>NC_136067.1:1958780384-1968636725 GCF_964261635.1 Lissotriton helveticus | reverse complement strand
CAAGGCCTAAATAGTGAGAACAAACGGCCCTTACCTTTTGAGGGGCAAAGGATGTATAGCCTGCATATAGCTTTACTGTCTGAGACATGCATACTCTATAAGGACCGCAATGTATTTAAAGAATAAGGGTACAATGTTGTTGTTAGTTCTGACTTAAATGTGCCAATTAGAGGAGTCGCTATTTTACAAAATAAATCTTTCGATGGGCTATTGCCCAATTAATTATAGAAAATAAGAAGTACACTTTTTGTGTGGTCTACGGCTCAAATACAGACAATCCCATTGTTATGGATAAGCTAAACATTGAACTTCTTGAATGGGAGGGGGAGCATTTGATATTTGGTGATTTATAACTGTATTATGAATTATGATATTGGCACTACCAGACGGGGGGCATTTAGGCGGATGCGTAAAACTAGGGCAGCAATTTTAGAAATTGGGCGCATCCACAATATTAAAGACGCTTGGAGGGTATTACACCCCGATGTTGCTGGTTATACTTATTACTCTGCGGCGCATAAATTATGCTCCCGCATTGATATGGCATGGGCGTCTAACAATATTCTGGACACAAGTAGCATTGAGATATGCCCGCGGGTCACATCACACCATAACCCTATCATCCTTTCATTCAAAATACTTACCAAAAAACCCAACTATCGTCGTTTCTCTTTCCCACGACATTTGCTGCTTAATGCAGACTTTATCATTAAACTTAAGGCTCACATAAAATATTTTTGGGAAATTAATATTGATTCAGAATCTTATAATATTGTTTGGGACTCCTGAAGGCCAGCATTAGGGGTTTTACTCAACAGTACATATTTAGGCAGAATTCTGTAAATAAAAGGGATACAGATGATACCATAGCGAAAATATTACATGTAGAAAAACAATTAGCAATGGCACTGCTACAAGGGTCTAATTCAGAAGAAGAACTAACCTATGTCTTAATTGACCTTAAGTGTGATTTAAAACAGACGCTGCGAGAAAAGAGTCTTATCAAATTAAATAAATATTGTCTTTCTCAATATGAAGGTGGTGAAACAATAGGAAAGATATTAGCCTATAAGGTAGCAGAAAATAAGGCTTAAATACTAGTTAGGGCTATTAAAGGCACAAACAATGTGACTTACAATAATCCCCTCAATATATTAGAACAGTTTGCTAGATACTACAAGGAATTATATACCCCTGAACAACGACAGGGTCCTGATGATATTAATATATATCTTCAGACTAATGAAGTAAATCATATTGATATGGAGAATGCAGATATGCTGAATAAAGAAGTTACTCTAGCAGAAATTAGGGTGGCAATCTCTGCTTCACCTTCGGGCAAATCATCAGGGGAAGATTCGATTCTGGCTGAGCTTTGCAAACACTGTATAGAGGAACTAGCTCCTATACTTAGTCAAGTGATTGGATTTATTGGACAAGAGGGGAAAGCCCCGGAGTCATGGAATATCACGCAAATCATTTTTTTTCTTAAGAAGGGTAAAGCATCAGATGACTGTGGGTCTTATCCACCGATTTTGTTAATAAATACTGATGCGAAGATATTCGCTAAAAAAATTGGCTAATCGACTTGCCCCAAAAATATTCACCGTGGTTTCTCCACAGCAACACGGATTTGTACCCAGTAGGGATACCACGACTCATATTAACGTAGCTTTTGCTGCTTTTGATGTCGCCAGGGTAAATTGCACCCCACTCAGTATCATACTACTTGATGCTGAGAAAGCATTTGACCGAGTGGGGTGGGATTACCTCTGGGCTGTGCTGCATAGATTCTGCATCAAGGGCTCATTTATGAAATGGATAAAGGCTTTATATGATAATTCAAGAGCAAAAGTTTGCTATGCAGGGATGCAGTCGGATACAATTCCGATTCTGCGGGGTACCCATCAAGGGTGTCCATTGTCACCTTTATTATTCGCTTTATCCATCGAACCGTTTTTAGTAGCAATCCAGAAGAATCCGAGTATAGTACCATTTTTATCTGGTTTAAATACCCTCAAAATGACTGTATACTCAGATGATATTGCGGTTTACTCAATAAATATAGATGAGGCAATGATAGGGATTATTACGGAGGCCAGGATGTTTAGTTCAGTATCTGGATATAAACTGAATACTAATAAGACGCAAATTATTATGAATCATAAACCAAAGGATCAAGTTCAAGGAGTGTACAAAACTGCTACTTATCTTGGCGTAAAAATTTCTGCTTGTCCAGAAGAGATAGCTATGCTGAATTATAAACTACTGCTAAAAGACACAGCTACTGTTTTGAAAAAATGGCATAAGGTTTCACTAAGTTTAATTGGTAAGATTAATTTAATCAAAATGAAGATTCTTCCTAAATTCATTTACTTATTTAGATCTATTCCATTTCGTATTAATAATGTTTTTTTTAAACGCCTAGATGGCATATTAAGCAGCTTCATATGGGGCTATAAAAAAGCACGCCGGGAAATTGATTTAATTAAATTACCTTATGGAAAAGGCGGCCTTGACTTTCCTGATTTCAAAGCATACTTCTGGTCGACATTTATAGGACGTATTCGCAGTATGATACACCCCTATAATAACCATTTTTTTACTATGCATTTATGTTAGGAACTGATTCCAAAATGTTTTTATATCGTGTAACCGACCCAAATTACTTAAAGAGGGTCAAATTTAAGACTGCAAGAGATATAGCATATATTTATAGAGCTAATATTTGTAAATTCCAAATACCGCTATATCATTCCAGACTTCCTTTATGGGACAACCCTGCTCTCCCAGGAATCTTCCAAAAATCTTGGTGATATCTATGATAATACTGTTTTTTCATCATTTGTGAGACTGCAACTTCTTTAGAAGGTGACGGAAAATATGCGCTTAAAATATTATCAAATTAGAGACTATTTTATACGCAGTCTCAACATTACTGAGTTACCGTACTCTAGCATATGGGAATGTATCCACTTAGATAAAGATAAATCCTTGATCAGCTCTGCATATAAAAGCTTTAATTTTCAGAAAGATGGTGATTGTAGGAAACTAGCCACACCCTGGAGCCAGAAACTGGAGTCTAATATCACTGATAATTCTATATCTTCTGCATTAGATACTATCCGTAAATCAGTACACTCATCTAGCCTAAGGTTGCAGTCATATAGGACCATCTGTTTTCTTTACAATACTCCTGCACGCATTTCGAAACGGGCAACAAGTAACTCAAGTAGTGATCGGGCTAGATGTCCAAAATGTGATTTATATGCAGCTGACTTAACGCATATGTTTTATTCGTGCCCATTATTACTAACATTTTGGAGAGTTCTGGAAAAGACTGTGTCCCATAAACTCAATAAAACTATATTATTCACGGCCACAGATATATTATTGGGCCCTCAATCATGTGACCATAACTCGAGAGAATTTATTAGTATTGTATTGGCTTGTGCTAGGATAACTATTGCTCGAGCATGGATCGCACGAGACCCACCTTCGACAGCAGAGTGGTGGGCAATAATAACAGATAAATACAATCTGGAATGTGGATTAGCTAAAGTCAGGGGTGTAAGAGCATTATGTAAATTGGAAAAAAATTGGGGAGAATTTGTCTAGGAATGTGTTAAGGAAATTGGTTATCTGTTTATTTGAAGTTATGCTTGTTCTACATGGATTTGGAGCCCTTTGCTTTTATGTAAGATTATTCACCTTGTGTTTGCCGAATCAAAGTGCTTTAACTTCTGATGTTTGTCACAATTGCCAGTTTATTTTTCCTTTATTTTTTTTTGCATGGTGAGTTTGTTTTTCTATTTTTGCTGCAACTTTGTCCTCATGTCATCAATAAAAAAATATTTTTTTTAAAAGAAAGTGAGTGTAAATTAGTGCAACTGTGTGTAATACTGAGTGAATCAGAGTGAGTCTGAGTGAGTCAGAGTGAGAATCAGTGACACTGATGGAGTTGATGTGAGTGAGACTGAGTGAGACAAAGTAGGAGAGACTGAATGGGTAGGATTGACTCGGAATGTTATGTTATGTTATGTTATGTTATGCGTTTTTATTAGGCGCACAGATGCTCCAGCCAAGGAGCGTCCTGGCGCCCGACAAGGCAGCTGCACAACACAACGAAAGAATAAACAGACAGAATTAAACTAAGGAAATAAAAAGGTTTTCACCGCACGGCGAAAAGACAACAAATCCCCAAGGGCGCGAATCGCCGGGGGGAGGGAATTCCAGAGCACCGCAGCCCGAACTCTAAAGGAGCGCCCCCCAGCTCTACTCCGCTTAAAACGCGGGACCACAGCCAATTCCAGATCCGTGGATCTTAGCGCTCGGGCTGGAATATAGTGGGCCAAGAGTGTCAACAGAATCTCCGCCGGGGACCCCTTCAGAATCTTAAAGGCGACAAAGAGGACCTTGAACTGAATCCGCTGGGCCACCGGGAGCCAGTGCAATGAGCGCAGCGTGCTGGAGGTAGGGCAAGATCTGGGTAGTCCTACCACCGATCTTGCAGCGGCGTTCTGAATCCGTTGCAGACGTCCAATCTCAGCTTGGTTCAAACCTACCAACAGGGAGCTCGCATAATCCAGCCTAGAGATGACAGTGGCTTGGATCATGAGCTGCCTAGTGGAGGCGTCAAAGAACTTGAGCACTGGACGCAGCCCGCGCAGGATACCAAAACAACAGGCCGCCGTGCGCTTGGTATGACAAGCGAACGTAAGGGACGGGTCCAACCAGACCCCGAGGTTTTTAAGCTCGGCGACTGGGATGGGAACCGGACCCAACTCCCCTGGCCACCATCTCTCTCCCCAGTGTTCCGGTTGTTTGCCAAAAATCATGACCTCGGTCTTGAGTGGGTGGGTCTGAGTGAGTCAGAATGAGTAAGAATGGATGTGACTGGGTGAACATGGGTGAGTCAAGGTGAAATTGATGAATCAGAATGAGTGGGACTGCTAAATCAGTGAGACCAAGTGAATAAGGGATACTGAGTGAGACTGAGTGAACTAGAATGAATTGCATGAGAATGAATTCGTCACAGTGAGATTAAGTGAATCAAAATGAATAAAACAGTGTGAGAATTAGTGAGAATTACTGAGACTAGGTGGGTCAGAGTAAGAATGAGTAAGGCTGCATGATGCAGTCAGACTGAGTCAGAGCAAGTAGAAGTGAGTGCAAGAGCTAATAAGAATAAGTAAGGAAAATGAGTGAGAATTGATTAGAGAGATAAGACTGAGTGCAAGTGAGTATGAGTGAACCCTGTGAGTAGTCAGGCTCCCTCACCGGAATTTGGGCCAAGGATTATGGCCCACCACTTTTAGAGGTCACCAGTTACCACTTCACATAATTGATATTGGTCAGAAGTCCGTTAATGGCTTTGGTACTAGAAACAGCACTATCAGATATACTTGAATTGTTCTCCCAAAGGAACGTCTTCCACTGAACATTTCTGTTTCCTTGTGAGCAATCCTGTCAGCAGTGCTACTTATTTCTCTTTATTTTTGGGAAAGGAGTTCGTTTAAGACATCTTTCCGTGGGACTGCTGAAAAGCCAATTGAGTAAACCTTTTCAGTATTTTCAGAACCCCCTTGACTCTTATTGTCTGTCGCCAGTCACTATTGAATAAATCATTTCAATCGACCTCCTGCTGACAGTGGCTGGGTGTTTGTGAGTGAATCTGGCAGCTGCAGTTGGATTGTATAAGAATAAGGGCCTACTTTTTCATGTCTGTAATGACTTGAAGGCCATCTTCACTCTCTTGAAATATATGAAACAAGGCCTAGAACTCTTTAAGTAGGGTCTGTGTAGAATTTACAGCTTAGAGGGATACATGCAGGTTGAAATTCATTACTACATACCATCTCTTAAGAGCACTTTTACGCTTCTTATCTACCTGATTGTTCTACCTACAAATGATCTTGGAAGAGGGCTCTACTTGGCACACAGGGCTTGCAATAGCAACTGCAGATTGAAGATCAAGGTGGATAACCTGCATTCTAAGTAAATCCCATTCTCAGTCTGGCAAAAAGCTGTTAACAGGCAGGTGATGATAACCTCGTTTGAATGGGACACTGAAAGACTGCACGGCAGCCCCACTACCGACAAGCTGGATGCATCTTACACCCCGAGGAAGGCATAGCTCATTACTATCCTCATCCGTCTACCTCGTCACAGTCACAAAGGAGCAACCTGTGTACCAGACACAGCAGTTACCCATAAATTAAAAAAGTCCTCACCCAATCTGGCTGCCTGACAGGAAGTACCGGTCACCTGGCCTATAAGGGTGTGACCAACACACGAAACATCCTGTTTTTTTCTCTGTGCTCCTGCCGAACACCCATCTACAGTGTCCGAGGCAGTTCGTTTGTCCGGTCTCGGTAATGTATCTTACTTTATTATTTTACGGGGTCTGCTGTAGCGTCCCCATTTGTTTTACAGCCACCACTCCCTTCCTACTTTTGTTATTTCACTTGTTGTGAGTTTCTTAGTTCACATATGAAATTTGTGTTACTTTCTTTTATGTTAGTTTGAATGGGGGCGGCAGTTTTGTTTGACGCCGCTCCCGCGCTGAGCAATGGGGGCGGTTGCCTTTCCACTTTGCCCAGTATTTTGTATGCATTTGCATATCTAGAATGTGGCGGTACTGGGTTTGTGACTTTTTCCTCTACATTCCTGCGCTTCAGCAGTCAGGTGCGTTTTGTTTCCTGCCTCTTGGCTGGAGTCCTTGCGGTGTTTGTTCCTATGGAGTGCACAGTTCTAGTACGCTGTGACCTGGCTGCTCCCCTGCTGAGGGGAGCTTGCACACCCCAAGCAGTGACTTCAAGGATAGTACGTTGCGGGGAACATTGAATCCTCGCCCAAGTCCTCTGGGATGTTGTAGCGGTTGCCATATATTTAACGGTACTGCATTTCCGCTGAAGTTGTGCTCTTGCAAGTGACTGCTGTTTCCGATGACCACCGGTACTGCCGTTCACAATTGAGGCATTGGCTTTGTCAGGACCAGTGGTAGAAGTGAGTGGGAACGGAAGGGCATGGCGTGCCCCTACTTCTAAAAAAATTTCAGTCCGTTCCCCTACTTCTTACTTTCATAAACAGCATCCCGGGATGGCAAGAATAGTCCTACTGAAAAAACGATCACTTTTTTCTTTCAGCTCTTAGGGGCTGCTCGCACTTCTCTGTTAATTCCAGAGGCTGCAGCAGCCCCTCCCTGAGCTCGCACAGACCGAGGGCGGCCCATTGTCATTCTGATTGAGGCAGATTATCCGCTTTGTTATGACAATGCGCCCGCCTTCTGCCTTTAGCTTATCAAGTGAGTGAGATCAGAGTTGGTGATTACCAGGGCGAGACTGGGTACAGAAACCGGCCCTGTCAAACTGCTCAGTCGGCCACCCCTGGGGTGAGGGGGAGAGCAGCCCAGCAGCTTGAGCATACTGCTTTCTGTTTTGGGCAATAAATCTGCCTTCTACCAAGTGAACTCAAAGATCAGAATTAGTGGTCATATTTCAGAGACCAGTTTCACCCAGACCTATAACAAAAAGCTTCATTGCACTAATGTCGTGATGCTTTGTACCTTCCTGTACTTTACTACAGACTTCTTGCTACCACCCATTACCACTTGTGTTCAGCGGTCCTTATTGTCGGGAGTTGAGAGACATTTCTTTATTTTCTCATCATCGGTCATTTGCAAATCAATAGGATTACCTTTTGATATTAGTCCTTATCACCGTCAACCCTATCCCTGTGTTATATTTGTTTATTTATTTACTATGCCTTTATTTTTATAGTTTTATATAGTGCAAAATTAACATAATAGGTAGAAGAGTACTTTACATTAAAAGTTTCATACATACATTTTTCATTTCTTTTCAGCGAAATTCACAAAGTACCAGTATTAGGTCACAGATAATATTTCCAGTTCCATTTCAGTTTTGGCCGATTTTGTTACAGGGGGCCGATATTGCCGACCCCCTGTAACAAAATCAACTTCCCAGGGGCCAAAAACCGGCCCCTCCCTAGCAGCCTACCGGGGAAACCCCCGGTGCCCGCTATGGCCATTCCGGACCTGGTGATTACAGAGGAGCTTTCCCCAGACAGAGTACTGTGGGGAACTTGACACCTTGTGTAATTTGTCAATGTTGTACACGGATTGAACTGGGTAGGAGCAGTGACCGGACAGAAGAGGTGACAGGAAAGGAGAGGTACTAGGGCAGGAGAGGTGACCGGGCAGGAGAAGTGACAGGTAGGAGGAGTGACGGGCAGGAGAAGTAATGGATAGGAGAAGCGACGGGGCAGAAGAGTTGACGTGTCAGGAGCAGTGACGGGACAGGAGAGGTGACAGGAAAGGAGAGGTGACAGGAAAGGAGAGGTGACGGGGCAGGATAAGTGACGGGGCAGGAAGAGTGACGGGGCAGGAGAAGTGATGCGTCTAGAGAAGTGACGGGGCAGGAGAAGTGAAGGGGCAGGAGCAGTGATTAGGCATGGGCAGGAGCGGTAACCGGCAGGAGCAGTGTACGGATAGGGGCAGTGAACGGATAAGAGCAGTGAACGGGGCAGGAGAAGTGATGGGACAGGAGAAGTGGTGGGACAGAAGAAGTTATGGGGCTGGAGCAGTGATCGGGCAGGAGTGCTGACCGGACAGGAGCAGTGAATGGGCAGGAGCCGTGACGGGGCAGGAAAAGTGACGGGGTGGGAAATGTGATGAGGCAGGAAAAGTGAGAGGCCAGGAGCAGTGACAGGGCAGGAGAGGCAATAGGAAAGGAGAGGTGACTGGGCGGGAGAGGTAACTGGGCTGGGGAAGTGATGGGGCAGGAGAAGTGATGGAGCAGGAGAAGTGACGGGGAAGGAGAGGTGATGAGGCAGGAGAGATGACGGGGCAGGAGAGATGACGGGGCAGGAGAGATGACGGGGCAGGAGTGGTGACGGGGAAGGAGAGGTGACGGGGCATGAGCTAGAGCAGTAACCGGGCGGGAGCGGTGAAAGGACGGGAGAGGTGAAAGGACAGGAGCGGTGAATGGGAAAGGAGCAGTGAACAGGACAGGAGCAGTGAACAGGGCAGGAGCAGTGAACAGGGCAGGAGCAGTGAACGGGGCAGGAGCATCGAACGGGGCAGGAGCAGTGAACGGGGAAGGAGCCGTGAATGGGGCAGGAGCAGTGAACGGGGCAGGAGCAGTGCCGGGGCAGGAGCAGTGCCGGGGCATGAGAGGCAACAGGGCAGGAGAGGTGACGTGGAAGGAAAGGCAACAGGGCAGGAGAGGTGGCCGGGCACAAGAAGTGACGGGCAGGTGACATGACAGGCAGGTGATGTGATGGGCAGGAGAGGTGATGGGCAGGAGAGGTGATGGGGCAGGAGAGGTGACGGGGCAGGAGAGGTGACGGGGCAGGAGAGGTGACAGGGCAGGGGAGGTGATGGGGCAGGAGAGGTGACGGGGCAGGAGAGGTGACGGGGCAGGAGAGGTGACGGGGCAGGAGAGGTGATGGGGCAGGAGAGGTGACGGGGCAGGAGAGGTGACTGGGCAGGACAAGTGATGAAGCAGTAGAAGTAATGGGGCAGGAGCGGTGATTAGGCATGAGCGAGAGCAGTGAACGGGGCAGGAGCAGTGAACGGGGCAGGAGCAGTGAATGGGGCAGGAGCAGTGAACGGGGCAGGAGCAGTGAACGGGGCAGGAGCAGTGACGAGACAGGAAAAGTGACGGGACAGGAAAAGTGACTGGGACAGGAGAAGTGACGGGACAGGAGAAGTGACGGGACAGGAGAAGTGACGGGGCAGGAGAAGTGACGGGGCAGGAGAAGTGACGGGGCAGGAGAAGTGACGGGGCAGGAGAAGTGACGGGCAGGAGAAGTGACTGGGCAGGAGAAGTGACTGGGCAGGAGAAGTGGCAGGGCAGGAGAGGAGTAGTGACTGGGCTGGAGAAGTGACGGGGCCGGAGAAGTGACGGGGCAGGAGAGGTGACGGGGCAGGAGTGGTGACGGGGCAGGAGTGGTGGTGAGCAAAAAACAATTGATTTTTAAGCCCAGATTTCTGAACTGGGGTGAATGTATGACATTGTTCTGCATTCTGTCCATCAATTGTTCTTTTTGCATATGTCACCCCGAGTGGGACGGGTATGCCCAGACGTGGGTTCCGTGCTCTCCATGCCACTGGAATCAAGCTATCCTGGCTGATGAGGGCTAAAAGCCCGAAACCGGTCCTAGAATGCTTGTTTCCAGTCCAGGGAGGCCCTGGCTTGGCAGTTCAGGCTGGGCTGTTCCCATGAGGCTCAGGGTCAAGACTGATTTGCATATGGCTGGGTCCAAACTGGAATGGCATGGTGAGCAAAGAAACAATGGATTTAGGCCCAGATCTCTGTACTGGGGTGAATGTATGATATTGTTCTGCATTCTGTCCACCAGTTGTTTTTTTTGCTATATTATGATTATGATTGAGCAGCTAGCTGGCTGACATGAATATGAAGGAGCCTTTGTGGGTTTCAGTGAGTCTTGATTCTCCTGAAGAGTCCCTTTCACTTCTGAGCCCTGCTTAACACATGTGTACAGGAGGAGCCCTGTATTCATGACCTCAATGTTTGAGACAAAAAATAATCATGGATTTCTGAACGCATTAAGGCAACATGTTGTTCCTGCTTATATTTCACACGCTTTACATAAACCTGTATTCCCTATGAGTGTTTGCTTTTTCCTGAATTAAACCTCAAATAAACATGTTTACCCATTGTTTGAATTAAATAACGTTATAAGCTGTAACTGGTCAGTGAAATGCTAAACGCACTAAAAATTGGTATGTTTTGCTATTTCTAGCCACACCCCTGACTCCACCCACTGATTCAATCTTCGGTTATTCCCGCCCCCTGATTCCCCACCCACAGTTCCCCTACTTTTTTTGTTCCACTTCGACCACTGGTCAGGACATAGGTTCACTCCTGGTTCGAGTCTTAACTGCGCGCCATTTTTGTTTCTCGGAAATCCGCTTGATGCATCCCAGTGGTGGTGCGTTTTTCTTCTGCTGTTTCAGTTGTACTGCTCCACTGCATGTGGGACGACTTTCTTACTCGTGGTGGGCTTCTTGTGCTCCCACCACAGGCAGCTGGGCTGCTAGGGGTGGAGGCTGGGCGCCAGGGTCCTCGGCTCTTCTGCCGTACTCCTTCTGAAGGACCTTCTCCTTCACAGGTGGATGTTGCCTTGCGGATGGTGCCGTCATCCTTAGAGCTGGGGTTCCCAGTTTGAGTCTCGGCAAGATTGGTCGAAAGCATGAGCATTTTCATTTGTACTGTTAAGCATTGCGTTTGGATCCGGATGCATTCATATGTTCTTGCATGCTTTTACATATGCTCACCAGTCATTGTGCCTTGCCTTGTCCTGTGTCTTTGTGCTGTGTGCATTCCCCGGATGGGGTGTCTTTGCACTCCATGTAGTCATGCAGTCCCAGTCTCTTTCTCCTAAGGTTCTGGGTGCATCTCTGGGGCAGGTCTGGGGCACAGGCTGGCATCTGATTGTCCGCTGCTTCTACTGTGTTCATTGTGCACGGTTGCATGTTTCTCAGCCGGCTTCACCTCCTTGTGTCACTGTTGCCTAGTGGTTCTGGTCTCTGCCTTTCCCTTTGGTTTTGTTTTTGCTCCCTGGTTGTTCCTGTGGGGGTGGCTTCTTTGCTGCGAGTGCCTTTGGGCATGTGGTACCGTAGACTATTGCATCCACAGTAGTGACCTGTGTTCGGCCTCATGGTCTCTGGTTCTAATCCCGACGGGGCCACTCAACCTGTCCTCCTTCTGTGGTCATTGATTTGTGTTCCTTTGAGTTGGGTATCAATACACATCTGTTCTTCTGCACCTTGAACCCTTGGGTGTTATGTGTGCTTTACTTATACGAATGTTATGTTGGTTGGGCCCCTGGCCACGTGGAGCTCTTACTCGTTGGCTCGTCTTGAACATTTGGTGTCTCAGGCTCATGCGGATGTGCATTTGGTCATCCCAGTCTTGTACGGGGTTCCTCCCAGCCCTTTGGGGGTGGGGTTGTGGTCGTGGCGCCCCTTCCATGACATCTCCCATCTTCTGCCTTCTTGTGCAACTCTTCTCTTTGCCTCTGCCACTTCCTGCCTCTCTTGCCGTGGGCGACCGGATTGGTTCTCACTCCTTCTCCGGTTCCTGGGTCTTTCGCTTGGTGTAGTTGGTTCCCGGGCCGGAGTTGGATCTGGGTTGTGGCACTATATAGTTCTTGCGGGCCCGTCAGGGGTCTCTGCCCTTCTTGGATCTCTTGGCCGTGGTCTTCTTTATGCTTCCGGACAAGTTGGTGTGTTGCAGCAGCTCCTGCCTCTTGTTTCCTGTGGGGTCCTTCTGGCTCCTTGGCCCTTTGGTGCCTGCTGCCGTCCAATCCTGTGCATGCCTGCTCCTGTATGTTCTCTGCGGTCTGCATGGTCGTGTCGTAATTTAGCAGCGATTAGATTAAGCATTAGCAGAAGACATCCTGTATTTAGAGACTATCTTGTCTTTTTATGGAATCCATTTTGTATTTGGCAGCCATTTTAGATGGCCATGTGCTCACCATGTACTCAGTCCTATCTTGCTGTTCTCTGCTCGGTATATTTAGCCTCTTCCTTCTACTTTGCACATGCTCAGTTGTGCTTCCAGCTGCTAATATTTTGTAACTGTCAGGATGTGCTTGCTAGCATTGGCAAAACTGTTAGCTCCTCCTACTTGTCGACTGTGCATTTTCTGTATGACCATCTATGTGTGTAACTCTTCTTATGTGCACTTGTACTGCCCTTTTTTAGCCCCTGTGAGGGTATATAAGAGATACTGTGGCCTTCAGTCCTCAGACCATCTCATACAGAGTGCTGCGGCTTCTGTGTGACATGGCCTCACTTGTTGTAATTTAATAAATATGTTTATCTTGATTACAGATTCTGTGCCAACTTTTTTCATGCTGCTTTAAAGGATCAGGTGTTAGTGCAAACCCCTGAGATGGGATTTTTGATTTCCCTCATTTGGCGCGCCAACTTGGGGCTCATCAGAGCGGTGACTATCTGAAGGAGTGAACTTATCAGGAGTCAGACATTTACTGAGGAAGACAAGGCAGGATTCTACTAAAGGAGGTACCAATTCTGGGGGTTCTTAGTCTCTGTAGCCCAGTCTACTTCTGATCTTACTGATTTTTGATCCTCCACATGATGGCACCCCTGACTGAGAACATTTCTGGCGTGAATATTTTAAAAGAAAAGACTGTTAGGTCATTCAAAACTTGGCAGATAGAACCTGGACGCTCGTGCTTGGTAAGAACCATTGTATGGTAATTACTGTGAGCTTATGGTAGCCAGTGACTCGCAAGGCAGTTTTAGGATACGCTTGCTGTGGCTTATGGATATGGATATGGATATGTATGGATGATCGATCATATTTATGATATGGATTATGTGATATATGCGTTGCAACACATGTAGGCAGGTAATGTGGAGATGTTTCTCCATTTATGGTTATGAGCGGCGCAATGATTAAGTGCCATTTTAGATTATGATAATGCATATTTTGCATTATGTTTGTTTGCATGCCTGTTCCAAACTCACATGTAAAATGTGTAGTTTTATGAGAGGTACCATAGAGAGATATGAATTGAATTAGCCGGCTTCCCCTAGAGGGAAAACTTAAAATAGGTTTTAGGTATGAAAACATATTTCTTCCTTGGTGAAATTTTTCCCCAGAGAATTTAAATATGCCCATAATACACATGAGGATCCTTTGTTCTGTGCAATTTTATGTATGAAGATATGCAGAGCGGTTTTTGGTGTTCTGCCAGCCTGAATTAGTGAATTGAAAGTATTTCTACTTCAGTTTTTAGAATACTGTTGAGAATAGGGTTTCTCCTTGTAAATATGACTTACAACTGGGATTTACATAGGTGGTTTGGATGCAGTCTGTGAGCTGTGTTTTGTTTCTGGCTTTAGTGTTGACCCATGGTTTAAAAGGTGTGTTTAAATGTCTAGCTGATTTGTGGGTTTTTTCCATTCATGTAACTTTTGCTTGTACATTGCGTCGTCGCTATTTACGAAACATGGCTAAAGTGCGCTGTATTGTGTGTCTTTTGTGTTTTACCCCTTTCTGTTTATGTCTGTACTGAGCTCAAATGCATTTTTGTGGTTATTTTTGATGTTTTCAGTCTGTTAAACATAATATTAGATTAATTAATATTGGATAAAAATTCGATAGAAATTCAGGAGTGACCTATGTGATGGCTAACATAACTATATGTTGCTCCTTAAAGTTATAGAGTAAGGAATAGCACACATGTACAACTGTTAAATGTTTAAGGGATAAAACTTAAAATTCTTATTCACTGGAAATATTAAAGGCCTATAGCAGAAAAATGAAATTGTGTGTTTTTGTAGACAACACACTCATAGCGTGTTTACTTAATATACATTGCATTAAGATGCTTACAGGAAAAAAAAGTTTAGCTGGAGTGAGTTTTCCTGAACTTAAAATGTGTATTCTTGCACACGCATTTCAAAGCTTGGAATGTCTGTTTTTAGTAAGGCTGCCACCAGGAAATTCAACACTGGGTAGGGCCTGCCGTCAAGGACACAGCTGTTATTTTCGCAGGCCTAGTTTATTTAGCCAGGACTTCTTCCTTAAGTTAAACGTGCAACTTTGCATTTCAGAGTGTTATTTTGGAAGCAAGGTTTACAAAAATAAGGTTAATTATTTGTATCACAGACAGACATTTCAATTTCGGTTTTCCTTCTCTTTTAGCATTTTTCTCGTCAGCACATGTCTGGCTCTGTTGCTAATATCATTGTCCTTTTCAAACAAAAGTGGCGCGAAGTTGTCGTATATTTAAAATTGAGCTTATGTACTTAGGCTTGTGAATAGTTGCTCTAAAAACATAAGCAAGGGGCAGATTTATGATAGGGATGCAGCTTGGTTTTAAATATAGGATTATTACAAAAACAAAAATATGGAGAGTAATTTTGAATTATGACATAAAAAAAAATTGGGAAAAAAAAAAAGTGCTTTTTAAAATCGTTTTTTGATATTCATAAAGCTTAATACTCATACTGTGACCTCCTAGCATTATAATTTAATTTAAGTTGTGCAGTACTGCATAATGAGGACATTTATGTATGGGACCTTCACTTGGCGCAGGCGTAAGAAGTCATTTTTTTTAAAGATTTACATGAGATATGTCTAAGTCCGATTTCTGCAATCTCTAAAGAACATTTTGAGGATGATTAATATGTAACACAATTATAGGTTATTTATTTCTAAGTGCCTCAAATTGCAAAAACGATATTGAGTTAAATAGACCATTTTAAAAGGCTTTCTTGCCATTTAATCTAGTTTTATAATGCCTTAGGCTTCAGTGAATGCATACATTCAAGTATAATACAAATGTGCACGTTTGCTTTTTCATAGCTTAGTGAGTTAATGTGCCCAGCGCAGAGGCTTATGTTTAATATCAAGGTTGAAGGTTTTGACTTCAGCGGGCCTACTGAGCCATTCATTCATTTAAGGTTGATAAAATGTGTAGCATTGCATGGCACAGTGACACACATTTGTTATGAAGCTGGTATGGTGTGTTGTTATGTTCCATAAATTATTCACAGGCTCTGAGAATAAATAAATTGTAGTTCTCTAAAAGAAGTAATATATTTAAAATGTCTTTTTTTAAATAGGGTTGATTATTGCACAGACTTGCAGAGACTTATTGTCTTTGTCAGTTTCACAGTGAGGTTACAAGAAAGCTTGGTGCTCCAGCCAGATTTTGACCTTTACGTCAGTGTGGTGGGGGCTTAGGAGTATGTGACAACAAATGGTGAAATGATTGCTTGGAAAAGCGTCACGCAAAGGAGCCATTCACGTCGACATTTGAAGAGTGCATTCCTGACACGGCTTTTTATAAACAGCAGGGCCTAAACTGGGGGGTTGGTGTAAGGGACACGCAGAGGCTGTGAAAGAGTTTTTGCTTAAGAGATTTTGTACATTTACAAAAACTGGGTGGTTCTACTTGAGATTTTGCGTGTTATGTGAAGTATTGGCTGTATGATGAAACAAAGATGTGTTTTTATGACTTCTTTGAAATGAATTATCTGTGCATTTTTATGTTTTTTGCATTTCTTCTATGAATTTTCCCTGCTTTTCCTGTGTGTCTGACGCGACACAGTAAGTTATATTTGACAAGCTGATCTTCACTGACTGCTTGATCTGCTGTCAAAAGGGTGAGGATGGATTAAAAGAAGGTGTTATTTAGGTATAAGTCTGACAAAATTAAAATGGGCCCGAATGTTTTTTTTTTTATGTTATTGGAGTGTTTATTGTGCAGAAAGTGCATGAAATGGTGTTGCATGCTATTGTGTTTTTTCTGTGCTTCGGTATATAGCAAAGTATATCTGATGGCTTGGCATGACATGTCCTATATTATGTATGTTTGTGATCCATGTTGGTGCTTTTGTAAGTTTTGCTGTGTTGTAAAGGGATGACATGACCATGTATATCCTTTGAGCAACAGTGGTTAAAACTTGTTAAGTGGTAAAACTTGCTGATACTAAATTATGATATATGATATTGTTATATTGTGAGCAAGAACAGACAGCACTTCACCAAGTGCATGCCTATGTGGTTATAATATATACAGCAAAGTGTGTCACCTTTACTCACGTTACTGCTCTTTTCCCTTAAGGAAAAGGCAGCCTCACATTTATATTTCCTTGATTGGACCTAAGGACGCAATTATAGATCTGTGACTCTTATGCAAGGTGACCTAATTTCTATATAGTACTAGTTAAATGATGTTCTGTCTTAAAAGGAAACCAGGTTTCATTTTCCCCGAGAAAGGAAGGAATGGGATCACTAGCTGAGATTACCGTAGATGGTGTAGTGGCCAGCGGTAGAGTTATAATATGTGTACTATTTTTGACTTTTTTGTATCACCCATGCTCTTGGCATTATGTCACAAACTTGATTATCACCCAAGTCAATTTTTGTCCTTCCTATAGTTTTTCTTTTGCTGCTTCTCCCCTGATTGATGTCACATTGTGCCTAGTTTTTGGGGATTTTAGCTGTGTTCTAGTCCTATTTTCTTTTTCGTTTTTCTTTCACCATTTAGAGGTTTACATTTCCAGACTACAGTGATGTATCAGGTTCCTCTATAATATGTGTAATTCCCTTTTGTATGACCAAACTGGTTTTCAAAATTTCTTCAGGCCTACTCTGATGTTTTCTAGTCTGACTGTTAGGGTAGTGATAGATTATAGTAAGATCAGTTGTCCACCTCAATAGGAGATACTTTCACGAGTATTTAGTATGACAAATTCAAATGCCTATTCTAATTTGGTTTTAGTTCTTTTTCCCTGCTGCTTTAATTTTTGGTGGGATCAGATGTGTCCTAATCATAGAAATACCAGGACTCTAGTTCTTGTCTGTTGTTTCTACATTGCTATTAGCTTTTGTATTATATAGTCCACCTGACGCACAATTAGTCTACATGTCCCTGATAATCTGTATTATGTGATTTCTCTTTTTGAGGTGTTCTAGATAAGGAATTTAGGAACACCTGCACTTAATAATTGAGGAAAGTTTGCTTACCCCCTTAGACAATGCCACTATGTGTGAAGACATCCATTCAAACAGAATTTTTTATGTAGTTGTCTACCTTTAGATGGACGAGGGTATGCTCTCACATGGAAACCCAATTGAAGAGGCTAGAGGTGCTGTTTTACCTACTACCTTTTGTCTTTGTACTCTATGACAATGACAGTATTTTGTTTTAGATCACTATAGTCCCATGGTGTATGGCCACTCCTTTGAAGATTGCAGGCCACCTGCTTGCAAATCCCCTGCAATGAATTGTTTTTTGTATACTTGCCAATAGGTCCAGCCTGTGTTTTTCTTTACTCTCACATAGATAGATGGAAGTGGTTCTTGGGTGCCTTGCTAATATATAGGGCATCCCAAGACTAGGAAGTATTTTCTAACACTCTGTTGATAGTCTGTTTCTGTGCCTTGTCTAAAGACAATTTGTTCTGTCCACCAATAGATATTTGCTGCTGTACAAACCACTACCAGAGGGGCCCGGACATCAGATTCAGCCTGGGGAGTCAGCGTCAGCACCAGTGCAGCTTGAAGCCAAAGTGAAGGTAACCAGCACAAGCATTGCTGGCAACTAGAACCTCAGTGAAGGCGGAAGCCCTGTGATTAAGTGTGTACCCCTGCCACTGTTTTGAGCGAAAGACGGGGTCACAAATCAGAAAGGAGAAATCGTGGATCATGCCCAGCTGAGAGTCACAGACCGACCAGAATGGCAAGGAGGCTTTGCTTGAGGTGACCCCTTCTGAAACAAGGGTTGCTTCAGAGATCCTAGAATAAGGCCTCTGATTTCTGGTCCTAAAGTGAATACAAGTTTGCACCTTTGTTTGTTGGTTAAGAGATACCTGGGTACACTGGATGCAAATGTGTAGCCCCAACGAATGAGCAGTGCGCCAGCAGAGCAATACAGGAGTTAGGGAAGGACTTGAGATTAGGGTTCAAGTGCTGTGTCTCTGGTGCCTGTTAGATTGAAGTGAAGAGAAGTGGTGCACTGTTTGAGACACTGGACAGGATCGCTAAGAGCATTTGCCTGTTGGGTGACTGCCCTATCCTGAAAGAAGAGACTTTTTTCCTTAAAACTGGACTGTGATTCTTGAGTTGCGAGTTGTGCAGCTCCACCGTGGAAACAACAAAGAGCCTGCCTGTGAGGCTCAAACGGACACAGGGAGAAGACTCCCCCTCTGGTTGGTTGTACAGCGGCTTCAATTTCCCCAAGGACTTCCTCTTTTTTGTCAATAATGTATCCCTTTAGTTGTCCCATTTTTGAAGAGCAGCCCTTTGCAGCTCTTGGTCCTAATTCCTATGGCCCTTTGGGGTCCTCCTGGTCCCAGATATGCTTGATGTTCTAGCCCTCATAAAAGGAAAATGTAACAGTCAATTGGAAAATGTTTTTATTAGATATGAGCTGTTAGCTATTCTGAAATTTAAAATGAATAGTCACTGAAATGCATAGGAGCCCTGAAAATGTCTACTAGATGATTTTAGGATTTGCTTTAGCTTAGGCCAAGAAAAATGATAATTCTGTTTATAATAGTGGCCATTGCTTTCTCCTACTGTCTGTATGTTTATTATGATCCAATGCCCGTTTTTCTTGGATTCCTGCTGATACCCTTAGTGAAATGTTTAGACTGGATAATGCTCCTCTAGCAATGAATTAGGATATTGATAAATTGTGAAATTGAATGTACAAATATTTTCTATGTTCTTACTGGATCATGGGAATGTCTTCAGCTAATGCTGAAAGGGTCGTCTGTCGTAATTTAGCAGCGATTAGATTAAGCATTAGCAGAAGACATCCTGTATTTAGAGACTATCTTGTCTTTTTATGGAATCCATTTTGTATTTGGCAGCCATTTTAGATGGCCATGTGCTCACCATGTACTCAGTCCTATCTTGCTGTTCTCTGCTCGGTATATTTAGCCTCTTCCTTCTACTTTGCACATGCTCAGTTGTGCTTCCAGCTGCTAATATTCTGTAACTGTCAGGATGTGCTTGCTAGCATTGGCAAAACTGTTAGCTCCTCCTACTTGTCGACTGTGCATTTTCTGTATGACCATCTATGTGTGTAACTCTTCTTATGTGCACTTGTACTGCCCTTTTTTAGCCCCTGTGAGGGTATATAAGAGATACTGTGGCCTTCAGTCCTCAGACCATCTCATACAGAGTGCTGCGGCTTCTGTGTGACATGGCCTCACTTGTTGTAATTTAATAAATATGTTTATCTTGATTACAGATTCTGTGCCAACTTTTTTCATGCTGCTTTAAAGGATCAGGTGTTAGTGCAAACCCCTGAGATGGGATTTTTGATTTCCCTCAGTCGGGTCTGGTTTGTTCCTGGATGAGTGCCCGGCTGGTTCTTACTGGTGATGTGGGGTGCCTGTGCTTCCTCTCTTTCAGAGGTATTGTAGTTCTTGCCCTGGGTCGGCTCCTCCTTTTTGTGTCCTCCCATTTGGGTTGCCCTATGTCCCTCTGGTGTTTTCGTCGGCCTTGACTGCCCTGGGAGGTCTAATACATACTTCTGGGGTGCATGGTTCTCCAAGGTGCTTTCGCTCATTGGTAGGTATTGTGCCTCTGGTGGCATCGGCTCTTGCTGGACGCTGGTTCGGTTCCTACCATTGCTGTCAACTGGTCGTCTGCCTTTTATTCTGGCTTTTGATGTGGCTGGGCCTGGCCATCTACTCCCTTCTCATGTACTTCAGTTCTTTCGGCTCAGGGTTCTTGGTTTCGTGCGTTTCGCTGGGTGTCCTCGTCTTGGGTGGTGCTGCCTGCTGTATTCGCTGCTCCTGTGCACTTTGCCCTTTTCCTGACGGCGTTTGGAGTTCAGGTCCACCGCTCTTCATGTGCCCCGTGCCTACTTTGCCTTCTGGGGGGTGCTTGCTCTCCTCTTTTGCTTTGGCGCGGTTCGGTCGCAAGCGGTTTGGCTGGCTCACCTTCTCCTTCTACTGTTCCTCTTCAGGGTCCTGGCAGGGTGTTCCAGTGGCCCTGGTTGGCTCGCTTGCATCCCCTCAGGTTGCTCTTCTGCCAGGGTTACACCCTTCTACCTTGCATGGAGTGTTGGTGCTTGGTGCCTCGCTGGCCTTGGTGTCCCCTCCTTCTTCCTGGTGGTTGCTCCCCTGTGATGTTTCCCACTGGCCCCTTCTCCGCTCTGCTTTCCTCTCTTGTTTCGCCTGACACTCAGCCGGTTGGCGTTGGGGGTTTGGTAGTTGATGGCGGTGTTGCTGTGGCCTGGTGTTTCAAATCACAGACCTTCATGCTTTGCATTCTGGTCCGTTCCGTTTGGGCGACGTTGGGAGTGCTTCTCGTTTGCTTGTCATCCTCTTCTTGCGTTTCTTCCCTGCCTAACTTGGCCTTCTTTCCGACCGGTCGTTCTCCTTACTGTCCTCGGATGCCCTCTTCAGGGTGGGGATGCAGCTCCGTTCCCTGGTTTGCCTTGGGCTCTGGTGATCTGCCTTGGCAAAAGGCCTCCCTTTGCATAGTGGACTTTTTCTTGTCGCCCTTGTGGTTGCCCGGCTGGGCCATCGTCCTACGCTGGCCTCTGTCCCTGTTGGGTTCGGTACGCTTCTCTGCCCGGCTGGCTCGGTCAGTTGAGCGTGTAGCTCTTTCTCTCAGGGTTGGCATGAGACTTGTATTCTCAGGGTCGTGGGTTTGTGCCCCTTTTTGGTTAGTATTGGCCTTCCTGCTTCCAGGGGTCTCTCTTCTCCCGGTCATTCAGGGTCGTTCCACTCAGTGTGTGTCTTCCTGCTGGGCTTCTCTCTAGGGGCCTCCTTGTTGGTACTTTGTGCTTCAGCTTCTTGGGCCTCCCCACGTGTCTTCTCCCGTTTCTTTGCGGTTGGGAGTGGGTCTTCTGGGGATTTTGGCTCTACCCGTCCTTGCGGCTGTTCATTGGTTGTGGTTGTCGACATAGTTTTTTCCTTGGCATCCTGAATATCTGTTTCTTTGTTTGTCCCGTGCTTGGGTATATGTTCCTTTGTGATGAGGAAGAAAGATGAGGATGGTAATTACTCGGTTACTTACCGGTAATGTTCATTACTCTGAGTCATAGTCTTCTTTGTCACAGTCATGTTCCCTCCCGCCCACCCTTGGTGGTGGGGGGACGAACAAACGTATTGTCTTTTCTTTTGTTTCTGCTTTTGTATTTCAGGATGTTTCCTGTGTTGTTTCCAGCCTTATATGCCAGGTGAAAGGTACTTCCTGTCAGGAGGCCATATTGGGTGAAGACCTTTTTCATTTATGGGTAAATGCTGTGTCTGGAACACGGGGTCCTCCTTTGTGATTGTGAAGAGGAAGACTATGACTCGGAGTAATGAACATTACCGGTAAGTAACCGATCAATTTTCAAAGAGCATTTTCAGCCCAGGCATGTAGGAAGATCCTTTACATGAGGCTCTTCGCACTGCAAATCTTGAATCTTAATACTGTCTGGGCCAGTCAAGATGAGGCAGGCTATGCAACTACCGCAAAGAATTGTGGCTTCACCTCTGTGCTGCTACCCCAAACTGCCCGACGAGCGCTGCCACCTGCTTATCTCTTTCTTTCGGTCTAACGGGGTCAGGTGCTGCAGGGAGGTCTTGGATCTGTGCTTCTCTGAAAACACGCCAAGTGCCCTAGCCAGACTGGGGAAATTTACAAACTCTGTTCGACTTGCACTTACCAATGACGCCACGGGATGATATTAGCCCTTTGTGGTGCACCACATGTTCAGCATCCAGCTTTCAGGAGACGCAGACAACCAGCATTGACATCTGCAAGGGCTAAACCCAATGTGCCCCGTGCATATGAGGCCTTGCAATCTGCAGGTTGTACTTACCTGATTCAGGCACCAGTCTAGATTAAGACATCTGATGTGCCAATTGCTAAACAGCCCGAGCCCCAAGCATCACTTCGCCCTCCTATAAATCTGGACTTTTTTTCCTAAAGCTTGAAGCTGCTAAAACCATCCAAACTAATTTTGATCTTGTTTTAATCAATTTTAACTCTGCACAGATGGTGCTGTGACCCTCTCCAAGAAATAGTATTGATTACATTATTTTAAAAGTCTTATTAATAATGTGCCAGCCGTATTAATTGTCATTTTTATGGATGACTGTAACATATAGTTCTAGACATGTAATCATTTTAATTCATCGAACATTAAAAAATTACTAATTACCTGATTGCCAGGTTGAAATTCATCGGGCACCACCAATAATTTGAGCATCACAATTGCGAGCAAAACATTTACTTTAATGATAGGTGTAAAGCCACTTTTAACAAATCTTTAAAGTGTAACCCTGTGACAGTATGAAAGGAAACCAGTTTTATCGATTTTTGACCAGGCTTTTAGCATTATCTTTTCGTGTATGTGACGCCCTGTGTCTTGGGTTACAATATTCCTACCCCATTGTATTGTGTTCTAATTGTATTTGTATAATGCTTACTACACCACACAAGATGTTGAAGCGATTTGAGGCAGGTTGCACCCTACTCTGCTACCCCTGGTTAGTGGGCTCAGTCCTGCCCTGAGGACGCTGTCCTGTACATGTAATGTCCTCCATGTTCTTTGTGGTGGCTTAGGGTGATAGGAGTTTGCCGTGATGATTAGTGATTTCGTGCGAAGGGAAGTTGTGATCAGCATATAGCCGAGAGGGGGTAGATACTGTTAGATCGCAAGGAATGCGTACTTCAAGGATAGTTCATGATGAAGAGAGGTAGGGCCCATTTGCAGGAATATAGCGGAAAGTAAGTCAGACAACAAATGCGCAGAACAGGCTTCATTCAAGGATAGTATGGCATGCACAGGATGGAGGATAAGAAGCGATTTGAAAGGAAGGAGTGAACAATCAGTTGATTTAATTCAAAGGCAGTTCCCATGCAGGATTTTAGGAATGTAGTGGGAAGTGAAGTTTTCAGAAAGTATGCAATCCGAGGTTATAGAAAGCGTAGAAATAGATTGGTGGCTGTAATCTGTGGGCAGGCGCTATGTCACTGCATCTTTTGTTTCCCTTGATGGCGTTGAACGGTTTTTCCGTTGGAAGATGACATTTATATTCATGATCCATACAGAAAAGGGCACGCCATTTGAAGCCCAGCATCCAAGGTGGGATGCCATACCACGCTTGCCACCTCTGCTGATAGAATCTAGGCTCATGCCATACCACGCTTGCCACTTCTGCTGATAGGATCTAGGCTCATGCCATACCACGCTTGCCACCTCTGCTGATAGAATCTAGGCTCATGCCATACCACGCTTGCCACCACTGCTGATAGAATCTAGGCTCATGCCATACCACGCTTGCCACTTCTGCTGATAGGATCTAGGCTCATGCCATACCACGCTTGCCACCTCTGCTGATAGAATCTAGGCTCATGCCATACCACGCTTGCCACCTCTGCTGATAGAATCTAGGCTCATGCCATACCACGCTTGCCACCTCTGCTGATAGAATCTAGGCTCATGCCATACCACGCTTGCCACCTCTGCTGATAGAATCTAGGCTCATGCCATACCACGCTTGCCACCTCTGCTGATAGAATCTAGGCTCATGCCATACCACGCTTGCCACCTCTACTGATAGAAGCTAGGCTCATGCCATACCACGCTTGCCACCTCTGCTGATAGAATCTAGGCTCATGCCATACCACGCTTGCCACCACTGCTGATAGAATCTAGGCTCATGCCATACCATGCTTGCCACTTCTGCTGATAGGATCTAGGCTCATGCCATACCACGCTTGCCACTTCTGCTGATAGGATCTAGGCTCATGCCATACCACGCTTGCCACTTCTGCTGATAGGATCTAGGCTGATGCCATACCACGCTTGCCACTTCTGCTGATAGGATCTAGGCTCATGCCATACCACGCTTGCCACTTCTGCTGATAGGATCTAGGCTCATGCCATACCACGCTTGCCACTTCTGCTGATAGGATCTAGGCTCATGCCATACCACACTTGCCACCTCTGCTGATAGAATCTAGGCGCTTGCTCTTTAAGCACTATACATTCAACAGATTCCTCAGAGTTGGACAGTGTGACCAAGTGAACCCCAGCAGTCTGAGCAGGGAGCTAAGCCTTGCAGTCGAGTAGAGCTTGAAGACGGTGACATGCGTCTCTACGCAGGTAGGTGTGCTGATGGAGAGATGCGTTTGTAGGCTACGACCAGTTTTAACCCCACTAAGGCTACTGGGTGTGTCTCATGTTTCCCTCTGTTTGCCATCAGTGGCAGTTTCCACTGGCCTTAAAACCGTTGTATTCATATTGGCCAAATTTGCTGTCATACTCCTGGTACTCTATTACAGCCGAGCGTTCACAGGTTAAAAATGTTCAAGCCACTTGTGCACACTGCATCCTTCATGACTCTTACTGGCATTGGTTTAAACAGATACACGTGATATTAGCTGCCATCCTGCACAACACCTGGTGTACACCATTAGTGTGGACTTTGTATGCCATCACCTTGAACTGATAATATACTTGCACACATATGGAACGGCAAGATAGCTATGTTTTCATGCCAATGCATGTTCAACGCTATCTTTTCATTCTGAAAATACGTTGCAGCCTGGCAGACATTGTCCTGCAGAGCTCAAAGTTTGTGCCCCTGTTTAACCGATCTTAGATCAGCTTTGTGTTTAATTTGCCGCCATCTTTGAGATTCTGAAACCCAACTGTTCCGTCTTTGGGTGTCTTTGCTAAAGTTATATTATCCAGACGTGCATTCAGTTCTTCCACGATTACTGTGAACAGAATTAACTTTTACCTAATGAGTGCCATGTGCGATAGCAACTTGGCTTTTCTTATGTTAGATGCTTCAGGTTGCCACTTTTAAAGGTGACCAAGGTTTACAGCCTGCAAGGAGGGGAACTATGAGCCGCATAATGCTTAAAGGAGAATATTAAAGTGCAAATGATAAAATGAAGCATCTGTACAATACCTTATGTTACAGAAGGGGAATGCCATTGAGCAGCTTAGCAGTTCAGATTACCATAACAAACCCAAAGTGTTTGAACAACAAATTGCACACTTAAAACAAAGTAAAGGTACACCAGTTTGGGTGGATTAGTTTATTTTCCCATATTAACCTTCTGAAGTACATTGTCGTGTCTGGCCTAGGCAGTGAGATTTTTGTTAGCTTGCATTTAGACGCATCGCCGGACACAGGAGATTAGAGCCAGTGCGGGGGGCCTGCAACATACGGCGCCTACAAGGACCATCCTGCCGCGGTGCTGAGAGCGGACTGCCGCACCTCCCCCTCTCACCTGGAGCTGACTACTGGGGGATATTTAAACATCTTGTGCCTCCCGCTTGGCGGGAGACGCATCGCCGGACACAGGAGATTAGAGCCAGTGCGGGGGGCCTGCAACATACGGCGCCTACAAGGACCATCCTGCCACGGGGCCGAGAGCGGACTGCCTCCCCTCCCCCTCTCACCTGGAGCTGACTACTGGGGGATATTTAAACATCTCGCGCCTCCTGCTTCGCGGAAGATGCATCACCGGACCCAGGAGATTAGAGCCAGTGCGGGGGGCCTGCAACATACGGCGCCTACAAGGACCATCCTGCCGCGGGACCGAGAGCGGACTGCCGCCCCTCCCCCTCTCACCTGGAGCTGACTACTGGGGGATATTTAAACATCTCGCGCCACCCGCTTCGCGGGAGACGCATCGCCGGACACAGGATATTAGAGCCAGTGCGGGAGGACTGCAACATACGGCACCTACAAGGACCATCCTGCCGCAGGGCCGAGAGCGGACTGCCGCCCCTCCCCCTCTCACCTGAAGCTGACTACTGGGGACAGATATAATCAACTAGCGTCTTACGCCACGTGGGACGCGCATGGGCCACGCCGGGCTAAGCCCGGGCAAAGGGCGGGCAAAGGGCGGGCCGTCTGTGGCCGTCGGCAGCCGAAGGAGGCCGGGCAGGGCCACCTCTTTTGGCTGGGCAAGGCTGTGGCCGAATTGGACATAGTGAACAGTGGTAATATTTTTTAAACACCTAGTCAGTCAATAATAACTTAATTTGACAACTGTATTTTGATGTTTCACAGTATGTTTTTATGTTCTTCCTACTCTTAACCTAATTAGTTTATATATATATATATATATATTCTGCATTATTTTTCATACCTGGTGAGAACCTTTTGAAGAGAGTTATGAGTAAGAGTAATCTTCCAACAACTCGCCCCATTATACGACTAACAGCTGCTTCAACAACCCCACTTACGAGCTTAACTGCAATTGACAAAATTTTACAAAAGACAATAGGGGTGGTAGTATTTGCCATAAAAAATTCAGAAAGACGCCTCTCGTTGACACCTTCTATGACCCCTCCCACGTCATCTGGGAATGTTTCCCAGCCACAGTAAATCTTCTGATTCGTTGTTAGCGCCCTCATATGCGGAGCTTCCATGTGCACAGATTGAGCTAGATGCTGGCCCCCGTAGCGACCCATCTCCCCCTTTGGCCTCCCAGGTAGTTAACAAAGCTCCTAAGTTCTGCCCTAGAAAAAAGAAGCCTAAACCACATAAAAAAGCCGCTAGGCTTACCTCACCTGTTTTAGATAGCCCTCAGGCTGATGCAGGGTCCTCCTTTTCCATCCTATCTCCCCCTTTGTGGGTCACGCATTTAATAATCGACTTGCAAGCCCACTTGGAATAACTTATTAATTCTCAGTTTAAAACTTTGATGAGTAGAATTGACAATGTTGTTTCCATGATAAATACCAAGACTGGTGTAAGTGCACACCCAACTACAACAACTAAGAATATCTCCCCGACTTCCGGTGTAGGTATCATCAATCAGCCATCGCAAGGTCTAACCCAAGGTGTAGGCCCACAACCAGACAAACGGACACAAGGGCCAGGCCTATCGACCATGACCAACCGTACTACCGCCACTACCCCTCTTTGTCTTGCTATTCCCTCAAGCGGGCATCCACACAATGCGAGTTCTTGCCCCCGTATCCCATCACCACTCCCACCAGGGACTAGAGATCATGTGCCAAACCGGGGGCTGGTGCCTCAAATGTCTAATTCTACCCATCCAGCAAATGTTCCCCAAAAACCATTACCTTGTATCCAGTTACCCCCTGAGGCTTCCCCGTATGTGGTGGTACTATCGGGAGTACCACCGCTGTCAGGTGAGCGAGGAGAAACTTTCCCCGAGCTAAAGAATAAATTATATTCTGGCTGAATAAATTTAGACCACTAATGAATTCGGGCCAAGGGGACATTTTATTCGCCAAAGAGTTAGCTGGATAGGGAATAAACCTAAAGACATTGGAGGGGACTCTGCGATCATTAACTTTAGGGATCCTGTTGTGGTTACCCACATTCTTGGATGGGGTGGCCTCCGACAACAGGGCCCAATTATCCCTCTTCCACTAGGGTATTTTTACTCAAAGGAAAGGCTCCCAGGCGGATACGGACCATCCTCCTTTTACAATGGTGGTGAGAGGTCTTAATACAATATGCCTGTGGAGAATAAATTTAGTGCCCTGAATAATGTAGACTGACTAACCTCCCCCCTTGGCACAATGCTATAGATCGTAATTCAGTGGGGTGTCCAGTGGCGAAGGAGGGTGAGAGGCAAGCGGAGGAGCTACTCAAGACCATTGGTGGGGTGCTTCAGGTGGACTTACCGACGTCTCTTCTGACTGCAAACGTTAAATCTTGCCCACAAGGAGACAGAATTGGGATGGCAAAATGAGAAGGAATCCCCTGTAACACCATTCTACAGCTCGCTACACTCAGTCCCACAAGGCTACAGTCATGTAGTTCATTTATAGGGACTTGGAACGTAGCGGGGCTAGGTTCTAAGATATCGAACCCAGAATGGGGGGAGTTGGTGGATCAGTATGATGTGTGTTTGTTTCAAGAGACCTGGATGACATCCGCCCCCTTTAGGGTGGGGTTTGCCTCCTACCATATACCAGCTGTACAGGGACTAAGGGGTAGACCATCTGGGGGGCTATGTATATTGGTAGCTACCCACTTGGGGTTTTCAGTGTTTGAATCATATTCTCAGGACATCCTGTGCATCGCCCTTAAATATCTGGATGGCACGTCAGTGGTGATATTTAATATTTATCTGCGCCCCAGTTCCCAATCGAGGGGGTCGTCCTTGATCGATGCTCTTGATGAACTCCTTTCACTGTACCCAGCTCCTACACACAGAATACTGGGAGGTGACTTCAATTGCCACTTTGAACCTCTGGCAGGGATCCCGTCTGTAACGGTAGAAGAGGATTCAATCTGGCATATACAGGAGTGCTCCATGTACCCAGCTAAGCGCTTGATTCCATTGGCGCTGCAGATTAATAAGCTTTTAGTCTCCCATTCCCTTAGAGCCTGCACTGGCAGATTCCGCACCGACGTTCCAGGTTAGTTCACCTAAAACATACAGGGGAAAACTACAACCATTGACTACATCATGGTCAATGTCGAACTCTGGTCGCAAATTAGGACCTTTACTGTAAATGATAGGGTGGACAGTGATCACAACTTACTATCTCTAGAACTAAATTCTGCACTGGGTAGCCAACCTGGAGTGAGGGAGTACGACCCATATTGTAACCCCAACGTAATCACTGTGGCAGGAGGCAGACGTATCAGGTGGGCTAAGTTCGTATTAGAACCGGACAAAGTAGCGGAGCTTTATCAACAAGTTGCCTCTTCTCTAACAGAGGCTTTCAATCTCCCGACCATCAATGATTCCTCCTATTTCCGGGCGCTTGAGCTCATTCATACTAATTTAATTACCTCCCTAGCCGATTACCTTTATACATCAGCAATTAGGAGGGCTCGACAAAAAAACCAGGAGCAGTGGTTTAATAAACCCTGTAGGGAGGCGAAATGTGCTCTTGTGAGGGAGATAAAAACGGGCACAGTTGAGAGTATAAGAGGGGCTAGACTCACCTATAAAAGCATTACCGCAGAGTCCAAGTTGGAATGGGAGGCCCGAATATGGGAAAATACTAAAGACGCCCTTGATGGACGTGACTATAGGGCGTTTTGGATTTTGGTTAGATCAGGATCGCCGTATGCTATAACACCCAATTTGTGTGAAGAGGTGTGGATAGCGCACTTTAAGCCCATACCAATACTTCAATCTCAGCAGATCTAGTCACACCTGTTCCACATTTACAGGTCACTACAGACCCGGACTATTACCCAGTTACCCTGTGGGAAACTCAGTGTGCCCTTAAAAGCCTAGCTAAAGGGAAGGCCACGGGTTTGGACCGCATACCGGGAGATTTGTTCTTGAGTGAGCAAAAGGTTTGGGTTCCTTAAATTTGCCTATATTTTAACCCCATCCTCCTTGGTATGGAAATCCCCCCAACTTGGTTGGGGACTGAGATCATTCCCATCCACAAAAAGGCTTCCCCTCTGGACCCGATCAACCACCACCCCATTAGTCTTATCGACATCTTGCAGTAATTAATGGCCCGCATCTTACTAGCAAGGTTGCAGTGTTGGATGGACGATCATCAGATCCTGACCCCCCTTCAAGCGGGCTTTCGTGCTAAAGTTTCCATCATTGACCAATGGTTCAGACTACAGATGGTCTACTGGAAGCCGGTGACTATGGGGCCGGTAGTTTGTATTTGATCTTTGTAGACCTTCGATCTGCATTTGACCTGGTCCAGAGGGAGAAGCTATGGGCAATCTTGATGGAGATGGGTGCTCCAGCCTACCTGTGCCAATTATTTAAAGTTTACATCAGGGCACCTTTGCAAGAGTGAGGTATGGGAGGAATGGGGAGCTATTGGCCGCTTTTCCAGTAGAAAAGGGCATGAGGCAGGGGTACGTGTTAGCCCTAATGCTCTTCTCTCTGTTCCTTAATGGTCTGATTAAACATCTCTGGGGCACGAGGGATCTAGACTCTCCCAGTTTGGCAGCACGTAAGATACCAGCCCTGATGTTCACTGATGATAACCTTTTCTTGTTAAAATCCTCAACAAGCATCCAGCAAACATTGGAGGCCTTTTGCTCCTTTTGCAGGTTAAGAATTCTGGAGATTAACCTCTCCTAAACCAAATTTATGTTTTTTAATTCACCTAACTGCCCCCTCCCTCATCTGGATGGTATGGTGCTCGAAAGAGTCTCCACCTTTGAATATTTCGGGGTAACTCTGAATGATAAGATGGAATGGGGGACCCACATATCCAAGGCAAATATGAAGTTGGCCCAAGCCTTGGGAGGTATTCTAAAGGTTCATAACGAGTTCTCATCTAAAATCTTGGGACCACCAGTAGAAATTTATAAAGCACAGGCGAGAGGTGGGGCGCTTTATGGTGTAGAGCTGTGGGGCCATGCCAATGCCTCCTCGCTCTCTATTACTGAGAAAGGCTTTACCAGGCGCCTAATGAGACACCTACAGAGCACACCTCTGATCCCGCCACGCTTTGACTTGGGTCTGGTCCCCATTCATGAAGTCATCCCTAATCATCCCTGACTGTATTGGAGGAGACTCTGTTCCACACCTGAGCTTTCAAGCTATCGGGAGGAGCTTAGTCACCTACTAAAGTTAAGGGGTGTGGGAAAAATCCCTTGGCTAAAGCACGTTAAACAGCTATGTCAGGCCTTGGGGAAGGGAGACTTGTGGCTCTCTCCGGAACCCTCCTCTGCCTTGACTTCTAGGAGGATGATGGTCAAAGCACTCAACCAATTTCGGATGGATTGGATGGCAACAAAACCATCGTTGGGTAGGTTGACCAGTAATTTCCTTGAAGTCGAGGATAGGTATCAATACGAGAAATTCTTGGACGATATTCAGCCCCCACTGGCGAAGAAATTATACGTGCAATTCAGACATGGATCCCTCCCAGTGAGGGCAGTAACAAACAAGTGGTCAATGGCTCATCATGCACCTAGCCTTTGCCCGGGGTGTGAACATGCTGAAGAGACTGATCTGCACATTCTGCTCTTCTGCCCTTTGTACTCCAAGGCTAGAGCCAAATGGATCTTACAGTTATGCAAGTCCAGGGGTTTCAGGGATTACAGAGATGTGTTTAGATTGTTGAAATACGACTCTTCCCCCTTGACTGTGTTTGCGACCTCTAGATACCTGTTTTCCATGTGGTGTACCAAGAAGTAAGCCGCTATAACTGTTCTAGTACCTCCCCGTAAATTTTGAGGGAATTTTATTACTATTTGTGAGTGGCTTGTTGTTTTTTTTAACTGTTTTTACCTGTTTTTATCTGTTTTAAATGTTACTTATGTATTGTTTTAGCAGTATTGTTTAACCATCTATATTGTACTGTGGCCTACTGTTGGTTAAAAGGGCCGTCTTATGTAATCATGTATTGTTCGCTTTTATGGTTTTTAACCGATAATAAAGCTTTTTGACTGACTGACTGGCATTTAAAAAAGTGCCATTGTTTATTTAGCAATAAGCAAAATAAAAAATGTGCATTTTTTAAGCTAAATAAATAACAATGGTTCATCCTTCATACACAAGCTAACAAACCTCACTTTCAATAAAAAAACAATAAAAACTTATGCACAGTGGCAATCTTTCTCTTTTTAATTGCATTACCGGTGCACTATCTTATGTGGCTAATAGAGGTCCATTAACAACTCCATAGGGACACCTAGTAACTGCCTATGGTACTGCACCCTTTCCTTACTTCGTGCAATTTCTTTTATTACTTATGCTACTGCAGGGATATTTTTGGGCAAAACAAATTGAACAAACATTATCGTTTGAAACACCAGTAGCTCAAAGTTTCACTAATGCAAGATCTATTGCAGTGACGAAACAGACACACGATATCGGGTTGTTGGTAATGCATACTGACCACTGTTCTCACAACATACGTCACAAGGAGGAATGCAACATGTTTGAACACAGCAGGGGTCAGGGCGGATATACCACACATGGCAATGCATATGTGCACACTACCTGCAAGTCCTCTTCACCAGGTGTATCTCTTACAAGAGATGTATGGCACTTCTTTGCTCAACACTTGCGAGGCACCATTGTAAACCACAAAAAACATGCATTTTAAATGCAATAGGTCTCGCATTTTTTTTAAGTTAGAGCTATTGGCGTTGTAAATGACAAAGTCTTTTACCGTTGTGTGAACACTCCACGGAAATTAAAAACACATAAGTAAACAAGCACTAGCTATGAAAGTCCACTGAAACAGTAGTGGAAAACTTGCAGGCAGTAAAACACAAGAAAAACACTTCCTGGTGAAAAAGCTGCGAGAAACAAGCAGCCTGGACCCACCTGTTCCCCATTTATACACAGTCAAAAGATTAAATAAAAATTCTTGTTTACCAGCTTTTGTGTTTCATGTAGAAGTTACAAGCTGAATCACTGTTTAAGATTTTTTGGCAAGGGAAAGAAGAGAGAGTTGTGGAGGGAGAAGAAATAGTACCTCAAGCCCCTCGGGAGCATCGGACGGGCACTGATTATGTTTGAATTATCTGTACTTGGTCCCTGCTCCACAGAGGCAAGAGTAACTGACGTTTGGGCTATGCTGGCCACTTAGGGGGTAGCAAAGAAAAGTGAAGCAGGAACCAGCAAATGGTCGGCAAGTAAGGGCTTCAAGTCCTGTGCTGAACACAACAGTGTTGCAAACGTGCGCATGCACTCGCAGGCTCGAACAGTATAGAAGGCTAATATACATTACTTTGAATAAAGGGTGGTCCTCAAGGTTATGTTTTAAAAGCAGTGTCCTATTCTGTATTCCAGCTACATGTCCCTTTGTAAGTACCTGTTTTAATTAGGGGTCATTCTTGCAGAACAGTCTTGTAAATTGTACATTTATTACGTATGGGTCTCTTTAAGAAGCACTGCAAGACTGAGTGAATCAGTCCTTACAAAGAGAAGAAGCATGCTTTCTAATGGTTCTAAATGCTGAACGTCCTCTTGAAAAGACTGTTCCTTGAGAACAAAATGCGCTAAATAAACATTGCCCCGGGAAAAGACTGCGAGGTGAACATCAATCTGGGCAGAAATGACAATTTTTGAATGAAGCCTGACCAGAACAAACAGTAGCAGAGAGGTGACAGGTAAAATACGCTGGTGCAGTGCTGTGTGTGACCTGTGTTTGAGCTAGAAATGTTTTGTTACTGGAATAATGCAGCAGATTGTGGATTATGTGGAAGATGAGGCAAATTCAAATTTACTTGGAAAAGTGCTGCATTTGTGTAACCCCTCTGTACCAGTGGGGGTGGAAAATTAGCTGATGGATGGATCCGGGGGCCCATCTCTTTCCAGAGTCTCCTTGGATCTGTTAACTATGGATGCATAGGAGAAGCCCAAGCCTCCTTGGAAGGTTATAGCACCTCTGGCACACCACCTCTGTTGGCTGCCTTTGGTCCATGAAGGTGACCCTCATAAGAGGTCAGCAGCCTTAGTGCCACATGAGGTCACACAAGACAGTCTAGCATGTGGGACCCCCCCAGGGGTCCGTGTGCAGCATCACTTCTGGTAGGGGTGGGCGGGGATGAGGTATGAGTGCTCCTCCCACCCACCTGGTGGCCTCTTTGCCGCTGCCCTTGAAGCCGTTTGGATGTGTCCCCGGGATCTCCAGGAGTTAACTCTGGTGAGTGCGTTCCCCCTTCCTCCCTTAGGTAAGGCGTAGAGCCTGGCCATTGCCGCAGCCGCCTTGGCGGGGTAAGCTCCAGGGTGCTTAGGGCAGTGGCCACCTCCCCTGGTTGTGTCCAGCATAAGGCTGCCCGGGGAGGAGCAGGTAGTGGTCAGAGTCCTCGGACACCTCACTAGCCCGGCGATGTTACGTTCTGGACCCTAGGCCCACATATCGGAGAAAAGATGACACAGCACAGCGTTTATGGCACTGTGAACTAGCCTCATGCACGTGCACTCGGGCTCTTTAATTTGCGGGGTCACCTGACAGGTGACGCCTGTGTTGGATGGGTGAGGAGGGGTGTGTGTGGGCCAACCCTCGGGGGAGTGGCTGGCAGAAACACTAGACTGTGTTCAGCAGGCCCCAACATTCCTCCCAAATTTTATTAAAATGAAAAACAACAAACAAGAGTCCAACCTATGGGAAGAAATGGGAAGACAACTGAAAATAACTGGAGTCTCACAATTCAGAGATGTAGCTCGCAGTATAGCGGTGGACAGGTGCAGCTGGGAGCACTCGGGCATCTTGGCACATGTTCATACTTTAACCAGGCATAACTGGACACGAACACGGTGCTGATGAGGTGCGGACCTTTCAGCTTGGTGCCAGTTGAGTGATAGTCCACCTAAGTGATGTCCGTCGGTCTAGCGTACTCTTGCTGTGAGGCAATTAGTGTCTTGTTGTTAAAACTAGGTGCATCAGGAGAGTAGGGGGAGTCCATTATAAAACACCGGACTATTATGTCGCTTGATCCGTTGACAGCAGTCTTGGCATTCTATGGCCTATTGAATTCTCGGATGTATGGCCAGGCTACTTCCTGGAATCCATTGGTGGGGCACAGTAAAGTCCATCTCTCAAGCTCTGGGAGGCCCCTTAGATGAGTTTCCCCGGGACTGCATATGGGCTCTGACTCTGGAGCCACCGCTTCGTCACTCGTGCACACTTCAGGGGTGGATGTGTCTTGGTCATAATCATGCTCTCACTACCAGGATCAGGATATGCGCCGCTTAAAAAGATGGTCACTGTAACTCCAGATTGTCACTTTGTATGGCAAAGGTGCAGGACTCGTCATGGTATCTGATGCTCCAGGGATGGCAGTGATGAACATGAAAAATGATGGAGTGGCTGCCATAAGATGCCAGCTGGTGATGACTTGAAGTATTTTGGGGTGACTGTCGAACCGTTGCCGTCACGATACTCGTCGTACACTTGGTGCAGCTCTTCTTGTTTGGCATGTGTGTGTGTAAACAGGGATGCCCTTTTCTTTAAGCAGAGGGAAACAGGTGGCTGACGGTCACTGTGAAGAATGAAGTCACCGCACCCCAGTGGCTATCGTATCTTAGAAGGTGCATTCAGGTGAAAAAGTGCGAATACTCTTTATAGTCCTCTTTTGTTGACTTTTACTCAGTACCTGTTGACGTCTGCTTTCCTGGAATAGGACTGTTACCGTCCTATATCTCTCCACTCCTTATCTTCTCTGAAATGTGGAGAATGGCCAAGTAATGCAGGTCGCTTCTTGCTGCAGTGGCATCTTGCTGTAGTAGCAACTTGCTGTATTAGCACTGTGCTGCAATGGCATCGTGTTGCAGTGGCATCATGCTGCAGAGGCATCTTGCTGCATTTGCATCTAGTGGCAGTGGCATCTTGTTGCAGTGGCATCATGCTCCAATGGCATCATTTTGCAGTGGCATCATGCTGCAGTAACCAAGCACTGCAGGTCGCTTCAACACCTGCTCTGAAGATGTGGCGAAAGGTTCTCATGCGCTTCATTCGTTCTTGTGCTGGAAGAAGGGCATCATTGTGCTGATGTGCCAGATGGTGCAGCTCCATTCTTTAAGGGGTGCATTGTCTCTGCCTCCCTTTCATCTGGGCTCTCTCTGTATGCAGTCTTACATTGTCTCTGTGTCTCTTGAGACAGTGCTTTCTGCTGGCTCCTTTTGGTGCCTGCTCCTTTCTCTTGCGGTGGTGGAACTACTCCAAATTGTGTGGCTTCTTTCCTCAGGCCATACACATTGCGTCTTCTCTGAGGAAACAGTTTTCTAACTTTATGCAGAGGTACTCGCTGGCTCATGAGCAGGGCATTGTGGGGGTTAAGAGTCTGTGGTCATCCGTTCATGTGCTCTCTGAGGACCGTGGCAGCCTAGCTGACGCAGCGGGCTGTGCTTCTCCAGCAGCAGTTGCCTCTTTTGTTGTCTTTATGTTGGTGCTCTATGTCCCTCCATCATGTTGTGAAGCAACAGCCAGTCCTGTGCTCCTGCTATACCTCCTTGGTACTATTGTGGGTTTTTTTGTGTGGGGGGGGGGACAGCTGTGGGCTTCATGTAACTCCTTCTGGGGGTTAACTGTCTCTCCCCTCTAAAATGACAGACAGCCCACAACTGGTGTGTGTGTCACCCTCTTGGGCAGTCCTGTGCTGTTGCTGCTTGGAGCACGGGCGCTGTAAGCCTGCCTACATTTTTAAATGTAATTGTCCCATTCTGTGATCTGACTCAGGCAGGGGTGAATGTAGTGGCTGCTTTGGAGTCTCCTGTTGAGTGCAGGAGTCACAGTCGTTGTTCCCTGTGCTTTCACTATCCGATGGTCCGTGTTCGTGGATTCCCATCAGCGTGGTCCGCTCAGGCTGTCAGGCTTTGGCAGGGGAGGGGCTCTCTAGTGAGCACTGTTCGTGTTTTTTCTTTTTTTTGCCAGTTGTTCGCTTCTATGTGCCTCACCTGGTGCTTGCCTCACCCTTAGGCACTCGTTAGGCTGTCAGGCTGCTCTCATGGTGTAGGTGTCCTTCAAACACTGCTCCCAGCAATCATTACAGGCCTCTGAATATCACCTGGTCTGAACTACGGCACTTGAGTCCCCCTTAGGTGGTGCTATATTCACTTCTTCCAGCCCGTGGCAGCTTTTTCCTTGCAGCAGGAGTTATTTCGATGAGCGCTGTTTCAGGCCGGCCATGGGAGCATGTTAGGCTTCAGTACTGCGCTGGTGTGATATTCTGAGCTGCCACCAGGTGGCGCTGCAGCCACACTTTCATTCAGACCATGGCATTGTACATAATGCTGCGGGCTCACGCTACTCCCGCTCCAGGTCACAGGGCCCCCAAAAGTCCTCCCTCAACTGTGCAGCAGCACTCGCAGGTAGAGCCGACAAACACAACAGGTGCTCTCCCGGGCTGGGGGACGGCTGAGTTGCTTAGGTTTGGAAACTCCTGTGCAGGGTTTGTTACGGAATTGCTGTGGTCTCAGGCATGGGGGGCATGGGAGTGCTGGTGAAGAAGGACGGCGAGTACTTGAAAGAGGTCCGAGATACACGTAGTATCGACACTAATAGTTACCTTTATCAATCATGCAAAGTAGAACACACCTACTGCATGATCTATTTGGGGAAAAACCGCATGTGACATCCACCAGACAGCTGCGTGAACGATTACCTGGTAATTCCCTCAGCACAATGCAAACATGCACATACATGACACCGTTCAGGGATCCATCATCTACAGCGGACATTAAATGACCAAACATCATGGTCCCCCCCATTAAAGCAGTGGGGACGTGCACAAACGTGATGTGCTCTGACTTAAGGTACCGTGATGCCCCAGGGTGATTTGAGCGCTTTATAAACTTTTTAACATAACAATAATGCAATGACAAACTCAGAACAGCATGAACTACATAGTGGAGTTGGGGGCGGGTTGGTACACATATAGCCTGGCCTTAAAACAGAGTCACACCAGTCTCAACAGTCAGACCCACACCATTACAGCCAGAGAGTTTCTGCCAAACTCCTAGTGCCTACTGCTTGGTGCCAGTTTAAGTTGGAGTGTGTGCAACAGCTGACTATCTTGTCACCAACCTAGCACCAGCCTGCATTAATTGAGAGTCGCACTGATGGCCCACCACAGCAGCAAGCCACTATAGCAACAAAAAAGTACGACCCTGCAGGGTTACAGCATCACCATCCACCAAAGCAGTCAGACCTATCAACAGTGCCAGCTTCTTAACTGATGTGTTCTCATTCCTTGAGAACACCAGGCCCCGCCAACTTGCTTTACCAGCACCGCCTCATTGCTACAGGACCTCAGCAGTATGGCCTTACCACAGATGGGCCTTATCAGTGTTGAGGTGCGCATGATCCTCCTCCACTAATTCCTTATCAGTGCTTTCAGATTCCAGGTAGTATTAGCTTTCCCCAACAATACATATTAAAATCTCCACACTGTTGCTTCCCCAAAATTTTCAGATTTTACACTCATGACAGTGACATGTCTTATAAATAAAAGGATGTTTGTAGGATTACAGATCCATATCATGGTAAATCTCGAAAACCCCTTAATGGTAAAGAAAACAGCATACTGGGACCCATGTTCATGGATGCTTGTATCCTTTCAGGCGTCAACCATCACGTGTGGTATTGAGGGGCAAAACTGCCATTGCATAATTGTCAACACGCTTGCGGGTGGACTTACATGTCTGCTCCTCTCCTTTCTTTCCTGTCTTCAGACATTCCAAACAAACAACTGTGGAGATACCTGCTCTGTAGAGGTTCCTCTCGGGTTGGCTCTGGTCCTTCACTGCACCCTGGGATGGACCCACAAGCAACCGGAACAAACGTGGTACGTCGGGCGGCAATAATCACAGAGAGATTCAAAGACTGCTGTACCAATACAGACCCTTGCGCTCATCCGTTTGATTGCCTGCACCCTACGAAGGGGAGGGCTCGTTGGCTGGATCTCTGAGCTGAGAGAGCTCATTGGCTGATTGGAGTCTTTCCCCTCTGACCTCAGTCCGGTCGCGCACCATACCACCACCACTATGCTAGGTGGTGATGCGTGCGTGGCAGGAAGCAGTTGCAAACAGGGGCGCTTGCACTTCAAAAGGGGGCCGCGCGCGCGGCACGGGTGGGCTGTTGCAGCAGCCTTTATAATTTATATGGGGACACTGACACTACTGTAATGACTGACAGTAGTGTCAGTGAGTATCCCCAAATAAATTATAAAGACCGCCGTAACGGGCCACCAGTGCTGCGCGGCCGCTGCCCCCAAAATAATGCCGCCTGGGGCGGACCTCCCCCCTAGCTACGCCAGTGGTAGCATCTGCACAAGCTTTTCCCATCACAGGACAGTACAAATAAAGCAACTGCAGTGCAAGATTCACTGCCTCACACACAGGGAAAGGATGACAGTTGCAAAGCAAGCTTCTCTCTTTCACAGAAGGCAAAAAGTGCAGTCTTCCATTTCCTGCGGAACAGGTCCAGCAGGGCAGAGTTGTACAAACTTTCATCGCCCACAGAACATGTACACTTAAGGTGTGAGTGGTATGTAGCTTAAAGACAGATTTCTAGTACGAAAACCACTGTAAATAGTGGTTTTCAGCTCGTTTTCTGGAGGCTTTGAACTGCTGACATCAATTAAGGAGTGTGAAAACACCCCAGGCCATCAGCACCAATGTCAACAACTTTTTTTTGGGGGGGGGGGGGCTTGGGAGCAGGGTGGGTTAAAAATTGCCTTGTAGGTATTTCTCAGCAGGAGTCCCCTTCAAGGCCCTGCCCCCTATTCACACAGTGAGATTGGTCTGCAAGTTGGCAGGTATGGAGTGCTTAACTCACTCAGAGGAGTATAGGAGGAGTGCGTGAATGTGTGAGTTCTCACGCCATTCTCATTTAGGTGCTCCATGTCAGCATTCTGAAAATCATTCTGCATTCACTCAGAGACCCAGTGTTTGTTTTAATTCCTTTGTTTTCCATGTATAGAGAAATTGAAGTAAACCGGCAGGGCAGCGTTATTTGCAGCAGCCTCACCACGACACAGCCTAAGTATGACGGATGCCAGGTGCCAACCTCTTCAAAAAGGTTTTGAATTGTGCACATCAAGCGCTGTATAGTCCCATCCTCGGCGCTACACCTGTACAAAATGTTGAGGATGGCTGGTGGTCGTGTGTGTAATAATGACTTATGGCTCTCGTTGTCATTGTGCCAAGGATGCTGCCCAGAGTGCCTCAGGAGGAGGTGGGAGTGGGAAGTGCCGGATTTCCCTTGAGAAAGAAAGGGCTAAATTGGCCTCGTAGTCAGTGTGTCATAAGGTCTGGGGCAAGATGTTTGAATGAAAAAATACAGGAAAAACCATGATGCAGTGGGCACCTCGAGTCTCTGGGCCCCAGGCACTACCGGAAGCTACAGCCCTCGGCTCAATAAGAACAAAAAGGGCATTTTCGAAGACAGCCTCTCTGGCGCGATGAATTTACAGGTGTCCAAAATGAGCCTTCTGATGCTTCCTGGAGTTGCGCGCATGTCCTCACGCTTGCAGCGCCAGTAGGCACTTCTTTTTACTTCCACAGCCACCATCCAATAGACCAATACACATACTACTACAGTAGGGACACCAGTGTTGCGCGGCCGCCTCCAAAACAGTGCCGCCTGGGGCAGACCGCCCCCACCACATACAACCCCTCACAAATTAATTACTCACCTTCAAATTGCTTTGTAGATGAAGAAGTATGTCAGTCACACACCAGATTTTCTTATACAGAATGTCTGTACTGCACTTAGCAAAACCTAAAATTGGCAAACTTTCCCTCTCATTCTGCACACATATACATGTAAATATCAAATCACATTGCTTACCACATTAATTCAAAAGCTAACACACATTTCTATTGGTTACACATTTCAACCCTTTCCAATTGACATAACTTTGAACCCTACCCACAATCTGCTTACTGCCTGTTACCATAGCAACAGTTCATGGAACACTCAACTGAACACACAGGTCACAAGTTCAGCACACAATGTTGCTAATCCAAACAGCAAGTGTGGTTGACTTTTGAAAATATAAGCTTATCCTATTTACAAACCAATAAGAAACATGCTTTTAAAACGCAGAAACAGGCACCCTACTTTTCAGTCTATAATGTTCTCAAACAGTCAATCATTTCTCTTCTTTCTTCAAAACTGCATCTTATCCACCATTTTAGAAAAATCTTAGTTTTCAAACTCGCATTTCATATACAGACACCTTCTGAGTGCATCCAGACCTCCCTTCAAGAGACTTGGAGTGTGGATTGTGGGACACAGCTCTATTTTCTGGAGCCAGAGATATGCAGAAAACAAAGGTATTGACAAAAACCTAGCTTTGCCAAATGTAGACATTAAATGGATTGGTCAGAGAGGATTAAAGTGGCACCAATTGATGCTATTGGTTAAATCCTTTTTGCATCTCCAACACCTTGACCTCATAATTGTGCACTGCGGTGGCAATGCCCTAGGGACTTTGACTGGGGTAGGTCTGGAAATGCTTATGAAGGACAGCTTTGGAGAACTAATGTCACTTTTCCCCCAAACTGCCTTTGTCTATTCTAACTTATGCCAGAGACAGAAATGGAACTGGATTTTGTTTTGCCCACTGTTATGTGATGAGTAACATTGAAATCACTGTTTGTAGTGAAATTCAATATATTCTGAGAACAGCAAAAAAGGCAAAGAAAATGTTTTATATAATACTAAAATTATGTTGTTTTGTAAAAAATATAATTTTATATATAATAACTGTCTTTTTTTTCTTCTTTTTCACAGATCCTAATTCTAAAATATGAAATTTTCGGAAATTTAAATTATAAAAAAACAACTGAAAAAAATGTTTAGCATTTTTTATATCTACTACTGTCAAGGTAAGAATAACTAAGTATGAAAATGCACAATGGGCTTTGTTTGCACACTGGTGAAGAAAGGGGGGAAGGACAGAGTTGATATGTGTGCAAACATGCTCTGTGGGTGTTGAAGTTACGGGATAAAGTCACCTTGAATTGTGAGCGTCCCTGGGGGCCAACTAACCCACCAAACATGTGCAGGAAGTGCCAGAGAGTTGCATTTCAGAGAGGTGTAAAATGGGGCATGGCCTCGGACAACCTCTCTGCAACGCAGCTCTAAGATGTTTAATAGAGGGACATGGTGGGCTAGTAGGACCCAGGGACTTTCAGGATTAAACCAGACTTAATTTCTCAACTTAAAACACGCCACAGGATGTGTTTGCACATGTCACATCAAGCCCCATCCACTCCCTTCACCACTCTGTAAACACGAGTATAACCTTTTAATGTTGGGAGATTAAGTCATCCTGAATCCTAAGAGTTCTAAGTCTGTCCCAAGCACTTGTCTGTTCATCCATCCAGCACAATGTATCTATCCTATAACCTTGCTAAAACCTAAGTACTTATAAATTTATATTGCACTCTCTTTGCAGTACTGAAATTACTCTAGTTATTAGTCATATACTTAAGGATTGGCCTAGCCACTAACCCTAGTACAAGTCAATTTCTTTATATGCTATGCATGCAGACCTGCAAGAAGCTACAAAGTATTATTACACTCTTCAAAATACCCAGTGTATACCTATGCAGTTTTGGAATCTCTCTGTCATAGAATCCCATATGACCTGAAAAAAAAGATTTGGTTAACATTTTCCATTGTACCTATTGAAAGACCACAACCATTTCAATCATTTTTCTTTGAGCATCTTTGGAGAGATATCTCTGGGATTACCTCCTGTCACTCTCATTCAATTTTTCAATGAATCAACTAGCAATATGTTTTTATTGTAATAGTTTGCCAATACCTAAGCACTTATGGGGCAGATTTAGAAGCATCCTGTACCAACAATATATCACTTTTTGTAACATAGGGATGGCACCAGACACTCCTTCATATTTACAAGGAGAGGAAAAGGCACCCTGTGTAGCTTTTTTTCCCCATGTAAATACAACCTCATCATACACACCACTTTGCGTTGAAGGGGCGTTCCATTGGTGTTGTTGTGGGTGTTTGCACACAACACTCATAGAACAATACACAGCTCCAGATTTATCATAAATCATAAATCTGGAGATGTCTATGAATGCTGCACCATCCTCCAGTTGGTGTAGCAAGGCACAAGAAGGAGAATTGTTTTCATTTCTCCTCATTTTTTCTCTTTCAATGTATGGTAAATTTCACAGCATACATTGAAAGAAGAAAATGCCTTTACTGATTGCTTTTGTGTAGAAAGGTGTCCCTTCCTGCACAAAAACAATCTCTCTACGACATAGACATGCTTGCATCATGGTGCAAGGATGCCTGTGTCACTGTATGTCTGCAGTTTGTGCAGCAGTGCAGACGGAAGCATAGAGTTGCAACATATTTATGTACATATGTTGCATCCCTGTGCTCCAGAAGTACCACAGCAGAGTGCAGCTAAAGAGTTTACATTGTCATGCTGCAACACTTCCTTATAGTTCTGCACTGATATATTTTCCATACACTACTAATGCATTATTTCAGTCAATTAGGCTATATACTTAAATTCAAACAAACTTTCACACATTAACATACAAATATAGTTCTTTCTTTAACCAAAGAAATCAGTTCTTCTTTTTGAAAAAAGAACGAAAAAAACAGGAAACTTCAGGATTTAACTGGCATTCCCAACAAAAAAAAGCAAACAAAATTCTAGCAACGATGATTTTGTTGCGCAGCGGCAGCACACACTGCTTCAACAGACTGCTCCCCATAGTAAATTAGTTTGTTGCACTTTACGCAGTGCTGCTCAAGTAGAGCAAATTCAGGACATATGTCCGGTGGTGATGGTGCTGTAGAACTGCCAGCGGTACCAGGCACTGCAGGTGGAGGGTTCTGTTCTGCTCTCCTACACTCTTCCCGTGCCAGATTTACCGGATGTAGAGTCTTCAGGTGCTTATACATCGAGGCAGTACCGCAAGAGTATTTTTCCTCAGCACTACCTCGGGACAAGAAACGGTCACAGATCCTGCAGGTTAGTTTGGTGACATTCACTTTCTTATGCCCCTCCAGAAAGGTGAAAAACTTCTACACCACCGAAACTTGCCTTTGTGGGTGTGCAGGTTCCGGTTCATCCTCTGAAGAATGTTACTCCTCTTCCTGTGGCCGCTGTCCTGAAGACATGGTGTTGTTTTTATTCTCAAAATCACCAAAAAAAAGTAATGGAAATAGTTTCTTCCGAGCACAGAGATCACTCTCCAAAAAAGCTCAAAGAAGAATGATGGAAATGAGTGTGGTCCTTCAATAGTTACAATGGGAAATGTTGTGTACCAATCAAACCTTTTTTATTTCAGGTCACATGGGGTCCGCGCACCGTGCGCACAGGCAACACGCACCTAATGTGACTTTGCAAAATTGCATTTAAAAGTAATATAAGTTTATTACAATTAAAAATGTACTATTTTTATGAATAGCTTAGATAATGTATTGCCCTAATATGTATATTAAAGACATATATATATCATTTTAGACATAAACAAAATTAGCGGGAGTCACGCACCCACTGCGTGGAACACGTGTATGACGTCATGTGGAAGCGTGCAAGAGTTGCAGATGCGCGGGAGCTGGAGTCGGAACCGGTCGCATAGCGATTGCGCACGTATCAGAAAATACGCATCCGTCCCACATCCTAAGCGGATCCTTCAAAACATTTAAAAAATTGCGGCTAGGTTCCGCGTAGCGAATGAGAAAGTTACGCTTTGGGTGCGGGACTCCCATAAAAAACTTGAATAAATAAAAAATAAAAAAAATAATCTAAATATATTAAAACAAAAAAAACTATATTTCAGTTTCAATATTTTAAAAAACATTGTTATTTCCATTTATATGCATAATATATAATGTAATTTAAAAAATAAAATATGTAAAAATAAACAGTTAAAAAACTGTAGAAAATCAGTATAAAAAGATACATATAACTATTATTACATTTAAAAATTATCATTTAAAACCCCTTTGAAATACGTAATATGTGACATCATCAGCAGTGAATTGCAGGTGTGCAAGTTATAGTTAGCAGAACTAACTAGAACAGAGGAATTTCAATGGTTTTGTACGAGTGAAATGTCCAGCTACCTATAACAGCAGTGAAACCTATCTTTTTTTTTTAGTGAATTTCTAAGGTTTTTTAAATGCTAATTCCTAACTATACCATGTCTGAAACCTATGTTTTTTTCAGTGAAAATATATATAGATATATTTTTGTAAATCGTCTCTTGTGAACTTAATTTTAGAAAAAGACGATGCAAACCCAGGATTTGGTGCAATTCTTTTATTCAATCCCCTGCACCGCCGCCATAATGCGTTTCAGCCCTCATGGGGCCTTGATCCCATGACGCGTTAAAGGATCAATCACAACCTTTTAAAGTGACAGAGCTAGTATACGTGACTAGTATTCATGGAAAAGTGGAAAAGCTTGTTCACATTGACCAAATTAGTTCATAATATTGTAAGGTAAATTAGTCAAGACTAATAGTGTGCAAAATGAGAAATAGAGATATAAATATCAATAAATATGTGGATAAGGAAATAAATATTAATTAAATAAATATAAATATAATGAAAAAACCATGGGTTTCAGGGATGTCACTGTTAGAAATTAGCATTTAAAAAACGTTAGAAATTCACCGAAAAAAACACAGGGTGGTGATGCTCTCCGGGGCCGTGGCCCCCAGCAGACCCTGCCCTTAATCAAAATTACCCCGTGGAGCTGGTAGTCCCCTGGGCACTGTGGGGAACGGCAGGAGACCCCCAACACTTAATACTTCTAATTTAAGCCCTGGGGAGTAGGTGGTCCCTGTTGCTTGGGGGGCCCGCAAGGCCTCTCTACCCATTATCATAAATGCTCCAGGAATGTAGCGGTCCCTGGGGCAGCGTGTGGGCAGGAGCCCCCCATGCAATTTTTTCAAAGAAGCCTCAGGTATGTGGCGGGCCCCATGGTTGTGGGGGCCCACGTGGCCCCCACATACATTATCAACACTGCCCCGGGACCTGGCCCACCTGGGGGCCTGTTAAAATGAAGCACGGGACACCTCACTTAATTTTTTTTATTTTCTCAGCCGGATTTGTGCACCCAACTCGATTCTCGCTGAAAAAAAAGAAAAAATGATTTTTTGGGCCTGGGGGTCAGGGTGTTACTACCCTGCTCCCTTTTCTCACCTATGGTGCCCCCCTACATATCCCTGTACCATGTGGAAGGCTTCCATGTAGTGCAGTGATATGTCAGGTGTACCTATTTTGCATTGCAATGGGTGCTGCAGCCAGCAGCATCCACCGCAATGTAAAGTATAGGTCTTGCAACCGCGTGGTGACGGTTGCATCATAATGCCTATGTTGTGACCGCCGACAGACTGTCGGGCGGTACGTCCGCCCACCATCCTAATCAGCCCCTAAGTGCTAAACTGGGTTTGTGGGTGATTAAGAATGATCTACTAAATCTCATAATAGATCTCTACAGTGGAAGGTGGATGAGAGTGGAACATTCCCACAGCAGAGTAATGACACCAAAAATCTACACCTACAATAGGAGAAGTAAAACAAGTCTGCATTCGAGGCCCTATATTGCTTAGCTTATATATTTCAGATATTGCAGACGTGCTGCAGCAAGTTAGGGGGGATCGCCCCAAACTAGCAAACACCAAAATGGAATTCCTGGCATATGCCGAGGACTTAGTCATTATATCAACTACTGCATTGCGGCCTCCTAACCCAGATCACCAGACTACATGCCTATAACATGGACAACGTGACCAACAGATTAAGATGAACAAAAATCATGCTGTGAACCTGCTTTTTTGGACCAGGTGATGCTGAGCAGGTGTCCATTTATCCATACCTTGGGACAATAAATTAAACAGACACTTCCATATGAAATACCTGCTGCAGAAATTGGCAGTAATCTCTAGAGCGATGAAAAACTTCAAGCCTCATGTATGAATTTTTGCCATAGGGCAGTGCTGCAAACCTTGCTGCTGCCCTGCCCTATGGGCAAAGAAAAGGGCAGGAATGCGTTCTATCTATCAGATACAGTGCATTCCTGTCCTTTTCCCCAGCGCTAGTGCACAATGGGCTGCCGTGTGCCAATGCAGGCAAACTTTACACCATGGTGCAAGGGTGCCTGTATTCCAGGGATAATTGTTTTTGTGCAGGAAGTAACGTTTTTGGCGCTGCCTCAGAGTTACAATTTCTCATAAATCTGGGGCAGTGTCAAAAAGCCATGGCTGTTGCTGGGCCAGCCCCAGCAACACTCAAAGCATGCCCCTTTAATGCAGAAAACGGCATTAAAGGGAACGATATTTACAAGTCAGCATTAAGCCAAAAAAGGTGGCTTAGTTCAGCATGGTGAATATGGAGCAGTCTCCTGCACCATTGGAGTGTCGCAAAAAGTGTCACTTAAAGTGGGTAAAAGTGACTTACGGGTGGCGCAAGGGGCTTTTAAATAATCCCCTCTGCATTTAAATACGCTGGGAGTGCCATGGGCACTATGGTGGTAACTCTGACTAACGCCAAGTTGGTTCTAGTTTGTACACGTGGTGAAACTTGTTGGGCTCCGGGAAATATTAGCAAAGTAGAAACAGTGTTCACAAGTGGTATCAGGAATATATTTATGAAATGCTACACTGCAGTCTAACAAAATGAGAACTGTGACTAATGCCGATTGCAGTCCAGATTACAATTAACTGTATGCACTATTGCATAGTCAGTCAAGGGGTCGCTCATAACAACCTATGATTTAACATTAGAAATCAAGTTTCAAAACTACACAGTGAAGTACCAGTGGCAGAGCCTTGTGTTCATGACATGCTGACTAAGTATAATCCGCCGATCATAAATTGCACAAAATGGCGAAAGCCACTCCAAAGTTTTAACCAAACGACCAGGTGCCTCTTAGGGCCATATGTATCGAATTTGCTAAATGAAATGTATTAAGCAGAATGTGGTGCAAAATAAGGATTGCGATTGCATTTAAGGATTCGCAAAATTTGCAATTCCTTAAATGCAATGTATGATGCAAAAGAAAATTGCTAATTGCCCCTAAGGAATCGCAAATTACCACCAACTTCAAGTTGGTGGTAATTTGCGAATTTCTTGAAAAATGCCAATGTTGGCATTTTTCAAAGTGCCATGTGATGCACATACATGCCCTTAGGGCATGTATGTGCACCACATGTGCACCCATGCTTATTTCAGGGGTGCAAGAGGGTGTCCTTTGGACACCCCTGCACCCTTGAAATTATTCTAAATTTGCGATTAGCAAATTGCGAATCGCAAATTGAAAATAGTTTCACATTCATTCCTATGGGCCTCCTGGCCCATAGAAATGAATGGGAAATTATTCCTTAATTGCGATTAGCAATTTGCTAATCGCAATTAAGGAATTTTAAGAAATCGCTAAAAAATAGCGAATTTCTACATACATACCATTTTGCGATTTCTAAATAGCGATTCCTTAAAAATCGCTATTAAGAAATCACAAAAGGGTATGTTGATACATCTGGCCCATAGACTCTGAGAGGGTGTCGCAATACAAAAACTCCAAACATATTCTAGAGTCTTGCACGATACAAAAACCATACTTCGATTTTAACTGCAGCACAAAGGCAATATCATCTCTCTTATGCTTCAGACTCCTCTGCCTTTTTTTCAGTTTGACGCATGATGGAAAACCCCTCACGATTAGACAGCACGTGCCGTCTTTGACGCTGGGAGAGGGAAACACTGGAGCACATTATCTGTTTATATCCCGAGTTATTTGACATTCGTAAAAATCTACTTAAACTTGAAACAACCATTATTACGCGGTCTTAACCACGTATGACCATTACCAGGAATACTTGCAACAAACAGGACTTTACTACGGACGTCCATAACTACAACATTTTTACCACGAATATGATGTGTTAAAGGCATGTTCGTTGTAATGGATGGTAATGGTCATAGGTTAGGAACTCAAGGCCGAGTGGGGGACTGCGTCTGGGGTGGTGGCTTTAGGGATCAGGGCCAAGAACAGGGATAGACTTAGGGTTCGGGACTGGGCAAGGGGCTTGCGGCTGGGGTGGCAGCTTTAGGACTTAGGGCCAAGAAAAAGGACAGACTTAGGGTTCAGGGCAGAGGGCTAGGGGGCTGAGTCAGGGGCGGTTTTAGGGGTCAGGGCCAGGTACAGGCACACCACGCAGGGTTCAACTCACCTCTGCTTCTCATGACCCATCAGGCTCTCCCTTGGCAGACTTAAGGTTCAAGAACGGGCAGGGGGCTGAGGCAGGGGAAGTTTTCTCTTGTTCTGGCCTCTCTGTCTCATCAGAAAATGGAAGTCCATTCATAGTGTCTATTTAGCACTGTGAGCGGATCAGGTGGGGAGAAACAGCAAAACATCTGGAACGTTCATGCCAAAGGTAATGCCTTTACCACGCATGTCAATTGAGCACCTACAGGCCCTTACCAAGCATGCCTTTATGAAGATATTATTGTGGTAAAGGCATGCTTGGTAAAGGCAAGCGTGGTAATGACGCGAGCGTTGTAAGGGCTGCAATGGAAAGGCATGTGTGTTATAGTATGTGTATTTACATCATACAACCTACTGAAACAGACTTTTAATATGAAAGGGATAAGAAAAATATGTGAGTCGATTTTATTCTGTTTTAAGGGCACTTCACCAAAACAAGTGGGACAGGCAAGGATATTTTGTAACTTTAGCAATTATGAGGTGGAATGTAAATCTTTGATGACTTAAATATGGGGACAATTAAAACAAAAGGAATTCCTTGTTATGCTTTTTTGTATATATTTATTAATTTGGGCAGATTATCTGTATTTAAATGTTCATTTTTTCTTTATTAATAAATGTGTCATATATTGTATATGGTTTTAAGTAACTGGACAAATAAAATATTATCTTATCTGATCGATAGGTTTAAAGGGGGGGCATGGCTAACCGCCTAACATGGCTGTCACGGATTGAAGAGGCTTCAGAACGCGGGGATAATAATCCTGTCATGCCGGTGCATCTAGAGCTGTATAGGACCTCGGATCAACGGGCTGCCACTGCTGTGCTCCTATATGGAGGCTGCACTGGCCTCCCAGCCTCTAACAACCAAAAGTGTCGTGGAGAACGCTTGAGGGAGAGCTCGCCTGGAGCTGTAGCTTGACCGGAGAGTAGAGGCCTTTGCTGCTGTTAGGTGGCAATCACTGGACCATGTGATGCTACGAACCAGAGGTCGGGGCTGGTGAATCGGCTGGACTCCAGTTGGTGGTTTCGTCAGACTGGCCTCAGTGGGGTGGCACTGGGGGAGTGGGGTCACCTGGGCCCTGCTGAGCGAGCCCTGTGGCCTTTGGCGGGGCTTAGGTGGTACCTCCGGCTGGCTGCCTCAAGGGCGGACTAGATGGTGCTTGATGCTGACCCTCTCAACTTGCTGGCAGTACTAGGGGGGGTGCACGGACACCTTGAACTGCCACCGACCCTAATCAGATGGAGCCCTGCCCCAACATACTCCATGGAGTGATCAGCGGACACACCCCAGGCTTGGATGGCCTAACACCAGCACTGGGCCTATCAGACCTGAACTGATGTGACCGGAGTTTCTGGTCTGAGGTCGCTACCAAGAGAGTGCCTGGAATAGAGACGCTGCGGCTGCACCGGCAGAGTGCAGGACCTTACCGCCCCTCCCTCCCTTGCCGTTTCGCATTCCCCTGGAGATTCTGCCTGGCCTTGACACTCTACCTGCTGCTGAGCGCTGGCACCCGGTTGAGGAGGTCGACCCCCCGGGTCCCACAGGTGAGGAGAGGAGCGCTGGGGGGAGCCCCTGACTTGCAACCTGCTTCAGGAGCATAACTCAGTGAATCAGCTGGGCTGCGGTGCCACTCCCCCCCTCCCCAAGCTGCCATTTTGACTGTAATCTGCCTCTGCCCTAAAGAGCGCTGGCCCTGATGAGGGGCAAGTACACAGTACCTTGCTCATTAGCTCCCGCAATGACTCCAGCAGAGGATGCAGTGGAGGCTAACAATAGTGCTGCACCGGCCCCTACGCCCTCCTGCACCTGCCCACTGACACTTTCCGGGCGGGTCTGGTGGTGAAGCGCACCTCACCCGATAATATTGTTTCGACGGTGGAGGAGAATGGGGCACTACCACCTGGGATCTGTCTGTTCAGTGTGGTAACTGCACTGTGGCTTGCACAGGGCTAATTGTATAGTGTACTCACCTGTACAGAACGGGAAACATCCTTTACAACGCAACTTTTACCACGCAATGCCTTTACAACGCGGTAATTACAACGAATACCTTTACAACGCATTGCGCTGGGGGGCGCTCTAGGATAGGGAATAGATTTAATTTACTATCCAACACCTTCCCTACTATCCACGGGGACTGGAGTTGGAATAGTAAATTAAACTATTCACTATCCAGCGCCCCAAAGCACTATGCGTTGTAAAGGTATTCGTTGTAAATACCGCGTTGTAAAGGCATGCGTGGTAAAGTATGCGTTGTAATGTCATACATCCGTACAGAACTGATAGTAGTGCAACACTGCCAGCCTAAATTAACACAGGGCGCTCTGACCGGAATATAAGTTGTGCAGTTTTTTTGCCAGGACTTTGCTACATCCCCCTGACCTGAATATACCTTCTCCAGGGGAGAAAAATGCAAGCCCGGAGCTGTGGTGCCTGTCGCCACCCTCACACACCGGGGGGACATCTCCAGTCAGACGTGAGTGCAGGCACACACATTGTGGCGGACAAAGGGGAAGGTGCTGGAAACAGTCACAGCCACTTATCACACTGGGGAGGACTCAGACAACTCTACACAGCCGTCCTCGCCAAATTCAGTTCCTCCCCCAATGTAGAGAGGCCTCAGGATAAGCTGGACTTCATTTTACAGGAGGTCAGAGACTCACGAAAGGCCATCGAGCAGCAGATAGGGTAGCTCACAACGGGCTTCACTCTGCTAAAAGCTGACCACATCAATCTCACTGAACTGGTGAAATCACATGGGTGCACTCTGACGGAGGTCGAACCCTAAGTAAAGGAACATACAACACAGATCTAACTGTTCCAATAGCAGGTAATGGCGTACAGGACAGGATTGAAGATGCAGAGGGTAGGAACCGTAGAAACAATGTGCATATCGTAGGTCTTCCGGAACGCAGTGAGGGCCCCAACACTGCAGTTTTTATGGAGCAATGGTTTCGCGGATATGTGGCCCCAAAGGGACTTTGGCCCTTCTTCTGTGCTGAGAGAGCCCACCGAATCCCTACGGCCAAGTGAAAAGCTGTACTTCCGGCGAGACCCTTGAGAGTCAAGATACTAAATTAGAGACCGGGACATACTTCCACAGAAGGCACATGAACGGACACAAATCCAATTTAAAAATCACCGGGTGTCACAATACCCTGACTATACACTAATGGTGCAACGCCAAAGGTCTTTCTTCCAAACAGTAAAAAAGAAGTTACGGACCTTGCAAGTAAAATATGCACTGCTGTTTCCTGCCCGCCTAAAACTAATTCATGAACAAAAAACAAACTTCTTTGACAGCCCAGACGATGCGGAGGAGTGAATTGAGGTGATGGATCCAATGTCAAGTCCTGGGGCCACTATCTGTGCCGTGCCCAACAGTCCTAAATGCAATCCAGGTCGCAGGTTCCACTGTAACACCAAGGGAGTGAAACAATCACAAATCCCCAACCCCACGTATGAACAGGCTCAATCTGGTAGGGAAGAGGCTCTTGCAGCTGCAGCCTCCATCAGAGAAGGCAACCTTCAGATTGCAACTGATTCTTCAGAAGACAGTACCATCCATTCTGACTCTGACCATAGTATTACACTATACCTGTCAGTGACACCTCAGACAGCGGACGATCTGCTGGGATGAGCCAGATGGTGTGGTCTCACTGGGCCTGCCACTGGGACACATACGCAGTTAATGTCTGATTGGCACTTTTTCAACTGCATGTATCCTTTCTTTTATGTACTTTGCATGATGCTGACTGATATTGACTTAAAGTAGGGTCTCGCTGGGGTTTGTCGACTATTTGATGCTAGCACCTGCATCTGTAGAGTGTGTTCGAGGATCCTGTTTGTGGCACTGCAGCGGCTGTTGCCCGGTATGAGGTTAGATGGACTAATGTATCATTTTCTATTCAAGTTACCCTAACGGCGTTAAGCAATTTAAAAGTAGTGAGGCATCCCCCTGGGCTCTGTAGAGCTCCCAAGGCAATACTTGTCTGAAAGAACCATGATGGGCATTAGCGACCACCCGCACAAAGCAAATGCGCCGTATACATGCAGTGTTCTTTGCTTGTTTAAGTTCTTTGTTTGGCTCAGCATAGTTCAATGGCTGAGTCGTGTATTGTTCATTCAAAGGGGGTTGGGGAGTCTGGTCCACGATTAGTGATTGGCTCTAAGTCAGAGAGCGTGGCACAACAACACCATGCTCGGCTCCAATAGTTTCATCACCAGGAATGTGCAGGGCTAGGCTCTGTACACAAACCGCAAAGAGTGCATGCCCAGCTACTTAGACGCATGGCGCAGATAGTGTTCTTCCAGGAACCACACCTCACCGAGTCAGAAGCCGGCACAGTTTGCAAGAAATGGAGGGGACAGGTCTTCTCTAAAAAGTACTCGGTCTTTGCGAGAGGGGCAACCATATGGATTAGGCATGGGGTTCCCTTTATAGAGTTGGAACGACGTACCGATGACCAAGGCAGATACATACTATTACGCGGGACACTAGACGGTTTGCCAGTGGTATTGGGTAGCATCTATGCCCCAAACTGTGAGCAAGACAAATTGTTTAACAGGTTGAGCACAGTGCTGACTGGGTGAGACATGTACTCGTGGATTTTGGGAGGTGACTGCAATTCGGTGCCAGATGTATCACTAGACATGAGCACACCCTCCCCTGAACGGAGCAGGTACTGTAAGGCAAGCTGAGGCCCTTAGCAGCTTAGAAGCTGGCCTTTTGGGTGGGCACTGGGGAACATATGGAGAATATTTTGCCCAACATACAAGGAATACTCCTTTTCTAGCCTGTCCACCAATTAAAACACGCATTGACAGACTTTTTTGTTCCCTTAACATTGCAGCACAAATGATCATGCCACATATCTAGGGAAGACCTTTTCTGATGATAAGCCCCTGGAAATCTGCATTATATGGGGCAGAATACCTATCCCAGTCCCCACATGGAAGCTATGGCCCCAGATGCTAGAGGATCCCCCCTTCTGCAGCATGTCCATGACTATCACTAACTATTTTTTAGAAAACTCGAACACTGCCTCCTCTAACCTGATAGAGTGGGATGTGCTCAAAGTGGTTATCAGGGGTGCTGCAATAGGCGCTACTGTAGGGTCCAGGCAGAAAACACATAAAACCCTTGTCAGGGTCAAAAACGCAATGAATGTGCTGGATCAGGCGGCAGCAAACGACCCGACCAAACGTGCCCCATTACAGGAACTGCAAATACAACATGCTGAACTGTTAGAAACCCTCCGGGTCATAGACCATAGAAGGTCCACACAGCTGAAACACACTGAGGCTGACAAATCTGGGGCAGTATTGGCTAAAATATTGAGGGATGACCCGACACCTTCAGTGATTTATAACATTAACGTTCCAGGGCTGGGTACAGCTTGCTCGCAGCGGGATATAAATGACGAATTCTGAAACTACTATGGTACTTTATACAGCGCGCCAAGACGCATTGACGCTTCGCTCATCGACACATTTCTAGAGGGACTTCCTTATCTGAAGTTAACTGTGGAGACGCAGAATAGTTTAACAGGACCAATTACAGAAATGGAAATAAAAGCAGCCACCAAAGGGCTTCCTCGAAATAAGGCCCCAGGCCTAGACGTCCTGCCGATGGAATTTTTTAACTCCTATTCTGAGGCTTTAGTCCCTAAACTGGAGGAATTATATAATAAAGAGCTAGAACTAGGACACCTCCCACAGACCACAATGCAGGCATTGGTGGTATCGCTCCCCAAGCTGTGCCAGCTCAGATCTTTTGGGCTATCACCCACTCTCGCTTCTAGTGACAGAGTACAAGATCTTGAGTAAGATCCTAGCCAACAGACTTCTACCCCACCTACACACATTAATACATAAGGATCAATGCAGATTTGTGCCGGCGCGTAGCACGTGGTTAAATATCAGAAGGCTACATCATGTCGTAGCCACTGCTCCTGCAGAGTTTGGAGATGCTGGCTGCATAGCACTGGACTTGCACCAGGCTTTTGATACTCTCACGTGGGGCTACATGTTCAAGGCCCTGGAGAAGTTTGGATTGCCTCCTGAGTACCTTGGATGCGTGCAACGGTTATACACTGGCCCTACTGCGAGAGCACGCACTGGCAATCACAGCTCACAGGAGCACACGGTGCACAGGGGCACAAGACAGGGATGCCCCCTGTCCCCTTTGCTATTTGTGCTGGCCATACAGCCGCTGGCACTTAAATTGCGTCAGGAAGCCGGCCCGTTGAGGATTCCGATAAAGGGCACAACACACTTGATATCAGCCTATGCTAACGACATTATTATATATTTACGGGACCTTTTAGGCTCCTTGGAACCCCTTCACAGTATCTTTTCAAGTTTAGAACAGCGTTATGGTCTAGCCATCAATGAAGGAAAAACAACTGCCTTTGTCTTGCATGAAGGTGACCGCCAAGATGGCATTAGCCTTGGACGATACCTTATACCGGTGGCACATAGCACATTTAAATTCCTAGGTATACATATCTATAGGTCACAAGAAGATCAACTGGATGGCAACATGATGAAAGCAATACGTGCAGGGCGGTCGAGGGTCGTATTTTGGTCCTCATTGCCGCTCTCAGTAATGGGACGGGTTGCCATATCCAAGATGGTGGTCCTTCCTCGACTATTATACTACTTTACTAACTTGTCAATACTAGTCCCCCCCTCTGTACGCCATACCTTAGACACAATGCTGTTAGATCTGCTATGGAGGAACGGGCGCCTGAGGGTAAGCCTTAAAAAACTACAACTAGAGGCGCACAAGGGAGGGCTGGTGGTACCGGAATTCAGAGCGTATTATTACGCCAGTCAGTTGCAATGGCTGTCCTATTGGACTGTGGGTAGGAACCAACAAGAAATAGGATACAATTCGCAGGACATCGGATGAGGGATACTTCATACACTGTTCCTGCTGAAAAGCAAACTTCCCCCTGTACACCACCACTACTTAAAACCGTGCTTCAGTGTTGGAAGAAAGTGTTGACGTACATGCCCCGCTCTATTCCCTATGCTGGGAACATCCTGTTGCTGGGGATTCCAATTCCAGGAGGAAGACTCACAAAGCAGAGCTTGCAGGCCTGGACAGAAGTGGGTGTGGACACTGTGAGTGTCCTATATATTGACAGTACACTTCTAGATCATGGGAACTTCATGTCCATTACAGGGGCGCCCGGACGCCTATACTTAACGCATGCTATGGTAATACATTATGAGAAGAAGACCTGGGCCCCTCAATGGACGGAACACGCACCGCACAAATTAGTTCATACACTATACTATATGGGAGCGGGACGACACCTCATAAAATGGCTATATTTAGGTATCAACCCTCAGACAGCAACGCCCCTCACGGATCTGAGAGCAAAGTGGGTAGACGCTTTTGAACGAGATATCCCTGATAAGGCTTGGGCATGCACATTAGGGCATCACAAAAGAATGTCTCGAAATGCAAAATTTTAATTCATACAGTGTATGATATTTCACAGGTCCTACTTAACCCCACGCCGCCTACAACGGATGTTCCCGGATACTCCACATCATTGCCCACGCTGTAAGTCTGAAGAGGAGGTTTCACGCATATGTTATGGGCATGTCCTCGCCTTAGAGATTATTGGGAGGGGGTAGGTGGCACTGTGACAGAGGTCACACACCTGCAGATTGCAGACAATGTAGAAGAATGCTTGTTGGGACTCCGCATGCGCTAGAGCGCCCAGAAAGTGCAGCTTCGCTCTCTTGATCTCGCCCTTATAATAGTGATAAGAGCCATAACAATGAGATGGAAATCTGTGAGACCCCCTGCACTGTCCACAAGGCATGATGAGGTTATTCGATGGAGTAGCTCCAAAAGTGTGGCAATGAGGCAAGAAGAAGCCCGAGGGCTGCACAAACCCTCAATCTACATGGAATAGGACGTCGTGCTAGCCTTTTAGGGTGATAGACCTCAACCTGCAGCATGATACTCCAGTAACACTGTAGCTTACCCCAACCACGGCACTGCAACCAGAGGACCACAGGTGGGAGCATATCCCCGCGCAGGGCTAAAATGAAAGGGAGCACTGTGCACTACCCGTATGCGCAATAGTTGGTTTACTATCTAGATTTGGTGGACCAGAACACAGGTGGAGGGAGGCAGTGGGGAGGGTATTAATTAGTAGTTCTATTGATAGCCTTATCCTGCTTAGGACATGTTTTCTCTATTGTCATATTTCGCAGTACGACAATGTGACAGTGTGTACTGTTGATGTGCGTATATATGTATACTGTACTGAATTTGATACAGTGAATCAGCTGTATAAAGCTAAAAATGACAAAGAAATACTTTTGTAACTACTACATATCGCTTTATGGCAATCAATAAAGTTTGTGTAAAAAAAAAAAAATGAATAGGTTTAAAGGGGGCCAGAATCAGTCAGGTTTACTCTTAGCACAAGTAAACGTGTCACAGCATCACTTAGTAGGTGACTAATTCTTATAAGTATGTTTGGGCAGAAATCGAACTGTCAAAATATGGCCCAGTTCCCTGAATTGCATGGGATCTAGAAGTGCACCAGACTTAAGTGCTAAAGATATACTCCGTGAGTGGAGCGGCATAAAGCAGCCCACTTCATATCTAGAGAGAAAGTCTAGATCTCAATGGAACAAAATTAATGTAATAAAGGAAATAATTAGTTGAACTCTTGAAAAGTAGGGTACAGCTCATGAACCAGTACTGATGGCCTGAAGTGTGTCTAATGTATGAGATCTGCTTTTTTCACATAATATTCATTTAAATTATGTATCTGGGACAGGAAATACTTAATTTCAAGTTAGAGACTGCACGAATTACTCTCATCAAAAGGAGGCCTGGAAGCTGCGAAAGTTGGAATACAAATATCACGACACAGATCTAACTAACACGCATCTGTTATTTATAAACTGTAACTAAAAGTGAACAAACTTTATCTTCACCTTTCATTGTTATTTCCATAGTTCGTCAATGAATTCCCAACAAGAATGTCTGCTCCATTCAGCCTCTCGGCAAAAGAGTCTCTGTTGGTGATGTAAATGGCATAAATCTTCAGTGGTTTCAGTAAATCCAGCCTCCACCAGGGACCATATTCATAATCTGTATGGGAGCAGGATCCATGGGAAGCATTGGGATCCGGGTTTCCATCTACGGCGTTGATTGCATGTGCCGTGTAACCGTATAGAGCGTGTGCTCCGGCAACAATAGTTGACTGGGTGGCTCGACCACCCAGGGCCACATTCTCACCTGAAAGTAGACAAGCGCTTTAGGTTAGAAGAGGCCTGTAGGGATTACGTCTCTAGAATAATACCCTGCGCTACAACATGTTTATCTCATAGTATAGTTATTCATTAATACATTTACCAGGTACACAAGGGTGTTTAGAAATCAGTGTCCCTATGCTAGAGGTTTTTACATCATAAATACTGCAAACAGTTAAAAGCATGCAAGACATGCATAATTGACCAACGTGACCATTCACAAAGTAAATATTTACTTGAAAGACTTGAAACACTTTAAAGGCTTTGCACACAACACTTGCTACAGATACCTGCATTTCTCATGACATATAGAACAGTGTTTTCCCGACCTTTGTTAAATAGGCCTCAATTTGGGCCTAGCAGTCACATTGTTCAAAATGGATGCCTTTTCCCAGCACATTTCAATATCTGTCATTTCTGCAGTACACAGTCAAGCAGAATCATGTTTGTTTATTTCCATGGGTATTTTTCTTCCTTGTCTCGATGAACCCTCCCGAACCTAGTCACCAAACTGTAACTTTAATTCAAAGTTGTTCCATTAGCTATGGTATACTATTCATTCATAATAACCTGCTGTTCACGGATCAAGTTTGTCCCACCATCTCCGGATGGCATTAGTATAGAGTTTTCAAAATAGATATTCATGTAGCGGGATAGTGCTTAGGTTCTATGACAATATGACACTTAGAAAAGTTGTGCTCTGATTTGCAAAGAAATCAACACATGTGATTGTACCATGATGATTCAGCAGTTTTAGTGATTTCCAATTTGAAGATAATATATAAAAATCCTCAGTTTTGGGGGGCTGAGAGAGCTTTCCTTAATGCTACAAGGGATGCTGTCTATTCCTCTCTTGATTTTGCTGTCCACTTGGAACTCAAAATATTTCTGATTTGCACACTTCTCTGTAATGCCATATTTTGTGAGAGCCTTCATGGTGATTATTCTGTTCCGCATTTTAGAATTTTTGTAATAATGCATTTAAACTATACTGCTGATGTAGAATTAGAAGTGATTGTGCAGGCTGTTTTCATTTATTGACTGTAATTCAGATATTTGTGCTGTGTTGGGAGGAGCCTTACCTCTGGGACACATTAATACTTGAAATTGAGGTTTAACAGTGTCTCCAATTCATCGAAGTGTTGGTGGTCTGTAAAGGTCGGATTGTAAGTATGTATAGAGTCACATGATTCTTGTGGCATTTTGGTGACTGAGAGTGTTGCGGTGTGGTACTGAATATTGTGGTCTGTGCGGAGTGATGGATTGTTATGCTGTGAGTGAGGTATTTGATTGTGCAATGTTGATTCTGACTTTGATGTACTATTCTTATTTGTGATTTGCGTCAGAGAGGTTTGGTTAATTATGTGTTGGTTTGATTATCGAATTCGCCGAAATCCAAAATCTCAAGATACTATTGTTGAACTTATCAACAAAATGATACTGTGACTTTCAAGACACCACATGCATACAGATAGAGCCTTTTTCTGAATTAACAAGTTTTCCTTTTAAGGCGTTGTGTGCCTAATTTAAGTTGGGGAAATTTGCTCTTCAGTGTACAAGAGTAAATACACTAGCCAAAAGTGGATTGCTGCTGGACAGGAGTCTGCTTTAGTGTGCCTTAAATTTGACAAGTGCCACAGAAGTACTGGTTTTATTTTTATTGTTTGCAAGATTTGTTTTCTTTTAACTTAATTATTTTTTCTTATATACATTTTTATTTTGTTTATTTATGTTCATTGACATGGCCTGTGCAATTGTTTTCTAATTCACAGTTAGTCAGCCGAGGAGTCATGCTTGGATTTCTGAGATGTCACCACAGAAACATGCTGTTGTTGCTTGGTTGCTGTCAGAGTCGCTCTGCGATTGGCTGAACTTTGGCATAGCTATGCTGCAATTTGCTGTTGTATCGTACCTTGTCTAATGTAGTTTCTGAATTATGTTGAGTGAGAATAATGGATGCTATGTTGAAAAAGCCTAATCTCCTAGTGAGGGCCAGAATATTCCTGCTGAGGGTCCACCTGCTTATGAAATGATGATGAGTATTGTTTTTTATATATTGACCAGGATTTGTGAGAGGCATGAAAATGACTTACAGTTTTCTTTAGAAGGTACCTTTAACATTATAACGTTTCTTGAGGAAACCCATGATTGATAGAAAGTTGTTACCTAGACCAACACAGTTTTATGCAGGAAGACAATGGCTAAAAAGAAGGAAAGAAAGAAAATGAAGGAGCAGGGGAAGGGTTTATTTAGACAGTAGCTGAGATGCTGGTGGGATCATCATGAGAGATGCTGGATAGACGATATGATAGAGGGAGTGAGAGTTTTTCCCACAATAGTCAAAGAGACAGCAGACAAAAAGAAAACCATTGAGGGAGATATAGGTTCTAGACCTCCTCCATACACTGATGGGATCCAAAGACAGGAGCAGAGTTCGGTGGCATTTGATGTGGGTGCAACTGAAGAGGGTCTGAGTGTACAAGCACAGTGATTGACGGCAATCACTGTGCAGTTTCATTTGAATCTGAGTGCCTCACCAGAAAATGCATTGGCATTTTTAGTGAGTACTGGCAGAGAAGCGTCTATTTTCTCTCCATTTTCAAGTGACAGGTCTATTGATGTTACTGTTTAGACTCCGGAAAAGAGATATTAATATTGTATATATTAATATTGTATTTAATTATAGAATTATTTGGGAAAAATATTGCAGGGATCAATTGACACAAATAGGTTGATGACAATTAAATAAATTATGGATGAAAAGAGGCACTTAAACAAAGAGCAGCAATGTGCATGAAACAAGCATATGATAGGCTTGAGTAACTAGCAAATGAGGGGGAGGTTGATATCAGTACAATTTTAAATGTGCAGAGACATTACAAAATGGATTTGACCAATGATAACATAGAACAACTAAGCTTAATAATTTAACAAGCCCACATTAAGGATCTGGTTGATAATGTACTGGAGGGAAGGTGGAAGAAGATGATTGTTACTAAAAAAAAGCTTCAGCAGCAGGAAAGAACTCAAAGGGTTCAGTTAGTGATTCAGAGTTGGTGGCAGTCCCAGAATTTCCACTGAGGGAAGTACATGGAGAGAATTATGTGCAAAGGCTTTGAGCAAGAAGTGTTCTTTGTACTTTTACAACACATTTTCCAGAATTGCTAGAAGAACCAGAGAAATAGTGCGAGGAAGTTCATAGATTAACATAACACTGGAAAATGCTTCAGACTGATTTGGATGCAGTGTTTGAGATTGTTGTTCCTGGTGATTTATGGACTGAATATAAGGTTGCTGTTGCTTAACCAACTGAAGAACCAGCTAGGTCTGTGGCTGATAATGCTCCATCTCACTTGATTGCTGACAAGTACAGTGAAGTGATGGAGCATTTGAAAAAGAAAGTCCCAGAGAACAAAATTATTCATGCAAAGATTTTGAGAGTAGTGCATGCTAAATATGAGAGGCTAGTTGTTTTGTATCTGCCTTTGTTATGGTGTTGGGTTCTGAGCTTAGTTTGCATATTCAGCAGAGTGTAAAGTGCAAGGAGACTAAGGGTATTGATGAGATACTGAAGTATGCTGAGTACAGTAATGATTAGTTTGATGTGAATCAGGAAAAGATCAAGAAGAAGCTGATGGCTGCCCAGACAAATCATTTTCCCAGAAATTTCAGTAATCAGATGATAGGTTCCGATATGGGTTTTATGTTGTCTACCAATTCTAGAATGACAGAAGTGCATCAGATGCAAGGAATGAGAATGGAAAATGAGATAGTGTATGTGCAAGGTCGCGGAGGGCGAGTAATGAATAATTTGGGAGTGAATGTTAATAGCGATTTTCTGAACAACAGCACATTTGTTATTTCTCCAGTAAAATTGACCACTGGAAGTGGGCAGGTAGACAGAATCCAGTTCAAATCTGGTGGAGTCACAGTCTGTAGCACCAGTCCAACCAGCTTCTGTGCAGAATATGCAGCAAAACTTGAGAAACAAAATGCCATTTAGTCCAGGTTTCCAGCAAAATCAATTGATTCAGAATAAGGCCTTTCCTCTATTTCCCCAGATAATTAATCCCAATGACCATGTCATAGGGGGAGGAGGATTGTTTATTTGGAGCAGCTCTGCTGGTAGACTAATGTGGTGGTGAAGTGAATGGTAACATTGTGTCTTTCTTGATCGATAGCTACTTGTGCTACAGTACATTCTTTGGAGGTTCTAAAACCTATTCATTTTAGGAATAGAACTACAAGTTGTAGACATTAGCAATAAACAGATTGTTAACCAGGTGATTGCATATATATATATATCCCTATTAAAATAGGATCAACAGAGAATAATCATCATTTCATAATGTGTGATTTAAGTTCTGCTAATTGTTTGGGTAGAGACTTACTTTGCAAGATGTACTGTGTGATTTACTCTACACTGGTGGGTGTCGCAATTGAAATCCAAGAGGAAGATTTGGGGCCAGATGTAGGTAAATCTTATTTACCGATTCTAAAATACCGAGTCATACCGAATCGGTATTTCAGAATCGGAAAATGAGATGTAGATAAAAAATCTGTAAAAATTACCGATTCGGAATCAGTCGGTATCCGAAATCGGTATTTACCGAGTCGGAATTTACCGACTCTGTAAAATCCGAATCTGTAAAACCCATTCATACCAACGGGTCCATGGCCCATAGGAATGAATGGGTAGTACCGAATCGGAAAATACCGAGTAGGTGAAAACCGACTCGGTAAATACCGAATCGGTAAAATCCGATTCGGAAATTTGAAACTGACAAACATGTGAGCCTGTGAACCAATCAGGAACTCCAACCACACCCAATTCCACAGCCACTGGGGAACTAACCAATCACCAATCAACCCCACAACACCATCCCCAGTGCTGGGAAGGGCAAGGTGCCTTGATGTGCCCCCTCGCAGAATACTGGAAACATCTGAGGAGGAGGAGGTGGACGGTGACACACAGGAAACAGGCAACACCGAGCAGCTGCCCATTCCCAGAGTTACGCGGGCCAGTGTCCGAGGGCGAAGGCCACGGGAGGCAGAGGATGTGCGTCAGGATCAGGGGGTCTTCTGTGGACTGAAGGCCACCATGGTCAAAGTACAGCGCCTGCAGGCAAAAGCGATGATGGGGGTTCAGAGGCAGGCACGCACAACAAACAACAAGCTCGATGCAGTAGGCAAGGGCATAGGGGAAATGGCAGAGAGCATGCAGTCAATGGCGTCTGGCATTTCTGACATAACACAGTGCATGACTGTCTTGTGTGACAAGTTGGACAGGGACCATTTAGAGAGACGCAAGGCTCGTGTGGATGTGCGGCAGCAGACGAAAGCCCTGAACAGGTTTGCTACTGCTACCACCGTGCTGTGCAGACGGTCAGTGGCGATGCAGGATGCCATAGTGCAGTGCTGCAACAATTTATCTGTAGGAATGGCCAGGATGACCTCTGCAATGGAGCTCGTGCTCGCTCAACAGACTGGCACTGGAGGCGAAACTTGTGTGTTGGAAAGTGAGGGGTCCACCAGCAGGAGTGGTGCAAGCACTCCTGTGCCAGACTTACGTAGGTGAGACAGGCCACACTGAGAACATTGACTCACAGCCACAGCAGTCCCGCCCTGTGGTCCGTGGCCACAAACAATGACTTTGCCCTCCACCCGAGGAAGAAGTCACGGTGGTGTTAACTGTGACAACACAGTCATGGACTGTTTAATATTGTGTGCCCAATGTGTGCTATCAATGCAGCAGCGTAGTGAAAATTAAACTACTTACACAAATTACTTTGCCTGCCTGTGTCTCATTACTCACTCAGAAATATAGCTGTGTGACCTCTTCCCGTCTCAGTCTCCCATCTGTAGCTGCTGCTGCCACCGTAGCATGGGGCTGTGCCTCCTCTGTGTCGTCATCAATGTCCTCATGATGTGTGATCTCCACCTCTGTGCCTTCCTTTGTTGCGAGATTATGTAACATTGCATAGGTCGCTATAATTTTGCAGCAGATGATTGGGGTGTACTGGCGTGCCCCTCCACTCTTGTGGAGGCAGCGAAACCTGCTCTTAAGGAGTCCAAATGTGCGCTCCACAACGTTTCGTGTAGTGAGCCACATTGTATCGCCTTTCACTCCTGGTGGATGGGTTGAGGTAGGGAGTGAGCACAAAGGACCACAGGGCATATGCACTGTCGCCTAGGGGGGAGAAAGAATGACATTAATTGCATGTACATGAGACGTAGATCTGCTGTGAGTGTCATGGTGTGTGAATGTGAATTACCTAGCAGGTATCCATTTCCAAATTCTCAGGCAGTTAGGCGTGTGTATATTCCACTATTCTGGAATATGTAAGAATCATGGGTAGTTCCGGGGAACTTGGCTACGATGTCTGTGATGAGGTTCCCTGCGTTACATATGACCTGGACGTTGATGGAGTGCGTCGACTTGCGGTTTCTGTATATGTGCTCTGTGGCTGCAGGTGGACAAAGTGGGACGTGGGTACCATCGATGCAGCCTATCACGTGAGGGAAGTGTGCCAGGTGATAGAAGTCTGTCTTTGTTTTTGCTATTTCTGCTGGTGTAGCAGGGAATGAAATGTAATGCCCCATCCTCTGCATCATGGCGTCAAGAAACCTCCTGAAGAAGCGGGACAGGCAGCCCTGGGACACACCACCGACTGCAGCTATCACACTCTGGTAGCTCCCAGAGGCCAGCAGGTGTAAGCTACATAGCACCTGGACATGGGGTGGGATGGCTTGGGCCCTGGGTGCTGGGTGCTCCAGGAGTGGGGGTAGGTCCCTGATCAAGTCCTTGATGGTGTCGGGGTGTAGCCTGTACCTCTGGAGTATTTCTGGCTCTGTCAGTTGGAACAGTGTTATCCTCTGCCTGTACACTTGTTCCTCCCTTTGCCATTCTCTCTCTTCTGCTGCCTGTAGTCTTTGCCGTCTTGCTATGACGTAAAAAGCCGCCATTATGGTTCCAGAGGTGCATTTTGGGACTCTTTTTATGGCCCTCCCCTGGTTACCACCTGCATTCAATCCATGCGGTGAGGGCAGGACAGTGGCAGTGTCTCCCGACCCCGCTTGGTGCCAGGTATACTACTCCTCAGAGCGGAACTCTTGTAAAAGCTGTAAAAGCTGGTGGTATTTTTAAGGTTAATTGCAAATTTTAAAAACTATTCACTTGCGCCGCATGTCATTTGACTAATGATTTTAAACTGCATGCTGTGTTAAAATTCACAACGAATTTTAAACACTCACCCTCTGTGCACGTACGAATCACCCCAGAACTGTAAGGGGAACCAGGGGCTGAATTCCCGGTCTGTGCTCAGTGGTCAAGCCTGCCCGCCCTAGTCTGACTCGGTACCCAATACCGTTGAGCGGAGGGCGGGGCAGGTGAGAGACAGACACGCCCAGCAACCCCGAGGCAGTCGAGGGGTTAGTGCTCTAGCACCAATTTAGAAGGACTATTTAGGCGGGAGGAGGCCTGGGCTCATTGCGGTAAGGGCAGGACAGTGGCAGTGTCTCCCGACCCCGCTTGGTGCCAGGTATACTACTCCTCAGAGCGGAACTCTTGTAAAAGCTGTAAAAGCTGGTGGTATTTTTAAGGTTGATTGCTAATTTTAAAAACTATTCACTTGCGCCGCATGTCATTTGACTAATGATTTTAAACTGCACGCTGTGTTAAAATTGACAATTAATTTTAAACACTCACCCTCTGTGCACGTACGAATCACCCCAGAACTGTAAGGGGAACCAGGGGCTGAATTCCCGGTCTGTGCTCAGTAGTCAAGCCTGCCCGCCCTGGTCCGACTCGGTACCCAATACCGTTGAGCGGAGGGCGAGGCAGGTGAGAGACAGACACGCCAAGCAACCCCGAGGCAGTCGAGCGGTTAGCGCTCTAGCACCAATTTAGAAGGACTATTTAGGCGGGAGGAGGCCCGGGCTCATTGCGGTAAGGGCAGGACAGTGGCAGTGTCTCCCAACCCCGCTTGGTGCCAGGTATAATACTCCTCAGAGCGGAACTCTTGTAAAAGCTGTAAAAGCTGGTGGTATTTTTAAGGTTGATTGCTAATTTTAAAAACTATTCACTTGCGCCGCATGTCATTTGACTAATGATTTTAAACTGCACGCTGTGTTAAAATTGACAACGAATTTTAAACACTCACTCTCTGTGCACGTACGAATCACCCCAGAACTGTAAGGGGAACCAGGGGCTGAATTCCCGGTCTGTGCTCAGTGGTCAAGCCTGCCCGCCCTGGTCCGACTCGGTACCCAATACCGTTGAGCGGAGGGCTGGGCAGGTGAGAGACAGACACGCCCAGCAACCCCGAGGCAGTCGAGCGGTTAGCGCTCTAGCACCAATTTAGAAGGACTATTTAGCCAGTCGTCGGCCCAAGAACGCAGTGGTTGCGCGCAGAGGGGCGCCTTCGACAGCGCCAAAGACTAGCCTAAGACCAGCCCGTCTGCGCCCGTCCGCGACAGGACGCGACCAGGGGCCATGGGGGCCTCAATACATAATCTGCAAAATCCGCCTCCCAACAGGATTACCTACCCTGCACAGGTACTTCGGGATTTTCAGGTAAAACCGACACCAGATTGTCATAAGGCCATTAACAACACTGTGGAGGGTTCATTTGCCTGCATTCATTGCAGAGCCCAGTTTACCACACAATTCCAGGAAAACTGTTATGAGAGACATGTATTAGCCCATATTCCCTCCCCCAAAGCCAGGGAAACTAACATAAATATCCCTAATGTCACTGGCATGAAAAACATCCTCTGCAATATAAGGTCATTACCCAAACATACATCTGATGGTGTCAGTTGAAACACGAACTGACCATCTTGAGAAGGATGTTACTTATCTTCAAAAACAGGAAAAACACAAGAAGGAATTATACAGACCTGTTGGTAAAGATTGAGGACCAGGAGAATAGATTGAGGAGAAACAACCTGCGCTTCCTGGGCCTTCCGGAAGGTGTCGAAGGCAATGATCCAAGGGGGTATGTAATTAAACTTCTCAAATCAGCTCCCCCTGAATTGCAAAACTGGGAATTGGAGAGAGAGGTTCAACGAGCCCATCGCTTCCCCCTTACCCAACCTAAGCAATCGCAGAACCAATCTAAATATCCAAGGGCAATGTTGGTGTTTTTTGGAAATTTTTTACTCCAAGACACTATCTATGACATAGCTCGTCCTACAAGCAAGAGAGAATTCAATGGTACCGTATTTTTTGTAAGACCTGACTTCGCCCATGCAACTGTTGAGAGGAGGTGGAGGTTGAGGCAGTTATTTACTCCCTTTGAGCAGATAGGCGCAAAAGTATTTTTACAGAACCCTGCCCGACTGAAAATAGTTTTAAGGGGATCAACCCGCAGCTTCACCAGCGAAATACAGGCTGAAAATTACCTTAAAGAAATCTCAAAGATCGCAAAAATGTGACATCAATAATGTTCAAGACATTTTATTTTCCCGGTATGATGCAGAACGGACCATAAGTATTATATAAAGTATGTTGTTGTGATTAATGTGAAGAGAACAATATTAATCACTAACTAAATAGGGTTTTATTTTGAACTATTAACAATTGGAGTAAAGCTCTCGCTTTCATAGACTTTTTCCTCTAAGTAACTATAACTCCCATGCGGGGCAGGGGGGGTTGCACGAAGGCGCCCTGACCAAACGGACACCCACACCTGGATCCTACTGGATCAAGGATGCCTCAAAGGGAGGTAAAGGGGGGGAGACCAGGTCCAAAGGGGTTTAGCGGGGGTATGAGATACACGCAGAAAAACATAAGGAAAGAAATTATTGGGGGGAAGCTCCTTTATAGAACGCAATTTAGAAAACAATCATTGTGTAATAATAAACAACTGGTATGGCTAAATTAAAAATACTTTCAATGAATATATGTGGCCTCAACGATGTAAAGAAAAGACAGAAAGTGGCAGAGGGACTCAAGCTCTCATCTGCAAACATTATTTGTTTGCAAGAAACACATATCGAAGGGGCACAAAAGCATCTACTTCAAACACTTGGATACCGACTCATCTCCGCCACCACACAAGGATCACGTACTAAGGGGGTGGCGATCTTAGCAAAAGGGGCAGGGCTGCAGTTTTCAAGATCAGTCGCGGATAAATCGGGACGATATGTTATAGCAGAGTGTGGATATAATAACGGGAAGAATAAATGAACACTCTGCACCATTTATGGAAACATTAGTGACGATCTGGACGTGCTGCTTAGTGTCTCGGATGTACTTGTGTGATGTATTCCTATAGGTTCTGTATCGATCCCCCTATTCCTGACCCTGTTCTGGTTAACAAGTTAACTAGCAGCCATCCCATGATGCAGAAACCATTATCTGATTAAGCCACACCACGGCACAGGAACGTGTTATCTGATTAGGTCATAACGCTTGCCATCTAATTAGACAAGCGATATTCCTCCAGCCCCTGATAAGGCATACGGAGTTCTCAAAACAAATCAAACCTATGACAACCTGGGAAAAACCCTGCGGCCATTGTTTTGATTTCATCGAGAACTTCAGCAAAAGAATGTGCTAACGACCAAGTCGTATGACATCCTTATTGACGTATCTATGTCCATCCTTACGTCAATCTCGGCACCCTACAGGTATAAATATTACCGGTATTGCCTTAAGCAAACACACGCGGTGGTGACGAGATCGGAGCAGCCAGACTTGCCGAAGCCCAGAGCAGAGCAGACCCCGCTGGCGCAGCCCCGCCTTCCTGACGCGCTGAGAACGAGACGCTGCTTTCTCCTGCCGAGAAATCCAGCTCCGGCGCTTCCGGGTAGCCCTCGCAGGCAGCCTGGAATATCGAGACCAGAGACGAGAGATACCATCCCTCATTCATCCTAGATTCCAGGTACAGAACTGAATAACCCCTCGCAGAGAATTCTTGAGTCAGTCACTTGGCAAAACAAACTTAACTTAAACTGCTACTTTCTATTCCCGCCCACGTATTAGGCTTAGGTCAGGTACACCGGGGTAGGCGTAGTTAGAAACACCAGTTGAGTACGATTAGTCAAATGTATATATGTATGTATCTATTTTATCAATTTTAAACCACCTTATGGCTTAGAAACCATATAAATGTTTTTACAGTATTATTTTATACTTCTGCTTTTATTGTATGCACTTTACTTAACCATAAGTATTGCGATAATATCGATCCACTTCTCTTTTATGAGAAAAGAGACTGATCAATAAATACCATCTTTTATTGAACACGCCCGTCTCTTCCTTTTCTCTACAATCTGGTGAGACTAAGAATGCACGTACTGACTGAGTAAAATAAGTTGTCTTTTGTTTTCACACGACTCTAGAGATGCACTCTTGATTAGGGGAGAGCAAAGTTGTCATGTTCTATGGTTGTCAGAAACTAAATCCCTTCTTGTCTATCCAGGGAGGTTCAACTCCTCCTTGCCTATTCGAGAAAGTTTCTAGTGAACTCTGAGCTAGCTGGCAAACCCAAAACTTTAAGTCTAATATCGACAATAGAAGACCTAGTTAACGTCTGGTCTAGGCCTATACTATTAAAGGTATTATTCCAATGCGCAGAGCCTATTGGGATAATAGGAACTACACTACATGGCGCCCAAACGTTTGGAAAGGCGATAAAACTAACGCAAGACATTAGAGTAACTCAGTCGTGCTTTTTCACTCAGACCCCTTTTCCCATAATACTCCAAAGACGTCTGGAGTGGGTGAAAGGTCATATCCGCCAAACCTCGCAGGAGGAAACTCCTATGTAAGGTTCTTGGTTTAGTCAACGTTGAAGGATACACTGTTCCAAAATATTGTGCATCTAATCTCTGTTTCCATAAGAAACCTGATCTGCAAACAAACAAAATAACCTTTCTGACAGTAGAATGTCAGATACTGAAGAAGAAAGAGAGACAGCTAGAGTATCAGCTGAACTCGTAGCAGCTGATAATACTATGCAAGAAGCAGACCCGGATATAATACTCATCGCGGTCAACATAAGGAAATCTATAACTTTAAAACTTATAGAAAATGGACTGACACCTAGAGGTGGCACAGTCATATTCGTAATAGAGGCACACGAATATCGGCAGACAGAGGTGTTCTATTCATGGATACACTTTCCAGCAGCAAACGCTGTAACAAAGGTCTTCCACTATTACAAAACAGAGGAACCTCCTAATGAGTACACTCCTTTCGAGGAGGTGGAAGTACCACTTAAATTTCAAGAGCACCTGCTCTTGTTTAATGGCGCCCTAAAACATAATAATCACATCACCAGGCTCGGTCCATTAGGTAGACCAGGAGCAACGTGGCCGGTCCTAGCCGGATACACACCACATCCAGACATCGATGGGATGTCTGCAGCAAACCTTTTAATACAACTAAAACAATTAATAAAAGTACATGGACAATTAGTCCAATATGTAATGCGGACTTCAACAATCCAACCAGCAATTAAAATTCCACAGCTGACCCCTCATCAGGGGAACACATATAAAATTACACCACAGAACATACAGTCCTGCCTAGGTAAGGTACCAGCTAAAAGGGAACAAATACCATTCTGGTTAGCACAAAAAATTATCCAAATAGAGGCGGTGTTTCCAGACACCACTCCTGTGGATAAACACAGGATTCTGACTATCTGTCTTCCAATGGGAATCGCACCACACGTGGAGGACTGTGACACTTGGGGTACAGTCTTTGCTTCCATCTACACAAAAACGCATGGTGTTCCATCCATCTCGGTAATACCAGATGTGCTAAAACAAATTCAAGATGAATACGGTCCAGAACCCGCTTTAACTCTTGGTATGAAATTACTGAAAGACTTCAAGCAGGTCTCGGCTATATTACTAGCCAACATAAAGGGAGAAGCAGCGAATGTGGTGATCCGCCAGAGGTTAAAAGAAACAGATATAGCAGACCAACCAGCTGAAATTGCCAGAATCATAGAAAAATCCTATGAAGAACTAGGTAGAGATAGTTTGGGTGGAATACCAGTGAAGCCCCAACTGATTGAAAGTCCTGAAAAAATATTTATTAAAAATAATCTAAACAGCCAAAAGAAGAACTGGGATGGAAACAAACAATCCAATCCAAAAGAAAAGAGATTCCAGTCCAGAGGAAGGTCTCCTCGGCGGAGAGAAAGATCTCCGGACCAAGGACCCAAGTCTCCCCAAAGTGAGCCCTCTGGGAAAAAATACAACCTTAGAAATAGGGATAATATAAAGAAACCGGATAGATATCAAGATTTTGATACACGTCCCTCTCAATCTTTTCAGACTTCCTCGCAGAAATCGGAAAGAAGAGGACGATCGGAACCCAGGGAAGGGCACGTCAAGTCCAAAGACAAGGAACCTGCTCATCCAAATAAGAAATTACAATTTCCAAAAAAGAAGGTAGCCAGTATTAAAGTATTCAACAATGCCGAGAATACTGAGGACACAAACTGAAAAACGGAGAATGGGCTCAGACAATGGTAGACAGCGCAGCAGAAGTGAGCATAGCCCGCAAAGTCCTTATGAATCATCTGGAGACAGTGGACACGAATGAATACCTTCAAGTGGAAACTGCAGACACCAGAGTTAGCAAACCTCACAAAATATATGAAATAACATTACGTATAGAGGGGGATAAGACTAGAAAAATAAGGGGACTATTTTGGGATAATCTCTCCAAGGGCTATGACATCCTTCTAGCTGAAAAAGACTGGCCACCAGAGTTTGTCAGGGACTGCCCTCATGGCGAAGAAATAATTATGCCTGCCTTCTCAAATCATATCCCAATTCATAAAAAATATACACTTGCAAGAAAGTGGGCAGTAGCTCAAGCTCCTGCTTTATATAAAAATCATGTAGGATGGGATGAGGACTCTCCTCCTCACAAAATCCAGTTAAAATCACAACCTACTGCACAAAGACAGTACCCAATTAAGCAAGAAGCTATAAAACAGGTAAAAGAAATCCTAGACCAATTAGAATACCAGGGGGTGATTGAAACTTGCACCTCACAAATGAACAACCCTTTGTTTCCGGTCTCCAAACCAGACAATTCATATCGTCTAGTTTTGGATTACAGACACCTTAACTCATGTTGCAAAACTTTTGCAGTGCAAAACTCGCATAGTGCAGCGCTAATGAATAACATAGTGCGCAAAAAATACAAAACAACATTAGACATCTCTAATGGATTCTTCTGTCAAAATATAGCACCAGAGAGCAGATACTTGTCTGCGTTCTCAATAAATGTCGCTCAAAAACAATTCTGTCGGTTACCCCAGGGGTACAAGAACAGTCCATGATTATTCTCAGCGAGAGTAACAGAGTTATTACAAACATATGATGAAGAGGCATTATCTTATGTCGACGACATATACCTAACAGATGATGACTTGGATACTCACTTGAAGAGAGTGAACACCATAATACTTGGGTTCGCAGCAGAGGGTTACAAATTCAACTTTAAAAAATCTAGAATTGCCCATCTAACAGTCCTGTTCTTAGGATATGAATTATCAAGTGAAGGCAAAAGCCTGGCTGACAATTTCCTAGAGAAATGTGCCGTACTCCAAGCACCTAGAACACTAAAAAACCTACAGTCAATTCTAGGCTTCCTAAATTTCGGAAGAACATACATTGCAAATTACGCAGAAAGGGTCAAACCCCTTTATGATCTAATAAAACCAGATTTTAAAAAAAACAATTGGACTCAAATACACACAGAAATTCTGAGATCCTTACAAACAGACATGTTAATTAAAACAAAATTAGAAACACGTGATAACACACGCAATCTTGTGATTCGAGTCATCCCAGGAAGATGCGGATTCACATACCTGACCTCTAATGAGGGAGAAAAGGTACCAATTGCATTCAAATCACACTTGTACACAGAAGCTGAAAAGAAATTCAGCATTAAAGAAAACATTGTTCATGCAGTTCAAACCGCAATAGCTAGAGAAAAAGATAAAGCTGACGGTAGACGAATCACGGTCAGAACAGCAGAATCAGCCTTTGAGGCATTAACAACCCCGTGTAATTTACCAACAACGGCATTGAATCCAAAGTGGATACAATGGGTGAATTCAATTACAACGGACAAAGTATACTACTACTTTGATTCAGAACTAAAGGAATTAAAAAATCTAGAATATGAAAGAATATTCCCTCTGCCAATCGACATTCTGCCTTTACGACAGTACGCTTGTGTAATCTATACAGACGGACATGCTCAACCCTCCGTTTGGGGAGAACAAGCATACAACCCCACATGTGAGATTACAAAAGAAGTGTGGCGCGGAGGTAAACTAAGACCTCTATTAACAAACACACACTCAGTAGAAACTAATTCAGAACAACAGACTGAAATAATAGCATTGAAAATGGCGCTAGATAATGCGGATCACGAATTCCCGACACTTATAGTGTCTGATTCATATTACTGCGTCAAATCATATAACAACGATTTGCAGAAATGGATTCAAAACGGTTACAAAGATGACACAGGTGCAACAATAAAGCAAAAACTGCTTTGGGAACAAATAGTTCTGTTACAAAAAGAACTACCAAAGACTCACGTGATACATACACTGAGTCATCAGCGTGATGGCGTTCACGTTGCAGGGAATTCATTGGCTGAGACAGCCACAGCGGTAGCAACTAAATCGGCTTCCGTAGCTAGGAAAAAGCGTACAATGAAATACATTGACGGTGAAACAGTGCTGGCGGTGAAAACGTCATCAAAAGGCGACTGCTCAGCGCTACCGATCAACTATCCACTCAATTATACATACATAATCGATGCAAACTCCGTCCCTTTTGCTCGAATCCCTGGAGTGGGGGATAGAGTAATTCCAAACATGGACAGGAGAACTTTGTTAATTGCAGACGCACATATGGGCGAGGGTCTCAGACACCTCAAACTAAAAGATTCTCTGGAAGAATTACAATCAGTGTACTGGTGGCCAGGCATGAGCCTGCAGCATCACATTTTTGTAAAAAAATGCCCGGACTGCAACAGAGATCGCAGTGGCGAGAGAAACGGTATACTACCGTGGCGTTTCACTCCAGAAAGAATCAACAGTAAAAAGCAAAGCGTCCGATTAACATATACAGGCTAGTTTACACTTATAATGTAGATCCCCAGCACTCGGCTGACGTCTGGACTGTTATACAAAGATTTGCGAGTCTAAATGGCATATACGCTAGGAGCATGCTACGTTTGACCAATGTTTTCACTTTAGCCCTCAAGCCTGTGGGGAAACAAGGCCAAATGAGCATAGCATAGCGGGATTCTTCTCACTTCCTTCCTGAGGGATACGGGATGGTGTAAAGAAAAAACCAAGGCATAAAGCTATCTATAACGGAAAGGATATTAGGTTCGGGAGCTGGGTGGGTCAAACATCTAATAAGTGTCCAACGTAGTCTAAACAACCTGCCAAGAAATTCTCTGACGGGATTCAGTCCGTACAAATTATTGTTTGGAACTAGGATGTTAGTCTTAGATCTTGACAGTCAGACTTCAGTGGTGAAGGAAAAAAGCTTTGATATCAAAGATCGTTTGGCTATTTTACAGGACTTAAACAAAACAAGAAAAGACCTGAGCAACATAAAGTTGAAACAGCAGCCAACAACCACTGAAGAACCACCACCTGTCCCAGCAAGACCTGTCTGGATTCCAAAAGTCGGGGATCTAGTCAGAGAAAAGATCGCGGTAAAGAAGGAATTTGGGCCTTCTTACAGAAAAGCAGTTCCTGTCTTGTCTATCAACGGGACAAGATCAGTTGTACTACCGCCGCTTGCTGGTAAAAAGGAGAACCGAGTTGTATCCATCGACCTGGTAAAACCACAATCATGTGGCCGATAACAAACAGTAGGCCAAGTGGACTCCCGATAAGTAGCAGAACACCAAGGTTTGCTACAAATACAGAGGTCCAAACTAAGAGGCTAATCACATTCGAAACGCCTACAGAACAACAACAAGGACTATGCAACAATGCATTGGAACTCAGACCTCTAAAAACCCAAATAAAAACATTTAGTAGAGACACACCGACCTACAATGAAGTAACAAACGAATATGCAAGAAACAGTAATCCTGAAGCAATTGGAACAATTGACAGAACTGCATCCGGCTTCTTCATAAACTTCGATGATTCCTCTGAAGACCTAAGTGAATCAAAAACACAGCCATCAACAAAAACCTTTAAAGATAAAGCTAAAGAACTTCTGAAACACCTGAAAGAAACCTATCTGATTTCTCCATGGATTGAATTTTGGGTGGGCTTTGGTGCATGTATCCTCATACTTTGGCTCATCATGGTACTAACTTTGGGACGCTTCATTGAGGGAAAATATGTTAAAATGGACACAGCAAGTCAGAAAATCAACTTGATCCTCAAGCCACACACATCTTCACACGTCGAGAAAAGAGCACTTTCTTCAGTCAACTTCACAGCCAATCCTATACCAGGTGGGGTAGCATGGGACAATACTGACTACGAAATTTATGGTCCGGTTGAAATCCTGAAATATCCACACCAAATCAAGATCTCGTTAAGTGACTTTGTAAAACCAAGCTCATTTGCTGATGATTGGGACTTTGAAAACATAAATGATATGATGTCTGACTTAGTGATGTCTGCTAAATTTACCAAACATGATTATTTGCAGGGTTCGACAAATTATGATAGTATGTACTGTTACAACCACTATGGTAACCATTTTTTACATAAATCGGCACAACCTAGAAATGTTTTAAATTATAATCAATGGGAACATTGTGCGACCCCTCCAAAAGGAAGCTCAAGAACCTTTTATAACAAATATTCATACTTTTCAGGGTTCAACACAAGTGATGCTGAAACATTTTATTTCAAATTGTCAAATAAGACAGGGACAAAGACCATGCTTACAAACACGAAATTGATATATTCAGACTCATTTTTTGAACAAATGAATACCTTTGGTTTTGATTATTGGGACAAAAATGTTGAAGTAAAAAGTGTTTGGGGTACAAAAGAATGGCAAGTACAAGGTATAGAATCATTGTTTAGAGCCTGCATGATCCCAGAACAAATTATATTTTTGAATGACACTGTTCAACAAACTACCTGTCTTGGCCTAGCCAAAATCAAAGACTTAAATAAACCGTCTATTCCAAAGCCAATAATGAACAGCAATAGCTCTACATATGAAGAGATAGACGTAAACTATATATTAAACCAAAACAGAACAAATCCTGATTGGAAACAATGGTTACTCTGGCCCACAGATACTAATAACTGTCAAGATAGATTCCTGAACAAAACACAGGGGTTCACATTGACCAGGCCAAGCCCTAGATATTCCCAAAGACAACACCCAGGGATAATAACCACCTACAGTGTGGGCAAACTCTGCCTTCAATGGCTACAAACTTCCACACTGACAGAAATTAAGCAACACCTAACTTTACTTACTGATGGTGCTGACTTGCGTGATTTCATTATGGGACCGCGAAACAGCGTCAGAAACGTTTCATAGCAGCCTCTGTATATGCAGCTTACAACGAGGCCTGGAAGGTGACTCAAATTGAGACAGCAGAAAGTATACGGGAAATTGACCGTATTAATTTGGAAAAATCACTTTCTGTAGTGGACAATGGGTTAATGACTCTGTCCTCCAGAATTTTTTCTTTGGACAGCATTGTGTCTTCAGCAATCGACATTTTATCGCAAGACTTACTGTTGTTACAACACGGTCAGTCTCAATTGCGTTCTATTGTACAGCTTGGCTGGACGTTACAAAATCTGCGTTCAGGCTATGTGCCTTGGCGTTTAATCAACACAACGTCACTATTCAATATCTTTAACCTTTCTGATAAACAAATCAGTATGGCACAGAAGGGTGCTGATTATACAATCCTGAGCATTGAGAAACTCGAGACATTACCAGTGACAATGTCAGAACGACCTGTCAGTGAATGGATAATACATGGGATAATTAATATTCCAATATCAACCTTCAGGTTTCAATACTGCCAAAAATATATACAGGCTGGCATGTACGAAAAATTGGGAAAAGCGTACATTAAGACAACATGGAACTTGCCCTATTCACATGCATGTGTCAGTAATAAAGGACAGAAAGTGTTTCTTAGTGGCAATAATTGTGCGATGTCACTAAGCGGTACACTTCTGTGTAATGGAATTAGTTTGCATGGAGCCTGTGAAGGGAACTCAAATAACCTTTCATGTCACCAGCTAGGTGCACCTGCAACAGAGATAGAACCATTCTTTAAAAGACTCTATAATGGGAGTTACATTCTAATTGTGGATCGCAGATGTTGTAGTTTACTACCCTGGACTCCTTATCTCGTAACTACGACTGCGAAGGTCATGTGCTGTGGACACTCATTGTTCCCCAGCTCCTTTCCAGACAGGGAGGCAAGGGCATGGCCCAACTTGAAAATTACTTCTATTCGAATAGACACTTTAAGCAGAATGAAAACAGTGCTTCTTCAGACGCCAACCAGGCTCACGTCATCAAAAGAAACGTATGATCTCCTAGTCGCAAGGACGACTGCAGAGATTCACTCATTGTTATCAACTAATTCCCCCATACATTTCGCAGAAATCCTGAATGAAATCTTAAATATTTCTGATACCAGTGGAGTCTCAAAAGTATTTAAGACAGTATTTTCAATGGCATTAACACCATTCAAAGCCATACTGGGTATTTTTCCAGACTTCGTCCATTCGATTTTTGGCGGACTTCCCCTCATTTTGGGACTAATTGCAGGAATCCTATTCTTGGTCCTAATATTTCGTTATGGCAAACCGTGTCACAGACAAAACACCTGCGACAAGGGAAGAAACAATCCGAGCCATTGGATACCGGGACCGGATTTAAAAAATCCTGGGACTATCCCGGCTTAGAGACCTGAACATGACTTGGTTTCTTTCATTTCGACCAATGTGGCATCGATGTGTTTTACCTGTATTAAGGTGCTTGCTGTGCGGAGAAGAATGCGTGTTGAACACCTGTCTGACGCTACAATCGGATGCGCCTATGGATGCAGAAACATTGTTGGGTCCGATAACGGCTCATGCTTTGTGCTGCCCTCAACGGCTGCCAATTCTGATGATGGCATTCGTGGAGACTTCACCGCTACGATTAAGAGGTAGTGAAGTTCAAGATGAAAGCAGCATCAATCAGGTACGACCTTCTGTCAGCAATACTAATCAAAACGTCAGTGGAGACAATCATGCACACGAATGCATGGTTACAACTTTTTCCGAGTTAGTGGAACTCTCCCAGGAAGCTGTTGACAGCTTTTTCAACAGTCTAAATGATATGATGTTCTCACCAGAGCAGAAATAGAGACTTTTGAGCAAGCTAGCACACGGCGTTCCCAACACCCTGAATTTGGCCTTCAACTTTAATAACAAAATACCATGAACAATTTTCCCTCCAGTTCACGGACAGCAATTTTTTCAGCAGCCCCAATATATTTTTACGATTTTTCGGGACACTTATCTTCTGCTTAAAGTAAGAACTATTCTTAGAGAACTAAAATTTCTATTTTTAGATACTTTATAGACATTAGCTGCCCGCTGGTATGTTCATAATTATTTTATTCTGTGATGGAATGGTCTCGAACTTTTTCTTCTGTATTAAGAGCCATTTCATGTGTAATTCTCATATTCGATTAGTAATAATGTATACATATGCTTGATTACTTTAGCATTATTCTACAGCTTGAGTGCATATAATACATGTGACTATTTTTTCGTATATTAGATAAATTCGAAATGCATTATATGTATTTTGGGGTGGTAAGGTATACACAATACTCTACAGTATGTTTTACTATGCCTAGATTCGTAAATATGGCCATAGTTAGCGTGGAGTGGGTGTGATGTATTCCTATAGGTTCTGTATCGATCCCCCTATTCCTGACCCTGTTCTGGTTAACAAGTTAACTAGCAGCCATCCCATGATGCACAAACCGTTATCTGATTAAGCCACACCACGGCACAGGAACGTGTTATCTGATTAGGTCATAACGCTTGCCATCTAATTAGACAAGCGATATTCCTCCAGCCCCTGATAAGGCATACGGAGTTCTCAAAACAAATCAAACCTATGACAACCTGGGAAAAACCCTGCGGCCATTGTTTTGATTTCATCGAGAACTTCAGCAAAAGAATGTGCTAACGACCAAGTCGTATGACATCCTTATTGACGTATCTATGTCCATCCTTACGTCAATCTCGGCACCCTACAGGTATAAATATTACCGGTATTGCCTTAAGCAAACACACGCGGTGGTGACGAGATTGGAGCAGCCAGACTTGCCGAAGCCCAGAGCAGAGCAGACCCCGCTGGCGCAGCCCCGCCTTCCTGACGCGCTGAGAACGAGACGCTGCTTTCTCCTGCCGAGAAATCCAGCTCCGGCGCTTCCGGGTAGCCCTCGCAGGCAGCCTGGAATATCGAGACCAAAGACGAGAGATACCATCCCTCATTCATCCTAGATTCCAGGTACAGAACTGAATAACCCCTCGCAGAGAATTCTTGAGTCAGTCACTTGGCAAAACAAACTTAACTTAAACTGCTACTTTCTATTCCCGCCCACGTATTAGGCTTAGGTCAGGTACACCGGGGTAGGCGTAGTTAGAAACACCAGTTGAGTACGATTAGTCAAATGTATATATGTATGTATCTATTTTATCAATTTTAAACCACCTTATGGCTTAGAAACCATATAAATGTTTTTACAGTATTATTTTATACTTCTGCTTTTATTGTATGCAGTTTACTTAACCATAAGTATTGCGATAATATCGATCCACTTCTCTTGTATGAGAAAAGAGACTGATCAATAAATACCATCTTTTATTGAACACGCCCGTCTCTTCCTTTTCTCTACAATCTGGTGAGACTAAGAATGCACGTACTGACTGAGTAAAATAAGTTGTCTTTTGTTTTCACACGACTCTAGAGATACACTCTTGATTAGGGGAGAGCAAAGTTGTCATGTTCTATGGTTGTCAGAAACTAAATCCCTTCTTGTCTATCCAGGGAGGTTCAACTCCTCCTTGCCTATTCGAGAACGTTTCTAGTGAACTCTGAGCTAGCTGGCAAACCCAAAACTTTAAGTCTAATATCGACAATAGAAGACCTAGTTAACGTCTGGTCTAGGCCTATACTATTGAAGGTATTATTCCAATGCGCAGAGCCTATTGGGATAATAGGAACTACACTACACTTGTGCATTGGCCCTTCCCGTTGATAGTGTGTGGGGATCTAAATATCCACTTACCTAGCGATTGGTCTATGGGTCCAGAGTTTAAATTTTGTGGGAGGAAGCATAAAGTTTTTCAAGCATTAAAAAAAATGTGTGGGTTGCACGGTTTAGTCGACGGATGGATAGCAAAACATCCAGGGGATCCTGGGTACACCTATTTTTCTCACCCGCATTCAAAACACGTAAGGTTAGATTATATGCTTATGTCTAACGCATTGAAATCAGGATGCCAAATAGAAAAACTGCCAAGAATCCTTTCGGATCATAATCCACTAGTACTCAGCCTTACGTATGACATAGACAAACCTTCACCAAACACATGGACGTTTGAAAAGGCACTTTTGTATAACGAAGGATATTGTCAACATATGAGAAAATGGATCCCGGTTTTCCTGTCTGAAAATATAGGGTCTGCAACAGTGGATGTAGTGTGGGATACTCTGAAAGCCTGTTTTAGGGGCGAAACCATGCGCTTTTCTCTTCAGCTTAATAAAGAAAAGAGGTTAAAAATGACAGCTCTTGAACAGAATCTATGTAATGCTGAGGAAGATCTGATTAAAGCAATACAAGAAGGCAGGGAAGTAGATTCCGCTGTAAGCAGGGTAGCAATCGCAAAGAACTATATCTCAGAAATTTTAATCGAAAAGGCTATTGCGAGGGCAAACTCTCAAAAAGAGAAAACGTACGAGCTAAGCGAAAGGGTAGGTCACCAATTAGCTGTCCGAACCAGGGAAGAATCGTCAAGCACTTTAATAAAAGAAATCATTGATCCAGGAGCTGGCCTGAGAGTAGAAACTTCTGATATTAGAACAGCTTTCCAGAAGTTCTATCAGAATTTATATCATGAAACTGATAATGTGGGTCGCAAACCCGATTTGTATTTGGGTCTAATTATCAAAGATCAGCTGGATACAGATGATCGAGATTTACTAGATGGTACCATACAGTGGGAACTAATTCTATTATCAATGAATTCTATGCCTAATGGTAAGGCAACAGGCCTGGACGGAATACCCACAGAGTTTTATGTAAAATTTGCGCTACAAATCAGGGGGATTGTATCAGAACTCTTTAAATCCATCAGGCAAGGGGGGAACCCACCGAGGTCATGGTCATTAGCCAAAATAGTAGTCTTTCCGAAAAAAAATAAAAACCAACAGGAAATGGGATCTTATCGACCAATTACCCTGATAAACGGGGATTCCAAAATTTATTCTAAAATATTAGCATCACGGCTGGTACCCTTGATTCATAAAATAGTCTCTGAGAGGCAACACGGGTTTGTGCCAGGAAGGTCTACTATTGACCATGTACAAAGAGTTATTTCTCTCTTTGACTACACGGGAACTACAGGAGACCCTATGGCGCTCATCTTGCTAGATGCGGAGAAGGCGTTTGATAGGGTCTCCTGGAAGTTCCTGTGGGCGGCAATGGCAAACTGCGGTATTGGTGAAAAATTTATAATTGCTATTAAACAGTTATATACAAAACACCAAAGCAGGGGTATCAGGCCAAACGATCTGCACATTTATCCTATATAGTTTGGTTCAGTGAATTTTGTTGTGGGTGCTATTAACCTGAAGTCATATACCCCTAGACTCCCAATGATTCAAAGCAGCACAATGGTACAGCACCCCACACAGTATATCTTTTATAATAACATTGAATACATTCTTCAAAGAAACATTTCAGTAGGACTGGAGGTTCTTTTTTTCTTTGCTTTTATTAACAATTTTCCAGTTTAAAAAGAAGAAACGTAGCCAACGCGTTTCGTCCGTAGGACTTCTTCAGGGCGGAAAGTTTCTTCAGGGCGGAAAGTTTTTCTACGGATGAGGCAATTGCCATCTCGGTTTTAAGTATGTCAATAATGATCTTTTCATATGTGGCTGTTTTGAAAAAGAATATTGTTTTTTCTTATTGTTTTCTAGTTTGTGGAGCGTCAAAGAGTATACAAGGCATAGGTGGCCTCGCAAAGAAGGATGACAGTCAAATCCTTCTGTGTGTAGTGATCTCTGGCCATGTGGAACGTATCTATTCACTGTCCACACCACATCATTTTTTGGTTATGCGCCGTATCTGCCGTCTCACTCGATATCAAGGATATCAAGGATATCGAGTGAGACGGCAGATACGGCGCATAACCAAAAAATTATGTGGTGTGGACAGTGAAAAAACAATATTCTTTTTCAAAACAGCCACATATGAAAAGATCATTATTGACATACTTAAAACCGAGATGGCAATTGCCTCATAAAAAAGATTTGTGTGACAACCTTGAAATCCGTAGAAAAACTTTCCGCCCTGAAGAAGTCCTACGGACGAAACGCGTTGGCTACGTTTCTTCTTTTTAAACTGGAAAATTGTTAATAAAAGCAAAGAAAAAAAGAACCTCCAGTCCTACTGAAATGTTTCTTTGAAGAATGTATTCAATGTTATTGTAAAAGATATACTGTGTGGGGTGCTGTACCATTGTGCTGCATTAAACAGTTGTATGTAAACCCCAGAGCCAGCGTCTTGATCAACGGGACTCTGTCAGAAAATTTCATTATTACTAGGGGGACTAGACAAGGATGCCCTTGCTCACCCCTTTTATTTGCTATTTATATAGATACATTTATCCGGAGGTTGGAAAATAATGCACTTATTCCTCCCATCCTAGTACATGATATGGGTACAAAATGCTTAGGATATCCTGATGACATCGCCATTGTTACAGGGGACCCTATAAATGCCATAAGTGTGATAGAAACAGAAGCACTACTCTTTGGTGAAGCCTCTGGGTACAAACTAAATGCTAGTAAGACACAGATCGTGTTGAATAGTAAGATCATGATGAATGATTCTAGAGTAACTGAAAAGGCAACATATCTGGGGGTCAGTATCTGTGCTGCTATAGAGCTCATTGTCAGCATCAATATAGATCCACTTATACAACGGACCAAGAAAGTGCTGACCAGACTGAATAATCTCCATCTAACTATTGGTGGTCGAACTAACGTAGTCAAGATGCTGTTTTTACCTAAGTTTCTGTATTTTTTTCAGGCTATTTGTTTAGAATTTTCCCCACTGGTGTTTAAAAATATAGATACATTGTTTTCTAGATTTGTCTGGGAATATAATCGACCGCGCAGGGCATTGCGGTGGCTCACTAACACAAGAGAACGTGGAGGCTGGGCTCTTCCCAACTTCAAGTTATACTACTGGGCCACAGTATTAAGGTTTAGCTTGAGTCTTATAACTGGCAACCGAGGAAGCGGTAATATATCAACACCACAAGAACTTATTCTGGGAGAAGGGGCCGCTGGATGTCTATGGCGACATGTTAATGACGGGTATTTTAAAAAAGTCAAATTTGAGACTATTAATAATGTTATCAAAGTCTGGGGGAATGTTAAGAAGCTATTAGGATTAGGTCGCTACTCCTATTACACTCCGGTGAATCAGAACTCAGATCTTCCTGAGATTTTCCACGACAATTATATAAAGAAATGGAATGATCTGGGGATTACCCAACTTGGTTGTTTTTTTACGTCTAATGGATTTAAATCATTTGCCGAATTAAAGTTAGAATTCAATATTCCTAATAGGGAGTTTTTTAAATATCTCCAAGTGAGAGATTTTCTTCTGAAGAAAGGGGGTGGCCGGACCAAATTTCAACCGTGTTCTTTTATAAGAAACTTACATAGGGAAATACCCTTAAAAATTGGTGAGATTTATGGGGCTATGAATGCATTGTTACCAGATGATATGAATAAACATATAATGGCATGGCAGACCAGACTTGGATTATCTAACCAAAGTTTGGCATATTCATATGAAATGTCACTTTCTTACCTTATGTCCATAAGGCTTCAAGCACAATATTATATGACCTTTTTTTCATTGTATTATACCCCATCTAAATTAGCTAAGTGGGGAACTGGGAAAGGCACAACCTGTCCACGCTGCTCACTCCCGCGGCAGATATCATTCATATGTTTGCCTCCTGTGACTCGCTAACTAATCTAATCGCTGAAATATCAAGCTTTCTCACAGAGATAGCGCATTATGAGGTAAACATCACAACATCAGAAATCATGCTGGGGGTATCAAACAACGAAAGGCCAAAACAATTACAGGGGTTAATTTTTGTTGCGATGGGGGTGCTTCGTTTGTGTGTGGCATCAGCCTGGCTTGATCCAATACCTCCGTCATATATACAATGGAGGGCCAGACTGCTGGCGACATGTAGTCTTGAAGTTGCCATGTATAGAAACAAAGGGTATAATACTTGTAGAAGAGGAATGAAGATCTGGGGTCCCCTACTTGACTGGATTGAAGAAAATGACTAGAGAGAATAATGGGAGATATTAGAAACAGGAATTTGATGAGATTCTATGAGATCCTCTTCCTCTCACCTTTCATGTTTATGTACTACTCTCTTTTCTTTTTCCTTTCTTGTTTCTATATTTGTACATATGTCCTTGTTTTAGAAAACTACTGCGTTGTGATCTGTATCCTCTTATGTTTGAGTGTATAATTACCTCTTGGTCTCCTGGGGGGAGGTGGGTGGGGGGCTGGGCCAAATGTAAGTAAATTTAATAAAAATCTGCAATAAAGATTGTTTAAAAAAAAAATGAAGTATGGGACCTTATTTCCACTAACGAACCTGATCTATGTTTCATCACTGAAACTTGGCTCAAACCTCACTCTACCCCCACTATTACATTGGCCATTCCAACTGGATATAAAATAATTAGGCTAGACCGCCCCAAGAAAATAGGAGGAGGCATCGCAATTATACATAAACAAAATATCAACTGTACCATTTTAGCAGAACTTAGCACTCCCGAGATCGAATTACTGATCTTCAAATATGCTCTCTTCCCCAAACAAACCAGAATGGGTGCCCTTGTGTACCGCCCTCCGGGACCCAGCACGAACTTTGTAAACACGCTACTTGAGAACCTAGCACCCTACGTGCACAATGACAAAGATTTCTTATTAGTAGGAGATTTTAACATACACAGTGAACAGAAAGACTGTAAGGAAGCACAATCCATTTTAAATGACCTCTCTTTACTAGGGCTAACAAAACGTAACATGGGCCCAACACACCTGGCAGGACACACCCTAGATCTCATACTAGCTAATTTCCCCATAGTCACCTGTTTACCTCCCACTCAAGTCAGCTGGACTGACCATTTTATTATTGAGTTCTACACCTCCCACCCTATCTCCACTCCCCACGGGCCGACTTCCATCCCTAAAGAACGGCGTCAATGGCACAAAGTTAACGGGCCACTTTTTCAGAAAAATTCATTGAACCCTTCATTACTACTCCTAAAAATATTGAAAATGCCATCGAGAAATTTGAAAAAGTTACTAAGATGGTCATAAATGAGATAGCCCCCCTAAAACAATTCAGACCCCGACCAGCCAAAAAACAAGAAATATGGTTCTCTGAAGAGCTCAGGACATTAAAACAAACAGCTAGAAAACTAGAAAAGAAATGGAGGACTTCCCATCTTGCAATCGACAGTTGCCATTATTGGGACTCCCTAACCACCTACCACAAAGCCATCCGAATTGCGCGGAAAACCCACATAACATCCCTTATCACGGCCCCAGACAATTCCCCTAGGGTCTTATACCAGGTTCTACAATCCTTTACCAAACCAGCAGCATGTGAAAGCCCCGACATTTCTTCACAAAAGCTCTGAGACGAAATATCCCAATTCTTCTCGAATAAAATAGACACCATCTACGAGAAAATAGTCAACTCCAACAATACTTTGACTACCAACACAGCTACCTTCTTTCATGACGCTGAATACAACAAATGCTCTTACACCCTAGATATCTTTCCCCCTATCACTCCTAAGGAGCTGTCATCACTTACCATGCAGATTAAAAGTGGCAGCCCCGATGATATCATCCCAGCAAAACTTATGCCCACCCTGTTGGAAGTTCTAGGTCCTACGTTTGAAATACTTGTCAACTTATCACTGAGTACAGGCTCTGTCCCCAAACAATGGAAGCAGGCATTAGTTAGGCCTATTAGGAAGAATACTGCTACTCCGTGGACCGAATTAGCAAATCTTAGGCCCATCTCCCTGCTACCGTTTTTAGGAAAACTTACTGAGAAATTCGTAAATCGACATCTATCCAGCTACATTGAAACAGCTGGCGGCCTAGACTACTCCCAATCTGGTTTTAGGCCGAAACACAGTACAGAGTCCACCCTCCTGTCTGTTACCGACGACCTGCATATGTTCCAGGACAAAGGCTACTCTGTAATTCTAGTGCTATTAGATCTGTCGGCAGCCTTCGACACCGTGTCGTATAACATCCTTATTGACGGTTGTCGAACGTAGGTATTAAGAACAAAGCCCTTGCCTGGCTAAGGAGTTTCCAATCCGATCGCACCCAGACTGTCACCATGGGTGAATATCGGTCAACGGAGGTAGAGATTACAAAAGGGGTGCCACAGGGCTCTTGTTTGAGCCCAACACTCTTTAACATCTATGTGGCACCCCTGGCAAGAGTGATGCGCAAATTTGGCTTTATCCCCGTGTCATATGCGGATGACACGCAGCTCCTCTTTCCCTTTCTAAATCTCACTGCTGAACTAAGGAACTCCTTCTCTGCCTGCATGAAAGCCATCGCACAGTGGATGTCAACCAACTATCTACAGTGCAACGTCAACAAGACGGAAGTCATGCTATTCGGAGAGGCCAAAATACTGTGGACCCCGGCTTGGTGGCCATCTGATCTCGGTACTGTACCAGAGCCCAAACAGGTCGTCAAAAATCTTGGGATCCGCCTCGACCAAGAACTGTTGCTTAAGCAACACAGTAACTTCGTGGCTGGCTCATGCTTTCACATCATTAGCATGATGCGAAAAATCTTTCCCCTGCTACCAGATTCATTCAGGAAAACCCTAGTGCAGGCCCTTATCTTGAGTCGAATCGACTATTGTACACGGATTGCTTCTCTCTGCCAATGAGGGAGTGTTGGATAGACTCCAGGTAGTCCAAAATATGGCGGCCCGCCTTGTCCTAAATGCCCCTCCGAGAACAGCATCGAAACCACTCCTTAACAAACTGCACTGGCTCAGTATTCGACAAAGGGCAAAATTCAAAATATGCTGTATCATTCACAAAAGCATAAACGGACAAGGCCCTACCTACTTAGAACAGAAATTCACTCCCTACATCCCCTCCAGATCGCTCAGATCTGGTAAAAGTCATCTGCTGGTAGTACCTCGTGCCAAAAAAGCCAGGCACGGAGGGAAAGCATTATCTGTCGTAGGACCCACACTGTGGAACAGACTTCCTCTGACCCTCAGACTCTGCACCGAACATCTGAAATTCAGAAAACAACTTAAAACCGTGCTATTTACAAATGAGATCTAGCTCCACCCTTACTACTTCCTCTGTGGTTACCAAACAGGCACCAAAAGCGCAGAGATACTCCAGTTGGAGTCGATTCCAGCGCTATACAAACTCATCAATAAATAAATAAACAAATGGTAAATACCGACTCATAAATACCGAATTTCAGCAAATTCGGTATTTTTGGGCTTTCCTACATCTCCATGGCCTTTTTTTACCGCTTCTTATTTACAGATTCGGAAAATAAGAATTAGGTAGATATGAATTCGGTAGATTCCGCCTCGGTAATTATACCGATTCATATTTACCGAGTCGGTATTATTCCGACTCATATTTACCGAGTCGGTATTATTCCGACTCATATTTACCGAGTCGGAATTATATCGACTCGTGTTTTACGAATCGGTAAATATTGGGCTCCTACATCTCATTTCATGGATACCGGTCGGTAACGGCCGATTTTACCGATTTTCGGCCGTTACCGACCGGTAATTGGCGACCTACATCTGGCCCTTAGTGTTTAAAGGCAAATCAAATAATTCTAGAGTTTAGTTGATTCCAGTCCTTACTAAAGATGATTTGCCTCTAAATGTACAACATACTTTTAAAGAAGAGGTATTGGACTTCACAGGGAAAGAGATAGGGCTAATAAAAAGTGCAAAAACTGTCAATATAAATGTAAAACTAGTTTTCCCTAGAATTAGACAATACAAACTTTCGAAACAGTCAACAGAAGGAAGGATCTCCAATTTCCCTTGATTGCAGGGCCTTTAGTAAGGTTAACCCACATTGATGTCAGTGACCTGGTACCATTTATTGACAATTGCTTAGAGATCATCCAAGTTTTGAGGGCAAAATTGTGCAATGCACACACCCTTGGAAGACTTGATTACAGTATGGATTTTCCTTAATTTTACTGTCATGAGAGGCTAGTGGGCAGAGCATTCCAAACCTTGGGTGCAAGGTAGGTTAAAGACCAACCCCCCACTCCTGGCTCTCTCCATCCTTGGGACAAGGAGCAACTCAAAAATATTTGCCATCAAGTCCCTTTTGGCCTGATAAATAGTGGCCAATTATCAACGGACCTGAGGACCTGTATTATACTTTGCACAATAAATAATGCATAAAGCCTTAAATGGTATCCTGTAGCTTATAGGCACCCAGTGAAGAGTCTTGACACAGCCTCTGCTGAGCGCATTTTCAGGATACTCGGGTAGCGGTGTTCTGAATTATCTGAATTTTGTTAATCACTGATTTGTACTACCTAAAGAAAGCAAATTTCCTTCATCATGGCGCAACTGAATCAGGCCTTGAATCACAGTTCTGTAAGCCTCTATTGGGAGCCATTTCAGCACCTTTTTTAGGGTTTTTAAAAGACCAAAAGCAGCTCCCAACCACCTTTTGTTGGCTTGGGAGTCCATGATTAGCTGATTGTCTGGACCCATCTGTTGAATTTTTACTTCTTACTTGGGAACTGGGCATTCACCTAGGGAAGATGACCAACCAATATGATCCCAGAGAGTTGGTTTGTTCCCTAGTATCAAGAACTCATTCATCTTTAGGCAACTGCTTGCCTTCCATTTATACACCTTTTCCAGACAGCTATTATGCCCAGCAGCAATGATGTCCATGTCTGGTGTCAATGTGACAATTAACTGGGTATAGTCTGCGTAGAATACCATCTTCAGGCTGTAGTAACAAATAACATCTACCAAAGGGCAGTTATAAATGTTAAAAAGCATTGAGCCCTGCAGAACTCCACAAAGCAACTGATGGCTAGATGAAATGATGAATGGGCCTTCACTTTTCTGAAAATTGCACTTTTCCAAGAATGAGGCAAGCCACCTAAGGGCTGTTCCTGTGATACCAGCTTCTTCACGCCGATGGAGAAGAATAGGGTAGGAGACCGTATCAAAAACAGTACTCAAATCCAGAAGGATCAGTGCTGCTGATACACCATGATAATTTTTAGATCTTCTGTGGCCCCCAAAAGAGCTGTTTCAGTACTATACCCAGCACGAAAACCTGTCTGGGTAGGATGAAGAATGTTATCAATTTCCAAATAATCTGAAATATTTGTATTGATTATTTTTGCCAAAATTTTGCTAACCCCAGGTAGTAAAGAGATGGGCATGTAATTAATTCTTATCTCTGGATCTTAGGGACTGATTATGGTGGTGGTCGGACTCACGTCCGACCGCCATTGTACCAGGCATGGGACAGCCCGACAAGCTGTCGGTGGTCCGCACCCTGTATGACGATGCCACCGTCTTCAAGGTGGTTGCAAAGTGTATTTTTGTATTGCTGCGTGTGCTGCAGGCTGCAGCACATGCTGCAGTCCAAAAAACTCACACTTTGGATATACCTGGAACTATGTGGTAGGCACCATGCAGTGCCTCCCACATGGTGCAGGGATATGCAGCAGGCAACATAGGTGCCCCCCAGGTCCCATGTCTGGAGGCCAGGGAGTTAAGGGACCCACTAGAGGCCCCCAATGTCTCTCTACACCAGCCTTTTCATGGTGAGTTCACCGCCTTGAAAGGGCCAGCGGAAACTGGCATTGTAGTGCCTACTGTGGTGCCTGAGTACCCACTGCCACCATTCTAGGCATTAAAGACCTGCCTGTCGGATTAGTGTTGGACGGTCTTTCAGCCTCCGACCTTCCTCCTGCCACATTAGGATGGTGGGCGGATGGTCAGGGGGCGGAACAACCGTAGTTTCTTGTTGAAATCCAACATAGATTTCCTTGAGTGAATTGAGGGACCTCCAAGAGGAAGTCCCGGAGAATGATAAAAAGAAGGCGAGAAATATTGGATTACAAAAAGAATTATCAAGATGTTTGAATTACTCTTGAGTATAAATATTTTTTACCTGATTCAATGTTAAAATGCATGGCTACGTATTTATGTAATACTTCACATCCAGGGAGAAATGCGAGGACTGAAAAGCATTCAATAAGTGTTGATCACATTTAAAATTCAGAAGTATTGCAGAAGATTTATCTGCCTATTCTCTAACTGGGTTGACGCCTAACCCACCCCGGAATCAGATAGCATGACAGTTGCCAAGCTTTTCTTGAGTGCTGTGCAAACGATTGATGAACAAATCAAACATTCACTGCCCAGTCAAGAGCTCTGGGTTAACTTCATTATTCTTTTGCTCACCATGCCACCCAGTTTGGATCCAGCCATATGCAAATCAGTCTTGACCCTGCTCCTCATGGGAACAGTCTAGCTAAAACTGCCAAGCCAGGTACTGCCTTGAGCGGAAACAAGCTTCCTGGGACCGGTATCACCCCTCCTCAGCCAAGCTAGCTTGAATCCAGTGGCACGGGACCCACGCCTGGGCATACCCATCCCACTTAGGGTGAAAAATGCTGCACATTAAAATGATGGATGGAATGCTGAACAATGTATTTAGCCCAGATCTCTTCACTGGGAGTAAGTGTTTGAAACGTATCAGCTCTCTATCCATAACCTTGTTATGTTTACTAAGCTTTTGTTGAGGGAATGAATTTTGGCCTTCTGACTTTAATGGAGACAAATCGTGGCTCTCATTTTAAAAATGAAACTTTCAAATTGATTTGTATAGCTCCCCAGATTTATCAATGGTTCCATTGTAGTTCTCATCGTCAATCATCTGCTATTGGTAAGCGGATCAATGGGACCATCAAAAACAGGCTGTCCAAAGTGTAAGTATCAACTAGTTTGAAAAGGCCAGATGCGATTCCTCTCGCCCCATAAAGTGTTATTTAGCCTGCAATGAGACTGGCCTATACTCCTGCAGCTACACTTGATTCAATGGCTGATGACATTGTTCTAGATTACTGCAAAGGTCTTGATGATCTGATTAAACTGTGGCACATTTCAAGTCTTACTTGTGGTTAACATTGCTGTGAAGTGTGCTGGATGCACGCCACTCACACAATAAGTGGAGACAACAACCACTGAATCATAGAGTCAAGATCACGTTCATAGTGAGGATCTAGAGGGGTATGAAGAAAATGTCGTTGCTGATGAAAGTTAGGATCCTGGCGAAGATACCAGTAGTGGAGGCTAGTTTCAAACTGAAGGTCAAAATTAACAGCTTTTTGCAAAGTCACGAGTGGCAGAAAGAGGGAAAAGTCTTTGATCTGACCAGTGAATGGCTCCAGTTGAAAATTTGAGTATTATAACTTCACAAGTAAAGGTACAGCAGTTGAGGCACCAAAGGCATTAAAGAAAACCTGCAAAGGAAAATATTGACTGAATAGAAGTCTAAAGTCAATTAAAGAAGATTTTGAAGTGATCAAAACTGATTCAGAGCAATGAAAGTGAGTCTCCAGTTGAGAAAAGACCAGTGAGAAGGAATTTCAGAGAGTATGGGTGTGCCTATGTGCCTAGCATCTGTGTATGAAGAAGAAGAAGAAGAAGAAGAAGAAGTGGAAGAAGAAGAAGAGACAGATACAGATAATTGAAGTCCAATACACTGTTGACAGTTCATTTTTGAAAATTAGCTAAAATAGAAGAACCACCTTGAGCTTTCAAAAAAGTTAGACAGTGGTGACATTAGTCAGGACTTTGCAAAATAGTCCAGCTAAAGAAATGAGTTTTAGGTTATGAACTGTGTAAAGTGATCCAAAAGAGCTAATACTAAACTTTTTTAAAGTTTTTTTGATTTTTTAATTGTAATCATTACCTGGAAAAAAAGAAGAAAAGAAGAATTGTTTTATTATTGTTTTACATAAAATGTTTGTTGATTTTTGGAGTTTTAAGTTCTTTTTTGGTTTTGATCTTGATAGTAATTGTCATACAGCAAGTGCTGTGGAGACATCAGATTGGATGTCTCCACAAAAGTTAAATTAACTACAGTTCATCATGGTGGTGTTGAACCTAAAAATTCAGGGAACATTTCTGCATTTGACTGATGGCAAACATGCAATCTCTGCCTTATATATGGTGCTGGTTGCAGACTGCATGCATACCCCGATCCCTGTGAAACAGAAATGGGACGAGGAAAGAAGATGCTGTTATTGAATCTGGAGAAGAAACATGTTTGCAGTCAAATCAGGATAGTTTCGTGTAACACTATCTTTAAAATGATCCTATTTGAATACCTATTTTGGATTTATTTAACTCCTAAAATACTACACAAAATTAACCTGGACAGACTGAATCAATGTCATAAATGTGAAACAGAGGATGGAGATTTTATTCATATGACTTGTTTGTGCAGAATAGCACAACGGTTTTGGGAGGCAGTGTTTCTGTAGGTCCATTTAGTGTTCCGCCGGTGTTACAAAGGAATATAAGGGCATATTTACAAAAAAATGATGGAGCGCTGCATTAGCCTTCTTTGCTTAACACCGCACTCTGCCACTTCTGAAATGCAGGGCTGATTTGTATTTACAACAATACGGTGAAGCCCTGCATTTCCCACTGCGTTGGCACTAAATTTAGCTGCCTAGCGCCAAAACAGGCACCTTTGTACTATAGTGCAAGGGTGGCTGCGTTGTGGGGAGTGTTGTGTATGCGCAGGAAAGTGTCCCTTTCTGCACATGAACAATCTTAGATGGCGAATTGTAACATCTATGTGTGCTGCTTTGTGCAGCACGCATAGAAGGTATAACTCGCCATTTTTAAAATGATTGTTTAAGTGCAGGAAGGGAAACCACTCTGAACATAAACTCTCATGCATGGTGTTTTGCTGTTTCTATATGTGCTGCACAATGCAGCACAAATGCAACCAACAAAAACGAGGAGAAATAATGCATTTCTCCTCATGGCGCCCTGTTAAGACAAGGTTATCCCTGGTCTCAATTTTAACACTGTGCCATATTTATGCCTCCCTTGTTAATATAGGGCAATGTCAAAATCAATGGGTGTTGCTGTGGAACGCCTACCGCAACACCCATTGCCCACCACTTTCATGCTAAGGGGCAGATTAAGATGTCAGGTGGAAGTGCCTCCAAGGCCCTGTTGGGGTTGTCGGATCAACCGATCTCGCTTCAGATGCGGTTGCTCTGACCACAATATTATGATGCACAAATACCCATTGCTTACCAACCAATGCAGTTATTATAACTTCGACTAGAAATTCCCACCGCAAAGCTCTCGGAAAGGCTGAATGGAGCCAAACGGAGCCAGTTTCGACCCTGGAACCGCCCGCTCTATTACCATGCGTATTTCTGACGTGCCTTCTCTTTTGGTCCAACCAACTCATCAGAGCAGGCTGAAGGGGAGTATTTCAAGTCTGAAAATTGGCACACCATGCTTCCTACTACCTCTGCTGTGCAGCTATGGAGCTCATCACGCATGTCATCCCTCTACTATACATCTCCGTGATTATGAGAATCTGAACCAACGGGGACGTCACCGCCAGTAAATAAGACAACTTCCCCTACACATTAAAGTAACTACCAAGCAAAAGTAAATAGAGTTTAAAGTGTGCTGTATCATATTGAGCACGGTAAATCAAGGAATGTTATCATCAGATATCTACAGTCTGACTAGGAAATACTGGGAGAAACACACACTTAAGGTTTGAACAGGAATGGCTATAGCTACATATATGTATGTATAGCTAAATGTATGAATAAGTACACCACAGCAAAAAAAACATTACATGGCAACAGAACATCTATGCACTCATAAAAGTATGTCCAAAGCAACATATGCACTGCCACCAGGGCCGCTCCTAGATACAATATTTCCCCGAGCAGAACCGGAATGTAAATAAAACGCATACAAATACAATATGATGTCATGCCATAGGAAGTCACATTGCAGGAAGGGACATCAAGTTACCATAAATACCCTGCCATTGTACAACCAGCTTTGCAAGAAGCACTTTATCTAGGGTGGATATCAGGAAACTATGTATAAAAACCACATTAAAATTATTCACAATATATGGAAGATCTGTCAAGTGTCAATACAATACATCCACCCAATTGGACGGAAAAGGTAGGCCTAGCTTGTTTCCAATCTCACATCTTTCTTAACCTACTGCACTAATTGTTGACAGATCTATACATTTTTCTAAACACTAGACTGACTAATATAGTACAACCTGGCCTGCCACTCCCCCATCAGCCTAATTGCGCAGTCCCACATCGTGTGTCCTGATGAGTACAGCATTGTGGGAGCAGGCATCCACCAGAGCCTCTGCTCTAAATGATCCCATACTCACTGCAGGGCAGATAGGGAGTCACAACCAGCAAGGGATGTTGTACATTTCAGTTATGACAAAACTTGAAGGATCCAGCTCATATCCAGAGCAGGACTCAGGCAAATAAATTCCTTCCATAGTATCCCTATCATGCATCCAAGTCTGCTTGCACACACATCTTCCTTTAATACATAGGACCACAACTATCTTGGGGCCACGTATGCTTTGTCAGGGCCTGTTTACATGTCCCAAGTGGACCTGTGGCATTTCCCCACCACTGTTTACTGAGGCCAGTCAGCAGGGCATGAGGTAGGATCCCAATCTGTACAGTCAGAACATGGTCTCAAAATGTCCTACTTGGAGTTTACAGTTGTCAAAAAGGTCTAGAGTAATAGGAGTGCACACTGAGCATGCTTCGATTCTACATGCACATGATCCTAAACCTTGGGAAAGGACGACACATCTCAAAACTAAGACAATGTCTCACATACAAAAGAAAGAGAGAGGGAATTGCATTTGGTGGCATATGGGTCAATGCATGTAGCTGCACACGAGTCACAAGACATTTCAACATCACTTACTTTCATCACATGATCATGTCTTGGTAACAAATTGGTATGAATGTGAATCATCTTTCATTAAGCAGGCTATGCAGATCCCATCTGCTGTGCATAACAAACATACATCAATGATTCAAGTATACCACAGCAAGAGCATATGGTACAATATTAAACAACTTCAAAAACACGATAACCATAACAAGGTAGATGAGAAGAGAGAGATCCTGGGTGTTTAGAAGGTCAACATCCCACAGACCTCCCAGTCCAGACATGGGAGGTGAGACCATGGCCTCTAGTACAAAAGCCATTGTTAGCAGTCAACATTTTCGCATATGTGGATTCTAAGAAACCTCCCCTCCACGTGATCGAAGGAGAAGATGTCATGCACCGAGTCTGCCTCACATGACAGAGCAGCTGCTTTATCTAGCCATGTCAGGACTACCGAGTTAGGTTGTGACCATGTGTACATGAGCTAGGCCCTTCAAAGTCCTTGACCCATCCAGTGTCTCCTGTAAGTCCTGTAACAAGTTGTCCTACAGCCTACCTATTGCAACCTGTGGAGGCACACAACTTACTCCATCTGCAGCACAGTTGCCTTGGCCCTACCCCATCAGAGAGTTGCTTCTACCAAGTGTTGCAGTGATGGGAGTGCAGTGGCCTAACAATGCTTGCAAATGGCTTGGCATGCTATGAGCATTTACAAATCAATTCTTTCATTGAATACCTTTAAAACCTCATTTGCATGAATATCTCTAGCAGCATCCCCTCCATTGGAAGGAGGTTGACTCAACCCATCACTGTGTCAAGTACATCTGTGACTCTGGACCTTAGGTTCGCATCACACAGCCATGCCCAGAACATATGTATCACATCCAAATTAGGTGCATGACAACGTGGGCACAGAGAGCATGACACAAACTTAAGGGGTAGGATAGCGGGGGTGAGACATGCCCTGTACTGGATGTCGAATTGAATGTACTGGAGTTTGGCATCACGAGATACTGTACATCGGTAGTGCTTAGTGCATCCTTACTCCAAGGCTGTGAGTGCACGTACTATATCAGTGTCTCATAGCCAGCAAACGGGTGACATTCGTCATGTGTGCAAAGCCATTAACAAACAAGGTCACCAGTCTGCGACCTCCACCTATGATATGCAGGCCGTGTGCTAGGGTGTGATGCTCTGATTCAGTGTCTGGGACTCTCGACCGGTATCCCATCTCAGCTATCTTTGTGTCATATGCAAAGAAATGGCCCACAGAATTTCAGGATCTTCCTGCATAGGGCCATAGGTAATGTGCTTCTGGACCCTGAAAAGACCCCCCACTGAGGTCATGCTGTCAGTCCTTCCCGAACAATGCTTGTATGGAACAGTAGTAGAAAGTGCAGACAAACAGAAAATACAAGATCATGTCCGTCAGTACCCTCAGGCCCTGATAGTAAAAATAAGTCACTTTCACCAGGCTGTGAGTTCCACAGGAGAGCTGCGCTCCAGTGAGCAACATTGATTTGCCATCTCTTGTGCCCTGCATGTTGGGAACATGTCCACTTCAGACAACTGACTCCCAACCAAAGATCACACTGGATATTGCAGTGGTGCTGCTATGTAACATTTCATAGACACCGCACACCCTGGACACCCTTTCACAGTGGCAGCTGCAGCCTCTGCAGAGCCACACTTATCAATCAATCAATACATTTATAGAGCGCGCTACTCACCTGCGAGGGTCTCAAGGCGCTGAAGGGAGGGGGGTGCTGTTACTGCTCGAATAGCCAGGTCTTGAGGTGCTTCCTGAAGGTGAGATGGTCCTCGGTCAGTCGTAGGTGTGCGGGGAGGGAGTTCCATGTCTTGGCGGCCAGGTAGGAGAATGATCTTCCTCCGGTTGTGGTTCTGCAGGTCCGTGGGACGATGGCGAGGGCGAGGTTGGAGGAGTGGAGTTGGCGGGTGGGAGTGTAGAATGAGAGGCGGTTGTTGAGGTATTCGGGGCCCATGTCGTGGGGCGCTTTGTGGGCATCGGTGAGGAGCCTGAACGTGATCCTCTTGCTGATGTAGAGCCAGTGCAGGTTTCTCAGGTGGGATGTTATGTGGCTGCGGCAAGGGATGCCGAGTATGAGTCGTGCGGAGACGTTCTGTATGCGCTAAAGTCGTTTCTGAAGTTTGGCTGTGGTTCCTGCGTACAGGGCATTCCCGTAGTCCAGTCGGCTGGTGACGAGGGCCTGGGTGACTGTCTTTCTGGTTTCGGTGGGGATCCACCGGAAAATCTTTCGGTCTGCCCCTATTGCAGATCAACCCTCGCAGTATGGTGTCCAACTCCCTGGAGGTGGCACGAGGCACAACCATCACTTGGCGATTTGAAAAATACAAGATACAGGGGAGCATTACCATCTTGGAAAGTGATAGACATACTTGGGCTGTAACTGGGAGAGTGCTACAAAAATCCGTCTGCGGACGTAAAGAGGATATGGCCTTGGTCAGATTTACACAATGAGATTGTTTGCATCATGACAGTTACAGATCCCTAAGTACCGAAACATTTGAAGATCCAACATCACCCTCTGATCAGCCATAATTAGCGCTTGTGGAGGATATTCCACACAGAAGGGGAAAAACACAATACTTGGGTCAGTTAACACCCAGGTTCAACACACTTTGGATATCTGATAGTCTCTGAAAAATATCTGGAATTTCCCTGCAGATATACTGAATGTAGAGCAGCATGTCGTCTACATCAATGGATGCTACATGTACCTCATCGCCTAGTGGAACTCCCCATGCTTACCACCCCTGACAAAGTTGCTAGGCTAGCGACTACATTGCCAGTGCAAAAAGCAGTGGGAAAGGGTGCAGCCCTGATAATTCACCCTGACCAATATAAATAGGGTGTCATGTCTTTTCAAAACCTGACTTAGACAGTTGGCTCGATGGGAAAAGGACAACTGTCTTGTTGCAGTCGACACGCAATGGGCAGTTTTGAATGCGTGGTAAACAGGTATTTGCAATCAATGGTAAGGAATGCCTTCACCAAGTCGAGCACTAAGCAGGCTACATAGTGCCACATCCCCTGGACCAGCTGCCGCACCCTATTGTGCCTCTGAATATTAAGTGTTGTGGATCTATCAGGGATATAAACCTTTTGCACCCTATGCACTAGATGCTGCATGTGTACCAGCAGGCGAGGTGCCACTACCATACTAAGGTTTCCAAATCCATTGCTACCATGGACAATGGCTGGTAGGACATCAGTTTGGTAGGGTCACTGTTAGGTTTTACTAATGATCCCAAAAAGTACTTCCGCATGGATTGTGGTTGTCTCCAAACACTCAAGGTGGCATGAGAAAGCCACAGTCACCTGGGAGCAAGTAAAAGCTCAAAGGCCTTGTAGAGCTTGGATGGAAGGCTGTTCAACCCCGGAGTTGTCAACATGGCAGTGCTCATAATCACTCTGTGTATCTTCGGTACTAGCTAATGGGTTGTTGATCCCCGCACGTGCAGCAGGATCAAGTACAGGCAGATTAAATCCAATTAGGAAATATCTACTTTATGCACAAACTTTGGGGGGAATGTATTGGCCACCACAATACACCGTGAAGGATTCATTGATGGCTGCATGAATAGTGTGCATACGGTGCAGGTAATCCACAATTATCTTCATGTGCTTGGTTGTAGCTATGCCACGGACGAAGCAGGTCAGGAGTTTCCCTGACTGATTTCCCTCATGTGCATCTCATTTTGTCATGTTTCAAAGTAAAAGCAAAGCAGTCGCTCAATGAGATGGGTGTGGTGTGCTTGAGCATCTGTCAGCGTGGTTAACATTCCAGGCTGCAACTGGACCGTAGTCTCCTGCCGGCCTAGTGGTGCCTCTGTTTCCATCAAAGCCCCGTGAATATTGACCCTAGCCCCCACCAAAGACCCAAGCACACGCCACTCAGTACTGCTTTCAGTGCTTCCCACTCAAACATACTAAAAATGTCTGTGTCCCAGTTGTCAGTGAAGTAATTGGAGATGGATTCCCTCAGTAATTCAAAAAATGCATGGGGCAACAGCAACGAAGTATTGTGGAATGGGAGCCGTTGCACACTACACCCAATGTGTATGTGTCTAGGGTTATGTTCTGAGAATATTCTTCACAGGTATTCAGTATCTCAAAAACCTCCGACCCATCTCGCTCCTCCCTTTTCCAGCCAAAGTCATCGAGAAGATCGTCAACAAACAGCTTGCCGCCTTCCTCGAGTCGAACGGATCCCTCGACCCCTCGCAGTCCGGTTTCAGAGCCAACCACAGCACCGAGACCGCCCTCATCGCAGCCACCGACAACATCCGAGCCCTGCTCGACAACGGGGAAACAGCGGCACTCATCCTCCTGGACCTCTCCACAGCGTTCGACACTGTCTGCCACCGCACCCTAGTCCAACGCCTCGACAACGCCGGCATCCAAGAGAAGGCACTGAAGTGGATCATCTCATTCCTCGCCGGAAGAACACAGAGAGTCCGCCTCCCCCCGTTCCGATCCGAGGCCACCAAAGTCATCTGTGGAGTCCCGCAAGGATCATCACTCAGCCCCAACCTCTTCAACATCTACATGAGACCTCTAGCCGCCATCGCATGACAACACAACCTCAACATCATCTCCTACGCCGACGACACCCAGCTGATCCTCTCCCTCACCAGAGACCCCGATTCCGCCAGAACCAGCCTACACGAAAGGATGAAAGACGTCGCCGAGTGGATGAAGAACAGCCGCCTGAAACTGAACTCAGACAAGACGGAAGTCCTCATCCTGGGACCATCACCCTCCGCCTCGGACGACTCCTGGTGGCCCCCTGCCCTGGGCACCGCCCCCAAGCCAACCGACCACGCACGCAACCTGTGCTTCATCCTGGACTCCTCCCTCTCGATGACCAGACAAGTCAACGCCGTATCCTCATCATGCTTCCATACCCTTTGCATGCTTCGCAAGATCTTCCGATGGATCCCGACCGAAACCAGGAAGACGGTCACCCAGGCCCTCGTCACCAGCCGACTGGACTACGGAAACACCCTCTATGCCAGAACCACAGCCAAGCTACAGAAACGACTTCAACGCATCCAGAACGCATCCGCCTGTCTCATTCTGGACATCCCCTGACGCAGCCACATCTCCGGCCACCTAAGGGACCTGCACTGGCTCCCCGTTGACAAGAGGATCACGTTCAGGCTCCTCACCCACGCACAAAAGTCTCTCCACAACCTGGGCCCCAAGTACCTCAACGACCGCCTGACCTTCTACACGCCCACCCGCCAGCTACGGTCCACCAGAGACGCCCTCGCCACCGTACCACGCATCCGAAGAGCCAGAGCCGGAGGCAGATCCTTCTCCTACCTGGCGGCTAAGACATGGAACTCCCTCCCCATCCACCTCTGGCTGACCCAGGACCACCTCGCCTTCAGGAGACAACTTAAGACCTGGCTGTTCGAGCATAGCGGACCCCTTCCCCCAAGCGCCTTGAGACCCTTCCCGGTGAGTAGCGCGCTATACAAATGCTATGATTGATTGTGATTGAGTATCTAGCACCTAGTGTGTAGTGTTAACAAAGATTCCTATTCAGAATGTGCAGATTGTACTGCAGAGGGTCTCAGGATGTAGGATCCACCAACAATGTCAGAGGGACCACTGCACAATCACTTGTGTAAGGCATGCTGCCAGCACTGGAGAGTATGGCAGGGGATATGGAGCAAGGTAAATCTGTGACTCTTGGACACAATTGAAATTGCCATCCTCAAGCCAAGGGATATGGGTACACCTTGTGAGGATGTGGGATAGGCGCAGATCGAAGTTCAGTTTGCCCGCATTCAGCACATAAATGCCCAATAATATTGGTAAACATCATGGAGGCCCTCTACAAAGACATATTGCCCTCAGGCTCCATGGCAGTGTCTATTGGACAAAATTGGACCCCTGTATGGAGTCAAACAAGGGCTCTCCTTGTCTTTTGGTCCAACCAACTCATCAGAGCAGGCTGAAGGGGAGTATTTCAAGTCTGAAAATTGGCACACCATGCTTCCTACTACCTCTGCTGTGCAGCTATGGAGCTCATCACGCATGTCATCCCTCTACTATACATCTCCGTGATTATGAGAATCTGAACCAACGGGGACGTCACCGCCAGTAAATAAGACACCTTCCCCTACACATTAAAGTAACTACCAAGCAAAAGTAAATAGAGTTTAAAGTGTGCTGTATCATATTGAGCACGGTAAATCAAGGAATGTTATCATCAGATATCTACAGTCTGACTAGGAAATACTGGGAGAAACACACACTTAAGGTTTGAACAGGAATGGCTATAGCTACATATATGTATGTATAGCTAAATGTATGAATAAGTACACCACAACAAAAAAAACATTACATGGCAACAGAACATCTATGTACTCATAAAAGTATGTCCAAAGCAACATATGCACTGCCACCAGGGCCGCTCCTAGATACAATATTTCCCCGAGCAGAACCGGAATGTAAATAAAACGCATACAAATACAATATGATGTCATGCCATAGGAAGTCACATTGCAGGAAGGGACATCAAGTTACCATAAATACCCTGCCATTGTACAACCAGCTTTGCAAGAAGCACTTTATCTAGGGTGGATATCAGGAAACTATGTATAAAAACCACATTAAAATTATTCACAATATATGGAAGATCTGTCAAGTGTCAATACAATACATCCACCCAATTGGACGGAAAAGGTAGGCCTAGCTTGTTTCCAATCTCACATCTTTCTTAACCTACTGCACTAATTGTTGACAGATCTATACATTTTTCTAAACACTAGACTGACTAATATAGTACAACCTGGCCTGCCACTCCCCCATCAGCCTAATTGCGCAGTCCCACATCGTGTGTCCTGATGAGTACAGCATTGTGGGAGCAGGCATCCACCAGAGCCTCTGCTCTAAATGATCCCATACTCACTGCAGGGCAGATAGCCAGGTCACTATAGGGAGTCACAACCAGCAAGGGATGTTGTACATTTCAGTTATGACAAAACTTGAAGGATCCAGCTCATATCCAGAGCAGGACTCAGGCAAATAAATTCCTTCCATAGTATCCCTATCATGCATCCAAGTCTGCTTGCACACACATCTTCCTTTAATACATAGGACCACAACTATCTTGGGGCCACGTATGCTTTGTCAGGGCCTGTTTACATGTCCCAAGTGGACCTGTGGCATTTCCCCACCACTGTTTACTGAGGCCAGTCAGCAGGGCATGAGGTAGGATCCCAATCTGTACAGTCAGAACATGGTCTCAAAATGTCCTACTTGGAGTTTACAGTTGTCAAAAAGGTCTAGAGTAATAGGAGTGCACACTGAGCATGCTTCGATTCTACATGCACATGATCCTAAACCTTGGGAAAGGACGACACATCTCAAAACTAAGACAATGTCTCACATACAAAAGAAAGAGAGAGGGAATTGCATTTGGTGGCATATGGGTCAATGCATGTAGCTGCACACGAGTCACAAGACATTTCAACATCACTTACTTTCATCACATGATCATGTCTTGGTAACAAATTGGTATGAATGTGAATCATCTTTCATTAAGCAGGCTATGCAGATCCCATCTGCTGTGCATAACAAACATACATCAATGATTCAAGTATACCACAGCAAGAGCATATGGTACAATATTAAACAACTTCAAAAACACGATAACCATAACAAGGTAGATGAGAAGAGAGAGATCCTGGGTGTTTAGAAGGTCAACATCCCACAGACCTCCCAGTCCAGACATGGGAGGTGAGACCATGGCCTCTAGTACAAAAGCCATTGTTAGCAGTCAACATTTTTGCATATGTGGATTCTAAGAAACCTCCCCTCCACGTGATCGAAGGAGAAGATGTCATGCACCCAGTCTGCCTCACATGACAGAGCAGCTGCTTTATCTAGCCATGTCAGGACTACCGAGATAGGTTGTGACCATGTGTACATGAGCTAGGCCCTTCAAAGTCCTTGACCCATCCAGTGTCTCCTGTAAGTCCTGTAACAAGTTGTCCTACAGCCTACCTATTGCAACCTGTAGAGGCACACAACTTACTCCATCTGCAGCACAGTTGCCTTGGCCCTACCCCATCAGAGAGTTGCTTCTACCAAGTGTTGCAGTGATGGGAGTGCAGTGGCCTAACAATGCTTGCAAATGGCTTGGCATGCTATGAGCATTTACAAATCAATTCTTTCATTGAATACCTTTAAAACCTCATTTGCATGAATATCTCTAGCAGCATCCCCTCCATTGGAAGGAGGTTGACTCAACCCATCACTGTGTCAAGTACATCTGTGACTCTGGACCTTAGGTTCGCATCACACAGCCATGCCCAGAACATATGTATCACATCCAAATTAGGTGCATGACAACGTGGGCACAGAGAGCATGACACAAACTTAAGGGGTAGGATAGCGGGGGTGAGACATGCCCTGTACTGGATGTCGAATTGAATGTACTGGAGTTTGGCATCACGAGATACTGTACATCGGTAGTGCTTAGTGCATCCTTACTCCAAGGCTGTGAGTGCACGTACTATATCAGTGTCTCATAGCCAGCAAACGGGTGACATTCGTCATGTGTGCAAAGCCATTAACAAACAAGGTCACCAGTCTGCGACCTCCACCTATGATATGCAGGCCGTGTGCTAGGGTGTGATGCTCTGATTCAGTGTCTGGGACTCTCGACCGGTATCCCATCTCAGCTATCTTTGTGTCATATGCAAAGAAATGGCCCACAGAATTTCAGGATCTTCCTGCATAGGGCCATAGGTAATGTGCTTCTGGACCCTGAAAAGACCCCCCACTGAGGTCATGCTGTCAGTCCTTCCCGAACAATGCTTGTATGGAACAGTAGTAGAAAGTGCAGACAAACAGAAAATACAAGATCATGTCCGTCAGTACCCTCAGGCCCTGATAGTAAAAATAAGTCACTTTCACCAGGCTGTGAGTTCCACAGGAGAGCTGCGCTCCAGTGAGCAACATTGATTTGCCATCTCTTGTGCCCTGCATGTTGGGAACATGTCCACTTCAGACAACTGACTCCCAACCAAAGATCACACTGGATATTGCAGTGGTGCTGCTATGTAACATTTCATAGACACCGCACACCCTGGACACCCTTTCACAGTGGCAGCTGCAGCCTCTGCAGAGCCACACTTATCAATCAATCAATACATTTATAGAGCGCGCTACTCACCTGCGAGGGTCTCAAGGCGCTGAAGGGAGGGGGGTGCTGTTACTGCTCGAATAGCCAGGTCTTGAGGTGCTTCCTGAAGGTGAGATGGTCCTCGGTCAGTCGTAGGTGTGCGGGGAGGGAGTTCCATGTCTTGGCGGCCAGGTAGGAGAATGATCTTCCTCCGGTTGTGGTTCTGCAGGTCCGTGGGACGATGGCGAGGGCGAGGTTGGAGGAGTGGAGTTGGCGGGTGGGAGTGTAGAATGAGAGGCGGTTGTTGAGGTATTCGGGGCCCATGTCGTGGGGCGCTTTGTGGGCATCGGTGAGGAGCCTGAACGTGATCCTCTTGCTGATGGAGAGCCAGTGCAGGTTTCTCAGGTGGGATGTTATGTGGCTGCGGCAAGGGATGCCGAGTATGAGTCGTGCGGAGACGTTCTGTATGCGCTAAAGTCGTTTCTGAAGTTTGGCTGTGGTTCCTGCGTACAGGGCATTCCCGTAGTCCAGTCGGCTGGTGACGAGGGCCTGGGTGACTGTCTTTCTGGTTTCGGTGGGGATCCACCGGAAAATCTTTCGGTCTGCCCCTATTGCAGATCAACCCTCGCAGTATGGTGTCCAACTCCCTGGAGGTGGCACGAGGCACAACCATCACTTGGCGATTTGAAAAATACAAGATACAGGGGAGCATTACCATCTTGGAAAGTGATAGACATACTTGGGCTGTAACTGGGAGAGTGCTACAAAAATCCGTCTGCGGACGTAAAGAGGATATGGCCTTGGTCAGATTTACACAATGAGATTGTTTGCATCATGACAGTTACAGATCCCTAAGTACCGAAACATTTGAAGATCCAACATCACCCTCTGATCAGCCATAATTAGCGCTTGTGGAGGATATTCCACACAGAAGGGGAAAAACACAATACTTGGGTCAGTTAACACCCAGGTTCAACACACTTTGGATATCTGATAGTCTCTGAAAAATATCTGGAATTTCCCTGCAGATATACTGAATGTAGAGCAGCATGTCGTCTACATCAATGGATGCTACATGTACCTCATCGCCTAGTGGAACTCCCCATGCTTACCACCCCTGACAAAGTTGCTAGGCTAGCGACTACATTGCCAGTGCAAAAAGCAGTGGGAAAGGGTGCAGCCCTGATAATTCACCCTGACCAATATAAATAGGGTGTCATGTCTTTTCAAAACCTGACTTAGACAGTTGGCTCGATGGGAAAAGGACAACTGTCTTGTTGCAGTCGACACGCAATGGGCAGTTTTGAATGCGTGGTAAACAGGTATTTGCAATCAATGGTAAGGAATGCCTTCACCAAGTCGAGCACTAAGCAGGCTACATAGTGCCACATCCCCTGGACCAGCTGCCGCACCCTATTGTGCCTCTGAATATTAAGTGTTGTGGATCTATCAGGGATATAAACCTTTTGCACCCTATGCACTAGATGCTGCATGTGTACCAGCAGGCGAGGTGCCACTACCATACTAAGGTTTCCAAATCCATTGCTACCATGGACAATGGCTGGTAGGACATCAGTTTGGTAGGGTCACTGTTAGGTTTTACTAATGATCCCAAAAAGTACTTCCGCATGGATTGTGGTTGTCTCCAAACACTCAAGGTGGCATGAGAAAGCCACAGTCACCTGGGAGCAAGTAAAAGCTCAAAGGCCTTGTAGAGCTTGGATGGAAGGCTGTTCAACCCCGGAGTTGTCAACATGGCAGTGCTCATAATCACTCTGTGTATCTTCGGTACTAGCTAATGGGTTGTTGATCCCCGCACGTGCAGCAGGATCAAGTACAGGCAGATTAAATCCAATTAGGAAATATCTACTTTATGCACAAACTTTGGGGGGAATGTATTGGCCACCACAATACACCGTGAAGGATTCATTGATGGCTGCATGAATAGTGTGCATACGGTGCAGGTAATCCACAATTATCTTCATGTGCTTGGTTGTAGCTATGCCACGGACGAAGCAGGTCAGGAGTTTCCCTGACTGATTTCCCTCATGTGCATCTCATTTTGTCATGTTTCAAAGTAAAAGCAAAGCAGTCGCTCAATGAGATGGGTGTGGTGTGCTTGAGCATCTGTCAGCGTGGTTAACATTCCAGGCTGCAACTGGACCGTAGTCTCCTGCCGGCCTAGTGGTGCCTCTGTTTCCATCAAAGCCCTGTGAATATTGACCCTAGCCCCCACCAAAGACCCAAGCACACGCCACTCAGTACTGCTTTCAGTGCTTCCCACTCAAACATACTAAAAATGTCTGTGTCCCAGTTGTCAGTGAAGTAATTGGAGATGGATTCCCTCAGTAATTCAAAAAATGCATGGGGCAACAGCAACGAAGTATTGTGGAATGGGAGCCGTTGCACACTACACCCAATGTGTATGTGTCTAGGGTTATGTTCTGAGAATATTCTTCACAGGTATTCAGTATCTCAAAAACCTCCGACCCATCTCGCTCCTCCCTTTTCCGGCCAAAGTCATCGAGAAGATCGTCAACAAACAGCTTGCCGCCTTCCTCGAGTCGAACGGATCCCTCGACCCCTCGCAGTCCGGTTTCAGAGCCAACCACAGCACCGAGACCGCCCTCATCGCAGCCACCGACAACATCCGAGCCCTGCTCGACAACGGGGAAACAGCGGCACTCATCCTCCTGGACCTCTCCGCAGCGTTCGACACTGTCTGCCACCGCACCCTAGTCCAACGCCTCGACAACGCCGGCATCCAAGAGAAGGCACTGAAGTGGATCATCTCATTCCTCGCCGGAAGAACACAGAGAGTCCGCCTCCCCCCGTTCCGATCCGAGGCCACCGAAGTCATCTGTGGAGTCCCGCAAGGATCATCACTCAGCCCCAACCTCTTCAACATCTACATGAGACCTCTAGCCGCCATCGCATGACAACACAACCTCAACATCATCTCCTACGCCGACGACACCCACCTGATCCTCTCCCTCACCAGAGACCCCGATTCCGCCAGAACCAGCCTACACGAAAGGATGAAAGACGTCGCCGAGTGGATGAAGAACAGCCGCCTGAAACTGAACTCAGACAAGACGGAAGTCCTCATCCTGGGACCATCACCCTCCGCCTCGGACGACTCCTGGTGGCCCCCTGCCCTGGGCACCGCCCCCAAGCCAACCGACCACGCACGCAACCTGTGCTTCATCCTGGACTCCTCCCTCTCGATGACCAGACAAGTCAACGCCGTATCCTCATCATGCTTCCATACCCTTTGCATGCTTCGCAAGATCTTCCGATGGATCCCGACCGAAACCAGGAAGACGGTCACCCAGGCCCTCGTCACCAGCCGACTGGACTACGGAAACACCCTCTATGCCAGAACCACAGCCAAGCTACAGAAACGACTTCAACGCATCCAGAACGCATCCGCCTGTCTCATTCTGGACATCCCCTGACGCAGCCACATCTCCGGCCACCTAAGGGACCTGCACTGGCTCCCCGTTGACAAGAGGATCACGTTCAGGCTCCTCACCCACGCACAAAAGTCTCTCCACAACCTGGGCCCCAAGTACCTCAACGACCGCCTGACCTTCTACACGCCCACCCGCCAGCTACGGTCCACCAGAGACGCCCTCGCCACCGCACCACGCATCCGAAGAGCCAGAGCCGGAGGCAGATCCTTCTCCTACCTGGCGGCTAAGACATGGAACTCCCTCCCCATCCACCTCTGGCTGACCCAGGACCACCTCGCCTTCAGGAGACAACTTAAGACCTGGCTGTTCGAGCATAGCGGACCCCTTCCCCCAAGCGCCTTGAGACCCTTCCCGGTGAGTAGCGCGCTATACAAATGCTATGATTGATTGTGATTGAGTATCTAGCACCTAGTGTGTAGTGTTAACAAAGATTCCTATTCAGAATGTGCAGATTGTACTGCAGAGGGTCTCAGGATGTAGGATCCACCAACAATGTCAGAGGGACCACTGCACAATCACTTGTGTAAGGCATGCTGCCAGCACTGGAGAGTATGGCAGGGGGGATGGAGCAAGGTAAATCTGTGACTCTTGGACACAATTGAAATTGCCATCCTCAAGCCAAGGGATATGGGTACACCTTGTGAGGATGTGGGATAGGCGCAGATCGAAGTTCAGTTTGCCCGCATTCAGCACATAAATGCCCAATAATATTGGTAAACATCATGGAGGCCCTCTACAAAGACATATTGCCCTCAGGCTCCATGGCAGTGTCTATTGGACAAAATTGGACCCCTGTATGGAGTCAAACAAGGGCTCTCCTTGTCAAACAAGTGTAGAGGAGGCAAAAAGAATGGCTCTGCAAGAACTTCTGGAACTGGGTCTCAAGCTCCCTTGTCACACGAGTCTCTCTTAAGAGTGCAATGATTTTGCCAGTGCATCCTGATAAATCATCACAATGCATGTTTACTACTTGTCATCCCCATACATCTGACATTCAAAGTCATAATGCCATGAGTACCCTTGCATGTGGAGTGTACTGGGAAGTGTGGGGATGGGTTTCTGGAGTAGTCTGCCCCCAGGTGGGCTACTAACACACATCCTGGACTTTTTACTTGGGGGGCTATGGGCCCATTTCGATGGGCTGCCCCTCAATGGATTTGCTTCAGGAAAGAAAACATAAACCCTAAATATCTCCATGCCAGGGCAGTATCCAAGGGGAAGACTGAGCAACCAGTGACATCAATCTACAAAGTGAAACCTAGCACCCATGCCCACACACAACTCATCCAAGGCATTCAGAGTGGGGGGAATGTGTCCGGTGAGGCCAATAGGTTTCACATTTGCTAGTGGACTTCTAGCGTCCATTTAAAAAATCCATAATAAACAATCAGTGGCAGACAGCAAGCAGTAGCTAACACACACCACCTCCCTAACTTTCATCTGGCAACTCTTTTTGCAAACTTACAGCTACATATGCTCTCCATGAGTACCATACCACATTACCTCTTGGCCATCAATTTTTCTATTTGCGCTGTTCTGACCCCTCTCACATCCACCTCAAAGTAAATGCTCATCTCTCAATCTATCCTTTATTCACAAGCTCCTTACAATCGCCCTCTATTACTGCCATTCTTAAAACCATTTTTTGCCTCTAAGTTCTACACTTGAACCTTTACTATTCCACCCAGACTCTAACATTATCATTCTTGTGCTGCACCTCTTACATCCACACCTACATTCCCTGCACCACTATTCACCTCTATGTACATAACAGCTCTCCCATTTATGCTATACACTAACCCTGGGCGAAGTACTACACTACGCTCGCTTAGTTTGCGTAGTTTGCGCTACTTCCCACAACGTGAATTGCACGTAGCACAGTGCAAAAACGAGTAGCGTAGCGGTTAGTTTTTGCTTGCTCACAGTCCTCAACGTCAAAATGACATCCCGGCGAGACGTTTTCCTCGTTCGCGATCAGCAACATCAAGTTGGTGATTGCAAGTGTTGAAAATATACCTCCCATCGAGATTCTCAATGCAGGGATGTCAGGTTTCTCATTGCGAGTGGTCGCATATGCCTGCGACCGCTCGCGATGAGAAACTACCAGTCCGCGTTGAGAAAGCTGCCGCTAGAGTAGAAATCTACTCGAGCGGCAGAAAACAACCGCTTGCACTGTGCAAGATTCTGTTTGCACTGAATGCACAGTGCGGACAAGCATCTGGCACAGTGCAATCAGTGCAAACACCATTTTGCACAGTGCACAGTGTTTAGCTCGCGAAGTGCAACACGCGTAGCTACCCGTAGCGCTACTACGCGAACTACGCCAAGGGTTGCAATACACACAATGTACTGTACTCATAACCTCCTCAGCAGACAATAACCGTATCACTTCAAATGTACCCCTCTTATTCCCATCTCTTCACTTTACACTGGCTTGGAGACACTCATTTCTGCCACGTTGCACCATTATATCAACCTCTTACGTTCACTCTTAACACCTCACCACATCTCTCACCCTGACACTTAGATTGCTCAATGAATCTGGCCTTATTCATTAGCCTCTCACCATTCACTCACTCTACTCTGCTTAGGGTTGCTAATCGTTGTTAGACAAATTAGAGTATCCTCCTATTCAAACACATCACCCATCTACTGGCCAACACCTGACATCTCTACATCCTGCATCCTAACTTACATAACTGGTGAATACTCTTGACATCCACATATCCACTCTGTTTCCCGAAAAACCTTTTACCTTGTCTCACTATGTCTCTCTTACATCCACATCTTAGTTCCATGCTCGATACCTCTATTAACTTCTGCATATTAACAACTACCTTTCTCAGTGAATCTTCCTTTATCACAGCCACATTTCATCATACTGCCGCATACTTCTGCATTCATCTCCTGCTAGCCTCTAACCTTTTCTAGCTGGTTCGACCTCTTTCACATCTACCTATTCCTTGCATACCTCGCCCAGGCACCCAGGCTTTAACAAAGCCTCGGCGGAGTGCAAAAAATCTCTACCGTACTACGAGAAGCTCAGGAAGCAGCGGAGTGCATTTGATAAATGCAGTTCACTGTGATTTTCAGTGCCAGGTGCTTGTTCGCACTGTGCAATCATTGTGAATGGCCCCATGTGCAGTGCAAGTGGGCACTGCTTCCTTTCTGCCACTCAAGTAGATTTTTACTCGAGCAGCAGCTTTCTCAACGCGAATAGAAGTTTTCTCAATGTGAGGGGTTGCGAGCCTACGCTACCACTTGCAATGGGAAATCTGACCACCTGCGTTGAGAAATATCGCAGGGAGGTTGATTTTCCATGCTTGCGCTCGCCAACTTGATGTTGATGATCGTCAACAAGGAAAAATCTTTCCTGGAGATGGATTTTCCACACTTGTACTCGCCAACCTGATGTTGACGAATGCAAGCGAGGGCAAAAACTCCGCTCTGCGGAGTAGTTTTTCAGAACTCTGCATGCGCCGTGTAACGCGGAGTACGGAAAACTCTGCGAGCGGAGTTCATCCCTCAGACTTAGCTTTGACCAGTTTTTCAAGGTCCTACACTCTGATATCCACACCCCAGCATTTCCAATAATTCCTATTGTAATAATGAAGATACTCTACGTATCCCATCCAAGAACTTCCTTTGACCATAACCCCTCCCTTTCACTCTGATCTAAATTGTAACTTGTTCTGGCCCCATTACGTCTGAGTCTCCCCTCCATTCACAAAATGTCAACACAACTCATTCTCACCTCTCCCCTTGTTTAGCTAAATCAGCCCCTCCAACATTAACCTCTCCAACAACATGTGCAGCTATGCTTCACATTTCAAAACCCACCTCCTCCTTTGTCTGTCAATATAGTGCATGGGTGAAACACAGGCTCCTGCAGCACCTTAACAACAGACGGGCAACAGCACTTCTGGGGACTCACAGTCCACTCGACTACCCACATGCAGCACAGGGCAATCCACTAGCCTTAACAACCCTCCAAGTTCATCTCTGTGTGATCTGGACTAGCATCAAGCACTTCTCAAAACTCCTTCATTATTTTCAATACAAATGACTACATACAAACCTATCATATGATCAACTCTAAATGATGTGTGGGTAAAATAGTATAGTCATAACTTTTACAAAGAAAAGATTTGTCAGTCAAAAAGTGTGAACAAAACCCAAATCGCATCCCTTCTTCACTCTTCTTCCTCTGCCCGCATCCCTGGTGAGCAGTGCCCACTGGGCTACAATGGCCTAATGGCTCTCAGACCTAAGTTTTGTGGGCCTCCCATAGGATTCCCTGATGTTCATTCAGGCAGGTGCCAGTCACATCTATATCATCCTCAAGTGATGTGGCTATTTTCTGTCATGATGCCATTGCATTGTTTATGCCAAGTGAGGGGTTACAGCAAGGCGAGCCTGCAGGAGAAGAAACTCAAATTGAACATTCTCATTAAATTTTGTAAACTGAAAGGCTGTGTGTGCCAAACATATCAAACACAACGAGATGATGGACAGAGTGCTGGATCTTATCAGACACTCACCCCCATCACAGATCTAGATTAAATCAATCATTGTTCTTTAGCTCACTTTGCCACCCGAGTTCAGACACAGCTATATGCAAATCAGTCTTGACCCTGTGCCTCATAGGAACAGTCCAGCCCAAACTGCGAAGCAATGTCTTCCCTGGACCGGAAACAAGCAACCTGGGATCGGTTTCAGGGTAACACCCCACATCAGCCAGACTAGCTTGAATCGAGTGGCAAAGTGAGCAAGGGACTCACGTCTGGCCATATCCTGACAACTTAGGGCAAACAAAGCAAATACAAGGAGATGATGGACAGACTTCAAAACCTTTCATACACTCAGCCCAGCCACAGATCTGGGTTGAACCCATCATCGTTCTTTAGCTCACTTTGCCACCCCAGTTTAGGCACAGCTATACTGGAAATCAGTCTTGACCCTGTGCCTCGTAGGTACAGTCCAGACCGAACTGCAAAGCCATGTTTTCCCTGGACCGGAAACAAGAATCCTGGTACTGGTTTGGGGGTAACACTCCTCACCAGCCAGGCTAGCTTGAATCCAGTGGCAAAGTGAGCAAGGGACCCATTTCTGGACAAACCCTGCCAAGTTAGGGCAAACACAAGGAGATGAAGGACGGAGTGTTGAAACTTTTTAGACACTCCTAGTCACAGATCTGGGTTGAGATGTTTGACATTGATCAGCATTCTGTCCATCAATTGTTCTTTTTGCATTTGTCAGCCCGAGTGGGATGGGTATACCCAGACCTGGGTCCTGTGCTCTCCATGCCACTGGATTGAAGGCTTGTCTGGCTGATGAGGGGTAATGCCCCAAAACCGGTCCCATTATGCTTGTTTCCGGTCCAGGGAGGACCTGGCCTGGCAGTTTGGGCTGGGCTGTTTCCATGGGGTACAGGGTCAAGACTGATTTGCATATGGCTGAGTTTAAACTGGTATGTCATGGGGAACAAAACAGTGATGGATTTAGGGTTGGATCTCTGTAGTGGGGTGAATGTTTGACATTGATCAGCATTCTGTCCATCAATTGTTCTTTTTGCATTTGTCACCCCGAGTGGGACGGGCATGCCCAGACATGGGTCCCGTGCTCTCCATGCCACTGGATTCAAGCTAGCCTTGCTGATGAAGTGTAATGCCCTGAAACCGATCCCATGATGCTTGTTTCCGGTCCAGGGAGAACCTTGCCTGGCAATTCCGACTGGACTGTTCCCATGGGGGACAGCATCAAGACTGATTTACATATCACTGGGTTTAAACTCGAATGGCATGGGGAGAAAAAACACAATGGATTTAGGCCCAGATCTCTGCACTGGGGTGAATGTTTGACATTGATCAGCATTCTGTCCATCAATTGTTCATTTTGCAAACATGTTGACATCTCTGCCCATTTCTAAGGGACCCAAGTGAGGGGTGTTGTACATTTATTGTGCATCACCCTGCTGAACTATAGCTAAAAAAACCAAGGGAGTGGGCTGAACATCTGTAGCTCATAACACTTACAGCCCACTAAAGGTAGTGCTCTGTTGCTAGGCCCTGTAATGATTAGCATTTGTGAGGCCCTGGCAACTGTACATGGGCAGCGCCAGCCCAGAATGGCACACATCATCCACACTGAACTAAATATACACCAATCCTGTTACCAACGATTAAGGTTGAGTCTGCGTGCATGAACTGAGCCAAGAAGGAGATTGTTGCTGAGCATTTTCATGTTGAAAATGTATACCTTACCCTGTGACACATGAGGGGGCTAGAAGCAGCATTGGATGACCAGGCATAGACGAATGTCATTCACTCATAATTAAGCTGTCATGTTTTAGGTTTAAACCTATAATAACTGGTAAAACCCTAGCGAAAGGGAAATAGCCCTCGCCAGTTTAAACAGATAAACACTGACAAAAACACCCGCACAACCACAAAATAAATGTAATTTAATGAAGGGTAAAGGATTTCTTCCTGAAGGGGCCAATACAATGTAACTTTGTTATACAAGCAAAGTAGCTGCAATGAAGACTGGGCTAACATTATTCTGCTTGATTTTTGTTGTTCAGGGATGTCACTAACTTAGAGTTTCTTCTTGCTTTTTCAACTGTGTGGTCTTTGGTCCAAAGAAGCAGGGTTTAGAAGCATCGTTTAGGTCTTTTTTAACCCCTTGGATACTCATGAGGAGCTCAGCTCGTCATGAGGCACAGTGGCGCTGTGCTCATGACGAGCTGAGCTTGTCATGACCACCGCGGATCGCCCACGTGGGGATAATTCCCCTGCTGTGCTGGGCGTTCCTTTAAACGGGCGTGGTCATGATGAGCTCAGCTTGTCATGAGAACAGCGTCACCGTGCTGCGTGACGAGCCAAGCTCGTCATGAGCACCGCTGTGCCTCAGGCGGCCCCCCTCCCCTCAGCACTGCGGGGGAATTAGCCCCAAGACGAAGGGGTTAATTATTTTATAAACTGTAGAGAATCAGGAAATATCAAAATCATATTTGATATTTTGGTTACATTTGATTATTTCACTGATAGGTAAAATGGCTGCTTTCATTAGAATCTTTCTCAATATGTACCATCACAGTTATCCAGAGAGAATGGGTAAAAACATCAGCCCCCTATTCTAGTGAGTCAGTATTGATTGTAGTTGAATTGCCAAACACCCCAAGTTTTAATTATTCAATGCAAGTGATAGGCATATGTTAGAAGAATGCTGTCTCCACACATCTGGGACAGTGTCACAGAGAATGCTGTTGCAAAATGATCTTACCAAGTCCAACAAAGAATGGAGTGATATTGTTTGTATTTGCAGTGATTCAGCTACATATATGAAAAAAAAAGTGTGATGACCTGTCAAAATCGAAACATGAGCTGAAGGGCTTTCCGATAACTTGTTAGATGGTATGCTGAACGCATCTTTACAATCTTCAGAGTGAATGAAGAATGCTTTTGACTTTTTAGTCCATTCTGGTGCACTGTTTTGTTATGCGTTGGAACTAAAATGCAAATATTTCTCGTTTTGTGCTTTTTGTGGCATTAAAGAAAAAAGAAAGAGTCATCCAAACTGTGTTACTTAGCTGGTGCTTCTCTGTTTTAGAGGCGGTGAATGCCATATTATCTATGTGGCAACCGTTCACAGAATGTTTGCTGAGTGAAGATGCCAAAGGCAAGAAATGGGAAGATCTTTGGTCGCATATTGATATTGATGTGGAAAACAGTACACTACTGCATTCTTAGATTTCTATAGGAAAACATGACTACTTAAGTGGACATAATAAAAAAAAACTAGTGTATGATAACACCCTTGTCTACCAAGTGCCCAGCATAATTAGTGTAGATGTGAAGCATCTCCATGAGAGTAGGCTGGGCAACAATTTTAGTGACTTTGGAACTGCAACATATTTCATGTTAGAGTGCTTGCCACTTCGTAAGCAAAGATATGTGTAGGAGCTATTCAGGGACTTTTATTTTACAAAGTATGAGAATGGCTGGCAATGATGCATACACATTTTCCTTCACCAACCATGGCATTTGAAGTCAATTAAGCCTCACTGTGAATTCTTCCCTGCCAAACGTATCCTTTTGCAAGCACAAATCCCATATTACCTGTTGTATCCTGCCAAGCTGAAAGTCTTATTTGACGGCACAGCCCACTTTTTCATACATGCAAAGTCTGCATTGAAGTTTGCCAAACATGTCTGGGCTAAGAACAACCAAGGCCCCCGGGAAGCCGAAAAGTCTACAGTCGACCACCTCAGTGACAATGACTGATATGGGTATCGTATTGCACATCAGCCTGCTAGACTGAGATGTTATGGCGCAGGCCAGGGGTGGTTTTGCTTAGCCTGTTGATATGGGTCCTGGTGTTATATAATGTGCAGTATTCTTCTGGTATTGGGTGCCGTGGACTTGGGCCTGTAGCATTCCCCGCAGTACTCCCGGCCACCTTGAGCGAACAGGAAAGTTCGCCGGCCTTACTGCGCCCCCATGGGAAGGTTCCCTATATTGCTGTGTGTTTTTTTTTTATTCCTTTTTGTTACGGGTGGGTATTCTGCAACCTGATTGGGGGTTTGGAGTGGGAGGTGGGTGGAGGGCAGGGATTGTTTTATTGTTTACGGCCAGTGTGAATACATCTAGTTGGTCAGACTGTGGGGTCTATAATTGGAAGAGGTCCTGTCATCACTGCCTGTACGGCATTGGTCAGTGTGGACTACACGCACTCACTCTAATACACTAAATTGTCTCACTTGGAACATTAGAGGGCTCAATAACGATAGGAAATCCAAACTTGTGAATGCTTATTTATCCAGACATAACATAGATATCTGTTTATTGCAGGAGACACATCTAAATGGTATGCCATCGCAGATGCTCTGACATGGTCGTGGGGAAATGTCTACTTCTTTATTTATTCCAACTATGCTCGCGGGGTAGCCGTGTTGATCAGTCAGAGAGTGGACTGGCGAGAGGGGTTTGTGCATGGCGATCACGAGGGAAGGTATATTCTCATCCATGGAGTTTTGAGCGGTGTCTTCTTGGTTATAGTCGCAGTGTATGGCCCTAATGCAGATTCCCCGGAGTTTTTTCGTGATATTTGGACAGGCTGTAATACAATACTGTGGGGAGGAGATTTTAATGTTATCTTAGATGACGACATCCCTCTGCCAGTGTTGCACTGAAGGCTATAATCTCTGATGGAGACTTACTCAACATCTGGCGCAGTAGACACCCCCTGGTAAGGGAGGGTACATGTATTTCTGATCATGGTAGTGCTTGCTCCTGACTGGACTTTAGCTTGGTTTCTCGTGATATAGTCACTTGGGCCTCTGAAGTCTTGCACCTGCTACGCTCCCTGTCGGACCATGCCCCATGCCTGCAAAAACTGTCGTTTCCGGGCTCACCTCCTTGTGCATTTGCCTGGCGCCTTCCGTCATATGCCCTACTCGATGAAGCCTTTAGGGAGGAAATACGGACGGATATCACAGATTATTTAGCTTTGAATAGAGGTTCGGTTGACACTGAGAACTCACTCTGGGAGGCATTTAAAGTAGTCAATAGGAGTCAGTGCTTTGCCAGACAGGCTGAAGTTTTGAAAGCCATCAGGGGTACGATTGCCTCACTGTAAGTCCAACTAAGAGAGGTTGAGAATTCTATTCCCCCAGTGAGCCCAACACTGCTGCCCTCCGGAAGACCAAATTGCTAGATTTTTCTGAGGAGGTGCAGCAGGAGGTTAAGTTCCTGGGGAAATATGCAGAGGCGCAGTGGTATGGGGAGGGGGAGAAACCAGGCTGCACATTGGCTGGTATGATCAGACCGCCTAAGTCCACCACTTTTATACATGAACTACACACTGCACCAGATACCACCGTCAGGGGTCAGGCAGCAATTGTGAACGTGTTCTCCACATTTTATTGCACCCTCTACACTGCAACCCAGGAAACATGACCCGAGGGAATTCAATCTTTCCTTGAATCGATCGCATTGTTTTGGTTCAATTGGACCCATAGAGAGTATATGGATCTCCTGTTCACTGTTGAGGACGTTGCCCAGGTGATAAAGAGTTTACCGCTTGATAAGGCCCATGGGCTTGATGACCTGACCACTTCCTTTTACAAAACATATGTGGAAGAGTTGGCACCTCGGTGGCTGGCAGTGTACGAGGAGGCCCTTGAGGAGGGTGTATTGCCTCAGTCCATGAGGGAAGCTATATTTATCACATTATTAAAGCCCGGAAAGCCAGAAAAGGAGATGGATTCCTATAGGCCATTACCAATGATAAATGTAGATGTTAGCATCCTAGCTCAGCTGATTGCAAACAGGCTACATCCTCTGCTCCCTATGGTCGCACTCCCAGACCAGACAGGGTTCATCCCCGGGAGGTCAACCTCTTACAATTTACAGTCTACCTTTTCAGCGCTGCATTACCTACACCCTGATGAGCATGCTGCAGCTGTATTTTTAGATGCCACCAAGGCACTCAACACGCTCGAGTGGCCTTATCAGTTTGCCATATTAGGACGTATGGGATTCAGCCCGCTCTTCATCAATCACATACGACTGCTATATGTTTTGCCTAGCGCTTGGATCAAAGTGAACTGATTACTGTCCGATCCCTTACCCATATCGCGTGGTACCAGGCACAGATGTCCCCTTTCCCTGTTGCTTTTTGTGATAGCGATGGAGCCCCTGGCTGCCCGTATCAGGCAGCAACACTCAGCTCACGGCATAGAGTTGAGCTCCAGGTGTCTACTCATTTCACTATATGCAGACAATGTAACTCTCTGCATTGTCAACCCAGAGGAGAATCTGGACCCTATCTTGAGGGAGTTTATCTGTTTTGGTGGTCTGGCTAGTATCTTCATTAATTGAGCAGAGCCTGTGATATTTCCTCTGACAGATGGCACGCCACAGGTGACGTCTGAGTTTCCTCTGAAGTGGGAGGCCGAAACGGTTAAATGTCTGGGCGTATGGATCAGTCGGGTCACGCAGAAGGTGTGGAATCTCAATTATGGGCGTGCCGTCAGGTGGTTGGAAGAGAAGGTTAAGATATGGTCTAAACTGCCATTATTGCTGGATGGGAGGATAACACTGGCTCAAGTAGTCATTTTACCCAAGTTTTTGTATCTATTTGTTAACATCCCAATCTCGCTTACGCTTCACTTTTGTAATGCTCTAAAGTCGCACTTGATCTCCCTGGTGTGGGCGGGTGGACAGGCTAGAACATCCTGGGACATGTTGACACTTCTGTTGAGACAAGGAGGCTTGGGCTCTCCAGACATGCATCTATATGCGATCTGCACTCAGGCCCAATTCTTGCACTATTGGGTCCATCCAACGCCTTTCCAACCTTAGGTGGCGGTAGAGATTGATGCATGTGCGCCTGGTCCACTCAGGGTGGCTATTTACCAATCATCACGGCCTCCTGTGGAGATATAGACAGCGCTGAAATGCTGTGAACCAGCCTCAAATGACTAGGCAAAGATGGCAACCACGAAACAGAGGAGAATCATGTGACTTGCAACCAGGAAGTAAATACATCCTCGAAGCCGGTTCTCAGACTGAGAGACGGGACCCAAGCGGAACACACTGTGAACCCAAGGTATGTGCTAACAGATACTCGAAAGAGTCCTTGATTGCGAACGAACTCGCGCACAACAACACTGAGACACCCTCTCTTTGATTCCCCAGGCGCACTGTGATCCGCCCGCCGAATCCAAAACAGAACCAAATTTCTCGGCGTACTAAAACCGGATAACCGGTAAGAATCTCCGCCAGTCCCCATAGTTAGTCAAACATCCATCTAGAGGAAACCGCTAACAATTTGTTCGTAATTTTTTACAGAACTATAGGAGTAAGACACATCACAATCAGTGAGTATGATTTCACGTATGTTTTTGAAAATGATAGTTGCCAATAACATCGGATTAAATATAGCTTGTACATGTGTGACATAGGTGGTCCCGCTCCGCGGAATGTGACGAAAACGACGAGGCACAGCTAGCTCTCACTCGAAGAGGTAAGAGGCAGAGAAGTGGTTGTTGAACCAAAAGCAGTATATACAGATCCCACATTAACACAGGTTCCCCCCGTTTGTCATTCACAGCCCCAGGTCCTGACGAGAACTCCAGAATTAAGGTGTTCGAAACGCGTAGACCTTCTCAGATCACGTTTCTCACGTGGAAGCCATAAGATATTTGAATATACTTTGAAAATAGAGAGCTATATTACGAATGAGAATCTATGGTTTCATATTACGAATTGTATATAAATTGTAAAAATTGTATGACCTTTTAGACCGACAATTGTTTTGAGTGTTTGTTTAGTATGATGGATCATGTCCCCCAGTATGAATGAAGGATGAAAGAAAGTTTTTTCTCAATTATTGTTTATGTATTGTCTATTTGTAATGTGCTTCAGAAAATCATTTTTGTAACAAAAAATATCTTGAAAAATACGGAAAAGAGGAATACTTGCAAATAAAATGCAAACTCATATGGATTAACCTGATGATAAGAGTCTCCCTTGCATTTAGTTAAACTCAGATGCATGAAATGAAATAAGTATGTTGAAATTACTTGGCAGTATTGGCATTTCGTTTGGTAATAATAGAAATGCTGCGGTGGGCATGGGACGAGGTGCGCAAACGGGCGGGTCTCCCGGTGTTGTATTCCCACTGGCACAGAATCCCATGCTGTCCTGTATTTGGGATGGTGGTAGTAAGACATTGGAACAGAAGATACACCTTCACACCTTTGTAGATCTATATCCGAAAGAAACGTTTCGACCTCCCCTGGAGGCACATGAGGGTCAGGCGGTACCTTTTTCCGAGCTATTCTTGTAGCATAAGATGCGAGCGGCATGTCGTGCCCTCTGGGAGGGGTTTCCGTTGGCCCCACCGGCTCTGCCTGCATTGGAAAACCTGTTGAGATCCCCATCTCCCCGTAAACTTATTACGCAACTATATACACACATGCAAAACGCTGCCCCGGTGGTGAAGCCTAGGTCTCTCCAGTGTTGGAACAACAAGTTCCCTACCCCGTTAACTGAGGCTGAATGGTAAGTAAGTAATATGTTTATTGTACAATTAATTAAAACCATAAAAAAATTGGCCATCTCTTATAAACAATAAAACATCAGTTTAAAAAGGCTAACAGCCACAGTTAAAAACACACATTAAGATTGCGGAGAAGATCCACTCACCCGGCTATTGGAGACCCATAGTCCTATTTCTTCATTTTTGTTTGCAGAGATTAGCAGCGGTTCGTGAGATAGAATTACCCCCCTTATCAGAGTCTTGGCTACAGAGTGACGGCATGCAAATAGGTGTAAGTTTAAAGTGCAGAAGTGCCTCCTCAACATCCATTGATTTGTGCAAAACATATCATATAGTTAGCCTATTGATGTTTTCTTTTGTGGCTTACATGTGCAAAAGTGCTTAAAAATATGTGCTTAAAATGCTGTTACTGTTGGTGCGCAAAGGATTAACAGGACATCTCCAACTCAGTTCCAATGCAACTTCTTTGATGATCCAGCGGTATCTGTTTTAATCGGACATCCGCTGCAGTTACAAATTTTACCAGGCAGCAGCTTAGTTGGGTGTCTTCTCCAGAGAAGCTTGCAAGCACCGCTTGTCTACACAACCGTATTTGTTTTTTGTTAAAGATAGGTCTGAGTAATAACCAGCGCTCCCGCATCAGCTCATGGCAAATGGTTATGATATGGACTGTGTCCTCTTCTCCTTCCCAGCAAAGACGGCACATTGCTGGCTTTGGCGGGCGCAACCAAGGGGGCAGATGGTATGCAGTTGTAATAAACCTAACCAGAATTTCAGAAACTTCTCTTTGGTGGTTTTGGAGAACTTAGAAAGGAGGTAAGCTTGAGGAGTCGCTTTACTGTAGGATTGCATAGTGAGCCAGCCATTGGGAGCGTTCTGTCAAGGTAACTTTGTCTTGTAAGATAGATTCTTTTTTAACAATGTTGTTTACAATTTTTGTGAAGCTGGCCATAGTCCCCAACATTGCCCAGAGTTGCTGTAACCCCAACTGGTCCGGTGCAGTGTCCAAGAATTTTTAGGTTTGCCATGGTCCCCGGCGTTGCCCAGAGTTGCCGTAACCTGAACTGGTCCAGTGCAGTGTCCAAGTAGGCTCAATGGAACTTCTGTTGTGGGCGCCTCAATGAGCTTTTTCCTAACTACAGGCTCCGATTGATTCACTTTAAATATTTACATAGAATCTATAGAACACCTGTGGGTCTGTTTCGCATGGGGATCAGAGAAGATAACAACTGTTGGCGTTGTAAGTACACTCCTGCTTCATTTTTACATGTGGCATGGGACTGTCCAAAAATTGCTGAATTCAGGTCCTTGGTTTTTATTTCAGTGAATCAAATCATTGGAGTGTCGGATGTTCCATCTCCAATCATGGGCCTCTTAGGCTACGTTAAAGACACACTGCCTAAGCTGCACAAACTACACGCACTGCTTCTATTATTTGCCAAGCGTCAAGCTGCAGTACATTAGAGTAGAAGGAGGGTGCCCTCGCTCAAGGGGTGGATTGCCGATGTCACTTATGGTCATACACAGCTGAACACATTTTGGGAGCTTATGCCCCCTGCTTCCTGACCTCAAAACATTTGGGAACCATTCCTGACCTGAGCTCAGGGACAGAATGTGGTTGCTGAGGCAACGCAATCAGGCGATACGCAGACTGTGGTATTGATGCGATGAGCTATTGAATTTCACATGTTTTTGAAATGTTCCCGCTCTCGAGTCCCCAGAAACCATGGTTTTCATTACATGTGACTGACAAGGTCTTGGTGCTCTCTGTGGAACTATGTAATTTCTTGTGTTTATTTTTTTAGGTATTTCCTTACGTTATTGTCAATGAACACCTGGATTTATGATGTCTATGTTTTCATTAGCCGCGGACATGAGTGAGGTGTGACCTGCTACTAAATTGCTGATTAATGTATAGGCTGTGATTCGGTTACATCCTGTACTGATTTGTCAACATGCTGGCCTGTTTTGTTGTTGCAGTATTTTGTTTCTTCAACAAAATGTCAATTAAAAAAATGAAGCCTTACTGTGGTACTCTGTATAAGTTCAAGATCCCTTCCATTAAGGGGAATTTTCTCTAGTATTTCAAAAGTGCTGCTTCATTTTTGACCACTTCAATAACTCTGAGGACATATGCCCCCAGTTCAAAGTATTTGTTGCAGCACCTCTCCCAGAGATTTACAATTTTCACGTGCACCACTTTTGGCATGGGAAGTTATGTCAATGTCCAGAGTTAGCAAATTGTGCTGGCTGTTTTGGCATTGCCCGTCTCAAGTGCCAATGCTGAGTGGGCCTTTTCACAGGTAAACGTTTACATGGGAAGGAAACAGTGAGCAGGCATGACCACAGCCTCACTGAAGAAGTATTGGCAGGTGGACTACAATAAGTTTGATTTGTAAAAATATATTTGGACCCCATATACACGGTCTATATACTGTCTATATACCATGGTCTATCAGTGCAAAAACAAGCAATAATAAAAGCAAAACGTTCCATAAATACCGGAAAACACTGTTTATGTTGTTTCTAATGGCGCTAAAAAGCTGTAACCACTGATAACCACTGTTTCTAAGGTATTAAAATCACTTGAAAACACTGAAAAGAAAAAACTACAGAATAAGCAAAAATAGAAACTGAAAACAGGAAAGCCTACTCGTAATGAACTAAAAGGGCATAACATAGCTTAGAATTCCTAACAAGCCAATTTGTTGTACATAAAAAATAAGAAATATTGGGAGTTGGAGATGCACTGCTAGTTAATTACAGTGTAAGCACTGCTAGTGTGTTTATCTGGTTTTTGTACAGGGGTGCCTACCCACTGACTGCAACGACCATTCAGGCTTTATTACATGTGATTAAACAGGGGAAGGCCCTGCATGTGAGTGGCACTGTGCCCTCGGCAAAAAATGCCTGAATATTATACCCAATTCACTTGATATGCAAACAACTTTGTAATACAATTAACATGTCAAATAATGTTAGAAAAATGAATGTATTAATTTCACAGCATTTAGAATTTCGTATCAACTTCAAAATAAATGTAAACTCAATATTTCAGTGGATTGCTTCTCCACACATGTTTTCAACAACGTAATTCCAATGTACAGCGTATAATGATTGCAAAATACACCAGAACAATATTGATTATAAAATACAGACAGAAAAATAATATTCTTAACAGTCTCAGTGAACAAATGAAAAGTTATCCCAATGCATTTCGGGACCTAAACAGTCCCTTCGTCAGGGGGATATCTGAAACACAGAAAATGAATGGACATATGTTATAGACTATTTGCTTGGAAGGAACTAAATTAACAACCGGTGGTTTACTTCTATATACCTCATTTAGCATATTGCAAAATCCTCCTCCTGTGTCACTTCCAGAAAGAGAGAAGAAGAAGAACCAATGTACCGTTTCAGGTGGATGCCTAATGATAAAAGTGCCATAGTGTACACAAGTGCCAGTATTGCACAGCAAGTATTTTACCAAGTGGTATACATAGGTGCCGTTGTTACACGCCAAATTATGTGCCACACGATGTTCTCCCTTGTGTTAGCATAGTGCTCTTATTAATGTGCCAGAGAGGAAGCCAAAGTGGTATGTTAGGCGAGCTCCCCTGCTCAAATATAGACCGTCAAGTGCCCTGCCAGTCGGGCCGACTATTTACTAGTAAAACCGAAGATTCTAGAAATGCAAACGATTGACCAGAATCAATATCAGGAATATGGGAAAAGTGGTGCTAAACATTCATGCCGGTACTGGTGAACTCGTTCTCTTACCCGAAACTGTAATAGAGTGAGCCAATGGAGTCGGAAGTATTCTAAAAATATAAATGTGATGAAAAAATCAATGAAATGTGCCACGTATGTGTAGTGACTATATCTGCAAATGTTAAGTCGCCACTTACCAAACTTTGAAGGAGCACGTACTCGACAAGTAGAAAAATGCCATAACAAACTGTGAATGCTGTAATACTGTAACAGTCTAGTTGATGCACGTACACGCATCCCCACATCCGCAGGCCAGGCGTGGCCTGCGGGGTTAAAAAAAGGAGGACGGGCGCTCGTGCACGTCACTTCCGACCATGACACGGTGTGTGCCTGAGTATCATCGCTGGTGCGCGACCTGCCCCTGCGCAAGCTATCCAGCCTTATAACGGCCTAAGGAGGCCCAGCGCGCACCACACAACATTGGTGACGAGCGGAGGGGGCCCAACCCTCGCCCGTACACCGAAGGCCTGCCCGGAGCAGTCTGCTCCCTACCGCGGTGCACACCGCGTGTCTACCAGCTGCCGCGCCTGCCTTCACTGGGCCGGTCTGCCTGTCCCTGTTCCCTCGCCTGGGTCCTGGAAGTCTCTCTGCTGCTGCTGGGGGAAGAAGAGGCGACATTGCTGCTGCCTCGGCCGGCCGGTCTACAAACGCGACTGGCTGCCATTCACCACTCATCCCACGTGAGTCGCGGGCCGGTGCAGCGCCCTGCTGATGCTCACGCATTGCGCGTGAGCCGCGGAAATGCCCTGCCATCACTCACGCATTGCGTTTTTGTCGTATTTTCGGCCAGGGGGGGCCCTGCTACGCCCCGGAGGGGTACTGTCGGCGACCTGGTGTTGGAGGAAGACCCCGGAAGGGACCACGACGCCTTAAGCCGCTGGAAGCCTGCGGAACCCGCGGCGGAACCGAGGTGAGCCACTCAGCTACCAAGTGGTGTCGCAGAACGGCGCCATAGGGAAGAGAACCGGCAGGGGCACACGTCGTCTCAACGAGTGACGGGACAGGAACGACTCCTGTAATAGCTCATCAACCTACAGTTACGCTCTCACCATGGGGGATGGAGATCCGCCGGCACCCACTATCAACATCCCATTTCAGCACGCTGCAGCGGAGGTGCTGCCGCCATTCAGTGAGGCGGCGGACCCGTCCACAGCCTCGCTGCGGTGGAAAATCTGGCTCGAAAGACTGGAGAATTATTTCGTGGTCACGAGGGAGACAGACAATGCGGTGAAAAGGTCTCTTTTACTTCACTATGCAGGGGATGAGATATTCAGACTTTTCAAACATTTACCTAATACGGGTGCAGCGGATAGCTACGACGCTGCTGTTGCTGCCCTCAATGGCCATTTTGATCCCCAAATGAACGTGGACTTCGAAGTGTTCAAGTTGGGACAGGCAGTTCAGCGGGAGGGTGAGTCGATGGACCAATTCCATACCCGCGTCAGGGAGCTCGCCAGCTCCACCGATGAGGACCAACCAAGAGCCATAAGGAGACAGATTATTCAAGGTTGTCGAGACAAGACACTGAGAGGATTGATTCTACGCAAATCAGGAATCTCACTGGAAGATATCCTAATTCTGGCCAGATCTCACGAGCTCTCGAACGTCAGGGCCACTGCTATGGAACAGGCCCTACACAAAGCCCCAGTCAAAACTGAAACTATCAAGGTGGATCATGCAGATGCCGTGCGACCCCGACCAAGTGGACCACCACAGAAAGGATATCAGAGAGATCCGCCCCAAGCCCGGTGTGGATATTGCGGCCATGAGCCCCACGTGGCCAAGGACTGCCCAGCTCAGGGCCAAACATGTGCGAGTTGTGGAATTCCAAACCACTTTGCATCGGTTTGCCGCAGGAAGAACCAATCCAAGAATTTCAAGGGATCGCGGACGCCTACCAAGGCCGTTCGTCAACTGTCGCTAACCGACCCACCACTGGCGAAGGCAGAAAGACACCTACCCACGATGTACGACGATTCGGAGTCGGAGAATGAAGAGGCGTACATCATTTTGTTCGCACGGGAGCTCAAGCAACGATGGCGGCCCCAACCAACATGTATTGTGCAGATGGGGGAAAACGTGGTTAAGGCCATCATTGATACTGGCGCCACCGTCAACGTAATGGGCCTGCAACAGTTCAACAAGCTACGCCCACGGCCCGAGGTACTGCCATCCAAGACAAGGATCTTCGCCTACGGAGCAGATACACCTCTGCCCCTCATGGGAAAAATCATAATACCCATTCAGGCTGACGAGTCAGAGGTAATGGCGACCGTTCACATCATCAACCGAGAAGCTGACACTTTGCTAAGTAGTCACACAGCGGAGGACCTGAAACTAATAGCGTTTGCCAATCGCATCAGAGCACACCAAGTAGACAAACTATTGGGACGATTCCCTGAACTATTCAGAGGCCTGGGATGCATAAAATGTGACCCTATCAAACTCCACATTGACAAATCCGTCACTCCCACCGCATTACGCCACCGTCGGATACCCTTCCACCTTCGCCCGCTGGTGGAAAAATAACTTGAAAAACTGGAGGGCCTAGGTGTCATAGAAAAAGTCACGGGGCCCACCCCGTGGGTCTCACCCATGGTCATTGTGGAGAAGCCTAAGCAATCGGGCGAAATTCACCTATGTATCGACATGCGGCTACCGAATACAGCTATCCGGAGGGAAAGACATCTGACCCCCACTATGGACGACATTGTGGCCGACGTGAATGGATCAAAGTGGTTTTCGAAAATTGACCTCAACGCTGGATACCATCAACTACCACTAGCGGAGGAAAGCCGTTTCATCACCACTTTTAGCACCCATCTTGGTCTCCGGCTCTACAAGCGTTTAAACTTCGGCATCTCATCAGCGGCGGAGGTGTTCTAGAACACAATCAGAGAACTCCTATCTGGATTACCCGGGGTAATAAATGTCAGTGACGACATCTTGATACATTCTGCCACCGCGTCAGAACACCACAAGCACCTTCGGGACGTCCTAAAGAGACTGAGCACCTATGGAGCGACACTCCACAGAGAAAAGTGTCAGTTCTTTCAACCCTCTATTGAGTTCTTTGGCTATGTCTTCAACCAGGAGGGAATCCAGATTGACCCGAGGAAGTCCAAAGCCATAAAGGATGCCCCAGCGCCAAAGTGCCCGACGGAAGTGAGAAGCTTTCTTGGAATGGCCACGTACTGTGGCTGGTTCATACCGGGTTTACCCACTCGAAGCGAGCCGCTACGAGCACTGACCAAGACGGATGCCACGTGGCAGTGGGGCCCGAAGGAAGATGAAGCCTTCCAGGGTATCAAGGATGCCCTTTTGGAGAAAGCCACCCTCTCCTACTTTGACCCCGCTAAAAGTACGGAGGTGATCGTCGATGCCAGTCCGGTAGGCCTTGGCGCGGTCCTGACCCAAGAACATGAACCCGGCCAATGGACGGCATTAGCTTTCGCCAGTAAGGCCCTGACCCCAACTGAAACCAGATACGCACAGATCGAGAGAGAGGCTCTCGCCATCAAATGGGTCTGTAGTCATTTCCATTTGTATCTACAAGGACATTCTTTCGTCATGGTCACTGACCACCAACCCCTAGTGCCCCTCTTCAAGGGTACTGTGCCCCACCCACCACCTCGCATTGAACGATGGGTGATTCAACTTCAACCCTATGAGATGGAGGTGGTATATCGCCCAGGGGCCAAAAATCCCGCAGATTATCTGTCGCGTCACCCCTCACAACAGGAGCCGGAACCAGTGGATGATGATTGCGAGGAATACGCCCAGTGGGTGGCACTTACCTCATGCCCCCAGTGCATGACGGTAGAAGATATCAAGGAAGCAGCTGCCAACATCTACATGAGGTCGCTGCAGGCGGTTCGAGAAGGCTCGTGGGCCGACTACCTACGCCCACCCAACTCCTGGACCGCAGAAGACAAAGAGGCACTTATGAAGATCTGGCGCGTCCGGCATGAGCTAAGTGCCACGGAAGAAGGAGTGCTACTAAGAGGGTCAAAACTGGTGATACCACCGAACCTAAGGCACCGGGCAACACAACTCGCCCACGGGGGTCACCAAGGCGCGACGAAGATGAAGGCGCGTATGCGGGAGAAGGTGTGGTTCCCGGAGCTAGAAACCATAGTGGAGGAGTACGTGAAGAACTGCATGTCCTGCCAGCTGACGAGCGACCCTGAGAGACCTGCACCAGTAATCACGGAAGAAGCCTGCACATCTCCCTGGACCAAGGTCAGCATAGACTTCGGAAGCTTCCCGGGGGAAGGACACACGCTTGTGGCCATAGATTCTTACTCCAAGTACCCGTTAGTGGAGAGGGTTGTCTCCACTGCGTTCACGCATGTACGACCGGCACTAGAAAAGATATTCTCCATGGTTGGATATCCAGCTGAAATACGGAGCGATAATGGTCCGCCATTCCAGGGAGCTGAGTTTGCCACGTTCCTCAAGGCCAGAGGCATTCTACATCGTCACATCACACCTCAATGGCCCCAAGCAAATGGGGACGTTGAGAGATTTATGCGGACCCTCAATAAGGTGTTCCGGATAGCGGTGGTGGAACAAGCCGATCCCGAACAGAGACTGCATGACTTCCTACGGGAATATCGGGGAACCCCTCACTGCACCACGCAAAGGAGCCCTTGGACCCTCATGTTCCAAGAATAACGAAGAGACCTTCTTCCCACTGCCCCGGGGTGGACACCGGATTTGACCCACACTGGTGACGCACAGGAACGGAGACGGCAAGGTAACCAGCGAGCTAGCCGACGCCGGAGGGCCAGACCAAGACACCTAAGCCAGGGGACCCGAGTGATCATACGAAACAGACGCCCGGGGGGAAAATTCCAAACTCGATATGAGCCGGGTACCTGGACAGTAACGTCCACGAAAGGCACTATGATCACTGCAAGAAAAGGTGAAGACGAAGTATCGAGAAACACCTCCTGGTTCAAGGTGATACCACCCGCACCGAGACAAAGCTCGGAGGCTATGGGAGAGGACAATGGATCACCCGCAGCTGCAGCGCCTGGAGAAGAAGGTAGTTTACCATCAGGGAGCCAGGCGGAGGGACCTGAGCTGGAGTCGGTATCCCCAACACCGTCGGACACTATCAGGGACATTCATCAAAGTACGGAAGGTGGCCGGGGCAACACCCAGAGGTACAATCTGCGGCCTAATCCACCACCGAGTCAGAAGTTAAAAGACTATGCCTGTCTGCTAAGGCCCTGAAGCTGACACCAAGGGACATGCAAGTACTGAGGCATTTTGTTTGAACCATATGTCTAGATGGCACCAATGGTTAACCGCTGTGGAAAAGTTTATATAGTTGGATAGGGATGTAATACTGTAACGGTCTAGTTGATGCACGTACACGCATCCCCACATCCGCAGGCCAGGCGTGGCCTGCGGGGTTAAATAAAAGGAGGACGGGCGCTCATGCACGTCACTTCCGACCATGACACAGTGTGTGCCTGAGTATCATCGCTGGTGCGCGACCTGCCCCTGCGCAAGCTATCCAGCCTTATAACGTCCTCAGGAGGCCCAGCGTGCACCACACAACAAATGCCACAACGTGTGCTGTTATAAGTCGCTCTACAAGCCATCACAAACTACTAAATATTTATGTGCTTAAAATCATGCTTACCGCGAAAGATCTGCAGGGTGCCGAACAAGCTCCATGTTGGGCCTGAATCAAGTTAGTTGTGTATGCGCGCGGTAAAAACTGAAATAGAAGTAGGACTGAAAAGTGAAGATGAAAAGAGGACTACGGCAAAGATCCCAATGTACCCGGATGTAAACACGCGACACGAACAAAATTACCTTAATGAGGATGTATTACTGTATTTGTATCCACAGGATCGTGCCACTTGATCACTGTGTACATCTCTCTAGTCTTTGTGCACTCAAATGTTTTTTTTAATTTTGTTCGTGTCGCGTGTTTACATCCAGGTATATTGGGATCACTGCCGTAGTCCTCTTTTCATCTTCACTTTTCAGTCCTATTTCTATTTCGGTATCTACCACACACATACACAACTAAATTGATTCTGGCACAACATGGAGCTTGTTCGGCACCTTGCAGATCTTTCGCCGAAAGCATGATTTTAAGCACACAAATATGTAGTAGATTGTGATGGCTTGTAGAGCGACTTATAACAGCACACGTTGTTGCATTCACAGTTTGTGACCGCATTTTTCTACTGGTCGAGTACGCGCTACTTCAAAGTTTGGTAAGTGGCGACTTAACATTTGCGGATATAGTCACTACACAAACGTGGCACATATCATTGATTTTTTCGTCACATTTATATTTTTAGAATACTTCCGACTCCATTGGCTCACTTGATTACAGTTTCGGGTAAGAGAACGAGTTCACCAGTACTGGCATGAATGTTTAGCACCACTTTTCCCATATTCCTGATATTGATTCTGGTCAATCGTTTGCATTTCTAGAATCTTCGGTTTTACTAGTAAATAGTCGGCCCGACTGGCAGGGCACTTGGCGGTCTATATTTGAGCAGGTGAGCTCGCCTAACATGCCACTTTGGCTTCATCTCCGGCACATTAATAAGAGCACTATGATAACACAAGGGAGAACATCGCGTGGCACATAAATTGCCGTGTAACAACGGCACCTATGTATACCACTTGGCACAATACTTGGCGTGCAATACTGACACTTGTGTACACTATGGCACTTTTATCATTAGGCATCCACCTGAAACGGTACATGGGTTCTTCTTCTTCTCTCTTTCTGGAAGTGGCACAGGAGGAGGATTTGGCAATATGCTATATGAGGTATATAGAAGTAAACCACTGGTTGTTAACTTAGTTCCCTTGAAGCAAATAGTCTATAACATATGTCCATCCATTTTCTGTGTTTCAGATATGCCCCTGACGAAGGGACTGTTTAGGTCCTGAAATGCATTGGGCTAACTTTTCATTTGTTCACTGAGATTGTTAAGAATAATATTTTTCTGTATTTTATAATCAATATTGTTCTGGTGTATTTTGCAATCATTATACGCTGTACATTGGAATTACGTTGTTGAAAACATGCGTGGAGAAGCAATCCACTGAAATATTGAGTTTACTAATATTTTGATGTTGATACGAAATTCTAGATGCTGTGAAATTAATACAGTCATTTTTCTAAAATTATTTGATGTGTTATTTGTATTACAAAGTTGTTTGCATATCAAGTGAATTGGGTATAATATTTAGGCATTTTTTGCCGAGGGCACAGTGCCACTCACATGCAGGGGCTTCCCCTGTTTAATCACATGTGAATAAAAAATACCCTTAGAAATTAATAAAGTTTGGCTAAAGGTCTGAAAGAAATATAACACACATGGCGCATGCACTACCCACTAGTGTCCCAGAAGAAGTAGATGACATCTCTTGGACAGAAATTTGGAAGGGTCAATACAGCACTATCCAGATTACAATATTGGGAATGACTTATTGGTCTCAAAATTCTTTCATCAATACACTCATAATATATATGTAATACATCAAAACATTGTTCTTAGGACAAGATGATCAAATCCAAGAGTTTTTGCATGTGATTTTCTTTTAATTCATATATTCAAATTCAAACGTCAGAAGCAGCCAGCCAACACGTGTTTCGTCAGTACAAAGTCCATACCCAGACTTCCTCAAGGCAAGAATATGTTAGATCGAACAAGCCGCTTCAAGTTGTGGTATGATAACCTCAAAGAATTTGTCAGTCACTGCAGGAATTGGACGTGGTAGCAAGCAGGAAAATATTTAAGTCAGACAAGTCCCAGTCTGAAATATGACGCTGGACCAAAGTTCTTTAGTATCATTTAGCAATTGGCTCACTTTGGAATGGCCTACTTGCGTCCTCAACTGGTGTCTCTGCTAATTGTGGAAATGAAAGTGTAGTAAGGACCAGGACACCGACATCTGTAGTCCCGTGCAATAGCGTCCTGCCCGTCTGATGCCGTGAATGACGAACCGCTCGCTACTTGTAGCAATGGAAATTAGGTTGGTATACGAACACCAACATCCGTAATCCTGAGTGATACTGTCCTGCACACCTGATAATGCGACTGGAGGACACAACAAGTACAATCGACTCCAGTCAGCATCGTGACAACTCCAAGTCCCTATGGAGCAAAGTCACATGTGTGCCACATAAATGATACAACTATCAAAGCCTTTGCCAAATGCAAACTGCCTGCCATTTTAGGAACAATGTTAGATGTGATATACCCAATCTCAGAATCATCACATGTCTGAAAGGACAACATTTAGAACTTGTGCCTATATGTGAAATGCACTAGCAAGTTCCTCATTTGGGTGGAAAAGGTAGTCACATACTCCTGATACACATCCCTATGATTCCAAACTACCAAACTCTTGGCAAACTAAAATAAACAACCGGTTTCATCTAAGGAACAACATACATCATGTGACAATGCAATGAATAAGTAGACAAAACCACAACCCAGAAGTCATACCCACTGTGTAGCACAGTTAGCATCTCACACATCCTCTCTGGCCATGTAGCCACACTCAACTTCATTTACCTCACAAATACTGATTGAAAAGCTTGGACAACAAATTGCAACTAACATTACCCTTGGATAGGCCATACATCCCCAACGCTGCTACTTACCAAACCCTGGTCTGGTGCATCATGTCTTTGGGTGTATGAGCAAAGCAGTGCCATGTGTGCGCCAATACAGAATCCAAAGGAGCATCACATAAGCATGATGTGGCCTACGACCAGTTCACAGATTAGGGAAATGCCCAGAGTCTCGCACTCTAACTGTGGCATAATCCCAGATTGATAGGTACAAAATATCAGGATTTAATGACTAACATCTCATTTTAAATGCACTGGAGGATACAGACCACAGACACCTTGCCTAACAGGAAAATATGAAGAAAGGGGAGCCCTGGAAGGCAACAGGGTCAGGACACTATTCAAACAATACCTACCTCACACTCACCATCGGCACAGGACATGTGTAATGTGGGTCAACTGTCTTAAAAGGAAATTGGCTTACAGTAGAAGCCACCTGTGACAATGTTGTCATTACAACTCAGTAACCAGATTGATTGAAGCCACAGACATTGCTTCACCACAATCAAGTCCGAATATTTCAATTGCACCATTACTCTGTATATATGTGTGTCCAAAGTCACTACAATGTAGGCAGAGCCCATATGTACCCAGGTGTATTGATGAGACAGTTGTCTTTCAGGCCATTTCATATATCATGGTTCTCCAAAACGGTTGTACTTTGCCATACTTGCACTATGTTGACATCTGTAAGCAAAAACCATGAGGAAGTCTAATTTCAAAAGCAAAGGTGTGTGACTTCATGTCACACTCCTAGACAAAACTAATTTAACCCCTTCACTGCGGCGGCTATTCCGCCGCAGTGCTAAGGGGGCGGGGCGACCGCATGCTGGTGAAGGAACCGTTCCGTCACCAGCGTCGGTTGAGCTGTGCTCGTGACGGAGTGGTTCCATCACGGCCCGCCCCGCTCAATAGAACCCTCAGCGCAAGCGCGGAATTCGCGCCGCGCATGACGTTCTATCGAGCGGGGCGGGCCATGACGGAACCGCTCCATCATCAGCACAGCGCACCCGCAGCTGATGACGGAGCGGTTCTTGGTGCTTGAGTGTCAGAACGCTACAGAAAGGGGTGAGTTAGATGGAATAGGCAGACGAGAATAGCCAAGTTTTAAACTGTTTCCTGAATTGAAAATGATTGTCGATGAGTCGTATAAAAAGAGGGAGAGAGTTTCAAAATTGGGGAGCCAACGTTGAGAATCGCAGCCCACCATATTTGTTTCGTTTGAATCTTGGAATGCTCAAAAGATGTTGGCCGGATGACCGGAGGATGCGGGGGGGATTATATTTCCTGATCCTATTATATATGAATTCCGGACCGGTGTCCTGCAGAGCTTTGTGTACGATGCAGCCTAGTTTGAATGCGCTGCGTTGGCTCACAGGGAGCCAATGGAGTTTTTGCAGCAGAGGTTTGACGTGATGGCAGGTGGAAAGTAGAAAAATAAGCCTAGCCGCGTGATTTTGTATCAATTGCAGGCATTGCACTTGGTAGGCTGTGATACCGGCATGAAGTGAGTTTGCGTAATCAAGTCTGGAAATGATTAACGCCTGGACCACCAAGATAGATGCTTCCTTTGAGAGAAATCTTTTTCTCTTTTTATTTTCCTTAACATAAAGAAGCAAACAGAAACCACTGAGTTAATTTGTGGATTCATAGATAAGTCCTTACTTATCGTTATCCCCAGGCTCTTCGCCATTGCTGCAGGAGCAGGTGGAGATCCCAGGGAGGTGGGCCAAAAATTGGAATTCCAGGGGTTGGTGTTGTCAGGATCAGCTCAGTTTTGTTTGGGTTTAATTTGAGTTGGTTCAAGTTCATCCAATTGCTGATGTAGATCATAGTATCACGCAGGTTGGTTTCTGATGAACTGGTGGGATGTAGGTTGAAGATTAATTGTAGGTCATCTGCATAATTAAACACCAAAACATTCATCTCCCTCAGAGCAGTGATTAAAGGTTGCATGTAAAGATTGAAAAGGAGGGGGGATAAGGAAGAGCCCTGTGGAACGCCACAGGGGAGTCTGCCTTTCGTCGAGCAGTAATGGCCCAGACGGACGGATTGAAATATGTCTGACAAGAACGACTGAAGCCAATTCAGTGCCCGCCCCCCACACCTGCACAGCGGACACGGTCGACCAAGATGTTATGGTCGACCGTGTCAAATTCGGCCGACAGGTCAAGAAGAATTAGAGCCTGAGCGGAATTTTGATCTGCTCCTTTATGAAGTTCATCCATGACCGACAGAATGACCGTTTCGGTCGAATGAGCAGGTCAAAAGCCGGCCTGGTTGGTGCTTAGGTAAGAGGATGCTTCAACAAAGGAGCTCAGACATCCTGCTACATGAGCCTCCAAGATCTTGCTAAGGTATGGTAGGAGGGAAATTGGACAGTAATTGCTCATTACCTGAGGGTTTGCGCCAGGTTTCTTCAGAATAGCAAGGATCTCTGCAACTTTGAAGGACTCTGGGATCGAGCCACTGCTAAGTGAAGAGTTGAGAAGGGATATAGGGGGTTCCGGGCAGGCTGTGAAAGCTTCACGCAAAATGTGGGAGGGACCGCTGTCAAGGGGAGAGCCTGACTTGACTTTGATCATTAGTTTAGAAAAGGAGTCCAAGGTGATAGGAGAAAATTGGTTGAGAGCCACGGGGGTTTGGCAGGTCGGAAGGAGTGTAATGGGAATATTGGGTTGAGGGATGCTCGCTTTTATTAAAGTAATTTTTTCAAAAAAAATAGTGATTTAGTGAGTCACAGAGCTGCTGAGATTGCCCAGGCTGTGCAGACACTCTAGCTGATCCTGTGAGTTCCTCTACAATTAAGAAGATCTCTTTTGATTAGTTGGCTGAGTTCGTTATTTTTGCGGAGATGTACTCAGTTTTGCATGAGAGAATAGAAAATGTATATGAAGTAGGTACGTTAGTTTAAGTGCAGGATTGTAGTGTCTTCTCCATTTACGTTCGGCTTGTCGGAGTTTTAATTTAGTTTCTTTCAGCTCTGGGGAAAACCACTTTTGGGCATCATGAGGTCTACGTGATTTGATATTTTTTAGAAGGGGGGGAATATGTCGGATGCATTCTCTAGCCGTAAGGTGAGGTTGATAGATTGGCTGGAGGCTGAGCAATCTTGAGTCTGGGGTGCAGTGTTGGCTAATATGGTATGACATTTCTCAATGTTTGCTTGATTCCAGTTCCTGGCTTTCATACTGTCAGGCTTGGAAGTGACAACTGCGGTGGCAACCGGAATCGTGAATGTGATCAAATAGTGGTCGGACCACACGCAGGGAAAGATTGTTATGGGTGAGATAACTAAATTCTGAGTCCATACTTGACCTAAGATGTGTCCCTTGTTATGCGTGGCTGTATGTATGTGCTGCGTGCAATTTAGGCTGGCCAGAGTTTCCGTGAATTCTAGAGATCTAGAGTCTTCCTTGCTGTCCTCCGGCCAATAATTAAAGTTGCCGACTATCAAGACCCTAGTGTGGTTAATCACGAGTTGCGCGGTCAGATCCCCAAATACTTAGGGGAATGAGGGCATGGATTGAGGTGGGCGGTACACAACCATGCATACTAAAGAAAACTGGTATGATTCCAGTTTTATTGTAAGAATTTCTGTGTGTGGGACTTGAGTGGTGTTCAATGAGGTGAACTGATACTTTTTAATGATGATTGCCGCGACCCCCCCTCCCATTTTGCCCGTTGCTCTATCCACCTGCAGTATGTAATAAGGATCAGGGATGGCCGCTAAGATATCCAGAATGGATTCAGGGGTCAACCATGTTTCTGTCAAAAATAAAATGTCCGGTCTGTTTGTGTCCAGCAAGGAGAATAGCTCTAACTGGTGTTTACACAGGGAGCGGGTGTTAAGGTCATAAATTAACAAATCACTACTCTTGTGCATGGCGGAGGGTGATTTAATACCAGTTTTAACATAAGTGTGGGGGTGGGCCGGATCAGTAGTTTGAGACAAGGATTGACCTGTATGGGTATGTGAGGGACCAGCAGCCAATAGTCCATGTTTCTCCAAGGTGCGCCTGAGGGTATTATCTATCTTGTAATCACCTTGGAGGTATTCTAGTTGACCTGTAGAGTAAATTTGTGTGCGGGCATAGTGGCGGGCCCCGAGCCCCGGACTTCCGCGGACGGGCGCAGACGGGCTTGCCTTTGGCGCGCCAACGGCACGCCCGCTGCGCGCGTTCGCTGCGCGATGGCCAGCACATCCGGTTACATGGGGGAGAAATGGTAAACACTAGACCGTTCTCTCGCAACCCACCGGAAGTGAGGACAAGGTAGAGAAGTCAGGGAAAGCAAGACCCTCCCTCCACAACAATCGAGCAAGCTCGCGGTGGACCGGGAAGGTGGAAGGAGGAGTCCCGAAGGCGGAAAAAAGTAAGTCCGAATAGTGCAATGACACAAGTTAAAGAGGCAGGCAACACTGGATACAAATTAACATTTCTAACTAGCAGCGTTCAGGTTAAAAAGCAATTCGCCTTAAGTTTGCAGTAGTGGGAGGGCTAGATGGAGAGGCTGGGACAACTACAGTGTGAGGGCTAGTTAGAGGGGAAAGGGCTGGGCTTCAGGAGTTTGGGAAGACAGTAGTATTGAAGAGTTTGCAAGGGAATAGGGAGGGAGGTGCATTTTTTGGTTTTCAAGGTACTGGAGTAGTATGTGGAAATTAGGGTTTCTGGAGGGGTGGGAGCTTTTTTGAAATGTGGCGATTTTCTTTTGCGGTAACCTTGGGGGTACTTTTTTTGATGGGCTAGGTGCGGGGTCTGAAGCATAGAGCAGGGGTGTCATTTTCTTCTTTTTGGTAGGCGGCTTGTCAGTTTGAGTAGGGAAGAAGTCAAGGGCAATGATTTAGGCTTTCTTGGCAGAGTGGGTACAAGGAGAGGCAAGGGTAGCGGTTGTGGCGAAAGAGGGTTGTGAGGTCTGCGGCATGTCTGTGGGTGCTGATGTGGTGTCTGTTGGCCTGTCTGTGGTAGTGATTGTGACATCTGTCTTGTGAGTGTGTTTGCCCTGTATGTCTGGGTGCTGGGTGTGGATGTTGAGGTGGATGCATGTTTATGTTTGTGTGTGCTTTGGTCAGCAAGGGTACTTGGGACTGTGGATTTGGAAAAGGCAGGAGGGAGATGGGAGAGCTGAATTTGGGACAATGCTGCCATCAGCACTGGTTGGGCTGAGTGGGAAGGTGTGTGTAGGACAAGGACTGATGGAAGATGCAGTCATTGCAAACACTCCTCCTCCCACCCAGCCCACCTGGAGCTTAGCTTTTCTGACAGTAATTGGAAATGTACTGGCAGGATGACTGACATTGGTGACTGGTTTTTGGAGCATAAGGCCTTGATGTGAGTTTTGTGTGTACATGGCAATAGTTTTGAGCCTTGGGTTATCTGTATTACATGCACATCACATTATATTTGACTATTGGTTTTTTTAATCTAAAAATGTTCATTTAGATAACTCGGTCCATTACAGAGATGTCTGCAGAAGTGTAATTTCAAACTTGTGTGAAATGTGGAGTACCCTTTACCAGACTACATTCCTTCTGGTATTCCAAACAAGCTCTCTGGTGGAGGGATGGAATGCAACTTCTCCTCCCAGGTAGTAAAGAGCAAAGATGGTGCAGGAAGGCCACCACCATTTCGTTGTGCAGTCTAGTGCTCTTTGCAGGACTTTATTTTGACCCTTCCTCTGACTTCCTACTACCTCTTTTTGATATCATTAATAGTGCATTGGACGGGGGCTACAGCATTCACCTTGTTGACTATCCTGTCCCACATCGTATTTTTCTGGCTAATGGTGTCTTTTGGACCAAGGTCAGAAATAAATGTAGTTCTACTCTAAGGGTTTCATCATCAAAGCACTCTCCACTCCTCATCAGTAAAACATTTCTGCTTCTTGTAAATAGTGTGGGTGAGTGTGAGGGTGAGTGTGAATGTGAATCGGAGGGTGTGTCTAAAAAAAGGAATCTGAACAAAAAAGTAATAGGTGCAAGTAATGATGTGAAGGCAGAGCATGAGTGTGCGCAGGACTGACAGCAGTGGCTGGAAAAAGTTCCCCCCCAGTTCTTCCAGCAGTGTTGTGTGGGCAAAGGGCCATGGTCATTTTCTTGTCTTTATATAGGTGGATTTGTGGGTGTGTCTACTATTTGATTTGACTTTTTGGGTGCCGCCTATGCGTATTGTTGTTGTTAGACCTGAATTTTTCAGTTTTGCACTTGACATGTGGCACACAAACCACCATGGTTCCGCAACCATGCTGGATGCATCCTAATATGCTCAGCGGGACAACAGATGCATGTTCGGAATCGGAATCCCTATTGGACAGCCTTTCCGACCGATGCTGTTGCTTTACACTTGATTCCAATGCGGTTGGATGGGAATCATTTCCGACCAACGCGGTTGGAGTTTTCCTTGCTATCCATCTTAATACTGCGGTCGGAGATATTGCAGTCCAGTCAGTCGGCATGTAACTGTGACCGAGTATGTGGGATGGTCTTTCAGACCGACATCGTAATAAGCCAATAGTATTAATGCTGATGACACCACATACCTCCTCATTCCTTCTCCAACAGGGATTTCATTATCTTCTTCCTCTTTATGCTATTGAGTGAACAGAGGTGCAGTGTTACAGGTTGAAACTAAATGTCCATTGGAAGGGAGCAGACAGGTTGTTACTGGCGCTCCACCTGAAGTCAGCAGAAGGGTGCTGTATCTTATGTCAGACAGAATAGTGATGCAGTACTTCAGGGCATTGTTAGAACACCTGATGAAGTCATGAGAAAAATGCAATATTCTAATACGTTGCTAAAGGTCCCTCAGAAATGGGCAGAATGGATTCAGTGCCTCAGTTTGTAACTAGATGTCCCTCTGACATCCGTAGAAAGACTGAAATAGTTTAAATCAGTACTATAGACCCCACTAAAGTCAGCTGAAGTTGTGCTGTAGCACAGTTGCTACTACAGGTCGCATGCTGGTCAACTGTGGTCTAGGTTCACCTTTGATCAGTTATGTGATGATTTAGACAGATATATTATCCAGGTGAAAAGTAACAAAATAGTTTCATGAACTGTTCTTTTCTCTGCTGCAAGCCACAGTAGATGGTGTAGATGGCAAGGGCATGAAAAATGCATTCTCCTCTGTAAGGGCACACATGTAGCAGGTAAATGCTGTGGTAGGCCAAATCATCAGCACATCACATGCAATGAATAACTGGTAAGCGTTCCCAAGCCAATCACATGTCATTGCACAGTCTTTGAGGCCCAACAACCAATAAACAATGAGAACTTCCCCAGCAAGCCCAAACCAATCATTCATTTCATTTAAATCTTTATTTCGGCATGAATACCATAAAAGAACAGTTACATAGATACAATTAAACATTTCTTTTAAAAAAAAAACACCACTTGCTATATAAGTTCGTTCGATTTTCATGTCAGTTCTCAAGTAAAATCCAGAGGGTTAAAACATACATAAAAACTATACAATTTGTTAAGAACAATTATGGGCGACAGGAATGAAAATTCATCAATTATCCTTCTGTTGTTAATAAGCCGCAAATTTTGACATTTACAATTTGTATCCCATTTTTTTTCTTAGGAAAAAAATGCTATGCAAGAATTTGCTGACACTAAATACAATAGGTTGGCTAGTGTTAGACAAAAAAATCCTTAAAGCATGGGAACATGATCTTACACCTAGTATTAAGCATATAGGTTTAATCCATCTTTTTCTAGCCTGAGCATATGCTGGGCAGAGAAAGAGGATATGTGACTCATTTTCTTTTTGGTTACATCCACACATGGTACATAACTCATCTTCTCCGTGGTTTGTCGAGTTTGCGCCGCCAGACCAACGAACCAACGTTGAACCGATTTGGAGATTGCCATATCTAAATTTCAGAAATAAGGTCTTTGCTAAAGGTGGTTCTATTTCATCCAAAAAGGTCTCGAAGAATGGATCATCTTTGAATGTAAAAAACCTTGTTACAAGTGACCCACTAGATGAAGCGTTTTTGGTCATATCCTTAATGTACGACCAAAAGCACTCCTTTACCATAGTTTTTGAATTAGGTGGAAGTGAATCTGGGTGTTCCCAATAATGCTTCAAACCTAGTAAGGTAAGCCAAAATTTAACATGCTTAAACCAGGGTATCACCTTGAAGCTGTCAAGCTCCAGGATTTCTATGAGCCCATCTCTATATACTTGCAGCTCTGGTACCCGCCACAGCCTGATCCATAATAATAAAGGACGTAGAATAATATGGTGGTCCGTTCTACGAAAATTTAAATCTAGCTGAAGTGGGACCAGAGGGGTACTTTTAGGGACTCTGACCAAACTTCTCAAAAAGTTATTGTCCAAGACCCTGAAAGCATCTTTAGACCATGGGCCCCAGATTTCAGAACCGTATAACACTGCCGGTTGAACCTTAAATTTAAAAAGTTCAACTGCAGGGGACACGGCCTTACTGGTGCTTTTGCCTTGCTCTCTAAGAATAGGTTTTGTATTCTGGCTAAATGTCATTTTACATTTTTCCAATTGGGCTTTCCATGTGAAATTGGAGTCTAATGTTACCCCCAAATAACCAAAATGCGGGACAGATTCCAGTCTTAGTCCATTTAAAGTTGGGCAGCCCTTGTCAGTTTTAGTTGGATTTAGGACCATACACTTTGTCTTTTTCCCGTTAATCTCCAGTCCTTTCTTATTACAATAATCGTTAAAAGAATTTAACAGAGCTTGGAGACCTTTTTTCGTCTGGGAAATTAGAATGGTATCGTCCGCAAACAATAGGGAAGTAACTTTTTCGCCATTCAACTTTGGAGAATCATTTTTGCATCCCTCCAAATATAGAGGAATGTCGTTCACAAATAGCGAAAACAATGTGGGTGCCAGTACACACCCCTGGCGCACTCCACGTTCAATTGGGATTTTGGGAGTTAGTTCCCCTTTTGGGCCCCAACGAACTCTCGCAAAATTACCTCTATGGAGCTCTTTAATTTGGGCTATCAAAGTGGGTGGCATCCCTACTAAACTCAATGTTTCCCACAATAAGTTACGTGGGACTAAATCAAACGCCGCCCTTAAGTCGACAAATGCGTCATGAAGTTGGCCCTTCTTAATCTTAATGTATTTCCAATAGAGGCAACAAAAGCGAAAGATTTGATCAATTGTACTAACTTTAGGTCTAAATCCCGCTTGGTATCTAGACAGGATTGCCTCTTCATCCAGCCAATCATTGACACGAAATAGGATATGTTTTGTATAGATTTTTTGTAAAATGTCCATCAGACTTATTGGACGATAATTTGAGGGGTCCATCCTATCGCCTTTCTTGTAAATTAAAACGATTTCCGCCCCCTTCCAGCTCTCCGGGAAGTCCAGGTTCCGGGATAACTCGTTACACAGATGATTAATATACGGAGCCCATATTTTTAATTCGTGTTTATACAAGTCTCCCGGAATCTTATCTAGCCCAGGAGCTTTGCCAGACTTGATCTGTGTTATTGCTAATTCTGTTTCCCCGAGAGTAAAATCCAAAGTATCCCTCAGGGTAGCATGGCTTGGGGTTCCATCTGTAGTGGGTTCCCCATATTCCTTATAAAGGTTAGAAAAATGGTTTACCCAGGTCTGTTCGTCTAGATAGATGTCCTTAACCACTCTACCTTGGTGATTCCCATTCGCTATCAGCCTCCAGAACGCTATGTTATCACGTATTTTTGCTGCATGGAGCAAATCTGCCCGTTTTGCTTCCTCCCATGTCATTTTGCATGTTTTTTGGATCAGTTTGTAATTCTTCCTGGCTGCCATGACATCTGGTTGTGCCTTTGATTTAATCGCATTTAAAAGCGTCCTCTTAGACTCCCTACACTCTTTATTATACCAGGGTTTACTATGTGGCAGATTATGGGTCTTCTGCTGCCTTTTCCTCGGCATCTTAGTGACTAGGAGCTTCAAAGCATCAAAAAATGTTTGGTGCAACTTCATAAAATAACTACCATTATCCTCCTTTGGGGTATTATTTGAATATGCTCCAAAGATGCTAGCAAAGAGCTTATAAATTTCTATTATAATTTCCCCGTTATCCAATATTAGTGGCCATTTAAGAGAACGTCTATTATTGCTAATGTGAATCTCATTGTGGTCACCATCGGTTGCTTCTCCAATCGGGATAGAAGCTATGTCCCCAAATAGGGAGTCCTCAATCTGAAGAACTAGGGGGAAATGATCACTTTCTAGTCTTTCAATTACCTGCATGTCATGGAGAAATCTCCATGATGACACCGAGGCAGTAATGTAATCTATATTGCTTTTGTATTTCCCTCTATAAAAGGTATGCTTCTTCACAGTGTCTGATGGTAACCGACCATTGCATGCCCTAATGCTATGTTCTGCACACAGTTTCAACATTTGGAGGGCCAGGGGCGAACATTTAACTGATTTAATATTATCTAATACAGAGATCCCATTTGCCTCGTCTTCTTCTAACAAGATATCGCTAAGCCCCGTAATGGGCTCAAAATTACAATTAAAATCACCTGCCATGATGACATAATTCTCTCTAGTATCCAGTTTACCCAAACCAATCAAAATTCATCTTGCATACCTACAAAAGGTTTACTACAAATGGATTCTTTTCAAGCAAATGCGTTCTGAATACCTGGCTGGAGCATTTGAAGCAATTATGGGACAAAAGTCTGTCATTAGTTAATAAAAATCTTTGAATCCAGTCGCAATAAAGACTTTTTGTGGACATTTTACGCAGGTTGTTGCCCACGTGAACAACATAATTTAAAGCTTGATTATAAACAGTAAAAGAACATGAAAAATTATCCAAAATAAGTATGTAAACTCTCCATTATAAATTTGAAGTATTATTTTTAAAATAACAATTTCTATTTTGTAATTTTATGTTCTTTTGCTGCACAAAAATTATTTTATTTTAAAATAACACCTGATAAAAAATGATATGGCAGTTACATGCATGTCTACATCATATGTCAAGCAGTCATTTGTTAATCATGTGGTCCGTGTGGCTTTTAGTGTGGTAAGTGTTCTTTTTTTAAAAAACTATTCACCAATTAGTTTTGGCCAGAGGATAAAAATAACCTTCTGCATCCGTAGGGAGCGACACGCCAAGGAGAAGAACCAGCTCCTCCAACAGGTGGACGGAAGAAAGCGGGTGAATAGCCTTTTCAGAAAATGTTTCACAGAAATAAATTCAAGTCTGGTAATTGCTGACAGGGCCCAATCCACCTCTTGTCGCCAAACCATACTCCATCAAAATCAGCACTATTTTTCGACTTTGACCTAGTCTTGCGCAACTATATGTCCGCGGTTGGCGATTAGATCGTTTAGGCACTATTTTTTACTAAACACTTACACAATTCATAACTCTGGTTCCACTGATTGGATTTTTATCATTTTGGTGGCAAATACTGTATTTAATTGTACTCTATGTGACCTATTATGATAGTCCGTCCGCCATTGTGGTGGTGAACGGGGCCGTCCGCAATACATGCGGCGGTCCAGCACACCCAATTAGGATGCAACCGCCATGCATTTTAACAATGCAGCGGGTGCTTCTGAATGTAGCACCCGCCTCGATGTTCAAAATGCATGTTGTGCATTTCACAGCACTAAGTGGCAGGTACCACACGGTGCCCACAAGGGGGGCCCGCAATGGGCCCCAAAACCAATCCCCACTAGCCTTTCCAATTGTGGTTTTGCCACAATGGAAAGGCTGGATGAAGACTGCTTCCTAATTTGGAGGACGGTGCCTGCTAGGCACCGCCACTATTTTTGCCTATCTGGACCGTCCCCCAGGTAATGTGAGAATTGCCTGTAGTGGTTCCGTTGCGGACGTCTTTGCATACACCATGGTCGCAGTCCTGTTCCTCCGCCACTGTAATGTGGCGGGGGAAAATTATGGTCCGATGGCAGAAGGACCACCACTGCACAGGTGATAATGATAAATATAGAGGGGTTTTACCCAAAAGACTCACTGGGGACCTGGGTGTCAAGTAGTATACAAAAAGAGGGGTCATAGTGAACCATTATTAACTCATCACTTTTAATCACAATAGCATAAAATACATATACTCATCAGAGCGCATTGCTGATCATTCACAATGAGCTAAATCCACAAAAAGTAGCCGTCGACTCCAGTGGCTGACCCCGGGAGCGTTGGCTTACTGTTAGATGCGGCGGACAATACCCTCATTTAAGGTGACGGTTTCGTTGGAATCACTAAATGGAACCACCCCTCAAGATTAGGTCTCGAGTTCTTTTAATACTGATATCGACTGATTACAAGAACTGTCTGCCAGTCCTAAGATAATTGTCGACTTTGAAATCATCCATATGACAAGGAAGCTACGTGATTTATTGCACTGAAGCTTTGATCTATCAACTTATGGCAATTAGATATTCCACCCATCATGAAGACATATTGTACCCTTTGGTTTCACGTTCTTGTCCTGATGAAGACCCCGGTGTAAGGTGTCAACCACGCCTACAGTTGTAGTTTTGGGGTCAAAACGTCGACGGCTACATTCTTATACATCAGTTGACGCCACCCCTATTTTGGATATTGAATATCAGCATCATATACATAATCTTTGATGAACTTTTGGAAATTATTTATTCCTTTTTGGCTCAGGGCTCTGAAGCCAAATTATTTTATATATCAATTTTGAAATAACTTGTGGGCACATTAACTATTTCTTTGCAAATTTTCTCTCTGTTTCATGGTACTCCTTCTTTCCTCTCCATTGGGCACTATGATGAGTGTGTTGCCATTATTGTTTTCCAATGTATTGTGGATTTAGCTCATTGTGAATGATCAGCAATGCGCTCTGATGAGTATATGTATTTTATACTATTGTGATTAAAAGTGATGAGTTTATAACGGTTCACTGGGACCCCTCTTTTTGTATACCACACCACTGCACAGGTGGCAGTCCTTCCGCCTTCGTAATGAGCCTCTATGTTTCTAAATTGGTGTTATAGTTTTCTTGAATTTCATTTTCACTTTATTACAGTTTGTGTGCTGCATAAATCACATTGCCTCTAAGTTAAGCCTGACTGCTTTTTGTGAAAAGCTACTCGGGGTAAAACACAGGTTAATGTAATGCCCTTTTGTGATTCAGCCTGCAAGGGATTGCAGCTGTTGCTTAACTAGGGCTCACACCAATGTCAACCAACAACTCAATTTCTCACGCCCACTAACCAGTACAGGTGTGGGCTCATTTCCCAATTTGTTGTGTGGTAAGGAATTCGCATACGTTTGATGTTACAAAGGCCACCTCAACCATTACCACATTCAGTATTGCTCTCATAGACTTCTGTTTCCACTTGATGTCTGGGATTCATGAACCAGACATAAAAAACATACGCAATGCCAATAGAGTATTAAGCAATATACAGGTCCAGCCACAGAAAAATGTTTAGCTGATACAGAAGGGTCCTTCAACGACTGCCATGCTCACTATAGAGAGGTTAATCTAATTGTACATTGCAAACGCCAGTGACTACAAGAGAACTGTATTATATGCTAGGTCAAATCTATCCATGAAACCTATTTATGTATGCAGTTATATAGTATTTTTACAGCCAAAAGGCAGTGAAACGCTCAACATGGTCAAAGACAAGCTTTAAACCAGCAAGATGGGTTGCGAATCACTAATTCTGTCATACTCTTTTACATGCATCCTGATCCTCATTTTGGCCATAATTGCTCACTAACTCTCTGGGTAAAAATGTATATGTTCTGCTGTTTACATCTCAAATAGAAACAGGGGCACATCCAAACTCCTTAGCAGGACACCAGAACAGTCTTCCTATCTTCCCTGGGGTTCTGCAGAAAAAAGCACTGAGGTGGTGGTCAAACGTGTGAGGCAGTGGGTGGTTCTCATACTTTTATGTCACCTACGGGCTCAAGTAAGTTGTACCATGATGGTCACGTATTATAGTTACCGTAGGATATAATTTATAGTTACTTGAGATAATGATGACTATGACTGCTGAATTTCTATGGTTTGGTTTTTGTTATGTGGTGAGAAAAAAAGGATTGACAGCAAGATACCAGTTCAAGTCTGCAACTCATTTGAGGTCACAAGACTTAACAAATGGACTAATATGGAATGGCATGGTGTTGCTGTATGATTATATCAGTGAGTTATAGTTTGTGTTGTCTGTTTAGCAAGCTAAAAAGAGTGTGTAACAAGGTACACCACTTATAATAATTTGAAGGTGGTAGATAAATTGGAAAAGAAAGTTATAACTATAACTTTAGAAATGTTTATGTTTGTGTAGTTTTAACCTGGATTTATAGGGAAAATAAGTTTTCCTGAAAATAACTAATCTGTAACCTTTGTTTTTTTAAATTAAATGTTATTGGTTTTTTTTTGTTTGTTTTTTAATATATATTTTTTTCTTTCATTACACATTGTATCACATATATTTATACATACATTATAGGTTTGCCCGTTGATAATTTTAAATTAATACTTAACCACATCTGGTTTGATGAAACAACTCCAACTATACAATACAAAAGAATAATACCAAGGAATAATACAAAAATACTTTTACATAGCTCGATATCCACCTGGGCTTTTAATTTACAAGTGTACCTGCATTTCTACTCCATATTCAAAACAAATAAATATCTATAATACCATGGTCTCTTTCCATTTCGCAATTGGCTCCCAAATTTTTAACCCTAGCTTTCTTCCCCTTTTCCCCTTGCGTGAGTATATTGCCTTTTCCAAATTATATATGCCTAATAAGTTAGAAAGCCAAGTTTGGAGTACTGGGGGGGTCTTATCCAACCATGCTCTTGCTATTGACAATCTTAATACTGCGGTGGCAATAAACATAAATTCTATATAGATATAATCTTCCCCCATAGCCCTTCCCAACAATATTAACAACGGTGTCAATTGAACTGGTATTTTTAACGTATTACCCATAAATTCTTCTATGTTTTTAATCAAAGTGTGTAGCTGCGGACAGGTGGCAAACATATGTACAATATCTGCATCTACAGCATTATAGCGGGGACAGGTGGTGCCAGTCGAGCCTCCCCATTTAGCTATTCTAGCCGGGGTGTGATACAGCGAAAACAGAGTTTTATAGTGTTGGGAACTTGGGATTGGAGGGGACCCGAGCATAGGATGGTGCGCCCCAGGTCAAGTGATTCCACAACATTTTCAACCTCTACCCCCAACTTTTCTACCCATTTATTACTAAATTTATCCAAATCATCCACCTTCCCTTTTAAAAGACTTACATAGAAAGATCTTATCGTACAATCCCCTCCTAATACTATTTTTTCCAATATTTCATTTCGACTAAAGCCCGCTGCCCCTCCCTGCTTATTGCTGAGAAAACTCCTTATCTGTAGAAATTTAAAAAAATCCCTACTTGCAACATCATATTTTCGGGTTAATTCTTGAAATTGAACAATCCCGTCTTCATCCATTAAATCCCCAATCTGTATTATCCCTTTTTGCACCCATCCAGCCATTATTAAGTCAGCGAAAACTTCCACCGGGAAAGATTTGTTCTTGTACAGCCTGACATACCTATTATATCTTCCTAGGTGCGCCTTTTTTAAGAAAGCGTTCCAGATTTTAACTGCTGCTTCTACAGTCTTAAATCTAGCCCTTTTGTAATATCCAAATTCTACACAATTTAAAAAACAATTTTCTGTCTCGGCCCCTAGTACTGCGGAATACACTTCTGTGGACATGATCGTAACTCTTTCATCAAGTCCACCACCTCCGATTAGCCCCTGCATGTACTGTAATGCGGTTGCCATATGATACATTCTAAAATCGGGGGCCCCCCATACCCCTCTCTCTCTTGGACGGGTCATGTACCGATATGCGCGCCGGGTCTTCCCATGTGCCCAAATAAATCTATTCAAAACATTCTCTAACAAATTAAACCATTTAACATCGAAAACCAAAGGGATAGTTCTAAAAAAATAAAGAAATTTGGGCAGTATCAACATTTTTATTACATTAGTGCATCCCATCAGGGAAAAATGGAGGTTGTTCATTCTCTCTAAGTCATTCTTTACCTTCAAAATTAAAGGAACCATATTACTCTCAACTATTACTCTGAGGTCCGCCGATAGTGAAACCCCCAAGTATACTGGCGAGGTTACCACTCTGGTATCATCGCACCTAGTGTGTACATTCTTTATGATTTGCGTTTTGGCTGTGTTCAGACTGTAACCAGATATCTGCCCAAACAGGAGGGCCTCTGCTTCCACCTCTTTTATCGCTAAGGTAGGGTTTGATGTTAAGATTGCTACATCGTCAGTGTATGCTAGTGTCTTCACTATACAGTTGTTTACTTTTATTGGTTGTATATCCACATTTATTTATTTTATTTATTTTTGCCATTTATTGAGCGCACTGTTACCGGGCAGGTGTCCTGGCGCTGAATTGATATACTTTCTCCATACGATGTTAGTCCCTATAGGTTAAAAAGCCATGTTTTAATGTTCTTCCTAAATGTCATCAGGTCAGTGCTTTGTTTTAGGGGGAGGGGCATTTTATTCCAGATAGCAGATGCTCCGGAGATAAAACTGCGACCTCCCCATCGGACCTTCCTAATGCGATCAGTCCTGACAAGCCATTTGTTGGAATGATCTTAAATGTCGGCCTGGTTTATACAACTGGAAGTGTTGTTGAAGGAAAGATGGACCTAGTCCATTCACTGCCTTGAACACTATACACAGTGCTTTGAACATCATACGTTTCCGTATTGGGAGCCAGTGCAATTTGCTCAGTTCCCCAGTGACGGAAGCAAACTTGGGTAGACTCGTAATTAAGCGGACAGCAGCATTTTGCAGCGTCTGTAGCTTGTTCAAAATCCCTTGCTGTGCTTGCAAATACAAATTATTGCAGTAATCAAGAATCATTAGATTCAAAGCGCCTCAGTAACGGCTCCAGGTATAGTGCGAACAGTAGGGGCGAGGAAGGGCACCCCTGCCTGGTCCCCCTAGAAATACTAACTGCAGCTGAGAGCCCTCTGTTAACACTAATTCTAGCAGTGGGGGTAATATATAAGGCCTGTATAGCTTTTATAATCCTTCCCCCTATCCCACACCACTTCATAGCATACCACAGATAATCCCAGGAGACCCTGTCAAACACCTTTTCCGCGTCGAGAAATAGCACTGCGACAGGGTCTCCTAAGACATCTGCGGCGTTGAGGATGGTAACTACAGTCCTAACGTGTTGGGTTGTCCCTTTCCCAGGTATAAACCCATGCTGAGTAGGGGTTACCAGTTGATCAATATTTTTTGCCAGTCTTTTTGCCAGTATTTTGGAGTATATTTTTACGTCTGCGTTCATTAGTGTTATGGGTCTGTAGGACCCTGGTGCTTCTGGTGGTTTACCTTTTTTTAAAATAACAATAATGTTAGCCCCGCCCCAGGATTCCGGAATAGATACCCCTAGTTGTGATTGCGTCAATGTATAAAACATATCTGCAAGTAACACCTCCCTAAATATTTGATAAAATTCAATTGGTATTAGGTCTGGTCTAGCTGCTTTCCCCACTGGTAAACTTCCAATGGCAGACTCTAATTCTTCCAGGTTGAAAGGGCCCTCCATAATGTCACGGTCCTCTTCGGGCAAAGTCGGAGGTATAATATTCCTAAAGTAATTTTCAATGTTTGCCGGGCTTGCCATATCCTCCGGGGTATATAGATCTGAGTAGAATCTTCTAAAAACTTCCCTTATTAAGTTAGGATCTCTTACCACATTCCCCTGTTCATCCCTTATCTCCTTTATTGTTGCTGCTGCAGTTTTCTGTCTAGTTCTTATTGCTAGTACTTGCCCTATTCTCTCACTATATTCATATGTTCTTTCCTTTTTTGTCAGATAATTATCTGCTGCTTTGCTGGCCAATCCTTCAACAGCTTCAGCTTTTAATGCTATGATTTTAAATAAATGTTCTTCCAGGGGTAACTTCTGACCAATAGCCCTACTCAAGCTATCTTCCTCCCTTAGTAGCTCTTTTTCTATTTGTTTTCTCTTATCGTATTCCCTCTTCTGCCTTTCCAGAACAAAGCTCATAGTTTCCCCCCTTATTCCAGCCTTAAACGTGTCCCAGACCACTCCTGGGGATGCTGTCCCTCTGTTAATTTCCCAAAAGTTTTGTATCCATGGAACCATATGCTCCCTGTATGTGGTATCTTTTAGTAAAGCTCTCTCGAAGGACCATTGCGAGGGTGTTCTTTGTACTTGGGTAGTTTTAAATGTACAAATCAGCGGGCTATGGTCCGATATAACCCGTGGAAGTTTTTCTATCTACAAGCCAGGAAGTAGGGTAGTAGACGTTAAAAAAGAATCCAATCTGACCATTACTTTGTGTGGTGCGGAATAGAAGGTGCTCCCATCCAAATGTGGGTGTAGCTTAATCCATGGATCAACCAAGGCATTGTGAGTCACCATAGCAGCTAGTGCCTTATATACCCTCTTCTTCCCTCCCCGGTATGATCCCCCAGACTGTGTTAAAAAGCTCTCTGGGTCGTGTATATTAAAATCCCCACAACACACTATAGGCTCCGGCCACTGAGCCAACTCAGTATCTAAGAATTGGAACACCTCTGGATCATCTTCTGTCGATCCATAAACTGAAACAATAGTTATTGTCTGTCCCCTAAATTTTATTTCCGCAATCACCCATCTTCCCCATTTATCTTCCTTCTTTCTCACAATAATCGTATCCCTACCTTTTCCCAAAATTGCTATCCCTCTAGTCCTGGTACCCTGTTTAGTACTTGCGAGAACATTGAATCCTAGTTGCTCCAAAAGATAATTCTTACTCTCTTCTATATGTGTCTCTTGCAGACAGATCAAGTCCACACGCAGGGTTTTTAAATATTCCGCCACTTTCATCCTCTTGTTCTTGTCATTGAGACCACAAACATTAATCGTTGCTATCTTACACGCCATTGCAGAGAAGTTGGAGAGTATACCTAGTAAAACCAATTCTTTTTAAGCTCATCAACCAATATATAGACATACCATGAATTCTAAACAGATGACAATGTGTTAAATCATATATTGAAACAAGAATTATTGTTGCTGGTATTTTCCCCCTCCCATCCCCCCTCCGACCCCCCCTGAGCCAACCCCCTCCACCCCTTGACTCTCCACTCCTCCCCCCTCCCCCATCTCCCCCTTTCTACAGGCAAATAGGTCAAGAGACCTATTTTTATTTATTTATTTATTTATTTATTATAGAGTTTTGTATAGCGCGAACAAGACCTGTGGGTATCAGAGCGCTTAACATCGAGGTAGGTTACACATTGACAGTCCAATATCAATTCTAAAAACAAACAGATATAAGGTAAAAGGCGCTATGGCTATAAGGGGTGCCTAAATAAATATATTCCAAACACATGTGCAATTAGTAATAAAAGGTGAGAAAGGCCTAGTTCATAACACGGTCCCTATCAGTAGATAAGGTGGGCCTTGCGAGACCCCAATTGCATGAGGACAAGGGGTTGAGATTGCTTGGTTAACCCGGACTCGTTGAGTTCTGTTGCTTAGGAATGGATTAAACCATCTCAGCACACTACATCACATTACATCGAGGTAGGTTACACATTGACAGTCAGATATCAGTTCTAACAACCAACAGATATAAGGTAGAAGAAGCTGTGGCTATAAGGGATGCCTAAATAAATATATTCCAAACACATGTGCAATTAGTAATAAAAGGTGAGAAAGGCCTAGCTTATAACACAATCCCTATCAATAGATAAGGTGAGGTAGAGGTTATATAGTTTGGCTATGAAAACAGCAATTGGTTCACACAGGACTGTGGTATCGATCAGGATACAGCCGAGGCTTGTGAGTGGAGTCAGTCTCTTGATAATGTTAGTATTCATGAAGAGGGACCACTCTTCAGCTTATGTAGTAGTTCATACCAGCGATCCGTCGGCTTCCCTATGCCAGGTATTTACTCATCATATGGCTTTTCAATTCCCGTTTGAATGCTGCAATATTTTGGATCTTCCTAATGCTTGGAGGGAGTGAGTTCCAAACTCTGGGGGCAGCTCCAGTGAATGCTCGATCATATGTCTTTTTCTTTCGAAAAAAGGCCGGCCTCAACAGCAGCTCCTTGGTGCTTCTCGTTGGTCTGTTTCCTCCCGATAGCTTTATTTTCTTGCTTAGGTATCCTGGCATGTTATAGTGCACCGCTTTGTGAGTAATACATGCTGTCTTCATTTGAATTCTGGCCTCATAAGGTAGCCAGTTTAGTGCTTTCAGGTGAGGAGATATATGATCAAATTTCCTCGATCCAGTGATAAGTCTTGCCGCAGCGTTGAGACAGGCTTTTAGCGGTGCTGTAGATGTTTTAGGTAGACCAGTTAATGTAGAGCAACCATATTCGATCCTGGATATGACTAGGGACTGTATAGCCAATTTTAAGTCTGCCTCTGAGATGAATGGTTTTAATTTTCTTAGGTAGCTCAGATGGAAGCGGGCACTTTTCGCCATTGAATTAATGTGGGCTTTCATGTCGAGGTTCTCATCTAATATGATTCCCAATGATTTAGCTGAGTTGACTAAGGTTGGTGTGCAGTTAAGCGCAGTCACCAATTTGGTCCATTCCTTTACTTCCGGGTGGCTCCTTGGAGGTGCAATTAGCATGAATTCTGTTTTCTGGGCATTTAATTTCAGATGATTCGTCGTTAACCATTGCATAGCCATCTTTAGTGTCTTATTCATTAGATCTATGTCATCAAGGGAGGCGATCTTTAAGTATATTTGCGTGTCGTCAGCATACATGTGGTAGGATATCGTTGATTTCCGAAGAATGTCTTTAAGTGGTTCGACATACAAGTTGAATAGATCTGGGGATAGTGTTGAGCCTTGCGGGACCCCAATTGCATTAGGACAAGGGGTTGAAATTGCTTGGTTAACCCGGAATCGTTGGGTTCTGTTGCTTAGGAACGAATTGAACCATCTCAGCACATTACCGGCCAATCCCATCCTGTCCTGTAGCCTGGACAGTAGTGTTTCGTGGTTTACCGTGTCAAAAGCAGATGACAGGTCTAGGAGAATCAATAGGCATGCTTGATTTTGGTCTAGGGCTTGTAGCGCGTCATCAACAATATGCAGGATCGCTGTTTCTGTGCTGTGCCCTGCTCTGAACCCTGATTGGCATTCGTCTAGTAGGGAGAACTTGGTGATGTGTTGCTTCAATTGGCTCTGCACGCATTTCTCAATTAGTTTGGCCAGTAAAGGGATGTTGGTTACTGGTCGGTAATTATTCGGATCTGATGCGTCCGCTGTCGGTTTTTTGATTATAGGCACTACTTGTCCTGTTTTTAGGCAATCAGGGAGGATCCCTTGTGTAAGTGAAGCGTTTATAATTTTGGTCCAGATTGGAACCACAATGTGGCTGATTTCTCTTACACATTTTGCAGGTAAAGGGTCTTGATAGTGGTTGTTTGGTCTGATTTCTGACAGTGTTTTGGCGATCTTGACCTGGTCGTATAATTCAAATGTGTCCCAGTTTGCTTCATTCTTTGTTTTATTACTCTCTGTTGTCACACCGGCCTCGCTCCTCGGCAAAGTTTGGGTCGGGAGGATAACCGCGGCGTTAGAGAGCTCTACCTCTAGCGATTTTGTTTTCTCAGAGAAGAATGTAGAGAATTCCTCACAGCTTAAGGGAGTTTTTGAGTTTTCTTGGGTTGATTTGGCTAGTTTATCTGATTGCTGTTTTAGTATCTCGAAGAGTTTTCGTGGTCTATTTTTGGCATTGTCTAGTTCTGCTCTTATAAATTCTTTTTTGGAATTGATTACCTTTTTGTTATATTCGTTTCTGATTTTTCTGAGGGCTTTCAGCTCAGGTGAGGAAGGGTGTTGTCTCCATTTTCTTTCGGCTGTTCTCAGTTTGCGCCTGTCCTCATTCAGTGATCCACTAAACCACGGATTCTTTGGCTTGTCGGTAACTTTTTTCATTTTTAGAGGCATGGTGTCATTGACGATATTTCCTATTGAGGTTATGTAGTGCTCAGTCAGCTCATTTACATCCTGCATGCTGTTAGGTGGCTTTAAGTCTCTCTCGCAGCTCTCGACCAATAGCTCAATATTCGCCTCTTTTATTTCTCGGATCAATTTTGTGGACTTGGGGGGTTGTACGGTTCTACCCTTTTTCACTGTGGGAATCACAAATGTTATGGCGTGATGGTCAGACCAGTCGCATGGATCTATGGCCCAGATCAATGTCTCTTTGTTTCTGGAGATGATCCAATCTAAGGTCGCTCCTTGCGTGTGGGTAGGTTGGGTGCATGCTTGTATGAGGTTTAGTTCGGCGAGGAACTCTTTTAACAAATTAACCAGTTTGTCATTGTCGTCGTCCCAGTGTAGATTGAAGTCACCCAGGAATATGTTGTTGGCATCCGGATTGGAGTTGGCAGTTATGATCTCTTTTAGTTGCTCTGAGAACTTTGCGTTATCTCCTGGTGGATGGTAGAATGCATGCAAGTTGCATTTTTGATTATTTGATGATCTTATATTCAGACCGAGGTATTCACAAGATTCTATGGGGTCGGCTTGAATCATGTTGACCTCTATCTCTGATCGATGAATACATGCTATACCTCCTCCTGTTTTCCTTGGCCTATCTAATCTCACAATGTTATAATGAGGTGGTACTAAGAGATCAATGGCGGGGGAGGATGATTCCTTTAGCCACGTTTCCGTAAGGATTGCCAGGTCGATTTCGTTATTGATGATGAGGGCTGCTATGTCTGATGCATGTTTGGATGCCGAACGACAATTGAGTAGAAGGCATTTCAAGGGATTATCAGGGTTAAGGATGTTCCCATTTTCGGATTCATCTGCTGATAACTGAATATGTTGTAGGTTGAGGTGAATTGCTTTCCTGTCATTCTTTCTGGATGTTCTATTGGAATCAATTGGTACTGTTCTGATTCTCTCCTCCCTCCCCCGGGCCGGTTGTTCATAAGTTCGGAGTAAGGCCTGAGTTTCTTCGTTTGACAAAGGGTTTATCCTGTCTGGTCTATTGGGCCTATTTTTTAGGGACAGGGCCATCTCGTCATTCCTTTTTTGTGCGGCGAGTACTAGATTCTGGATATCAGACACCTTGGAGTGTGTGCTTGCCGTCAACTCCCACATTTTTTCGAATGCCTGCGAAATTATAATCGAGCCTTGTGCCAGGTTGCCTACTATTTTCTGGAGCTTCTTAATTTCTTTCTGGTTTCGGGGTGTTTTCTTAGGGAGGATTGCCCTGCCACTTCGGGTTGTGCATTTTGCTCTACTCCGTAGTTGTTCTGTTCTCATTTTCACAGTTCTATCCTTTGTTTCCTTGGTTGGGTTGTCGCTTCCGAATCTGTTTGGGATGTCGTGTGTGTTATTTATGTTGTGTAATGCAAGTATTGAATTTGTGGGAGGGGATCTATCACACTCTGGTATGAAATTCGGGAGAGGTATCGAGTCATTTAGTGACTCGCTAGGAGCTGAGGTATTCTCTTCAAGCAGATTCGCACTGACTGGTGGCGGCATCAGCTGTATCCTTTGGGCCTGGACCTGCTCTTCATTTGCCAGATTGGAAGATCTCTCTGTACTTTCTGGCTCGTTCTCTGGGGTTGCCATCTCCCTTTCTGGCTCGTTCTCTGGGGTTGCCATCTCCCTTTCAGTTATGTCTCCCGAGCTGGAAGTTTGATTGTTATGGTCCCCGGTTCGGTTGGAGTCTCTAGTTGTAGTATCAGTGTTGTCGAGAGTGACTTCATGTGAGGTCATGGGTAGTTGGTGTCTTGGTCTCTCCAGAGTTTCTTTTATTATTAGGAAAGACTTTTCAAACTCTTCCAGGTCCCTATTAGGTGCTTGTATCAGCACTATTCCCGTTTTATATAGCGTGATGCATAATTCTGCATTGCATCTTATTGAGGGGGAGGACATTATTTTTGTGCCATGAGGGATGTTTCTCATAATTTTTATGAACAGCATTTCTGTGAGGGCGTAGCGCCATTTCGCTGTTTTATTTGTGTAGAAAATCAAGTCATTCATTATGGTGCCTTTGACTCCATCAAAGTATGGGTCTGCGAACAGTATGTCTGGGTTCTTTCTCAATGTGTTATGTTTAAACTTTTTGGCAGCATTTTTGGATAGCGAAGGAGGATATTTTATACTCTGTGCTTTGGAGCTAGCCATCGCCCGGTATCTATTATCCATATTCCTTTCCCGTTGTAATCTTCAGGTGATTAGTTCTGAATTGATTGCTTGCAATTGTACAGTGGTAGTCAGAGGATTAGAAATAGTTCAGGTACCAATATTTCGTGGTAAGTATATTTCCTCTGCTATCCTCTAATTATATCCTTATGGCTGCGTTACCAAGCCGTGAGAATTAGTTTAGCTATCCCTTATTAAGTTGAGTTAAGTTACGATAAGTTAAGAGAGGACTCATGTTGAGCTAGCCATTACAAGATGTCCGCCGTTTCTTTCCCTGTTGTTCTGGGGAGATTGCACTTCCTTACTTTCCACTCCTGTAGTTGGTCCCTTTTTCCTTTCACTTACAAGATGTCCGCCGTTTCTTTCCCTGTTGTTCTGGGGGGAGTGCACTTCCTTACTTTCCACTCCTGTAGTTGGTCCCTTTTTCCTTTCACTTATCCGATTCCTCAGCAGGCTCTCTTCCCTGATTTGGTATGTCGGCAGTCCCCTCTCAATGTCTATGCCCCTGAGTTGATGTTCTTTGCAGGCATTGTGAATTAGTCTGAATTCTTTCCCCTTCTTTACTCGAGGTCAGGGTATGCTCTCACATTCCTTATGGTCATGTCAGGATAGACCTCTTGCCGATCTTTATATGTAGTGCTTAGGGGATCGTGAGTATACACAGTGACATGTCTTAAGCGGCCGCCATTTTAAGGTCAGGCGTGCCGCTTCTCCCTTTCCTCTCAGTTCCACTCATTTCAACTCGATTTCTTTCTCCCTTGTGTATAATCAGGGCGGGGGGGCCGCGCGGTGAGGTAGGGTGTTCGTACCTCGTCTGTCGTTCGCCGAGGCTCCACTTCTATTTGCAGTGACTGGAACTTGCCTGCCGTCACCGGAGGTGCAGTCTCCGAAGCCCCGAAACCGAAGAAGAAGGTGCAGTCGAGGAAAACTCCTCTCTCTCAGCCCCAGCCCCGAGCAGCCAAGGGTGACATCAGATGGCTCGCCGCGGGTCCGCCCCCAGCTCCGAGCGTCCACACAGTGAGGCTTGCACTCCGAGGTCAGTCGTCCGTGGAGTCTGATGAGCTGGGTCAGCCTCGTCGATCACTGACCAGGTATGTTGTATTCTGCTATTCTTAGCTCAGATCCTTCTATTTTTTGCTCCTCTGTATCTTCGGCGATATCTTCAGTGAATTCTAGGTCGCACCTAGGGTTATTCAGGGATTTACTCCATATTTGGATATCCCTAACCCCAGAGCTCTTCCCTAGAGCTCATGTCCGGCGGCCATCTTCCGTTTCCGTACCTATGTGTACCCGCATTAGGTTGCGCTAATCGCGTCCCTCTCTCGCTTGAATTTTCTTTGTATGCTGTACTGCTTAATCACCCTTGTGGTCCTCTACAGTGCTTTACTAGCAGTGACTAATATAACCACCCATTCTAACCTTCCTTCTTCTTTTTCATCTCTTCCAATAATAGTTGTGCTTTGATTTCAGATGTGAACATCCAAGGTTTACCCCTCACTATCACTTTAAGCCTAGCTGGGAACAAGAGATAAGCCTCCACTCCTAGGGTATGAAAAGGGGAGATCATCTGCCGAAGTTTCCATCTCCTCTCTATAGTGGCATGACAAAAATCAGGCCTGGCGAAAAAGGTTACGCCTTCGAATGTCCTCCTATTATCGGGTCTAGCCTTACTGATAATCTCTTCTCTAAGCAAAAAGTTTCCTACATTTATTAGGATAGCTCTTGGGAGGTTTCTCTGCCCAGCACCCCCTTCTCCCCCTACGTCGCCCGGACCAAGGACTTTCTTCACTGTAAATGGGAACCTATGTGCCCTCTGAATCTCCCTATCCCACTGCCACTGGGATTCTGGGAAAGCCCCCTTCAGTAGGTTAACCACAAATTGCCTGACGTCCTGCCCTTCTATCCCTTCTGCCACACCCAATAGCCTGACGTTATTCCTCCTCTGCCTGTTTTCAAAGTCCTCCATTTTCCAACACATGTCCACCGATAGCTTCTCCTGTTCTGTTTTAAATGACTGCCATGTTCCAACGTCGTCTTCCAGTCTTCCTGTGCGTTCCTCCACCTCTGTAACTCTGTCCACTATCCCTTCGTAAAGTTTGTTAACTTTCCTCAAAGTGTTCTGTATTTTCTTTGTAGCCTGTCTTGCTCTCCGAGATTCTACTCTGGCCTCCCCTTGCATCTGTTTGAGAATGTTAAATAAGTTTCCAAAAGAATCCTGCTTGGGGGGCGGGCCACCTGTAGCTCCCTCATCACACAATGCTGCACTGGCGTTTCCCTTATCACTAGCATTATCAACCTCCTGATAAACCTGCGATGTCGCAGAGTAGTCCCATATCAGCTTTTCCTCCGGGCGCTAGGGAAAACCAGATGTCTGACTCCTTGGCTTCCTTAGCTTTCCACTTTTCTTCCTCGCTGTAAATTATTTTCCTGAGGTGGTATAGTCTGTACCAGATAAATCATCATCTTCCACCTCGGAACTAGTATCTGTAGAAACTGCTGACTCAGAGTCCTCATTTACTGAGTAAAATTCTGGTTCCACAGAGGCACTGTCGCCTCCTCCCGCAGATTGAATGTTTGGCATGAATATATTAGCCTCAAGGCTAACTCTGCTACCCCAGGTGCTGTCTTGTTGCCTTAGTGCATTCAGTTCCTTCTCAACACCTAGCAGAGCCCCGAGCATATCAGCTGTTGTATCTGTTGTGTCTGCCCTTTCTATGTCCAAATTAGAGCCCCCTTTAACTCCCTCTATGGCACCTCCAAGGCTCTCACCTCTGCTTTGTTCACAACCCGCTTCGCGGGCCTCAGGAGCTTCGGGGGTGATGCTTAGCTCAGAGTTCTCTGCCGGAGCCGGTCGTTGCTCGGCAACCATCAGCGCCGCGTCTCCCATGCCTGCAGCGTTCGTTGCGTCCTCGATGACGTTACCGGGTAGATCGGCTGGATCGGCTGAGTACTTCCGCGGTGCAAGCTGCTCTGCATTCTTCGCGGCCAGCACCTGGACCAAGGTAGGCTGCCTGAAAACTGCCTCCCGATTCTTGCTACTGTTTTCTTTAGGGCGTGTGTCACTCCTAGCTGGGTAGCTCTCCTCCGCCGTATGCCCACTCGCAGCTTTAGCCCCAATGTTCAGGTTTCCCCGCATCTCTCCTTTCTTCCTCCCGCCTTTGTCGAGCATAGGAGGGGGTAATGACTTCCTTATTGCTCCGGCGCTTTTCCCAGCGGGGGAATCCACTTTCATATTCGCAGTCGATCCAGCTCTAACCGCAGGAGGCTCCGGCACCTTCTTGCTTCTCTCGTGCGCCTTCTCCCGAGGGGGTATCTTCGGCGCCATACTCCAGCTGATGTGCAACTTTGCTGCTCTGAGCTTAGCCCAAGCCCAGGCCACTCCAAACCAGTACAGACGTTTCTGCACAAACTTGATTACTGTACTCCTACTAAGCCGCTCCAACTCCATTAACTATCCATTCGGTAGAGAGTCGGGTTGATCTTCAGCAGCACAGCGTCCTTCTCATAAATCCTGAGGTTAATGCGAGAGAGGGATTAGTGCGACCTCTCAGCACAACGCTGCAGCGGCCATCTTGCCCCTCTACCCAGGATTTAAATGTTATTGTTTTTTAAAGTGTTTTAATAAAAATGTGTTTCAAATCATAGAATCTGTGTTGCAAGTGGAGAGTTGTTATGTGGATTGTCAACACTCAACACTACAGTGGAAAAGAGTGTTACAAAGGCTGTTGTCATAGACTGGAATATTGTAGATTGGATTCTAATGGAGCAGAATAGTAGAGTATTGTGCAGTGTAGTAACGTGCTATATAGTGTTGTGGCATGGTGTTTCACATATTGAACTGAAGCAACGAGTTATACAGGGAAATGGCATGTTGAACAGTACAGTAGGGTGGTGTAGGCTGTCATAGAGCAGAGTAGAGTGTTTGTTTTAGAGTGGAGTAGGGTGAAGTAGAGCATCATATAGTGGAGTATCGTCAAGTGGAGTGCCGTAGAGCACAGGGGAGCAGAGTGTCGTAGAGTGGAGTGCTGTGTCATATAATGGAGTGGCGCATCACAGAGAGAAGTTGAGTGGCATGATGTCTAGTGCCATATATTGTAGTACAGTGGCATAGAGTTGATGGGCATAGAGTGGAGTGCAGTGTCTCAGAGTCTAGTACAGTGTTTTCAGTCCAACAATATTTAATATTTATGTGACTTAGCTAGCATCCCAGATTAAAAACTTTGGCTTGACAATGATGTCATACACAGTGAGCATACAAATAGTTGTGTCAGCTTTCACAAATGAGCCATCTACTTCATTACGCTTCCATGACTGTATGTAGGAGGTACGTTCATGGATGAGCAAACATTGTTTGAAGCTTAACTCTGAATAAAACATGGATAATAATGCTTGGTAGCCTTTTGCCAACATGGGCCTCCCCCTGGTGCCCTGAAGAATTAGGTGCTTTATCTAAACCCATAACAAAGCTAGGAATTTAGGTGTCCTGATTGGCAATAAGCTGACGTGAAATAAAGAAAAAAAATTCCTTTTCTTCCAACTAACACTAGAAGGACCGTTATCATATGCATTAGTGTTATCAAAGCTGGATTTTTGCAATACTCTTTATTTGAATATCCAAGCTCAATATCTAAACAAACTGCAGATGGTTAAAAATGCAGCTGCCAAATTATTACTAGGTTTACCCAAATTCAAATGCAGCTGCCAGATTATTACCAGGTTTACCCAAATTCCAGTCCGTTTCTAAAGAAATTCATAAACTACGCTGGCTCCGAGTATGAAACCTTATCAAATTGTAGGCTCTCTGCATTGCCTATAAAACCTTGAATAATTTTGACCCTGACTTCCTTAAGCATCTTTTTACATGGTATCAGCCCACCAGACTCCTGCACTCTGCTGGGGCAAAACTAATTGTTACACCCAGACTCGGAAAATATAATTGGGGTGGGAAGAAGTCTGATCAAGGAAACAGCTAAGCTGTGGAACACTCTCCCCCCTTATTTTAGATCCCTGCCCTCACTGTTCTCCTTCAGGAAGGAGGTTAAAAGATGACTGTTTTATAACTAATATCTTCATCCAGTCATGTTTCTTCCTAGTCTCAGGGCCAAGACACCTTAGGGTATACAAGTGTTCAATAAATTTTATTAACATAACATAGAGTGGAGTTGCATACAGTGCAGTAGAGTGTTGCACCTTGGAGTGGCACAGAGTGGAGTATAGTACAGTGGCTTAGAGTGGGATGAAGTGTAGTAGAGTGGAGTATCGTGTAGTGGGGTACAATGGAATGGAGTGGGGTAGAGAGTGTAAAGTGTCATAGAGTGGAGTAACGTGTTGTTGACCATAGTGGCAGGGAGTGCAGTAGAGTTGAGTGACTCAGTATTCAGCTGAGTAAAGTGCCATGTATTGGAGTACTGTGTTGTAGAGTAGAGTGTAGTGGAGTGTAATACACTATTGGATAGTAATGTACACTACAGTAGAGTGAAGTGGCATATGGTCTAGTTGATTTGTGTAGGGTGAAGAGGTGTCTAGTAGTTTTATAGAGTGGTACAGTAGATTGGCATACAGTACAATGTCATTGAGTGGCACAGAGTGGAGTGGTGTACAGTGCAGTAGTGGAATAGAGAGGAGTACTGTGTCAGAATAGAATGGAGTAAAGTGAAGTACAGTGCCACGTGAAGAATTGCGTACATTGTCATATAGCCAACTAGAGTATCATGGAATAGAATGTTGTACAGTGGCATACAGTGTGCGAAAGTGTTGTACAGTGAAGTGAAGAGGTATAGATAGAGTAAAGTGTCTGAGAATGGCACACAATGTAGTAGAGTGGAGTGGAGTTGCATAGATTGAGGTAGTGTGTGAAACTGAGTGAGTTAAATTCTTATACAGTGGAGTAGAGTAAAGTGGAGAGGTGTAACATAGTGCGGAGTAAAGTATCATAGAGTTTAATAATGTGTCATGGAGTATAGTGGCATTCTGTGGAGTGTACTGGCATAGTGTAGGTCGTAAACTGTTATAAATTGGAGTAGGGTTTTGTACAGTAGAGAGCTGGTTCGCATAGAAAAGTGTTGTATAGTGGAACAGAGTGTTATACATTGGAGTGTATGGGCCTAGAGTGGACTAAAGAATTAGACATTGGAGAGTACAGGGAAAGACTGGAGTGGAATGTCATAGAGTGCCATGAAGTGTGGTAGACTTTTAAAGTGTAGAGTTGTAGAGAGTAGAGGAGAGGTGAGGAGAGTGTCATACGATAGAGCGGATTACATTGGAATAGCGTACAGTGGATTGTAGAAGAGTGGAGTGGAATAGCCTAGAGCTGAGTGGTGTACAGTGGAGTGGTGTAGAGTGGAGCAGGGTACAGTGGATTAGCGTAGATTGGAGCGGCATACAATTAAGTAGCATAGCGTAGAACCGAGGAAGATGTTATAAATTGTAATGGTGTCTCATACAGTAGAGTGGAGGGCTGCGTTGTACAGTGTTTGAAACTGTCAGTGGAGTAGAGTGTTGTACAATAGAGTGTACGGACAGATAGATGAGTGCAAATTTGGACAGCGGAGTGTATGGAGATAGAGTCTACTAGAGTGGCATGGAGTATAGTAGAGCTTTGTAGAGTGGAGTTAAATAGAATAGCGGAGAGTGCACTGAAGTGGAGTAGAATGGTATAGCATAGAGTGAAATAGTATGAAGTGGAATAGTATAGAGTAGTGCAGACTGGAGTGCCACACAGTGGATTTGTGTGGAGTGTAATAGCCCACTGTGTAATAGTGTAGTGGAGTGAAGTACAGTGAAGTAATTTAAACTGGAGTGGTGTATTGTGGAGTAGGATACAGTGTAATAGCACACAGTGGAGTGGTGTACAGTAGAGTAGGGTAGGGTGGAATACCAAAGAGTAGAGGGGCAAAGGCTGAAGTTGCGAAAATTGTAATAGAATAGAATGGAGTGGCATACAGTGGAATTGCGTAGAATGGAGTATAGAGTAATGGTGTAGAGTAGAATAGCATAGAGTGGAGTGGAGTATAGTGGTGTGGTGTTGACTGGAATAACATATATTGGCGTAGCGTACATTGCAGTAGTGTGCAGTACAGTGAAGTGCTCTAGCTTGACGTGGCGCACACTGGAATGGGGTAGAGTGTAAAGCATATCATGGAGTGGCGTACAGTGGGGTGTCATACAGTAGAGTGGAGTCCAATAGAATAGTAAAGAATGAAGTGGGGTAGAATGGAGTGACCAATAGTGGAGTGGCATAAAGAAAAATGGCATTGAGTGGAATACCATATACTGGAGTAGCATTTAGCGGAATGGCGTACATTGGAGTGGTGCAACCTGAAGAACATAGATTGGAGTTGCATACAGTGTACTAGTGTAGAGTTGAGTTGTGTAACGCCTAATAACATAGAGTAGAGTGGGGCAGATCTGAGTGTTGTACAGCGGAATGGCATTGAGGGTAATAATGTAGAGTGGAGTACAGTACATTGGAGTGGCGTAAAATGGAGTGGTGTAGATTGGAGTGGCATACAGAGGTGTGGGGTAGAGTGCAATAGCATACAGTGGAGTGGCATATATTGGAGAGGGGTCCAAACAAATGCATACAATGAAGTGGCATAGAGTGGAGTAACGCAGAGCTGAGTGTTGTACCGCGGATGGCATTGAGGGTAATAATATAGAGTGGAGTAGAGTACAGTGGAGTGGCATATAATGGAGTGGTGTAGACTGAAGTGCCATAGACTGGAGTGGCATAGAATGGAGTAGCGTACAGTACAGTGGCATACAGTGAAAAACAGTACAGTGGAGTGGGGTACAGTAGAACGGCATAGAGTGGAATAGCATATATTGGAGTAGCATCCAGTGGATTGGCGTACAACGGAGTAACATAGACTGGAGTGGCGTACGGTGGCATTATGTACAGTGTAGTAGCATAGAGTGGAGTGGCGTACAGTGGAGTGGCGTACAGTGGAGAGGCATAGAGTGAAATGACATAGAGTAAAATAGCATATAGCGGCGTGGGGAGAGCGGTGTGGCATACGGATGTATGTGAAATTTGCAGCAATGTAGATTATGGTGTGAAGAGTAATGCAAGACAGCAAATTATGCTGCCTCAAGTTTCTCCAAATTTACCAATCAAAGCAGGGCCTTCCATGGTGGGCTTGCGCTCCTTGTGATGCAAGGGTACCATAATCCAATAATACAGCTAGGCCTTAGTTTTTGTTTGGGCGGGTATACTTTTCAATATACCTTAGTACATGGCAGTGACAAGCCAGTATATAATTGGGTAATGGTTGTTTGCCGAGAATGAAAAGGCGGCTATATTCTTTTTAACTACACTTTGCCTGTGTTCAGTGTTAGGGCCTTAGATCTAGACAAGTGGGAGGACCCTACCTACTACCACTTTATTAAAGTGGTAATATTTAGGAGAATTTAATTATAGATTTTTAAAAATATTTTTTAATAAATTTACGTCCATATACTGCAAACATTTGTGAAATTCCGCAAAAGTACTGCAGTGATAGCCATCACTAAGTTTAAATGCCTCATAACTTAGAAAAATACTTACCCTACTTAACTACAGTCACCAAAAAGCATCATCTCTGCACCATATAGTATAATTCTGCCAACTTTCATGTAATTCCATTCAGCTGTTTTTGCGCTAAATCAAATACAATAGTCTATGGAAAATGCATTGGAGGAAAACACATTTTGGGACCTCCTTTTTTCTTTGCATCCTAAAAACAAAGCACCTCAAAAATGTACATCATCTAAAAATGTAGAAAATGCTGTAGGTTTGGAAAGTTTTGTGGGGATTCATCAAGTGGGTGGAAAGTTATTAGGGAGCTATTATCCAAGGAATTCCTATCTTTGAGAATACCAACTATAACTTCAGAGTAGCAATCAGATTTAATGTGATTTCTTTCTTTTTATCTATCCTATTTATTATGTAGTTTGTTTATTCGTATACATAAGCATGAGACCATAACTGTGTATTTTAGTTGTGCATGTAGTAATCATGAAACTTTACATATGCAATCTATTCTTTTTTTGGGGGGGGGGGGGGGGGCTCCTTGCTGCCTTTATTAGGATTGTACTCCATATAAAGCCCAAACTGTATGAAAGGCAATCGTTACCATAAAAAAATCATATTTTTTTCCTAATGGCAAATTATCATGTCCGATTACTACCAGAATGCTTTAGTTATTGAATTTTTGCAATTGTTTCTCCAAAACACCTATTTCAAATGGAATGACTGATTCTACTTACAATCGAACTGAACCTCAGTGGGTTTTCCCGGAGCACTATCATATGCCAATACCTTCATGGCAAAAATCGAGGAAGACTACATTCTAACTAACACCACATGGTAGACTGGATTAGTTTTTTAGCATCCCTATATAGATTAAATGTTTCTTATTTGGAACAACACCAAGGAAGCACTAGTGGAGAACATCAGGATACTCCACAAAAAAGATCAAAGAATACAGTTCACATGCAACATCAGCCAATTTGGTGTAGCTTTCTTGATTTATGACTGGAATAGAACACAAAAGATCACCACAAAGATCTACAAGAAACCCATAGATCGCATTAATGCACTTATGTTTGATAGCTTTCACCCGCCATTGCTCGTGAAATATTTACAATTTTTAAAATTTTTACAAACATGCCGTATCACACCGGAAACTGAAACAAATAAAGCAAGACATGAAAAGAGGTTTCCGATAAACTTAGCCATCGCAGTGTCAGCTAGAGGTCTAGAATTTTAAACCTCCCTCCCACCCCTTGTCCTCTAACCAACCCTGACAAGATAACTTAACTACCAGAAGGAGGTCCTTAAATGAGACTGTTACTGGACTCTAGGTTCAACTGAGTTTACTGCAATTAACATTATGTACACTTCCGCTGTTAGGCTGGTTTTTCACGGTTACCAAGGGTACTCCAACTAAAACTGAAATTAGTGCATAGCGCGCAATGAGGGAGGGCATACCGCCAACTGGAGACCGCTTGTAAGGTAGGCGACGAGATAACCCCATTTGGATTTCAATTTTTTATAATCGTCTCTAAAAATATCCACCATCCTTTCCGTAGACAATATTTCTGAGAGACGAGCATGCCATTTTGATAGCACAGTTGCTGCATTTTTCTTCCATGCTGCTGCAATCGCTACTTTGGCAGCCCCAAAGCAAGCCCACATTAGGGCCCTGTCTGCTTTTGTTTGCAGTTCTAGCTCTAGATCTCTCAATCCTAAAAGCACTCCTTCCTTGGCGGTAGGTATATGGTAACCCAGAATCACTTTCATGCGAGACAAAATCTACCACCAAAAGGGTTGTATTGAGGGACAGTCACAACATATGTGACTAAAGTACCCTAAAAGGCTGCACCCTCTCCAACACAAAACAGAAGTACCAGTCATAGAGAGTCTTATAGTGTGCCTTCCTTAGTTCTAGGGAATGGTTATATTTAGCAATATCCCTCCAAAGATGTTTCCATTGTGTATCTGAAATCTCTCTCCCTGTCCACTGTTCCCATGCCCAAAATGTATCGGGGTCTCGGCGTATGTGAGGTAGAGAGAAAAAGATTATAAAGAAAAGAGATCACTCCTCTCATGGACCCCACCTTCTGCACACATTGGCGTCTTCTCCTGTGTCGCTGCCTCTCTGACCTGCGGCTGGAAAGCCCAGTTTTTGAGTTGGGGATAATGGAAGTGTTCACTGGCCAGAATTTAAGTCCATTTGACAGCTGGCAAAGGTGAGAGTGTTGTAATTATGAAATAGATAGCATCAGTCAGCCCACTCTCTCCATGATTCAAATGGACCATCGCATAGCACCGGGGGAAATTCAGGATTAAAATAAATAGGTGTGTAGAGCTAAGGGAATGTCGACCACTGTAGCCCCCTAGACACCACCGTGTGCAATGTAAAATAGAAGTATGTGTACATAAACTCATACGACTTACCCCCACCTTTTCCATTTATCATCTTGGATAAGATTGGTAGCAGACAGTGTGTTGCTTGGCAACTGGAAAGTTAAATGACTTACTGTTGTCGAGACCAGAGAAAATCATGTGTATGCTTTGAAAAGCCAATTACGAGTAGATGAGATTTGATCTGTATGCCTTAGTAGTGCATATCTGTTGCCGCTCAAATGAATCTTGGGAGAATTTCAATATGCGGAAAGTGCAGACAATTTTAGAATTACTGTTAAGCTATAGAACGTGGGTGGCAACACTAATGAAGGATCTTATACTTTCGCTTCAGAGGATTCATGGATGGAAATTGTTTCTTTACAGGGGACATATGATGGACATTTCTCTTTTTAAAATATAGAAGATTAATACATAATTTCTTATAGGGTAAGTGAATGAAATGTGTCAGCTGATATAGAAACGATACAGTATATGGGTTTTGTGGTGTGGTGTGTTATGCACTCCATCACTTTCTTGTACTTTTTAGAATAATTTGACTTCTCCTTAATGTCCTTTGCTTGTGTAATAAAAGCAAAGATATAGGAACAACATTAAATTACACCATCATTATTTTAACTGTTTTTTGACGAGTGTGTTTTCGGAAACAGAATTATGTGACAATGTTTAATAAAGTGAGCCTTTTTGTATTTCTTTTACCATTTATTGAAAATAATTGATAACGTTTTATAGGAAATTTGAGAAAAAAAGGGACTAATTATAAAAAAAATGGGACAATTTCTAAATGAATTGTAATGTGTACTACAACGTCAGAACCTGGGCTCATATGGTACATGTGTATATAGATGAAATGTAAAGTAATGTAAGTTATGCTTGTATATGTTTGTAGCCCTCGAGAAGTCCACACTGGGCAAAATGCGTTGGCTGTGTGGAAATTAATGTTCTACACTTAAAGATGCTTGAATAAGGAATTGCAATAATGAAGGAAATTACCTCTTGTTTCATCTATTGTCTCAGGGATTCTGCTCCTACACAGAACTGTGCATAGAGACTTGGAACCTTAGTCAAATAAGCTTTATTACTGAAATTTAATTGGCTGCCAAACCTTCAATGAGGAAGTGTTGGCCGAGTCCCACAAAAAATGTAAAAAAGAAAGAAGGAGAGAGGGTCGGAATGTCCTGACGCACCCCCCTAGATATGGGGGTTAGAAGTGTTTTTTAAAATTCAATTGTGCGGCGAATTCAACGGTGTACCCGGGGATCCGCTGCAAAATGGAAACACTTTTTCTGGAAGTCCCCAAAATGGGCCAGATCCCAGAGGCAGTGTTTTTTAATTATGCAGGGGGTACCCGCCATCTCCCCGGGGCAAACTATAAAATGATGCGGGGGCCCTTGCGGACCCGGCAGCCCTAGGGACTGCCACCTGATCTTTAGAGAGACTGCATTTTTTGCTTCTTGTTTAAAGGGGTGAAATATCAATAACGTGTTTTCATTTGAATCTATACCTATCCCTGACTCAGGACTATTCCCCCTGAAATGCTTTGGGCCAAAGTGAATACAGCTGCCTAGGATGAATTATTTGGTTCATGTGCTAAAAATTCCTGGATCGACATATCTATAGCATTTGAAAAAACTTAGGAATCACACAGTCTTTTATGTGTATGGAGAAAGCAAAGAGAAAGTGATAAAACTAAACACGGACTAAAACAGATTAAAATGGATGCTTTAACTAATAACGCAGTCTTTTTAATATTTTCTTCAGTCTGCAAGCAAATATTGTAGCCTTTGAGGATCTTAAAATAAAGGATGGTTGAACATTAAGGTGTGCATTCTGTCACTAAACTTGGATACATATCCCTATGTGCTAAGCCTACAGAACACTAAGGGCCTGATTACAAGATTGACAGTGCGACGACGGGACTACCCCACCGCCGCACTGCCAAACCCGCTTGAAACTGACTGCCGAATAATTACTTTTTCTGTCATTGGTGGCTGATTATTTGGCGTTCCGACGGTGGTACTGCACCTATAAAATAGGAACCGCAATGGGAATGTCTAAGGAAGTTCCAGCATAGAATGGACCTGAAAACCATGCTGTGCTGGAACCAGGGGTACATGCAAACAGGGGGTCACATGTTATTCCCCCTTCTGTGAATCCACATGGAGCGAGGCACAAGGGTGCCCAGTAGGGTTCCCTTTCTTTCCTTACTGCCACTGTCATCATGGAGGAAAGACCTTCATAAAATCAGCGGCGATGAGGAAAGTCCCACCAAGCATATTGATGCCTCTTGACTGCCGCACCACTTCCAGGGAATGGCTGCTCCCTGGCGGAGTCGACGGTACCAGGGTGGCACGACCACCAAGGTTGTAATGTGGCACTGCCGCCCCACCATGAGACTTGTGGTCTGGGGACCGCTAGACTAAGACAGGGTGCACTATACCCCTTGTTTGGCCATATCTTTATGAGTGGATGTGTCCCTGTGAAATGTATGTCAATCCTTAGATATCATGAGTGTGCAGGGAAGCCATACTGAGTACATGGGCTGGACACTCATGATTAGGAGTTCTCCAGCTACAAGGTGACTTCACTGTATGCACAGATGTTTCGTACTAAACATCTCGTATTATTAAACCAACACTGATGTTAGTGTTCAATTTATTATTAAATGCACCCACAGTGCACCTTAGAGGTGCCCCTTGAAAACCTACTGACTACTAGTGGCTTGACTGACTGATCTTGACCAGACTGCCGCCACTCCTGAGTCGAGAACCATTGCTCTCAGGGGCCAGGAACAAAGCCTGCTCTGGACTGAGGTATTTATTTATTAAGAGGTTTTATATTGTGCTAGCTTGACCCAGGGGTACCAGAGAGCTCTACAGAATTAAGAGCAAGGCACAATAAATGGAACAGGTTACATATGAAATGGCAAAGGAAGTAAAAGACCAGCACAGATTTTGGAGTAGGGCAATAAACTCAAGATGGTTACATACGCTTGAAATTATGGGAAATGTAACAGAGAAGGAACACACATAAAATCAGTACAAGGAATGATTTGTAGGGACATGGGGGATGAAGTTGCTGAAAATGAGGTTCAAACAACTACCAATTTAGGGGACAAAAAGTGTTGGCTCGGCAAGAGCCAGTGGAAACAGAGCGATGAACAGACAAATTACAGAAATGAGGTTAGAACAAGGTGTTCACACCTTCTCCATGCAGGACCTGCATTCCAGGGCTCTGCCACCTATGTTATGTGACCCGAGCCTCTCCAAATAGTGGGATGACCCCCCCGTCCAGACAGGTGGAAAAATTGATAAGATGATGAATAGTGTCCCCATCAAGCCAGCACCACCCCCAAGGTGGACTAGTTGATGGGGACACCACCTTTTTAAATATATCCATCTTATTTTGGATTGAATTAGCATTCTAGGTTCAGGTTTAAACCCACTTCCTACAGGAAGTGTATATATAGAGGGTGTTGATACCCTAACTGTAGACAGCCCATTGGCTACTACCGTCACTCCCCTTAACACCCCTAAATTGAGTATTTAGATGGCACCTATGAACACTAAAACTCTGATAGGACAGACAAGAGAAGAAGGAAGAAGAAGAGTCAATGTCTGGTGAGAACTGCAGAAAGCCCTATGAACTGCTGGCGCAAAACCCTGCTGCTCTCTACTCTGTAGACGATTGCGACAGAGAGACTCACCCTGAAAGCTGGAAAACTACCAGACGCCAGGTAGCCTGCCAGCACTTTGAAAATTGCCTGCAGTCTTCCTTGGAGTAGACAAGATACTCCCTTGCAGTCTGCAGTTATCGAAGAGCAGAGTACACTCCATCGACTTGCAGCTCTCTGCCTCGAACAACACTGCAGATGAACAGGAAAAAGTTCCTGCGCTGTGGGGATCAGATTTGTCTCTCCACCAAGTGTGAAGGCACCAGATCCAACCGGAGCCGTGCAGCATCAATACCCACGGTACCAGATGCCCTGCAACCAACAGCAACAGCAAGAGCCCATTTGAGATTCCTACTTCACCTCGACCGAGCAGACATCGAGGGATGTCATCATCACTTAGACCCACTTCGAGAGTGGCCTAGCAGTCCTGATTTTGCCCCTGCTAGCTATTTGTCCCCATCTGTGAGGAGCATCTTTGTGCATTTAGCGCAACCAACCTACTTGCTCTGCAAAAAGCCCTCCTGGCTTGGGTACGGATAAACTGGCTGTGTTTTCTTTTTCCAAAGGCGCTTGCAACCCGAGCCCCCATTTGGGAGCCCTTGCACTTTTCTACAGGTTCCCCTGTGCATCCTGTTTCCAGGTGACTGACTGTACTTACATTTATGCATTCATGAATTTTCTTCACACAGGATTGCATTGTGCGTAAAGACATATGACTTTGAAAGATGTTCTTACCTTTAAAAATTGATAATAAAAACAGTACATATTTTTGAACAATGGTCCTCGTTTTACAAAATACTTTTAAAGAAGTATTATTTTTCTAATTTAGTCTCCGATTTATTCTTTGAATGTGTGTCTCTGTGAGTACAACAAACGCCTAGCACTTCCATCTGATAAGCATAACTGCTTGCCCACACTACCACAAAAGAGAACATTAGTATTATCTACTTACGCCTCTGTAAACCAATTTGAGACCCACTGGACTCCTGCACAGCGTACATCTTTTTAGCACATTATTTAGAGAGCCAGCATTTTGCATAGAGGGAAACTGTGCTCTATTTAGGCATAGTTTGAAGATTTTTGAGAAAATGTGGGTAAAGAAAAGTAGACTTCCTTTGGATTTGCAATTTTAAAAAATACCTGGTGTGGGTCGGGTTCCCCGGAAGTCATATGATGAATGGGCCAAATACTATAGGCATACATCATGGCAAAGTTTCTTTGAAACTTGCTTGTCACATATTATTTTGACGTGGTCACAGTGTTTTCCCCTTTCATTCAAATGTAAAGGTACCATTTTTGTAGAGATGCGTAGATGTTAGGACTGTTTTTGCAATCAGGAAATTACCCTTTTCAGCATGTAAAAATGATGAAACCTTTTTTTTCACTATGGTTTGCAGTGTAATATATGTAAGCAAACTAAGCTCTGCAGTTCAACTAAGCCATATTTCCCTGGTTTGCCTTGGGACATTAGTTTCAAAGATCCATGGGTATGCCTAATATTGACGCCAATCCACATCGCACATTATGGTAAAATCCCCTCCTCTCAAATTGATTTTAATCTATTCTGCTTTTGTACAATATGTTGTTCAATCATGCAGAAAGAATAGAAGGGCATTCTAGTATCTGGTGTCAGCTGTTCAGAATGCTCTGACCCATACCTTGTTGTTCTTGTTTTGGATTTTCCCACTTGAATATGCACACAAGAAAGTGAGAAGTATTTTGTAATGCTCAATTATGTATTTAAACAATATCTGAGGACAGGCATAATATGTTCTCTTTTCTTCAAACCATTTACTAGCCTTGCAGTGGCAGTTTCAACTAGTGGGAGCCAGCAGACTACTGTCTACCAAGTAGCCATGTATATTCCATCACCATGGTCCAGCACAATTTGGGTTAAATGTAAGATGGCATTTTGGGTTGGTAAAAAGTCTAATTTGCAAAACTGGCCCATTTGCGACTGTATTTAATGAAACCAAATTGTGATTCCTTAACACATTACCAAATTGGGTTTGCAACTAAATACCAAATAATTTTTGGATAGGGATGTTTAGGGCATCCTTTCAAATTCCGTTTTAGAATGGGATATAATAATATTTTGTGACTGAAATCCTGTCCTCTACCATTAATACTTTACAGAATGCACAAAAGTAGAGGTAACACATTCACAAATGGGAAGGAGTCCTGAAGAGTCCTCTCTCCTTTGTGAATGCTGAAAAAACATAATGTTATTTCAAGTGTATGAATTTGAATTTGAATTTAAAGGTACTTGTTAAGCGCATGACTACCAAGTGGTTTCTTGGCGCTGAAGGATGCAAAAAACCCAAAGGGCGGAGGTGCAGATGCTAGAGGTGCAGATGCTAGGGCGAGAAAGCTTGCATAAAAAGGAGGGTTTTGAGTGCCTTGCGAAATTCAGAGTAGGAGGCAGCAGACCTAATAGTGAAAGGAAGAGTGTTCCAAAAGGTGGGGGCGAGAACAGCAAATTTCATGCCCCCCAGTTTATTCTTCCTGAACCGTGGAACAGCAAGAAGGGACTGAGAGGAGGAGCGCAGCACTCTGCCAGGACAGTAGGTCTTGATCTCGGAGTTGATAAAAGCTGGGGCAGTCCCTGCCCAGGCTTGGATGGTTGTGCAACCCAACTTAAAAAGGGCCCTTTCTCTAATGGGAAGCCTATGCAAGGCCTTGAGTAGAGGAGTGTAACATTTTAAATTATTAAGAAACTCATCCACTTTCCCTTTCAGAACAACAGGCTAATTAAAAAAAGAAGGATTGCTTTATTTAAAAGCAATCACAGACTTGGTGGTCTGCTGACCCCCCATGCCACCATCCCTATGATGGCTGTGAATCCTAGTGGGTAGGAATTTGCGACCTACCTCATTAATATTTATGAAGTATGTCAAATTGTGACCCACTACGATTTAATATTTTGATAACAGACCCAGTACTTCATTGGTCGGTTTGCAAAATACCAAAATAATCATTGCAAGTTGCAACCAGCATTTTGCGACCAGTTCTTTGTACCCCTGAGAAAGGAATCCTTAGAAAGAGTCAAACAAATCAACTCAATGAAAGCCTTTGTTGAAGAAAGATTATTAACCTCAGTTTGTGGTTTTTGGTTTCTCTAATCCTGGGGGCTACCTCTTAACCCCCTTAGTCCTCTGTAATGTATTCTGCTCCCCCTCTCTTTGTTTCCATTCCCCAATCCTATCACTTTCCTTCCTGCCTTTGTGCGCTCCCACTTGCCTCCTCTCCATTTCAGCTGCACCATCCTCATCCACTATTGCCACCCTGTAATTCTACAAACCTATACTTAAAAAAAATTGAATTCTTACAATTCAAATAATAGTAATAATTGTAAGAATGTTGTTCTTTATACAGTCCTTGGTTTCTACCCTAGAACCATTACACCTTTTCCATTGAACCAGACTATATTAATAGAAAAGGTATTTTGTTATTTTAGCATTTCTCCAGCAAGTTTCCAAAGTCCCATTTTGTCAGTCTCACTGTCTGCATTTTGGATTTTCGTTAATATGATGGAATTCGATATAAATGAGTTCTACTCCAGATCGCAGATTGAAGGACATCATTTCAAAATGTAATGCTTTACTTGGCACCTAATTTGTATATATATTTTTTCAGTGTCAATAATGCATGTTGGGTACATAATGAAAAATCATTGTAGGCCTTAGCTCAGTTGTTGACTTTGCTTGTCTAAGCTTTTTGGCCAAAAGGATGAAAGGTCTACATCAGAGCTTCTTGACCTGTGGTCAGGGTCACCATGAGGACTGCAGAACCTACTCAAAGGGTCCACGACTGCTTGGAAAATTAAATGATATGAACAGCTTAATAAACTGTGTATAGACAAGCGAAATGTGCTATTGAAAATTTGTAAACATCTTTTAAATGTGTTGGAATTTGAAATTAAGGAATAAATATTAAGGACCTGATTTAGATGTTGGCGGGCAGGTTACTCTGACACAATGGTGGCGGATATCCCGTCCGCCGAAATCTTATACCCGCTATTTCATATGAAATTTTATTTTGGCGGACAGAATATCTGTCACCATTGTGAGGGAGTAACCCATTCACCAATATCCAAATCAGGCCCTAAGTTAATAGCCCCCGATTGATTTGTGGGAGCTGTGCATGTGCTTCAAACAGAGTGCAGTAGGGACATTGAGTGGCCTACACTTAATTTAGAAAATCTCTAATCTTCCTATTAAAATGAATATGTTAATTTCACTTTTATATTTGTTTATGAACTAAATACAATTCAGTTTTGTCCCCTGGTTCCAGCAATGATTAAGTGGGGTTCCAGAGAAGTAAAAAGGTGAAGAACCTCTGCTCTTAATCTCTGACTCAAACATTAGGGGAATGTTGCAGTATATTTCTTTCATAAATCGCCCAGTAGTACTAACAAGCATTGAAAATGCAATAGGTCTCGCAATAGAAGAGTTTAACTTTTTTCGTTTTGCAAATGGATGAGTGGCGTTGCGTGGATGAGTGGCGTTGCGTGGATGAGTGGCGTGTGAGAACACTAAGGCTATTGGCATTGTAAATGACAATGCCTTTTAATTTATCTGTTTTGAAAACCAATATATAAATAAATAAATAGCATTGTCATTTATAATGGCAATGGCTCAAACTTTCACAAATGCGAGACCTCACTCCAAGCACACTGAAAGGGAGGGGTGGAGGAGGGGAATGCTGCAGAGGCCGAGGCCTATGTGTTTAAGGGAGGTGCTCAGCTGTTCTGGGAACTCCCAAGTTGTATCAGTATAATCATTAGCAACAAGCCCACAGCTGCACAATGTGCTCACAGAGTAGACATCAGTGTAGACGTGTGTGTTTCCTTGCTAGTTGAACTAGTTAGCTCTCAACCAAAATGGTTGTAATGGTTTAGGTTTGGGGGTTTCACATTCTAACAGGCCATCTAACTTTGACACTCTTATTTTCTCACTGGGTGTTTTGTTCACATTTCATATTGTGTTGCAGGTCCCTCAGTCTGTGCACACAATTGCAACTAATGCCCCTGCTTGTGCATAGATGCGGGGGTGCAAAGAGACAGGCTTGGGACGGTCACGATACAAATTAGAAAGTGTTCCTTTCAACTTTATAGGCATCATTGATGTTTACCATAACTCCAATACTAAAGGCCACACTCCATCGTTCTAATACGGTTGCAATGGAAATAAAAAGGGGGGACCCATGGGGAGCAGGGCACAAGCCGGTCTCCCCCAGGCTGTTTTGCGCGGAGGGAGCAGCGCACAGGTGGGGGCAGGGGTCAATTAGGGCAGCTGGCGTGCGGCGGCTAAATTTATTTAGCAGGGCGGGCGGGGCGGGAAAACTACTGTGCCCTCGGGAGGCGGGAGGAGCGGAGGAGTTTATGTTCGGCGTCGGGATAATTTTACGACGTCACTCACCCTGCTCGGAGTTCCTTTCACATGGCGGGGCTTAAGGACATCAGGGAGGCCGTCTGGATTCTGCAGGAGGCCGGGAGGAGTGACGTTCTAATACGGTTGCAATGGAAATAAAAAGGGGGGACCCATGGGGAGCAGGGCACAAGCCGGTCTCCCCCAGGCTGTTTTGCGCGGAGGGAGCAGCGCACAGGTGGGGGCAGGGGTCAATTAGGGCAGCTGGCGTGCGGCGGCTAAATTTATTTAGCAGGGCGGGCGGGGCGGGAAAACTACTGTGCCCTCGGGAGGCGGGAGGAGCGGAGGAGTTTATGTTCGGCGTCGGGATAATTTTACGACGTCACTCACCCTGCTCGGAGTTCCTTTCACATGGCGGGGCTTAAGGACATCAGGGAGGCCGTCTGGATTCTGCAGGAGGCCGGGAGGAGTGATTTATTGGTGCCTGGGGTCCCAGGTGCGGCATGGCTGGGAGCAGCTCGCCGGAAACAAGACGGAGGGAAGAGAGGGGAGGGGGGAGGAGAAGTGCGACAGGGGAAATGCGAGACGGCGGGAAGGGGAGGGGGCGGAGCGGGTAAACAAAGACGGACATGCACGCGCCCGTGACTTTTAAGGTCAATGCGCATGCGCATAAGCTTAATGCGCATGCGCATTGACCTTAAAAGTCACGGGCACTGCAAGGAATCGCCACGATTCCTTGCAGTGTGGATAAAGAGTGGATAACTCGCAATACTCTCGCCTTGCTCGATGCGCATGCGCATCGGCAGGCGAGACCTAAAAATGACAGTTGCCATCTTGTTGCCGGACACAGATTTAGCAATTTAAATATACAAATGAAAGAAAATATACAAATTAGGTATCAAGTAAAGCATTACTTTTTGAAATGATGCCCTACATATAGTCTGCTATCAGGAGTAGATCTCATTTATATAGAATTCCATCATATTGACAAATTTCCAAAATTAAGGCAGTTGGTGATTCTAAGATCCATGAAGAAAACTCAATAGAATATGAAAATGCTTTACACTTACCTCTGCCATAGCATTCGATCCAGCGACGATCACTGTCGTAGTTGCTAGTGGTGGCACACCACATGGCAGAATGACCTTTTGTGGTGCAGCTTTGGTAGGTTTCTCCTTTGTAGATGAATGGAAACACACAATCTGGATTGAAAGCTGCATTTAAAATATGTAGATAAAAAAAAGTAGACGAGTCAGGGTGTAAAGGAAGATAACTTAGCAAGTTTCCTATCTTAGAGCTGGCCTCAGCTTCTTTATAATAACCCACAATATACATTGACAGTCAGTATACAGTCAGTATACTGAAGAAGTGCCTTAGATATCAGAGAGTTGTGTGTTACTTACTTACTCATGACATACTGTAACTTTGAAGTATGGGCCCAAACCATGCCCACATAGTGCTTTTTTTTCAAAATAGATTTAGGCAAATATTTAGGCCATGATTAGAAGCTGGGAGTTAAAGAATGATCCCTGCGCAAATGGTGTGTGCCCAGTATATCGTAATCAGAATATCAATGGAACAGAATATCAAGAACAAATTATCAAAAGTGAACTATCGATAGGTACTTAAAGGTGGTGTTAGAAATAGCAAATGTAAATTCCGCATATGCACTTAACTTTTGGTATTGTGTTGCTCAATATTACGGCCACAATATTCTTTTAGGTTGATATTCTCAAAGTTTAAATTCATTAGTGCAACTTGTGAAAACCGGACTTTGCACAGAGAACAAAATACTTTTTCTGACCTACATGGAAGTCATGGCTTTAGAGTGCTTCTGAACATTGGAATACCCTGAAAAGATGTTAAGGACAGTTCTCCATTTGAACTTATAAAATTGAATTTAAGATAAAGTGTTCACTTTGTAAGGTTGTTCAGTGTGAGCTTATGGGGGTTTAGTGTTCATCTTCTACTAAACACTACAATTGTTTTAATATGAAAATACCAGAGTTCTCTCACAACACTTCTGAAATACCAAGTTGTGCTGAGGTCTCTGTATCAGATAATACCAAGAGTCACTAAGAAATTTGTGATTGCTAATAACCAAACTCACTCAGAGCTCTATAAAACTTTGACTGACTCACTTAAAGCTCTTTGTAAAAATTATGCATATTCAGTGTAGTGACCCACATAATTCACTGGTTTACTTAGAATTAGACATGTGATAATAACCATAAGTAATACACACTGAAAGCTCTGCCCCACATAATACACCGGGCCACTCTGAGTCAATCAATCGATCAATCAAGGAATTTGTAGAGCGCACTCCATACCCGTGAGGGTCTCAAGGCGCTGAGTCCTAGTCCATATTTATTTTGCACACTATGCCATCTGACTTTGGACCCAGCAATATGCAAATCAGACTTGACCCTGCTCCACTAGTCCAACCATTTATCAGTTGCTTGTATTCTGATTCAGGAAGGTCTTGACATGACAGTTTTGGCTGGGCTGTTTCCACTAGAGTATGGTCAGGAATGCTTTGTGTCGAGATGGGTCTAGAATTGAGGTGACATTGTGTTTAAAGTAAGCATGGATTGGGAGGCAGCTATGAGTAATTAACAGTGGCTGAGATTAAGTCAAGCATTCCATCCATCACTTGTTGTATACTTTTATATGTTGCCTTAAGAGGTATGATTATGCCCAACATGGGTCCCATGCACACTGGGTCACTGGAACCAATCTTACCCAGCTGATGAGCCAATAAGCAAGGCAAAACTGGTCCTGGGTTGCTTGTGTTCTGGTTTAGTGAGGACCTGGTTTGGCAGTTTGGGCTGGACTGATCCCATTGGAGAAGGGTCAATATTGATTTGCATAAATCTGGGTCATAACTGAGGGGGTGTGGTGTGTAAAATATGGAAGGATTCGGATGTGGCCCTGTGTAATGAACAGTGACTGAGATTCATTCATGCATGCCATCCATCACTTTTGTAGACTTTTATATGTTGCCCATAAGTGGGACAAATATGCTCAGACATGGGTCCTGAGCCCATTGTATCACTGAAACCAAGGTATTCCTGAATGATGGAGCCCATAACAAGGAGGAAAATGATACTGGATTGCCTGTGTTCCGGTTCAGGGTGGGCATGGTTTGGCAGTTTGGATAGACTGTTTCCAGGGTCACAACTGACTTTCATCATCATCATCATCATCATCATGAGAACTTTATTTCAATAGATAATGATCATAAGAGCAGAACAAACAATTACACAGTAACAAATACATAAGTACACAAAAATACACTTTTAAAAATGGTGATAAATAGCATATTGGTTAAAAGGGGTAGTATTACCCACTACAGAATCTCTGCTAAAAAGTATAAAATATAAAAATCACAAAATGTGCCTTCATTTTTAAAATACCAAATGTCACAGCTCAGTGCCTCCCATGCAAAACCATAGCAGCCTGTAAATGCTTTGCACGCTTAATGCAAAAGACCCTAAGATACATGGCCACACAACACTAAGGGGCTGATTACTATGGCGTGCAGACATATTCCGCCCACCACAATAACGGTAATCGGGACCGACCACCAGTGGTGTGGCGGTCCTGCCCTGCAGATTAGGATGCTACCCCCACACTGGTGGTCACATCCAGCATATTATGCATTGTGGTTGGCGGTGCTGTCAGCAGCACCCGCCGCAATGCACAATATGCTTGTTGTGCATTTGCATGCACAATGTGGCAGGCACCGCACAGGTCCTGCCAGCTTGTGCATGCAAATGGAGGGGGGCACCATAAGTACCCCCCATAATCACCCCCAACCCCCTAACACCATGGTGGGCCACAAAGGGCCCCCAATTGCAAAGATCGCACACCTTTCCATGGTGGCATCGCTTATGGCTTGGTAATGGGGATATATTGCCAGGTTGAATTGGCAATTTGAAACTGCATTCAGGCTGCAATGTTTTAAAGGGCTACTTACACGTTTGACACAATAAGTGCTACAGGGCCACTAGTACCATTTAGTTTAAAGGCCATAGGTATATGGTATACCACAGTAAAAGTAAATTAAATATATGCCAATTCTGTGCAAGACAATTTTGCCATGTTGAGGGGAGTGAGCACAAGCACTTTAGCAATGGTCAGCAGTAGTAAAGCGCACAGAATACTAAGTCTAACAAAATTGAAACTATTTTGAGAAGGTGTTGGGCACGTAAGGGATTACATTTACCATTCCCACTCCAACCGAAACTATTTTGAGGAAGGTGTTGGATCCTAAATGGGTCAAAAGTACTATTCTCTCTCCAATCTAACACATTTTGGGGAAGGTGTTAGACACTAAATGGGATACATTTATGATAAACACTCCAATATAAAATATATTTATATATATATATATATATTACCTACTGGCGGTCGCCAGTAGGTATATATAGTTAGGATTTTTTCTCTATGGGTTTTTTGAAAATTCTATGTCTAATAACTTTGCCGTTTGTGGACGGAATTGGCTGAAATTTTCAGGAAAATGGCACATTTTGTTTCTGAGCAGCCTTTGAAAATTTGGGGGGGGTTCGTCAAGGGGGGGCCGAGAAAAAAGGGGGGTCCCAAAACGTGTTTTTAACATTGAGTTTTCCATAGGGCGGTTGGCCTCACTTTTAGCCCGAACGGCTGAATGGATTTGCACGAAACTTGGCAAAATTGTAGGGACTGGTAGCCCGATGTGCCTTTTGTAGGTCTCAATATATGTGCTCCAGTGGATTTTGAGAAATTAACGTTTAAAAAAAGATATATATCTGTAACAGCGGACCGGTTAGCGCTCTGGTTCGCGGACTTTTCGCGCAACGGAGCTTTGTGAAGCGAAGCTGATTGGTTCTCCGGCGTCTGTCAACATTCCAAACAGTCCGTAGCGGCCGCCATCTTGTCTCTCGGTAGGATCGAGAGACAAGAGGAGGTCAAAACAAAGGGGGAAATAACTATAAGGGGGCATAGTAGATCCTCGCTGACCCCCTAGGTTTGATGTGGAGGTTTTAAAAGGGCCCCGCGGGGCAAAAAAAAAAAAATAATAATAATAATCGAACGGCTGAATGGATTTGCACGAAACTTGGCAAAATTGTAGGGACTGGTAGCCCGATGTGCCTTTGCTAGGTCTCAATATATGTGCTTCAGTGGATTTTGAGAAATTAACGTTCAAAAAAAGATATATATCTGTAACAGCGCACCGCTTCGCGTACTTTTCGCGTTACGGAGCTTTGCGAAGCGAAGCTGATTGGCTCTCCGGTGTCTGTAAACATTCCAAACAGTACGTAGCGGCCGCCATCTTGTCTCTCGGTAGGATCGAGAGACAAGAGGAGGCCAAAGCGAAGGGGCAAATGACCATAAGGGGGCATAGTAGATCCTCGCTGACCCCCTAGGTTTGATGTGGAGGTTTTAAAAGGGCCCCGCGGGGCAAAAAAAAAAAATAATAATAATAATCGAACGGCTGATGACCATAAGGGGGCATAGTAGATCCTCGCTGACCCCCTAGGTTTGATGTGGAGGTTTTAAAAGGGCCCCGCGGGGCAAAAAAAAAAAATAATAATAATAATCGAACGGCTGAATGGATTTGCACGAAACTTGGTAAAATATTAGGGACTGGTAGCCCGATGTGCCTTTGCTATGTCTCAATATATGTGCTTCAGTGCATTTTGAGAAATTAACGTTCAAAAACAAGATATATATCTGTAACAGCGCTCCGCTTCGCGGAGATAAAATTATATCTGTATTACCTAGCTGTTGCTAACACCAGTTAGCGACGGCTAGTAGGAGATAGCGACCATCTTGGGTCCCACTTTGCATGTGAGTGATATTTATCACTAATGACATGCAAAGTGGGCATGCCAAGATGTTAGCGACTGGAAACAGTCGCTAACATCGCTATCTCCTATTATCAACTTTTGGAAATATTCGAGATAAGCGCGAATATCTCCAAAAAGTAACAGCTGCCCTGAGCAGTTCTTAGCCATGTTATCCAATGGGAGGTGGATAACATGGCTAAGAGCATTAGCTCGGTAATGCATGAATATCGCGGAGTTTTCAGCGATATTAATGCATTGCGCTCGTTTTTTATCGTATTTGCGATAAACCTTGATAATAGCAAGGTTTATCTGCGATAATTTCTGACGGTAAAAAAATCTTTGCAATGCATCGTTGGGGATAAATATCGCTTAACTTTGGTAATATGCCCCAACGTCTGTTAACGTTCGATTCGAAGGAAATCAGGAATTGTTGAAAAACATTGTGTGCGCCATCTTGTCTTTTTTCAAATGCCACACTTTTGTTGTGCACGGCAGCCATTTTAGATGCCTTGACCAGATCCACTCTGTGCACGCTGTCGATCCTTAGCATGGCTCCCCACCCTCGCAAGCATCTCCCCCAGGCAGTGGTCACCCCCGCTCTTTGTTTTATGCATGGGCAATAAACCTCCCCCCATCTGCGCTGTTCTTCCCTGAGAATCACACCCTGTGCCCGCCCGACACCTCCCTTTCGCCCTATTCACTACCGCACCCTCTGACACTCCTTTTCCTCTGTGTCCGATTGTCCAGGCCGGTCCTAGGCTATCAGCTAGCCCTGCAGATGTAGTTTATGGCCACAGCTGTAAAGAATCACCCCTCTTCAAAGGAGTTATAGTAGATCAAGGCCCACACCCGATGAGATCCGTCACACCACACGTGTTCATACTATCTGAAAACCATCCTGTATTGTGATTGGGGAGGGGACCGAGCGTGAAGCGGAAGATTCCAGGGATGACTCTTTGTACATCAAAGTTTTTACAATTATGTGTCACATTAAAAATATATAGCACTCCAACAAAGTAGTAGGAATATAAAACTTTAATAACTTATAAATATATACAACAAAACAAAAACAGTAAAAACATTTAAACAACGAAGAGACCGTGGCAATTTCTTTTGAATTATCCACTACATTTATTGAAATTGACAGCACCAATAATGAAATATTCTCACAAGGAGGAGATGACTTGAATGATTTTTTTGATCAATGTCTTGATGGCGAATTTATCTAATGTTTGGTGACCATAGAGTTACAAGAATCATCATTGCAGACTTTTCATGAGGAAATTCCTGATGAGATGATTGAAGAGGAAATTCCTGATGAGGACATGTTACTAGTTCTTTCAAATTATGAAAATTCAGAAGATGTTGCCTGGGTGCCGCACTGATTTGGGTATCCGGCGTGGGGCGTCCCGGGGGGTGGGTTGTCAGTAGCGGTCTGTTGTGCGAATAGTTCCAAGGCAGCAGAACGCGCTGAAATCTGGATGTCACGAAGGTGATGTCTAGTAAGTTGCCGGCCAGCAAATAACGGCGTGGGGCGCCGCGGGGGGGGGGAGGCAGTCCAAAGTTCCGTTAAAAGGGCAAAGGAAAGGATCGGTGGTTTGAACCATCAGTCAAAAAGGGGAGGGGGTGCAACAATTTTTCCTACCGGGTCACACTGTGCTTTCACCGGAACTGAGGTCTGCAGGATTCTAGTCATTCAAACTGAGGCTGGCGCCAGCATGGGAGCGCCGACGTCCCACGGCTACAGTTTCGTCACTCCACAGGCGATCATGGCAGTCATTCCCCATCGGGGGTGTCTGCAGGGGTCGGGGACTCCCGCGGCTCCTCTAGAATCTTCAAGGTCGTGGAGGACTACGGTGGTGGAGTCAATCAGTGACCGGGCCATTTCTTTATGCTGGGCCCGCTCTTGCCAGGTCGACCGCCATTTTGAGAGTTTGGTAGCTACTGGCGATCGCGGGGTCAAATGAGCGGACGGGCTCCACCCTGCCGGGCGAGACGTTGCAGCATCGCCACAGTGGAAGAACCCTTTTCCGGGCGCCTGGAGTGCTGAGGGTGCAGCTGGGAAGCCTCCACCTGGGGAGGCGGGAGAGGCCTGTTCTCACCGTCTCTCCCTCCCAGTGCACCCCACGGCGTCTCGCTTGAGATTTGTTATGGCCGGACCAGGCGATGAGGACGAGAGGGGGGGGGTCGGAGGCATGTGCAAGACATCCCCCCCCAGGGTTGTTGCAGCAATTATTCAAGAAAGAAGAAATGTCCCGTCCGTCTTTGGGCCGGACCTCCGGTGGATGGCGGCCGGACGCCCTTTGCTCTGGCCCCATGAACGGGTTCCTTGGCTCATCGGCTGCAGCCGGATCCCGTCGGCCCCAGCCCCCGGCCGTTGGTGGCCGGACCGGGAGAGAGTGTGGAGGGACAACCTGCAACTCTCAAGGGCCACCGCGGCCGGACTGGGAGAGAGAGGGGAGGGTCGAGGACACGGACATTCCCCCCCCTGAAACTCTAGGAATAGGAGATAGATATCTTGCATGTTGTAATGCAAGTTATTGTGGTATATGGAACTCATACCATAATCTCTCAGGAAAGCATAAACTGATCCTTTTGGGACCGCCTGAGAAGGCCTAGGGGGTGAGGGGTACTCTACTTTGCCCCCTTTTCACGTTCCGAACTATTTTATTTTACTCTCTTCTGTAATTACACAAAATGGCAGCGATAAGATGCATCAGAGACAGACAGTGAGAGAAAGGAGGCCGGAGATGAAGAAGAGATGTCAAATACACATTGGAGATAATATAGTGGGAGAAGGGAAGTAAATATGAGTAAACTTACCATGTAACATAAAAATGTTCCACTCTATACTATAAGTCTCATTTTATACTACAATCACTTCGCTACAACCTCATAAATTAAAAATAAAAATGAATAATGTCTCAAACAATTTTTGTATTTCTAAATATAAATTTATTCTTCTGAATTTTCAAAATTTGAAAGAACTAGTAACATGTCCTCATCAGGAATTTCCTCTTCAATCATCTCATCTGGAATCTCCTCATGAAAAGTCTGCAATGATGATTCTTGTAACTCTATGGTCTCCAAACATTCGATAAATTCGCCATCAAGAGATTGATCAAAAAAATCATTCAAGTCATCTCTTCCTTGTGAGAATATTTCATTATTGGTGCTGTCAATTTCAATAAATGTAGTGGATAATTCAAAAGAAATTGCCACGGTCTCTTCATTGTGAGCCATTTTATTTTGAAATTGCTTGCTGTAAATTGCAGAAAAAAATAATCACTTTCATTTATCGTTTTTAGTAATACATAATATAAAACTAACTTTATCAAGTATTTAGTATAACAGAAGGACTGTAAATAAATAACAGAAAACATTTTTCAAATTATCTTAAAGTGTACAACATAGTTCCCCTTACAAATTAACAACTCACCTTTTTAAAAGTAGGAGAAGTGTTAGTACTGTGTAAACCAAACACCAGAAATTGAGCACCAAAAATTCCTCACAAATGTACCTCAGACAGTAGTATCACAAAATGGCTGTGGTTTCCTCTCATTTTAGATATATACATAACCAATTAACTTTCATCACACACAAATACAAAACCAAAGTAACATTTTAATTGGTTCTAAATTTCAACACTTTCAAATGTGTTTTCCCCATGCAATTTTCCATAGGACATTTAGATACGTCTACAGCCTGAATGGCTGAACGGAATTACACCAAACTTGGCAAAATGGTACATCAAACCTAAGAGGTCAGGGAGGATCTACTATGCCCCCTTATGGTCATTTGCCCCTTCGCTTTGGCCTCCTCTTGTCTCTCGATCCTACCGAGAGACAAGATGGCGGTCGCTACGGACAGTTTGGAATGTTTACAGACGCCGGAGAACCAATCACCTTCGCAAAGCTCCGTAACGCGAAAAGTACGCAAAGCGGAGCGCTGTTACAGATATATATCTTTTTTTGAATGTTAATTTCTCAAAATCCAGCAAAGGCACATCGGGCTACCAGTCCCTAATATTTTGCCAAGTTTCGTACAAATCCATTCAGCCGTTCGATTATTATTATTATTTTTTTTTTTTGCCCCGCGGGGCCCTTTTAAAACCTCCACATCAAACCTAGGGGGTCAGCGAGGATCTACTATGCCCCCTTATGGTCATTTGCCCCTTCGCTTTGGCCTCCTCTGGTCTCTCGATCCTACCGAGAGACAAGATGGCGGCCGCTACGGACTGTTTGGAATGTTTACAGACGCCGGAGAACCAATCAGCTTCGCTTCACAAAGCTCCGTACCGCGAAAAGTACGCGAACTGGAACGCTACCCGGTCCGCTGTTACAGATATATATCTTTTTTTGAACGTTAATTTCTCAAAATCCACTGGAGCACATATATTGAGACCTAGCAAAGGCACATCGGGCTACCAGTCCCTACAATTTTGCCAAGTTTCGTGCAAATCCATTCAGCCGTTCGGGCTAAAAGTGAGGCCAACCGCCCTATGGAAAACTCAATGTTAAAAACACGTTTTGGGACCCCCCTTTTTTCTTGGCCCCCCCTTGACGAAACCCCCCCAAATTTTCAGGGGCTGCTCAGAAACAAAATGTTCCATTTTCCTGAAAATGTCAGCCAATTCCGTCCACAAACGCCAAAGTTATTAGACATAGAATTTTCAAAAATCCCATAGAGAAAAAATCCTAACTATATATACCTACTGGCGACCGCCAGTAGGTAATCTATATATATATATATATATATATATATATATATCTATATATATATATATATATAAAAATGTGTTTTACATTAAACAAAACATCCTACCCAATAAATATTTCAAATTGGATAATTAAATTAAATAAAAATGTATAATTAGATTTGTTTTTTATCAATTACAATAACTAGCAGAGGTACAAAATCAAAAAACAAAGTAAAATGAAAATAATACTATAAATAGGCAAAATAATCCATTGAAAATATTATGGTATATGTAAAATAGCATAAAACCATCGTAATATGTATAGCATAAATTCATGTATTATTAAACAAGTAAATATATATATATTTACTTCGCAATCTTCAATGTTTTAAATATTAATAAAATGATTTTATTAAAAAAGATTGCATTACAAAAAGTCAATATTCAATATGATATTTAAATATACATTAATTTTTGATATATTTATAATTTCAAGGTAATCATTAAACATAGAAACACACATATGTATTAATACAGTCGAACATTTTAAAATTGATACTTGAATATTTTATACAGAAATATACAAAAAAGCATTTATATGATTTTCTGAAATTAAACCAAAACATTGCCTGTGAATTACTTTTAAACATTCAAACAAAATAGAAATTTAAATTTAAATATGAATACATATTTACAAAGAAAAAAACATTCATATATTACAACTAATTTGTGTTTACTTCCACAAATGTTGATTTGTTTAATTTAAAATTGAGAAAATATATTTCAAATATTCAAAAACTGTAAGTTATATACAAGCAGTAATGTCTTTAAAATATTGCAAGACAAGTGCAAACATTTAAAAATTACATTTACAAATGTATAAAACTAAATAAAAAAATTATCACTTCATAAAATAATTAACCATTTAAACACTTTATAAAATATATATATTAGATAAAATTTAACAAACAAAAAATGTATATTAACACATTTTATATTCTCATCATCCCTTTCCTCTATACCTTAATTACATATAAATCAATGGTAAACATTATTAAAATGTATTTTAAAATAATTTGATGCATTTGTAAAATGTACTAAGAAAATTGACAAAACTTAACGTAAACTAAAATAAAGCACATTAGAAAACATAAATTAACCCATAAAAAAGATATTATTAGCAATAATTTTTTCAAAAACTATGTGGGTGATTATGATGGTGGATGGACTTAAGTCTGTCCAGCATTGTCTCGGGAATTGGGACCAGCCGTCTATATTGCAGCAGTCCCGCACATGTAATGACAATGTGACCTCCACTGCTGCCTGCAGCTCATGCCGCAATTAAAAAAATGTATGTTGTGCATTTCCCTGCACTATGTGGCAGGCACCACGCGGTCCCTGCCACCTGGTGCAGGGAAATGTAGGGGGCACCATTGGTGCCCCCCAAGTACAAAACAAAAGTGCCCATGCACAGGTGAGGCCCTCAACGGGCCCTCAAAGTCAATCTCCGCCAACCTTTGAATGGCGGAGGAGCCGCCATTAAAAGGCTGGCAGATTGCAAAATCCTAATGTGGTGGCGGTGCCTGCTAGGCCCCGCCACCATTCTAAGTATGCTGGCCGGGTCCAACAGGATTGCCTGAGTAAGGCCCGTCCACCAGCACACTGCTCACTATCCTTATCTGGCAGGGAATAGCCGCACAATCGAGGTAAACATGCCACCGGCAGGCTGCCGGTGGCGGGTTCACCGCCATCGTAATCAGGCCCTATAATTTTAACATCGATATTAAAAACAAAACTTAAAACATCATCATCTTTAGTTCGGTTTTAAGAACCATAAAAGTAGATAAGAACAAATTCATTAGTTACAAAAGCACACACACAGAGGCTTGATGAACTCAACCAAACTATGATAGATTTATAAGCAATATTAAACAGACTAAATTTCAGAAATTCTAAAATAAATGGTATTCATTTCACACATGCCCCCCATATGTCCCATGCCGTACTACCCTGGCCGTACACCCCCCTCTAACACATCCAATACCATTAGTGCACTGGGGCCCACCGCAGGGCCCTTACCCAAATTACCCACACAACCCACAAAGCTCTTTGTTAGGGGTAGAACAGGGATGTCCAGAGGCAGTATGAATAAGGGAATCCGGGGCCAAATGGGCCCCCACACTAGAGTCGGTCAGATTCACCACCAGGAGTAAACCAAAGATAACAATCATGTTTAAAAAAGGCGGTTTTGGTGATATAGACCCTAGGACATTATGAGTATCTCATAACACCACTAAAGAAGAGAAGGCAGCATCACAAGGAACTGGATAGTGGCAAAAGGATAGTTATTTAGCCAGCAAAGGTAGGGCCATAGTCATTCAGTCCACTGAGGCCTATTAGACAGAATTTCTTAGACTTCTAGGAGATAGAAGAAATTATGAATCACTAACCACAGACACCAAAGATGTTCTGAGAGTACACATTTCCAGCATGACTGAAAAGGCTCTGGCCCATGATTGGATTACACAAAAGTAAGGCAAATTCCTGACTAATAAGAACCTACCACCACCTACTTCTACACTGTCTGTAAAATACATAAAGCTTTGGAATTGACCAATAGTATTTGGGATAGAGTTGATCCTAGAACCTCTATCCAGGTTTGCAGATGCCTTTCTGAGGCCAGCAGTACTCTGCCTGTTGAGAGACATGCAATTCAACCCAGACATGCATATACTCGTGGGTTTGGACATTCAAAGTCTCTATAAAAGTCTCCCTCATCTAGAATCCCAGGATATAATTGAAGAAGTGCTTTCTGAAAAAGAATGGGACTTCCAGACATCAAGAAATGTTGTGATGGAATGCTGGATATGGACTTTAATGTACGACTTCTTCAGATTTGAAGAAGCCCTCTATTTACAAAAACACTTGACCAGCATGGGAAACACTTTTGCACCGAGTATAGCTAGTCTCTGTATCCAACACTTGGAGGTACACTAAATCAGTTGCCCTCAGAACCCCTTTTGCAAACATATAAGACTATGGAAATGATACATCAACAATGTTCTTATCATTTGGGAGGGTAATGAATTAACAGCAAAGAACTTTCTAATGCGGCTCAATGTACAGAATGAATTCCTGAAATTTACCCATGCCATAAGTGGGTAGGAACTGGTATTTGATGATATCAATGTAGAGGTAAACCAGGGGGTCTTTAAAACAACAACACACAAGAGACCCACTGCAAAGAACTGTCTACTACTATACAACAGCTTTCATCCCCAACACCTAAGCGAGAATCTCCCTTTTGGACAGTTCCTAAGATTGTGGAGAAACTGTTCAGAGCTAAGCGACTATAAAATACAAGCCAACCGCCTAAAAACTAAACTTGAGGCAAAAAAATATCCACAAATGATGGTGCCTCAAGCAAAGAAATGGATGCAAAAAACATGTATTACCACTTTCAATACAGCAGCTAATCAAGAGACAAAAATCATAAATAACCACTGGCGTTTTTTGACTAGTGAATCCTTCTCAATACCACAACCTTTGCTTTCACATCTGAGGAGCCAGAGCAGTCAAGACATTCTGATAAACATACACCGCCGAAAAACATCTAGTGACAACACACAATTACAGGGCGCAACAGTACCGGCTTTTGATCACTACTCAAGTGGAGGATGCAGTGTCTGTCATCTGACAAAATTAACTAAGACAGTCTTTTCACCTATAACATGACATGGCAACTGAGAAATGTCGCTAAGGTGGTATATCTAATGATGTGCCCCTGCAACCTGGATTAAGTAGGGATGATAACCTACAAGAATAAAATAAGAATCAGTGAACATTGCAGTAATTTGAGATGTGGCCGAGCAACCACAAAAATGTCAACACACTACATACAAAAAAACACAATTACTGTTGGGTGATCCTTGAACACATTAACAACCTAGTGGACTATCAGCCTAAGGTGTTTGAAAGAGAACCACCAGTGGGTGTTCAGACTTAAGATGCATGCATAGGGCCTGAATGACAACATTCCATGGTGCCAATTCACCAGATAACCCCGGTCTCTGGTTGTTGTTGTTAATCAATACCTAACCTTGAAAAAATAGCATGATCTTATCCTTTATATAAAGGTCTATTCAGTGTTATACATACCCACCTTCCATACAGGGCCGGCTTTAGCACTGGTGGTGGCCTGTGCGACAATTTTTGTTGGCGCCCCCCACGGACTCCCTCACTATCACCCTTTAACAGTACACCCTCAAGTCTCTATAACCACCCTCTCTCTATCAGATGTATTTGGTAAGTTATATAGCACCACCTTTAACAGTTTGGGGTGTCAGAGCACTTTACATCACACACACACATTATACAGAGACAATCAATCATATGTATGTAAATCAGTGCATAGGAAATGTTGCTTAAGGCAGAAGACTACAAGGTGAGTCACATTTCATCCATACTGATAGGCAGTATAGTGTGGTCCAGGAAAAGCACAGACTCAGAATGTAAAACATAACCTCATTGTTGGGGGTTACATTTAATAATAAGGATTTATCTTTACTGAAATTAACCCTTTTTGAAACATTAGAATAATTAAAGACAGAGGAAAATAATGCTCTGATCTATAACTTGCAGTTTGCATGCAGCTCTTTGATGACAGTTATTAGTTCACTATTCCCTGTTAGGATTTTAACATCTATACTACTAGTAACAAAAGAATCTCTCTGACAAAAGCACTGATCTATTTAAACTATATGCACTTTCTGATCTGCATGATACACATTCTTTACAGCAGGGATATTAACCTTCTGTGCTACCATAAAAGCATTTAAATTTTCCTCTAGACAAAACTCATTTTCTCCCCAGGAAGAACAATAATCACTGGAGTTATCTTTACGTCTTTATTGTTGTATGAAAATTACCGAAGGCCAGCAATGCAGAAGCATGTGCACTTTCCGATCTGCATGATACACATTCTTTGCAGCAGGGATATTAACCTTCTGTGCTACCATAAAAGCATTTAAAGTTTCCTCTAGACAAAACTCCTTTTCTCCCCAGGAAGAACAATAATCACTGGAGTTATCTTTACGTGTTTATTGTTGTATGAAAATTACCAAAGGCCAGCAATGCAGAAGCATGTGCTTTTAAAACCATAAAATACTTTCAAATATGGCGCCCCTCAAAGTGGCAGCACCCGGTGTGCGGTGGCACTGGACACACCACCCTCGAGCCGATAATGCTTCCATATATTGGTATTACCTCACAGACTGGGGATGCTGCCGAACCACCGCATTGCATGTCTGTGACCTGCCCACTGTTTGGATCGTGATTGCACGAGGGAGCGCCCCTCACTTGGATGTCGCTCCTGGTAAACAGAGTGTGCCCTGCGGGTGGGTGATGGTTCCTGGTCAGCCGCTTTTTCCACCGGGATTCGAGCGCCAGGTGAGAGGAGGCAGTCACCGCCCACTTGGGGGAGTACTGACATCGTGACTGCCTTCTGTGAAACTCGGAGCACTGAGTTTCGCTATGCTCCCTGACGCTTGCCAGCAGGCGTCAACCAATCGTAGTGAGGCCAGCTGGGTTAAATGGTGGACTTGGAAAGCACTTCCCTAACATTAGGGCATTTGAGAAAGTCTAACGACGAAACGCGTCATGCCTGGAAATGCTTAATAAAGCGCGTTTCTGACCTGCTGAACTGGTGTGGCTTGTTCTTTCCGTTGGAAGGGAACGTGGTTTGGAGATGTTTGTGTGCGGCCACAGCACACAGAGGGCCCCCCCACTCAACAAAGATTGTTCGGCGGCAGTAGTGGCAAACAAACTTTGGTATTACCTCACAGACTGGGGATGCTGCCGAACCACCGCATTGCACGTCTGTGACCTGCCCACTGTTTGGATCGTGATTGCACGAGGGAGCGCCCCTCACTTGGATGTCGCTCCTGGTAAACAGAGTGTGCCCTGCGGGTGGGTGATGGTTCCTGGTCAGCCCCTTTTTCCACCGGGATTCGAGCGCCAGGTGAGAGGAGGCAGTCACCGCCCACTTGGGGGAGTACTGACATCGTGACTGCCTTCTGTGAAACTCGGAGCACTGAGTTTCGCTATGCTCCCTGACGCTTGCCAGCAGGCGTCAACCAATCGTAGTGAGGCCAGCTGGGTTAAATGGTGGACTTGGAAAGCACTTCCCTAACATTAGGGCATTTGAGAAAGTCTAACGACGAAACGCGCCATGCCTGGAAATGCTTAATAAAGCGCGTTTCTGACCTGCTGAACTGGTGTGGCTTGTTCTTTCCGTTGGAAGGGAACGTGGTTTGGAGATGTTTGTGTGCGGCCACAGCACACAGAGGGCCCCCCACTCAACAAAGATTGTTCGGCGGCAGTAGTGGCAAACAAACTTTGGTATTACCTCACAGACTGGGGATGCTGCCGAACCACCGCATTGCACGTCTGTGACCTGCCCACTGTTTGGATCGTGATTGCACGAGGGAGCGCCCCTCACTTGGATGTCGCTCCTGGTAAACAGAGTGTGCCCTGCGGGTGGGTGATGGTTCCTGGTCAGCCGCTTTTTCCACCGGGATTCGAGCGCCAGGTGAGAGGAGGCAGTCACCGCCCACTTGGGGGAGTACTGACATCGTGACTGCCTTCTGTGAAACTCGGAGCACTGAGTTTCGCTATGCTCCCTGACGCTTGCCAGCAGGCATCAACCAATCGTAGTGAGGCCAGCTGGGTTAAATGGTGGACTTGGAAAGCACTTCCCTAACATTAGGGCATTTGAGAAAGTCTAACGACGAAACGCGTCATGCCTGGAAATGCTTAATAAAGCGCGTTTCTGACCTGCTGAACTGGTGTGGCTTGTTCTTTCCGTTGGAAGGGAACGTGGTTTGGAGATGTTTGTGTGCGGCCACAGCACACAGAGGGCCCCCCACTCAACAAAGATTGTTCGGCGGCAGTAGTGGCAAACAAACTTTGGTATTACCTCACAGACTGGGGATGCTGCCGAACCAACGCATTGCACGTCTGTGACCTGCCCACTGTTTGGATCGTGATTGCACGAGGGAGCGCCCCTCACTTGGATGTCGCTCCTGGTAAACAGAGTGTGCCCTGCGGGTGGGTGATGGTTCCTGGTCAGCCGCTTTTTCCACCGGGATTCGAGCGCCAGGTGAGAGGAGGCAGTCACCGCCCACTTGGGGGAGTACTGACATCGTGACTGCCTTCTGTGAAACTCGGAGCACTGAGTTTCGCTATGCTCCCTGACGCTTGCCAGCAGGCGTCAACCAATCGTAGTGAGGCCACCTGGGTTAAATGGTGGACTTGGAAAGCACTTCCCTAACATTAGGGAATTTGAGAAAGTCTAACGACGAAACGCGTCATGCCTGGAAATGCTTAATAAAGCGCGTTTCTGACCTGCTGAACTGGTGTGGCTTGTTCTTTCCGTTGGAAGGGAACGTGGTTTGGAGATGTTTGTGTGCGGCCACAGCACACAGAGGGCCCCCCACTCAACAAAGATTGTTCGGCGGCAGTAGTGGCAAACAAACTTTGGTATTACCTCACAGACTGGGGATGCTGCCGAACCACCGCATTGCACGTCTGTGACCTGCCCACTGTTTGGATCGTGATTGCACGAGGGAGCACCCCTCACTTGGATGTCGCTCCTGGTAAACAGAGTGTGCCCTGCGGGTGGGTGATGGTTCCTGGTCAGCCGCTTTTTCCACCGGGATTCGAGCGCCAGGTGAGAGGAGGCAGTCACCGCCCACTTGGGGGAGTACTGACATCGTGACTGCCTTCTGTGAAACTCGGAGCACTGAGTTTCGCTATGCTCTCTGACGCTTGCCAGCAGGCGTCAACCAATCGTAGTGAGGCCAGCTGGGTTAAATGGTGGACTTGGAAAGCACTTCCCTAACATTAGGGCATTTGAGAAAGTCTAACGACGAAACGCGTCATGCCTGGAAATGCTTAATAAAGCGCGTTTCTGACCTGCTGAACTGGTGTGGCTTGTTCTTTCCGTTGGAAGGGAACGTGGTTTGGAGATGTTTGTGTGCGGCCACAGCACACAGAGGGCCCCCCACTCAACAAAGATTGTTCGGCGGCAGTAGTGGCAAACAAACTTTGGTATTACCTCACAGACTGGGGATGCTGCCGAACCACCGCATTGCACGTCTGTGACCTGCCCACTGTTTGGATCGTGATTGCACGAGGGAGCGCCCCTCACTTGGATGTCGCTCCTGGTAAACAGAGTGTGCCCTGCGGGTGGGTGATGGTTCCTGGTCAGCCGCTTTTTCCACCGGGATTCGAGCGCCAGGTGAGAGGAGGCAGTCACCGCCCACTTGGGGGAGTACTGACATCGTGACTGCCTTCTGTGAAACTCGGAGCACTGAGTTTCGCTATGCTCCCTGACGCTTGCCAGCAGGCGTCAACCAATCGTAGTGAGGCCACCTGGGTTAAATGGTGGACTTGGAAAGCACTTCCCTAACATTAGGGAATTTGAGAAAGTCTAACGACGAAACGCGTCATGCCTGGAAATGCTTAATAAAGCGCGTTTCTGACCTGCTGAACTGGTGTGGCTTGTTCTTTCCGTTGGAAGGGAACGTGGTTTGGAGATGTTTGTGTGCGGCCACAGCACACAGAGGGCCCCCCACTCAACAAAGATTGTTCGGCGGCAGTAGTGGCAAACAAACTTTGGTATTACCTCACAGACTGGGGATGCTGCCGAACCACCGCATTGCACGTCTGTGACCTGCCCACTGTTTGGATCGTGATTGCACGAGGGAGCGCCCCTCACTTGGATGTCGCTCCTGGTAAACAGAGTGTGCCCTGCGGGTGGGTGATGGTTCCTGGTCAGCCGCTTTTTCCACCGGGATTCGAGCGCCAGGTGAGAGGAGGCAGTCACCGCCCACTTGGGGGAGTACTGACATCGTGACTGCCTTCTGTGAAACTCGGAGCACTGAGTTTCGCTATGCTCCCTGACGCTTGCCAGCAGGCGTCAACCAATCGTAGTGAGGCCAGCTGGGTTAAATGGTGGACTTGGAAAGCACTTCCCTAACATTAGGGCATTTGAGAAAGTCTAACGACGAAACGCGTCATGCCTGGAAATGCTTAATAAAGCGCGTTTCTGACCTGCTGAACTGGTGTGGCTTGTTCTTTCCGTTGGAAGGGAACGTGGTTTGGAGATGTTTGTGTGCGGCCACAGCACACAGAGGGCCCCCCACTCAACAAAGATTGTTCGGCGGCAGTAGTGGCAAACAAACTTTGGTATTACCTCACAGACTGGGGATGCTGCCGAACCACCGCATTGCACGTCTGTGACCTGCCCACTGTTTGGATCGTGATTGCACGAGGGAGCGCCCCTCACTTGGATGTCGCTCCTGGTAAACAGAGTGTGCCCTGCGGGTGGGTGATGGTTCCTGGTCAGCCGCTTTTTCCACCGGGATTCGAGCGCCAGGTGAGAGGAGGCAGTCACCGCCTACTTGGGGGAGTACTGACATCGTGACTGCCTTCTGTGAAACTCGGAGCACTGAGTTTCGCTATGCTCCCTGACGCTTGCCAGCAGGCATCAACCAATCGTAGTGAGGCCAGCTGGGTTAAATGGTGGACTTGGAAAGCACTTCCCTAACATTAGGGCATTTGAGAAAGTCTAACGACAAAACGCGTCATGCCTGGAAATGTTTAATAAAGCGCGTTTCTGACCTGCTGAACTGGTGTGGCTTGTTCTTTCCGTTGGAAGGGAACGTGGTTTGGAGATGTTTGTGTGCGGCCACAGCACACAGAGGGCCCCCCACTCAACAAAGATTGTTCGGCGGCAGTAGTGGCAAACAAACTTTGGTATTACCTCACAGACTGGGGATGCTGCCGAACCACCGCATTGCACGTCTGTGACCTGCCCACTGTTTGGATCGTGATTGCACGAGGGAGCGCCCCTCACTTGGATGTCGCTCCTGGTAAACAGAGTGTGCTCTGCGGGTGGGTGATGGTTCCTGGTCAGCCGCTTTTTCCACCGGGATTCGAGCGCCAGGTGAGAGGAGGCAGTCACCGCCCACTTGGGGGAGTACTGACATCGTGACTGCCTTCTGTGAAACTCGGAGCACTGAGTTTCGCTATGCTCCCTGACGCTTGCCAGCAGGCGTCAACCAATCGTAGTGAGGCCACCTGGGTTAAATGGTGGACTTGGAAAGCACTTCCCTAACATTAGGGAATTTGAGAAAGTCTAACGACGAAACGCGTCATGCCTGGAAATGCTTAATAAAGCGCGTTTCTGACCTGCTGAACTGGTGTGGCTTGTTCTTTCCGTTGGAAGGGAACGTGGTTTGGAGATGTTTGTGTGCGGCCACAGCACACAGAGGGCCCCCCACTCAACAAAGATTGTTCGGCGGCAGTAGTGGCAAACAAACTTTGGTATTACCTCACAGACTGGGGATGCTGCCGAACCACCGCATTGCACGTCTGTGACCTGCCCACTGTTTGGATCGTGATTGCACGAGGGAGCGCCCCTCACTTGGATGTCGCTCCTGGTAAACAGAGTGTGCCCTGCGGGTGGGTGATGGTTCCTGTTCAGCCGCTTTTTCCACCGGGATTCGAGCGCCAGGTGAGAGGAGGCAGTCACCGCCCACTTGGGGGAGTACTGACATCGTGACTGCCTTCTGTGAAACTCGGAGCACTGAGTTTCGCTATGCTCCCTGACGCTTGCCAGCAGGCGTCAACCAATCGTAGTGAGGCCACCTGGGTTAAATGGTGGACTTGGAAAGCACTTCCCTAACATTAGGGAATTTGAGAAAGTCTAACGACGAAACGCGTCATGCCTGGAAATGCTTAATAAAGCGCGTTTCTGACCTGCTGAACTGGTGTGGCTTGTTCTTTCCGTTGGAAGGGAACGTGGTTTGGAGATGTTTGTGTGCGGCCACAGCACACAGAGGGCCCCCCACTCAACAAAGATTGTTCGGCGGCAGTAGTGGCAAACAAACTTTGGTATTACCTCACAGACTGGGGATGCTGCCGAACCACCGCATTGCACGTCTGTGACCTGCCCACTGTTTGGATCGTGATTGCACGAGGGAGCGCCCCTCACTTGGATGTCGCTCCTGGTAAACAGAGTGTGCCCTGCGGGTGGGTGATGGTTCCTGGTCAGCCGCTTTTTCCACCGGGATTCGAGCGCCAGGTGAGAGGAGGCAGTCACCGCCCACTTGGGGGAGTACTGACATCGTGACTGCCTTCTGTGAAACTCGGAGCACTGAGTTTCGCTATGCTCCCTGACGCTTGCCAGCAGGCGTCAACCAATCGTAGTGAGGCCAGCTGGGTTAAATGGTGGACTTGGAAAGCACTTCCCTAACATTAGGGCATTTGAGAAAGTCTAACGACGAAACGCGTCATGCCTGGAAATGCTTAATAAAGCGCGTTTCTGACCTGCTGAACTGGTGTGGCTTGTTCTTTCCGTTGGAAGGGAACGTGGTTTGGAGATGTTTGTGTGCGGCCACAGCACACAGAGGGCCCCCCACTCAACAAAGATTGTTCAGCGGCAGTAGTGGCAAACAAACTTTGGTATTACCTCACAGACTGGGGATGCTGCCGAACCACCGCATTGCACGTCTGTGACCTGCCCACTGTTTGGATCGTGATTGCACGAGGGAGCGCCCCTCACTTGGATGTCGCTCCTGGTAAACAGAGTGTGCCCTGCGGGTGGGTGATGGTTCCTGGTGAGCCGCTTTTTCCACCGGGATTCGAGCGCCAGGTGAGAGGAGGCAGTCACCGCCTACTTGGGGGAGTACTGACATCGTGACTGCCTTCTGTGAAACTCGGAGCACTGAGTTTCGCTATGCTCCCTGACGCTTGCCAGCAGGCATCAACCAATCGTAGTGAGGCCAGCTGGGTTAAATGGTGGACTTGGAAAGCACTTCCCTAACATTAGGGCATTTGAGAAAGTCTAACGACAAAACGCGTCATGCCTGGAAATGTTTAATAAAGCGCGTTTCTGACCTGCTGAACTGGTGTGGCTTGTTCTTTCCGTTGGAAGGGAACGTGGTTTGGAGATGTTTGTCTGCGGCCACAGCACACAGAGGGCCCCCCACTCAACAAAGATTGTTCGGCGGCAGTAGTGGCAAACAAACTTTGGTATTAACTCACAGACTGGGGATGCTGCCGAACCACCGCATTGCACGTCTGTGACCTGCCCACTGTTTGGATCGTGATTGCACGAGGGAGCGCCCCTCACTTGGATGTCGCTCCTGGTAAACAGAGTGCGCCCTGCGGGTGGGTGATGGTTCCTGGTCAGCCGCTTTTTCCACCGGGATTTGAGCGCCAGGTGAGAGGAGGCAGTCACCGCCTACTTGGGGGAGTACTGACATCGTGACTGCCTTCTGTGAAACTCGGAGCACTGAGTTTCGCTATGCTCCCTGACGCTTGCCAGCAGGCGTCAACCAATCGTAGTGAGGCCAGCTGGGTTAAATGGTGGACTTGGAAAGCACTTCCCTAACATTAGGGCATTTGAGAAAGTCTAACGACGAAACGCGCCATGCCTGGAAATGCTTAATAAAGCGCGTTTCTGACCTGCTGAACTGGTGTGGCTTGTTCTTTCCGTTGGAAGGGAACGTGGTTTGGAGATGTTTGTGTGCGGCCACAGCACACAGAGGGCCCCCCACTCAACAAAGATTGTTCGGCGGCAGTAGTGGCAAACAAACTTTGGTATTACCTCACAGACTGGGGATGCTGCCGAACCACCGCATTGCACGTCTGTGACCTGCCCACTGTTTGGATCGTGATTGCACGAGGGAGCGCCCCTCACTTGGATGTCGCTCCTGGTAAACAGAGTGTGAACTGCGGGTGGGTGATGGTTCCTGGTCAGCCGCTTTTTCCACCGGGATTCGAACGCCAGGTGAGAGGAGGCAGTCACCGCCCACTTGGGGGAGTACTGACATCGTGACTGCCTTCTGTGAAACTCGGAGCACTGAGTTTCGCTATGCTCCCTGACGCTTGCCAGCAGGCGTCAACCAATCGTAGTGAGGCCAGCTGGGTTAAATGGTGGACTTGGAAAGCACTTCCCTAACATTAGGGCATTTGAGAAAGTCTAACGACGAAACGCGTCATGCCTGGAAATGCTTAATAAAGCGCGTTTCTGACCTGCTGAACTGGTGTGGCTTGTTCTTTCCGTTGGAAGGGAACGTGGTTTGGAGATGTTTGTGTGCGGCCACAGCACACAGAGGGCCCCCCACTCAACAAAGATTGTTCGGCGGCAGTAGTGGCAAACAAACTTTGGTATTACCTCACAGACTGGGGATGCTGCCGAACCACCGCATTGCACGTCTGTGACCTGCCCACTGTTTGGATCGTGATTGCACGAGGGAGCGCCCCTCACTTGGATGTCGCTCCTGGTAAACAGAGTGTGCCCTGCGGGTGGGTGATGGTTCCTGGTCAGCCGCTTTTTCCACCGGGATTCGAGCGCCAGGTGAGAGGAGGCAGTCACCGCCCACTTGGGGGAGTACTGACATCGTGACTGCCTTCTGTGAAACTCGGAGCACTGAGTTTCGCTATGCTCCCTGACGCTTGCCAGCAGGCGTCAACCAATCGTAGTGAGGCCAGCTGGGTTAAATGGTGGACTTGGAAAGCACTTCCCTAACATTAGGGCATTTGAGAAAGTCTAACGACGAAACGCGTCATGCCTGGAAATGCTTAATAAAGCGCGTTTCTGACCTGCTGAACTGGTGTGGCTTGTTCTTTCCGTTGGAAGGGAACGTGGTTTGGAGATGTTTGTGTGCGGCCACAGCACACAGAGGGCCCCCCACTCAACAAAGATTGTTCGGCGGCAGTAGTGGCAAACAAACTTTGGTATTACCTCACAGACTGGGGATGCTGCCGAACCACCGCATTGCACGTCTGTGACCTGCCCACTGTTTGGATCGTGATTGCATGAGGGAGCGCCCCTCACTTGGATGTCGCTCCTGGTAAACAGAGTGTGCCCTGCGGGTGGGTGATGGTTCCTGGTCAGCCGCTTCTTCTACCGGGATTCGAGCGCCAGGTGAGAGGAGGCAGTCACCGCCCACTTGGGGGAGTACTGACATCGTGACTGCCTTCTGTGAAACTCGGAGCACTGAGTTTCGCTATGCTCCCTGACGCTTGCCAGCAGGCGTCAACCAATCGTAGTGAGGCCAGCTGGGTTAAATGGTGGACTTGGAAAGCACTTCCCTAACATTAGGGCATTTGAGAAAGTCTAACGACGAAACGCGTCATGCCTGGAAATGCTTAATAAAGCGCGTTTCTGACCTGCTGAACTGGTGTGGCTTGTTCTTTCCGTTGGAAGGGAACGTGGTTTGGAGATGTTTGTGTGCGGCCACAGCACACAGAGGGCCCCCCACTCAACAAAGATTGTTCGGCGGCAGTAGTGGCAAACAAACTTTGGTATTACCTCACAGACTGGGGATGCTGCCGAACCACCGCATTGCACGTCTGTGACCTGCCCACTGTTTGGATCGTGATTGCACGAGGGAGCGCCCCTCACTTGGATGTCGCTCCTGGTAAACAGAGTGTGCCCTGCGGGTGGGTGATGGTTCCTGGTCAGCCGCTTTTTCCACCGGGATTCGAGCGCCAGGTGAGAGGAGGCAGTCACCGCCCACTTGGGGGAGTACTGACATCGTGACTGCCTTCTGTGAAACTCGGAGCACTGAGTTTCGCTATGCTCCCTGACGCTTGCCAGCAGGCGTCAACCAATCGTAGTGAGGCCAGCTGGGTTAAATGGTGGACTTGGAAAGCACTTCCCTAACATTAGGGCATTTGAGAAAGTCTAACGACGAAACGCGTCATGCCTGGAAATGCTTAATAAAGCGCGTTTCTGACCTGCTGAACTGGTGTGGCTTGTTCTTTCCGTTGGAAGGGAACGTGGTTTGGAGATGTTTGTGTGCGGCCACAGCACACAGAGGGCCCCCCACTCAACAAAGATTGTTCGGCGGCAGTAGTGGCAAACAAACTTTGGTATTACCTCACAGACTGGGGATGCTGCCGAACCACCGCATTGCACGTCTGTGACCTGCCCACTGTTTGGATCGTGATTGCATGAGGGAGCGCCCCTCACTTGGATGTCGCTCCTGGTAAACAGAGTGTGCCCTGCGGGTGGGTGATGGTTCCTGGTCAGCCGCTTCTTCTACCGGGATTCGAGCGCCAGGTGAGAGGAGGCAGTCACCGCCCACTTGGGGGAGTACTGACATCGTGACTGCCTTCTGTGAAACTCGGAGCACTGAGTTTCGCTATGCTCCCTGACGCTTGCCAGCAGGCGTCAACCAATCGTAGTGAGGCCAGCTGGGTTAAATGGTGGACTTGGAAAGCACTTCCCTAACATTAGGGCATTTGAGAAAGTCTAACGACGAAACGCGTCATGCCTGGAAATGCTTAATAAAGCGCGTTTCTGACCTGCTGAACTGGTGTGGCTTGTTCTTTCCGTTGGAAGGGAACGTGGTTTGGAGATGTTTGTGTGCGGCCACAGCACACAGAGGGCCCCCCACTCAACAAAGATTGTTCGGCGGCAGTAGTGGCAAACAAACTTTGGTATTACCTCACAGACTGGGGATGCTGCCGAACCACCGCATTGCACGTTTGTGACCTGCCCACTGTTTGGATCGTGATTGCACGAGGGAGCGCCCCTCACTTGGATGTCGCTCCTGGTAAACAGAGTGTGCCCTGCGGGTGGGTGATGGTTCCTGGTCAGCCGCTTTTTCCACCGGGATTCGAGCGCCAGGTGAGAGGAGGCAGTCACCGCCCACTTGGGGGAGTACTGACATCGTGACTGCCTTCTGTGAAACTCGGAGCACTGAGTTTCGCTATCCTCCCTGACGCTTGCCAGCAGGCGTCAACCAATCATAGTGAGGCCAGCTGGGTTAAATGGTGGACTTGGAAAGCACTTCCCTAACATTAGGGCATTTGAGAAAGTCTAACGACGAAACGCGTCATGCCTGGAAATGCTTAATAAAGCGCGTTTCTGACCTGCTGAACTGGTGTGGCTTGTTCTTTCCGTTGGAAGGGAACGTGGTTTGGAGATGTTTGTGTGCGGCCACAGCACACAGAGGGCCCCCCCACTCAACAAAGATTGTTCGGCGGCAGTAGTGGCAAACAAACTTTGGTATTACCTCACAGACTGGGGATGCTGCCGAACCACCGCATTGCACGTCTGTGACCTGCCCACTGTTTGGATCGTGATTGCACGAGGGAGCGCCCCTCACTTGGATGTCGCTCCTGGTAAACAGAGTGTGCCCTGCGGGTGGGTGATGGTTCCTGGTCAGCCGCTTTTTCCACCGGGATTCGAGCGCCAGGTGAGAGGAGGCAGTCACCGCCCACTTGGGGGAGTACTGACATCGTGACTGCCTTCTGTGAAACTCGGAGCACTGAGTTTCGCTATGCTCCCTGACGCTTGCCAGCAGGCGTCAACCAATCGTAGTGAGGCCAGCTGGGTTAAATGGTGGACTTGGAAAGCACTTCCCTAACATTAGGGCATTTGAGAAAGTCTAACGACGAAACGCGCCATGCCTGGAAATGCTTAATAAAGCGCGTTTCTGACCTGCTGAACTGGTGTGGCTTGTTCTTTCCGTTGGAAGGGAACGTGGTTTGGAGATGTTTGTGTGCGGCCACAGCACACAGAGGGCCCCCCACTCAACAAAGATTGTTCGGCGGCAGTAGTGGCAAACAAACTTTGGTATTACCTCACAGACTGGGGATGCTGCCGAACCACCGCATTGCACGTCTGTGACCTGCCCACTGTTTGGATCGTGATTGCACGAGGGAGCGCCCCTCACTTGGATGTCGCTCCTGGTAAACAGAGTGTGCCCTGCGGGTGGGTGATGGTTCCTGGTCAGCCGCTTTTTCCACCGGGATTCGAGCGCCAGGTGAGAGGAGGCAGTCACCGCCCACTTGGGGGAGTACTGACATTGTGACTGCCTTCTGTGAAACTCGGAGCACTGAGTTTCGCTATGCTCCCTGACGCTTGCCAGCAGGCGTCAACCAATCGTAGTGAGGCCAGCTGGGTTAAATGGTGGACTTGGAAAGCACTTCCCTAACATTAGGGCATTTGAGAAAGTCTAACGACGAAACGCGTCATGCCTGGAAATGCTTAATAATTCGCGTTTCTGACCTGCTGAACTGGTGTGGCTTGTTCTTTCCGTTGGAAGGGAACGTGGTTTGGAGATGTTTGTGTGCGGCCACAGCACACAGAGGGCCCCCCACTCAACAAAGATTGTTCGGCGGCAGTAGTGGCAAACAAACTTTGGTATTACCTCACAGACTGGGGATGCTGCCGAACCACCGCATTGCACGTCTGTGACCTGCCCACTGTTTGGATCGTGATTGCACGAGGGAGCGCCCCTCACTTGGATGTCGCTCCTGGTAAACAGAGTGTGCCCTGCGGGTGGGTGATGGTTCCTGGTCAGCCGCTTTTTCCACCGGGATTCGAGCGCCAGGTGAGAGGAGGCAGTCACCGCCCACTTGGGGGAGTACTGACATCGTGACTGCCTTCTGTGAAACTCGGAGCACTGAGTTTCGCTATGCTCCCTGACGCTTGCCAGCAGGCGTCAACCAGTCGTAGTGAGGCCACATGGGTTAAATGGTGGACTTGGAAAGCACTTCCCTAACATTAGGGAATTTGAGAAAGTCTAACGACGAAACGCGTCATGCCTGGAAATGCTTAATAAAGCGCGTTTCTGACCTGCTGAACTGGTGTGGCTTGTTCTTTCCGTTGGAAGGGAACGTGGTTTGGAGATGTTTGTGTGCGGCCACAGCACACAGAGGGCCCCCCACTCAACAAAGATTGTTCGGCGGCAGTAGTGGCAAACAAACTTTGGTATTACCTCACAGACTGGGGATGCTGCCGAACCACCGCATTGCACGTCTGTGACCTGCCCACTGTTTGGATCGGGATTGCACGAGGGAGCGCCCCTCACTTGGATGTCGCTCCTGGTAAACAGAGTGTGCCCTGCGGGTGGGTGATGGTTCCTGGTCAGCTGCTTTTTCCACAGGGATTCGAGCGCCAGGTGAGAGGAGGCAGTCACCGCCTACTTGGGGGAGTACTGACATCGTGACTGCCTTCTGTGAAACTCGGAGCACTGAGTTTTGCTATGCTCCCTGACGCTTGCCAGCAGGCGTCAACCAATCGTAGTGAGGCCAGCTGGGTTAAATGGTGGACTTGGAAAGCACTTCCCTAACATTAGGGCATTTGAGAAAGTCTAACGACGAAACGCGTCATGCCTGGAAATGCTTAATAAAGCGCGTTTCTGACCTGCTGAACTGGTGTGGCTTGTTCTTTCCGTTGGAAGGGAACGTGGTTTGGAGATGTTTGTGTGCGGCCACAGCGCACAGAGGGCCCCCCACTCAACAAAGATTGTTCAGCGGCAGTAGTGGCAAACAAACTTTGGTATTACCTCACAGACTGGGGATGCTGCCGAACCACCGCATTGCACGTCTGTGACCTGCCCACTGTTTGGATCGTGATTGCACGAGGGAGCGCCCCTCACTTGGATGTCGCTCCTGGTAAACAGAGTTTGCCCTGCAGGTGGGTGATGGTTCCTGGTCAGCCGCTTTTTCCACCGGGATTCGAGCGCCAGGTGAGAGGAGGCAGTCACCGCCTACTTGGGGGAGTACTGACATCGTGACTGCCTTCTGTGAAACTCGGAGCACTGAGTTTCGCTATGCTCCCTGACGCTTGCCAGCAGGCATCAACCAATCGTAGTGAGGCCAGCTGGGTTAAATGGTGGACTTGGAAAGCACTTCCCTAACATTAGGGCATTTGAGAAAGTCTAACGACGAAACGCGTCATGCCTGGAAATGCTTAATAAAGCGCGTTTCTGACCTGCTGAACTGGTGTGGCTTGTTCTTTCCGTTGGAAGGGAACGTGGTTTGGAGATGTTTGTCTGCGGCCACAGCACACAGAGGGCCCCCCACTCAACAAAGATTGTTCGGCGGCAGTAGTGGCAAACAAACTTTGGTATTACCTCACAGACTGGGGATGCTGCCGAACCACCGCATTGCACGTCTGTGACCTGCCCACTGTTTGGATCGTGATTGCACGAGGGAGCGCCCCTCACTTGGATGTCTCTCCTGGTAAACAGAGTGTGCCCTGCGGGTGGGTGATGGTTCCTGGTCAGCCGCTTTTTCCACCGGGATTCGAGCGCCAGGTGAGAGGAGGCAGTCACCGCCCACTTGGGGGAGTACTGACATCGTGACTGCCTTCTGTGAAACTCGGAGCACTGAGTTTCGCTATGCTCCCTGACGCTTGCCAGCAGGCGTCAACCAATCGTAGTGAGGCCAGCTGGGTTAAATGGTGGACTTGGAAAGCACTTCCCTAACATTAGGGCATTTGAGAAAGTCTAACGACGAAACGCGTCATGCCTGGAAATGCTTAATAAAGCGCGTTTCTGACCTGCTGAACTGGTGTGGCTTGTTCTTTCCGTTGGAAGGGAACGTGGTTTGGAGATGTTTGTGTGCGGCCACAGCACACAGAGGGCCCCCCACTCAACAAAGATTGTTCGGCGGCAGTAGTGGCAAACAAACTTTGGTATTACCTCACAGACTGGGAATGCTGCCGAACCACCGCATTGCACGTCTGTGACCTGCCCACTGTTTGGATCGTGATTGCACGAGGGAGCGCCCCCCACTTGGATGTCGCTCCTGGTAAACAGAGTGTGAACTGCGGGTGGGTGATGGTTCCTGGTCAGCCGCTTTTTCCACCGGGATTCGAACGCCAGGTGAGAGGAGGCAGTCACCGCCCACTTGGGGGAGTACTGACATCGTGACTGCCTTCTGTGAAACTCGGAGCACTGAGTTTCGCTATGCTCCCTGACGCTTGCCAGCAGGCGTCAACCAATCGTAGTGAGGCCAGCTGGGTTAAATGGTGGACTTGGAAAGCACTTCCCTAACATTAGGGCATTTGAGAAAGTCTAACGACGAAACGCGTCATGACTGGAAATGCTTAATAAAGCGCGTTTCTGACCTGCTGAACTGGTGTGGCTTGTTCTTTCCGTTGGAAGGGAATGTGGTTTGGAGATGTTTGTGTGCGGCCACAGCACACAGAGGGCCCCCCACTCAACAAAGATTGTTCGGCGGCAGTAGTGGCAAACAAACTTTGGTATTACCTCACAGACTGGGGATGCTGCCGAACCACCGCATTGCACGTCTGTGACCTGCCCACTGTTTGGATCGTGATTCCACGAGGGAGCGCCCCTCACTTGGATGTCGCTCCTGGTAAACAGAGTGTGCCCTGCGGGTGGGTGATGGTTCCTGGTCAGCCGCTTTTTCCACCGGGATTCGAGCGCCAGGTGAGAGGATGCAGTCACCGCCCACTTGGGGGAGTACTGACATCGTGACTGCCTTCTGTGAAACTCGGAGCACTGAGTTTCGCTATGCTCCCTGACGCTTGCCAGCAGGCGTCAACCAATCGTAGTGAGGCCAGCTGGGTTAAATGGTGGACTTGGAAAGCACTTCCCTAACATTAGGGCATTTGAGAAAGTCTAACGACGAAACGCGTCATGCCTGGAAATGCTTAATAAAGCGCGTTTCTGACCTGCTGAACTGGTGTGGCTTGTTCTTTCCGTTGGAAGGGAACGTGGTTTGGAGATGTTTGTGTGCGGCCACAGCACACAGAGGGCCCCCCACTCAACAAAGATTGTTCGGCGGCAGTAGTGGCAAACAAACTTTGGTATTACCTCACAGACTGGGGATGCTGCCGAACCACCGCATTGCACGTCTGTGACCTGCCCACTGTTTGGATCGTGATTGCACGAGGGAGCGCCCCTCACTTGGATGTCGCTCCTGGTAAACAGAGTGTGCCCTGCGGGTGGGTGATGGTTCCTGGTCAGCCGCTTTTTCCACCGGGATTCGAGCGCCAGGTGAGAGGAGGCAGTCACCGCCCACTTGGGGGAGTACTGACATCGTGACTGCCTTCTGTGAAACTCGGAGCACTGAGTTTCGCTATGCTCCCTGACGCTTGCCAGCAGGCGTCAACCAATCGTAGTGAGGCCAGCTGGGTTAAATGGTGGACTTGGAAAGCACTTCCCTAACATTAGGGCATTTGAGAAAGTCTAACGACGAAACGCGTCATGCCTGGAAATGCTTAATAAAGCGCGTTTCTGACCTGCTGAACTGGTGTGGCTTGTTCTTTCCGTTGGAAGGGAACGTGGTTTGGAGATGTTTGTGTGCGGCCACAGCACACAGAGGGCCCCCCACTCAACAAAGATTGTTCGGCGGCAGTAGTGGCAAACAAACTTTGGTATTACCTCACAGACTGGGGATGCTGCCGAACCACCGCATTGCACGTCTGTGACCTGCCCACTGTTTGGATCGTGATTGCATGAGGGAGCGCCCCTCACTTGGATGTCGCTCCTGGTAAACAGAGTGTGCCCTGCGGGTGGGTGATGGTTCCTGGTCAGCCGCTTTTTCCACCGGGATTCGAGCGCCAGGTGAGAGGAGGCAGTCACCGCCCACTTGGGGGAGTACTGACATCGTGACTGCCTTCTGTGAAACTCGGAGCACTGAGTTTCGCTATGCTCCCTGACGCTTGCCAGCAGGCGTCAACCAATCGTAGTGAGGCCAGCTGGGTTAAATGGTGGACTTGGAAAGCACTTCCCTAACATTAGGGCATTTGAGAAAGTCTAACGACGAAACGCGTCATGCCTGGAAATGCTTAATAAAGCGCGTTTCTGACCTGCTGAACTGGTGTGGCTTGTTCTTTCCGTTGGAAGGGAACGTGGTTTGGAGATGTTTGTGTGCGGCCACAGCACACAGAGGGCCCCCCACTCAACAAAGATTGTTCGGCGGCAGTAGTGGCAAACAAACTTTGGTATTACCTCACAGACTGGGGATGCTGCCGAACCACCGCATTGCACATCTGTGACCTGCCCACTGTTTGGATCGTGATTGCACGAGGGAGCGCCCCTCACTTGGATGTCGCTCCTGGTAAACAGAGTGTGCCCTGCGGGTGGGTGATGGTTCCTGGTCAGCCGCTTTTTCCACCGGGATTCGAGCGCCAGGTGGGAGGAGGCAGTCACCGCCCACTTGGGGGATTACTGACATCGTGACTGCCTTCTGTGAAACTCGGAGCACTGAGTTTCGCTATGCTCCCTGACGCTTGCCAGCAGGCGTCAACCAATCGTAGTGAGGCCAGCTGGGTTAAATGGTGGACTTGGAAAGCACTTCCCTAACATTAGGGCATTTGAGAAAGTCTAACGACGAAACGCGTCATGCCTGGAAATGCTTAATAAAGCGCGTTTCTGACCTGCTGAACTGGTGTGGCTTGTTCTTTCCGTTGGAAGGGAACGTGGTTTGGAGATGTTTGTGTGCGGCCACAGCACACAGAGGGCCCCCCACTCAACAAAGATTGTTCGGCGGCAGTAGTGGCAAACAAACTTTGGTATTACCTCACAGACTGGGGATGCTGCCGAACCACCGCATTGCACGTCTGTGATCTGCCCACTGTTTGGATCGTGATTGCACGAGGGAGCGCCCCTCACTTGGATGTCGCTCCTGGTAAACAGAGTGTGCCCTGCGGGTGGGTGATGGTTCCTGGTCAGCCGCTTTTTTCACCGGGATTCGAGCGCCAGGTGAGAGGAGGCAGTCACCGCCCACTTGGGGGAGTACTGATATCGTGACTGCCTTCTGTGAAACTCGGAGCACTGAGTTTCGCTATGCTCCCTGACGCTTGCCAGCAGGCGTCAACCAATCGTAGTGAGGCCAGCTGGGTTAAATGGTGGACTTGGAAAGCACTGCCCTAACATTAGGGCATTTGAGAAAGTCTAACGACGAAACGCGTCATGCCTGGAAATGCTTAATAAAGCGCGTTTCTGACCTGCTGAACTGGTGTGGCTTGTTCTTTCCATTGGAAGGGAACGTGGTTTGGAGATAATCATATATATATATATACATATAAACAGATATGTAAATATGTACATATTATACTGTGGAGGGTCACTCACTAAACCCCCCCTCTTTTGGTACTTTTTTGTCCTTGCCCATTATTATGATTAATTTAAAACACCCACATATTCATTCAATACTCCAATGGAACCAACTGATTGTTCCATTTTGGGCAGCCATTTTAAAATAGCAGCAGTCTAGTTTATTCGTAGCTTGAAGACTCAATGCCCTGCCCGCTCCTAACCTGACCTAACCAACCTGAGCCCATTGCATCAGAAATATGCGGGCCCCGGTTGTGAACCCATCAGGTTGAAAGGCAGAGGCTAAGCCTTGGAGTAGTAAGTGTAGCACTTGCCGCCCCCTTTCCTCGCCTTTACACCACACATTGGCATGTGCTGACTTAACGGGAACCTCCTGTTCTGATTGTATTTTATTTCAACATGCTTTACTTCTAGAGAGTGACTACAGGCTTCCCTCTCATCCGGAGGATCCATGATGCGTAGATTCAGTATCTTATATGCATGTGTTTTGTTTTTTAATATTTACATATATATATGTCCGGTCCATAGTGCTCTTCCTATTCTGTGTGTACGTGATGTTTGAAGTCACAAATATTTGCTTTATTATCAATCTCCCTTTGCTTTACATTAGAAGTGTCCACTTACATGATGGCTTTGTTTCACGTATTTCATCACCCAAGGGTGTTCACTATGAGTTACAGACCTTAATCACCAAGAAGGTGGCAAATATATACAAACTCATTTTAAGCATCCAACGTGTGTACAATTAACAAAATATAGCAGCAGTGGCACTAGGAAGTTAGTTTCCCTAGGTCCTAAAGAAAAAGTGTAAAGTCAAAAGTCAAAAAGGTTTATTGCATAATTAGTTAAAATTATTACAATTTTCACATGATAAATAACAATGCAAAATATAATATATTTTACTAAAATTATATCTCCTCCTTTGTTAAAAAATTAGAACGATGTTTAAAAGTTTCTTCCAGAGGTACTCCCCCTTTCTTGGATTATCAGAATGTTTTTGGGCGTTCGTACAAACTTTTTCAGTCTTTAGTTTCAAGGCAGCCAAGATATCCCGCTTCTTGACCTTCCCCCTGTTCTACTTGACTCAAACGTTTTTTCACTTCTGCCAAGAATTTTGTTCCACGGCACACCATGATAATAGAACTTCCTCCCAACCAGCCTATTACAGCTTGTCTGCAGGAGCGGAAATTTAGCCCGTTAAAAATGTCTTTTAATAGTCGTTGCCGCTGTACCGTAAGTTCCGGGCAGACACACAAAAAATGTGCTAAAGATTCTATTTTATAACCGCAAAGTCTGCATTGCTCAGTCTGATGGTTACCTTTCCAGGATGGTAATTGATCCTTCGAGATGTGCATTCCCATCCTGTAGTCTGTAAAAGCTCTTTTTAAGTACTCGTTGAAGTGGGAGGTTAAGTAAGCATGTGGTAATCCTGCTTTGAAGGAGTTGATAATGGTCCAGCCGTGTCGCCGTTTTATTAATGTCCCTTTATCTTCTTGAAAAGATTACTTCCTTGCTGCCATGTCGACCAATCTACTTATACTTGCTTTGTCCGTCGCGGATTCCCATGCTGCTTCCAACTCCAGCTCTTTCGCACAGATTTTCAGGTACTTTCCCCAGGAACACGGGGTTCCGGTCTCCCCTTGATTTTTTATTACTTCCCAGCTTAGCCAGTCCATGGATTCCGGATCTGCAGATCTAAGTTTGTAACACAGTTTTACGAAGCCGCTCATGCTCCTGTATTTCTGGTTTTGCAGACCAAATTCAAGCCTGACTTGCGAGGCTGAGGCGCATCTTGGAAGATTAAAGACAGCTTTATAGATTTTTATTTGGAGATCATTTAGTAAATCGTCTTCCTTGCCACACCAGGTGACCAGACCATAGGACAGAGAAGGTAAAATTTGGGCCGACATGACTTTCAACAGGTGCTTGTAATTTGGACAGTGCATTTTTGTTTTTAGTAGACGGTAAGCGAAAATTAAGGTTTGGGCTTTTGCGCATATTGCATTTTTATGCTCCGTTTGTTTTGCGCCCTGAGATATTGTGATTCCAAGGTACTTATAATATCCTTGTTCTACCACCTTTGTCCCGTTCACCGTCCATGTATAACTTAGTTTTTTTGGATCTACTAGGCGGACCACTTTTGTTTTTTCTTTATTTAGATCCAGACCTTCCTGTTTTAAGTATGCTGCTAGTATATTTAGTGCTCTTTGTAGACCAATTGGCGTTTTACTCAGCAATACTATATCATCTGCGTATTGCAAGCAAGGAATTCGATGATTAGACAATGAAGGTGGGTGAACTTCGTCCGTTTCCAGCACAGTTGCAAGGTCGGAAAGGAAAAGATTAAAAAGAGTGGGTGCTAAAACACAACCTTGTTTTAGGCCTTGGTACGTTGGTATGCTCCTCATTGAATAGGCTCCGTTTCCCAATTTCACTTTTGCCCAGGTCTTTTGATATAGAGCTTTTATTGCCTTTAACAGTTTGGTCAGCACACCCCAGGTCTGTAGTTTTCCCCATAAACGGTCTCTGTTAACTCAGTCGAATGCCAATTTAATGTCGACAAAACAGGCGTACAACCGTGCTCCCTTTGCTACCATTCTATCCATTAATAGTGACAGGCAAGTCAAATTGGTAGTTGTTCCCATTTTCCGCCTGAAGCTTGTCTGGAACCAGGGGATTCTGTTTGAGTCTTCAATCCAGTCTTGCAGCTTTAAAAGAATGGAGGAGGCGTAGAGCTTTGCCTCCACATCTATCAAGGATATAAGCCTGTAGTTTGTTGGATTGCGATGGTCACCGTGTTTAAATATTGGGTGAATGACATTACCCTTCCAGGATGCGGGGACCTGGTCTTCTTTCTAAATATGATTGAAAAGTGCCGTTAGAGTTTCTGCCCTGAACACCGGATCATGTTTAAAGATGGCGTTGGGCAGCTCGTTCGGGCCTGCTGCGCCTTCTGCCTTGAGTCTTGTTATGATTTTACACAGTTCCCCTCTGGTGATTAAATCCGGGAATACAGTCTCCTCTTTTAAGACCCCCTTCGTCTCTAAGCCTTCGGTGCCTATTTTGTTAATTCCAATCAGTTCCTCCTCAATTATATTTGTTGCCCGTAAACCATTCGAGAGACCTGCTGTTGTTGTACAATATAGGGTTTGTATGTGTAGGGACCAAGAGTCAGCTCCCACACCTGCTTCCTGATGAAGTTTTGATCCTTTGTTTAGATCATTAATAATACCCCAAAAGTCTTGGCTGTTAGGATGATTTCCTGCACTTAGGAGTTTATTCCATAGCTTTTCCTTATAGGAAGACTTTGCGATGCTTTGTGACTTTCTGTAAGCGCTTCTAGCTTCAATCAGTGCTCCCTTGTTTAACTGTAACCCCAGTCTTTTTTGGCGTGCTAGGTCTCGGACCTCTTTTGCTACCCTCATTTTTTTTGTTCTTAATTCCATGTTAAACCAGGGCTCCTTTTTGAAGGTAAACTTACTCTGTTTCCCTGATGTTGCTGGAAACTTATGTAGCAGGTCCAAAATCAGTTGCTCCCAATTTTGTACAAGGTCTTCCTTTTTTTGCGACCCTAACTCGAGTTTTCGAGCTATGACGGTGGACTGAATTTTTTTCCAACCCTTCTCCTCGCCATTTTATTTCCTTTAGATTGAATTTGGATGCGTGATGTAGTAGACAAAACATTTTCGGTGCCAGAGTGGGCGCGGTGTTTAGACTAGTTATTTGGGGGAAATGATCGCTTTCTGGCCGTTGACCAATTCGGAATGTCTCGATGCCTGGAACTAGCTCATCGCTTACTATTGTGTAATGTATTGTAGAGTGGGCTCTTCCACACAGATATGTAATACCTGCCGGCCTGTCAACCCTTGTGTTGCCGTTCAGAATCGTCAGACCTAGTTCTCTTAGATCGGAAGCTAGCCTCGGACCACCACTGGGCGATGGCATGTTTCCTTTTGCCCTCTTTTTGCCAATTAGATCGCAGTTGAAATCCCCAGAGATGAATAATGAACATCCTGAATAAGTTTTTTGCATCAGTTTTATCAGTGACGCTAGGCTTGTATGTTTTTCTTGATGTGACTTCCGTTCCGTGTGGATATAGACGTTGAAAATTATAATTTGCCACTGTTCGGGCCCAACAGCCAGAGTTTCTGTCATTCTAGTCACTTGCACCCAATTAAGTCCTACGTCCAGTACTTCCGATACCCAGTTGTATTTTTGGGCAATGTAGGTTGATAGGCCTCCCCGGGGGTGCCCAAAGTTTAAAAGTCTTTCTGCCAAGATGTGGTGATCCTTGAATCCTGGTATTGCTGTGGGTGATAGTTTTCATGACTCCTGAATCAGGATTACATCTTGTTGGTGAAAGAAGGCTTGTGTGTCATTGTCCAGCTCCATTTCTTGGAAGCCATGTACGTTCCATGAGCAAACTGCGAGATTTGTTGGTTTTTTAAAGCTCTGCATTTCCTACCTCCTACAAGATGTCTTAAAAAATGTTTGCTCCGTATTAGGGACCCTTATTGCTCAAGACCGTGGGAACCCAGGACCAATCCGTTCTTTCCCGGCCATGCTGACTGGCTGATTGCTTGTTTTCTTTCAGGGTTACCCCAACCATTGTACTTGGTGCAACAGGTGAGGTGGCGCGTGCACCTAGTAGACAGGAGAAGGGAGAACCTTTTTTTCCATTCCCCTTTGTTTCGTTGTGAGAGCTGTTTTGTAATGGGTAGGGATATCTTGGACGTATGTGTCGTACGATCGATATACCCATGTTTCAAAATAGTCTTTTGTGGAAAATATCTTATCTGCAATGGCCTTTGAGGCCCAAGTTGTGACAGTGTCTTCAGAGTCTGTATTATAACAGTTTTTTTTTTATTCTACAGCCAGAAGGTCCTGTGTGGTTATCTCGCTAAGTGCTGGTGTTTCGTGAAACAGTTTTACCAGGTTACCTCGATTAAGGGTACCCTGTGGCCCCTTTGTTGGATATTCTGGAATAAAAGTTAGTTTGAGGTATGGAGATTCAGGGTGATGAGGGAGTTCTTTAGACAAATGTGAAAAGCCTGTTTTGATCAATAGGGGCTTCATGGATTTGTTAAAATTGCTTCTTTTGGGGGGGGGCTTCTCGTTCCTGATTCATTTTCACAGATTTCATTGAGTTTATTGTAATTTGATTTTGTCCAGAATTGTGTTGCTCGTTTGGCAATGAAATGGGCCCCATTTGGAATAGCGCACAGCTGCGCTCATTTTCCGAAACTGTGACGCACATGCGAGAAGGTACGTTGTTCGACTTTGGTCCTAATATTCCTTCCGGTTTTTCATTTAAGGATATTCCCAATTTCACAGGGGTGTTCTGCATTCTGGTGGAAATCGGACTGTGATTGTTGACCGATTTGGACGGACTTTGTGAACAAATGTTTTCTCCCATAGCTCGTCTTGGCTGTATTTGCTCAGGGCCTCCGTTATCAGTGATAAAAGTAGGGACGGTGATTCCTTCCCCTTGGTTGTGGTCTTTCATTAAGACTGAACTTATTTCTCTTTGGTCGCTGTGGGCTGTAAATGGTGAGGAATTTGTAGTACAGGGTTGTTTGGAGGGTATTGTTGTGATTCCCTGACTTGGTTCTCCGTCCCTCAAGAGGATTTGGGTGGCCGGTTTATCTGGCAGCTGAATTGGTCCCTCCTTGCCGCCTTGCGGCATGATCCGCAAAGAGGCATTAAATTCCTGAGGGGTATTTGCTTTAAAAATCGGGAACAAGTTGCCTAGATCTGTGTTTTGTTGCTGTTTATACTTTAGTCTGGCTTTCCTGGCCTTTTTCTTTTGTCTCTTGGTTGATATTATTTCCTCCTTAATGGATTTTCGAGTGGGCTGTGTTGTTTCCAGGTCTAGTGCTGACCTTTCTGGCCCCACTTCCCTTGGATTGTGTTCTGAATCCTTTTGCACGTTGCTACTTGAGCGCTCCTTCCTGCTCGACATGTTGACTAAATGCGATTTTTCCGAAATAAGATCGGTTACTTTTTCGACCGGATTGCAGGAATGTTTTTCCTCCCTTAGGATGTCTGTCAGGATAGCCGGCAAATTTGCTAGTTTTTCAATTATAAGTCCACATCCGCAGCTACACTGTTGTTTGTTGGAGCCGGTGTAGGCATCTAGTTTCCCCTGGTTTGTTACTAGTGACGAAATTGCGTCCAATTTTGTGTTTATGCCCGCAATGTGACCCGCCACTAAGGTGATGAGGTCAATCTGCACCTCCATTTTATTCGATTGGTAGTTCAGGACTTTTATGGCTTGATCTAAGGAGCTTAATAAAGTCCTGATCCATGTTGACGGCTGGTCTCCTTGTGTCTTGTTTAAATCTTTGGGATCCGGGTCCATCGTGCTACCTGATGAAATAGTTATTGGTGCGGTTTGATTTGAGTGACGGTCATTTATTGACATGGTGTTGCTGTCATTTATTGTGAGGTTATGATGATTTTTTCTGCTGGGCAGCGTGGGGTAGACATCGCCAAACCTAGACTCAAGTGATGATCTTTGGGACTCGGACCGGTTCCTAGTGCTCTGCCTTGAGTATCAAAGTACATAGATATTCTCTCTGTGAGTTCCTCCAATTCGGAGTCATTAGATAAAAACAGCGGTTTTAGCCATGGATCTCCCTCAGAAGGGGATACTGAGAGTGAATTGCTGTGACTTGCCGGACACTCATTGGGACTTGTTGGACCTTTAAGATCCATTACTTCAACCAGATCGGTGAGTGTTGTGCTCTTATTTATATTCCGACTGTTATCCTTTGCGATGGGATCAACCGCGGTGTCCTTTGAGATTACAGCGTGGTCTTTTTCCCCTAAATAGGGGTTTGGGTGATGCACTTGTGCGATAACAAACGCTGAGTTTCCATTGGATAGAGGGCCCTTGGGTTGCAGTGGAGGAATTGGCCCTTGTTGATCGTGGGTCCTGTTCGGCGGGCTTTTAGATGGTGGGGAGGGTGCATTAATTGGGGAAATAGGGTTTGGCAGATTGCTGGCCTCTGCTGTTGGTGCACAAATTGCCGCAATAGGATCCTTTAGATAAAAGAATTTTAGAAGCCCCGTTTTTCTTGTGGGATTTGATGTAATTTCGGGGGTTGGTGCTGAGACCAGCCTCTCCCTTGGACTCGATTGAGCCCCTGTGGGTTTGTCTTCTACATTTGGCTTCTTCGTTTTTTGGGGGGGATTTTTACTTTCCACCGGGTGTCGCATTTTCCCTGATCTCATTTCACCGGCTGGGACTAGGAGCCCGCTCCTTTCTCCTCCTTACCCCCCTAAACCTTGATGAAGGGGTACTGGGGTCTTGGCGTCTTGACGTGGTTCAGTGCGGACCAACACGGTAGTGTATGAAGGATGGGCGGCGATGTTATAAGTTTATGAGCCAGCTAATGGAGGAGCTTGGCTCCCTCTTCCTCCCGCAGATGGTCTTCGTCCTTGAGCCTAGTTCTTCAATTTAATTTCTTCGCTGACTATCTGCCTGTCTTTGCTAGTCCGCTAAGCTGAGGGCTGCCTCCCGCTAATTGTCGCCCCACTTCACCCCTGTCCTCCTCGTGACACAAGGGCAGCACAAGGGTAGCGACCACCTGCTGACTTGACCGACACCTTGCTCCCCCCCTCTAAGCCCCACTTAGTCCTGGGGCATGCGGGGGTGGCTACTATTGCCTGGGAAGTACTAGAGGGGGCCTGTCATGCCTGCAGTACGATTGGCGAGGCGCATTAGAGTAGTTCCGCGGTTCAGGCAGGTTATTTATGGTTGGCTTGGTTGGCAAGAAGCGTTTGAGAGACGAGTGCGCATGCGTTAGCACCACGCATGCGCAACTGAGCAGTATTCGAGTGATAAGCCCGCCCCGACATACAGGAAGCGCTTCGCGTTCAGTTAGAGAGTGTCATTTCCGTTCCGGGTTTCACTTCGGCGTCCGAGGAGCTAGGAGAAGGTTGGCGTGCAAGTACTCGTAGGTGCATTCGTTCTTCCGTAAAGCGGCTTGCTTCAGGAAGAGTGTCTTTGTTTTGCCTTATCCCTTTTGTCTTCTGTTTACCGCGGTGTGCGGTGGTATCTTTCAGTTGTTTCCGGTTTTTTGCCTCAAGGAGTTGGAGGTTTACTTTTAGTTTACATGCTCGTTACAGCGTGTGTGGTCAGACCCCTCTGTGGAGGGCATTTCGTGGATATATTGAGGCGCACCTTGAAGGTGTGCAGGGTGAGTGTCTGTGCACTTTCTGTTAAGAAGTTGATTTGGGTAATGTGGAGAAAACTGACATGTAATAAGTGTTGTTGTGTTTAAGGGTACAGACATTTCGTACACAGTCCGTTCCAGAGTTCACTAGAGTTCCTGTCGTTAAATTTATATTCCTTTGGATTCGTGGGGCATTACACAGTCCATAAGGTACATTAGACACGCATTACATAACTTTACTAGGAAGACACAGGGAGGGGTTTCTTCTCATGATTGTTTCTTGTATATCCTTGCAGTGTTATACAGAAGACACCATGTACCCCAGCGTGGAAGAAGACTGTGGAGTGTCTGTCTTTTCCTCCCCCTCCTACCCTTGTTTTGTTCCCCTGTGTTCCTCTTAGTTACTTTTTGGGTGTTAGTGTTACTTCCTGGCACCCGGAGGGTGACAGGGGGAAGGCAGGGTGAATAGCATCGTGGATCCAGGGCACTTCCGAGACATAATAGGTGCGTGCATGACAGAACGCGAAGCCTTTATGTACAGTGTCTCCTAGGTGTCATGGATCTTACGCTGCAGGACGTTGCTAGTATGGTGGGAAATCTCCAGAGAGAAACCCAAAACATCGCAGATCGGTTGGCTGCTTTGAGCGCTCAAGATGGGGATAGAGCCGGGACCAGCAATGCAACCCCAGTAGTGCAGGTTGTCACCCCCCAGTCTATTCCTTTAGCGCCACCTGAAAGGTTTTACGGTGAACCTTCCAAATGCGCTGCTTTTCTGACGCAATGTCAGTTACACTTTTTATGTAAAGCTGCCTGTTTTCCTACTGACCAAGCTAAGGTGGCTTTTGTACTGTCATATCTTGGAGGGTCCGCAGCTAATTGGACCATCCCATTAATAGAAAAGGATGACCCCATGTTATTGGATTATGAAGCGTTTAGACGAGCACTGAGAAAAATGTTTGACAAACACACCTTTACTCATGCTGCAGATACGGAGCTTCTGCATCTGAAACAAGGGTCTAAAGATTTGGTCACCTACATTACCACCTTCAACAGATTAGTTGTAGAGGCTGATTGGCCTGAGAATAAGAGAAGTGCTCTTTTTTATAAAGGGTTACGAGATGATCTCAAAGACGAATTGGCTCATGTAGTTGATCCTCCCTCAACATGTCCCGAGTTAATAGATCTTGTGGTTAAGTTAGATCACAGATTGGGCGAAAGAAGGAGAGATAGAGGAAGATACGAATACACTAGATACAGTCATAAAGAAAAGAAAACAGAAACGGATACCAAGGTAGAAGAACCAGAACCCATGCAGATAGGGAGTATAAAGGGTCCCTTAAGTGAGACAGAAAGACAAAGGCGTAGAGTGAATAGACTATGTTTATATTGTGGAAAAGCAGGACATTTCGTACGTGAATGTCCTGTCAAACCTAAATCCTACCGCAAAGCGGAAAACTAGAAGACCCTAAGGTAATAGAGACCGTACCGCAGGGTCCATTGGTTCAAATGGTCTCCTCCTTGGTTAATAATAAAGGACATTTTTTTATCACTGCCATCCTAACCTGGTTGACACAGTCAATAACACAGTCAATAATGATTGATTCTGGGGCCTCAGGCAATTTCATGGACTATCGTTGGGCTATTGCCAATAACATTCCTACTGAACTCAAAGAGACCCCCGAGGAAGTATATACCATAGATGGGAGCCCTTTAAGATCTGGGCCCATCACACATGCCAGCATCCCCTTGGAAATGTGTATCAATTCCATACATAGAGAACATTTAACGTTTGATTTGATAGAATCACCCCAGTTTCCTGTGGTCCTAGGTCTTCCATGGTTGCGTCTTCACAACCCTCACATAAATTGGAAGACCACTAGTATTACATTCCCGATACATGACGAACAATCACCTCCTTTCGATGTTGTTCATGAACACTCGTCTTCTGACAGACTCTGTGCCACACCAGTACAAACAACAGTACCCGTGGTGTCAGAGTCCCTTATGGCCACAATACAGGAAGAACAACCAGATGTCACACTACCCCCAGAGTATCAAAGGTTTCATACCGTTTTTGATCAGAAACAGGCAACCTGCTTACCACCACACAGGGCATATGATTGCCGGATTGACCTCCAACCTGGCGCATGCATACCCACCAGCAGGGTGTACTCCCTTACGGAGAAAGAAAATCTGTACTTGAGAGAGTATCTTGACAACATGCTAGAACTTGGGTTTATACGACCATCCAGATCCCCTGCCTCTTCTGCTTTATTTTTTATTCCTAAACGGGAGGGGGGTTTACGTTGTTGTATTGACTACCGCTCATTGAATGACATCACGATAAAAAACAAATATCCCTTACCGCTCATCTCCTCTCTGCTCGACCAGGTGAAAGATGCTAAATGGTTTACTAAATTAGATCTTCGTGGAGCCTATCACCTGGTCCGGGTAAGAGAGGGCGATGAGTGGAAGACAGCCTTCTGTACTAAATACGGGCTGTATGAATATTTAGTGATGCCCTTTGGCCTGTGCAATGCTCCTTCAGCATTTCAATACTTCATCAATGAGGTGCTGAAGGAGTATCTTGACAAGCACGTTATAGCCTATATTGACGATCTACTGATCTATTCAAAGTCGCTAGAGGAACACGTGGAGCATGTCAAGTCGGTTCTTCAGCTATTACAAGATAACGATCTGTTCTGTAAATTAGACAAGTGTTTCTTTCATCGTCATCAAGTAGCCTTCTTGGGATTCATAGTGTCCTCTACAGGATTGCGTATGGACCCGAGTAAAGTCAGAGCTGTGCTGGATTGGCCCCCTCCCAAAACTGTGAAGGAAATCCAGCAATTCATTGGGTTTGCTAATTTTTACAGACGTTTTATACACCAGTTTTCGGATTTAGTGGCTCCTATCACGAGATTGTTGAGGAAAGGGGTTCCGTTCCAATGGTCTGAGACTGCAGATAAGGCCTTTCACCTGCTTAAGACTTCCTTTACACAGGCTCCTATTCTGAAACACCCCGATCCTTCCAGTCCCTATATAGTCGAGGTTGATGCATCCCAAGTTGCTGTGGGAGGGATACTTTCTCAGGTCGATACTACCTCTGGTGAACTACATCCGGTGGCCTATTATTCCCACAAATTGACACCGGTGGAGGTGAACTATGCTGTTGGTGAGAGGGAACTCTTGGCCATTAAAAAGGTATTGGAAGAATGGAGACAATATCTCCTTGGAACAAATCACACAGTCACTGTCCTGACCGACCATCGTAATCTCCAGTACCTTAAATCTGCCAGAGCTCTGTCCATGCGTCAGTTGAGATGGACTCAGTTTTTTAATGAGTACGATTTTAAGATCCATTTCAGAGCAGGGAGGCAGAATGGGAAGGCGGACGCACTATCTCGTCTGGGGTTCGATCCGGTCTCACCAGTAGAGACGCCTCCTTGTATTATTGCGCCCCATAGATTGATTGGAGTGTTGCATAATGAAGAAGACTTCTTAGCGCAAGTTAAGCGTGCACAGAGTGAAGCCACGGCTAGAGACCTAGCACAGCAACACCAGGCCATTGTCACAGACGATCTCCAGTACATACAAGGAGGGTTGTTTATCCCCACAGCATCGTTACAACAACAGGTCATGGAATGGTGTCATAATCATGGAGTGGCGGGACATCCTGGATATAAAAGAACCTTAGAGTTAATCAAAAGACATTGTTGGTGGTCCCATATGGCTAAAGATGTACAACAGTACGTACAAACTTGTCATGTCTGTGCACAGAGCAAGCCCTCCCATGAAGGGGCGGTGGGTTTGTTATTACCCCTTCCCACACCCACAGCACCCTGGCAATCGGTATCCATGGACTTCATTGTGGAATTGCCTAGAACACACAGGGGCAACACTGCTTTATTAGTAGTAGTGGACATGTTCACCAAGGCAGCTCACTTCATCCCGCTTCCAGGTTTACCTACCTCTGCAGGGTTGGCGGGGGTGTTTCTGCAACAAATAGCTCGTCTCCATGGACTTCCATCTGTCTTGGTTACTGACAGGGGGTCCCAGTTTATTTCCAACTTTTGGAAACAGCTATGTAAGACATTACAAATCGAAGTGCGTCTATCGTCTAGTCACCATCCACAGACTGATGGACAAACCGAACGCGTCAATCAAAGCCTTGAGCAATTCTTGCGGTGTCAACTGTTACAAGAACAAAAAGAGTGGGATGAACTGATCTGGTTGGCAGAACTGTCTTATAACAACAGCCATCACTTTTCCACCTTATATACACCCTTTTATGCTTCATATGGTTTTCATCCGAAGGTGCTGCCTTTTCCCCCGTTGAGGCCTTGTACCATTCCGGCCGCTCAAGAGTTGGTAGCACATTTACAGGTGGTTCATGCTACCATACATACCAACCTTGACAAGGCCAAGACAGAGTATAAAAAATCTGCTGATGCACATAGACATACAGGACCCGTGTACCATCAAAACGACAAGGTGTGGTTGTCCACCAAATACTTGGCATTGAAGGGAACCTGCAAATTAAAGCCCAAGTATATAGGCCCCTTTACTGTACTTAAGATTGTGAACCCGGTAGCCATTAAATTGAATCTACCCCCTTCGATGAAAATACATCCTGTCTTCCACGTCTCATTAGTGAAGCCGGTGTTGCCTGGTACCCGCCTTCCTCTTGCACCTCTTTCAGTGACGGTGGATTCTGACGTGGAATATGAAGTGGGTGCTGTTCTGGACTCCAGGAGAGTGAGGAGTCGTCTTCAGTATTTGATACACTGGAAGGGGTTTGGAGTGGAGGAAAGATCTTGGGAACCAGCATCTCACGTCCATGCTCCCAGATTACTACGTGCTTTTCATAGGCGGTACCCACACAAGCCCAAACCGGTGGGGGGCGTTGTGGGAGGGGTGTTCTGTCATGCCTGCAGTACGATTGGCGAGGCGCATTAGAGTAGTTCCGCGGTTCAGGCAGGTTATTTATGGTTGGCTTGGTTGGCAAGAAGCGTTTGAGAGACGAGTGCGCATGCGTTAGCACCACGCATGCGCAACTGAGCAGTATTCGAGTGATAAGCCCGCCCCGACATACAGGAAGCGCTTCGCGTTCAGTTAGAGAGTGTCATTTCCGTTCCGGGTTTCACTTCGGCGTCCGAGGAGCTAGGAGAAGGTTGGCGTGCAAGTACTCGTAGGTGCATTCGTTCTTCCGTAAAGCGGCTTGCTTCAGGAAGAGTGTCTTTGTTTTGCCTTATCCCTTTTGTCTTCTGTTTACCGCGGTGTGCGGTGGTATCTTTCAGTTGTTTCCGGTTTTTTGCCTCAAGGAGTTGGAGGTTTACTTTTAGTTTACATGCTCGTTACAGCGTGTGTGGTCAGACCCCTCTGTGGAGGGCATTTCGTGGATATATTGAGGCGCGCCTTGAAGGTGTGCAGGGTGAGTGTCTGTGCACTTTCTGTTAAGAAGTTGATTTGGGTAATGTGGAGAAAACTGACATGTAATAAGTGTTGTTGTGTTTAAGGGTACAGACATTTCGTACACAGTCCGTTCCAGAGTTCACTAGAGTTCCTGTCGTTAAATTTATATTCCTTTGGATTCGTGGGGCATTACACAGTCCATAAGGTACATTAGACACGCATTACATAACTTTACTAGGAAGACACAGGGAGGGGTTTCTTCTCATGATTGTTTCTTGTATATCCTTGCAGTGTTATACAGAAGACACCATATACCCCAGCGTGGAAGAAGACTGTGGAGTGTCTGTCTTTTCCTCCCCCTCCTACCCTTGTTTTGTTCCCCTGTGTTCCTCTTAGTTACTTTTTGGGTGTTAGTGTTACTTCCTGGCACCCGGAGGGTGACAGGGGGAAGGCAGGGTGAATAGCATCGTGGATCCAGGGCACTTCCGAGACATAATAGGTGCGTGCATGACAGGGCCACTGTAGCCAGTCGGCAGTGTTTGTGATGCTAGCAGTCCTGGGCGAATGCAGGTGGGCACCCTTTGAGTACAGGTGAGGCCAGACTATTGCTGCGTGGGGCTGCGCTCTCACCTTGCTCCATTTGACACTTCCTGCCCGCTGCTTCGCTGCTTGCCACGGCTCACCTCTCTCCTCCCTCCTCCCTCCGTCGGCTGGGAAGCACTGTAGTCTGCTGAGAGACGGTTGGCTGGATGTCTGGTTGCCTAGTTCTCTGGGTGCCTGGGGGGCCAGAAGGTCCATCACCGCCGCTGCTACTGCCACTCGTCCTCCCCTAGCCTAGAAGGGTGGGGGGGCTCTAGGGTGTTTGTGTTTGTGTGGAGCCCTGGTTTAGCTCAGGCGGGTTGCGGCGGTGCTCGGGCTCGGCGTGGGTATGAAGCACCGGCGTCTCCCGTCTCCCGAATACTCCCGAATTTGCCTGGAATCCTCTCCTGCGGCTCTCCCGTGACTCTCCACTCTTCTTCTTCTTCTTCGCCGCCTTTTTTCTTTGGTTTTCGGCCCGCTGCTTTTTTTTCAGGCTTGGCGCTTGCTTGCTTGCCACCGCCGCGCTCACTGCTGCCGCTGCGTTCGCTCTGCTTTCTCTGCTTACTCTCTGGCGCCACCGGAAATCATCCGCTCGACTGTCCAGTGTAAGTGTAAAGGAGCACAGCTTGAAAAATTTTGACCATTTAGAAAAGTTGGCACATGATAACCTCCTTTTCCACTTCCCTTCTGAGTTTAACCATACCAACAGGAACCCAGAATAAATAGCCAGGTATTTTTACTTTTTACCTCCACATAACACCCCCCACTCCTACTGTCCCCACTACCTTCTATCCTTGCATACCTTCAAAAGTGCTCCCATGTATCTCGTAGGTTGTAGCATGCCTTGTTCTATAGTGGAACGGGATGGTCCCGATGATGAAGCAAGCCACCAAAGGGTAACTGTGGTGGGTGAGGGTTTTACAAGAAAACCTTTCTTTTCTCTCGTGTACGGTTAGTATCCTCATAATAGTTGGGTTCTTATTTTGTGTCTATACTTTGGTTGGAGGATGAACCTAGCTGATCCTCTCCCTCCCCCTTTCTTGAGAAATGATATCTTGGGCCAACAAGATGTTATCAAAGAAGGCCTCATGAGCTTTTGCCAAAAACAGCCCTTTCTCCTCTGTGGCAAGGTTGTTCAATAGCTCTACATGCTCTGTGCCCCTGGAGTTCATTGCCTCCACAAGTTTGGGATGCCTATCAACCCACCCCATTTGATGGCCTTACTGTTATTGGAATGTTTGACATTTCCTATTTGGGAACTACCCTGGGCTATCGGGTTGTTTGCAAGGGACCCCAGCAAGGTCAAACTAAGGGCATTGTTGTCACTGTCCACCCTTTCAAGGACCATCATAAAATGAACACCAGCTCTTCAGGCCAATTAAAAAATAGTTAATACGGCCAGTGTTACCAGGCCTAATAAAGGTATGCTTGCCATCAGTATCAGATAAAATCTGCCCGTTCGTGACTCTTAAATCGAAAGTAAAGGAGAGAGCAAGTATCTGAGCTGCACTTGGGGACCAATTAACAGGGGGGAGATCAAAGGAGGGGATTCTATTTCCCTGATCTGGCTCTGCCAGTAGATCTGAATCTGGTGAGATAAGTGGTTCAAAAAAAGCATTAAGATTAACTGCATCTAATTAGATCCCTAGTGCTCCTATTCTAAATCAGGAAATCCTCCAGAGCATTCCTACATTCCTCCATACAACCCGATTATAAACATTACACATCAACTGGGAACTGCTGCTACTAAAATCAACTCTTACGGCCAACACATTCCGTGATCTGGATAGTAATTGCCTATCTTAACATTGTAGACCTGTGCAAATCCATGTTGCCAGGCAATGTAAAATGAAGTATACCTATTGCTTTCCTGGTGACAGACACCATGCTCCATGTTTCCTGAAAGTGGCAGATGTCATAGCTTTATATGAGCTGCTCCATTTCATCATCCCCCAGCTTGGTGCCTATCCCAGCTACATTCCAGGACAAGATTTATATTTCCTTGGCCTTAGTTGTTATTTGGCTGTTCTTTGCACATGGGTTTCTCCATCCCCCCCTCGCCCCCGGGTCGAAACAGGCATGACAGATTTTGAGTGCCCCTTGATTGGCATGAACATTGCAATTTTTGCTTCTAGGGTTTTTACTAATTCTTTCAATGCCATGACCTCCTCCTCAAGCCCCTCAATCACTTCTAATAGATTGACTGGATCAGCAGGTGCCCTAGTTGGATCAGCGAGAGAAACCCCCAACTTTTTTTCACTCATGTTATCACTGTCCTGTGGACATGGAACAGCTAACAATTTTTCACAAATTACATCTGGGTACACTGTAAATACAGCATTGTCCTCTGCGTGTCCTCTGGGTGGATGAAATCATTAGGGACTGGGGTAGATGGATGGAAAGTGCAGCAGGTGGTAAAAGAGGCCATTTTCCTGGTGAACATCTCTGGGATTCTCTTCTTGGCCCTTCTTTTCTTTCGAGGGCAAACCTGGGATTCAAGCAAGGCAATAGTTTTTGAGTAAGCTGTGGTGTTTAATATCTCATCCACTCCTTCCAGGATATTATCTGTCTTCTATATCCTGCACATTACACAGTTCTCACTCACAGAGCTAAGACCTATTTTTGCGATGAGGGGGGCATTTTGGTGCCTCCATAGGCTTCAGTTTTCCCATGACCCGTATGGACGATGCACAAAGTCAGTATGATCTTGATGGAGCAAGGTGATGAACAAGATTTTGTTCAAACTTGCAAAGTTAATCTCCATAATAAAAGTAACTGAATTAATAAGCATGTGGTGAAAATTACTAATCAACTTAGTTTAAGAATTTATTCATCAGAACACATGGTATTAACTAATGTGCTTCATGTTGCAAACGCAAAGAGAAATAATAAACTAACCATGTCTATTGTCTTTGTCAGTATTAAATGCGGCTGTTTAACTAATGGCATGTGCTTATTTTGTGTGCTTATGTTATGTCTCTTCTGTGACAAAATGCTCGCGGAGATTCATCCAGTTCAAAAGAAGAAAAGTACATATAATGCTGCTTGAGTGTGCTTTGCTAGGTAACTAATTAACGGGTTTAATTAGTGTTGGGGGTGGGTAACAGAATGGGTTTCAATTCTTTAATTAATTGATGTCTTGTGTTTGTTTAATAATAGTTTCCAAAAGTGAGGCCTAAAAGATCATTCGGAAAATGGCTGACAGAGTTGCGGATACGAAAAGCTTGTATAGAGTGGAGCCTTGTACATGCGCAGTTGTAAAGATTTTTACCATGCTGCCATCAATGTTTGAAAAGCAGTTCTTTAGTTTTGCTGCACGTGCTCTCGAAGGAAAGGCCCAAGGACAGGAATCCGAAGTGTATGCCAAGGCTAGGAAGTCATGGTTTGAAACTCGTGGAGAAAGTATCAATCTTGAGGAAGCCGAATGTCAATGGAAATGAGAGACAATAGGGCTTAAGAAAAGCCTGGACTTGGTCAAGAAACGGTAGTGACCTAATGTTTTTTATCATGGTCTGACACGGCATAGCCAATGAGAGGCTTGGATTTCTATGAAAGAATGTAAAATGTATAAAGTTTAGTTAGAAAGAAAGGTATAAAAACTGGCACAATGGGCAGGGGGGGGGCTCGCTCTTTCCCTGATGCCAGGCTGACGTGACGTGCTGTTGGACTCTTTGGCGCACGTAAGGACAGCAGACTTTAAATGAATTTTCCTTTCTAGTTGGAGAGAGAATTAGACAGGGAAATAGTTAAAGGGAATGGAAACTATTATTCTGCTATTAATTCATGCTTTCTGATTTTTGCTTTGAGAGTGTCAGTTTAATAAATCATTTCCTTATTAAAAATGCTGCTTTCTCATTTGCTAATAAAATAAAGATTCTTAATGAAAATGCTCTTTCTTTGAGATTAAAGTTAATAAAAATTAGATTTGAAATGACAAGCTGGTCTTGTTTATTCGTGGTCTAGTTTCCATCAGTTGATCCAATCGCCTTAGTGGCCTAATTATTAATGATATAAGTTTAAAACCATGGTGAGTATAGATAAACTGCAGTTGTATATAAACTTCTAAATAATTTGTGAATAGTTATGATTAATTAGGTCACATGATTCAGTTGCTCAAAAATTGTCTCGTTGGTTTATGGCCCTTTATATGTGATTTATGATTAATGGTAAGTACTGAGGTGATAGATAGAGTTTGTGAGACAGTTTTTAATTAGGAGCGCTGGATCAATAACTTGGTAGCAGAGGATGGTTACGATCCATCGACCTTTGGGTTATGGGCCAGGTCTTAATAGAGAAATACATGAGGAAAAAGACACATGGTTAAAAGCAGGATGCAGACAGAGAGAAGAAGATGAGATTTGGGTTTACAAAGATGACAGACCAGTAATGCCAGACAGCATGATTTCTGACATGGCTCGCATGTACCACGGTCCTCGACATATAGGTAGAGATTCAATGATTAGATTATTTAGACAAACATGGTACAATCCAAAATTCCGAATAATTGCAGAATCCCTTCGTCAGAGGTGTTTGACCTGCCAACAGTTCAATCCAAACAGAAAAACAGTTGTGAGCATGGGATTCATAGGACGGGAGGGTGGTCCATTTACCAGATTACAGCTTGACTTCATTGACATGCCAACTCATAACAAGCTCAGATATGTCTTGGTGATAATCTGTCTGTTTTCGAGATGGGTGGAAGCGTTCCCAACACGTCACAATGATTCAGTTACTGTGGCAAAATTGCTTTTGAGAGCAATCATACCAAGGTATGGATTTCCGGTGACGGTCGAGACTGATCGTGGAACACATTTTGAAAACAGATTGCTAAAATTGATTTGTGAAGCACTAGATATAAAGCAAAAGTTGCATTGTGCTTACAGACCAGAAGCATCAGGTGTTGTCGAGCAAGTGAATGGTACAATAAAAAACAGAATAGCAAAAATGTGCTTAGCAACAGGAATGAAGTAGACCGATGCACTTCCACTTGTTCTAATGACTTTGAGAAGCATTCCAGATAGAAAAACAGGTTTGAGTCCACATGAAATCCTTATGGGCAGAGTCATGAGGCAAGCATTTGTTCCAGTTGACAAACTGTTGAGCATTAATGATAGTGTCATTATGGATTACTGCAAAAATCTATCTGATGTGGTAACTTATGTGTTCCATCAGGTGGGAACCGAAGTGATTACAAAAGATAAAGAACAAGCTCAGCATCTGTTACCAGGAGACTGGGTGAGAACAAAAGTACACCGAAGAAGAAACTGCCTAGTACCAAGGTGGCAGAAGGCAAGACAGGTGATATTGGTCACAACAAATGCAGTAAAGGGTAGAGGACTGAAAAGATGGGTTCATGTTAGTCATACCATACGAGTGCCAACACCTGAAAATCCTGACGAAGGTAATACAACAGCTGATTCGGATTCTGAAGAAGAGCCTGAGAGAAATCCAGATCTTGAAGATCAACAAGAAGGTCGAATCTGGAAAATTCTAATGCGAATGAGGCATTGAATGAAGAAAATGAAGAGATTGTGATAAAAGATTCTGAAAACGAAGAAGATCTGCTAGATCAAGTAGCAGAAAAGGAGTCTGAACAAGTGGTGATTCAAGATCAAGATCATGAGAGTATTGAAAAGCAGATGGGAAGCTCTGGAAGAAGGAACGAAAATTCTGAAACTGGAAAATTGGAAGTAATTGAAGAAGAAGACGAAATTCCAAGTACCAGCTATAAGGATGCTGTTCCTAACAGAGTGAAACTGCCGAGTAAAGAAGTGCCTAGATCTGAAGAAGAATCTGGTACAGAAAAACTGATTATCGATGAATCAGCTGATAACACAGAAAGTGAAACAGATAAAAGTGGAGATGAATCAAAAGTGAAAAGTTCAAGGAAAAGAGCTTGGAGAGTGGAATATAATCTAGCTGAACCAAAAAAGAAATTATCAAGAAAAGGAGATATTTGGCCAAATGGTAATGAAGGTCTAAAATTTAAATTAGTGGATAAAACAAGAGAGCAGGTTAATGAAATTTCAAGTCGAAAGGAAGAAAATTCAAACATGATAAAACAAGCAGAAAAAAGAATTGAAGTGATAAACAGAAGAGCAAAAAGAGTAATAAAGCCAAATCAAAAGTATAAGTCACCTGAGTGGACTTATAATTTTTCCTCCAGTTGTAGAAGTAGAAATAAATATTAGTCAGGAAGATTTTGATTATGCAAGTGATAATGATTGATTTTGTTCTGACACAAGGTTGAAGAAATTGTGTTAGGTGACACAAGGTCGAAGAAAGTGCGTTAGCTGGAAAACACATTGATGTATGACATAAGGTTGAAGAAAAACTGTTAGACAAAAAAAATAAAAAATAATAAAAAGGGGGTGTATAGTAATTTTTAATTTTAATTTTTAATTTTAATTTTTATTTTATAAGTGAAAATGTCTTCTACTAATAATAATTTGAGATGCTCAATTCTCAGAAGATGTTGCAAATTGTCTTTAATATGTGTAATCCTGATAATCTTAGTTTGGTTATGTTTAGCTGTAATTTTTCCTTTTGGAATAGATAAAGAGATGTACAAAGCTAAAATGACTATTACAGTTGTGGTTAATCATGATAAGTATGATAAAACTGATAAAATTATTGTTCATAAACCAGAGATTCACCAAGATAGATCTGTAGGAGATTTTTCTAGTAATACCTTCTCAAGACTTTTATCTGAATATGTAAAGTTGATGGATGCAAAAGATTGCTACATTTGTGTGAAGTTGCCTACCTCTGTTTCAGAAGGTGTAACATATAACATGCTTCCTCTTACTTATGGCATAACCTGTAGTGTAATAGCTAGTTTGATTTATAAAACAGGAGATCTGGAGTACTATTACTCAGATTTTGATGAGATTTTCGCAAATTTAAAAGTTGAAAATAGCTTGAATAAAGTGAAACCTGCTAAACAGATGAGGGAATTTTTCCTAGTAACCAGTGAACTAACTTATGAGTATGCTTTTAGAAATAATTTAACATGTAAATTAAGAACAGAAGAGAAAACATTCTTAAATATGGTGGAAGAGAGAGGGCAATTTACATGCGAAATGAGATACTGAAACAAACTAAATCTAAATTTTGGCAGAAGGAAGATGAAAAGCTTAATGATAGAAATGAAAATGTTGCAATTCATATAGATGAACCTGTTAGTGGAAAACTTTGTATAAGAAGAGATAATACTCAGTTTGATAATTACTTTGTAGGTGCAAGTCATTACGAAGATACTTATCGTATTATAGGGGGATGGGGATTTAAAGGAAGCAAATATCCAATTTTCCTTGGAATTTATTTTGTTTGTGGGAATAAGGCTTATTACAATCTTCCTAACCACTGGTATGGGACCTGTTATGTGGGATTAGTTTTTCCAAAGATTTTTCATGTAAATGGAAATGTAAAGGGGTCATTTGAAATTGGCAAACATCTGAATAGGTTCAGGAGGGAAAGTTTTTCAGAAATTTTGGGAGATATATTTGGTGCAATAATACCTATGGTAGGAATAACTTTGAATGCAAATAAAATCAGAAAAATGTCTACAATTGTTGATAGATTATCTTCGGATACTGCTAGTGGATTTCAGTTAGTGAACACAGAGTTATTGCTATGAGAACGATGGTAATGCAGAACCGTCTTGCTTTAGACATACTGCTGGCAAAAGAAGGAGGAGTTTGCGGAATTGTATATGTCCAGCATTGCTGTACATACATTCCAGACAAGAGTCAGAATATAGAAATGTACATTAAGAATATAACTGAATTACATGCTGAGGTTGAACCTTTAGAAGATGATAATTTTTCAGAACGTTTTGGTAAAAGAATTACAGCGATTAAACACTGGTTTCAAGAGATTGGTAGTTCAATTATAGGTAAGATAGTTTTTCCTTTAATAGTTATAGCCATAGTAATACTTTTGTTAAATATTACTTGCATGATACACAAGAGAAGAAAACATGTCTTAGAAAAGAAAAGAATTTACAATCTAAGAAAAGAAAAAGAAAAAGAAATAGAATTAGAAGAATTTCGGAGAACTCAATATGAGAGTTGCAGAAAAATAGATGAATCTAAATTTTAGAAATACTAATAGTAAGAAAGTCCAAAACATGTTCAAGGGTTGACAATTTATAAATGTTTGGGTATTGTTTGGTGATTTTGAAATCACCAGATGAGGGAGTTGATGGAGCAAGATGATGAACAAGATTTTGTTCAAACTTGCAAAGTTAATCTCCATAATAAAAGTAACTGAATTAATAAGCATGTGGTGAAAATTACTAATCAACTTAGTTTAAGAATTTATTCATCAGAACACATGGGATTAACTAATGTGCTTTATGTTGCAAACGCAAAGAGAAATAATAAACTAACCATGTCTATTGTCTTTGTCAGTATTACATGTGGCTGTTTAACTAATGGCATGTGCTTATTTTGTGTGCTTATGTTATGTCTCTTCTGTGACAAAATACTCGCGGAGATTCATCCAGTTCAAAAGAAGAAAAGTAAATATAATGCTGCTTGAGTGTACTTTGCTAGGTAACTAATTAATGGGTTTAATTAGTGTTGGGGGTGGGTAACAGAATGGGTTTCAATTCTTTAATTAATTGATGTCTTGTGTTTGTTCAATAGTTTCCAAAAGTGAGGCCTAAAAGATCATTCGGAAAATGGCCGACAGAGTTGCGGATACGAAAAGCTTGTCCAGAGTGGAGCCTTGTACATGCGCAGCTGTGAAGATTTTTACCATGCTGCCATCAATGTTTGAAAATCAGTTCTTTAGTTTTGCTGAACGTGCTCTCGAAGGATAGGCCCAAGGACAGGAATCGGAAGTGTCTGCCAAGGCTAGGAAGTCATAGTTTGAAACTCGTGGAGAAAGTATCGATCTTGAGGAAGCCGAATGTCAATGGAAATGAGAGACAATAGGGCTTAGGAAAAGCCTGGACTTGGTCAAGAAACTATAGTGACCTAATGTTATTTATCATGGTCTGACACGGCATAGCCAATGAGAGGCTTGGATTTCTATGAAAGAATGTATTTATGTATGTATGTATGTATGTATGTATGTATGTATGTATGTATTTTAATGCTTGTTAAGCGCAACTGTCACCCCGAGGGTATCCTGGCGCTGAGATCAGTTCAGCCATCTGGTGTACGCTTATTCTGCTCTTGGGAAAATATATGTTTTAAGATCCCTTTTAAACGAGGTCAGATCTTGTCTGCTCCTCAGTGTTAGAGGTAGAGTGTTCCACATTGTGGCGGCTGTGAAACTAAAAGCCCGGCCGCCCATTCTCACTCTATTTATCCTCGGGATTCTCACTAGGAACGCCGAGGCGGATCTCAAAGGTCTGGCAGCCTGGTACCACGAGAAAAGATTTTGCAGTGGTATTGGTCCTTGACCATGCAGAGCTCCAAAAGTCAGGCATAAGGCCTTATAGGAGATCCTCTGCTGGACCGGTAGCCAATGTAGGTCTGCCAAAGCTCCGGAGGAGGAAGCCGAGCGTGGAAGGGACAGAGCTAATTTAGCCGCCATATTTTGGATCCTTTGTAACTTAAGGATCAGGGTCTTTGGGGCTCCCAGAAGTAGTGCGTTACAGTAGTCTAGCCTACTGAGAATGGTACTACGCACTACTTCTGCTCTAGCTTCCCGAGGGAGAAGCGTCAATATCTTCAGAAGAGCACGGAGCAGACCCATACATGTCCCTACAGTCCTGTTCACAGAGACGTCCAGTTGTAAATTTGATTCGAATATAACTCCCAGGTTGCGGGCCGGTTCTGCCGCCTCCACCGAGCCTGGTATAGAAATAGGCCAAAAGTCTTCCGGCAATGGGTGAGGGAGTCGGTCTAAGGAGCAGTGCAGTATCTCCGTCTTTGCACCATTAAATTGGAGTGAATTGGCTTGCAACCACTCAGCTGTGGCCGACATACACTGATGGAAAGTGTCCCTCGACACTGCCTCTGAACCCTCAAAAGAAAAAATCATTTGAGTATCATCGGCATAGTTGATGACTTGTATGCCGAAAGACTTTATTAGTTGTATCAAGGGCTGGAGGTACAGATTAAAAAGAATCGGACTTATCGCAGACCCCTGGGGGACACCCTGATTCACCGGACGTATGTCAGAACGAAAAGGTGGTAATGTTACTGCCTGTTGTCTATTGGCCAGGTAGGATGTTAACCAGGATAACGCCGAGCCAGTTATTCCCGCATTGCAAAGGCGGCCCAGTAGGACCTCATGGTTCACCGTGTCGAACGCGGCCGACATGTCAAGCAGCACTAAAAATGCTGACTTGCCCCTGTCGACACGCGTTCGCAGATCGTTCAACACGGTGACCAGAGCAGTCTCAGTACCGTGGCCTGGTCTGAAGCCAAATTGGGCTGCGTCCAGACAGGAGTTGGTTTCCAGGAAGTTGGCCAAGGCTCTCGTAACCCACTTCTCTAAGATTTTTATCGCGAATGGCAAAAGCGAAATAGGCCTATAATTGGCTGAACAGAGGGGGTCCAAGGAGGCCTTTTTTAACAGAGGTGTTACAATTGCCAGCTTCCAACAGTCTGGAACAAATGCGGTAGCCAACGATTGGCAACAGATTAAGTGTAGCGGGGGAAACAGCTCGCCATGGAAGGCCTTCCAAATCTTATGCGGCATGGGATCTAAAGGTGAGCCTGATGATATGCCGTTAGCCAGAGCACAGAACTCCTCCAATGAAGGAATAGGGAAGCTTGGCAACTGACAGGCCATCTCCTTGTTCTTACTCTCCTCAAATGCCGGATGGCCAGGGGACCCAGAGGGGTAGGATCCAGATGGCATATGCTGTGTAGACACTTCAAAACCCTTCAGAATATTCCTAATTTTGTCATCAAAAGCAAGGGCTAAAGAGTCACAAAGCTCCTGCGACACGGGGGTAGAAGGTACAGCGCATGCGGGGTTGGATAAGCTTTTTACCAGTTTGAACAAGGTCTGCGATTTGTTAGGTGCTTTTGCCAACGTCTCTTCCAGAAATCTGGCTTTGGCATTCCTTAACTGGAGCTTGTATTCCGATAAAATACCTTTATAGGCAGCCCTGTCCTGCTCTGTATAGCCTCTCCTCCATGTGCGTTCCGCTTGTTTACAGCGTAACTTCAACTGGCCGAGTTCCTCGGTGAACCAGCCATTAGTCCCTCTGGGTCTGTCCCAATGTAAAATGTAGAATGTTTAGTTAGAAAGAAAGGTATAAAAACTGGCACAATGAGCAGGAGGGGGCTCGCTCTTTCCCTGATGCCAGACTGACGTGACGTGCTGTTGGACTCTTTGGCGCACGTAAGGACAGCAGACTTTAAATGAATTTTCCTTTCTAGGTGGAGAGAGAATGAGACAGGGAAATAGTTATAGGGAATGGAAACTATTATTCTGCTATTAATTCATGCTTTCTGATTTTTGCTTTGAGAGTGTCAGTTTAATAAATCATTTCCTTATTAAAAATGCTGCTTTCTTATTTTCTAATAAAATAAAGATTCTTAATGAAAATGCTCTTTCTTTGAGATTAAAGTTAATAAAAATTAGATTTGAAATGACAAGCTGGTCTTGTTTATTCGTGGTCTAGTTTCCATCAGTTGATCCAATCACCTTAGTGGCCTAATTATTAATGATATAAGTTTAAAACCATAGTAAGTACAGATAAACTGCAGTTGTATATAAACTTGTAAATAATTTGTGAATAGTTATGATTAATAAGGTCACATGATTCAGTTGCTCAAAAATTGTCTTGTTGGTTTATGGGCCTTTATACGTGATTTATGATTAATGGTAAGTACCGAGGTGATAGATAGAGTTTGTGAGACAGTTTTTCATTAGGAGCGCTGGATCAATCTCAACGGTACGGAAACCACAAACTCACGGAGAGGAAAGAAAGTTTAGTGCAAAATGCATGCAGTCACTTACACTGGATAAATGAGAGACAGCCCAATCAGCCTCTTCCAGGCTCTGAAGGAGATGTGAGAGTTTTGTTTAAAATGCTTTCATGGTCATATTGATCGAAATAAAGTTTTACAAAGAATGAAAGAATAATGCAAATCTGTTTACTCACTGATATGATAGATATCAATGTGTATGTTTTGATAGCAGTACCCCAATAAATGTATACTTGTTAATCCTGTGTTGACTTTTTGACGATATCTGATGCATGCTACAGTTCTATCTGGACTTGGACATAAATGTGACAATAGTAAAGAATTCACATGTACGGTGTGAGGTTCCAGGTGCTCAGGTTTCAATGTTCCACATTCCGATAAGCGCCTCAGGCTCCAAGGTGGTTTCAACCATGGTTTCCACAGCAGTGGGTGTGGGTGCAGTTGGAGGGTCCACCTCCTGTTGCCCAAGATTCCGACAGTCGCGTTGTTACCTTTTCTTTAGTACGTGATCTGAGGTCATACCACCTCTTACAGATCTCTTCTATAGATCTGTGGGTTACTTCAACGGCAATTTTGTTTGTTGTATTTCCTGCCAGATCTTTTTTTTGTGAGCCCGGGACTGTCATGGATGCCCTTCCAAACAGCACCTCTTGGTTCTCACAATACTCTTCAGTCAGGATCTCCAACTTCTTCTTAGTGAATTTAAATTTTCTTTTCCAGCCTCCTGCACCCTTTTCTCAATGTTGGCTGGCCATTACTGCAGAAGGACCTTCTTTGGCTTCTTTGGCCCGGCTGGGAAGGCTGGGGGTGGCGTGGCGATGATTATTCGCTCCACCCTTAAATTTCAGCTCCTTGACCACCCACCAATACCCAATGTGGATTACCTGGTGGCCCGTTCCCTCAATCTCCCTGATCCCCTCACTGTCGTCCTTATGTACCGTCCCCCCCAATCCATGCCCCTATTTGTTTCCACCTTGCAGGACCTTTTGGCCACTCTGGCGGTCAACCATTCATCGGTCATCTTACTTGGCGATTTCAACTACTGGCCAGGTGACCCTAGAGAAGATTCTTTCTCCAAAGACTTTTCTGCCACCCTCCAGTGTCTGAATTTTTTACCTCACATTTTTGCTCCCACCCACGCCAAGGGTCATACCCATGACCAGATCTGGTCATTGCGCCACGATATCTCACCCCCTTTTTTAATTCCCTGCATTTGGTCCGATCATTTTATCATTTCTTTTTCCATTTTTTCTGCACTTGCGGTCAAATTACCCTTACCTAAAAATTTACTAGCTCGTAGCTGGAACCAAACGGATCTTAACATACTTTCATCTTCTCTGGCCTCTTCAATGCCAGATCTTACTGGTCTCTCCTTAGACTCGCAGACAGAAGCCATTAGCACCTGGCTTTCCTCTTCCTGCGATCAGGTTGCCCCTCTCAAAAAGGTTAAATCTGTCCGACCCTACGACGCACACAAATGGTTCACCAAGGAGCTTAAAGATCTTAAGCTCGGTCTTAGGCGTTCGGAACGTCACTGGAGACGTAACTACTGCCCCACCCTTCGTGCCAAGTATAAACTCCTTCTTACTGATTATAAAAAAGCGATCTTGATGGCTAAAACTAACTATTTCACTGAGAGAGTCGCTCTCTTTGCCAATAAACCTCGAGAAATTTTCTCCATGGTTCATTATCTCGCTACCTCTGATCGCACCAGCACCAGCCTTGTCCCTACCCAGACCCTCTGCCTCTCACTCAATGATTATTTTATTGACAAGATCGCCAATATAAAGGCTAACATTCCCTTGGCACAGCATACCGGTGTTCCCTGTTCCCTTCCTTTGCCCTCCTCGTCAATGGATCATTTTTCTCCCATTCCTACAGATTGCTTTCTCAACCTGCTTTCCAAAGTCAAATCCGGCTCGCCAGCGGACTGTGCCCCGGCACGGATCCTTAAAGCTCTTTTTACCAGTTGCCCCGCTCCTCCTCTTGCTCTCCTTAATGCCTCTTTGACTTTGGGTTCTGTTCCTTCTTCTTTTAAAACTGCAAGGGTTCTTCCCATTCTAAAGAAACCCGGATTAGATTCTTCTCTCCCCTCTAATTTCCGGCCTATTTCCCTTCTCCCCTACTTGGGAAAGATCCTCGAAAGCCATGTCACTTCTTGCCTGTCCTCTTACGTCGAGGAGAACCACCTCCTGGCCTCCCATCAGACAGGCTTTCGACCAGGACACTCTACGGAGACAGTTATCATCGCTGTCCTGGACGAACTCAAGGGGAAAGCGGACACCAATCTTCCCCAAGCCCTGGTTCTCCTCGACCTGTCCTCTGCGTTTGACACGGTCGATCATGCCACTCTTCTCGACCGTGTCAGCGCAGCGGGCATTTGTGGCGTAGCCTTTTCTTGGCTGGCGTCCTTCCTTTCGGGCAGGTCTCAAGCGGTTCACCTTTCGGGCTTTTCTGCTCCCCCCCGCTCAGTCACCTGTGGGGTCCCTCAAGGCTCTTCCCTTTCCCCTCTTCTTTTTAACCTTTATATTCATCCTCTCATTATTTCCCTTCGCGAGCTGGGGGTCTCTGTGTATAATTACGCGGATGACCTCCAGCTCGTCTTTGATCTTTCTTCTCCCTCGATCTCTCTTCCTAAATTCTGCTCCACTCTAGTCTTTATTTCTGATTGGATGAGCACCAATCATTTAAAGCTCAATCCCGATAAAACGGAGCTTGTCCTCACGGGTGGTCCCTTAAACCCTTGGTCCCCGATCCACTGGCCCCCCTCCTTCGGCTCCCCCCCTTCTCCGGTCCCCTCTGTTCGGACCTTGGGTATCAAGGTCAGCCATGACCTTACCATGCACGCCCAAGTCAGTTCCGTTGTATCCTCTTGTTTTTTGTCCCTTCGTCTCATCCGGAAGATTTCCCAGTATTTTTTAGCGGACGCCCCTAAATCCATAGTCCTGGCCCTTATCACCTCTCGCCTTGACTATGGGAATGGTCTGTATGTAGGCATTCCTGCTTATGAAACCCGACGCCTACAGGCCATTCAAAACCAGGCTGCCCATCTCATCCTCCGCCTCCCCAAATCATCTCATATCACGCCTGCACTTAAGTCCCTCCATTGGCTCCCCGTGCACCTCAGATAATTTTTTTAATTGGCCTGTCTGACTTTTCGGGCCTACACTGACTCAGCCCCCTTCTTCATTAGTTCTTTGATTACTCCTTACACCCCCACCCGCACTCTTCGTTCCTCTTCTCTCTCCCTCCTACATGTCCCCCGCTTTCGTAAATCCAGAACGGGGGGCACACGCTTTTCGGTTCTGGCCCCTCGGTTCTGGAATACCCTCCCTCTCTCTATCCGTTCTATTCCCACCTATGATCACTTTCGCAAAGCTTTGAAAACATTTCTTTTCTCCCAGGCATTCCCCTGTTAGCTCCTTTGGTTTCCTCAGTTGAGTCTAGTTTGGTCTCAGCGCCAGGAAGCCGCTTGGCCGCAGTGCGCTTTATTAAATTTCTTTTTCATTTCATTTCATTTCATTATAGACCTGATGAAACTTGCAGCTGCACGCCACCTCCACTCTATTTCCACTTAGGTTTGTATCCATGCAGGTACTGTGAGGCATGTCCTGCTTCAGAGGTGATTAGCCATGACCAGACATGATTTTTTCTCCATTTGCAGGTGTGTTTGTAATTTGCGACTCCTTTTACAATTTGCAACTCCATTCGCAATTGTGGCTTCAAACTGTATGTACATGAAGAATTGCAAATTCCTAATTGCCCTTTGCAGTGATTTGCAATTATGAAATTGCAGTTCTTTAAATTTGTACATCTAGCCCCTGATTCCTTAACCTGTCTTTAAACTAAATGCATAAAATGATTTACATTTTGTAGCTGAAAAGCATATGTTGAACTTGGTAGGCACTATGGGCCAAATTTATAGAAGAGTTATGTGAGAAGTTGGCCTGGCATATGTTGTCCACTAGTTCTATTGGGCACCGTGCACCAGTCCAAGTGACCCATTATTGATGATAGATAAAGACAACCTTTATTGAAAGCTATCCTAATGGTCGTTATGGAGAGCAGCCATCAGGTTAAGTCTTGAAGGAGAGTAAAGCAGCTTCTTTTACAAGTCTATAATCTCTTGAATGACCAAATGAAAGGAGAACCACACCAGGTGTATATATAAAATATATGTATTTATTCTAACACACTCCCAACTAGTCTCTTCATGAGGCTAGAGGTCAAAGCACACAAGTTACGAGCATTATAGCACAATAAACAATAGGCTCCAGGGGGAGACTGAACCATATAGTAAGTAAGTGGAATAAAAACCATGACTTGACCAGGCACAGTGCCTAGAGCACGAAGAATTGCTGGGACCCCACGGAACCACCCAAGGTTGTGACACAGAAGACCCACAGGGTACGCGTGCAGTGTTTAAACACAGGCGCGAGCCGCCTAAAAAGCTATACGAATGTCGCGGTTGGGAAATTAAAGTTAAAGGACACTTAGGAGAGGACTTTGAGCAAACCCCTTTAGACTTAGGAGGTTCTAGGGCCAACACCAACGGAAGCACTGAAGTACTCAAGTTACATCACCCAGGGAAGCCGGGTGCCGAGGTATCCAATGGTGTTGGGACGCGTCGTCGTTTTCAATGGCGACTGGCTGCAAAGTGCTGCTGCGAGAAGAGAAGAAGTGTCCGAAGTGATCCAAGCCTGGATCAAAGATGGGAAGAACCTGAAAGCAGAGGGGACAGAGTCTGGGTCACTAGCCAGTGACCAGGGGAATGATAGGGGAATGCCCACGGATGTCGGGTGCTTCATGTGCTAAAGAGGTGAAGCTTGACTCTTCAGCCACGAGGACCAGGAGGCATCAATGACAACCAGGAGCTGTATTCAGCTGTCCCACGAAGGATGTTGAGTGCTGCAGCATCGGTGCCTGGATTAGACACACCAACCTTGGCAAAAGCAAGCCAGGCAGGAAGAGAACAATTGCTTTGGTGCGGACCAGCAAGGTCCAGGGTACTCCCCAAGCGATGGAGAGTTAGGGCACTTCTGGAGCAACCAGGGAAGCCCAATTAGAGTTAGAGTTGCCTTCACAGGGTCTTCCCCGTTGACAGACCAGGGATCGCGAACGAACCTCGAGCGAAAACACAAAGTGCCAGCTCACGGAACACTTGTAGTGTGTAGGCTGGTAATCTTCGGTGCAAAGGTTGCTTGGGGTCAGGGCTACAAGTAACACAAAGCTCAGCCTCAGGGGATGCCGGAGATTTCATGCTGCTGCAATGTGACGCGGTGGCCAGGGGTTCGGGTTGCACAGACGCCATGAGGGATGCGGACCTCTGACTTGCTGTGGGCACTGATTGACCTCCAAGACCACGGGAACCCACCTCCACAAAATACCACACTGGTCACAAAAATAATCATTGCAGTTGCGACCAGCATTTTGCGACCAGTTCTTTGTACACCTGGCACAGGAATCCTTAGAAAGAGTCAAACAAAGCACCTCATTGAAAGCTTTTGTTGAAGGAAGATTACTTACCTCAGTTTGTGGTTTCTCTAATGCTGGGATTTACCTCTTAGTCCTCTGTCATATTTTTTCTCCTCCTCTCTTGGTTTCCGTTCCCCAATCCTATCACTTTCCTTCCTGCCTTTGTGCACTCCACTTGCCTCCTCCCCATTTCATCTGTACCATCCTCATCCACTATTGCCACCCTGTAATTCTACAAACCAATACTTGAATTCTTACAATTCAAATAATAGTAGTAATTGTAAGAATGTGGTTCTTTATACAGTCCTTGGTTTCGACCCTGGAACCATTACACCTTTTCCACTGAACCAGGCTATTTTCACAGAAAAAGTATTTAATCATTTTGGCATTTCTCCAGCATGATGTTTCCTCAGTCTCATGTTGTCAGTCTGATTGTCTTCATTTTGGATATTCGTTAATATGATAGAATTCTTTATGACTGAGTTCTACTCCAGATTGCAGATTGTAGGACATCATTTCAAAATGTAATGCTTTACTTGGCACCTAATTCGTATTTTTCTATTTTTTTCAGGCTCAATAATGCATGGTGGGTAAATAATAAAAAATCATTGTAGGCCTTGGCTCAGTTGCTGACTTTGCCTGTCTAAGCTTTTTGGCCAAAGGATGAAAGCTCTACATCAGAGGTTCTCAACCTGTGGTCAGGGGACACCATGGGGACTGCAGAACCTACTCAAAGGGTCCACGACTGCTTGGAAATTTAAATATTATGAACAGATTAATAAACTCTGTATAGAGGAGCAAAATGTGCCGTTGAAAATGTTTAAACATTTTGTAACTGTGTTGGAATTTGAAATTGAAGAATAAATATTAAGGACCAGATTTAGATGTTGGCGGGCAGGTTACTCTGTCACAATGATGGCGGATATCCCTTTTGCCGAAATCTAATACCCACTATTTCATTTGAAATTTAGATTTCGGCGGATGGATTATCCGTCACCGTTGTGAGGGAGAAACCCATCCACCAAATCGAAATCAGGCCCTAAATTAGTAGCCCCAGATTGATTTGTGGGAGCTGTGCATGTGCTTCAAACAGGGTACAGTAGGGACATTGAGTGGCCTACACTTAATTTCGAAAATCTCTAATCTTCCAATTAAAATTAAAATGTTAATTTCGCTTTTATATTTGTTTATGAACTAAATACAATATTTAATCAATTGTTTATTTGCTTGATGAATGCTTGTTTTTGTATTTTTTGTATATTGTTTTGCGGTTCAAACCATTGAACATTCTTATGCTGGGATCCCTGGCTTCAATTATTGCAGCACAACTCACTGAATTACGTTACTCTGCCCCAGGGAGCCACTCCATGAGTGGGGTGTGGGTGTTCCCACGCAAACACCCATGTATTTTGATACATTCCCAGATTTACCATTATTGGTAGACCTGGGAATTCATCAAAATGCTATGCCTTCCCAGATGAGGCATAACAAGGAGAAAAATATTTAGATCTCCCATTTTGTTTCCCTTTCTACGTGACACACGGAAAAAGGAAAATGCCTCGGGGGTACCTTGCTGCACAAAAACAATCTGCTTACAACACAAGCAACCTTGCACCATGGTGCAAGGTTGCCTCTATTGGCGCTAGGCAGCATATTGTGCACTAGTTCAAGGAAAAAAACAGGAATCCACTGCATACTGTTAAATACGGCACATTCCTACCCTTTCCCCATCACACACCACAGCAACACTGTGGTGTATGCTGCACTGCATAATATCTTGAGAAACATGCCCCTTCATGTTTCAAAAAAAATAAAAATTGTATGGGTCAGGAGTGGTAAGCAGTGTTTACGTTCCAATCTGAGCTCCGCCATGGGTTTGCCATAGTCTCACAGTGAGGCAAAACTGGTAGTCAGGAGGTGAGGATATCAATAATGCAGGTCTGGCAGGACACTGCAGGTGAGGTAGCGAAGCATTCTTCTCCAAACCTGCATACCACACCAGGGAAGACATGCAGTTTGGAAATTGATCTGACTGTGATGTGCAACCAAGACCCAAAAATGTTTCCTTTACTGGCCTGTGATCCTTACTGCTCCTTCACAGACTTTTACCTGATCACGTGGCTAAAAATCCATCTATTTTTTGCAGGTTTTGAAAAAGCTCCAATCCCATACATCAACTTGGGGTAAAACAGGTGTTAGATGTGCAACTTTATAAATTCCAATTAAGTACTTGAACTTGAATAAGATAGAAGAAATAAAAGAGAGTATGATAAATCTGGATCACAAAAGTGAAATTACAGTGTGTCACTCAATGTCCATCTCGATAATTGCTTCTTTATAAATAACCTGTTAAACCTTTGGCTACTTTACAATAATATTTTGTTGTTTGCTTTGAAATTGTTGCATACATATCCAGTTGGTTAGTGGGCACAACCAATGCTGTCACCAAATGCATTTATACACCAACCAGAGTTATCAAAAAAATGTACATCAGCTATACAATGGGCATCTGATCTTGGGGGACCTACTGTGAACTTCTAACTTTTCTTGTGATCTGTTTGCTCCTATTGGTTTTATTAAGGGTTGTTGGATTTTCTGAAACAAAAAATAATTTTACCTTATATTGTGTACCTTATATTGTGTATATTCTTAATTTTGAGCCAGACCCTAGTACAAACGGCTTGAGAGATGCACTGGACACCTGAACTCATGAAGGGCAAAATATGATGCCCTCTGAGAATCTTCTCACAGATAAGGGGCACTTATTGCTTCGAATTAACGGGTCTAGAGGGGCTGTATCTGCAAAAACATTTCAGGGCCTTAACCTGGTTAAAAAACCTGAAATAGAACAGGTGCTTACGCCTAAGCCTCTGGAGCCTTAGTTAACGGAGAGGAGTGCAGAATAATGAAGCCTGGACCCTCCTTGCTCCCTGTATCCTATCTTGAATACGCAGTAGAGTTTCCTCAATCCAATAAATCTTTTGCACACTCCAAGACACATTTCTAGATGCAGGGGGAATTTTGATTGAGGTGGAGAGTCTGAGATCCATGAAGAAAATTCAATAGAATGTGAAAATGCTTTACCCTTACCTTTGCCATAGCATTCGATCCAGCGACGATCACTGTCGTAGTTGCTAGTGGTGGCGCACCACATGGTAGAATGATCTTTTGTGGTGCAGCCTTGGTAGGATACTCCTTTGTAGATGAATGGAAACACACAATCTGGATTGATAGCTGCATTTAAAATATAGAGACCAAAAAAGTAGATTAATCAGAGTGTAAAGGAAGATAACTTAGCAAGCTGATTCCTGGCAATCTCCCTGGTTTCCTATCTTAGAAATGACCGCAGCTTCTTTATGATAACCCACAAGACACATTGTCAGTCAGTATACTGAAGAAGTGCCGTAGATATCAGAGAGTGGTGTGTTACTTCGTAATGACATACTGTAACTTTGAAGTATGGGCCCTAACCATGCCCACATAGTACTTGTGCACTCAGCATTGCCACATGGTAGGGAATGGTGCAGGATGTATTCATCAGAGTCATCTGTTGAGAGGTTTGTAACGTCACTTTCAAAATAGATTTCGGCTAATATTTAGGCCATGATTATAAGCTGGGAGTTGAAGATTGATCCCTGAGAGAATGGTGTGCACCCAGAATATCGTAAACAGAATATCAATGGAACAGAATATCAAGGACAAATGATCAAAACTGAAATAAGTAAGCAAGCACAGATTTTGTATACCTAACTCGTCATATGAGTACCTTGGTGATGCATATCTACAAGGTACTTAAAGTTGGCGTTAGGAATAGTAAATTTAATTTTCCCCATATGCACTTAACTTTTGATATTGTGTTGCTGGAAATTCAAGCAATGATAACCAGGCTTTGCACAGAGATCAAAATACCTCTTCTGACTTACTTCGAAGTCATGGCTTTAGAGTGCTACTGACCTTTGGTATACCCTATGAAGATATTAAGGACAGTTTTTCATTTGAGTAAAACTGAAGTTAAGATAAAGTGGTCACTTTGTAAGGTTGTTCAGTGTGAGCTTATGGGGGTTTAGTGTCTGTCTTATACTAAACACCATAATAGTTTTATTATGAAAATACCAGAGATCACTCATAACTCTTCTAAAATACCACCTTGTGCTGAGGTCTCTGTATCACATAATACCAAGAGTCACGAACAAATCTATGATTGCTAATAACCAAACTCACCCAGAGCTCTATAAAACTTTGACTGACTCACGTAAAGCTCTTTGTAAAAATGATACACATAAAGGGGTCGATTCCGATTCGGGAAAAACTGCTCCGAATAGCCGTACGGAGCGTTTTTCCCATACAAATCATACCCTGCAAAGTCCCCCGTATGTACGACGAAGTACGATTCGTACCAGGAGCTGGACTCCGTATGAATCGTACAGAGACCGTACGAATCAAACCCCCGTACGAATCTCCCTCAGAACCCGCTGTACGCGACATCCGTACGGTTCGCGTCTGGTTTCTCCGACCCAGTAAGTACGATTCGTCTCGGGTACGCACTGTATGACGCTTTTTTTACGGGAGCCGAAAACATCCGTAGAAGCAGAGTTCGCCTTGAAACAGGTACGGAACGCCCCCCCCCCCCGGGTATACAAATTGGCCTTACCTGACGGGACCGTACGAATCGCGTCCTCAAACCCCGGTCCGGATCATACTCATCGGGTCGTACGGCATATTTACGATTCGTACGGAGAGGGCTCTGTTGTATTTCTATCTAGGACCCTAATTCGATATTCCCAATGTATGCCCTTGTACGGCTATAATACATAATATCCTTATAAAGGCATAAGAATCATATCCATATTTAGTCGTAGCCCATGCAGTCCAAATTAGGCAAGACTACTTCCCTAGACTCCTAGAAAGTACAACGAGTTCTGTTAACAAACCAAACCTCCAGCAACCTGGGAATTCCCCATGCTTCTGTTTTGATTTGTCCTAGAACTCCTGCGAGCACTGAAAGAACGGCCAGTTCTTAGTGACATATTTTATTGACGTCTTATGTCCAACCTTACGTCAAACCCGGCACTTTTCAGGTATAAATATACCAACGTTGCCTTAAACAAACACACCGTGGTTTGGAGCAGAGCGGCTATCTACTTGCCCGAGAGCCCAGCTGATGCGAGAGCCCACGGACGCCGCCCCTCCCTTTTGACGCACTGAGAGAGATGCTGTCTTTTCTCCTGCCGAGAAATCCAGCTCCGGTGTTTCCAGATACCCTTGCGGGTTGCTGGGATATCGAGTCCTGAGAGAGAGATACCAGACCCCCTGCATTCTATTACCCCGGTACGGAGCTGACTAAACCCTTAAGAGAATTCTTGATTCAGATTCTTGGCAAAACCAACTTAACTTAAACTGCTACTTACTTACTCCTTCCCACGTATTAGGCTTAGGTCAGGTACACAGGGGTAGGCGTATTTAGAAGCACCAGTTGAGTACGTTAGTCAATGTTGTTATGTATGTATATGTTTTATCTATTTTAAAGTATCATATGGCTAAGAAACCATATCAATGCGTTTACAGTATTATTTTATAATACTCATTTTACTGTACGCACTTTACTTTACCTTAAGTATTGAAATTGTGGCAATTCATTTCTCTTGCATGAGAAAGAAGACTGCTCAATAAATAACACCTTTTATTGAAAACGCCCGTCTCTCTATTTCTCTGCACTCTGGTGAAACTAAGTACGCACGTTTGACTGAGTGAAATAGCTGTCTATTGTTTTCACACGACTCTAGAGATACACTCTTATTCTGAGGGAGCAAAGTTGTCATGTTTTATGGTTGTCAGAAGCTAATCCCTTCTTGTCTATCCAGGGAAGTTAAACTCCTCCTTGTTTACTCGAGAAAGTTTCTAGTGACCTCTGATCTAGCTGGCGAAACTAATTAAGTCTAATATAGTCAGTAGAGACCCAGATGACCTCAGTCCTACATCTACACTGCTGTTTATATTATTCCAATGCGCAGAGCCTATTGGGAATATAGGAACTACACTACAGCTCTGTATACGAATCGTACGGACGTTTTGTTTCCAGGATCGGAATCGACCCCTTAGTGTAGTGACCCACATAATTCACTGGTTTACTTAGAATTATGCATGTGATAATAACCATAAGCAATACAAACTAAGAGCTCTGCCCCACATTATTCACCAGTTCAGTCAGAGTCCTAGTCCATCATTATTTTGCACACTATGCCATCTAACTTTGGACCCAGCAATATGCAAATCCGACTTGACCCTGCTCCACTGGTCCAACCACTTATCAGTTGCTTGTATTCTGGTTCAGGAAGGACTTGACTTGCCAGTTTTGGCTGGACTGTTTCCACTAGAGTATGGTCAAGAATGATTTGTTTATAGCTTGGTCTAAACTGAGGTGACATTGTGTGCAAAGTAAGCATGGATTGGGAGGCAGCTCTGAGTAATTACTAGACGCTGAGATTAATTCAAGCATTCCACACATCACTTTTTGTATACTTTTATATGTTGCCTTAAGTGGGATGATTATGCCCAAAATGGGTCCCATGCACACTGGGTCACAGGAACCAATCATACCAAGCTGTTGAGCCAATATGAAAGGTGAAACTAGTCTTGGGTTGCTTGTGTTCCGGTTTAGTGAGGACCCGGTTTGGGCTGGACTGTTCCCATTGGAGCAGGTTTAAGATTGATTTGCATAAAGCTGGGTCTAAACTGAGGTGTCATGGTGTGTGAAATAAGGATGGATTGGGATGTGGCCCTGTGTAATTATCAGTGACTGAGATTCATTCAAGCATTCCATCCATCACTTTTGTATACTTTTATATTTTGCCCTAGGTGGGACAGGTATGCTCATATGTGGATTCTGAGCACACTGTATCACTGAAACCAAGCTACTCCCCAAATGATGAGCCAATAACAAGGACGAAAATGATCCTGGATTGCTTGTGTTCCTGTTCCCATTGGGCATGGCTTGGCAGTTTGGATAGACTGTTTATTTATTTATTAAGGATTTATACAGCGCTAGAATCGACTCCCGAAGGAGTATCTCTGCACTCAGTGATGGAGAGAAGATGGTCCTAAAGAATTTACTGAGTTTGAAACAAAAATGTTTTTAACAATTTTCTAAAAGTAATGTGTTCTGCACATGATCTGAGAGTAACAGGAAGCTCAGTCCAGAGGCAAGGGCCAAGGAACGAAAGGGCATTTCCTCCCAATCTTACCCTCCTAATCGAGGGAACTTGGAGAAGAGATTTATTGCTGGAACGAAGGGCACGTGCTGGAACATAAGAAATAAACTTCTCTGCGAGATAAGGGGGGACCATATTTTGGAGAGCTTTATGAATGACACAGCATGTTTTACATTTAATCCGTTGGCGGATGGCCAGCCAGTGGAGTTTTTCCAAAAGAGGGCACGATGGTGATCTGGGAGGTACATTCAGGACTAGCCTTGCTGCTGTATTTTGGACTACTTGAAGTCTGCTAAGTAAAGTGTAATTTGCCAAAATCAGTAGCCCATTGCAATAGTCCAGGCGACTAAGCACTAAAGCCTGGACCAATGTTTTCCGGGTTGAGTCCGGAAGTAGTGGGAATACTCTTTGGAGCAATCCGATCACATGAAAGCAAGAGCCAGCTGTCTGATTTACATGATATTTTAAAGACAGATCTTGATCCAAACGGATGCCTAAGTTCTTCACCACCTGCTTTGGAACAGGCTCGGGCCCAGATCTGATGGACACCATTCTGGTGTCCATAGCAATGGGGCCTCCCCGAAGAGCATCACCTCCGTTTTCCTACATTACACTGCAAGAAATTAGTAACCATCCACTGTGATACCGCCCGCATTCCGTCAGAGAAGACCTTTTGGACCGCCATGGTTAACATACTGAATGGGAAAAGGAGCTGCATGTCGTCAGCATATGACACGGGAATAAACCCGTATGACCTCATGAGACTGGCGAGGGGGGCAACATAAATGTTGAAAAGAGTAGGGCTCAGGCAGGAGCCCTGAGGAACCCCCTTAGTCAGTTCCAGAGGTGCAGAACGAAACGAGCCAATGTTAACACTCTGGTTGCGGCCAGATAGAAAACTTCTCATCCATGACAGCGCCAAGTCCCCAAGCCCCACCTCTTCCAAACGTCTGAGCATAATATAATGGGAGATCGTGTCGAAGGCCGCGGATAGGTCCAACAGCACCAGAATCATAGAATGCCCTTTATCCAGGGACATTCTGATGTTATCAGTCACAGAAAGAAGAGCAGATTCGGTGATATAGTTGGGCCTAAATCCGGACTGGGAATGATCTAGACCTCCTGTTTGTTCAATAAACTTCGACAGATGGGTGTTAACATGCTTCTCCATTAACTTGCTCAGGTAGGGAAGAAGAGAGATGGGCCGGAGATTTGACAATTCTGTGCAGGGAGTATTGGAATTCTTGCGGATAGGTCTTACCTGGGCTGCTTTCCACTCCTGCGGCACCAGACCCTCAATGAGGGAAAGATTGACAAGATATTTGATTGAGGGACCAAGCGGCTCGACCCCTGTTCCACCCATGTGTTAAAATTCCTTACAGCCTCACCCACCTCCGCGGCCAATAGAGGTCGGTCCCGGGAGAAGGTGTCCACAAGAGTGGCTAGATTAATCTTCTGGGGATGAGCATTTGAAGAGGTATCCCCGGCCCCTGCAGTTTTTTCCATGGGCCAGGTGAACCTGATTAACTCGTGATCCGACCAAGTCACGCTCTCTGGACGAGACATCGCAATATTAAAATTGGAGCATACTAAATCCAATACGCCGCTCCTGCCTGCTGCTGCCAGCACGCTGCCCTGCTGACGGCTGCGCACTTCCTGCTACCTCCGTTTTCGCCGCTGTCTGCCATCCACTGCATGCCTGGTTACCCCTCAGTCGCCTGTTGTTACCCCTTTTTTTCTGTACCCTGCTGTGTGCCTGTTGTCTCCCGTGCCCGCCGCCTGTTTACCCTTTTTCCTTCTGTACCCCTCTCCCCCGCTTAGGCTGCCCTCCCCCTCCGGTGTGCTCCCTCTTGCCGCCTTCTTCCCGCCACTTCCCTCTGGCGTCTCTGCCCCCCCTCCTGCCCATTGGCCGGCCCGCTTCCGCCACCCAGCTGACCCGCCCTCCCGGCTCCTCACTTATGACGCCCCCTGAGCGACCGCGCGCAGCGGGAGCACCGAATGAGCGCCGAAGGTGCGCCAAAGGTAAGCCCGTCTGCGCCCGTCCGCGCCTGGACCGAGCCCAGTGCCAGGACCCCTGGCCCCCACCGACGGAAGCCGACCCGACGGACCTACGACGCCACCGAACTCAACGCACTCAACACCGGCCGAACCCCGGGTTGCTACCGAGCCACACCGAGACGCACCCACGGACCCTTCAGCTGCCACTCCTGCAAGTTCACCTACAACCGGACCCACGCTACACCAGCACCCACCAAGCCGAACTCCAGCAGCACCCACCTGAAGTGCATCCTGCTCAACACCCGCTCCGTCCACAGACACGCCGTCGAGCTCTGGAACCTGCTCGACACCACAGCCCCAGACGTCGCCTTCCTCACGGAAACCTGGATGAACGCCTCCTCAGCGCCCGACATCGCCATCGCCATCCCGGACGGCTACAAGATCATCCGGAGGGACCGCGTCAACCAGACAGGAGGAGGCATCGCCATCATCCACAGGAACACCATCCGCATCACGACCGACACCGACGATATCCTCCCACCCACCGAACACCTGCACTTCCAGATCCACGTCAACCCCAAGACCACCCTCAGAGGCACCCTCATCTACAGACCCCAGGGACCACGCACACAATTCAGCGAAGACATCGCCGACTTCATCAGCCCACACGCCCTCCCCTCCGCCGACTACATCCTCCTCGGGGACCTCAACTTCCACCTGGAGAACAACAACGACCGCAACACCACCACCCTGCTGGACAACCTCGCCAACCTCGGACTCAAGCAACTGGTGACCACCCCCACCCACTATGCCGGACACACACTCGACCCGGTCTTCTCTTCCAGCAAGGACATCGCCTTCAGCCACGCCACGGGACTCCACTGGACGGACCACAGCTGCGTCCACTTCAGCTTCAGAAGGACCACGTTACACCATCACCAGCAACAGGTTCCCCGCAGAAGCTGGAACAAGATCACTGCAGACCAGCTCGCTACTTCCCTGAGCAAGAACCCTCCTACCAGCACAACGAACCCCAGCCAAGCGGCCACCAACCTCACGAAATGGATCAGCAACTGCGCAGACGACCTCGCCCCCTTGAAGACCCCGCCGAGCAGACCCGGCAGCAAGAAAGCCCCATGGTTTAACTATGAACTCAAGAGCTCCAAGAAGAACTGCAGAGCACTCGAGAAAACCTGGCGCAGAGACCCAACACCGGACAACATGACTGCCCTCAAGCTCGCCACCCGAAAACACCACCAACTGATCCACGCCACCAAGAAAACCGCATTCAAGGAACGACTGGACAACAACGCACACAACAGCAAGGAACTCTTCAACATCGTGAAAGAGCTCTCCAACCCCAACGCCGGAAACAACGACATCACCCCTTCGCAAGACCTCTGCAACTCCCTCGCCTCCTACTTCCACAACAAGATCGCGGACATACACAACAGCTTCAGCACTCAACCGACGCACGACACGACCGAACCACCGCCCCCCCCACCACCCTCCGCGCCTGGAACCCGATCAGCACCGAAGACACCATCCACACGAAGAACTCCATCCACTCCGGATCTCCGACAGACCCCTGCCCTCACCAAGTCTTCAACAAGGCCGACGCTGTCATCGCACCCCACCTGCGGGACATCATCAACACCTCCTTCGACACCGCCACTTTCCCGGAGAGCTGGAAGAACGCCGAACTCAGCGCTCTACTTAAGAAACCATCAGCCGACCCCACCGACCTCAAGAACTACCGCCCCATCTCGCTGCTCCCGTTTCCGGCAAAAGTCATCGAGAAGACCGTCAACAAGCAACTGGCCGCCTTCCTCGAGACGAACGGTTCCCTCGACCTCTCGCAGTCTGGCTTCCGGGCCAACCACAGCACCGAGACCGCCCTGATCGCAGCTACCGATGACATCCGAGCCCTGCTCGACAACGGAGAAACAGCGGCCCTCATCCTCCTGGACCTCTCCGCGGCCTTCGACACTGTCTGCCACCGTACCCTAGTACAGCGCCTCAGCAACGTCGGAATCCAGGAGAAGGCACTGGAGTGGATCATCTCCTTCCTCGCCGGAAGGACACAGAGAGTCCGCCTCCCCCGTTCAGATCGGAGGCCACCGAAGTCATCTGCGGCGTTCCTCAAGGCTCCTCGCTCAGCCCAACACTCTTCAACATCTACATGAGACCCCTCGCAGCCATCGCACGCCAGCACAACCTCAACATCATCTCCTACGCCGACGACACCCAGCTGATCCTCTCCCTCACCAACGACCCCGCCACCGCCAGAGCCAACCTGCACGAAGGGATGACAGACGTAGCCAAATGGATGTCGAACAGCCGCCTGAAACTGAACTCGGACAAGACGGAAGTCCTCATCCTGGGATCATTACCCTCCGCCTGGGAGGACTCCTGGTGGCCCCCCGCCCTGGGCAGCGCACCCAAACCCACAGACCATGCACGCAACCTGGGCTTCATCCTGGACTCCTCCCTCTCCATGACCAGACAAGTCAACGCCGTCTCCTCGTCGTGCTTCAACATCCTGCGCATGCTACGTAAGATCTTCCGATGGATCCCCACCGAGACCAGGAAGACGGTCACCCAGGCCCTCGTCACCAGCCGTCTGGACTACGGCAACTCCCTCTATGCCGGAACCACCGCCAAACTCCAGAAGAGACTCCAGCAGATCCAGAACACCTCAGCACGACTCATCCTGGACATCCCCCGCCGCAGCCACATCTCCGGACACCTGAGAGACCTGCACTGGCTCCCGGTCAACAAGAGAATCACCTTTCGGCTCCTCACCCACACACACAAAGCCCTACACAACCAAGGCCCATGATACCTCAACAGCCGCCTCAACCTCTACGCTCCCAAACGCCAGCTTCGATCGACCAGCCACGCCCTCGCCACCGTCCCCCACATCCGAAGAGCCACCACAGGAGGAAGGTCCTTCTCCCACCTGGCCGCCAAGACTTGGACTCCCTTCCGACCCACCTCCGCCTGACCCAAGACCACCTCGCCTTCAGGAAGCAGCTCAAGACCTGGCTGTTCGAGCAGTAGCGGACCCCCTCCCCTCAGCGCCTTCAGACCCTCCGGGTGAGTAGTGCGCTATATAAATGCTTTGATTGATTGATTGATTATATGGCCCCCCACGTGAGTTGGAGATTCAACCTATTGTTTGAGTTGAGCAAGGTTCAGAGTATCGCCCAAGCGCTTGGACTCCATAGAGTCAAAAGCATCTACATGGATGTTGAAATCCCCTAGGAGAAGGAACTTCGAGAATCTCAGGGCCCGAGGCACTATAACCTCCTCCAGAGCGTCTACAAATTGACCAGCATAACCTGGAGGCCGGTACACCAATGTGCCTTCCAGCGTAAAATGCGGGTTTATCCTAAGGGCAAAATGGAGCATCTCCCCGTCTCCCAAATCACCTTAGGTCTCAAAGGACAAAAGCCATTTGTCCCTATAAATCACGGCAACACCGCCACCTCGTCCTAATAGGCAGTCTGTCCATATGATTTTAAAGCCCCTGGGCACAGCCAGCTCTACCACCGGGGCGCAGGTGTCATTAAGCCATGTCTCAGGGACGAAAAAAAGGTCTAACTGGTTCTCCGCCAAAATCTCGAAGACATCGGCGGCGTGCTTAACCAGGGACCTGGCATTAATAAGACCTGCTCTGATCAGGGTAGAATTGGTGCTTTCAGGACCAGGGCTGCAGGCAGTAGGATGGAAGCGGAAGTTACAAGATGAGCATTTCCTCAGGGGACAATCAGCCACCATCCATGGACATTCTACTCCACAACTAGATGTGTTTAGTGCAAGCAGGTAATGGCGTGAATACCTTATCCTGACATCCCTCTGCTTCGTGTGTGGATAGGCAGAGCGTATGGCACTAGGCACGTCCTGGACACGGACGGGCCCTCCTTTGGTGCTCCTTCGGTGTGATGTGCCCTCTTCCCCTCAACGCGGCTCCGCATCGCATCCTGCAATAATCATCGCTGAACGTAGTATGAGAAAACCCCCCAGCAACACGCATAAGGCTCATGAGGCATTTTGATCAAAATCATTAAGTCTATAATACACGCCAATTGGGCGAATAAGACTACATTACTGAACTACTAACTAGGTACATAACACCTATAGTTCATCCCCCTTTTTTTAGAATACACTTTAACATTTACATTCATGTGAGTAAGGTGTAGAAATGTGTGCAATTCCCGTCCTGAAGAAGGAGTTTTTGACTCCGAAACATGTCCATGTAGACGCACTAACGAGGTTGATGTACATAATTATACACTAGCAACCTCCCACTGCACCCCCTTGTAATGATACCAGCCGGGGGCTTAATAAAAGTCTATTTTTCACCCCTCGAACCAGGTATTTTTTAACTCTCACCACTACACCACTCACATTTATTACCCCACACACATCCATACATAGTCCACAAATAGTGCTCCCACATAGTCGTCGGTCGTAGCACGCCGCATCCCGTAGAGGGGTGCGAAGACCCCTATGATGAAGCATGACACCAAGGGGCCTGTTGGTGTGTGAGGGGTATTTAAACAACACTGTGTGCTCCCCACCATAGTAGGGACCACAAACCCTTCTGTCTTAGTGGATTCCAATTTGTTTATAAAATATACCCGGGGAGATTGAATCCACTTTTTCTCTCCCTCCCTCCTTTGTTATTTACTTATTAACACATTTTTACATTCTCATCATCCTTTTCCTCTAAAAAACAACAGCTGACTTCCATACCTTAATTACATATAAATCAATGATAAAAAATTATTAAAATTCATATTAAAATAATTTGAAGCATAATCAAACCTTTATATATTTGATAAAAGATATATATATTAGATAAAGATTATCGTACAAGAAAATGTATATTAACACATTTTTAAATGCTCATCACCCTTTGCCTTCAAAAATTCCCAAATCTGACTTCTATAATTTAGGGGGTGATTAGGATGGCGAAAGAACTGCCACCGCAGGGCCGGCGGTGTTAACCGCTGGCCCTGCGGTGGCAATCCTTCCGCCATCAAACAGATTTTTCCCACCGCTAGATTACGATGACGGTGGGTATCGCGGCAGACAGAAAGTGCGTCCAACATTTTTCCGCCGGCAGGCAATCGTCATGATTGCCTACTGGGCGGAGCAGGGGCTCCAATTTGGTGGCTGTGCCTAGCAGGCACCGCCAACCATATTTGGATGTAGAATGTGAAAGGCCTTTCCATGGCAGCAATGCCGCCATGGAAAGGCTGGTGAGGAATGGGTTTAGAGGCCCGATGCGGGCCTCTGGATGGGTGTGGGGGGTGCACTTATGGTACCCCCCTACATGGCGCTGCACCAAGTGGCAGCACCTGCCGCAATGTTAAAATGTGGATGCGACTGTCAGGGTGAAGGTTGCATCCTAATTCGCGGTGCGGGACCAACGCATGCCTGGCGGCCGGTCCAAACTCTGTGGGGATGCCGGACAGACTCTGGTCCGCCCACCATCCTAATACCCCCTTAATTACATATACATCAATGGTAAACCTTATTAAAATGTATATTAAGATTATTTGATGCATTTGTAAAATTTACTAAGAAAATTTGCAAAACAACATACAACTAAGAAAAAACACATTAAAAACATAAATTAACCCATAAAAAATATAGGTTTTGCAATGGTTTTTTCAAAAACTATGGGGTTGATTATGATGGCGGATGGACCTAAATCCGTCTGCCATCGTGCCGGGAATTAGAACCGGCTGGCTATATGGCGGCAGTCCCACATATGTAATTACCACTGTGGCGGCCGCATTGTGTGTTTTTACCATGATAACATTGCATGTTATGCATTTTCCTGCACTACATGGCAGGCACCATGCAGTGCCTGCCACCTGGTGCAAGGAAATGTAGGGAGCAACATAGGAGGTCCCCACATAGAAACAAAAGGGCCCCCTGCACAAGGGGGGCCCACAACGGTCCCCCATAGTCAATCTCCGCAAACCTTTAAATAGCGGAGGAACCGCCATTGAAAGGCAGACCGAATGCAGCATCCGAATGTGGTGGATGGTGCCTGCTAGGCACCACCACCATTCTATGTATGCTGGCTGGGTCCAACAGGATTGCCTGTGTCGGATGCGTGGTGGACTGGCTATCCATCCGCCAGCACACCACCTGCCTTCCTTATCTGTGGGCAGAGAATGTCTGCACACTGGCAGTGAACCAGCCAAAACAAACCTTAAAACTTCATAATCATCATCATCTTCATTTCAGTTTGAAGCACCATAAGAGCAAATAAGAACAAATAAAATAGTTACAAAAACACACACAAAGAGGCTTGATGAACTCAACCAAACTGTGATAGATTAGCTCAGACTCCAGTTCAGGTGCAAATGAGAACCACAGGGCCAAGAGGAATTATAAAAGGGCTATTGGACAAGGATATGGACAAGAGAGCAATTGAGGCCCAAAAATGGCCCCAATATGTCCCATGCCAATCTTCTCTGGTCCTCCACCCCCCTCCGATACATCTAATACCATTAGACCACTGGAGACCACCACAGGGCCCTTACCCAAATTGCCCACACAACCAACAAAGGTCTTTCTAAGGGGCAGACCAGGGATGCCCGAGAGGCAGGATGAACAAGGGAATCCAGGCCTGAATTGGCCCCCACACCAGAGCAGGTCAGATTCACCACCAGGAGTATGACAAAAAGATATACGCAATTACTCGCTTTTGAGAAGGCCGTTTTGAAAGAGATTGGTGATATAGACCCTAGGACTTTACGAGTATTTCATAACACCAGTAAAGCAGGGAAGGCAGCAATACAAGAACTGACTAGTGACAAAAGCATAGTTTTTAAGCCAGCAAAGAAGTGGCCATAGTCATTCAGTCCACTGAGGCCTATTAGATAGAATTTCTCAGACTTATAGGAGATAGGAGATAGAAGAAATTATGAATCACTAACCAAAGACCCCACAGACGTTCTCAGAGAACAGATTGCCAGCATGACTGAAGAGGCTCTGGCACATGATTGGATCACACAAAAGGACGGCAAGTTCCTGACCAACAAGAACCCTACTAACACCTACATCTACACTATCCATAAAATACATAAAGCTTTGCAATTGACCAATAGTATCTGGGATAGGGTAGATCCTAGAACCTCTATCCAGGTTTGCAGATGCCTTTCTAAGGCCAGCAATACTCTGCCTTTTGAGAACCATACAATTCAACACAGACATCCATATACAGGTGGGTTTGGACATTGAACATCTCTATTCCAGTCTTCCCCATCTAGAAACCCAGGATATAATTGAAGAAGTGCTTTTTGAAAATAAGAATTGGACTTCCAGACATCAAGAAATGTTGTGATGGAATTCTGTAAATGGGCTTTAACGTACAACTTCTTCAGATTGAAAGATGCCCTCTATTTACAAAAACATGGGACCAACATGGGAAACACCTTATCACCGCATATAGCTAGTCTCTATGTCTACCACTTGGAGGTACACCAAATCCTTTACCCTCAGATTCCCTGTTGCAAACATATAAGACTATGAAAATGATACATCAATGATGTTTTTATCATTTGGGAGGGTAATGAAGGAACAGCAAAAAACTTTCTAACTCGGCTCAATGTATAGAACAAATATCTGAAATTTATGCATACCATAAGTAGGGAGGAACTGGTATTTTTGTACCTCAATATACAACAACTCACGAGAGACCCACTGCAAAGGACTGTCGACTACTATACAACAGCTTTCCTCCCCGACACCGACAAGTGAGACTCTCCCTTTTGGACAGTTTGAGGAGAAACTGTTCAGAGCTAAGGGACTATAAAATACAAGCCAACCGCCTAACAACTAAACATGAGGCTAATAAATACCCACCAAAGATGGTGTCTCGAGCAAAGAAATGGATTTAAAAAACCAATAGAGAGGCCGTTTTGAATGTTCCCCCTCAGAGAGAAAAGGAAGAACGACCAATATGTATAACCACTTTCAATATAGCAGGTAATCAAGTGACAAAAATCATAAATAAATACTGCCGTATTTTGAATAGTGGAACCTTTTCAATACCACAACCTTTGTTTTCACATTGGGGCGCAGAGCCGTTGAGACATGCTGGTACACACATGCACCCAAAAAACATCTAGTGACAACACACAATCACAGGGCACAATAGTACCGGCTTTTGGTGACTACTCATGTGGAGGATGCAGTGTCTGTCATCTGACAAAACTGACTAAGATAGTTTTTTCAACTATAACATGACATGGCAACTGAGAAATTTCACTAATTGCAACATGCAGTGGGTGGTATATTGAATGATGTGCCCTTGCAACCTAGATTATATAGTTATGATAACCTGCAAGATAAAAATGAGAATCTGTGAACATTGCAGTAATTTGAGATGTGGCCGAGCAACCACAAAAATGTCAACCCACTACATAGAAAAGAAACAGAAAGCACAGGATTACCGTTGGGTGATCCTTGAACACATTCGGGCCCCATGCATCAAACACACAACCGGTTGCAAATTGGCAGATTCTCAGAAACTCTTTGCGGCTGGTATTTTTGAACGTGGGATGCATCATCCCAAATGCAGAAATCGCAAATTGCGATTGCATTTCAGGAATCACAAATTGCGATGACTTGAATGCAATGGAAGATGCCATTTAAAATAGCAATTTCGCTATTAGGGTCCGCTGTTTACAGAAAAATTATACCGGATGGTAAATAGCAAAAACTTTGAAAAATGTACTCAAGTGCATTTTTCAAAGTTGCAGGTTACACAAACACGTGCGCAATATGTTTGCACATGCCAATTTCAGGGGTGCAACAGGGTGTCCTTTTAGCACCCTTGCACCCTTGAAATTGTATGGGCAATTTGCGTGTATCTATTGGGTACTCGCAATTTACGCATGAAATGCCATTCCTAAAGGAGTACGGCTTGAAACATTTTGACCATTTAGAAAAGTAGGCACATAATATCTTCCTTTTTCACTTCCCCTCCGAGTTTAACCATACCAACTAGAATTCAGAATAAATAAGTTTCACCTACTAGACAGGTATTTTTACTTTTTACCTGCACATAACCCCCACCCCACTCCTATCGTCTCCACTACCTCCAAAAGAGCTCCCATGTATCTCGTAGGTTGCAGCAGGCCTTGTTCTATAGCGGAACAGGATGGTCCCGATGATGAAGCAAGCCACCAAGGTGTAACCCTGGTGGGTGAGGGTTTTACAGGAATTTATTTTTTCTCCTGTGTAGGGTTAGTCTCCTCATAGTTGGTTTCTTATTTTGGCTCTCTACACTCTGTTTGGAGGACAAACCTAGCTGATCATCTCCCTCCCCATTTCCTGAGAAATTAATCTAGGGCCAACAATATGTTATAAAAGAAGGCCTTATGAGCTTTTGCCGAAAACAGTCCTCTTTCCTTTAGAGCAAGGTTATTCGATAGCTCTACATGATTTGTGGCCCTGGGGTTCACTACCTTCACATGTCCTGGATGCCTTTCAACACACCCCCATTTGATGGCCTTAATGTTATTGGAATGTTTGACATTTCCTATTTGGCAACCACCCTGGGCTATCAGGTTGTTAGCAAGGGAGCCCAGCATGGTCAAACTTAGGGCATTAGGGTCACTGTCCAACCTTTCGAGTATCCAAAGCAAAAATGGCTAGTGTTACCAGGCCTGTTAAAGGTATGCTTGCCATCACTATCAGATAAAGTCTGCCAGTTTGTGGCTCTTAAATCGAAAGTAAAGGTGAGATCAAGTATCTGAGCTGCCCTTGGGGACCACTTAACAGGGGGGAGATCCAAGGGCGGGATTCTATTTTCTTGATGTTGCTCTGTCAGTCGATCTGAATCTGGTAAGATAAGTGCTTCAAAAATAGATCAAAAATACATCACCTGCTATAATTAGCTCCCTAGCACTCCTATGCTCCATCAGGAAATCCACCAGAGTTTTCCTAAATTCCTCTGTGCAACCCGATCATAAACATTGAGCATCAACTGGGAATTGCTGCTACTGAAATCAACTCTTAAGGCCAACACATCTAGTGAGCTGGATAGTAATTGCCTAGTTTAACGTTGAAGACCTGTGCAAATTTATGTTGCCAGGCCCCCTGTGGCCCTGCCTTTGGGTGATTGTACTACATGGATGTAAAAATAAGTATACCTATTCCATTCCTGTTGAGAGACACCATGCTGCATGTCTTCTTAAAGTGCAAATGTCATAGTTTTCTATGAGCCGCCCCAAGCTACCTTGGGCTGGTGTTGTGCTTTAGTGACTGGCAATGGGTATGGGTTCCTCAGCTGCTATGTTTGTGTCCTCCACTCACTCCACATTGGAGTCATCACTATGTACCTCAGGGAGATTTGTGGGAAATAATGCAAATCTGTATACTCACTGATATGATAGATATTAATGTGCATGTTTTGATAGCAGTACCCCAATAAATGTATACTTGTGAATCCTGTATTGACATTTTGACATTTTGAGGTATGTTACAGTTCTATGTGGACTTGGACATAAATTTGACAATAGTAAAGAATTCACACTTAGAGGTCGATTACGATGGCGGGCGGACAAAGTCCACCCGCCACTGTAACGGCAAAAGGGACGCCCCGCCATATGTGTGACGGTCCCGTGATGCAGATTAGGATTCGCCCACCAGTCATCACGCATTTTTTACACTGCGGAGGGCGGTGCTTTCAGCAACACCTGCCGCAATGTAAAAAAAGGCATGTTGTGCATTTGCATGAACAACATGGGAGGCAGCACGCGGTGGACCTTCTTTGACTTACTACAGCTGTGCTGGAACTGGCAGCTGCACTTTACCTTGACTCCACATCCACTTACGTTGGGATCCAGGCAGGTAATGTGAGGTATTTCCTGCTTCAGATGTGATTAGTCATGATCAGGTAATATTTTTTCTTTCTCCATTTGCAGTTATGTTTGCAATTTGCGACTCCTTTCATAATTGGAAACTACATTCACAATTGAAGCCTCGAATTGTATGTACATGAAGAATTGCAATTTACTCATTGCCCTTCCCAGCGATTTGCAATTATGAAATTGCAGTTTTTTACATTTGTACATCTATCCCCTGATTCCTTAACCTGTCATTAAACTAAATGCATTAAGTTATTTACATTCTGTAGCTCAAAGGCGTATGTTGAGCTTGGTAGGCACTATGGGCCAAATTTTTAGAAGAGTTGCGTCGCCATTGCATCATGCACAGGGGCACCAGAGTGATGCAGTTCTTATGTTAGATTTATCAAGCGATGCAAGGTCACCTTTTGTGGCCCTGCATGACTTGATAAATGTTGTGTAGCACAGCCTAAACTGCTGTGTTGCATTACTCTGTCCCAGGGAGGTGTCCCCTGGGTGGAGCGTGGGTTTTCCAACGCATCAATCCATGGGTTTTGGTGCATTCCCAGATTTACCATTACTGGTAGACCTGAGACTGGGTCAGAATGCTACACATCACTAAGGGAGGCAAACAAGGAGAAATATCTTGGGTTCTCCTTGTTTTTTCCTCTTTCTATGTAAGTTGCGTTCTGCAGCACAGGCAGAAAGAAAAATGTCTCAGGGGATTGTTTTTGTGCAGGAAGGTGTTGTTTCCTGCGCAAAAACAATCTTACTTACAATGCAGACACCCTTGCACCATGGTGCAAAGGTGCCTGCATTGGCACTGGGCAGCTAGCACAGGAAAAAGACCGGAATGCGCTGTAAAATGCTGAATATGGCGCATTCCTGCCCTTTCCCTATCACAACTTGTGGCTTCAGGGTGTGTCATCAGTCCAGGCATCATTGGGAACTGCTCTCTGAATCAGCAGCATGTTCTCGTCCTAGTGTACCACCTCCTCCAAAAACCAGATACCACATCCATCCACTATTTTTGCAGAACGCTTAATATCACATTTATACAGAGCCACTTTCACCCAAGAACTGGTTCTATTGATGCTACTGAGAAACTAAACTGAATACAACTGAAGTTCACATATCTGGGATACCTGAATTGCTCTAACTTAGCATATTGGGAAGAGAATAACCAGATTGTTACCTTCTTCCAATAACTGAGTTGGCTAGCTTATTGCTTGGACTAACTGTGGACAGTGTTCTGTAGGGCTGCTCCTTGTCGCCCAATTGAGTGCGCTTTTTCTGAGCTCCCCTGAAGGATATTTGACAGTATCTTTCTAGGATGCACATGGACAATGCTTACTAATCATGCTGCAAAAAAAAACAATTGATGGACAGAATGTTGAACAATGTCAAACTTTCACCCCAATACAGAATTCTGGGCGTAAATCCATTGTATTTCTTCTCCCCATGCCAGCAATTTTCACACTAAGTGGGATTGGTATGCCTAGATGTGGGTCTCTTGCTCGCTGTTCCACTGGATTCAAGCTAGCCTGGCTGATGAGGGTGTTACCCTGAAAGCGGTCCCAGGATGCCTGTTTCAAGTCCGGGGATGACCCAGCTTGGCAGTTCAGGCTGGACTGCTCCCATGAGGAGTAGGGTTAAATTGATTTTCATATGGTTGGGTCCAAACTGTGGTGGAGTAGTGAGCAAACTAATGATGGATGTAACCCAGATCTCTTGACTGGGGGGGTGAATGTTTGATTCATTCAGCATTCCGTCCATCATTTTTTGCCACACACTTTTCTTCGCCCTAAGTGGGATGGGTATGCCTAAATGTGGGTCTCTTGGTCGTTGTGCCATTGGATTTCCAGTTAGCCTGGCTGATGAGGGGTGTTATATCAAAACCGGTCTCAGTATGCTTGTTTACGCTCCAGGGTGGACCCGGCTTGGCAGTTCTGGCTGGATTGTTCCCATGAGAAGCGGGGTCAAGATGGATTTGGAAATAATTGGGTCCAGACTGGGGTGGCAAAGTGAGCAAAAGAACAGTGGATTTAAACTACATCGCATGACTAAGGGTGAATGTTTGATTCATTAAGCATTCTGTCCATCATTTGTTGCCGCAGCACTAATCGTCTGAACAGAAACCTGGGGGTCTGTCAATAACAAGCTTTGTGCATGATACCAGCCACCTTAAAGTTAATCCTTTTCAGTATAGGCAGCAGTGCAGCTGCAGTAAAAAGCCAGACGTGTGACTGGGTTTCCTTAAGACTGGTGCTGAGAACATGGGTTATTAATATACAACTCCCTGTTACGTCTCAACATAGTTCTCTGAGGCTCTCTGCTCAACCCCTGGTAGCTGTAGCACAAGAAGCTGGCAATTCCCATGAGAAATATGCATGACGCAGACCCACCAATTTAAAAATCGAGAAAGTGACAAGATCCTATTTCGAAACCAAGTAAGAAAAATAAAGACAAATTTAACTCCTTCTGTTCTCATGACAGCTCCCGGCTGGCCGAACGTTGCCGCTCCGCTACATGCGATTAATTCCCCGCCTGTGTGGAGTTCGGATGGCTCCCGGCCATCATGAACACACGCCTACTGTGACTCATGACGGCCGGAGCCGTCATGAGCATCACTGTGCCACGGACACCCCCCCTACGCGCCGCAGCGAAATTTGTGCAGCGGCAGCGGGGTTAATAATCAAATAAATACAAAATAATTAACATCCTATAAACGCTGGAACGTTTTGAGACAAATATTGCCAAGAAACCACAAACTCAATGTAAAAATTCAGTTTGTGTCTGACCAAGACCTAGCTGCGATTTCAGACCGTCCGTGATGGATTGAAGTTTGGATGAGCCAAGTGGGTCACACTGGTCAAAGTTTTTATCTTAGGACTAAGGGCCAGATGTACTATATCTTGACTTAAGCCTAGTCCATCCCTAAATGTTATGTGTTTTAATGAAAGGTTACCAAATGAGTTAGACACTTTTCACACTCTTTACCCGACTTTAAATACATCAGACCTTAACTCGCCATTGATTCAGAAACTTAACTGTGACAAGCTGAGGAGAGAGGAGTGAATGGAGGGCACACGAAGGGAGAATTTGTGCCAGTGTCTGCTGTTGCTTGATACCTGTGACTATTTCGTAACCCTGGCACTTAGTTATGACAGTCCACCAAATGCAAAACCAAAAGCAAAAAAGTCCACCACATGGCAGCGCTTTCGGTCCATTTTTTAACACATGAGCAAAGTGTTTACCATTTCAATATATCGTTAAAACAGTATTAATATCACGGAGTCCAGACCAAACTTACAGCCTTGGATCACTTAGTATAGTTCAAATTATCTCAAATAAAGGAATGTAGGGTTTAAGGAAGTGTCTTCTGTAATGTAATTCTGTACTTATAAAGCACAACTATCACTCCGCGAGGTGTATCCTGACGCTGAACCGAACTAGTATTTGGCAGTGTTGGCTGGGACCATAGATGTTACACCATGCAGTGGCCTCCTGAGAAATATCTTGGACTTAGCATATATTTTTTATGAATTGAGCCTGGGAATATTGGGGAGAGAGGGCAGACTTGCTTTGAAGTGGGCAAGAGAAAGGAATAGTTGGGAGTCTTGGGGGGAAAATGATAATGTTGCAGAAAGAGGGCAGCTAGGCACAGAGGAAACTGTGATTCTCTGAGCAGGACAGGTAAGTTACAGACTGGGGTGAAATCAGACAGGTTGAGGGAGACATGGGAAGGCTGACAAGAGAATGGGGCTACTTGAGAGAGAATAGGCAACGTAGGAGAGACAGAAGCCTAAGTGGAAATTCAGCAGACTCGGGGGGGGTAAGGGGAGACAGGGAGGAAACAGCCCTGGCAGGCTGAGAGGAAAGCGGGAACGACGAAAGAAATTGCACTCTAGGAAAAGAAATTGAAGCCTCTGGTGGAAAGTGGGTGGACCCAGGGGCAAGAAAACAAACAAATTGAGGAAAAGGAGAATAATGTGAGGGGAAATGGGCAACATTGGGAGAGAGCATGGAAAACAGACGGGGCATGAGCCAGCCTAAGGGGAAATAGGCAGGTTCAGGGAGAACTGGGAGACTGGTGGAAAACAAGAAGGCTAAAAGGGTAGTGGGCAGTGATGTATATTTGTACTTCATTCAATATGGCTACTTGGTGTCAGTAGTCCTTTCTTAGTGTTTCTATCGTCCCAACCTCCCATAGTACCTAAGAGTGTTCTATCTAGTAGGTGAAGATTCCAGCCTTGGCAGTTGACGGTCTGGTCAGCTGTGAGGCTTACTGCTCTGCTGTATAACTTAATAAATCTATCCTAATAACCTGAAGACGTGTCCTGCTGCCTCCTAATCTATTTACAACAGGCAGCTGAGGGGAAAGTGGAAATACTTTGAGGGGAGAAAGAGTAAACTGAGGGGAAAATGGGCAGACTGTGTGGATGACAGACAAAATAAAAAGGGAGGGCAGTTTTGTCAAAATATGAGAGACGCGAGGGGAGAGCACACAGGCTTGGAGCAAGTGAGTGGCCCCAGGAGAAAATAGTAAGAATCTGTGGAGAATAGGGAGATCCGGTGCTGGATTTGTATTTTGTGTTGTTTCTTACTTATTTAATGTATTGGTGTTTTTAAATGCTTTACACACCTGTCTCATAAGTTAAGCCTGCCTCAGTGTTGCCAGCTAGCAAGGGTTGAGCAAGGGATTCATTTATTGAGACCATAGCAGACCCTTTATGGTGTATGTGGCCTAATTACTTGTGTTAAGTTACTACTTATCACTACTAATTAACCACTTTCCAACAAGTATACTGGATGAAAATGGGCAGACTGGAGAACGGGCAGACTAGGGGAAAGTATGTAGGCTAAAGGAAAAGTAGACAGAATTAGAGGGTGATTTGTTGAAGACTGAGAAGACTTGCGTGAAAGGGGGGAGACTGAGGGGAGGACAAGGAAACTGTGGTGAAAGTGGGCAAACTCAGGGAAAACAGAAAGTCTTGAGGGTAGAATTGATGAACGTAGTGACACAGGACAGGATCAGGAATGAGAGGGGACAGATTTGGAGAAAGCCGGCAGGCTCAGGGTAGAACTGGGAGACTTGGATGAAAGGCATTATCAAACTGGGGAGAAAGTGGGAGGACCTTGGAGGTCAACAGAGACATAGGGGGAAATGTGCAGGCTGAGGGGAAGGGTAAAGACTAGAAGTGAAGAGGGGCAGACTGATAGGCAAACAAGCAGTCTCAGAGGAGAGTGAGCAGACTGCTGGCAAATTAGAAGACAGAGGGAAAAGTGGGCAGTGTTGGGGAGGGGAGAATGGACTGAATAGGGGAAGAGTGGGCAGGCTCTGATGCAAGTGGCAGGTTCAGCGGAGAAAAGACAGACTGGATGGAAGTGAGCGGGCTCAGGGGAAGTGAGCAAATGTAGAGGACAGTTGACAGACTGAGGTATTGAGATGGAAGCTATTGAAGGATGTATGAAGGTGTGTTGAGCATCTCAGACAGCCTGCAGTGAGCGTTTGGGGGTGGCAGATGGGAGCTCTGAATAGGTTCTTGAACACTCGCAGTTGGCTGGCTGAGGGGTTACAGAGGGGTTTTGGGGAGTTTCCTCATTATCAAGTGGTGTCTGAGATAACGAAAGTGTTATTCGCCGTGCATGCTAGTTGAATAAAACACTTTAAACCCTATTTACCTCAGGTAACACCATGTCTTCTTTGATTACCCCTATTTCAAATGTTTGTGTTGCTTTCCCCTCATCATCGACCATCTCTCACGCTCTTATTTTCCATTTTAACCCTCACCATTTCCTCTGTTGCTCTGCTACTCTTCCACTCTCTCCCATTGTATTTCATCCTCCATACATTCCTTCATTTCATTTCCACCCTTCCCTGCTGCTCCATTGCTTTTTGTCACCCCAACACCTTAATTCCTTACAGTGTTTCCCTCTTCGTGTACTGCCGCAATCGACTTCCTATCTGCTGCTTTTTGCTTGCTTCAGTCCTGAACATTGGTCTCCCACCACTCTCCTTAATGCTTTTTCTTTTTCGTGAGTGCCCAACCGTTGCACTGATACATGATTGCTCACTCATTTTTCCCCTCCTGTATTTACTTTTTTCTAACCTAATTAACAGATTGAATAATAGACCTTCACTTATCTCTAAAGAGTAAATTTAACTCAGACAAAAGTAAAAGATGTCTGCTGGTGCGTTACAAAATGAATGAATACCTTTTAAAGTAAAAAATGATTCCCACACACTGGTGGGTAGTTTGGAATGCTTTTTCTTTCAGAAATGCATTTCAAAATGACTGCCAATGTGTGTGCATGTGCTGTGCCATAGCAGCATTCATCTTGGAATGGGCTTTTCTCATAAAGACAAACCATTTCAAGATGGCTGAGAATGCGTCCATGTGTGAATTTTGTGTCTATTTGACGTTTTTCACTATGTTTTACGAACAAACACCACTATCATAGTCAATATCTTATTCGGCATCACTTGTTCAAGGTGAGGCCTATGGACTTTTTTCTATGATTGTTGCTCTAAGCTACTTCTATAGCAAAGAGGTTTAGAAACAATCATTTTTGCTTTTGACATTCACTTTAAGCACATATATATCTGTTCTGGATTCTTTATCTATATTTACAGGGCATTAAATACAGCTATGCAGAGTCATGTCCAAGCCTTTAAATGATATGAGTGACCTTCAGTTCCTGGGTGATTAAATGCCTCTGGAGTGTGCCTGGAGTTGGAGAGTCTGAGTTGGAGTTTTTGGTCCTTTTAGTTAGATCTATGATTCTTAGTGACATCTGGTTCTTGAATGTTTCTGTTAAGCATGGTGTATTAGTCTAGAATATACTGGTTACTATGTTTAAATGACAGAGTCTGGGTGGCCTATGGCCTCCAGGAGTTGTTGTAAACCTTGACGTGCTTGGCTGGGATTTCTAGGTTGTTTTAGTTAAACTACTGAGTCTGAGTGGCCTCCAGTTCCTGTGTATTGTTATAAAGCCTGTTGGTATTTCTCTAGTATATGTAGGCTGCAATATTAAAATAACACTTTTGAGTGTCCTATTGACCCCGGAAGCTGTTAGACCTGTTGTGTTTGTTAAGATATCTAGGTTATTATATTTAAATTTCTGATTCTCAAGGCATCTTTTTTGTGGTTAATGTTGTATAGCCTGTTGAATATGTCTGGGGATGGCCCGTCTGCTTTGACACTTTTAGGTTCTTTTAGTTATTGATTCCTAATGGATTTCAAATGCATTTGAAGCCAGCAGTAAGGTCATTCCCTGCAGTTGTCAATGGGGTGCTAATAAGTCAGTCCACCTGCACCACCTCAGGTCTGGCAGTTTCATTGGGAAAGAAGTATTACCTCTCTTATATTTGGACATACCCAGATCAGCAATTACAGTATCACATACTTGGGGCATGCTGGTTATTTACATATACTTTGTAATGTTACAAGAATTCGAACTAATGGATTCCCTCATCTGAGCCACTTACTGGACCCTAGTTTTGGCCACAGTGTGACTAAGGTTTATACACTTTGGCATAATTAATTCTCTCTTAAGGTCATGCAGTATGTTTTTTTTATAATTTAGGGGAAATTTTTGTCAATGCACTGAAAGTGTACCATACGGCACAGTAAAAATGATGGTGCCATTCAGCATATTTTCAATACAAAATCCTGAAAGTGGGATTTTCTGTTTGAAAATAAACACATTAGCCCCATTTCCCAAGGTGTGAGGTAAACAAAATGTTTTTATTTTTAATTCATGCCACATTTTGGATGGCGATGTGCGAAAGGAAAAACTGGGTAATTGTCCGCCCATTATAAATAGGGCAGGTGGAGAAATAGCCAAAACGTTAAAGGCCCTTACACCAGTCATCAGAGGAGATTGTCAACCACAGATTCAGTGTAGTCTCGTTGCTGAGATACTTAAGTTCTGCTCAACTCTGAATGAGCTCAGTTTAGCAGAGAGGATACTCCATCGCAGTTGCAACGAGTACCCTCTCTGCCTAACCCTAAATCAGGCCCTTAATCTTTTTACTTCACTCTCTAAAACCCCTGAGATACTACTCACATGTCCCTGCATTAAATAGTGCCTTGTTTAATATCTCTATTTCAGATAACATTTTCTAGACTTTGGAACTGATGGCACTAAACATCGTGCACACACTATCGAAGTACACAATATCGCAAGGTTAGGTAAGTAGAGATTTTTAATACATAACCCTATATATATTATCCAGTAGGTAGTTATGGTTAGGACCTATTTTCCATAGGAAACACATTTTTTGATTTGCCAATATCTTTGGCGCCGTTAGACAAATCTTTGCAAAATTCTCAAAGCTTATGGGGTGCCCCAGTCAGCTCCTGACTTGAAAGTTTTGGGGTGATTCGTCAAGCGGGGCCTGAGAAAAAGGGGGAGTCCCAAAACACATTTTCCCCATGTTAATTTCGATAGGAAAAATTTAACAGGCTACAGCCCAAACTTTTGAACGGAATTACACCAAATTTGGCAAAAAGGTAGCTCTTGGTTCAGAAAGCGACCTTTTTTTTAAATGGTGTAATATCTGAGATAATAAAAAAAGAAGACATTCAATATCTGATCACCGAGGAGGAGTCGCGACTTCATTCTAATTGGTTGCCAACACTCCAAACCAGGAAGTGTTGGCAGCAATCCCCCAATCTCACAGCCTTTCTGAGTGGCTTTGAAATCAATGCCGCACACTAAACATGATTATTTACAACAAGGGGTGGTGATGGACAGAGTCTCTGAATTAAGCAGAGTACTCTCACCCAGTCAAGAGATCAGGGCTAGATCCAACACCGTTTTTTAGCTCATTGCACCATCCCAGTTTCAGAACCTGGCTGTATGCAAATTAGTCTGTCCCTGGCCCAGTGCATCATGGGAACAGGGCAGACCAGACTACAAAAGCCAATTCTTACACTGGGAAGGAAACAAGCTTCCGGGGACCGGTTTCTGCCATTTCAGGCGTCTTCGGCCCGGCTTGCTTGAATCCTGATGGTGCAATGAGCAAGGGACTCACATCTGAGTATACCCTTCCACGCTTAGGGTGGACAAAATTATTTACAACAAGGGGTGGTGATGGACAGAGTCTCTGAATTAAGCAGAGTACTCTCACCCAGTCAAGAGATCAGGGCTAGATCCAACACCGTTTTTTTAGCTCTTTGCACCATCCCAGTTTCAGAACCTGGCTGTATGCAAATTAGTCTGTCCCTGGCCCAGTGCATCATGGGAACAGGGCAGACCTGACTACAAAAGCCAATTCTTACACTGGGAAGGAAACAAGCTTCCGGGGACCGGTTTCTGCCATTTCAGGCGTCTTCGGCCCGGCTTGCTTGAATCCTGATGGTGCAATGAGCAAGGGACTCACATCTGAGTATACCCTTCCACGCTTAGGGTGGACAAAATTATTTACAACAAGGGGTGGTGATGGACAGAGTCTCTGAATTAAGCAGAGTACTCTCACCCAGTCAAGAGATCAGGGCTAGATCCAACACCGTTTTTTAGCTCATTGCACCATCCCAGTTTCAGAACCTGGCTGTATGCAAATTAGTCTGTCCCTGGCCCAGTGCATCATGGGAACAGGGCAGACCAGACTACAAAAGCCAATTCTTACACTGGGAAGGAAACAAGCTTCCGGGGACCGGTTTCTGCCATTTCAGGCGTCTTCGGCCCGGCTAGGTGTGGCAGGGTATACTCAGACATGAGTCCCTTTCTCACTGCTCCATCAGGATTCAAGCAAGCCGGGCCGAAGAGGCTGAAATGCCAGAAACCGGTCCCCGGTAGCTTGTCTCCTTTCTGGTGAAGAATTGGCTTGGTAGTTTGGTCTGCCCTGTTCCCATGATGCACTGGGCCAGGGACAGACTAATTTGCATATAGCCAGGTTCTGAGCTGGGATGGGGCAGTGAGATAAATAACGGTGATGGATCAAGCCCTGATCTTTGGACTGGGTAAGAGTGGTCTGCTTAATTCAGACACTCTGTTCATCACCACCCCCTTTTCTGTATCGTTTTTGGCCACTATAGGTGTGGCAGGGTATACTCAGACATGAGTCCCTTTCTCACTGCTCCATCAGGATTCAAGCAAGCCGGGCCGAAGAGGCTGAAATGCCAGAAACCGGTCCCCGGTAGCTTGTCTCCTTTCTGGTGAAGAATTGGCTTGGTAGTTTGGTCTGCCCTGTTCCCATGATACACTGGGCCAGGGACAGACTAATTTGCATATAGCCAGGTTCTGAGCTGGGATGGGGCAGTGAGATAAATAACGGTGATGGATCAAGCCCTGTCTTTGGACTGGGTAAGAGTGGTCTGCTTAATTCAGACACTCTGTTCATCACCACCCCCTTTTCTGTATCGTTTTTGGCCACTATAGGTGTGGCAGGGTATACTCAGACATGAGTCCCTTTCTCACTGCTCCATCAGGATTCAAGCAAGCCGGGCCGAAGAGGCTGAAATGCCAGAAACCGGTCCCCGGTAGCTTGTCTCCTTTCTGGTGAAGAATTGGCTTGGTAGTTTGGTCTGCCCTGTTCCCATGATGCACTGGGCCAGGGACAGACTAATTTGCATATAGCCAGGTTCTGAGCTGGGATGGGGCAGTGAGATAAATAACGGTGATGGATCAAGCCCTGATCTTTGGACTGGGTAAGAGTGGTCTGCTTAATTCAGACACTCTGTTCATCACCACCCCCTTTTCTGTATCGCACACTAAACATGGTCTGTGTGGAGTCATACTATCACTGCCTTTATCAAGCTCAGTAAATCAGCTTCCAGAGAGCACAAGTACGGTAGATCACAGGGTGGTCTGTCATTATACATTTTTGTGAAACTGCAGGTGAAAATTGAAACAATAGTATTTCAAAATAACTTTATTTTTTGCAGTTTTATATAGTGCGAACTCAGCCCGAATATTTTAGAGCACTTTACATGAGCACCAGTTGCATTACAGACGGGCACAATCATTTTTAGGCATGGGGAGATTAAGTGATTTGCCAGAATTACAGGATGTTTGAGCCTCCTGCCAAACTCGAACAGGATTCCCCAGCTTCAAAGTCGGCCACCCTAGCCAATAAGCCACACATTGGTTACAAGAATAACAAATTTACAACTGGAGACCACAGCGCTGGCTAGTGCTGATTAACTTCTAAATCAATTTAAGTACAAGGGAGAAAAAGTCAAAACATAAGCGGCTAATATTGGTCCTGTGTGACCTGGCCAGGGAACTTCTGTTAACTAGCTGATTGCATGATAACAGGTGAGTTTAACATGAATGTCTTCCAAGATGCCTACAAGGTCAATGATGAGATCTCTCTGAGGGCTTCCAGAACATTGTTGAACAAATCAGGCCAAAGGGCTGCTCACGAAGCTCGCTAGGGGAATTCCTCATCCTGCAGCTCAGCAAACATGGACTTTAAAGTACTAAATAGCCGGTTGTCACAGGACATCCCCCCACTTGGTCAAGAAACAATGGAGAACGTGTTAGTATCTCAACTACACCATAGGGGATAGCTACTGCAAAGTTACGCCCATTGAGAGGGACCACGGCCTCCAGTACACAAGAATAAATTCCATTCTGTACCACCACACCTCAACCTGTGACACAAGCAAGGTTATTTACACCAACAACCTCAGGCTCATCAAATGGAGAGATGACAATCAGTGGTAAAATCATGGCTAAATGTATAAGATCCCCCCAGGGTCAGACTTGCGTGACATCTCGCCGATTGTTGAATGGACACATTTTATTAACCAAGTTCTCTTGTCCACGATCAGCTACAACATTTGTTCAGTCATACAATCACACCAATTCATTTTCCCCTCTGACAACATTTCAACCCCTAAAGAAAGCCCACAACACTGCCATGAGAGGAAGTAATACAAAAAAACAATAATGAAGAGCAAATCTAAGTATTTAAGCTGGTACAGAAAGATTATAAGCATGCTGTTCATGCAAAGATGTCTAGTCCCACAAACCACTTCCTGGCGATTCTCCTATGTGGAAGCAAGAAATACAACTCAAGGAACTTCTGCGCCTTGGTGAGCAGGCAAGTGAATGGGTCTGTCAGGACCGGCTGCGCGAACATCACTGAATCAGACGTTCATCTTTCCTCCACAGGCATTTCACATCAAGGGGAGACTTAGATCCCTAAATGGATGGGAGGTTCTGTAGCCCAAATATACCCACCACTGCAGCTATGCCCCAAGACCGAGACTGCCTGTCCCTTGCCCCCATGGATTCACCATCTTAGTTCAGTTGGCTGCAACAGGCTGTGTCAAAGGCCAAGTCAGACAGAGACCCTGGGCCTAATGGCCGCCCTCAGGGCCTTTTCAAGCAGGACATCTCTTTCTGGGCAGGCAAGCTCTTGTTGCTTTTTGGTTACTATTTGAGGAGCTCACCAATCCTGGAGACATGGTGTGGGGATATCATAAAACCTATTTACAAAGGGGACCCTAAATCAGATCCCAGTAAATATAGACTGTGCTTCTGGACAACAAAGCAAATTTGATTGCCAGTCTACTGCTGAAGGACCTGTAGCAATTGGTGGAGACAAGCAAGCTCATCCCAAAGAACCAAATGGGATTTCCAGCAACATCTGGTACACTATCCAACTTTTTAGCCATATCTATTTTATCGGCCAAAGTAATCACCTCACACACCCTGTTGCATTACTGTTTCATAGACTACAAGGCGGCATTTGACCGTGTGCCCAGGGTCGGCACTATGGTTCAAAGTAAAGAAATGGGGCATGCCATATAAACTTCAAGAGCTCATTATCCAGTTACACTGGCAAGAAAAATCTCTACTACGTGGAGTGTAAAGCAGGGGTGCGTGTTAGCCCCCGTCCTTTTCAAAATGGTTATTTCTGATTTACTAAATCCCTTGATACCATCAACAGCCACTCCCCAAATATTGACAGGGAACACATCAGCAAGCTGCTTTTGTGCAAATGGCCCTGTTCAGCTATACACGCATATGGTTGCAGCATTCTTAAACCAGCTGCACTCCTACACTGCCTCTAACAGCTTGAAGGTTAACCTAAAGAAAACCAAAGTTGTTACACTCTGAAGGAAATCTTACCAGGGGATGGCTGGTTCTGCAACCGCAATCAGATCATGAAGAATCACTCTTATTAGGAAATACATGGGGTTCTTACTGACACAAGAGGCTCTACCGCACAGCAACAGAAGGAAGTTGAAACAAAGGCTCTGGCCCTTCAGATGACTCTGTCAAAATAATCAGACTAGATGTGGGGGTCAAACCTTTTCCCTCTCCTGGAAGTTATGAGTGCACAAATGATTCCATCACTGTCTTATGGTTGTGAAATGCTACTGGATAAAGATGGCAATCTTCTAAACAAACCTGTAACCAGGATATATACATTTGTCCTTCACTTGCCGAGATTCTCTTCTATTGCCCACATTGGGCTGGAACTGGGTCTTCACTATCAGTGGGCTGCTAGAGCTGGCACTTTCCTAAATTTGTGCCAGGGGTGGCTGCTTAAAGGCACTACTATGGAACAAGAGTAACACCAGCGGGCTGAAGTAACCACACAACCAGTTCCTTGAGGGCTGCCTAAGCACCCTGCATGTGAGAACATAGGCTCTCCAACCTGAGTCAACCTGTGTTTAAGCAATGCATCACAATATGGGTACACCTCTTTTCATATCACTCTGACAGGAAAGGATCAGCATCAGCCTTGGTCACAGAATGTCGCCCTCTGTAATCCACACTGAACTTCAGTTCAGGTGTGGAGTCTGGTGGTGCAGTTTTGGTACCAGTACCACATGACTGGACCAAGTGCTACTGGAGGGTTCTATCAACCCCAACTCCAGCATCTTGGAGATGCTGCTATTGATGCTGGCACTCACCTTATCCTACAACCTGTAAGATTTATTTTTGACAGGGAGATTGTCCACTTGTACACATCATGGGTACACAGGTGGGTAATCCCAGGAGTAAGGGAATAAAGAGAGGAGTACTGTTCCAACACATTGTGACAGTTCATCTGCTGTTTAAAAGTCAAAGCGGGGGAAAGGATTACTCTTTCTACAGCCCCATCCTTCTCCTTGCAAGCCAAGCGGTCAGGGAGAGGTTCCCTCTCTTTTTTCTCAGCTCCATCCGTCACCATGGTGAGCTCAGACTTCTCAAATTGTGTTTTGAGACAATTGATGTGAAGCACTGTATGGGGTTGCCTTGGGGTCTTAAGGTCCACCAAATAAGTGGCCTTAAACTTCTTCACAAAGTTTTCATCCTTTACAACGCAACTTTTACCACGCAGTGCCTTTACGATGCAACTTTTACAACGCAAACCATTACAACGCATTGCGCTGGGGGGCGCTCTAGGATAGGGAATAGATTTAATTTACTATCCAACATCTTCCCTACTATCCACGGGGACTGGAGTTGGAATAGTAAATACAACTATTCACTATCCAGCGCCCCAAAGCACTATGTGTTGTAAAGGTATTCGTTGCAAATACCGCGTTGTAAAGGCATGCGTGGTAAAAGTATGCATTGTAACGTCATACATTCCTTCACAATTACCTCATAAGGCCCAGTCCAACAGTCCTGAAGAGCACTCGGCTCCGCGGGTTCAATGAGCCTCACTTTCTGCCCAGGCTGTAATTCCACAGCAGTAGAATTTTAGTCATTCCACTCCTTCATTACATCCTGCCTGTCTTCCAAGTTGTCAGAAGTTTGCTTCCAAAATGTAGCCATTTGGCGACGAAAGGCTAGCCTGTAGCTTACTGCATCCTGGGGAATTGTCCTGGGAACTTGCTCCCACCCTTCCTTTACCAACCTGAGAGGTCTTCTGACAGGGTGACGATACAGAAGCTCAAAGGTGCTGAAGCCCACTCCTTTCTGCTGTACCTCCCTCTAGGAAAACAACAGCAGAGCAAGGGTATATCCCCCTTTTTCACCAGGCAGATCTCTGATCATACCTTTGAGGGTCCCGTGGAATCTCTCAACAGCTCATTGGTTTGCTGATGCAAAGGTATGAAGAACTTGTAAGTAACCCCACACTCTTTCCACAGTAACTGCATATATGCAGACATTAAGTTTGTGCCCCTGTCAGATGCAACTTCCTTGGGAAAACCCACTTGGATAAAAATCCCCATGAGATCCTTTGCCACCGCAGGTGCAGTGGTGGTCTTCGGAGGGATTGTCTCTCTGTACCGAGTGGCATGATCCACCAGGAAGAGGATGAACCTGTTGCCTGAAGCAGTCCATAGGCCCAACAATGTTGACGCCCATCCTTTCAAAGGGGGTGCTAACGGCAGCCAGTGGTTCCGGATGAACTTTTAATTTTTTCTCTGCCTTCCTACTAGCCTTGCAGGTCACACAGGTCCTACAGAACATATCTGAGGATGTCCTGGATCATGGGTTGGTAGAAATGTGAGGCAAGTCGTGTAATGGTCTTGTCCTGGCCCAAGTGTCCTGTTCTTGTGAGCCAGCTCCTGTAGGAAGACTCTCTAGCATTGGGGGACCACCAGGGCCCTTGATATCCCATGCAAAGGAGCCTTAGGCTCAATGTAATGAGGTCATCCTCCCAGTTAATATGAGACATCATCTGCTGCTTGTGCTTTGGCATGGCGCCTTACACCTTCAAGGAGTGGACACTCCCTCTGTGCCCTACAGAACTCCCCCTGGTGGGTATTCCTTCTACATGTCAATCAGCAGGTGTAGGCAGGTCACACAGGGTACACACTGTACAGAAAAACACACAAACACACAGACACACACACATACACAAGGAAAACACACACAGAGGAAACACAAAGGAGCACACAGATACACACTAATAGATAACTTGTACTCAACCTCCGGTAGCTAGGCACAGAGCAGCCAGGTTTATCTAAGGAGGCAATGTGTAAAGTATGTGTGCAACACACACACACAGTAACACAATGAAAACACCACAAAAAGACTTCACAGTGGGTTAGAAAAATAGGCAATGGTTTTATAAATAAATTAAACCCAAAATGACAAAAATCCAATTAGAAGAAGTCGAGTTATGAATTTAAAAAAAATAAAAAGAGTTCTAGCGCTGAGAAGCAATAAGCACTAATGCGGGTTATCTGGTCGTACTGCACCAGGGAAAAGTAAATAGCTCAGACCTACCATCATGGAGAGCAGGCTAGCTACATGACTGACGCAGGCCCCAGTGAGCAAAGTACCTTATCCGGGTTGCAACAGTGAGATGTGGGGTGCAATTGATCAATGAGTCAATGTCCAACTTGCAGTGGTGGCATTGCAGCGGTTCCGTAGAAGAAGCACTGAGGCCGAGATGCGCTGGTTCCGAGTGCTATGCTCTAGGTTTCTCCACGCAGTCAAAGGATGTGTCCATTTCTGTAGACTGCTGTGGCGTCAATGTGCGGTTCCGTGCATCTTTTTCGGCTGTGGTGGTTCAGATGAAATTTGCCTGGTTCTGCTCCTGCCACATGGACAATACATTGATTCCGGCTCACACAGTCAGCGGATGCATCAGTACATCTGAAGCAAGTATCTGGGTCCACTCCAGTGAACCAGGCACAAGAGCAGGGGCAGAGACTTTGAATTCCCTGAGTCTCAACAGTAGGAGGCAAGCCAACAAGCCCATGAAGAACACTTTGGGGTGCAAGACAAAGGCCAGCTCTCCCTCAGCAGGGTCAGACAGCAGCAGGGCGGCACAGCAGAAAAGCACACCTTCTACGTCGGCAGTCCAGCAGAGTGTCAGTCCTTGATGCAGCACAGAAGTTCTTCGTAAAGAGTCCAGTTGTAGGTCTAAAAATGTCTCATTTGGGTGGGTGTCAGAGACCTAGTACTGCCATTGAAGGGGGTGTGCCTTCAAAGAAGGATCTTTGAAGTGCACAGAGGTCCTTTCTTCCCAGCCCTGGCTCCAGACTATCAGAAGGGGGTAATCAGCCCTTTGTGTGGGGACATGGCACTGCCTCATCAGGTGTAATTGTCAGGCCCTCCCTCTCTGGCAAGCAAGAGACATCAGAATGCAGTTCAGTACTCAGACACACCTAATCTTCCTGTGTTTGTGGCTGTCTAGAGGGAATGCACAAGTAACTGCTGCCCACCCCAGACATGTATTGAAGACAGGCTGCAGGAACACAGATCTGTAAGAGCAGAGAAATGTCCACCTTCTTAAAGTGGCATTTCATACTTTGTAATGTCAAATCCAATTTCATCAGCAAAGTGGATTCATTATTACCATTCCAAAGATATAAAACAGGACATGACTACTCCTTCTCTAATCAGGAATTACACCATAAAATTGTATTACGGAATTTCCAATGTTAACCTATAAGAGGAGTAGGCCTTAAAGTAGTGAAAAACGAATTTGGTTGTTAAGAGGTACCTGACCTACCTTTTCCTTACACAACACTATGCCCCATGGACTTCCTAGGGCCAACCTTAGGGGTGATATATGTCTAAGGGGAATTTAAGGCTTGGCATAGGGTTTTAAATGCCAAGCCGAAGTGGCAGTAAAACTGCACACACAGGCTCTGCAGGGGCAGGCCAGAGACAGGATTAAAGGGCTACATGTGTGGGTGGCACAATCAGTGCTACAGACCCACTAGTAGCATTTATTTTGTATGCCCTGGGTATATGGTATACTACTTTACAAGGGACTTACACATACATTTAAAAAAACAATTTTGTATTCACGATGTTAACATGTTTAAGGGAGAAGAACATGCACACTAAGGCTGAAAGGTCTAACTTGTACCTTGATGATATATCTTTACGGTCCATAGATATGGAGTTAGTAACTCTACACTTCCTCTATAACCACTTACCTTAAGTTTTCACTCAATATGCTGTCCAGGATATTAGTGTTTCTTTATATTCCTAGCCTAAATATTCCATAATATAACACCTTCAGAAAAAACAACATGCATCTGGCCTTCCAGTGTCTAGGAGAAGAACCAGGTGCTTACCAGGAGAGCACGGTGGAGGGACATTCCAAGATATGCCAGTGCTCGATGGCTTAAAAAACGGGCTGGAGATAACAAAAGTATAATGTGAAGATAATGAAAATGTAGCTTTGTACATTGCAAAGAAACACAATTACATCTAATAATGGATATTCACATTACCTTGCGGTGCTGAATCCACGACAAGCAGCAAAGTGCAGACAAACGCACCTGTAAGTGCAGCGTTCATTCTGCGAATAGAAAAACAAATGTTTTAACAATTGAGATTTGATTGAAATTGGAGAGGAAACAAAGGTCCACCGTGATCATGGACGAGGCTAGTGAAACCGAAGAAAGGGTGGAAAGGGAAGACAGGAGACTCGTTTGTTAGCCCACCATGTAATATGACAATCACAGGTGTGATTGAAACTTACTTTCTCCTATATCGGTTTTCAACTTTTAAGCCTCGCAGGAGTAGGCACGCTTTGCAGAGTTTGAGGATCAGCTTATTGTAAAATATCACAGACATATAAGAACAAAAAACTATTTACATTTAATGTAGATGAACTATGGCAGAATTCCACCTGTAAATCGTCATTGCTAGAGGGGTTTGAGTCCCCCATACGTTTGTAAAGGAAGGTGCTTCTATGTTAACTATGCATCTCAATGCTTTGTCATCAAGTAGTCCTTGAAGGGTGTTTTATGGAAGGCTCATGTGGGATGTACTTCCTGTTGATGTATGCACTTTAAATAAGACAGACTTCTGGTTTAGCAAAGACCTTTTGGTTTTACTAAAATGATTTCCACTGGCTTACGTCATTGTGAGTGAAAATTGACAAAACAAACATTGACAAAGCCAAAAAGAATTTCCTCCAATGCCAGACCATAGGCGTTTCGAATGCTTGTTTGTGTTTAAAAGGAGGCGTGCTGCACAGTGTATGCAAACTTCAGGGAGTAAAGAATAATTTGGGAGGCCAGAAGGAGGAGAAGTCAATAAGAGAGATCACCAGAGTTTGCAGTACTATGTCAAGATCTTTTTTGCCATGAATGTTTTAATGTGACTTCATTCTCTGGGTTGATATCCTGCACTCCTGGCCTTTAGTCAAGAGAGTTTCTATGGTAAAGGTATATCAAGCGGGTTTTAGGGCTGGCACCGGCACCATAGAGAAGGCTTTCAGGCTATTGTTGATTCATTGGAAAGTGGTAGTCATAGGCAAAGGCAGTCTTTATCTCGCATTTATCAACTTAAAGACTGCCTTTGACTTTGTGCCCAGAGAACAACTATGGACAGTGTTGGCAGACATGGGGATTCCACCTAACATCTTGTCTATTCTGGTGAGGCTCCATGAAGGTACCTTCGCGCAAGTGAGGTGGGGCAAGGAGGGGCAGAAAACGAATAGGATACCAGTGGGGAGAGGGGTCCGCCAGGGATGTGTTCTTGCTCCAACCCTTTTCTCACTATACGTGCATGGGGTTGTTGAGCATTTACTCGAAAAACCATCAGATGCACCATCCCTGGCGGTGGAGCGAATCCCCACCCTCTTATTCACCGATGACACGCTCCTAATATCAAAGACCCCGGTAGACCTTCAAGGCCTCCTAGATAATTTCCAGGCCTTCTGCGACCAACGCGGCTAGTTATAAACACAGACAAGACCACGTTTTTAGTGCTAAATCCCCCCAAAAAATGTTGGCGATTCCCCGTACTTAATAATGTATCCCTGGAGAGGGTCACTGTATTTGACTATTTAGGTATCCGTATCTCAGATACCATGCAGTGGACCCCGCATCTCCATAAAATGCTGCTAAACCATAAGAGGGTTGTCGGGGCGCTGTATAAGGAGCAGCAATCTGCCACAACTCGTCCCATTGCACCTGTTATTGACATTTATAAGGCTAAGGGTGTTAGCTCTGCCCTTTATGGTGCAGAGGTTTGGGGCACATCCAACACAGATTTACTGACAAGGTCTGAGAACAAATTCTTGAGGGCCATTATGTCACTTCCGCAGAGTACCCCATTGATACCTCTGTTGCTTGACCTAGGTTGCAAACCCATCAATGATCTGGCAACACTCCGGCCGTTGCTTTTATGGGCCAGACTGTGGCGAGTCCCAGAACTTGCTAAGTATGCTAAGGGGCTAGCGGAAGTAATGTCAATGGTGGGATGGCAAAAAATAAAATGGCTTAAAGATGTTAAACATCTCCTTGGTAAGCTAGGTCTTAGTGAAGCCTGGGATAGTCGGTCCTCTCCCCCGAAAGCTACTATAAAGACCCTCTACTGGAATTGGGTCACAAATAGAGTTAGTGCAGACCCAACTATTGGCAGGCTAACGGAAGAGTTCCTTAGACATAAGGCAGTTCCATCCCTTCCATCCCGGGAACTTTATCTAGATCTGGCATGGAAATCCTATGATAGGGCCCTATATTTTAGGTTTAGGGTTGGGTCTCTTCCAGTGCGCGCCTTAACTGCCCGCTGGAAGCCCCCATCCCAGACCACTCCTTTCTGCCCCTTTTGCCAAACCAGTGTAGAGTCTGTACCGCATATCTTGTTTGTCTGTCCGGCCTATGTGCGCCCGAGGCAAGCATGGCTTAAACCTATAGGTCAGACTATGGGCACTAGGCACTCAAGTGAGGCACTCCGTATTCTAATGTCGGACACCCGGCCACTGTATGTTTGTGGTCTTTCCAATTTTTTATCTTGGACATGGTCCATTAGAGTTAAAAGGCTAGCATCTAATGTTTAATTGCTTTTTAATCGAAGGAATCACCTTAAATTTTAGATTTTTTACTTTGTTTTTATTCTTTTGATATTTAAAGATCTCTTTAAAAAAAACAAAAAAACTTTTATAATAATGTTTAAGAAATAATGTTTAAAACTAATGGCCAACTTTATATCTGTTTTTTGTATAAACGTTTTTTGTATTATTGTGATGCTTTTATGATTTGATTTATCGAAATAAAGCCTTTGAACTGAACTGGTAAATGTATGTAGTGGTAACAGTGTTGGGTGCAGGAGAAGACATTGGATCTGATGTGATCCAAAACATTTTCATTGTAATAGAAATATGTAAAACTTCAAATACTTATGTACAGGGTTTCTTCAGGTAGCCCTCTGCATCCATTGTTCAGTTGTACTGCCAATCACATTTCTGCTGCCCACCATTGGACATAGCAAGGGTCAGTGATTGACTCCACGTCTGCTATTGCTTTCCTCCTGTTTGAATGAAGGCATTCTGCACAGTTTCGACCCCCCCTCCACACACACACACACACACACAGAAAGTAGTCATGATAAGTGCCATGGACTGGTGAGTCAATGGGTCCCTTTATTAAAAAAAGTATAAATATATGTACTTTTTCATTTTTTATGCGTTTTATAAATAATTATGTGATGCCATGGCACCCCAAACAGTGCTACCAGGTTCTTACTGGTGCTTTCAGTGTGCCACATACCTGAAATGAACTACAACCATGACCCCTATTTAAATGGGCTTTAAAACTACTCAAAGGTGGCTGCAAAACCATGCACACGGAAACACTGTGGGTGGCTTTAGGGAGCAGACAGTGTTTCAGTGGACTATTGCATGCCCCCCCCCCCCCTGATGTCTCCCAATGCCCTAACATTTCTACTTTAAATGCAGCATCTAGCCTTCTAAAGGATCCTTTAAAAAGGCTCCTTTAAAAACATTTTTAGCAGACCTCCATCCGTGTATTTTCAGTCACGTCATTTTATTATTACTACAGCAGGTGCTTTTGTGAAGTTTTGTAAATGTAGATTTTATGATGTAACTAGTCCATTGATGACTTTGCAAAATGCAACTCTGTTTGCAAATCAAAAAACAGGGTGATGAAGGTAAAGCTTGAGTTAACCTCAGCCCTTACGAGCGGTTGAGCCACATTCCAGTCCATTGTTTTTCGCTCACTGTGCCACTCTAGACAGAAAGACCTGACATAGGTACATCACTCTTGGTTAAAGCCATTGCACTTAGTGGGTCTACTGCACACAAACAAGGTGATGGAAGGAAGGCACATTATCCGATATGCAATTTGCTCTACTTCTTTCCAACCATGATTTCGTACAACAGGCCCTAGAGGGTGAATAGGGTGTGACAAAGAGCAAAACACCCCTGTATTTTCTGAGGTATTAGAGATAGTTTTTACATGTGAAGAGCAAAATGCGTGCACAAGCAAAGGCACATTTCTGCAATACTACCTCCTGCAGATAATTCACACTGCAAACAATCTGCAGTAGCAAATGCGGAAGACTAAACATGCCTCTGGAATCTACAGTCAGAAGAAGTCCTGAAGGGGGTCAACTGGATCTAGATTCTGCCCTGGTTTATCGGTGCCATGCCTTGACTCTGGGACCCTGGGATACCGGGTACAACAGAGACATTTACCCACAATCAGCTGAGAAAATCCTAGCTCTAGATGGATCAAAAAAGTCAAAGCAAGGTTCCCGCCTACATGGTACGATCACAGACCAGAAAGGCGTAAGGAAACATTTTCCATTATTGCAGCAATAGGCTGGTGGTAATTGTTTGGCAAACTGAGAAATCCAGGGGTCATATTACAGAAGGTGCCCTGGGGCATAGTTAGTATTTATGCAGGTTTTTACTGAAGGGATTGCAGACTCCACCTTCTGTGTCATGGATCCCAAGCAGGTGTCTCCTTAGGGCATGGAGGCATGGGCCCCATGACAATCAGGAAACACCTCTCCCCATGAGTGGCATTACAGATGCAGGCACAAGAGCAGCAGTCCAGCTGGTGTTTTATTAGTGTTGTGCCACCAATGAACTGGTGCCCAGTCAGTGTATCCCACTGAGGATGCCCCTTAGCAGGACCTCATGGGGCCCCAGGGATCTTCCCAGTCACCCTTGCGCTGGGTCCAGGGACGCGCTGCACTGCCTTGAGGAGGGTCCCTGCCTCATCCTCAACGTGCTCCCACTCCCTCGGCATTTGAAAGACAGAATGGCAGTCCCAACCCTCTTTCACTGCAGCGCTGGACGCAACAGAGGCGGTATTGCCCCTGCTCTGGGGATTGCACATTTCTATGTACTTCGGCACACTGCTCCTGCCTGCAGTGGCTGTAGAAAAGAGTAGATTGATATGACCCACACATGGATAGTGTGCCCTTTTCCATCATACAACCCAGGCTTATTTTTTCATTTTACCACCCTAAATGTAAATGCAGTTCAGGGGTCCATGGGCGCCAGGCTTGTTTTGAATAAACATTGTCATTTCTCATTCTGAGTTACCCTCTTTCAATAAGTGACGCTAATGTAGCTTTTATACTAGAGATTTCTGCTTGATACAGCTCTTAGAACCCCACACATATACTGATGGTTGCAGGATATCTGATAAAACTATGTAAATGTGGAATAGCTTTTATGGCTACCTCAACTCCAAAAACTAATAAGCAGAGTGAGTCTTTACCTGTATTGATGGGACCGACGGGTCTTCTGCGGATGTCTTTGGTTTCTGTTCTGCCTTGCATCTTAAGACATGAAGCGCACTCATTTATATACCCGTGATGTCTTAAACAGAGCGATACTATATTTTCATTGCCATTGTACCATCTGTTATCTGTTAATACAGGTAAAACATTGAGTACTTACTTTGGAAATAATTTGACTAGAGGAACTTCATTTAGCATGACTCATTGACATACAATATTTGTTTCGGCCTGTCAATCATTGATGAATTAAATCCCAAAACAAAGTTTCTATAAGCAAACAGTCTCAAAAGTAACAGATGTTTGCTGAGGACCAGGTAGAAATATAGCTGACAGGGAAATTAAAGCTAAGCAAATATAAAGATGGAGTCAGAGTGAGAGGTCCAAAAAAGGAAAAAAAGAATATCAGACACACGAGTTCATGAGGTGAAAAGAAACAAAATGAACCAATAGAAAAAAAAATAGGATTAGCACAATCCAAGTGTAACCTGTGAAGCATGAGTAACAAAATTATGTAGCAAGTAAAATGATAATTGTCATCAAGTTATTTTATTAAAAACTAAGGACCTGGGGGCATAGTATCTAGATGTGCGTTATATAACGCACATCGCACATTTCCATATCGCCAGCTATCGACGGATTTTTTCGCCGTGTTAGCGCGTAATTATCAATGCGCAACACGTAGGCGTAATTAAATCCGGCGATAGTCGGCGATATGGAACATTAGCGCATGAAAACAAACGTTGTTTTCACGCTCTAATGAGTGCCTTGATAATATGGGGGGGGGGGGGTGGATTCAGCTTTATGATCCACACCCCCATGTTATCAATGCCTTAACACCTGGTCAGAGCAGGCGTTGGGAGACCTGTGATAAACGAGTTTATCGCAGGTCTTCTTCTTCGCCTGCCTTTGTAATAGGGTGTTCCCACCTCCAACCACATTTTACATGTGCTTGGACATGGGAACGCCCACTTTGCATGTCATTAGCGATGTTTCTCGCTGACATGCAAAGTGGGCTTGAGGCAGGCGTTAGCATGCCCTTGTTAATAGGGCGCTGGAAGTATCGCCGCTTTCTCGGCACAATTCACCGAAAAGCGACGATATTTCAGCTTGCTAATATGCCCCCTAATTCAAAATGTCATTAAAGACCATGAGGAATAGTTCTACTCTAGCACTAGTTCACATACTTAGAGAGTAACCCTTTTGCTGCCAGGTCCTATCCTGTGCCACACCCTTTCTTGGCCATTAGGGGTAGACGTTTGTCAAAAAATAAACATTTTCTACACATTTTTGGCATTTTACTGGGACTTTGCCCATTTTTCCTATTTTTGTGCTTTAGCCTCCTTCCGGTTAGTGGTTGAAATGGGTATTAAACCAATATTGACTCCTGGAAAGCTATACATTTCTGGAAAAAGGAATTCAGCACGGGGTCATTTGTGTAGATACTTCAAGGTTTTCCTATAGAAAGTAACAGCTAAAATTAAAAAAATATTGAAATTGAGTCGAAAGAAACGGCCATATGTGCCTACATTTTCTCCTGTAACTCAATCTAGCTATGGCAAATAATTGAAAGCAATATACCAGTATGTCCGTTTGACCCTTATGGTTGAGGGGCTATATCAGGCTTCTAGGTTCACCAAGAACCCGAGGTGCCCTGAGCCAATAGCTGAGCTGCACCTTGCAATGGTTTTTCAATATGTACCAGGTATACAGTAATTCATTTCGTAACACAGAAAGAGCGGAAAATAGGTATCAAGGAAACCTATGTATTTTCAAAACAGGAACAAGATATAGAGTTTAGAAGCAATGGTTATTTGCACATCCCTGAATTTGTGGGTACATATACTAGCATGTGAATTAGAGGGCATTTTTGTCTGCTCTTTTAAACACTGTCTACATTTGAAAGGCACAAATACATAGAAAGACAAGTGATATTAACACTTGTTTTACTATTCACCCATGTCTCCTAATAAAAACAGTACCATATGTGTGTGAGTGGGCCGAGTGCCCTTGACCGGAAATAGGTCAAAACACAACGTGGACACATCACGTTTTTCCACTAAAAACGGACCCTTTTTTTGCAATGTGACTAGCTGTGGATTTGGAGCCCTAGCTCGGCCGGCACCTAGAGAAAACCTAGCAAATCTGTAATTGTTTTTAAACTAGGCACCCAGGGGAATCCAGGGTTGTATGACTTGTGTGACTCTCACCAAGTTATGTTAACCAGAATCCCTTACAAATCTAAAAGTTTGTAAAAAAAAAAAAACATTTTCCTCACATTTCTGTGATGGAGTGTTCTGGAATCTGCAGGGAGCCACAAACTTCCACCCATCAAGCAGTCTATTAATTAAAATGGTGCCTCACTTGTGTGGGTATGCCTAGTGCCTGGAACAGAACTTCCCCAGGTGTGTAGATTGTAGAAATATCTGGGTTTTGGAATGTTTTCCTAAATGGCCCCCGAGCCCAGGACCAAAAACGCAAGTCACCCCCTTTCAAAAAATACGTTGTTTTGTGATATATAAGAGACACATATGATTTTAGTCGCAAGCTCGGCGGCCCACTAAAGAATCCCACCAAACCCAGAGATTTATTAAAACTAGACACCCAGGGGAGTGCAGGAATGTGTGGCTCGCATGGATCCCCCAATGATTTCTTCCCCAGATTCCCCTGAAAACCAGAAATTTAGTTAAAAAGTCAGACTTTCCTCCAATGTGTGTGTGGGAAGGTTGTGAGTTTACCGTGCCAGCACAGATTTCCCTCCATCAAGTGTTCCCCTCAGTCTCCCGATAAAAATGACACCTCATTTCTGTGGCTGCCCAAAGCAGAGTCAGCCTAAAAACTGCCCTTTTGGACCCACTTTGTTTGCCCCTCAGTTTTTAATTTTATACGTTTTTTGGTTCTCTGCTTTGAGCATCCACACAAGTGAGGTATCACTTTTATCAGGAGACCGGGAGAACGTTAGATAGTGGGAAATTCATGCTGGTGCGGTGATCCCACAACTGCAGAGACAGAGACAGTGAGGACCCTTTATAGTCCTGAAGAACTTTGTTGAATTGTTTTAAAAACTCTTAATTTACTTAAGTTCAAGTTTATTGAAACCAAAACATGAAAAAAAAAACATAATACAGTATGTTCAGTCAATAAAAGGCATATGAGAGAGACAAAGTACAATCTGCGAAAGTGCAATAAAACGGAATCAATAAACAGCTATATCTAAGGCATAAACAGAAAACCAAAAAAGTGGAAAAAAGAGACAAAACAAAAAATAAATGGAAACCAGTAAAGTTGTATATCGGAACACTGTATGCAAATAGTAACATGAAATAATTAGTATAAAAAATAAACAACGAGCATCAATAATCATAAAACTGTAGAAATGAGAGGAAAATCATGGTGGTTTAGGTACATCATCAGCTGAATTTTGGTGGGAAGCAACGGTGGCAGGAGGTGGGGAAGAGAGCTTGGAGATATAAGTAGTAAGAGGGATCCATTATAGATCCCTTTTAACAGCTAAGAAAACGGGGGTAACATAATTGGAATCGAGTCTGTGATGGAAGCAAATAGCATTCCACCAAGCTGAATAGCTGATCTTTGAGGTGTCTTTCCAATTAGTGGTAATCAGGTGAAAGGCTACAGCTAGAAATAAATCAAGCAACTTAAACTGAGAAGTGAAGTGTGACAAATTAGGAGATAAGAAGCCCAAAAAAATATTGGAGAGGGAAAAAGGCATTGTGAACCCAAATATATCTTGCATACGAGACCAAACCGAAAGCCAAAAGGAGGCAATATTGGGACAGTGAAACAGCATATGGAGTAAGTCTGCAGTCAGGCAAGGACAGGACCAACATTTAGGTGAAAGGTCTTGGGAAAAAGATGCCAACTTCTGCAGGGTTAATAATAAACGCTGATACACAAAGAAAAGAGTTTGGGTAGTATTCAAACTCCAAGACGCCAGGAAATTTTGGCAGATTGTCAAAAATGGCTCGGCTGAACCTACCCCGGCAGTGGAGGCCAATATTGCATCCGGTGTGTGGGAGGATCATTTCAGATCTCTATACACTGAGGCTGACATGGACCCTAATCAGCCTCAAGTTGATCCGATGACGGGCTCGACCCCTACGCCACTCCTGGACACAGACAAATTTAGTCTGGCAGAAGTAGGCGCAGCTATTGCTAGACTTGCTACTGAAAAAACCCCCGGGTTGGACAAACTCCCTGGTGACCTATTTAAAAGTGAACCCACGATCTGGGTTCCATATCTACAGGTTCTATTTAATGCAATCCTGGAGGGGATGCCGGTGCCTGCTACTTGGCTGGGGGAAGAGATTGCTCCCATCTTCAAGAAGGGTTCTTCTCTGCTCCCAGCCAACTACAGGCCTATTAGTTTAATAGACGTCCCCCAAAAAGATTTTTGCTAGGTTGATCTTGGACCATCTATTAGAATGGACCCAAGATCACTCAGTCCTGAGCCCATATCAGGCGGGGTTCAGGACTAAAGTGTCCACTGTAGATCAAGTCTTTCGACTTTCCTTGATATTTTGGAAAACGGTACAGCTGGAGGGTGGCAGCCTCTACACTGTATTCGTTGACCTAAGAGCGGTCTTCGATCTGGTACCGCGTAGGAAACTCTGGTCCGTGCTCTCTGGCTTGGAGGTGCCACAACACCTATTAACTATGATTATCAGATTACACACTGATAATTACGCCCAGGTAAGATGCGGCAGGGAAGGGATATTGTCCAACAAATTCCCCGTTGACAGGGGGTTAGGCAGGGCTGTGTGCTTGCACCGACTCTGTTCTGCCTCTTTGTCAAAGGGGTAATAGAGCATTTGAATGGGGTTGAGAATACTGATGCTCCCAAACTTGGAGGCAGTAGGGTGCCTGCAATTATGTTTGCGGACGACACCCTGCTCCTCTCCAAGTCCCCAATGGGGATTCAGCGAGTTCTCAATGGCTTCGAGGCAATTTGTAAAGATCATGGTCTCGAGATCAATGCTTTGAAGACCACATATATGGTCTTCAACCCTCCATCTCGAGCTCGCTCTAATCCTTCTATTGGATCTAATACGCTAGAGAGGGTCCGAACCTTTGATTACTTAGGGATCACCCTAAATGAAAAAATGTTGTGGGTACATCAACGGGAGAAAGCGCAATTAAAGCTGGCTCAAATAGCAGGCGGAATTACCAAACTAATTGCCAAGAATAAATCTACCTTTAAGCCGGTGGGTCCCGCCCTAGAGATTTACAGAGCACAAGCTAGGGGAGCAGTTATGTATGGAAGTGAACTCTGGGGCCACACGTGCAACCGCGATCTGGTAGTAACCGAGAACAATTTTATCAGACAGCTCCTATCACTTCCCTCTAGAACACCCCTGCTGCCTATTAGACTTGACCTGGCCCTGAGACCCCTGAATGCAGATTTGGGCCTGCGGCCCCTGTTATTTTGGGGCAGGATTTGGTCAGTACCTGAGTTAGCTAACTATAGGTTAGAACTGTAAGAAATCCTTACTCTCCCAAACATTGGGAAAATTCCATGGCTAAATTTTATTAAGAAAGAATTAAGGACATTAGGGATTCCTACCTTATGGTCTGACCCGCTTACATCTTGTCCTGGGGTTACGCGGAGGCAGCTTATCATCCAGTACCAGGAGAGTAAATTGGCTACCCACATGCAAGGAACTGCCCCCGGCACCCCAACGTCATCATTCTTAATAATCAAGGACAGCTGCAGGCTCGAAACTGTTTTAGATATCATAGCCCCAATATCAATCAGAAAACTGTATCTCCAATGGAGGTATGGTAGTCTACCACTACGGGCCCTTACTAGTAAATGGGCCGAGCCAACCCCGTTTCATTGCCCAGGATGCAAATCTGAACAAGAAACTGATTTGCACATATTGTTTTTCTGTAATGCGTATGTGCAGGCGCGGAGAAAATGGATTGTCCCACTATGTAAAAATTTGGGCTTCTCCCATTGCCTGCAAGCATACAGGGTTCTAAAGACGGATCTTTCTGGGCATATTGTCTTTGCTTTAGCCAAATATTTAGGGTCCGTATGGCATAACAGGAGACATCTTTTAAATGGGGACCTATGAAAAATGTTAAAATGATAAACCCTGAGTCAGATATTCTGAGAATGTCAAAAGGCTGCTCCTTGTATTTGTGTAATGTTTCTACATGTTTTATTGCTTGTATATATCGTAACATTTACTGTTTTAATGTTTTATGTACCTTTTATGGCACATGATGCCGAAATAAAGATGATGATGATGATGATGAGTATTAGCGGCTCTGGACGTTTTATGCAGATTTAACCATAGCCTGTCCCATAAAGAAACAGGCCAAGATATTGACAAGTCCCTTTCCCAGGCCAATTCAATCTTTGATTTGAGTCGTTCAGAAGGAGTGAGGAGACATTTATAAATGCGAGAGGCGGATGGAGAGGCGTTCAAGAGCGGGAAAATAGTAGAGCAGGAGGAAGGGAACTCAGAGAAAGAAGGAAGAGATTGGAGATACTGGTGGAGAGCAGGCACTAGAAGGTCATATTGATTCCTAAAAGAAGTGGGGAGAAGAAATTGATTTTGAAGGTCAGTAAAAGGTATGGGAACTTTGTTGGAACTGGCCCTTCTTGCAGGGTCATCCTAAAACTTTTTGCTTCTTCCTCCCTTATTTTTCCTGACCCGTGGCTGTTGGCAATAGGACTCTGCGCACTTTACCACTGCTGATCAGTGCTAAAGTGCATATGCTCTCTGTGTAAACTGGTATTCTGATTGGATATACATGATTGGCATATTTGTATCACCATAACGTCCCTATGAAAGTGCACTGGGTGTGCCAGGGCTGGTGATGACAAATGCTACTAGTGGGCCTGCAGCCCTGATTGTGCCACCCACATGAGTAGCCCTAAAATGGTGTCTCAGGCCTGCCACTGCAGTGCCTGCATGCAGTCTGTGGACTGCCATGTCCTCCTGGTCAGTGTCCCCACTGACCAGGCCTAACCCTTCCCTTTTCATGTATATTAGTCACCCCTATAGAAGGCCCAAGGTACCCCCCTGGGCAGGGTGCAGTGTATGTGAAAGGTAGAGCATGTACTGGTGCAGGTAACATGCTCTGGTAGTGAATGGCAGTTATTTTCGTTTTCACTATTTTAAGGCTATCTTGCTCCATAGATTAACATGGGGAATGCTGGCTACAGTGGCTACCAGCATTTCTTCTCATAGGAACAAGATAGGACATAAGAGTCTAGTATCCCTGAACTCAGAATTTAATAACACATCTTTTAGGAAAGGTTGTTTTTAAATCCTGTGTTTGAGAACAGCACTTTTAGAAAGTTGCTGTTCTCTTGTCTGACCATTCTGTGTGCCTTGGCCTGTTTGTGAATTGACTGTCTGGTTTGAGAGTGACAGGGGCTGGGGATTCCCCAGGAGGCTGGCTGAGTCAGCTCTAGGCTGAATGACTGCATTTGCAACTGGAGTGGTGGGAGGAGTTAGCACCTGGGCCTGAATAGGGCTGTGCCTGCCTTCCACAATGCTGGCTCCACCTCCTGCTGGGCAGCTGATGACCCTGCCCCTCACTCTGAAAGGAAAGGAGCAGCCAGGAAAACAAAGTGCTCAAGCAACACCCAGAACTGGTTCAGACTGGGCTCAGGGCCCACTTGCACAAAGAGAACAAAGACTTTTAGGGGTATAAGTACAGGACCCCTGACAACAGAAAATTAGATCATCCTGGAATCAAGAAGGAACCTCTGCCAAGGAGAAAGCTGAAACTGAAGAAGGAAGATTGTCCAGCTGTTGCTCTGCTGGATTGCCCTGCTGTTGTTTGTTGCCAAGGAGAGGGGAAGGACTTTGCTTTATGCTGTGTCCCCTTGCTTGAAGGAATCTCCAAGAGCCTGAGAATGGCTGGCTCCCTGTTCTGAAGTCCCAGGAACAAAAGGACTTCGCCCCCAGCTTCCCCTGAGCTCTACTGAGAGAGTTCTGTCCTTCCTGGAGTGCTTGGCCCATGTGGGGTGCCTCTGGAAGTTGTACCTGTGTTGGGAAGCTGGAAACTAAGCTTGAGAGACTTTGCTAAAGAAAAGTTATTGCATCGCTCACTGCGGAGCGCATCCTCGACAGTGCAAGGAAATGCCCGCTGCTACGAAGGCCGAGATCATCGCAGCGCCTGTTGCCGCTGCCAGAGCCGCCTGTTGCCGCTGCCCGGAGCCGTCGCATCCTTCGTTTGCGGGACGCACCAGACCGGTGCGGGAAAGTCTAAACTCGCTGCGAGTGTCGTCGCAGAGCCTGTCGTCACTGGATGAAATGGCCGCACCGCTTGCTTGCGGACCGCATCACGTCGCTGCGAGTGTCGTCGTAGAAATCATCGCATCGAGGAGCTGCGAGAGAGAAGATCACCGCTGGCGGATGTATGATGTTTCAGCGCATGCTTTTACAACGCAAGTCGTTACAACGACTTGCGTTGGGGGGCGCTGGATAGTGAATAGTTTAATTTACTATCCAACTCCAGTCCCCGTGGATAGTAGGGAAGGTGTTGGATAGTAATTAAACTATTCCCTATCCCCTATCCAGCGCAATGCGTTGTAATAACTTGCGTTGTAAAAGTTGCGTCGTAATGGTAGTGCGTTGTAAAAGTTGCGTTGTGAAGGATGCTCCCACCGCTGGTCCGCGCATCATCGTCCCGGAGATCGTCGCAACTCCAGAGATCGTCGCATTGTGCCTTTTGCGAGAACAAACTTCCTACGGAACCTCTGCACTGGAATCCATACAAGTGGCCTTCCTCCCCATACAGACCGGATTCGTCGCAACACGCCCGCTGCTGCAGCAGGGCTGTCGCAAACGCCTCCCCAAGGTCTCAGGAGCAATGCATCGCTTGTTTTCCACCGCACCAGCTTCTGCTTTTGGAACTTTGTCGCAACTAAAAGGTACTGTGAGTAAACGTGACGCAACTGTGAACTTTTCACGCATCTGTGGATCATTTCATCGCAACCTGAAGAATTTTATCGCAAACCTTAAGAACTCTTTTGAAACCATATTCTTGAACTGTGTATGTTGGATTTGTGTCGTTTTGGTCTTGTGTAGTTTAGATTAAATACCTTTATTTTTCTAAACTGTTGTGGAGTCAGTTTGTGGTGTTTTCACTGTGCTACTGTGAGTGTTGGTACAAATACTTTACACATTGCCTCTGGTTAACCTAGACTGCTCGTGCCAAGCTACCTAGAGGGTGAGCAGGGGTTATCTCAGAGGGTTTCCTCCTTACCCTGACTAGAAGCAAGGGTCCCTATTTGGACAGTTGTACCTACCCCTGCCAACTAGAGACCCCCAGTTCCAACATTTTGGTCAGTGGTGGGGATTTGAACTTGTATTTGTACTAGACCCACAGTGATTGGTGTACATCACTAGTGAGTGCAGACCACTACGCCGCCACGTACTAAATTTTTTATTTTTGGTTCTATTTTTGATCATAACCCTGAAAGAATCCAAGCATCATGTCTCAAAATGGTAAACCAGCAAGTGATGTTGCAGAACTGGAGTTTGATATTGAAATGTTAAGTGATTACAAAGTAGGTCAACTCAGGCAGTTCTGCAGGAACTTTGGATGCACCATGAAACGCTGCTCCAAGAAGGAGGAGCTACAGGAGGCCTTAAGGGCCTGGTGGAAGACCAAAGAGGCTGGGGAGACAGATGATGCAGAAGTGGATGAGGATGCACAAAGGGATGGTTTCAGGCCACAGGATCTGCCTGTGTCCAGAGCTGCCTCAAGGACTGGCATTAACCATTCAGCTAAATGTTTTTCCCCAGAGGAGTTGGAGGAAAACCAAAGGACTAGAGATTATAAGTTAGAAATGTTGAGGCTTGAAATGGAGCTGAAGCAAATGGAAAAAGAAAGAGAAAGGGCGGCGGAGGAGAGCAAAAATGCCTGTGCCCTGGAGGAATTAAAATTGACCTTGGCCCATGAATTAAGAATGAGGAAGCTTGAGTGGGAGCTCAGGAGGCATGAGGCTAAGAGGGTCTCAGCTGAAGAAGAAACATGGGTAGCTCAAGAGGTGAGCTTTGCTGAGTTGGAGGTGGAGTTCAGCCCAGATGGTGGCAGCAAGATTATAGTTTCCAGTGCTGAGAGAAAGGTACAAACACCCAGAGATGTGGCGCCTGACTTGAGGGAGGGGGTCAACATACACCAGGGGGTTCAGGTTTATGACGTAGTTCCAGTGGAGTGCAGTTTTCCTGAAGTAGATTGGGGGACTGGCACAGGGGACCATATTCCTAGTGGTGGGAGGGACACTCTACTGACTCTAGATGAGAGGTACAGGGAGAGGGATTCCCCCATGATAGAAACCTTGGTGTGTGTGTGTGAATACCAGCCAGAAGAGTGTGGGTTGTGTGACAGAGACAGTCAGATACTGTCTTGCCAGTCTCAGGAGAGTGGTGTGGTGTACTTGTGTGAGGCACTGGAGGGTGAGGCAAAGGGTAGCTTGGTTAACAACTGTGGGGGGCTGTGTGATTCATTTGTTGGAGAGCATATTTTAAGTCCCTGTTTTCCAGAGCTATGCCAACACCCGGTGGAGTGTGAGTTCTCTGACCCCAGAGAGCTTTCATTGAAGACAGACCTCTTGGTGGATTCCAAAGGGTCTGAAGAGGCATTGGGGAGTGATCCCAAGAGGAGTGGCTTAGATGTCTTCCAGGCCTGTGAGGTGGAAGAGGTTCAGTGTAGCCCAGTTAGGTCCCAGTGTAGTCGGAGGGGTGTAGGGGCTCATGGCCGGTCTCAGTGGAGAAGTAGTGAGTGTGGGACGGTGTATCTCACGGTGCCCGAAACCCAGTCTCAGGGCCTGGAGGGTTTCTTGAGGGAACACCAGGTTGGGGACCTAGACTGTACTTGTAGGCCATTTGAGGAGGATCTCCTAGTGTCTGTTGAACGGGGAGTTCCTGTAACCAGGCCTCCATCAGTACTGGTATCTGGCAGTGCCACTCCAGTTGGGAGGGTGCAGACGTCCAAACTGAGGGGTGAGAGGGGGAAGGAGTCCCCAGTGGGAGAACCAGTGGGTCAGGGACCAGTCAGAAGAGCTGAGTCTCCCAGGAGTGACCATGCTGATACCACTTCTGTCCTGGGGGATCTTCCCTCACTGTCAGGTGGACAGGTGTCGGGAGATCTGCGCCAGGCAGACTGTCACAGGACACATGAGTTGTGTATCACCCTCAAGGGGGTACTGTGTGAGTCTCCAGAAGTCCTGGCGTGCCAGGCAAGTGCACAACCGCAGGTTTTGGTCCCTGGGTTTTTGAGACCAGGTTCAGGATCTGCCTGACCTGGAAGGAAGGACATCTGAAACCAGTGCCCTGACCAGTATGGTTCCCAGGGGCATCCCTCCAGTAGGGAGGGTGCAGCGCTCTGGAAGGGGGTGCAGAGGGATGGAGTCCTCACCTCTGACCCCGGTACAACCTGAGGGGTTAAACCCTAGGTTGGGAGACCAGTTGCTGGAGGGAGGTCCTGAACTGGTAGGAAAATTGTGTTCTTGGTTGTCTTGGTGGACAGGGTTGCCCCTGGAAGGAGGGCAGGAGTCTTACCCTAGGGGTTGACTGGGCCACACCGTTGTATTGACCAGATGGGTACTGTGTACCAGTGTGGGCATATCTGTGAGTGAAGTCCTGGTGCGCCATGCAAGTGTTCCATCGCAGGGGTTGGTCCCTGGGTGGGGAAGCCACGTTCAGGGGTTGTCTGACCTGGAGGCTTTGGAGCCTAGGTTTGAGGGCCAGATCTGGGGTGTCCCCCCTGACCTGGAATACCAGTTGCAGGATAGAACCCCTGAACTGGTGGGTGAATGGTGGAGGACACCTGCCACAGGTGCACTGACTATTCTAGAAGGGGGTACCACTCCAGGTTGGAGGGTACAGAGCCCCAAGGAAAAGGAGGACTGGGTGTGGAGAAGCCCACCTCAGCCTCCTGTCCAGCCGCCGCATACAGGACCGGGACTGGTGGGTCAGTGCCAGGATGTTAGACCTGACCTGACAAGAGAGGGAGTGGACAAAGGGTGCCAAGCACATGGGGCTACTGCCCCCCACCCTCTGACGCCACAGAGGTTTGAGGGCCCTGAGAGGCATAAGGCCTGGGTCTCATACCTGATCACTGGCGCTGGTCACTGTGGCTTGCTTTCTGTCTGTTGGGACACCCACGGTGAGCAAGTTAAGTGTAGGTGCTGCACAGGTGGTGTCCACAGGTGAGGAGAAGGGTTCCACATGGATTGGCATGGTGGACCCTGAGAGTATGGATAGAGTGATTGAACTGGGTTTAGGACGGCGTAGAACAGGACTGCCCTGCTGTGTGGGCCTGTTTCCATGTTCTATCGCCTTAAGCAGGGAATACCATCGAGGTATCGTTTGGTCTACCCTGGCTTTAGGTTGGAAGGGGGTTGTGTTGGAACTGGCCCTTCTTGCAGGGTCATCCTAAAACTTTTTGCTTCTTCCTCCCTTATTTTTCCTGACCCGTGGATGTTGGCAATAGGACTTAGCGCACTTTACCACTGCTGATCAATGCTAAAGTGCATATGCTCTCTGTGTAAACTGTTATTCTGATTGGATATACATGATTGGCATATTTGTATCACCATAAAGTCCCTAGTAAAGTGCACTGGGTGTGCCAGGGCAGGTGATGACAAATGCTACTAGTGGGCCTGCAGCCCTGATTGTGCCAACCACACGAGTAGCCCTAAAATGGTGTCTCAGGCCTGCCACTGCAGTGCCTGCATGCAGTCTGTGGACTGCCATGTCCTCCTGGTCAGTGTCCCCACTGACCAGGCCTAACCCTTCCCTTTTCATGCACATTAGTCACCCCTATGGAAGGCCCAAGGTACCCACCTGGGCAGGGTACAGTGTATGTGAAAGGTAGAGCATGTACTGGTGCAGGTAACATGCTCTGGTAGTGAATGGCAGCCATTTTTGTTTCACTATTGTAAGGCTATCTTGCTCCATAGATTAACATGGGGGATGCTGGCTACAGTGGCTACCAGCATTTCTTCTCATAGGAACAAGATAGGACATAAGAGTCTAGTATCCCTGAACTCAGAATTTATTAACACATCTTTTAGGAAAGGTTGTTTTTAAATCATGTGTTTGAGAACAGCACTTTTAGAAAGTTGCTGTTCTCTTGTCTGACCCTTCTGTGTGCCTTGGCCTGTTTGTGTATTGCCTGTCTAGTTTGAGAGTGAAAGGGGCCGGGGATTCCCCAGGAGGCTGGCTGAGTCAGCCCTAGGCTGAATGACTGCATTTGCAACTGGAGTGGTGGGAGGAGTTAGCACCTGGGCCGGAATAGGGCTGTGCCTGCCTTCCACAACGCTGGCTCCACCTCCTGCTGGGCAGCTGACGACCCTGCCTCTCACTCTGAAAGGAAAGGAGCAGCCAGGAAAACAAAGTGCTCAAGCAACACCCAGAACTGGTTCAGACCGGGCTCCGGGCCCACTTGCACAAAGAGAACAAAGACTTTTAGGGGTATGAGTACAGGACAACAGAAAATTAGATCATCCTGGAATCAAGATGGAACCTCTGCCAAGGAGAAAGCTGAAACTGAAGAAGGAAGATTGCCCACCTGTCGCTCCTTCGTTTGCGGGACGCACCAGACCGGTGCGGGAAAGTCTAACATCGCTGCGAGTGTTGTCGCAGAGCCTGTCGTCGCTGGGTAAGATCGCCGCACCGATTGCTTGCGGACCGCATCACATCGCTGCGAGTGTCGTCGCAGAAATCATCGCGTCAAGGAGCTGCGAGAGAGAAGATCACCGCTTGTCCGCCCATCGTCGCCCCGGAGATCGTCGCAACTCCAGAGATCGTCGCATTGTGCCTTTTGCGAGAACAAACTTCCTATGGAACCTCCGCACCGGAATCCATACAAGTGGCCTTCTTCCCCATACAGACCGGATTCGTCGCAACACGCCCGCTGCTGCAGCTGGGCTGTCACAAACGCCTCCACAGGGTCTCAGGAGCAACGCATCGCTTGTTTTCCACCACACCAGCTTCTACTTTGTCGCAACTAAAAGGTACTGTGAGTAAACGTGGCGCAACTGTGAACTTTTCACGCATCTGTGGATTATTTCATCGCAACCTGAAGAATTTTATCGCAAACCTTAAGAACTCTTTTGAAACCATATTCTTGAACTGTGTATGTTGGATTTGTGTCGTTTTGGTCTTGTGTAGTTTAGATTAAATACCTTTATTTTTCTAAACTGTTGTGGAGTCAGTTTGTGGTGTTTTCACTGTGTTACTCTAAGTGTTGGTACAAATACGTTACACATTACCTCTGGTTAGCCTAGACTGCTCGTGCCAAGCTACCTAGAGGGTGAGCAGGGGTTATCTCAGAGGGTTTCCTCCTTACTCTGACTAAAAGCAAGGGTCCCTATTTGGACAGTGGTACCTACCCCTGCCAACTAGAGACCCCCAGTTCTAACAAACATTATTTAACACGAGTTGGGAAATCCAAGATAACCAACTGGACTTCCAGGATTTCCAGTAAAAAGAGCGATTTTTAATGCGAATAGGTTATTATGCCAGATGGGTTGTTGAGACAAAGACGCAAGAGAGGGATAAGAGGAGGGCAAAAGAGGCACCAATAGATGGTGGGAGTGAGCAATAACGGGGGATTTCAAAAAAGAAACATTAGCATAGAAGGCAAGAGTCTCTGGAAAATCTAATGGTGAGATAAGAAATTTCTCCAAAGATAACCAAACAGGAGGATAAGTGAGAATGTCTGTGGACAGCCAACGAGAGGCTTGTTTGAGGATAGAAGAATGGTATTATTTAAAGTCCAGAAATTTAAGACCCCCAAACATTTTATCTTTTTTAAGGGAAGATAAGGCAATCCGCGGAGGTTTATTTCTCCAGAGAAATTTCGTTAAGGGGAGTCTAACCGTTTAAAATAATAACAAGGTATACGGATAGGAATCATAGAAATAGAGTATAGAACGATCGGGGCTAACATCATTTTAATGGAATCTAAACGGCCCCACCAAGAAAGAAATAAGGGATGCCATCTGGTAATGGAGTCAGTCAATTTCTTTGTAATATACTCGAAATTAGCCTTAAGAGTGTCTGCAATAGAGGGGGAGAACCACAAACCTAAATACTTAATCTTAGTCGACTGCCAGGAAAAACCAGTATGATCAAAATAGTGACGTTGACATAAGACATTGAGAGGTAGGACTTCACACTTATCACGTTTAAGACGATAGCCTGAGACATGTGAGAGAGTATCAACTTGAAGTAAAAAGGCAGGTAGAGTGGACTCTGGATTGGAACAATAGAAAAGGATGTCGTCCGCATAAACAGACAATTTGACTTGATTTTGGCCAGGGTTAAAACCAGTGATTTGAGCGTCCTGTCGAAGTTTGGTAAGGAATGGTTCTAGTGCCACAATAAACAATAGGGGGGATAAAGGACACCCTTGTCGGACACCTCTAGAAAGGGAAAAATAATCAGAAATGTTTCCATTGGCAAAGATAGAAGCTCTGGGGTCGGAATACAAGAGGGAGATAAAAGAAATCAATTTAGGGGGAAAGCCGATCCAAGTGAGTGCACGAAACATAACGTCCCAACTTATCTTGTCAAACGCCTTTTCGGCATCTAATGTAATGGCCACAAGTGGGTATTTTAGGGAAGAGGCCTTACTAAGTACGTTAAAGAAAACTCTAGAATTGTCAATGGATAAACGCCCTTTAACAAAACATGACTGCTCAGGGCCTATGAGTTCAGGTAAGATGGGGTCAATACGGAGAGCATGTAGCTTGGCAAATATTTTATAATCTGTATTAACAAGGGAAATGGGGCGATAATTCTTACAAAAAGAAGGGTCCTTATTTTCTTTGGGGATAAGGCAGATCATAGCGTCTTGAAAGGTACCTTAAGAAGAGCCATCAACAATGAATGAATTAAATAACAGCAAATGTGTGGAGAAGAAGCTTCGAGAAGTGATCATAAAATTCGATAGAGAAGCAGTCGGGACCGGGAGGTTTACCGCGCCTTAGGTCTGAGGGAGACTTCCTTAAGAGTTATGTCTGTGTCAAGCGAGGTAAAATCAATATGGGAGGAGGGAGGGGAAGCAATCGACTGAAAATAGAAGGATAAGACAGAGGGAAGAGGAGAGGATTCGGGTGTATAGAGGTTCTTTTAGAATGAGACACATTCCCGCACAATCTCATCATCCTTAAAGTGAGAAGTACCAGAAGAATCAATAATGGAAGTAATCCGAGTTCTATCGCGGCGAGTTTTTAAATAATTAGCCAGGAGCTTGCCCATTATATTTTGCCCCCCATAATAACGAGTGCTACTTTTTAAAAGATAAGAGGCAGCAGCATCGGTAGATAACTTATTGAAAGTGATCTTGGCGGTAATAAGATTTTCCAAAGAAGCATCCGAAAAAGAATGAAAATAGGCATGCTCTAATTGCCTAATTTAAGCCAAAAGTAGGGAAGATTGTTTCTCGAAATTCTTCTTTTTCTGTGAGACAAAATTAATTATGAAACCTCTAGCGGTTGCTTTAAAAGAGTCCCATACCATGGTCGGAGAAGAGTCAGGGGTGGAATTCGTACGAAAAAAGTCTTCAATAAAGGAATTGAATTGGCCAGAGAATTTAGGGTCTGCAAGGAGGGAGTTGTTAAAACGCCATCTGCCAGAGGGGGGAGGAGAAAGGGATTAGGTCAAAATCACAAATGACTGGAGCATGGTCAGAAATGAGAATAGAGCCTATCTCTGAAGCAAGTGCGCATTGAGCCAAGGACTTACTAAGGAAGAGGTAATCAATACGGGACTGTGATTTATGAGGAGGGGAAAAATTGCTAAATTCTTGGAAATCTTTTGGATGAAATTTTGGTGCCAGGAGTTGTTGAGGTATTTGCAGAGGAAGAAGCAGATTTTGGTGAGGAGGCCTTGGAGTCATCCATGGCTAAGCACTGATATCGCGAGCTAGTGTGAAGCAGGAATTTGCGCGGGGTTACTTTGGGATGAAGCGCCTCCTTAAGTTGTCTACCCATATGAAGAGAACAGAGAAGAAGGGTAAAACTAACACTGCGCACGGACACCCAGCTTGGAAGAAAAAGGTATCGCAGAGAGGATCAAGTTAAATATTCCCCTAAACAGAATGCTGAAAAGCAAGCAAAAATCAATATAACAGTAAAGTAAACAGTGTTAGATTAACAAGGATGAAAACCTGAAAAGCCACTCCAGATATATTGCGCCTGTAGAAATCAACGTACTGAATGCCATTTATATAATAAAGTGGTATATGACAAAAGACATAGAGGCAATGTTTCAATCAATATGAAGGTAAGTTCATGAAATAATCCTCACACAGTACAGAAAGCCGTGGAAAATACAGCATATGTTGATTCCAATCAATCGCAGTATTGCAGGAGATACTAAATCTGACTCCCAGCACTGAAGGCACAGGAAACAACTTCAAAAAGGAGAAGAAATCCTGTGTGGGAGACTAATCCCAGAATGTTGCGCTCAATTAATCAACATCTAAACCTCTTCATTCACCAAAAAACTGCAGACAACGAGTGACTAATTCCTTAATGGTGTCAGCATGGCAAGAGGTTTGTGAGAATAAGCCTATTATGCAGATAGGGCTGTGAAGAAACCTTGCCACACATCATAAGTTGTCACTGCTTATGAAAAGTATCCACACAGAGGGTGAAAGTAGGTCCAGGCAATCAAATATGGAGGAAATGATTAATAGTGAAGAACAGATAAAGATTCCACTGTTTGAAGAGTCAGAATGACCTTGGCCTGAAACTCTGAAATCTGCTGCACAAATATCAAAATGGCGGTCAAGGGTCGAGCGCGCCACTAAAGTCTTCAAAAAACATTATAAAAAGCCTTCAGTCATGCCGAAAAAGAAGAATCTTGCCCCCAATCACGCTGAGTATGAAGCAGGCATAAAATATGGGGATAGAAGGCGTCGTTGAAATAAGTCATTCAGCAAAAGTCAGTCCGTGACTGGAATGCAGAAAATGGCGGCCGGGCGGTTCACAGAGCCGCGGCTACTTGGAACAAAGAAAAGGGAGACTACCTCCGCTGTATGGAGTCGGCAGGCCGCATCTGCAAGATCCCTGCTCGTTCGCGTTCGTGATCCTCCGTTTCAGTCTCACGGCATGTGAAAAAAGCGGCACCGTTGGTCCGTCTCCGCTCCTGCTATCCTCTGAGAGCTACGGACATGCCGCCATCCTCGATGGGCGCAAGCCTCTCCCCCGGGTTCGTACTGTTTAATACGGTATTTTAGAATAATGTCAAAGCGAGAAGTGAGAAGTGAGTGCTATCAATGTCAAAATTGATAGGGCTGAACGCCGGCTATCATTAGGTTTGGGTAGTATGTTGACCACAGCCCCTGTACCTCTGATTGAACCCCTATAGAGCTTAGCCATTCCTCGAGGCCAGGTCTTACACCCATTAAGGCGTGTGGCGAGGTAGCATCAACACCATTGTGTCTAGAGCCTGTAGTTATCCCTAGCTTGTCTGCTAGTGAGGCACTCGCCTCTAGAGCAAAAAGGGGATGCAGGAAGCCTCAGTCTAAACAGGAGATGATTAGTGCTGGTAAGGGATCTAAATCTACTCCTGCCCCCACTACAGGTGAGCGATTAGTCAACATCAACCCTGGTGTTTTAAATGATATACAGGTTAACCAGATTATAAACGCCCTGGCTGCAAAAATTGACATATATCTTAAACCACTCTATGATAAATTAGATCTACTTAACGGGGAAGTCACTAGGGGCCATATGTATCATTGAAATTCGCATTCGCAAAGGCCGAAATTCGCAGAATTTCGGCCTTTGCGAATGCGAAATAGCAAAAAGGTATGTATGTAGGAAAATACGTAGTAAAATAAGGAATCGCAAAAAATGCGATTCCTTATTGTGCGATAATGAAAAATCGGCGATTTACCTGCGAATACCTAGATTTGCGATTTCTTACTTTGCGAAATTCGCAATTGAAAAATCGCAAAACTAGAAATCACTATGGTATGTATGAAAAAATCACAAATTGCGATTTGATGAAATTCGCAATTTAAAGAATCGCAATTACCACCAAGTAGGAGCAGGTGGTAACCAGGTGCAACCTATTTAAGCAGCAACAGAATGCAACAGACTTCTTTCCACAATGGCGGGGCTTTACCTGATAGCCAGGAGGATGCGACTGAGAGCTGCTGCCCAGAGGAGGAGACGCCAGGAGAGATATTCCGTTTGCACGTCACCATGGACCAGCGCACTGATGAGGATATCTTTACCCATTATAGACTGGATGAAGACAGTATTGATGACTTAATAGAAGAACTCAGACCCTACCTAGAACACCCAACACACAGGACACAAGCCATCCCCACTCACATCCAGGTCCTGTGTTCACTACACCTGTTGGCCTCAGGTAGTTTTCAGGGGGTGATAGCCACAGCAGGAGGGGTTTCACAAACCCGCGTTTTTTCCATGCATTCCTTGACGCCATGGTACAGAGAATGCCACACCACATTTACCTTCCAAGAACCCCACAGGAACTGCATCAGACCAAACAGGATTTTTACCAAATGGCCCAATTTCCCCATGTCATCGGGTGCATAGATAGGACGCACGTTGCAATATCCCCCCCTTCCCACAATGAGTACGTGTTTAGGAATCGTAAATCCTACCATTCCCTGAACATACAGGTGGTGTGTGATGCTAAACACATCATAACGGACATTGTCGCAAAATACCCTGGCAGCACGCACAACTCCTTTTTTCCCTTTTAAAGATTTTTATTTGCATCTCATGGGACAAGTACATAAACATTTGATCAAAGAGAACATAATAAATTCACTAGTTTCATCAAAGGAGAGAGCAAAGCAATCATAGTCAGTTTTTCCGCAAAGTAAAACGTATCTCCGAGAAGAAGGCATAACAATAGCAAAAAGGCATAAAGAGAAACAAAGAAAAAGGGAAGTATCATGACATTATCAATCCCCAAATCCTTTCCACTTTCAACTTAGCCTGAATACCCCGTGTTGTAGCTAAAGCAGATTCCATATGATAAATTTCCTTAGCTAGGCTCCACAATTCCATAACTGTCGGCGGGTTGTGTTGTATCCAAGCCCTTGCTATTACTAATCTTGCGCATGCGAGTACGATATTAAGTAAGTCAATGTTAGTTTTATGCCCCCCGGAATAACCGACAAGCACGTCTACAGGTGTCAAATCAATAGAGCAAGCTAATTTCATAGATATAACTTCAGTCACATCATTCCAATATTCACCTAATTGTGGGCAGGATAAAAACATGTGAGTTATGTCCGCTGCACTCATATTGCACTTTGGGCATTTTGTGCGCTCGTTGAAATTATTATTGTTTGCCCATCTAAGAATCCTATCTGGTGTGTAATATAATTGACATATAGTTTTGAATAATTGTAGTTTTAAATTGGAGGAGTGTATAGATCGGTGGAGGCTGTTTAGTGAAGAAGTAATTAGGTTAGGAGCCACAGCAATTCCCAGTTTCCTAGTATATTTTTCAGCAAGTTTTACTGAGTCATCATTTCTTTGGCTAATAAAGATTTTATAGCCTAAACTAATCCATGTTTTATCATTTTCTTTATATATACAGTCCCACAAATCTGAATCCTGAATTTTCAATAGTCCTAGTTTCCGTACCAGATAGTCTCTTATTTGAAAATATTTAAAACGGGCTTCCTCCGATATGTTATAGCAAGCTTTCAGCTGTTCAAAAGAGCAAAATCCGTTGTGATCAAACAGATCTCCCAAGCTTTTAATACCCACTATTGACCACCTAAGGGCCCATAGATCATGGAATATTTCAGGTAAGCCCCGGTTAAACCACAGTGGGGTTTTATGATGTAGGTTAGAAGTCTTGCATTTGACCAAAATGGGACTCCAAATGTTAACCAGATCTCGTATAGTCTTGAATTTAACGCGTTTAAAGTAATTGGGGCCGTTTATTTTGTAGAGGAACATATTTACATCCTCCCCTAACACAAATTTGTGGAAAAACATACTTTTATCTGGAATTATTAGGCTTTGGAAGCGGGTCAAGAAAGCAGCCAAATAGTAAGCTTTTATATCCGGTAGGCCTAGTCCTCCTTGGATAAATGGAAGTTTAAGGAGTGAGACAGCGCGGCGGGCTTTCTTATACCCCCAGATGAAACTGCTGATAATTCCATCCAGCCTATTAAAATAGGAATTATTTATACGTAAAGGAATTGAGCGAAAAAGATATAGATACTTAGGTAGTATTTTCATTTTTACTAAATTAATTCGGCCTATAATACTTAATGGTAGTTTATGCCATTTCTTGAATAATATATCTGTTTCCTTTAATAGAGGCTCATAGTTTAACGCCAATATTAAATGAACATCTGATGAAGTCTTTACCCCCAGGTATGTAGCCAGATCACATACCCCTTGTAGTGGATTTGATGGTCTATAGTTCATAACAATTTGAGTCTTAGTACTATTTAATCTATATCCAGATACTGAGCCGAAATCCCCCGCTTCTATTATAATACCCTTTAACGCTTCTTCGACATCATTGGAGTATATCGCTATATCGTCCGCGTATACAGTTATTTTGAGTAATTCTGCTCCATTAACAAAAGGGGAAATCTGATCCCTACCTTGTAGTGCGATCAGAAATGGTTCCATTATAAGGGCAAATAGTAAAGGGGATAGAGGACACCCTTGTCTGGTCCCCCGTTCAATCGGAAAGGTAGAAGAGCATTTGCCCATATAGCAAACTTTACCAGTGGGTTTATCATACAGTGCCTGAATCCAGTTCAAGAATTGACCCTTTATACCAAAAGCAAGTAATGTGGCCCATAGAAAGTCCCACCCCACTCGGTCAAATGCCTTTTCTGCATCTAATATTATCATACCGAGTGGGGTTGACTTAATCTGCGCCACATCGAAAGCCATAATAGCCATATTAATATGAGCCGTTGGGTCCATTTTAGGGATGAAGCCGTGTTGTTGAGGTGATACCATTTGTGCCATTAATGGTGCTAGCCTAGTAAACAGTATTTTTGCGAATATTTTAGCGTCGCTATTTATGAGGGATATAGGTCTATAGGACCCTCTTTCAACAGCTGGTTTGCCTTTTTTTAGGAAAAAAATAATTTGTGTTATGTTCCATGACCTGGGTGCTTGCTCCCCTTTCCCAATAGCCTGAATCACTATAGACAAGAGTGGTATTAATTCCTCCGCGCACGTTTTAAATAGCTCTATGGGAATCGAGTCTTCCCCTGTGGCTTTCCCTGATGCCAGAGAGTGAATGGCTGTTCTAATTTCTGTCGGTGTAATGTCCCCAACTAATTGATCAGATTGCTCCGGGTCAATAGGTAAGACTTTATTTAAGTTTAGATAGTTCTTAATTTTGTCAATATCCACCTCGTTCTCCGGGGTATATAGCTCCTGGTAGTATTGTGCAAATTGGTTTAAAATAGCCTTTGTGTCTTGAAAGATTTGATTATTGGCCCCCTTAATTTCTTTAACGGTCGTCTGTGCTCGATTCTTGGCCACTCTATATGCTAATATTTTCCCTATCTGTTCCCCACCTTCATATTGCCTTAGTTGGTATTTCTTGATTTTAATTATGCTTTTTTCCCTAAAAACCTTTTTTAAAGCTGATTTTAGATCAACTAGTTTAAGACGTAATGCCTTCTCGTCATCTCCTTTTATAAGCGCTTCAGACAATAAGTTTTCCATATTAAGTATATCTATTGTCATTTTCTTATCTTAATTCCTACGCTCCTTATTTTGTTGCAATATATACTGCTGGGAAAACCCACGGATGCTGGCTTTACATGTATCCCATACTGTCCTTCGTGCTGCAGAGTGGATATTGAATTCTACAAACTCCTTTATATGTTCTTTTAATTGGCCTAAAAAGATAGTATCTGAAAACAGATATCTAGGGAAAGAGAACGCACGTGGAGCTTGTCTTTCCGTTGTTATCTCAAATGTCAGCATAATAGGGTTATGATCGGAAGTGACTCTAGGGCAGATTGCCATAGTGCCATTTTCAAGGATAAAATCGGAGACCCAAACCATGTCTATGCGTGAGCATATCTTGTGTGCGGCAGAGTAGTAAGTGTAGCCTGCTACATTGGGGTATAGATATCTCCAAGGATCCTTGATTAGATGAGTTGCTGCTAGATCTAAAATTGCAGCCCTAGTCTTCCGCATCCTTTGAAAAGATCCCCTTCTGGTTGTATCTAGGTTATAGTCCATAATGCAGTTAAAGTCTCCGAGCATAATGAGTTCCCCTTCCCACCCAAAAAGTTCCAAATTAATTTGATCAATAATCCGGGGTTCGTCCACATTAGAAGCATAAACACCACAAATAATATATTTAAAACCTTCAATTATTACTTGTACCAATGCCCATCTCCCAGCTTTATCAGTCAGTGACTTGATTTGATTTGATTTGATTTGATTTTAGGTTTTCTAGAGCGCGCAGCTACCCTAGGGCATCCCGGCGCTAAAAAAGAGACCACGGTACTGAGGGAAGGAAGGGTCAGGGAGGCGAGCTCAGGGGAAAAGTAGGGTTTTTAGGCGTTTCCTAAACCTGAGGTGGTTATGTTCTTGCCTCAGGGAGAGAGGAAGGGCGTTCCAAAGTTTAGGGGCATTATAGGAGAACAGGCGACCGCCTGTTCTAGCCTTCCTAATTCTAGGGACATTGGCGAGGGAAAGAGAGTTGGATCTTAATTGTCGAGTTGACTGTTGTTGAGTCACAAGTGTCCTCAGAATGGGAGGGCCTTCATTGTGCAAAATTCTATGAGTAATGCACAGGGTCTTGAAATTGACCCTCTCCTTTACTGGCAACCAGTGCAGGCTTCTGAGAGCTGGTTTGGCCGATTTCCTCGCTGAGGTTCCTGTGAGGATTCTAGCCGCCGCATTCTGTGCGCATTGAAGTCTATGGACGACCGAGGCTGGGGCCCCCAAATACAGGGCATTTCCATAGTCCAATCTGGAGTTCACGAGCCCCTGCAGCAGGAGTTTCCTGGACTGGGGCGGGAGTAGATGTAGAATCTTTCGAGCCATCTTTATCAGGCCGAAGCAGGTTCCCGCCGTTTTTCTCGCCTGAGTTTTGAAACTTAAATCCTGGTCAAGCCATATCCCTAAGCTCTTGACTTCAGATTTGGGAATAGGTGGTGTTCCCATGCATGGTGGCCAAGGAAGGGATGTGGGGATTTTGTTGGAGGTTCCTAAGAGGAGTATTTCAGATTTCTCCCCATTTAGTTTTAACCTTGATTCGCACATCCATTGATGCACCTTCTCCAGACAGCTGCTCAGATTGGACAAGGCGTTGTCTGATTGGTTAAGGGAGACGACAAGCTGGGTGTCATCAGCATACATTATTGATTTAATGCCAAATGGCTTGACAACATCCTCAAGGGGAGCCATGTAAACATTAAAAAGTGTGGGGCTCAGGGAAGAACCCTGAGGCACACCACACCTAAGAGACTGAGCATTGGAGACGGAATACCCGTCAGCAACTTGAAAGGACCTGTCTTTGAGAAAGGATGAGATCCAGGCCAAAGCGGAATCCGCCACTCCTATCAGACCAAGGCGCTGGACAAGGGTTGCATGGTCCACCGTGTCGAAGGCGGCACTCAGGTCGAGGAGGATCACTGCCACTGATCCTCCTACGTCCAATATGCCCCTAGCTTCTTCGACCACGGCTAACAATGCGGTGTCAGTCCCTTGTCCTGGTCTAAAGCCTGTCTGGGACATGCGGAGAAGATGGTTGGTCTCTACTCTAAGTTGTTTATGTCTTAGAATTGCAACGCCCCGAATAGAAGTATTAAAGTTCGTAGATACTAGGACCACATAGCCAAGCTGTTCAAGTAGTTTCCTATCTTTGTATGCTATGTGAGTCTCAGTTAGTACTATAATTTGAGGGTTATACATTTTGAGCTCTTCAAACACAAGGTTCCGTTTAATTGTACTATTTAAACCAGATATGTTCCACGTTAAGCATTTTAATTGAAACATTTAAAATAATAGATTTTACTATCCTTGATTACAAAGTATTCTAGTGTTTTCTCTTTACTACCCCCTTCACTTATCTCACCTGAATTTGTAATATACCAAGTGTACCCAAAAATATCATCTTTGCTAATCTTCCAGACCAATACTTTTATCAGTTTACTTGCCCTCGAGATGCTTTTTCCCCCTGAGCGACAACCCCCACCACCCCTTACTAACCCCACTCCCTCCCCTTCTGTTTCTTCCTGCAGGCCCCCCCTTTCTCCTTGCTGCCGTTGTAATGGCAGCATGCGCAGATTCGTAGCGCAGAGGATCCGGTACTGTGACCAAGCTAAGTAACCTGTACTATCCCGCAGTCATTAAGGAGAGATAAAAAAGAGAGAAGAAAAAAAAAAGCATAGGCAATATTGAATCAATGAGCAATCAATAAGCAATATTGAATCAACCTAAGCTGCAAATTAAGGAAGACAAATAGGTGAATTCAAAAAAGTTCAGTGATTCAATAATTCATCGCGATATAACCAAAACCTTCAGTGGCAATGGACTATGCAGTTTCAGCTACAGTATCAATATCAATATCAATGTTTAGGTCCATGTCCACTTTTCTCCACTTTCCATTTGCCTACAATGTGCTCCACCTCCTTTGCTTCAGAAAAATAATATGTTCGACCATTCTTTAGAACTTTTAGTTTAGCCAGTTCTTGCAGAAATGCCTGACCGCCCAATTCTTTTATCGGGTCGATAAATTGTCATAACTGCCAGCGCCGATCCATAGATAGCTTACTTAGATCAGATCTAACAAAAAAAGTAATTGAATCCGTGGTCACTGGAGTATTTGGTCTTGCCTTTAATGAGATTTCTTGTCGTAGTAAAAAGTTACCGATGTAGATCAGAATAGGTCGTGGGTATTGATTATTTTTGTTCCTTTGAACCAATGGAAGTCGGTGGGCTTGTTGTATTTGCGAGTCCCAGTCCCAATCTGAGAGTTCAGGAAACGCCTTCTGAAATAAATGCACTATGTAGGCCCTAGCGTCCGCCCCTTCCGCTCCCTCTCCTAAGCCAAAAACGCGGAGGTTCTGCCTCCGCTGTCTATTTTCTAAGTCTTCAAGTTTGATCTGCATATGAGAGATTTGAGTCTCATGTCTATTCAAAACTGTTTCAGAATGAGCTCCTTTTTCCTCCGTTGATACAACTCTCTGCTGTAGTTCTTCCATATCCTGAGACATAGTCCCAAGTTTGCCAGACATCTCAAGAAGTGAAGACTGAGTTTTGCTGCTATCTTCTCGCATCTGTTGATAGTGATATTGAGCTTCTTGTTTTTGCTCATTAAGCAACTGCAAAATCATCTGAAAAGATGAAGAGACTTCCCCCGGCAAAGTACAGTCCGCAAGTGTAACACTTTGAGTGAGAGTGTTATCAGTATGATCAGGCCTTATATGGTTTGACATATTGCCCTTTACTGGTTCAGCCATTAGGGATGAGCATGAAGATGAGGATGAAAAAGCAGATATTGCGACTTGCACAGGGGTAGTCAGAGATGGTGTTAATATTGATGTTAATAGGGGGGTTGCCCCTGTTACCCCTGAGCCCCCCATATGTGTGTCAGAGGACAGAGGAGGACCTCCTGCCATTCCTGTCGCTTCTTTAAGTGCATCGGATCCAGTAACAGCATCCTCCAGTGTATCCACTGCCGCTGTCCCTACCGAGATTGTCCCCCTTGGTGTAGTGCCTGTTTCATTCGGGCTGTTCCCGGACAATCTCAAGGCCATTGTTTTAACACCTCCTTTTGCCTGTACCCACTTCCTTATAGGACTGTTTTCGGCAATCATTTTCACCGTTGTTAGATTTGGTTTGCTCGTCATTTTTTAAAGTTTATTTTTCACTTTTCCTTTCCCTTTCCTTATACCGCTGGCGTTTCCTTTGGCTGAGTGCGAAGGCGTGGAGTTACCCTGATCAGGACAATCACTATAATTCTCATCCGTGTCCGACCCATCTAATTACTCAGCCGGTTTAATCTGATCATCTTGCTTTGCCGCCCCTGTTGCCTCCAATCCATTCCCTTGTAGTTGGTTAGCCGCTACTATCGATTTTTCACCTTCAGTTAAAGCACAATCCGATATATCTTCTATAACCTCTATTGGTAGGGAGGTAGAGAGGTTAGATGACGGCATTGAAGAATTTATATCTTTTAAAGTTTTAGTGTTGAGCTGTGACCTGGTGTCATCATCGGTAGCAGACAGGGTGGCTGAGTGAGTCTATGTATCAATACCATCAGTAGAGGCAACAGGAGCACAGAAGCAGTATCGGTGTTAGTCTCGGTAACTGTGCCAGTGTCAGTAATATTATGCTCCCCCCCTGTTAAGTTAGCTTTGCCTTTCGGTTGAGTTAAAGGGTCAATAGTAGCAAGACTTGGTATGCAATTGTTAAGTGCCACATTAGGGATCAGGTTAGAGTTCACATTCAAATTTTGTGTGCGGGGAAGCATCTTACCAGCATTCAGGCCAGATTTCTCCTGTTTGCTCCCTTTCTTGCCACCGTCTGGAATTAAATCCGCTGCCGCTACTACTACTGCCACTGTCGCCACTGTTGCTACCTCGGGTTCCACAGTGTTTACTCCCGTCTGCTTTGTGGTTCTTGTGCTCCTTACAGGGTTCTTAGGTGCCATCATGGGCAGAGTTGTTGCGACAGTTGTTGTAGGGCCAGACCAGTCAAAACCTATCTTCCAATGAGCCAGAAAGCCTAGCCGGGTAAGTACCGCCCACCCCTGTGAGGTCTTCAAGGTCAGCCGCGGGAGATTAATTGTCCGGAAAATCTCTCTGACCCGGTACTCGAGGGATCGCAGTCGTTGCATCCGCCACGGGTGCCGCTCCCACTCCCCTTGTCCCACAAAGCAATTTCCTCACCAGGCGTCTCGCAGGCTAAACCGTCTCCTTGGTCACGCTGAGCCTCCGCCGCTCAGTTCCGTGTGTTTACCGCTGCTCCAAATCCACATCCAAAGTGCCGTGAATGCCGTGAATGCGGTCCGCTCCAGCGCTCCACTCCACTCCGGTGTTCAGAGATTGCAGGTTTCACCTCCTCCGCTTCTGCCTTGCTCCGCCACCACCTCCTCGCACCGCGGCTCCCTGCTCCCAGTGCGGCTCCAGCACCGGCTCCGCTAAGAGATTGCTGTGTAGCCAGTACGCTAGCAGGTAAGTCATTTAATCCCGAGCTCCCGAGCTCCCCAGTGTCTTCTCTACTCAGCCCCGACCTCGACCGCAGGGTACAAAAGTCGATAAAAGTCAGCTAGCGGCCATAGCACTGCCGGACCTCCGCAGCTACTCTCTGCTCTGGCGGCATCAGTCCGCCATCTTTGGACCTCTCACTAAAGCTAGAGCGCACCACGTCTTCTGCACACTTCCGCTGCTGCTGTGACCACACGTCGCAGGCACGACTCCTACATCTTCCGCCACAGTTGGATACACTGTAGGCTCCTCAATGGGGACTTTGGCGATGGCTATTTGCTAGGTGAATGCATTTGCACAGTATACACACTTGTCAAGGATTGCATGTGCTGGACAGTGGCTAACCATATACCTTCCCCCCCTCAGGTGACAGTGCATATTCAGTACGTGACTTCATTCTGACGCCCTACCTCAATCCAGGAAATGCAGCAGAGCGTTCTATGGATTTATCAAAGACATGCCCGGGATGTACTCTTAATTAATTTCTATAACAACAGCTTTGATAACACTCGATGTAAAGTTATAAAGGATCTAAAGAATGCTATCGATAAGTTAAGCATAGATAAAAATATTATTTTTGATTTCACTTGGGTTGGAGACTTTAACATCCCCATATGCCCTAGGTCTACCACACGGGTCTGTGGGGTAAGAAGGGATGCAGGAGAAGATGCTTTTTATTTCCCCCACAATTTATATGGCGAGTCATTAAACAAATTTATGGCAGATTATGACTTGGAACTCTTGCAATGTGCAAGAGAGGCTTGTGGAAATGTGATCCCCACTTTCACTCGTAGGAACACGAATTCAATTATCGATCACATCTTAGTATCCTCCAATATTATCCCCCTGTGTAATGCTCCCAGGATTGAAGAATATTTACTCAGCGACCATAATTGTATTATTTTGATAGCTGAAATCTGGGAAACTAAATCTGTAAATACAATAAGAAAAGTGGGTAATATTGAACCGTACAGACCCCAATGGTGTTAATATTGATGTTAATAGGGGGGTTGCCCCTGTTACCCCTGAGCCCCCCATATGTGTGTCAGAGGACAGGGGAGGACCTCCTGCCATTCCTGTCGCTTCTTTAAGTGCATAGGATCCAGTAACAGCATCCTCCAGTGTATCCACTGCTGCTGTCCCTACCGAGATTGTCCCCCTTGGTGTAGTGCCTGTTTCATTCGGGCTGTTCCCGGACAATCTCAAGGCCATTGTTTTAACACCTCCTTTTGCCTGTACCCACTTCCTTATAGGACTGTTTTCGGCAATCATTTTCACCGTTGTTAGATTTGGTTTGCTCGTCATTTTTTAAAGTTTATTTTTCACTTTTCCTTTCCCTTTCCTTATACCGCTGGCGTTTCCTTTGGCTGAGTGCGATGGCGTGGAGTTACCCTGATCAGGACAATCACTATAATTCTCATCCGTGTCCGACCCATCTAATTACTCAGCCGGTTTAATCTGATCATCTTGCTTTGCCGCCCCTGTTGCCTCCAATCCATTCCCTTGTAGTTGGTTAGCCGCTACTATCGATTTTTCACCTTCAGTTAAAGCACAATCCGATATATCTTCTATAACCTCTATTGGTAGGGAGGTAGAGAGGTTAGATGACGGCATTGAAGAATTTATATCTTTTAAAGTTTTAGTGTTGAGCTGTGACCTGGTGTCATCATCGGTAGCAGACAGGGTGGCTGAGTGAGTCTTTGTATCAATACCATCAGTAGAGGCAACAGGAGCACAGAAGCAGTATCGGTGTTAGTCTCGGTAACTGTGCCAGTGTCAGTAATATTATGCTCCCCCCCTGTTAAGTTAGCTTTGCCTTTCGGTTGAGTTAAAGGGTCAATAGTAGCAAGACTTGGTATGCAATTGTTAAGTGCCACATTAGGGATCAGGTTAGAGTTCACATTCAAATTTTGTGTGCGGGGAAGCATCTTACCAGCAGTCAGGCCAGATTTCTCCTGTTTGCTCCCTTTCTTGCCACCGTCTGGAATTAAATCCGCTGCCGCTACTACTACTGCCACTGTCGCCACTGTTGCTACCTCGGGTTCCACAGTGTTTACTCCCGTCTGCTTTGTGGTTCTTGTGCTCCTTACAGGGTTCTTAGGTGCCATCATGGGCAGAGTTGTTGCGACAGTTGTTGTAGGGCCAGACCAGTCAAAACCTATCTTCCAATGAGCCAGAAAGCCTAGCCGGGTAAGTACCGCCCACCCCTGTGAGGTCTTCAAGGTCAGCCGCGGGAGATTAATTGTCCGGAAAATCTCTCTGACCCGGTACTCGAGGGATCGCAGTCGTTGCATCCGCCACGGGTGCCGCTCCCACTCCCCTTGTCCCACAAAGCAATTTCCTCACCAGGCGTCACGCAGGCTAAACCGTCTCCTTGGTCACGCTGAGCCTCCGCCGCTCAGTTCCGTGTGTTTACCGCTGCTCCAAATCCACATCCAAAGTGCCGTGAATGCCGTGAATGCGGTCCGCTCCAGCGCTCCACTCCGCTCCGGTGTTCAGAGATTGCAGGTTTCACCTCCTCCGCTTCTGCCTTGCTCCGCCACCACCTCCTCGCACCGCGGCTCCCTGCTCCCAGTGCGGCTCCAGCACCGGCTCCGCTAAGAGATTGCTGTGTAGCCAGTACGCTAGCAGGTAAGTCATTTAATCCCGAGCTCCCCAGTGTCTTCTCTACTCAGCCCCGACCTCGACCGCAGGGTACAAAAGTCGATAAAAGTCAGCTAGCGGCCATAGCACTGCCGGACCTCCGCAGCTACTCTCTGCTCTGGCGGCATCAGTCCGCCATCTTTGGACCTCTCACTAAAGCTAGAGCGCACCACGTCTTCTGCACACTTCCGCTGCTGCTGTGACCACACGTCGCAGGCACGACTCCTACATCTTCCGCCACAGTTGGATACACTGTAGGCTCCTCAATGGGGACTTTGGCGATGGCTATTTGCTAGGTGAATGCATTTGCACAGTATACACACTTGTCAAGGATTGCATGTGCTGGACAGTGGCTAACCATATACCTTCCCCCCCCTCAGGTGACAGTGCATATGCAGTACGTGACTTCATTCTGAAGCCCTACCTCAATCCAGGAAATGCAGCAGAGCGTTCTATGGATTTATCAAAGACATGCCCGGGATGTACTCTTAATTAATTTCTATAACAACAGCTTTGATAACACTCGATGTAAAGTTATAAAGGATCTAAAGAATGCTATCGATAAGTTAAGCATAGATAAAAATATTATTTTTGATTTCACTTGGGTTGGAGACTTTAACATCCCCATATGCCCTAGGTCTACCACACGGGTCTGTGGGGTAAGAAGGGATGCAGGAGAAGATGCTTTTTATTTCCCCCACAATTTATATGGCGAGTCATTAAACAAATTTATGGCAGATTATGACTTGGAACTCTTGCAATGTGCAAGAGAGGCTTGTGGAAATGTGATCCCCACTTTCACTCGTAGGAACACGAATTCAATTATCGATCACATCTTAGTATCCTCCAATATTATCCCCCTGTGTAATGCTCCCAGGATTGAAGAATATTTACTTAGCGACCATAATTGTATTATTTTGATAGCTGAAATCTGGGAAACTAAATCTGTAAATACAATAAGAAAAGTGGGTAATATTGAACCGTACAGACCCCAATGGTACCAGAATAAAATGGAAAGGGGTGCATGCGGATAAGGTCATAAAGAATATTGTTATGGATAGTTTTGCTGAGATATATGACAATTTGAATATTAATTGTGAGCCTGCATTGGTCCTAAAGAATTTTAGTAAAATTAATCATTAAATCGATACCATTTTTACAAAGGTGGGTAATGGGGAATCCACACATAACAAGGGTTGGTTTGATCATGCTTGCACCTCTTCCCTTTCCCAGTTAAAACAGGCACTGATAAGTAGACCTAGGGACCCGATGCTAATAATTAAACTAAGAGCAGACTATAACCTTGCTCTTAAGCTGAGGAAAAGAGAGTTGCAACAGGAGGCCTGGGATAAACTCACCCAGGCGGCTGAGACCTCTAACTGCCAATTGTTTTGGGCAACAGTTAATTCCTCATTTAAAAAAAATGAGATGGTCCCGGAATTAATGTCTCATGTAAGTAGTGAGGCCTGGGTAACCCATTTCTCTGGTATTTTTAAAGCTAGCCATTGTCCGGGCGTTAATTCTATCAACATTAGTACCGGGCCCGTAGAACCACTAAATATTACTCTAGAAGAAGTGGAACAAGGCATTAAAGCAAGTAAGGGAGGTAAGGCCCAGGGCCCAGATGGGGTCCCAATTGATGTTTATAAAGCTGTTCCAGCTCTGTGGGGCCCCTTATTAACTATTGTCTCTAATGCCGCCGTAAATAATGAAGTTCCTCCTATATGGGGAGAATCTATTATTATCCCCATTTTTAAGAAGGGGGATAAATCGGTTGCCAAAAATTACCGCCAAATTTCTCTTCTAGACTCCTCCATTAAAATTATGAGTAGGATTTTATTAGTTAGAGTAGAAGAGTGGATGGAGGTAAACGGGATTTTAGCTAATACTCAATACGGTTTTAGGAAAGGGCGAGGAACACTTGAACAGTGTATAAACCTAGATTTACTAGTTGGGAAATATACTTATGTGAAGCAAGGTTCCCTCTACCTCTGCTTCACGGATTTAAGCAGTGCATTTGATTTAGTGGACCATTCGATCCTTTAGCGAACCTTACTAGAGCTTGGGGCTCCTGAGTCAATAATCCTCTTTTGGGCACGGCTGTGTGAAAGATTACAAACTTCTGTACGGTACGGGACTAGAGGGAAATGTACGCCCAAATTTAATGTCAGATGTGGCATCCGACAGGGCTGCGTCCTTGTCCCTCAGCTTTTTACTCTTTTTATCAATGAGGAGGAGGCAGCGCTTAAATTAGTTAAATCAGATGCCCCACAGGCAAACGGCGTAGAAGTACCGGCACTGCTTTATGCAGACAACGCTGTGCTACTATCCAGGACCCCGATTGGCCATCAGCAGCTCATAGATAGGTTTGCAGATTTTATACCCAATAGGAAGTTGCAAATCAATAAGAGTAAAACCTATACTATGGTATGTGGCAGCAGCCGTAAAAAATCCTACTCCTTTTTTATAGATGGACAGAAAGTCCAACAAAGTAGACACGTTTTGCTATTTAGGGATCACCTTTGCCAGAGACAGAACCTGGTCCCAGGAGATATTAAATGTCTGGGCAAAGATGGCAAAAAGTGTCCATGGAGTCTTCAGATTTGCAGCCAAGTTAGGAGACTGTCGTATTAGCGATATGACGCAGATTTTCTAGATGCGTTTCTATCGCACTCTATGGTGCTGGGGTGTGGGGATATTACCCTGATAGTAGTTTACAAGTGGAGGAAAACAAGTTTATCAAAAAACTACCTCGTTTACCTACTTTGGCACCTATAGAGTTCATACATAGGGAAATTGGGATTGGCTATCAGTCGGACCTGATAGCTTTAAGGCCCTTACTGATCTGGAAATCCATATGGCAAAAAGAAGAGACTGCTTTTAATAGGATAATAATTAAAGATTGCCTTGAACTGGATAACTACCTTATGATACCGTGGGTAAAGTATATTATACATAGCTTCAAGGAAGTTTTTGATTTAAATATTCTGGATGACCCTAACGCTGTAGCTGAGTTGCCCAAAACAGTAATGAGGAATATGTTTTTGTCATATAGACTAAAGAGGCGCATAAGCCACAGCGGGCAATTAACTATATATATGTTTTATAATAGTTATTCAGTTTTTAAAGGATTCCAGACATATTTAAGCCAGGTAACAAGAATTTCACATAGGTATGTTCTCACTAGATTAAGGTTCGGGCTAGTGCATCATTTGGTAGCTTTCCCAAATCTAAAACAGCACCCGGCCGGTCCATGCAGTTGTGAAGCCCATACCAAACAAAGCACTTTGCACTTTCTTCTTATATGTGATTTTTATAAGAATTTTCGCACTGCCTTTTTAAAACACTGTTTTTAAAATATGGTACTTTTAATGTGGATGCAGCGATGAGGTTGCTTTTTATAATGCAGGAACCGGATATCTGCTTCTTTACGGCAACTTTTATACTCAAATCAATAAATGCAAGAAAGAGCATGATATTTTAATTGTTGTTTCTAATGGTTTATTAACCTTGTACACAGCTGTATAAATTTGTATGATGATGTATTTTTTCAATGTGCTTTTATGGTTGTTTTTATACGAACCGAATAAAGCTTATCGAATCGAATCGAGAAAGGAAGAAAAGGGGGAAATATTGGAGAAATGGAGAAAGCAGAGTTGAAAAGAACCAGCAGTGAGTAAAATAGACAGACAGGAAGGGCAGGTGGAAGAAAGAGCCCCGAGATGGGATTAAGACGAGGCTGTCTCGGTATTAGTAATGCGGGCATTCAGCAGAACCATGCGCCAGGCTCCTGAGAATGGCTCCGGGCCCCTGGGTTTATAGTTTTATCAGATTAAGCTTTGCATAACATGCGGATCTGCACCCGAGGGGCCCAGGAGCCGCCGTTCTCCCTCCCTTGTCTCCAAGGCCACAGCCTGGCTGCAACTGCTCGGGTGCAAGAGGAGGTTTGCATGCTGCTCCCAATGGAAATGCCCCAGACCCTTTAAAACACAACAAAATAGATGCTGTTTAATTAAAGTACAGCTGGAAGAGGCTACACTTCTATACAGACACATATTTGTAAGAGCCACATTCAGTAATTAACATCCGCCCCTACATATATTTGCTTGGAGTAGACATTATACATTGTAATAATAATAACAGAGTATCTAAGGGCCATATGTATCAAGCCTTTTGTGATTCGCAAAGGCCGAAATTCGGCCTTTGCGAATCGCAAACTACCTTTTTGCATGTTTTAGGATGTATGAAACATTCCCAAAATAAGGAATTGCGATTCCTTATTTTTCCATAGCATTTAGGGAATCGCAATTTTGCGATTCCTTAAATGCTATGTATGTAGCATTTTTGGCTTGCGAATTTTGGTTAAGAATTCGCAAATTACCACCAACTTGTAGTTGATGGTAACTTGCGAATTCTTCCAAAAATGCACAATTTGGCATTTTTAAAGGTGGTATGTGATGCACACACATGCCTATAGGGCATGTATGTGCGCCATATGCACACACATGTTCTTTTCAGGGGTGCAGCATGGTGTCTTTGAGACACCCCTGCACCCTTGCAATAATTCTCAAATTGCGATTAGGAAATTGCCAATTCGCAATTTGAGAATTATTTTGCATTCATTCCTATGGGCCTCCTGGCCCATAGGAATGCATTGGAAATTATTCCTTAATTGGGAATTCGCAAAATGCAAATTCGCAAATAAGGAAGCTTAAGGAATCGCAAATAAAAAGCGATTTTTTTCATACATACCATTTTGCAATTCCTAAATAGCGATTCCTTAAAATTCGCTATTTAGGAAATGCAAAATAGTTTGGTGATACATATGGCCCTAAGTAGCAGAGTGCACGGGCGCAGTGCATCTGCACACATATGTATATTTGGACACATTATGTAATGTAATCCAGACGTGCGGGCATTTGCCATGCATATGGGCTGTCAGGACTTTGTTTACGCAGCAAATGTTCTCTCTTCTTTGCGCTTGAAGCTGGACTCAGGGCGCCTCTGATCCTACCTTTAGCGATTGCGAGATGAAGAGTTCATTACAGGGAGGACAACGTGAAACGCTGCCAGGAGTCGAGTTCCCACCAGCGCTCTGGTTTTTGAAGGGCAGTAATCTAATTAGGGGTATACACTTTATATTCTGGACTTTGTTTGTTTATCTGTGACCTCAGATATGCTTCTCTGGGTGGGAGGGAGGTGGTGAAAAGTTAATGAGTGCTTTGTTACAAAACCTGAAGTTCTCCAGGTCCTATGCCCGTGTATTAGAGGCCTTAACACACAGCTGTTATAGGAAAATGCAAGCTTACCTCAAAACAAATACATATGAAATGAAATGATGATTACGCTCTTGTATAGCGCACGACTACCCGTAGGCATCTCGGCGCTTGCTTAGGGAACCCGTCCTGGTATTCCCCTGTGAGATACCCCGGCAGGGTGTCCACAAGGTGAAAGCCAGGCATCCCGCCGCAAGGGGCCATAGTGGAGATTAAGCAAGCTATTGCCCAGAGTCGCAGAGTGTGACCCCGTGAGTTGAGTAGGCACCCGAACGAGAATTATCAAGTCCGTGGAATTTTTTGAGCCCGAGACACGCTGAGGCGGGGAATCGAACCCTGGTCCACAGCTGATCTCAGCTTCCGGGTCTGCTGCCTCTAACCACTGAGCCACGCTTCTCCACTTAAGAAGTGTCCACAATGATGTGCCCTCTCTATTCATTACGTTACTAATAAGAGCTCCCTTCACAAACAGTTACAGCACTTCCCACTGTATTCGACAAACAACTCCCATACCCCTGGACAGTAGCAATGAAACATTTCTCACATAGACTATTAAATAACTACTTGCCAGTAAAAACCAGTCCCGCACACACACCACCTATATTAATACTGCAACCTGCAAAACATATACTGGACAAATAGTATATCGTATAGTGCACAACTACACGCTTGTTTTACGCAAATATCACACATATCTATTAATACAACACACACAATGGGGCATATTATCTAGATGTGCGTTATATAACGCACATCGCACATTTCCGTATCGCCGGCTATCGCTGGATATTTTCGCCGTGTTAACACGTAGGCGAAATTAAATCCAGCGATAGTCGGCGATATGGAACATTAGCGCATGAAAACAAACATTGTTTTCACGCGCTAATGTGTGCCTTGATAATATGGGGGGGTGGATTCAGCTTTATGATCCACACCCCCATGTTATTAATGCTTTAACACCTGGTCAGAGCAGGCATTTGGAGACCTGCGATAAACGAGTTTATCGCAGGTCTTTTTCTCCCAACGCCTGCCTTGGTAATAGGGGGGCATATTATCTAGATGTGCGTTATATAACGCACATCGCACATTTCAATATCGCCGGCTATCGCCGGATTTTTTCGCCGTCTTAGCATGTAATTATCAATGCGCAACACGTAGGCAAAATTAAATCCGGCGATAGTCGGCGATATGGAACATTAGCTCATGAAAACAAACGTTGTTTTCACGCGCTAATGTGTGCCTTGATAATATGGGGGGGTGGATTCAGCGTTATGATCCACACCCCCATGTTATCAATGCCTTAACACCTGGTCAGAGCAGGCGTTGGGAGACCTTCTGAGGTTCCGTGACGATTTTACTCGTGTTTGTAACATTGTCGTAAATACATAATTTTGGTATCAGTGAACCGCAAATGATCCATTTAGTATATCCTGGTGTTTTCGCTATGCTACGAGCAAGAGCACTCCAGTTACAAACACATTTCTGTTCTACCCATGGCATCCATCTTAGAACACGGAAGCCATTTTGTATTCCTTGCCCTCACATAGTCAATGGACACGCAATGACCTCTTTTTCATCTAAGGACACGTAGGCTTTACCCGGCGGTTCACCTTGCGAGGGACACGTGCACCTTAGGCCAGCAATGCTGTGGCAGCATGACTCGGCAAGAACTGCCTCCCCAGCCTGAGGCCAGTCCTGCTATACTGGTTCTTGTGTTCGTTGGCCTGATCGTGATTAGGCGGCCGAAGCTGGTAACCGTGCCCATTTACGACCCACAAACATCTCTTATCCTGTCTTTCTATCTTCTGCACCTGGCTCTGCTCCTTTCCTTCTGGGCCTTTATTAGGGGGAGGTAACGAAATTTACGATGAGGCGGTCCGGGTCTTGAATGAGAAATTGACAGGGGATTATGATGGAATAGTGGGAACCCCTCATTCGTAATGTTTTGACATCAGATACTGTTGACGATTCCTGTGCAACGCCAAATATTTATTGTTTAAGACACGAATGGTTAGAACTGTGGTAACATGTAAAGAATTTGCCCCAAGCAGAATATTTAGTATATAAGGAACAACCCTCTTTGTACAAATTGAACAGGCTCCTAGATACTGCCCATGTGTAGTTTCTGTGACTTCTGTGTCCCTGCAGTAATAAACCTTTGGTCTTTGACGCCACCATCGAGAAGCCCGTGTTTCTGTTTGTTTGTGCACCGAGACAGGTAGAACTCCGGGGTCTTCGGGTGTTATCCCTGACACCTCTGGACAGAACCAAAAAGTCCAGAACTCCAATTGGCGCCCAACGTGGGGCGACGTCATTCGGTACCGGTCCAAAAGCCTGAAGAGTTCGAGGAGCTTCGTGTGAAGATTTCAGAGGGAGGCGCCCCACTTCATCGATCCCGGCATATCGCAAAAGTGGCCCGACGTTCTCTTCCACGAGGGTTCCCGTTCAGACGGCTGCAGTGGTCCGTTGCCTTGACCGTCGCCCTGTCTTGGACCCGAGGTGCAGTCCTCAGTACGGCGAGACGTGACGGGTTTCTCCTTGGTGACGTCTTCAGTGCCTCAGTTAAGTATTTTGTGAGGGTTGCTCCTGTTTGGATAATCCTTTTAGTTCTCAGTTCAGTTCAGTTCTGTAAGATTATCACTGGTTATTCTGGTTACGATAATCATTCGGTTCAGTTCAGGTATCGATACATTTATCAGTTCTGGTAGGCCTAAGTTCTTGGTTCAAGTGCGCACCCTTTTGTTTGTATTTTGTCTGTTCTGTGTTCCGGATTATAAAATGGTAAGTCGGAAAAATTGTATGTTGTCTTGTTTTAGTTGCAACAGTGACTCCCAGTTAGAGGACTCGTGTTTGGTTCCTCCGATTGGAACTCCTCTTTATGATCTATATTGCAAATTTGGCGTGGGCCCTATCTCTTATAACGAGGTATGGATCCACTATACAGAGAAAGATGGTGTCCTCAGTTGGCCACTACATGGTAGTTTTGAACCTGAAGTTCTCGATAATCTAGAAAGAAGGTTGTTTAAGAAGAAAGCCCGGCCGGCAATGTTTGATTCTTTCCGTTATTGGCGAAAAGAATCTAAACAGAGAGAGCAAGAGTTGACTTTAGAACAGTCTGCTAAGCAGCTGCAACTCAACGAATCTGAAAAAGCGATGGAGGTGGCCAATAGAGAGCGTAATTTAGCGATAGACAAGTGCTATCCTGCTTTGCCATCGAGTACAGCTAAGATAGTAGAGGACCCTGAAAAGGATCCCCTGTTGTCTTACTTGTTACGATCACCCCCACCGTATGCACAGGGTGCTACGGCTCCACCTATACCGAATGTTCAATTACCGGTTGCTGGACAACCTGGTGTCCCTGTTCCCGCTCCCCTGAATCAAGTTCCTGTACCTCCTGTGGTCAATATTAATGTTCCTTTGACAGCCCCTCTTCCAGGGTTGCCGGCTTCTTTACCTATGCCTGTGTCGCTCACACCTGCTAGTTCACAAGCTATTTTGCCTGCTACTCCTACTGTTCCTAATCTATCTGTTCCAACTGCTACTCTATTTACTGCCTCTGCTAATATTATGACTCCACTTTCTGTTCGTCGGAGAATCACTGATTCTGTCTCTAATATTCTATCTCCCTTCTATAAAACTCTGATTAAGACTCCTACCTCTGACTCTGTGCAGAGGCGTAGCCAGCTTCCCAGTACTGAAGAAAGAGGAATATTAGATTCCACTGCTCTTAGATGGATTTCAAAAAATGGAAGATATAATGTACAAGATGTATTAGATACATTTATGCAATGGAATGAACCGACACAACGATATGTGTTCGATGAAATGTGTTTCCTTCTACGTGAGGAATTAGAAGAGGATGACCCTGAATCAAATCTAGGAGAATTAATTAATGTTCAGAAAGAGTTTGCTGCAGGTATGATAGTCGGTCAAAATATAAAAGAAGCGATGGAACTGGTTCTAAGTTATAGGACCGACTCATCCCTTCGTTCACCAAGAGAGTTAGGGAAACGTAGTACGAAACAAAATCGTCAATACCCAATGAGAGAGGTTCCACCAATTTGGCGTGAAGCTGTGCAAGCTAATGCAAACCTTGGTATTGCAGCCGCTCCGGCCCAATTCCAGAGAGTATGGATACATATTCCATGGAAGCGAGCTGAAGTATTAGCAGTGAAACAGGCCTTGCCAGATCCGCGTAAAAATCCTGCAGGGTACTACAAAGAGTTGGCTCAAACAGTTGACGCTTGTGTATTGAATCTTGCTGACATAGATCTGCTATTTGGTAATGTAGTACCACAACCAATTTGGGCTAAAATTCGTAAAGAGAATCATCCAGTTGCCCTAGGTGGTGATTGGGCAGCTATAATTGCAGCGGATGGTCAACAAGTCGGTGGTTCTAAACCTGAACCCTTAATTGCTAATTTGCCCGGTAGAATAATCGATTTAATGAAAACCTTGATGCCAGCATTGCGCGTTAACTGGGACAAATTGTCCGCGTGCAAACAGAAGAAAGACGAAAGGGTCTCCGACTTTTTCACAAGATTCGAGGAGACTTTCGTGGATCATAGTGGTCAGGATATGAGCACAGAAGGAGGCCAGAGATTATTTGTTGATAAATTTGTGCACAATCTGTTGCCAGAACTTAGTGGTAAATTAAAGAATTCTGAAAGTGCGTGGGCTGTCTCTACGACTGCGCAAATACTTGCGACTGCCCAGTACTATGAAAATAGGGATAAAGAAGAGAAGGAAAAATCAGATAAAAAGACGAAAGATTTAAAAACTAAAGTACTTTTACAGCAAGCTTATCCGCCTCGCACGAATCAGACTAACATGCAGCAAGGGCCATATCAAAGAACGGATTATAATTTTCAAAGGCCACAATACCAATGGAATCAATGTGCTTATTGCAAAATGGAAGGTCATTACAAAAATGAGTGTCCTGTTCGAACGCAAAATAATACTGCGGCTGCTCAGAGAGGTCGTGGTAGTTCTATGCAAAATTCTAGAGGTCGAGGAAGAGGTGCTATGCCTCCGCAGACGAGTGATCGCCCTTCTAATTATTTCGACCAACGAAATGGACAATCTGCCCAACAGAATAGGTCTCCACAGTATCATGTTGAAGACTATTATGAAGCTAGTGAGGAAGGTCAGCAAAGTGAGTACTAGGACAGCCATGGACAAAGAGAGGGAGTAGTATCAGTTCCAGTAGATCAGAGTGGGCCTTATGTCGCAGTAGCAACATCAGGTATAGTCGAACCGTTTCTGTTGGATACTGGTGCAGCAAAAAGTTCTATCATACATGCGAAACTCCCTGGCGCACCTTTGTCTGGCTCAACAAACGTTTCAGTAGGTTTTTCGGGCGCCCCTGTTCATAACCCTGTTTCTGGTCCTTTGTCTATTTCTGTTGGACCCTGTCAATTGAAAGCACCCCTGATTTTGACGACAGGTTGTAACGAAAATCTGCTTGGTTTAGACTTGTTAAAACGCCTATATGCGACATTGTACTGTTCTCCAGCAGGAGTACAGCTTACGTTGGGTAAAAGAATAATCTCTCCGATGTACTTGTCGATGGATGCGAACCCACCAGAGCTGCGTTCACTCCCTGACACTCTTTGGGCGACTGGTCCTAATGATGTAGGTCTATTGGAAATTCCACCCTATATAGTAACTTTGAAAGCAAATGTCAAACTTCCACGAATTCCACAATACAGAATCTCTAGTGAAGGTGAGCGTGCGCTCCTACTGATAGTGCATGATCTGATTGAGAAAGACGTTATAGAAGAAACTAGAGGTAATGTCTGTAATAGTCCTGTACTGCCTATTTTGAAACGAACTGACCCAACAAAACCTCCAGTATATAGGTTTGTAATTGATCTTAGAGAGGTTAATAAAATTGTGATTCCACAGTTTCCTGTGGTTCCAGACATTACTCCATTGTTAACGTTGATTCCTGCTACAGCAGCATGGTTTTCGGTTGTCGACTTGAAAAATGCCTTTTTCAGCATTCCGATAGCCGAAGAAAGCAGAGATATCTTCGGTTTCTCTCTAGGAGGACGAAGCTTCAGGTTTAAACGCGCTCCACAAGGCTATTGTGAAAGCCCATCCATTTACAGTCAAGCATTAAAAAGCCAGTTAGATTCCTTCGTACTTCCTCCTGGTTCTGCTTTAATACAATATGTTGATGATCTTCTAGTGGCTGCTGATGACAAGGAAACTTGCAAAACAGCTACGATTTCTTTATTGCATCATTTGTCAAATTTGAATCACAAGGTGTCACCTTCAAAAATGCAATACTGCTGCCAAGAAGTGACCTACCTAGGTCATCTCTTGTCAAAGGAGGGAAGGAAGTTGACCCCAGAGAGAATAAAGGCAATTACACAGATGAATGTTCCTAGCACGCAGAGAGAAGTACGTGCCTTTTTAGGTATTACCTCATATTGTAGGCAATGGATCCCAAATTTTTCTCTTTTGGCAAAACCATTGGTAGCCTTGACTGGGAAAGGTGTTCCGAGTCCGGTACCTTGGTCTGCTGAATGTCAGCAGAGTTTTTCTGAATTGCGAAATGCACTGTGTTCAGCACCTGTATTGGGTACACCCGACTACAGTAAGCCATTCACGCTCTATGTCCATGAGAGAGAAGGTTGCGCGTTGAGTGTGTTGACACAGAAATTTGGTGATAAACAACGCCCTTGTGCGTATTTTTCATCAACATTAGATCCAGTAGCCTAGTTGCTTGAGAGCTACAGCCGCAGCTGCAGCCTCCATTCGACAATCTGCTGGTTTAGTAATGAACAACATGCTAGTAGTCATGGTTCCTCATGCTGTGGATACACTCATGAACCGAACCAAGACGCAGCACCTTACCAGTGCTAGATTATCAGGTTATGAACTGACACTGTTAGCTAGTCATATTCAGATCAAAAGATGCAATGTATTGAATCCAGCAACATTGTTGCCGACTAGCCAAGAGTCGAGTGATTCCGAACCACACGACTGTTGTTTCAAAACTGAGGAAGAAACAAAAGGACGAATTGATCTAAAAGACACTCCGTTATCAGATCCAGATGGAACGTTGTATGTTGATGGGTCTTGCTTCAAATTAGAGAATGGTGATGTGACTGCTGCTTATGCAGTAACGACCTTGAGTACGATTGTGGAGACTGCAAGAGTGAGTCAGAATTCTGCCCAGGCTGCAGAATTGATCGCGCTAACAAGAGCGTGCGTTTTAGCTAAGGGAAAGAGAGTGAATGTGTTCACAGATAGTCAGTACGCGTTCGGCGTGGCCCATAGTTTTGGCCGCTTGTGGAAAGAGAGAGGTTTCATTACGTCCCATGGGACTAAGATTCAACATGGCCAGCTAGTTAATGACTTGTTGGAATCTCTAACCTTGCCGACTGAAGTTGCGATTGTGAAATGCAGTGCTCATAAAGCAATCACGGATGATGTTGGTCGTGGGAATGCTTTTGCCGATGAGACTGCAAAACAGACAGCTAGAAATATGATGAGTAGAATGTATGTTGCAACGTCTGCAAGATGGATTTCTGAGTCTGGAATGTGTGAAGACACAGTGGAAAGCGTGAAAGAAATTCAGAAAGAGGCGACTGAGGAGGAAAAGCTTGCATGGAAAGAGAGCACGGGTAAATTGGACTCGAGTGGGTGTTGGATTGACTTGTCGGAACAACAGCGTTGGATGTTGCCTGATGCGTATGTGCTTGCAGTAGTGACGATGGCACATGGAACAGCACACATCAGTTCAAAAGGGATTTGTAAGATGTTGGCTCCGGTCTGGAAGAATGATGGGATTAGTAAGTGTGCAGAGAGAGTGGTGAGGAATTGTATGGTATGCTTGATGCATAATCCTGGCAAGGGAATCCCCACACCTGCAGGTCATTTCGCTCCTCCCTCCTGCCCCTTCGAAGTGATCCAGCTAGACTTCATTCACATGGATCGTTGTAATAATCTGAAATACGTCCTAGTGGTAGTTTGTGCTTTCTCCAGATGGATCGAAGCATACCCGCTAAAGGACAATACTGCCTTATCCACTGCCAAAATTCTTCTTAAAGAATACTTCCCCAGATACGGAATGCCACGGATTGTATGGTCAGATAACGGAAGTGAGTTCGTAGGGAAAGTTATGCAGAGTGTGTGTGCCGGCCTAGGGATTAGACAGAAGTTTCATAGTGCGAATCATCCCCAGTCCGCGGGTTTAGTCGAAGGTTACAATGGCACCCATAAACTGAAACTTGCTAAGATACAAGCATCCACGGGTTTGTCCTGGCCAGACGCATTGCCTTTGGCTTTGCTATCAACAAGAGCAACTGTACATTCTAGAGTAGGGCTTAGTCCATATGAAATAGTTTTTGGTCGTCCTGCAAATGTTTGGGGGGTACCTAGACCAAAAGAATTCAAGCAGCTGGAATACCCAATGTTAATTGATTACCTTTTCGACTTGACTGCTAAATTGAGTCTTATTCACCAACAGGTTTTCGATGCATTGCCAAAGCCACCGGAGAGTCCAGGCCATCAGCTGAAACCGGGTGACCAGGTGGTCATTAGAAATTTTGCAAGAACGAAAAATCTTCAGCCCAGATTCATTGGCCCTTTTCAAGTCCTACTAGCAACGAGAACTGCTATTCGTGTGGCCGGAAGGAAGAACTGGATCCATACGACACATGTCAAACGTGTGCCTCTGCCACTTCCTTACGACAACTGGGTAAAGAAAGGAATCGGTGCCTCTGAAACGGAACAAGTCCCCAGGTTCATACCTTTCAGCGATGCAGAACTGATCACGGATTCACCAAACTCTGACTCTCCTCCTGAAACTGCTCTTTTGAACCCTGAACATTTGCCATCTGCGAACGTGAACATTGCAACGTCAGCTGAAAATACATTGTTTCCAGATCAGACAGCTCCTGCAAAACTGAGATACAACTTGCGACCTCGCAATATGGACAAATAAAGCAGGAAACTGCCTATTTTCAGATTTAAATTTTCTATACATTGCCTCCAGCCAGGAAGTTTGCTAATACTTTGTATTGTTTCTTTTTGTTTTAAAATTGCCTTGCCGTCTGGGTAGCCGTAGGGTCGTGGCTGTGTGCCTAGTTGAATCTGCGGGGGTCAGACACAAGGTCGATCTTTCTGTTAGTTCTGGGAACTCCCAGGGCTAATAGAGGCATTTTCATCTACGTACACATCATCAGTGGTCGCGAACGGTCGTAGAAGATGGAGTTTCCTGAGCTGCAAAGAAAGAATGTAATTTATGTTCGCAGAAATAGACTGTACCGAATACTTCACAGCAAATGTTTTCTAATGCAATGTGCAGTTACGTTTTTAATCGTTTTGATAACGTTGGTGAGTGGAATCATCTTTGGTGTGCATTTGATTTTCATGCCGGTAACTACAGTACCTCCCCTTGATCCTACTACTTCTACGGTCTCTTCTATGCATTCTTTTCACTCATTTCCTGAACACGAACAAGCTCGACGCTCAGAATTTATTAACAATACATTTGTACAACTCTTGCATCAACACCAACTGGTAGTTAATACTACAGACTGCTGGGTGTGCGGCTTGATACCTCACACTATGGATAAAGGCATTCCCTATCTAGTCTTGCCTTTTAGCTACAATGGATCATTTCAGGCCTTTCAGACCATTTTTTCATATGCCCTTGAGACCTATCCTCCGCGTCCACCACGGTCCACTAAATACAACTCAGCCAACAAAGCTTTAGTCCAGGGAATTATTGACATGATTAAAGACGTCAATAATACTCCATCTTACCCTAGAGATGAATTACGGGTATATTTGAGTTGGAACTCTACAGAGTATCGCCTTAGTTTGGGAGAAAGCAAGCGTAAAAGCTCCACTTCAGTTTGGGTCGTGCCTCACCGAGGTCAGGTCTGTTTGCAAGGAAATGGGAGAAATCTGAGAGCTCAGCTAGGGAGGAGTGAGTGCGTTGAGACTTACGTATTTCCGTCTAACTCCTCCCCTACCTTCCTTACTGCTAGGGGTACTTACTTCATCTGTCAGGACAGAGCATATACATGGCTGCCTGCTGACTTTTCAGGTTCATGTTATATTGCTCGATTGTTACCTCCGACATACACTGCTTCTTCAGATTATCACAAGACCAGAGTAGCAAGAGGTGTCTTCAGCAAGGAAGATACCGCTGGTCAGGAAGCTGGAGACTTCTTCAAAGGTTTCCTTCCGTTTTGGGGGCCTATGGCCAATAGTAGAAATCTACGTCAACTAACACGGGTAGTTGAATCTACTATCACAGAAACGGCTGGTGCCCTTAGTAACTTAACAGCTGAGCTTCAGGCGGATCGTCTCATGACGTTGCAGAACCGAATGGTTCTAGAGGTAATACTTGCAGATCGAGGTGGGGTATGCAGAATGATCCAATCGAGCTGCTGTGTCTTTATTCCAAATAATGCTCCAACAGTCTATGAAGCGATCTCTAAGCTACACAAGATTTCCGACTCTATACACGTAGATAAGGGAAACTGGTCCTTCATGGAGTGGTTTTGGACTCTGGTATCAGCGTGGGGATGGAAGGTGCTGATGGTCATTGGTGCCATCCTAGTATTTCTGTTCTCGTGCTGCCTTATTATCCAATGTGGTCCCGCTTTGTGTAGTCTCTGTGCTGCAACCTGTTTCAGAAAACCACCTGCATTTGGAGAAAAGGTACGAGACAAGATGATGGTGCAACAACATGTCACTGACCTAATGAGCATAGAATTAGACTCTGACTCTGACATAGACTGAGTAATTGCCTATGTAAGGGCAAAAGGAGGGTCTGAGGTTCCGTGACGATTTTACTCGTGTTTGTAACATTGTCGTAAATACATAATTTTGGTATCAGTGAACCGCAAATGATCCATTTAGTATATCCTGGTGTTTTCGCTATGCTACGAGCAAGAGCACTCCAGTTACAAACACATTTCTGTTCTACCCATGGCATCCATCTTAGAACACGGAAGCCATTTTGTATTCCTTGCCCTCACATAGTCAATGGACACGCAATGACCTCTTTTTCATCTAAGGACACGTAGGCTTTACCCGGCGGTTCACCTTGCGAGGGACACGTGCACCTTAGGCCAGCAATGCTGTGGCAGCATGACTCGGCAAGAACTGCCTCCCCAGCCTGAGGCCAGTCCTGCTATACTGGTTCTTGTGTTCGTTGGCCTGATCGTGATTAGGCGGCCGAAGCTGGTAACCGTGCCCATTTACGACCCACAAACATCTCTTATCCTGTCTTTCTATCTTCTGCACCTGGCTCTGCTCCTTTCCTTCTGGGCCTTTATTAGGGGGAGGTAACGAAATTTACGATGAGGCGGTCCGGGTCTTGAATGAGAAATTGACAGGGGATTATGATGGAATAGTGGGAACCCCTCATTCGTAATGTTTTGACATCAGATACTGTTGACGATTCCTGTGCAACGCCAAATATTTATTGTTTAAGACACGAATGGTTAGAACTGTGGTAACATGTAAAGAATTTGCCCCGAGCAGAATATTTAGTATATAAGGAACAACCCTCTTTGTACAAATTGAACAGGCTCCTAGATACTGCCCATGTGTAGTTTCTGTGACTTCTGTGTCCCTGCAGTAATAAACCTTTGGTCTTTGACGCCACCATCGAGAAGCCCGTGTTTCTGTTTGTTTGTGCACCGAGACAGGTAGAACTCCGGGGTCTTCGGGTGTTATCCCTGACACCTCTGGACAGAACCAAAAAGTCCAGAACTCCACTGCGATATACAAGTTTATCACAGGTCTGCCTCTCCCAACGCCTGCCTTGGTAATAGGGCGTTCCCACGTCCAACCACATTTTACATGTGGTTGGACGTGGGAACGCCCACTTTGCATGTCATTAGCGATGTTTCTCGTTGACATGCAACGTGGGCTTGAGGCGGGCGTTAGCATGCCCTTGTTAATAGGGCGCTGGAAGTATCGCCGCTTTCTCGGCGATTGGTGCCGAGAAAGCGGCGATACTTCAGCTTGCTAATATGCCCCTTAGTCCGATCAGTCACCAAAGCACTCTTTTTAAACTTACAGCTATTTATATTTTCTTTTATTTTCCGGCCGGACTTATGATGCCATCTTAACATATCTTGTTAAGCCAGGCTTAGCAGATTTGCACTTTGTCGGCTTTTGCCTTCACCTTTCTCTTTCCCTCTGTATTTATTACTGTTCTGTAAATAATGGACATTTTAACCATTAGTTGTTAGGCGCTCCAACATGGTTTACTGTATGATTAACGGCGCTCAGACAGCGCGGTGTCTCTGCAGCAGGCACGCGGTCCTGATGGAGGGAGAGAGAGAGGAGAGGAGAGGGGGCCCACCCGGGGGGGCTGGGCGGCGGCAGCGTCCAGGCGCATCTCGCTAAACTCGCTGTTTAATAGGGCAGTAAGTGGGTGAAAGCGGATAGCATAGGTCTGTGCACTCTCTTCCAGGACTTACTCAAACTAGGTGCTCATGCACATTCTCTGATTGTGTGTATGCGGAAAAACGTGTCCAAGACTGCCCCACACACACCTGACGAATGCTGTACTCCCCGTCCCTTAACTTCTAAAACAGGGGTGCGCCGAACACCATCAACGACCCTTCCCATCAAAAGAGACTGGAAAAAGTATGCGTATTCCCTTCCGGCTCCGTCCCCCTGTCTGTTTCCACTCCATTATCTAACTGCAGTCAGCTACTACACAGTGTCACACTTTAAAGTATGGAGTGACAGTGCACGAATCAAGGTACCTCGGATCAAACCACATGTTGCAACACTCTTTACAGTAGCCCATTAACAAAATGCAGGTGTGCGTAACTGTGCTTGTCTGCATACATCTACTGACAAGTGTTATATGTACGTGTGTCTGCTAATAATACACTACACACAATACTTATGTTTGACTACCGACAGCTCAAGGCGAATGGCATGAAGATGTGCTGTTTGTCAGTTCACGTAGTCCACCCTTTCTTCACCTGGATTGTATCACGCTACTTCCTGCTTTGTAGATCAGGTTTAGTGCTCATTCGGCCCTGCAGTCTTCTAAACACACAGTGAAGAGAAAAGGGGTCCGTCTCCGGAAGACAGGGCCGCGGGCAGCGCCGAGGCGCATCCCGCAAGAGTCTAGCGCAGCCGCGGCCCATGGAGGGAGTTACAGTGGGGCAGAGAGGCGGGCGGGGGAGGGGCAGGCTGGGGGGTGCTAAAAACCGGAATATGGATGATTGGAGGTAAGCAAATAATGTAATAAATAAAACGAATTTCGTAGCGCGCCATGCATTGCATTTTTTGATGCATGGCGTGCTACGAAATTTGTTTTATTTATTAAATTGTTTACTTACCTCCAATTATCCATATTCCGGTTTTTAGCACCCTCCACCCTGCCCCTCCCCCGCCTGCCTCTCTGCCCCATCGTAACTCCCTCCACGGCCCACGGCTGGTCAAGCGGGATGCGCCTCTGCGCCTGTAAGGCATCGCATGCATGTGAAACAAAGAGTGCAAAGTCAGCCATCAATCAAAAAACAAACAGGCATTGAAAATGCAATAGGACTCGTATTTATGAGAGCCCTATTGCATTTTAAACAGAAGTGGAGGAATTAAAGAAGGCACGAATGGGAGGGGGTTGGGGGCTGGTTGTGGTAAAAAGAAAAGTATGGACTGCGGGAGGGAACAGGGAGAGATAGAGGAACAAAACGGTTTTTAAAGTAAAGGGGCTGTTAGCCTCGGAAGGACAAAAATGACGACATGGCTGTCAGGAGGCAGGACTAGGAAGCCAAAAACCAATCACAATGCTGAAATTATGATTCAAGCCAATGAAAATTGTGGACGGAAAGTGGGCGGAGCTTCCCTAGCTATAGTGCATACTGCATGCCTCGCAAAGCAAGCAGTGCATGAGCTGCAATGCTAGTCGAGACCTACACATGACATAACAAAAAGAGCAAAAAAGTAACAAACAAAATATACAATATAAAGGAATAAACATCTCAAGATAACTAGCAGTGATAGACAATAACCCAAAAGATGAAAGCAATAATGAAAGGTTGTACCTTGAAACACATTAGCATTTTACATTTTTCAGAAGAGGAGGAAAGCTCAAGAAAGAGAGAAAAAACAGGAAGAAAAGAGAAAAGAGGGGGGAAAAGAAGGAAAAGAAGAAGGAAGAAAAAGAAAATAGGAGGATATCCTTATCTAATGTCATATTTAAGATTACCAAAATACATTGTTATTTCATTTTTCTGAAAATGCGAATAGAAACCAAACCTTTACTAATAAGTGCTACAGGAGACAGGAGAAAATTAAAGAAAGAAATCAGATATTCATGGTGGTTGATAGACAAAAGTCCTTATTCCGAGGTGCAGATGTGGATAAATAACTAGTGAGTAAAGACCAAAAGGATTCCTTTCGAATCAGTTGCTGAGACGTGCTAACAGACGCTCTATCCAGTCTGTGATGATAACAAAGAAGGCTCCACCAAGCAGAAAACATATTTATTTATTTATTTATTTATGCGTTTTTATATAGCGCGGACTTTACCTGAAGGCGTCAGAGCACTTCACAATAGGAACAGAAAATTACAGGTGAACAACTTACAAAATCAGACGTTAAGTTAAATGAGGTAAAAGTGACAATTGTGAGCAAACAAAATACATGAGGTAGCAAACAGTGCATTTCAGGAGGAAAAAGTGACAAGTGTGCAGATTACAAGAGAAAACAAAGTACAATTAGAGGTAAAATACTGCAATATATGCTAGACACTCAGGCACAAGAACAAACGTTACGTAGGGAATGGTGGCACTTGTGCAAGTATCAAAGGCAAACAACATGTGAGAGGTAGCAAACAGCGTGTTACAAGAGAAAAGTGGCATGTGCATGTTACAAAAGAGTACTAAACACAGGTACAAGGATAATACTGCAATAAATGGCCAACACTCCAACCACAAGAACGCACTGGGAAGGCACTTCCATAGTCATGGAGAATAGAGTTTTCAGTAATGGGAGGTCTTCCTTCAGATAATAGAGAGGGCGTGAATTACTTTTGGAGGTGTCTTTGGAGGAGGAGAACTTTGAGGTCCGTTTTGAAGGCCTGGGAGGAGGTGGTGGTCCGGAGCTGAGGCGGAAGTGAGTTCCAGATTCTCACCGCGTTGCCTGAAAAGGATTGGGCCATCGATCTTTCCTTCTTGAAAGTGGGAGGTTTAAGCAGTAGATTTTCCGCATTACATGATGGTCTAGAGACTCCAGAGAGTTTCAGTTTATTCGCCAGGTAGCGAGGGGAGGAGGAGTGCAAGGCTTAGTGGGTGATTACAGGCAGTCTTGTAGATAGCTCTAGCCTCGATGGGAAGCCAGTGGAGGGTGGATAACATCGGTGTGATGTGGTCGCTTATTTTTGCCCCATAAATTAAACGAACTGCTGAATGGAGAACATATCTAAGGGGGGACAAGTGGGATTTGAGGAGGCCAGTAAGAAGAGAATTGCAGTAGTCCAGTCTGGAGAGGACCAGCGATTGCACCAGGGTTTTAAGGTCCTGCTCCGGGAAAAAGCGACGAATTTCCCAAAGAAGGCGCAGTTGGTATCGAGCAGACTTTGCAATGGAATTGATGTGGGAGATTAGATTGAGTTTTTTGTCGAGTATGACACCCAGGGATTTTGCGCTGTCGACAACGATGGGTTTTATTGTTAAGTAGATTCATCTGATCCATCCATGATTGAACCAGGGGGAGAGAGTGAGGAGGAGAGGAGGAGGAATTCAGTTTTGGAGGGGTTCAGAATCAGTTGATGAGTTGACATCCAGTTTTGAATGGAGTCAAGAGTAGAGCTTAGGATGGAGGGATCGTGAGTGGAGGCAACCTTGAGGTAGATTTGAGTCTGCATAGAGATGATAGTGGATCCCGGATTTACTTAGGAGATTTCCCAGTGGTTCTAAATAGAGATTGAACAATGTGGGTGCAAGTATAGAGCCTTGAGGAACACCTTGACCTATCGCCACAGGAGATGAACGACTGTTCGCTATTTTGATCATTTGGGATCTATCTGAGAGGAAGGAAGCAAACCATTTAAGCACAGTGACCTCCATGCCCATTCTCTGTTGAAGAGTGTTGAGGAGGGTGTTGTGATTGACAGTGTCAAAGGCTGCAGAAAGGTCAAGGAAAATTAGGACCACCCCCGAATTGAGTATCCTCAGCGCGTCATCAACCACTTGCAGTAGGGCTGTTTCAGTGCTGCAGTTTTGGATGAAGCCGGACTGACAATTGTCAAGAAGATCATTGTCCTTGATATGACGAGAGAGTTGTTTTGCTACACATCTTCCTGTGATCTTTGCAAGAAAGGGTAGGTTAGTGATGGGGCGGAAGTTGTTGAGGTCATTCACATCAGCAGTGGGTTTTTTAAGCAGAGGGGTGACCTGCCCAGTTTTGAAGGAGACAGGAAGGGAGCTTTGACAGAGGGAGAGGTTGACCAAAGTGGTCTAATAGGAAAGGGAATGGGAATAGAAGTCAATGGCAATGGCACTGGGGATGAGGTCCAGAGAATGGTTGGAGGGCTTTGTTTGAAGAATGCACTTGAGAAGGGCATCTTCAGATATGGGGTCAAAGTTCTGCCAAATGGTTGAGGATTTGCGCTCCTCTGGAGGGGTAGGAGGAGCGGCCTGATCCACAAGTGATTTCACTTTTTCATCAAAGAATATAGCGAAATCTGCTGCTTTCTTTATAGAATCCTCCAACATGGAGGTTGGGGGAGAGCGGTTAGGAATCTTGATGAGATTGAATAGTTTTTTGGGTCTATTTTTGGCTGAGTCAAGGAGGGTCTTGAAGTGCGATCCTTTCCCGAAGAAGATGTGCTTGTGGTACTTGGATCTTGCTGAACGAAGCATGGCCAAATTATCGGTGGAGGGCACTTGCCTTCATTGTTTCTCCAGGAATCTTAGCTGCTTTCTTTCTTCATAGAGGGATTTGTTGAACCAAGGTGCTGAGGGAGTGGGCCTTATCTTTTTGCTTTTGAGTGGAGCAACGTTATTGATTTTGGCTGCAAGGACTGTGAGGCATTGGGAGGTGAGTTCGTCAACATCTAGGTTCGGGTCTAGCCTTGGAAGTGATAACAAAGCTGATTCACAGAGGGGACCAACATCAATATTTTTAGCATCACGGAACCAGGAGGTTGCCCTCTTAGGTTGGCCAAGAGTTATAGAGTGTGATAGGTGAAGAGAAAATGGGACGAGGAGGTGGTCAGACCAGTCTACATGAATGGGGGTAGTGATAGAAAGCATGCCTGCTTTAGACATAACAAGGTCCAGGATTGAGCCTTTAGAGTGTGTTGATTCTGTGCAGTGTTGGATAAGATGGTTTGCAGAGAAGAAGGTGGCCAGCTAGTTCGCAGAAGAGTCATGCGGTACGCCCCAGTAGAGATTGAAGTCACCCACGAAGGTCTGATTGTCACTTCGCGAGTATTGGTCGCTGATGAAGTCAGTGAGTTCCTCCATAAACGAAGGGCCTCTACAAGGCGGGAGGTAAATGACATGGAATCTGAGGGGTGAGCGTTGGTGCAATTGAAGCTCAATAGAAAGGCATTCAAAGGTGTGGAAGAAGCTGATAGGAGAAGCCTTAAGTTGAAGGGAGTTTCTAAAGATGACTGCAACACCTCCCCCAATGTTGTCAGTTCTGTCATTCCTAAATATAGAATAGCCTATGGGTAATAGGAGATCAAACATAGAGTGAGAGGTATCATTGAACCAGGTCTCTGTGAGGTAGGTCATGTCAATATCGTGAAGGGTGATGGTATCAGAGATTTCAAGTTTGTGTTTTACTGCAGATCTGCAGTTGTGGAGCAGACAGCGCAGCTCTGTCAAGACTGTTTTGATGACGGGGGCACTTGGGCTCTGAAGGGTGATCGGGATATTGTACTTATGCGGGGGTGCTCGGGAGGGTTTAGGTGGATGCCTGGTTCTGACAGAGCAGATGGTCGGAATAGTGTAGATAGTAGGTATACTAGGGGATGCAGGTTGAAGAAGGGTGGCGTTCAAGGGCTTGTGTGAGTTAACGAAGTTTGCAGATGACAGGTTGAGCTTGGCTGTATTGGGGTGAGGGGGCGAGGTGCATCTCGTGGGAAGTTGGGAGGGAGTAGAGGTGCATGGAAAGGTGGAAATCTTAGAGCTTAAAAGTGAAGTTGCAGCTACAAGCTGGGAGATGGAGGTGATAAGAGAGCCTAGCTTATTTTTCAGAGAGAGTAAGGCAGAGCACGGAAGGTTGGGTGGCTCGATGGAAATAGGAGTTGGTGGAATTGGTGGTGGAAGGCACGGAGAGGTGGGGGGACATGATGTGAGTTGGGGTATAGGGTTCAAGAGTGGGGAAAGGTGGAGGTTGAGAGCGGGAGTTGGTGAAACGGAGGTGAAGGGAGAGTTGTCTTTGTTGGCGTTGCAAGAGGGAGAGGAATTAAGGACATATTTAGGGAGAGATGGGTGCGGAACAAGACGGTAAGGTGGAAGGAGAGGGGAGGACTGTGTGGAGACATGGGAATGTAGGAGGTTTGGGAGGGAAAGAGGCGAGGTGGTTGTATAGAGGTCCTGTCAGCTAGGAGAGGTGGCTGTGAGGGAACGGGCATCTGGTAGAGTGAGGGGGGTTGAGAGAAAGGGAAGTTGAGGAAAGGAAATGGTTCTGCTGGGCCCGAGGGAGGGAAATGGAAAGGGTTACCAAGGGGGGAAAGGGAGAAGCACAGCATTGCTGGAGGAGTGGGAGGGAGGATAGAGATGCAGTGGGTTTGTGGAGAAATCGCAGAGGAGGGGAGTAGATGTAAATGTAAATGTGTTGGACTTGTAAAGCGCACGGCTGCCCTTGAGCGTCCCGGCGCTGAAGACCGCTGGGGAACCCGTCCTGGCTTTCCCTGTGAGATGGTCCCTTCTGGGTATCTCCAAGGTGAAACCAGGCATCCCCGGCGTCTGTGGGGGGCCGTTGTAGAGATGAGGCAAGCTTAATGCCCAGAGTTGCCGAGTGTGATCCCTGGTTAGAGTAGGCACTGAGGCGAGAATTGTCGAGTCCGCTGACCCTGGTCCACGACCCTGCCGCGTCGGGAATCGAACCCTGGTCCCGGGCCGTTCTCTGCTTCTGGGTCTGCTGCCTCTAACCAGTGAGCCACACCTCTCCGTAGGGAGGGGAAGAGGTGGTAAAAGAGCGAGAGACAGGTGTCTTTGCCTTGGATCATGACAGTACCGTTGTTATAGAGTGAGATAGTGAGGTAGCCGTTGAAACACGCAGAGGGGGACATTTTTAGTTGTTTCCCATGAGGGATAGAGGAGGAGGAGGTGACGTTAAGGGAATTGTATAAGCTGGTGGACCAAGTGGGGGTGTCGTGAGTGAAGAAAATGAAATCGTTTTTGAGCCTCCCAAAACAACCATTGTAAAATTGATGAACAAAGAGGGAATCCGGGAAACGTTCAATACTGTTATGCTTCAGTCATTTTATTGCAGCTTTAGTCTGGTTGGGAGGATCATTGATTTTGTAGCAATTAATTCCAGCCTTAACTCGAGTGGTGGCCATGTTGGGAAAGTGAGGCGGAGGAGGGTGGGGGGAATATGAGAAGGGTGTTACTGGGAAAGCGGTGGTGAGGAGAAGTAAATGGGCATAAAGGGGGCACATATTCCAGACGTTGGGTGAAGATATCAGAACTAATGTGCCGTCCAGGAAGTGAGGTGGGTATTTCTTGGGCCCTTCATCTGGGAATACATGATGCCACCTGTCACTAGATAATATTTACAAGGGAATTGTTTACATATGATAGGACGAACTTGACCACTTTCAGAACCTTCACAAAGCAAATATAGTTGAAGTAGAACAGAATATAAATGAACACCCAGTGACCATTGGTGAACACTGTACTTAACACCAGCCTGTTAACAGAACCACATTCGTCACCAACCGCATTGTACGCCCATGATCTCAACAGACTACTATTGGACCCTAAGCTCCTGAGAATCACTAACATTAGGGGCAAAGAGCATATGGTGAAGCAAAATCTGACTGACAAAATCTAAATATGCACAACAACCTCGTACTACATAAAAAACATTTCCTAGCACCACATATACGTACAAGGGCCTGGCGCCCTAAAAACCTTGCAGTCTCCCTGGCCAACTGGCCATCTCAGATGGGGACTCAAATGCCCTGAATCCATAGTGTCAATGGTACTGCCAATGCAGCGGGAGTCCTAACTCAATCAGAACTGTCTCCACGGATAAAGTTGCCTCAATGGTGCAGCTGCCACTACTTGCTGCCCTGCTGTTAAAGGCCTAAACGGTGCAGCTGGCACTACTTGCTGCGCAGCTGTAAAAGGCCTAAATGGTGCAGCTGTCACTACTTGCTGTGCAGCTGTACAAGGCCTAAACGGTGCAGCTGGCACTACTTGCTGCGCAGCTGTAGATGAGGCAAAGGCCATTTTCTTCCGCAGAACTTCTGAGGCTCGAAAATATCCTTTTGGCCCTTTTCTGCCCGGTGTAAACCCTCAGGATCAATGTTATTCTCCCCAGTTACACGGAGCCTCCGGGGCCCCTCCCGTCAGCATTCCCCGTGTGGGGTGGGGAACACACACAAAGACACCAGTGCGTTATTATTTTGCAGAACTTTGCTTTCTCTAGCGTTTCAGCATGAGATTACACTGCAGACATGGAACATACCAAGCCAAAGGCAGGTAAACACGCGTTGCTAACCAGACGCACTCTCCCTCTCTCCTGATCACCGTGGCTGCTCCGCCATTTTGGAAACGAATTTCCTTTTACCCTGATCATTACGGTGCGTGCATATTATGTGTGGTAGATTGCTTATGGCAGATGTGTGGGCAACAGCATGCGTTTAGATGGGCTAGCGCTGCTTTATAATGAGTCAGCTTTGAGTTATGGTGGCGAGTGTTGCCGAGTAACATGTAGCAGATCAGGACACTCGGGCGCCATTGCAGCGTCAGGCATGACGACATCGGACAAGAAAATCCTTCAGATTAGCCATAAATGTATCCAAAAGTGCAGTCACCCACCTTCATTCGCCGAGATTGCTGCAAGGCAGAGGAACTTGATCACTCAGCTTTTATTTCAATGTTTTATCTTCCGAACTCGGACTCAGACCCACTCCTGCCGGACCCACAGCCCTCAATCGTGGCTCCAAGCCACTGCTCCTACCGGTGACTCCGGATGGTCCGCTGTGCCTCTCGCTGCCTATTTTTCCCAGCCACGTCCTAGGCTGGGGGGCCGCTGCAGTCAGTCGCGCAGATCCTGGGCCCGCACTCGCAGGCACCTCAGTGCGTCTTTGCCGCACTTTCCAGCTGCAATCACGTAGGCCTCGGGAGCATGCCCAGCACAGCAGCACGTCTTTCCAATTAGAGGTATTACCTGGAAGGCAATAGCAATTAATAGATCCACAAAGATACCCACCTTGCGAGAAACAAACCATGTTACAGAGTTACTCCCCAGGAATATGGAATAGACATCAAAGGGAAAATTAGTAGAGCAAATGGAGGAGATTGATTCACACACCTTAATCCAAAAACAGGTTGATGTTGGGACAAAGTAAAAAGGAGTGCATTAATGAGCCATGGTTGTGTTGACATGACCAGCAATTCAAGGATAAGTCTACACTATAATTGGAAAGAGATAATGGAGTGAAAAATACTCTTTGATAAAAGTAATAAAGGGTCTGAGTGGTGCTAGCATTACAAGAGGTATGGTGTATGCATGTCCAAAAATAGAGTTCCATTTGTGAACAGAGAGAGTACGCTGGAAATCAGATTCCTATAAAAGTTCAACTTTAACCTTGGGGCGATTAATAGAGAAAAATTAAGATATTTATAAATGTGAGAGGCCCTGATAGAGGAAGAAGTGGATAAAGGTTCTAACATGGATTCCAAAGAAGAGGGAGGAGGTCTAAAAAGGAGGGAAAACCGATTGGTGAAGAGCTATCTCAAAGACTCATATCTAAGTAGTGATGATACAGGTAGATCAAATTTAGACTGTACCTCTCGGGGGGAAAGAAAAAGAGAATCCTTTATTAAATGCTTAACAAGGAAAATCCCTTTAGCGGCTCATTGTTTCCAAAAAATGGTACGATTTGACAGTTTAATGATTTTGATATGCCACAGAGGTGAGTCTAGAAATATTTGTAGAGGAGAATGGGATCTGCGCGTAGCTGGGTAGAAGGTAAAAAGAAAGCTTATATTCATCGGGTAATTAAAAGAACGAGGAGGATTAATAAAACTGGCTAATAAGGAAAAAGGAAAAAGATAAATCAGAGATTCCACCTATCTGTGACCGACCGAACTGGAAATCCCTTCAGAGGCAGATAAATAGGGTAAAACTTGTTGAATTAGAAAGGAAGAAAGATATTGTTGAAAATTGGGAAAGTGAACACCTCCCCGTTATTTAAGTGCAGACAAGAGGGCTAAGGAAATATGGGCTTTCTGACCGTTCCAGAGAAATTTACTCAAAACTCCATTAAGGGTTTTAACATTTTTTAAGGGAAGTTTCACTGATAACTGTTAGATCTGGGGGTCTCTAGTTGGCAATGTTATTCACCTTCGTCCAAATAGGGATCCTTACTTCTAAGTCAGGATAAGGGGATTACACTCCTTAATAACCCCTGCTCACCCCCTTGGTAATTTGGCACGAGCAGACAGGCTTATCTCAGAGGTAGTGTGTTAAGAATTTGTGCATATACACAGTAATACAGTGATAACACTACAGATGGACACAACACATGTTTTATAAAAAATAAGTATTCTTTATATAGACTTAAACACAAGACCACAAACGACAAAAATCCACAATACTACACTTAAGAATACTTAAAAGAAGATTAAAGTCTCTTAGTTCAAGTTGATGGTAGATGCGACAAAGTTCTAAACAAAGTACCTGGATGCGTAACGCAGTGGAAACAAAAAGACTCGCAGAAGGGAGATGCATCGGTTCTGTGACCCGGGGGAACGGTTGCGTCCTTCCTCAATGCTTGCGCAGAGTAGGGGACTCGTCGTGAGCCTTACAGGTGCGGAGGTGATACATAGATTCTTGGCCTGCGGGCCCGTTGCGGTGCGCAAGATGACGCCTTGATGCGATCCGATGATCCAGTTGTGATGCGAGAAGATGGCGTCCTTGATGCGGCGATGCGATGACGATGCGATGACGCCCTGGCAGCCTTGCGGCGACTCTGTACTTTGGAGCTGCGACAGGCCCTGCGACACGCTTCTCCGGCGATGCGATGGCGACTCTCTCGATGGCGTCACGCTTCTCCGGTGATGCGACAGCAGGCAACTTCGATGAACACACGCTTTCAGGGAGATGCGGCGAAGGCTCGCTTCTCCGGCGTTGTGATGATTTCAGCTGCAGCGGTGACACACTTCTTCCCGATGTGTCGCGCTTCCAGCTCCCAGCGGCACGCAAGTGGCTGGACTCAGAATTCCCAGGAAGGAAATTCAGGAGGGAGCTGGAGGTGAAGTCTTTTGGCCCTGAGACTCCAGCAGGAGGCAAGCACAGTTCAAGCCCTTGGAGAATATTCTGTAGATGGAAGTCCTTACAAAGTTTCTTCTCCTTTCCCTTGGCAATAAAGCAACCACTGCAGGCCAACCCAGCAAACAGCACACTGGCAGAGGGGCAGTTCAAACTCCTGCAGCTTCCTTGGTTCTTCTTCTTGGCAGAAAGGTTTCTTGTTCCAGAAGTGATCTAAATTCTGTGGGACTGGGTCCTAATATTTATACACCAAAATCCTTTGTTCTCTGAAGGCAGAGAGGCCTCTGCGTAGTTCAAATCAGTTTCTGAGCACTTTGTTGACATGACTCTCCTCTTCCTTTCACTGTGCAGGGCAGAGACATCAGCCGCCCCACAGGAGGTGGAGCCAGCACAGGGGAGGGAAGATACAGCTCTGGAGCACTCTGTTGACAGGATTCCTCTTCTCCTTTCACTGTGCAGGGCAGAGACATCAGACAAGCCACAGGGGGTGGAGCCAGCATTGTAGAGGGAAGGCCCAGCCCTATCCAGGTCCAAGGTGTACTCCCCCCTTACATCTGGATGTAAATCTCCCTATTCACCACTGAGCTGTCCCAGACTGTCTCCTGGAATTTCCCCAGCCCTGTCACACACAAACCCAGACAAGGAATACACAACTCAGCAGAGGCGGGCTCAAATGGTTAGGCAAGCAAATACATACTTTCTAAAAGTGGTATTTGCAAACACAGAATATTAAAATAAACTTTACTAAATGATGTATTTTATTATTCTGAGTTCAGGCATACAACATTCGAATTTCTACCATGTTCCCTGAGTCAGTTAGTATTATAGAATGTAATAATCTTCACTGCCCATTCTGGCCTATGAGAACAGGTAGCCTTCAATAGTGAAAAACGAAAATGGCTGTAATTCACTATAAGAACATGCTACACACATCAGAGCATGTCCTACCTCATACTTACAATGCACCCTGCCCTTGGGCCCACCATAGGGGTGTCTAATATGAAGCAAAGGGAAGGCTTAGGGACTGGAAAGTGGATGCACTTGGCCTAGTCGACATGGCAGTGCTAGACTGCACACAGGCCTTGCAATGGCAGGCCTGAGACACACTTTAGAGGCTGCTTCTGTGGGTGGCACAACCAGTGCTGCAAGCCCACCAGCAGTATTTGATCTACACGCCCTGGGCACACATGATGCACTGTACTAGGGTCTGACAGTAAATCAAATAACCCAATTGTGGAATAACCAATCAGTAGATCCATTTAACATAGGGAGCACTTGCACTATGGCACTGATTAGCAGTGTCACAGTGCCCAAAGCATAAATCCAGCAAAAACATATCAAAACATAGGAGGCAATCCGTCAAAAAATGGGAGGGAGACTCACACCAATGATGTCAGGTCTAACAATAACACAGACAAATAAAAAATTAATAACGGGAAGCAGCATCATTTTGATTGCGTCCAATCTATCCCACAAAGACAGGAAAAGTAGAGACCATTTATTTGTCATGTTGTTTACTTTTAAAAGGGCCTCATGTAAATTGAGCTGAATCGTTTTTGCAATAGAAAAGGAATAATTAATCCCCTAGCAAGTGATACTATTAATATTCCACTTAAAATCAGACCCTTCAAGCATGCTCCTTAAACAGTATTTATTTAGTGGAAGCACTTCTGATTTAGAAACATTTAGTTTATAACCAAATAAAAAGGAATAAGAAGAAAGAAGATCTGAGAATGCGGGTTAAGAAGTAGATGGATCCAAAATATATAGCATAATATCATCAGCATAAGCAGTACATTTAATTTCAATTGCCTTATGCTTGAAGCCTCAGAAGGTGGGTGAATTCTGCAAAGAATGTAGAAAAGTCTCAAGGGAAAAATAAAAAGCAAAGGAGAAAGAGGACATCCTTGACTGGTACCTCGTTGTAAAGGAAAATAAGACGATTGAGAACCATTAACAAAAACCATTGTAGTAGGAGAAGAGTATAACAAATTAATCAGGGATAAAATAGAGGGCCCAAAATAATAATGATAATAATAATACTGGAGCTTGTAAAGCACGACAGCTACCTCAAACAGAGGTGTCCCGGCACTGAAGCAGCAGGCAATTGCGTGCGGAAGGGCTACGGTACTAACAACACTTCCTAATCTGCCTTAAAGAGCCACGTCTACAAGGCCTTTCTGAAACAGGTTTCTGAATTAGCCTATTGGAGGTTCCCTGGTAGGGCATTCCACATTGTGGCTGTTCTAACTGTGAATGCTCTACCACCCAGACACACTTTCGCAAAGTGGGGGGTACACATCAAGTTATGAGAGTTGGACCTCAGCGCTCAAATTTACTTATAGGGACAGAGTCTTTCCTTCAGATAGCCAGGGCAACTTCCATTGAGGGCCGGTAGCCATGGTCTTAAATGTTATTCTTTTCTCCACTGGGAGCCAGTGGAGCTCATGTAGATGCGGAGAGACTTCGCGTCGAAACGGGATGTGACCAGTCTCGCAGCCGCATTCTTTACCATCTGGAGGCGGCAAATAGATCATTTGGGGAGGCCAAGATGTAAGCCATTTGCGTAGTCTAGCCAATATGTAACTGTTGCATGGACTAAGGATTTGCTGCAGTCTTCCGGTAGGAAGTGTAAAATTTTCCGGAGTTTTTTAATTTATTAAAATATGTTGCAGAGACCTGCTGTATTTGAGCGGACAAAGAGAGGTCAGCCTCCTATCTCCCATTTCGAATATGTGTGGCAGGGGGCGGCGATGGAACCATTTATGAAGCCCACCACAGATCTGAATCTGGCACTGGGCCCTTACCGAAGAGCAGAACTTCTGACTTCCCTTTATAAGTTTTAATTTTGTTTGTGTTCATTCATAGTGCTTTATCTCGCAGACACCCTTTGAAGTTCTTGAAGCATTTACCGACCGCTCCTCAAAAGGGAAAACAAACTGGGTGTCATCGGTGTAGGAAATTGCTTTCACTTCCTAGTTGGTAATCAAGGAAAAAAGCGGAGCAAGGTAGAGGTTAAAAAGTGAAGGGCTCAGAGCTGAACCCTGAGGGACACTGCAACAAAGATGTTTTGGTTTAGATTCAAATGGTTGTAAGGCAACTCTCTTGGTGCGACTGCATGATAGGATGTCAACCAGATCAGCACTTTCCCCCCCAAAGACCATTCTTTCTAATCTGTGTACTAGTATGGTATGATCAACAGTGTCAAATGCAGCGGGCAGATCCAGGAGCACCATAAATGCTGATGCCCCTGAATCCATCGACCATCTTACCGACTCTGCCACCTCAAGGAGAGCGGTCACCGTGCTGAATCCCACCCGGAATCCTCTCAATAAAGTTGGTCAGTTGGCGGTGGACCAACTTCTCCAACATTTTACCTTGGGCTGGGAGCAGAGAGATGGGACTAAGGTTGCTGAGGTCTCCTGGATCACCATTTGGTTTCTTTCTCTAAGGGAGATGTTTAGCAAGTTTCAATTTATCTGGAAAGACGCCACTGTCAAGAGAGGTGTTCCATATATGAAGTAGCCTACCCATCAGGGAGAGGGATAGCATTTTCCACAGTTTAGGAGGGCATGGATCATCTTGGGCACCTGAATGGCATTTTTAAATTTCTGCTAAAGCATCTTGAGTCGAGATAGGTGTGAAATTAGTGAACGGAGATACCTCCACCACACCCACAGGTATATCTGCTTTTTCAGTTGCCTCAGAAGTCAAGAAGGAGTCGTAGACCTTTAAAATTTTATTGTCAAAATAGGTAGCAATATTTTTGGAGTGATCTGCGTTGTGGATGCTCAAAACAATATGATCCCACCTGGCTGCTTTTAGTGACTTATGAAAATCTTTTAGTGCTTTTTTGTAGATTCCCTTTGCTAAGTTACAATAGCACATTCTCCACTGGCGTTCTAATTGTTTGCACCTGCATTTAGCTTCTTTGAAGGCATTTGAGAACCAGGGAGCGGAAGGAGACATTCTAATGGATTTCACTACTCTGCCCGGAGCGATAGACTCCACAGCAGAGGCAATCAATTGATTTATAACAACTGCATCTGCATTGGGGTCAGAAAATAGACGAGGATAATTGTCCTGCAGAATAGGGCTTAAAGATGCTTCGGTCAGGTTATTCCAGTTTCTTGAGCGCATGCATCATAAAAAGGCAATCAACACGGTCAAAAGCTTTCTCCACGTCAAGAGTTATGGCTGCAACAGGGGAAGAGCTCTTAGATGCAAGATGAATAATATTAAGAAAAGTTCTGGAATTATCAGTTATAGTCCTCTCCTTAACAACCCCCATCTGCTCAGGACCAATCAACTCTGGAAGTACCTTAAAAAAAAAACTCTGGAAGTACCTGATTAATGCGAAGGGCTAGTACCATGGCAAAGATTTTCCAATCTAGATTAATCAGTGATGTGGGGCGATAATTAGCACAAAATACAGAATCTTTATCTTTTTTAGGAACTAAACAGATCATAGCTTCTAGAAAAGAGCCTCAAGCCCCAGTGGAGGAAACAAAATGTTAAAACAAATATAAAAGATGAGGCAAAAGGATATGAGAAAAACAGGAATAAAATTCAACAGTATCATTGTGTAACTTAGATAAGGCAGATTTGATCTCCGAAAGGGATATATTGGCATCCAAAATAGAGCAATCAGGAAGAGGGGAAGAGCGAGGAGGTAATGAATCAAAATATGAATCCAAGGCGGCGTCAGAAGGAGAAGATTCAGGGGTACATAAGGTCTTATAAAAATAAGAAAACATTTTGAAATCTCTTCATCCTTAAAGCGATGAATACCGCAGTCAGCAGTAATCTTGTCAATTCTGGATCTTTGAGACTTAGTCGTCAAGTAATTCGCCAGCAATTTACCCACTCTTTTGCGGCCACCATAAAATTTAGAATTAATTTTTAATAATGTTCCAGAAGCTTCCTCCGTGGATTCTCTATAGAAAGCTGGTTTTGCCTGATCCAGATTCTTAAGAGAGTCAGCCTTGTTAGATGAAAAATATGTATTCTCCAATTTCTTAATAGAAGATAACATAGAAGCAGACTCCTTACGATATTGTTTCTTTTTACTGGCTACATAATCAATAATAAAACTTCTAGCTGTCGCTTTAAAGGCATCCTATAAGTTGTGAAAAGGCATATCTGGATTGGCATTAAGGACAAAGAATTCTGAAACAAAGTCTTTAAAGCGTACAATAACAGAGGGATCTTTAAGAAGCTAATTATTAAATCGCCTTCGGCGAGATTTGGAGGGCAGGGGAGGAAGATTTAAAGTGATAAGGACATGAGCATGATCAGAAATCCAAATGGAACCAATCTCAGCATGCAATAGATTGGGAAGAAGATGTGGGCTCAAAAAATATTATCAATTCTAGATATAGTGTTATGAGTCAGGGAATAAAAGGTGAATTCTAAACAATCAGGATTGAATATTGTCTAGGCGTTTACCAAATCTCTACAGAGTACGGTGTTAGCGAAGTTTTTTTGCATTTTATTAGGAACGTATCTGGAAGTAGATTTCCTATCAATAAATATATCCATGACCTGATTACAAACACCACCCACAAGGAGATTAGAGTCAGAGCATGAATGAAGAGTATGCAACATGGATTGTCAGAATTAGGAGTCGATCCCTGTGGGACCATAAATGTTGAAGAGAGATATACGTGAACCATTAATGAGAGTATTAATGAGAGTATGAAGAAGAAGCAAATGTCCATCCCCATCCTTCTCCTCGTTTTCTACAGTAAGGTAAAGGGACTTATGATATAGTATCATCACTCCATTTCTCCTATCTTTAGATGGGGAACTATAAACATCACCAACCTATTGTTTTCTAAGGGAATTAACATCGGTATCATTAAGTTGTGTTTCCAGTAACATTGCAATTTTACATTGTAGTTTGGAAAGATGCGTAAGTACTCATTGCTTCTTAACAAGATTAAGTAAACTTTATACATTCCATGAAATAATTCAAACATTATCAGTCATCGCATAGGGGAGAAGACATTAAACAATACCATAAGCACTGCAAAAATGATCAATAACATGAGCATTGCAAAATTCAGAAGGGTTATATAGTGAATATTACAGCGATCAAAGTCGACAAGGTTATAGAGTTGAACTGAATACAGATAAGTATAAAGAAAGATATGAGAAAATGGTAAGTAAGGGTTATAAAGAGGAAGAAAGGAAAAGGAAATAGAGAAAATGCTAATGAAAAAGGAAATACATTAACTAAAGTCAAAAGAGAGAAAATATAAAGAAAGAGAAAAAAAACAGAAAGGAGAAGGAAAAGAAGAAAAGGTAGAAGAGGAAGTAGATAATAGACAAAGGAAAGTTGACAAGAAGGCGAGGGACTTCAGTCAAGAAAGATAGGATAAGTATATAGATTAAAGAAAATAACCTGGGGAGCGGGTAACCACAAAGGAAGACAGATGTCAGAGCCAGCAAGAACAACCGAGAACAACCAAGACCAATATTAGAAAAATACATATGAAAACAAGGAGCCTACTAAGGAATAACACAACACAAGGGAGACCAACTATATATTAGACCTTAATTGTTAAACGTAAAACAGGCAGGCAACAGCAATAAAGGGTCATTATGAAATTCTCAAATACTTACCAGACATGAAGATTAACGAAGAACATTAGGATTGAGGTAAAAAGGCAGGGAGGAGGGAAACATCTGGGGAATGGGTTCGTACAGGAGGAAAGAACATCTGTGGAAAAAGACAAGAGAAACGGTAATATGAAATGGCCTCCGAGGAGGACAAAAGAGCTACAATAATCTAGAAAGAGCAGCAAAAATAGACTATAAACTACAACCAGAAAAAAAGACAAAACTCATCAAAAACTTTAAGTAAAACAGATGAACTCAGAGAGCATAAGGCAAAGCAGAAACGACAATGTTGTTCAAGGCCCTCCAAAGTCCATTACATCTTTTTTATGATGAGAAATACATTGTCTTAGATCTTCACGACGATTGAAGGAGTAAGACCTCTCTTTGTATGTAACTTTAAGGAATCGGGGATGTGCAAGGCCGTATCGTGCATTCATGGAAGAAGAGTTGGGCGAAGAGAAAGAAACTCCTTGCGATGGCCAGCAGTGGCACAAGCCACATCTTGAGAGAAAAAACTTTCTGACTGGACCATAACATCTGCTTTCTTAACTTTGCCGCTGAAAAGACAATTATTAACTCCGTGTACTCCAAAAATAAAAGGATTATCCCTCTGGGGCAAGTGACTGTCGAAGAAGAAGGCAAAACCCCTGTTTTAGGACCAATGCGGTGAGAAATCTGCAAATTAAGAGTGGTGCCATCTTTGAGACCAACAATTTTGGAGATGTGTATTTTTAAGAAGGTGAGCATGTCAGATCCCTCCTCTCCCTCAGGAATACTCTAAATTCGAAGATTGTTGCATCTATTGCGATTTTCTAAGCTTTCCGTTTGCACCGTGAGGAGAGCAATTTCCTTAGACATATCAGCAACCTGCGGAATCACATCTTGAGCATCGCTAATCTTCTGTTCCACCGCCGATACTTTTGAGTTTAAGTTAGACCATTTCTCGTCCAACCTCTAAAGGGTAGCATTGGTTTCTACCATGAAAGGTTTAAGCATCCTTATCTCTTCCATGAAGTCCTCCATTGTTGTGGGTAGTGGAGACTTGGTAGGCGAGTTAGGTTTCTTTTTGTGACGTTAAATGAGCCTTATAAAATGCTGCAAAAAACAGTAATGAAAAAGCTCCTCTAATCTTCTGTGCACCACATCTGCACTGGGAGGCCTGATTCCGTAGGCAACCTAACAAGGAACATATTTAATATCCACCACCAGACTTAGCAGCAGTAAATATGGACCGTGCCTACTTACTGTAGAAAAAGCATCAAAACACAACAACTGACTCAGTCCATTTATCAGGAAGGCCACTTATGAAGACACACTGAGTGTGGGTCAATTCCGCTGAGCAGAATCCTTTTATTAGGCAAACCAGCATATTCGGCAAAGTATTTCAACCCGCCCTACGCATTTTGGAGATCCCTTCTCCTTGATCACGAGCTTGGAATGAATGGATGCAGAAAAAAACAGTCTCTAGTGGCCGTTATATCACACTCTATTGCACTGAGTGCGTCTTCATTTGTGGACAATCTTTTTTTAAGTTTTACCGACTGGTCCAGGTCGGGAAGGCTGCACCGCCGCACAATGTTAAGTGGACTGCGGATACAGATACACTGTGCCATCACGCAGAGTTGCAGGTTGGTGAATTTTGGATTTGCGATGCAACTGGGGGGCTCTATCGAAAGCTTTGAACATACAAGTGCAATGATGCGGAACCCATAGGGGTATAATTTCAGCAGGAATACAAGTCCCAACAAGCATTCAAGACTATTTAGGCCCAATAGAGGGCGATATAATGGCCACTAGAGACTGTTTTGCCCATTCCAAGCCTGTGTTCAAGGAAAAGGGATCTCCGAAACGCGTAGGGCCGGTGGAAATACCTTGCTGCATACGCTGGATTGCCTAATAACCTTCGCTAGAAACGCGTCTGCCTGGCGTTTCCTGAACTCGGCTATTTTTTGCTTGAATGAATCCTGTTGGCAAGTCAGCACATGTCGGGCTCATTCCTATTCGAGTGGGCGTTTGGTTCATTTCAATAGCCAGTATGCTGTTTCACTGGCTCTACCGACATGCCCTCCTGATCTGGTGTGAGGCGCCAAGTCAGCAAAACTTTGGACTCGGTATGAAACTACAGCGCTCTCACCCCCCCGAGAGGTCTCGTGCTATTATACTGGGACTTCCACTTCGGGGAAGGAGGCTGCAGCGTGTCTGCAGGGGCCCCATCAGGTACTGCAAATCATTCTCCTTGTGTGATGGAAACGGAGGAGTGCAACGCAGTGAGACAAGCCACTGTGCATTTGCAAGCCATTCACTGGATGGGCTGACACATTGGACTCGCTGTACCAGCATTCCTCTGACCCCATCACATGCACAGGAGGCAGCACAGCTACGAGCAGAGGCGGGGAGGAACCAACGAAGGAGTGGCCAGAGACTGCTCAGGACACTTCAATTATCCCCAGGTGCAAGGCTCTGAAAAGGAAACGGGAACCGGCACTGATGAAAGCGCACACCTTCGCTAGAAACGCGTCTGCCTGGCGTTTCCTGAACTCGGCTATTTTTTGCTTGAATAAATCCTGTTGGCAAGTCAGCACATGTCGGGCTCATTCCTATTCGAGTGGGCGTTTGGTTCATTTCAATAGCCAGTATGCTGTTTCACTGGCTCTACCGACATGCCCTCCTGATCTGGTGTGAGGCGCCAAGTCAGCAAAACTTTGGACTCGGTATGAAACTACAGCGCTCTCACCCCCCCCGAGAGGTCTCATGCTATTATACTGGGACTTCCACTTCGGGGAAGGAGGCTGCAGCGTGTCTGCAGGGGCCCCATCAGGTACTGCAAATCATTCTCCTTGTGTGATGGAAACGGAGGAGTGCAACGCAGTGAGACAAGCCACTGTGCATTTGCCAGCCATTCACTGGATGGCTGACACATCGGACTCGCTGTACCAGCATTCCTCTGACCCCATCACATGCACAGGAGGCAGCATAGCTACGAGCAGAGGCGGGGAGGAACCAACGAAGGAGTGGCCAGAGACTGCTCAGGACACTTCAGTTATCCCCAGGTGCAAGGCTCTGAAAAGGAAACGGGAACCGGCACTGATGAAAGCGCACAACCTCGCTAGAAACGCGTCTGCCTGGCGTTCCCTGAACTCGACTATTTTTTGCTTGAATAAATCCTGTTGGCAAGTCAGCACATGTCGGGCTCATTCCTATTCGAGTGGGCGTTTGGTTCATATATATATATATATATACATATATGTATATATATATATATATATTCACAACAAAAAACTCCTGCTGCTTCCGAGTGCGAAGAAGGAGAGACGGACCACAGCATTCAGGCAAGATGTTTATATGAACCAAGTTAATCCAGCATGATCAGATGATGCGTTTCGGGCTTGCAAGCCCTTGTTCACATAAAAACTGTGTATCCGCTGGTTATTTTTAAATACTGCTACAAACCCGCCCTCATCACAAGATTGGGTCACATGGTAATGGAACTAAACAACAGACTTCGTAATAACATATTACTTGCATCTCTCGATTGTATATGAGTCTTTTCATGTGTTGTTTTGTTATGATGTCATACAATGAACAGCAAATGCATGATAGCTGGTTTCTGTAAAAATTAAATCACTGTTTAAATACATTTCGTGCATCTAAAACCAAAGATATTCCATTCAATAAAAGAAAAGGACACCAGAATGAATATATATGGGTGTTGAGGCATGTTAGGTTTCCTACAACACAATTTATTGTGTCATTAGACATTACTATATATGGTGAATTCATATCAATTATTCAATACTCCTTTCAAATTTGAGGCCCCCAACCTATTCCAGAACACTTTGTGCTAACAAACATCTATTGCTGGATAAATCCATTGATATAGAACTCTTGATTTCTTAACCCCTATGCATAACTGTTCACCTTAAATTCCATCTAATATAATTGTTACCAACATAGATGTTATGTATCGGGCTCCTAAAGATGTGCAAAAGAATGCGTAGCAGCAAGTGAGATATAATTGTGCAAAAATGTGCTAATATGATCTCAAAATGAGAATATAGTGCATAAGTATGCTAAAAATGAATGTATAAATATAAATAAAAAATTAGAAATGCAAAAATGCACATAGCTAAAATCTTATAAATAACATTCACACATACTAAATAAGCAGTGCAATAGTGTTATAAAACATTGATTTGATATATCAACCATACAAGGTATTTTTTTCGGTATTTTTGCGAATAGATGTATATGCTGGATTCCAGTGCCAAGTACGTAAACTATTCAATAGCAATCAAGATCCAAAACATCGATACTTTATCCTAATAGACAACCTAATTAATACTGTTACGCTCTACAGGGGTCACAGATATAAGACATATTTAATTCATAATACATAAAACTATACTGTGGCTCGACCAGAACTCTTTGCTTAAAGGAGGCAATACAAATGTAGAGAAAGTTGTACATATCTTCGGTCTTATTAAGCCCGTTCGGGCATTTACTATCAAATTCGAGTATTATTTTAGTTTCTAGCTGTCTTAATAAAAGCTACCTATTTACTCCTCTGCGTTGTTTAGGTACAGATGCTACCACAAAATATTTGAGGAAGTTAACACCATTGTTGTGTACTCTTTTAAAGTGGCGAGCTAACGGGTATGTGGGATCACTATGTAATATGGCCCTGAGATGCTATAGGATTCTCACGTGCACCTGCAACTTGGTGCTGCCGATGTAATACAAGCCGCAGGTGCACATGAGGACGTACACAGCAATTGAAACTTCCAGCTATGGCAGTTCCACTAGTGCAGAAAGAGGTTTGATAATGGGCCATATTGACGCCTAATTTACACGCTCTACATGACAAGCATTTATGAAAGCCTGGAGTAGGTTTCAGCCATGTAGAGTTTTGTCTGATTTCCGGACTACTTTGGTCTAAAATGGCACCCATATTTCTAGCTCTACTGAATGTCATGGTAGGGGATGATGATAAGCTTGTTCGCAGTACCGGGTCAGTAAGCACTATAGCCTAATTCTTCTTAACTATAGATCTGATTTTACGTTCTTCGTCACTGCATGCAGTGATAAGTCTGGGCCCTTGCTTTTCTGCTGGCACTTCTTCCGGAACTAACTGTTCTATAGGCTCTATGTTTTTAATGGTGCTATTGGGCAACAAGCTTTCTCTTGATCTTTGTTTAGCTTTATTCATCGCAGCAATGAGCACCTTTTCTGAATACCCTCGTGCTTTCAGTCTTACCAGTAATTCTTTTGCACATCTCTCAAAGTCTGTCTCTACACTGCAGATTCTTTTCAATCGTAATATTTCCCCATCAGGGATACTGGCAATGAGGTGTTTCGGGTGAGCACTAGAGGCATGGAGAGTCACATTCCCAGCAGTAGGCTTTCTAAACAAAGTTGTCTCAATTTTTTCATTCTAAATGTACATTTTGACATCTAAACATTCTATGCTGTTCTTATCTATATGAGATGTAAAGTGGAGGTTCAATTCATTGTTGTTTATAGCTTTAATAGAATCAAGAGCTTCTTTTTTACCGCCTTTCCACAAAATAAAGATATCATCAATGTACCTGAGAAAACAAATTATGTTCTTGCCAAAGCACTCACTGTGTTCCTTTTCAAGAACCTGTTCCTCCCACCAGCCCACTTGCAAGCACGCGTAGCTGGGGGAGAAACAGGCTCCCATTGCCAAGCCTCTGAGTTGTCTAAACAAATCCCTCCCGAATAGGAAAAAAATATTATTCAGACACCACTCAATTAGACTTAAGATTGCTTTGTTATGTTGGTAGAACTCGCATGGTCTGTGGTCTAAAAAGTATTTAACTGCCGATAGTCCTACACTGTGATCTATACTAGTATAAAGCGATTCAATGTCTAGTGCTATTAACAACATTTCTTCTGACCATGGTAAATGTTTTGTTTTTGCAAAAAAATCTCCTGTATCTTTAATGTAACTTGGCAGCTTTTTTACCAACTCCTGCAAAAAGAAATCTACATACTGCCTAACCTGTTCTGCAACACTTTTAATGGCAGAAATAATAGGTCTTCCAGGTATAGGTGAAACATCTTTATGGATTTTGGTATTATCTACATCACTGGGAGGACTAGAAATTCATTATTCATGAATTTGTATTCATCCTGTGAAATTAGTCCTTCCCTGCGCCATTGCATTAGTTGCTTTTTCAATGTCTCTACTGCTTTTGTGTAATTTTTGTGGGTAGATTTTTCATAACAATTGGTATCATTTAATTGTCTTTTGGCCTCTTTGACATAATCCTCTTTTGGCCGGATGACCAAATTACCTACTTTATCGGATTTTTTTAGAAATTATCTCGTTGCTATCACCCAGTTTTTTCATTAGGTTGGCATATTCTCGCTTTTTATGTTGTATCTGTTTCTTTTTTTTTGGTTTTAACTTGCAGGTATAACTTCTTAATGTCTTCACTAACACAGTCATAAAAAATATTTACTGCATCCTCGGAATGAAACAAGGTTTAGTCTTGAAGGGGCTGATCCCAGCACCTTTCTGTAGTAGATTTATTCTCCGTAGCCTGGTTTGGGTGGCTTCATCAATATCTGGATCTGAAGACAGAGATTCTGGTTGGTTTAGATCATGCATCATCAATAAAGTGGGGATATCTGAAGCTGCTAATGTGGGATTGTGTTCATTAATGTCACCACTATACTCGCTGGTTGTTATTTCTTTGTCTTTTTTCATAGCAAAAAAGTCTTTAACTTTAATTTTCTGATGAAGCGAACATATATATATATATATATTCACTGAAAAAACATAGGTTTCAGGGGCGTTATAGTTAGTTGGACATTTCACTCGTGCAAAACCATAGAAATTCCCCTGTTATAGTTAGTTCAGCTAACTATAACTTGCACGCCCGCAATGCACTGCTGATGACTTCACACATTACATCACCCATGACATGGTCAGTGACATCACTCATGACATCACTCATGACATCTCAAATGACATCACTGATGACATCATCCTTGTGAAAGAGTGGCAGACCTCCTCTCACCCTAATATAACCTTTGATACGCACACTCAAAAATACAAACTAACATTTTCAAAACAATCGACATACCAATACCAGTTACAACAAACCTATTCAGTAATTCCAAGATATACACACACATCCACTCATTCACCAACAGTCCTATTGTTCTCGATTGAGACCATTCATGAATATGTGGACGAAGGCCAGATGGCGGCCTTAATTCTTTTAGATTTAAGTGCGCCTTTGACACTGTTGCCCATCATACCCTGCTGCAGGACCTCAAGAGAGGAGGTCTTACAGGTGGTGCCCTGAAGTGGATGGAATCCTTTCTATCTGAGCACAGCTTTCAAGTCATGCAGGGGAAGCACTACTCCAGGAACATCAAGCTGTCACAGGGGGTGCCTCAGGGATCTACCCTGAGCCCGACATTGTTTAATCTGTATGTCACCCCCTTGGCTAAAATCTCGGATAGTTTTGGGATTAAAACTCTGTCCTGTGCTGATGACACCCAGCTGGTGGTCTCCCACGCCCAAGCACAGGTTGGGGCTACCGCCAATTTTGTATCATGCCTTCAAGAACTGGCTGTGTGGATGGCAAACAATTGCCTAAAATTGAATGGCAGCAAGACCGAGGTGCTGGTGATAGGGAGGGCACCTTCTGTGTGGTCGTCGACATGGTGGCCTCAGTTTCTGGGCCCCACCCCTACACCTTGTGAACAAGCTAAGAATCTGGGGGTATGGGTGGACAACAAGCTGTCTTTGACTACCATACCAGGCGGGCGGCAGGCGCCTGCTTTGGAATTTTACGGGGTCTATGAAAAACTCTGTATGCCCTGCCCAATGCATTGAGGAAGACTATGGTACACGCATTTGTTACTTTTTACCTGGATTACGGCAATCTCCTCTATCTGGGTGCTACTGCCAAATGTATGCAGAGATTGCGGTGCATCCAGAATGCAGCAGCAAGACTGGTTCTTATGCTTCCAAAGAGAGCCTCAGCAAAAAGGGCTCTGGCTTCCCTCCATTGGCATCCAATTAGGGAGAGAGTACAGTTTAAGGCCCTGTGCGTTAGTCATCGCATTTTACAAAGGAAGGGGCCCTCGTATCTCCATGATTTTTTAATTCCTTATGCTCCGACCAGACACCTGAGATCTGGTGGGACAGGAAAGGTGTGTGTTCCCTACATCAAGAGAGCCAGGATGGGTGTTCGCTCCTTCTGTTTTTGGCTGCACAGCTGTGGAACACACATCCTCAGAGCCTCCGGCTGGAGTGCTCGGAGCCTATTTTTTGGAAAGGTCTGAAGACCCATCTGTTTCCTGCTGCATAACTGTAGGCTTTAGCCTTAGGCCATGTGTTGTTGCTGTTTGAGGCCGGTACCTTACCGTGGGAACACACTGGCCCAGTGTAACCAGGCGCTCTACAAATGCAATTAATATTATTATTATTAATATACAGTCACTCTTACATGTACTCACTTATCATATGTACTCATACACCTAAACATCCTGTTACACACCTTCACTCATCCATAGAGTTACTCACACACATAGTCACACCTGCAAACAAAGTACCAAACATCCATGTACTTGCATATACAGTTATACACACTACCGCACTTACTTCTACAGAAACTTACACAAACTTACTCTCTTAAACAATGACTTATAGAAACACCTACTTATTTGTACAGGAACTCTTCCAATCTCTCACTCTCACATATACTCAATTATACACACCAATACTCATATATACTAGTGTAGTTACTCATAAAGACACTATTGAGACAGTCATTCACTCAGTAACACACCCATTCACACACTCATCCACCTATACAGTCATGAACACATGCTGTCTTCAACACATACAAACAGTGAGTAACTCATTCATGTATCTAAGCACTAATACCCCCATACTCATACTGATACTAAAAAAACTAACTAATAACCCACATAAACACTTGTGTAGCTACTCACCAACCCATGCAGCCACTTATACACAAAGTGAGAGACTGATACATATATTTACATATTTAAAAATTACTCACTAACCCATGAATTCGCTAAGATACACTTAATCAGTGAGTTATACAATCAATTTTACAAAAAAATCATCAATTTTGACACTTATACACCCAGTATTTTTCTTCGTCCTTGAGATATACATATATAAAACATATTTAATTTTCAGAAAAGCACACATTCACTGGGTGATGTCAACAGTGATATCATCAGTGATGTAATTTGAGATGTCCTCAGTGATGTCATGAGTGATGTCACTGACCATGTCATGAGTGATGTAATATGTGACGTCATCAGCAGTGCATTGTGGGCGCGCGAGTTATTGTTAGCTGAACTAACTATAAAGGGGGAATTTCTATGGTTTTGCATGAGTGAAATGTCCAACTAACTATAACGCCCCTGAAACCTATGGAATTTTCAGTGAATTTCTAAGTTTTTTTAATGCTAATTTCTAACTATAACGAGCCTGAAACCTATGTTTTTTTCAGTGAATTTCTAAGTTTTTTTAAATGCTAATTTCTAACTATAATGTGCCTGAAACCTAAGGTTTTTTCAGTGAATACATATATATTTATTATACTATGTATAGATATGAAAATGTCTTGCTCCCCCTGTTTGCCTGGGTGAAACTGACGTCAGCACGCCGAGGATGTCCTCTTATGGCTCTGATGACGTCATACGGTGTTGCGAGCGGAGCCGTGCTATTATGACGTCCTCGTCGATGTGGGAGAGCTAGGAAAGAATTTCCAAGGAATGCTGATGCAGGGGATAATCACCTAAGTGTTCAGGCTAGTCCTTTGGGAGCAACTGTTTGTTGCCAGTCCAGAGGCCGAAACCAGTGATATGAGGGCAGATGTCCTGCAGATGGCACACGAGGTGGGGTGCCCAGTCGTGTGCACTGGCGGGGCAGCGAAGTGACAAGCACCACAACCCACAAAAAATGTAACGAGGGCACTGAATAATACAGGATATTCTCGTTGTATCTGGCAGGAACAATGAAGTTAAAATGCCCTAGTACCAAAATGTAGACTTAGTGCTACAGCGGTCTTCAAGAGGACCTGCGATGCCGCTTCTGCCTCCCGTACCCGGGAGGCGGCACATGCCTCACGCGGTACGGTTATACCGCAGTGGGATGCACTCTCGTTGACCTCTCATGGCACTGCCCCACACTTCAGGGAGGACGCTTTCCATTAGCTATATTTTCTGATGACATATCGCACAGGCCCTGTCCATCAACAGAACTCCTTTAGATCCAAACAGACTCTTCCACTCTCTCACCGGAAGTGAAACCAGGCCACGCGGACACTTTCACAATACAACAGACGGGAATGCACTTTTCGGTAAAAAAACCACATTCCTTCATCCTAATTAATCAAATAAACATCTCACTGAAGAACAGGGGCCAGCTTCGATTGGTAAACAGATGTTACAACAACTTTTTTACTTTGCGATACCATTACAACGCATGCATTATCACTCATGCGTTGTACATCGCAAAGTCATTACTATGCAATTTTTTTAAATGCATGGTCATTTACCACGCATGCCTTTACAACGAATTATGTTGTAAATGTATGTATGGTAAATGACTATGCGTTCTAAAAATCATGTAGACGATCCATGTCGTTGTAAGGAAACAGATGTGCACAGCCCCTCAGAGACAGCGTGAAGCAGGAATCACGAGGAGAGAGGAACCACAAGGAATGAGAGGTAGAGGGGATTGGGTATGTAGTGGGGGTTACTTTTCTAGGGTTTAGGGTAGTGCAGTGGTGTTTGGGTAGTGTAGGGGATCGTGCTGGGGTAGTTTTTCAGGGTTTAGGGTAGTGCAGTGGTGTTTGGGTAGTGTAGGGGGTCGTGCTGGGGGTAGTGTTTTAGGGTTTAGGGTAGTGCAGTGGTGTTTGTGTAGTGTAGGGGGTTGTGTTGGGGGTAGTGTTTTAGGGTTTATGTTAGTGCAAGGGGTGTTTGGGTAGTGTAGGGGGTACTGCTGGGGTAGTGTTTTAGGGTTTAGGGTAGTGCAGTGGTGTTTGAGTAGTGTATGGGGTAGTGTTTTAGGGTTTAGGGTATGGCAGTGGTGTTTGGGTAGTTAGGGGGGTCGTGCTGAAGGTAGATTTAGGGTTTAGGGTAGTGCTTTGTTTGTTGTGAGTGGTGTTGTAGTGGTGTTTGTGTAGTGTAGGGGGTCATGCTAGGGGTAGTGTTTTAGGGTTAAGGGCAGTGCAGTGGTGTTTGTGTAGTGTAGGGGTCATGTTTTAGGGTTTATGGTAGTGTAGAGATGTTTGTGTAGTGTAAGGGGTCATGCTGTGGGTAGTATTTTAGGGTTTAGGGTAGTGCAGTCGTGCTGTAGTGTAGGGGGTCGTGCTTAAGGGTATAAGGTAGTGCCGTGGTGTTTGGGTAGTGTAGGGGGTCATGCTGGGGTAGTGTTTTAGGGTTAAGGGTAGTGCAGTGGTGTTTTTGTAGTGTGGAAGGTCATGCTGGGGTTAGATTTAGGGTTTAATGTAGTGCAGTGGTGTTTGGGTAGTGTAGGGAGTCGTGCTTCCGGTAGTGTTTTAGGGTTTAGGGTAGTCCAGTGGTGTTTGAGTAGTGTAGGAAGTCGTGCAGGGGGTAGTGTTTTAGGGTCTAGGGTAGTGCAGTGGTGTTTGTGTAGGGTAGGGGGTCGTGCTAGGGGTAGTGCTTTAGGGATTAGGGTAGTGCAGTGGTGTTTGTGTAGTGTATGGGGTGGTATTTTAGGGTTTAGGGTAGTGCAGTGGTGTTTGTGGAGTGTAGGGGGTCATGCTGTGCGTAGTGTTTTAGGGTTTAGGGTAGTGCAGTCGTGTTTGTGTAGTGTAGGGGGTCATGCTGGGGTTAGTGTTTTAGGGTTTAGTGTAGTGCAGTGGTGTTTTGGTAGTGTAGGGGGTCATGTTTGGGTAGTGTTTTAGGGTTTAGGGTAGTCCAGTGGTGTTTGTGTAGTAAAGGAAGGCGTGCTGGGGAAAGTGTTTTAGGGTTTAGGGTAGTGCAATGGTGTTTGTGTAGTGTTGGGGGTTGTGCTGGGGGTAGTGTTTTAGGGTTTAGGGTAGTGCAGTGGTGTTTGTGTAGTGTTGGGTGTCATGCTGGGGTTAGTGTTTTAGGTTTTGGGGTAATGCAATGGTGTTGGGGTAGTGTAGGGGTAGTGTTTTAGGGTTTAGGGTAGTGCAGTGGTGTTTGTGTACTGTAGGGGGTTGTGCTGGGTTCTAGTGTTTAGGGTTTAGGGTAGTGCTGTGAGGTTTGTGTAGTGTAGGGGGTCATGCTGGGGGTAGTGTTTTTGGCTTTAGGGTAGTGCAGTGATGTTTGGGTAGTGTAGGGGGTCATGCTGGGGGTAGTGTTTTTGGGTTTAGGGTAGTGCACATGTGTTTCAGTAGTGAAGCGGTCGTGCTGGGGGTAGTGTTTTAGGGTTTAGGGTAGTGCAGTGATGTTTGTGTGGTGTAGGGGGTTGTGCTGGGGGCAGATTTAGGGTTTAGGGTAGTGCAGAGGTGTTTGGGTCGTGTAGTAGTCATGCTGGTGATAGTGTTGTAGGGATTAGGGTAGTGCAGTGGTGTGTGGGTAGTAGAGGGGGCAGTGTTTTAGGGTTTAGGGTAGTGCGTCCAACCAGCCACAATATCCGTAGACAAAGGGGATCCTGACTATTTTGAACGCTCTGCTAATTGAATAATTTGGGTCAAGGGCCCTACCACATCCATGACCTATCAATTCCTTTCTTGGGATCCCTCATATACTTGGAGAAAAAGGTACAGAGTTTCTCATTGATTTCAGGCGTGTGTGCCACCTTCCCCTTCAGTGAGGGCCTGGGGCATTCCCCCCTCATCCTATTCCTGACCTCCCTTTCAACGGGTTGCTGGATCTTCCCCACCACATACTCTGCCACTTTGGCGTCAGGGGCCCACTCCGCCGACCTAGGATGGTAAATTTGGGTAGGCTCGAACATGTCTGAGTGCATCCCGTCCCCAACTGGGGACTGAGAGGAGTGGGACTCTGGACGCCAAGGACGCCCGAGTCCTTATCCTCATCAGAGGAGAAATCGTCCTCCGATACACCCTCTCCCTCTAAGGGAAACCCGCCATTGGGGTCTACAATAGAGGTGACAGCGTCGCAATTTTCTCCAGGCTGCTCCTCCTCCCGGCAGGGTGCACTTTTTAGCGTTTGCACACTCTTGAGGAAGGTCTCTGTAAGTTTATCAAATCCTTCCAAGTGCCCTGCGTTATGCTTAACAGCCCTTTTATTCCCCATCTGGGAACTACTGGGACCCTGAACACCCCAGGGATGCTTTTCGCTAGCTTATCAACCTGAGAGAGGGCTTAGTCCACTGCTGGAGGGAGAAGTTGGGGGGCCATTCCTCCTCCACCTCATGGTAGGAGGAGTAAAAATGGTCTTCTGGAGAAGACTTGATAGCAGAGGGTGTGAGCATAGAACAAATGCCCTTAAAATCCTAAGGCAGCCCCCTCGCCGTTGCTCCAACAGCTGGGCTTTCTGCAACGCTGTTATAAGAATAGACTGAGGCACAATACCAATTACCACCACCAGGTGGCGTTGGTCACTAACGTGTGGGGAAATCACCGTGTAGCGTTGTCAAAATTAGGCGAGGGTTGGTGGGGAATCAAGCGGACACTAAAGGAGTGACCAGATCCCAAAACATGCGTAAAGACCAGTGGGAGCTCTCGACGGAGCTGCCTCGCTCTGACCAGACGCGCCTGACAGGATCCCACCGTGCGCAGAGCGCACAGCAGGAGAAACTGCGAGGGGGAGAACGCACTCAGGCAAGAGCCTGCTGTGCAGGGAATATGAAACAATACCAAGGCAATAATGCTAATAACGTGCTCAAGAAACTGCTATACAAACAGCAACCCTAAAATTTTGTTTCAACACAGAGCACTATTAACCATACAAGATTCTAAAATAATTTGTACAGCCTATGGAGATTCAAAATGAATTGGGGCCATATGTATCATTCCAAATTGCGGTCGCATACGCCGAAATTCGCAATTGGCCTTAGTTGTATCCATGAATGAAAAACTGCTTCGCAAAATGAAGAATCGCAAAATTTGCGATTCCATAATTTGTGATTGCATTTAAGGAAACGCAATTTGCGATTCCTTAAATGCAATGTTAGAAGCACAGTAAAAGTGCAATTTGGCATTAAAGATTCGCAAATTACCACCAACTTCAAGTTGATGGTAACTTACGTTTTATTTGAAAAATACATTTTTTTGCTTTTTTCAGAGTGCAATGTAGCGCAGATACATGCCCTTAGGGCATGTATGTGCGCCACATGTGCACCCATGCTTATTTCAGGGTTGCAACAGGGTGTCCTTTTGACACCCTTGTCACCTTGAAATTGCATTCTCAATTTGCGACTCTCTAATTGCTAATCGCAAATTGAGAATGTCTTCCTATTCATTCCTGTGGGCATCCAGGTCCATAGGAATGAATGGGGAGGGTCACCTTAATTGCGAATCACACTTTGCGATTCGCAATTAAGTAATATGTAGGATTCACAAATCTTTTTGCAAAATCTACATACATCTCGTTTTGAGATTCTCAAATAGCAATTCTCTAAACTTTGCTATTTGTCAATTGCAAAACAAAACTTTCATACATTTGCCCCTTCGCCCCATATTCCTCAGTTTTGAATGTTATTCGAGGAGATTAGTCAGTCTTTGTCCCATGCCTTCGACCAGACACTGAGCAACACTCAGCAGGCGCCGCTGAGAGACCTCAGCAGCAGGAGGCCCTGCTCAGGGTTCACCTTTCACCTTACAAACACTATCAGACATAAGGTGCTGAGACCTAGAAACTAATGACCCCTGAACTTTGGCTTCATGTCTAACTCATCCTCACAGGGTCACAGATACTCCACGAGTCCAACAATCGATGCCACAGACTGGAGTGGAGCAAACATGCTCTAAAGGGCGCTGGTGCCCACTTTGTAAGAAGTCACTGTCTCCGGAGTTCTGTACATAGCGCTGAGAGGCTTACATTTCATATACAGAAGGGATTCACTTAACTGTTTCCTGATGACGTGTCACCTGGGTTTCCAAAGAACAGGCAGTCTAGTCTGCCAAACTAAGCAGTTTAGTTAATTATAAATACACTTCTCGGGAACTCCGGCTGTTTGCCGATAAAAGAGGGCTGACACCTCGACTCCCTGCAAAATAAACAAAACATATTCCTTGTCTCCACCCTGATAAGATTTCACCCAGAAAACAGCTGCAAGACGATCGAAGAATGAGGCAGAAGTAGAGAGGGGGCTGAGTTAGGGGGGAAATGATGAGAGAGGGAGAGGGAGGGACATGGAGAAGGGGAGAGAAAGAGAGGGAGAGGGGGAGAAATAAAGAAAATACAGCAAATGCAAGGAAAGAGAGAAAGAAAGACATATACGCGAATGCTAACTTCTGTGAGTCAGAGGTGCTCAGACCCCATTAACATTTCAGTCTTAAGATCTTTTTGGGGCAGATCGAGACAAAGAGACAAAATGGCCTGATCTGTCTGAGATATCAAAGAGCAAACGGGCCAGAGAGTGTGTATGTACAATGAATATTTGTAAATAAAAATACCGTTAAAAAGACGAGATATAAAGTAAGACGCCAAAGACCCACGGACAACACATATGTTATTCGTACAGTATAAAAGCAGAGGCGTTTTAAGGCTCGGACAAAGTTAACAATTCCCTTTGTAGGGACCTTCTGGTAAAGCGATCCGGTCACTCTTGCTGTAATAAAGAATGTTACATGTTTAGTGTTAGGCGTGTCACCATTAGGGTGGCCTCCCCCCTAACCTTTTGCCTTCACCCTCATAGTTTGATGATTTCGTTTTAATTGACCTTTGGACTCCGTGCACTTTACCACTCTTAATGAGTGTTAAATTGACTCTTTATTATAACCTAAGTGCTCGGATAATTCTTTTGAGATTGTTTGTCCCCTCATATTCGGGGTTGTTTTGTAGCCAACCTTTTCCCTCTGAGCATCATTCAATGTGATTGTATATTTTTCTACTATCCCCACACACAGTATAGAGCGCCCCTGTTGCTTCTTCGACCTGGTTACCAATTGTTTATATATATCAAAACTGGTAATTTGAATCTGCATCCTGCTAATCTATGAAAGAAAGTGTACGCTTGGACCATCCTTTAGGATACTAATTAATATTAGAACTTTAGATATTTGACAGGCAGCAGGGGAGGTTGATAAAGGCCGTGTAGTCATGGCTCAGGCAAATGCCAGTGAACCCTGATAACCTCATATCATTGTGTCCTGGTATTTTCACATTCACACTGTAAGGCTGGGATGCAAAATATCAAGAATGCCAGTCACTTTCAGAGAAAACTCTCAATTACGCTTTTTTTATACGGCGCTCTAACGTGTGCTTTATGTTATTTCAAATAAAAAGGAAAATGTTATCGGAACTCGGATTATCTCTCTCCCTGGATCTCCTGGCTTAATATTGCAGTGACGCTAGCGATGCCTTGTTTCTTTTTTTTGTTTTCTTTCCTATCTTGCTCAAAGGTTTCTGTGCTGCACACCTGATCCTGGACTGGATATCTGGGAAACCATCTTCGAATTTTAATCCACACTGTCCCCCTTAAGTGCTTCCTAAATGCTACATCATGCCTCATTAGGACCTGAAGGATTATGGCCACATCACTCCACCCCGATAGCACTCAATAGACCGCCACCACCTTCAAAGCCAGCTGCATCATCTACAATTCTATCATAAAGTGCCCTAGCTTGCTTCCTGATTGTAGCGCCAAGACACCGTTTGGTATTTGTGCGCTGTATACATTTTAATAACATAACATTAAGTGCTCCCTCCCTAACACTTGGTAAAATTTGTTTACAACTGATTGCCCTATTTAATTTACTCATCAGTTCCTGTTAAAGTGGTATACCATAGGCCCAGGACCAGTAAATTGAATGCTACTCGTGGACCTGCAGCACATAGTGTGCCACCCACTTAAGTAGCCCCTTAAAAAATGTCCCAGGTCTGACATTGCAGCCTTAATGATGTTTAAACTACCAATTAAAAAAAGTAGCAAAATAACACCTTTGCTAAGCCTTAAACTCCCCTTTTATTAAAGATCAGACACCTCTAAGGTAGGCCCAATATAACTAATAGGGCAGGGTGCATTCTAAATAAAATGTTGGACTTGTTTTTGCATATCCTTGTAAGGAAAAATTCGTTTTTAACTACTGTAAGGCCTTCCTCTCCAATAGAATAGCATTGGTTTGCTGTATTTCATTTAATAAGTGCTAACATTTGATTGAGAACTGATCCAGCGGGCTATAGAAAATATATCATAAACAACGCTACCCAATTTCTTAACCTATAAACAAAATTCTATACTATATATGGACCCATTTATAAACCTGATATATTTTGGGCCTACTGAATCAGGTGGTCAGAATAAATCTATATACACATTATCTACAAATTATATACATTTTTATACATTTGCAGAAAGAATATTGTCATTAGAATAAAACCCAACCATTTATACGACCACCATAGGCGACGTGATCTAGCTAATAGTAACCTACACTTCTGAATAACCAAGACCAGCTTGTTTGTCAAAAGTAAGATTTTATTTTCTAAATTATGGTATGTAAATTGATAGTTTTATAAATGAATTTTATTAGCAATAAAGCAAGCATGATTGTAAAGAAATATGGAAAATACAATTTAAACAAGTGAATCAAAATTCAAAGTGAATATTTAAAGTTTATCATTTCTAAAACCTAAGTCCCTAAATAAGCTAAATAGATAAGAATTAAAGTAAAGTTCTTTGAGGATTCTTACGTGCTCCACGCAAAGTCCAGCAGCACTTCACCCTCATCGGAAAGTCAGAAAGCAGCAGCCAGCCCAACCCTAAGGGCATGACTTTTTATACCTTTCTACGCTAACTAAACTAGCAAAGGAAAGTTTTCAGAAATCCTCGACGTCCCATTGGCTGAGAGTGACAAGTGACATGTCACCCGATTCTCAAAAAGTTCCACAAAATCATGTCTCATAAAGACCATTGTCTCTTCCACGTGAAGCCAGAAGCTTCCTGCGATTGCAACTATGTATTAAGTCATCCTCGCAGCTTCCATAGACTTTCAGTACAACTTCCGCGGATGCCAAGTTAAGGACTGACAAAATGTTCACTTTCGACCTTGGCCATGTCCGACAGAATGATGTCAGCTCATCAGTTTTTGCTTTGTGAATGCAGCTTCAATAAACGTTTTAATTCAGAATGGGCGTCTCGTGACTTTCTGCAGAATTTATGTCAGCACTTTTTCTGCGGTTCAAATGACTAGGCCCAAAAGCAGGCAACTTATGTTTTCTAGTATAAAACAAACACAAGAAAAGTATTAATGTAAGAAATAAAGTAGATTCTGTATCCACCCCATGTTTCACTAATTAATTAACCCACCCGATTAATCAAAATGTTACCTAGCCATTGCAAACAAATAAGCAGCGTTTATATTTACCAGTCTCCGTTTTTCTATGAGACCCATATGCACCTAGAATAGTAGAAATGACATCACACAGACAAGGAAAAGCAAAACAAGCACATGCTTCTTTTAAGTTTGCAGCAGTTAGTAATGACAAGAACGAAAACAATAAATTATTTTATTATTTTGCACGAACAAAAAGATGCAACATTTATGCACGTTTATGAACACACATATTAGTCCCCCCACGTGTAAAGTTTAATCTAAGTTGTATTAGCACGACATTTCACAAATCATTAATATTATTATTCATGTTATGGAAATGTGACTTTGCGAGTTTAAACAAAATTTTGTTTTCTATCTCGCTCCATCAACTCCCTCATCTGGTGATTAACAAATCACCACACCAGCATTCAAAATTTTGGTAAATTAAATTTTTAAGAAATCGATTCAAATTCATTTGTATCAGTAAACCTAAAAGTCTGTTTCTGCATAATCTTTGCAATTAACATGACGCTCTCTATGTAACTCCTGTAATTCGATCTCCCTTTCTTCTTCTTTTCTAAGTTTATAAATTCTTTTCTTTTCTCTCAACTGTTTCTTTCTTTTATGTAATAAACAACCTAATTTGGTCAAAATAAAAATGAATACTATTACAATCAAAGGTGCCAGAATCTTGCCAAGAATTGAACTTCCGATATTATGAAACCAGTTTTTAATTGCTTGAAACCTTTTTGAAAGTTTCCCTGTAAAATCTTCTTCTTCTAAAGGAATTATCTCTGAATGCATTTGTGTAATATTCTTAATATACATTTCAATATTCTTACTTTCATCAGGTATATATGTACAGCAATGTTGGACATGTAAAATGCCACAGACTCCTCCCTCTTTCGCTAGGAGTATGTCTAAAGCAAGACGATCTTGGATTACCATGGATCTAATTGCAATAACTTCAACATTCACTAATTGAAATCCATCAGCAGTGTCAGTTGATAATCTATCAACTATAGTGGACAATTTTCTAATTCTCCCAGCATTTAGGGTTATACCAACAAAAGGTATTATAGCTTGAAAAATATCTCCCAAAACTTCGGTAAAAGTTTCTCTTTTAGCTCTATTTACATAATTATGAATTTTAAACAATCCTTCTGAATCTCTGTCAACATGAAACACTTTAGGAAAAACAATTCCCACATAACAAGTTCCATACCAATGGTCTGGAAGGTTGTAGTAGGCCTTGTCACCACAAACAAAATAAATCCCTGGAAAGATAGGATCTTTCCCACCTTTAAATCCCCAACCTCCCATAATCTGATAAGTATCTTCACAGTTACTTGCACCTACAAAGTAATTATCAAAAAGTGTGTTATCTCTTCTAATGCAAAGTTTTCCACTAACAGGTTTGTCTATGTGAATTGCAATATTTTCAAGCATTTTGCCATTTAACTTCTCGTCCTCTTTCTGCCAGAAAGCAGTTTTAGTCTGCTTGACTAATTCATTTCTCTTATAAATTGCTCTTCTCTCTTCAACCATGTTCAAAAATTTCTTTCCTTCAGCACTTAATTTACATGTTAGATTATTCTTGTAAGCATACTCATATGTAAGTTCATTAGTAACAAGGAAATATTCTCTCATTTGTTTTGCTTTCTTATGTTTATTTAAAGCATTATCAATCTTAACATTAGCAAAAATGTCATCATAATTTGAATAGTAATATTCTAAACGACCAGTTTGATAAAATAAACTAGTTAATACACTACATGTAACAGCATAAGTGAGAGGAAGCATATTATATGTTACTCCCTCAGAAACAGAAGCAGGTAACTTAACACAGACATAGCAGTCTTTTGCATCCATTACCTTGACATATTCACTCAAAAGCTTTGTGAATGTATTGCTTGAAAAATCACCTATTGATTTATCTTGATGAATGTTAGGTTGATGATCAATAACTTTTGCAGATGTACTATGTTTAGTTTGGCTAACCAGAGCTTTGCTTGTTAAATTAACTTTGTGTAATTCTCTATTCATTTCTAAAGGAATAATCACAGCTAGTACCAACCAGAGCAGAACTAGAATGAGCAGACATACCAGAGTCATCTTACAGCATCTTTTAAAAACAGAACATCTTGAAGTGTTCTCCTTAACATAAGGCATTTTTAGGTTAGTTTTAGCCTCAAAAATAAAAATAAATTTTAAAATTTATATACACCCCCCTTTTAAAATATATTTTTCTTTTATAACCCTAAACAAGATTTCTTCGACCTTATGTCATACATAAGTTTTCTTTCAACTAAAAAGTTTTTCTTCGACCTTGTGTCAACTAACAAGATTTCTTCAGCCTTTTGCCAATTTAATATTTCTGTACTTCAATCATTGTCACTAATTTCTTGGATTTCGTTTTCTTCTTCACTACTATCATATATATCAATAACAGGTGGAATTACTAAGTAAGTCCACTCAGGAGACTTGTATTTTTGATTTGGTCTAATTATCCTCTTCCCTTTTCTTGATATTACTTCAATTTTTCTTCCAACTCCAACTTCTTTTCCAGGACTCTTTTGACTACTGATTTCTTCAACTTGTTCTATTGGCTTTTTGATCAGTCTGACTCTCAACCTTCCACCAGGCCAGTAGTCTGCTTTTCTCACGTACTTCTTCTTTGGTTCAGAATTATTTGATTCTGACTTCCAATTCCTTTTCTTTCTCTTTTCACTTTCACCTTCCACGTCACTTTCTTCAGTTTCGTAGTCTGAAATTTCAATTGACTCAGGAACTTCTCTATTCGGCAATTTCACTCCTTCAGGAACTTCACTTTGTCTTCCATCACTGGTACTCGGTAATTCGTTCTCCTCCTCTTCCTCAATTACCTCTAACTTCCCAGATTTCGGATTTTTGTTCCTTACTTCAGAGTTTGTTCTCTGCCTTTCGATACTCTCCTGGTCTGAAACTTCTTTTGGTTCAGCTTCTTTGTCTTCAATGGAGACAACCGAATCTTCAGTTATCTTTCCTTTTAACAGATTCTCTTCACCTTCAGAATCTATTTCAATGATTTCTAAGTCTTTTCTTGTTACATTCCCATTCACAGGCACAGTTTCCAGATGTCGACTTTCTTGTCGATCTTCAGAATCTGGAATTACTTCACCTTCTGTTCTGTCTTCTGCTTCAGAATCAGAATCATCTGTGGTATCACTTTCAACGTCAGAACTCTCAGGAGTTGGTACTGGAATAGTATGACTAGGATGAATCCAGCGTTTTAATCCTCTGCACTTTACAGCATTAGTAGTGATCAAGATTATCTGTCTAGGTTTCTGCCATCTAGGAGATAGACAATTCCTCCTCCGATGTACTTTTGTTCTGACCCAATCGCCTGGTCTCAGATCATGTGTCAAAACTTTTTCATTTGATTGAGCTTCAGTTCCCACCTGATTAGATACAGAAGTTACCATATCAGATAACCTTTTACAGTAATCCAAAATTGCACTGTCATTTATGCTCAATAGTTTACCTACAGGTACAAAAGCTTGCCTCATAACTCTTCCCATTAAAATTTCATGAGGACTCAAACCTGTCTTTTTATCTGGTGTGCTTCTTAATGACATCAAAACAAGTGGAAGAGCATCTGTCCACTTGATACCTGTTTCAAGACACATTTTTCCAATTCTGTTTTTGAGTGTTCCATTCATTTGTTCAACTACACCTGATGCCTCTGGTCTGTATGCACAATGTATTTTCTGTTCAATGCTCAAAGCTTCACAAATTAACTTCATCAGTTTGTTATCAAAATGGCTTCCTCCATCACTCTCAATAGTGACTGGAAAACCGTACCTTGGGATGATTTCTCTTAGCATTAGTTTTGCTACTGTAGTTGAATCACAATGTCGTGTAGGGAAAGCCTCTACCCATCTTGAGAATAAACATACAATTACAAGCACATATTTCAAACAGTTGTGTAAAGGCATTTCGATGAAATCTATTTGTAACCTGGTAAAGGGACCACCTTCTCGACCAATTATTCCTGTCCCCACCACTGATTTTCTGTTTGGATTCATTTGTTGGCATGACAAACACCTTTGACAAAAAGATTCAGCAATTGTTCTAAATTTGGTATTGAACCATGTTTCTCTGAAAAGTCTGACCATAGAATCTCTTCCTAGATGTGCAGGACCATGATATAATCTGGCCATGTCAGCAATCAAACAATTTGGTAAAACTACTCTGCCATCTTTGTAAACCCACACTCCATCTTCTTCACGTGGTCTACAATCTGATCTTAACCATAAGTCTTTCTCTTCATCATCTGCTTCGTTTTGTAAATCTCTAATCTCATGCCATGTTTCTACAACAGTTGTTAGCATTAATGAATTTGAATCAGTTTCTTTACTCCTCTCCCGATTGTATGAATAATTTTTCCTTGCGCAGTACTTTGCTGTTTCATCTGCGAAGGCATTTCCCTTGGAAATATAATCAGTTCCTCTAGTGTGTGCTGCACACTTCACAATGGCAATTTCTTTTGGCAATTGTATTGCTTCAATTAATCTTCTAATGAAAACTGCATTTTTAATTGGTGATCCTGTTGATGTCATGTATCCTCTCTGTGACCAGAGTTGTCCATAATCATGTACAACTCCGTACCCATACTGACTATCAGTAATGATGGTAACTCTTATATCCTTTGATATTTCACATGCACGAATTAAAGCAATCAATTCAGCCACTTGTGCTGAACGAACTCCTTCAAGACATGATGCTTCTTCAACATCTACAACTGTACAAACTGAGTATGAAGCTTTCAAGACACCTCCTTCGGATCTTAAGCATGAGCCATCTACAAAGTAGACAAAATCCGATTCAGACAAAGGTCTGTCTTTGATGTCTTTTCTTGGTTTAGTGCAGAATTCCATGACATCTAAACATTCATGTTCAGTTTCAATGTCATCAACAATTTCAGAATCAGGCAGTAATGTAGAAGGATTCAGATTCAAACATCTTGAAATCGAAACATTATCTGCTCCCAGTATGATTTTCTCATACTTTGTCAATCTGCTACTTGTTAAATGTTGAGTCTTACCTCTTGTCAGTAATATTTCAACTGAATGAGGCACAAAAACTTTTACAGGAAATCCCATAATGATTCCTTCACTTTGTTCGAGGCTGATACTTGTAGCTGCAACTGCTTTCAAACAACCTGGTAAAGCTTTTGCAATTGGATCAAGAACTGCAGAGAAGTATGCAATAGGTTTCTTTAGATTTCCATGTCTCTGTATTAACACAGATAATGCACATCCTTCTCTCTCACTGCAATACAGTTCAAAATCTTTCTCATAATTTGGCATACCTAATGCAGGAGCTTGGCATAAGCTCTTTTTCAGGTTTTCAAAAGATTCCATCTCAGCATCATTGAGAATAATTGGATCTTTTACATCTGATTTGGTCAGTCTTTGTAGTGGTTTTGCAATTACTGAAAATCCACTTATCCATTGTCGACAGTAACCTACCATTCCCAAGAACATTCTGACCTGTCTTTGTGTTCTCGGTGGTAACATTGCTTGAATCATTTTTATTCTCTCTATTGTTACTTGTCTTTTTCCTTTTGCAATTCTGTGACCAAGATATTTTACTTCTTGTTTGCAAAACTGTAGTTTTGCTGGGGACACTTTATGTCCTTCTTCTGCAAGGCGATTTAACAGAATTATTGTGTCTGTTACACAATTTTCTCTTGTCTTTGCAGCTATTAACAAATCATCAATATACTGCACCAATGTAGACCTACCTGGTAAGTCTAAATCTTCTAATGATCTTTTTAACAGTTCGTTAAAGATTGAAGGACTTTCTGTATAGCCCTGAGGGATTCTTGTCCATCCAAGGGTCTTACCTTGGAATCTGAAAGCAAAGATTTCATAACTGTCTGGATGTAAGGGAACAGTAAAGAATGCATTGCAAAGGTCAATGACTGTATACCATTCAGCATCATGTGGAATCTGAAATAGAATTACTGCTGGATTTGGAACTACAGGACAACATGGAACGACAATTTGATTAACCTTTCTCAAATCTTGTACGATCCTAAATGTTCCGTTAGACTTTTTAACTCCCATAATTGGTGAATTACAAGAGCTACTCTTCATTTCTTTTAAAACACCTTGCTTGATCAATTTTTCAATTATAGGTGTAATACCTTCAATTGTTTCTGTTTTCATTTTATACTGTGGAGTATTTGGAAATTCTATTCCCTGTTTCAATGCAATCTTTACAGGATCTACGTTTTTCATTAGACCCATCTCATTTCCAGTAAAATCCCATATTTCAGATTTCACTGTTTCTTTTAGCTCTTCAGGTAAATCCTTTTCTTCAAATGCAGGAAACAATTTTGTTTGTTCTGCTTCCATCATCATCATTGTCATTCTGTACAAACCATCTTCCTCCATTGTTTGTAACTCAACTCCATCAGGAGAACAATATATTCTGCAATTCATTTTACAAAGGATGTCTCTACCTAATAGATTTACTGGACTACTATTACAAACTACAAATCTGTGTTTATCTCTGTAATTTCCAATTTCAACTGGTACTGGATCAGTTAAGTCTGTTTTAATTTGCTGATTACTTACTCCAACAACTTGGATGGTATCCCCAGAGAGAGGTAGGTTTTCAATTTCCACTGATCTAACAGTAGAACGGGTAGCACCAGTGTCCACTAGAAAAGTGATGTCTACATCATTAACTTTCCCGTTTACATAAGGACCAGACTGGTCGACCTCAAGAGTGGCTCCAACAACACACTCTTCCTCCTCTCTCGGGCATCGTCAGCAATAATCATCCGAATCACTGTCTTGACTTTCTGTTAATAAAAATTGTTGTGAAGCATTTTGCATTTGAACCCTTTGCTGCTTTTGCTGTTTCTGTGGTTTTATTACCTGTTCACTTCCCTGAAATCCCACGTTTGGATTATATTTTTGAACTCCCCCACAATTCGGAAAAGGTGGTTGTGGCAATTGGTCTTGACGATTATTCACCTGTTGTTGTGGCTGTTGCTGTAACTGTCGTTGAATATTAAATTCGTTTAACCCCTGTTGCATCTGTAGCTGTCGCTGCAGGTCAACACCATTCTGCATCTGTGGATTCAATAAGGGATTCTTTGAGTTTCTAGGAGGATGAGGACACTCGTCCCTCCAATGTCCAATTTCGCCACAATTAAAACAAGGTAATCTTTGCTTTAACTCCTCAATCTTTGGGCTAAATTTCTTTGTGAAATTATTACCTTTAAACTTTCCTTGTATCTGGTTTGTATTTCCAGTTTGAACAAAATTAGTGTTCTTATTTCCCATGCTGGCAATCTGTTGCTCAGCCACCTTTACCTGAGCCCACATGGCTTTCTCCTTCAGCTTCTTCTGTTTTACTTCTATTTCATCACTGCAATACTTTGCTTTTCTTAGAATATCATCTATAGATAATGCTTGCCATCCGACAATACTAGTTCTGATCATTTCTCCGATTTCAGGTTTTAGTCCATAAACAAATCTATAGATAAAATGACTCATGTCTTTTTCATCCAATTTTTCATAACCACTGTATTGTTTAAAGATTAACAGTAGTCTTTCATAAAAGGAATGAACTGATTCTTTTGTTTCCTGTTCTGTTCTTTCTATTTTAACCCAATCAATTTCTTTGGGTGGAATTTTGTTTTTCATCCAAACAATTACTTTTTCATAGAAATCCATTACAATTGGATTTGGGGCACCTGTTTCTTTAATTCGCTCAGGTTCTGCTTTTGGCCAACTAATCGATATTTTGCATTCTGTCCAAAGATCAGATGGAACAACAATGTCAAAAAATCCATCCAAATCAATCCACAGAACTTTTGACACTTTGATAAATCTATCAACTTGTCTGTACCACTCAACTGGTTTTTCCCTTAATTTTGGAAAGTCATTTGTAAATAACAGAATGTCCTGTCTTGACCAAGGGACATGAACATATCCTCCACCTGCAACTTCTCTCATTGGAAATTGTTTTGACAATTTATCCAATCTTTCATCTTCCTTCTTTTTCGTCCATTTTACTCTCCATTTGTTCAGTTCTCCTAGCTTTTTGATATAGACAATCAAATCTTTAATGTGAACTATTCTTCCCATTGAGTTCAAACTCTCAATGTCACTTTCTGAAAAGTCTAATCTGTAATGTTTTGCAAAGTTCTTTTGCTTACTCACATCGATTTCAAGTTCTGCTGCTAGATCCTCTAGTTGATCATATTTATTTTTCGTTTTCCACTGAATGCTTTTGCAGATGAACAGTAGTTCATCATCTCGATAGTAATTTAAACTATCAGGACCAATCGTTCCAATTATTAATTCTTCGATATTCGCTTTTAATTTAGCCACATCAAGTTTTGGTGTGGTTACCCTGACTTCAGGACTCCCTACATCTGACATAGCACCCATTGGTGTTTTTGGAGATAAATCCTCATTAAAGGTTAAATCAGGCATTCTCGATCTAGAAGTGTTTAATTCAGTTAAGTCTGAATAAAATTTTTCAGTAGTCTTTTGAGTTTCAGTATTTAAAGGAATAGTTAATCCAATTTTGTTTGTATCTCTTTGGTCAAATACAGGCTGAACAGGACCAATTGTTACTGGAACTGTGACAGCTTCCATGCCTTTTGTCATTCTTTTAATTAATTCTTCTTTAGATCTTAAATATTCATTATAATCAACATCCTCAACATTTCTTGCCTCTCTTGTATAATCTTTTGGAGGTTCCCTTGCTCTTGGAGTCATTGAAAAATGTCTACCCTCATTTCGAGCATTCTCGAATTCTGGTCTTCTAGGAGTTTCAGTGATTTCACAATTATTTGGATAAAGTTTAGGAGCTTCACTAATTGGAGGTGCACTCGGTGAAGTTTCAGTAGAAACCACCGGAGTAGACCATGATCTAGGAGGTCTCAAAGGCTGATTAGGCTGATTCTTTCTAGCAGTTGTATATATTTCTTCCATAACTGCATCCTCAGATTCACTTTCCATAGATTTTCCTGTAGGAGAACCCATCACCATTTCATGAATTAAATACAATCCTTCACTCATGTTTCCCTGTCTCCACATTCGCAATCTATCTTCATGAGTTTCTCTTTTCCAAGATGGATTTTTAGAAGGTCTTTTAATTCCACTAGCTTCTCTTTGTAATTGATACATTTCGTCTTCCCACTCAACTAAAGCTTCAAATTGAGTTGGTCTCGGTTTTGGAACAAGAGCATTCATTTTCTCTCGTAAATTTCTTAAGACTCTTACGTTAAAAGAACCATCATCCGGCCAAGCTAAAACACCGTCGTTTTTAGTATATCGTTTCCAACTGTCGAACCATAAGACAGTATGATATCCGTATTCACCTTCCATATACGCTGCAGGTGTTTTATACTTATGAAGTAATTTACCACCTCGCGTTTCGATTTTCTTGTCAGGTGAAAATAAATTCTTGAATTTCTGAAATAATGTTGTCTTTTTCTCAACATGTTTAAAATGATAACTCATTTTTAAGAGTTAAATCTAATTCACAAAATCGTTCGTAAATTATTTCCGGGATGTTCCGTAAAACAACCAATCCTTGCGCGAAACACACCAACTAGCCAATGACAGTTGAGCTACGTCACTTTTCTGCTTAACCAATAAATTTAGAGTTTTTCCGAAGGACCAATCAGCTCACAGACCGTCAGAGACTCAAGAGCCAATCAGAATACAGCTTGTGACGTAGGTCACCCAATCCCAGCGCGGCTCTGTGACGTACACAGCAGCTGCGGTTTCTCGCTTCTCACTCCTGGCGCTTACCCCTCCTTCACAAAATCTTTTCACAGCGCCATTTTAAGGACACTTTTCAGTGTAAATTAATTTTTAACAATGACTATAAGGACAACATCTGTTCGTTTCACTATTTAGGATAGTTTACATGCATTCAAGTATCCACACTTCGGAATAGACGGCGCTATTCACACTAAGGATAATATTCAATTGTCAGTAGAGTAACCTTACCCCACCTTTCTAACACGTATAATTATGAACTCGCTTTACTCTGAACCCACCGCGAAGTGAAAGTTCTAAGAGTTCCACTTGAACATAAAATACAATTCAAACTCGCACTTTCATTCGGAAAATTCCCTAATTTCAAACACACATGAAATCCGTACAGGACTTTCACCTGTTTATAGAAATCATGCACCGTTAGCAAAATAACGACGTTATCCGTACAGGGCTCTCACCTGTTTATAGATATGAAACATGTACCCGTACAGGACTCTAACCTGTTTATAGATAATCATGCACCGACGTTAAATTTACCCTTCACTCAAGCTCGGATGTAACTAATACTCTCATCACAGTGAGTTTTATGGAAGGCGCTTTGTCCCTATTCTCATGCTGCTTTGATTTCTTAGAAAACCCTCACTATACAAGATTCAGACCTAGCCCTAAAACTGTGCTGCTCGGCGACAACACTATGGTACACGGCGATACCTCTTGTGATATTCGGCGATATCACTACAAACAGAACAGATGGCTTGCGTGACTATTTTCTCGCCACACAATCTATACCGGTATAGCTTACAGATAGGCACGAAAAACGAACTTAACATGTGTTAAAACATCGATCCTATTTCCATACCATGACGTAACCCTTAGCAACCAACATATTACTTTGGTTACCCCTTAGCAACCATCCTCTGCTACCAGAGAATTGATCCAGCGGGCTATAGAAAATATATCATAAACAACGCTACCCAATTTCTTAACCTATAAACAAAATTCTATACTATATATGGACCCATTTATAAACCTGATATATTTTGGGCCTACTGAATCAGGTGGTCAGAATAAATCTATATACACATTATCTACAAATTATATACATTTTTATACATTTGCAGAAAGAATATTGTCATTAGAATAAAACCCAACCATTTATACGACCACCATAGGCGACGTGATCTAGCTAATAGTAACCTACACTTCTGAATAACCAAGACCAGCTTGTTTGTCAAAAGTAAGATTTTATTTTCTAAATTATGGTATGTAAATTGATAGTTTTATAAATGAATTTTATTAGCAATAAAGCAAGCATGATTGTAAAGAAATATGGAAAATACAATTTAAACAAGTGAATCAAAATTCAAAGTGAATATTTAAAGTTTATCATTTCTAAAACCTAAGTCCCTAAATAAGCTAAATAGATAAGAATTAAAGTAAAGTTCTTTGAGGATTCTTACGTGCTCCACGCAAAGTCCAGCAGCACTTCACCCTCATCGGAAAGTCAGAAAGCAGCAGCCAGCCCAACCCTAAGGGCATGACTTTTTATACCTTTCTACGCTAACTAAACTAGCAAAGGAAAGTTTTCAGAAATCCTCGACGTCCCATTGGCTGAGAGTGACAAGTGACATGTCACCCGATTCTCAAAAAGTTCCACAAAATCATGTCTCATAAAGACCATTGTCTCTTCCACGTGAAGCCAGAAGCTTCCTGCGATTGCAACTATGTATTAAGTCATCCTCGCAGCTTCCATAGACTTTCAGTACAACTTCCGCGGATGCCAAGTTAAGGACTGACAAAATGTTCACTTTCGACCTTGGCCATGTCCGACAGAATGATGTCAGCTCATCAGTTTTTGCTTTGTGAATGCAGCTTCAATAAACGTTTTAATTCAGAATGGGCGTCTCGTGACTTTCTGCAGAATTTATGTCAGCACTTTTTCTGCGGTTCAAATGACTAGGCCCAAAAGCAGGCAACTTATGTTTTCTAGTATAAAACAAACACAAGAAAAGTATTAATGTAAGAAATAAAGTAGATTCTGTATCCACCCCATGTTTCACTAATTAATTAACCCACCCGATTAATCAAAATGTTACCTAGCCATTGCAAACAAATAAGCAGCGTTTATATTTACCAGTCTCCGTTTTTCTATGAGACCCATATGCACCTAGAATAGTAGAAATGACATCACACAGACAAGGAAAAGCAAAACAAGCACATGCTTCTTTTAAGTTTGCAGCAGTTAGTAATGACAAGAACGAAAACAATAAATTATTTTATTATTTTGCACGAACAAAAAGATGCAACATTTATGCACGTTTATGAACACACATATTAGTCCCCCCACGTGTAAAGTTTAATCTAAGTTGTATTAGCACGACATTTCACAAATCATTAATATTATTATTCATGTTATGGAAATGTGACTTTGCGAGTTTAAACAAAATGTTGTTTTCTATCTCGCTCCATCAGAACATGTGAAAATTGTGATTAAAAATCCTCTTTAATTTTAAATTCAGATTTTAAGTTACAATTTTGAAAATGGCACATTTAGAAAGTTGGCATTTTCCTGCTTATTTGATGCCTGCATCCTGTTCTGGGGTAACATGACTGGGCGTAGTTGGCTGTTGGACTTTGTTTATTCCTCCCAGAAAGGCACACAATAGAGGGATTAGGTGTGCCTGTATAGGCCCTCACTGTAGGAGGGAAATAGAGGTGGGCACAGCCCCTCTTGCAACTCAATAGGCTGTACCCTGCCCTCACACCAAGGACTTATCACCACTGCCTTGTTCATGCAGTCCGCCTGTAGCCAGGGTAGGGGAGGTAGGAAACTTCAAGCACTTCAAATTGAGTTCTCTAGAAACTTTTCCTACTTAAAAGAAGGCACCAGGTATAAAAATAAGACCCTCAGACCCATTCTTCAGTTCTCTTTTCGGACCTGTGGAAAGATTATCATAGGACTGACTGTTGAAAATTAGTACGTTCTGGTGAACATTATCTGCGCCATCTTGCCTCTTCCCCTGATGCCACACTTTTGTCGTGCGCGCCCGCCATTTTTTTTTAAGATGCCCCGATCAGAACGAACCCTTTTGCATGCCGCTGGCCCCTGACATAGCCCTTCGCCTTCACTAAGCCTGCACGCTGACCACCCCCTGCTTGCACCTGCCTTGAGTCATAAACCCCTCTTCGGCGCTGCTCTGCCCCAGGCCCCCATCCTGTTCCCAGCGCGACACCTCCCTGCTTCCCTTTCATGATCTCCGGCCCTTAGATGCAAACCCCCTTTTCCCCGTGTGCCCGTTTTGTCTTCCCCGTTCCCAGGCCGACACCCAGCTCTGCCGATACCATTCCTTGCCCCTCCCCGTACAATAGAAAGCGTCCCCCATCAAAGGATCCCCGGGTTGATCAAAGCCCCCACTCCATGAGACCCGATCAAACCCCCCACATTCCGTGAATCAGCGGAATATCCAGCTGCGTGATACTCATCACCTGTTATGACTAGGGTGGGGATTTCAACTGTAAATGTGTGTGGGAACGGGCCCCAAAGGGGGATTCCGGGAATGTCTTTCCGTATATCAAAGCTTTGTCACATGTATGTAGACTATAATAAAAACCACAAACACTGTATATAAGGGGCCAGGCCTCAAACGTAAGTTAGAGCACCTCAGAACGATACCTTCTGTCCGTTTCGTTGTGTTCTCCTCCGGAGAGAATAAAAACCTTGTTTCCTGCTTTCCAGTCTCCAGCGCCTGCCTCTTCATTGATTAATTAACTAGAGGGTCACAGAGGCCATACCGCCGGGCAAATATCGATTGTCCCCGACCCGACCCAGGTTTTTACAATTGGCGTCCCAAGCGTGGGGCCCATCAGCGACTCGTGGATCCAGTGGGAGAGGTCCCGACGACAGAGTGAACGACTGCAACGATCGGGAGAGCTCTTGCCCAATAGACCCTCGTCTGGCAGCCGATCATCCGAACTTCACTAGTTCCGAACAGACCTCTCTCGAGTGATCTACGGTCCTGACTGGGAACCATCAGGAGTGCCGTGAGAAATACGAGAAAAAGAGGACGATCGGGCGCTGGATTCGGAAGACAAGAAACTGTCCATACGGTCCGGGTAAGGTCGTGTTACCACGACAAGCTGCGAAAAATTGCTTGATTGCTTGTTTGTTTAAAAATACTAGTATTGCTCTTTTTTTTATTTGTTTGGAGATTCACTGTCTGCAAACAGGAGAAACAACGGGCTCTCTCTCTTTGCAAGCAGTGGAGGATAGGTAGGGCAGCAACCGTGCTTATTTTTTCTCCCCCACGCAATAATTACTTGAAACTGAACTGTTGTTCGCAAAACTATTGTTTCCTGGAGATTCCCTGTCTGCAAACAGGGAAGAGACCACCCTTTTTGCAGATAGTGAAAAGGGTAGGTAACGCAGATCTTTGCGGACCTACTCATTCTCCCCATTGTTATTTATTGGTCGTTTGGTTATTATCATTTTTTTTTGATCCATGAGGTATTCACTGCCTGCAAACAACGTCGAATAGAAATATTCTGTACGGTCTTTGCACCTAGTGATAAGATAGGCAGTGCTGACTTTTTAGTCCCTCGTTACGAGCCGTCATGTCTGTCTTCTCCCCACTGATAAATAGCCTGTTTAGCCCGGACCGCGTATTAGAGGTAGACCATATAGCTCCACTAGAAGGCACCCCTAATAAGGACATGTTCATAAACTATGGATTAGTCACCATAGCCTATAATAAATTGTGGCACAGGTATACCGAAGAGAGTCAAGACAAACAGTGGCCACTGACAGGATCCTTTGACCTTGATAAAATAGAAACGTTAGAAATAGCCCTTCGAAATAATAAGACAACGCCAATTATGCTCGACAGTCTCGGTATGTGGCGCAGAGAAGCTACGAAACGACAGAGAAAAGACGAGGACAAACCAAGTAGAGAAATATACCGACAGGACAACCCCAGGACACCGCTACCCACAACTTATCCCCCGACACTGTGCAAAAGACGACTAGACTTAGGGCCAGACCAATGCGCTTTCTGTAGGTATGTCGGACACTGGAAAGCCCAATGCCCGACTCTACTGAGCGTGAGTAAAGGCAAAGGGCCGACAGGAACGACAGACCGGCAGTACGGGAAAAAGCGCGAGACAAAGAAGAACCCGACTTACATAGACAGACCAGACAGAACCACCACGTTTGATTATGCCCGATGGCACAGATTTCGCCAGGAAAATCTCAGCGGCATGCTCAAGTTCTCCTAGGTCGGGCAATGTCAAGACAGGAACCCAGCCTCGTTTCAAATTCACAGACGGAAAGAGATAATTATGACCAATAACTGTTTTATATTCGTCTTGGGTCTTTGTATGTCGTACTTGTACTGTCCCCCGTCTGAGTTTGTGTGTATGTAATGTACAAATCTGCGTCATCCCTCTACACGTGTTTCCGTGTTACTCAACCTCTGTTAGCAGAAACTTAGCATAAAAGCAACCTTGAAAGAAAGAAATGGTAAAACAAAATCCGTAGACCATTAATGAACTTGAACTTTTAATTTAGCACAACAAACAAGGAATAATAACGGTAAAACTGTAGAAAAATGAAAGTCAAACAGAACATTCGCCCCCCCCCCCCATTCTGGAACCTTCCAAAGTTGGGCAGGGTTACGGCTACGCCCAACCAACGGCAACCCATATAAGGCGGGCCCGGCCGCCAACTCTTGGTCAGGAAATCTTCACGTATGGGGGAGCCGGAGGAGAGGCGGGAGCCAGCAGCCCGGGCTGTTGTAGGTAGTCCCGCCACATGTCCAGAGGAGAACGAGGCACCTTTTTTCCTTTTCTCTTCCGTAACAGCCGCAGCAGCTCTGGACGGCGGGATGTCCTGCACGTACCTCCACAACAATTTGTCCAAGTTGGGCTGGGAGGGTGAGGCGACGCGGACGAGCCTCTCCCACCTCCACCGGTAGGAGGTTTCCCAGCCCCCGGCCCGACGCCGAACACCCCCAGTCAGGCGATGGTGCCCATACTTCCACAGCACCGAACACACCATGGTGGCACCCCAGTACTTGCGCAGCACCGAACGTGCAATGGTGGCCATACTCCCACAGCACCGAGCACAGGACTTGGGGAACACCGGATGTGGAGAAACCTTCATGCGGGGCGATGAAAAGGAGCGGCATGGAGTGCACCGGGAGAAGGAGACGATGCGAACCAGTCTCCCTCGCCCCCCCAGGTGGGGGCATCACAGCTGCACCCCAGCCGAACGTCCCGCTTTCACAAAACAGGGACCTCTTCCTTTCACTCCGAAGGGTCTCTTCCACTCTTGCAAACTCGACGAGAGTGGCCCCGGTAGGGCCTCAAAATGGCGTCTGGGTCCGCTGGAAGACGGGCCCCGGCCACTAGAGTAACTTTGACCAGCCATATAACTCGGACATTTGCCCCCTGGAGCACGAACCCCCATCTCCGACAGCATCTCCGCAGCCTTGAAGATCCTACAAAGGTCCCCGACGGAACCTTCGGCCTTTGCAGGTTTCCGGTAAGGGACGGCTGCCTTGATCGCCAACGAGACAAACATGACATTGCCACTCCTTCTGTTAGCATGAATTCTAGAACTGCCGAAAAGGACTCTGGTCCAAACTGCCAGTAATGGGAAACATTTCCCCTGATGCTGCTTCCGGACTGAGCCGGCCCCGCCCAAAATGGCGCTGGTATCAATCGGAATTTACGAACACCTCGTGGTGTTCCTTCGCACTAATATAAACTTGATGTTCTGAGATTTTATATGATCCTTTGTACACTTGGCTAGAAAAGACAAGGAGAACTCACTCGACGAACAGTATGAAAGGATCCCCGTTACAGATGTTGATTACAAATGTACAATGTATTATATTTTTATAATTGATGTAAACCTCATTTACGACGCACACGTACGGTATGCATATAGGAAATCTGATTACAACTATTGTGATTATGCTTCTAAATTATGAAAATAAATGCCCCCGAACCCCCAGCCAATTAATAGACGTTTTAGTTTCTTACAAATGAAATGAGTAAAACTTTCCGATGTTTTTTGCTGCAAGCGACACCCCCCCACTGTAAGCACTTTAGCCGTTACCACGACCGGCCAAATATGACCGCACCCTCATAATCCACATGCTGAAATAATTTTACAAAATAAAGTTTTTGAAACTATGGACGGGTATTGCATGCTTTATTTTAAAAATGTGGGATCGGTGGGAAAGTTCTTTTCTGTGCACCCTACTCTGCTCTCTCTTTAAGGTTAAAAGAAGATGGTTGCCCAGCCCCGGAGGACGGATCGGATCGACAACACGACACTCCGCCTTCAAAGTACGCGACTGACCCATGAACTCTCGCGTAGAGGAAGACCTTGACTTCCAAGGATGGGTAAAACGAACGGTGTAAATGAGGGAATGTAAAAGGAGGGTGAAATGAAATAATATAAATGTTATAAAGTACCACGTCCCAAAGTATCAGGGACCCAAGAACCGAAGAACCTTAGAACGCCACAGCGTTGAAAGAGGTTTAAGGACCCCGATAGTGAGATACATCCTTTGACTAGATACCTCGCACTAGGCACCTCTGGTTTCCTTTTTACGTTTCCCCGCACACGACCTATATGGACACACTACCCCCCCTCGACTCCAGAAACCATATCCCCGGGGACCCTGCCCCAAGGAGGAAAGACGAGTAAGAGGTAAGTAAAGGACTTATGAATCCATGTATTTGAATGCGCGCGAATGCTGTCTCCCCCACCCCCCTTTTTCCTCCCTCTGCAGGTTACATCAGAGATTACAGCCGAGGTGTGGCGAAGATCTGAAGCCTCGCCATGTCTAATACACGAAGCGGACTGGCGCCGCAAGGTGGTGTCTAAGCACGCCTGCAAACTACTCACGTATCGAACAAACCCGAAAGAAATTAGCACAACCTGATAAAAAGTGATCACCCTTAAACCAGACCGGACGAATGAACCCATGTCACGTATGATGCGAAACTATGAGGGAATGTGTGTGTGTGACTGAGGCGTTGACCCAACTGGTCGAAGGACCGAGAATGCGAGAAGTGCGACAAAATGGTACCTCCTTTCTTCTTTCCCTTTTTTCTCAAAGCACGTCCCCTCTACCCTGTCTAATGCTCAAACTGCATGATTACAAGATTCTAACGCAGACCCGTGAATGCCTTTTACTGTGTAATGCACTAAATAGCCTTTCTTGAATACACTGCCACCCTCTCTGTTGCACGTGTACTATTTAGTCTGCCGTTGCACTCTCTCTCTCTCTCTCTCTCTCTCTCTCTCTCTCTCTCTCTCTCTCTCTCTCTCTCTCTCTCTCTCTCTCTCCTCTCTCTCTCTCTCTCTCTCTCTCTCTCTCTCTCCCTCTATTTTTTTTCACTCCCACTCTTCCGAGTGATTAGCCCCGAAATTGGCAGACTGCCACCCCTAGCATACCACCTAATTGGCTTCAAATACCGTCAGTATTTGCACAAAAACTTGTCTTTAATACAATCACCCTGAGGCCGCGTCGTTACCTCTCCTTTTCCGCTAGAAGTCAATGAACCAAGGTTGGGCCGTAAGGGAAAGGACAGGTAAGACGACAGAAGTTCCCTAATCTGACCCGAAAATAAGGGAACTACATGTCAACGGCTCCTATAGTATAAAACAAGGACCTCAGAATACGCGACCCTCCCCTCCCCGAATCGTCGCAATACCCAAACCGAAAGAATGAGCACCCCTGTTACCTCCCCTGTATCAGCCGCCCAAAACTGGAATTATGAAACTACCCCCCCATTTCCGGTTGTGAGAGATGGGTCGATTTGTGCCCTTACCACAAGTTTCCTATGTCCCTGGTTGTTTCCCATAAAACCCCTGTCCTTCCTAATTAAGTAATCGGGCTATAAAAGGTTACGTAGGACCCAGAATGATGTTTTACAAGGTTAACAGACTAGTCCAAGGTAAAGAAATCATCAAAATGAACCCCGTAGTAGTTGAAAAGCAGGATGCATCAATAGAAAGGAAATGTTCAGCCATGTTCGTCTCTCAGCAAAATACCTGTGTAGTAACTAATTGTAAAGGAAAGTCATAGTAAATCCAACAAACCCGTCACCGGTCATTCATATGCCAGTTGTAAACACTAACATAACGGGCATTTTTCATTCTTTGCCTGGAGCTGGGAGAGAAATAGACTTTTTGATTATCTTCATCTGCAAATTCACTAAAGACTGTCTTTTCAAACTTGTTTAAGGGTACTACCGTTGGAGGAGAGAAGGACCGGATGTGGGAGCACGAGGCCTGACTGCAGACTATGGAACACCTGCGACATTAGCCAAGGCGAGACCACGACAGAAAAGAGCTGCAGGACGAGGCACTGTTTTCGACAACATGAGAAGAAAGGGTCGACCTGATGCCCCTGCTCGATGTCCAGTGTCTGTCGACAAGTCCCCGCTCTCTGAATTCGGTCACACGCCCGCCTATTTGAAGTCTCTCGTTCCCCTAGTTTGTTCCTACTTTGGCCTTGCTCCATCCCCCTTTTCCTCTGACCTACCCTATGGACTGTTTTGTACGCTCTTCTTCCATTTGAACTTTCTGACAATCACCTCAAAGGACACAGGGCGAAAAGGACCTTTCCGACCAGAAACGCGAGGAAAGGGTCGTGCCCTGCAACGCAGAACTTAGAACAGAGCTGGACTCGTAGCTCCACCGCCGGTGCTCAACAGCGCCAACGAAAGGCAACAAAGAATGAACATTTGACATCCCCAATCGCCGTTTCTGCTAGACCTCATTTCTCTCCCAGCCGCCATTGTATTGATCATGCTCCAATCCGAACCTGATATATATGTAATAACCTGCCAGTATGAACTATACTTGCTGCTCATTTTTGTATTGCATTCCTATGACTTTCCTGCTAAACAAATTGATCAAAGTTTATCAAATAGGCCCACCTCCTAAAAACTAGAAACGTTAAAATGTACAACTCTTTTCATCTGGGGTTCCTACCGTTTTCTTTCTCATGACCGAGTAGAAAATGAACCAGCAAGATGTCTTGAATATGTTAAAGGGAGGACTGTTGAAAATTAGTACGTTCTGGTGAACATTATCTGCGCCATCTTGCCTCTTCCCCTGATGCCACACTTTTGTCGTGCGCGCCCGCCATTTTTTTTTAAGATGCCCCGATCAGAACGAACCCTTTTGCATGCCGCTGGCCCCTGACATAGCCCTTCGCCTTCACTAAGCCTGCACGCTGACCACCCCCTGCTTGCACCTGCCTTGAGTCATAAACCCCTCTTCGGCGCTGCTCTGCCCCAGGCCCCCATCCTGTTCCCAGCGCGACACCTCCCTGCTTCCCTTTCATGATCTCCGGCCCTTAGATGCAAACCCCCTTTTCCCCGTGTGCCCGTTTTGTCTTCCCCGTTCCCAGGCCGACACCCAGCTCTGCCGATACCATTCCTTGCCCCTCCCCGTACAATAGAAAGCGTCCCCCATCAAAGGATCCCCGGGTTGATCAAAGCCCCCACTCCATGAGACCCGATCAAACCCCCCACATTCCGTGAATCAGCGGAATATCCAGCTGCGTGATACTCATCACCTGTTATGACTAGGGTGGGGATTTCAACTGTAAATGTGTGTGGGAACGGGCCCCAAAGGGGGATTCCGGGAATGTCTTTCCGTATATCAAAGCTTTGTCACATGTATGTAGACTATAATAAAAACCACAAACACTGTATATAAGGGGCCAGGCCTCAAACGTAAGTTAGAGCACCTCAGAACGATACCTTCTGTCCGTTTCGTTGTGTTCTCCTCCGGAGAGAATAAAAACCTTGTTTCCTGCTTTCCAGTCTCCAGCGCCTGCCTCTTCATTGATTAATTAACTAGAGGGTCACAGAGGCCATACCGCCGGGCAAATATCGATTGTCCCCGACCCGACCCAGGTTTTTACACTGCCTGCTGATGTGGCCTACTGTGTACTTCAGAAGGCTGCTTTGTGCACCTGGAAGGACTGCTCTTCTACTTAAAAACTGCATTGAACCCTCAGAGGACTGTCCTGCTGTGAGCCTGGTTCTACTTTTGGAACCCAGGACTACCAGGGTGACTCCAATCGCTAGTTTACTGGCCTTCTAATTAGGGCCTCAGAGATAACCATCTTGAACCCGCACCTGGACCCAGCAGTAGTGAGCTCCACTCCCCCCCCACCCCCAAGTGGTACCCTTACAGTCCTGGTGGTGGTGGTGTTAAAGGTGTCCGGATAGGCTAAATTGAAAAATAAGGACTTAAAACATTTTTGGCTAGAGATTTCCTTGTGATCCGATAGGAGACCAGGACCAACGTCCTTATATATCTGCCTAAGGCACATTGCAGAGAAGCTTGACTTCCCTGCAATTCCCACTACATTCTTCTCCACTGCAGTATATCCAATAAGGGAGAGTGGGCAGAGTGCCACTACGCGGAGTTCCACAGAGTTGAAAAAAATCTCCACCCCAATGAAAAAAATGATAGCCTCACACACCTTTGGTGAAGCAACTCTACCTTTACATGCTAAAACATATATAGCCACCCGCACAAAAGTGAGCTTGAAAATATATCCATCAGGATCACTGCTGAGATGCCGGGTGGGATGGGCACCTCCATCAGACCCACCAGACCCAGAGGAACCCATTCCTGAAGCCGCAGCGACTCTCCCCGGCTTGGCGGGAGAGCTAATACAATAATATTCACCGCACCCTCGAATCCCACACCATATTGCTATGCGGGGCCTTCGGTTAGTATTGTATTTTTGCCCATTTGTTTGCTTGGGGTGGCCCTAGGAGGATGGGACCACCACCAAATCATTCAGCATGATGTGCTCTTTGTGCTCAAGGCATCTGCTTGGTGCTCTCCCTTGGTTGGGGGACCTCAAAATTATCACCTCTCTTACTGCTTGATATATTTCCAAGCTCACGTTTGTGAGGTGGCTATAGGCTCTTGAGCAGATAAAGGTAGAGGTGATTTACCACAGGTGGGTGAGGGTGCAGTGGCTAACTCTGCTATGTTGTGGAGTCATAGTTTTTGCCTGAACTCGGCATTCCGAACGGAGCACAGATTTGGCAAAGTTCCTCAAACTGTAGAGTTGATTGGAGTTTGTTGCCTGGGCTTAATCTGTTCAGCAGTTCTTTTCAGTCCAAATGTGAATATCTTCACCGTGATTTTGTCTAGCGGCTCCTTGATTACACCTTCTCCTTGTACACCACCTTCCGCCTTGCCCTGTTGAACTTCTACTTTCTCAGAACATTTTTCCTGAAAGTACGAAGTTAAGTGCCAACCAGGCCTAATACACTGTTTGTATCTGACTCATGCTCCATCATGGTCAGCTACATTTTTCAACTTTGACCTGGTCTTGCGTGACTAGATGTCCACGGTTGACGCTTTGATCTTTTAGGTGCCAGTTTTTACCCTAACCTTTTAAAATTCATAACTCTGGTTCTACTGATTGGAGTTCTGTAATCTTGGTGTCATATATTTTATTAAAAATGTATTCTGTTTTTCTAAATCATTGTGGGAACTTTCTTTTTTTATTGTGTCTCTTTATTACTTTCTGTGTGCTGCATAAATACTTTACACATTGCCTCCAAGATTAGCCTTGAGGTATCGGGTTCTGTCAGGCCTACATACTCTGCATAAACACTCGAACACCATAGAACAGAAGTTGGCACGGAAACTGAAAATGCAAAGAGACAAGTTTATTAGGACCCCATGGGGTGGTGGTACATTCCTACAGCACCCTTCGGCAATGCAAGAAGTATCACCCCGAACATCGGTGCGCGACCTCTTTTATACAGTTTGACAGCAATAAAAAGGGTAGGCGGTGTACATTTGAACAGTTTTAGGTACATATAAGGACATTTTTGGAGCACAGCCAACATGTGGGAGGAGCTTAATACCACTGGTCAGTTGGGGGAGCATTCCTAAGGAGTGACCACTCGTTAGTCCAAAGATCGTGTGTACGCATGCGCGAAACTGACCATCGCTAAAAATAGCCTGTTGCCGGGCAGGGTAAAGGTTCATTGGCATGGAGGAAGGACGAAAGGGCACGCTGACCACGACGCCGCATGTTCATACATAATGGAAGCCACCAAATACAAAATGGCCCCCGTACGTTTAGGTCAAGTTAACAGAAAAGCTTGTGTAGCTGAGCTAAACGCTAAGTCAGGTACTGCCAAATTACGACAGACGGCCCTTTTAGCGTTTAGCTGAAGCTACCTCATAATGGAAGTAATCCGGATGTTCATCGTCAATATCGATCATCATAATTTGCTTTACTTCAGCATTACTCATCTGTACATTTTTAGCAATAGCTCGTTTGGATGGGATACAGGCTGTAATACATACAGAACATAAAGTAGGACCACATTGAATGCATAGGCAACAAAAGAAGAATATCCCTATAATCACACATAGAACTGTTAACAGTTTCCAAACCCATGTACTAAGCAGAGTCCAAAACCAGCCAGAAAAAGTCCAAGTACCATTGTCAGTATGAATTTCAGCAGAAATTGTGTGCAATTTAGAGATAGCATCATACACAGATGGCGAATTATCTGGGACGTAAACACAACAACTACTTCCGATAATGCGGCATGCACCCCCACGATCAGCTAACACTACGTCCAGAACCATCCGGTTCTGAAGCGTAACAATTCTTGTAATCTGGAGCTCTTCAGTTATATTCCCTAAAGCAGAGGCAGTTTCATTAGCAACTGCCTCCACAACTCGTGTTAGCCGTCTAATTCTCCTGCTGTTTAGAGCAGCACCAACAAAAGAGAACAACCCTAAATTAAAATCCACATACTGTTGTAGTGAGGTGTCAGTTTGGTCGACTTCATCAATGTCCAATGTTCTCTTAACTCTATTCAATATAAAATCGTGATACAATACAAAATCATTATGGTACATAGGTGGGGAAATAAACACAGGGGGTAACACAAAAGATATGTAACATGTGCCTAACCATCCAAGAGGAAGACGATGATAACCTTTATTACCGCAAATAAAGTAAGTGTTTCGTGAGGCCACAAATGAAATACCATTGGGTGTATCAAAGGCGAGAGTAATATTGCATTCACTTCTCCCTACCGGAATTGTTCCTTTATTCCTAATACAAAGATCTGCTTTTGTATCAATACCTGTAATTACATGTAAACTGGACATATTTGTAAGTCTCTGGTTGGTGAAGATACGAGGCGCAGATACATTGTCCGGTCGATATTCTTCCCATTCAAATTTAATTCCTTCTGCCTGTGGATAGCCATCTCGATCATTGTAGCAGACTTTATTCAACCGAAAAAGTAGTCCACCTTTTGTTGGCCATCTTAATGTAAAGAGAAGTGTGTACCAAGCATTACACGAACCATTGTGAGAAAAAGGAAGAGGAATAAGTGGGGTTCCTCCTTTCTTCTGATGTCCAGGCAACATACCACATACCCAGCAATTAGTGGTATTTGTCATATTATGTGTGTGGTGTAAAATTTGAATGAAACTATTATTCAAATAAGTCTGTCTATGTCTCTCCTCATGATAGGGCAAAGTAAAATGGAAATGTTCAGATGGAATTGGAGTGGTAGGCAGTAAATAGTCCCGTGCAGGAAACAGTCTTTCTGTAGTCCAAGCTATTACTGCTATTACCACTATTGTCTTAACAAAAAGAACCGCACCCAGAATTCTTCTGTTTCTCAATGTCATAGGTGCCATAGTACAAAGAACAAAGTCTCAAGAAACAAACTAAAAAATAAAAATATAGTGCTGAGAACCAAGGCTGCCGCTGATTTCTTCTCCGAGATTCAAGACGGGTGTCGCTACACTGGACAGAACTGATCCCCCCCCTTGATTTTCCCGGCTTCCGTTTTCACAAACCTCGGCACGGTTACTAACCAGTCACGAAAAATACAAAAATTGTATTTCCTTGGCCGCAGATTGTACTTCACTCCACCAGAAACAGTGTGGTCCGGGAAGGCTCCCTCCGACTCGTTGGGCATAACAGCTGGGCTCTTCTCTGCGTCCAAGATGTCTCTGTAGTCAGACAGCACAGTAGGGTTCACCAGATCCGGAGAGACACGTCGGCAGTGCGTTGAATGTATCCACCGCTTCTTATTCGTGACGCGCACAGCCGTTCGCGTTGCCAGCAGCATTTGTTCAGGACCACGCCACCTCGGCTCCAAACTGCAGGATCTCTCAAACACCCGGATCATCACATGGTCACCAGGACAGAGATCGTGAGCCTCTCCAATGGAATTGTCGGGGAGCGCTTCTCGAACCTGTTGATGAATAGAAAGTAAATCATTTGTTAATCGTGCCAAATAATCATTCATCATTATACAAGGCACATCATGTATCAAACGAGGCTTTGGAACTCCCCAGATATTCATGGGCCTTCCGAACACCACTTCATAGGGTGTGAGGCCAGTTCAGGAGTGTGGCACTGATCTAATAGACAATAATGCCAATGGCAAAGCGTCCGGCCATTTCAAAGACGTGGATGCCACGATCTTCGCCAACTTCAGCTTCAGAGTCGCATTGTACCTCTCTACCAGACCTGCTGACTGCGGATGAAATACAGCATGGAACATTTGCTTTATTCCCAATCCTTTCAAGACATGCTCCACTATCTTCCCAACGAAAGGAGGACCATTATCATTCCACAAAAATTTACAGACACCATAACGTGGGAAGTACTCTTTGAGTAACACCTTAGCTGTTGTTAATGCTGTATTATCCTTCGTGGGGTAGGCTTCAACCCATTTACTGAAAGCACACACCACCACTAGGACATACTTGAGGTTATTACAGCGCTCCAGCTGGATGTAATCCATTTGCAGTACTTTGAATGGTGCAGTAGGTGGAACGAACCCTCCTTTAGGAGTAGAGGTCCCTTTAGCAGGATTGTACTGTAAGCATATCAGACAGGTCTGCACTACTCTCCTAGCCGTGCTGGTAATCTCAGGATGCTCCCAAACTCGTGTAAGCAATTTAGTAATTGCAAGAGCTCCAATGTGTGCCAGCCCATGCGTCATTTGAACCATCGCCTGCAAATAAGCAGCAGGTAATTTCCATCTCTTCATGTCTTTGCTTCTCCAACAACCCTCGTCATCCAATACTCCCTCTGTTGCCCATGTTGCGAGTTCTACTTCAGATGCTGACTTCTGTATGTCTAGAATTTCTTCTCTAGCATCATGCCATCGTTCAGCTTGTGATCTCACCACATACATAGGGGAGTCATTTTGCAACATAGCAGTCTCTCTCGCTATGCGATCTGCAAAAGCATTTCCTTGCCCTATTTTGTCTGTCACTTTCTTATGTGCACTACATTTTATTATCGCAACCTTCTTTGGACATAATAGTGTGTTCAGGAGGTCGCATACCAACTCTCCGTACATGATGTGTGTTCCGTGTGAAGGCATAAACCCTCGTTCCCTCCAGAGTAGGCCAAAATCGTGCGCTACTCCAAAGGCGTAACGACTATCAGTATAGATATTCCCACATAGACCAGCACTTAACTCACATGCTTTCGTTAAGGCTATCAATTCAGCTGCTTGAGCCGATTTCTGCGGGATTCGTGCTGTTTCTACCACTGTCTTAAGTGTCGTGATCGCATAGGCTGCGGAAGCCGTACCATCTGGCAATCTCACACACGATCCATCAACCCACAGTTCCCCATCTACATCAGGAAGTGGCGTGTCCTGTAAATCGACACAACCCTTTGTTTGTTCGTCAGTCAGAAAAACACAATCATGTTGTTCTTCTTCCTGGGTCTCAGTAACAGGATATGGCAATAAAGTAGCGGGGTTCAAAATGGCGCACCTCTTCAATGTAATGTGTGGCGCCAACAGTGTTAACTCGTATCCTGTTAAACGGGCACTGGTTAGATGCTGCGTTTTCGTTTGGTTCAATAGCGCATCTACTGCATGGGGAACTAACACCAACAATTTGTGTGACAAAACTATTCCCTCACTCTGCCGTATAGCTACTGCTGTTGCTGCAACTGCTCGGAGGCATCCAGGCAGTCCTCGAGCCACAGGATCGAGTACCGCTGAAAAATATGCACAAGGTCTCTGTTTATCTCCGTGTAATTGTACTAAAACTGACAATGCGCACCCATCCTTCTCGTGTACATACAGTGTAAAGAGCTTTATATAATCTGGTGTACCTAACACTGGTGCAGAACAAAGAGCTTGTCTCAATTGTTCAAAAGCATTCTGGCATTCATCCGTCCATTCAAGAGGAGTTGGTGCAGTTTTGGACAGCAATGCTAACAAAGGTTTTACAATGTACGAAAATCCTAATATCCATTGCCTACAAAAGGACGTCAAACCTATGAAAGCGCGAACATCCTTCTGCGTGCAAGGGACTGGTGTATCTAAAATTGCTTGAATTCGATCTGATGTTAATGCACGTCCCTCCTTAGACAAAAGATGACCGATGTATGTCTCCTTTGGTCTACAATATTGTAGTTTCTTTCGCGAAACCTTGTGATTATGTTCAGCAAGGAAAGAAAGCAGGGAGAGTGTACTCTCCTCGCATTGCTCCTGTGTGTCTGCCGCAAGCAAAATGTCGTCAACATATTGGATAAGCGCCACCCAGACTGCAAATTAAAGGAATCAAGCTGTCTTTTCAAAGCCTGGCTGTAAATGCTGGGACTTTCTGTGTAACCTTGAGGAACTCGACAAAATCTATAAGATTTATTATTCAGTGTAAAACCGAACAAATATCGGCTGTCAGGATGAATGGGGATAGAAAAGAAAGCATTTTTCAAATCGATTACCGTAAATGTAGTAGATGTGGGTGGAACCAAAGTGAGTAAGGTGGTGATGCCGGACACTACTGGATACTGGGGTACAACTATCTTATTAATTTCCCTCAAATCAATAATAAAACGATAGATCTTAGTATCTGTATCTTTCTTTAGGATCGGAAGAATTGGACTGTTGCAAAGATTGTAGGGAACTTCCTCCACCACCCCTGCCGTTATCAAGTCATTCACAATATGTGTCAAAGCTATTTCGCCTTCTCTAGGGATCATGTACTGAGGAACACGAGGGAAAATTGCTCCCTCCTTCACAGTAATGCGCACAGGAGGAATAATCATTTGACCCACATCAGTATCGGAAGTAGGCCATAACGTGCTTGTAAGGGAAGCTAATGCATCAGCCTCTTGCATGAGGCACGATCTCTCAATTTATGGGTAGTTCTCATTCAAAATAACCCGCACCCCTTCAGGGGCACAGCGTATTGTTGCACAAAAATGCTTTAGCATATCAAGTCCCATAATATTATCTGGTGTATTTGGAGATAATAGAAACGGACATGGGGCAATGAATTTATCAACATGAAATGTAAGAGGTTGAGACAATGGGCTTAGAGAAGGTGTTCCATCGAACCCTATTGCTGTAATCGTTTCGCCAGACAGGGGAGCCCTTGGAACCAAGTGTTTGGACAAAGCGCTACGAGTAGCTCCTGTGTCAACCAGAAACTGATCAGTAGAACCCAAAACATGTGCTGATATATATGGACCCCATTGATCGACTGGTACCTCAACCGATTCCACACCCCATCCTACGCGATCCTATGCATGTCTATTATCCTGAGACTCAGTATTCTCTCCTTCAGCTATCTGGTATTGATTCCGCCGATCAAAAGTATTATGTTCAACCTGACCACGACCCCTCTCTTCAAACCTACCACGGTCATTCGCTCCACCGCTCAGTCCTGAATAACTATTCCGTGACCTTCCACTTCCTCGACCCCTCTGACTACGCTGTTCACGAAGTACCGGACAATCTGCAATCCAATGTCCAAACTGTTTACAGTATGCACACTGATCCTCAGAAATATCGGAACGAGGGGAAGACGTAACGTACGATCCTCGTCTACCCCTATCATTCCCTCTCGATTGCGTAGCATGAACCTGTGCCAACATCACTTTCGTCTTTAAGTCCTTCGCTTTCTTATCACTACTTTCTTTAGCCTCTAATTCCTGTCGTTCATAGTACTGAGCCATAGTTAATAAAGAGGCGGGTGTTGCAGTAGTCCATGAACTTTCACTCGCCTTTAATCGTTTTGCAATCTCCGGTAGGAGATTAGCCACAAACTTGTCTACGAACAAATGTCTGCCCGTGTCCTCTGTTAATAATTGACCACTGTAATCATGGAATGCTTCCTCAAAACGTGAAAAGAAATCAGAAACCGATTCGTCTGACTTCTGCTTACAAGATGCTAATACTGTCCAATCTATTTTCTTAGGGGGGACAAGCGTTTTTAATTTATTCAAGATAGCCGTCGGTAAATCTAAAATCAACTGACACAGCTTACATGCAGGTTTCCTATCTAAATCAGCTCTCACTATGTCCTTCCAATCTGCACCTAATATCGTTCGATCGTCAAACTTACGAATCACCCTCCACATATCAGGAGGCAATATCAACCCAAAGAAAAGATCAATATCAACTAACGTCATAATACACGAAGAAATAGCACCCTCCACACCTTCATAGAAAGCTGCTGGATTTTTACGGGGGTCAGGCAAAGCATTCTTAAGTGCCATAACATCTGCTCTATTCCATGGCGTATAAACCCAATTAGATATAAAATAACCCTTAGAATCTTTAGATGTCTTATCATCATCCGTACCATCCCCTTTAGGAGGGACAAAAAAAGGTGCAGCTTCTCTCATAGGCATAACATTAATCGCAACACTCTTATCTGATCCATAGATAGGGCACACTCGGGAAATTTCCGTCGATCCAGACGCTGGTGGATTCGATGCCTTTTTCGCCGCTGGAAATCGTGTCGCCTCATCCCGTAGACAAATCAAACGTTGGAAAAATTCATCCGCATCTGAAAGAGCAAAAATACCTTTACGAAAATTCTCACGACCAACTGATATATCTTTAGGTTCCAACTCAGGAGATTGTTTCCTAAACCGCTCAACAACTTCATCTGCAAAATGATCTAAAAAATACAACCGTTCCTTGTCAGACCACTGACTCATAAGATCAATAACCCCTGAAACAGTTATAGTATCATTGTTAAGTTTACGAGCAATCAAACGCAATTCCGTCATACGCTCGGTATGTAACCTGGTACGCTGCTTATCCTGGCTATCCTCGTCCGAGTTCTCATCCGGAGCCGTGGGCTGAACATACAGAGGTGGGCAGCGATCTAACAATGAAAAATCATCTAATTCATTAGTAAGGACAGGATAAAGAGGACGTCGAATAGGAAACTGACCATTAACTTGTAAATTACGTTCTTGGCTCTCTTTCTCTTTCTGTTCCTGCAATTCCTTCTCCTGTAGCTGTAAAGCTTTATCCCGAGCAGCCTTGCGCTGCTCTTTTTCCGCCAAGGCTTCTTCACGCTTCATTCGTTCACGCACCACTTTCTCCCACATACGCACACAATCAAACATGTCCTGTCTAGACCTGCGCTGAAACAAACATTGTTCCACAAACTGAACCTTCTTTAAATCAAATGACCCATGTAGTGGCCATTGCAACTCATGATCCGTTTTAGTGCATTTGTGACATAATGTGCTATACATTATGGGAGGAAGGCCAAATTTAATGTACATTTCACGATTAGGAGTCCCCTCTGGGGGAGCCGGCTGAGATTCATTTAATCGATAATTGGTACCTTTTCCAAAGCAGCACATTCCTCGGAGTGTGCTGAGAACAGGCATGTTCAAAAATATCACGGAAACGCGATATTACAACAAATGGCACTTAAAGGTACTTACGCACGATGTGCCATTCAAACAAATTCAAAAGCAGAGAAATATCCCTACATGCCTGCCTATGTGAGGTGCACTCCACATGTAATTCAAATCATAGGTCCAAACGTTAGCTAACTCATACAAATTCAAATTCAAATTCAAATTCAAAAAGCCACAGTAAGTGTCAGTAGACTACCTTACCAAACATAAGCTTACCAAGTATCTTCAAAAGTGTCCAGATTCCAACTGCCAAGTTCCGTAGACGAATCAGCCAAAACAGGCACTACACGACAGGCCAAACGATCAAGATCTCAGTCGAAGACCGGCGCCACCTGGAAGGTCAGATCAGAAGGAAAGGAAAAAACACCGTGGATGCCAAGACTCGGGTCACTCAGTGGCAGCGTACGAGTCCATAGCGAGTTTCCAATCCTTCGTCGTGACCTCTCCTTCGGGCATCCGAGTCGCCGATGAGTCCCTTCGTGGTCGCCAATTGAGGTATCGGGTTCTGTCAGGCCTACATACTCTGCATAAACACTCGAACACCATAGAACAGAAGTTGGCACGGAAACTGAAAATGCAAAGAGACAAGTTTATTAGGACCCCATGGGGTGGTGGTACATTCCTACAGCACCCTTTGGCAATGCAAGAAGTATCACCCCGAACATCGGTGTGTGACCTCTTTTATACAGTTTGACAGCAATAAAAAAGGTAGGCGGTATACATTTGAACAGTTTTAGGTACATATAAGGACATTTTTGGAGCACAGCCAACATGTGGGAGGAGCTTAATACCACTGGTCAGTTGGGGGAACATTCCTAAGGAGTCAATCAAACAATCAATCAGCGCGCTACTCACCCGGAGGGTCTCAAGGCGCTTGGGGAGGGGGGGTCCGCTACTGCTCGAACAGCCAGGTCTTGAGCTCCTTCCTGAAGGTGAGGTGGTCCTGGGTCAGGCGGAGGTGGGTCGGGAGGGAGTTCCAGGTCTTGGCCGCGAGATAGGAGAAGGACCTTCCCCCTGTGGTGGCTATTCGGATGCGGGGGACGGCGGCGAGGGCGTGGCCGGTCGATCGAAGCTGGCGTTTGGGAGCGTAGAAGTTGAGGCGGCTGTTGAGGTATCCTGGGCCTTGGTTGTGCAGGGCTTTGTGTGCGTGGTTGAGGAGACGGAAGGTGATTCTCTTGTTGACTGGGAGCCAGTGCAGGTCTCTCAGATGTCTGGAGATGTGGTTGTGACGGGGGATGTCACGGATGAGTCGTGCTGAGGCGTTCTGGATCCGCTGGAGTCTCTTCTGGAGTTTGGCGGTGGTTCCGGCGTAGAGGGAGTTGCCGTAGTACAGTCGGCTGGTGACGAGGGCCTGGGTGACCGTCTTCCTGGTCTCAGTGGTGATCCACCGGAAGATCTTGCGTAGCATGCGTAGGATGTTGAAGCACGATGAGGAGACTGCGTTGATTTGTCTGGTCATGGATAGGGAGGAGTCCAGGATGAAGCCCAGGTTGCGTGCGTGGTCTGTTGGTTTGGGTGCGCTGCCTAGTGCGGGGGGCCACCAGGAGTCGTCCCAGGCGGAGGGTGAGGATCCCAGGATGAGGACTTCCGTCTTGTCCGAGTTCAGTTTCAGGCGGCTGTTCTTCATCCATTCGGCTACCTCTTTCATCCCTTCGTGTAGGTTGGCTCTAGCGGTGGTGGGTGGGTTCTTGCTCAGGGAGGTTGCGAGCTGGTCGGCTGTGATCTTGTTCCAGCTTCTGCGTGCAAGCTGTTGCTGTTGGTGGTGGATCGTGGTCCTTTTGAAGCTGAAGTGGACGCAGCTGTGGTCCGTCCAGTGGAGTCCGGTGGCGTGGCTGAAGGCAATGTCCTTGCTGGAGGAGAAGACGGGGTCGAGTGTGTGTCCGGCGTAGTGGGTGGGGGTGGTCACCAGTTGCTTGAGTCCGAGGTCAGCGAGGTTGTCCAGCAGGGTGGTGGTGTTGCGGTCTTTGTTGTTCTCCAGGTGGAAGTTGAGGTCCCCGAGGAGGATGTAGTCAGCGGAGGGGAGGGCATGCGGGCTGACGAAGTCGGCGATGTCTTGGCTGAATTGTGTGCGTGGTCCCGGGGGTCTGTAGATGAGCGTGCCTCTGAGGGTGGTCTTGGGGTTGATGTGGATCTGGAAGTGCAGGTGCTCGGCGGGTGCGAGGGTGTCGTCGGTGTTGGTTGTGATGCGGATGGAGTTCCTGTGGATGATGGCGATGCCTCCTCCTGTCTGGTTGACGCGGTCTCTCCGGATGATCTTGTAGCCGTCCGGGATGGCGATGGCGATGTCGGGCGCTGAGGAGGCGTTCATCCAGGTTTCCGTGAGGAAGGCGACGTCTGGGGATGTGGTGTCGATCAGGTTCCAGAGCTCGACGGTGTGTCTGTGGACTGAGCGGGTGTTGAGCAGGATGCACTTCAGGTGGCTGCTGCTGTTGCTCGTCGAGGTCTTGGGCACTGCTGGAGTGGTGCAGGTCCGGATGCAGGTGAATTTGCAGGAGTTGCAGCAGAAGGGTCCGTGGGTGCGTCTCGGGGTGGCTCGACAGCAGCCCGGGAGTATGCCGGCGTTGAGTGCGATGAGTTCGGTGGCGTCGTAGGACCGTCGGGTCGTCTTCCGTCGGTGGGGGCCAGGGGTCCGGGCCCTGGGCGCGGTCCAGGCGCAGACGGGCTTATCTTTGGCGCGCCTTCGGCGCACCATCGGCGCGCCCGCTGCGCGTTCGCACGGTCGCCATATATGGTGAAGTGGGAGGGAGGAGCTGGGAGGCGGGAGCGGGGAGGGTACACAAAGGAAAGGGGGCGTGGCCGCTGGCACGGCGGCGGGAAGCGGGGAGCGGGGCGGGGGGCACAGGGGAAACACGGGGAAATAAAAATAAATCACAGGCTCAGGGGGAACAAAAAGAACAACAGTGGACAAATGCAGCAAAAGTAATAGTGCAGAGGCAGTGGCAAAATTAGCGCGGCAGCACACAGGCAGGGAGAGCGATCCCGCTAGGGCAGCGGGGGCGGGGTAGAGGTGGCAGGCTCAGCGAGGCTGAGAGAGGCAGCGGGCAGGGGGGCACACGCAGCAGCTGGTGGCCGTGCGGTGCGGGGGTGTCCTGGGAGTGACCACTCGTTAGTCCAAAGATCGTGGGTACGCATGCGCGAAACTGACCATCGCTAAAAATAGCCTGTTGCCAGGCAGGGTAAAGGTTCATTGGCATGGAGGAAGGACGAAAGGGCACACTGACCACGAGGCCGCATGTTCATACATAATGGAAGCCACCAAATACAAAATGGCCCCCGTACGTTTAGGTCAAGTTAACAGAAAAGCTCGTGTAGCTGAGCTAAACGCTAAGTCAGGTACTGCCAAATTACGACAGCCTGACTGCTTTTGTGCTTGGTTACCAGAGGGTTGAGCACAAGTTAATTTAGTGACTTTTGAGGTGCACTGTGACAAGGATTGTGGCTGTTGCTTGAGCAGGGTTATCACCCCACTCAACCAACAACCCAATTTCTCTTGTATAGTTTATTATTTATTTATTCTTTGTAATAGACAGGCCCGTAGCCAGGGGTAGCTTTCCCAAATAACAACTACAGCACAGAAAATGGGAGAATATGTTGAGAATTTATAGAGCAAACCTATTTGGCATTTTTGTTGAAACTATTACATTATTCATATTATTCTATCATTACAACCACATGTGATAATTAGTAGGAAATTGTGCATTTTAAACTTTTAGCTGCTGAGGCTTTTCCTCCCTTTGCATGATTATGTTATGTCATGTCATGTTATGTTATGTTATGGTACACTAAGTTATGTTATGTTGATCTGTAAGGCACTCTTTTCACTCTTGAGGGTATCCTGGCACTCACAGGTGTGGAGGCAGTGATGTCCCTGAATACTAGTCAAAGAGCCAGGTCTTCAGCTGCTAGTAGAATTAAAGCAGTGAGGAGGAGGCTCTGATGAGGTGAGGGGGGTTGCTCCATGCCTTGGTGCAGTGTATGAGGAGGCAAAACCTCTTGCACTGCAATTGTATATGCGGGGGATGTGCACAAATGAAAGCCAGGCTGAGCTGATGTGTCTAACAGGCTGATAGAAGTCTATGCAGGTGTTGAGGTATGTGAGGCCTGAAGTGTTAAATGCTTTGAAGGCATGGGTTAGGAGTTTAAAGTGGATGTGTTTGTCGATCAAGGTCCAGTGGAGTTTCTTGAGGTGTGGGTATTGTGGGTGTGAGTGTGATGCAGAAGGATGAGGACGAAACTTGCTGCAGCGTTGGTTTGTAGTCTATTCAGGAGCTGCCTGTTGACCCCAGTATAAAGTGTGTTGCTGTAGCAGAGCCGGCTGGTCATGAGGGCTTATGTGCTCAGGTGTTTTCTGGCAACCATTTGAAGTTCTTTAGCAGGGTGGAGTTGGGCACAGCCTCACACTTACACCTAAATAGGCTATGTCCGGTCTCCACACTAAGGAATGCATACCCCCCTGTAGTGAGTCTGGAGCCATGGCAAGATGGGAGGACTTCTGTGCAATTTAAAGATTATTCTTGAAGTCTCCCCCACTTCAAAGGCACAACTAGGTATAAGTACTGGACTTCTGACACCACGACTTCAGTTCGGGTGAGGACCTGTGAACATTTTGCTAGGAAGAGGAACTGCTGTGCTGAAGTGTGCTGCTGCTGCCTTGCTGTGTTGCCCTGCTGCCTACTGCTCTGTCTTACCTGGGTGATAAAGACTGAACCTTGAACCTGAACCCAGGGTCATGCCAAGGGTTAGCTGACTGGCCTCCAGATCTGAATTTTCAGGGACATAAAAGACTTCCAACCACCCTGCTTCTGTACCTGGACCATTGGATGTGGGCATGAGGTGCTTTCTCCAGCGAAGCCAACACATCCTCTGCTGTGAGAGCAGAATTGACACAACACCACTATTGTGGGAAAAGGACTGGCACATCGCCCTCAGAACCAGCACATCACCATCCGAACCGCCACTTTTGAACCAACGCATTGCCGCCACTGCATGGAGATGCTTGAAGCATCACCTCTAAAGTGTGGAGAACCCTGCTGCATCGCCTTCATAACCATCGCATCACGACACAAGTGCATTGCTTTTGTAACTGACGCAGTGCAGCTGTTGTGTGGAGAAAATTAGAACATTGCCTCAATTGTGGGATCGACACAGACATATTGCTCAGCTGCACCCTTATCTTCCTCGATGCAACCAGGACTACGGTGCTTTTGTTCAGAGGGCCTCACTACATCCCTGTATCCAGACCATGCTCTTTTGAGGTCAGGCTGAACTTTTGACTTTGTTCTGGTCCGACGTGACCAGATATTCCAAATATGAGCTTATTGCTTCAAAACACTATTTTACAGTCTATTCTTTTGAAATTCATATCTCAAGTTTTGCTTATTGGACTTTTGTCATTTTGGTCTTTAGTTATTTATTAAATTGAGAGCTATTTTTCTAAACTGGTGTGGAATCTTTTTATGTGGGGGTTTCACTGTTCCAATGTTTGAATTGTTGCTCAACTAGTTTACACATTGCCTCTTAAGTGAAGTCTGACAACTCTGTGCAAGCTACCAGTGAGTGAGCACAGGTTAATTTAGGTTGTGTTTGTGACTTACTTAATTTGACTAGTATCTTGGGCCATATTATCAAGAAATGGCGATACATTATCGCCGCTTTTATTGGCAGGAAACTGCCGCTAAAGCGGCGATAATAGGCTTGATGATATGCCCTTGGGAATTCCAATAGAAGCCCAGGTTCTGGTGTTAACCTGGGCTTCTATGGGAATTCACAAGGACATATTATCGAGCCAATTATGGCCGCTATAGCGGCAGTTTCCCGCCGATAAAAGCAGCGAAAATGTATCGCCCTTTCTTGATATTATGGCCCGTGGTTACTGTTTGACCAGGGCTTCCACCTCAGCTAACCAGGAGCCCAGGGGCATACTTACAAGGATTTTACGCTGCCATAGCTTAGATTTTTTAACATTACTGCAGCTTTTTTTATTGCCAAATTTACAAGTTGCCACAAAGTCCAGTTAGCAGCATTTTTCCAGTGTTAATGTGAATTTCAATGAGCCACTTCTGTTAGCGCGACCTACCAAAATTGAGATGCATGGTAGGCATATTTGCATAAAAAACTCCCACAAAGTGCACACAACTCGATATTTAAAAGTAATCACTTGTACTTCACAAAGAAAGAAAAACTGCAGCTAAGTCCCTTTAGTGGGAGTTTTTTAATGGCAAAAATTACTTTGTCTTACAAATGAGGCTAACACACTTATATATAAGGAGAACACTCCCAAATCATCTTTGGCAACATCAATGACACCATGGAGCTTCTGCTACTATAGCTAGGAGTACCAAGAAGACCACCACCGCCACCACAGAGGCAGTGACGGAGAAGGGAGTGGATCTACTGACAGAGGATCACTGTTAGATTGGGGGATCTCTAGTTGGCACAAGTAGGTACTTGTGACAAATAGGGACCCTTGCCTCTAGTCAGGGTAAGGACGTACACTCCTAAAATAACCCCTGCTCACCCCCTTGGTAGCTTGGCACGAGCAGACAGGCTTATCTCAGAGGCAGTGTGTAAAGCATTTGTGACCACATACAGTAACCCAGTGACAACACTACAAATGGACACCACACCAGGTTTTATATAAAAAATAAGTATTCTTTATATAGACTTACCACAAGACCATAAACTACATAAATCCACAATACTATATTTAAAAAGGTAGTTTTAGCTTAGTTTAGTTCAGTTCTTAAGATGCAACACTTTGAGTCAATGTACCTTACGGTGCGTTACGCTTCAACAACAAGCAATGTTGCAGCGATGGAAATGTGGCAAAGTTTTGGTGCAAAGAAATAAAGACGTGAAGGTCTTCCAGATGCGGCACGCTTCTCCGATGATGCCAAAAGTCTTGGTTCGATGCGTCAACTGCAGCAGCGACACCCTTGTTCAGCGATGCGACGGCAACAGCCTCACCTGTAGCATGCTGGGAGTGGCTTTTGTACAATGCGACAACTACAGCGCCAAAATTTAAGATGCGACGGCAGCAGCTCGGACGGCGGTGCGCTTCTCCGGGGGATGCGAGGTGCTTTTCTCGATGCGGTGCAATACGACAGCTACAGCGCCAACATCCATGATGCGACGACAGCAACATCGACGGCGACACGCTTCTCCTTCGTTGCGAGAGTCTTCTCCTGATGCGGTGTAATATGACAGCTACAGCACCGACATCCACGATGCGACGGCAGAGGCAGCGAATGCGACACGCTTCCTCTTAGATGCGAGACGCTTATTTCAATGCAACTACAGCGCTGACATTCAAGATGCGACGGCAGCAGCAGCGACGGTGACACGCTTCTTCCTCGTAGAGTCACCCTTCCAGCTCCTTGCGACACACAGTCCCTCAAAAGTCCCAAAAACAGCAGCAGGCACATCCAAAGAACTCTGGGGAGCTGGGGGTTGAAGTCTATTGTCCCTGAGACTTCAGCAGGAGGCAAGCTCTGTTCCAAGCCCTTGGAGATCCTTCACAAGTTGAAAATAAAGCACACAAAGTTCTTTCTCCTTTCTTTGGCAGTCAAGCAACCACTGCAGGCCAATCCCCCAAGCAGCATTTCAGCTAAGGGATTGTCTCTCCTCAGTTTCTTCAGGTTATTCTCCTCAGCATAGGTTTCTTCTTGTAGTCCAAAAGTGATCTAATTTCTTGGGATCAGGGTCCCAATATTTATACCCCAAAATCCTTGGTCCTCTGAGGGCAGAGGGGCCTTTGCCCAGTCCAAACCAGTTCTAGAGCACTCTGTTTCCATGACTCCTTCTTTCCTTTCACAGTGCAGAGCAGAAACATCAGACGCCCCACAGGAGGTGGAGCCAGCATTGTGGAGGGAAAGCACAGCCATAGAGCACTTTGTTGACATGATTCCTTCTCTCCTTTCACAGTGCAGGGCAGAGACATCAGACGCAACATAGGGGGTTGAGCCAGCAATGTGGGGGGCAGGCACTGTCCTATTCAGGTCCCAGGTGCAACTCCTCCCTCACATCTAGATGCAGATCTCTCTATTCACCACTGGGCGGACACACCCTGTCTCCTGGAATCCCCCAGCCCTGTCACTCAAACTCCAGACAAGGAGTACACAACCTAGCAGAGGCAGGCCTGGAAAGTTAGACAAGAAAATACCTACTTTCTAAAAGTGGTATTTTCAAACACAGAATGTTAAAATCAACTTCACTAAAATATGTATTTTATCATTCTGAGTTAAGGCATACTAAACCCAAATTTCAACTGTGTTCCCTGAGTCAGTTAGGATTATAAAATGTAATAATCTAACTGCCCATTCTGGCCTATGGAGAGCAGGTAGCCCTGCAATAGTGAAATACAAAAATGGCTGTAATTCACTATTAGGACATTACACACACACCAGGGCATGTCCTACCTTATACTTACAATGCACCCTGCCCTTGGGCCTAACATAAGGGTGTCTGATATGAAGAAAAGTGAAGGTTTGGGGACTGGCAAGTGGGTGCACTTGCCCAGTCAGCATGGCAGTACCAGACTGCACACAGGCTCTGCAATGGCAGACCTGAGAAACACTTTTACAGGCTGCTTCTGTGGGTGGCACAAGCAGTGCGGCAAGCCCACTAGCAGCATTTGCTTTACAAGCCCTGGGCACACTCAGTGCACTGTACTAGGGTCTGACAAGTAAACCAAACCAGCCAATCATGGAATCACTAATCCATACATCAATTTACAACAGGGAGAGCATATGCACTTTAGAACTGATCAGCAGTGGTAAAGTGCCCAGAGTCATAGAACCAACAAAAACAGGTCAGACAAAATACAGGAGGATGGCAAAAAGGTCAGGGATGACCCTGAAAAAAGGGCCAAGTCCATCAATTACCCATATGCACTTCCAGCCAGAGGAGGTCATAGCCCATTACATACAAAAAAGGGCGCCCATTGCCTGCCTCCTCAACCAGATTGCACCAAGGCTGGAGCCCACATTCCAGTGCTGCACCGACATCCCTCCACAGACAAAGCTGCTTGCTGCACTGTGTATGCTGGACTCAGGTACTTTTCAACCAACCACCGCCAGAGTGGCAGGAGTATCACAGGCATCCTTCTCCAGGTTCCTACCCACTGTCCTGGATGCCATAATCAGCCTGACGCCACAGTACCTCCACTCCCCCAACATTGCGCAAGGACAACTCACCAACAAGCAAGGTTTTTATGCCATTGCAGAATTTCCGCATGTGTTGGGGCAATGGACTGCACTTATGTGCAGCTTGTGCCTCCTGTGAAAACTGCACACATATATCACAACAGGAAGCACACCTACTCAATGAATATGCAGGCTATTGTTGACCATCTTGGTGTCTCCATCAATGTCATGGCATAGTACCCTGGCAGTGTTCATGATTGATCTACCTTTGGTCAATCTGCCATCAACCAGCCGTTTCAGAATGGCACCAATGGCAATGTTGACTGCTTGTTGGCAAGTACAACTCTAACACACCACACACCTAAAGGTACTCAATGTCAAATTGCTCATGTTGTGAATTACATTGTGCATATATTTTTTCTGTGCCAACTTTCAGGAACAAACATATAATTCAAAGGTACAACATATACTTAATAAGTCACTCCAAGGGAGTAACCAGGAAAGTACTTTACCACCCTCTTTGTCCCTCAAGAAACTAAATTCACTCCAAAGTTATTGAGCCCAACACTTAGCATTCCAGTGCCTGTGACACTAGCTTCCCTTACCACTATTTCTGAAAATGATGCATATCACAGCAAAGTTTTGTGCAAAACTGCACATTTACCAATATTACTTTGCTATGTTATAACCTTACATATTTCCACTCTGTATGTCTTTCCAACATCATATTTATGTCCTTCATTTCCATTTTTGTCTTCAACCTTTGGAAATCATACCTCACTTTTGTTCTTTCACTTAACATTTCCTGACTTCAACTTCCACCTTTCTGCCCTTCTCCTCAATCTTGTTCCATATATGGTAATATCTGCTTCCCATTTTCTCAATCTTCTCCTATTTCATTTTTTGTCCCGTTTGTCCCGTTGGTTAATCACCCTCCAGCCCTTCCATAGACCTTTCTTACGATCTTACGTTACAATTTATTTTCCTTCCATTAATCAACTCTTACTTTGCCTTCTTTTAATACCTTGCACTCCCATCCATCACGTAGTTCTACGTTCAGTTTTATTTGTCTGCTTTCCAACGTACTTAGTTTACCTAAGTTCTTAATCACATTAACTTATTATTTGCACAAAGATGTATTTCAAAATAAACCACTATCCAAGCTTAAGTCTTTCTATCCTCACCCTCCCTTTTGTAAACAACTGCACAGGCCTAATTTACGAAAACAGTTGCATCGCTGCGATAAACAGCGATACAACAGTTTTCACTAAACCTTCCTTACGACATGATGAATGTGCAGTATTTAATATACGGGACTCCATGTCGGCGATAATATCACGCATTGCTGGAGTTGTGTCGCAAGCAAAACCCAAGTCCAGCAATGCATGGAGTAGGCCTCTGCCTATGGCACTGCATCACCAGGCATACGGTTTTGACCCAGTGGCGTCCTAGAAATGTTGCAGTTAAATCTCATAGATTTCACTGCAACACTTCTGCGACCCTTCATTGCGGGCGAACGCCCACCCTGCATACATTAAACCTGACGCAGGTATAATGTAGTGCAGGGCTTTACAAATTGACCCATCTGTGTAGATGGATAACTTTGTAAGTATAGAGCAATGTGGCGCATTGTTTACTAAGCTGCAGTGACATGAAAATTGATGCAACTGTGGTGCAACAGTGTTGCAAGGCCTTCATAAATAAGGCCCTCCATGTTGTATGTGTACTTCAGTTCTATCCTGCTTCATTTTCCTTTCATTCTTCACTCATTTGCAACTAACATAAGGCCCCACATCCAGTTATTTTAGGGTCATTTTCTTTTGGTCACTGTTTCTAAACCCTTGGACGCACAATTGTAGCCTACTATTACATGTCTCCACTGTTGATAAGTTTTTCCTCCTACCTTACAATAACATTTCAGCTACAAATGATAGTCTAGAAGGGATGTAAAATATATCTGTCCCAAGCTCCCATGCTCAATATGGTACAGTGTGTGCTACCCTATGCCCTGTTGTTGGAGATGTTGACATTCACTTACCCATTGTGGGTCACACAAACCAGTCTCATGGGATGAGGAACTGTTATCTATCATGATGCTATGGTGGAAGATATGCCCATTTCCCCACTACCTGGTCATGCCAACAATTTATGCTGAACATTGCAAAGACCATAGGTATGCAGGAAGACCACTACAAAGGACATCACACACTTTGCAAATGTCAAAATTGTTCACTATGGAAAATGTAATACCCAGCCAAAATCAAGATCAATTTAGACCACACCCTCGTTATACACATCCAATGTAGTGGATCCATGTGACAGTGTGCAAGTTATGTGCCACCCTACAGAATCACAACTGAGGATACAGAAGCATAGGGCTCATTCTCATCTACACTATGATTATTATCTGTAACCTTTATCCCATATTGTAAGAGGCATTAACACAGGTTCCATTACAAGGTTTGTGACAAATATACCACATGACCTAATGTCATCTCCAGACAACAACATTACATGTCCACATTGAGGCAAAGGTGGCTGCTCAGTCTTGCAAAAACATAATTTAGTCATCAATTGGACAGAGAACAACATGGATGTTGTGTGTAACCACAGTGCAGAAGACTCAGGAGAGCAACATGCAGACCACCGGTGCAGAAACCTACCTCGTCACAAACTTCACAACAACTTTGCGCAGCACTGCAGGCAGTGGCAGAGGTCATGTTGTCTCCCTTGAAGGGAATTGGGACGACTGTCTCCACTGACCACGAAACAGGAGGTTCTGACTCTGGAGCATCAATAAGGAGTGACATGCAGCTGCCAGTGGTGACACCGGGCTCGGTGGACAACATTATCTGAAGCACCAGGAAGAGATGAGTACTGCTAATTGGGACTGTGGGGAGGAATAGGAAGAATGGTACCGAGTGGATGGAACACTGCCAAGGTTATTGGTGCGGGTTAGATAATGGGGACTCTTTCTGAGAGCTGAAAGGAACTGCAGCAGAGAACTCTGACTTTGATATCTGATTGGTTGCCATAAAAAACACTGCGAAGACTCAGTGCAAACGGAATGGATGTAAAGATATAACATTTTGCCTGGGCAGGGCCGACTAGCTCTGCAGGATATACTGACCAACACCCAACTAGATTGACTTCCACGCGTACATGGCGTGAGTCATTTATTTTTCTTATTTTTTACTTCTGTTACAGGTTTGGGCGGCAAGCGGTTGCGACACTGCCCAAGGGAGGGGGAGTTACCTGTTTATAAAGTTTAGGGATTGTCCTGTGGTGCTACCACCACTATGGTATGAAGAGGGAGGGGACTGGGGAGGATTAGAGACACCAAACCATAACAAGATGGCTGTAGCCCCCATTGCGCGAGTTCCCCAACAGTTTAAAATGTTGACATAGAACGTCCGAGGACTGGGATCGCAGGTTAAACGTCGTAAAAAAAATAGTTATAATATTAGAAGAGGGTCACACATCGTCATGATGCAAGAAACCCACCTTACAGCAGAAGAGGGGGCTAAACTACAATGAAGATGGTGCGGACAAGTATATTTGACTTCTTATTCAGCATTCTCTAGAGGGGCTTAGATTTGGATACGAGCCAGCACCCCATTCACGATGCAGATCACAGTAGTGGATCCAGAGGGTAGATTCATATTGGTGCGAGTTAGGCTACTAGGACAGCAAATTGTATTGGGTAGTGTTTATGCCCCGTACCATGATCAATTGCTTTTCTTAGAGAAACTGTCTGCATCTATATCTTCCTTGCATGGTTTGAGGTGCTCCTAGGTAGGGACTTTAATTGCGTAGCTGATATCGACCTGGACCATTCCACCCCCTCACTACATGGCACAGTAGCCACTAAATTAGCGTGGGGATTTAAGAATTGTTTGACGTAGTGGAAATTCAATGATATCTGGAGACTACAGCATGGGCAGACACAATACTATTCCATTTATTCACACTTATATCATCTACATACACGACTGGACTTGTTCATCTGCACAGACACAATGACGAATCGACTGATATACACTGAATATTTGGGTTGCACCTTTTTGGGTCATTATCCCCTTCTTCTATGCTATCAACCGCTAGCAGAACCTACAGCCACACCAACGTGGCACCTAGACTCGTATTTTTTAACAGATAACTACTTCAGACAATCCTTGGAGGACAAGATTGCAGAATACTACGGATATAATCAGGGCTCGACTGCCACTTACGAGCTCTTTCTTTATCTTTGCAGGCCCACGACTCAGAAATACAGACAGGGCTTTAACTGTTCAAAATTGAATGCCATATTGCAGTTGTATTATAATCTATATTCTATTCACTTGTATATAAACATAGCACACATTGTTGCCAACCTTAGTGAGTGACAGAGGGATCTGACCCCGTCCTGGCGAAGAGGCAGTCAGCCTCGAAACATGTTGACAACACCAGGAGAACTAGCCCATTGTTAAGCTAGATTGTCTCCGCCACACTATTTTTAACGATACCAGCCTATGACTAATAAATAATTTTTTACTTTGATAAGGCCATGTATTCTTTTAAATCTCACTTTTCCATATCACTCCTGGCCCTACTCACACTCACTCAATACACTTCACATAGCACTTACAATATCTAAGTGCTCCAGCGTAGTCGCTAGTCGTAGCACGCCCCGTCCCGCAGCCTGGGCGGGAAGACCCCGATGATGAAGCATGACACCAAGGGCCCTTTTGGTGCGTGAGGGGTATTTTAACAAATACTGGGTGTGCCTGATATACTCTGGCTCACAGGAAACCTTCTAGAGGTGGACCTTGTTGTTTATTTATACCATTGCCTGGAGGAGGGTGCGCCCACCTGAGTGCTTTCTAGCACTACCTCTTCACTCCACCTTTTGATTCCTTGGGATTTTTTCTGTGCCACAATGAAAAAAAATAAGGGTAGGAGAAAAATGGGGACAATGGGTCAATATACTGTACTCTCACCCCACAGCATGGGTTGAAACGGGGGTGATCTCAGGACCGTATGATATCTTTAGGGTCACCAGGCAAGGATGCCCGCTATCCCCCCTACTGTTCACCCTCGCTATTGAACCCCTAGCAGAGCTGTTTAGACAGATAGGAAGGTCACATGGATTACTATTGGGGGACCAAGAGCATATCATCTCACTCCATGCAGATGAAATATTGTTACATCTGGGGCAGGGCAGGAGAGGTGTGACAAGGGTTTGGAACTCCTGGACGAATATGCAGAAATTGCGTGCCTAAAATTGAACAAAAAAAAACTGTATGTTTTCCCAGTGATAGAAGGTGCAGGTGTCCTTCTTCCTATGGGCTTGAACTGGGCCCGCTCCTTCAAAAAGCTAGGAATCCAGGTGAACCATGACTTAATAAACCTAAAAGAGGGTAATTGAAAACCAGTATTGCGGTCCTTTGGGACTACGATTCCCTTCTGGTGCTCCTTAAAACAGCCCATAATGGCCAGAGTGGCACTGACCAAAATGATTATGATCCCACGTCTGCTTTATTACTTTGTAACCTTACAGGTGAAAATCCCAGCATCGTGGTTTGCGAAATTAAATAAAATGGTACGCGAACTGATATCGGGCGGTGGGCGGAATCAAGTCTCACTGGCCATACTAAAGCGAATCCCAGAAGAGGGGGGTTTGGAAGTTCCAGATTTTGAGCTGTACTACCTCGGGGCGCAGCTGCAATGGTTGGCTAACTGGGTTGATGGACAGGACCGGGAGCTTTTAATGAATACAATACACAAACCTGCCCAGAGACAACTAATTGCTAAACTCATATACCCAACTGTAGAGGTTCCACACCCAGAAGTGTTCCGCCAAAGGGCGCTCTACTGTTGATAGAGGTGCCAAAAGAGCACAGTCTGTCAGATGCTGATGCTTGCTCCTTTTTGGGATCCTGCGCAGGATACCACCTACACTTATCCCAGAGTCACAACCAATAGGCTGGACTGAGACCGGAGTCAGGACAATAGGTGACCTATATGAAGACAACAAATTGATCCCACTTGAGGAATTCCTGTCAGTTTTTCATCTACACTGATTTGTGAAGGCAATTAAAGAGCTGTGGGGTGAAACTCAGAGAGAACCAAAAATGCATGACACGCTGCAGGTCCTTACCATGCCTGGGGCTGCGAACCACCTAGTAAAATGGCACAACAGAGCTTTGATTGGTATGGTACGAACACCACTAGAGAGGGTCTGGACTAAGTGGAATGCAGCAGTGGGTTTGTCAGCTCTACTCTATTAAGGACATTGGGGCATATTATCAAGGGCGTTTATCTCCGATTTTTTGGCTTTAAAAGCCAAGAAAGCGGAGATAAAATTATCTCCCTATTACCTAGCTGTCGCTAACACGAGTTAGCGACAGCTAGTAGGAGATAGCGACCATCTTGGGCCCCACTTTGCATGTCAGTGATATTTATCACTAATTACATGCAAAGTGGGCGTGCCAAGATGTTAGCAACTGGAAACAGTCGCTAACATCGCTATCTCCTATTACCAACTTTTGGGGATATTCGCGCTAAGCGCGAATATCTCCAAAAGCTAACACCTGCCCTGAGCAGTTCTTCGCCATGTTATCCAATGGGAGGTGGATAACATGGCTAAGAGCATTAGCTCGGTAATGCATGAATATCGCTGACTTTTCAGCGATATTCATGCATTGCGGCCGTTTTTTATCGCATTTGCGATAAACCTTGGTAATACCAAGGTTTATCTGCGATAAAAATCGCCGCACCTCAGCGGTAAAATTTTGTCTCTAACCAAGCAATAGCGATAATTATCGCTATTGGTTGGTAATATGCCCCATTGTTTTTAACAGCCCTCCATTAAGCTGCAGAAGGAGACTTCACATGCCTCAATTCTTTTCCTGCTGTGCCCGTAGAGAGATGATGATTCACTTCATCTCTCTAATTGCACTAAAAGACTTCATTTCCCATCATGCATCTACAAATTACCACCATGGTGGCACACCAGAAGCCATAAATTAAGAAGACATGTGAGGGGATGAGGAAAAGCGTTACTGAAGTGTCAGCTGCCATAACCTCTGAGGAGAAGCACTACACGCTTCGAAACGCGTAAGGCCAAGGACTACTCTGCTGACCAACTAGGTCTTGGGCTATGCAAGCCCAGGGACGCTAATCCATATGAGACACGCCTGCAGCGTTACCCTGTGTGACATCCAGCGCTGGTGAGGAGACAACCTGGTTCAATAAGAACTCACCGCCCCTGATGAGGGGCCAACAGGAACTGCACAAACAAGACGGCACACATAGCGTGTCACGCATTACTTTGGGCATTGAATCGGCCCATCGGGCTTGAATAGTAGTTGCCATACAGGTCAAATGCGGGATCTATTGTACCATAATGCCAACATAGATGCGGTAACACGCCACAGCCGGGAACATTCAGAAGGCATTGCAGACCTTCCATGGGCTTTGCACCAACCAATTAGAACTGGTGTTTCAAAATATAAGCCAATGGGACACCAGGTATCAAAGGCTAGCAGTTCATACACTGACGAAGGAACCACGCCGAAATGCATCTGGAGGGCTGCTTTTAATAAATTGTTTAAACCCTGAGAGTGCTTCAAATCCTTTTTGGACAGAACTTTCATTTTATGCGAGACCTCACCCTCGTACATGGCAGCACCCGCCCTTGGTGTTCAGCAGTTTGAGGTGGGACTTTGGAGCATGAATTTATTGTAACCGCTTGAACCGCCACTGTTTGGAATACTCTGCTGAACAACTAGGTCGGGGCTATGCAAGCCCAGGGATGCCAATCTATATGAGAGACGCCTGCAGCGTTAACCTGTCTGACATCCAGCAGCTGGCGAGGGGACAACCTGGTGCAATAAGAACTCACCGCCCCGATGAGGGGCCAACAGGGACTGCACAAACAAGACGCACACAGAGCATGTCAAGCATTACTTTGGGCATTGAATCGGGCCATCGGGCTTGAATAGTAGTTGCCATACAGGTCAAATGCAGGATCCATTGGAGCATAATGCCAAAATAGATTGAGGTTACGTAGTTTTTGACTCCGCTTTGTATCTAGCCGCCATTTTGTGCTTAGCCGCCATTTTGTGTTGTCTCACTCAGGCAGCACGGCGAACGCAGTGTTTTTACTTTTTCAGCTGCTACGTGTCTCTTCTGTTAAAGAGTAACCCTTGCCCTTGATTACTAAACCGATGTCAGGGCCTGGCCGAGTTTGTTAAGTCCATGTCTAGACTGATTAATCCTTGCCTTACTCCACTGTTTGGGTCCCACCATTCTTCTTGACTTTATCTTATTTGACTGGCCTTCGCTATTCTCTTCGTGTATTCTCTTGTTACATAAACTATTCTTTGAAGCATTCAAACATGTTCTACCACCTGCAAATTGAATTACGGGCACTAGTGTTGATTAACTTGAGGGGAGGAGAGCACACGGGGTCTGAAAGAAGGGTGTGTTTTGGACATTCGATAGCTTGTTTTCGAACTATTCCTTTTCGTCAGCTTTGTATGTTTGGGAGTCGGCATTGTAAATATGTGTACTATAATAGACTGTGCGCCACGGAATTAAGTGGCAGTCTCCTGAGAATATACCATTAGGGTACTTCTTGGACAACTGTGCTTAGCTGCAGCTGATAAATCTGATTTTCTACGCCCAACAGAGTGTCTTGTGTTTCTGTTCGACAAGGCAGGTGAACCCGGAGATATTAGGCATGCCCTGCGCCGCTTGGCCCATAAGGCCCGGTTCTCCAATTGGCGGCCCAACATGTGGGCAACTTCAGTGGTACTGGTTCAGCCCGAGGGTCGTGAGGAGCTTCGCAAGAAAATTCTGGAGGATTCGCGAACCACGTGAGCGACCCCTGTATGTCAAAGTGGACTGAAAGTCTTTTACAGCGTGGCTACTCCTTTCCGACGGCTGCTGACGACTGCTGCCCTGACTGTCGACCTGCCTTGGCCCTTTGGTGATGATTGGTATCGCGAGACATTAGACGGACATCTGTTGGCGTGAGAAAACATTTTGTTAAGTATTCGTGGGTAGCGCCCACTCTTTTGTTTTGGTTTTTGTTATTCGATCAGTGCACTTATCGAAGCCGAGGGGTAAGTACGTTTGTGCTGTGACTATATTGTCTTAAACCTCTTAACGTTTGTAAAGTCCAGTTCGTTACGAAATGTCTAGATTTAGTAAGTTTAGGAAATGTTGTTGCTTTGGTTGTTCTAGGGATTCCCGGCTAGAGGATTCTTGTCCGATTCCTCCGGTTGGAACTCCCACTTACGAGCTTTATTTGAAACATGGTCTTGGTCTTATTATTTTTAATGAAACATGGATCCGATATACAAAGAAAGATGGTGTCCTACAGTGGCCACAAAATGGTAGTTTTGAGCCTGATATATTAAATAATTTGGAAGCGATTTTATTTAAGAGAAAAGCCAGGCCGGCAATGTTTGACTCTTTCCGACTCTGGCGTAAGGAAGCCAAACAGAAAGAAATTAAGCAAATGAAGAAAGATAAGAAGGAGCAAAATATGACAATTTTACAGGCTGCCCAACAGTTTAAAAATGATGAGACTGATCAGATGATTGAAGTTTCAGAAAGACAGCATCGTATGGCAATAGATAGATGTTATCCTGTGTTGCCTACTTCCTCAAAGAGTAAGGGTCCTGACGAAGATCCTTTCATGTCCCATTTATTGACATTACCTCAACCTTATGTATTAGGTGCTAATGCACCCCCATTACAACCTGCTGCTAATCCAGTTATTCCGGTTCCTGCACATTTGCCTCTTCCAGTGATTCCACCTCCGCCTCCTTTGCCACCGACTTCAGTACCCCAATCTTCTGTGCTTCAGTCTCCTTCATCTTCAGTTTCCTTTGCTACTAGTTCTTCTCCTGTTTTACAGAATACATTGTCTCCTGTTCTAGTGTCAGATTCCCCTACAGCTCGACAGTTATTAGTTAACACTGTTTCTGGTCTCTTGTCACCTTTTCTTGGGCCTCTTTATTTTTCTCCTGCTTTGTTTCGAAGGCAAACTCGTAGCCAGATTCCAGATTCGGAAGAGCGGATTAAGTTAAATTCTCTCGCTCGTAATTGGATCATGAGTAGTCTACAGTATGGTGTGCACGATATTGTAGACACTTTTCTTCAATGGAATGCGCCTACGCAGAGGTATGTCTTTAATGTTATGTGCAATACTCTTATCAAAGGGTGGGGAGATATGGATTTGGATTTACCTCCTCAGGGTTTGCTCGAGATACAGGATCAATTTGATAAGGTACTTATTGTGGGTCCTGATGTAGAGCATGCTGTTCAAAAGCTTGTTACTTTCGGTCTTCCTTTTTCTCTCAAGTTTCTCTTGAACCTGATCCTACGGTTCGTTGTAAAATGGCACAATATCCTATGCGAGAAGTTCCTCCAATATGGAGAGATGCAGATCCAAACGCGAATCCGGCTATTCCAGCTCATTTTCAGCGTATATGGGTCCATGATCCTTGGAAAAGATCGGAAGTGTTGGCACTTAAAACAGTCTTTACCGGACCCTCGTAAGAATCCTGCTGGATATTATAAAGAGTTGTCCCAGACTGTTGATGCATGTATCATGAATTTGGCAGATATTGATTTACTGATGGGAAATGTAGTCCCACAAGCTTTATGGGCTAAAATTCGTAGGGAAGACCATGATCAAGCTTTAGGTGGTAATTGGGATGCTATAGCAGCCGCAGATGCAGGACAAATAGGTGGTGCCAAACCCGATGATTTAATCACGGAATTACCGGGTAGAATAATAGCTCTTATGAAAACGATGATGCCTGCTGTACGCGTTAACTGGGATAAGTTAGCGGCGTGCAAACAAAAGACGGATGAAAGTGTCTCCGATTTCTTTACTCGTTTCGAAGAAACTTTCATCGACCATAGTGGTCAAGATATGAGTACTGAAGGTGGACAGCGATTATTCGTAGATAAATTTGTCTTTAATCTACTTCCAAAATTATTGCAGAAATTTAAACAATCGGAGAGTTCATGGGCTGTTTCATTGACTGCCCAGATATTAGCTACTGCTCAGTATTACGAGAATAGGGATAAGGAAGAGAAGGAAAAAGTGGAGAAAAAGACTAAGGAATTGAAAACAAAGATTCTTTTGCAACAGGCTTATCCCCCTCGTTCTGATCAGTCCCAATCGCAACAGCCTCCACAGTTTCAAAGATTGTTGCAGAAACCTACACCTTTTGTTCTGCGACCTCCGTTGGGTCTTAATCAATGCGCCTATTGTAAAGTGGAAGGTCATTTTAAGATTCATTGTCCGGTTTTACTACAACGTACTGGTGGACAATCCGTGCCACGAGGTTGTGGTGGTGTTCAGTCAGCACCTAGGGGTAGAGGGCGAGGTACGTTGCCTCAAGGACAGCGTTCCTTACCCCCGCAGAACACTATGAATTATTTTGATCAACAGAATTCTCAGTCTGTGCAATATTATAATGACGAATATTATGTAGAGAGTGAAAGTCCCGATTTTCACACTAGCTAGGACAGCCATAGACAAAGTAAGCGAGTCGTATCAGTTCCAGTGGATCAGAATGGACTTTATGTTGACGTTGTAGCATTGGGTGTTACAGAACCATTTCTTTTGGATACTGGTGCAATGAGAAGTTCTATTATGCATTCCAAACTCCCTGGGGCACCTTTGTCTGGCTTAACGTATGTTTCTGTAGGATTCACTGGCGCCCCATTTAGTAACCCTGTTTCCTGTCCTTTGCCTATTTCCATTGGTCCGTATGATTTAGAAGCTCCACTTCTTTTGAAGACGGGTTACGGAGAGAATTTATTGGGTTTGGATTTATTAAAACGCTTGCATGCCACATTGTATTGTTCCCCCTCTGGTGTACATCTTACTTTGGGTGATAAATTGACTTCTCTGATGTATGTATTTAAATACCAACTGTCACTCAAATTGGGTTCACTTCCTGCTACGCTTTGGGCTACGGGTCCGAATGATGTTGGTTTGCTTCAAATTCCGCCTTATGTGATTACTGTTAAGCCTGATGTTAAGTTGCCACGCATTCCTCAATACAAGATCTCTAATGATGGTGAGCGAGCTTTGCTGGCTATTGTTTATGACTCGGTTCAGAAGGGTGTGGTCAAAGAGACCAGAGGAAATGTTTGCAATAGTCCTGTTCTGCCTGTTCTTAAACGTACTGATCCTTCTCAGCCACCTGTGTATCGTTTTGTGATTGATCTCCGAGAGGTCAACAAAATTGTTGTCCCTCAGTTTCCTGTTGTCCCGGACATTACTGCTCTGCTCACTATGATTCCTGCTTCGGCAGCTTGGTTTTCGGTTATTGATCTCAAAAATGCTTTCTTTAGCATTCCTATTGCTGAGGAGCGTAGGGATCTTTTTGTTTTCTCTCTCGGAGGCCGAAGCTTCCGATTCAAACGTGCACCTCAAGGCTATTGTGAGAGTCCCTCCATCTATAGTCAGGCTTTGAAATCTCAGCTTGACACTTTTTCTTTGCCTCCAGGTGCTACTCTTATCCAATATGTGGATGATTTGTTAGTGGCTGCCGATTCGGAAGATGTTTGTAAAAATTCGACTGTTTTACTTCTGCAACATTTGTCTGATTTACACCATAAGGTGTCACCTTCTAAGTTACAATATTGTCGCCTAGAGGTTACCTATTTAGGTCATCACTTGTTGAAGGAGGGAAGGGTTTGACCCCAGAACGTATCCATGCAATTGCACAAATGTCTGTACCATCTACACAAAGAGAGGTGCGTGCTTTCTTAGGCATTACCTCTTATTGTAGACAATGGATCCCAAATTGTTCCTTGTTGGCCAAACCTTTGTTGGCACTTACTTTGAAAGATACACCCCAACCTCTTCCTTGGACTGATGAATGTCAGAAGATTTTTTCTGATTTACGTACTGCCTTGTGTTCTGCTCCTGTGTTGGGTACTCCAGATTATAGTAAGCCTTTCACACTCTATGTTCATGAGAGAGATGGTTGTGCATTGTCAGTCTTGACACAACAATTTGGAGACAAACAAAGGCCATGTGCCTATTTTTCGGCTATATTGGATCCAGTAGCCAAGGCATTACCTGGTTGTCTCAGAGCAACAGCAGCAGCGGCAATCTCCATTCGTCAATCTGCTGGACTGGTGTTAGATCACACTCTTAATGTTATGGTGCCACATGCAGTAGATACCCTCTTGAACAGAACAAAGACACAACATTTAACGAGTGCTCGTTTGTCTGGATATGAGTTGACGCTTTTAGCTAGTCACATACATATCAAGAGATGTAATGTTCTGAATCCAGCAACATTGTTACCTGTTTTAGAAAAATTTACAAGACCAGCATGATTGTTTTCTTCGTACAGAAGAAGAAACTAAAGGTCGAATTGATTTAAAAGATACACCTCTTACGGATCCAGATGGAATCCTGTGGGTAGATGGGTCTTGTTTTAAACTTCCTAATGGCGAGACGACAGCGGCTTATGCTGTTACAACTTTGCATACAGTAGTAGAAACTGCACGCATTTCACAGAATTCAGCGCAAGCTGCTTTGCCTGCTCAAGTAGCGATTGTGAAGGGCAGCGCACATAAAAGGATCACTGATGACGTGGGTTGAGGGAATGCATTTGCGGATGAAGTAGCGAGAGAAACAGCGAAAGATGTTGAAAGGCACATGTATGTTTCAGGCCCTGGCAAGATGGGTCGCAGAAGGAGGTATGTGTGAAGACACAGTAGAAAGCGTGAAAATGACCCAGAAGGAAGCAACTGAGAAAGAATTGAGTAAGTGGAGAGAGAGTACGGGAATGTTGGACACGATGGGATGTTGGACGGAGTTATCAGAGCATCAGCGGTGGTTGTTACCAGACGCGTATGTACTACCTGTAGTTACTATGGCGCATGGACCAGCCCATATCAATGCAAGGGGTATATGTAAACTTCTGGCTCCAGTATGGCAGAATGAAGGTATTCCTAAATGTGCAGAAAATGTGGTGAAGCATTGTATTGTCTGTTTGATGCACAATCCAGGAAAGGGAACACCAACTCCGGCAGGTCATTTTGCTCCCCCTACGTATCCTTTTGAGGTATTGCAAATAGATTACATTCACATGGAACATTTTAACAACCTCAAGTATGTCCTGGTGGTGGTTTGCGCCTTTTCCAGATGGATAGCGGCCTACCCCCTAAAGGACAATACTGCTTTGTCCACTGCTAAAGTCCTTTTGAAGGAATGTTTCCCAAGGTTTGGTTTGCCGCGCATTGTCTGGAGTGACAATGGGAGTGAATTCGTAGGCCAAATTATGCAGAAGGTGTGTGTGGGTCTTGGTATTAGACAGAAATTCCATGCGGCACACCACCCTCAGTCAGCGGGTTTGGTAGAGTGTTATAATGGCACTCTCAAGCTAAAGTTAGCAAAGATACAGGCCAGCACAGGCCTTTCCTGGCCTGATGCCTTGCCCTTGGCACTTCTCTCAACAAGAACGACAGTCCATTCTCGTTTGGGGCTTAGCCCATATGAGATTGCTTTTGGATGCCCAGCCAATGTTTGGGGAGTCCCTCGACCCAAGAAATACTCGGACGTTCCGTATCCATTGTTGGTTGATTATCTGCATGACCTCACCTCTAAATAATGTGTTATTCGTCAACAGGTCTGAAACACTTTGCCGGAGGCCTCCTCAGATCCTGGACACTCCATCAAACCTGGGGACTGGGTCTGTCTGAAGAACTTCCAGAGGAAAAAGAACATGGAACCTCGCTGGGGGCCGCCGAGACAAGTCTTGTTAACCACTCGTACAGCAGTGAAGGTCGTTGGGAAGAAAAATTGGGTCCACGGCGTGCACTGTAAAAGGGTACCATTACCTTTACCTTATGACCAGTGGGTCCGAGAAGGTGTTGGTGATAGTGAATGTGAGAAAGTACCCTGATTTGTACCATTCAGTAGTGCACGCCTGGACTGGACAAGTTCTGAAAAAGAAGACGACGACGTTTTGCAGGAAGCTGTACCATCGCACTTACGACTGAACACATCAGATCCAGAAATTTTGTTTCGGGACCAAACGATACCTGGCAAGACACGGTACAACCTAAGACCAAGGTTGACCAAGGACAATTGAACTTTGTGTTTTACAATTTTGCTTATATTAAAAAACATTCCTTTTCCATTATCCATGAAGTTGCAGGGTCACGGTAGGAGTCTTAGGCTGTGACCTGAATAGTGACTAGGTCAACAGGACTTGCAGTGTCATAGGACGGCTAACAATCACAGCCAAGTGATTAAGGAAGATTATTGTGAGCAACGCCTTTAGAGTAATGGATAACGAAGTGGAAGGGGGTGATATTAAAATGATGAAAAGAAACCATTATAAGAAGTTACTGTTTAGTTGTTGTGGCGTAGCATTATGCATTTTAGTATGTTTATGTAGTTTTTTTAGCATGTGTAGGATGGATTGTACACATTATGCAGCCAGTACCTGCTCCTACTTCTGTCTCTTTGATTTCCTCTACTACTATTTCTCCGCACAAATTCTATGCACTCCCAGACCACGAGCAGATGAGGAGAACGGAATATCTCAACAATTCATTTATCCAGTTGTTCCATCAGCATCAATTGGTAGTAAATACTACTGACTGTTGGGTCTGTGGGCTCATGCCCCATAATACAGGAAGAGGGATGCCGTACTTAGTTCTCCCATTTTCCTATGAAGGTTCTGCTTGGGCTTATCTGGCTATGTTTTCTAATGCATACCAGAATCAACTTCGATAGCCTCCTGGTGGGTCCTATAATGGTGGAGTAGATTTTTAGTCACAGTCCTTTGATAAAGGGAATAGTAACCATGGCAAAAATTGCTGACATTAGTAAAATTCCCAAGGATGAGAAACGAGCATATGATGGGTGGAATGTGACTCGTTATTTCACTAGCCTTACTGACAAGTTTAAGCAGAGATCTTCACCACTATACCTCATAAAGGTAATTTGTGTTTACAAATAAATGGCCAGAACGCTAAAATCAAACAGGAAAAGAGTAATTGTTCCCATACATACGTTTATACACCCTTGGTTTCTTCACCGTTGGTACCATCTCAAGGTACATATTTTATCTGCCACGATAGAGCCTATACATGGCTTCCCACATATTTCTTAGGAACATGTTATATAGCTTTTCTTCTTCCTCCGACATATACTGCTCCTGCAGATCACCACAGAAAGAGATATGGTAGAGGAGTTATTGATTCTGAAGACACAGCTGGACAAGAGGGAGGAGATTTTTTGAAAGGGTTTCTTCCCTTTTGGGGTCCAATAGTTAATAGCAGAAACATCAGACGTCTAGTCCGTGTGGTCGATGCTACCATAAACGTGACTTCTGGAGCATTGAATAATTTGACAGCTGAACTTCAGGCGGATCGTCTTATGACTTTACAAAACCGAATGGTTTTAGATATTGTCCTTGCAGATAGAGGAGGAGTCTGTAAATTAATTGGGTCTAGTTGCTGCGTTTACGTTCCCGATAATGCCCCTACAGTATACCAAGCCATTTCTAAGCTACATGTAATTTCCGAGTCCATTCATCAGGATACTGGAGATTGGTCTGTAATGGGATGGTTTTGGGGACTAATGTCCACATGGGGATGGAAAGTATTAACTTTCCTTGGAGCGGTTCTAGCGATCATCTTTTCTTGTTGCCTCTGTTTACAGTGTGGCACAGCCATCTGTGGACTTTGTGCCACTGTATGCGTTCCAAAGCCAGTGTCACAGAAAACAGAGAATATTAGAATGATGTTACAGCAACAACTCAATGACCTCATGACCATTGACATCGACTCAGACTAACATGAGTCCTTTGTGCTTTGCCTGAGTATGGCAAAAGGAGGGTCTGAGGTAAGGGTGGGCGTAAAATCCGTTTCGCGGGCAAATTTGTGGATTTTCCGCAATTTCACGATCCGCGAATCTCGCGAAATCGCGGTAAAATCCGCGAATCAGCGGGGACGAATTTTCAGCCAAGCAAGGGTTACAGCAGCAGGTGCAAAAGTTGAACCTAATTTCTTTGTAACTTTTTACAAAAGTGTTACAAAGAAATTAACTTCAACTTGGGCACCTGCTGCTAAGTGCTTCCTGGCGCCTCGTTGCCTACTTGCAACTATTCTCTGACCCTGCTTTGACCCTTGAAGCAGGGTCAGAGAATAGTTACAAGTAGGCAACAAGGCACCTGTCCCAGGAATTAAACCTCATCAGGAAGCACTTACAGATATAAAAAAACAGGAAGAAGGGTGAGGATGGCAAATACACCCATTTTGAGTTGTCAGGAGGGGTTACACTAAAAGAGACCTTTACAGCACAATTTTCATATGCATTTTGCTAAAAATAAAAAGCTGTATGTTCTGTAGGGGCAACTCAGGAATCTGGCCCTTCAGAGATCCGGCCTCTCTTTCTTTCTCTCGTTCTCTCTCTCCCTCTCTTTCTCTCTCTTTCTCTCTATCTCTCTCTTCCTCTCCTTTCTTGCTCTATTTATCTCTTTCTCTCTCTTTCAAGTTCTTCCTCTTTCTCTGCTTATCTCTTTCTTTCTCCGTTGTTCTCTCTCTCTTTCTCTCTATCTCCCTCTCTTTCTTTCTCTATCTCACATCCTCTCTTTCTCGCTCTCTCTTTCTCTCTCTTTCTTTCTCTCTCACTCTCCCTCTTTCTCTTTCTCTTTCTCTTTCTCTCTCTCATCCTCTCTCTCTCTCTCCCTCTCTGTGTGTCTTTCTCTCTTTCTCTCTCTCTTTCCATGTCTCTCTCTCTTTCTCTCTCTCTTTTACTTTCTTGTTCTTTTTCTGTCTCTTTCTTTCTTTCTTTCTCTCTCGTTCTCTCTTTCTCTCTCCCTCTCTCTTCTTCTCTCTCCCTCTCTTTCTCTCCCTTTCTCTCTCTCACATCCTCTCCTTCTCGCTCTCTCTTTCTCTCTCTTTCTTTCTCTCTCACTCTCCCTCTTTCTCTCCCTCTTTCTCTTTCTCTCTCTCATCCTCTCTCTCTCTCTCCCTCTCTGTGAGTCTTTCTCTCTTACTCTCTCTCTTTCCATGTCTCTCTTTCTCTTTCTCTCTCTCTTTCACTTTCTTGCTCTTTCGCTGTCTCTCTCTTTCTTTCTCTCTCATTCCCTCTCTCCCTGTTTCTTTCTTTCTTTCTTTCTTTCTTTTTCTTTCTTTCTTTCTTTCCCTCTCTCTCTTACTCTCTCTTTCTCTTTCTCTCCCTCTCTTTCCCACTCTCCCTTTCACTTTCACTTTCTTGCTCTTTCTCTGTCTGTCTCTCTCTTTCTTTCTTTCTCTCTCTTTTCTTTCTTTCTTTTATTCTTTCTTTCTTTCACTCTCTCTCTCGCTCCCTCTCTCTCTCTATCTCTCTCTCTTTCTCTTTTTTGAAACATTGCAAAGATCTCGTAGATGACAAAGTACAAACAAGCATTTGCAATGCAATAGGTCTCGCATGTTTTGTATTTACGTGACTTAGTTAAGTTAAGTTAAGTTAAGTTAAACTCATTTATTAGGCGCACAGATGCTCCAGCGAAGGAGCGTCCTGGCGCCCGCCAAGGTAGCAACACAACACAACAGAACAAGAAAGGGCCAAAAGGAAAACTAAGGAAACAGAAACGTTTTTATAGCCCGCCGAAAGGAGAGCAAATCCCGTGGGCGCGAATCTCGAAAGGAAGGGAATTCCATGGCACTGCGGCGCGCACTTGAAAAGAACGGCCGCCGGCCCGGCAGCGCTTAAACCGGGGGACAACAGCAAGTTCCAGGTCAGAAGATCTTAAAGCACGCCCTGGGACATAACGGGACAAAAGGTTGGAAAGAATCAAGGCAGGTGATCCCTTGATAATCTTGTAAGCAACACAAAGGACCTTAAACTGGATCCTTCTAGCAATCGGAAGCCAGTGCAGTGTGCGCAAGGTATTGGTTGTAGAGCAAAATCTAGGCAGGCCCTAGCTGTATTGATATTACAAATTACAATGGCTTTTAATTTTTAAATAATTAATACTTAAAAAAAGTGATTTTAATTTATAATGGCAATAACTTAAACTTTTGCAAATAACTTTTGTGAAGATTATGTTCAGTGTATTTTATTGTGACGAAAATCCAAGAACAGAAGTGGAATATTAACATCTTTTTGTGACATTTGTAATAAAGTTTGAAACATTGAGAGAACATTTTTATCCAGTTGTTGTTGAATGGTTGCGCAGATTGATGCTGGGGTGGTGCTGAGTGGTGCTGTGGTGGTGCTGAGTGGTGCTGTGGTGATCCTGATTAGTGCTGTGGTGGTGCTAAGTGATACTGGGATGGTGCTGAGTGATGCTGGGGTGGTGCTGTGGTGGTGTTGAGTGATGCTGTGGTGGTGCTGAGTGATGCTGTGGTGGTGCTGAGCAGTGCTGTGGTGGTGCTGAGTGATAATGTGGTGGTGCTGAGTGATGCTGTGGTGGTGCTGAGTGATGCTGTGGTGGCACTGAGTGGTGCTGTGGTAGTGCTGATTGGTGCTGTGGTGGTGCTGAGTGATGCTGTGGTAGTGCTGAGTGATGCTGTGGTAGTGCTGAGTAGTGCTGTGGTGGTGCTGAGTGATAATGTGGTGGCGCTGAGTGATGCTGTGGTGGCGCTGAGTGATGCTGTGGTGGCGCTGAGTGGTGCTGTGGTGGTGCTGAGTGGTGCTGTGGTGGTGCTGAGTGATGCTGTGGTGGTGCTGAGTGGTGCTGTGGCAGTGCTGAGAGATGCTGTGGTGGTGCTGAGTGATGCTGTGGTGGTGCTGAGTGATGCTGTGGTGGTGCTGAGTGGTGCTGTGGTGGTGCTGAGTGATGCTGTGGTGGTGCTGAGTGATGATGTGGTGGTGCTGAGTGATGCTGTGGTGTTGCTGAGTGGTGCTGTGGTGGCGCTGAGTGATGCTGTGGTGGTGCTGAGTGATGCCGTGGTGGTGCTGAGTGGTGCTGTGGTGGTGCTGAGTGTTAATGTGGTGGTGCTGAGTGATAATGTGGTGGAGCTGAGTGATGCTGGGGTAGCGCTGAGTGATGATTTGGTGATGCAGAGGGCGGAAAGGCACAAAAAGCAGTCTAAAAAAGGGCAGAAGGGCAGAGAAACAAGGGAAAAACGAGTCTAACAGAGGGCAGAAGGCCACAAAAAAACAGTCTAACAGAGGACAGAAGGGCAGAAAAACAAGGGAAAAACGAGTCTAACAGAGGGCAGAAGGGCACAAAAAACGAGTCTAATGGGGCAGAAAGGCACAAAAACGAGTCTAACAGAGGGCAGAAGGGTACAAAAACAAGGGAATAACAGAGGGCAGAAGGGCACAAAAAAACGAGTCTAACAGGGTGCAGAATGAATCCCGCCCTGCATGTTTGTCCACGAAGATGCCACCTTTTTGTGCAATACCTCTACTCAACTGGAGTACTTTCTACTGTCTAATCAGTAAGTGCTCCCTCGTTGGCTAAATGTATAGGGGCAGATTTACAATAACTGGCGCATCCCCAGGGATGCGCCAGTTATTGTGCGCCCAGCTCCGCCACCCATGGTGCGCCGCATTTACAATGCGGCGCACCATGTGGCAAAAACGGCACAGATGCGTCACGCATCTGTGCCGTAAAAGCAGCGCATTGCTGGAGCTGCGTCGCGCTTGCGACGCAGCTCCAGCAATGCTCTGGGGGTGCCCTATCTCCCCAATGCTGCATCAAGCCTTGCGCCTGCTTCAAGCAGGCAAAGGGTTTTGACGCAGCATTGGCCTAAAAGTGACTGAGTGAAATCTTTTAGATTTCACTCAGCCACTTTTAGGAGGCTGAGTCGGAACGCCTCCTGATGGCGCAGGGCTTTACAACGTGACGCATCTCACAGAGAGATGCGTCACGTTGTTAATACCCAGCACCATGGCGCATCTTTTGTGCTGCCGCTGCGTCACAAAAGGTCTCGGTAGAGGGTGGCAGTGGTGAACCAGAGGGTGGCAGTGATGAACCAGAGGGTGACAGTGATGAACCAGAGGGTGGCAGGGGTAAACCAGAGGGTGACAATGCTGAACCAGAGGGTGGCAGTGCTGAACCAGAGGGTGGCAGGGGTGAACCAGAGGGTGGCAGCGGTGAATCAGAGGGTGAAAGTGCTGAATCAGAGGGTGGCAGTGCTGAACCAGAGGGTGGCAGGGGTGAGCCAGAGGGTGGCAAGGGTGAACCAGAGGGTGGCAGAGATGAACCAAATGGTGGCAGGGGTGAACCAGAGGGTGGCAGTGGGGACCCAGAGGGTGGCATGGGTGAACCAGAGGGTGGCAGTGGTGAACCAGAGAGTGGCAGTGGTGAACCAGAGGGTGGCAGTGCTGAACCAGAGGGTGACAGTGGTTAACCAGAGTGTGGCAGTGGTGATCCAGAGGTGTTGTGATGAACCAGAGGGTGGCAGTTGTGAACCAGAGGGTGGCAGTGGTGAACCAGAGGGTGACAGTGCTGAACCAGAGGGTGGCAGGGGTGAACCAGAGGGTGCTGTGATGAACCAGAGGGTGGCAGTGCTGAACCAGAGGGTGGCAGGGGTGACCCAGAGGGTGGCAGGGGTGAACCAGAGGGTAGCAGTGGGGAACCAGAGGGTGGCATGGGTGAACCAGAGGGTGGCAGTGGTGAACCAGAGAATGACAGTGGTGAACCAGAGGGTGGCAGTGCTGAACCAGAGGGTGACAGTGGTGAACCAGAGGGTGGCAGTGCTGAACCAGAGGGTGACAGTGGTTAACCAGAGGGTGGCAGTGGTGAACCAGAGGTGCTGTGATGAACCAGAGGGTGGCAGTTGTGAACCAGAGGGTGGCAGTGGTGAACCAGAGGGTGGCAGTGGTGAACCAGAGGGTGGCAGGGGTGAACCAGAGGGTAGCAGTGGTGAACCAAAGGGTGGCAGTGCTGACCCTTAGGGTGACAGTGGTTAACCAGAGGGTGGCAGTGGTGAACCAGAGGTGCTGTGATGAACCAGAGGGTGGCAGTTATGAACCAGAGGGTGGCAGTGGTGAACCAGAGGGTGACAGTGTTGAACCAGAGGGTGGCAGGGTTGAACCAGAGAGTGGCAGTGCTGAACCAGAGGGTGGCAGTGGTGAACCAGTGGGTGGCAGTGGTGAACCAGAGGGTGGCAGGGGTGAACCAGAGGGTGGCAGGGGTGAACCAGAGGGTGGCAGTGGTGAACCAGAGGGTGACAGTGATGAACCAGAGGGTGGCAGTGGTGAACCAGAGGGTGCTGTGCCCATACACGACTGCATGGGTAACTTCGCCATGCAAGCGGCCCGCGAACAAGCAAAAAGCCCCGCGAACACGCAAAAAACCCCGCGAACACGCAAAAAACCCAGCGAACGCGCAAAAAACAAAAATCCGCAAATTTGCAGATTTTGCGGATTGCGAATTCGTTTTTGCGCGAATTCGCAAATTTCGCCCATACCTAGTCTGAGGTTACGTAGTTTTTGACTCCGCTTTGTATCTAGCCGCTATTTTGTGCTTAGCCGCCATTTTGTGTTGTCTCACTCAGGCAGCACTGCGAACGCGGTGTTTTTGCTTTTTCAGCTGCTACGTGTCTCTTCTGTTAAAGAGTAACCCTTGTCCTTGATTACTAAACCAATGTCAGGGCCTGGCCAAGTTTGTTAAGTCCATGTCTAGACTTATTATTCCTTGCCTTACTCCACTGTTTGGGTCCCACCATTCTTCTTGACATTATCTTATTTGACTGGCCTTCGCTATTCTCTTCGTGTATTCTCTTGTTACATAAACTATCCTTTGAAGCATTCAAACATGTTCTACCACCTCCAAATTGAATTACGGGCACTAGTGTTGATTAACTTGAGGGGAGGAGAGCACACGGGGTCTGAAAGAAGGGTGTGTTTTTGACATTCGATAGCTTGTTTTCGAACTATTCCTATTCATAAGCTTTGTATGTTTGGGAGTGGGCATTGTAAATATGTGTACTATAATAGACTGTGCATCACAGAATTAAGTGGCAGTCTCCTGAGAATATACCATTAGGGTACTTCTTGGACAACTGTGCTTAGCTGCAGCTAATAAATCTGATTTTCTACACCCAACAGAGTGTCTCATGTCTCTGTTCGACAAGGCAGGTGAACCCGGAGATATTAGGCGTGCCCTGCGCCGCTTGGCCCGTAAGGCCCGGTTCTCCAAGATGCAGTAACACGCCACAGCCGGGAACATTCAGAAGGCATTGCAGACCTTCCATTGGCTTTGAACCAACCAATTAGAACTGGGGTTTCGAAATATAAGCCAATGGGACACTTTTTGTGATGCAGCAGAAGCGTAACAATGCTGCCCTTTTACAACGTGATGCTTCTAGGGACATGTGTCACGTTGTACAGCCCTGTGTAACATTATACCTGCGTCAGGTATAATGTATGCAGGGTGGGCATCCCAACGCATGAAAGCCTCGTCAAAGTGACGCAGTAAAATCTACAAGATTTCACTGCATCACTTCTAGGATGCCACTGCGTCATATTCTTTATTACTGAGTTACTTTGGGAATGGTATGAATGTCTAAATTTTAGCATTTTTCTTAATTGTAGGTCCTCATGGAGAAATAGCATTCCGTCTTACATTATTTGGTCCCTATTAGCTGTACCAAAGATTAATCGAAGGACTCTTGATATTGCTAACTGAGTGATAATGCTCATGAGCCTGTCATTAGAGTAATGCTTCCGATTATTTTATAGTGGTTGGTGTACGTAGGTAAGCTGACAAAAATCCCACAACGCTTCCACTGCATCTGGTGGAGAGAGAGAGAAGAATGATGTGAATAGTGAGGTGGAAAAAAAGGAGAGGATGAGTTGAGCGGGATAGCAAGGTGAAGTGGAGAGAAAGGAGGGTGAAGTCGGGAGCAAGGAAGGTGAGACAGAGAAGGAGGGTGAGGTGGAAAGAGTAGAAAAGATCAAGCCCATCGGTTTAAACCTTGAGAACCACTAGAAATATCCAGTCTAAACTAGCATACAGAACCCAGTAGTTGGTAGCGTATGATCACACCGAGACCAGACCACCTGAATGCCTAGACTGAGCTCTCAGACACTTGGGAGTCTCTGGACAACCCCACTCTTCTTTATGGCCCACCCATGCTTCTTCATGGCCGTCCTAGGTCCCAAATCCAGGAACCGGGCCTGATTGAGAGGCCTATTTTGTTTCAGTGATTTCTTGTCCTCCTTTATTTGACCTGCCTGTCCATGGTCCAGGGACTGATATTTCTCATGGGGCATCTGAAGGCTGCTACCCTGCCCTCCCTGCATCAGGGGCTTTTTTGAACCACCACTGACCCTCCTATTGCTCCTGCAGGATTTTCACTGACCTGCTGTTCCTCCCCACCAAATTGCTGATGTCCAGTTTTAGGCACCAAGGAAATGCAGGTACCAATTTCCTCTAAGTTTGTTTTAAGGTCAGCACAGAGTATGAGCCTTTGCCTGGTCCGTGCACTCGCTGGCTACAGGACCTCCTCCACTGAGCGTAGATTGCTCTGTCCCCTGGAACAAACCAACAGCTCTCGTCTCGGTCACCTGCCACCTCCAGCTGGCTTTAACAAGATATCCGTGATTGACAGTCAGGGGTCTGGGCAGAGAGGAGCTGGCCCAGTGGGCTTTCTCCTTTTCTGTTAGGTTCAGTTTTCTGGACTGTCACCCGTCAGGAACTCCCGCTCTGCTGTCCCCCTCCTGTACCAGCACTGCTGCTGGCTCGCTCACCACCCGGATTCGCTGAGCTCACTGCCCCTCCAGCCTTTTAGGTGCTCTAGTACTCCGGCTGGCGATCTTTGGCCTAATGCTCCCCAGGGGTTACTGACACAGCCGCTTACTGAAAGCACAAGGAGTCATAGGGCCCACAGGGTAAATGTTGTTTACACATCGGGTGCCGCAGCAGCTGTCTTCCTGCGGCTAGGGCCATCTCACTTCTGCCGAGCAAACGCTCCCAGCTGCAACATACTCAACAACAACACAGGTCCTGGCTCAGGCTGGACAAAGAACTGCTCCCAGCCGTCTCACATGGCAGCAATCTTGCTGAGGAAATTCCTTTTTCGGCATCGTTTTTCACAAAGTTCAAGTATTATCTGTGTAACTGGGAGGAGCATCACTCTTAATGCATCTGTCATACCCACCATTTCAGTGTTATGAGGGACGATTCTACAATTAAGTGATTAGTAAAACGTTAATGTACACATGCATCAAGCTATTTTGCATGCACAAAATTTGAGATTCACTTAAAAAGGCCATTTGCGCTTGCAAAATAGCCCTTAGCAATGCATCATCACAAATCTGAGAATACACAAGAAATCCGCTAAAGTGAAGAATCACAATTTAGCGAATTGTGCCAAGTTGCACAACATCGCTAATAAGTGAGGCACACCACTGGAACTGTTTTGACAGCTAGCCTGCGGAAGACAACCAGACAGGGCAACCACTACAAGCAGCAGCTGGGTCAAGCTTAGTAGAAGGGAGAAGGAGACGTGCAGAAATTAAACCGCATTATTTTTAAGGTGGGTAATGATGAGACAGGACACTGAATTGGACTGTGCCCGAGTCTCATGGGTGTCTCCACATTCACTTTCCTCTGACTCCTGTGCAGCTGCATCTGTGATGTTAAACAGTGCAATTTTAGTTAATTTGCAAAAACATGTGTATCACATAGTGTATTTTTGGGTTCCATTAAATTACTTTCTGACACACAGTGTCTACATGTTTCACTTTCTTGTTGTAGTTGTAAGCAACTATGCCGTTTTCCTCCCTGCTTGCCTTCACTATAGGATTTGCTGCCTGTATCTCCCATAATGCATTTGAGTGTAGCAAGTAAAATGTGGACTGGAGTCTGATTCTGAACACTACACCTGGTCTGACTTGAGTTTCTTTTCCTAAGATTCAGCATTAAATGCAAATTTGCATGCTTCTTACCTTGTGAAGTATTGGCCGGTGCAACTCTGTCATTTCAACTACAGCTTCAGGCTTAAGTGTAGACTCCACTAGGTCCTCCAGGGGTGTGTTCCCAGCCTGTGTTGCAGGTCCGACTCCAGTCTTCTTTGCCTCCGCAAGCCTGGCAGCAACCCGCTACTTTGCAGGGCTGCAGCATTTGTGCGGGTCTTCTATTGTGCGGTGGGTGACCCCTAATGCGTTCACTTTGGATTGTGTTATGAGACAGATTTTTGCCCTTCTCTGACTCGGGGACCTGGAGTGACAGTTTTCCAAACACCTTATCATGCCTCATCACAACTTTTCACAGAATTTCAGCTTCCTCTTGCAATTTGCAGCCTTCTTCCCCGTTGCTCCTGAAGCCATGCTGTTGTCCATGAACAGTTTTCCCAAATCCAAAATGGTCCCATCAGTTGTGCTCCTGCAGTCTGCTTCCTCCGCATGGGATGCATCACTTCCTAGCTGTGATTTCATCAAGCTGCACCAGAAACGAACTCGCAATTTGAGAATCTCAAATTGCGAGTTCACAAATAGCGAGACTTTAATAAGTAATCGGAGACTGTGATTGCGATATTTACCAAATATCTATTATTTAGCGAATTTCTTGATGCATTGCTTTTTGCGATTCCTTATTAGTAAATCCTTATTTTTCGCAATTGGAAATTTCAATGCATGTGCCCATAAATTGTGTAAACATTTCCCAATAAAAATTAGAAAATGCAGTTAAGTAATTTGAAAAGAGTTTCTTATGTTGGTAAAGGCAAGCTTTCCTCTCCTTAGTTTACCAGAAGAACAAAGTGACTGCTAGCTACTCTGTCATTCTTGTCACCCCAGAAAAGTGCTTACTTACAAATTGGATTTGTTGCAGCAGTTTTGGGGAACTGTGCATGAGAATCATGAGGTACATTTAAAGCACCCTGGGGGGCACAGACATTTTAGCTGCTGCAACTCTACCCATCCAGTAATAGTGCTTCATGTGTCATATCTGCAAATCGTTCTTTAGCTCCTCCAAATGTGTGATCATTTAGGGCCATTGTTTGAGCATTGGAGGGGCCTATACACGCCTTTAGTAATTCCGCTGCCTACGAATTTAACTGACCTCACCTCAGATTTAGAGATATTTATCTTGAAACCAGACTGTTGTGTAGTTCCTAGGAATCCCCAGAACCTGCACATTTTGGATGACCTAAACTGAGGCCTTGCTGTACAAACAGACTCCGGACACCCCCACAGGATATATCAGCCGTTAGACAAGCTAGCTCTACAGTGCCACTACCACCACCCTGTATCCTACAGTGGTGTAGGTAGTTTTTGGCAACCACTGAACAAGACCACCCCGATTACTCAGGGATCATGAAAAACAGTACAGTACTTTTTGCTCAATCACTCGTGCTTGCTTATTCTCAGAACACACAGAATGACAATTAGAACGTTTTCAATAAGTATTTATTGGTCAAGTGTCAGTCTTGTGTAAAACCTGTTTGCTGCGACAATCAGAAGACAGGAGCATACGAAAGTGATCGCAAGTAGCAATATAGTAAACAGTAGATATATTTCTTCCATAGTGCTAAAAAGATGAACATGGGCAGCTCATATAAAATTATAGCTTTTGCGTACTCCTACAATGCGCATCCTACCTAGTTTGCCTAGATGTACCTAACCTAGACTAGCAAGTGAAGCATGTATATGTGAATATGTATGTGCTAGGATGTAGCCAAGAATCCCCTAGGGAAGAACCAACACCCTCACCTGATGGTAAAGAACGAAGGACCCTGTCTTTACTTCGAGGAAGGCAGCCCGCAAAGGATGGCAGACCACTGTGTGTCAAAGAAACAGCCTTCAGGACCCCAGGTCCATTTGGAAGGAATTTTCCTCTGATTTGTGGGGGGGGGGGGAAAGGTTTTATATACTGGTGTGGTCACTCAAGGGTTTTCCCTAGGATTGATGTGTTTTGAAAACAATTGTGAATGTTTTTCAAAACAAATGCGTTCATGTACAGAGGGCCAGTTGTCCAGAATGATGAAAAAGTGGTGACCTCTGTACAGAATAACTATGCAGTGCCTGTGGGCTTGTTTATGTATGTCAGGTACAGTTATTATGATAATACTAAGAAGCTGTATGTACATTAGAAGAGCCTGGTCTTCGAAGGGACAGGGAACAAACTGCTAAGTAAAATGTCACCTAGTCAGTGTATGGTTAGGATAATGCATGTAAAAGAGGGCATACATGAAAAGACTAGCCTACAGAACATGACAAGACACTGCGTGTTAGTGTTGTAACTCCTCCAGCAAGTCTGTTAGGGAGCTAAGTGGGATGAATAAGGTTACCAAGATATCATCTGCAGACATGCAGTCTCACATATCTTTTGGTAGAGGCGACTTTGAGAATGTCAATCATTTGACAATGAAGTGTGTAGAGGTTTGGTATCTTGCAGGGAGCCATTTGTAACATCGTGGCAAACAATAAAGTGATGGAGGAAAAGCTTGAATTAGTCTAAGCCATTGGCAATCATTCAGCTGTGATTTACAGCCCATCATTTTTTACCCGCTGTTCCTTTCCAAAGATCTACAAATTCAAATTAGCATTGGTCCTGTTGCAAGAGGAACAGTCCAGCCCAAACTGCTGGATAGGGTCCCCTTCGGAAAGAAACACAAGTAACCCAAGACTGATGCAATTTCATGTGCTGTATCCCAGGGTGCAACCAGTCAGGAGATATATGCCAGTTAACCCTGTCGGACACCTTTTCAGCATCTGGTGACAGTAACGAGATATTTTGTGCATTCTCTGGGCATTCTTCATAGTGGTGTAGGAATTGCCCTAAATAAGCACCCAAAGCGAGGGTTGCCACAAATCACAATGGGCTAGTGAACTGGCTTCCAGTTCAGTTAATTAGTTGTCTGTGGGCCTCCTATATCTGCAGGTCTGCAGAAAAAGTGATCATAAATAATACTGTTAGGCAATACCATGATAGAGGATTGTGGGAGATGGATCGGAATGCACATCAAAGGAAAAAGAGAACAAAATGTATGTCAAACATTGAGAGATGGTCAAACAAAAAAAGTGAGCATGAGGAAGGTAAGAAGAAAAAAGTAAGGATGAGAGTCACGATGGGGAGATAGAAAGAGAAAAGAGAATGATAAGAGAAAAGTAGGGTGAAAGGAAGGAAGGAATGGGGAAGGAAAAATGAATAAACTGTGAAAGGTAAGATGGAAGGCTGAAAGGTAGGGTGAAAGAATAAGTGAATGAAAGGATGTATAGATGGAAGGTTTGAAAGATGCATTGAAGAGTCAAACGATCAATAGGTTCAAGAGTGAATGGATGAAAATGGAGACGGACAGATGGGGCACAGTGAAAGTAGGGATGGGTGAAAGAATGTCTAGATAAATACATAAATATTGTCATGGTTGGAAGTTCGAATGGATACTTGTATATATGAAAGGGAGGATGGAAACAGGAAGTGATTGACAGGGGGTAATGGCTGAAGAGTGAAAGGATGGGTGGATAGATGGGTGGAAGTAGGATGAAAGAGTGAAGAACTGTTTTACGGAGGGTTGAGTTTGCTAATCTCACATGCTTGTTGTGAATGGATTTTTTTCAAGTGAGGCACATTTGAATGTTCTTACAAAACACAGAGAATCCTTGGGTCTGAAATGCTGACACAGCATAAAAAAGGGACAACACCAAAGATAACCATTCGCTAAAGGAGAAGTCCTTTAATTACAACGAAATCCCATCACCGACCAAGGTGGCATGCTTGATCATCTGGGATTCTGCTCTTAGCGGAGACACCTGGCTCTTCCAAGGGCTACAACCCGCTCACTGTGAGGGAGGAGCTCAGTTTTAAAGTTCTACTCTACAGAGGATACACACTACATTGTCAATGGATTAATGTTCTCAAAGTCGCCTATACCAAAAGATGCTTGAGACTGCATGTCTGCAGATGATATCTTGGTAACCTTATTCATCCCACTGAACTTCCTCAACCTCATTTAAGTACCTCTGATGACACTTTATATCTGAGCCAACTCATTAGACTGCTATTATACCATTGCAGCCAGCTTAATGAGTGTAACTACTGGTGATATCAATATGGTTGTTATTTCACGCAAATATTACGCACCTACCCTGCAATTACATCTGCATTCAATATGATTGTTCCAGTCCCTAAAGGCTGTCAACCTGTCAATACTCCCTTCTATGTGTTTGAAGTGAGATAGTCGCATTACCTCTGGTATTATAGGCGATACCAGCCTTGTAATCTGTTTCTTTATAACAGCCAATGGCATTCAGGCTGACTATACTACATTTTACAGGATTCACTATCAATACGATACGTAACATGTGCATACATGTAGTAGTTAGTTTTAATACCACCCACCTCACTCTTTGAGTTTCTGTTTTGCACTGCGCCCACAACCCAACCAGTCCTAAGCTCCTCATCTATGGGATTTAGTATATCCTCCGTATTTATTGTTTGGGGAATCATTCCTCAATGGTCTATACACTTCCCTTGGACCCTCATTCCAATGTTGGGTTTTTGTTCTTGAGCAGCCTCGGCTGCGGGTCCTTTATACTAACGTCCCTGACCTACATGGGCATTTCTTCTTTTCTTTTTTTAACTTTGATCAATATCTTGTTCTCAGTTTCACTTTTGCCTAGCAGGCGTTTTTTGGACACATACCTACATGATGGAAATACAAGGTTTAGCCTTTGATGAAGCCACTGAGCAGGCTATTCTGACTACATCTAGCATTATTTAAACGGTCCAGAGTGGTTTTACAACACAAGGCGGTGATTGGACTAAACTTCAATCCTAAAGAAATCACACTCACGCACACAGATACAAGGTGCAATAATGACTAAATATTTATGTGGGAACTGTGCTCCCATTGGGTTGATAGTGACGAATGCACCCGTCTATTCCTTGAAGATAAGTCTTTTATGAAAGATTGGTCCCTCAGTGTCTGGCGATGCACAAGGGATTGGCTTAATTGAATAATTAGCACGGCCTAATGCACCACAGATACAATACTCATTGAGATTCAGACCTTGGAGGCAGAGATTAAGACAGTCATTTCTGTTACTCTTTTTAAGAAACAAACTGAAAAAAACAACAAAAATTCAGGGATACTATCCTCACAGTGAAAATCACTAAGTTAAAAAAAGATCTTGAACGTTTCGCATTTGAAAAAGTGTACCCTTACACCAGTGATAATTACTCTTCACCTGAATTTTACAAAAAGGGAAGAAGGTATGTTTCAAACTACTCATCTTCAGGTAGTGATGATTGGTCAAGTGACTCTGACTCAGCTACCAATACTGGACCTCAACACAGAGGCTGTGCACGCAACAGTAGAACCAATTGGTGGAGTTGCCCGTCAGGCCCCAAACAAGCACAATGATGGCCTCTTACATCTTGGGGCTTCCCCAACTCAAAATTCCAGCTGCCTCTTCTACCATGCCAACCTCATCCTCAATTTTTCAATAACCAGACTTTTTTAGTGCATGGCCGAGGACGCTCACGAAAGAGAAGACGAAACCAACAGGGCCGAGTGCACTGGAGCCCTCCATCCTCTCCGGTGTACACACGGAGGAAGAAAAAACTACCTCCACAACCAGGGACCAGCAACAAAATGATCTAATAGTCAACCTGAGTGATCGTGTTCTTACAGAAGACGAACAGACCATACTAAATAGAGGATTTGGATTTGTTCCCACGTATGAAGGTGATCCCTTTCAAATACAACGTGAACTGACACAATTTTACCGGAAGATCCGGTTGCACTGTGATAAACCGAGCCCAATTACAGAAGTAGGACATTCCAATACCGGCTTGAGAGACCGTTCTACTATCAACCCTCCTGCTCATTTAGTTCTGGCACAAGTGTTGACTTTTGAAAAGGCTGTAACAACAGAAGTTGCCTCCTCATATGAATCTAAGAAACATCACTTCCAAAACCTACCTAGCAGAGAAGAAAACGTTCTCCAAGCACTGGCTGATGATGCTTCTATTATTATTAGGCCGTCTGATAAGGAGGTGCTATAGTGATTATGAGCATAGCATTAACTGCACCGAATGTCTGCGCCAACTTGAAGATGAACGGTTTTACTGACCACTGAAAATGGACCCTACCAACAAACTCTCATGGTTGAGTGCATATCTGATTGAAGAAGCCAAAGATGCAGGCTGGATTATACTCCAAGAAGCAAGTTATTTGATCATATCACATCCAGTGACGCCTTATTTTTACATCGTGCCCATAAATCATGAGGCACAAAGGCCTCCTCTTGGGCGACCTATTATTTCCGGCATTGGATCACTCCTTGAAAAACTCTCTACATTTGTTTACCACTTCCTACGTCCTTTTGTATGCAAGATGCCCACATATCTTCAGGACACCAAAGATATCTTGAGACTGCTATCAGAGATTTGAAGTTGAGTCATTATATACTTGCATCCCTCAAGATGAGACATTGGCAGCAGTGAGGTCACCATTGGACAGCAGGGATCTTGACACCATCTCACCAATGCACTTCATTATGGAGTGCACCCAGATAGCAATGAAAGAAACTACTTCCGTTTTAAGGACACCCTCTATCTACAGACATCTGGAACGTCCATGGACAGGTTTTTTGCGAACAGTCTGGCGAATTTGTATGTCCATCTATTTGAAGAGGAACACATATTGACTGTCAACAATTCATACAGAACTCATATTCTCACCTAGAAACGTTATATTGATGACATGTTCGTTATTTGGAGAGGAGATTTTGAGACGATTTTCAAATTTCATCAATGGCTCAACACTAGAAAGGCTTTCCTTAAATTCACTTATGAATACAACAAGACTAGCCTGCCTTTTCTAGATATAGGGATTTTTCCCACCGAAGGAGGCTTGGGGACTGAGCTCTATCGCAAACCTATGGCACGGAACTCCCTTTTGTCATATAATAGCTACCATCCCAAGTTGTTTCGCGACAATTTGCCGTACGGACAGTTCCTCTGTATTAAAAGGAACTGTTCCACCAGTGAGAAGTTCAATAAACATGCCAAGACACTGTCCTCTCAACTTAAAAATAGGCACTATCCTTTGAGACTCATTTGCCGCTCTCTAAAGAGGGCAGGGAAGCACTAATGAAGATACCAGCCCTAAAAGAAAAACCACCAAGGATAACATGTGTTAATACATTTAGCACTCTTTCTAATGGAATACAAAAGAGTATACGCAGAAACTGGAAAATTCTCAATATAGGGAATGAACCGATCCTATAGCCTCTTTTTGCGTTTAGAAGGAGTACTAATCTGAAAGACAACATAGTCCATACAAGACCTAAGATCGCAAAGCCCTCGAGTCAAGACAGCCTTTGGAGTTTACCAGCAGTAAAGGGCCATTTACCTGGTGGCTCTTGTGCAGCTTGCCCTCAAATAAAACATACGACCTCTGTTGATATAGGGATGGGCAGACCCTGGTCATCGGTTCGCCATACTAACTGTAACAGAGAGAAATAGATTTACTTAGTCACATGTCTCTGCGGACTTCATTATGTGGGCATGACTACCCGAAAAGTGAAGTTGAGGATACGTGAAAATAAAGACACCAATCGGTGCAAAAAACAAGCTACAAAGCTGACCAACCACTTCCTTGATTCTAACCATACAGCAGATGAACTTAGTTGGATGGTCCTTGACCAGCCCTTAATTCCTGCAAACGTCACTGACATAACTAAGTATCTTTTCATCAAGGAGCAGAAATGGGTCTTCAAATTACGCAATGACATCATGGGTTTAAATGATGATATACCTTGAACCTTGTTATAACTTCCTCAACCTCATTTAAGTACCTCTGATGACACCTTGTATCTGAGCCAGCTTATCAGACTGCTATTACACCATTGCAGCCAGCATAATGAGTGTAACTGCTGGTGATATCAATATGGTTGTTATTTCACGTGAATATTATTTTATTTTGAAAGTTTTATAGAGCGCGGAGAAGACCCTTGCGGATATCAGAGCGCTTTAGAATGAGTAAGGTTAATTGTACATCAAAGAAATGCAAGTAAAACACGTATACATAACATCTTGTAAAAGTAAAGCAGTAAGGTACAACACAGAACAATCCCGGTGAATCAAGTAAAGGTTAAATATAATGTCTAGTTTGCCTAGTTAAACCATTGTCATAGTAAGGATTAGTAGCGAGGGTACGTTTGGTCTAGAAATTTCTTTAGACTATGCTCAGGTGAATTTTGGCATGAGAATCGATTTTACTTCCTTTTTGAAAGATGCAGTAGAAGAGATCAGTCTGGTTTCTGGGGGTAGTGCATTCTATATCCTGGGTGCCATCCCTGAGAAGGTATGTTTATATGTTTTCTTCTTGTTGAATTTTTGCTGTTTCAGTAGTAGATTTTCCTCACTTCTTGAAGATCTTATCCCACAAGAGATGATCAATTTCTGTGCCAGAAAGCTGGGTGCATTGTGATGCATGGCTTTATGCGTCATACACGCTATTTTCAGATAAATTCTGGCTTCCAGTGGTAGCCAATTCAAGGTTTTTAAGTCTGGGGAGATGCGGGAATTTCTTTCCGAATCTGTGATGAGTCTAGATGCAGCATTTATAGAAGCTCTTGGAGGTGCTGCTGTAGCTTTTGGAAGGCCACATTGAGAGACACTTCCGTACTCCACTCTAGGGATAACTAGAGCTTGTACTGCCTGCTTGAAGTCATTGACTGGCAGGAAGGGGTTTCAACTTCCTCAGTGTGTTTATCTGGAAGTTTGCTCCCTTTGTTGCATTGCTAATGTATTATTGCATATTGAGGTTACCGTCAAGAATTATTCAGAGTAATTTCACAGAGTCCACAATGGTTGGTTGAACGCTGAGTGCCGTAAGATGTTTGATCCAGTCTTGCATTATGGGGACTTTGGCGGGTGGAGCTATTAGGAGGAATTTGGTTTTTAGGGCGTTCAATTTGAGAAGGTTTTCTGCCATGTCTGGGTATTCCTAAGCGTTGTGTTCAGCAGTGTGATGTCTTCTATGGTGTGGATCTTAAGGTATAGTTATGTGTCGTCAGTGTACATGTGATATTGTACGTTAGAGCATGTAGCATTTCAGTGAGTGGTTACGTGAAAGGATTAAATAATGTTGGGGACGGTGAGGACCCTTGCGGAACTCTCAACGTTACTGGGACGGGTTTGGACAGGGTGTTGTTGACCTTGAATGTTTTTGTCCTGTAGTGTAGTTCCTATGTTCCCAATAGGCTCTGCGCATTGGAATAATATCTTCAATAGTATAGACGTAGGACAGAGGTTAACTAGGTCTTCTACTGACGATATTAGACTTAAAGTTTTGTGTGTGCCAGCTAGCTCAGAGTTCACTAGAAATTTTCTCGAATAGGCGAGGAGGAGTTTAACCTCCCTGGATAGACAAGAAGGGATTTCGTTTCTGACAACCATAGAACATGACAACTTTGCTCTCCCTAATCAAGAGTATATCTCTAGAGTCGTGTGAAAACAAAAGACAATTATTTTACTCAGTCAGTACGTGCATTCTTAGTTCCACCAGTTTGTAGAGAAATAAGAGAGGGGCGTGTTTCAATAAAAATATGTTATTTATTGATCAGTCTCTTTTTCTCAGACAAGAGAAATGAATCGCTATTATTGCAGTACTCATACTTAAGTAAAGTGCATATAGTAAAAGCAGGATTATAAAATAATACTGTAAAAGCATTGATATGGTTTCTTAGCCATATGATACTTAAAATGGATAAAAGTTATACATACATATATACATTGACTAATCGTACTCAACTGGTGCTTCGAATTACGCCTACCCCGGTGTACCTGACCTAAGCCTAATACGTGGGATGGAGTAAGTAAGTAGCAGTTTAAGTTAAGTTTGTTTTGCCAAGAATCTGACTCAAGAATTCTCTGTAAGGGGTTAGTCAGTTCAGTACCTGGGATTTAGAAGGCAGGAGGTCTGGTATCTCTCTCTCAGGACTCGATATCCCAGTTACCCGCGAAGGTAAGCCGGAAATGCCGGAGGCTGGATTTCTCGGCAGGAGAAAAGGCACCGTCTCTCTCAGCGCGTCACAAGGGAGGGGCAGCGTCCGTGGGCTTCCTGCATCAGCTGGGCTCTCCGGCAAGTAGCGCTGCTCCAAGCTCATCACCACCGTGTGTTTGCTTAGGGCAGCGTCGGTATATTTATCCCTGAAAGGTGCCGAGTTTGACGTAAGGATGGACATAAGACTTCAGTAAGAATGTCATAAGGACTGGTCGTTCTTACATTCTTTTCAGGAGTTCTCGAGCGAAATCAAAACAATAGCTGCGGGGGATTTCCCAGGTCTGCTGGAGGTTTGGTTTGTTTTGAGAACTCGGTGTGCTTTCTAGGGGGCTGGAGGAATAGTGCTTGCTGAATGTGACAGCATGCGCTATGACCTAATCTGAAAATGGGTTGCTGTGCCGTTGTATGGACATTAGTGAATTAATAACCGGACAAGGGTCAGAAATAGGAGTATCAATATAGGTACCTGGATAAACACACTACACCCACTCCACGATTTAATGTACATATTTACTAACCTAAGCAAGAGTAAACATAACTAACAGTGCATGTGTATACCGAACCACCCCAAAATAAATTTTTTGCATTTGAAAAATGGCGTATGCAAAATACACGAAATGAGTATAGGTACTGTATGCATTCAAGCAGTATAGTAATTCAAAAAAAATGAGATGCACATTTTATATCAGCATGAATGATTTGCGAAATTACACATGAAATGGCTCTTGATACAGAAAAAAAATTGCGAGACCATCTCATCACATATAAACACAATTAATTGCATATAAGCTAGAGGTTGAGGTAATGTAATGTCTCTAGAATTCCTAAAAATAGAAGCTCTGTTCTCTAAGAATAATTTTACTTTAAGCAGAAGATAAGTGGCAAAATGGTAAAAATTATGGAATTTTGGAAAAAAGTTTTCGCATTCCAGGGGAGAAGAGCAAAAAATAGTTCACAGTCACTTTGTTTTCAAAGACTGAAGGCCAAATGCAGAGTTCAGGGAACGCTGTGTGCAATTTTGTTTAAAGTCACTCTCTCTGTTCTGGTGAAAACATCATTTCAGACAGACTCTCGAAAAAACAGTCTACAGCTTCTGGTGAAAGGTCGACTAGGTTGGAAAATGTCGCTACCATGCAGTCATGCGCATGTTCACTTTCAATGATGGTTCGATCAGAACTGCTTACAGATGTTCGTACCTGGTCGATGCTGCTTTCATCTTGTACTTCACTACCCTTCAATCGCAGTGGTGAAGTCTCCACGAATGCCGTCATCAGGATAGGTAACCGCTGGGGACAGCACAATGCATGAGCCTTTACTGGACCCAACAAAGTATCTGCATCCAATGGTACTTCCGATTGTAGTGTAAGACAGGTGTCCAACACGCATTCTTCGCCGCATAGCATGCACCTTAATACAGGCATAACACAATTCTGCCAGATGGGTCTGAACAAAAGAAACCAGGTCATATTCAGATCTCGTAGCCGGGCTAAGCCAAGGACTTTAGTTATGCGGTCCCGGTAGCGTATGGCTAGGATCGTTTCTTCCATTGTTACTGGAGTCTTGTCTGTGACATGGCTTGCCATAACGAAGCAAGAGTAGCAAGAATAAAATGCCTGCTACGAGTCCCAACAGGAGTGGAAGTCCGCCAAAGATGGAATGGACGAAATTTGGAAAAATACCCAGGACTGCTTTGAATGGGGTTAACAGTCCCGAAAAAACTGTCTTAAATACACTTGCGATACCACTTGTATCAGAAATATTTAAGATTTCGTTTAACATTTCTGCGAAGTGTAGGGGGCAACTTGTTGATAGTAATGCATGTATCTCATCCGTTGTCCTTGCAACTTGGAGATCATACGTTTCTTTTGATGATGTCAAATGGGTTGGCGTCTGTAGGAGCACAGTCTTCATTCTGCTTAAAGTATCAATTCGAATAGAAGAGATTTTCAAACTGGGCCATAACCTTCCCTCCCTGTCTGGGGTGTCATTCGGGAACAATACTCGCTCACAGCAAATGACCCTGGTAGTCACGCTTACCAGATAAGGTTTTCCTGGCAGCAAGCCAGAACATCTGTGATCTACAATTAGAATGTAACTCCCGTTAGAAAGTCTTTTAAAAAATGGTTCTATTCGTGTTGCAGGTGTGCCGAGCTTGTGACCTGAAAGGTTATTTGAAGTTCCTTCACAGGCCCCATGTAAACTTATACCTTGACACAGAAGTATACCACTTAGTGATGTCTCACAATTATTACCACTAAGAAATACACTCTGTCCTTTATTACTGTAACATGTGTGTGTATAAGGTAAGTTCCATGTTGACTTAATGTACCCTTTACCCAACCTTTCATACTGGCCTGCCTGTATATATTTTTGACAGTATCGAAACTGGAAAGTTGTTATCGGAATAGTTATAATCCCATGTACTATCTCAATGACAGGTCGTTCTGACATTGTCAATGGTAATCTCTCAAGTTTTTCAATGCTTAGAATTGTATATTCCGCACCCTTCTGTGCCAAACTGATTTGTGTATCAGTAAGGTTAAAGATACTGAATAGTGACGTTGTGTTGATTAAACGCCAAGGCACGTAGCCTGAACGCAGATTTTGTAACGTCCAGCCAAGCTGTACAATAGAACGCAATTGGGACTGACCGTGTTGTAACATCAGTAAGTCTTGTTCTATTATATCGATTGCAGAAGATACAATACTGTTCAGTGAATATATTCTGGAAGGCAGAGTCATTAACCCATTGTCCACAACAGAAAGTGATTTTTCCAAATTAACATGGTCAATTTCCCGTATTTTCTCTGCTGTTTCAATTTGAGTTACTTTCCAAGCTTCATTGTAAGCTGCATATATAGAGGCCGCTATGAAACGTTTTTGACGCTGTTTGCGTGGTCCCATAATGTAATCACGCAAGTCAGCACCTTCTTTAAGTAAAGTCAAGTGTTGCTTAATTTCTGCCAGTGTGGATGTTTGTAGCCATTCGAGGCAGAGTTTCCCTACACTGTAAGTAGTTACAATCCCTGGATGTTGTCTCTGGGAGTATCTAGGGTCTGGCCTGGTCAATGTGAACCCCTGTTTTTTGTTCAGGAATCTATCTTGACAGTTATTTGTGTCTGTGGGCCAGATCAACCATTTCTTCCAATCAGGATGTGTTCTGTTTTGGTTTAAAATATGGTATACGTCTATCTCAACATCTGTAGTGCTATAACTGTCGGGTGTTGGTTTTGGAATAGACGGTTTGTTTAAGTCTTTAATTTTGGCTAGGCCAAGACAGGTTGTTTGTTGAATTGTGTCATTCAAAAATATCATTTGTTCTGGGATCATGCAGGCTCTAAATAATGATTCTAAACCTTGCACTTGCCAATCTCTTGTACCCTAATTGTCTAAGTTTCAATTTTTTTGTTCCAAAAATTCATAACCGAATGTTTTCATTTTGTCAACAAATTTCTCTGAATAGATCAATTTTGTGTTTGTAAGCATGGTTTTCATTCCTGTCTTATTTAACAGTCTAAAATAAAACGTTTCTGCATCACTTGTGTTAAACCCTGAGAAGTATGAAAATCTATCATAAAATGTTTTTGAACTGCCTTTTGGTGGAGTCGCACAATGTTCCCATTGGTTGTAATTTAAAACATTTCTAGGTTGAGCAGATTTATGCAGAAAATGGTTACCATAGTGGTTATAACAATACATCTGGTCATAATTAGATGAACCCTGTAAATAATCATGTTCTGTAAATTTAGCTGACATCACTAGATCTGACATCATATCATTAATACTTTCAAAGTCCCAATCATCAGCGAATGTGCTTGGTTTTACAAAGTCACTCAATGAAATCTTGAATTGATGAGGATACTTCAGGAGCTCAACTGGACCATAGATTTCGTAATCAGTTTTGTCCCAGGCTACCCCACCGGGTATAGGATTGGCTGTGAAGTTCACTGAAGAAAGTTCCCTTTTCTCGATGTGTGAAGACTTGTGTGGTTTCAGGACCAAGTTGATATTCTGACTTGCTGTGTCCATTATAACATATTTTCCCTCAATGAAATGTCCCAAGCATAATACCATGATGAGCCAAAGTATGAGGATGAATACTCCTAGTGCCACCCAAAGTTCACTCCATGGAGAAATCAGATAAGTTTATTTTAGTTGATGAATGAGTTCCTTTGCTTTGTCTTTAAAAGCTTTTGTTGTTGGCTGTTCCTCAGGTTCACTTGGATCCTCAGAAAAATCATCGAAGTTGATGAAGTAACCTGATGCTGTTCTGTCAATTGTTTCAATTGCTTCTGGATTCCTTTTTGTTATTGGAATTTTCTTTGTTTCATTAGCATAGTCTGTGGTTACATCATTGTAGACTTGTGTTTCTTCATGTACAATTTGGATTTGGGTTTCAAGAGGTTTGAGTTCCATGGCTTTGTTGCATAGTCCTTGTTGATTCACTGTAGGTTTATCAATTGTGATTAGTCTCTCAGTTTGAACCTCTGTATTTGTAGCAAACTTTGGTGTTCTACTACTTCTTGGGAGTCCACTTGGCCTACTACTTGTTATCGGCCACATGATTGTGGTTTAACCAGGTCGATGGATACAACTCGGTTCTCCTTTTTACCAGCAAGGGGCGGTAATACTACTGATCTTGTCCCGTTGACAGACAAGACAGGTACTGCTTTTCTGTAAGAAGGCCCAAATTCCTTCTTTACCGCGATCTTCTCTCTGACCAGATCCCCGATTTTTGGAATCCAGACAGGCCTTGCTGGGACAGGTGGTTTATCTTCAGTGGCTGTTGGCTGTTGCTTCAACTTTATGTTGCTCAGGTCTTTTCTTTTTTCATTTAAGTCCTGTAAAATAGCCAAACGATCTTTGATATCAAAGCATTTTTCTTTAACCACTGAAGTTTGACTGTCGAGGTCCTGGATTAACATTCTAGTCCCAAACAATAGTTCGTACGGACTGAGACCTCTTAGAGAATTTCTTGGCAGATTATTAAGACTACGTTGGACACTTATTAAATGTTTGACTCACCCAGCTCCCGAACCTAATACCTTCGCTGTTATAGATTGCTCTATGCCTTGTTTTTTTCTTTACACTATCCCGTTTCCCTCAGGAAGGAAGTGAGAAGAGTCCCGCAATGCAATGCTCATGCTGGCCATGCCCCCCCCATAAGCTCGAGAGCTAAAGGCAGGACATTGGTCAGAACGTAGCATGCTCCTAGCGTATATGCCATTATAGACTCGCAAATCTTTTTATAACAGTTCAGACGTCAGCCGAGAGCTGGGGTCTACATTTTAAGTGATGATAGTCTCTATATGTTAATTTGACGCATTAATCATACTGGGTTTTATATATTTATTGTTTAATCCCGTCTTGAGCGAACCGCCATGGTAAAACACCGTCTCGGTCGCCACTGCGATCTCTGTTGCAGTTTGGACAGTTTTTTGCAAATATGTGATGTTGCAGGCTCATTCCTGGCCACCAGTATGTGGATTGCAATTCTTCCAGAGAATCTTTTAGTTTGAGGTGTCTAAGACCCTCACCCATATGTGCGTCTGCTATTAACAAGCCTCTCCTGTTCGTGTTTGGAATTACTCTATCCCCCACTCCAGGGATTTGAGCAAAAGGAACGGAGTTCGCATCGATTATGTATGTATAATTGAGTGGATAGTTGATGGGTAGCGCTGAGCAGTCGCCTTTTGATGACGTTTTCACCGCCAGCATTGTTTCCCCGTCAATGTATTTTCCTGAACGCTTTTTTGTAGCTACGGAAGCCGATTTAGTTGCTTCTGCTGTGGCTGTCTTAGCCAATAAATTCCCTGCAGCGTGAACGCCATCACGCTGATGACTCGGTGAGTGTATCACGTGAGTCTTTGGTAGTTCTTTCTGTAAAAGAACTACTTGTTCCCAAAGCGATTTTTGCTTTTTTGTGGCACCTGTGTCATCTTTGTACCTGTTTTGAACCCATTTCTGCAAGTCTTCGTTGTATGATTTGATGCAGTAATACGAATCGCACACTATTAGTGTCAGGAATTCGCGATCGGTATTATGTAGCGCCATTTTTAACGCTATTATTTCAGTCTATTGTTCTGAATTATTTTCCACTGAGTGTGTTTTTGTAAACAGTGGTCTCAATTTACTCCCTCGCCACACGTCTTTTACAATCTCGCATGTGGCGTTGTAGGCTTATTTTCCCCAAACTGAGGGTTCTGCATAACTGTTTGTGTATATTACACAGGCGTACTGTCGTATGGGCAGAATGTCGCCAGGCAGAGGATATTCTCTTTCATATTCTAGATCTTTTAATGTTTTCATTTCCGGGTCAAAATAGTATTTCACTCTGTCTGTAGCAAGGGAATCTTCCCATTGTATCCATTTTGGATTTAGTACCATAGTAGGTAAATTACATGGGCTTGTTAATGCCTCAAAGGCCGCTTCTGCTGTTCTGATTGTAATCTGTCTGCCGTCAGCTTGGTATCTTTCTCTTGCTACAGCTGTTTGAACCGCATGAACAATGTTTTCCTTAATGCTGAATGTCTTTTCAGCTTCTGTGTACAAATGTGATTTGTATGCTATTGGTACTGTTTCTCCCTCATTAGAGGATAGGTATGTGAATCCGCATCTTCCTGGGATGACTCGAATCACAAGGTTGCGTGTGTTGTCGCGTGTTTGTAGTTTTGTTTTAACTAACATGTCTGTTTGTAAAGATCTCAAAATGTCTGTGTGTTTTTGAGTCCAATTGATTCTTTTAAAATCTGGTTTTATTAAGTCATAGAGAGGTTTAACCCTCTCCGCGTAATTTATAATGTAAGTTCTTCCGAAATTCAGGAAACCTAGAATTGATTGTAAGTTTTTCAGCGTTCTTGGTGCTTGGATTACAGCACATTTCTCCAGGAAATTGTCTGCCAGGCTTTTGCCTTCACTTGATAATTCATATCCTAAGAACAGGACCGTTAGATGGGCAATTCTCGACTGTTTGAAACTGAATTTGTAACCCTCTGCTGCGAAACCAAGTATTATGGTGTTCACTCTTTTAAAGTGAGTATCCAAGTCATCATCTGTTAGATAGATGTCATCGACATAAGATAATGCCTCATCATCATACATTTGTAGTAACTCTGTTACTCTTGCTGAGAATAATCCTGGGCTATTCTTGAACCCCTGTGACAAACAACAGAAATTTTTCTGCGAGCCATTTATTGAGAAAGCGGTCAAATATCTGCTTTCAGGTGCTATATTTTGACAAAAGAATCCATTACAGATGTCTAATGTTGTTTTGTATTTTTTGCGCACTATGCTATTCATTAGTGCTGCACTGTGTGAGTTTTGTACTGAAAAAGTTTTGCAACATGAGTTAAGGTGTCTGTAGTCCAAAACTAGACGATATGAATCATCTGGTTTGGAGACAGATAACAAAGGATTGTTCATTTGTGAGGTGCAAGTTTCAATCACCCCCTGGTATTCAAGTTGATCTAAGATCTCCCTGACCTGTTTTTTAGCTTCTTGCTTAATTGGGTACTGCCTCTGTGCAGTTGGTTGTGATTTTAACTGGATTTTGTGAGGAGGAGAGTCCTCCTCCCATCCCACATGATTTTTATACAGTGCAGGAGCTTGGGCTACTGCCCATTTTCTTGCAAGTGTATATTTTTTATGAATTGGAATGTGATTTGAGAAGGCAGGCATAATCATTTCTTCGCCATGAGGGCACTCCCTGACAAACTCTGGTGGCCAGTCTTTTTCAGCTAGAAGGATGTCATAACCCTTGGAGAGATTATCCCAAAATAGACCCCTTATTTTCCTAGTCTTATCTCCCTCTATACGTAAAGTTATTTCATATATTTTATGAGGTTTGCTAACTCTGGTATCTGCAGTTTCCACCTGAATGTATTCATTCGTGTCCACTGTCTCCAGATGATTCATCAGGATCTTGCGAGCTATGCTCACTTCTGCTGCGCTGTCTAGCATTGTCTGAGCCCACTCTCCGTTTTTCAGCTGTGTCCTCAGGATCCTCGGCATGTTTGATTACTTTAATACTGGCTACCTTCTTCTTTGGAAATTGTAACTTTTTATTTTGATGAGCAGGTTCCTTGTCTTTGGACTTGACGTGCTCTTCCCTGTGTTCTGACCGTCCTCTTCTTTCCGATTTCTGCGAGGAAGTCTGAAAAGATCGAGAGGGACGTGTATCAATATCTTGATATCTATCAGGTTTCTTCAGATTATCCCTATTTCTAAGGTTGTATTTTTTCTCAGAGGGCTCCCTCTGGGGAGACTTGTGTCCTTGGTCCGGAGATCTTTTTCTCCACCGAGGAGACCTTCCTCTGGACTGGAATCTTTTTTCTAGGGGAGTGGATTGTTTATTCCCATCCCAGCTCTTTTTTGAAGTGTTTAGATTATTTTTAATAAATACCTTTTCAGGATTTTCAATTAGTTGGGGTTTCACTGGTTTTCCACCCAAACTATCTCTTCCTAGTTCTTCATAGGATTTTTCTATGATTCTGGCAAGTTCAAATGGTTGGTCTGCTATATCTGTTTCCTTCAACCTTTGGCGGATTGCCACATTTGCTGCTTCCCCCTTTATGTTTGCTAGTAATATTGCCGAGACCTGCTTAAAGTCTTTCAGTAATTTCATACCTAGAGTTAAAGTAGGTTCTGGACCGTATTCATTTTGAATCTGTTTTAGCACCTCTGGTATTACCGACATGGACGGAACACCATGTGTTTTTGTGTAAATGGAAGCAAAGACTGTACCCCAAGTGTCACAGTCCTCCACATGTGGTGCGATCCCCATTGGAAGACAGATAGTCAGAATTCTGTGTTTCTCAGTAGGGGTAGTATCCGGAAATACTGCCTCTATTTGAGTGATTTTTTGTGCTAACCAGAATGGAATTTGTTCCCTTTTAATGGGTACTTTACCTAGACAGGACTGTATGTTCTGTGGTGTGATTTTATTTGTGTTCCCCTGATGAGGGGTCAGCTGTGGAATTTTTATAGCTGGTTGGACTGTTGAAGTCCGCATTACATATTGGACTAATTGTCTGTGTATTTTAATCAGTTGTTCTAGCTGTGCTAAAAGTTCTGGTTTCGACATTTTTTCAATGTCTGGATGTGGTGTGTAGCCGGCTAGAACCGGCCACGTTGCTCCTGGTCTACCTAGTGGACCGAGCCTGGTGATGTGATCATTATGTTTTAGGGCGCCTTTAAACCAGAGCAGGTGCTCTTGGTATTTGAGTAGTATTTCCACCTCCTCGAAAGGAGTGTACTCATCCGGTGGTTCCTCTATTTTGTAATAGTGGAACTCCTTTGTTACAGCGTTTGCTGCTGGAAAGTTTATCCATGAATAGAATACCTCTGTCTGCCGATATTCCTGTGCCTCAATTACGAATATGACTGTACCACCTCTCGATGTCAGTCCATTTTCTATAGGTTTTAAAGTTATAGTTTTTCTTATGCTGACCGGGATGAGTATTGCATCCAGGTCTTGCTGTAGGAGACTTGTGTCTTCCGCTAGGAGTTGAGCTGCTAATCTAGCTGTCTCCCTATCTCCTTCACCGTCTGACATTTTACTGACAGGAAGGTTTTTTGTTGCAGATCAGGTTTTCACGGAAACAAAGATTGGGTGCACAATATTTTTGGAACAGTGTATCCTTCAATGTTGAATAAACCAAAAACTATACATAGGAGTCTCCTCCTACTAAGTTTGGCGGATTTAACCTTTGACCCACTCCAGACGTCTTTGGAGTTTTATGGGAGAAAAGGGTCTGTGTGGAAAAGCACGACTGAGTTACTCTAATGCCTTGCATTAGTTTTATCGCCTTACCAACCGTTGGGCGCCATGTAGTGTAGTTCCTATGTTCCCAATAGGCTCTGCGCATTGGAATAATATCTTCAATAGTATAGACGTAGGACAGAGGTTAACTAGGTCTTCTACTGACGATATTAGACTTAAAGTTTTGTGTGTGCCAGCTAGCTCAGAGTTCACTAGAAACTTTCTCGAATAGGCGAGGAGGAGTTTAACCTCCCTGGATAGACAAGAAGGGATTTAGTTTCTGACAACCATAGACATGACAACTTTGCTCTCCCTAATCAAGAGTATATCTCTAGAGTCGTGTGAAAACAAAAGCCAATTATTTTACTCAGTCAGTACGTGCATTCTTAGTTCCACCAGTTTGTAGAGAAATAAGAGAGGGGCGTGTTTCAATAAAAAGATGTTATTTATTGATCAGTCTCTTTTTCTCATACAAGAGAAATGAATCGCTATTATTGCAATACTCATAGTTAAGTAAAGTGCATACAGTAAAAGCAGGATTATAAAATAATACTGTAAAAGCATTGATATGGTTTCTTAGCCATATGATACTTAAAATGGATAAAAGTTATACATACATATATACATTGACTAATCGTACTCAACTGGTGCTTCTAATTACGCCTACCCCGGTGTACCTGACCTAAGTCTAATACGTGGGATGGAGTAAGTAAGTAGCAGTTTAAGTTAAGTTTGTTTTGCCAAGAATCTGACTCAAGAATTCTCTGTAAGGGGTTAGTCAGTTCAGTACCTGGGATTTAGTAGGCAGGAGGTCTGGTATCTCTCTCTCAGGACTCGATATCCCAGTTACCCGCGAAGGTAAGCCGGAAACGCCGGAGGCTGGATTTCTCGGCAGGAGAAAAGGCAGCGTCTCTCTCAGCGCATCAAAAGGGAGGGGCAGCGTCCGTGGGCTTCCTGCATCAGCTGGGCTCTCCGGCAAGTAGCGCTGCTCCAAGCTCATCACCACCGTGTGTTTGCTTAGGGCAGCGTCGGTATATTTATACCTGAAAGGTGCCGAGTTTGAAGAAAGGATGGACATAAGACTTCAGTAAGAATGTCATAAGGACTGGTCGTTCTTACATTCTTTTCAGGAGTTCTCGAGCGAAATCAAAACAATAGCTGCGGGGGATTTCCCAGGTCTGCTGGAGGTTTGGTTTGTTTTGAGAACTCGGTGTGCTTTCTAGGGGGCTGGAGGAATAGTGCTTGCTTAATGTGACAGCATGCGCTATGACCTAATCTGAAAATGGGTTTCTGTGCCGTTGTATGGACATTAGTGAATTAATAACCGGACAAGGGTCAGAAATAGGAGTATCAATATAGGTACCTGGATAAACACACTACAGTCCGGTTTTGGAGAAATTAGGTAAATCAGTTTAGCACTGACCCTGATAGACCCATTCTATATTTCAGAAGATCTATCAAGTTCTCATGTTTGGCCCTATCAAAGGCCGAGGAGAGGTCTAGCAGGATGAGAAGGCATGTTCCATTCAGCACAAGGATTTGTAGCATGTCATCGATTATGTGTGTCATGGCTGATTCAGTGCTGTGACCTGCTCGGAAGCCTGATTGGTGTTTGTTAAGAAGGTCAAAATGATCAATATGCCTTGTCAGTTGGTGGTGTACACATTTTTCCAATAGTTTGGCCAAGGCATGAATAATGGAAATGGGGCGATAGTTCTTTAGGTCCGTAGGGTCAGCCGTGGGTTTCTTTAGAATGGGTGATACCTGTCCAACTTTGAGGGTGTCCCGGATGCAAACTTGTTGAAGTGAACTGTTAATGATCTTGGTCCAGAGAGGCAGAATCAGTGGAGTTAAGTCTTTAACAACGTTTGCGGGGAGAGGATCGGTAAAGTGATTGGCAGGATCAGGGAACCAAGATCCTTGTATATAGCTTCTTCAGTGTAAGTAGCAAAAGGATGACCAAGCTGCATCATCTTTTAGGTCAAACTTTGAAGGGATTTGGTGTGGCGCTATTGGAAGTGGGAGGTTTTCGTATGAGGACCCGAATGTAAGATTAGATCATTGAGGAGGTCTTTCTTGATGTTGTCAGTCTTCTGATTAAAGAAGTCAGAAAAGTCTTCACAGTTGGGTTGTGGGCAGGCTATGTCTGGTAGACGTTGAGGTGCATCCTTAGATTGGGTTTTGATTAATTCAAAAAATGTTGGAGACGATTTCTTGCTTGGTCTAGTTGGTGGCTGAAGAAGTTAGCTTTAGTGCGCTTGATCTATCTATAATATGCATTTCTCTTTTTCCTTAGTATCTTGAGGTGATTGGCGGATGGGACTGATCTCCAATAGTGTTCAGAAGTTCTGAGAGACCGTCTATCCTCATTGAATAGACCATTGTACCAGGGATTAGAGTCTTTTGTGGAGACTCTCTTTAGTTGAAGGGGGGGCTACCTCATTTATAATCTAGGTCATGGAATTGAGGTAGTGGTTGGCGAGATCATGGACTTCAGAAGAACCTGCAGGGGGCAGAAGTAGGTTGTAGCTGGAAGAAGGTAATATGTTAGGGTTGCATTTTTTCAAGTCTCTTTTCCATTCTTTTGGTCTTGTGGATTGAACCAAGTTAGGTTTCACTGTTTCGTTGATAAAGAAGGTGATAATATGATGGTCTGACCAGTCACAGGGTTGGAACAACTCAAGCTGAATTGAATCACTTTTGGAGAATATTGTATCCAAGTTTGAGCCTTTATTGTGTGTAGGGCAGGTGCAAATTTGGGTGAGGTCTAGAGCACCAACATTTTTTAGACTACTAACCACTGCATCGTTGCGGTCGCTCCATTGGAGATTAAAGTCACCAAGGGATATTTGGGTATTTTGACGCCTGTTGCTCGTTGAGACCATATCCATGAGGTGTTGGGATGAGATGAGGTTGTCACCAGATGGGTGATAGATGGTGTGTAACGAGCATAATGGTTTGCCATTGCTGGTGATTTTGAGGCATATGTATTCGTAAGAAGGGAATACAGGGATATGGCTCTGTTTACAGAGATATTGCAATGTTGTATACAGGCGATACCTCCCCCTGTCTTATCAATTCTTACCAGTCTAATGATGTCGCAGTTTGGGGGTACTAGAATGTCGATGATTGGTGTGGAGGATTTCGTTAACCAGGTTACGGTTAACATTATCAGGTTCAGATCTTGTGTGATAATGAGGTCAGCTATATCTGCTGACTGTCTAGAGGCCGATCTACAATTTAGGACTATGCATTTAAGACTGGTGTGATGAGGAATTAAGTGGGATCCTGAATTAGTGGGACTCTTCTAAGGTTGTTGTCGATGATTCCTGTAGTGTTGTGTTTAGTGGACCTGTGAGGGTTGGGGGGATAGTTGGGATGGTCATTGAAGTGGGAGTTATGGGGTTCATGAGAGAGGGTTCATAAGAGTGTTGTATGGAAAGTAGATCACTTTCCAAAATCGGATTGGTGCTTCGGATTGGGGGGGTTGATATATTACAGAAGGGAACCAATTTCCAGCTAAGTAGAGTACGTTTTGAGGTGAATGTTAGGTGGTGCTGGAGCTCGCTCGATTTAGACTGTCTTGTAGACCTATCACCTCTTTAAAAGCTTGGAGTTTCTCTTTGATTTGGTGAAGTGCGATCATGATCTCATCTAGTCTGGGGTCTGGAGCAGTTATGAATGGGGTTGGTGGCTGTGTTATGAATGTGGATGGCTGCGATGTGGTCTCGTCAGGTCTGTGGTCAGGTGCAGGTATGAGTAGAGTTGGAGGCAGTGTTACAGATGTGGATGGATGAGTTGTGGATGTAGATGGCTGAGTTGTGGGTGTGGCTGGCTGGTGTGTGGGTGTGGGAAGTGTCATTGGTTGTGATGTGTGATCTGAGGGCGGTGTGTTTTCTAAGTGGTAATGGGGGGTCTTATTATGTACCAATGACTGACCTGGGGGTTGGGCTGGATTGGGGGTTGTACGTGCTAGGTGTATCATTGTTTAGCAAGGATGAGGTAGCAGGAGAGTTGGTTAAGGAAGGCATGATGTTAACGGGGGAGATATGATCGTACACAGAGGTGATTCAATATCTATTGGGGGTGCGTATGCTGTCTCATTTGTGCTGGGTGGAAGTAAAATGTGTGGGTTTGGTGAAGTGATGTGATGTTTGTTGGTGGGATGGGTAGTCTGGGTGGAAGTCGCGTATGATTCCAATGCCGGTAATGGATGGGGTAGTGGTGGGCCGAGGCTGTCAGAAGGGATTAGCAATGTGATATCTTGTGTACTGGTGGTGGGAGTTGCCTGGGTGGCAGTTTGGGGTTTAGACACTTGTTCTTTAATAATGGGGAAGATGTTATCCAGGAGATTTAAACTACGGTATGTGGATTGCATGAGGAGTGTTCCGTTATTGTAGATGGTGATGGTTGCTGTCGCTTGGAAGAGCTGGGTGGGGGAAATACAATTAACTAGAGTATGCGTGGTTTTCCTAGTGGAGGAATAAGGCTAGGAATGCTTTCCTCCATTGTACTCTTCGTTTAGTGTGGAAAATGATATCAGTGGTTGTGTTCCCGTTGTGTAATGAGAAATAGGGATCAGCGATGAGTGTTTCAGGGTGAAGTTTTATAAAATTGTGCTTGAATCGTTTGGCTGATTTTCTTGAGAGGTTGGGGGGATAAATGATGGTGTAGGTATGTGTGCCTGTGAGCTCCATGATATTACCAGCTCAATTGGTGAGAAGTTATGGGGTGCAAAATGTGTAAGGGGCTCGTGAGGGATCCGTGCTAAGTGGCGTGATGTGCTTGAGAATGTGGGTGGGTAAGGGAGGGTGAAAAAAGCAACTGAGGTGGTGGCTAGATTATGGGCTGAGGGTGAAACGGGGTTTGGATCTAGTAACCTGATGGTTGCACCATGGGCGCCAGGTGCGGAGAAGGATGTGGGGTGGGCTAGGTAAAAGAAAAGACAAGGGGCTTAGAGATAGATTAAATTACATTGAGGGAAGAGTGCAATTAAATTCTGACCTGAAATGAGTAGGAAGAGAGGTCGGTAGCCGTAGAAACTATGGGCTATACCCCTGTGGTGGTGTCAGTTTAATATGGCTGACTCCTTAGGCAAGATCCTCACAGACAGCTATGCAGTCCCCAGTCTATTTCCATTAACTGTGGGAGACCCGGTGTAGTCCTGTTTCACTGTCCATCTCACTGTTGAGGATTATGGTCCTATTTCAGTTGTAATGATTAAGTTCAATAAAGGTTGCTGTTGATCTCTCTTAGGAGTGGCCAGTTGTTGGGGGGGGGGGCTTGCACTTAATATTTATGCCATCATCCATTTTGAGAATATAACCAGAGCCACTGCCCTCCTACTAAGCACGTAGTCATATATGAAAGTAAAGGTCAAGATAAAAATAAAACAAAATAAACCAAGGTACCATTACATTAACAACAGTGTTGTGGCTGCAGTCGTTTCTAATATAGTCTGATCGAGCTGCAGACTACATCAAGGCCCCCTTTGGTGACTGAGGGTTATATCTCACCTACCCTGCAATTAAATCTGCATTCAATATGATTATTCCAGTCCCTAATGACTGTCAACTTGTCAATACTCACTTCTATGTGTTTGAAGCTGAGATAGTCGCATTTATTCTGGTATTATAGACAAAACCAGCCTTGTAATCTGTCTCTTTATAACAGCCATTGACATTCAGGCTGACGATACTACATCTTCCATGATTCACTATCAATACGATATGTAACATGTGCGCGCACATGTATTTGACTTCACATTCGTTTTCAATGTAAATGTATTCTGAGCTTTGGTACTACATTTCCCATTAGTATTTGCAGGCATGGCATCGCTTTGATTCTGTCTCTTTACAACAGTTATTGACATCCTGGCTGACAACAATATATTTCCCATGATTACTTGCAGGCCAGGCATGTCTCTCTACAACAGTTATTGAAATCCTGACTGACGACACTATATTCCCCATGATTTATTATCAAAACGGCACACTACATGTATACATGTGCATCTGACTCCAGTTTAGTTTTTAATACGATTGATTTTGAGCTCTGGGGCTACATTTCCCATGAGTATTTGCAGGCACCACACCCCTTTTTCTTGTACATGCCAACGTTACGACACGCGATCTTATGCTGGCGTTGTCTATTTAACTTTTGCCAGCATGCTCGTCAGTTACCTCCAGTCACAGCTCATTGACCGCCCGGGGTACGGATGGACAGATAAGCCGCAAGTAATTTTAATTTCATTTTTTTTTCCAGCGGTCTTCTAGTTACATGTGCTAGGTGTTAATGCGGTTGATGATGATATTTAGCCGCCTATGCAAATTGTTGGGATAGTCATTTTATCCACTATTCAAATCCAAAAATCATTGTAAAAAAAAAAAATCACTTTGGGGCTATAAGGTATCCACCAGCGATTGAATGGTGAACTTTTTAATAGATTATTTAATGATGGTACCGGCACATACATTTAAATGTTAACGCTGTTTGTTTACCTATTGCAGAAAATAATACTCCTGAAGAAGGGCAGGGCCCGAAATGCATTGGGCATATTATTTGAAACATATGATGAATACAATCATTGTTGAAGAGAAAAAACTTGAATAAATACAACAAAGAGAATTGAAGAAACAGTTGTTTGAAATGTATTGAAATTGTTTTCTTGAGTGTATCCTGGGGACATTTTCCACTGGATGGGACAATGCAAGTCTTGGTATATTTGTCACCCTCACAGTCAGGAGGGTTAACCAGGCTGCACCGACCCACTGTTATCACACGGTTTACATCCATTTACCAGGAGTGCGATTACCCTAAAATTGACTGGGAAGCTTACTTCACCATTGCCCATTGCTGTTCTAGTTGGGACCTAATATCTAGAAGCATTTTAACATGCCACCACATACATAAATGATCCTCTCAATTACACCACAAATTGTAGCCTGAAAAAAGCACTCCTATGCTTCATTATGTCCATATATGGATGGTAATGCATGCACAGTGAGGTTAACAGCAGTCACTTGGCTTAGATATTGGCCTGCTGTTTTCAACGTTATCATTACTTAATAACTTTCCAGAGAATAATGAAGCAACTGTTGCCTTCTTTGAATGCCTGTGGAGACGTACTTGTGGAAGCTATTTTGATTTGAGTTTAGGCCAATCGCCTATGATTAGGTGTGCCTCCCAAAAACAGCAGATGACCTCCAATTTCCTTTAAATGATTGATCCCAACAAAGTCTTTTAGCTAAATCATTCAGACTTAAATTCTTAAGCATTATATGAGTAGGCATCTAGAGTCAGTCCTAAAAAGTTGGCCAATTTTATAGATGTGGATGTCTCACAGTATCTAGACTGGGTACTCCTTCATCCCACAGAAGGCATATAATGTGTGACTGCTCCCACTCACCTTGGTGAGGTAATGCTTCTTTCTCCTCCTTATCCCCAATTCCAAAAGTAAAACTGAACCACGAAAACATGGAACACAATTATAACTTTTTTCCACCCAATTTAAAAATAATGCAACCTATTGTGTAATGATAAGTGTTAGACCTGGCACATTGGTGTGGGTTTCCCATGTATGTTTGCCTTTGCCTCCTGTGTTTTTGCTGTGTGTTGGACTTTGTTTTGCTGGTCTAGATGCTTTCGGCAATTTTTCACTGCTGTTCCGTACCAAAGCGCAAGTGCTCCCTTTGTAAATTGTTGTTTTGAATTGGTGATTCCAGGATTGGCATATTTAATTTACTAGTCAGTCCCTAGTTCTGTGCACTGTGTGTCCAGGGCCTATAAATCAAATGCTCCTAGTAGGCTTGAAGCACTGCTTGTGCCACCTACACAAGCAGCATGCAACAAGGTTGCAGGCCTGTCATTGCGGTACCTGTATACAGTCTAGTACCGCCATGTCAACCTGACAGGAGCACCCACTGGCTAGGCCCTAACCTTCAATTTTGTTACATGTTAGTCACCCGTAAGGTAGGCCCAATGTACCCCTTTGGGCAGGGTGAAGTATGTGAAAGGTAGAACATTCCTTGATGTGAGTGGCATGTCTTGGTAGTGAAATACTCCCAATTTCTTCACTATTGTAAGGCTATCTGTCCGATAGTATAGACTGGGGATTATGCTCATACCATCTTATGAGCATTACTGACAATGGGAACAAGATGTGAAAGTAAAGTTTGATATGTCTGAACTCACAATGTTAAGATGCATCTTTTAGTGAGGGTGATTTTAACATTCTGGGTTTGAAAATACCACTCTTATAAAGTAGTAGTAGTAAAATCTTTATTCGGTATTCAATTTCCATGAGTTACCATAAAAGCATTTGTACAATACATCTGTAAAAGATTTAACAATACTAACATGTTATCAATCCATTTAAAAATGTATAGCAATGATGGTTCGTACACATTAATTTAAAAGATTATTGTTCTGAAGATTCATCCTTAATTTAAAAATACATTTTAAAAAAGTACTGACAACTTTGCAGATATACTCTGACGTTAAAAATTGTAACCACATCATGGCAGGACGACATTGTCTAAGGCCTAGGGTTCTCAATAGTGGAGATAGCCAGAGCCTTCGGTGGGCGGAATAATATTTACAAAACAAGACAGTGTGCATCGTTGACTGCACTGATGATTCATCACAGGGGCAGGGAATTAAAGTCTCTTCCCAGCTGTTTCTATTGGGGAATGCTACAACCCTATGGAAAATATTCAGCCTAAATCTTACCAGAAAGAATCGTTCAAACTGCGAGTCAACATAGGTTAAGTATGGTTCCATTTGCATTGTTGTTATAACCGCCAGAGAATGCTGTACGGACGGTTTCTTAACCTCCACGGTAATGCGTAGTTCTTCGAAATGACTCAGCGCCTTTGCCTTAAGGTCTTTCTTAGAAATTCCATTAATAGATTCCGGGTGGTAATAGAACTGAGGCATTCCAAGATCAGTGAACACATTCTTTACGTATCTTAGCCACTCTATGTTGTCTGCATGATCTAAGGACATACAGTCTGCAACAATAGTTTTAGTGAGGCAGTTCTTTGTTGAGACCCAAATTCTGCGCCATAAGAGTATGGGTTCAATTTTGGCCAGGTCCTGAATGTATGGTAATCCCAGTTCTGCATGAGAGGCAAAAGTTGATGCTCTTTTAGGGACTGACAGTAAAAATCTTATAAAGGTATTCTCTACAACCTGTAGGGTCTCTGGATGTCTATGGCCCCACAAGCCCGCCCCGTAAAGTGCGATTGAATGGCACTTCGCTTTATAGATTTGGAGTAGCTCAACTGGGGATTTTTTACCTAATTTCTGTGCAAATTTCATAAGAGCGGCGATGGATCGCAGAAGTTGGTGCTTGCGAGCTTCTATGGCCGCTCTCCACTTGAGCTTCTCATCTATCATGATTCCCAAATAAGGATATTGGGGAGTGGATTCTAGATTTTCATTATTTAGAAAAATTGCGTTTGCATTTCTCTTAGCCCTTCCAGCTACCATGACAAAGGTTTTCTTTACGTTTATGAGGAGATCTAAATCACTCATAAACTTTGCATAGTTGTCCAGAGATTTTTGTAGCTGTCGAGGGGTGCGTGCTATGATCACCGCATCGTTTGCGTACAAAAGCGCAGGGACCAATCGCTCTTTTACCCGGGGTAGATCTAACCCCCCCTGTAGCATCTCTACCTCGAGGCCATTGGTGTAGAGGGAAAAAAGGAAGGGGGCAAGAACACATCCCTGCCTAACACCACGCTCTACAGAGAAGGAATCTGATAGTTCACCCCGTACTCCAAAACGGACCCTCGCGGATGCGTTAGAGTAAAGTTCTCTGAGAAAGGTCACGAGAACCTCATCCATGCCCATTTTAGTCAACACTGACCAAAGTTTTGCATGGCTAACACAATCGAAGGCAGCGGAGAGGTCAACGTATACCATATATAACCTCTCACGTTTTGCCGAGACATACTTCCCCATCAATAGGGACAGATTCAGGGCCTGTTCCGTTGTTCCATGGCCCTCTCGGAAACCATACTGAATATCAGAGAGGGTCCCGGTATCGTCCACCCACTCCTGTAAACGCTGGAGAACCACTCTGCCCAGTACTTTCCCCAGTGAGTCCAGGAGGGAGATTGGACGATAGCATGTCACCTCCTCTCTGTTTCCCTTTTTGAAGATGGGTACTAATGTTGATTGTTTCCAGGATGTAGGTAATCCGCGGGCCATAGCTGCATCAAAGACCCGTTTGATTATCGGGGCCCAAAGATCCATTCTAAATTTAAAGAAGTCAACTGGCACCCCATCTGGGCCTGGGGCTTTTCCACTCTTACTTGCCTTCAGAGCATCTGTTACCTCGTATAATTCTAGTGTCAGTGGAATTGGGAATGTTTTATCATCATTTATAGGAAAAGTCGTTCCGCCAGGGCCTGCCACTGATGTTTTAGAAAAGATTTTAGCGAAATGATCTATCCAAGTTTGCCCCTCGATAACTACATCGAGACTTGGCTGGTCTTTTGGATCCGATAAAAAGGGTGCTTTAACCACCTTCCAAAATAGTTCACTATCTTTATTTAGAGAGCTTTCATGCAGCTGGTCCCATAATGCCTGTTTTAGTTCTTTTTTCCTTGCTTTACAGGCCAGTTTGTATGCTATTCTCAAGGTCTTAACCTTCTCTTTATCTCTTGTGGTTTGTGATAGTGCTCTTTTTAAATTTTTGTGGGCTACTGAGCAGTCATGATTAAACCATCCTTTACTTTTTTTCGCATTCCCTTTCTGTTTCACTATAAGATGTTTGTTTACTTTACAAAGGATCGTCTTGAAATTGGACAGGACTTCCTCGTCAGAAACCTCCATATCTAGACACTTCAAGATTTCTATTTGAGTTTCAATTACGACCTTATTTGTCAATTCATATGGATCAATCTTGCCCCAGCCAAGAGTAAAACCATTTGTTTTTGTTAAGTGAATGTTATTCTGGGAAAGGGTAGACATTAGATTATGGGGTAATGAGTAGGATTGGTCCACAATTCATTTGAAAATCAGAGCTGAGTGGTCGCTTAGTATATTAATTTTCACTCTGAAATTTGAGATCTTATTTGCTAGGGTCGTTGTGATAAGGATGTAATCAATTGTGGTTTCACTTCCCCTTCCAAGATAGGTGGGGTCCAACTTCCCTAATAGAGGATTTATTTGGTTCAATATTATTAGGTCCAAACTGGACAGGGATTCGTTTAGAAAATCTCCCGTCACAGAATGACCAAAATGGGTTGTTTGGTCCTCCATCTCCTTACCCATGCCACAGAGGCTGCTGTTTTGGTTCTCACAGGGGTGAAGATTCAAATCCCCTCCCCAGACTATGTTCGGTGGTTCCCCCCCTGATAATAGTTTCATGTTGCTGGTTAGTTTCCTGCATAGGTCCCCCAAAATTTTTATTCTCTCTTTTTCTGGTGCATTATCGTAAAGGTTAACAGGGAGAAAAGAGCTCTTTTTAAAGGTCAGTCTCAAAATCTGATAATGCGTTTCTAAACTAAGTGGGGTGACTACCAGGCCGGGTATTGTGTTTGATATATAAATTGTCAACCCGCCTTTAGGTCTCCCGTGGGCGCTTGAAATTGCTGCTGAGAAAGTAGGTATTTTCTTGCCTGAACATACAGTGTGCCTCTGCTAGGTTATGTATTGACTGTATGGCTTTGGAGTGACAGGGGCTAGAGATGTGCATTCTGTTCCGACAGCCACTTGGGAGGTTGAGGTGTGTCCTGCCTTTACAGGGTGAGTCAGGGCTGGGCTGAATAGACCTGGGCTGCATTCAGAGTAAGGGGGGGAGATTTTTTTCACACCTGAATGGTCCTGGTCTGCCAAGGAAAATGCTGTCTCCACCTCCTACCAGGAAGCTGCAACAGAGAGGACACAACAGCTTTTGGCTGGGCACCGACGCATCACTGTTCCTGCGACCCTTTTTTGTGTGTGTGTGCGACGCAGCCAAGGTACTTTGTGTGAAAAGTGTGGCATCTGCAATTTGCTTAGAATTGAATTATTTCTACTATATGAAAGTCATATTTTTATTACTCTATTGTGGATTACTTATTTTTCTAAACTGATCTGATGTCCATTTGTAGTGTTTTCACAGTATTACTGCATGTGTTCACAAATGCTTTACACGCTGCCTCTGAGATAACCCTGTCTGCTCATGCCAAGCTACCAAAGGGGAGAAAAGGAGTTATTTTAGATGTGTATCCCCCTTACCCTGACTAGGAAGAAGGGCCCCTACTTGGACAAAGATACCTACCTCTGCCAACTAGAGACCCATATTTCTAACAATAAGGTTGTAGGATTCTGTATCATGGATAGTTTCTTCCTTCTCCCCACCTTCACATTCACCCTACCAGTTTACCTAGAAATTGCCAGTGAGGTTGTCATGGACAACAGGAGACTCTTCACTTAAATATCCATGGCACCAGTGTCTGCTGCATCACTTCTGCTTTTGTTCTTCTGCCTGCCACTGATACTCTGTACTGCAAAACTTCCATCTTGGCTCTCTCTTTTTCTTGGTCTGACAGTAAGCTTGCTCTTCTTTTTTTTTAGCCTTTTGCTAGATGGGACATATTTCTTTTAATCTGAGTAATGTGGGTTTTCAGGACTCTGATAATTTTTACCTCCAAGCTGTACAATTCCTTGAACTTCAAAGCGTGTCTCGACATAATGTTTTACTCTCTGCCGAAAGAATATTAGCTGATATATGGCGAAGGTTGCTGAGAAAACTGTGAACCTCCAGCTGATGGATTTTGTGGAAGAGGCTTCCCTGCTTCACGATTCTCAGTTTGGCTTCCGCCCACGGCACTCGAATGAGTCAGCACTACTTATGGCAGTAGAGTCCATACGGCAGGGAGTGGATGAGGGCCAGACTATGGCCCTGATCCTCCTGGACCTAAGCGCAGCATTCGACACTGTAGCTCATTCCATCTTGCTACAGTGTCTGAATGATGGAGGGGTATCAGGAGCTGCAGTTAGATGGATCCAGTCTTTCCTGACAGGCAGATGCTTTCAAGTCCGTCAGGGAGAATGTTACTCTAGGGAGATCAGCTTGGGCCAGGGCGTGCCGCAGGGCTCGTCCCTGAGCCCAACTCTGTTCAATCTGTACGTCTCCCCGCTGGCGGCGATTGTTGAAAGTCCTGGCCTGCGCCTTGTGTCATATGCCGACGACACGCAGTTGGTCATTTCCCTCTCACGCATGCCAAGTCTTGCGGCGGACAGCTTCAGAGTTTGCATGCAAGAGCTGGCAACCTGGATGTCCGCCAACTGTTTGAAACTTAACGGTAGCAAGACCGAGGTACTCGTGGTGGGGGAGGGCCATCGGTCTGGTCGTCGGAATGGTGGCCACCCTGTCTGGGAGAAACACCTGTTCCTTGCCAGGAAGCAAGGAATCTTGGGGTATGGCTTGATGCCAACCTTGCCTTTGGCCCCCAGATTGGCCGGGTGGTGGGGATATGCTTCGGAGTTCTAAAAACTCTGAGGAAGGTTTTGGACCTTCTGCCTATTACAGCTCGTCGGACGCTGGTGCATGCCCTTGTCACCTCGCGCCTAGATTACGGCAATTTGCTGTATCTGGGGACCACGGGAAGGGCCATCAACCGCCTCCAAGTGCTTCAAAATGCAGCTGCACGCTTAGTTCTGAGGCTCCCCAGGATATGACCCTCAAAGGCAGCGCTCCAGGCCCTGCACTGGCTTCCTGTCAGGAGCAGGGTGGAGTTCAAGGCTCTTTCCACGTGTCATCGCATCCTGAGCGGCAAAGCCCCAGTCCCGCTACAGAGTCTGGTTACTCGTTATGAGCCTACGCGGGACCTGCGTTCCTCTTGTACAGGGCTACTGAAAATTCCAAAAATAAAGAAGGCTCGAATGGGGGGCAGGTCTTTTAGATATCTGGCTGCTAAGCAGTGGAATGCCCTGCCATTAGAGCTACGCTTGGAGCCTTCAGAGCCCACTTTCAGAAGGAAACTTAAGACTCACCTATACGGGAGGTAGGCGGGCTGTGATGGCTGCTGGGACAGTTTACCCTACTTACCATAGCGCGGGGACACGCCGGTGTGCGTAACCAGACGCTTTATACATTTCCCTAATAATAATAATAATAATAATAATTGTAATGTGGTGTTGTGGCTAGGGAGGAACTCAGTCACTCTTTTAAAGTCTCTCATTTTACTTAATTGGGCCACCAGCAGATAATGGAATTATTGAAGTGTATGATCATTTAAGCACACATTTTCTTATCTTCGGTAACAATATATCTGTAAGAAAAATTAGTTAGTTATAGATTCCTTACCTTATTATTACCCCCAGGCATCAGACTGGATCCGGAAAGATCATCAGCAGTACCTCTGGGAATCAGAAGGTGGCGTTGGTTGGCTCCACGTCTGTTGTCGGCGTTGTGGTCGCCGGGATGACTTCGCGGCAGCTACTTAGACACTGACCACTGGTGCACAAAACCAGGGCTCTAAAAGAATGTCCTTAATCCTAGAAATCAGTTCGCAGAATTGGGAGGATGGGTAGGGCAGTAAGGAATCTATAACTAACCAATGGTTCTTACAGATATATAGTTACCGAAGAAACACGTTAGTTATAGATTTTTACCTTAGAATAAATACCTCAGCAATACCAATCGAGGTGGTGGGTCTGCGAACCAAGATCACACCAGAAAGTCCTGGAGAACAAAATGGCTAAAGAAGCTGTCTCTCCGGACTTGGCTGTCCAGGCAGTAGTGTTTGGTGAACATGTGCAGCGATGCCCACGTGGCTACCGGACAGATGTCATTCAGATAATTTCCTTTTCCCAAGGCAATGTTGGCTTCCGTGCCCTGGTGGAGTGAGCGCGAAGCCCAACTGGAGGCTCCTTTTTAGCCAGAGAGTAACAAGCCCCATTTGGGATCCGACCAGGCAGGGAGGCAGAGACAGTGCCGTGACGGCAACGGCATAGCCCCGTACCTGCCCGACACTCCAGTACCAGTCCGCCGAGCGCCGTGAGGGGAACGGCCAGCGGAAACTCCATTTCCCAGGTGCCCCAGTGGCAGAGGCGCACCTGGGACGTCATAGCCAGCACCCGGCGGTGCAAACAAAGAGCGGAACGCCTCCCGTCCCGCGGGACGCGCGCGGGCTGAGCCCGGGCAGAGGGCGGGCCATCTACGGCCATCAGAGGAGGACGGGCCGGGCCACCCCCCTTGGCCGTGCAACAAAAGGAGGTAAAGAATTTGGGGCCAGATGTAGGTGGCCAATTACCGGTCGGTAACGGCCGAATTCGGCCGTTACCGACCGGTAATTGGATTTTGAGATGTAGGGCCAGTCATTTTACAGAATCGGTAAATTTACCGATCGGTAAATTTACCGATTCTGTAAAATACCGAATCGGTATTTTTACCTATTCGGTAAATTTGATATGTCGGTGGGACTCTTCTGAGTCCCACAAGCCTTACTGAATTGGTATTTTACCATCAAATTCAATTTGATGGTAAAATACCGATTCCGGTGTGCATGCACATGTGTGCATGCACACCTGTGCCATATGACAGGCAGACCTGCCCTTAGGGCATGTATGCCTGCCACATGGCACCCGACCCTGTTTTGGGGGTGCTAAAGGGTGTCAAAGTGACACCCCCTGCACCCTTGTGAAATTCGGTATTTACCGATTCGGTAAATACCGAATCGGTAATGCCCATTCATTCCTATGGGCTTCAAAGCCCATAGGAATGAATGGGCATTACCGGTCGGTATTTACCGAATCGGTAAATACCGAATATTACCGATTCGGTAAATGCACATCTGGATTTACCTACATCTCCCTCCTTCTATTTTACCGATTCATAAATACCGAATCGGTAAACTTCGGTATTTATGAGTCAGTAAAATAGATTTACCTACATCTGGCCCTAGGTCTTATATTCGTCGGCACACTCCGGTCTTTTCCAAGGGAAACCCCTTTGTGATATGCCACTTTCTTAGATTCTGTTGTGTGTTTCTTGGTGTTTCTGTGCTAATTAAATCATGTCAAGTAAGGGGGCGTATAAACATCCAATTCCTACGAGGGATATGGCCAAGGGGACGCTGGACCATTACTTAAATAAGACTACAACACCCACTGTCCATCAAATAGAGAGAGAACAGAACGACGACTGTCTACAGACTATATCTCCAGTGACCAATCTCCCCCACAGACAGTTGCCGTATCACAAAACTTATCATTGCTGGAGGAACTCAATAGTTTATGTAAATCTAACTATGCGGCTGTCGAGTCGAGAACTGAGCAACTTAGTGCTCCTATTTTTCATACAGTTACTACAAGCCCTCAGACCAGTGCACTACCCCAACCAAAAGAATGTCCCGGGGGCACTCCCCCTTGTCTACCTACAAAAGATAATACGAAATCCAGAATGCCTCTTCAGGAGCCTTCGGGTAAAAGAAAACGAAATGTGGACACACACACAGGCAGCATAGCAAAACAGAAAAAGCTGACTTTGAGCCCGATATTGCCTACCACCTTTAGCCCTAAAACACGTAAGGGCACTATGAAACAACAATTGTCTGCACCCTCTACCCCACCAACCTTGTTGGCCCAGATAGAAACCATGATCAACTCTATGATATCCCCCTTGATAGATAGAATGAATAATCTAGGGGATAGGATTGCGGGTATAGAGGAAATGACTAAGACTAGCTTGCTACTCCTAAAAAGTATGTCAGGCTCTAACCATATACTGTCTTCATCTGCCACTGTAGCGCCCTCGACTACTCCACTAAGTAACTTTGATCAAAACCAACCAGCAGTCTCACATATGATACCCTCAAACACCCTGAAAGCATCGGCAAAACCTATAATAACACACAGCACTTCCCCCAGAATAGGGTTGAACAAAGAACTCATACCCCATAAAGGGTTACTTTCTAATCTAGGGAACATGCCACAAAAAACTAATCATATACAATTACCATCGGAGGCTGCCCCGTTTGTGTGCGTCCTCTCTGGAGTGCCTGCACTTGCAAACGGAAAATCTGAAAGCGAACAGGACTTAACAAACAAGGTGGTGTTCTGGCTAACAAAAAATAGACCCCTGCCTCCCGAAATTGATGGAAGAATACTAAGTGTTAGAAGGGTGGGCTTGCTAGGTCCACTCCGGAAAGACATACCCGGCGACCTGGTATTGATAAACTTTATAAATAATAACGTTGTCCGATACCTTCAAACCTGGCAGCCACAAATAGGAGATGGACCTATACATACCTGGGAACTATCTGACTTTTACCCCAGAGCATCACTCCGCACCCAATCAAGGCCAATGAAGAGAGTATCTTACCGTTGGATAGGAACGGGCCCGGGGTGAGGGCCGATAATTTCCAGACTTTGTTCCGATATACCCCGTAATGAACTTTAGGATTAGCTGATCTCCTTCAAAGATTTAATGTTGTATTAATATTATGCTGTTTATTGTGTCATGAAATGTAATGGTGTATATATATGTAATGTGCTTTTATGATTTTATATTTCAAAATCGAATAAAGCTAAACGAAACAAGCCTTAATACACAACACAACTGATCAAGAAATGGTGCGGTCCAGTGCCGTGTCCACATCGGGATGGATGCAGGTGTCGACGCCGGCCTGAGAGCCGACCGGTATCGAACGAGGTAGTTTTGCCGTCGGAAGCGGCGCCGGTTAAGACTTAACAAGGTCAAAGGGTGCCGAACCGGATCCAGGCCAGGATCAGAGAGAGGCCTGCAGTGCCAGGCCAGAGCCACCAGCAGCGACGACCTTGGAGCCCAACCGAGTCTCCGGGAGGGGCACCACCCGCATGCCTCATCGGATCGGCCGACCGACGAGAAGTCGAAGAGCGACGATGCTTCTTCGACTTCTTCTTATGCTTCGACTTAGCCGACCCCGAGTGCAAAGACTTCGATGATTTTGAACCGGAATGGTGGTGGCTCCGTGACCGGTCCCTCGACCTCCCTCTCGACCGGGACCTCCAACGAACATGGAGCCGACTGCGGGTGTTCAAGAAGCTTTGGGAACCGCTCACGCAAATCCTTCGGCACCCTCGACTGGCAGTCGAAAAACGACTTGGGGTCGTGGACGCGCTCCAGGCAAAAAAGACACACGTGGTGAGGATCCGTCATAGACATCATGACAGGAACTGCAGGCCTTGAAACCGGGCATCCCTCGTGCACCTTTTCTGAGTCAAAGACTCAAAAAAAGAAGTTGGCAAAAGTAGTGAAAAAGTTAGTAAAAAATTACTGAGGTACCGCTCTTCCCGGATCTGCGCTGTCTGGCGCAGAAAAAGAAAGAACTGACGTCCGCGTGCGATGGTGGCATCTAAGAAGCTGCCGCAATGTCATCCCGGCGACCACAATGTCAACGACGGATGCGGAGCCGACCGACGCCACCTTCCGAAGTGCAGAGGTAATGCTGATGAAAAAGCTATCTGGATCCAGTCTGACACCTGGGGGTAATTCTAAGGTAAGGAATCTATAACTAACGTGTTTCTTTCAGATTATAATAGCATCATTGGTCCTATCAAAGTTCATGATCTCTTCCTGTTCTTCTAAGTATTAAGATATTAAGATTAGATTAAGGTTTCAAAAGGAGATTCTAGTTTAGTGTAGTAGGACCCAGTGGAACGTGGGTCTTTCTGGTCAGTTCACACATTTTTGCAAGAGATAAGCTTCCTGCAGAACGTTTGGATGTCCTGCCCCAAAGTTTTCTTTTGCAGACACACATACGGATGGTGTAGAGGCTGGGTACTTAATTATGGCAGTTTGGTCATCAATTATTCTGTCTATATCATTGATTCTCATTCCCTGAAAACATACATCTTTTTAGAGCTCCTGGAGATGTTTGGAGTTCTTATATGATCCTGTCAATGTCTGGCTTTGTTCCTACCTGAAAATTGTGTTGGCAGACCTCAGTAATTTGCATAGAGTTATCTGAAGTTCTCTCTGGGGATGATATAGTAGACCTCAGGTGCTTGTTGCCCATGCTACGCTTGGCATTCTTCACTGCCAACATGTTTGTAATTATTGGATCTCTGCACCCCCTTATTGTTGTTGTGGAGGATTATAGTTTGTTATATCAAATGTCACTTAAGTGTTGTCAAGTCAAGTCAAGTCAAAACCACTTTATTCGATTAATAAAAATCATAAAAGTATGCTATACAATTTTGTTTCTATTAAAAATAGTATCAAAACATAAAATTCCATTAAAAACAGTAGAAAAACACTTTAATTGTAAAGATCAGTTAATCACTGTCATTAAAATTATATAAGCTAGTTTTCCGTCTCCTGTTGTGCTACCAGTCTGATCCTCCTAGTTCTAATAGACGCGACAAGAAAACTTGCAACACCAAACATGGTTACAGGGGATTCCATTAATTGTAAAAACAATAAGGCAGGTTTAGACTTTATAAATGCATTCTCTTTCAATACTGGAAAGATAAACCTTTTTCTAGCTTCATGATACAGGGGACAAAAAAGCATAAAATGCATGGTATCTTGAGGGGAGAAATCATCACATTTACAGACAGCCATATCCTCAGGCCTACTCCAACTCTTTGAATCACCCAATACCAAATGAATCTGGTTAAAACGAAATTTTGTCAGTAGCCATCTATGAAAAGGGATCGTAACAATAGAAAGATACGATTGCATGGCTAATGACGAGATGAGCAAGAAGTGAGCCCTGACTGTGGGTTTAGTTAACTCTTCAGATTCCCGCTCTTAAGTGTTGTCATTCCTCCAGTGTATTCCCAATTGAATTACCGAACTTGGCTTGTCAACTTGTGGTAATAATGTCACCCCAGATCAAATATTACCTTTGAGGGTAAGAGATTCAATCTGCCACCAATGAGAGGCTTTTCCTGTATACAGAAGGAGTCTGTGGCTAAGGAGCTTTGAAATACGTCTTGCACTAATGAATGCATTGCACAAAGAATGCCCAGGTGAATTCCTGAGTACCACCACCTCGCAGTGGATGATTCATTGGGGAAAGTGAAGTGTTGGAGCACAAGGAGGGAAACCAGGAAAGTGCAGTCACACCTATAAATTGTCCATGGTCCTCATAGTTTGGCTAGCAGCTGTTATAGAGGTCTCATGGACAAGAATTTCTGGCTGCTATTTTTTATTATGGTTCTATGTATGGTCTTTGTCTGTTTAGCATTTGTTTTGAGGGCGCCTAGTCATTATTTCCATGCACAGGAGGAGCTTCATTTGACGACTATATGGTATGATCTCTTATGAGAGCAGTGGTGGTAGATCCAGTAGGTCTTCGTCTCCCAAGCTTGCTGTGGGAGTGGATATTTTGCTGACTGACATTGGCTGTGCTCTCTGCTGTTCTGATAGTATCTAATGGACTAAATTAGTGCTCCAATATGGAGGCCAATGTGCTTGGGATCTCTGCTGGTTTAGGTTTTGCTCTGTGGGAGGACCTAATGTCGTCATAATGCAGGTGTGTTGCGTGCAGGGGAATGTCTTTATATGTGCTGCCCAAGTAGTTTATTTTATTTATTATTTATTTATATATTTTTATAGCGCACTACTACCCGAGGGCATCTAGGCGCTTGCAGGGTGGGCACAAGGAAGCACACTAAAAACAATTGATTTCCTACTTGGACACATTTACAGAGTAAAGAGCCATGTTTTAAGACCCTTTTCAAAGGACAATAGATCAGAAGCATTCTTTAAATGAAATGGAAGCTTATTCCACCATCTTGTAGTGATGCTGATGAAGCTTTTACCACCCCATCTTTGGAGACGGAAAGTAAGCTCTGTCACCAGCTTCAATGAAGTCGACCGAAGTGTGCGTGCTGGGGAATGTCATTTAAAGCGCTTTATCAGGTAACTGGGGCCTGAATTTTGTAGTGCCTTCAAGGCAATACATAAGGCTTTAAACCTAATTCGCTTTGCCATTGGTAACCAGTGGCTATCCAAAAAGGAGTCTTGCAGCGGAGTTCTGAAGTACCTACAGCTTATCCACTATCGCTTTATTTACACCAACCAGTAGCCCGTTGCAGTAATCGAGTTTTGATAACACCAACGCTGACACCACTATTTTCTGCAGATTTGTTGGTATGAATGGGAGGACTTTTCTCAGGATTTTCAAAGTATAATAGATGGAAGTAGTAAGTGCTTTTACATGCTGATAATGTGGAATCCATAATAAATCCAAGGTTTTTGGCCTTGGGGACTGAAATAGGAACAGTCCCTAATTTGGATGGCCACCATTCTGAAGGCCAAAATGTTGTGTCTTTGCCAAAAAGTGGAATCTCCGTTTTGTTTGAGTTCAGCATGTAATGGTTGTAGAGGTCTGTGTGTGGGTCACAACACTCACCTCCGCCCTATTTGCCATCAAGCAGACACACACACATTGCACCCTACATAGTAATATGACAAGCAAGCACTATATAGAGTCATCATTTAAGTTGTCTAAAGGAAGCCTAGTATCCTCTACCATGCACGCCAGTCCATCAATGAAAACAAGTTCACCAAACCCTCTGTGAACACGGGGAAGTGCTAAGGTGCTGCACACATTTCTGCGATATCAAAACATATTTTTAACTTACACACTTTATTGGTGGGTAAGTTCCCATTTCAAGGCTCTTGTGCATTGGTCTTTCCACCTCTTCTTCATCCTGCAATACATTCTCTGTCCCACTGAGATGAAACTTCTCTACCCCTGTTAGTGATCCTTGACCACAGGCCTCTGACAGAGGCTCTGGAAAGATCTCACCAGGTGAAGAAGGCCAGTGTATACTGCCATTTCAGCTAAATCATAAGCATGAGATGGCTGCCATCTGTTTCAAACAGTAGCATGATAATTGGTCAAAATTTAAATCAAAGCGCACAGTGCATTGGAGCTTTTTTCAAAAAGTCAAATACATAGCTCATATTTGTGCAATTAAGATAACCACGTTCGCTTTCCAGTGAATATGTCAACATTGTGCCCCTTATTTACTGAATGAGTGTTGGGCTGACTGTATTCTTTGAGGTGTGGCTGTCTGTCTGCAGCAGGTTAGGGTGGGGCGGAGGGCCAACCACTAGTTCATGAAAAGTTGTGAACTTTTTTTGCTTACAGTACCATTAATAATCTGACAAGGTTAATAGGTTTTAATAGGTTTTATGCATGTTGTGCAAGCTGCAAAATAATATGCGACGTATGTAATCCCCATGTGCAATTTACAAGACCCCTTTGGAATTCTTGTCTTCCACTCAATCATTCTTTAAGGAATAGTAGTAATAAAAAAATACTTTATTGTATTAATCATTTGATTACAATAAATAAAAAATAAAAAATAGGCAAGCATAAAAAATAAAATAAACAATCCCATATTTACCATACGTAGTATCATATAATCATTCTTTGAGGAATACATTGGGCACTGAGGTGGGAAGGTGGGACACACAAAGAGACACCGGTCTCTCATCTTTATTCTGAAATACTAAGGGCCAGATGTATCAAGCAGTTTTTTTGTCGCAAACTCTACGATTAGCAAAATAGCTGCGTTTGCGAGAAAAACAACGAGAAATGCGATGTATGAAAATAATCGCATCGCAAAATTAAGGAATCGCAAAATTTGCGATTCCTTAATTTTACGCTACCATTTAAGGAATCGCAAAAAGCGATTCCTTAAATGGTATGTAAGAAACAAGAAAGGTTTGCGAATGCACATTAAGAAATCGCAAATTACCACCAACTTCAAGTTGGTGGTAATTTGCGAATTTCTTGAAAAATGCCCTTTTTAGCATTTTTCAAAGTGCCATGTGACGCACTTACATGCCCTTAGAGCATGTATGTGCACCACATGTGCACCCATGCTTATTTCAGGGGTGCAACAGGGTGTCCTTTGGACACCCCTGCACCCTTGAAATAATTTTCAATTTGCGATTAACAAATTGCGAATCGCAAATTGAGAATAAATTCCCATTCCTTCCTACGGGCCTCCTGGCCCCTAAAAATGAATAGGAAAGTATTCCTTAATTGTGAATTCGCAATTTGCGAATTCGCAATTAAGGAATATCAAGAAATCACAAAAAAATTGCGATTTTCTTGATACATACCAATTTGCGATTCTGAAATAGCGATTTCTTAAAAATCGCTATTACAGAATCGCAAATTGGTACCTTGATACATATGGCCCTAACTGACTAGGGTAAATTCGGCATTTTAAGATGATTGTCTCTGAAGACCTGTAGGTCTGGGGGGAGTCGGTTATGCATCTGTGAGGTGCATGTCAGCAAAGGCCGAGGAAAGAACAGTCAGTCCGAGGTGGGCAGAGTCAGGTATGAAGAGAATATATAGGAAGCCAGGTGGCGAGGGTCTGAGCACTATTACTGACGTCAGGCCAATGCCTGGATTGCAGGCAGAGCTGGGATACAGGAAGCTGCAGTTTACGGTGATATTTGCTGCTTGGTTGGAGTACACACACGCACGCAATGAAGTGGAATACTGAAGAACACAAATTGCTTGTGATAGTGCTACCTTGTTAACTTACTATTGATAGCATCCACAAAGCCAAGAAAAATATGCGTTTTGTTGTGTCAGCTTTCTAACAAGTGCCTTAATATTTGTTGGTCACATTGCAGAATATGTCTAACAGTATGAAACATTCTTTGCAATTATATGTTTATTAAAACAAAGGATAGACAACTTTTGAAAATATTTTTAATCAAATTAACAAAGATAAATCCAGAATATAAAAATGAACAGAAGGAAATGAACGAAAATGAATTGGATGAAATGGAAATAATGAAAGAAAATTCACAGTATCATTTCAGTGTGGTAATTTGAACTTGCAGTTCACGCTACAACAATTACAGGGCAATTGATATGTATTCAATACATTGATTCAGTAGCGCTCCAATACTCAAATTAGATTTGTAAATATATTGAATATTTCTAACAATATGATTTTAATGAGATGTCCCTATTTGACATGTTTTTTCCATTCCGGTTGTGCAAAGACCTGCACTTCACAAAGCGTGAGGTACTCCTGTCGGCCTCGAATAATGACGTTCACATAGCGACCAACCATTCCATCGCAGTAGAAGGTCTGGGTGGCACCAGCTGCGATACCGGAAATGTAGGCGCACCTGGGGAAGCAATAAACAGACGAAGATTAAAAAATTCATTAAAGTTTTTTTGTTTTTTTGGGGGTTTTTTTTGTCCTCATAACCACCATGTAGACAAAGTGCCAAAAGGAATTGGCAGAGATCATCTGTCTCAGTTTATCTAAAAAAAACTGGAGGGGACACAAGTATAGTGGGGGCCATCTATCCCTCAGATGTCAACTGCGTTCCAAAGAGGCACAAAATCCACGATTTACCAATCTACGGCAAAACTTGGGGTAGTTGGCAGCCAATTGGGGCCGGGCATGAACCGGGTAACGGCTGTTCCACTGGTGCAAACTTTAGAGGCACCATAGGAGATGAATCATTGGACCCGGGGGGAAAAAAAACCCGGATAAATCAATGAAGCCATGATAATAAATACCAAAAAGCCCTTTTACTCTGATTACCAGATCTGGCCAGATCGGTACGTGAGGTCTGCAGGACTGAGGTTTGCCAATCTCTGAAGGTAGGAGGTGAAGAGTCTTTCCATTTCCTGCAGATCTCCCTTCTTGCAAGCAGGATTGCATAAAATACTAGGCACCTAGCTGGACTTTGTACACCTTCTAGAACACCAAATATCGCCAGGGGCAAATCTATAGTGAAAAGTCTTCCCAATGACCCTGTGAGGGAATTGCTGATCTCCTCCCAAAATGTGGCTAAATGAGGGCATTCAAAAAACATATGTGCATCTGATGCAGCAATCAGCCCACATTTAGCACAAGACACTGACTCTCCTCCTGAAAATTTAGACAACCTAAGAGGGGAATAGTATGCCCTATGCAGGGTAAAGATGTGATTCCTGCGTAACCAGGAGGGCTTGACAATGTTCCACAGGAGTTCAAAAGAAGTCATCCAAAGATCTTGTAGATTGTGGTCCATCAGATCAGAGCCCCATAGCGACTCGGGCAAAATGAAGTCCCCATCCAACTCATCCAGTATGAGATAGTATGAGATTATACCACTTGGATACTTCTTTTTTAACTGGACCCAGATTTACTAAATTCGATACCAGTGGGCTGTGACCTCCCAGCCTGAACTTACTCCTGTTGGCGGGAGAGGCTTTATAGGTTAAAGTCCAGCTAAGAATCTGTAAGTATTTAAATCGTGAAAGATTGGGGCCAACCTTAACCTGCAGGTGTTCCCAAGAAAGTAGATCCCCCTCATAAAAGAGGTCTCCCCAAACTTCCAGGCCTTCCCCTCTCAAAGGGATAGCTAGACTGCCTTCAAGCCAAGCAGGATTTTCAGGCAACCCCCACAGCAGTGTTTTTTCACACAAATAATTTTGTTTTATAGATTTCATGACTTCGGTCCATGTTCTTGCAAGACCTTGTAGAGTCTTCAGTTAGATTTTTTTTTTAAACTTAGCATTGGCAAATTTCAAAAGAAAACCCGAACGATTAACTCTTTCCCCATCCAACATAGCTGCAAACATTGCACCCACCCCAGAAGCTGAGGGTACTTTCAACAGCATTCGGGAGTGGGATAATTGAAAGGCCCATGCATAGATCTTTAGGTCTGGAGCTGCCAGGCCACCTTTATCCCTTCGCCGTCTTAGTTTTATCCATGCAATTCGTGGAAGATGGTTATTCCAGATAAAGGATGAAATATTGGACTAAAACTTAGCTAAAATAGTTCGATAAAAATATAAAGGAATGGTATTAAATAGAAAAGAAATTTTGAGCAGGATCGACATTTTAATGAGGTTTGCTCTACCTAATAGTGAAAGGGGCAAGTGCGACCATGATTGAAGAAGCTTACGGCATTCTTTGACGACTGCTGATAAGTTGACTTGGACAAGTTTATTAATGTCCTTCACAATCGTCAAACCTAAGTATCGCATTGAGATGCCTGCTTGAAATTCTGTTACAGAGTCCTCATCATTCCATACCAGCATTTCAGTCTTGGCTGCATTGATCTCATATCCCGACACTTGTCCGAATGCATGAGCCAATTTCAAGATAGTCGGGAGTGCAGTGGTGACCTCTGATGTCAAAATAAGCACGTCATCTGCATAAAATGCTAACTTTCTCATCCAACCTTGATAATCGCTATTACAGAATCGCAAATAGTGTACCTTGATACATATGGCCCTAACTGACTAGGGTGAAATCGGCATTTTAAGATGATTGTCTCTGAAGACCTGTAGGTCTGGGGGAGTCGGTTATGCATCTGTGAGGAGCATGTCAGCAAAGGCTGAGGAAAGAACAGTCAGTCCGAGGTGGGCATAGTCAGGTATGAAGAAAATATATAGGAAGCCAGGTGGCGAGGGTCTGTGCACTATTACTGACGTCAGGCCAATGCCTGGATTGCAGGCAGAGCTGGGATACAGGAAGCTGCAGTTTACGGTGATATTTGCTGCTTAGTTGGAGTACACACACACACGCACGCACGCAATGAAGTGGAATACTGAAGAACACAAATTGCTTGTGATAGTGTTACCTTGTTAACTTACTATTGATAGCATCCACAAAGCCAAGAAAAAGATGCGTTTTGTTGTGTCAGCTTTCTAACAAGTGCCTTAATAGTTTGTGGTCACTTTGCAGAATATGTCTAACAGTATGAAACATTCTTTGCAATTATATGTTTATTAAAACAAAGGATAGACAACTTTTGAAAATATTTTTAATCAAATTAACAAAGATAAATCCAGAATATAAAAATGAACAGAAGGAAATGAACGAAAATGAATTGGATGAAATGGAAATAATGAAAGAAAATTCACAGTATCATTTCAGTGTGGTAATTTGAACTTGCAGTTCACGCTACAACAATTACAGGGCAATTGATATGTATTCAATACATTGATTCAGTAGCGCTCCAATACTCAAATTAGATTTGTAAATATATTGAATATTTCTAACAATATGATTTTAATGAGATGTCCCTATTTGACATGTTTTTTCCATTCCGGTTGTGCAAAGACCTGCACTTCACAAAGCGTGAGGTACTCCTGTCGGCCTCGAATAATGACGTTCACATAGCGACCAACCATTCCATCGCAGTAGAAGGTCTGGGTGGCACCAGCTGCGATACCGGAAATGTAGGCGCACCTGGGGAAGCAATAAACAGACGAAGATTAAAAAATTCATTAAAGTTTTTTTGTTTTTTTGGGGGGTTTTTTTGTCCTCATAACCACCATGTAGACAAAGTGCCAAAAGGAATTGGCAGAGATCATCTGTCTCAGTTTATCTAAAAAAAACTGGAGGGGACACAAGTATAGTGGGGGCCATCTATCCCTCAGATGTCAACTGCGTTCCAAAGAGGCACAAAATCCACGATTTACCAATCTACGGCAAAACTTGGGGTAGTTGGCAGCCAATTGGGGCCGGGCATGAACCGGGTAACGGCTGTTCCACTGGTGCAAACTTTAGAGGCACCATAGGAGATGAATCATTGGACCCGGGGGGAAAAAAAACCCGGATAAATCAATGAAGCCATGATAATAAATACCAAAAAGCCCTTTTACTCTGATTACCAGATCTGGCCAGATCGGTACGTGAGGTCTGCAGGACTGAGGTTTGCCAATCTCTGAAGGTAGGAGGTGAAGAGTCTTTCCATTTCCTGCAGATCTCCCTTCTTGCAAGCAGGATTGCATAAAATACTAGGCACCTAGCTGGACTTTGTACACCTTCTAGAACACCAAATATCGCCAGGGGCAAATCTATAGTGAAAAGTCTTCCCAATGACCCTGTGAGGGAATTGCTGATCTCCTCCCAAAATGTGGCTAAATGAGGGCATTCAAAAAACATATGTGCATCTGATGCAGCAATCAGCCCACATTTAGCACAAGACACTGACTCTCCTCCTGAAAATTTAGACAACCTAAGAGGGGAATAGTATGCCCTATGCAGGGTAAAGATGTGATTCCTGCGTAACCAGGAGGGCTTGACAATGTTCCACAGGAGTTCAAAAGAAGTCATCCAAAGATCTTGTAGATTGTGGTCCATCAGATCAGAGCCCCATAGCGACTCGGGCAAAATGAAGTCCCCATCCAACTCATCCAGTATGAGATAGTATGAGATTATACCACTTGGATACTTCTTTTTTAACTGGACCCAGATTTACTAAATTCGATACCAGTGGGCTGTGACCTCCCAGCCTGAACTTACTCCTGTTGGCGGGAGAGGCTTTATAGGTTAAAGTCCAGCTAAGAATCTGTAAGTATTTAAATCGTGAAAGATTGGGGCCAACCTTAACCTGCAGGTGTTCCCAAGAAAGTAGATCCCCCTCATAAAAGAGGTCTCCCCAAACTTCCAGGCCTTCCCCTCTCAAAGGGATAGCTAGACTGTCTTCAAGCCAAGCAGGATTTTCAGGCAACCCCCACAGCAGTGTTTTTTCACACAAATAATTTTGTTTTATAGATTTCATGACTTCGGTCCATGTTCTTGCAAGACCTTGTAGAGTCTTCAGTTAGATTTTTTTTTTAAACTTAGCATTGGCAAATTTCAAAAGAAAACCCGAACGATTAACTCTTTCCCCATCCAACATAGCTGCAAACATTGCACCCACCCCAGAAGCTGAGGGTACTTTCAACAGCATTCGGGAGTGGGATAATTGAAAGGCCCATGCATAGATCTTTAGGTCTGGAGCTGCCAGGCCACCTTTATCCCTTCGCCGTCTTAGTTTTATCCATGCAATTCGTGGAAGATGGTTATTCCAGATAAAGGATGAAATATTGGACTAAAACTTAGCTAAAATAGTTCGATAAAAATATAAAGGAATGGTATTAAATAGAAAAGAAATTTTGAGCAGGATCGACATTTTAATGAGGTTTGCTCTACCTAATAGTGAAAGGGGCAAGTGCGACCATGATTGAAGAAGCTTACGGCATTCTTTGACGACTGCTGATAAGTTGACTTGGACAAGTTTATTAATGTCCTTCACAATCGTCAAACCTAAGTATCGCATTGAGATGCCTGCTTGAAATTCTGTTACAGAGTCCTCATCATTCCATACCAGCATTTCAGTCTTGGCTGCATTGATCTCATATCCCGACACTTGTCCGAATGCATGAGCCAATTTCAAGATAGTCGGGAGTGCAGTGGTGACCTCTGATGTCAAAATAAGCACGTCATCTGCATAAAATGCTAACTTTCTCATCCAACCTTGATAATCGCTATTACAGAATCGCAAATAGTGTACCTTGATACATATGGCCCTAACTGACTAGGGTGAAATCGGCATTTTAAGATGATTGTCTCTGAAGACCTGTAGGTCTGGGGGAGTCGGTTATGCATCTGTGAGGAGCATGTCAGCAAAGGCCGAGGAAAGAACAGTCAGTCCGAGGTGGGCATAGTCAGGTATGAAGAAAATATATAGGAAGCCAGGTGGCGAGGGTCTGTGCACTATTACTGACGTCAGGCCAATGCCTGGATTGCAGGCAGAGCTGGGATACAGGAAGCTGCAGTTTACGGTGATATTTGCTGCTTAGTTGGAGTACACACACACACGCACGCACGCAATGAAGTGGAATACTGAAGAACACAAATTGCTTGTGATAGTGTTACCTTGTTAACTTACTATTGATAGCATCCACAAAGCCAAGAAAAAGATGCGTTTTGTTGTGTCAGCTTTCTAACAAGTGCCTTAATAGTTTGTGGTCACTTTGCAGAATATGTCTAACAGTATGAAACATTCTTTGCAATTATATGTTTATTAAAACAAAGGATAGACAACTTTTGAAAATATTTTTAATCAAATTAACAAAGATAAATCCAGAATATAAAAATGAACAGAAGGAAATGAACGAAAATGAATTGGATGAAATGAAAATAATGAAAGAAAATTCACAGAATCATTTCAGTGTGGTAATTTGAACTTGCAGTTCACGCTACAACAATTACAGGGCAATTGATATGTATTCAATACATTGATTCAGTAGCGCTCCAATACTCAAATCAGATTTGTAAATATATTGAATATTTCTAACAATATGATTTTAATGAGATGTCCCTATTTGCCATGTTTTTTTCATTTCGGTTGTGCAAAGACCTGCACTTCACAAAGCGTGAGGTACTCTTGTCGGCCTCGAATAATGACGTTCACATAGCGACCGACCATTCCATAGCAGTAGAAGGTCTGGGTGTCACCGCCTGCGATACCGGAAATGTAGGCGCACCTGGGGAAGCAATAAACAGACGAAGATTAAATAATTCATTAAAGTTTGAAACAATCCGCACTGATGTGCTCTGTTTATGTTTATTCAATGTATTAACTTCTAAAGCATAGTAAATGATGACCTCACAGTGCACCAGGATACGAACATCTAAAGCATAGTAAATGATGACCTCACAATGCACCAGAATACAAAAATCTAAAGCATAGTAAATGATGACCTCACAGTGCACCAGGATACAAAAATCTATAGCATAGTAAATGATGACCTCACAGTGCACCAGGATACAAAAATCTAAAGCATAGTAAATGATGACCTCACAGTGCACCAGGATACAAAAATCTAAAGCATAGTAAATGATGACCTCACAGTGCACCAGGATACAAAAATCTTAATTTTGTAGCGCGCCCTACATCGCATTTTGCGATGCAGGGCACGTAACGAAATTCGTTTTATTCATTTAATTGTTTACTTACCTGCAATCATCCATGTTCCGATGTTTATCACCCCCCACCCTGCCCCTCCCCCGCCCCGCCTGTCTGCCCACCGCAACTCCCTCCACGGGCCACGGCTGGCAATGAGACCCATGATTTGCCTTCATACATATGGCAGGCACACAGACCTACATGTACAAATTCACACATGCAAGTACATTTACAGGGGTCAATACACATAGACCAATAGCTGTACCTAAAGCTACAACCGTAGAAAACTCTATGCAGACACGGCAGCTTGTGAGGAGCATGAACAGAGCACAGGATGATGGGCAGTGGAGTCCCAGGGGTCCTGATTTACGAATCTTTCAAGAAACGCAGCAAGGTGCCTGCTCTGTAGTCAGGATTCTTTTTGCGCAAGAAGGGATAACTTAGAGACCCACGTGTATTTCTGTAGCCTGACTCTGACCTGTCATCAGTCATACAACTAGTAATCTCACTTGTACCCATTACAACATCGAGCTGTGCCTACCAATGTGATTCTTAACCGTAAACCTAAATGTGACTGTTTTATCACACGACAGGTAATAATTCTTTTAATTAGATTTTATTCTCATATAGCACAAACCTTTGCAAAGGTTGACCGAGTGCTAAATAATAATTACAGTAGGCCCTGTTGATTTAAAAACAAAAGTATAAAAAATGGATCAACAATTTAAGAACAGAAATGGATGAAACCAAACATTTGCAGTACCAAATAGAACGTACGTTAAAAGCATATGTCTCGACCAGCGACTCAAAGTGATACATTAATCTAGGCTTGATTAGCTGCCGTCTGAAATGTTGGTCTATCTGTCTCGCCGCTGATTCTGAGATGATACACTTGTGCGTCAACATTGTACGTCAATGATGATGTTGACATCGGGATCACACACCTACTACACGGAGCCTTCTCAAAACAGAAATCATTTTTATAAACGTTTTGCCATTGTTCACACAAAATTGCAGAAACTCATTCCTCTCTCAAACCTCCTTACCAGCTCCAACTACAACCGGGTGTAGTCTTTCGCATCATCGACAGCTAGAAGCTCTAGCCAATCATGGCCTACAGAGAATTAGTCAAAGGGTCTTCCCTGTTTCGGAGCCCAACTGATAAAACATATCCTACCGCAGGTGAATGTGGACTTTAACCTCCAAGTCACTCCTGTGATACTTGTGCGTATGTCAACTCTCTTCATGTACATTTTCAAGCTTTGCACAAAACTACTAAAAATGCATCAGGCAGTCCACAATTTGTTTTACCAGGAATATGCATCTATAAGACGCTGCATCTTTATGCAATCATTTTCCCACCTAAACAAATAAATACAATCCAATCTTTTTGACACTGAACCGGTTAAAAGTGAATCAACAGCAGCTAAATGCTAGATTACTGACAATTAAGAGGCAAAAGCTACATTCATAAAAAAAATGTTACTCTGGCTATCTGAGGTCTCCATGACTGGTGTATTACGTGACGAATTCTGATTGTCTGTCTGCAGCAAACTATCAAAAACTCTATCCCCATCCAATAGGTAAATTCCTGTTCAACCCACCTACACAACTCTACTCATGACGTGGATTCACCAAAATGCCAGGGGCAGCGGAAGTGAGATGACACATACTTTAACATCAATGACATCACAGGAAATAACGTTATATGACCTTTGACCCCATAGTAAATACACAATTAATAGCAGTTACTACACACATTTATGTCTGTTTTAGATACATCCTGTATTTTAATACAAAAACGGCTATAATATATCAAGTAAACATTAATAATGTCTTTTCATTCAGAGGATATAGTGCGATGAAATACAGAACACGAGGAACCAAACTTATTTCTATCACAAATGGCCATGATGTAATGTTTTCTGTAGTGTACATCAACAAGGCAAAATGTATTTATGCATCACTGGAAAGTGCTCTGGAAAAGTAAACTTAGTTACTATGTCCATCTCTATTAACATATACTGGCCATATATTGAAAATGTATGTTGCCATTGGCATACAGTATTCCTTAATATTGTTTAAAGATATGATCCTCACTTTAAAGGTGCGGCACAGTTGCTAAGCATAAAGACACAATCATGAAAAATGATAAGCTGTTTAACAATGTACTTTTATATTTTTTTCAGAATTGTCAGCATTTCTATACATGTTTTACTATATCGAACGTGATGTACTAGCAGACTATCCCAAAGCAACACTCGCTTCCTTGAAAAATACACAACATATCTTTGTCAAACATACAAAGACAACCCTTGTCCTAACACATCATCTACAGAGGCCCTTAACATCGAGAAACAGCTACAATATAGTGCAAGATAGTGGTACTGATATTCTCCTTAACCAAGAACATCACGCAAAGCTGAAGCATTATCCGCCTGTTCACTAATAGAATTGACAGCCTCTCCATCTCCCTTGCAGTGTCATTTTAAGGTCATTGAGGACGCTGGGCAAGACATATTTTGGGGTCCCTGTATTGGACAAATTTGAATTTCATAACACGTTTCATGATAATTCATGCCCTCTGTGATGCCAAATAATACTAAATTGTCCACTTTGCCCCAGCCTTAAAACATCTCTGCTCCTTTCACCCCTGTCTGCTGCATGTAGCTCAGTACTGGCTTCTCACTATGTCACGGTGGGAAAATAATCCACTACCCAGAACAACAAATCTTTAGTGTAGCCATTCGACCATACTAACCAACTCAGCTATGAAGGCAAATTACTGTGTACACTATGTCAGTATTAATCAACAGTTTGGAGCTCTGTAGATTATTTCTAGCTAACAATCACACAATTTAGGCATTTTCCCAATATGTAATATACATCTGTTAGATTCATTCAAAAAATCTCAGAGCTCATACTTGCAGTATTCTCCTGTTACAGGATATATCTTCCTCCTGCCTTCCAACAAGCAAATGGGTACCCCGCACAGTCAAGGTATAGAAAAGAGTTCTGTAGCCATGAGTAACCTTCTGATGCACTGACCGGTTGTACTCACTATATTCAGGGATATAATCTCAAACAGGGAACGTACAGGAATGTCCCCGTTTCCTCCTGAACTTCCCTAGCTCCATATAAAAATCAATGCCTTCGGTGGCACTTGCCCCAAAAGAGCCATTTACTTTGCTTGTTGCTTGACCTAAAGAGTGGCCTCAAGATGAACAGGCACTGGCATAATCAATCAGTCGGTCTTGAATAGTCAGATATAAGTCATTGGCTTTGCCATGCGTGGACCAGCAGGGATAAAGGGGCACAACTTTACACAAAGGGATATATATATACTAGAGCTCACAATCATTTATCGAGTGCAAACCTAGCTGAAGTGCAAAGGAGCACTGAACAGGGGGCATGTCCCTGAAAAGCTACAATCACTGGGAGAAAGTCAAGTGCAGATTATCAGGTCACATGTAGTGCTCTTTGAAGAGCTGGGACTTCTGTATTTTTCTTAATTGTATAAGAGTCAGTGATGATATGTTGTCAATAGGAATTCTGTTCTAGATCCTGGGAATGTGAATGCCTTCTGTCTTTTTCCTTCTTGCAATCTTTTGGCTCCTGGTCCAGTTATGGCCACCCCCAAAGGGGCTATGTTTGTTTTCCTGATAGGTTAGGGTTTTGTTGTTGGAGGATTTATGAGTGATACACCTGGCCTTGGTGATGATTTTGGCTGGATGGGGTATCCAGTGGAAGTAATTTAATGTAGGGGTGATGTGGTCATACTATTTCAGGCCTTTGATGATCCATGTTTGTTAAGACCAGGCCTTCTTGGCAGCAGCTTGTGGATCCTTTTAGGGAACAGATATGGCGTGCGGCTTCTGGTGACAAGGCTTGCCTCCAGATTTAAAATGAGCTCTGGGCCTTACCACAAAGCAAAATTCCAAGGAAGGGAAAAAAGGCAGAACCAGCAACAACCTTTTTTAAGATCATGCAAATAGACATGGAGTAGTGACCACTGAAGGACTGGATCAGGATGGGACACCTGCGAGCAGGAACAAGAAATCCCCACAGAAACAACTCCATGCAATGTTATAATGCATTGGAGTTCCAGCCAGGTTTCTTTAAATAATAAAAAGACAGGAAGGAATCCTTTCAAAAGACTGGACATTTTCTGCCATGATACAGAGGGCTAAGAAAAGGAAGTAAGAGCAAAACTAATCCTCCAGCCCAAAATGGACAATTAGGACTGAACTGGAGACACTGGAATGTGAATAAGAATCAAGCGAGTCCACAGTGCTACAGAGACACCGTGCACCTCATGACCCAAGACGCCCAGCACGAAAATATAACACAGAGGTCAGCATGGAGCAATGCCGATTCAAAACTGTCGGCATGTGCGGTGGGGGACCTACCACGACACCAGTGAAGGTAGGACATTCTCGTGACAATGTTACTGCATGTCATATACATTTCAGAGGTATTAGAAGGGTATTGAGGACACCACTGAGCAGGGTATTGCCTTCAATCAGAGAGGAGACAACAAAGGGTTTTGCAGTTGTTCTGAAGACATCTGGATATATTTACAAGAAATGGTGTTCTGTTGTTTTCACGCAGCTGAGAGTCAGAACCATTGCTGCTGCAGTACGACAATTCCTAACGCCATGCTAGTGCTGTACTTACAACATGGCGCAACATGGTGTTAGAAAAAGCTAGCGGGCAAAAAAATTGATGCTAACACGACCATCTAGTTGTCAAAAACAAGCAGGCTATTGTGATAAAAGTGACATTTGGCCAATTAGGGGAAAGAAAATTTGTGCTAACCGGCCGAGCATCACATTTCTGTTCCTAGTGTGAAAAAATAAATACAAAAACGCCGCTAAGGAGAAGGAAAAAACATCCAAACCTGAATGCAGAATGGAATAGCCTGGAACCACAAATCACAGCACAATAACCCCCACAACACCACTAACAGCCACGATGGCCAGCCAGACTCTAAAAGGAAGAGGAAGAGGGAATGCAGGTTTAGTCAGGAGGAGAATGAGATCCTGATTGGAGAGGTGACGGAGCATCAACACAAGCTCTTAGCCATCTCCATTGTGTCCCTTGGGCCCATAATGGACAAGGTGAACTGCAAAGCTGAAGTCAAGAGGGCAGTGACTGACTGTAAGATGTGCTGGCAAGATGCCAAGTGCAAAACTAAGCAGAAACCGTCAAGTAATCCACAGGCTCCATTACAATTTGGAGGTGGCAGTCCGGCGACCCAGAAGGAGCTCCATCACTTGGAGGGCCCGGTGTCCGCAGGTATCTGTGAGGAGTCGGAGTTTGGAGTAGCGGGACAGGACAGTGCTGATTATGACCAAGTTCATCAAAAACAGGGTGTTAGATTTGGGGGTCTCTGGTTCGCCCTGGTAGGTACCTGTGACAAATAGGGACCCTCTCCTCTAGTCAGGGAAAGGGGGATTACACTCCTAAAATAACCCCTGCTCACCCTCTCGGTAGCGTGGCGAGAGCAGTCAAGGCTTTACTTCAGAGGCGTTGTAAGTTAAGCAGTTGTGACCACATATAGTAACCCAGTGACAACACTACAAATGGACACCACGCAGGTTTTATATCAAAAATAAGTATACTTTATATGGAGTTACCACAAGACCATAAACGACAAAAATACACACTATGATTACTTTAAGATGGTAGATTTAAGCTGAGTTCAGTTCAGGTCTTAGATGTGACACTCTGCGTCAATGTACCTTAAGTTGTGTTGCGCTTCCACGACAAGCAATGTCGCAGCGATGGGAAATGCGGCAAAGTTCAGGTGCAAAGAAATAAAGATGTGAAGATCTTCCAGATGCGGCACGCTTCTCGGGGATGCGAGAAGTTCTCGGTCTGATGCGTGGACTACAGCGGCGACATCCAAGATGTGACGGCAGCAGCTCCAGCGGCGACACTCTTCTCCCACGATGCGTGAAGCTTCCGCTCGATGCGACAACTACAGCGGCGATATCCAAGATGCGACGGCAGCAGCTCCGACGTCGGCTCGCTTCTCGAGGATGCAAGGTGCTCTTGGTCGATGCGGTGCAATGCGACAGTTCCAGCGGCGACACCCTCCTTCAGAGTTGCAACGGCAGGCACAGCGACGGCGACACGCTCCGACCTCGTTGCGAGATTCTTCTCCTGATGCTGTGCAGTGCGACAGCTCCAGCGGCGACAACCTCCTTTGGAGTTGCGACGGCAGGCACTGCGACGGCGACATGCTTCTTCTCGTTGAGTTGCGCTTCCAACTCCTTGCGACACACAGTTCCTCAGAAGGCCCAAAACAGCAGCAGGCACTTCCAAAAGAACTCTGGGGAGCTGGGGGGGGTGAAGTCTGCTGTCCCTGAGACTTCAGCTGGAGGCAAGCTCTTTTTCAAGCCCTTGGAGATCCTTCACAAGTTGAAAGCAAAGTACACAAAGTTCCTTTCTCCTTCCTTTGGCAGTAAGGCAACCACTGCAGGCCAATCCCCCAAGCAGCACTTCAGCTTGGGAATAGTCTCTCAGTTTCTTCAGTTTCCTCTCCGCAGTAAAGGTTTCTTCTTGTAGTTCAAAAGTGATCTAATTTCATGGGAGCAGGGTCCCAATATTTATACCCCAAAATCCTTTGTTCTCTGAGGGGAGAGGGGCCTGTGCCTAGTCCAAACCAGTTCCTGAGCACTTTGTTTACCAGACTTCTCCTTTCCTTTCACAGTGCAGGGCAGAAACATCAGAAGCCCCACAGTAGGTGGAGCCAGCATTGTGGAAGGCAAGTACAGTCCTGGAGCACCTTGTTGACAGAACTCCTTCTCTTCTTTCAGTGTGCAGGGCAGAGACATCAGCCGCTCCCCAGGGGGTGGAGCCAGCATTGTGGAAGGCAGGCACAGCCCTATTCAAAGTTCAGGTGCACTCCTCCCTCCCATCTAGATGAAGATCTCTCTATTCACCACTGGGTGACTCAGCCTGTCTCTGGGAATCCCCCAGCCCTGTTACTTCATGAAACCAGACATAGGAATACACATCCTAGCAGAGGTAGGTTTGAATGGTTAGACAAACAAAGACCTACTTTCTAAAAGTGGCATTTCCAAACAAAGAATATTAAAATAAACTTCACTAAAAGATGTATTTTATTATTCTGAGTTCAGGCACACTAAACTCGAATTTCTACCATGTTCTCTGAGCCTGTTAGGATAATAAAATGTAACAATTCTAACAGCCCATTCTGGCCTATGGAGAACAGGTAACCTTGCAATAGTGAAAAACGAAAATGTCTGTATTTCACTATTAGGACATGCCACACACACCAGGGTTTGTCCTACCTTATACTTACAATGCACCATGCCCTTGGGCCTACTATAGGGGTGACTGATATGAAGACAAGGGAAGGTTTAGGGACTGGGAAGTGGGTGCAATTGCCCAGTCAGCATGACAGTACCTGACTGCACGCAGGCTCTGCAATGGCAGACCTTAGGCACATTTTACAGGGCTGCTTCTGTGGGTGGAACAACCAGTGCTGCAGGCCCACCAGCAGCATTTGGATTACACGCCCTGGCACACTCAGTGCACTAGACTAGGGTCTGACAAGTAAACCAAAATAGCCAAACATGGAACCACTGATTCATACATCAATTTATAATAGGGAGCACTTGCACTGTGGCACAGTGCCCAAAGCATCTAACACCAGCAAAAATACATGAGGCAGCAGCAGAAATGGAAGGGAGACCCAAGCCAATGTCCCCTCCAGCTGAACAGTGGGGAGAACTACCCTTCTCCTGGGAGTTCTCTTCACTAAGGCGGAAAAAATCTGGACAGACCATCAGCGTTGGCGTGTTCTGTACCAGGGTGGTGTTCCACTGTAAAGTCCATACCCTGTAGGGAAATAGACCACCTCAACTGCTTTGGATTCTCACCCCACATCTGCATCAACCATCTGAGGGGCCTGTGGTCTGTCTGAACCCGGAAGTGAGTCCCAAACAGGTATGGTCTCAGCTTCTTCAGTGCCCAGACCACAGCAAATGCTTCACACTCAATAGCACTCCACCTCTGTTCCTGTGGAAGTAACCTTCTACTGATAAAGGCTACAGGTTTATCTAGGCCCTCCTCATTCATCTGTGACAAAACAGCCTCCACACCATGCTCTGAAGCGTCTGTTTGGACGATGAACTCTCCTGAGAAGTTGGGTGCCAGGGGCACGGGCTCCGTGCACATGGCTGCTTTAGGGCCTCAAAAGCTTTCTGACAGGTGTCAGTCCAGATCACCTTCTTGGGCTGCTACCTGGACGTCAGTTTGGTCACGGGTGCAACAATGTTGCCAAACCCCTTGACAAACCTCCTGTAATACCCTGTGAGACCTAAGAAGGCTCTCACCTCTATCTGGGTTGTGGGTGGCTCCCAAGCCAGGATGGTTTTAATCTTGGGTTGTAGGGTCGCCACCTGGCCACTCCCAACTTGGTGTCCCAAGTTCACCACAGAACCCTGCCCGATCTGGCACTTACTCGCCTTAATCGTGAGGCCTGCTTTCCGCAGCGCCATCAACACTTCCCAGAGGTGGCGCAGATGTTCCTCCCAACTGACACTGAACACTACGATGTCATCCAGGTAGGCGGCACTGAACTCATCCAGTCCAACCAACAAATGGTTGACCAACCTCCGAAAGGGGGCAGGGGCATTCTTCATCCCAAAGGGCATAGCACGGAACTGGAAATTCCCATTTGGTGTGGAGAATGCCGACCTCTCCTTTGCCCCATCAGTCAAGGCATTTGCCAGTACCCAGATGTTAAGTCAAATGTGCTGAGGTACCGTGAAGCCCCTAGCCAATCAATGAGCTCTTCAGCTCTGGGGATGGAGTGCGCGTCAGTCTTTGTGACTGAATTGAGCCCTCTGTAGTCCACACAGAACCAGAGTTCGGGTATGGCACCCGGCGCTGCAGCCTTCGGGACCAAGACCACTGGGCTGGCCCAAGGACTGCTGGAGGATTCAATCACCCCTAGCGCAAGCATCTTTGAGACCTCCTCTTTGATGCAAGCCCTCACCCTGTCAGTTACCCTGTAAGACTTGTGCATCACAGGTAAGCTGTCTCCTGTGTCCACATCATAGACGCACCACTCTGTGACACCAGGAACGAGGGAGAACAAATGAGAAAACTGTCCCAACAACTGGCAGCAGTCATTCTGTTGCTCATGGGTCAGGGTGGAAGAGAATTTAACCCCATTCACTGACCCATCTTGCTTTGAGGCTGAGAGGAGGTCGGGAAGAGGCTCAGTGTCCTCCTCCATCCCAGCATCTGTTGCCAAGAGCATGCCCACTTCAGACCTTTCTAAGTGGAGCTTAAGGCGGTCGACATGTAGGAACCTCAAGGGGTTCCTAGGAGACCGCAAGTCCACCAAGTAGGTAACAGGACTCTTGCGCTCCACAACATCAAAAGGTCCGGTCCACTTATCACTGGGGCCATGACCCACACCTTCTGTCCAGGTTGAAGCTCTACCAGAGTGGCATTCTGGTCATACCAGCGCTTCATATCCTCCTGACTGGCCTCCAGATTTGCCTGAGCGAGTTCACTGAAGCCCCTGGTCTGGTTCCTGTAGGCCAGCGTGTAGCTATAGACATCGTGCGGAGGTTTCCTGGGAGATTGCTCCCAGCCTTCCTTGACCAGACTCAGACCGGGTGTCCATAGAGAAGCTCAAAGGGACTGAACCCAAGAGATTTCTGTGGCACCTCCCGGTATGCAAACAGTAGGCATGGCAAGAGGACGTCCCACTTACGCCTCATGGGTTCCTCAAGACCCATTATCATGCGGTTCAGGGTCCGGTTGAACCTTTCAACCAACCCATTTCCTTAGGGGTGGTAGGGAGTGGTGAACTTGTAAGTCACACCACACTCCTGCCACAGGGACTTCATATACTTAGAAATTAAGTTGGTCCCCCGGTCAGACACTACCTAGCGAGGGAATCCCACTCGGGAGAAAATTCCCATCAGTGCTCGTCCCACCACGGGGGCCGTCACTGTCCTCAGAGGTATGGCTTCCAGGTACCGGGTGGCATGGTCCACCAAGACCAGGATGAACCTGTTGCCCATGGTTGTCTTGGGGTCCAGTGGCACCACAATGTCAATCCCCACCCGCTCAAAAGGGGTACTGACCACAAGGAATGGCTGGAGAGGAGCCTTGTGCTTTCTCCCACTCTTTCCACTTCCCTGGAAAGTCTGACAAGTCCTGCAATGAGTATCTGAACTTTTGCGCATTTGGGGCCAATGAAAGTGGATGACAAGCCTCTCAAAGGTCTTGTCTGGCCTCAAATGTCCAGCTAAAGGTACATCATGAGCCAGCTCCAGTAGGAAGGCTCTGAACTTCAGGGGTACCACCAGCACACAGGCTGACCCAGGTTCAGCAACCTTAGGCTCACTATACAGGAGACCATTCTCCCAGTAAATCAAGTGTGACCCTGACTGATCACCTGCTGCCTGGCTTACAGCCTGTTGCTGCAAGCCCACAAGAGAAGGGCACTCTTCTGCTCCTTGCAAAATTCCTCCCTGGAGGGGCCTCCTTCTTGCTGCCAATGGGTCAGCTCAGGCAGGTCCCCCAGTTCAGCTATCTGTTCCGCGGTAGGCTCCAGGGCATCCCCCTCAGGGTCTACCTCCTTCTGGGCCGTGGGAACTTCGGGGGCCGGTTTCCCGCACCCCTCGCCACTTCTCTCTTTGGCAGGTTCCTGGGCCTCCCTCTCAGGCTCCAGGTCCTCTTGAGAACCCCTACTGGCTGACATTGACCGGGTGGTCACGCACGCCCACTCAGGCAGTCCAACCATCTTCACGTGAGTTGCTTTCTCCACCTTTTCCCAAGGGGAGCTCTCCAAATCATTTCCCAACAGACAGTCAACAGGCATGGCCAGCCTCACAGCTACCTGAAGAGTACCAGAGACGCCCCCCCCCACACTCACAGGGAACCTGAGCCATTGGACAATGACTCTCTGTGTTGTCGGCGTTAACAACTCGGCAAAATGCATGAGGGACAATCTGCTCTTGAGTCACCAGGTGACACCTGACAGCTGTCACACTGGCTCTTGTGTCTCTAAGAGCCTCCACCTTTTGGCCATTGACGGTCACTTGCTGCCCATATTTCTTAGTGTTCCTGGGTACCTGACCTTCTGAGACCATCTCACAGTCTCCTAAAGAAACAAGGGTCATCTGTGCGGGACCCCACCCACCTTGGACATCCAGCTCCTCCCCCAAGGCTACACTAGCCATCTGCCGGGACCCAGATCACCACACTTGTAACATTTCAGGGGCCCCTGGGGAACAGGACTACATGTCGGGCCTCTTGCTTTCTATCAGGGGGAGGCAGGGAACCTTTCACGGGGTTCCCTTGGGGACTACTTTGGGGCCCTTTGCGGAACTCCTTCTGTTTGCCCTTGAACCCCCAATTCTTCTGCTGGAGACCCCACCCACCTTGGACATCCATCTCCTCACCCAAGGCTACACTAGCCATCTGCCGGGGCGTAGCACCAGTGTTTGCTTGTTTACCAAACAGGTGGCACCTGGGATCACTCGACTTGTGACCCAGATCACCACACTTGTAACATTTCAGGCTACACTAGCCATCTGCCGGGGCAGGGCACCAGTGGGTGCTTGTTTACCAAACAGGTGGCACCTGGGATCACTCGCCTTGTGACCCAGATCACTACTCTTGTAACATTTCAGGGGCACCTGGGGAACAGGACTACCTGTCGGGCCCCTTGCTTTCTCTCAGGGGGAGGCTGAGAACCTTTCACGGGGTTCCCTTAGGGACTACTTTGGGGGCCTTTGCGGAACTCCTTCTGTTTACCCTTGTCCACCCCACTCTTCTGCTGGGGACCCTGCCCACTTTTGGCTGAGTCTCCCATGTGACCCTTGTGGACCCGGGTGCTTACCCAGCGGTCCGCCTCCTCAGCAAGCTTCCTAGGGTTAGTCAGCTTGCTATCTATCAGATGCTGGCGCAGCTCTGGAAAATAATTATCAGACAAGTGCTTCCATGCAATCAAATCAAAGAGACCTTGAAAATCATTAACCTTGCTGCCCTTTACCCAACCATCCAATGCTCTGCAAAAGAAAGTGACATATTCAACCCAAGTACTGTTTTCTAACTTTTTGCATTTCCTTAACCTCTGTCTATAGAGCTCAGGTGTCAAACCATATCTAGACATCAATGCTTCTTTCATGTGGCTGTATGAATTGTGGACTTCAGAAGGCAGGTCTAACAATGTATCCCGCCCCTCACTAATGATCCTTCCCCACAACCCCAATCCCCAGTCTCTCTCAGGGACCCTGTGGGAAGACATGGCTACCTCATAGGCTCTGAACCACTGACCAATATCATGATTTTTGTAAAACTCTTTCACCACATCCTTGGGAATATACACTCTTCTTTCTGTATGTACTGACGGTATGCTGCTTCCAGAGGGAGTAACTTCTAATTTCTCAATTTCATGCCTTCTTGAACTCTCTCTGTCCTCCAACTCCTCCGGAGACAGACTTTTGTTAGAGCCAATGCTACCTGTAGGGGAAGGTACTTTCCTTCTTCCTCGGCCCAATGGCCCTTCCTGTTGTACTTCTGCATCATCATCCTCCTCAATCATAGGAGTTTTCCTTGCTTCTACCCAGGTCCTCAGTGCCTTGGAGAATTCTTCCTTCACTTTAAATCCAGAAGTGGAAACATTGAATTTCTTGCAAAAGTACTTCATCTGCTTCCAGCCTATCTTCTTCCCATTCGTAATTAAGTGAGGCTACAGATTCTGCTCTCTCTATTACAACTGATCCAGGCATCTTTCAAAAATAGGCAATCCAAAAATTCAAAAAGGAATCTACCAAAAAGTATGTGGTATCATTATGGTCTACACTCACTAAGTAGTGTTCACCAGTCACTGTACATGAATAAGTATGGGCGAAATGTGCGAATTTGCGTTCCGCGAATTCGCGCGAAATCGAATTCGCAATCCGCAAACTCAGTGAATTTGTCCAAATTTGCGGATTTTTGTTTTTTGCGTGTTCGCGGGGTTTTTTGCGTGTTCGCGGGGCTTTTTGCGTGTTCGCGGGCCGCTTGCATGGCGAAGTTACCCATGCGGTCGTGTATGGGCACAGCACCCTCTGGTTCACCACTGCCACCCTCTGGTTCATCACTGCCACCCTCTGGTTCACCACTGCCACCCTCTGGTTCACCCCTGCCACCCTCTGGTTCACCACTGCCACCCTCTGGTTCAGCACTGCCACTCTCTGGTTCACCCCTGCCACCCTCTGGTTCATCACAGCACCCTCTGGTTCACCCCTGCCACCCTCTAGTACAGCACTGTCACCCTCTGGTACAGCACAGCCACCCTCTGGTTCAGGACTGCCACCCTCTGGTTCATCACAGCACCTCTGGTTCACCCCTGCAACCCTCTGGTACAGCACTGTCACCGTCTGGTTCACCACTGCCACCCTCTGGTTCACAACTACCACCCTCTAGTTCATCACAGCACCTCTGGTTCACCACTGCCACCCTCTGGTTAACTACTTTCACCCTCTGGTTCAGCACTGCCACCCTCTGGTTCACCACTGCCACCCTCTGGTTCACCCCTGCCACCCTCTGGTTCACCACTGCCACCCTCTGGTTCATCACAGCACCCTCTGGTTCACCCCTGCAACCCTCTGGTACAGCACTGTCACCCTCTGGTTAACCACTGCCACCCTCTGGTTCACTACTGCCACCCTCTGGTTCATCACAGCACCTCTGGTTCACCACTGCCACCATCTGGTTAACCACTGCCACCCTCTGGTTCAGCACTGCCACCCTCTGGTTCACCACTGCCACTCTCTGGTTCACCACTGCCACCCTCTGGTTCACCCATGCCACCCTTTGGTTCACCACTGCCACCCTCTGGTTCACCCCTGCCACCATCTGGTTCATCACTGCCACCCTCTGGTTCACCCCTGCCACCCTCTCGTTCAGCACTGCCACCCTCTGGTTCAGCACTGTCACCCTCTGGTTCACCCCTGCCACCCTCTGGTTCATCACTGTCACCCTCTGGTTCATCACTGTCACCCTCTGGTTCATCACTGCCACCCTCTGGTTCACCACTGCCACCCTCTACCGAGACCTTTTGTGACGCAGTGGCAGCACAAAAGATGCGCCATGGTGCTGGGTATTAACAACGTGACGCATCTGAGAGATGCGTCACGTTGTAAAGCCCTGCGCCATCAGGAGGCGTTCCGGCACAGATGAGGGCGTTCCTGCGCAGGAACGCCTCCTAAAAGTGGTTGAGTGAAATCTACAAGATTTCACTCGGTCACTTTTAGGCCAATGCTGCGTCAAAACCCTGCGCCTGGTTGAAGCAGGCGCAAAGCTTGATGCAGCATTGGGGAGATAGGGCCCCCCAGAGCATTGCTGGAGCTACGTCGCAAGCGCGACGCAGCTCCAGCAATGCGCTGCTTTTACGGCACAGATGCGTGATGCATCTGTGCCGTTTTTGCCACATGGTGCGCCGCATTGTAAATGCGGCGTACCATGGGTGGCGGAGCTGCGGTGCACAATAACTGGCGCATCCCTGGGGATATATTTAGCCAACGAGGGAGCGCTTACTGATTAGACAGTAGTAAGTTCTCCAGTTGAGTAGAGGTATTGCACAAAAAGGTGGCATCTTCGTGGACAAACACGTAGGGCGGGATTCATTCTGCCCCCTGTTAGACTTGTTTTTTGTGCCCTTCTGCCCTTTGTTAGACTCATTTTTCCCTTGTTTTTCTGCCCTTCTGCCCTGTTAGACTCGTTTTTCCCTTGTTTTTCTGCCCTTCCGCCCCCTGTTAGACTCGTTTTTTGTGCCCTTCTGCCCTCTGTTAGACTCATTTTTCCCTTGTTTTTCTGTCCTTCTGCCCTCTGTTAGACTCGTTTTTTGTGCCCTTCTGCCCTCTGTTATTTCCTTGTTTTTGTGCCCTTCTGCCCTCTGTTAGACTCGTTTTTTTGCCCTTTTGCCCTCTGTTAGACTCGTTTTTGTGCCTTTCTGCCTCGTTAGACTCGTTTTTTGTGCCCTTCTGCCCTCTGTTAGACTCGTTTTTCCCTTGTTTTTCTGTCCTTCTGTCCTCTGTTAGACTGTTTTCTTGTGCCCTTCTGCCCTCTGTTAGACTCGTTTTTCCCTTGTTTTTCTGCCCTTCTGCCCTTTGTTAGACTGCTTTTTGTGCCTTTCTGCCCTCTGCATCACCACATCATCACTCAGCGCTACCCCAGCATCACTCAGCACCACCACATTATCACTCAGCACCACCACATTATCACTCAGCACCACCACAGCACCACTCAGAGCCACCACAGCATCACTCAGCGCCACCACAGCATCACTCAGCGCCACCACATTATCACTCAGCACCACCACAGCACCACCACAGCATCCCTCAGCACCACCACAGCATCACTCAGCACCACCACAGCACCAATCAGCACCACCACAGCACCACTCAGCGCCACTACAGCATCACTCAGCACCACCACAGCATCACTCAGCACCACCACATTATCACTCAGCACCACTACAGCACCACTCAGCACCACCACAGCATCACTCAGCACCACCACAGCAGCACAGCATCACTCAGCACCACCACAGCATCACTCAGCACCTCCACAGCACCACTCAGCACCACCCCAGCATCACTCAGCACCATCCCAGTATCACTCAGCACCACCACAGCACCACTCAGCATCACCACAGCACCACTCAGCACCACCACAGCACCACTCAGCGCCACCCCATCATCAATCTGCGCAACCATTCAACAACAACTGGTTCAAATATGTTCTCTCAATGTTTCAAACTTTATTACAAATGTCACAAAAAGATGTTAATATTTTACTTCTGTTCTTGGATTTTCGTCACAATAAAATACACTGAACATAATCTTCACAAAAGTTATTTACAAAAGTTTAAGCTATTGCCATTATAAATAAAAATCACTTTTATTTAAGTATTAATTACTTAAAAAAATTAAAAGCCATTGTAATTTGTAATATTAATACAGCTAAGTAACGTAAATACAAAACATGTTGCATTACAAATGCTATAGGTGTCACATTTGCGAAAGTTATAACTATTGCCATTGTAAATGACAAAGCTATTAATTTAGCTATTTTCAAAACCAACACATAAATAAAAAAAATTGTCGTTTACAAGACCAATAGCTCAAACATTCCTAATGCGAGACCTATTGCATTGCAAATGCTTGTTTTTATATTTGTCAGTGCTTCCTGTTGAGGTTTAATTTTCGTAACAGGCGCCTCATTGCCTACTTGTAACTATTCTCTGACCCTGCTTCAAGGGTCAGAGCAGGGTCAGAGAATAGTTGCAAGTAGGCAACGAGGCGCCAGGAAGCACTTACAGGCTTACAGCAGCAGGTGCCCAAGTTGAAGTTAATTTCTTTGTAACCCTTTTGTAAAAGGTTACAAAAAATTAGCTTCAACTTTTGCACCTGCTGCTGTAACCCTGTAAGACAAACACAAGGAAAACATAAAACCAAAGAAAAAAAAGACACCATGGGTGGGGAGCAAACTAGGGAAAAAATTGAAAAAATTATCCTCAAGAGTGAAGTAACAGAGAGTACAAGAGAACGGCAAATAAAAACGAAACTGGGACTAAAAAACTTTAAAAAAAGAAAATACCATGTCTAAATCATCAAAAGATTTAAAATTTTTATCATGGAATGTAAATGGGCTCAGAACATCGAGTAGGAGGAGGAGAATCTTTGAATATTTAAAACTAGTAGACAGCGAAGTGATCATTCTCCAAGAGACGCATCTTTTAAACCAAGAATGGGAACATATAATTAAATCGCTGAACTGGGTAGATTCCTACGTTTGTACTAACCAAAATTGCAATACAAAGGGAATTGCAATACTTTTCAAAAAACACTTAATGTGAAAATCATTCAGAAAACAGTGGACAATAAAGGTAGATGGGCTGTAGTAAGAGTGAAAATATATGACAACAACCTAACAATAGCGGGTTATTATGGACCAAATATTGATGATCCAAACCACTTACAAAATCTGTATACGGAGCTCTTAACCACATCTGATCCTATACTGCTCGGGGGTGACTTTAACATTATAATAAACCCCAATTTAGATAGATCTCCACCAGGAAGACAATCTAATCTACCAAAAATGAGAGAGTGGCTAAACATATAACAGGGATTTAGATCTGATCGATATGTGGAAAGAGAACGGGAACAAAGAGCACCCATTTACCCTACACAACAAAAAACTAGGATTCACTAAATCTACCGAGGTTATCAGATCTGGAAAACGAAGAGGTAAATGCAGAAATAACAACAGAAGAAGTAAGAACAGCCTTGAAATATTTGAAAAAAGGGAAAGCCGCCGGGCCTGATGCTCTACCAAACGAACTGTATTCAACACTAAGGGAAGTTATAGCCCCGCCACTAACGAGACTACTAAACAAAATCTATAGGGAAAAAGAAAAAATTCCTGACACTTGGCATGACGCTATTATTAGTCTTATCTTAAAACCAGGAAAGAACCCCACAGTCTGTGAGTCATATAGACCCATATCCCTGCTAAATTGTGAATATAAAATCTTCACAAAAATAATAGCAGGTAGACTAGCGCTGGTAATGCCAAAACTGATACACCCAGACCAAAAGGGTTTTATAAAAGAAAGGCAAATATCTGATCTCACCCACGAACTCTTTGCAGCAGTTGATATAGCTACTAGTGAAAAAATCCCCCTTACAATAATAACTTTCGACGCGGCAAAAGCGTTCGATCGAGTTAATTGGTCTTTTCTAAATAGAGTGGTCAACAAATATAAGCTTGGTCAAAATTTTAGCCATCTGATAATTGAGACCTATAGATCCCCAAGAGCAAAGCTCCTAATTAATGGGGGCCTAACTAACAATTTCACAATACAAAGAGGAACAAGACAAGGGTGCCCGCTCTCTCCCTTGCTTTTCAACCTATACATTGAACCTCTGGCAGCCACAATTAGAAACAACGAAACAATAATTCCTTTTCAATATCAGGACTGGCTCAAAAAGGTGGCACTCTATGCTGACGATTTAATGATTTTTACAGGGAATTATCAAAACTCCTTCCCAGCAATAAATAAGGCAATTACAGAGTTTGGGAAGATATCCGGATACTTAACAAACGAAGCAAAAACTGAATCAATGAGCTGGAACACTCAACAGAATAATCCATACACAAGAGATAAAATAAAATATCTGGGTATAATCATAGTAAAAGAACTTGAAAAAATCCCCCAAATAAATCTGACTAGGATTTCACTAGAAACAAAAAAGCTCTTGAAGGTATGGGACAAGCTACCTTTAAACATGATTGGAAGATCTAATCTGGTAAAAATGTCGATCCTTCCCAAATTTACCTTCCTTTTTAACGCCATTCCACTGGAGTTCAAGAAAGAACATTTGAAAAAAATTCAAGGAGATATAACAACCTTCATATGGGCCTCAAAAGGTTCAAGGATTGCTTGGAGCAAAATGAGAAGAAGAAAACAACTAGGAGGAATAGCTAGCCCAGATATTATGGAATACTGTAGAGCTTTCTAATTCAAGAATGCAAGAATTCTGGTAAACTGCCTTAATTTTTACCCCCATTATCTCCAAATATTAACAAATAAAACAGACCACTTCCTGTTTAAATTCGGACATCCCAAATTCTTTAAAAAAATAAAACTAAAGGTACTAAAAAATCTGGCAAAACTCTGGTACCAATTAAGAAGCGCATTAAATATTCCTTACTACAGCAAAACAGCCCCTATATGGGATTCACCAGGCACCCCTGAGTGCCTAAAAGATGTCCTATCATCTCCCCTAAGAACGGTAGGAATTAACAATTGGGGACAACTGATGACAGAGAACTCAATAGTGCCTTGGGAACAACTTACAGAAATTACTAACGGGACACTCTCAAAATTTAAATACTATCAACTTACAAGCTGGTCTATTTCTTTGTCGGAGAAAAAAACTGGAAATATAGAGATAGAGAAAGAGATCATGAAAATCTCCCCAATAAAAAAGGAAATTTCAATATGGTACTGGGCCATAATCACTTCAGGAGATGATAGCACCTCTATTTCGGAATCAATCTGGAGTAAAAACATTCCACACTCGGAACTTGACAACTTATGGCAGAAATCTTGTGAAAAATGTTGGACTATTATCAAACCAGCGCGTTTGAAGAGAAATCATCTGTTCACATTACACAGGGCATACTGGACACCAAAAAGATTGTCAAATTTTAAAGGAGCAAGCATAAAATCCTGCCCCAAGTGCGGATTAGAAAAAGCAGACGATATTCACATGTTCCATAGATGCCCACAATTGGAACCCTTCTGGCAAGAAGTAGGTAACATGCTAATTCGGATATTGGGAGCAACCCTAAAAGTAAGTACAACACTAATTATTTTTGGGATATGTACTGAGTTAAATGTAAGTAACGAAAGGTTAACCAGAAAACAAGAAAATCTACTATTCACCTTGATACACCTTGCTAGAAGAGAGATCTGTCTGAATTGGGTTAAACCAACATCTCCACTACATAAAGATTGGCTTAATTCCGTTATAAATACTAATAATTTAGATAGAAAGGGAAAATTCTCCAAAAAGTTTAATTTCTGGGAAATCTGGGAAAACCATTATACTAATCAATATACAAGAGATACCTGAAAAAGCAACAATATGTCCGATGATTAAAGCGGTGACAATAATTCAGACGGGAATTATTTCCCGCCGAGTAGCTATAAAGGCTAGCTCTACTTCCTCTACGCCATGAATTATTGAATATGGTAAAGGACACAGAAGGATTATAACACGACAGATCCACCAAAGGGGTACTCTAAGTGGCCGGAAACATATAAGAAAAGAGTGAAGGAATAAAAGTGGAAGTCCTAAAATTCTCTGTGGTACTCCTTATACATTCATACGCAAAATGAGGATAAAAAAACAAAAAAAACCCTGTAAGTGCTTGGCTGAAAATTCGTCCCTGCTGATTCGCGGATTTTACCGCGATTTCGCAAGATTCGCGGATCGCGAAATCGCGGAAAATCCGCAAATTCCACGAGCAGAACAAATTTTCAGCCCATGCTTATACATGAGTCACAAATGCAAATTCGAAATCCCTTCCACTGCCTTCCAATGTTAGATTTGGGGGTCTCTGGTTGGCACAAGTAGGTACTTGTGACAAATAGGGACCCTCTCCTCTAGGCAAGAGGTGTGGCGCCGCGGCCAGGGCGACTGACTCCGGAATCTGGGGATCATGGTTCGATCCCCGGCACCGGCGGCAGATTAGCCCAGCACCATGTGACTCTGGGCAATAGCTTGCTTAATCTTCCCGACGGCCCCCAGCGCCTAGAGACCCTAACGGGTGATTGTGCGCTTTACAAAAATGTGGATATTAGGCAGGAAAAGGGGGATTACACTCCTAAAATAACTCCTTCTCACCCTCTAGGTTGCCTGGCGAGAGCAGTCAAGGCTTTACTTCAGAGGCGTTGTAAGTTAAGCAGTTGTGACCACATACAGTAACCCAGTGACAACACTACAAATAGACCCCACACAGGTTTTATATAAAAAATAGGTATACTTTATATAGAGTTACCACAAGACCATAAATGACAAAAATACACACTATGATGACTTTAAGATGGTAGATTTAAGATTAGTTCAGTTCAGTTCTTAGATGCGACACTCTGCGTCAATGTACCTTAAGTTGTGTTGCGCTTCCACGACAAGCAATGTCGCAGCAATGGGAAATGCGGCAAAGTTCAGGTGCAAAGAAATAAAGACGTGAAGATCTTCCAGATGCAGCACTCTTCTCGGGGATGCGAGAAGTTCTCGGTCTGTTGCGTGGACTACAGCTGCGACATCCAAGATGCGACAGCAGCAGCTCCAGCGCCGACACTCTTCTCCCACAATGCATGAAGCTTCCGCTTTATGCGACAACTACAGCGGTGACATCCAAGATGCGACGGCAGCAGCTCCGACGGCGGCGCGCTTCTCGGGGATGCGAGGTGCTCTTGGTTGATGCGGTGCTATGCGACAGTTCCAGCGGCGACACCCTCCTTCGGAGTTGTGACGGCAGGCACAGCGACGGCGACGCGCTCCGACCTCGTTGCGAGATTCTTCTCCTGATGCGGTGCAGTGCGACAGCTCGAGCGGCGACACCCTCCTTCTTCAGAGTTTCAACGGCAGCAGCAGCGACGGCAACATGCTTCCTGTTCGTTGCCATATGCTTCTCTCCGATGCGGTGCAGTGCGACAGTTCCAGCGGCGACACCCTCCTTCGGAGTTGCGATTGCAGTCACAGCGTCAGCGACATGCTTCTTCTCGTTGAGTCGCGCTTCCAGCTCCTTGCGACACGCAGTTCCTCAGAAGGCCCAAAACAGCAGCAGGCACTTCCAAAAGAACTCTGGGGAGCTGGGGGGTGAGGTCTGTTGTCCTTGAGACTTCAGCAGGATGCAAGCTCTTTTCCAAGCCCTTGGATATCCTTCACAAGTTGAAAGCAAAGTACACAAAGTTCCTTTCTCCTTCCTTTGGCAGTAAGGCAACCACTGCAGGCCAATCCCCCAAGCAGCACCAGCTTGGGAATAGTCTCTCCTCACTTTCTTCAGGTTCCTCTCCTCAGTAAAGGTTTCTTCTTGTAGTCCAATTTCTAAGTGTCAGCATAAAATCCGTTTTGTTTGCGAAGTTTGCGGATTTTTGGCAAATTCGTGGTCCGCGAATCGCGCAAATTTGCCCTAAAATCTGCAAATTCGCAAGCTGCAGATTTTTTTGCTTGGTCGCGCTTGAAAAATACAATATCGCGCGCCCTGCGTTGACTTACCGTGATTCTGAGTTCAACGAGTTGTTTTTCCTCCCGGTTTGCGTGTGTTGTGCCATTTTGCATCTTGCTGCGTGATCACGCGAGAGTTTTTCGACCGCGGTTACGTCATTGTGACCCGCCATCTTGCACAGCAAGAGTTTGACAACGCGAGTACGTCATAAGGGCCCGCGTAAACAATGCCGAACACGTAAATGCGGCGCGCAGCTGACTTCCGGCGAGAGATTTGAACAGCTCGCTTTCCCGAAACTGCAAAAATTGCAATTCTGCAAAAGAAATCCACCGCAGGCAGCATAAACCTTCTGAAAATTGATGATTTTGATCAGAATAACTCCTCAGATTGACATTTGGCTGCACTTTTTGGTGCAAGGAGTCCATTTTTTTGGGGGGGGGGGGCGGGAGGAAGGAAGTGCCCCAGAGTCTCCAACTTCCTGTTCCTGTCCAGCAGGCTCCTCCCAGTGCTTTGTCCATGTCCTGGTCACTTTTCATTTGGATCTGGAGCTGGAAGGATTACTTTTTGTGGCTGCAGCTGGATATTTGTATTTGAGGACTTTTTGTTTGGATCACTTTTAGATTACTTTTGGATTTGAGATTTTACAAGTAAGTTGGTGTTGTTTGCTTGGGGCATTGCAGTTGCTGCATCTACAATTGTTAAACTTTTTCACAACTTAAAAACATATATATTGTGGGTAGCCACAGTATGCAGTAGGCCCAGGGTTAGTCATGGGTGCATGATACAACTGTTTCTGTGAGTTTTGTTGAACTTAAATATAATTTATGTCATGGAATTGAATAGCTCACTGTTATATGTGGAATTTTAATTTTGGGCTGCGTGTAAAGCCACACTAGCCAGTAAGCCTGGCGTAGTGAGTGGTGCATGGACCAAGTCTTTCTGTGGGGTGTCTTGAATTTAAACATCATTGAGGGTATGGATGGCATTGGATTGTGGTGATTTTTGTGTGTTTTTCACTTTTTGGGGTGGTGTTGGGGCCTGGCCATGTGGGTGGGGGCCATTTTGAGGCCTGGTCCAGGCATGGCCTGGCCATGTGGCTGGGGGTCAAGGGCCCATTTTGAAGCCAGGCAGTGTGCTCAGGCCTGCACCCAGTTTGCCTTGCTTTCTTCCATTAGGCCCAGGGGTAGTGAGTGGTGCATGGACCAAGTCTTTCTGTGGGGTGTCTTGAATTTAAACATCATTGAGGGCATGGATGAAATTGGATTGTGGTGATTTCTGTGTGCTTTTTTTTACTTTTTGGGGTGGTGTTGGAGCCTGGCCATGTGGGTGGGGGGCATTTTGAGGCCTGGTCCAGCCAGGGCCTGGCCATGTGGCTGGGGGTCAAGGGCCCATTTTGAAGCCAGGCAGTGTGCTCAGGCCGGCACCCATTTTGGCTTACTTTCATCCATTAGGCCCAGGGGTAGTGAGTGGATCATGGACCAAGTCTTTCTGTGGGGTTTCTTGAATTTAAACATCATTGAGGGCATGGATGACATTGGATTGTGGTGATTTTTGTATGTTTTTTGACTTTTTGGGGTGGTGTTGGAGTCTGGCCATGTGGGTGGGGGCCATTTTGAGGCCTGGTCCAGGCAGGGCCTGGCCATGTAGCTGGGGGTCAAGGGCCCATTTGGAAGCCAGGCAGTGTGCTCAGGCCTGCACCACATTTGCCTTGCTTTCTTCCATTAGGCCCAGGAGTAGTGAGTGGTGCATGGACCAAGTCCTTCTGTGGGGTGTCTTGAATTTAAACATCATTGAGGGCATGGATGGCATTGGATTGTGGTGATTTGTAAGTGTTTTTCGACTTTTTGGGGTGGTGTTGGAGCCTGGTCATGTGGGTGAGGAACATTTTGAGGCCTGGTCCAGGCAGGACCTGGCCATGTGGCTGGGGGTCAAAGGCCCATTTTGAAGCCAGGCAGCGTGCTCAGGCCTGCACCCAGTTTGCCTTGCTTTCTTCCATTAGGCCCAGGGGTAGTGAGTGGTGCATGGACCAAGTCTTTCTGTGGGGTGTCTTGAATTTAAACATCAGTGAGGGCATGGATGGCAGACGGTGGCAGGGCCTGGCCATGTGGCTGGGGGTCAAGGGGCCATTTTGAAGCCAGGCAGTGTGCTCAGACCTGCACCCAGTTTGTCTTGCTTTCATCCATTAGGCCCAGGGGTAGGGAGTGGATCATGGACCAAGTCTTTCTGTGGGGTGTCTTGAATTTAAACATCATTGAGAGCATGAATGGCATTGGATTGTGGTGATTTTTGTGTGTTTTTTGACTTTTTGGGGTGTTTAACTGATATTCCCCTGGCTTCCATTGCTTTTAGGTGCACAAGAGAACCACCAGTGCCAGGAAGAAGTCCTGAAGCGGTGTGTGCAGCACAACGTCACGTGACGTCACGTGTGGCCACAGACAAGACAACTCTGCAACTCGTGCAACTGCGGCCTGCTGTTCTGACATCTGAAGAAGATGGGCCCAAAGAAAGTTGGCCGTAGCGCCTCAGCGAAAAAAGTTGCCAGTGCCACTGCGAGTAAGAAGGAGCAGAAGAAGCAAGTGGCACCACCTACCAAGGAGACTGGTGGGCCCACCGACACCTTTTTTGGTAAAAAAAATAATTACGCCTGCAGCAGCAGCGGTGTCCGCCGGGGACCAAGCTGGAAGCAGCACCTCTGCTTCATTGGGCTCAGTGCCACCACGCCAAGTTAGGTCCAAGACCATGAGGGCTGCTGAGGCAGCCACTTTAGTTTCTCAATCACCATCGACCAGTGATGTTGGCTCATCACAAGAAAATACCATCCAATCAACGCCGGGTGTAACTCAGCTGACGAGTGTTCAACAACCACAGCCGCAACGACAACCACAGGTGCAACTAGTACAAGCGCAAGTACATGGGCAAGGAGAGGCGCAAGGAGAGGCGCAATGAGAGCCGCAAGAAGAGGCGCAAGTAGAGGCGCAAGGAGAGGCGCATGGAGAGGTGCATGGAGAGGTGCAACTAGAGGTTCATGGAGCGGCACAACTGCCTACAACGCTTGTTCCTCCAGAAGTAGGGGCACATCAGGAAATTGATATTCAAGCGGAGGTATCATCCGAGGAAGCCACTCCTCCAGATGATGATCCATGGTCTTCCAGATCCCCAGCAAGAAAAAGGTCAAGGAGGGCTACTACTACTACTACAAGTTATTCTTTAAGCCCCCTTCATTCTGATGACCTTGATTGGAACCCACCAATGCACTTTGAGAGTGAGGCACGCCATGAGCCGACAAAGGTAGCTAAGCCTAAAAGGAAGGTTCCTGCAAGGCTTCCACTTATGGGTGATGACGAACAAGAAGTGGTGTCTTCTGCTGCTGATGAACAGTCTGACGACGACCCAGTCATCACAGTCGTCACTCCAGCCCCAGCGGGCATGCAGCAGACAGACATTTTCACCCTATCCGGAATGGCTGCTGAGCGGGATGTGGGCGGCGTGGCACTGGTACCACCACCAACGCAGTTAACTACAATACCAACACGACCTACAGCTTCCATATTTTTTAGGCAGTAGGGCCGGCAGGGACCTCCATCCAGCTCGACCTCCATTACCTCAAGTAGTGGTGCTGTAAGTGAACAACAGAAATGAATTCAGCCATGCCCATCCTCCACTTCATCTGGCATTGAAACTCAAAGTAGCACCTCCACCACCAGAAGACATCTCCAGTCCCCAGTTTGGGACTTCTTTACTGTTAGCCAAAATGCGGAAAACATGGTCGTTTGTTCGATTTGTAAAACATTAGTTAGTCTGGGTAAGCTTGGTACCAACTATGGTACCGGAAGCCAGAGAGGTCATCTCAAAAAACACCACACTATCCAGTGGGAGGCACACCTAAGTAAGATCCAAACATATCCATTGATATTGCATCTGATGATGACGAGGGGCTGATCGTGCAGGGGAAGTGAAGAAGCGACAGACATTTTTTCTGCCACACCCAGTACCCCTGGCAGCAGCACTGCAGTGGTAGCGCCCACACCCTCTACCCCTGCAACATGTATGAGGCACACTAAGAGTCTGGGAGAGACACCAATGAGAAAAGGTATATCACTGAGCCTAACTGGTTTGAAGAAGTCATCATCATCATCATCACGTAAAATGGTCCAGCCCAGCATTAGCAGAATGTTTTGGTCGGAAGCGCCATTTGAACGCAACCACCCAACGGCACGTCTGTATAACACAAAGCTGGCTAAAATGTTAGCGCTGGACCTTCTCCCTTTTTCTTTCGTGGAAGGGGTGGGTTTTCTAGAATTTGTGGCAACAGTCTGCCCTAAATGGAAGGTTCCTAGCCGGTCCTATTTTGCCAGAGTTGCGGTTCCAGCACTACATCAAGATGTGCTGGAGGTGATTGGGGCAGCTTTGCAGAAGAGTGCTGTTCACACTATCCGCCTGACAACAGACATGTGGACCAGTTGCTAAGCCCTTGATTACATGTGCATCAGTGCACACTGGGTCTCTTTTGCAGGGGTTAGAGACAAGTTATCTGCAGGTGTTGACAGTGCCACAATTTTTCAAGCTAGTAGGAAACATGCAACAGTAGCCATTTTGCCATGGAGAAAACTCATACTGCACCTAACCTTTTGGAGGAGTTTAATAGGAAGGTCTATGAATGGCTGCATACAAGAAATCGCATAGTTGGTTATGTTTCCACGGATAATGGCAGTAATATAGTTAAGGCCATGCAGCAAGGTGACTATTTCAGAGTGCCGTGTTTGGCGCACAGTATTAACATCGTGGTGCCAGATTTCTTGAAAAAAGAAAACACAGTCAGCAAGTTACTGATCACCTGCCAAAGAATCTGCACACATTTCAGCCATTCTTTTAAGGCCCAGAAGGAGCTGAGGAGCATTCAACATGAACGTAGACTGCCAGTCAAAGGACTCATCCTGGAGGTGGCAACACGTTGGAACTCAATCTTTTACATGCTTGAGCGTCTGTCTGAGCAGTGGGGGGTAATAAATGATTATGTCTATAAAGTGGGTTCTACTATGAAAGACATGAGGCTAGAGTTGGAGGAAGGGAAGCTAGTTGCAAGCCTGACAGACATGCTTCGTCCTTTTGATGTCTTCACGCTTGAAGTCAGCAGGGAGGACTGTTCTTTGGGCAAAGCTATCCCATTGTTGGTCATGCTAGAGCACCAACTGAAGCTATACAAAAAGGGATGATGGACGGAGCGTTTGAACAAATCAAACACTCACCCCAGTCAAGTGATCTGGGTTTAATCCATCACCATTCTTTAAAGGTGGTGTCTTCAACGTTCTGAGATGATGCTGACAAGCAAGACGCATATCAGTTGGCAGAGAGGTTATGAAGCCGCCTAGTTGCCAATGAAAGGCTTAAAAACATACATACAGAACAACATTACATTTGTGCCATTATTCTGGATCCACGGTACAAAAAGGCAGTGGCCAGCAAAGCATTCATTCCTTTTGATGAAGCAGATGTTTCAAAGTACAAACATTGGCTAGCTGTCTCAGCCACTCGGTTAGAAAAAGAGCGGCAGAAAATTCAAGGAGCCGGCAGAAGAACAACTGAATTAGCAGGCCATCCGGTGTCAAGTTCCACTTCTGAATCTGTGGCCAAAGGGAGTCACTTTCCCTCAAAGCCGTTAATGACACCAGCAACCGTATCATCATCCTCACCTGCACCAGGGCCAGCCATAATATTGTCGGAAGCTGATTGGCTAACTCATCAAGGGTTTGCTCGTTCCAGTGCTGCAAAGGCCACAGATGGTACGCAAAGTGGAGCAACCGTGGAGAACCATGAGTCAATGGTGCAGGCCTATCTGGATGACCCAACAGAGGTCTTTGTTAATCTGAACCCATTTCTCTATTGGTGTAGGAAAAGGCTTCTATGGCCACTGATCACCAACCTGGCTCTAAATTATTTGTCTTGCCCACTCACAAGCGGGTCTTCTGAACGTGTTTTCAGTGCTGCTGGTGCCATTGTAACTTCAAAAAGGACCCGCCTCTCATCCAAAAATGTGGAGAGGTTAACACTGATCAAGATGAATCAGCACTTCATACCACCAGATTACAAAATACGTGAATGCACGCGGGAAGGAAAGGACACCGACTTAGGTGACGGAAGTCCTTCTTTGTTAGCTGACCTACTCCCGTCTCAATTCATAGCGTTTGAGGACGAGCTCTACTTCCCTGACACCGAGGCCTGAAAATGACTTCCTTTTTTTTCGTCCTTATTTAATTTTATTCCTGTGTGTCTTTCTTTGTTTTGCAACTTTTACCACAACAAAACTCTAATCACCTAATCACAACAAGTCCATCAGCAGCACTGTCTTCATCTTATTTTCCTTATTGATTTGAAGGTGCCGCAGTTTGCATTCCTGAGGTTCACAAGTTCACAACTCAATCATGCTCCTCTATCCTCCTCCTCCAGACTCCCCCTATCCATTTCCCTCAAGGCAGATGGATGGATTACGATGAATAAAGAAACTTTGTCTTCGTAGAAAAGTCCCCTCAAGTGGGACTGAAATTACTGACTGACTACGTGCTTGCTGATTGCTGACAGAGTGACTTCTGAAATTGACAGGAGAGGCTGCCCTGTGGGCCCTCACTTTCCGAAGAAGATGCGGACACAAAATAGAACAGGTAATGAATAATGAGAAGATGGCATGCAGTGGACAGCAATGGCTGTCTGTCTCTGATGAAACCAATTGCTGTTTGTTTTTTGTGCATGAAATGAATCATATGTCTTGTCTTAGTTATTATTTAATCTTTTACAGAGTAATTGTAAACCATGTCTACTACTAAGTTTTTTTTTAACTTTGTTTAATTCAAATTGTACTTCAACTTCATGGGCCGCCACTATGTTGCATTTTCCAATATGACAATTGTCCTTGGAGTGGACTCACTTGCCAATATACCATGATGATTGATTAAAAAATATATCTTTTTTCTTAACAGTCACTCACTGGGATGGATGGATCATCAGCGTCGCTTTACGGAAGAACTATGGCCAATTTGTGAATGGCAAACAGGTAAACCAGTCTACAACAACTACTACAGCAGAACTACATGTCTGTCTATTCGTGGTATGTAGTGGTCGAGGGCGAGGCAGTATACTGTTGTTGTTATGCCAGGCAGAGTCCACTCCACTCCAGACAGCAGTTCATGTAAAATTGGGGCTATGTGGCTTGCTGCATACAATTGGATATGCTTTGTCTGTCTGACAAAGAGCCTAGGTATGCTACATCAGGTTGCTTCACTCAGTGGTGCCTGCCTTGATCGTCTGCATGGCCCTGCCTCAAGCTTGGGCCAAACATCCATTATGTTTGCGAAATTTGCTGTTTTTCGCGAATCTTGCGAAATTACCGAAAATTCCCAAATTCTTGAGCAGAACAGATTTTTGGCCCATGATTGCGGCAGGGCCATGCAGACGGTCAAGGCAGGCACCACTGAGTAAAGCTTCCTGATGTAGCATACCTAGGCTCTTTGACACAGACAGACAAAGCATATCTAGGGTTTAGGGTTCAGAGCGATTTACTAGGGTTTTCGGGTTTAAGTTGGTAGGGTTCCCGCTGAGTCTAGGGCTCAGGGCCCGATGCAGGCTCATATATAATGATGTTGGCAAGGTTTTAGGTTTTTTTTTTGGTGTTTTGCAGGCGCGTGTGTTTGGGTGAAAAGTGAAAACTAGTCGTACACCTTCTTCTTCTTCTTCTTCTTCAAAGAGCGCAGTGGTTCGATTTTGTTCTGCCTTGCTGAGATTCTTGGGAATCGCTTGAACAAGTGTCCAGGTAAGTTTCAAGAGGATCGAAGTAGTGGAAAGCTGAAAACAGCAATTTTATTGTGAACAGCGCAATTTGCCATGTTTTGGATATACCAGTATTGCATGTTTTTGGGGGGCTGTTTGGGGGTGTTCTAGATTTGTGGGGGTGAGTCGGGGGTCTTGGAGCACTGCTGGAAAGGTCTAATTTTGATTGCAAGTGGTTTCAAGAAAATCGATGGTGGAAAAGGGGGGTTTGGGCCTAGCTGCGTTTGGGCCTAGCTGCAGACAGCGTTTTGGCACAATTTAAACTGAGGCCTAGCAGTATTGCGTGTTTTTGGGGGGCTGTTTGGGGGGGTTCTAGGTTTTTTGGGGTGGGTTGGGGGTCTTGGAGCACTGCTGGGAAAGTCTAATTTTGATTGCAAGTGGTTTGAAGAAAATCCATGGTGGAAAAGGGGAGTTAGGGCCTAGCTGCAGAGCGCGTTTGGAGTGATTTTGAGGTAGGCCTCAAATTTTCTAAGTGTGACATTTTTCCTTTTTGCTTTTGGCCTGTTTGGGGTGTTCTACTTTTTTGCGGGTGGGTTGAGGGGTCTGGGGGCATTGCTGGGAAGGTCTAATATCGGATGCAAGTGGTTTGGAGAAAATCCATGGAGAAAAAGTTTTTCCTTTTTAGCTCACTTGCGTGTTTTTGGGGGCTGTTTGGAGGGGTTCTAGGTTTTTGGGGGTGGGTTGGGGGGTCTTGGAGCACTGCTGGGAAAGTCTAATTTTGATTGCAAGTGGTTTGAAAAAAATACATGTGGAAAAGGGAAGTTAGGGCCTAGCTGCAGAGCGCGTTTGGAGTGATTTTGAGGTAGGCCTCAAATTTTCTGTGTGACATTTTCCATTTTTGCTTTTGGCCTGTTTGGGGGTGTTCTACGTTTTTGCGGGTGTGTTGAGGGGTCTGGGGCAATGCTGGGAAATTCTAATATTGGATGCAAGTGGTGTGGAGAAAATCCATGGTGAAAAAGTTTTTTCTTTTTAGCTCACGTGCGTGTTTTTAGGGGCTGTTTGGGGGGTTCTAGGTTGGGGGTGGGTTGGGGGGTCTTGGAGCACTGCTGGGAAAGTCTTATTTGATTGCAAATGGTTTGAAGAAAATCCATGGTGGAAAAGGGGAGTTAGGGTCTAGCTTCAGAGTGCGTTTGGAGTGATTTTGAGGTAGGCCTAAAATTTTCTAAGTTTGACATTTTCCATTTCTGCTTTTGGCCTGTTTGGGGGTGTTCTACTTTTTTGCGGGTGGTTTGAGGGGTCTGGGGGCACTGCTGGGAAGGTCTAATATCGGATGCAAGTGGATGGGAGAAAATCCATGGTGAAAAAGTTTTTCCTTTTTAGCTCACTTGCGTGTTTTGGGGGGGCTGTTTGGGAGAACATCCATGGTGGGAATGGGGGGTGTGGGCCTAGTTGCAGACAGCGTTTTCGCACAATTTAAACTGAGGCCTAGCAGTATTGCAGGTTTTTGGGGGGCTGCTTGGGGGGGATTCTAGATGTTTGGGGATGGGTTGAGGGGTCTGGGGGGACTGCTGGGAAGGTCTAATTTTGTTCTAAAATAGCAGTTTGCACCTAGCTTGAGGGGAACGATCCACACAATTTGCCCATACTTACTAATTACTATCCTTGAAAAGGAGCCTCAGAGTACGCTCTTTCGAAATGAAGCTTGTATGTAATACTGTCGACTCTGAAACTGAAAGTGTTATTTTTGCACTACACAGCGTACCTTATATTTATTTCCCCGTGGTGTTAATATCACTTCCTGTTTTTCCATCAACAATTACTGGCCGGCTTTTACCCTGTGCGATTGGAAAAACGTCGATGAACTCAGGCTTACCATTAGCGATCCGCAGTTCCACATCCACCAGGCAGGCAGTGAACAGTGTGTCTGGTCACCAAGATTGATCGACGGAGCGTCAGATGGAATGGAGGAGTACCGCGAAGAGGAATGGCTGGATGCACGCAACTTCACAAATTCAACAGGACAACTACAACATATAGTTACAGTATCCTCTACATTTCTCCTTATCTTTTAAATAATCCTATTGTTGTGAACTTATATGAGTGTGACTCTGTGCATTTCTTTGCTCTCTGCTTCAAATTCATCCCTCCAGCCATTGTATACGTTTTTCTTTGCTATTTTTAAAACTAATTTCATGTACTAAGTGTTGTTTATTCTCTCTGGGGGCAGATAGGCAAGTGAAATTGCGTAATTACTGCAGCCCTGTACTGTCACATTGTTTCTTCATAGTTAGTAAGTTGTAGAAAGTACTACTTAGTTTAAGTAACCTAACCATCCATTTAGCAATCAACTTCATGCATGCAGTAGTGCATGCAGTTCCTTTATGTCCCTTAAAAGATTTATGAATATCTTCCTATCCAAAGATTTGTTTATCTTCATTTATTGTTTGCCCATGCTGTTTTTTTTTCCTCTCTCCGCAAAATGTTCCCCAAAAACCCCATTCCCATCCAATTTTCAAACCCTAACCCTCTTCCCCCGGGCTGTGTGGTTTTCATTGAGGTGTGACTAAATTACAACAATAATTCCACACACTTGCTGGGGAGGATAAGGTCAAAGCAACAGAAAATTAATTTCAAGGCTGGTGAAGGAATCCGAGGATATAGTCTAACTTTGGCACTTTATTCCTTGATCTCCCTCCCTCTTGGACATCGACACCCCCTGATCCTTCTCCCCGCACAGCCGAGTAAGGCACTGCAGCGGGTCGCAGGAGGATCCCCGTCATCCCCGGAGCGCAGGCCACGCCCACATTCTTAGGCCACGCCCCCTCCCCTACCCATATAGCGATGTGTCTTCCGCGGACGCACAGCCGACGGGCGCAGCGGGCGCGCGTCAGCGCGCCGAAGGCGCGCCAAAGGTAAGCCCGTCTGCGCCCGTCCGCGACCGCCCGGGACCAGGGGCCATGCACCCTGCCCCTGCTCTAACTTATACTTCAGTCCAGTTACTATCATATGGCAAATCGCAGATCATCCCCCCCTCCTTCACCAGCGTATCATTTCTTTGGGTATTTCTGCCCCATCACCCTTCTTGTCCAGCCCCATGCCGCTCACTCTCCGGCCTATTACCCTTTCCTCTCCTGCCCTTTCTTCCCCCCCGCCGCCCCTCACAGCCTCTGCCTACCTGCTAAACACCAGATCGGCCGGCAAGCACCAACTTGAACTTTTTAACCTACTGGACACCGAGACCCCCGACTTTCTGTTTCTAACAGAAACTTGGTTCTCAGCCGACTCTCTTCCCGACTTACTGTCCACCCTACCTGATTCCTATTATGCTCTTCGGGTGGACCGCCCAGCAGGTAAATCCGGTGGGGGGTGGCGATGATAATTCGCTCCACCCTTCAATTCTCGCTTCTCCCCCACCCCCTCATACCTGGTGTTGATTTCCTAGTCGCCCGCTCAGTCAACTTTCCGGCCCCCCTCACAATAGTTCTTATGTACCGACCCCCACAGAATATGCCTTGCTTTGTACCTACCCTACAAGAAATCCTGGCCACGCTTGTGGTCAACAATTCATCCGTGATCCTCTTAGGAGACTTCAACTATTGGCCGGGCGATCCCAGGGAAGACCAGTCCTCCAAAGACTTTTGGGCCACCCTCCAGTGTCTTAATTTTCTTCCTCACGTTCATTCCCCCACTCATGTCCATGGCCACACACTGGACCAAATCTGGTCGGCTAGCTGCACCATACGCTGCCCCACTGTTCTCCCCTGTATATGGTCCGACCATTTCCTGATTTCTTTCTCCATCGAGCTTGAACCTCCAGAGAGACCCCTCATACCTAAGAACATCTCGGCCCGCAATTGGAATCAAGTGGATCTCAGCTCCCTTGGGGCCTCTCTCGCTCTCTCCCCTCCTGATCTGGCGAACCTTTGCCTTGATTCCCAAGTGGATGCCCTGAATCATTGGTTATCTTCTTCCTGCGACTTGGTTGCCCCCCTAAAGAAAGTTAAGGCTTGCCGTCCCCATGATGCCCAAAAGTGGTTCACGGACGAACTCAAAACTCTCAGACTGGACCTTCGGCGCTCTGAACGCCACTGGAGGAGCAATTATTGCCCCCTTCTACGTGCAAAATATAAGTCGCTATTAGTCAACTACAAGAAGGCCATCCTCTCTGCCAAAACGACCTATTTTTCAGAGATAATTACCTCCTCAGCTAACAAGCCTAAGGAGATCTTCTCCACAATTCGCAATTTAGTTTCTTCTGACAGGGCCAACCTTAACCTCATGCCTTCCCAAGCTCTCTGCACTTCCTTAAACAATTTTTTCTTAGAGAAAATTGAAAAAATCAAATCCAAAATTCATCCATCCTCTATGTCACTCCCTCCCCCCGTTCTTCCCACACCCTCCGCTTCTCTTCATCAATTTCCTTATATCTCCCAGGAGTCTTTTCTTGAACTCCTTCAGAAAGTCAAGTCGGGCTCCCCGACCGACTGTGTTCCAGCTCGTATCCTGGGAGAGCTCTTTACCCACTGTCCCGCACCCACTCTCTCCCTTCTTAACGCTTCTATCTCATCTGGTCTAGTACCAAAATCTTTCAAATCTGCCATAGTCTTTCCTATTCTAAAAAAACCCGGCCTAGACCCCTCTCTCCCATCCAACTTCAGGCCCATCTCCCTCCTTCCTTACCTCGGGAAGATCCTAGAGAGCTACATCACCACATGCCTCTCCAACTTCATTGAGGGAAACCATCTTCTGGCCTCTCACCAAGCGGGATTCCGCCCAGTCCACTCCACTGAATCAGTGGTCTTGTCCGTTCTAGATGAACTTAAGAGCAAGGCTGACTCCAATTTACCCCAAGCCTTGGTACTCCTCGATCGGTCCGCTGCGTTTAACACGGTCGACCATTCCATTCTACTTGACCGTGTCTGCGTAGCGGGCATTCGAGGCACTGCCCTTTCTTGGCTCTCCTCTTTTCCCACCGAACGGACTCAGGCAGTCCAGCTTTCTGGTTTTTCTGCCCCCTCCTGCCTGGTCCCCTGTGGCATCCCCCAAGGCTCTTCCCTGTCCCCTCTCCTCTTTAATCTTTACATTTACCCCCTCATCCTTTCTCTCCTTGAAATGGGGGTCTCCGTATATAACTACGCGGATGACCTCCAGCTGGTATTCGATCTCTCTTCCCCTTCTGAATCCCTACCCAAATTTCATTCCACCCTAGCCTTCATCTCGGGGTGGATGAACTCCAATCAACTCAAACTTAATCTGGACAAAACGGAGCTGGTCCTGGCTGGACATACCATCTCTCCTTGGTCTGCTGCTTTTTGGCCCTCCACCTTTGGCCCCTCGCCCACGCCAGCGGCCTCTGCTAAGACCTTGGGCATTAAAGTCAGTCTGGACCTCTCCATGCACGCCCAGATTAGTTCAGTTGTATCTTCTTGCTTCCTCTCCCTCCGGATCATCTGGAAAGTGTCCCGTTTTTTTTCTTCCGATGCCCTCAAACTTATTATTTCGGCTCTGATTTTGTCCCGTCTTGACTACGGGAACAGCCTCTTCGTAGGCATTCCTGCCTACGAACTTTGCCGTCTTCAGGCTATCCAAAATCAGGCCGCCCGTCTTATTTTTCACCTCCCCAAGTCCCTTCACATCACTCCTGTGCTGAAATCCCTCCATTGGCTTCCCATTCGCCAGAGAGCACTCTTTAAAATAGGCTGTCTGGCCTTCATGGCCCAAGCTCGCACTGCCCCGGTCTTCATTAATTCTCTTATCAGCCCCTACACCCCCAGCCGCTCCCTCCGCTCTTCCAACCTAGCCCTCCTTAGTGTTCCGCGCTTCCGCAAATCCAAGACTGGAGGTACTCGCTTTTCCGTACTAGCCCCCTGCTTCTGGAACAGTCTCCCGTTGGCCATCAGATCAATCCCAGTCTACCTCCAGTTCCGTAAGGCCCTTAAGACCTTCCTATTTTCCCAAGCGTACTCCGGCTGACTTCCTCAGTAGAGTTCCTTCCCTTTCATCTGTCTACTTCAGCGCCAGGAAGCCGCTAGGTCGCAGTGCGCTTTACCAAGTACTTTCAATTTCAAGTTCAATTTCAACTCAGCTAGACACACACCCATGACTATTTGCAAGTCAAATCTGATTTTCATGTGCGCCATCAACTGGATTGATAATCAAGAACATCCTCCTCCTACACGTAGCGAATGATTATGCTGCTGTGTCCTTCATCTTCAGTACTATTTCTTGTAGTAGCCAAAGCCAAACTCCACGCAACTAGTAGTTATACTTTGAATTAAATACTTTAGCATTTGTTAGGCTAAATTATGGCACTGTTCTTGTGTACTGTGCTATCTATCGTACTGTTCTAATGATCCGCTCAGGCCACTCAAGGTTTCAATTTCTTTTTTGTCATATGCTGCTACTGCCACTGTGTACCAACACTACTACCACCACACTACTACCACCACAACAATGCCATTTAATCCGCCCAGGATTGCCAACCTTCATCGCCATTTGCCATGCAGCCAGCCCTGTGCCCAGCCCTATTCTCAAACATGAATCACAGGTAAAATAAGTGTTTGGGGGAGGAAGAATAATGGAGTAGGAGGAGAGAGAGAGACTGACGGTAGTACTAGTAAAGTAGTAGGACAATTGAATTCACTAACTCTGTGAGTGGCACTTACTTTTGTAAACATTTGGGCGATTACTTAGACAATTTAAATCAAGCAGCCAGTTAAGTTTCAGGAAAACAAACGTACAGTTACCCCCCTCCCCTGCCTCCCCGGCAAAACAGTAAAAACAAGTATGCTATGTTTTAGTTGAAAGTAAATAATGATTTTTATCCCTAACAAAAATAAACTATCCCACAAGACCCGACCAACCCCACCCTCCCTAACCCCACAGAATGTCCGTGAAATAAAAAGTCCCCAAAGTCCAAAAAACCCAACTCCCAATTCCCACCCCCCAAAAGTCTTTAGAAAAGGGGCAAGGGACAGTCTCTCCTCCTCTACTGCCACCGGTGGTGTCCTTTGTCCAGGTGGTCCTGTTGCTCCCTGCGGAGGTTCTTCTTGAGCAGGATTTTCACTCTCTTCATCTCCTGCTCAAGGTTGGACACCCTGAGAGTTAGGCGGCGGATGCGTGCCTTGCACCTGCTATGGGGGGCAGCTGATTTTTTGGCTGCTTGATGGTGGCGGGTGGCTGCGGTACCACGGCTGCGTACCACTGGAGGCTTGCGCTGACTGGCTGACCCAGGGTGCGCGGAGGAGGATGCAGCTGTCGTGGTGGATGTTGTTGTGGACTGCGACTGTGTGTCCTCCTCCTCCTTGGCCACCAGCCACCGATATTCGGCGACAATCGCCTCCAGCTTGCTTTGCTGGGCCCGTCTAGCCAGCTCCTTCCGTGTTAGTTTGGAAGGAGCATCTATATGAAGAAAGAAAAACATACTGTAACCAATGCTCTTTAAGATCAACACAAAATAATTCAGCAGAAAGCTGTGTCACAGTAGCACTAGCAACTTGCAAGCACAGTACATAACATTTGTGGCCTGTATCTATCTAACCTCCCACTTCGTCGGCCTCTGCTCTAACATTAGTGGGAGTTTCAGGAATTCTGCTAGCTCTATATGGACTCACTACATTAGACTCAGACAGTACACGAGTCTTCTTCTTCTCTCGTTTAGCGAAATTGGTACGTAAACTTGTGGAAGCCAGCGTAATGCCAGTGCAGTCAACTTGCACCCAAGAAAAACAGACGCAAGCCATGATGACACAGACTTGCGTTACTGTACCACTCTAGTACATGCAGGTGGTGAAGCTCTTACTTTTCTATTACGGGTGGAACTGGCCATACTCTGTTACAAGGGCTACTGTGATTGTGATTGTGAGAAGCATTTATATAGCGCATGGCTACCCAGAGGCATCCCAGCGCTTGATTAATTTAACTTTCACCCTGAAGTGCCAATGACTACTAGAAAAGGAAAATGAAGAAGATAAATAATATGATTATCTATCCCTTCACAGGATATTTGCTTACATATAGGATGCTTTGTTTTTTATTGAGTGAACACTGATAGGCCACACATGAATTACAGAGATGTAATACAATTATTAACAGAGGTTGTGAGTCGCCCCCGTAATGGCAGGATATATGCTGTGCTTGCAAACTACTGTTACTAGTCATGGTAGTATTCTGATAAATTACATCTTCTTTTCCTCGCCTTTGCTAGACTGGAACGGACATGCGGGTGCGGTTTTAAATGCTCTTCAAAGTAACACTTACGTCATCCAGTGACCGTCTACTCTGTCTACCTACACCTATGCTATCTATAAGTCATATAGTACCATGATCCAGGCATCCATCCATTCAAAGTAAATGTGAATCATTCTTCTTAATGTCTCAACGGGACAAACCTTAGTTTTTCTCACGGAAAAATGACCTTTTTATTTTATTTTGGTAACCGCCAGCCATGCATCCCTGCTTGACTTGCATTTGAATTTGAACCAAAGAATATATTGCGCACACATACAGTTTCTGTTTCACCCACCCAGGCAGTCCACTTCCCTTTCTCCTTCCACCCATCCTTGCTTCAGCCTTCAACCAGCCATGCATCATATTCCCAGCCACCTCGGGCAGCATTCAAAAACACATATCATTCTTTGCCAGTCATTACTTTTAACTCGCTCGTCCTTCCTTACACCCTTCTTTCCCTTTTCGTTCATACCATCCATCAACTTCATCTCTGTTCTGACTTGGCTTCTCGATAAAACTTTCACAGCTGATTTGATGTCAAATTTAGAGGAGGCCATTGGTTACTCGTCAACTCCTGCCGCTAATGCTATTGCTCATGCGAAGTCAAGGGCGAACGTCTTCTACCTGGTTGACAAAAACGTACTTCTAAATTTATAAGACTTCTTAACAGTAAAGTGTACTTGTACTGTACAACATATACACCCCTGCAGAGAGCACACTCTGCAGTCTGCAATCTCAATAAGTAAGGAATATAATAGCTTACCACTGCCTGCCACTACAGTGGCATCCCCCACAGCAGTTCCTGATGGCTGTTCCACCGCCTCCGCCGGGGAGTGCCCACCTCCGCGCTGGCCCCGGCAATGGTGGATGGTTGTGCTGATGTTCCGCCTAGAAAATACATTTCATAATCTTAGATGCCATATACACCACTCCCTATTTTTTATAGGAATGAAAAAATGTTACAAGTACTACATAAACAAATTTAATAATGTGTGACTCTCTAGTCTCCTTACTACAAATTCCCCTTTCTTCAGGGAAGGCTTTTTTTTATTTATGCTTAGCCGTTACATGTCTTGCTACACTTCTTGACATAACTGATGAATGCTTGCTTTTTAACACGCACAATTTTTCTCATAACAGACAGAAGCTTCCCTTCTAAGAACAAGAGAAAGATCAGATCATCATCACTTGGAGTCAGCAACTATTTATCCCCACAAAGAAGACTTGAAGTTCCAACCAGGTGAGCGCTCTCCCACATTTAATGTGTGAAATCAGCCACTTTTCAGTTTTGAATCCTTCATCGTTTATCTTATATGATGAAGTTGATTTTAATAAATTTTTTAACTTATAACAATGCTTTAAAACTTACATAGACTCTGTGGTTTTTGGTCATGAGTAAGTGAGCGAAAGGGTTTGCAATTTGCAAGCATGGGTCCGTGGCTCAGAGAGGTTGGGACTCTGACTCCGTAGTCTTATGTCCTGGGTTGTATAATCATTGGGGAACAAACATCGCTGCATTCGGGAGCTAAAATAATGACTCTGACACACTAGCTAGTCAGTAAGGAGATTGGGGGTTCAACTTCTGTTATGACTGAGGTATGTGGAAAGTCTAACTGCGCCTATTATAATTCATAACCAATGCCCTATTTCTTGTCCATAGTTCTGTTTGTGCAGAATCGTCCCTGCAACAGTAGTAGTATGGATTGTCCTCCTATCCAATCAAAAAGTAAACTAGTATCTTATTCTTGGTGGCCATTGACATTTTATTGTTGGGAATTATCAAAGCATAAACATTTAGAAGACTTCAATAGACAGTAAGGACAACCCAGAGGACTGCACTCAGTGCATAGAGCTATTGCTGAATAGAATAGGAGTTTTGTTTAACACCTTTTGCCAACTGTGCTACACAGACAGACTAATAATAATCTAGTAGTACCACAGGGAGTCATACTAGAGGCAAGATAAGAATTTAGAAACAGTCTACAAGAAGATCAAAGACGAGTTAGTAAAAAATAGAATGAGGAACGTTTGGAAAAAATACAGGTGCTGTAAAAGATAGAAAAGTATAATTATTAATATTAACCTGGAAAACTTACTGGGGCCAGCAGAGGAGCCCTCGCCGGACCCATCCTGGCCTTCCTGCTGTTGTCCCTGCTCCGCCGGCGCCGCTACCTCCTCCTGTGTCCCCTTGCCCCTGGGGGCAGCTGATGTACAACATGAAAGAAAGACACAAACATGGATGATTGTTGTCAACCACTTCAAACATTAAAAAAAACAATAAAAAAATATTTCGGGGAAATAGACAAAAATTGCACTAAATGTATTGACCTATCTGATGTGGTCTAATAGGATATTGCTGGATTCGCGGACCGTCTACTTGGAAAGTTATGTTACTCACTAAACCAACTACAAAAAGGTTCTACTAGGACTGGCAGGCAGCACTCCGCAGCACGCGAAGTGACAGATACAGTCTGTCATGATCAACACCACTATCTCTTCTTAGTGGCAGGAGTACAAAGGAAGGACTGGACTTGAGTCTCTAATGTCTAGCATTACGCAGTTCTGTAAAGTACACTGATACATAATCATCACCCAGGCCGCCAAATGAACACAAAATTGAAAACAAGTAAGCATAGTAGCACCGCCAGTGAGCAGGCCAGCACCTGCAATCACAGAAGCTTTTGAAACATAATTTACCTACAATGTAATTGGCAGCATTCTTGCTCTTCGGAAAAAACAAACATTTGCAATATGATAACATTGAGCAGGAGAAAACAGTGTAGTGATTAAATAGCTACTACTACTCACCAAGCCCAGGGATCTCGATGCCTAGCAGGTCGAGCAGGTCGTGTTCCCGGTCCAGGACATCGGACCACCGGTGCGTTGCCTGGCTGTAGGTGCGCCGGACCCCAGACTGACGATACATGGCCCGGCACACCTTCCTCCATAGCTGGCGATGCTCCGGAGCCTGTACCTGGCACCGAGCCTGCCGCCTGCCGCGACGGTTTTGGGGAGGTGGCGCTGAACGAAGAAAATCAGTGCGGCCACCTCCACCGTGCTGAAAATCTCCCGGGCTACAACTGCTTCCCCCCTTAAGCGCCCGCATGGGAGCCAGGTACGGGGTGCAGGACCCTTCCCCTTACTCTTCCCGGCTCCCTTTGCCATGGTCCTGGACAGCTGCAAAAAAAAAATAGGAAAGAAAAGGGAAAAAGTAAAGAAAAGAGTTTAAAAAAGTAGCTTTAAAAGTAACCAAAAGTAGAGAAAAACACAAAATATAGATGTAGAAAAAGAGAGGGATAGATAATGAGTACAAAAGATCAAAAAAAAGTTAAAAGAAAACAAGGATTGCAAAGATTAGCAGAGGATTGGAAAAGCATGCCCAGAACCATAGCAGTAAATGAAAAACAAGATGGCCGCGCCCATTGAGGCCTGCGTGGGTAAGTTCGCGCAATATTTCCCCCGCGAGCAAGCAAAAACGCCCACGAACACGTAATCGCGCCCCGTACACAACGCGAGCATGCAAATAGCGACCGGAAACGGAAATACGCAACGCGAACAAGATGGCCACGCCCATGTACGACCGCATGGGTAACTTCGTGGTCGATGCGCTGCAAGCTGCCCGCGAACACGCAAAAAGCCCCGCGAACACGCAAAAAAAAAATCGCGGATTTTGCGGACTGCAAATTTTCACATTTCGCCTATACTTACTAATTTCATGGGAGCAGGGTCCCAATATTTATTCCCTAAAATCCTTTGTTCTCTGAGAGGAGAGGGGCCTGTGCCTAGTCCAAACCAGTTCCTGAGCACTTTGTTTACCAGACTTCTCCTTTCCTTTCACAGTGCATGGCAGAAACATCAGATGCCCCACAGGAGGTGGAGCCAGCATTGTGGAAGGCAAGTACAGTCCTGGAGCTCTTTGTTGACAGGACTCCTTCTCTTCTTTCAGTGTGCAGGGCAGAGACATCAGCCGCTCCCCAGGGAGTGGAGCCAGCATTGTGGGAGGCAGGCACAGCCCTATTCAAGGTTCAGGTGCACTCCTCCTACCCATCTAGATGCAGATCTCTCTATTCACCACTGGGTGACTCGGCCTGTCTCTGGGAATCCCCCAGCCCTGTCACATCATGAAACCAGACATAGGAATACACATCCTAGCAGAGGCAGGTTTGAATGGTTAGACAAGCAAAGACCTACTTTCTAAAAGTGGTATTTGCAAACACAGAATTTTAAATAAACTTCACTAAAAGATGTATTTTATTATTCTGAGTTCAGGCACACTAAACTCAAATTTCTTCCATGTTCTCTGAAACTGTTAGGATTATAAAATGTAACAATTCTAACAGCCGATTCTGGCCTATGGAGAACAGGTAGCCTTGCAATAGTGAAAAACGAAAATGGCTGTAATTCACTATTAGGACATGCCACACACACCAGGGCTTGTCCTACCTTATACTTACAATGCACCCTGCCCTATAGGGGTGACTGATATAAAGACAAGGGAAGGTTTAGGGACTGGGAAGTGGGTGCACTTGCCCAGTCAGCATGACAGTATCTGACTGCACGCAGGCTCTGCAATGGCAGACCTTAGACACATATTACAGGGCTGCTTCTGTGGGTGGCACAACCAGTGCTGCAGGCCCACCAGCAGCATTTGGATTACACGCCCTGGCACACTCAGTGCACTAGACTAGCGTCTGACAAGTAAACCAAAATAGCCAAACATGGAACCACTGATTTATACATCAATTTACAATAGGGAACACTTGCACTGTGACACTGGACAGCAGTGGCACAGTGCCCAAAACATCTAACACCAGCAAAAATACATGAGGCAACATCAAAAATGGGAGGGAGACACACGCCAATGGTGCCAGGTCTAACACAGGGTAAGTACCAACAAAGGACAATGTTAATGTTAATCAGGGATTTATAGAGTGCACAGCTACTCGACAGAGTGTCCCGGCGCTGTGACAGAAGAGACAAGAGAGCAAGAACTCAGATACCGGGAGGGGCTAAGGGATTAAGGTGATTTCTGAAACATCCAAGTTTTTAACTGCTTTCTAAACTCCAAAAGGGTTGTGGTTTGTCTCAGCAATAGAGGCAGGCTATTCCAAGCGCGAGCCACTTGTATATGGAAAGACCAACCTCCACAAAGGGCTCTATAAAAACTTGGTGCCATGATCAAATGTTGGTGAGCTGATGTAAGCGATCTACGAGGAGTGTAAAAGGAGATTCTTTTTCCGATGTAATGTGCCCCCAGCTCAGGCAAGAGTTAAGGCATTGAAAAGAATTCTGGCCGGACAGGAAGCCAGTTTAATTTCTTCAGATAGGGAGACATCTGTTCCCTGGCCCCTAACTTCAGGACCGTTCTGGCTGCTGAGTTTTGAACAATCTGCAGCCTGTTCAGTAAACACTCCGGTAGACCAAGATATGGGACATTAACATAGTCCAATCTTGAGGTAATGAGGGCCTGCACCACTAACTTTCTATGCATCATAGGTAGCAGGTAGAGAAATTTCCTAATCATTTTCAGAAGTCCAAAGCGTGTGCTGGTTACTGTCTGAACTCGAAATTTAATGGATAGCCTATCATCCAATTTTACTCCCAGATTTTTAACTGTGTTAACTGCCATCTGGGGTGGCGACATTTCGTCAGGCCACCACTGTTTCCAAACATCCATAGGGGGGAGCCAAAAAAGATAATTTCCGACTTCTCCGGGTTACATTTAAGCTGGTGAAGTTGAAACCAAGAGAACACTTCTGTCAGACAATTTCTAATCCTCTGTCCGTTGAAATGGGGACAAATATGTATGTCTCAGTGCTCTGCCACACTATTCGCAGGTCAAAGGGTAGCCACCTGGCTACTCTGTGCTTAGATAATACATTAATGGAAGGCTGATTGGCGTTTTGATCACATGTTTGCACAGGGCAACATTGAAAGTGTCACAGCTGGGCTATCATAGCTTATGTTGTAAGAGCAGGAATGTGCTGTGTCCACAAGATATGGTGTATTCCTATAGTAACTGCATGCACCGGGCACATATAGCAGATGTACATCAATGCAGTAATCTCTGCATCATAAGTCAATAGGCAACTGTGTAGGTCCTATCTAGCCAAATGTGCACCAGCAGAAAGGAAATTACATGGATGTGCTGTGCTGTCCTACACGCAGAGCAACCCTGCTCTTTCCTATTCACAGTTTGGGCCAGCAAAATGTTTTCTTGCGCTGTGCTGCTCGGCTCCACACGTCTATGAATGTTGCCCATATGTCACACCTCGACCCATATGTTTAAACCTAGGCTGGCAATTCGTAGCATAAAAATGGTATCTCACAGGATCAACAACCCACCTGAGAGATGGAGGATCAGTGGGCCATGGCTAGTACCTACACATGGGGATATGAAAAGTATCACTTCCAAACTCACTTAGAGCAAAGTACATGGCACACAGCTGTCATGAGATGAATGCTCAGACTACACATGTGTCAGCTGCCATGGCAGGGAGCACATGGAACACCTCTCCTCAACACATAAATGACTGGGTGTGGGGATGAATGCAACCTATGTACACCAGTGGAACATGAGCCATAGTTAAAGAGAAAAGGTGCAGGTCATAAATGCCTACAGATTGGTTGTGCAAATATGCATCCTTTCACAAATGCATGGAAGGGCCAAATACACTGGATAATGTTGCATCCATGCGCCACCCCTGCACAGCTGCAGAAAAGAACAACTGTGCACCAATGCAGGCAACCTTGCACTAAGGCTCAAGCTTGTCTGTATTGGTGCTTGACTGTCATTATCATTAACTGCTCAAGGGAAAACACATGGGGTGCGCACAATCCTTGTGAGTATGGTGCTGTCCTGTCTATGTGCAATGACGTAGGGTTGCAAAGCTAAAGTGCCTGATGCACCATTTTGTGTCAAAACATTGTGAAAATGCCCCTCAGTAGGTACATGTCACCATTCCCAGAAACACTACCATCTATGGTGCTGCCTGGCACATGTCACTGTGTAACAGCCTGCCATGTCAGCTTGTTGGAGGTTATTATTATATATTCCTCAGATTCCTGGCATTGCGGTAATAAGTGATATTTTCGAATTACGTGCAGCTCCTGTCCATGTGCCTCCCACATTCATTACTGAACTTCTGGAAATTGCTCTCATCTCCAACTATTTCAGTTTTCATTCCACATATTACCAACAATGCTCTGGGACTTCCATGTGAGCTATTTGTACTCCCAAATTGGCAAATCTCTATGTTGGACAATTTGAACTTCAATTCATTAACACTGATGCCAATCCCTTCCAAATTTACATCAAATGTTGGAAGCGTTACATAGATGATATATTCAGGATCTGGAAAGATTCAGAAGACACCTTAAAGCAGTTTGCCCATTATATAAACACCGGCCAACCCTTTCTGAAATTTACACATGATAAGAAAACAGAAAGTATTCCATTTCTAGATCTACATATTAAACACAAAGATGACCGCCTTATTGTGACTCTTTATAGAAAACCAACTTAACACAATGCACTGTTACAATATGGCAGCTTCCAATCATGAGCCCTGAAGGATGGGCTTCCATATGGCCAATTCCTCAGACTCAGGAGGAACTGTACCCAGAATGAAGACTTCTTAAAGAAGCATGTGTACTCAGTACTAAGCTGAGAGAAAGGGGTTACCCATGGCTGTTACTTAAACCTTCCATGAAAAGAGCCTGGTATAGCCCAAGAGAATAAGTACTAAAAACTAGACACAAGAAACATCACAATAACATTATTAGTTTCTCTACTTTTTGTCCACACATCACGTAAATTGTCAAAACTAATAAATGTCATTGGCCAATTTTGAGCACAATGAGTACATTTAAAGAACTTCAGCTCTTTTCCTACAGAAAACGCAAAAAAAATCAGGGACTACCTAGTCCACTCTGACACCTGCATTGTGAAACCGAATACCACACTATAAGGAATGAGGGGCCTTATCCCCATTCTAGGTCAAAACAAATGTGGCAAAAGCATTGCCCGTCAATACACCTCCAATACTGTTGGAAATGGGATCCCTGGCTGGCCAGGGCTTTCGCCAAAGTCAGTCAGAGACCACCACTCCCAAGTCAGGGCAAGGGAGTTACACGCCAAGATAACCCCTGCTCACCCTCTAGGTAACGTGGCGCGAGCAGCAAGGCTAAACTTGGAGGCGATGTAAGTTAAGTATTTGTGCACGCACCCCAGCAACAACATCCAGGACCCACCACAAAGGAAACTCCACACAAGGTTATATAAAAATAGCCTTTGTATTACACTAAAACACATTAGATAAAAACACACACTTTACAATGTGCCAGAGGCACGGGCAGAATTTACAGGGGATATTTACAAGACAGGGCCACTTGGACCACTGTCAGGAATCAGAAGTAACACTTTCAGAAATAGCACTTTGAATGTAAAATTACTTTAGCACAAAATAGCACACAACCAGTAATCACTGGTATCCAGGACCCCACTAGCACCACCTGCACTAGGGAGAAAACAACCACCTATGTATCACAATACCTGTAGGGGTGTAAGCACATAACACATGATGCAATGCATAACATTCATTCAGAGGTGTAAGGAGGAAAACACATGATGCATCACAATACATTCAGAGGTGTAAGCAAAATGAACAATTGCGCCAACTCACGTAAGTCACCACCTGTGACTGTCCCTAGGCCAACTGGCCTCTCTGGGGCTAGGACGCCCTGTGTCCAGTGTCCAGGGTCCTAAACGTGGCAGCTGCCCACAAAGTGCTGGGCAGCTGGGTGAAGATGGGGCAACACGATGGAGCCTTGTGGGCTCAAGCACACTGGTGGGGCAAAAGGAAATGCCCCCTGGAGCCTCCTCTGGGCTCTAAACACACATGGCCCCCAAAAAGCCTCTCTAGGCTCTAAAACAAAAGGGGGCACCTTGAGCCTTCTCTGGTAGGAGTCCCCCCCCCTCCGGGGAACTTGGGGTCACTGAAGATGCCCCTGGAGCCTCGTGGCTCAACACAAAAATGCAACTTGGACGCTTCGTAGCGCTTCGTAGCGCTTTAGCAGGGAGAAATCGACCGCCCCTACCAAATCTCACGCATCTCGCGTGAGTCGCGTACCCCCGATGCACACTCACCGAGTCCGGCGGCACCTGCAGAAGGAGAGCTCCCGCTCCTCGGGACTCTCTGTTGCTGTGGCCGGATTCTTCCTGCACTGCGGGGGCCCCACAGGCGCGGGCGAACCTCTGCCTTCACCGAGGCTTCCCCAGACCGGGGGAAGCAGAAGGGAGCCTCGCCGGTCCTGCCCTCGTCCGGGCGTCTTGTGCCTGTCTTCCGGGTCGCGGCTGCAGCCAATAGCAGCGCGGCACTGGGAGGAAGGAGGCGGGACTTCCGGGTCGCTGTAGGCAGCGGCCCGGCAACGTTTCTAAACACCCCGGGCTGCGGCGGTGAATCTCGAGGGGCAATGCCGGGTGGGCACCGGCTGGTCAAACGGCGCAAGGTCCCTGACAGGGTGGGCACCTGCCAGGGGACTTTAAAAATCGGCAATAAGCGGGGTGAGCTCCCGCACCGCAAAATGGGCAAAAAGGGGGATCCCCACGCCGGGGAATCCCTCGAGGGCGGCACTTAAGCAGCCAAATGCCGGGTGGGCACCGGCAGAGAAGATACAGCGCTCCCAAGCGCTGTAAGCCAAATAAAAGCGCTTTCAGGCGCTAGGGGAGGAAATGAAGCACTTCCAAGCGCTAAGAGGCAATTCCAGCGCTCCCAGCGCTAGAGGACAGCCCAAAGTCCAGCAAAAGTCCTCCAGGCAGGCAGGGGGGGCAAGGCTGGGCCAGGGGCCAGCTCACTGGCCCTCCAGACAGGGAGGCAGTCCAAGTGGTGGTTCCTCCTGGCCCCAGCAGCAGCAGCAGCCCCCTCAAGTAGGATCAAGAAAGAACAACATCTGTGGGGACACAGCCCCATTTTTATACTGTAAAATCCTTTGTCTGAAGGTGCAGGGTGGGGGCGGAACCAGTCACAGCTGGTTCTTGAGTACTCTGTTTACCTCAACCACCCTCTCTATTCACTGGCAGGGCTTGGGTCATTAGACATACCACAGGGGGGCGGAGCCAGCATTGTGTGGGGAAAACCCAGCCCATCCAGGACACAGGTACACTCCTCCCACACATCACTCATGCTAATCTCACACTCACCACCGGGCAGACCCATCCAGACTTCCTGGAGCCCGGCATGCCAGCCAGCTCCAGCCAATCACACGCCAGCACCCTCACTGTACACGTACAGCCATGTCTAGGAATGACGCTTCCCTACTAGACACATACATGCTGCATACACCATCTCGCAGCATTCACTCTGACGAGTTCACACATACCAGACTCAAGCCTGTACACCCCACGCATCAGGAACTACCAGGGACACATACATTCCCCATGCATTCCTATGGGCGGGCAGGCCTAGCTCAGCACATGCACTCAGAGTGCGCACGCACTTTCCACTGGGACACAGTGAAAGTGCGCAGAATTCCTAAAATCACCACCACCAGGTCACCATTTCACGCAAAAAGTCTAGGGGTGAACCTGCCCTAAGGGCCAAAGTCCAACACAACCCCCTTCCAGCCAAAAACGCAGGGGAGACCAATCACCACCGTGATGGACTTCCCTGCTTGGGGCGATAGAACACGGACGCGGGCACCCAACTGCAGGGACACCCTCCTGTTCTACGCCACGGTGAACCCATGGGATTCCTTCTAGAACCACTATCCGGACCAACTGGGCTACCCCACTGGTACTCCCAAGCTGTCCGCGGCCAGGACCAGGCCCTGGGCCACCCAGGTGCCACTGGTCCTTGCCAATTCGCAGAGCGGGGGGTAGTAACCCCTGGCACATAGCGGCCATTTTCCACTCTTCCTGTCTGCAAGACAGGACTAGACTGCCACTGGTTCTCCAGCCTAGGGTCTACACCCTCAGGCGGACCAGGAGTCTCAGGGAAGGCTCTCCTCCCCCTACCTCTTCTTCTAGGGTTCCTCCTCCCTCTGCGAGGGGTACCCTTACAACGCCACTCCAACCCAGGGTTCAACCCCTCAGGTTGCACCGGGGTCAGAGGTGGGCTCTCCCACCCTCTGCACCCCCTTCCAGAGGTCTGCCCTCTCCCACCTGGAGAAGTTCCTCTGGAAGAAGAACCGGTCAGGACACTGGTTACAGTCATCCTACCCTTCAGGTCAGGCTGATCCTGAACCTGGCCTTCCAACCTCTGGTCTAAAACCTTCGGTGGAACAATTGCCTGGCACTCCAGGACTCTTGGGGACTTACACTCCATCCCCCTGAGGCTAACAAATGAGACATATGTTGTGTGACTGTGTCTGGCGCAGATCTCCCGCCCTCTGTCCACCTGACAGTGCGTGACGATCCCCCAGACCAGAAGTGGCGCCACCCGGGTCCCCCCAAGAAGATCTAGCCCAACTGGCTAGTCCCTGGTCCACTGGTGCATCCACTGGGGAACTCATCCCCCAATCACTCCTCACGCTGGACTCCTGTACCCTCCCTACCGGAGCGGTACTGCCAGCCTCTAGAACCACAGGAGCTCTGTTTACAGACGCTCCAGGTCCTCTACTCACTAGGAGATCTTCCTCAAATGGACTAACAGGACAGCCTAGGTCCCCAACCTGGTGTTCCCTACAGAAACCATCCAAGTCCTGAGGCAGGGCTTCGGGCGTCTGGGGAACCTCGGTCTCCCCCTCACTCCTGCTCCACTGAGCCAGGCAGTGAGCCCCTACACCCTCCTCGCTATCCTGGGACCTAGCTGGGCTACACTGAGCCTCTTCCACCACGCTGGGCTGGAAGATCCCTGAACCACTACTTTTGGAGTCACTCACCAATGACTCTAGAGAACCTCTGGCCCTTTCCCAGCGGTCTGCTTCATCTGCAAGCTCACATGCCTCAGACAATCCACACCCCAACAGGTGCGTGCGCAACCCTGGTGAACAACAACTGAGCAGATGCTCTTTGACAATCAGACCACACAAGACGTCAAAATCATCTTTCGTGTGAACCTGCCCCCAATCAAACAGTGTCCCACAACATTCATCCTCAAACTCCTCCCACGACTGGTGAGGCAGCTTCCTACTGCCCCTGAATTTCAACCTATACTCCTCTTCCTGGGAAACAGGTACCATACTGGGGGAACTGGGACTGGGATTTCCTACACCGAAATCTGGATAGCTGCCACCACTGGACTCAACCCTCCCTGGGGAATCCAGACACTCAACACTGCGCGCAGGGGATAGTCTACCCTCCAGAGCTACTTTGCCTCTGGTGGAGGCCCTCTCAGCCTCCTCTATCCTTTCCTGCGCTAAGACCCTCTGAGTCTCTAGCTGTTGCTTTCTAATGCCCAGCTGTGCCATAGCCTGGGCATGCTCCAACCTGAGCTTTTCTAAAGCCAGCTGGTGCTCCCTTTCTCTCCTCATATCTTCCAGCTCCTCTGGGGACAGGGAAAGGGATGAGGCGCTGCCTCCTACGCTGGACCCAGCAAGGGACTCCCTATCTATGGGGTCCTCACTATCTGCTGGCATCCCTGTGCTATCATTTTCTTCCTCCTCCTCAGACTCTTCAGGGCTCTCCACAGACCCACCACCCTCCTGGTGTGGGGCCCAGACCCTTTCCTCACTGCGCTCACGATCCCATTGACCCTCTTGCCATCTGACCAGGCGGTCCCTAAGGTCGTACCAGTTTGACTCACCCCTCCCTAGGTCTCTCTCGTGACAGAACCTTACCAGCTCCCACGTACTGTAGGTATCTAGATCACTGAAATCAAAGACAAGCTCCATCTTGGCAGGACGTTCTAGAGACAAGATCACACAGGGAACCTAGGGGTCTGAGCTAACACAGGAGTACACAATTCACAAAGGTATCAGCAAGCTCTCTACCCCAGAGAACTCACACTCACTTGCCTAGTGCCACACACCATTCATCCACACACAACCCCCCCTCGGACTAGTAAGGCAGTTTCTACCACCCCTGACTTCTCAACCTGACCACAAGTGACACAGGTACCGGACTCTGGGCGCAGGGTGGGGGACAAATGCACTGGACACAATTGCACAATGATACCTTCAGGAGAAGAAAATAATGGAACTTCAAAAACAATACAATCCCCTAAAATGTGATGATCTAAAATGCAGAGTTTTGTGGTGCAGCCAGTTGCTACTAAGGTACATTGCAAACACAAATCCTTATCCTCACCGCTTGCCGCCAATGTTGGAAATGGGATCCCTGGCTGGCCAGGGCTTTCGCCAAAGTCAGTCAGAGACCACCACTCCCAAGTCAGGGCAAGGGAGTTACACGCCAAGATAACCCCTGCTCACCCTCTAGGTAACGTGGCGCGAGCAGCAAGGCTAAACTTGGAGGCGATGTAAGTTAAGTATTTGCGCACGCACCCCAGCAACAACATCCAGGACCCACCACAGAGGAAACTCCACACAAGGTTATATAAAAATAGCCTTTGTATTACACCAAAACACATTAGATAAAAACACACAATTTACAATGTGCCAGAGGCACGGGCAGAATTTACAGGGGATATTTACAAGACAGGGCCACTTGGACCACTGTCAGGAATCAGAAGTAACACTTTCAGAAATAGCACTTTGAATGTAAAATTACTTTAGCACAAAATAGCACACAACCAGTAATCACTGGTATCCAGGACCTCACTAGCACCACCTGCACTAGGGAGAAAACAACCACCTATGTATCACAATACCTGTAGGGGTGTAAGCACATAACACATGATGCAATGCATAACATTCATTCAGAGGTGTAAGGAGGAAAACACATGATGCATCACAATACATTCAGAGGTGTAAGCAAAATGAACAATTGCGCCAACTCACGTAAGTCACCACCTGTGACTGTCCCTAGGCCAACTGGCCTCTCTGGGGCTAGGACGCCCTGTGTCCAGTGTCCAGGGTCCTAAACGTGGCAGCTGCCCACAAAGTGCTGGGCAGCTGGGTGAAGATGGGGCAACACGATGGAGCCTTGTGGGCTCAAGCACACTGGTGGGGCAAAAGGAAATGCCCCCTGGAGCCTCCTCTGGGCTCTAAACACACATGGCCCCCAAAGAGCCTCTCTAGGCTCTAAAACAAAAGGGGGCACCTTGAGCCTTCTCTGGTAGGAGTCCCCCCCTCCGGGGAACTCGGGGTCACTGAAGATGCCCCTGGAGCCTCGTGGCTCAACACAAAAATGCCACCTGGACGCTTCGTAGCGCTTCTGTGCGCTTTAGCAGGGAGAAATCGACCGCCCCTACCAAATCTCACGCATCTCGCGTGAGTCGCGTACCCCCGATGCACACTCACCGAGTCCGGCGGCGCCTGCAGAAGGAGAGCTCCCGCTCCTCGGGACTCTCTGTTGCTGTGGCCGGATTCTTCCTGCACTGCGGGGGCCCCACAGGCGCGGGCGAACCTCTGCCTTCACCGAGGCTTCCCCAGACCGGGGGAAGCAGAAGGGAGCCTCGCCGGTCCTGCCCTCGTCCGGGCGTCTTGTGCCTGTCTTCCGGGTCGCGGCTGCAGCCAATAGCAGCGCGGCACTGGGAGGAAGGAGGCGGGACTTCCGGGTCGCTGTAGGCAGCGGCCCGGCAACGTTTCTAAACACCCCGGGCTGCGGCGGTGAATCTCGAGGGACAATGCCGGGTGGGCACCGGCTGGTCAAACAGCGCAAGGTCCCTGGCAGGGTGGGCACCTGCCAGGGGACTTTAAAAATCGGCAATAAGCGGGGTGAGCTCCCGCGCCGCAAAATGGGCAAAAAGGGGGATCCCCACGCCGGGGAATCCCTCGAGGGCGGCACTTAAGCAGCCAAATGCCGGGTGGGCACCGGCAGAGAAGATACAGCGCTCCCAAGCGCTGTAAGCCAAATAAAAGCGCTTTCAGGCACTAGGGGAGGAAATGAAGCACTTCCAAGCGCTAAGAGGCAATTCCAGCGCTCCCAGCGCTAGAGGACAGCCCAAAGTCCAGCAAAAGTCCTCCAGGCAGGCAGGGGGGGCAAGGCTGGGCCAGGGGCCAGCTCACTGGCCCTCCAGGCAGGGAGGCAGTCCAAGTGGCGGTTCCTCCTGGCCCCAGCAGCAGCAGCAGCCCCCTCAAGTAGGATCAAGAAAGAACAACATCTGTGGGGACACAGCCCCATTTTTATACTGTAAAATCCTTTGTCTGAAGGTGCAGGGTGGGGGCGGAACCAGTCGCAGCTGGTTCCTGAGTACTCTGTTTACCTCAACCACCCTCTCTATTCACTGGCAGGGCTTGGGCCATTAGACACACCACAGGGGGGCGGAGCCAGCATTGTGTGGGGAAAACCCAGCCCATCCAGGACACAGGTACACTCCTCCCACACATCACTCATGCTAATCTCACACTCACCACCGGGCAGACCCATCCAGACTTCCTGGAGCCTGGCATGCCAGCCAGCTCCAGCCAATCACACGCCAGGACCCTCTCTGCACACGTACAGCCATGTCTAGGAATGACGCTTCCCTACTAGACACATACATGCTGCATACACCATCTCGCAGCATTCACTCTGACGAGTTCACACATACCAGACTCAAGCCTGTACACCCCACGCATCAGGAACTACCAGGGACACATACATTCCCCATGCATTCCTATGGGCGGGCAGGCCTAGCTCAGCACATGCACTCAGAGTGCGCACGCACTTTCCACTGGGACACAGTGAAAGTGCGCAGAATTCCTAAAATCACCATCACCAGGTCACCATTTCACGCAAAAAGTCTAGGGGTGAACCTGCCCTAAGGGCCAAAGTCCAACAAATACTAAAGACGTTGTACACAAGGATGTTAAACACCATACCAACTGTGCTTCTTCTAATGTAATATACTGCATTTGGAGTCCCTGTGATTTGATTTACATAGGACAGACATGTCAACCAGTGAAGGCAAGTATTGGCCAGAATAGAAGTAGGGTTCGCTGCCAGATTGAAACTGTGCGTCTGGTACAACAATATATGGAGAAAAAACACACATCAGAGCAACTAAGGTGGCAGATAATTGAGAAGGCTGTTATCCCACCAAGGGGTGAAAATGTCCAAGGTATTTTACGGAATCTAGAGTACAAATGGATAAGTAGATGCAATCAGAAAAGGACTTAACACATTGGAAGAATGGTGTAAGCTAATTACCTTAGGCTAGGTGTCCTACCCATGAGATCTCCTACAGACGTTCCCACTGATCAAAAACAAATCCCTGCTTTGGATGACATTATGTGTCCCCGTACACACCGAATAGGTTGCCCATATGACAGCATTATTATACTATATGAGTCTTTCTCATCTAGACTAGCCTTCACCGCACACACCTGATTAAGAACTTGTTAGAATTAGTCTGAATTTGTGTCCAATGCTAATTATCTATCATGATGTATTCATGAACATTAGTGTAGATTGATTTACTATACATGAACAATGATCATACTTAATTATTATCCACCAATCTTGTAAGGTTACAGCCCAGCTCCATTATGTTTGTGACGTCATTTCACACAGTTACGCAACACCACGTGGGTCAAGGTTTAAGCAGTGGTCGAAGTGGGGAAAAAAAGTAGGGAAACTGTGGGTGGAGAATCAGGGGGCGGCAATAACCAAAGATTGGATCAGTGGGCGGAGTCAGGGGTGTGGCTAGAAATAGCAAAAAATACCCTTTTTAGTACATTTAGCATTTCACTGATCAGTTACAGCTTATAACGTTATTTAATACCAACAATGGATAAAAATGTTTGTTTGAGGTTTAATTCAGGAAAAAGCAAACACTCATAGGGAATACAGGTTTATGAAAAGCATGTGAAATATAAGCAGGAACAACATGTTACCTTAATGCTTTTACTCTCAGGAGTATGTTTTGCCTCAAACATTGAGGACATGAATACAGGGCTCCTCCAGTACACATGTGTTAAGCAGGGCTAAGAAGAGAAAAGGACTCTTTAGGAGAATCTAGACTCACGGAAACCCACAAACGCTCCTTTATATCCATATCAGCCAGCTAGCTCTCAATCATAATGTAACAAAAAGAACATCTGGTGGACAGAAAGCAGTACAGAGATCTGGGTCTAAATCCATCGTTTGTTTTCTCACCATGCCATTCCAGTTTGGACCCAGCCATATGCAAATCAGGCTTGATCCTGCGCCCAATGGGAACAGTCCAGCCCGAACTGCCAGGCCATATGTATTCAAGTGTCCTTTAATTCATGAAGTGAACACAAAGCAGTATCCACTGAACTATGCACATAAAATATTGCTCTTTGATATGCATGGTACGCATTCTTTCCAGCAGGCATATTACCCCTCTATGCTACCTTAGGTGAGTAAAACAGCCACTAGACAAAACATGCTCCTATCTCTCTCCAACGGGTACATTGATCACCAAAGTTATCTTGGCACTTGTATTGTTGACCGAACTTGCTGAATATACAAAGAACTTTGCAGTGTTTTTAAAACTCCTGCACTTGTACAAAACTGCCTCCCCCCCAAAGTAAACAAGTAGGGTGGCCAACTGGCAGGGATGCAAATTCAGGACAAGGGATCAAAAATCACAACAAAATTCAGGACAGGAGGTCACAATTCAGGACAAAAATTCAGGACAAAAATTCAGGGCAACAGGTATGCTTTGCAGACACATCAGTGGATGTCATGCAATAGTATATAAATAAATAAGCAAGGAACATAAGTACAAGTCACTTCTCCTGCCCTGTCACTTTCTCCTGCCCGGTCACTTCTCCTACCCCATCACCGCTCCTTCCCTGACATTTTCCCTGCCCCGTCACTGCTCCTGCCCCGTCACTACTCCTGCCCGTTCACTACTCCTGCCCGTCATCTGCTCCTGCCCATTCACCGCTCCTGCTCATGTCTAATCACTACTCCTGCCCGTCACTTCTCCTGCCCCGTCACGTCACTTCTCCTGCCCTGTCACTTTTCCTGCCCCATCACTTTTCCTGCCCTGTCACAGCTCCTGCCCTTTCACTGCTCCTACCCTTTCACTGCTCATGTCCAGTCAGTATTCCTGCCCATGCACGATCAACGCTCCTGCCTCGTCAATTCCCCTGCCCCCCCTTCTCCTACCCCGTCACCTCTCCTACCCTGTTCACTTCTCCTGTCCTGTTCACTTCTCCTACCCTGTTCACTTCTCCTGCCATGTTCACCGCTCCTGCCATGTTCACCACTCCTGCCCTGTTTGCCGCTCCTGCCCTGTTCACCACTCCTAACCTGTCACTGCTCCTGCTCAGGCCTAATCACTGCTTATGCACGGTCACCTCTCCTGCCCGGTCACTTCTCCTGCCCGGTGGCCTCTCCTGCCCAGTTGCCTCTCCCGCCCTGTCGCCTGTCCTGTCCTGTCACCTCTCCTGCCCTGTCGCCTCTCCTGCCCTGTCCCCTCTCCTGCCCCATTCACTCTCCTGCCCCATTCACTGCTCCTGCCCCGTTCACTGCTCCTGCCCCGTTCACTGCTCCTTTCCTGCTCACTGCTCCTGCCCCATTCACTGCTCCTGCCCCATTCACTGCTCCTGCCCCATTCACTGCTCCTGCCCCATTCACCACTCCTGCCCGGTTACCGCTCCTGCTCATGCCTAACACCGCTCCTGTCCTATCACTTCTCCTGCTTCGTCACTTCTCCTGCCCGTCACCTCTCCTGCCCATCACGTCACCTGTCCATCACGTCACCTGCCCGTCACTTCTCCTTCCCTGCCGCTTTTCCTGCCCTGCCGCTTTTCCTGCCTTGTCGCCTCCCCTGCCCTGTCACCTCTCCTGCCGCCTCTCCTGGCCCGTCGCCTCTCCTGCCCTGTCACTGCTCCTGCCCTGTCACTGCTCCTGCCCCGTCACTTCTCTTGCCCCGTCGCTTCTCCTGCCCCGTTTACTGCTCCTGCCCCGTTCACCGCTCCTGCCCCGTTCACCGCTCCTGCCCTGTTCACCGCTCCTGTCCTTTCACTGCTCCCGCCCGGTTACCCATCCAGCCTAATCACCTCTCCTGCCCTGTCACTTCTCTTGCCCTGTCACCTCTCCTGCCCCATCACCTCTCCTGCCCCGTCACCTCTCCTACCCTGTCACCTCTCCTGGCCCGTCACCTCTCCTGCCTCATCACCTCTCCTGCCTCATCACCTCTCCTGCCTTGTCACTTCTCCTGCCCCGTCACTTCTACTGACCCGTCATTACTTCTGCCCCGTCATTACTCCTGCCCCATCATTACTCCTGCCCCGTCATTACTCCTGCCCCGTCATTACACCTGCCTGGTCACCACTCCCGCCCGGTCACCACTCCTGCCCACTCACCTCTCCTTTCCTGTTGCCTCTCCTGCCCTGTCACTGCTCTTGCCCTGTCGTTGCTCCTGCCCCATCACTGATTCTGCCCCATCACTGCTCCTGCCGCGTCACTGCTCCTGCCCTGTCACTGCTCCTGCCCCGTCACTTTTCCTGCCCCGTCACTTTTCTTTCCCCATCACCACTCCTGCCCCGTCACAGCTCCTGCCCCATCACCGCTCCTGCCACATCACCGCTCCAGCCCGTTCACTGCTCCTGCCCGTTCACTGCTCCTGCCCGATCACTGCTCCTGCCCCATCACTTCTCCTGTCCCATCACTTCTCCTGTCCCATCACTTGTCCTGTCCCATCACTTGTCCTGTCCCATCACTTCTCCTGCCCGGTTCACTGCTCCTATCCATTCACTGCCCCTTTCTGTTCACTGCTCCTGCCCGGTTACCGCTCCTGCTCATGCATAATCACCGCTCCTGCCCCATCACTCCTCTTGCCCCGTCACCTCTCCCTTCCTGTCGCCTCTCCTGTTCCGTCACTGCTCCTGTCCCGCCACTGCTCCTGACCCATCACCTCACCTGCCTCGTCACCTCTCCTGCACTGTTACTTCCCCTACGCTGTCATTTTTCCTACGCTGTCACTTCTCCTACGCTGTCACTTCTTCTACTCTGTCACTTCTCCAGCCCGTTACTTCTTCTGCCCTGTCACCTCTCCAGCCCCATTACCTCTCCTTTCCTGTAGCCTCTTCTGTCCCGTCACTGCTCCTGCCCAGTTCACTCTGTGTACAACATTGACAAATTACACAAGGGGCAAATTCCCCACAGTACTCTGTTTGGGGAAAGCTCCTCTGTAATCACTAACTCTGATCTCACTGGCACATTAGATACTAAAGGCAGGGAGGGCGGGCACATTGTCATTCGACAGAGGATAATCAGCCTCAATCGGAATGACAATGGGCCTGCCCTCAGTCTGTGAGAGCTCAGGGAGGGGCTGCTGCAGCCTCTGGAGTTCAACAGAGAAGTGCGAGCAGCCCCGGGAAGCTGAATGAAAAAGTTATCGTTTTGAAGTAGGACTATTCTTGCCGTCCCGGGACAATTTTTTGAAAGAAAGAAGTAGGGGAACGGACTTACATTTTTTTTTTAAGTAGGGGCACGCCGTGCCCTTCCGATCCCGCCCACTTCTACCACTGGGTATAAGAATTAGTTGCAGTCACTAAAACGGCGGCCTGAGACCCCCTGCCTGAGGGGAGCTAAAGGGTATAGCAGATTAACTCTGCATTGAAATTCGTTTTCCTCCGACTTTTCAGAATCACTGGACCACCACTCATCGTGCGCATTGCTGATGTTAGGAGAGTCAGCCATCCAATATAGAGCCACTGTTTTTTGTCCTTAATTACCCTTTTTACGAGATAGTAATATCCTTTCTTTTTCTCCTTTTGCCAAGACGTGAATATAACTGCGATGAAGACTTGTGGATGGTGTGACCTATCCAGCCCAGCATCTTTTCATGATTTCTTCATGAGCAGGGATTTGGAAAGTCTGTGGCCATAGGTAAATGATGCTGATGGTGTTTGCACAGCAAATTTAGAGGCAGGCGTTGATGAAGGTCTGGACTTTACTAGTGGTGGTCATTGTTGTCATTCAAGCCACTGCTTCATACAGAAGGACCAATTTGATGTTGGTGTTAAAGCATTGATTTGCAGCGTTAGGTCCTTGAAGCTCCAGATCTTCTTCAGCTGAATGAAGGCAGACCTTGCTTTGCCAAATCGTGCCTTGACATTGGCATCTGTACCACCCTGCTTGGCTATGACACTGCCCAGGTAGGTGAAGGCCTCCACCTCCTCTTTCAGTACATTGCCTGCAAGGAATACTGCAGTTGTGCTGGCTGTGTTAGCCTTCAGGATCTTGATTTTTCCCCTGTGGATGTTGAGGCCAGTTGTGCTGATGTGGCTGCCACTTTGTCTGTCTTCTCTTGTATCTGCAGATGGGTATGGGAAAATAGGGCCAGGTCATCTGCAAAGTCCAGGTCAAAGAGCTGCATCCAAGTTGTCCAGTGGATCCCATTTCTTCTCCTTGCTGTGGATGTTTTCATGATCCAGTCTATGGCCAGCAGTAAGAGAAAAGGTAAGAGCAATCAACTCTGGTGGACTCCGGTCTTTACTTTGAATACTTCCATGAGTTCAGAACCCTACTGGCTGATGGCGTTAGCATCACTACTACACATTGAGTATGTGGGGTACCCTGAGAGTGTGTTCTCTTCCTCGTGTCCATAGTACAGCAGCACTCCTCCTAGAGCCAGTCTTCTCTGTCCAGACTGTGTTCATCTTGTCTTGCTGATGCCAAGCAGGGCAAGGTTGTATTTTTCATCTCTGCTGTCACTTGGGCTCTCTTGCCTGTCTCGTACATGGTCGTCACATTCCATGTCCTGATGGTAATGGTCTTAGTCGAAAGCAGTTGGCTCAGCTTTGTTGCTTCCAGGTATCTCTGACTTTCCCCACAAGGCATCATAGCCCTCGGTGAATGAGATTCCTCTCTCCCCAAAGCCAGGATGTCTTTTTGTTGATGTTTACGTAGTTAGGATCTGTTTACATGTTGGGATAGCTAGCCCCACGCATTACCCTCCTTCTTTTTCAGCTGGGCTTGAAACCACCCATGGCGTAGTTATAATCAGCATAACAACAGTTATAAAGGTAGGGATGAGGACCTGAAACCTATGCATTATTGGTGAGATAGTTCATTGAGTTTAGGAGCCTGCGGTAGAAATCTTTGTTCCACTTGCAATCACAGCTTCGATTTTTAGTGACACTCTTCAGCCTCACATCCTTCAGTGGTTGATAAAATCAGAACCATTGAGTTGGGAACAAAAAACGTAAGTCCCACCTCAGCTGCAAGGAGTTGACTTGCAATGCATGTGTGATATATGCAATAGAATGTTATGGAAAGAGAAGAAGTATGTATTGAAGATACAGCAAGCCCCCTCAGAGGTGTGCACCCCTATATGATCATGAAGCTCCTCAACAATTGCAATATCCTGGTTATGGGAAGTTACAGTGCAGGCCGGCAATAACGCATTGCACACATGTCCAAGGGCGAATGGTTATATTATTTTACAACAGCGAATGTATGTCATTACATCGCATGCTAACACCACTCATGCCATTACAGCTCGGATATTACTACGCGATGTCAATGACAACGACATGCCATTACATCACAAACTATTACCACGACTATACCTTTACCACGCATGCCATTACAACGCAAAGGCTTGCGTGGTAAAGGTATACTCGTGGTTAAAGTTTGCAAGGTAATAACACTACACTACCCTGCATGACCCCCCTGACACTACCCCCCTGACACTACCCTAAAACACTACGCTACACACACACTACAACACTACCCTAAACCCTAATGCACTACACTACACAAACACTACAACAGTACCCGTAACCCTAAAACACTACACTACACAAACACGACAATGCTACCCTAAACCCAAAACACTACACAAACACTACAACACTACCCTTAACCCTGAAACACTACACTACACAAACACTACAACACTACCCTAAACCCTAATGCACTAGACTAGTCAAACACTACAACACTACCCTAAACAATAAAACACTACACTACACAAACACTACAACACTACCCTAAACCCTAAAACACTACACTACACAAACACTACAACACTAAGTTAAACCCTAAAGCACTACACCACACAAACACTACAACACTACCCTAAACTCAAAAACACTACAACACTACCCTAAAACACTACACTACAACACTACCCTAAAACACTACACAAAGACTACAACACTACCCTAAACCTTAAAACACTACACTACACAAACACTACAACACTACTCTAAACCCTAAAACACTACACAAACACTACAACACTACCCTAAACCACTACCCTACACAAACACTACAACATTACCCTAAACTCTAAAACACTACACAAACACTACAACACTACTCTAAAACACTACACAATACTGCAACACTACACTAAACCCTAAAACACTGACACTACCCTAAATCACTACCGTGCACAAAGACTACAACACTACTCTAAACCCTAAAACACCACACAAACACTACAGCACTACCCTAAACCCTAACACACTACACTACACAAACACTACAACACTACCCAAAACCCTAAACACTACACAAACACTACAACACTACCCTAAACCCTAAAGAACTACACAAACACTACAACACTACACTACACAAACACTACAGCACTACACTAAACCCTAAAACACTGACACTACCCTAAAACACTACACTACACAAAGACTACAACACTACACTAAACCCTAAAACACTGACACAACCCTAAAGCACTACACTACACTACACAGTCTAAAAACACACTAAAACGTAAAACACAACCCCACACACCACAAACATTACAACACTACTTTGACACTACCCTAAACCCTACAAAAGTAACCCCCACCCCAAGCGCAAACCCCCTTACCTCTCTTTCCTCGTGGTTCCTATCCAGCGTCGCCGTCTCTTCTACCGGTTCCTGCTTCCAGGGGTGGTGCACGTCATTGTGAGGAAACAGTCTCAGTTTCCTCACAACGTCGTGAATAGCCATTATATTGCATGTGTTATAAAAGCGCATGCGATGTAATGGTATGCGTAGTAAACGCTACGTGTTGTTACATCGCATCCGTTGTAACGCATGCGATGTAATAGCAACACATAGTAAAAGTTGCATTGTAATGGCTGTTGCCCACAACAACTATTTGACTTTTATCAAATCATATCCAACACAGTGACTACCACAATATGGTATATTTTTATCACATGAATATGGGTAGTTGATGAGAGGAGACACCAAGTATTTGAGCTAAAGAAAGTGTCCCAATATTCCCTATGGGAACTAATATAATCATTGTAGAGATCTATGTGTAAGATGAATGTCATAGGTTTAAATACTGGCAGCTCCTCTCAGACTTTCATTCTTCTAGGTTTTTGATACAATAATAAGATTAAATTGGTTAATAATTAACATCTTTCATACATGTGAGAGACCAGAGAAATCGTAGTTAATACCATCCATCAAGTTACCCACATAATGGCGCACCTACTACTGCCTCTGCCCAGAGGATGTCATAATAGTCCTTTTTGACTTGTAATTTGCAAGTTATGTCTGCATTGCGGTACTTTATCCCAGTGACAGTGGAGCGGCAGATTACTCATAAATATCAGTCTTAGAAAATGATAGGGTAACAGAGGGACATACGGGGCAACATTTAGGAACTAAAGCAGGTTTCAAGCAGCAGAGGAGGACCATCTAAGACTGCTCAGTAGAGGCAGTCAACTTACACCCTCAGCTTGCCAGTCAGAACATGAGCTTCTGTCTACTCCCTGCTCAGACAAGTCTATCAGCATAGCCCAATGCTATGTTCACCCCTCTGTAGCATGCACATTTTGGCTGGTGAGCTCAGTGTATTTAAGCTGTCACTGATTTCTTTCAGGTAGTTTTCTCCCCTTTATACATGTTAGATAACAGTGCATGTTGGAACCTGACAGAGCATTATTCATCTTATTGAAGTATGTTGGGACCAAAATGTTCCCTGCATGATGTACAGTTGTGTACCATACCTGCATGCCTGAACTGCATGGTCATGCCACACACTAAGCTTGTGCACAAGCATTGACCTAGGACCTGTCACTGACTATGAACTGGGCGGGGCACACCAAGTGACGCCTCATAGTGACAGGGCACTCCTGTCCCTGTCATGGGTTACATTTGTGGCGGCAGCGTACCATGAGTTTTGAATTAGTGTCAGTCTTTTACCTGTGACGCATGAATGTGCGGTTACAGGCCCTTTGATCTAAAGTTCCGCTGCTCATGAAGAACCCAGAATCCTGAATGCGACCTGAGCATTGTATGAGTGAGTTAGACGTAATAGTGAGCCATGCATGAATGATACTGGCCTGCGGGTTTCATTTTGGAAGTCCAGAGCATGGGCCAGAGTACAAGATGGAGGAGAGGTTGCTTTTTCCAGATACCATATGTGGATTGCTGGTATCCAGTAGACGGTAGCGGAAACTACCAAACGCTATGGTGAAGAAAGAAGAGACAGACGTTCCTTAAAAGTGCCAACATACTTGTAGATACATTGGTCTTTACATAAGTCAGACTGCAGGTGCCATAAGGTAAATGGCATGAGGTACAGGGTGTGGCCTCCAGTGTTTGTTGTTAGGGAAAGGAGCCCTTCGAAGGGCCACCAATTCTTCTGTCTCTTCCTGATCTCTCTGAGGAGGGGTCATAAATAGCTGGGTGTAGCCTGCTCTCGCCTCTTTGAAATTCTGTGGTGGGCTCTCTACCTGGAGTCAGTCCTGCTGGGCGCAAAATCCTTGTAGATGTAGGCCAGGGGTGCAGAGTGGCGGCCAGGATTCATGAAAGGGGAACCGATCCAAACTGGTTCCATATATATATATATATATATATATATATTACCTACTGGCGGTCGCCAGTAGGTATATATAGTTAGGATTTTTTCTCTATGGGTTTTTTGAAAATTCTATGTCTAATAACTTTGGCGTTTGTGGACGGAATCGGCTGAAATTTTCAGGAAAATGGCACATTTTGTTTCTGAGCAGCCCTTGAAAATTTGGGGGGGGTTCGTCCAGTGGGGGCCGAGAAAAAAGGGGGGTCCCAAAACGTGTTTTTAACATTGAGTTTTCCATAGGGCGGTTGGCCTCACTTTTAGCCCGAACGGCTGAATGGATTTGCACGAAACTTGGCAAAATTGTAGGGACTGGTAGCCCGATGTGCCTTTTGTAGGTCTCAATATATGTGCTCCAGTGGATTTTGAGAAATTAACGTTTAAAAAAAGATATATATCTGTAACAGCGGACCGGTTAGCGCTCTGGTTCGCGGACTTTTCGCGCAACGGAGCTTTGTGAAGCGAAGCTGATTGGTTCTCCGGCGTCTGTCAACATTCCAAACAGTCCGTAGCGGCCGCCATCTTGTCTCTCGGTAGGATCGAGAGACAAGAGGAGGTCAAAACAAAGGGGGAAATAACTATAAGGGGGCATAGTAGATCCTCGCTGACCCCCTAGGTTTGATGTGGAGGTTTTAAAAGGGCCCCGCGGGGCAAAAAAAAAACAAAATAATAATAATCGAACGGCTGAATGGATTTGCACGAAACTTGGCAAAATATTAGGGACTGGTAGCCCGATGTGCCTTTGCTAGGTCTCAATATATGTGCTCCAGTGGATTTTGAGAAATTAACGTTGAAAAAAAGATATATATCTGTAACAGCGCTCCGCTTCGCGTACTTTTCGCGTTACGGAGCTTTGCGAAGCTGATTGGTTCTCCGGCGTCTGTCAACATTCCAAACAGTCCGTAGCGGCCGCCATCTTGTCCCTCGGTAGGATTGAGAGACAAGAGGAGGCCAAAGCGAAGGGGGAAATGACCATAAGGGGGCATAGTAGATCCTTCCTGACCTCTTAGGTTTGATGTACCATTTTGCCAAGTTTGGTGTAATTCCGTTCAGCCATTCAGGCTGTAGACGTATGTAAATGTCCTATGGAAAATTGCATGGGGAAAACACATTTGAAAGTGTTGAAATTTAGAACCAATTAAAATGTTACTTTGGTTTTGTATTTGTGTGTGATGAAAGTTAATTGGTTATGTATATATGTCAAATGAGAGGAAACCACAGCCATTTTGTGATACTACTGTCTGAGGTACATTTGTGAGGAATTTTTGGTGGTGAATTTCTGGTGTTTGATTTACACAGTACTAACACTTCTGCTACTTTTAAAAAGGTGAGTTGTTAATTTGTAAGGGGAACTATGTTGTACACTTGAAGATAATTTGAAAAATGTTTTCTGTTATTTATTTGCAGTCCTTCTGTTATACTAAATACTTGATGAAGTTAGTTTTATATTATGTATTACTAAAAACGATAAATGAAAGTGATTATTTTTTTCTGCAATTTACAGCAAGCAATTTCAAAATAAAATGGCTCACAATGAAGAGACCGTGGCAATTTCTTTTGAATTGTCCACTACATTGATTGAAATTGAGAGCACCAATAATGAAATATTGTCACAAGGAGGACATGACTTGTATGATTCCATTAGATTGATTGAAATGGACAGCACCAAGAATGAAATATTGTCACAAGGAGATGACTTGAATGATTCCACTACATTGATTGAAATTGAGAGCACCAATAATGAAATATTGTCACAAGGAGGAGATGGCTTGTATGATTCCATTAGATTGATTGAAATGGACAGCACCAAGAATGAAATATTGTCACAAGGAGGAGATGACTTGAATGATTCCACTACATTGATTGAAATTGAGAGCACCAATAATGAAATATTGTCACGAGGAGATGACTTGAATGATTCCACTACATTGATTGAAATGGACAGCACCAATAATGAAATATTGTCAGAAGGAGGAGATGACTTGAATGATTTTTTTGATCAATCTCTTGATGGCGAATTTATCGAGTGTTTGGAGACCATAGAGTTACAAGAATCATCATTGCAGACTTTTAATGAGGAGATTCCAGATGAGATGATTGAAGAGGAAATTACTGATGAGGACATGTTACTAGTTGTTTCAAATTTAGAAAATTCTGAAGAATAAATTTATATTTAGAAATCAAAAATTGTTTGAGACATTATTTATTTTTATTTTTAATTTATGAGGTTGTAGCGAAGTGATTGTAGTATAAAATGAGACTTATAGTATAGAGTGCAACATTTTTATGTTACATGGTAAGTTTACTCATATTTACTTCCCTTCTGCCACTATATTATCTCCAATGTGTATTTGACATGTCTTCTTCATCTCCGGCCTCCTTTCTCTCACTGTGTGTCTCCGATGCATCTTATCGCTGGTATTTTGTGTAATTACAGAAGAGAGTAAAATAAAATAGTTCGGAACGTGAAAAGGGGGCAAAGTAGAGTACTCCTCACCCCCTAGGCCTTTTTAGGCGGTCCCAAAAGGATCAGTTTCTGCTTTCCTGAGAGATTATGGTATGAGTTCCATATACCACAATAACTTGCATTACAACATGCAAGATATCTATCTCCTATTACCAACTTTTGGAGATATTCGCGCTAAGCGCGAATATCTCCAAAAAGTAACACCTGCCCTGAGCAGTTCTTAGCCATGTTATCCAATGGGAGGTGGATAACATGGCTAAGAGTATTAGCTCGGTAATGCATGAATATCGCTGAGTTTTTAGCGATATTCATGCATTGCGGCCGTTTATTATCGCATTTGCGATAAACCTTGATAATAGTAAGGTTTATCTTCGATAATTTCTGACGATGCTTAGTGGTAAAAAATTGGTTGGTAAGCATCGTTAGCGATAAATATCGCTTAACTTTGGTAATATGCCCCAACGTCTGTTAACGTTCGATTCGAAGGAAATGAGGAAGTGTTGAAAAACATTGTCTGCGCCATCTTGCCTTTTTTGAAATGCCACACTTTTGTCGTGCACGGCAGCCATTTTAGATGTCTTGACCAGACCCACTCTCTGCACGCTGTCGATTCGTAGCATGGCTCCTCACCCTCGTAAGCATCTCCCCCAGGCACTGGTCACCACCGCTCTCTGTCTTATGCATGGGCAATAAACCTTCCCCCATCTGCGCTGCTCTTCCCTGAGAATCACACTCTGTGCCCGCCCGACACCTCCCTTTCGCCCTATTCACTACCGCACCCTCTGACACTCCTCTTCCTCTGTGTCCGAATGTCCAGGCCGGTCCTAGGCTATCAGCTAGCCCTGCAGATGTAGTTTATGGCCCCAGCTGTAAAGAATCACCCCTCTTCAAAGGAGTTATAGTAGATCAAGGCCCACACCCGATGTGATCCGTCACAGCACACGCGTTCCTACTATCTGAAAACCATCCTGTATTGTGATTGGGGAGGGGACCGAGCCTGAAGCGGAAGATTCCAGGAATGACTCTTTGTACATCAAAGTTTTTACAATTATGTGTCACATTAAAAATATATAGCACTCCAACAAAGTAGTAGGAATATAAAACTTTAATAACATATAAATATATACAACAAAACAAAAACAGTAAAAACATTTAAACAACGAAGAGACCGTGGCAATTTCTTTTTAATTATCCAATAGATTTATTGAAATTGACAGCACCAATAATGAAATATTCTTGTCAGTAGCGGTCTGTTGTGCGAATAGTTCCAAGGCAGCAGAACGCGCTGAAATCTAGATGGCACGAAAGTGATGTCTAGTAAGTTGCCGCCCAGCAAAAAACGGCGTGGGGCGCCGCGGGGGTGAGTGAGTCCAGTAGGCACCACAGCTATTCTTACCGGCATTGCAGAATTACTGCTGGGGACAATGCCTGTGCTGTAGCAGGGTCACAGCAGAAACAAAAAGGATTCTGTTGAAGATGTTGTTGGTTTTCAATTTGAAAACAGTTCTGGTGTCAACTGCTATGCTAATGTAGTGGTTAATGTTTTGTTTTCTCTAGAAAATTTAAAAGAGGGGGAGGCAGTCCAAAGTTCCGTTAAAAGGGCAAAGGAAAGGATCGGTGGTTTGAACTATCAGTCAAAAAGGGGAGGGGGTGCAATAATTTTTCCTACCGGGTCACACTGTGCTTTCACCGGAAGTAAGGTCTGCAGGATTGTAGTAATTCAAAGTGAGGCTGGCGCCAGCATGGGAGCGCCGACGTCCCGCGGATACAGTTTCGTCACTCCACGGGCGATCATGGCAGTCATTCCCCATCGGGGGTCGGAGACTCCCGCGGCTCCTCTAGAATCTTCAAGGTCGTGGAGGACTACGGTGGTGGAGTCAACCAGTGACCGGGCCATTTCTTTATGTTGGGCCCGCTCTTGCCAGGTCGACCGCCATTTTGAGAGTTCGGCAGCTACCGGCGATCGCGGGGTCACATGAGCGGACGGGCTCCACCCTGCCGGGCGAGACGTTGCAGCATGGCCACAGTGGAAGAACCGTTATCTAGGTCGTTCCGAAACTGTGCAGCACTGTAGTTGTTAGGATGCCACCGCCTGGAGCGCTGAGGGTGCAGCTGGGAAGCCTCCACCTGGGGAGGCGGGAGAGGCCTGTTCGCACCGTCTCTCCCTCCCAGTGCACCCCACGGCGTCTCGCTTGAGATTTGTTATGGCCGGACCAGGCGATGAGGACGAGGGGGGGGTCGGAGGCATGTGCAAGACATCCCCCTCCAGTGTTGTCGCAGCCATTATAAAAGAAAGAAGTGTCCCGTCCGTCTTCGGGCCGGGCTTCCGGTGGATGTCGGCCGGACGCCCCTGGCTCTGGCCCCATGAACGGGTTTCTTGGTTTATCGGCTGCAGCCGGATCCCGTCGGCCTCGGCCCCCCGACCGTTGGTGGTCGGACCGGAAGAGCATGTGGCGGGACTACCTGCAACTCTCAAGGGCCACCGCGGCCGGACTGGGAGAGAGAGGGGAGGGTCGAGGAGACATTCCCCCCCCCCCTGCAACTGTTCAGCGTTGTAAAGGCAATCCCCTGGCCGGGTCCCGCTGGTCTTGGCCTCTCCTCCGGCTACACCCTACGTTAGGATCTCCTGGCCGAGGCGTGGCAGCAGGACCTGCCTTATATGGGCTGCTCCCGGCTGGGCGTAGCCGGAACCCTGCCCCACCTTGGAAGTTTCCAGAGTGGGGGTGGATGTTCTACTGACTTGCATTTTCCCTAGTCTATCGATTTTTTTGGCGTGGCAGGCGGTGGGACAGCGAGGGGTGATTTGGTTTCTCTTACTGTTTTTCTGGTCTCTCACCACTGGCATATTTTAACGTTTTCTTGTTTCTAGGACATTAATAGGTTTTATCATTACGTTATGTTATCGTTTCTTTGTTCGTTGTTTAATAAAAGTTCATGTTCATCAGTGGCCTACTGATTTTCGTTTTCCTATTTTTTTCTTTCCAGGTTGTTTCATGGTAAAGTTTCTGTTAACAGGATACAGTGATCACTTCGTTATTATTGCATATGTCCTTTTCACTAGGGGTGCTCTCTGGTCGGGCCAGATGACGTATCTCTAGTAAATGGTCCGGGTGAAAAAGGTGCATCAATCAGTGGGGAGTAGATAGGCATGACAGATTACAACGGGGGAGAACGGTCCGCATTACGTACCCTTTCACTACTTGCAAAGATTTTCCTACGTTTATTTGCAAACAGGGAATACCTCCAAAAAGAACTAATTCCCAAACAGTCAATGTTCGGACAATCAATCAATCAATGAGGAATGAAATAGGTACGACGTGTTAAAGGCTTGCGTTACCTACCCTTCACTATCTGCAAAGGGAGATAGAATATTCCTATTCTTCCTCGTTTGCAGGTAGAGAAGATCGTTAAGAGAATTAACTTCGAACAATTCAATGCTCGATTGAAACAATCAACAAGGGGTACTGTGAACACAAATGAACGCCGCTTATATACATACGCATTGCTATTTTCAACAGGTTGTTCCTAATGTTTCTATTTTAGCGAGGTCAAAAGAGATCCCATTAGTGGCCTACTGATTTTGCTCGATTCCTTTTGTTTTTTTACACGATTTTTCGCTATCTGCAAAGACTAAACAGAGTATTGCGACTCTGTGCTTGTTTGTAAATAGAGAATGAACCAAAGAGAACAATCAATCAAATGGAGAGAGAAGCAGGCACGACGGATTACAAAGGGGGAAAGGGCTGCGTTAACTACCCTTCACTATCTGCAAAGAGAGAGTACTCCTAATAGAAATGAGGGGTGGGGGGCAGCAATCAAAGCAGATCAGTGTGCATAAACACGAAAAAAAAAATTCTTACCACGTACTTGACATTCGACAGCTTATGATATTTGCTATTAAAAAACCATTGAAATTCACTGAAAAAACCATAGGTTATAGACCATATATAGTTAGGAATTAGCATTTACAAAACCTTGAAAATTCACTGAAAAAACCATAGGTTATAGACCATATATAGTTAGGAATTAGCATTTAAAAAACCTTATTTTACTCACACAAAACCATTGAAATTCCATATATAGTTAGTTGCACTAACTATATATTGCGCACCCGCAATCCACTGCTGATGATGTCACATATTACATCATTCATGACATGGTCAGTGACATCACTGATGACATCACTGATGACATCTCAAATGACATCACTGATGACATCTCACTTGACATCAATGATCACATCACTGATGATATCATTCATGTGACAATACAATGCATCTCCTCACATTTTAATATAACCTCTGTTTCACCCAGTGTTAAAAACAGAGTATAATTTTTGAAACCATTGACACACCAATACTAGTTACTACATACGTACTCACTGATTCCTACGTCTACACACACATTCACTCATTCACCCATACAATCATTCATACATACAATCACTCATGTTTACAACACAATCATATGCACTCATACACCTATACAGACACTCACACTCTGCCACTCATCCATGGAGTTACTCACACACCTAGTCAGTCCTGTAAAGAATCAATCACACTTCCATTTTCTACTCTATACAGTTAAACATAGAGCACCTTACGTTTTCAACCATATACTAACACATACTTACTCTCTTATACAATCATTGATACAAGTACACATTGATCTGTACAGAGTCACACACCTCCCATCCAGCCACACACACACTCAGTCTCCCATGCAAATACTTGGGCAATCAATCAATAACCCATATAGTTACTCATATAGCTACTGATCAACACATGCAGCAGTTTACAGAACAACAGACATAATGATGCACAAATTAAGACAGTTTAGTCACTAACCCATGCACTCAGTGAGACACATTTAATCACTCACTCATACATTCAGTCATGCACCTACTAAATCCTTCGTCCAGACACTTATACATCCACTCATTCTTCAATATGTAAGACATATTTTAACTTTACAGAAACATAGTCACTGGATGTTGTCATCAGTGATGTCATCAGTGATGTCATTTGAGATGTCATCAGTGATGTCACTGACCATGTCATGAATGATGTAATATGTGACATCATCAGCAGTGGATTGCGGGTGCGCAATATATAGTTAGTGCAACTAACTATATATGGAATTTCAATGGTTTTGTGTGAGTAAAATAAGGTTTTTTAAATGCTAATTCCTAACTATATATGGTCTATAACCTATGGTTTTTTCAGTGAATATATATATATATATATAAACTCCAATCACTCTCAAAGAATGGTTCCAAAACCACTCGGTTGCTGAACTTGAATTTATTTGCAATATGGGCTAAAAACAAAGTCTGAATGTCTTTTTGAAACGCTGGGCAGACGCATTTCATCCTCGCGGCTTTCCTCAGTGCCCGCTTCACTTTTGAAAGGTCTCGTACCTGGAGGCATTTAAATAAATCTCCCCTCATTGGATGGTAATACTGGCCCCTCCCCCATGTCTCACGTTTGCGCTGTATCTGCTGCGATCCATGACAGGATTTCAAACTCCCGCAGTAAGCGCTGATGCAGTGAACAACTTGCTTAAACACCTAGTGGTGTCCCAGTTATTGCTGGCCACGGAAAGCACTTTTCACCCAGCAGGCCAAAACAGGAGGCTGATGGCAAACCAACTTCAGCAACCTTCACCCAGGAAATCTGCTACTTTTCTCCCGATATGGCACCAAATCCAGTAAGTAACTTGTACCATCAGGGGGGTAGGGGGGCGACGCACTGTATATATAGGTCACGTGATCAAGGCCTGCAATGGCCAAAACATGTTATGGCGGTATGGTTGAGTGCTAAATAAACACTTTAACGCACCTAATTGGATCCATGAAGGGAGCGGCAGACGAGCATTCCTGATATATGTATATATTGTATCCAGACACCCTCCTGTGAAGAAAGGAAGAGGCCCACAGGGAATTACCACGGAAGCGCCTTTATTTGAGCAACATATTGGCATAATGCATTTCGGCTTAACAAAGCCTTCTTCGGATGCCTCTGTCGATTCAGGGTGCTGCCCCACCGCTGCTGATGTAGTGTCTTGCTCTCTCCCATTGGTGGGAACGCACACAGTTCTCAGTCACCTGATTGCACATCCATAGCAATGTTATTGGCACTGCAACTCCCAGAAGACACTTTACTGGGACCGATGTTGCCTGGTGAGTTTGTTGGTAATACCGCCCAAATGGTGTTATGCTGGGCAGGACAAAGTGCTGGGTGGCCGTTTTGAAAGTGTTCTGAATGATGGAGTATCTAAAAAGCGCTTCCTCTGGCCCCCGCATACATTCCAGCCATGTCGAGTTGAAAGTCCGCCAGGCTGTGAGCAGGAAAGCAATGTGACCTGCTCCTCATCAATGCCGAGCTGTAATGCACAGCAGTCCCTTCATATTTCACTCGTGAAGGCGGGCTGAGCAGAATCTGATACCTCTGGAACACAAAAAGCTGCAACAGCAGACACCAGTTGTTGCTCAGCCCATTAGCAGGATGGGGCCTCTTAATACGCCACTGGCCGGCGTGAAAACCATCCAGAAACCCTCCTGTGAAGAAAGGAAGAGGCCCATGAGGAATTACCACGGAAGGGCCTTTATTTGAACAGTATATTGGCATAATGCATTTCGGCTTAACAAAGCCTTCTTCGGATGCCTCTGTCGATTCAGGGTGCTGCCCCACCGCTGCTGATGTAGTGTCTTGCTCTCTCCCATTGGTGGGAGCACACACAGTTCTCAGTCACCTGATTGCACATCCGTAGCAATGTTGTTGGCACTGCAACTCCCAGAAGGCACTTTACTGGGAACGATGTTGCCTGGTGAGTTTGTTGGTAATACCACCCAAATGGTGTTATGCTGGGCAGGACAAAGCGCTGGGTGGCCGTTTTGAAAGTGTTCTTAATGATGGAGTATCTAAAAAGCGCTTCCTCTGACCCCCGCATACATCCCAGCCATGTCGAGTTGAACGTCCACCAGGCTGTGAGCAGGAAAGCAAGGTGACCTGCTCCTCGTCCATCCCGAGCTGTAATGCACAGCAGCCCCTGCATATTTCACTCGTGAAGGCGGGCTGAGCAGAATCCGATACCTCGGGAACACAAAAAACTGCAACAGCAGACACCAGTTGTTGCTCAGCCTATTAGCAGGATGGGACCTCTTAACACGCCACTGGCCGGCTTGAAAAACATCCAGACACCCTCGTGTGAAGAAAGGAAGAGGCCCATGGGGAATTACCACGGAAGCGCCTTTATTTGAACAGCATATTGGCATAATGCATTTCGGCTTAAAAAGCCTTCTTCTGATGCCTCTGTCGATTCAGGGTGCTGCCACACCCCTGCTGATGTAGTGTCCTGCTCTCTCCCATTGGTGGGAGCGCATACAGTTCTCATTCATCTGAATGCACATCCGTAGCAATGTTGTTGGCACTGCAACTCCCAGAAGGCACTTTACTGGTACCGATGTTGCCTGGTGAGTTTGTTGGTAATACCGTCCAAATGGTGTTATGCTGGGCAGACAAAGCGCTGGGTGGCCGTTTTGAAAGTGTCCTGAATGATGGAGTATCTAAAAAGCACTTCCTCTGGCCCCCGCATACATCCCGCATACATCCCAGCCTTGTCGAGTTGAAAGTCTGCCAGGCTGTGAGCAGGAAAGCAATGTGACCTGCTCCTCGTCAATCCCGAGCTGTAATGCACAGCAGCCCCTGCATATTTTACTTGTGAAGGCAGGCTGAGCAGTATCCGATACCTCAGGAACACTAAAAGCTGCAACAGCAGACACCAGTTGTTGCTCAGCCTATTAGCAGGATGGGACCTCTTAACACGCCACTGACCGGCTTGAAAAACATCCAGACACCCTCGTGTGAAGAAAGGAAGAGGCCCATGGGGAATTACCACAGAAGCGCCTTTATTTGAACAGCATATTGGCATAATGCATTTTGGCTTAACAAAGCCTTCTTCGGATGCCTCTGTCAATTCAGGGTGCTGGTCGGCGTGAAAAACATCCAGACACCCTCTTGTGAAGAAAGGAAGAGGCCCAGGGGGAATTACCACGGAAGCGCCTTTATTTGAACAGCATATTGGCATAATGCATTTCGGCTTAACAAAGCCTTCTTCGGATGCCTCTGTCAATTCAGGGTGCTGCCCCACCCCTGCTGATGTAGTGTCCGTCTCTCTCCCATTGGTGGGAGCGCTTTCAGTTCTCAGTCACCTGATTGCACATCCATAGCAATGTTGTTGGCACTGCAACTCCCAGAAGACACTTTACTGGGACCGATGTTGCCTGGTGAGTTTGTTGGTAATACCGCCCAAATGGTGTTATGCTGGGCAGGACAAAGTGCTGGGTGGCCGTTTTGAAAGTGTTCTGAATGATGGAGTATCTAAAAAGCGCTTCCTCTGGCCCCCGCATACATTCCAGCCATGTCGAGTTGAAAGTCCGCCAGGCTGTGAGCAGGAAAGCAATGTGACCTGCTCCTCATCAATGCCGAGCTGTAATGCACAGCAGTCCCTTCATATTTCACTCGTGAAGGTGGGCTGAGCAGTATCCGATACCTCGGGAACACAAAAAGCTGCAACAGCAGACACCAGTTGTTGCTCAGCCCATTAGCAGGATGGGGCCTCTTAATACGCCACTGGCCGGCGTGAAAACCATCCAGAAACCCTCCTGTGAAGAAAGGAAGAGGCCCATGAGGAATTACCACGGAAGGGCCTTTATTTGAACAGTATATTGGCATAATGCATTTCGGCTTAACAAAGCCTTCTTCGGATGCCTCTGTCGATTCAGGGTGCTGCCCCACCGCTGCTGATGTAGTGTCTTGCTCTCTCCCATTGGTGGGAGCACACACAGTTCTCAGTCACCTGATTGCACATCCGTAGCAATGTTGTTGGCACTGCAACTCCCAGAAGGCACTTTACTGGGAACGATGTTGCCTGGTGAGTTTGTTGGTAATACCACCCAAATGGTGTTATGCTGGGCAGGACAAAGCGCTGGGTGGCCGTTTTGAAAGTGTTCTTAATGATGGAGTATCTAAAAAGCGCTTCCTCTGACCCCCGCATACATCCCAGCCATGTCGAGTTGAACGTCCACCAGGCTGTGAGCAGGAAAGCAAGGTGACCTGCTCCTCGTCCATCCCGAGCTGTAATGCACAGCAGCCCCTGCATATTTCACTCGTGAAGGCGGGCTGAGCAGAATCCGATACCTCGGGAACACAAAAAACTGCAACAGCAGACACCAGTTGTTGCTCAGCCTATTAGCAGGATGGGACCTCTTAACACGCCACTGGCCGGCTTGAAAAACATCCAGACACCCTCGTGTGAAGAAAGGAAGAGGCCCAGGGGGAATTACCACGGAAGCGCCTTTATTTGAACAGCATATTGGCATAATGCATTTCGGCTTAAAAAGCCTTCTTCTGATGCCTCTGTCGATTCAGGGTGCTGCCACACCCCTGCTGATGTAGTGTCCTGCTCTCTCCCATTGGTGGGAGCGCATACAGTTCTCATTCATCTGAATGCACATCCGTAGCAATGTTGTTGGCACTGCAACTCCCAGAAGGCACTTTACTGGTACCGATGTTGCCTGGTGAGTTTGTTGGTAATACCGTCCAAATGGTGTTATGCTGGGCAGACAAAGCGCTGGGTGGCCGTTTTGAAAGTGTCCTGAATGATGGAGTATCTAAAAAGCACTTCCTCTGGCCCCCGCATACATCCCGCATACATCCCAGCCTTGTCGAGTTGAAAGTCTGCCAGGCTGTGAGCAGGAAAGCAATGTGACCTGCTCCTCGTCAATCCCGAGCTGTAATGCACAGCAGCCCCTGCATATTTTACTTGTGAAGGCAGGCTGACCAGTATCCGATACCTCAGGAACACTAAAAGCTGCAACAGCAGACACCAGTTGTTGCTCAGCCTATTAGCAGGATGGGACCTCTTAACACGCCACTGACCGGCTTGAAAAACATCCAGACACCCTCGTGTGAAGAAAGGAAGAGGCCCATGGGGAATTACCACAGAAGCGCCTTTATTTGAACAGCATATTGGCATAATGCATTTTGGCTTAACAAAGCCTTCTTCGGATGCCTCTGTCAATTCAGGGTGCTGGTCGGCGTGAAAAACATCCAGACACCCTCTTGTGAAGAAAGGAAGAGGCCCAGGGGGAATTACCACGGAAGCGCCTTTATTTGAACAGCATATTGGCATAATGCATTTCGGCTTAACAAAGCCTTCTTCGGATGCCTCTGTCAATTCAGGGTGCTGCCCCACCCCTGCTGATGTAGTGTCCGTCTCTCTCCCATTGGTGGGAGCGCTTTCAGTTCTCAGTCACCTGATTGCACATCCGTAGCAATGTTGTTGGCACTGCAACTCACAGAAGGTACTTTACTGGGACCGATATTGCCTGGTGAGTTTGTTGGTAATACCGCCCAAATGGTGTTTTGCTGGGCAGGACAAAGCGCTGGGTGGCCATTTTGAAAGTGTCCTGAATGATGGAGTATCTAAAAAGCGCTTCCTCTGGCCCCCGCATACATCTCAGCCTTGTCGAGTTGAAAGTCCGCCAGGCTGTGAGCAGGAAAGCAATGTGACCTGCTCCTTGTCAATCCCGAGCTGTAATGCACAGCAGTCCCAGCATATTTCACTCGTGAAGGCGGGCTGAGCAGAATCTGATACCTCTGGAACACAAAAAGCTGCAACAGCAGACACCAGTTGTTGCTCAGCCCATTAGCAGGATGGGGCCTCTTAACACGCCACTGGTCGGCGTGAAAAACATCCAGACACCCTCTTGTGAAGAAAGGAAGAGGCCCAGGGGGAATTACCACGGAAGCGCCTTTATTTGAACAGCATATTGGCATAATGCATTTCGACTTAACAAAGCCTTCTTCGGATGCCTCTGTCGATTCAGGGTGCTGCCCCACATATATGTATATTCACTGAAAAAAAAGGTTTCACACTTGTTATAGTTAGCTGGATGTTTCACTCATACAAAACCATTAAAATTCCACCGTTATAGTTAGTTCAGCTAACTATAACGCACGCGCCCCCGATGTACTGCTGATGACGTCACATATTACATCACTCATGACATGGTCAGTGACCTCACTCATGACATCACTGCGGGCGCATGAGTTATAGTTAGCTGAACTAACTATAACGGTGGAATTTCAATGGTTTTGTATGAGTGAAACATCCAGCTAACTGTAACATGTGTGAAACCTATGGTTTTTTCAGTGAATTTCTAAGGTTTTTTAAATGCTAATTCCTAACTATAACGAGGCTAAAACCTATGGTTTTTTCAGTGAATTTGCAAGGTTTTGAAATGCTAATTCCTAACTATAAGATACCTCAAACCTAAGTTTTTTTCAGTGAAAATATATATATATATATATGTATATATATATATATATATATATATATATATATTACCTACTGGCGGTCGCCAGTAGGTAGTTATAGTTAGGACCTAGTTTCCATAGGAAATCGTCAACATTCTATTTGGATTAACTTTGGCCCTGGTGGATGAATCTTTGCGAATTTCTCAAAGAAGATGGCTCGGTCCGCTGCGCTCCTTCCCTGAAAATTTGGGGGGGATTGGTGAAGTGGGGGCTGAGATAAAAGGGGGGTCCCAAAAAGTGTTTTCTCCATGTTATTTTCCATAGGACGTTTAGACACGGCTACAGGTCGAACGGCTGAATGGATTTATAAGAAATTTGGCAAAACTGTAGAGTCCGGCTCGCAGATTACGCTTTTTGTGGAATGGTGTAAATCCGTTCAGTAGTTGCTGAGAAAATTAAAGTTAAAGTCAATTATATATCTATAAGCGCGGACGGGTGCGCGCACTCAAGCGGGTGCGCGCGAGCGGAATTTTTTTTGCTGCGTGACGCCTGTTAACGTTCAATTCGAAGGAAATCAGGAAGTGTTGACCGCCATTTTGTCACTGCGAGTAAATATATTGTCATTTCAAAGCATTGGAACATGGAAAGGGGAGAAGGTAGAGATTGTTTTGCTGCGTAGGTTTTCTCAGGGTGTGCAGTAAGGTCCTTAAAGGCGAAAATATATATTTTTTTTTTTGGGAAAAAAGTTGCGGGGTGCGCGCACTCGGGCGCGCACACCTATTTACAAGAGTGTGAAAATGGAGATAAATCAGAAGTTTGAGTGCTTTGATATAAGGTGGCTCTGAAAAGAGCCCTTGTGTTAATTGAGTTGTTTCTGCATTTATAAGTATGTACCGATGCAGAGTCTGATGTTGCAGAGGAAGATTCTGTTTCCCTCATCCGTGAAATGAACACCATCTGTCCTATAGATGTCTTGCATGTGGTAACGCAAGTTGTTGTGGTAAATAGAACCCATGCTATAATCTCTGAGGAAAGCAGAAACAGATTTATTTACATGTCTCCTTGCTTTCTCAATTTGTGCACAATGTTGATTGGACCAATTCCATTTCTGTCTTTGGCATATATTGGAATATACCAAGGCAGTTCGAGGAAAAAGTGTCATCAATTGTCGAAAGGTGTCTTTTAGAAGCATTTCCAGACCTACCCCAGTCAATGTGCCTAGATCGTTCCCACCACAGTGCACAATTATAAGGTCTGGTTCTGGGAGATGCATAAAAGTTTTCACCAATGGTATTAATTGGTGACATCTTAATCCTCTTTGCCCAATCCACGTTATCTGCACATTTGCTAAATCAAGGTTGGAAATTCGTCTGCTTGCTGCATATTTTCCACTCCAGTGAATATAGCTGTGTCCTAAAAGCCAAACCTTCATTTTCAAGGCAGATGCAATCGTACTCCGATGGGTTCTGGAAGTGGAATGGCAGTTAGAAGCTGAAAGTCAGGATAAAAAAATAGATGAGGCTTGGTGTGGTTGAAAAACAAAAGATGATTGGTTGATTCTAATACGTGAAGATTGAAGACTACGTTGCATGTTAATGTTATGTAAAAGAAAAAGTAGTATTGGGTGTGAAAAAAATGACATGTAACAGAGCTGTGGATAGGCAGGTGTTTCTGGAGGGAAAACAGTGTTGTTAGTTTGCTGTAGAACGTTGAGATATGAACTTTTGACCTGTGCCTTCAGCCAGGTGCAGAATGAGGTGTTACCATGGAAACAGCCAGAGATGGCAGTGGGTGATGGGTGACTTTTATGTGACATTGAAAATATTGTGAGGGACAACGAACTGAAATGTATATTTGAATACAAAATTTTGCGGGAGGAAATATGATTGGCTGAAGAGACATATATGAGTCTGTATTGACTGGATATCTGTGCCATTGAATTTTGGTTGCAGTGATAGCAGCATAATTGAGACTTCCGTCAAATGAATATCTATTTTGCGACTGTCACTGTTGTACATCGTACAAAGCATTGGTAAAGGTAAGTCTGTAATTGTTTGTTTTGTCATGTACCGTAAAAGAAAGGGTTCACGGGCTGTTATAGGCCTGTGGGTTCTAGTATGAGTAAATCAGGTCGACAAAAGAAAATATTAAGTTAGTACAGCTGAAGTTATGTGGAACACATAAATACTGTTTCAATATACAATCATTTTAGTTGAGATTATGGATTAAAAGAGAGAACGTGTATATTTGAAATGTTTATTCAGAAATGCACTGTTTTCAAGGCAAGTTTCTTATCTAATACGAGTGCAGACATTGCAAAAAAAAAAACTATTCGCGTAATGGTTCTCCATAGTTGTTTTAATATATTTTTGTTCAAGAATAAAAACGTTTTAACCTGTTATTTTGTTTTTTATTATATTATATAATATTATATATAAAATTATATATTATATAATATATTTATTTTGCTGTCGTGTGGTATATTTCTAATATTTGTCGCTCTGATGTCGTTTCCCCTCCCAAATGTAACATGTGATTGTAATCTACAGCCGGACATTCTGACAGGACATGAGAGCAAAAGGGGGGGGGGGTCAGATCTGAAGTTGGGCAAACGATAAGATCACGTTTTGCTATGTGGGGCTATCTATGTTCGTGATGGGGCCTAAAAGGGGGCAAGATGGCGGGGCCACTGTGCCGTGACTTTCGCTTTAACTCCAACAGTGGTGAGGGTGAACACAAATGAACGCCACTTACGTACATATACATTTTCATTTCCACACCACATGAAACCTGCGTCAGGTTTCATATAGGCGTTTTGTTGCAGGGTGGGCATTCATTTGCATGAAAGCCCTGTAAAACTAACACAGTGAAATTTAGAAGATTTCACTGAGTCAGCTTTATAGCATTGCGGAATCAAATCGTTACGCCTGTTTGAAACAGGCATAAGGAGTGATGCACCATGCAATGTGTGGCTTGCTCCTGTGCATTACAGTAGACATGTCGCGCTTATGACGTGATTCCTGCAATGTGCTGCTTTTGCGGCACAGATGCGTGACGCATCTGTGTTGTTTTTGGTCAATGGTGTTCCACATTGTAAATGCGGCACACCATGGGTGGCAGAGCAGCGGTGCACATTAACTGGTGCATCTCTGGGGATGCGCTAGTTAACATAAATCTGCCCCTTTACATTTAAGTATGAGCAGGGGACAGAGAGTTGGTGAAGCTTATCCAAGGTTAAAAAGAGATGAGTCCTGTTCACTGAAAACTTGGACATAGGACTCACCTCCTTAGCATCGCTGGACATGGCTAAATAATAGCTGCAAAATGTTACTCTTGTTAAACAATTTTACTATTATAGTCTCTGAGATTTGTCTCTTACTCTGCAACATCTCATTGTTGTTCTCTTTCTTTAAAGATAACGACAACATTAACCATGAGTGATAATGAGCAATCCGTTGATCTCGATCTTATAGTTGAACTTGTCATTGAAACGTCAGTGGAAGTGGATCCCTTAGATGATTTAAATCCTGAGGATGATGAAGAACATGATGAGGATGCCGATTTGTCAGAATTGTATGTAATAGGGTGGGAAGCTGACGTGCTTCAGCATATGGAACTATAAACATTTATTTTTAAAATTTACTGGAAATAAAAAGTGAAAATGTAAACCGTTTCATTTAAAATTAAACATAACTTGAAAAACAGGTTATGTGTAGTGTCTTTAATGAAATAGTCAAATATGCTCATAAAAATATTTCTAAACCAATGAAAAGCTTTATTAACAAGTCACATGACCTGTTATGCTTACGTTACGCGCTCCGCGCCCCGGATTGCTTCCGGGAAGCTGCGCTTCGCGCCTCGCGCACCGGAGGACTTCCAGGTGCTCTAACGCGGCGTGTCATATGACGCATTTTGCAACAACGCGATACGTCGTTGGGGCTCCACCGGAACTGATTGAATTGGTAGTCTACAGTGTTTCTGGAAGTTTCAGACTGAAGCTGGCGTTAGCATGAGAGCACCCCGTGGCTACGTCGTGGCCATTCTGCGAGCAATCATGGCAGAAGCTCCCCACCGGAACTCTGCGGGAGTCGGGCGCCCCGGTGACTCTTGTAGAATCTTCAAGGCTGATGGCAAGCTTTTGGGAATGGGGCCCATGCCGTAGCAGTGAAGCGTCCGAGTTCCAGGGTTGTCCAGAGCCATCCTTGCAGGCCAGGCCCAAGTCTGTGGAGCCGACCGCCATTTCCCGAGCTCTGTGGCAGCCGCCTGTCGCTGTACCGCAAGAGTGGGTGCAATTCAGCCGGATGGCGGGTGAGACGCTGTAATAGCAAGAGCAGGCGTAATTGAGCTGGCCGAGCGAGGCAATGTGCTGCAGGAGTGGGCGCAACTCAGCTTGTCGAGTGAAGCGCTGGGGTGCAGCTGAGAAACCTCCACCTGGGGAGGTGGGGGAGGCTTGTTCGCGCTGCCTCTCCCTTCCAGTGCACCCCACGCCGTCTCCTGGTGGAGGTATATGTGATGGTTGGACCAGGGCACCGCAGGACGTGTCTTCAGGTCAAACGGATTGTGGGACAAGGTCCAGAATGGAAGAGTCACCAAAAGGTTAAAAGTTCCGCCGGACCCTGGGAGCCGGCCGCCTATGTCGAGTGAAGTGCTGGGGTGTAGCTGAGAAACCTCCACCTGGGGAGGTGGGGGAGGCTCGTTCGCGCCGCCTCTCCCTTCCAGTGCACCCCACGCCATCTCCTGGCGGAGGTATATGTGATGGTTGGACCAGGGCACCGCAGGACGTGTCTTCAGGTCAAACGGATTGTGGGACAAGGTCCAGAATGGAAGAGTCACCAAAAGGTTAAAAGTTCCGCCGGACCCTGGGAGCCGGCCGCCTGTGTCGAGTGAAGTGCTGGGGTGTAGCTGAGAAACCTCCACCTGGGGAGGTGGGGGAGGCTCGTTCGCGCCGCCTCTCCCTTTCAGTGCACCCCAAGCCGTCTCCTGGTGGAGGTATATGTGATGGTTGGACTAGGGCACCGCAGGACGTGTCTTTAGGTCAAACCTTCAAGTATGGCACCGAACATCCAGGACTTATGCCATTTGTGGAAGGCAGTGACATCGAAGAATCTCTGGGATCAAGCATATCCAGAGTCCTCCCCGGGGTATTTGCACAACGGTCCTCCACCCCTAGGCCGCCAGCTATGCTACCTTGACAGGAACAGTGTCATGCATTTGGATCGATGTTGCAGCAGGCTGACATGTAAATAGTTATTTAATGAAACGTTTTACCCTGTTACTTTGTTGGTGTGTTGTATATATTTTTAATATTTGCATAGGGTTTGTGGTTATTTTGGGCGGGGTGGCTGGCGGAGCAAATTCACTGAAAAAACCATAAGTTATAGACCATATATAGTTAAATATCTCAAGTCCTTCTGTGCACTCGATGGAGATACAGGTCGTCGATCAGAAAATGTGCTGGCCACCTCTAATGGTAATAGCGTGGCCAGGGCTTTTGTCGATGCCTCTGCAAATTGCACAGGGTGCATTTGTTTGACATGGCGCACCATGGTATGTATGGAAAAGGAATATTTTTTTGTTGGATTTCCTCTTGAGAGAAACGAGTCACATATCGTGCAGGTTACTTTTGGTGCATTTACTTTCTTTTGATCTTCAGGATAAGTGAAAAATTGCCAGATGAAATATTCTTTTTTTCTTCTTAAAGGTAGTCGATCATTTTGGAAGTGTTGTTTTAATATTGCAGCAGGCTGGCATGTAAATAGTTATTTAATAAAACGTTTTACTCTGTTACTTTGCTGGTGTTCTGTATTTATTTATAATATTTGCATAGGGTTTGTCGTTATTTTGGGCGGGGTGGGCGGCGGCGCCGAGCTATGTTGCAGCCATCATGGCGTCGAGCTCGGTTTCTCTCACTAGTTTCATATTTCTCATGAGGGGTTGTTCCTAATGTTTCTATTTTAGCGAGGTCAAAAAGAGATCCTATCAGTGGCCTACTGATTTTGCTCGATTCTTTTTGTTTTCTCTAACGATTTTTAAGTTAAAGTTTGCTAGTACGATACAGCGGCTAGTCTGCATTTTATATATATGTCTTTTTTATTAGGGGTGTCCTCCGGTGGAGTCGGACGATCTACCTCTAATAAACGGTAAGTGTTCCTCTGAACATACAACCTGGGCCTAAAAGTCACTGAGTGAAATATCATACATTACAGTCAGCCACTTTCAAGACGCATTCCTTCAGTATCTGGTCACGAACGCCATTTGGAAGTAGCGGTCTAATTCAGCGAAGTTTCAAAACGTGAAAAGGAGTAAATTCAAACATATTCGGATTTAATATATCTTTTGAGCTCGATTCAAGCATATAATTGTTAAAGTACATTCGGTAACAAACAAAAAATTAAAAAGACATTCGGCTCCATTTAATGAAAATTTTCATAATATTAAAAAAGAAGCCTAGGTTTAGTCTCTTTGACGTATTATAAGTTCTTTGATGGGTCTATGAAGAAATTCAATAAGTTCAGATTGCAAAGTTTTCACGAAATATATAGGCGGGTGCGCGCAGTCGGTCGCGCACGAAAGCTTGGAAATGCGCTATCCATTTTATTGAGAACTGTTGCTGAGAGTGCGCACACCGGGTCGCGCACGAAATTTTAGAAAGGCTATTTTTATCTACAGACAAATTTTAATGCGTTCAAAAAAAGGCAAGGTACAGACTTTCTAATTCTGTATCGTTTTACAAGGAGTCTCTATGCAACTTGAACAGTGAAGAAAACGGCTTGTTTCCGAAAAAAATATTGCCAGAACTTTATTGACAAAAGTATAGGTTGTATACACGAGATAGTTAGGAATTAGCATTTTAAAAACCAATGAAATTCACTGAAAAAACCATAGGTTTTATACACGTTATAGTTAGGAACTAGCATTTACAAAACCTATGAAATTCACTGAAAAAACCATAGGTTTGACACCAGTTATAGTTAGCTGGAAATGTTATTGATATAAAACCAATGAAATTCCACGTTATAGTTAGTTGGACTCACTATAACTTGCGCGTGTAATGCACTGCTGATGACGTCACATATTACATCACTCATGACATCACTGATGACACCATCCTTGTGACACAGTGACAGACCTCCTTTCACTGTAATCTAACCCTTGAAACGCATATTCAAAAAAAGAAACTAAAATGTTCAAAAAAATGGAGATACCCATACCAGTTACAACAACCAATTCAATAATTCCACCATCTATATACACATGCACTAATTCACCAACAGTTCTATATATTCACTCATACATATATTCAGTAATCATATGTAGTGATACACCTACACATCCTGTTACACACCGAAAGTCATCCAAAAATTATTCACACACATACTCACACATGCAAATAAACTATTGAAAATAAACAGCTATACACACACACTATCACTTTACTTCTAAGGAAACTTACACATACTTACTCTCTTACAAAATCACTTATAGAAACACATACTAATTTAAAGAGGAACTCTTATAATTCTTCACTCTCACATATAGTCACTTATATACATCAATATTCACATATACTACATTAAATCAAATGTAGTTACTGATAAAGACACTAAAAAGACAGTCATTCACTCACTAACACAGACATATGCACACTAATCCACCCATACAGTCCTGCACATATGCTGTCTTCAAAACACATACAAACAGAGACTCAGTCATTCTTGTATCTATGTAGTAAGTAATACCCCCACCAAACCATGCAAACACTCATACTGATACTAAGAAAAACATCTAATAACCTATATACATACACATGTATTTACTCATCAACCCATGCAGCCACTTATACACAAAGTGAAACACTAATACATATATTTAAATATTTAAGCATTACTCACTAATATATGTATTCACTAAGATATTCAATAATATATACATATATAACACATATTTATTTTTCAGAAAGACACACATTCACTGGATGGTGTCATCAGTGATGTCATGAGTGATGTAATATGTGACGTCATCAGCAGTGCATTACACGCGCAAGTTATAGTGAGTCCAACTAACTATAACGTGGAATTTCATTGGTTTTATATCAATAACATTTCCAGCTAACTATAACTGGTGTCAAACCTATGGTTTTTTCAGTGAATTTCATAGGTTTTGTAAATGCTAGTTCCTAACTATAACGTGTGTAAAACCTATGGTTTTTTCAGTGAATATATATATATATATATATATAGAGATATACACACTTCCCTTACATAGAAATGGAAAGTTTGCATCTCTGCAACCTCTCTTATTTTTCACCTTATTCATTTTCCGCCCAACCAACACATCATCCACAAATACACACACCTACTTACTGCCTTTCTTGGCTGGGCTTATCAATTATTCTTCTTTAATTCCAATTCAAAGTCAAGGCCCTTTATTCAGTCTTCTTTGTAACTACTACCCATCAATAGCAGTGGGTAATTTCCACACTTCCGTCCTTTCTTGCGTCCTTACTACCGCACACTATGTGTACTTTATGCACTAGCTTGCTTCCTTAGATGTGCTACTCGTTTCTAGTGCTCCCACTGCAGAATTCAACACCCTATCTCTGTAATGAGCTGCCAATCCAAAGATTCTCTTCACTGACAAGGCAGTGGTTAGTTTGCGTGTCTCCAACCTTTCTTATTTTTCCCCTTTTTCATCTTCCACTCAATCAACACATCATCCACACATACACACAACTACTTGCTGCATACATTAGCTGTGATTATCAACTATTTTTCTATTTCATATACCTATTCAAAATGCAGGCCTTTTCAAAAAATGTTATTGTAACAAGTACCCCAGCCGAAGACATTGTAAATTTACACACTTGCTCCCTTTCTTGGCTGGGGTTATCAATTATTCTTCAATTACATATTCTGATTCAAACTCAAGGCCCTTTATTGAGCCTTTTTGTTGTAACTACTGTTGCAGGAATTCTGCTCCTACACAGAACTGTGCATAAAAACTTAGGACCTCAATGAATTACGATGTACCAAAACCCACCTTAGTAGCCAAACCCCCTACCAGACTAGCAATTAGTGACTCATTGGTTCTTCGTCCTATAGCAAAAACACCAATGACTGGTCAACCCAGAACATGCAACTTAGATTACCTCAAGTAAGGTAGATAAAAAGACCACTCTTTTGTTATAGTCTTACACCAGTCCAAAACAAGGAGTAAATAAACACACGTGCAAGTTTGAAATGTTTATTTCTAATGCCGTAATCTCATGCACAGTACCTTAGATAATACAACCAAACATATTATCAGAAACAAGGTTGTCAGCATTGTTACTATTCCATAAAATACAAAGTGAGAAAGCATCTTATTTTGCTTACAGGAAACAGATTTAAAATATACCTACATTTCACCCTCCCTGCCTACCAGGTTAGTTTATAACTACAGAAGGTCTCATAGGATTACATGGACGGACCCATACCTCTGGTACTCAGCAGTAGTGGATCACATTGAGTTCTGCACAAACTGTCAGGATACCAATGTTCTCCAACTGTGTCTAATTATGCCTCCACAATGCATTATTAAACGCGCCAGTATCAGATGTGGCCACAGCTCGAGGCTCTAATCAGAGGAGGAACTTTCGTCCCAAGGAGGCTGCAGTGGGGCTGACCAGTGCAAACGCGGAGGGCAGAGATTCCATCACCGGCGCAGCGGGACTGCGAGTCCCAGGCTCCTCAGCGGCTGCTGACACGCCGCACCTGGGACTCTTCCCGGCTGGCCGCGCCTCCCTCTGAGCAAGCTCTTAACCGCGCCTCGCGGCCCCCGCTTCGCGGGAGCCGCTCGAGGCTCTAATCAGAGGAGGAACTTTCATCCCAAGGAGGCTGCAGTGGGGCTGACCAGTGCAAACGCGGAGGGCAGAGATTCCATCACCGGCGCAGCGGGACTGCGAGTCCCAGGCTCCTCAGCGGCTGCTGACACGCCGCACCTGGGACTCTTCCCGGCTGGCCGCGCCTCCCTCTGAGCAAGCTCTTAAACGCGCCTCGCGGCCGCGGGTGCCACTCGAGGCTCTAATCAGAGGAGGAACTTTCGTCCCAAGGAGGCTGCAGTGGGGCTGACCAGTGCAAACGCGGAGGGCAGAGATTCCATCACCGGCGCAGCGGGACTGCGAGTCCCAGGCTCCTCAGCGGCTGCTGACACGCCGCACCTGGGACTCTTCCCGGCTGGCCGCGCCTCCCTCTGAGCAAGCTCTTAACCGCGCCTCGCGGCCCCCGCTTCGCGGGAGCCGCTCGAGGCTCTAATCAGAGGAGGAACTTTCGTCCCAAGGAGGCTGCAGTGGGGCTGACCAGTGCAAACGCGGAGGGCAGAGATTCCATCACCGGCGCAGCGGGACTGCGAGTCCGAGGCTCCTCAGCGGCTGCTGACACGCCGCACCTGGGACTCTTCCCGGCTGGCCACGCCTCCTAGCTCTAACCACCTACAACTTCAGTAGCGCAGACGCACATCGCGGGACGCGCGCGGGCGGTCGCCGGGCTAAGCCCGGGCAAAGGGCGGGCCGTTCTAGGCCGTTAGAGGCCGGCAGAGACCGTTCAAGCACTACTATCTCCCTTGGTTGCGACCCTTGTTTACTTTAACATAATATGGCCTCCAGGATATCCAGGAGCAAGGCTGCTCAACAGTGCACAGGCACTTTGGAAAAATTCTTCCCTAAGGCCAGTGCTGTGGCCAACAAAGGACGTACTGTGCTAGAAAAACACCCTGAGGAGGATATAGGCAATCTGTCATTGGCCTGCCCGGATTCTTCATTTGATGCCAGCACACCATTACTTCTGGATGCCACCCACATGTCGCTCTTGGATAGCATTGATCAGACTATCGAGTCAGTCTTACTACAATTGAGGACTCCGTCAACTCTCCAGAGGGATAGGGAGTCACTACGCCTCTCGGGGGTTGTAGGCCCCACCCCTAATATGGACTGTACGGACACCGAGTTGCAGGAGGTGGGTCAGGTTGTAGTGCCACCAGAACCCGCATGTAGTAGAGAGGATCAACCACTTAAAAGGAAGAGGCCAAGGAAGTTAATGGATGCAAAGAGGTCTAGAGTGGATTCAACTATGCAAAACCTGGATGTTAATTCAGGCGTTTTAGTCTCACCTGGGGTTATCTCCCCGGGAAACAGGTCGGAATACTCTAGCCCCCCACCAGCCACATCTCTACCAGTGTGTTCAGGGCCATTCATATTTGGTGGGTCCCCTCCTACCTCCACAGACTTGCTCATCAGCTCTCTCACGGACATTTTTAGAAATTTACTGAATCCCCTGTCTGAAAAATTGGACTCTATAGAGGCTAGACTGATGGCTATAGAAAATATTCACAAAAAAAATGGTCTTGGCACGGGGGTGAGTTCTAACGTACAGAGGGCCCCCAGGGAGATTGCTGGGAACAGTTGTCCGACCTCTGTAACGACTACCCAGGCTTCAAAATTGGCATCAATCCAGCCAGGGGATTCCACTAGCAATAATACTGTTTCGGCCCCCCAATCACTTCCATCGACATCCCAAATGACGAGGCCCCCTGTCCCTGCTCCTAGAAGGTCTAAGCAACTCGTACCTCCCCAGCTAACGAAAGAGGAAAGTTCAGTTAACTGCCATACTGGCCGCTCCAACAGCCCCAATGCTAGGCGCAGGATGGTCAATCTGCCCCCGGAGGCAGTGGTATACACTGCGATTATGGTAGGAGTGCCTGAGCTCACCGGGGATGTAAGGGAGCCGCAGGACTCGCTACGTAATAAGGTAATTAGTTGGCTCAATATCAACAGGCCCCTTCCACCTAATCTAAAAGGGGATGTTTTGATGGTCAGAAGGGTTCCCTGGATTGGATCTACTCCTAAGAATAGAGTGGGGGACTGTATAATTGTTAGTTTCAAAAGCCCACATGTCGCCCCATATATCTGTAAATGGCTTGGGGCTGACAAAACCTCTATTGAATTAGTGTCCCTTTCACATTTTTATCCAAATGCTTGTAACCCTGTTGCAGGGAGGGGACAGGGCTGGACTAAAGTGGGCTTTGCAGTGGATGGCTCACGATATAGGCCCAAGTACAGCGTATTCCCCACTCATGGTAATTTTATCCACCCGAACAGATTTTCCTGCCTTGATCAGGTGGATTGACCACAAAAGGGAGAAACTCAGCAATCCCTAGAAAGATCTGTTACTGGGGTGGTAGGCAGGGTGGAAGTGAGAGAAGCTCAGGTGACTGACAACAAGGTGCAGGTTCTTGCTAAAGAGGGAAGGGCTCCGCCTAGATGCATCAGGGGCCGAGCAGAGTTACCACTTAATACCCCGATTGGCATAGGTTCATCTCCAGTAGAAGTGGCTGTACCTCCCCCTACTCTGACCAACACAATTGTCCCGGGAGATCCTAATCTTCCCCTAGCTACCGCTTTAATTTCATCTAGCGGGGCAGGTCCACCCCCACAAGCTCCAGGGTTGAGAATTCTCTCCTGGAATGTGGCGGGGATCGTGAATAAGGTAGATACACCAGATTGGGATCTCCTGTTAAATGGTAGCGAAATCTTCCTTTTCCAGGAGCCGTGGGCGAGGGAACCCCAGAGTAATAGGGGGTTCGAGATTTTTGAGATACCTGCAAAGTGGAACGGGAGGGGGAGGCCCTTGGGTGGCTTGGCGATTTGGGTAGCGAGTCACATTGGGTGCCAGGCGGAAAAGATGGACACACTTTCGCAGGATATCCAGTGTGTGTTGCTTAGATGGCCCGGCAGTCCACCGTGGGCCATTATCAACGTTTACTCGCGCCCAGTCGCTCCGCCCAATGAATCCCCCACATTGGATGAATTGTCATCCTTTCTAGGTCAACTGCCAGGTGACCACAAGATAGTGATGGGAGGGGACTTCAACTGTCATTTCGAACCCCTAGAAGGACTAAAGGAGGGTGCTCTCACCGAAGAGGATGACTACTGGGGAGTCCCACCCTCGTCTTCACCCCACCCTAAAGCTTGGTCCCCACTGGCAGTACAGCTTATGTCCCTTACCTTGAACTTCGCAGTGAGGGCTTGTAATGGGCGTACTCCGTCCGATACCCCCTCATTGTGTACTTTCAATAGAAAGGACCATGAGTCCAGGCTGGATTATATATTATTAGCTATTACCATGTGGCCTAAAGTTTACGATTTCAGGGTGCTACTAAGGACAGATAGTGACCACAATGCCCTTCAACTGGAGATTCAGCATCCTGTACTTCTAGAAGGGTTGCCCACTATTCCCTGCAGCGACGACCAGGGGGACTTGCTTCTCTCCTTAAACAGGCGCCGCGTTAAATGGGGAAAGTTCCTTAACACAGAAGATGCTATAAATAAGTTATATGACTTAGCACTCCCCAGGTTTAAGGAAGTGGATGATCTCATAAACCAACCTAGACCCATTGATTACAATGAGAGACTAGCTAACATTCACGATGAGCTAGTGAGGGGCCTTGCTGAGGTTTTTTACCCGGTGATACCGTCACGGAGGAAAAAGACTCGTACCTCGACCTGGTATAATTCCTCCTGCAGGAAACTCAAGTCCGAGCTAATTGCTACCATCAAAGAGGGCTCTAACAAGGCCAAAGTTGCAGATCTTAGGAGGGAGTATAAGGCAGCAATGGTTAACGCAAGGGCGGACTGGGACTGGAATCATTGGCATGAGCTGTCTGAAGCTTTAAATGCTAAAGATTCTAGGAAATTTTGGGCCCTGGTAAATACTGGGACGGGGGAACTCAAATCCGCAGTGGAGCCTAACATCACCTCCTCTGTTTGGGAGACCCATTTTGGGACGCTCTACCAAGATACTATTCTACTAGCCAATGGAGTGGCGGCTGAGCCCCCCGTCTCCCCGGAAGTGGGCCTGGAATTTTCTCTAGGTGAGGTGGTGATTGCATTGGAGCGCTTAGCGCTGGGAAAGGCTCCAGGGTTGGATAAGTTACCAGGGGACCTTTTTAGACATCACCCCGAAATCTGGGGCCCGTACCTTCTTATTCTTTTCAATGCCATCTTAGGAGGTATGGAGGTCCCCTGTTCTTGGCTGGGGGCAGAGATTGTGCCGATATACAAGAAGGGGTCTCCTCTGCTCCCGGCCAATTATAGGCCGATTAGCCTTATAGATGTCTCCCAAAAGCTCTTCACACGCCTCATCCTGAACCATCTGGATCTGTTAGACTGGATGGAGGCCAATGACATCTTGAGCCCCCTACAGGCTGGCTTCAGAAAGAACACGTCGACCATGGACCAGATTTTCCGCCTCGTCCTCCTTTACTGGAAGACGGTGACCCTGGAGGGGGGAAGGCTGTACATGGTCTTCGTGGATCTGAGGTCAGCCTTTGATCTAGTCCCGCGCAAGAAACTCTGGGAGGTCCTGGAAAAGTTAGGAGTACCCCCCCAGATACTTAGTATCATAATCAGGCTGCATGAGAACAACTATGCGCAGGTTAGGTGTGGCAGGGATGGCAAACTCTCGTCCAGGTTCCCGGTCCGTAGAGGGGTGAGACAGGGCCCCTACCCTGTTCTAGCGTTATATTCCATCTAGAAAACGTCAAGGACAATGATGCCCCACATTTGGCAGGCAGGAGGGTTCCGGCAATTATGTTTGCCGATGATACCCTCCTGCTTTCCAAATCCCCCATGGGGATCCAGAGGATTCTGGATGGATTTGGTCTTTTCTGTAGTCAACATGGGTTGGAGGTGAATGCGGAGAAGACCAAGTTCATGATATTTAACCCTCCAAATAAAGCCAGGCCCAATCCCACCCTGGGCACTGCCAGCCTTGAGAGGGTTACTACCTTTACATATTTGGGGGTAACACTACAGGAAAATCTCTCATCGGACCGACAGATAGTAAGATCAAGGCTTAAATTATCCCAGTTGTCGGGCGCAATCTTGAAGGTGGCTAACACCTCCACTTTCAAGCCTATAAGCCCGGCGCTCGAAACCTATCGGACTCAAGCCAAGGCAGCGGCCATGTACGGGAGTGAGCTATGGGGGTTCAAGGTGGGCCAAGATTTGGCGAGAGTGGAAAATAATTTCCTCAGATGTCTATTGGCTCTTCCACGAGGCACACCACTCCTGCCGTTGAGATTAGATATGGGTCTCCCTTCTATTGCTGAGGAGCTTGCATCAAAGCCAGTGAAGTATTGGCACAGGCTCTGGTCTACAAATGAATTACACCATTATAGGGAGGATCTTATTCATGTCATGAGCATGAATCGGAGTAGCAAAATCCCATGGCTCGCTTTCGTAAAAAGTGAACTGTTTGAGATGAATTTATCTGAGCTATGGGAGGATCCCGCGTTGGGCTGACAAAGGGTATCACGTAAAGGCCTGATCCAAATTTACAAAGACAAGAGTCTCTCATTCTTGATGAATGCTCAAAATAGCGATACCCTTACTGTGCGATTTTTGGAATCCAAGAATTCTTATGTATTTGAACCTTTTATGGATTTTATTTTCCCCATTCTTACGAGGAAATTGTTTGTACACTGGAGGATAGGCACACTCCCCACTAAAAAAATTTACCCACAGATGGACAAAGGGGGGTGATAAAATGTGCCCATGTTGTAACATCCATGAGGAAGATGACCTCCATATTATGTTTGTGTGCCCTGCCTATTACAGACCTAGAAAATACTGGATAGCCCCGCTCTGCAGGAACTTGGGGTTCAGAAATTACTCACAAGCATATCGAGTAATGAAAACCAATACTCTGGGCCACATTGTGTTCGCTATATCCAAATTTCTAATGGCAGTATGGCTAATCAGGAAAAAAAAAGCCTCTTAAACTGTGGACATTGTCATGATACTTTTTATTCTCCTCGAAGGACAAGTAGGGAATTCTTATTTATACTGTATTGTATTTTTTTTTTATTATTATGTATTTTATAACGTGTAATGTATCTTTTATGGTCTATATGGCCGAAATAAAGAATTTTTGGATTGGATTGTTATAGGTCGAACGTGCGAGGATCATTCCGAATAACAGACACAGTATCCAAGATAACCTTGATGTTCCATGCTCTCACTATCACTATACACACTAAACTAGCGAGGCAGTCTAGAAATGTAGCATAACAAATTATTCTCATGTGAAACAAAATACTCAGCCTTCTCTAAATAATATCAAAATTGTGTGTCGTGTACAAAGCAGAGCAGGAAGGCAAAATTGGCGTTTAAGCTTCTAATAAACCCGTGCTAACTTAACACGGTGTGAGTGCAAGGCTCAGCCCACGACACCCTCCCTCGATAGAACCATGTGATATAAACGTGGGCGAACTAGGAACGCGGAGTCCAAACTGAAAAGCAGAGTCAAGTTCAAATTTGCATAAAAAATTATTTGCTGTTTGATAGAAAACAGTAACTAAATAATAAAGAATAGGTAGAAAAATCAAAGAGTCTTAATCCAACAGTGTAAGAATAGAAGGATGGCTGAGCGAAGATGCGCTGGGCTGCGATACAATCAAAATCCCAATCTGTTAAGCTCCAAGGATAAGATGATGGCCATCCACCAACAATCAATAATGGGAAATGTAGAAACAAACCCACATAAGTTACAAATAGCAAAATATATTCTGAGCTCAAAAACAAGAGACAATAGAGTTCTTCAAATGAGTCTTGAGCAATAAGTAGTCTTCATGTCTTCCTTTATTCAGATGTAAATCTTCTTAAACAAACTAGCCACCAGTGGCTAGTTTGTTTAAGAAGATTTACATCTGTAAGACAGGTTGAACGCATGTGAAAAAGGAAAATCGAAACGATAATCCATAAGCTGCAGTCAATGTAGCCAGAGGCAGCGCTCCGTAATAACTAAGCATTCGGTTGCGGAGCAGCAACAGCCGAGAAATATTGTCTTGTGCTGCAGGATGTGCATCCATATTTAAGTAAACAAATTAATAGAAGCACACCGGTAACTAATGCGACTATTAAGGGGAATACACCAAAGATGCTGGAAAAAATCGAAGAAAGAAATGCCGAAAAGACACCAAATATAGTTTGAAAAGAAGTCACAAGACCACTGCTTCTAAAAAAGTAAGGTAACCCAGTAGTCAAGGACGCATTAAAGATACTCTGAATTGACTGCCCAAAATACAGAGGCACGTCTGTATTTAATAAATCATACACTTCTGTGCGGGTGTTTACTACATGAAGGACAAATGTTTCTCTAGCAGATGTAAGAGCGACCTCTTTTTGAGACAATAGCGCTCTTATACGGCTCACTTGGTTGACTCTTCTTTCAAGTGCGGAATCGACGGCCAGATGGAAACATCCAGCTTCCCATGCAGAGGAGTAAATACAACTTTTTTTTTAGCAAACTACACGCTCAGTTACCGTAATCATGTAACCGATGCCTGGTAACATTGCACAACAATCTGCATTATTTCAAATGAAATAACTCACGTTTCCAGTAAACTGAACGATGGTATGATAGCAGGTGTTGCAGTGCCTTTCAAAACTCACACCAAATTACAAGAGCCATGCAATTGCATGTGTCTACGAACTAAGGAGTGATGTGTTGCTATTGTGCAATCCTCGCCATTCACATAGACTTCTTTTCCCTCCCTCAGACACCTATATGTAAATGATAATAACCAAGCTTCATGGAGATAAGCGCTGCCTAAACATCCATATCTGTCTATAGCATAGTATTACATGCAAACCTCAAACTTAAACAGGCTAAAAAGTAACGTTATGATACCGTGGATAAGCCACAGAGCTGAATCGGATTTCCAATGAGTGACCATTTGTAACCATTCTCATAGCGCGCCCTGTGCTCTGATTTGACAGTGAGAAAGCAATCGCACCATAGTTTGTACTGCTAATCATTCTCAGCATACGCTACGAATACGCTTTCACGTTACACGTCGCATAAAAACTTCCGTGTGACGTCATGTACGGCGCCCCATGCGCAAGGATGCAAATGTTTTTAATTGTTTAAACACATATATTTATATATTTATTGAACATACTAACAGAACACATTATTATAAGATACTAAGATAATTATGAAAACATTTTTTTTAAAGTTCCAATAATCCTACATTACTTTTATAAGCAATTACACCAATCGCGGTGAAATGTCATGCGTACTCGCATCCTAAGAACACCGTAATAACAGCGTAACCGTACGCAAAGCCATGTGACTTTAAAAGAAGAAATTTCATTGGTTCATAACACTTCCTATTACAACTGTTCAAACTTCCGTCCTATTTTAAAAATTCTACTTTGACTTTCTAAAAAGAAACATCTCTTCTGAGAATCTTGTCAAATAGAACAAAGTTTACCATATTAACAGCAATGGGCTCATCTTCCAGCCATTCTTCAGAAGAATATTTAATTCCAAAAGAAACTCCAAAGAAGAGGAAAGAAGATCTAATTTGGCAGTTTTTTACTTTTCCAGAAGGGCATAAAAAGGTTAATGCTCCAAAAGTAACCAGTAAAATTTTCCAAACTCTTTCAAGGGGTGATCCTTCTAAAAAATACTCCTTTAGCACAGCAAATTTGGAGCAACACGTGAAGAACTTACACTCCAACAACTTTGCTCGAGCTGCAACACAGAGGTTGAAGGACAACCCACCTGCTACTGCACCAAGCACATCAACTGCTGCACCAGCATTTTCAGCAAACAGTCCACGCACACAAATTCATCCTGATTTTGCTCAAATTAAAATTCTATACATTTATTGCAATAAACTTTTGTGTTATGGGAAACAGTCTATTGCCCTGATAAAATGCAGGAAGCAGGAGCATCACTGTCCTCGACATTACTTTTTTTTTCATTCTCTTCTTCCTGTTGGACGCTTCCAAGCCCCCCATTATAGAAAAAAATTGCCCCCGGGATTTGCTGCCCATCGGGAGCTAATTAGGAATAAAACGAACTTCTAGTTTCCACCGTGTACGAGTACAATACATGTACAGCGTGGTTTTTTTTATTTAAAAAAAATAATAAATTGCACCTAAACTACCATGTGAGACTCCCTGAGCAGGCCTAGAGGGCCAACATGTTTCTACCCTACCCCTTTTCCTTATTTTTCAACTTTGTTTTACTTTTTTCTTGTGACTCAGTGCTACTGAGGCACAAGATGGCTGCCAACACTTTCTGGTTTGGAGTGTTGACAGACAGTTGACATCCAATCAGCATGCAGCTCGTGCTCATAATGGTACGGATTTCCGTACGTGTGCTGTACTTCGTCTCTAGATATCGCTATGATTTTACTTTTGATTTTCACAGGAACTACTGAACGGATTTACATTATTTAACAAAATGCACAATCTGCAAACCTAACTCTACTTCTCTGCCAAATTTGGTGTAATTCCGTTCAGCCGTTCGGGCTGTAGCCCTGGCTAGAGGTCCCTATGGAAAATTGCATGGGGAAAAAAACGTTTTGGGACCCCCCTTTTTTCTCGGTCCCCGCTTGACGAATTACCCCCAAACTTTCAGGGAAGGAGCGGAGTGGAGCAGGCCATTTTCTTCGAGAACTTCGCAAAGATTCGTCCACCGGCGCCAACGTTATTCCAAATAGAATGTTGTGGATTTCCTATGGAAACTAGGTCCTAACTATAACTACCTACTACCTACATTTACATTTACATTTACCTACTGGCGACCGCCAGCAGGTTATACACATATATATGTATATCCCTCCCTATCTCTCTCTTTCTCTCTCTATCTCTCTCTCTCTCTCTCTCTCTCTAGCTCCCTCTCACTCTCTATCTCTCTTACTCTGTCTCCATATGTCTCTGTCTCTATCTGTCTCTGTCACTATCTGTCTGACCCTGTCTCTCTCTGTCTCTATCTCTGTCTGTCTGTCCTTATCTCTGTGTCTATCTCTGTCTCAATCTGTCTCTGTATCTATCGGATCTGTCTGTCTCCCTCTGTCTATCTCTATCTGTCTCTATATGTTTCTGTCTATATCTGTCTCTGTCTCTATCTGTCTCTCTCTATCTTGATCTCTGTCTCTATCTCTTTCTCTGTCTCTATCTGCCTATGTCTCTATCTGTCTTTGTCTCTATCTGTCTCTGTCTGTCTCTATCTCTCTGTCTCTATCTGACTCTGTCCCCGTTTGTCTCTGTGTGTCTCTATCTGTCTCTGTTTCTATCTGTCTCTGTCAGTCGCTGTCATTCTCTGTCTCTCTCTATCTCTGGCACTATCTGTATTTGTCCCAATCTGTCTCTGTCTCTATCTATCTGTCGCTGTCTCTCTCTCTATCTATGTCTGTCTCTATCTCTGTCTTTGTATCTATCTTTGTCTCTATCTGTATCTGTCTGATCTGTCTGTCTCAGTCTGTCTGTCTCTGACTGTCTCTATATGTTTCTATTTGTTTCTGTCTCTATCTGTCTGTCTCTCTCTTTTTCTTTGTCTCTATCTGTCTCTGTCTCTATCTGTCTCTGCCTTTCTCTATCTCTCTGTCTCTATCTTTCTCTATCTGTCTCTGTCTGTCTCTCTCTCTATATCTGTCTGTCTTTGTGTGTCTGTCTCTCTTTGTCTCTGTCTGTCTCTATCTCTATCTCTCTCTATCTCTATCTGTCTAGATCTGTTTCTGTCTCTATCTGTCTCTGTCTGTATCTCTTTCTCTATCTGTCTCTGTCTCTATATTTCTCTGTCTCTGTCTCTATCTGTCTCTGTCCAAACAGGAATCTTCCTAAAAGGCGCTTTAAAAGTTCAGCTGTGAAAGCGCTTACAGCTGACTTTTAAAGGGCCTTTTATGAAGTTTTCCGATGGTGCCTGATGTCACAGAGGCCGGAAGTAAACACAGAAGATGGCTGCAGGAGCATACATATGCTCCTGCGGTCATCTTCTGTGTTTACTGCTGGTCTAAATGGAAAGGTAGAAACGGCAAGGCAAGGTCCATGGCCCGCCAATGAAGGCCTGCCGGGCCGCTGGCGGCACGTGGGCCGAACTATGAGTAATACCACCCTAGATGGTCATCATCCCTGCCGCAACAAGCAAACATAGCCCAATGCTGCAAGGTTCACTTTATTACTACTTCAGGCCCTAACACCCACTCAAGTGCCCATAAAACCACTGCAGCAGTTTGAGTTGAAAACCCTGCCACAGGCTGCCTTTAGAAAAAAAGCCAATAGCATGGACTCTGGACTCACCTACACTCATGGTGGCTCCTGCAGTCCTTGAGTATAATGTGAAATTTGTGTGCAATTGACAGAGCAATGTGGATCTCCAGGGCTGGGTGAAGAGACACTGCTCCAGGAGCAAGTTTGCCAGTCAAGGTCACTGGCCTAGGAGGGATGCGTGCTCACTCCAATGGAGGGGCTTAAGATGCTTCCGATGCGGACCCCCTCTGCCACACCAGTATAACCACAGGCAGTAGACAAGTGTGTGCTGTAAACGTGTGCCACGCCATACCCTGTAATGACGCCTACTAACACCAGTGCTGTGTACTTACAATCATAATGGAAGCCTGTAACCCTAAGCAGCAAATATTTCCAAATGCCTAACATAAACTAGGATTACTGAGTAAATTAATCCATCCTGACTGATTCCACCCTCCTAATGTATAAATGATATCCAAACTAGTGGTCATTTATAAAGCATTTGCAGGAAATGCCCTCACGGCCGTTCCTGTCAATACCTTGCCCTGCACCGAACTGTTTTCTTTTTTATTTTGACAAGACAGTCCCGAAACGGTATTTTTTTCCTAAACAAAAAAATAATGCCCCCTTGAATGGGAGTCATCTCAGGGGTACGTTTTTACTAACACGATTTGCTTGGTGGTGACAGAAAGTAAAAAATGGGCCTTTGGTGAATTGTTGTTACGTTAGTGACAGGTAGTGACAGAGTAGTCTCAGCCGTAGCCAAACCTATGGTCCACCCATATGTAGACGGGCAGTCCACTGTGTTGGCGGAGAGGGAACTCCACCAAATTGGGCCAGGGAGTGTCAGCAGGGCTGGTGGTTATGTTACAGGATTCCAGGAAGTGGTCAACTTGCAGATCACATAATAGACACTGGGGTTCTTTTTCACATTGGTGTGAGAGGAAAGGTTTAGATCCCACGTATGGGAGTTTGATCATGATCATGGAATTGATGCAGGAAGGGTAGGGTTCGGTTTGACTGGGGGTAATACAGGCATTCTGGGGACTATGGAAGAATTTGGCAGAAGAGGAGGGTTTAGCTGCTAGGCTCTTGAACGGTTTGTCAAATACCTGTTCTAAACCTGTAAAGTCTTTTCCTGCCTGGGATTTGACTTTTGTTTTGGAGGCATGTATTAAAGCTCCATTTGAGCCTATGGACCAGGAAGACCTGAGTATCTGACTCTCAAAATTGTTTTTCTTGCAGCCATAACGTGAGCCAGAAGGTTGAGGGTATTAGGAGCTTTGTTAAGTTTCCTTCTGCTGAGTTTTCCAGGACAGGGTGGTAGTTTCAGTGCCTTGTTCTGAAAATCAATTCCTCCCTTCACAAAAAACAGGAGATGATTTTGCCAGAAGTTTTTCCTTCTACACAGAAGGAATACATTCTGCCAAATCATCTCTAAATGTTAGGAGGGCTCTCCTCTTTTATTTTTTACAAGAGGTTCAAATTTTTTGGAAGTTGGAATCTTAGTTTGTAATTTTGGTCTAGAAAGAAGAGGACTTAGTAAGTAAGTAATCTTTACTGTGTATAGTTAATAAAAAGCATTACAAAAGTACGACCCGCTCAATTTTTCAAAGGTAAAAAGGCTGGTAGATACAGACCATTGCAAAAGTACAAAATAAATAAAAAACACTTATTTTTCAATGGTAAGTGAACGACTAGAGTGTTTACGAGTAAAAAGCTGATACACAAATTGCCAGGGCCATGTAAACCCAATGTCCTCATGTGCTTTTGCCCAGGGCAGACTTTTTTGGCTGTTCTCAGGAGAGGCAGTTAGTTGGTGGTTTTGCAGTGCATTGACATATGTGAGTGTGCATTTGAAGTTCAGAAAAGAGTCAGGTAAGTCGCGGCTGAGACCTAAGAAATGGCGAGCTGTTACAAGCAATAGTCTGCCAAGGCACTGATCTCAGTTTGAGTTCACGACGGCCTTTGTTCCGTGCCGAAGTTGTATGTTTATGTATTTTTTCTTTTCTTTCCAATTAAGCAAGGGCGTCCACAAGTTTTCCGGAAATCTTTCCTGTGCTTGACAGTTTGTCATCTATCAGTGCTAGAAATTCTACTAACTTGCAGTTTATCTTTGGATCGTCTGGTTTGAAACAGGTTATCACAGCTTGTCTCCGCGTGCTAATACTACGATGTTTGAACTGCTGTTTAAGCAGGCGAGACCTCTCCCTCATCAGGCTGGTGCATGTGCAGATCATGTGTGCCATGTCCTCAGTAACGTTGCCTCACAGGCGGCAGTGTGAGGGCATTTGTCCCTTTAGCCATGGTGGAAGGGGTGGGATAGCTCGCAGTTTTCCTACTTGATATTTCAGGAATCTCTCCTTGATGATCCTGGAGTATCCCAGGCTGAAATATGCTGTGGACTAAGTGATGTGTAGTCATTGATTGTCATCCAAGCATGATTTCCCAATGCAAAGGTGGCTTTGTCTTCTACTAAGAGAGACTCCTTATTGCCTTCCACATTGCGTGTGTAGTTGGGACTTCCCAGGTCTGGGTGAGTCCAGTATTTGTGAGACAGCCCTGTAGGAATTTTCTTGCCAGTGTTGCTTTTCTGAGCTGGAGCTCTTCCCAGAGTAGGTGGTTTAAGCTAATTGAGGAGGCTTTTCTGATTTGTGGAAGCACGTTATGTAGGCCTCCTGTCTGGCTAGCTGTTGTATTTTGAGGACGAATTCCAGCCTGATCTGTGCTGCGGAGGCATATGTTGGTATGTTGAACATGATTCTGTAAACCCTGATTAGTGTGCTATACAGCGTTTTTTAGTCTCTTCTTCTTGGGGCTTCAGTGTCCTATGTAATAGTGGTTTGTGCAATATGGAGGAGAGGGAAGTGCCTTGGGCCTGTCAGCTTGGATTTTGAGTGCCTCAAAGTTACCGCAAGTGCCATCCCTTCCTCTTCATCATCTCCAGCTGGCTAGCAAATTGGCCCCCCTTATTGATGGTTACCCCTAAGTATTTAAAGCTGGTTGTGGTCTAAATTTGGGTGTTGCCATGGTACCAGATGTGTTTTTATCCCTGTTCCTTTTTATGGACATTGTTTGGGTTTCCTCAAGGTTTACTTCCAGGAAGTTGTCTTTTGAGTATTCATGCAGAGTATTTAAGAGGTGTTGCATTCCCACTTGCGTGTGGCTGACTAGAACTACATCATCGGCGTATAAGGTGCTAGATAAAGCCTTACCACCAATCCTTGGAGCGTGCGCGTTGCCTAAGTCAAGGGTCTGTGTCAGGTCAGCCATATACAGATTGAACAGAGTTGGGGCAGCATGCATCCTTGTTCGAGCCCTTTGGTGGTAGGGATGCACCTTGACAGGTGTGTGCCTTAGTCCAGTTTTACCTGCACCCAGTTGACTGTGTATAAGCATATTAGCATGTCAAGCAGCGCTTGCGGGATTTTCCAATGTGCCAGCTTCTTGCAGAGTCTAGTTCTATCTATGTTGTTGAAGGCTGCCTTGAAGTCTTTAAAGCAGAGGTGGAATATCTGTTTTGATGGCTTTGCATTATCCATAATAAGTGACAAGGTTAGAATTTTGGTTATAGTCCCTGCTTCTTTGGAGAAGCCAGTTTGGTTGAATGGTATGGTTTCTTGCGCTACTACCCAAGCCCGACGTTCTTCTAATAAGGTGCCTGCAAAATACTTGGCTTCATTGTCAAGGAAGGCCTCTAGGCAATAGTTCTTTGGAGCCGATTTGTCTCTGCTTTAAATATGGGAGCAATGATGGAGCCTTTCCAAGAGGTTGGCAGTTGTTCTAGTTGTCTGGCTTCCCAAAATAATAAATCTAAGGATGCTGCCCAGATGTCAGAGTCTTGCTTGAAGAGGACAGAAGTAATCCCATTTGGACCTGGTGCTTCTTCTCTCCTGCCTTTAGCAATCTAACTTTTGATAGTTGTGACCTGAGACGGTTCATTCACTTCCTGATAGTTTGTGGTAATTTTGCAGGTGATATTTTCCTAGAGGTTCCTCTTAGTGTTAGGACCGTGTATTGCAGTTTCCAGCCCTCTACAACTTTGTTGGTTGAAATAGGTTAACAGGAAGTCCAACCTTGTCTATTAGGTGATATATGATGTTGCTTCTCCATGTGATTTGCGCATTATTTTATTCATCGTGGCCTAGAAGCGTGCACTTTGTTTGGTTTTGGTGTTATGTAAGAGTTTTGCCAGAGCCTCGCCTCCCTGGACCTTTTGTGTTCCCATTTCAGCTTTTTGAGCTTTTTCTGTTGTTGGAGTGATGATATGAGATTCCGGTCTTTAGGATTATGCCTCAGGCATCTCAGCCTTGTGTTTATTATTTTTTTGTGTCCTTTAGTTGATTCAATAGGTCTCTGGGAAGCCAACTTGTTTCTGTTAGGTGGTGTGGTGGCCTGTTGAAATGGTACTTGATAGATTTGCGGTGAATTTTTCCCATTTGCTTATGGTGCTGGCTGTATGGTCGTTTCTGTTCTGTAATAAGGCTTTCACCACTTGAAGCATTTCCCCTGTGTTTGCTAGAGAGAATTTAATTATTTTAAGTTTTATTGTTAGAGAGGGCCCCCTGGTAGAAGATCAAAGGTTTTGATCGGTGGTCACTATTTGCCTTGTCCCCGACCCGAAAAGTGTCTACGCTATGAAGAATGGGAGGGAGATCAGGGTGTAGTCTAATGTTGAGCATATGTTTTAGAGTAGTAAGAAGCTGCTGATGGGGAGTCTTCAGTAAATCTGCCATTGAGTGCCCTTAGGTTAATGTACTCCAGGTCTTCGAGCAGGCATCTAGCTGTTGTGCTCACTCTGCATTGGGGTTTTTTGTTTTGTTCCAGGTTGTTCCAGGCTGAGGTCTGTTGAGGATCCTAGGAGATGAAGGTTTAAGTCCCTTGAAAGTACGAGATTGGGAGTGTTGTATTTCTTTATGGATGTCACTAGACAATCCACAAGATGCCTTGAATCTTTGAATTTTTGTTTTGGGTTTATGTTGGCATTGAAGATTAACCCTTACTTATGTTTCCCCTTGGAGCTGAGAGTGATCTTGGTTGTTCTAGTTGTTGATACGTAAATGGTCAGCCCGCTTTAGAGGTGCCCGCATTGTGATTTCTTGGTTGCTGGCGTATGGTAGCATATGGAGCCCTGCATTTGGAATGGTTCAGTCATCCATGTTTCCTGAAACAAAATCATGTCAAATTATTTGATGTACAGAATAAAATCTGCTATTTTTCTTTTTAGACCATTGTCATTCCATGAGCAAAGGCAAACAACTGAGTTGTTATGTCGAGGCGTCCCTTCTTTTTGGGTGTTTTGTCATTGGGAGCCCTCAGACCAGTTAATGGTCCTAATGATTCACGGAGTTTCAAGGGCATTTGCTGAAACGGGTGCTGGGTTTGACTATGGCGACCGATTCTTGCCGCTTCCCTTGTAAATGATTGACCCCAGGCTCCCCTAAGTACTGAGACAAGGGGTTTACTGTTGTTGCAGCTTTTGATTTCTTTGTAGGGGAAAAGTGGGAAAGGATATCCCGCACTTTGGTAGCACAATATGGTTATGCCCCATGACTTGAATGTTTCATGTTCATCAAGCACTTTATTTGCTAGCGACGGTGAACCCCGCGTAGTCTATCTTTATGAGTGCGTCTGACCTGATAAATTCTATTGAAAGCAGGTCGGTTGTTCGTATGTCTCTTAGAGTGGAATTATTTGATATTAACTGAAAAATGCTGCTTCTATGCAGGATGTTGCAGTTCCGCTTAAACTTGAATTCAGGTTTCAGGAGCATGACGCGTTGGTCTGTTGTGGAGACCGGTGGAATTGCCCCTCGAGAAATCTTGCCCCCTCAGTTGCAGTCCTGATGAGCACTGGTTGGATTGTGGTAAATAAATAAATAATACCCTATTTTTGAATGAATAAATGAATAACAGATAGCTCAATAAATAAGAGTCAAGATTCGAGGTAGTAGGAGTTTTTCAGGTTTAATACAGCATAAGGACAGGAACAGGACGACCTGCACAGGAATAGGAAGGCAGGGCCCAGCAGCTGCTGGGGCTGGATCTGGGATGAGCGCGCTAAGGAAGGAAGGATAACTTTTTAATAACAGTGCACGATCATATATACATAACGCAAACACATAGCATTACATTGCAATAGGCGTAGCAGTGGGTGGAGCAATAGGCGTGATGCGTAGCAGTCGCGAAAGATAAGGGTGAAAAGAGGTGTAACAGGGCGTATACATAGACATGTGATGCAAACGTAACAGAATATGTCATGAATGGGGCGGAAACCATGGAGGGGGCTACCTGAGGAGCCGGGACCTCTAACCTGATGGTGCGCGCAAACTAGCAATGACGTGTTACTAGGAGAAGCTGGGGGCTTCGAACTCTGTGCTAGGAGCAGAGACTGAAGTCTGGAGAGTCAGGGCGACATGTACCTAAACAGTATCTAGTATCTGATGTTTAGAGAACATGTTGATATAAACTAGAAGTCAGGAGGGGAAAGGCTAACAGACACTATGACTGGACCATGCATTATTCTACATGTAGTGCGTGAGGAAGAATATTAAATGACCATTAAATGCAGTATTTCTCTTACATGGAGACGTGAAGGCTAGACAAATGACGGAAACTATTGATGCGATTCAGTAGCTTTTAGGAATGCAGAGAAGGAGGACTGAACTGATAACTGGAATCATAACATACTCTTGGCAGACTCAGAGGCAGAGCCAGGCTGAGTCGGGCACTGCGAGGCAGGAAGTAAGTGAAGGGTCGAGGATACAGGTGGGGGCTGTATCGCTCCTCAGCGAGGCTTCAGGAGACAGGAGCTGAATCTGGTGTCCAGGCCCTTCTGAGGCCTAGAAACGGGGACTTTACAATGAAATAACGTGCACACTGAGAAACGTGGCAACGTAACTTTACATAGGCCTGATATTCGTAGTATTCACGAGAACTGGAAACTGGCATACTAGAAGTGGACACAACTGTAATTGCGTCTATAAACAAACATAGGGAATGCATATGCATATTTAATCATGCACATATAACATATGATGGATGACACGTAGGGACACAGAACATGACAAAATTTACTTTTCCACATTCCCTCCTTGTCACTACGTTTCCATCAGGAAACATCAATATTCATGATACCATCTATCATTTCATACAGTATCATTTGCTCGTCTCGAATTATCCTGGAACGGGATTTAGAACGGGGCTTGGGACTAGGAATACATGATGTAGCACAAATGCCGCAAATCGCAGGGCCACATTGTATACAGAGGCAGCAGCTGAATATGATCGCTACTGCAATACCTAGAAAGGACAATACTTTCCATCCCCAGGCGGAAATTATATTCCAGAACCAACCGGACCATGTCCAGGTGCCTGGATCTTGGTGTAACAGATGGGCAATTTTATGGAGTCTGGTTATAGCTGAATAAACAGACGGCGCGTTATTTGGAATGAAAATGCAGCAACTAGATCCGATGACTCTACAGGCCCCGCCCCTATCGGCCAGTATGACGTCAAGGACGAGACGATTCTGTAAAACGACAAATCTCATAGCAGATTGCTCTTCGGTTAAGTTACCTAGAGCAGAGGCAGTCTCATTGACTACAGCTTCAAGGGTTCTGGTTAACCTACGGATTAGCTTACTATTCTGGATAGGTCCTATAAAGAAAAAGAAACCTCTGTTGAAATCTGTATACTGTTCTAGGGCAGTTTCAGTATAATCGACAATGGGGGACTCCCTTCTATGTCTAATGTGTACTAGATGTGTGTTTCTATGATAATCAGATGGGGCTAGGAAAACTGGTGGCAGTAGGAAGGCAATGTAACAGGTTCCCTCCCAATCGAGGGGCAGACGAACATATGCAGTTTGACCACAAATAAAATAAGAATGACGTGAAGCTTTGAAAATAGATTTCCCACTGTCACTATACTTGACAATAGTAGTACAATCACTATGTCCTACGTGTACGGAACCATTATTTCGGACACATAATTCGCCTTTAACTGGTAGTACTGAAATAGCAGGTAAGTCTGGAGTGGAATCAGACTGAACATTCAGGACCATGAAATTCGAAGAATAGTTACCTAAATTATACACTTCATTTTCTAGATCTAACCCTGTTCTGTGGGGAAGACCTTGCTTGTCTGGAAAACATGTACTGTTAAGAAAAGACATATCTGTTGAGGATGACGTTAACGTGGACCATGCTCCACACGAACCATTATGTGAAAAAGGATAAGGAAAAAGTGGCAGAACTCCCTTCGGTGTCTGGAAAGGGGGGAGTCGACCACATACCCAACAATTAGTGGCATTGCTGGTCTGGTGTGAATAATGTAACATGCGGATGAAAGAATTATTTCGCATAGCGAGGCGGTAAGAGAGCTCATGAGGAGGTAGATCACTAAACGTATGCTCTACTGTAGCATTAGCAGACTTATTTACATGAAGAACTGGGAAATACAGGTAAAATGCGTAACTGGTGCAGGAAATCATAATGCTGAGAAATAATATGAAACATAGAAAAACAATACATCGAATTGAGTTTTGACTAACTCTCTCACTATGGGGGTCTATTTTATACATGTCAGAAACAGTCTAACCGTTTCACCTAGGGGAGGACTTAGACAATCAAACTGGCTGACTTATTTTACTAGACCGGAGTTTCAACTTATACTCCTGTTGCGGAGTTTTCTCTAACAGGGGAGGGTTTGTAGCAATGTCTTTTGCGGGACAGTCCTTGAGAACAATATTTTGGCAATCCTTCAAATCCTGGGAAATGTTCTTTGAGACGGGTTTCAGTCCATAAAACTTCTTTACGTGCGAAAGGTGCACCCAGCCTTTGCGTCCCTCCAACTTCACGGCTGTACGGGTGGCAAGGAGGACCTGTCGGGGCTCCTTCCAGCGTGGCTCCAGCGGACTTGAGCGGTCAAAATTCCGGACAAGGACCATGGATCCTGGAACGATTTCATGCGGTGCCACCTCGGTATTGTCTGGAAATGCGGCGGCAACCTGTGAACAACAAGAGTTGAGGGCAGACATCAAGGAAGCTAGGTAATCTGTCAGCATATTACTTGAAACATCGGTAATACTTCGGGGTCTAGGAGTACCCCACATGTTAGGGGGGCGGCCGAATACGACCTCATACGGGGACAGACCTGATCTGGAATGTGCGACCATGCGCATATAGAACAAAGCGACTGGCAGAGCTACTAGCCAGTCCACACCTTTCTCTTTACATACTTTTGCAATACGGATTTTCAGAGTCTGGTTATGTCTCTCTACGAGACCGGCTGCTTCAGGATGGCGTACACAATGAAACTTCCACTGGTACCCTAACAAAAGGGAAACATGCTTCATCAACTCAGATGAGAATGGCTGGCCGTTGTCAGAATATACGACTCTAGGGAGTCCATAACGGGGGAAGAACTCACGAACCAGCTGCTTGGCAGTGGTCGCGGCGGTGTAATCTGGGACTGGATATGCTTCTGTCCACCTGGACAAAGCGCATACAACTACAAGGACATACTTGAAACCTCGACATCGCTCCATCTGAATATAATCCATCTGGAGGACTTCAAAAGGGTGGTCAGGGGGCTGGAATCCACCTTGTTCCACCGGGACACTTTTACCTGGATTAAACTGACAACATATCATACAGGTACGGACTTTCTGCTTGGCTGCAGCTCGTAAATGCTTGTTGAACCAAATGTTCTGGATACTGTCTAACATAGCTTTTTCTCCTAAATGTGCTGGACTATGTGCAGTATTAATAATGACTTGAACCATAGAGTCGGGGAGAAACCATGTGGCTCTACCCTTCGTTAACCATCCTTGATCTGTCTGGACCCCTCCTTGTTCGGACCATTTCTTGATTTCTTCGGGAGTAGCATGTAACTGTATGTCTATGACATCTTGAGTAGGGTCTTTAACTGTCATACATGTAGTCGGATCTGGAGTGTGTGTCGGTGTCTTATTTACTGGAATGTCTGGTGTCTGAGCTGTGAGCTTGGCTGTGCGATCTGCTAGATCATTACCCTGGGAAATAATGTCAGTAACTTTCGTATGTGCTTTGCATTTCATGATAGCAATGGATGTCGGTAAATGTATTGCATCTAACAGAGCTTGAATAAGGAGACCATGCTGAATCTTGGTTCCATGAGAAGTCGTGAAACCTCTCTCTTGCCAGAGCACTCCGAAGTCGTGTACAACTCCAAATGCGTAACGTGAATCTGTGTAAACATTAACTTTCAAGTTCTTGGCGTGTATGCAGGCTTGTGTCAGAGCAACTAGCTCTGCTGCTTGAGCGGACAGGGTGTCAATACGGTGTGTCTCAATAACTTCAGTGTCGGTAGTCACTGCATACGCGGCGACTAGTTCTCCTGCACTTGTTCTCATACATGAACCATCCACATAAAGTGTCAGGTCGGGGTCTGGTAACGGAATATCTGTCAGATCTTGTCTTGGCTTTGTCGTAATGTTAACTACTTCCACGCAGTCATGTGTGGCAGAATTCGAAGTAACTGATGGTAACAATGTAGCAGGATTTAAAACGTTGCAGCGTCTGATTTCTATGTGTGGCTGGAACAGTGTCAATTCATAACCTGTTAAACGTGCAATTGTCAAGTGCTGAGTCTGTGTTCGGTTTAAAAGAACTTCCACGGAGTGTGGAACTTGTACTGTCAGGGAGTGTCCTAATACTATGGAATCACTTTGTCTGATAGCTAGTGCTGTGGCTGCAACTGACTTGAGGCACGCAGGCAGAGCCTGGGCTACAGGATCTAATGTGCTCGAAAAATAAGCACATGGCTTGTATTGTCCTGCTTGATCTTGTGTGAGAACAGATAATGCTGTACCTTCGCGTTCAGTGACGAAAAGTGTAAAAGGCTTACTGTAGTTCGGTGTCGCTAGAACTGGAGCATGACATAGGGCTTTCTTTAACTCATTGAAACTGAGTGTATGTTCAGATGTCCAAGGGAGGACAGTCGGTACGGCTGCCTCCTGTGTCGTTAACTGTATCAGTGGCTTGGCTAGAAATGCATACTGAGGAATCCATTGTCGGCAGTAAGAAGTGAGGCCGATAAAGGCACGTACCTCCTTCTGGGTCTTGGGCTGAGGAAGACTCGCTATTAACTGGATACGGTCAGGTGTCAACTGCCTACCCCTCTTGGACAGTAAGTGCCTAAGTAGACCACTTGCTGGACACAGAATTGAAGCGTCGAAGGGGACACCTTGTGCCCCATCTCGGCTAGGAAATACAAGACTGTAAGGGATGCTCGCTCGCAAGCACGTTCAGAACGGGCTGTGACCAGTAGATCATCGACATACTGGAGCAGGGCAGTGTCAGTTGGCATGTGAATGTTGTCTAGTTGTCTCTTAAGTGCTTGACTGTAAATGCTAGGGCTTTCTGTGAAACCTTGAGGAGCTCGTGTGAACATATAGCTCCTTCCATTTAAACAGAATCCGAAAAGGAACTGGCTGTCTGGATGAATAGGGACACTGAAAAACGCGTTCTTGAGGTCGATTACAGTAAAGAACGTGGCTTCGGAATCAATGGCTGTCAATAGGGAAGAGATATCTGGAACGACTGGGTACTGAGGAATAATACATTTATTAAGTTCTCGTAGGTCAATCACTAACCGATATACTGGGGGTGCATTTGGATCAGTACGTTTCATGACTGGAATGATCGGAGAATTGCATACATTGGAGTCAGTTTCTACAACCACTCCTTGAGCCATGAGCTCGTCAATAATTTTGGATAAGGCTGCTACAGCCTCAGGTGGCAATCTGTACTGTCTGATTCGTGGTAACACCACACCTGGCTTGAGAGTCACACGATGGGGTGTGATTTGCAAATAACCAACATCAGTTGGACCTTGCGCCCATAGATGCTGCGGAACATTGGACAATCTGGGATCAAAATCTCGTAATACATAGTGACCCTTAAAGTTACTGCACCTAACTCTTTCAGTGTTTTAATGCCTAATAGGTTTTCTGGACAGGACTTAGTAAGTAACAAATCAGTAGTACAAGACAATGGACCTACTTCTAGAGTAACTGGCTTTGATATTTCATTTACAATGGGTTTTCCTGAAAATCCAAGGGAAACATTTCTTGAGCCTGAGAGCGGAGCCCCTGGAACTTCGGCGTGACTTATAGTGGTCCTACTTGCCCCTGTATCAATCAAAAACTTTCTGTCTTTCCCTAATACTTGACTGTGAACATAGGGACCTTCTTGATCTACAGGTATCTCGATGAGAGGCAAGCCTACCTCCCTCTCTAGGCTGTTTCATGAATATGGCTGGTACTCTGGATACTCAGACTGTGCATACTGGTACATCTGCTGTGTAACGTGCTGTGTTGCAGCAATAGGCTGCGGAGCTGTAACTGTCTGTGGTGCATTCTGTGACTGAGGAGTCTGTGAAACTTGTTCGTGTCTAGGCGGACGTGGTCTTTCTTTAGTCTTACCAGTGGCTATGTTGTGTTTCAGAACTGCACACTCGTTTATAAAATGACCTGGCTGTTTACAATAATTGCAGTTCCCTTTAACGGGAGCTGCAGGATGACTGGCTTGATTCGGACCCCTCTTCTGACTGTCTTGAGGAACGGATTGTGCAACTAGTACTTTCATTTTCGTGTCTTTCATACGTTTTCTCTCGTGTTCTTGTTCTTCCCTGATCCTATTCTGGTGGTATTGGAGCATCTGCAACATCTGGGACGGGGTATTAGCTTGCCAGGTACTTTCGACTTTCAAAACTCGATTTTTAATTTGTGGACTTGAATTCTCGACTAATTTAGTAACAAAAAGATGAGGGTATGACTCACTACTTGTCTTGAGACCACTGTTGATGCTAAAACATTTCTCAAATCTAGAATAAAAATCACTAATGTCTTCGTCTTGTTTCTGTTTACAGGCTGAGATTGCATCCCAGTCTTCTTTTCTAGTTGTCAATAACCTAGGTAAAACTTGTATTAATAATTCCGGTAATTCTTTACATTTCGCTCCAAGACCGGTACCTGGTACTCGTGCCTTGTCTTCGGCTTCTAGAACTGCCCAATCGATCTTTTTCTCTCCCACCTCCCATTCTTTTTCCTTGAGCTTTTCATACACCCCTGCGGGCAACAGAACCTTTAACATTTTAATTATATCTGGATACGTGTATTCTCCCATACGGAGCATGTCTTTTAATTCTCTATGGAACCCTGCTGGATCTTTATCATGACAGGGAATTAATTTCTTCATCTCTAGGAGTTCCATCTTTGTAATCGGAGTGTAAACAAACACTCGTTCTAGTTCGCCACCCGTTCCTCTAACTGGGTGGACTTCTCGTAACGGATTCTGTCTCTCCATGTAAAATGGTTTACTTTCTGGGGGTGAGACATGAACAAAATGCGGGTTCAGAAACGTTCTATATTTGTGACGCTGTTCTAGAATGACACTAATTAAATCGGTACCTAAACCTTTCCATTTATACTGGAGTAACTCGTTCAGGACATCGTGTAACGGACCTGGATCAGAGTGCTGACCCTCATACAATGTAATGAGGTGCTGGATCATATACATACCCGCCAGTCGTTGCTCGGCTGGGGGCATTTTTAGAAACATTTGTGCCACTATTTCATCTGGAAAAGTGGTAGAATCAGTAGTCCATCGGACTGCTGATCGGACTAGTTCTTGTTCATGCATGGTACTTAACTCACTGTAACCGATTCGTGATTTCAGAATGTGATCGGTAGCTTGAAACACTTGTTCTAGAGAACCTTGTTCTGGTGCTGGATGATGAAAAATAGACTTGTGTTCTAGGCGTAAATGGCGATCTGGAAATCTAGATTTTCCTACATACGCTATTCTGTCGGGATTCTCGTCCTCAACCTCTTCAGGATCAGAGTTACTTTCTTTCTCGCTTACTTGTGCTGCTTTACGTTGTTCGTGTATTCTTATTATTTCTTTACGAATTTTCTTGTACATACTTTCCATAGCACTGATGGTTCTGTGCTTACCCTCGGCTATATTATCACTCCACTTTGTCAGGGTTCTCATTTCGGCTTGATCTTTGGTCGGATAATCTTGTTCTCGTATTAGACAATTAATCAGAAACTTTAATAGCATGAGCTGGACTTCAGCTTTTCTTTGAGACATGACTTCGCCAATGCTTTCTGGATCATCCCCTGTACGGATGAAACGATATATTCTGTCTATATCTTCTTTCATATTCGGTAGGGTGACTAGATACTCGGCCACCCTTCTTACACGTAATGAATATAAAACCATATTATCCTCTCCTGGGACTGGATCATAGCCACATTCATTAAGGGCTTTTCTTATTTCTGCTACAGACTGATGTCTGGGCGTACGCTGTGACGCTTGCATATGTAATTCGGCTGTCGTTGAACGCTTGTGTGGCGGCGGGGTTTGAGGAGTACCTCCCCCTGCGGCCCCTAAACTAGAGTCGTCGACTGATCCTCTTCGTACTAGTGTGGCAGGAAATTGAAATGCGGGCTGAACTGGTATGGCGGGCTGGACCTGGGGGACCGTAGCAGGTACTGCAAGGGGTACCCCGGTGTCTGGAGGAACGGGAAGTGCCTGATTTACAGGGACTGGTGGAGCGGGGACAGGATTTGCATATTCTGGGACTGTGTCGTCCAAATAGGACGAAATAAAAATATCAGCTGCGGTCTGTTTGTGACGTAGCTTGGTCGGAACTAATGGTGGCGGGAAATTACTGGATGCCTCTGGGGTCGCTTTTGGCAAGCCCTCGGCAAGAAGAGGATACATACCCTTAATAAGAGCATGCCTCTGTCTGTCTGACTGTTCGGCTTTAACCTGTTCACCTATCTCGATTAATTCTTTTTCTTGTGCTCGTTCTAAGGATTCTCTACTTAATTCTGACTTTCTGATTTCTTTTTCAGTTCTTTTATGAGCTTCTTTGCGCCATAACTCGATGGCATCTTTCTGTGACTGTCTGGCTTTCTTTTTCCATAATGCCTCTTCTACTCGCATGATGCACTCGGCATCCCATGTACCCGATACGGGCCATCTATACTTTTCTTCTAACTGTTTGGTATACTCTACCCATAAATCTAGATATAGTATGGCACTTATGCCATGTTTCTGATACATAAAATGACCTGGACTGTCCCTAGGCGGAACTGGAACTGCTGCTTCCAGCAGACCCTTTCTAGTTTTTAACTGACGTAACTTAGAAAACAAGGGCATGACTGGACTGTAATCTAGACACAATACAATACACAATGAACACGATACTTATTCCCCATTCATACCACGACATTAAAATACATGAAGAACATTTAAAAATAACAGTTCGAACAGAATACTACCTGGAATACGGAACACAGAATACATGAATTTTCTCGAGAACAGAACTGACTGGAACAGAAACTAGATGCACTGCTGAAACAGTACGAAACTTACCGGTCTCATAAAGAGACACGTCAGGACCCGCATCCACCGAAGTGGACACTTCGTTTGTGGGTCTGTGTACCACCAACCCACGGACCAGAGTCAATCAGATTGACCCTGTCTAGATACTACCCCAGTAACGGTACTCACCGGGCAGCAAGAACGGAAGGCCTCAGACTGGACTGGACTGCCTCGACGTCGGACGGACGAACTTCGGACTTCTGTTACGGGTGGGCCTCCGGATACCTCGAACCTTGGACTCTCGGCTTGGGCTCTGGTCGGGACTCGCCGCGTTCCTCCACCGTCTCGTCTGGATGCTGGACCGCCTCCTCCGTCTCCTCCGTGGGCCTGAGGGATACTTGAAGCAGAAATATCTGCCGGTGCGCAGAAGAGTTCCGTCACGACTGCAGAGGGTCAGGGGGTCGGCGTGGCTTCACCGACGCGTGGGGAAAGGGCAAGTCCCTATTCGGGCGCCATTATGTGGTAAATAAATAAATAATACCCTATTTTTGAATGAATAAATGAATAACAGATAGCTCAATAAATAAGAGTCAAGATTCGAGGTAGTAGGAGTTTTTCAGGTTTAATACAGCATAAGGACAGGAACAGGACGACCTGCACAGGAATAGGAAGGCAGGGCCCAGCAGCTGCTGGGGCTGGATCTGGGATGAGCGCGCTAAGGAAGGAAGGATAACTTTTTAATAACAGTGCACGATCATATATACATAACGCAAACACATAGCATTACATTGCAATAGGCGTAGCAGTGGGTGGAGCAATAGGCGTGATGCGTAGCAGTCGCGAAAGATAAGGGTGAAAAGAGGTGTAACAGGGCGTATACATAGACATGTGATGCAAACGTAACAGAATATGTCATGAATGGGGCGGAAACCATGGAGAGGCTACCTGAGGAGCCGGGACCTCTAACCTGATGGTGCGCGCAAACTAGCAATGACGTGTTACTAGGAGAAGCTGGGGGCTTCGAACTCTGTGCTAGGAGCAGAGACTGAAGTCTGGAGAGTCAGGGCGACATGTACCTAAACAGTATCTAGTATCTGATGTTTAGAGAACATGTTGATATAAACTAGAAGTCAGGAGGGGAAAGGCTAACAGACACTATGACTGGACCATGCATTATTCTACATGTAGTGCGTGAGGAAGAATATTAAATGACCATTAAATGCAGTATTTCTCTTACATGGAGACGTGAAGGCTAGACAAATGACGGAAACTATTGATGCGATTCAGTAGCTTTTAGGAATGCAGAGAAGGAGGACTGAACTGATAACTGGAATCATAACATACTCTTGGCAGACTCAGAGGCAGAGCCAGGCTGAGTCGGGCACTGCGAGGCAGGAAGTAAGTGAAGGGTCGAGGATACAGGTGGGGGCTGTATCGCTCCTCAGCGAGGCTTCAGGAGACAGGAGCTGAATCTGGTGTCCAGGCCCTTCTGAGGCCTAGAAACGGGGACTTTACAATGAAATAACGTGCACACTGAGAAACGTGGCAACGTAACTTTACATAGGCCTGATATTCGTAGTATTCACGAGAACTGGAAACTGGCATACTAGAAGTGGACACAACTGTAATTGCGTCTATAAACAAACATAGGGAATGCATATGCATATTTAATCATGCACATATAACATATGATGGATGACACGTAGGGACACAGAACATGACAAAATTTACTTTTCCACAGGATGTCCCATCACCAAATATTGTTTGCAGCATACAAATCAGATGATGGTTGCTGCGATGGGGCCTATTTCAATCGACCACTGACCTAGTGCCCCTTCTGTGCTGCCCGCTCTTAGCACTTGACCTCCTGTGTTGTCTTGCCAACTTGGGACGTCTGGATGGTATTGTATGTGTCTGTGGTCCTTGCATCCCAGCTTCTGTTATTTGTCTGTGCTGTTGTTAAGTCTTTACTTTCCCTGTCCTTGTTTTTTGCCTAGACTCTGGGTCTCTAGTGGAGTCTCTCTGTGTGGGATTAGTCTGTACATTTGATGGTGTGCTGCATGAAATACGTACAGTTCTGAGCGGGTCTCCTTGTTGGATATCTGTATTAAAGCTTTTGGCTTCCATGTTTGCTTTGCTCTGCGTATTGGCCTCCTTTGGGTCACTGCTGATGCAGTCTGCCTTCTGGCCTAGGCGTTACTCAGTTGCTTTGTGTTTATGGGGTTGGACGTAAGTATATTCCAGGCGAATTTCGTTTTTTGGGTAGAAAAATGGATATGTGGTTAGTTGAATTGTTTTTGGTCTTTTGTTATGGCCTTTCCTCCTGAGTTCTCTCCTTTGTTTGGCTTTTAGGGCCACCATGTCTCCAGCTTAGGGTGGCGCTGGTTCGGTGACAAAGACATCCTCGGATGAACTTCTCATGTTTCCTGTGTGTAGGGTGTTGACAACTGCTCTCGCTAGGCTTTTTATTTTGAAGGCGTCTGATTCTGTGTTTGTGGATCATTGCGGAAAGGAGGGAGGATAGTTTCTCAACAATTGGCCCATAGTGGCAGATCAACCTTGCTTCCAGTTGGGCTTGTGTTATTAATGTGTTAAGATTCACTCATTTTTCGCTTATAACTCTGACGTTTAGAGCCAAGGTGTTGAGGAGTGTCAAATGTATGTCCATCTTTTCTGACTGGTACTGAAGTGCCTCCACCGATCGTTGCATGGTACTTAGCAGGGAGTCGACTAAACTGAAAGGAGAAGAAGTCCCTTCATTGGCCAAATACTTCAATTATGTGCGTACATCAATACATATCAACAACTAGTGACAGAAAAAAGGTAATACTAAACAGCAATCATTCAAAACATTGTATTTATTATTTCTCTTTTTTGTAAGTGTAAATTCATATAAAAATCGTTATAAATCAGACAATTTGATAGAAAACACATCAATTAATTATACAAATTCATGAACAACACAATAGAATCATAAAAATCATCAACAAATCAATAAATAAACCCCATGGTGTCAGACATACAACCAACTTACTCTCGTGCTACCAATCATACTGCAATCAAACCTCATACATGGATGAAAAAGGAACTGGTTAACAATTAGCCAGATCACACAGCTAAATTGTTCAAGGGCTCTTAGAGGAGGAATAGCGGCCCTTGTAGCAGGTCTACGCGCGTTTCGGTGGTTCAAGCCACCTTCATCAGGACCTTGTTCATCATTTTGTGCAGAACCCGGGGATCAGACAGAACAAAAAACCTAAAAAGGGAAAATAGATCTGTCACTCAGACATCCACAAATGAAATATTAAAAACAAAGTACAACGTTCACTATTGCCATTTAAGCTATGGGGGCTCATCACCGTGACTATAGTAAGATCCTATACTAAAAGAGTAGGGTCGCTGGCATACAATATAGCAGTTGATTAATGGACTGCACCTCCACTGTGTATAAAAGTAAGCCTACACTATTCTTTTTATGGCTTGACTGTTCGTTGTTATCTTGGACATGCATATCATGTGTAGTGCGTCAGTTCTCATGCGGACCTTTTGTTATTTTTTCTTCTATGCACAGATTAGGAAGTAACAGTACTTAGTCCCTTCGCCGTCTGTTCCAATTAACTTGAGACCAACTTTTAATTTGGCACACTGATGTATCTCTTGAAGTCTCACTAAATAAGGACACACTGCGACCGCCTGGGTAGGTCACCATCAGGGCGTAATAAGGATGGGTGTTTGTAGGAAGCATCCATACATTATGCAATTTTTGAAATTTGTGTATAAATTATGACATTATGGTGTTTAACATTCTCCCTGTAGCCATCAATTTGGATGAAGTCCTGAGTCTCGCATGTCATTATTGCTCCCATCATGAACTACGCTATTGGTAAGCCCCATGTAATCTGGGAAATGTTAGAGTCACAGCAAGTCGCCAGCACATTTTAATTGACATCCTCCTTCAATTCCTTTGTAGATGCTGCTTAATTGATCTGGTTCCTTACTGGTTTTTTGACCTTTTATACTCACACTTACTTATGAGAAATACTCACTGTGTAAGTATACGCAACGAACATCTGTGTAATTGTGAGTCCCCCTCTCCTTGAGGTTAGGCCTCCTTGTAAATATCCCTTTTATTTGGCGCTCAAAATTTAGCTGGTAAAAAGATATGAGAGTGAATAGGTAAATCTGGGCCCTAATTAGGTTTTTTACTATGAAGCTATTTGAATCATGTTCCCTTTACTCTTTTAGTATAGGATCTTACTATAGTCACGGTGATGAGCCCCCATAGCTTAAATGGCAATAGTGAACGTTGTACTTTGTTTTTAATATTTCATTTGTGGATGTCTGAGTGACAGATCTATTTTCCCTTTTTAGGTTTTTTGTTCTGTCTGATCCCCGGGTTCTGCACAAAATGATGAACAAGGTCCTGATGAAGGTGGCTTGAACCACCGAAACGCGCGTAGACCTGCTACAAGGGCCGCTATTCCTCCTCTAAGAGCCCTTGAACAATTTAGCTGTGTGATCTGGCTAATTGTTAACCAGTTCCTTTTTCATCCATGTATGAGGTTTGATTGCAGTATGATTGGTAGCACGAGAGTAAGTTGGTTGTATGTCTGACACCATGGGGTTTATTTATTGATTTGTTGATGATTTTTATGATTCTATTGTGTTGTTCATGAATTTGTATAATTAATTGATGTGTTTTCTATCAAATTGTCTGATTTATAACGATTTTTATATGAATTTACACTTACAAAAAAGAGAAATAATAAATACAATGTTTTGAATGATTGCTGTTTAGTATTACCTTTTTTCTGTCACTAGTTGTTGATATGTATTGATGTACGCACATAATTGAAGTATTTGGCCAATGAAGGGACTTCTTCTCCTTTCAGTTTAGTTGTTTTTTCCCCTCCGTCCCTTGGCCACATTCGCTCCTTGAGGGGGTCCCATTATACATGTTACTTAGCAGGGAGTCGTACACATTTATCGTTTGTGACAGAACTGTGTTGTTTGGGAGGGCTCGCCTATTGAGGTCCGTATCAAAGTTGCCTTTGCTCCATTTGTCAGAACTAGTTGAAGGATATGTGAGCGCGAGCCCTTTTGCGGAGTCCAGTGAATAGGATTCCACCATGTCGGGCCATTCCTGGGTGCCAAGGTGGGAGAGGACTGCCAGCTTATACACCTGTATCTCATGTGGTCCTGTCCCTCTGAAGCTCTTAATTTGGTCCTCTTGGAATAGTGATTTCAGCTTGTCAGCTGCGAGTTTGGGGAGTAGAGAGGGGCCTGTGAGGAGTGAGCAGGTAGTGTACTTGTATCACGTTCTTGTTGAAAGGCTTCCCCCTGTGACTCCGTTTTGCTGTCGTCCTCTTGTTGCATGAAGAGGGATTCCGGGCTTTGAGGCGAGAACTTTGTTTGTTGGGACAATTTAGTCATCTGCTTCCTCTCTTGCTTTGCCTCTGTGAGTCAGGGGGGCAGCAGGCCTTGGTCGGGGCGGTGCGATGGTGTTGAGGTGGTACTTAGGGCCGATGTGCCCCTCCCTTCTGTAGTGTTTTCCTGTGCAATGTAAGTCGTGGGTTGCCTGCCCGTGTCTTTGACTTGCTCCTCTGTTGTTTGGGTTTGCGGTGAATGCTTCTCTTGCGCCATTTGCCTGGCTTGAGGTGAGGTGGACGGTGGATTAATGGGGTCCTCTAGGCCATGTATCCCACTACTGGGTGAGAATATGGTGGAGCAGGAATCCTTTAGGAAGTTGAATTTGGAGTAGATTTTTTCTTGGGAGAGGGTCTTTCATTGTCCCTCCTGTTCCCCGTGTATTCTTGATGCCGCGGCCCATATTTCTGGGTCGAGGGGGATTAATGCTGTTTGCTGCTGTGTTCCCTCACCTTTGATTTTTGGTGTCTTCTTCTTGCCTTTTGCCCCCCTCGAGTTCATGGGGGGTGATGCCCTTGTCTTTCCTGACCTCATTGTTCCTGGCCATCCCTACAGCTGATGGAACCCTGCATGATGTTTAACCGGTGTCGGAGTTTTAAACGTTGGCTGCAGAAGCTGATTGGAAGTTGGTGGTTGGCGGTAGTAGATGTCATGCTGGTATTAGGGGGAGCAGCAGGGGGTGGCGTGGACGTGGGAAAGTGAGGGGAAAGGAGAGGAGGAAGCTGGTGGAGACTCCGGGCAGGCAGAGTGGAAGGCCCAAGAGCCTTACAAGGGTTCCCTCACCAGCTAAAGGAGGAGCTCGTATCAGGCTGTCCCTCACCTCTCCCTTCGCCCGCTGTATCCTCTTCTCCCCTGCCCCCTCTCTCACCCTGCATTCCTTCGGTCCGCAGCCCTCTAGGCCCCTGTTCACCTCAGGGTTGTCTTCCGCTGTGTCCTCCACTGTGCCCTGCTCCTTGGCTGTGCTCAGCTGCTGTGGTAGCTGTTGCTGTTGATTATAGAGGGGAGGGAGGGGGGTGTGTGCCACAAATTTCTGCCGGGTTACCAAGCTTGCTGCAGAACTTGAAGCCGCTCAATCCCCAGATCCTGCCCTAGAGCCTGCTGCACATTTTGTTGAAGTTGTCAGGGGCAGGCGAGGTCACCTCAGTCACCTTAGAAGGAGTACAGGAAGTGACCCTTGAGTCCCCTCTCGTCCCTTGACTGTAGCCTTGACTGCCTTCGCGGTCCTCTCTCTTCACGCCTTTCATGGAAAGCGCAGTTTTGTATTTATTTATTTATTTCCCACACCGCACTCAGTGCCCAGTCTGCCTAGCTCCCACCTCGGACAGCGAAGTCAGGGGTGAGAGGCATGGTGTGTTTGCTTGCTAAATCTCATTTGCTATGAATTCATGGTAGGGAGGTGAGAAACGGCAATGCTTAAATTACATACCAGTAATGGCATTACGCTGAGTACTACTCTCGCACTTTAATTCATATTACCAGAAAATATTTTAAGCATGAGGCCATCCTGCATTGCAATAATTCCATATCTGCACATCTTGTGTTTAACCAAGATGTGCAGAGTCCTGGAGGTCCTGAGGAAGTGTCCAAGGAAAGTTCCAAGAGCAAACTAGCTGAAGAAGAGAAACTCCAGCCTCCAAGACAAATTGAACTGAACAGGAGCCCTAGTTGCATGAGGACGTACATTTTATAGTTTTTGTGCTGATCAAACTGATGAAGGATGATTATATTATATTATATTACTGGCACCCTGGGGAGAGGATATATTATTCTTGCTGTTTTGTAATGTGTGCTTCTCCATTGCGGCAGGTCTGGAGGGCTGCAACCTGACAGGGATTCAGTGGACACATGCTTTTGTGTCCATTGAGCACATGCCCCACAATGCATGTGCTCACCCGATTACTGCCCGAAGCTGCAACCAGGTCAGGAAGCAATAGAATTGGAGACATTATTTCATATCCATGGATGCCTTCCCTGCGAGCTACAACCTAAGACTGAAGTCTCTGCCCAGAATGTTGCCCTCAGCCCTACAACAGGGTTTGTGGGAGAGAACAGAAAACCACAGACAAGCAGTGAGAGCTGCGGTGGGCAATGTGACAGCTTGGGGGCCTGACACTCCAGATGAGTGGAGGTGTAGACTCAGGAATATCAAGGCATCTTACACCTAGCTCAAAGAAATCACACAGTAAATGGTTATTGTCCAAAAGTATGTTTGTGTAGAAATCAAACTTTCAAAATATGAGTAAGTTCCTTCATTACACCAGGTGTAATAACACACCATTCATATTTATTTATTTATTTATTTATTTATAACATTTATAGAGCGCACGGTTACCAAACGGTGTCGTGGCGCTAAAATGAACGCTCCCCTAGCCTGGCCTGAGCTTAATGAACTAAAAGCCATGTTTTCAAATTTTTGCGGAAGGTCATTAAATCTGTAATCTGTCCAAGAGCCAAAGGGAGAGCATTCCAAGCCCTTGCTGCCCCCAAGATAAAGCTTCTGTCACTCCAACGTGCTTTCCTTATCCGAGGGGTCGCGATCAGCCCCAGATTGGCTGACCTAAGATGTCTACCCGGCAGGTACCATTGAAAGTACTGTGTTAGAAAGGTCGGGCCAAGACCACGAAGGGCCTTGAAAACTATGCACAAAGCTTTAAAGGAGATCCGTTTCCGCACTGGAAGCCAGTGCAGCTTCACCAATTCCTGGGAGACGGAAGCAAACTTTGGTACGCCTGTGATAAGACGAGCTGCTGCATTTTGCAAGGCCTGTTGGGCATTGAGCAATAGGCTATTGCAGTAATCAAGGCGAGATAAGACCAGGGCGGTCACCACTGTTTTTCTACACTCATCGGGTAAAAAAGGAAGGATCTTCCGGATTATTTTGTGTGTAAAGTGAATGGCTAATGTCATTGCATTAACTTGGGTCCTAAAGGTGAGTTGATCACCGATCAGAACCCCATGGTACTTGACCTTGGTAACTGGAACGGGGGCTACACCCATCCCTTCAGGCCACCATTTCGGACTCCAAAAGTTATCACTTGAGCCGAAGAGTAAAACTTTGGTTTTAGCCGAGTTTAACTTTAAACAGTTCCTAGCCATCCAGTTTCTGACTGCTGACATGCACTCTTGGAATTTACTGGCTATGCCTTCCTCATTACCTGGAAGCAGTGATACCACAATCTGCGTATCATCCGCATATTGTGTAAGCTCGAACCCATAGGATCGAATAACTGGGCCCAATGAGGAAACATAGACATTGGAAAGGGTGGGACTTAGGGAGGATCCCTGGGGAACCCCGCAGGGAAGCACGAATGGTTTAGACTCGAACTCCCCCAGTGCCACCACCTGGATCCTATTGGTAAGGAAATCTTTCAGAATCTAAAGATTTCTGAGGCGGAAAGCTGGAGGACTGCTGTTTGCTTCATGTTTTTAAAACTTTGTATTTCATTGTTTTGATTTTAAAAAAGCACTGACCTCACCTGCACTGACAGCGCCAGCCTACACGCGCTGAGCAGCCCTCCTAGACTCCCCCTGATACAGCGCTGACACAGGGTAAACGGCCATACCGCCATCGCGGTTCGAAGGCGGAGCCACGCCCACTGCGAGGCCACGCCTACCAGGAAACCTTCAAAAACGCTGATTGAAAGCGCGACGCACTATTGTTTTGTTTATCCTCTGAGGCGGAAAGCCGGAGGACTGCTGTTTGCTTCATGTTTTTAAAACTTTGTATTTCATTGTTTTGATTTTAAAAAAGCACTGACCTCACCTGCACTGACAGCGCCAGCCTACACGCGCTGAGCAGCCCTCCTAGACTCCCCCTGATACAGCGACATCCAGCGCTGACACAGGGTAAACGGCCATACCGCCATCGCGGTTCGAAGGCGGAGCCACGCCCACTGCGAGGCCACGCCTACCAGGAAACCTTCAAAAACGCTGATTGAAAGCGCGACGCACTATTGTTTTGTTTATCCTCTGAGGCGGAAAGCCGGAGGACTGCTGTTTGCTTCATGTTTTTAAAACTTTGTATTTCATTGTTTTGATTTTAAAAAAGCACTGACCTCACCTGCACTGACAGCGCCAGCCTACACGCGCTGAGCAGCCCTCCTAGACTCCCCCTGATACAGGGACATCCAGCGCTGACACAGGGTAAACGGCCATACCACCATCGCGGTTCGAAGGCGGAGCCACCCCCATTGCGAGGCCACGCCTACCAGGAAACCTTCAAAAACGCTGATTGAAAGCGCGACGCACTATTGTTTTGTTTATCCTCTGAGGCGGAAAGCCGGAGGACTGCTGTTTGCTTCATGTTTTTAAAACTTTGTATTTCATTGTTTTGATTTTAAAAAAGCACTGACCTCACCTGCACTGACAGCGCCAGCCTACACGCGCTGAGCAGCCCTCCTAGACTCCCCCTGATACAGCGACATCCAGCGCTGACACAGGGTAAACGGCCATACCGCCATCGCGGTTCGAAGGCGGAGCCACGCCCACTGCGAGGCCACGCCTACCAGGAAACTTTCAAAAACGCTGATTGAAAGCGCGACGCACTATTGTTTTGTTTATCCTCTGAGGCGGAAAGCCGGAGGACTGCTGTTTGCTTCATGTTTTTAAAACTTTGTATTTCATTGTTTTGATTTTAAAAAAGCACTGACCTCACCTGCACTGACAGCGCCAGCCTACACGCGCTGAGCAGCCCTCCTAGACTCCCCCTGATACAGCGACATCCAGCGCTGACACAGGGTAAACGGCCATACCGCCATCGCGGTTCGAAGGTGGAGCCACGCCCACTGCGAGGCCACGCCTACCAGGAAACCTTCAAAAACGCTGATTGAAAGCGCGACGCACTATTGTTTTGTTTATCCTCTGAGGCGGAAAGCCGGAGGACTGCTGTTTGCTTCATGTTTTTAAAACTTTGTATTTCATTGTTTTGATTTTAAAAAAGCACTGACCTCACCTGCACTGACAGCGCCAGCCTACACGCGCTGAGCAGCCCTCCTAGACTCCCCCTGATACAGCGACATCCAGCGCTGACACAGGGTAAACGGCCATACCGCCATCGCGGTTCGAAGGCGGAGCCACGCCCACTGCGAGGCCACGCCCATAACACTCAATACAAATGTGTCGGCCATACCAGCGCAGCGGACGAGCGCAGCGGACGAGCGCAGCGGGAGCGCCGTTTGCGCGCCAAATGCGCGCCTAAGGCAAGCCCGTCTGCGCCCGTCCACGCACGGCCGGGCTTAGGGCCAGAACCCCTGTCAGACAAAGCTGCCTCTAAAGTAACCTACTCACGTCGGGACCTCTTAAGTCTCAGACCTACCATCGCTACTTCTTGTAAGTATGTACATGATCCTGAAGGACCATTCACCAGCTGCACCCTCTGTCACCCAGTCCAGCTCAAACTCTCCAATCGACCCTACAGGCTCTCAGCCCTTAAACTCGCCACTCTGAACTGTCGCTCCCTCCCCAAACATGCGATGTTAATCAACCATCTCATAGAAGACCATGAGATCGACGTTCTGTTCTTGACGGAAACGTGGCTCTCCTCTCATTCGGACTCAGATATGGTCCTAGCTACCCTCCCGGGCTTTCTTATTCAGTCCCTACCTCATCCCTCCGGTAGGGGTGGTGGTGTCGCCATCATCTATCGGGACCACTTCCCCTGCAAAACCAATGACGCACACGTCCTTGATTCTGAAAGTCTTCAGTTTACGATCCAGTTGACCCCGACAAACTCATTATCAGGCCTCTTAGTCTATCGACCTCCTGGTCATCCAGGTTCTTTTTCCAGCGCTCTCCTGGATATGGTAGCATCGCAGGCCCACTCCACCACCAACTTCATGATACTAGGAGACCTGAATATTCATTTTGATGACCCTTTAGATACAGGGGCAGCCGAACTGATCACAGACCTGGCGGCCTACGACCTCCACCTCTTAAACTCCGGAGCTACACATAACAAAGGTCACTTGCTGGACCCGGTGTTCACGAGCATCCCCATCATACAAGCTAGTAAGTCCCTTCCCCTCCCTTGGACGGACCATTTTTTAGTCTCCTTCCATTTGCCAGGAGTTTTCAGGAAACCCCACAAACTTCCCACTTATACCAGGGACAGGACATGGTCCAAGCTCTCCACTGAAGACTGGGCCAGAACCCTGAAATCAACTACCCCTACTTACTCGGTAGATCCGGCTATCGCTGATAGTAAATTCAGAGAGTGGATTGTCACATCCCTGGACTCCATACTTCCCATTAGAACCCGGGAGGAGAAAAACGAAAACCAGGATCCGCTCCATGGTACACCCCGGAACTTCGGATGCTACGCAAAAATTGCAAGAAAGCCGAGCAGCTATGGAGGAAAGACTGGCAGTACGCCAGCAAGGAAGCTTACCAGAAATCCGTGAGAATTTACAAATCAACCCTGAAGGACACCAAAGCTTCCCACTACGATATACGGATAAAAAACTCCACCAACTCAACAAGGGAATCCTTCCTTATCGTAAAAGAGCTATTGAAAATACCAGCTCCTTCAGCCTCCAACTCCCCCCCGATAGACCGAAGCAACAAATTAGCTACCTATTTTAATGACAAAATAGCCCGTATTTTAGCTTTCCTTCCCCCTCCATGTCTACCAAGTCACATGGACAATGAAACAACAACCAGTCAGACAGAAAGCAGCCTGCGCCCTCAACTAGCGACGTTCAGGGCAGTAACCTGTAACGAGGTAGATTTAACCATGGCCAAAATGAAAAGCGGTTCACCTTTGGATCCCGCACCCATTAGATTTCTCAAAACCGTAGCCCCAGTCATCATACCCACGATCACGGAGCTCATAAACAGCTCGCTCGCCCAGGGCTCTGTTCCCTCTAGCTGGAAGAGTGCAGTAGTTAAAGCACTCCTAAAAAAAACCCAGCTGGACCCAGCCGATATGGCAAACTACCGGCCAATTTCACTCCTTCCTTGCATCAGCAAGGTAGCCGAGAAACTGGTCAATGGACAACTGTCACAATTTCTCGAGGTAAATAACATCCTACGGCAATCCCAAACTGGGTTTCGCCCTGGCCATGGCACAGATACCGCCCTTCTTGCCGTCATCGAGGAGGCAAGGCGCATTCTGGATTCAGGAGGGTCAGTGGCAGTGATCCTCCTGGATCTTAGTGCCGCCTTCGACACAGTTAACCACCATGTCCTTCTCCATCGGTTGGCGGTAGCAGGGCTCACAGGGGTGGCGATCAGGTGGATAGAGTCCTTTCTCACCGGACGCTCGTTCCAGGTATGGGATGGCAATCACCATTTGACCACCCTCCCACTCATGAGCGGGGTCCCACAGGGGTCATCTCTAAGCCTCACGCTTTTTATTGCTTATATGGCCCCTCTTGAGGATGTGGTGACCCCCTTCGGGATTAAAATAGTAAGTTATGCAGATGATACACAGCTAGTCGTCTCTCTATCCCAACTGGACGACCACCCGGACAATTTGACAAACTGCCTCACGGAAATACACAGTTGGATGTGCGAATCATCACTTAAATTAAACGGGTCAAAGACCGAAGTCATGCTCATGGGAAAGCAATGGGCGACTATCCCCCCATCGGTCTGGCCAGACTTGTTCGGGGAAATTCCTACCCCGAAACAAGAAATTAAGACCTTAGGAGTCTGGCTGGAACCCGAGCTTACGATGAAAACGCAAGCCTCCAAAACAGCAGGTATCTGTTTCGGGCTTATGCGGACTACCCGGAGGATTCTTCCCCTACTCCCGTCCGCATCTCGAAAACTCCTAGTCCAAGGTTTAATATTGGCACGGTTGGACTACAGTAACATGGTATACCTGGGAGCTCCTGAGGCCACCTTGGCTAAACTTCAACGCACACAGAATGCGGCAGCCCGACTACTTATGAACCTTCCCTCCAGAGTATCAGCCAAACCTGCTATTAAGGCCCTGCACTGGCTGCCAGTGCGCCAAAGGGTGGAATTCAAAGCCATGTGCACTGCACACAAATTGATGAATGGAGTTGGTCCTACGATCCTTAATGACCTGGTGACTCCTTATAAGGCCCCCAGATCCCTTCGGTCTGAGAATGAGCGTCTGGCCAACATCCCCAAATACAGGAAGACACGGACGGGAGGCCGACGCTTCTCAGTGAAGGCATCTGCCGGATGGAACTCCCTCCCCCGTACCCTTAGACTGGAACCCAGTTATCTGATCTTCAGAAAAAAACTGAAAACGCTCTTGTTCCCAAAATAAAGTCCCTTCCTTCTTTTCTCCTCTCCTCTGGATAATACATTCAATATAGCGCGGGGATGCCTTCGGGTCACCAGGCGCTTTACAAATCGCTAAAAAAATAAATAAAAAAATAAAAAAATTCCCATGTATCCCGCAGGCCTCCAAACGGTCTACCAAGATCATGTGGTGGACCGTATCGAAGGCCACCCACAGATCCAGCAGGATCAGGGGAGCTCTTCCCCCTGCATCCAACACCTTCCTGATCTCCTTGGATGATTTAATTAGGGCAGATTCGGTACTATGACCTGCTCTAAAACCATGTTGCGATGAGTCGAGGGCTTGTGTTGCCCCTAGAAATGCGCTAAGCTGACTATTCATGGTTCTCTCTATTAGTTTGGCCGGTAGCGGAAGTCTGGCGATGGGACGGTAGTTATTGGGGTCGGTAATGTCCAGGTTTTTTTTTTTTAACAAAGGTAGGATCAAGGCCCATTTCCAGCTGGATGGAAATTCGCCAGCCACAAACATGTTGTTAAACACAGAGGCTAAAATGGTAGCTATAGGAGCCGTGGCAAGTTGCGCAACTGTGGCCGCACAAGGGTCTCGGGGGAGCCAGATTTTGTACCTAACAGCAGTTTCTTAATCTCCTCCGCACTCACCGGGGAGAAGTTTTGAATTCATAAGTGCTAAAGATGTACAACATACACCCTGAAAGGTGCTGCAGGAAGCAGTCCAGGTCATATCTACTGTGAGAGCATAGTTCCCCATGATGCTCACTATGGCAGCTCTCTGTGCCTTTGGCACTATCTGGACAAGGACAGCACAAACACACTGGCCATTGACAAGCCCACGTCAAGCGTACGAAGTATGGGCAATCAGTGACCCCCATCAGCAACCTTCTGCAATAATCAGCGAGTGAATATCAGGAGAGGAGTTGGAACTTTATTTAGAAACAGGTTTGAAGCCGGAGTAGAGTTCCTAAAGGAAGAGGAGGAGAAAGTAAGGAGCCAGTAGAGGTAAATAATTATGTAATAAAGTAAACTAAGTAAAGTAAAAATAAAGGACGATAAAACAATTCCTCAGATCGCAAGGAAATGAATACAATGAGGAACTGGTGGTAGGAAATAACAAAACTCACTGAAACTAAATTGAGGTACTGTCCTTATTTCCAAATAAGTAACATTGATGGTGACAAAACAATTATTACATTAAGCTCTTTCACAGTAAGGTATAGCTCATAAACCTGTGCACTCACGTTGAAATATTTCTTACACATTTGATCAGAGTGGTAATCATGTCACAGGATTGTACTTATGTTCCATAATATTCATTTTAAATATGTTTTTAGTCAATTGAATGCTTGCCCTCTTCATTTCAAGATGGGCGATCCATTACTCTGATCACATGCAGGACTGGAGATGTAAGTCTTGTAATGCAATAAACGCCACAGCTGAACCACAGGAACAAGCACCTGTCATCTGTAAATGGCAAATAAAAGGGAACAAAACTTACACCTTACCTTGCATTGTTATTTCCATAGTTTGAGAGGGAATTTCCTATGAGAATTTCTGCTCCATTCAGCCTCTCTGGTTTATAATTTCTGTTTGTGATGGAAATGGCATGAATTTTATATGGTTTCAGTAAATCCACCCTCCACCAGGGATTTTGTTGATAAGCTGTATGGGAGCAGGATCCATGCATAAACTCGGGATCCTGATTTCCATCTATGGCGTTGATTGCATGTGCCAGGTAACCTTGGTGACTCCAATCCCCACCAAGAATACTTGACTGGGTGGCTCGACCACCCAGAGCCACATTCTCACCTGAAAGAAGACAGAGCATGAGGTGAGTCCCAGCATTTGTTGCTTCAATAGGACAATCTTCATTCCTAAAACATATTCATGCCATGAAATAATTACTGTTTATATCTTAGAGCAGTAGATAAGGTTTGTGAAAATCAGTGGGCCTATGTTAAAGATATATTGCCGTCATAAATGCAGTAAACAACCAACATTCAGGTTTAGGAGGTGATTGTAACAAAGCCTTTTGACAGAGGACACATTAAGGGTATTTTATAATTATATTGAGTCAGCACAATCATATCTATACTGATATCCAGATTGAACCAAAGTGACCATTCACAAAAAAACATTTACTTGTCGGTCCCTCTTCAATGACTTTGCACCCGGCACATTACCTTTACCTGACCCACCTCTAACTGGTCTCAAGTGGTCTCACACTGAGCTCCATTCAAACTGGCCATGCAGTGGGACTGCGTCACTAGCACAGCTACTCTACATGGACGGCGTACCCTCATACCCTTCAATTATGTTTATTTAATGTTTGAAGACTGTGTGGGGGGTGACGAAGTTATTTACATTATCACTTTCTTGAACAATGATGAACACGGGGGACGAGGCAATCATGGCAGTGTGGGTTTGTTTTTAGTGATTCGAGGGAATTAGTGGTAGGGGACACTTTAAGAAATGCGGTGAGGCACAGATAGCACGAGGCCAGGTTTCAATCACAGGGGAGTGGACTAGGTTGAAAACAGTTATGTTGGGAGCGGCACGATTAGAAAGCCAGCAGGAAGGACACGAGGAGGTCGTGTTGGTTAAAATTCAGGACGTTTGTAGCAGGTATGCACAGGGATTTAGAGTTTAATCAGGGGCGTGTGCAAGCTGTGCACCTGCACAGGGCCACCAAACCCCAGGGTCCGTCACGCCAATGTATATCCTTAATATAATAATCCTCTGAGGATGGACACGTATTTGCGTGGCGGCCCCTGGCAGGGATTTGGCGGCCTACGGCTCTGTTCCATTTCCAAACACCCTGGACCCCCCCTCTTCACTGGCCTCGGCGCTCCGCCCCGCCCAGACCCCCTCTTCTGGGGCCCCGTACCTACGCTCCCTGCCCAGGGCCGCCATGAGCCTAGAGCAGCCCCTGGTTTGTTTAAGGGAGTAGGCACTCGGGGTGGAGCTTTGAAAGGATATTCGTCTGGGAGCAGGGGTCACAGCAGTTTGATTTCGTTTTTCATTTTTGAAAGGGTCTTGAGCGCGACGTTTACAAGGAGGGCACATCTAGCTATGTGTTGTGTGAACTGGGGCAGTTTCAGCGGGGAGCGTTAAAATTGCAGGATGGGGAAATGAACATCGTGTTTAAGAGTTGCACAACGATTCAGTCACATTTTTGATGGTCACAAAGGGGTGGTTGGGTTAGTTGGTTTTCGTAAAAGTAATGTGCATAAGAACTGTTTAGTGTACACGTTCATTGAAACATGTTTGTTATTACCATATATTCCCCCGAAGAAGGTCGCTTGGACCGAAATGCATTGGGTAGATTTAAATGTTTGGGAACCATGAAGTTTCAAGTAATTGCCTGTGGATAAGCCTGGATGGGCATTCTCTGAGTATTCAAGATGCATAAAACACAGAACCTTTGTATCTCTGCCGTGATGGTGAAAATTTGACTAAACATTGGAATACATATGGATAAACTTGGTCAAAATATGGAGTACGTGTGAATATTTTCAACATATGTGCATGTTGCTGTCCATTTCCTTTGTGACACGGACAGGCCTTGCCACACACAGGACTTATGAATCATACCAGGCACCTTTTTGGGACGGAGCGCTTCGGAGATTTGCACGCTAAACTATAAAAAAAGAATTAAGTTTGAGCAATCAAAAGAAAAGGGTGTGCTTCAGGTTTAATCTAATTGAAGTATTATGAATACCCTCAGCTTGGGGATTTTAAGGCCGGATTTTGTTTTCACTTCCATTTCCTCAGGGCTAGATATTACTTCACCTTCCATAACTTTAGATGGGCTTCCTGTGCATCACAATCTAACCGGCTCCCTCAGCATGTCCAAACCCACATTCTAAACCAGGGACCTGTGCATTGTGCTCTTCTACTGCAGGTGTCTGCAGGGTACTTTGCTGAACCAGATCAGGCCTGGACGGGCCGTAGCGGGCACCGGGCAATCCCCCGGTGCGCCGCACAGGTGGGGGCCGGTTTTGGGCCCCTGGGGGCCGATTTTGTTACAGGGCCGTTTTTGCTGCAAAATCGGCCCTGTAACAAAATCGGCTGAAAACCGGCCCTGGCAAAGAGCTCGGCGGCACCCCCAACCCCCGGAGGGAGGGGCGGGCTGGGTCCGGCCGAGCACTTTGCCAGGGCCGGTTTTGGTTCCCAGTCCGGCCCTGAACCAGATCTGCGCAACAGAAAAATGTTAAATCTTTATTAGGCTGAACCCACCCAAGGTTTCTTGCCAATTTCCTTGGTCTATCCTTGCCTGCTATCAGTTGTAGGGGGAATTTTACACCCCTTAAAAGGTAGGGCATTCAACACCTTGTTTTTATAAAACTGTTTCACTTTATAGGGTGTATGCTTGATGAGAATGGAGAGTAGCATGTAAAGCAAAAGTTGAAAAATATGAAAAAAAATCCAGCAATGAAATCTTTGGTAAGAAAATATTTTGTTGTCCATTGCTAATGATCTCAGTTATCCAGAGTATCCATTTTGTTTTCAAATACACACAATATGATTCCAAATACTTCTTTTGTGATACATCCTGGTTTGATAGACTTATGTTTCCAATATAATTCAGGTATCCTTCAGTACGATAGTTATTATAGAATTCATTGCCAGTTTTTAAGGCTGATGTACCCAACATGTGTTTCACCCCTTACATTTGGCCTGCAAGCCTGTGGTTTTTTCAAGGCTGGTTTTCAGAGATATATAAGATTTAACCAATAGTAGTTAATTTTAATGATTTTAAAACTCTGATAATGGTGGCAAACTATTTTAAATATATAGTTCTTATGTAATTGCACTGCACTCATGATTAAACGTGAGTCCGATTTATTCTCCTGGTGCTAAGTAATTATGTGCTCTTTGGTGATAAATAATGCAGGAATTCTTGATGCAATCACTTAGATTATATCTTCTATTTATTTAAGTCTAAATTGTGATAATTCTCAATGAGTTAGCATGCACTGGCATAGGTTATTGTCAGAGGTTATACCTTTAACTAATTCTTTGGTTTCTCATCGTCACATCTGGACCTTCGCACAATGGGCCATATTATCAACAAAGGGCGATACATTATCGCCACTTTTATCGTCAGGAAACTGCCGCTAAAACGGCGATAATGGGCTTGATAATATGCCCTTGTGAATTCCCATAGCAGCCCAGGTTGTGGTGTTAACCTGGGCTTCTATGGGAATTCACAAGGGCATTTTATCAAGCCAGATGATTACACGCCTCACGACACGCCGACACTCTTTTTACGGCCTTTACTGCTTTTATCCATCAAAAAATGGGAACTTCTTATACCATGGAATCATGATTACTTATTGTTTTTTTAAATTAATCGAACCTCAAGTGTGAAGACCATTGTGAAGTCATGTTATATAGAGAACTTTGACAAGCCCTGAAGAAATCCGGTTACGGACGAAACGCGTTGGCTATTGGTTTTAAGCATCATTTGTGAAAAAAGAATCTCTTTTTGCTGAAGAACCTGACTTTGGAATTCTTGGGAGAACGATTGGAAAGTTAATTGAACTATGTGAATAACACTATTGATACTGTATTATTATCATATTAACTGTTGGAGGGTGCGGGGTCACCTTGGCTTTTTATTATTGGGATCTAGGGGATTGTGTCCCAGACCTCCAGCACCAACACACTCGTATACCGTAGGGACTTCGTCACCAGTGCGGGCAGAGCAGCCTTAATCCCCTGTTCTGGTTTGAATTCCATATTATCATGCCCATTATCGGCAGTTTCCTGCCGATAAAAGCAGAGATAATGTATTGTCCTTTCTTGATAATATGGCCCTATATTCGTAGTCCATGCTCAGGGTTTCACCATCATGGAAGAATCATTAGTTCATGTAGAACATTTCACCATCATCTACCAATCCTCAGTATAGACCCATATTTTTACCATCAACCACATTCCATATGCAAACATATCGACAAAAATGGCACACTAATATTATGATTAATCCAATTTCGCATGTAAACAACATAGTATTAAAATTAATGCTGACGACACTGCACGCCTCCTCATTCCTTCTCCAAGAGATTTAATTATCTTCTTCCTTCTTTAGGCTATTGACTGAGCAGAGATGAAGTATTACAGGCCATAGCTAAATGCCTATTGGAAGTAAGCAGAAGGTTGTTACTAAAGCTCCAGCTAAAGGCAGCATAACTGTGTTATACCTTCTGTCACCACAGGAGGTCCCTCTAAAGGCAGCACAGTGGTGTAGTACTTCAGAGTATTCTTAGAGCGCTCCATAAAGTCAGTAGAAGAAGAGTGTAGTATTCCAGATGAAAAGTGGCAAAGTATTTTCATGAAGTCTTCTTTTCACTTTAGCTGCTGCTAACCACAGAAGATGGTGCCGATGGCAAGGGCATGAAACTTGTATTCTCTTCTGTGAGGTCACACGAGCAGCAAGTAAATGCTGTGGAAGGCCCAAGCATCAGCACATCACATGCAATGAATAATTCGTAAGAGTTACCCCAGCCAATCAGTCTTTGAGGCCCAACAACCATTGAACAATGAGAACTTTCCCAGCATGCCCAAACCAATCAAAATTCATATTGCATTCCAACAAAATGTTTCCTCCAAATGGATTGGATTCGAGCAAAGGAGTTCTCAATTTCTGGCTGGTGCATTTGCAGCAATTATATGACAAAGGGTTTTATTAATTAATCAAGATCTTTGAATCCAGGTGCAATAAATACATTTTGTTGTCATTTTAGGTAGGTTGATACCCATGTGAACCACACAAAGTCAAGCATGAGTTAAAACAGTAAAGGGACTCAAAGAATCATCGAAATTAGTATGTAAACACTTACTTTTGTATCTTATTTTCAAAATACAATGTTTTGTTCTGTATGTTTATGTTCTTTTGTTGCACAAAAATGATTTTATTTTAAAATAACACGCGAAAAAACTACATCATACTTCAAGTAGTCATTTGTTTATCATGCATGTTTTGTGGCTTTTAATGTGGTAAGTCTTCTTTCAAATAGTTTTTTGTATCACCAATTAGTCTTTGCCTGGTGATGACAAGAACTGCATGCATTAAAGCTGAAGCACTTCCTCGAAAGCAGAATATTACACCCAATAGACAATAACCAGCTTTGAGCCAGGGTAGGTAAGTCAGGGAATTCCGTGCACTTTAAAGCCACTGTCTAGATGCTTCTCCCACCTTTTCGAAGGAGGGTACCAGGGTATAAAAAAGTGATCTTGAATACCAGCTCTTTAACATATTTCTGGACCCATCGATACTCTGCCAGGAAGAAGGTCTGAGGGGCTGCTGAAAGCACTGTGATTCTACTGCACTGCTCACCTGCTACTGACTTTTTGAATTGCTGCCTTTTTGCCCTATTGCTCTCTTGTCTGGGGAAGGACTGGACTTGCACCTTGAACCCAGCACCACCAGAGTGACTCCAAAGGGCTAGTCTGCGGTCCTTCTGATCTGAGCCTGAGGGACCCAAAAGTTTTCTTACACCTGTACCCAACCTGAGTGAATCCTGACCCTCCAAGTTGTGCCCCACCAGTCCTGGACCCTTGAAAGTGGTGCTAAAAGTGGCCATGTAGCCAAACTCTAAAAGTAGGTATTCAGAAAATTTGGCTAAAACCTGCTCTGAGAACCATGAGGAGACTGGGATCAACCTGGTTTTCCTATCTGCCCGAGGTGTATCGCTGGTGGGATTGACTTCATGGCTTCGGCTGCTTTGTTTTTCAGTGCAACAGCAAATCTTTTTCAGTTGTCCTTCGCCAAAGGTGTATCTGGTCTTGTGGAACTCTCTTTGGCTACAGCCCTCTGCCTCGACCCACTGAAGATTTTCAGTCTCCATTTTACAGACTAGGTCCAAACGTAGAATTATTCACTGCGGCTTCCACCCAACGCTATCCTACAACAACACTTACTCCTCCACGCTAAACTATACCTCCTTAGAAAAATTTTCGCCAAAATTACTTCATACTGAAGGTAAGCGCTGACAGGGCCCAATCACCTCTTGTTTCTGAATCACGCTCCTTTGAGGTCAGCCATATTTTTCGACTTTGACCTGGTCTCGCGCAACTATATGCCCACGGTTGGCACTTTGATCTTAGAGGCGCTATGTTTTACTAAAACTCTCATAACTAGAGTTCTACTGATTTTTTCATTTTTGGTGGCAAATAATTTATTGAAATTTACTCCATATTTATAAATTAGTTTAGGAGTATTCTTTTATTTTGTTTTCACTTTATTGCAGTTTGTGTGCTGCATAAATACTTTACACATTGCTTCTAAGTTAAGCCAGACTGCCTTTTGTGCAAAGCTACCCAGCGTTAAGCACAGGTTAATTTAGTCACCTTTTGTGGTTCCCCCCTGCAAGGGATTATGGCTGTTGCCTAACCGGTGCTCACACCACAGTCAACCAATAACCCAATTTCTCACTCCCACTAACCACTATGGGTATGGACTCATTTCCTACTTTGTTGTGTGGAAAAGTATTTTCATATGTTTGATGTAACAAAGGCCACCTCAACTATTACCATTATTCCTCTAATATACTTCTGTCTCAGCTGGATGTCTGGGATTCGGGAACCCAGCATATAAAAACATACACAATGCCAATAAAATTTTAAGCAATATCCAGGTTTATTCACAGAAACATGTTTCACGATACAGAAGGGTCCTTTGAAGGCTGCCATGCTTGCTACAGAGAGGTTAATCTAACTGTACATTGGAAACAGCACAGCCTGCAAGACAGCTGTATCATATGTATAAGTTAGGTCAAAGCCATCAATGGAACATATGTATGTATGTATTTATATAGTATGTTTACAGCGTGCACTCAGCCAACATGGTCAAAGACTAGCTTTAAACCAAGAAGCTGGGTTGTGTACCACTAATGCACTAAGAAGTAATCTTTTTTTTAAATGTGAGTCTTATGTCATGCTCTTTTACATGCATGCCGAGCCTCATTTTAGCCATAATGGCTCTCTAACACTCTGGAAAATGATGTATTTGTTATGAGTGTATTAGAGTATTGTACAGTGTTGTAATATGTTATATTGTAGAGTGGCATGGTGTATCACATAGTGGACTGGAGGGATTAGTTACTTACCTGTAATCCTAGTTCTCTTCCAGGGGTATCCTCATCAAAGTCATAAGCATTAGAATATTCCCGCCCATGCGCGGGACCCCGGAAACAATATATTATATGTGCCCCACATATTATAGACATATATATAAATATATATATATATAAAAATAAGCAATTGCAGCCAAATAAACAATAGAGCTGGAATATGCAGTGAAGAATTTCCACAATACAGTGAATTCTGTATTAGAAACATGAGAAACAACACCAATGCTTGTTTAGAAACTGTTTTAATGTACAGAAAACAGTAGAAATTCTCATAACACACTGTAAGCATATACAGCTCCCAGGCTGCATTGCAAAATCCCAGTCTAAAAAGACTGAAAAGCTAACCTGTAGCTGAATGCACTAAAACTGACGCTGTGCCTTTAAGGCACCTCTGCCCCTAGCTTCCCATCATGCCTCAGGGGTTACAGTTAGGTCAGTTGTTCTTTTCGGAGACTGAAAACCAAACCATGGTAATAACAGGTTAAAAAACATCTCCTATTAAATAAACAAAGTCCTTTGCCCGGGGAGGCGGGAGGGGTGCTTATGACTTTGATGAGGATACCCCTGGAAGAGAACTAGGATTACAGGTAAGTAACTAATCCTTCTCTTCCAGGGGATCCTCATCAATAGTCATAAGCATTAGAATAGAGTAGCGAGCTTCACCTCATCCCTGCGGGCAAAGGAATCAACAGATAACATTTATATCCGTAGGCCCAAAAATAGGCCTTTTTCTACCCAAATAGGTTTCTCAAGGAGGCTTGCCCTACTTGAGAATCCGCTCTGGAATCAGACTCTAGGCAATAATGCCTTGTAAAAGTATGGACTGATTTCCATGTCGCAGCCTTGCATATTTCTGACATAGGAATGTCATGCAAAAAAGCTATTGTGGCTGCTTTCCCTCTAGTGGAATGAGCTTTGGGTGATTGCAACAAAGGTTTGTCAGCCAGCTGGTATGCTAGTTTGATACAAGAGACAATCCATCTGGAGATGGATCTTTTGGCTGCTGCAAACCCGGACCTCATTGCACCATAATTGACAAAGAGTTGGTCTGTCTTTCTGGTGTCCTTTGTTCTTTCTAGGTAAAACTTTAGCACCCGTTTAAGATCTAACGAGTGCAACGACCTCTCAGCTGGGGTCGATGGATTAGGAAAGAACGAAGGAAGGGTAATCGTTTGATTTATATGAAAATCCGATACCACTTTTGGAAGAAAAGAAGGGTGAGCCCTCATTACTACTCTGTTGTGGTGAAACACAGTGTAAGGTTCCTTGGTGCAGAGTGCTTGAATCTCGCTAACCCTGCGCGCAGAGGTTATTGCCACCAAGAAGGCCGCCTTCCAAGTGAGATGCTGCAAGGAGGCCTTGTGTATAGGCTCAAACGGTGTAGACATCAGTCTGGAGAGAACCAGGTTCAACTCCCAGGGAGGAGAAGGATTTCTCACAGGGGGATAGACCTTCTTTAATCCCTGAAGGAAATCTTTCACCACCGGGACCTGAAAAAACGATGTTTGTGTAGGTGATTTTCTGTACGCTACTATGGCAGATAGATGAACCCTAATAGAAGCGTATTTCAACCCTGATGTCGCTAAGTATAGGAGGTATGGTAGGACTACCTCTTCTTGCCCTTTGGTGCGATCAAAGCCATGGTCCTTACACCAAATGAAAAATCTTTTCCACTTGAACGCATAAGACGTCCTTGTGGAAGGTCTCTTCGCCTCTCTTAAAATATTCATACATTCCGGAGGCAGATTTAAGTGTCCATATTGCAAGACCTCAGGAGCCATGCAGTCAGGTTCAGCGACTGGAGGTTGGGATGCAGGATCCTCCCGTCCATTTTGCTCAGCAGGTCTGGCTTGCACGGCAGCCGTCTGTGTGGACACCGCGACAGATGTAACAGATCTGGATACCACCATTGTCGCGGCCAATCCGGAGCAATTAGGATCATGTCCATGCTCGATCTGATGAGCTTGGCCACCACCTTCGGAATCAGTGCCAGAGGGGGAAAAGCATAAGCGAACATTCCTGTCCACTCCAGCAGGAGAGCGTTCCCTTGCGTCCCTGGCCGGTGGAACCTGGACGCGAAGGCGTGGCATTTGGCGTTTTCGTCGTCCGCAAATAAGTCTATGTCTGGACGACCCCAGCAACGGAAGAGTTCTTCGACCACTTCGTCGTTTAGCACCCAGTCTGGCTGATCTTCGAAGTGCCTGCTGAGTGCGTCTGCTTTTGTGTTTAACTCGCCTGGAAGGTGCACTGCCACCACCGACCGTCCCCGAGCCAGAAGCCAGTGCCAGATCGCCTGGGCTTCCAGAGACAGAGGGCGAGATCGAGTTCCTCCCTGCTTGTTCAGATAGAACATAGTTGTAGTGTTGTCCGTCTGAACCAGGACTTTGTCCGTTGTTATTGCTGGAAGGAACGCTTTGAGCGCCAGATGAACCGCTCGAAGTTCCAGCATGTTGATGTGGTATGTCTGAAGGTTGGTCGACCAGCGACCCTGAATCTGAAGATGACCCATGTGAGCACCCCAGCCTTCTAGAGATGCGTCCGTTACCACAGACATAGAAGGCAGAGGTTGCTGAAAAGGGACTCCCTGCAGGACATTCCGAGGGCGAGTCCACCACTGTATTGAGGTCAGCGCTGCTTGAGACAGGATGATTCGATCCTCCCAATCTCCAGACGCTTGGTCCCACTGATCCGCCACCGACTCTTGAAGAGGCCGCATTCTCAAACTGGCGTTCGGTATTAGGAAGATGCAGGACGCCATGGAGCCCAACAGAGACGCTACGTCTCGCACCGTTGGACGAGGAATCTGAACGAACTTTTTGCATTTTTGTCCCATGGAAGAAAGTCTCTCTTGCGAAGGAAACGCTCTTCCTAACTTTGTGTCTAGAACTGCTCCCAGATAGAGGATAGTTTGTGTGGGCTGCAGGATCGATTTTTCTGAGTTTACATGGAGGCCGAGCCTGTGTAGCTGTTGGAGACACAGGTGACAGTCTTTGGTGGCTTGCCGAGGCGACGGACTCTTCAGGAGCCAGTCGTCTAGATATGGGTACACAAAGAGACCTTTTTTGTGTAGACACGCCGCTACCACTGCCATGCACTTGGTGAAGACCCTTGGTGCGGATTTGAGTCCGAAAGGGAGCACTTTGAACTGGTAATGCCTGGACCCTACCAAGAACCTCAAGTACTTTCGATGACCTGGTGTAATAGGAATGTGGAAGTACGCGTCTTGTAAATCCACCGAACACATCCAATCTCCGATCTGTAGATGAGGACATATTTGATGGAGTGCCAACATGCGAAACTTCTCTTTGACCACCACTTTGTTGAGGAGTCGAAGATCCAAAATTGGTCTGAATTTGCCTTCTTGGTCCTTTTTGGGAACAAGGAAATATCTTGAGTACACTCCTTTCCCCCTTTGGGAGAGGGGTACCACTTCGATTGCGTTTTTCTTTAAGAGGACGCTCACCTCCTTTTTGAGGAGCTCCAGTTGGTACGAGCGAGACTTTTTTGGAGGAGCCGGTTGTGGTTTCTTCCTGAAACGTAGCGCATATCCATTGCGCAGTATATTCAGCACCCACCGATCTTTCGTGATGCTGACCCACTCTGCCAGATGTTGTGCAGCACTTCCTCCCACTGGAGTGGGTAACGGCGACAGAGGAAGCCACTGCTCAGGCCTTGCCTCCTCTAGGTGTGGTAGAGGATTGATTATGTCCGCCTCTACCTCTGCTTGACCTTCCTCCTCTGTATTGTGGCTTTCCTTGCGGCTTGTTTTGAGACCATTGAGGGGTTTGAACCCTCTGTTGGCCTCCCCGGTTCTTGTTGGTCTTGAAGCGTCGTTTGAACGGTGCTTTCTGTTTCTCCAGACCTACTGCCTTTACTGTGTCTAACTCGGTCTTCATCCGGGCCATTTCCTGATCGGCATGCTCCCCGAAGAGTGAAGATCCGGAAAAAGGCAGATTGAGTATGCGCTGCTGGGCATCTGGCTTGAGCCCAGTTAAACGCAGCCAAGAGGATCTCCTCGCACATACTCCATGTGAGTAGTTATGTCCAGCTAGAAGGGCGTTATCTGCTGATGAACTAATCATTTGGTTTGCCACCAAACAGCCCTCCGTCACGGTCTCCTCAAAGTCCTTCTGGTCCTCCTTGGGCAATTTCTCTTTGAATCATTCCATGGAGTCCCATAGGGCTCTATCGTACCTTCCCAGAAGGGCTGATGCACTAGAGACTTTTAGGGATGAAGCTGCTGTGTTGCACACCTTGCGTCCCCAAGAATTTTGCGTCTTGCTGTCTTTGTCAGGAGGAACTGACGAAGAAGGAGCGACCGTGTGATTCTTCCTAGCTGAGGCTACAATAACTGAGTCCGCTGCAGGCTCACCTTTAACGAAGATAGGATCTGAGTCAGCCGGCCTATATTTTTTCTGGATACGTGCCGGAACTGCTCTGATCGTTGCTGGCGTGAGGAAAACCTCTTTGATTGGGTCCATTATTCCTGGGACTAATGGAAGCAACGGCCGTGCATATGATTTGTGATGAAGAGTCTCAAAAATCACAGTAGTGGACACCTCTGGAGTGGTCATTTCTATATTCAGCTTGTGAGCACCCCTTTGCAAAACGTCCAAATACGTGTTGACGTCGTCCAGAGGGGAAGCTCTTGAGCGAGGGCTGTCTGCCAGCGTCGGAGAGTAGTCCCCTTTAGAAGATCTAGGCGAAGCTGGAGGAGAGGATGAAGGAGTTCTTCTTCTCCTGTGGTGAGAATGCTCCTTCCTCACCGGAGATCTCCTAGGTCGTTCCTCCCTTCGAGGAGAACGTGATACCCTCTGATGTACTGGAGATCTCGATCTCACATCTCGTACCTCCTTTCTCGGTGTTCGAGATTTGGGTTGCTCCCTCCTTGGTGATCGGGAGACCCTATGGGCATGTGACCTGTCCACTCTTCTCTCTCGTGAGCGTGATCGCTCTGTCTCTTCTGCTTGCTGAAGAGGAGACCTGTGGATTGGACTCAAGTACCTTTGAAGTCTCTCTGGTGCCTTAGAATCCTTCCAATTACTCAAAGGAGCGTACCATCTTGGCGAAAGTCTTATATGTGAAGTGTAACCCCGATGGGGATTCTTCTGAACCGGACTCCTACTCCTCGAAGATGACCCGGTTGACCCCGAGGCACTTGAGGAGGAATGGAGTGAAGCAGATTGTGTCACCAGGACTGTCGAAGGCACTGAAGGTGATCTCCGTCTCACCGGTGTTGGAGGACGTCTCAAAAGCCTTTCCCTCGACGTCGAACGCCTCTGTGGCGTCGACGGGGCGATAACTTTCGGCGTTGAATGCCTCGACGATGATCTGTGGTCCCTCGACGTCGATCGGTGATGATGTGCCGACGACAGAGTCATCTCCTTCGACGTCGAACGGCGTTGTCCTGCCGTCGACGGAGGTCTCGACGTCGAACGGCATTGTCCTGCCGTCGACGGAGGTCTCGACGTCGAACGGCCTAGTCCTGCCGTCGACGGAGGTCTCGACGTCGAACGGTCTAGTCCTGCCGTCGACGGAGCTCTCGACGTCGGCCGACGTTGATCTGTCGGCGACGGAGATGTCATCGACCTGGCATGTGGCGACGGCGGAGGATCGGACATCCTCGACGACGAGCGCCGACGTGCCTTAGATGATCCCTTCCTCGACGACGATCGTCCGAGGGGGCTCTTGCTCCTCGACGCCGAGCGCCTCCGTGGAGACGTCGACGGAGGTGTTACACTCTTCGAAGCCTGTCGACGTCGAGACGACGGCGAGTGTGATCTGTCTCTCGACGCCGACCGTCGCCTGGTTGACGGCGGCGGAGTTGGCTCATGTCTTGAAGCCGAACCTCTCGTCGACGGCGATCTCGTGGCTTCTCTCGACGCCGATCGTCGCCTAGTTGACGACGGCGGAGCTTTCCTCGACGACGGCGAACCTCTTTTCGACGACGATTTCCTCATCGACGCCGATCTCGACGCCGACGGAGCTTTTTCTCTTGAACTGTCCATCAGATGTCGTTTTTTCAGCGCCGAGCCCGGTGCTGAGGTTGATGGACGTTCTGACTTGCCTTTGGAGGGAGTTCTGGGTCTCTTTGAACTCTTTCTCTCCGCAGATCTTCCTCTCATGGATTTCTGGGCCAGACTATAGAGTCTGTTCCTCTCTCTGTCTTTAAGTGTTCTGTCAGACAGCTTTTTACAATGAGAACAGTCTTTAGGATCATGATCCTCTGGCAAGCATAAAATACAGACCTCATGAGAGTCTGTTTTTGCCTTCTTGTGGCCACAAGAAGGGCAATCATCAAAAAGTGAGGGCATCCTGAAAGGAAAAACCTCACAAAAAATTGACTGCTAAGCAGTTATTTACTTGACTATGATGTGAAAAGTCAAAGTAAATCAAAAAAATTGTTCTTTAGAAGATTTTCTGACTGAAAAAGGCAGAAAAGTGTGGAGCTGTGTATCCAGGGTCCTTCCTGAAGGAGCCGGAAAGAACAACTGACCTAACTGTAACCCCTGAGGCATGATGGGAAGCTAGGGGCAGAGGTGCCTTAAAGGCACAGCGTCAGTTTTAGTGCATTCAGCTACAGGTTAGCTTTTCAGTCTTTTTAGACTGGGATTTTGCAATGCAGCCTGGGAGCTGTATATGCTTACAGTGTGTTATGAGAATTTCTACTGTTTTCTGTACATTAAAACAGTTTCTAAACAAGCATTGGTGTTGTTTCTCATGTTTCTAATACAGAATTCACTGTATTGTGGAAATTCTTCACTGCATATTCCAGCTCTATTGTTTATTTGGCTGCAATTGCTTATTTTTATATATATATATATTTATATATATGTCTATAATATGTGGGGCACATATAATATATTGTTTCCGGGGTCCCGCGCATGGGCGGGAATATTCTAATGCTTATGACTATTGATGAGGATCCCCTGGAAGAGAACAATGAGTTATACAGGGATGTGGCATGTCCAACAGTAGAGTAGAGTAGGATGAAGTAGAGTGTCATAGAGTGGAGTATCATTAAAACGAGTGCCGTAGAGTATAAGTGGGGGAGAGAGTCGTAAAGTGAAGTGCTGTGTCATATAATGGAGTGGCGTATTGCAGAGAGAATTTGAGTGTCATACACTGTAGTACAGTGGCATAGACTGAAGTATTGGCATAGAGTATAGTACAGTTTTGTAGAGAGGAGCTGCATACAGTGGAGTAGAGTGTTGCATAGTAGAGTGGCATAGAGCAACGAATAGTACAGTGGCGTTAGAGTGGGATAAAATGCTGTAGTGTGGGGTATAATGGAGTAGGGTTCACTGGAATAGAGTAGTGTAGAGTTGAGTAAAGTGTCAAAGAGTGGAGTGGCATGTCACACACTATAGTGGCGTGGAGTGGCGTAGCATACAGTTGAGTAAAGTGTCGTTTAAAGTAACTTTATTTCGGCTTGTTTGAACCATAAAAGTACACAATTCAAAACAGTAGATATAGTTGAAAGCATTATAAAACTCATCCCAGTTAATAGCAATTAAAAAAGTAATCATACAACATCAGTTGGCAAAGGAAATGACACCGTTCTTTAGCCCACTCTGCCACCCCAGTTCAGACATGGCTATATGCAAATCAGTCTGACCCTGTGCCTCATGGGAACCGTCCAGCCCGAACTGCCAAGCCATGTCTTCCCTGGACCGGAAACAAGCTTCCGAGGACCGGTTTCTGGCATTCCAGCCGTCTTCAGCCCGGCTTGCTTGAATCCAGTGGCAAAGTGAGCAAGGGACTCATGTCTGAGCATACCCTGCTACACTCATGGTGGCCAAAAGCGGTACAAAAGGGGGTGGTGATGGATGGAGCATTTGAATCAATCAAACACTCACACCCAGTCAAAAGATCTGGGTTTAATCCATCACCGTTCTTTAGCCCACTCTGCCACCCCAGTTCAGACATGGCTATATGCAAATCAGTCTGACCCTGTGCCTCATGGGAACAGTCCAGCCCGAACTGCCAAGCCATGTCTTCCCTGGACTGGAAACAAGCTTCCGAGGACTGGTTTCGGATTCATAATCCTCATCAGCCAGGCAATCTGGAATCCAGTGGCCAAGTGAACAAGGGACTCACGTCTGAGCATACCCTGCCACACTTAGGGCGAACAAAGCGATACAAAAGGGGATGATGGACGGAGCGTTTGAACAAATCAAATACTCACCCCCAGTCAACTGATCTGGGTTTAATCCATCACCATTCTTTAGTTCACTCAGCCACCCCAGTTCAGACATGGCTATATGCAAATCAGTCTCACCCTGTGCCTCGTGGGAACAGTCCAGCCCGAACTGCCAAGCCATGTCTTCCCTGGACCGGAAACAAGCATCCTGGGATCGGTATCGGATTCATAATCCTCATCAGCCAGGCTATCTTGAATCCAGTGGCCAAGTGAACAAGGGACTCACTGAGTCACAAATATTGGATATTATTACATCCATAAAAACAGGATCAGCCCTGGACCCTTGTCCTTTGAAAATTCTTACCCCGGTCATGGACTCCCTAATAACTGTAATTCCACAAGTATGTAACACCATGTTCAGATCAGGGACACACTAAAAAACACCCTTTTAAAACCACTGTTAAAAAAATCGCATCTAGATAAAAATCATCTAAAAAACTATAGACCTATAGCCAGCCTTCCATTCCTGGCAAAGGTGGCAGAGAAAGCGATGAACCAGCAGTTGTCTGAATTCATCGAGGATCATCATCAGTTGGACAATACCCAATTCGGGTTCCGTAAATTTCACGGCACAGAAACAGCCCTGATTAAAGCCGCCGAGGATATTAGAGTCATCCGAGATCAGGGAGGAACAGCAGTGCTCGTGTTACTAGACCTATCTGCTGCTTTCGACACGGTCGATCACTCTATTCTGATCGACCGTGTCGAAAAAATGGGCATCCAACAGGTAGCAAAGAACCTACTTACCTCCTTTCTATCTGGAAGAACACAGGCTGTCACGTTAGGACCCTTCCAGTCGGCTAACCTGTCTCTGCCTTGTGGGGTTCCTCAAGGCTCATCCCTGAGTCCTACACTTTTTAACATCTATGTCTCGGACCTAGCCAAAGTCATCAAATCGCACGGGATGAGCCTTACTTCCTACGCAGATGACACTCAGTTACTGCTGTCCATCAACAATGATGGAGAAAAGGTGGCCGAATGCTTCCAAAAAGGCATGCTAGCAATTGGAGACTGGATGGCCTCCAATTTTCTTAAGCTAAACTCCGAGAAGACGGAGGTTGTCATTTTTGGAAAACTTTCACCAGGCTGGTCCCCCACTTGGTGGCCTTCATCCTTTGGAGCTCCGCCCAAACCGGTTCCAAGGGTTAGGAACCTGGGAGTGGTCTTTGATGAAAGCCTCAACTTTGTTGCTCATGCCAATCAAAAGCAGCAACGGCATTTCACAAGCTGAGACTTATAAGAAAGATAATCCCTTTCCTACCAGATGGTGCCGGAAAAACCTTGGTAAGCTCGCTGGTGCTATCCTCACTGGATTATTGTAATGGCCTATTTGCCAATGCCCAAACCTGTGTGGTTAAAAAAATGCAGACAATACAAAATGCTGCAGCAAGACTGCTCTCCAGGACCCCAAAATACAAACCCATTGCAGAAACAATTTGGAATTTTCATTGGCTTACGATTAAAAACAGGATAAAATTCAAGACACTTTGCATAGCATTCAAAGCTGTACATAAGCAAGGACCACAGTTTTTTATAAATCAGCTGACACTCTATTGCCCCCCAAGACAACTTTGATCCTCAACACTGAATCAACTAGCGATTCCTCGTACCAAGACAGTCTCCTGGGGAGATCGACGGTTCATGGTTACTGCAGCCAGACTCTGGAATACCCTCCCACTGTCGATCAGGGCAAGTCACTCTCTTTTGCTATTCCGCAAAAGGCTAAAAACATGGCTGTTTAACTAGTAATCCTTCTTTGGAACCAGCACTGGAGAATCATGCAATGAGTCTTAGCGCCGAGACGCCTACGGGCATTTGTTCGCGCTTAATAAATCTTAAAAATAAATAAATAAATAAATAAATAAGTAGAGTGTTGTAGCATAGATTACAGTATTGTGTGAAACAGTGGAGCTACATTGAGTGGGTTGTGGTGTAGTGGCGTAGAGTGAGTTAAAGTCTCGTACAGTGCATTAGAGTCTAGTGAGTGGTGTAATGTGGTGTGGAGTAAAGTACAATAAAGTGTATTAGTGTGTTGTAGAGTAGAGGGGCATAAAGTGGAGTGTACTGGTATAGCATAGGTAGCAAACTGTTATAAATTGCAGTAGGGCCACATACAGTAGAGTTGAGTGCTCTGTCCCATAGAAAAGTGCTGGGATAGAGTAAAGCAGAATGTCATAGACTGCCATGAAGTGTGGTAGACTTTTATAGAGTGGAGTTGAAGCGAGTTGAGGAGAGTTTCATTCAATAGAGCGGCATACAGTGGAGTGGCGTACACTGTGGTGGCATAGGGCCAGATTTATGACCATTTTATTTTGCGCCTCGTGATTTGCGACTAATTTCGAGTCACAAATTGCAAAACATTACATTAGTACATGGTTTTGAGACTGGAACGCCCCTTCCAAAAAGCGTGTCACAAAAGCTATTTAGCGAGTCGCAAATAATTTGTGACTCACTAAATAGGCTTTGTACACGGACCATGATGTTTTTGCATGCACAAACTGGTTAGAAAACCCGTTTGCGCATGCAGAAATGGGTCATAAATCTTGCCCATAGAGTGGATTACCTTAAAGTGGAGCAGCATACAGTGGAATATCGTACAGTGGAATAGTGTAGATTAGTGGGGTGGACTAGAGTGGAATAGCATAGAGTGAGGTGGGGTAGAGTGGAGTGGAGTGGGGTAGAGTGGAGTATGGTACAGTGGATTAGCATAGAGTGGAGTGGCATAGATTGAAGTAGTGTGGCATAGAATTGAAGTTATAAATTGGAGTAGCATCTTCTACAGTAGAGTGGAGTTCTGTGTTTGTACAGTGTTTGAAGCTGTTGTAGTGGAGTAGAGTTTTGTACAATAGAGTGTCCGGACATAGACTCAAGTGCAAATTTGCACATTGGAGTGTACGGGATAGAGTGGAGTAGATTTTAGTAGAGTGGCATGGAGAGTAGTACAGTTTTGCTGAGTGGAGATTTATAGGGTGCAGGAGAGTACACAGGAGTGGTGTAGAGAGGAGTAGCATACAGTGAAGTGGTATAAAGTTGAATAGCTTAACGTGCAGTAGCATAGACTGGAGTGCCGTACAGTGTAGTGGTGAAAAATCTAATAGCAGATTGTGTAGTAGCATACAGTGTACTGGCGTAAAGTTTAATAGCATATAGCGTAGTAGTGTAGAGTGGAATGGCGTACAGTAAAGTGGTTTAGACTGGAGTGTTGTATTGTGGGGTAGGGTACAGTGTAACAGCACATAGTGGAGTGCTGTACAGTGGAGTAGGGAAGGGTGGAATACCATGGAGTGGAGGGGCAAAGATTGACGTTGCGTCAAGTGTAATAGCATATGGTGGAGTGGCGCCCAAAAGAATAGCATAGATGGGAGTGGGCTAGAATAGAGTGGCCTACAGTGGAATGGCATAGAGTGTATTACCATATCTAGAGTAGCGTATAGTGGAGTGGGGTACATTAAAGTCGTGCAACATGAAGAGGCATTGAGAGGAGTTGCATACAGTGTAATAGCGAGAGTGGAGTTGTGTAAAGTCTAATAGTGTAGAGTGGAGTGGTGCAGAGCAGAGGGATGTACAGTGGAGTGTTGTAGAGTGTAATAAAGTAAGGTGGAGTGGTATATAATGGAGTGGTGTAGACTGGAGTGGTTCACAGTAGTGTGGGGTACAGTGTAATAGCATACAGTGGGTGACCTATATTAGAGTGGGATCCAAACTAATTGTGTAGAATGAAGTGGCATAGAGTGAAGTCTCATACACTGGAGTGGGGTAGAATGGAGTGGCATACTGTGGAAAAGCATACAATAAAGTGTTGCACAGTGCACAGGCATACAGTGGAATAAAGTAGAGTGGAGTGGCGTACAGCAGAAAGAGTGGAATAGCGTATAGTGGAGTAGCGTCCAGAAGAGTTGCATACAGTGGAGTAAGGTAGACTGGAGTGAAGAAAAGTGGCATTGTGTGCAATGTAATTGCGTAAAGTAGAGTGGCGTACAGTCGAGTCTCATACAGTGGAGGAATGTAGAGTTGAGGGGCACACAGTGGAATAGCATATAGTGGAGTGATTACAGCATATTGCTTACAGATGTATGTGAAACTTAGCACCAATGTAGTTTATGATGTGCAGGGTAATGCAAGAAAGCCAATTGTGCTGCCTCGCGTTTCTCAAATTTACCAGTCAGCGCAAGGCCACCCATGGTGGCATTACACTCCTTTGTAAATCTGAATAAAGTATTCAGTCTAACAGTTCAAAGAAACTTTATTTCGGTCAATATAACCTAAAAAAGTGCAGCATGTAAAGACATTCATACATTCAAATACAATTAAAAGGTTTTAAAACATGACATTTCAAGGGTGTTGAAAGCATTACAGACTTGATTTAGAAATTACATTAATTCCCTATTAGAAAAAAGATAGGGCAAAGCGGAAGTGTGCGAACATTACACATACACATACTAATCTGTGGAAAGTGCATAGTGCAATAAATAAATAAATAGTTTAGATAAAAAACTTTGATAAAATGCAACGGGAGGACCCTTCATTATGAAACAATATACTATATAATAGGGCTCTTTTAAAAGGATATAATTGACCTAATAGAAAAGTGCGGGAAGGATACATTGGTGATAATGGGAGATTTTAACCATAAATTAAATTTTGGAAGGATAGATCGCTGGTTTGAGGACTTGTTGAGTGCCTACAATATAGGATCAGTAGAATTCCCGTTGTGTCTAACCTCCAATCAGGATGAAGCCCTTGGGAAGTTCTTGGGTTCTAAGGGTTTAATATGTTTAAATGGCAGGAAGGACCCTGATCGACCAGCTACACAGACCTTTAGAGTAGGAAATCAACAATGTCCAATAGATTATATTTTTATCCAGGCCTGGAACTACGTACTGAAAAGTTCCGGGTAATTAGGCACAGGGACAGTGATCATAATGCCTTGTTTTGTGAAGTTGTAGGTGGGTCAATAAGTACATGTGAAAGGGTGATCCCCCAAAATGTGGAATACCCTAAGCGTCTGACTACAAAATTGACGGAAGAGTATGTGGAGAAATTGGCATGCTTTCAAAAAATTTATTGAAGGATAGTATTGAAGGTCATCAGGTAGCGTGGTATGAGGATATAATAGTACAGGCGGTGCAGTGTCTTAGAGTGTATCTAAAAGATAAGAATCAGGCTAAGGTAAAAACACAGCCTAGCAAAGGAAAGCCCAGGTGGTGTAACCCAGAATGTCAGAATTAAAAAAGTGCTATTCAGAAAATAGAGCGACGCGAGAGGAATAGTTAAGATCTTGGGAATTTGGAGCTCCTACTCAGTCTGAAGAAAGAATATAAATCCTTAGTAAGGAAGCAGAAAAGGATCTTTAAAGAAGAATGTTGGGCAAACCTCTTAGAGACAGTTGAAAATAAAAACATAAAAGGGTTCTGGAGGCTGATACAGGATGCCACAGGAAGGACACCGGGAGCTGTGTTGTGGAAGAGGCGGCATGGGTAAATTACTTAAGTAATTTATATAAAGCAAGAAGGACCTCGGAAATAGAGAAGAAAAAATCAACTTGGACAGGGTGTGCAGAAGGGTTAAAATCAGATTTCACCGTAGAGAATGTAAAAGAAACAATTAAGAAGTTGAATTTATCACGTGCAGCAGGTCCCGATAATCTTCCAGCCGTCTTAATTAAAACTCAGATAAATTGGTGGGTAGGATTTTTATCGCATATGTTTGTAGCAATTCTGGACTCAGGCCACTTCCCCAAATCCTGGAGAGGGGCTATATTTAGACCCTTGCATTAAAAGGGGGAAAAGAAGGACCCAAAGAGCTATAGGGTGATCAACTTACTGGACATTGGTGAAAAGGTCTTCTAAAAAATAATCCTTGGCAGTTTAAAGGAGTGGGTGGAGCGGCAGTCAATAGTTCCAATAGAGCAGAGCGGCTTTAAGGAAGAACACTCTACTATTGATCACTGCTTCGCATTGTGGGCTGTAGCGAGGAAGTCCATGGAGCTGCAGGGCAAATTGTTTTGCTGCTTTGTGGACTTTCGCGCAGCTTTTGATTTGGTGGATAGGGACTGTTTGTGGGAGACATTGAGAAACTATGAGGCCCCTGCCGATCTTTTGCTGGTAATCCAGGAACTGCATAGCCAAAATTGGGCACAGGTAATCAAAGTTACCTCTGGCGTCCTTACACCAGATATAGCGATAAACAATGGATTGAGGCAGGGGTGCGTTCTGGCCCGCTTCTTTTTGCCATATTTGTAGCAGACTTGGCTCTTCTCTTGGGCGCGGCCAGAGGTGCAAGCCCAAAAATAAATGGTAGGCACCTGTCCTGTTTGCTGTATGCGGACGACTTTGTAATAATGGACCAAACAGAGGTGGGTCTTCAGAGGAAGTTAAATGTATTTAATGAATATTGCACAGCAAAACGACTTACAGTAAACATGGACAAAACAAAAATGTTGTGCTTCGGGAAGAAGAGTACGAAGTTTAGTTGGTACTTGGGCCAAACCAAATTTGATACTGTAAGCGAATATAAATACCTCGGAATATGGTTTATGAGGTCCCCGACGTGGGGCACCCATTTGGAGGCACAGAAATTAAAAGCACATTTAGCGCTATGTGGGCTGAAAAGATTCAACCATAGTTATGGCGATATGTCTCACAAACCTCTATTGACAGCCTTTAAGGCTATAAATCCCCCGCAACTCCAATATGGTGCGGAAGTACTCTGCATTGATGGTAAAAGCTCCTTGGATAAAGAGGAGGGGAAATGTTTAAAATCCTTACTGTCTCTCCCTAGTTCCGTAATGATCCAGGCAATCAGACTGAAATTAGGCCTAACTGCATGGAATGTCCAGGTGCAGTTGAGTCTCCTCAGATTCTGGAATCGTTTGGAGCTGGGGGAAGTCACAAAGGTGTCACAATGGTGCATGAAAGAAATTCAGACCAGTGAGTTCAATGGGCCAAGGCAAGAAGAAGTAAACTCCTGGCCATTTGTGACCACCTGATTGTGAACATTGACACAAAGACACTTCAAATAATGTAATAAAGAGTGTACTTAAAGTGCAGGGTAAAGAAATTTCTAGGGTAACAGACCAAGAGTATTTGAGAAAGAAAGACTCCGTAAAATTTATGAGTACAGGCTGGGAGAAAGACTTAAGCTTTCCATACATAGATTTATTACCAAACCGTTGGTTAAGAATAGAAGTATTTAAGTTAAGAATAGGTATTAACCCGATCATTATAAATAGTGCAATAAAAGCAGTTTTAACGCATTCTGATGGCAAATGTGTTTGTAAGTTAGGAATGAAATGTAATATTTTACACATTTTATTGGATTGTCATATATTTTTAAACTTATGTAAACAGTTCCTTTGCCCGATATTTTTAAAATATGATGTTAAGGAGCGTTCACAAGCACGGGAGCTTCTAGTTGATATGGAAAATTTAGATATTGCGATAGCCATCGGCAAATTTATGCAGGGCGTTTATAGGTTCCCTGACTGACTGGAGGCTTAAAAGTAGCCAATAGCTCTAGAATCCAAATGAATTTTCTGTTTTAAATTGTTATAAATGTTGTTTTTAGGATAATATGACTTTTTATTGTTAAGAATAGGAATTTGTGATATGTAGATTTTATATGATAAAATATGAACTGTGGTTTATATATCAAATGGTCTAAATAAACTTTATTTTTTTACTTGACTTGACAATATACTATTTTACAGAAGGAGATTCTACCAAATAGCAATAATAACCTTATTGCTTGTTATGGCTTATTCAATAGATCATTAGATGCTTTCAAGAAAACCCTTCTGGTGCCCCACATAGAAAACAGGAATCCTGCAACTGAGTAGACAACTGGGATACTTAGATCATACTTCAGTATCCTAAACACTTCAATACAGCGTCTGCTGCCCAGGTTCCTGCAAATCTGCACCAGCCATCTTTTCCTCGCTTTGTTATAGCCTGGGCAGATGAATAAGACATGCAGCTCTGATTCATCGTGGTGATTACAAACAGGACACCGGACCGCATTCTGGGTTCTCCAGTTCGATGTAAAACATCGAAGAGGCAAAATCCCAAATCTAAATTGTAGATAAAGCTTTCTTGCAGTCACAGGTTAAATAAGAACTAGCACTTTCTCAAGGTTAGTACTGTCCTTTATTTCCAGAAAGGCTTTAGTGAGTTTGCCTATTTTGGGGCTAGTATGAAGTAAAGCCATTCTATAGTTCTCATAATGAGCCTTCATTTGATTCCTGGAAATCAGTAAACAAGCTAACTCCGGTTCAGTCCAACAATCCCCCAGGCCCATGTCTATTAACAAATGCTTGATGTGGGCAGCACCCCTTATCTTTAAGACTTCAGACACTGCTTCCTTATAGGGAAGAAGTTTGGGAGTCGAACACAGACAACGCCAATGCAGTAGGGGCTTAAGACTCAACACCTCTGCTATTGCCGTCAATCCTGCATCTAATCTGAGTGGTATTAAAGGGGTACTGCGGGGGAGTCTAAACAGATTCCTAATGTAGTGGTTCTCAACCTGAGATAATGGCTTAAAGCTGAGATGACCCCAGAGCTCTGCGCCATATAATGCGCCCCCTCGTGCCTGGGCCCTGTAGATTTCCAGTGCCGGGCTAACAGCACTCTTGCCTGAATTATTGAAAACCTTAATAATGCCCCCTGTCGACTGAGCCAGTTTTAATGTCGACTTCAGAACGTGGGCCCCCCAATCCATAGATTCAGTAATGGTGAAGCCTAAATAAGTAAAAGATGGAACTCTGTCAAGGGGTATGCCGTTTAGCAAAGGGTTTGGGCGGGTGCTCTTTGAGTTATTAAACACCATACATTTCGTTTTCTGCAGATTTATTTCTAGGGTCTTTCCCTACAGAATAACTGAAATCTATCCAACACCCTCTGAATCCCCATAGGTGATTTAGCTATGAATAGGGTGTCATCGGCAAACATCATTGCTGAAATTCAACGTGAGGCTAGTTTTGGGTTATCTAGATCTTTTTCTGATGACAGGGCGTCTATCAGGCTATTAATATAGAGACTAAACAGAGTTGGCGCAAGAACGCAGCCCTGACGTACGCCACGTTTGATTGGTATCGGTGCTGTTAGTTTTTCGTCCCTACCATATCTTATTAGCGCATAATTATTTGCGTGTAAGCTCCTAATAAGTTGAATTAAATACACAGGGGCCCCCATCTCATATAAAACTGACCACAGTTTTTCCCTTGGCACCAGATCAAAAGCTGATCTCAGGTCTACAAATATTAGGTAGAGGCTACCCCCCTCCAGGCAGACCGGCTTCCAGTACAGCAGTTGTAATCTTAGTACTTGATCCAGGGTCGACAATTTTTCCCTGAACCCTGCCTGGAGGGGGGAAAGCACCCCCTTATCTTCCATCCAAGATTGGAGCCTGAGGAGCAAGACTCGTGCAAATATTTTTTGTGGGATATCGATTAGACTGATAGGTCTGTAATTATTAGGTAATAGTGGGGAGCCCTTTTTTAAAAATCGGAAATATCTCTGCACCGGCCCAACCTATAAGAATCTTCATACCCATCATTTTTGCGTTAAAAAGGACCCAGAAATACGGGCCCAAATAAGTGGTTCAGTCCTAAAAAGATCACTAGGGATCTTGTCCAAACCTGGGGCTTTGCCTGGGGCTATTTTTGCCATCGCTCCCTTTATTTCCTGTAGGGTTATACTCAGACCCGAACTACCATCGGGATAAGGATCTGTATCCCTTGTAACTAGGGGTTGGTCCACTACTGGGGAACTTCCGGCCATTAGGGGTTCCTCAGAGTCCCTTTCCTCCCTGTAAAGGGATTTGAAGTACTCCCAGCAAACCTCTTCGTCCAGATTTGGTTCTACCGCTTTCTTTGGTACGGTCGAGCCAGAATTTACAACTCCCCAGAATGTCCTCATGTCTCTATCCCCTAGTGTAGTTTTTAGTAATTCCCAATTTTCCATTTCCCACCTATGTTTCGCTTCTTGGACTGCTAATTTATAAACCCTTCTCAGGTAGTTCTATCCTTTGCTTTAATAGAAGCGACTAATGCACCTTTAGCCTTACGGCAAGATGCATTATACCAGGGGCGGGTCGCAGACTTACCCAGCCTACTTGGTTTTTTGGGAATTGTTTTTTAATAGAAATTCTTTTAATTTATCGTGATTTGACTCAATTGCCTCGTTGTCCAGGAGGTCCCTATTATAGTTGTATAGGGTAGAGGCTTCTTCAAATATGGGTAATAAAGCATCATAAAGGCTGCTCATGTTTTCCTGTGATTGGTTAAAATTTGCCCAACGTACTTTCTTTTTGCAGTTCGAGACAGTTAGTTTGGGATCACTAGGAATATCAGAAAAATGGGCACTCTCTGAATTCAAAACTTGGAGATCCACTACTAGCGCATCATGGTCACTATCTGGATGGGGCAGAATTCTTAAATCAACCTTCTTGTCCCAAAAGAGGTTAATAATGAGTGTATAATCTAATATGAACCCTCGGTCCTTGCTATAGAATGTAAAACCATTTGATGTTTCAGACCCTGATCTTCCGTTGCATGCTCTTAACGAATATTTAAGGGCAAGGCAATTCATCTGAATTACCAGAGGGGACCATTTACTTACTTTTGGACATCTAGATTCCAGTATGTTGAAAAGGAGGTCCTCTTCAAAGAAACTGTCAAGAAACAAGCCCTCAAGAGGCTCGAACTGACAGTTGAAATCCCCTCCTACTATGACCATTTGTTTTGAAGTGATGCTACATAAAAATGTATCTAGTTCCTCCACAGTAGTGGACTCCTTACCCATATAGGTAGGCCTCGAGTACACATATTAAAGTATTGCATTGCCCATGCAACGCCATGAGTGATGCGAGGGTACCACAATCCAGTAGTACAGCAAGGCCTCAGTTATAGTTTGGGTCCGTATACTTTGCAGTATCCCATAATATATGGCGGTGACAAGCCAGTATATAATTGAGTAAAGGCTGTTTTTTGTGAATGAAAAAGCAGCCATATTGGTTTTACTACTCTTTGACGGTGATTAATGTTAGGGCATTAGACCTAGGTAAGTAGTAGGTCCCTACCCATTAGCACTTTATTCCCTACCGATTATTAAAGTGTTAATAGGTAGGGAAATGTATTTTTAATTTTTTCTATATTTTTAAATAGGTTCATGTCCATGTACTGCAAAAATGTGTTAAATTCTCAAAAAGTAGTTCAGTGATAGATATCACTAAGATTACGCAGGAACGTCCGTCAAGCTCCCGAGGCGATTGCAATGCATCCAGAACGTATCCGCGCGTCTGATCCTCTACATCCCCCGCCACAGCCACATCACACCATACCTGAGAGACCTGCACTGGCTCCCTGTCAACAAGAGGATAACCTTCAAGGTCCTCACTCATGCACACAAAGCTCTACACAAGACAGACCCAGCATACCTCAACACTCGACTCAACTTCCACACCCCCACCTGCCAGCTCCGCTCCGCCAGACTCGCCCTCGCCACAGGCCCCCGCATCCGAAGAGTGACCACCAGCGGCAGACCCTTCTAACACCTCGCCGCCAAGACCTGGAACACCCTCCCACCAACCTATGTCAGACCCAGGACCTACTGGCCTTCAGGAGACTCCTCAAGACCTGGCTCTTCGATCACTAGCAGGAGCGACACCCCCAGCGCCTTGAGACCCTCACAGGTGTGTTGTGCGCTCTACAAGTGTTTTGATTGATTGATTAACAACAGTACGCAAAAAGCATAATCTCTGCATCATAATGTATAATTCTGCCAAATTTAATGTAAATCCAATCAGCTGTTTTTGTGCTACGTCAAATACAATAGTATGAGGAAAATACATTGGTGGAGAAATGCATTTTAGGACCCTCTTTGTCTTTTACCTTTGCATCCCAAAAACGAATCGCCACAAACATTTATATTATCTCAAAATGTAGAAAATGCTATAGGTCTGGAAAGTTTTGTGGTGATTCGTCAAACAGATGGAAAGGTATTAGAGAGCTAATATCCGAGGAATTCCTATCTTTGGGAATACTAAGTATAATCACAGAGTTGCAATCAGGTTTATTGTGATTTCTTTCTCTTTATCTATTGTATTTGTTATGTATTTGTTTTAGTGGTTTACATAATCATTAGACCATAAATGTGTCTTTTAGCTGTTTGTGTAGTAATTCTGAAACTTGACATATGCAGTTTAGTTTATATTTGGGGCTTCCTTGCTACCTTTAGTAGGATGGTGCTACATGTAAGCCCAAAGTGAATGAAAGCCAATCATTGTTATTATAAAACATAAGATTTCTTTTTTTAATGACCAGTTTTCATGTACTCCTTATAGTAGTTTGTGTATATCACTTCTTGGTCACTTTTCCATTTTGGTGCACAGGAGAACATAATGAAGATGGTTTGTGTTTGACTTTTTGGTCACAGTTTTATTTTCTGAGCTAGAGAGCATGCAAATAAATCCTATGTAGATTAAGATGTAGTCTGTTTGTAATGTATTTGGTTATAGGTTTCTATTAGCATGTGGCCACAATGGGTCTTTTAGTTGTTCATGTAGTGTATTTGAAACATACATATTCAGTCTAGTTTATTCTTAGGGCTTTCTTGCTACTGCTAATATGTTTGTGCTACATAAGTAGGCCAAAGTAAGTGAAGGGCAATCATCGTTATTGTTATCTTATCTTAATAGGAATTTTTAAAGCGCACAGTCACCCAGAGGTTTCATGGCGCTAGTCAGGCATAAGTCACATCAAAGGGAAGTTACCCAAGAGCTTGCATTTACAGCCAGGTTTTAAGCATTCTTCTGAACGCCAGAAGATTGTTGCTCCTCTGGATTGCTAGTGGTAGGGAATTAAAAAATTGAGGGGCAAGATAAGAGAACCCACACCCTCCCTGGCATCTGAGCTTGAAGGTAGGGATAGACAAGAGCTGGAGATGGGCGAACCGTAGGTTGCGCAGAGGTACATGCCTAACTATTCGGCAGTTGATAAATTTGGGGCTACTGCCATGCAAGGCTTTGAAGAATATACACCCTGACTTAAAGGCGATGCGTTGGGCAATAGGAAGCCAATAAAGTTTGTCCAACAGAGATCTGGCAGATAGCCATCTGGGTTGCTTGTAAATGAACCTTGCGGTCTGATTTTGTACCAGTTGGAGACGCTTAAATAGGCCCAAAGGAAGGCCGAGATAGATGGAATTGGAGAAGTCTAGGCAAGACAAAACCAGGGCAATCACAACCTGTATCAGAGCAAAGTGGGTGAGCAAGTGGGCAATTTTCCCAATCCTGCGTAGCTGAAATAGGCAGGACGAAACCACTGCCCCCACTTGGCCTCTGAGAGAGAGGTTGGCGTTGATGATGACCCCAAGACTTTTTACCGATGAGGAGGGGTCAAGAGAGGGACCCAGTTACACCGGCCAATAGTGAGGACCCCAGGAAAGTTTGCTCTTCCCAGGCAAGATTAGTTCAGTCTTGCCCGGGTTGAGTTTCAGATGGTTTAGGTCCATCCAGCTCTGAATGTAGAGAATAGTAGTTTGGAATTGAAGGATGGAGTCAGTGGAACTATCCAGGGTAAAGACCAGCTGGATATCCTCCGCGTAGTTGAAAGTGGTAACCTTCATATTTTTTAAAGAATGAATCAGGGGCCGGAGGTACAAATTGAAGAGGACTGAGGAGATGGACGAGCCCTGTGGGACTCCACATGAAGTTGCAAGTTTAGGAGCAGTGAAGGAGGTGAGCCGAAGAGCTTGGGTTCTACCCTCGAGGAAGGATTTGATCCAGTTGTAGGCAGCACCCAGGATACCGGCCTGTTTGACACGGTCCAGCAAGATATTATGGTCGACTGTGTTGAAAGCAGCCGACAAATCTAATAGCACTAACGCCTGGGCGTCACCTTTGTCGGCATTGGCTCTCATAGTATCCAGCATAGCCAGAATTACAGCCTCAGTAGAGTGGGCAAGCCTAAAGCCTGCCTGATGCGGCTCGAAGTATTCTATCTGTTCTATGAAAAAAATAGCAGTGTTTGCTACAAAAAAAACAGGAAATGCGATGTATGAAAAAATCGCATCGCAAATTTAAGGAATCGCTAAATTTGCGATTCCTTAACTTTGACTCATTATTTAAGGATTCGCAAATTGCGATTCCTTAAATGTTATGCATCAAGCATTTCCAATTAGCGATTTTCCTTAAGAAATCGCAAATTACCACCAACTTGTAGTTGGTGGTAATTTGCGATTTCTTTTACAAATGCACTTTTTGCAATTTGTAAAGGTGGCATACGACGCTCATACATGCCCTTAGGCCATGTATGTATGCCATATGCACACACATGTCAATTTCTGGGGTGCAGCAGGGTGTCCTTAAATACCCTTGCACCCTTGAAATTATTCTCAATTTGCGATTAGATAATTGCGGAATAATTTCCCATTCCTTCCTATGGGCCTCCTGGCCCATAGAAATGAATGGGAAATTATTCCTTAATCGCAATTAAAGAATTTTAAGAAATCGCAAAAAAATAGCGAATTTCTACATATTACCATTTTGCAAATCTCAAATGGCGATTCCTTAAAAATCGCTATTTGAGATTCGCTAAAGGGTATCTTGATACATCTCACTCAATGTTGGAATAATCTACCTCTACACTTACGCCTGATTCAGTCGGATCTTGAGTTCCGCAGGTCCCTGAAAACATTGCTATTTAGCCGTATTGACTAAACTTGCATTCCTTTTGCCTTGATCTGTCTGCTCCAACGCCGGGACACCCCATTGGGGGTAGCTGTGCGCTTAATAAAATTCTGTTATTATTAAAGAATTAGTTAAGAAATAAAGAATGACAGCATGAGTGATGACCACTCCCCTGCCCTTGCCGAATCGCAGTCCAGGATTCATGAATACTTGCAACTTTTGTGGGTGGGATATGCAGGAATAAAGGACATAACTAGAGTGATTTAAGAAAAGAGAGACGACGATGCTGGTAGAGAGATTTGTGCTGACATCGATGCTGAGGAAGGTGTAGGCGAGAGCTGCTGGAAGAAGAACAGACTGGGAAGATTCAATACTGAAAGATAGCCTGATAAGATTGAAGAATCGCGGAAGAATATCGAGAAGGGAGAGAGTGTGAGAGAGGGATGCGCTCAGGTACGTCTGGTTCTAGAGAAGTGCAGTAAGTATAATCCTTTCCTGCACTTGTCCTATCGTCTTAGTCGCCTGACTCTTTATCATGTGACCTCCACCAATCCTTTTGGCCAGGGGTTGGGTTTCTCCATCCCACTATTTGGTAATTTAAATTTCTGTGGTACATTTGCATAACTTTTTGCAAGTGCATGATATATTATATCTTTTGTCTCTCCCATGAAAGTTGGTGGAGTTTGCACTGTGAATCTGTATAAATGAGCGGTCATTTAAAATGTTGTTAGATAAAATTCATTGAATCCTACCCAGAGTCTGTGATTATTTTATTGAAAGTTATAAGTTAGATTAGTTAATATTGTTTATATCACCATCAACTACTCGATTAACCCCTTCGATGCTCATGACGGAACGGTTCCGTCATGACCGTCCTGCTCCCAGCAGAAGAGGTCGCTCCACACGCTGCTCCCTGCCTCGCCTGGTATCGTAGCGCTTACCGCCACACTGCTGAGTGCCTATCTCGCCTTGCACCCACAACTGCTTTAGCCTGCATAATTATTTATTAGAGTTCGTAGCACTAGATTGCCCCGCCTGTTTATTAATATTTATTAAATTGATGATGTAAATTCGATCGTAGCGCTTGATTGCCAAGGTGCGCTTGTACGATATTTGAACTTGTGCTGGGCTGCCTGCAGACTTATTTGTGCCTGATTGTGCCGGCGCCACTGCCATTTGCATCGCGCTATTTACAATTGTGCCCCAATCCTGTTGCGATATTGGCTTGCTGCCATTTTGTTTTTTGTCGTTGTGTTGTGCCTCCCTGCCCTGATCTCCACCCCGCTCCCGCCTCCCAGCTGATCCTCCCTCGCCCCTCCCCTTCCACTATCCACATATGACAGATGCCTATGCGCGCAGCGTTCACGCGCAGCGGTCGCGCCCCATGCGCGCCGAAGGTGCGCCAAAGGTAAGCCCATCTACGCCCGTCCGCGCCTGGACCGCGCCCAGCGCCAGCCCCCCTGGTCCACGCAAATCCCATTCCACCCGCTTAGCATACGACGCCGCAACCCTCTCAGCACTTAACCCCGGCCCACTCCCTAACTGCTACCAAGCCGCTCCAGGACACACCCATGGACCCTTCACCTGCCACTCCTGCAAGTTCGACTGCATCAGGACCCACACCAAATGCACAAACTCCAAACAGAGCTCCGACACTAACCACCTAAAGTGCTTACTGCTCAACACCCGCTCAGTCCACAGACACTCCATCGAACTCTGGAACCTACTCGACACTACATCGCCGGACGTCGCCTTCCTTACAGAAACTTGGATGAATGCCTCATCAGCCCCCGACATCGCCATAGCCATCCCGGACACCTACAAGATCATCCGAAAGGACCGCATCAACCAAACAGGAGGAGGCATCGCCATCGTCCATAAGAACACCATCCGCATCACGACCAGCTCCGACGATAACCTCGCTACCGCCGAACACCTTCACTTCCAGATTCACACCGACCCCAAAACCACACTCAGATGCACCACACTCAGAGGCACACTTATCTACAGACCCCCAGGACCCCGCTCACAATTCAGTGAAGACATCGCTGACTTCATCAGCCCACATGCCATCCCATCCGAGAACTACATTCTACTGGGAGACCTCAACTTCCACCTGGACAAGAAAAACGACAACACCACCACCACCCTTCTGGACAACATGGCCAACCTCGGACTCAAACAACTCGTTGACACCCCCACCCACTCCGCCGGACACACGCTCGACCCTATCTTCCCCTCCAGCAAGCACATCTCCTTCGATCACACCACAGCTCTCCACTGGACGGACCACAGCTGCGTTCACTTCCACTACAAAAAATCCACGTCCCATAACCCCCCACAACCTATTCCCCGAAGAAACTGGAACAAAATCACCACCGACCAACTCTTCTCGTCGCTTCAACAAAACACTCCTGCCAATTCATCGGACCCAAACCAAGCAGCCACCAACCTCACACAATGGATCACCCACAGCGCAGACGAACTAGCACCCTTGAAAAACCATCTAATCAAGCAAGGGAATAAAAAAGCCCCCTGGTTCAACGATGACCTTAAGAAATCCAAGAAGCACTGTCGGACTCTCGAGAAAACCTGGAGAAAAAACCCTACCACTGACAACCTAGCATCCTTCAAAAACGCCACCCGTAAACACCACCAACTCATCCGATCCACCAAGAAATCAGCATTTAAGGATCGACTTGACAACAATGCCCAAAACAGCAAGGGACTATTCAACATCGTCAAAGAATTCACTAACCCCTCCGCAGGCACTAACGACATCACCCCCTCCCAAGACCTCTGCGACTCTCTATCATCATTCTTCCACAACAAAATCGCCGAAATACACAACAGCTTTCAAAACCAGTCTGAAGACCGGCCCACTCCACCCACCTCCGAACCAAAACCCCCCTCTAACAACCTTTGCGCCTGGAACCCAATCACCACTGAAGACACCATCCGCCTGATGAATTCCATCCACTCAGGATCGCCAACCGACCCTTGTCCCCACCACATCTTCAACAAAGCAGACTCCATCATCGCACCCCATCTCCGAGACGTCATCAACTGCTCCCTCAACTCCACCACCTTCCCAGAAAACTGGAAACATGCCGAACTCAGCGCCCTTTTGAAGAAACCCACGGCTGACCGAACCGAACTTAAGAACTACCGCCCCATCTCGCTCCTCCCATTCCCCGCCAAAGTCATCGAGAAAGCCGTCAACAGTCAGCTCGCCGCCTTCCTAGAATCCAACAAATCCCTCGACTCCTCTCAATCAGGCTTCCGAGCCAAACACAGCACCGAAACCGCCCTCATCGCAGCAACAGATGACATCCGAACACTACTGGACAACGGAGAAACAGTTGCTCTCATCTTACTTGACCTCTCCGCAGCCTTCGACACAGTCTGTCATAGCACCCTCATACAACGCCTCAGCAACATCGGAGTACAAGGAAAGGCATTGGACTGGATAATATCGTTCCTCACCGGAAGAACCCAGAGAGTCCACCTCCCCCCTTTCAAATCAGAGGCCACCGAAGTCATCTGCGGCGTACCACAAGGATCGTCACTCATCCCCACCCTCTTCAACGTATACATGAGTCCCCTCGCATCCATCGCGCGCCAACACAACCTCAACATCATCTCCAACGCAGATGACACCCAGCTGATCCTCTCCCTCACAAAAGACCCAAACACCGCCAAAACCAACCTACACGAAGGAATAAAAGAAGTAGCCGAATGGATGAAGAACAGCCGTCTAAAACTAAACTCGGACAAAACAGAAGTCCTCATCTTAGGTCCATCCCCCTCTGCCTGGGACCACTCATGGTGGCCACCGGCCCTCGGAACCGCACCCATACCTACGGACCACGCACGTAACCTGGGCTTCATCCTAGACTCCTCCCTCTCGATGACCAGACAAGTCAACGCCGTCTCATAATCTTGCTTCAACATCCTACGAATGCTCAAAAAAATCTTCAGTTGGATCCCTACCGAAACAAGAAAGACAGTAACCAACGCACTGGTCACAAGCCGATTGGATTACGGCAACACCCTTTACGCCGGAACCACAGCCAAACTACAGAAAAAACTCCAACGCATCCAAAACGCCTCAGCCAGGCTCATTTTGGACATCCCTCGGCAAGCTCACATTTCCGACCACCTGAAAGACCTCCATTGGCTCCCTGTCAACAAGAGAATAACGTTCTGTCTCCTCACCCACGCACACAAAGCCCTCTACGACCTAGGACCCGAATGCCTCAACACGCGTCTATCCTTCTACACCCCCTCCCGCCAACTATGATCGTCCAATCAAGTCCTCGCCGCAATCCCGCGCATCCACAGATCCACCATGGGGGGAAGATCCTTCTCCTACTTAGCTGCTAAAACCTGGAATTCTCTCCCCACCCACCTTCGCCTCACACAGAACCACCTCTCTTTCAGAAAACAACTAAAAACCTGGATATTCGATAAGTAAATTCACCTCCCTCCCTCAAGCGCCTTGAGACCCTCTGGGTGAGTAGTGCGCTATACAAATTTCTGAACTTGAACTTCCGTCATGAGCGTCGGTTGGCCTGTGCTCATGACGGAACCGTTCCGTCAAGTGCCCGTTGGCTCATTACAACGCTCAGCACAGCGCGAAAATTCACGCCGCGCTGAAGTGGTTAATGATCCATTGACCAAAGGAAGAGTGTTGATGTGTGAGGATTAGTTATGCATTGACTAATCGAGATCAAAGTAAAAATAAAACTTGACCCCCAGGGAAACAGTCAGGAAATTTGAATGCGTTTATGGGCCCGTTTTGGGTACATTTGTTGATTGTGAAATGTTCATCCTGTCCTTTTGCTGGATCATTTTTTCAGGTTGCAGAGCAATGGTTAGTATCGATTAGTTTGGTGATTATTGATTTATTGATTAATTGTTCTGACTAATTGACTATATGTTTAACAATAAGAGTTAGTGTTTTGTTTTATGTTGTCTGGAAGCACAGGTACAGTGATACCTGGGAATCCTGGTATTGGAATTTATAAGAGTGTGGTTAATGGAAATCACACTGCAGAAGGTTACTTGTCTAATACTGAGAAGCTTTGCAGGGCTGGCAGTATTATATTAGGGACTACATTGTATAAAAGTAGAGTGTGAATGATAGCAGAGGGGCCCGCCTGTGCAACTTTGGCCTTACCCAAAGGAGGAGTATCCCTAGAGGAGTAGCAGGTCCTCCCTGAGCTTAAGTGAAGAGTAAACAGTGGTTTTTACTCGCAGTGACAGGAAGGAATTTTTGTCTTTGTAGCGCGTGGGGAAACTATCTTTGGTTTAGCGGAGCAGACAGAGTAGCACTGTTTTTACGTTGTTACTAACAAGAATTTTATAACAAAAGATAAAAACAGACATTGTTGTATTACCTTGTGAAGGGAGGGTCAGTATCAGGATCTGTATTGACGTCACAAATAAAATGAAATGAAAATTGGTATTTGTAAAGGGCTAACTGCCACTCCGAAAGGAGCATCCTGGCGCTGGTATGGAGGTGAGCGGATGCTCAGAGATTCTTAGATGAGAGAGAGGCAGAGTTCATCCGAGGCTCCGAAAATCCAAGTCTTTAGTTCTTTCCTATATTGTTTCAGATTTATGCGTTCTCAGATGCGGTGGCAGTAAGTTTTAGGTTCTAGTGCTTAATGCTGTTATTGTTTTCCTCCCCAAGCATCTAAAACTGGGAGGTTTGAGTAAGTTTGTTGGTAATGACCTGAAGGTTCTGGCTGTACTATAGGGGGTAAACCTTGATGCGAGGTAGTGTGGCCCCAGTTTGAGTGTGGCTCTGAAGGTGATAAGGAGAATCTTGAAGAGTATTCTCTTGTGTAATGGGAGCCAATGAAGGGTTTTCAGAGCTTTAGAAGCAGAGGACCTTCTTGGATGTTTTAAAGCCAGCCACTCTGCTGCATGTTGGACTACTTGGAGTCTTTTTAATGTTAGTTTGTTGGCTTCTGGCAAAAAGCTGTTGCAGTAGTCGAGCCACGCCAGTATCAAGGTGACTTCTACTGATTTCCTTGCCGCGAGTAGATCGAATAATTTTTTCTTCAGATTTTATAAGGCTGAAACAGGTCCCTGCAACCTTCAGTGCATGTGGTTTGAAGCTGAGGGCGGAGTCCAACTGTACTCCTAGTTTTCTTGCCACTGTTACCATATCAGATGGGGGGACGTACCCTCCGGCCACCACTCATCTGGTGAGAAAGAGACTTCTTTACCTATTGGTAAGATCTCAGTTTTTTCGGTGTTGCACTTGAGGTGGTTATCCTTCAAAGAGCCCCGCTGGTATTGGTTGAAGCAGCGGGCATAAGAATAGCTGCAGATTGTAAAGGAAGGGTCAGTAGAAGGAGTAATACTGATGTCACAAGAGCCGCGTTGGCATTGGACAGACAAGTGGGTGTGTTGAAAGGTCTGGTTGGTTAATAAACCGGTAGCGTGCTGTTATTGGGTGGAGAAGAAAATACGTAGCAAGCTCTGATTTGATTATTGGTGTGAGTCGCGCAGGCATTGGACGAGTGTTGGATAATAGGTTTAGTGAAACCACGGAAGAGTTTTGGGATTTTGTTGAGTGAATTAAATAAGAGAACGAGAAAAATGAATTTGATAAGATCAAGAATTTCTTTAAGAAGGACAAGCGCATAATTACTAGGGAGGGAATTCTTTTGCCACCTCCTAACACACCGGCTTTCTATGTGATGATGGAAAGCGGATATCATACATATACATGGTTGGAAAATTGGGTGGTATATACGAAAGATGATGGTGTTTTAGCTTTTACTCAGCATGTTACATTTAATGTAAGACTTCTTCAGAATATGAGAAATAGGATTAATTTTTTGGAACCAAATCCTAGGTTAACACAGTATGAGGCTCTGTAAGAATGGGAAGTTGAGGCATTTGAGTGTGATAAATACCAAGGAGGTATGAGAATCAATAGAGTATTTTTACCCAGATACCCATTTGACACTCGGAGATCAAATTAAAACATGGAGAAGGGCTGTAGTAACCGAGGGTTTGTATCCAGTATTGGTGGCTAATGATCAAGAAGGGAGCAAATGTAAGGAGAAAACAAAATACATAGATATGACAGGGATAGGGTGTAATGAATTGGATGATGAGTTATTAGGAGATATTTTGAGAAAGAGACCTCTGCCTTATCAGGAGAATGCCGGTGATACAACTCCAAGTGCCCCCATGATGCGAAACCCATTGGTTCCACAAGTCCTATATGATCCAACAGTCATTCAGGCATCACAGGAAAAAGAAGGGGATGCACTGAATAAAACTAAAGGAGAGATAATTCACTAATTGATCAGTTAGGCTTAAATGAGGAAGCACTGACAGTACCAGTAATGATTAGTCCTGTTATTACATTTTATGGTGATAAATGAAGTTCACCAAAATCACAAAATGTGGCAGCTTCACAGAGAATTGCTAAGAAGGTGATAGTCATGATAGACGATCAAGTTAGTGTTAGTCGAATGTGTCTTTCATGGATCTCCCAAATATTGAGGCTGTGACTGAAACCCTAAAGAGAATTTCTCCCATTGATGCAAGGAGGAAAGTACTAACCGTCACTCCAGTGGCAAGAAATTCTACTGGATTTTTTCCTGAAGATTTGGAGGAATGGGCAAAAGAATTTGGAAAGAAGAAACCCAAAACTATCGATGTAAGCAAGTTATGGGTAGATTTAGAAGAAATGATTATTGGTACAATAAGTCTTGATGGATTAGGTTCCTATGAAGAGTTGTTTCTATGCAAGAGTATAACATGTAGGGCCAAGAATTTGCATGAGAATATAGCAGAGGTAGCATTAGAATTCGGAATAGATATAGAAAAATCAAAAGAACTACAGAAACACTATAGAGCAGAATGTACTGAAAAGGACTTAGAAAGCTTAAATGCGTCACGAATGAGATTGCAAATAAAGGAATTGATACATCTTCTGAAGAAATAGGGAGATGTAGATCGATGGAGAAGTAGGTGGACAAAGAAAAGAGAGGAAACAGTTGCAAAAGAGGTGTCTACATTTCCGTTGAGAGAAGTAGAAAAAGTTGAAAAGATGTGTCCGATGAGGGAAGTTCCAGGTGGTGGATATGTTCATGTTCTGTGGAGCAGACAGGATATCTTGTCTTTCACAAATGATTTCCCTAGGTTAAGAGAGAAACCCATTGAGTGGTACAAGCAGGTAGAAAGATTTGTGGACAGAATGTAAGATTACAGTTGATTGGCCCATCGAAGAGATGCAAAAACAGGTCACCTTCAGAGGATGTAATTAAGAAATATAATCGAGTGATTCCCTTTCTGAAAGGGAAAATTCCCCCTAAAGAAACAGATTGGGTTAAAATAGACAGAACCTAAGGAGTCAGTGCATGCATACTATGAAAGGTTATTGCAGGTATTTAAGCAGTATAGTGGATTTGAGAACATTGGTGATAAGGATATGGGACATTTTGTATATAGATTTGTCTATGGCTTAAGATCAGAAATCAGCCAGATGATTCAGCTGCATATGCTTTGTTGGCAAAGCAAGCCGATCCATGACATTCTGAAGTATGCAAAATACTGCAGTGATGACATTGATGCCTAGCATAAAAAGTTAAAGGGGAAAATGATGTGGGCACAAGTGAAGATGGCAGAGCACCAAGAAGTAAATTCTGGTTCTCAAAATGATAAGCAGATGAATGGACAGGGTCAGAATAGTCAAGTTTTGAATGAAAGCAAAGGAAAAGGAAGAATGAGTTGAGAAGAAGCGAGAAAGAAATATCCTTGTCATGGGTGTGGAAAGCTAGAACAATGGAAGAACGAGTGTAGAAACATTCAACAGAATAAGGGGGTAAAACAAATATTAAATGCACAGATGCAGAATGGGGTGGTTGTGAAGCAACAGCAGCAGATAGTTACTCCTCAATTACAGGTGCCTCAAGCCCCTTTGCCCAACATTGTGAATGCTCAGGTGCAGAGATACAGTGTGAACACCTGGATTCCAGGGAGAACATGGTAAGAATACACAGACTGTTCAACAATTTAGGATGCAGAGTGGTGCAAATGAATTGGTAATGTCGCAATGATGGAGCCTGAGGGGGGAGGAGGAGTGCGTACTTGGCTCATCCTTGGTGATAGATCAGTCAGGTCCATTTATTGATGGGAATGTTGAAGGCAATGGTATTACTTTCCTAGCAGCAGGAATACCAAACATACCCCTCTCGGGGGAAACTATCCAAGTTGTAGGACTCTCAAATGAGCAGATTAGGACCCCGATTAAAAAACCAATTGAAGTGAATATTGGAAGTTTCAAAGACATGCACCAATTTGTGGTATGTGACTCAAATCCAGTAATTCTATTATGTAGGGACTTGTTGCGCAAGAAGAATTGCACCATCTTTTGTACCCCTGATGGTGTGGCTTTCCAAACACCAGATGAAGATGTAGCCTTTAAGATTATGCTAGCTAAACAGGGAACAGAAGTTGATGAGATGTGATCATTTCCTCCTGAAAGTGATTTCCCTGATGAATTAAGAGAAACAGTGAGGTCAGAGGTGTGGGATTTTACAGAGAAAGAAATTAGTCTAAAGTCAAAGATAGACCCCATCAACGTTATGGTAAAGGAAGGTGCAATATACCCAAATACACCACAATAAAGAATGAGTCCTGAAGTAAAAGCAGGAGTTGCCCTAGTAATTGACTAAATGATTGAACAGGGAATTTTAAAAGAAACATTGGGCATTCCTTGTAATTCACCAATCATTGGACTTAAGAAGCCTTGTGAAAAATATAGAATAGTGCAAGATTTGAGGAAAATCAATAAAATAGTAGTATCCTGTTGACCTGTAGTACCAAACCCTGCAGTGATTCTTTATCACATACCATGGGATGCACATTGGTATACTGTGATTGATTTGTGCCAAGCATTCTTTTCAATTCCATTACATCCGGATTGCCAATATCTTTTTGCTTTCTGGTTTGGGGACCATGTTTTGGCATGGTGCATAGTTCCTCAAGAGTACACAGAAAGTCAGTCGATATGTAATCAGATTTTGAAAATTTTTTGGGAGACATTGGTAATGGCAGGAAATGCAGTCTTGGTTCAGTATATTGATGACCTATTGGTGGCATCAAAGACAAGAGAAGCTTGTGTCACTGACACAATAGCTTTACTGAACCATTTGGCAAAAGGAGGACACAAGATGTCCCCAGAAAAATTCCAATTTTGTAAACTAGAGGTTCAATATCTTGGACACAAGATAGAGAAAGGACTCAGAAAGATGACACCAGAAAGAATAAAAGGGATTTGACAAATGAGTAGGCCTAAAACTAAAAAGGATATGCAAATGTTTTTGGGAGTGGTTGGATATTGTCGCCTGATTGAGTGGGATGATGAAAGTGAAGAAGCATTCATAAAACTGAAAAGTTGTTTGTGTCAGGCCCCAGCATTAGGAATGCCAGACTATACAAAATAATTTGCATTGTTCTGTTGTGAAAGAGGAGGATGTGCACTATTTGTGTTAACTCAGAGACATGCATTGTCTCCACGACCTGTAGCCTACTTTTCTGCTACCCTTGATCCAGTGGCTGCAGCATTACCTGGCTGTTTAAAAGCAGTAGCTGCTACTTGTGTGAGTCTAGAGCAGAGTGAATTGATTGTGATGGGACATCCCGTCAAAGTATATGTGCCACATTGAGTTGAGATTCTTTTAACAAGAACTCGTACTCAACATTTGACCCCTAGTTGGCTGACTAAATATGAAAGTGTAATTTGGGGTTCTGAAAATGTAAGTGTGACAAGATGTACCATGGTGTACCCTGCAACCTTGTTGCCTGAATTCTTGTTTTTTTTTAAGTATCTTTGTTGGTATTATGCAAGTTTTGCAATACATTTTGCATATGGAGGCACAACAGTCGTAAATTCAAAGGCAGCAACAATACAGAACTGAAATATATTTTTCAGCATCCATAGAAATGATCCAAGAGGAGATTCGGTTAACAGTATACAGTTTGTTGGACCCAGAAGAGTATTTCCTACCCCATTTTCCAGCAGAAATCTGTCACCTCCAAATTGAGACCAGGTTCCTCAGTACATACGTCACAATATTTTGTGCTCTGTAATACACAGTTTGAGAGTACCTACTAAACAGATCCAGGTAGCAATATAACATATTTTGATTTCGAAATTGCTACTTCAATTGTCTGAAAACAATTCCAATAAAGTGAAAACACAATGAACCAAATAACCCAGCTTTAAACAAAAGTAACAATTAAAAAAAGAGGAAAAGCAAAGAGAGACCTTATGCAGAGGTGGGAAACAGATTGTAGACATCAGTACAAGCGTGTGATGAAGACCCAATATATAGAAAAAACACAGAAGGAGGCAAGCAGTACCACCCGGGGAAGGGGTCCAAGTCTGCAGGTAAATCTTCCTAATCCAGGACGCTGGTGGCCAGCAAGTAATCCGCCATATATTATTTTGACACCAGGAAATGCCGGCTCCCTTAGCTCGGCAGAGATGCAATAAGTGATGCAGCCTAAATCCCATCTGGTTGTCGCCTGGGGCCTGAATCTGAGCCCGTGCTGTTTCACCCGCACTTCCCTCAACTGACCTGCAATGGGGAGCTTCCTCATAACTTTAGATTCCTCCCAGCTAAGTGCTCTATCTTCTGCTCCAGCCTATACAATTACATCTCTGTGCCAGGTCTCGAATTGTGGTCCCCTATTAGATTTCCATTCCATGGCAATGCAGCATTTCGCTAAACCCAGCACCAGGTCTATGAGCCTATTCCCTACCTTACACTTTGGCAGCCTGGGAAACAGACCCAGAATACCTGTCTGTAGTGTGAAAGATAATTCTCTGCCCAGCACTGCTGCTAGCTTACCAAGCACCATCTCCAAAAAAGGTAGCAGAACTCCACAATCCAGACCATATGGCTGAAGTCCGCATTCGGGTGGGAGCATTGGGGATAGGAACAAACCCCCTCATATTTTATATTAGGCCGATGTGGGGTCATGTAAGCCATATGTGTGTAGTTAAACTGCATATATTTAAGACGTGAGTTGCGAGAAATTTTCTTGGGGTAGTGCAAAACCCTCGGCCATTCCACGTCTGTTAAAACCCTGCGCCCAGTCTCATCCCATTTGGCACACAGCTGAACCAAGGGCCGCAAAAATACCTCCTGAAGGGCCACATAAAACCACTTCACTAGGTGCCCTGCTGTCTAAAGCGTTAAGAAGGCATGGAGCACCGGTTGCATCTCCAGCTTGTTTCTAACGGCACCCCATAAATAACTAAGTAAAAGTATTAGTCATGGCCTCATTACGCAGGAATTGGCTCGGGGGCCGACCACAATTCTCCTTAAGGTTGTCAAATGGAAGTAGGGACTTGTCTAGGAAACAGGCACCAACAGTATCCTGCCCTGCATCTGACCATGAGGCCAGCTGCTCAGTTGTGAAGACAGACTGTGGTTTGCCATTGGGAAGACCCGCAAGAGGCAACATAGGGATGTAACTAGCAGCCTGCCGTCCTCTGCTCTTGCATCTCCGCCAGGCTTGAAAGGCTGTACGCTGCAGCAAAGAATAGTACGGGGTGGGCATATTTGGTATCAATAATTGTGCCATTACTAAGCGAGGGCGGGAGTACGGGAAGGACAGGAATGTATTGTCCTCATTCACGTGCTCTATCCATTGCAGTAGCCACTGCAGGTGACCAGCCAACATGTAAAATTCAAAGTTTGGCACTCTCAACCCGCCCTCGGGAACGGGACGCTGCAACGTTGTAAGGGACACCCTGGGGTGTCCACCGTCCCACACCAATTCCCGTAGCAGAGCATTTAGGGCGCGAAACCAACTGCTAGGCATAAGGATTGGGAGGTTGATGAAAAAGTACAAGCGTGGGAGCACAACCATTTTAGAAAGGGGTACCCGGGACATTAACGACAATTGCAATGTACGCCAAAAATTAACACACGCAAGTAACGAGCGAACCGTTATACCACGCTTACCTTCTTTCAAATCATCAAGCGAGTGGAAAATGTGTATACCCAGGTATTTGAACGTATTCTGGGACCACAAGATGTCAGCCACCAGGAAGTTCGGTCTAGAGAGAGGGCCCTCCACCGGGAACAGGCACGTTTTGGCTCTGTTAACCCGCATAGCCGATAAGCCCGCAAAATCGCCCAGTATTTGCAAGGCCGTTGAGGTACCCAAAACGGCGTCTGACAGGTACAACAAAAGGTCATCCGCGTATAGGGAAACATGATGTGTCTGCCCTCCAGAGTCCAGTCCAATCCCATCGTCGCCCCAGCGAAGTCGCTCAGCAAGGGGCTTAATCGCAAGGTTGAACGCCGATTCCAGGAGAATAGACACGCCGGTTCTTGCGGATTCAATCCGGTTGACGAATTTCTTGGGCTGAGTCAATTACGATTTCCTACAACTAACATAGTCGGGACCAGCCACAAAAACAGTTTGGAGATTGAGTATGCAGAGACTATAAGCCTGCTACATCAAGATAACTTAGTCCTACATCTCCGTCCTCTGGATAAAGGTGTTATTCAGTAACCTTGGGAAACAGAGTGAAGAATTCCTCTTGGTCCTCCTTTTCTACTGGGGCTCACACTACTCCTTTGGTTGTCCATAGTTTTAGTCCTGATGAAGACTCGCATGGCCACGGTCCAACTTACCTTTAGGCTCTAAGACGAGTCGAAACGTCGACGCTCATTTGATTACCTGGATTGTGTAACACATTTTCTGGTGCAATATAATTTTGGAAGCAATGTCTCCATCTAATGAAAATTGTGTATAGAACTTATATCACAGTCCAGGTTATACAAAAAATACTGTATTGTGTTAATCTTGAATATAAATTTGTAAATAGACTTGTATATCACTCTTCTTCTTTCTTCCATTTCTATTAAGCACTTCAACTTTCTTATCTTATGCACGCTCACTTTGGGCAACCTGAAAACTCTCCTGTATAGAGATAATGTTGAATGCAATGAATTAAAATTGCTCCTGAATTTGTATTGAATGCTGTTGCTCTTTCTTGATTTTGTATGCACTACATTACATTGAATGTACAGGGTTGATCTGTGAAGACATATCCCATAACTAAGTGAATTGTGAGAAAGTACTGATTGACTCTAGACAAAGTAGGGGTTAAAGACCTTTGTATTTGAATAATATTGGTCACGACAACAGCAGTGAAGTGTGCTGGGGTTTCGAATTGGATCCACGCAAGTCGTACTCAAAAAGTCACTAGTCTACCTGATCGACTAAAGCAGCAACTGGTGGAACAAAGAAAAGAACCGGAAACTGAGAGTTGTGAAGTCGAAGAAATCAGAGAACCAGACTCTGAAGTACACATTGACGATTAACAACCAAGTACAAGTCAAATAGAGTGGGCACCAGTTACTGGGACAGAAGAGTCTGCTGTGAAGACCAGAGTAGAGTTTTAACTTGAAAGACCAGAACGAAGTATGCAAAATCCAGAAGAATCCATTACAGAAATCCCAGATACAGCCCAGTCAGAAATCGAAGAAGAGATCATTGCAGAAAACTCAGATCAAATTCAGTTACAAGAAGAAGGGAAGTTTATTGCCAAAGGTTCAAACAAAACTCAGATAGGGAAAGGGAAAGAGAAAGAATCAGCCGAAGAAAATGTAGATCAGAACTAGTCAGAAGCAGAAAAGAGAAGAGTAGAAAGTCGGGAACAAAGACAAAAAACAGAAGAAGAAGTAGGGAATTCAGAATCAACTCAACACAAAGAAAGAGAAAATAAAAGGACACTTGAAATAGGTGAATACAGTGAAAAAGCAGTACAGACAAAAAGAGTTAGAAAGGGAGATAACAGGCCACGTGGAGTGAAAAGACCTAGATACATTCTGAGAAGAAAACCAGGGAAGGAACTAAAGCAAGTAAATGAGATATCCTGTCAGGCTGAACAAGAACAAATAAGAAGAAGATCATTAAGTATGTCAAAAAGAGCAAGAGTACTGAATAGAAAATATAACGCTCCAGAGTAGACCTACATTCTATTGGAAGATTTTGAAAATCTTGATTTAACAGATGGACCAGAGAATAACGAAGTTGAAGGATCTTATGAAAGGGATCTGAGACCACCTTAAAGAAAATACTTTTATACAAAGGTGGATCCATTGAGATATTATGAAGAAGAGAAAAGATCAAGAAGGAAAAGGACTGACTGGAAGCTGTGGTTATTATCAACACTTGTAATAGCTGTCTTACTGGAAACTGATAATCAAAATAACACAACTTTAAGTGAGAAGGTGAATGTGGTTATTAAGAGAACAACCACTACAGAACTAGCACCAGTGGATAAAAACCTGCATTATCATGATAAATCACATAATGATTCGTCATTAAATGTATTCACTAAACTTCTTTTCCATTATGTGGAAACAATGGATGTAAGTGATTGTTATGTTTTCATGAAACTACCTATGTCTGTCTCGGAGTATGTGACCTATCAGCACCTTCCATTAACTTATGGTGTGTCTTGTAGTGTTGTAACTAGTTTGTTTTATGTTACTGGCAAGTTACAATATTACTATAGCAATTTGGATTTAGTATTTTCAGAAATTCCTATTAGAAGAAATATGAATCCAGTACTATTGCTAGAATTGTAGAGTTTATGGGACAATTCTTTTTAACAACGAATACCATTGACATAGCATATGCACGTAGAAATAATCTAACATGAATTTGCGTGATTAAAAAAACAATTTTTAAATTTTGTAGAAAAAAGAAGGCAGGATTTTCAAAGGAAAGCAGTTAAGCAAAAGTCCCACATACCACCATGGGCTGCTTTAGAAGGGGTTTATAAGAAAGGTAGGGCTCATGCTGCAATGTCTTTGGACTTGTCAAAATTGGAGAAATTCTTTCTTCATAGATTAAAGACTGAATCTAATAATATATTCCTTGGTACTAGTGATTGTGAACATACCTTCCTAATAATGGGGGGATGGGGACTAAAAGGAGGAACTGATCCTGTATTTCCAGGAATCTATTATGTGTGCAGTACAAATGCCTATTATAGATTATCTGCACGATGGTATGGTGGTTGTTACATTGCCATTGTATTTCCGAAGTTATATCACATTACTAAGAACAATGAAATGAATGATATAAGAAAAGGATTAATAAGAAATAAAAGAGCAGGTTTTACAAAAATAGTAGGTGATATATTTGGTGCATTGATACCGTCGTCAGTTGGAGTCACACTGAATTCTCTGTTGGAGGATTCTTAATGATCAATGCTGAAATGGTTGCGATCAGATCTATAGTTTTGCAGAATAGACCTGCCCTTGACATTCTTTTGGCAAAGGAGGGCGGACTCTGTGGCATGTTGAAAGTTCAACATTGCTGTACATATATCCCGGAGAAAAGTAAAGGTATTGAGGGATATATCAAAAATATTACGAAGATTCATAATGAATGACCCAACTGGAGGTTGACGGTGCATGGGAAAGATTTAGTAAAAGCCTTTTAAAATTAGGTAACTGATTTTCCATTTTTGGAAGTAGTTTTTTCAGAAAGATATTAATTCCTATGATTTCACTAGCACTAGTGATATTAATGATAGTAATGACCTATAAATGTTGTAAGGGCAAAATGAAAACAAGTGCAATGATTGAAATAAAGAACAAAGGAATGGGAAGAAAGAAAACAATTGAAGGAGATAGAATTAGAGCACATGAAAGACAATTTGTATGGTAAGATGAAAGAAATTAACATAAATAAGAAAAGTAAAGAGTGTGTAAAAACTAATGTAGACACTAAGATTTAATGTTAAACCTGGCAACTGGTAATGATGGGTATTTTATGATCGCTCTAAAATGCCATCAGACGGGGGATTGATGGAGCAAGGACTTGAGAAAAAGAAACTTGCTTGAATCAAGCACTCATTAACAAGATACTAACAAATAGTAAAAGAAAAGAAAATGAACCTACACATGACATTCATACATGGGGAAAGAAGCTTTCTGTTTGCTTAAATAACAAAGAATAATTCACTGTGTAACAGAAACCCCGCTTGAAACCTTAAGAAGTCTCGCGCATGTACAAACTAATATTGTGTAATAACCATGTAATTAACCCATGTGAGAGGGAAACTCTCACACATGCGCAAGGAGTCACTAACTGTAGGTCTCAAGGTAATGCGTGCCTGTCATTTGCTTGCCTGGATTTTAAAAGCGTTATTGCTGATAATGCTTTTGCTTAACAAAGAAGAAAATAACATGATGTAGGGTAGAAGTGGGTGGTGAACAGTGATAATAACACATTTGAGAACATAATATCTGTTTATGATTCCTTTACTAATAATGTGCGTTTGGGCCTTATGTGCTGAGCCAAAAGAAAAGATGGCAGTTAAAACATAATACAAGTTGAGTCTGCACACTAAAGTTTTGGATTGACCTGGTGACAGAATCAATGACCGGCTGCCAAGAGCCAATGACAGATGCCTTGGAATGTTTCTTAACTAAAGAATTATATACATTTGTATCTAATCTGTTTTATGATTGTCTTAGAAAGGAAGTTTTTCTGAAATATGAATAAATTAAATGGGATGGGTTCACTAGACAAAGAATTAGTTAAGAAAAAAAGAATGACAGCATGAGGTGATGACAACTCCCCTGCCCTTGCCCAATCGCAGTCCAGGATTCATGAATACTTGCAACTTTTGAGGGTGGGATATGCAAAAATAAAGGGTATAACTAGAGTTATTTAAGGAGAGAGAGACGACGACGCTGGTAGAGACGTTTGTGCTGACATCGATGCTGAGTGAGGTGTAGGCGAGAGTTGCTGAAAGAAGAACAGACTGGGAAGATTCAATACTGATTAGATTGAAGAATCGCAGAAGAATATCAAGGAGGGAGAGAATCTGAGAGAGGGATGCACTCCAGTACGTTGGGTTCTAGAGAAATGTAGTAAGTATAATCCGATGCTGCACTTTTCCTATAGTCTTTGTCACCTGACTCTTTAGCAGGTGACCTCAACCAATCCTTTTGGCAAGGGGTTGGGTTTCTCCATCTCACCTTTTGGTAATTGGTGAGATAGTCATTCAGGGGTCGATTTGGGTGCAATATAAGCAAATAAATAAATTACATTTCTGTCTTAAATTTGCACAACGTTTTGCAAATGTATTATATATTATGTCTTTTGTCTCGCCATCTATCTATTCCTAATGCATTGAATTGTTGAGTAGATCTGTGAATTGAATGTATTTTACAAACGAGTTTCTCTCCCATGAAAGTTGACGGAGATTGCACTTTGAATCTGTATAAATGAGCGTTCACTGCGAATGAGTTATTAGATCAAATTAATGAAATCATATCCAGAGTCTTTGATTATTTTATTGAAAGTTATGTTAGATTAGTTGATATTGTTTATATCACCATCAACTACCAGACTAATGGTCCATTGACCAAAGGAAGAGTGTTGATCTGTGAGGATTAGTTAGGCATTGACTAATCAAGATCAAAGTGAAAATAAAACTTGACCCCCAGCGAAACAGTCAGGAAATGTGAACATGTCTATGGACCCGTTTTGAGTAAATTTGTTTATTGTGAAATGTTCATCCTGGCCTTTTACTAGATCAATGTGACTCACTACATACATATAAACATATATTTTATTTGTTTATCTGAGATGTTCAGAATGAAAGTCATGAATTACATTGCCCACTGGAGCTAAATGTGGTAACTCGATGGGGTGGTGCAATTATTGCAAAAGGGATATCAATAAATAAGACATTGCAAGGGCTAGTCCAAACAGATGATTTTGGACAGCCCAAAATGTAATAATTGGGATACATTTCACTAAATAATAATTGTGTATTTACACATAGTATTTTTTATGGTTGGTATAATTGTATATAAATTGTTAGTAAAGATACATTGATTGATTATGTAATGACTTAGAAACATACATGAATATTATAAAATGGCGCTCAACTGACATTTTGTATACTTAAACTTTGGTAATAATGTTTATACCACGTAGATTTAGACGACATATATATAAATGGAAAATGCATACATAGAATAAAATATTTTTCTACCAAATTATTCACTTGGGTTGACACAATTTGATTTATGTTCCTTAGTATTATATACATTCTAAGCAGCTGAGTTTCATCCATGGGAGTGGAGAAACGTAGCCCCCTCCCCACACAGCTGCAGAAAGCTAGAGAAATTAAATGGTAATGAAATGATTTTATTACCATTTTAGTTTTCCGGCTTTCTTTCAAACTGAGCGGGTAGGCAGACCCCCAGGATATAGCTGCATGGATTAGCAAATTTAGAGGCACAAATATGGACATTTCGTGGCATTTTTGCTGCACTTTACTTAACAAATAATAATTCATTTTCAGCTTTAAAACAATGGAAACTGTTTTAGCAGAGTATTCCACTTTGAAATAGGCCCTGATGTTCTGGAAGACACTCCTAAAGCGCCATTTTCAGAGTTTCTCATACTTTTGTAAACACAATGTTGCCCAAAATGAATTTCCACATATCGTTCCCAAGCAGCCTAGCAGGGATTAATGCTACTAAGATATATTGTTATGGCATAGCTCAGTTTTCACATGTAATTTCATGTGTGAATGCCACTCACATCCTCATCCTCTAGGGGGGCCACCAATAATTACTCATAAGGTGAAAAATGTTATGACACATTTAGGCAAATGGACAATGTTATTGGAAGTACTAAACAAAGTCATGTTCGTTCACAGGTGAAAGGTAACTTCAAAACGTAAAGAAATAAAAACGACAAACTATAATTCTTGAAAATTTGAAAATGATTTTTCTGAAGTAACATAACAAAAAATAAAGACAGATCACATATTAATCAACTTTGCTTCTATTGTTTCTTTGCTTTGCCACCTGCTGTTTCCTGAGTGGGCTGCTGTGACTATAGACTCAATGTCACCACTCTTGCTCCTTCTGGGCCTTCAACCTGCATCCTCTGCTACAGATGTGCTATTCATACTTGATGCCTCCTCACTATCCCTTGACTGGTAGTAGTGCTCCATGAATAGTGACATTGGAGGTCTGCAACTCTACTAGGACATGAGTGACCTGGGCAAGGCTACTGGTTAAATCATCACCTTATCTATCAAGCTCCACATGTACAGGGTGCAGAGGGGGGTTGTAGAAGATAGAAGTCACTCTACAGACCTGCCTAATTCTTGTTGGTGGTGTCTCATGTTGCCTAGTCCTTGCCCAGTCTGGGAAATCCCTCTCTAAGAACTGGGAGAGTGTTCGTACTGTCTGAGACATTTTATATACACTTTGTTTCACTGCAGCAAAGTTTTCATAGATGACGTCTTTAGCCCACCCACCCTTCAGCTGTTTTCACACACTACTTTATGTGCTTTCCTTGCAGCCTAACAATCTTAGCTTTTATTTTTTTCAATTGTATTGGTGATGATGTGCCAATAAAAACTCCTCTTCCTCTGGTGCTATTCTGATTTGTTTCTTGTAATATTGCTGTTGAACGTTGACGTCGTCTTAAAAGGGCTGATGTGCTTCATCAACAAGTGGGTGGAATAGTAGAATTGCCTCATGCGGTGACTCACGTGTTTTTCATTGACTGCATCACTTACCCTGCTTGCGTCCTCAAACTTCATCAACAAATCTAATGGGATTGTCTGGTTCCAGTGTTTTCACTAGAATACACTTAGGATCGCGGCATTTTTACAAAAGTGCCGATTTCGCTGGGCACTTTTGTAAAAATCGCGGCATTTTTACAAAAATGCTGATTTCACGGGCACTTTTGTAAAAAAATTGCGACATTTTTACAAAAGTGCCGATTTCGCGGCAAATCGCGAAATCCTGTAGGGTCTGGGTAGGGCGGGCGAGTGCGTCATTGCTGCTGATTGACAGCAACGACGAGTGGACCTTCATTTGGACATAGACTGGGCATGTCATTTTGCCCAGCTACAATATTATGGCCAAAAAGACATGCACAATGTAACTTCTCCATAGAGCAGGCCCAGGCCTTCAGTGCTCTTTAGAGCGCTGAAGCAGCCTGCTCCAGCCAATCCAGACACTGCTCTCATGCAGCATGAGAGCAGTGTCTGGATTGGATAAGATGTTGCGAGATCTCATGCTGGGGAAGTCAGAAGCTGGCTGGAGGACTCAAGATCCAGCAGGAGAACAGTGAGGACGTGCTGCAGGCTAAAAAGGTAAGTGCATTAAAAAAAAAATATATAAATGTTCATTTGTATCTGGTTTAATGTTATCTATGTCGACCCACCATTTTTGTGGGTCCCCAACCACCAATGATTCTAAGACGACACCCATTTGTTTATTTTGAAAGTTAGTCTTTCATTTATGACTATGATTTGTTGGTTTGAATGAAGCAACAAATATGGTGTCTGTATCGTGAACAAGACTGATCTTAGCAGCCAAAACTTGTTGAGTCTCTTCAGGTTTCAATAAACCATGCAGCTGTTTCCTACAGAGTGCCTGTCTCATCTGTGAGGAGGTGGGATCCTTGTGTTTACGATGCGCAGGTGGGCACGCTTACCCAAGTATCACCGGTGATTAGCAAGCACGTTAGCAACGTAGCTGGTATAGTGAATAAATATATATATATATATATATATATATATATATATATATATATATATATATATAAAAGCTCTGTTTTCCACCGTTTTTCGAAGAAAATACCGCACTCAGGGCGGGGGGGCTGACGCTTCACTTTATTTGGCAAACCAGAAAACAAACGTTTCGGCGTAGAGCCTTCTTCTGTGTATACATACATACATAGAGGTCTCAGTTTTAACAGTGCAGAAAAAGTAACGCTAAAAAGTCAGGATGGCTACAGTAAAGGCTGATCATTTAGAGAACTGATTGCCCTTCTGGGATGCTTCTCCTTAGGCATTTGTTTGATGAAGTGTGCAGTTTCCACCTCAAATTCTTGAAATGTTCATAACTTGGGAAAAGAGGACCATCAAAGTGACAGAGCGTCTGAGAGCTGCATGCCCTGTCACCTACAGTGAAATATTTACTCCTTATTTTGATTCCCTTATCATGTCACTTAGAAAGTGGATCCATGAGATGATGGAAGGAAAATGTATTTAAATGTTGTCTTCACTTCCCTTTTTATTCCTCTTTTCCTCAAGTAAATTCTGATTGCACCGCAATTAGGAGCAAGTTGACAGCATAAGACAGAGCTTCCGAAGATTAAATGGATTGTGCAGAAGCAAGCAAAGTGGTCCAGAGATGCAGTAAATAGGTTCATCTTCATGGGTTGCAATCTTAACATTGCACATCTTTATCATTTTATGTGTACCCTGATTACACCTGTATTGAGAACCATCCAGCAAAGTTTTAGCAGCTCTCACACGGGAGAGCTCGAACCGTTTACCTGAAATAATTGCTAATAGAGAGAATTCAAAAGGCCCTTGTTTTTTTATGAATAATTCTTTTTATTGATTTTTAGACACAACAAGAAGAAAAACAGGTTTTCATCTGACGGATACAATTGATACGTTTTGCCCTGTGCTATTCAACAAGTCTCTTGCATATATAGGATACTGACCTTGAGAGAGAACTATAAAAAACCTAGAAGCCCCATAGTCTATTGTATTTATTGAGGCATCCTAAGGACCAGTGCATTGATTCTTCTATTTTTGAGGACCAGTCCATGCCCCTTAGCTACACCATATGTTAATGTTAATGTTATAGGGTATTTATACAAGCGCACGGCTACTCCGAAGAGTGTCCCGGTGCTAAGGAAGTTTAAGCAAAAAAAACCCTAGGGGGAGAGCCCAACGTTCCCTCCTACTCATACTCCCCCTAGATTATTGATGGAATAACCAGGTTTTCAGCCGGCGGCGGAAGCTCAGAAGGTCTCCTTCTTGTCTTAAAGACATCGGGAGCCTGTTCCATATTCTGCTCACTACCACCTGGAAGAAGCGACCGCCCCTCCTGGTCCGGCTGAATTTAGGCACCCGCAGCAAGTGTTGGGTAGATGATCTCAGGGCCCTGGCAGGGTAATAGGGCACAATTCTTTTCCTGATGTACTGGGCCCCACTGTTATCCTGCGCCTTGAAGGCCAACACAAGTGCCTTAAAGACCACTCTGTTTCTTACTGATAACCAGTGGTGTACTTTCAAATGATTCGTCATGTGGGTTCTGGGTCCCGCCATAGAAACTGCTCTAATGGCAGAATTCTGGACAATCTGAAGACGGTTTAATAAGTACTCAGGAATGCCCAAATAGAGTACATTAGCATAATCCAGCCTAGACATTATCAGGGCCTTAACCACTATCTTTCTATGGGCCACTGGTAACAACGCTAAAAAATTCCTCATCATTTTTAACATCCTAAAACACGTTCCAGCCACTGACTGCACCTGTGTCTTCATGGAGAGATCAGAGTCCATCATCACTCCCAAGTACTTAACTGTCGTGACAGGGCTAACAGGAGCCGGTTGATCCGATGGCCACATTTTCGCCATTCATCTGCTGGGGTATGAACAAAAAAGATAATTTCAGTTTTAGCGGTATTGCAAGATAACTGGTTTTACCGGAACCAATTAAACACAGCCTTTAAGCATAGATGTATTTGGTTTTCATCAAAAGGCTCCCCTTTTTCATAAGTGAAGAGCAGTTGGGAATCATCGGCATAAGTGAGAACTTTGGCCCCTAAGCTCTCAGTCATATATGCAGGAGCAGTATCTTACTTCCATTGTTAGCTTATCTCCTTCTCTGAAAGTAGTTAGACAAGTCCACCAATGTCTGTTCTTTCCCTAATCTCTTCTAGGATCCCCAGTATTATAATCTTGGGTGGAATGTTAATGGATCTCACCACCAGCATGGGTTTTCAATGATGCTTTACCTTTTCTTAGCCACTTTTTGCCTTAAAACTAAAAATTCATATCCCCACTTTTCTGAATTTAATCATTTGATGTTTTTTGTCTATTGATTCAATTTCCTAATTTTCCAAAGTGGTTTAGGAATTCAATAGTATTTTTTCTTGACGTTAAAATTGATGGTACTGTTTGAATGTACCACACATTTCTCTGGGGAATTGCCTGCTACTTGCATCATAGCTACCTGGGGTTGTGCAGAGTTTACTAAGACTTTTTGTGAGACCATACCAGGGTGTGGTTATTAAGTAAGGGTTCCCTCCAAATTTTATAACCCACTTTCTGACAAATGCCATGCTCCAAGTCTGACTTCTCTAACCCAAGAACATGCTACTGCTTTCCACGATCCTTGCAGGGATGTTGTCAGGTGCACCAAATCTGTTCCCTTTACAGGATGGAAAAGCATCAAGCAGTGTTAAATAACCCCAGTGTGGCATACATTTATTGACCAGACCAATACACACCAAAATTTATGAGCAAACCAAGGGGCATGTTTATGCGCCCCTATCGCCACATCACTTTTGTAGGCATTTTTGTGGCGATAGGGGCTTCTCCTTATTCACAAAGCGGCGTTAAGCCGCTTAACATGGCTTGACGCTGCCTTGTGAATAAGGCACCCTTTCACGCTATACTTAGCGTGAAAGGGGTGGACAATAGGTGTTGCGGTGGGCGCCTGCCGCAAAACCAATTGATTATGATGCTGCCCCACATTTACAAGGGTGGGATAAATATGTGGTAGCGACACAATCAAAACAAGGGAAACTTTAACAACTGTAACAGCGAAAATGTTGTCTAATTACTTAGGTGCCCATGTAATTTGATGTATGTGGGCATGACAACAAGGAAGATCAAGGTGCGCCTCAACGAACACAGAAGCACCATCAGATGCAAGAAGACAAACACGAAGTTGACTAGGCACTACTTAGATCACAACCACAAAGAAACCGATTTCAAATGGGTAGTGCTAGACATAATTTAAAAAAACAGGCCCAGACATCAAGAGGTTCCTCCACATCAGAGAACAATGTTGGGTATATTGCCTACGTACGTGCGACACAGGACTGAAAGACGAGATACCTTGGCTCCAGATGGGGAAGTAACACAACTTAACAGTGGGGAATTTGGTTCCCATAATACCCTCTATTTTATGTCCCCTTGCACTGCCTGAATATGGACAATTGCAAACCTCACAAAATTAAGGGGCATATTACCAAGCAATAGCGATAATTATCGCTAATGCTTGGTTAGCGAGAAAAAATTATCGCCGAGCTGCAACGAATTTTATCGCAGATTATCCTTGCTATTAGCAAGGTTTATCTCTGAAACGATAAATATCGGCCGAAATGCATGAATATCGCTGTAAAGTCAGCGATATTCATGCATTACCGAGCGAATGCTCTTAGCCATGTTATCCACCTCCCATTGGATAACATGGCTAAGAACTGCTCAGGGCAAGTGTTAGCTTTTGGAGATATTCGCGCTTAGCGCGAATATCTCCAAACGTTGGTAATAGGAGATAGCGATGTTAGCGACTGTTTTCAGTCGCTAACATCTTGGCACGCCCACTTTGCATGTCATTAGTGATAAATTTCTCTGACATGTAAAGCGGGGCCCAAGATGGTCGCTATCTCCTACTAGCTGTCGCTAACTGGTGTTAGCGACAGCTAGGTAATAGGGAGATAATGTTATCTCCGCTTTCTTGGCTTTTAAAGCCAAAAAAGCGGAGATAAATCCCTTGATAATATGCCCCTAAGTTATGAATGGGCTTCGCCACTCCTGCACCACCTTTGGGTTTCATTTTTGAATTGATATTTCAGTTAAACTTATTAAGAACACCATGATGCGATACCTTTGCACCTGTGCGCTCCCTTAATCTTAATTTTAATCTCAATACCTGCTTGCCATCACGATAGACCCTCGACCATGAATTGGTCATGATATCCCACTTCATGATTTTAATTTTAAAAAAAACTCACACAACTCTAAATGGTATGGTGAGTGAGATGATAGGGATGGAACACGTGCATGTAAACACAAGCCTATCATGCCCCGTACTGTATGGGGTTGGACCGCCCAGACAGAGCTAGGCAATGCCCGGCGTCACTCCTTTGAACCCTGCATACAACTTAATGTAAACTTTACTCAACTGTGTCACCGTGGATAAACAAAGCATGCTCCACGTTAGACGTGCCAGAACACCTCGTCTCATTTCGTTTAGACCTGCATGTAACTTTATTTTACTGAATCACCATGGACAAGCAAAGCATGCTCCACGCTTTACGCACTTCGCTCTGTGATTTTTTTTTTGCGCTCTTTTTTAATTTTAACTGCATCACCGTGCCCAATTTCAAGCATTTAGCCCCTTCCGCATGTATCTGGCTGACGTGGAGGTCAGGCGTGCTGCCAATTACAACATAGGCATCCACATGACCCAGAAGACCCAGCCATTTTGGGTGTTCAGCCCTAATTGAGGTCCTTCTATATGAGAACCGACTGACGCGAGGGTCAGGCACACAGCTTGTGATTGCAACAAGGGCATCCCCCGGACACCGGAAACCTCTCAATCACAGGTGGTCAGTCTCAGCACAGGCCATTACTTCCTCTGACTCAGCTGAAGCGGAAGTCAGGCGAGCTGCCAATAATAACTTGGGTACTCTTACGACACCGGAAACCTTCTTTATTAAGAGCACACGTGAAGTACATTTCACAAATCTTTAGAAATTTAAGGCACTATAAAAGCCGGACCATTCCACTGTTCATTTTACTCCAGGGAGGAAGAGCAGACACATCTAGGTGCAAGGCGAGAGACTCAGAAAAGGGGGTGGTGATGAACAGAGTGCCTGAATTAAGCAGACCACTCTTACCCAGTCCAAAGATCAGGGCTTGATCCATCACCGTTTTTTAGCTCACTGCACCATCCCAGCTCAGAACTTGGCTATATGCAAATTAGTCTGTTCCTGTCCCAGTGCATGATGGGAACAGGGCAAACCAAACTACCAAGCCAATTCTTATACTGGGAAGGAAACAAGCTTCCGGGGACCGGTTTCTGCCATTTCAGGCGTCGTCGGCCCGGCTTGCTTGAATCCTGATGGTGCAATGAGCAAGGTTACGCTTATGGTGGACAAAATGAATCATTTTGTCCACCATAAGCGTGGAAGGGTATACTCAGACATGAGTCCCTTGCTCACTGCTCCATCAGGATTCAAGCAAGCCGGGCCGACGACGCCTGAAATGGCAGAAACCGGTCCCCGGAAGCTTGTCTCCTTTCTGGTGAAGAATTGGCTTGGTAGTTTGGTCTGCCCTGTTCCCATGATGCACTGGGCCAGGGACAGACTAATTTGCATATAGCCAGGTTCTGAGCTGGGATGGGGCAGTGAGCTAAATAACGGTGATGGATCAAGCCCTGATCTTTGGACTGGGTAAGAGTGGTCTGCTTAATTCAGACACTCTGTTCATCACCATGTGGAAAAGTAAATTTTGCCATGTTCTGTGTCCCTACGCCTCATCCATCATATGTTATGTGTGCATGACCAATATGCATATGTTATTCCCCATGTCCGATTAATGACGCAATTCCAGTTGTGTCCACCTTTAGTATGTCATTTTCCAGTCCTCGTGAATACTACGAATATTAGGCCTATGTAAAGTTATGTTGCCACGTTTCTCAGTGTGCACGTTATTCCGTTATAAAGTCCCCGTTTCTAGGCCTCAACAGGGGCCCGGACCACAGATTCAGCTCCTGTCTCCTGAAAGCCTCGCTGAGGAGCGATACAGCCCCCACCTGTATCCTCGACCCTTCACTTACTTCCTGCCTCGCAGTGCCCGGTGCAGCTTGGCTCTGCCTCTGAGTCTGCCAAGAGTATGTTATGATTCCAGCTATCAGTTCAGTCTTTCTTCTCTGCATTCCTAAGCTACTGAACTGCATCAATAGTTTCCGTCATTGTCTAGCCTTCACGGCTCCACGTTAGAGAAATACTGTATTAATGGTCATTTAGTATTCTTCATCACGCACTACATGTAGAATAATGCATGGTCCAGTCTTAGAATCAAGTTAGCTTTTCCCCTCATGACTTCTAGTTTATATCAACATGTTCCCTAAACATCAGATACCAGATAGGGTTTAGGTACATGTCGCTCCGACCCTCCAGACTCTAGTCTCTGCTCCTAGCACAGAGTTCGTAGCCCCCAGCTTCTCCTAGTGATACATCATTGCCAGTTTACGCGCACCATTAGGTTAGAGGTCCCGGCTCCTTAGGTAGCCCCCTCCAAAGTTTCCGCCCATTCATGACATATTCTGTTACGTTTGCATCACATGTCTATGTATACTCCCAGTTACACCTACTTTTACTGTTATCTCTCGCGACTGCTACGCGTCACGCCTTCTGCTCCACCCACTGCTACGCCTACTGCAATGTAATGCTATGTGTTTGCGCTATGTATATAAGTCAATGTATTGTTATTAAAAGTTAGCGCGCTCATCCCAGATCAAGCCCCGGCAGCTGCTGGGTCATCCTATGCAGGTTGTCCTGATCCCGTCCTTATGCTGTAATAAACCTGCAGAAACTCCTACTACCTCGAATCTTGACTCTTATTTTATTGAGCTATCTGTTATTCATTCATTCATCCAAAAATAGATCCGGTATTATTTATTTATATACCACATAATGGCGCCCGAACAGGGACTTGCCCTTTCCCCACGCGTCGGTGAAGCCACGCCGACCCCCTGACCCTCTGCAGTCGTGACGGAACTCTTCTGCGCAGTGGCAGATATTTCTGCTCAAGTATCCCTCAGGCCCACGGAGGAGACGGAGGAGGCGGTCCAGCATCCAAACGAGACGGTGGAGGAACGCGGCGAGTCCCGACCAGAGCCCAAGCCGAGAGTCCAAGGTCCGAGGTATCCGGAGGCCCACCCGTAACTGAAGTCCGAAGTCCGAAGTTCGTCGTCGTAGCAGTCCAGTCCCGTCCGAGGCCTTCCGTTCCGTGCTGCCCGGTGAGTACCATTGCTGGGGTAGTATCTAGACAGGACCAATCTAAATTGACTCCTGGTCCGTGGGTTGGTGGTGCCCAGACTCACAAACGAAGTGTTCACCTAGGTGGATACGGGTCTTGATGCGTCCCTTTATGGGACCGGTATGTTCCGTACTGTTACAGCAGTGCATCCAGTAACTCTAGTCTGTTCCGTTCTCGAGAAAATCTGTTCTGTTTCTGTTTTCAGTATTTTCAGGTAGTATTCTGTCCGAACTGTTATGTTATGATGTTGTTCAATGTATTTCCAATATCGTGGTATGCCTGAATTGTTTTCCCAATTGTTATTGTTCTTTGTGTATTGTATTGTGTTCCGATTCAAGTTTACAATGCCGCTCTTTTCCAAGTTACGACAGTTAAAAACTAGAAAGGGTTTATTAGAAGAAGCAGTTCCTGTTCCGCCTAGGGACAGTCCAGGTCACTTTATGTATCAGAAACATGGCATAAGCGCCATATTGTATCTAGATTTATGGGTAGAGTATACCAAACAGTTAGAAGAAAAGTATAGATGGCCCGTATCGGGTACATGGGATGCCGAATGTATCATGCGAGTAGAAGAAGCATTATGGAAAAAGAAAGCCAGACAGTCACAGAAAGATGCCATCGAGTTATGGCGTAAAGAAGCGCATAGAAGAACGGAAAAGGAAGTCAGAAAGTCAGAGTTAAGTAGAGAATCCCAGGAACGAGCCCAAGAAAGAGAATTAATCGAGATAGGTGAACAAGTCAAAGCCGAACAGTCAGACAGACAGAGGCATGCCCTCATTAAGGGTATGTATCCTCTTCTTGCCGAGGGTGTGCCAAAAGCGACCCCAGAGGCATCCAGTAATTTCCCGCCACCATTAGTTCCGACCAAGCTACGTCATAAACCGACCGCAGCTGACATTTTTATTTCGTCCTATCTGGACGACACAGTCCCAGAATATGCAAATCCTGTTCGCGCTCCGCCAGTCCCTGTAAATCAGGTAATTCCCGCTCCTCCAGACACCGGAGTACCTGTTACGGTACCCCCGGTCCAGTCCGCCATACAAGTCCAGCCCACGTTACAACTACCGACTCTGCCAGGACGAAGAGCCTCAGTCGACGATTCTAGTCTAGGGGCCGTAGGAGGAGCTACTCCTCAAACCCCGCCGCCACACAAGCGTTTAACGTTAGCCGAATTACATGCACAAGCATCACAGCGTACGCCTAGATATCAGTCTGTTGCAGAAATAAGAAAATCCCTTGCCGAATGTTGCTATGATCCAGTCCCAGGCGAGGATAATATGGTTTTATATTCATTCCGCGTAAGAAAAGTGACCGAGTATCTGGTCACCCTACCGAATATGAAAGAAGATCTAGACAGAATATATCGTTTCATCCGTACAGGGGATGATCCAGAAAGTATTAGCGAGACTATGTCTCAAAGGAAAGCCGAGATCCAGCTCATGATATTAAAGTTCCTGATCAATTGTCTAATAAGAGAACAAGATTACCCGTCTAAAGATTCCGCCGAAATGAGAATCCTGACAAGGTGGAGTGATAATATAGCCGAGGGTAAGCACAAGACCGTCGGTGCCATGGAGAGTATGTACAAGAAAATTCGTAAAGAAATAATAAGGTTACACGACCAGCGTAAAGCAGCACAAGTAAGCGAGAAAGAAAGTATCTCTGATCCCGAAGAAGAGGAAGACGAGAATCCCGCCAGAATAGCGTATGTAGGAAAATCTAGATTTCCAGATCGCCATTTACGTCTAGAACACAAGTCTATTTTTCATCATCCAGCACCAGAACAAGGTTCTCTAGAACAAGTATTTCAAGCTACCGATCACATTCTGAAATCACGAGTCGGTTACAGTGAATTAAGTACTATGCATGAACAAGAACTAGCCCGATCAGCAGTCCGATGGATTACTGATTCTACCACTTTTCCAGACGAAATAGTGGCACAAATGTTTCTGAAACTGCCCCCAGCCGAGCAACGACTGGTGGGTATGTATATGATTCAGCACCTCATTACTTTGTATGAGGGTCAACACTCTGATCCAGGCCCGTTGCATGATATCCTGAACGAGTTACTCCAGTATAGATGGAGAGGTCTAGGTACCGATTTAATTAGTGTCATTCTAGAACAGCGTCACAAATATAGAACGTTCCTGAACCCGCATTTTGTTCATGTCTCACCCCCAGAAAGTAAATCATTCTACATAGACAGACAGAATCCGTTACGAGAAGTCCACCCAGTCCAAGGGGCGGGTGGCGTAATGCAACGAGTGTTTGTATACACTCCGGTATCAAAGATGGAACTTCTTGAAATGAAGAAATTAATTCCCTGTCATGACAAAGATCCAGCAGGGTTCCATAGAGAATTAAAAGACATGCTCCGTATGGGAGAATACACTTACCCAGACATCATTAAAATGTTAAAGGTCCTGTTACCCGCAGGGGTGTATGAAAAGTTAAAGGAAAAAGAATGGGAGGTGGGAGAGAAAAAGATCGATTGGACAGCTCTAGAAGCAGAAGACAAGGCACGAGTACCAGGTACCGGTCTTGGAGATAAATGTAAAGAATTACCAGAATTACTGATTCAAGTTTTACCCAGATTATTGACAACGAAAAAAGAAGACTGGGATGCAATCTCAGCCTGTAAACAGAAACAAGATGAAGATATTAGTGATTTTTATTCTAGATTTGAAAAATGTTTTAGTATTAACAGTGGTCTCAAGACAAGTAGTGAATCATACCCTCATCTTTTTGTTACTAAATTAGTCGAGAATTCAAGTCCACAAATTAAAAATCGAGTTTTGAAAGTTGAAAGCACCTGGCAAGCAAATACTCCGTCCCAGATGCTCCAGATGCTCCAGTATCACCAGAATAGAATCAGAGAAGAGCAAGAACAAGAGAGAAAACGTATGAAAGACACGAAAATGAAAGTGCTAGTTGCACAAACTGTTCCTCAAGACAGTCAGAAGAGGGGTCCGAATCAAGCCAGTCATCCTGCAGCTCCCGTTAAAGGGAACTGCAATTATTGTAAACAGCCAGGTCATTTTATAAACGAGTGTGCAGTTCTGAAACACAATATAGCTACTGGTAAGACTAAAGAAAGACCACGTCCGCCTAGACAAGAACAAGTTTCACAGACTCCTCAGTCACAGAATGCACTACAGACAGTTACAGCACCGCAGCCTATTGCTGCAACACAGCATGTCACATCACAGATGTACCAGTATGCACAGTCCGAGTATCCAGAATACCAGCCATATTCATGAAACAGCCTAGAGAGGGAGGTAGGCTTGCCTCTCATCGAGATACCTGTAGATCAAGAAGGTCCCTATGTTCACAGTCAAGTATTGGGGAAAGACAGAAAGTTTTTGATCGATACAGGGGCAAGTAGGACCACAATTAGTCACGCCGAAGTTCCAGGGGCTCCGCTCTCAGGCTCAAGAAATGTTTCCCTTGGATTTTCAGGAAAGCCAATAGTTAATGAGATATCAAAGCCAGTTACTCTAGAAGTAGGTCCATTGTCCCGCACTACTGATCTGTTACTTACTAAGTCATGTCCAGAAAATCTATTAGGCATTAAGACACTGAAAGAATTAGGTGCAGTTATTTGCTGTTCCCCAGAGGGAATACGTCTGTTCCTACGTGACTTTAAGGGTCACTATGTATTACGAGATTTTGATTCCAGATTGTCTAATGTTCCGCAGCACTTATGGGCGCAAGGTCCAACTGATGTAGGTTACATGCAAATCACACCCCATCGTGTGACTCTCAAACCAGGTGTAGTGTTACCACGAATCAGACAGTACAGATTGCCACCTGAGGCTGTAGCAGCCTTATCCAAAATTATAGACGAACTCATGGCTCAAGGAGTAGTTGTAGAAACTGACTCCAATGTATGCAATTCTCCGATCATTCCAGTCATGAAACGTACTGACCCAAATGCACCCCCAGTATATCGATTAGTGATTGATTTACGAGAGCTTAATAAATGTATTATTCCTCAGTACCCAGTTGTCCCAGATATCTCTTCCCTGTTAACTGCTATTGATTCCGAAGCCATGTTTTTCACTGTTATCGACCTCAAGAATGCATTTTTTAGTGTTCCAATTCATCCAGACAGCCAGTTTCTTTTCGGATTTTGTTTAAATGGAAGGAGCTATATGTTCACACGCGCTCCTCAAGGTTTCACAGAAAGTCCTAGTATTTACAGTCAGGCACTCAAGAGACAACTAGACAATATTCACATGCCAACTGACACTGCCCTGCTCCAGTATGTCGATGATCTACTGATCACAGCCCGTTCTGAACGTGCCTGCGAGCGAGCATCCCTTACAGTCCTGTATTTCCTTGCCGAGATGGGGCACAAGGTGTCACCTTCGAAGCTTCAATTCTGTGTTCAGCAAGTGGTATACTTAGGACACTTGCTGTCCAAGAGGGGTAGGCAGTTGACACCCGACCGTATCCAGTTAATAGCGAGTCTTCCCCAGCCCAGAACCCAGAAGGAGGTACGTGCCTTTATCGGCCTTACTTCTTATTGTAGACAATGGATTCCCCAGTATGCATTTCTAGCCAAGCCACTGATACAGTTAACGACACAGGAGGCAGCCGTATCGACTGTCCTCCCTTGGACATCTGAACATACACTTAGTTTCAATGAGTTAAAGAAAGCCCTATGTCAAGCTCCAGTTCTAGCTACACCGAACTACAGTAAGCCTTTTACACTTTTCGTTACTGAACGCGAAGGTACAGCATTATCTGTTCTCACACAAGATCAAGCAGGACAATACAAGCCCTGTGCTTATTTTTCGAGCACATTAGATCCAGTCGCCCAGGCGTTGCCTGCGTGCCTCAAGTCAGTTGCAGCCACAGCACTAGCTATCAGACAAAGTGATTCCATAGTTTTAGGACATTCCCTGACAGTACAAGTCCCACATTCCGTGGAAGTTCTTTTAAACCGAACACAAACACAGCACTTGACAATTGCACGTTTAACAGGTTATGAATTGACACTGTTCCAGCCACACATAGAAATCAGACGCTGCAACGTTCTGAATCCTGCTACACTGTTACCATCAGTTAGTTTAAATCCTGACCCACATGACTGTGTGGAAGTAGTTAATATTACGACAAAGCCAAGACAAGACCTGACGGACATTCCATTACCAGATCCTGACCTGACACTTTATGTGGATGGTTCATGTATGAGAACTAGTACAGGAGAACTAGTCGCCGCGTATGCAGTGACTACTGACACCGAAGTTATTGAAACACACCGTATTGATACCCTGTCCGCTCAAGCAGCAGAGCTAGTCGCTCTGACACAAGCCTGTATACATGCCAAGAACCTGAAAGTTAATGTTTACACAGATTCACGTTACGCATTCGGAGTTGTACACGACTTCGGAGTGCTCTGGCAGGAGAGAGGTTTCATGACTTCTCATGGAACCAAGATTCAGCATGGTCTCCTTATTCAAGCCCTGTTAGATGCCATACATTTACCGACATCCATTGCTATCATGAAATGTAAAGCACATACGAAAGTTACTGACATTATTTCCCAAGGTAATGATCTAGCAGATCGCACAGCCAAGCTTACAGCACAGACTCCAGACACTCCAGTTAACATGACACATACTCCAGATCCGATTACATGTATGACAGTTAAGGACCCTACACAAGATGTCATAGATATCCAGTTACATGCTACTCCCGATGAAATCAAGAAATGGTCTGAACAAGGAGGGGTCCAGACAGATCAAGGATGGTTAACAAAGGGTAGAGCCACATGGTTTCTCCCCGATTCTATGGTTCAAGTCATTATCAATACCGCACATAGTCCAGCACATTTAGGAGAAAAAGCTATGTTAGACAGTATCCAGAACATTTGGTTCAACAAGCATTTACGAGCTGCAGCCAAGCAGAAAGTCCGTACCTGTATGATATGTTGTCAGTTTAATCCAGGTAAAAGTGTCCCGGTGGAACAAGGTGGTTTCCAGCCCCCTGACCACCCTTTTGAGGTCCTCCAGATGGATTATATTCAGATGGAGCGATGTCGAGGTTTCAAGTATGTCCTTGTAGTAGTATGCGCTTTGTCCAGGTGGACAGAAGCATATCCAGTCCCAGATTACACAGCCGCGACCACTGCCAAGCAGTTGGTTCGTGAGTTTTTCCCTAGATACGGACTCCCTAGAGTCGTATATTCTGATAACGGTCAGCCATTCTCCTCAGAATTAATGAAGCACGTTTCCCTTTTGTTAGGGTACCAGTGGAAGTTCCATTGTGTACGCCATCCTGAAGCAGCCGGTCTGGTCGAGAGACATAATCAGACCCTGAAAATCCGTATTGCCAAAATTTGTAAAGAAAAAGGTGTGGACTGGCTAGTAGCTCTGCCAGTCGCTTTGTTTTATATGCGCATGGTCGCACATTCCAGATCAGGTCTGTCCCCGTATGAGGTCGTATTCGGCCGCCCCCCTACCATGTGGGGTACTCCTAGACCCCGAAGTATTACCGATGTTTCATGTAATATGCTGACAGATTACCTAGCTTCCTTGATGTCTGCCCTCAACTCATGTCGTTCACAGGTTGCTGCCGCCTTTCCAGACAATACCGAGGTGGCACCACACGAGATCGTTCCAGGCTCCCTAGTGATGATCAGAAATTTCGACAGATCAAGTCCGCTGGAACCACGTTGGAAGGAGCCACGTCAGGTCCTCTTGACCACCCGTACCGCCGTCAAGTTGGAAGGCAGAAAAGGATGGATCCACCTTTCTCATGTTAAACTTTTTAAAGGACTGAAACCAGTTTCTAAAAACATTTCCCAGGATTTGAAACATTGCCCGAATATTGCTCTTAAGGACTGTCCCGCACAAGACATTATTACAACCCCTCCCTTGTTAGAGAAAACTCCGCAACAGGAGTATAAGTTAAAGCTCAGGTCTAGTAAAATAAGTCAGTCAGTTTGATTGTATAAGTCCTCCCCTAGGTGAAACGGTTAGACTGTTTCTGACATGTATAAAATAGACCCCCATAGTGAGAGAGTCAGTAATAACTCAATCAGATGTATCGTTTTTCTGAGTTTCATATTATTCATCAGCATAATGATTTCCTGCACCAGCTATGCGTTCTATCTGTATTTTCCAGTTCCTCATGTAAATATGTCTGCTAATGCTACAGTAGAGCACACGTTTAGTGATCTGCCTCCTCACGAATATTCTTACCGCCTCGCTATGCGTAACAACACATTTATCCGTATGTTACATTATTCACACCAGACCAGCAATGCCACTAATTGTTGGGTGTGTGGTCGACTCCCCCCTTTCCAGACACCGAAGGGAGTTCTGCCACTCTTTCCTTATCCATTCTCACACAATGGTTCGTGTGGAGCATGGTCCACGTTAACGTCATCCTCAACAGATATGTCTTCTCTTAACAGTACATGTTTCTCAGACAAGCAAGGTTTCCCCCACAGAACAGGTTTAGATCTAGAAAATGAAGTATATAATTTAGGTAATTATTCGTCGAATTTTATGGTCCTGAATGTTCAGTCTGATACTACTCCAGACTTACCTGCTATTTCAGTACTACCTGTCAAAGGCGAATTATGTGTCCGTAGTTATGGTTCCATACATGTAGGTCATAGTGAATGTACTACTATTGTCAAGTATAGTGACAGTGGGAAATCTGTTTTCAAAGCTTCACGTCATTCTTATTTTATTTGTGGTCAAACTGCATATGTTCGTCTGCCCCTCGATTGGGAGGGAACCTGTTACATTGCCTTCCTACTGCCACCTGTTTTCCTAGCCCCATCTGATTATCACAGAAACACACATCTAGTACACATTAGACATAGAAGGGAGTCCCCAATTGTCGATTATACTGAAACTACTCTAGAACAGTATACAGATTTCAATAAAGGTTTCTTCTTCTTTGTAGGACCTGTCCAGAATAGTAAACTGATCCGTAGGTTAACAAGAACCCTTGAAGTTGTAGTAAATGAGACTGCCTCTGCTCTAGGTAACCTAACCGAAGAACAATCTGCTATGAGATTTGTCGTTTTGCAAAATCGTCTCGTCCTTGACGTCATACTGGCCGATAGGGGCGGGGCCTGTAGAGTCATCGGATCTAGTTGCTGCATTTTCATTCCAAATAACGCGCCGTCTGTTTATTCAGCTATAACCAGACTCCATAAAATTGCCCATCTGTTACACCAAGATCCAGGCACCTGGACATGGTCCGGTTGGTTCTGGAATATAATTTCCGCATGGGGATGGAAAGTCCTGTCCTTTCTAGGTATTGCAGTAGCGATCATATTTAGCTGCTGCCTCTGTATACAATGTGGCCCTGCGATTTGCAGCATGTGTGCTACCTCTTGTATTCCTAGTCCCAAACCCCGTTCTAAATCCCGTTCCAAGACAATTCGAGACGAGCAAATGGTACTGTATGAAATGATAGACGGTATCATGAATATTGATGTTTCCTGATGGAAACGTAGTGACAAGGAGGGAATGTGGAAAAGTAAATTTTGCCATGTTCTGTGTCCCTACGCCTCATCCATCATATGTTATGTGTGCATGACCAATATGCATATGTTATTCCCCATGTCCGATTAATGACGCAATTCCAGTTGTGTCCACCTTTAGTATGTCATTTTCCAGTCCTCGTGAATACTACGAATATTAGGCCTATGTAAAGTTATGTTGCCACGTTTCTCAGTGTGCACGTTATTCCGTTATAAAGTCCCCGTTTCTAGGCCTCAACAGGGGCCCGGACCACAGATTCAGCTCCTGTCTCCTGAAAGCCTCGCTGAGGAGCGATACAGCCCCCACCTGTATCCTCGACCCTTCACTTACTTCCTGCCTCGCAGTGCCCGGTGCAGCTTGGCTCTGCCTCTGAGTCTGCCAAGAGTATGTTATGATTCCAGCTATCAGTTCAGTCTTTCTTCTCTGCATTCCTAAGCTACTGAACTGCATCAATAGTTTCCGTCATTGTCTAGCCTTCACGGCTCCACGTTAGAGAAATACTGTATTAATGGTCATTTAGTATTCTTCATCACGCACTACATGTAGAATAATGCATGGTCCAGTCTTAGAATCAAGTTAGCTTTTCCCCTCATGACTTCTAGTTTATATCAACATGTTCCCTAAACATCAGATACCAGATAGGGTTTAGGTACATGTCGCTCCGACCCTCCAGACTCTAGTCTCTGCTCCTAGCACAGAGTTCGTAGCCCCCAGCTTCTCCTAGTGATACATCATTGCCAGTTTACGCGCACCATTAGGTTAGAGGTCCCGGCTCCTTAGGTAGCCCCCTCCAAAGTTTCCGCCCATTCATGACATATTCTGTTACGTTTGCATCACATGTCTATGTATACTCCCAGTTACACCTACTTTTACTGTTATCTCTCGCGACTGCTACGCGTCACGCCTTCTGCTCCACCCACTGCTACGCCTACTGCAATGTAATGCTATGTGTTTGCGCTATGTATATAAGTCAATGTATTGTTATTAAAAGTTAGCGCGCTCATCCCAGATCAAGCCCCGGCAGCTGCTGGGTCATCCTATGCAGGTTGTCCTGATCCCGTCCTTATGCTGTAATAAACCTGCAGAAACTCCTACTACCTCGAATCTTGACTCTTATTTTATTGAGCTATCTGTTATTCATTCATTCATCCAAAAATAGATCCGGTATTATTTATTTATATACCACAACCACCCCCTTTTCTGAATCATTTTGTCCACCATAAGCGTGGAAGGGTATACTCAGACATGAGTCCCTTGCTCACTGCTCCATCAGGATTCAAGCAAGCCGGGCCGACGACGCCTGAAATGGCAGAAACCGGTCCCCGGAAGCTTGTCTCCTTTCTGGTGAAGAATTGGCTTGGTAGTTTGGTCTGCCCTGTTCCCATGATGCACTGGGCCAGGGACAGACTAATTTGCATATAGCCAGGTTCTGAGCTGGGATGGGGCAGTGAGCTAAATAACGGTGATGGATCAAGCCCTGATCTTTGGACTGGGTAAGAGTGGTCTGCTTAATTCAGACACTCTGTTCATCACCACCCCCTTTTCTGAAGCAAGGCGAGAGACTCACCTTGATACAGTAAGAGAGTGAATAGTGGTTTGAATGAGTATTCTGGTCACCATTTAAAAAAAATAAAAAAAATTAAGGGACGCTGAATTGATTTGTGTTTGTATCCCTCCTCAAGGGTTTGACTACAGCGGTCTCTCCTCCACTCTCCTTCCATGGGGCGTATAAGGAACCACCATAGGCTAAGAATGTGGGTTTGGTCTCACATTGGTTTTTAATGAGACTTTGTCTGTTCACAGTTGCAGCGACATGTGTTACACACAAATATCAACTACCGTATTTTCTGGCGTATAAGACTACTTTTTAACCCTTGAAAATCTTTTCAAAAGTCGGGGGTCGTCTTATACTCCGGGGTCATTTTATGAGCAAGCGAATATAGCCCAAAACCCTATATTTTAAAGGAAAAGTAGGGGGTCGTCTTATACGCCCAGTCGCCTTATACGCCAGAAAATACGGTATGTATTAATTTGTGCATGTTGGGCAATTTCTCACATTTTACCGAATATGTTGATGGCAATGCTTTTTCTTTTATTTTCACTTCTGTTTATGGGTTTAAGGAAAATCTTCTCTGGTGGAGTGTGACACAGGTCAATCTACCTAGTGGCAACTTCACACTGAAATTTTGGTAAGAACGGAGTCCAACTTATATCTTTGTCCTGATAAATGCCACGGACCCTTTGGGCCAAGAAGGCTGAAATATGTTGACAAAATTAACCACTATGGTGAGGGGGTAATAAAACGCCCCTATTCTCACCGTTCCTTTATTTTTAATACTGTACTGGGTTCCTTATAACCAGGTCCCCATTACCAGTGTTCTTTCCTTAAATATGTACAATAGTTTCCCACAATTGGAAAAACCTTTAGCTCCCCTGTACCTAGCGACTGCGGTTCCAAGTGGGTGCCCAGGGGCTGCAGCATGAACTGTAACACCCTAAGAGACCACTTACCAAGCACATGCAAAGACTGCCACTAAAGCATGCGTGTCTTGGTGCAAAGAAAAGTGTAGGGTCAACATGGCACACAGCCCTGTGTGCAATGCCGACAGAACACTACATGTGGTATTGGTAAGTCACCCCCACACAGGCCTCACAGTCCTAAGGCAGGGTGCACTATACCTCATATCTGCATGAGTGGATGTGGCCCTGTGATCTCGAAGTCAAATTTTTTTATATCACAAATGCGCAGGGAAGCCATTCTGAGTACATGGGCTGGACACTCGTCCCCAGCAACAGAATGCTGCCCTGTACACACAGATGTTTGGTACCAGACATCTTGTATTAATAAACCCACACTGATACCAGTGTTGGAGTTAATAATTAATGCACCCAAAAGTCACTCTAGAGATGCCCCTGAAAACCTAACAACTACTGGTGACCTGATTGACAGGCCATGACCAGTCTGCAGCCACAGACTTGTTTCTGACCTCCTGGGGTGAGAGCCATCGCTCTCAGAGGCCAGGAACAGAGCCTGCTGTGGGCGCATGTGTTCATACCTCCTCGAAGCAGGAACTGCATTTCAGAGCTGGAAGCTTCAAAAGCTCTGCTGCTTTTGTTATGCGACCCCAGCCTCTCCAGGTAGTGGTGATGCCCACCCCCCTGTACAGACCCCACTTTTGGCAGCAAGATAGCTGGAAAATCTGTAAGATTAGATGGTATGTCACCGCTAAGGCAGCACCTACCCCTGAGGTGGACTAGTTGATATGGACACCACCTTTTCCAAATCCTCCATCTTGTTTTGGACGGAATCAGTAACAATCGCAACAGTTCTGAAAGCTGAAGAACTACCAGAACATGAGGTAGCCTGCCACCACTTCGAAAATCGCCTACAGTCTTCCTTGGAGTAGATGAGCTACTCCCTACAGTCTACAGGCACCAAAGAGCAGAATCTGGTCCAATGTCTTGCAGCTCTGTAGCCCGACTGACACCGCAGCCAACCAAGAATAGGTACCCATGCTCTGGATGGTCAGCTCTGTCTCCCCACCAAGTGTAAAGACACCAGCACCAACTGGAGCCGTACAGCACCAATACCCAGTGTCCCAGAAGCGATGCAACCAACACCGACAGTGGGAGTCCATTCAGGATTTGTACTACACCTCGACCGAGCAGCTATCGAGGGACGTCAGCATCACTGAGACCCACTTTGAGAGTGGCCCACCAGTCCTAATTTTTTTCTAACCCAAGAGGAGCACGTTTGCGCATTTGCCCCAACCGACCTACTTGCTCTGCACCCAACCTACCTGTCCTGGGTACCGATGAACTGGCTCTGTTTTTTTGTTCTAAAGGCCCTTGTGACCCGGGCCTCTGTTTGGGAGCTTGTGGTCTTGCCTACAAGTCCCCCTTTACAGCCTGTTTCCAGGTGGTCTTCTTCTCCGTAGCAAGCACAGCTAACAGCCTCACCAGCACCCTGCTCCGGGCTGAATCCGGGCAGTTCCTGAAGAACTACTGGTAGTCCTTTGAACCTTGGCCCTCTAAAATCTAAAAGCCCAAAGGTGAACCCCTGAAACCGACTGTACTGTATGCATGCATAGGATTGCATTGTGCATAAAGGTGTACGACTTTGAAAGATTTACTTACCTGTAAACATTGATAACAAAAACAGTAGTTCCCTTTAAACAAAGTACTTGGTTTTACAAAATACATAAAAGGAAGTGTTATTTTTCTAATTTGGATTCTGATTTATTCGTTGAGTCTGTGTCTCATTTATTACCTTGTGAGTACAAGAAATGCTTAGCACTACCTGCTGATAAAGCCTAACTGCTCCCCCACACTACCACAAAAGAGAGCATTAGATTTAACTACTTAATCCTCCGTAAACGCATTACGTCAAAAAAAAAAAAAAGAAAATCTTTAGTTCTTACAATTCATATAGCAGTAGGAATTCGCAGAAATTAGTTATTTTGGAAGTCCTTGGTTTCTACCCTAGAATCATTATATCTTTCACACTGAACCAGGCTATATTCATAAAAAAGGTATTTCATCATTTTGGGAAAGATCTACAAGAAAGTGCTGCAGCGCGGCACAGCTGGCCCTTTGGCTGCCCCACGCTGCAGCACTTTCAGAGCACAGGAATGCAACATAATTACAATGATGTCACATTCATATGCTCTCTCCTGCACTGGCGCACATACAGCTGCCACTGGCCAGCGCAGTCACCCTTGCACAATGGTGCAAGGATGCCTGTGTCATGGGGATATTGTTTTTGTGCAGGAAGGGGCACTTTCCTGCATGAAAACAGTCACAACAGGCATTTTTCTCTGTCAATGCGTGCTGTAGAATGCAGCACACATTGAAAGAGGAAACAAACGAGGAGAAAACATTTCACCTTGTTGCGCCTCGCTACACCAACCCTAGGGTGGCGTAGCATACTGATGCATTTCCAGGTTTTGATTCCTCGTAAATCTGGATATGTGTCTGGTTCCATGGGTGTTGCGTGAGAACACCCACAGCTACACCCATGGAACGCCCCTTTCACGCAAAGTGCTGCGTGTAAACGGGCCATATTTACAAGGACAGGAAAAGCCACGCAAGGTCTCCTGTCCTTGTAAATATGGGGCAGAGAAATGCGCTGCCAGTGAGTCACCAAAAGTGGCTTACTGGCAGTGCAAGCGGCTTGTAAATCTGCCCCATTGTGTTTCTCAAGCTTGAAGTTTCATCAGTCTCATTTTGTCAGCTTAACTGTCTTCATTTTGGAAATTCCTTAATATGATGGCATTCTATATACATGAGACCTATTCCTGATCACAGATTGTAATACACATTCCAAAATGTAATGCCTTACGTAGTACCTAGTTTGTATTTTTCTGTGTCAAAAATGCATGGGGGGTACATAATGAAAAATCATTGTAGGCCTTAGCTCAGTTGTTGGCTTTGCGTATGAAAGCTTTTTGGCCAAAGTATAAAAGCTCTACATCAGTGGTTCTTAACCTGTGGTCAGGGGACTCCTCAGGGACCACAAAGACTACGCAAGTGGTCATCGGCACCTTGGAATATTAAATAATGTTAACAGATTATTAAACTGCATTCATTTTTAAAGGCTCATAGTAAGCCTCAAACTGCACCTCCATGGGACTGCCAGTGCATGCTTCTGCATGGCATGGTCTGGGCAATCCATGCTTTGCAGGAATGTGTCCCCCCTGAATGCACACCCGTGCACAGAGCTGCATGGCACCACCAAGCATATTGCGGTCTCAAGACCACTGCATCACCTACTGGGATCGTGGATCCTTGGTGGTTGCTGCAGTGTTAGGGCGGTCTGACCGCCGTACTTGTAATATGGCGGTTGGACCGCTGGTACACCACACCTCCAAGTTTGAACTGCCAAGCTCGTAATTAGGCCCTTAGTCATTACATAGTGTAACTTTGAAGTGTGCGCCCAAACCATCCCACTTAGCACTTGCGCAACTAGCATTGCCACATGATAGGGTATGGTGCAGGAGATTTCGCAAATATCTAGGCCACGATTAGAAGTAGAAGAATGATACCTGTGCAAATGGTGTGACTCCGGAATATCGTAATCAGAATATCAATAAAACAGAATATCAAGGACAAATTATCAAAACCGAAACAATCCTAGGTAAGTAAGTATAGATTTTGTACACCTAATTCCACATATATCTACATTGGTGATATATATTCCCTGAAAAAAAACATAGGTTTCAAGCACTTTATAGTTAGAAATTAGCATTTAAAAAAACCTTAGAAATTCACTGAAAAAACCATAGGTTTTAGGGAAAGTTATAGTTAGTTGGACATTTCACTCGTACAAAACCATAGAAATTCCCGTTAGAGTAAGTTCAGCTAACTATAACTCGCGCCCCCGCAATGCACTGCTGATGACGTCACATATATTACATCACTCATGACATGGTCAGTGACATCACTGATGACATCACTGATGACATCTCAAATGACATCTCAGATGACATCACTGATGACATCTCAAATGACATTACTGATAACAAAATCCAGTGACTGTGTGTTTCTGTAAAGTTTAAATATGCTTAATATATATATAGGGAGAGGTGTATTGAAGAATGAGTGGGTGTATAAGTGTCCGAATGGATGATTTAGTAGGTGTGTGACTGAGTCTATAAATGAGTGATTAAACATATCTTACTGAATGCATGGGTTGGTGAGTAAACTGTGTGAATGTATCCATCTGTCTGTTGGTGTGTAATCAGCTGCATGGGTTTGTGAATAGCTACACAAGTGTCTATATGAGTTATTGATTGGTTGTCTGAGTATCTGTATGGGTGCCTGAGTGTTTGTGTGGGAGGGGTGTGTGTGACTCCGTGTATAGATGTGTGAGTGAGCGATTCACTGGGTGCATGGACAAGAGTGCATCTGTGATGGACTGCATGGGTTGGTGAGTGTGTGTATGGGAGTGTTAGTGAGTGAATGTATATCTCAGTGGTACATGTTTGAGTAACTACATATGTAAAAGGCAGTATATATATGTGTGTTAGAGTATTTAAATGGCTATAAGTGAGAGTGTGTGATTGTGAGAGTGGCTGTATGGATGAGTGTGTGCTTGTACCAGTGATTGTATAAGAGTGTAAGAATGTGCTAGTATTTGAATGAATAAGTGAGCTGGTGTGTGTATAACTGTATAGGTGAGTACATGTGTGTGTGATTATTTATTTGCATGTCTGACTAGATGTGTGAGCATCTCTTTGGATGAGTGGCAGTGTGTGAGTGTCTAAATAGGTGTATGAGTGCATATGACAGTCCTGTACTAAGTGACCATAAGTATGAGTGACTGTACGAACGAGTGAGTGGATGTGTATTTAGACCTAAGAATCAGTGAGTGGGTATGTGGGTATCGGTGTTGGAGTGTCAATGGTTTTGAGAATGGATGTCTGTAATTTAGAGTGGGTGCATCAAAGTTTATATTAGGGCGTGAGAAGATGCATCAATTTATCACATGGATGAGGTCATCAGTGATGTAATTTGAGATGTCATCCATGATGTCACTGACCATGTCATGAGTGATGTAATATGTGACGTTATCAGCAGTGCATTGCGGGGGTGCGAGTTATAGTTAGCTGAACTAACTATAACGCCGGAATTTCCATGGTTTTGTATGAGTGAAATGTCCAACTAACTATAACGTTCCTGAAACCTATGGTTTTTTCAGTTAATTTCTATGGTTTTTAAATGCTAATTTCTAACTATAACGTGCCTGAAACCTAATGTTTTTTTAGTGAATTTCTATGGTTTTTTAAATGCTAATTTTTTACTATAACGGGCCTGAAACATGGTTTTTCCAGTGAATTTCAAAGGTTTTTTAAATGAAAATGTGTAATTCTAATGTACGAACGAGTGAGTGGATGTGTATTTAGACCTAAGAATCAGTGAGTGGGTATGTAGGTATCGGTGTTGGAGTGTCAATGGTTTTGAGAATGGATGTCTGTAATTTAGAGTGGGTGTATCAAAGTTTATATTAGGGTGTGAGAAGATGCATCAATTTATCACATGGATGAGGTCATCAGTGATGTAATTTGAGATGTCATCCGTGATGTCACTGACCATGTCATGAGTGATGTAATATGTGACGTTATCAGCAGTGCATTGCGGGGGCGCGAGTTATAGTTAGCTGAACTAACTATAACGCCGGAATTTCCATGGTTTTGTATGAGTGAAATGTCCAACTAACTATAACGTTCCTGAAACCTATGTTTTTTTCAGTTAATTTCTATGGTTTTTAAATGCTAATTTCTAACTATAACGTGCCTGAAACCTATGTTTTTTTAGTGAATTTCTATGGTTTTTTAAATGCTAATTTCTTACTATAACGGACCTGAAACATGGTTTTTCCAGTGAATTTCAAAGTTTTTTTAAATGAAAATGTGTAATTCTAATGTACCTCAATCCTATGTTTTTTTAATATATATATTTTTATAGTTTGGCAGGGAGACGAAAAGGAAGCTCATCAATTTATTGATGAAATTAACAGCAATACCGTCAATCTAAAATTGACGTCCCATATCAGTGCCAAACAAATTGAATTTTTGGATGTCAGTGTTTATATAGATAAAGACAGTAGATTACAAACGACCCTACACAGAAAAGCCACTGCAGGCAATACAACCCTGCATGCTTCTAGTCTCCATCCCATACACACCATTGACAATATACCATTAGGAGAAATTCTCAGGATCAAAAGAATATGTAGCTCCCATGAAAACTTTCTTAAATGTGTCAAGGATTTAAGGATACGACTTAAAGCCCGAGGGTATTCTGATCAAGTGTTTGACCGTGCTCTGGCTAGAGCCGACAAACGATCTAGATCCTCCTTGTTTCCAGAATCTACCGATAACGCTCCAGCTGCAGTAACCCCAAGTGTGGAAATCTCTAATGAGTGCCCGAGATTTATTACTGCATTCAGTAGTCAGGAGAAAAAGATCAGACAAATCATTAACCGTATTTGGGCTACCATTTTGACGGACACAGTGCTAGGAAGTGTGTTGCCAAATAAACCATTGGTAACGTTTCGGAGAGCACAGAGCATGGGGACAGTGCTGGATCAAAGTAGTCCAGAATTAAAGCAAAAAGCGGTCTGGCTACAACCAGCATCTGGGTTCCGTAAATGCTCAACTTGTAGAGCTTGCCAATTCGGCATCAATAAAACTCATTATAGTACCCCATTCAAATCAGTGGATACACCTATTGTTGGCAACCACTCTTGTAAGACTGATCATGCTGTGTACGTCCTGACGTGCACCTGCGGCCTTAATTATAGAGGCAGTACCAAGCAGCAGGTGCATGTCAGGATCTTACAGCATATCAGGGCCATTTTGCACTGTGACCAATCTTATCCGGTCGCTCATCATTTTCAGAGTACACATATTAAAGATGTTAATTGTTTATCTTATTATGTGGTAGCCTCAGTCCCCCCTCTTAGGCGTGGTGGCAATCGAGAGCTTAAACTGAGGCAACTAGAATCTCATTCTTGAATATGACAGCAAGTGGCCTAATGGGCTCAATAATACTGAGGATTTACGTAACTTTCTCTAAAAACTTAGCTTCATGCTCAATTAATCTCTTTTCCTCAGGTAGTCAGGTTCCCTGTTACCTAGAGATGATCTCTTCTCATATTGAACCATGTGTCTTGGTTTTCTCTAACTATATCTGTCTTCTAATATCCTGTATTCCGTGGCTAATCAAGTTCCTTGTTAGCCACGGTAGCATTAGTTAACAACTCTCCACCTCCATTTATTTATTCATATTTATCACTATTCAGGATTTTAGCACATTTTTTATATGGGTGTTTTTATCACTTTTTAAACATGATAATATTTTTATACCTGTATAAAATGTTTTAAATGATGCTTTTTTATAATGACAAAATTGTGAGTATTCCTAATTGTCGGATCTAGCATTCATGCATTTTTTACACAGGTCACTTTATCATGTACTTGCAATATTTTATATTGTTATTCCCTATAGCACGCGTGATTGCACTTTATGTACAGTTAGACACTGATCTAGTCCAGCACTGTTATTTGCACTTTATATTTAGCTTGCCTTCATAACACTTGAATATTCCTACTATAGACTCATAATTTTGGCATTTCAATGGATTTATCCCGTTATTTTTCTACAATTCTGCATTAAGAGACACTTTACAAAAAAATTTTAATTAATGAAATTATAATTGCTATGTTTAAGAAAATAATTAACTGGCATTTGTATAACTGTGTTTAACTTATTTTGCGTATTTGCACGAAGAATAGCTATGAAACACACAAGATGTTGTCTATGTCTATAGTCACGTGATTGTTCGAAGGGCGGAGCTTATGCTACTCACTTAAGCATTATAAAAACAAAAAAGTTGCACTAGTTCGTTGCATGTGAACAAGGGCTCTTGAAGCCCGAAACGCGTATTGCCCTCTTGTTTTACCAGCTGCAATAAAGTAAAGAACCTGTGAATCCGTGGTCCGTCTCCTACTTTGCCTGCCTCGCCGGTCCTGGGTGGATCAGGAAGTGGCGTTTGTGGAGTTTCGAAATATATATACGCTGCTGTGACAGCCGAAAACGCGTTCTCTCTGTGCTGCTTGGTCGGAGGAGGCCTAATGCAATAAATGCCTATTGAAACCTAGCATTCTTCGTGTGCGTGCCCTTTTCTGTGAGGAGTAGGGTTGGTTTGGATATATATATATATATAAAAATTGTGAATAATTTTTAGTTAGGAAAACTATTCATTTTTTTAATATATTATACAGAAGTCGTGCACCCTTAGCGCACCCTACACAATTGCTGCAGTCGCGACTTCAGCGTAATTTGTAAAGTATGAAATATCTTTAAATTAATTATGTATAAAAGTTTTCTTTTAAGTGTTTGTCTAAATTTATTAATAAAAGTATTTTAAAGTATTTCCAATATATTTTTGACTAAAAATTATTCGATTATTGGAATTGGAGGTTAGCAGGGATGGTCATTTTGCTCGATCTGTTTTGCAAGAGTAGAACAGTCAATAGGTGGAGGGGAGGGGACACGGGAAGAGGTGGCAGGTGTGCGTGGTCTTCAACCGCACAGCCTGGTGGGCCTCGCAGTCCCGGTCCGGTGGTGGCGGAAAACAATCTCCTGCAAAGGATTACCCCTCACGGCAGCCAGGAAAACCAGGAAACAAACGACCAGAGGCAAGGCAAGTCCGTAAATCGACTGCGAGCGGCTCCCGCGGAGCGGGGGCCGCGAGTCGTTTTTAAAGAGTAGAACAGTCAATAGGTGGAGGGGAGGGGACACGGGAAGAGGCGGCAGGTGTGCGTGGTCTTCAACCGCACAGCCTGGTGGGCCTCGCAGTCCCGGTCCGGTGGTGGAGGAAAACAATCTCCTGCAAAGGATTCCCCCTCACGGCAGCCAGGAAAACCAGGAAACAAACGACCAGAGGCAAGGCAAGTACGTAAATCGACTGCGAGCGGCATATATATATATTCACCTCCAAACAATTATACTCGCACTCGTCCAGGAATGTTAAATTAGCAGGTTTTATTTTTTCATGGTGCCATCACAGCACACAGCATAACAACCTTGTTATGCTGTGTGCTGTGATGGCACCATGAAAAAATAACTCCTGCTAATTTAACATTCCTGGACGAGTGCGAGTATAATTGTTTGGAGGTGAATATATATATATTACCTACTGGCGGTCGCCAGTAGGTATATATAGTTGGGATTTTTTCTCTAAGGGATTTTTGAAAATTCCATGTCTAATAACTTTGGCGTTTGTGGACGGAATTGGCTGAAATTTTCAGGAAAATGGAACATTTCGTTTCTGAGCAGCCACTGAAAATTTGGGGGGGGTTTGTCAAGGGGGGGCTGAGAAAAAAGGGGGGTCCCAAAACATGTTTTTAACATTGAGTTTTCCATAGGGCGGTTGGTCTCACTTTTAGCCCGAACGGCTGAATGGATTTGCACGAAACTTGGCAAAATTGTAGGGACTGGTAGCCCGATGTGCATTTGCTAGGTCTCAATATATGTGCTCCAGTGGATTTTGAGAAATTAACGTTCAAAAAAAGATATATATCTGTAACAGCGGACCAGGCAGCGCTCCAGTTCGCGTACTTTTCGCGTTACGGAGCTTTGTGAAGCGAAGCTGATTGGTTCTCCGGCGTCTGTAAACATTCCAAACAGTCCGTAGCGGCCGCCATCTTGTCTCTCGGTAGGATCGAGAGACAAGAGGAGGCCAAAGCGAAGGGGCAAATGACCGTAAGGGGGCATAGTAGATCCTCCCTGACCCCCTAGGTTTGATGTGGAGGTTTTAAAAGGGCCCCGCGGGGCAAAAAAAATTAAAAATAATAATAATCGAACGGCTGAATGGATTTGCACGAAACTTGGCAAAATATTAGGGACTGGTAGCCCAATGTGCCTTTGCTAGGTCTCAATATATGTGCTCCAGTGGATTTTGAGAAATTAACGTTCAAAAAAAGATATATATCTGTAACAGCGCTCCGCTTCGCGTACTTTTCGCGTTACGGAGCTTTGCGAAGCTGATTGGTTCTACGGCGTCTGTAAACATTCCAAACAGTCCGTAGTGGCCGCCATCTTGTCTCTCGGTAGGATCGAGAGACAAGAGGAGGCCAAAGCGAAGGGGCAAATGACCATAAGGGGGCATAGTAGATCCTCCCTGACCTCTTAGGTTTGATGTACCATTTTGCCAAGTTTGGTGTAATTCCGTTCAGCCATTCAGGCTGTAGACGTATCTAAATGTCCTATGGAAAATTGCATGGGGAAAACACATTTGAAAGTGTTGAAATTTAGAACCAATTAAAATGTTACTTTGGTTTTGTATTTGTGTGTGATGAAAGTTAATTGGTTATGTATATATCTAAAATGAGAGGAAACCACAGCCATTTTGTGATACTACTGTCTGAGGTACATTTGTGAGGAATTTTTGGTGCTCAATTTCTGGTGTTTGGTTTACACAGTACCAACACTTCTCCTACTTTTAAAAAGGTGAGTTGTTAATTTGTAAGGGGAACTATGTTGTACCCTTTAAGATAATTTGATAAATGTTTTCTGTTATTTATTTACAGTCCTTCTGTTATACTAAATACTTGATAAAGTTAGTTTTATATTATGTATTACTAAAAACGATAAATGAAAGTGATTATTTTTTTCTGCAATTTACAGCAAGCAATTTCAAAATAAAATGGCTCACAATGAAGAGACCGTGGCAATTTCTTTTGAATTATCCACTACATTTATTGAAATTGACAGCACCAATAATGAAGTATTCTCACAAGGAGGAGATGACTTGAATGATTTTTTGGATCAATCTCTTGATGGCGAATTTATCGAATGTTTGGAGACCATAGAGTTACAAGAATCATCATTGCAGACTTTTCATGAGGAGATTCCTGATGAGATGATTGAAGAGGAAATTCCTGATGAGGACATGTTACTAGTTCTTTCAAATTTTGAAAATTCAGAAGAATAAATTTATATTTAGAAATCAAAAATTGGTTGAGACATTATTCATTTTTATTTTTAATTTATGAGGTTGTAGCGAAGTGATTGTAGTATAAAATGAGACTTATAGTATAGAGTGCAACATTTTTATGTTACATGGTAAGTTTACTCCATATTTACTTCCCTTCTCCCACTATATTATCTCCAATGTGTATTTGACATCTCTTCTTCATCTCCGGCCTCCTTTCTCTCACTGTCTGTCTCTGATGCATCTTATCGCTGCCATTTTGTGTAATTATAGAAGAGAGTAAAATAAAATAGTTCAGAACGTGAAAATGGGGCAAAGTAGAGTACCCCTCACCCCCTAGGCCTTCTCAGGCGGTCCCAAAAGGATCAGTTTCTGTTTTCCTGAGAGATTATGGTATGAGTTCCATATACCACAATAACTTGCATTACAACATGCAAGATATCTATCTCCTATTACCAACTTTTGGAGATATTCGCGCCAAGCGCGAATATCTCCAAAAACTAACACCTGCCCTGAGCAGTTCTTAGCCATGTTATCCAATGGGAGGTGGATAACATGGCTAAGAGCATTAGCTCGGTAATGCATGAATATCGCTGACTTTTTAGCGATATTCATGCATTGCGGCCGTTTTTTATCGCATTTGCGATAAACCTTGATAATAGCAAGGTTTATCTGCGATAATTTCTGACGATGCTTAGCGGTAAAAAATTTGTTGCTAAGCATCGTTAGCGATAAATATCGCTTAACTTTGGTAATATGCACCAACGTCTGTTAACGTTCGATTCGAAGGAAATGAGGAAGTGTTGAAAAACATTCGCATTTGCGATAAACCTTGATAATAGCAAGGTTTATCTGCGATAATTTCTGACGATGCTTAGCGGTAAAAAATTCGTTGCTAAGCATCGTTAGCGATAAATATCGCTTAACTTTGGTAATAAGCACCAACGTCTGTTACCGTTCGATTCGAAGGAAATGAGGAAGTGTTGAAAAACATTCGCATTTGCGATAAACCTTGATAATAGCAAGGTTTATCTGCGATAATTTCTGACGATGCTTAGCGGTAAAAAATTTGTTGCTAAGCATCGTTAGCGATAAATATCGCTTAACTTTGGTAATATGCACCAACGTCTGTTAACGTTCGATTCGAAGGAAATGAGGAAGTGTTGAAAAACATTGTCTGCGCCATCTTGCCTTTTTTGAAATGCCACACTTTTGTCGTGCACGGCAGCCATTTTAGATGCCTTGACCAGACCCACTCTCTGCACGCTGTTGATCCGTAGTATGGCTCCCCACTCTCGCAAGCATCTTCCCCAGGCACTGGTCACCCCCGCTCTCTGTCTTATGCATCGGCAATAAACCTCCCCCCATCTGCGCTGCTCTTCCCTGAGAATCACACTCTGTGCCCGCCCGACACCTCCCTTTCGCCCTATTCACTACCGCACCCTCTGACACTCCTCTTCCTCTGTGTCCGATTGTCCAGGCTATCAGCTAGCCCTGCAGATGTAGTTTATGGCCCCAGCTGTAAAGAATCACCCCTCTTCAAAGGAGTTATAGTAGATCAAGGTCCACACCCGATGAGATCCGTCAAACCACACGCGTTCCTACTATCTGAAAACCATCCTGTATTGTGATTGGGGAGGGGACCGAGCCTGAAGCGGAAGATTCCAGGGATGACTCTTTGTACATCAAAGTTTTTACAATTATGTGTCACATTAAAAATATATAGCACTCCAACAAAGTAGTAGGAATATAAAACTTTAATAACTTATAAATATATACAACAAAACAAAAACAGTAAAAACATTTAAACAACGAAGAGACCGTGGCAATTTCTTTTGAATTATCCACTACATTTATTGAAATTGACAGCGCCAATAATGAAATATTCTCACAAGGAGGAGATGACTTGAATGATTTTTTTGATCAATGTCTTGATGGCGAATTTATCGAATGTTTGGAGACCATAGAGTTATAAGAATCATCATTGCAGACTTTTCATGAGGAAATTCCTGATGAGATGATTGAAGAGGAAATTCCTGATGAGGACATGTTACTAGTTCTTTCAAATTATGAAAATTCAGAAGATGTTGCCTGGGTGCCGCACTGATTTGGGTATCCGGCTTGGGGCGTCCCGGGGGGTGGGTTGTCAGTAGCGGTCTGTTGTGCGAATAGTTCCAAGGTAGCGGAACGCGCTGAAATCTGGATGTCACGAAGGTGATGTCTAGTAAGTTGCCGCCCAGCAAACAACGGCGTGGGGCGCCGCGGGGGGGTGGGGGAGGCAGTCCAAAGTTCCGTTAAAAGGGCAAAGGAAAGGATCGGTGGTTTGAACCATCAGTCAAAAAGGGGAGGGGGTGCAACAATTTTTCCTACCGGGTCACACTGTGCTTTCACCGGAACTGAGGTCTGCAGGATTCTAGTCATTCAAACTGAGGCTGGCGCCAGCATGGGAGCGCCGACGTCCCGCGGCTACAGTTTCGTCACTCCACGGGCGATCATGGCAGTCATTCCCCATCGGGGGTGTCTGCGGGGGTCGGGGACTCCCGCGGCTCCTCTAGAATCTTCAAGGTCGTGGAGGACTACGGTGGTGGAGTCAACCAGTGACCGGGCCATTTCTTTATGCTGGGCCCGCTCTTGCCAGGTCGACCGCCATTTTGAGAGTTCGGTAGCTACTGGCGATCGCGGGGTCAAATGAGCGGACGGGCTCCACCCTGCCGGGCGAGACGTTGCAGCATCGCCACAGTGGAAGAACCCTTTTCCGGGCGCCTGGAGCGCTGAGGGTGCAGCTGGGAAGCCTCCACCTGGGGAGGCGGGAGAGGCCTGTTCGCACCGTCTCTCCCTCCCAGTGCACCCCACGGCGTCTCGCTTGAGATTTGTTATGGTCGGACCAGGCGATGAGGACGAGAGGGGGGGGGGGGTCGGAGGCATGTGCAAGACATCCCCCCCCAGGGTTGTTGCAGCAATTATTCAAGAAAGAAGAAATGTCCCGTCCGTCTTTGGGCCGGACCACCGGTGGATGGCGGCCGGACGCCCTTTGCTCTGGCCCCATGAACGGGTTCCTTGGCTCATCGGCTGCAGCCAGATCCCGTCGGCCCCAGCCCCCGGCCGTTGGTGGCCGGACCGGGAGAGAGTGTGGAGGGACAACCTGCAACTCTCAAGGGCCACCGCGGCCGGACTGGGAGAGAGAGGGGAGGGTCGAGGACACGGACATTCCCCCCCTGAAACTCTCCAGTGTTGTCAATCCCCCTGGCCGGGTCCCGCTGGCCTCGGCCTCTCCTCCGGCTACACCCTACGTGATGATCTCCTGGCTGAGGCGTAGCAGCAGGACCCGCCTTATATGTGTTGCTTCCGGCTGGGCGTAGCCGAAAACCTGTTGCCCTTTGGAAGTTTCTAGAATGGGGCGGATGTCTGCTGACTTCTATCTTTCCCAGTTTGCCGTTATTTGGCCGTGGCAGGCGGTGGGACAGACACGTTTTGGGGCAGTGAGGGGCGATGTTTTCAGGTTTCTTATTACGGGCTTACTTCTAACGTTTCTTGTTTCTAGGACAATAATAGGTTTTATCATTACGTATTGTTAATGTTTCTTTGTTTGTTATTTAATAAAAAGTTCATCAGTGGCCTACTGATTTTCGTTTTCCTATTCTTTTCTTTCCAGGTTGTTTCATGCTAAAGTTTCTGTTAACAGGATACAGTGATCACTTCGTTATTATTGCATATGTCCTTTTCACTAGGGGTGCTCTCTGGTCGGGCCAGATGACCTATCTCTAGTAAATGGTCCGGGTGAAACAGGTGCATCAATCAGTGGGGAGTAGATAGGCATGACAGATTACAACGGGGGAGAAAGGTCCGCATTACGTACCCTTTCACTACTTGCAAAGATTTTCCTACGTTTATTTGCAAACAGGGAATACCTCAAAAAAGAACTAATTCCCAAACAGTCAATGTTCGGACAATCAATCAATCAATGAGGAATGAAATAGGTACGACGTGTTAAAGGCTTGCGTTACCTACCCTTCACTATCTGCAAAGGGAGAGAGAATATTCCTATTCTTCCTCGTTTGCAGGCAGAGAAGATCCTTAAGAGAACCAACTTCGAACAATTCAATGCTCGATTCAAACAATCAACAAGGGGTACTGTGAACACAAATGAACGCCGCTTATGTACATACACATTGCTATTTTCAACAGGTTGTTCCTAATGTTTCTATTTTAGCGAGGTCAAAAAGAGATCCCATTAGTGGCCTACTGATTTTGCTCGATTCCTTTTGTTTTTTTACACGATTTTTCGCTATCTGCAAAGACTAAACAGAGTATTGCGACTCTGTGCTTGTTTGTAAATAGAGAATGAACCAAAGAGAACAATCAATCAAATGGAGAGAGAAGCAGGCACGACGGATTACAACGGGGGGAAAGGCCTGCGTTAACTACCCTTCACTATCTGCAAAGAGAGAGTACTCCTAATAGAAATGAGGGGTGGAGGGCAGCATTCAAAGCAGATCAGTGTGCATAAACACGAAAATGTTTTTACTTACCACGTACTTGACATTCGACAGCTTATGATATTTGCTATTAAAAAACCATTGAAATTCACTGAAAAAACCATAGGTTATAGACCATATATAGTTAGGAATTAGCATTTACAAAACCTTGAAAATTCACTGAAAAAACCATAGGTTATAGACCATATATAGTTAGGAATTAGCATTTACAAAACCTTGAAAATTCACTGAAAAAACCATAGGTTATAGACCATATATCGTTAGGAATTAGCATTTAAAAAACCTTATTTTACTCACACAAAACCATTGAAATTCCATATATAGTTAGTTGCACTAACTATATATCGCGCACCCGCAATCCACTGCTGATGATGTCACATATTACATCATTCATGACATGGTCAGTGACATCACTGATGACATCACTGATGACATCTCAAATGACATCACTGATGACAACATCCAGTGACTGTATGTTTCTGTAAAGTTAAAATGTGTCTTACATATTGAAGAATGAGTGGAAGTATAAGTGTCTGGACAAAGGATTTAGTAGGTGCATGACTGAATGTATGAGTGAGTGATTAAATGTGTCTCACTGAGTGCATGGGTTAGTGACTAAAGTGTCTTAATTTGTGCATCATTATGTCTGTTGTTCTGTAAACTGCTGCATGTGTTGATCAGTAGCTATATGATTAACTATATGGGTTACTGATTGATTGTCCAAGTATTTGTATTGGAGACTGAGTGTGTGTGTGGCTGGCTGGGAGGTGTGTGACTTTGTGCAGATCAATGTGTACTTGTATCAATGATTGTATAACAAGGTAAGTATGTGTTAGTATATGTTTGAAAATGTAAGGTGCTCTATGTTTAACTGTATAGACAAGAAAATGGAAGTGTCATTGATTCTTTACAGGACTGACTAGGTGTGTGAGTAACTCCATGGATGAGTGGCAGACTGTGAGTGTCTGTATAGGTGTATGAGTGCATATGATAGTGTTGTAAAGATGAGTGATTGTATGTATGAATGATTGTATGGGTGAATGAGTGAAGGTGTGTGTAGACGTAGGAATCAGTGAGTGCGTATGTAGTAACTAGTATTGGTGTGTCAATGGTTTCAAAAATTATATTCTGTATTTAACACTGGGTGAAACAGAGGTTATATTAAAATGTGAGGAGATGCATTGTATTGTCACATGAATGATATCATCAGTGATGTGGTCATTGATGTCAAATGAGATGTCATCAGTGATGTCATTTGAGATGTCATCAGTGATGTCATCAGTGATGTCACTGACCATGTCATGAATGATGTAATATGTGACATCATCAGCAGTGGATTGCGGGTGCGCGATATATAGTTAGTGCAACTAACTATATATGGAATTTCAATGGTTTTGTGTGAGTAAAATAAGGTTTTTTAAATGCTAATTCCTAACGATATATGGTCTATAACCTATGGTTTTTTCAGTGAATTTTCAAGGTTTTGTAAATGCTAATTCCTAACTATATATGGTCTATAACCTATGGTTTTTTCAGTGAATTTTCAAGGTTTTGTAAATGCTAATTCCTAACTATATATGGTCTATAACCTATGGTTTTTTCAGTGAATATATATATATATATATATATTTATTTATTTTTTTGTATACTATGTGTACATGTGAAAATGTGTCGGTTCACCTGTTTACCTCTGTGGCACGGAAAAAATGAGTGGAACTAACGTCAGCACGCCAACGAGGTCCTCTTATGGCTCCTATGACATCATTCGGTATCGCGAGGGGAATCGTGCTATTATGACATCGTCGACCTGGGAGAAACCGAAACCAGTGATCCGTGGGCAGAGGCCCTGCAGATGGCACACGAGGTGGGGAGCCTAGTCGTGTGCACCGGCAGGGCAGCGAACTGACAAGCACCACTACCCACAGAAAAGGTAACAAGGGCACTGAATAACACAGGAACTTCTCTTTGTATCTGGCAGGAACAACAAGATTAACATGCCCTTGTTCCAAAATGTAGAATTAGCGCTACAACGCTCTTCAAGAGGACCTGCAAAGGATGCCGCTTCTGTCTTCTGTACACTGGAGGCGGCATATGGGTCATGCGGTATGGTCATACTGTGGTGGGACACATATTAGTTGACCTCTCATGGCACTGCTCCACACTTCGGGGACAACGCTTTCCATTAGCTGCATTTTCTTATGACGTGTCGCACGCGCTCCGTCCCACAGCAGAACCCCTTTAGATCCAAAAAGACGCTTCCACTCTCTCACCGGAAGTGAAACCAGGCCACGCGGACACTTTCACAATTCAACAGCTAGGACTGCACTTTTCGGTAAAAAAAAATTATTTCCTCCTAATTTATCAAATAAACGACTCACTGAAAAACAGGGGCCAGATTCGATCGGTAAACAGCCGTTACAACGACTTTTTTACTTCACAATACCATTACAACGCATGCATTACCAGGCATGCGTTGTCTATCACAAAGTCATTACTACGCATTTTTTTTAACGCATGGTCATTTACCACGCATGCCTTTTCAACAAATTTTGTCGTAAAGGTATGTATGGTAAACAACCACGAGTTCTAAAAAAATTTAGATGATCCACATCGTTGTTAGGAAACAGAGGCTGTTCCATTTCCTCACAACTACGTGCACCACCCCTCAGAGACTACATGAAGCAGGAACCACGAGGAGACAGGAACCACAAGGAGTGAGAGTAAGGGGGATTGGGCATGGGGTGGTGGTTACTTTTCTAGGGTTTAGGGCACTGCAGTGGTGTTTGTGTAGTGTAGGGGGTTGTGCTGGGGTTATTGTTTTAGAATTTAAGGCAGTGCAGTGGTGTTTGGTTAGTGTAGGGGGTCGTGCTGGGGGTGTTTTAGGGTTTAGGGTAGTGCAGTGGGGTTTGGGTAGTGTATGGGGTCATGCTGGGGTAGTGTTTTAGGGTAGTGCAGTGGTGTTGGTGTATTGTGGGGCGTCATCGTGTGGATGGGGTTTTAGGTTTTAGGGTAGTGCAGTGGTGTTTGGGTAGTGCAGGGGGTCGTGCTGGGGGTAGATTTAGGGTTTAGGGTAGTGCAGTGGTGTTTGTATAGTGTAGGGGGTTGTGCTGGGGGTTGATTTAGGGTTTAGGGTAGTGCAGTGGTGTTTGGGTAGTGTAGGGCGGCATTCTTGGGGTATATTTAGGGATTAGGGTAGTGCAGTGGTGTTTGGGTAGTGTAGGTAGTCATGCTGGAGGGAGTGTTTTAGGGTTTAGGGTAGTGCAGTGGTGTTTGAGTAGTGTAGGGGGTCGTGTTGGGGTAGTGTTTTTAGGGTTTAGGGTAGTGTAGTGTGTGGAAATGAAGCAGACGCGGTGAGTGGAATTATAAGTTTATTCCATACAGCCCACAAGCAGTGTGGTTAGCAGTAAGTGCTATCAGCTAGTTATGACAGTTAAGGGCAGGGAAGGAGGGAAAAGAGCAGTTGGAATGTCAGGGAGCCAAGGAGGCAATGGGTGCTCTCGCGCAGGAGAGCTAGGACAATTACTGTCACTCGCTGGCAGCAGTGCGTGACATTGCATATTAATAAGTTACAACACATCTTCCTCTCTTGCATGTTTAACAATTATTCACAAACAAAATCATCAAAGAGTTTGGGTTTGTTAATGGCTCTGCCGAACCTTCCTCTGAGACCGTGATGGTCTGATAGGACCTCAGTGTCTTAATGGGGATCGCTACTGGTCCTTCAAAACCTACCCCTGAGTCCCTGACAGAATCAGAATGTGAATCACCATCGCCACTCCGATCAAACTCAGGAGCGCGTAAGCTGATATCCTCATACTGGTCCGATGTGTGACGCTCTGTAAAGTCAGAGGTAAGTGGAGGACTGTGATCATATACGTCTGCATTAGTGGGACGCCCCCTATTGTTATAGGGCAGGAAACTGTGACCCCCGTCAGGTTTATCGTAATCAACCCACAAATCTTTACAGGTACTGTTGGGTTGACATAGAATTGACCCACTTCTGATGGCACTATGGGACTGATATTCATTCAGTTCCTTTCCAGTAAAATGACATTTGGCCAATCTGTTTATGTGCCAAACTTTCCCGTCACTGAGTCAGGCAGCATTGTTGTACAGTTTGCTGATGTGCAAGGGAGAGGTGAATCTGCTATCTCCCTTCCTGGTTTTCCTTTCAAGGCATACTTTGACAAGATCTCCTATCTTGAAAGAATGTTCTTTGACACCATGTCTGGAGTCGTACGAAACTTTCTAGCAAAGCACCGTTGTGCCTTTTCTATGTTGTTTCTGATGGTTTCAGGAGACCACTCAATCTGTTTGGAAGCTGGCATCCAACCAGGGTCTTTGCTCAGGGGTTCTCTGCATCTCATAAGTACAAAGGGTGCCTCATTAGTCCTGGCACATGGGGAAATCCTAAATGCCCAAATTAGTTTGAATATTCCCTCTTCCCAGTTGAGGTTGGCATTGTGGGATAGTTGTATATGCCCTTTAATGACTCGATTGAATCATTCCACAAGACTATTTCCATCAGGATGGTAGAGTGGGGTGGTGAGGTGGGTGATACAATTTCTTTTTAAGAATTAATTAAATGCCTCTGAGGAGAAATGAGGTCCATTATCTGTGAGCAAGAATTTGGGTAATCCCTCACTCAGGAATAGCTTGTCAAGAAATGAGATGACCGAAGAACTCTCAGTACTTGATACAATTTTTATAACAGGCCATTTGGAGAAGTGATCCATGACCACCAGAATGTACTTGATCACTCCATCAAAGCCTTCAATGTGTCTGGTGATATCCAAACCTATCCTCTCCCATGGCAATGTGGGCTGATTGAGGGGAGACAGAGGAACCCTGGAAGTTTTCAGATTCTTGTACGAGTCATTGCAGTTCACGCAATCTCTAATTAGGATTTTAATCTGCTTATCGATTCTGGGCCACCAATAATTGCATCTGACTCTTTGTTTGGTTTTTGAGATACCAAGGTGACCTATGTGGCATAAGCTGAGGATTCGTCGAGACTCTTTTTCTCAGGCCAGGAGCCTTTGATCTATTTGCACAAAGTCGGTAGGGCTAGATCGTTTGACATATATCTTTTCCATTCCTCTGCGGAGATTCTATCATGGTCTGAGTCTACTTTCTTACCATCTTCTTGTTGATTTATGACTTTGTTGTGGGGTAGAGGTAACCTGCTTAAGAAATCAGCTACCTTGTTCTTAACTCCAGACCAGTATTCAACTGTATAGATCTAATCTAGGAGTTTGACAGACATCTTACTGAGCCTGGGGGAAGCATTCTGCAGGCTCTGTAGGATCTTTAAATATCACAAAATGTCCCTCATTGACCAACAGTACTTTAGATATACCAGTGACCAAAATAATTTTTTATATCAAAGTTTTAATTTATCATTTTTTATAAATATAAAGTCACTTTTTTCACTTTAAGGGTTCATTCTTTATACAATACATTATATCATTGGCACATTTCTTTTATAACCATGATAATTGTAGAACAAGAACCTAAAAATAAATACATATACAATAAGATTACTCAACGCCCTCCTGACTGCATACCGGTACAGTCACTCCAATCATACAAAAACATTCACTCTCATACAATATCTGAAGATGAAAGAGGAGATTGGTCAGGAAAAAAAACAATTTTTCTCCTGTCAACATTACGGGTCTCAAACAAGGGTAATTTTGAGACTCGGCACTGGGTCGACGCGCGTTTCGGTGGAATACGTGTATTAGACACCACCATCCTCAGGACCACTGCAGAAATGACAGAAAATCAGGGGACCTATAAATGTAACAACATTAAAATTTACAACACTGGTCTATACAAGGATATCTACATTGATAAAGAAATACAAAAAATCTATTTTTTATTTTCATTTGTTTGACCAGGTGCAGACACGAGCAAAACACTGAGTACATTCTAGCATAACCTAAAATACACACATAATTCCATTATCTATTCCGCGCAGAGGTAAAGAGACTTCAATTAAAAAATCCTACAAATTTATTATGAAAAGACAAGTCCAACAGAGAGACCGACAGAAGATGTCTGATACTCTCTATCCTTATGGACACTGTTTGAAGAAAACATCACCATCACTCAGTATTAAACAAGTATATATAGTACCTACAATTCACAAGTCCAATTCAGATAGCAGAACAAGGTGTAAGTTGCGATAAATGTCTGTTAGATATTCACAAGATCGTCTGTTCAATAACCTGAAATATGTGGAACATATATATGTAAACTCAATTTTCCTTACAGCCAAAAGACAGAAGAAAGATGTTATATCTGTCAGTTCATACAATTACCCCAAATTAAGTATAAATAAATATATGGCTGGATTACTGGTTCGAATCGCTTCCCCAATAAATATAGGTGACAGAGGGAAAAAAACTGAAATAAAACAAACAAGGCCTCATCAATATAAGTGAAGTCAATTAAACCAATCATGTGTGAACCCTCATGATAGTGAACTAACCTCATCCTGTAAATCATTAGTATAGTTCCTTCTTTCCTCCTTGCATCTAATTCGGTAAAGTTCGTATAGAAATGATGATAGACAGAGGCTACCTGGAGAATTTTTTTTTAAAATACAGTGAGAGCAATCTACTTTGTTTCTAATTAACTACAGAAGACTATAACCCTGCCTTAATAGAACCACCCAAAATTCCTCTGTCCCAGTCAATGAGGAGCTTATACGAGGGCAATTGAACTGCAAAGCATCAGCATAAACACATCACTATGCCACGCTATTCACATGAAGATATAAAAAGCATTCACCTTAATTAAAAAATTTCGCCAACCAAAAGCGGTTCAGTCTACTACTATACGGCATTTAGACTCTACCAGAAAAATGCCTATAGTGTTATATCCGAAAGAATAAGTCGATTCATCCGGTGCTTCACCCCACATAGAAAACTGTATATACACCGGCATAACGAGTATACACTATGTCGGCAGAATAACTCTTAGGAATCACTATTTACAGCTAGCAAGTTAGATGTGGACTACCCTAAGGCTCGACTACCGCGCTTACCATGTCTCTCTTCTTAACGGCCGCATTGTCCACTATCCCTGCTGTCAAGACATTGATGGTATCACGCCCTAGATTTAAATATCCAGCTGCAAGTATCGCGAGAATAACAAACGCGACAACGTTAATGTGATAAATATAGAGGACGGACTAACCCGATTCCATAAACGATAGCGAAGGTGTAACAAACATAGCGGACGGACAGCGACCCGGTCCCATGATCGAAGTAAATAAACAAAAAATGCCAAGACCTACCAATAAAAGTCTAAAGTGCAATATTCTTAATCCAGTAATGTCCTTAATATATCTCCAAGAAGCGGCTACCAAATTTACATATAATTCAATAACCATTGCCTGGTGTAAATATGATATAATCCTAAACAAGGAAAACAGACTAATAATACAGCTAATACTCCAGGTCCTAATAGAAACAAACAACAGACTCTCAAAAAACTCGGCTATCGATTCATTTAAAAAATAGGACTGGAAAGTGTTGTCAGTATAATGGTCAGAGATGTAAAGACCACACAATAAAGATGGAAACTCAAAAAAAAACATTAAGATGAAACATTGCGATTTCCAAAATAGGATAATGAGTCCATATACTGAATAGGGACTAGTACTTATAATATACAGATACTGAATACAAAGAACATAGGAAAAATATAATTACCTAAAAAATGAGTAAATTATATTATTAAAGTCAAAGAAATATCAATTTACCACTAGGCATGATTGAACCACCTAAATAAAATATAAACATGCTCTAAAACTCAGTGAAATCCCGAATATAGCATATATATATAGTGCATACAATTAAGAGAGACTACCTGTTGGTAACGTACCATATTATATTTTCATTTAATCCTTTGCGCACGCTATCAAACTGGAATATCCAAAGGGTTTCACTTTTTTTGTGTGTGAAATCTATAGGTTGCCCCTGTTTATGTTGTACCTTCTCTATAATATACCATTTTAAGTCCTTCTCTGTATGGTTGAACTGTACAAAGTGCTGGACTAAAGGGGCAGTCATTTTATTTGTCCTGATAGTGGACTTATGCTCACTAAAACGCAGCCGAAATTCCCATCCTGTCTCGCCCACATATGCAAAGTTGCAAGGGCAGAAGAGAACGTATATGACATTATTGCTTCTGCAATTAGATAGACTTTTCAGATTGATATCTACATCATTATGACGTAAGTAGTCTGTAACTAGGGCAGAATCACAAGCATGACATGAGCCACATCTGTGATTACCCCGGATGCTAGGTAAGCCAGTGATGGAACTTTGAACAGCTTTTTTAGGTGTATCACGAGTGTGAACCAACAGGTCCCTGAGGTTCCGGTTTCTTCTATATGCCACCAATGGACGGGGCAATTGAGAATCATTCTCGTCAGTATTTAAAATCCTCCAGTTCTTGTTAATCACATTTTTTATTTTGTAGTTTAATTTGGAGTGATTAATCACACAGGTAATTTGATCTCTAGTATTGCGAGTGTTTCCCTTGAGTAATGCTTCTCTATCGTAATATTTGGCCAGTTTGTAAGCATGCCGCACCAGCCGGTGCGGATATCCTCGAAGAATAAGTCTCTCCTTCAGGGCATCGCCAAGTATATGGAAGGATTTCATATCTGTGCAATTGCGCCTGCTTCGAAGAAACTGTCCAAAAGGGATAGAATCTTTCTGACAATCGGGGTGGTAGCTTCCAAACTGTAAAATTTTATTTTTGGCAGTATATTTTCTATATAAACTTACTTGTAGATTGCCACTAGTACCATCGATGTTAATGTCTAGAAATTCTACCCTGTTAGTGCTCCAATTAGCTGTACATTTTAGATTCTTATCGCTGGCATTGAGCCAAAGGATGAATTCCTGTAAGTCAGATTGTTCACCCCTCCAGATAAAGAATATATCATCGATAAAGCGCTTCCATGAAAGCACGTTATCGAAAAATGGGGCAGCCTCATTAAAGATATTTTTGAGTTCCCACTCAGATCAGATCAGATTAGCTTTATTCGATTTTTAGTTAAAAACCATAAAAGCAACAAAAATACATACATGCATAGATATCTCAACATTTCATTACAAAGTTTAAGATCAACTATTAAAAACAGGATTAAATAAATGTAACGTATCAACTAATCAAATGTTCGTATATATTCAGGACTAATTACAGGCTGGATGGTTAATAGCACAGGGTACACGGGATCCCCTTCTCCAAGAATTAGAAGTCATAGTTATTGGCATTTGTCTTGGTATTGGAATATGTTGGGAGCCGGGATAAAAATCATACAAGTCCCAAATGCAAATGGGGCCATCTCCTTCTTTGGGCTGGCAAAATCGTAGATAGGGGACAATGTTCCTATTCTTAAATTTGATTAAAATCAAGTCCCCCGAGATGTCTTTAGGCAACATACCTAGCCACCCCACCCTCCTGACACTCAGGATTCCGCCGTCTAGGTCAGGTGGCAACGGTCTGTTGTGTTCTAGCCAAAAAATGACTTTATTTAGTAGGTCCTGGTGTGTTTCAAGCTTACCCCGGGTAAGTGCAGGGACCCCAGAGAGGACAGTCACGAATGGGGCAGCTTCGGGAGGTAAGTTAATGCGAGGCCTTCTTTCTAGAGCGACCCTGGGAGCTCTATGAGGTACGACTGCGGGGTTAAAAGTAATATTAGGGCCAGTAGGTGTGGGAGGAGAAGATTCAAGAGTTTGCGCTTTTCTGCATGTAGAGGGCTTGGGCTTTTCGTGGTTGATGGGAGGATTAGGGCCAATAGATAAAACAGTTTTTTCGGTTGGTATACAGTTATTTTTAAGTGTTTTTCGATGGTGGTCAGCCTGTCCCCCAAATCATTAATTTTTGTGACCAGAGGTGATATAGCAGATGTTAACAATTGCAAAAACTGGGCCAGTAAGGACGATAGGTGGGGTGATACAGGGTCGTATGATCTGTTGACAGCCTTGTCTGGCATAATTGTAGATGGGTTAGAGGGGTTTAAAGAAGGGCTGATACACGATTTCTTAGCGTTAGATTGGATCTCATTGTCATTATCATGCTTCCTTTTACAGTTTAAACCCCGGGACAGTGTGTTGGCTTGAGATTGGACTTTGATGGAAGAAAGAGGTACATCCCGTGGGGTGCCGTTTAGTTGGTCAGCGTCTCTACCCATTATAGGGGGGGTTAATGCGTCCTGGACGTACTTAGTGCCACACAGGGCATTCAGCTCCTCCCAGATGGACATGATTAATGGAAGAAAGAAGCCCGAAAAAAGACAATAGGCAATACAGTGGGAGATGGATAATGAGTTAAAAGCGTCTCTATACCTCCTTCTTGGAAAGGGTCAAGTGGGGTGGCCCGTCCCGTCCTTATCCGACCTTTGAGGGCCGTAGAGGGCCCGCCCTTTGCCCGGGCTCCGCCCGGCGTCCCGCTCACGTCCCGCGAAGTGAAGCAGAGCGCTGTTTGTAGGCGCCTCCTGGCGCTTGAGGTGCGTGGGAATGCAGCGCCGCCGCTGAGGCAGCCGGGAGTTGCAGTCCCGGGGCGGCGGCGCTGTCTCAGCAGTGAATGGACTCCTGGCGGTGGCGGCGGCAGAATAGGACTTCCCTCGTCCCCCTGCACAGGTATGTATGACTCCCCCCTGCTCCGCCAAGCAGAGCGCTGTTTGTAGGCGCCTCCTGGCGCTTGCGGTGCGTGGGAATGCAGCGCCGCCGCTGAGGCAGCCGGGAGTTGCAGTCCCGGGGCGGCGGCGCTGTCTCAGCAGTGAATGGACTCCTGGCGGTGGCGGCGGCAGAATAGGACTCCCCTCATCCCCCTGCACAGGTATGTATGGCTCCCCATAATGCATTCGCCACACTTGGCGCACACAAAGCTCCCATTGATCTGCTTATCAAGGGAACCATTACATTCAAAGAAGTTGTTATGTAAAACCACCTCCAGACATTTAAGTATGAAATTATCTGGTCTATTATCCGGATATCTATTCAAGAGGGCCGCCACAGAAAGCAACGGCTGACATTGAGAAATGTTGGTGTACAACACCTCAATGTCAAGCGTTACTAAAATGTGGTTATTAGAGTCAAAAGGAGCTCCCTCTACTTTGTTAATGATATCACATGTGTCTCTTATATATGATTCATATCTCTGTGTTAATGGACATATAAAAGAATCTACATATTTAGATAGAGGTTCCGTACAAGATCCTATAGTGGATATGATTGGGCGCATAGGAGGATCTTTCTCATTTTTATGCGTCTTGGGAAGACCATAAAGAGCTGAGGTGATGGGACAAGATTTATTAAGAAATTTGTATTCTTCGTCACAAATATAGCCCTCACTCAGGGCTTCTAACGTCATATCTTGTATATGTGTGTTCAATCTTGACAGTTCCCTAGATTGTGCTGGTCTGTAGTGTTCATCATTAGCTAACATATCCCTCATTTTATGATTGTATTGGGTCTTACTCAAAATAGCAATACCTCCCCCCTTGTCACAGGGTTTAATGATCACTTCGTGATCCTTCCTCATAGTTTCTAAGGCTCTCGTTTCTATTTTTGAAAGGTTAAAACCTGATTTGATAAGATGTTTTACTATCCGAGCAATGTCTTTCAGAACATTTTGTTCAGAAATATTAACGTCACATCCTTTACAACGCAACTTTTACCACGCAGTGCTATTACCTCGCAGGTTTTACAATGAAAACCATTACAACGCATTGTGCTGGGGGGCGCTCTAGGATAGGGAATAGATTTAATTTACTATCCAACACCTTCCCTAGTGTCCACGGGGACTGGAGTTGGAATAGTAAATTAAACTATTCACTATCCAGCACCCCAAAGCGCTATGCGTTGTAATGGTATGCATTGTAAAAACCGCGTTGTAAAAGCATGCGTGGTAAAAACATGCGTTGTAATGTCATACATCCGGTCCAACCATATCCAGAGTTGTAGTGAAAGTAGAAAGAAGTTTGCAGTGGGATAAGGTATTATGTTCCTCTGTGACTGGTCTGTTCATAAATAATTTTTTTAGTCTTACCTTTCTGAAAAAGGCAAAAAGGTCCTCGTGAAGTTTGAATTTATTTAATTTAGTACACGGGACAAAAGATAACCCACGACTCAATAAAGAAGTTTCTTCAGGTCTAAGGACTTTAGGAGAGAAGTTGTAAATAGGTAAGATCTCATTTTTCTTAGCGGGAATGTTGACATCATTTACCACCAATATTGGGGATTGCGTGTTCTCACATATTGTTGAGGCTGAGGTTGAAGGCTCATCTGGTGTTGCCCGCCCCTGTCTTGTTGCCACCTCACATTCCTTCCTCGAAATTGGCCCCCTGGTAAAAAACCACGACCATGGAAAGATTGCTGGGCACCTCTTCTCCTATATAGCCTTGAGTTAAATTGTGTCCCTCCTGCATCAAAATGGTTATCATTATCCGAGTCTGATGATCCAGTATCAGAAAAATTAGTAAAGCGTTGATTATAATTATTAGTCTGGTTTGACGCATAGCTGTTCTGATATCCATTCTGATAGTAATTAGGATTCAAATATGGGTAGGCTTTCTCTTTTGTGAACCATCTCATATCCTTCCTCAACTTTTCTGATTTTTTATTTGTAAGATAGGTTTCAAAATCTTTCATCTCACCTATGGTTTTGTCACATTTGATCTTAGCTTCCTCAACTGCATTAGATGCTGTGAGTTTCTCCTCTAAATCACTAATCTCCTTACCCAAAGTAGACGTAATTTGTTTTGCCATCGTTTCAATTATAAGCATCATCCAGTCCCTGGAGCAGCGGTTAGATATTAATGACCACCGCTCCAGGAACTTACGGATCTCCACAAAAAGGGCTGGGGCATTCCGAACTCTTAAACCTGAGGGGATAACTCCCACCTTCAAATACTCCAACATATAGAAGGCATGTGAATCTATACGTTTGTATTTTTTCTTAAGATTCAACAGATTCTGCCATTCACTATTATCTCCTTGTTGGGCAGAAGTCAGACCTCCACTATCTACTACTTGACCCAATAGTGAAGAAAATCCTCATCAGAGAATCCAAAAGAGGGTAACCCCTCCATTATCAGGACAAAACGAGGTAGCAACAATTAGAAAAGGATAAGGTTAAGAAAAGAATAAAGAAAAAAGTATATATATATGCATGCGTGAATAACACCCACAAGTGCTCAAAAAAGCAAGCTACACTGTCTGCTCAAGGCCAAACAAATATCTAACAATGTTTTAGACATACACAGGTAAAACCTGTCCCACAGTTAAAAAAACGTGAATGCAACAGCAAAGATAACGGGACCCCCTCTATAGTATTTTAAGGTCAGGGACACATAAATATCACAAAATTTCCCTCATTGACCAACAGTACTTTAGATATACTGTTGACCAAAATAATTTTTCTTTTATCATTTTTTATAAATATAATGTCACTTTTTTCACTTTAAGGGTTCATTCTTTATACAATACATAATATCATTGGTACATTTCTTTTATAACCATGATAATTGTAGAACAAGATCCTAAAAATAAATACATATACAATAAGATTACTCAAAGCCCTCCTGATTGCATAACGATACAGTCACTCCAATCATACAAAAACATTCACTCTCATACAACTATCAACATACAATATCTGAAGATGATAGAGGATAATGGTCAGGAAAAAACAATTTTTCTCCTGTCAACATTCCGGGTCTCAAAAAAGGGAAATTTAGAGACTCGGCACTGGGTCGACGCGCGTTTCGGTGGAATACGTGTATTAGACACCACCTTCCTCGGGACCACTGCAGATATGACAGAAAATCAGGGGACCTATAAATGTAAACATATTAACATTTACAACACTGGTTTATACAAGGATATCTACATTGATAAAGCTACACAAAAAATCTATTTTTATTTCCATTTGTTTGACCAGGTGCAGACACGAGCAAAACACTAATGAGTACATTCTAGCATAACCTAAAATACACACATCATTCCATTATCTATTCCGTGCAGAGGTAGAGACTTCAATTCAAAAGTCCTACACATTTATTATGAAAAGACAAGTCCAATAGAGAGACCGACAGAAGATGTCTAATACTCTCTATCCCTATGGACACTGTTTGAAGAAAACATCACCATCACCCAGTGTAAAACAAGTATATATAGTACCTACAATTCACAAGTCCAATTCAGATAGCCGACAGTCTCAATATTGCAAAAAATACATACATTTTATAACAAAAATTAATTAAAATATTAAGGGCCTCATTTTGATGTTGCTTGGAAAGTCTTTGACTGCTGGTCGGAGGCTTTACGACCGACATAGAAAGTTTACGCTCCAACCGCCGAATTTCAATGTCGAGCGGTGGAGTGTAAACCGGCCGGGGGAACTGACTCAGTTCTGAGGGGCTCAAGGAGCCCATTTGCCAGTCGGAAACCCCATATAATCCCTTAAGGATTGCATTTCCGCTGTCAAGATTATGATGTTGGTTTCTGACAGCCTTTTGAACTCTGTTCTGACATGGAAAGGCTTCTGGATAGAGACTTTGGGGGCCCCTAGCAGTGATGTGCACAGACTTACTTTGTACAATGGCAGCTTGTGCTGTGGGCGGTTTCAGATCGCCGCACAAGCTCTCTTTGTAAAATGGAAGTTTGCATCCTAATTGCGGTGTCTAGACCGCCGTCCTGAGTTTGGTCGGTTCAGCATCCACGACAATGTCAGTCAGAGGCAACTCCGACCAATTATTATTATTATATAGCTTATAAAGCGCGAAGCTAACCCCAACAGGAGTGTCCCGGCACTGGCTGCAGAGACAAAGAGAGAGGGAGGTGAGGATGTTGGGGCCAGTGAGGTCCTACGGGAGATTAAAGAGCCATGTCTTCAATGACTTCCGGAAGCTGGACTCTGAGTTGGCCTTTCTGATTGGTATGGGTAGGGAGTTCCAGAGGATCTAGGTTTTGACAGGGAATAAACGCCCGCCCATTCTAGCTTTGGCAAAGCGTGGCGTGAAGAGGAGTACAAGATGATTGGACCTTAAATTCCTTGTTTAGCATGATTTATAGATTCTTTCCTGTAAATAGTGGGGGCCAGCTCTGTTTACTGCCCTGTAAGCAAGGGTGAGTGCTTTGAATTCCGTCCGTTTTCTTACCGGCAGCCAGTGTAGGCTACGTAGATGTGGGGAAATGTGATGCCTTTGACGGACATTTCTGATGAGCCTTGCAGCTGCGTTCTGTATTGTTTGCAGTTTTCTGAACAGGTAGGCTGGTAGGTCCAGACACAGACTGTTGGCATAGTCCAATTGCGATGTAACCAGTGCATGGACAATTGTTTTTGTACAGTCCATCGGTAGGAAGTGGAGGAATTTTCGTAATGATTTCAGTTTCCAGAAACATGCAGAGGAGACATGGCCTATCTGGGCTTTGCACGAAAGGGTATTGTCAAATTTAAAACCCAGGTTCCTGGCCGAGGAAACAGGACAGGGGGGAGGATTAAGCTGCGAAGGCCACCAAAGTTCAGGTCAGGGGGGATGTCTGATTGAAAAACAGTACTTCTGTTTTATTGGCATCCAGCCGCAAGCAGTTCTTGGTCATCCAATTTGAATTATCTGTAAGACAATGCTTGAACTTAGTGAATGCCTCCTCTGAGTTGTCTTTGAAGGAAAACATCAGCTATGTGTCATCCGCATATGAGATGACACTTACGCCATGTTGCACAATGAGTGCGGCTATGGGGGCAAGATGAATGTTAAAAAGGGTAGGGCTAAGGGCCGAGCCCTGTGGAACTCCACAAATCATGGGGCGGGGAGAAGAGACGTGCGGCTGCAGTCTTATTTTTTGGAATTGCCCCTCAAGAAAGGAACTGAACAAGGCCAAGACAGTCCCATTAACTCCCAGTTGCCTGAGCCTGTCAAGGAGGATCTTATGAGACTCCGTATCAAACGCCGCAGACAGGTCAAGCAGCACAAGCATTGCACAGCTAACTTTGTCCAGGGTTTCCCGGATAGTTTCAGCTACCTCCAGCAGTGCTGTCTCAGTGCTGTAGCCAGCTCTAAATCGGGATTGCGTATCGTGTAGCAGACCAACATCGTAATGAGGCCCTTAATATTTAACAGAAAATCATATTAAATTAAATAAACATATATAAATATTTTAACATTACAAAAAGAAATGTTAAAAATACAATAAAAATATACACTTAAAATTGAAATAATTATAACTAATAAAACGCTTTAACAAATGTAATTTATATTTATATATAATTTATAGTAATGGAAACCAAATATTTTGTAATATGTTTAACATTTATAAACACAATTCCTTTTTTTTATTTTGTCATGTGACTCAATTTATATTTTTTTTAAAAATAATGATGTATGCCAAATAGGAAAACCCACTATAACATTAAGCCCTTTACGAAAACTGTACAACAGTACACTCCAATCTAAAATAGTTCAGTAAAGTGTTGCAGAATAAAGAGGTGGCATTTACTAGGCCCACTCCAATCTAAAGCAATTTGTGGAAACTGTTGGAATCTAAGGGGGTGTCATGTACTATTCCCACTTCAATCTAAGCCACTTTGGAACTTTTAGAACACTAAAGGGGTGACATTCACTATTCTCATTCCAATCGAAATCACTTTGATGAAAGTGTTTGTTCAATGTTTTCCGGTGACATCTACTATTCCAACTCCAATCTAAACCCCTTTTGGGATATTGTCAGACAGTAAGCTGCCCATTATGAGTCTGGCGGTACACGGATCGCCAGACTTGTGGGGGCGCGGAAGCGTGGTCTCCCAACTGCCCTATTACCATTAGGGCAGTCGGACCACCATTGCCTCGCCACAGCTGCCTGGGAACCGCTGTTTCCTGGCGGTGTTGCGTAGGTCAGGATGCCGCAATATGCTTTGCAAGACCCCTGTGTGCGAGCACCCCAGTTCATGCCGTGCACAAACTGTTTTTATTGTTTCATTTGCGGTGCCCATTTTCTGAGGCACCGCTCTGGGAACACTAAAACCCGGCCTGCCAGACAGGAGGAAACTCTCATCTGGCACATGGTCTGGCCACAGCTTTGGCAGAGTGGTGGCGGGGTGTCCCCGGGGAAGTATCGCCAAAGTCGTAATCAGGCCCTAAAGGGTGACATTTGCTGTTTCAACTCTATCCTAAACCATTTTGGAGTAAGAGTTGGACACTAAAAAGGTATAATCCACCATTTCCTCTGCAATCTAAACTATTTTGAGGAAAGATTACAACACTAAAGGGGTGAGATTCACTGTTCTCACTCCAATGTAAACCACTTTCAGAGAAGGTTTAGACATCAAATGTGTAAAATGTACTATTCACATTCCAATGTATACTACTTTGAGGAAAGTTTTGGACACTACAGAGCTGACAATTACTATTTCCTCTCCAATATAAAACACATTGGTGAAAGTGCTGGTGTGTGTGAGAAATTGGGTTGTTGGTTTAAGGGGTAGTGACACCTGTTCAAACAACAGTCACTGTCAGTCCCTGTCAGGGTGAAACACAAAATACACTAATTAGTCTGTGCTTGACCCTCTATTAGCTTGGCACAAAAGCATTCAGGCTCAACCTAGATGCAATGTTTAAAGGATTTTTGCAGCACACAAACAGTAATAAAGTGAAAACACAACTCAAGAGGTAATACATTATTTGATTCTAAAACAACAAAAATCCAATCAGTACAACCGGAGTTGTGAATTTTAAAAGTTTTTAGTAAAATCTAGCACCTAGAGGATGAAAAACCAACCACAGAATCTAGTCCCATGAGACTGGGTCAAGCATTTAAAATATGGTCGACCGCGACAGAGCTCGAGTCGATTATAAGAAGCAGATTGGACCCAGTCGATGCTTACCTTTGGACTTAGAAGAAACTTTGAAGGAAACATTTTTGGACGTTCTTTGTAAATGATGTCAGTTCCCTACAATGGAGCAATCCTAATGTAACCACGGGTGCAGTTTTGCAATTTGAGGGTGTACAGATTTATAGTTTGTGGTGATAAGATTGAGAAGTTATGGGAATAATTGCCTACAGAGGAAAACCTTAATTATAACTGCTGTTAGGGACTTCTTAGCGAATTGTACAGCAATTTTTAACCAGTTTGAGCTGGCTTTTGTACATCCATTGCTTTTTGCTGTTACTTTTCGATTGTCAGCTCTTCTCTGAGGGAATTATTATCTCAATCAATCAGGGGTTTGTAGAGCGCATTACTCACCGTGAGGGTCTCAATGCGCTGGGGCATGGGGGTTTCGGGCAGCTCCGGTCATCCAAAGAGCCAGGTCTTGAAGGTCTTCCTTAATGCTTGCAGAGTGGGGCTTCATCTGATGCTGAGGGGGAGCTTGTTCCAGTTCTTGGCTAACACTTTTATGTATGCACTAGGGGATAACTATAGTGTGGATTAGAGGGGCGTGGCCAAGCCAAGCAGCAAGATGGCCGCTGATTGAGAGGGCTGTGCCAGCCAAGGCCATATATCCTGCAATTATCCTGTTTAATCCCGCAACAAATAAGGGAAAAATGCATGATGGGCTTGCCTGGAACCTGCGGCGATAATATTCAGCCAACCCTATGGCTGTGGAAGACACGGTCCACCCTCCAGAAGTTTTGGGAAGGATCTGGCCTGCCACGGCCTGGTGTGCGTGACCCTGGGGCCCCTGTGACCACGCTTTGACTGCAGTGCCAATCACAGGAGGAGACCCTACGAGAGCGTTCTCTCGGGTCGCGGGGAATATGAAAAGCAAAAATCTGCAGCCAGCCGAAGAGCAAGAGTAAAGGCCTGGCAAAGCGGGAGCACCGGTGAGTCTTTTCAGGTGTCCCAGGCCTGTGCTGCCTGATCGGGTCCCATGGAGCAGGGCACCTGGTGGGTGGCCCCAGGGCCCGTACTGCTGCATCGGGAGTGAGACGGGCCAGGAGCGAGCAGTGCCCATAGAAGATCGGGCCTGACAATTGCGGTCAACCCCAGGGCCCTTGAGAACTCTGGAGAATTGCCCGCGATGGCGGATATATACCCCCAGAAGCACTAAGTGAAAATCCCGGCCGACCACGCTGTTGTTCGCCCCGGGTTGCGGAGGTGTGCTGGTGTTTGCTCAAACGCTCTGTCCATCATCCCCTTTTTGGTATCGCTTTGTTCGCCCTAAGTTGGCAGGGTATGTCCAGACCTGGTTCCCTTGCTCACTTTGCCACTGGATTTAAGATAGCCTGGCTGATGAGGGTAATGAACCCGAAACTGCTCCCAGGATGGTGTTTCTGGTCCAGGGAAGACATGGCTTGGCAGTTTGGGCGGGACTGTTTCCATGAGGCGCAGGGTTAGACTGATTTGCATATGGCCATGTCTGAACTGGGGTGGTGGAGTGAGCTAAAGAATGATGATGGATTAAAACCAGATCAGTTGACTGGGGGTGAGTGTTTGATTTGCTCGAACACTCCGTCGATCATCCCTATTTGTATCACATTGAGAATCAGCCACATCGCCGGGGTGCACTGGGCTGTGGCGCGAGCCCGTAGTGCCCTGTCTGGGGACATGCTGGCATGGGGCACCACCCTGCATTTGACCAGTGCCATTGTGGTGCAACCAACCTGCCAGCACAAGCTGCGGACTGACTGCAAATTACCCAGCCATGGCAGGTCATCAGTGAGCGGTGCCCATTGGGGTTTGGGCCTGAAAATAGCAATCCTCCTCAGGCTGTGGGAACTCTGGAGCATGGCCCTCGCTGACAACTACGTACCTGAAGAAGCCACCGACCTCGCGGCGTTCACCCCGGGGTGCGGCCTTGTGCTGGTGTGTCTTCCTGGTGTGCTTGGCCCGGTGCTGGGGTGCCCAGGCTGGGGACCGGCTGCGGCGAAACAGGGTGTGTTCGGCTGTTGCGCAGACGTGCAAGCCCCTGCCTGGGAATACACTGGTCTAAGACGCCTCCTAGCATTCAGCCGTTGCTATTGTGGAGCATTCAAAGCGCCAACACAAACTACGCACCAACTGTGACTTAACCAGCCATGGGAAAAGCAGATATAAAGCAGCTCAAATTGACATTCGATAAACGTGAAACACGTCAAATGGAAGGGGGAACCACGACCGCTACTAAGATTTGCGGAGCTGACTCTGTCCCCACTCAGGATGATGAGCTAAAATCCATGCTGAGAGAAGTAAAGGCAAGCCTAAAAGCAATGGACTCAAAGCTTGATTCCCTGGCTGCGCACATGGACCAGGTGACGCAGCAGGTTGAGAAGCATGAGACCCGGCTCAATGCCATTGAAACAAGGATATCTGACTCAGATGACCACCAAGCTGAGACGCACAAAAAGTTGCTACATATGAACAAAGTTATAAACCTGATAAAGGTTCAAAATGAGAACTGGAAAGCCAAATCTCATCTTAACAATGTGAAAATCACTGGGATCCCGGAGACGATAAATATCTCAAATATGGAGCAATATGTGGAGTCAATATTGAAAGACATGTTTGGTAAAGACCTTTCAAGCATGTTCCTTGTGGAGTGTGCGCATTGTACTCTGGGCCCCAAACCAACAACTGGGGCTCCACCACGCCCATTCCTTGCTCACCTCTTGAACTATAGAGACCGGCTACCCTGGGCATGGCTTGCAAGCAAGGCTTAGTTCAGTACCAAGGTAACACTATATCCTTGTACCCGTATTTCACCCAATTGGTTCAAGCAGCAATACATGAATTCACTCCAGTAAAGAAACTACTTCAGCAATACAGAACAAACTATGCCCTCCTCTATCCTGCTAATCTCAGAGTGCACACTGATTAATTTACATGGACACTCGAGCTGCGATGAAATTTGCTAAGCCCAAATCCGAAACATGTGAATGGTGCTGCACTGGAAGACTGTCTGAGTGATCATGACTGAATGCGAAATCTCCTGAACTCAGATAAGCCAGGGCTTGATCCCTTCTTTTTTCACTCAGTTATACTGAGCCCAGCCCTAGGAGGCCCCTATATATATGTCCTCAGGTGTATTTTGCATTTGTACTAATAGCACATTCACACTTTTGTATTGGCTTGATTGATGTGCTTTAAACTGTTACCAACCTAGCCACATGTTCCGAATTAAATTGGCTCGGCCACCCAGCCTCAACTGGCAGGGGTGTTCGCCGGTGACTTTTCCCTCCCCATGGGATAATTCCCTTATAGCCCTTTGCGCTATTCCACTACTCCACATTTGTTGGGGAGGCATGGGTGGGGTACTTTATTAACCTGCTTGGGGGGCTGCTGTGGGAGGGGGGGACTGTTTTAATTGTTGTTGTTTAATGTTGCAGACTGTCCGACTGAAAGCACCACCGATATGTAGCTTCACCAAGACCTCAGATACTCATTGCAACTACAGAGACGTACAGTGTTCAGACACACACCTACACATACCTGGTTCCACTTATTATAGGCAATGCGCAGATCCACGAATTTGGTACTGCGTCCTACTAAAATTCCGAGATGGCTGGCAAGAACTGCTTAAATTGCATCACATGGAACATGCGAGGCCTAAATGACCATAGAAAAGCAAGATTAGTGCATTCTTATCTGGCTAGACACAGGGCTGACATCTGTTTCATACAAGAGACTCGCCTAACCAACACCTCCCTGCCTAAACTGAAGTCCAACAGATGGGGAGAAATACACACTTTGACCTATTCCAATTACTCAAGGGGGGTGACAATTTTTATCCACAGGAGGCTCCCATGGACAACTGAGAAAGTCACCATAGACCCGGAGGGCCAATACATTATTTTAAGCGGTCCTGAATTTTTTTATCGGACGTGGCAGGATGTTCTGACTATGGAACACAATGCTATACTACGGGAGGTGACTTCAATGTTTCATCAGAACACGCTGACAGGATGGGCGCACCTAGGCCACATCATCCACAGTCCGCTGCCAGGCTCCGCTTGATAATGCTTGACCATTGTCTGGTTGTCACTTGGCGTGCCTTGAAACTGAATGTCAGAGAGGGCACCTGTGTGTCTCAATAACACAGAGCCTGGTCTAGACTGGACTTCTGGCTCACATCCAGAGATATCCACTCATTGGCCATAGAGGGGAAGCACCATCCACGTACACTGTCGGACCACACACCTGTGGCACTCCGACTTCAAATCCCTTGACCATACATTCAGCCCTTTACATGGCACCTACCTCATATTCACAATATGTCCTTGTGAATTCCCATATCAGCCCAGGTTCTGGTGTTAACCTGGGCTGTTATGGGAATTAACAAGGGCATATTATTAAGCCCATTATTGCCGCTTTAGCGGCAGTTTCCTGCCGATAAAAGCCCTTTCTTGATAATATGGCCCTGAATTCCCAATAGCTTAGACAAATGGCCTGGTGAGATACCTGGGATTATGGATTAGTTGAGATATCCAGAAGATTTGGTCAGCCAACTATGGCAAGGTGATGGCATGGACCTCTATCCCTTACAGGTCACATAGCGATAATAAAAATGATAATCCTCCCTAAACTACTATATCTTTGTAAACATCCCCATACCCATTACTTCACAATCTTTTAAGCATCTCAAGTCAAGCATGATTGAGTTGGTTTGGGCGGGAAGTCAAACTAGGACATCATGGGACCTTCTTACATTACCATTGGCACAGGGTGGGCTGGCAGCTCCTGACTTTGTATTGTACGCATACTGTGCCCAGGCTCAATATCTCCCTTTTGGCAACATCCAACGCCCTTCCAGCCACATGTAGCCATAGAAATCGACAGACTTGCCCCTATACCCCTGTCAAATGCATTATATCAAGAATACAAGTGCCCCAGACAAGAGATTGACACCGCAGAAATCCTACGCTGGACCTGAAGGGGAATCTGCAGTAGGGCCAAATTGGAAATGCTATATGCACCATCCATGCCACTTGCCAAAAATCCATTGATCCCACCGTTAATGGAGCGTAGCGTATGGAGCCGCGCACAACAGAAGGAGCTAATAACATTCAATGATCTATACCCTGATAGCTCATTCCTTACTCTACAACACTTATGTGATGCACTGCAACCTTCACCACTAGATGTCCTGCTATATTTCTAGCTCGGAGCTGCATGCCGTGCACACTTTGCTACATTCCCTGCCGCCCTGCTGTCGTTGGAGGCATTGGAGCATGTCCTAAAGGAACCCTTGGCGTGCAAGTTGGTCACCCTATTTACACTACTACCCAGCGTGAATCACCGATCACCACACCTTGTGCATGTGCCGCCTGGGGCATAGACATAGGGGAAAATATTTCTGATGAACAGTGAGCATTCTGGTGCAGGGAACTAGAAAACCTTTTACCAAACTACCGCCTTAAACTCATACATTTTAAATACTTGCATCGCCTATATCAAACTCCAACACAATTACACTGCATGGGATTGTGACCTGATACAAAATGCTGGCACTGCGGTGCGTTACAAGCGAATTTCCTTCACTTGGCCTGGGAATGCAGTTCTATTGCTAACTTCTGGGTTGGGGTCTTCCCTCACATAGAGGACATAACAGGGAACAGCCTACCGTGCACTTCTCTGGTGGCGCTGCTGGGATATGTATGCAACATGCCGAGCACAGGGAGACGTCTCTCGGCGCTACTGCTCCTTCTGGCAAAGAGACGAGTGGCAATGCACTGGGGGAAACCAACGCCACCAGTCATAAAATCCGTGGCTGAGGATGTCACATACTGTAGAGACCGGCTGACATGTTATTGGGAACTTGTACCAGCCCGATCCTGCCCCAAAGACATATGGACCCCGTTTACACACTGGCTGGGCTCAATAGATGGTGCCGCCCCATAGCAGTCACCAGTTCCATCACAGTAATAATGTACACAACAAGGTATCGCCATGTATATAGTCTGTGCATTGGTATTGTCGTATGGTAGTGGCTAAATGTGTAGGAACCATGTGTTAGTACATTGAGGAATATTCAATCTGTAACTCAGTCAGAACTCAAACAGCTGTTAAGTGTCTGTTGGTTGATAAATGTGCACAATGTATATAATTGAATGTTGAAACACTAATTGTATTGATAAGTAATGCATTTGTTGTTTTGGTTTGTTAACAAATGTAAAAAAACAAACACATTTTTTTGAAACTATAGTGTGGATTAGTCTCATGAAATCTCTTTGTTCTCTTTCATATTAAGTGAACTTAGTGAAAGCTCATTATAATAATATTTTGGAATTTTGCCTCACTGAACCATGAAATACAGGATTTTAGTACAGGATATATAGACTATTATCTATATATTTTTTTAGTGTACAATATCTGTCATATTTATTCTTGCCTGTAGATATTAAAGGCAACTTACTGAAGATGAGATCGAGGTAATCAAAGAAACAAAAGAACATTGTAATTCGAAGATCTAGGAAGAATTCGTCTTTTTTTTATTGATTGAAGGTACATGAAAATGTTTCCTAATATGGTTCCTTAAATACTTACTTAGATTTAGCAATCACATCATATTGATGTTAAAAAGTTACATTTGTATTAAGTTTCATAAACAGGAAGGATGATCCTGTCAAGTGACTTCAGCAATATTTATGCTCTATGTAGGAACTGGCTAAATAAGAGTTTGAGTTTTGATGGGGGACCATGCAAAACTATAGAATTATATATGAATATGGGTCAAAATCCTAAGTTATGTTTATAGCTCTCTCCCTGTAAAAATGAAATTGTTTTATGGCCTGACTAAAATTAGAATCTCACCAGGTGAACAGGGACAATTTCTTTGGTAAAAATGTATAAATATTTTATTAAAATACTTATGACCATGATATTCTGATCATGTATTGAATATCTCAGAAATGTTTATCTGCTCTCCTGTATTATACCTCTTTTTTGTAGTTTTTTGTGTACTTTTGTGGCCTTTGTGCGATAATTGGTCTCTTGTAAAAATTGCATATCCAGTAGACCTTAGTGGGTCTCAATTGATCAGCTTTGTATTTGTTTTTAATTTTTCTTCACCTCTTTAAATTGGTCTTCTTCTATCAGAATTATTTAGTACTGTTTAACTTAAGTTTCTTTTTGTTCAAAAACAATAATTAGTGTGTGATGTCGTTGCTAAGAGACTATATGTTATATTTTTTAATTAATAGCCCTGTGTTGGCTTGGCTGTATATGTTACAGTATTTGATGAAGAACTTTGATCAAGTATGAGACAGCTTGACTGCATATTTAATTCCACGCTATTTGAGAAAGAATGTTTCAAGTGTATGAAAAGAAGATAAGCTTGAAATAAAAGACTATATATGGATTTCTGAACTGTGATATGTGCCTTTCTCTGCACATGAACTAAAGAGGAGCATATGGATTATTCCCTATGAGGGAAACGGGGACTGAGAACCAGCTTGGGGCTAATTTTCTATTCAATTTTGTGAATTTCACTTTCAGAGAAGGTTTAGACATCAAATGTTAGACCAATTTAGAAACATTGAGTAGAAGGTAATAAATTATGTGATTCCAAAACAACAAAAATCCAATCAATCTAACCATAGTTATGAATTTTTAAACTTTTTAGTAAAATCTAGCACCTAGAGGATCAAAGTGCCAACCGCAGACATCTAGTCCCGTTAGACTGGGTCAAGGTTTAAAAATTGGTCGACAGAGTGTGAGTCGAATACAAGAAGTGGACTGGACCCAGTCGATTACTTTTGGACTTAGAAGAAACTTTGCAGACAATATTTTGAGAAGGTAAAGTTTGGCGGGGCAGAGCTGCAGGTAGTGTCTGCGGAGAAAGATTCATTTTAGGGGAGCTGCTGGACGTAGTTGTGGTACAGATATCTATGTTAGAACTTAGAGGCTTATTTAGATGTTTGTGCTTGGGTTACTTCACCACAACGGTGACAGTTGTCCCATTCTCCGAAATCTAAATCCCATAGGAAATAATGGGATTTAGATTTCAGTAGACAAGGTATTCATCATCATTGTGACCAAGTAACCCGTATACAAACATCTAAATCAGGCCCTTGGTCTCTTTTTTGAAAGCTGCAAATCATCAGCAGGAAGTCTGCAGCCTACGAGAGTTTCAGGAGGCCGAATACCTCTTCGGAGAAGGACCACTGAACATGATTTACTGCTGTGGAGAAGAACTTAGCCAGAGCTACTGCAAAGGGAGGCTGTCCAATGATGCGCCATGGCAGTTAGGCGAGCAGGTTGGTCGCGGTCTTCCCTCGGTTCCCAATGCAGGTTTTAGCCAAAAATGTTCTACATCCCAAGTTTTGGATTTTTACTATGTGGGCACCTTTAACACCACAACAAAGGGCTCAGGGCTGGAGGGGCACTACTCTGGGGTTCAGGATTCACTCAAGCTGGGTGAGGCGAGCTCAAGATGGTGGGAAACAGGTATGTCCCTGTGGCCCTGAACAGGAGACCAGCAAGCATGCCCTTGGGCTCACTTTGGTAGTCCTGTTTCAAGTGATGAAGCATGGATAAAGCAGGAGAGCTGGCCTCTGGTAGTTCAAGGCAGGCTCCAGGCAGCACAGCATTCCCTCCAGGTGCAGCAAAGCAGCCTTTTAGAGTACACAGCAAGCCACAGCAGCAGGCAGTCTTCTGAGAGTCTTTCTGCAGGCCCGAAAAGTGAACTGAAGAATGGGTCAGAGGGTCCCATTTTTATAAAAGATGCCTTCTTTGAAGTAGGAGACGTTTCTAGAGGTTTCTCCCTGAAGTGCTTGGAATTTCCTGACTCCCCTGACCTGGCTTCAAGCTGGCTGCAGGGAAAAACGAGTGACGACAAGCCCATGGCATGTAGGCAGAGCACAGCCTTTTCAGTTGCAAGTAAGGCTGTGCCCACCTCCATCCCCTATCCTGATAGTTGATGGCCTATTCAGGCACACCTAATCATTCCATTGTGTGACTGTATGGGAGGAATTCACAAAGTCTTGCTCTCAATTACACCCAGTCACATGACTTAGGACCGAATGAGGGCACGGACTAGCAAAGGTCAGAAAAGGTTGACTTTCTAAAAGTGGCCTTTTCAAGATTGCAATTTAAAATCCCACTTTAGCATTTTTAATGACAATTTAATAGATACCAAATGTGAAATCTTCACCTGTTCCCAATCAAAATATAGCACTTATTAAATGTAAAAAGGCAACCCAATGTTATCCTATGGGACATGTAGGCATCACAATTGTGAAAAACGTACTTAGGAGTTTTTCACTACCAGGACCTATAAAATCAAAAAGTAGATATCCAACCTTTTAATTACAATGTGCCCTGCCCTATGGGTTGCTTAGGGCCTATCCTAGGAGTGAGGTATATGCAAAAAAAGGGAAGGTTAAGGCTTGACCGACGACATCAGGACCCTGCTGGACAACGGCGAGACCGTAGCACTCATCCTCCTAGACCTCTCTGCCGCCTTCGACACCGTCTGCCACCACACACCACACGCAAGCCTCCACGCCGCAGGGATCCGAGACAAGGCTCTGGATTGGACCACCTCCTTCCTCTCCGGCAGAACTCAGTGCTACTGCCTCCCCCCATTCTTTTCCAAAACCTCCGAGATCATCTGCGGCGTACCCCAGGGATCCTCCCTCAACCCGACGCTGTTCAACATTTACATGGCCCCGCTCGCACATGTAGCCCGACAGCACGACCTCAACAGAATCTCCTACGCCAACGACACTCAGCTGATCCTCTCCCTCACCAAGGACCCTATAACCGCCAAAGCCAACCTCCATGAAAGAATGAAGGCCATCGCCGACTGGATGAAGACCAGCCGTCTGAAGCTGAATTTGGACAAGATGGAGGTCCTCATCCCCGGCTCCAACCCTTCAGCCTGGGACGACTCCTGATGGCCGACGGCACTGAGCGCAGCCCCGACACCCACCAACCATGCACGCAACCTGGGAAACATCCTCTACTCAATGCTCTCAATGACCAAGCAAGTCAACGCGGATTAGGCTGTGTGTTTGTGTCCCTTCTGAGGCGGAAGCCGGGAGGTTTGCTGTCTCGCTATTTCTGTGCAATTTTAAAAATACCTGTTACTTTTGCTTGTTTTAAGAAGCTTTTAAACTTGTTGACACCTCTCCCCACCTCCTCGCTGCCTGGGCCACTCTCAGCCGAGTGTTGACGCTGAGTAGTAGGTCCCGGGTAGGCGAACATTCACAGCGGCCATATTGAGTGTGTGCAAGCGCTTTGACGCGCTCTAGCTGCGCATAAAAGGGGCATTCCTGAGCCCTATTCTCGATTAGGCTGTGTGTTTGTGTCCCTCCTGAGGCGGAAGCCAGGAGGTTTGCTGTCTCGCTATTTCTGCGCAATTTAAAAAATACCTGTTACTTTTGCTTGATTTAAGAAGCTTTTAAACTTGTTGACACCTCTCCCCACCTCCTCGCTGCCTGGGCCACTCTCAGCCGAGTGTTGACGCTGAGTAGTCGGTCCCGGGTAGGCGAACATTCACAGCGGCCATATTGAGTGTGTGCAAGCGCTTTGACGCGCTCTAGCTGCGCAGAAAAGGGGCATTCCTGAGCCCTGCACTCGATTAGGCTGTGTGTTTGTGTCCCTCCTGAGGGGGAAGCCGGGAGGTTTGCTGTCTCGCTATTTCTGTGCAATTTTTAAAATATCTGTTACTTTTGCTTGATTTAAGAAGCTTTTAAACTTGTTGACACCTCTCCCCACTTCCTCGCTGCCTGGGCCACTCTCAGCTGAGTGTTGACGCTGAGTAGTAGGTCCCGGATAGGCGAACATTCACAGCGGCCATATTGAGTGTGTGCAAGCATTTGACGCGCTCTAGCTGCGCATAAAAAAGGACGGATATGTCTGCGCGCAGCGGACGCGTTCAGCGGACATGCCGGACGTGTGCCGGAGTCCTGCCCGTCTGCGCCCGTCAGCACCAAGGAGGCGACAGGGGCCAGGGAGGCTGACGGTATAAACACCCCTCTCGCAGTAAGCTTTGCCTACTCCTTAAGCACTCTTAAAGCACTTAAGCCATCCTGGCAAACCTGTCATCATAAGCATGTTCCTGAGAGACTGCGGGACGGTTGTGAGTGCTGGTGCCTCAGGGACGTGAGTACTGCATCCCCATTTACACCTTTAGGCGCCCCTATTGTGACTAGGGAACAACACCCTCTCTCTCCTCCTAAGGAAACGGGCTTTCTTATCAATTCTCGCTCCCTAATTAAAAATAATATTGCTTTTAGAGATTTTATTTCGGAGAGGAAGCCTTCGTGGGTTTTTGTTACCGAAACCTGGGGCTCAGAATCATCCGGACCAGATCTGATCAATGCCATCCCTGATGGTTATACCTTTCTGAGACTGGACAGAGAGGGACGTAAGGGGGGGGGGGAATTGGCATTCTACACAAAAATTCAACAATTTGTCGTATTGAGTGTCTCCCATCCCCTTCATAACTCCTTCCAGGCTTTACACTTTTCCCTTAGCCCCTCTCCTACGGTGTCCTTTGCGGGCATTCTCATCTATAGACCCCCAGGTCCCAAGTCTGCTTTCACTGCTAAACTCCTTGAAATCTTGGAACCATTCATTGATAAGCCCAACTTCACCATTCTTGGTGATTTTAATTTCCATTTGGAAATCCCCAACTCGGCCAATACCATTTCCTTGGTAGACTCACTGGCCTCTTGTGGTCTCTTACAAAGAGTAGGAATTTCTACCCATTCAGCCGGCCACACTTTGGACGGGGTGTTTACCAACGATTCTAGGTTGGAAGTAGGCCTCCCCCTTCCTCTCTCCTGGTCAGACCATAAGGCAGTCCCTATCGAGTTCACATTGTGTCTACCCTATGTGCCCCTTAAGGACAATAACATCTGGGCTCTGAAAAAGGAACTACAGGGGCCTGAATAACGAGTCCCTTGGCCCTATTATCGCCAACCTCAAGTTCTCTCCCAATACTGATACTGATGTTGCTGCTTCTGAGCTTGCTAGCACCATCTCGAAGGCTGTTAACATCCTAGCCCCGGCTAAGCCTCACTATTGCGCTAGGAAACGCCCGTCGGCCCCTTGGTTTTCAGACTCTCTTAGACATCTTAGGCAGGAGTGTAGGAGGCAAGAAAGGTTCTGGAGAGCCCATCCTGATCCTGATGAGAGGATTAAACACAAAATCCTTATTAAAGGATACAAAGCCGCTGTCCTGGCAGAAAAACAGTCATATTTCACTAATCTGACAACCTCCCTCTGCTCTTCCAGTGAACTATTTAAAATTATAAATTCCTTATCTGTTGTCCAACACCCCGATCCCATTGTCGCATCTCAAGATTTCTGCGATCAGATATCCTTGTTCTTTCATACTGAAATCGTGGATATCTACTCAGCCCTAGAATCCCTCAATCTGACTCAGGCGCCCGCCCGTCATCTGCACTATCCCCCTGGCAGGAGCCGCCCCGGGCTCCTCGCGGAAACCTGTCCAATTTTCCTCTTCTTAACCCCGAAATTCTTAATGAGCTCCTCGACAAACTTAAATCTGGATCCCCCCTGCACCCCTGCCCTCTACAAATTTTGAAAAACTGTGGAGAGGTCTTACTTCCCCCTCTTTTGGAAGTAATGAACCTGGCAATCTCCAACGGTGTCTTCCCTGCTCCTTGGAAGATGGCCATTGTCAAGCCCCTTCTGAAAAAGGCCACCATGGATCCCGGGATTCTAAAAAAATTCCGCCCCATATCCCTACTCCCTGCTCCCGCCAAGATGCTCGAGGCTCACCTTAATCACCATCTCAGCGCCTTCCTGGACAAAGACAGCCTGCTAGACCCATCTCAGCATGGCTTTCGGAAGGCGCATAGCACAGACTCAGCCCTTACAGTGGTAGTCAATAACATCCGCGCTAAGGTCGACAGTGGTCAGGCTACCCTTCTGATCCTGCTCGACCATACAGCTGCCTTTGAAACCCTGTCTCCCACCATCTTGGCCTCTCGTCTTGGTGAAATGGGAGTAGATGGGTCGGCTCTCCCTCTGTGTTCACCTTTCACTCAGCTGTTTTCCATCTGATGCGCCTTGATGCCTCCGGGCAAAGTTGCGCAATACAAATCTCAAATTCATTCATTCATTCATTCATTCATTCAACGCCATCTCCTCCTCCTGCTTCAACACCCTCCGTTTGCTCCGCAAGATCTACAGATGGATCCCGACAGATATAAGAAAGACAGTCACCCAGGCCCTCGTCAGCAGAAGACTCTACTACGAAAACACCCTCTACGCGGGAGCCCCAACCAAGCTCATCAAACGACTACAACGCATCCAAAACGCCTCGGCATGACTGATCCTCGACATACACGCCACGGCCACATCACCCCCACCTGAGAAACCTGCACTGGCTCCCCACCAGCAAGAGGATATCCTTCAAGCTCCTCACCCACGCACACAAGGCACTCCGCTAGACCAGCCTAGCCTACCACAACAGATGGCTCTCCTTCTACATTCCCAACCGCCAGCTACGCTCCGTCGACCTCTCACTCAACCGTTCTGCGCATCTGAAGAACAACCACGGGTGGGAGATCCTTCTCTCACCTCGCCACCAAGACATGGAACACCCTCCCACTGAGCCTACGACAGACCCAAGACCTGCTGACCTTCAGGAGGATACTCAAGACCCGGCTGTTAGATCAGTAGCACCCCCCGCGCCTTGAGACCCTCACGGGTATGTAGTGCGTTTTACAAATGATTGATTGATTGACAATAGGGATATATTGCCAAGTCGAATTGACAGTCTGAAACTGCATTCATGCTACTATGACAGGCCTGGGACATGTTTTAATGTGCTACTTAAGTGGGTGGCACAGTAAGTGCTGCAGTCCCACTAGTAGCCTTCCATTTACAGGCCATGGGTATATAGTATACCATTCTAAAATGGACCTATAAATAAATTAAATATGGCAATTCTGTGCAAGCCAATTTTACCACGTTTAGGGGAGTGTGCACAAGCACTTTAGCACAGGTCAAGAGTGGTAAAGTGCACTGAGTCCTATAGCCAACAAAGTCCAAACCATTTTGGGGAAGGTGTTGGGCACTAAAGGGGTTACATATACTATTCCCACTCCAATTTAAACCTTTTTGGGGAAGGTGTTGGATATTAAATGAGCTACATATACAATCCCAAAACCATTCTAAAGTATTTAGGGTTAGGTATTGGTTACTAAATGGGTTAAATGTACTATTCCTGGTCCAATATAAACATTTTGGGTCTGGTGTTGAACACTAAAGGGGTTACATTTATGATACATACTTCAAAATAAACTATACATGAAAATGTGTTTTACAATAAACAAAACGTTAATAAAACAAAATCCTACCTAATAAATATTTCAAATGGGATAAGCAAATTATCATATTAAATAGATAGGTATAATTAATATAAATAGTTATAAATGACATTAAATATTTGAGGTACACAATTAAAAATTGACATGAAATGAAAATGATACTATAAATTGTCAAAATACATTGAAAATATTATTAAATATTATATATGTTATATATCATATGACCATTGTGATATTGATAACATATATTGATGTATTATTAAACTATTAAACATATACATTCATCACTTGACAATCTTCACAAAATATATCAAAACTAACATCATTTTTAAATTATAGTAAAATAATTTTACTTAAAAATCGATTACATTGCAAAAAGTCAATGTTAAGCAAGATATTTTAAATATACTTATATTTTTTGCATGATTAGAATATTTTTGCTTCATAATTAAACATAAAAAAATGTGTTAATACACTAGAACATTTTAAAATTGAATCCTTAAATATTTTATACTGCAATATGTTAATTATATTAATTTGTGAAATGAAACCAAAGACTCATACAATGTGAATTAGTTTTAAAAATTAAAACCAAATAGAAATTTACATTTAAATGTAAATAAATATTTACAAATAAAAAACATTCATTTATGAAAAGTAAAATGAAATATTTTTTACATTTACAATTTATGAGGTTGATTACGAAGGCTGATGGACTCAAGTCCGACCGCCATCGTCCCGGGGGTTAGGACCGTCCAACTATGTGGCGGCGGTTCTGAACAACATATTACAATGCGGCCGCCATGACGGCGGCTGCGTAAGGCATCATTAACATTGCGGCAGATACTGCGGCCGCAAAAGGCATCATTAACATTGCGGCAGGTGCTGCTGGCTGCAGCACCCACCGCAATGTTAATAATTCATGTTGTGCATTTCCCTGCACTATGTGGCAGGCACCACGCAGTGCCTGCCATATTATGCAGGGAACTGTAGAGGGGCACCATAGGTGCCCTCCGAGTGCAAAATGCCCATGCCCCTACACAAGGGGGGCCCGCAACGGTCCCCCAAAGAACATTCCCGCCAGCCTTTCAATGGCGGTTGACCCACCATTGACAAGCTGGCGGGGATGCAGCATCCAAATATGGTGGCGGGCAGTGCCAGCTAAACATCATCATTATCGGGGTGACATTTTGCCCCAAAACCAATGGCACAGCTGAAACTGCTGCTGCAGTTTTTCTTTATCACATCTTTTTCTTTTTTTTAATGTTCATCCCAATCTTTCATTTTAAAACTGTTTAAATCCGCATGCAAGATAATGCAATTTTCCCAAGTTTCTCATGTTTAAGATGTGCCCGTCCAGGCCTCTCTTCGAAAACACATACAGACGCAAAGTTCATCGGAAAGCAGTTTATTAAAACCCAATGCATTTCGGGGCCCTTCATTAGGGGTAACTGAAAATAACCATAAAACAAGCATTATTGTTACATTACACAGTGTGTGTACTATGTCTCACTCAACAAAACGTAAGTTTGCAACTCATTTCTCCCAAAAAATATCTCTTGTGAAAAATCATATTATGTGCCACTGTGCAACCAAAAATAACCTCCTGACACCTCTGGCAAAATTCGGTTTCTTCACTATTTGTTATTTTAACTCAATGTTCACTCAGTCGGTGACATCCCTATCAATTCCAACGCCTGTGTATCTCCTCTTTTTCTTTCCCCCGCTATCTGCATATCCCATCTTCAACCACCATGTCTCTCTTCACTTTCTTCCACCCACTATCTGCGTGTCCTGGCCATCACTTCCTTCCCTGTCTGCACATCAATGACTGTAGTTTGTATTCACCTCAAGTCCTCATCAACCATTACTTCCCGCCCAAAATCACAACTTCATCCCTCCTTTGTTATGCACTCCACGTCCTAATTTCTACAATCCCCCCTCACACGTACCTGCCAAAAACAACCGTAGTCCTCTCTCATACACTGCATATCTATGATGGACGGTGCCAGGAAGCCACTACCACCATTTTGTGGTTGCGGGGTGGGTCCGACAGACAATTGTAAAGATTGCCTCGGTCCAACCCGTGGAGGACAGGCTCTCTGTCTGCCAGGCACACTGCCCGCCATCCTGATATGGTGGGCGGAAAAAAGGCCCTACGATGGTGGTGAACCAGACACCAGCAGCCTGCGGGGTGGCGGATTCACCGCCATCGCAATCACCCCCTTTTTTTAGTTCAAAATTGAGAAATTATATTCAAAATTTTCAAAAACTATTCAATTACATACACACACATCTAACTATTTCTTAAAACTATTTCAGAACATTTACATACATTTAAGTATTGTAATTAAGAATGTACAAAAGTAAATAAAGGTATTAATGATATAATAAAATATTCAAACATTTAATTACTTTATTAAAAATATATATTAGATCAAATTTAACATACAAAAAAATGTATATTAAGACATTTAACAAAATCTCCCTACCCTTTTCCTCTAAAAACCCAACATCCAACTCCTATAATGTCAGTATATATATATATATATATACACATCACTGATAAACATTATTAAAGTGTATAATATAATAATTTAATACATTTGTACAAAAATACTAAACATGTTTAAAAAATTTAACAGGCAACTACAATAAAACACAAATAAAAACATATAAATGAACCCGAAAAAATTATATTATTTGCAATTATTTCCGTCAAAACGAGATTTTTAACAATGCTATTAAAAGCAAAACTTAAAATATCATCATCATCTTTATTTCAGTTCGAAGATCCATAAGAGCAAATATGAACAAATTCAACAGCTACAAAAACGCACTATTAATTATAACATTCAATTTGCTGCAATACAGAGTAGACTGGTATAAGTGTGAATTTAGATGACATCCTTTAGCACAAATAATTGATGGATCCAGTAGAGTACCCCCAATAAAATATCTGCATAGAAAAACAGGGTGCCAGAAAAGCAAAAACCTCCATAAAAAGCCATAAGGTAGCTCCAAATGGTGCATATGCCATCCAGCAAACTGAGATAAAATCTGTAGGAGGAGACAAATACTCTGGTTATCACTAAAGAATTAAAGAGCATAGTGCAGATTGCCAAGCAACATAATTGATAAAAAAGATTAAAAAATTATAACGATTTGAGAATAAATGCTGTTTGAAACAACAAACAAAAATATCAATGAGAAAAATACCTAAAACACAATTGATAAAAAGAGGACGATGGATTGAGTTTTTAAAAGATAAGATTCTACTGTGTGGGACATTACTTCAGGAGAGTAATATAGGTTTTTAAGTCTCATGCACCTGCCCACTGTAGTCAATCCCCTAGGCTGAGACAAGTCCGGCCTTACACATTCAAAGACCTCCAATTCCCCCTTAGTGCTTCTCCTAGGGTGTTCTAACAACAATAGCACATATGCACTTGGACCGCCATATCCAGGCTTCCTGGAGGTATCGTGCAACTGCAAAACACCACCAGCCTAGAAGTGTCAGATCTTAGGAGTCTGGTGGCAACCAAGAAGCTCCTAAAACCCCTTGATCTGCACAAGAGTAGTAACCATTTTCTCCTCTGGTCATCGTATGCTGGACAGAAGAATACAAAGTGGGATAGATCTTCTCTGGGCCCCTTGCATGCCGGGGATTCTGTGTTCTGAAGATTCGCATTTGCCCACTTTGCATGAAAGTTCGTAATGGCTAGTGACTGGTATCAAAATTGTAAGAACAATTTCCTGGCCAATGCGGAAGTGATCTTGTCAATCGTATCCTCATAGCTGGCGGACAACTTAAAATCCAGAAAATCAGAGTGCCTCTCTTGCTACTTATGACTTCTTGATGTACCATCTGCCAATAGGTTGATTTCATTGACATTTTGGAACCAGGAGTGATAGCCTCTGGGGCTGCCTAGAAACTTCCCAGACGCAGTTTGGTAAACAAGGACCTGGTATGCAAGTGCCCAGGTATCTTTTGGATGCTGGGCAGGGCTAATATGTCTTTAAGGTAGTCTCTATAAGCATACAGATCAGTTGGGGTCCATATCTTCTTGCAATACTGTAGAAGTCAATTCCAGACTTTCCAAGAGATTCTTTTGAGTGTCAAATCTAGGTGTGATGGGACCAGTTGTGAGCTTTTTAAAAGTGCAAATAGCTGCCGTATAAACCTATTCTTAGAGTGAGTAAGGGGACTACAGTTTACATAGCCCCAAATCTCCGCACCATATAAAGCTGCTCACAGAGCTTTGATATTATAAATCTCAATTGCTGGAGTGGCTTTCTTTGAAAGGTTTTTGTTGTACGTCTTTAGCAGTTGAGATGAATAATGTATTAGCGCACAATCAGCGTGATGGACCTGCATACACTAATCTAGGCTAGGTGTTAGCTTAGCCCTAGGTAGTCAAAATTTGATACCTGCTCTGTTGTGGCGATGTCAACGGAGAGTTTGCAACGGATGTATGACGTTACAACGCATACTTTTACCACGCCTACCATTACCACGCAATTTTTACAACGCAGGATCCATTACAACGAAGTACCATTACCACGCATGTATTTACAACGCATATACCTTTACAACGCATACAAATACAACATAAGTATTGGTAAGTATATAATATTTTTTTTTATTTAATTTAATTAAAATTTATATAATGTAATTTAATTTAATTTAATTTAATTAATTTAATTTAATTTAATTTAATTTACTGTAATTTAATTAATTTAATTTAATTTAATTTAATCAATTTAATTTAATTTAATTTAAATTTAATTATATTTAATTTTTACCCTGTACCCTTTTACCCAAAAACCCAAAACTGACCCTGAACCCTAAAAATACCCCTTTACCCAAAAACCCAAAACTAAACCTGAACCCTAAAAATACCCCTTTACCCAAAAACCCAAAACTGACCCTGAACCCTAAAAATACCCCTTTATCCAAAAACCCAAAACTAATCCTGAACCCTAAAAATACCCCTTTACCCAAAAACCCAAAACTGACCCTGAACCCTAAAAATACCCCTTTACCCAAAAACTGAAAACTGACCCTGAACCCTAAAAATACCCCTTTACCCAAAAACTGAAAACTGACCCTAAACCCTAAAAATACCCCTTTACCCAAAAACTGAAAACTGACCCTGAACCCTAAAAATACCCCTTTACCCAAAAACTGAAAACTGACCCTAAACCCTTAAAATACCCCTTTACCCAAAAACTGAAAACTGACCCTGAACCCTAAAAATACCCCTTTACCCAAAAACTGAAAACTGACCCTGAACCCTAAAAATACCCCTTTACCCAAAAACTGAAAACTGACCCTAAACCCTAAAAATACCCCTTTACCCAAAAACTGAAAACTGACCCTGAACCCTAAAAATACCCCTTTACCCAAAAACTGAAAACTGACCCTGAACCCTAAAAATACCCCTTTACCCAAAAACTGAAAACTGACCCTGAACCCTAAAAATACCCCTTTACCCAAAAACCCAAAACTGACCCTGAACCCTAAAAATACCCCTTTACCAAAAAACCCAAATAATATTTTTTATAAAATAATATACTTACCAATACTTACGTTGTAATGGTATGCGTTGTAAAAGTACCTGCGTTGTAAATACATGCGTGGTAATGGTATGCGTTGTAATGGATCCTGCGTTGTAAAAAATGCGTGGTAATGGTAGGTCGTGGTAAAAGTTGCGTTGTAAAGGTTGTATACCGTTTGCAACTGTACATTTTGGTTCTACTAGGGTTAAAGACCATACATATGTTTTTTACACAATTGAGCTATAGTCCCTGCTCCAGACAACAAATGTAAAGTGATCCAGCAGATGTTACAGACCTCATAGGGATTTTGAAATTAGGAGAGTGTTGTCTCCAAAAAGAAGGGAAGGCACTCTCCTGGCCCCCACTTTGGGAGCATCGCATCCATCACTGTCCAACCTGCTCACAACATCATTTATACAGAGGGAGAACACGGTGGGGCCAGAAGGCATCCCTGCAAATCTCCCTTTCGGAGACTTATGGGTGGGGTAAGTTGCTCCTTATCCCACCATTTTACAACGGCAGAGTTCTTCTCGTGCAGCCTTAGCAAAATAGCCAGTAAATTGGGCGGTATCCCCATCCTATCTAGTACTGTCCAAAGCATGCTCCTAGGTCAATGGCTGCGCATAGGTCAATGAAGGCAACAAAAGTCAACCCATGTTTATCATCACAGTCTTTTAAAAAAGACAAGTGACGCAGAAAATCTGGTCTACCGTATTAATTCCCCTTCTGAACTAATGCCTGGAACTCGGATAGAACATTTTTCATACCTATCCACTCTAAAATATGATTCAAAATGAATTTACAAAATGTTTTCTGGGAGGCATCGATGAGACTCATAGGTCTGTAGTTGCTAGGTACACTGTTCTGACCTTCTTTTAAATTGGGATCATTTTTGCCAGCCAACAAGAAACGGGGACCGGCATGCTTTTCGAAATGGCACTTGGGAGATGTTTCATATAAGAGCCCACATACACAGATTTAGGGCCCGATTCCAATGTCGTTAGGAAAGCCCTCCGGACGACTTGGTTCCGGAATGCTTTCCGTACAAATTGCACTCCAGGAGTCCCACCGACGATCACGATGTCTGTATGTTTACAGACTCGGTTCAGTCGCACTCCCATTGAATTTAATGGGAGCCTGTGTATTGAATGTGAACATAGGCTCCCATTGAAAAAAGAGGGGGTGGCAAAAACCCAGCACCCTGTGGCGGGCACCCCATGGTGCTTGTCAAACTGTGCATGCATGCAAAGGAGGGACCCCTGGGTACACCCAGAGGCCTAATTTGGAGGGCCCCAAGTGAAGGGGGGCCTGCTATGGGCGGTACGGCTATCCGAATTGGTCACCAAACTCGTTCATTCAGAAACCGTCCCCATTGAGCTGCACAATTCGGCTCCGAATGACTCGGGCTACCAGAATCGCGTTCGGAACTGATTCAGTCAGCCCGGACGGCTTCCTCACATCATAATCAGTCGTCAAGAAAAGTGGACGATTCGGTCCGAAACTTAGGCTCTAAATCGGATTCGCAGATTCCGAATCCCATTCGGAGCCTGCCCTAACATCTACGAAATCGGACCCTTAATAGGTAAAACTCATTTGGGATTTGGTCTGGACCAGGTGCCTTTCCTAGTAACATAGAACTAATAGCCTCTTCTGTCTTCCCAAGAGTTACCTCGATGTTTTCATGGTCCTTGTATTTTAAGCCCCACCCAATCCTGTGATTGTACAAAATATTCCACAGATCTCTTGCCAACATTGGTTCCAAATTTTACATTATCCTTGGTTGATGGAGCTTAGGACAAACGTTCCAATTCTTTCTTATAACTTTCCCTACTAGCTACGAGATGTGACCTATCCCTAGTTTTGATCACTTGCAATAGTAGAGGTTTGGCTATCCTACATGCTGTGGTAAATAAATAAATAATACCCTATTTTTGAATGTATAAATGAATAACAGATAGCTCAATAAATAAGAGTCAAGATTCGAGGTAGTAGGAGTTTGCAGGTTTATTACAGCATAAAGGGCAGGAACAGGATGGTAAGGCCCAGCAGCGCTGCTGGGGGCAGGATCGGGACAAGGGGAACAACTTTTTGATAACAGTGCATGAGCATATATACATAACGCAAACACATAGCATTACATTGCAATAGGCGTAGCAGTGGGTGGAGCAGAAGGTGTGACGCGTAGCAGTCGCGAAAGATAAGGGTGAAAAGAGGTGTAACAGGGCGTATACATAGACATGTGATGCAAACGTAACAGAATATGTCATGAATGGTGCGGAAACCATGGAGGGGGCTACCTAAGGAGCCGGGACCTCTAACCTGATGGTGCGCGCAAACTAGCAATGACGTATCACTAGGAGAAGCTGGGGGCTATGAACTCTGTGCTAGGAGCAGAGACTGAAGTCTGGGGAGTCAGGGCGACATGTACCTAAACAGTATCTAGTATCTGATGTTTAGAGAACATATTGATATAAACTAGAAGTCAGGAGAGGAAAGGCTAACTTGATTCTAAGACTGGACCATGCATTATTCTACATGTAGTGCGTGATGAAGAATACTAAATGACCATTAAATACAGTATTTCTCTTACATGGAGCCGGAAAGGCTAGACAATGACGGAAACTATTGATGCGATTCAGTAATTTAGGAATGCAGAGAAGGAGGACTGAACTGATAACTGGAATCATAACATATTTTTGGCAGACTCAAAGGCAGAGCCAGCCTGAACCGGGCACTGTGAGGCAGGAAGTAAGTGAAGGGTCGAGGATACAGGTGGGGGCTGTATCGCTCCTCAGCGAGGTTTCAGGAGACAGGAGCTGAATCTGGTGTCCAGGCCCTTTTGAGGCCTAGAGACGGGGACTTTATAATGGAATAACGTGCATACTGAGAAACGTGGCAACGTAGCTTTACATAGGCCTGATATTCGTAGTATTCACGAGAACTGGAAACTGGCATACTAGAGGTGGACACAACTATAATTGTGTCTTGAATCGAACATGGGGAATACATATGCATATTAATCATGCACACATAACATATGATGGATGACACGTAGTGACACAGAACATGGCAGAATTTACTTTTCCACATTCCCTCCTTGTCACTACGTTTCCATCAGGAAACATCAATATTCATGATACCATCTATCATTTCATACAGTATCATTTGCTCGTCTCGAATTATCCTGGAACGGGATTTAGAACGGGGCTTGGGACTAGGAATACAAGAGGTAGCACAAATGCCGCAAATCGCAGGGCCACATTGTATACAGAGACAGCAGCTGAATATGATCGCTACTGCAAAACCTAGGAAGGACAATATTTTCCATCCCCAGGCGGAAATTATATTCCAGAACCAACCGGACCATGTCCAGGTGCCTGGATCTTGGTGTATCAGATGGGCAATTTTATGGAGTCTGGTTATAGCTGAATAAACAGACGGTGCGTTATTTGGAATGAAAATGCAGCAACTAGATCCGATGACTCTACAGGCCCCGCCCCTATCGGCCAGTATGACGTCAAGGACGAGACGATTCTGTAAAACGACAAATCTCATAGCAGATTGCTCTTCAGTTAAATTACCTAGAGCAGAGGCAGTCTCATTGACTACTGCTTCAAGGGTTCTGGTTAACCTACGGATTAGCTTACTATTCTGGATAGGTCCGATAAAGAAAAAGAAACCTCTGTTGAAATCTGTATACTGTTCTAGAGCAGTTTCAGTATAATCGACAATTGGGGACTCCCTTCTATGTCTAATGTGTACTAGATGTGTGTTTCTATGATAATCAGATGGGGCTAGGAAAACTGGTGGCAGTAGGAAGGCAATGTAACAGGTTCCCTCCCAATCGAGGGGCAGACGAACATATGCAGTTTGACCACAAATAAAATAAGAATGACGTGAAGCTTTGAAAATAGATTTCCCACTGTCACTATACTTGACAATAGTAGTACAATCACTATGTCCTACATGTACGGAACCATTATTTCGGACACATAATTCACCTCTGACTGGCAGTACTGAAATAGCAGGTAAGTCTGGAGTGGAATCAGACTGAACATTCAGGACCATGAAATTCGAAGAATAGTTACCTAAATTATACACTTCATTTTCTAGATCTAAACCTGTTCTGTGGGGGAGACCTTGCTTGTCTGGAAAGCATGTACTGTTAAGAAAAGACATATCTGTTGAGGATGACGTTAACGTGGACCATGCTCCACACGAACCATTATGTGAAAATGGATAAGGAAAAAGTGGCAGAACTCCCTTCGGTGTCTGGAAAGGGGGGAGTCGACCACACACCCAACAATTAGTGGCATTGCTGGTCTGGTGTGAGTAATGTAACATGCGGATAAAGGAATTATTTCGCATAGCGAGGCGGTAAGAGAGTTCATGAGGAGGCAGATCACTAAACGTGTGCTCTACTGTAGCATTAGCAGACATATTTACATGAGAAACTGGAAAGTACAGGTAAAACGCATAACTGGTGCAGGAAATCATAATACTGAGAAATAATATGAAACATAGAAAAATGATACATCGGATTGAGTTTTGACTAACTCTCTCACTATGGGGGTCTATTTTATACATGTCAGAAACAGTCTAACCGTTTCACCTAGGGGAGGACTTAGACAATCAAACTGGCTGACTTATTTTACTAGACCTTAACTTGAGTTTATACTCCTGTTGCGGAGTTTTCTCTAACAGGGGGGGTGTAGTAACATTGTCATTTGCGGGACAGTCCTTGAGAACAATGCTTTGGCAATCCTTCAAATCCTGGGAAATGTTCTTTGGGACGGGTTTCAGTCCATTAAACTGTTTTACATGAGAAAGGTGCACCCAGCCTTTGCGACCTTCCAACTTCACGGCTGTACGGGTGGTGAGGAGGACCTGTCGGGGCTCTTTCCAGCGAGGCTCCAGCGGACTTGATCTGTCAAAATTCCTCACCAACACCATGGATCCTGGAACGATTTCATGCGGTGCCACCTCGGTATTGTCTGGAAATGCGGCGGCAACCTGTGAACGACATGAGTTGAGGGCAGACATCAAGGAAGCTAGGTAATCTGTCAGCATATTACTTGAAACATCGGTAATACTTCGGGGTCTAGGAGTACCCCACATATTTGGGGGGCGGCCGAAAACGACCTCATACGGGGACAGACCTGATCTGGAATGTGCGACCATGCGCATATAGAACAAAGCGACTGGCAGAGCTACTAGCCAGTCCACACCTTTCTCTTTACACACTTTTGCAATTCGGATTTTCAGGGTCTGGTTATGTCTCTCTACGAGACCGGCTGCTTCAGGATGGCGTACACAATGGAACTTCCACTGGTACCCCAACAAAAGGGAAACATGTTTCATCAACTCAGATGAGAATGGCTGGCCGTTGTCAGAATATACGACTCTAGGGAGTCCATAGCGGGGAAAGAACTCACGAACCAACTGCTTGGCAGTGGTCGCGGCTGTGTAATCTGGAACTGGATATGCTTCTGTCCACCTGGACAAAGCGCATACAACTACAAGGACATACTTGAAACCTCGACATCGCTCCATCTGAATATAATCCATCTGGAGGACTTCAAAAGGGTGGTCAGGGGGCTGGAATCCACCTTGTTCCACCGGGACACTTTTACCTGGATTAAACTGACAACATATCATACAGGTACGGACTTTCTGCTTGGCTGCAGCTCGTAAATGCTTGTTGAACCAAATGTTCTGGATACTGTCTAACATAGCTTTTTCTCCTAAATGTGCTGGACTATGTGCGGTATTAATAATGACTTGAACCATAGAGTCGGGGAGAAACCATGTGGCTCTACCCTTCGTTAACCATCCTTGATCTGTCTGGACCCCTCCTTGTTCGGACCATTTCTTGATTTCTTCAGGAGTAGCATGTAACTGTATGTCTATGATGTCTTGTGTAGGGTCTTTAACTGTCATGCATGTAGTCGGATCTGGAGTATGTGTCTGTGTCGGATTAACTTGAATGTCTGGAGTCTGTGCTGTAAGCTTGGCTGTGCGATCTGCTAAATCATTACCTTGGGAAATAATGTCAGTAACTTTCGTATGTGCTTTACATTTCATGATAGCAATAGATGTCGGTAAATGTATGGCATCTAACAGAGTTTGAATAAGGAGACCATGCTGAATCTTGGTTCCATGAGAAGTCATGAAACCTCTCTCCTGCCAGAGCACTCCGAAGTCGTGTACAACTCCAAATGCGTAGCGTGAATCTGTGTAAACATTAACTTTCAAGTTCTTGGCGTGTATGCAGGCTTGGGTCAGAGCAACTAGCTCTGCTGCTTGAGCGGACAGGGTGTCAATGCGGTGTGTCTCAATAACTTCAGTATCAGTAGTCACTGCATACGCGGCGACTAGTTCTCCTGTACTTGTTCTCATACATGAACCATCCACATAAAGTGTCAGGTCGGGGTCTGGTAACGGAATATCTGTCAGATCTTGTCTTGGCTTTGTCGTAATGTTAACTACTTCCACACAGTCATGTGTGGCAGAATTCGGAGTAACTGATGGTAACAGTGTAGCAGGATTTAAAATGTTGCAGCGTCTGATTTCTATGTGTGGCTGGAACAGTGTCAATTCATAACCTGTTAAACGTGCAATTGTCAAGTGCTGAGTCTGTGTTCGGTTTAAAAGAACTTCCACGGAATGTGGAACTTGTACTGTCAAGGAATGTCCTAAGACTATGGAATCACTTTGTCTGATAGCTAGTGCTGTGGCTGCAACTGACTTGAGGCACGCAGGCAGAGCCTGGGCTACAGGATCTAATGTGCTCGAAAAATAAGCACAGGGCTTGTATTGTCCTGCTTGATCTTGTGTGAGAACAGATAATGCTGTACCTTCCCGTTCAGTGACGAAAAGTGTAAAAGGCTTACTGTAGTTCGGTGTCGTTAGAACTGGAGCTTGGCATAGGGCTTTCTTTAACTCATTGAAACAGAGTGTATGTTCAGATGTCCAAGGGAGGACAGTCGATACGGCTGCCTCCTGTGTCGTTAACTGTATCAGTGGCTTGGCTAGAAATGCATACTGAGGAATCCATTGTCTGCAGTAAGAAGTAAGGCCAATAAAAGCACGTACCTCCTTCTGGGTCTTGGGCTGAGGAAGACTCGCTATTAACTGGATACGGTCTGGTGTCAACTGCCTACCCCTCTTGGACAGCAAGTGTCCTAAGTAGACCACTTGCTGGACACAGAATTGAAGCTTAGAAGGGGACACCTTGTGCCCCATCTCGGCTAGGAAATACAAGACTGTAAGGGATGCTCGCTCGCAAGCACGTTCAGAACGGGCTGTGATCAGTAGATCATCGACATACTGGAGCAGGGCAGTGTCAGTTGGCATGTGAATGTTGTCTAGTTGTCTCTTAAGTGCTTGACTGTAAATACTAGGACTTTCTGTGAAACCTTGAGGAGCTCGTGTGAACATATAGCTCCTTCCATTTAAACAAAATCCGAAAAGGAACTGGCTGTCTGGATGAATAGGGACACTGAAAAACGCGTTCTTGAGGTCTATGACAGTGAAGAACGTGGCTTCGGAATCAATGGCCGTTAATAGGGAAGAGATGTCTGGGACAACTGGGTACTGAGGAATAATACACTTATTAAGCTCTCGTAGGTCAATCACTAATCGATATACTGGGGGTGCATTTGGATCAGTACGTTTCATGACTGGAATGATCGGAGAATTACATACATTGGAGTCAGTTTCTACAACCACTCCTTGAGCCATGAGCTCGTCAATAATTTTGGATAAGGCTGCTACAGCCTCAGGTGGCAATCTGTACTGTCTGATTCGTGGTAACACTACACCTGGCTTGAGAGTCACACGGTAGGGTGTGATTTGCATATAACCAACATCAGTTGGACCTTGCGCCCATAGATGCTGTGGAACATTAGACAGTCTTGAATCAAAATCTCGTAATACATAGTGACCCTTAAAGTCACGTAGGAACAATCGTATTCCCTCTGGGGAACAGCATATAACTGCACCTAACTCTTTCAGTGTTTTAATGCCTAATAGATTTTCTGGACATGACTTAGTAAGTAACAGATCAGTAGTGCGGGACAATGGACCTACTTCTAGAGAAACTGGCTTTGAAATCTCATTTACGATAGGTTTTCCTGAAAATCCAAGGGAAACATTTCTTGAGCCTGAGAGCGGAGCCCCTGGAACTTCGGCGTGACTAATTGTGGTCCTACTTGCCCCTGTATCAATCAAAAACTTTCTGTCTTTCCCTAATACTTGACTGTGAACATAGGGACCTTCTTGATCTACAGGTATCTCGATGAGAGGCAAGCCTACCTCCCTCTCTAGGCTGTTTCATGAATACTGCTGGTACTCTGGATACTCAGACTGTGCATACTGGTACATCTGCTGTGTAACGTGCTGTGTTGCAGCAATAGGCTGCGGTGCGGTAACTGTCTGTGGTGCATTCTGTGGCTGAGGAATCTGTGAAACTTGTTCTTGTCTAGGCGGACGTGGTCTTTCTTTAGTCTTACCAGTAGCTATGTTGTGTTTCAGAACTGCACACTCATTTATAAAATGACCTGGCTGTTTACAATAATTGCAGTTCCCTTTAACGGGAGCTGCAGGATGACTGGCTTGATTCGGACCCCTCTTCTGACTGTCTTGAGGAACAGATTGTGCAACTAGTACTTTCATCTTCGTGTCTTTCATACGTTTTCTTTCGTGTTCTTGTTCTTCTCTGATTCTATTCTGGTGGTATTGAAGCATCTGCAACATCTGGGACGGGGTATTAGCTTGCCAGGTACTTTCGACTTTCAAAACTCGATTTTTAATTTGTGGACTTGAATTCTCGACTAATTTAGTAACAAAAAGGTGAGGGTATGACTCACTACTCGTCTTGAGGCCACTGTTGATGCTAAAACATTTTTCAAATCTAGAATAAAAATCACTAATATCTTCGTCTTGTTTCTGTTTACAGGCTGAGATTGCATCCCAGTCTTCTTTTCTAGTTGTCAATAATCTGGGTAAAACTTGTATTAATAATTCCGGTAATTCTTTACATTTATCTCCAAGACCGGTACCTGGTACTCGTGCCTTATCTTCAGCTTCTAGAACTGCCCAATTGATCTTTTTCTCTCCCACCTCCCATTCTTTTTCCTTGAGCTTTTCATACACCCCTGCGGGCAGCAGAACCTTTAACATTTTAATTATATCTGGATACGTGTATTCTCCCATACGGAGCATGTCTTTTAATTCTCTATGGAACCCTGCTGGATCTTTGTCATGACAGGGAATTAATTTCTTCATCTCTAGAAGTTCCATCTTTGTGATCGGAGTGTATACAAACACTCGCTGCATTTCGCCACCCGTTCCTCTAACTGGGTGGACTTCTCGTAACGGATTCTGTCTCTCCATGTAAAATGGTTTACTTTCTGGGGGTGAGACATGAACAAAATGCGGGTTCAGAAACGTTCTATATTTGTGGCGCTGTTCTAGAATGACACTAATTAAATCGGTACCTAGACCTCTCCATCTATACTGGAGTAACTCGTTCAGGATATCATGTAACGGACCTGGATCAGAGTGTTGACCCTCATACAAAGTAATGAGGTGCTGAATCATATACATACCCACCAGTCGTTGTTCGGCTGGGGGCATTTTCAGAAACATTTGTGCCACTATTTCGTCTGGAAAAGTGGTAGAATCAGTAATCCATCGGACTGCTGATCGGGCTAGTTCTTGTTCATGCATGGTACTTAACTCACTGTAACCGATTCGTGATTTCAGAATGTGATCGGTAGCTTGAAACACTTGTTCTAGTGAACCTTGTTCTGGTGCTGGAGAATGAAAAATAGACTTGTGTTCTAGGCGTAAATGGCGATCTGGAAATCTAGATTTTCCTACATACGCTATTCTGTCGGGATTCTCGTCCTCAACCTCTTCCGGATCAGAGTTACTTTCTTTCTCGCTTACTTGTGCTGCTTTACGCTGTTCGTGTAACTTTATTATTTCTTTACGGATTTTCTTGTACATACTCTCCATAGCACCGACGGTCTTGTGCTTACCCTCGGCTATATTATCACTCCACCTTGTCAGGGTTCTCATTTCAGCCGGATCTTTAGACGGGTAATCTTGTTCTCTTATTAGACAATTGATCAGAAACTTTAATATCATGAGCTGGATCTCGGCTTTCCTTTGAGACATGGCCTCGCTAATGCTTTCTGGATCATCCCCTGTACGGATGAAACGATATATTCTGTCTAGATCTTCTTTCATATTCGGTAAGGTGACTAGATACTCGGCCACCTTTCTTACGCGGAATGAATATAAAACCATATTATCCTCGCCTGGGACTGGATCATAGCCGCATTCGGCAAGGGATTTTCTTATTTCTGCTACAGTCTGATGTCTGGGCGTACGCTGTGACGCTTGTGCATGTAATTCGGCTGTCGTTAAACGCTTGTGTGGCGGCGGGGTTTGAGGAGTACCTCCCCCTGCGGCCCCTAAACTAGAGTCGTCTACTGAGGCTCTTCGTCCTGGCAGAGTGGGAAATGGAAATGCAGGCTGGACTTGTATGGCGGGCTGGACCGGGGGGACCGTAGCAGGTACTCCGGTGTCTGGAGGAGCGGGAAGTGCCTGATTTACAGGGACTGGCGGAGCGCGAACAGGATTTGTATATTCTGGGACTGTGTCGTCCAAATAGGACGAAATAAAAATATCAGCTGCGGTCTGTTTGTGATGTAGCTTGGTCGGGACTAATGGTGGCGGGAAATTACTGGATGCCTCTGGGGTCGCTTTTGGCAAGCCCTCGGCAAAGAGAGGATACATACCCCTAATAAGGGCATGCCTCTGTCTGTCTGACTGTTCGGCTTTGACTTGTTCACCTATCTCGATTAGTTCTTTTTCTTGTGCTCGTTCTAAGGATTCTCTACTTAATTCTGACTTTCTGATTTCTTTTTCAGTTCTTTTATGAGCTTCTTTGCGCCATAACTCGATGGCATCTTTCTGTGACTGTCTGGCTTTCTTTTTCCATAATGCTTCTTCTACTCGCATGATGCATTCGGCATCCCATGTACCCGATACGGGCCATCTATACTTTTCTTCTAACTGTTTGGTATACTCTACCCATAAATCTAGATACAGTACGGCGCTTATGCCATGCTTCTGATACATAAAATGACCTGGACTGTCCCTAGGCGGAACTGGAACTGCTGCTTCCAGCAGACCCTTTCTGGTTTTTAACTGACGTAATTTCGAAAAGAGCGGCATGACTGAACTATAATCTAGACACAATACAATACACAATAAACACGATACTTATTCCCCATTCATACAACGACATTAAAATACATGAAGAACATTTAAAAATAACAGTTCGAACAGAATACTACCTGGAATACGGAACACAGAATACATGAATTTTCTCGAGAACAGAACTGACTAGAACAGGAACTAGATGCACTGCTGAAACAGTATGAAACTTACCGGTCTCATAAAGAGACACGTCAGGACCCGCATCCACCGAAGTGGACACTTCGTTTGTGGGTCTGTGTACCACCAACACACGGACCAGAGTCAATTAGATTGACCCTGTCTAGATACCACCCCAGTAACGGTACTCACCGGGCAGCAAGAACGGAAAGCCTCGGACTGGACTGGACTGCTACGACGACGGACGACGAACTTCGGACTTCAGTTACGGGTGGACCTCCGGATACCTCGGACCTTGGACTCTCGGCTTGGGCTCTGGTCGGAACTCGCCGCGTTCCTCCACCGTCTCGTCTGGATGCTGGACCGCCTCCTCCGTCTCCTCCGTGGGCCTGAGGGATACTTGAAGCAGAAATATCTGCCGGTGCGCAGAAGAGTTCCGTCACGACTGCAGAGGGTCAGGGGGTCGGCGTGGCTTCACCGACGCGTGGGGAAAGGGCAAGTCCCTATTCGGGCGCCATTATGTGGTAAATAAATAAATAATACCCTATTTTTGAATGTATAAATGAATAACAGATAGCTCAATAAATAAGAGTCAAGATTCGAGGTAGTAGGAGTTTGCAGGTTTATTACAGCATAAAGGGCAGGAACAGGATGGTAAGGCCCAGCAGCGCTGCTGGGGGCAGGATCGGGACAAGGGGAACAACTTTTTGATAACAGTGCATGAGCATATATACATAACGCAAACACATAGCATTACATTGCAATAGGCGTAGCAGTGGGTGGAGCAGAAGGTGTGACGCGTAGCAGTCGCGAAAGATAAGGGTGAAAAGAGGTGTAACAGGGCGTATACATAGACATGTGATGCAAACGTAACAGAATATGTCATGAATGGGGCGGAAACCATGGAGGGGGCTACCTAAGGAGCCGGGACCTCTAACCTGATGGTGCGCGCAAACTAGCAATGACGTATCACTAGGAGAAGCTGGGGGCTATGAACTCTGTGCTAGGAGCAGAGACTGAAGTCTGGGGAGTCAGGGCGACATGTACCTAAACAGTATCTAGTATCTGATGTTTAGAGAACATATTGATATAAACTAGAAGTCAGGAGAGGAAAGGCTAACTTGATTCTAAGACTGGACCATGCATTATTCTACATGTAGTGCGTGATGAAGAATACTAAATGACCATTAAATACAGTATTTCTCTTACATGGAGCCGGAAAGGCTAGACAATGACGGAAACTATTGATGCGATTCAGTAATTTAGGAATGCAGAGAAGGAGGACTGAACTGATAACTGGAATCATAACATATTTTTGGCAGACTCAAAGGCAGAGCCAGCCTGAACCGGGCACTGTGAGGCAGGAAGTAAGTGAAGGGTCGAGGATACAGGTGGGGGCTGTATCGCTCCTCAGCGAGGTTTCAGGAGACAGGAGCTGAATCTGGTGTCCAGGCCCTTTTGAGGCCTAGAGACGGGGACTTTATAATGGAATAACGTGCATACTGAGAAACGTGGCAACGTAGCTTTACATAGGCCTGATATTCGTAGTATTCACGAGAACTGGAAACTGGCATACTAGAGGTGGACACAACTATAATTGTGTCTTGAATCGAACATGGGGAATACATATGCATATTAATCATGCACACATAACATATGATGGATGACACGTAGTGACACAGAACATGGCAGAATTTACTTTTCCACAATGCCTTAATATACCAGGGTGATTCTTTATGCCTTTTGTCTGTGTGATTGATATCTTGGGTCAACAACTCTCCTGTTAGCAAAGAAGGGATCATGACCTTTTGCTAAAAACAGCCCTCTCCCCTCTGGGGCAAGATTGTTCAATAGCTCTACATGCTCTGTGGCCACGGAGTTTACTGCCTCCACAAGTTTGGGATGACTTTTGACCCAACCCCATTTTATGGCCTTATTTTTATGGGAAAGTTTGACATTTTGTATTTGAGGTGGCCGTGCCATATCAGGGTGTTACCAAGGGAGCCCAGCAGGGTCAAACTAATGGAATTATGGTCACTGTCCACCCTAAAGAGGATCACCATATCCTGAACATAACACCAGCTCTCCAGGCTAATCCATATTTTTTTTCAATATGGCTAGTGTTACCAGGCCTAATGTACGCTTGCCATCAGTATCAGATAAAGTCCACCCATTTGTGGCTCTTAAATGGAAAGTTAAGGTGAGAGCAAGTTTCTGAGCTGCCCTCGAGTACCACCTAACAGGGGGGTATCAAAGGGTGGAATTCTTCCTTCAGGATCTTGCTCTGCCAGTAGATCTGTATCTAGTGAGATGAGTGGTTCAAATGTAGCATTTTGATCACCTGCTATACTGCTATACAGAGCTCCCTGCCACCCCTATGCTCCATCAGGAAATACTTCAGAGTATTTAACACTTGGGTTCCTACATTCCTCCTTACAACATTGAGCATCAACAGGGAATTGCAGCTACTGAAATCAACACCTACGGCCAACCCATCAGGTGAGCTGGATGGTAACTGCCTAGCTGAACATTGTAGATCTGTGTGAATCCATGTTGCCAGGCCCCTTGAGGGCCTGCGTCTGGGTAATCAAACTTCATCAAACTGCATGGATGTGAATAATATATACCAATTCCTGGTTACAGGCACCGTGCTCATTGTCTCATAAAAGTGGCAGATGTCATAGTTATCTGTGAGCTGCCCTCAATCAGAATTCCCCAGCTTGGATCCTATCACAGTACATTCCAGGACTGGATTTTTATTTCCTTGGCCTCAGTTTTTATCTGGTTCTTTGTGATAGGGACCCCCCCCCTCAGAATCTCTCCTGCCTACCAAGAGGCATTGCAGGCCCAGCTCCCCCCATATATTTTCACCAATGGGTGCCATTAAGTTTGCAGGACGGTGTCCCACGAGCTCTATCTCTGCATTCATACCACCCTGGGGTTCCTCCTCAACAGCTTTATGCTTATTCACATGGCTGGGCCCCAGGGAAGTAGAGCTCTGTCAATCAATGTCTCCCAGATGCTGTAACCAGCATGATCCTCTGAACTACGCCTAGAAACATCCTACATGCTGTAGTCACCCGTATATCTGATCTGGGTGGGGGCATGACAAATCCTGCGTGCATCCATGGACAGTAACCCATCAACCAGACCACAGTCCCTCTGAGACACCTTTACTGTATCAACAGGCCGGCCAGAGTTTTCAATATCCTTTGCTCTTAGGATGTCTCCTAATAATTGAGTAACACACCTTCACTTGCCTAAGCCAATGGGTGATTTTATTTGCCAAGGAGGCCTGATCTTCCCAACATCAAGGAGACACTTTTGGAACATTAAGCAAGAAGAATTGGGCCTGGCTAGAATTAAATTGCTAGGATCTCGTGCCCTCTAGACTCATACTAGCCTGGTAATAAGGACAACTTGAACTGTACATGCAATAATCTGTTTGAGTGTGGGGTGCAGGCCACCTATTGCCAGAATCATGTGGGCCCTCCCTCTGTCCCATTCTGACCCACCCCACGTTTTGTATGGTGCTCTATCCCATGCCAGCACATTTTCATTCCTGTTACCCCCAGTTCTTTTGGGATTCGTTTGTTCTGGGAGACCACTACCAGGGGGATGAAAAACTGGTTGCACCACTTCAATCAAAAATATAATAAAGTTTATTTAGACCATGTGATCAATATACCACAACTCATACATTATCCTTCAAAAGTCTACACATCACAAAATCATGTTCTTAAACAATAAAAAGTCATATTATCCTTAAAACCTCATTTATAGCAAATTAAAACAGGTAATTTCATTTTAAAATTACAAAGCCTTTACTACTCTTAAGCCTCTAACAAGACAGGGAACTTATATACGCCCTGCATACATTTCCCAATGGCTTTCACAATATCTACATTTTCCATATCAACAAGAAGCTCCTGTGCTTGTAAATGCGCCCTTACATCGTATTTTAAGAATATCGGGCGAAGGAACAATTGACGTAATTTAAAAAATATATGACAGTCCAATAAAATATGCAAAATATTACATTTCTTACACAAGCATTTGTCATCAGGTCGCATTAAAACAGCTTTTATTGAACTATTTATAATGGCCGGGTTAATACCAATTCTTAACTTAAGTACTTCCATTCTTAACCAGCGGTTCGGTAATATGTCAAGGTAAGGAAAACGTATGTCTTTCTCCCAGCTAGTACTCATAAATTTGACAGAATCTTGTTTACTCAAGTACTCTCGGTCTATTGCACTCTTTATTACATTTATTTGTAGTGTCTTCAGGTCAATTTTCACATTCAGCTGGTCACAAATGGCCTGAAGTTTACTTCTTGTGGCTTTAGCCCACTTCAACTCACTTGCTTGGATTTCTTTCAAACACCACTGAGATACCTTTGTGACCTCCCCAAGATCTAACCCATTCCAGAATCTGAGGAGGCTTAATTGCACCTGAACATTGCATGCGGTTAGGCCTAATTCCAGTCTAATTGCCTGAATCATTGCAGAGCTCGGGAGTGACAATAAAGATTTTAAACATTTCCCCTCATCTTTATCCCAGGAGCTTTTACCATCAATACAAAGGATTTCAATCAATCAATCAATCAATCAAGGATATTTATAGAGCGCACTACTTACCCGGAGGGTCTCAAGGCGCTGGGGGGGGGTGCTGCTACTGCTCGAAGAGCCAGGTCTTCAGCTTCTTCCTGAAGGAGAGGTGGTCTTGGGTCAGGCGCAGGTCGGGAGGGAGGGAGTTCCAGGTCTTGACGGCCAGGTAGGAGAAGGACCTTCCTCCTGTTGTCGTTCTTCGGATGCGGGGGACGGCGGCGAGGGCGTGGCTGGCTGATCGGAGATGGCGTTTGGGAGCGTAGAAGTTGACGCGGTTGTTGAGGTAGCTCGGGCCTTGGTCGTGTAGGGCTTTGTGTGCGTGGGTGAGGAGACGGAAGGTGATTCTTTTGTTGATGGGGAGCCAATGCAGGTCTCTTAGATGTCCGGAGATGTGGCTGTGTCGTGGGATGTCGAGGATGAGTCTGGCTGAGGCATTCTGGATCCGCTGGAGTCTCTTCTGGAGCTTCGCGGTGGTTCCGGCGTAGAGGGCGTTGCCGTAGTCCAGTCGGCTGGTGACGAGGGCCTGGGTGACCGTCTTCCTGGTCTCGGTGGGGGTCCACCGGAAGATCTTCCGTAGCATGCGCAGGATGTTGAAGCATGACGAGGAGACGGCGTTGACTTGTCTGGTCATGGTGAGGGAGGAGTCCAAGATGAAGCCCAGGTTGCGTGCGTGGTCTGTCGGTTTGGGTGCGTTGCCCAGGGCGGGGGGCCACCAGGAGTCGTCCCAGGCGGAGGGTGAGGATCCCAGGATGAGGACTTCCGTCTTGTCTGAGTTCAGTTTCAGGCGGCTGGTCGTCATCCACTCGGCTACGTCTTTCATCCCTTCGTGAAGGTTGGCTCTGGCGGTGGTGGGGTCGTTGGTCAGGGAGAGGATCAGCTGGGTGTCGTCAGCGTAGGAGATGATGTTGAGGTTGTGTTGGCATGCGATAGCCGCGAGGGGGCTCATGTAGACGTTGAACAGGGTGGGGCTCAGTGATGATCCTTGAGGGACGCCGCAGATGACTTCGGTGGCCTCTGACTTGTATGGTGGTAGGCGGACTCTCTGTGTTCTTCCGTCGAGGAAGGAGACGATCCATTCCAGAGCCTTCTCCTGGATTCCGACGTTGTTGAGGCGCTGCACTAGGGTGCGGTGGCAGACAGTGTCGAATGCCGCGGAGAGGTCTAGGAGGATGAGGGCCGTTGTTTCTCCGTTGTCCATCAGGGCTCGGATGTCGTCGGTGGCAGCGATGAGGGCGGTCTCGGTGCTGTGGTTGGCCCGGAAGCCTGACTGAGATGGGTCGAGGGATCCAGTTGTCTCGAGGAAGTCTGCCAGTTGCTTGTTGACGGTCTTCTCGATGACTTTGGCTGGGAACGGGAGGAGCGAGATGGGGCGGTAATTCTTGAGTTTGGTGGGGTCCGCTGTAGGTTTCTTTAGCAGGGCGCTGAGTTCTGCGTGCTTCCAGCTCTCTGGGAAGGTGGCGGTGTCGAAGGAGGTGTTGATGATGTCCCGCAGGTGGGGTGCGATGACAGCGTTGGCCTTGTTGAAGACGTGGTGAGGGCAGGGGTCGGTTGGAGATCCGGAGTGGATGGAGTTCATCATGCGGACGGTGTCTTCGGTGCTGATCGGAGTCCAGGCGCGGATGGTGGTGGTGGGGGGCGGTGGTTCGGTCGTGGCGAGCGTCGGTTGAGCACTGAAGCTGTTGTGTATGTCCGCGATCTTGTTGTGGAAGTAGGAGGCGAGGGAGTTGCAGAGGTCTTGCGATGGGGTGATGTCGTTGTTTCCGGCGTTGGGGTTGGAGAGCTCTTTCACGATGTTGAAGAGTTCCTTGCAATTGTGTGCGTTGTTGTCCAGCCGGTCCTTGAATGCAGTTTTCTTGGTGGCGCGGATCAGCTGGTGGTGTTTCCGGGTGGCAAGCTTGAGGGTGGTCATGTTGTCCGGTGTTGGTTCCCTTCTCCAGGCTTTCTCGAGGGCTCGGCAGTTCTTCTTGGAGCTCTTGAGTTCGTCGGTGAACCATGGGGCCTTCTTGCTGCCGGGTCTGCTGGGCGGGGTCCTTAGTGGGGCGAGTTCGTCCGCGCCGCTGCTGATCCACTTCGTGAGGTTGTCGGCGGCCTGGCTGGGGTTCGCTGAGCTGGCGGGAGGGTGCTGGCTCAGGGAGGCGGTGAGCTGGTCGGCTGTGATCTTGTTCCAGCTTCTTCGAGCAACCGGTTGCTGGTGGTGGTGGATCGTCGTTTTTTTGAAGGTGAAGTGGACGCAGCTGTGGTCCGTCCAGTGGAGTCCAGTGGCGTGGCTGAAGGCGATGTCTTTGCTGGATGAGAAGACGGCGTCGAGTGTGTGTCCGGCGAGGTGGGTGGGGGTGGACACCAGCTGCTTAAGTCCGAGGTTGGCGAGGTTGTCGAGCAGGGTGATGGGGTTTCGGTCGTTGTTGTTCTCCAGGTGGAAGTTGAGGTCCCCCAGGAGGATGTAGTCAGCGGAGGGGAGGGCATGCGGGCTGACAAAGTCGGCGATGTCCTCGCTGAATTGAGTGCGTGGTCCCGGGGGTCGGTAGATCAGGGTGCCTAGGAGGGTGGTGTTCGGGTTGGTCCGGATCTGGAAGTGCAGGTGTTCGGCGGTTGTCAGGGTGTCGTCGGTGTTGGTCGTGATGTGGATGGTGTCCCTGTGGATGATGGCGATGCCTCCTCCCGTCTGTTTGATGCGGTCTCTGCGGGTGATCTTGTATCCGTCCGGGATGGCAATGGCGATGTCGGGTGCTGAGGAGTCGTCCATCCATGTTTCCGAACCATATTGGAGTTGCGGGGGAATCATAGCTTTAAAGGCCGCAATAGAGGTTTATGGGACATATCACCATAACTAAGGTTGAATCTTTTCAGCCCACATATCGCTAGATGTGCTTTTAATTTCTGTGCCTTCAAGTGCATGCACCACTTCAGGGAACTTTTGAACCATATTCTGAGGTATTTGTATTCACTTACAGTATCTAGTTTAGTTTGGCCCAAGTACCAACTAAACTTTGTATTCTTCTTCCCAAAGCACAACATTTTAGTTTTGTCCATTTTTACTGTAAGTCGTTTTGCCGTGCAGTATTCGCTAAATGTACCGTAATCCTCATTGTCTTATGTAACATTTCCTATACACTGATTTACACATATTTGATGCATTGTCTCTGTGTAAAGTGTGCATGATATACAGTGCTCTGACACAAGACAATGGTATGAGTAGAGCTATAAAACAAATGAAATACTTGTGAGAGATGGGCTTTAGAGCGATGAGGATCACTGTTTGACGATGGTAGTGAGTGAATCAGTGGAGAAGGAGGCGCCAACAAAGATTGTTGCACCGGGTGCCACAAGCACGGTAGTCGGCCCTGTCTGTCCTATCAACTTTTCAAAATATGTACATTTGGGCCTGTTTTCTAAAAATATTCCTGAGGGAACTCACTGATATAGTTTTTCTTCACTTGCTCTTTGTCACTTGCCATGGTCCACCATATTTTAATAGTGATAATTGTCACAGCTTAACAAAAACAAGTGTAATTTCCAACTCTCTAAAGTTATGTCTACAGGGTGATTTAGAGTTTTGCAGATGCAAAACATCCACTACATTTTGTCGATTGTGCCACATCTGCAAAACTACCTCTGTCCTTAAGATACACCTTTTTGATGTGTTCATTAAACTTCCCTCACCCATGACTGGCTTAATGGACAGTCCCCAAGGGTGTGGAATTCACAAAAAATATGTGTATAGCTCTTTTCTTATCTTTTAATTTTTGCCTTTCAGGAATATCTTTAATTTATGAAATGTGCACATTTTTAAATTAATTTTGAAAGTCCTTACTTCTTTTTCTAAAAATATCCCTAACATATCCAGTTCAGTGCTAACTCCCCTTGCAGCTGCAGATGTAGAGGCGCAATCGAAACCACCAAACCAAGCCTATTGCAGCCTGGGAGAACTCTGTGTGTTGCAACTTCACAGTGCAGGATTTCTGGTAATAAATGGAAGATCCACTAAAGACTCACCGCCAAACTGGTCTTGGTCGAATAATGGCCGCAAGTACTCCTACCTAGACTATACTGTTTGCAATTTGGCACTGCTGAAACATCTGGGCAATTTTAGTATTCAACCACGAACTGAAAGCGACCATCGTCCCCAGTTCCTAACCCTTAAAATAAAGCCAGAGTTCAATAAACCTGCCCCAACTACATTTGCAGGAATGCACTGTGATAATTTGAAACGCCTAAGATGGAGCGACGAAATATTACCCCTTGTCATGGAGGCAAGTTTGGCCCTTATTCCAGACCGCTCTGACCTGGGGACTCTCACAGCTGCTGCATGGTCGATGTTTTGTTCACAACTTATAACGTTATTTCCAACCAAACAGTACTCTCAGCCAGACTCTGTTACCCGTCAGGGTGTAATCTCACGAGAGACAAGGGCATTGAAGACACTCAGAAACAGTGCCTTGCGATCCCTGATGAAATCCCCAGGAGATAACGAGCTCGTTAGGGCATATAAACTCGCTCAAAAATCATTTAGGCAGGCAGTACAAAAAGAAAAGCAACTTCAACAAGACCAATTCTGGTGCAAGCTACTATGGGAGAGCAAAAATCATAATGCAAGGAAATTCTGGGCCTTAATTAACCGGCAAATCTCCTGTAAGCTCAGCACCGGGTCAGCAAACATCCAAGAAGCTTGCTGGTTCACTTTTTTGGTGGATCACTTTAAGTCCCCAGAAGGAATAGTGCCAACTGACATGTTCACCTAGGTTGGCGCCGACAAGTTCGAGCAAGAGTGGGAGTAGGTCTACTCGTAGCTTGTATCTCAGTACCGACAATCTTCAGATAACTCAAGGAAGGGTCACTAAAGTTTTGTTGAAATCAAGAGCGGACGCAGCACCGGGCCCCAATGGACTACCCTCAAACTTATTCAAATCCGATATACCCCTCTGGTTGGGTCATCTAACCAACCTTTTCAATTTCTCCCTTAGAACCTCGATAATACCGGACTCTTCCATCCAATCTATAAATCAGGTCCCCATTCATCCCCAAACAACTACAGACTGATAGCTCTCTTGGACGTTGAGGCTAAACATTATGCGAGCATTCTCCTGAGCGAGCTGAGAGCATGGGCAGACGAGAAAAATCTGATACCAATGAACCAAACAGGCTTCACTTCCAAATCCAGGACCATGACTAACCTATTGACATTAGCCATCATTGTTGATAAAGTTTGTTTAACATCTAGGGCTGTATTTTGCTGCTTTGTTGACTTTAAAGCCGCTTTTGATGGGGTTCCCAGGGCAGCTTTATGGGAAAAGTTAAGGAGATGGGGAATCCCTCGAAAACTTCTGGAGGCAATCATTCAGCTACATTCAGGTACATGGGTTCAGGTGAAGTTGGGGTCCGGCACACATCTCTCTCGCAAAATCATGACTACTAGGGGTGTCAAGCAGGGCTGTGTGCTGGCCCCCCTTCTTTTTAATTTGTTTATTGCTGACCTGACGACAACTTTAGATGAAACTAATAGTCACCCTCCAAAGATGGGTGGTGTCCCCATAAGTAACCTGCTTTACGCGGATGACTTAGTGCTTTTCAGTCTAACACGCGTCGGCTTACAAAGGCTCCTGGTAAAACTACACAACTACACCGCTGCAAACCAGTTAGAGGTTAACCTAAAGAAACCCCAAGTGGTTACCTTTGGAAAAAAAAAGAAAAGTAGGGGTAGGATGGTCGTATAACAACATGACCATTGCAGTAGGCAGTGTATATAAATACCTAGGGGTCAATCTTGACTCAAGGGGCAACTTTGCGAAACAACGAAAGGAGATATCTGCTAAAGCTGTGACTATACAGGTGACCCTCTCCAAGCTCTCGAAAAAACTGTCTGGCCCAAGTGTAACCCCTCTACTAGAGGTCATGAGAGCAAAGATTGGTCCGACACTGTCATATGGTAATGAGATCTTCAGGGGTAAATTAAACACAAATTTAAACCAACATGTGACTAAAATTTACAAAAAAGTCCTCCATTTGCCCAGTAATGCCTCTGCTGCACAGATTAGGCTAGAACTCGGCCTATTAAATTACGAAGTCTCCAGCATCGGCACATTCCTAAATCTCTGCCATAAACTCAGACAGGCAGACATAGGCTCACTTGAGTCACTAGTCTGGCAAGACATCTCTGAGAAAAATTCAGGGGGCACGTATGGTCGTCTTTTCAAGGAGTCCATTCAAGAACTCTCCGCAGGCGACCTATGGGATCTTAACCCCAGTATGACAGTATTCAAATCCCTCATTAAGAAAAGTGTCTGAATAAGTTCCCTTATTATGGATAAAAAACACCTTGTCAAACGTAGACACGCATGGGCCCTTATGAATTCGTACGGGCGATTAGCTCCTGCAACCTATCTGTCCTGCACCTACCCCTCGTACCTAAAACTTAGTTTTATGGCCATCAGACTTGGTGACTGGCAATTTTTAAAAGATCTGCCAGGCTGGCGTCGCATGACAGATGAAATATGGTGCAGAGGGTGCGGCAGGACGGCTGAAACCCTGGAGCATGTGGTTTGTCTTTGCCGAGCACTCATGGCACAGCGCAGACGCAAACTGAAAGTGGAGTGTAATAGGTTGGGAATCCGGTCCTGTAGACAGGCAATCATTGCGGCCCTATGTCCAGAAAATACAGCTTTAAATATTGCCCTTACATTGTTTATACGCCTTGCATATCGCAACTTTCTGCATGCTCCCCTCGTGTTGGGAACAGCTTAAATCTAATCGTATTATTTGTAACTTGATAAAAAAATAAAATTAAAAAAAAGTCCCTCATCCATTACTGCACTATCATGATTTGCTGATATTGATCTGCTGTTGCTATTTTTATCTGATATTTTTTTACTTTTATAACTATTTATTAACGGTGGGTTGGCCAATAAGTTTAATACTGTAAATTACTGTAACAACCTCCGTACTTTTAAAGTTATTTTTAACGTAACCCGGACTGTTTAACAGGGAAGCGAAAATTGCAATGTGATAACCCTGCATCCATTTAAAGTTGATTATTGATGTCAGTTTTGCTTTTACAATGTATATTGCTGTCGGTGCGGCTTTGAAGGATATTATTTTATATCCAAATAAAGATTATTATTATTATATCCAGTTCTTTCTTCATTTCCTATGTGAATATTGAAGGTATTGGGACTACTTCCCAAGCCTTCTGTTTGCAGTCACATCTGGATACTCCAGATGTAACTTAAGTGTTGCACAAGTATGGCAAATACACTTTAAAAGTTTGAAAATATCAAAAAGTTGAACTTGAGTGTGGACCACATTTGAACGGGATTTTCCTAACCACTTCCCTGACATGCCCTGGGGACAACCACCAGTGCAACTAATAAGGACATTTAAGATCGCACATTACGCTGCCTGAATTCACTGCCTTACGCCAGTTCTTGAATACAGTGTAGCATATGCAAGAATAAGGTACCCCTAGTTGTAGTTGTAAAGCAGTCTTTAGCCAGAGCGTACTCTGGCTAAAGACTGTTTGCGAACGAAAAGGTGGAGTTTTGTTATGTACAAAGGTCATTCGCTAACCAAAAACAGCAATGTGACATGTTTGCGAATATCTATATTTGCGACTCACAAACCTTATGTTCGAGGCTGTAACAATTAGTGACTAGTTGCAAAAACGCCTGCTTGCACATGCAATTTTGCGCTGAATAATTTCCGGTTACAGTGCAAACTATAAAACCTGGTCCAGAATGCATCAGGGGTTTCCACAATGCCTGAATTGTATGTGATTGTAAGGAGGATGCGACTTCTGGCTGCTCAGCAGAGGAGGAGGAGACAGGGGAGGATCTTTAGGACCAGCCTTACCATTGTCCAACAAAGGAGGAAATCTTTGAGCAATACAGGGAAAGTGGTGCAATGATTTTAGATTTGGTTGAATTGCTGGAGCCACATCTTGAAAGCAGTACGCTGCGCAGCAGTTCCGGCCCCACTCATGTGCAGGTGTTGTGCTCACTTCACCTTTTGGCCTTGGGCAGCTACCAGACACGATGACTGTTACTGGTGGTTGGGTTTCACAAAGTGAGCTGTTGCATTTTTTATGAAAGATCCTAGATGCCATGCTCCTAACCATCAACAGATACATATACCTAACCAGGAATGCAGAGGAAATTCAACTCACAAAATTAAATTGTTTAATGGTGGTCGAATTCTTACATGCCTTGGGGTGTGTAGATGGAACACATGTTCTTATTTGTCCTCCAGCCCCATACAGAATAATTGTTTCGAAATTGAGAAAATGCACATTCCCTCAATATCCAAGTTGTATGTGAAGAAAACAATGTCATTACAGATAGAATGGCAAAATACCCAGGGAACATCAATGACTCATACATCTTCAGGCACAGTGGAATACTCCAATGCCTAGAAACTGAATTTTGAGGTTGGCTATTTTTTAGGTAATGTGATGCTGCATCATAACTCTTATGAATGTAATCACTAAATCTAAGGTTCTCACACTTATGTTTTTTGTTCCAAGTGACAGTGTGTATGCGTTAAGGCCTTGGATACAAACCCCATACCTAGCAACACCAAACCAAAATGAAAGGCTCACAACATTGCTAATCTTGCTCAGCACCGCACCAGAGCGGTGAGTGAATGAACACTTGGCATGCTGAAATCAAGATTTCGGTGCCTACACAGGAGTGGGAGGGCACAGCAATATGCTCCTGCAACAGCCTGCACAATTGTGGCAACGTGCCATGTTGCACAACACAGCGACCAGGTGCGGACTACCCATCACTTTGGAGGACACTGATTCTGAAGGTGAAGATCCTGAACCACTTTTTCAGTAGCCTGGAGACCAGACACCTGAGTACAGGGGAGGAGAGGCGATGCAGAAGGGATCACATTGCAACAAATTACTTCTCAAGGTAAGTGCTATGAGACACTACACTCATTAAAATGATGAAAGCAGAGTCAATGCAGCAAACTAACGCAGCCTTTAATGCCAGGCTACTATATTCAAAGTTTAAGTTGTAAACTATATGATAACTAAGTGGTCAGTAAAGTTGGTTACATCACCAAAATAACTACAACCATGCCAATATGACCTTACACTATGATGTTAGCTTTCTGTTGCTACGTCCTACATGGCCTGCCCTTACTTGTTCTCCAGCAGGAGTACGACTGCCAACAGGGCACGTGCATCACAGGCAGAGACGATGTTAATACTTGAGATGTCCTCACTATCCTGATGTACATCTCCTACACCACCTGCTATCTGTGCATTTTGTACCCATTCAACTGCAGACATGATCTGCCCTAGGCCTCCAGCAACGTCACTACTAAAGTGATCCATTTTCACCTGTAAAGTAACAGTTTTTCTTGATAGTGTGAAAGTGGCATTGGCCAAACAACCAATGGAATGGGTTAGGCTGACCTTCCCAGCCACAACGCTTTGTTCGTGACGCCTTTGATAGGCACAGGCAGCCCCAATGTGCTGGCATAATTCCTATATGGAGGTGGTGAGGCTGACCACATTGGTGGTCATGGTTGACAATTGTGTCCCAATGTTCTCAAATCCAAATTAAATGTATTGCTGCATGCTCTGCATCTTCCTGTTCATGAGCCTCATTTCCTTGTGTTGCAGATCCTGAATTTGGATCATGGACGCCTCAAGACCTCCAAACAACAAGGGTGTGACTTTAGGATCTACAGTGTGATGTACCTCATGGCGCCAAATGCACCCATCCCCTGGAACATGCTATTGTCATTGCCTCACACAAGGGTGCTGGCCTGGGCTGGTTCGCAGAGTTACTTTGTTGTCCTCCACTGATGCCTGTGCCTGTGGTGACAATAAGGCACTGCTACATTGGGCTGGCGTTGTGCTTAGGTGACTGGCAATGGGTATGGGTTCCTCAGCTACCAGGGTTGCATTATCCACTCCCTCCATTTTGGAGTCATCACTATGTACCCTAAACACAAAGTATGAGATGTGAAAATAGTAAAGAATTCACACTTACTGTGTGAGGTTCCAGGTGCTCAGGTGTGAATGTTCCCAATTCCCACAACAGCCTCAGGCTCCAGGGAGGTTTCAACCATTGTCTCCAATGGAATGGGTGTGGGTACAGTTGGGACCCACCTCCTGTTGCCCGAGATACCCACAGTTGTGTTCATACCTTTTATTTAGTATGCGACCTGAGGTCGTACTACATCTTTCGGATCCCTTCTATGGATCTGTCGGTTACTCCAACTGCATTTATTTTTTGTTGCATTTCCTGCCAGAATGTTTTTCTTTTGTGAGTCTCTGACTGTCATGGATGCCATTCGAAACAGTACCTCATGGTTCTCACAGCACTCTTCAATTCCTGATTGAACTCCAACTCCTTTTCAGTGAATTTTAATTTTCTTCCCCTGCCTCCTGCATCCTTTTCGCCACTTTGGCTGTCCATTAGTGCAGATGGGCCTTTTTTAGCTTTGGATAGCTGTGCTGGAACTAGCAGCTGCACTCCACCTCAACTCCACATTCACTGCTGGTGTCCAGGCAGGTACTGTGAGGCATTTCCTGGTTCAGAGATGATTAGCCATGACCAGGAATAATTTTTCTCTATTTGCAGTTGCATTTGCAATTTGCGACTCCGTTCACAATTTGCAACTCCATTCACAATTGCGGCCTCAAATTGTACATGCATGAAGAATTGCTGTTTCCTGATTGTACTTTGAAGAGATTTGCAATTATGAGATTGCAATTCTTTACATTCGGACATCAAGACCCTAATTCCTTAACCTGTTCCTTAAGTAAATGCATTAAATGTTTTACATTTTGTTGCTCAAAAGCGTTTGTTGAGCTTGGTAAACACTATGGGCCACATTTATCAAAGAGTTGTGTCGTCCTTGGGGTGCCAGAGCGACACAACTCTTGAATTAGATTTTTCAAGCCATACAAGGCCACCTTGTGTGGCCCTGCATGGCTAGATAAATCTATAGTAACACATCACAAATCACTGCATTGTGTTAATCTTTCCCAGGGAGGCGTTCTGTGGGTGGAGTGTGGGTTTTCACATGCATCCACCCATGGATTTTGGTTCATTCTCAGATTTGCCATTACTGGTTGTGACGGGGTGGAGCAGGACGGATTCAAGACTAACCGGAATACGACCCCTAAAGATGCGACCAGTACCATCTCCCCTCTTTTCACACAACAAACTGAGAACTGGAGGCGTTCCGACCCAGCAGTGTTTTTGCCCGGCCAGGAAGGGGAACACTGTTTCTTTAACTGGGCTGAGTTCGAGCAAAGCCCCGCCCACGGCCCTGACGCGTAGGAGGATGACGGGGTAAATAACGGAAGAGAAGACACACCGTTGTGTTGTACACCCGGAGGAAACGCAGGCGTGAGCGGAGGTGAGAGAGCGGAGGACAGTGTGGAGAGAAAGTGCGGAGAAGTACCGGCAGTAGAGGCGGCCCGACAAACAGAGAAGCCAGGAGGCCAACGTCAAGGCGCTTCGCCCAGCCATGCTTCAGGGGAAGCGTGGCTTTCCCAGGTACGTTCACATATCGCATACTGGGCGGGTAGAAAGGGTTTTAAACCACCCTGAAACACCTCTCGACTGACCCTGACACTCCCTCCCCCTCGCACATTCGGCACTACGTTAAAGCATCCTTTTTGGCTAAATGGTTTGTGCACCTGTGTGAATTCCTCACCCCCTTTTCCCTGACATTGTTAATATACCGGGCACCCGACTGAAGCAAGTCTATTTTCTTTTCATGGTTGTGACGATGTCCGGACCGGCGCCTAAATCCCCACTAGCACCCTGGAGAGGAGAAGAAGCGGACTGGAACTCTGGAAGGAGCGTCTCTGTCCAGCAAAGAAGGACACTGAAACCCCTCTCCCATACTACAGAAGCGTTGTGCGCGGAAGGCGTTTACTTAAACCAATAAAACCCTCTTTACCTTCCTTTCGTGTCCACTGGAGTCATTCCAGCCCACTACACTGGTAGATCTAGAAAGGCCTCCAAATGCTTCGTATCTCCAGGGGAGGCATAACAAGAAGAAATGTCTTTAGTTCTCCTCGTTGTTTCTGCTGTCTATGTATGCTGCATTCTGCAGCACACATAGAAACAATCTTACTTACAATGCAGGCACCCTTGCACCTTGGCGCAAGGGTGCCTGCATTGATGGTAGGTGGCACATTGTGCACCACCACAGAGAAAAGACAGAAATGCACCATACTATGTTAAATTTGGTGCATTTGTGCACTTTCCCTATCATGACTTGTGGTGTCAGGATAGGTTTTCATTCTGGGAATGATTGGGGCCCACTATCTTAATCAGTAGCATGTTGCTGTCCTACTGTCCCACATCCTCCAAAAAGCAGACACCACATCCATTCATCATATTAGCAGAATACTTAATAACATACTTGTTCAGAGCTACTTTCACACAAAAACTGGTTCTATTGGTGTTATTGAGAAACAAAACTTAATACACTTGAACTTCATATTTCTGGGGTACCTGAATCAATCAATCAATAAATCATGGTTAGTGAAGCGCAGCTACTCACCCAGAAGGGTCTTAAGATGCTAGGAGGAGGAGGGGGGGTAGGGGAGGAGCCCTCGCAGAGAACCATCGGAAGGCTACCATAGCCCATCTGGGTGCAAGAGGAAACAAACTTTTACCACGCAGTGCCTTTACGACGCAACTTTTACAACGCAAACCATTACAACGCATTGCGCTGGGGGGCGCTCTACGATAGGGAATAGGTTTAATTTACTATCCAACACCTTCCCTACTATCCACGGGGACTGGAGTTGGAATAGTAAATTAAACTATTCACTATCCAGCGCCCCAAAGCACTATGCGTTGTAAAGGCATGCGTTGTAAAAACAGCGTTGTAAAGGCATGCGATGTAAAAGCATGCGTTGTAATGTCATACATACGGGTGCAAGTGGTGCTGGACGCTCATGGTGATTCTTTGAAGAGACAGGTCTTGAGGAACTTCAGGAACTTGGAGAGAGTTGGTGTCTGGTGGAGGTGTAGCGGGAGGGTGTTCCATGCTTTGGCCATGAGGAAGGAGAAGGAGCGACCTCCTGTTCTAGTTTTCTTGATGCGTGGTACCGTGGCGAGGAAGACCTGGGCTGAACGGAGAGATCTTTGTGGTGCGTGGAATGAGAGGCTGTGGTTCATGTAGGCAGGGCGGTGATGTGAAGGGCTTTGTAGGCATGGGTGAGAAGCTTGAAGGTGATTCTCTTCTTGACAGGGAGCCAGTGTAGTGCCTTCAGGTGTTGGGTGATGTGGCAATGGCGCAGTAGGTAAAGGACTACTCTGGCGGCAGCATTTTGGATGTTCTGGAGTGTGCGGTTAGGTTCTTGTTGATCCAGGTGTAGCGTGCATTGCGGTAGTCCTGTATGCTTCTGATGAGGGCGTGGATGATGGTTTTCCTGTGTTCGAGAGGGATCCAGTTGAAAGTTTTACATCGGAGACGGAGGGTGTGAAAACAGGAAGAGGTGACGGCGTTGATCTGGCGGTCCATTTTGAGTACGGAGTGCAGGATGATTCCTAGGTTGCGTGGTGTTCCGTGGGTGGGGGTGGGTTCCTGAGTGGTGGGGGCCACCAGGTGTCATTCCAGGCATCAGGATATGGGCCTATGATGAGTACTTCAGTTTTGTCTGAGTTCAGTTGTAGGCAGCTGTTCTTCATCCACCTGGCGACTGCTTTCATTCCTTCTTGAAAGTTGTGTTTGGAGATGTTGGGTTTGTTTGATAGTGAGAGGATGAGTTGTGTGTCATCTGTGTATGATACGATGTTGAGTCCGTATGCTCTGACGATGGAAACAAGAGGGGCCATGTAGACGTTGAACAGGGTGGGGCTGGTGGAGGATCTTGGGGGACTTCGCAGGGTGTTGGCGTGGGCTCTCAGATGAAGAGAGGAAGTCTGACCCTCTGCGTTCTGTCGTAGAGGAATGAGCAGATCCAGTTGAGGGCTTTCTTCCGGATTCCTGCATTACATTGCATTGCATTGTGGAGTCTGCTGGCTAGGGTGTGGTGTAAGTCTGTGTCGAAGGCTGTGGAGAGGTCCAAGAGGATGAGGGCCATAGTCTCTCCTCTGTCGAGAAGGGAGATGATGTCTGTCACAGTGATGAGGGCGGTCTCAGTGCTGTGGTTCTTCCTGAAGTCTGATTGGGAGGAGTCGAGGATGTTGTTCTCGTCGATGAAGGAGGCAAGTTGGCTGATGACAGCTCTTTTAATGACTTTCTCCGGGTAGGGAAGTAGGGAGATCGGTCTGAAGTTCTTGATATTAGTGGGGTCCGCCGAGGATTTCTTTAGGAGAGGGTTGATTTCTGTGTTTTTCCAGTCATCGGAGAAGGAGGCGGTCTCAAAAGATTGGTTGATGATTCTTTGTAGTTCGGGGGAGATGATGTCTGTGCGGCTCTGTGGTAGATAGGGTGGGGGCAGGGTTCAATGGGGGCGCCAAAGTTTGTGGTCCTCATGGTTGTTAGAGTGTCTGCAATTCTGAGGGCTGTCCAGCTGTCCAGTGTCCACTGTGTGGTGCAGGAAGCGGAAGGTGTGGGTGCCTCATGGAGAATGTTGTTGGTAAAGTTGTCGTAGGCTCTAACTTAGCATACCGGGAGGAAAATAAACATATTTTTAACTTCTTCCAATTACTGAGGTAGAAAGCTTATTACTTGGACTCACTGTGGTCAGTGTTCTGCAGCGCTGCTCCTTGTGTCCCAATGTATTATTCTTTTGCACTCAGATACTTGGCAGTCTATCTCAGGGATGGTAATGGTCAATACTATTAATCTTTTCAGCCAGAAACCTGGGGTTCTGCCTATAACAAGCTTTGTGCATGATACCGACCACCTTAAAGTTCATCCTTTTCAGTATAGACAGCAAGTGGAGCTGAAGAAAGAAGCTAGAATGTGACGAAGTTTCCTTAAGCCCGAGTTTGAGAACATGGGTTATTAATATACAACTCCCTGTTTCGACTCGACATAGTTCTTTGAGAACCGCTGCTCAACTCTTGGTAGCTGTAGCACAAGAAGCAGGCAATTCCCATGAGAAATGTGCATGACTTGATATCACCAATTTAGAATTCAGGAAAGCAACGAGATACAATTTCCAAACCAAGTAAGAGAATTAGAGACAAATTTGATAAGCAAAAATATACCAAAACAATCAGCATCTGATAAGAACCGGAACGTTTAGAGACAAAAAGTGCCAAGAAACCACAAAGCTCAATGTAAAAATTTAGTTTGTGTCTGACCAAGACCTAGCTGAGATTTCTGATCGTCCATGATGGATTGGGGGTTGACAGATACTGTGTCTGGACATGGGTCTATTCCATCCCTAAAAAATTGTGTATTTTATTGAAGGTTTCCAGATGAATTAGATACTTTTAACACTCTTTACCTGACTTTGAATACATCCGACAGCCTGTGTCAGTCTTTGCCTTGCCGTTGTTTCAAGAACTTAACTGTGACAAGCTGAGGGTAGAGGAGAGAATGGTGGACAGAAGATAAGAGAAGGACTACGTGCTTAATTTGTGCAAGTGTCTGCAATTATTTCGAAAAACCGGCAGTTATTTGTGACAGCCCATCACATGGCAGCGCTGTCAGTCTAGTTTTTAAAAAAAACTATGAGCAAAGTATTTACCATTTCAATATACCATTAAAAAAGTATTAATACCAGGGTAACCAAGCCATTCTTACAGCCTTTGGTCACTTAGTGTAGTCTAAATTATCACATTGAAAGGATTGTAGGGTTTAGGTAAGTGTCTTTTGTACTAGTATTTGGCAGTGCTGACTGGGACTTTAGGTGTTACAACCTGCAGCAGCCTCCTGAGAAATATCTTGAGACCTGGCATTTATTTTTTGCAAATCAAGCCTCTGTATATTGGGAAGAGCGGGAAGCTTGCTTTAAAGTGAGCAAATGAAAGGAAACGTTGGGAGTCTTGGAGGAAAAAGATAATGCTACCGAAAGAGGGCAGCTAGGCACAGAGGAAACTGGGATTCTCTGGAGACAACAGGTAAGCGACAGACTAGGGTGAAATCGGACAGGTTGAGGGAGACGTGGGCAGGCTGAAAAGAGAATGGGGCTACTCGAGGGAGAATATGCAAAGTAGGAGAGAGGGCAGACTAAGTGAAAACTCAGCAGACTCGGGGGGTAACGGGAGACTTGGAGGAAAACAGGAAGGCTGAGAGGAAAGCAGGAAAGAGAAAAAAATTGCACTCTAGAAAAATAAATTGAAGTCTGCTAGAAAGTGGACAGACTCAGGGGCTGGAAAACAAGCAGTCTGAGAAAAAAGTAGAATAACGTGGGAGGAAATTAGCAAGATTGGGGGAGAGCATGGAAAACAGAAGAGACATGAGGCAGCCTAAGGGGGGAACAGACAGGTTCAGGTAGAACCGGGAAAGTGGAGGAAAACAGGGAGGCTGAAAGGGTAGTGGGCAGGCTGAGGGGAAACTAGAAATACTTTGGGGGGGGGTCAGAGTAAACTGAGAGGAAAGCAGGCAGACCGGGTGGATGACAGACAGACTGAAGGGGAAGAGGAAAAAAACCGGGAGGGCAGTTTTGGCAAAATCTAAGAGATGCGAGGGGAGAGCACACAGGCTAGGAACAAGTGAGTGGCCCCAGAGGAGACCATTGTAAGGATCTGAGGAGAATAGGGAGACCGGGCAAAACTGGGCAGGCTCAAGGGGAGAACGGGCAGACTAGCAATAAGTGGCTAGACTGAGACAGAGAGCAGGAAGAGGGACAGTGAGCAGACCTGTAGAAAGTATCCCGATTCGGAGAGGATGGAAAAGCTGGGGTAAAGAGGGAAAACTTGGTGTGGAGAGAAACAAAAAGTCCTGTGCACTCGTAAAGGTAGGTATATACAAATGTTGTAAAACGGTGGAGGACAGTTCGTAATCAATGAGACAAGGTAGACACATTTGAATGATTTTCAAACTCAGAAACGTATTTGAACCTTCCTTCTTGGAAGGGTGACGTCAAAGAAAAAAACAACCAGTCTGGTGTGGAGAGAAGGCAGCTTGGGTAAAGCGGAAAAATGGCAAACTTTGAGGAGTAGTGCCAGAATAGAGAAAGCAGGCAGGCTGAAGAGAAAGTGGACAGACTGGGAGACTTGACAATAGAGGAAAGAAATCAGGTGGAAGGTAAACAGGGCAGACTTGGATAGAGAGTGGGACAGAATCTGAGAAAGCAGGGAGATGAAGGGAAACAACTGGATCAAGGACAAATGACTTTTGCTGCAAAGTTGTTTATTAGTAGTGATAAGTAGTGACTTACCACTAGTAATAAGGCCACAAACAGAATAAAAGGGTCAGCTAGGGTCTCAATGATTTAATACCTTGCTCAACCCCTGGTAGCTGGCAACGAGTGGACAGGCCCACCTGCATCAACTCCATCAACAAGTCAGCATCAAGGAGTGTGTTGAGTGGACTTTTGAGGATTTGGCCAGGTGCGTTGTGGGAATTGTATCCCAACATCTTGAGGACCATCTCAGAGACTGAAGACCCCTGGACCTGGATTGTTTTTGTGGATACTTTGAACCTTCAAGGAGAAGAAGAAGATTTAGACGTTTGGTGAAGTTTGGGAATTTTGGGGTAAAAAGCTCTATAAAGTGACGACTTGACGTCAAGAGTCAAGCCGGCAATGGCAAACTTCAACCTGGATTAGATTTCAGGTGCCCCGCTGAAAGCTCCAGAGATCAAGACTTCCAGGAGTTGACCGTGGTCTTCCGCTGGACCAAGCTGCCAAATCCGATGCACATCCAGCCAGCCTGCTGGAGAGGCCTGCTCAACGTGGAGAGAAAATCCCCTGTAAAAGTTTCGATGTGCGAAAGTAAAATTGTAACCGTGTCCTTTTGCTTAGTGTATCCGGCCAGGTTTCCATCTCGGTCGACCTCAAACTTTGACTTTGTCTCCGTCAAGTGCATCCAGATGTCCCGATTTGGGGCTACTGGTTTTTAAGTGTTTATTCAACAAAAAAAAAATCATATCTCCGATTCCCTACATTGGAGTTGATTTATGGTCTATTTGTTCCTATAAATATAATCTATTTCTAAAAATTGGTGTTGGATTTGTATTTTGTGTTGTGTCTTACTTAATGTATTGGTGTTTTTAAAAGCTTTACACACCTGCCTAAGTTAAGTCTGCCTTATTGTTGCCAGCTACCAAGGGTTGAGCAAGGGATTCATTTATTGAGACCTTATCTGACCCTTTTATGGTGTTTGTGGCTTTATTACTTGTGCTAAGTTACTACTTATCACTACTAATAAACCACTTTCCAACAAGTATACTGGATGAAAATGGGCAGATTGGAGAATGGGCAGACTAGGAGAAAGTAAGTAGGCTGAAGGCAAAGTAGACCGAATCAGAGGGTAATTCGTGGAAGCCTGAGAAGACTTGCGTTAAAGCGGGGAGACTAAGAGGAGGACAAACAAACTGTGGTGAAAGTGAGCAAATTCAGGGAAAACAGAAAGGCTTGAGGGGAGAATGGATGAACATAGTGACAGAGGACAGGATCAGGAGGAGAAGGGACAGATTGAGAGAAAGCAGGCAGGCTCAGGGAAGAACTGGGAGACTTGGATGAAAAGCGTTATCTAACTGGGGAGAAAGTGGGAGGAACTTGGAGGCAACCGAGACATAGGGGGAAATGTGCAGGCTGAGGGGATGGGTACAGACTAGAGGTGATGAGGGGCAGACTGATAGGCAAACTAGCAGACTCAGAGGAGAGTGAGCAGACTGCTGGCAAATTAGAAGACAGAGGGAAAAGTAGGCAGTGTTGGGGAGGGGAGAATGGACTGAATAGGGGAAGAGTGGGCAGGCTCTGGAGCAAGTGGCCAGGCTCAGCGGAGAAAACACAGACTGGATGGAAGTGAGCGGGCTCAGGGGAAGTGAGCAAATGCTAGAGGTCAGTGAACAGACTCTGGCTTTGAGATGGAAGCTAATGAAGGATGTATTAAGGTGGGTTGAGAATGTCAGACAGCCTGCAGTGAGGGTTTAGGGGAAATGATGGGAGCTCTGGGTAGGTTCTTGAACACTCGCAGTTGGCTGGCTGAGGGGTTACCGATGGGCTTTGGGGAGTTTCCTCATTATCAAGTGGTGTCTGAGATATCGAAAGTGTTCTTCATTGTGTATGCTAGTTGAATAAAACGCTTTTAACCTATTTACCTCAAGTAACATCATGTCTCCTGTGATTACCCCACATTTCAAATGTTTGTGTTGCTTTCCCCTCATCATCGACCATCTACAACGCTCGTATTTTCCTTTTTAACCCTCACCACTTCCTCTGTTGCTCTGCTACTCTTCCACTCTCTCCCATTGTATTTCATCCTCCATGTATTCCTCCATTACATTTCCACCCTATCCTGCTGCTCCATTTTTTTTGTCACCCCAACACCTTAATTCCTTACAGTGCTCCCCTCTGCGCATACTCCTGCAATCGACTTCCAATCTGCTGCTTTTTGCTTGCTTCAGTCCTGAACATTGGTCTCCCACCACTCTCCTTACTGCTTTTTCTTTTTTGTGAGTGACCAACCGTTGCACTGATACATGATTGCTCACTTGTTTTTCCCCTCCTGTATTTACTTTTTTCTAACCTAATTCACAGATTGAATAATAGACCTTCACTTATCTCTGAGGAGTAAATTTAACTCAGACAAAAGTTAAAAACGTCTGCTGGTGCGTTACAAAATGAATGAATACCTTGTAAAGTCAAAAATGATTCACACACACTGGTGGCCAGTTTGGAATGCTTTTTCTTTCAGAAACTAATTCCAAAAGGACTGCCAATGTGTGTGCATGTGCTGTGCCATAGCAGCATTCATCTTGGAATGGGCTTTTCTCATAAAGACAAAACATTTCAAGATGGTGGAAAATGCATCCATGTGTGAATTTTGGATGTATGATGTTACAACGCATACTTTTACATCGCATGCCTTTACAACGCGGTATTTACAACGAATACCATTACAACGCATAGTGCTTTTAGGCGCTGGATAGTGATTTATTTCATTTACTATTCCAACTCCAGTCCCCGTGGATAGTAGGGAAGGTGTTGGATAGTAAATTAAATATATTCCCTATCCTAGAGCGCACCCCAGCGCAATGCGTTGTAATGGTTTGCGTTGTAAAGGTTGCGTCGTAAAGGCACTGCGTGGTAAAAGTTGCGTTGTAAAGGTTGTACACCGTGAATTTTGTGTCTATTTGACTTTTTTCACTATGTTTTACGAACAAACACTACTATCATAGTCAATAGCTTATTAGGCATCACTTGTTCAAGGTGAGGCCTATGGACTTTTTTCAATGTTTGTTGCTCTAAGCACTTCTATAGCAAAGAGGTTTATAAACAATTATTTTTGCTTTTGACATTCACTTTAAGCACATACATATCTGTGCTTGATTCTTTATCTAAATTTACAGGTCATTAAATACAGCTATGCAAAGTCAAGTCCAGGCCTTTAAATGATATGAGTGACCTCCAGTTCCTGGGTGATTAAATGCCTCTGGAGTGTGCCTGGAGTTGGAGAGTCTGAGTTGGAGTTTTTGGTCCTTTTGGTTAGATCTATGATTCTTAGTAACATCTGGTTCTTGAATGTTTCTGTTAAGCATGGTGTTTCAGTCTAGAATATCTAGGTTACTATGTTTAAATGACAGAGTTTGGGTGGCCTATTGCCTCCAGGAGTTGTTGTAAACCTTGATGTGCTTGGCTGGGATTTCTAGGTTATTTTAGTTAAACTTCTGAGTCTGAGTGTCCTCCAGTCCCTGTGTGTTGTTATAAAACCTGTTGGTTTTTCTCTAGTATATGTAGGTTGCACTTTTAAATTAACAATTTATACTGTCCTATTGACCCCGGAAGTTGTTAGACCTGTTGTGTTTGTTAAGATATCTAGGTTATTATATTTAAATGTCTGATTCTCGAGGCATCTTTTTCGTGGTTAATGTTGTATAGCCTGTTGAATATGTCTGGGGATGGACCGTCTGCTTTGACACTTTTAGGTTCTTTTAGTTATTAATTCCTAATGGATTTCAAATTCATTTGGAGCCAGCAGTAAGGTCACTCCCTGCTGTTGTCAATGGGGTGCTAATAAGTAGGTCCACCTGCACCACCTCAGGTCTGGCAGTTTCATTGGGAAAGAAGTATTAACTCTCTTATATTTGGTTTGAGAAAGACTTTATTATGAGAAATTAGGTGTCTATGAAATACAATAGTACAAGAAAAAGGAAAATAAAGAAATACAGTGAAATCAACAATCTGTATCAGTATAAATATGAAAAAGAGAAAAAGGAAAAGAACGGTAGGAATCAGTGACTGATATCATGAATAAAAAAAGTAGAAATTTTATAAATAGAACCATAAACAATACACATAAGAAAATATGATTTAAGGAGGTTTGAGGACTTCTTGCTGGGAGGGTTGCAATGGGGAATGTGATTTAGCACAATTATCAGAAAACACTGCAATAGGTAACCAAAGTTGGATCCTCTTTGCAATCATAGGTGAAGGCAGATTAGAAAATGTATCCAATCTATGATTATGACAAACATCATACCACCAAGCTTTATATGAAATGTTAGAAAAATTCTTCCAATGTCTCGTTATTTGATAAAGGCAACTGCTAATAACAAATCAACAATTTTAAAATTGGTTACGTCAACCCAGGCTGATGAAAGGCTGCCTAAAAAAATATTAGTTGTGGAAAATGGGATACGTGTGTTAAAAATTAAATTGATTTGGGCCCAAACACGTGACCAAAAGTTGCTCAAAAGTTGCTCACATATGAAATAAATCAGCATCAGGGGAGGCGCAAGACCAACAAATATTCGGTGTGTCCAGAAACCGTTTATGTAAGGTCTGTGGGGACAAAAAAAGTCTATGATAAATATAAAATAGTGTTTGTGTAAGGCTAGCTGATCTCGAAGTCTTCCGAAGTTTTGTCCAAATGGCCTTTCAAACTGATAAAGACCAATCAACTTCGAAATCCTTTCCCATTGTTCTTCAACTGGTGTTTTGTTTCTAGGTGTAGGAGTGGATTGGAGAAAAGTATATAAAGTTGATGCTTTGGGTTGAAGGCGCAAAAGCAAGGACATTGTATGAGTATGCATGGATTGAGAAGGTTGAGCAGCAGTAGAAAGGAGTGAATATGCATCTAAAACGGCTGTTCGAAGAGCATTGTATTTGTCTAGAAATGAGGCGGGCAAATTATACAGCTGACTAAGTGAGGAAAAAGGGAGAAACTCGTCAAAAGTTGGGAAGTCAACATTAAACCTCGCTGCTGTCGCCATGTTTTCCAATAAAAAGGTTTGTTCCATATCAATAAACTTGTGTTATGCCAAATTGGAGAAGTGAGAAAGGAGGCTATATTAATGGGAGTTACAGGGTACAAAGGACTAAGGAGTTTAGAGGTAAAATAATTTGGAGTTTATGAGAAAAGAAAAGATACTTCTGAAACGAAAAAGGAGAGAGAAAGTAAAGTTCAACTGAGGTTCATAAAGGGGAATTATCAATAGAATCAAGCAGCCAATAAGAAGCCTGCCGTAGTTGGAAGGCCCTATGATAAACTGAATAGAGAGAACAGTGAACCCCTCTCTCTTCTTTGGGACGGGCAAGTTTTATTCCATAAAAAGGATGATAAAACTGAAGTGATAGCCTTGAAAAGTTTAGCGGATATAGGTACTGGGATATTAGATATGGTATATAAGACAATGGGTGAAAGCATCATTTTGATGGTATCTAATCGACCCCACCAGGACAAAAATAAAGGATGCCCTTTGGCGGTGAGATCCGAGAGTTTTTGAAGGCAATTATTCAAACACAAAGTAACTGTGCCTTTGATGGTTGGTGCAAAATGTAAGCCCAAATATTTAACAGAGGAAGATTTCCAGGTAAAATTAGTGGATTTAAAGCCATCTTTCAAGGTGTATTTGGTTAAAGGTAAGATCTCGCATTTATCAACCTCTCTTATATTTGGACATACCCAGATCAGCTATTACAGTAGCACATACTTGGGGCATGCTGGTTATTTACACATACTTTGTAATGTTACAAGAATTCAAACTAAAGGACTTCCTCATCTGAGCCACTCACTGGACCCTGGTCTTGGCCACAGTGCGACTAAGGTTTATACACTTTGGCATAATTCTCCCTTAAGGCCATGCAGTATGTTTTTTTAAATCATTTAGGGGCAATTTTTGTCAATGCACTGAAAGTGTACCATACGGCACAGTAAAAATGATGGTGCCATTTGGCATATTTTCAATACAAAATCTTAAAAGTGGGATTTTCTGTTGGAAAATGTTTTTATTTATACTTTATGCCATATTTTAGATGGCGTTGTGCGAAAGGAAAAACTGGGTAATTGTCCGCCCATTATGAATAGGGCAGGTGGAGAAACTCCAAAGGCCCTTACACCAGCGGTCATCAGAGGAGATTGTCAACCACAGATTCAGTGTAGTCTCCATTGCTGAGATACTTAAGTTGTGCTCAACTCTGAATGAGCTCAGTTTAGCAGAGAGGATACTCCATCGCCGGTGCAATAGAGTACCGTCTCTGCTGAACCCTTAATCAGGCCCTTAATCTTTTTACTTCACTCTCTGAAACCTCTGAGATACTACTCACACGTCCATGTATCAAATAGTGCCTTGTTTACTATCTCTATTTCAGATAACATTTTCTAGTCTTCGGAACTGATGGCACTAAACATCGTGCACACACTATCAAAGGACACAATATCGCAAGGTAAGGTAAGTAGAGATTTTCTATACATAACCCTATATATATTACCTATGGGTGGTCTCCAGTAGGTAGTTATGGTTATGACCTATTTTCCATAGGAAACGCGTTTTTTGATTTGCCAAAATCTTTGGCGCCGTTAGACAAATCTTTGCAAAATTCTCAAAGCTTATGGGGCGCTCCAGTCAGCTCCTGACTTAAAAGTTTCGGGGTGATTCGTCAAGCGGGGGCTGAGAAAAAAAGGGGGTCCCAAAACACATTTTCCCCATGTTAATTTCGATAGGAAAAATTTAACAGGCTACAGCCCAAACTTTTGAACGGAATTACACCAAATTTGGCAAAAAGGTAGCTCTTGGTTCAGAAATGACTTTTTTTTTTAAATGGTGTAAATCCGTTTGGTAGTTTCTGAGATATTAAAAAAAGAAGACATTCAATATCTGAGCACCGAGGAGGAGTCGCGACTTCATTCTAATTGGTTGCAAACACTCCAAACCAGGAAGTGTTGGCAGCAATCCCCCAATCTCACACCTTTCTGAGTGGCTTTGAAATCAATGCTGTACACTAAACATGGTCTGTGTGGAGTCATACTATCACTGGCTTTATCGAGCTCAGTAAATCAGCTTCCAGAGAGCACAAGTATGGTAGATCAGAGAGTGGTCTGTCATTATACATTTTTGTGAAACTGCAGGTGAAAATTGAAACAATAGTATTGCAAAATAACTTTTTTTTGCAGTTTTATATAGTGCAAATGTATCAGAGCGCTTTACATGAGTACCAGTTGCATTACAGACGGGCACAAACATTTTTAGGCATGGGGAGATTAAGTGATTTGCCAGAATTACAGGATGTTTGAGCCTCCTGCCAAACTCGATTCCCCAGCTTCAAAGTCGGCCGTCCTAGCCAATCAGCCACACATTGGTTACAAGAATAAAAATTTGCAACTGGAGACCACAGCGCTCGCTTGTGCTGATTAACTTCTAAATCAATCTAAGTACAAGGGAGAAAAGGTCGAAACATAACCGGCTAATATTGGTCCTGTGTGACCTGGCCAGGGAACTTCTGTTAACCGGCTGATTGCATGCTAACAGGTGAGTTTAACATGAATGTCTTCCAAGATGCCCACAAGGTCAATGATGAGATCTCTCTGAGGGCTTCCGGAACATTGTTGAACAAATCAGGCCAAAGGGCTGCTCACGAAGCTCGCTAGGGGAATTCCTCATCCTGCAGCTCAGCAAACATGGACTTTAAAGTACTAAATAGTCGGTTGTCACAGGACATCCCCCCACTTGGTCAAGAACCGATGGAAAACTTGTTCCTATCGCAACTACACCATAGTGGATAGCTACTGCAAAGTTACGCCCACTGAGAGGGACCACGGCCTCCAGTACACAAGAATAAATTCCATTCTGTACCACCACACCTCAACCTGTGACACAAGCAAGGTTATTTACACCAACAACCTCAGGCTCCTCAAATGGAGAGATGACAATCAGCGGTAAAATCATGGCTGAATGTATAAGATCCCCCAGGGTCAGACTTGACATCTCGCCGATTGTTGAACGGACACATTGCATTAACCAAGTTCTCATAAAATTTCCACGATCAGCTACAAAATTTGTTCAGTCATACAATCACACCAATTCATTTTCCCCTCTGACAACATTTCAACGCCTAAAGAAAGCTAAAGAAAGCTCAAAACACTGCCATGAGAGGAGGTAATAAAAAAAAAACAAGAATGAAGAGCAAATCTAAGTATTTGAGCCGGTGCAGAAAAATTATAAGCATGCTGTTCATGCAAAGATGTCTAGTTCCTCAAACCACTTCATGGCGATTCTCCTATGTGTGAGCAAGAAGTACAACTGAAGGAACTTCTGAGCCTTGGTGAGTTGGCAAGTGAATAGGTCTGTCAGGACCGGCTGTGCGAACATCACTGAATGAGATGTTCATCTTTCCTCCACTGGCATTTCACATCAAGGGAGGACTTAGATCCCTAAATGGACGGGAGGTTCCCTAGCCCAAATATACCCACCACCTCAGCTATGCCCCAAGACCGAGACTGCCTGTCCCTTGCCCACATGGATTCACCATCTTATTTCAGTTGGCTGCAACAGGTTGTGTCAAAGGCCAGGTCAGACGGAGACCCTGGGCCTAACGGCCGCCCTCGGGACCTTTTCAAGCAGAATATCTCTTTCTGGGCCGGTAAGCTCTCGTTGCTTTTTGGTTACTGTTTGAGGAGCTCCGCAATCCTGGAGACATGGTGTGGGGATATCATAAAACCCATTTACAAAGGGGACCCTAAATCAGATTCCAGTAAATATAGACTGCGCTTCTGGACAAAAAAGCAAAATGAATTGCCAGTCTACTGCTGAAGGACCTGTAGCAATTGGTGGAGACAAGCAAGCTCATTATGAATAATCAAATGGGATTTCCAGCAACATCTGGTACACTATCCAACTTTTTAGCCATATCTATTTTATTGGCCAAAGCAATCACCTCACACACCCTGTTGTATTACTGTTTCATAGACTTCAAAGCGGCATTTGACCGTGTCCAGGGTGGGCACTCTGGTCCAAAGTAAAGAAATTGGGCATTCCATATAAACTTCAAGAGCTCATTATCCAGTAACACTCCAAAATCTGGATTTGCATTAAACTAGCTGATGGTGCCTGCATGGCAAGAAAAATCTCTACTACGTGGGGTGTAAAGCAGGGGTGCGTGTTAGCCCCCTTCCTTTTCAAAATGGTTATTTCTGATTTGCTAAATCCCTTGATACTATCAACAGCCACTCCCCAAAAATTGACAGGGAACACATCAGCAACCTGCTTTTGTGCAAATGTCCCTGTTCAGCTATATATGAGTATGGTTGCAGCATTCTTAGACCAGCTGCACTCCTACACTGCCTCTAACAGCTTGAAGGTTAACCTAAAGAAAACCAAAGTTGTTACATTCGGAAGGAAATCTTACCAGGGGGATGGCTGATTCTGCAGCGGCAATCAGATCATGAAGAATCCCTCTTATTAAGAAATACATGGGGTTCTTATTGATACAAATGGCTCTACCGCTCAGCAACAGAAGGAAGTTGAAACAAAGGCTCTGGCCCTTCAGATGACTATATCACAATAATCAAACTCGATGTGGGGGCCAAACCTTTTCCCTCTCCTTGAAGTTATGAGTGCACAAATGATTCTATCACTGTCTTATGGTTGTGAAATGCTACTGGGTAAAGATGGCAATCTTCTAAACAAACCTGTAACCAGGATATATAAATTTGTCCTTCACTTGCCGAGATTCTCTTCTGTTCCCCATATTGGGCTGGAACTGGGTCTTTACTATCAGTGGGGTGCTAGAGCTCGCACCATCCTAAATTTGTGCCATAGCCTCTGGGCTGCCAGGGGTGGCTGCTTAAAGGCACTACTATGGAACAAGAGTAACACCGGCGGGCTGAGGTAACCACAACCAGTTCCTTGAGGGCTGCTTAAGCACCTTCCATGTGAGAACATTGGCTCTCCAACTTGAGTCGACCCGTGTTTAAGCAATGCATCAAAATATGTGTACACCTCTTTTCATATCACTCTGACAGGAAAGGATCAGCATCAGCCTTGGTCACAGAATGTTGCCCTCTGTAATCCACACTGAACTTCAGTTCAGGTGTGGTGTCTGGTGGGGCAGTTTTGGTACCAGTACCACATGACTGGACCACGTGCTACTGGAGGGTTCTATCAACCCCAACTCCAGCATCTTGGAGAATTTGCTATTGATGCTGGCTCTCACCTTTTCCTACAATCTGTAAGGTTTATTTTTGACAGGGAGATTGTCAACGTGTACACATCATGGGTACACAGGTGGGTAATCCCAGGAGTAAGGGAATAAAGAGAGCAGTACTGTTCCAACACATTGTGAAAGTTCATCTGCTGTTTAAAAGTCAAAGTGGGGAAAGGATTACTCTTTCTACAGACCCATCCTTCTCCTTGGAAGCAAAGCGGTCAGGGAAAGGTTCCCTCTCTTTTTTCTCGGCTCCATCTGTCACCATGGTGAGCTCAGACTTCTCCAAGTGTGTTTTGAGACGATTGATGTGAAACACCCTATGGGGTTGCACTGGGGTCTTAAGGTCCACCACATAAGTGGCCTTACCCTTCTTCACAATTACCTCATAAGGCCAGTCCAACAGTCCTGAAGAGCACTCACCTCCGCGGGTTTGATGACCCTCACTTTCTGCCCAGGCTGCAATTCCACAGCAGTAGAATTTTAGTCATTCCACTCCTTCATTACAGCCTGGCTGTCTTCCATGTTGTCAGAATCTTGCTTCCAAAATTTAGCCATTTGGCTATGAAAGGCAAGCATGTACCTTACTACATCCTGGTGAAATTTCCTTGGAACTTGCTCCCACCCTTCGTTTACCAACCTGAGAGGTCTTCTGACAGAGTGACCATACAGAAGCTCAAAGGTGCTGAAGCCCACTCCCTTGTGCTGTACCTCCTTGTAGGAAAACAGCTGAGCAATAGTATATCCCACTTTTTCCTCAGGCAGACCTCTGATACCTTTCAGGGTCCTGTGGAATCTCTCAACAAGCTCATTGGTTTGCTGGTACAAAGGTATGAAAAACTTGTAAGTAACCCCACACTCTTTCCACAGTGACTGCATATATGCAGACATTAAGTTTGTGCCCCTGTCAGATGCAACTTCCTTGGGACAACCCACTTGGATAAAAATCCCCATCAGAGCCTTTGCCACTGCAGGTGCGGTGGTGGTCCTCAGAGGGATTGTCTCTCTGTACCGGGTGGCATGATCCACCAGGAAGAGGATGAACCTGTTGCCTGAAGCAGTCCGTAGGCCCTACAATGTTGACGCCCATCCTTTCAAAGGGGGTGCTAACAGCAGCCAGTGGTTCCAGATGAGCTTTTAATTTTTACTCTGCCTTCCCACTAGCCTTGCAGGTCACACAGGTCCTACAGAACATATTTGAGGATGTGCTGGATCATGGGTTAGTAGAAATGTGGGGCAAGTCTTGTAATGGTCTTGTCTTGGCCCACGTGTCCTGTTCTTGTGAGCCAGCTCCAGTAGGAAGACTCTCTAGCAATGGGGGACCATCAGGGCCCTTGATATCCCATGCAAAGGAGCCTTAGGCTCACTGTAAATGAGGTCATCCTCCCAGTTAATATGAGACCTCATCTGCTGCTTGTGCTTTGGCATTGTGCCTTACTCCTTCAAGGAGTGGACACTCCCTCTGTGCCCTACAGAACTCCTCCCTGGTGGGTACTCTATCTACATATCAATCAGCAGGTGTAGGCAGGTCACACAGGGTACACACTGTACAGAAAAACACACAAACACACAGACACAAATACATGCACAGGGAACACACACATAGAGGAAACACAGGGAGCAGACAGATACACACTAATAGATAACTTGTGTCCAACCTCCGGTAGCTTGGCACAGAGCAGCCAGGATTATCTAAGGAGGCAATGTGTAAAGTATGTGTGCAACACACACACAGTAACACAATGAAAACACCACAAAAAGACTCCACACTGGTTTAGAAAAATAGGCAATGGTTTTATAAATAAAAGAAACCCAAAATGATAAAAATCCAATAAGTAGAAGTCGAGTTATGAATTAAAAAAAATAAAAAAGAGTTCTAGCGCTGAGAAGCAATAAGCGCTAATGGGGGTTATCTGGTCATACTGGGCCAGGGATAAGTCAATAGCTCGGATCTACCATCATGGAGAGCAGGCCAGCTACCTGACCGACGCAGGCCCCAGTGAGCAAAGTACCTTATCCTGGTTGCAACAGGTGGGGTGCAGTCGATCAATGAGTCGATGTTGAACTTGCAGTGGTGCCGTTGCAGCGGTTCCGTTGAAGAAGCACTGAGGCCGAGATGCGCTGGTTCCGAGTGCTATGCTCTAGGTTTCTCCACGCAGTCAAAGGATGTGTCCATTTCTGTAGACTGCTGTGGCGTCGATGCGTGGTTCTGTGGATCTGTTTCGGCAGGCGCTGCGGCGGTTCAGATGCAATGTGCCAGGTTCTGCTCCTGCCACATGGACAATACGTTGATTCTTGCTCACACAGTCAGCGGATGCATCAGTGCCTCTGAAGCAAGTATCTGGGTCCACTCCAGTAAACCCGGCATAAGAGCAGGGGCAGAAACTTTGATTTCCCGGAGTCTCAACAGCAGGAGGCAAACCAAAAAAGCCAATGAAGAACACTTAGGGGTGCAAGGCAAAGTCCAGCTCTCCCTCAGCAGGGTCAGATTGCAGCAGGGCGGCACAGCAGAAAAGCAGACCTTCTAGGTCGGCAGTCCAGCAGAGTGTCAGTCCTTGATGCAGCACAGAAGTTCTTCGTAAAGAGTCCAGTTGTAGGTCTAAAAGTGTCTCAGTTGGGTGGGTGTCGGAGACATAGTACTGACATTGAAGGGGGTATGCCTTCAAAGAAGGATCTTTGAAGTGCACAGAGGTCCTTTCTTCCCAGTCCTGGCTCCAGACTATCAGAAGGGGGCAATCAGCCCTTTGTGTGGGGACATGGCACTGCCTCTTCAGTTGTAAGAGTCAGGCCCTCCCTCCCTGGCAAGCAAGAGACATCAGAATGCAGTTCAGTACTCAGACACACCTAATCTTCCTGTGTTTGGGGCTGTCTAGAGGGAATGCCCAAGTAACTGTCGCCCAACCCAGACTTGTATTGAAGACAGGCTGCAGGCACACAGTGCTGTAAGAGCAGAGAAATGTCCACCTTCTTAAAGTGGCATTTCAAACATTGTAATGTCAAATCCAATTTCATCAGCAAAGTGCATTCATTATTACCATTCCAAAGATATAAAACAGGACATGGCTACTCCTTCTCTAATCAGGAATTTCAGCTTAAAATTGTATTACGGAATTTCCAATGTTAACCTTTAAGAGGAGTAGGGCTCAAAGTAGTGAAAAACGAATTTGGTTGTTAAGAGCTACCTGGCCTACCTTTTCCTTACACAACACTCTGCCCTATGGGCTTCCTAGGGCCTACCTTAGGGGTGACACATGTCTAAGGGGAATTTAAGCCTTGGCACAGGGTTTTAAATGCCAAGCCGAAGTGGCAGTAAAACTGCAAACACAGGCTCTGCAGGGGCAGGCCTGAGACAGGTTTAAAGTGCTACTTGTGTGGGTGACACAATCAGTGCTACAGGCCCACTAGTAGCATTTATTTTCTATGCCCTAGGTATATGGTATACCACTTTACAAGGGACTTACAAATAAATTAAAAATACCAATTTTGTATACACCAATGTTAACATGTTTAAGCGAGAAGAACATGCACTTCATCACTGCCAGCAGTGGTAAAGTGCTCAGACTCTTTAGGCCAAAAGAAAAATCAGCAAAAAGAGGAGGTAAGCCAGGAAAACATTTTGGGGAAGACCACCCTAAGGCTGACAGGTCTAACTCGTACCTTGGTGATATATCTTCAAGGTGCATAGATGTGGAGTTAGTAACTCTACACTTCCTCTATAACCCCTTACCTAATGTTTCCCCTCAATATGCTGTCCGGGATATTAGTGTTTCTTTATATTCCTAGCCTAAATATTCCATAATATAACACCTTCAGAAGAGAAACATACATCTGGTCTTCCAGTGTCTAGGAGAAGAACCAGATGCTTACCAGGAGAGCACTGTGGAGGGATATTCCAAGATATGCCAGTGCTCGATGGCTTAAAAAATGGGCTCAAGATAATGGGCCAGATGTATCAAGATACACTTTTGCAATTCTCAAATAGCGATTTTTATGGAATCGCTATTTGAGAATTGCAAAATGGTATGTATGTAGAAATTCGCTATTTTTTAGCGATTTCTTAAAATTCCTTAATTGCGATTAGCAAATTGCTAATCGCAATTAAGGAATAATTTCCCATTCATTTCTATGGGCCAGGAGGCCCATAGGAATGAATGTGAAATTATTATCAATTTGCGATTCGCAATTTGCGAATCGCAAATTGAGAATAATTTCAAGGGTGCAGGGGTGTCCAAAGGACACCCTGTTGCACCCCTGAAATAAGCATGGGTGCACATGTGGTGCACATACATGCTCTAAGGGCATGTATGTGCAACACATGGCACTTTGAAAAATGCAAAAATTTGCATTTTTCAAAAAATTAGAAAATTACCACCAACTTTAAGTTGGTGGTAATTTGCGATTCCTTAAGGACAATTAGCAAATTTTTTTTGCATCTTACATTGCATTTAAGGAATCGCAAATTTTGCGATTCCTTAAATGCAATCGCAAAATAAGGAATCGCAAATTTGCGATTCCTTATTTTGCACTGAAATTTGCTACATACATACCATTTTCCTCAAATGAGTTCGGCGTTTGCGAACCCATTTGAGCTTCATACATCTGGCCCAATGAAAATATAATGTGAAGATAATGAAAATGTAGCTTTGTACATTGCAAAGAAACACAATTACGTCTGATAATGGATATTCACATTACCTCGCGGTGCTGAATCCACGACAAGCAGCAAAGTGCAGACAAACGCAGCTGTGAGTGCAGCTTTCATTCTGCGAATAGAAAAACAAATGTTTTAACAATTTAGATTTGATTGAAATTGGAGAGGAAACAGAGGTTCACCGTGATCATGGGCGAGGCTAGTGAAACAGTAGAAAGAGTGGAAAGGGAAGACAGAAGACTCATTTGATTAGCCCACCATACAATATGACAACCACAGTTGACTGAAACTTACTTTCTCCTATATCGGTTTTCAACTTTTAAGCCTCACAGGAGTCAGATCGCTTTGCAGAGTTTGAGGAACAGCTTATTGCAAGATATCACGGACATATAAGAACAAAAAACTATTTACATTTAATGTAAATGAACTATGGCAGAATTCCACCTGTAAATCGTCATTGGTAGAGGGGTTTGAGTCCCCCATACGTTTGTAAAGGAAGGTGCTTCTATGTTAACTATGTATCTCAATGCTTTGCCATCAAGTAGTCCTTGAAGGGTGTTTTATGGAAGGCTCGTGTGGGGAGTACTTCCTGCTGATGTATGCAATTTAAATCAAGACCTTTTGGTTTTACTAAAATTATTGCCACTGGCTTACGACATTGTGAGTGACAATCATTCTGCTCTTTCACATGGGGCACATCCACCCTAAAAGTAGTTTCCTTCAGTGCCAGGGACTCCTATGACAATGTATACTTTTGGAGACCCAAAAATATGTTTGCTTTTAGACAATGTTTCAAAAATATTGGTGAGTGGCCAGCAGCTCCCAAAGCGATCATATTTTACGAAAACTGACAAAATAAAAAAAAACATTGACAAAGGCAAAACGGAGTTCCTCCAATGCCAGACCATAGGCGTTTCGAATGCTTGTTTGTGTTTAAAATGAGTCTTGCTGCGCAGTGCATGCAAACTTCAGGGAGTAAAGAATACTTTGGGAGGCCAGAAGGAGGAGAGGTTGACAGTCAATAAGAGAGATCACCAGAGTTTGCAGTACTATGTCAATATCTTTTTTGCCATGAATGGTTTAATGTGACTGCATTGTCTGGGTTGATATCCTGCACTCCTGGCCTTTAGTCAAGAGAGTTTCTATGGTAAAGGTTATGTAGTGGTAACAGTGTTGGGTGTAAGAGAAAACATTGGATCTGATGTGATCCAAAACCTTTTCATTGTAATAGAAATATGTAAACCTCCAAATACTTATGTACAGGGTTTCTTCAGGCAGCCCTCTTCATCCATTGTTCAGTTGTACTGCCAATCACATTTCTGCTGCCCACCATTGGACATAGCAAGGGTCAGTGCATGAGACCACTTCCGCTATTGGCTTCCTCATGTTTGCACAAGAACAATGTCCTCCCCCTCCCTCCACACACACACAGAAAGTAGTCATGTTAAGTGCCACGGACTAGCGACTTTGTTAAAAAAGTATAAATATATATACTTTTTCATTTATTGTGCGTTTTATAAATATTTATGCGATGCCATGGCACCCCAAACAGTGCTACCAGGTTCTTACTGTTGCTTGCAGTGTGCCACATACCTGAAATGAACTGCAACCTTGACCCCTATTTGAATGGGCTTTAAAACTACTTAAAGGTGGCTGCCAAACCGTGCACACGGAAACACTGTGGGTGGCTTTAGGGAGCAGACAGTGTTTCAGTGGACTATTGCAGGGTCCCCCTGATGTCTTCCAATGCCCTAACATTTCTACTTTAAATGCAGCACATATCCTTCTAAAGGATCCTTTAAAAAGGCTCCTTTAAAAAACATTTTAGCAGACCTCCATCCGTGTATTTTCAGTCAGTTCATTTTATTATTACTACAGCCGGTGCTTTTGTGAAGTTTTGTAAATGTTGATTTTATGCTGTAACTAGTCCATTGATGACCTTGCAAAATGCAACTCTCCTTGCAAATAAAAAAAAAGGGTGATGAACGTAAGGCTTGTGTTAATCTCAACACTTTACGACCGGTTGAGCCACATTCCAGTCCATTGTTTTTCGCTCACTCTAGACAGAAAGACCTGACATACGTAAATTACTTTTGAGGGTCTACTGCACACAAAACAAGGTGATGGAATGAATGCACATTAGCCGATGTCCAATTGGCACATACTTCTTTGCAACCATGATGTTACACAACAGTCCCAAGAGAGTGAATAGGGTGTGACAAAGACCAACACACCCCTGTATTTTCTGAGGTATTAGAGATAGTTTTTACATGTGAAGAGTAAAACGCGTGCACATGCAAAGGCACATTTCTGCAATACCACCTCCTGCAGATAATTCAAATTGCAAACAATCTTCAGTAGAAAATGCAGAAGACTAAACACGCCTCTGGAATCTACAATCAGAGGGAATCCTGAGGGGCGTCAACTGGATCTAGATTCTGCCCTGGTTTATCGGTGCCATGCCTTGACTCTGGGACCCTGGGATACAGGTTACAACAAACACATTTCCCCTCCAATCAGCTGAGCAAATCCAAGCCCCAGATGAATCAAAAAAGTCCAAGCAAGGCTCCCACCTACATGGTGCGATCACAAACCATTAAGGCGCCCCGCCTGTAGTCAAGGAAACATTTTCCATCACTCCCAGCAATAGTCTGGTGGCAATTGTTTGGCAAACTGAGAAATCCAGGGGGTCATATTACAGAAGGTGCCCTGGGGCATAGTTGATACCCGTGCTGTTTTTTACTGAAGGGACTGCAGACACCACCTTCTGTGTCATGGATCCCAGGCAGGTGTTTCCTTTATGACGTGGAGGCATGGGTCCCATGACCATGAGGGAACACCTCTCCCCATTAGTGGCATTACAGATGCAGGCACAAGAGCAATAGACATCTGGTGTCTCACTAATTTTGTGCCACCAATAAAGTGGTGCTCAGTCAATGCATCCCATTGAGGATGCCCCTTAGCAGGACCTCATGGGGTCCCAGGAATCTTCCCAGTCCCCCTTGCGTTAGGTCCAGTGACGCGCTGCACTGCCTTGAGGAGGGTCCCTGCCTCATCCTCAACGTGCTCCCACTCCCTCTGCATTGAAAGACAGAGTGGCAGTCTAAACCCTCTTTCAATGCTGCGCTGGACGCAGCGGAGGCGGAATTGCCCCTGCTCTGGGGACAGCACATTTTCTATGTACATTGGCACACTGCTCCTGCCTGCAGTGGCTGTAAAAAAGTGTAGATTGATATGACCCACACATGGATAGTGTGCCCTTTTCCATAATACAACCCAGGTTTCTTTTTTCATTTTACCACCCCAAATGTAAATGCAGTTCAGGGGTCCATGGGCACCAGGCTTGTTTTGAATAAACATTGTCATTTCTCATTCTGAGTTACCCTCTTTCAATAAGTGACACTAATTTAGCTTTTATACTAGTGATTTCTGCTTGATACAGCTCTTAGAACCCCACACATATACTGATGGTTGCAGGATATCTGATAAAACTATGTAAATGTGGATTAGCTTTTATGTCTACCTCAGCTCCAAAATCGAATAAGCAGAGTGAGTCTTTACCTGTATTGATGGGACCGACGGATCTTTTGCAGAAGTCTTTGGTTTCTGTTCTGCTTTGGATCTTAAGACATGAAGCACACTCATTTATATAGCCCGCGATGTCTTAAACAGAGCGATACTATATTTACATGGACAATATACCATCTGTTATCTGTTAATACAGGTAAAACATTGAGTACTTTCTTTGGAAATACTTTGACTAGAGGAACTTCATTTAGCATGACTCATTTACATACAATATTTGTTTCGGCCTGTCAATCATTGATGAATTAAATCCCAAAACAAAGTTTCTATAAGCAAACAGTCTCAAAAGTGACAGCTGTTTGCTGAGGACCAGGCAGAAATATAGCTGACAGGGAAATTAAAGCTAAGCAAATATAAAGATGGAGTCAGAGTGAGAGGTCCAAAAAAGGCGAAAAAAAAAACATCAGACAAACAATTACATGAAGTGAAAAGAAACAAAATGAACCAATAGAAAAAGCATAGGATTAGCACAATCCAGGTGTAACCTGAGTAGCTAAATTATGTAGCAAGTAAAATGGTAATTATCATCAAGTTATTAAAAATTAAGGACCTAATTCAAAAAGTCATTTAAGACCATGAGGAATAGTTCTACTCTAGCACTAGTTCACATCCTACCCTGTGCCACACCCTTTTTGGCTATTAGGGGTAGAAGTTTGTCAGAAAATAAACATTTTCTACACATTTTTGGCATTTTACTGGGACTTTGCCCATTTTTCCTATTTTTGTGCTTTAGCCTCCTTCCGGTTAGTGGTAGAAATGGGTGTTAAACCAATATTGGCTCCTGGAAAGCTATACATTTCTGGAAAATGGAATTCAGCACGGGGTCATTTGTGTAGATACTTCAAGGTTTTCCTATAGAAAGTAACAGCTAAAATTAAAAAATATTGAAATTGAGTCGAAAGAAACAGCCATATGTGCCTACATTTTCTCTTGTAACTCAATCTAACTATGGTAAATAATTGAAAGCAATATACCATTATGTCCGTTTGACCCTTATGGTTGTGGGGCTATATCGGGCTTCTAGGTTCACCAAGAACCCGAGGTGCCCAGAGCCAATAACTGAGCTGCACCTTGCAATGGTTTTTCAATATGTACCTGGTATACAGTAATTCATTTCGTAACACAGAAAGAGCAAAAAATAGGTATCAAGGAAACCTATATATTTTCAAAATCGGAACAAGATATGGAGTTTAGAAGCAATGGTTATTTGCACATCCCTGAATTTGTGGGTAGATATACTAGCATGTGAATTAGAGGGCATTTTTGAGAATGTCTGCTCTTTTAAACACTGTCCTACATTTGAAAGTCACAAATACATAGAAAGACAAGTGATATTAACACTTGTTCTACTATTCTGTGTTCACCCATGTCTCCTAATAAAAACAGTACCATATATGTGTGAGTAGACCTAGTGCCCTTGATAGGAAATAGATCAAAACACAACGGGGACACATCACATTTTTCCACTAAAAACTGACCCTTTTTTGGCAATGTGCCTAGCTGTGGATTTGGAGCCCTAGCTCGGCCGGCACCTAGAGAAAGCTAGCTAATCTGAAAATTTTGTAAAACTAGGCACCCAGGGGAATCCAGGATTGTATGACTTGTGTGGCTCCCACCAAGTTATGTTACCCAGAATCCCTTGAAAAAATCTCAAAGTTTGGAAAAAACAAAACAAAAACATTTTCCTCACATTTCTGTGATGGAAAATTCTGGAATCTGCAGGGAGCCACAAACTTCCACCCATCCAGCAGTCTATTAATTAAAATGGTGCCTCACTTGTGTGGGTAGGCCTAGTGCCTGCAACAGGACTTCCCCAGGTGTGTAGTTTTTAGAAATGTCTGGGTTTTGGAAGGTTTCCCTAAATGGCCCCCGAGCCCAAGACCAAAAACGCAAGTGACCCCCTTGCAAAAAACACGTTGTTTTGTGATATATAGGAGTCACATATGTTTTTGGTCGCAAGCTCGGCGGCCCACTAAAGAATCCCACCGAACCCAGAGATTTATTAAAACTAGACACCCAGGTGAGTACAGGAATGTGTGGCTTGCATGGATCCCCCAATGATTTCTTCCCCAGATTCCCCTGAAAACCAGAAATTGAGTTAAAAAGTCAGACTTTCCTCCAATGTGTGTGTGGGAAGGTTGTGAGATTACCGTGCCAGCACAGAATTCCCTCCATCAAGTGTTCCCCTCAGTCTCCCGATAACAATAATACCTCACTTGTGTGGCTGCCCAAAGCAGAGTCAGCCTAAAAAATGCCCTTTTGGACCCACTTTGTTTGCCCCTCAGTTTTTCATTTGATACGTTTTTAGGTTCTCTGCTTTGAGCATCGACACAAGTGAGGTATCACTTTCATCAGGAGACTGGGGGAACGCTAGATAGTGGGAAATTCATGCTGGTGTGGTAATCCCACAACTTTTCTACACAGATATGTGTGGAAAGTGCACACCGCCAGCCAAACATCCTCGCACACCTCTAGCCAAGCGCCATCCATGCACACGGTCAGCCAAGCGACATCGATGCAGACCGCTGGCCAGTCAACACTCACTGCCATCTAAGCGTAGGTCCACACAAAACACCAACAAAATGCATGTTCACACACAGCCAGCTAAACGCCACTACACACAGACCATCTCCGAACTCCAGTTCTCAGAAGCTTTCGCTAGTGTCTAGTGTTTTTTGCCCTGTTGGATGAGCCTAAAAATATCGCTGATCTGCCCCAAAGGGGGAAGAAATGGCAAAAATGTGTGCACAATAAAAAATATAAGCGACACCTGCCTAAGGGTCCGCTCCCTGATATGCCCATAAACATATTTCTGGTGCCCAGCGGGCTTTTTGCCCTCCCTGGAGGCAGATATTGGACTCTTGGGGCAGGAGGACTATATTTTATTTTTGAGGGGCATCTCCCACCACTAACATACAAATGAAAACACACCCTGGCTTCCTAGTGAGCTTTTTGCCCCCCTGGAGGGCAGATTGGAAGCTATTGCTCCTGTATGCCTCCAGGGGGGTAGAAATACTGTCTATTTGTTTTTGATTGGGGTGGGGCCATTGGCATGGCCATTCTGGGCAGTCCCCACCCCTACTCTAGCTAACAAAAACTCCCTGGTGCTTATTGGGCTTTCTGCCCCCGTGGGGGAAGAACAGGAGCATATGCCCACCAGAAACTTTGGTGGGGAGCAAAAACCCTTGCCCAGGGTGTTGCTCCTCCTCTCTGTCAAGTGGTGGATCCCTGCTTAGAGATCACCCTTCTGCGGCATTTCACAAGCAGGGATCTCTCTATCTTCTCTGTGTGCACTCTTCTGGCGGCCCTTTCCCACCCTTTCTCACCCACCTCTCTCCTCCTTCCCCGCTTCGTACCTGTTCCTCAGACCTCTCGCCTTCCCTGCTGTGGCACTGCTACTCAGCCTGCGCATCGCTTACTGCACTCCTTCCCCCTACAGGAGTTACTTTTTTTTAAGTTTAAAGAGCTTTATTGAAGCAAACAGAAGAAGAGGCACGACTTTATACAACAGTCATTTGCAATGCAATCGGGCTCGCCTTTGGGACCGTATATGTATTTAGCTATGCAGCACATTAGCCTGGGTGCTGAAAGTTATTTTTTGTGTGGTTGTGTCCTTGCTAGTGATGGCATTGCCTTTCACTGTCTGTACATCAATCACCACACCATAAGTGTCCCGTTAAACTTCATGCATAGAACCCTCTCTGAACAGAGGCTGGGTATTTAATCGTGGAGACACAACCTAATTCATTTAATTTCATTTGAAAACTTTATTTCGGTCAAAGACCATACAAGTAGCAGAAAATATAAAAATACTTCACAGCACTCATTAACCAATTCACAGCAGCAATTCGAATAACATGGTTTACAATGTTCAATAATCTGATCCCAAAACACTGATATCTCCCACAAACCACTACTAAATCACTATGTGCCATTAGCTGCAACCCCTGCATTGCATTTCTGTTCTAGGTGCTCAGCACATACATACACAACTGCACATTGACTTTTGTTCTCTCTGCTTTAAAACCTGGTATCACACCCACTGGTGAAAAGGAGATAGACAGAACCATTGCAGTGCACGTCTTCACCGAAGCATGCAATAGTAATGCATGCGCTTCCCTGTTAGAAGAATTGTGAAAGAGAATGCAAGCATTGTTCGGAAATCGTCAATGGTGCCTATGTGTCAGAACTGTGTTGACAGTACAACCAGTGAGTTTATTTTGCCTGTTTTATTAAACGTAACTCTACCAGGAAGATGTCAGCGCGCTGTACAGAGAACCACTCGGGAGATGCTTGCACAGTAATATGGCAACAGAGATGCAGTCGCTCCCTTGCAAGGAGGGGCAGTGGCTGGGATCTGGCACCTCGAGTGGCTGCTCAATCAAACCATTGCAGGGCGAGGCATCTTACCCCTTAGAGTGTGTGTGTGCAGAGAAAAATCGCAATGATGATTGCCATCATCGTTATCTTTGTCATTATTATTACCATTGTTGTTCCTATTATCAATTTTTCATTTTTTATTATTGTGTCATATTTTGGGGAGGGCACCCAGGACAGCTCGCTCGGGTATGCCCGTTTGTACTACTTCTTTAACAGCGGTATAAAGCGCCGACCCAGCAGCGCTATACAAGAAAGGGGGCATTCATCATCTTGCTGACTATGGAAGGGGCGGGGGGTGGATGGTGGGTCTCAGCAGCCAATCAGATCACTTACATCGCATGCCCTTTAATTAAAAGTACTGTGAGAAACTGCATGAAGTGGGCTGTCCGTTCATAAAAACACTGCTTAATGTGTTCATGTGGTTAGATGCATGGTCTGACTTTTGATGATCCGCACTTATTTTTAACCCTCAGATTTTGACCCAGAACAAGAATGAGAAAGGAAGCAACTGACAGCGGGGCTGCCAAGAAGAAGGACCACACGCCCCAGGAGCCAGCGGGGCCGAGCGCGAGTTGCTGCCCCTCCCTCCACCTTACCAGGAGACTTGAAAACTGCTCGCGCCTCCCGCTTCGTGGGAGACGTTTCGCGCTGACAGCAGGGCTGCCAAGGAGAAGGACCACATGCCCCAGGAGCCAGCGGGGCCAAGCGCGAGTTGCTGCCCCTCCCTCTATTTCACCGAGAGGATTTAACCAACCAGTTTCTTTCCCTTTATGTCCCTACCCGCGCTCTTCGCTCCCAGGGCCAGGCCCTGGCTGTAGTCCCCAGATACAGGCTCTGCCGCATGGGCGGCCGTTCCTTTGGTGTAAAGGCGGCATCAGCTTGGAACTCCCTCCCGGTGGAATTGCGCCTGTTAGAGGATCTTATGGCTTTTAGGAAAGCCCTGAAAACATTCCTGTTTTAGTTTTCTACCCCCAGTCTGTGCTATGTATTTAGAGTGGCCCTCTTTGGTTCTTTTAGCTGTGTTATGTTTCTTATGCTATCTCCTTGTCATTGCGCCAGGATGCTCCTTAGCTGGAGTAGCTGCGCGCACAATAAAAACCTATAACATAACCTATAACATAACAGTTTCCCTCCCCCGCGGGACGCGCGTGGTCGCGCACCGGGAGAAGCCCAGGCCAAGGGCGGGCCCATCTGAGCCCGTCCGAGACTGTTTGAGGCTGGGCTGGGCCCCATCTCTTAGTCACAAAACTGGTGTGCTGTAAGGGACAGGCTGCAGACACAGAGACAGTGAGTAGCCGTTGTGCCCATCATATTCATGTATCTCCCCTTCGGCAAAGGACCATTTATAGTCCTAAAGAATTTTGTTGAATTGTTTTTGAAACTCTTAATTTACTTAATAGGCTTTGTGTTTGCGGTTTGTGGGTTTGTACTGTTTAATACAATATTTTAGAATAATGTCAAAGCGTAAAGGATTTATACTTATCTCGTAAAAGCAGTGAGTGCTATCAATGTCGAAATTGATAGGGCTGAACGCCGGCTATCATTAGGTTTGGGTAGTATGTCGACCACAGCCCCTGTACCTCTGATTGGACCCCCTATAGAGCTTAGCCATTCCTCTAGCCCAGGTCTTACACCCATTAGGGCGAGTGGCGAGGTAGCATCAACACCATTGTGTCTAGAGCCTGTAGTTACCCCTAGCTTGTCTGCTAGTGAGGCTCTCGCCTCTAGAGCAAAAAGGGGATGCAGGAAGCCTCAGTCTAAACAAAGGATGATTAGTGCTGGTAAGGGATCTAAATCTACTCCTGCCCCCACAACAGGTGAGCGATTAGTTAACATCAACCCTGGTGTTTTAAATGATATACAGGTTAACCAGATTATAAACGCCCTGGCTGCAAAAATTGACATATATCTTAACCCAGTCTATGATAAATTAGATCTACTTAACGGAGAAGTCACTAGTTTAGGCGGGGAATTAATATTCCATAATGAGTTACTTAAAATAAGGAAAGATACATCTAAGGAATGCCCCAAAGATATATGTGTAGTAACCTCACCGAAAGAGGTATCCGGCGCTGTTAGGCGGCCGATGACCGACTCTGGGGGCGATAGTAACCGAATTACTGGCAGAAAGGAGTACACACTGAAGATTAATACACAGCCAGAAAACATACCTATGGAGGGGAAATGCAGCAATACAATAAATCTACCCTCTGACTGTTCACCAAATGTGGCGGTCCTGACGAATGTACCCGGCCTGAACTCGACCCTAATGGAAACCCATGATTCACTTAACCACCACTGTGGGTTTCCAGTGAATCATGCTAACCAGATCTTTACAACTAGAAGGGTCAACTGGATAGGTCTACTAGAAAAGAATATACGGGGTGACTGTGTTATTATTAATTTTAATAATCCCCACTATGCTAGTACCTCCCTGATTAGAGCAGCAACTCTACCAACTAATGAACAGGGTGCTTCTCTACACCCGCTCGGCTTCTTCTATAGTCACCTGAAGCATGCACCCTCCAGAGGGACAGCTCTGGACCAACATATAACCAGAAGGGCTTTATCACTACAACCCCTGTATGAGGTACCCGTGTCTAATCGATTCCAAGCACTTAGTATTCTTGATGTGAACGGTTGACTGGACCCGGACCGCCTTATAATTAATATGGCGGCAGATTATAGGTCTGGTGATACAGAAGGGGAAAATAGTGAGGAACAGGGTGCTGTGGTTTCGGTCAATTTAGAGCATGATATAATACCAGGTGGCGAAAGGCATTTTGGCCAAAATAATGGGGCGCCCCCTGAAGGAAATACTGTCCAATTGATAGAGCCAGAAGTTTTATGTAATACTAAAGGACTTGCTATAGCCAGCTGGAACATAGCTGGGCTGGCTTCTAAGTGGACAAAGTTGGGTTGGACGGACTTTATTAGATCCCATGACATCACATCATCTGTTTTCAAGAAACCTGGTGTACCGAATTAGTTAGCTATGAGGGGTTTGCCTCGTATAATCTACTAGCACAAGGTTATGTGGCAAGTAGAGAAAAGGGGGGCCTTTTAACCCCTATATCAACAAGATTACCAATAGATGTAAAAAGGCACATGAACATCGGGTCTTGTGCGCAGATTCTATGGATTTATCAAAAACATGCCCGGGTTGTACTCGTAATTAATTTCTATAACAACATCTTTGATAACACTCGATGTAAAGTTATAAAGGATCTGGAGAATGCTATCAATAAGTTAAGCATAGAGGAAAATGTTATTTTTGATTTAATTTGGGTTGGAGAATTTAACATCCCCATATGCCCTATGTCTACCACACGGGTCTGTGGGGTAAGAAGGGATGCAGGAGAAGATGATTTTCATTTCCCCCACAATTTATATGGTGAGTCATTAAACAAATTTATGTGCAATGACGCTTGTGGAAATGCGATCCCCACTTTCACTGGTAGGAACACAAATTCAATTATCGATCACATCTTAGTGTCCTCCAATATTATCCCCCTGTGTAATGCTCCCAATATTGACGAATCTGTACTCAGCGACCATAATTGTATTATTTTGATAGCTGAAATCTTGGAAACTAAATCTGTAAATACAATAAGAAAAGTGGGTAATATTGAACCGCACAGACCCAATATTAACAGAATAAAATGTAAAGGGGTGCATGCGGATAAGGTCATAAAGAATATTGTTATGGATTGTTTTGCTGAGATATATGACAATTTGAATATTAATTGTGAGCCTGCATTGGTCCTAAAGAAATTTAGTAAAATTAATCATTAAATCGATACCATTTCTACAGAGGTGTGTTATGGGGAATCCACACATAATAAGGGTTGGTTTGATCATGCTTGCACCTCTTTCCTTTCCCAGTTAAAACAGGCACTGATAAGTAGACCTAGGGACCCGATGCTAATAATTTAACTAAGAGCAGACCATACCTTGCTCTTAAGCAGAGGAAAAGAGAGTTGCAACAGGAGGCCTGGGATAAACTCACCCAGGCGGCTGAGACCTCTAACTGCCAATTGTTTTGGGCAACAGTTAATTCCCCATTTTTTTAAAATTAGATGGTCCCGGAGTTAATGTCTCATGTAAGTAGTGAGGCCTGGGTATCCCGTTTCTCTGGTATTTTTAAAGCTAGCCATTGTCCAAGCGTTAATTCTATCAAAACTAGTATCTGGCCCGTAGTACCACTAAATATTACTCTAGAAGAAGTTGAACAAGGCATTAAAGCAAGTAAGAGAGGTAAAGCCCAGGGCCCAGATGGGGGTCCCAATTGATGTTTATAAAGCTGTTCCAGCTCTGTGGGGCCCCTTATTAACTATTGTCTTTAATGCCGCCGTAAATAAGGAAGTTCCTCATACAGGGGGAGAATCTATTATTTTCCCCATTTTTAAGAAGGAGGATAAATCGGTTGCCAAAAACTACCGCCCGATCTCTCTTCTAGACTCCTCCATTAAAATTATGAGTAGGATTTTATTAGTTAGACTAGAAGAGTGGGTGGAGGTAAACCGGATTTTAGCTAATACTCAATACGGTTTTAGGAAAGGGCGAGGAACACTTGAACAGTGTATAAACCTAGATTTACTAGTTGGGAAATATACTTATGCGAAGCAACGTTCCCTCTACGTTTGCTTCGCGGATTTAAGCAGTGCGTTTGATTTAGTGGACCATTCGATCCTATGGCGAGCCTTACTAGAGCTTGCGGGCTCCTGAGTCAATAATCCTCTTTTTGGCATGGCTGTATGAAAGATTACAAACTTCTGTACGGTATGGGACTAGAGGGGAATGTACGCCCACATTTACAGTCAGATGTGGCATCCGACAGGGCTGCGTCCTTGCCCCTCTGCTTTTTACTCTTTTTATCAATGAGGTGGACGTGGTGCTTAAATTAGTTAAATCAGATGCCCCACAGGCAAACAGCGTAGAAGTACCGGTACTGCTTTATGCAGACAACGCCGTGCTACTATCCAGGACCCCGATTGGCCTTCAGCGGCTGATAGATAGGTTTGCAGATTTTATAACCAATAGGAAGTTGCAGTTCAATAAGGGTAAAACCTTTACTATGGTATGTGGCAGCATCCGTAAAAAATCCTACTCCTTTTTTATAGATGGACAGAAAGTCCAACAAGTGGACAAGTTTTGGTATTTAGGGATCACCTTTACCAGAGACAGAACCTGGTCCCAGGAGATATTAAATGTCCGGGCAAAGATGGCAAAAAGTGTCCATGGAGTCTTCAGATTTGCAGCCAAGTTAGGAGACCGACGTATTAGCGACATGACACAGATTTTTCAGTCTAGATGCATTTCTATCGCACTCTATGGTGCTGGGGTGTGGGGATATTACCTCGATAGTAGTTTACAAGTGGAGGAAAACAAGTTTATCAAAAAACTACTCTGTTTACCAACTTCGGCACCTATAGAGTTAATACATAGGGAAATTGGAATTGGCTATCTGTCAGACCTGATAGCTTTAAGGCGCTGCAAAAAAGAAGGGGGTTCCCCGGGGGATACAAAAATCAAGGCATGGAGGAGGGGGTTAGAACAGTATAAAAAAGAAGAAGAACCCCTGCCACTGATTAAAGGGTCCTATGCTAGGATCCCGGATAACTATACACCTATACGGACCAAAGTGCAGTGCCCAGTTAAACAATCACAACACAAGTGTAGAATCTAGTTTCTTTTATTTATACATTTTATCATTTTTTTCTTTTCTCTAGTTATTATACAAATACTTAATCTTTTATAAACAGATATAGCAGTATTGTCGTACAAAGTTACAGTCCATAAATAGAGTCATAATTCACAGTATGGTCCCACGAATCTCCATGTATTCCTAATCAACTCTCAATCACTATCACTCATACATCATCATTCATACTTCATAACACTTTATTAAAAACAAAACCAAGAAGCATAAAAGCCTGAGTGGAAGTACGGATGGAATTTGTCTTCCACAGCAAGGGTGGGGGGTTGATCAGATGGACAGAAGGCTGATCCGGATGGATAAAAATGGATCAATGTCTTCAACACAATAAACGCCTACGCGCGTTTCGGTGAAGAGGCCAGGTCAAGCCTCACCTTCATCAGGGCAAGGGAATACCATGGGGCGGGGGACACCACTATAATACAAACGATTTTTTTTTTTTTAAGATAAACTGAAAAGAGTGAGAAAAAAAGAGAAATCACATGTACATAATGATCAAACAATCGTAATTAGTTCATTTTAAACAATATAGTTTTAACTGGCACTGAACAGATTTGGTCCCAGGGGTGTTTATTAAGCTATTCATAACAATTACTTTCGGGTTAAAAAACCTCATAGCGGACACAGGGAATGGGGTGCATCGCCATCAGGGTCTCTACATTCATCATAGACTCATTCATACACATCCAATAGGCTCTGATGTTATTATATGGGAGCCGCAGGTCAGGTTTACTAAGTTGGGGCTCTTTCACATTTGTACCCCTTCTTTTTAAGGGGTACGGTACGTTTTCTACTCTAATCAGTAGATCCTGAAGGGGAGGGGAGCCCATGTCATTCTCTTTAAGTTAGATTCTCCAATTAAATTTACTCATAGTCAATAGTTTACCTGTAAAATATTAGACCATACCAAGGTCTCAGGGGGGCTTCTAGTAGGCGTGGTATTTATAGTAGATTTTCTTATCAAAGAAGAAAAGGTCGCCTAGATACTTCGGGGTAGTTGAATTTTCTTCTTGGGGGTGAATGGACTGTTCTAGATGCACAAAGGAACATCGGCATGACACTCAATTAGGCATCCCATGTTCAATGATCTATAAGAGTTATCAACAAATGTGGTCCTGGCATACATACCTTAGATGTTCACTTGTGGTAATGAGAGCAGCTAAAAGAGTATTCCTTTCAATGTTCAGGTAGCATTCTCTCGAATGGTTCTCTCCTATGGAAGACCTAGGTAAGGCTAAAAATAGAGCGGAGACTGAATAACGGAGGCGACATAGTCGAGCCATTTCCCCCCCGGGTAGGATGCTGGTATGGGCATCAGTAAGAGCATAAGAGTCCCTCAAGTTTTGAAGAGAGGTGGGGAGGCTGTCGTTCGGCTGTTTGTCTAAGGAGTATGAGGTTTTTCCTCGTGGGAGCAAAGGGGGGCAGCACCAAGCATGTAGTTTGGACAGGAATAAAGCGTCCTATTTGTAGACCCCGTGAAAATATGCAATTCGACAGAAGGGGCACAGTCAGGATGAATCTTTATTTACCGGGTAGACCCTGGGTTTTTCTCTCTAATTGGCGAAAGTGATAGGGAAGTATTCTGTTAGAGGACGGAAAAGCGCCTACCCCCAATAGAACTCAAAGGAGCAGGAGTGCTGCCATTTACCTGTGTGAATGACGAGTTTAAGACAGTCCTTCGTAGCGGTTAGCGCGCGCCGGCAATCCAGTAGGGGAACCGGTAGAGCGTCCTAGTCATAGACAGAAAGAAAACATATATATTTAGGGCTGACGCAATTTAGTAGGAAAGACTTCATACATAGGGCTGATGTACAGCTTTCTCCCCATGTCAGTGGAAACCCTAGGGTGGCGATTCGAAAGAAAAGGGGATCAAGAGGGGCAACCATATACCTGTGTATCAAGCTAAAGGTCCCATCATCTTCGCGACCGGATAGACAAATGGATACGAGGGTCCAGTTAGGGGTCGTGTCAAAATATCTTGGTCTAGATATAAAATAAAAACACAGGCCGTCTTACAAACAACACTTTTAGGCCAATAAAGTCTGAGATAGTTGTCGCTGCGTGATTTAACGCCGCTGCCTTAGCTTGCGGTCAACTAGAGGTCCGCTCGGGATATGTGCACTAAGGCTTGTGGTGGGTTCTCACCTGGTAGTAAGGAAGACTCCGGTTTCGTCAGGTCGCCGTGCCGTAACGTCAATCACCCAGGAAGGTCCGGCCCATTTGGTTTTCATCCCCATCTTTTAAACAATTTCTTTCACTCAGCCCAGCTGGGTGATAGTGGTAATAGAGGGCGGACTAGCGGATAATTGCATTTCTTTCCTCGTCCGGGCTCGATGCAGGAAATCCCTGCTTCGGGTCCCGCTGAGCGAAAAACAGAGAAAACGGACTGGATTATTTCCCCTGATTTCTGCGTGACGGAACAATCAGGTTCTAGTTCACCTTTTTCACGAAGTCCCGGAACTGCCAGGTTTTAATTAACCTTTTTCACGGAGTCCCATGATATCCTGCTGGGTGGTAAAAGCCGCTCTCTAATAAAAACATAATCAGGGGGATTTCTAAACGGGTGAGGGGTCGTTACTACATGAGCCAACACGTCACTAGATGGTAATTATTCTGGAGGATGAGGGAGGGCGAGGAGGAGCTCTCCTCAAACTCCGGAGGAGGAAAAGACGGGGTGGCACATTAGGCGCCTCCTCGCGGGTCAGTTCCTATCCCCCTGCATCAATCTTCCTCATGGTGAGTAGTCGGTACCCACTCCCCCCCCCTTCCCGGGATATATATAAAAAGATATATATCTTCGGTTCGATCATAAACTGGGTCCCAGCTGGGGTTAACAGAGTAGAAAAAGACTGTCCATATTTTCAGACGGTTGCATACGGGGCATGGTGTCCTAGATGGAAAATCAGCTCAGGGCATCACAGGGCCTATCAACAATGGTAAAAGTCGGAGCCCATGTCTTACATAATAGCTTGGGACCACAGGCATTCCTCATTGAGGCCTTTCTGGACAGATTGAAGCATGAATATCCAGAACACCTCGCGTTTCTTCCGTATTGCGGTGGGGTTAACGCTGCTTCTTGGTTGGATCTTTTCCAGAATGAACCACCTAAGTTCCCTCTCTATGTGATTCTTTTCGATCCAATGGTTGACAATGGGTGCTGATTTCCTTCCATTTCTGATGTTTGATTTATGTTTCCCTATATGTAGGCTGCATTCCCTGCCTGTTTCTCCTACGTATGGCAAGCCGCAAGGGCATAGGATCACATAAATGACATTCGATGTGCGGCAGTTGGTCAACTTTTTGTTTCGCACTACTGAAAAATTGCGGTCATTTATGGTGATAGAATCCCCTATGATGGTATGGGGGCATGCCTGGCAAGTGCAGCATTGGTGGTTGCCATAAACCGGGTCCAGGTTCATAATGCCAGATTGGATTGCAAGGGGGACTTCCTGGAGTTTGCCTTTCACTAGGTGATTTTTCAAATTTTTGTTCCTTTTGAAGGCAAAGATCGGTTTAGCCAAGGGGATACTGTTGTCTTTCAAGTTGAGGAGATGCCAGTTGGAGTTAATCGTCTGTCGGACCTTATGGTCCAGCTCAGAGTGTTTCACAATGCATACCAACTAGTCCTTGCCATTCCTTTGTTGTGATCCAAACATATGTTCCCTGTCGGTATATCTCGCTCTTTTGAGGGAATCCCTGATTAATCTGGGTGGATATCCTCTATGCTTAAGTTTGGCTTTCAAAATGTCTGCTTGCTGCAAGAAATCCCCAATTTCAGTGCAATTTCTTCGAATTTGTAGAAATTGACTATAGGGAATATACTATCCCTCTGGGACCTGGGGTGAAAACTGCCGTACTGGAGCAGGGTATTCCTGGCCGTGGGTTTGATGTAAAGTGAAACACTAATTTTCCTTTCTTTGTGTTCTTCCCAAATGTCCAGGAACTCAATCCTGGTTTTGCTGGCGTGTAGAGTAAACCGGAGATTAGGGTCTGCTGAATTCAACCATAGGAGGAATTCGTTTAAAGACTCTTGGTCCCCCTTCCAGATAAAAAATATGTCATCGATGAATCGGGACCACATCTTGACATTCTCATGGAAGGGGGCCAACTTATTATAGATGTTAATCTTTTCGAATTCTCCCACGTAGAGACAAGCGACACTGGGAGCACAGCTATCACCCATACTGACTCCTCGTACTTGTTTGTATGTCGTGCCGTTAAACTCAAAGAAATTTTCATAAAGAACCACTTCTAAACACTGAAGAATAAAATCAGCATTGTGAATTTCAGGGGTGTTATTCAGGATTCCTTCAATGGTATCAAAGCTCCATTCTGTGGAATGTTCGAATATAGGGATTCTACATCCAATGTTACAAGAATTTCCCTATCCTCGAGAAAAGGGATGCCTTCTACGCGCTCAATGAAGTGGCCGGTATCTCTCTCAAACGTTTCTAGGTTACTCACCATCGGTTTGAGAAATGTATCCAAGTATTTGGATAGAGGTTCTGTTGCTGTCCCAATGGTGGAAACAATAGGTCTTAGAGGGGGGTCCATTGTATCCTTATGGGTTTTGGGGACCCCATAGATGATAGGGAGCCGGGTAAAGCTAGGTGTAAGGAACTCCGCCTCCTGTTGACAGATGTAACCATCTTCGCACGCTTTCTCCACAATTCTCAAAATGTGAGATTTGAGTTTGGGTTCAGGATTGCGAGTGATCTTGGTGTAGTAATCAGATGCGGAAAGGAGGGACGTCATCTTGTTGATGTAGGAGGGGGTGTCAAAAATGACAATCCCTCCTCCCTTATGCATGGTTTTATGGTAAGGCTCCTATCTTGTTCCAATTTCATTAGGACCTCTTTTTCCTGGATAGGTAAATTAGGACTCGGAATCGGGACATATTGGATGATTTTTTCTATTTTCCTCATAACAGCCTTTTCAAATATTTCAACCCCCCCTCCTACCATTTCAAGCTTGGGAGTGAAAGTGGAGGGCGGTTTCAATCCAGACATGTTCTGATCGTCCTCCGGAGGCGGACGGCCCGTGAAATATTGTTTGAGGCGAATTTTTCCGAAAAAAGATTGTAAATCTTTCATGAACTCGAACTTGTTAAAGTTGGCAGATGGTACAAATGATAGGCCTCTGGTCAATAGATCAGAAGAATGAAGGTCTATTTCCTTACTGGAAAGATTGGTATGGTCTAATATTTTACAGGTAAACTATTCACTATGAGTGAATTTAATTGGAGAATCTAACTTAAAGAGAATGACATGGGCTCCCCTCCCCTTCAGGATCTACTGATTATAGTAGAAAACATACCGTACCCCTTATAAAGAAGGGATACAAATTTGAAAGAGCCCCAACTTAGTGAACCCGACCTGTGGCTCCCATATAATAACATCAGAGCCTATTGGATGTGTATGAATGAGTCTATGATGAATTTAGAGACCCTGATGGTGATGCACCCCATTCCCTGTGTCCGCTATGAGGTTTTTTAACCCGAAAGTAATTGTTATAAATAGCTTAATAAACACCCCTGGGACCAAATCTGTTCAGAGCCAGTTAAAACTATAATGTTTAAAATGAACTAATTACGAATGTTTGATCATTATGTACATGTGATTTCTCTTTTTTTTCTCACTCTTTTCTGCTTATCTTAAAAAAATAAAAATTGTTTGTATTATAGTGGTGTCCCCCGCCCCATGGTATTCCTTTGCCCTGATGAAAGTGAGGCTTGACCTGGCCCCTTCACCGAAACGCGCGTAGGCGTTTATTGTGTGGAAGACATTGATCCATTTGTATCCATCGGGATCAGCCTTCTGTCCATCTGATCAACCCCCCACCCTTGCTGTGGAAGACAAATTCCATCCGTACTTCCACTCAGGCTTTTATGCTTCTTGGTTTTGTTTTTAATAAAGTGTTATGAAGTATAAGTGATGATGTATGAGTGATAGTGATTGAGAGTTGATTAGGACTACATGGAGATTCGTGGGACCGTACTGTGAATTATGACTATTTATGGACTGTAACTTTGTACGACAATATTGCTATATCTGTTTATAAAAGATTAAGTATTTGTATAATAACTAGAAAAAAGAAAAAAATGATAAAATGTATAAATAAAAGAAACTAGATTCCACACTTGTGTTGTGATTGTTTAACTGGGCACTGCACTTTGGTCTGTATAGGTGTATAGTTAACCGGGATCCTAGCATAGGACCCTTTAATCAGTGGCAGGGGTTCTTCTTCTTTTTGATACTGATAGCTTTAAGGCCCTTACTGATCAGGAAATCCATATGGCAAAAAGAAGAGACTGCTTTTAATAGATTAATAATTAAAGATTGCCTTGAGCTGGATAACTAACTTATGATACCGTGGTAAAGTATATTATACATAGCTTCAAGGAAGTTTTTGATTTAAATATTCTGGATGACCCTAACGCTGTAGCTGAGTTGCCCAAAACAGTAATGAGGAATATGTTTTTGTCAAATAGACTAAAGAGGCGCATGAGCCACAGCGGGCAAATAACATGTATGTTTTATAGTAGTTATTCAGTTTTTAAAGGATTCCAGACATATTTAAGCCAAGTAACAACAATTTCACATAGATATGTTCTCACTAGATTAAGGGTCGGGCTAGTGCATCATTTGGTAGCTTTCCCAAATCTAAAACAGCACCCGGCCGGTCCATGCCCTTGTGACGGCCATACCAAACAAAGCACTTTGCACTTTCTTCTTATATGTGATCTTTATAAGAAATTTCGCACTGCCTTTTTAAAACCACTGTTTTTAAAATATGGTACGGCAACTTTGTTACTCAAATCAATTAATGCAAGAAAGAACATGATATTTTAATTGTTGTTTCTAATGGTTTATTAACCTTGTACACAGCTGTATAAATTTGTATGATGATATATTTTCTCAATGTGCTTTTATGGTTGTTTTTATACGAACCGAATAAAGCTTATCGAATCGAGAAAGGAAGCAAAGCGGGAAATATTGGAGAAATGGAGAAAGCAGGGATGAAAAGTACCAGCAGTGAGTAAAATAGACAGACAAGAATGGCAGGTGAATGAAAGAGCCCCGAGATGGGATTAAGACGAGGCTGTCTCGGTGTTAGTGGATGCGGACATTCAGCAGAACAAGCGCCAGGCTCCTGATAACGGCTCCGGGCCCCTGCGTTTATAGTTTTAAGTTTTAACAGATTAAGCTTTGCATAACAAGCGGAGCAGCACCCGAGGGGCCCAGGAGCCACCGCTCTCCCTCCCTTGTCTCCAAGGCCACAGCCTGGCTGCAATTGCTCGGGTGCAAGAGGAGGTTTGCATGCTGCTCCCAATGGAAAATATGCCCCAGGCCCTTTAAAACTCAACAAAATAGATGCTGGTTAATTAAAGTACAGCTGGAAGAGGCTACACTTCTATACAGACACATATTTGTAAGAGCCACATTCAGTAATTAACATCCGCCCCTACATATATTTGCTTGGAGTAGACATTATACATTGAAATAATAATAACAGAGTATCTAAGTAGCAGAGTGCACGGGGGCATTGCATCTGTACACATATGTATATTTGGACACATTATGTAATGTAATCCAGACGTGCGGGCATTTGCCATGCATATGGGCGGTCAGGACTTTGTTTACGCAGCAAATGTTCTCTGTTCTTCTTTGCGCTTGAAGCTGGACTCAGGGTGCCTCTGGTCCTGCCTTTAGCGATTGCGAGAGGAAGAGTTCATTACAGGGAGGACAAAGTGAAACGCTGCCAGGAGTCGAGTTCCCACCAGCGCTCTGGTTTTTGAAGGGCAGTAATCTAATTAGGGGTATACACTTTATATTCTGGACTTTGTTTGTTTATCTGTGATCTCAGATATGCTTCTCTGGGTGGGAGGGAGGTGGTGAAAAGTTAATGAGTGTTTTGTTACAAAACCTGAAGTTCTCCAGGTCCTATCCCTGTGTATTAGAGGCCTTAACACACAGCTGTTATAGGAAAATGCAAGCTTACCTCAAAACAAATACATAAGAAGCGTCCACAATGTAAAATGTGCCCTCTCTATTCATTAGGTTACTAAAAGGAGCTCCCTTCACAAACAGTTACAGCACTTCTCACTGTATTCGACAAACAACTCCCATCCCCTGGACAGTAGCAATGAAACATTTCTCACATAGACTATTAAATAACTACTTGCCAGTGAAAACCAGTCCCGCACACACCACCTATATTAATACTGCAGCCTGCAAAACATATACTAGACAAATAGTATATTGTATATTGCACAACTACACGCTTGTTTTCCGCAAATATCACACATATCTATTAATACAACACAAACAATGGTTTTAGTTTTATTACAATTAACGCAATACCAGACACCACTTATACACCAGGGCGCACCTCTTCCAGCAGGAATGCAAGCTCCTGCGCCAGAGTAGCAGCATTTCCGTTTCTCACTAGGGTGCTCATTAGGATGGCGGACGGACCTGCGTCCGTTCACCACCCCAGAGTAGGAGGGACCGTCCGCAGGGGCAGCGGCGGTCCCTCCATGCAGATTAGGATGTGACCACCAACCTGGCGGTCACATCCTCAATATTTAACATTGCGGCGGGTGCTGCTTGAAGCAGCACCCGCCGCAAGGTAAATATGCATGCTTCGCATTTGCATGCACAAAGCGGCTGGCACCGCGCGGTGCCTGCCGCATCGTGCACGCAAATGCAGGGGGGTACCATAGGTACCCCCCATGTGCACCCCCCACGCCCCCGTCACACTGGGGGCCCGCAACGGGCCCCCAAAGAAATCTCCGTATGCCTTTCCACAGCGGAGAAGCCGCCGCGGAAAGGCATCAGTTTTCCCCCATCCTAATATGGCTGGCGGTGTCTGTTAGACATCGCCTCCATATAAGAGCTTTTCCGCCGCGGTCGTAAAAAGCCCGCGGCGGACGGTCTTCCTGACCCCCCAGCCATCCTAATCTGGCGGGGGGTTTTTGAAGTCTCCGCAGCGGTTTTCCGCATCCTCCGGGCCGGCGGACACTTCCGCTGGCCCGGAGGATGCGGAAAAACCGCAATCCTAATGAGGGCCTAAGTTCAATCAGACACCAAAGCATTGTTTTTAGACTTACAGCTATTTATATTTTCTTTTATTTTCCGGCCGGACTTATGATGCCATCTTAACATATCTTTTACATTCTAAGCCAGGCTTATCAGGTTTGCACTTTGTAGGCTTTTGCCTTCACCTTTCTCTTCCCCTCCGTATTTATTACTGTTCTGTAAATAATTAACATTTTAACCATTAGTTGTTATGCACTCCAACATGGTTTACTGTATGATTAATGGCGCTCAGACAGCGCGGTGTCTCTGAAGCAGGCACGCGGTCCTTATGGAGGGAGAGAGAGAGGAGAGGGGGCCCACTCCGGGAGACAGGGCCGCGGGCAGCGCCGAGGCGCATCCAGCAAGAGTCTAGCGCAGCCGCGGCCCATGGAGGGAGTTACAGTGGGGCAGAGAGGCGGGCGGGGGAGGGGCAGGGTGGGCGGTGCTAAAAACCAGAATAAGGATGATTCGAGGTAAGTCAACAATGTAATAAATAAAACACATTTCGTAGCGCGCCATGCATCGCATTTTTTGATGCATGGCGTGCTACGAAATTCGTTTTATTTCTTAAATACTTTACTTACCTCCAATTATCCATATTCCGGTTTTTAGCACTCTCCACCCTGCCCCTCCCCCGACCGCCTCTCTGTCCCACCGTAACTCCCTTCATGGGCCGCGGCTGGTCTAGCAGGATGTGCCTCGGCACCTGTAAGGCATCGCGTGCATGTGAAATAAAGAGTGCAAAGTCAGCCATCAATCAAAAAACAAACAGGCATTGAAAATGCAATAGGACTCGTATTTACGAGAGCCCTATTGCATTTTAATCAGAAGTGGAGGAATTAAAGAAGGCACGTAAGGGAGGGGGTTGAGGGGCTGGTTGTGGTAAAAAAAAAATATGGACTGCAGGAGGGAACAGGGAGAGGCAGGGGAACAAAACAATTTTTAAAGTAAAGGGGCTGTTAGCCTCGGAAGGACAAAAATGACGACATGGCTGTCAGGAGGCAGGACTAGGAAGCCAAAAACTAATCACAATGCTGAAATTATGATTCAAGCCAATGAAAATTGTGGACGGAAAGTGGGCGGAGCTTCCCCAGCTATAGTGCATACTGCATGCCTCGCAAAGCAAGCAGCGCATGAGCTGCAATGCTAGTCAAGATCTAAATATGACATAACAAAAAGAGCAGAAAAGTAACGAACAAAATATGCATTATAAAGGAATAAACATCTCAAGATATCTAGCAGTGATAGACAATAACCCAAAAGATAAAAGCAGTAATGAAAGGTTGTACCTTGAAACATATTAGCATTTTACATTTTTCAGAAGAGGAGGAAAGCTCAAGAAAGAGAGAGAAAAAGGAAGAAAAGAGAAAAGAGGGGGGAAAAGAAGGAAAAGAAGAAGGAAGAAAAAGAAAATAGGAGGATATCCTTATCTAATGTCATATTTAAGATTACCAAAATACATTGTTATTTCATTTTTCTGAAAAAACGGATAGAAACCAAACCTTTACTAATAAGTGCTACAGAAGAAAAAACAAGAAAGAAAGCAGATATTCATGGTGGTTGATAGACAAAAGTCCTTATTCTGAGGTGCAGATGTGGATAAATAACTACTGAGTAAATACCAAAAGGATTCCTTTCGAATCAGTTGCTGAGACGTGCTAACAGACGCTCTATCCAGTCTGTGATGATAACAAAGAAGGTTCCAGCAAACAGAAAATGTATTTATTTATTTATGTATTTATTTATGCGTTTTTATATAGCGCGGACTTGACCCGAAGGCGTCAGAGCGCTTCACAATAGGAACAGAAAATTACAGGTGAACAACTTACAAAAGCGGACGTTAAGTTAAATGAGGTAAAAGTGACAAATGTGAGCAAACAAAATACATGAGGTAGCAAACAGAGCATTACAGGAATAAAAAAGTGACAAGTGTGCAGGTTACAAGAGAAAACAAAGTACAATTAGAGGTAAAATACTGCAATATATGCTAGACACTCGGGCACAAGAACAAACGTTACGTAGGCAATGGTGGCACTTGTGCAAGTATCAAAGGCAAACAACATGTGAGAGGTAGCAAACAGCGTGTTACAAGAGAAAAGTGGCTTGTGCATGTTACAAAAGAGTACTAAACACAGGTTCAAGGATAATGCTGCAATAAATGGCAAACACTCCAACCACAAGAACACACTGGGAAGGCACTTCCATAGTCATGGGGAATAGAGTTTTCAGTAATGGGAGGTCTTCCTTCAGATAATAGAGAGGGCGTGAATTACTTTTGGAGGTGTCTTTGGAGGCGGAGAACTTTGAGGTCTGTTTTGAAGGCCTGGGAGGAGGTGGTGGTCCGGAGCTGAGGCGGCAGTGAGTTCCAGATTCTCACCGCGTTGCCTTAAAAGGATTAGGCCATCGATTTTTCCTTCTTGAAAGTGGGAGGTTCAAACAGTAGACTTTCAGCATTACGTGATGGTCTAGAGCCTCCAGAGAGTTTCAGTTTATTCGCCAGGTAGCGAGGAGAGGAGGAGTGCAAGGCTTAGTGGGCGATTACAGGCAGTCTTGTAGATAGATCTTGACTCGATGGGAAGCCAGCAGAGGGTGGATAACATCGATGTGATGTGGTCGCTTCTTTTGGTCCCATAAATGAAACGAGCTGCTGAATGGAGAACAGATCTAAGGGGGGACAAGTGGGATTTGGGGAGGCCAGTAAGAAGTGAATTGCAGTAGTCCAGTCTGGAGAGGAATAGCGATTGCACCAGGGTTTTAAGGTCCTGCTCCGGGAAAAAGCGACAAATTCCCCCAAAGAAGGCGCAGTTGGTATCGAGCAGACTTTGCAATGGAATTGATGTGGGAGATTAGATTGAGTTTTTTGTCAAGTATGACACCAAGGGATTTTGCGCTGTCGACAATGATGGGTTTATTGTTAAGTAGATTAATCTGATCCATCCATGATTGAACCGGGGGAGGAGAGAGTGAGGAGTAGAGGAGGAGGAATTCAGTTTTGGAGGGGTTCAGAATCAGTTGATGAGTTGACATCCAGTTTTGAATGGAGTCAAGAGGAGAGCTTAGGATGGAGAGATCGTGAGTGGAGGCAACCATGAGGTAGATTTGAGTGTCGTTTGCATAGAGATGATAGTGGATCCCGGATTTACTTACGAGATTTCCCAGTGGTTCTAAATAGATATTGAACAATGTGGGTGCAAGTATAGAGCCTTGAGGAACATCTTGACCTACCGCCAAAGGAGATGAAAGACTTCGCTATTTTGATCATTTGGGATCTATCTGAGAGGAAGGAAGCAAACCATTTAAGCACAGTGCCCTCCATGCCCATTCTCCGTTGAAGAGTGTTGAGGAGGGTGTTGTGATTGACAGTGTCAAAGGCTGCAGAAAGGTCAAGGAGAATTAGAAGACAGGACCCCCCGAATCGAGTATCCTCAGCGCGTCATCAACAACTTGCAGTAGGGCTGTTTCAGTGCTGCAGTTTTGGATGAAGCCGGACTGACAATTGTCAAGAAGATCATTGTCCTTGATATGACGAGAGAGTTGTTTTGCTACACATCTTTCTGTGATCTTCGCAAGAAAGGGTAGGTTAGTGATGAGGCGGAAGTTCTTGAGGTCATTCTCATCAGCATTGGGATTTTTAAGCAGAGGGGTGACCTGCCCAGTTTTGAAGGAGACAGGAAGGGAGCTTTGACAGAGGGAAAGGTTGACCAGAGTGGTCTAATAGGAAAGTGAATGGGTATAGAAGTCAATGGCAATGGCACTGGGGATGGGGTCCAGAGAATGGTTGGAGGGCTTTGTTTCGAGGATGCACTTGAGAAGGGCATCTTCAGATATGGGGTCAAAGTTCTGCCAAATGGCTGAGGATTTGCGCTCCTCTGGAGGGGTAGGAGGAGAGTTATTTAGAAAGAGAGAAATTAGCACCGGGTTATGTGCACATATTTACATCATACTAGTGAACGCTAAAAAATAAAGTCAATGCCTAATTGAATTTAGTATGAAAATATTTTTCTTTTATTTTATTATAATTATAAACTGTATTCCCATTTTTGAACCAATTGATATCAGGTTGAAAGGTTATTTACATGTGTATAATACAAATTAGTGCTTTACAATTCAAAACAAATTTCAGATAAACTATTTCAAATAATACAGAATTAATTCCCCTTCAACGCGTTTCGGCGGTTGGCCTTCCTCAGGAATTCTGTATGTACAGGTTGATACTACAAAAAGAAAATCATATTTACAATTAATTTTATACACTTTGACCTTAAAATATCAGCGTTCATATAGTTATGTTGTTATAACGACTACAAGTCTGTAATTCAGTCTTAGTGTAGAGGGACCACTTAGTCACTATTAGGTTGTTGCTCAGTCTGACGGATCCTTTTAATACTTAATACTTTCTATGTAACCCCTTTCTGTACATTTATATACATTACTTCTCCCATTACATTATATGCAAATTTACACTATATACAATATTTAAAACAAAATCACAGTTGAACAAAAATACGAATGTAGTGATTCTAAAGTAGGATCTGGAATACACTTCTGCAGATGACAAGACTGTTAGAACGAATCAAAAAATGGGGGCCCCTCTATGATTTTAAGGTGAGGAGAAGGCAGGCCGAATTGTTACCAAACCCTGGGCCGAGTGGTGGCAACATGTCCAAATCTAAACTAGACCTAAGCACTATTTGCAAAAATGTAACTATCTACATGAATCTGTACCTTATGGCAAGGCCGAAGGAAGCCTTGATTAATGTCTTTTTCCGGAGACTTTCGATTAACTTCTATTTTGTTGGTGTTTCTTAACGATTACTAGATAATATACAAGAAACAGAAAATTGTATGTGACAACCGAGTCAGAACGACTAAATAACATGTCCTAATCATCTAGAGACAATTGCAGAGGATCTTTGCATACCTGTGGCCACCTGGATCTGTGCCCAGTTGGTTAGTGAGACGTGGTTGCGGTCCCAAGTTGATTATATGACCGGTATCACGCTGTTAAGAATCGCAGGGAAGATGTTAATTCCCAGCTGGATGAGCGGGGCTGCAGTAATCTATAAACCCAAAAAATGCCATTTTTTTAGTCGATGATAGACATACTAATGTGATGTTCTATCGCTTGGCGGTGGTGTTAATTGAGAGACAAAGATGCTTGAATTTGTGGGCTATATCTTAAGTGTATGCCGGGTGAGGATCGATTCTTATGCGTGTACTAAGCCCCCACTGTTCTTTAGCCTAGCGGAGATGTTTAAAAGTAAAGCAATGTCGTGATAATAAGGTGGACTCTAACTTAGAGTTGTGCCCATTTAAAATAAGTTATTTATACGTTTGTAAAACTTCAGTTGTTGCATGTGTTCCCAGCTGCGCGGTTCAAGCGATGCTGAACAAAAGTGCCTGTGCTTAATTATGTGCAGCCAAGCGATGGTGACAGACCACACAGTCCTTGCACATTTGTGCCATTTAAATGCGTGGGTTCTAACTAGAAATACTTCCGGTTGAAGTTAAGCTCTTGTCCGTGTAATCAAGGCACGATATTTACCAGCGTCCCCACCCTAACGATCTATACCTGAATGGGTGTGGCGGCTGTACTTACTGTTGATCCCGATGTGGCCCGTCCGCGCGATAATCTCCTAGATAGTGATAACCGGCTCTCTGGTTCAAGGTCTCCTTAAATGTGGCCATCCATGACGAGCCTAACAAGCAATCTCGCGATATGTTGTGAGACGGAATTCCCCATAAAATGTAAAGGTGGAACTGTGTGAATATAGACGCCATCTTAAGATGGTCAAAAGGCCATTCAATGTTGCTCAACCTTTGCAGTCGTCAGGTACACCGGTATGGAGGCGAGTGTTTTTTTGTTCTAACCGAGCTACAACTAGTGATATCAATAAATCTCCTCTATCTCTCAAATTTAAATTACCTATATTTTGAAAGAGATGCCTCTACATTTTGGTTGTGCGCTGTATATCAAAAAGGGCGGTAACTGTGAAGCTCGACGCCAGTTTTTCAATATATCTAAGCTAGATAGGGATAATTCCTGCATATTAAGTGCGAGCCTATTTTTAACTTAGCGTTATGTATCGCGTGTACAGACAGGTTGTATTACATGTATCGAGACCCAGGACCTAAAAGGGCTCGGTGGAAAGTACACCGCATGGGCGAGCGCCATCTTAAGACGGGGTTTTTTTGGCGAAATGTGTTAGTGGGGACTACTTACTACTAGGGGTCTAGCTCGAAGGGCTCAGCCAATTGGTGTCTCCGTATAGGGGTTGAACCGGGGTGGCGTAATTTTGTATATTGTGGACCCAAAAATAAAACAGTCGAATATATGCAAAAATGTAATGATCCCATGTTAGAATGACTGTACATAGTTCACGGTATAACTACTCTTTTACATCGCCTGGACTTACTGGAACTCATTATATTATTGCTTGTTCCCACGGAATATCCATATTCAATCCATTGGTGGCTGTCCCCAAAATAAAAATCCAGTATACCTCTCTCATTTTTCTGATTTTATCTATATCAGATCCTGTTTTGTGATGTATCCTTTCTAAAATGTACCAAGACATGTTGTCATGAGTGTGGTTATTCTCTACATAATGAGATACCATCGGTGCTGTCAATTTTTTGGTACGGATCGCTGACCTGTGTTCTGTTAATCTGACATTCAATGCTCGGCCTGTTTGTCCAACATACCCCTTCTGACAAGGGCAGATTATTAAATAAATTACGTTGGTACTTTTGCAATTATTAAGATCTGCCGGTCTAATTAAATGTTTGTTGAACTTCAAAGTGGGGCCTTGAATCACTGTGGTACAGGATTTACAGTTTAGACAGCCATACGTGCCTTGCACTGGTTCTAGATTCACCAATGATTGTTGATTACTTGATGTTTTCGATGTCATACGTGATCTAACAATATGGTCTTTCAAGGATTTGTTTCGTTTGTAAGCGAACATCGGTTTTGGTAAATGGTCTTCTTTTTCCACATTCACATTCAAAATATGCCAATTGGCACATATGGTCTGTCGAATCCTTTCATTGAGCATTGAATGTTTAGTAATGAACACTAGGTTAGGGGTATCTTTGTTCACCTTAGGTTCCAAGAGGTGCTGTCTATCATAAAAGCGCGCCCGCTTATATGAATCCCGTATGATTTTTTTGGGGTAACATCGGGCTGAAAATTTGGATTTCATCATGACTGAATTGTTATCATAGTCTAAGATACTGGTGCAATTGCGTCTTAGACGTAAAAATTCCCCAAATGGGACGCTGTTCTTTTGGATTGCGGGATGGTAACTATCGTAATGTAGTAATGTATTCCTGGCCGTGGGTTTAACAAATAGATCCACGGCCAGGGTTCCATCACGATGTTTGATCAAAACATCTAGATATTCCACTTGGGAATTATCCACATGGTGAGTGAATCTGATATTCCGATCACAAAGGTTTATCCATTGGAGAAACTGGGGTAGGAGGAGAGACCTGATCCACAAGTGATTTCACTTTTTCATCAAAGAGAATAGCAACATCTCTTTTCTTTGTAGAATCCTCCAACATGGAGGTTGGGGAGAGCGGTTAGGAATCCTGATGAGCTCGAATAGTTTTTTGGGTCTATTTTTGGCTGAGTCAAGGAGGGTTTTGAAGTGCGACGCTTTCCCAAGGAAGATGTGCTTGTGGTACTTGGATCTTGCTGAACGAAGCATGACCAAATTATCGGTGGAGGGCACTTGCCTCCATTGTTTCTCCAGGAATCTTAGCTGCTTTCTTTCTTCATAGAGGGATTTGTTGAACCAAGCTGCTGAGGGAGTGCGCCTTATCTTTTTGCTTTTGAGTGGAGCGACGTTATTGATTTCGGCTGCAAGGACTGTAAGGCATTGGGAGGTGAGTTCGTCAACATCTAGGTTCGGGTCTAGCCTTGGAAGTGATAAGAAAGCTGTTTCACAGAGGGGACCGACATCAATATTTTTACCATCACGGAACCAGGAGGTAGCCCTCTTAGGTTGGCCAAGAGTTATAGAGTGTGATAGGTGAAGTGAGAAGGTGGTCAGACCAGTCTACATGAATGAGGGTATTGATAGAAAGCATGCCTGCTTTAGAAATAACAAGGTCCAGGATTGAGCCCTTAGAGTGTGTTGATTCTGTGCAGTGTGGAAGGTGGCCAGCGAGTTGGCAGAAGAGTCATGCGGTATGCCCCAGTGGAGATTGAACTACTATAAAGAACATTGGAGCAGTTTTTTTATTGATAAAATCGCCACCATCAAAGCCAACATCCCGCCACCTTCCCCGTCCTTTGTTGACCCTCAGTGCCCTCCCCCGCAAGGACAATTAAATACTCTTCCCCCCTTGACTAAGGAAACCTTTACATCACTTATCCCCCTTGTAAAATCCGGCTCTCCTCTTGATATTTGTCCCGTTCACATTCTTCGTCACATTTACACTACCTGCCCTGATCCCCCCCTTCACTTTCTTAACAGCTCCCTTTCTCAGGGAGTTGTTCCCAACTCTTTGAAATCTGCTATTATCTTACCTATTTTAAAGAAGCCTGGCGCGGACCCCTCGATCCCTGCCAATTATCGCCCCATTTCTCTCCTACCATTCTTGGCTAAGGTGCTCGAGCGCCATGTCACCAGGTCTCTGAGCACCTTCGTGGAAGAGAATGGGGTATCGGCGTCCCGTCAGGCTGGCTTTCGCCCCGCACACTCTACGGATTCCGTTGTCCTTTCGGTCCTTGACAACCTCAGGGAGGGCAGGGACACCAATCAATTCCAGGCATTAGTCCTCCTCGATCTCTCTGCCGCCTTTGACACGGTGGATCACACCATCTTACTCTCCCGTGTCGGGGCGGCGGGGATCGGGGGTACGGCCCTGGTATGGTTGTCCTCCTTCCTGAGGGACCGAACCCAGGCGGTTCGCCTGGGTGACTTCTCTGCGGACTTCCGGAAGGTTCAGTGCGGGGTTCCCCAAGGTTCCTCCCTCCCACCTCTTTTGTTTAACCTTTACATTTCTCCCCTTATCTTTTCTTTAGAACAAATGGAGGTCACCGTATATAACTATGCGGATGATCTCCAACTTGTTTTCAACCTCTCTTCATCTTCTGCCTCTATTTCTAATTTCCAGTCTACTATGATTTTTATCCGGGACTGGATGGATTTCAACCACCTGAAACTCAACCCTGACAAGACCGAGCTGGTGTTGATGGGTGGTTGCTCCAGTCCCTGGTCTTCACTTTTTTGGCCCCCTTCCCTTGGTCTCCCTCCGGTCCCCTCTACCTCGGTCAAAACTTTAGGCATCAAACTCAACTCTCACCTTACCCTTCACTCCCAGGTCAGCTCTGTGGTTTCTTCTTCTTTTCTTTCTCTCCGTACCATCCGCAAGGTTTCTCAATTTTTCACCTTCGAGGCCTTGAAGCTGATCGTCCTTGCGATGGTCATCTCCCGCCTGGATTATGGCAACGCCCTATATGCAGGCATACCGGCATATAGTCTCAGGCGGTTGCAGATGATTCAAAACCAAGCGGCTCGGTTGGTCTTTAACCTTCCCAAATCCTCACATGTCACTCCCCTCCTGAAAACCCTACACTGGCTCCCGGTTCGGGAACGTGTCCAGTTCAAGCTGGCGACCATCATCTACCAGGCTCGACTGGGCACGACCCCTGCCTTCATTTCCTCGGAGATTGTCCCTTACCTTCCAGCCAGGGAGCTCCGATCCTCATCCAAATTCCTCCTGACAGTTCCCCGGTTTCGTCGGAAAAAGTGGGGGGGGTCAAAATTTGCGACCCTTGCCCCAGCTCTCTGGAACTCATTACCCTTGGAGCTCAGATCCCTTACCTCATATTCCCAGTTTCGCAAGAAACTTAAAGCTTATTTTTTCAGTAAAATGTTTATGTAGTTCCTTTTTCCCTGTCCTCCACCCCTTGTCCCTTGTGGAGATCTGCCAGTTACAGCGCCATAAACCGCTGGTGTAAGAGCGCTATATAAAATTTTTAAAACTCAAACTCAAACTCCTACTAGTGAGAGAAAAATGGCTTCACACAATGGTATTATAGACAAGAGTCAGTTCTATAAATTTAATCCATATACCCAGCCAGGCATAGGATATTTATTTAAACAATTGGTAGGGTGATCAGACACACAGTATATATACAGACAAGTGATAGGGCACAATCCTGTACCTATCATCCAAAAAGAAAACAGAAAAGGTAGGGAAGGTAGTGAGAGTTGAGAAAAGAATAACAGGCAAAAGCAAGGGAGCCAATTTTGTAGCTTGCACGTAGTGACAGTATTCTAGCAAGCTCACAATTACAGTTACTACAATTGTATATACACAGTGGTTACTCATGTAGGACTGTATTTAAAAGTCGACGTTTCGATCCCCTGGCTCCTAATAAATCTGGGATCATCATCAGTACTAATCGTATTTAATTGCCTGGTTTAGTTCCAACCCCGGGAGGTGGGGGACTGCTGGCAAAGGTAGCCAAACTGTCTGGTGGTGGTACCCCGATGGGATTTCCACCGTGCAGGAGGGTTTCGTCATTTCAGATGAGAAGATCTGTGGGCTTGGTTTCAAAGTACAGCCGTACTTGGGAATAACCGCTTCAGGCGATCCGATTAAGGTGAAAGGGGTCAGCAATGGGAAGCCTATTAGATTAGAAGCCATGATCCTAATGAAGATCCGTGTTCAAGTACCACACGGGTACTTATCCCGCAGTCGGGAGGGTCCCTGAAGGTACTCGGACCGCAGTGCAGGGGAAGGCGACGCGATGGTCTCTCCTTCTGTTACCAGCGCTGGATAGCCAGTGGAGATTGAAGTCACCCACAAAGGTCTGATTGTCACTTCGCGAGTATTGGTCGCTGATGAAGTCAGTGAGTTCCTCCATTAACGAATGGCCTCTTCAAGGCGATCGGTAAATGACATGGAATCTGAGGGGTGAGCGGTGGTACAATTGAAACTCATGAGAAAGGTATTCAAAGGTGTGGAAGGTGCTGATAGGAGAAGCCTTAAGTTGAAGGGAGTTTCTAAAGATGACTGCAACACCTCCACCAATGTCGTCAGTTCTGTCATTCCTAAATACAGAATAGCCTATGGGTAATAGGAGATCAAACATAGAGTGAGAGGTATCGTTGAACTAGGTCTCTGTGAGGAAGATCATGTCAATATTGTGAAGGGTGATGGTATCGGAGATTTCAAGTTTGTGTTTTACTGCAGATCATTAGTTGTGGAGCAGACAGCGCAGCTCTGTCAAGACTGCTTTGGTGACGGGGCACTTGTGCTCTGAAGGGTGATTGGGATATTGTACTTATGCGGGGTGCTCGGGAGGGTTTAGGTGGATGCCTGGTTCTGACAGAGGAGATGGTCGGAATAGTGTAGATAGTAGGGTTACTAGGGGATGCAGGTCGAAGAAGGGTGGCGTTCAAGGGCTTGTGTGAGTTAACGATGTTTGCAGATGACAGGTTGAGCTTGGCTGTATTGGGGTGAGGGGTCGAGGTGCATCTCGTGGGAAGTTGGGACGGAGTAGAGGTGCATGGAAAGGTGGAAATCTTGGAGCGTAAAAGTGAAATGGCACCTACAAGCTGGGAGATGGAGGTGATAAGAGAGCCTAGCTTATTTTCCAGAGAGAGTAAGGCAGAGCACAGAAGGTTGGGTGGCTCGATGGAAACAGGAGGGGGTGGAATTGGTGGTGGAAGGCAGGGAGAGGTGGGGGGACAGGATGTGAGTTGGGGTATAGGGTTCAAGAGTCGGGAAAGGTGGAGGTTGAGAGCGGGAGCTGGTGAAATGGAGGTGAAGGGAGAGTTGTCTTTGTTGGCGTTGCAAGAGGGAGAGGAATTAAGGACATATTCTGGGGAGATGGGTGCGGAACAAGGCGGTAAGGTGGAAGGAGAGGGGAGGACTGTGTGGACATGGAAATATAGGAGGTTTGGGAGGGAAAGAGGCGAGGTGGTTGTAGAGGTCCTGTCAGCTAGGAGAGGTGGCTGTGAGGGAACGGGCATCTGGTAGAGTGAGGGGGGTTGAGAGAAAGGGAAGTTGAGGAAAGGAAGTGGTTCTGCTGGGCCCGAGGGAGGGAAATGGACAGGGTTACCAAGGGGGGAAAGGGAGTAGCACAGCATTGCTGGAGGAGTGGGAGGGAGGAGAGAGATGCAGTGGGTTTGTGGAGAACTCAAGTTGAAAAGCGAGGGGAGGAGGGGGTAGAAAAGAGGGGGGAGGGAGGAATAAGGGAAGCGTAGGGAAAGTTAACGGGGGGAGAAGGTTGGAGGAGAGGTGGACTAAAAATGGCTGTGACAGGAAGGAATATGGGGGAGGAGAAGAGATTGTAGTACCGGGAGGGTGCAGATTGGACGAGGAGCGTATTAGCTAGAGGTAAAGCTGAAGTGATGCGGGGGAGCATACTGTGAGGGGGGAGGAATAGGAGAGGAGGTCACAGGGGAGGGGGAGGGAAGAGGGCTGACCTGTGCTTCTCGAGAGTGCAGCCAATTGGAGTGCAGGGGGTCAGTTGAGGAGAAAGGGAGTAATGGGTGGAGCTAGAAGGAGAGTCAGGGGAAAACCCGGTCACAGAGAAGGGGAGTAGGGAGGGGAAGAGGTGGTCAAAGAGTGAGAGACAGGTGTCTTTCCCTTAGATCATGACAGTACCGTTGTTATAGAGTGAGATAGTGAGGTAGCCGTTGAAACACGCAGAGGGGGACATTTTTAGTTGTTTCCCATGAGGGATAGAGGAGGAGGAGGTGACGTTAAGGGAATTGTATAAGCTGGTGGACCAAGAGGGGGTGTCGTGAGTGAAGAAAATTTAATCGTTTTTGAGCCTCCCAAAACGACCATTGTAAAATTGATCAACAAAGAGGGAATCTGGGAAACGTTCAATAGTGTTATGCTTCAGTCGTTTTATTGCAGCTTTAGTCTGGTTGGGAGGATAATTGATTTTGTAGCAATTAATTCCAGCCTTAACTCGAGTGGTGGCCACGTTGGGAAAGTGAGGCGGAGGAGGGTGGGGGGATATGAGAAGGGTGTTGCTGGGAAAGCGGTGGTGAGGAGAAGTAAAAGGGCATAAAGGGGGCACATATTCCAGACGTTGGGTGAAGATATCAGAACTAATGTGCCGTCCGGGAAGTAAGGTGGGTATTTGTTGGGCCCTTCATCTGGGAATACATGATGCCACCTGTCACTAGATAATATTTACAAGGGAATTGTTTACATATGATAGGACAAACTTGACCACTTTCAGAACCTTCACAAAGCAAATATAGTCGAAGTAGAACAGAATATAAACGAACACCCAGTGACCATTGGTGAACACTGTACTTAACACCAGCCTGTTAACAGAACCACATTCAGCACCAACCGCATTCTATGCCCATGATCTCAACAGACTACTATTGGACCCTAAGCTCCTGAGAATCACTAACATTAGGGGCAAATAGAATAGGCAAAAGCAAAATCTGACTGACAAAATCTAAATATGACCAACAACCGCGTCATCTTAAGACCACCTGTAGAGGTACTCAGAACAGTGTGCGGAAATCATACTACATGAAAAACATTTTCTAGCACCACATATACGTACAAGGGCCTGGTGCCCTACAAACCTCGCAGTCTCCCTGGCCATCTCAGAGGGGGACTCAAATGCCCTGAATCCATAGTGTCAGTGGTGCTGCCAATGCAGCGGGAGTCCTAACTCAATCAGAACTGTCTCCACAGATACAGTTGCCTCAATGGTGCAGCTGGCACTACTTGCTGCCCAGCTGTTAAAGGCCTAAATGGTGCAGCTGGCACTACTTGCTGCGCAGTTGTAAAAGGCCTAAACGGTGCAGCTGGCACTACTTGTTGCGCAGCTGTAAAAGGCCTAAACGGTGCAGATGGCACTACTTGCTGTGCAGCTGTAAAAGGCCTAAACGGTGCAGCTGGAACTACTTGCTGCACAGCTGTAGATGAGGCAAAGGCCGCCAGGGCGCCGATACTACCATTTTCTTCCGCAGAACTTCCGAGGCTTGAAAATATCCTTTTGGCCCTTTTCTGCACAGTGTAAACTCTCGGGATCGATGTTATTATCCCCAGTTACACGGAGCCTCCGGGGCCCCTCCCGTCAGCATTCCCCTTGTGGGGTGTGGATCAGACACAAAGACACCAGTGCGCTATTATTTTGCAGAACTTTGCTTTCTCTAGCGTTTCAGAATGAGATTACACTGCAGACATGGAACATAGCAGGCCAAAGGCAGGTTAACACGCGTAGCTAACCAGACGCACTCTCCCTCTTGCCTGATCACCGTGGCTGCTCCGCCATTTTGGAAACAAATTTCCTTTTACCCTGATCGTTATGGTGCGTTCATAATATGTGTGGTAGATTTCTTCTGGCAGATGTGTGGGTAACAGCATGCATTTAGACAGGCTAGCGCTGCTTTATAATGAGTCTGCTTTGAGTTATGGCGGCGAGTGTTACCGAGTAACATGTAGTAGATCAGGACACTCGGGGCCATGGCAGGGTCAGGCATGACGAGATCGGACAAGCAAATCCTTCAGATTAGCCATAAATGTATCCAAAAGTGTAGTCACCCACCTTCATTCGCCGAGATTTCTGCAAGGCAGAGGAACTACATCACTCAGCTTATATTACAATGTTTTATCTTCCGAACTCGGACTCGCTCCTGCCGGTCCCACAGCCCTCCATCGTGGCTCCAATCCACTGCTCCTACCGGTGATCCAGATCGTCCGCTGTGCCTCTCGCTGCCTGTTTTTCCCAGCCACGCCCTAGGCTGGGGGCTGCTGCAGTCAGTCGCGGAGACCCTGGGCCCGCACTCGCAGGCACCTCAGTGCGCCTTTGCCGCACTTTCCAGCTGCAATCACGTAGGCCTCGGGAGCATGCCCAGCATAGCGGCACGTCTTTCCAATTAGAGGTATTACCTGGAAGGCAATTAACAGATCCACAAAGATACCCACCTTGCGAGAAACAAACCATGTTACAGAGTTACTCCCCAGGAATATGGAATAGATATCAAACGGAAAATTAGTAGAGCAAATGGAGGAGATTGATTCACACACCTTAATCCAAAAACAGGTTGATGTTGGGACAAAGTAAAAAGGAGTGCATTAATGAGCCAGGGTTGTGTTGACATGCCCAGCAATTTGAGGATAAGTCTACACTATACTTGGAAAGTGATCATGGAGTGAAAAATACTCTTTGATAAAAGTAATAAAGGGTCTGAGTGGTGCTAGCATTACAAGAGGTATGGTGTATGCGTGCCCAAATAGAGTTCCATGTGTGAACAGAGAGAGTACGCTGCAAATCAGATTCCCATAAAAGTTCAACTTTACACTTGGGGCGATTAATAGAGAAAAATTAAGATATTTATAAATGTGAGAGGCCCTGATAGAAGAAGAAGTAGATAAAGGTTCTAACAAGGATTCCGAAAAAGAGGGAGGAGGTCTAAAAAGGAGGGAAAACTGATTGGTAAACAGCTATCTCAAAGACTCATATCTAAGTAGTGAAGAGTAGAGTGAAGGTAGATCAAACTTAGACTGTACCTCTCGGGGGAAAGAAAAAGAGAATCCTTTATTAAATGCTCAACAAGAAAAATCCCTTTAGCGACCCATTGTTTCCAAAAAATGGTACGATTTGACAGTTTAATGATTTTGATATGCCACAGAGGTGAGTCTAGAAATATTTGTAGAGGAGAATGGGATCTGTGCTTAGCTGGGGGGGAAGGTAAAAATAAAGCTTGTATTCATCGGATAATTAAAAGAACGAGGAGGATTAATAAAACTGGCTAATAAGGAAAAAGGAAAAAGATAAATCAGAGATTCCTCCAATCTGTGCCAGACCGAACTGGAAATCCCTTCAGAGGAAGATAAATAGGGTAACACTTGTCGAATTAGAAAGGAAGAATGATATTGTCGAAAATTGGGGAAGTGAACACCTCCCCGTTATTTAGGGGCAGACAAGAGGGCTAAGGAAATATGGGCTTTCCGACCGTTCCAGAGAAATTTACTCAAAACTCCATTAAGGGTTTTAACATTTTTTAAGGGAAGTTTCACTGATAACTGTTAGATCTGGGTTCTCTAGTTGGCAATGGTATTCACCTTTGTCCAAATAGGGATCCTTACTTCTAAGTCAGGATAAGGGGATTACACTCCTTAATAACCCTTGCTCACCCCCATTGGTAGCTTGGCACAAGCAGACAGGCTTATCTCAGAGGTAGTGTGTTAAGCATTTGTGCATATACACAGTAATACAGTGATAACACTACAGATGGACACAACACATGTTTTATAAAAATAAGTATTCTTTATATAGACTTAAACACAAGACCACAAACGACAAAAATCCACAATACTACACTTAAGATTACTTAAAAGATGATTAAAGTCTCTTAGTTCAAGTTGATGGTAGATGCAACAAAGTTCTCAACAAAGTATCTGGATGCGTAACGCAGTGTAAACAAAAAGACTTGCAGAAGGGTGCTGCGACTGTTCCGTGACCCGGGGGAACGCTTGCGCAGAGTAGGGGACTCGTCGTGAGCCTTACCGGTGCGGTGATGATGCGTAGATTCTCGGCCCGCGGGCCGGTTGCAGTGCGCAAGATGGCGCCTTGATGCGATGCGATGATCCAGTTGCGATGCGAGAAAATGGCGCTCTTGATGCGGCGATGCGATGACGATGCGATGACGCCCTGGCAGCCTTGCAGCGACTCTGTACTTTGGAGCTGCGACAGGCCCTGCAAGGCGCTTCTCTGGCGATGCGATGGCGACTCCCTCGATGGCGTCACACTTCTCCGGCGATGCAACAGCAGGCAGCTTCGATGAACTCACACTTCCAGGGAGTTGCGGCGAAGGCTCGCTTCTCCGGCTTTGCAATGATTTGAGCTGCCGCGGCGACACACTTCTTCCCAATGTGTCGCGCTTCCAGCTCCCAGCGGCACGCAAGTGGCTGAAGTCAGATTTCCCAGCAAGGAAATTCAGGAGGGAGCTGGAGGTGAAGTCTTTTGGCCCTGAGACTTCAGCAGGAGGTGGAAATCCTTACAAAGTTCCTTCTCCTTTTCCTAGGCAATAAAGCAACAACTGCAGGCCAACCCAGCAAACAGCACACTGGCAGAGGGGAAGTCCAAACTCCTGCAGCTTCCTTGGTTCTTCTCCTTGGCAGAAAGGTTAGTTGTTCCAGAAGTGATCTAAAGTCTGTGCGACTGGGTCCTAATATTTATACCCCAAAATCCTTTGTTCTCTGAATGCAGAGAGGCCTCTGCCTAGTTCAAACCAGTTCCTGAGCACTTTGTTGACATGACTCTCCTCTTCCTTTCACTGTGCAGGGCAGAGACATCAGCCGCCCCACAGGAGGTGGAGCCAGCACAGGGGAAGGAAGATACAGCTCTGGAGCACTCTGTTGACAGGATTCCTCTTCTCCTTTCACTGTGCAGGGCAGAAACATCAGACAAGCCACAGGGGGTGAAACCAGCATTGTAGAGGGAAGGCCCGGCCCTATCCAGGTCCCAGGTGCACTCTCCCCCTCCCATCTGGATGTAAATCTCCCTATTCACCACTGAGTTGTCCCAGACTGTCTCCTGGAATTTCCCCAGCCCTGTCACACACAAACCCAGACAAGGAATACACAACTCAGCAGAGGCGGGCTCAAATGGTTAGGCAAGCAAATACCTACTTTCTAAAAGTGGTATTTGCAAACACCGAATATTAAAATCAACTTTCCTAAAGGATGTATTTTATTATTCTGAGTTCAGGCATACTAAATTCGAATTTCTACAATGTTCCCTGAGTCAGTTAGGATTATAAGAATGTAATAATCTTCACTTCCAATTCTGGCCTTTGAGAACAGGTAGCCTTCAATAGTGAAACACGAAAATGGCTGTAATTCACTATTAGAACATCAGAGCATGTCCTACCTTATACTTACAATGCACCCTAGAGAAACACTTGAAAGGGGTTTTTAGAGATTCAGATTATCGAGGCGCGCTACCTCAGTTATACGTTACAGGGTTTGGATTGACACGTAGGTATGTAGTGCGTGAAGAGCAGGCGGAAAAACACCCTTAACCGTCTAAAAAGTCAAGGGACTAAGCAAATATATACAGTTACGCTCTCGCTACTACAGTATTTTATCACACAGACAGTACAATGACTGGTAGTTATTCATAGAGACAGAAGCAGATTCTTTGGTGTTTTCTTGGTTACAGCAAGAAGATGTTTATTCTCTCCAGACTCTTGAAATTTCATACAAAGCCAGCCGACACGTGTTTCGTCGTGTGCAGTTGAGTCAACACGACTCTTCAGGGCTGATGATACAAGAATGACATATGCAGATTTACTTATGCAGCTAGTCTAGGTCACATACTGCAAATGGTGACAAAGTGCAACCAACATGCAGTAGTGCTGTGCGTCTGGGTTGGCGCATGGTGGTCGTGTATAGTGATGAGGTCACATACTTAGGAAGTATGTCTCCCCAGGGCTGTGGGTGGTTGCCCTTGGGTGGCGGTCTATTGCCGTGCGATCTCGTGGCAAAGTGCTACAGTGTGTGGTCACATATCACTCAAACACGGTGATCTTGCACTTAAAAGGATCGAGCGGGGGTGAGTCGATTGAAAAGTGAAATTGGTGAGCTATTGTGAGGGGGTGTTGGTGAGGGACTCTAGCGGTAGCCGGACGTGCTTAAAAACAAGCTGTTTCTAAGTTATTTTTTGGAGGCAGGCGAGGAGTTCCGTTACCGCGCAAGTGAAGTTGTGGTTTTTAAAAAAGGGTAAAACATTGTCTCTCGACATGATGGATTAATTACCTTAAAGCTCAGTATAATCTTGGCGATTAGGTCTGGACTGGTATTCAAGTGTTAGATCATTATGTCATAGAGAGACTGAAGGAAAGAGAAACATAAAAAAAGAGAAATATAATGATTTTTAAATAGAGAGGAGGAAAAAATCAGGGAACACAATCTAAAGGGGGCCATGACATCCATTTGGTAAAATAGATGGCTGAGAAACATACGGTTTCCTTACCGATGTTTAGAATATCAGTGACTAAAATAGAAACTGTGCGTTCTTTACGGGAAGTCACGAAGAAAGTACTAATTTTTAGGCAGTCTGCCTGGTTGGTCGTCAGGAATCTTCACCTTTCTGTTTGAGCAATGGGCAGTGAAAAGGAGAAAAAGGAGAAAAACGAAAGTCATAGTAGCTCCTGACAACTCTAAGCGCGTAGTAGCGCGGTGCTCAAATGATGCACACTATTACACATATGCTGTTAGAGGGAGTTTAAATAGACAAAGTACCTGACTATTGGTGTGCGTCAGGCAGAAACCGGGAGGGGATCCTTCTGGTCGCAAGAACACTGGAAACGGGTGCGTTTCTAGTTAGGCGGTGCGCTACAATTGAAAGGCAAGAGCACGAGTTAGCTCTCAGAGAGTCCGGTTCCGTACGTTTACAGAACAAACATTTGTGACGGGTAGCAGATGGCTCCAGATCTGTAAAACTGCTTACCCGTATTATGGTCTCCCTCCTCCTTAGGTTCCCGGTCGCCGTCTCTCGGTACGGACACGTGACCGAGTGGGAGGGGTCATTTTATAAGGCAAACTAGACATAAAAGATGTCTAGTTGGTGGTCATATTTGGAGAAAAGGAATCCGCCATCTTGGAATGGTTAGGTAGTGCGGCGACAGAATGTATTTGCACCGAGGCACCCACAGTTTATTAACCTCATGGGGAAACATGATTAGATCCTTAGAGTACGAAATATCGTACCTGTGGCTGGTTATGGCGCGCGAATACTAAGGATCTTGGAGTGTTTGAAAATAAAATTAAAGATTGACATTGAAAAGGAATTCGTATCGTTATCAAAAGGAAATAATAAATGAAATGTACACCGGCAGAGAAGTGTGTCATTTCACCAAACTTAAGAGGGTGAAAGTGAAGAGATACGAGAGTAACTGTTTCATCGTTTATCGTTAGTCTTTATGTCTGTTTATTTAAAGATACTAAGAAATATAGAAGAAAAGGGGGCGCATCAAGGGATTCGGTGTGGGAGTACATATTGCGAACACTGAGAAGCGGGTGCGGTGTAGGTCGTGAACCTTAGTGCTCCAAGTGGTTAAATCGACGCATGCTCCGTGGCCTGTTTTGTTACATTTAGTGTTCTCAAAGAGTTGGGATGGCTCTTAGAGTGACGGTGCCCCCCTGTCACCATATGTTCGTGAGCAACTAATACTTTCACTTAGTACCAAAAACAGTTACAGTCTTATTTGTTACATGATGTGGATACTTAACAAACAAAAGGAAATAAAAAAAAGAAGAATTAAACATCGGTGTCAGTCAAAATTCTTGCATGGTATAACGAATGTTAAGATCGTACATTGCAAACAGTTGGTATTAATATTTCTCATTCTGGTGCATAGTAGGCATGTATGGCAGTGTCTGTGTGTGACACTGTGAGTGCCTAGCCGCTCATACATCACATGGGTTCAATCGGTTTTCCTGAAAGAAGGCTCCCCCAGACGGCTAGCTAGTCGCCCAAGAAGAATTGAAGCTCAGGGTCATAGTTGAGCCCCCGTTCCACGCATTGCAAACGCATGATCCAGGTAGCCTCCCTACGTCTGAGCTTCAGTTCGCGGTTACCCCCTCTGATGTCGAGGGGAATCACATCTATCCCGAAGACACGAACTTTGATGTCGTCCCCCAGTGGTTGGCATTCCGCTACATGTAATGCTACCGGGTATTTGGGGTCTCTCCTTTGTATAGCTCTTATGTGTTCAGAAATTCTTTCTTTGAACGTCCTGATGGTGCTGCCCACGTAGATCTTGCCACACTGGCATTCAATAATATATACCACAAATTTGGTCAGACAATTGATGTTATGTTTGATTTTGTAGGTGGTACCATCCGGGCCTGTAAAGGTTTTCGTACCGTGTTTGCCCCAGATACACATGGTGCAAAATCCACATTTGTGGAAGCCAAGACCTCGTGTTGATAACCAGTCCTGGCCCGCTGTGTTGTGAGGGACTGTAGGGCTCAATTTGTTTCTCAGGGTAAAGCCCTTTCTGTATGTGATGGATGGTCTGTTTGGAAGAAATTCTTTGAGAACAGGATCATCTGTTAAGATTTTCCAATGTTTGTTGAAACTCTTTTTGACGTGATAGTTTAATGCATTAAATTCTGTGATGAGTCTAATCTGTTGCCCGGAGGACTCAACCTCCGTGCGTGTCTTCAGACAATCTGGTCTAGGGATGACTCTGGTTTTTTTCTCTGCTTTCAGCAGGGATGAGCTCGAATACCCTCTCTTCTGAAATCTGTTTTTCATGCTCATAATGCAGTTGTTGAATTCCAATGTTTCACTGCAATTACGTTTGGCCCTTAGAAATTCTCCATAGGGGATGGAGCGTAGCTGGTGCTCTGGGTGAAAGCTAGAGGCATGGAGAATAGAGTTGCAGGCAGTAGGTTTCCTGAAAAGTCTAGAATGCAATTGGTTGTCCTTCACATAGAATTCAAGATCTAAGAATTCAATATTAGTAAGGCTGTGGCGCATAGTAAAGCTAATCTCCCACAAGTTGTTGTTCAGATACTCAAAGAAGGAATGAAGAAGTTCCTCAGAACCTGACCACAGGAGAAAGCAGTCGTCGATGTATCTCCCCCAGTAGATTATGGAGTCGATATAAGGTCTGCCTTTGGTGCCCCAGATAAGGTCAGCCTCCAATGCTCCCATAAAGAGATTGGCGAAGGAGGGTGAAAATTTCGAGCCCATAGCTACTCCCTTCTTTTGTCTGTACCAGTTCCGGTCAAAGATGAAAAAGTTGTTCTCTAAGATAATTTTCATCATGTGTATCAACATGTTGGTGTGTGCCCATAGTGAGGCCGGTCTATTGGAAAGTAGTTTGGTAATGGCATCGATGCCTATTTCAGGATTGATGCTGGTGTACAGGGACACCACATCTAAGGTTACCAATCTGGTGTCCTGTCGCCACTCCAGGTCAGACATGATGTTCAATATGTGTTTCGAGTCTTGTATGAAAGACGGGAGATTCTTGACTAGAGGTCCCAAAAAAATATCTACATATTCTGCAATTCGTTCAGTGGGGCCCCCAATCCCCGAAACTATCGGTCTGCCAGGCGGAAAAGGTAGGTTTTTATGAACTTTAGGTAAGGTATAGAGCCACGGATATGTGGGTCTAAAGACTTTAAGATACATGTACTCATTGTCATCCAGTAGACCAGATTGTTTCCAGTTCAATAGGAGTCCATTTAACAGTATTGTAAGTGGACCCATTGGGTTGTGGTCAATTGGCTCATAACAAGAGCCGTCACTAAGTTGGCCAAGGACCTCACTGTTGTAGTCAGTCCGGTCCATGACCACCACATTACCTCCTTTGTCCGCTTCCCTGATGATAATGTTTTGGTTGTCGGTAAGAGTAGAGAGTGCTAACCGTTCCCCCTTGGTCAGGTTGTCTCTATACTTGAATTTGGTGTTCAAATTTCTGATGTTGGTACTATTTAGATCCTCAAGGACGTGTCTATGGAATTTGTCAATGTTATTGCCACCCGCCAATGTAGGAGTCCATTTGGATCTGCTCTTGAGGCCACTTGTAATACTGTAGTCGGTCTCGACATCAAGCTCCTCAAGGAGCCTTTCCATTTCGAGTGGACTATCTTCCCTGTCAGTCAAAGACAGAAGCAGGTGTGTAATTTGCACATCTTTAATGGTCAAAGGTACATTGTCAAAAACATTAGGAATTTGTCTAGGCTCTTTCTGCAGCTCTTGTGATCCAGCAAAATGTTTCTTAAGTTTAAGATTACGTATGAACTTGAAAACATCTATTTTGGTTTGGCATATGTCACCAGTGGCATAGGGATTAAAGTTCAAACCTCTGCTGAGTAAGGAAATCATGTCTGGTGTTAGAGGAAGCGAGGAAAGATTAATGACTTGTACTGTGTCAACTAATGTATCTACTTCCTCTGTGTTCCTGACCTCAGTTTCCTGCGATATTCCTCGCTTGTTCCTGCGTTTCCCCCTATGGGGTTTGGGTCTGCAGCGGCCCTTGGTGGTTGAGCCCTGTTGCCTCTCCTTACTCTCTGCATCTCTAAAAAAAAGGTTGAGTTATTGGGTTCTGCATTAGCTAGAATCTCATTCTCTATGTCGCTGAGTCCAGTAGAACTCAGAGAGGTGGTGCTGGAACTGGCAGAATTAGTGGTGGTGGACCTCCCAGTCTGTGATCCTGCCTTTGGTTTTGAAATCAGGGAATCATACTTGCGATCAAAAGTATAAATCCTGCCATTTTTATAGTCTGCCTCATCCCTTTTGATTTGACGTGCCTTCCTACTTTGGATTTCGGATTGATGTTTAAGAAGAATCTCATCCAGTAGGGTGTAATTCTTCACTGTGGCCTCAGGTTTGTTCAGGTCTTTGATCTCTTGTTCTACAACAGAGATTTCTGTTCGTAGTAGGGCGGTCTTTCGATCAGCACTCTCGATGAGAATGTCTATTAGCGTAATAGAGTTCTGATTCAGTGAGTCTTCCCATTTAATCATGAGATCTCGGTCCAAGTCATCATAGGTTGGAAAGATGTTGGATCGTAGACCTCTGGGAACCAGTTTGAGTTTAAGATAGTGTTTCAGGGTTACTCCGTCCCACCAACGGGAGTTTTCCTGTTTCTTTAGTTTTTCAAGTTTGAAGAACTTGTCTCTAAGACCCTCTATGTGTGCAGGACCTGCCGTGGCAGAAGCCTGGTGTGTGGGCATGCCTTTGGCCAGGTTCTCAAAGGGATCTGCCGCTGCTTTGTCTCTGTCCATGGTGTGGTAGACAGAAATATGTATACAATTAAGGTCTAGTGGTTTTTTGAATGTAACGTGGAGGCGCCCAATCTGCAACTATAGAGAAACACTTGAAAGGGGTTTTTAGAGATTCAGATTATCGAGGCGCGCTACCTCAGTTATACGTTACAGGGTTTGGATTGACACGTAGGTATGTAGTGCGTGAAGAGCAGGCGGAAAAACACCCTTAACCGTCTAAAAAGTCAAGGGACTAAGCAAATATATACAGTTACGCTCTCGCTACTACAGTATTTTATCACACAGACAGTACAATGACTGGTAGTTATTCATAGAGACAGAAGCAGATTCTTTGGTGTTTTCTTGGTTACAGCAAGAAGATGTTTATTCTCTCCAGACTCTCGAAATTTCATACAAAGCCAGCCGACACGTGTTTCGTCGTGTGCAGTTGAGTCAACACGACTCTTCAGGGCTGATGATACAAGAATGACATATGCAGATTTACTTATGCAGCTAGTCTAGGTCACATACTGCAAATGGTGACAAAGTGCAACCAACATGCAGTAGTGCTGTGCGTCTGGGTTGGCGCATGGTGGTCGTGTATAGTGATGAGGTCACATACTTAGGAAGTATGTCTCCCCAGGGCTGTGGGTGGTTGCCCTTGGGTGGCGGTCTATTGCCGTGCGATCTCGTGGCAAAGTGCTACAGTGTGTGGTCACATATCACTCAAACACGGTGATCTTGCACTTAAAAGGATCGAGCGGGGGTGAGTCGATTGAAAAGTGAAATTGGTGAGCTATTGTGAGGGGGTGTTGGTGAGGGACTCTAGCGGTAGCCGGACGTGCTTAAAAACAAGCTGTTTCTAAGTTATTTTTTGGAGGCAGGCGAGGAGTTCCGTTACCGCGCAAGTGAAGTTGTGGTTTTTAAAAAAGGGTAAAACATTGTCTCTCGACATGATGGATTAATTACCTTAAAGCTCAGTATAATCTTGGCGATTAGGTCTGGACTGGTATTCAAGTGTTAGATCATTATGTCATAGAGAGACTGAAGGAAAGAGAAACATAAAAAAAGAGAAATATAATGATTTTTAAATAGAGAGGAGGAAAAAATCAGGGAACACAATCTAAAGGGGGCCATGACATCCATTTGGTAAAATAGATGGCTGAGAAACATACGGTTTCCTTACCGATGTTTAGAATATCAGTGACTAAAATAGAAACTGTGCGTTCTTTACGGGAAGTCACGAAGAAAGTACTAATTTTTAGGCAGTCTGCCTGGTTGGTTGTCAGGAATCTTCACCTTTCTGTTTGAGCAATGGGCAGTGAAAAGGAGAAAAAGGAGAAAAACGAAAGTCATAGTAGCTCCTGACAACTCTAAGCGCGTAGTAGCGCGGTGCTCAAATGATGCACACTATTACAAATATGCTGTTAGAGGGAGTTTAAATAGACAAAGTACCTGACTATTGGTGTGCGTCAGGCAGAAACCGGGAGGGGATCCTTCTGGTCGCAAGAACACTGGAAACGGGTGCGTTTCTAGTTAGGCGGTGCGCTACAATTGAAAGGCAAGAGCACGAGTTAGCTCTCAGAGAGTCCGGTTCCGTACGTTTACAGAACAAACATTTGTGACGGGTAGCAGATGGCTCCAGATCTGTAAAACTGCTTACCCGTATTATGGTCTCCCTCCTCCTTAGGTTCCCGGTCGCCGTCTCTCGGTACGGACACGTGACCGAGTGGGAGGGGTCATTTTATAAGGCAAACTAGACATAAAAGATGTCTAGTTGGTGGTCATATTTGGAGAAAAGGAATCCGCCATCTTGGAATGGTTAGGTAGTGCGGCGACAGAATGTATTTGCACCGAGGCACCCACAGTTTATTAACCTCATGGGGAAACATGATTAGATCCTTAGAGTACGAAATATCGTACCTGTGGCTGGTTATGGCGCGCGAATACTAAGGATCTTGGAGTGTTTGAAAATAAAATTAAAGATTGACATTGAAAAGGAATTCGTATCGTTATCAAAAGGAAATAATAAATGAAATGTACACCGGCAGAGAAGTGTGTCATTTCACCAAACTTAAGAGGGTGAAAGTGAAGAGATACGAGAGTAACTGTTTCATCGTTTATCGTTAGTCTTTATGTCTGTTTATTTAAAGATACTAAGAAATATAGAAGAAAAGGGGGCGCATCAAGGGATTCGGTGTGGGAGTACATATTGCGAACACTGAGAAGCGGGTGCGGTGTAGGTCGTGAACCTTAGTGCTCCAAGTGGTTAAATCGACGCATGCTCCGTGGCCTGTTTTGTTACATTTAGTGTTCTCAAAGAGTTGGGATGGCTCTTAGAGTGACGGTGCCCCCCTGTCACCATATGTTCGTGAGCAACTAATACTTTCACTTAGTACCAAAAACAGTTACAGTCTTATTTGTTACATGATGTGGATACTTAACAAACAAAAGGAAATAAAAAAAAGAAGAATTAAACATCGGTGTCAGTCAAAATTCTTGCATGGTATAACGAATGTTAAGATCGTACATTGCAAACAGTTGGTATTAATATTTCTCATTCTGGTGCATAGTAGGCATGTATGGCAGTGTCTGTGTGTGACACTGTGAGTGCCTAGCCGCTCATACATCACATGGGTTCAATCGGTTTTCCTGAAAGAAGGCTCCCCCAGACGGCTAGCTAGTCGCCCAAGAAGAATTGAAGCTCAGGGTCATAGTTGAGCCCCTGTTCCACGCATTGCAAACGCATGATCCAGGTAGCCTCCCTACGTCTGAGCTTCAGTTCGCGGTTACCCCCTCTGATGTCGAGGGGAATCACATCTATCCCGAAGACACGAACTTTGATGTCGTCCCCCAGTGGTTGGCATTCCGCTACAACCAACCAGAATACCAAAACGAGAGGGGTGGTGATTTTGGGTAAGAGTCAGGATACACTGGTTAAGAGGAAATTGGAGGATCAATGGGGCAGATGGGTGGTGGCGGAATTAGTGTTTAGGGGAGAAATTTTCACGCTGGTTTCGGTCTATGGTTCTACTGGAGATGATCCAGACATTTTTCAATTTCTAGACACGGAACTCGCGCAATGGCCAGAGCCCATAATCTTATGTGGGGATCTGAATATTCATGATGCGGATAGCAGTTTTCTAGAGCCTGATAGGAAATACAAGGGGAGGAAAAGAAGAACTTACAGAGCTTTAGCAGATCTGGCAAGGAACAACTCGTTAGATGATCCATGGGTAAATTGCCATCCAAATCTGGACGGGAGTACTTTCTTCTCGTATCCCCATCAAACACTGGTCAGGCTGGATTACTTTTTAATCACGAGATGTTTGATAGATGGTGCAAGGATAGTAAGAGAACCAAGGATTATATCAGACCACAGCCCGTTAGTATTAACGGTAGTATTTGGGCAAAGGAGAATTAAAGAACTGAGGCAATGGACTTTTGACAGAACACTCCTCCAGGATCAAATCTATAGGGAGAGAATGAGTGAATGGATTAAGGTATTTTGGGAGATTAACAGGGGTACTTCTACATCAGGGAATGTGTGGGATGCTTTTAAGGCCGGAATAAGAGGGGAAACCTTGAGTTATGTTATCAGTGCTCAAAGAAGGGAGAAGGAGAAAGCGGAGAGTGATAACAAACTAATCAGAGATGCAGAAGAAGAACTTATGAGGGCTATACACACACATTCTCCAATTGAGCAGATATTGTTGAAGATACTTGCCCTCAGAACAGAAGTTATGGATGGGATGGCAAAAAAGACCGTTGAGAAGTATGTAGCTAATAAAGAAAGGGCGTATGAACTCAGCGAAAGAGTTGGGCACATATTGGCAGTACGAGCAAGGCAAAGAGATGGGATGGCTGATATAAAAGAGATCAAAAATAGTCAGGGAGTCAAGGTTAAGGATGCTGATCAGATTAGAGAGGTGTTCAGACAGTTCTACTCGGAGCTCTATCTAGCAGATGGGTATGAAGGAGAGGAGGACATAGGGGCATATTTGAGGGAGATAGAGCCCTCAGGACTGGCAGAGGCAGACAGAAAGGAGCTGGAAGAGAAATTTAAGGTGGAGGAATTGGCTGAGGCTCTGAGAGAGTTGCCGTCCGGGAAGGCTGCTGGTCCGGACCAGATTCCAATTGAATTTTATAAAGTTTTCCAATCCTCCTTATTAGTAGAAATGTTTAATGTGATGTTGTTAGCACAAGTGGGTGAGTCTGTTCCACAATCCTGGGGGGGCGCAGATATTATTGTTATCCCAAAAAAGGGCAAATCCGTAGACGTTCCGGGCTCCTATCGCCCCATTACCCTAATGAACGCTGATGTTAAGGTGTTCTCCAAGATTTTGGCCAAAAGGCTGTCTAGGATAATTGAACCCTTGGTTATTTCCTCCCAACATGGTTTTATCCCAGGTAAGGGAACAACCCAACACACTAGGCAAGTAATCACGGCATTTGATGTAGCAAGCATACTGGAAGACCCAATGGCGGCGGTGTTTCTCGACGCCGAAAAAGCATTCGATAGGGTCTCATGGAGATTTTTATGGGATGCTTTGAGGTGGCACGGGATAGGACCTGGATTCATAAGGGCTCTGCAGACTCTGTATGTCAACCCGACGGCCAGGATAAGAGTAAATAGAGGTTACTCGACAGCAGTTGATATTCAGAGAGGCACAAGGCAGGGTTGCCCCTCCTCTCCCCTGCTTTTTGCTCTATATCTCGACCCCTATATACGAAAGTTGGAGAGTAACCAGCAGATACCACCGCTAGTCCTTAATGGTTGTAGACTTAAATCATTAGCTTATGCGGATGACGTTGCCATACTGACCGCAGAGCCTACAGTCGCCATTAGGGCAATTGAAGTTGAAGCTGAGAGGTTTGGTCAGTTTTCAGGATACAGTCTGAATATCACTAAGACCCAGATTGTTAAAAATCAATGGGTAATCTGTAATGATGCTAGAGTGACGGATATGGCAACTTATCTGGGGGTGCAAATAACAGCAGAAATAGATAAGATTGTGGAAAAGAATATGGATCCCCTGATAGCACAAATGAAAAAAGATCTGGAAAAAATGAACAATCTGCATTTAACACTAGTTGGCTGTACGAACATCATTAAAATGATGATTTTACCTAAATTTTTATATGTGTTCAGGGCGGTACCCTTGTTGTTTGAAGCCAGCTGGTTTAATGGTATGGAGGCTATATGCAACAGGTTTATATGGGCACACGGCAAGACCCGGAGGGCCTACAGGTACATGACACTCCCCAGAGAAAAAGGGGGATGGGGGGCACCAGATTTTCGCTTATATTATATGGCTACTGTTCTGCAATATATTCAAGGTCTTATTGGAGGCAATATTGATGATGTAAGAATGCATGAGATGTCGACAGCGATTTATGCAGTCGCACTGGGGGTAAATGCTCATAACTGTTTCTTAAAATGTATAGATTACAGTTACTTTAAGAGAACTAAGTTTAAAACTGTTAAGGCGGCAGTTATAGTGTGGAATGCATTCTTAAAGAAAGTTAAGGTGGGGAGGTACAATAGGTATGTCTCATTAATTAACAATAGGTCACTACCTGAGGACATTTTTGCAGATCATACAATGGCAGAGTGGGCTTCAAGGGGGATTACGCAAATAGGAGATCTATATTCACAGGATGGCTTCAAGCAATTTTCAGAGTTAAGAGATGCATATGGCATACATAACAGGGGATTTTTTAAATATCTACAGGTCAGAAGCTTCTTGAAAAACAAAGTTGGAGGTCCAGCAGGGTTCAATAAAATAGAAATAATGGAGAAAATAAGGCTGATGGGGGACCGCTCGATCAAGTCCTTCTACGCAGTACTGGCAGAAGCAAAGCAAGATGATTTAGAGAAATTCAGTAAGAAATGGGTGGACAAACTAGGGGTGGAAAGTAATTTGTTCTATGATTCCCTGAATTTGGGATGTACGATATTATGTGCGGCCCCTCTGCAGTCTCAGCACTATAAGACATTGTACTTTCTGTACTTTACGCCTGCAATGATCGCAAAATGGGGGGGGGTTACAGGAATTAACTGTCCTAGATGCAATGAGCAGGAAGCAGACAGTGTGCATATCTTTGCAACATGTCCCCAATTGCTAACATTGATTAAGGAGATCGAGGGGTTTTTGGCAAGATCACTGGGCATTGTGGTATCTCTTACACCAGCCTGTATTATGTTAGGGGTGTCTGAGGGGGAGCCGGATCAATATGCTGAGTTTCTGTTTGTAATAATGGCTGTTTATAGACTAACAATTGCTAGAGCTTGGCTAGACAAGAATCCCCCAAAAATGCAATCCTGGCTGGCAAATACTCTGTATGCATATAATATAGAGGAAAAAATTTATTCACGAAAGGGGAGGAGTGGAAGACGACGGGGGAGAAGAATTTGGGAGCCATTATGCAAATGGAAGGAGGTGCAAAGAAGGGGCAATTAGGAGTGGGGTTGGGAAGATGATGTTTCCACGGGTATTGTTTGTTTTATTATTTATCCTTCTTAGCTGAATGCATTTTTTGGCAGGGTAATGCTTAAGGATGGAGGTTAAGCAATATAATGTATAATGTACTGTAATGGATAAAATGTGATGCATGTAAAGCTCATAATACTTTGTTATGGTGAAGAAAAATAAAAAACTTAAAATATAAAAAAAAAAAAAAAAAAAACAGAGGATGCAATCAATCAAAAAATGGAAGGGAGACTCACGCCTAAGGGTGGGCGTAGTTCGCGAAGTAGCGCTACGCGAAGCTACGCGAAGTACACTTAGCACTACGCGAACTTCACGTAGCACTACGCGAGCTGCGTAGTAGCATGTTCGCACTGTGCAAGATGCGTTTTCGAGCGAGCAGCGCAACCACTCACAATGAGAAACCTGACCTCCTCGCGTTGAGAATCTTGCCGGGATGTCATTTTGCTTGCGTGCGGTCGCGAACATGACTTTCAGGACCGCGAACAAGCAAAAAATGAGCGCTGCACTACGCTACGCTGCACTACGCATGTTCGCACTGTGCTACATGCCGCTCGCGTAGTGCGAAGTTGCAAAAACTTTGCAAACTCTGCGAGCGTAGCGTAGTGCTTCGCCCAGGGTTACTCACGCCAATGATGTCAGGTCTAACAATAACTCAGACAAACAAAAAATTAATAACGGGAAGCAGCATCATTTTGAGTGCTTCCAATCTATCCCACCAAGACAGGAAAAGCAGAGACCATTTATTTGTCATGTTGTTTACTTTTAATAGCAACTCATCTAAATTGAGCTCAATCGTTTTTGCAATAGAAAAGGAATAATTAATCCCCAAGCAAGTGATACTATTAATATTCCACTCAAAATCAGACCCTTCAAGCATGCTCCTTAAACAGTATTTATTCAGTGGAAGCACTTCTGATTTAGAAACATTTAGTTTATAACCATATAGAAAGAAGATCTGAGAATGCGGGCAAAGACGTAGATGGATCCGAAATATGTAGCATAATATCATCAGCATAAGCAGTAAATTAAATTTCAATTGCCTTATGCTTGAAGCCTCAGAAGGTGGGTGAATTCTGCAAAGAATGTCGAAAAGTCTCACGGGAAAAATAAAAAGCAAAGGAGAAAGAGGACATCCTTGACTGGTACCTCGTTGTAGAAAATAAGACGATTGAGAACCATTAACAAAAACCATTGTAGTAGGAGAAGAGTATAACAAATTAATCAGGGATAAAATAGAGGGCCCAAAATAATAATGATAATAATAATGCTGGAGCTTGTAAAGCGCGACAGCTACCTCAAACAGAGGTGTCCCGGCACTGAAGCAGCAGGCAATTGCGTGCGGAAGAGCTACGGTACTAACAACCCATCCTAATCTGCCTTAAAGAGCCACGTCTTCAAGGCCTTTCTGAAACAGGTTTCTGAATTAGTCTGTTGGAGGTTCCTTGGTAGCTCACTCCACATAGTGGCCATTCTAACTGTGAACGCTCTACCACCCAGACATACTTCGCAAAGTGGGGGGTACACATCAAGTTATGAGAGTTGGACCTCAGCATTAAATTTACTTATAGGGACAGAGTCTTTCCTTCAGATAGCCAGGGCAACTTCCATTGAGGGCCGGTAGGCCAACGTCATGGTCTTAAATGTTATTCTTTTCTCTACTGGGAGGCAGTGGAGCTCATGTAGATGCGGAGAGACATCGTGTCGAAACGGGATGCGTCTGACCAGTCTCGCAGCCGCATTCTTTACCATCTGGAGGCGGCAAATAGAGTATTTGGGGAGGCAAAGATATAAGCCATTTGCGTAGTCTAGCCAATATATAACTGTTGCATGGACTACGGATTTGCTGCAGTCTTCCAGTAGGAAGTGTAACATTTTCCGGAGATTTTTTAGTTCACTAAAATATGTTGCAGAGACCTGCTGTATTTGGGCCGACAAAGAGAGGTCAGCCTCCCATCCCCCATTTTGGCAGGGGGCGGCGATGGAACCATTTGTGAAGGCCACCACAGATCTGAATCTGGCACTGGGCCCTTACCGAAGAACAGAACTTCTGTCTTCCCTTTATTAAGTTTTAATTTTGTTTGTGTTCATCCATAGTGCTTTATCTCGCAGACACCCTTTGAAGTTCTTGAAGCATTTACTGTCCGCTCCTGAAAAGGGAAAACAAACTGGGTGTCATCGGCGTAGGAAATTGCTTTCACTTCCTAGTTGGTAATCAAGGAAAAAAGCGGAGCAAGGTTAAACAGTAAAGGGCTCAGAGCTGAACCCTGAGGGACACCTCACCAAAGATGTTTCGGTTTAGATTCAAATGGTTGTAGGGCGACTCTCTGGGTGCGACTGCATGATAGGATGTCAACCAGGTCAGCACTTTCCCCCCAAAGACCATTCTTTCTAGAGTGTGTACTAGTATGGTATGATCAACAGTGTCAAATGCAGCAGACAGATCCAGGAGCACCAGCAATGCTGATGCCCCTGAATCCATCGACCATCTTACCGACTCTGCCACCTCAAGGAGAGCGGTCACCCTGCTGAACCCCGCCCGGAATCCAGATTGTATATCATGAAGGGCGCTATTCCTCTCAATAAAGTTGGTCAGTTGGCGCTGGAACAACTTCTCCAACATTTTACCTGGGGCTGGGAGCAGAGAGATGGGACTAAGGTTGCTGAGGTCTCCTGGGTCACCATTTGGTTTCTTTCTCGAAGGGAGAAGTGTAGCAAGTTTCCATTTATCTGGAAAGACGCCACTGTCAAGAGAGGTTTTCCATATATGAAGTAGCCTACCCATCAGGGAGAGGAATAGCATTTTCCACAGTTTAGATGGACATGGATCATCTGGGGCACCTGAATGGCATTTATTAATTTCTGCTAAAGCATCTTGAGTCGAGATAGGTGTGAAATTAGTGAACGGAGATACCTCCACCACACCCACAGGTATATCTGATTTCTCAGTTGCCTCAGAAGTCAAGAAGGAGTCGTAGACTTTTAAAATGTTAGTGTCAAAATAGGTAGCAATATTTTTGCACAAAGCTAGGGATGGTATCACTTCAGACTCGATGGCTTTAGGTTTAAAGAAGGTTTGGACCACTTTAAAGACCTCTCGACTGGAGTGATCTGTGTTGTGGATGCTCAAAACAATATGATCCCACCTGGCTGCTTTTAGTGACTTATGAAAATCTTTTAGTGCTTTTTTGTAGATTCCCTTTGCTAAGTTACAATAGCACATTCTCCACTGGCGTTCTAAATGTTGGCACCTGCTTTTAGCTTCTTTGAGGGCATTTGAGAACCAGGGAGCGGAAGGAGACATTCTAATGGATTTCACCACTCTGCCCGGAGCAATAGACTCCACAGCAGAGGCAATCAATTGATTTATAGCAACTGCATCTGCATTGGGGTCAGAAAATAGACGAGGATAATTGTCCTGCAGAATAGGGCTTAAAGATGTTTCGGTCAGGCTATTCCAGTTTCTTGAGCGCATACATCATAAAAAGCCAATGAACACGGTCAAAAGCTTTCTCCACATCAAGAGTTATGGCTGCAACAGGGGAAGAGCTCTTAGATGCAAGATGAATAATATTAAGAAAAGTTCTGGAATTATCAGCTATAGTCCTCTCCTTAACAACTCCCATCTGCTCAGGACCGATCAACTCTGGGAGTACCTGATTAATGTGAAGGGCTAGTACCATGGCAAAGATTTTCCAATCTAGATAAATCAGTGATGTGGGGCGATAATTAGCACAAAATACAGAATCTTTATCTTTTTTAGGAATTAAACAGATCTTAGCTTCTAGAAAAGAGCGTCAAGCCCCATTGGAGGAAACAAAATGTTAAAACAAAGATAAAAGATGAGGCAAAAGGATATGAGAAAAACAGGAATAAAATTCAACAGTATCATTGGGTAACTTAGATAAGGCAGATTTGATCTCCGAAAGGGATATATTGGCATCCAAAATAGAGCAATCGGGAAGAGGGGAAGAGTGAGGAGGTAATGAATCAAAATATGAATCCAAGGCTGTGGGTAGTGTTTTAGCGTTAAGGGTAGTGCAGTGGTGTTTGTGTAGTGTAGGGGGTGGTATTTTAGGGTCTAGGGTAGTGCAGTGGTGTTTGTGTACTGTAGGGGGTCATGCTGAGGTTAGTGTTTTAGGGTTTAGCGTAGTGCAGTGGTGTTTTGGTAGTGTTGGGGGTCATGCTGGGGGTAGTGTTTTAGGGTTTAGGGTAGTCCAGTTGTGTTTGTGTAGTGAAGGAAGGCGTGCTGAGGATAGTGTTTTAGGGTTTAGGGTAGTGCAAGGGTGTTTGGGTAGTGTAGGGGGTCGTGCTGGGGGTAGTATTTTAGGGTTTAGGGTAGTGCAGTGGTGTTTGTGTAGTGTAGGGGTCATGCTGGGGTTAGTGTTTTAGGTTTTAGGGTAGTGCAATGGTGTTTGGGTAGTATAGGGGGTAATGTTTTAGGGTTTAGGGTAGTGCAGTGGTGTTTGTGTACTGTAGGGGGTCGTGCTGGGTTCTAGTGTTTTAGGGTTTAGGGTAGTGCAGTGAGGTTTGTGTAGTGTAGGGGGTCTTTTTTTTGTTTTTGTTTTTTAAAGACCTTTATTGTCCAACACATAGTGTACACAGCATCATAGCTTACAACCCAGCCGGGCCAGCAGCAGATATAGGACCTTGTAAAACATAAGGTAAGTGAACACAGCTTCGAATCGGGCAACCCTGGGGTCCGGCAGCGCATGTCAGTATTCCACATTGCATCATAGCATGCATACATTCAGCGTCTAGTAAGTGTGTGGCCTGTAGGTTTTTCTTGTAGAAAGTCAGTGGATCAAATTGGATGTGCCGAATCTACCCTCATCAGTGGCGTCGGTGGCAACCGCGCCTGTCGTGTCTAATGTGTGTCATTAGTGAGTGCCTTTGTGCAGGCTGACATTCGGACAGGCTTGGCGCCATATGAAGGAGTGTTGAGAGCGTTCGGCGACTGCGCGCGTTTGGGGCGTGTAACTTCCTTATGTATCCATTCTGATGGAAAGATTTGTTCCGCACCACAGTGTCCAGGCGAGGTGCCCAAGCGTTGGTCGTCTCACCCGAGGGTATCTCATGTTGTAAAATGATGTAGAGCATGTAGTTGTATGTGGACGGACATGGTCTAAGGGGAGATGAAATCAAATCAACAACTAACTACAAAATAGGGACATGAGTTATACAGTAGTCAGGTAGGGGCAGAGATGTGTAGAGTTTGCCATAGCGTCGAGGAAGTGGAATCTGAATCAATGCGTCAGTTGTGTCTTGCGGGGTAGGCAGGCGGGGGGGTCGGAACCCAGGAAATTGCAAGTCGCCCATGTAGCGGAGCTATTAGGGGGGGGTGGGCCTATGAGCGACCGGTGGGTGTGGCATTCCGGTGCGGGGCTCGGGCCCTCGTCGCAGCATTACAGATGACGGCGTAACTCCGGAAGCGGGGCAGGTAATCGTTAGTGTGTGACAGGAGAGTACAAGTCAGAAAGTGCGTTGAGCCTGACGGCGACAGGAAGGTGCATGATGCATCATGTGTGTTCATTAAGGCGTCGTATCGGGGAGTAGGGGGTGGCAGTGCATGCTCTTTCACGTAATTCCCTGGTCTGTACATTTCTGCAGGAAGGAGTGTAGTATGTCCTCCCATTGTTGTGCTATGGGGAATTTCCTGAGTCCTGCTGTCTCCTCCCGTTGCAGGACAGAGCTCTCAGCCCGCGCCCAGTTTGTCAGTGACAGACACCAGTGTCGGAGGTGTGGGGGTGTGGCTGCTTTCCATCTCTTGGTGAGTAGTCGTTTGGCTGTGATGAGTCCAAGATCCCAGTATCTAGTCTGGACCTTATTGAGGTGCGTGCGCTTAAACAAACCCAATATACATGCTTCCCACGTGTTCGGTATGTGTTCCCTAGTGCAATGTCGGAGTATCCTGGTTACTCCGTCCCAGTATTGCTGGAGGGCAGGACAGTGCCAGAGCATGTGGAGGAGATCTGCGCCTATGAGAGAGCAGCGGCCGCAGGCCGTGTCTGTTACTGAAAAGTATTTATTTATTTTGTCAGGGGTAAGATATGCGCGGTGCAGTATATAAAATTGTATGATTTTAAAGCGAGGGTTGCGGGGGATGTTCACTGGACCAGCCAGGATCATGGCCCACTCTTTGTCCGTCCAGTCCCGCCCTCTGTCTGTCGCCCATTTTTCCCTTAGATATCCAGTCGCCTGGTGTGTATGTAGGAGAAGTGCTTGTGTTAGCCAATGAATAATATGGGTGCCGTTGCTCATGACATGCAAGTACTGTATGAAATGGTGCGTTGGTGGCTCACTAGACATGTCCCCCCAAGCGGTGGTCAACGCATGAACGAGGGATGCGTGTGTCAGGAACTGTCCAGCCGGGAGGGATGCATCCTCCACGAGGGCTGCAAAGGGTAGTAGGGCGCCGTCAGAGTAAAGGTCGCCCATCGTTTCCACTTCTGCGGTGATCCAGCTATCCAACCGTGCAGCGGATAGGGTCCCTGCCGTCGTCGGGGGTGCCCAACAGTGGCAATATCGGCGCATATGGCGTCGTAGCCCGTGTTATTCGTAAGCAGCGGAGGAAGCATCTGCGTGCCACTGCAAGTAGTAGTTGTGGTGGTCTTGGAGTCCGAGTCAGCGGATGGAATAGCATTTGAATCTGGAACAGGGACCAAACGGTGGTATCTGTAGCTGTGTCGCTCAGATTCTTACCACCTAACCAGCTCGACACCCACTGCATTTGTGCAGCCAGATAATATAATTCCATGTTTGGAACTGCTAGTCCGCTCTCTGCAGTGGGCATGTAGAGTTTCGTCAATGCGACTCGAGGCCGACCGTTGTTCCAAATCAGGTTCCGTAGCAGGACGTCAAGGTCTCAGAATACCCGGGTAGGTACATATGTTGGTATGTTCGCAAAATAGTATAACAGTCGCGGCAGCACTATGATTTTAGCTAAGGCTATGCGACTAGGGACATTGAGCGGTAGTGTGTTCCAGAACCCCACTTGTGCTCTGGTAGAGGCGATTTCCCTCATCAAGTTGCCCTCCAAGATGTCCATCGGGTCTCGGTAGATGTGTATCCCAAGCTTTCTGAACACACTGGGGTACCACTGCAACCTTCCACCCCCGATGAATATATCGCATTCGGGAACGTCCGGGCCGAAGGAGTAGGCCCCGGATTTGGCCCAGTTTACTCGTAATCCCGACATTTCCTCAAAGGTACTGAAGATTGTAGTAAGGGATTCTGGGACATTGTTGAGGTCCTTAACGTATAAGAGTAGGTCGTCGGCATATAAGGACACTACATGTAGTCCGTCCGCCAATGGTATTCCCCAGTCAGCTCCCTGCGACCGGAGCATCGCGGCTAGGGGCTCCGCTGCTAGGGAGAACAGCAGGGGTGACAGTGGGCAACCCTGTCTAGTGCCCCTCCGCACTTGAATAGGGTCAGAGAGTAATGCCCCAGTGCGGATTCGGACCGTGGGCTTACTGTATAAGAGGCCGACCATCATCAGATAGTCATCCCCTAACTCAAATTTCTCCAGCACTGCTCGCAGGTAGGGCCACTCCAACGAGTCAAAAGCCTTCTCCAGGTCTAGCACAAGGCATCCTGCTCGCGGCCATTGTATCGTGGCGTATTCCTGCAAGCGAAATAGTCGTCGGATATTGTGGGATGTGTGCCTCGTCGGTACAAACCCGTTTTGGTCGTGATGCACCAACGCAGGAACCATAGGGGCCAGCCTACGGGCTAGAGCGGAGGCAAGAATCTTGTAGTCTGTGTTCAAAAGTACGAGAGGGCGGTAAGAGCCCATCTGCGTGCCATCTCTGCCAGGTTTTAGTAAGGAGACAAGCGTCGCCTCATTAAGGGTCGGGGGCAGGGCGAAGTCATCGGCAGCCGCGGAGTACATCTTCACCAGGTGGGGGATCAGGATGTCTGAGGCGGCCTTGTAGAACTCGGCCGGTAAGCCGTCTGGCCCCGGGGTCTTACCATTCGAGAGGTTAAAGATAGTGTCGCGGAGTTCCTCGGGGTCCAGTGGTGTTCCGAGGTCATCCCGTTGTGTCGCCGTCAGGGCAGGCAACCGTATGTCAGAGAGATAGTCCAGAATGGCAGGTAGCGGGACATGGAGTCGGGAGAGGTATAGGCCAGTGTAATGTTCCGTGAATGCCTCATGTATTTGGCGCTGAGAGTATAGCGACCTGCCATCTCCGGCTTGTATGGTCGATATTGGAGCCGATCGGTCTTCCCGTGCGATCAGCCAGGTCAGCAATCTACCCGGTCTGTCACCTTGTCTGTGGGTCCGAGCAGAGTGTGCCGCAAAGTTAACATTTTTCAGACGGTCTAGTAAGCGGTCATGTTCCGCCCTAGCAGCAGTCAGTCGGGCGTCCGCACCCCCCCCGCAAGGCATTCGAGGTCTAGTAGGTCCGATTCCAGTCTCGTCAGGTCCTGTTCAATTTGGCGTCTCATGTGTCCCTGTGTTCCTAGGCAGTGTCCCCGTGTCACCACTTTGAAAGCATCCCACTCGGTTTGGGGAGAGGACGCCGTACCAGCATTTAGCTCAAAGTATTGGGCTGATTGCGTGAGCAAGGATTCTCGGAATGTCACGTCAAGTAAGAGGTCAGGTTGGAGGCGCCAGGTGGGAATGGGAGGATGCGGGGCGTCCCATGCAATGGTCAGCGTGAGGGTTGTGATCCGAGTGGGTGCGGCCCATGTATTGAGAGTCTAGGACTAGCGGAAGGAGGTCGGGGGAAACCATGTATCTGTCCAGGCGGACATGTAATGCAAGCGTGCCTGACCAATAGGAGTATGTGCGTGTCGTGGGGTTGCGGGTCCTCCATGCGTATTGTAGGCGCCATTGTTGGGCCCAGTTGAGGAGAGCCTTCGTCGTGACGTGTGCCTGAGCGTTAGGTGGGGGATCAGTCGACCTGTCTAAGTGTATGTCCAGGACACAATTATAGTCTCCTCCAAGGATCCACGGAAGCCCATGCCAGGGCGCCAGCGCCGTGGAGAGGCAGTCGAGGAAGCCCCCCTGTTCGGTGTTAGGGGAGTATATGGAGGCAAGCACCACCGGGTGCCCATCAAGTCTGCCCCTCACTATAACGTACCGGCCTCCCGCGTCTATCTGTGTATCCATGTCTGCCCAAGGTGTCCCCGGCTTTATCCATATGAGTGCCCCACGGGCATAAGAGGAGTATTCAGTGGCATAAATTTGACCGCGCCATCTCCTACGCAGCGCGTGGACCTCAGCCTTGTTGAGATGTGTTTCCTGCAATAAAACTACATGGAATTTATGACGACGTAAATATGAGTATATTTGGTAACGTCTCGATGGTGTGTGCATGCCTCTCACATTCCATGTGCAGATCTTAATCTCAACCATAGTCACTATCTTGGTATGAGGCATCCGCCTCTCCTGTCACCCCCCCTTCAGGCAACCGCCTCCACAAGGCACCTCGCCCCCCCCTCCCCCCCGCAGACACAAACTCCAACATTTCTATCAAAGGCATAGGCAGTACCCTGACGTGGGGAAGGAGGAATGTAACTGGGTTTACAAACAGTGCTAAACGGCAGTAAATACCAAAAGGTCGGCAACGGAACATGTTGCCGTCCAAACACGCCAATAGGGCGAAATATTAACGTTCAAGTCTAGGGGGCAGCTTGAGCTAGGTATCAATAGGGCAGTTCTCCAATGTCTAATCAAGTGAGATCGATTTGTCTGTTGCCCCTCCCCGGACCACAAATGATTCCCACTATATAGTCAAATGCGGCATCCAAATGGGCCATGCCTTCACTGATGGTTCAGTCCCCGGGTGACCATGCATACATCAGTGAGAGAGACAAAAAGTATCCCCCGATTGTGCGGGGTAGAAGCTCGTCCACGTGTTAGTGGCGGGCGAGACAACAAACCCACCCCCTCGGTGCCCCCCCAGCGTCCATACCTCAGGGTGGATGTTCACTGCGCTAGGGCTTCTCTGTCTGTTCCCAGGGCGGCGAGGGGCCTCCCCAGTTGCAGCCGCGTCCGCTGCATCTCAGTGACCGGTTGTCAATGAGACTCACCTCCGCCGCCCCGGTGCCAGTTGTCGGTTGCATGTGTCACGCTTCAATGGGGCATATCAGCCGTTTGTGGCGTGACTTCCGGAAGCTCCACCGATAGTTGAGAGTCTGGAATCCCGTAGATAGCTTCATCGTCGCTTTGAGCCATCTGCGGGCTTGTTGCTTGAGCATTGTCTGAGGTCGGTGAGGCACTTAGTTGGGATACTCTACGGAGAGCGTCCCATTGTTCCTGGAGCATTAGGTCCAGTGGCGGGGAGTGGTGAGTCGCATCGTCCGGGCGGTTGTTCGCGTGGCCCCTGTTCCTGCGTCTGCATCGCGGTCCTCGTCCTCGGGGTCGCGTCTCAGGATGTTGTGCATTTCTCGGCGCCGTGTCCGTTCCGCTATCGAGCCAGTCGCTCACCTACACAGGGTTGTTAAAGAAGTAGGTTTTGTCTCGCGCCACTACCCTCAGCTTCGCAGGGAAGAGTAGGGAGTACTTGAGGCCTGCTTCACGTAGTCGACGCTTTACGTCCAGGAAATCATGGCGTTGGCGCTGTACTTGTATGGTGTAGTCAGGGAAGAACATCACCGTGGTGTTATCAATCCGGACCTCCCCGAGCCGCCTGGTTTCCCTTAAGATAGTGTCTCTGTCTCGGTAGTTCAGGACTTTGAAGAGTAGCGGTCTCGGGTTGGAGCCGGTAGTGTGAGGCCTCGTGGGTACTCGATGCGCTCGTTCCATCACAAACTGCGTCAAGAGTGTGTCCTCAGGTAATAGCTCACGTATCCAGTCTTCCACTCGTTGAGCCGGTCTGGCACCCTCCCATTTTTCCGGGACTCCGACGAGCCTGATGTTGTTGCGTCTCGCCCTCCCTTCCGCGTCCTCGGCTCTGTCCTCTAGGAATTCTACCCTGTTCAGGAGATCTTGTACTTGCTTGTCAGTGTGTGAGACCTTGGGGCCAAGGTCAGTCACCGTTCCCTCCAGCATCTTAGAGCGATCGGCCAATTTCTTGTGGTCTTCTCGCAGGTGGGTAAGGTCTATGGCGACACTGTCTATCTTAGATTCCAGGGACGTCCTGGTCTGGTGGAGGGATTGTTCCAAGCGTTCCATGGCAGCGAGCATGGTATCCAACCGTGATGTAACTTGGTCAGCCGCCATCTTGCGTAATGTCTTGTCTGATATTCCCTTTGGCGGGGCTCCTCCGGTGCCAGTGCGGGTTCTCACTCCTCCGGACATATGCGAGATGGCTCCACCGGTAGTAAAGCCAGGGGGCGGGGTAACCGTCGTCCCCAGGTCCAGCCGCGTCGCCAGAGCACAGGGGGGGTGCTCCCGGCACTTGTGTCCGCAGGGTAGCGCAGCTTTTCTTCTATGCGTTTCCCACGGGATAGGTGGGCCTGTGTAGCGGTGTGTTGTGGCAGGCTGCCAAACCTAGTCCCAGGTACCGTGTGCCTCCCGCTGGTAGTCGGGCCCCCAGGTGATTCTGATCCCACAGTTGCAGGGGCTTCAGGTCCTTTTCCAGGCCAGTGGGAGGGGTCTGCCTGCGATTTGTGGTTGCTGGGGAGTCCGGGTACACCAAGCGCAGCTAATGTTCACCGGCAACTGATCGCCCAGAGCAGTGGTGTTGCGTCCCAGTGGCCCCCCAAAGAACGATCAACGCAGCATTCGATCTGGGCCCACAGTGTCCGCCTCATGCAGTCTTCCGCTTCCTGAAAGGCGGGACCGCGCCTCGAAGTGTCGCAGCCAACTGGCACTGTGCATTCCAGGTCTGCCCGCTGCACTAGGATATAGAGGGGGGGGTGGGGAGTCCCAATCCAGTAGTGTCCCCCCCCACACAGGCCGCCTCGCGAGGAGGCACCGGGCGCAGCGGGGTATGGGCACCGTCTATGCGTGTGTGCAGCCGGTGTGGGCCAGTCGTCGTGGATATCAGCTCCTCTGCGTGGCTCCGGGCTTGTCCATGGAGGGAGCGTCAGCGGTTGGGGGGGCCGCCAGTGCAGGGCCTCCGGCTCTCCTGCAATGTCGCCACACGTCGCCAGGCAACTGCGCCCGACACCACCCCGGCAGGGGGGGAGGGGGGCATAGGGGGCAATCCGCCTGGGGGTCCCCGGGGGCCCGTGTCCAGCTAGGGTCGGATGTTGGCGAGTTCCGTCGCGCTGTGCATGCCAGTAGTGTGGGTCCCAGTGGAGGGAAGGTCAGTGCCATCCCTCCGTAACCGGCAGTTGGGGCCCTCTCACCTTCGCCTCCGGGCTTCTTTATGGGCGGCAGCCGCGCTTCCACCAGCGCATTGGTAGTCGGCCTGGTGTCTGCACTCCAAGCTCGGGCGCCGGCCGTCTTCCTCTAGCGCCCCGCCAGGTGTTGTTGGGCCAGATCCCCCTCAAGGCGGCAGGCAGCAAGTCCCATCGGCCTCCGGGCCCAGGGCCCGGTGTGCGGTCTTCGCCTCGGGTCCCGAGTCAGGGCCCAGGCGGCAGGTCCCCGTCTCCGGGCCTCGCAGTCGTTTCCGCCGACCGGGTGGTCACAGGCTCCCCCCGGCCGAATCACCGCGTGGTGCATGCGTAGGCATCTCGGTGCTTACTTCCCTGGCCTGGGTTACCGTCGGCTCCGGGCTCCCAGCTCTCACGCTGCTTCCCCGTGTCCCACCCGGTAGCTGCGATTGTCTCCACCACAGCGGGGGGGGGGGTGCAGGGTACAGATTGTCCGGGGGGGGGGTCCCGAGACCCGCGCCTCAATGTAGGTAGATGTGGGCGAGTTAGGATAGTAGGCCGTGTGGTGAGGCCCAGTTGCACGGCCCGGGCCACGGCCTCTCGTAGGCCCCCTCGCCGGCCATGAGACAGCAAGTCCCGCCAGGGAGCTCTGGGAAAGTCCGGTGCTTTTGCGGCGGTCCCCAGAAGCAAAAGTCGGCTAGGATGTCCAGGAAGGTTGGTAGATGGCCCGCCTGCAGTTTCAGGCTTTTTCGGTGTAAAATGCCGGATAATTGGTCTGGGGAAGGGGAAGCTCAGCTCGGAGCTCTACCCGGGTGCTGCTGCTCTCATTGCGTGCCTAGCCACGCCCCTCGTAGTGTAGGGGGTCATGCTGGGCGTAGTGTTTTTGGGTTTAGGGTAGTGCAGTGATGTTTGGGTAGTGTAGAGGGTCATGCTGGGGGTATTGTTTTTGGGTTTAGGGTAGTGCAGTTGTGTTTGGGTAGTGAAGGGGGTCATGCTGGGGGTAGTGTTTTAGGGTTTAGGGTAGTGCAGTGGTGTTTGTGTTGTGTAGGGGCTTGTGCTGGGGGCAGATTTAGGGTTTAGGGTAGTGCAGTGGTGTTTAGGTAGTGTAGTAGTCGTGCTGGTGGTAGTGTTGTAGGGATTAGGGTAGTGCAGTGGTGTTTGGGTAGTAGAGGGGGTAGTGTTTTAGGGTTTAGGGTAGTGCGTCCAACCAGCCACAATATCCATGGACAAAGGGGATCCTGACTATTTTGAACGCTCCGCTAATTGAATAATTTGGGTCAAGGGCCCTACCACATCCATGACCTATCAATTCATTTCTTGGGATCCCTCATATACTTGGTGTGAGAAGTTGGCCTGGTAGGGGATGTTTCCAATTCTGGAACCACCTACTACCTGACCAAACAATCCCTTATGGTGTCTGGTTGTAAGTCAACCTTATTAGACAAGCTATCCTAGGGGTAGCATGGACTAAGCAGCCTAAAGGCTTAACTTAAGAGGTCGTGTTAAGCGAGCTGTTTTACCACATACACTCCTGTAATACCAAATGAAAGGACACCACGCAAGTATATATTATAAAAATATATGTGTTTATTACTAAAAACAATCCCCAGTATTCTTTATGAATAAAGGGGCACAAGCGTTAAATCAAAAGCACTGTTTAAACATACAAGTTGCACAATTATGGATGAGGGCGGGTGGCCACTCAAACCATATACTAAACAAGTGGTATAAGAGAGGCCACTCGAACAGTGGTTAGGCCTAGGGCCTAGGGAATCGCTGGGAGCAGTCAGGACAAGCAATGCTGAAGTCGGGAATGGCCCTCGGGATTCGGGAGATGTGCGGAAAGCGCACGCATGCACCAATGTTAACCAATGGTGCGTAAAAGTCATAGAGTTAAAGTTTAAGGACACTTCCGCTGAACCTAGAGGAACAAAACTTAACACACAGACCCTAGAGGTGTGCACCAGTGTGGGAACACCGGCGGAGCAAAGTTACCTCACCCACAGGAAGTGGGTGCACAGGGTCGAAGTGGCGTCGGGTTTGACACGCAGGCTCTTGGTGCTTGAAGCTGAAAGGGCTGCAGGCGGGTTAAAGATGAAGTGTCCGGTGGAGTCCAAGGGTGGACTGAAGTTGAAGAGTACCTGAAAGCAGAGGGGACAGAGTCTGGGTCACTCAGCAGTGACCAGGGTGGAACCAGGACGGAACCAGGCAATGTCGGGCGCAATCAGGTGGTCGTCGAGGAGCTTCTCTCCGCTGTCACGTGGGCTCTGGGGCATCTGCGACGTCCAGGAGCAGGTCACGATCTGTCCCACGCAGGCTCTCACCGTCGGTGCAGTCGGCTTCAAGTTTGGAGCAAACAAGCCTTGGCAAGAGCAATCCACGCAGGATCGGAAGATTGCTTCTCACTCGGACCAGGAAGGTCAGAGTCGGGGCTTCTTTTCAGGGGAGCTGGTGTGGATCTGGAGCAACCAGATTCACGAGTCTTCTTTGTAGTTTCGTCGGCACAGGGACCACTAGCCAGCTGGCAAGTGACCGGGCCAACGCATTGAGCCAAATAGAGCCAAAGGGCCCCACGCAGCACTCGTCGAGTGTGGAGGGCTGAACTTCGGCTCAGGAGTAGCTCAGGGTGGGGGCTTCTCAAACCCCGGTGCACAGCTTCGAGGGTCACTCGTGGGCTGCACGGTCAGCGTCTCGTGGTCAATTCAAGATGGCATGCCCCACGCTTCCGGTCGCCTCCACGGGTCTCAGCTCTGCAGGGACTGTGGATCGGGCTGTTGGAAGGCAGGCAAGCTTAATCTCGTTGATCTCAGTCGCTCGAGTTCCGGCGGGAACTGCAACTAAGTAGACGTCGAGGGCTGGATGGTGCCTGCTGCTGCAGGGTGGTCACTCCTTGACCACAAGGGAGATTCTTCGGGCTTCCACGTTGAGATGGAGGTCCAAGGGTCCAGAGTTTCGTTTCTAATGTTTCTTCCAGGAAATCTGATGTGCATTGGCACTGCTCCCACTCTTATTCCAATCTGGGGGGCGTGATTACCTGCTAGGTCCCTCCCTATGGGTGGGACCCAGGAAGGGGGTGGATACACCCCTTTCCTTTGATCCAGGCCGCCCTGGCACGAGGGCTGGAGTGCCCCAGAACCGGTTTGGCCGGATTATGCAAGGGGCAGCCTTGTGCGCCCCAGGCAGTGTCTGGTTTCTTTCAAACCTCCCTGCTACAATCCACTATCTCCTGTCTGGAGGGTGGTGACACCCTCCTGTGACAGGAAACCCTTTGTCCAGGCCCCATCTGCTGAGTTTCGGTCAACTGCAGGGGTCCAGACATTTGTCTGTGGCAGAGGCATCCATTTTGTGGATCTTAAGGTCTTTGGAGAAATTAACCGCATTTAGTAAAGGAACATGTCTTACCCCTCTAGAGGGGTGGAATGCCATCCCCGTCGCCAGAACTGGCGAGGGGATGGTATTCCAAATCGTATGACACCTTACACGACATGTTTTGATAAAGCCAAACCAAAGTTGCTATTTAACCGCGAGGATTATAAGGCACTTAAGAGTATATGGTATGGCATTATCCTGAAACAGCTTAGGGAGTTGTTCCCGACAGCTGCAGACAGGCTCAGCTCATGCTAGAGCTCCATCTCACATAAAACCACGCACCCTGCCTCCAGGATTGATGAGGCCTTCCATAGGAGTGGCTCACAGGTTTACATGTGTCCAGATATAGGTTTAGATATAGGTATACTATATCTAAGCAAGGGGTGATTACACCACCTTACCCCAGCTGAGTGATCAGCCAGTTGTGTCAATTTAAGAACCAGCCAGGGGTGGCAAAAGATATGCTGCAGCCCCTGGTAGGCCTTGGTGGCCCCTATGCCCTGGGCACCTATAGTGCATTACACAGGGGCTGACAAGGAGTCCATTTCCAATTGTGGTATGTACCTAGGGTACATGGAATCCATTTTACAGAGAGAGCAGATGGCCTGGGGCCCTGATTAGCAGGGAACCAGGTCAACTAAGTCAAAAAAAACAGCTAAACACAGGCAAAAAAATCTGGGGTAACCATAGTCAGGTAGCCACCTTCCTACATAACCCCCCCCCCAAACGAAAGGAGATAAGGCTATTCTTGGCCAGGTAAGCCTATATTGCCTGAGTGGCCATATAAAGAAGTACCTGCACTAGCATGGGTACCCCCTGTCTCATGGTCCACTAAGCAGTCCCTCACCCTTCGGGTATTAGAGGGTCTCCACCATAGGGAATCACTACCTTGGGTGTGTTTATGCAAAGTTAAAGGCTGGTTTGGATATGGAGTTTTGAAGTGAGGCTCTACTAAGTTAGGGCTTGGCTTCCTCCAATTATCTTCCACCATGTGTGCCTTTCTCTCTTTAACTGAGTTGCACTGTGCTCTCAGGGTCAACCTCTGGCTACCTAAAGCTGGAGGCTGGGTCCCTCTGTTTGGCTTGCTGGAGGGACAGTTCAGGTTTGGGCCCTTTGGGTCCCAGGTTTGGCTGTGCCCAACAGAATCCATCTGTGGGAGGTCCCTAACTGTTTTTAAGGGGGCTCCCTCAGGAGTTTTTAAAGTTTTCACCTTACTAGGGCTACTAGTTTTGGTGCACCTAATCTTTTGATGGGGGTGCTTTATTTGACAGGGGGCCCTCTGGGTCTCACTGTCCTTCTTGTCCTCTGCAGCCCTGGGCTGGCTAAGGCAAGGGAGAGAGGGGCAGGTTACCTGCTCCAGACTGGGTTCCACCTGAGAAGGGTCCCCCGCCATCAGAGGCTCTGTCAGGCCAGGCCTAACAACCTCTGGGGCAGTTCCTTCATCAGGGGTAAGATCAGTTCCCTGAGGAGGCTGATCCTGTCCTAAAGTCTGGTGAGGGGGAGATTTCTCTTCCTCCTCCATGCTCTCAGTTTGTGTGGAGTTATCCATCATTTCAGGTTTCACAACACACATATCAGTTTGAGTTTGGGCTGTGGCCATCACAGCCCCACCAACCTTTTCAGGAGGAGACTCAGTTTGGGTTTCTGCTGTTATCATAACAGCTTTGCTATTCTGTTCAGGAAGAGCTTTTGCTAAAGATGGGGCAGAGAGTTTCTCAGCCCTACCAACCTTTTCAGGAAGGACATCTTGAATTGGGGCTGTAGCCATTACAGCCCCACTAACCTTTCCATTGGAATTCACCATTCTAGAATGGGTTTCCTGTTCCACCTCAGCCCAGGCTGAGATCTCCAAATCATTACCAAGTAGGCAGTCTACAGGCAAGTTTGGTGACACTGCCACTCTCTTTGGGCCAATGACACCTCCCCAGCTGAGACTTACTACTGCCATGGGATGATTTGTTTGGATTCCATCAATGTTTGTAACCTGGTATGTGGCACCAGGTAAAAGTTGCTTAGAGGGGACTATGCCATCAGCCACCATGGTGATGCTAGCCCCTGTGTCTCTAAAAGCTTCAACTTTCAAACCATTGATGATGGGCTCTTGTCTATACTTGCTCAAAGTATTTGGGCAAGCAGAGAAGTTGGCAAACCCCATGCCAGTCTCATAAACAAGATCATTGGGTGATGGGGACCTGGATAGGCCAGGGTCCACCTGAGCTCCAACAGTAAACCCACCCAGATTCCTGGGTGTGCTTCCACTTCCTGGGGGATTACTGCTGACAGTAACAGGAGGTGTTGAAGCTGGCTTTGGAGGTATATTTTCTTTATTGTTATTCTTGGGACAACAGTTGTCTGTTTTGTAATGCCCAACCTGTTTACAGGCATAACAATAAGGCTTTTTCTCAGTTGAAGAAGTGTCTTGGGACCCACCCCCATTCTTGGAGTTTTGGGGCCCTGGGGAAGTCTTTTCTTTATTTTTATCCCCACCCTTATCTTGAGGCTTGGTAGACTCCTTCTTCTGGTTACTGTCCTGATTCTTAGGCCTAATCCTGGTTCTGACCCATTTGTCTGCCTTCTTTCCCAATTCTTGGGGAGAGGTCAGATCAGAGTCCACCAGGTGCTGGTGTAAAAGCTGGTTCTGACAATTACTTAGGATCTGCTCCCTCATAATCAAATTATACAATCCTGTAAAGTCATGTACTTTGCTGCCATGTAGCCAACCCTCCAGAGCCTTAGTTGCACAATCAACAAAATCAGTCCAGTCCTGAGTCTGTGCTTTTTGGGTGTCTCTGAACAACAACCTGTATTGCTCAGTGGTTAGGCCAAACCCATCAATAAGAGCACTCTTCAAAAAAGAGTAGTTTTTGGCATCCTCAGGTCTAACTGTGAGGAGCCTGTCCCTCCCTTTCTCAGAAAAGGAGTACCACAAAATTGCAGCCCACTGATCTTGAGGAACCTGCTGTACCATGCAGGCTCTCTCCAGAGCAGTCATCCATTTGTGGATGTCATCCCCTTCTTTAAAGGGGGGCACAATTTTGGTCAGGTTTCTATTGTCATAGCCCCTGTCTTTTTCTCTTGGAAAATTGCTGCCACCAGTGACATCTAAGCCACTTAATTTCTGCTCTCTTGCCAAGGCAAGTCTAGCTTGAGCCAAGGCTACCTCCTCCCTCTCTATCTGGAGTTTGACAGCCCTCATTCTGGCCCTATGCTCTAGCTTTTGAGAAGCACTCATGCCTCTCTGTGATTTTCTGGAGGCACTAGAAACATGAGAGTCCCCTGAGGGAGATCTCACTCTTCTGTTGCCTGGGAGAATAACATGTTGGGTTCTGGGGAGGTGCTGGCCCTCTCCATTCCCCAGTAGGTCCAAGTTGGCCTGGCTAAGCCTGGCAACTGGAACCTGGCTACCCTGTTCCTGAACTTCTAAGTCCTCAACATCTGAGTCCTCATCTAAGTCATCATCATCCTCCTCCTCAGGGGGATCAGTTACAGGGGGGTTCCCTCCATTTCCTGTTTCTAGGGAAGCTTCCTTTGCCTTCTCTAAGTCATCCTGTTCTAGGATTTCTACCAGGATTTGGCAGGTGGGGCTTCTGCCCCTTTTTAACCCTCTTGCTTTGCACAAGGCAATCAAGTCTCTTCGGGTTAGTTTGTCATATCCAAAAGTTGCCTGGGTAGGGTCAACTGTCACAGGATTAGACCCTGAGGCTTTTCCTGTGTCAGACATGGTTACTAGTGAGGTGTAAGTGGTGCACTTACCTACACTAAGTGTTTTCCTACTGTACCTTGCTAGTGAGTTGTAGTCAGGGTGTGCTAATCCCTTTTATCTACAACTACTAAGTTCAGTAGAACTTAATATGCTAAGCTTTTGATTTATATGTACCTAGAGGTACTTGATGTGATCTTTCAATTTGATATAAAGATTGCAATGGTAAAACAACAGCAAGCTCAAATCCGCACCGCTGCTCACCAATGTGAGAAGTTGGCCTGGTAGGGGATGTTTCCAATTCTGGAACCACCTACTACCTGACCAAACAATCCCTTATGGTGTCTGGTTGTAAGTCAACCTTATTAGACAAGCTATCCTAGGGGTAGCATGGACTAAGCAGCCTAAAGGCTTAACTTAAGAGGTCGTGTTAAGCGAGCTGTTTTACCACATACACTCCTGTAATACCAAATGAAAGGACACCACGCAAGTATATATTATAAAAATATATGTGTTTATTACTAAAAACAATCCCCAGTATTCTTTATGAATAAAGGGGCACAAGCGTTAAATCAAAAGCACTGTTTAAACATACAAGTTGCACAATTATGGATGAGGGCGGGTGGCCACTCAAACCATATACTAAACAAGTGGTATAAGAGAGGCCACTCGAACAGTGGTTAGGCCTAGGGCCTAGGGAATCGCTGGGAGCAGTCAGGACAAGCAATGCTGAAGTCGGGAATGGCCCTCGGGATTCGGGAGATGTGCGGAAAGCGCACGCATGCACCAATGTTAACCAATGGTGCGTAAAAGTCATAGAGTTAAAGTTTAAGGACACTTCCGCTGAACCTAGAGGAACAAAACTTAACACACAGACCCTAGAGGTGTGCACCAGTGTGGGAACACCGGCGGAGCAAAGTTACCTCACCCACAGGAAGTGGGTGCACAGGGTCGAAGTGGCGTCGGGTTTTGACACGCAGGCTCTTGGTGCTTGAAGCTGAAAGGGCTGCAGGCGGGTTAAAGATGAAGTGTCCGGTGGAGTCCAAGGGTGGACTCAAGTTGTAGAGTACCTGAAAGCAGAGGGGACAGAGTCTGGGTCACTCAGCAGTGACCAGGGTGGAACCAGGACGGAACCAGGCAATGTCGGGCGCAATCAGGTGGTCGTCGAGGAGCTTCTCTCCGCTGTCACGTGGGCTCTGGGGCATCTGCGACGTCCAGGAGCAGGTCACGATCTGTCCCACGCAGGCTCTCACCGTCGGTGCAGTCGGCTTCAAGTTTGGAGCAAACAAGCCTTGGCAAGAGCAATCCACGCAGGATCGGAAGATTGCTTCTCACTCGGACCAGGAAGGTCAGAGTCGGGGCTCCTTTTCAGGGGAGCTGGTGTGGATCTGGAGCAACCATATTCACGAGTCTTCTTTGTAGTTTCGTCGGCACAGGGACCACTAGCCAGCTGGCAAGTGACCGGGCCAACGCGTTGAGCCAAATAGAGCCAAAGGGCCCCACGCAGCACTCGTCGAGTGTGGAGGGCTGAACTTCGGCTCAGGAGTAGCTCAGGGTGGGGGCTTCTCAAACCCCGGTGCACAGCTTCGAGGGTCACTCGTGGGCTGCACGGTCAGCGTCTCGTGGTCAATTCAAGATGGCGTGCCCCACGCTTCCGGTCGCCTCCACGGGTCTCAGCTCTGCAGGGACTGTGGATCGGGCTGTTGGAAGGCAGGCAAGCTTGATCTCGTCGATCTCAGTCGCTCGAGTTCCGGCGGGAACTGCAATTAAGTAGACGTCGAGGGCTGGATGGTGCCTGCTGCTGCAGGGTGGTCACTCCTTGACCACAAGGGAGATTCTTCGGGCTTCCACGTTGAGATGGAGGTCCAAGGGTCCAGAGTTTCGTTTCTAATGTTTCTTCCAGGAAATCTGATGTGCATTGGCACTGCTCCCACTCTTATTCCAATCTGGGGGGCGTGATTACCTGCTAGGTCCCTCCCTATGGGTGGGACCCAGGAAGGGGGTGGATACACCCCTTTCCTTTGATCCAGGCCGCCCTGGCACGAGGGCTGGAGTGCCCCAGAACCGGTTTGGCCGGATTATGCAAGGGGCAGCCTTGTGCGCCCCAGGCAGTGTCTGGTTTCTTTCAAACCTCCCTGCTACAATCCACTATCTCCTGTCTGGAGGGTGGTGACACCCTCCTGTGACAGGAAACCCTTTGTCCAGGCCCCATCTGCTGAGTTTCGGTCAACTGCAGGGGTCCAGACATTTGTCTGTGGCAGAGGCATCCATTTTGTGGATCTTAAGGTCTTTGGAGAAATTAACCGCATTTAGTAAAGGAACATGTCTTACCCCTCTAGAGGGGTGGAATGCCATCCCCGTCGCCAGAACTGGCGAGGGGATGGTATTCCAAATCGTATGACACCTTACACGACATGTTTTGATAAAGCCAAACCAAAGTTGCTATTTAACCGCGAGGATTATAAGGCACTTAAGAGTATATGGTATGGCATTATCCTGAAACAGCTTAGGGAGTTGTTCCCGACAGCTGCAGACAGGCTCAGCTCATGCTAGAGCTCCATCTCACATAAAACCACGCACCCTGCCTCCAGGATTGATGAGGCCTTCCATAGGAGTGGCTCACAGGTTTACATGTGTCCAGATATAGGTTTAGATATAGGTATACTATATCTAAGCAAGGGGTGATTACACCACCTTACCCCAGCTGAGTGATCAGCCAGTTGTGTCAATTTAAGAACCAGCCAGGGGTGGCAAAAGATATGCTGCAGCCCCTGGTAGGCCTTGGTGGCCCCTATGCCCTGGGCACCTATAGTGCATTATACAGGGGCTGACAAGGAGTCCATTTCCAATTGTGGTATGTACCTAGGGTACATGGAATCCATTTTACAGAGAGAGCAGATGGCCTGGGGCCCTGATTAGCAGGGAACCAGGTCAACTAAGTAAAAAAAAACAGCTAAACACAGGCAAAAAAATCTGGGGTAACCATAGTCAGGTAGCCACCTTCCTACACTTGGAGAAAAATGTACATAGTTTCCCATCAATTTCAGTCGTGTGTGCCACCTTCCCCTTCAGTGAGGGCCTGGGGTTTCCCCCCTCATCCTATTCCTGACCTCCCTTTCAAGGGGTTGCTGGATTTTCCACAGAACATACTCTGCCACTTTGGCGTCAGTGGCCCACTCCACCGACCTAGGATGGTAAATTTGGGTAGGCTCAATAATGTCCTAGTGGACCCCGTCCCCTGGGGACTGAGAGGAGTGGGACTCTGGACGCCAGGGACGCCCGAGTCCTTATCCTCATCGGAGGAGAAATCATCCTCCGATACACCCTCTCCCTCTAAGGACAACCCGTTGTCGGGGTCTACAATAGCGGAGACAGTGTCGCAAATTTTTCGGGCTGCTCCTACTCCCGGCAGGGTGCACTTTTTAGCGTTTGAGCACTCTTGAGGAAGGTCTCTGTAAGTTTATCAAATCCTTCCAAGTGCCCTGCGTTATGCTTAACAGCCCTTTTATTCCCCATCTGGAAACTACTGGGACCCGCCACCACCACATCTGGGTCACTGAACACCCCAGGGATGCTTTCCGCTAGCTTATCGGTACAAAAGGGGGTGGTGATGGACGGAACATCTGAATCAATCAAACACTCACACCCAGTCAAAAGATCTGGGTTTAATCCATCACCGTTCTTTAGCCCACTCTGCCACCCCAGTTCAGCCATGGCTATATGCAAATCAGTCTGACCCTGTACCTCATGGGAACAGTCCAGCCCGAACTGCCAAGCCATGTCTTCCCTAGACCGGAAACAAGCTTCCGAGGACCGGTTTCTGGCATTCCAGCCGTCTTCAGCCCGGCTTGCTTGAATCCAGTGGCAAAGTGAGCAAGGGACTCACGTCTGAGCATACCCTGCCACACTTATGGCGGCCAAAAGCGGTACAAAAGGGGGTGGTGATGGACGGAACATCTGAATCAATCAAACACTCACACCCAGTCAAAAGATCTGGGTTTAATTCATCACGGTTCTTTAGCCCACTCTGCCACCCCAGTTCAGCCATGGCTATATGCAAATCAGTCTGACCCTGTGCCTCATGGGAACAGTCCAGCCCGAACTGCCAAGCCATGTCTTTCCTGGACCGGAAACAAGCTTCCGAGGACCGGTTTCTGGCATTCCAGCCGTCTTCAGCCCGGCTTGCTTGAATCCAGTGGCAAAGTGAGCAAGGGACTCACGTCTGAGCATACTCTGCCACACTTATGGCGGCCAAAAGCGGTACAAAAGGGGGTGGTGATGGACGGAACATCTGAATCAATCAAACACGCACACCCAGTCAAAAGATCTGGGTTTCATCCATCACCGTTCTTTAGCCCACTCTGCCACCCCAGTTCAGCCATGGCTATATGCAAATCAGTCTGACCCTGTGCCTCATGGGAACAGTCCAGCCCGAACTGCCAAGCCATGTCTTCCCTGGACCGGAAACAAGCTTCTGAGGACCGGTTTCTGGCATTCCAGCTGTCTTCAGCCCGACTTGCTTGAATCCAGTTGCAAAGTGAGCAAGGGACTCACGTCTGAGCATACCCTGCCACACTTATGGCAGGCAAAAGCGGTACAAAAGGGGGTTGTGATGGACGGAACATCTGAATCAATCAAACACTCACACCCAGTCAAAAGATCTGGGCTTAATCCATCACCGTTCTTTAGCCCACTCTGCCACCCCTGTTCAGCCATGGCTATATGCAAATCAGTCTGACCCTGTGCCTAATGGGAACAGTCCAGCCCGAACTGCCAAGACATGTCTTCCCTGGACCGGAAACAAGCTTCCGAGGACCGGTTTCTGGCATTCCAGCCGTCTTCAGCCCGGCTTGCTTGAATCCAGTGGCAAAGTGAGCAAGGGACTCACGTCTGAGCATACCCTGCCACACTTATGGCGGCCAAAAGCGGTACAAAAGGGGGTGGTGATGGACGGAACATCTGAATCAATCAAACACTCACACCCAGTCAAAAGATCTGGGTTTAATCCATCACCGTTCTTTAGCCCACTCTGCCACCCCAGTTCAGCCATGGCTATATGCAAATCAGTCTGACCCTGTGCCTCATGGGAACAGTCCAGCCCGAACTGCCAAGCCATGTCTTCCCTGGACCGGAAACAAGCTTCCGAGGACCGGTTTCTGGCATTCCAGCCGTCTTCAGCCCGGCTTGCTTGAATCCAGTGGCATAGTGAGCAAGGGACTCACGTCTGAGTATACCCTGCCACACTTATGGCAGCCAAAAGCGGTACAAAAGGGGGTGGTGATGGACGGAACATCTGAATCAATCAAACACTCACACCCAGTCAAAAGATCTGGGCTTAATCCATCACCGTTCTTTAGTCCACTCTGCCACCCCAGTTCAGCCATGGCTATATGCAAATCAGTCTGACCCTGTGCTTCATGGGAACAGTCCAGCCCGAACTGCCAAGCCATGTCTTCCCTGGACCGGAAACAAGCTTCCGAGGACCGGTTTCTGGCTTATCAACCTAAGAGAGGGCTTGGTCCACTGCTGGAGGAAGAAGTTGGGGGGCCATTCTTCCTCCACCTCCTGGTAGGAGGAGTACAAATGGTCTTCTGGAGAAGACTTGATAGCAGAGGGTGTGGGCATAGAACAAATGCCCTTAAAATCCTAAGGCAGCCCCCTCGCCGTTGCTCCAACAGCTGGGCTTTCTGCAACGCTGTTATAAGAATAGACTGAGGCACAATACCAATTACCACCACCAGGTGGCGTTGGTCACTAACGTGGCCGTGTGGGGAAATCACTATGTAGCATGTCAAAATTAAGCGAGGGTTGGTGGGGAATCAAGCGGAAAGTAAAGGAGTGACCAGATCCCCCAACACGCGTAAAGACCAGTGGGAGCTCTCGACGGAGCTGCCTCGCTCTGACCAGACACGCCTGACAGGATCCCACCGTGCGCAGAGCGCACAGCAGGAGAAACCGCGAGGGGGAGAATGCACTCAGGCAAGAGCCTGCTGTGCAGGGAGTATGAAACAATACCAAAGCAATAATGTTAATAACATGCTCAAGAAACCGCTATACAAACAGCAACCCTAAAATGTTGTTTTAACACAGAGCACTATTAACCATTCAAGATTCTAAAATAATTTGTACAGCCTATGGAGATTCAAAATGAATTGGGGCCATATGTATCATTCCAAATTGCGATCGCAAACGCCGAAATTTGCAATTGGGCTTAGTGGTATCTATGAATGAAAAACTGCTTCGCAAAATAAAGAATCGCAAAATTTGCAATTCCCTAATTTGTGATTGCTTTTAAGGAAACGCAAATTGCGATTCCTTAAATGCAATGTAAGAAGCACAGAAAAAGTGCAATTTGGCCTTAAAGTATCGCAAATTACCACCAACTTGGTGGTAATTTATGTTTTATTTGAAAAATGCATTTTTTGCATTTTTCAAAGTGCAATGTAGCGCAGATACATGCCCTTAGGGCATGTATGTGCGCCACATGTGCACCCATGCTTATTTCAGGGTTGCAACGGGGTGTCCTTTTGACACCCTTGTCACGTTGAAATTGCATTCTCAATTTGCGACTCTCTAATTGCTAATAGCAAATTGAAAATGTCTTCCTATTCATTCCTATGGGCATCAAGGTCCATAGGAATGAATGGGGAGGGTCACCTTAATTGCAAATCACACTTTGCGATTCGCAATTAAGGAATATGTACGATTCACAAATCTTTTTGCAAATCCTACATACATCTCGTTTTTAGATTCTCAAATAGCAATTCTCTAAACTTTGCTATTTGTGAATTGCAAAACAAAACTTTCATACATATGCGGTGCCCCTTTACCCCATATTCTGCAGTTTTGAATGTTATTCGAGTAGATTAGTCAGTCTTTGTCCCATGCCTTCGACCAGACACTGAGCAACACTCAGCAGGCGCCGCTGAGAGACCTCAGCAGCAGGAGGCTTATCTGACATAAGGTGACTAGGCCTAGAAAGTAATGACCTCTGAACTTTGGCATCGTGTATAACTCATCCTCACAGGGTCACAGATACTCCACGAGTCAAACAATCAATGCCACAGACTGGATTGCAGCAAACATTCTCTAAAGGGCGCTGGTGCCCACTTTGTAAGAAGTCACTGTCTCCGGAGTTGTATACATAGCGCTGAGAGGCTTACATTTCATATACAGAAGGGATTCACTTAACTGTGTCCTGATGACGTGTCACCTGGGTTTCCAAAGAACAGGCAGTCTGCCAAACTAAGCAGTTTAGTTAATTGTAAATACACTTCTCGGGAACTCAGGCTGTTTGCCGATAAAAGAGGGCTGACACCTCGACTCCCTGCAAAATAAACAAAACATATTCCTTGCCCTGATAAGATTTCACCCAGAAAACAGCTGCAAGACGATCGAAGAATGAGGCAGAAGTAGAGAGGGGGCTGAAGGATGAGAGAAAGAGAGGGTGGGCGAGGGAGAGGGGGAGAGAAAGAGAGGGAGAGGGGGAGAAATAGAGAAAATAGTGCAAATGCAAGGAAAGAGAGAAAGAAAGACAGAGATACTCGAATGCTAACTTCTGTGAGTCAGAGGGTCTCAGACCTCATCTACATTTCAGTCTTAAGATCTTTTTGGGGCAGATCGAGAAAAAGAGACAAAATGGCCTGATCTGTCTGAGATATCAAAGAGCAAACGGGCCAGAGAGTGTGTCTGTACAATGAATATTTGTAAATAAAAATACTGTTAAAAAGACGAGATATAAAGTAAGACGCCAAAGACCCATGGACAACACGTATGTTATTCGAACAGTATAAACGCAGAGGCGTTTTAGGGCTGGGACAAAGTTAACAATTACCTTTGTAGGGACCTTCTGGTAAAGCGATCCGGTCACTCTTGCTGTAATAAAGAACGTTACATGTTTAGTGTTAGGCGTGTCACCATTAGGGTGTCTTTCCTTCAAATATTTTGCCTTCACCCTCCTAGTTTGATGAATTCGTTTTAACTGACCTTTGGGCTCCGTACACTTTACCACTGTCAATGAGTGTTAACTTGACTCTTTATTATAACCTAAGTGCTCGGATAATTCTTTTGAGATTGTCCCCTCTCTTTAGAGGGACATATTCGGGGTTATTTTGTAACCAGCCCTTTTCCTCTGAGCACCATTCAATGTGATTGTATATTTTTCTACTATCCCCACACATAGCATAGAGCGCCCCTGTTGCTTCTTCGACCTGGTTACCAATTGTTTATATATATCAAAACTGTTAATTTGAATCTGCAGCATGCTAATCTATGAAAGGAATTGTACGCTTGGACCATCTTTTAGGCAACTAATTAATATTAGAACTTTAGATATTTGACAGGCAGCAGGGGAGGTTGATAAAGGCCGTGTAGTCATGGCTCAGGCAAATGCCAGTGAACCCTGATAACCTCATATCATTGTGTCCTGGTATTTTCACATTCACACTGTAAGGCTGGGATGCAAAATGTCAAGAATGCCAGTCACTTTCAGAGAAAACTCTCAATGATGCGTTTTTTTATACAGCGCTCTCACATGTGCTTTATGTCAATTCAAATAAAAAGGATAATGTTATCGGAACTCGGATTATCTCTCTCCCTGGATCTCCTGGCTTAATATTGCAGTGACGTTAGCGATGCCTTGTTCCAGCTGTTTTGTTTGCTTTCCTATCTTGCTCAAAGGTTTCTGTGCTGCACACCTGATCCTGGACTGGATATCTGGGAAACCATCTTGGAATTTTAATTCACACTGTCCCCCTTTAAGTGCTTCCTAAATGCTACATCATGCCTCATTAGGGCCTGAAGGAATATGGCCACATCACCCCACCCCGATAGCACTCAATAGACGACCACCTTCAAAGCCAGCTGCATCATCTACAATTCTATCATAGAGTGCCCTAGCTTGCTTCCTGGCTGTTAGCGCCAAGACACCGTTTGGTATTTGTGCGCTGTATACATTTTAATAACGTAACATTAAGTGCTCCCTCCCTAAAACATGGTAAAATTGGTTTACACCTGATTGGCCTATTTAATTTACTCATCAGTCCCTATTAAAGTGGTATACCATAGGACCCGGACCACTAAATTGAATGCTACTCGTGGACCTGCACCAAATATTGTGCCACCCACTTAAGTAGCCCCTTAAAAAATGTTCCAGGTCTGACATTGCAGCCATAATGACGTTTCAAATTGCCAATTCAGAAAATAGAAAAATAACACATTTGCTAAGCCTTAAACTCACCTTTTATTACAGATCAGACACCTCTAAGGTAGGCCCAATATACCTCTTAGGGCAGGGAGCATTCTAATTAAAAGTTTGGACTTGTTTTTGCAGTTCCAGGTAAGGAAAAACTCCTAAATTAGTTTTTAACTACTGTAAGGCCTTCCTCTCCAATAGAATAGCACTGGTTAGCTGTACTACATTGAATACGTGCTAACCTTTGATTGAAAACATGTGAACATTGTAATTACAAATCCACTTTAATGGTGAAGTCAGATTTTAAGTTACAAGTTTGAAAGTGTCACTTTTAGAAAGTTACTACCAAAATACCACCACTGGGTCTGACCCCAGGCCAACAAGAAGCAAGCAGCCAAGATTCAGGTACAATGCTTATATGTTTTCAAACACCGTGACAGAGGGCTGAAAATAACAAACACTGAAGGCAATCTCGTTTCTCTCCCCTCTTGACACAGTTTTTAGCTGCACAGAGCATTTAAGACCTAAAACCCCAACCGTGTCAGCATAAGTAAGTGCCATTTAAAAATGATGATATGAATGGGCTGTAAATGGTGTGATAGTTTGACGCTGACGGTGTATATTGGTCTATTTCCGTCTTTCTCGTTTTGGTACACCAGGTTGCTTCACAATTGATTTGCACGTCGGGAAATTGAAAACCCTCCCAGGCTCTAATTGATAAGAGGTAAGACAAGTAGGTAGATAGTGTTGAAGTGCCTAGCGTGCAGTTACGAAGATATTGGTTTCTAAAACAAGGTGTTCTCCTCTTTTCACAGACCACCGTCCTGATGAGAACCCTTAAATAAATCCGGGTTCGAAACGCGTAGACTGTTGAGAGCCATTGAAAAAACTAAACAGATTAAGAGACTATACAATATATTTGAATTTCTATATTTGTCATATGGCTTTGCTGTGAACATTGTATTTCCAGCTGTATTTTATCTGTAGAGTATGAGTGGAGTATGGGTGAGAGCTTGAATGATTTTGTTATAATTTGTATTGTTTTTTGACAATTTGTGGTTCGGCTTTGTACATGAGGTCCAAAAAATGTGTTTTGTTAAAAATTAGGTGAAATGTAAAATAATACGATGTGTCAAAAGAAATATTGACCAAAATCTAATGAATTAAAAAGAAAATCAAAATCAAAAACATTTGGTTTTATTCCAATGTTTATGGATTAAAATTGTTGCGTTGAATCGACTAGCACCAGCATTCTCTGTTGTTAATCACTTTTAGAAAGTTGGCATTTTCCTGCTTATTTGGTGCCTGCATCCTGTTTCGGGGTTACATGAGTGGGCGCAGTTGGCTGTTGGACTTTGTTTATTCCACCCAGGAAGCCACACAATAGAGGAATTAGGTGTGCCTGTATAGGCCCTCACTGCAGGAGGGGAATAGAGCTGGGCATAGCCCCACTTGCAACTCAATAAGCTGTACCCTGCCCTCACACCAAGGACTTATCACCACTGCAATGTTCATGCAGTCCGCCTGTAGCCAGGGTAGGGGAGGTAGGAAACTTCAAGCACTTCAAATGGAGTGCTCTAAAAACGTTTCCTACTTAAAAGAAGGCACCAGGTATAAAAAATAAGACCCTCAGACTCATTCTTCAGTTCTCTTTTCGGACCTGTGGTACGATTATCATAGGACTGCCTGTTGATGTGGCCTTCTGTGTACTTCAGAAGCCTGCTTTGTGCACCTGGAAGGACTGCTCTTCTACTTAAAACCTGCCTTGAACCCTCAGAGGCCTGTCCCGCTGTGAGCCTGGTTCTACATTTTGAACCCAGGACTACCAGAGTGACTCCAATCGCTAGTTGACAGGCCTTCTAATTAGAGCCTCAGAGATAACCATCTTGAACCCGCACCTGGAGCCAGCCATGGTGATCCCCACTCCCCCTCCCCCCCCCAAATGGTGCCCTTACAGTCCTGTTGGTGGTGGTGTTAAAGGTGTCCAGATAGGCTAAATTGAAAAATAAGGACTTAGCACATTTTTGGCTAAAGATTTCTCTGAGATCTGAGAGGAAACCGGGACCAACGTTCTTATATATCTGCCCAAGGCACATTGCCGAAAAGTTTGACTTTGCTGCAGCTCCCACTACATTCTTCTCCACTGCAGTATATCCAATAAGGTTGGGCAGAGTGCCACTATAAGGAGTTCCTCAGAGTTGAACAAAATCTCCACACCTATGAAAAAAATGGTAACCTCAAACACCTTTGGTAAAACAACTCTACCTTTACATGCTAAAACACATATAGCCCCCCTAGAAAAGGTGGGGATTGTATATTTGCCCATATCTTTGCTTGGGTGGTCCTAGGAGGATGAGACCACCACTGAATCATTCAGCATGATGTGCGCCTTGTGCTCAAGGCATCTGCGTGGTGCTCTCCCTAGGTTGGGGGGACCTCTAATTTATCACCTCTATAACAGCTTGAAATATTTCCAAGCTCACTTTTGTGAGGTGGCTGTATGCTCTTTAGCATATAATGGTAGAAGTGCTTTACCAAAGGTGGGAGCGGGTGCAAGGACAGGGGTGGGTGCAGGGGATAAACTTGCCATGGAGTCGGAGTTTTTGCCTGAACTCTGTGCTCCCAATGGAGCACAGAGTTGGCAAAGCTCCTCAAACTCCACTGGTGGAGTGGAGTTCGCTGCCCAGGCTTAATATTCTATTCAGCAGTTCTTCTCAGTCCAAATGTGTAATTCTGTCCAAAGGATCCCTGATTACACCTTCTCCTTGTACACCACCTGCAGCCTTGCCCGATTGTGACTGTTGCTTGAGCAGGGTTAACACCCCCTCAACCAACAACCCAATTTATCTTGTGTAGTTTTTCATGTACCTATTCTTTGTAATAGACAGACCGGTAGCCATGGGTAGCTGTCCCAAACAACTACTACAGCGCAAAAAATGGGAGAATATGTTGAGAATTTACAGATCACAACTTATTTGGCATTTTTGTTCAATCATTACATTATTCATATTATTCTATCATTACAACCACATGTGATAATTAGTAAGAAATTGTACATTTTAAACCTTTAGCTGCTAAGACATTTCCTCCTTTTGCATGAATATGTCATGTCATGTTATGTTATGTTATGTTATGGTACGCTAAGTTATGTTATTTTGATCTGTAGGGCACACTATTCACACTTGAGGGTATCCTGGCACTTACAGGTGTGGAGGCAGTGATAGTCAAAGAGTCAGGTCTTTAGCTGCTTGTAGAATTCCAGCAGTGAGGAGGAGGCTCTAATGAGGTGAGGGGGGTTGCTCCATGCCTTGGTGCAGTGTATGAGGAGGCTCGATCTCTTGCACTGCAATTGTATATGCGGGGGATGTGCACAAATGAGAGCCAGGCTGAGCTGATGTGTCTAACAGGCTGATAGAAGTCTATGCAGGTGTTGAGGTATGTGAGGCCTGAGTTGTTGAATGCTTTGAAGGCGTGAGTGAGGAGTTTGAAGTGGATGTGTTTGTGGATCGAGTGGCAGTGGAGCTTCTTGAGGTGTGTGTATTGTGAGTGTGAGTGTGATGCAGAAGGATGAGGATGAGACTTGCTGCAGTGTTGGTTTGTATCTGTTCAGGAGCTGCCTGTTGATCCTGGCATAAAGTATGTTGCTGTAGTAGAGCCGGCTGGTCATGAGGGCTTATGTGATCAGGTGTTTTCTGGCAACCATTTGAAGTTCTTTAGCAGGGTGGAGTTGGGCACAGCAGCACACTTACACCTACATAGGATGTGTCCTGTCTCCACACTAAGGAATGCATACCCCCATGTAGTGAGTCTAGAGCCATGGCAAGAAGGGAGGACCTCTGTGCAATTTAAAGATTATTCTTTGAAGTCTTCCCCACTCCAAAGGTACAACTAGGTATAAGTACTGGACTTCTGACACCACCCCTTCAGTACAGTTCAGGACCTGTGAACACTCTGCTAGGAAGAGGAACTGCTGTGCTGAAGTGTGCTGCTGCTGCCTTGCTGTGTTGCCCTGCTAACTGCTGCTCTCTCTTAATTGGGTGATAAAGACTGGACCTTGAACTTAAACCCAGAGTGACTGCAAGGGTTAGCTAACAGGCCTCCTGATCTGAATTTTCGGGGACATAAATGACTTCTAATCACCCTGCTTCTGTACCTGGATCATTGGATGTGGGTTTGAGTTGCTTGCTGCAGCAGAGCCAATGCATCCTCTGCTGCGAGAGCAGAATTGACACATAACCACTGTTGCGGGTACATGACTGGCACATCGCCCTCAGAACCGGGCACATCGCCATCAGAACCGCCACTTTTGAACCAACCCATCGAAGCCACTGCATGGAGATGCTCAAAGCATCACCTCTAAAGCGTGAAGAAACCTGCTGCTTTAATAACCATCGCATCACAAAACAAGTGCATCGCTTTTGGAACTGACGCATTGAAGCTGTTTTGTGGAGAAAATTAGCACTTCGCCTCAATTGTGGGGTTGACAGAGACATATTGATCAGCTGTACCCGTATCTTCATCGATGCAACCAGCACTAAGGTGCTTTGGATCAGCGGCCTTGCTACATCCCTGTATCTGGACCATGCTCATTTGCGGTGCGGCTGAACTTTTTACTGTGTCCTGGTCCGGCGTGACCAAATATCCCATTTTTTACAGTGTATTCTTTTGAAATTCATATCTCAAGTTTAGCTTATTGGATTTTTGTCATTTTGGTACTGTGTTATTTATTAAATTGAGAGCTACTTTTCTAACCTGGTGTGGAATCTTTTTATTTGGGGATTTCACTGTTCCACTATTTGAATTGTTGCTCAAATACTTTACACATTGCCTCTTAAGTGAAGTCTGACAGCTCTGTGCCAAGCTACCAGTGAGTGAGCACAGGTTTATTTAGGGTGTGTTTGTGTCTTACCTTGACTAGTATCGTGGTTACAGTTTGACCAGGGCTTCCACCCCAGCTAACCAGGAGACCAGGGGCATATTTACAAGGATTTTACGCTGCCATAGCATAGATTTTGTGACATTACGGCAGCTTTTTTATTGCCAAATTTACAAGTTGCCACAAAGTCCAGTTAGCAGCATTTTTCCAGTGTTAACGTCAAGTTTTCACCAGGCCACTTCTGTTAGCACAACATACCAAAAATGAGATGCAAGGTAGGCATATTTGCATATAAACTCCCACAAAATACACAACTCGATATTTACAAGGAATCACTTGTACGTCACTAAAAAAGAAAAACTGCAGCTAAGTCCCTTTAGTGGCAGTTTTTTAATGTCAAAAATTACCTGGTCTTAAAAATGAGGCTAGCACACTTATATATAAGGAGGAAACTCCCAAATCATCTTTGGCAACATTAATGACACCATGGAGCTTCTGCTACTACAACTAGGAGTACCAAGAAGACCCCCACCATAGAGGCAGTGGTAGAGAAGGGAGTGGATCTACTGACAGAGGATTACCCTCATACACTTCTGGCCAGAGGAGATCATAGTCCATAACATGCAAAAAAGGGGGTCCATTGCCCACCTACTCAACCTGATTGCACCGAGGCTGGAGCCCACATCCCAGTGTTGCACCAACATCCCTCCATAGACAAAGCTACTTGCTGCACCCCATATGCTGGCCCCAGGGACTTTTCAACCAACCACAGCCAGAGTGGCAAGAGTATCACAGGCATCCTTCTTCAGGTTCCTACCCACTGTCATGAATGCCATATTCAGCCTGACTCCACAGTACCTCCACTTCCCCAACACTAAGTAAGAACAACTCACTAACAAGCAAGGTTTTTATGCCATAGCAGGATTTCCGCATGTGTTGGGGGCAATGGACTGCACCTATGTGCAACTTGAGCCTCCTGTGGAAACTGCACACATATATCATAACAGGAAGCACACCTACACAATGAATATGCAGGCTATGGTTGACATCTTGGTATCTCCATCAATGTCATGGAAAAGTACCCTGGCAGTGTTCATGATTGATATATCTTCTATCAATCTGCCATCAACCAGCGGTTTCAGAATGGCACCAATGGCAATGTTGAGTGCTTGTTGGCAAGTACAACTCTAACACTCCACACACCTAAAGGCACTCAATGTCAAATTGCTCATGTTGTGAATTACATTGTGCATATATATTTTGTCTGTGCCAACTTTCAGGAACAAACATATAATCCAAAGGTACAACATATACTTAATAAGTAACTCCAAGTGAGTAGCCAGGAAAGTACATTACCACCCACTTTGTCCCTCAAGGAATGAATATCACCCCAATGTTATTGAGCCCAACACTTACCAATAAAGTTTTTCTGTTCCCAGATTAAGGCACCAATACAATAGCAGCAACACTCTTTCCTAGAAATAAAATAGTCCTCAGTTCAGTGACCTTAAAATACATGCTCCAAATTGCAGCCAAACCGAAAGTGCTAGAAGCAACTTGTTCACAATGTTTTACAGATACTGAAAGAGCCATGGAGTGGGCTGATACTTTGGCAGTGGAATGCTATGTAATAGTACACAAGCATACCATGCTGAAGGCAGAATATCAGGGCCCCTCTCAAACCCAGAATAGCGCAAGCAATTACTGGACTTAAAGAGACTCTTGCACAGGTCACTTTATTCTTGTTGAAATCAGTTGAGCTGGGATAGTCAGGAACTAGACTTATGAAAATGTAAATGTTATTAAACAACAAAACCCGGTGCTACATATAAGTAGTCAGATAGACAAGTGCCGAACGTGATTAAAAAGGGGTTAATTTAATGAAGAGATCAAAAAGGGATTTGGGGACAGCAAGGTAGTCCTGAGAGACATCTTGCTCGATACATCAAGACCAGCATGCAAGTAATTTCAGTGATGACAAAACGTGGAGAGATTTGCAACTTTGCTCTGACTGTTGGCAGTTGAAAATTGTCAGATATCTGCCATTTGCATAACCAACAAGAACAAAATGTGCTTATTGCTCACCCGCGCATGATTTATACTCCAGATTGGCCATATGTAAACAATATCACGCAACACAGTAAAATATTTTTTGAAATTGCAGAATGGTCAGGAGACTTACTAGCAGAATGGGAAGCCTTCAAAGTCAATCCCAGGGGTATGTGTATTACAATATCCCACAAACTCAAGTCAACACTTAATAATATAGTGAGTTAGCCAGAAAATTAAATTAGAAACATGGAAATGATAGAAGTGGCAGATCGAAGGTGGAGATGGACTTTACTCACATCATAGTGGCCTATGGAGCAGTGACTGATAAAATGCAAGTGTTTGATGATTGAAATTAGTTAGGCAGCATGCTGAAGGGAATATGATGGCCCATTGTATGGTCTAAATGCTACACACTGGCAAAAAACAGAGCCCCATACTGGCATTTAAAACTACTGATGACGGGCTAGTCAGTTCATAAAATGAAAAAAAACAAAGTTATGCAAGCTTACTACAGTAGTGGAGGTTACACTTCACATGTACACAGTCAGGAACATGAGAGGTAAATAAATGGGTCGGGCTATGAGTGATGATGGTAGAGCAGAAGACAGTACTCAACATATCTCTGACATGGAAGAAATCACAGCATCAAATATGTCATGTCCTTTAGGATAGTCCCATCATGTACATACCTATCACATATATTTTGTCCTATCCACACAAAAATAACGGTTTTCCACAGGTGACCTTTTACCTAGTATCTTGCTTCTGTCTCTTTGACATCAGGCTCCTGGTACCATATAATAACCCCTGTACCTGATGTACATAAACATGTTTCCAGGCACAGCAGATTAATTCAGTTCAAGGGTCAAGATTGCCAACAGTCAGCTGTGCATTATCATTTTTCTATAGAAAAGTATTAGCAAAGGATAAGCAGTTGTTTTCAAAACATATTCAAAGTCAAAGTCAAAAAATACTTTATTCGATTAATTTAAAATCATAAAAGTATACTACACATACAAATATACACATATCATCACTTCAAATCATTATAGAGCAGTTGCTGGGGAGTAATTATTTAAAAACAAGTAAAAAACAAAAGATTGTTAAAAAGCATCACTTTTACATAACATCTCATATTAAAAGAAGTAAACTATACATTTCATCTTACAGGGTTACTTAATTCCTTATAATCCAAATAGACAACTCATGGAGAATAAAATTATGCTAAACTTGTGTACATTCCATCATTGGGGTTCTCATCAGTCTATTCCGTCTAGCACGTATTGATGTTACCAAAAAATTTGCAACTCCAAACATCACTATAGGGGACACCATAAGTTGTAAGAACATCAAAGCAGGTTTCACCTGCTTAAATCCCTTGTCCCTCAATAGTGGAATAATATATTTCTTTCTGCCCTCTGCAAAAAAAGGGCAAAAAAATACTAAATGTATCAAGTCTTGATCCGAGAAGCTGTCACATTTGCATGGATCATTTTCGTATATTCACCCAGTAAGAAAAACACCTGATTAAAGCGAAATTTCGTTAAAAGCCATCGGTGGTAAGATCTATTCACGACTGTCAGGTAGGGTTGTATTGCCATAGTGGATACCAATGAATAATGTGCCCTTACTGTTGATTTCTCAATTTCCTGGGCTTCACGGTGAAGGTTTCTACTATCCATGAAGTGAACTTTTACCCAGGAGATGTCATCTTTACTCAGACTTTCTGGGTTATGATAGAGTTCAGGCCGGCCTAATTGTGTGGCGGTAGCTTTGATGTGTGTCAGCCATTGTATATCTTTTGCTCTGTCTCGCCCCATACAATCGCTAATAATTTTATGGTTTAATGTTAAACTTGGGTTCAGCCATATTTTCATCCAGAGGAGTAGTGGGGCCATTTTAAGTGTGTCCTCAATATAGCCTATCCCAAGTTCCGTGTGTACTGCGAAGGATGGGGTAGAGTGTGGAAGGCCCAATAGTAGACGCAGAAATGTGTTCTCCTCTTTCTGTATTAGGGTAGAATCTCTAAAACCCCATATCGCAGCACCATACCTTGCTAGAGCCAATGTTTTAGCTCTATGCAAGGTCAATATGGCTTCTATGGGTTTACCTCCCAACCTTTTCGCAAAACCCAGTATGGCAGCCGACGATCTTCGTACTGCCATCGCTTTATTTGCAATCTGAGGCGTCCAGGAGCCCATGTCATCAAATATTACTCCCAGGTAGGTGAATATATTGACTTTTGACAACACTACGCCAAAACATATTGATTCTAGCAGAAATCCTGGAGTGACCACTTTAGTATAAAAGACCCCCACTCCCCCTTACAATTCAAAGGAGAATTCCTTCCAGGATGGTCCGAGGTTCTTCAGGCTGATCCTTCGACAGGCAGCGAGCTGACATCACTTGCTCCAATCTGTGTTGCTGCATTCATGTTGGCATCGAGTTTCTTCTTGATTTTGCTCATCACATCATTCCAGCGCGTCTTGACCTCTTCCATTGTCCTCCTCAACACTGCAACTGCATTCACATGGTTTAAGATAGTCTACCATATTTGCGTCTTTGTTGCTAATGACACATTGGAGGTGCCGAACAGTTAATGTTAGTGTTCTATCACCTCCATAACGATGATCCTGTTTTCCTGCGGACTGAACCGCATCTTCATCTTTATCGTCTCCTTGGCCTTCCCCGACCCCGACGTTCGTTGCTGGTCGTCTGTGGGGCTTGTGGGGTTTGCGTTGTCCTCTGCACTCGGTCCGGGTGCATTCAAGGTGCTACACATTTTTTTTTTGTTTTACATTTGTTTTCCTCTGCCTTTTGAGTGCATTTTCGCACATGGCGTGTGGAAATTGCAGGCCAGTCACTGGTTATAATGATTTTTGTATTGCAATTTGGGCATCGCAACATTTTTCACGTTGGTGTTTCACATTTCTTCAGCGGCACGTTAATTTTAATGCTGTCATTTAGTGCGTTATCGTGAGACTATCGCATAGTGCCGCTGGGTTGAGAATACAATGCTAACACAGTGTTATTTTCCCGCGATAGACTGCGATGTGCAAAGATACGTTAAACTAATTTTGCGTTAATTAACACACGTTCTTTAGAATATCCCCCGTTGTCTTTTAGATCATTTTTGCTGAATGCGGCTCCCATGCGCACTGATTCTAAATATTAATTCCTGTTTGCATACAATAACATTGTGTGTGTGCAATAAAACAAAATGGATACACCGAAAATGAATGAATGTGCTGGAGCGCTTATGCCAACCAAGGTGGCCTTAAAGATAAATAAATAGCAATACTTCAAGAGCTGGTGTTCAAACATAATGTGCCGGTTACATCAGCATGTTTTAGCTAAGTCTTTGAGGTCCTGTTTTGTGTCGTGAGACTCGTGATGATGACAGACACTGCAAAAGCCAGTTTTTGCATTGTTGCCCTTACTTGGAATGGGCTGGCAAATGAAAAAAAATCTAATGTGTATAAAATGCTGCACTGAATGTTTATACAAACAACAAATTCGTTTGAGACGCACATGTATGACTAAATCTCCGGGAGATTGCATGTAAATGCAATACATGCCTGAAATAAGTCAAACAGCTGCCAATGTTGAAAAAAACAATTTTGTTTGAAAGCGTTTAGCCAATGCAGTTCGATACGCATGGCGGCAACATTCATCACACTTTGCTGGCATTAATTAGTTTATGTAATTATACACTCTAGCCCGCCCTGTGTTATAAATATCGTGCTTGCATACAAGACTATGGTGTATGTACAGAAAACAAACGTGTATGTGCAAATAAATGAAAGAGCTGTATTACTGCCAAATACAATTCAATTTCATGCACTCGCCAAATAAACTTAATGTTTAAAAAACGCCAAATAAAATAGGTAAGCATATGAAATGTAAAACCCACTTTAAAATCCTTGAAGTTTGTCCTCAATTGAACCCGTCTTTCATTATGCACAAACGCGTTGCTTGTTTAACTCATCGGTAGTCGCAACAAATCAAAAGATGTCTTCTGTAAAAAACACACAGCTCCCAGTGGGCAAACAACCGTGATTATAAGCTCCATCCACACAAAAAGTCATTATGCATTAAACAAACAGTTAATGTGTTTGCTTTAAGAAACACAAAAGACGCATTCTGAAAAATTGAGGAAGTCCGTGTACAATGTTACGGAAGGGATATCGTGCGAAAAAGCCACAGCTGCATAGTGGAGGAACAGGCGTGTTAGTAGCAACTGCCAACAAGCATTGGCATAGCCAATAGGTCTCGCCTTTGGACCTGATAGGGGTGTAGCAATGCAGCACATTATCCTGGGTGCTGTGCCGTCAGGGATTGAAAAGTTACTACTACTAAAGAAGCTTTTTTTTCTGCATTCAAATGTGTATTAGCTATTAAACTTTTAAAGACAACATACCATTTTTGCTATCTAAGGGTTCTACTGCCATTCAAGTGCCACAAAATCACTAGGAACTAAAAACGTGAAGCTTGTTGAAACACAAGCTTGCATTTTATACTTTTATTGAGCTTCTCAGCCAGTGAAGGATTATTTTTCCAAGATAGAAGCCACTTTACATCATGACTGGCAGAACCAAGGAAACACAATAATTACTTGAGGAAAACAGTTGAAAGAGGCTGCAACAACTCATAAACTGCAGCTTTTACATGTTGACATCATGGTAGACATACAACACTACAGCAATATGGAGAGAGAGAGCTAATATTGGAGGTACAGACCCCCTACTGTAGAAAACCATTATATACAAGCCAACCATAGGAGGTAAAACGCAGTCCTATGAGGCAAACAGCCAGCCCCTCAGGGAGCAGTCCCTGAAGGTGCAGACACTATGCTACTCTGAGCAGTGAGACGAGGCAGAATGCACTTTGGAGATGGTGACCCCCTATTTACAAAGGCCGGTCACAGGACGTACATAGAGTTCTGTAAGTAACGATCATTCAAGTACGAAATACCAATATCCCCCGTCCCCCCACCTCTCCCTGTCATCCCTCGCCTACTGCACTCCATCCCCTAACCATCGAGCCACCCACACTCCGTGCTCAGCCCTCCTCTCCCATGAAAATAAAATTGATTCTCTCATCTCTTCCATTTCCCAGCTTGAAGTGTCCATCTCACTTTTAAGTGCCAAGATATCCCCCTTCCCTAACAACCTCCCGAGGAGTTTCTTGCTCCCACGCCCCAATAAAGCCAACCACAGTCTGTCCTCCGCAGACATCGCTAACTTACTCGCTAGCTACAAGACTACCAACGTCACTCCCCCTCCACTTTCCTCTCCTGAAAATTCTTCTCAATTCACTATTCAGACCATCTCTTCTGTCAGAACTAACCAGTTGTCTTCTTCTTCCCTGGCACCCTCATACAAGAATCTTATCCCTATCTCCCTTAACAGCCCAAACACCCCCATCACCAAAACATTTGCATCAGAGCTGCACTGTTTGCTCTACAACTGCAGATCTGCAATCAACCACAAATAGGACATTTCTGACACTATCACCCACTACAATGTTGACATGCTTTTCCTCACTGAGACCTGGTTTAACTACTCCTCTCATACTTTGTTTGATCATCTGATGCCTACTGACTACTCTATCCTCAGAAATGACAGAACAGACAAAATTGGGGGAGGTGTCACTATCATCTTCAGAAAATCTCTTCAAATTAAAGCCTTTCCTACCACCTTCTTCCATACATTGGAATGCATATCTGTAGTGAGGAGGTCCACGCATGAAGGTAGTATTTAAAGATGACTTATTCAAGTAGATTACAAATTGAATAGTTCAGAACAAGTACTTAAGTTGTGAAGGAGAGCCCCACCAGGAGCAGCCTGTCTGCTGCTCAGCCCATGCTCAACTGTCGCTTCACCTCTCTGTGCCCCAACATTCTGAGGCACATCAAGACTCCAACATTCTATTGGGCACAGAGCACAGGCACTGCACTGGCTGAGCAGGAGGTGTAAAATACATTTCATTACAAATGCAGGATAGTACACATCCCCTTTCCTTCCAGCAACACCAATGAAAAGAGCAAGCAAAGCAGATCGAGGAGATAGATTGGAAAAGACAAAGAGGAGAGGGATAATGTGTAAGTAAGCAAATAGAATAAACTCATCCTCTATATCAATGAAATAGAAAGAACAGTGAGACACTAGAGAGGAAATAAGAAATAGAGAGAGACAGACGTACCAAAGAAAACCCCTACGCACACCCACTGGCCAGGTACGCAAGCAAGGAAAAAAGGACATGGCACGATGGGAACAGAACAGAAGACATACCCAAGCACAGGTAGAAGAGAAGGAAGAGATTCCTCCTGAACAAGGAAGAACAAGAACATTGCAGAAAGGGAAAGACTGAATACCAAAGAAGAAATAACTGCAACATGTGTATGGTCTAGATTCCAAAGATGAAAAGGAAATGACATCAGAGGAAATCTGAACAAATGATAAACAGACAAGAAGAAGCAAAGTAAATACAAGATTATCACTTATCCTACCCTATTATCAAATATAGAAAAACCAATTAGGATATAATTTGTAGTGTTGCATAATAAAATCGGAAATGTAACATACATTATTACAAAGAAAGAAAATAACAGCCAATTGGAAAGAGACCCTTGGCTGTCCTCTACTCCTAGGCAGGTGGGTGAGGAGCACTGTGAATGGGACATGGGCTCATGACATAGAAGACCAGGGGGCATATCGTCAAGGCGTCGCAATAAAATTATCGCCGCTTTAGTGTCCGTTTTCCGACGAAAAGTGGCAATAATTTAATCGCATTATCAGCAAGGTCAGGCTATCTCGTAAATTCTTGCCTTAGAGCCCTTTCCCTCAAATCCCAGCTTTGCATCTCTAATGAGATGCAAAGTGGGCATTACACACAAAAATAACGTGAGAAATGTCGCTAACCGACATTTCTCCTATCAACAAACCTCCTGCATGCTTGCATGGCGATAAGAAAAGTAGCGCTAACCATGCTTATCCCTACTTTTCTTACGCCTTTTCCTACGCCTTCTTTCAATCTGACTTAGCCATTATATCCATTGGAAGGTGGATGTAATGGCTAAATCTGCCCTTCCCTATCAACAATGTATCGCCAGTCGTTCTATGATTATCAATGGATTTCCAGCGATGATCGCACATTTGGCTGCTAACTCTGGAATTTTTATCACTTTGGAGCTATAGCGCGCTATCTCCGTGATAAAATCCAGTGATAGCCGGCGATAAATATCCTAGCTCTAAGCACGCTTAGCGATAATTATCACTTGTTGTTGCTGATATGCCCCCAAGTAAGGACAAACCCCATGTAGAGGTAAACAGTAGTGCCATGTAGTAATGGGACTATTACCCATAAGACAGCCTGTGTGAGGGTAGAAGTGTAAATTTGAATAGAACTGTGACCCATGAGACGGTGCCCAGAGTAAGGGTACCTGCAAAAATGTAAATGGGACTGTAATCCATGAGACGGTGCCCAGAGTAAGGGTTCCTGTGAAAATGTAAATGGGACTGTAATCCATGAGACGGTGCCCAGAGTAAGGGTTCCTGTGAAAATGTAAATGGGACTGTGACCCATGAGACGTTGCCCAGTGTTAGGGTACCTGTGTGAGGGTGAAAACCGTATTTACCCCAGTAGGCAAATGTGTGTGTGAAAAAGGAGCAAGAACCCAATGGCATCACTGTGAACAGAAAATAAAGAGTAGAGCGTGACCATGAAATTAGAACAAGCTCATGAAACCCACTGAGCAATCCCCTGAAAGGTGATTGCATAAAAACAGTTTTGTGGGAAATGCAGAGTCCATGGTGACAATTGGGAAAATCACACCCTGTCCATGTAGGAAGCATATTAATGTTCAAGCGACATGCCAGAGAAAACAATCTGACATGCAATACCCAAAACAAAAAGCAAATCCAATAAACACAGAGATACCTGCAAGCATGTAACAGAAACATAGAACTGTCACAACATTTCTGACAATGCAAAGTAAAAGGTACATAGCAAAATTAACACTAACTGTAATTGTACATAGAGCGAGGGGCAGTGCTCAAGCTTCACTTCACGGAATGTAAAGGCAAAAATTTTGGTTGAAGTGCACAAGTTAATCACAGTAACATGGTTGCCTAAAAAAATGAAACACCAAGTCATGTTTCTTATCGACGTATCGTGAGATGGAAACTGCAAACAGGTCCCCAGAAGCAGTGGACCCATGTGGGTTTCATCCGCAGCACGAGGAAAGTGAAGATTGTGGGAAGAACATGGCACAGTGTCATCTTCATGCAGGGTTAGAAGGAAAAGTAAACCACAGAATGTAAAACTCACAAAATACGTAGGTATAGTTCCACTCGAGCGTTGCTTATAGTTCAGAATACAAATATGGTGTCACGTATAGAGTGTGCTGCTGGGTGGCACGCAGCACTCTAAAGCGCCAAATAACGTCCTTGAGCCAGAGTCGCTGCGACGTCACAAAGGGCTCTTTTGAAGAGACTCTACGCGTCTTCGTGGATGAGGTAAATGCACTCACGGTTTAACCGTTTTCTATCTCCGTTATTTTTTCACAGAAAGACAGCGGTTAAACGGTCAACCTCTTGAAAACGGTAGAGGAGAATATTAATAGCCCAAGAATGACTCTAAAGCAATGTCCTATTAGAGTCACCGGTACCATGACAACACAGTACAAACCCAGCCTAAAAATCACAAGCAAAGTAGGCAAAAATAAAATGCCAAAACTACTTTTCATGGCAGAAAAGAAAGTCACTCACTCATAACACTTGCCTCGGTGACTGACACGTCCCAGAGTATCTCGTTGGCAAAAGTCCAAGCATGTTTATTTCTAAGATGATGGGAGGGTGGAAAACATGTCAGCTCCCACACGATGTCTGGCACAGTTCATATATGGTTGACAAACTCAAGACAGGCCAGCAGAATGTGCGCAGGGTCACACAATAGAGGGAGCTCAATACATCAGCCACACAGTTCTTGGACAGACACTTGAAACTCCCATACTGCTTAATGTAGAATGGAGACAGACCTTCCACGACCGCATCCTCTTACTACAGTTTCAAAATTGGTGGAATAGACAGGTTACTGAACGTTGTAGAAGGTATAGTACAGACTATAGAGATAAATACTGTGTCCACTTAATGTAGAGTAGATGAGCACAGCACGCCTGTGCTAGGGCTGTCCGTTGGTGAGGACACTGGTGGGGTTATTCGGCGTAGTGCTTCATCTTACTTGTATTGTTGTCTTCTTTTGTTTTCTGTGTAAAACGTGTTTCCTCTTTGTTGTCGTTTTTGCGGTTCTGTGTGGAACACACATATTTCTTCTTCATGTTTCTGTGGATATCTCCTCATGTAATGCGTGTGGTTGTCGCAGCTGTAGTCTCTGTAGATTGTGCCATCTCCAGTTCCTCTTTTGGTAGCCAGGTTACAGAGATCTGCATGTAACACGTAGATTCTATCCCAAATAAATGTAGTAAGGAGGTTCACACATGAAGGTAGTATTTAAAGATGATTTATTCAAGTAGATTACACGTTGAATGTTTCAGAACAACAAGTAGTTAAGTTGTGAAAGAGAGCCCCACCAGGAGCAGCCTGTCTGCTGCTTAGCCCATGCTCAACTGTCGCTTCACCTCTCTGTGTCCCAACATTCCGAGGCACATCAAGACTCCAACATTCTATTGGGCACCGAGCACATGCACTGGCTGAGCAGGAGGTGTAAAATACATTTAATTACAAATGCAGGATACTACACTATCCTTAGAACTTCATGTACATCACGGCTCAACCCTTCAGGTTCCATGCCATCCACTACCCACCCGGTAACTGCTCTTCCTTTTTGAAGGAACTCACCGACTTCATCAGTCACCAATATTCTCAAAGTGACAAAGAGATCTTCTTGGGTGACTTCAATCTCAACTGGGGCTCTTTGGAAGACTCAGCTGCCAAAAGCTTGCCACCTTTCTCTCAGTCAATGATCTTTTCCAACAGTGCTCAGAAATTACACACTCTAAGGGCTCAAATCTGGACCTTGTTATATCTAAAGCAGACTTGCTTACTTTTGCTCCCTCCATCCATGTAGACTGGTCAGACTACTTCCTCATTCACTTCCGTTTTCACCTATCGCATGTTATAAATCTTGGCTAACCTAAAAGGGCTTCTACCTGGTTCCGCAACACTAAAAATAATGATCTTGCCACTCTGTGTGATTCTGCTATGCGTTCACTTCCTAGACTAGACCCTGACATGGATTTCAAAAATCTCACCTCCCATTGCCTCTCAGTCCTAGCAGGCGAAATCGATAATGATGCTCCACTCTAAAGCAAAAGGAAAAGACCCCTCAGCACCAATAAAGCTCACTATGATGAAAGAAAGAACCTTACAATCTTAGAGAAACATTGGAGACAATCTACATCCACCTCCAATCTCTCTCATTTACGTTCAGCAAGATCCAAATACCGCAAGCACATCTTCCATGAAAAAGCATCACATTTCAGATCCCTCCTCGACTCAGCTAAAAACAGACCCAAACAACTTTTTTGACCTCATCATAAACCCAAACTGCTCTCCCCAACCCATCAAGTATGAGGATTCTTCAAAGAAAGCAGCAGAATACGCTATAATCCTTGATGAAAAGGTCAAATCACTGGTGAATCAGGTCACCCACCCCACCCCCATTGAGGAGCTAAAATCCTTAGTCACTTTGCAGAACTTTGCCGTCATCTCGGAAGATGACCTCCTCAAATGCATCCTCAAAACCAAACCCTCCAACCATTCTTCTGACCCCATCCCTAGTGTCATCGCCATTGATTTCTACACCCATACCCTCTCTTACTGGACCAGGCTAGTTAATCTCTTCCTCAGACTCCCTCCCTGCTGTGCTCAAAACAGGACAGGTTTCCCCTCTTCTAAGAAAAACCCTTTGCTGATGCGAACAACCTCAACAACTTCCACCCCATCTCCAACCTCCCTTTTTTTCGAAAATCACAGAAAAATGTGTTGTGAAACAACTTTCCCTACATATTATTTACAATAATCTCCTTGACGTGTTCCACTCTGGCTTCATTCAAAATTACAGCACTGAAACAGCCCTGCTGCAAGTGATTGATGATGTGCTGCATATACTCGATTCTGGGGAATCGAGCCTTCTTATTCTTCTTGACCTCTCTGCAGCCTTTGACACTGTTAATCACAACACCCTCATTAACACTCTTCAAAAGAGAATGGGCTTGGAAGGCACAATGCTTAAATGGTTTGCCTAACTCCTCTCGGTGACATCCCAAATGATCAAGATAGCGAACAGTCTTTCGTCTCCATTGGCCGGTAGGTCAAGGCGTCCCTCAAGGTTTTGTTTAATCTCTATCTGGAACCATTAGGGAACCTCCTAAGTAAATCTGGGATCCACTACCATCTCTATGCAGATGACACTCAAAGCTACTTCAAGGTGTCTTTCGCACACAATCTCTCACATCTCAATGTTAATGTTAATGTTAACTGGTATTTATATAGCGCCTAATCACTGGCAGGTCTCTTAGCGCTTGGAGGAGAATGTCCAGAAGCTACTAAATGGAGGCATAAACAGTGCATGGATAGGGAGCTAGACTCTACTCTCAACTCTATTCACAACAGGATGTTCACCAACTCATTCTCAATCCCAACAAAACTGGATTCCTCCACCTATCTACCTCTCTCTCCCCTCCTCCTGTTCAATCCTGGATGGATCAGCGGAATTTACTCAACAATAAACCCATCATTGTCGACAGGGCTAAATCCCTAGCTGTCATACTTGACAAAAGACTCAACCTAATCTCCCACATCAACTCCATTACTAAGAACGCATGTTACCAAATCCCACCTCTCCCCTCTCAAATCCGACCTCCATTCAGCAGCTCGCTTTATTTCAGGGTCCAAATGAAGTGACAACATCACTCCTATCCTGTCTTCTCTTCTATGGCTTCCCATCAAGGCAAGATCTATTTGCAAAACTGCCTGCATCACCCACAAAGCCTTGCACACTTCCTCCCCTCGTTACCTGGTGAATAAACTGAAAATGTCTGGAGGCTGGAAACCTTCTCGGAATGCGGAAAAGTTTCTGCTTGAGCCCCCCCCCTTCAAAAAGGAAAGATCGATGGCTCAATCATTCTCAGGTAACGGCGAAAATCTGCAATTCACTTACTCCATTGCTCCGTGCTACCACCTCTACCCGGATCATCAAAGCTGACCTCAAATCTCTTCTCTTCCAAAGACACTGTCAGAACTAATACCTTCATTCTCAGACCCCTCTATCAAGTTCGTTCATCATTGTATATTTGTAATATTTTTTCTTGTACATTCCTCACCCTTGTTTGCTGTGTTTGATATGGTGTTCTTGCCGTCTATGGTTTTACCGCACCTCTTCTAGACTCCTGTCTATTTTGTAACATTTCTCTCATGTAACCTAACAGGTTCTATTGTACAGCGCTCTGACACTTTCGGGTAAAGTCTGAGCTATATACAAATGCATTAAATAAATAAATAAAAATACGAAAGAGGAGTGTGCTTTTTGAAGGCCTGAATGACGTACAGTTTCCCCCATTGTCTCCAGTATGATTCTGGCTGCTTGGAAAAACATGCAGAATGCAGTAGAATTTCTAGTTAAACAAGCGTTGACGTAGCCAAGAGGTCTCGCCTTTGGGACCTTATAAGTGTTCAGCCATGCAACCGTTGATGTTGTTGCCATGCGGGTGTTGGCGATCCGCCCGAGATCCTAATGGGCCCCTTGGGGGGTGGAAAAATGAAAACATCCAAAGGTAAGATGACCCGACTTTAAAAAATTTGTAATTTTTAAAAAAATGCCAATTTTTTAAAAGGAATTCTTTTTTAGGGCAAAACAAGAAAGTAAAAGTGTAGTGTGTGTTAGTAATATAGGATGTGTGCAAGATTACCCAGGTAGTCTGAAGCCACACACAACAAAAATTGTTGTAGTGCAGCCAATAGTCTTCCCGACATTTCCTTTGATTTTTTGCTAATTCGTGGGTTTAGACTACCAGTTAACGCTTGTGATATTCTCATTTCTTGGAAACTTTGCTCCTTCCTCAAAATTTCCAAAACATGATAGAAATTTGGGTGATGCTTGCCAATTGAATGATTAAAGTTGTGCCATCCCTCTATGGCATTGTTTGTCTTTGCTCCTCCTTTGAAGCAGCTCGAGTAGCAGTTCCACCACTCCACATAGAAACGTGGCTTCCTCCTGCGACCCGACCTGCTTAGATGCCCAATCCATGTGTCTTCAAAATAATTTAGTAAGGGTGCCAATTTTTCTTCGTTTATCCTAAAATAGTCAGATTCAGTAATTGCAGTGTAGTACTCGTCTACACTATCAAGAGGAACAAAGCAAAGTGCAGTTAGTTTTTTAAGTTTGAATTGCAGTTTACTATCTGATACGTAATCCTCAACTATCCTCAAGTATTTTTATACTCAAACTACTTTTGTATTTTACGCCAAAATGCCTGAGAAAAGTGGAAAAAACATCCTTGAATTTGGGTATCCGTATACGTTTTGGTAATAACATTAATCATTACGAATTCAAAATCAACAATTACTTTTCTAGGACTTTTGTTAGATGTTTTGGATTTTAACACTGACAAAACTTCAGTGTAAGTTGAGGATTGTTTTTCTGGATGCAAACTGTACACTCAGGGGCCCATTCCGATCGGAAATCAGCCCGTCCGACACGGACCGGGAACTGTCTCCGGCCGACAAGTACCGGAAACATATGACCCATGCAGTACGATGGAAAGCCTGTAACCTACAACCGAGCCGTACGGAAAACAAGCCGTACGACCGAGCCGTACAGAAATCAGAGATCTGGCCGGAAGCTGGACACGAGCCGCACCGACCGACACGAATCAGGAATGAACTCGACCGACACGTACCCACGACGTCCGACATGCACAGTACGATGCAATACATATTAAACCCGACCGATTCGCACGGAACCCAAGCCGAACGACCGACACGCACAGAAAAGGTACCTGAAGCGAGAGAGACCACCGCGACCGACTCGCATGCAAAACAGAACAAATTCAGCAAGAAAAACACGGAGGAGCCCGCACGAGTCAACATGAGCGTCCGACTTGGTCGGAAGAACATCTCCTACATGCCTAAAAGAAACAGTGGAAAAAACACAAAAAAAGGACCAATCAAACAATGACAAAGTCAATAAATACCAAAACAAATATCACAAAGACACACCCACAACTCCACCTATATAAAGGCCAAAAATCACTACCATGATCCTTTGCAAATACAACAGACCAGCCAGCACAGAACAACTTGAGACAGCATCCACAGACACACACACAACTCACCCATCACACACCCTACACACTACCAGCACCCCTCCAAAAGCTCACCCACATACACCTATCAAAACAGATAATACTTGCACCCACACACACACATCACTCCTCACCACCACCCATCACCATGCCCCCTAAGAAGAATCCACAATTCACAGACATTGAGTTAGAAATATTGGTAGATGAGATCCTCAGAGTGGAGCTACATTTTTTGGGCACATTGGTACAAAGGACCCCCATGTCATAGAAAACTAAGATGTGGGAGAGGATTGTGGACAAGGTGAATGCACAAGCACCAATGTATCACACAAAGACCGACATTCAGAACAGGTGGTGTGATGTGCGCAGGAGGGTCAAAAAGCTCCTCCAGAAGGAACACGCCTTGAGTGAGAGCACTGGCGGTGGCCCTCCTGCCAAACCAGTCTACTTCAAGTCCTGGGAGGAGAAGGTGCAGGACATCCTACCACCAGAGAGCATCCATGGCCTAGCAGACATACCAGAGCCTGGTGAGTACACAAACAATACACTCAATATTGTGTTGCAGTACACACACATCACCGTTAAGGGGACAGTAACACCATGCACTGATAGCAAAGGCATAGTAAATAATAGTTAATCAGCCCAAGAAGTGTATGCCAGTCAGACAAACACAATAATGGCTACATCATAGTGATTTGTAACTGTGTCATGACATGTACAAACCTACCAGCAAATAGAGCAAGGCACTGGCACGAATCTAAGTAAACACTGTGAGACATTCTTGCCACCACAACCACTACTTCACAGTGAAGCTGACTGACAGGAAGGAATAGTGGGTATGCTGGTGAAGTGAGTGTATACAAAAGCGTGATGGGGTTGTTGTCACAGACTATGCTCCCTCTCCCAAATGGACCATCAATACTTCTCTGACGAATGCTCACCTCAGAGGGGGTGGAAATGGATTGGCAAGAACTCTGGGACTGGGCTCTGTTGTGGGGAGCATAAGACCCTGCTGGGAATCGACCATCACCAAACATCAGTACTCCACTGTCAGCCATCTTGTCAGCACAGGCACACACCCCCACAGGGAAGGAGAGTCCAAAGGAGAGAAGTCAGGGCATGCTGGGAAGGGGGGTGTAGCCCAGAGCATGTTGGAAGTTGCAGTCACTCACAATCCTCAGCCACCTACATGGCCCAGCAAGCCCACACTGCACCATACTCACCTCACAGGGGGAGGAAGTGGATTGGCAAGAACTCTGGGACTGGGCTCTGTTGTGGGGAGCACAAGGCCCTGCTGGGAATTGACCACCATCAAACACCAGAATGCCGCTGTTCACTATCTTGTCAGCACAGGCACACACCCTCACAGGGAAGCAGAGTCCAAAGGAGGGAAGTGAGGGCATGCTGGGAAGGGGGGTGTAGCCCAGAGCTTGGTGGGAGTTACTTTCACTCACAATCCTCAGCCACCTACATGGCCAAGCAAGCCCACACTGAACCATGCTCACCTCACAGGGGGTGGAAATGGACTGGCAAGAACTCTGGGACTGGGCTCTGGTGTGGTGAGCACAAGGCCCTGCTGGGAATTGACCATCACCAAACACCAGAACTCCACTGTCAACCATCTTGTCAGCACAGGCTCACATCCTGACAGGAAAGCAGAGTCCAAACGAGGGAAGTGAGGGCATGCTGGGAAGGGGGGTGTAGCCCAGATCATGGTGGGAGCTGCAGTCACTCACAATCCTCAGCCATCTACATGGCCCAGCAAGCCTACACTGCACCATGCTCACCTCACAGGGGGTGGAAATAGACTGGCAAAAACTCTGGGGCTGGGCTCTGTTGTGGGGAGCACAAGGCCCTACTGGGAATTGACAACCACCAAACACCAGAACTCCACTGTCAGCCATCTTGTCAGCTCAGGCACACCTCCTCACAGGGAAGCAGAGTCAAATGTTAACAGGGATTACACTCCTGTGTCAGCAACCTGATGGCCCTTGAGTACCAATGACCATGTACATCGAAATCCATACATGTGCAGGGCATGCACACACATCAACATGCACATTGAAAGGCTTCATGTTGGCAGGACAATGTGCTACAAATATATCAATCTGAGTCTGTGACGACAGAAGACAATGCAGTGTCCGGGCATGCATCCTGACGTCCCGTTGCAAATGTCATGTATATGAACCATTGTTACAAAAATCAAGGAGGGGTGAATGGTTCACTCTTCCTATGCAACCTAGGTCATTAAGTATTGTGTTGCCTCCATTGAAAATCTCACATATGTACACATAAATAGTGCGGGATATCATGCTTTTTCGCATCAGTGTACTGTAGCAGCATCATCATTGGCTCACCATTGTTGCAAGTATGCTGTGCCTCCACCTGGACGTAAACTGGCTGGTTTCCCACTAGTTTTCAGAGATGAAAACTGAGAGTGTGTGTCTGTGTCCATGTGCTGTGAGTCAAAATCATTCACAACACCCAAAGGCAAAGGAAAAATTGTGAACATTGTACAAACACAGGTGTTGCAGGTATGGATCCAGCTACTGATCCACCGCACCAGGGTTGTTGCAGCCCCATGTGATCATAGAGACTATTTCTCCTCTGAACACTACTGGGAAAGCAGCCAGTCTACCTGCAGGTGGAGGCACATCATATTTGCAACAATGGTGACCCAAAAAAATGCTGCTACAGTACACTGAGGCGGCGAAACAAGATGCACCGCCCCATTCCTGTGTACGTATATAAGGGTATTTAGTAAAGAATGAAAATATGTAAATACATGGTTGCACAGGATGAGTGATCCTTTACCCCCTCCTTCATTGTTTATACTACCCATTGCAAGCTGAATGTATCAGTACCTCTCCCTCCCTCCCCGTTGCAAAATACATAGGTTAACCATTGATGCCTGTAGTAAAATAACCAACAATGTCTGTCTCTTCCAAACACAAGTGGTACAGTGGAAACAGCAGCAAGTAAAGAGGAGTCCCTGTCCCAGACTCTGGTGGAGGATGAGCTCTCTGGTGTGGATCTGGCTCGGATGACGAACAACAACCTGGCACCTCAGGAGTGAGTAATCATGCAGCCCCAGCATCACAAACATCTGCACCCCCTGCAGCCACGCAAACATCTGGCCACAGACCAACCACCCCCGCCAACATGGACAGACCTAGGACACAGAATTCAAATAGCACAGGGGCACTGGCAACCCAGGAAGCTACGGACAATGACACCAGCAGCAAAACCCAAGGGGGCCCAGGGTCAACCGTGCTTGCTACCACAGGTCCTGCCTGTGTGGCTAGTGGTGGTGGGAGGGTTGTTAGGCAGAGGTCACGGCCTGCAGAGGGGCCTGGACTGCATGATGACCCTCAACTGTTACGCATCATAGATGCGTACCAGGATAGCACCGGAGGATTCAGTCAGGTAGTGGGGATCCTCAAGGACATGCAACAGGAGAAGGCTGGCCATCATTCACGCAATGGGGAAGAGTGGGACAAACTTACTGCATTGCATAGCGACATATTGACTTGTCTCCACCAGATCAGCAGACATGTCCACACCTCCCTGTGTGCCCACAACATCTGTTGCTCCAACATCTGCAAATGCCACAGGGAGGGAGGATGAATCTGGTGGAGAGTCTGATGCACCATCGATGCCTACACCTGAGGATCCCCCCCAGAAGAAGAGGGGTCGTCTGAAGAAGGACAAGTGAGCCATAGTTGTCCATGTACATCCCCCAGGTCCAGTCCCTGGTCAGGCTGGATGCCATCTGCATTCACTGATGCGGAGGAGCAGTACATATCACCTATCATGTGTGCCTCAGCCTGAGGCTTGCCCTCAATTCACGCAGGGTGCTGCAGTCCGTGAGTGCTGACTGTGTGTGACTCATTAAAATCACTAGACTTAATAAAATTACTTGGGCAGCTCATCTGTGCCACTGGCAGCAGGGCTGGGTAGGTAGCTGTGAGCCGACCGGGGTGGACAGGCCCGCTTCAGAGCATTAATGAATTTTTGAAGTATGATACACTACATCTGAGCGCCCTCGCTGCCGGCTGTGAGTGAACTACGTGACTGTGTGTGCCTCAGCCTGAGGCTTCCCAATGAAGTCCCGGTGCCTGTCAGAGTCTGCGAGTCAGCTGACTGTGTTAACTATGTATTATCTTTGGTATTTCACTGCGCGTCTGCAAATGTGCACAGATTTTTTATAAAATAGTGCCTCTCAAAGACTTGTTTAATATCATGATTACACATTTGTTTAACAGTGCAATCAGGTTACAAGGGAACTAGGTTTGTGCTCTTCCATTCCTGGTGCTTTGCAGCAGTTTAAAGATCATCTTAGAGTTTCTTGTGGCTCAAATGGGTGTAATGTATTTTTATTTACATGTTTGCTTAGTCTTCATTGCTTGATTTTGATTGTGAGAAAGTGTCACTCATAGTCCTTCAAATGTCACACATAATTACACTGAAATGCTAAAAATGTCACACGTAGCAATCTGAAACCTTGGTAGCTATGGGGACATTCTGTGGTTTTTAAGGTGTGGCCATGGCAATGAAATCTGTGTGGAATCCGTCTGCAAGTCACACCAATGTGAACTGATGTGTGTGACTTGTATACAGACGCGCCATACATGCATGGACCGAGTCGTGCGCACACCTTGTCCATTGACTGTACGATGCGTTTGTATTACAGTCACCCGCGTGGGTTCACATTGAAGACAATAGGCTATGGGTACGCACGGCTCAGTTCATGCATGTACGACGTGTATGCAATGTGACCCGGCGCAGGTGACTTCTACGGTGATGCGTCGTGCTGTCCTGGACCGAGACGTGCGCACGCATAGCCCATTCAATCGTATTGAGACGGATGCGTAGGGTTTTAAAAAAATACGCGTTGTTAAGTCAGTTTACCGAGCCGTGCGCACTCATTGGCAATGGGCTGTCATGGAGACGGACGCAAATTCAAAACTTTTATGAGTCGTTTGCTGGAAATTCAGTTGGATGCAATGTTGCCTGAACGTAAAATTTTGAACGATGCGGTAGACGTGTAGGAGCCTTACATTTCCAAGGATTGGACGGATTCATAGAATGCAACCATGTTGGGCCTATCAGTGAGGAGCAATGACCCAGATTCAGCCTCTGCAGCACTAATTTAAGGATGGTAGGCACCCATGGAGCTCACTTGCCTGCACTACATGCTACAGTACCACATCTCTGATTCCCCTGTGCTGTCTATACTTCCTCTGGATCCTGCAATGGCACATACTCTGGAGAGGGCCCCAGCATTCACAGAGGAGGAGAACCAGGCCCTGCTGGACGGGGTCCCACAGTACAGCAAGTTGTATGGGAATCAGGGGAGCAGGTGAGTGTGCAGTCCACTGCCTACCAATTCTGAAAATTGTCTGAGTAGCAGTAATAGAAGTGTGGACAGCAGTGGAAAGCATATGCACTGAGTACTTTCAGCACCCAATTCATGTGGGTACTTGTGATGAACAGGGGTTCTGCTGCAAAGGTGCAGTAGTGCTAGTCTTTTATTCATAGGCAATGTTACCTTGTCAGACCTGCAGCACAGAGGTAGAATAGTAATTGCACACTTATACACTATCCAGCACTTATTCTACTGTTGCACCCTCCCAGAGTTAGAATAGTAATTGCAACCCATACACTATCCAGCACTTACCCTACTGTTGCACCACCCTGGACTTAAATTAGTAATTTTAACACCTACACTATCCAGCACTTACCCTACTGTTGCCCCTCCCTGGAGTTAATATAGCAATTTTTACCAGTACACTATCCAGCACTTACTCACCTGTTGCACCCTCCTGGGGTTAGAATAGTAATTGTATCTCCTACACTACCCAGCACTTTCCCTACTATTGTATCCCCTCCTCGAGTTAGACTAGTAATTGTTACCCCTACACTATCCTACTCTTACCCTAATGTTGTACAATACATGAGTTAGAATATTAATTGCAACTCCTAGACTATCCAGCGCTTACCCTACTGTTGCACCACCTTGGATTTATAATAGTAATTTTTACCACTACACTATCCAGCACTTACTCTACTGTTGCACCCTCCTGGAGTTATAATAGTAATTTTTACAACTACACTATCTAGCACATACTCTACTGTTGCACCCTCCTGGAATTAGAATAGTAATTTTATCCCCTACACTATCCACACTTACCTTACTATTGCACCACACTGGAGTTAGAATAGTAATTATGAATAGTATTTATGTCCCTGTTCAAAATTAATTATTTTATTTTGCATTGTGTTTGAGTTACAATTACCTTTTCAAATGTTTTGACTGCTTGACGTGGCTTTCTGTTTTCGGATTTCATACTCTATGTTGAATCTTCTTTATATCTGGTGGAGTAAAAAATATAGTTTTTAAACATTATTTGGGATTTGCATGTGTGTTGCTCACTATGGAGAAAAAAGTGTTATTTAATTTTATGGGTCATTTTGAAAATGCATTCACCTTATAAGGTTCTGTTGACGATTAATGGAGGTGTTTTGCTTTTTTGGATACTCTTTTGAAGCTGTTTTCAATTATGAATTCGGGTTCAATATTGTCTGTTTGTTGGTATCTGTGGAGAATACAAATGTATGGCATTTTATAAAAAATCTAAGATTTCTTCAATTTTAAAAATGATATATATTTTTTTATGAATTACTGGATTTCTCCTAATGCAAGGGGCACCATAATTACTAATAGGAATTTTATCCAACCCACTTTCCAGCTTTTGCTCTGATGCAGGTAGCCTCAAGACTTTCAAAAGTAGTTATTCCTCACACTACCCACCTCCCAAAACTATCATGCACTTGTTCATGAGGCAAGCACCCCTTTGACTTTGAATAGTAATGATCCCTCCACTATATTGCTGTTTTCAAGAGGCATGTATATCTTTTTTTTTAATAGTAAGTAGTACCCCTCCATTATCCAACATTGTATCTGATGTTGGTACTCCTTTGTTTAGGAATAGTAATTATTTTTCAACCGCTGTCCTGCATGTTATATGAGGCAGAAGCACCTTTTAAAAAAAAAATCATAATTATCCCTCCACTTTCATGTATTTCAACTGAGGAAGTCACAACTTAGGGGCTGATTCCGATCTCGGTCGGATGGGCACCGAATTGGGTTCGGCATTAGCGCATCTGATTCGGAGCCTGAATTTCCGTCTGAGTCATACACGGGTCCGGACCTCGAAGTACGATGCGAAAAAGCACAAAATCTCCGTACGAATTGTTTCCGGGTCCGAACCGCTTCGTACGACTCGGTCACAAGCAAACCATGGTGCGCAACAGAGACATTTCACGACCGAGCTAGTATGATACTCGATTCGGACAGCCGGAACGAGTCAGAGCGCCCTGCTCATAATAGCTCCCGGACTTCGGGAAACCGCGTCGGACCCCCTGTTACATGCTGCTTTACAACTCAGACACAGGGGGAGACCCATGGGTCTCCTCAACACAGGCATGTACGTTGTGGATGGCACCGGCGTGTACCCACTGTAGGGGGCACACTTGTCTGCAACGTACCCATTCAGTCAATGAGAGCCCATGTACGCGTCGTACGACCGGCTCCTATTGACTTCTATGGGAGTCCGACCAAACCGAGTCCGACAGCATACGGCCGCATCGTACTCGGAGTCCTGATCGGTCGGAACCCACCCCGGATCCGGCTCGGTCAGAGTGGTTTCCGACCCAGATCGGAATCGGCCCCTTTGAGTTTAAATAGTCATTTGAAGAACAACACTTTCATTTATTTTTACTGTTGAATGTACCTCTTGGAATTGACATACATATTTTAATCACTGTACTCTCATCCATTTTGACTCTTGTTTGAATTTGCTTTGTCTAGAAAAAAACATTTACCTCTATTTTTATAATCCTTCAGATTCTAGTTTATTTTTTCAAGTGGCACCAAAGTTTGATATTTGTTCTTGACTTTCTGTCTGTTGTTATCTGTCGAGCATACAAATGTATAACATTTTATTATAATCTCTTACGATTTCTTTTTTTTAAAAAAAAGAAACATTCAGTTTTATTATTTATTAGAACACTTTACTGGATAATTTTTTAATGAAATAACAACTTTAACTTTTAATACTAATTTTATCAATCACAGTATCCAGCTTTTTCTATGTGGCTGTGTCCAGGTTGACTTGCCAAAGGAATTCTTCACCCCCCTCCCTCTACTATCCTGCATTATTTTTGATTCAAGCACACCTTTAGAATTCTAATACGAATTACACCACCACTTTACAGTTGTATAAGTCAGGCATGCTTTCTTTCTTTACTTAGAACAGTAAAAATTATCCTCAACTATCCTGGATTTTCCATGTTGTTTGAACACATGTGTTTTGTAATACTAATTATTTCAACACTACTATCCAGCATCTTCAATGAGGGAGGGACTCCTTTGTAATTTCTGAATGTATTCCTTTCACACCACTATTCTCTTATTTGACTGATGCAATCATCCCTTTCCGTTTGGATAATGAGTTTTACTCTACCACTAATCATCTTTTTTCCCTCTGTCAGTCACCCCTTATATTTGGATTTACCACTACCCTGCATTTGCAATGTATTAAGGACAATTTGGAGATTGCATTTAAAATATTACCTCTCCACTATCCATTTTTTTGCTGAGGCATTTAGCCCTTTGTGTAGGAATAGCAATTAGTAATGTCAACATAAACAGTATTTTCACACATGCTTGAACCCCTTTGTTTGTAAATACTAATTATTTCCGCACTACTATCCAACATTTTCTCTCAGGTAACTACTCCTCGGATTAACAAAAATATTCTTCAGCAAACCTTAATCTAGCATTTTACTTACACAAGCACCACCATAAGTGGGTATAGTATGCTTATTAATATGGTTAATCCCACCTCTATGCATCACCAGAGGAAGGCTTCCATTGGCTGTGAAATCGTAATTGTTAACCCTACACTCTTCGGCTTATTTTAAAAATGTAAGCAGCCATTTCTGTTTCTTTATTATTATTATCCCCACTATTATTTATCATTTTTCTGTGAAAAACACTCTTTACATTTGTTATATATTTTATTTTTTTCGTACATATATCTCTCTAACATTATTAATTTTTCAGTGTAATTTTCTGGTATCTCAACAATACGATTTTTATTATTCTGGTTTTATATTGTAACATTCTCAGGTACATAATTGTCTAATTTCTAATTTCTATTTGATACCTTTAAATTTTTAAAATACATTTTTTGACTTACTTTGTAGAATGTGAAGCGAAAACAATATTATTCTTTGGTCTCAAAAACTGATATTATTTTTCGATAATCTGTAAATAAATTAACATTTATTAAATAATTATTTTTTTCATTTTACTATATTAGTTAAATATTCAATAATAATTTAATTAACATACTTGGAGTATTTGTGAGGATGTTGTTTCACAGTGACAGCAACTCTGACAGTGAGAGGCAGCAAAATATGCGTGTGCTCCATGTGGTAGTCAGGTAATGTAAGGGCTCCAAGTAATTTACCTGGTATCTTCTTGATTTCTTACACAGGAGCAGAGATGCTAGTACCCAAATCCCTAAAGACAATGCCAGCAGGTCTGTAACAGAACATTCCTACATCATCTCCAGGGAAGGGGGTGTGGATAAAATAACAAACAGAGAAGAGACTGGTCCGGAATTGTTCCCTCAGACTACTTCTTTCTGGGTGTCTGCATATCAGGAAAACTAGAAAATCAACACACCATTAATTCCCTACACTCCTTGCACTAGTCTTACTATTTCTACTGAAAAATATGTTAACCCACCCTTATGTCTCTGGACCTGGCTTCTCTTCTTTTAGCTGTTGTGTAGCTGCTCTCTCACTCTCTCTTCTAGTTAGTTGTCACTATATAGATTCAAAATAAGTAATACATTAATGCCTTCCTATTGCTACACTGTTAGTCAATCTTATTATGTTTAACTTAATAACACTTACTTCACTGACTAGATGAAATTTTCTGTAATGGGATTCTGGTGAGTATTGTGGTTACTTGATATTACTCTTGACTAAGCTTTCTTCCTTTCTATCCTTACAGGAAATCTTCAGCCTCAGTCAAGAACTCTGGCTTGGTTAGTATCAATGCCTTTTTCTTCTTCTTTCTTATGTAACTCAAAATTATTCTACAAACATTCGATTGTCTTTTTAACTTCCTTCTTATTTACAGAAATAACTTTTTACAGTAAGTCTTTACAGCCAAAAACATATGATAAGAACTACGGTATGAATTTTTTTTAGTTTGGCCAAACACACGTGACTGTTACTTAGCTTCTTCTTTCAGGTGAACTTTCACGAGTCAAAGGATTTCTCATCAGATGAGAACGATGACTCTAACTTCTTCTAGGACGACTCTTCAGGTTTCTTCTAATCTCTCCAGACGACGTCGAATGATATTTTACCACATAACGTCTTAACTAGGACTCGGGCTCAAAAGGGGCTTTAGTTACGCGCTTGAATTAACGCGCCGTAACTCGTTTTCCTCAACACTCGCACTAAATGCGAATAGAGTACTTCAACTATCTTTAGAACTAAGGCATACAGGGAATTTACCAGAACTGAAACGTAGGTCCTCTTCAGTCTGTAGTTCTGGTGAAGTGCGTAGTCTCTTGCGCTTGCGCTCTGCTCATACCCTTCAGAAACAACAGAGACTTAAAGACTAGAACGCTAACCTCACATCATCACGGTCACTGTGGCGGCCATCTTGTCTCTCCAGTGTCGGACCTTCTCTGTCCATGTAACACAGACAGGAATAATGTAATCATCTTGGGCTGATACTGAACCACACATTTGTGAATCTGATTGTCGGGTCCTGACAGTACCCCCCAACAAGGCAGGCTCCTCCCGTCTGGGTTTATGAGGGTAACGTTGATGAAAGGAGTGAATCAGCCGGGGAGCATGAACATCTTTCTCCAATTCCCATGATCGTTCCTCTGGTCCATAACCTTCCAGTCGATGAAGTAGTATAGTTTTCCTCTGGATATCTTAGAGTCCAGGATGTCCTTTACTTTGAACTGAGTTCCTGTCTCGAACTGGATCGGCTTAGGGGGTGATTGAGTTCTCACTTCTGCAGGTGCCTTCTTGAGCAATGATACGTGAAAAACTGGATGAAATTTCATCTTGGAGGGCAGTGTTAATCGGTAGGTGACCTGATTGACTTGTTTCTCCACTGGGTAAGGACCAATAAAACGAGGTTGAAACTTCCGATTTCCTTTCAGTCTCAAATGTTTTGTACTCAACCAAACTTTATCTCCAAGTGCTAATGGAGGCCCTGCTCGTCTCTTCCGATCCGCGCAAACCTTATATTTCTCCTTGGCTATTTGTAGATTATCCACTGCCTCCTGCTGTATCTGATTCAAATGCGAAACTAATTCTTTGACCGCAGGAACTGCTCCCTCCATTTGTCGAATAGACGCATTTGGATGTCTGCCATAATTCAAGAAGAAGGGGGAGAACCCTGTCGAACTATTCTTGGCATTGTTATGGGCGAATTCTGCTGACCACAAATAGTCTGACCAATTAACTTCCTCCTTCAGGAGGAATAGCCGAAGGTATTGTTCTAACTCTTGGTTCACCCTTTCCGTTTGTCCATCAGTTTCTGGGTGATAACTCGTGGAGAACCTAACTTCAGTTCCTAAACCTTTCGTAAAGGTCCTCCAGAAGTGGGACACAAACTGGGAACCTCTATCCGAGATGACCACCTTGGGTATACCATGGATTCTGACTATCTGGGAACTGAAATGGCCTGCTAACTGCTTGGCAGATGGAATCCCCTTTAAGGCTGTGAAATGGGCCATTTTAGAAAATGCATCTACCACCACTAAGATTGTATCAAAACCCCGGCTCAAAGGTCAATCAGTAATAAGAACTAGTGTAACTGTCTGCCAAGGGTAGGGGGGTAGGCAAGGGTTGCAACAATCCTTTAGGTGCTTGTCGTTCTGACTTTCCCCACGTGCAGATTTCACAGGCCTTAACATAACTCTCAATATCTGCTGACATCCGAGGCCACCAGTAGTGTCTCTTAATTAACTCTTCCGTCTTGTTTTCTCCCTTGTGGCCAGCTAACTTGTCATCGTGACACGCACGCATCACTTGTTGCTGAAGTTCGGTCGTTGGCACATATAAGGCCTTACCATGATATGGCATTTGGCAAATGATAGTTCTGTTTGAGTCTTCTTTAACCCAATTCTGCATAACCTCTGAACTCATGTTCTCAACAATGGCCTTTTGCATATTGATTGAGACCGTGGCTCCATTAAACCTTGTTTCAGGAATGATCGGTTGAATGTCTGTGACTGTTCTCTGAGATTCAGTGCCTAATCTTGAGAGTGCATCTGCCTTTCGATTTTGCGCTCTTGGGCGAAAGGTAATTACGAAGTCATAATCCGCAAAATACAAGGACCATCTGAGTTGTCTTGGTGTGAGCGTTCTGGTGGATTTTAAGAATTTTAGGTTCCGATGGTCTGTAAACACCGTAAGTTGATGCTGGGTTCCCATCAAGTAGTGTCGCCACTCCTTAAATGCATCCTTAATAGCCAGTAACTCCTTCTCAGTAATGGTATAATTGATTTCAGCTTGGGTCAGTTTCCTAGATCGATAAGCTACTGGATGTAGCTGACACGTGGTCTTGTGGCGCTGAGACAAAACCCCTCCTAGAGCCTGATCCGATGCGTCGGTCTATACATAGAATAGTTCCGACGGATTGGCATGAAGTAGCACAGGTGCAGTAGTGAAAGCTTCCTTTAGGGCTTGGAATGCCTCCTCTGATTCCTTTAACCGCTCAAATGTTATTCCTTTCCTTAGCAATTTGGTGAGAGGTAGGATTCTCCTGGAAAACTCATTAATGAATCGTCGGTAAAAGTTGGCAAACCCAATGAAACTTTGGACCTCCTTTACACTCGTTGGAGATTTCCAGGTTGTCACCGCCTCCACTTTTCGAGGATCCATCAAAATGCCAGATGGTGAAAGAACGAATCCCAAAAATTCTACCTCAGAAACATCAAAAGCGCATTTTTCCAGTTTTACGAACAGCTTCTTTTGTCACATCAGGCGAATAAATCAAGATATCGTCAATATACACGATGGCACACTGATCTATAAACTCCTTCAGGACATGATTAATAAAATGCTGGAATGCGGCTTTGGCATTACACAGTCCATAAGGCATTATTTGGTATTCAAATAGCCCGAATCTAGTCCGAAAGGCCGTCTTCCACTCATCTCCTTCACGCATTCAAACTAGATGGTAGGCCCCTCTAAGATCTAGCTTCGTGTAGATCTGGGCTCCCTTCACTTGGTCCAGTAAGACCGAAATCATTGGTAAGGGGTATCTATTTTTCTTTGTTATTCTGTTGATGGCTCTATAATCGATACACATCCTCAATTCCCCTTCCTTCTTTGGCACGAAAAACAAAGGCGACGAGACAGGTGACTGTGATGGTCGGATGAATCCATTTGCTAAATATTTGTCCAGATATTCCTTCAGGTGTTGATGTTCCTTCTCCGTTAACGCGTAAACACGACTGCATGGCAAGTTTGCTCCTGGCTCCAAATCTTTCTTGCAGTCATAAACTCGATGCGGAGGTAAATGTTCCGCTTCCACTTCGTTAAATACATTCTCAAACTCCTTATATTCCTCTGGAATCTGGTACGTATCAATTGCACACATAGAATGCTCCACAGAACACAAGGAGAGAGCTGGGTTACTCTCCATACCGGTGGTCCTTGAATCAAAACAATTCTCACAACAGTAATCCGAATCCATTACTACTGTTCTGGAGCTCCAATTAATCGTAGGATTATGCTCTGTGAGCCATGGCAACCCAAGAATCAGTTGGAACTGAGGGGCATCTATTAAATTAAACTGAATTTGTTCTTGGTGTCCATCGTTGGCAATCAGTTGAATCAGCTCTGTATGACTCACGATAGGGCCAGATGATAGATTAGTGCCATCTACCGCTCGGACTGGTTCGCTCTTTTCTTTTCTTATTGCTTGGATTCCCACCTTGTCCGCAAAATGCAAATCACAGAAATTTCCTGTCACTCCCGAATCTATCATAACTGATACTTCAGTTAGGGTCGTCAGTCGGAATTTAACCTTCATTGACAGAATCAAATGTGGAGCCGCAGATTGCAAGGTATTCGCCACTTGATGTTCTTTTGGAGTTTCTTCTGTAATTGCACCCACCCTTTCAACTCCGTCCACCGGTGGTGCTGCTAGTTTTCCTTCGGCTTAAAGGTTCCTTTAGGCTTCTTTGGACAATTTCGGACTAAATGCCCACCTGACCCACAATACATGCACAAGTTATTTGTTCTTCTCTTATCCTTTTCTTCTTTCGTCAATGGTCCTCTGATGGTTCCAATTTGCATTGGTTCAGAACCCTGCGTCGCCTCCGTGATTCTTGTTCCTTCGGACCGGGCTCTGTCAAATCTAGGAACGATTGCTCGAAAATCCTTCTTCTTTTCACCCCTTCGCTCTCCCTGACGGAAATCTATTTAAAGAACTAAGTCGATGAGGGCTAAGATCTCGGTGGGTCGGTTCGGAATTTGGGCCAATGTGTCCTTTAGTTCATCTCTCAACCCACGGTAGAAAACTGCTGCTCGCTTGCTTTCGAGCCAATCAGTCTCCACAACCAACTTGTTAAACTGAGCCAGGTATGCTATTAGGTCTCGATTACCTTGTCGCAAATCAAGCAGTTTATTGTCCACCACTTGCGAAATCCTCCTACGATCGAATATACAAAGAAACTCTTGTTTAAAGTTTTCAAAGTTCCTTAACAAAGGGTCTTCTCGTGTGACTAAAGGCATGGACCAGGCGGCCGCATCTCCACTTAGATACGAGAGAATAAAGGCCACCTTAGACTGCGCGTCAGGGAAAATAGAAGGACGGCATAGGAAATGTAGTGAGCATTGTGAGAGGAATATCTGCGCTTTCTGCGGATCCCCATTAAACCTTTCTGGAGCGGCCAAGGGTATAACTGGGGACAGGGAATGTATGACTTGTGTGGTTGACCTATTGGTAGCCTCTAATACTGGATTCATGGCCTCTCTCTCTAAACTACTGGACTGGTGTAATCTCAAGGCTAACTCAGCTGTCTCCTTTCTGGCGCTCACTACCTCCTGCCTTAGATTTCGGTTTTCCTCTTTTACTGCTCCCAGTTCCTTGTGTATAGCATCTAAGATGGTTCCTAAAGATTGGATATCAATTCCTTCTGCCATCTCTGCTCGGGTGCAAAATAAACTTGGGCACTTCACTCTGTCAGGGCTCCAAGTAATTTACCTGGTATCTTCTTGATTTCTTACACAGGAGCAGAGATGCTAGTACCCAAATCCCTAAAGACAATGTAGCAGGTCTGTAACAGAACCTTCCTACATCATCTCCAGGGAAGGGGGTGTGGATAAAATAACAAACAGAGAAGAGACTGGTCCGGAATTGTTCCCTCAGACTACTTCTTTCTGGGTGTCTGCATATCAGGAAACCTAGAAAATCAACGCACCATTAATTCCCTACACTCCTTGCACTAGTCTTACTATTTTTACTGAAAAAGACGTTAACCCACCCTTATGTCTCTGGACCTGGCTTCTCTTCTTTTATCTGTTGTGTAGCTGCTCTCTCTCTCTCTCTTCTAGTTAGTTGTCACTATATAGATTCAAAATAAGTAATACATTAATACCTTCCTATTGCTACACTGTTAGTCAATCTTATTATGTTTAACTTAATAACACTTACTTCACTGACTAGATGAGAGTTTCTGTAATGGGATTCTGGTGAGTATTGTGGTTACTTGATATTACTCTTGACTGAGCTTTCTTCCTTTCTTGCCTTACAGGAAATCTTCAGCCTCAGTCAAGAACTCTGGCTTGGTAAGTATCAATGCCTTTTTCTTCTTCTTTCTTATGTAACTCAAAATTATTCTACAAACATTCGATTGTCTTTTTAACTTCCTTCTTATTTCCAGAAATAACTTTTTACAGTAAGTCTTTACAGCCAAGAACATATGATAACGATACAGTATTAATTTCTTCAGTTTGGCCAAACAAACGTGACTGTTACTTAGCTTCTTCTTTCAGGTGAACTTTCACGAGTCAAAGGATTTCTCCTCAGATGAGAACGATGACTCTAACTTCTACTAGGACGACTCTTCAGGTTTCTTCTAATCTCTCCAGACGACGTCGAATGATAGTTTACCACATAACGTCTTAACTAGGACTCGGGCTCAAAAGGGGCTTTAGTTACACGCTTGAATTAACGTGCCGTAACTCGTTTTCCTCAACACTCGCACTAAATGCGAATAGAGTACTTCAACTGTCTTTAGAACTAAGGCATACAGGGAATTAACCAGAACTGAAACGTAGGTCCTCTTCAGTCTGTAGTTCTGGTGAAGTGCGTAGTCTCTTGCGCTCGCGCTCTGCTCATACCCTTCAGAAACAACAGAGACTTAAAGACTAGAACGCTAACCTCACATCATCACGGCCACTGTGGCGGCCATCTTGTCTCCCCAGTTTCGGACCTTCTCTGTCCATGTAACACAGACAGGAATAATGTAATCATCTTGGGCTGATACTGAACCACACATTTGTGAATCTGATTGTCGGGTCCTGACAGGTAACCACTGGATTCAAAATGGTGGTCGGCTCCTTTTATACATTTTTTTTGTATACCACCTTTATTTACACAAAAATATGTCTCGTGAATTTAATTTTTTACTCATTTATATCATGTGTAAAACTATAATTTAATTTCCGCTATATTTTTATGCCCATTATATCGGAATAGGTTAGCTATGACCTCCATTGTGTTTGCCTGAGGGTCAAGTTCATGTCATGGAAATAGTTGTAGGACTTTTGGATGAGGTTAGCTTCTAAAATGGTGCCTCGTCAGTTTACTTTTCTTTTCTTCGCGTTTTTGTCTATGTATTTTTTGTACATTTCTTTTTTATTCAGATGATCCGTTAATTGCTTCTTTCAAATTACACTTCACCATTTGACAAATGGATGTATTATTTTTTATACTTGAAATACTTGAGTATTAAAATTAATACCTGAGTATAAATGTTTTCAACAAGTACTTTTTTTAACCTTATCGTTGACAGTTCCTCTCCACATTTTAAAACACTTCCCCACCCAAAAGTCCTAATTTCTCTACATCCCATGCCAGGGTGTTATGTTACAATTAAAAATATATATATATATGCGTTGTAATGGTATGCAAAGTATTGTGTTGTAATGGCATTTGCAATGCATTTAATATAGTTGCGTTGCAATGGTATGCATTTTAATAAAATTTGTTGTCAAATACTTTGCGATGTAAAAATTGCGATGTAAAAATTTGCGTTGTAATGATATGCAATGCAACATCATACATCCCAGAATAATACCTAATAGCCAATCCAGATCAGATTTAATCAAAGAAGCCCATAAGGCGTTGGCCGCTGCACATGCAGGAATTAATGAAACCATAACTACAGCAACACCATTGGAGGCTCACTTTATATAAACAGACTAGGGATTATGTTAGACAGTGTTACATTTGTCAACAAATTAAACCCTCCACTGACAAAAGATCCTTGCCAAATCCCCTCATAATTTCTAAAATCACCTTCTCTGTGATTTATTTGAAATACATAGGTCCCCTCCAGTCCGCTAACCGATATAAGTACATATTGGTACCAACTGATTTGGGTTCTTGATTTCTATAAGTGTGGCCATATAGTAAGGCAAGTGCTCCAGCAGTAGTAAAATATTTAGCTTGCCTATTGTTAATGATTAAAATTTTGATATTCAATATTTGTGAAGCGCAGTATGTACCCGAAGGCATCTTGGCTCAGGAGTCTGAGAAATTCTTCACTAAACGAGGGCAAAAGTCAACATCTAAAGAAGGAATGAAAATAACCACGTTTTGAGATGTTTTCTAAAAATCTTCTGATCCGGCTGACTTCTGAGGTGCCAGGGCAGCTGATTCCATAGCTGACAAGTGGTGTAGACAAAGTTTTTACCCCCCAAGACACCTCACGGATTTTAGGTACTTTCATTGTTCTGGAGGATTGCAGATCAAAGGCATCTCCTAGGAATATTGTCAAAAATCAAAGGAGAATGAACCATCCGTACTGTTCTTACCGGAGCTAGGGTTCTTGTTTGGTAAAGACTCTCTTTCACATTAAGCATACGGTGCGGTATATCTTGATCCTCTGCTCTGTTGTTAAGTATCATCATTTGATATTTTATCACTTGAGTGCTCAGTTCTCTAAGTGATCTCCTGATCCTACACCTGGAGGTAGACCATCTGGTTTTTCGACAGTTGTGTAAAGTAGGTGCAAAGGTGTGTTGTGAAGAGGGAGGTTAAAATTGCCTCCTATACTCAGTTAAATCTTTCATTTGCCAAGGATGGGGCAAGATTGAAAAGGTCAATTGGTGGCGCTGTAGAGGAAGTGTCAATGTCCCACTGCGCCAGATTGTAGGTCTTAATATGTCGACATGTTTCGGCCCTTGGTAGCCCTCACGGGTCTGTGGGCCCTTCTTCAGAACCAAATAGAAGTAAGCTACCCTCAAGGTAGATTATAGGGGGTAGGCACATTTACTCACCCTGCTTCATCACTGAGCCCATTCGCTCATCTTCATGTATGGGTTATAGAAGGTACTACTGTCTATAACTTTCAGTGGAGACAATTTTGAAATTTGGCATGAAGGGGAGAGTCAGCACAAGCGCAGACAGGACATCGTAAAGAACGAGTCCTTCCTCTTCACCCCGTAGGAGTCAAAATTGTGTGTAATTTATTCCTTTTTATTTTTTTATGAAATCCAAAGGACGCCGAATGAATCTCTGCTTCTTCCTTCCTCCTTTGATTGAACAACATTTCCTAGGAATATACCAGGAGAAGTTTGTATTTAAGTATTCTGGACTAGTATGATAGAGTCCTTTATGCACTGTACACAGGGTTTTGAAATCCGATCTTTATTTCACAGGGAGCCAATTAAACTTCTTTTGTGTGTTTGAGACTGAGTCAGACTTCCGAAAGTTCTTGAGGAGGCGGGCCACAGCATTCTGTACCCTCTGTAGTTCCTTAAAGAGCCTTGCTGCATGCCCAATTTAAGGGCATTGCAGTAATCTAATCTCATTGATACCAGGGATACACATGTATATCAGAAGGAATAAAAGACATGAGGTTCTTACATTTTTTTCATATGAAAAACCAAGAGATGAGCTTGTTAGTAAATAATAGTTTTGTGTCGAAGATTGTCCCCAAATTCTCACTTTGGGTACCATATTTGGGAGAGGGCCCAAGGTCAGTGGCCACCATGAAAGGTTCCAAAACGAGGTGTCCTTCCCAAAAATGTAATTTAATTTAAGACAGTGGCTACTCATCTAGCTAACTATGGCTAGCAAACACTTATTGAAACAAAGTGCCACTTCCTCCATGCTGCCAGTGTCCAACCCTACAATTTGTGTGTCGTCAGCAAAGGAAATTGTAGAAAAATGGGGACAGTTCTTTCATTTCATTTGGATAACGGTCCGGCGTCACATCTAAGGCTTATAAGGATTTAATGTTTGCTCTTGGAGTTTGTCTGAAAATCAGCAACCCGTACAAAGCTGAATGAAATGGTGTCGTAGAGAGGGCAGTGGCTTCAAGTGCAAAGTTAAGGTCTTAGTTGGTACCATAATCTGTATGGAATTTAGGGATCATTAAATAACTTGTCTAGATGAGTTTTGGGAAGATGCACTCCATACAAGGTTCACTATGTATGTGCCGGGCTTAGATAATTCTGGGGAGGTGGCAGATGTAGATAAATTGTACTTCGATAAATGTTTTATTGTTTTATAGAGATTCCAAGAAGTCAGAGACACATTGCTAACACAAACCACTCTGACTCTGCCACCTGTGAAGAGAAGGTTATCACTGCTGTTGACAGGTGGATTCCCAAGGTTGGGGACCTAGTTTGGAAACAAATTCACAACAAACAAGGTTTGGAACCATCATACAGACCACCCGTCACTGTTTTTGGAGTAAAAAGGTAACATTACAGTTATTCTGCCTCCTCTGCCTGGCTCTAGGAGAAACAGACGGGTGTCTACAGACCACATTAAAAAGCTCTATATGGCCAAACCTCTACAGCTGGCAGCCATAGACACCAAAAAAGATTCAGAGTAGTCCCTCTCAGCATTGCTCTACTCTGAAAACCCTACCGCCTGAACCAAGCAGTAACATTTCTAGCTTGAGTTCCCAGCCAGGGATATTTGAGCCTAACACTCTACGCATAACATTGAGTGCAACAAACCAAGCAGATGCTTCCATTATGGCCACAGCTACAATGGAACTGCCAAGATCACCAATGCCTAGGAGTCAGCCCATGTTATCCAATAAACCGGTGACACTTATAGCAGTTTCCAATGTGGAACACCACTATAGGGACATATAGCCTTGCACTTTTATGTTGTCACCTTTGATATAAAGCACCTTGTCCTCTGGACTCAAGAGGCCATCCTTAGTGGTGCCTGGCATATATTAAAAATAGTGCATTGACTGTGCCCCACATGGCGAGGACACAGTCAAGTGTGAGCAGTTTGCATTGCTCCTGCAGCCTGCAATGACAGACCTGCTATGAGCAGTTTACTGGGGTCACTCAGGGTGGTATATAACTGTTCTGCAGCACTGAGGACCTCTTTAACACCTATGCCCTGGGCAGGGCACCCCAGGTACCATATTCTAGCAAATAATAAGGGGATAAAGTCTTTGCCAATTTAGCATTACCAAGGTGAACATAGCAGCTTTGGTTGAGATCACAGGCACTGGGGTCTAAGTTGCAGATTCCAGTGCACTATCAGTGTCATAACCATCAGCATCTGGAGCAAACAGTGTGTGGGGGCATGACCACACAAAACGGGCAGTTTTCTACATATCTCAGACAGGCCAGGACACTTTGTCTGTCACAATCTGCCAAAAAAAGACTTTTAGACTGAAATGCAGATGAGGCCTGAGCACAGGGTTGGCTTTAGGGTGGTGGACCAATGCGGCCGCACTGGGCCGTGACCTTCAGGGTGTAGGGGGGCACTGACTACAAGGGGTGTGCAGTGTTTGGAAATAACTTACAATTTAAAAGCATCTGTAGCAGTGTTCCTTGTGTGTATAGCTTTCAGGCAGCAATAAAAATGTTGATTTCTCTTGTGATAAGTGTTCCTACAAGAGAGGGAGATCAGAATTTTGTTTGGTGGTAGTTTAGGAGGCCATAAAGTAGTGCAGATGGTTAAAAATGCCTGCTGCAAAGAACAGATCTGTATTTTATGTGGATAGCTGAGTAGATTAGTAAAGCCAGCCTTTACCTGCGCTTTAAAACAAATGAAATGTATGTGAGAGAGGGACTATGGAGATTTAAGGGGCACTTTTGCTGGGTGGTACTGAGTAAATCCCAGAAAGAGGTCATGGAAGTGGGCGGAATAAAAGATTGTCACACGAGGCCACCAGGGATAAAGATGGCCCAGCCTGAGCATCACGGACTCATGGAAGCTGGCATCTTTGTATCTCTGTCTTTCATTCCCCTTTCCATGTATTTCCTCTATTTTCTCTATTTAACTCCCACCTCCCGTTTCTTTATTGCTCCCTCTCCCTCCCGGTCTCTCACTCATCCTTCCCTCCGTCAGTCAGCCCCCCTCTACTTCTGCCTCCTTCCAGAAACGTTTTTCAGGTTTTTTCTGGATGAAATCTTATCAGGGTGGAGATAGCAAATAGGTTTTGTTTATTTTGTTGGGAGTGGAGGTGTCAAGGCATTTTATGAGCAAACAGCCTGAGTTCCCAAGATGTGTATCTATAATTTAATGTATATTCTGGCAGTCTGCCTTCTCTTTGGAAACTCAGGTGACACGTCATCAGTGCAGAGTTAATTGGAGCCCTTTTGTACATCAAATGTAAGCTTCTCAGCTCTATGTAAACAACTACCAAGAAAGTGATGAAGAACATTGGGGACAACAGCTCATATGCGCCCCTTCCTCTTACCAAGTGGCCCCCTGTGCCGTTAGAGAATCTTTGCTCCAATCCAGTCTGTTTCATTGATTGTTTGATTTGTGGAATACCTGTGACCCTATGAGAGTGAGCTAGACACCAACCCAAAGTTCAGAGGTCGTTACTTTCTAGGTCTTGCACCTTATGTGAGATGGTGTTTGCAAAGTGAAAGGTGAACCTTGAGCAGGGCCTCCTGCTGCTGAGGTTTTTAAGTGGTGCCTGCTGAGTTTTGATCAGTGGTCTGGCTGAAAGCATGGAGCAAAGATTCGACTAATCTACTTGAATAACACTCAAAACTGCAGAATATGGGGTGAAATAATTTCGAGACTCTTGTCCATAGGCTGTAAATCTGTTTTTAGAATGTTGAATGGTTAACAGTGCTTTGGTGGGGCTGGCCATGGTGGTGCATGACTGCTTGAATGAAAAGTTCAAGTTCTGAACATTTCCTGTAGCTCCTCAGCTCAAAGTCCATATAGAGCTGATTCCCTCATGGACATGTATTATATGACCATGAGATTGCTGTAAAAGTGTTTATTCTTATTGATCAAACGCAAGGAGATGATGGATGGAGCGCTGAAACTTTTCAGACACTCCATCATACTTCTTTAGCTCACTTCGCCACCCCATTTCATACCCAGCCATATGCAAATCAGTGTTGACCCTGTTCTTCATTGGGACAGTCCAGCCTGAAATGCCAAGCCAGGTTTCAGCCTCACTGTGGCTCCCAACCAGGCGGGCAACAAGAGCCAAATTTCGGGGGGGGGGGGCGCTGAATAATATTTCGGGGGGGGGGGCTAATTCTTCGAACCATAGACAGAGTGACTGAAAGAAGGGGTTAAAACAGAACAAAAGCCTAATTTACAAGTAAATGTTCTTTTAAAGACCTGTTAAGTACTCGGGTGCGGCTGCAATTAGATCGTCGCCAGCCCGCAAAGCTGTGTTAGCCTGGGCTGACTCACGCGACGGGGGGGGGGGGAACTGAAACCCCGTGAGCCCAATGGGTGTTGCCCTCTTGCTAGATAGAGGCAAATCTAGTTCCTGAGGCGGAAAGCCGGGAGCAAATGCTTGTGACGGTTTTTAAAATTTGAAAACTGTATTGTCGATTTTAATTTACCTGCTCCCTCTCTTCTGGGCATTCTTCCTTGCTATCAGCTGTGGCAGCCCCTCGTGCAGCGGACCTTAGCGCTGCCGAGGCTTGAGATTACACCCGCCACCATTTCCCACTGGCCTACAGGCCACGCCCACGACCGCGAGGCCACGCCCCCTTTTCGCCCGCAGCCTACTTAAACTCGCTGATTGCTAGCGCGTGATAGAAGCAAATCTAGTTCCTGAGGCGGAAAGCCGGGAGCAAATGCTTGTGACTGTTTTTAAAATTTGAAAACTGTATTGTCGATTTTAATTTACCTGCTCCCTCTCTTCTGAGCATTCTTCCTTGCTATCAGCTGTGGCAGCCCCTCGTGCAGCGGACCTTAGCGCTGCCGAGGCTTGAGATTACACTCGCCGCCATTTCCCACTGGCCTACAGGCCACGCCCACGGCTGCGAGGCCACGCCCCCTTTCCCCCCACAGCCTACTTAAACTCGCTGATTGCTAGCGCGTGATGGAGGCAAATATAGTTCCTGAGGCGGAAAGCCGGGAGCAAATGCTTGTGACTGTTTTTAAAATTTGAAAACTGTATTGTCGATTTTAATTTACCTGCTCCCTCTCTTCTGGGCATTCTTCCTTGCTATCAGCTGTGGCAGCCCCTCGTGCAGCGGACCTTAGCGCTGCCGAGGCTTGAGATTACACCCGCCGCCATTTCCCACTGGCCTACAGGCCTCGCCCACGGCCGCGAGGCCCGCCCTCCCCTCCCTATAAATATGTGCAAGCCTCGTATGCGCAGCGGGCGCGCCATCAGCGCGCCGAAGGCGCGCCTAAGGCAAGCCCGTCTGCGCCCGTCCGCGACCGACCGGGGACAGGGGCACTCCACTATGCGCGTTCCCTTACTTATTCCTCTGAACAACTGCATATCCTTAATAAACACTAGCCGCTAAACCCTGCAACCTTGTCTTATGTTCAAAACCTTGGCATTTCCTTTCCCATGTGCATTACGTCTCCTCCCCCACCCCTCCACCACTGCTCTCCTCTTGAACACAAGATCAGCCGTCAAGCATCAGACTGATATATTTGACCTCTTGGATTCCAACTCCCCTGACCTACTGTTCCTAACCAAAACTTGGTACAGATCTGACTCCCTACCAAGTGTACTGGCAGCCCTCCCGCCTCACTACTCCATGCTTCGCGCAGACAGACCTGAGGATAGAGCAGGTGGCGGTGTAGCCCTGATTTGCCCGCAAGGAACTCCACTTTCAGATACTCGCATCTCCCAGGCTGCCAGCGGCTGACTGCCTCGTAGTACCTTCGACCACGCTTAAGACCCCTATCACCTGTGTGTTGATGTACAGACCACCCCAGCCAATCCCTGGCTTTCTTCCTGCTTTCCAGGACTTATTGGCCACTTTAGTAGTCAATAATGTCGCGGTCCTCGTTTTGGGAGACTGTAATTTCTGGCCTACCGACCCGCTGAAGATATCACTTCCAAAGACTTTACCCATCTACTCCTCAGCCTCAATTTCACTCAGCATGTCCAAGGCCCCACCCACATCAGGGGCCATATTCTCGATCAGATTTGGACATTAAACATCCCGACCTCTACTCCTATCATATCGCCCTGCCCATGGTCAGATCACTCTTTGCTTGCCTTTTCTGTGGATCTGAGCATAAAAACCATCTTCCTCCCCCAAAAACACCTGGGCAAGGAATTGGACTCAAGTCGACATACCATCCCTGTGTAACTCGCTAACTACCACCTGCCCAGATCTATCGAGCCTAGCCCCACACTCTCAGGCTACCATTCTGGACCACTGGCTCACTAAAGCCTGTGACCCAGTGGCTCCCCTGAAACGGGTCACCATCAACCGCACCCACAATGCTAACAAGTGGTTCAATCCTGGCCTCAAAGCCAAGAAATCAGAGCTACGACAGGCTGAACGAGCTTGGAGAAGGACCTACTGCCCGACCCGAAGACAATTCTTCACCACCCAACTCAGTGAATGCAAACAAGCCATCTTGACAGCCAAAACAGAATACTTCTCTGGGCGCATCCTAGCCACAGAAAACCAATCTAGGGAGATTTTTTCCACCGTCCACGAGTTGGCTTCATCAGACAGAACCTCGCCCAAGATTCCCCCCTACCAGTCCTTATGCAACTCGCTCAACGAGTTCTTCATCGAAAAAATAGTCCGCATCAAAGCTAACATCCCTCCTCCCTCGCTCACTTTCACCCATCCACAGCCACCGGACAATAATCGGTCCCTCACTATCATTCCCTCACTGACTAAAGAATCTCTGCTCCCTCTACTGAGGCATGTCAAGTCGGGCTCCCCAGCTGACATCTGCCCGGCACGCATCCTCTGTCAGATTTTTACTGAATGCCCAGTCCTCGCCCTCACCCTCCTGAATAATTCCCTTACGCTTGGTTCTGTCCCTGCTTCCCTCAAAACCGCCACAATTCTCCCAATTCTAAAAAAACCGGGCACCGACCCGTCCTCCCCGGCAAACTATCGCCCCATATCCCTTCTCCCTTATCTGGGAAAGGTAGCTGAGTCCCACGTCACTCAGGTGCTCAGCTCTTTTATAGAGGACAGTAATTATCTTGCACCCTGTCAGGCGGGCTTTCGTCCCCGCCACTCTACTGAGAAGGTGGTTATTTCGGTCATGGACCAACTCAGGGAGGGACTTGACACTAACACTCCTCAAGCCCTGGTCCTCCTAGATTTGTCTGCCGCATTTGACACGGTGGACAATTCCATCCTTTTGTCCCGTGTCAAGGCGGCGGGCATGGGGGAACAGGTACTGACCTGGATAGGTTCCTTCCTGGCCGATCGAACTCAGGCAGTCCACCTTGCTGAATTCTCTGCCCTGCCTCGCAGGGTGAATTGTGGCGTTCCTCAGGGATCTTCCCTCTCCCCCCTCTTATTCAATCTTTACATTTTCCCACTTATTTCTGCACTGCAACAACTGGAGGTCACAGTCTACAACTATGCTGATGACCTCCAACTCATTTTAAATTTTTCTTCCCCCCTATCTGGTGCCGCTAGCCTCCAGTCCTTCATGCTGTTTATCCGGGATTGGACGAATGCAAACCATCTTAAACTCAACCCGGATAAGACAGAACTGATTTTAACTGGAGGCAGTGGCAACCCCTGGTCTCCTTCATTTTGCCCCCCTTCCCTTGGCTCACCTCCCACTCCCTCTTTTTCTGTCAAAACCCTTGGTATTACTCTCAATCAAGATTTGACCCTCCATTCTCACATCAGTTCTGTTGTTTCTTCTTGTTTCTTCACCCTGCGCATTATCAGGAAAGTATCCCGGTTCCTTTCCCCCTCTGCACTGAAACTTATAGTGATGGCCATGGTCTTATCCAAGATCGACTACGGGAACATTATTTATGATGGCGCTCCCGCCTACGCACTCCAGCGCCTCCAGCTGGTGCAGAACCAGGCTGCCCGCCTGGTACATGGCCTATCCAAATATCATCACTCTTCACCCCTTCTTATTGCCCTCCACTGGCTCCCCATTAAACAACGTGCTCTATTCAAACTTGGCTGTCTCACCTTTCAAGCCCGGGCGGGCACTGCCCCTGCTTTTATCAACTCTACCATCACTAATTACTGCCCCTCCAGAGCGTTACACTCCTCTTCTAAATCTTTATTAGTTATCCCCCGATTTAACCCCTTCAGCGCTAATGACAAGGGTAACTCGTCATGGAGTTTCCATTGATTTCAATGGAAAGTCAATGGAGCTCCTTGAACACCCTTAGCAGCCAAGTGGTTAAGAAAAAAAGATCGGGAGGCCAGAAATTCTCGGTTCTAGCACCTACCTTCTGGAACTCTCTTCCACCCCAGGTCAGACTTTCCCCCTCCTATCTTGAGTTTCGCAAAGCTCTCAAGACTTTTCTGTTCCAACAAGCCTTCAGCCTATAGCCCCCCGCGTCCGTCTTAACTCAAGAACCCTCTAGCGCCAAGAAACTGCACAGTGAACGCGCGCTCTATACATTTTTTTAAATTCAAATTCAAATTCTTTCTCCCAACAGACGTGCAATCCAGCTCTACTGTCTCCTTCCCTGCAGTTGCAGACTCTGCGCCTTTTCATTCCGAGACGCTCAGGTCCCAAAGGAATTCCAGTCCCTTCCACATTGCCTGACTTCCTGTTTGTATTCTGACACCACACCGGTCCTGCAATAGAAGAAGGGTGCAGCCGGCTCTGGGGACATCAAATATATCTTCTATAGCCCTAGGTCTGTGACACATCCCCATACACAGATTTTCAGGATTGAGCAAAATGAGAAATCGAGATTGGAAGTCTGCACCCGCTAGATCTTTTCCAGACCTATCCTGAACTTCAAACCGAAAAGGTTGCAGTGAAAGGAACCATCTAAGGACCGGTTTCCTCTGTTTTGACTTAACCACGTTAACAGGGCATGATCAGTGTATAGTAGGAATGCTTTGCCTTCAAGATTATAACAGCGTTTGGCAGCCATCCACTTGATAGTTAAACGTTCTTTCTCTAAGTGGGATATGCAGTCTCCCAGGGAAATAGTTTTTGACTCATATAGAGGTTGTATTTCTCTACCCCATCAACATCAATCTGGGATTAGATACCTACATCTGAGGCGTCTGTTTGTACTATAATGTTTTTCTCAAAATTAGGAGAAATTAGAACTGGTGTAGATGTAATGGCCTTTTTGAAAGGCTGGAACACTTGTACAGCTTCTGCTAAAGGGTGTTGAAATACCTTGTTAGGAGTTCCGTTTTTTTAAAAGATTGGTTAAAAAAGTAGCTATTGTAGCGAACTTGGTATAAACATTCCGGAATATTCTGCTAACCCCAAGAAAGCTCTGATTTCCTTTTAATTTGTAGGAAAAGGTACTTCAGTAATAGCTTTAATCTTTTCGTATTGGGGTACTATGACTCCATTTCCTAAAAGGTAACTGTTGTAAATTAGTTACAGTAAATTAGTTGTTCTCTATGTCTTTTATGTCTATTGTGTTTGGAAACCCCGCTCTTCTAGGTTCCTAGTGAGTGTTTGATCGGGACCCATGCATGAGCTGCCTTCGAGTGACCGGTTTGCCCTAGTAGAGGTGGATGTTTTCTTGCAGTGGTTGAGTGTAAACTTTTTGAAGCAAATCAGTACAGGAACTACCATCAGGCCTTTGGGTCGTTTGTTTCAAGAAGAAGGTGTTCCATCCGTCCTCATCACTGACAGTGGCACAAAATTGGTTTCCAGGGAAATGCAAGAATTTTTGAGAGATTGTGGGTTTTTACCAAACTATACCATCTGTACCACCCACAGGGGAATGGCCTTTGTGAAAGGGTGAACAGGCTGGGTAAAGGAGTGATACAGATGGCGTGTGCTCATGGTTTGATGGTGCGTAGGTTAGTAGATTATATGGTTTAGGTGAACCGCACTCCTGGCCATCCTCCTAATCTTAAATGTCCCTTTGAACTTATGTGAGTTAGGCCTCCTGGATCCAATTTAGTTCCAGTCTGTATGAAAGAATGGGTGGAAAAAGGTGGCAAGAGTGAAGAATCCTGCAAAGGGGGAAAGTTTCTTGTTCTCCAAAGTAGTCCCCATCGTATTTGTGTGGGAGATTTAGTGAAAGTCAAAGTGGGGACAGTTGGGAGAGGTATTTTAAATTTTTCAGAACCTTTCAAAGTTTAAAACGTGTTCAGGTATAGTGTGGAACTGGACAATGGTCAGAGGTGGAACTTTAATGAAGTAAGTAGGGGACCCCCTCTAAAGGAACAAATAGTGGTCAGGGAGCAGAGGGGAAAAAATATCAAAATACAACAAGAGTCTCCCTCATGACCTAAATTATTATACAACAGAATCAATCCAAATAAACACAGTAAGCAACCAACCCAAATGTAAACCTACTAGACAAAACATTCTAACATTTATAAAAAATATATTCTTTTATTTCATTTCTGTAATCAAAACCTTTTTCATTATTATTTCTTTATATTTTAAACATACATTATGTATTCATAAATAATCACCAAATAAAGAGACAATATCCAAGAAACAGAATCCCTTCTATCTGCTTCCAAATCAGGATCCCCCAAAGACCTTATTCCAGCTAAAATCTCCAGGAGTCTTGCAGTGGAGCTGGCAACTCCTCTCTGCTCTATCTTAAATAGCTCAATCATTGAAGGCAAGCTCTCCATGGAATGGAAAGCCACCCAGATTATGCCCATTAGGAAAAGCACCAAACTTCCCCCTGGCATGATCTCCAACTATAGACCCATCTCACTCCTCCCTCTCCACAGCAAATTGTTGGAAAAACACATTAATACTCACCTTTCTATATTCATTAAATCCTCCAACTGCCTGGATCACTCAGTGTCAGGATTCCGTTCTAAGTACAGCACAGAATCAGCCTTGGTCAATGTCATAGATGACATCAGAATGCATGTGGACGCTGGCCGAGCAGTAATCCTCATACTGCTCGACCTGTCCGCAGCGTTCGACACCATCTAACACTAGATCCTACTGGAAAGATTACGAACCATAGTTATTCAATAAACAGCCCTAGACTGGCTGACGGACTTTCTCAAGGGAGGAACCCAGACGGTAAACCATGGTCCCTTTAAATCTAGGGCCACCGTGGTATCCAAGGGCGTACCTCAGGGTTCCTGCCTCAGCCCCTTATTATTCAACGTTTATGTCGCCCCCTCGCAGCACTCCTAAGGAAAATATGGTTTACCCCCATTTCCTACGCAGATGACAGTCAACTCCTCCTTACCGTTGACAGAAACACCCCAAACATCGAAAACATCTTTTCAGAGGGCATGAAAACAATAACATCTTGGATGAGTAGCAACCTCCTGCAGTTGAATGCAGATAAAACAGAAATAATGCTATTTAAAGACTCTACAACCAGCTGGTCACCCAGCTGGTGGCCAGATGAACTAGGTCCTGCTCCTTCCCCAAAGACAGTGGTCAAGAACCTCAGAGTCCTAATAGACAGCAAACTAAACATGGATAAGCACATAATCGCAACCAAATGGGTCTGCTTCCATGCACTCAGCCTGCTCCGGAAAGTCTTCCACTTCCTGCCCTCCCCCACATGCAAAACCCTGGTACACGCCCTGGTACTCAGCCGACTAGATTTCAGCAATGCCTTGCTGATCTCTGCTAAGTAAACCTCCCTGAGAAGTCTACAAGTGGTACAGAACACAGCAGCTTGCCTAGTAACCAGTGCTCCCCATCGTACCCCCTGACTCCCCCTTCTCCACAAACTACCCTGGTTAGCCATACTGGAAAGAATTCAATTTAAAATATGCTGTCTGGTGTTCAAAGGCCTTAATCAGATGGGACCAGCATATCTGGCGGATAAACTGGTCAGATACACCCCTACAGCACCCTTCTCTCAAAGGGGAAAGGTCTTATCACCATTCCACGCATAAACAAACCAGACTTGGAGGCAAAGCATTCTCCTATCTAGCCCCTCATATCTGGAACCAACTACCCTTGGATATCTGACAATGCACTAATTATCTTACCTTCAGAAAAAAACTCAAAACATCACTTTTCTAGCTCCTAGTCTATACCTCTTCATGTCCTCAGTGCGGAAATACCCCAGCTGAGGTAATTCAAGTGCTCTATAAATGATATAAATAAATAAATATACAATTGAATCAATTACGATAAACCCCGGTAGAAAGGAATACAAATACACACCAACTCATTCAGATCTTACTCATACACACCCAACCAAACCTTCACATTCATAACATATCTGGTGAACACAACTACAAGATAATAGTGTAATCGAAATGACCAATGACAAGAACTGCAGAAAGCAGGTTGTTTTCAGGGCAGTGGTTGACGTGTTTTGGTGGCTGCAAGATGATAATATGCCACCTTCATCGGGACCTGCCTGATATAGTGCCCTCTCAGGGGCCACTCCACCCGGGGAAAAAAGAGAAATCACACCTGAAAGGTATAAAGACATTTTTAGGAGTGGAATGCCCACAGAAAATGTATGAGTAAATTTGATAACAGAAGGGACCACCTTCTACAAAGATGAAGGAACAATATTCCTTGCTTTGACGTTATATGCAAAAAAAGTTCACAAATTGTGTACAAATTGTGTACAACTGTATAATGTAAACCAATAGGCCCCTACATACTCAGGGCCCACATGAGAACCATACAGAAAACAACCAGTGAATTACAAATACCACCACCAAAAAGGCAAAACAGAAACATGCAAACAGTCTCCCGTTTGCACCCAGCAAAGAAGAAGTTCAAGCAATGCAGCTTCAGTCTACGACTAGCTCCTGTGCCCATACTTACTGCGAGAACTGTTTGACAATCCTCTATTTTGGAAAAAGCAGATGTATTATAGATATAAAGTCTGAGGACTAGACACTCCTCAACCCGTTGTTAACAAGCAACATTCTCAGTACCTATGAGGGCAAAATACACATAGAGCCATTGTCTACATCTCAGTAGATCAGATCAAATACATAACGGCCCATCCAATATGCACTAGTCCCCTAAAGTGAACATCACAAAATGTCAATCCATAAGAAGATTTCTACTCCCATCACGACAGAAAGGAAACATAAGGTTCCCCTATTGCAGACTACAAAAAAGCGGCACATGGCAATCAGTATCTCACCTTGAGCGACTCAATACCATATGACATTGTTTGGAGTTGCCTGTGGATACTCCAGAAAAAACACTTTATTCCTGCATACAAACAAGAAAAAGAAAGAAGGCGGATTTCTTAACCTTCCAGGTCGTATATCAATAGCAACCTCAATGAGGTACAATGTTTGACACGGCTCACCAACCTGTTGGGGATTCTTTTAACACAATGTGTATAACGCCGGTCCAAACACATCTGAGGAGGTATTCATGCATAGGACATCGAATATCAACGCCAAATAGGTAATAAAGTATCCCTAGCAAGATAATGTACATAAGGTCAGCCCAAGATATAACGGTGGAGAAAACACCTTACTGAAGTATCTGTTCCTCCCGAGAAAAGGCCCGCAGGTGAACATACCTGGTCAGCCATATAAACGTATTCACAACAATCTTTCCTATCTAAGTAACACGACATGAATGTGCAGACTATATTGAAGATTTGTAAAGTCACACATAAACTCTCTTAGCTGTAATCAAACACCATGTCTCTGACAAGTGTATCCAAAAAAACGTTGCTGTTACCTAAAATCTCTCCATGTCGTCCATAGGGCCTCCTACTCCTATCTTTCCAAGTATTGTATGCTTCAGTCTATATCTGGCTGTAAAAAAATATAAGGCAACACAAGATCCCCATATTGATGTACACTACTGAGCCTATGCAAACAACATATTTCTCACTATAGTGGTACCCTCTATTGTACCCCAACAGCTATATCGCTATTCATAAGGTGCTGTGGACAAGCAAGACAGCAAAGAAACCTCATGATGGTATAAGATTATAAACAAACACAAATGGGACCAGCTGTGCTAGAACCTTCTACAGTCACAGGGGCTGCACAGCAACTACACTGTATAATCCACAGGGCAATGTACCTATTCTCACATTATGTACAAGGAAAAACACCCTTTCATAATACATACCATGCTGCTAATCCACTAGTCAGGGCCAACAACCCAGTATTAATGTTAAGTGGGCCTCTGCACTAAACGTTGTAAACCTCCTCACCTTCAAATAACTACATACGGAGATCAACAGCAGTCACGGCACGTCGCGTCCTCAAGACAGTCCGGTAGAAGACTGGCGAGGCAGAGAGCCCGATTTAAATACCCAGGATACGCGCGTTGTTAACGCGAACAACTAACACCTGGCCTGCCAGTCACTGCAGTCAAAAACAGACTAGCGCCCAGGCTACCTGTCACTGCAATAGTTGTAGGACCAAACAGCAAAGAAAGACAGCGCCATCTTGGAAGGGTGAAAATTCAGAGCAGAAGATAAAACCTAAAATGAGACCTGTGCAGTTAACAGCACATGAAAACATAACAAATGCTCACTGATGTAACTGAGCGCATGTACGTCCCTTCCCCACACCAAAACTGGCTACCATGAAGCCCGTCACCGAATACAGGGGAGGAAGGAAATGGCGAGCTAATGGCAACAGATGTATATACAAGAGCCATGCCATCCAAAAAAACGCGTTCCTACAAATGTATGCACAATCAAGGCTAGTCCCTGCCAGATCGCAGAGCCACAGTACAGAAAGCAGAGGTGGATGTGTAGAATTGTATCAGAAAAAGAGCGTGACGGGTGAAGAAATGCTGTCAAGAAATGATGGGTATGTGTTAGCAAATGAAATAGATGAGTCAGATTTTACAGCCAGCGAGGAGGTCAGTCAAGGAGAGGGGTGTGGGTCTGGAAACCGAAGGGGCATATCATAAATTGGAATAACCCAAAAGGAGTGGATAAGGCAGTTTTTTCTCTATTTCTTTATATGGGACTTGCCAATAGCCTTTGGTAAGGTCTATAGCAGTTATATATTTGGCATTTCCTAACCTCTCATTTAGTTTGTCACTGGGAAGTAGGTAAACATCCAACTTAGAGATGCTATAAACAGCATGATAAATAATCCATACAGATTCATAATCTCCTACTGGGTTTGGGAACTAAAACTATGGGAGAAGACCAGTTACTCTGGGAGGTTTCTATAACACCCATTTTTAACATTTGTTCTATCTCACTATGAATAGCTTATTGCTTTGTAGCAGGGATTCGGTAAGGTCTTAATTGTTCTACATTCCCTTCAGGTGTGGGAATAGTTTGTTCTGTCAGATTAGTCTTCCCTGGTACTTCAGCAGAAAAAAAGTTGTAATGTTTCTTTTAATTCCTCCCTTTGTTCTTTGGACAACTCTTCATTTATAGGTAGCTGATCTAGAGTAGAACCAGTGTTATTTTCAGGTCGAATGTGGAATACAGGTTTTGGCAGAAATCCTAACCATTTTTTCAGAAGATTTAAGTGAAAGGTTTGTTCTTTATGGGTTCCAATCTTTAATTTATATGAGACCTTTCCAATTCTTTCAGTGATCTCAAAGGAGCCTTTCCATTCAGATTTCATCTTGTGGGCTGAGTTAGGTAATAATACTAAAACTTAGTCGCCTGGTTGGTGTATCCTCCATTTCTTCCTCTTATATAAAGTTGTTTTTGTTTCCTTTGGCTTTTCTCTAAGTTTTCATGCGCTAATTCTTTGAGCGTTCCTTTACGAGATTTTAACTGTTGGCTATATTATAAAAGATTACCTGCTTTAGGTTTCATATATTTTTTCCAAGCCTCTCATGTAATCTCTAGGAGGGTAAGATTTTTTGCCAATGTAGCAGCTCAAAAGAGGAGCACCCTAGGCTACTCTGCACATGACTCCTCAGTACAAAAAGTGCTAGGGGAAGCATTTGGTCCCAGTTTTTCCCTTCCCCTGATCAATTGTTTTAAGCAACCCATTATACCTTTCCACTATACCATCTATTTGAGGGTGGTATACTGAGGTTTTGATATGTCTATAATATAATTGTTTGCATCTCTGAGTCATTATTCGTGATACAAAGGGGGTTCCTTGGTCTGTGAGAATTCCTTCATTTGGGAGCCCAACCTGAGAGAACAATTCTATCAATTATCTTGGCTACGTATAGGAAATGCCTCTAGATATCGGGCAGATTAGTCTACAACACAAGGGCATATTGATGCCCTTTTGAGGACCTGCTAATAGATGGGAACAAGCATAAAACATGATTTGATCTTGGAAATTATTGGGGACTAGCAATTGAGGTGGATCAGTGGGCCCTGCTGTTCTATATAGGAGTCATTTTCTTATTTGAAAATGAGGGTAGGTATGGGTATCGTTTTGTCATGCCTTATCCCAAATAGATTAAAGAAGGGTATAGTTTATCATTCTGTATAAAACAAAAGTTGCAATCTATCATCCAAGGTTTGGGAATTTGGAAGGCATCTTGTGGAGTTGGGGTGTTAACTTCTACCGGATTGAATCAGTTCAGTTCAGTTCTATTTTATCCACAATTTGTTTTGCATAAAAGCAAATGCAGACAAATACATTCATTTCTTAATTTTTTTTTATTTAGCTAAGATGCTATTGAACATAAAATTAAATCATAAAAACAATTTCATCAGTGCATTCGAGGACAAGGTGATGCCATACTCCCCAAATCTATCCCTGCGCCCTTTATCCAATAGCAGTAATCATGTGCAACTATAACTTATCATTTCTAGTCACTAGAGTGATTTCCTGTGTTTCACAATAGCCCATAAATATGTTGCCAATACAAAGCAGACAGAGGCTATCAAGCTGTTGCATGGATCATTGCTTGTTTATACTGTCTGAAATTCATTAAAGGCAGAAATGGAATCAATATAGATTTTCTTTGTTGAGAATAAAATGACCCAAAAAAGCAGTAGATGGTGAGCTGATTGTTAGATAAGAATAAGCATCACATCTTACTGTAGGGTGCCCTACTCCTATCTGATTGCAGCTGCATTCTCTAGGAAGATGTGCTACAGTTTAGTTAAAGAGAAGGTAGCACAAGCTAGCGGGGAGTCAAACAGTTCACTCAAGCCAATGCTTGCCAGTGTGGATCACATATATCTTAGCCATGGTATTTCTTTGGCATGATCCAGTTTGAGGCACTCCCTTAATACTGCCTGGCTGAGAGTCGGACCCTCACTTTTCCTAATAGAAAGCCACAGTAACAGGGGAGCAATTTAAATTTTGTCACTAATATAAGATAGTCCCAACTCATTATGAGATTTAAAATTAGAACAATTTTGAGGTAAGAAACGTAGCTTTTCAGCAAAGGCATCTTCTATACCATGTAGAGAATCTATTTTTGCTCTACGCCACACTGCCGTCTCATAAATGGCTGCCGCATTGGCTTTTCAGTAATAAAATATGTAACATTTCTGGAAACAGTTTGTTCCCCACTTTCCTTGTGAAGTGAAATATGGCTGCAACGTCTCTCTCTCTCCAGATTCAGGGCTCTATTGCTCACCATATATTTCCAAGAAGAATTCCCATTGAATAAGACCCCAAAACAGGGGTAAGGGATCAACCAACTCTACTCTGTGCTAGGCAAGATAAAAAGCTGGACACTGTTTCTACGTGAGCCTGCGAATAATAAAAATGATTTAACTGGTTTACATGCAGGTCCAGGGAGAGAACGAACCAGCAAATTCTTCTATGAGGCTTTGCAGTGTTCTAGGAGTATGTGACATGAGCACTGCATCATCTGTATAGGGGAGAATGGGGAGTTGGGCCCCTCCGATATATGAAACACCCTTAGTACAATTTCCCAGGGCATTCTCCACCTTATTAGTGTACAAGGAGAACAAAAATGGGGCAAGTACAAAGCCTTGTCTCACTCCATGCTTAATGCCAAATGGATTAGTGCATTTCCCAGCTATGCCAAACCTAACATTTGTTGTGGCCCCTACAAAAAGCTCCCTGATAAAATTGATAATCACAATGTCAAATCCCATGGATATCATGATTTCCCATAGCTTACTATAAGCCACACAATTAAATGTGGTTGATAGATTCATGAACGCCAACTACAAGTAACCCTTTGTGCGATTGTATATTTTGCAACCACCATATTTAGACATTGGTCGATGGTGCTCTGTGTCTTTTTCTAAAGCCATATTGAACTTTAGAAAGACACTATTTCTCCTCTACCTAGTCCTCCAATCTATTTAGAAATAGGCCACACATTAGCTTGGCTTTACTATCAATCATTGATTTCGGCCTATAGTTTTTAGGATCTCTCCTATCTCCTTTTTGTAGATGGATATAATGGTGAAATGTTTCTAAGAGTTGGGGGGGACCCTCCTTTACAACTGCATTGAACACATTTATCAAAAGTGGAAACCAAAGATCTGTCGGAACCAGGAAGAAATCAGCAGGGACCCAGTCTGGGCCAAGAGCTTCTACGAAGCCCGAGAGATCTCATGCATCTTAAACTTTAAAGGGGTGGAATTTGCCTTCACCATTAGATGACTGTTAGAAGTACTGTTCTCTAGAGAGTTCTGAAAGATCTTTTCGAAGTGTGTTACCCAGCCCAGCTCCTCAATATGGAAGTCAACAGTTGGCCCGGTGTCTTCTTGGATAAAGGGTGCATTAACCACTTTCCAGAAGCCTCTAAGTAAGTAAGTAAGTAGGCCTCTAGATACTTTGGCCTAAGAAGCTCACCACAAATCCAACCAAGCTTCCTCCCCTAGGGATTTTAGTCTATTCTTTCTAGATACCCTATAGCTAGCCCTTAGATTCTGTACATCTCTGGGTATCAAATGCAAGGCTTTATGAAGATTTGATAAAGCTTTGGTACATAAAGAGTCAACGCAACACTGAAAGGGGGATGGTTTAGTTAGAAAAGACCTTTTCAGATGAAGTTAGCCTTATCTAGTAGTGAAATAAAGTGAGTTTTAACCCAACAAGGATCCAGCCTTGGGTCTAGACAGACCAGGATCTCAGGTTGTTTATGACTCAGAATCAAAGGGAAAACATTCTCCTCGTCCACTATATGCCCCTTCAGGATGTAACCATTTTTCCTTGCTAGGCGGGGTGTGGGAATAATGTCTGGATGGATCTTCTCACTACCTTCCCTATTAATTTGCAGGCCCAGTCAGCATGATCTCCCAGTCCCAAAAACGTTGACTGCATTTTATTCGCTCTCCCACTAAGGGTGGTTGTTACAATGATAAAATCTAGGGTGGACTCCGATCAGAACTCCCAAATATTGCCTCCAAGGCACCTGTTAAAGGGTTTAATGTGTTAACAATCCTAAGATTCCATTTTACCTGGAGCCTATTTAAGGCATTTCCATAGGTTTTGTGTTTAAAGTTGATCATGTTGTCGCCAACACAGTCTGTTACCCCAGACTGGTTTGCCCATCTTTGGGCAGCTTTTGGCAATAATATCCCCCACCCAGATAACATCCAGGGGTTTAGGATACTGAGCCATTATTTTACCAACTACCTGTTCTAAAGAATCAACCTCTGATGACATGTCCCGTCAAAGCAGTTATTATAGAAATTGATAAAGATTATATCAGAGAATATATATTACCCTCACATATCAAGACATGAAAGTATGGAGAAGTATCTAAGGATTTCACAATATTATTAGTATCAGCTAGGAGAATGAAAATATATTATCCCCCATGCAAGCAGGGTTTCGATCAGGCACCAGCACGATAGATCAGGTGTTTAGACTTACTATGCTTTACTGGAAGGTAGTCTTTTTGGGAGGAGGGGTTATTTATGCTGCATTTGTTGACCTCAAGTCAGCTTTTGATTTGGTGCAAAGAGGTAAACTTTGGGATTCATTGAGACATATGGGTTTACCTGTTGAACTCCTGGAAATAGTCATGAGACTATATGAGGGCAATTTTGCACAGGTGAGATGGGGTAAACAGGGTCAGGTGACTCACAGATTCCCTGTAAACCGTGGGGTGCACCAGGGATGTGTGTTGGCCCCTACCCTGTTTCTCCTCTTCATCAACCAGGTCGTCAAATTCTTCTCCAACATTCAGACAGATGCTCCGTCTTTGGGGGGGTCTAAGTACCCTATGTTAATATTTGCTGACGATACCCTGCTTCTCTCCAAAACCCGTAGTGGGCTACAGACAGCCCTGAATAGGTTTGCAGAGTTTTGCAGGATTAATGACCTACAGATAAACGTAGATAAAACAAAATGTATGGTCTTCAGCAATAAAAACCCAATCACTAGCTCTGTTACTTTGAATGGCGTGTTGATTGAACAGGTAAAGGTAATGACCTATCTCGGTGTGACCCTGGACTACCAACTTAGTTGGAAGCCCCAGATTGAGGCATTAAATATTAAATTCCTTCGTCTCACAGGCTGTTTACTAAAGGAACAGAAGAAATCACTGACCAAACGTATTGCTCCAGCATTAAAAATATACGAAGCTAAAACAAAGGCAGCTACCCTATATGGCGCTGATATTTGGGGCTACAAGGACTTGATTACTTTGGTAAAAGCACAGAACAAGTTTTTACGCAACTTGGTTGGGCTCCCACAGTCTACACCCACCACACCATTGCTCTTAGATTTAGGTTGTAGACCCTTAAATGAGTTGGCCCGCTTTCGTTTGGTGGCTTTATGGCGTCGGCTCTGGGTTTCCCCAGAGCTTAGCCTCTTCGCCAATGAATTGGCGGAGGTAAAAGCACTGCTGGGTGCCTCTAGAATCCCCTGGTTTAAGGAAGTTAAATACACCTTGTCGCAAATGGGCTTACACCATCTGTGGTCTAATCCGGGAAATTCTATTTTTCCATCTAAACAAGAATTTAAAGATTTGTTTTGGGTATCCGTTAATCCAATTGCAGTTACCCAATCATTAGACACCAACCTAACAGGGCCCTTTTTGACTCATAAACTGACTCCTTTTCTAGAGCCTTACTGGGATGTGATTTGTAAAACTTTGGACAGGAAATTGTATCACCAATTCCGTGTAGGATCACTTCCCATTAATGCATTTACCACTAAGTGGTCGGGTAATGCAGGTAGCAGATGTCCCTGGTGCCCTGATCATGTAGAGAGCACTGGCCATCTATTTTTTGCTTGCCCAGCCTATCAAGTGTTGCGCTCGAAATGGCTCCAACCATTATGTAGTGGATTGAACACCAGAGGACACCTTGAAGCTCTGTGGAAATTTCGTACTATCAGATCTGAGCTCGTTGTGGTTGGTGTGGCCAAGTTCTTAGGCGGGGCCTGGTTGATCCGTATTAGGAAATTGAACACCTGATAAATTTTAAAGGATAATGTAAAAAAAATGTTTTCTTTTTTCTTTTAAAGTCTTTTTCAAATGTTTAATAACTTTTTAACTGTGATGAATGTTGCACTTCTTATATTTCATGTATTGCAACCTGTCTTTTATGAATTTTATTTCGAAATAAAGACTAATGAACTGAACTGAAAATGCTACCTCTAGCTCGACCTGAAGTAGGCAGTTGGGCTGGGGTTTGATAAGAACGATAGCCATTCAGGAAGACTGGGAACACGTCTCTTGGAGGCATAAAATATTGAATTTATTTACCTCCATCAGCCACTCAGGATTATCTTATTTGTTCTTGATTCCTGCTAAATTCCAGGTAGCCAACCTTAAGGTGTCAGCCCTCCCTCCCCTGCTCTTGCTTTCCCTTAGTGGCTCGGGTTCAGGGTCGTCAATATCCATCCTTGGGGTCGAGTTTCTGGTTAGGCAATCACAGTCCTTAAGGCTCTCCAATGGAGTATTACTAAAGGGGGATCTCAATGCCAATTATCTGTACATTGCTTAGGGGATAAGGAAGAATAGGAAGTCTAACTATGCCCCCACCCTGTTCCTGTAGTAAAGAGGTGCTTAGAGAAATGAGATAATAGTACGGCAAAAATCTGAGAACTTAGCGATGGTGCAGATGGGAGTTGTTTTAACATATGCCCCACTATAGCTGTATTGTCTAGGTTCACCACAATACAATTCCCCATTATGTTCTTGTAGTAGGGCCCACCCATCGAACTCTCCTCGCCATTAGGTTATGCCTGTGTAATTGCGGAAACCCTTGTGTAGTCTTAGCGAGCCAGTCCGACGCCTTCGCCATGAGTTGTTCCGTGGACTCCACCTGACTTTGTCTGAACTTAGACTTCCATTGTTCTTACTAAACGTTGTAGTAGTTACCTACCGGGCCACTGGATATGTTTTTGTATCTCCATGTATGCATCTGATATTACCAAATTTCCCTGGTATCATTTGCGATGGGAGGACTAAGTCGCCTTGTACTACTGACTGCTTGCAATCTGAGTTCAACAGAGCGGTTATCCATGTTTTATTAATTTTTACACTTATAAAAAAAAGGGCTCATCTCTTGGCTAAAATAAATGGAGGTTTGCACGTAATTGACTCCCATTGGTTCTTTTGTGGGCTTTTTGTTTTTACAAAAGCGGGCTACATGGCCCAGTCGCCACACTTAGAGCATTGTGGAGCAGAAGAGATCTGAAGCTCTGGTTTTGATGGATATGTTCTTTTTGTTTCCTTTGTAGTCTTCTGAGGTTTCCTATCATTATGAGTGTTCATCTGCTTAGGAAGAGTCCTTGTATTCTTTTAAATATGCCTTTAATGAAGGAGAATGCAAAAATAACAATTGATGGACAGAATGTAGAACGATGTCATACATTCACCCCAGTACAGAGATCTGGGCCTAAATCCATCATTTTTTTTGCACTCCACACCACCCCAGTTCAGACATGGCCATATGCAAATCAGCCTTGACCCTGTGCCTCATGGGAACAGTCCAGCCCGAACTGCCAAGCCATGTCTTTCCTGGAGTGGAATCAAGCATCCTTGGACCGGTTTCTGGCTATCAGCCGTCTTCAGTCAGGATAGCTTGACTCCAGTGGTGTGGAGAGCATGGGACTCACGTCTGAGCATACCATCCCACTCGGGGTGACAAATGCAAAAATAACAGTTGATGGACAGAATGTAGAACAATGTCATACATTCACCCCAGTACAGAGATCCTGGACTAAATCCATCGTTATTTTTGCACTCCACACCACCCCAGTTCAGACATGGGCATATGCAAATCAGCCTTGACCCTGTGCCTCATGGGAATAGTCCAGCCCGAACTGCAAAAGCATGTCTTTCCTGGACCGGAATCAAGCATCCTGAGACCGGTTTCTGGCTATCAGCCGTCTTCAGCCAGGATAGCTTGACTCCAGTGGTGTGGAGAGGAAGGGACTCACGTCTGAGCATACCCATCCCACTCGGGGTGACAAATGCAAAAATAACAGTTGATGGACGGAATGTAGAACAATGTCATACATTCACCCCAGTACAGAGATCTGGGCCTAAATCCATCGTTTTTTTGCACTCCACACCACCCCAGTTCAGACATGGCCATATGCAAATCAGCCTTGACGCTGTGCCTCATGGGAACAGTCCAGCCCGAACTGCCAAGCTGACTGATTTGCATATGGCCATGTCTGAACTGGGGGGGCAGAGTGGGCTAAAGAACGGTGATGGATTATACCCAGATCTGTTGACTGGGTGTGAGTGTTTAATTGGTTCAGATGCTCTGTCCATCACCAACCCTTTTTGTACCGCTTTGTTTGCCATAAGTTGGCAGGGAATGCTCAGACGTGAGTCCCTTGCTCACTTTGCCACTGGATTCAAGCAAGCCTGGCTGAAGACGGCTGTAATGCCAGAAACCGGTCCTAGGAAGCTTGTTTCCAGTCCAGGGAAGGCATGGCTTGGCAGTTCGGGCATGACTGTTCCCATGAGGCACAGGGTCAGACTGATTTTCATATGGCCATGTCTGAACTGGGGTGGCAGAGTGGGCTAAAGAACGGTGATGGATCAAACCCAGATCTGTTGACTGGGTGTGAGTGTTTGATTGGTTCAGATGCTCCGTCCATCACCATCCCCTTTTGTACCGCTTTGTTCGCCATAAGTTGGCAGGTTATGCTCAGACGTGAGTCCCTTGCTCACTTTGCCACTGGATTCAAGCAAGCCTGGCTGAAGACGGCTGTTGCCAGAAACCGGTCCTAGGAAGCTTGTTTCCAGTCCAGGGAAGGCATGGCTTGGCAGTTCGGGCATGACTGTTCCCATGAGGCACAGGGTCAGACTGATTTGCATATGGCCATGTCTGAACTGGGGTGGCAGAGTGGGCTAAAGAACGGTGATGGATTAAACCCAGATCTGTTGACTGGGTGTGAGTGTTTGATTGGTTCAGATGCTCCATCCATCACCACCCCCTTTAGTACCGCTTTGTTCGCCATAAGTTGGCAGGGTATGCTCAGACGTGAGTCCCTTTCTCACTTTGCCACTGAATTCAAGCAAGCCTGGCTGAAGACTGCTGTAATGCCAGAAACCGGTCCTAGGAAGCTTGTTTCCGGTCCAGGGAAGGCATGGCTTAGCAGTTCGGGCTGGACTGTTCCCATGAGGCACAGGGTCAGACTGATTTGCATATGGCCATGTCTGAACGGGGGTGGCAGAGTGGGCTAAAGAACGGTGATGGATTATACCCATATCTGTTGACTGGGTGTGAGTGTTTGATTGGTTCAGATGCTCCATCCATCACCGCCCCCTTTTGTACCGTTTTGTTCGCCATAAGTTGGCAGGGTATGCTCAGACGTGAGTCACTTGCTCACTTTGCCACTGGACTCAAGCAAGCCTGGCTGAAGAAGACTGTAATGCCAGAAACCGATCCTAGGAAGCTTGTTTCCGGTCCAGGGAAGGCATGTCTTGGCAGTTCGGGTTGGACTGTTCCCATGAGGCACAGGGTCAGACTGATTTGCATATGGCCATGTCTGAACTGGGGTGGCAGAGTGGGCTAAAGAACGGTGATGGATTAAACCCAGATCTGTTGACTGGGTGTGAGTGTTTGATTGGTTCAGATGCTCCATTCATCACCACCCCCTTTTGTACTGTTTAATGTAAGCGAGGCTGAACTCATGAATAAGTGTTAGTCATTTCTATGGGTAAGTCCTGCACATCAACATAAGCACTTTTCGGTATGATGGGGTAAGGATTCTAAAACTGTTTTAAACCTATTTTATCCATAATTTCCTCCTTGGTATGTTCTGGTTTTAACCATTTCTCAGCAGCCATTTTCAATTTAAAGTATAGGGATGTTGGTGTCTCACCTGGTTTTCCCCTCTCTTGTCTAAACCTCAAACGATAAGCTTCTTCATCCAGTCCGGCTCTGTCCTGTATCACCTGTTTTTACTTCCTCATATGTGGATTCTCTTAGAGGATGTTCTGTTTGATAGGCAGCTTGAGCCTCACCTGTTAGTAAAGGAGCCAAATGAAAAGGCTGTTGTTCTACAGGATAAGCACTAGCCCTAGCAGTTCTTTCAAATTTACCAGGAAGGCATCAAGATCTTCTCCTGGTAGTAGTTTTTGCAAAGTTATCATAGGTGTGGCGGTTATAGGAGCCCTATTGTTCACCAATTCAGACGTCTCTTGCAGTTGTTTCTGTGCCAGTTTATTAATATGTTTTGTTTGAGTCTCTTAGGCATCTCAAAATATTTCTCTTATCTGCCTTAGCTGAAGACATTTGGCGTTCTTGGGTCTATTCTACTTCTACTTTATGTTGTCCTTGTACTAAATATTGTATTAGTGCATACATTGTGTATCAATGGAGGGAGACTGCCACCTTTCTCCACCACTTGTTGCAGATACTGAGAATATAAAATCAGAAACAACTTCTTTAAGAAATTAAACTCACGTGCTTTATTTAATTCTCTTTTTGAAATAGCGTTTTGATGTCTGGAATTAATATCCTTTTTCTTCTTCCTTTCTGTAGGACCTTTGGTGTTCGTTGTCCGCCAGCACCCTGGACAGAAAGGAGAGGTCAAGTAAGTTACTATTCTCTAAATATTCTTGCTTTTATTTTGCAGTGTGCAGTGGAAAATTAATTTGCAAATCACATGAACACGGTGAAAACGCTTTGAGCATGCGTGCACTAATGTGAACTAATGCATGAAAGAACTACATTTGTGTTTCGAAAGAAACTAAATTAGTGCATGTCTAGGCCGCATTTCACATTTTGCATCCTGGTTTAAAACATTATAATAAATATTGCTGCTTTTGCTTTAAGCTTCTGCTAGGAAAATATTAACAGGGGATAGTGCAAAGGAGGGTGGCAAACAGTGAAAAGTGCATTTCCATGTAATTAATGAAAGTATATGTTTAATTCGCCATAGTGGGCTAGATGAGCCTGCAGTTTCTTAAATTGACCAGATAGATGAGGGGCTGGAAAAGTGAGCAAGAATGACCTGACAAGAGGGGCGTGGCTAGCAGCCAACGATGGTGGCTGCAGCTTAGAGAGGCTCCAGTGAAGAGGCGGCTTCCCACTGCAATCCGACATATTTATCCTGTCTTTCACGGTGCTTGAAGGGGTGGACCGGACCCGGAGTCCTTGCGGCACCCAGCTCAGCACTTTGGGGACGGCGGCGGCCTGAACGCAGATCCGAAACACTTGGCGGAGACCGGAGAGAGGTGGGGCCTATCGTCTGCCTGGAGGCAGCGGAGTTGCGGACAGACTGAGGCCGGCCGGAAGTTGCTTCTCGGCGGCGATGATTGGCCGGAAGTGCCGGCTCCTTGGACGCGCTGCCCGAACATCCATGGGGTGTCCTCCGGTGGCGAGAGCGGGGCCCCGCTGTGTCCAGAAGCAGCCAACACAACCGTGAGGTCAGGCTCAGAGGTGCGGAAAACGCCACGGATCGAAGAAACGAATCTGCCATATTACGCACTAGACGCGCGTCACACCCCGAGTCCCTGCAGCGGCCGCCCTTGCTGAGCGGAGATCAGTACAGCCTCCCGGGCGTGAACACAGAGGTCCGCTGTCTTGGCGGACTCACTTTTGGAAGCATCAACGGGCGGGCGTGAGGCGGTCACCTACGGCGGGGGCGGTGAGTCGGAACCCCCCCCCCTCCTGGAAAGACTTTGAAGAGGGCTCGAGGGACACTAGCGGCACGCATGCCGAGGGGGCACTACATCTCAGCAGAACGCGGGGAAATGACCCAGCACTTGTCGCGGCCCACTGCACCCCGCCTGACCTGCTGACGGACGCCCCGCGGGTATATAGGCTCGGCGGGCCGCCTAAGTTGCAACGCTATTGGGTGCGGTATCGCATCAATTACCACTCATGCAGATAACGCCCTGCCTGACCTCGCGTTGTGATTGGGAAGAAACCCAGCAGACAAGGACATAAGAGGGGACACTGCTCTCACTCACTGAGGAATCAATTGCGTTACCGTCCCACAGACGAATACAGGTAGACGAGTGGACAGCCCTCCTTGGCCCGAACACCGACCCTCCGTGGCAGATTGCAACGCCAGTAAACACTGCACCATGTCAAACAGAGGCTCCAGGCACAGCGCTACCCAGGCCAAGCTAGACAAATTCACCTATGAGAGGCAGACTCCTCCCCAAGAGCAACGCAAGACGGCGGAGAAAACGACGGAAACCGAGGGGACGAAAAAGGCCACAATTGAGGATGTCTTAGCGGCACTGGCCCAGGTGCAGACGACGGTGGGAGCTACAGCCACTGAGGTCACCTTGATACGGGTGGACCTCCAGAAAATGAATGAAAGGGTCAAACAGGTGGAGGTTGTCACCAAATCCTTGGTCGAAGATGTGTCCGAACTACAAACGGCGATGGAACGACTACAAACTGACAACAAACTGCTCAGAGACAAACTGGACGACCAGGAAGGACGCTCCCGGCGCAACAACGTCCGAATTTTAGGTGTGCCAGAATCGGAAGATACGGGGGCAATGGACCTCTATGTGGAGGACATAATCAAAACCAGACTCCAGCCTAAGGGACTGTCGAACTTCTTTTCGGTGGAGCGGGCCCACAGAGTGCCGGGGGGAAAACCTAAGACAGGAGGCCCACCTCGGCCAATACTGGCAAGGCTGTTCAATTTCAGGGACTGCGACGCCATCCTACAGGCCGCAAGAGTGGCGCCGGCCATCCAAATCCAGAACTCGAGAATAGCCTTCTTCCCGGACTACACGGGTCTCCAGGAGGAGGAGGAGGACGTTTCTGGAGGTAAAAAAAACGTTGAGGGAGAAGGAACTGCCATACTCGATGCTATTTCCGGCCCGGCTGCGAGTAGTAGCGGACAAAAAGGTGTGGTTCTTCGACTCCCCAGACGCTGCCCGGGACTGGCTTGAGGGATGGCGCACCGTGAACCGGCAGCGAAAAACACACAGATCGAATCACGAACGCGGAGGACACAGCGGGACTGGCTCACAAACGTCTGGTCGAGAAGGAGCGGAGGGCTCTCCCTCCCGTGGATTTGCAGGAGCCGGCGGAGAGGAATGACCCCTATTCTGAGATCCGCGTTGGAGGCAGTCGCTGACCATTGACACACCGTTTAAATGCTGCACATGGACTCTGGCAAGGCTACCCCGGAAGCACGCAGGGATGCCGCCTGCTCGGGGAGACGCTCTCCCCCCTACACGCAAGTACTCTGGTTGTGGGATGGGTTAAGCACTCTGCTCAGTTGGGGGGGCGGGCAGTTGAAAGTCCGTTAGGCAGGGGTGCAGGGAGGGGGGGTTGGGGAAGGGGTTGTTCTTTTAAAGTTAGGAATACACATGTACGGTCAAAGACAAAGACTAGGCTTCCACATGAGTCAATACAAGGTGGGTGGAGAGGGCAGGGGTCTAAAGCCTACATGAGGACCTTCAGTACTTTCCTACACGACTACACACCCAACGCCCATGACACACTTGCCCATCGATATACCATGGACCCCATAGTACCAAATGGCTGACGTTCCAATTCCTGAAAGGGGTGGAGTAGACGTTGAGACACAGTGCCCCTCCTTACGCCTAATGACCTGGAACGTGAGGGGACTAGGGGACAAGGTGAAACGGGGGCTGGTACTGACCGCGCTTAAGAGACAAAAACCCACCATAGCACTACTACAGGAAACTCATTTAACAGGGGGGGCTACCAAGGCCATGGATAGAAGAGGCTACAAGATGATAGTCCACTCGGATTTCACGTCCGGCTCCAGAGGGACCGGTATCCTGATACAGAAAAACACACGGTTTATCCCCCTACTTACTAAGACTGATGATCAAGGCTGCTTTGCAGCCCTGCAGGGGCAGTGGGAAGGAAAGCTTCTCAACCTAGTCTCAGTATACATTCCACCGGCACTACACTCGGTACACCTCCCTAAACTGGGTGACTTTATTCTGACTCTCCCCGAGGGGGAGGTTATCCTTGGGGGGGATTTAAATGCAATTCTGGATACACAACTCGACAGGTTTCCAACGCCGGTCCCCACGGGAGGAGTCCCCCGCCTCCAACGGTTCTTAACAGCCATGGGCCTGATTGATATTTGGAGGCACTTCCACCCCGGTGCGAAGCAGTACACCTTTCATTCCACGGTACATGGGAGTCTGTCTAGAATCGACCACTTTCTGACCCTGGGAGATGGTCTCCAACATATAGATACAATGGCAATTCACCCTCGAGGGATCTCGGACCACTCCCCACTTACTCTCACACTTTCCTCCCAGGAACGAACGCGCAAACGCATATATCCCATACATGCTACTTATCTCAAGATTCCCCAGGTTCGCAAGGCTCTTAAAAAGGCAACGACACAATATTTCACTGAGAATGTCCACTCGGTGCGCTCCTCCGAGGTACTATGGGAGGCGTATAAAACGGTCTTACGGGGACAAGCCATAAACTCCATCACGGGCTACAAAAGAGAACGGTCTCAGGAACTAGTTGATCTGGACTTAACTTTGCAGGAGTTGACAACGACACACGAATGACACCCCACTCCATCCACCCTACACGCACTTACACTGCAACAGCAGCTATACAACGATCACTTGCACATCCACGTAAAAGGGCACCTAACCGACACTCAAAATAGGATCTACGAGGTGGGCGACAAGGCGGGGAGAATGCTGGCATGGCTTGCAAACGGGAAGGGAGTTCTAGGGGAATCCAACGTTTGAAGGACGAACACGGGGGGGGTACATACTAACCCGGGACAAATTGTTGAACTGCTCGCGGCCCACTTTGAACGGGTGTACACCCCTGAACATATGATTACTTCTGAGATGGCCAGAGAAGTATTAGCACCAATCGAGGTCCGAACGCTGTCCTCGGAAGTGTCAAGTGAGTTGGAAGCAGACATCACCGCTGATGAAATACAACTGGCTATTCGTGCTTTAAATCCGGGTAAGGCAATGGGACCTAACGGAATACCTGTAGAGTGGTATCAAGCGGTGCCTGAGACCCTCAGTAAACATCTGCTAGGGATGTTTAAGGAATGTCTGGAGAAGGCTACACTTCCACCGGACCAGAGAGCGGCGACTATAGTGGCCATCTCCAAACCAGGCAAACCACCTGAAGAATGCTCCTCTTACCGCCCCATCTCGCTGCTTAATGCAGAAGCCAAAATTCTTGCCAAACTCCTAGCGACGAGAATCTTGCCCCATTTACCATCTCTTACACACCCGGATCAGTCCGGATTTATGCCACACAGAAATACGGCGTTAAATCTACGCAGGCTGCACGAAGTACTGGCTAGGGCGGAATCGGTCACATCACAAGCAGTGATATTAGCCCTTGATGCTAAGATGGCTTTTGATCTTGTAGAATGGGCATACTTGTTTGAGGCGCTGTCGCGCTTGGGATTTGGGCCCCGCTTTATTGCGTGGGTCAGACTGTTGTACACTGACCCGGTAGCTCGGTTGGTGGCCAATGGACATATCTCGCGGATGTTCCCACTAGGGAGGGGTACAAGACAAGGATGTCCCCTCTCGCCGTTATTATTCGCGATCTCACTGGAACCCCTTGCCACTCTTATTAGAACCTCGCCCCTACTCAAGGGCATACGCTGGAGGGAGGGTTGGGAGGACCGGCTGTCCCTGTATGCAGCCGACATGCTGATATACCTAACTAATCCGGACAGCGGAGTGCCAGCCCTATTACATCTCTGTGATACTCACGGCAGGGTATCCGGCTACACACTAAATTGGAGCAAATCGGAATTGTATGTCCTGAAGGGGCAGGTCCCGGCCCTCGACGCGGGGTGTCCTCTGAAGATAGCGGGTTCGTCGTTTAAATACTTAGGCATTCAGGTTACTAGTGACCCCGCGGAGTTCATGGACAAAAATCTGAAGCCCCACTTAGATAGGCTCAAGCAAGACGTTAAATTTTGGTCGGGACTCCCGTTAACGCTCTTGGGACGAGCTGCACTTTATAAAATGATGGCCCTGCCACGATTTTTGTATGTCCTTGAAAATACACCTTACCCGGTAGCCCCTAGGTTCTTTCAAAAGGTTGCAGCATTGGTATCTAACCTTCTATGGGGGAACCTCCCTGCACGCATCGCACAATCCAAACTGCACAGAGGTTGGTTTGACGGTGGTATTGCCTTACCCAACTTAAAATTGTATTACTGGGCGGCACACCTTAAACCCATCAACCAATGGATCCATACTTCACAAGCCGAGCCAGCATTCCAGGCTGACAGGGGGCAACTAGGCACTAACAGCTTGCTGGCTCCATTATATGACCAACGCAAAATTCGCACCTTAGTGGGACCCACCAAACTGACTGTGGCGCTCTGGCATACAGCGACGGCTGCTCTGGGTTGGAAGGGGAGAATCACCAAGCTGACTTCACTGTGGGACTCTCGAGTCCTCGGCCACATGAGGAACAGCAAGGGGTTCTCACACTGGGACACTATAGGGATATCCACGGTGGACGATCTTTGGGACAGGGGTGGGGTGATGCCCTTCAATAGACTGAGAGAATTATACGAACTCAGCGAAAGGGAGCTCTACAGGTACATCCAGATACAACATGCATTGCTAGCGGCTCTGCCCATAGACACTGACCTGCCCGAGTCTTCCCCGCTGGAAGATCGCCTCCTCACTGACTTTATGATTGAACGCGCAACATCTCTTACCTACCGCAAATTACTCAACAACTTACCAGACCCAACACTGTCCTTAAAGGCGAAATGGGAGGGGGACACTAGTGAAATGGACGAGCATGAATGGAATGAGGCACTGGCGTCACCTAAGGAAGTGGGCATCTCTGCACGACTACGACTAGTGCAACTGAAAATACTACACAGGGTGTATTATACAAGGACAATGCTACATCGTATTAACAGGATAGAACACCCTTACTGCCTTCATGGGTGCGGGGAGGAGGGCACGTTCTTTCACACCATATGGGAATGCCCCCGGATTCAGGATTATTGGAGACAAATATTGCGAACAATCTCACAAACACTAGAAATATCGCTGTTGCCTGAACCGAAGAGGTGCCTTCTGAACGTGTGGGAACCTACGGATCTCTCTAGACATGGGCGACTCTGGGTTACAGTGGGATTGATGGTAGCAAAACGGGATGTCGCACAACGCTGGGGAGCGGCAGAAGTGCCTACCAAGTCACAATGGTGTTTAAATATGGATAAGGTAATGATTACGGAAAGGGCGGTGTACTCAAGCCGTGCCTGCCCGGGGAAGTGGAATAAAATCTGGACCAAATGGAATATATACAGAGGGGAGATTTGTGACCCCTTGCCGGAGGCCGACCAGGATGACTCAGATGAGGAAGAGGAAGAGGGCTAGTATTGTGGGTGTTTTGTGAGGGGGGAAGCCAGGGATTAGGAGAGTGGCCTTTTACTGTGTTACCACGCAGGATTGACAGGGGGGGATTACATGGAGCGCCAGTTCAGAGAGTTATATACTTGAACACAAACATGGCCCTCAGGGGCTGTTAGCGAGAATGGGAGGGAAACTGACATGGGACACCTTGGTGAGATATTTACAAACGATCAGTATTGCTCTATGCACGACCACATTATTGTTCCTAACGGTTACTTTGGTTTGTTGTTGTTCATGATAACTGGAAAATCAAAAACCATTAATGTCTGAGAAACCGCTGCTTGTGCTGCACCTCTTCATTGCAGCAGCTGTATTGCTGTATATACTATTGGATACTCTACCAGAGATTTTATGGTGCTGCAATGTGATTAACAACCTGCTATAGCGGCCAGCCCGTTGGGTTGTAGGCGTTCCGCTGTGTAATATAATGGTGCAATAAAGGTTTTTGGGAAGAAAAAAAAAAGAATGACCTGACAAAACAGACAGAAGTGCTGAATGCTGCAAAAGAGGCACAAGGTTGTCCAGCTCAAAGAACACTGTTCGCCTACCAAAAGATGAGACTGGCCGTGGGATGAAGACTTTTTCCGCGGATGTGGCTGAGAAAATTGTGTGAAAATAATTAAATGTAACAAGAACTAAATTGTATGAACTGGTAAAAAATGATGTAATGTAAAAGGATGTAGATCAATGAGCATGTAAAATTATGAATGAAATCATGGCGATGCGATACTCCACTGACCAATGATAAGTCAAATCCTGTCAATTGTTTCAACTAATGTGGGTTGGGCATGCAGGTTTTAGGGTATAACTGGTGGTGTTGGTTTAGGCTTATCTTGGTTCAGGTCGAGTGCAGAGTGGAGAGGGCTGATTTTGTGGCTGTCCATCAGTTTGCATAGAGGCCTAGCTGTTCCTGTCCCTGTCCCATTCCCGATAACTGGACACTTTGTTCCCTGACTCCATTTAAGGGGACCCTTAGGGTTGTATTTCACAGATCCTATTGGTTTGTATTATTTTCTCTGACTCGTACTTTGCATAATTATTTGCAAATGTATTTTTGTCTCTGAAACTTATTTCTCTTCATCTATCCACTCCTTCATATGCATAGCGTACAATTTGATTCTGAGTATGACACTGTTTGGATTTTGCTGATCGTTTTCTCTCCTTTTGTGAGATTCTTTGTTTGCCTTGTAACCTGTATTAGATGAGCATTAATGATTCACAAAAACCTGAGATAAACTTTATTAATCTTACCGAGAGTCTGTGATTATTTAGCTAGTTATTATTAACTACTCAACTAATTAGTCCTCCTAAGACGAGTGTTGATATATAGATTTAGTTATGTATTTAGAATTGTTAATGATGAATCTGTGAAGAATTTTTTTTTCACATCATTAAAACTTGACCCCCAGCGCAACAGGGATCTGTGAGTTGGGTGAATGTGTATGGGCCATTTGTATGAAATAATCAATGAGTATCGATCCCTGATAAAGTGTAGCACTGGATCCATTTTCTGGTAGCAGAGGACGGTTTAATGATTGATTATTTTGGTAATAATTATTGACTATATGTTCTTAACATGTTCTTAACAAGAAAAGTCAGTTTAATGTTCTATGTTGTCTAGAACTACAAGTACAGAGTTACCTAATGAAATCCCGGGATGCAAATTTAGCCTGAAGTAGGCAGAAGAAGAGTGTGGATAAAGAAATCGCACTGCAGAAGTACTTTGTCTGTTGTTATAATACGGTATGGCAGAAGGCTGCCAGTGTTATATTTAGGGACAATTTTGTATGTGAGTGGAGTGATTGAAGTAGCAAAGGGTCCACTTCCGAAACTCTGGCCTTATCCCCAGGGGAGTACCAATTCCTCTTTTTTACACCAAAAAGTCCTGTTGTGAATTTTTGGCCTTATCTCTAGAGGAGTACCAAGTCCACCTGTAGCTTGTTTGGGTGTAAAATATCGCTGGTCATTATTCTTACTTAAAGTGAAAGAATCTCGTTTGAAGTTAAGATAATCTCTTTATTTAGTGGTACAGACAAGGTAGCATTGTTTTGTTGTTTCTAACAAGAATTTTGATTAAGAGAACTTAGAAATACATTGCCATATTATTTTGTAAAGGAGGGTCAGTAGCAGGAGTAATACTGATGTCACAAAAAGGCCGCGCTGGCATTGGTCAAGCAGCGAGCGTGATGTAAGCTCTGATTGGCCGGTTAGTGTGAGCCATGCTGGTTTTGGTTGAGACAGCAGATACGTAGAGATCCATGATTGGTCGGTTGGTGTGAGACATGCTAGCATTGGATGAGGACTGACAAATAGAATAAGTAGAATTACAGAAAGGTTTCTTTGTTTGTTTTGCTGAGATACATTAAGTTGCTTAAGAAAATAAAGAATTTCTTTAAAAAGGACAAACCAATTGTGACTAGAGAGTGAATTCCTATTCCACACCCAAGAACGCCTGCTGCCTATATGATGTTGGAGCGAAGATACCATACGTGTACTTGGTTAGAGAATTGGGTGGAATATACAAAGGATGATGGTGTTATAGATTTCCCACAAAATGGTTTGTTTAATATAAGGATTTTACAGAATTTAAGAAATCGAATGAGTTCACTAGAGCCATATCCCAGAACAACACAGTATGAAGCATTAGAGGAATGGAAAGTAGACGCATTCGAAAGAGAGAAATATTGAGGAGGTAGGAGATACAGAAATGTAATTACTAGATATCCTTTTGAGAGAAGAGCAGATAAAATGAAAAGATGGAGGAGAGCTGTGATAACTGAGGGTTTCTACCCAGTTTTAGTTGCTGAAGATCAGACAGGAGGCAAATGTAAATAGAAAAAGAAAAATATAGAGACTTCAAGTTTGTTATGATCCAAATGATTCTGATGATGAGTTGTTAGAGGACATTATGACCAAAAGCCCTCCGCCATATCAAGAAAATGCAGGAGAGGTGACTCCGAGTGCACAAATGGGTAATTCCATTAACTCACAGTTTACGGAAATAGCTAGAGAGCATATCCAGAAAATGAATCAGTTAAGTCTAATTGCAGAAGCATTGATTGTACCGGTAACAATTGGTCCCGTAGTTCCATTGTATGGATAAAAACAGAATATGTCATAAGTACATACGTTGGCAGTTCCAAGGAGTAGCGTCAGGAGTGGAATGGTGACAGTAGCGGATGAGGATGGACAGGCTGACACGAATACTACATTTTTAGATCTTCCGGTTTGTGAGATAACATAAACCCCTAGAAGAAGTATACAAATAGATCCAAGGAGACTAGGGCTGAACGTCATTCCAATGACAGGGAGTTCAGTAGGTCCTTCACCAGAGGAATTAAATGATTGGATAAAGGGAAAGGTAGATGGACGAAAAAGAAAGAAGAGGCAGCTGAAATGGAGCATCAATGTTTCCATTGAGAGAGACAGAGAAAGCTGAAAGGGCGTGTCTAATGAGTGTAGTTCCAGGTGGTGGATATGTTCACGTTCCTTGACGAGACAGGACATATTATCCTTTACAAATGATTTTCCCAGGTTAAGAGAGAAACCAGTTGAGTGGTATAAACAGGTAGAGAGGTTTGTGAAGGTTTCAAAGGTTTTGTTAAAAGATTTAGATGGTTTGTTTGAGATTGTTGTGCCAGATGATTTATAGACAGAGTGTAAGATCATTGTCGATTGGCCAAAAGAGGAATATCCTAAAACAGGTACACCATCAAATGAGGTAATGAAAAAGTATAATCAATTAATCACCTTTTCGAAAGGGAAAATTTCCCCTAAGGAAACAGATTGGGTTAAGATTGATAGAACCTCCCAGGAGCCAAAGGAGTCAGTACATGCCTACTATGAAAGGTTGTTGCAGGTATTTAAACAGTACAGTGGGTTTGAGAATATTAGAGACAAAGATATGGAACATTTTGTGTATCGATTTGTGTTTGGATTGAAACCGGAAATTAGTAACATGATTCAGCAGCATTTGATTTGTTGGCAGAGCAAAACAATTGACAACATTTTAAGGTATGCGAAGTATTGTAGTGATGACATTGAATTGAGACATAAAAACTTAAAAGAGAAAATGTTGTGAGCACAAGTGAAGGTAGCAGAACATTAGGAAGTAAACAATGGTTCTCAAACTGGTAATCAGATGAATGGTCAGAATCAAAATGGTCAGATACCCACTGGAGTTAGAGGTAGAGGTAGAATGAGTAAAGAAGAGGCTAAGAAGAAATGTCCTTGTCATGCGTGCGGAAAGTATGGACATTGGAAGAACGAGTGTAGATCAGCTCAAAAGAAAAATGGGGTAAATCAAAACTTAAATCCACAGATGCAGAATGAGGTGGTTGTGAATCAACAGCAGCAGCAGTTAGTTTTTCCACAGTTACAGGTGCCACAAGCTCCTATGCCAAATAATGTGAATGCTCAAATGCAGAGGTACAGTGCAAACACTGGAATTCACGGAGGTGATCAAGTTGGTAAGAATCAAAATGTGCAAATGGTTCCGCAATACTGGTTGCAGTGCAATGAGAGTGATTCAAACTCATCTCAATGACGGTGCCTGAGGGGGGAGGAAGAGTGTGTACTTGGAGCATCTTTAGCGGTAGATCAGTCAGGTCCATTTCTTGACAGAAAAGTGGAAGGTAATGATATTACATTCCTAGTGGACACTGGTGCTACCTGTTCTACTGTGAGAGCAGCAGAAATGTCAAGCCTACCCCTCTTGGGAGAAACTATCCACGTTGTAGGAATCTTGAATAAGCATATAAGAACACCAGTCATTTCATTTTTTCATTTTCATTTAGCTTTATTTCGAGATGTAAAAACAAATCATAAAAGCACATACAATACAATCGCAAATACATAAAAGGTAAATTTCAGTCTAAAAATTAAAATAAATCATAAAGGTACAACAGTATATGAATAAAAACAAATACATCAATACATTTCATTATGTAAAAAAATGATGTGTGTTAAAAGAGGATTAAATCAATAAGATAAATCAACTGATCATTGGGGGCAGGGGAGTAACATAAGTTAATTAAGCGTGCGTAGAGATAAAGCGATCGCTCGATATATGACCACTTCTGCCCATCCAGTGATTGTTAAGTTCTTTTTGACGAGACGACAGAGCGTAAAATGTTCTGGGATAGAAATCAGTTAGACTCCAAGTGGATATAGGCCCATCTCCTATCTGTGGCTGTCGAGATTGAAGGTATGGGACAACATGTTCATTCTTAAATTTAACAAGTACCAGGTCACCCATAGTATGTTTTGGGAGGGGTCCTAACCAGCCTACCCTTCTGACGCTTAGTATGGTACCGTCAATGTTGGGTGGGAGAGGTCTATTTTTTGATAGCCAGAACAATACCTTGTTTCTTAAATCCTGGTGGCGTTCTTGTTTCCCCAATGGGAGTTCTGGTACACCCGAGAGGACGCACACAATGGGAGCGGCCTCTGGTGGCAAATCTAGATGATTTGTTTTTTGTGGCGTATTATGACAATAGGCCGCAATTACATTATGAGGTGACATATCTTTGTTTGGCCCTTTTCTAGGCTGGGAACTCCATAAGATTGTGACTGACTTCGGGGGGTTTATGTTTGTACTGTGCGAGGTTAGTGATTGATTATGGATGTTCTTGCTCTGTATGTTAGTATTGGGCGGTTCTGTGGGGGCTGGACACAGTAAGTGAGAGGGTCCTGCCTTTGTTCTTAGAACTAGAGAATTTGCCTTAATTGCTTCTTCAACCCCCGAAAGCCTATCCCCTAAACTGGTTATTTTGTCAATTAACGGAGAGATTATAGACTTTATCATGATTTCAAGCGAGGCCAGTAAGGAGGCATTGGTAGATGCTTTTGATGTTACACTGCTAGGGGTATTAGGGGATGCGGAAATTGTGGTTGATAATTGCTGGTTGGCCTGCATCCCCGTTTGTTTAGGCCCAGCTCTCCTCCTTTTAATAGAGGCGACCTGGGTAGCAACAGCGGAGTGTGAGTTTACTATTGAGCGTGTAACAAGGGGAGTACCCTGTGAGATTTGGGTAGGTTGAGGTGAGCAGCTGGTCCTAGGGCTAGCCATTGCCATGGGGGAGATAGTAGCTCTAGGTTGATGGTCTCCTGATTCCACAGGAACATATGTGGATCTACACATGTTATTTAATTCCTCCAGTAATGATATAGGTTGGGATACTTTGACAGACTGCAGAGACAAACACACACTGGGTGAACTATCCATAGCTGGTGAGCGCTCTATTCTCTCTAATTCGCAGGCTATTGGGAGAACAGAGTTCTTAAGGTAATAATCCATTGTTCCCCTAAGCGAATTACTCTGGTTGAATGGTTTACTGATGCCCCCCTCACAATTCATGACAGAGTAGCTTATAATAGAGGGCACTGATGCAATATCACCTCCCCAATGAATAGCTCTCCTGATCCGCTTAGATGACACTTGGGAAAGACCTGTGTGGAAGTAGGGTTAGTCAAAGGGTGTCTATACCATAGGTCCTTCCCCTTCTTTTCTTAATGCAGATCCAAGAGGGGTGCCCCGGTCCGGCCTCCTCTGGCCTATGATGGCCACAGATGGCCCGCCCTCTGCCCGGGCTCCGCCCGGCACCACCCACGTGCGTCCGCGACGCGGAGGAAGCTGTTGGGATTTAAGCGCCTCCAGGCGCGCTGTGCAGGAAGTGGGCGTGTTGTCCTCCCAGGGCAGGCTGGGAGCTGTAGTTTCCACCCCGCTCCGCGTCCGATCGATGTCACCAGCTCGGCGGCGGGGGAAACCACAGCGTCAGGGACCCAGCGATAGTGCAGTGCCCAGCAAAGATCCGGGATAGCAGGTGAGTTTAGAGCCCCCATCTGTGCACCCACTCCGGGTCAAAAGCGGTCCCCGCTCCTCTGTGGAAGCTGTCGGGATTTAAGCGCCTCCAGGCGCGCTGTGCAGGAAGTGGGCGTGTTGTCCTCCCAGGGCAGGCTGGGAGCTGTAGTTTCCACCCCGCTCCGCGTCCGAGCGATGTCACCAGCTCGGCAGCGGGGGAAACCACAGCGTCAGGGACCCAGCGATAGTGCAGTGCCCAGCAAAGATCCGGGATAGCAGGTGAGTTTAGAGCCCCCCCTCTATGCACCCACTCCGGGTCAAAACCAGTCACAAATCTAATAGAAATTCATTTTGGGAGTTTCAGAGACATGTATCGCTTTTTGTTATGTGATTCAAGTCTACTAAATTTCTTGGGAAGGGATTGTGCAAAATAAATTGTACAATCTGTTTACACCAGATGGTATTGAATTTAAGACACCTGATGAGGATGTCACATTTAAAATGATGTTAGTGAAGCAACGGACTGAAGTGGATGAGTGGTTTCACTTCTCTCAGAAGAGAATTTGCCCGAAGAATTAAAAAGTACAGTGAGGTCAATTGTATAAGATTTTACAAGAAAAGAGATTGGCCTAATGACAAATGTAGATCATATTTAGATTACTGTGAAAGAGGGTGCCATGTATCCAAACACACCTCAGCACAAAATGAGTCCAGAATTAATTGCAGGAGTCACTCCTGCTTGACCAAATAATTGAACAGGGGATTCTGAAAGAAATATTGAGCAGTCCTTGTAATTTGCCTATTATAGGAATTAAGAAGTCCAGTGGGAAATATAGAATAGTGCAGGATTTAAGGAAAATAATTAAAATGTCGTACCCTGTCATCCAGTATTGCCAAATCCAGCAGTGATCCTGTATCAGATTCCCTGTGATGCTGAATAGTACACAGTGATTGATTTGTGCAAAGCATTGTTCTCGATTCCTTTACATCCAGAAAGCCAGTATCATTTTGCTTTCCGGTTCAAAGACAGTGTTTTGGCATGGTGCCGAGTTCCTCAAGGGTACACAGAGAGTCCTTTAATTTTTAATCAGATACTGAAATGGTGTCTTGAGACTTGAGTCATGCCAGGAAATGTAGTTTTCGTTCAGTACATTGATGACCTATTGGTGGCATCAAAGACACAAGAGGCATGTGTAAGAGATACCATTGCCTTACTGGACCATTTTGCAGAAGGAGGATACAAAGTGTCACCAACAAAATTGCAATTTTGTAAACAAGAAGTCCAGTACCTAGGACACAAAATAGAAAAAGGAGTCAGAAAGGTGACACCAGAAAGAATTAGTGTGATTAAACAAATGAGCCCACCTACCACTCAGAAAGAAGTCTGAATGTTTCTGTGAATGGTTGGACACTGTAGGCAGTGGACCAGTGGTGTCTGACTGATTACAAAACCTGATGAAAGTATGGCAGCTTTTACCAAACTGCGAAACAGTCTTTGTTGAGCACCTGCATTGGGAATGCCAGATTATGCTAAGGATTTTGCATTATATTGCTGTGAGAGAGATGGGTGTGCACTTTCAGTTTTAACTCAAAAACTTGGAACGGCACGACGTCCAGTAGCAAGCTTTTCTGCTACTTTGGGCTCTGTAGCTGCAGCATTACCAGGCTGTTTGAAAGCAGTAGCTGCTACTTGTGTGAGATCCTTTTGACCCACACAAGGACGCAATACATAACCTATAGTGGGCTTGTTATATTTCCTATCGGTACCCTAATATGGGTTTAGAGAACATTGTACTCTTTCCCTACATCATCTCCCCTTCATTACATATGAACAAGCCTTATATGGACATAACTCCAAATAAGGACATAATGCCTTATAGGGACTGAGGGCCCGATGTAGGTGGCCCATTACCGGTCGGTAAACCTAAATTCGGTAAATTTCAGGCTTACCGACCGGTATTGAGCCATTTCTGATGATGGGGAGGTTTCGGTAAATAACGAATCTGTATTTACTGATTCGGTATTTACCGAATCATCATTTACCGATTCGGTATTTACTGAATCGGTAAATGACATGTAGGAAGCACTTTTAAGAGTGCTGTTGTGCTTTAAGGATTCGTTATTTACCACCAACTATTAGTTGGTGGTAAATACCGAATACCTTTGAAAATGCAAATCTGTGCATTTTCAACAGTGCCATGTGGCAGACATACATGCCCTTAGGACATGCATGTGTGCCACATGTGCACACAAGCACTATTCAGGGGTGCAACAGGGTGTCAATGTGACACCCTGCCACGCTTGAAGGTTTCCCTATTTTACCGAATCAGTATTTACCGATTCGGTAATTCACATTCATTCCTATGGGCCGCCAGGCCAATAGGAATGCATTAGAATTACCGAATCAGTAAATACCGATTCGGTAATTACCGAATTGTACCGATTTGGTAATTATTACCGATTTCTTTTGGTACATAGCATTTACCGATTCTAAAATACTGAATCGGTAAAATACGGTATTTTAGAGTCAGTAAATCTACTTTACCTACATCTGGCCCTGAGTGCCTTATAAGGACTGATGCCTTTTAAGGACTAAACCTTTCACCTAGTTCTATGACGAGGGTGGGTTATGCCCGATCGATAAGATGCCATCCTTAGCACATATGAATAATTTATGAGTATACTCTCCAGGGAGCATACTTCACCTTTCCTATCTACGCACAAAGGTTTAATCCCCAACTTCATCCTCATATTGAACAATCGGTAACATGCGCACATAAACTGTATAAATGCAGCATCTCTTGCTATCAGTAAGCAGGAGGGAACCTGGCACAACACTTTGTAGACTGTTGTATTCGACGCGCGTTTCAGCACAGAAGGTGCCACTATTTGTCAAGGTTGGTTTCTTGTACGCCCGACAAGATCTCTGCGTGGCAGTCTTTACGCGGAGATCATGTTGTGCGTAGGACTCTATATACGGAAATCAGATGTTATTAAACAAATAAATCCATGTATTAGTGGAATAATATATTGAAATAAAATGATAAAATACATCAAGACGAACTCTAGGTGGAGTACAACCCTGGGTTGGAGGTGGAAGCACTGATGTATATTGGAGACTAATTTCGAGTTTATTTTCATCATGGGCTAGGATGCAACCAATGCCTCACTGCTCACAACAGTAAGAGTTACTACTTGATCATCCCATTGCGAGATACAAGAAACCAACCTTGACAAATAGTGGCCCATTTCCTGATGTTGGCACCTTCTGTGCCGAAACGTGTGTCGAATACAACAGTCTGCCAAGTGTTGTGCCACACTGTTTCTCCATAATTAGAAACTGATTGTCATTACTGTACCGTTAGAAACAAAGAAAGGTGTAATTTTTAATAGATTGCTAGTCACATGTTTTGTGAATGAAGATGAATGAATGAGTATAACTGGGGTGTAATTTTTGTAGGAAATTACTTTTTTTGCTAATTAATTGATTAATAATAAAAACTTTTTTGTAATGAAAAATAGATAATGTTGGTTCTCCTTGTGTCTTTAGTATAATTTATGTAATAATTGCAATGTTGATATAATTGTGGCCTTAGTCTGTACACTAAATTAATGATCCCTGCCTTAAGGAACTCTACCCTAATAGCAGGAGCCTCTGTCTTTACATTATTACAGAGGATTAGCTGATCTGGTTCATTCTGTGTCTCACCAGGTTGGAGAAAATGGCACTATAACACAGCCGAATCAAGCTCATGATCTGTGTCCTGGAGAGTGGGTTCTCGTCAAGAAACACGTGGGGAAATTGTGTTTAGAACCCTGGTGGAACGGACCGTACCAGGCAATTCTGTTGACAACAACAGCAGTGACGTGTGGTGGTTTGCCAAATTGAATTCATGCGAGCCATACCAGACGAGTTCCAAGTCCACTTGAAAGACAAGAAGAGCAGCAACTGGTAAAGAGAAGGCAAACACCAGAGGCTGCAGTGTGTGAAGCTGAGGAATCAAGGGCTGTCGTGTAGTTCATATATTACCCATAAAGGATCTGCATGTTTGGAGAACATAAACTGTAGGATTGGTGGCATACTGACTCTGAGCACCCCCACTGAAAATGTTAGCCTGTCTGTATAAGCTAACTCACAGTGCCACTAGAATCTCCTCTTATCGGGGAGAGAATAGTTCTTGGCAACCTCAGAACATGACAACCCTGATCCCCCAGGATCGTAGAAACAATATACTACTTTTTGGTCTCTGAGATACACAGAATAAACAGGCAGGGCGTTTCAATAAAAATTTATTGAACAGTTGTTATTCTAGTGTAGAATATATGAGCTGCAGCAACCATTAGACAGTAGCAAAGATATACGATTAGAAGCACTAAGAAAGTAAATGGATGGTATAGCTCTACCATCTTGCGATAATCATGAATACATACAAGTATATAAAACACATGATAAAAGTGCGTACTCCTACCATGTCTCCCTAACTAGATGTGCTTAAATGTACCTAGCATCTGTGTAGGTGTCATGGCAAGAGTCCCTCTAGGATCTAGTCCACCCCATTACCTGAGAATGAGAAAATATGGGACCCCATCCTGCACTCGAGTTGGACACCCCAAGAGGGTTATTAGACCACTGCTAGCTGGAGCACCTGCATGCAGTAACCTCATCCTCTCTGGTCAGTATGTCAGCCAGGAAGTCACAGTCTCATCTCTCAACCCTAGCAAGATGTGCTGTATTTACACAAAAATTACCTAGGGTTTCTCTGTCCCTTGTTTCTTGTATTAGCCATTGTTGGTTTTGAAGATGACGTTTGGGATGAACCTTGTCCGAAGATATTATGCAGGTGGCGTAGCCTCTGCCTAGTTTCCAAAAAGCCTCATAAATGAGGCTTCTTGGAAACTAGGTAGAGGCTACACCACCTATTTAAATGCTACGTACTGCTTTAATTCTAACGAAATCTTTTTGAATATTAGTGTCAGCCGAGTGATTATTTGTTCTTACACAATTTTGCACTATATAATTTAAATGTTAAAATGACAAATTGTATGGATGTTCTTAATATTCTCCTTTCTCGTACTGTATTAATTGGATTTCAAATATGTCCGGTTTCTTATATTGTATTGTTATATCTGAACTCTCAATAAAAAAAATACAAAAAAAAAAAGAAGCCTCATAAATATTCATGTATACTGTATGAGTCCATTGATGAAGTTATAGGGCGCTATTGTTCAGGGAAAAACCCTTCTTCTGTGCCCAGGACTGGAACTAGGTAAATGTTCAATCCTGTATTACTGTGTAGTATAAGAGAGTTAATGTAGGTGAAGGTATGTGATATTACCCGGCCTATATTAGGATATCTATATGAAAAATAGCACCTGCTCCTCTTCTGAACAGTCAACAATGATAAAAATGCTAGTGAAGTACTCTATTTACTAGGTAGCAGCGCATAAAACTATCTGTGGGAAGAAAAAAATATTTTCGAAAGTTAGTATTGGAAATGTCACTCTAAGCCAAAGTCCTAGTTTAGTTTGTTTATATAAATCGAACCACTACAAAAGTCAGAAGGCCATGCTTTCCCAGCGAAAGTGTCAATTAAAGGAAATGTTCCAAATTTAGTTGAGTTTTGAAACAAAAAGGAAAAAAACAAATTATTTCCCAGCACAAGGTGAGCCAATTATAGATTAAGTGTCCTGGCTGGGAGACGTAACATTGCCGTTTCTCGCTGCTGTAGAGGACCATCCCTGCAATACCTCACAGAGCACGTCAATTGAGCACCGATGATACTCAGAACTGTCAATAGCTGGTGCAGAGGCAGCTGGTGCCACCACTCCATCTGTGATGGTGTTGGAAACTGAGGTGTGTTCAGGTCCTTGTTCTTGGCCAGTCAAAGACAGGATGTCTGTTGCACAGTTTCATTTAGAAATATTATCTGCTGTGGAATGAGGTATGCTCTAACTAGCACTTCTGTTCCCTGGACTTGCAAGTCTCTAGAACCCCAGATGGAATTTAAGTCTATTGTATCCTTCCATCGGTCAAAACCCTGTTCAGACATTCGGGCGATAAAGGAAGCAGAGTAAATCTATGTGGTGTTAGTCAACATAATTTTCCGTGCCGATGTGGATGCGACTTTATAATAAAATGATGTTGCATCAGAAGTGTTAAACCCTGAAAAATATGAGAATTTGTGTGCAGATGTTTGCTAACTGCTTTTTGGTGGTGTAGGGCAATATTCCCACTGGTGTCACTCAAAAACATTTCTAGGTGTTATTGATTTGTGCAAAATGATGACTATAATGTTGGTAACAGTAAAAAGTGTCATAGTCTGAAGTACTTTCTAGCATTTCAGTATTTGGAAATGCAGCAGTTTTCTCCAAATTCAACAACATGTTTTTTGACAGTTTTAGAGTCCCAATCATCAGAAAATGTACTGGAGGTAATGATATCACTAAATGATATTTTAAATACATGAGAAATTTGTAAACGTTCAGTTGGACCGAATATATCGAAATCAATCTTGTCCCAAACTATACCATCGGGTATAGGAACTAACTGCTGTAATGTTCACTGATGACAAGTCTCTTTGTTCATGATGAGAAGATTGATGTGGCATCAGAATCAAATTTAGTTTTTTGGTTGCAGGTCTTTGTTGAAGGTATCGTCCATTAATAAGCATGTTAAAAGTTATAACTAAGCCTTGACAGAAAAGAAAGAACAGTATCCCAGTACTTACCCAGAGTTCTACCCAAGGTGATACCAGGTAAGTCTTTTTGAGAAAGTCCAGAAAGTCCTTAATCTGCTGCTTGCGTGTTTGTTGGGCTGGCGACATCTTGCAAGTCTCTAGAACCCCAGATGGAATTTAAGTCTATTGTATCCTTCCATCGGTCAAAACCCTGTTCAGACATTCGGGCGATAAAGGAAGCAGAGTAAATCTATGTGGTGTTAGTCAACATAATTTTCCGTGCCGATGTCGATGCGACTTTATAATAAAATGATGTTGCATCAGAAGTGTTAAACCCTGAAAAATATGAGAATTTGTGTGCAGATGTTTGCTAACTGCTTTTTGGTGGTGTAGGGCAATATTCCCACTGGTGTCACTCAAAAACATTTCTAGGTGTTATTGATTTGTGCAAAATGATGACTATAATGTTGGTAACAGTAAAAAGTGTCATAGTCTGAAGTACTTTCTAGCATTTCAGTATTTGGAAATGCAGCAGTTTTCTCCAAATTCAACAACATGTTTTTGACAGTTTTAGAGTCCCAATCATCAGAAAATGTACTGGAGGTAATGATATCACTAAATGATATTTTAAATACATGAGAAATTTGTAAACGTTCAGTTGGACCGAATATATCGAAATCAATCTTGTCCCAAACTATACCATCGGGTATAGGAACTAACTGCTGTAATGTTCACTGATGACAAGTCTCTTTGTTCATGATGAGAAGATTGATGTGGCATCAGAATCAAATTTTGTTTTTTGGTTGCAGGTCTTTGTTGAAGGTATCGTCCATTAATAAGCATGCTAAAAGTTATAACTAAGCCTTGACAGAAAAGAAAGAACAGTATCCCAGTACTTACCCAGAGTTCTACCCAAGGTGATACCAGGTAAGTCTTTTTGAGAAAGTCCAGAAAGTCCTTAATCTGCTGCTTGCGTGTTTGTTGGGCTGGCGACATTTCTGGTTCACTTGGATCCAAAGAAAACGTATCAAAGTCAATGAAGTAGCCAGAATCAGTTCCATCAATCGTTGGTATTTCCGCAGGATTTGTGGAAATGGTAGTTTGCTCTTCTCGAGGCATGGTAATGTAGACACCAGTGTTTGGTCGAATTGATATCTGAGTTTCATTTTCATTTTGAATTATTATTTTTTGTTCAAGTGGAATGAGTTCCATAGCATTGTTGCTTAGTCCTTTATTCCTTTGAGAGTACTCTTCAAACGGTATGAGTCTTTCTGTTTGAACTTCTTAGATTGTAGCTAAGGAAGGGCGTCTGCTACTGCGGAGTCCACGAGGTCTACTGTTCAATATTGGCCACATAGTTTTGTTTAATTAATTCTATTGAGACAAAATGTTTCTCCTTTTTCCTGGCAAGAGGCGGTAGAAGTACAGTTCTTGTTCCTTGAATTGCTAGGGCAGGTTCCAGCTTTCTGAATGATGGTCCACTCCAAATTCTTTTTTGTCCGCTATTTTCTCTCTGACCAGATCCCCAACTTTTGGGATCCAGACAGGTCCTGCTGTAACTGTCTTGACTTCCCCAGTGGGTGTTCCTTTCACCTGCACATTGCTGTGCAAGGCTCTTGATTCATTTAATTCCTGTAAGATAGCCAAACGGTTATGGATGTCAAAATGTTTTTCATCCGCCACTGTGCCTTCACAATCAAGATCAGGTACCCATATTCTTGTCCCAAATAGGACCTCGTAAGGATTGATGCCCCCTAGAAAACTTCTTGGCTGGTTATTGAGAGCTTGCTGTACCCCATACATATGATTGACCCAACTACTGCCCTTGCCTAATACCCTAGATGTTAAAGATTGCTTTAGGTCCCGGTTGTTCCTTTCCACAACTGAATTTCCCTCAGGATAGTACAGAGAGGAGTACCGCAATGCTACGCCCATACTTTCCATGGCCGGGCCACGGTCAGAATGTAACGTGCAAACTACGTGTGTCCCTATAAAGACTCTCAAATCTTTGATAACAGTTTGAGCGCCAGCCGAGCGCTGAGGCCAAACCCATAGGAATCTTGAGCATGAATCCACTGCAACCATGATATACTTGTAGGCCCCATCTGATTGTAAGGGGCCGCAGTGGTCCAGATACACACAAGCAAGAGGTTTGTCTGATTTTAATAACGGTGTCTGTGCTGGGCGTGTTATGGTGGTGCCTTTCATCTGCTGGCAGATGTCACATTTCAAGACTGGGGGGCAGATTTATGAAGGCCTTGCGCCACGTTTACGCCGCTGTGGCGTCACGCAAGGCGGCGTAAACGTGGCGCATCCCTACGAACGATTTACAACGTGACGCATCTAGGCAGATGCGTCACGTTGTAAAGCCCTGCGCCGCTTGTGGGCGTTCCGGCGCAGGGTGGGCGTTCCGGGGCAGGTGCGCCTCGCAAAAGTGGCTGAGTGAAATCTATGAGATTTCACTCAGGCACTTTTAGGCCAATGCTGCGTCAAAAGCCTGCGCCTGCTTGAAGCAGGCGTAGGTCTTGATGCAACATTGGTCAGATAGGGCACCCCCGAGCCTTGCTGGAGCTGCATCGCGCTTGCGACGCAACTCCAGCAATGCGCCGCCTTTACGGCACAGATGCGTCACGCATCTGTGCCGTTTTTGCCCCATGGTGCGCTGCATTGTAAATGCGGCGCACCATGGGTGGCGGAGCTGTGGCGCACTGTGGCGCACATTAACTGGCGCATCCCTGGGGATGCGCCAGTTAACATAAATCTGCCCCATAGTCTTTAGTTTGCTTTGTTAGACCTGGCCACCAGTAGTGCTGTTTCAACAATGAAATAGTCGCTGTAATGCATGTATGCGTAGAGCCCAAACCCTTGTGTGCTGCAATAATCAAACCTTGCCTACGATCCATATTTGGTATTACTCTGTACCCCACTCCAGCAATCCGAGCATACGGAATGTTGTTTGCATCTAACTTGTAGGAGTACCTGAGTGGAAATTTCTTTGGTACTGCTGAGCTGCCTTTGCGTGAAGTATTGACAGCAACCATAATCTCACCGTCTATCCTTGTTTTTGAATGATTGATTGCAGCTACAGAAGCTGTGCGTAGAGCCCCATTCGCAGCTTCATCATGCAATACATTCCCTTCAATGTGAACGCCATCACATTGATGACTCAGTGTATGAACCCATGGTTGTTCATTTCTCAACTCAACTATTTGTTCCTGTAGCATTTTATGCTTAATTGCGCCACCTTTTGCGTCATTGAACCCGTTTTGTTCCCAAAGATGTAAATATTCATTGTATGATTGCACACAGTAAACAGAATCACACACTATCAGTGTGGGGAATTCGTAATCTGTGTTTACCAGTGCCAGTATTAATTCTTTTAACTCTGCCAACTGTGCTGTGCAGTCTCCTAGAGATTGCGTTTTGGTGCAACTTGGATGTGACCTTTAACGATGGCACATGCTGCGCTGTATTGTTTCTTATTCCCTATGGCCGGTTGAGCAGATCTGTCAGTGTAAATAATAAATTCATACCGATCTAGAGGCAAGATTTCATTCGGTAGAGGGTATTCTTGTTCGTATTGCAGAAATGCAATGTGGCTTGCTCAGACGTGAGTCCCTTGCTCACTTTGCCACTGGATTCAAGCAAGCCGGGCTGAAGACGGCTGTAATGCCAGAAACCGGTCCTCGGAAGCTTGTTTCCGGTCCAGGGAAGGCATGGCTTGGCAGTTCGGGCTGGACTGTTCCCATGAGGCACAGGGTCAGACTGATTTGCATATAGCCATGTCTGAACTGGGGTGACAGAGTGGGCTAAAGAACGGTGATGGATTAAACCCAGATCTTTTGACTGGGTGTGAGTGTTTGATTGGTTCAGATGCTCCGTCCATCACCACCCCCTTTTGTACCGCTTTCTCTTGCTACAGCAATTCGAATTGCGTTTGTGTACAGGTGTTAGTTATAAGCGATTGGCACTGTTTCGCCTCCACTGAAGGTTAAGTAAGTGTACCCGCATTGGCCTGCTATTACACAGATCGTTAAGTTGCGTACATTTACCGGCATCTGTAAGTGTTTCAAAGCTATCATGTCTTCTTGAATTGTGTGTGTTCCTGTGTCCATTGTCTAACTGAAAAGTCAGGTTTTATTAAGTCGTAGAAAGGTTTAGTCTTTCCACGTAACCCAAAATATATGTTCTGACGAAATTTAGGAATCCCAGTATTGATTGTACATTTTTTATGATTTTGGAGGTTGAAGCGATGCACACTTTTCTAAAAAATTAGCTGCCAGACTTTTCCCTTCACTTGAAAGATCATATCCTATAAACAGCATATTGAGGTGGCAATTTTTGATTTTTTAAAATTACGTTTGTAGCTCTCAGATGCGAATTCCATAATTATGGTGCTCACCCTGGTCAAGTGCCTTTTTGAGTTGTCGTCCATCAGATAAATATCATCCACATAAGACAAGGCTTCCTCATCAAAATTTTGGAGTAGTTCAGTTACTCTTGATGAATATAACCTGACCGAGACAACAGAATTGTCACTGGGACCCCAACGCTGAGAATGCAGTGAAATACCTGCTTTCAGGCGCTATATTTTGGCAGAAAAATCCATTTGAGATATCAAGTGTAGTTCTGTATTTTTTCCCCACAATGTTATTCATTAATGCGGCACTGTGTGCATTTTGGACAGCAAATGTCTGTATGCATGTGTTTAAATGTCTGTGATCTAAAACTAGACGATATGAGTTGTCCATTTTCATTACGGGAAACAAAGGATTGTTCATTGGTGAGGTACAGGTTTCAATGACCCCTTGATATTCAAGTTGATCTAAGATCTCCCTGACCTGTTTCAATCTTGTTAAGCTAATAGGATGTCATAACCAGATGAAAGGTTCTCCCAAAAGAGACCTTTGACTTCCTGGGCTTGTCCCACACCATTTGGAGTGTTATTTCATATAACTTATGTGGGACGCTTACCCTCGTATCTGGTGTTCCCACTGTGATGCAATCATTCAAGTCTGCTGTTCCCAGAAATTCCATCAGGTCCTGGTGAGCTATTGTTACTTCTGCCGTACTGTCTAGCATCGTCTGACCCCATTCCCCATTCAAAAGTTGTGTCCTAAGAATTCTGGGCATGTCTGATCTTCAGGCCTGCCACTTTCTTCTTCTTAAACTGAGCTTTTGATTTTGGATTTTCTTCTTTTTTGGAAGTATAGTCTTGAGTGTGCTGTTTGTCTCTGGGCTTTGTATTCTTTTCCTTGTGTTCTGACTGCCCATCTCTCTCTGAATTTTTTGGTGAGCCCTAAAAGGAACGAGAGGAACGTGTATCAGTTTTCTGATACCTGTCAGGTTTCCTAATATTGTCAGCATTCAGTCTTTTTTCATAAGGGCTAGTATTCAGGAATACTGCGTCTAACTGTGTTATTTTCTGAGCTACCGAGAATGGTATTTGAGCATGTTTTGTGGGCATCATGCCCATTACTGAGTGTAACGTTTGTGGAGTAATTTTAGTTGCTGTACTTTGAGGAGGAGCTGTATTTGTTGTAACTTCTGTTGGTTGGACTGTAAGTTTCCTCATGACAAATAGCGTCACATTTCTGTAAAGTTTTGTCAACTCCTTGTGTTGTTAGAGTAATTCATCTTGTGGCATTGTGTCAATGTCAGGATGTGGTGTGTAAGCTGCTAACATTGGCCATGTAGCTCCTAGCCTTCCTAGCGGATGAGCCTTACGCTTCTTCTTGTATGGGGGAGGGCACCTTTAAACCAGTATTCATGTTCCTGGTATGTTAGTGGAATTTCAATGTTCTCATACGGATGTATTCCACTGGTGTGTCATCTTGTGTGTAATAATGAAACGTTTTTGTTCTTGCATTTGCTGCTGGGAATGTAACCCATGAATAAAATACCTCTGTTTGGAAATCTTCATGCACCTCTATCACGAATACTACTATACCACCTCTGGCTGTTAAACCATGTTTAAGTAGTTTAAGTGTGAGTGAGTGTCCGACATTCGGTGCAAGATGTATTGCATTCGCATCTTCCTCCTCATCTGAGTGAGGCAATGGCTGTCTCAATGCGTCTAATTCTCCTTCCTCCTTTGCCATTGTGTTTTAGAAAATGGAATAGTTTTCCAAGGGAACGAAGATAAAGTTTTTGCACAATTTAGGAACATAATGTCCTTCAAGCTTGATTACCCGGCAGCCAATAAATAGGATATTTTGCCTACTCAGCTGTGGCGGAGTTTTGTCCCACCAACTCCAAACGTCCCTGGCGTTTTATGAGTAGGGGTCTCTGAGAATAGCATAGAACGAATGAACTACTCAGATTCTACCATTAAATAAGTACCCAACCGACGTTGGCGGTGTCATGTCATGTAGTTCCTATATTACCCATACAGATTCTGCGGGTTTAGATAACAAACTGTACGATTGGTGGCAGTCTGACTCTGAGTACCCCCACCAAAATGTTAGCCTGTCTGTATCAGCTAGCTCACAGTGCCACTAGAATCTCCTCTTATTGGGGAGAGAATAGTTCTCGGCAACCTCAGAACATGACAGCCCTGATCCCCCAGGATCGTCGAAACAATATACTACTTTTCGCTCAGTCACTCGTGCTTACTTCGTTTGTCTCAGAGATACACCGAATAAACAGGCTAGGCGTTTCAATAGGGATTTATTGAATAGTTGTTATTCTAGTGTAGAATATATGAGCTGCAACAACCATTAGACAGTAGCAGAAATATATGATTAGACGCACAAAAAAAGTAAATGGATGGTTTAGCTCTACCATCTTGCAACAATCATGAATACAAACAAGTATATAAAACACATGATAAAAGTGCGTACTCCTACCATGTCTCCCTAACTAGATGGACCTAAATGTACCTAGCATCTGTGTAGGTGTTATGCCAAGAATCCCTCTATGGTCTAGTCCACCCAATTACCTGAGAATTAGAGAATATAGGACCCCGCCCTGGTCTCAAGTTGGACACCCCACGATGGATGTTAGACCACTGCTAGCTGGAGAATCTGCATGCAGGAACCTCAGCGTCTCTGGTCAATGTCCCAGCCGGGAAGTAACGTCTCCTCTCTCATGCCTAGCAAGATGTGCTATATTTATACAAAACGTATCTAGGGTTTCCATGTCCCTTGTTTCTTGTATTAGCCATTGTTGGATTTGAGGATGACGTATGGGATTAACCTTGTGTGTAGATATTATGCAGATGGTGTAGCCTCTGCCTGGTTTCCAAAAACCCTCATGAATATTGATGTATACTGTATTAGTCCATTGATGACGTTATAGGACGCTATAGTTCAGGGAAATACCCTCCTTCTGTGCCCAGGACTGGAACTAGGTAAAGGTTCAATCCTAAAAGCTTGTTACTGTGTTATATAAGGGAGATGATGAAGGTGAATGAGTATGATATTACCCGGGCCTATATTAGGGTACCTATATGAAACATAACAGAGTGGCAGATTCTAAGGGACAAACCGATTATGAACAGTCAATCACAAGTCAAGTAGAGCGGGCACCAGCTACTGGGTCTCATGAATCTGCTGTTTAACTAGAAGAAAGTGAATCTGCTGTTGAACAAGAAGAAAATGAGATTACTTTTGAATCAGAAGAAAGGGAAAAGTACTGAAAGTCAAGAATAAGAAAAAATAAAAGAAAGGCCAAGTAAAAAAAACTTGTGAACCAGAAAAATAAGGTGTTGCAAACAAAAAGACCAAGAAAAGGTGACAATTGGCCACATGGAGTGAAAAGACTGAAATACACTCTTGTGAGGAGAAGATCCAAGAGAAGACCAGACCAAATTAATTAGGTTGCAAGTCAAACAGAACAAGAAGAGTCATGACAAGATTCAGTACAAAAAACAAGGAGAGTAAGCATTCCAAGCAAGAAATACACAGCACCGGAATGGATGGGCGTTATCGTTGAAGAAATTCAAAGCTCAAATCCCAGTGAAGAATAAGACGGTACTGACACTGAGCAAGTTGTTGAAAACAAATTGAAACCACCTTTAAAGAACTGTGAAAAATTTCAAAGTGCAGCTTTGTCATACTTGAAAGACTCAGAAGACTTAAAGAAACGAAATAAAAGAAAGTGGTAAAGAAGAAAAGCCTTGAAGTGTAGGATTACACTATCATTCAGAAATTTGTGAGTGAGTTAGAGTTTTGTAGATTTATATTTTTATATTTTTTCATAGAATACAAAAAAGGCCGAAGCAAAAGTGACTGAACATCCAAAATGTAGTCTAAAATGTAGATGTATTAAAGCTTGCTTATGTAGTGCCTTTTTACTAACATTTATATGGATATTATTAACCGTCATAGTACCTAGTCTAACGGTAACTAATAATGTAAACCATAGTAATGATGTAATAAGTGAAAGAGTGAGTGGCGTTAGTAAAGAAACACCAAACACTAACATAGAACAAATAGATGGAAGTATTTTCCATCATGATTAATCAATTAGTGATTTTTCGTTCAATATTTTACTAAATTGTTGTAAGAATATGTTAATACAATGAATGTGAGTGATTGTTATGTATGCATGCAACTACCTTCACCTCTCTCAGAGGGGGTGACCTATCATCACCTACCTTTAACATATGGTGTGTCTTGCAGTGTTTTAACCAACCTGTTTTACATGACGGGGAAGCTGGAGTATCATTATTCCTATATAGATTTAGTATTTTCAGAAATACCAATTATAAAGGAGCTAAACATGGTTTTAAGTAGTACACATGCATGGTATATTGGAGACACTAGATATAGAATATGCTTATAAAAATAATCTACCATGTAGTTTGCAGGTTGAAGAGAATGTGTTCAAAGATATGGTAGAAAATAGAAGAGAAAGTTTCCAAAGAAAAGCTGCTGAACAAAAGTCACAGGTACCACCGTGGGCATTTAGAGGGAAATTATAAGACAGACAAGACATACGCTGCAATGTCACTAGACTGGTATAAAAAGGGAAAAATCTGTGTTCTTAGACTGAAAACTAACTATAACAATTGTTTCATTGGTGCTAGTGAATGTGAGCATACTTTCCAAATTACTGGAGGTAGTGATTAAAGGGTGGAACTGATCCTGTTTCCCAGGAGTCTATTATGTGGGCTGTAAGAAAGCATAATATAGGTTGCCTCCACATTGGTGTGGTAGTTGTTATTTTGCTATTGTTTTCCTGAAGGTCTACTTTGTAGACAGAGATAACAACAGAATAAATGAAGTAAAACAAGGATTAACATGTAATAAGAGAGCGAGTTTCTCAGAAATAGTAGGTGACATATTTGGTGCACTGATACCATCAGTTAGAGTCATTCTGAATTCACACAAACTTCGAAATTATCCAAAGTGGTTGATTGTTTATCACAGATACTGCTGGTGGGTTCTTGATGATTGACACTGAAATGGTTGCAATCAAATCAATGGTTTTGCAACATAGACTTGCCCTTATATCTTATTGGCAAAAGAGAGTTAAGTCTGTGGCATGTTTGAAATTCAACACTGCTGCACTTATATACCTGACAAAAGTAAATGTATTGAGGGATATGTAAAGAATAGCACAAACGTACATAAAGATTTGACCCAAATGGAGGTTAACGGTGTCTGGGAGAGACTTGGTAAGAGTTTCTTTTCTAGAGGTAAATGGTTTTCTACTTTTGGAAGTGGTTTATTAGGAAAAATAATAATGCCAATAATGTCAATAGCTGTAGTAGTCTTAGTAATAATAACAACATAAAAGTGTTGCAAGTATAAGTGTGGAAGAAAAGAAATGACAAAATACAATAACAAACAAAAGGCAAGAAAGAGAAAAAGAGATGAGATAGAGATAGAAGAGATTAAAGCAGATTACTATGACAAAATGAAGGATATAGATGAGAAATTCATGAAAATAGAAAAGTGTACTGAACTTTAGATAAATAAAGATGGCACTTGGTATGGTGGGTATTTTATGCTGGCTCCAGAAAGCCATCAGAGGAAGGAACGATGGAGCAGGAATTTGCAAAAAAGAATCCTGCTTGGATTAACTCCCCTGTAATACGTACTAACAGTGTGCAGTGTAAAACTAACATGCAAATCACATGAACACGGGGAAACCACTTTGCTCATGCATGCACTAATGAGATTGTTAGGGGAGAGGAGCTAGCCTTACAGCTAGGGCGGTCGACCTCGAATCTGGGGAACTGGGTTCGAGTCTCAGCAATGACGCTGAGCATCCTGGGATTCTGGGCAAATCACTTAATCTCCCCGTGCCTAACCAAAATTAATGTGTGTCCTCATGTAACTTTACTGGTGCTATGTAAATCCCTCTGATACCCAATTCCGGTCAAGTTTGCGCTATATAAAACTCTGCAAATGAAAACAAATGCATGAGAGAACTAGGCCGCATTCTACATTCGTGTTTTGAAAGAAACAAAACTAGTGCATGTCTAGGCTGCATATCGCATTTTGCTTCCTGCTTTAGAAAATAATGTTAAATAATGCCGCTTTTGCTTTAACCTTCTGCTAGGAAAATATTAACAGGGGATAGTGCAAAGGTGGGTGGCAAACAGTGAAAAGTGCATTTCCATGTATTTAATGAAAATGTTTAATTAGCCATAGTGAGCCGGATGACCCTGCAATTTCTCAAATTCACTGGATAGCTGAGGGGCTGATAAAGTGAGCAAGAATGACCTGGCAAAACAGACAGAAGTGCTGAGTGCTGCAAAAGAGGCACAAAAGTCGAAGGTTGCTCAGCTCAAAGAACACTGTTCTCCTGCTAAAAGATGAGACTAGCCGTGGGAATCAAGGCTTTTTCCACTGATATGGCTGAGAAAATTGTGTGAAAATAATGAAATGTAACAAGAACTAAATTGTATGAACTGGTAAAAAATTATGTAATGTGAAAGGATATAGAACAATGAGCATTTAAAATTATGAATTAAATCATGGTTGTGTGATACACCACCGACCAATGAAAAGTCAAATTCTGTGAAATATTTCAACTAATGTGGGTTGGGCATGTAGGTTTTAGGGTATAACTGGGGAGCCTTTGGGGCTGTGGGTTTAGGCTTGTCTTGGCTCAGGTCGAGTGCAGAGGAGAGAGGGCTGATTTTGTCGCTGTCCGTCGGTTTGCAGAGAGGCCTAGCTGTTCCTGTCCCATTTCTGATATCTGGAAACCTTGTTCCCTGACTCATTTTCAGGGGACCCCCACCATCTCCTTGACCAGGGGGTGGTATTTCACAGATCCTTTGGGTTTGAATTATTTTCTCTGACTCGTACTTTGCATAATTATTTGCAACTTTATTTTTGTCTCTGAAACTTATGTCTCTTCATCTATCCACTCCTTCATATGCATATCGTACAATTTGATGATGAGTATGACACTGTTTGCATTTTGCTGATTGTTTTCTCTCCTCTTGTGAGATTCGTTGTTCGCATTGTAACCTGTATGCGATGAGCATTAATGATTCACAAAAATTTGAGATAAACTTTATTAATCTTACCGAGAGTCTGTGATTTTTTAGCATGTTAGATAGTACTAATATTACCATCAACTACTCAACTAATTGGTCCATTGACCAATAAAAAAGAGTGTTGATAAATACATTTAGTTATGTATTTTGAAATGTTAAACATGAATCTGTGAAGGAAACAATTTTTCATGTCATTAAAACTTGACCCCCAGTGCAACAGGGATCTGTGAGTTGGGTGAATGTGTATGGGCCATTTGTATGAAATAATAAATGAGTAACAATCCCCGATAAAGTGTAGCGCTGGATCTGTTACCTCTGTGTTGTGATGGTAGGGCAAAGGATGATCAGAAATAAAGAATTATCTCAAATACCTCAAGAAAGTATTATAATAACCAAAAAAGCAGCTATCTTGAGAACAGCCATCTAAGGAGTGATATTTAATGTTCATTCTGTAGTTCCTCTTTCTTTTTAATAAAAATTATTCATGCTTCCGTCTCCCATTTATCCTTTTTCCTCCCGCTGTTCAGCCCTATTCAAGAGCCATCCACACACCTGACGAAGCCACGTCCCTCCTGGAATGTGGCCGACCCCAAGGACCTCAAGAACTTCCGTCCATCTCCCTGCTCCTGTTCCTGGTGTAGGTCATCGAGAAGACCGTCAACAAACAACTGACCCGCTACCTCGAGGAGAACAGTATGCTGGACCCGTCCTTGTCCGGGTTCTGCAGCAACCACAGCATCAAAACTGCCCTCATCGCTGCCACTGATGACATTAGGGCCCTGCTAAACAACGGAGAAACCGCTGCTCTCATCCTCCTGTACCTGTCAGCCGCCTTCAACATGGTCTGCCATCGCACCATACGCACACGCCTCCAAGACGCTGGGATCCAAGAGAAGGCCCTGGACCGGACCACCTCCTTCTTCTCCGGCAGAACCCAGAGCGTCCGCCTCCCCCCTTTCCGCTCCGAAGCCACCGAGATCATCTGCGGCGTACCCCAGGGATCATCCCTCAGCCCAACACTGTTTAACATCTTCATAGCACCGCTCATTCCATCGCTTGACTGCATGACCTCAACATCATCTCCTACACCAGCTGATCCTCTCCCTAACCAAGGACCCCCACACCGCCAAAACTAACCTCCAAGAAGGGACAAAAGCCGTCGCCGAGTGGATGATGAACAGCCGACTGAAGCTAAAGTCGGACAAGACGGAAGTCCTCGTCCTCGTATCCACCCTCTCGGCCTAGGACGACTCCTGGAGGCCGACCGCACTGGGATCAGCTCCAACACCCACCGATCATGCACGCAACCTAGGGTTCATCCTCGTCCCCACCCTCTTCATGACTAAGCAGGTCAACGCCGTCTCATCCTTCTGCTTTAACACCCTCCACATGCTCCGCAAGATCTACAAGTGGATCCCCCCCGGAACGAGAAGAACGGTCACCCAGGCCCACGTCAGCAGCAGGCTGGACTAGGTAACGCCCTCTACGCAGTAGCCTCAGCCAAACTTCTGAAAGAACTTCAAAACATTCAGCACGCCTGATCCTTGACATCCCTTGCCGCAACCACATCACACCCCCACCTGAGAGACCTGCACTTGCTCCCCGTCATCAAGAGGATAACCTTCAAGCTCCTCACCCACGCACACAAGGCACTCCACAACAGTTCGGTCTGGACTGTTTCCATGAGGCACAGGGTCAAAATTGATTAGCATATGGCTGGGTCTAAACTGGGGTGGCATCATGAGCAAAATAACAATGGATTTAACCCAGATCTCTTGACTGGGGGTGGATGTATGATTTATTCAAGATTCCGTCCATCATTTGTTTGCATAGCACTTTTCACCCTTAGTGGGATGGGTATGCCCAGACGTGGGTCTCTTGCTCACTAAGCCACTGGATTCAAGCTAGCCTGTCTGATGCAGGGTAATACCCATAAACCGGTCCTAGGATGCTTGTGTCAAGTCCAGGGAGGACCTGGCTTGGCAGTTCGGTCTGGACTGTTCCCATGAGGCACAGGGTCAAGACTGATTTGCAAATAGCTGAGTCTAAACTTGGGTGGCATTGTGAGCAAAAGAACGATAGATTTAACCCAGATCTCTTGACTGGGGGTGAATATATGATTTATTCAGCATTCCGTCCAACATTTGTTTGCGTAGCACTTTTCACTCTTAGGAGGATGGGTATGCCCAGACGTGGGTCCCTTGCTCACTGTGCCACTGGATTCAGGCTAGCCTGCCTGATGAAGGGTAATACTCAGAAACCGGTCCTAGAATGCTTGTTTCCGGTCCAAGGAGGACCTGGCTTGGCAGTTCGGTTTGGACTGTTTTCATGAGTCACAGGGTCAACACTGATTTGCATATGGCGGGGAGTAAATTGGGGTGGCATGGTGAGCAAAAGAACGATGGATTTAACCCAGATCTCTTGACTGGGCATGTATTTATGATTTATTCAGCATTCCGTCCATCATTTGTTTGCGTAGCACTTTTCACCCTTAGTGGGATGGATATGCCCAGCCCTGGGTCCCTTGCACACTGTGCCACTGGATTCCAGCTAGCCTTGCTGATGTAGGGTAATAGCCAGAAACCAGTCCCAGCATGCTTGTTTACGGTTCAGGGAGGACCTGGCTTGGCAGCTCGGTCTGGACTGTTCCCATGAGGCACAGGGTCAAGACTGATTTGCATATGGCTGGGTCTAAACTGGGGTGGCATGTTGAGCAAAAGAATAATGGATTTAACCCAGATCTCTCAACTGGGGTGAACATATCATTTGTTCAGCATTCCGTCCATCATTTGTTTGCGTGGCACTTTTCACCCTTAGTGGGATGTGTATGCCCAGATGTGGGTCCCTTGCTCATTGTGCCACTGGATTCAAGCTAGCCTGGCTGATGAAGGGTGATACCCAGAAACCAGTCCCAGGATGCTTGTTTCCGGTCCAGGGAGGATCTGGCTTGGCAGTTCGGTCTGGACTGTTCCCATGAGGCTCAGGGTCAAGACTGATTTGCATATGCCTGGGTCTAAACTGGGGTGGCATGGTGAGCAAAAGAACGATGGATTTAACCCAGATCTCTTGACTGGGGGGGAATGTATGATTTATTCAGCATTCCATCCATTATTTGTTTGCGTAGCACTCTTCTATTATCTTGGCTCTTTCGTCTTGCCTGGGATTCTCCAGACCCAGATGCATCGGCTCCTCCGTTTTCCCACTCTCTGGTTTCTGAGGCTTGCCCTGGCAGCCCCTTGTCCCGTCTCCCAACGACCGTGGCGAGTTTAGCTCTTCTTTCTCCTTCCCCACGGCTGAAGACTCCACCCATTTTGTTTCAGAAACGTACAAATCCCAATGGAATCCCGTCCCTTCCATGTTGCCGAACTTCCTGTTTGTATTATTCCACTGGACTGGTCCTGCAATAGAAAAAGGACGCAGTTGTCCCTGGGGATATAGAGTATATCTTCTACAACCCCAGGTTTGTGACACTGTATTAACATGAAGATCTGTTTTCTGCAAACTAAGGTGGACTACAGAGATTCTGACACAACTCCACATAGGATGCATGGCCTCAATGTGCTCTGCCTATTGTTGGGTCACCACCCCCTTCCTTTCCTCGTTGTAAGAAATTGGTTCCTCTGTTGATGTGGAGGAGAACTCACTTCAAAAAATAATTACAGTCCTTTTCAGGGTGAACCACAATTGTCAATAAATAAACCTGTGCTTGGCATGTAAAAGTCAGGCCTAACATAAATGCAACATGTAAAGTATTTTATAACACTCAAACAGTATTAAAGTGAAAATACAACAAAAGAAAATTCCAAACAAATTAAGAAAAATAGAAAGGGGCAGATTTATGACGACTGGCGCATCCTGCAAATCAGAAGGGATGCGCCAGTTAAGATGCATCAGGCAAGTTTACCCTTGCGCCACAACAGATGCACTGCATTTACTATGCGGCGCTTTGTGGGGCAAGGATAAACAGATGCGTGACGCATCTCCCGGCTGAAGGGTGGCGCATTGCTGGAGTCGTGTCGCAAGCATGACACAACTCCATTGACTGTTAGAAGTGGGGGTCTCTAGTTGGCAATGTTTTCCACCTTTGTCCAAATAGTGACCCTTCCTTCTAGTCAGAATAAGGGGAATACACTACTGAAATAACCCCTGCTCACCGCCTTGATAGTATGGCATGAACAGTCAGGCTTATCTCTGAGGCAGTGTGTAAAGCATTTGCTCATAACTAACAGTAGTACAGGGAAAACACTACAAAAGGAAACCACACCAGATTTAGAAAAATAACCAATATTTTATCTGTACAAAAATGATAAAAAATCCCCCATACAATTCTCACAAATAACAATACTCAAAAATAGACTTGAAATATAGTTCCTTGAAGTTGATAGCTCCCTCCAGGGCTACCACGGCATCGTGAACAACAAATCCAAACTGTTTAGGCTGACCGCGGTGTCGTGGGGCAGCTATGGTGTCCGGAAGACCTGCAGAACAGTACCTTTAGCAATGCAGGGTATAAGTGACTTCTCGTTGAGCCCCGAAGAGCCGGCGTCCACAGGAGTCGGTTCCGGAGGTCAGTGCAGAAGTCGTCGGGCCCTTGAAGTCACACTCGTTGTAGATGGAACTCCTCGCCGTTGAAGTGGGAAGCGTCAGCATCAACTGTCATCGGGGCTGCGGTGCAAAGCGCAGCGGTGCGACGTGCGGTGCCCTCAGGTCGCGGTGCAAGCAGCAGCTTGGTCATCGAGCGGCATCTGCAAGATTGGAGCTGCAGTGTGAAGTGATGCGGTGCTTTTTGCGGTGCTGGCAGATCTGCTAGAGACATCTAGCCACAGATTCATTAACTTTTTAATTCTCCCAAGGCACCAGACTGAATCTGGAAATTTTTCAGCACTACCTCTGAGCACTGGGGCATGGCAGTGCCTCTGAGCACCAGGGCACGGCGTCGTACAGCTCTGTGGTGATATCATCTCTGGTTATGACATCAGTGAAGCCCCCTCTAGCACACGGACATCAGTTTCTTCTGTGAAACCTTCTGCGCCAGAAATCGGAGCCACTACGGCAAATCTTTGAAGAAACATCAAATGGTATATTAATACCAGACCTGGATTTTAAAGGGAACCCCCAATGAAATCAATGAAACACAGGGCTACATGAAACTCTATGATCTGGTGAATACCACTCATAAGAGGGAAGATACCATACACTCTACAGACCATTCATCAATGGTAATGAATGCCATGGCAATGCCAAACAGAGCCTACAACAATAACACCTGGCTGTTTGTGAAATCACACCATTATGTGATGTATTGACAGTAGCAATTTCACGGTAGGATGGTACCAAGAAGACTTTCATAGAAAGAACAAATACTTTAATACTTCTCATTGGTGTGTAATCCAGAGAGAAAGAATAAACACACTCCACCACCACACATTGGAAATGGATTATTGTGACATCTAAACAAAAGCTAAGTGGCCTAGCCAAGCAATTTGTTTAGCCCCAACATAGATTGAGATAGTGATGACTGGTATATAAACCCCGTACTGAAAGGGTATAACCCTTACCTCAAAGATCATTCGCATAGTGGGGAGGATGGGCAGGGAGTTAATGAGTCTGCACCTAGACTCTGCCTCTACCAGATATTATGTTACCGAAGGTAAGTAACTTTTACATTTGATTGAGAAATCTAGCCGCAGATTCCTTAACTTTTGATTTAAATACCATATGTATACCCCACTGGAGGAGGGTCTACGAACTAACCCAGCGCAAGTTCTCAAAGACAACTATCCGGTCATAACTAACAACTGACCAAATGCACGCAGGAGTAGCAGAACAAGAGCTTGGCTCTTAATATAATCCATGATTACAGTCACGGAACATGTAACTACAAAAACTACCTTACAGGCCCGAGAGAATCGGCCCTTGAAGAAAAAGGGTTGAGGAAAACCCCTAAAGAACCATCTGTCAGATAACAGATTCTATCCCAGGGGGGTAAGAAAACTCGAAGACTAAAAAAGGGTCAAATTTATGACATAAGCCATATAATCTGCATTGTGCAAGGCAATTAAGAATCAGAGGAAGAACTGCCCTTATAAAATCCCCAAACAAGACAAGAACTATCCCTCAAAGAGAAAGATGAATGACAACACCTCCACGGTAAAACATTTTTCGTTTGGAAAAACAGAAGATACATATTCATCCTATTCACCAATTAGATAACATCTTGCGACAAAGATGTATATATGGTCATAAATATATATACAAACATAAGGTTGTCACCAGATACTCAGACTGGCCTGGCAATTCACCCAATTTCACTGGTCAATAACTACTGCCAGACCGCATGGACGTATAAAGTTTGCCCTCATACGACATTCAGTACCATAGTCTGAAAGACTGAACACAACTTTGAGCCATAGGTAAACTCAATTCACCAAGGCAAGCAAGAAAAAGAGATTCAACTGCATCTTTGATTAAAAGCTCTTTACAAAAAATAATATTTAAACAAATATGTATAACACCTATGATACAGTCATGTATTCTTGATATACCTTATAACTAACTGAAACCAAGAAACAGTTCCATAAAGTGTTTTACAATAATGTTGAAAATGGTAACGCACCTATTAGCGTATTTGTCAACAATAGCACATACAATCACACCTGTGATACAAGACTAATATGATCATAAGTCCAACAGTTAAGTGAAACACAGCAGCACATTAAATGATGTATACCCCGTATACGAAAAGTCACTCTGAAATGAGACGTTTGGCAAAAATACCCATCCCAATGAAAAAATGGCAGTACGCCACCAATACAATACCACAGGTGACTTGCCATAAGAAAAAGCTGTATGTTATAAAGATAACAGCAGTCATGATTCTTCACATATTAAGGAATGCAGAAAACAATCAAGTACATCCTCTCCAAAAGACAGATAATTCTGATCAGACAGAACCAAGCATATTAAGATTATCATAGTAAAAAAGCTTACTGTAAAGCAAAAACTCCTATTATAAAAATGTCTCCCAAGACTTTTTTAGATTTTTTTTTTTTATAGAGAGCAGCATTACTCCAGAAGGATATCATGGCGCTATGTAGCGAGAATTCGCGGTAGGGCTGCCAGTGGGAATAGTATAGCTGTTGGGTATAAGGCCTTTGGGAACTGATGAGTTTTAAGTTTTTTTCTAAAAGCTAAGTAGTCAGCCGTGAGGCGTAGGTCTTGAGGTAGTTTGTTCCACTTCTTAGCTGCCAGATATGAGTATGAACGTCCTCCTACCCTCACTTTCCTTATACGCTTTGTCCTAGACTGTGCTTGATGGAGTGACCTTAAGCATCTCGTAGGGACATAGAATTCAATTTTATTTTATAAAGTTCTAGGGTCATAGTGGTGCAGTGCCTTGTGTGTATGACTGAGCAGCTTGAACACTGCTCTTTGTTGCATGGGTAGCCAGTGAAGATGTTTCATGCACATCGATGCTGTGCCCAGTCTGCTTTTATTACACACCAGTTTGGCTGTGGCGTTTTGTAGCACCTGCAGGCGTGTACAAAGGTACTCTGCCATGCATACAAATAGAGCATTTCAATAATCTAGCTTGCTGATGAGCAGGGCCTGTGTAACTGTGCTTCTAAAATCTAGTGGGATCCAGGGTAAGAGTCTTCTTAGGATTTTGAGAGTTGCAAAGCCCCTTTCACGCAGGGCCCACACATGGTCCTTCATGGAAAGAGTATTGTCAATGAGGATGCCTAGTTTTTTTGCACATTGCTTGGGTACCGGGGCATCTCCCAGGGTTTGTGGCCCCCAGGTAGCATCCCAGATTAAGTTGGCTCCTCCAAAGAGCAGGATTTCTGATTTCCCTGCGTTTAGTTTCAAGCAATGTTCTGACATCCATAGTGCCATCTCTGAGAGGCAGTTGTTCAAATTTGCCCTGGAATCATCATGCCTTTCCTCGAGAGCTACCATCAGCTGTGTGTTGTCCGCATAAGAGCAGATACTGAGAACCCATTTTTTACTTATTTTCCCCAACCATGACTCATAGGCTTTAAAGAGTGTAGGGCTCAGGGATGCTCCCTGCGGGCGCCACAGCCAATGGTGTTGGGTGTGGATAAGAAATGGCCCAATTGTACCGTTAGTGTTCTATTACTCAAAAACAAGCTGAGCCACTGTAGGGCTTTGGCATGGATACCTTTTTTATGCAGGATTTCCTGCAGTCAGTTGTGAGACCGTGTTGAACGCCGCCGACAGTTCCAGTAGTATCAGGGCTACAGCTACCCCCTGTTCGGTCAGAGATCTAATGTTATTTAGGACGGCAAGAAGCGTTACCTCCGTGCTGTTAGTGGCCCTGAAGCCGGTTTGTGAGGATGAGGAAGAGGTTTGGGAGTTGAGAAGTCAGCCAATAGTTTTCAGGGTTGTGAACATCTGTTCCTGCTTTCTTCAACAGGGGGGTCACTGCCACCTGTTTCCAGCTTCATCAGCTGTCAATCATGAAGAGCCAAGGAAAACAGTCTCTACACAGTGAAGTCGGATAATTTAACGGCTTCGACCGCCCCTTACCTTTCAACTCCCCTGAAGAACAACGTCCTCCAGACCGGCTTTGGCTCCTAGATCGACCCTTCAAATGTTCTTCCTGGGCTGACTAAGACCAAGGCTGGGAAGTCTCAGAGGATCGCAATATGCACAACGCCATCAACTTCAAACCCTGCTCCTTCCATGACTTCGGTTTAAGCTTCTGGCAGGAACCACAATCCTCTGCTTCGTGGCGTTTACCTAGACACCACGTACAAGTTGTATGTGGGTCTGCCACCACTAGGTTTGAAACTTGCCGACATTTGACAATGCAAGGTGTCGAAGTAGGTTGAGAAAAGATTCCCTGAGGAACCTCTTCTCCAGATCCACGTTACAGCTTAGAAAAGATGAAACTGATTTTGGCGTGCTGGAGGGGACCTAATGGCTCCACTGACGTCATATTCGGAGACAACGTCACCGTGGAACTACATGACACCATTACCCGGCACGCAGACGTACGGCTGAAAAAGTTCCGGATCCAGTCTGGCACCTGGGGAGAATTCAAAATTTAATACATTTGCTGCTAGACTATGTCTCTACCAGATATAACGTTACCAAAGGTAAGTAACTCTTACATCACAGTGCAAGCAGCAGCGGCGGCGTTGCAGAAGTGCTGTCGTCAGCTGACGAACTGGAGTCAATGGCGCCACTGTATACAGGCCAAGGCTTGTGGTGGGGGATGAGGGGTGTGCATCGTGTAACTTATGATTGGTGCCCTCAGTGGCATCAATGGTGGCATGGAGCATAGTGGTCGTTTTAGCAGGGTTCTGGTGTGGAGCGTGTTGAGGCGAGGAGGTGCAGAGTAAGGTGCCCAGAGGTTGCGCTGCAGGCAGCAGATCGGCGGCGGCGAAGGGCGTCATCGTCGGTGAAACCAGGGCTTTGATGCGAGGTGCAGCAGTGCCCTGTGCTGTGCCTTCGGTACACAGAGCCGGCAGCAGCACCAGTGACGGCGTTTGGTTGCTTTTTCTTCTGTTGCAGCACAAAACACACAGTTACTAGTGCTGCTAGCAGATGGACTTAAAGTATTTGCTGTTCCTGAAACTTCTTGAACAGGGGGCAAGCTCTACCTCAAGCCATTGGAGAAAATCACACAAAGAAGTTGCAGAAAGTTCTGCCCAGTCCTTTCCCTGCACAAGACAGAAGCAGCCACGGTAAGCCAACACAGCAAAGCACACAACAAAGTGGTAGTTCCTCCTTCCTGTTTCTCCAGCTCTTCTTCTTGGTAGTCTTCTTGGTCCCAAAGGAGTTTTAAAGTTCTGGGCCCCAATAATTATACTGCATTTCCCTATCTTGTCCCAATGGGAAGATATATTTGCAAAATGTTACAAAGTAGCCCCCATTCTATCCGATGGGACAGTTAGCCTTTCAACAGTGAAAAACGAAATAGAATGTATTTCACTATCTGGACATGTCACACATACCAGTACCTATCTTTCAAATACACTACACTCTGCCCATAGTTAGGCCTTGGTAAGTGGGGTCCCTTGCTAAGTCGAGTCGATATAGCAGCACAAAATGTGAGCAGACACTGCAGTGGCAGATCTGAGATACTTTCACAGGGCTACTTCTGTAGGTGGCACAATCAGTGCTGCAGGCCCACAAGTAGCATTTGATTTACGAGCCCTGGCGCTCCCAGTGCACTTTACTAGGGACTTACTAGTTAATCAAATATGCCAATCATGGAAACACCAATCCCTACTACAATTTACAAAAGGAGAGCTTGCACTTTAACACTGAACAGCAGTGAGAAAGTGCGCAGAGACACTAAACCAGCAACAACAGAGACAAAACCAGTAGGTCAGAAAGCAAAAAGACAGGGGAAAAACACCAAAACATGCCAGGTCTAACACCAAGGCTGTGTGGTGACAGATTTGGAGTGCGTCTGTGATGCAATCTTCGTGTTGAGACACTCTTCAGGGCGCAACTGCATACTTTAGTTCTTGATTCTCTCTGGAAGACCTAAAATCCTAAAGTTATTGTGTACAGTTCACCCTTCTGTGTTTGACTGTGCTCTAAACAGAGGACACATTTAGAGACATCCACACTCTGCTTCTGCCTGTCATGTACAGATGGATTCTTAGCAAGGGCTGTTTCCAATTCAGTGCCTTAGATGGATATCTTGTGTTGATTTGCTTGAAGCAGATTAAGATTAAGATCAACCTAAATTGTGGGTGCTATTAGTTCAAGGGCCTCACTCATGCCTCCTTAGTGGCAGCAAAAACAGGCATCTAATTTGTCCTGGTGAGGGATGTTGCCCCCTGCATGTCCTCGTCCCACATAATCCGTATGGACAGCTTCACAGACCTACCAGAGTGGAGAGACCCCTTTTCTAACAGTATGATGGGCCAATACTGTCAGGCCAGGCCACATGCATGCGAAGGATCTGGCCTCACTGGAGGACTCCGCTGGTACTCATGGAGACATGCTCCCTCAGGCGTAGATAACACCTCTCCGGCTGAGGTGATGCAGACACACTACCAGCAGTAATCAGATACCCGCACAGCACTTACAGGCACATTCATCAATGTTGACTTTTGCAATTCCTTAATTGCGAGTTTCAAGGAATCGCAATTAAGGAATCGCAAAAGCCTATGCATGTAGAAATCGCTTAAAAATAGCGATTTCTAAACATTCCTTATTTGCGACTCGCAATTAAGGAATATCTCCCCATTCATTCCTCAATTAGAGAATCGCAAATTGAGAATGCAATTTCAAGGGTGTCAAAAGGACACCCTGTTGCACTCCTGAAATTGATCTGTGCACATATGTTGCACACGCACATGCCCTAAGAGCATGTGTGTGTGCAAGATGAAACTTTGAAAAATTCACAAAAGTGCATTTTTCGAAGAGTTAATTTGCTCCCCCTATTAGCGAAATTGCAGATTTTTTTACTTTAATGCATTGCATTTAAGAAATCGCAAAATGCGATTCCTTAAATGCAATCGCAATTTGAGAACACGCACTTAATTGCGAAATCTCAAATTGCGAGGGCCGTGACCCTTGATGCATCGCAAAAAATAATTTTGTGATCGCAAACGGACGATTTGTGCGAATCGCACCGTTTGCGATCGCAAAAGGCTTTGAAGCATGTGCATGTAAGGACCAGAACTCCTCGTCCATTCTCCGATCAGCAATTGCTTAGGGGCCCTCACAGTTGCACATCCCCGCCACCGATATAACAACATGAGCCATGCATTCCTCATACCAGTATCCGTCTACCCAAAAACTACCCTGGGGCCCCTAGGGTGTACGGAATGGGAGCCCCAGCTATGAGGAGAGACTGTCCAGCATTGTTACATTTCCAAATACTTCTAAGCTGTTGGTGCTGTGAAACTGCAGCAGCATCCTTCGGACACGTCTAATATGATGTTATATGCCAAGTAATACAGGCATCCCAGCCGGCATTAGAGACCAGGTTAGTAGAGATAAGCACAGATGTGGCTCTTCTGTGGCAGGACATGTGCAATGTGGCCGAGTATCTGTAACAGGAGGCAGCAAAGCCACATTTCAAGATATGGTCAATGAACTGAAGTCCAAGATTTCCAATTTCAAGTCTGGGGATTAGGCAGCAAATGTGAAAAGCAGAGTGAGAGGGAATGACCTGGATTTTATTGTTTTTTTTTGTTTTTCCAGAATGAGTAGAATTCCCTCCACAGAAAAATTCCTTAAAATGTGTATTTCATCATGGATGCCGATCAATAAACTGTCACATCTTGAAATGAATCTCTAGGATGCGAACACAACTCCTGCCCGCGAGGGCCTGGCCTCGCCCACCCATCACCAAAATCCTGTAGAATAAAGACTGATACAAAGTCCTTAATGGTACGAGGGGCGGGAGCTCCCTCCCCATTCAATACACGTGCATCATCATTTCTCTCAACTACACCCACTTGGTGCAGACGCAAAGGAAGTCATTTGAAGTGGTAGAACCAGAACCTGCGTGCAATCAACCACAGATATATGCTCATGTAACAGGTCAGAACCAACATAATTCCGGTTCTTTCTTTGACTCTCCTGAGGCTGCCTAGACTGGGTGCCACCCACCTGCCTGCATGAGAAAACAGGCCAACATTGCTTGCAGGGTGGACCATGCTGGTGCTGATAAACCTGGAAGGCTTAGACACTGGCGCTGGCACAGCAGAGGCGAGTCGACGGCTGGCTAGATCCCTGAAGAAGAGGCTGACTACATCAAAAAGCCAGACAAGAGGGCTCCCATTCCGAAGGAAACTTGGTCCCTGAACCTGGAGCCATTGTTTTGCTTTTATGACTATGTACACTCTGCATTTTGGGGGCTGGATGTTGACCTTTTCTCGATGTTTAGCCCTCCTATTTAGCAAACCAGAAGCACCTTAACCCTATGAAATGCAGATGTAAGGAAGGGTGCTGCCACCAGAAGACATACTAGGTTGGTCTGCTGACTGGGGCATGTCAAGGAGACAGATATTTCTGGGGTGGAAATATGGGTTGATGAGAATTTGGATGTTTGGGTATTTACAGTGTGCTTGTTTGTAAAGTTAGTTAGCATCAGTTTTACCCACTGTGAACCTACTTCACAATACAAAGGACACCACACAACCCCTGCCTGGAACGGCTGGTCCTGGAGCCTGTCACAGAATATACTTATCCTGCCAGGCAACATGAACCACAAACTTTGACGTGATGTCATGGCCTCATTGACCACACAAGATAAGCACGGTCCTTACGTTTACAAAGCATCGTGATCCTGCTGTGTTATTCCTCAAGAAACACATCTCCTAGAGGGACACTGTCCCGTCCTGATCCGATATGGATATATATGAGAGTGTCTTTCACGATGGGCACATGAAGGGCTTTAGAGGAACTGAAATTCTCAAACATAAAGCTTACCCTGTGTTTGTTACCTAAGACACAGCAGGCACTTGAGGTAGATATCTGGTGGCGGTTAACTGGAAGTGAAACACAGAATGAATGAATGAATGAAATGCAACTTGTATAGACTTGGCTACACCAAGGAGTGTCCCAGCGCTTTTCTCGTTGAAGAGTTCACAGTGTAAGGTCGGACCGTCTATTTCTGCTTAAAAAACCAGATTTTCTGCTTTTTTAACACTGAGATAATGTCCCCTGAATGTATCTCAGGGGGGAGCTTGTTCCATGCAGATGACCCTGAATAGGAGAAGAAACTTTTCCCCAGTTCAAATACGATGAATCTTAGGGATCCTAGCTTAAAAACTGTTGTCTGACTAGAAATTTCTTGAAGGGAAGTTAAAGCTGATTCTTGTCCTGAGGTAGCCTGTGCCTGTATGATAAAGAGCCTTGTGGATCAAAACTAACGTTTTGAACAAGATGCTCTTCCTTTTTGGGAGCCAGGGAGGATGCGTAAGGGCGGGAACACATGCGTTCTTGGAGGTAGGTTAAAAAGATTGCAAGCTGCTGTGTTTTGGACCACCTTAAGTCTATTGATCAGGTATTCGGGAAGTTCAAGATCTGGGCCATTTCCATAGGCCAGACACTAGGTTATAAGTGCCTGGACAACCGATTTTCTTGCAGAGAATGAAAGAATGCAGAAGAACTCTTTTAGAGTGCGCAGTATCCCAAAACATGAGCCTACCACAGATTTAACTTTTGGTTGGAAGGATAGACAATTATCTACCCACAATCACAATATAAGGCCCAGTCAAGGGCTTAATAAATTATTCCCTTGCTCAACCCTTAGTAACTGGCTACGAGCAGGAAGGCTTAACTTAGGAGACAGTTGTGTAAAGCATTTAAAAATACCTATACATTAAATAAGTAAGTCACAACACACAATAAAAATACAACACCAATTTCTAAACATAGGAAATATGTGTATGATTAAAACGACACTAAAATGCCAAAAATCCAATGTAGGGAACTGTAGATATGAATTTTTAAAGATTAAATACTTCATAGTGATTAAAAACAAAAAGTGCTACCTTCAGGCATCTGGTTGCGCTTGACTGGCAAAAATTTTGAAGCCGGCTGTGATAGAGCTTGGATCGAATACACTGAGCGGTAGGGCCTGGTCAAGTTTTTACCTTCGGACGTAGTATTTATTCTGGAACTTTTTCTCCCGACATCGAGCGAGGCACCTCGTCAGGCCAGGTTTCAAGACAGCGACTGCGGTTTGGTCCAGGGCAAGGCCTAGGTGAAATCTTGTAAGTCTTGAGCCCAAGAGCTTTTAGTGTGACGAACTTGAAATCCAGGCTGGGTTATGGTTTGACGTTGGCAGCTTGTCCACTTATGGAGCTATTTACCAAAAATTCTCCAAAGTTCTCTAAACTTCTGGAACTTCATCCAGAAGGTTCTATTGGGGTTCCAAATGATCCACAATACCAATATAAGGTTCCCGAAACCCAGAGTTGCTCCTTGGAATCTTATAAAGTCCAGCTGAAGGTGGTCATCTGGTTTCTTCTTGTTGGAGATGGTGCAGGTGGAGCTCTTTTAACCTGTTGCTTTCAAGGAGTTCCTTCTTTCACTTTTCAAAGCAAGGCAAAATCCTTATGGACTGAAGACCAGGGTGTGCAGCAGGTGCAGTCCTTAACAGTGCAGGCCAAAGTGTTATGCAAGGAAGTCCTTCTTCTTCCTGTAGTTTCAGGCAGGGATCTGTGTTGCTGGGCAGCTCTCCGACTTTTATCCGTGATTCTGGTGGACAAGCAGGGGGGCAATCCTGACTAACCCTGGGCGTAGTTCACGTAGCAGCACTACGCGTAGCTACGCAAGGTGCACTTTGCACTATGCGAGCTACGCGAACTGAGTAGTGCACTGTGCAAAATGCTGTTCGCACTGATTGCACAGTGCCGGATGCTTGTCCGCACTGTGCAATAAGAGCAAACTGTATCTTGCACAGTGCTAGCGGTCATTTTCTGCCGCTTGCGTAGATTTCTACTCAAGCGGCAGCTTTTTCAAGGTGGACTGGTAGATTCTCATCGCGAGCGGTCGTGAGCATACGCGACCACTCGCAATGAGAAACCTTACCTCCCCGCGTTGACAATCTCGCATGGAGGTTTATTTTCCACGCTCAAGATGTTGCTGATAGTGAAGGAAGAATAAGTCTGACCGCAAGCAAGCAAAAAATGACCCCTACGCTACGCGTGGTTGCACTGTGCTACTTGCAATTTGCGTAGTGCAAATTAGCGCAAACTTAGCAAACTATGCAAGCGTAGCGTAGTACTTCACCCAGGGTTAGTCCTGATAAATGGGGTACAGTGTGCCACCCTGAGGTATGACAACTTCCTCCAAAGTGTGACATATTCTTGTTTTAGAAAGCGATATTCTTTAAAATCCAAAATGGAGATCCATATTTGGAGTTGCATATGGTTGCAAATGAGCCCTCCAAGGGAATGTGCTGAAAGCTTGAAAATGTAGTTTTAGTTGTAGTGGCTGTGTTAGATTGCAATATGTCAATCGAAACCTTTTCTAACTGAGTGTCTGAGGATAGGTTAGCTTGGATGGTTAGGATCTTATTTTGAAAATAAGAAGTCAGCTGATCACACAATGTCACTGAAGGATGTTGGTACATGGCACAGGCCACCAGGGACATACGTGTTTTACAACTTTGAAGATTTCCATTGAGGATGCCTCTTTACTGTGTTCATCCCCATACATATCATCAAACTCTCTCTTCAGGATCTTCGTAGCACACACTCAAGCCTACCTCACGTAATTACTACAGTGGGCAAGGATTTTAACATAGTGTTGGATCCAGCTCATGACTCCACCAGGGCTAGAACAATGAGGCAACAGTAGATCTCCATGCTCACCAAATGGGCAGACTCCTTGGGCCTGTGTGATGTCTGGAGAACTTGGCATCCAACATGACTGAATATACTCCTCGCTCTGTGAGGAATTGAAGTATGTCCATAATTGATTTTCTCTTCCTTCCAATCACAGGTGTGCTGTGCACGAATGCGGTGTGCATCATACTCAGAGGAATCCTGGACCTTTCTAAGGTTATGCTATACTTTGGGGGCCCTGGACCCGGCTGTTGATGAATTTGGCGTCTGAATGATAGGTGCCTGGTTCTATCAAACCTATGTTAAGGCCAAATTCTACCTTCAATTGAACCTTTTTTATAGTTAGGAAAACTGTATTTATTCTTTTTTACAAACTAAACTTAAAATAAACAAACATTAGAAATGCTTAAGTTATATTTTTATTTTAAATTTATAATTTGCACATCACCTTTGAATTAATATAACTTTACTTATTTTTTAGCTACAAACAATACATATAGAAGAGAAAAAGATAAATTTCTAGCCTTAAACTTATATCTTTAATTTATATTTATGCAACACCTTCAAATATTATAACTTGCTCACCTTCATACAGCGTATTCATCTTGGTAGCCATACTATATTAACTATAACTTGTGCCTTCACCATGCACTGCTTATACCATTTTATATTATCACACTTATACAATGTAAAATAATAGTGTTTACAAGAACAGTTATGACATTACAAATAACATATTTTGTGAGAAAACAGTGCATGGTGGAGTGACAAGTTACACTTAATGCAGTGTGGCTACCAAGTTGAATACACTGTGAATGGAGGTGCACAAGTTAAAATAATTTGAAGGTGTTGTATAAATTATCAATTAAAGGTAAAAGTATAAGGTTAAAAGTTTAGATTTTTCTGTACTTAATATTTTGTTTGGAGCTAAAGAATAACGTTATATTAATTTGAAGGTGATGTGTAAATATAGATTTAAGGTGTAACTATACCGTAAACATTTCTAATGTTTGAGTATTTTAAGTTTGGTTTGTACAGCAAAAAAAGTTCCCCAAACTATAACAAAGGTTTAACCTTTTCAATGTTTTTTATTGTTAAAAAATGTTTTGGAATGGTGGAGTTTACTGTCGTTGAGTGAAGTGTCAGTAAGGAGGGTTTGGTACAGTTGAGTGGAGGAGAGTATAGTAAAGTGTACTGTCGTAAAGTATAGTGTTGTAGAATGGAGTGGAATAGAGTAGAATGTGGTACAGTGAAGTGGCCAACAGTGAATAGCGTTCAGTGGAGTGGTGAGAGTGGAGTGGCATGGAGGGAAGTGTTGTACTGACTGACTGACTGACTTACTTATTAAGCGCACGAATGCTGAGGCGTCTTGGAGCTGAGTGAGAGAATGCTTGGCTCATTGAATAATCTACCGGTTTGGGAAAGAGCCAGGTCTTTATTAGTTTCCAAAAAATGGTCCTGTTTGATTGTGGAAGGAGCTGTGCGGGGAGCACATTCCACAGCTTGGCAGCCTGGTACAAAAAACCCTTGGCTCCCCGTCTGACTTTTTTATCTTGGGGATCAGACTTGTATTTGGTAATCTGAGACAGCTTGAGGAGAGTACCGTTTGAATAGCAGCTGCATGTTCAAAGCTCCTCCACCATACAAGGCTTTGTGTACAAGACAGAGAGCCTTGAAATCCACTCGCTGCTGAACTGGGAGTCAGTGGAGCAGTTTAATGGTGGCTGAAGTAGGGTGATGTTTGGGTAGACCATAAAGCACCCGGGCCCCCGTGTCCTGATGGACTGCAGTTTGGCAATCTGGCCCTTGTCTGCTCCAAGATAAAGGGCGTTGTCATAATCGATTCTGGAAAGAATCAAAACCACATTTCCCATTTTCCTCATGGTTAAGGGAATTAACGGAAGGATTTTGCGCAAGTTTTTCAGCGTGTAGAAACAAGCCGATGACACCTGATTAGTTTGTTGGGCAAATTTTAGATTGCTGTCAAACATAAAGCCAAGGTTCCTGGCCTTGGTTACGGGACTGGGGCAGTTCCTAGCCTCAGTGGGCCACCACCCTTGGCTCCAAATTGAAGGCTATATAATGGAATAGCGCAGATTAGAGTGGAGTGCCGTAGAGTGGAGTGGCATATAGTGGAAAAGCGTATAGTGGCATAGAGAGCAGTGTCATGCAGTGGCATAGCATAGGGTGTAATACGCTAGAGTGGATTGGCATGGATTGGATTGGCGTAGAGTATATTGCAGTAGAATGGAGTAATGTACAGTTTAATAGCATACAGTGGATTGTTGTAGAGTGGAGTGGCATAAAATGCAGTGGTGTACAGAGACCCCCAACCTAGTCCTTCACTTTTCCAGAAGTCTCCCAGTGATGTATGAACAAAATCACCACACAGGACACAATTAGCCCAGAAGAAACCATACCCCTCATGAAGACCATACACTCCGGATAGCAGGTTGTGGTGCTAGGTGCTGTATGTGGTTGTGATCTTGCTACAAAATAAGTTTGATCAGTCATAACACAGATCTTGTGATGGGCTAATGTTGCAGGTGGTAGCTGTGGGTGTGGTGACGTCCTTGATGACTGCAAAGATTTGTTTGCTGCTGTTTGAGCTGGTGTTTATTCGTTCAACGTGGGTCTTCCTCATAATTTCCCGGATTATCTTTTTGCTACCTTTTCTGGGCAGCTTTGAAAGCGTCTTTTTCCACTTCCCTTTTGCTGGTTCTCCATTTTAGTTTGGAGAGTCGCTTGGCTATTCTGAGGTTTTCCATGTACAAGATGGCTTGGGTTTTTGTTGTGTGGCTTTGTTTCTTGGAGGGCAGAGTGTCAGCGCAGTTGGTGATACATTTGTTGAAGTTTTAAATGTTGAGTGCCATGAGGCCCGTGGGTTCCAGTTGGTTCTCGTGAGGGATAGTCATCCAATCTGCCTCTGTAAGGCTGTTTCAGTGTCAATGTACTGGGACCTCTGTGTGGGTTCTTCTGTGTCGATGGATGTTGATTGTAAAATTGTCTATGTTTTTGTCTGCCCAGGTGACGGGTTTTGGTGTGTTGATTGTGATGATGTTGAAGGATGTGCAGACAGGAACTTGGATGTGTCCAGCGGCATGGTGGGCTCTGTGACGTATTGGATTAGTCTTAGGTATCAAAGGCTCTAAAGAAAGGCGGCTGAGTTGGGGTCACTACGGTCTTCTAAATGGAAATTGAGGACTCTTAGGAGGATGAATGTTCTTGTGTCGATGACTAAGGAGCAATGAAGTCCGTAATGTTGCTAGCAAAGGCTCGGGGTCCAGAGGGTTGCTAGAATAGGGCTCCACCCTGGGGGAAGTTTGCTCTGATTTATAACTGAAAGTTGAGGTGTTCAGTGTACTTTTTTCAAACTTCAGAAAAGATGTCTTTGTAACAATGGCGTTTCCTCCTCTGGGCCGGTTTAGGTGGTCTCGCCTGGTGATCTTGCATCCGATACGTATTGCGTTGCAATGTCTGACGCTGAAGCTATGGTAGGTCATGTTTTGATAGGGAAGAGGAGTTTTAGTGTGTCGTCATTCAGCAAGTCCCAGATCTCCGTGGCATGCTTGTTGAAAATCTGGGTGTTAAGTAGCATGCACTAAATTGATGTGTGAGAGGTTCAAGTATGTTTGCTGGTAGGTGTAAGAGAGTGTGTGGTGTTGGGTGTTGTGGGTATGTTCTTGATTGGAGCAACAGGAGCAGTGGTTCAGGTGAAGCATTAGAGGGAGCAGGTGAAAGCTCCTTTTTATATTGTATGGTGTGGCGCAGCCACATTGGGTGGTGTGATGTACGGGGTTCAAGGCGCATGAGAGAGTGGCACGTTAGAGGTGAGTCAGGGGAGGGGCATGGTTTCCGATGCTTGGCACACTCCAGTAGATGGGCTCGCCTATGATGCACCTTCGGCATGCCAGCAGCACGCCTGCTGCGTGTGCCCATGCTACGTCGGCCATTAAGTAGGTCCTGACAGGGGGAGAATTGGAAGAAGTGGTAGGTGGGGCAGAGGTGGTGCACTACAGCAGGTAAGGAGAGAGGCACGGGGAACATGTCAGGAGCGGGGGAGCAGAGAGGGGGTGCAGAGATGGCAAAAAAGGGGTACAAGAAGACAGCATCCAAGTCTAAGGGGGAGCAGGACCTATGCACATGCATAATGGCTGGTTCGATACTGTGGCTATGATTAAGTAGGTCTTGGGAGGGGAAAGACTGCAGGATGCAGTGGGCCGGCTGAGGAAGAGCGCGACAGCAGGGAAGGAGAGAGCCAGAAGAAACAGGTAGGTGTGGGCCAGGTGTATGGGGATGGAGAGAGGGTGGGAAAGATGTGCAGGAAAGAGGCACACAGAGAAGATGCACAAAGATCACAGAAAAGCAGGAAAGACACCAAAGGTCAGAAAAGGAGCAAGAGAAATGACACAAAGAGCAAGAAAAGGTACAAAGAGTGGGAGAAAAGGGACAAAGAGTGGGAGAAAAGGCACAAAGAGTGGGAGATATTTCACAAACGTTATGGAAAGAATTAGAAGAAAAGCAGAACGAGTGAGAGAGTGAGAGATGGGGCACAAAAGTCACAGAAAGAGTGACAGAAAAGGCACAAAGAGTGAGATAAAAAGCAAATAAAAAGTGGCAGAAAAAGTGAAGTAAAAGACTAAAAGATCAAGAGAAAAGGTAGAAAGTGTAAGAGAACTGGCATAAAAGTCACACACAGAGTGCGAGTAAACTCAGAGAGAAATAACAAAGGCACAAAGAGAGTGAAGTGGCACAAAAGTCACGGAAAGAATGGCAGAAAAGGTACAAAAAGTCACAGGAAGTGAGAGAAAAGGCATAAAGAGCAAGAGAAAAGGCACAAAGTGCGGGTGAAATGGCACAAAGTCACAGACAGAAAGAAGGTTGAGAGAGCAAGATGAAGAGAGTCAAGGCAGGTGCCTCATGCCGCTGGAGCTGGGTCCACAAGGGCCTTGACCGGTCAGACAACCGGTCGCAGGTAAGTCCAGGGGGGATGTGCCTATGTGAACTAGTGCTACAAGAGAACTATTCCACATCGTCTTAAATGGCTTCATGAACCAGGCCCCTAGCTTTTAATAAAATAACATGCTCATAATTACTTTTTTACGTGCCACTTAATTTACCTACTCTTGAGTCACAGTTTATGTATGAATAGTGCTAATCTAATGCTTTAATCCTGTATCTTGGTTGGAGAAGTGTGGCTCACTGGTTAGAGGAGGCAGACCAGGGTTCAATTCCCGGCTCGGCGGGGTCTTGAGTCCTAAAATGTCCATGAACTCGAAAATTCTCGCTCCGGTGCCTACTCGATTCACGGGTTCGCACTCTGGGCAATAGCTTGCTTAATCTCCACAACGGCCCCTCGCGGCGGGATGCCTGGCTTTCACCTTGCGGATACCCTGCCGGGGTTATCTCACAAGGGAATACCAGGACGGGTTCCCTAAGCAAGCGCTTAGAAACCGCTTGGTGATTTGCGCTATATAAATTCCTGTACATTTACATTTACATCTGATTTTCTTTTTCTTCTCTCTTTTAGGTCCTCCCTCTCACTCTGACGCCTTTATTTTTACTTTAGCTTTAATTTCCCTATCAGCTATGTTTCTCTCTGGTCCACAGCAAACAGAATTTGAGACTGTTTGCCCAGAGAAACACTGTTTAGCTATTTAATTCAGCAATGACTGATGGACAGGCCAACAAAACGCAGTTAATGTAACTGAGTAAATTAAGTTCCTCTTGTCAAATTATTTCTAAAGTAAACATTTGTTCATGTTTTACCGTATTAACAGACAGTAGATGTTAAAATTACAATGCAAATATAGTATGGCTCTGTGTAGGACAACGAGGAGTATATAAACGAGTGTGCTTGATGTGTTAAGGCTTAAGGAGAAATAGAAACCAAAGACACCTGCAGAAGATTTGTCTCTCCATCAATACAGGTAAAGACTCACTCTGCTTATTAGTTTTGGGAGTTTAGGTAGGCATAAAAAGCAATCAGCATTTACCCATTTATATTAGTTATCCTTCAAGTAATGGCACATCTGTAGAGTTCTTTGAGATAAATGAAGCAGAAATCTCTAACATAATAGCTAAATTTGTGTCACTTATTAATCAGCTTGAAATGAGAAATGTCAATGTTTAGTCAGAACAAGGCTGACTTAGACCTAGAACTGATTCGGTTTGAGTATTAAATCTGGAGGTAGTGGCTGGGTTTACATTTTGGGTAGAACAATGACAGTAACATTGGTGGTTGAATTATAGCAAATGGTACACTATCCATGTCTGGACCCACAAAAATTATCCACACCCACCGTAGACAGCAGGAGTGTGCCAAATTACATAAAAATGTAGGGGCGTATTATCTAAGGCCTTATCCCCGCTTTAGCGGGACTTTTTCCCGCTAATGCAGTGATAATTTTATCGCCCTATTAGCAAGCTGTCGCTAACAGTAGTTAGCGACAGTTTGCAGGCGATAGCGAGCAGTTTGGGGCCCGCTTTGCATGTCAGCGATATTTATCGCTAATGACATGCAAAGTGGGCATACCCAACCTGTTAGTGACTGAAAGCAGTCGCTAAAATCGCTATCCCCTATTATCAATGCAGGCACAGCGATAAAAAGATTTGCGCGAATATCGCCAGAAACTAACGCCTGCTCAGACCACTTCTTAACCTGTATATCCAATGGGAGTTGGATATTCAGGTTAAGACCCTTTTGGCGTTAATGCCTGAATATCACTTGATTTCAAGCGATATTCACACATTGAGCCACTATCGCCGTATATTTTATCGCATTTGAGATAAACGTTGCTAATAGCACGTTATCTCTGCAATAAAATCCGGCGATGCGTGGCGATAAAAAAAATATCACTAAGCTCATTTAGCTATAAATATCACTAGTTGTTGATAATATGCCCCGTAATGTCCCAAAAGCAAGTGCGAATTCATTCCGCCTCTGGTGCATCAAGTGCAGTATTGAAATGTGGCTCAGAGGTGTGAGACTTCTATTCTATCTTTTAAAGCAGAGGGACTGGAAGCACGTTGAGGATGAGGCAGGGACCCTCTGCAAATGACTGCAGCACGTTAATGGACCAAACGAAAGGGTGACTGGGAAGATCCCTGGGACCCCATAGAGTCCTGCTAAAGGGCGTCCTCAATAGATGCCCTGACTGGGCACCACTTCATTGGTGGCACAAAATTAGTGAGACACCAGATGGACCATTGCTCTTGTACCTGTATCTATAATACCACTCAAGGGCAGAGGCCTTCCCTCATTGCCATGGGGCCATGCCTCCAAGCCAATAAGGAGACACCTGCCTGGGATCCATGACACAGAAGGTGGTGTTTGCAGTCCTTCAGTTAAAACCAGCACAAATACTAACTATGCCCCAGGGCACCTTCTGTAATATGACCCCCTGGATTTTTCAGTTTGCCACACAATTACCACCAGCCTATTGCTGGGAGTAATGGAAAATATTTGCTTGCCTACAGGCGGGACACCTTTCTCGTTTGTGATCGCACCATGGAGGTGGGAGCCTTGCTTGGACTTTTTTGATCCATCTAGGGCTAGGATTTCACTCTGCTTATTGTGGGTGAATGTATTTTTTGTAAACTGTATCCCAGGGTCCCAGAGTCAACACAGTGTAACTGTAAACCAGGCCATAATCTACATCTACTTGATACCCCCCAGGGCTTCTTCTGACTGTAGATTCCAGAGGAATGTTTAGTCTTCGGAATTTGATACTGCAGATTGTCTGCAGTGTGAATAATCTGCAGGAGGTAGTATTGTAGAAATGTATAGATCTTCAACCCCTGGCAGCAGAACACCCAGGACAGTGTGCTGCATGGCTAAACACTTATAAGATCTCAAAGGTGAGACCTATTGGCTATGCCAATGCTTGCTTGATTTACAAACAGGGTTGAAATTTGAAATGTTACTAATGAAATAGTTACATCATAAAATGTATATTTACAGAACTTCACAAAAGCACCTGCTTTATTAATAATAAAGTGACATGACTGGGAATACAAGGATGGAGGTCTGATAATTTGTTTTGTAAAGTAGGCTGCATTTAAAATAGAAATGCTTCAGGCATGGAAGACATCAGGGGTAGTGTGCAATTGTCCACTGAACCACTGTCTGCTGCCCCAAAACCACCGACAATGTTTTCATGCCCTGGCGTGTGCCAGACAGCATGTTGGTACTCGTGGTTCCCTTGAAAAATAATTAAGTCCCAAGTGGGTGCCGCTTTGGTCCAGAAATTGTTAAAACATTATTACCCAAGTGGGTTGTGCGGGAGCTGCATGTCATGCCAAGCTGTTTGTAAACAGTCACTCAACTTGGCCCTCCTGTTCCTTGGTGTTGGAAAGTTCAGAACACCAGGTCCGCTTTCGTTGCAGCAGAGCGCCTCCGCGACCTAGGCTTGGCCGCATTATATCCCTCGTAACAAGGTTGCCCTCAGAGGAGACGCCACACGACAGGAGGTTAGTACCATTTATTTGAGGCAAATACAGTTCAGCACACGTGCAAGCTCCCCCTCAGCAAATTAGGAGCCCTACGCGTATATATATATATATATATATTCTTTTTGTGGGTTTTTGGGAAGAGGGTCGACACTGTTCTTGGGCAGTATGCCTTCACTCACACTTTAGGAAACCAATAGCACAAGTGGGCTGAACCACTGACTCTTGCTGTATCCTATGGTGGGTTGAAGAAACATGTGATTGACAGGGCAACTTAACAATGGATGAAGGGAGCTACCTGAAAAGGCCCTGTACATAACTATCTTAAGGTATGTTTGTTAAAATGAAAAGCTCTAAAACAATCATGGCAAAAAGATGTTAACGTGGCGTTGCAAGTGCTGGTGATCTCTCTGAGGGGCATATCAGCAACGAGGCGATAAAAAATTATCGCTGCTTTTGCGTCCGTTTTTGGACGAAAAGCGGCGATAATTTTATCGCCTTATCAGCAAGGTCATGCTATCGCGTGAAACCTTGGGTTATCACCATTTCCCTTAACGCCCAGCTTTGCATCTCTAATGAGATGCAAAGTTGGCGTTCCTCCCCAGGATAATGGGAGAAATGTCGCAAAGCGACATTTCTCCTATTATCAAGCCTCACTCAAAGCAGCATAGCGACAAGAAAAGTAGCAATAACCTCTGTTATCGCTACTTTCCTTATGCCTGCTTTGAAACTGATTTAGTTAGCCATGATATCCTATGGAAGGTGGATATCATGGCTAAGTATGTGAGGCCCTATCAGCAAGCTATCGCCAAAAGATGTGTGATTATCGCTAGATTTCCAGCGATAATCGCACAGTTGGCAGCTTTCACTCTGAATTTTATCGCTTTGGAGATAAGCGTTCCTGATAGCACGCTATCTCCGCAATAAAATTCAGAGTTGGCCGGCGATTATTATCCTCACGCTAAGAGCACTGAGCGATAATTATCGCCGGCCCTTGCTGATATGCCCCTTAATTACTGTAGACGTCTCCCCCTTACTATCCTTCCAAAAACGTTCTTTACTCGCTGGAGTTTGCATACACTATGCAGCATTCCTCATTTTAAACACAGACAAGCATCGGAAAAAGCCTATGGGGCTGGCATTGGCGGAAATCCTTTTTGGCTTTGACGATTTTTTTTTGTTTGTTTTGTCATGGTTTTCATAAAAAAATATCTTTGGGGGAGCTGCAGGCAACTCACCAATATTTTTTAAAAATTGTCTAAATGCAAACATATTTTTTCTCTCCAAAAGTATACATTGTAATAGGAGTCCCAGGGACTTAAGGGAGCTACTTCGAGGGTGGATGTGCTCCATGTGAAAGAGTAGAGTGCTTGCCACTGACAATGACGTAAGCCAGTGGCATTCATTTTAGCAAAATTAAAAGGCCTTGGCTAACGCCAGACCTATAAAGGCGACCTTATCACCTTTGCTGTCACGTCTCTAAAATGGCTCCCCATAGAAGCATGCGGTATACACAACATAACGCGTGTCTCTTAGAGAGACCTGAAGCTAATATCACATCACTTAGACCAGAAAATAGGCATTGTAGGGGATCCGTGAATTGTGAGAATCCAGAAGTCTGTCTGATTGGAAGGGCATACATCAGCAGGAAGCAGACCCTGCACGAGCCTTCCATAAAACACCCTCCAAAGACAACTTCCTGAAGAAGCATTGAGATACATAGTTAATATAGAAGTGCCTTTCTTTACAAACCTATGGGGAACTCCTATAATTCTGCCACAGTCTGTTTACATTAAATGTAAATTGTTTTTTGTTCTCATATGTCTGTGATCTCTTGAAACCTGCTGCTCCTCAAACTCTGCAAAGCGTTCTGACTCCAGCAGGGCTTAAAAGAAGATAACTGATATAGGGGAAAGTATGTTTGAGTTATCCGAGGTTGTCTTGTGAAATGATGCGCTATTGAAATGGGTCTCTGCTCTTCCCATTCCACCCTTTCTCTAGTTTCACTAGCCTCGCCCATGATCACGGTGGACCTCTGTTTCCTCTCCAATTTCCATGAAATCGAGATTGTAAAACATTTCTTTTTCTATTGCAGAATGAAAGCTGCACTTACAGCTGCGTTTGTCTGCACACTGCTGCTTGTCGTGGATTCAGCAGGGACAGGTAATGTGAATATCCATTATCAGACATTATAGAGTTTCTTTGCAATGTACAAAGCTGCATTTTCATTGTTATCCTCACATTTGATTTTGTTGTGACAAAGCCCATTGCTTAAGCCCTTGAGCATTGGCATCTGGGTTAGAATATCCTCCCACAGCACCTGTTTCCTCTCGTAGGCACTAGAAAAATAGATGTATATTGCTCTTCTAAAAATAGGATTATTTTACAGCTTGTTCTGAAGGTGTTGTATTACGGAATATCGAGGCTAGGAATATCAAGAATCACTAATATCCTGGACAGAATATTGAGCGACAACATCTTCTATGTGTGTATAGAGGAAGGATAGAGTTACTGTTCCTATCTCCACATCTATGAACTTTGAAGATATATACATGGTCAGGTTACATGTTACACCTGTCAGTCTTAGGGTGGTCTTCCCATAAATGTTTTCCTGGCTTACCTCCTCTTTTTACTGATTCTTTTTTTGGCCTTAGGACTCTGAGCACTTTACCACTGCTGACCAGTGATGAAGTGCATGTTCTTCTCCCTTAAACATGTTAACAATGGTGTATACAAAATTGGTATATTTCATTTACTAGTAAGTCCCTTGTAAAGTGGTATACCAGATACCCAGCGCCTACAAACTAAATGCTACTAGTCGGCCTGCAACACTGATTGTGCCACCCACACTAGTAGCCTTTAAACCTGTTTCAGGCCTGCCTCTGCAGAGTCTGTATGTGCAGTTTTACTGCCACATTGGCTCGGCATTTAAAACCCATTGCCAAGCCTTAAACTCCTCTTTTATTACAGTTACATAACCTGTTAGGTAGCCCCTAGGGCAAGAAGATGTGGAAGGAAAAGATTGGACATGTACTGTTATGTTTTGCATGTCCTGGTAGTGCAAAACAACTCAAGTAATGCTCTATATCTTTGTAATGGTAATACCAAATACACTTTGCTGATAAAATTGGATTTGATATTACAATTCTGGAAATGCCGCTTTTAGAAAGTGATTTATATAAACAAAGGAGAGAGCTAGGACAGTATATAGGCCGTCCTTATCCCAATGTAGTAATGAAATAATCAACTGAGACGGTCCACTAGAGAGTGGCTAGGTCTACCTGGTAGTGTCTGGCACCACAAGGGCTTTTTAAAAGAACCCTCACACACCAACCTGGTTGGTGCCATGCTTCATCATTGGGGTCCCAGCTGGGTAGCCCAATGCTACCCAGCTGTGCTACAACACCTGATTAGACTGGAGCGAGTTTTTTTTTATATGATGGTGCTGGAAGTGAAGTGAAAATAAAAATACCTCCGTGAAACTCACTAACCAATACTTTATTCCCAGTGGCCCATAACTGCATAAAAAACCTGCTCTACTGTAATCAGGTGTTGTAGGACAGCTGGGTAGCATTCGGTTCTTTTAAAAGCCCTTGTGGTGCCAGAGGCTACCGGGTAGACCCAGCCACTCTCTAGTGGACCGTCTCAGTTGATTATTTCACTTTTAGAAAGTGGACATGTCTCTGTTCTTACACCTCTGAGTACCTGCAGCCTGTCTCCGATACAAGTCTGGGGTGGGTGACGACTACACATTGGGCATTCCCTCTAGACAGCTACAAACACAGGAAGATTAGGTGTATCTGAGTGCTCATCTGCATTCTGATGGCTCTTCCTGGGCAGGAAGGGAGGTAGGGAGGGCCTGACACACCTGAATAGGCAGTGGTCTATTCCCACACAAAGGGCTCATTACCCCTTACTGATAGTCTGGCGCCAGGGCTGGGAAGAAAGGACCTCTGTCAACCCTTCTTTGAAGTCACCCCCACTTCAAAGGCACAGCTGGTTATATATACTGGGTCTCCAACACCCACCAAAGCAGATACTTCTGGACCTACAACTGGACTCTGTCTGAAAAACTGCTGTGCTGCATCAAGGACTGACACTCTGCTCGACTGCTGACCTGGAAAGCTTGCTATTCTGCTGTGCTGCCCTGCTGCTGTCTGACCCTGCTGCTGTCTGACCCTACTGAGGGAAAGCTGGATTCTGCCTTGCACTCAAAGTGTTCTCGAAAGGCCTCCTGTAGCACCTGGTTTACTGGAAGTGGATGTCATTGGAATACACCTTCTTTGTTAAAATACCCCTCACACACCAAAAGGGCCCTTGGTGTCATGCTTCATCATCGGGGTCTTCCCGTCCCGCTGCGGGCGGGGCAGTGCTGCGACAGGCGGATACGCCGGAGCACCTTTAGGTGGAGGTGCTATGTGTTGGGAGTGAGTGTCAGTGGGGTCAGGAGTATACATAGGAGAGAGAGCCCATTAATCTGCTCTATCTCTCCGCTTCACTTTTCTTTTAATAATACCAGCCAGTGTTTAATAAAATTTTCTTTTTCCACTAGGCCAGGTATTTTTTAACGACTCACAATTATATCACTCCTGACCCCACTGACACTCACTCCCAACACATAGCACCTCCACCTAAAGGTGCTCCGGCGTATCCGCCTGTCGCAGCACTGCCCCGCCCCGCAGCGGGACGGGAAGACCCCGATGATGAAGCATGACACCAAGGGCCCTTTTGGTGTGTGAGGGGTATTTTAACAAAGAAGGTGTATTCCAATGACATCCGGTTATACACCCACCCAATGTGAGGTGGCCCTTGTTTGATTAACCTGAATCCCTGATAAGAGGAGGACGTGCCCACCTCGGTGCCCAGCGGCACCACCTCTTCACTCCCCCTTTTTGATTTCCTTACTGGAAGTGGACCCAGATGCTTGCTTCAGAGGTACCGACGCATCTGCTGACTGCATGAGCAGAAATCAATGCATTGTCACTGTGGATGGTGCAGAACCTGTCACATCGCATCTAAAATACAGAAGCGCCTGCAGAAACAGATGCATGGACCAGCGCATCGTGCCACACAGTCTCCAGAGATCGATGCCTTCTTTGACTGCGTGGAGAAATCTGGTGTATCACACTCAACGCATCACTGTCTTGGCGCTTCATCAACGAACAGATGCAATACCACCACGGCAAGATTGAGATTCAAGCATCGCTAAATGGCACCCTAGATCTCACTGTTGCAACCAGAATAAGGTACTTTTTTTCACTGGACCTGCATGGGTCCTGTAGCCGGCTTGCGATCCATTGTGGTAGGCCCAAGCTATTGACTTTGCCCCGGTCCAGCATAACCATATAACCCTCATTAGCACTTATTGCTTCTAAGGGCTAGAACTCTTTTTATACTTTAAAAATTCATAACTCGATTTTTACTTATTCAATTTTTATAAATATTGGCCCTAATTTAGAATAAAATTATTGTCTACGTTTGTAAACCAGTGTGGAGTCTGTTTGTGGTCTTTCATTGTATTACTGTGTGTGTCTGTAGCACAAATACTTTACACATTGCCTTCTTAGATAAGCCTGACTACTGTGTGCCAAGCTACTAGAGGGTAACCACAGGTTAGCTTTTAGTGTGTATTTGATTCACCCTGACTAAAGTGGCGGCCCCTAGTTGGACAGGATGCATGCCACTGCCGACTAGAGACCCCATTTCTAACATTGGGGATCTGTGGTGAGTATAGGACTTGTGTTTTTGCAATACCATAGAGTAACTTATTGTTCACTACAGCTATATACTAAGACCGATTTGAACTCTTTTTAATTCTCCCTAATAGGCTTTGAATTTTTTGCTAAACCACGTCTCTCTCTGGTGAAGCAGAATATGCACTAGCAGGAATTAATTTTGAGCTGATCAAGTTACAATCCAACTCTGTGGCCCAACTTAAGGAATTTGCAAGGGTTTCACATATCTATGAAAGACTTCACCTTGAAAGTGGAGCTGCAGAAGTCTTTGAGAGCCCGGGCAGAGGCTGTTGATGCAGGCCCTGAGTTCCCAGAGGAGGAGGAGCAGCAGGAAATTGAGGAGGAGAATGAAGAGCTAATCCTATTGTGATGTATTCCTATAGGTTCTGTATTGATCCCCCTATTCCTGACCCTGTTCTGTTTAATAATTAACTAGCAGCCAACCCACGGTGCAAAAACCGTTATCTGATTAAGCCACACCACGGCACAGAAACGTGTTATCTGATTAGGTCATAACGCATGCCATCTAATTAGACAAGCGCTATTCCTCCAGCCCCTGATAAGGCATACGGAGTTCTCAAAACAAATCAAACCTATGACAACCTGGGAAAATCCCTGCGGCCATTGTTTTGATTTCACCGAGAACTTCAGCAAAAGAATGTGCGAACAAGCCCGTTCGTATGACATCCTTATTGACGTATCCATGTCCATCCTTACGTCAATCTTGGCACCTTACAGGTATAAATATTACCGACATTGCTTAAAGCAAACACACGCGGTGGTGACGAGATCGGAGCAGCGAGACGCGCTGAGGAGCCCAGCAGAGAGCGAAGCCCACACGCGCTGCCCCGCCTTCCTGACGCGCTGAGAACGAGACGCTGCTTTTCTCCTGCCGAGAAATCCAGCTCCGGCGCTTCCAAGCAGCCCTCGCAGGCAGCTGGAATATCAAGACCAGAGACGAGAGATACCAGCCCTCAATCATTCTAGACCTCAGGTACAGAACTGAACAACCCCTTGCAGAGAATTCTTGAGTCAGTCCCTTGGCAAAACAAACTTAACTTAAACTGCTACTTATCTACTCACGCCCAAGTATTAGGCTTAGGTCAGGTACACTGGGGTAGGCGTGGTTAGAAGCACCAGTTGAGTACGATTAGTCAAATGTATATATGTATGTATCTATTTTATCAGTTTTAAATATCATATGGCTTAGAAACCATATCAATGCTTCTGCAGTATTATTTTATACTCCTGCTTTTATTGTATGCACTTTACTTAACCATAAGTATTGCAATAATATCGATTCATTTCTCTTGTACGAGAAAAGAGACTGATCAATAAATACCATCTTTTATTGAACACGCCCGTCTCTTCCTTTTCTCTACAATCTGGTGAAACTAAGAATGCACGTACTGACTGAGTAAAATAAGTTGTCTTTTGTTTTCACACGACTCTAGAGATACACTCTTGATTAGGGGAGAGCAAAGTTGTCATGTTCTATGGTTGTCAGAAACTAAATCCCTTCTTGTCTATCCAGGGAGGTTAAACTCCTCCTTGCCTATTCGAGAAAGTTTCTAGTGAACTCTGAGCTAGCTGGCAAAACCAAAAACTTTAAGTCTAATATCGTCAGTAGAAGACCTAGTTAACCTCTGCCCTAGGTCTACACTATTGAAGATATTATTCCAATGCGCAGAGCCTATTGGGATAATAGGAACTACACTACATGGCGCCCAAACGTTTGGATAGGCGATAAAACTAACGCAAGACATTAGAGTAACTCAGTCGTGCTTTTTCACACAGAACCCCTTTTTTCCCATAATACTCCAAAGACGTCTGGAGTGGGTGAAAGGTCATATCCGCCAAACCTCGCAGGAGGAGACTCCTATGTATGGTTCTTGGTTTAATCAACGTTGAAGGATACACTGTTCCAAAATATTGTGCATCTAATCTTTGTTTCCATAGAAACCTGATCTGCAAACAAACAGAATAACCTTCCTGTCGGTAAAATGATAGACAGTGATGAAGAAAGGGAGACAGCTAGAATAGCAGCTGAACTCCTAGTAGCAGACAATACTCTGCTGGAAAATGACCCAAATGCAATACTCATCCCGGTCAACATAAGGAAATCTATAACCTTAAAACTTATAGAAAATGGACTGACATCGAGAGGTGGTACAGTCATATTCGTAATTGAGGCACACGAATATCGGCAGACAGAGGTATTCTATTCATGAATAAACTTTCCAGCAGCAAACGCTGTAACAAAAGAGTTCCACTATTATAAAATAGAGGAACCACCGGATACCTACACTCCTTTCGAGGAGGTGGAAGTACCACTCAAATTCCAAGAGCACCTGCTCTTGTTTAATGGCGCCCTAAAACATAATAATCACATCACCAGGCTCGATCCACTAGGTAGACCAGGAGCAACGTGGCCGGTCCTAGCCGGATATACACCACATCCAGACATTGAAGAAATGCCTGCAGCAGAGCTTTTAATACAGCTAAAACAACTAATCAAAATACACAGACAATTAGTCCAATATGTAATGCGGACTTCAACAGTCCAACCAGCAAGTAAAATTCCACAGCTGAACCCTCATCAGGGTAACACAAATAAAATTACACCACAGAACATACAGTCCTGTCTGGGTAAAGTACCCGCAAAACGGGAACAAATACCCTTCTGGCTAGCACAAAAAATCACTCAAATAGAGGCGGTGTTTCCAGACACCACCCCGGTAGAAAAACACAGGATTCTGACTATCTGTCTTCCAATGGGAATCGCACCACACGTGGAGGACTGTGACACTTGGGGTACAGTCTTTGCTTCCATATACACAAAAACACATGGTGTACCATCCATGTCAGTAATACCAGATGTGCTAAAACAGATTCAAGATGAATATGGTCCAGAACCCGCTTTAACTCTTGGTATGAAATTACTGAAAGACTTCAAGCAGGTCTCGGCTATATTATTAGCCAACATAAAGGGAGAAGCAGCAAACGTGGCGATCCGCCAAAGGTTAAAAGAGACAGACATAGCAGACCAACCAACTTTAATTGCCAGAATCATAGAGAAATCCTATGAAGAACTAGGAAGGGATAGTCTGGGTGGAATACCGGTAAAACCTCAACTAATTGAAAGTCCTGAAAAGGCATTTATTAAAAATAATTTAAACACTCAAAAAAAGAGCTGGGATGGAAACAAACAATCCAATCCTAAAGAAAAAAGATTCCAGTCCAGAGGAAGGTCTCCTCGGCGGAGAGAAAGATCTCCGAACCAAGGACGCAGGTCTCCCCAAAGTGAGCCCTCTGGGAAAAAATACAACCTTAGAAATAGGGATAATCTGAAGAAACCTGATAGATATCAAGATAATGATACACGTCCCTCTCAATCTTTTCAGACTTCCTCGCAGAAATCGGAAAGAAGAGGACGATCAGAATACAGGGAAGAGCACGTCAAGTCCAAAGACAAGGAACCTGCTCATCCAAATAAAAAGTTACAATTTCCAAAAAAGAAGGTAGCCAGTATTAAAGTAATCAAAGATGCAGAGAATACTGAGAACACAGCTGAAAAACGGAGAATGGGCTCAGACAATGCTAGACAGCGCAGCAGAAGTGAGCATAGCTCGCAAAGTCCTTATGAATCATCTGGAGACAGTGGACACGAATGAATACATTCAGGTGGAAACTGCAGATACCAGAGTTAGCAAACCTCATAAAATATATGAAATTACATTACGTATAGAAGGGGATAAGACTAGAAAAATAAGGGGACTATTTTGGGATAATCTCTCCCAGGGCTATGACATCCTTCTAGCTGAGAAAGACTGGCCACCAGAGTTTGTCAGGGAGTATCCTCATGGCGAAGAAATAATTATGCCTGCCTTCTCAAATCATATTCCAATTCATAAAAAATATACACTTGCTAGAAAGTGGGCAGTAGCTCAAGCTCCTGCTTTATATAAAAATCATGTGGGATGGGATGAGGACTCTCCTCCTCACAAAATCCAGTTAAAATCACAACCTACTGCACAGAGGCAGTACCCAATTAAGCAAGAAGCTAAAAAACAGGTAAAAGAGATCCTAGATCAACTTGAATACCAGGGGGTGATTGAAACTTGCACCTCACAAATGAACAATCCTTTGTTTCCTGTCTCCAAACCAGACAACTCATATCGTCTAGTTTTGGATTACAGACACCTTAACTCATGTTGCAAAACCTTTGCAGTGCAAAACTCGCATAGTGCTGCACTAATGAATAACATAGTGCGCAAAAAATACAAAACAACATTAGACATCTCTAATGGATTCTTTTGTCAAAATATAGCACCAGAGAGCAGATATTTGACTGCGTTCTCGGTAAATGGCTCGCAAAAAAGTTTCTGCCGTTTACCCCAGGGGCACAAGAACAGCCCAGGATTATTCTCAAAAAGAGTAACAGAATTACTACAAACATACGATGACGAGGCATTATCATATGTCGACGACATTTACCTAACAGATGATGACTTGGATACTCACTTGAAGAGAGTGAACACCATAATACTTGGGTTCGCAGCAGAGGGTTACAAATTCAACTTTAAAAAATCAAGAATTGCCCATCTAACAGTCCTGTTTTTAGGATATGAATTATCAAGTGAAGGCAAAAGCCTGGCTGACAATTTCCTAGGGAAATGTGCTGTACTCCAAGCTCCTAGAACACTAAAAAATTTACAATCAATTCTAGGCTACCTAAACTTCGGAAGAACATACATTGCAAATTACGCAGAAAGGGTTAAACCCCTTTATGATCTAATAAAACCAGATTTTAAAAGAATCAATTGGACTCAAAAACACACAGAAATTTTGAGATCTTTACAAACAGACATGTTAATTAAAACAAAATTAGAAACACGTGACAACACACGCAATCTTGTGATTCGAGTCATCCCAGGAAGATGCGGATTCACATACCTGACCTCTAATGAGGGAGAGAAGGTACCAATTGCATACAAATCACACTTGTACACAAAGGCTGAAATGAAATTTAGTCCAACGGAAAAAATTCTGACCGCGGTACAGACTGCTGTAGCAAAGGAGCGGGCCCTAGCACAAGGTAAACGAATAATCATCGTGACACCGATACCAGCCCTGGAGGCGGTAACAAAGGCAAGCATTCCGAATGCTAAAGCACTCCATCCAAGGTGGATACAGTGGGCTAATTCTCTTGCTGCAACAGACGTGGTATACGAATTTGATCCCAACTTAAAAACACAAGAATTTCTCCAATACGAATTTGAATGTCCTCCGCCAATCAAAATTCTGCCTCTAGAACATTACGGCTGTATAATATATACAGACGGATCAGCACAACCTGCAGTTGGGGGTAAACAAGCTTACAGTGCTGCGTGCGCGATATTTAAAGGTCGCTGGCACGAAGGGAAATTTAAACCAGCGGTCACTAAAACACAATCTCTAGGAGATTGTACAGCTCAGCGAGCTGAACTACTGGCATTCAAGATGGCGCTTGAAAATACCGATCGAGAATTCCCCACACTCATAGTGTGCGATTCGTATTATTGCGTTCAGTCTTACAATGAATACTTGCAGATCTGGCTTCAGAATGGTTTTAAGGATGCAAAAGGAGGCACAATCAAGCATAAAATGCTTTGGGAACAAGTAGTTCATTTGCAAAAAGAACTACCAAAGACTCACGTGATACATACACTGAGTCATCAACGTGATGGCGTTCACGTTGCAGGGAATTCATTGGCTGATGAGGCCGCGAAGGCAGCTGTACAAACGGCTTCCGTAGCTGCCATCACACGGTCAAAAACAAAAATAGACAGCGATATATTGCAAGCTGTCAGCGCTACAGAAAAAGATTCGATAGAAACACTCCCGAAAGGCTTTCCAGTGAAGTACTCATATATAACTGATACAAACAATGTTCCGTTTGCTCGAATCCCTGGAGTGGGGGATAGGGCAATTCCAAACATGGAACATAGGTTAGGACTAATAATAGCGGCACACGAAGGACTTGCTTCTGTACATGCTGGCGTCTCAGCCACAGTATCGTTATTAAAACAGAGATACTGGTGGCCACAAATGAGAAGACAAACACGGAACTATGTTCTAGAATGTGAAATATGTCAAAAAATGAAAGTATCAACAGTGAGACGATCAGCGCAGACGCCCCTTCTAATCTCGGATAAACCATTAGCCTGTGTTTACCTGGACCACTGCGGTCCCTTACAAAGGGATGGTAACTATAAATATACATTGGTTGCAGTGGATTCATGCACGAGATTCATATGGATGTGGCCCCAGCGATCGGCTGACGCCAGAACTGTTATAAAAGATTTGCGAGTCTTTATCGGCACATACGCAATTGGCATGCTGCATTCTGACCAGGGTCCTGCTTTTTAGCTCTAGAGCTTATAAGGAGGCCATGACCAGCATGGGCATTGCATTGCGGTACTCTTGTCCATTTCATCCCGAGGGAAACGGAATCGTAGAAAGAAAAAACCGTGACATAAAGCAATCTATAACAGCGAAGGTATTAGGTTCGGGAGCTGGGTGGGTCAAACATCTAATAAGTGTCCAACTTAGTCTAAATAACCTGCCAAGAAATTCTCTGAGGGGATTCAGTCCGTACGAATTATTGTTTGGAACTAGAATGATGATCTTAGATCTTGACAGTCAGACTTCAGTGGTTAAAGAAAAAAGCTTTGATATCAAAGATCGTTTGGCTATTTTACAGGACTTAAACGAAACAAGGAAAGACCTGAGCAACATAAAGTTGAAACAACAGCCAACGACCACTGAAGAAAAACCACCTGTCCCAGCAAGACCTGTCTGGATTCCAAAAGTCGGGGATCTAGTCAGAGAAAAGATCGCGGTAAAGAAGGAATTTGGGCCTTCTTACAGAAAAGCAGTTCCTGTCTTGTCTATCAACGGGACAAGATCAGTAGTACTACCGCCCCTTGCTGGTAAAAAGGAGAACAGGGTTGTATCAATCGACCTGATAAAACCACAGTCATGTGGCCGATAACAAACAGTAGGCCAAGTGGACTCCCGATAAGCAGCAGAACATCAAGGTTTGCTACAAACACAGAGGTTCAATCTAAGAGGCTACTAACATTTGAAATGCCAACAGAACAACAACAAGGACTATGCAACAATGCTATGGAACTTAAACCTCTAAAAACCCAAATAAAAACATTTAGCAGAGACACACCAATCTACAATGAAGTAACAAATGACTATGCTGCTGCAACAAAACACACTAATAAAGCAAACAGCAATCCTGAAACAATAGGAGCAATAGACAGAACGGCATCCGGTTACTTCATCAACTTCAGTGATTCATCTGAAGACCTGAGTGAATCAAAGGAACAAACATCAACAAAAACCTTTAAAGATAAAGCTAAGGAACTTTTTCAACATCTGAAAGAAACCTATATGATTTCTCCGTGGATAGAATTCTGGGTGGCCTTAGGTGCACTTATCCTCATACTTTGGCTCATCATGGTACTATGTTTGGGACACTTCATTGAGGGAAAATATGCTAAAATGACACAGCAAGCCAGAAAATCAACCTGGTCCTCAAACCACACACGTCTTCACACGTCGAGAAAAGAGAACTTTCTTCAGTCAACTTCACAGCCAATCCTATACCCGGTGGGGTAGCATGGGACAATACTGATTATGAAATCTATGGTCCGGTTGAAATCCTGAAGTATCCACATCAAATCAAGATCTCATTGAGTGACTTTGTAAAACCAAGCTCAGTTGCTGATGATTGGGATGTTGAAAGCATTAATAATATGATGTCTGACCTAGTGATGTCTGCTAAATTTACAAAACATGATTATTTGCAGGGTTCATCTAATTATGATAAAATGTTCTGCTATAATCACTATAGTAATCATTATCTGCATAAATCTGCACAACCTAGAAATGTTTTGAATTATAATCAATGGGAACACTGTGCAACCCCTCCAAAAGGTAGCTCAAGAACTTTTTATGACAAATATTCATATTTTTCAGGGTTCAACACAAGCAATGCAGAAACATTTTATTTCAAATTATCAAATAAGACAGGTACAAAGACCATGCTTACAAACACTAAATTGATATATTCAGACTAATTTTTTGAGCAAATGAGTACATTTGGTTTTGAATACTGGGACAAAAATGTTGAAGTAAAAAGTGTTTGGGGTACAAAGGAATGGCAAGTACAAGGTATAGAATCATTGTTTAGAGCCTGCATGATCCCAGAACAAATTATATTTTTGAATGACACTGTTCAACACACTACCTGTCTTGGCCTAGCCAAAATCAAAGACTTAAACAAACCGTCTATTCCAAAGCCATCAATGAACAGTAATAGCTCTATAGATGTTGAGATAGACGTAAACCATATATTAAGCCAAAACAGAACACATCCTGATTGGAAAAAGTGGTTGATCTGGCCCACAGATACAAATAACTGTCAAGACAGATTCCTGAACAAAATCCAAGGGTTCACATTGACCAGGCCAGACCCTAGATATTCCCAAAGACAACACCCAGGGATAATTACCACATTCAGTGTGGGCAAGCTCTGCCTTCAATGGCTACAAACATCCACACTGGCAGAAATTAAGCAACACCTGACTTTACTTACTGATGGTGCTGACTTGCGTGACTTCATTATGGGACCGCGCAAACAGCGTCAAAAACGCTTCATAGCAGCCTCTGTATATGCAGCTTATAACGAAGCCTGGAAAATAACTCAAATTGAAACATCAGAGAGAATATGGGAAATTGACCATATTAATTTGGAAAAATCACTTTCTGTAGTGGACAATGGGTTAATGACTCTGTCCTCCAGAATATACTCTTTGGACAGCATTGTGTCTTCAGCAATCAACATAATATCGCAAGACTTACTGTTGTTACAACACGGTCAGTCTCAATTGCGTTCTATTGTACAACTTGGCTGGACGTTACAAAATCTGCGTTCAGGCTATGTGCCTTGGCGTTTAATAAACACAACGTCACTATTCAATATCTTTAACCTTACTGATAAACAAATCAGTATGGCACAGAAGGGTGCTGATTATACAATCCTGAGCATTGAGAAACTCGAGAGATTACCATTGACAATGTCAGAACGACCTGTCAGTGAATGGATAATACATGGAATAATTAATATTCCAATATCTACTTTCAGGTTTCAATATTGCCAAAAATATATACAGGCTGGCATGTACGAAAAATTGGGTAAAGGGTACATTAAGTCAACATGGAACTTGCCCTATTCACATGCTTGTGTCAGTAATAAAGGCCGGAAAGTGTTTCTTAGTGGCGATAATTGTGCCATGTCACTAAGCGGTACACTTCTGTGTAATGGTATTAGTTTACACGGAGCCTGTGAAGGGTCCTCAAATAACCTTTCATGTCACCAGCTAGGCACACCTGCGACACAAATAGAACCATTCTTTAGGAGACTATCGAACGGGAGTTACATTATAATCGTAGACCGCAGATGTTGTAGCTTGGTGCCCGGAATAGCTTATCTCATAACTACGACTGCTAAGGTTATGTGCTGTGAACGAGTATTGTTCCCCAGCGCAATGCCAGACAGGGAGGCAAGGTTATGGCCGAATTTGAAAATTGCTTCCATTCGAGTTGATACTTTAAGCAGAATGAAAACAGTGCTCCTTCAGACGCCGACCAGGCTCACGTCATCAAAAGAAACGTATGATCTCCAAGTTGCAAGGACAACGGCAGAGATTCATTCATTGTTATCAACTAATTCCCCCATACATTTCGCAGAAATCCTGAACGAAATCTTAAATATTTCTGATACCAGTGGAGTCTCAAATGTATTTAAGACAGTGTTTTCGGGGGCTTTAACACCATTTAAAGCCATTCTGGGTATTTTTCCGGGCTTTGTCCATTCCATTTTTGGTGGACTTCCTCTCCTTTTGGGACTAGTGGCAGGAATCCTATTTTTGATTCTGTTATTTCGCTATGGCAAACCATGTCACAGACAAAACACCTGCGACAAGGGAAGAAACAATCCTAGCCATTGGATACCGGGAACGGATATCTAAAATCCTAGGAATGTCCCGGCTTAGAGACCTAAACATGACTTGGTTTCTTTCATTTAGACCAATGTGGCAAAGCTGTGTTTTACCTGTATTAAGGTGCTTGCTATGCGGAGAAGAATGCGTGTTGGACACCTGTCTGACGCTACAATCGGATGCGCCAATGGATGCAGAAACTTTGTTGGGTCCGGTTACGGCTCATGCATTGTGCTGTCCCCTGCGGCTACCAATCCTGATGACGGCATTCGTGGAGACTTCACCACTACGATTTAGGGGTAGTGAGGTTCAAGATGAAAGCAGCATCGATCAGGTACGACCTTCTGTCAGTTATGCTGATCAAAACATCAATGAAGGCAATCATGCTCATGAATGCATGGTAACATCTTTTTCCGAGTTAATGGAACTTTCGCAGGAAGCTGTTGACAGTTTTTTCGAGAGTCTAAATGATATGATGTTCTCACCAGAGCAGAAATAATAACTTTTGAGCAGGCTAGCACACGGCGTTCCCAACACCCTGAATTTGGCCTTCAACTTTGATAATAAAGTATCATGAACAATTTTTTCCAGTTTACGGACAGCGGAACATAATTTTTTCAGCGGCCCCAAAAACTATTTTGCAGTTTTTCGGGACACTTATCTTCTGCTTAAAGTAGAAACTATTCTTAGGGAACTAAATTTCTATTTTAGGAACTTTAGAGACATTAGCTGCCCTCTGGCATGTTCAAATATATTTTATTTTGTGATGAAATGGTCTCGCATTTTTTTCTTCTGTCTTAAGAGCCATTTCATGTGTAATTTTCATATTTTATTAATAATGATGTATGAATATGCGTGATTTATTTAGCATTGTTATACTGCTTGAGTGCATATAATGCATATATATATCTTTTCGTATATTTCATGTTTTCAAAATGCATGTGGATGTATTTTGGGGTGGTACGGTATACACATGCTCTACTAGTATATTTACTATGCCTAGATCTTGTAAATATGGACATAGTCTGCGTGGAGTGGGTGTGATGTATTCCTATAGGTTCTGTATCGATCCCCCTATTCCTGACCCTGTTCTGGTTAATAATTAACTAGCAGCCAACCGACGGTGCAAAAACCGTTATCTGATTAAGCCACACCACGGCACAGAAACGTGTTATCTGATTAGGTCATAACGCATGCCATCTAATTAGACAAGCGCTATTCCTCCAGCCCCTGATAAGGCATACGGAGTTCTCAAAACAAATCAAACCTATGACAACCTGGGAAAATCCCTGCGGCCATTGTTTTGATTTCACCGAGAACTTCAGCAAAAGAATGTGCGAACAAGCCCGTTCGTATGACATCCTTATTGACGTATCCATGTCCATCCTTACGTCAATCTCGGCACCTTACAGGTATAAATATTACCGACATTGCTTTAAGCAAACACACGCGGTGGTGACGAGATCGGAGCAGCGAGACGCGCTGAGGAGCCCAGCAGAGAGCGAAGCCCACACGCGCTGCCCCGCCTTCCTGACGCGCTGAGAACGAGACGCTGCTTTTCTCCTGCCGAGAAATCCAGCTCCGGCGCTTCCAAGCAGCCCTCGCAGGCAGCTGGAATATCAAGACCAGAGACGAGAGATACCAGCCCTCAATCATTTTAGACCTCAGGTACAGAACTGAACAACCCCTTGCAGAGAATTCTTGAGTCAGTCCCTTGGCAAAACAAACTTAACTTAAACTGCTACTTATCTACTCCCGCCCACGTATTAGGCTTAGGTCAGGTACACTGGGGTAGGCGTGGTTAGAAGCACCAGTTGAGTACGATTAGTCAAATGTATATATGTATGTATCTATTTTATCAGTTTTAAATATCATATGGCTTAGAAACCATATCAGTGCTTCTGCAGTATTATTTTATACTCCTGCTTTTATTGTATGCACTTTACTTAACCATAAGTATCGCAATAATATCGATTCATTTCTCTTGTACGAGAAAAGAGACTGATCAATAAATACCATCTTTTATTGAACACGCCCGTCTCTTCCTTTTCTCTACAATCTGGTGAAACTAAGAATGCACGTACTGACTGAGTAAAATAAGTTGTCTTTTGTTTTCACACGACTCTAGAGATACACTCTTGATTAGGGGAGAGCAAAGTTGTCATGTTCTATGGTTGTCAGAAACTAAATCCCTTCTTGTCTATCCAGGGAGGTTAAACTCCTCCTTGCCTATTCGAGAAAGTTTCTAGTGAACTCTGAGCTAGCTGGCAAAACCAAAAACTTTAAGTCTAATATCGTCAGTAGAAGACCTAGTTAACCTCTGCCCTAGGTCTATACTATTGAAGATATTATTCCAATGCGCAGAGCCTATTGGGATAATAGGAACTACACTACACTATGATTTGCGGTAGATCTTTGGACTGCCTGTAGAGGGGGTGAACAACTTGCTTGAAGCAGTAGTGATTCCCAGACTAGAAAGCATCACCTCATCAAGGAACCTGTCAATAGAGGAGCTGGCAGACAGGAGGAGGTAAGAAAGCTCAAGCTGGAGCTTGCTGAATTAGAGCAAAAGCAGAAACGTGCCCAACTTGAGAAAGAGCATGGTTGTGACTGAGAGGAAACAAGCTTTGGCAGAGAAGAGGCTGGCCATAGAGGAGAGGAAAATAGCCCATGAGCTGAGCCTCAGGGAACTGGACATTAGAGCCCTACAAGTGGTGTGCAGCAGTAGTAATGGTGACAACATACCTGCAGTGTCATTACGGAAGAAAGAGTCCGGATGCCCAAGGATTTGAAGCCCAGTTATGCCATGGGGTATGACATAGACAAGTAGTTTACAGGCTATGAAGTGGCTCTAAGAATGCGCAAGGTCCCATCGGAGTCATGGGACGTAGTTTATGGAGGTACATGCCCCAGTAGGGAGGTACACACTTACCACACTAGAGGTGGGGGACCAGACATGCTACACTGCAATGAAAGACATCTTGGTGAGTACAATTATGCTGATTCCTGAAAAGAATAGGCAACGGTTCAGGGCCAACCACAAGATCTCATCACAGACACTGGAGCCCCACTGCTTTTAAGCAGTGAAAAACATAAAATGACATTGACTTAGAGTTATTGTCATTTTATGTTTCTTGTCGTGCTGCTTCACGGGGGGCCGGTGGGCGGGGCTACTCTGCTCTCCAAACAGGGCAGGAGTAGTTTGCCCACTCCTAAGTGCCCAATGACTGTTTGGTCGACCCTCTTGGGCCCCCCAAACCAGTCATGCACACTTCCCTATTCTCCATACAGGCTGCATTACAGTCTGCATAGAGAACAAGTACAAAGTTCCAGCCCCTGGTTGAGCGCTGTGTCACAGTGCTCAGACCAATCACAACGCTGCAATTCCAGCATTGTGATTGGCTTGGAGGAGGGAGCCTATCTGCCTGCTTCCTGTTCAGAAGCAGGAGAGCATTAAAGCAGGAGCAGAGAAGACGCAGGACCCAGCCTCAAAGTACGTTTTCTTTTTAACTCCGATCCCCCCCAGCACAACACCTCCCCCTCCCCAGCACACAACCCGGCCACCCGTGTGCCATGCCAGGCACAACTGCATGAGTGGATTTCATTGATTATGCTAACAAGGCACTGGAGGGTTCGGTGAGGGACAGCAGGGTAGATGACTATTCAGGGCTGTACAACTTATTTTTAAAGGACCACATGATTGATACTTGCGTTCCAGAACTGCATCAACATATGGTTGATACTGAGCTTTCTGACCCCAGGAAGCTTGCTGAGAAAGCGGGCATCTGGGTCAGCACCAGAGTATCCTAGAAAATATCTGGTGAGACTCCCAAAAGGGTGGTCAGGTTTCCCATCATAAGAAAGAGGGGGGAGATACAAAATATTGAGCTGTCTCAAGGCCCCCAAAACAACTCACAAGAGAAAGGGTCTGGTTCTCAATCCCAATCTGGCCACCGGTAACAAAAATACCCTGACAAAAGTCAGCAGCCCAAAACTCCCAAGTGCTCTTAATGCAGTGAGTATGGACACTGCAAAAGGGATCTCAAGTGTCCACAAATAGCACACCCTCCCACAGGAGGTAAGAACTCAGGTGTGGCTAGCATAGTGCTGGAGGAGGAGTTTGTCCCAGCAAATGAGGGGGAGTTTAGTGGGGTTACTCCAGTGTCCCTGGGTGACAGAGAATTGATTCCTAAGATCCATGTGGCCTCGAGTACTACAAAGTAATGGATCACCATCAATGGGCAAGGTGTTGAGGATCCGAGAGACACAGGTGCAAGCACGACTATGGTACGGAGTCAGCTGGTGTCCCCAGAGCAGGTGATTATCATTCCCTTCTAACAAGTTGTGGTGGCTGCCAACACGGAGGGTCACTGTCCAGGGGCCCTGTTTCCATTTGAGTGGGGGGGAGGGGTTAAAGTCTTCAAAAGTTGCCATGAGCCCTGCCATGCTTGTGGACTGTTTGTTGGTTCATTACCTTGAGCAGACTATCTGGAAAGAAGTGGAACTCAAGGCACATGCAGAGATGTTGGGGTTACCTGATTTGATCTGTGCCATGACAAGGTCCTTGGAGCATGGAATAATGGCCCTGCCAGCTGCTTAAAAGGGGAAAGGCAGAGAGTGTGGGAAACCAGCCCCAGAATGTACACCCAGTGAGATAGGTTGGGCACCTGTAGTGGCCATCCCAGAGTCCACAGACGAGGACATTGCTTCCCTGGGTGGCCTGCCTACACCTGCTGATTGGAATGTAGAAAGAGGACCCACCATGGAAGAGCTCTGTAGGGCACAGAGGGAGTGTCCAACCCTTGACAGCATGAGGCACCAGGTGGAAGACTAAGCAGCAGGTAATGTTTCTGGGAGCTATCACATTTACTGGGAGGACAACCTCATTTACAGTGAACCTGAGGCTCTTTTGCATGGGACATCAAGGGCCCAGGTGGTCCCCAATGGTAAATGGCCGTCCTACCAGAGCTGCCTCATAAGGACAGGACACTCAGGCCAAGACAAGACCTTTGCAAGTCTTGCCCCACATTCCTACTAGCTCAAGATCCAGACATTCTCAGATACATTCTGTAGGACTTGTGTGACCTGCTAGGCTAGTTGGAAGACAGGGAACAAGCCAAAAGCTCCTTTGGAAGCACTACCTATTGTTAGACCCCCCCTTGAAAGGTTCGCAATCGACATTGTCGGGCCTATGGATTCCCAAACTGCTTCATGCAACAGGTTGATCCTGGTCCTGGTGGATTATTCCACTTGGGACCCAGAGACAATCCCTCTGAGGACCACCACTGCACCTGCCGTGGCAAAGGCTCCGATGGGGATTTGTTTCCAAGTGGGTTTCCCCAAGAAAGTTGTGTCTGACAGGGACACAAACTTCATGGCTGCATATATGCAGTCAATGTGGAAAGAGTGTGGTGGCACTTACAAGTTCTCCATACCTTACCTTACCACCCCAAACCTCTGCAATACCATGAAGGGCGTGATCAGACTGCCTGAGTAAAAATTGGGATATCCTTTTGCTCTGCCCGTCGTTTTCCTACAGGAATGTACCACAGAAGGAAGTGGGCTTCAGCACCTTTAAGCTTCTATACAGTCACCCTGTCAGAGGACCACTCAGTTTGGTAAAGGAAGGGTTGGAGCAAACTCCCAGGAAATTTCCCCATTTCGCAGCCAAATTAAGTTGTGGAAGTAAGCTACTGACAACTTGGAAGTCAGCCCAGCTGTAATGAAGGCGTGGAATGACCAAAATTCAACTGCTGTGGAATTAAAGCCTAGATGGAAAGTGTGGGTCATGGATATCGTGGAGCTGAGTGCTCTTCAGAATTGCTGGACTGGCCCCTATCAGGGATTTGAGAACAAGGGTAAGGCCACTTATGTGGTGGACCTTAAGAACCCAAGGCAACCCCACAGGGTGCTTCACATCAATTGACTCAACCACACTTTGAGAGGTCTGAGCTCACCATGGTGATGTATGGAGCAGAGGAAGAAGAGATTGAATCTCCCCCTGACCTCTTGGCTTAGAAGGAGATGGTTGTGTCTGTGGAAGGAGTCATCTTTTCCCCTACTCTGACTCCTGAACAGCAGAGGGACTGTCACCAAGTGTTGGAACAGTAATACTCTATTTTTCCCTTATTCGTAGGATTACCCAGCTGTCTACCCATGATGTGAACACAGGGGGCAGGAATAAATCTTACAGACTGTAAGATAAGGTGAGAGTCAGCATCAAGAGCAAAGTCTCCAAGATCCTGGAGTTGGGCGTGATAGAACCCTCTAGTAGCCCCTGGTCCAGTCCTGTGGTTCTGGTATAAAAGGGTGCACCTCCATTTACCACGCTTGAACTGAGATTCTGTGTGGAATACGGAGGGCTACATTCTGTGATCTTGACTGGTGCTCATCCCATCCTGTCAGAGAGATATGAACAGAGGAGTACACATTTTTTGATGCATTACTTAAAGGCAGGTTGACTCAGGTTGGAGAACCAAAGTTCTCTCACATGCAGGGTGCTTAGGCAGTCCTCAAGGAACTAGCTGTGCGGCTGCCTAAGCTAGCTGGTGTTAATCTCGTCCCATAGTAGCACCTCTAAGCAGCCACCCTTGGAAGCCCAGAGTTTATGGCACAAAGTCTATGGTTAGCTCTAGCAGCCCACTGATCATAAAGACCCAGTTCCAGGCTAATATGGGCAGCAGAAAACAATCTCGGCAAGTGGAGGACAAATATATATATCCTGGTTACAAGTATGTTTAGAAGATTGCCATCTTTACCCATTAGTGGAGGAGTGTGGCTCACTGATTAGAGCGGCAGACCCTGATGCAGAGGTCTGGCCCGGGACCAGGGTTCAATTCCCGACGCGGCAGGGTCCTGAGCCCAAAATGTCCATGGACTCGATAATTCTCGCCTCGGTGCCTATTCTAATCATGGGGTCCCATGCTGCAACTCTGGGCAATAGTTGCTTAATCTCCACTACGGCGGCCCACCCCGCTGCGGGATGCCTGGCTTTCACCCTGGGGATACCCAGTAGGGGTTATCTCACAGGGAAAAAAGCCAGGACGGGTTCCCAAGGCAAGCGCCTTGATGCCTTCGGGTGATACGTGCGCTATATAAGTCGCAATACATTTACATTTACACATTTAGTATTTCACAACAGTAAGACAGTGATGGAATCATTTTTACCCTCATAAAGTCCAGAAAAGCGAAAAAGGCTCAGCCCCCACATCAAGTTTGATAATTTTGATAGTCATCTATAGGGTCAGAACCTTTGTTTCAACTTTCTTCAGTTGCCGAGCATCAGTCTCTTGCATTGATAAGAATCCCCAACTATTTATGATCCTATTGATATTGTAGAACCAGCAACCTCCTGGTAAGATTTCCTACTGAGTGTAATAACTTTGGTTTTCTTTAAGTTAACCTCCAAGCTGTTAAAGGCAGTGTAGGAGTGCAACTGGTTTAGCAATCGATGCAACCCTACTATTGTATAGCTGAACAGGCCTAAACCATCTGCATAAAGATGGTTGCTGATGTGTTCCCCATCAATCTTTGGGGAGTGGCTGTTGATGGTATCGAGGGACTTAGACAGATCAGAAATAAACAGTTTGAACAGGAGAGGGGCTGACACACACTCCTGGTTTACACCCCACATGGTGGAGATTTGTCTTGACACACAGGCACAATCAGCTAGTTTAATGCAAATCCAGGTTTTGGAGTGTAACTGGATAATGGGCTCTTGAAGTTTAGATGGGATGCTCCATTTCTTTACTTTGTACCAGAGTGCCGCCCGTGGTACGCGGTCAAACGCTGCCTAGAAGTCTACGAAACAGCAATGCAACAGGGTGTGTAAGGTGATTGTTTTGGCCGATGAAAATGATATGGGTAAAAAGTTGGATAGTGAACCAGATTTTGCTGTGAAAACCCATTTGTTTCTTCAGGATAAGCCCGACTGTCTTCAACCATTCAACAGTAGACTGAAATTTACTTTTGCTTTGTTGTCCAGAAGAGCAATCAGTCTATAATTACTTGTATCTGATTTAGGTTCCCACTTTGTAGATGGGTTTTATGTTAGCCCCACGCTATTACTCCACGATTACCGAGCTCCTTAAGCTGTAATCAAAAAGTGATGAGAGCTTGTCAGCACAGAAAGGGATGTCCTGCTTAAAAATGGGCTGAGGAATGCCCTTAGACCCAGGGGCTCCATCTGGCCTAGCCTTTGCAGCTGACTGAACAAAGATGATTAACCCATTGGGCGAAGGAACAGGCAGTCTCAATCTTGGGACGTAGCTCTGGGGGTGGTTACATCTGGGCTTGGGAACCCCCCATTCATTTGGTGATCTAAGTCTCCACTCAACATGAAATGCCTGAGGAGGAAAGCTGACCATTCTGATTCAGTGATGTTCGCACAGCCAGTCCTGACAGACCAATTCACTTGCCTGTTTCTTGCTCTCACATAGGAGAATTGCCAGGAAGTGGTTTGAGCAACTAGACTTCTTTGCCTGAACAGCATGCTGTTCATTTTTCTGCGCCAGCATGAATACTTAGATTTGCTCTTTATTCCCAGGTTTTTTCTGTCTCGTCTCATGGCTGTGTTGCAAACTTTCTTTAGGCGTCGAATCTTTGTCGTGGGGGAATTGACTTGATGTGATTGTATGACTGAACACATTTTGTGGCTATTCGTGGAAATTTTATGAGAAGTCAGGTAACACAATGTGTCCACTCAACAATCGTTAGAATGTCATCTAAGTTTACCCCTGCGGTGGATCTTATGCATTCAGCCATGATTTTACAGCTTATGTCATCTCTCCATTTGAGGCTCCTGAGGTTATGGGTGTAAATACCCTTGCTTGTGTCACAGGGTGAGGTGTTGTGTGGTGGGCCAAAATGGGATCTTTGGGGGAGGTGGTCACTCTCGGTGCTCGGAACTGTGCAGTAGCCTTCCACTGAGGGGAACATTTCCGTGTTTCATATGGTGTAGTAGTCAAGATAGAAACAAGTTTTTCCTTTTTTCGTTATATTTATTTTTTGAAAATTTGTATTACCATTTTTATGCATATACAACCAAGTACAATGTTTCCATATAATACCATCTCCACCCACCCTCACCCTTCCAACCCCCACCCCCGGCATTACACAAATGAACAGATGACCAGCAAAAGCCCACCAAGTTGAGAATGCATTCTTGCATTCTTAACTGAGTTTATCATATAGACTAAAAATTGACATAAAAAAGGACACAGACAAAATAAAGTGCTAAGTGCCAAGTGCAAACTACAATTGCCTGGCGGGTTAACCAGTAAATGTTCTTTAAATATACTAATGCACCCTGTTGGCCCCTTACAATATTTCAAAATATGTTCATACATACAAATGCCATCCCACTAGTAACCTATGCCAAACTGAAGGTATATAAAGTGTCAAGTGCAAAGTGCGTCCGTGCTTATCAAACTAAAATTCCCAGGGAATGCCCATTGAGCTCGTAAATTCCAGTTCATAAATCCCACAAATTTCATTATGAATTCAAAACACTCTTGGGAACATCCCTCAAACGAATACAAATTGACCAAAAAGTTCATAGAGTACAAAATATACAGTACAGGTTACTTATTCACCATATTTGGCCAAGGCTTGCACTTTAAGCTTAGTTCCCCCTATGTTGCCATACCCAATTGGTAAACCAGTCCCAAATAACCAATCCCTTTTTTCTGGCACAACTTCCTTTCTTAGCATAAATTGCTTTTTCCATGTTACGAATCAAATGTATACGGGCCAACCACTGCTGAAAGAAAGGGGGATTGGAATTCAGCCATGCTGAGGCAATACACAGCCTGAGTATGGCCATAGAGACAAAGATCAGAGACCCTCCCTCCTTTCTTCCAATGGTATCCTGTACTCCCAATAAAATCACAAAAGGGGTTAGTGATACGTTCCGGGATATGTTTTCCTTGAAAAAGCCTGAAATATCTTCCAATGAAGATCTACGCTTGCCATATTTTGCAAACATGTGCACTGAATGAACCCCATATTCCAAAAAGCGAGGGCACCCAGTGCCTTTACCATCTCCCTATTTTGCGATTTTACTCCGGGTGTACTATAGAAAAAAACAGGTTTTATAAAACTGGGCTTGGAGATTCGTAGAAAGTAAATTAGTTTGTGCATAAAGGAGGGCTTGTTGGAAAGCGTTATCCCTGATTCTCAATTTCAGCTGACATTCCCCAGAGATCTTATTCAGGTGGTCTGACATCAGGCTGTTAAGAATATTATAAATAGTACCTATTCATAGTGAATTACTATCAGCTAATTTCTTCATAAGTTCACATGTAACAAATTCCAAGGGCCCTCCCCCCTTACGTTTTAAAAAATTCCTAATTGATAAATATTTAAAGAACTCCTTGTGGCTAAGGTGGAAATTCATTCTTAAATAGTAAATACCCAAAAACTATACCCCCATCAGAGGAAAAGAAAACACCCAATTTGTTTATCCCAGCCTTAAACCAGGTTGCCAAATAATGGTCCCCAAATATCTCTGGCAGCTTCTCATTGTTTCTGGTTGGAGTATAGTAGTTCAATCTGCCAATAACAAGACGTTTGCGGACAGCAGTAAAGGGCTTGTAGGTTCTCATAGGGGTCTTGAACCTCAGTCTTTTAAAATATCCTAGTTCTAGTTGCCACCACAAGCAGCCCTAAGCTTCTGGAGCAACAAAAAGTTCGAACAGAGAAAGAAAGAAATTCCGATATTTAATCATGGAAGCGATCGCGTAGCAGTAAAGGCAGCGTTGCAAAATAGTTGCACAGTAGTACAGCTTTAAATTTGGGAGCGACCATCCACCTATATCCTTTGGGAGCAATAAAAATAGAATAGGCCCTCAGAAAATGTGCTAGGAGATTATCGAATTTCGTTAGTATTTGGTAAAAAAATTCTAAAGGAATAGCCCTAAAAAAGTATAATATCTTCAGAAAAAATATAATTTTTAAAACATTGCATCTACCAACTTAAGAGAGGTGCAAATTATTTAGCCTATGCAATGACCTCATCGTCTCAATAGCTAAGGAAGCTAGATTTTCTTCCTCAATCATGTCAATATTAGACAAAATGTTCATCCCGAGATATTTAGCTTTATTTACAACCCTAGGGTCAGCCCATCCAATTTTCTCATTCAAAATATTCTGTGTTTTTTATTTACTTAAAGCATAACCCAAGACCTCCCCAAAGCCTTGAGACTCTAATTCAATTGCCTCAATGAGTTACAAGCGCTATATCATTGGCATAAGCCATAATTTTAGTATTGTATCCATACCTATGCATTGAACGAATACATGGGTTTATTTCTAGTTTCTTGATAGACGGGTCGATACATTGCAAAAAGCAAAGGAGAGCAAAGGCACCCATGATGAGTCCCCCGTGATATTGGAAATTGCTCTGTCAGTACCCCATTTATCAAGACACTAGCCGAAGGTTTAAAGAATAGTGCCTTTATAGCCTGAATAAATCCGTGCCCAATCCCTATGTTCTGCATGATGGTCCACAGGATGAGCCAGGAGACCTGATCAAAGGCTTTCTAAGCATCGAGCAGAATCAGCGCCATCGGGTCTCCTGTGACCTGTGATGCATCAAACAGTGTGATGGACTACCTTATATGATCAGTAGTGCCTCTTTTAGGTAAAAAAACCTATGCTGCCATTTAGAAACCAGTCTGTCAATTACCTGAGATAGGAGAGAGGCAAGTATTTTAGAATAGAATTTGGAGTCCCCATTAATTAAACTTATTGGGCGATATGAACCTAATTTCTGGAGAGGTTTATAAAGATGTGCTCTAACATAGTTTTTAATATCTCCTTAATTTGGTCAATAAAGACTTTATAAAACTCGACCGGAATAAGGTCAGAACCAATGGCTTTCCCATCCAGTAGACTGATCAATGCAGTGATAATCTTCTCCTACGAGGGGGAGGCATTCTAAAAGTTTGCGGCCCTCCTCACTCAGCCTCGTCGTCAAAATCGTGTCCAGATACTTATCAATAGCACTTGTCTGGTCATTACGTCACTGACCCCTTTCTGGGTATACAATGCTTGATAGAACTGAAGGAAAGCTGCTCTAATTTTGTCTGATTCCGTTACCACCCCAGCCATTGGATCTCTAATTGACCAAATCCCATTATTAGTAACTTGTTGTCTAATTCTCAAAGCTAGGTGATGACCAATTTGTTCCCTGAACTCATAAACCTTTTCCCTGGAGGCGGCCCACTTGGAGGTGTGGACTGCCCAGATAAGCTGTTCTTCGGACCTGGCTATTTTCTTTTGAAGCTCTTGTAACAAATGTTTGTCTTCGTTACTCTTTGTTAATGAGAACTGAAGCGTTTTACCCCATATGCATGCCTTTAAAGTGTCCCACACCACCCCTATTTGTGCAGTACTAGTGTTTCTTTTCAGAAACTCCAAAGTGCACCCTTTCAGGTGGTCGTTATATTCCTTGTTAAATAGTAAGGCTCTCTCGAAGCTCTAGGGAGAAGCATGTTTGTTAAGGTATACCCCCTTAATCCCTAGGATCGAAGGGTTGTGATCTGACATAAACCGGGGAACAAGCTCAATATTAACTTCCTGGTCCACAGAAGCAGATACTAAAAAAGAATCTAGCCGGGCATGTGACAGATTTGACACAGAATAATAAGTATACCCATAGTTGAATGGTCTCAACCAGACCACACGTCAGTAAGCTCATGGACATGGCATAGGGCATAGAGCCTGCAGAACTTTGGGTTTCCGACCTGTATAAACCTGATAGCCATCCATAACCCAGTCACAAGGTAAATTAATATTCAGGTATCCGAAAATTGATATAAAGACCCAACTGTGCCCCTTCAAAGTGCATCTCTTGCAGGCAGACTAATTCTGCTCCCAACAGTCGCAATCCCTATGAAACTTTCTGTCTTTTCCAGGGGTGGGTGGACATCTCCGTTCCGCCCACGGAATGTCCGGAGATTTGCCTCTTCCGCCTTTTGCAAAGAAGGCGGAGAAACAGGGCAAATCTCTGCACACTTGGGGGCGGAACGGAAGTTAGCCGTCCGCCTCCGGCCCGCCTCCAGCCCGCCTCCTGCCCGCCATATTAAACAGTATTAAGGGCTAAAATAACGATTTAAAAAATGTCCCTTATCGCTGGGTCATCTTCCTTGTCTATCTAGCCTTCTTCTTGAAACTGCGCATGCGCGGGAGCCTGCGCATGCTCATTCCTAGAGAGGAATGCGCATGCGCAGGATCCCGCGCATGTGTAGTTCCAAGAAAAAGGCTATTAGACAAGGAAGATGACCCCACGATAAGGTAAGTTTTATAAACCATTATCTTAGCCTTTAATGTTGTTTTATATGGCTGGCGGGCGGCGGGCGGGTGCAGCGTAACGGAAATATGCGGAGAGGCACGGAGATTGGTTCAATCTCAGTGCTTCTCTGCGAAAGTCCCTTACGTGACTTCTGCCATGCAAGTCGTTTAATCCACAGATATTAAGGGTGACAAATCTAAGATTCTCGCTGCCCTCCCCGAACCCACTAATCCCCCTAGCCCTCCAAACTCCTTCTAAAAACAGAGCAATCAGGACCCGCTGACTGATGGACGCCTAACTAGTGACCCCGCCACCCAACCCCACTGTGTTAATCAAAGAAGAACTTCCAATCTTTCGACCTAGCAAGGCCGGTTTCATATTGGCTTGGATTTTTTTTTTTTATAATGTGGAGCCTACAACATCAGGATTAAAGTCTACTAGGGTGGTTAACATTGCCCAGTTTTCAACTTAATTCAATTGAGATATGCCTGAGTCATGATTTCAGAAGTAAAACTGAGAGAGAGGCCATTTAGATAAATGTTAAGCTTTGTCGGATTCATAAGATAAACTTGGGCCTTAATCTGTTGAAATGGGACAAACATTTGGCAAAGGCGTCATCTGCGCACGACTGTTGAATGACTGAAGTCTGGTTTAACAAAAAACGACACCCCTTCAAAACCTTTTTGGGAGTTTGGACGAGCGGGTTTCTAAACCAACTGTCTTAGTAAAAAGGTTCCAAAATATACTAAGGTTGACTCTAGATTTCCCCCCTTCATTTGATAGATGTTTCTAATTCATCAAAGGAAATCAATGTGCCTGTTGCATCTCTTTATCCCAATTCCAGTTTTGGTTGTGGGGTAATGCACCTTTCAAGAGATTCACCATAAACTGTCGGGGTTGTCTCCTTCAACTCCTATGGGGATCCCCAAGAATCAAAGGTTATTCCGACGCTGCCTGCTCTCCAGATCCTACAACTTCCACATGACATCAGTCATACAGGCTCCTTGGGAGATACTTTGCACCTTTAAGGTGCTGACTTCTACTTCAAGACTGCGATTTTCCATCATAGTAACACGTACAGCAATGTCTGAACAGGTTTTGTTAAGCTTCCTGATCCCCCTGAAGCTTCTTGGCAGCAATTTTTGCTTGGCAATTGTCACTTACACTTCTTCTTGAAACTGTTTGATTGAGTGAAAAATGGTTGACAGAGAGGGTTCTTCTGTGGCATTCTTAGCTTATTATGTTCAGTCCAGAGTCTCTAAATGCCTCATTTTCATTTGGGAAGTTAATTTGCATGCTGGAATAGTCCCATTTTAGATGGCTGTGGCTCTCGCTCCGTTTCTCCTTTTGCTTATTCTGGGCTGACTTCCTACTTTGCGTGGTACCTGCTACATTCATGGTGCGGCTACAGCTTGAGCCTGAAAATGAATCATCTCTTGAAGACAGATTCACCTCTGCAGAAGAATCAGATCTGTCAGTTAAGTAAAATTGATTTTCTCCAGCTAGCTCAGCAGATGGGAACGCTCGTAGTTGCAACCCCACAGTTGCAGTCCAATTTTTACTTGCTAGAGTAATAAGGATATCTTCTTCCTGCCTGCCTTTTTTGGCGATCCCTCAGCTGAATCCAGGATCCTACTCCTCTCAGGCACAGTCACACTAGCTTTAGGGGCCTCCAGTGTATGGGGCAATGTAGCCTCCACAGACAGGTCCATCTGCCTTTCCAGTTTGTGGCTCAGTGAGGCAGTGGACTTGAATGAATGTATTCAAGTTGAAACTGCCGACACCAGGGTTAGTATACCCCATAGGTTATATGAAATAACACTCAGGATGGAGGGGGACATACCAAGAAAAATAAAAGCACTCTTTCGGGAGAAGCTATCTAAGGGTTATGACATTCTTCTAGCTGAACAAGACTGGCCACCTGAATTTGTCAGGGAGTGCCCACAAGGTGAAGAGATAATTATGCCAGCCTTCTCAAATTACATTCCAATTCATAAAAAATACACATATGCCAGGAAATGGGCAGTAGCTCAGGCTCCAGCATTTTACAAAAATCACATAGGATGGGATGAGGACTCTCCTCACCATAAAATTCAATTAAAAAATCAACCTACTGCACAAAGGCAGTATCCAGTTAAGCAAGAAGCTAAAAATCAGGTCAGGGAGATTTTAAATCAACTTGAATACCAAGGGGTGATTGAAACATGCACCTCATCTATGAACAATCCTTTGTTTCCTGTCTCCAAGCCAGACAATACATATCGTCTAGTTTTGGACTACAGACACTTAAACTCTTGTTGCAAAACTTTTGCAGTACAAAATGCACACAGTGCAGCATTGATGAATAACATTGTGCGGAAAAAATATAAAACCACATAAAAAATGTCTAACGGTTTCTTCTGTCAAAACATTGCACCAGAAAGCAAGAACTTGACCGCTTTCTCAATTATGGGGACACAGCGACAATTTTGCCATCTCCCCAAGGGATTCAAGAATAGTCCAGGGTTATTTTCAGCCAGAGTAACAGAGTTACTACAAACGTACGATGTTGAGGCATTATCTTATGTCGATGATATCTATCTTACAGACGATGCTTTGGAAGTGTACTTGAAAAGAGTGAACACCACAATACTTGGGTTCGCTTCAGAAGGGTACAAATTCAATTTTAAGAAATCACGAATTGCCCACCTCAACATCCTATTCTGAGGATACGAACTTTCAAGTGAAGGCAAAAGCCTGGCAGCGAACTTTCTAGAGAAAGGTGCGCTGCTCCAACCTCCAAAGACTCTGAAAAACTTACAGTCAATTCTAGGTTTCCTTAATTTTGGAAGAACTTACGTTCTAAATTACGCAGAAAGGGTTAAATCTCTCTACGAACTAATCAAACCTGATTTAAAAACCAACTAATTGGACTCAAAAACACACAGAAATTTTGCATTCAGTAGAAACAGACATGTTAGCATAAACACAGCTAGAGACACGCGACAATGTGCGCAATCTTGTGATCCGAATCATCCCAGGGAGATGCGGATTCACATACCTGACTTTTAATGAAGGTAAAAAGGTACCGATAGCTTACAAATCACACTTGTACACACAAGCTGAAATGAAACCCACTTCAACAGAAAAGATTCTGACAGCAGTTCAAACTGCAGTAGCAAAGGAGAGAGCCCTCTCACAAGGAAAATGCATAATGATCGTTACACCTGTACCTGCTTTAGAAGCAGTAACAAAAGCGAGCATTCCAATTGCTAAGGCTTTACATCCGAGATGGATACAATGGGTTAATTCTCTTGCTGCAACAGACGTTGAATACGTTTTTGATCCCTACTTGAAAACACATGAATTTCTACAATACGAACACGAATGTCCTCTGCTGACTGAAACTCTGCCTCTAGAACATTACAGATGTATAATCTATACAGACGGATCAGCACAGCCCGCATTCGGGGGTAAACAAGCCTATAGTGCTGCGTGCGGGATTGTTAAGGTCGCTGGCACGAAGGTAAATTCAGACCTATGGTCACTAAAACTCAATCACTCGGAGACTGTACAGCTCGGCGAGCTGAACTCCAGGCTTTCAAGATGGCACTTGAAAATACCGATCGCGAATTCCCCACACTCATAGTGTGCGATTTGTATTACTGCGTCCAGTTTTACAATGAATATCTGCAGAACTGGGTTCAAAATGGCTTCAAAGACGCAAAAGGTGGCACAATTAAGCATAAAATGCTTTGGGAACAAGTAGTTCTATTACAAAAAGAACTACAAAAGGCTCACGTGATTCATACACTGAGTCATCAGCGTGATGGCGTTCACGTTGCAGGGAATTCATTGGCTGATGAAGCCGGAAAGGCAGCTGTGCAAACGGCTTCTGTACCTGCAATCACTCGTTCAAAAACAAAAATAAACAGCAAAATCATGCAGGCTGTCACTGCTTCAGTAAAAGACAGTGGTAAAACACTCCGGAAAGGCTTTCCAGTAAAGTACTCATATATAACTGATGCAAATAATGTTTCTTTTGCTTGAATACCTGGAGTGGGGGCTAGGGCAATTCTAACCATGGAACATAGGTTAGGACTCATCGTAGCAGCACATGAAGGGCTCTCATCTGCACACGCAGGAGTTTCCGCCACAGTATCATTATTGAAACAAAGATATTGGTAGCCACGCATGAGGAAACAAACTAGAAAATATGTTCTAGAATGTGAAATCTGCCAAAAAATGAAAGTTTCAACAGTGAAATGACCCGCACAGACGCCCCTTCTGATTTCAGATAAACCATTAGGCGTGTGTTTACCTGGACCACTGTGGTCCCTTACTGTAATCCCTGGCTGACCTCGGCATGGAACCAAGACCTACAACATACGATATAGCAGTAAGGCACCAATTAGACCAGAAGTAGTTACAAGGCTTTATTGGATAACAATAATGCTCCGTTTAAAGCACTCCAAATGTCATGAACTACTGAGAAATGGGTTCTGGTCACCCGATTAACCCACATGTCCTTACACCATCCCCCGCATGAATGCCGGTCCTGGCACTCCCCAACGGAGGGCACTGTGCTAAGTAATGGCCGACAATGCCACTCAAGCTTTTTCTGTCTGTCAATGGTTGTGACCGGTAAGTACCTGGTCTGACCGTCCCCCGCAAGAATGCCGGTCCCGACGCTCGCCAACAAGGGGTACAGTGATACTTAGGAGCCTGTAATGCCACTCTAGTGCACGGTTCCTAACTCTTGGGGTGGAGCAAGTGTCCTTTGCTCCCCAACAATGTCTGGCTGTGTGACCTATGCAGTCACATAGTTATCGGCATACAGGAACTCCACTGGAGGCTTCCTCATAAGTCTGCCGTCAAGGGTTGTGGTAATGAAAGCACCCAGGTGGTTTTGCCCTTCTCACGGGACGCGCAGGAGCAGCCGCACGACTCGTGCTATAATCCCGTGAAGTCCGACGAATTGACTTTCACTGCTCCAGCACAAGCAACAACAAAGTCCCCAGCGTACTCCCGCACAGTACAGGTCGCGTAGAAGCAGCCGCTCTAATCGCGTGGATCACCCGCACTGTAGCACGCTCAGACGAGATGTAGAAAGGACCTCACTGTGATGCCCAGTAACGTCGGCTCTGGTACTGCAATGTCCGATGCTGTTTCAGGCGGCGCCATCATTTTATTCTCTTCCGAGCTTGCGCATGCGCGGCGCACGGCATCTCGGGATTTGTAGTTCATCCGCTGCCGCTGCTGGGGATTGTAGTTCGGGTTTCGACCGCTATCACGGTAGAGGTTGTTTGTCGTCCCGCTTGCTGCTCCGTACTCCTACGACCCTTGACACTTACAAAGGGATGGCAGCTATAAATATATCATGGTCGCAGTGGATTTCTGCACAAGATTTATTTGGATATGGCCTCGGCGCTTAGCTGACGCCCGAACTGTTATAAAAGATTTGCGAGTCTTTATCAGCACATACGCAATTGGCACGCTACGTTCTGTCAGGGTCCTGCGTTTAGCTCTCGAGCTTACAAGGAGGCCATGGTCAGCTTGGGTGTTGCATTGCAGTACTCAAGTCCATTCCATCCTGAGGGAAATGCGGTAGTGGAAAGAAAAAACTATGACATAAAGCAATCTATAACAGCTAGGGTATTAGTTTCGGGTGATTGGTGGGTCAAACATCTAATAAGTGTTCAACGTAGTCTTAATAATCTGTCAAGAAATTCTCTGGGTGGAATCACTCCATATGAATTACTGTTTGGTACTAGAATGATTATCAAAGATCTCGATCATCAAACTTCATGGTGGAACAAAAACCCTTTGATATCAAAGACCGTTTGGCTGTTTTGCAGGACTTAAATGAAACAAGAAGAAATCTGAGCAACACAATACAGAAGCAAACGACCACTGAAGAAAAACCACCTGTCCCAGCAAGACCTGTCTGGATTCCAAAGATTGGGGATCTAGTCAGGGAAGAGATAGCGGTAAAGAAGGAATTTGGGCCTTGTTACAGAAAAGCAGTACCTGTCTTATCAATCCACGGAACAAGATCAATGTTAATACCGCCCCTTGCTGGAAAAAGGGAGAACAGAGTCGTGTCCATCGACCTGGTCAAACCACATTATGTGGCCAATAATAGGTAGTAGGCCTAGTTGACTCCCAAGATGTAGCAGACAACCGAATCTTTCTACAATCCAAGAGGTTCAAACTGAAAAACTTATAAACTTTGATAAACCTCCAGTGAGAAAAGAAGGACTATGCAACAATGCCATGGAACTTGTGCTTCTTGAGACCCAAATAACAGTTCATCAAGAAACACCTGTCTACAATGATATAGCCTCTGACTATACTGATATGACAAAGGAAGAAAAAGCTCCAGCGATTCCAAACAATCCTGATGCAATTCCAACAATTGACAGAACTGCCTCTGGATATTTCATCAACTTTGATACATTTTCTGAGGATCCCAGTGAACCTGAAAATACACCAGCAAATAAAAATTAAAAAAGTAAATAACAGACCCTCAGTTATCCATGCGAATCTGGTGCAGACAACTTACGGTATCCAACCGTATTTAACCTTGCAGATTACAATATACGAAAGAATGTTGATGACAAGATTCAGATTGGATACCTTTTTCAGACTGGTTGCTTTCCCTCTGAACAATGGTTGGGATCTAAGTCTGCCCTTATGTCCCTGCGATGGGAAATCTATTCAGACTAACATACATGTGATTATGTTCTGTAAATTCTATCATCCACACAGAAAAACTTGGCTACTCCCTACATTGAGGCGCTGGGGCCTTAGACGATGTCGGACAGCATTCCTTCGATTGCAAATGTTAGATTCTGAAGATGTTTCTTATATAGTTCTCAATTTTTTAAAATGCATTATGAATCATAGGAAAAACCTGTAAAACAGCATTGTGTAACCTAACATTGATGAAAATTCATTTTTTTTATTTATCTCTTTTCTCTTTTTATTGTATATTGTTCTTGTATGAATTTCTTTGGAAATTATCACATAATTTGTATTTCTGTGTAAATATGTAAATCGTATCCTTTTATGGTTTTCCTTGTGAAATACCGAATAAAAAAATTCATATAAATAACAGAACTCTTTCATCAAATTGGGAAAACATATCTGGTTTCACCATGGGTTGAATTTTGGATTGTGTTAGGTGTACTTTTTCGCCTACTTTGGCTCATTCTTTTTTTAAGTTTGGGGAGGATGATAGATGAAAAATACAGTACAATGGACACAGCAAGTAAGAACATCAACTTGCTCCTGAACCCTCACAAATCATCTCATCGTGAACGAATAGACCTGTCATCAGTGAACATCACAGCCGTTCCTATACCTGGTGGTATAGCATGGGACACAACTGATTATGACATTTATGGCCCAGTGGAACTGTTGAAGATTCCACACCAGTTTAAGGTTTCTTTGAGTGACTTTGTTTCACCCAGCACATTTTCTGATGATTAGGACTTTGAAACTGTTAATAACATGATGACAGATTTAGAAATGTCAGCTAAATTCACAAAACATAAATACTTAGAAGGTTCATCAGATTATGAAAAAATGTATTGTTTTAATCATTATAGTCACCATTATTTGCACAAATCTGACCACCCTAGAAATGTTTTTTACTTATAATCAATGGGAACATTGTTCAACACCGCCAAAAGGCAGCTCAAAAGCATTTTCAGAAAAGTTTCAATACTTCTCAGGTTTTAATATCACAAATCCAGAAACGTTTTATCTAAAAAATGTGAATAAGACAGGAATGAAAAACATGTTGACCAATACTAAACACATTTATACTGCAAACTTTTATGCTCAGCTGTCTACATTAGGTTTTAACTTTTGGAAAGACAACATTGAGACAAAAGGTGTCTGGGGCCCAAAAGACTGGCAGGTGCAAGGTTCAGAAGCCTTATTCAGAGCCTGCATTATCCCAGAGCAAATAATGTTTTTAAATGACACTATTCAACAAACATCTTGTCTTGGCTTGGCTAAGATAAAAGATTTAAACAAACTGTCCATACCTAAGCCCACCCCTGACAGTAATAACACTGCAGATGAGGAGGTAGACTTAAAACAGATTTTACAACAAAACAGAACTAATTCTGATTGGAAAACATTGTTAATCTGGCCCACAGACACGAATAACTGTCAAGATAGATTCCTGAACAAAACACAAGGGTTCACAGTGAATAGGCCAGATCCAAGATACTCCCAGAGACAACACTCAGGGATAGTAACAACTTACAGTGTAGGTAAACTATGCCTTGAGTGGCTACAGAAATCCACACTTCCAGAAATTAAACAACACTTATCTTTACTTAAAGAAGGCGTTGGATTACGAGACTTCTTACTTGGACCTCGTAAGCCATGTCAAAAACGTTTCATATACGCCGGTATATACGCTGCTTACAACGAAGCATGGAAAGTCACGCAAATGGAAGCTGCAGAAAGAATACGAGAAATTGATCGTATTAATTTAAAAAAAGCTCCCTCTGTAGTGGACAATGGGTTAATGACTCTGTCCTCCAGAATTTATTCTTTGGACTGCATTGTATCATCTGCCATCTGGGGGAAAGGAAGTATTTCCTAGTGGTAAAAATTGTAAGAACTCGCTAAGCGGTACACTTTTGTGTCATGGTATTAATTTACACGGAACCTGCGAGGGTTCTTCAAATAACCTTTCTTGCCACCTGCACGGTTCACCAGCAGCAGTGATAGATCCAGTTTTTAGGCAGCTATCCAATGGTAGCTACATAATGTTGAATGATCACAGATGTTGTGGCATGTTGTCAGGAAAAGCCTATCTACTTAGTGTGTCAGCCAGGGTCACTTGTTGTATGCAAGTATTGTTTCCAAAAAGCAAGACAGGCAGGGAGTCGGCGTTATGGCCTTCACTGAATATCTCTTCTATACGAATTGATACTTTAAGCAGAATAAAAGCCATTCTTTTGCAAAAAACGGGGCCACTGACCTCGTCCAGCGAAACGTAGGATCTGCAAGTCGCAAGGACTTCTGCGGAGATACATGCCCTATTATTAATAAATTGTCCTATACATTTCATATAAATGTTAGGTCGTATCTTAAACATGTCTGATACAAGTGGTATTGCACCTGTATTTAAGACGATTTTTTGGGGAGTGTTAGCACCCGTTGAAGCAGTCCTAGGCATTTTTCTAAATTTCGTGCACTCTGTGTTCGGCGGCCAGCCTCTCATTTTGGGACTCGTAGCAGGAATTCTATTTTTATTCCTTCTGCTCCGATATGGCAAGTCCGGTCACCAATGATAACCAGACTACCATGGAAGACGCTCTCCTAGCCATGCGGTACCGTGACAGAATTATGCAGATTCTTGGCTTGGCTCCTTTAAGAGATCTGAATACCACATGGTTCCTTTCGTTCAGACCAATCTGACAAGATTGCATCTTACCTGTTCTGCGATGCCTGCTTTGCAGAGAAGAATGCGTGTTAGACGTTTGCCTTACACTTCCATCACCACTGCCAACGGATGTTGACGCTTTGCTAGGTCCGGTAACGACTCATGCATCGTGTTGCCCCCAACGGCTGCCAATCCTGATGACGGCATTCATTGAGCTCTCACCGGCAATTCCAGCTAATGGTGAGGTATGTGGAACAACAGGCACACAGGTACCATCTACTGCGAACATTGCTAATGGGGCTGATGCTGACGGCGATGCTTCTCATATGTGCACAATTGATCTACTTAATGAAGTAGTTCCACTTTCACCTACTGTGGTAGATGATTTCTTTGCCAGCTTAGACGATTTGCTGTTTTCTCCTGACACCGAGAATAACTTTTGAAATCTACACACAGCGTTCCATGAACTCTGAAATTCGTCCTTCGCTTTTCAAAAGCAAACCTTCTAAATTGGGAACTCTATTTCTACGATTTAATTTGAATTTTTTCAAAAAGTGAACTTTTTCCTTTTGGCACAGAATAATCTGCTTAAAGTAGAACTGTTCCTAGAGAACACGAAATTCTTTTAAACACTTCCTAGAGACAATATTTGGCCTTGTCCTAAAAATCAAAACAGTATATATTATTTGCTATGGGATGGTCTCGACCTTCTTTTTTCTGTACTTAAGAGCCATTTCATAAATGTAATTTCGTGATTGATTGGGGTAGCATTAGTCTTTTCACGTTATATATCATATATGTAAACACTTTTCTCAAATGCGTACCGTTTATACTCATTTCATGTACAGCCTTTTCAAATGTGTTCTTTTATTTTGGGGGATTGTAAACACATGCTTTAGATATGTTTTACTCCCTATAATTTAAATTTAGTAATGTTGAACTTAATAAAGTGGAGTGGGTGTTGTATATGAATTTAGGACCCTAGTGTAATTTTCCTGATTCATGCCCATATATAGGTATAAATCACCCTATCCTTATATAGGCATAGAAATCATAACCATATTTAGACTTAGCCTATGCAGTCCAAATACGGCATGGCTACTTCCACTAGTTCCGAGAATCTACAACGATTTCTTGGAAAACCCGCCTTCAGCAGTCAGGGACTTCCCCTTGCTTGAATATTGATTTATCCAAGAACTCATGGAGTTTTCAAAGAACTGAGTCTTTGATGACGTTATTATGTCCAACCCTCGTCAAACTCGGCACCTTCAAGGTATAAATATGCCCACATTTGCCCAGGCAAATGCACAGTGGTTTGGAGCAGTTCGACTATCTACTTGCCCGACGCATCTGGCCGCAGCAAGTGCCGAAGGAAGCCGACCTTCCAGCAGACACACTGAGAGAGACGCTGTCCATTCTCTTGCTGAGAATTCCAGCTCCAGTGTTTCCAGGCTACCCTTGGGGGTTGCTGGTAAATCGAGTCCTGAGAGAGAGATACCAGACCTCCTTCATTCTAAAACCAAGGTACCGAGCTGATTAGGCCCTTAGAGAATTCTTGGAAAAGATTCTTGGCAAAAGAATACTAAACTTAAGCTACACCTCACTTACTTCTTCCCTCGTACTAGACCTAGGTTAGGTACACCAGGGTAGGCGTATTTTAGAAGCACCAGTTGAGTACTTTTAGTCATTATTTATTAATGAATGTATTTTATGTTATTTTACATGGCTTAGAAATCATACCATGCTTTTACAGTATTATTTTATAATACTCTTCGTACTGTATGCATTGTACTTTGCAACCAGTATTACGATTGTAGCAGTTCATTTCCTCTGCATGAGAAAGAAGACTGTTCAATAAATACTTTTATTGAAAACGCCCGCCTCTCTATTTATCTACACCTCTGGTGAAACGAAGCATGCACGGTTGACTGAGTGAAATAGCTATCTATTGTTTCCGCGACTCTAGAGATACTTTTCTTATTCTTGGGAAACAAAGTTGTCATGTTTATGCGGTTGTCAAAAACGAATCCCTTCTTGTAAATTCGAGAAAGTTTCTAGTGACCTCCGAGCTAGCTGGCACTCACAATTAAGTCTAATATATTCGATAGAGACCTAGTCAACCTCAGTCCTACGTCTAACCTATAGGATAAATTATTCCAATGCGCAGAGCCTAATGGGAATATAGGAACTACGCTACAAAGTGACCATGAGAAACCAAAAAAAAGAATTAATTAAAGGTATTTTTTATAACTCTTGACAATAGGATATGCCAGTGCAAGCTCACTCATTGAAAACTATCACAATGTAGGCTTAAATAAATAGAAGATATAATATAAGTGATTACATCAAGAATTCCTGTATTATTTATCACTAAACAGCACCTAATCACTTAGCACCTGGAAAATAAGTCATACTAATGTTTAATCACGAGTGTAGTACAATTGCTTAAGAACTATACACTCAGATTAGTTTGCCACCTTTACTAGCGTTTTAACAATCTTTAAAATTAACTACTTTTGGTTATTTCCTCGAACTCGAGCCTTCAGAAAACCCCAGACTTTCAGGCCAAAAGGAAGGGGTGAAAAACGTGTTGACTACATCAGCCTTAAAAGCTTCCAAACTCTATATTAACCATCGTACTGTAGGATACCAGAATTATATTGGAAACGTAAGTCTTTCAAACCAGGATATATCACTAAAGAAGTATTTGGAATCATATTGTGTGTATCTGAAAACAAAATGGATACTCTGGATAACTGAGATCCTTGGCAATGGCCTTTAAATTATTTTCAAAGTTTTGCTGTTTTTTTTTCATACTTTTCAACTTTTGCATTACATGCTGCTCTATACTCATCGGGAAACATACACTCTATACAGTGAAACAATTTTGGCAAACGAGAGGTGTTGTAGGCCCTACCTTTAAGGAGTGTAACATTCTCCCCACAACTGATAGCAGGCAGAGTACTGGCAAGCAGGCCTACTGTTGGTTCAGCCTAATAAACACTTCACATATTTCTGTAGCACAGATCTGGTTGAGCACAGTACCCTGCAAGCATCTGCAGTAGAAGAGCACAATGCACAGGTCCCTGGTTTACAATGTGGGTGTGGACATGCTGAGGGAGCGGGATACATTGTGATGCACAGGAAGCCCATGCAAAGTTATGAAAGGTTCAGTGACATCCCTGGCCTTATAATGAACGAATACTGGCTGTGCTGTTCCACCTAAAGAAGGGATGGCTGGCTCAATGGCGGAAGTAGGACTATATCCTTGAGGAAGTGGAAGTGAAAACCTCAGAATCCGGCCTTAAAATCCACCAGCTGAGGGTGTGACATCCATGTAGAATAGCTGTGCTAGTGAAGCAGTCCCATGTGGGGCACGTAAAGGTAATGTGTGGTGTCTAAGTTATTGAAGTGGGACAAACAAGTAAATGTTTTTTTGTGAATGGCCACTTTGGTTCAATCTGGATATCAACATAGATATGATTGTGCTAACTCAATATATTTATAAAATACCCTTAATGTGTCCTCTGTCAAAATGCTTTGTTACAATCACCTCCTAAACTTGATTGTTGATTGTTTACTGCATTTATCATGGCAATATATATTTAACATAGGCCCACTGATTTTCCAAACCTTATCTACTGTTCTAAGATATAAATAGTAATTATGTCATGGCATAAATTGTATTGTATTGTAATTGCATTTATATAGCGCTTACTACCCCTGACGAGGCGTCGAAGCGCTTTTTCGGCGGGTAGCACGCTACTCCGGGACCCACAGAGGATTAGTGTTGAATTAGTATAGTGAAACATGCAAGTACATTTTAAGTGGTGAATAGGTTAGTCAGTTATTTGGATTTGGAATTATAGCAGAAGGATAGATGAAATAAGGTAATTTCAGTGGTGTATATTAGTCTGTTACTTGGAGTGAGAGGGATAGAGGATGGATAAAAGGAGAAGAAAGATTTGCATTCATATAGCACTTGTTACCCCTGATGGGTGTTGAAGTGCTTTTTGGCGAGTAGCACGCCACTCCGGAACCCATAAAGGATTAGTGTTGAAAATTAGTATAGTATAAATATGAAGTAATTTGAGTAGTAGATATGTTATTCAGTTATTTGGGCAGTATATTAGTATAGTTGAATATGGAACATGGAATTTGAGAAGTGAACATGTTAGTCTGTTAATTTTTATAGAAAAAAAGGATAGTGGAGGGATAAAAGAGTGAAGGGGGTTTTTTTTTATGAGAAAAAGGGCAGCATTTCTGTCCCTAGTCCCGATCAGTCTCGAACAGGCACAAACAGGCAACTACCCTTGTCCTCTCCACCCTTAGCCTCGACGCCCGGGCTGAGACGCCCTAAGCCTGGCCTTTTTTTAAGCCCTAGTAATCAGGTGACCCCTTCAGCCAATGGGAACCCTAGCCCTAACATTATCCAATCACAACATTAGCCCTAACTTCTAGAACCAATAGGAGACCAGGACCTTGCAGCCAATCTAAACCCTAGTCCAAGCACCCAATCAGTTCAAAAACCCTGATCTCTACGTCCAGTAAAGGCCCTAGCCCTACCACTAGTCCCAATCCAAGTCCAAGCAGCCAATGGTACAGGTAGCCCTAGTCCCTACTTCCAATAGCAAGCCTAACCCTACTCTTAGTCCCACACCTGGTCCAACAACCAATCACACCAGAAGCACTAAATAGCTACTTCCAATTGAAGGTCTAACCCTAGCCCTAGTCCCAACAACCAATAACATAGGAAGCCCTAGTCCCTACTTCCTATAGAAATCCGAACCCTAGCCCTAGTCCCAACCCTGCAATGATTGAATCACAGACCGAGAAACCAGTCAGAACCCTCAAATACCCAACCAATGAGGACATTAACCCTAACCCAATAGAAACACCAGATACAACCACCAATCAGTGTACACATGTGCCAACCACCAGCACACCATATAAGGTCCCAGCAACCTCAGACAAGGTTTGCTGGCCAGGGAGTTGGAAGCTGCTTGCTCCTGTTCAGAATCTCCTAGGAGACAGACAGGCTCAATCCACAACTTTGGACTTCAGCAGGTAAAGGCTTCACTAACTCGAAATCTAACAATACTGTTTGAATAAAGCTTTACTCCCCCTGCTGGCCAAAAAACGAAGTGCACGGGCCCCAGTAAATACAGCTCACAGAAGCACCCTCTGATGTAGAAAATCCCTGTAGCTAGGGGGGGGCAGGGGGGCTGGCCTCACTGGCTTGTGAACACAAAATGGTGGCTGGGGGTGCACTGTTTGAGCACACAGGCCTAAGCACAGAGCAAAGGAGAAATTTGGAGGGAAAACAGATTTGTCACCAAGGAATTAGAGGGACAAACTACAGAGGTTGGACTGCAAATCCCACAATTCAACACACTAAATGAAGGCAATCATGGGCAGGGAAAACCACACATTTAAAACCCAACACAGGTGATAAAATATGCAATTACAGGCAGGATAAAACTACAATTTGTAACTGTAACAACCACAGGCATAGACAGTAAACACAGAAAGTGAAAATCGTTTTTTAAACAGCTTTTTGTCTTGGGAAGAGACAGCACTAGTCTGTCTCCTTACCACTTCCTGGACTCTGCTCAAAGCAATCTGGGGCACATGTGGGCTGCAACTCACAAGATGGAGGAGAATGATTTGGGGTGCACCCAGCAAGGCCTTCAGGGGCCTGGGCAGGTGTGAGAGGAGGGCTCAGACTTGCCTGGTAGCTGAATAGCCAATGGTCTGCTGGCCTGGGGGTGGGGTTTGGGCAGCTGCTTGCTCCTGTTCAGAATCTCCTAGGAGACAGACAGGCTCAATCCACAACTTTGGACTTCAGCAGGTAAAGGCTTCACTAACTCGAAATCTAACAATACTGTTTGAATAAAGCTTTACTCCCCCTGCTGGCCAATAAACGAAGTGCACAGGCCCCAGTAAATACAGCTCACAGAAGCACCCTCTGATGTAGAAAATCCCTGTAGCTAGGGGGGGGCAGGTGGGCTGGCCTCACTGGCTTGTGAACACAAAATGGTGGCTGGGGGTGCACTGTTTGAGCACACAGGCCTAAGCACAGAGCAAAGGAGAAATTTGGAGGGAAAACAGATTTGTCACCAAGGAATTAGAGGGACAAACTACAGAGGTTGGACTGCAAATCCCACAATTCAACACACTAAATGAAGGCAATCATGGGCAGGGAAAACCACACATTTAAAACCCAACACAGGTGATAAAATATGCAATTACAGGCAGGATAAAACTACAATTTGTAACTGTAACAACCACAGGCATAGACAGTAAACACAGAAAGTGAAAATCGTTTTTTAAACAGCTTTTTGTCTTGGGAAGAGACAGCACTAGTCTGTCTCCTTACCACTTCCTGGACTCTGCTCAAAGCAATCTGGGGCACATGTGGGCTGTTTTAGGAATGAAGATTGTCCTTTTGAAGCAACCACAGCTGGGTCTCAAATCATGTTCTGTTTACTTTCAGGTGAGAATGTGGCTCTTGGTGGTCGAGCCACCCAGTCAAGTATTCTTGCTGGGGAATGGAGTCACCAAGGTTACCTGGCACATGCAATCAACGCGATAGATGGAAATCAGGATCCCAATTTTTTACATGGATCCTGCACCCATACAGATTATCAACAAAATCCCTGGTGGAGGGTGGATTTACTGAAGCCACATAAAATGTATTCCATTTCCATCACCAACAGAAATTCTCATCCTGAAAGGCTGAATGGAGCAGAAATTCTTATAGGAAATTCCCCATCAAACTATGGAAATAACAATGCAAGGTAAGGTGTAAACTTTGTTCACTTTTATTTGCCATTTACAAATGACAGGTGCTTGTTTCGGTTCAGCTGTGGCGTTTATTGTATTACAAGACTTACATCTCCAGTCCTGCATGTGATCAGAGTAATGGATCCCCCATCTTGAAATGAAGAGTGTAAGTATTCAATTGACTAAATACATAATTGAAATGAATATTATGGAAAATAGGTTAGAGTAAGTACAATCTTAATACATGATTTCTACTCTGATCACGTGTAAGATATATTCCAGAGCATTTGTTCCGGTTTATGAGCTATATCTTACTTTTAAAGAGCATAATTTAATAATTGTTTTGTCACAATCAATGTTACTTATTTGTAAATAAGGACAGTACCTCAATTTACTTTCAGTTTGTTTTAGTTATTTCCTTCCACCAGGTCCTAACTGTATTCATTGCCTTGTGATCTGAGAAATGTTTTAGTCGTTGTTTATTTTTACTTTACTTAGTGAACTTTAGTATATAATTGTTTACCTCCACTGGCTCCTTACTTTGTCCTCCTCTGTCTTGCGGAACTCTACTAAGGCCTCAAACTTGTTTCTAAATTGAGCTCCGACTCCCCTCCTCATATTCACTCGCTGATTGTTGTAGTAAGTTGTTGATGGAGGTCACTGATTGCGCACACAGCGTACGCTTGTTGTGAGCTTGTCAATGGCAAGTGTGTTTGTGTGGTCCTTGCCCAGATAGTGCCAAAGGCAAAGAGAGCTGCCATAGTGGTCATCATGGGGAACTATGCTCTCTCAGTAGATATGACCTGGACTGCTTCCTGCAGCACCTTTCATGGTGTATGTTGTACATCTTTACAACTTACGAGTGGTGTGTTCTTACACCTGATGTAATAAAGGAACTTACTCATATTTTGAAAATTCGATTTCTGCCCAAACATACTTTTGGACAATAACCACTTAACGTGTGATTTCCTTGTTCTAGGTGTGAGATGCATTTATATTGCCAAGTCTACACCACTACCCATCTGGAGTGTCTAGCCCCCAAGCTGTCATATTGCCCACCCCAGCTCTCACTGCTTGCCTGTGGTTTTCTGTTCTCTCCCACAAACCCTGTTGTAGGGCTGAGGGCAACATTCTGGGCATGGCCTTCAGAGTCTTAGGTTGTAGCTCACAGAAAAGGCATCCATGGAAATGAAATAATGTCTCCAGTTCTATTGCTTCCTGGCCTTGTTGCAGCTTCTAGCAGTAATCGGGGGAGGACATGCATTGTGGGACTTGTGCTCAATGGATGCAAACGCTTATGTGCACTTCCACTCAAACCCTGTCAGGTTGCAGCTCGCCAGACCTGCCGCAGAGGAGAAGCGCACATTACAAACCAGCAAGAATATATCCTCTCCCCCGGGTGCCAGTGATATAATCATCCTTCATCAGTTTGATCAGCACAAAAAACTATAAAATGTACGTCCTCTTGCAACTAGTGCTGCTGACCAGTTCAAGTTGTCTTGGAGGTTGGAGCATCTCCCATTCAGTTAGTTTGCTCTTGGAACTTTCCTTGAACCCTTCCTCAGGACCTCCAGGACTTTGCACATCTTCGTCAGACACAGGGAGCAGAGAATCATAGTCACATATGGAATACTTGCAATGATGGATAGCCTCATGCTTAAAATATTTGAATTATAAATATGAATTAAAGCGAGAGAGTAGCACTCAGAGTAATGCCATTGCCGGTATGTAATTTAAGCATTACCGTTTCCCCCCTCCCTATCATGAATTTATAGCAAATGAGATTTAGCAAGTGAACACAACACGGACAACTGGCAGTGCATGCTGAACAGAAATAGTTTTTTTAATACATAACAGAAATTCAACTCTCCCTTATTCCTTCATAGGGGATAGAACCATGTATCCAATGAATATTTTGTTCTTCTGAGAGACTATAATGTTTAGGAAAGTTAGCTGAATCAGACCATGTAGCTGCCTGGCAAATCATGGAAATCGAAGCACCTTGCAACTTAGCTACTGTAGAGGACATACTACGGGTCGATCTTTCTTGGATTGCCAATAGACAGACTTGACCCTCAACTTCAGGGGCCTTTGCAATAAGAGACTTGATCCACCTTCTCAAAATCGCAGTTGCAGGTTTTTCTCCTCTTCTTCCTGTGTGGTCCTAGTCTGTCACTTATAGGGAGAATCCAGTTTGCTACTCGGGAGGCTGCTTCTGGGATCTGACGTCAAATGCAAGCTAGTAAGACTGCGCCAGCAGTCAGAGTTGATCCAAGTGAGCCGGGTGGTACACAGACACCCAGGCACCCGGCATCCGATCCACCGCTTCACTCTCAAGGCTCAAGGCACTGTTATGAACCCCAATGTACCCTAACATAGGCCTAGGTAGTTACACAACCTTTCACTTACATCTGTCCTACCGTTGTTCTACATAACGGGTATGACACTGACCTTTTACCTAGCTAGGAGCAATATGACTGTTGTGTGGTTTTTCTCCGAAAACTAACCCATGTATTATGCATGAAGATGCTCAGTATCACTGCAGAATTGCCATCTTCTGCATAATAAATCTGTATAAGGGTCACCTCTATCATCATCCTTGCCTGACAAGCCCACAGTACACTTTTAGGTACAACCCCTAAGGGTATCTTTCGGGTCTATAAGCCCTACATCTTCACTTGACAAACCAGTGCAGAAAGCCTGCCATGTTGACACACTGATGCAAGATGCTGTGGGCCCTGCACGCAGCAACTCCAGCACGCAGTAGTCTGACATCCCTTGTGGGGTGTCAATCTGGAGACCAAGATGGGGTCCTTTGCTCTCCCACTTCAGGTAATGGGTTGGCTCTGTCCTAAGGGGATTCTTGGCTACACACCTACATACATGCTAGGTATATTTAGGTACATCTGGTTAGGGTTTGCATCGTAGGAGTACTCATTATTACTGTTATGTATTTATATGCCCGCACATATTCATTGTTTTAACTCTATGGTAGAATTCTACCTTTTCTTTACTCTACTGGGGCTCATGACCATATATATATCTGGTTATTTCTAATGGTTTTTGCAGCACACGTATTTTATACTAGAATGACGCTGGTTCAATAAATGCTTATTGCAAACATCCCCACTTTTTATTCTGTGTATCTCTCTGAGACAAAGTAAGCACGAGTGACTGAGCGAAAAGTACTGTAGAGTTTCCACGATCCCTGAGGGGTCAGAATTGTCATGTTTGATAGTTGCCAGAAACTATTCGCTCCTTGGGAAGAGTAGCTCATAGTGGTACTGTGAGCTAGCTGGTCTACAGACTAACATATCCTTTCGGGTGCCTGGAATCAGTCTGGACACCAATCACCTTAGTTTATGTTGTCTAAACGTTCAGATCCTGTATAGAATTGTAGGAACTACACGACAGCACAGGCGCCTGGACCTCCGCAGCCTGTAATTGCCACTACTCCCGCAGCCCGGCGACTGTGCGAGTGCGGCAGCCGGCAGCCACTGCTAGAGAGCCTCAGGTGATCCGCAGAGGTGGCCTGGTTAGATCCGGATGCGGCTTGTGGACACACCAGGGGAGCCCCACTTGCCAGCACCTCTGCCACCAGTACCCGATGTATCGCTCTCGTTTGAACTACCAGCCCTCCACAGGCTCCTGCATCTCCCCAGCCTGCAGTACCAACTTGCCACACCACTGCTGCTGCACCTCACGCTGCCTCCCTCAACACGTCTCTCAACCATGTCTTCACTGTCCGAGGGGGAGTGAAGCAAACTGGGTGCTGATAGAGTGTAGTGTGAGCACATTTTTTTTAAACTGTGCCTTCCATTAAAGGCGTAAAGACAGAGGACCGCAGAGGCAGTTGGGGCAGCCAAGGTCACGGTTAAGGGACGTGCCCCGACTCGAACGGCCCTCAATTTTCTCCCTGAGGCGACTGATGTGACCTTGCCTGCCCCTGCCAACTTCAGCAAACGGTGCGGCAGGCTCTAAGGCTGGATCAGGGGCTTGAGTGGCATGAAGTCCTGAAGCAAGCTCAGTGAACCGGCAGACATTTGTGGAATGCCCAGCCCCCCCTTATGTCACCTTCTCTCTCCGGCCAACTGACCCCTGCTGCAGCCACCTTGAACGCAGTGATAGCGACCACAGCAGCTTAGGACAGCCAAGGATCAGGAGAGGGGCACAGCAGAAGATACCCCTAAAGTGAGAAGGGGCCTAGAGGGCTGCAGACTGCAGGGCCATCAGCTCCCACTGAGTGTATACCATACAGACACGGCCCCGACAGCCATATGGGCAGCCTCAGGAAACCATGCAGAAGCAGCCCTAGGATGAGCCCTAGGCATCAGCCTTAGGCAATAGTAAAAAGAGAGCCACAAACAAACAATAAACAACAATCAAGTCAAGGAGACCAAGGCAGCCAAGGAAACACAAGGGTCAGCCAGGGAGGGCCAGGAACAATGAGGTCAGGGAAATCAAGAAGGCAACCTCCCATGAACCCGGGCAGGTGACAAAAGGCAAGAAGAAGACACCAACAATCAAAGGTGAGGGAACAAAGCAGCAAACAGCATTAATCCCCCTCGACCCAACAATACAGGACACGCCAATGGAAAATCCTCTCCCAACCCAAAATTTACTCCAAATTCGACTTCCTAAAGGATGCAGGCTCCACCATAGTCTCATCCAGTAGTGGGATACAAGGCCTACAGGACCCCATTAATGTGACGTCCACCTCACGCCAGGCACACGGCGCAAGAGGAGCACTCACGGCAAACCCAAACAACAGCGGAGCAGGTCCAAGACACTGTCAGGCACCCAACAACTCACATTGCACAGGAAAACACTGCGGAAGGGAGGGGGGCATAGGCCCCAGATACACAGAAGCTAAGCAAGAGAGAGAACAGATTAAGAATGGCATTTGCATGGAATCTGTTGTAATGGGTACAGGTGAGATTACTAGTTTTATGACTGATGACATGTCAGTGTCATGCTACAGAAATACATGTGTGACTCTAAAGTATCCCTTCTTGCACAGAATCAATCCTGATCACAACACAGGCACCTTGCTGCTTTGCGTGATAGATTCATAATCATGGGCCCCTGGGCCCCCGCTGCACATCATCTAGTGCTCTGGTGTTGCACTTCACAAGTTGCTTTGTCTGCACTAAAAAGGCAAACGGGCGCGTTGGAGTAAATTATGACCTCCTACGTCCTGTGGTCACACAGGACGTAGGAGGTCATAATTTACTCCAACGCGTTCGTTTGCCTTTTTAGTTGCTAACAGGGGCCCAGTAATTAAAGTCTATCCATATACCCTTGGGTACTGGGACCCAGTGTATAGCTTTTAAATTTTCACCTTCACATTCACCGACACTGCACACTCAGCGAGTATACCAGCTCCTCAGTAATCTGGAGTCGCAGCACACCCGGGACACATTCTGTGTCACTGTGGTGGGCCAGATGATGAAGCATGTCACCAACTAGGTTGGTGGGTGAAGGCTTCATGACCAAACCAAATGGTTTGTCAACATGCGTACCCATTGAGTCCGTTCACACAACTTAGCTAGTCCTTCTTGATAAACAATGTATAAATAGAACACTGGAGTACAGAGTGTGTCAAACTTTAATGAATTATTTAATCTTTATCTGTTTATTGCTTCCCCAGGTGCGCCTACATTTCTGGAATCGGAGCTGGTGCCACCCAGACATTCTACTGCCATGGAATGGTCGGTCGCTATGTGAACATCATTATACAAGGCCGACAGGAGTGCCTTGCGCTTTGCGAAGTGCAGGTCTTTGCTGAACCGGAATTACAAAATCAAGGCAAATAAGGGCATTTATTCAAGGTCCTATTATTAGCCATACTCAATATATTTACAAATGTAATTGAGTATTGGAGCGCTCCTGAATCAATGTATTGAATACACACCAATTGTTCTTTAATTATTGTAGCGTTAACTTCTAGTTCAAATTACCACACTGAAATTATGCTGTTCATTTTCTTTCATTCGTTTCATTTAATTCCTTTTCCTTCCTTTCATTCTGTTCATTTTTATATTCTGGATTTATCTTTGTTAATTTTATTCAAAATATTTTCAAATGTTTCTTTCAGTTTAATTCAATAAAGATATAATTGCAAATGGTTTTTCATACTGTTTATGCATATTCTTCTATGTGACCACAAACTATTAGGGCACTTGTTAGAAAACTGACACACCAAAACACATCAGGCAGATTTACAAGAACTTGCACATCTCTGCATTTTAGCAGAGATGCGTCAGTTCAATTGCATCACACAAAAAAACCCTTGCGCCACCATGAATGTGTTGCATTTACAATACGGTGCACCGTGGATAAAGGATTGACAGATGCCTCACGAATCTGTTGTCGTAAAGGTAATTGCTTTGCTGGAGTCATGTCGCAAGCGCAACGCTTAGGAATGCCTATTCCTATTATGCTGCATCACTCCTTATGCATGCTTCAAGCAAGCGTAAGGTTTTGACGTAGTGGCATTGTGGAAGTGACACAGTGAAATCTTGTAGATTTCACTGTGTCACTTTTACGAGGCTTTCTTGTGTCGGAACGCCCACCCTGCATACATTATACCTGATGCAGGTATAATTTGATGAAGGGCTTTATAATGTGACGCATCTCCCTAGATGCCTCACGTTGTAAATGTGCCGCAACCTGGCGTTTTGTTTACGATGCCACTGCGTCACAAAAGTGATGCAACAGCGGCGTTAAAGTGTCACAAGGGGCTTGTAAATCTGCCCCATCCTTTTTCTTGGCTTTGTAGGATGGTATCAATAGTTAACACGTTAACACTATCAAGCTATTTGTGTTGTTCTTTATTCCACTTTATTTCGTGCTTGTGTGTGTGTACTCCAACCAAGCATCAAATATCACCATACATTGCAGCTTCCTGTACCCCTGCTCTGCCTGCAATGCAGGAATTGGCCTGAAGTAAGAAACGCTGCACAGGCCCTTGCCACCTGGCTGCCCATCTATTGCCTTTATACCAGACTAAGCCTACACCAGGCCTCTCTCGACACCCTTAGACACTGACTCAAATTCTGACTGAGAACCCATTTGTACAACTGCTCTTTCCTTGGCCTTTGCTGACATGTTCCTCACAGTAGAGTAACCGACTGCCCCCAGACCTACATATCTTCAGAGGCACTCATCTTAAAATGCTGATGTCACCCTAGTCAGTGAGAATGTCAGAAGGAATACAAGAAGCAGTTGTCCCTTTCTGTACCCCACCCTCCCACCTCATGGCTCAATCAGTGGCGGCTGGTGACATTTGAAAGTGGTGTGGCGTAAATACTGCTCTGTGGTGAGCGAGTGGAGCGAGCGAGCCTGAACCACCTATGGGGGCTTTGGGGGGTTATCCCTCTGAGAAAAGTTTGAAAAAAGAGTTGGCAAATGGTGCATTTTCAGGCAAATTTGAGAAAGAGGTGGCTTGGTAAACACATCTCCGGGAGTAGCCAGAAAAATACTGTAAAATTCGTCTCCACACTTCATGGATGCCAAAGACACTCCCTCGCCAATAGCACTCTTTGATATGCTGTCACGTTCCCCGCAGCCCAATTTGAGAGACGGCCATTTGTTTAAAACTACCACAACTGGCTACTCCACAAAGTACACAATGATCAAGATGTGCAGACGTAGTTGGATAATATAAAGAGATTGAGAAAGGCTCCACGTGCGCCCTGCCATGATGTCGCAATGTTCATACAGACACTCTAAAGAGTAAACACGCATGTGCTTAGCAAACCAATAAAAGCCGCAGAGACAGCAGAAATAAATAAAAATTACATTGTCCTTTGTTTTTATTGTGTTTCTTAATCAGATTTTAATAATAATGGCCTCTTTAGTACATGTTGCATTTTATATTAAAAAGCAAAAGCAAAGTGTCAGTCGAGCTACATTAACTATTAAACGAAGACGCAGGAATGCACCCAGCACCCTCGCGTGCAGCACCCTCGCGTGCAGCGACACATAAACAACGTTTACTTTACGTTCTTGGGAGCTGCCTGTGCTTTAGCTGTTGTCTCTCCTCTAATCTGTTCGCTAGTACTTAGCAGCTTACCCAGCGTGTATTTAACCACTTTACGTAATTGCGATTAAGACGTGTTTCATTTTTCTTGCCGGGGATTGCCAATGAAATCCTCCCTCCCTCTTTTTCTTACTCCCTCTCTTTCCCCCTTCTCTTTCTGTCTCTATGCCTCACTTTCCCTTTGTCTCCCACTCCTACTTCGTGCACACCTCTTCACACTCGTCTCTAGCTCCTAGTGTCTACCTCGTGCACACTGTTCCACACTTGCTTCTCGCTCCTGTTCCCCGAAGCCCTCAGTGGCCCGCACTCCCTCCGGCCCAGTTCTCCCTGAGGCTGTTCCGCGCTCACTCACTCTCTCTCGCTGCCTCTGGCCCCAGGGTACCAGCACCTTCAGCGCAGCCTCCGACTGCCTGACGGAGTGCCAGTGCATAAAAAGAAATGATTATCTGCGGAATGTTTGAAATCCAGCTAAATACACTGAATATGATCTGCTTAAAGCTTTCTTATCTGCAGCTGGGTGCAGCAGATAAGAGAAGTGCTTATTAAAAGCGATAGTTTGTATGCATGAACTTACAACGCTGCCCCCACCCTAGTGACAGTGCCATTAGTGAACTAGGAGGCGAAAAAGTTGTCTCATGCGTTCATGTGTTCCATGTTCTTGAAACACAACATATTTTTGCACAGCTGGAATTTGGAACACAGGATTTTGAAGGTTCTTTCATTTGGACAATGAAGAAAAAGAAGGACTTTGACTTGGTTCACCCTGTCCTGTATAAAAATACTTTGCAGTCACGCGCAAGCTAAATCCTTCAAAGCTTCTCATTTAATGAACAGAACACGTAACTAATGATCTGCACAGTGCCACAGTACCATATGTGCTACAACGCTGCAAATGAAGGTGCCCGTCTGGCCACGTGCCTCCTTTCCACCAGGGTTGTAATAAAGGGAATATTTCCTGGTGAGTCGGCGGCTCGTGCATACCACGAGGCTCATCAACAAGATGTAAGTGGTTAAAGTAGAAAGGAATCATATTCTGCTCAACTTTTGCTCGTCAAATAGCGATGGTATTGTTACCTCCATTGTGGCGCCGGCGACTTTCCATCGACTGTAATTCCAGACAATGAACATTCCACACCACATTCAGCAAGTAGAATGATGGCAGTGCTCGCTGTTTGCTTTCAATGGATCTTCGCTGTAGGTGCTAACCTGCTGAATACCTCTATCCAATCATACCATTTTGGAATCAGCCCACTGTGTTTTCCACGGCCTGACTACTGGGAGAGATTTGACTACTGTTTGCTCACAGACATTACCTGCCTTTGTCAGCAGCACCCTGTATGGTACAGCCTCCCCTCTGTGGACAAGCACTCCTGTATTACTCATGGCGCCTGCAGCGGCAGCAGACTCGCCTGTGGCCTCAGCATAGGTGCACACAGTGGCGGCTCCTCCATAGGAGCGTTTGGGCGCCGCCTCACTGCTTTCTCGCAGTGCGAGAAGACAGAAACATAAATGGTGACAAGCATTGGCATAGCCAATAGGTCTCGCCTTTGGGACCTTATAAGTGTTTAGCCACGCAACAGTTGATGTTGTTGCACCAAGGATATTGTGCTGCATAACTAAATACTTAGAAGGTCCCAAAAGCGAGACTTATTGGCTATGCCAATGCGTGGTTTTTTTTACAGTGTTATATAGCTCGAACTTGACCCGAATTGAGTACCAGTTGCATTACATGAGGACACATTCATTTTTGTTAGGCACAGGGAGATTAAGGGATTTGCCCAGAATCACAGGATGTTCAGCGTCATTGCCGAGACTCGAACCCAGTTCCCAAGATTCTAGGTCGACCGCCCTAGCCATTAGGCAATGCCAGATTGTTCCCAGCAAGTGAAAACAAACTTTACAATTCAGTTCTGCTACTAGCGAACTTCGCCCAAATGCATTTGTTAGCACACAAACACAGTGAGTTTAAAATAATGTGGCGCAGATTAAAAATGTAGTCATGAACTCCCCCAGTTACCGTTAGAGCGGAGGGTAAATATGTCTTACCAGATTCAGAAGCAAATCACACTCTAAAGTCTAGACGTACACTTTTGTCAATGTATGACTGCTGTACGTTTCCATGACCACTCTTGTAAACCTTTGTGAATTCAAAATGTTGCGAATCTGCACCAACGCCAGGAGGAAAACCATTGGTACATGCAAATTGATCTGGGAATTGGGCCCTCGGTGTTTTGGTCCCTTCTTCTGTTATTCTGGATTTCCAATTTACCTGTATTCCCATTCCCGACATGTCAATATTTTTGCAAAATAATGCATTCATCACTCAGAAATTTAGGAACAGGAAGATTACCTTTTGTAAAAATTGATACTTGTATAGCGCACTACTCACCTGCAAGGGTCTAAAGGCGCTTGTACGAATACCGCTGTGGAACCCATCCTGGCTTTCCCTGTGAGGTGTCCACTCCTGGGCACCCCCAAGGTGGAGGCCAGGCATCCTTAGCGTTGTGGGGGCCGTTGTGGAGATTAAGCAAGCTATTGCCCAGAGTTGCAGAGTGGGACTTTTTTACTATAAATATGTAAATTTGCATTACTATTTTGTCTCCTTCAATCACAAATTTTTGTATTTTTTCAATGAAAATGAGTGTTATTACTAAGTAAAAATAACCAAACCATTTTGCAACAGATGAAATCGTTCCTGAGTTCTATTAATGGTTTTGTAGAGAGGAACAAATCGAGTATGTAGCACTTTTAAATACAGATGATGAACATTTCAGCTATACAGTATTTACCGTGCTATTTTATAATGAGTGGTGTTGACAGGTGTTACCATGTGTGATTCAATTTAAATAGCAAAGTTGCCAAAAGACAATTCACTAACAGAGTGACGTCACAAAACAATTAGGCATATTATTTGAAACAGAATGAGTACTGCTCTAATTGACAGCCATAATCAACGGCGCAAACATACAGTCAAAGCTTGACATCACAACTTTATAGTCGTTTTCTAAGTGCGAACACAGTTGTATGACACTATATCAAGGTTGATAATACTGAACTACAATAATATTGCATTACCAAAATTTCTATTAATACATCATCATCATCATCAATATAAGCATGAAATTACTATTCTTAGTCTATTTACCTAGACTTATCTTATCGTGCAGTGGATAGCCACTGGATGTTAAAGTTTTGTCTTTAGATATAATGCATGCATTATATTTTGAGTATACTGTAATCACATTAGCCATCAGGATTTATTAAGAATCTTGAACAAATGCCAGTAGGACAGTTCTGAAAACATGTTTTTCAGAATGATGGGTCCATCAGGTACACCTTCCCATACATCTCAAAACAATGTGATTAGGGAAACCCTGGGTTGGTCCCAAATTTTAAGCAGAAAGCAGTTCCTTTATATGAAACACTCTACAACACAACTGACACTCCAAATATGCTCACCCAAAATGTCTCTTTTTCTAGCAGAATATTTAAGTATAGAATTAGTACAGTGTCATCTATGTCGATCTCGAAAGGGACAAAGCCTCTTGCCTTTATTACAGCCTCTTCATTTTCCCAGAAAAACCTACTGAGAAACAAACCATCCTTTCACATTCTGAAAACTTTCTTTATTAAATGTCAGATAAACTTGCTTTCACAACGAAGAAGGAAAATGAAGCATATGGAGCTTTGGGGTACATTATGCAGCATGTATAAGAAAACCATATGTATTCCTGAAGATGGTGTGTGGCGGTGAGACGGTATTCCTAGAAATCTTAGCCTGTGATTGACCCTCCCCACGTATGATTACTACTACCATTGACTGAAATGAGAGTGCTCGCTGTAAGGCATTATTCCCTTACTACCACAGTAGGCCCTGCTCGCTGAGCCACCTAACACCTAATACAACTGGTATCAGCTCATCAGATTGATAGAGCGCGCGGGTCACCCGACCAATAATTTCGCCACTTCCGGCTTCGGGCCCATATATTTCAAATCACCATATACATTGATCGGATGACCTCACGGTGTGCTATCAGATAATTGTGTGAGTTCCTTTCGTTATTCTTCAGCGTACCCGACTTACCATCCACCGATGCGGGTACCTATGACCACAATGGATCAGGGAGCTAGCTGTAAAAGGAAAGGCAGCAAAATACAAACCCAACAAATAACATTCAATAATCTTTGTAAAATGACCACGGACAACTGGAAGTTTTAAAGTCTTTATCTAATTTAGTAAAATTCAGAGAGCATCAAATTCACAGTAATTAAGCAATCGATAATCAGAATAACAGAAAGTACATAGCTGAATAGCAAATAAGTCAGTGCAACCATTTATAAACTAATGGAACCAGGACACACTTAAATGAAGGATCCAGAACTAAAACGTTTGAGATGAGTCACTAAAGATGGGATAGGCTTTGATCAAGACTAGTATTCTAGAATTATTTCAAGGGAATGAGACAGGAGTTCGGGACATTCATATAACTATAGGAGAGTCTATGAAGAGAGACACGCTATGCTTTAAGGCAAAAGTTCTTTAGACAGTTTATGTAAGGAGGTTCTAGACCATATCAGGAAATGACAAACTGCAATGCAAAATATAATTTCTAACAGGTAGGGTAACATAGGAACACGTTATGAAACAAATGCAAATGACTTTATGATTCAATGGTTGCGGGAGAAAGCATGGAAAATTTAACATATGCAAAGGTATGTCTTTATTGAAGCAAAAGACAGAAATTCAGAAAGGTGCAAGATTTAGAGTTTTCAGAGTGATATTTACCTAGACTGGTGTGGAAACCAAACCCTGGCCACGGGTCTGTTAAGGACAGGAAACCCTCAAGGAAGGATACCCCTCAATGGACAGCACGTGCAGAATGGACACCCAGGACAGGACAGGAAACCCTCAGATTAGGAATCAGGACAGGACCTCTCGGACAGGACCAGCACCCGCAGTTCGGAAGCAACGCCTGCGCTCCACCCTCTCTGCAGCTATCGATCAAGACCCCGATTGGGTCAGCGAATTCCCCAGCAAAGTGCTTCGCCAGCACTTAAGGTTCAGTAAAACCTTAGTCTATGGTCAAATTTCGGACAGAGTGCTCCGCAGCGCTCTGTATCTTCAATCACCTATTGAGTGCGTTGGGTCAGTGACAGGTCAGCTAAACCAGACAAGTCGGACGACTTCCCTAGGTGAACCCAGGGTAGTTATACTGTTTGGGGACGGTGTACCACCCCCCAATGTTGCAAAGTGTCAGAATTCCTCAATTTGGATTTGTCCTAAGGTAGGGTCTGGGTAACACACCAATCAGAATAGACTATTTGGAGGCCTAATTTACATCTCTGGGCACCGCCTAGCAAAATTGGGGTTCTCATGAGAAAGCCGCACAGAATACAATGAAGAGAATACATTTTGGTTACAATTGAGCATAATCATGATGCTTCTGCTGGGTGAGGTGTCCCTTTCCCAGGGTGGCTCTGGCATCAACCTTCTTTGGCCTGAGTTCAATGCCATAGCAACTTCTGGCGAGTCTGCGCAGAAATACCCTCCAAGATGGACTCCCCAGCCCAGCACCCCTCCGAGTCGAGGATACATGAAAAGTAAGCGAAAACAAATTAATACATAGAAGTGACGGTATGAAAAACACATCATTGGTCTTGTACTTCAAACTTATCATTATAAAAATATACTATGCAATTTAAATGTTAGCAACATATACACTGTCACAAGAGCAACTGCACGAGCAGTACCACGTTATTGCCAAAGCTGTGTATTACGCATGCGCACCCTTTCCAACCAAACTTATAACTACGTCAGGTCACGTGAGTGTGACTGACGCATGCGCAGAAGCAATTTTCCAAGCGGCGGCCATGTTTTAGAGACATGGATTAGTTGTATTAGAAATACACGTACGCAAGCTTCCTCTACTTCGTTCGAATATAAAAATAAAAGATTAGCAAGACGTACAAATTTTATTAATTGATTACACACGGGCGAGGTTCTTGACTCGAGCAAGTCGCGATGCGAAGCTTGCTCTATCAATCCCCTCTTTGATGATATTTACTATCATCACAAGAATAATGGAACCAGATGCCAACTTCTTCACACTTTATACAGCTCTATCTCTTCCAACAAGCGATTCAGTTTCTCTTTCTCATTTTTGGTAGGGTGAGAATTTTTCACCTTTTTGTATATCTGATTATTCATTTCCTCTAATTCAAGCTCATCCACACTTCGTTTCACTCCTCTGGCATTCACTTGATGCTTTCCGGTGTGTTTACGACACTTGCAACAGACAAATATGAAAAATAGGATAAGACCTATAATTCCAATTGGCATCAGTACCTTAAACAATAAGCTTTTACCTAAGCTAGCAAGCCAATGACCTACATTTGAGAGACCATCTACCAGTCTCTTCCAGGCACTGTCAACCTCGAGTGGTTTGAGTTCCTTTTCCAAATTAGTAATGTTTTTCACATATCTTTTGAGCTGCACACTTTTGTCCGGAATATAAGTGCAACAATGTTGCGCCTTCAACATCCGGCAGACTCCGCCCTCCTTTGCTAATAAGGTGTCAAGAGCAAGTCTGTTCTGCAAAACCATTGATCTGATCGCAACCATTTCGGTATTGACCAGCAGAAATCCATGAGCTGTGTCAGTAGACAACACATCCACTATGGTGGATAATTTGCAAATTCTGTGAGTGTTCAGAACCACTCCCACTCCAGGTATCAGTGCACTGAAAATACTACCCATTATTTCACCTACGCTTTCTCTTTTACTACGCACTAAGCCATTAGTATTTTCATTGCTTCCAGCAACTTTATTCACATGGTATATTTTCGGGAAGACAATACCAAAATAGCAGCTTCCATACCAGTGATCCGGCAATTTGAAATAAGCCTTGTCCCCACATATATAATAAATTCCAGGAAACACAGGCTCTGACCCATTTTTGAAACCCCATCCTCCAATTACCTTGTAATTATGTTCACATTCACTGGAACCAATGAAAATGTTATTATAATAGCTAGTCTTCTCGCGGTGAAGACATAGCTTTCCCTTCCTTTCAAAATCCAGCAACAGAGCAGGTCCCGCCCCACCCTTTGAGGTGCCTTCCATGTCCTCAGCCCATTTTGGCGTTTTCTGTTTTTCGTCATCTGCCTTTCTTTTTATTTTTATTCTCCTCTTCTCTGCCATGTTCAGGAACATCTTTTCCTGCTCACGCAAAGAACAGGTCAAGTTATCTCTGTGCGCGTCAGCTATATCTATATTGCCTATAGTCAGAAAGTAGTCTCCCATATATCGTATTACGTCACTTTTGGTATGTACAGGATTCAGGTTCCCACGTATAGGAAGTTCAGAAAAGATCACGTCATTGTTAGAGTAATAGTACTGTAACGGTCCTCTTTTGTAAAATAAGCTTGCTAAAATGCTACAGGATATTCCATATGTCAGGGGCAGGTGATGGTATGTCACGCCTTCAGCCACAGAGGTAGGTAGCTTCATGCAGACATAGCAATCTTCAATTTCCATAGTCTCTTCATAGTGTATTAACAGGTTTGCGAAAACATTTAAATGTGTCTTGTTTCTAACTCCGTGGTAATGTAGTCCTTCCTCATCTGATGCTTCTAAGTCACGTTTTGTCTGTCTGAGTGCTCTATCATGTCTTGCTACACTCTGTGTTGTCAGTTCTTCAATGTCAGTATTTACAATCTCAGTAGGGTCAGCATTAGTATTTTTGCTCACCGCAAAAGGAATGAAAACTGTTAGTCCTATCCAAACTAATATCACTATAATTATACTACATACACATACTTTGCAGCATGTTTTGCAACAACTGCGACTAGGTCTACCACTCACGTTTGAATCAGACATTTTGGCTCAGAAGAAGTTTCTCGACCCCTCTTTGTGTCTTTGCACGAGTAGCTTACTTTGTGCAATTTCACGGTGGCTCGTCTTCTTCTTCGGCAGAGTACTCAGCGACTGGTTCTCCGTCGCTTTCGTCAATTATATCAAGATCTTCAAATTCTTCCAAAACGAGCGTCCATTCAGGAGACTTGTACTTTTTGTTTTGTCTTTTTATTCGATCGCTCCTTCTTTTGGAAGTGTCTTCTGGTTGCTCTGCTATGCGAGAACTTCTCCTTTCTTCTGCACGTTTTTCTTCTACCGTTTTTATCCTCAGTCTCAATTTCTTTATGAATCCAGGTTCAATATGCTTTCTTTTCTTAAGTCTTTTAGTTGGCACTGGGACTTCGTTCTCTTCTCTTGCCCTTTTATTTTCATTCGTTGGTGACAATTCTGCTTCTTCTTCTTCCCTTCCTATCTCATTAGTTCCAGGACTTGCATCTATTTCTTCTGCCTGGTTACTAATCTGGCCTTGTTCAGGAGAGTTTTGTGTTTGCTTTTCAAATGTCTCTGTTTCTGTGTCTTGAACACGTTCTTCTAATCCTATCTGTTCCTGTTCGAGCACTTCGATCCCTTGATTTTCTTCTGCTCGAACTGTTACACTCTGTCTAGTCTGTCCCTTTTCGACATCAGGAGTCAGTGGAGGTGTATCAATTATTTGCTCAGTCCCTGTCTGACCTTCTCCTTCCTCAGTTTTGATGTGAATCTCAATAGCCTGAGGTTCTTCGCCTGTGCCTTGCTTTTCCTCTCTATTCCACTCTCTACCTTCACAAATTCGCTCTATTGTTCTGATTGGGTCTTCGGTGAGGTCAATCAAGGGTATCCACTCATCTGGCCATATGCTTGGCAGCTCGTCATCAGCTACTTCTGGACCAACTTCTGGGAACCCTTCAGCAGGCTGGACTCTTGGTAGCTCGTCATCAACTACTCCTGGACCAACGTCTGCGGACCCCTCAGCTTGACTGGTACTGGGCTGTACGTCGTCAGCTACTTCTGGTCTGGCTTCTGCAGGCCCCTCTACTGGATGGCCTCCTTCTCCAGGCTCCTCGTCTGGTAATACCTTCTGGGTGTGGCTGGCGTGAATCCAATGGGGAACACCTGCACACTTCACTGCTGTGGTTGTTACCAGGATCACTTGGCGCTTCGGTCCCCACCTTGGTGCCAGGCAGCTCGACCGAGTATGCTTCTTTATTTTGACCCAGTCCCCTGGAACCAGTTTTTGAAGAGGAGTCGTTGGATTGGTGACGGCGTCTTCTCCGATCTGGCGAGAGATATAACGTACTTGGTCACCTAATCTCTTGCAGTATTCAAGCACCAAATCATCAGTAATACTCAACAATTTGCTTCCTGGTACCCATGCTTGTCTCATCACTCTTCCCATCAGGATTTCATGGGGGCTCAGGCCTGTCTTTCGGTCTGGAATACTTCGGAGTCCCATCAGAACCAGAGGCAGGGCCTTTACCCAGGTCATGCCAGATGCATCACACAATTTCGCTAGTCTTGTTTTGATAGTCCCGTTTATTTGTTCCACCACTCCAGAAGCCTCTGGGTGATATGCACAGTGGAGTTTTTGCGAGATCCCAAATGCCTTACAGAGTTGGTCGATCACATCATTCTGAAAATGTCGGCCTCTATCTGATTCAATAGTGACTGGAACCCCAAATCTAGGTATCAGTTCTTTCAGTAAACACTTGGCTACTGTCAGTGCGTCATTTTGGGGAGTAGGGAAAGCTTCCACCCACTTTGAAAATAGGCAGACAATGACAAGGACATAACGCTTCCCCTCACAACGTGGCATGGTGATGAAATCAACCTGTATTCTCACAAAGGGACCCCCTGACCTCCCAATTTTCCCTAGTTCCACCATTGTTCTCTTGCCTGGGTTCATCTGTTGACATGACAGGCACCTCTGGCAGAGGGATTCTGCTACTTTCCTGAACTTTTTGCTATACCAAGTCTGTTGGAATACCAGAATCATGGCGTCCCTACCAATGTGTGATCCCTCATGTATCAATCTCGCCATTGTGCCAAGCAAGTGTCTGGGTAACACAGGCATACCATTTGGGCCCAAGATGACCCAATCCTCACGTCTTGGTCTACACCCTTCTTCCTTCCACTTCTCTCTCTCTTGCCAGGGTGCCGCCTGCTGCCATTCTCTCACTTCATCCCATGTAGGCACTTCTTCAAACACTCGAAGTTGGCAGCTGTTTCCGGGCCCCCCCCGTTTTGGATTTATGATCAATCGATCCCTGGCGCATAATTGTGCCACTCGATCAGCAAAATCATTTCCCAAAGATACAGGGTCAAAGTCCTTCTTATGGGCAACACACTTGACCACTGCCAATTCCTTTGGTAATTGGATTGCCTCTAAAAGGTCTTGAACAACTTTTCCATTTCGAATAGGGGTACCTGATGAAGTCAGGAACTCCCTCTGTAGCCATAATTGGCCAAAGTCATGCACAACTCCAAAACAGTACTGACTGTCAGTATACACTGTTAGGCGTACATTTTTCCCAATTTTGCAAGCTTTTATCATAGCGATCAATTCGGCTACTTGTGCAGACTTTACTTCAAATAAATAACCTGCTTCTACAATTTTGGTTAAGGAGACTACCGCATAGGCAGCACTCAGGCCTCCTTGTTCATGTCTTAGGCATGAACCATCCACAAACAATTCCATGTCATGTTTAGGCAAAGGTGTTTCTTTAATGTCTGGGCGTGGCTTTGTGCAGAATTCTGTTAAATCAAGGCAGTTATGCTCGTTTTCCTCCCCATCTTCCATATCCATTGAGTTGGGAAGCAGAGTGGCGGGGTTCAGAATGTTGCACCTGACAATCGTTATATTTGCAGCACCCACGAGAATCCTCTCGTATTTAGTCAGCCGACTAGGGGTGAGATACTGAGTTTTCGTTCTCGTTAGCAAAATTACCACTCCATGTGGAACATACACTGTTACAGGATGTCCCATGACAATGGATTCACTCTGCTCTAAACTTGTGCAAGTAGCAGCTACTGCTTTCAGACATCCCGGTAATCCAGCAGCCACTGGATCCAGGGTGGCAGAGAAATATGCCACAGGCCTTCTGGTTGTGCCATGTTCTTGGGTTAGGACGGACAACGCGCAATTATCGCGAGTGTCACAGAACAGGGCAAATTCCTTGGAATAGTCTGGCATTCCCAACGCAGGGGCTGTACACAGACAATCTCGCAATTTTGTGAAGGCTGTTAAGCTTTCATCATCCCATTCTACAATATCTGGTGTTCCCCTCTTGGTCATTTTTATCAAGGGCCTAGCTAGGACTGCAAATCCCACAATCCATTGCCTGCAGTATCCTATCACTCCAAGGAACATTCTGATTTCTTTCTGAGTACGGGGTAACTGCATCTTTTATATTATTCTCACTCTTTCTGATGTTACTTTCCTGATGCCTTTCTCTATCTGGTGCCCCAGATATTTCACTGATTTTGCACAGAACTGTAATTTTTCAGGGTCCACTTTATGTCCCTTCTCACTCAGGTGATTCAGTAGGGCAATGGTGTCAATCACACAGTCCTTATGACTTTTGGACGCCACCAAGAGGTCGTCAATGTATTGCACCAAAACAGAATTTCCAGGTAAGACCAAAGTTTCCAAGCATTTTTTCAAGATCTGATTAAAGATAGAGGGGCTCTCTGTGTACCCCTGGGGGACCCTGTTCCAGACATACACGTGACTGTTGAAAGCAAATGAGAAAAGAAATTTGCTGTCTGGATGCAAGGGAATGGAAAAGAATGCATGACACAGGTCTATCACAGTGAACCACTCAGCATCCCAGGGAATCTGATACAGAATCACTGCTGGGTTCGGCACAATAGGACAACAAGGAACCACTATTTTGTTTACCTTTCTTAGGTCCTGCACTACTCTGTACTTGCCACTAGGCTTTTTGATGCCCATAATCGGTGAGTTGCATGGGCTACTCATTACTTCCTGTATGATGTTTCCTTCTAGCAATTTTTGTATTTCCAGGGCAACACCTGTTCTCACTTCTGCATTCATTCTGTAGGGTTTAGTATTAGGGTATACTGCATTGTCCTTGATGGCTATCTGTATGGGGTCTACGTTTTTCATTAATCCTACATCTTTTCCGGTAAAATCCCATACCTCTGACTTCACTGTTTCTTGGAGTTCTTTGGGCAAATCCTGCATGGTCATTCGTTTAATTTCTGAGTCAGGTCTGATTAACATTAATTTATAAATGCCATCTTCATCTGGGGCCTGAATTTCAACACCCTTTGGCGTGCAAAAGATGGTACAGGTCATTTTGCACAGCAAATCACGTCCCAGTAAGTTCACTGGACTGGTGTCACAAACGACAAATCTATGCATTTCTTTAAAGTTTCCAATTGAGATCTCCATGGGCTCGGTAACAGGAGTACTAATTAATTGATTAGATACACCCACTACTTGGATGGCTTCTCCCGAGAGGGGTAGGTTTGGAACGTCCACTGTTCTCACAGTAGAACGGGTAGCGCCAGTGTCCAACAGAAAAGTGACATCGTTTCCGTCAACCTTTCCTTCAATGTATGGTCCGGACTGGTCTACCGGCAAGGAGGCGCCAAGTACGCACTCCTCGTCCTCCCCTCTCAGGCCCCGTCAGTACTGGTCATCACAAAGGAAGGTATCATTTAGTAAATACTGCGAAGTTGCTGTATTTCTGTTCTCATTACTTTCCCAGACTTCTATGTCATTACCCTGCGTGGATTTTCCCTTAAATACTTGTTTTGGTGCTCGGGGCTACTGAATCGTTTTTACCTGTTGTTGGGTCTTTCTTGGTCTTTCATTCTGCGTCTGTGGAGTTAAATCAGGTGTTTGGGAGTTATCATCCTGCAAATAGGGACACTCGTCTCGCCAGTGTCCAATTTCTCCGCACTGGTGGCAGGGAAATTTCTTCTTAGCCTCCTCCCTGCTCATTTTGGGCCGGGGCTTTCCTCCTCCCCCACCCCCAGGACCTTGGTTCTGAGTAGTTTTGGCCATTTTATTCAATTGTTTTTCCTGTTGTTCTGCGAGCTTCACTTGAGCCCACATAACCTTCTCCTTGAGAGCCTTTTTCTTTTCTGCCATCTCGTCCTCACAGTACTTTGCGTACCGTAGGACCTCATCCATCTTTTTTGTATGCCAACAGATTTTGTTATCTTTTATCCACTGACAAATTTCGGGTCTTAAACCATTTACAAACCTGTAAATAAAATGTGTCATATCCTTCATCTCGATGTTATCTATACCACTGTATGTTTTGAACACCTGCAACAGCCTTTCATAAAAGGAGTGCACTGTCTCGTCTCTTTCCTGCATGGTTCTGTCTATCTTGGTCCAATCAGTTTCCTTTGCTGGCACTTTTAGTTTCAGATGCTGAATTACTTGCTCATATTTTCTCATCACTTCTTTCGATGGTTCCCCTGTTTTGTCATCTCTCGGGTATTCCTCACTAGGCCAAGCTATGGCTATTTTACACTCGGTCCATAGATCTACCGGGACCACAATGTCGAAAAACCCATCCAGGTCTTTCCACAGGCATTTTTGCACCTTTACGAACCTTTCCACCTGCCTATACCAGTCAACTGGCTTCTCGCGCAATTTCGGGAAATCGTTAGTAAAGGACACAATATCCTGTCTGGACCATGGAACGTGCACATACTTTCCACCTGGTACTTCGCGCATAGGGCATAACTGTTCTGGTTTTTCAGCTTCTTTTAGCAAGAATTCGGGAGTTGCCTGCCTAGACCTGGCCTCATCCTTTTTCTTGGCCCATCTAGCTTTCCACCTTTCCACATCTCCCCATTTTTCCAATACTGTCAATAGTTCTTTGACCTGGGCTTTCTTCCCCGACATATTCAAGTTTTCCAAATCTTTGTCTGAGAAATCTGCCCTGTATGGTTTTCGCAGCGGTTTCGATCTTGAAATATCTATTCCCATGCTAGCAGCCGTGTCGGTCAGTTTTTCATGAAGTACTCTGGTACTTCGGGTGAGACTCTTGCAGATAAACAGCATTTCGTCTTCAGAGTAGGTATTTAATCGGTCTAATCCTACGTTTCCTGCCATCAATTCCTCTATTTCTATTCTCAGTTTGTAGAGATCTAAAGGTTTCGTTGGAGACGCTTGTTTTTCAAATTCTTGACTCCATCTTTCGATTTCTTCAGGAGTCACCAATGTGACACTCTTAGTACCTGAGGTCGATTCCATCTGAATCTCCCTCGCATTAAAAGGATTATGTCTTTTCTGTATCCTTTTCCCTGTATTTCTAATGGGCAGATCTAGTAGCGAGACCTCCGACTCGCACTCACTTGTCTGGTCATCTATAATTAAGGGTTCTGGTCTGGTCGGTGCAATGACAGGAGTAATTACGGGAGGTTTCGGACTTCCTTGACGGTCTCCATACAACGGAACCACCGGTCCGATAGTTACTGGGATCGTCAAGGCTTCAGGACTTGCATTTAGCTGTGACATTTTCTGTATTATTTCCGCTCTCTGATTTCCTAGCGCTTCTCGTTCCTTTTCTGCTAATAACCTGTCCAAAGTGTTTCCATGTAACACCTGCGGGGTTAGAATGGGAGCATAACTCGGGGCAGTGGGATGTGTCTCACTTGGTCCTCCGCCATAATTAGGTTTCTGAAACAAACTTCCTGTGCCTAGGATTCTCGGATCTTCCTCATTCTGGGGCTGTAATAACGGCATTCCTGAACCCACGGACCTCACCTCACCTCCGTAAGGGGGACGAGGGCAAAAATCTCCTTCACGTGAATATCCCATTTCCCCACCTACAGGTCTCCTGGGGTAAATACTTCGGGTTTCCATGGGTCCTAGATTCTCAGTATAAGGAGGAATTAGATAATCCCCTCCTACACTTGCGGACCTGACCTCTTCCCTTTGTAGGGGTCTCCGGGGAATATCTCCTGCACTCGAAGGTCGGTGTCCCTCATTATAAGGAGGCGGACTCCTCATGCATATATCATCTAATAATTCGTCATCTGATTCTCCCCGGGGCCCCCAATGTTTGGTCTTTTCTGTTCTTTCCCCCCCCCCAGGAGGATCTTCTGCTGGCATCATGGGAAACAGTCCCTCAACAATCATGCTCTGTCTCCATTGTTTCATCTTTTTGTCTCGGGTTTCTTGTCTCAGTTTTGGGTAATACTTAGTCAGCCCTTTATACATTCGGGGCTTTTCTCTTTGGAAAGCCTCAATCTCCCATTCTTCTAATGCCTCATACTGCGTTAGTCTCGGTCTGGGATGTAATTCATTCATTCGGGTTCTTAAATTGAATAGGATCCTACCATTAAAGGTACCTTCTAACGGAAAGGCCATTATTCCGTCGTCTTTTGTGTATTTCACCCAATTTTCTAACCATACACATGTATTGTACCCTCTGTCAAACATCATGAAAGAGGCAGGAGTATTTGGTGGTGGAATAACAATGCCCTCTCTAGTTTTAATCGGCTTGTCCTTTTTGAAGTAATTCTTTACCTTATTTACAAGGGACATTTTTCTCTTAGTTCCGTACATAATATCGTATCTATTAGCCTTCCACTGATCCTTTTCAAACCCTTGGTTTCTTGGATCGGGTCTAGTCTCTGGAGTATACGAGTGCCACATACGATTTCTACGCTTAACTTTGTTTACAAATTACCTCCAATCAGAATGCGTCTTGCACTTCCGTGCGACCAATGGGGTGCACGCATTCAAAAAATTTCGGCCAATGGGTGCGCGGCCTTTTCGCGAGATCGTTCTCACGCTTCGGCGCTCACCCCTCCTTCACAATTCCAGCCCCGCTACCCGCCCGCTGTTTCTACCAATCCCAGCGCGGCTCGGAGTGACGTCAGAGACGCTTCGCGACTGACTCCCTCCCTTCACAAGGTAACAGAAACTTTCTTTCTTTCTAAAGTGCTTAGTACTTGGTTATTTTACAATGAATACACATTCGCCACAGTGCTCAAGTGTCTAGACAGGAAAGAGTTGTTTTACTGCAAGTAAACTACTTCCATTTACTTTTCACACGCTGCGGGTAGATCTCTTCCGCCTACCCTTCACTCTAGCATCAGTGAACCTGTTACTTCCCTAGACCCATCCACTCTTTCCGGGATATATCCGAGTCTAAGGTTTCCCAGCGGACCCCTTTGCTTTCACCCAAGCTCCGATGAACCTGCTACTCTTCCGATGTGACCCTTATTAGGTTACGCCACTATGGGAATTTTGCCAATGAACCTCGTTACTAACATTTATTCACACATGTATTCAGAAAAACCCTAGTTAGTGCTTCCTGGTTCTACCTAACCTGCACCTAACTTTCCTTGAGCCTGCGACCTCAAGGCAAATGGATTCTATTCACCACTTGCCATTCAATTCCCCGGGGAGTTCCGAGAACATTTAACAAAACGGTTTACATACCCATGGATTAATACATAGAACAATATAAGAACAAGAATAATAATTTTCAAACAATTCATAAGTTTCAAAAGCAGCGTATTCTCAAGAGAGTGATCAAGTCCCTCGCAATGGCCGCTCTTATAGCAGCAATACTGTTTAGCAGCTACCGGCTTGGCTAGCTTAACTAGTCCTACCTAACCTTTAACTATTCCCTAACCATAGCTCTGCTACCAGAAAATTACTGATAGAGCGCGCGGGTCACACGACCAATAATTTCGCCGCTTCGGGCCCATATATTTCAAATCACCATATACATTGATCGGATGACCTCACGGTGTGCTATCAGATAATTGTGTGAGTTCCTTTCGTTATTCTTCAGCGTACCCGACTTACCATCCACCGATGCGGGTACCTATGACCACAATGGATCAGGGAGCTAGCTGTAAAAGGAAAGGCAGCAAAATACAAACCCAACAAATAACATTCAATAATCTTTGTAAAATGACCACGGACAACTGGAAGTTTTAAAGTCTTTATCTAATTTAGTAAAATTCAGAGAGCATCAAATTCACAGTAATTAAGCAATCGATAATCAGAATAACAGAAAGTACATAGCTGAATAGCAAATAAGTCAGTGCAACCATTTATAAACTAATGGAACCAGGACACACTTAAATGAAGGATCCAGAACTAAAACGTTTGAGATGAGTCACTAAAGATGGGATAGGCTTTGATCAAGACTAGTATTCTAGAATTATTTCAAGGGAATGAGACAGGAGTTCGGGACATTCATATAACTATAGGAGAGTCTATGAAGAGAGACACGCTATGCTTTAAGGCAAAAGTTCTTTAGACAGTTTATGTAAGGAGGTTCTAGACCATATCAGGAAATGACAAACTGCAATGCAAAATATAATTTCTAACAGGTAGGGTAACATAGGAACACGTTATGAAACAAATGCAAATGACTTTATGATTCAATGGTTGCGGGAGAAAGCATGGAAAATTTAACATATGCAAAGGTATGTCTTTATTGAAGCAAAAGACAGAAATTCAGAAAGGTGCAAGATTTAGAGTTTTCAGAGTGATATTTATCTAGACTGGTGTGGAAACCAAACCCTGGCCACGGGTCTGTTAAGGACAGGAAACCCTCAAGGAAGGATACCCCTCAATGGACAGCAGGTGCAGAATGGACACCCAGGACAGGACAGGAAACCCTCAGATTAGGAATCAGGACAGGACCTCTCGGACAGGACCCTCAGGACAGGACCAGCACCCGCAGTTCGGAAGCAACGCCTGCGCTCCACCCTCTCTGCAGCTATCGATCAAGACCCCGATTGGGTCAGCGAATTCCCCAGCAAAGTGCTTCGCCAGCACTTAAGGTTCAGTAAAACCTTAGTCTATGGTCAAATTTCGGACAGAGTGCTCCGCAGCGCTCTGTATCTTCAATCACCTATTGAGTGCGTTGGGTCAGTGACAGGTCAGCTAAACCAGACAAGTCGGACGACTTCCCTAGGTGAACCCAGGGTAGTTATACTGTTTGGGGACGGTGTACCACCCCCCAATGTTGCAAAGTGTCAGAATTCCTCAATTTGGATTGGTCCTAAGGTAGGGTCTGGGTAACACACCAATCAGAATAGACTATTTGGAGGCCTAATTTACATCTCTGGGCACCGCCTAGCAAAATTGGGGTTCTCATGAGAAAGCCGCACAGAATACAATGAAGAGAATACATTTTGGTTACAATTGAGCATAATCATGATGCTTCTGCTGGGTGAGGTGTCCCTTTCCCAGGGTGGCTCTGGCATCAACCTTCTTTGGCCTGAGTTCAATGCCATAGCAACTTCTGGCGAGTCTGCGCAGAAATACCCTCCAAGATGGACTCCCCAGCCCAGCACCCCTCCGAGTCGAGGATACATGAAAAGTAAGCGAAAACAAATTAATACATAGAAGTGACGGTATGAAAAACACATCATTGGTCTTTTACTTCAAACTTATCATTATAAAAATATACTATGCAATTTAAATGTTAGCAACATATACACTGTCACAAGAGCAACTGCACGAGCAGTACCACGTTATTGCCAAAGCTGTGTATTACGCATGCGCACCCTTTCCCACCAAACTTATAACTACGTCAGGTCACGTGAGTGTGACTGACGCATGCGCAGAAGCAATTTTCCAAGCGGCGGCCATGTTTTAGAGACATGGATTAGTTGTATTAGAAATACACGTACGCAAGCTTCCTCTACTTCGTTCGAATATAAAAATAAAAGATTAGTAAGACGTACAAATTTTATTAATTGATTACACACGGGCGAGGTTCTTGACTCGAGCAAGTCGCGATGCGAAGCTTGCTCTATCAAGATCATAAAAGGAACCCGATATTTTTTTAGCGACGTATCCTCTTCATTTTCTTTATATTTTTTGGAGGAAATGAAGATGGAGACATAACCAACAAATAACTTTTTGATTTTTTTGATTGTGTTTTTTTTTTTTAAATACAGGACTCGATCCTACTAGTTAAAAGAGCTACAAAACAGTCTGGGCAGTTAAGATGTATTGTGGGTACCTAATACAGTTTGAACAGCTGATGTAAATTGTGAATGCAGATTTAGAGCTTTCAAATAAGACACGTTTTCTCAGGGTTCATACGATATAGGTGCAGAGCTTTTTTAATTGTTTACTTAACACCGTCAACGTGACGAGGGATTTCCCTAACACAGTATTCTCGTCTATCCTGATATAATTCAGTTCTAGAGTTCAATGAAAACCCTTTTTCCTGAATTCACTTTCTCTACATGATTGAGAACCTGCAGATAAATGCGAAAGTATGAGAACTGCTTAAAATGTCTGCCAGTTACTTTGCATGCTTTTTATTGCGAAGAATTTGCAGAATTCTATGAACATCATTATTTTAAAAAGTTTCTGCCGTTTTATAATTATTTGCAGAAACCCAACAGGTGTTTTTAGAGCTATATAGTAGAAAGTAACATAAAACAGCTAAATTATAAAAATGTCGCGTGCAAGGTTGCGGAGTCCAGTGGATTTTAGTTACTCTGGTTTAATCAGCATTGTATAAAAGCAAAACTCTAAGAAGAAAGGTGAGATAAAGATTCATATCATATGGGGTACCAAAATAAGGACTGTATCATCTATGCTACTATAATAAAGAGAGAACTTTGAACCTTTGAGGCGGTGTAAACTCAGGAACCACAGCACCAATCCAAACACCCGATACATCGTTGTAATTGTCAGGGTCTGCAGATGGACATAGGCTATATAAAAAAATAAAATATACGTTCTTTAAAATTTTTACGATTAAAAAAAAAGTAGTCCCTTCGAAGTAGCGCCGGCCGTGACGTGCGTGCTGACATCAGGAGCGCGGGGAGGAGCGGCGTACAGGAGCGCGAGGAGGAGCGGCGGACATGAGAGCGGGGAGGAGCGGCGGACAGGCGGGGAGGAGCGGTGAGGAACGGTGGACAGGCGGGGAGGAGCGGCGGCTGAGGTAGGTGAAGCGGCCCGTGTGCGGCTCATTGGGGGCCTTGAAAGTGGCGGGTGCGCTCCGGGGGACCCACGGACAACGTCGGGGCGGGCGGGGGCCCTGAAGCCTGAGACAACGTCGGGGCGGGCGGGGGCCCAGAAGCCTGATTGCTCCCGGACAACGTCGGGACGGGCTGCTAGTATACTATAAGAGCAAAATAGTTCAGGCGTACTGAGAGCATGTGTGTGCGAAACAAACACATGAAGTACACACCACGAGCCTCAGAAATGCACTGGAGCACAAGAACCCGCCCAGTGTCTTTACTTTGAGCCTGAGGCTGCTCTGTGCGGGGAGAGGGGCAGGTGTGAGAGGCACCAGGAAAAGCAGAAAGCATCTGCGAGTGGTGTGTGTGGCAGCTACTGCTAAAGTGCGGCGTGCAGGGCTGCTTAGAAAATGAAAAAGCGCCCTGAAAATAATAAGTTTGCTCAGTGGTGGTGATGGAGAGCGGTAATTTCTTCTGGTAGTTTCTCAATGCAAAACCCTCATGCTACCTCTAATTTACCGCTCAAAAGGTGTTGGGCCCTTCACACCATGTATTACCATCAGGAGAATTTAAATAAAGATGAACAGTCAAAATACAATTATTATTGTGAGCCAATAAAGAGAGTTGTTGATTATTTTAAAGGGTTTTATTTTCTAGTCAAAAAGTTAATTTTTCTCTGACCCTTTATTCATTAGTAAAATATCAATTAGGTTACAGAATTTTGGAAAACAGGAAAAATATCAATAATACAGAACACATTACAGTCTGCATATAAGCATTACATGTAGTTATGAAAATGTGGCGCAAAATTTCAGTCACAATTCTTAAAGAGTTTCTAAGAAAAATAGTCTTGCAAAGCTAATCAATAATTAAATAGTTGGCAAAAAATCTCCCATTAAGAGAAATAAATGCATAAGACAAATAAATCTTTAGACCTAATTAATTAGTCAAAACATATTAGCATCTAATCCTATCCTGATCCACTGCACTCTCTGTCTGTCTGTGTCTAAAGAGGAAAGCAGCCCGCCCTTCACAGGCCTCAAAGGAATGTGGCATAAAGTGCCAAGATATGACGTAGAAGCAAGAAACCTCCCCCTGACACTCCTCGGACGCAAGCCCGCCCTTCAGCAATCTCCCGGGACGTTTCTCGTACCTAACCCATAGAAGCCAGCTGAGCTGAGAAAAAAGAAGAAGTGGTGGCTCCCATCCAGAGAGGACAGTATTTATACCATAATTATTGGCAGAGTACACAAAGATGTAACATTTTTCAGGAGAACCTTACGTGATTGGTCAGTCATAAAGGCATGAGGTCACACTTCCCTGACTCATTCTAAAAACCTGACTTCACTAGTCCTAACAAAAGAAGCATACATGAATAAATACATTTATAAACATTTGCAACATTTACTAGGAAAAATGTTTCAATCTAATTCATCCTTCTTCCTTCTCAGCGCAGTAGATGGATACTTTTAACTAACTGGTACATTGGCAGAATGACAAGAATGTGCAGTTCACGCTGTTCTTGTCATGAGGAAAGCTGCCACAGTCTGCGCATGCTCCCTTCTCATTAAATTGAAAGTCAAAGCCTTGATGGATTCACAGGCAGCCATGTTTTGTGTAGGCCCCAAAAATAAAACAAACACAAAGATAATATTAATTTCATGTAAATCAGTCCATTATGTGTCCCAAGTGCATTATTAATTCACACACATTATAAAAAGAGGTGTTATTAACTGAAAATGTTTATCAAAATATGCAACAAGTCAAAGTCTATTAAGACAGGAATAATACATTTAGTTTACATGGATGTGCTGGGAAGAGAGAAACACATTCTATTAAAAATCTTCAAAGGTAAAAAGGCCACTTTTTCTCTACATTGCAAAAAAAACACATGTTAATTTAATTCAGCAAAAGCATTTTCAGTCTGAAGTGAATAGGCCTCACTTTTCATGTTTTTCATGTGCCATGTTTTTAACCTGCACCAAAATGTGCGTGGCAATTTAAATGCAGCCTGTCTGAAGCATAAAAAATAAAACAATGCATGACTGCAGATGAAATCTGCTCCATCAATCCACCCTCTTGATAATTCAAATCATAATAAAATGATTTATAATTCATCACACATATTTCATTTCATAAGTGACAATTTTTTTTTTTTTTTAAATTGCAAAAGCTGAGCATATAAGAATGTTACTTCTATTTCTAAGGCAAACACAAGTTGGTCTGTAATCAGATCATATATAGCCAAGCTCAAATGTTTTAGTGCAGAGATCTGTAAGTAGCTTCTTGGAACAGTTAGTCTTCTTTAAAATAAGTAACTAAAATAATAAAAAAGGAATTCAACAGGACAGTTTCAGCATTTCTTTACTCATTGTCATCAGCTTGTCATCAGTATGGCTCATACTTTCCATGCAAATTGGACTACTTAGGTGCTGAGAAACTCTGACAGAGCACCATCAATCCTTTGCACTTTTTCAACCAAGGCCTTTCACTCTTATTTTCACTTTGATCAGATTCAGATGTTTCACCACAACATCTCTCAGATCAAAACCGTTGCACCATCCATTATGCAGATCTTGTGTAGCAGCTGCAATCTGGTGAGAAACTGCACACTGTACATCAACCAGACCTACACAGCAATGGCTAGTGTTCTCCTCAGTGTTTTCCACAAGTGCATTTGCATATGCATTTTCAAGCCACTTTGGTAATGCTGAAAAACAGTCTTTTGCGAAAGGTAACTCTGTGCTGCCATCGTTTTGCTTTATTATGCGTGACACTTCAGGCAGATAGCTACAATCCATTTCTTGTCCAATCTGTTGTTCTGCACTCATTATCTTTGAGACCACATTATGATCTGATTTCAGAGAAACTGGCAATTTATACCTGGGCATCAGTCTTTGCAATAACACATTTGCCACTTTGCAGTTGTCATTTTTCTCAAAAACAGTTCTGATACAACCCTGTTGTGCTGCTTCAAAAACATTTTCTTGAGCCTCTTTAAACTTAACTGTGAAGATTCCATAGAATGTACATGCTAACAGAACACAATTTTGTGCAACTGAATTAGCATTTCTCTCTTCCATGACAACAGTGACTCCCAATTGAGCAGATATACTGCATGTTATGGTAAGGGCAATCAATTTCGAATTTTGGGCTAGGGTAATTACTAAAAGCCATGAAGCTTTGACAACATCATGTATAAGGAGCACAGCATGTGCTGCTTTTAATGTGTCACCTTTCAAACTTGGGCCATCTACAAAAAGGACACTGTTGGGCTGACTCAGATGTTCATCCTTCAAGTCTGAATTTGGCTTTATGCATATTTTCATGATATTTAGACACTCATATTCATTTTCATCATAATCCAATTCATTTGCTGACATTTCTGTGAAGTTAGGGTCAAAGGCCATTGGGCAATACATCACAGACCTTTGAATAAGCAATGAGAGAGCGCAGCCCTCCCTCTCACTGCAAATTAGTGTATTTTCTTTCAAATAAACTTTCATTCCTAGTGCTGGGGCGCGCCATTTTTTCTCTTTCAACTCTAGGAATGCTTTTGTGCAATTGTTGTCCAATGGAAGCGGATCAGACACACCTGAGTGTGTCAGCCTCAGTAAAGGCTTAGCCACTAGGGAACTGTTTATTAACCACTCTCTACAGCAGCTAACCATTCCCAAAAATGTCCTGACTTCTTTCTGAATTTGAGGTGGATTCACCTTGGAAATTATTTCCACCTTCTCTGGTGACACCTTTCTACCTCCCTTTCCAATTTTGTGTCCCAGATATTCATCTTCTTTTTGACAGTACTCCTGACTATTCTCATGCAATGGCACTGTGACATGAACTTGGCAAAAATCAATAAAAGTAAGCCATTCTTCACCACATGGAATGTGAAAAAATATATTGGCTGGATTCGGTACCACAGGACAACATGGAAAAAATATGCTTTTAATCTCCTGCACTATTCTGTTCTTTTCATTTATTTTCTGTGAACCTATGATCAGAAAGTTACACAAACTTCTAATCAATTCCATCAAAAATCCTTTTATTGGTAACATTCCTGCAACTGATTGTGTTCCTGAATACATGTCATCTGGTTCAAATTTTAATAAGACATGTTCAGCACATTTTATTAGCCTGGCATCCTTCTCTGTGAACTCTCTTATTTCTGTGTTTATTATTTTTTCCAAAGCAGAAGGTAATTTTTCAACTGTCTTTTCTGAAAACAATGCTACAACTGTCTCTTGTTGGGCCATTTTAAAATGTACATCCTCATCAGGAATCTGAAAAATAACATTATCTGGGGTACAGTAATCTGAGCTGCTTAATTTGCAAAATAATTGTTTTCCTGCTAGGCCTGAGTCACAGAAAACAGTTTTGCAATCTTCTTCAAATGGGCCTAATTTTGGTGCACAATTTTCTAAAACTGGGTTTGTAATTTCTTTGTTTAAAACTCCTGCAACTAAATCTAGACTTTCCATTGCCTTCACAATGGAATTGGTAAATTCAGAATTGTGAGTGTTAAAACTCTCATTTGCAAACAAAGCAACCTGTTTGACTGGGTTCTCATTTTGTCTCTCGAAATAATTCACATTTGCTCTGGGCAACTTATTTAAATTAATTTTAACATTTTCCATATTTTGTGGGACCATCTGTGCTTGAAAAATTCCTGCCATAAGTACCTGTTTCTGAACTGACATTTGCATTTGCTTAGCTGGCATATTTTGCACCTGCAATTCTCCATGTTTTTGTGCATCATGTTTAAATTTAGTTTTCTTTTTCCAATGCTCAAATCTGTTATAAAGATGGCAAAAGGACACATTTTCCAGCAGTACAACATCCATACCTGAATTTGCACAAACCAAAACACCTTTACTTCCATCCTGTGTTCTTTTAATCTGTACCCAATCAACATCCTTTGCTAGCACTCTGCCCTTTAGGAAATAAATCACTGCTATATTTTCCTCCATAACAGAAAATGATAATGCATTCATGCAAACCCTTTTCATTGTCTCTTCACTTGGCCTTTCCACAACTTTATATTCAAACCACAATTCCGTTTGCATGGCAATGTAAAAGAACATTTCCAAATGAATGCACAACTCTTTTAAAAATTCATCAAATCCATCAACTTGTGGGTACCACAGCATAAATTTGTCTCTCAATTGTGGGATTGTGTTCAGAAATGCTGCAAGTTCACTTTTATTCTGTGGCATATGCACATACATTTCTCCCACCTTTTCTCTCAATGAGTAAGCAAAAGCTTCTCCCTCATTCTGCTTATTATTTTTCTCAATTATATCTGGTGGCTTCTTTTCCTTATCCATTTTCCTTGCTAGATCTGGTGGTTTCTTTTTTTTCTCATGTTTTCTAGCCCACTTGTCTCCTAATTTCTCAAGCTCATTGCATTTAAAACCATATTTTATTTCTGCAATGTGCAAATGCATTCCTGAAGAACACATTTTCTCATTTGCTTCATCATCCATGTGTACCCTAAAACTTTTCTGAAATGGAAAACTTCCTGAAACATCAGTTTTATATTTTTGAGCCAAATCTGTCAGTCCATTATGAGTAATTAATGAACATGTAGCTTTTTCCTTACTCAGGGAAATTAATTATTTTTCTTGACACTGGTTCACATTTTCATTATTTAAACAGCAGGGACAGTTAATTTCTTCATGTTCACATGTTGAATTTAAAACACTAAGCTGTTTCTCTTTTTCAGGGCCTGTGTTAATATGTTCCCCCATGTTTTCTATATTTTTAATCACTGCTGCTTCCTCTAAGCAGGTTTGAAAAATCCCATTTTCAAATATATTTATTTTATCCTGGGCTGCAGATGTTGTAAATACCATTTTTCTCTCACCTTTCAGTGCTTGGTGTATTTTCTGTTCAATAATCTGTGTGTTCTTAGTTTCTGAAATAAATCCTGGCAAAATCACTGATTCTGCAGCTCTTTCAACCTTTTCAGTAGGGACCATATTAATTGGGACAGTCATAATTTTTCTAGGCATTATCTGTGCATCTGCAGTTTGCAATTCTTGGACTAAATCAGGCACATTTAAAGCAGTAACACCTGGAGGTATCACTGTCAGTACTGAATCAACAGGTAATGGTTCAATATAAAATGTCTGCACAGTTCTCTCAGTCTGTATTTCTCTCTGTTCAACAGAAGCAGTAGCCCCTGTAGTATTTACTGGTGCACTATTTTCAGTATTTTTCATGGGAACCACATAAAGTGGTGGACACTCAGTTAACAATGCATCCATTATTTTATTCCCTGAATGATTATTTATTTGAAGCTCATTGTCAGCATTAATTCCCTTCTCCTGTATATGGTGCTTTACCTTTTCATCCTCACTTGCTTTCTCTCTTGCTGCTTTTTCCCACAGGCTTAAGGCCTCAAATTGTGCAGCTTTAGATGGTGTCTTTATTTCACATAACACTTCCCTTAATTTGTCAATAATTTGCAATTCAAAAGTACCATCTTTTGGAAACCTCAAAGCACCCTCTTTTTCAGTAATCTTGTACCATTGTTGAACCCACATACATGTGTTTTGTCCCAAACTGGTAGACATAAAATGCACAGGTGTTCCTTCAGGAGCATCACCAATAAAAAACGATTTTTTCACTTTACCTCCTAACAGCTTCTTTAAACCTTCAAACAGTTTCATTTTTGCAATAGTTCAATGCAATTTCTTTTCTCCAAAGCTGTCAATCTAAATTTCAGTCAGTTTTACTCCTACCACTGACCCTCCACAAAATCTTACTGCAATATTTCTCTTAATCAATAACTCTGTTAGTAACAACATAAATACATTCGCTACTCTGTCTGTTGTGCTAAATAAAGGATAGATTTATATTCACTGCGAGTAACACATTCCGCTTACCCTTCACAAAGTAAGACTTTCCGTTTACTCTTCAAACACTACAGGTAAATCCCTTCCGCTTACCTTTCAATCAAGCTCAGAAGAACCTGCTACTCCTTTGGACTTATCCTTCAGGATATATCTTAGTCCAAAGTTTCACCAGCGAACCCTTTTGCTGTCAATCAAGCTCAGAAGAACCTGCTACTCCTTTGGACTTATCCTTCAGGATATATCTTAGTCCAAAGTTTCACCAGCGAACCCTTTTGCTATCAATCAAGCTCAGAAGAACCTGCTACTCCTTTAGTGTGACCCTTTCTAGGTGATATCAGACCAAAGTTTCACCAGCGAACTCTTTGCTATTAATCACTCACACAGAAAATAGTCCCTAATTTAACACTGCCAGCCCTCCTTAGCTTCTCAGTGTTATTCCAACAGACGAGTAACCTCAGTGCAGTGTGGCTTCCATTTACCACCCGCTATTCCTTCCCGGGATTCCACAGGTGTGCATACCTGCGTGTTCCAGACAACAAAGAACAAGACACTAACTTAACATGAAGAGTTAAAACATGTAATCAATAACCAAAAAAGTATGTCCTATGAAATTACCAATATAATCAATAACACCATCAATTCAAAATGAGCTAAATTTCACCAATAGCAAAAAAACTTAATATTTTCAACACTTCAAAAAGCATGCTAGCATATTAACAACATTTCACAACCCTATTGATACTCACACCACTTCTTGCATCACCTGCCAGTACTGCTTTGCCAGTCTTCAGGTTCTGAGCATTGGAGTCAGGAATCAGGACTTGGACATTTATCTAACTTGGGCAATTATTTTATTTCCCTCTTAAGGTCAATGATCCATTAGTTGAGTAGTTGATGGTGAAATCAATAATTACTCATCACCAAACTAATCAATAATGACCATCCTCTGCTTACCAAAAACTGATGGAGAGCGGTAATTTCTTCTGGTAGTTTCTCAATGCAAAACCCTCATGCTACCTCTATTTTACCGCTCAAAAGGTGTTGGGCCCTTCACACCATGTATTACCTTCAGGAGATTTTAATAAAGATGAACAGTCAAAATACAATTATTATTGTGAGCCAATAAAGAGAGTTGTTGATTATTTTAAAGGGTTTTATTTTCTAGTCAAAAAGTTAATTTTTCTCTGACCCTTTATTCATTAGTAAAATATCAATTAGGTTACAGAATTTTGGAAAACAGGAAAAATATCAATAATACAGAACACATTACAGTCTGCATATAAGCATTACATGTAGTTATGAAAATGTGGCGCAAAATTTCAGTCACAATTCTTAAAGAGTTTCTAAGAAAAATAGTCTTGCAAAGCTAATCAATAATTAAATAGTTGGCAAAAAATCTCCCATTAAGAGAAATAAATGCATAAGACAAATAAATCTTTAGACCTAATTAATTAGTCAAAACATATTAGCATCTAATCCTATCCTGATCCACTGCACTCTCTGTCTGTCTGTGTCTAAAGAGGAAAGCAGCCCGCCCTTCACAGGCCTCAAAGGAATGTGGCATAAAGTGCCAAGATATGACGTGGAAGCAAGAAACCTCCCCCTGACACTCCTCGGACGCAAGCCCGCCCTTCAGCAATCTCCCGGGACGTTTCTCGTACCTAACCCATAGAAGCCAGCTGAGCTGAGAAAAAAGAAGAAGTGGTGGCTCCCATCCAGAGAGGACAGTATTTATACCATAATTATTGGCAGAGTACACAAAGATGTAACATTTTTCAGGAGAACCTTACGTGATTGGTCAGTCATAAAGGCATGAGGTCACACTTCCCTGACTCATTCTAAAAACCTGACTTCACTAGTCCTAACAAAAGAAGCATACATGAATAAATACATTTATAAACATTTGCAACATTTACTAGGAAAAATGTTTCAATCTAATTCATCCTTCTTCCTTCTCAGCGCAGTAGATGGATACTTTTAACTAACTGGTACATTGGCAGAATGACAAGAATGTGCAGTTCACGCTGTTCTTGTCATGAGGAAAGCTGCCACAGTCTGCGCATGCTCCCTTCTCATTAAATTGAAAGTCAAAGCCTTGATGGATTCACAGGCAGCCATGTTTTGTGTAGGCCCCAAAAATAAAACAAACACAAAGATAATATTAATTTCATGTAAATCAGTCCATTATGTGTCCCAAGTGCATTATTAATTCACACACATTATAAAAAGAGGTGTTATTAACTGAAAATGTTTATCAAAATATGCAACAAGTCAAAGTCTATTAAGACAGGAATAATACATTTAGTTTACATGGATGTGCTGGGAAGAGAGAAACACATTCTATTAAAAATCTTCAAAGGTAAAAAGGCCACTTTTTTTCTACATTGCAAAAAAAAACACATGTTAATTTAATTCAGCAAAAGCATTTTCAGTCTGAAGTGAATAGGCCTCACTTTTCATGTTTTTCATGTGCCATGTTTTTAACCTGCACCAAAATGTGCGTGGCAATTTAAATGCAGCCTGTCTGAAGCATAAAAAATAAAACAATGCATGACTGCAGATGAAATCTGCTCCATCAGTGGCATTTTCTCTGCTCTCATGACCAGCTTGCTAGAACGCGTGTGCGTGCGCGACGTGAAAAATAGCTGTGCACGTCACGCGCGCCTGTGTGCATTCTGGCAAGCTGATCGCCGCTTTGGGAGCACTCCCAGAAGCCCACTAAATGTATCTCCGTGCAGCGCATGCGCGCTGACTCAGCAAGACCTAAACACTACCATTTTATGTTTCTGCTTCTCGCACTGCGAGAAAGCAGAAGTGCCTGGTTGGGGGAGGGAGGGTGGGTGGTCCTGCTTGAGGGCAGGGGGGAGTGGCTTTCCCACTGTTGTGGGTATTGACTGTTCGGTCGGCCTGACTACTGGGAGAGTACTGTGTGCACACGGACATTACCTACCTTTGTCAGCAGCACCCTGTATGGTTCAGCCTCCCCTCTGTGGGAAGCCTCTACAAAAGGCAAGCACTGCTGCATTACTCATGCCGCCTGCAGCGGCAGCAGACACGCCTGTGGCCTCAGCATAGGTACACATGTAGGCCGACGGTACACTGGACATATCTTAAATGTTGAAGCTAACAGCTCTAAGCTCACACAGTGCATCACAATTTCCATATTTCTCCCTTTCAGCAATAAAAATAATTTGAACGCATTATCACACAAACCAATGAACATCTTGCATGTGACAGCAAGTGTATTCACCCAAGTTAATGATGTAACTCCCAAATCGGCGTCCCCAGCACCCCTCAAAATAAATCTTCCCATAATCCTGCTTGGGGATTTACTCAACTCTATATGGAGCACATCTGGCTGAAAAGTGTTTGACTCCGCTCCACAGCGGATCCTCAGCTCACTAAACGTTTGGTTTCCTTAACCTCGCCTTTATCACAGGAATAAATAAAGGAATCACCTTGGCCCCTATATTTTTTTTCTCCATGCACACTAACGATGTCAGTGACCACAGACACAAACACGCTGCAGACAGACTGCATCAAGCCCAAGAGAAATACAATATTCCTCTGCTGAAAGCAGATCACTTTTGACTGTCAGGGAGCTGAAGTCTGTTAACTATAACGGATTACTCTTTCCAGCTATTGATGTAAAGAAAACAATCTACTGCCAAGAAATAACCTAAAATAAATAAATACTTTTCCTATGCTTCACGACCACTCTGGGATGAAAGACATAAAGAAGTGAGAAGAAATCAGGAACAGCTTACTCAGTCTTGCTGGAAAAAGTGGAGAAAAACAACCCCAGAAATACCATCAAACAAGTCAACAGTCATCACAACTTCTAGTGCGAAGGTTGGCGGCATAAGCAAGCAAATACGATGCATGAAATAAGAACAAGACAAAAAGAAACTTCTACCACAACTATGAGATGCAGCCACGGCCGGCATGCTCGCGGGAGAGAGGGGGTGTTCGAGGTTGCAGGGTGGGAAATAATCATTTAAAAAAATAAACTTTACCTACCCTACCACCACAGGGTTCCCTGCGCGCTGCCTGTCCTCCGCTCCTAAACGGTGTATGTAATGCTGCAGCCGGGTCCCGCGCCTCGTGTTCCTGCAGGAACAGGAAGCAGCACCGAAGCAGCCAGCAGGCAGCCTCTCTCCCCTACCCCAATCAATCACAACGCTGCAATGGCAGCATTGTGATTGGTGAGGCGAAGCAGAGAGCGCCCCAGACGGGCCATTTTCTCTATGTAGGCTGCTGCATGCAGCAGTCTCCATAGAGAAAAAGGGAGAGTGGGCGGTCCTGCTCGAGTGCAGGGGGGAGTGGCTTTCCCACTGTTGTGGGTATTGACTGTTCGGTCTGCCCTAGGGCCAACCGAACAGTCAATACCCACAACAGTGGGAAAGCCACTCCCCCCCCCATGCCCTCGAGCAGGACCGCCCACCCTCCCGCTTCCAACCAGGCACTTCTGCTTTCTCGCAGTGCGAGACGCAGAAACATAAAATGTTAGTTTTTACCATTTCATATTTCTGCCTTCTCGCCCTGCGAGAAAGTAGTGGGGCGGTGCCCAAATGCTCCTATCGAGGAGCCGCCACTAGCTATTCCTCATTGAGTGGACGACAAGTGTTCCAAAGGGGTGTTGTGAATTGTAAATGGGGATTACATACATTGCATAGTATTTTGTGGCTTGCCCAACATGCATAAATCCTACAAACCTTGTCAGAATAATGGTATTTTAAACATAAAAAGTTCACAACTTTTCATGAGCTAGTGATCGCCCCCCAACCCACCATAAGCTGCTGCATGGAGACAGCCAACCTCAAAGAATAGTCATCCCAATCCTCATTGAGTAAATAAAGTAGGCGAAGGGACACCATGTTGACATATTCACTGGAAAGCAAACGTGGTTATCTTATTTGTACAAATATGAGAAATGTATCTGACTCTTTGATAAAGACTCCATTGCACTGTACGCTTTAATTTAAATATTCACCAATATTAATGGTGCTGTTTAAAACAGAGGCAGCCTGGTAAAAATGCCCATTTCACATCTCATGCTCATAATTGAGCAGTGATGAACATATAAACTGGCATTCTTCACCTGGTCAGATCTTCCCAGAGCCTGTATCAGAGGTCTGCGGTCAAGGACCACAGACAGGGATAGAGAAGTTTCATCTCATTAGGATAGGGAATGTACTGGAGGGAGGAAGAATAGGTGGAAAGACCAATGCACAGGAACCTTTATATGGGAACTTACCCACGAACAAAGAAAGGTTTTGAAATCGTTATACAGAATGGGGCAGAAATGTGTGTAGCACCTTAGCACTTCCCTGTGTTCACAGGGGCTTTGGTGAGCTTGTTTTAATTTTTTGACTGGAATGCCTGGTAGAGGATATTACGCTTCGATTAGACAACTTAAAAGATGACACTATATACTGCTTAGTTGACAAAATAAAACATAGGGTGCAAACATGCACTTCTGCTGACAATGTGAGTATCTGCTTGATGGTGAATAGGGTGGACGCGGGCGCTGTGACCCACACTCAGACCTCTACAACCATTAAATGCTGAACTATTTGAGAAATCGTAAAGACATTCACTTGCACGCAACACACCTGCATTGCGCCGACGTACAAACAGAGCAAAATCTAAAACAGCCAACATTCCCAGGACTGGTTGCCATATTGGACCACTAATGCAGGCCATTAGATACTACCAGAACAGCAGAGAGCAAAGCCAATGTCAGAGTCAGCAAAATTTCCACTTCCACTGTAAGCTGGAGAGACGAAGACCTGCTGGGTCTAACACCACTGCCGATGAAACAGACTCCAGTGAGCTGCCATGGCAGAAAAACACATACTAGTAGACCACAACACAAAGCTGCAAACGTGCCTGTCTCATAGGAGACCATACCACATAGTCTTCAAATGAAGTACCTCGCATGCAGGGAAACAATGAGTAGGCGACCTTCAAACAAATGACGACCATCCATAGAACCACAATGAAAAATAGCAGCCAGAAATCTTGACCATGAGGCTTCTATAATAGCTTGGAGCCGGACTATGAGGACCTTGGGCAACAGATAGGAGTGACTGCACATTCCTGGTTTCCCTCCTTGCACTCCAACACCGCACTTTCCCCAATGAAACATCACTGCGAGGTGGTGGTACTCTGGAATTCACCTGGGCATTCTATGTCCAATGCACTAATTAGTGCAAGAAGTGGATCAAAGCTCCTGTGCCGCATACTCCTTCTGTACACAAGAAAAGCCTCACAATGGAGGAAGATTGAATCCCCTGCCTTCCAGGGTCCTCGACATCCTTCGCCGCAGCCACATTACACCCCACCTGAGAGACCTGCACTGGCTCTCCGTCAACAAGAGGATTACCTTCAAGCTCCTCACCCACGCACACAAAGCACTCCACAACACCTGACCAGCATACCTCAATAGACGACTCAGCTTCTACATCCCCAACGGCCAGCTCCGCTCTGCCGACCGCACCACCAAGACCTGGAACACCCTCCCCATCCCTCTACAGCAGACCGAGGACCTCCTAACCTTCAGAAGACTCCTCACGACCTGGCTATTCAAGCAGTAGCAGCATCCCCCCCTCCAGCGCCTTGAGACCCTCACGGGTAAGTAGTGTGCTTTACAAATGTTCTGATTGATTGATTGATGGCAATATCTGTTCTGGGGAAAAATCTAAGACGGTGGCGATGAACAGGAATGTGACTCCACTCAGGAAGATAAAACTTTCACAGGTGGAGTTGATTTTGCCTAAACTGGGTGACCTTAATACCACAATTTGACGAGCCAAGCTGGAAACACTCCAAGTAGTTCAATTGGGAATGCACTGGTGGAATGACAACAATTAAGTAACTTCCGATATAACAAACTATAATCCTCCAAAACAACAAGAAGGGGGTGCAGAGATCCAATAATTACAAACAAGTTGGCAGTGAAGAAGGCCAAGCGTAGCAGGGGAAACAAGCACCTGCGGTCTACTAAATTGTCACCTGAGAGACCTCCACATAACTCTATGCAAATCACAGAGATCTGCCAACACCATTTTCAGGCAAAAACAAAGCCAGACATTGACAGGATATATAATACCTCACAACATCTCCAGGAGCTCCAATAGGATGTAGGTGTTCAGGGAATGAGAATCAATGACATGGATAGAATAATGGATGACCAAACTGAGGAGCAACATGCCTTTAGTAAGTAACCAGCCCCTAGAGCTGGAAGACATATCCAATGAGCTCCTCTTAAAGCAAATAGCCCTAGAGAATGGATTCTGCCACAACAACATCCCTATATTTGGTCTGCCTAAGAACAGTGAGGGGCAGGACATTTCTGGAGAAATCTTGGGCCAGATGTAGGTAACTTCCATTTACCAATTCCTTTATAGCGATTTTTACCGAATCGCTATTAAGGACTCAGTAAATTGAATGAAGGTAGGAATTTCTAAAATATTGGCGATTCCTTAATATTCCTTAGTATTACCGAATCGTTAATAGCGGAAGGTATTTGAAGAGTGCCAGGGTGTCCAAAGGACACCCTGTTGCACCCCATAAATGTGCATGTGTGCATGTGTGCACATGTGACAGACATCCATGGCCTAAGGGCATGGATGTGTGCCACATGGCACATTAAAAAAAGCAAAAAAGTGCTTTTTGTAAGGAAATCGCTACTTACCACCAACTTGAAGTTGGTGGTAAATAGCAATTCCTTAAGGCTGAGGTGCACTTTTTCAGTGCTACATACATTGCATTTAAGGAATCGGTATTTCCAATTCTTTAAATGCAAGAGCAAAATAAGGAATCAGAAAAATATTTACCGATTCCTTATTTTGAAAGTAGGTTGAAAGTCACCTACATTGCACATGGCAAAATATTGGTCGGTAACGCTGAAATTTACCGAATTTCGGCGTTACCAAACGGTATTTAGTCACTTACATCTGGCCCTATGTCTCTTGTAATACATTGCAAACTGACCAGCTAGCCCCCCAATTCACTGGGCCCTAATACATGTCTAGAATCTCCAGATAAAACCTTATTATAATCCTAATATCTTAATACTTAGATGAACAAGAAGAGGTCATGAACTTGAATAGGACCAATGATGCTATTATATTTAATGGGCATACACTGCAATTATTCAGTGTTCTGACTGCAGCCCAATTAAGTAAAATGAGAGACTTTAAAAGGGTGACCGAGTTCCTCCTTCGCCACAACACTCCATACTGATATTCTTTTGGGAGAGAGTAAAACATTATGTCGAGACCCACTTGGAAGTGAAAATAATTCTACAGCTTGGAGACAAAATATATCAGAGTCCTGAAAACCCCACATTACTCAGGTTGAAAGAGACATGTCCCATCTAGCAAAAGGACCAAAAAAAGAAGAGCGAGCCAGCCTCCAGACCAAGAAAATGAGATAGCCACGATGGAAGCTTTGCAAGAAATTCAGAGAATCCGTGACAGGCAGAAGAACAAAAGCAGAAGTGATGCAGCAGACACTGGTGCCATGGACAGTTGAGTGAAGCGTCTCTTGTTGTACATAACTACCTCGATGGCAAGTTCTAGGCAAACTGGTTAAGTGAAGGTGAAGGTGGGGAGAAGGAGGAAACTATTCAAGGTACAGAATGCTACAACCTTATCATTCTACTACAGGTTCCATTATTTCAAACAGGTGGAAAGAAATTATAATTGTGTTCCAGGTTTTCTTGGTTTAGTTTTACTTTTGGTATTGGGGATAAGCAGGTGAAGGATGCATTAACTGGACGGGGTGAGGGGGAGCAGTCACACATTAAATGCCTTCTGTGGCAAGAAGGATTATTCAGTCTAGATACGGTTAGACATCCAAACCTACAACATTGCCCAACTTTAAGGGCCGACTCTAGATGCCTACTCATATAATGCTTAAGAGTCTGTAGTGATCAATCTTTTAACAGAAATGGCAGAGGACATCTGCTGTTTATAGGAGACACACCTTATCAAAGGCAATTGGCCTAAACTAAAAACAAAATAGCTTCCACAAGAGTACGTCTCCTCAGGCATTCAAAGAAGGCAGCAGTTACTCCATTATTCTCTGGAAATTTCCATAATAATGATAAGGTTGAACGCAGCAGGCTAATATCTAAGCCTAGTGATTGCTGTTGACTTCACTGTGCATACATAACCAGTAGTATATGGACCTAATGAAGCATAGGTGTGGTTTCTTCAAGCTACAATTCATGGCGTAATTGAGAGGATCATTTATGTCTCTGGTGGCATGCTAAAGGCTACTAGATATTAGTTCCCAACTAAAACTGCTATTGGCAATGGTGAAATCAAGCACACACGAACACTGTTTAAAAAAATATGGCACAAGTTTGTGGTGTTTAGGGCCCAAGTGAAAGGCAAACTACACCATGTTCTGGACAGGAAAAACATAGTAGGGATCTGACAATGGAGTAGGTGGGTTTATATCAGTGCAGGTCCTGGGAGGACAAATACATTGTTGAACTCATCCAAAAATTCCATCCAAATGTTTATGATGATGATCCAGTGGCTGCGGATATAAGTGATCAATATTTAGGGTTCAATCTCTGTTTCGAACTCAAAACTGACCACGCTGAGGAATTAGAAACTCCAACTTCAAACGAGGAAGTGATTTGGTCCATACACTGATTAAAGCTAGATAAAGCGTCTTGTTCCAATAGCAATACGAATGCTTTATACAATATATTCTGCAGGCCACTAGCCCCATGACTGGCTAGGCTGTTCAAGTACTTTGGATAATTCAGTTGCCTGCCGCACTCCATGCTGAATGTGGTGGTGACAGTGATATCAAAGCTAGATAAGGGCCCAACTCATTGTGACTCTTAAAGTCTTCCAACTGAAAATCATCATCCATCTGAAAATCAAGGTACTCTACGACAACTTTAACAACCAGGCACCCAACTCCGAATCACTTCCTGCTCCAGCAATGCCAGTAGGCCCACCATCTCCTCCTGGCCCCCAGTCACCACCGAATACACCTCCTCGACCATAAAAATGCATCCAATCAGGGGTCACCACAGACCCCTGCCCTCCACACTTCGTCCACAGAGCCACCATTGTGCCTAAACTATGACACACCATCAACACCAGCTTCAAGACCGGCTCCTATCCCGATGACTGGCAATGCGCAGAAGTTAGACCCCTGCTCAAGTAGCCCTCAGCAGACCCCACTGACCTCAAGAACTACCGACCCATCTCCCTCCTCCCCTTCACAACCAAAGTCACAGAAAAGAAAGTAAATACACAACTAACCAAATTCATCGAAGCAAACTCCATCCTGGACCCCTCCCAATCCGGTTTACAAAGTAACTACAGCACTGAAACCGCCCTACCTGCAGCCACAGACGACATCCGTAACCTCCTTGACCAAGGACACACCGCGGCCCTGATCCTACTCGACCTCTCAGCAGCATTCAACACCATCTTCCACCGCACACTCACGGCCAGACTCCATGGCGCCGGCATACAAGGAACCGCCCTCGACTGGATCCGCTTGTTCCTCACCGGTAGAACCCAAAGAGTCAGCTACCACCCTTCCTCTACGAACCCACGGAAATCAACTGTGGAGTGCCCCAAGGATCATCTCTAAGCCCCAGGCTCTTCAACATCTACATGCCCCCCCCCCTTGCTGCCATCGTCAGAAAGTACGGACTCAGCATAGTATCCTACGCTGACGACACCCAGCCCATCCTCTCCCTCACCAAGGACCCAATCACCAAAAGACTCAACTTCCAGGAAGGAATGAAGGATGTCGCATCCTGGATGAGCAGACACTGCCTGAAGATCAACTTGGAGAAGACAGAAACCCTCGTCCTCGGACACTCCCCTTCAGCTTGGGATGACACTTTGTGGCCCACAGCCCTCGGCAGCCGCCCCACACCCACTAACGACGCCCAGAACCTCTGCTTTGTACTCGAAACCTCCCTCTCCATGACCTGACAAGTCAATGCCGTCACCTCCAGCTGCTTCAACACCCTCCGAATCCTCCAAAAGACCATCAAGTGGACCCCTCACGAATCAAGGAAAGCCGTCACCCACGCGCTCATCATTAGCAGACTGGATTATGGCTGCGCCCTCTACGCCGGGATCAACAAGTCTCTTATCCGCAAACTCCAGACCATACAGAACACCACAGCCATACTCATCCTCGACATTCCTCGACACGAGCACGCCACTCAACACCTACAAAATCTACACTTGCTCCCCTTTCGAGAAGAGAGTCACGTTCAAGATACTCACCCATGCCTGTAAATGCATCCACAACACTAGACCCCAATATCTCAATGAGAGAATCTCCCTCCACATACCCAAAAGAAACGTCAGATACACTGACCTCACCCTGACGCCTGAAATGCCGTGCATCCGCAGAGCCAGAACCGATGGAAGAACCTTCTCCTATGTTACAGCCAAGACCTGGAACAAGCTTCAACATCAGACGTGCCCCCTCCCTGAACATCTTCAGGAAGACGCTCAAGACCTGGGTCTTCGACTAAATGGAGCTGCCCCCTCAGCGCCTTGAGACCCTTATAATTCCCATGATTGATTGATTGAAAGTCTTGTTTCCTTATTAAACGTAGATATCAAATTATTAACAGACATAGTAGGTCTGTGACGGGAATCATAGGAGACACATAGATTATATCCTGACTATTCGGGATATATTCTCGGGCATCAATGAGGGGACAACATCAAAAATACATATCACTCATGACAAAGAACCAAGAGAGTAGGCAAGCATTCAAATATCCCTCACTTGAACAAACTTCCAATCACAAGCATGTGAGGTGAGCCAACTCAACCCTCAAAGTCAAAGTCAAAAAAAGTTTATTTGTAACGGTACTCTATTGAGGACCACAAAATAAAATATATACATTATACATTCTCATTTAATACATTTTCAATGAAATTTTCAAAAACTTAAAAATTCTATAGCAAACATATTCATTTGGGGGGTTTTTACAAATTAATAAAAAGTCCTTTGAGTTTACGATCCTACATGATCGGTAAATGGGTATAAGACATAATAACCTTGCCTTCACAATTACTGTATTAGGACATATAAAAAGAAGATGTTCCAAATTCTGATTGCCCCCTTGACAAAAGGTACATAAAGCTGTCTTATCTGATCTCCAGGAAGAGATAAAAGTTAGTACAGGAAGGGTTCCCAGACGCAGCATCATAATTGCGCGCCTTGCACCGTGTATGAGGGTATAGTCTAGATAGGGCAGATATTGCTTATATTCATGGGAGTCTGCATAGGTCTTATACAAAGATAAACTAACACAATGTGAGTGGTCAATGTCATAACTCAATTTAGGGGTGAATTTTTTTAAAAATAGTTTGAGTTGGGCTGGAGACCATGTAGACAATATTTCCACACTTACTTTAGCAAGCTGAAAGGCCTCTCGCATGTTTTTTGAAAAAGTGAGATTGGTAGAACCGATGTTAAATGTCTCAGTTTTTAGTAAACTTCGGAGAGTGCCTTCTTTAGAGTGGAGAAGGTTATAAGCCCACCTTATGATACTAGCTACAGCTGTAGCATAGGCACTCGTGATGTTACATTCCAGTCTCAACGCCTGTACTGGAGTAGATGTGGAGATCTTCAGTAAGTTTTTTAGTATTTTACCTTCAATTAAGTTCATATATGTCCATTGATTAATAGGAATGTATTCCGAAGCATAGGAAATGACCGGCGGAATCTTCGCTCGATAAACTTGAATTAGTGCTGAAAAGTGCCTATGTCCAGTAGCAGAATATAGGCGGGACAAAGCCCCAGCATGTAGGTCACTTTTCCTTTTTAAGTGTTCAATTTGACTGTTGTTACTCGTGTTTTGCGAAAAAATTCTGCCCAGGTAAGTATATTCCTTTACCTGCTCTACTTTCTCCCCTCCCAACTTCCATTCGTATCTCACCCTTTTCTTCTGGTTTGAGAAAGCAACCACTTTGGTCTTACTTATGTTTGGGATTAGGAAATTTTTCCTGGAGTACTGATGTAAAGTGTCTAGGAGATTTTGAAGTCCGAATGGTGTTAGGTCGAACAAGACAATGTCGTCCGCGTACAGCAGGGAATGAATATACTCATTGGCTATCTTTGGCGGCGTACTTAAACATTGTTGTAGTTTGGATGGTAAATCACTTAAGTACAAAGAAAATAAAATTGGAGCCAAGAGGCACCCTTGTTTTAAGCCATTTGATGTGCAAAATACCCTTGATAGACCCTTATCGCTTCCCATTTGGATACGGCACCAGGTGTCGCTGTGAAGATTCACTATTAAAAGCAATAGCTGTTCCGGTATGCCCATTCTTCTCAGTTTTGACCACAAGGTCGGTCTATCTACTCGATCGAAGGCCGTCGAGTAGTCTATGAACGCTGCATAGATGGTTTGCTTTTTCCCTGATACATATTTATCCAGAATGGTTTGGAAGATCGCTACATTGTCAGTCACTGCATGGTTTGGACGAAATCCAGACTGAAACTTAGGGATTAAACCCAGGGAAAATGCCCAAGTTTTCAGCCTATCCAATATTTCTGCAGCAAAAATCTTCCCGACAGCATCCATGAGGGCAATTTGCCTATAGTTTCCCGGAATGCTTCTTTTTCCTTTTTTATAGATCGGGATAATTATACTCCCCTTCCAGGAGATTGGCATTTTGCCACTATCGATTATATAGTTAAATAGTGGCGAGAGCAGCCGTCCCCACTCTTTGTGGTCAATTTGATAGGCCTTGATAGGTATCTGATCGGGTCCCGACGCACCAGTACTTCTTGCCCTTCTTATGATCGTAGAGACAGACACTGCCGACGTTTTATTAATTTTTATGTCATTCTTTCCCAAACATTGTACTTCAGCCTCACCATTATTAATCAACTTGTTTGGACTATATAGCTCTCGAAGGTAAATTTCCCAGTCTTCTTCTGTAACAGGAGTTGATTCTAACTTTTTCTTGGTTCCAGTCATTATTGCAATCAGGGCCCAATATTTGCGCTGGTTCTTTTGTTTAGCTGCTTGTTGGATTTCAATCCAATTGGTGTCCTGCTTCAGTTTTTTCTGTTTAGTATTTTCTCGTCGTATTTGATTTTTTAATCTATTGATTTCCTTTTTATTTGTAAATGAGAAATTCAAAAACTGGGCACGTATCAACCTGTTGATTTGTTTTACGACTGGTTTATTTGAATTTTTATGTTTACTACTTCGTTTGCTTTTCCTTAATTTTGTTTGTTCTAACTTACTTTGTAGTGCATATTTCAGCCTATTTAATATGCAGTCAAAGTTCTTTATAAGATCAGCTGAGTATGTAGTAGTCAACAGATTAGTTTGGGAGACCAATAGCCTCACGTGGTCCAAATTTTCTGTCCCCCAATAAATTCGGCCCCTCGTTGCGTTTACTTCCAGTTTGGTTTGATGAAATATCGGCTGATACTGGAAAGTGGCTTGTACAATCCATTCAGTTGATAGACATAGGATAGCATGATCACTTTCCTCATTGAATGTGATCGAAAGTTGACTCATTCGATCTTTTTCTCCGATCCCACATATGAAATAGTCAAGGATAGAGGGAGATCCATTACCCTGCCTCGTATACGATGCTGGTTTATCACCATGTATATTACCATTTAAAATTGTCCCGTTGATTCTTGGGAGAAATGATAATAATGCGCGACCTCTCCTATCAGATTTCATTCCTTTTGGGAGTACAGGGAGTGATGTTTCCAAAGATTCCTCATTGAAGAGGAGAGCCCATTTCTTTATTTCGCAGTTTGACATTTTTGCATTCATGTCTCCCATTATAATATAAGGCAAATTGAGTTGGTCTTCAATAATTTGAGAGATGGTCTCCATTAGGCGTTCAAACAACAGATCGCAGTTGATGCTGGGAGGCGCATAGATGTTGAAGAGTAGTAAAAAAGTGGCTGATATTTGGGATTTAAGAGATACCTTTAAGCATTGTAAATTATCCGTATTTGTATTAATTATTTCCTGTGACCAAGAGTAATCTTCTTTTAATAAGATTGCTAGACCGCCTTTGGCATGGCCCCTTCTAGATCTTTTTGCCAAGGTTTCAAATACATAGTATCCTTTTTGTTTAAAAGGGTTAATGTTCCACGTTTCCTGTAAACCAATAATGTCAGGGAGGATTTCAGTTACATACTTCATTTTTTTGTCCGTCTTCCCAGCCAAATTCCAGGACAGTAGCGTCAGACCTTTGCTAAACTTGATATTTTTGAGGTTTAACAGATTTTTTACTATTTAAGGTTTCTGATAACCATGCCCAAGATTTTGTTGAGTTCTCATTATCGGTAGGTCTTAAATCCCTGGACCATACTGACCTCTCACCTTGCTTTACTTGTATTTTTAGCGAGTCTTTTCTTGTGGAATTTGATACTGTTTCTCCCCAGAGTGTACTAGTGATTTCGTTTCTTCGGTTAGTTTGTCCTAGGATACCTTTGTTTAAATTATTAGTAGGTGTGGGTTCCACTACGGATATTACATCGTAGCCGTTTTTATGAAGAATTTCCTTCTCCCTGAGTATGATTTCAGGCAGAACTGGCGAAAAAAAGGATACCTGTGCTAGTTTCTTATTCTCTTTATTTGGAAAGAGAACTAGATCAATTTCATTGCTTGTCAGAGAGATCAGAGGTGGCATTTCTTGTAAAAGATTCAGTATTCTACCGCGATTCAATGGCATCTTGTCAATAGGAAACAGTTCCTCTATAATTAAGTGCTTAGATGGAATTCCTTCCCATGGTTGCGTAATAATATTATTCGCTTCTTCAGTAGCCTTAGAATTTCGTTCTGTTGTTCTATATTCTACCACTGGACAGAATTCTTCAGCTTTTGGGTTCAGATGTGTTAACAGCGGAGATTTTTGAATTTCTGAAGAGTTCATCAAGATTTTGGGAGTGAATTTTTGAAATTTCAGTTTATTCCCTTTTTTCCTCTGTATTCTCCTTAGTGGTTTTCTCTTCTTCTTCCCCCTAGCATTTTCCCTCTCATTTCTTTTTTCAGACTGTTCTTGTTGACTATTTTTCTGTTCAGCAGTAACGCCCAATGGCTCTACTTTGTTGTCTCTAATACCCTGATCCTGCTTGTTGTTAGACACTTTGTACGAAAAGATAGGAAAATGCTTATTACTATTTCCAGTAATGGTTTCCGATTCTTCTTTAAACAATTTTTTAAGAGAATATGTAATAAGAGGATTATTCTTCTTTCTTAGTTCCTTTGTTTTGGTCACAATTTTTGCTATGTTATTCGTTTGTGTACTAGCTTCTCGCTGTTTTGGAGTTATATTTACATTGTTTTGAAGATCTTCATCTTTTAATGTTTCGAGTGAATCAGGTTTTTTTGATATGTATTTATTTTGGAATATTTTCTTTTTTTCCTCAACCAAGTATTTCAGTATTCCTATTTGCACGTCCAAAGTGTCATCGGAATTAGCAAGAATTTGACCAAGATGAGTAAGCACTGATTCCAAGATTTCTTGCAGTGTAAAAAGCGCCTTTGAGAGAGGAGAAGTAGTATTTCCAAAGGTTAAATGTGAAAAAATTGGATCAGTAAAGTTGGCCTGGTTAGGGTATAGGATAGGGGATTTTTCTGGTGAGCTGGTTAAAGGATGTATTTGGCTCAATATTATTTCAGATTTATCTTGTTCTGGCTTCATATTCATACTTATAAACACATCAGAGGGTAACTCATAATCCTGTTTACTTATTGGTATTATAGGGGTTATTTGAGCCGTATCTACGGGAGGATTTTGGCCTTTCCCAGTGAAAGAAATATTTGCCAAATTACTTTCAGATTTTGTCTGTCCTTGATTGTCAATAATCTGGACGAAGAGAGGTAGAGAATCGTAATTTTCCTTATTTATAGAAGGTTCTAGCTTATTTTGGTTTTCAGTTGAAAGTGAAGATACAGTTTTTTTCTTAGAAAGGGTAGAAAAATACGTGTTTATAGCTGGAGTACTTGAAATTTGGCCAGGTTTCAATGATTTATCTGCAGTCTTTCTAACAGCTGTTTCAGTCCCCATACGCCTCATATAAATTGTTCGTGAGCGAAGTTTTTTTACAGCCCTCATATTTGGGATCAGAGGTCTAATTAATGGTATGTTAGCCGCAGTTGATTTTATTTAATTATAGGATCTTTATTTCAGATGTCTAATAGAAAATTTTTCCGTCAAACTTAAGATGTATTTACGAATTGGTTTCGGAGTATAGGTTTGGTAGATCCTCAATGGCCAAGCGTAAATGGGGTGGCCCGTCCCGTCCTCGGTCGTCCCCGGACGGCCACAGACGGCCCGCCCTTTGCCCGGGCTTAGCCCCGCGCTTGGTCCCGCACGCGTCCCGCTACGCGTTGACCCGGTTGTAGTATATAATTGTGACTCAGATGGGCGTGTCGCCTGGGGGAAGAGGAACCAGCTGACCCCAGCTGGGATTTCTGGTCCTCGCAGTCCCCCGGGCTTGACGCGCTGTAATTCTTTTACCCTGGCCTCGACCCTACTGACTCCAGCTGGGAGCGAAGGGCAGAGCTTGCAGATTGCAGCTCACGCTCACACCAGCGAGTCAAGGGGAGGCGCACCACGGGGCACAAAAGGAACACGAGCGTCAGCTCTAGCAGCAGAAGCGGGATACAATCAGCAGTTAGGGATACAGATCCCTCGTCAGGCACAGATGAGCAGCAGTTCAGAGTGAACAGAGAACCGGTGAGTGGCGCCCGCGAAGCGGGTGTCACGAAGCTTTATCCTGCCTCGTCAGTGGTTGTGACTCAGATGGGCGTGTCGCCTGGGGGAAGAGGAACCAGCTGACCCCAGCTGGGATTTCTGGTCCTCGCAGTCCCCCGGGCTTGACGCGCTGTAGTTCTTTTACCCTGGCCTCGACCCTACTGACTCCAGCTGGGAGCGAAGGGCAGAGCTTGCAGATTGCAGCTCACGCTCACACCAGCGAGTCAAGGGGAGGCGCACCACGGGGCACAAAAGGAACACGAGCGTCAGCTCTGGCAGCAGAAGCGGGATACAATCAGCAGTTAGGGATACAGATCCCTCGTCAGGCACAGATGAGCAGCAGTTCAGAGTGAACAGAGAACCGGTGAGTGGCGCCCGCGAAGCGGGTGTCACGAAGCTTTATCCTGCCTCGTCAGTGGTTGTGACTCAGATGGGCGTGTCGCCTGGGGGAAGAGGAACCAGCTGACCCCAGCTGGGATTTCTGGTCCTCGCAGTCCCCCGGGCTTGACGCGCTGTAGTTCTTTTACCCTGGCCTCGACCCTACTGACTCCAGCTGGGAGCGAAGGGCAGAGCTTGCAGATTGCAGCTCACGCTCACACCAGCGAGTCAAGGGGAGGCGCACCACGGGGCACAAAAGGAACACGAGCGTCAGCTCTGGCAGCAGAAGCGGGATACAATCAGCAGTTAGGGATACAGATCCCTCGTCAGGCACAGATGAGCAGCAGTTCAGAGTGAACAGAGAACCGGTGAGTGGCCTCCTTACAAGAGTTCTTCACCCCTTCATCGTACTTCCACCTGATAGAGCACGCAGGTCACCCGCTCAGTTTTACCATACTCACCTGGGCCCATAAGCATTGCAAAACACTTTGACCAGGTAACCCTGCCTATCAGGGATTTATTCTAACTTAGGACTTTAAGCTATACACCTCGACTTACCAATCCTTGTAATCGGTACCTACAGTCCTAAGGGCTCAATGGAGTTAGCAAGAAAATAGGTAGAAAAATAACATTTGCACTCATAATATAACCACAAACTCGGGAAAGGTTTAAATACTTTATCTATGAATATTCTTAAATGTCAGAATCCAAGCATTTGAAATCAAATATCTTTCGATTAGGAAGATAACGGTTAAAATGCATATATGCAAAGAATTTATAAGTCTGTCTTTAAGCATCTGACAATAGGAAGGGTAGAAAAAGGGAAACAATACACTGACATACCCACACGTTTTATAATTACCTAGAATGGTGTGAAGACCAACCCTGGCCATGGCTGGGATAAAGGATGGAACCCCAATAGCGCAGATGCCAGCAGGATTAAACAGGTGCAGACCAGAATCAGGACAGGTATGGACCAAATTGGATCAGGACAGGACCACCACAGGTTAAGACCGGCACCCACAGCTAAAGTTGCAACGCCTGTGTTACTCCTTGCTCTGCAGATAACAATCAAACCCCGATTGGGTCATCGAATCTTCTGACAGAGTGCTCCACCAGCACCTCTGCTCCCAGACCCCGATTGGGTTATCGATCTCCTCCTTAACCCCGATTGGGTTATCGAATCTTCTGACAGAGTGCTCCGCCAGCACCTCTGTTCTTGATCACCTATTGAGTGCGTTGGATCAGTAATAGGTCAGCTATTCGGACAAGTCGGACAAAATAACTAGCTAAGCCTACTCTAGTTATAAACTTTGCCAGGGCAGTGTACCACCCTCCAATGTTGCAAATGTGTGGATCCTCAATTTTGATTGGACAAAAGACGAGGAGAAGTCATCACATCATGTCGATATGAGGTCACTTCATTCAAATATGGAAATTAATATTCCCACCCATAAATTTCATTTCCCATGCACTTTTATTCCACCCGGCAGTGACTGTATCAATAATAAATACAATGTAGTACATATTCTAGTTCAGCTTCCTCCATAAGGATCAGGTGGTAGAGTTCCCACGAGCATCTTCTAGCAAGTCAGGACGTGGTCAGGTTTTTAGCAAGTCAGGACTTGGCCAGGTTTCAAAGATCAGTGCTACAGAGACTTGAGCTTTTCTGCGCAATTGTAGTCCCTCCAAAGATGGAGTTCGGAAATACATGTCTAGCCCAAATACGATACATGCAAAAATACAACAGAAACAGTTTTAGAACAGAGAATAAATGAATGCACTGTATACCACTTATCTCTATTCTATTCCGATTGCTTTAATTTAACGACAGAATTTAGTTATTGTGCGGAATGAACATGCTTTAGTAAAGCAGCCACACAAGTATGTGAAACATAGAGTAGCCATCTTTAGTTCTAGTGTGCAGAAGCAAAAGTTTCCCACCTGTAATCGCCTAGTTCCTCAGGATTGGGTAACAAAGGACAATACCCAGATGCTCGTGAGAGCACAAAAACACAGGACAGAATTGTAGGGTTACTTAAACCGGAATTTATTGTAGCACTGAGCTGCCTGTTGTAAAGTCTAGCATCGAGACCTGGTATAGTGAGTAGTCACCCCTTGGATGGTTGAGCCTCCCGGTCCAACCGCCCTCTGCACGAATGCCGATCCCGGCACTCCCCAACAAAGGACACCGTGCTAAGTAGTGGCCAACAATGCCACTCGAGTAAGGCGTCAAAGGTCAGTGATACTTCACAGTTCGTCCTCTGCAAGGTGTCGGTCCCGACACTCTCCAACGGAGGGCAAAACACAGGACAAATGACCGGTTCCAGTTGCCCTTGTACAACTGCTTGTAGTAACCCACACAATAGGGTATGGCTTCCCACTCACTCGATAACCCTCGAGCGGGGACTATGGCAAGGATCAACAAAGGATGGCGTCCGCCTCACTCGATAACCCTCGAGCGGGGACTATGGCAAGGTTCAACAAATGATGGCGTCCGCCTCACTCGATAACCCTCGAGCGGGGACTATGGCAAGGTTCAACAAATGATGGCGTCCGCCTCACTCGATAACCCTCGAGCGGGGACTATGGCAAGGTTCAACAAATGATGGCGTCCGCCTCACTCGATAACCCTCGAGCGGGGACTACAGCCTGACCGGAGTTGACGGGTGGGGTGTTTGCTCGTAAACATACGAGCGTAAACTGCTGTTCCTAACCGCTGCTTTACAACACCCTGACAGCGGGACTCGTCGGTCTATGTGCACCGGAGCTTCCCAGTATTTGCCACACACGGGAGGCAAGGTTAAAGGTCCGTAAACAAGTCTCACCTTCCTTGAAGTACAGGCAGGTTGTTCCTTCGATAGAACACGGAATATTCAACGCCGTTTTCTGCATCCTGGGGGCGTTTTATGTCAGCGCGGACTGCGCATGCTCCCTGCGTTGTCCTCTGGGAAATGTAGTTCCCTGACGAACTTCCTGGGGTTTGTAGTTCTATGAACGGACCGATCCCCGCTACATGTCGTGGACGTCAGTCTGTGTCCTAACACCACCAAAGCAGATAGTTTGTCATGTCACGTGAGTACAAACGAATTACGGTTAGTAAAATCACATTGTAAAGCTTCCCCTAGATACTAGAAATGTAATGTGGTGCATTATTAATAAGACAAAACATGTTGGTTAATTACTTTAACTGTTATTTGAGAGGGTTGAGTACTAGCAAGTCGCTTTAAGTGCGCAACCTTGCTTCATCACACCGATCTACCCAGCCATCCTTTCACTCTTCTATCTAGTCATTCATTACCCCCTCCATCAATCCCTTCCCATTTCCATCCACCCTTTTATATATACAAGTATCGATTCAAACATCCAACCCTAACTATATTCATGTATTTATCTAGCCATTCTTTCACCCACCTCTACTTTCACTGTGCCCCATCTGTCCATCTCCATCTTCATCCTTTAATCCATTCACTCTTTAACCTATTGATACTTTGACTCTTCCATACATCCTTTCAAACTTCCATTTATCCATCCTTTCACTCACTCATTCTTTCACCCTACCTTTCACCCTTCCATATTACCTTTCAGTTTCTTCCTTATTTCCTTCCTCATCCCTTCCTTCCTTTCAACCTTCTTTTCTTCTATCTTTCTCTGTTCTCTTTCTATATACCCATCTTTTGTCTCTTATCCTTACTTTTTCCTTCTTACCTTTCTCATGCTCACTTTTTATGTTTGACCATCTCTTTATGTTTTAATCATGTTTTAATAGTTTTCATAATTTCTTCTTCTATGTTTCCATTGATGTGCATTTCAATGCATCTCCCACACCCCTCTATCATGGTAGTGCCTATTATTATTATTATTATTATTATTAATTGAAATTTATAAAGCGCAATTAAACCAGTAGGCGTCAAGGCGCTGAAAGATGGTAAACTAACTGCTCAGGAGTCGCCAAGGGATGAGTTACAAATATGCTTCTTGAAATAAACAAGTCTTGAGTGCTTTACGGAACAGGGCATGGAATGGGATCCACTTGAGGTCGTTGGGGAGCGTGTTCCAGAGTCTAGGCGCAAGGAAGCGAAAGGCCCTTCCACCCCATCTGACCTTGGATATTCGGGGGACAGCCAGCAGGTTTTTACTGGAAGAGCGAAGTGCCCTACCAGGGGTATAATAGGCCACAAGAGCATTGATGGCTTCAGGCCCAGTCCCATTAAGGGCACGATGCGTTAGGCAGAGAGCTTTAAAGTTAATCCTCGCCTGCATGGGGAGTCAGTGCAGGTTTTTTCTGATAGCCGTGCCCGAGGAGCGTTTAGGGGCATCCACAACAAACTGGGCAGCCGCATTCTGCACAGTCTGAAGGCGCTGGACCAGACCATTGCTAATGCCCAAAGTGCCTAAGAGTATTATTTATTATCACTTTGTCTGCAGACCTGCAGATATAGGAGGCCAACAGACAGCTAATTAACTGAAGTGGGAGCCAGTTCACGAACCCAATGAGCTTGGTGGCAGCCCTCGCTTTGGGTGCTTATGTAGGGGTATAGTGTAATTCCTATATTGCCAATTGGCTCTGCGCATTGGAATAATATAAACAGCAGTGTAGACGTAGGACTGAGGTCAACTAGGTCTCTACTGACTATATTAGACTTAATTAGTTTTGCCAGCTAGCTCAGAGGTCACTAGAAACTTTCTCGAATACACAAGGAGGAGTTTAACTTCCCTGGATAGACAAGAAGGGATTAGCTCCTGACAACCATAAACATGACAACTTTGCTCCCTCAGAATAAGAGTGTATCTCTAGAGTTGTGTGAAAACAATAGACAGCTATTTTACTCAGTCAATCGTGCATATTTAGTTTCACCAGAGTGCAGAGAATAGAGAGACGGGCGTTTTCAATAAAAGGTGTTATTTATTGAGCAGTCTTCTTTCTCATGCAAGAGAAATGAATTGCCACAATTGCAATACTTTTAGTAATGTAAGTGCGTACAGTAAAAGGAGTATTAAGAAATAATACTGTAAAAGCATTGACTCGGTTTCTTAGCCATATGATACTTTAAAATGGATAAAATATATACATACATATATACATTGACTAACGAACTCAACTGGTGCTTCTAAATACGCCTACCCCGGTGTACCTGACCTAAGCCTAATACTTGGGAAGGAGTAAGTAAGTAGCAGTTTAAGTTAAGTTGGTTTTGACAAGAATCTGAATCAAGAATTCTCTTTAAGGGTTTAGTTAGCTCCGTATCTGGGTAATAGAAAGCAGGAGGTCTGGTATCTCTCTCTCAGGACTCGATATCCCAGCAACCCGCAAGGGCGGCTGGAAACACCGCAGCTGGATTTTCTCGGCTGGAGAAAAAGACAGCGTCTCTCTCAGTGCGTCAAAAGGGAGGGGCGGCGTCCGTGGGCTCTCGCATCAGCTGGGCTCTCGGGCAAGTAGATAGCCGCTCTGCTCCAAACCACTGTGTGTTTGCTTAAGGCAACTTTGGTATATTTATACCTGAAAGGTGCCGGGTTTGACGTAAGGTTGGACATAAGACGTCAATAAAGATTTCACTAAGAACTGGCCGTTCTTTCAGTGTTCACAGGAGTTCTAGGACAAATCAAAACAGAAGCATGGGGATTTCCCAGGTTGCTGGAGGTTTGTTTTGTTTAAAGAACTCGTTGTACTCTCTAGGAGCCTGGGGAAGTAGCCTTGCTTAATTTGGACTGCATGGGCTACGACTAAATATGGATATGATTCTTATGCCTTTATAAGGATAATATTTATTATAACCACATAAGGGTATAAATCAGGAATATCGAATTAGGGTCCTAGATAGAATTACAACACCCACTCCACGATCTAATGTCCCTCATACTTAAAACTAAGCAATAGTAAGCATATAATGGTGCATGTGTTTTCCAACGTACCCCAAAATACATACTTCGCATTTGAAATGGTATATGGTAAATACACGAAAATGAGTATTGGTACTGTACGTTTTTCAAGCAGTGGTATCATTCAGTTTAAAAATGCATATATATATCAGCTGAATACACATGAAATGGCTCTTAATACAGAAGAGAAGGTCGAGACCATTCCATCACATAATAATACAAATTCTGTACATATGCTAGAGGCTGAGGTAAAATATTCTCTCTAGAGTTCCTAAAATAGAAGCTCTGCTCTCTAAGAATAGTTCTACTTTAAGCAGAGTACGCTGTGCCAGAAAAAGGTAAATATTTTGGAAGTGGAAAATGTTTTCAGTAGCTTTTGTTTATCAAAGCTGAAGGCCGAATTCAGAGTTCAGGGAACGCTGTGTGCTCGTTGCTTTAAAAGTTTTTCTTTCTGATCAGGGGAAAACATCATTTCAGACAGACTCGCAAGAAATTGGTCTACAGCATCAGGTGAAAGTTCGACCAAGTTTGAAAATGCTGCAACAGTGCAGTCGTGAGAATGATTGCTATCATTGATGTCAGGATCAGCAATGCTCACTGAAGGTTGTACCTGTGTAATGCTGCTCTCATCTCGTACTCCACTGCCACATACTCGTAGTGGTGAAGTCTCAACGAATGCCGTCATCAGAATAGGTAGCCGCTGGGGACAACACGATGCATGAGCCGTTACAGCACCTAGCAAGGTATCTGTATCCATTGGTACTGCTGATGGTATTGTAAGACAGACGTCCAACACGCATTCTTCTCCGCATAGCATACATCGAAGCACGGTAAGATGCAATTTTGCCAGATAGGTCTGAATGAAAGAAACTAGGTCATATTCAGATCTCTTAGCCGGGCTAATCCGAGGACTTTAGTTATGCGGTCCCGATAGCGTATAGCTAGGATCGTTTCTTCCATCGTTGCTGGAGTCTTGTCTGCGACTTGGCTTGCCATATCGGGGCAGAAGAATCAAAAATAAAATTCCTGCTACGAGTCCCAAAAGTAGAGGTAGGCCGCCAAAGACAGAATGGACAAAATTGGGAAAGATGCCCAGAACTGTTTTAAATGGTGTTAACAGTCCCGAAAAATTGTCTTAAATACATGTGCGATGCCACTGGTATCTGACATGTTTAGGATTTGGCTTAGCATTTCTACGAAATGCACGGGGCAATTTGTTGATAAAAGGTTATGTATCTCTGCCGTTGTCCTTGCGACTTGCAGATCATACGTTTCCTTGGACGAGGTCAAAGGCACAGCTGTTTGTAAAAGAATAGACTTCATTCTGCTTAAAGTATGAATTCGAATAGAAGAGATATTCAAACGAGGCCATATTGCCGCCTCCATATCTGGAGTGCTGTTTGGATACAATACTTGCATACAGCAAGTGACCATGGAACTAACGCTGACGAGATAGGCTTTCCCTGGCACCATGCCACAACTTATGTGGTCATTTATTAGAATATAACTCCCGGTAGAAAGTTGTCTAAAGAATGGCTCTATCTGTGTTGCAGGAGTGCCGTGCAGGTGACATGAAAGGTTATTCGAAGACCCTTCGCAGGCTCCATGCAAATTAATACCTTGACACAGAAGTGCACAGAAGTGCACAGAAGTGTACCTCTTAGTGATCTTTTACAATTTTTACCACTAAGAAATACATTCTTTTTCTTTTCAGTGTAACATGTGTGTGTATAAGGTAAATTCCATGTTGACTTGATGTACCCTTTACCCAACCTTTCATACTGGCCCGCTGGTATATATTCTTGGCAGTATTTAAATTGGAAAGTTGTTATCGGAATTGTGATTATTCCATGTATTATCCATTCAATGACAGGTCTTTCTGACATTGTCAATCTCTCAAGTTTTACAATGCTCAGAATCATATAGTCTGCTTCTTTTTGTGCCAAACTGATTTGTTTATCAGTAAGGTTAAAGATAGAAAATAATGACGTTACATTGATTAAACGCCATGGCACGTAGCCTGAACGCAGATTTTGCAATGTCCAGCCAAGCTGTACAATAGAACGTAATTGGGACTGACCATGTTGTAACATTAGTAAGTCCTGCTCTATTATGTCGATAGCAGATGATACGATACGGTCCAGTGAATATATTCTGGAGGACAGAGTCGTTAACCCATTGTCCACAACAGAAAGTGATTTTTCCAAATTAATACGATCAATTTCTCGTATTTTTTTCTGCTGTTTCAATTTGCATTACTTTCCAAGCTTCGTTGTACGCAGCGTATATACCGGCCGCTGTGAAACATTTTTGACGCTGTTTGCGTGGTCCCAATATGAAATCACGCAAGTCTTTAAGTAAAGTCAAGTGTTGCTTAATTTCAGCCAGTGTGGATTTCTGTAGCCATTCGAGGCATAGTTTCCCTACACTGTATGTTGTAACTATCCCTGGATGTTGTCTCTGGGAGTATCTTGGGTCTGGCCTGTTCAGTTTTAACCCCTGTATTTTGTTCAGGAATCTATCTTGACAGTTATTTGTGTCTGTGGGCCAGATCAACCATTTTTTCCAATCAGGATGTGTTCTGTTTTGGTGTAAAATATGGGATACGTCTATCTCCATATCAGTAGTGCTATTACTATCAGGTATGGGCTTTGGAATAGACGGTTTGTTTAAGTCTTTAATTTTGGCTAGGCCAAGACAGGTAGTCTGTTGAATGGTGTCATTCAAGAATATTAATTATTCTGGGATCATGCAGGCTCTAAATAATGCTTCTAGACCTTGGACCTGCCATTCTTTTGTACCCCAGATGGTTTTTGTTTCAATGTTGTCTTTCCAGAATTCAAAACCAAATGTAATAATTTTTTCATAAAATGTTTCAGAATAGATCAATTTAGTATTTGTCAGCATTGTTTTCATTCCTGTCTTATTTAACATTTTAAAATAAAACGTTTCTGCATCACTTGTGTTAAAACCTGAGAAGTATGGGGATTTCTCATAAAACGTTTTTGAGCTGCCTTTTGGTGGAGTTGCACAATGTTCCCATTGGTTATAATTAAAAACATTTCTAGGTTGAGCAGATTTATGCAAATAGTGATGACCAAAATGATTATAACAATATAAATCTGCATAATTTGAGGAACACTGCGAATAATCATGTCCTGTGAATTTTGCTGACATTACTAAATCTGACATCATATTATTAATGTTTTCAAAGTCCCAATCATCAGAAAAAGTATTTGGTTTTACAAAGTCGCTTAATGAAACTTTAAACTGGTGTGGATATTTCAAGAGCTCAATCGGGCCAAAAATGTCAAATTCAGTTCTGTCCCATGCTACCCCACCGGGTATTGGATTGGCTGTGACGTTCACTGATGATAGTTCTCTTTTCTCGATGTGAGATGACTGGTGAGGTTTTAGGACCAAGTTGATGTTCTGACTTGCTGTGTCCATTGTACTGTATTTCCCTTCAATTAATTTTCCCAAACAAAGAAACATGATGAGCCAAAGCAGGAGGAAAAGTACACCTAACACAATCCAAAATTCAATCCATGGAGAAATCAGATAGGTTTCTTTGAGTTGATTAAAGAGTTCAGTTACTTTGTCTTTGAAAGTTTTTGTTGCTGGTGTTTCTTCAGGTTCGATTGGATCTTCAGAAAAGTCATCGAAATTGATGAAGTAGCCAGATGCAGTTCTGTCAATTGTTGGAATTGCTTCCGGATTTTCATTTGCTTTTGGATTTTTCTTTGTTTCATTAGCATAATCTGAGGCTACATCGTTGTAGACTGGTGTTTCTTGACAAACTGTTGTAATTTGCGTCTCAAGAGGCATAAGTTCCATCGCTTTGTTGCATAGTCCTTTTTTATTTACTGCAGGTTTATCGAATGTGATTAGTCTCTCAGTTTGAATCTCTTGTATTGTAGCAAATTTTGGTACTCTGCTATTTCTTGGGAGTCTACTGGGCCTACTACTTATTATTGGCCACATGATTGTGGTTTTACCAGGTCGATGGATACAACTCGGTTCTCCTTTTTACCAGCAAGGGGCGGTAGTACTACTGATCTTGTTCCGTTGACAGCTAAGACAGGTACTGCTTTTCTGTAAGAAGGCCCAAATTCCTTCTTTACCGCGATCTTCTCTCTTTGACCAGATCCCCAATCTTTGGAATCCAGACAGGTCTTGCTGGGACAGGTGGTTTTTCTTCAGTGGCTGTTGGCTGTTGCTTTAACTTTATGTTGCTCAGGTTTCGTCTTGTTTCATTTAATTCCTGTAAAACAGCCAAACGGTCTTTGATATCAAAGCATTTTTCTTCTACCACTGAAGTGTGACTATCAAGGTCCTGAATAAACATTCTAGTACTGAACAATAGTTCGTACGGACTGAGACCGTTTAGAGAATTTCTTGGCAGATTATTAAGACTACGTTGGACACTTGTTAAATGTTGGACCCACCCATCACTCAAACCTAATACCCTCGCCGTTATAGATTGCTTTATGTCCCGGTTTTTCCTTTCCACTACCGTATTTCCCTCAGGATGGAAGGGACAAGAGTACCGCAATGCAATGCCCATGCTGGCCATGGCCTCCTTGTAAGCCCTAGAGCTAAACGCAGGACCCTGGTCAGAATGTAGCATGCCAATTGCATATGTACCGATAAAGACTTGCAAATCTTTTATAACAGTTCTGGCGTCAGCCGAGCGCTGGGGTCTACATTGTAAGTGAATCTAGTCTTAAACATAAATGGGACACATTTCTCCTACTGGATTTCTGCGTATAGATAGCCTTATGCTTTCTAAAAAGAGGGTCCTGGCATTACTCCGGTCGGTTTGCGACTGCGATCTCTGTTGTAGTTTGGACAGCCCATTGCAAATGTGTGAAATTGCAGGCTCATCCCCGGCCACCAGTATTCTGACTGTAATTCTTTCAAAGATTCCTTGATCTCCCGGTGTCTTAGACCCAATCCTATGTGTGCGTCCGCTATTAAAAAGACTCTCCTGTTCGTGTTTGGAATTACTCTATCCCCCACTCCAGGGATTCGAGCAAAAGGAACGGAGTTTGCATCAATTATGTATGTATTACTGAGTGGATAGTTCAGAGGTAATGCTGCATAGTCGCCTTTTAAAGACGCTTTTACAGCCAGCACTGTTTCCCCGTCTATGTATTATTCTGAACGTTTTTTTGTGGCTACGGAAGCCGGTTGAGCTACTTCCGCTGTGGCTCTGCGAGCCAATGAATTCCCTGCAACGTGAACGCCATCACGTTGATGACTCAGTGTATGTATCACGTGAGTCTTTTGTAGTTCTTTCTGCAAAAGAAGTATCTGTTCCCAAACCTTTTTATGCTTTATTGTGGCACCCGTGTCATCTTTGTAATCGTTTTGAACCCAGTTCTGCAAGTCATTATTGTAAGACTTGACGCAGTAATGAGAATCGCACACTATTAGTGTGGGGAATTCGCGATCTGCATTTTCAAGCGCCATCTTTAAAGATCTTATTTCAGCTCGCTGAGTTGAACAGTTTCTGAGTGATTCAGTTTTGGTAATTAACGGTCTGAATTTACCCAAGCGCCAGCGACCTTTAACAATCGCGCACGCTGCGTTGTAGGACTTTTTTCACTACATCGTAGTGTTGTGCAAATCTGTCCATGTAGATTACACATGTGTATTGTTCGAGAGGCAGAATTTCGATTGGCAGAGGATATTCTTCTTCATATTCTAGATTTTCTAGGTTTTTCATTTTCGGGTCAAAATAGTATTTCACGTCTTCTGCAGCAAGAGAATTTTCCCATTGTATCCATTTTGGATCTAATGCCACAGTAGTCAAATTGCGTGGGCTTGTTAACGCCTCAAGGGCTGATTCTGCTGTTAAAATAGTTATTCTTCTGCCTTGGGCTTGGTCTCTTTCTTTTGCTACAGCAGTTTGAACCGCTATTAGACTTTTTTCAGTAGAACTGAATTTCATTCCGGCTTGTGTGTACAAGTGTGATTTGTAACCTATTGGTACCGTTTCTCCCTTGTTAGAGGTTAGGTACGTGAATCCACATCTTCCTGGGATGACTTGGATTACAAGGTTGCAAACATTCTCGCGTGTTTGCAATTTTGTTTTAGCTAACATGTCTGTTTGCAATGATCTTAAAATTTCTGTATGTTTCTGAGTCCAATTGATTGGTTTGAAATCAGGTTTTATTAATTCATAGAGAGGTTTAACCCTCTGTGCATAATTTAAAATGTATGTTCTTCCAAAATTCAGGAAACCTAGTATTGATTGTAAGTTCTACAGCGTTTTAGGTGCTTGGAGTACAGCACACTTCTCTAAGAAGATGTCTGCTAGGCTTTTGTCTTCCCTTGATAATTCATATCCTAGAAATAGGACAGTTAGATGAGCAATTCTTGACTTTTTAAAGTTGAATTTGCAACCCTCAGCTGCGAAACCAAGTATTATGGTGTTCACTCTTTTCAAGTGAAAATCCAGGTCATCATCTGTGAGATAGATGTCATCGACATACAATAATGCTTCATCATCATATATTTGTAGTAACTCTGTTACTCTTGCTGAGAATAATCCTGGGCTATTCTTGAATCCCTGTGGGAGTCGACAGAAGTGTTTTTGCGACCCCATTATTGAGAACGCGGTCAAATACCTGCTCTCAGGTGCAATGTTTTGACAAAAGAATCCATTAGAGATGTCTAATGTTGTTTTGTATTTTTTGCGCACAATGTTATTCATTAGTGCTGCACTGTGTGAGTTTTGTACTGCAAATGTTTTGCAACATGAGTTAAGGTGTCTGTAGTCCAAAACTAGACGATATGAATCGTCTGGTTTGGAGACAGGAACCAAAGGATTGTTCATTTGTGAGGTGCATGTTTCAATCACCCCCTGGTATTCAAGTTGATCTAAGATCTCCCTGACTTGCTTTTTAGCTTCTTGTTTAACTGGGTACTGCCTTTGTGCAGTCAGTTGACATTTTAACTGTATTTTGTGAGGAGGAGAGTCCTCATCCCATACTACATGATTTTTATATAATGCAGGAGCTTGGACAACTGCCCATTTTCTTGCAAGTGTATATTTTTTATGAATTGGAATATGATTTGAGAAGGCAGGCATAATCATTTCTTCGCCATGAGGGGACTCCCTGACAAACTCTGGTGGCCAGTCTTTCTCAGCTAACAGGATGTCATAGCCTTTCGAAAGGTTATCCCAAAAGAGACCCCTTACTTTCCTAGTCTTCTCCCTCTATACGTAACGTTATTTCGTATATTTTATGAGGTTTGCTAACTCTGGTATCTGCAGTTTCCACTTGAATGTATTCATTCGTGTCCACTGTCTCCACAAGATTCATCAGGATCTTGCGAGCTATGGTCACTTCTGCTGCGCTGTCTAGCATTGTCTGAGCCCACTCTCCATTTTTCAGTTGTGTCCTCAGTATCCTCGGCATGTTTAATTATTTTAATACTGGCTACCTTCTTTCTTGGAAATTGTAATTTTTTACATTGATGAGCAGGTTCTTTGTCTTTGGACTTGACGTGCTCTTCCTTTTGTTCTGACCGTCCTCTTCTTTCCGATTTCTGTGAGGAAGTCTGAAAAGATCGAGAGGGACATGTATCAATATCTTGATATCTATCAGGTTTTCTCAAATTATCCCTATTTCTAAGGTTGTATCTTTTCTCAGAGGGCTCCATCTGGGGAGACTTGTGTCCTTGGTCCGGAGATCTTTCTCTCCGTTGAGGACACCTTCCTCTGGACTGGAAACATTTTTCTTTGGGAGTGGATTGTTTATTTCCATCCCAGCTCTTTTTTGGAGTGTTTAGATTATTTTTAATAAAAGTTTTTTCAGGATTTTCAGTTAGTTGGGGTCTTACTGGTTTCCCACCCAAACTATCTCTTCCTAGTTCTTCATAGGATTTTTCTATGATTTTGGCAAGTTCAAAAGGTTGTTCTGCTATATCTGTTTCTTTCAATTTCTGGCGGATTGCCACAGCTGCTGCTTCTCCTTTTATGTTGGATAGTAATATAGCCGAGACCTGCTTGAAGTCTTTCAGTAATTTCATACCCTGAGTTAAAGCAGGTTCTGGAACGTATTCATTTTGAATCTGTCTTAACACATCTGGTATTACCGCCATGGACGGAACACCATGTGTTTTTGTGTAAATGGAAGCAAAGACTGTGCCCCAAGTGTCACAGTCCTCCACATGTGGTGCGATCCCCATTGGAAGACAGATAGTCAGAATTCTGTGTTTCTCAGTAGGTGTAGTATCAGGAAATACTGCCTCTATTTGAGTGATTTTTTGTGCTAACCAGAATGGAATTAGTTCCCGTTTTGCGGGTGTTTTACCAAGACATGATTGTATGTTCTGTGGTGTAATTTTGTTTGTGTTCCCCTGATGAGGGGTCAGCTGTGGAATGTTAATTGCTGGTTGGACTGTTGAAGTCCGCATTACATATTGGACCAATTGTCTATGTATTTTAATTAGTTGTTTTAGCTGGGCTAAAAGTTCCTGGTTTGACATTTTCTCAATGTCTGGATGTGGTGTGTAGCTGGCTAGAACCGGTCACGTTGCTCCTGGTCTACCTAGTGGACCGAGCCTGGTGATGTGATTTTGATGTTTTAGGGCGCCTTTAAACCAGAGCAGGTGCTCTTGGTAATTTAATGGGATTTCAACCTCCTCGAAAGGAGTGTATTCATCCAGAGGTTCCTCTATTTTGTAACAGTGGAGGTCGTGTGTCACAGCATTTGCTGCTGGAAAATGTATCCATGAATAGAATACCTCTGTCTGCCGATATTCATGGGCCACTACCACGAATATGACTGTACCACCTCGTGATGTTAGTCCATTTTCTATGAGTTTAATAGTTATAGTTTTCCTTACATTTACCGGAATGATTATAGCATTCGGGTCATTTTCTTGGAGACTTGTGTCATACGCTAGGAGTTGAGCTGCTATTCTAGCTGCCTCCCTTTCGTCTTCACTTTCCATCATTTTTACTTACAGAAAGTTTTTTGTTGTAGATCAAGTTTCAAGGGAAACAAAGATTAGGTGCACAATATTTTGGAACACTGTATCCTTCAACGTTGACTAAACCAAAAACTATACATATGAATCTCTTCCTACTAAGTTCCGGCGGATTTTAACCTTTTACCCACTCCAGACGTCTTTTGGAGTATTTATGGGAAAAAGGGTTCTGTGTGAAAAAGCACGACTGAGTTACTCTAGTGTATTGCGTTAGATTATCGCCTTACCAAATGTTGGGAGCCATGTAGTGTAGTTCCTATATTCCCAATAGGCTCTGCGCATTGGAATAATATAAACAGCAGTGTAGACGTAGGACTGAGGTCAACTAGGTCTCTACTGACTATATTAGACTTAATTAGTTTTGCCAGCTAGCTCAGAGGTCACTAGAAACTTTCTCGAATACACAAGGAGTAGTTTAACTTCCCTGGATAGACAAGAAGGGATTAGCTTCTGACAACCATAAACATGACAACTTTGCTCCCTCAGAATAAGAGTGTATCTCTAGAGTCGTGTGAAAACAATAGACAGCTATTTTACTCAGTCAATCGTGCATACTTAGTTTCACCAGAGTGCAGAGAATAAAGAGACGGGCGTTTTCAATAAAAGGTGTTATTTATTGAGCAGTCTTCTTTCTCAGGCAAGAGAAATGAACTGCCACAATTGCAATACTTATAGTAAAGTAAAGTGCGTACAGTAAAAGGACACATACATATATACTCAACTGGTGCTTCTAAATACGTCTACCCCGGTGTACCTGACCTAAGCCTAATACTTGGGAAGGAGTAAGTAAGTAGCAGTTTCAGTTACGTTGGTTTTGCCAAGAATCTGAATCAAGAATTCTCTTTAAGGGTTTAGTCAGCTCCGAACCTGGGTAATAGAAAGCAGGAGGTCTGGTATCTCTCTCTCAGGACTCGATATCCCAGCAACCCGCAAGGGTGGCTGGCAACACCGGAGCTGGATTTTCTCGGCTGGAGAAAAAGACAGCGTCTCTCTCAGTGCGTCAAAAGGGAGGGGCGGCGTCCGTGGGCTCTCGCATCAGCTGGGCTCTCGGGCAAGTAGATAGCCGCTCTGCTCCAAACCACTGTGTGTTTGCTTAAGGCAAGGTTGGTATATTTATACCTGAAAGGTGCAGGGTTTGACGTAAGGTTGGACATAAGACGTTAATAAAGATGTCACTAAGAACTGGCCGTTCTTTCAGTGTTCACAGGAGTTCTAGGACAAATCAAAACAGAAGCATGGGGATTTCCCAGGTTGCTGGAGGTTTGTTTTGTTTAAAGAACTCGTTGTACTCTCTAGGAGCCTGGGGAAGTAGCCTTGCTTAATTTGGACTGCATGGGCAACGACTAAATATGGATATGATTCTTATGCCTTTATAAGGATATTATTTATTATAACCACATAAGGGCATAAATCAGGAATATCGAATTAGGGTCCTAGATAGAATTACAACAGGGGAATTCATACACCACTATGAAGACTGTCCAGAGAGTGCAAAAAATATCTTGTTACTGTCACCAGATGCTGAAAAGTGTTCAACAGGGTAAACTGGCACATATCTCCTGACTGGTTGTGCCCTGGAATACAGCCCTCAATATTACACCAGCCTTTGGTTCCCTGTGTTTCTATCTGGAGGGGATCCGGCAGTTTGGGCTGGACAGTTCCTTTTGCAACAGGACCAATGCTAATTTGAATTTGCAGGTCTCCATTTAGAAGGGGACAGTGGGTAAACAATGATGGGCTGGAAATCACTCCTGAATGATCGCCAATGGCTTAGACTAATGCAATCATTTCCTCTTTCACTTTGTTGTTGGTCATTTTACAAATGGCTCCGTGCTAGCAAACCCCTGGTTTTGTTTAATCTTTTCATTGAAATTTTGTAATTATATGAAAACGTGAGGAAGAAATACATAACAACAACGAGTATCAGTTGGAGCGACAATTTACATTATTGAAAGGTGCATAAAAACCTTACAAAGATAGAAAACAAAACAACAGCGAAAGTATCATGCCTTAAAGATATACAGTCACTTAAGCAATTGTACTTTGACCTTCCGACATTTTAAATCCATCTTCCCACCCTGTCATTAAAGCAATATCACAGCACGTGGAAGAGCGCTAATTGCTCTCCACAACCTTAGGGCTGCACAGCAACCAAACCCCGGATACACACATTATTGTCAAAGGATTAACGATCTCAAAGGCGCCTACAGAAAGATGTGTGAGACTGCATGTCTGCAGATGATATCTTGGTAACCTTATTCAACCCACTTAGCTCCCTGCCAGACTTGCTGGACGACTTACAACACTAACAAGCACTGGTGTCTGGTTTCAAGATAAATATCTCCAATTCTGAGGTGAGATCAGTTCAGTTCGGAGGCAGAGGAATTACTAAAGACGTGTATAGGCCCCTCCACTGCTCAAGCGATGGCCCTAACTCATCACACACTTGGAGGAGCTAAACCACGATATGCAGAAATGACACACGAAGCTCTATTACTGGATTGGTTGCGTTGCAGAAGCGAAGATGTCTGTGCTCCCCAGGGGGCTTTAAATGTCCCTCTTATTCTCACGCACAGTTCTCCAAAAGAGTGGCAACAACTCCAATTTGTAAGTAAGCACTTTTTCTGGGGTGACAAGAATGTCAGAGTAGTTAGCAGTCACTTTGTTCTTCTGGTGAAAGATGGAGCGGAAAGCTTGCCTTTACTAACATATCAAGCATTTGCAATGCAATAGGTCTCGCATTCACATGAGTTTGCGCTATTGACATTGCAAATAACAATGCCTTTTATTTGTGTTTTCCTTTTAAAAACATAAATACAAGGCATTGTAATTTACTCTGCAGATCTCTCTATCAGTAATATCCACGTCAGTATTATCAACTAATTTATGGATGTATGACACTACAACGCATGCTTTTACAACGCATGCTGTTACAACGCAGGTTTTACATCGCATGCCATTACAACGCATAATGCTTTTGGGTGCTGGATAGGGAATAGTTTAATTTACTATTCCAACTCCAGTCCCCGTGGACACTAGGGAAGGTTATTGGATAGTAAATTAACCTATTCCCTATCCTAGAGCGCCCCCTACAGCAATGCGTTGTAATAGTTTGCGTTGTAAAAGTTGCGTTGTAATAGCACTTCGTTGTAAAAGTTTCGTTGTAATGGCTGTTTCCCCTAATTTATGTTAAAAGGGATAGAAAAATGCATATCATTTTATTTTATTGTTTTTATATGGTATTAGCAAAGCCTAGGGGTCGGTCCTGAGCTCTCCTCAGGCATATGCAGCAGAGAGGTAATAACCGGTTAAGGTAGTAGGATTATCCTCTGAGAGGAGGATAATAGTAGCAGTCGGTCACAGGAGCCAGTACTGTCAGCTATGTTGCACCCCAGAGGCCTCAACTTGTGTCTCCAGGGACTTCCTGAATCTCAGAAAACATTATTTGGTACGAAGAGCTAAAGGAAGCAAGTTCCACAGAAAGGAGTCGAGCATGAGGTTCGCTGCTCATACATTTCTTGTACCTCAGCAAATAAAAGGAGAATCAGATTTATGGGGACCACATTGGGTGTGGTGGCAGATGGTATGGCACCAGCAAGATGGAAAGGCAGGTGCGTCCTGCCCTTGTTGGGTCCATGCACGAGGCAGGAGATCTTGAAATTGGCCCCCTGCTTCATCAGGAATCAGTGGATAGATTTCAGGGCAATGAGATGTGGTCAGTTCACCTCAGATCAAGGATGCGCTACATATGTAGTTTTGAACTTTTTGGCATTTGTCCATAGTTTTCGCAGGAAGGCCTCCATGGATTCTGTTACAACAATCAAATCTACATATGGCCATGGCTAGCTAAAGGGTGGATTTTCTGGAAGAGATGCAACAGGGTCTAGAAGTCTCAAATGACGCATGCAGTGTAAAACATTGTGCTGTGATGCTTTTGCCTATGAAATCATTGACCACTTCACATCTGGAACAGCACACTGATTCTGACATTTTGAGAGGTTGGTAGTGGCAGTCTCATGGAAGAAGTCCAGCTATACGTAAAAGACTAAAGACAGAGTCAACATTGGTTCATGCTGTCCTACACACTTTGAGGCAAGCTATGATTCATTACTGATCACATGACTCATTGGAGACTTTGGTGTATACTTGGGTTTTATTCTCCTGACCCTGCATGCCATAAATGACAGCACTACTGCTGCCCTACATTGCAAAGGAAAGGATTTCAAGACCCAAGCATCCGACCTACAAACTAAACTTGAGAAACGTAATTACCCAAAAGGAATCATCAACAAAGCGATGAAAATAGCCCGAAATAATAACAGGGACGCACTGTTGGAGGACAAGACACCTGATGACCATGAGGAGAGGCCAATTTGTGTTACCATGTTCAACACCCACTCGACTAGTTAACCAAAATTGTCCATAAACATTGGATACTCTTAAATTGTTGTAAACTCAACCTCCCAACTCCCATGTTCGCGCATAAGAGAGGAAGGAATTTGAAGGACATGCTTGTGCACACAAGACCATGAGCAGGACCACAAAAACACCTGAGGGACGACTTCTCCCACCAGTACAGGGTCACCATCCCTGTGGTAACTGCAGCACATGTCACCTTACCAAGAGGAGTAGACAAATAAGATTCAGGAATGGTACGGAATGTGAACAGAGAAGTTTCACCAATTGCAACAGTAAAAATGTTATATATATGATCACCTGCCCATGCAGCCTAGAATATATAGGCATGACGACAAGACCAGTCAAGGTTCACATAGGGGAACATAGGAGCAACGTTTGTTGCAAGAAGAGTACAACCAAGATGTCATGACACTATCTGACCACTGAACATACTGTGGATGATTTGAAATGGACCACCATTGAACAACTTAATGATCAAAATGGTCTTTTTGAGAAAGAACAGTGGTGGGTGTTCCATTTGGGGACGCACATCGAGGGTCTCAATGATGATATACCTTGTAGTCAATTTACATAAACCCATGCGTAGATATTCTTAAAAACTCATCACAGAGAATAATCTGAATGATGGCGCCAACCATAGAGAAGAATCTGAGTAATAGCACCCGCTATGAATTTCCATGTCAACAGACAGGGGCTCAGCTCTTTGCCCCTCATTTTGTCTCTCAAGGGTTTTTCAACCAGTTTTCCCAGTACCAATAGTGGGACCAGGAAACCATTAAGGAGATCTTGTCCTATAGCATCAGAATATCTCGCACATTTAGTGCCCATTTAGAACAAGCTAGATATTGTACTTCTCCATCGAAAAAGTGCCTGACACTGGTCCCAATGTGGGATACCAGAAGAGCAACACAACTGGTCTGTTTCTTTCACCTCATGTGATAGGAATAAAAAAACACTGCAGAGGTTTATGCAAAATCCTACTAATGTAATATCAAAATTACTAAGTCATGCAAACTTATAGAACATGCCCTCATTTAAAATTTCTTTAATTATCTTGCCTCTTTTTCTTCTCAATAAAAATAATTAGGGGCTAACAGACAGGATCAGTGCAATAATCAAGCACTCAACAAAACCGATTTCTCGTTTAATTAAACCAAACAGGTTAGCAGTCAAGCTTTTTGAGACTCTGCGAAGCCATGCAGGGTCAGCATAGCATCGAAACTACTTCCGGGAGAGGCCCTCGAGCACAGAGCATCCTCAGTGAAGGTGCGAGCAAGGACTCCCTCCTGTAATGGCGCATAGGAGGTGAGCACTCTAGCCTCCCAATTCAATCCCGCCTACCAGAAGTATGTCATCGGAGCAACGTCCATGACTTTCTCTACAGGTGCTCAGAATTAACTCAGGGCACACCCCGCACGGTCCTATTGTTCGACGGAGCCGCGTTATGGCTTCATACAGTGAGGCAGTGTCCTGGGAGTAGTAAGTACGGCATAGCCGATCATCGCCAACAGGCTGTTTAAAGACTAGGCCAATGGTCTTTAGAGACCTCTCTTAAAACCATCTTAAATTTTTTTTCAGAGTATGACTACCGACACCCTTCCCACCCGTTTAAAAGGCTCATTGGGAATTTTTATCCTAGATAACAAGTAGGTTGATAACCTTGATAACTACCTGTATTTCTTTCCTCAGGCACGTTACTCTTGTTAAACTACTGTGTGGTTTTTATAGTGCACCTACCAACTTATAGACTTTGTTATATCTTATTTACTAGTTTAACATGTACTCTAGCCCTGCTGCCTCTAGCTGCTCAGCCAGAGTGTGAGTTGGTCTTAGAATGTTGGCGTGCCTGTGATGCGTGGAATGCCTGGGTATCTGAGTGGGATGAATGTTGGCAGTTAGTGATGGGCTGAGCAGCTAGGAGGCTGCTCCTGGTGGGGCTCATACCACACTAGACTGGCTGGAGTCAAGACAGATGTAACCTGATCTGAAGATTAATAAAGAAGACCTAAATATACATCCTGGCTCCTGGTGTCTTTCTACATAGGACACAACATATTCTAGGCGGCGAGCGGACTAGGACCTAGAGACTCTTCATACAGTACAGAAACATAAGGCACTACAGAGAAACTACAAGTGAAATCAAGAGATCCTACAAGCAACTACTACTACAAAGATTGTATTTCCAGGCAAGCCAGCACCAGCCCCACCAGTGTCCTCCCAACGGACAGCGCCAACGAACAGTGTCACTCCCTAATGACACTACAGCCTGGGAATACTAAAGCAACAATGAGTTGGAGGAGTAGTTCAACTACAACCGCATTTGGTGTTCCAGCCACAAAGGACTACAGTGAGTTGGATGAGTAGTTCAACTACAACCGGATTTGGTGTTCCAGCCACAAAGGACTACAGTGAGTTGGAGGAGTAGTCATACTACAGCCACATCTGGTGTTCCAGCCATGTTGTTACCTACAAAAGGGTTTGGTGAGTTAGATGGATAGCTTCTCTACAACCAGGTGTTGGTGTTCCAGCCACATTGCTCTACAGAGTCTACAGCGTCCTAAAGAAAATGGCACACTTTGGGATTTTACGTCATCAAGTGGTCAATACAATCAACGTGCAGTGCTTGCACAGATGGTGAATGATTGGTGTTAAAATTACATTAGCAGCATATTGGACCCATAACCAACGTCAGTGCTTTTTAGAAACAATGAACCTGCTTCTTGTCTTCAGGTATGTCATCCCCTATATATGGGTCCTGGAGGAGAGGTGCCAGTTAGGTTTCTGTGTGTGATCATTGACAGGGGCAGACATTCACACACTGGATCCTGCTCAGCTGCGTGATGTGCTTCCACAAATAGACATTTCCTGATGCTTAATTTTGTCACATTTCAACTTTAACCAACGTGGGTGCAACAGTGATAAAACTCTGCGTGGGCCTGTTCAATTGGTCTACAGTTAATGTATGCGAGGTTGGATGGGGGCTGAAGTTCCCCGGCCATTGTATTAGCTTAATTAAGCACGGGAGCAAGTTACAGTTAACATTAATCATTTTCGACATGCCGCCCCCTGACTTTTGCTTGTTCAACCGCTCCTCTCACATTCAAATTGGCAGGACGAGTAATCACGTGCAGCCATCTTGTGTTTGTTGGCTGCTGTCTATTTCACAATACGAGCATTGCAGTCACCTTCGGTCGCAATTCGGCAACCACGTATGTTTTTTTTTATGGTGTGTTCAAATAAAGTTTGAACAAGAGGAGCGTTAATGATCTAAATCATTTGGAGTTCGGTTACAATGAGGAAGCATAATTGTTGACGAGTCTTCACTTCTAATCTTCAAAGACTGAAAGTGTTGACACAAAAAGAAACACTAGATGGCACTGTAGGATAGCATGATTTTTTTTTGTAAAACTGTTTTTATTGCAGGGATAGGCAAAACATTGGATTATACAGTGAGCACCATACAGTTCAGTGGCAATCTGTCATATTCGTTTCCCAGTTCCATGATACACAGCCATTCAGCCCACATCCCGGAGGCAGGGCGGCGTCATTTCTCCAAACTGATCACCGTGTGGATCGAGAACGATCTTATTGTAAGCTCAACAGGAACTCCTTACTCTGCTTTTAGTTATATAGTGTGACATCACCCTATTGGGTTGATCGTGATGTATGTAACCCACTCTAGAAACCCTGATCGTAGATCCCTCCCCTCCCCCAACCATCCCTCCCTGTGTCTGCGTCAGTGATCGGTGCAATCGTGGTACCCATATTGTGGGAAAAGGAAAAACGGAGTCAATGCTTCTTATTGGCTGTGTGCATCTGGTGAATTAGCCATCGGCGTGTCTAATCCCGGTCGGGGCGTCTCGTCTAGAGTCTCCTCCCCCTCCTCTTCCTCTGCCAGACTATCTCTCAGCGCCTGCACTAGCGTTTCCCATAACATTGCAACTTCCTGCGCCTTGTCATTTGAGCTACGGCGGGCCAGCTGGTAAAGTATCGTGCCCTCCGCAGTCGCCCATTTCAGTTATTCATTCACCCATCTTCTATGTGTCGGTGCCACTTTCGATTTCCACCCTCTGGTCAGCTCCCTTTTGGCTATCAATAGTCCCATATCTATAAATTTACTCGTCAGCTTATTCTTCTTTGTGTGGGGGAACCAATGTAAGATGGACACTGCGCTATTATATTGTAACTGTCTGTCAGTGACTGTGTTCAGGGTCTCCTCAATTCCCGTCCAATATACCTGCAACCCCGGACAGCCCCGTAACATGTGGACCAGGTCAGCCCCATCAAGAGTACATCTGGGACACGCTGCATCTGTTACATGAAAATACTCTGCGATCTTGCATGGTGTGAGGTACGCACGGTGGAGTATAAATAGGTGAATCAATTGGAAGCGCGCATTTCTAGTGCCTTTCTTGACTCGCCGTACTAATTGTGTCCATGTAGTGTCTGGGATCTCTAATTGGAGGTCAGCTTCCCACTTAGTTTTAAGTGTCGTGAGTAGATGTAGGACGTCCGTATGCATTCGGCGATAAAGGCACGTAACAGCCTTAACCGTTCCCGCCGCCATCATGGTATACTGGCACGCTAGTGATGTAGTAGGTTCCATCAGTCCCTCACCCCAATGTGCCTGTATGGCTCTCACCACTGCTGCATGCAGTAGGTAGTCCCCCCTCGGGAGGTCATACCGTTCTTGCAGCGACTGGTATGGGGATAGTTCCCCATCCTCATAGAGGTCACCTATCATCGGCAGCCCCGCCTCTTCCCACAGGTGTAGTCTCGACCAATCGCCGCCATGCGGGAGCGCCGTCACCATGCCCAGAGGAATTTCCGGAGCATACGGGTGCCCAGTACCGGTCCGCCTCTGCGATCTGTTCCAGCATTGGCGAAGGGTCCGCTCCTCCAGGGAGAGCTCTCGCAGAAGCAGTTTCTGCTGAAGAGTGATGTATGCAAGGACATGACGGGGTGTGCCGAACTCTCTCCCCTGTTCCGGGCCGCGATACACCCTTGCGACCTCCTGCGTGAAGAATTGTAACTGAGCCGCTAAATAATAGAGCTCGAAGTCCGGACCGCGAGGCCCCCCTCATCCTTTGGGCGGGTTAGCGTCGTCAGAGCCACTCTACGTCTGCCAGCACCCCATAAGAAGGACACCACCGCTGATTTCAGTTGTTTGAAAATCGTGCCGGGGATCCATACCGGGAGGGATCAGAAAAAATATAGTAGATGCGGCAGAGCGATCATCTTCAGAAGAGCAACACGGCCTGCCGTTGAGAGTGGCAAGGTGGCCCAGAAGGACATACAACCCTTCAGTGAGCGGATACAGCGGCCCACGTTACCGTCCAGAAGGTCTTTCGGGTCGTGGTAAATGTGCACTCTGAGGTAGCCCAGGCATTGAGGTTCCCATCGCAGTGTCTGGCGGAGTGAGGGGCACGTCTCCTCCCTCCGCAGCGGGAAGAGGCAGGTTTTCGGCCAGTTCACCCTCAGCCCTGACATATTACCAAAGTGCTCCAGCAGACTCTCAGCGCCCGCTACTGCCTCTTCGGTGTTGTCTAGAAAGAGGAGGAAGGCGTCCGCGTATAGGGAGATATAATGGAGTTCCCCCCCCTGCGCCAGCCCGGTGTAATAAGCCCCCTTCCGAGCTTGAGCCGCAAGCGGTTCCATCGCGAGCGCAAACAGCAGCGGGGACAACGCGCATCCTTGTCTGGTACCGCGGTGTATCTCGTATTGGTCTGATACCATCGATCCCACTTTCACTCTCGCTCTCGCCGAGGCGTAGAGTACCCTTGTCCACTGTATGTATCCCTCCCCTAGGCCGAAGTTGTGCATCACCGTATATAGGTAGTGCCATTCAAGGCTATCAAAGGCCTTTTCAATGTCGACCGCCAACACCACCGGGGACCGCGCCGCAGGCGGCGGAGCGTCCACTAATCGCAGTAACCTGCGAATGTTGTGTGTTGTGTTCCTCGTGGGAATAAAGCCAGATTGGTCTCTATGGACCAGCTCCTGTATATGAGTTAAGAGCCTGGTGGCCAGCACCGTGCTCAGTATTTTGTAATCTGTTGTGAGCATTGACAGCGGTCTGTAGGATGCCGGGTCTGTGCTCTCCCTACGAGGCTTCAGCAAGGGGATCATTATGGCTTCGCTCATCGACCGGGGAAGTCTGCCTGCTTCCTTGGCCTCATTATATACCGTCTGGAGTCTCGGAGCTAGTTGATCTAAGTATCTCCCGTAGAACTCTACGGGTAATCCGTCGATCCCTGGTGTTTTATTGCGCGCCATTCGTTTCACCGCCCCCCGTATTTCAGACTGGGCGATTGGGCCCCCCAGAGCATCCGCTTGTTCCCGCTCTAGGCGCGGTAGCTGCAGGTCGCTCAGGAAAACCTCCAACTCTGCAGCGCGATCACTCGGCTCCGCTCCGTATAATTTCTCATAGTACGCCCTAAAACAGCCCAGTATGTCCGATTGTGTGGTAAGGGTGTGGTACCCACTGTCCCGTAAGGCCAAGACCGGTTGGCTGCGCCTATTGGGGTTTGCCAACCAAGCAAGGAGTGTCCCTGTCTTGTCCCCTTCAGCTAGTGTCCTCGTTAGGTATACCTTATGGTCGAAACTACGGAGGCGTTCCATCTCCACCGCTAACGCTTCCCGTGCTCCACTCATTGTCTCCTGTAGCTCAGGACGATTCGGTCGATCTAGTTCAACCTCTCGAAGAATACGCTCAGCCTTGTCTAAGTCATCTATTAATGTCTTGCGTACTCCCGCATATTTCCCGATGCAGTGTCCCCTCACCACTATCTTTAGGCATCCCACTCTACCGCCCTGGAGGAAGCCGTACCCTCATTTTGCGCAAAATACCGGGCAATCCGCTCCTCGAGTTCAGCCCTGAATGGTGGATCATCTAGCGTGTCGGGTCGTAACTGCCATGTCGAAACCTTGGGGGGTTCAGTGACCCAGTCCAGTGTCAGGAGAAGTGGGTTGTGGTCAGACAATGTGCGTGTCAAGTATTCCGTGCGGGTCACTGCGGCAAGCACCAGGGGGGAGCATAGGAAAGAATCTAGTCGCACGTGTAGGTCATGTATACTGGAGTAGAATGAATAATCGCGCTCAATGGGGTGCTGTGAGCGCCAACAGTCCGTCAGGGCCCATGTTTTCTGCCAGTCAGTCCTGCATCTCGCTAACCGATGTACAGGGGAGGTGCGGAGTGGTGGGTGTGATCTATCTAGTGTAACATCTTCCACGGTATTGTAGTCCCCTCCCATCAGCACTGGTCCAGTAAGATAGCTGGCAAGCCCCCCGGAAAGACCTGTAAAGAAAGTCGCTTGTTCCGTATTCGGTGCGTAAACGCTACAGAGCACTATGTGTCGTCCTCTCAGCAGTCCCTCAACAGCCACATACCTCCCATTGGGATCCACCGTGTGCCTAGTCACCTGAAGTGGGATTCCCGCCTTAATCCAAATGAGCACCCCCCTAGCAAACGCAGAGTACACAGTGTAAAACAAATGGCCTCTCCACCTGCGCTGGAGCGCCACCCCCTCCTTTTTGGTCAAGTGGGTCTCTTGCAGAAATGCTATATGCACCCCTCTACGAACCAGGTATGAATGGATCTTGTGTCTTTTCGCCATAGTGTGCAAGCCCCGTACATTCCATGATACACATTTCAACAATCCCACATTAGCCCTTGTCCCGATGGAGAAAAGGAGAATTACTGGTGTGCAGCATCCTGATCACTGACTCGACACCCCCCACTCTTCCCCAAGTAACCCCTAACTGCCCAACCCCAAGTCAACCCCAGAGCAACCCCAACCTCTCCAGGCCCACCCTCCCCCAGAACGGGATCCAATCTCAGGGGAATCGTTCCCATCCAAACAATCGAGCAACGTGCTCGCGTAGTGACTAATACACAGTCAGCTCTGTGTTGGCCTTATGGGTCGCGGGGTGCGCCAACAAGCCGCTGGGTCTATCAAGCGCTGTCCCCTGACCCCCCGCCCATTCACACATAGTAAGTCCCAAAAACAATTAAGTCACATAACCTTCTGCTCCAAGGGCAATAATGATCTCAACAAGCCCCCCTCAGTCCCATTCGGTACCTTGTCCAGAAGTTCAACCCTCTACGATTTCCCCCGATGTCTGTGGCGTGATCTTCGGGCCCCTGGTTCCTCCCAGTTCAGATAAATCAGTGTCCGAGCCCGTGCCCTGGTCCTCCGAGCCCGTTCCTTTCTCCGAATGGGCCATCGCCGCCCCCGATACTTCTTTCACCACTTGCAGCGCCGCCTTCCGTTCACCCACCGTTTGAGAGTTCGTCGGCCCCTTCAAGCCTCTTCCACGCCCTCTGTGGCGCCTTGAACGCCGAAGCGATTGTCCCTGGCGCTCCTCCTCCGCCCGGAACCGGGCCCCATCTGTGACAGCCTTGTAGGTGTCCCACCAGGCCCAAGCCTCCGAAGGCGTCGGGAAGAACAGGGTGTTCTCGTCAACCAGCACCCGGAGTCTGGCCGGGAATAGTAGTGAGTACTGTATGCTTTCCATTCTGAGCTCCCGTTTCAGAGAAAGGAAAGAGGCGCGTTGTCTTTGGGTTTCGAATGTGTAGTCCGGGAATAGTGTCACCTTGCTGTTGTCGACCTGGAATGGGCCCTTCTCTCTCGCCCGCTGCAGTAGCAAGTCTCTGTCTTTGTAGTGGAGCAGTTTTATGATCACAGGTCGCGGGGGGAGTCCCGGCTTCGGAGGTCTCGCCGGCACCCGGTGCGCCCTCTCTAGCGTGAAGAACGGGGATAGCCCCTCCGGGGCCACCACAGTTTGCAGCCATTCCTGTAGGTAGCTCACCATGTCCGTCCCTTCTGTTTTTTCCGGAAGGCCCACGAGGCGCACGTTGTTCCGGCGACTGCGATTTTCAGCGTCCTCTGCTCTCCTCTCAAGCGCTTGAATCCGGTCGAGCGCGTCTGCTAGTTTCCCATCTATCACCTTCTGTGCTGGCGCCAGGTCCTTCAGGGTGGTCTCCGCCTCCTTGACCCTGTCCAATAGTTTCGCGTGGTCAGCCCGCAGGAGCCCCAACCCCTCCGACACCTGCGCTATATCGTGGTGCAGGGCGTCTTTCGTGGCTGCTATGGCTTCCAGGATCCTGTCCTGCATTTGCTGTAGATCCGTCGCAGGTTGCACGGGGTCCTCCGATGCGTCCGTAGTGGGGGGCCCATCCCCTTTGGGGCCCTTCGGCTTACCCATATCGCACCCGTGTCGGCGGGCCGAACCCCCGGGGATCCGCGGCGAGGGGAAAAACCCCTGTGTTGAGGCAGTCCTCGTGGCTCAGCTCCGGGCCGAGAAAGCAGCCCCTCGGGTCCCCAGTTGCGGTGCCAGTGCCCTAGTGCAGGGTACGCTCAGGATCCCCAAAGAAGGCCGATCCTCGGCGGGCAGGACACGGGGTGCAGCCGGGAGCAGCCCACTCCCACCGGGGTCCCACCGGGAGGAGCGTCGCAGGTCCCCTCCAAGGTAATGTCTCTGCGTCTTTTACTGGGGAATTCCCGGTTCCAGCGCAGGAGGGAGTCGTCGATTGACCCCCCAGCGTTCGGTGCGGGATTTGGGGGGGTCGCGCCTCTCAACTCAGGGCCGGTGGTGGGGAGGACGACCTCCCCACAGGGTGACCAAGGACCCCGGTGCTCCCCGGATCAGGCAGGGCGAGTACGCTGCCGAGCTTCTCTCCCCCGTGGCACCACAGCAGACCCGGCGGGCCGATAGGGCTCCCGGCAGGGTCCTCTCTCTATGCTAGACCCCCTGCTCTCGGTCCAAGTGTCTTGTCCACAGCGGCGGCGGCGCCGCCAAGATCCATGGGGCAGGCCTCGGAGCCGGGGCCTCAAGTTCGGTCGTGTTGGACTTGGGCCTTCTGGCAGGGTCACCCCTGAACTTTTTGCCTTGAAATTATAGTGATTTCTGGTCTTTGCGCACTTTGACACTGTGGCGCAGTGTAAAGTGCGTGCTCTCCCTGAGTGCGTGTGTGAGATTGGCCTGCCCTCCCATAGGAATGCATGGGGAATGTCTGTGTCCCTGGTAGTTCCTGGTGCGTGAGGTGTGCATGGTCAAGTTTGGTATGTGTGAACTCGGGGGAGTGAATGCTGCGAGATGGTGTATGCCGCATGTATGTGTCTAGTAGGGAAGCGCCATTTCTAGACATGGCTGTACGTGTGCTGTGAGGATGCTGGCGTGTGATTGGCTGGAGCTGGCTGGGATGCCAGGCTCCAGGAAGTCTGTGTGGGTCTGCCCCGGTGGTGAGTGGGAGATTAGCATGAGTGATGTGTGGGAGGAGTGTACCTGTGTCCTGGATGGGCTGGGTTTTCCCCACACAATGCTGGCTCCGCCCCCCTGTGGTGTGACTGATGACCCTAGCCCTGCCTGTGAATAGAATGGGTGGTTGGGCCATCAACAGTACTCCCAGACCAGCTGCGACTGGTTCTGCCCCCACCCTGCACCTAAAGACAAAGAGAAAGGTGTATAAAAGAGGGGCTGTGACCCCATGAAAAGGTTCTTGTTTGCTGCTTGAATCTTGCCAGGGGCGTGCTGCTGCTTGGGCTCAGGGATGGCTTGCCTCCCTGAGCCCTGCCCAGCCCCTGGACTTCTGATGACCACCTCCTGAAGGACTTTGTGGCTTTTTGTGCCTTCATAGCGCTGGGAGCGCTGTATTTCCTTCCTAGCGCTTGGGAGCGCTGTATACCTGCATATAGCGCTGGAAGCGCTATATTTCTGCCCACAGCGCTTGGGAGCGCTGTTCATTCAAGCCGGTGCCCACCCGGCATTTGCCCGTTCTGTAAGGGGTCCCTGACCCCCAGCGAGTGCCCACCTCGCTCGAGTGCTCATTTAATCTCTCGAGGGTGCCACCCCTCGTAACAGCCCCCGAGATTCACCGCCGCGGCCCGAGCACCGCAAAACAGGAAGTCAGGCACTACGGTGCCTGACGCGGGGCGGGACTTCCGGTTTGCCGGAGGAAGTCCCGCCTGCCGCCGCGCCCCGATTGGCTGCTCGCTACCACCGGGGGAAAAAGGAAAAGAAACCAACAGCCGGCCGGGAGATGTCGTCCCGCGGCCCGGGGCTCAGGTGAGTTATGGAGAGCCCCGGGGCCGCCAACAGGGAGAGTGCCCGTGCCGCGAGAGTGCCCGCACCCGGACAGGAGTCCCTCCACCGGAGGGAAACCCGCGATTCCCGGTGAGTGAAGGGGGGGGGCTGCCGTCCTTGTCCTGCCCCGAGCCGGTGACTAGAAGCTGGCTTGGGGGGGAGCTCCGGGTGTGTGAGGGCAACAGGGCGCATTCAGCCTTCAGGGCGGCCCCGGATGGCAGTGGGCCGCCCCAACGTCTTTGTAAGCCAGAATGGCCCCCATTGCCTCAGGGAACCCGGAGGGGACTCCAACGTCGGAGTGAGTCATTGATTAGAGCCCACGAGAGGCTCTTGGGCAATTTGGGTATTGAGAGCCCCATGGCCCCGAGGCCCCAGTATTTTCAAAAGCCTAGAGGGCTCCCAAAAATGCACCTGTGTGTGCAGAGCCTAGAGGGCTCCAACGATGGCAAGTGATGTTCCAGAGCCAGAGGGCTCCAACCTATTGCGCAGTTTGGATGCAGTTTGGTTCCTGAGGGGCCAGTGAGGGCCCCTGGCGCAGATTTGTCTTCCAGCTGCCCAGCAGGTAGTGGGCAGCTGCACCGTTTAGGTATTTTGCTTTTAGGAGGGACATGTACTCTGGACTTAGGAGTGAGGCGCACTCCTTCATCCCTGGCCTTTCCCCAGCTGCGCAGCACTTAGTGCCAGCTGCAGCGTTTAGGCCCCCCTGTTCTGTCCCTCAGCTGCCCAGCAAGTAGTGGGCAGCTGCTACGTTTAGGTCTTGGCGCAGTGGCGCAACCTGGACTTTGTGAGTTCTGCGCTAAAGGTTTAGATGCTGTTATGATCTATGTCCTATTGCTTTTGGGTGTTAGGAAATGTACAATGTGTAGTATGTTTTGCGCACCCTGTGTTCTGCACCTCTGAATGTGTTGTTGATACATTATGTGCCCTGTTCCCTACACCGCTGAACGTGTGTTGATGCGTCATGTGTTCCTTACACCGCTGAATGTAGGTTCTGCATCATGTGTTTTGTCCCCAGGTCTATGCCCCTATGTGTATTGTGATACTGAGGTGGTTGTTCTTGCTAGTGCAGGTGGTGCTAGTAAGGTCCTGGTTCCCTGCGTGACCTGTTCCTAGGGTGGTTAGGATTGCGTAGGGGGGACTTACCAGTTACCAGTGGGTACTGGTTTTGTGCTTTATGTCCTATTTTGTGTTACAGTGATCTTCTGTTATAAGTGATCCCAAGGGCTTGATACTAAGCTTGCTCCCTGACCAGAGTCCCAGGACCAGTGGACTCTATGGTGCCTTCCCTGCCAAATTGATGGGACTTGTCTGATCTCCCTGGGCCCCTGGGGCCTCGCTGAAGTGTGCCTCGCTCGTTCCCCTCGGCAGCTCGTGCCGGCAGCCCGTCCAAGCCTCGAGCAGCGCCACTCTCCCCTGAGCCGCGCCGCTTCGCTGGGTCGCCCGCATCCTGCCTTCCCCCTCCTCTTCTGAGCCGCACACATTGGTCGCCCCAGAGAAACGCTTGTACCGTGCCGGCAGCCCGTCCAAGCCTCGAGCAGCGCCGCTCTCCCCTGAGCCGCGCCGCTTCGCTGGGTCGCCCGCTCAAGCTTACTAAGGAGGTCACTCGCATTATCCCGTGCAACCAGGACGGAAGGTACTGTCTGATAGGCTATGTTCTAAGTTCTAGGCCTACAAGTATTGTATTGTTATTTCTAAAAGTGCTGATTCCTGGCAGTGGTCCAGGTGGCCCTGTCTTGTAAATAATCCCTTGTAAATTCTGCCCGTGCCTCTGGCACATTGTAAAGTGTGTTTTATCTAATGTGTTTTGGTGTAATACAAAGGCTATTTTTATATAACCTTGTGTGGAGTTTCCTTTGTGGCGGGCCTTTGGGTGTTGTTGCTGGGGTGCGTGCGCAAATACTTAACTTACATCGCCTCCAAGTTTAGCCTTGCTGCTCGCGCCACGTTACCTAGAGGGTGAGCAGGGGTTATCTTGGCGTGTAACTCCCTTGCCCTGACTTGGGAGTGGTGGTCTCTGACTGACTTTGGCGAAAGCCCTGGCCAGCCAGGGATCCCATTTCCAACATTGGTGGCTGCGGTGGGATAAGGATTTGTGTTTGCGTTGTACCTTAGTAGCAGCTGGCTGCACCACAAAACTCTGCATTTTAGATAAAAACATTTTGGGGATTATTGTATGGAATTTGCTAAAAATGTCATTTCTGTGGAAATGTGTTTCTTGTGCACTTTGAGTTAGGTGTCCCTAGCTCGGGAGGGTAGATCATCCCCCTAAGTGCAGTGTGTTTTCTGGATTCACCAGAAGGGTGGGATCCAGTGGTGGCAGCATAAGTGTGTCCAATGCATGTGTCCCCCGTCCCTGCCCTGGAGTAATGGTACCTGTGTCAAGTGTGGTCAGGTTGAGAAGTCAGGGGTGGTAGAAACTGCCTTACCAGTCTGGGGAGGGGTGTGTGTGGATGAATGGTGTGTGGCACTGGATGTGTTTGTGAGTTCTCTGGATGGGGAGCTTGCTGAATGCTAGTTTTGTTCAGATACCTAAGTCCTGTGTGTTGAACTTTTCCCAAGAACGTCTGCAGATAGTGGAGCCTGTTTTTTGATTTCTGTGGTCTGTTGAGAGACAGAATTTTGGAGTTGGTAATGTTCTGGGAGGAGAGAGGCATAGGGGATGGAGTGATTCCAAAAGGAGTGTCTGAGGTGTCTTCCAGCCCTGCGTGGTGGAAGAGGTTCAGTGTAGCCCAGCTAGGTCTCGGTGTAGGGGCTCACGTCCTGTCTCAAGAGGAGAAGGAGTGGGTGGGACTGCATGTCTCCAGGTGCCCGAAACCCAGTGTCAGGGCCTGGAATGTTTCTAGAGGGAACATCAGGTCGGGGGCCTAGGCTGTACCAATAGGTCATTTGAGGAGGATCTTCCAGAGTGTCTGGAGAACGTGGAACCTCTGTAACTAGGGTTCCAGTAGTTCTGGTGTCTGGCAGTACCGCTCCAGTTGGGAGGGTGCAGAAGTCCAGATGGAGGGGTGCGAGGGGGATAGGTTCCCCAGTGGAAGAACCAGTGGGTCAGGGGCCAACCAGAAGGGTTGTGTCGCCAGGGAGTGACCATGGTGATGCCACTTCTGTCCTGAGTGTCAGGCAGACTTGTACACGACACATTAGTTGTGTCACCCTCAAGGAAGTCCTGGTGCGCCAGGCATCTGACCAAAGGGTACGTCCCTCGGTTGGGGAGCCAGTAGCCGGTGTTTCCGGATCTGGACGTCAGGGCAACTGTATGTAGTGTCCTGAAGTTACAAGAGGGAACTCCTGCCTGATGAGAAGGAACCGGGTAAGCTGTATGGGGTATTGACCTGCAGTGGTTGCCTTGCTGCTGAAGGAGGAGAGAAAGTCTTAGATTTTTGTTTTCAACTTGTAGAAGTCCTGGTGCGCCAGGCATCTAACCAAAGGGTAGCGTCCCTAGGTTAGGGAGCCAGGTTCAGGTGTTGCCTGACCTGGACGGCAGGGCGACTGTAGCCAGTGTCCTGGCCGGTTTGTCTTCTAGGGGTACCCCTGTGAACACAGGTGGGGCTCATCTTAAGTGAAGAGACCCTGTGTTTCCCAGAAGGGGTGGTACAGGCCCAGCAGGGATCTTTAGGGTTCTTGGCTGAGTGTTGTGGTACTACCCTGAGAGCAGGTGGGGCCTACCTTAAGTGGAGGGACCCTGTTCTACAGTGGGAGGGTGCAGAACTCTGGAATGGGGTCAGAGGGAGTCTGACCCCGGTGCATCCGGTGAATTTGGATCCCAGGTGGGAGATTTGTGTTCTGGAGGGTGCTTCAGAAGTAGAGGTAGGGTGGGGCATTCTTGCCCGTGACCTCTGGTCAGCCTGAGGGTGCGGACCCTGGGTTGAAGGATCAGTGGTAGTTAGGAACTACGCTGAGAAAGGGAGTGGAGAATGGCTATTGTAGGCCAGGGGTTACTACCCCCCACTCTGTGGATGGGCATGGACCAGTGGTATCTGGGTGGCCTAGGGCCTGGTCCTAGCCGTGGACAACTAAGGAGTACCAGTGGGGTAGCATAGTTGGGCCTGTGTTTTTTTAAGGATGTGCTTGTCTTATGGATCAACTTGGCGTAGAACCGGAGGGTGTCCCTGCAGTGCGGGCCCGCGTCCGTGTTCTATCGCCCCAAGCAGGGAAGTCCATCACGGTGGTGATTGGCCTACCCTGCGTTTTGGCTGGAAGGGGGTCGTGTTGGACTTGGGCCTTCTGGCAGGGTCACCCCTGAACTTTTTGCCTTGAAATTATAGTGATTTCTGGTCTTTGCGCACTTTGACACTGTGGCGCAGTGTAAAGTGCGTGCTCTCCCTGAGTGCGTGTGTGAGATTGGCCTGCCCTCCCATAGGAATGCATGGGGAATGTCTGTGTCCCTGGTAGTTCCTGGTGCGTGAGGTGTGCATGGTCAAGTTTGGTATGTGTGAACTCGGGGGAGTGAATGCTGCGAGATGGTGTATGCCGCATGTATGTGTCTAGTAGGGAAGCGCCATTTCTAGACATGGCTGTACGTGTGCTGTGAGGATGCTGGCGTGTGATTGGCTGGAGCTGGCTGGGATGCCAGGCTCCAGGAAGTCTGTGTGGGTCTGCCCCGGTGGTGAGTGGGAGATTAGCATGAGTGATGTGTGGGAGGAGTGTACCTGTGTCCTGGATGGGCTGGGTTTTCCCCACACAATGCTGGTTCCGCCCCCCTGTGGTGTGACTGATGACCCTAGCCCTGCCTGTGAATAGAATGGGTGGTTGGGCCATCAACAGTACTCCCAGACCAGCTGCGACTGGTTCTGCCCCCACCCTGCACCTAAAGACAAAGAGAAAGGTGTATAAAAGAGGGGCTGTGACCCCATGAAAAGGTTCTTGTTTGCTGCTTGAATCTTGCCAGGGGCGTGCTGCTGCTTGGGCTCAGGGATGGCTTGCCTCCCTGAGCCCTGCCCAGCCCCTGGACTTCTGATGACCACCTCCTGAAGGACTTTGTGGCTTTTTGTGCCTTCATAGCGCTGGGAGCGCTGTATTTCCTTCCTAGCGCTTGGGAGCACTGTTCATTCAAGCCGGTGCCCACCCGGCATTTGCCCGTTCTGTAAGGGGTCCCTGACCCCCAGCGAGTGCCCACCTCGCTCGAGTGCTCATTTAATCTCTCGAGGGTGCCACCCCTCGTAACAGCCCCCGAGATTCACCGCCGCGGCCCGAGCACCGCAAAACAGGAAGTCAGGCTCTACGGTGCCTGACGCGGGGCGGGACTTTCGGTTTGCCGGAGGAAGTCCCGCCTGCCGCCGCGCCCCGATTGGCTGCTCGCTACCACCGGGGGAAAAAGGAAAAGAAACCAACAGCCGGCCGGGAGATGTCGTCCCGCGGCCCGGGGCTCAGGTGAGTTATGGAGAGCCCCGGGGCCGCCAACAGGGAGAGTGCCCGTGCCGCGAGAGTGCCCGCACCCGGACAGGAGTCCCTCCACCGGAGGGAAACCCGCGATTCCCGGTGAGTGAAGGGGGGGGCTGCCGTCCTTGTCCTGCCCCGAGCCGGTGACTAGAAGCTGGCTTGGGGGGGAGCTCCGGGTGTGTGAGGGCAACAGGGCGCATTCAGCCTTCAGGGCGGCCCCGGATGGCAGTGGGCCGCCCCAACGTCTTTGTAAGCCAGAATGGCCCCCATTGCCTCAGGGAACCCGGAGGGGACTCCAACGTCGGAGTGAGTCATTGATTAGAGCCCACGAGAGGCTCTTGGGCAATTTGGGTATTGAGAGCCCCATGGCCCCGAGGCCCCAGTATTTTCAAAAGCCTAGAGGGCTCCCAAAAATGCACCTGTGTGTGCAGAGCCTAGAGGGCTCCAACCATGGCAAGTGATGTTCCAGAGCCAGAGGGCTCCAACCTATTGCGCAGTTTGGATGCAGTTTGGTTCCTGAGGGGCCAGTGAGGGCCCCTGGCGCAGATTTGTCTTCCAGCTGCCCAGCAGGTAGTGGGCAGCTGCACCGTTTAGGTATTTTGCTTTTAGGAGGGACATGTACTCTGGACTTAGGAGTGAGGCGCACTCCTTCATCCCTGGCCTTTCCCCAGCTGCGCAGCACTTAGTGCCAGCTGCAGCGTTTAGGCCCCCCTGTTCTGTCCCTCAGCTGCCCAGCAAGTAGTGGGCAGCTGCTACGTTTAGGTCTTGGCGCAGTGGCGCAACCTGGACTTTGTGAGTTCTGCGCTAAAGGTTTAGATGCTGTTATGATCTATGTCCTATTGCTTTTGGGTGTTAGGAAATGTACAATGTGTAGTATGTTTTGCGCACCCTGTGTTCTGCACCTCTGAATGTGTTGTTGATACATTATGTGCCCTGTTCCCTACACCGCTGAACGTGTGTTGATGCGTCATGTGTTCCTTACACCGCTGAATGTAGGTTCTGCATCATGTGTTTTGTCCCCAGGTCTATGCCCCTATGTGTATTGTGATACTGAGGTGGTTGTTCTTGCTAGTGCAGGTGGTGCTAGTAAGTTCCTGGTTCCCTGCGTGACCTGTTCCTAGGGTGGTTAGGATTGCGTAGGGGGGACTTACCAGTTACCAGTGGGTACTGGTTTTGTGCTTTATGTCCTATTTTGTGTTACAGTGATCTTCTGTTATAAGTGATCCCAAGGGCTTGATACTAAGCTTGCCCCCTGACCAGAGTCCCAGGACCAGTGGACTCTATGGTGCCTTCCCTGCCAAATTGATGGGACTTGTCTGATCTACCTGGGCCCCTGGGGCCTCGCTGAAGTGTGCCTCGCTCGTTCCCCTCGGCAGCTCGTGCCGGCAGCCCGTCCAAGCCTCGAGCAGCGCCACTCTCCCCTGAGCCGCGCCGCTTCGCTGGGTCGCCCGCATCCTGCCTTCCCCCTCCTCTTCTGAGCCGCACACATTGGTCGCCCCAGAGAAACGCTTGTACCGTGCCGGCAGCCCGTCCAAGCCTCGAGCAGCGCCGCTCTCCCCTGAGCCGCGCCGCTTCGCTGGGTCGCCCGCTCAAGCTTACTAAGGAGGTCACTCGCATTATCCCGTGCAACCAGGACGGAAGGTACTGTCTGATAGGCTATGTTCTAAGTTCTAGGCCTACAAGTATTGTATTGTTATTTCTAAAAGTGCTGATTCCTGGCAGTGGTCCAGGTGGCCCTGTCTTGTAAATAATCCCTTGTAAATTCTGCCCGTGCCTCTGGCACATTGTAAAGTGTGTTTTATCTAATGTGTTTTGGTGTAATACAAAGGCTATTTTTATATAACCTTGTGTGGAGTTTCCTTTGTGGTGGGCCTTTGGGTGTTGTTGCTGGGGTGCGTGCGCAAATACTTAACTTACATCGCCTCCAAGTTTAGCCTTGCTGCTCGCGCCACGTTACCTAGAGGGTGAGCAGGGGTTATCTTGGCGTGTAACTCCCTTGCCCTGACTTGGGAGTGGTGGTCTCTGACTGACTTTGGCGAAAGCCCTGGCCAGCCAGGGATCCCATTTCCAACAGGTCCTCTGCGGGGGCGGAGCTCCGTTGTCTCTCTCTAGGGCCTGGCACCAAGGCGGCTCGCCCCCCTCCTCTCCCCGGGTCCCGCCGCCACAGGCCTCACCGGTTCTCCTCTCTCTCTCGCCCGGATGGGCCGCCGGCGGCCGCTCCACAGGCCCCAAAGCCGGGGCCTGGAGTTACAGCAGCCCCGGGTGGGGGGCGGGGCCTCTCCGGGCTCCTCCGCTGGCCGTCCCTCGCCTCACCTCGGCCCTCGGGCGGGGGTCGGCCGCCCCTCGGGAAACACCAGAACCCTCAGCCAGGTCCCGCCGGCCGCTCGCTCCGTCAGTGGTCGCCTGCGGTGGTGCCTCCAGAGACTCGAGGCGCCCGATCACTCGGGAGCCGCCATCTTGGCCGCCGTCAGCTCGGTCCTCCCCAGGCTCGCCACCGCCACTGCAGCAGACCCACCGGCCCGGGCGTCCCAGCGGAGCAGGTGTGGACGCAGTACTCGGGATCCACCCAGGTGGAGCAGGGATCCCGAGTCTTGGCAGGATTAATCAGCAGATAACCGGGCGGAGGGACGGGAGCCTCGCTAGGCTGCGTCCACTGCCATCGGCTGCTGGCCACCTTCACTGTAGGATAGCATGATAAGAAACATTTCTACAAGAGATTCCAAAACGCTACGTAATTTTCGAGTCTTTGACTATGTGTATTTCTTTGTTCCTTTAAAAGAATATTTCTTACTTGTAAGTACCTTTTACACCCTGTGCATGCCGGAGACTAGTAACACCGCTGGTTATTTGCTTATCTAGCGGGGAGCTTAAATACCATAATAGACCCCATGCGAGTCTTGCCATGGTCTCGATATGTGGAAGAAGAATCTTGAGTAATTACCAAGACGGAGCATGGCTTCCTGTTCGTGAGTTTGGCATTTTCTAAGCATATGGACAAGAGGTACGAGAAGATATGCAAGACTCTGGTTATTTCAGAATGTTTTTTTTTCTTCTCTTTTTTCTAATTTATTCCATACGCTTTTACAATGTATTTTAGACTATGCAAGTTTGAGTAGTTTATTATGCCAAAGTCTTACATGTATCCACTTTGTGTCAATACATTTTTCTTGGGGTGTTCCTTTTGGTGTGTGGCTGCACCAGGGTACAATTTGGGTTAGAGGTTGCTCACTGGCGTGGGGGTGCAGTTCTCTAGTACTTTACAGTTAATGCACGTGTATTAGTATTATACAAGTTACTATTTTTTGTTGTTGTCGTGATGCCACAGGTTTACACTTTTCTAAGGATGGGTTTTCCTTGGTTTTCTGTGGGTGGTCATCACATTGTTCCCATACACGAGGGATGGTTGTGGGTTAATTTCCCCATTGATTTAGACTGTTAGTTACTCCTACATGGGGGTATGTAACCTCTACAAGGGGTTTGGGACATGGGTTAGCTCCCATACGTGAGTACCTAGGTAAAATCCTACACAGGGTTGGATGGGGTTTTAAATCCATTTTACAGTTGCGCGCAGTACAATAGTTCATACCTTTACAGTTGGTTTTATGGGTGACGACCCATTTGTTTTTGTTTCCCTTACTCTTGGGATTGAAGTCGCAGGGTATTCTACCTCTAGAACTATTCTATTTTATGCTTTTGGGCATTTGAGTTGTGGGGACTTTTATCCTTTGCGTTATAGTGCTTTACGTTACAGTATATTATATAAAATGCTACGTACTGAAATATGTTTAAAAATTCTTTTTTTAAGGGGGATGGGGGATATTGCTATTCAAAAGTATTCATCTCAACCATCCTTTCTTTAACTCATGGTTCTTTCTCCTGTGATGTTTTGTCTTCATTGATGCATCCTAGAGATTTGTACTATTGCATCCTAGAGATTTGTACTATTATTGATTTTTCTTGTCTTTATGGTTCTATTTTTTTTGATGCTGTGTCCATTTGCTGCATCTTTGAGATTCGTTATATTATTCTACTTGGGCTTAGATCTCTTGTTTCCTTTTTCCTTTTGTTTAAATAAAAATCGATAATGTTATATCTTATTTACTAGTATAACATGTATTCCAGCCCTGCTGCCTCTAGCTGCTCAGCCAGAGTGTGAGTTGGTCTTAGAATGTTGGCGTGCCTGTGATGCGTGGAATTCCTGGGTGTCTGAGTGGGATGAATGTTGGCAGTTAGAGATGGGCTGAGCCGCTAGGAGGCTGCTCCTGGTGGGGCTGGTACCACACTAGGCTGGCTGGAGTCAAGACAGATGTAACCTGAACTGAAGATTAATAAAGACGACCTAAATATACATCCTGGCTCCTGGTGTCTTTCTACATAGGACACAACAGACTTGCTGACACCAGTCCTATATACTAATGTTAAATGTGTGTTTGTCATTGAACAGTCCTTTTTATTAGCAGGACACATCACCAACTTTGACGTCACCGTATATACTGATAAGGGATACAGAACCACATATCACCTTCCTTGAAAGTCACCAACAAGCACGGTGGATGATGAATTTGTCTTGCTTTTCAATATTTTGTCATTTTTCTTCCAGATCAAAAAGTAGTATACCAGTTTGGGTATTGTATACTGTGCATGACTATTTAACATGCTCATCTCATGGTAAATACTACATGTAAATACTTTTCTTACATCTTATAGACATTGCTCCTTAATATAAGGTGAGTGTAGATGGGATCGTCTTGGTCCTGAAGAAGAAGCCAGGGGAGGGCTTTGAAACTCGTAGACAGATACAGGAGGGACAGCTCATTTCAGGCAATATACCTCCCACCTTATTTCCCTACTTTTATTAATACCAGCTCAAAGGAATATTAAAGTTTTGTAGTCCAAAGAGCCAGGTATGTTTTAATTCACTCTCTTATTCACTCCTGACCCTTCTACTCACACTCCTACATGACACATAGTTTTGTCTCTTCAAAAAAATTATGCTCCAGCATAGTCGTAAGACATAGCACGCCAGTTCCGCAGCGGGGCGGGAAGACCCCTATGATGAAGCACAACACTAAGGGCCCTTTTGGTGTGTGAGGGGTATTTTAAAAAAACTGTGTGTTTTTCCCACCACTGTAGGAAATGCACTTAGTCAGGGAAGACACAACTCTTGAACTATCTGAGGGTGGATCTCTATGTTTAGTACCTATTGATTCGAGGAGGACATACCCACCTCCGCTGCTCCTACAAGCAGAATGTCTTCACTCCCCCTTTTGTTTTTTTTATAGATAGATAAACTGACAGATACACTTGAACATACACAGAAGCAACATTCCAAGACATTGCGTGGCTCAATGGTTAGAGCGGCAGACCCTGAAGCAGAGGTCTGGCCCGGGACCAGGGTTCAATTCCCGCCTCGGCGGCTCTTGGACTAAATTTCCCCGGACCTGATAATTCTCGCCTTGGTGCCTAGTCTAATCATGGGTCTCACTCTGTGACTCTGGGCAATAGCTTGCTTAATCTCCACAACGGCCCCAGCAGTGCTTGGATGCCTGGCTTCACCTTGGGGGTGCCCAGGAGTGGACATTTCACAGGAAAGCCTGGATGGGTTCCATAGCGGTATGAAGACAGTGCTATGAGCCCTCCGTGTAGGAGTGCGCTATATAAATACAATACATTTACATTTACATCTTATCAAATGCTTACAAAGCTCAAATGGCTAAATTCACATTCAGGCAAGTAGTAAAAGTACTACTATAAATACCTAAATGAAAGATTTAAATTCATGTAGGCATTAGATTGAAAACATTTTTATAAACACATTGACAATTAATTATCTGAAATAAGTGTCCCCTAAGAGGAAAAATGCATGTTAAAATAAAGTACTCTGTGGTTGCAGACTAAGCCCAGTAGATGGTGGCCTAAGCACAGTATAAAGTACTTTGGTAACTATGATAGGAAAACTCTCACATCAATTGAGTGAGAAACGACTTAGCAGAAACTTTATAAATGTTTTCATTTTTTACTGGTGAAGTCATAGTTGAAGACTGCAGAAAGAATTAAAATAAAATACAGGGAAGAACGTTTGATGATATCCAGCAGTCCACACAGGCAGTAATAGTCCATGGTGTGCCTGTGACTGGGATCGCAAAGACAAAATTCACACCGAAGACAAGTGTGAGCAGGACTTCATGGAAAGCTGCAACAAGTCAATTTCAAAGCACATTCACCACACGATATAAAAGCAGTGTCAAATAGCTTTGCACACATGGGTTTGTCCCCCATCCTCGTCGCCAGTTTGGAATCCAATAAAAATAAGATAACTCTTTTGTAGCTGTATCCAAGTTCCAAGTTTATTCTTGAGTAGATGTTACAGGAGTTGGTACAGGATAAACAGCATATTAGTCCAAGTAATAGATACAGCATAGAAAGCCCCACCGGGAGCAGCAACTCTGCTGCTAAGCCTATATAGACAAACTGACAGATACACTTGAACATAGACAGAGGCAACATTCCATGACATCACAGAGACTGGCTGAGCAGCAAAGTACAAGACACAAAGAAAGGACTGGGTAGAGAAGAAGGCAAGATACCACACCCTGGTTCATTAGTGCCGCCTTTTTCTTTCTTCAACAAAGCAGCCTAAGCACACAAGCGCTTGTAGCTGTTGACAGGCAAATAGAAACCCCGGTGCCCCTTCTAAATAAAAATAAGTACCTGGGCTGATCAATCTCAAGCGTGGGAACGGACCAAACCTCCCTTCACTGACCTTGGTCCCTGGGCAATTAACCTCCCTCAAAGCCCAAAGCCTGCGATCTGTAGTGTGCAGGGATGTAGCAAATTTGTATAGAGTTGAACATCAGGTCTTGGAAAATTATCGGCCACAGCTGCCCAGAAGTTATATTGAAAATGTAGCGCAAACTCGACCTGAATGTATTGGATTGCTTTATCTGCGCGCCAGTTCTATTACACAGGGTCCCATGCTTTGTCTACATCAATACGGGGATTAAGTGACATGTCAGAATCCCAGGCTGCTAAACCACGCCGTGACTCGCACCTGCTTCCCCAGTTCCACAGTTGGCATCTCTAATCGTAAACCCACATTACGGAGCAATCATGATATCATCGATCTTATACAAGGACATTCTGCAATGGGGGTGACTTCGTACTTCCCCTTTGTATACTCCGGTTCCACCCGCAATATAAAGGTAATTGTGTCAAAAGGCTATTTGTTTGTTGAGGGGTATTCATTAGAATATTTTGAAACGCACGTATTATGAACACCCCGGGAAGGTAATAAATCAGATTTCGTGTATAGGAGGATATTTAAATGAGAGAATGAAAAGCAGGCACATTTCCTATTTCAGGGATATTGAGATAGGTAATATGGTTTTGCAAAAATGGCCCTAGAGTCTGAGATTGGAAACGCTCCAGAGAGACCTGTGCACGATAGGATCTTTATGATAAGCAGTTCTCATTAATTTAGCCACTCAAGCACTTCAAACTCTGATTGAACTGAAAAAAGCCCGGGCCGGGGAAGGCGCAGACGCACTTTTCAAAAAACGGACCCGTAGTGTAATTATCCTAGCAATGGGTGCTCTGCATAGGGATGGGGTACCGTGAGGGGCTCTGGTGCCTCCCGTTGCCGCTCGCATTCTGTAAAAGGCCTTATCGCGCCCGCCCCCATTTTGCCCGCACAGCGCTGAGACAAATATATGTTCCCAATTATGACCGTGCTCACCTACTGTATGATGATACTACTCTGGGGCACAGCCACCCCCTCAGACCACTCTGCAGTGCGTGACCTAAGGCCTGGCCCCCAAACGTGGTGCCTTTGCGAGGCCCATCTCGTCTCGCTGCCCAGGATGGCGGCCCCTCCGTCCTGGATGTTCCCTCTACGGGGGCGAACGTCATTGCACTTCTCTGGTGTGGCGACGTCCATTCTCCTTTCACGGCGATGTGGCGTGACCACAACTTCTCCCGCCTGATGAAGTCCCCAAGCGCTCACCGCCTCCTCGCACCGCCGTCCTGGCTGCCGGCAAGATGGATGGTGTTCCTTCTTCTCCTTGCAGGGGGTGAGGGGGTTAGTGCTAACTTTGGGCCTCGTGCCCTTTTTTAAACCTCCCCACCAGCTGCTTGCCAACTTGCCCTCTGATTGGGGGGGCATTGGCTACTTTGAGTCGACCAATTCTGGTCGCCCCTCCTTTCACGTTTGCCCTAGGCCCCCAATGGGTCCAGCTGTGCCTTCCCCCAGCCTGGGCTTTGTGTCTACATCATTGCCCCCCAGGAGAGCAAGTCATTGGGCAATTTATCATCCCTCCTTGGGCGCCACATATGGGCCTCCTCTGCACCTGACCACTCAATCATCTTCTTTCTCCAGTTCTGCATTCGAGGGGGGGACAGACAGAGCCATTGTATTGCTATACGTCTCTTGGCCACTACAAGGCTCAGATTCACAAAACTCCTGCTCAGTTTTTTTTGGGGGGTTGGTTGGAAGTAAGCCCAGCAGACAATTTTGAATCTGACTATGGCACATCACACTCCCGTTGCCATGTTTCTTCCAACCTGAGTGGATTCACTTGACGGTTTGCCCTGAGCGCATAGTATAAGTCTATTATGTGTCTTCGTGGGTTCAACTCATAAGTCCGCTGCTCCCCATGAGTAACATATATACACAGGTACTCAAACGCTTCTTGTTTCCATGGTATGTCAGTTCTCGGCAGCTGCTCTAAGGGCAGCTTCGACAACAGCAAGATTGGGAATAGGGTCGACTTGGCGCTATTAATATGTAGACCTGAATATTCATCAAGTTCCTGCATGACATTCAGTTAAATATGGATAGAGATGTCAGGCTCACTCATGTAAAGCATCACATCATTGGCATACAGTGATACCACATGAGTGTTTTAACCAACCCGAAAACCCAATCCTCACAGGACAGTCCTGAGAATGCACAACAATTGGCAAAGAGCAGGGGTGACAACGGGCATCCCTGCTATGTTCCTTGCTGCAGGTGTATCTCCGCCGAGGCGTTCTGGCCAGTACGCACCCTCGCTACTGGCTGGGTATACAATAATCAAACCCATATAATGAAACCGTCACCTAAACCCATCTCGGCAAGTGCCTGCCAAATATAGTCCCAGCCAACAGAAACAAACGCCTGGTCTATGAAGACGGCAAGTGCATACGAGTCGTCATCCAAATGGGGGGCATGCAACACATGGGCCAGGTGTCTTAAATTCACAGAGTATTGCGGCGGGTGATAAAACCAGACTGACCTTGATGTATTAAATGTGGTAGAAACGGCATTAGTCTCGCTGCCAGCACATGGCAAAGTACTTTTTGATCCACATTTAACATTGACGATGGGTGATATGAGGCCGCTGACATAGGGTCCCTTTCTGGCTGCGGCATCAGCATAATTAGTGCCTCTCTCATGGAAGCAGGCAGGATACCTATTTTCGAGGCCTCTGCATACACCAATAGGGGTTTTCCAATAAGGGTCCTGCATAAGACTTGTAATATTCTGCCGACAGCCCATTACCCCTTAGTGCCTTAACCATCTTTCATGACTTTACTGGTTGCCATAGATCCTGAATTGTTATAGGCTCCCCTAGTGACTTTGCGTCCTCTGGGATAAGGTTAGTGCAAATCTCAAAGATACTGGGCAAGGGCTCCAATATCAATTATTGGGGCTTCGCATCTACTCCTTGGAGGAGTGTTTCAAACACTTTGTTTATTGATTGTTGAGTCAAGACAACCTGCACAGTGGGATCTCTCAGTGCCCATAGTGGCTCAGCTGCGATCTCTGACCGCTTGTGTCTAGCCAACAACCTACCCGATGTATCCCCTTCCATATAAAGTCTCCTACGGTCTGCCAGGCACTTATGTTTCTCCAGCTCGTCCCAAATCTCGCAGACCTGGTGACTCTGCCTATCCCACTGAACTGATGCTACGGGGTCATGTGAAAGCGATTGTTCTAGGGCCCACAGCTTCTCCTCCCCCTTAGTGAGTTCTTGTTCTAGCAGTTGACGTATGCTAACCATCGCAGACAGTCATTCTTCCCTAATGACCACCATCAGTGCGTCCAATTTGAGGGCCCTACTGCTCGCTCTCTCCCAGTTGGATCCAAAATAATGCTCAATGGCCTCCTTCAGTGTGTTAAGAAAGACTGGGGGGCTTATTATCAAGCATGGCGATAAAATTATCGCCGCTTTAGCGTTTTCTGCCGCTAATGTGGCAATAATTTTATCGCCCGTCCTTGATAATAAGCCCCTGGATCCGGAAGGGCTTCAACTCTTGGTCCCCATAACAGTACCCTGGGCAGAATGCATAGCAATAAATAAGTCAAAAGCAGGGAAGAATCATCCAATATGTACCATCCAAGATATGTGTGTAGGGTGAGGCTGCATAAAGAAATAGTCTACCCTACTATATGTGTGGGTCACTGGCATGTAACAGGAGTACACTGGTGACTGTGGATTATACAACCTCCAAATATCCACAAGACCCAAACCTGCTTGTAGCTGTACAAGGGCTTCTGTAATACACAGCTTTGTGGCCTGCTGGGGAGGAAACCTATCCATGGCTCCATCAATTACACAATTAAAGTATCTCAAGCCATAACTGTTTCCGACTCTAAATATGGGCGAGCTGCTACAAGCACTCCTCAAAAAAATCCACCATCATCCACATTGGGCACATACACATTAATCAAACACAAATCATGGCCATCCAGGGACCGTGCCAACACCACAAAGCACCAACATGGACAAACGTCTTCTGAACTGGAACTCAGGGGCAAACCATATCAGGACCCCACAGGCATAAACCAAATAGGATGTTGAATATATTTGGCCCCTCCAACGCTTCTTCATGGCCACAATGCAGTTGCCCGCACATGTGTCTCCTGGAGAAAGGCCAACTTCAACCCATATCTCCTAAGGTAGGAATAGACTCTATTCCTTTTTTATGGCTTATTGACGGCTCGACTATTGCAACTAAGGAATTTGTATTTGTTTCCCGTGACAACAGGGCATTATACGATCTCAGGCTGAGATTCCATCTAAGTTGAGGATCAAATGCAACCGAACCAACAGCTGTGGAAGCTTCCCAGCAATACCTTAAAAGACAAAGACAAATACATTTTCCCCAATCCAATCCCCACACCCTCCCATAGGCAGAACTAACAGAACCCCCAGACACAACCTGTGGCCGGAAGGGTCTTGAATCCCACCCAACAATCCCACCCACCCAAACCTCGATTAACTAAGGTGTTGATTCTGTCTGTCACCTACACCCATATAAATGTGCAGCTTCAGAGAGGTGCTCCGCGACTTAGCAGTGGTGCAGCCCACAGACACCCCCACATGGAAATACAAACAGAAACTCCAATATAATCTTTTTCATAGTAGTGATCATAAACATTATTAAACAGTTAACAGCAGGCTCAGGAAGAAAGGTTCTGTTAGCAACTGAAATGCATTAACAAGTCTACAACCACCAGTCCTATCACTTCCTGCATCAGTGCTGTCACTGAAGGTGTCAGGTGCAGTTCGAGTATGAGAAAAGAGTTTCAGGACTCAGTGACCACAGACTCACGTTTGAGAATGCCATCAGAGCAGACCAGTATACCTCTGCCTTCCTGGTCTGCAGGGCTGTGGGAGCAGTCTCTTGGCGGAGGTCTCCATCTGTTGAAGCAGTGAGAGGCCCGACGGCGTGGCTCCCTCCTCCCAATGCCTTCCCTTGAAAGTGTCAAACTCATCGTTTCACACCACTCGATAACCTCGCTTTGGCATTTAAAAAAAGTGGACCTTCCCCTCATATTGAACTCGTAGTTTGGCTGAATACATAAGGCTGTATTTGATATTGTGGTCCTGAAGAAGTTTCTTAACTGTCACAATGTTTTTCGTCAGTCTTGGACACTCTGCGTATAGTTCGGAAAGATAAAGATTGTGGTTTTTTCGGCGGGATGTGAGCTCAGGCGTGCTGGAGAATTGCCTCCAGGTCCGTTTAGTTGAACAGACATGATATAATCGCCCAGAGAGGAGTGTCTGGTTTAGGCATAGGTGCGAGGGCTCGGGGTGATCTTTCTATTGCCAAAAACTTTGAGCGACGCTTGGGCTTGAGGACATTAAGTATCCAGTCTTCTAGGAATAACTCCATAGACTGACCCTCGAATTGTTCTGGAAATCCACACAATCTGCCACCTTCCCAAGGTCCAAACAGTGAGGTTTAACATCTAAAGCTGTAGTGTCCATTTTGGCCTTTAGAGCGGTTCGGATGCCCTGTTGAGCCACTAGGATCTTATCGCAAGCCGACCCCAGCGCCCCTGGCTCCGACGTGGGGCATGTCTCCTGCATTTGTCCCAGGGTCTTGGGCCAGGTACTGCATATTAGTCAATTTTGTTTGATTGTGCTGGTTTTCGCTGCTCTGGAACACAGTGAGGCAACCATTAAATAGGCTTCAAAGGCCTCAATTTAATTCACACAAGACCCCCCAGAGCGAATATCCCACTCTGATCTGCTCCCACCTCACCTTACATGGCATGTCCAGGTGTCACAGCAGGGGGAAGGCAAGCAACTCTCACCCCCAGCCAATGTCTAGGACCCAACCAGGCCACAATGTCCTCCAAAATGCCCATCCAGGTACCCCGGGCCCCAGATGTTGCAGTCTGCAGTGGCCCCCACAATCACTTGCCCTAGCAGAGGCCACCTCACCATCTTGGAGCAGACCACCCCAGTCTCCACGTGTGCTCGGGCAGCCCAATGCTCACTCCATCCAACGTCTTCAAGATCCAGGATCCAGCTACTGAGTGGACAGCGGGGCTGATGCCCCGCCGGCACGGGCCTTCCCAGGTGATTTCTGTATGGCTGAGTCCAGACTGGAATAGCATGGTGAGCAAATAAATTGAGTCTTTTGGCTCAGATCTCTGTACTGGGATGAATGTTTGACATTACTGTTCCAATAGGCTGCAATGTGCTTCTGAGTGTCAGAGTATAAGCATTATGCAGACATTTTGTGGCCCTTAAATAGAGCACACATGTGATGGATATGGTCCCTTGACTTTGTGGAGCGAAGGCCACCAGTGGAATTTGTAATCGTGGTGATTTCTACTTGTCCTACATACAAATCTCTATGTAGGACTCAACTTCATTGTAGCTACAATTCATTCTAAAATCACATTATGGTATATGTGTGTTGTTATGTATAGGCTTCACACCATGAGCCATTTCTGTACACTTTTATATGCATTTGAGGATCATGTAAACCAAATGTACTGTACCACAGATCACTCAGGCCACATCACACTTTCTAAAACTGTTGACTGGGAGGTAGCTATGCCTCACAGTCCCCTTCAGAGTGCCATACAACCATATGTTCACACATGAAATGGGGAGAAGTTTTACTTTTCTGTACTGAATTGGTGGAAATGTGAGGGTCATATGAGATAAGTAGCCTCAGCCTGCAGAGAGCAAGGCCTGACTGTGGCAGGAGAACCGGTGCACAGAGTAATGTCCCTGTAGACCTGCTGATCCATGGATGTTCACAGCAAGAGTTATCAGTGCCACTAGTGCTTCTGAAAGCTGTTATATGAATAATCTGAGGCATGGAGACTGAGGTGATCCTCTGACCTGATACTTAATTCCATTGGCCACAGTCTCAATGTGTGTCTGTCACTAATGACAGTCACCATACTCACACTTTTCTTATTGTGTTGCTTCCACTGTACAGGCCTATTGCACATCTGAGACATGAACAGTGTAGATAGTTGGTTACTTTTGAATAGATGCAGAAATGTGATTTATCTGCTTGGCTAGTATATTTCCTATCACACCACACATACACTAATATGATGATTGTCATACCTGTTACAGTGACACATTTGGCAAAAGGGATGTCCTGTGATTACAGTACAAACTCAAACTTATTGATCCTCACTAGGATATTCAAATCAGTAGTCCACATGTACACACAGACCCCAAGGAGGTAGCTCTGAGTATCACACACACAAGCCCATACATTGCAACCTTAGTCTTATGATTTTGTGTATAATATGGTTCTCCCCTCTATGGACCATATGCATCAATGCAATGGTGATGCAGTAAAGGTGTCTGGACATCATGCACATGTATTTTACCCTTCGGTGGATTAAAATGGTGTGTTGTGTGTCATGGTACCTCACATCACATTCCATGTAGGATGTCCTTGGTCTACATGAGGGTAATGGGCTGCCTCAGTCAGTGTAGGTAATGTCCAGGGTTGAGGTTAGTCATCAGATGACCACAAAAGTATGTATCCATGGCTTTGTTGTGCTTAGCATGTGACATGGACACATGTAATATGTTGACTCTTGATGAAGTCTTGTGGTAGATGTCAACGCTAACAGTTATCCTCAAACTTCCAGGTAAAAACTGCTTCTACATCCCTTGCATCCCTACAGGTCAAAACCCATCAAAAGAAGGCCATTTGGACAGCTGTCGTCTAGAAGGATTGGACCGTGGGGGTCTGCAACTGGCGTTGTGCTACTGCAGAAAGAGGTGGCAGGACCTGTGACACTGGACTTGGAAGATCATGGAGGTCCAGCTATAGAAGTCCTCCCAACATTGAAGGGGCACATGTCGGACCCTGGACCCCCTGAGTGCCCGTATACTGGAAGTGACCTACCCGGACCTTGATGGGTAGATGATGGCCCAATAGCCATGGCAAGGGAATGAGTACTGGCCAGAGTAGTACATGTCATATTGCAACATTTGAGTACTACATACACGCATTTCACCAACCATATTGTTGGTGGCCCATGTGTCACACACAAGATGAGTCATTGTTAGTGTAAGTGTGGTAGTAGGTGCATGCTGCTGTGCTGTGGCCATTGTTAGTCTGATCTGGAACACAGCAGAGTCCTGCCACATCCCATTCTCTCCTTTTGAGCAGACACCTGGCCGAGTGAAGTGAGAAATCATCTCATGTTCTCAGTAAATCTGGGTGACAATTGTACCACACAGGCAACTTGTGTTGCTTTTGTGGGGTGTAATGTTCCATCACTGCTGTCTTTAATTTGATGGTGGCCCTATTGCATGTGACATGATATAGAGTTCTGAGTACATGCAGTGATTGTACAACACTTCCCTATGGTAACTATTGATTATACAGTGAAATGTGGGTGCAAACAACACTGGTGCCATCAACATTACTGCATACATGTTGGCCAGTGTGCATATGCCAGTTAATAGTTCCTCTGCAATAGTGTTTCAAAACACTCATTCACTGACTGGTGACATACATGATGGCGTGAGATGTAGAACTGTGGAGATCTTATGTGAGTGTTTACACTGATCTTTACTAGGCAATCCAAGTAAGCACTACCAAAGAGTGGTGTGATGTGCCTGCCCATTGGGACTCTAGTGATCCCACATCTTCATGTCATAGATGTTCAGGGACACCTAAAACCTTCAAAGATGCATTGACTTGTGGATCTACAATCTATGAACAGTGTTATCACCTGTACCAAGCAGGATTGGTGATGTTCATAGGGCTATATGAAGTTGTGTGCTGTGTGAATTCAGAATATCCATCTCCCAAATGTTTGGACCTCAATGTTTTCTGAGAATTGTATCTGCTAAATGTGAAACAAACATAAACTACATGTGTCCAGTTTTCATTTGACTTTTCAAGTAATGGACATATGATGTAATTTGGAGTGGAAAGTGTCATCAGTGTGCAGTAAGGATTTGCAAGTGACTTGATATCTGCTACAACAGTAAATGATTGTACTTTAGTGTACAACTTGACCTTCATGACATCCCGATGTGTCAAGAGTAATAGTTAGATCTGTTTTATTCTGTGCCTCATGTGGACATTGTGTGAATCTCACACTTAGATCAATCCTGTTTGGTTACTTCTCTTTACAATGGTATGGAACAAGTGCCAAAGCATACAAGGTGATCAACTATCCTAGTATGGACATGAGGATGGCGTGTAAAGAATTCCATCAATGCATTTGGGCCTGGCTGGGGTTATGAAATGAGTGGACCCAACTGTTTGCAGGCCATGTAGTGTAGCATGCATGCATGTGCTCATGCTAAATAGGAGCCTATAGAGAGAACCATGAAGGCGGTGTCATATGTGGACTTCTTCAATGTTTTCAGTGCATTTGTGATAGTCAGGTGTGGAAACGCAGTTGCAATAAACCAATGTTGCATGTCATTTCAGATACATCCAGGGCAAGCAGAGGAAAAGGGGCTAATGTCAGTGGGGACAGAGCTGGTCAGAGTAGTTCTGGATGTGATAGTCAGGCACTGAGGGACCCAGTGACAGGGAGGGTGGTGTGGGAAGTGCCCAGAAGGATATCAGCTCAAGCTTATTGTCATCTGAGACATCCTCTGGTGGACACTCCTGAGTGGTGTGGTGTGGTGGACCCAACAGGATGAGTTCCACCTACATCCTTGTCAGCTACCCCTAGTTCCATTGCCACCCCCCCCTGTTGTCCACTCACAAGTTGTCCGTTCTGGCTCCTCCAAGAGGAGATCAGTCTCTTTTGCCCTAGACACCTCAGACCCTGCCCCTGTTAGCCCAGCTACCCTGTATGAGGGGGATGTTGAACTCCTGATGAGCATCTCTGTGGGTCAGACTAGAGTGGTCAATGTTGTTCTTGAGCAAGAAAACAAGCTGCCCCAGGTGTTTTCCTACCTTGAAAGTATCCACACTGCCATGTCTGCCCTACAGAGATCCTTACAGGCTCTAGTCTACTCTCTGACTGCAGCCCTCTACCCATCCCAACCTTGCACCCCACCTCCTGCCCCTTCATTATCGCCATCCACATTCCCTATTTCCTTTCCTATCCCAAGCATGTGCACACCCAAGCATGCACACACTTCAACAGACACAAGCGTTTGCAATACTTCAAAACAACTCAAACATACATACACACATCAGACAATCACCTCCCTCACCACCCCCACCACCCCAGCACACCCCATTGCAGCACAGCAACACATATAGAGACCTCCACAGAAACACACGTACCCACAGACACCACACTCATCCACAGACCCCTCCACAACACCCATATCCCCAGACACTGCACCAACAGCCACAGATCCCTCCACAACAACCATATCCTAGGACACAGCACCAGTGGCCACAGACCCCTCCAAAACTCAAAGCACATCCTGTAGTGTAGTTCCTATAGTACCCTTATGCAGGCCGTGCGCTTTAGGATAACATACACTGTGGGTCGGTGGTAGACTGATTCTGTGCATCCCCACTGCATATGTTAGCTGTGTTTTGCATTAGCTAGCTCAAAGTGCCACTAGAATTTCCTTTTATCAGAGAGATTTATTTTTGGCAACCTCAGAACACAACCCAGATTCCCCAGACTCGTGGAAACAATGTACTACTTTTCACCCAGTCGCTCATGCTTTCTCATTTTGTCTCAGAGAAACACATGAAAGGAACAGTCGAGCATGTTTACAATAAGAATTTATTGCACTGTTGTTCTCCTTGTGTAAAATATATGCGCTGCAACAACTGTTACACAGTAGCAGAGATATAGGATCAGCCGTACAGTGAATAAAAAGGAATAGTACAGTTCAACCATATTGCAATTGTCATGAACATATACATGAATATAAAATGCATTTATAAAATAAATCACATACTCCTAAAATGCCTGTCTAGATGTATTTTAAGTGTACCTAGCATGTGAGTTGGTGCAAAAGAGCTAATAAGTCTAGGAGCCAAGAATCCCGCTAGGATTTAGTGGAACCCCATTACCTGAATAGTGAGAGAGTGGGATTTTGTCCTGGACTTGAGTTGGACACCCCGCGAGGGATGGATAGACCACTGTCAGCTGGAGCAACTGCATACAGGAGTCTCTGCATCTCTGGTCAGTGTGTCGGCCTTGAAGTCTCGGTTCCCTCCGGCCTACTGACAGCAAGAGGTGCTGTATTTATACAGTCCTTGTGTGTGTGTTAGCCATTGTTCAGTATGAGGATAACGTTGAGGATTAAACCTTGTGCATAGATAGGTGAGGTGAGGTATACCCCACCCCGGGTAGTGTTCTCACAAATTATTCATATGTGCTAAGGATGACGTCTTACCAATATCGATTGGGAAAAACCTTCCCTCTGCATGGAACTAGGTGAAAGGTTTAGTCCATAAAAGGCGTCAGTCCTTATAACGCGATATGTCTCTAAAAGGCATTCTGTCCTTATTAGGAGTTAAGTCCTTATAAGGCTTGTTCATATGAAATGAATGGGAGATGATGTAGGGAAAGTGTACGATGTTCCCTGGACCTATATTAGGGTACCGATATGAAATATAACACCCACTCCTCCTAATACTCAACAATATTAATACACAATTGAAGTACACATTTTTTATGATGTCAGTTTTAAGATTATCAATGAGTCATTTAAAATGTTTCTAAAAACATTAATTTTAAAACAGTTTAAAAAATGAGGAGAGAAAGAAATGTTCTCTTGAAATATGAATTTTGTGTTAAAGTTCTGCAAATCACAGTCCTAATTGAGTTCGATCCTACACGTTGAACTACTGCAAGCAACTTAGAAGGCCATGCTTTGTTATGGAAAGTGTCAATTTGAAAAAGTTGTTTGAAGAAAAGGGAAAGAAAAAATCTGAATTTGTTCCCAGCACATGGTGAGCCAGATTAAGATTAAATGTCCTGGCTGGGAGACACCACATTATCGCTGCCTGCTGCCACAGGGGACAAACATTGTAGTACCTCGCATAGCATGTTAAGTGTGCACAGATGTAATTCAGTGCTGCCACCAGTTGTTGGAGAGGCAGCTGGTACTGTAGTCGATACCTCAGTGCCAATGGGGGAGCTGAAATTCAACTCAGTTGAAAAGGGTACCTGCGGATACTCGAGGAATGCATTTGTCAAGATGGGAATATGCTGAGGACGGAGTCGAGCATGGGACCGCAGTCTAAGTACGCCAGTGTCTCCATTAGAGGTGTCAGACAGTTGTCCAACTTGCATTCTCCTCCGCAAAACAAGCATTGGAAAGCAGGTACGATGCATTCTTCAAAGACTGGTCTGAACAATAGGAACCAAGTAGCACTTCGTTCTCGAAGGCGAGGTGCACCCAGATGTTGTACCATGCGCTCACGGTGATATCTCTCCAGGAGAGCTTTTGCAATCTCACTGGCGGTTGGTCCATCCATTGCGTAGCAGGTAAACGACAAACAAAATTGCAGCTATTGTGAGCAGGATCAGAGGTAGACTCCCAAAAATGCTTCCAGGTACGGAGTGTATAAAGTTAGGAATAACTCTGAGGATTGTCTGAAAGGTGTTAAGGAATCCTGACCCTATGGACTTAAATAGGTGTACATTACCACTCGTATCTGACATATTAAAGATACGACCCACCATTTCTATGAAATCTAGGGGGCAGTCTGTACGTATAAGTGCCTGTATCTCTGTCGAGGTCCTTGCGATTTGAAGTTCAAAGCTTTCTCGAGCGGAGGTTAAGGGTATGGTCTGCTGTAAAAGCATGGCTTTCATTCTGCCTAAAGCATCAAAGTGTATAAATGAAACATGCAGTGAAGGCCATAGCAGCACCTCCCTGAATGTATTTGTCAGTGGAAACAATACTTGCATACAGCCAGTAACCCTGGTGTTCACAGTGACCAGATAGGCGATGCCCGGAAGCATCCCACAGCAACCTTGATCGTTCAGCATCAAGTAACTCCCATTCAAAAGTAACTCAAAAGCTGACGTGATCATGGCAGCTGGAGTCCCTTTCATGTGGCAAGACAGATTCGCAATAAACCATTACAGGCTCCATGCAAAACAATATCTTGGCACATGAGGGAACCATTTAAAGCATTCTTGCAGTTTGTACCACTAGACACTAAACACTTCTCGATTCCCACTCCAACATTGAAATCTATATAGTAAATTTTCAGTGCTGATGTTGGTGCAACCAAATAATAATATGAGGCTGGATCTTTTGTGTTAAATCCTGAAAAGTATGCAAATTTCTGTGCAAACGCTTGGTGGTGTTGGGCAATGTTCCCACTGATGGTACTCAAAAACATTCCTAGCTGAAATGGATTTTTGCAGGAAATGATGACCATAATGTTGGTAACAGTGCCAATGTATCATAGTCTGAGGAACCCTCTAACATTTCATTATTAGAAAATCCAGCAGTTTTCTCTAAATCAGACTACAACATCAGAAAATGTACTTGAGGTAATGATATCACTTAATGAAATTTTAAATACATGACTAATTTTTAAAAGTTCGGTCGGGCCGAATATGTTAAAATCGACCTTGTCCCATACTATACCATCCAGTATAGGAACTGCTGTAATGTTCACTGATGACAAATCTCTTTGTTCACGATGTGATGATGGATGTGGCTTCAGTAGGATGTTGACCTTTTGGGCTGTGGAACTTATAGTAATATAGTGTCGATTAATAAGCATACTAAAAGTTAGTACTAAGCCTAGCCAGAAAAGAAAAAAAACATATTCCAGCAATTACCTAGAGTTCAATCTAAGGTGATACCAGGTATGACTTTTGAAGAAAGTGAAAAACTTCTTTAATTGTTGCTTGAATGGTGTTTTGGCTGGCGTCATTTCTGGCTCGCTTGGATCCATAAAAAAATGTATCAAAGTTAATGAAATGGCCCAGAAGCAGTTCAATCAACTGTAGGAATTGCATCAGGATTAGTCGAAATGCTATTTTCCTCTCAACGAGGCATGTTGATGTAGACTTCTGTATTTGGTCTAATTGCAACTTGTGAATTATTCTGATATTCATTTTGAATTTGAATGTCTGGTTCAAGTGGAACAAGTTCCATAGCACTGTTGCTTAGTCCTTCATTCCTTACAGGTGGCTCTTCAAATGTGATGAGTCTTACTGTTTAAACCTCTTGGATTGTAGCTAGAGGAGAGCGTCTGCTACAGCGGAGTCCATGAGGCCTACTGTTTAGTATCGACCACATAGCGTGGTTTGATTAAGTCAATTGAGACACATCTTTTCTCTTTTTTTCAGGCAGGAGACGAGAGCAGTATCGTTCTTGTTCTGTGTACTGCAAGGACTGGTACAGGTGTTCTGTATGAAGGTCCAAATTCCTTTTTGTCCGCAATTTTCTCTCAGACCAGATCCCCAACTTTTGGGATCAAGACAGGTCTTGCTGTGACTACCTTGACTTCCTCCGTGGCGGTCTGCGTTAGATGAACATTGCTTTGTTTTGTCCTGGATTCATTTAGATCCTGTAAAACAGTCAAACAATCATGGATATCAAATGGTTTTTCATCTGCCACTGCACCTTCCCAATCAAGATCAGGTACCCATATTCGTGTCCCAAAGAGGACTTCATATGGAGTGACACCCCCTAGAGAGTTTCTTGCTGGTTGTTTAACACCCGCTCTACCCTATAAAGGTGTTTGACCCAACTACTGTCCTTGCCTAATACCCTATCTGTTAAAGATTGATTTGTCACGTTTTTTTCTCTACACAACCGTTTTTTTCTCAGGATGGTACGAAGATGAGAACCGCAATGTTATGCCCATTCCTTCCATGGCCTCTTTGTAAGCCTGAGAGCTAAATGCAGGGCCGCGGTCAGAATCTAACGTGCTAACTGATATGTGCCGATGAAGACTTGCAAATCTTTTATAACAGTTCGAACATCAGCCGAGCGCTGAGGCCATACCCATAGGAATCTCGAGCAGGAATCCACTGCAAACATGATATATTTGCAAGCCCCGTCTGTTTGTAAGGCGACGCGGTGGTCCAAGTACACACATGCAAGAGTGTGTACTTGTCTGATTTTAATAATGGCTTCTGTGCTGGTTTTGCAACCGTTGTGCCTTTCATCTGCTGGCCGATGTCGCATTTCAAGACATAGTCTTTAGTTTGCTTAGTTAACCCTGGCCACCAATAGCACTGTTTCAGTAAAAAAATAGTTGCTGTAACGCCTGTGTGCACAGAACCCAAACTCTTGTGTGCAGCTAGTATTAAACCTCGCCTACAATCCATATTTGGTATTACTCTATCCCCCACTCCAGGAATCTGAGCATAAGGAATGTTTTGTGCATCTAACTTGTAGGAGTATTTGAATCGAAATTTTTTAGGTACTGCTGAGCTGCCTTTCTGTGAAGCGATTAGAGCTACCATAATATCTCGGTCTATTCTCGTCTTTGAACGAGTGGGTGCAGCTATGGGGGCCATGCGATCAGCCCCCTTTGCGGCTTCATCAGCCAATGAATTCCTGCAATGTCACATTGATGACTTAGTGTATGGATCATGTGAGTCCTCGGTAGCTCGGCTTTCAACTCTGCTACCTGTCACCATAGCATTTTATGCTGTAATCGTGCCACCTTTCACGTCTTTGAACACGTTTTGTTTCCAATTTTATAAGTGCTCATTGTACGATTGTACACAGTAAAAAGAATCACACACGATTAGTGTGGAAAATTTGTGATCCGTATTTACAAGTGCCAGTATCAGTGCTTTTATTTCTGCCAACTGTGCCGTGCAGTCTCCTAGAGATTGCGTTTTTGTGCAACTAGGATGGAACTTGCCATCACGCATGTGACCTTTAACAAAAGCACACGCCAAAAAATGTTGCTGCTTACTTCCTATGGATGGGTGCGCAGATCCGTCAGTATCAATAATATAATTCATACTGATCGAGAGGCAAGATTTCATTTGGTAGAGGATATTCGTGTTCGTATTGCAGGAATGCTTGTGTTTTTAAACTTGGATCAAAGCTTTATTCAACGTCTGTTGCAGTAAGAGAATTAGCCCATTGTATCCATCTTGGATGTAATGCTTTCGCATTGGGAATGCTGGCCTTTGTAACAGCTTCTAAAACCGGTACCGGGGTAACAACAATAATGAGTTTCCCTGAGCCAGTGCTCTTTCTCTTGCTACAGCAGTCTGAACTGCTGTCAGGATTTTTTCTGTTGAAGTGAAACGTTTTTCTGCATTTGTGTACGCTTGTGATTTGTATGCGATTGGTACTGTTTCGCCTTCATTGAAGGTTAAATAGGTGTACCTGCATTGACCCGCAATTATACGGATAACCAAGTGGCGTACGTTTATGTGAGTTTGGAAGTGTTTGGAAGCAATCATGTCTTTCTGGAGTGAACGAAGAAAATTATTATGTTCTTGTGTCCAATTTCTGGCTAAAAAGTCAGGTTTTATTGAGTCGTAGAAAGGTTTTACCCTTTGTGCATAATCTAAAATGTATGTTCTGCAGAAATTTAGGAATCCTAGTATTGATTGTAAATTTTTTAATGATTTTGGAGGCTGGAGCAGCACACACTTTTCTAAAAAGTTTGCTACCAGACTTTTCCCTTCACTTGACAGTTCGTATCCCAAAAATAGGACATTGAGGTGGGCTATTATTGATTTCTTAAAGTTACATTTGTAGCCCTCAGTGGCAAATCCCATAATAATGGTGCTTACCCTGGTCAAGTGCCTATCTAACTCGTCGTCCGTTAGATAAATATCATCTACATAGGACAACGCTTCTTCTTCAAATTTTTGAAGTAAATCTGTTACTCTTGTTAAAAATACCCAGGGGCTATTCTTATACCCTTGGACGAGTCGACAAATTTGTCGCCGGGACGCTAATGCACTGAATGCCGTTAGATACCTACTTTCAAACGATATATTTTGGCAGAAAAATCCATTTGAGATATCAAGTGTTTTTTTATATTTTTTGTGCACAATGTTATTCATTAATTCAACACTATCTGCATTTTGGACAGCAAATGTCTTTGTGCATGAGTTTATATGTCTGTAATCTTAAACAAGACAATAATGTATTGTCAGGTTTATAGACGAGAAACAAAGGATTGTTCATTGGAGAGGTGCATTTTTTAATGACCCCCTGGTATTCAAGTTGATCTCAGATCTCCCTGAAATGTTTTTTAGCTTCTTGCTTTATTTGATATTGCCTCTGAGCAATAGGTGACATTTTTAACAGGATCACAGGGTAGGTTGAGACCTCATCCCACCCAATGTGATTTTTGTACAATGCTGGAGCTTGAGCTGCCCACTCCCGTGCATACGTATGTTTTGGGTGAATGGGAACATGATCGGAAAATGCAGGGAAAATGATACTATCTCCCCTTGGGCACTCAATTACGAATGCAGGCGGCCAATCTTGTTCTGCTAACAGGATGTCATAACCAGATAAAAAGTTTTTTTTTTTAAATGTTTGTTGCCATTTAGGTTAATACATACACTTTACTGCTTTGCAAGGCAGTGCAACATAGATAAACCATACAACCATTTGTGATTGTTCTTGCCCCAACTGTATCTAAGCATTTACCAATGTTTAACTCATCATCATATTCCTCAACCAACAGAACTTCCAGCAGTACATCATTTTGAATAGAGTAATAGTGACGCTACTCAGTCTGTGTGTCAGTGGAAGCCAGTCATTATAGGTATTGACGTAGAGGCTCCCATATATCTCTGGGTCTAGATGCGGACGGTAGTTCTTCTGCATATAAAAAAAGGTTTTCTTTAAAATATATCATATTCTTCACCCAACATTTAGTCTAGGGGGCTAGCACACTTTCCCAATGCAGTGCGACCCAGCGCTTGGCCAGTAATAGCCCTCCTGCACAAATTTACCCATTACACCCTTTAAGAGAGGTACATTACATAGCAAGCATATTGAGGGCACACACTGCAATGCAATCCCAGTCATATCCCGGTAATGGGCCTTGATCCCTTGTCTCAGTCTGTCAATGGTGAATGTAAACAGGGGCGAGGGATTAGTTATGAAACTCAGGTCTTCTGCCATAAGGAAGTGCCCATCTGGTTATATGTCACACATCGTCACCATGCCCCACTTCTTTCATTGACCTGAGTGGGCCCTTTTCCCTTGTCACTGATAATGCCGCATGATGTGCCACTGGTAGTGCCAGTGCATAAACTGGGAGCCTATTAGTCACCTTGCCTATAGCTTGCCAAGCTGCAAATGTTGTATCCATCGTGCTGAATTCCATTTGTGGCGTTCCTCTGTTTATGTGCGTAAGGACACCGGATTACGGGGTAGGGTGTGCATCTCCATCTTCCACTGCGACGTGTGGAGAGTAAGCACGCTGTCTGAACCAATAGTAGGAATATTGCACTTGGGCACAAAGGTAATATATAAAGTGGTCCAGAGAACTGAAACCTCCCCTGGTGTAGTCCAGTGCAAGTATAGTCCAGCATACCCTGGCCTGCTTACCCCCCATATCAAGCGAGTGAGTGAAGAGCGGATCTCCCTAAAAAACTGGTGTGTCAGCTTAATTGGGATGTTACAGAATAGATCCAATAAACATGGAAGTACCACCATTTTAAGGATCGCTATTCGATCTGCCATTCAGAGCAGCAACTTATTCCATCTGTCTACTTGCTGCTCGAGAGCAGAATATGCTCTGCCATAGTTCTCCCTGATCATTAGGTCGGGGTCCTGGTGTATACACACCCCCAAGTATTTCACCGGATCTGTGGTCCATACCAAAGGGTAATCCATACTTGCGGGTGCGTGTTCGTTGTAAGTGGTATAACAATCGATTTATCCCAATTTTTTTGTAGTCCCAAAAAGAATCTGAAACGGATATATTCCCTTAACACCTGTGCTAGATGCCGACCTGGTTCCCTCACAAATAACACCATGTCATCTGCATAAAGTGATATACCCACAGGACGATGTAAAAAATTAAGTGCAGATTATCTGTGGAGCTGCTGTATGATGCAAGCCAGTGGCTCTAGGGTCAGTGCAAACAGTAAAGGTGAGAGCGGGCACCCCTGACAGGTGGCTCTAAATATTTGGAATGATTGTGATATCAGTACCCCCACTGGCACCAGCGCCGTTGGACTATTGCAAAAAAGTCATACCCAACTCAAGTACAGTGGTGGGAAGCCCATGTGTTGTAATATATGAAACATGTAATTCCACTCAATGGAGTCAAATGCTTTCGCCGCTGTTGCTGGGAGTGCGGGGTTTAGTACATGGAACATGGCAAAGATGGTTCTCAGATTATTAGACGTGGAGCGCTCCAGGATGAATCCCGATTGGTCCGGGAGGACCGGTCTAGGCATGAGAGGCTAAAGCTTGGTGGCTAGTATTTTTGCCAGTATCTTAGTTTCTGGGTTTATCCGAGACAACGGGCGAAATGATTCGCACCTGTCCAGGGTCTTATCTTTTTTTAGTAGCGTAATGATCAGGGCCTGGTGGAGAGACGGCGGCAGCACTCCATCCTCGTGTGCTTCTGCATACATTTCCAGCAGATACAGCGCAAGTACATCAATATATTCCTTGTAGAATTCAGCCGTAAGCCCATCAGGCCCTGGCGCCTTTATATTCTCTTCATCTATGGGTTGACTAAGATATAGTTGGTGAACATCCGACAGCCATGCACAGGCTATATCAGATAGATAGGTGTCTAAATCTGCCTCTGACAGAGTCCTCCGTGATGTGTATAGGTCAGAATAGCAACCAGCGGAACTGTTCTACTATCGCCTCAGGGGCGTAGTGCTCCGTGCCCTGCTGGGATCTTAGTTATGTGGTGATAGTCTTCATGAACTTTAATTTTAGTGTGCAAACTTCTGCCCGGGTGCCCTCCCGCTCCACAATTCCACAACATGTCTATGTGGGATATATCGGATCTCGGATTCTGCCAGTGATTCGTATTCCATTTTTAGTTTATGTATACGGGCTAAGGGTGCAGGACAGGGAGCATCTGTTCATTTTAACTCAGTCTGTGTTAACTGACCTCGAAGTTCTTTAAGGATGCCGGCTATGGTGCTGATGCAAACCCCTCTTATAGTTGCTTTAAAAGCTTCCCACAATGTTGATGCACTGTCCACCGTATCCGTGTTTACAGCAAAATATTGTTCAATGGCTCCCCTGAAAGTGTCATTATAAATTGGACCTAAAAGTGCCTGTGCACGGAATCGCCATATATATGGGCGATGAACATTAGCCATGACGTGCAGCACCGGGTTATGACCCGACAGCGTGCGTGGGAGGATTGTAATGGCCTTAACCCAGTCATTGGCCCCTTCCCTGAAGAGCCAATAGTCCAATAGCCAATAGTCCAAGTGGGACCAGCTATTTTGTTCAGGTGTAGCATGCATACCCTCCTTAGATGTACAGTTACGTATTCTCCAGACATGTACATGACCAAATTTGAAAATAGCATCATTGATGCATTGCGCTATGAAATGAAATGAAAATAGCACTGATAAAGCGCATGGCTACCTTAAGGCCTCTCAGTGCTAAGAACCGCACCTACCCAGTGAGCAGCTTTTGATGGCCAGGAACAAGAAAGTCTTTAGCTGTCTGCGAAAAGATAGATGGGCTTCTTCCAAACAAATGTGGTTTGGAAGAGTGTTCAACTTCTTGGAGACAATGTAGGGGAATTATTGGCCCCCACATCTAGCCCTATATATTTTAGGGCTATTTTGGGTATACACAACACCTGCAAAGTTGATTTATCCAGTTGAGGATCCAGGTATGTGTTTATACCCCCCCCCCCACATAATGGCCGCCTCCGGCCATTCTCACAGAATGCCGTACAGCCTCACAAAGGTTTCTGGCTCATCCGCTATGGGACCATGAGTGTTTATAATGGTGATTAGGGAGAGTCCTAGTTTACCATGCATCATGACGCATCGCCCCTCTCTGTCTATATATATATCTTAATAGGCATGAATGTAATGCCTCTTTTCACCAGTATAAGTACCCCCCTTGCATATGAGGAGTACGAGAAGGCCAACTTATATCCTGCCCATCTACCGGCTATAGTGACCTCAGAAATCCTAGTCAGATGCGTCTCCTGTAGGATTGCAAGCTGCACAACGTGGAGATCTAAGTAGGCGAACAGTTGTCTGATTTTTTGGGCCCTCTGACATACCATGTCACACAGTTATACTTCTCGCCCGTATTCACCATGAAATGTCGTAAATCTGTCTATATTCTGCCACTAAGGACTAAATAAACAATCAGTATGAGTTCAAGCTGCTCCGGTAATTTAATCACATTAACAAACCCAACTTCTGAACCTTGCCATCCCCCCTCCCCCACCCACTTCAGTATCCCCAAATTGCTAAAGCCATCTCTCAAACAAACTCCAGACCCCCGGTTCCCACCCTAAAAATAAACACTTAAAGAAACAAGAAGGCAATGTGGTGCACACATGAAGGCGGAAGCCGCCCGCTGGGTACCCCAGTGACTAGGTCACTTGAGGGGTCGCTTAATCATCTAATTACACTTTTACAATCTCAGTGACGTAAACATGTATGATCCGGAATGAAGGCCATAGGACTAAGCAGATCTACAAACGTAAGGGCCAAGTTATTAAGGGTCCTGCTTTATCTGTAGCATTGACTGTGGCAGCCAAAGTATCGTCCTACCATATCATATATACCTAATGGGGGGCTATTGTTTATTCTTTTCCTGGGATGTGACGATAACTATCACGCAATGATCCATGTATGTTTTGTATGAAAAACCAATAAACTACGTTTCAAAAAAAAAAAAATAGGACTAAGCAGATCTATGCATTAGGCGCATGACCCAACCAGATGATAAGTTCTTCCAAAAAAGACCTTTTACATTCCTGAGCTTGTGCCCCTCCATCCAGAGTGTTATTTCATATAACTTATGAACTTATGTGGGACGCTCACCCTAGTGTCTGGTGTTTCCACCGTGATATAATCATTCAAGTCCGCTGTCACCATACTAGAAGCCCAAAACCTCTTAGAAAGTCTTAGTGCAACATAAGGAAAGGGGAACTCTGTGGCTCTTTGGCTAAAGGTCTACCCCAATAACAACGAGTAGTGACATGAGAATCAAGTCAAAATTTAAAAGTTTTCCTCGAAGGGCGGATACAAGGTGAATCAGAGGACGCGATAGGATGCAACAAGATTGCATCCAACAGAAAAAAGGAGAAGGAGGGAAAGACAGTGCGACAGTTGGGGGTTTCCCTGTTTCCGGGGAAGGGGGGGTGAAGCAGCAGGGAGGGCGGGGTGGAGGGATGGTTGTGGGGGTGAAGCAGTAAAAAACAGAGTTCATAGACAGAATTGTTTTTTTTTCTTTTTTGTCAGGAAGAGGATATGCAATGTTGCTGTTCTATATTGAATGTTGCACTTTAATGCGCTTCACTGTCTACTGTGCATAATGGATATAATTTGCACTGTATTATACTGGTTTTATTGGTTCGTTGGCTGCGTGATCTGCATGTTAGACAACCCTCTTGCACAATTGATACAAATCATACTGTAGTATACCAACTTAAATGCCCTATTTGCACTTTTTTCCATTTGCACAATTATCATGAGACATGGTATATTTCCACAATTTTGCACAATTTAATGGTCCGTATTTTAGTGGACAACTTAGACCGTTACTGTCCTATAGGAAGAAAGGATTTAAGAATTCTAGCGGTAAATCATCTACGTATTCTGCATATTTTGCACAGGTTTGCACTTTGGACATTCGTTTTGCACATACAGCACCTTATTATATGATCTGCACAATTGCCATAGCAGATATGGTATACTTGCGTAGTTTGCACAACTTAAAAAGTCTGTGTTTTGCGTTTTGCACATGTAGCACTTTATGATATGAGCGACACAATTGCTATAGCAGATATGGTATATTTGCGTAGTTTGCACAATTTAAATGGTCTATGTTTTAGTCATTTAGGCATCTTGCACATTTTGTACAAGTTGCACTTTAGATATGCATTTTGCACATATAGTGCATGTTGTACTTTAGATAGGATATCTAGGTGTTTGTGGATAAAACAAGTTATACTCTCCCGTCTTTTTGAAAAAATATTATGAATAGGAATACATTTGTAATTTTATCTCTAAATGCTAATGGTTTGAACAATAGGCATAAAACTTGTGCAATAGAGAGCTGGTTAAAAGGACACCACCTAAATGTGATTTTTATACAAGAGACACACTTTCGATTCTTAGCAGATGCTAGTAAAATGTTTAAAAACTGGGCAAGTTTTTATTGCTCATCAGTGTCAGGGATAGCCCAGAGGGGGTGAGCATTTATATAGGTAAACATGTTAAATTTTTCGTTGAAGCATCACACTCAGATACAAATGGTAGGTGGGCATTCCTGTATGGGACAATAAACAACACACGCCTGATACTAGCTACGATCTATGCACCAGTAGTAGATGACCCGCTCCCCATTCTTCAGTTAAAACAAGCTCTCACAGGTATACCTGGTCAGGTTATATGGGGAGGTGATTTTAATTTTTTGCAAAATCCTATGGTGGATTCAACAAAATAAGAACGAAGGCAAAATAAACCACAAGTAGCCACTGCTCTATCGAGTTGTAAAACAGATCTAGATATTTTAGATAACTGGCGGCTCAATAATTTGACCAAGCACGAGTACTCTTGCTATTCGGCGAAATATGATTAATCATCAAGGCTAGATTTTTTTTAACCTCCCATAATTTAGAATTCAGTAAATACGATCATATAGCAAATGCTTTCTCAGATCATGCCCTTATAAAACTGGAAATCCTGCTAGGGCAGAAAGAAGAAGAAGCAGCCAGAAGGTGGTATTTTAATAAACTCAATTTAGTAGATACGCAATGGTGTGCAGAATTGGAGAATGAGATTAGATTCTTTTTTCAGATAAATAAGGATTCTGCCCCAATAAGCATAATATGGGATGTCTTCAAGGCTACACATAGAGGCATAATTACCTCAAAAGAGATACCAAAACAAAAGGCTAAAAAGGAGGAGAGAATGGTAATAGAAAATAAATTAGCCATGCAAATCAAGAATATTTCAGAAACAGGACCTTGCATAACAAACAAGAAGTACTAAATGCAAAAACAAAAATGAGGGAATTCTATTATGAGCTAGATTGCTAACTTGGTAGGCAAAGGAAAAGCAAGTTCGAAACAGAGTCGAATGCATCCAGGATAGAATAACTAAAACCCATGTAAAGACTACATCATTAATAGGCAAGGTGTTACTCAAACATTATAAAGATATATATCAGGCATCTTCCAGGCCTCTTTGGATTCAGTTAATGATTTTCTACAGGAGTTACCAATTCCAATATTGGAAGATCACTATAAAGAGCTGCTGCTAGCCGAATTTACAAAGGAAGAAATAGATATGGTTATCAACTCCCTGCCCAACTGTAAAGATACTGGAGAAGATGGCCTTCCTGCAGAATTTTTTTAAACATTTTCTACAGTACTCTCCCCCGAGCTTTTAAGACTACCAAATCATTTATTACAAGGAGGTGACCCACCCGTATCTTTTCATACGGCAGTAGTGGTCATTTTTTAAAAAAAAGATAAGGATAGTGAAAATGTAAATTCCTATAGGCCAATAAGTCTTTTAAATATTGACTACAAATGTTTTACCAAACTTCTTGCCAACAGGCTAAGAAAGATGGTGGGATCGCTTATAGGGACAGATCAGTGTGGTTTTATAGCAGGGAGCCAGCTTTATTCCAATACAAATTTTTTATTAGAGGCACTTTATTTTTTTCATATCAATAAAGTTAAGGCACAGATATGGTTTTTAGATGCTGAAAAAGCATTTGATCTTATTTCTTGGAACTGTCTTTTCACAATTTTAAAAAAGTTTGGCTTTCCAAGTGATTTTATAACTTTATTAGAACAGCTCTACATGAATTCCCAGGCACACATTTTAATTAACTCTGTTAATATAGGGACATGCCAAATAAATAGAGGCACCAGACAAGGCTGTCCTCTTTCCCCGATTTTATTTGCTTTATTTATTGAGCCCTTAGCAATTGCGATTAGGGAAAAAAGAGCGCATACAGTCCCGGTCCAAGGAATGACAAACATAAAAATTATATGCGGATGATATTGTTCTTTTCTTGGACCCAAAGATAGATACTCAGACTGAAGTTATGAGAATCTTCGCAGATTTAAAAAAAATAGGGGGTTACAAGATTAATAAAACTAAGACTGAAATAATACTATGTAATTGTAAGGTAAATTCTCTTATATCAGAATTCAGACAAACATATAATACCAACCCAAAGAGGAATTTAGGGATTTTATGTAACGATAAAGTAGAATATCTTTTTTCTCTAAACTATATCCCATTGTCGAAAAAGGTGCGCTCTAAGCTAACCCAGTGGAATCAGTTGCCATTATCAATAATAGGCCGAGCTGCGTTAATACGAATGTCTATCCTTCCGTTATTTAATTTTCTCTTTAGCGCAGCACCATGTGCAATACAGGCTTCTTCTTTTACAGAAATAGACAGCATGTTCTTCTCTTTCTTATGGAAAAATAAGATACCAAGATTGGCAATCAGCACTTTAAACCGTCCTATAGCAGAAGGAGGATTATCACTGCAAAATATTAGAGATTATTATTATGCAACATTTGCACATCATAGTTTTAGATTTTTCTTTTTAGATCCTCAAGAGGGCGATAATTTTTTTATGGAAAAGATTTTAAGGGAGCATAACATATTAGACCCCACAAGAGTCACTAAGTACCCCAAAAAAGTACGTTATTAGACCTTGGAAATGATGTTTAAACAAAAATCTCAGCTCTTAGCACACTAGGATATTTTAAGAGTCAACATTTCAACTAGGCTCTCGAATCTATTTACGGGGGAAATACATTTACTAGAGAGTAATTTATTAAGACTATGGCAAGAAAATGGATTCGCTCAGATCCAGGATTTCGCAAAGGGGAATCTCTGGACAACCTGGCCAGAGATTGAAATAGGGCTGCAACACTCAAGCACAATATTAAATTGGTCATTCATTAGGTTAAAACCCATTTTAGTACAGCTCAACATGGAAAACCTGTACTATAAAACTACTGTAAGTAAAGCCCTTAATTCCCTTAGACAGCGGAAAATTAGTAATTGGATTAAAATCTTCAATGATAATAAAGCTCTCCCTCTATACAAAAAAGTGAGGGATAGATGGAAGAAAAGGGAAGGTATGCAGATACTTTAACCAACCTGGAACAGGCTCAATACGTTTAATATAGCTATATTTAGAGGAGCAAATTTCAAACGCATGCAATATTATTCAAAATGGCTGAAATATAGAACACCCTCTTTTCTTCATAAAATATTTCCGCAGATAGAAGATAAATGCTTTCGCTCCGCAGAGAAAGGTACCTGGACTCATATCATCTGGGAGTGCCCAATAATCCAGAGCTTTTGGGAGGAGATCGAGAAATATCTTAAAATCATAATTGATCTCCTCATTTGTATCGATAAATCTATTTCAGTCCTGGACTGCTCTTCTACTATTTCTGTTAACAAAGAAAGTTTATTTATTGCAGCATTATTAGCAAGATCTCTAATCCTACAACTCTGGAGAAGAGAGAAAGTACCTACTTTTAATGCTTGGAGGGCAAAACTAACCAGCATACATGAAATGTAAAAGAAATATGCAATAAGATCAAGGGCAGTAAGAAAGTATGAGAAATATTGGAGTGTGTTTGAAATATAGATTCTGTACTCTGCACTTTAACCTATTAGGAACTGTCTGCATTATAGTAATATTGTGATTATATCACTGAGCATTCCGAAATGCTGTAATATTTCTACTCGCCCAAGTATAGCACTTTGTACTTTAGTCCAAGGTCCTTAATTTCCCTCTGCTCTCCTGTCCAATTTAATATAAAAGGAGGGATGCATCCCGACCTCTGCTCTCTGCACTTTAACATTTATGAACTCTTTGTATTTCAGGAAGACTGTGCTTATATTGCTGAGCATGTAGAAATGAATATTCCTCATACGGTAATACTTGGCATTCGCCCAGATATAGCATGTTGCACTTTATTTTGGGTACATATATGTGCATGCATCCCGATTATACACCCGGCACTTTATCTCAATTTATCATGAAGTTTCTGTATTACAGGAATATTATGATTATACTGCTGAGTACTAGTAACAAATATCTCTCATACTGTAATATTCTGTACTGTAGACTCCAATTAATTTCTTGTTCTTCTGGAATTTTGAAATATGTACTTATATATATTATTGCATGCTGTAATGTTTATGAACTCTCAATAAAAAATCTAATTAGAAAAAAAGGTCAGCTGTCACCATAAATTCCTTAAGGTTCTGGTGAGCTATTGTTACTTCTGCCACACTGTATAGTATTATCAGAGCCCATTCCTCATTCAGAAGTTATGTCCTCAGGGCATGTCTGATATTCAGACCAGCAACTTTCTTTTTAGGTCTCGCCTATGCAGCGTGCATGCGCTGCTTAGGAAGAAGCCCTTTAGCAATTAATTAGCCTTTTCAGCCAAACACATGCACACGTTGCATTGCTTTCAATGGCAACGCGTGCAAGTTTGGCGATTTCCTTGCGGGAGCAAGCTGTGACAAATGGTTCCTGCTCCCTCCTGCAAGGGAAACCGGTGCAGGCCCCCTCTTCTCTCCCTGCTGCCGTGCGAGGCGCGCGCTTGTTCCTCTTCAGATTAGCAAACTTCTAAACATCATTTTTTTTTCTTTTGCTCATAAATTACCATTTTACCCTGACGTAATCTGTGCAGGAAAACACATTGGGTCCGTGTGAAGTTTGTGCATGGCTTGTTTAGTTGGTTTGAATGCACGCTCCCTTTTACCTCAAAATTGAGATCACTGGGGTACTCAGAATGATGCCCAAAATGTTTTTGAAGAGTGTCCTAAAAGTACCCCTTTAACAGATAGAGTACTCTTCAGTTTCTTCTTGATAATTGTCATAACTTGATAAATGTGAGTGTTAAAAAAACTGTTTATTGTAAATTTGGAGATCTTTAGACGCCTAACGAATCTGTTTATATGTCTGCCAGAACATTCTATGGCATTCCAGAGTACAGTACAATCACCACCCTGCACACGGCTGCGGCATCGCTTGCACCCGGGGGGCTTCAAAGGGCACCCCCGAGCAAGAATAGGGACACGGTGACACCGGTCACTGGCAACAGAGGGGCACATCTGCCACTGCCGAAGAGATGCTCAAGTAAGAATCATTTTACCTATTAATCTATTGCCTTTACTGCTTCTGTTGTAATGTCAATGCATCGCTTTCGTTGTTTGTGTTTGTGTGTTTCAATTATTCAAAATACAGATGTTACGCTTCAATTAAAAAGCTTGTCATTTATTTATTTACTGTACAATTAATTAAAATCATTACAGTAAAATGTTCTCATCGTATTGCAGCTAGAACAATAATTAAAAACTTATTTTTAACAGGGGTTTAAAATGCGTTTTGATAAAAAAAAGTTTGACTCCCCTCCCCAAGTCTCACCAAAGTCGGTCTTCCCCAGAGTTTGTGTTTATAGAGGTGTGGCTTTGAAGCTGGCCCGGGCTCCCACGTTGTTCAATGGGTGGCATTGTCAAGTAATGGTTTCTTCCCCTTGGCCTCTCGACCATTCACCATGAGAGAGGTTTTCCTGACTGGGATGTTGGAGGTGCAGATAAGCATCGATGCACGGACTAGGCCGCCTCAGCATCCTTGCACTGGGTTTGTAATGATCTTCTCCAGAGTTTTATTATATTCATTTGCCAGTTTTAAGGCAGACCTAATATGATGGATACATTTCCCCAGTCTTGCTAGGATCATCGTGCTGTTTGTGGAAAAACACATGGCTGATGCTTCGCTACATGATTTTGTTCCATTGGTGGAGCAAATCGGACGCAGTAATCGCCTTCTTTCCTTGATAAGACTGGGGCAACAACATAGCAGGTGGAGCCACGATTCCCTCTTGTATGGGCAGAGTCTGCATTTAGTGGCTTCCCCTCTGCAAGCCCACTCAGGATTAAAATCTGCGATTCCTAGGGTAATTAGTCTCATGGACAACATTTTACTACAAGCTGATGGTGTAATAGCATCACTTAAATAAGCCTGGGCTTTGCCTACTGTGTAAGAACTATTCAGGGAGTCTAAGAGTGGACTTGAACAAAGGGATTTACAGTCCAGGTCAAATGCGATTTCACTCACTTGTTTATTTATTACTTTTTCCATGTGTTCAGGGGGATGTCCGGCCTCGACATGCTTTCTTTCACTATATTCAATGTCTCAATCGCTTTATCGAGTGCAGAATGCCACGCCATGCAAGGCTCTTCAAAGATTGATTTTAGTTGGAGTTTTAAGGAGTTGGCCGGAGCCCTTAAAATCCTGAGGTAGAGTTTTATGATGCCCCCCTGGCACATCAGGTCCGGCCTTGCCATTCCCAGCTCCAATCTTAGCCTTGCTTGCCTTGCTGCCCTTGGGATTTGAAACACTGTTTTATACGCTTTAGATTGCGCTGTATTTAAGTAGGCCTGCAGTGACTCTGGGAATGCCTGGTGGCCATAGCTGATGCAGGTAACAGTTTCGCTTTCAAAACTTTCAATATTGGGCCAGCGGTTGGACTAGTCAACTGATAGTTTAGTTGTTTGAGTAAGTATGTGACCCTGTTGGCCTTAGTTCTCTGATGTTTCAAATGGGCAGTCGCCTTAGCCCGATCTGTCAGCCAGACCCCTAGGTAATTGTATGACACCGCCGTCTTGATTTACAGGTTACCCAAATGCCATTGTGCTTTCTTTTTTTGATGGTAGAACCCATCTCCATTAGAACCAGTCCACCCGCACGTACACCGGAAGTTAAAATGTTTCCGTGTGCCACCATCTACCTCGCAAAGATTAGGGTGTACGCAGAATTTCAAAGCCTCCAATCTGCGAGCAGAACTGCTTCTCACAAATAAAACCCCCTCACAGCGTGTTTTCTTACTGGAGCAAACTCACGCAGTTGTAAACTCTGAAAAACTGAGACAAGAATTAGTTTTAACACTACTTATTTATTATTAAACATATTCACATTTAAGTGTTACATACATTCCAAACGTAAGTATTAAGCCAAACATCCAAAGTATTAAAATAATCAAAGAAATTACGGACATGTCGAAAGAGGGAGTAGTTTATTTCAAATAAGTATGTCCGATAAAAAAAAATAAAAGAAGCGTATGGGTGAGTCCCTCAGAACACAAACTGAACAGAACAAGTAGATACCTTTCTTTCCGTACGGTGGCTTTGACGTGGTACGTGCGGCAGGAGGAGTGCCGCAGCTCAACCTCTGCACAGCGCAGCGAGAGGAGCCGAGATGCTGCAGGAGCCGCCTCGTGCCAGCACAGCCCACAGAACGGGGTTTAGCGACCAGCCTGTCCATTCCAGTTTGTGTCCCGTATCGAATGGGTTATTCGTAATTATGTTCTTCATTCTTTTGTTTGTTTTTTTAGGCAGAAAAGGTGCTGGCTGATAAATAAACACTTAGGGGCATATTACCAAGCTATAGCGATAATTATCGCTAAGCTTGGTTAGCGGGTATAATAATATCGCCGCGCTCCGACGATTTTTACCGCTGAGATACCTTGATATTATCAAGGTTTATCTCAAAAGCGGTAAAAATCGTGGGAAATGCATGAATATCGCTGTAAAATCAGCGATATTCATGCATTATCGTGACAATGCTCTTAGCCATGTTACCCACCTTCCATTGGATAACATGGCTAAGAACTGCTCTGGGCAGGCGTTAGCTTTTGGAGATAATCGCGCTTAGCGCGATTATTTCCAAAAGTTGGTAATAAGGGACAGCGATGTTAGCGACTGTTTCCAGTCGCTAACATCTTGGCATGCCCACTTTTCATGTCATTAGCGATAATTATCTCTGACATGCATAGTGGGCCCCTAAATGCCCGCTATCGCCTATTAGCTGTCGCTAACTGGTGTTAGCGACAGCTAGGTAATAAGGCGATAAAATTATCGCCGCATTAGCGGGAAAAATTCCCGTTAAAGCGGCGATAAGGCCCTTGGTAATATGCCCCTTAATAATTAAGACATGAAATTGAGAGCTATGATTATATATGTTTAATTTAGCGGGTATACACGTCATTCTTGCTCTTTGTCTCAAATGCTAACTCAGTGGAAGGCTGAAGGTGAAGAGACGCCACAAACATGAAAAATGTAATGAAAGTTTAAATGAATGTTGTTTCTAATATGGCAGAGAAGGTCAACATACAGTCGGGGGTCATTACTCGTATGTAATGCAGGAGTGGGAAATACACACACGACCACGTGTAATGTCGTATCAATAAAAGACGTGCTCTCTGCTGGCATTCTGCATTCCTAGGGTTGGGTTTACATGCTTATACCAGGGAAAGGACAGCCATTGTTTCTACAATTAGTGCCTGGAAGTTTTGTTTCCTCACACTGAAAAATAGAAAAAATCTTAAGTGTATGTCTGCATTTCTGCACCTTTTCTTTTGTTAAGTTAAAGGCTGTGATTATGACTGAGCAAGAAGAGTCATGCTACGTGCACTGCAGTTATCCAGCCCACATGCATATTCTACCTTCATGTGTAAGGGTGCGCATATCCAGTACATCTAACACACATGGGTTCGTTTAAGGCGCGCTGAGTGTCAATGCTTCATTAGCTCGTGCACCTGACAGTCTTTATGGATAATGAATAAAGACCATTTTTCAGGAGTGGCTTTGACTCCTGTGTAAATAACGCCTAACAATTGTGCATGAGCGCAGAGTTGTTTTTACAAATATACAGCCACTGGTGTAAATGTCAATTGTTTGAAGTCCAGAGCGTGCGTTACAGATGGGATTGTGCACTTTATTGTATTGTATTGGACCATTACTATTGCTTTGTATAGCCCTAACAAAGACTCAAGGCGCTCTGGTTTTCATCAGTTCCAAGGTGCCCCTTCGAAGGTGTGTGTGGCTGGAAGGGTGTTGTATGTGGCATGCTTTTTCTTAAATGGATTTCCTTTTCTCAGCTTGTACATCTTGTGTTTGTCTCTCCCCTGGAGCATAGTCTGTTTACCATCTCTCTAATAGACGGGCTTCTATCCTGCTAGTGCTCACTTTCAAAGACTTATTTTCTTTTTTAGTTAAGCACTCCATGACAGTGCATGTGTTTTCCAGCTCTCTATTTCTCTCCCTTGTGCTTCCCCCAAATGCCCACTCCCTCCGTGCTCCATGTCTCTCTCGTATACTTCTCCATCTGCTCAACCTCAGACTTCATGCGGTTCTCACCCTTGGGTGCTTCTCCCCACTCCCCATCTTACAGTGGCATAACAAAACTTGAGGGCCCCCCTTTCCGGCCCACCACCTACCACTTTTGCTGAGGTCCCACACCATGGGGGCTGCGGGGCTTATGATACACCCCTGCCATGTTCAGTGTTGGATAGGGATTCAAAATGGTCTCGGGGACGCTAAGAAAAAGTGACCCACATTTGCATATTGACTTTCCTCAAAACACTGCTTTGGCGAAATTTTATTAAAAAAAAAGGGGAGGTGGGGATACAAAAAAATGCGTGGATTAGTTTTCACTGGTTACTGAAAACAAGTGAGGCCACTTCTGCTCAGGCCCCCTGCCCCGCTAGCTATGCAAACATTAATGGGCTGTACCTGAAAGAGTGTAACACTTCTGGCTGTTGCTAAACAGGAGGGTATGAGCGCCCATCTTTACTAAATATGACTATTGTTGATTATGTGTCCTGACTTTAAGTCAGTCTGTATTTTCTACCCATTGGAACAACCCATGATTTTTTTCTGATTCTCATATATTGATCAGCGTCCTGAAATACTGTGCGTCACTTGGGTCCAGCAGAAATTATTTGTAACTGGCCTCTGATATTTGTACTCCTCGGGAATTATGAGGTACGCGAAAAGACACCCTCTTAAACACGAAAAGAAAGACCACCCACCGTATAAGATGGAGGAAATTTGGTTGTCTTTGTTTCTGTGGTGATGGACAACTCCAAGTGCTAAGTGGTAGCAAAGTGCGGCTGCACCTCCCCGTGAAGCAGAGGGAGACACCGGACCCACCCTGTTGATATCTATCTCTAGCTGCCCCCACCTCCCCCCCAACTCCTTTGAGGGAGTGCGTGTCACACTGTTGCGGACTGAGGTCAGGTGTCTGCTACCCGGAGGGCTGCTACCGCTGTGACAACTTCGCTGACTCTGGCTTGTTGTGTTTGACTGCACCCCGACTACCACACACGTCGGTGTTCCAGTCATGACTCAGGTCGGTGCTGTACAGGTTCCCGCTCTTTTTGTTCTCTGGGGTGACTAGTCCGTTTTTTAGTTTCCAATGTACACTGTGGACACTAAGCACTACTTGTTGTATATATCTGAAAAATCATTTGAAAATTTGATATAAACTGTAAATACTCAATCTCACTGTACTCGGCCTCCTTTCGGTCTGAAATCCATGTGACCCATTCTTATTGCCATTGCGCATTGTTGTACCAATATAGTACATTATTGTTCCCACAATAACCGTTGTTTCGTGACATACAGTAAGTGCAGGAGCAGCAGTTGTGCATGGGTCCTTCACAGGGACAGAAGAGAGTTTAAACACGTGCACACACGCACACAACCATGTGCATGATTTGCGTTTTTGAGCTTTCTTCATATGCGTGGACTCTAACAACACAGACAGGAAGGTGCATCCTTACACGCAACCACGCACCTTCACAGAAACTAACACACACACTGTATGTGTATGCGCCACTGTTGTATAACCATCTCTAAAACAGACAGACCACTCACCGCGCTGGCAGCAGCACTGCAATCTGTCCTCTCAGGCTGTGTGCAAGTGATTGTGCTTCTGTTGGTGTTTGTAGAATGTAACCGTATGCGAGGGTGTCTGTTTGGTGTTGGTATGTTGAACAGTGTGATGGTGTGTGATAAGGTGACAGTGTCTTTGTTTCGTCACGTGATATTTTTCGGATAGAGGGTCCGAGACTGACACGTTGATGTGTGTGGTGTGTAATAATGTTTTGATTGTTACATGCATGTACTTTTATGGAAGGTACATGCCCAGAATGTCTTAGCCACTGAATTCAGGGTCTTGCAGGCATCCCCAAGCTCCACCTCATAAGCCGACTTGAGGCCTGTCACCTCACCATTCACTGTCTCTTTGCATTCAGTGATGGTCAGTCACAGTCCAGCGTTCTCTGACTTGAGCGAGCTCATCTTATCGATGTAGATCGCAAGTCTGTCTTTGAGGTCCTGCAGTTCCTCCTTCTCCTGTAGCCGGGTGATGCGGTGGGAGACAGCAGCTGGGTACCTCCTTTCCGGGTGCCGCACTTCTGGCCCCGGGGTCTCCATAGCAGCAGACATCGGGTGGAGGTTCCGTCAGTGTCCAGACAAAATCCGCTGTTGGGGAGGCAAGGGAGCAACCGACAGCTGGCCTGTCCTCATCGCTGCTGCTGGCAGTCAATGCACCCTCCTCTCTGGCTCCAGCTCACATAACCAGGCCAAGCCAAGGGAGGGGTCATTACACCACCAACTCCATGCCTTCAGTGTCATTCCTGTATTTTTATTACATGGAGACTTGGACAGAGAGGAGAACCTACTGGCATTAAACCTGAAATAACCCACCAATATATTTTACATGGCTTGTCTCCAAAGATGAGACCATTTTGAATGCCTCAAGCTGCAGCAAATGAAAAGAGACTACATTACTTTGCTTGTTTTAATGAAAGGAAAGAAAGCAAGACCATAGATACCCTCCTACTATGAATATTATAGCCAATAGATCTCACCTTTGGGACCTTATAAGTGTTTAGTTATCCAGCACAATATCCTTGGTGCAACAAATCAAGTATTGCATAGCCAATAGGCCTCGCCTCTGGGACCTTATAGGTTTTTAGCCATGCAACAGTTGGTGTTGTTGCACTAAGGTTATTGTGCTGCATAGCTAAATACTTATAAGGCTCAGAAAGCGAGACCTATTAGCTATGCCAATGCTTGTTCTTAAATTAAGAGTTTGAGTTTTGTTTATCTTTTCTTTAGAAGCAAAGTCTTTAGCGCGCTGCTTGTCTCTGGACTGTGTTCGCTCCTCTCTATTTTCTGACTGTCCTCCTCTTTCTGAGCTTTTCTTCGAGCCCTGAAAGGAATGAGAGGAACGTGTATCAGGTTTCCTGATATTATCCCTATTCCTAAGGTTTTACCTCTTTTCAGAGTGCTTCTGTGGAGGAGACGCACCTCGGGACTGAGATCTCTTGTCTTTAGTGTATTCTTTTTTATCATCCCACTTCTTTTTAGAAGAAGTAGGTGTCTGCTTAGAAGTGTAATTTTCGAGACCGCCATTTAGTTGAGTCAATTAATTTGGGTAGTTCATTCACTAGTTCTAGTGGAGAGAACTCCCGTAGGCTTTGGCGGATTGACACTGCTGTCAATGTTAGCTAGTATTATGGCTGATACCTGGTCGTAGTTATTTAATAACTTCATCTCTAAGTTTAGTGGAGGCTGTCCTCCGTACTCATTTTGTATTTGTCTTAATACATCTGGTATTACTGCTAATGAAGGAATACCATGAGTTCTGGTATATATGGCAGCAAAGACTGTACCCCAAGAGGTACAATCCTCTAACTGTGGTGTAATCCACATGGGCAAGCAGATTGTTAACATTCTGTGGGGGAGATTGTCAAGAACGTGTGATAACTATCACAATATTAGCTTAACGCAACTTTCAACATCGCAGTCTATTGTGGGAAGATAATGCTGTATTAACTAAGTATTCACAACACAGAGGCACCATGTGATAGGCCCACAACAACGCATCAAATGTCCGCGATAAAGCCAACGCGATGCCGCTTAAATGCAAAACACACATGCAAACAAAATTGTCATGAGGCCAATCGCGATACAAAAAAAAAGCAAAAACCAGTGACAGGCCTGCAAATCCCACACATCAGGTAGGAAAATTCACTATAAAAGCAACAAAAAGAACACACCAAAACATTTCAAAGTGAGTAGAAACATGGATGCACCCGGACCAAGTGCAGAGGTAAACGCGAACCCCACAAGCCCCACAGACCACCAGCAAGGAACAATGGGGTTGGGGAAGGCCAAGAGGAAGAGTGAAAGGAAGACAGGGTTTAGTCCACAGGAAAACCAGATCAGCGTCACAGAGGTGACAGAACACTACCATCAACTGACCCACAGTTGGAATGTCGAGGAGGTTAATGGAGGAGGCCAAGCTGGCATGATGTGAAAATCTAAACTAAGCACAGACCGGCTGCCAACCGGAAGGCAGTAACGGCAGAAGGAGATGAGAGTCCAGCACCACAGGATGAGCAGGAGGAAACGGAGGCCATAGTCATCAGTGTGGAGACGGTGCAAGGAGTTGAGAGTCCGGACACAGCTCGAGAGGACCTGACACAACATCAACAGGGTGAGTAACGACCAGGGACTGGGGGGCCAGGGGGAGATGGGCACAATGGCACACATGCACACCCCCTCGATCATGCCCCTGGTCCCCGTGCACACTGCAGCACACACACATAGCAATAACAGCATATCCACATTAACAACAATGTGGTGCAATGTGCAACCCTGACAATGCAGAACAGAGGACACAACTGGCTCTGCCCATGCGCAGAAGCAGGCCAACTACATCAAACAGAGCAGGAAACTGTGAGATGGAAATGTACGTGTACACCCTCACATCCGTCATGCAGTCCAAATGTCCACAGTCCCGCATCAAAAATAATTGTCAAAAATCTGGTCCCTGCGCCTTCTCCCCTTTACTGCAGAACTTCCATCCCTTTGCTGTAGAGCTGGTGGTCCTGGGTCCTCATTCTCAGATTCTAAGTCAGACACATCTATGGGCAATCCACCCCTACAGGCCACGTTGTGATGCATGGCACATGTTGCCACTATTTTGCAGACAGTCTCAGGTGCATACTGCAGAGCTCTTCCACTCTTGTGGAGGCACTTAAAGTATGATTTTAGGATGTCAAAAGTACGCTCGAACACGGTCCTGGTGCACATATGTACCCTGTTGTACCACCTTTCATGTGCATTGTTGAGAGACACGTACTGTGTGAGGATCCATGGCTGCAGGGCATATGCACCTGTTGAAAGATATATAATGGTGAGACAACATGCATACAGACATAAAAGTGCAAATACATTTCTCTGGGGACTGGAAATATCTGTACCTAGTAGGTATCCTCATCAAAGTCATCTTTTTCTAATTTCGGGTATATGCCACTGTGTCTGAAAATGTATGAGTCATGGGTGCTTCCAGGATATTTTGCAACCAGGTCTGTGATGATGTTTTTGGCATCACAGACAACTTGGATGCTGAGGGAATGTGTGTTCTTCCTATTAAAGAATATGAATTCTATGTGGAATGGAGGACATATGGGCACATGGGTCCCATCTATGCACCCTATAACCTGTGGAAACCTTGCTAATCTGTAAAATTCCAGTTTTGTATTTTCAAGATGCTCGTCATCCCTGGGCTAGTAGTTGTCTTGATGGATGTGGTGTAGCATGGCATCTGGAAATTGTGAAAGAAATGCGAAAGCGCACTCTGCGATGCACCTCCGTCCAATGCAATGACATCCTGGCACCTACCGGTGGCCAAGAGGTGGAGAGAGCACAACTGTAAACAACCGTTTCAACGCATCTTTTACCACGAACTACCTTTACAACGCATTTTTTAAAACACAGGATCCTTTACAACGAATGTCTTTACAACGCATGATATTACATCGCAGATGCCTTTACAACGCATGCCATTACAATGTAAGTATAGGTAAGTATATAATTATAATAAAAATGTTATTTAATTAATTTTGAATTAATTAAATATTAATTATGTAATATATCTTTTAAAAAATTATCATTTTTTTTTATTTAAAAAAAACTTAATTTAAGTAATTTTAATATATATATATTTTAAAAAATAAGAAAATTAAAGTAAAATAAAAATTAAATTAAATTAATTTTAATAAAAATTGTTAATAATATTATATACTTAGCTATACTTACGTTGAAATGGCATGCGTTGTAAAGGCATCTGCGATGTAATATCATGTGTTGTAAAGACATTCGTTGTAAAGAATCCTGCGTTGTAAAAATTGCGTTGTAAAGGTAGGCGTTGTAAAAGTATGCGTCGTAACGTCATACATCCGAGCACAACACCTGCACATGTGTGGGGAATGCATTGCTGCGCAGGGTTCTGCTTTCCAGTTGTGCTTTCAAGGGGTCTATGAGGTCGAGGATGGCAGTCAGTATCCGCATCCTCCTCGCTATCACGCCATTGTGGAAAAATTTCTGATGTATTCTGGGGCTGGTTTTATAGGATGGGCCTGGTTACCACTTCCTTCTGGTTAGTGGTACATTGCATGCACAAATGGGCCATATTGCGCATAAACACTATTTGTGACTGCTCTGTACATTGTATTTAGTGACTCTGGGAACGCAAAAAACAGTCAGATTCTTTGCGAGTTGGTATTCACTCGCATCGCAATTTTGCATTTTGCGAGACCCTTTCGTACATTGCGCACAGCCATTTTTACATGCGCAAATCGTTTTACGACCGATTTTGCGCGGTCAAAATAATCATAGATGTGCGCCAGAATGTCATACTGTGGTAAAAGGAATTGAGAGGCACCTGCCAAGCTTCTTGAAAATGTTAAAGGCAGCCATTTCTCCAAAAGCCAATTCATGCACCTTCCAAAAGCACCAAGTTCTACTTTTACACGTTTTGCTGCACTGACAACTGGAGGTGAAGTCAAATTTCATGGAATGTGTGACTGTCTGTTGCCCACCTCATCATGAGAAAACCATGCAGATAAAAAAGGGGTAGGTACTTCCAGGGAGGTATCTTGCATTGGGGCAGCAGGTGCAGTGGCACCAGGACTCTAAGCCCTGAAGGGCCCATTGGTACCTGACAATTGCTATATTATGCTAGCACAACAGTCAAAGAGGCCATGTTGCAAGGTATCCATGGCACGCTCCTGGGTCCTGCTCCATTGTGTGGCCCTTGATTGATGATAACAGCAAGTAAATGATGAAAGTGTGTGTGTTTCAAAAATAAAACATGTAATAAATAACGGTTTGCATTAATATGAATTTACCCCGTGATTGCATTACAGCGCAATAAATGTCTAAAATAAATTAAAGAGCTGCTAATAATGTTTTAGCTGGGTCAAAAAGTAACACAATATATATGTTTAAAACCTTTTCATCCCAGGCAATTTTCATGTGTGTAGTGGCAACATTATTGAGAGGCGGAAGGGGATAAGGCTGTAATGGGCATGTAAATAGCTACAGGGTGGAAGTTCCTGTTTTATCTGAAGCAGATTGTTTCTTTCTTATTTCAAATAATTTTTATTGAAGATTTTACAAGATAATACATTTCATAGTACAAAGCAGAGAGGAGTAATTGTATAATGGGGTATGTGGGTTGACATGGGAGCCTCTTCACATATTTTGAGGTGCTAAGATCTTGGAAAGGATGTGATGTGATAAGGCGGAAGAGGACTTTAGTGTTAAAGCATAGTGTCTTGTTTCTTATACTTGGAGAGATGAAAGGGATGATGAGGGTGGGGTATAATGGCGATCTTTTTAATGCCCCAGTATAGTATCAAGGTGTAGGGGAATAATGAACAAGTGAAGGGAAGGGAAATGAGAGAAACCAGTTTGAAGAAAGCGAGAGGTGGAGGAAAAAAGGAAGAAGTAGGAGTGGGAGAGGATGTTTGGGGTGGTGAGGTGACGTTGAGGTGAGAGCGTCTGGATGGGGTCACAATAGGTAAAGGGGGACACATAGCCTCCAAACGTTACTCTATGCTTACTCCCACAGTCTCCTCTTTAAATAAATCTGTCCAGATCAAATGGGAAAAGCTCTTGGATACTACAAACAGCTTCGACATTATGCCACCTAACTTCTAATAAGATTACACCATCTTTAGCACAATGTAGACTCTGTAGCGCTTATATGGCCCACTGGACTCTGCTAAACTTTTAAAACTGTGTCACAACGAATCTGATACTTGCTGGAGCTGTGGGAAAGAGTCAGTGGACCCACACCATATGATCCTTGACTGTACCTTCTCTGAAAAATTGATTGAAACCATTTAAATTCTTCATATGAAACAGTCCTCTGAACTTCCCTCATTTGCTCGGGGCATTTTCCCCTCTGACACTGGCTCTAGGCTGAACAAAGAGGAATGCATTCAATGGGATATCCTTGTCTCCACCCGGTCTTAACCCCTTGAACGCGGCGCAAATTCCGCTGCGGTGCTGGGGAAATAATGAGTGGGCGGGGTTCGGACATCCAGCCGCCATCCTCCGCACACGGCCACCGTGACGCGTGACGGCCGGGAGCCAAATCTATCCTATCTGAATGGAGCTTTCGGTCCATGCATGGTGGGAGGGGGTTCAGTTTACCAGGGGAACTGGCAACTCACTGAACTCTTTTTTAAAAACCCCATCAATGAAAAAACAAATAATATGGTCAAATGTGGACACCTACATCTCTAACTTATGCCTTTTGTAGGTGCCAGCCATCCCCCATACTCTCACACACCTCACCAGAGATTGTTTCTTTTAAATACTTGTACACATTTTCGTTGCTTCCCTCTTTGCGCAAGAGCACACAGTGCCAGCGTGTTCAATACATCCAAAAGTTGCTAATAATTGTCTACAGGAAAGGGTTGGAGTGTGAGGAAAAAGAAACCCTTCAATAAATAGGGACAATCAGAATCAAATGCTGTGCAGGCGAAATTTAAAGAGCACATATTTACTTCAGTATTATAGAAATTAAAAATAAAATCCACGCATATTTTGATTTTGTTCAATTTTTAGGTATTAGCCTTAAAGTAAAAAAAAAAAATACTAGCATATGGTGACTAGCAAGTTGTAAAAGAGGTGAATGTAGAATGGTACTTGGCACACACGTTGTAAGCCTAAAATATGTGTTTAGCACATCAAAGTGAAAATGCAGAAAGAGACAACACTGTTGACAGAGTGTAACAGGCTGGCTGGCTAGATCTTTAATCTACATAGATCTTATTGCCGCTATAACAGCTTCTGAAGTCTCCAGAGTGAAAGGGCCCTAACCACCCCGAGCACCATATGTTAAAGTCACACCTAGACTCCAAAGGAGGCTTTCATTTGTGAATTTTCCCCGCTCTGTTAACAAGCATTTACAATGCAATAGGTCTCGCATTAGGAAAGTTTGAGATATTGGTATTGTAAATGAACTTTATTTTATTTATGTGTTCGTTTTGAAAAAAGCGAAATTAATAGCTTTGTCATTTACAATGCCAATAGTTATAACTTTCACAAATATGACACCTATAGCATTTGTAATGCAATATGTGTTGTATTTACCTGACTTAGATGTATTGTTATTACACATTACAATGGCTTTTAATTTGTTTTAATAATTAATTCTTAAATAAAAGTTACTGTAATTTATAATGGCCATAGCTTAAACTTTTGTAAATAACTTTTGTGAAGATTATGTTCAGTGTATTTTATTGTGATGAAAATCCAAGATCAGAAGTGAAATATTAACATCTTTTTGTGACATTTGTAATAAAGCTTGAAACATTGAGAGAACATATTTGAACCAGTTGTTGTTGAATAGTTTCACAGATTGATGCTGTGGTGGTGCTGAGTGATGTGGTTGCGACGAGTGATGCTGTGGCGTTCAGCGATGCTGTGGTAGAGGATAGTGATATTGTGGTGCCCCTGAGTGATGCTGTGGTGGTGCTTAGTGATGCTGTGATGATGCAATAGATAGAGTGAGTGCGATAGAGTGAGGGCGATAGATAGACAGAGTGAGGGCGATAGATAGACAGAGTGAGGGCGATAGACAGAGTGAGGGCGATAGATAGACAGAGTGAGGAAGATAGACAGAGTGAGGGCGATAGATAGACAGAGTGAGGAAGATAGATAGACAGAGTGAGGAAGATGGATGGATGGATGGATGGATGGATGGATGGATGGATGGATGGATGGATGGATGGATAGATAGATAGATAGATAGATAGATAGATAGATAGATAGATAGATAGACAGAGAGATAGAGAGATAGAGAGATAGAGAGATAGAGAGATAGAGAGAGAGATAGAGAGATAGAGAGATAGATAGATAGATAGATAGATAGATAGATAGATAGATAGATAGATAGATAGATAGATAGATAGATAGATAGATAGATAGATAGATAGATAGATAGATAGATAGATAGATAGATAGATAGATAGATAGAGGGCGATAGACAGATAAATATAGTGATGGTGATAGATAGTGAGTACGATAGATAGACAGATAGAGTGAGGGCGATAGACAGATAGATAGAGTCAGGGCGATAGATAGAGTGAGGGTGATAGATAGATAGATAGATAGATAGATAGATAGATAGATAGATAGATAGATAGATAGATAGATAGATAGATAGATAGATAGATAGATAGATAGATAGATAGAGTGAGGGCGATAGATACAGTGAGTGCGATAGATAGATAGATAGATAGATAGATAGATAGATAGATAGATAGATAGATAGATAGATAGATAGATAGATAGATAGATAGATAGATGGTTGTGTGTGTGGTTGTGTGTGGTTGTGTGTGTGGTTGCGTGTGTGGTCGTGTGTGTGGTTGTGGTTGTGTGGTTGTGGTTGTGCCTGTGGTTGTGGTTGTATGTGTGTGGTTGTGTGTGTGTGGTTGTGTGTGTGGGGTTGTGTGTGTGGGGTTGTGTGTGTTGTGTTTGGGGTTGTGTGTGTGGTTGTCTGTTGTGTATGGGGTTGTGTTTGTGGTTGTGGGGTTGTGTGTGTGGTAGAGTGGTTGAGTGTGGCTGTGTGTCATTGTGTGTGTGTGCTTGTGGTTGTGTGTGTGTGTTTGTGTGTGTGTGGTTGTGTGTGTGGTTGTGTGTGTGTGGTTGTGTGTTTGTAGATGTGTGTGTGGGGGGTTGTGTTTGTGTGGGGTTGTATCTGTGTGGGGTTGAGGGTGTGTGGGGGTTGTGTGTGTGGGGTTGTGTGTGGGGGTTGTGTGTGGGGGGTTGTGTGTGTGGGGTTGTGTGTGTGGGGGGTTGTGTGTGTGGGGGGTTGTGTGTAGGAGGGTTGTGTGGTGGTGTGTGTGGGGGAGTTGTGTGTGTGTGAGGGGCTGTGTGTGTGGGGTTGTGTGTGTGTAGGTGGGTTATGTGTTTGTGGGGGGGGGGTGGGGTGTGTGTGGTGCGTGTGTGGGGTGTGTGTGTAGGGTGTGTGTGTGTTGGGGGTTTGAGGTGTGTGTGTGTGGGGGGTTGTGTGGGTGGGGTTATGTTTGTGGGGGTTGTGTGTGTATTGGGGTGGGTTGTGTTTGTGTGTGGAGTTGTGTGTGTGGGGTTGTGTGTGTGTGTGTGTGTGTGGGTGTGTGTGGGGGGTGTGGGTGGGTATGTGGGGTTGTGTGTGTGGTGTTGTGGGTGTGTGGTGTTGTGTGTGTGTGGGGTTGTGTGTGGGGTTTTGTGTGGGTGTGTGAGTGTGTGTGTGTGGGCATGGGTGTGTTGGGTGTGTGGGGGGTTGCTTGGTGTGTGTGTGTGTGTGTGTGGTGTTGTGTGTGTGGGGGGTGGTGTGTGTGGGGGTTGTGTGTGTGGGGTTGTGTGTGTGTGGTTTCTGTGTGTGTGGGGTGTGTGTGTGTGGTTGTCTGTGTGTGTGGGGTGGGTGTGTGTGTGGTTGTCTGTGTGTGGGTGTGTCTGTGTGTGGGTGTGGGTGTGTGGGGTGTTTGTGTGGGAGTTGTGTGGTGTGTGTGGAGTTGTGTGTGTGGGGGGTGGTGTGTGTGGAGGGTTGTGTGCGGGGTAGTGTGTGTGTAGAGTTGTGTGTGTGGGGTTGTTTGTGTGGGGTTGTGTGTATGTGGGGTTGTGTATGTGTGTGGGGTTGTGTGTGTGTTTGTGTGTGGGGTGTGTGTGTGTGGGGTTGTGTGTGGGGGATTGCACCATATACTCTAAATGGCAGAAATGCACTTACAACGTCTAAGAATGGACTTAGACACTGTAAGGGTACACGGCTCATGCGCCTGTACCCTCAACACTGGTATAGGGCACCCAGATAGAGGGGTGACTGATCTATACCAGGATAGTGGGTTGTAGGCATGGCACACAGGGATGTGTGCCATATCAACTCTTCACTTTGTTCTGCACCAAGACACACAGCCTGCAAAGGCAGTGTTTAAGTGTAAAGGTACAGGACCTTTAAGGGTGGCAAAATAAGTGCTGCACCCCTTCAAGGCCTTCTCTGGTCACATTGCCCTGGGTACCTGTGGTACCATTTACCAGGGGCTGACCTGTGGCCAGAGATGCGAATTGGGTTTTGTTTTCAATGCAGGTTTAGGGAAAGAATATAGGCCCTGGGTACCTGATTTAAGGAGGCCAGGGCACACTCAGTCAAAGCACATCAGCAGTTCAGCAAAAGGTGGGGGCTACCATGCAAAAAGAGGGTACTTTCTCACACTAGGTGTGCCCTATATATCACAAAACAATCTGTTTTTTGCAAGGGGGTCACCTGTGTTTTTGGTCCTGGGCTTGGACCATCTAGGGAAACCTATCAAAACCCAGACATTTCTGAAATCTACACATCTGGGGAAGTCCTGTCGCGGGCACTAGGCCTACCCACAAGTGAGGCACCATTTTTATTGGTAGACTGCTGAATAGGTGGATGTTTGTGGCTTCCCCACAGATTCCAGAACTTGCCATCACAGAAATGTGAGGAAAATGTTTTTTTTATTTTTGTACAAATTTTGAGATTTGCAAGGGATTCTTAGTATCATAACTTGGGGAGAGCCAAACAAGTCACGCCATCCTTAACTCCCCCGGCTGCCTAGTTTGAAAAAATCTACAGATTTGCTAGGTTTCTCTAGGTTCCGGCTGAGCTAGGTCTCAAAATCTACAGCTAGCCCCATTGCAAAAAATGGGTCAGTTTTCAGTGGAAAAATGTGATGTGTCTACGTTGTCTTTTGACTCATTTCCTGTCACAGGCACTAGGCCTAGCCACAACCGTGAGGTACCGTTTTTATTAGGAGACATAAGGGAACACAGAATAGTAGGGAAAAAAAGTGTTATTATCAGTTGTCTTTCTATGTTTGTGTGCCTTCCAAATGTAAGACAGTGTGTAAAAGAGAAGACATTTTGAAAAATGCCCTCTTATTCACATACTAGTATGTGTACCCACAAATTCAGAGATGTGCAAATAACCACTGCTTCTAAACTCCATATTTTGTTCCCGTTTTGTAAATATATAGGTTTCCTTGATACCTATTTTCTCACTCTTTATATTTTACCAAATACATTGTTGGTTCACATTTAAAAAACATTGCAAGGTGCAGCTCAGTTATTGGCTCTGGATACCTCAGGTTCGTGGTAAACCTAGAAGCCCAATATATCCCGACAACCATAATGGTCAAACGGACATAATGGCATAGTGCTTTCAATAATTTGCCATAGTTAGAATGAGTTACAGGAGAAAATGCAGGCACATATGGCTGTTCCTTTCGACTCAATTTCAATATTTATATTTCATCTGTTACTTTCTATAGGGAAAACTTGAAGGATCTACACAAATGACCCCATGCTGAATTAAAAATGTTATCTACTTTTCAAAAATGTATAGCTTTCCAGAATCTATTATTGGTTTCACACCCATTTCTACCACTAACTGGTTGGAGGTTAAAGCACAAAAAATAGAAAAAATGGGATAAGTCCCACTAAAATGCCAAAACTGTGTAGAAAATGTTTGTTTTCTGACAAACATCTTCCTGTTCCTGAAAGCTGGGAAGATGGTGATTTTAGCACCATGAGCTGTTCATTGATACCATTTGCAGGGGAAAATCAGACACTTTCTTCTGCAGCGCTTCCCCCCGCCCCCAAAAAAAAAAAATGTTGCTGGATTTTGGCTAATGTTTGGTCCACTCCAAAGGAATCCTCAAACCCTGGGTAGCTTTAGAATTCACAGGATTTTGGGAAAGAAAGGCGCTAATTTGGTGTGGACACCTTATGTGGAGAAAACATTATGGTGGCCTAAGCGTTAACTACCCCAAATAGCCAATAGCACATGGGGAGGGCCTGGCAGCAATAGGGTTACTCCCTCAGTATGTGAACTAGTGCTACAGTAGGACTATTCCTCATGGTCTTAAAGGAATTTTTGAATGAGGTACCTAGTTTTTAATAAAATAACATGCTGATAATTACCATTTTACTTGCTACTTAATTTAGCTACTCTTGCTTGACAGTTTACACATGGATTATGCTAATCCTTTGCTTTTTCTTTTGGTTCATTTTGTTTCTTGTCACCTCATGTACTCGTTTGTCTGATATTTTTTTTTCCCTTGTTAAGGACGTTTCACTCTGACTCCATCTTAATATTTGCTTAGCTTTAATTTCCCTGTCAGCTATATTTCTACCAGGTCCGCAGAAAACAGCTGTTACTCTTGGGACTGTTTACTTAAAGGAACATTGTTTAGGTATTTAATTCATCAAAGAGTGAATAATTTTTTAATGTTTTACCTGTATTAACAGATAACAGATGGTACAATGGCAATGCAAATATAGTATCGCTCTGTATAAGACAACACAGACTATATAAATGAGTGTGCTTCATGTGTTAAGATCTAAGGCTAAATAGAGACCAAAGACATCTGTAGAAGATTCGTCTTCTCCATCAATACAGGTAATGACTCAATCCGTTTATTAGTTTTTGGAGCTGAGGTAGACATAAAAGCTAATCAACATTTACATAGTTTTATCAGATATCCTGCAACCATCAGTATATGTGTGGGGTTCTAAGAGCTGTATCAAGCAGAAATCTCTAGAATAAAAGCTAAATTGATGTCACTAATGGAAAGATGATACCCAAATCATCTTGTCGTGGGAGGGTGAGGAATCAATCCCGCTGGAGACATTTCATGACTGCATGCTAGATACGGCGAGCTGGCTACATAATACCTCTCTGCAGTTCAACGCCAGCAAGACTGAGGTGTTGTTTTGTGCTGGAAGTCGGATCCCCCGCCCTTTTCTGGATAACTTCTGGCCTCCAGAAACACTGATAAAAACTCAACCGGTTACTACTGCTCGCAATCTGAGCGTTATGCTGGACAATTAGTTGAGCATGGAAGCTCAGGTGGCGAAAACGGTGTCCAGCTGTTTTGCCCTTTTCAGGTCTCTTCGTAAGATCCTGCCGTTACTTCCCTTACAGGCTCGGGCTATGGTAGTCAGATGCACCATATTGAGCAGACTCAACTACTGTAACGCCCTCCTGCTTGAGTCACCGGGTCAGCTGCTAGACAGACTCCAAAGAATGCAGTCTGCTGTCGCCAAGCTGGCTCTTGGCTGGCCTAGAAGATCCTCTGCTTCGGCGGCGCTGGCTGAGCTTCATTGGCTCCCGCTGAAGCAGAGAATATTCTTCAAATCCCTCTGCCTTGTTTTCAAGGCCCTGCATGGACTCGGGACCAGCGCTCTGCAAGCCAAATTTGTTTGGTACACTCCAACCAGAGCACTTCGCTCAGCAACTGCTTGATTGGTGAAAGTACCCAGATTTAAGAGGGTCGGGGCTGGGGGCAGATCTTTCGGAGTTGCTGCTGCCAAACTCTGGAACAGTCTGCCCTCGGAGATCCGTCAAACGGAGGAACTACTCCTCTTTAGGAAACGTGTTAAAACTTGACTGTTTCCGAAGGTCTAACCTGCTGGATTTCTTTCTCTATTACATCCATTGTCTGTCACTCTGTGAAGCCTCAGCGCCAGGATACCTGCAAGGTGACAGTTGCGCTTTTTAAATTCCCCCCCCCAAAAAAAAAGAGAGTAACTAAGAATGAGGAATTACAATGTTTATCCAGAACAAGCCTGGTTCCCATGGACCTACAGAAATGATAAAAGAAGTGTTGTCCCCAGAGCAGGGGCAATTCCGCCTCTGTTGCGTCCAGCGCTGCATTGAAAGAGGGTTGAGACTGCCACTCTGTCTTTCAATGCAGAGGGACTGGGAGCACGTTGAGGATGAGGCAGGGACCCTCTACAAGGCAGTGCAGCGCGTCCTGGACCCAACGCAAGGGTGACTGGGAAGATCCCTGAGACCCCATAGAGTCCTGCTAAAGGGCATCCTCAATGGGATACACTGACTGGGCACCACTTCAATGGTGGCACAAAATTAGTGAGACACCAGATGGACTATTGCTCTTGTACCTGCATCTGTAATGCCACTCAAGGGCAGATGTGTTTCCTCATTTTTAAGGGGACATGCCGCCATGCCCTTAAGGAGACACCTGCTTGTGGTCCATAACACGGAAGGTGGTGTCTGAAGTCCGTTCAGCAAAAAAACACCGACGAATGGCAACTATGCCCCAGGGCACCTTCTGTAATATGACCCCCTGGATTTTTCAGTTTGCCACACAATTACCACCAGCCTATTGCTGGGAGTAATGGAAAATGTTTCCTTACCTACAGGCGGGGCGCCTTTCTGGTCTGTGATCGCACCAGTCAGTGTATCCCATTGAGGATGCCCTTTAGCAGGACTCTATGGGGTCTCAGGGATCTTCCCAGTCACCCTTGCGTTGGGTCCAGGACGCGCTGCACTGCCTTGTAGAGGGTCCCTGCCTCATCCTCAACGTGCTCCCAGTCCCTCTGCATTGAAAGACAGAGTGGCAGTCTCAACCCTCTTTCAATGCAGCGCTGGACACAACAGAGGCGGAATTGCCCCTGCTCTGGGGACAACACTTCTTTTATCATTTCTGTAGGTCCATGGGCACCAGGCTTGTTCTGGATAAACATTGTAATTCCTCATTCTTAGTTACTCTCTTTTTTTTTTTTTTAGGAAATTTAAAAAGCGCAACTGTCACCTTGCAGGTATCCTGGCGCTGAGGCACCGAGACCGCCCTGATCGCAGCCACCGATGACATCCGAGCACTGCTTGACAACGGAGAAACAGCAGCCCTCATCCTCCTAGACCTCTCCGCGGCCTTCGACACGGTCTGCCACCGTACACTAGTGCAGCGACTCAGCAACGTCGGAATCCAGGAGAAGGCACTGGAGTGGATCATCTCCTTCCTCGCCGGAAGGACACAGAGAGTCCGCCTCCCCCCGTTCAGATCTGAAGCCACCGAAGTCATCTGCGGAGTTCCTCAAGGCTCCTCGCTCAGTCCAACCCTCTTCAACGTCTACATGAGCCCCCTCGCAGACATCGCACACCAGCACAACCTCAACATCATCTCCTACGCCGACGACACCCAGCTGATTCTCTCCCTCACCAACGACCCCGCCACCGCCAGAGCCAACCTTCACGAAGGGATGAAAGAGGTATCCGAATGGATGAAGAACAGCCGCCTGAAACTGAACTCAGACAAGACGGAAGTCTTCATCCTGGGATCCTTACCCTCCGCCTGGGACGACTCCTGGTGGCCCCCCGCCCTAGGCAGCGCACCCAAACCAACAGACCACACACGCAACCTAGGCTTCATCCTGGACTCCTCCCTCTCCATGACCAGACAAGTCAACGCCGTCTCCTCGTCGTGCTTCAATATCCTGCGCATGCTACGTAAGATCTTCCGGTGGATCCCCACCGAGACCAGGAAGACGGTCACCCAGGCCCTCGTCACAAGCCGCCTGGACTACGGCAACTCCCTCTACGCCGGAACCACCGCCAAGCTCCAGAAGACACTCCAGCGGATCCAGAACGCCTCAGCACGTCTCATCCTGGACATCCCCCGCCGCAGCCACATCTCCGGACACCTGAGAGACCTGCACTGGCTCCCGGTCAACAAGAGAATCACCTTCCGACTCCTCACCCACGCACACAAAGCCCTACACAACCAAGGCCCAGGATACCTCAACAGCCGCCTCAACTTCTACGCTCCCAAACGCCAGCTTCGATCGACCGGCCACGCCCTCGCCACCGTCCCCCGTATCCGAAGAGCCACCACAGGGGGACGGTCCTTCTCCTACCTCGCCGCCAAGACATGGAACTCCCTCCCGACCCACCTCCGCCTGACCCAGGACGACCTCGCCTTCAGGAAGCAACTCAAGACCTGTCTGTTCGAGCAGTGGCGGACCCCCCTCCCCCGGCGCCTTGGGACCCTCTGGGTGAGTAGTGCGCTATATAAATGCCTTGATTGATTGATTGATTGAACCTTTCTTGGACTTTTTTTTATACATCTAGGGCGAATTTTTGCTCAGCTGATCGGAGGGGAAATGTGTTTGTTGTACCCGGTATCCCAGGGTCCCAGAGACAAGGCATGGCACCGATAAACCAGGGCAGAATCTGGATCCACTTGATACCCCTCAAGGCATCTTCTGACTGTAGATTCCAGAGGCATGTTGAGTCTTCTGCATTTGCTACTGCAGATTGTTTGCAGTGTGAATAATCTGCATGAGGTGGTATTGCAGAAATGTGCATTTGCATGTGCACACATTTTACTTTTCACATGTAAAAATTATCTCTAAAACCTCAAAAAATTCAGGGGTGTGTTGGTCTTTGTCACACCCTATTCACCCTCTAGGGCCTGTTGTACGAAATCATGGTTGCAAAGAAGAAGGTGCAAATTGCACATGAATAATGTGCATTCCTTCCATCACCTTGTTTGTGTGCTGTAGACTCGATATGTGCAATGGCTTTAACCAAGAGTGATGTGCGTATGTCAGATCTTTCTGTCTAGGGTGGCACAGTGAGCGAAAAACAATGGACTGGAATGTGGCTCAACCCACCGTAAAGTGCTGAGGTTAACTCAGGCCTTACGTTAATCACCCTGTTTTTTAATTTGCAAACACGGTTGCATTTTGCAAAGTCACCAGTGTACTAGTTACATCATAAAAAGTACTTTTATAGAACTTCACAAAAACACCTGCTGTAGTAATAATAAAATGACGTGACTGAATATACACGGAAGGAGGTCTGCTAACATGTATTTTTTTTGTGTGTTGAAATTTTTTTTTGAATTATGCAATAAAATACATAGTAAATATCAACGTGAATAAGGTAAATAAGAAAACCTTATTTGCAAAATATTTGAAAAGAATAATGAATTGATAGATTATGAAATGTACTCCTAGTAATAGAGATAAGGAAAACGTTAACAGTACATACTCTACACTAACATGTAGTTTTAAAGCAGCCGTGTCCTTTAGAAGGATAGCTGTTGCATTTAAAGTAGAAATGTTTAGAGCACTGGAAGACATCATGGGGACCATGCAACAGTCCAATGAAACACTGTCTGATCCCCCAAAGCCACCCACAATGTTTCCGTGTGCATGGTTTGGCAGCCACCTTTGAGTAGTTTTAAAGCCCATTCAAATATGAGTCATGGTTACAGTTCTTTTAAGATATGTGACATACTGCAACCATTAGCAAGAACCTGGTAGCAGTGTTTGGGGTGCCATGGCATCACATAATTATTTATAAAACTCACAAATAATGAAAAAGTATATACATGTATATTTTGTAATATGATCCATTGACTCAGCAGTCCGTGGCATTTAACAGGACTACTTTCTGTGTGTGTGTGGGGGGGAGCCGAGAACACTGTTCTTGTGCAGAACGCCTGCATTCAAACATGAGGAAACCAATAGCAGAAGTGGACGCAATCACTGACCCTTGCTATGTCCTATGGTGGGCACAAGAAACGTGTGATTGGCAGTACAACTGAACAATGAAGAGGGCTGCCTGAAGAAACCCTGTACATAAGTATGTGAAGTGAGATTTACATATTTCTATTAAAATGAAAAGGTTTTGGATCACGCCCGATCCAATGTCTTCTCCTGCACCCAACACTGTTATCACTACATGACTTTACCATAGAAATTCTCTAACATGACTTAAGGTCAGTAGTGCAGGATATCAACCCAGACAATGAAGACACATTAAAACATTCAGGGCAAAAAAGACCTTGACAAAGCATTGCAAACCCTGGTTGACTGTAGACATCTCCTCCTTCTGACCTTCCCAAAGTATACTCTCTGAAGTGTATATACACTGTGCAGCAAGCCTCATTTTAAACAAAGGATAGCATTGGAAAAGCCTATGGATCTGGCATTGGAAAAAATCATTTTCGGCTTTGTCAATGCTTGATTTTTTTTGTTGCAACAGTTTTGTAAAAAATTATCATCGTGGGAGCTGCTGGCCACTCACCAATATTTTAAAAAAATGGTCTAAAAGCAAACATATTTTTGGGTCTCCAAAAGTATACATTGCCATAGGAGTCCCTGGCACTGAAGGGGACTACTTTTGAGGTGGATGAGCTCCATGTGAAAGAGAAGAATGCTTGTCACTCACAATGACGTAAGAGAGTTGCAATTATTTTAGTAAAAGTAAGAGGTCTTGGCTAAAGTCAGACCTACGAAGGTGACCATATCACTTAGAGAGACCTGACGCTAAAACCTCATTTACTTGGACCAGAAATTAAACATTTTAGGGGGTCCTCGAATTGTGAGAATCCAGAAGTTTGTCTGATTGGAAGTGCATACATCAGCAAGAAGTCCACCCTACACGAGCCTTCTATGAAACACATTTCAAGGATTACTTGATGACAAAGTATTGAGATACATAGTTAACATGGAAGCACCTTTGTATACAAACTTGGAACCGAAACTGGCCCTGGCAAACTGCTCGGCCCCCGGTAGGCAGGGGGCGTGGGTGGGGGGTGGCTATTGCACGCAGCAAGCTTTTCTTATATATCTGTGATATCTTGTAACAAGCTGTTCCTCAAACTCTGCAAAGCGATCTGACTCCTGTGAGGCTTAAAAGTTGAAAACCGATATAGGAGAATGTAAGTTTCAGTCAACTGTGATTGTCATATTGTATGGTGGGCTAATCAAATGAGTCTCCTGTCTTCCCATTCCACCCTTTCTCTTATTTCACTAGCCTCGTCCATGATCACGGTGGACCTCTGTTTCCTCTCCAATTTCAATCAAATCTAAATTGTTAAAACATTTGTTTTTCTATTCGCAGAATGAAAGCTGCACTCACAGCTGCGTTTGTCTGCACACTGCTGCTTGTCGTGGATTCAGCACCGCGAGGTAATGTGAATATCCATTATCAGACATAATTGAGTTTCTTTGAAATGTACAAAGCTGCATTTTCATTACATTCACATTATATTTCCGTTATCTTGAGCCCATTTTTTAAGCCCTTGAGCACTGGCATATCTTGGAATGTCCCTCCACCGTGCTCTCCTGGTAAGCACCTGGTTCTTCTCCTAGACACTGGAAGGCCAGATGTATGTTTCTCTTCTGAAGGTGTTATATTATTAAATATCGAGGCTAGGAATATCAAGAAACACTAATATCCTGGACAGAATATTGAGGGAAAACATTCAGTAAGTGGTTATAGAGGAAGTGTAGAGTTACTAACTCCACATCTGAGGACCTTGAAGATATAACACCAATGTACATGTTAGACGTATCAGCCTTAGGGTGTTCTTCCCCCAAATGTTTTTCTTCGTTAACTCCTCTTTTTGCTATTTCTTTTTTTGGCCTAAGGACTCTGAGCACTTTACCACTGCTGACCAGTGTTGAAGTGCATCTTCTTCTCGCTTAAACATGTTAACATTGGAGTACATAACCTTGGTATATTTAATGTTCTTGTAAACCCATTGTAAAGTGGAATACCATATACCCATGGCTTACAAATTCAATGCTACTAGTGGGCCTGCAGCACTGATTGTGCCACTCACACAAGTAGCCCTTTAAACTTGTCTCAGGCCTGCCACTGCAGCCTGTGTGTGCCGTTTTTCTGCCACTTCGGCTTGGCATTTAAAACCCTTTGCAAAGCCTTAAACTCCCCTTTTATTGGACATATATCACCCCTAAGGTTTGCCCTAGGAAGCCCATAGGGCAGGGTGGTGTGTAAGAAAAAGGTAGGTCATGTACCTCTTATTAGCCAAATTCATTTTTCACTACTGTGAGGCCTACTTCACTCACAGGTTAAAATTGGGAATTCCTTAATACCATTTTAAGCTATAAACCTGATTAGAGAAGGAGTGGCCATAACATGTTTTATATCTTTCGAATGGTAAAAACAAATCCACTTTGCTGATAAAATTGAATTTGACATTACAATTTTTGAAATGCCACTTTAAGAACGTGGAAATTTCTAAGCTCTTACAGCTCTGTGTGCCTGCAGCTTGTCTTACATACAAGTCTGGGGTGGGCGACAGCTACACTTTGTGCATTCCCTCTAGACAGCCACAAACACAGGAAGATTAGGTGTGCATGAATACTTGTCTGCATTCTGATGGCTCTTGCTTGGCAGGAAGGGAGAGAGGGCCTGATACTTACACCTGAATAGGCAGTGCCATGTCCCCACATAAAGGGCTGATTACCCTCTACTGATAGTCTGGAGCTAGGGCTGGGAAGAAAGGAAGTCTGTGCACTTCAAAGATCCTTCTTTGAAGTAACCCCCACTTCAAAGGCACAACTGGGTATAAGTATTGGGTCTCTGATGCCCATCCAGACCAGAAACCTTTAGACCTACAACTGGACTCTATCAGAAAAACTGCTGTGCTGCATGAAGGACTGAGACTCTGCTGGACTGCTGACCTGGAAGGCTTGCTTCTATGCGGTGCTGCCCTGCTGCTTTCTGACCCTGCTGAAGGAGAGCTGGACACTGCCTTGCACCCCAAAGTGTTCTCTAAGGGCTTGTTGATTGCCGCCGGTTCTTGAGACTCCGGGAGATCAAAGTCTCTGCCCCAGCTCTTGTGTCTGGTTCACTGGAAGTGGTACCAAACAAAAGGATAGGGGCCCTTTTATTCCAAAGGAGTAAGGCACCAACAAGACAAAGAGTCAAACATAATGGCCCCTTTGGGCAAACAAGTAATTCAACTCTCATACATCCAAAACAAGGACCAACCAATATCACCAAAACAAAAAGTACAAATATTATGATATAAATATATATGCACAGTACCAATTCATTTTTACTAATAAGAAGTAAGACAGTAAGTTTGGCGGATACCGGCTGTAGCATTTCTGACAAGAGTTACAGATCCATTCTGGTTGGAGGGTCTTCCGCCCCGTCGTTTTCCGTAAAATACATCTCTCAAAATGGACTGGTAACTCTTGTCGGAAATGCTGCAGCCATTATCCGTGAAACCTAGTGTCTTATTTCTTGAACAGTTCCCTTAACGATCTCTTTTCAACACTTCTGGCAACTTGAATGGCCATCGGACGAGTTTTTATATCCCATTTAGCACTGCTGATTACGGATACCACCCCACTATATACTCATGACCTGACTAAGAGAGCCTAAGTGAACATTCGTCAGATGTGCTGGTGTATCCCACACAGTTCATCGCTCTCCGCCCTGGTGAAAGTGTTGCCCTGTCCTGGGCCTTTCACCGAAACGCGTGTTGGCATTTAATTCTTCTCTTGTCCTTGGACGCTGTTCCCATTCACCATCGGGATAAGACACAAGAACTGTCCATTCTAACATTTTGTACCAGTTTTACCATCTTGATTGATTTGTAGAAATGTGGTTGTTGTGTGGAATGAATGTGTATTTCACAAGGGGCGAATGCAACTATGACTGATGGTTATGAATGATTATGCGTGGGACTGTATATATATATATTTTTTTTTGGGGGGTTTTTAGAAGACCTTTATTGTGCAGAAGGTTGACATCATACAGTCTACATTTTACGGCTCACAGGGGCCAGCCGAGCAGAGAACAATCTGGTAAATTTTTAACTGGATGACACAGCCATTTAGCCGGCAACCCGGGGGTCCGGCGGCGAATCTTATGAAATTGCATTTGCAGCCATCTGGTATCTAGCTATATAAGTGACAGATCTTATGATTTTGTCTTTCATCGTCAAAATTAGCTTTGCAGTTTTCACCCAGCATTAGTGCCATGATAGTAATCTCCCAAGTCCCCACAGATAGCCTGAGAGACAGCTGTGGTTAGTCGATAGTGGGGGGGGATCAGCACTAGATGTTTCACCAATTCTGTGTCCGTAATGCTGTCCGTGAAGTGGCAAAATGTGTATTAGTATAGCTCACTGAGGCATAGGAGCAAGCGGTTATGTTCGGCAGGGTTAGTCTGCAGCCATTTCGATCAAGGCTCAGATATCCAGCAGTATGGTGCCTGTGTGCCTTCCCAGTTCCGTTATTGGGAGGTCGCTAAGGACGTGTCAGTGGCTAATATATAGCGCAGCAAATCCTTGTCTAACACGTGCGAGGCTGAGTACTAGTCCGTATCTCTCGTAGTGTGTAAGTGTCATCGTGTCTCCGCAATATGTGGGTAGCAAGAGATCAATAAGGTATCGCTTCCTGAGAGTGACATGTTGCATCTAGTGTCCTCGTGTGAAGTAAGAAAGGGGGCCTGGTCAGGGAACATGACCAGCGAACAAACTGTTCCCCATGCCTATACAATGGCGGGGAAAACCTGAGGTCGGGAAAGTAAAAAGAAAAAAAAGGGGGGGTAAGGGGGGGGGGGAGATCGTCACGGGTTCTCATATGTGGCAGCAATTGTGAAGCGGGGCCTGGCAGGGCATCCTGCAATGCAAAGGGAGAAATGGGGGGGGTTTAATCCCGGGCTAGGGCCGGTAGGCGTTGCCTGCGGTGTATAGTCAGAGTGCAAGCTGGCGCTCCGCGGGGCGTTGATGCAGTCCGTTTACATGGTGATTGTCCTCCTGCAGGAGGGGGGGGGCACCTCCCTGTCAGCATCCACAGTCGGCGCGGGCCGGCTGAGGCAAGGGCAGCGGTGTGTGCGCAGTGCTGCGAAGTTGTCTGGTGTATAACGGAGAATTGTAAGTGCCTGTGTCCGGTAGTGTAGGTCGTGAGGTCAAAAGAGGTGTAGGGGTGGGGGAGAGGGGTCTGCTCTCGGTGTTGGTTGGCATCGCTATGGCGATGTTGCCTTTTATCTCAAGTGATCCCCCGTTCCTGGCAGGCGTGCTGGAATGCCTTAAGGAGGTCGTCCCAGAGCCGAGCAATAGGGAATTTACGGAGTCCCGCTGTTTCCTCTCGGAGGAGCACCGTGCCCTCCGCTTGTGCCCAATTGGTAAAGGAGGCGCGCCAGTGCTGAGTGTGGGGGGGGGGGTCGCAGCCTTCCAATTCTTGGTAAGCAGGCGTTTGGCCGTTATAAGCCCCATGTCCCAGAAGCGCGTCCGCACTTTGTTAAGTTTTGTGCGTTTATACACCCCCAAGATACACGCTTCCCACGTGTGTGGTATCTGCTCGCCAGTGCTGCGTGTGAGGAGCGTCACGACTTCGTCCCAGTATGTGTGTATGTCAGGACAATGCCACAGCATGTGCAAAAGGTCTGCTCCAGTCAGAGAGCAGCGTGGACAGGCGGCATCAGTGGTTGCAAAGTGTCTATTTATTTTGTCGGGTGTAAGATAAGCACTGTGCAAGATGTAGAATTGAATAATTTTGAAGCGGGGGTTGCGTGGGACATACGTCGGTCCGGCTAGGATCATCGCCCATTCTTTGTCAGTCCAGGCCTTTCCCCTACCCGTCGCCCACTTTTCCCGCAGCGGCAATGTAGATGGCTGCGAGTGCGTCTGTAGGGCCTGCGCCAGCCAATGAATGACGTTCGAGCCATTTCCCATAACATGTAGATATTGCATGAAGCTGTTCATCGGCAATTCTTCGGTCACATCGCCCTAGGAGGCAGTAAGTGTGGGTAAGAGAGCCGCGTGTAGCAGGAACTGACCAGCTGGGATTTCCGTGGTAGCAGCCAGGTCCACAAAGGTGAGCAGTGCTCCGTCAGCGCACAGGTCGCCCAAAGTGTCCACCCCTGCGTGCGTCCAGCTAGCCAAGCGAGTCACAGTCAGTGCGTCCGTTGGTCCTGGAGTGCCCAGAATGGGTAGTATCGGGGCGTATGGTGTCGTTGCTCGGGTGAGTCGCAGACAACGTAGGAAGCACCTGCGCGCTACCGCCAGGTGCAACTGTGAGGGGCAGGAAGTTCGGGTTATCGGGTGGAACAGCGTGCAGATTTGTGTTTGCGTCCAGGCAGCAGTGTCTGAGGCAGTATCCTCGAGATGTTTGCCGCTGAGCCACCCCGACACCCATTGCATCTGCGCCGAAAGGTAGTACAGCTCCATGTTGGGAACCGCCAGGCCTCCCGACTCAGTTGGCATGTAGAGCTTGGTCAGCGCTACTCGGGGATGGCCCGTATTCCAGATGAGGCTACGCAGCAGAATCTCCAGATCACTAAATATTTTATTCGGCACGTAAGTGGGTATATTGGCGAAATAGTACAGCAGTCTAGGCAGCACTATAATTTTGGTAAGTGCTATATGACTCGGCACGTTGAGGGGTAGGGTGTTCCAGAATTTGATCTGCGCCCGAACCGAGGCAATTGCCCGCAGGAGATACCCTTCCAGGACATCTGTTGGATTCCGATATATTTGTATCCCCAGGTAGCGGAACGTAGTGGGATGCCATTGCAATCTACCACCGCCCAGGCAAACATCACACTCGGGCATGTCCGGGCTAAAGGAATAAGCCCCCGATTTGGACCAATTAACTCGCAGTCCTGACATCTCTTCGAAGGTGCGAAAGACGTAGGCCAGGGAGGCAGGGATGTCAGTTATGTCTCTGACGTACAGCAGTAAGTCGTCTGCGTACAGCGACACTGTATGTAGTCCATCCGCTAGTGGAATCCCCCATTCAGGTCCCTGTGTCCTGAGGATTGTGGCCAGGGGTTCCATGGCCAAGGAGAACAATAGAGGCGACAGGGGGCAGCCCTGCCTAGTGCCTCTTCGCACCCGGAGGGTGTCCGAGAGCAATGTGCCCGTGCGGACTCGGACTGTCGGCTTGTCATACAGCAGGCCCACCATGGCTTCATAGCCTCCACCCAGTTGGTACTTTTCCATAACTGCTCCCAGGTACGGCCACTCAACCGAGTCGAAGGCCTTCTCTAGGTCTAATATCAGGCATCCTGCTCTGGGCCACTGTCGAGTAGCATACTCTTGTATTCGGAAAAGGCGGCAGATATTGTGGGAGGTGTGGCGTGTCGGGACAAAGCCGTTCTGGTCTTGGTGCACCAGGCGGGGCACAATAGGGGCCAGTCTCCGGGCTAGCGTGGAGGCCAGTATTTTGTAGTCTGTATTTAACAGCGCCAGGGGGCGGTAAGAGCCTATCCGTGTGCAGTCCTTGTCAGGTTTGGGGATGGAGATCAGGGTTGCTTCATTTAGCGTGAGGGTAAGGCTGCATCCTCCGACGCTGCAGTGTACATTTTCAGAAGTTCTGGGATAAGTATATCTGAGCCTGCTTTGTAAAATTCGGCAGGGAGCCCATCCGGGCCCGGGGATTTGCCGTTAGACAGGTTAAATATTGCGTCGCGGACCTCATCAGGTTCAAGCGAGGCTCCCAGTTCATCCTGTTGCGCAGTAGTCAGCTGTGGCATTTGCAGAGGGGCGAGGTAGCCAGCAATGTCCGGGTGTGGGTGTGGCAATCGGGAGCGATATAGCGCATTATAGTGAGTGGTGAACGCGTCATGGAGCTGCGAGTATAATAGGCCCCTCCCTTCTACGTGTATTGCTACCACTGGGGTCGAGCGTGTCTCTTGTGAAATCAGCCAGGCCAGTAACTTGCCAGGCCTGTCACTCAGGTGATGTGTCCTCGCCGAATGCGCTGCATAGTTGATGTCGCGAAGTCGCTCCAGTAGACCCGCGTGGTCTGCCCGCGCCCCCTGCAGCGAGTCAGCACCGCCTTCAATGGCCTCCCCCTCCCTGTCGAGTAGGGCAGATTCTAGCCTGGTCAGTTCACTCTCTAGTTGTTGTCTCATGTGGCCCTGCGTCCTCAAGCAGTGTCCCCGAATCACTACCTTGAAGGCGTCCCATTCTACCTGTGGGGAGGACGCCGTGCCTGCGTTGTCTTCAAAGTACTGAGCAGCGCGTGTAAGGAGGGATTCGCGGAAGGCCGCGTCAAGTAGCAGCGTTGGTTGTAGTCGCCAGGTGGGTATGGGGGGGCGCGGTTGGTCCCAAGCCATGGATAAAAAGTGTGGGTTATGGTGTGAGTGCGTGCGGCCCATGTATAATGCATCGGTCACAAGGGGTAGGAGTTCAGTAGATGCCATAAATCGGTCTAGGCGGACATGTAAGTCGTGAGCGCCTGAGTAATAGGAGTAGACCCGTGTCCCAGGGTTGTGTGATCTCCAAACATCATGGAGGTCCCACTGCTCGGCCCACTCCAGCAACACCTTTGTGGCACCACACGTCAGAGCGCCTATAGGGGGCGGGGAGGAGCGATCTATTGTTGTATCTAGTGTGCAGTTGTAATCTCCACCCAGTAGCCATGGGGCCGCATGCCAGGTAGCCATCATCATGGAGAGGCGCGCCAGGAAGCCTCCCTGATCAGTGTTTGGGGCGTACAGTGATACCAGCACTATCTGTTGCCCATCTAGCCTGCCCTGTACTGCAACAAACCTGCCCTCCTGGTCTATCGTAGTGTCTGTAACCGTCCAGGGGGACCCAGGGCGGACCCATATCAGTGTGCCACGGGCGTATGAGGAGTAGGTTGTGGCATAGAGTTGTCCGTGCCATTTGCGGTGTAGTGCTAGGACCTCTGCCTTGTTCAGATGTGTTTCCTGAAGCAGTGCTATGCCTAGCTTGTGTCGCTTTAAGTACGAGTAAATTTGGTAACGCCTAGCTGGTGTGTGCATTCCCCTGATGTTCCAAGTGCATATTCGTATCTCAGACATAGCTTCCGTAGGTGTAAGCTCCTCCAGCCCCCCCGCGTGTCAGATCCTCAAGCAGTGCTTTCACCCCCAGCACAGAACTGCCCCAAGGTCTCAGCACAAAGCGTGGTGATCTCCAGTGGTGTAGAAGGGTAGGGAAAGGGGGGGAAACATATGGCCTCAACATGGCAACATAACCTGAAATGCCAAAAGGTCGGCTGCACAACATGTCGCCATCCAAACACTCGAATGAGCTCGTAAACTATACAATTCTAGGGGGTACCGTGTGGCTTATGTTATAACAATAGAAATTACGGTATAGTCCATAGGGAGTTCAGCGTCCCTCCCGGGTAGAGTAGAAAGGCCGTTGCTGTCTGGCAGATGCCCAGGTCCTGCCGCTCAGTGCGGTGCCAGCGGCCCTCTCAAGTATCTAGAAGGAGGGGCTAGGCTCCCGGGGGGGAGATCCCCCTCCCCGGATAGTCTGGGTGGCGCCGGCTGGCATGTATAATGCTACTGATTAAGTGACCAGTTCTTGGCAGTGGGCGGCTGGGCCGTATGTATATAGTAATCACAATACCTGGTTGGAGTCCAGTGTCCCAAGGTGAGCAGGGCCCAGCAGTGCACAGCTGCGCAGATCGCTTCCCGTGAGGGGGGGTCTATGAAGCACTTGCGCGGTCATGTCTTCTCTGGCTCATGGGGGCAGGATTCTGCTAGGACCAGTTCAGCCAAACAGGTCGGCAGTTTGTGGAGTGACGTCTGGGAGATCGTCAGTGTGTTGGGAATCCGGTAAGCCATAGATTGCCTGATCATCGCTCGGGAGAGGCGCCGGGCTGGTGTCCGGGGCAGGGGACGGAGCCGGAGAGCCGCTGATTTCCACTACTCTGCGGAGAGCGTCCCGTTGTTCCTGCATCATCTCGTTTGCGGATGGAGAGTGAGCCGGCGATTCTCGAGCTCGGGTAGGTGTGGGAGCCCTGCGCCGGCGGCGCCTCCGTGCCCCTCGTGTACGTTCCATGGTAGCAGTCCCTTGCGCACGTCGAGGTACGTCAGGCATGTTCTCATCAAGCCAGGCCTCAACTTCGTCAGGCTTCATGAAGAAGTGTGTCCTATCTTTTGCCTCCACCCGTAGCTTAGCAGGGAAGAGCAGCGAGTACTTAAGTCCGGCTTGTCGCAGTCTTCTTTTCACCTCCAGAAAGGAGTGCCTTTGCCTTTGTACTTGCACGGTTATAGTCCGGAAAGAACATTACTGTGGTGTTGTCAATCCGGATCTCGCCTAGCTTCCTGGCTTCCCGCAAGACTGCATCGCGATCTCTGTAGTTTAGGACTCGCAGGATGATAGGCCTGGGGTTCGAGCCAGCAGATAGGGGTTTCGTGGGCACTCGGTGGGCACGTTCCACCACAAAGTGGGGCGACAGCGTGCCTTCTGGCAGTAGTTCCCGTAGCCAGTCTTCCACTCTTTGCGTGGGGTCCATCCCCTCCCATTTCTCCGGAATGCCCACCAAGCGGATATTGTTCCTCCTTGCCCGCCCTTCTGCATCCTCCGCACGGTCCTCCAAGAATTCCACCCTGTTAAGGAGATCTTGTATGTGCTTGTCTGACTGAGTCACCGTCGGTTCCAGTGCTGCCATCGCGCCTTCTAGCGTTGTAGTGCGTTCCTGCAGCTTTTTGTGGTCAGCCCTGAGGTGAGTTAGGTCAATTGCCACACTGTCTATTCTGGTTTCCAAGGAGGTGCGCGTCTGTTGGAGGGACTCCTCCATTCTTTCCATGGCTGCCAGGACAGAGTCTAGCTTCGACGCCACGTGGTCAGCGTCCATCTTGGATGATGTCTTCGTCGTCTTCCCTTTCGCCGATGCACTCCCCGTCCCGGTGCGTGTCATCACCCCTCCAGACATGGGGCAGGCGGTGTGTGCACGCAGTGCCAGGAGCGAAGCTCGTGTCCGTCTGTGAGAGCACAGGGGAGCAGAAGAGGTGCTGGGCCACGTCTGTGGTGTGTCAGGCAATTTAAACTATCAGTGCGGCATCCACGGCACCGGTCCGTTAGCACTGCCGCCCCGTCGTGGGGCAGGGTGTGATGCAGTGATAGGGTTCGCTCCGATTATTCCCAGGTACCCTCCGGGGGGGGGGGAGCTACCCGCATAGGTATCCGGCTGCCTCCTTGGGCTGCTCCTGTGTGACCTGTGATCGGTGGTTGTCCGTTGCAGCGCCAGCCGTGTTCGTCAGTGAGAGAGTAGTGTCTCTCGAACATGAGATGGGCGCGTTTCGCTGGGCCTCGTGGTCTCTCCTACACCCCCGGCCCCCATGTGGCGGCCCCGCGATGTATGCGGTAATCAGGTGTCTCGGGCCTGCGGCGTAGTGGGTCGCAAGCTGCAGCGGGTCGGGGCGTTAGTCCGGTTCAGGTGACAGAATGGCTTCCACCGCTCCCAATTACAATCTGGGTCCCACCAGGGCTGTCGTTGCCGGCAGGGCGCCTCCCGGGGCAGTGCTGTGGCAGGCGCTTGGAGGCGCAGATGGCTATTGTGGGTGGCCGTGCCCCGCCAGTGTCTCCATTGCCCTCGGTGCGTAGCTCCCTCTATGGGGGAGGGGAGTGGGGAGGAAGGCCCCCCAGCCCGATAACTCCCAGCGTCACCACGAGGTCTCGTAGGCTCCAGTGTCCCCGGCTGGCGGTGTCGGCCGGAGGCAGCGTGCAGCGAGGGAGGGGGAGAAGGAAGAAGGCTCCGCTCGCTTCTCGGCGCCGCCGCGCCGCCCTCGTGTCCCAGCACAGGCAATGTCTCCAGGGGTCGGGTGCTCACCCTCTCGCCTCCGCCAGGCCCGGTCCGCACCAGATTCCGGCCGCTTCTGGCCCGTCGTCGCTCCCTCTGGTCCTCTCTGGGGCCTGGGAAAGGGGGGCATCGATTGTGGTGCTTCAGGGGTCAATGCACCTGCCGCCGTCCGCTCCCGCCAGGTATCGGGTCGTTTCTGGTAGGCCGCAGCGCGAGGCCCAGTAGCCCTCAAGAAGCTGCGGCCTCGCGTGATTGCGTCCCCAGCTGCGTCGTAGTCAGGCCGGCTGTGTCAGCGCCGCTGGCCTCGGTGCAGAGCTCCGCGACCGATCCTGTCAGAATTCGGCTTGTGTGTGGGCAAGGGTTGCGGGCAGATCCGCCAGCAGTTTCAGGCCAGAGAGGATAGTTTTGGCCGGAGAAATGACCCGGGGTAGGGGAGCTCAGGCAGGAGCTCTACCCAGGCACTTCTTTCTCCATTGTGCGCTAAGCCACGCCCCCGGGACTGTATATATATTTATTGATGATATTCTATGTATTTATGTATGCATTTTAAAGTTTGACAATTATGCTTGATATAATAAAAGAAAAATAATTTTGTTAATGAATTCTATTGTTAAATGTTTTGAAGATATGAATCTGTCAGCCCTTGGTAGATAATACTGGGACCCTTTCCTTGGGGCCATTTACAATCTTTATATATAGGCAGGTGACCTCCTCTAGTGTATAAAGGCAGGTATTGTGCAATGGGCCATCAACTTAGGAACATATAAGTCGTCTTGGTGACTCCGCAAGGTAGCCCACCTGTGAATCCAGCTCTGGGTTCATTAGATCATCCACTAGTGCACCCCAGGCTCGGGCTCTGTCCATGTTCCCTATACCCAATCCTGCTTCCCTCAGGAGTATCTTTCCCTTGCAGCCTGCCCATTTTATCATCTCCCTCTTCCATATTGTTAGTTGAGGGCATACTGTTGCCTTCCTATTCCAAGCTATCTTGTGCTTGGCAATGATATATGTTAGGTCCTGAAACCACCCTGTTATCTTGGTCTCTGCAGGGTGGGGAACCAATTTAGCAGGCATCGCCCCGGGGTTCGTGGGATCTCGCTCCCAATGCACTCCCAGATTGTTTGTATTACTCCCTCAGAAAAAGGGTGTAGTGCGGGCACGCCCGAGCATGTGTAACAGCCCTATCAGTTGTGCATCGAGGGCATGCTGCGTCTGGTATATGGAAGTGTCTGCCTATGCGCTCAGGTGTCAAGTATGTCTGGTGTAGTATGTAATAATTGATAGGTTTAAAATGTACATTTCTGGAAACTTCTGATGTTTGCTCCAGTATCTAGTCCCAGTCACTCTGCTCGATAAGGGGTGTCAAGGTACTCCTCCCACCTAGTCCTCAGTGAGTTGAAAGGTAGTTGTTAGTCTGTCCGCAGTGCCCTATAAAGACAAGACACCATCCATAAACCACCTGCCGAAAGTGCTATATATTGACAGCTCTGGGATATTGAAGGTTCCAAGGATCCCCTTCCCAGTGCTTCCTAATCAGCGATGTAAGTGCCCTATGAAGCAGGAAGTGCCCCTGCTGCAAGTAGCATTACACCCTGAAGTCCTCAAACGAGAACATCTCCACACATTGGTCCAGGCCCCGCCAGCTTCCCCATGTCGGAGTACATGCAGGAAGTCCATGGCCAGTTCTGTCGAATATGGGGTCCTAATGTGCATTCTTTGTAAGCCTCTATTCCAGCACTTTGTCATGATGCACAACTCATACAGGTCACTCGTGTTAGGAGGCTGCTCTCTAATGAGGACCCCAAGAAGCTCAGAAAGCGATGGTACCTAGGGGCCAGGGGTCCAATCTGGGTTGCACCTGTGGGGGATGCACTGGATTAGCCACTGAGTTGGACCGCAATGTAATAGAGCTCAAAATCGGGGACTGCTAGCCCTCCCTCCTCCGCCAGGTGCTGCATTGTTTTCAATGCCTCCCTTCATCGTCCCAATCCCCTGATGAACTCTGTACTCATGGGTTTCAGTTCCCTTAGCTGTGTCCCCGGGACCCATAAGGGCAGCATGGAGAAAAATGAAGAAGTAAAGGAAGGGCCACCAGCTATTCTCCCAATCCCTAACAGTGGCAGGGTCCCCGAGAAATTCATGAAGGCTCTCAGGGAACCAATTGCTCACCTTACATTTCCCTTGAATAGATTGTCCTTGTCGTGCTAGATCTTGACCCTGATGTAAGTCAGGCATCAGGGTTCCCATTGTACACCCGATAAGTGCATTGGAGGGTCCTCCCTTCACGCCATGGGGAAAAGCCTGCCAATTAACTCATAGCCCAGATAGGAGGCCAAACTCCACCAGCATATTTCTGACCCCCCTCAAGTCCTCGTCCGTGTAGCACAAGAAGAACAGCAGGTTGTCTCCATACAGCACTATCCTGTGGCAGTGTCTCTGAATTGTTAAGTCCCTAAACGCCCGCCTGCCCTTGCATATGCCACCAAGGGCTCCATGGTGATTGGAAAAATGAGCAGAGACGGAGGGCACCCCTGTTGTGTCCCTGTTCCACTATGCAGCTCGTCGATATAGTCATGCAAGTGCGCGCTCTAGCTGTCGGTCGTTTATTCAACAGTCACTTCCAGGCTACGAAAAGCTCTCCCAGTACCATGTGCAAAGTCACCTCATGGAGGTAGTGCCAATCAAGTCTGTTGAAAGCTTTTTCGATGTTGATAGCAAATACAGCTGCGTCCTCCTTAGTACAGTCAGCTGCCTCCATAATCGCCAGTAGGCATGTGATATTAGTCAACCCAGGATAAATCCTATTTGTTCTGAAAGGATCAAGGTCATCATATAAGAAAGCAGGTGGGTTGCCAAGATCTTACTCAGGATCTTGTAGATACCGTTCAACATCGACTACGATCTATATGCTGAGCGATCATGCGCCGGGTCGTAGGTGGGGTATAATTCCACTGAGAAGCCATCAGTCCCCAGGGTCTTATTTTGCACCATATGTCTAATATCACAAGATATTTCCTGTGGAGAGATATCATCTCCCAGGGCTCTCGCCTCCCCCTCCTCCTCCAGGCGCGGCATAGGGCTCGCTCCCAGCAAAGCCTGCACCTCCACTGTATCTATTGTTGTAACACTCGTATATAATATCGAGTAGTACCTGGTAAAGATATTATTGATACCTTCTTGTGAATATATTCTCTCGCCTTCCTCGTCTTCGAGGTCCAATATAGTGATTCCTTTTTGGAGGGGTTGGCTAGCCAGGTTAACAGGGAGAAAGATGTATTCCTTTCGATCCTATCCCGCTAGACTTCCCTCAGGCACCCCTTTACTTGAGCAATAACGTGGCCTTTCTCTCCTCTTAACTTCCCTTCAACCAGTTCATGAGCCTCACACCCACACACACCTCAGTGATGCCAGAAACCGACCCAAATTTTTTTTTTTTAATGATCAATGGGAATCTAACAGGCAAACCAACCCTCTCCTTTGGTTACATCTACAGCTTAACTGTTAAGAACTTTCCACCTTCTTCCTGGGTAAGACAAAAAAGATTGAAAATGACTTTTGGACTGCTTTGTATCTCCTTGCAGTTCATGCAGTCTTCAAACCCCACCTGTCCATTCGGCCTGAATGTCCAACACACTGCCTTAAAAACCTATTATGAAGCTTCCATATTAAAAATACTGTCTACTCTCAAACCGTCAAACCAATTTCAATGATTCGCTTCCCTCGAATCTCTTCAGAGAGATAAAATCCTCACTGCTCCCACTCTGGACCAAAATGGTAAACTCTTCGCTACTTCAAGGCACCATACCAGGATGCCTCGTGTCAAGACAGGTTACCCCTATGCTTCAAAAACCCACGGCGGAACACAATGATCCAAATAACTTCTGCTCTATCTCCAGCATCCCAACTCTTCCAAAGCTCATTGAGAAATGTATCCATGTCCAGCTACGCAATCAAGTTAAGCAATTCCAACTCCTGGACCAATATCAATCTGGATTTCGTCAGGGTCTCAACACTGAATTGACCCTCACGCACATAGTTGATGACTCTTTACAAAAGCTTTATCAAAATGAATCCTGCCTGCTAATTCTCCTCGACCTCTCTTCAGCATTTGATACAGTCAAACATTACATCCTCCTGGATTTACTGAAAACCAGGATGGGGCTCTCCTGTCCCGTCCTAGGTTGGTTCCCCTCCTTCCTCCACAATAGACCCCAAAGAATACAGATTATTCACTCCCTGTCCAACTCCACACCGGTGCCTTTAGGGGTTCCGCAGGGTTCCTCTCTCTCACCCACTCACTTTATCCTGTTCATAGAACCAATAACCAAAATCCTGAGGGCTTTGAGCAACAATTATCACATGTACGAGGATGACAACCAACTTTACCTGAAAATCTCCTCCCTGGAGGATATTGGATCCTTTAATGCAACTCTACAAAAAACTCAAAATTGGCTGACCTGAAACCATGTCAAACTAAATACTCTCAAAACTGAATTCCTTTTAATTTCACCCCCCACACAGGGGCCCACTCTTGGCCCTGTGCATGGGGGTGCATGCAGGGGGGTTCATGTTGTGCCCTCCTGTGAGCATGCAACCATTACTGCACAGTATGGACTGCATAGTCCATTTCATGCAGAAATGTGCACTGGCGGTCACGCTGTGGTGTGGTTTAAGGATCACTTATGAGCCGTTAAAATTACAGTTTATTAATCTGTTAATACTATTTAAATTTTCAAGCAGTCGTGGACCCCTGACCACAGTTTTAAAACCACTGATGTAGACCTTTGGCTAAAAAGCTTAGACACGCAAAGCCAACAACTGAGCTAAGGTCTTCAATGATTTTTCATTATGTACCCACCATACATTATGGACACTAGAAAAAAAATGAAAAAATACAAACTAGGTACCAAGTAAAGCAGTACATTTTAAAATGATGTTTTACATTTTGTGATCAAGAGTAGATCTCATTTAGACAGAATTACATCATATTAACACTTTTCCAAAATGAAGACAGTCAGGTTGACAGAATGAGACTGACAAAACTTCAAGCTGGAGAAATGCCAAAATGACAAAAATACCTTTTCCATGATAACAGCCTGGTTCAGTGGAAAAGGTATAATGGGGTGGAAACCAAGGACTTCAAGAGGAACTAAATTCTTACAATTCCTCTACCATATGAATTGTAAGAATTAAAGTTTATTTTTTTTAAGTATTGGTTTGTAGTAGTACGGATTGGCAATAGTGGATGAGGATGGTGTAGATGAAATAGAGAGGTTGATCGAAGGGGGACCAGCGGGAGGTAGAGCGGCACAGAGTAAGGGAGGAAAATGCTGAGATCAGGGAAGGGTAACTGAGTCAGGGGAAGAAAAAAGATGATATTGGGCTAAGGGGATTATGAGGTAGCCCTCAGATTAGAGAAGCAAAAAAACACAAACTGAAGTAAATAATCTTCCTTCAACAAAGGCTTTCACTGGATTGTTTTGTATGACGTTTTTAAAGGTTCCTGTGCCAGGTAAATGAAGCACTGGTCGCAAAATACTGGTTGGAACTTGCGATGAGTATTTCTGTGACAAGTATTGTATTTTGCAACCCAACCAATGAACTACTGGGTCGGTAATCAAAATACTGAATCATAGTGGATCGCAATTTGACATACTTCATGAATATTAATGAGACTGGGCCTGATTCACAAAAATATTCTGAGACAAAATTCTAACTTTACGACTTTCGGTATTCAAAAAAGCCATTAGGAGTAGTAAAGTTAGGATTTTGTCTAACGTTTGTCTTAAGTTTTGGTCTTAAGGCAAAATCCTTTTTTTTTTGTGTTCTCATTTCACCTTAAGCATCTGCAATTTCACATAGGAAAAAACCCACTTCCAACCTGTGCGCCCTGGTTCCATGCTCTTGCATTTGCTTTTAGGCCGACCAAGATACGTACAAGATCATACGTAAGGACCGCACCAAGCAAACAGGAGGAGGCATCGCAATCGTCCATAAGAATTCCATCCGCATCTCAACCAGCTCGGACGCCAACCTCGCTAGCGCCGAACACCTTCACTTCCAGATCCACACCGACCCCAAGACCACACTCCGAGGCACCCTCCTTTACAGGCCACCAGGACCCCGTGCACAATTCAGTGAAGACATCACTGACTTTATCAACCCACACGCCCTCCCCTCCGAGGACTACATACTACTGGGAGACCTCAATTTTCACCTGGAAAAGAGCAACAACAGCAACGCCACCACCCTTCTGGACAATCTGGCCAACCTCGGACTCAAACAACTTGTTAACACCCCCACTCACTACGCAGGCCACACACTCGACCCCATCTTCACCTCCAGCAAACATATCTCCTTCAGTCACACCATAGTTCTCCATTGGACGGACCACAGCTGTGTTCACTTTATCTACAAAAAGACCACAACCCACAACCTTCCTCAACCCACTTTGCGAAGAAACTGGAACAAAATCACTGTCGACCAGATCTCCTCATCGCTTCTTCAAAACCCCCCGGCCCACTCTTCGAACGTCAACCAAGCAGCCACTAACCTCACTCAATGGCTTACCAACAGCGCCACCAACCTAGCACCTTTGAAAAAACGTCAAATCAAACTAGGCAGCAAAAACGCGCCCTGGTTCAACGATGATCTTAAGACATCCAAGAAACTCTGTCGCTCCCTTGTGAAGGCCTGGAAAAAAGACCCAAACACCAGGACCAAGGATGCCCTCAAAAACGCCACCCGCACACACCACCAACTGATCCGGACTGCCAAGAAAGCTGCACTTAAAGACCGTCTAGACAACAACGCCCACAACAGCAAGGAATTATTCAACATCGTCAAAGAATTTACCAACCCCTCAGCCAACTCCAACGACATCACTCCCTCTCAAACCCTCTGCGACTCCCTTGCCTCGTTCTTCCACAACAAAATCGCAGACATCCACAACAGCTTCGACAACCAACACGGAGACCAACCAACCCAACCTTCTGCCGTACCCTCACCCCCCTTGAACATCCTTACTGATTGGAACCCAATCTCCACTGAGGACACCATCCGCCTGATGAACTCCATCCATTCAGGATCCCCCACAGACCCATGCCCTCACCATATCTTCAACAAAGCTGACTCCATCATAGCACCACACCTCCGAGACGTCATCAACTGCTCCCTCAACTCTGCCACCTTCCCGGAAAGCTGGAAACACGCCGAACTCAGCGCCCTTCTGAAAAAACCCACAGCTGACCCCACCGAACTCAAAAACTACCGCCCCATCTCGCTCCTACCATTCCCGGCCAAAGTCATCGAGAAAGCCGTCAACAGCCAGCTCGCCGCCTTCCTCGAAACCAACAAGTCCCTCGACTCCTCACAGTCCGGCTTCCGAGCAAAACACAGCACTGAGACCGCACTCATCGCAGCAACAGACGACATTCGAACCCTACTGGACAATGGAGACACAGTCGCCCTCATCCTCCTTGACCTCTCCGCAGCCTTCGACACAGTCTGTCATAACACCCTCCTACAACGCCTCAGAAACATCGGAATCCAAGGAAAAGCACTGGATTGGATCACCTCGTTCCTTACCGGAAGAACTCAGAGAGTCCGCCTTCCACCATTCAAGTCAGAAGCCACTGAAGTCATTTGCGGCGTACCACAAGGATCTTCACTCAGCCCCACTCTCTTCAACATATACATGAGCCCCCTCGCGACCATCGCACGCCAACACAACCTCAACATCATCTCCTACGCTGATGACACTCAACTGATCCTCTCTCTCACCAAAGACCCGAACACCGCCAAAACCAACCTACATGAAGGAATGAAAGAAGTAGCCGAGTGGATGAAACACAGCCGTCTGAAACTGAACTCAGACAAAACAGAAGTCCTTATCTTAGGCACCTCCCCTTCCGCCTGGGATGACTCTTGGTGGCCAGAGGCCCTTGGAAAAGCACCCATCCCGACAGACCACGCACGGAACCTGGGCATCATCCTGGACTCCTCACTCTCGATGAACAGACAAGTCAACGCCGTTTCATCATCGTGCTTCAACATTCTTCGCATGCTCAAAAAAACATTTCGCTGGATCCCCACCAAAACTAGAAAAACGGTCACCCACGCACTGGTCACGAGCCGACTGGACTACGGTAACACCCTATACGCCGGTACCACCGCAAAACTTCAGAAAAAACTCCAACGCATCCAGAACGCTTCAGCCAGACTCATACTAGACATCCCGCGTAAAGACCACATTTCTAGTCACCTGAAAAACCTCCACTGGCTCCCCGTCAATAAGAGAATAACATTCCGCCTCTTAACCCACGCACACAAAGCACTTTACGAACTCGGACCCGAATGCCTCAACACACGACTTTCCTTCTACACCCCCTCCCGCCAGCTACGCTCCTCCAACCAAGTCCTTGCTGCCGTACCCCGCATCAACAAAATCACCATGGGAGGAAGATCCTTCTCCTACCTGGCAGCTAAAACCTGGAACTCACTCCCCATTCACCTTCGCCTCACTCAGAACCACCTAGCATTCAGAAAGCAACTTAAAACTTGGATATTCGACTAGTAATTCCCCACCCTTCCTCAAGCGCCTTGAGACCCTCTGGGTATGTAGCGCGCTATATAAATTATTTGACTTGACTGACTGACTTGACCAGGCCAGCTTCATTTGTGCGAGGCTTGGTGTAATCAGTGGACCGCGGGTACTTAGACTAGCCTCGTTTATGTTCCCCAGGTGGTGAACGGTGTCCAGATTCTCCCTTCCCCTTGGTCCAACCTCACCATACTCAATACTGCTCTCAACCAGGTCTCATATTGCGGAGGCTCAGGATCTTTCCATAGCCTACAGATCTCTCTACGGGCTGCTAATATCAAGCAGAGGAATAAACCAGTCGATTTGTTAGGTAATTGGTTTATAGGGTTGTTCTCAATACCAAAAACAACTAGTGAAAGATTAACATTAATCTTAACTTTAAAAACTCCCTCCAAAGCCCTCTCCACATTTCCCCAAAAGATTTTTAGGGATCCACAATCAAAAAACATATGTAGATCGTCAGCCTCTACTAAGCCACACCTACGACATTTCGGAGCTTAGTTTAAGACAAACCTGGTGATTTTTGAGGGGTATAGTACAGTCTATTTACCACAAAGAAATTATTTTTCTTTAGAGAAGCTGATTTGACATACTTATATAAATTATGGAGGGAGAGAAAAAACAGATCAACAGAAACATCATCCAAAGATGATAAACTTCACACCCTGTGGGGAGGAGGAAGATCAGCATCATCTGCATCAACTAACGCCCTATACCATATCCCTACCTCCTGTTTTGGGGGGTTTACATTTTGGAGAGTATTCTTGATCTCCCAGTTTCCACAAATAAGGTCTTTCTCAGCAGCGAACCAACAACAGATTTGCAAATACTTGAAGCGGGAGAAAGAGTCCCCTATTTTAGCCTTCAACACCTCCCATGGATAAACTCCGTCCGGTGATATTAAATCGGACCAGATGACGATTCCCGCCCTCCTGATAGGGATAGCCAAGATATCATTTAGGCAGGCGGGGAGCCCTGGAGAGTCCAAAATAGGGGCAAAATCAGAATAATATCTTATTCCCCACTTCATTTTCAAGTTTTGCCACACTCTGAGAGCTGACCTCATTACTTTTAACCGTACCTTTTTGAAAAATCTGGGAGCACCAAATTTGTATAAAAACCCAGTGCTACCTCCCTCAAACTGAACCATGGCATCCAGAATCAACCCCCAATTAGAACCAGGAGGGCTAGAGAGCAGAAAACAAATATTTTTCAACAATTTTTTGACGCATGCGGTGGGCTGTCACAGAGCGACTGAGATTAGACCCATCTTTGGAGGGATTAAGGACATTGAAATCGCCGCCCATTATTATTGGCACGGTGACTTCAGCCAATATGGCCTGCATTTTAAGGAGACAGGCCGGGTCGTCAACATTAGGACCGTAATAGGACACTATGGCCAATTCCCCCCCCCCCATCTCCACCTGCACCAAAATCCACCTCCCTGATTGATCAGTTGATGTATCCTTAATGGAGCAATCTGAGTTAAATCTAAATAAAATGGCTACCCCTTTGTTATGGACCGTTTGCTCTGAACAATAGAAACCCTCTACCCATTTATATTTACTGAACATGGATCTTGCTTCAAAATAACCTAAATGGGTATCTTGTAAAAGAATAATCTGAGCAGAGGATTGCTCCAAATATTTCATTATTATTCTCTGTCTTCTGGGGCAACGGAGACCATTAACGTTCCATGACAGGAGCTTTATTTTATTCAATATCATACTATATCAGGTTTCCCTACCACTTTAAACAGGCTAAAAATATATTTCCATAGGCAACTATGGTGAAAAAAGGACTTTAAAAAAAATTATTTCTCCCACTGCAACCTCACCCGTACTCCCCCCGATACCCTCCCTGACAGCCACCCTCTCTCCCACCCGTGACCCCTTCCAACCCTATACTCCCTTGGGGAACCCTCCATTCCTTTTGGGTAATGCCCTTAGACAGAGAACCCCCCCTCAACGTGTGGCGTGACCTACTTGCATTAGTTAACTAAATTCTCAACTGTACACCATAAACATCTATCCTTTTCAAAATCAAACAGTGCTACAATATCAAATCTTTAGCTAAATATTCTTACTAGTGATACCTTACTAACACTGACTGACACTTCCACCCCCTACTGATTTTGCCCCCGCTCTCCTCTCTGATTTTCTCTATTAGGAAATCGACCTCTTCTATTTGACGAAGATTATACATGTGGTTCTTCCACATTATGCGTAGAAATGCAGGAAATCTCAGTTGGGTCTTTGCCCCCAGTGCATTCAAAATCGACATTCTCTTTCCCATTTCCCATTGCTTGGTGGCCGTAATATGAGAGACATCTGAACAGATAGAAAAAGTAAATGCAGTGGAGAAAGAACTACATTTTAGGTGACCAGCTTTCAGGGCAAGAGACAGGATCATCTCCTTCATGGTATACGTAAGAAAATTGACGTGGCCTTTCTCTCCTCTTCACTTCCCTTCAACCAGTTCATGAGTCTCACACCCACACACACCTCAGTGATGCCAGAAACCGACCCAATTTTTTTTTTAAATGATCAATGGCAATCTAACAGGCAAACCAACCCTCTTCTTTGGTTACATCTACAGCTTAACTGTTAAGAACTTTCCACCTTCTTCCTGGGTAAGACAAAAAAGATTGAAAATGACTTTTGGACTGCTTTGTATCTCCTTGCAGCTCATGCAGTCTGCAACCCCCACCTGTCCATTCGGCCTGAATGTCCAACACACTGCCTTAAAAACCTATTATGAAGCTTCCATATAAAAAATACTGTCTACTCTCAAACTGTCAAACCAATTTCAATGATTCGCTTCCCTCGAATCTCTTCAGAGAGATAAAATCCTCACTGCTCCCACTCTGGACCAAAATGGTAAACTCTTCGCTACTTCAAGGCACCATACCAGGATGCCTCGTGTCAAGACAGGTTACCCCTATGCTTCAAAAACCCACGGCGAAACACAATGATCCAAATAACTTCTGCTCTATCTCCAGCATCCCAACTCTTCCAAAGCTCATTGAGAAATGTATCCATGTCCAGCTACGCAATCAAGTTAAGCAATTCCAACTCCTGGACCAATATCAATCTGGATTTCGTCAGGGTCTCAACACTGAATTGACCCTCACGCACATAGTTGATGACTCTTTACAAAAGCTTTATCAAAATGAATCCTGCCTGCTAATTCTCCTCGACCTCTCTTCAGCATTTGATACAGTCAAACATTACATCCTCCTGGATTTACTGAAAACCAGGATGGGGCTCTCCTGTCCCGTCCTAGGTTGGTTCCCCTCCTTCCTCCACAATAGACCCCAAAGAATGCAGATTATTCACTCCCTGTCCAACTCCACACCGGTGCCTTTAGGGGTTCCGCAGGGTTCCTCTCTCTCACCCACTCGCTTTATCCTGTTCATAGTACCAATAACCAAAATCCTGAGGGCTTTGAGCAACAATTATCACATGTACGATGATGACAACCAACTTTACCTGAAAATCTCCTCTCTGGAGGATATTGAATCCTTTAATGCAACTCTACAAAAAACTCAAAATTGGCTGACCTGAAACCATGTCAAACTGAATACTCTCAAAACTGAATTCCTTTTAATTTCACCTCCCAAACAGGGGCCCACTCTTGGCCCTGTACATGGGGGTGCATGCAGGGGGGTTCATGTTGTGCCCTCCTGTGAGCATGCAACCATTACTGCACAGTATGGACTGCATAGTCCATTTCATGCAGAAATGTGCACTGGCGGTCACGCTGTGGTGTGGTTTAAGGATCACTTATGAGCCGTTAAAATTACAGTTTATTAATCTATTAACACTATTTAAATTTTCAAGCAGTCGTTGACCCCTGACCACAGTTTGAAAACCACTGATGTAGACCTTTGGCTAAAAAGCTTAGACACGCAAAGCCAACAACTGAGCTAAGGTCTTCAATGATTTTTCATTATGTACCCACCATACATTATGGAGACTGGAAAAAAAAAAGAAAAAATACAAAAAAGTTACCAAGTAAAGCAGTACATTTTAAAATGATGTTTTACATTTTGTGATCAAGATTAGATCTCATTTAGACAGAATTACATCATATTAACACTTTTCCAAAATGAAGACAGTCAGGTTGACAGAATGAGACTGACAAAACTTCAAGCTGGAGAAATGCCAAAATGACAAAATTCCTTTTCCATGATAACAGCCTGGTTCAGTGGAAAAGGTATAATGGGGTGGAAACCAAGGACTTCAAGAGGAACTAAATTCTTACAATTCCTCTACCATATGAATTGTAAGAATTAAAGTTTATTTTTTTAAAGTATTGGTTTGTAGTAGTACGGATTGGCAATAGTGGATGAGGATGGTGTAGATGAAATAGAGAGGTTGATCGAAGGGGGACAAGCGGGAGGTTGAGCGGCACAGAGTAAGGGAGGAAAAGGCTGAGATCAGGGAAGGGTAACTGAGTCAGGGGAAGAAAAAAGATGATATTGGGCTAAGGGGATTATGAGGTAGCCCTCAAATTAGAGAAGCAAAAAAACACAAACTGAAGTAAATAATCTTCCTCCTACAAAGGCTTTCACTGGATTGTTTTGTATGACTCTTTTTAAAGGTTCCTGTGCCAGGTAAATGAAGCACTGGTCGCAAAATACTGGTTGGAACTTGCGATGAGTATTTTTGTGACAAGTGTTGTATTTTGCAACCCAACCAATGAACTACTGGGTCGGTAATCAAAATACTGCATCATAGTGGATCGCAATTTGACATACTTCATGAATATTAATGAGACTGGGCCTGATTCACAAAAATATTCTGAGACAAAATTCTAACTTTACGACTTTCGGTATTCAAATAAGCCATTAGGAGTAGTAAAGTTAGGATTTTGTCTTACTTTTGTCTTAAGTTTTGGTCTTAAAGCAAAATCCGTTTTTTTTGTGTTCTCATTTCACCTCAAGCATCTGCAATTTCGCATAGGAAAAAACCCACTTCCAACCTGTGCGCCCTGGGTCCATGCTCTTGCATTTGCTTTTAGGCCGACCAGGCCAGCTTCATTTGTGCGAGGCTTGGTGTAATCATTGGACCGCGGGTACTTAGACTAGCCTCATTTCTGTTCCCCAGGTGGTGAACGGTGTCCAGATTCTCCCTTCCCCTTGGTCCAATCTCACCATACTCAATACTGCTCTCAACCAGGTCTCATATTGCGGAGGCTCAGGATCTTTCCACAGCCTACAGATCTCTCTACGGGCTGCTAATATCAACCAGAGGAATAAACCAGTCGATTTGTTAGGTAATTGGTTTATAGGGTTGTTCTCAATACCAAAAACAACTAGTGACAGATTAACATTAATCTTAACTTTAAAAACTCCCTCCAAAGCCCTCTCCACATTTCCCCAAAAGATTCTTAGGGATCCACAATCAAAAAACATATGTAGATCGTCAGCCTCTACTAAGCCACACCTAGGACATTTCGGAGCTTCGTTTAAGACAAACCTGGCACTTTTTTGGGGGGTATAGTACAGTCTATTTACCACAAAGAAATGATTTTTCTTTAGAGAAGCTGATTTGACATACTTATATAAATTATGGAGGGAGAGAAAAAACAGATCAACAGAAACATCATCCAAAGATGATAAACTTCACACCCTGTGGGGAGGAGGAAGATCAGCATCATCTGCATCAACTAACGCCCTGTACCATATCCCTACCTCCTTTTTTGGGGGTTTACATTTTGGAGAGTATTCTTGATCTCCCAGTTTCCACCAATAAGGTCTTTCTCAGTAGCGAACCAACAACAGATTTGCAAATACTTGAAGCGGGAGAAAGAGTCCCCTATTTTAGCCTTCAACACCTCCAATGGATAAACTCCGTCCGGTGATATTAAATCGCACCAGATGACGATTCCCGCCCTCCTGATAGGGATAGCCAAGATATCATTTAGGCAGGCGGGGAGCCCTGGAGAGCCCAAAATAGGGGCAAAATCAGAATAATATCTTATTCCCCACTTCATTTTCAAGTTTTACCACACTCTGAGAGCTGACCTCATTACTTTTAACCGTACCTTTTTGAAAAATCTGGGAGCACCAAATGTGTATAAAAACCCAGTGCTACCTCCCTCAAATTGAACCATGGCATCCAGAATCAACCCCCAATTAAAACCAGGAGGGCTAGAGAGTAGACAACGAATATTTTTAAACAAAAAAGCAAAATAATATAAAGAAACATCTGGGAGAGCAAGGACACCTTTGATCAGCCTCCGTTTTAGCTTCTTCCAAGATAGCCTGGAGTTGTTGTTAGCCCATATAAATCTCCCTATCTTGCTTTGGATGTTTCCCAGTAGCTTCCCAGGGAACTCGAGTGGTATAGCCCCAAACAAATATATCAGCTTTGGCAGGATAACCATTTTGACCAGGTTTACTCTCCCATAGATGGTAAGGGGAAGATTCTGCTATTTCAGGAAAAGATTATCAATTTCTTTAGACACTTTCTTCAAATTCGTCGTTCGAATATCCTCTATATTATGGGTTATAATAATCCCCAAATACCTAAACTCCCCACAGTGCCTCCCACCGTAATTCTCAACTCCCCAGTACATAACCTCGGTCTTGGAGGAATTGACCGAGTATCCAGAGAGCGGACCAAACTCTTCCAGAATGTTTTCAACCCTGGAAAACACCTCTACTGGGTTACTGGTATACACCAGCAGGTCATCCGCGTAGAGGGCTAGCTTACACTTATACTCAAAGACCTGAAATGGGGTTATCTGCTTGTCAAGTCTCAAAGCTTGAGCCAAAGGTTCAATATAGATATCAAACAACAGGGGCGAAATAGGACACCCCTGTCGTGTACCCCTTTGTATACTAAATTTTGGTGTCAGTATTCCCTTAAGAAGAATAGCAGCAGATGCCCCTTCATAGCATCTTGTTAGCACATTCATAAACGGTAGGCCAAACCCCATTATTTTAAGGTCTCCCAGAGATATACCCACCTCACACGTTCAAACGCCTTGGCAGCATCATAGGCAGCTACCGCCAAGGGTTGTGACCGTGCCACCGCCAGGTCAATGCATCCTATTAGTTGTAAAGTATGATCCTGAATGTATCTTCCCGGCAGGAAACCCTTTTGGTCCTCGTTAATCAATTTAGGAGCTACCCTCCCCAATCTCCCTGCCAGAAAGCTAGTGAAGATCTTATAGTCTGCATTCAGGAGGGAGATTGGTCTATATGAATGAGGTCTAGCGGGTCTTTACCAGGTTTCGAAATCAAAACAATTATTGTTTCCTTCCATGATGGGGGAATTCTGCCCTCAGGGCTAAAGATAAAATTAAACAATTCCCTGAGTCTAGGCACAATAACTTCTTCCATGATTTTATATACCTCCCCCGGGAGCGCATCTGTCCCTGCCGCTTTATTATTTTTGATCTTCTTTAAGCTACTTCTTATTTCATCATCAGAAAATGGACGTTCTAACAAATCCCGGCCCTCTCTCGACAAGCTACGTAAGGCTTTGCTTTTCAGCCAATCTCAAATTGAGGTAGTAGAAGGAGCCCTGTCTTCTTTATAAAGAGTGGAAAACCAAGACAGAAGACATCTCTGCATGTCCTCCTGGTGACAGGATATCGTCCCACTCTCATCTTCCATTAGCCTATTAATATTGATCCTAACTCTGTCACTTTTGATCTTCCGAGCTAGGGTAGCCCCCGCCTTTTCCCCATATTCAAAGTTTTCCATATTGTATACTGCCTATTGGGCTTTAAGCTTTTGATCTAACTTATCCCTGTAAGTAAAGCGAAGATCCTCCAAGTCCTTAAGGACTTGTGGCAGATTGCCAGAGGGACAGTTAGATCTAACTCTTTCCAATCTAGAGATCTCCTCCTCCACCTTTTTAAGTTTTAATCTTTCTTCCCTTTTTGTGGAGCTTATCCAACTGTGTAATACACGGGTATGGGCCTTAAACGTGTCCCAAACATACTCCAATGAGGTTGAAACCAGATTATCGGTAAAATACTCCTCAGTTGATGATTTAATTGCTCTTATTAACTCTTCATTAGTCAACATTGCCCTTTTTAATGTCCATCTAGGAGCAATAGTTGAATTCCCTTTAAGATAAAGGAAGATTATTGGGCCATGATCAGACAAGATCGATGGAAGGATAGAGATATCTATATATGAGAATATAGTCTAATCTGGAAAAATGGCCGTATTTTTTTACTAAAGAAGGTAAAACCCGGTTCACCCTATTTCTTTACGCTCCATAAATCCACTAATCCGAGCTCATGCATCATATTAATCATAGTTTGACGCATGCGGTGGGCTGTCACAGAGCGACTGAGATTAGACCTATCTTTGGAGGGATTAAGGACATTGAAATCGCCGCCCATTATTATTGGCACGGTGACTTCAGCCAATATGGCCTGCACTTTAAGGAGACAGGCCGGGTCGTCAACATTAGGACCGTAATAGGACACTATGGCTAATTCATCCCCCCCCATCTCCACCTGCACCAAAATCCACCTCCCTGATTGATCAGTTGATGTATCCTTAATGGAGCAATCTGAGTTAAATCTAAATAAAATGGCTACCCCTTTGTTATGGACCATTTGCTCTGAACAATAGAAACCCTCCACCCATTTATATTTACTGAACATGGATCTTGCTTCAAAATAACCTAAATGGGTATCTTGTAAAAGAATAATCTGAGCAGAGGATTGCTCCAAATATTTCATTATTATTCTCTGTCTTCTGGGGCAACGGAGACCATTAACGTTCCATGACAGGAGCTTTATTTTATTCATTATCATACTATATCAGGTTTCCCTATCACTTTAAACAGGCTAAAAATATATTTCCATAGGCAACTATGGTGAAAAAAAGGACTTTAAAAAAAAAGAATTCTCCCACTCCAACCCCACCCGTACTCCCCCCGATACCCTCCCTGACAGCCACCCTCTCTCCCACCCGTCACCCCTTCCAACCCTATACTCCCTTGGGGAACCCTCCCTTCCTTTTGGGCAATGCCCTTAGACAGAGAAGAGAACCCCCCTCAACGTGTGGTGTGACCTACTTGCATTAGTTAACTAAATTCTCAACTGTACACCATAAACATCTATCCTTTTCAAAATCTTTAGCTAAATATTCTTACTAGTGATACCTTACTAACACTGACTGACACTTCCACCCCTTACTGATTTTGCCCCCGCTCTCCTCTCTGATTTTCTCTATTAGGAAATCGACCTCTTCTATTTGACGAATAATATACATGTGGTTATTCCACATTATGCGTAGAAATGCGGGAAATCTCAGTTGGGTCTTTGCCCCCAGTGCGTTCAAAATCGACATTCTCTTTCCCATTTCCCATTGCTTGGTGGCCATAATATGAGAGACATCTGAACAGATAGAAAAAGAAAATGCAGTGGAGAAAGAACTACATTTTAGGTGACCATCTTTCAGGGCAAGAGACAGGATCCTCTCCTTCATGGTATACGTAAGAAAATTGACCTGAATTTTCCTAGGGCGTTTTCTTCCTTGAACCCTTCTAAATGGGTCTCGGTGCACCCTCTGAATATCCATACATAAGTCCATCCCTACGTCTTCGGAGTCTTTCAGGATGGCATCCTTCAAGAGGGAAACAACAAAGTTCTTTAAATCGGCCCCTTCTAAATCTTCCGGGACATTAAGGATTTTCAAGTTATTCTTCCTTAAATGAGTTTCTAACCGCTCTATATCATCTTTCAACTCCTGATTTTGTTTAACCATTTTACTCATCGAAGCAGAAGATGCACTCAGGGCTTCGTTTATTTTTGGTAGTTCTGCCTCGAGAGCATCCATTCTTTGAGAGACTTCCTATACTTTCTGAGCAAGATCTTCACAAGAGGCCTGGATAGCTGCCTGATTGGTCTCGGAAGTAGTAAACCTCCTACTGATGTCCTCCTTCAGGCTTAACAGTATATCAGCCAGCAACCCAGGACACTCGAACATGACCGAAGAGCCAGGTACAGAATAAGCAGCCTGGGTAGATGGTAAGGGTGACAAAGAAGATTGATTAGGTATCTCAGAGGTTACGTGCTTCTGCAGTTCAGAGTGGGACCCACCCTCTTTCACTAAAGTTATTGGGGCATCAGCCTTCCCAATTTGCTGAATCTCTAATGCCAAAAAACTATTTGATAGTTCTATTGATGGATGGACAGATACTATATGGTCCTGCACAGGCGGACCCTTCACAGTATCAAGGGGTTCATCAGAGGAACGGGCCCTTAGCTCACTCGCCGCCGAGTTCGTGGTAGTATCAGAAACTTTAGTTGTAAATATCAGAGTTGTGGCCGGGTTGGGCGCAGTGGCCATGCTTGAGGCCGTCGCCTTATCTCTATTCTTTCCCCTATCCTTATCGTTTGAGCTATTATCTGTGCGATTGCTCTGTCCAGATACCACCGTACTAGTAGAAATGACTTTATAGAAAGACTTCAATGAAGGCGTAATTTTGACTTTGGTGCTTCCCCTAGGTTTTTTCTTATGACCTTTTCCCTTGCCTTAGGATGTTCCCTCTGCAGCAGAGGCACCTATAAAAGCACTAACTGCCTGCCTAGTGGTAGCCCTAACTACCACTATAGGAGGTGAAGCAACTTTCGGTTTCGTGATTACAGCTAGGCTGCTGGGGGGCCTGTTACGCAGCGTGTACCGACAAACCCCAGGTTGACAAGAAGTTATTTCTTTAACGGGAAACTCTTTGCTATCAGGGCTTCTGCCTGCACCCTTCTCCATACGATAGAGTAGTTGAGATACAGAGTTTTTTGAGGATTGGTATGCGTCTCCCCTGGATGGTGGAGGGGAATATATGTTATTTAAGGTCTCCTTACCCTGCTCCTTCATGCATCCTTCATCCCTCTCATCTCCTACCTCTCCTTGCGTTGGTTTGGTATCCTGTGGATTATGCAGATCCAGTGTGACATGTAGGTCTTGTAGATCCTGTAACCCCCGCGGTCTGCCGAGAGATATGAAAAAAGGAAGTCAGTACTGCGCCCAGGGGTAAACGATGTTGAAACAAAAGGGCCCTCCGCTTCCACACTCTAGCAGCCCCAAAAGTGTGACTGCAGGGAAGCTCAGACCCCGCCCCGCCCCCGCCAACCTGCACCATCCGTTCTCTCCACACCTAGATCCTCTCACCATGCAAAGAAAAATGCGGGGTACAGGCAGGCGGGTCAGGCCGAGAAATCCACAAATTCCCAGATGGCGTCTGCTCCTGCGTGTAACAAACTCAGCCCAGCTCCCAAGGCACCACAAAAGTCCCCAAAGACCCACGCCAAACAAGAACACCTCCTATAAAAATTTAAGATTGACAGTCACATAGCCCACATTAATCAGTTTTCCTTTGAATTTATTTTAAACGACAGAGTTGTCATCCAACATATTTCCTCAATATTAAATAGTCAGACGGGATGGCATCTCTGTACCCGTGACCTAAAATGAGAGCGATCCATTCCTTAAGAACATTTGGAGAACCGGCAGGGCAAGTGCAAAAATGGCCCTACGAGAGACTTTAAGCCAGTGTGGATTCAAGCAAAAGCGGTTACATGTTAATGTGGGGGACCGGCAGAAAACCCGCAGAGCGCCCACAAGGAGTGTATGAGAGCCGGGCAGCATCCTCTGGCCGGTGCCCGAAACATGGGCACAGGCACAGCCACCCCCCGGCGCACCGCGCCGAGACGTGGAAACGGGGCGGGGCAGCGATAGCTGTGACCGCGTACCGTGGAGGCAGAGGCGCGATGCAAACACACGCCCGATCCGCAGAAGCAGGCAGCAGCCGACAGAGCGCACCCGGCAGACCAGGGCGGCAAAAGCCGGCAAAAAGCAGCCGGCAAAGCCCGGCCCTAACGAGGAGCTGCAGTCCAGCCAAGGAACCGGCAGACTCAGCAGGGTCGGCCGAGTGCAGCTCAGCAGCAGCTGGTGAGTGAAAGGTGAAAATAGTATAAATAAGATGTATTACTTCAAAGGTGACTCATATCAAACGCCTCAACACTCTCTCCTCATGGAATTCAACAGCAATAGCCTCTTCCAGGCGCCACAGATCTCGGGAGTGCGGGAGCTCTCTGTCACAGCTGTTAGCTTCCGGCCGCCATGTTCCCACAATGCCTTCCTGTCTTAAGGCAAAATCCTAACTTAATTTTAACTTAAGTTTAACTTAAGGTAGGATTTTGTCTTAAGGCCAAAACGTAAGTCAAACTGAATACAAAATGCTAACTTTACTATTCCTAAATGCCTTTTGTGAATACCGAAAGTCGTAAAGTTAGGATTTTTTCTCAATTACTTTTGTGAACCAGGCCCGTAGGTCGCAGATTCCGAACCAATATGATTCACAGCCATAACAGCGTGCTGGGGTCAGCAGACCACTGTGTCCGTGATTGCTTTTAAATAAAGCAATGATTTAAAACAAATCAGACTGTTTTCCTCAAAGGAGAAGGGGATGAGTTTTAAAAAAATGAAAATTTTAACTAACATTATGATTTTTCAACATTCACAAAGGGGAGGGTTCCCTTCAGGGATGGGTTAACTCTACTTTTGTGCAGTCTGTAAAGTAATGTAATGTAAGGGGTTTTTTGTATAGCGCAAACTATTACTCCAGGGAGCATCTTGGCGCTTTGAGGTGGCTATGCATAGATGGAAAAGCACTAGATCATCTGTACATCAGGGAGAGCAACCTGCTTTATACTAGGCTCTTGCATAGTGTATCGGGTAGGCTATATATCCAGGTTTTTAAGGTCTTTCTGAAAGCGGTTTCGGATGTAATTTGCCCGAAGAGGCAATGGCAATTTATTCCAGGCCTTTGAGCCCAGGACTGCCAAGGCCTTTCCTCCTCTAGTCTTTAATCTAAAGGTGGGGATGGTAAGGAGGTTAGCTTCTGATGATCTCAGATGTCGTGAAGGTTTGTATCGCTCAAACATGACCTGGATGTAGCTGGGCCCTCTTCTGTGATAGGCCCTAAAAGTGATTGGGAGGATTTTAAAAAGCACCCTCTTGTGTATCGGCAACCAATGGAGGGCATCCATTGCCGCTGTGGCCGATGTCCTCCTATGCCATCTCAGTACCAGCCTAGCGGCTGCGTGTTGTACCATTTGTAGCTTAGGCCCTACCGTTCTATTTGTCCCTGCATAGATGCTGTTGCAGTAGTCAAGTCGCGATGTAATGAGCGCTACTGCCACCATTTTCCGAACGAGAGTGGTATCAGATCGAAAAAAATTCTCAGGCCGTTCATAATATCGAAACAGGTTCCTACCACGGTAACTGCCTGCTGTTTAAATGCTAAGGTGTCATCGAATTTGATGCCTAGGTTTCTGACTGTTTTGATGGTATTAGGGGGCACTGAAGCATCTTCCGGCCACCATAAGGTGGGACTGAAAAGATTATCTTTTCCATATGGCAAGATTTCGGTTTTCCCCGAATTGCACTTGAGATGGTTATTTCTCATCCATTCAAACGTAGCTCTGAAGCAGTTTTTAAGATTCATTTCAGCCTCAGAGGTGTTGTCATCCAACACCAGGATGAGCTGTGTGTCATCCGCATACGAGATGGTGTTAATTTTGAAGGATGATATCAGTGCAATCAGGGGGGCCATATATATATATTGAAAAGCGTAGGGCTCAAACAAGAGCCCTGCGGTAACCCTGAGGTGAGTCGTTTTTCTTCAGATCTGAAGTGACCTAGGGTGATTACTTGGCGCCTGTTTGCCAGGAAACTTTTACCCCAACCTAGTACATTTCCTGCTACCCCGGCCGCGGCTAGACGGTCCACAAGGATGGTATGTGAGACCGTGTCAAACGCCGCGGACAGGTCCAGGAGTACCAGGACGGCCTTTTTTCCCTGGTCCATTGCAGCTCGCAGAGTTTCCGAGGTGAAAATGAGGGCTGACTCTGTGGAGTGATTAGCTCTAAAACCAGCCTGGTTTGAGTGCCAGATGTTGTTTGCCTCCAAAAAAGCAGTGAGCTGTTTATTTACGGCTTTCTCTGTTAATTTACAGAGCGCCGGGAGCAGTGAAATGGGTCGTAAGTTGGAAAGGGTCGTTGGGTCAGCTAGCTGTTTCTTCTGTAGGGGTTTTACTGCTACTAATTTCCATTCATTTGGAACTAAGGCTAGCTGGAGTGAGGAGTTTATTATGCTGTTAATGGTGGGGTTGACGATATCTACCATAGCATGAAGGACAAGGGGCGGGCGGGGATCAAAAGGAGAACCTGATTTGATTGCTAATATCGCTGTCAATGTTTCCTCTAGGCTAACTGGTAGAAAGTGCATCATGCTGGCCGCGGCTGCGTCTACCTTAGTGCCCTCTTTTCTGCCTTGGGTCAGCGGGGGGGGGGAGAGGGGGAAATCTTTAGTGAAAGTGTTGATGTTAGGTACAGGATTTCAGTCGAAAAATTTAGATAATTCAATTCTGAATCAGTATTTGAAAGGAATGCCCTGAACATGTCCATCCAAAAATGATTTGGTATTTAGTTGCAAACCCAAATTGCAATTTGGTAATGCGTTAAGGAATCACAATGTGGGTTTGTTAAATACCAAAAGGCCTTTTTGGGGTCACAAACGGGCCCAGTTTGCAAATCGGACTTTTTGACAATGCAAGATGCCTTCATACATCTGGCCCCAATTCATTAATCCTTTGTCCAGTTGCACTAGACCATGGCAATGATATATACGTGGATACTGGGGAGAAAGTAGTCTGCTTGCTCCAACTTATGCAAAATGCCACTGCAAGGCTATCCACAGGTCTGAACAAATGGGAACATATTATGCCTGTCCTCGGATATTGTTTAAATACATGATAATTTAGCATTACAAACTTCCTCTCACTATCCTGTGTGCATATTCATATGGTAAATTCCAAAATAAGAATGGCAATGTATGAGAACAGAGCTTTCTCCACGGCTACCAGTAAATACAGGATTTTTTTTCTGTTCTATCTGCATGTTGAAACAGCATATTTTACAGGAGAGGAATAGAAGGGGGTATTTCATCGGCACATGTAATGTGGGATGGCTTCAATATTAGGGGATCCCATGAAGTTTTGAAACTAAAGTTCCAAGGAAGCCAGGAAGATATGGCTTAGTTGAACTGCGCAGCCTAGTTTTCTTACATATAATACACTGCAAACCATAATGAAAAACAAGGTTTCATCACATTTACATGCTGAAATATTGAATTTCCGTACAGAAAATGCAGTCATAACATCTACACTTTTGTAGATAAAAATGGTACCTTCACATTTGAACAGAAGGGGCCAAAACTGCACCACGTCAAGATAATTTGTGAGAAGCAAGTTTCAAAGAAACTTTGCCATGATGTATGCCTGTAGTATTTCGTGTATTGATCAGGTGACTTCTGGGGAACCCGACCAACACAACGGTTTTGAACATTACAAATCCATGGGCAGCCAGAAAGCTTTGACTAGCATGGATGATGATAACTATTCCTATATAGAACACAGTTGCCCTTGATGTAGGAAGCTGGCTCTCCATATAGTGTACCGTGCAGAGAGTCCAGTGGGTCCCAAATTGGTTTTACAGAGGCTTAAGTGGATAATACTAATGCTCTCTTTTGCGGTAGTGAGGGCGAGCAGTTAGGCTTTATCAGCAGGTAGTGCTAAGAATGTGTTGTACTCACAGAGGCAATAAATGAGACATACACTCAAAGAATAAATCAGAGTCAAAATGTTTATGTAGTTTGTAAACCTTTGTTCAAAAGTAAGTACTGTTTTTGTCATAACTTTTTCCAGGTAAGTAGATCTTTCAGTCGTACGCTTTTACACACAATGCAATTCTATGCATGCATAAGGTAAGTACAGTCAGTTTCAGGGGTTCACCTTTAGGGTTTTTAGTCATAGGGGACCAAGGTCCAAAGTACTGCCAGCGATTTTTCAGGAACTGCCCGGATTCAGCCAGGAGCAGGGTCCTGGTGAGGCCGGTAGCTGTGTGCTATGGAGAAGGGGGCCACCTCTAAACACGCTATACAGGGGACTTGTAGGCAAGTCTGAGAGCTCTCAAGTGGGCCTTTACAACAATAAAATACAGCTCGGTTGTTGGTACCGAGGCCAGGAGGGTTGGGTGCAGAGCAAGTAGGTAAGTTGGGCCAAAGGCTCAAAGGTGCTCCTCACAGTTAGAAACAAACAGCTGGCAGGGACAGAATCAGGACTGCTGGGACATTCTCGAAGTGGGTCTCAGTGATGCTGATGTCCCTCAATGGCTGCTTGGTCATGGTGCAGTAGGAATACCGAATGGATTCTCACTGTTGGTGTTGGGTGCAGCGCGCCCTGTACCCCGGGTATTGGTGCTGCACTGCTCTAGTTGGTCCTGGTGTCTTCACACTTGGTCGGGAGATATATCTCACCCTCTGAAGCACAAGTACCTTTTCGTGGCCAGCTGAAGTGCCGGTTGGGCCAGAGAGCTGCAAGGCGGTGAACCGGACTCAGCTCTAAGGATACTGAGGACTACAGGGGAGTAGCTCCTCTACTCCATGGAATACTGTAGGCGATTTTAGAAGTGCTGGCAGACTACCTGAGGTTTTGTTAATTCTCCAGCTTTGAGGACGTGTCACTCTTTTGCAAGACAGTTGCGAGCAGGTAGGGTTTTGCGCCAAAAGTTCCTGGGGATATCTGCAGTTCTAACCAGGCAGTGACTCTTCAATGCCTTCTTCTTTTGATCCATCGAATCTGAGTTCTTGGGGTCCAGTGTGCCACATACATACCCAATTTAGGGGTGTTAAGGGGAATGCAAGTAGTAGCCAATATGCTGCCTTACTTTAGGGTGTCTACACCCTCTATAATACCACTTCCTGTGGGAAATGGGCATAACCCTGATTCTAGAATACTAATACCATCCAAAACAAGATAGAGGAATTTAAAAAGGTGGTGTCCACGTCAACTAGTACACCTTAGGGGTAGTGTTGGCTTGGTTGGGACACACCTCCTCATCTTACTAATTCTCCCACCTGCCTTGCCGCCAAAAGTGGGGTCTGGACAGGGGACGGGCATCTTTACCATCTGGAGAGACTGGTGTTGCATAACACGGGTGGCAGAGCCTTTGAAGCTTCGCACCTTGGAATGCAGTTCCTGCATGGAGGAGGAGTGAACACCTCCACTCAGAGCAGACTTCATTCCTGGCCTCTGAGAATGAAGGCTTTCATCTCAGGAGGTTAGAAACATGTATATTATGGCAGGCTGGTCACGACCTGTCTGTCAAGCCAATAGTAGTTGGTATGTTTTCATAAGTCATCTCTGGGTGCATTTAATAATACATCCAGCACTGGCATCAGTGTGGGTTTATTAATACAAGATGTTTAGTAATAAACTACAGTGAAGCCATCCTGTAGCTGGGGAATTCATAATCCAGAGTGCAAAGCCCATGTACTCAGTTTGGCTTAGATATCACAAGTGCGCGTGAAATCTAAGAAATTACTTAGATATCACAGGGACACATGCGGTATAGTGCACCCTTCCTGCTGTAGGGGTGACTTACCTGTACAAGATGTAGCGTTCTGTAGACTTTGTACACAAGGATGTGAAACCTCGAATTACGTTGCGTCTGTTGTGAATTGAAAAGCATTAAAGAACATGGAATAATTTTTTGCCTGACTGATAGGTAAGATGGCGGCCGCAAGTGTGGCTGTGTGAAGTGCTCTATCCACAAGCCCCGTGTGACTCTCCTCTACCCCCCGGTAATTACCGGTAGTTACCGATTCTTCCAGGTGCAGCGGTGTGGGAAGATACCGACGTGAGCCTGAGCAAAAGTAAAGCGGAATTGTGCTATTTCTGTACTCCGTGCAGTGTGTGGGAGATTTACCGAGTTGCTACCGCGGCGTCCTGGCGTCTGGGCGTTCTCTGTGGCGGACACTCGCGGTGGAGCTGTTGGAGTTTGTTAGACTCGGTGACGAGCTGCGCTTTGGAGGAGCTTCCGCGTCTCGGATTTGCAGCAGCTGGAGGCATTTTTGCAGGGAGGCAGCTGGCTGCTGTCGGCGTGAGGAACGGACAGAGTGTGATACGGCAAGTGACTGTTCCCCCTTTACTTCCCCCCCCGTCTCTGACGCTTTCGCAACTTACATCCTACAGTCAACCGCTAAAGCAAAGGCTTATCACTTGAAGCTATCAGAGGCTTGACTACTTTTCTTTTGGCACTCGGGGCAGGGCGGCTGTAGTGAGTGGCAAAAGGGGAAAAAAGACTGATACAGAGTTGCAGAAATGGCGAGGGGGAGAGGAGGATCGAAAAAACAAGGGGGGACTCCCCCTATGGAGTCAGCGGAAACTGCGGTGCCTGTCACTACAATAATCTCTGACATAGATACAGTGCCTAATAATGTGGCAACTGTTGCAAGTGCGAGCAATACCAATACCAATACTGTGTCAAGCACTCGTGGAACAGGTTTGAGTAAAGGCAACCAAATAAACAGCCAGGCAAAGGATAAAGCTATCAGTAATGGGAACAGCCCTGCTATGGATTTTGAGGCCAGTAACAACCAGCATGGGCTAGCAGCGGTTACAAAGAAGCAAAGTGGCTCTCATGTTCAAACAATGGGTGTAAATCAAGATACTCCTGCTAAATCACGAGCTGTTCACGCAATATTTAACAAAATGCAGGGCGCAAAGGCAAGAGTGAATGCGGACTCTGGGACTATGAGGGACGATCGTCCAGTTCCCAGTACACAGCATGAGCATGAGCTCCGGTCGGCCGGGGGAACCACGAGTACTTCTATTGGAGCTTCACCAATTTTGTTACTTGCAAATCCTGTAAGGAATGACAATGAAACGACAATGTCTGCTACATTAGATACTAGCTCGCTACCTGGCCCTGGCCTAGGTTCAATCATGGAGTTGACCACTGATACTCTTACTGATATCACTACTGGACTAGTGGAAAAAGGCAATGAGTCAGAATATGCAGGTTCGGATGGCAAATTTTACTCTATGTCCGATTTAACGGTAGCATCAGATAAAGAACATAATGCTGATGAAGATAGCTCTAGCAACCCTGGTGAGTGGGGGGATTTACCAGACGATGAGGAAGGAGAGGAGTATGAGCAATCTTCCCCTCATAAAACCGTAAGAAAGGTGGTGTGTGAAGGGTTAGAGCATGATCGGACTCTTCCTTTAACTCAGCTCAATTTAGAGGAAGATCTGGAAGAGAACTCAATCACCCTTAGCTGTATATATAAAAGTATAATGGCACACCGTAGTGAGACCAAGGCTGAAGGGTTACGTACACAAGGGGCTGTTAGGAAGCTCCAGAATACAGTACGACGATTGGTCAAGACATGCGCTGAAGTTACTACCCGGGTGGTAGAGGTAGAGGAGAGGGCCTCCTCAGCTGAAGACAGTTTGGCTAAGCAACAAACGGCTATCGAAACTTTACAAAAATCTAAATCGGATGTGGAGTGGAATCTTACGGATCTACAAAACCGCGCACGCCGTAACAATCTACGCGTGTTAGGCATAGCCGAGACAAAGGAAGGATCAGACCCACGGAAATTTATTGTTCAGCTATTTAAGGAAGCCTTCCCAGAACTTAGTGCTTGGGATTGGGAAACGGAAGTGATCCGGGCACATAGGTTCCCTTTTGTGCTACGACAACGTGGAAAGGAGAGACAAGCTGATGCAAACGCATACCCCAGGGCAATCTTAATTTGTCTGAACAATTACTTACTCCGGGAAGCACTGTATGACTTGGCACATCCTGAGAAAAAGCGATCCAGTATGGGGTGTGAGTTTTTTGTACGCCCTGATTTTTGTCCGGCAACTGTGCATGAACGATGGCAACTCAGGAAATTAATTAACCCTCTCCAAGCTAAGGGGGCTCAAGTTTTTTTGCTCAATCCTGCTAAATTAAAGATTATCTTTAGAGGCCAAACAAGATACTTTATGTCAGCGATGTCTGCACAAGAATACATGAATGACATGGATAAGAGTCCAAAACGCTAAATGACAATAATATTATTACATCTGTTTAATAAGCTTCTTTTTTTTTTCGTGGTGACAGTACTAGTAGGTATAACAGCTGCATCGAGGAGTGAAATGTGTAACTCTGGTCTATGCCGTTATAGGTTATTGTGGCTCTCTCTTCATTATTTACAGATACAGATTGATTATGTGTCTCTATGTGCTTTCTTTTTTTTTTTTTGTCCCTTGCTCCAGTTGATGTTGATTTATTTCTAGGTAGCCCCTTGTAATAGGGGTCAACTTATATATCTTCTGAAAGTTGAGTGAAAAAGTTGTAATCAGGACTTTAGTGCAAGGGAGCATAGATACTTACACTAGCTGCCTTTAACTCGAGATGTGTCAATTGATATCTAAGTCAAATAGTAGGCTCTATGATTTAATGGGGAGAGAGAGAAATAAAGGGTGGGGGCAGGGGAGTCCACTGGGGGGGCACGTGGGAAAAGCACTTCTACATCAACGAGGACATGTTCCTTAAGCCTTGTTTTGGGTGGTGGGGGGATGGGTTGGAATGGGGTGCGGGGTGGGGTGGGAGGTGTGGTAAAAAACAGAAAATAATACTTGAGATAATACTTGAGTACAATAGGGAAATGAGTTTTTTTGTGATAAGCTATGTCTTTTTTCAGGTAGATTGTGGAGTTAAACGATTGAGATATGATGCAAGTAAATGGCGGCTAGGGGTATTCGGATGGGTACATTGAATGTGAGGGGGCTGAATTCATTGGAAAAAAGACGCCGTGTGGCGCTAGAATTGGGTGCTTTATATTGTGATATAATTTGTCTCCAAGAGACTCATATGGTTTGGGCGAAGAGTCATCTACTTACGGAGTTGGGATTTAATCTTTTAGCCTCTACAAAATTTTCAGGCCTGGCTAGAGGAGTTGCAATTTTGGGTAAACAGCATATAGGCAACACAGGTAGAGTTTTAACTGATGGACTGGGCAGGTGGGTAATTATAGAATGCATTGTAGGTCACACAATTTTTACGATCTGCTCAGTATATGGGGCAAATTTAGATGAGGCAGATACTTTAGAGTTTCTAAATTTGGAATTGGCATCTTGGCCCACACCAGTGATCCTATGTGGGGATTTAAATATAAATTTGACACCCAATATCATTTGCAATGAGAAGGCGAAATATACCGGTAGGAAACCACGTGTATTTAAGGCGCTACAGGCACTATTGATAGCCCATGGGTTGGTGGACGTGTGGGCTTATTTAAGAGGATCGGTACCAGGATATACTTTTTTTTCCTTTCCACATCGTAAGTTAGTCCGGCTCGATTATTTTTTTGTAGCAAAGTCATTATTAAATCAAGCAGGGATCCAGGTGTATATAAGAATTACATCTGATCATGGGCCGGTAGTCCTATCTATACCTGGCATAACACCAGTTATAAAGCCCAGAGGATTTGCTTTTGACCGTAAACTTTTATTAGAGCAGCAATTTATTGAAAACATGCTGCAATGGATCACTCATTTTTTTAATGAAAATCCTGGGACTAGCAGTGTGGGATATGTGTGGGACAGTTTTAAGGCGGCGTTTAGAGGTGAAGTTTTGAGTTTCGGTATATACAACCAAAAAAAACAGGTAACTAAGTTCCAAGAGCTATACCAAGGATTGATGAAGGCTGAGGAGTTACTCGTTCAGGGAATTCAGACTGCTGAGGATATAACTGAATCAATTACGTTGGTGGCTCAGTGTAAAGCAAGATTAAACCTCTACTGGTCTAAGGAAACAGCAAAAAAGTTTCTTATTAAACAGCAACTACATTATGAATATGGCGAGGCAAGTGGCAGATGCCTCGCCCAAAGGTTAAGAGTCAAGGAAGTATCTCAAAGGATAGATAATATTCTGGATTCTAATAGTAACTCTGTTGAAAATGGTACTGGCATTTTAGAGGTGTTTAGGCAATACTATGAGGAATTATACTCTAGGGATGAGTGTGATAGGGAGGCGGCCGCCACTCTGATAAATCAGTTTTGCAGGTCTGATCTGTCTATAGAGGAGTCAGCAGCTCTAGAAGCCTCTATTTCTTTAGTAGAGTTGGAATTAGCAGTATATGGATTGGCAAGTGGTAAAGCGGCAGGACCCGATAAACTTCCGGTTGAAATATACAAAAAAAAGTCTCTGTTTTAAAGGAAGATCTCCTCATAACAATGTGTATGGCCCAGAAAGGGCCCCCCCCCCTAAGAGTTGGAGTGAAGCTTGTATAGTTGTATTTCATAAAAAAGGTAAGCCGGTGAATATGCCTGGTTCTTTTCGTCCCATTTCGCTTTTAAATGCGGATGGGAAGATTTATTCTAAGATCTTAGCCAATAGGTTATCATCTGTTATCACTCCGTTAGTTTCTACTATACAGCACGGGTTTATCCCACATCGAGGTACAGTGAACCACGTTCGACGTGTGATATCTATGTTTGATTATGTTAATGTAACCCGGGATCCATTAAGTATAATTTTGTTAGACGCAGAGAAGGCTTTTGACCGGGTCTCATGGTGCTTTTTATGGGAGGTTATGAGGCGACGTGGATTTGGTCAAGAATTTATAATATTTTTGCAAACATTGTACTGCCAACCGACCGCCCGTATTAGCACCATGGGACTCGTGTCAGAGGTGGTTCAAATACAAAGGGGAACTAGGCAAGGTTGCCCTTGCTCCCCTCTTTTATTTTCTTTATATATCGAGCCGTTTTTACGAATGTTAACAGTTAGTACTAAGATTCAACCGGTCACGATACAAACCTATCAATTTAAGGTCCTTGCTTACGCGGACGATGTTGATTGGGGCCGTCATTACTTCGTCCCCAAGTACAGCGATGCAGGAGATTGAAGATTTAGCCTTAAATTTTGGTTTGGTCTCTGGTTATAAGTTGAAAGCTGCCAAGACCCAATTGTTATGTGCTAATATGCCAAAGTACTCAGACCCAAGAGTATGCCAGGAGGTTATCTATTTGGGAATTAAGTTAAGGGTCTCTACAACTGCCTTGGTCAAATCCAATTGGGAGGGGCTTATTTCGGGGGTGAAGAAACGACTAGATCAGGCAGAATGTCTGCATCTCTCCTTGGTGGGGCAATACAATCTTTTAAAAATGATGATACTCCCGAAAATATTTTATTTTTTTAGATGTGTTCCTCTTGAAATCCCCAGGGTAACTTTGATACAGCTCCAAACTATCTGTATGCGTTTTATGTGGGCTGGTGGCAAGGCCCGCAGGGCGGTACGATACATGATCCTATCAAGAAAATTAGGTGGCTGGTCTGTACCAGACTTTACGTTATATTACTACGCTTGTATGCTACAAGGAATGAATGGTTTGCTAACAGGGGCTCCTCCTTTGGATATCGCTGAATGCTTCTAGGGGTGAATGCGAGATATTGTTTATTCCTGCATTATGAGTGGAGCTATTACAAACGCACGAGATTTAAGACTCTGGCAGCAGTATATAAAATTTGGCGGGTTGTACGGATTATGTTTGGTTTTGGGAAAATTTCGTGGTATACTCCCTTGGTCTCCTCGATATTTCTGCCTTTGGACTTATGGGATCGGGTGGTTTACCACTGGAGGGGAAAAGGTATCAGGTTGGTGGGGGATTTATATGGTGATGGATGTTTGAAATCTTTCGAACAATTGAGGGAACAATATCAACTCAGTAGAGACCAGTTTGCTAAGTATTTACAAATCAGAAAACATTTGGAGAAGTGTGGTGGTATCTATCAAGCTAACAATTTGATAGAAGACATTGGGAAAAATGCAAGGATTGGCGTATTATATGGTCATATGTTAAGTATGAAGGCGAATGACATTGAGCAGCATAATGTTAAATGGGGGACAAAACTTGGTAGACATGATATTCAGATTGAAACCTCTTTGGAAATGGCCGAAAACTTGTTCCTCTCTGCAAAGTTATCCGCATAGCATTTTAAATCCCTTTTCAATTTATACTACACACCTGACAAAATCTCAAAATGGCCGGGAGATGCAATTGGTAAATGTTTTCGGTGTGGATATCCATCTGCAGATGATTTACATGTTTTTTTTAGCTGTTCAAAGTTAACATCATTATTACTGCAGGTGGAGAAATGCTTATCAGACATTACTGATACCCCACTTCCATTGACAGCCACGCAAATTCTGTTAGGGGTAGAAATGGAAGCAGTTGAGACTCTTATACCCAGACAACATGTGTATTTAATATTTTTGGCTAATGCTGTATATAGACTTAGTATTGCATCTTTCTGGCTGCAGCAGGAACCCCCCTCCTTTGAAATGTGGAGGGCACTTTTTTCACAATATTTAACATGGAATATAGTTTATACGCCCTGAAGGGTCAGCGTAAGAGAAAGCTGGGTGAACAAATATGGGGATGTGTGAGACGGCACTTAGAAGCTTGAAAATTAAATTCTGATTGTCTGTAGCTATGTATTCTAAAATGTTTGCATTTCTTATGTTTTTTTTTTTTTTCTATGCTTCTACTTCTTCGGCTCCACAGGATAGTTACAATTATAATTTATAATGGTTTTTTCTCCACGCAGTCAGAGCATATACTTAGCGCTATGTATTATAAAGGTCTTTGTCATTTTTTTAATTTCGATCTGATGGCTCAGATATTGACTCTGTATATTGAAATGAATGATTGCAATTTTAGATGTATACTTGTATAATGACTCATACCGATTGTCTCATGTATTACGTAGAAATAAATAAAAAAAAGAAAAAAAAAGAACATGGAATAAATATGGTTTACATGGAAGAAAATTGGAGTCTAGTCTTTTACCTGAGTAACTCATGTCAGTATAGCTTTGCAGCTTGTAAATAGTGCATTACGATGCACAAGTTGGTTTGGAACACAGGGACGTGTTCCATGTCGACTCTTCACTTTTCTCTGCACCAAGACACGCAGGCTGTAATTGCAGTCTTTGCTTGTGCTTGGTGAGGGGTCCCTTAAGGTAGCACAATTCGTGCGGCAGCCCTTAGGGACCCTCTGTAGTACCTAAGGCCCTAGGTACAAGGGGTACCACTTTCTAGGGACTTACAGGGAGTGCTAAAGGTTTTGCCAATTGGGAAAAACAATTGCACATATTTAGGGAAAGAACACTTGTACTGGGGGACCTGGTTAGCAGGAAACCAGTACACTTCAGCCAAAGTTGCATCAAACATCAAGCACATTTGTTGTAGGGGGGATTGGGTACTGCAACAAAAACCCAGTTTCCTACAAAACAGAATTCACAATCACTGCCAAAAGACACCATAGTGTCATCCTACACTTCTCCAGTTTAGAAGAGTAGCCCACTAATCTCTGTCAGTTTATTGCACGTAGAGCACCTGACCAAAACTGCAAAATGTGGAAATTATGGTGCAGATGTACAACCATAGAATTTTGCGCCTCGCAAATTGTGACGAATTGCGAGTCGCAATATGTGAGTCACAAAATGCTATGTACAAGCATGTTTGAGACACTGTTAGTGATTCCCAATGGGGTCGCAAATTGCATACCTAATGAATATTAATGAGGCTGTGGCAATTTGCGACCCTATTGGGAATGGCTCGCACTCCCAGGGATGGTGGCCTGCTGGGGTAAGCTGACCTCTATGTCTGGGACTGCTTTTAAATAAAGAAGTTTTTATATTTTTAAATGCAGCCTGGTTTCCTTAAAGGAAGGCAGGCAGGGGTCCATGGGACCCGTGCCTGCCCTTAAACAATGTTTGTGCATGCATTCCCAAAGGGGAAGGGGTCCCCTGGGAACTCCTACCTTTTTTGTGACCTCAATTGCAGCTGCAAAACATTCTAATATGGTTTGGGGGGTCGGTATTAGGAAGGGAATGCCCCTTCCTAATAGCGAGTCGCAAATTATTCGTGACTCGCAAAATACGTTAGCAGATTGCCTGCAGGTTTTTTGCATGCGCAAAGGGGTCTAAAACCCATTTGCGCATGCAAAATGTAATCGTACATCTGGCCGTATGTGTTTTTTTGCCTTAATTGAGATTTACATGGCATTAAGGGGATGAAAATATGGTGTGATTAATACAAGGGACAGCTCCCAAGAAGACAGATGTATAAAACGTTTTCCATTCATAAACAGTCCAGTTCAGCATTTACAACTGTAAAAACTGTTCTGGCCATGTATGTTCTCTGTTGAACTCCTAAAATTGGTTTGTGAATGGACACTAACTCAGCAATTGAAAGGGGCATGTTTTGTTCTTCCCATCGAAACACTGAATGTGCAATGTATCAATTGTTTGTGACCAGTCAGTAATCCATTGAAAAGTTACAGACCCCCGAGCTTGGTTGATAAACTATTCACAAAAACAAAGAAGTCCCCTTTGCGCCCCTTACCCATTTTGTGAACATTAAAAAATAATTTAGGGAGTATAGACAGTAATGCACAAGACCATCTCTAAACATTGTTCTGTATTCTGTGCAAAGCCTAAAGGGCATGTTTGTTGTTGATAATTTTCCCTGGTTTCAGGCAACCAAGTGGCAAACATCTGCCTCCATCCCACTAGGAAATCCATGGGAAAACTGAGCCTTCAAAATGTAGTTAACATACTATGTGTTCTGCTGGTAGCCCCATCAGGCAGCATAGCTACCCCCATATAAGGGACACTGTGTGTTCAGGAGCAGTTTAAAAGTGTAGGATGCTAGGAAATTAGGTTTGCTCATGAATGCTGGTGTGTTTTGGTCGGGTCCATAAATATGCCTCACTAGTGTAATTTAATACTATTTGATGCTCTCCCATCCTGTAGGGGGAGCAAATGTGGTGCACCCAGCAGCATTCCCTCAAGGAGAGTGGAAAGCTGTAGCATGCTGTTGGGTCGGAGGAGTCCGACCTTGAGCATGGCACTTGATCAGAAAGTGGGGGGCTTATTTATGAGGCCCTTGCACCACTGGTGCATCACTTTTTGTGATGCACCGACGGCATAAACAATGCGCCACACTGCAACATATTTTTAAACAAAAATGTTTTTAAAAATGTTTTTATTTGCATTTTTAACCAACAACAACACAGCTGGCAAGTCACAAGTGATTATCCACACACCCAGGCATCCCCCCATCCCCCTCCACCAACCCCAGTGACAACATAAAAATTATCAGACTGACAAGATCCCGCTTACGCCCACAAGACATCATTCTGCATTGCACTGCCTCATATTTAATGCCGCATCTAAGCATTTGCATCACTTTGTAAATCCCTCCGCTACATTATACCTGCATCAGGTATGATGTATGCAGGGTGGGCTCCCCCACAAAAAAAGCCTCGTAGGACACCACTTTGTCAAATCCTTACTCCTGCCTCATAGCAGGCATTAGACTGATGCAGGCCCTTTCACATGGGGCATGCCCCATGTGAAAGGACACGTTGCTGGAGTTGGCCTGTTTTCAGACATCAGACACACCTCCAGTAATGCGCCACTTTTGCACCTACAGATACATCAGAATTCCTGATCTATCTGTCTATCAGGAGCGGCTCCTCCATGTGGGCGGAGGAGTGTCGCCCCACTGCTTTCTCGCAGTGGGAGAAGCAGAAACATAAACTGGTATTTAAAAAACCATTTTATGTTTCTGCTTCTTGCATTGCGAGAAAGCAGAAGGCAGGGTTTGGTCGGGGCAGGCGGGTGGGCGGTCCTCCTTGAGTCGAGGGGAGGTGTGGCATGCCCACTGTTGTGTGCGCTGACTGTTTGGTTAGCCCCAAGGCAACCAAAACAGTCATAAGCACTACACATTTTCTCTGTATAGGCTGCATGCAGCCTATATAGAGAAAATGTCCTCCCCATAGAAGCCTGTTGTGTCGGCGTCCCAGCCAATCTCAATGCTGCCACTGCATCGTTGTGATTGGCTTAGGGGAGGGGAGGGAGGCTGCCTGCTTCCTGCTAGGAGCAAAGATAGAAGCAGATGCGACATGGGACTGGACTGGCCGGTGAAGGTAGGTGAAACTTTTTTTATTACAAATACACTACCCCCCCCTTGACCCCCTCCACGCACGACACCCCTCCACCACACCCATGAGTAGTATCTGTTTATCCTCCTGGCTACTCACATCCAGAAGCAGCAGCCTGCAGAGAGATCCCGGGTATGTAATGCTGCGCTGAAATCAACTAGTAGCATTTGTTTTAGTAAATAGTAGTACATGCATGAAATTGATTTCTTAGAAAGAGAGGATGTGGGTTAAATAGCTGCCGACTTTGGCTCTGAGGAACCAGGCTCGGCGTCGGCTCAACATCCCGTGATTCTGGGCAAATCACTGGATCTCACAGTCCTATAAAAATTCATGTGATCTTTGTTTAAAGTAATTGGTGCTCAGGTAAAGCACTCACCCTTCAGGTCGAAATTGCACTTGCTAAAATTGATTAAAAAAGACAGTGACAGCTGAACCAGAAACGATAATTTCAGGCTGCATAAATGAAGAAGGAGCGTCCAGTGTCAATCCTAGTGACATGGAGCACCGTGCAGTTAATACGACGCATCCATGGCATTGGAAGGAGAGTGCACTGAAAAGTGTTGCATCGCTGGTTCCATGCAGCAATGTGACACTTTTCATAAATGAGTGGTTATTAATTTGGGAGGTAAGCCTTTCTACCTTAATAACCACACCTAATTTTGGCATAGTTGTCATTAAGCAGGCGTTTTATAATGTCAAGGATCTGGGGGGAAATGCCCAGTTGTTGAAGGACCTGCCAGAGTTTGTCCCGGGACACAAGGTCGAACGCAGTCTTCAGATCTATGAAGGCCAAATACAAACTGCCTTTCCCTAAGATCACTATTTTCCAATAGATCATCAAGAATCAGAACACCTGGTCCATTGTTCCCACCTTTTGCCTCAACCCCGTGATAAGATTGTAGCTCAAACGTCAGGTGAATTAGAGGGTATTTATTGACATCCAGCCACAGCGTCTCCCCGGCAGCAACTGCCGAGACCAGAATCTCTATATGCGTTCCACGCAGGGAACACTCCAATAGAGAATGTAGAGCACGCACAGGAAGAAACAAACACCAGACAAATTCCAACACACCTCCCCTTCTTCACAAAGGAAAACAAAAGAAAGGTGGAAGCAAGCAACAAGGAGAAAAAGACAGAAGCAAAAGAATAAAAAAGCAACAAAGGAAATTACAAATATTGACAACAATAGCACGACGAAATGGGACAACAAAACACAACATTACCCCATCATATAACCATGAAATCAAGCAGGAACAGATCTGGCTCTGGTGGAGGTTTTCCTCAGTGGGTTTAAGGCAGGAGCAGCAGAACGCAGAACAACCCTACCACCAGCACTAGGAGAAACGGGAGAAGCATTAACCCCAAACCGCTTGTTGACACTCTCAGTCATGGAACTAGGCACAATAGAAACCGTGTTCTTGTTCCAAACCGTACCATCATCCAACACCACAACACTATCCTTCACTCAAGACACCCTCTTGGGAGAAGAAAACCGTGATTCACCTTTGCGGAGAAAACTAGGTTTCTTTATCCTTACCCAATCACCTGCTTTCACCTAGGACGGAGACAAAACAGCCGATCTAGTGTCATACTTTTCCTGGACAGAAGCTCTGACATCAGCTACAGCAGCTAAACACGCAGCATCCACAACTTCCTAGACATCCATTCCTTCTTTTATTTGGAACCAGTAACCCTTCCCCGCAACAATGTAAAAGTAGCAACACCAGACGAAACATGTGGAGTGGTCCTCACTGCCCTCAACATATCACTGACTGCCTGACGACAATGTGAACCATTCACCAAGGCTAGTTGAAGGTGCTCCTAGACTACACGGTTGAAATGCTCAACCAAACTGTTGCTGCGGGGATGATAGAGTTATGTACAAATATGTTTAATCCCAACTTCCTTGTAAAATGAAGACATCTCAGCCGACACCAACTGCGTACCATTATCGGATACTATTTCTTCAGGAAATCCCTCCCTGGAAAAAATGTCCCGTAAAAACTTAATAACCACAGATGAACTGATAGAGTCCACAAACTTCACCTCAGGCCACTTGGTCATATAGTCAACTAATACCAGAACATACTTCGGAGTGGTGCCAATGAGACCATAGGGTGCAGCAATGTCCAAAGCCAACTTGGACCAGGGAATGTTCTTAACTACAATGGGTTCATCAGGCGAAGGATGAGTGACCTGTGATTTGTCGCTAACTATGCATTCACAACAATCGCGAACAAAATGCTCAACATCCTTGTCAACAGACGGCCACCAAAAGTCTTGCCTCACTCTGCGTTTCATAGAATGAATACCGAGATGACCTTCATGAGCCAAACACAGAATTTTACAGCGAATACAAGAAGGAACCACCAATAACCCCCTCTTCTTAATATACCATCCACAAAGGATAACTCATCCTTAATTCTCTTGTAAGGAACAATTTCGGGAGGACAATCCTTATCACCTGGCCACACCTTGCACAAAAGGTCAATGACCATCCTCATGTCTGCATGTGAAGCAATCCCTTCCAACCACTCACGCTCAGAAAGAGCACAACCTACAGAATCATTCAAGGAACCAACAGCACAAACCACCTCTAGATCATCGCACTCAAAACTGTCATCATTGATGGAAGGGGGAGGACTGGATAAGCAGCCAGCGACTAAGTTCTTCGCCCCAGCCACATATTCAAGTTGATATTGAAATTCCTGCAACCTAAACTGCCATTTGGAGATGCGTGGGGTAGCCCTACCACCACCCTTAGTCGTGAATACGTCAACTAAAGGCTTGTGGTCAGTACTTAAGATAAATGTGTTGCCCTAGAGGAAGTTCCTGAAATGTAAAACACCCCACCACATTGCCAAAGCCTCCTTCTCTTTGGTGGAATACGTCCCATCAGCACCCCTCAAAGTCCTGGAAACCAAAGCAATAGTTTCCTCGCGGCCATCACTACTTCTCTGCATGAGAACAGCCCCCAAACCCACATTACTAGCATCTGTGGAAAGAACACATAAATCGTTAATGTTAAACAGTTTCAGTGGGCGAGCACCTACAATTTCTTGCTTAATAACATTGAAATTACTACTGCAATCATTGTCCCAAACGAATGTAACATTCTTCTTAAGTAAACTACGCATGGCAGCAGTCTTGGAGGAAAAGTTTTTGACGAATTTCGAGTAATACTCCACCAAACCAAGGTATGAACGCAGCTGATCCTTGTTCAGGGGAACAGGAGCATTCTGAATAGCATCAATGATCTTACTTTTAGGTTCAATACCATTGTGGGAAATATGGTGGCCAAGATAGTCCACACCATCCTGGAGGAATTTGCACTTATCTTCCCTCAGAGTTAGACCACTTGACCTTAGAAAGCTCAGAATCAGTTTAACAAGTTCGGTCTTGCCATGGACCAAAATGTCATCCTGGAAAAAGACAACACCGGGGATATCTTTAAACAAGTTATTCATCAGCCTATGACAAACAGCCGAGGCTGAAGCCAAACTAAATGGCATACAGTAACAAAAGAAGTGAGGTGTCTAGAATCTGGGCACAGCTCAATCTGGTGATACGCAGAGGAAATGTCGAGAGAAGTGAAAAATCCAGCACCTTCAAGAGTAGCTAACATCTCGTTGATGTTTGGAAGCGGTTGTATTGAGATCGCACAAGTCAACACACATCCTCAAGCATTTATCGGATTTCCGTGCCAAAACTATGGGGGCGAGCCACTCAGAGCCCTCAATTGGCACGATTACCCCTGCAGCACATAGACGTTCCAACTCTTTCTTCAACTCTGGACGTGAACTCAAAGGCACTTTACGTACCTTGTGGGCAACGGGTTTGGCATTTTCTTTCAAAATTATCCGATGTTGAAAACCCTTGAGTCTACCCAACTCCCCACTAAATACTTGTGGAAACATCTGCGCACACTTAGTGTTCGATACTTGAGAAACTGTCAGCGCCTTTGATGTTGCAGACGAGGAAGAGTAAAACTCACCTAATGCACTGCGGGATACCACCATAGCAGGATGGTTGTGTAGTATGTTTATCTAGGGACCTGTATCGATACTCCTATTCCTGACCCTTGTCCGGTTATTAATCACTAATATCCATACAACGGCACAGAAACCCGTTTCATAAATTAGTCATAGCGCATGCTGTCACATTAAGCAAGCACTATTCCTCCAGCCCCCTAGAAAGCACACTGAGTTCTTAAACAAATCCAAGCCTCAGCAAACCTGGGAAATCCCCGCCTGCTATGTTTTGATTCAGTCCAAGAACTCCTGTAAAGCACTGCAAGAACGATCAGTTCTTAGTGACATCCTTATTGACGTCTTATGTCCATCCTTACGTCAAACCCAGCACCTCTCAGGTATAAATATACCGACGCTGCCCTAAGCAGAGACACGGTGGTGATGAACCTGGAGCAGTGACTACTTGCCGGAGAGCCCAGCTGATGCGAGAGCCCACGGACGCTGCCCCTCCCCTTTTGACACGCTGAGGAAGACGTTGCCTTTCCTCTTGCCGAGGAATCCAGCCTCCAGCGTTTCCAGCTTGCCCTCGCGGGTAACTGGGATACCGAGTCCTGAGAAAGAGATACCAGCCCTCCTGCCTTCTAAATCCCAGGTACTGAACTGACTAACCCCTTACAGAGAATTCTTGAGTCAGATTCTTGGCAAAACAAACTTAACTTAAACTGCTACTTACTTACTCCCTCCCATGTATTAGGCTTAGGTCAGGTACACCGGGGTAGGCGTAGTTAGAAGCACCAGTTGAGTACGATTAGTCAATGTATATATGTATGTATATCTTTTATCCATTTTAAAGTATCATATGGCTAAGAAACCATATCAATGCTTTTACAGTATTATTTTATAATCCTGCTTTTACAGTATGCACTTTACTTAACTATAAGTATTGCAATTGTAGCGATTCATTTCTCTTGTATGAGAAAAGAGACTGATCAATAAATAACACCTTTTATTGAAAACGACCGTCTCTTCTTTTCTCTACAATCTGGTGAAACTAAGTATGCACGTATTGACTGAGTAAAATAGCTGTCTTTTGTTTTCACACGACTCTAGAGATATACTCTTGATCAGGGAGAGCAAAGTTGTCATGTTCTATGGTTGTCAGAAACTAAATCCCTTCTTGTCTATCCAGGGAGGTTAAACTCCTCCTTGCCTATTCGAGAAAGTTTCTAGTGAACTCTGAGCTAGCTGGCACACAAAACTTAAGTCTAATATCGTCAGTAGAAGACCTAGTTAACCTCTGTCCTACGTCTATACTATTGAAGATATTATTCCAATGCGCAGAGCCTATTGGGATAATGGGAACTACACTACATGGCGCCCAACGGTTTGGTAAGGCGATAAATCTAACGCAAGGCATTAGAGTAACTCAGTCGTGCTTTTTCAGACAGACCCTTTCTCCCATAAATACTCCAAAGACGTCTGGAGTGGGTCAAAGGTTAAAAAATCCGCCAAACTTAGTAGGAGGAGACTCCTATGTATGGTTTTTGGTTTATTCAACGTTGAAGGATACAGTGTTCCAAAATATTGTGCATCTAATCTTTGTTTCCTTGAAACTTGATCTGCAACAAAACTTTTCTGTCAGTAAAAATGTCAGAAAGTGATGACGAAAGGGAGGCAGCTAGACTAGCAGCTCAACTCCTAACGGAAGACACAAGTCTCCTGCAGACTGACCCGGAAGCAATACTCATCCCGGTCAACATAAGAAAAACTATAACCTTAAAACTTATAGAAAATGGACTGACATCGAGAGGTGGTACAGTCATATTCGTAATTGAGGCACATGAATATCGGCAGACAGAGGTATTCTATTCATGGATAAACTTTCCAGCAGCAAACGCTGTAACAAAGGAGTTCCACTGTTACAAAATAGAGGAACCTCCGAATGAGTACACTCCTTTCGAGGAGGTGGAAATACCATTAAAATACCAAGAGCACCTGCTCTGGTTTAAAGGCGCCCTAAAACATAATAACCACATCACCAGGCTCGGTCCACTAGGTAGACCAGGAGCAACGTGGCCGGTTCTAGCCAGCTACACACCACATCCAGACATTGAAAAAATGTCGATACCAGAACTTTTAGCACAGCTGAAACAACTGATTAAAATACATAGCCAATTATTCCAATATGTAATGCGGACTTCAACAGTCCAACCAGCTATTAACATTCCACAGCTGACCCCTCATCAGGGGAACACAAATAAAATTATACCACAGAACATACAGTCCTGTCTAGGTAAAGTACCCGCAAAACGGGAACAAATTCCATTCTGGTTAGCACAAAAAATAACTCAAATAGAGGCAGTATTTCCGGATACTACCCCTGTTGAGAAACACAGAATTCTGACTATCTGTCTTCCAATGGGGATAGCACCACATGTGGAGGACTGTGACACTTGGGGCACAGTCTTTGCTTCCATTTACACAAAAACACATGGTGTTCCGTCCATGGCGGTAATACCCGATGTGCTAAAACAGATTCAAAATGAATACGGTCCAGAACCTGCTTTAACTCTGGGTATGAAATTACTGAAAGACTTCAAGCAGGTATCAGCATTATTGTTATCCAACATAAAAGGAGAAGCAGCATCTGTGGCTATCCGCCAGAAACTGAAAGAAACAGATATAGCAGAACAGCCATTTGAACTTGCCAGAATCATAGAAAAATCCTATGAAGAACTAGGAAGGGATAGTTTGGGTGGGAAACCAGTGAAACCCCAACTAACTGAAAATCCTGAAAAGGTATTTATTAAAAATAATCTAAACACTCCAAAAAAGAGCTGGGATGGAAATAAACAATCCACTCCCAAAGAAAAAAGATTCCAGTCCAGAGGAAGGTCTCCTCGGCGGAGAGAGAGATCTCTGGACCAAGGACACAAGTCTCCCCAGAGGGAGCCCTCTGAGAAAAAATACAACCTTAGAAATAGGGATAATTTAAAGAAACCTGATAGTTATCAAGATATTGATACACGTCCATCTCGATCTTTTCAGACTTCCTCGCAGAAATCGGAAAGAAGAGGACGGTCAGAAAAAAGGGAAGAGCACTTCAAGTCCAAAGACAAGGAACCTGCTCATCAAAGTAAAAAATTACAATTTCCAAAAAAGAAGGTAGCCAGTATTAAAGTAATCAAACATGCCGAGGATCCTGAGGACACAGCTGAAAAACGGAGAGTGGGCTCAGACAATGCTAGACAGCGCAGCAGAAGTGAGCATAGCTCGCAAGATCCTGATGAATCATCTGGAGACAGTGGACACGAAATAATACATTCAAGTGAAAACTGCAGATACCAGAGTTAGCAAACCTCATAAAATATACGAAATAACATTGCGTATAGAGGGAGATAAGACTAGGAAAATAAGGGGTCTATTTTGGGATAATCTCTCCAAAGGCTATGACATCCTTTTAGCTGAAAAAGACTGGCCACCGGAGTTTGTCAGGGAGTGCCCTCATGGCGAAGAAATGATTATGCCTGCCTTCTCAAATCATATTCCAATACATAAAAAATATACACTTGCAAGAAAGTGGGCAGTAGCCCAAGCTCCTGCATTATATAAAAACCATGTGGGATGGGATGAGGACTCTCCTCCTCACAAAATCCAGTTAAAATCTCAACCAACTGCACAAAGGCAGTACCCAATTAAGCAAGAAGCTAAAAAACAGGTCAGGGAGATCTTAGATCAACTTGAATACCAGGGGGTGATTGAAACTTGCACCTCACAAATGAACAATCCTTTGTTTCCTGTCTCCAAACCAGATGATTCATATCGTCTAGTTTTGGGACTACAGACACCTAAACTCATGTTGCAAAACTTTTGCAGTACAAAACTCACACAGTGCAGCACTAATGAATAAAATAGTGCGCAAAAAATACAAAACAACATTAGACATCTCTAATGGATTCTTTTGTCAAAATATAGCACCTGAAAGCAGATATTTGACCGCTTTCTCAATAAATGGCTCGCAGAAAAATTTCTGTCGTTTGCCACAAGGGTTCAAGAACAGCCCAGGATTATTCTCAGCGAGAGTAACAGAGTTACTACAAATATATGATGATGAGGCATTATCTTATGTCGATGACATCTATCTAACCGATGATGACTTGGATACTTACTTGAAAAGAGTGAACACCATAATACTTGGGTTCGCAGCAGAGGGTTACAAATTCAACTTCAAAAAGTCAAGAATTGCCCATCTAACTGTCCTGTTTTTAGGATATGAATTATCACGGTTCCCTGGCAAGGTACTTGAGGGTTGCTTCTCTTGTCAACAATGTCGCTTTCAATTTATGGTGCCAATTGACAGTTCTCATGCTAATGCTTCCATATCTACCCCCCCCCCACAGAACTTAAGTGTCTTCTCCTTAATGTACGATCCCTTCCAAAACACCAACTTCAGATTTGGGATCTGATCTCTTCTAAGCAACCCGATATATGTTTCTTCACTGAAACGTGGATGAAACCCCATACTACTACTGCTATTACACTAGGGGTCCCAGTGGGTTATAAAATCATACATGTGGATAGGCCTATCAAAACTGGGGGAGGATTAGCTATCATTTTTAAAGACTCCCTTAAGATAGTAATGATAGAACAGAGTTTTACCTCTCTTCTGGAAATCATGATTTTCAAAATTAACCTGACAAGCAATATCTCATGGAAGGGCGCATTAACATATCGCCCACCGGGACAGAATCCAGATTTTGCCTTGTCTCTTCTGGAATTACTGGCCCCCAATGTCAGAGCTAAGGAGGACTTTCTTCTCCTTTGGGATTTTAACATACATATGGATAACCCCGAAGATCATGAATCTATTCAATTAACTGCAGATCTGTCCAATCTTGGATTAGAGATAAGAAATAGCGGAGCTACTCATATAGCTGGTCATACCCTTGACTCTATTTTCACTAATTGTACTAAAATAAGATGCCTTCCTGCAACAGAAATCCATTGGACCGATCACTTCTTGATTGAGTTCTATCTGCAAGGACCCACCAAACAATCATCCAGAACACCATCTCCTCCTATTTACCGTCGCCAATGGCACAAAATATCAGTTGAGAATCTGAGTGAATACTGGCAACAACCCCAATTCACCGAAGGAGACTCAGCTGAAGAGGCACTGGAAAAATACAATAAATCTCTTAAATCAGCTATTGATTCTCTCGCCCCGTTAAAACTTCATAAACAGTACCCTCCTACTAAACAAGAGAAGTGGTACACTTTGGATCTCAGGAAGGAAAAACAGAAATGCAGGAGATTAGAAAAAGCATGGAGGAAATCAAAAATTGAGCAAGAAAGGAAAATGTTTTTAGAAGCTCAGTCAAAATATTATAAAAACATAAAACTCGCAAGGAAAAATGACTTATCCCTACAATTAGAAGAGGCCGGAAACTGCCCGAGGGAATTATTCAAAATCTTGCTAAGCTTTGTCAAGCCATCAGCTAGTGAGAGCCCTGACGATGCCTCACAGACATTGTGTGACGAAATCTCCATGTTCTTTGAGGACAAAATAAATCTGATTTATAATAAAATCTTGGCCTCACAAGGCACTGCAACAGGGCCCCCCCCTCCATGTGCACTTCCTGCACAGATTAAAAACACCTTTTTTACTATTCCACCAGTCAGTGAGTTAGATCTCCCACTCCTCATTAACCATATAAAAACTGGCTCCCCGAATGATTACCTTCCTGCAAAAATGGTGGCCCCGTTAATTTCCATCTTGGGGCCCGCCATCCAGTCAGTTATGAACATCTCACTGACGCAAGGACAAGTCCCGAGAGAATGGAAGATAGCGGCGGTAAACCCTATCAGGAAGAAGGCGGCTCTCCCCTGGACAGATTTGTCCAACCTTCGGCCCATTTCCCTCCTACCCTACATCGGTAAGATGACGGAGAAGCACGTTAACACCCACCTATCGAATCACCTTGAAGCAGCAGAAGGCCTGGACCCTTCTCAATCTGGGTTCAGGCCAAACCACAGCACCGAATCGGCCCTACTAGAAGTGACCAATAACATCAGGTTGACACTTGATAGTGGGGGGTCTATGATTCTGGTGCTGTTGGATCTGTCTGCTGCTTTCGATACGGTGTCTCATGAAGTGCTTCTCGACCGTCTGAGGGGTGTAGGGCTGGGAGGAACGGCCCTGTCTTGGGTAGAGAGCTTCCTTTCCTGCCGCTCACAAGAAGTCAGGCTGGGCTCCCATAAATCCATCTCTAGGGAGCTCACCAGGGGTGTGCCACAGGGCTCATGCCTTAGCCCCACATTATTTAATGTGTATGTGGCCCCCCTAGCCGACTTAGTGAGGCCATTTGGGTTTACCCTGATATCCTACGCTGATGACACCCAGCTGCTGTTCCCCTTTAAAACTTTCTCACCTGCTCTGCAGAAATCTTTTGCAGAAGGCATGAGGGCTGTGTCATGTTGGATGGCTGAGAATTGCCTACAATGCAATGTGGGCAAAACAGAGGTTTTATTGTTCGGGGAGGCAGCAAAACTATGGTCTGGGGAGTGGTGGCCCACAGAATTAGGACCAGTTCCTGTCCCAAAGCAGACTGTCAAAAACTTGGGGGTGTTATTCGATCAAGCCCTGACTTTTAAACAACATGTCAACCAAGTTGCGGGCACCTGCTTTAGAGCCATCGGACTTTTGAAAAGGGTGTTTCCCTATATACCTGATGGTCACAGGAAAACCTTAGTCCAGGCACTAGTGATCAGTAGATTGGACTACTGTAATGGCCTTCTTTTGTCAACTAATGAAGGCCAATTAAACAAACTACAAGTAGTCCAAAATACGGCGGCGAGGTTAGTTCTCAATGTACCATCTAGAACACCCTCCCGCCCCCTACTAGCCAAACTTCACTGGTTGCCAGTGCGAGAACGCACGAAGTTTAAAATTCTGTGTACCATTCATAGGTGTCTGATAGGAAAGGGCCCCAAATATCTGACTAAAGCCTTTCTACCCTATGTACCAGGCCGATCACTTCGATCGAGTAATCTTCACCTATTACAGGTCCCAAAAATAAAAAAATCTCGCCAGGGAGGTCGTGCGTTGGCACATACAGGACCTGTCCTTTGGAACTCCCTCCCCATTCATCTGAAACTCACTACCAACCACTTATCCTTTCGTAAAAACCTAAAGACTCACCTTTTTCCCTCTAACTAATCTGCACATGACTCATTATTTTTGTTGATGATCAGGCATGGGTCAAATGTACTTGTTTTCCACCATAAGCGCAGAGATATCCTTTCGGGGATCTAGTCAGGCGCTATAGAAGCACATAAATAAATAAATAAATAAATAAATAAGGCAAAAGCCTGGCTGACAATTTCTTAGAGAAATGCACTGTAATCCAAGCACCAAGAATGCTGAAAAACTTACAATCAATTCTAGGTTTCCTGAATTTCGGAAGAACTCACATTATAAATTATGCAGAGAGAGTTCATCCTCTCTATGAACTAATAAAACCAGATTTTAAAATAATCAATTGGACTCAAAAACACACAGAGATTTTGAGATCATTGCAAAAAGACATGTTAGCTAAAACAAAATTGCAAACACGCGATAACACACGCAACCTTGTAATCCGGGTCATCCCAGGAAGATGCGGATTCACATACCTGACCTCTAATGAGGGAGAAACGGTACCAATAGCATACAAATCACATTTGTATACAAAAGCTGAAATGAAATTTAGCCCAACGGAAATAATTCTAACCACGGTACAGACTGCTGTAGCGAAAGAGAGAGCCCTAGCACAAGGTAAATGAATAATCATCGTGACACCAGCACCAGCCCTGGAGGCGGTAACAAAAGCAAGCATTCCGAATGCTAAAGCACTACATCCGAGATGGATACAATGGGCTAATTCTCTTGCTGCAACAGACGTGATATATGAATTTGATCCTAATTTAAAAACACAAGAATTTCTCCAATATGAATTTGAATGTCCTCTGCCGACCAAGATCCTGCCTCTGGAACATTACGGCTGTATAATATATACGGACGGATCAGCACAACCCGCAGTTGGGGGTAAACAAGCTTACAGTGCTGCGTGCGCGATTGTTAAAGGTCGCTGGCACGGAGGAAAATTTAGACCACTGGTCACTAAAACACAATCTCTAGGAGATTGTACAGCTCAGCGAGCTGAACTACTAGCATTTAAGATGGCGCTTGAAAATACCGATCGCAAATTCCCCACACTCATAGTGTGCTATTCATGTTATTGCGTTCAGTCTTATAATGAATATTTGCAGAATTGGGTTCAGAACGGTTTTAAAGATGCAAAAGGTGGCACAATCAAGCATAAAACGCTTTGGGAACAAGTAGTTCTTTTACAAAAAGAACTACAAAAGACTCACGTGATACATACACTGAGTCATCAACGTGATGGCGTTCACGTTGCAGGGAATTCATTGGCTTATGAAGCAGCGAAGGCAGCTGTCCAAACGGCTTCCGTAGCTGCAATCACCCGGTCAAAAACAAAAATAGACAGCGAAATATTACAGGCTGTCACCGCTACGGTAAAAGATGCGATAGAAACACTCCCGAAAGACTTTCCAGTAAAGTACTCATACATAACTGATGCGAATAACGTTCCATTTGCTCGAATCCCTGGAGTGGGGGATAGGGCAATTCCAAACATGGAATATAGGTTAGGACTCATTATAGCGGCACACGAAGGGCTTGCTTCTGTACATGCTGGCGTTTCAGCCACAGTATCGTTATTAAAACAGAGATACTGGTGGCCACAAATGAGAAGACAAACCAGGAACTATGTTCTAGAATGTGAAATATGTCAAAGAATGAAGGTATCAACAGTGAAACGACCAGCACAGACGCCCCTTCTAATCTCAGATAAACCATTAGCATGTGTTTACCTGGACCACTGCGGTCCCTTAGAAAAGGACGGCAACTATAAACATATCATGGTCGCAGTGGATTCATGCACGAGATTCATATGGATGTGGCCCCAGCGCTCGGCTGACGCCAGAACTGTTATAAAAGATTTGCGAGTCTTTATCGGCACATACGCAATTGGCATGCTACATTCTGACCAGGGTCCTGCTTTTAGCTCTCGAGCTTATAAGGAGGCCATGACCAGCATGGGCATTGCATTGCGGTACTCTTGTCCCTTTCATCCTGAGGGAAACGGAATTGTGGAAAGAAAAAACCGTGACATAAAGCAATCTATAACAGCAAAGGTATTAGGTTCGGGAGCTGGGTGGGTCAAGCATTTAATAAGTGTCCAACGTAGTCTTAATAATCTGCCAAGAGAGGAGGAGCTACGCTGCAAAGCAAGATGGCCGCATAAGCTCCCGGCTCCTCCGACCTCCGCCGGCAGCTCGGATATCCTGCTTTCTATCCTTTCCTCACGCCGGACTCCCGTGCATATGAAGTGCTCCTGACTCCTGCGGTGCAATCCCGGAATTTCCAACTTACCGGGTGACGAAGATATGCCGTGTTTTCTTTTCGGCCTACTTCAGGGCTGAAGCCGGGGCCTCGATTTCTAGCCCATCTGGGTTAGAGTTGATCAGCATCGGCTGTGGGACCAGGGTTGCGTCCGGTCTTCCGAACTCGGATCATACTTGCATTTCCGATTGGCTACTCAGTAACCGGCTTACGCTAAGGACACGGTACAGTGACGCAAGTGCACATCGGTAGCCGCGGTCGGGGGTCCAACGCCCGGAGACCCTGCTGGGGGGGCCGGGGTTGACGGGCTTGGGCCCCGCGAGCGGCGAAGGTGTCGATATTGCCAGTTTTGAGAGCGCCCACTGTTGTCATCGGCTCCGTGTGTGCCTGGTGCCTCGGAGTTGTCCTCTCCGGGGTTCGAGTCCTGCTTCGTCGCTTCGCGAGAGGAGATGGAGGGGACGGACGGCACACCAACGTTGAGGTTCGTAATGGCCGCCATTGGGGCGCTCCACTCTCAAATCACCGTCATATACCATCAGTTGTCTGTAACGCTGGACAACGTCTGTCTGAGACCGGACGACGACACTCCGACATGCTATCAGCAAACTGTGGTTCCCGTGGAGTACTCTGCCTACCTTTTTGAGGTCCCCGTGCGGAAGCCTGATTCAGCCCGCTTTGATGACTCTGGCTTCATAGATAGCGCACCTATGATCATCATCAGCTTTCCCTGCTCGAACCCTGCTCGGCGGAACATCGTTGCTAAAGGTTTTGATCACCACAACCAGTTCTTCAGTGACTATCGGAGAGGCTTGCCATTCTTCTTCACTCTTCCTTGCCGGTTTTGTAGATGTCGCGAACTTATATCCTGTCTTCGATCCGATTTCATTGACTTGAACTTTTATGAACGCCTCAATTTCCTCATGGTGACTGTGGCCTGGGCGACAAGGGCTCTCGTAAAGAACCGTACTGGCCAGGGTTGACTTTGACTTTTGGGGTTTGCTAATTTACGTGATATGTGCCGGGATTGTACCTTATAGTGTAACGGGAGTCGGGTGGTTTTGTTGATGTCCTCCCCAGGCTGGGGTTTAATACTTTGCTTCAAACAGTGGATAATACGTCTTGGGGAGGTCGCTGATGGCGGGGGGTATGGGAGCCCGGGAGTGTGTTTTTTGTTCTGCTCCTCCGCTTTTCTTTTCCTTCCTTTAGGGCGAGTTTCGGGGCGACAGGCACGCTGTTAGTGGGGTAGGCCGTAGCCATTACAGGGGTGCAGGGTGGGGGGATACGAGGGGGGTGTTGTTATTTTAGTTTGTTTTGTTCTATGGTCCCTTTCTTTTCCTTTCTTTCTTTTCAGGGTGGTTGGCTGTTTATCCTTCAGTTACTTCTTACTCTATTGGGCGTCTATACTAGCTTTTACTTACTGTCTCCTAAGAGTGGGTTTTCTGGATGGTACTCGCACTAGATCGCTCTCTAATTGATTATCCTTTACTCCTTGTCTGCCTCTGCTAGACGTTGCGTCACTACTGCTATATTATTTGTTACCTTCTATTGACTGCAGTGCGAGTACATCCCCCCATCTCTAATTGCTCCTTTTTATATGGTGTGACGCCTCTTATAGTAATGCCACTACTGCTTCTTCAAAAAAGAAAAAAAGAAACCTCTGTATTATCCTGTTTGGTGATATCGCATTCTACCATACGCTGTACCTTGCATCACAGCTGGTGCCAGGGCTGTTGACTGATAAGTAAATTTCCTATTTGATTTGCTGAGTTTACGGCCGGCCCCTATGGTTGTAGGCCTGTGCTTGTAATGCTTTTGAATGCTTCAATAAAGGTAAAAAAAAAAATTAAAAACAAATAATAATCTGCCAAGAAATTCTCTGAGAGGTCTCAGTCCGTACGAACTATTGTTTGGGACTAGAATGTTAATCCAGGACCTCGATAGTCAAACTTCAGTGGTTAAAGAAAAATGCTTTGATATCAAAGATCGTTTGGCTATTTTACAGGACTTAAATGAAAAAAGAAAAGACCTGAGCAACATAAAGTTGAAACAACAGCCAACATCCACTGAAGAGAAACCACCTGTCCCAGCAAGGCCTGTCTGGATTTCAAAAATCGGGGATCTGGTCAGAGAGAAAATCGCGGTGAAGAAGGAATTTGGGCCTTCTTACAGAAAAGCAGTACCTGTCTTAGCTATCAACGGAACAAGATCAGTTGTACTACCGCCCCTTGCCGGTAAAAAGGAGAACCGAGTTGTATCCATCGACCTGGTTAAACCACAATCATGTGGCCGATAATAAGTAGTAGGCCAAGTGGACTCCCAAGAAGTAGTAGAACACCAAAGTTTGCTGCAAACACAGAGGTTCAAACTGAGAGACTAATCACATTTGATAAACCTACAGTGGATCAACGAGGACTATGCAACAAAGCCATGGAACTCAAACCTCTTGAAACCCAAATCAAAATCTTACATCAAGAAACACCAATCTACAATGATGTAACCACAGACTATGCTAATGAAACAAAGCAAATTCCAAAAACAAAAGGGAATCCAGTAGCAATTGAAACAATTGACAGAACAGCATCCGACTACTTCATCAACTTCAATGATTTTTCTGAGGATCCAAGTGAACCTGAGGAACAGCCAACAACATCAAAGACTTTTAAAGACAAAGCAAATAAACTCTTTCATCAACTACAAGAAACCTATCTGATTTCTCCATGGATTGAATTTTGGGTGGCACAAGGTGTATTTGTCCTCATACTTTGGCTCATCATGGTACTATGCTTCGGACATTTTATTGAGGGAAAATATGTTACAATGGACACAGCAAGTCAGAAAATCAACTTGGTCCTGAAACCACACAAGTCTTCACACATCGAGAAAAGAGAACTTTCTTCAGTAAACTTCACAGCCAATCCTATACCCGGTGGGGTAGCATGGGACAAAACTGATTACGAAATCTATGGCCCGGTCGAGCTCTTGAAGTATCCTCATCAATTTAAGGTTTCATTAAGTGATTTTGTAAAACCGAGCACATTCACTGATGATTGGGACTGTGAAAGTATTAATGATATGATGTCAGATCTAGTGATGTCAGCTAAATTTACAGAACATGATTATTTGCAAGGTTCATCTAATTATGACCAGATGTATTGTTACAACCACTATGGTAACCATTATCTGCATAAATCTGCTCAACCGAGAAATGTTTTTAATTTTAATCAATGGGAACATTGTGCAACTCCACCAAAAGGCAGTTTGAAATCATTTTATGGTAAATGTTCATACTTCTCGGGGTTTAACACAAGTAATGCAGAAACATTTTATTTTAGAATGTTAAATAAAACAGGAATGAAAACCATGCTTACGAACACAAAATTAATCTATTCAGAGACATTTTTTGAAAAAATGAAAACATTGGGTTTTGATTTCTGGAACAAAAATATTGAAACGAAAACAATCTGGGGTACAAAAGATTGGCACGTGCAAGGTATAGAATGATTATTTAGAGCCTGCATGATCCCAGAACAAATTATATTTTTGAATGATACAATTCAACAGACTACCTGTCTTGGCCTAGCCAAAATTAAAGACTTGAACAAACCATCTATTCCGAAACCAACACCAGATAGTAATCGCACTGAAGATGTTGAAATAGACGTTTCCCATATTTTAAACCAAAACAGAACACATCCTGAATGGAAAAAAATGGTTGATCTGGCCCACAGACACAAATAACTGTCAAAATAGATTCCTGAACAAAATACAGGGGTTCAAATTGACCAGGCCAGACCCTAGATACTCCCAGAGACAACATCCAGGGATTATAACAACTTACAGTGTAGGGAAACTCTGCCTCGAATGGCTACATACATCCACACTGGTTGAAATTAAGCAACACTTGACTTTACTTAAAGAAGGTGCTGACTTACGTGATTTCATTATGGGACCACGCAAACAGCGTCAAAAACGTTTCATAGCGGCCTCTATATATGCAGCTTACAACGAAGCTTGGAAAGAAACTCAAATTGAAACAGCAGAGAAAATACGGGAAATTGACCGTGTTAATTTGGAAAAATCACTTTCTGTTGTGGACAATGGGTTAATGACTCTGTCTTCCAGAATATATTCACTGGACAGTATTGTATCATCTGCAATCGATATAATAGAGCAAGACTTACTGATGTTGCAACACGGTCAGTCCCAATTGCGTTCTATTGTACTGCTTGGCTGGACGTTGCAAAATCTGCGTTCAGGCTACGTGCCTTGGCGTTTAATCAACACAACGTCATTATTCAGTATCTTTAACCTTACTGATACACAAATCAGCTTGGCACAAAAGGGTGCAGAGTATACAATTCTGAGCATTGAAAAACTTGAGAGATTACCATTGACAATGTCAGAACGACCTGTCATTGAATGGATAATACACGGAATCATAACTATTCCGATAACAACTTTCCAATTTCGATACTGCCAAAAATATATACAGGCAGGCCAGTATGAAAGGTTGGGTAAAGGATACATTAAGTCAACATGGAACTTACCTTATACACACACATGTTATAGTAATACAGGACAGAGTGTATTTCTTAGTGGTAATAATTGTGAAAAATCACTAAGTGGTATACTTCTGTGTCAGGGTATAAGTTTACATGGGGCCTGTGAAGGGACTTCAAATAACCTTTCATGTCACTAGCTCGGCACACCTGCAACGCAAATAGAACCATTCTTTAGAAGACTTTCTAACGGGAGTTACATTCTAATTGTAGATCACAGATGTTGTGGCTTACTGCCAGGAAAAGCTTATCTAGTAAGTGTGAGCTCCATGGTCACTTACTGTGAGCGAGTATTGTTTCCGAATGACGCTCCAGACAGGGAGGGAAAAATTTGGCCCAGTTTGAATATCTCTTCTATTCGAATTGATACTTTAAGCAGAATGAAGACTGTGCTCCTACAGACGCCAGTACACTTGACGTCATCAAAAGAAACATATGATCTCCAAGTTGCAAGGACGACGGGAGAAATACATGCATTGTTATCAACAAATTGCCCCCTACACTTCGCAGAAATGCTAAGCGAAATCTTAAATATTTCTGATACAAATGGTATCGCGAGTGTATTTAAGACCGTTTTTTCGGGACTGTTAACTCTATTCAAAGCAGTCCTGGGAATATTTCCCAATTTTGTCCATTCTGTCTTTGGCGGACTTCCACTCCTGTTGGGACTCGTAGCAGGCATCCTATTTTTGCTACTCTTGCTTCGTTATGGCAAGCCATGTCACAGACAAGACTCCAGCAACAATGGAAGAACCGATCCTAGCTATACGCTATCGGGACCGCATAACTAAAGTCCTTGGATTAGCCCGGCTAAGAGATCTGAATATGACCTGGTTTCCCATATGGCAGGATTGTGTCTTACCTGTATTGAGATGCATGCTATGCGGCGAAGAATGCGTGTTGGACACCTGTCTTACACTACAATCAGAAGTACCATTGGATGCAGATACACTGTTGGGTCCAGTAAAGGCTCATGCATTGTGCTGTCCCCAGCGGCTACCTATCCTGATGATGGCATTCATGGAGACTTCACCACTACGATTGAAGGGTAGTGAAGTACAGGGTGAGAGCATCATCAACCAGGTACGGCCTTCTGTAAGCAATGCTGATCGAAACATCACTGAAAGCGAACATGCGCACGACTGCATGATAGCGACATTTTCCAACTTGGTCGAACTTTCACCTGAGGCAGTAGACTGTTTGTTTGAGAGTCTGTCTGAAATGATGTTTTCACCAGAACAGAGAGAGTGACTTTAAGCAAACGTGCACACAGCGTTCCCTGAACTCTGAATTTGGCCTTCAGCTTTAAAAACAAAGCTACTGAGAACTTTTTTCCTTCTTCCCCTGAAAACAAAAACTTTTTCCCAAATCCAAAATATTTACCTTTTTGGCACTTATCTTCTGCTTAAAGTAAAAACTATTCTTAGAGAACAGAGCTTCTATTCTTAGGAACTCTAGAGACATTACATTACCTCAGCCTCTAGCATATTTACAAGTAATTGTATTTATATGTGATGAAGTGGTCTCGCACCTTTTTTTTTCTGTATTAAGAGCCATTTCATGTGTTATTTTTCGCAAATCATTCATGCTGATATAAATGTGCATCTTTTCTTGAATGATTACACTGCTTGAATGCATACAGTACCTATACTAATTTTCGTGTATTTCGCATATGCCATTTTTCAAATGCAAAGAATGTATTTTGGGGTGGTCCGGTATACACATGCACTATTAGTTATGTTTACTATTGCTTAGGTTAGTAAATATGGACATGAATTCGTGGAGTGGGTGTAGTATGTTTATCTAGGGACCTGTATCGATACTCCTATTCCTGACCCTTGTCCGGTTATAAATCACTAATATTCATACAACGGCACAGAAACCCGTTTCATAAATTAGTCATAGCGCATGCTGTCACATTAAGCAAGCACTATTCCTCCAGCCCCCTAGAAAGCACACCGAGTTCTTAAACAAATCCAAGCCTCAGCAAACCTGGGAAATCCCCGCCTGCTATGTTTTGATTCAGTCCGAGAACTCCTGTAAAGCACTGCAAGAACGATCAGTTCTTAGTGCCATCCTTATTGACGTCTTATGTCCATCCTTACGTCAAACCCAGCACCTCTCAGGTATAAATATACCAACGCTGCCCTAAGCAGAGACACGGTGGTGATGAACCTGGAGCAGTGACTACTTGCCGGAGAGCCCAGCTGATGCGAGAGCCCACGGACGCTGCCCCTCCCCTTTTGACACGCTGAGAAAGACGTTGCCTTTCCTCTTGCCGAGGAATCCAGCCTCCAGCGTTTCCAGCTTGCCCTCGCAGGTAACTGGGATACCGAGTCCTGAGAAAGAGATACCAGCCCTCCTGCCTTCTAAATCCCAGGTACTGAACTGACTAACCCCTTACAGAGAATTCTTGAGTCAGATTCTTGGCAAAACAAACTTAACTTAAACTGCTACTTACTTACTCCCTCCCATGTATTAGGCTTAGGTCAGGTACACCGGGGTAGGCGTAGTTAGAAGCACCAGTTGAGTACGATTAGTCAATGTATATATGTATGTATATCTTTTATCCATTTTAAAGTATCATATGGCTAAGAAACCATATCAATGCTTTTACAGTATTATTTTATAATCCTGCTTTTACTGTATGCACTTTACTTAACTATAAGTATTGCAATTGTAGCGATTCATTTCTCTTGTATGAGAAAAGAGACTGATCAATAAATAACACCTTTTATTGAAAACGCCCGTCTCTTCTTTTCTCTACAATCTGGTGAAACTAAGTATGCACGTATTGACTGAGTAAAATAGCTGTCTTTTGTTTTCACACGACTCTAGAGATATACTCTTGATCAGGGAGAGCAAAGTTGTCATATTCTATGGTTGTCAGAAACTAAAACTCTTCTTGTCTACCCAGGGAGGTTAAACTCCTCCTTGCCTATTCGAGAAAGTTTCTAGTGAACTCTGAGCTCGCTGGCACACAAAACTTAAGTCTAATATCGTCAGTAGAAGACCTAGTTAACCTCTGTCCTACGTCTATACTATTGAAGATATTATTCCAATGCGCAGAGCCTATTGGGATAATAGGAACTACACTACAGTTGGGATCCAAGATGATATTCAAATCACCTTGCTCGTCCCACCCCAACAAATTAGCACCTTCCTTGACCACAAATACCACACCTGCGGTATGGTCAGCATGAAAGTTCAATTCAGCAGAACACTTTCCCAGCACTTCCACCTTTTAGGCACCATAAGCAAAAATCTTAATGTTGGAGGGTTCCAAAAGTACACCAGAAACTTTGTTAAAATCCTCAAAATTCAACAAGGTGAACGGAGATCCAGAATTTGCCAAAAAATTGCAGACAACCCCATTCACAGTTATAAGGCAAGAAGGGGATTTCCTTTTCCGGAGGCCAGACAAAGAAGACAGTTCAACCACACCAGCCTCATGAGAAGAAGAAGACAACATCACTAATTCATAGCATTCTTCATCAGATTCTCCAGAAATAGTTTTTACAGTCTGAATGTTTTTTTTTGCAGGAGTCGCTTTGCATATCCTAGAGTAGTGACCTTTATTCCCACATTTATAGCAGGTTTGGTTAAGGGCAAAACAAAATTTGGCAGAACCCAAATGCGACCTACCACCACAACGAAAACACACTAATTCATTTTGCACAGATTTAGCTCTGGAAGGAACATTAGTTGTAGCAGGACGAGTAACAATAGACGTGGGTACACCAGCTCTGAGTTTAGAAGGAGGTTTGGAGTTTAAAAGCTTCACCTCCGCAGTTGAAGAGGATGCAGTCGAAGAGGATAAACTCATTTCTTTAACACAAAATTGAGAATGCTCTATACTTTTGGCCAAAGTAAGAGCAGTTTCCAAGTCAAGATCACCAGAAGCAAGTAGCTTCTCTTGAATCTTCTTGTTACAAGTTCTCTCAACAAGTTGATCCCGTATGATTTCATCCCTAAACTCCCTATAATTACAGTTGATGGCAAGTATGCGAAGGGCTGCCTCAAAATCATCAATAGATTCGCCAGGAGATTGAGCACGTTGAAGAAACTTATGATGCTCAAGCACCACATTCCTTTTAGGAGAAAATCTTTTATCAAGAGTTTTTATCCAAGAGGCATAGTCATCAATCAAAAGAGAATCACCAGTATCGCCACCACTAACGGTAGTGCTGACAACTTCGAGAGTCAAGGTTTTCAAAATGTTTCTGCCTTCAGTGCCAAGATTGTAAATTAAAAGAGCTTTTTTCTTTTTAGAGGTAAAAGTGTCACCATCGATGGCCTCTAAATATGCCTCAAAAGTATCCTTTCACTGTTCCCATGGTACAGGCGGTGTGCCAGCTGGTTGCAAAAAAGGAGGAGGAGCCAAAATGTGATCCATGTGCGTTGGTGAGTTGCTGCCCCACAGTACAAAATGTACAATAAGAAAATAAGATCAGCACTTATGAAAAATAAATTCCACTATAGTTCCAAACAAGTAACCAGTCGCAGTGGAGGAAACACACAGATGCGGAAACAGGAATTAAAACAATTCGAAACTGCTCTGTGCATCAGCAAACAAGTAACAGAGGATACCTACAGGCAGAATCCTGAGTTCCATGGATAATGGGAATTACTGTGCGCATCAGTGAAGAAAACAACGCTGCCAACAACGCTGACTTAACTGTGTGCATGAATTGATGACCTTGAGGGAGATTGCTGTGCGCATCAGCGAAAGAATTGAGGCAGGCGCAATAAAATAAGGCTGTGCGCATCAGCGCGGTAGTCAAAAGCATCAAGTAGCCATGAGAACGAAAATTAAAGGAATTCACAAAATGGCCGCACGCAACGTCCTTAAGTTGCGTGCGGCAGGTCAGGCACAGACGAGCCGGAGCGCGTGACTCAACAACGTCACCGGAGACTGCAGAATACCACGACAGCGTGTGGACAAAGCGGGGCTTACACACCCCACAAGGCGAGGCACAGCACCACAACAGTACCTCGCGGAGCTCGAAAGTAGCTCCGATACAGCAGCGGCAGGCAAAGAAGAACCAACGGCCAGGAACAGCAACAGCAACTCCGGGAAATTACGACACCAGGGCTGAAAAAGACTCGCTGGAAGGAGAACAGGAAACAGCGTTGACGATGGGGAGGCTGGAAGCTGGGACGATCGTCGCTAATGAAAAGATGGGAGTCCAAACGTCAGGTAAGTTAGAGGGCATTTATTGATATCCAGCCACAGCGTCTCCCCGGCAGAAACTGCCGAGACCAGAATCTCTATATGTGTTCCACGCAGAGAACACTCCAAAAGAGAATGCAGAGCACGCACAGGAAGAAACAAACACCAGACAAATCCCAACACCCCGCTTGATAGTGGGACAGGATGTTGCAGTCCTCCATCCATGTTCCGATCCTCATAAGGAGGAGGAGCCTGCCAACCACCTTCTGGATCACATTGATTAAACTAATCGGTCGGTAGTTGGCAGGGTCCTCCCTATTCCCCTTCTTGAAAATTGGAATGACCTCTGCTCCTTTCCAAGAGTCTGGGACAGGGATCACCTAACTATTAAGTTCATGGTCAATAAAATGAAGAGAGCCCAAGGCTTAGGGTCATGCAGAAGCAGGTCCCTGGGTAGACCATCAGGTCCCGCAGCCTTACCGGGAGCAATGCTATTTATTGCTAGCTCCACCTCTTGGAGCTCAAAGCAATCCGATTTTGAATTGGCACATAAGGAGATTGGGAAGGGCTCAAGTAATAGGGACGAAGAGCATTTGTCGAGTAAAGATTGGAGAAGTGCTCCTGCCATTGCTGGCCCGTGATATGGTTAGGGATTGGGTCAGAACTTTTTCTGGTCCCACTGTTGATTAAATCCCAGAATAGTTTTGGGTCACTCTGCTTGGAAGCATGCTTTAATTCCTGCCAGTGAGTCTCATCTCAATCTCGTTTAGCTTCCACCTGTGCCCTGGAGCACTCTTTTCTTGCTATTATGATCGGCTGGAAGATCTTTTTTCCTAACTGCAAGAGATAGGGCCACCCTCTTTTCCCTGCAACCCGAGGAATACCATGGATTAGTGGGCCTTGCTTGATCTCGCCTTGGGCCTGATTTCCCCATAACAATAAAAAATTAACTCAATTTATCAATGAATTCCTGATAAAACTGGTGGAAGTTAGATTGCTTACCCATTTGGCTAGAAAGCACCACAAGTTCCTTATTCTTAGACTCAAGGACTTCCTTGATGCTTTCCAATTTGTGTTCCTGCTGGGAAACTTTGAGCCATTTAAGGCATCTGTTACAGTTAGAGGGGATTACCTCTCTAGTTGACAAAAAGGGAGGGCTATAAGCCTCTATGCCGAGAGATCACCAGACATTGTTGATTTGTAAACATAGAGGATTATGGTCGCTATCTATGGAGGGTTTGACTACCATGTCCTGGAGGTCTCCTCTGGGGCTGGTAGTTCACAAACAAATTGAAGTCCATAGTTCCTCGAAGTGTCTCCTGTGGAGCGGGAGGCACCAGTCATTTTTTAGGCTGCCCGTGGTGAGGAGAGGCTAGGGCACTCCCTGGTTAGCCCGCTGGCTCCTGGGGCTGGTAGTCCACAAACAAAGCCCCCACAGTTCCTCGAAGCGTCTCCCGTGGAGCATGAGGCGCGAGTCGTTTTTGAGGCTCCCAGTGGTGAAGGAGGGGCTAGGGCACTCCCTGGTTAGCCCGCTGGCTCTGGGGCTGGTAGTCCACAAACAAAGGGCACACAGTTTCTCGATGCGTCTCCGTGGAGCGGGAGGTGCGAGTCATTTTTTAGGCTGCCGGGGGTGAAGGAGGGGCTAGGGCACTCCCTGGTTAGCCCACTGGCTCCTGGGGCTGGTATTCCACAAACAAAGCCCCCACAGTTCCTCGAAGCGTCTCCCGTGGAGCGGGAGGCACGAGTCATTTTTGAGTCTGTCGGTGGTGAAGGAGAAGCGTCTCCTTGATCTATTTCATTTCTCCTTGGTATGTCCTGGGCTCCCGCTCCTCCCACCAGCCCACAAATAAATTTGCTTAGCTGGGGACGAAGCAGGTGCCCATCCCAGTACGGGAGATCTGCCTGTAGTAGTCATCATTACAGAGAAAAATGTTGTTTGTCAGGCAAAATTCTGTAAATTCCAGCAACATAAGATTATGCTCATCAAATTTTAATGGATGTTGGTTCAAATAAAACTGTACAGCTTTAAGTCCATTAGAATGGTCTACACAGGTGTATAGACTGGTAATATAAAATACCATAAGATGATATGATGGATCCCATCTTATTGTTGCAATCTGTTTAAGGAAGTCATTAGTGTCTTTCACATTTGAGATCAGTTGTGATACCCAAGGGGACAGGAAATTATCTATTAACATTCACAAATGTTCAGTCAAACATCCTTGAGAAGAGATGATAGGTCTTCCAGGAGGACACTGGCTATCTTTGTGTAATTTTGGAATATGGTAGAAAGTTGGGGCAATGGGATTTCGATTTGAAGAAACAGATATTCCTCTGTCCCTAACATTGCCTTGTCATACCATTTTTTAATAAGAGTATTATAGTCCATAATTGTTTGGTTACATCTCTCTTTAGATAATCTTTCATAATTTCTTTGATCTGACAGTTGTTTAAGAGCTTCATTACAATATTGATCTTTAGTGAGTAGCACAACATTGCCCCCTTTATCAGATGGTTTACAAACCAATGTGTTATCCATTTGAAGATTTCAAAGCTTCACGTTGCTCTTTAGTGATATTGGTATTTCTTGCCGTGGGAAATCCTTTTTGTCTGAGCTGTAATAGATCATTATTTACAGCCTCTGCAAAAACATCAATGGCATCCGGAGGCATCTGAGGAACAAATTGAGATGATGGTTTAAACGTCTTTCGACCATTTGTTTCTCAATGCCGAGTTGTCTTGATCTTGTTGCGACATCTGCCATATTCATCTGACTGTTCTCTTCAGTCCGTAGATTCTCCAGCACTTCCAAAGCTTCCAGATCTTTGACCAGCAAGGCATCAGTTTCTTCCGGCAGGGGTCTAGCATTTTTGATTTTACATGTTGGTTTAGTTTTGAAGAACTTGTGCAGCTTCAGTTTTCGGGTGAATTTAAACAGGTCTATTCTTGTTTGGGTGTATTCCATAGAGTTATTAGGGCAAAATGTAAGTCCAAGTTTCAAAACTTCTTCCGTGTTTGTAAGAACTCTTGGTGTTAAATTAACCATAGTCAAGTTCTAAGCTTGCATTACAATCTCTTGCCCCGTCTGCCGCTTGTTATTTGCGGAGTTCTTGTTCCTTTTCCGGTACCTACCACCCCTTCACGTTTTTCTGCTGTATTTTCCGATGGTTTTCTCTTTCGGCCCCTCAGCCATGTTTGGCGTATCCATAGGAACACCTTGTGAAAAGGTGTCTATTGCCTTTTATTAGTTGATGAACTCATGTTATCATCACTGGATTGTTCACCCTCCGTCGCATCTGATTCGTATGTTTCCACCCTTTCCACTGCCACTTTATTTGTTTTCAGGGATAGTTCTTTTTCTCGGACCATCAAATTTCCTTGCAAAGGTTAATACCCTGCCTTGTAGATAGTCACTTTCATCCCTTTCAAATTTTTCTTGTTTACTTTGTTTAATTTTTGTCTCATACTTTGTTAATCGTTTTTTCATTTTTTCTCGTAATTCTTCCAGCTTAGGTTTATCTTCCTCTTTCTCTAGTTCTACCTCAAGATCTTGTATCTCTTTGAGTGCTTTATCTATGTCGCTCCATGCAAATTTGACCAAAATAGCTGGCATTCCTTTACTTGACTGAGCCGTATACTCTGACCATTCCTTCAAGAGGAGAGGGTCGGGATTTTCATAGGCAGGCACTGTATACATGTGTAAATCTCGTGGTACACAATCCACGTCAATGTAATTCTGGAGGGAGGTAGCCTCCCACCATTTATGCATCATTATGAACATTGCAGGACGTAAACAGCATATTCGGTCTTGCATGAGAGGAACCCTTTGGTCTTTTTCTCTCTATGAGTCCAGGTGTATACGTGTATGTATGCTTTCCATGCTCACAGGCTTTAAATTTTTTATACTTAATAAAGCCTTCTTTCCTTTTCAACCAGGAATTGGCCTGTGTGTTTTGTTTATGTGGTATCATATTGCTGACGAGCATTTGCTTGAAAGAGCGGGCTCTCCTAAATGTAATGGCAGGTCTTTTTTGTACTAGCTTTCCCAACAGTGGATCGTTACGAATGAGGTGCCAGTGTTTGTTAAGTATATTCCTGACTTGGCCATGCTGCCGAATAAAAGAAGTGAGTGAGAAGTGATCATTCTGACTTAATTTTTATGCGTGCTCTCTCTCTTTACTTTCCTCTGGCTCCGATTAAACAAAATCTCCTCCTTGCTTCTTGTTTTTGCTTTTTTGATGCAGGATTTGATATTATCTTTCTTGTAGCCACGAGCTTGGAACGGAGATTCCAGATTCACCAGTTCTTTATCTAGGATTTCTTGGTCACTACAGTTACGAATTGTTCTTAGACATTTTCCGTATGGTATACTCCTGATTGGATTTTGCGGGTGAAAACTGTTTGCATGAAGCAACGTGTTCCCTGCTGTTGGCTTTCTGTATAGTTTTGTGTGTAGTTTGGAGTCTTTTACATAGATGGTCAGATCTAGAAAGTTGACTGAGCTGTTAGTAACTGTGCTGGTAAACTTTAAATTTAAAGAGTTCACTTTGATTTTCTTAATGAAAATCTTTACCGACTCCTCAGTCCCCCTCCACACAATAAAAAGGTTGTCAATGATTCGACTCCAATGTAGTATGTTCTCTTCCCACTCTTTGTGTAACTAGACCCGGACCGCTTGCTCCTCCCACCAGCCCATATGCAATTAGCATAGCTGGGGGCGAAGCAGGTTCCCATCGCGGTTCCACAGACTTGATGGTATAAGTCATTCTCGAAGAGAAAATAGTTGTTTTTTAAACACACAGAAGTCATCGTGATAAACATTTATTTATTTATTTAAAAGGTTTTATATAGCGCTAGCACATTTGAGTGTGTGACCATAAGTTAATCAGTCATCCACTCAGGAAATGCTTTATTGCCTGCAGGCCATCATCATACCTAATACTGGTGTATAGAGTGGTCACATCAATCGTGACCAACAGAAGATCTTTTTACCCAGGGCAGATCATGTATTTTTCAGAAAATCCCCAGAGTCTTGGGTGTATGAGGGAAGCATTTTGACCAATGGACACAAAAATGAGCCAATGTATTTAGAAGTATTTTCCAGAGCTCCGCCAATTGCGGATATGATCGGATCCCAGGCGGATTCTCTGTACTCTTATGCACCTTGGGTATTAAGTAGAATACTGGTGTTGTCAGTTTTCAGATTTTTAAAAACTGCATTTCTTCCCTTGTAATAAAACACTGATGATACCAATCCTCTAGTTGCCTATTATATAGATCAAAACTGCTTTGCATTATTGCTTCTTTTATTTTAACATAGTTGGTCTGATTACTAAGTTGTTTATAGGCCTGATTTAAGTATTTCGATTTATCCCATAGCACAACATTCCCATCCTTGTCTGCATTTCTTACTATACAATTACCTTTAGCTTTTAGCTTAATAATTAACGCAGAATACTCTTTATCATGCTGGGTGAAATTTTTATGTTTGACACTGGTGCATTTCTCTAGATTTTTCAAACCATTTGTTACTAGCTCATTAAAAATGTCAACTGAGTCTCTAGCGGTCATAAGCATGAACCTAGAATTTTGCCGGAAATTAGTTGGTGCATTCCCTCTAATGTCCAAGTCTTGGTTTCTTGCTATTTCGAATGCTTGACTTTTCGAAATAGGTCTCAATTCATCTTGACTGAAGTATGATGGTTCTCCCACAGTGTCTATGCTGGGTCCGGGGGGTTGATTTATCACTCTTAAATCTAGCATTAGGTCCATATCGGCTACTGATAAGGTGCCCTTTACTCTGCTTTCACCTCCTCCTTTATGCTGATTTTGTGCAAAGATTTTTTTCAGCTTTAAGGACCGTACAAATTTGAAAGAGTCAACCCTGGTTGCAACATAGTTAAAATCTGCTGGAGGGCAATACGAGAGTCCAAGTTGTAAGATTTTTTCTTCCTTTTCAGTTAGTTCCACGTTTGTGAGATTGATTACAGAGCTTTTATTTTCAATGGTCTCAGGATTTACTCCTTCTTCCCTTTGGCAGTAGGTGTGCTGGCGTTGTTTGACCCCTTTGCGCCTCTGTTACCTCTGCCTCTTCCTCTTGGTTTTTCCTCGTACGTTATTTGAGGTCTTGGCCTGAGGTTGAATCTTCTCTCTTGCTCTAAAAAACCAAACTCATCTATGACTGAGGGTAAAATTTTTGCAGTTTGCCTGCTTTGACCTTCTTCTAGATCCGTGTCACTTTCGGAACTTTGTAGGCTGCTTAGCTTCGATTGTGCCTCTGCTCTCGTCTGTGTCTTCGGATTCATTATTTGCTTTCGCAATGTTTCAAACTTCTTAGTGAAGGTATAAATCTGCCCTTTGTCGTAATCGTTCTTATCTCGTATACATTTTTGAGCTTTCCTTTCTTTAATCGTTGCTTCCAGCCCCTTTAGGTGATCCATCATCTCTTTTGTGAACTGATAGGTTCTTGATTTTCTTCTTTGGCTATCATTTCTAAAATCTGAGTTATCTCTTCCAAGATTTTTTGCCGGTCCAAGTCAGCGTATTTGATCAGGATTGCGAGCATTCTTCATGATGCATCCTGGTTGTTCTCTGCCCACTCAAGAAGAATGTTTGGGTTGGGGTCTTCGTACTTGGGGTCCACTAGGATGCAGAGCCCCCTTGGGATTTGCTTTACTTCTAAGTAGTGTTAGAGAGATTTCGACTCCCACCACTTCGAAAGCTCAATACGTTTGAGCTTTTCTAAGTGCCTTAATCGCCCCAGAACATCAGAGACCTTCTCAGTGCTCAAGTGGGGTCCGGCTTTTTTAGTAGGTGCACCGGTATCGTTAAAAATAGAGAGTGCAGCCTCCTCCCTCTCTCATAATTCTACAGCTGACATCGTTTTTGTTTAAAAACAAGGCTTGAATGCCTTTGACCAGAAACCGCCAGCCTCTATGTAGCGTAATGCTACTTAGATGTTTCTGTTTTCCTGCTGGCTTTTCCGTTTCCCGCACTGAGCTCGCAGGTGATTCCTACCAGGAAATGCTGTGGCATCTTGCCCTGGTTCCACGCCTCACACGCAGTCGCTTACAGATCCAGGTACTCTTCCTGCCATCTCAAGAGTGCTGACAATCGGCTCCTCCTCAATTAACAATGAAGGGGGCAGCGGACTCAAATCTTCACTCTTCCTCACCTCAGTACAGCCGCTGCACTGCAAACCAATAGGTGCGTCGTCAATAAAGGACCTCCTTGGTCCGTAATATCGCACTTCTCCCACTTCATAAAGTAAATTTAGGTTATCATAATTATTTTACACGGGTGGCACTTAATGAGGAAGACTTGAGCAAGTTGTGGTTACAATTTGCCCACTTGGGCTTGATTTGTGTACTAAAGTGGTATCAGTCATTTGGAGGCAGTAATGTTATTCAAATGTGTGGTAGGAGTGGTAATACCCACTTCGATTGAATTGCATGCATTTCCTCAGCACACACAACTCCTGGACTACTCTAGCATGTGTGTGTACAAATGGTTTCGATAAGGTTTGTCCAAAATGTGGAACAATGAATTTAAAACCTTTTGTATTTGATAACTTTAAAAATTGAAATGAATTGTGGAATGCTGTTTTAGTACCTACCGAAAGGAATAGAAATGTAAAAACATTGAGTACTACACAAGCCGCACGGATTACTGTGGCCGAAAGAAACTACAAGTCTTTTTTCCATCACACTGCAGCTGTAGTCATATCACGTGAGAGGTTGTGAATGTACTGTGGTTATAATGGCCGATTCATGAACAGTTAAATCATTGGTGAACAAGCCTGCTAGGCAGGCAAAACGCGTAACTTGTAGCTGTCTAAATAAACTATCTGGCCAGAACAAAGCGTCGTCATCCCTTACTTTACGGAGTGGGAGAAGTGCAATATTATGGACTGTACCTGGGAGTTCTTTTATTGACGACAAACCCGTTGGTTTGGAGTGCAGCGGATGGACCGAGGTGAGGAGGAGTGAATATATATATATTCCCCTTGTTGGCCTCCGATCTCTTCTTGGAAGGATTTTTGTTATATATTCTGCGCCTGCCGGCCACGCAGTACGGAAGGCCCTGCAGCAACAAGAGACTCTGAATTCCCGCTGGCATCCCGCTGCTTGCAGCTTTTTGGTGACCGAGTAATCGGTAATTCTGAAGTCTGCCAGAAACTGCAGGCGGTTTTTGAGTGACTGAGATATTTCATCTCGACGGGGGCGCGTGTCTTCATTTGACTGCCACCATTCATTGACTATCCTGCAGGGACTGGTGCAGCAGATCAAGGGGACCCAAGGCAGTCTTTAACCCACCCGACTCACCTGGAACTTGCACCGACTTGATGGTCTTCCCACTCCCCCATGCCACCGTCTCGACAATGCCGAAACAGTGCATGCTGGGACATGTAGTTCGTCAAAATCAACGCAAACTTTCATTGGTGTGCCGACTGCATGAGGGGGAGTGGACTCAGGTGCAAGATGGTATTTTACACAGGAGGAGCTAATCAGGGACAGTGTTGGGCGCTGAGGAAGGCAACCTATGCCGAAATGCATCCGCCGCCACTGATTCTTCATTAAAGGTGTTTCCTGCTTCGAATTCCCCTTGTTGGCCTCCGATCTCTTCTTGGAAGGATTTTTGTTATATATATATATATATATCAACTCTCCAGGCTCCCCTCTCTCTCACGGATCACTCATAGGCGAGTGCGGTTTGCGGCAGTGGACAACCGCTCAATACAAAGCTCAATTCTCAAAATATCCTTTAAGAATAACCGCACTCACAGAGGGGAACGTGGCACACACATTCTTTATTCGCCAACGGTCAACAAACGCGTTTCGGCTACAAGCCTTCGTCAGTGTCAATGACACCCCATTGAGCAGCATGTTAATAAAGTTTTCTGCCTATACATAGACATCGAAAGGGGACCAGGATCACCTTCGAAAATTGAGCGCCATCTTGGAATTTACTCGCGTTCATCACTGAGTGTTATTTCCAATGTTTACATTCACATATATGGGCGCGCATATTTATTACAATCCCTATATTTTTTCGGGTTGTAGAATGTAATGGTTTGCCATAACGCCTATGCTAGGTAGCTTCATTGTTTGGTATAGTAATGAATTTTGTTATGCCCACCTGCGTGTCGTAAAAACACAAGAATCCAAACTCCTCACAGATGAGACCGGCACTCTGGGGGAAACAGTACTGAAAGCTGAAGACTCTCAACACATTTTGGCTGCCAAGATCAGCCTTGTTCACGATACATAGTTATTTCATTCAAACCAACAAATCATAGTAATAAATGAAAGACTAGGTTTCAAAATAAACAAATGGGTGTCATCTTAGAACCAGTGGTTGTGGGAGACCCACAACAAAAGTGGGTCGACATAGATAAAATTAAACAAGATACCAATAAACATTTACATTTTAAAATGAAAAAAAAAGCATTTCGCTTACCTTTTTAGTGTGCAGCATGTCCTCGGTGTTCTCCAGCCGGCTCCAAACTCTTATAGCCAGCGCTCGACTCCTTCAGCACGAGGTGCAGGCTGCTTCAGAGCTCCGAAGAGCAGTGAAGGCCTGGGCCTGCTCTCCAACCCGGCTGTCCATGACAGCTGGGTTGGAGAGGATAAATTGCACATGTCTTTTTGGCAGTAATATTGTAGCCGGTCAAACCGACATGACTAATTCACAATGAAAGGGCCACTCATCATTGCTGTCAATCAGCAGCAATGACGCACTGGCCCCACGCTGCCCTCTCAGTTCAACAGAAAGCTGGAAAACTAAATGGTAATACAATCTTTTCATTACCGTTTTATTTTTCCAGCTTTATGCAGCTGTGTGGGAAGGTGGGCGGCGTTCCCCCGCTCCCATAGAGGGACCACCACTGCTTACAATGTATATAATACTACGGTACGCAAATCAAATTGTGGCAATCCAAGTCAATATTTTGGCAGAAAAATATTTTCTTCTATGTATGTATTTTCCATTTATATACAATATATCATCTAAATCAACCTGCCATAAACATTATTACCAAAGTTTAATTTTACAAAATGTCAGTAAAGCACCATCGTATGATATTTATGTATGCTTCTAAGTCATTATATAATCCATCAATGTATATTTGCTAGCAATACATACACAATTATACTAACCATAAAAATACTATGTGCAATTACACAATTAATTATTTAGTGAACAATATCCTAATTATTGCATTGTTAACCTACCAAAATCACCTGTTTGGACTAACCTCTGCAATGTCCTATTTATGGATATCCCTTTCCAATTAATGCATCACTCTATTGAGTTACCACATTAACCCCAGTGGGCAATGTAATCCATGATCTTCATTATGAACATCTCAAATAAACATATTAAATATATGTTCTTTATGTTTGTAGTGAGTGACATCATATTTCAACCCTATTCATCCATCCTCAATATGCAAAGTCTTACTCACTCAAAGCATCTATTATACAGCTTTCAAGCAAGCAGGCTTAACATAGGTATGTGTGTAGTTCTTGATCAATATTGAGACCATATGCTTCCACACTGTCCATATCCAAAAGGAATCTATTTTCTAATTGTCTCAAATAACATTCTCTATTACGTCCTCTTACATTTTTGGGTCCCTGTGCTAAAACACAATATCCTAGCTTGGAATCCTCTTCGTTATAGAAGCTACAAAAATGTCTTGCACCAGGGTAGCGAAAATCTCAATTTTTAATCGCTCTCAAATTTTGCAAGTTTCTTTTATGTATAGACAATGCCAAACTGCCAATATATGTCTTTAACAGGGGTTTGTTAATTGAGGGAGCACATGTATGCTTCTGCAGGTCAAACTACCCTTATCCTTGATGTTTTTGTTAACTGATATTTTTGCTGAAGTGATATTAACTCCATGTTCACATGCTTTACATTGATTGCATTTCATAAACCTCTCCATCTGGGAAATCCATGCCATCGCCCTCTCACCACTTTTTATATAATTTCTCATTAAGTGATCTTGCATTAAGTTCCTCTATAACAAATAAGAGGTCTCCTAGGAATAATATGACTAATTACTGGGTTCCTTCTAATACGATGTCAATGTTTGTTAGTGGCAACCTTCACTCTCACATGTTTCAGTCATAGGTGGTGATAAACCTGAGTCCCTTCTTCCTTTCTTTCCTCTTTGTAGCTGTAAAAAATGCTGATTCCTTTCAGTACTGCCTTACTCTTTTGGAAGCTGTATTCATAATATTTTCACAGTACCCTCTTGCCATGAGTCTAGCTATCATTTGCCTGTCAATTTCACTATATTCCTCATTTGTACTGAATACCTTTCTAGCTCTGTAGAATTTCCTGAAGGGTATACTGTTAACAAATAGTGCCAGGTGGAAGCTATGAGCATGCAACATGTTGTTGCCTACTGTGGGCTTTCTATACAGTGTTGTCACCAATTTCTTTGCATCTACCTTTATTATTACATCAAAAATTCCATCTCTCTCTGAATTTGTGTAAGCCAAATTCAATAATTTTTGTTTATTTCCTCCACTATGAGGACTGCCCCTACCTTACATCCTCCCCATGTGACAAATAAGTCATATATGAAGTGTACCCATAGTATATTGTGATGTGTGCATTTTTCCATTATGTCACCTCCAATTACTATATTACAGAGCAGCGGTATTTATAATTAGGGTCACCAGAGATAGATGTTTTTTTTTTGCCCATTAATAACTTTGTACCCATTTGGCGAATGTCCGCAAAGCTTTTGCAGACCTGTTTAATTTGTTTCATTATCAGAGAACTGAAAGCTTCGCAGTGTTTGGTCACGGGGTGCAATAAAAAACAGGCTTGACATCCAATGCATTTTTAATAGACTAATGTATTTTGTGTTGTGTGAAAATGGGCAGTAGGATTTTGATGCAAATTTGAAGCATTAGATATAAGAGTGCACAGACGATTCTTTCGGGTACCGCAGGTAAGTGTAGTACGTATTTCTCAACTTAGTGATATCTTGTAGCACAATTCTACTAAAGGTAGCAAGGAAACCAACAAAATAAACTAGACTGCATATGTGAATTTTCAGATTTACTAGATGAACAACTAAAAGTCCCCATTATGGTCACATGATAATGGAAACCAATAAACAAATACACAACAAATAAAATACATCACAATCTACTTTTGATTTCTTTGCATGCCCTATAGCCCACAAAAAATGTGCCCAAGCTAAACAAAAACCACCTATCCTATGCACCCCTGTGCAACAAAATGAAATATTGCCCTAGCAGTGAGTCACACACACTACTATTTGGAGGACATGATAATTGGCGACGAGGAAAAAATTATAATCAACATTTTTATAACAATAATACTGATTGCCTTTCACTTACTATGGCCTTCATATGTAGCACAATCATAATAAAAGAAGTAAGGAAGCCCTAAGAATAAACTAGACTGCATATTTAAGTTTCAAATATAGTACATGAATTACTGAAAGACCCATTATGGCCACATGCTAATGGAAACCTAGGAACAAATACATAACACAAAATAAAACTGCTCAAAACAAGCCAAACAAACCCCATCTTCATTATGTACTCCTGTGCACCAAATGGAAAAGTGGCCAAGCAGTGAGATACACAAACTACTACATGGAAGACATGATAAATGGCCATTAGGAAAAAAAATCTTATTTTTTATAACATTGATTGCCTTTCATTTGCTATGGGCTTTATCTGCAGCACAATACTACTAAAGGTAGCAAGGAGGCCCCATAAACAAACTAGACTGCATATGTGAAGTTAATACAAAAACAACTAAAATACACATCTATGGTCTAATTGTTATGAAACCAATAAACAAAATACATAACCAATACAATAGATAAAGAGGAAGAAATCACATTAAATCTGATTGCCACTATGTACTTATACTTAGTGTTCCCAAAGATAGGAATTCCTTGGATATTAGCGCCCTAATAAAGTTCCACTTGTTTGACGAATCACCACAAAACTTTCCAGACCTATCTCATTTTCTACAGTTTAAGATGATGTAAATGTGTGTGGTGATTCATTTTTGGGATGCAAAGATAAAAGGGGCCAAAACACCTTTTTCCATCAATGTATTTTCCATAGACTGTTCTATTTGATGTAGCACAAAAACAGCTGACAAGAATTATACATTATGGTGCAGAGATTATCCTTTTTGGATACTGTAGTTAATTAGGATAGGTATTTTGTTATGAGGCATTTAAACTTAATGATATCTGTCACAGCGGTACTTTTGCGGAATTTCACAGTTGTTAGTGGTACATGGATGTAATCTTATTGAAAAATATTGAAAAAAAACTATGAATACATTTCCCTACCTATTTCCATTTTAATATTATGCAGGTAATAAAATGGTAATAATTAGGGACCTACTTCTTACCTAGATCTAAGGCACTAAAATTGAACACAGCCAAAGAGTCGTAAAAACAATATGGCTGCCTTTTCATTCTCGAAAAACAGCCATTACTTAATTATATACTGGCTTGTCACCACCATATACTACTGTATACTGCGAAGTATACCGGCCCAAACTATAACTAAGGCCTAACTGTATTACTGGATTTTGGTACCCTTGCATCACTCATGGCGTTTCATGGGCAATGCAATACTTTATTCAGATCTACCAAGGAGTGCAAGGCCACGATGCATCGCCCTGCGTTATTTGGTACATTTGGAGAAACGTGATGCAGCGCACTTCGCTGTATTGCATTACTCTGCACGCCGTAGCCTACATTGCTGCTAAGTTTCACGTACATTGGTAAGCCACCTGCTGTAACCACTCCACTATATGCTATTCCACTGTATGAAACTCCACTCTACGCCACTCTACTCTACGCTATTACACTGTACACAACACTACTGTACGCCACTCCAGTCTACTTTACTCCACTGTATGCAACTCTGCTGTACGCTACTCCACTATACACTATTCCACTCTATGCCATTCTGCTGTACGATGTTCCATTCTCCTTCATTTCACTGTATGCCACTGAGCTCTACAACACTTAATTGTATGCTGTTACACTGTATGCCACTTCACTGTACGCTACTGAATTCTACACCACTCCAGTGTATGGCACCCCAGTCTACACCACTGCATTATACGCCACTCCACTATAAGCTACTCTACTATACTTTAGTGCACTGTACGACACTCCACTGTCCATCCCTCGGCTCTGCACCACATCACTGTACACTATAAAATTTTACACAACTCCACTTTGCTCTATTACACTGTTTGTAACTACACTCTACGCCTCTTCAGGTTACGCCACTCCAATGGCCTCCACTCCTCTATATGCTACTCCAATATTTATAGAATTTCACTCTATGCCATTCCACTGTATGCCACTCCACTCTATGCTGTTCCACTCTCTGCCACTGCAATCTATCCCACTAACATCTATACTAATCTTTTCAGCGCAACTTCACCATATGCTATTATGCTCAACCCCAATCCAGTGTACGCCACTCCAGGCTACAGCACTTCATTGTACACCACTGCACTGTACGCTACTCCTGTCAGATTTCCTCCACAGGATCCAGTTGTTGAATCAATGGATCCACCTACAAATGTCACCAACACCCTGATAGTACATACAAGGTGTTCGAGCCATTAGGTGAGGGAAAAATAAGAGAAGAAAAAAAGAACGGGAAGGGAAAGGAAGGGGTCAGCAGGGAAGGGAAACCTGAAATGACAAAAGGACACCTTCATAAACACCATTGATATACATAAATGCTATACTCATATATTCTCGCTAACAGGAGCCATGTATACCTGCTTAAAGAAAGAAAACCAGACCCTTCAATGGAGTAACAATCTTCACTCTCCACTACTGCCTTAGTATTTCCTAGGGGAATATTAACGAGAAGCATATAGGTATATAGTCACGGGTATTCATGTGGAACATCTAAGCACGTACACATGTGTGAGTCTATCACTGTTTAGAACCTACCACTGAGCAGCATGGAGGCTCGAGAAATAAGGGATTCTGTAGAAATTAAAAGGAAAGAACTCAAGATAGAACAAAGCCAGTAGTCAGACTTGCAAGATCAGGACACGGTAGTGTGTAGGAGGCAAGAACCACAACATTCCGCTCCTCTCGGTCCAGATAATGTAACTTCTTATCAGATACTGAATTAGACTCCGAAATAAGGGACGCTACAGTAAAGCGTAGTTGCGTCCACTACTGCGCTCTGCTCCCTTCACCCAATACTCAAAAAGTCATGCAAAACACGGCAGCGCGTAGTTCCTTTCACCACAGAGCTCCGCTTTTGTATTTGTAATCCAATGTTGATTAAATGCCTCAAAACACCGCAGCGCGTAGTAACCTCTACCACAGCGCTCCCCTTTTGCCATACATTAACATAGCCTCTACTCCTCTGTATCTTCAGAGGGGGAAAGCACACTTTGCCTGTAAACTCCAACCAAACATGACGCTAAAGGAACAGTCACGCTGCCTCTTTCTTCAGAAGCAGTAATCAATTAATACAACACCACAGACACCCGCTGCCTCTTGCAAACGGGTTCCGTGAAAGTACAGTTCCTGCAATAACCGGAGAATATCCAGGAACTGCAGAACAAGGAAAAACACGAGCCGGTGTGTGTCCAGGGAATCCTACCTCGAGATGAGATATCGACGGTAGCCCCGAACTTGCTGGAAACCAGAAATCGACATGCAGAGCAGCCGCTCTCACGCCCGGGGAAGAAACAGGAACCAGAATAACACGCACCAGGAAGCGTGTTCCATTCACTAAAGTAACTTCCTGGCTGCGCCTCAAAGGATCATGGGCAATGTAGTTTGAACAGTGTTTTTTGCGCGATGCAGGCGCAGTTGAGACGGAACCTGACAACTCCACTATGTGCTATTATAGTCTATGCCACTTTACTGTACAACATTCTACTCTACACTATTCCACTGTATGCCACTCCACTCTATGCTACTCCAGTGTACACCACTCCACCCTTAGTCACTTCATTCTATGCTAGTCAATTAGATGTCACTTCAATCTACTGTATATGCTATTGCACTCTTACCGACTCCACTGTACACTACTCCAGTCTACACCACTCCACTGTATGCCACTTCACCATATGGTATTCTACTCTATGCTATTCCACTGCACTCCACTCCATTCTACGCTATTACACGGTACACAACTTCAGCCTTTGCCCCTCTACTCTATGGTATTTCACCCTACCATACTCCACTGTACAGCACTCCACTGTGTGCTATTACACTGTACCCTACCCACAATCCACCACTCCAGTCTAAGCCACTTCACTGTAGGCTGCTCCACTCCACTCTACACTACTACACTATATGCTATTAAACTTTACGCCACTATTCTTTATAGTACTAAACTAAATGCGATTACATTTTACACCACTCCCCTGTACGGCACTCCAGTCTACGCTGCTCACCTCTATGCTATTCAACTTTATGCCATTTCACTATACGCTACTCCACTCTACGACACTTCAGTGTACTCTCCTCCACTCTATATAACTCCACTCAGAAAAACTCTACTACTCTCCATGCCACAATAATAGACTCTACTCGGCTCTTTCCCCCTACAGTCCACTGTCCAAATTTTCACTTGAGTCTATGTTCGTACACTCTATTGTACAATACTCTACTCCACTCTACAACAGTTTCAAACACTGTACAACACAGCATTCCACTCTACTCTATAAGACGCTACTCCACTTTATAATAGCTTCCTCGATTCAACGCTATGCTACTTCAATGTATGCTTCTCCACTATATGCTAATCCACTCTGTGCTATTCCACTCGATGCCTCCCTATTTTCTGCACTATTCCACTGTACGATTTTCCACTGTATGGTGCTCCACTTTACGGTAATACACTCTATGCCACTACAGTGTACGCCACTCCACTGTACGCAGCTCTATTGAATGACACTCTTCTCCACTCTCTTCAACTCCACTCTATAAAAGTCTACCACACTTCATGGCACTCTATGACATTCTACTTCACTCCAATGTATAAAACTATGTTCCACTATACAACACTTTTTTATGGAACACAGCACTCCATTCTACAGTTTGCTACCTGCGCTATGCCAGTACACCCCACTTTATGCCACTCTACTCTACGACACACTAAAACACTTGATTGTGCTTTACTCCACACCAAGTTACACAAATCACTTGACTCTACTCCGCTGTACGACACTTTTCTTTACTCTATGCTACTATATAACAACTCACTCTATGCAGATCCACTGTTTCACACAGTTCTGTAATCTATGCAACTCCATTCTACAACACTCTACCACACTATATGCCCTTCTCTGACTCTTTACTCGTATCTATACCCCTTCACTCCACTGAACAACACTGTACTATACTGCATGCCACACTGCAAAACACGCCACTCTACTCCATGATACTAAAGTCCACTATATGACGCTGCACACAACTGTTTATATGCCACTGCACCCCACTTTACTCTACTCTATTCTGACACAGTATGCCACTCTATTCCACTAGTCCACTGTACCCCACTCCACTTTATGCCACTCAATGCCATTGTACTTATAACACTATATGCCAATCCAATGTACCACACTCTACAACACTCTACTGTACACAACTTCACTCTACAAACATTAACTAGACCATATGCCACCCTACTCTACTGTAGTGTACATTATATTACATTACTGTACGACACTCCACTATACTCTACTGTACAACACAATACCATTGGCTTTGTCTGAGCTTTGTGGCATTTATTTTGTCAACTGATATTGTATGATTTATTGCTATAAACTGTAATGAGTATTTATGATGTTTTAACTATATATATATTCTGTTTTGAATTGTGTACTTTTATGGTCCAAATGAGTCGTAATACAGTTGATTTTAAGCGACACTTTACTCAACTGTATGCTATGCCACTCCACGCCACTAAACTCCATGCCACTATAGTTTGCGACATGCCACTCCACTCTATGACACTTTATTCAACTCTACACTACTCCACTGCAATGTACTCTACTATATTCCATTCTACTGCATTGTATCCCACTCTATGCCACTGTACTATACTTCACTCTACGCCATTCCACTGCGCAACACCCTACTCCACTGTATGCAACTCCACTCTACAAAACTGTACTACACTCTATGCTACTATTCCACTCTTTGTCCATCCACTCTACTCCACTGTACTACACTGTATGACACTCAACAACATGCCACTCAACTTCTCTCTGCGATACGCCACTCCATTATATGGCAGAGCACTTCACTCTAGGACACTCTCCTCCACTGTACTCTACGGCACTCCACTTGACGATATTCCACTCTATGACACTCTACTTCACCCTACTCCACGCCATGACAGTCTACGACACCCTACTCTACTGTTCGACATGCCATTCCCCTGTATAACTCATTGCTCCAGTCCACTAAGGGATACACCATGCCACTTCACTATATATCATATTACAACACTGTACAATACTGTACTACACTCATAACATATGCATCATTAGCCAGAGTGTTAGAGAACCATTATGGCCAAAATGAGGCTCAGGATGCATGTAAAAGAACATGACATAAGTTTCACCACTTTAAAGCAGATTACATCACAGTTCATTAATGGTCCACAACCCAGCTTCCTGGTTTGAAGCTTGTCTTAGGCCATGCTGTAAAAACAGTATATAAATACATACATACATGCACACGTTCCACGGATGGCTTTGACCTAACTTATACATATAATACAGCTGCCTTGCAGGCTGTGGCGTTTCCAATGTCCAGTTAGATTAAACTCTCAGTATCAAGCAGGGCAACCTTTGAAAGAACCTTCTGCATCAGCAAAACATCTTTCTGTGAATAAACCTGAATATTGCTTAATATTTTATTGGCATTGTGTAGGTTTTTATATGTCGGGTTCCTGAATCCCAGACATCTAGCTGTGACACAAGTATATGAGAGGAATAATGAATGTGGCAATAGTTGAGGTGGCCTTTGTTACTCCAAACATATGAAAACACGTTTCCACTCAACAATTTAGGAACTGAACCCAAACCTGTACTGGTTAGTGGGCATGAGACATTGGATTATTGGTTGACGGTGGTGTAAGCCCTGGTTAGGCAACTGCCACAATCCCTAGCAGGGTGAACCACAAAAGGTCACTAAATTAACCTGTGCTTAACCCTAGGTAGCTTAGCACAAAAAGCAGTTAACTTAAAGGCAATGATAAAAGTAATTATGCAGCACACAAACCATAATAGAGTGAAAGCAAAATAAAAGAAAAGTCCTTAACTAATTTATAGACATTGAGTGGACTTCAATAAATGACCTGCCACCAAAAATGACAAAAATGCAATCAGTAGAAATGTAGTTATGATTTTTTAAAGTTTTTAGTAAAAAGTAGTGCTTCAAAGATCAAGGCGCCAACTGCAGTCATATAGTTGCACAAGACCAGGTCAAAGTTGAAAAATATTGCTGACCGCAATGGAGAGTGGTTCAGAAACAAGGTGGATTGGACACTGTCAGTGCTCACCTTCAGGGTTAAGTAATTTCTGAGAAGGTACAGTTCAGAGTGCAGGAGGAAGGGTTGTCATAGGATAGCTTTGGGTCGAAGCCGCGGTGAAGATTTCCACTTTCGAACCTAGTCTCTAAAATTCAGGCAGAAAATCTTCAGTGGGACGAGGCAGAGGACTGTAGCCAAAGACAGTTCCACAAGGCCAGATACCCCTTTAGCGAAAGACTGCTGTAAAGGATTTGCTGTTGCACAGAAAAACAAAGTGGGAGAAGCCATTAAGTCAAGCTGACCAGCGATGCACCTCGAGCAGATAGGAAAAAACAGGTTGGTCCCAGTCTTCTCATGGTTCTCAGAGCAGTTTTTATCCACATGTTTTAATTACCAACCTTTAGATTTTGCTAACTGGTGACTTTCAGCATCCCTTCCAAGGGCCCAGGACTGGTGGGGCGCCACAGGGAGGGTCAGGATTCACTCAGGGTGGGTACAGGTGTTAGAAACCTTTTGAGATCCTGAGGCTGAGATCATGAGGCCAGCAGACTAGCCCTTTGGAGTCAATTTGGTTGTCCTGAGTTCAAGTTCAAAGTCCGGTCCTTCTTCTCCAGACAAGAGGGCAGGAGGACAGAAAGGCAGACATTCAGCAAGGCAGTAGCAGGTGAGCAGTTCAGCAGAGTTGCAGTCCTTTCAGCAGCATTGCCATCCTTCTTCCAGGTAGAGTATCCACAGGTCCAGAAGTATACCTGAAGAGCTGGTATTTGAGGTCACCTTTTAATACCCTGGTACCCTCCTTTGAGAAGGTGGGAGAAGAATCTAGACAGTGGCTTTGAAGTGCATGGAATTCCCAAACTTCCCTACCCTGACTGCAAGCTGGCTGCAGTGGCTATTGTCTATTGGGTGTAATATTCTACTTTTGAGGACGTACTTCAGCTTTAATGCATGAGGTTATTGTCATCACCAGGCAAAGACTAATTGTTGATACAAAAAAACAATTTGAAAAGTAGACTTACCAAGCTAAAAGCCACACATCCCCCATGATAAACAAATGTACACATGAATTTAAATGCCGTATAAGTCTTTTATCAGGTGCTATTTTAAAATAAATTCATTTTTGTTCAACAAAAGAACATAAACATACAAAAGAGAACCTTTTATTTTGGAAATAGGATCCAAATGTATTATAGAGTGTTTACATGCTAATTTAGATGATTCTTCAAGTTCCTCTACTGTTTATAATAATGCTTCACATTGTTCACATGGGTAACAACCTGCCTAAAATGTCCACACTAGTCTTCATTGTTACTAGATTCAAAGATCTTGATTAATTAATGACAGACCCTTGTCCAATAGTTGCTGCAAATGCACCAGCCAACCATTGAAAACTCACTTGCTCGAAACCAATCCATTTGTAGGTATGCAAGATGAACTTCGATTGGTTTGGACATGCTGAGAAAGGTCTCATTGTTCATTGGTTGTTCGGCCTCAAAGACTGACCAATTATTAATTGCATAGGATGTTCTGATGCTTGGGCCTTCCACAGCATTTACCTGCTGCTCGTGTGCCCTCACAGAGGATAATCCAAGTTGTATGCCCTTGCTATCTGCAACATCTTCTGTGGTTTGCAGCAGCTAAAGTGTAAAGAACAGTTCATGAAAATATGTTGACACTTTTTATCTAGAAATTATATCACCAATGTGATACAAAGTGAAACTAAACTACAGTTGACCACCATGCGACCCACAGTAACAACTGTGCCATGGCACTATTTCAGGTGACTTCAGTGTATAGTATTGATTTAAATTACTGCAGTCTGTTTGTAGACACCAGCGGTACCTCTAGTAACAAATGAAGGCACTGTACCAGTAAGTCCACTTCTGAGGGACCTCAAGCAACGTGCTGGAATACTGAATTATTCTCTTGACTTCATAGAGCAGTGTTAGAATACTCTGAAGTACTACACCACTCTGCTGACTTTAGAGGGACCTCCTGTGGTGACAGAAGGTATAACACAATTATGCTGCCTTTAGGTGGAGCTATAGTAACAACCTCCTGCTTACTTCCAATGGACACCTAGCTATGACCTGTAATACTTAATCTCTGCTCAGTCAATAACCTACAGAGGAAGAAGATAATGAAATCACTTGGAGAAGGAATGATGGGGATTGTAGTGTCATCAGCATTAATGCAATGTTGTTTACATGTGAAATTGGCTTAATCATAATATTAGTGTGGCATTTTTGTTGATAAGTTTGCATATGGAATGTGGTTCATTGAACAAATATGGTTCTGTACAGAGAATTAGTAGATGATGGTGACATGTTCTACACAAACTAATGATTACTTCATGATAGCGCAAAGATGAGTATGGACTACGATTATTGTTTGATGGGCCTGAAGTGACCATGAGAAACCAAAGAAAGAATTAATTAAAGGTATTTTTATAACTCTTGACAATAGCATGTGCCAGTGCAAGCTGATGTAGGCTTAAATATATAGAAGAAATAATATAAGTGATTAAATCAAGAATTCCTGCATTATTTATAACCAAACAGCACATAGTCACTTTTTTTTAAGTTCAAGAAAAGGTTTATTAAAAAGATTAATATGATCATAAAAACAATACTTCATATATGCAGTTATTTGGTAATACATTAATACATGAAGGTGTAATAAAGAATAATAATGATAAATAATAACCATTAAAATAGTAAACGGATATTATAGAAGATGATATGAATACAATGAAAGGTTCACAGAAATCGTAAATAACAGTACATGTGAAAAATACACAATTAAAAAAATATTATAGAAAATGATAAATTAAACATAATTATAAATAAACAATAGGAGGTTAAGGAGGCTTGGTAACTTCTTGTTGTGAGGGAGCATGTAAAGAAGTTTTCTTCATGGTATCATCTATTAATTGTGTGAGTGGGCCCCAAAGGTGAGAACGTTTAGTAGCAAGAGAGATAGGATGAATGAGTGCTGTATCGAGGCGATGATTGTGACATACAGCATACCACCAAGCTAAATATGACAATTTAGAGGAATCTTTCCAGTTTTTTTATGTTTGCTGAAAAGCTGTAGTTATTAACAAATCAATAAGTGGTAACTGGGATTGACTCGTTTTCCAGTCCGGTGTTAAACTACCTAGGAAAATGTTTGTGGGGGAGAGTGGAATTGTGGTGTGAAAAATAGTGTTGATTTGGTGCCAGACCTGTTTCCAGAATATAATAACATGTGGACAGGTGAAAAGCATATGATGGAGATCAGCATCAACCTGGGAACATATCCAGCAAATGTTGATATTTGTGTTGTGTATTTTATGTAGGTATGTGGGGGTAAGAAACAATCTGTTGTAAATAAAGAAGAGTGTTTGTATTGTGCTGGCCGCTCTGGATTATTTCCTAAGTTTCGTCCAAATTCTGTTCCAAAAAGAGATAGGCCAATTCGTTCCCAGATCGGATTTCCATTAGAGTACCGCTTTGGTTTTGTCTCGGATCTCAGGAGGTACCATTAAACGGAAATAAATAGTGGATGCTTTGGGGTTTATGTACAAAAGGTTATTCCTTCGGAAAAGGGGGTGGGAGGGTAAGGAAGGTGAAGATTTGAGTTTAGCATAAGTATCAAGTATTGCTTTCTGCAAGGACAAAATGTAGGTTTAAAGGAAGAAGGCAAATGATGAAGAGTTTGGAATTGCGTAAATTGAATGGGTACGCCCTGATCTAAAAATTGATTAACCCAGAGTAGACCTTTATTTCTCCAAGCCTTCCAATATATAGGTTTCCTATTAAGAAGGATTTGTTTATTGTGCCAAATTGTGGAATTGAGAAAAGTGTGTAAGGGGCCGATTACGATGGCGGGCGGACAGTCCGCCCGCCAACGCTGGTGGAAAAGGGACCGCCCACCATAAGTGTGGCAGTCCCGTAAAACGAATTAGGATGTGCCTGCCACACTGACAGGCGCATCCTGTATGTTTACATTGCGGCGAGTGGCAGCACCTGCCACAATGTAAAAATGCATGTCTTACATTTGCATGTACAATGTGGCAGGCACCGTGCGTTGCCTGCCACCTTGTACATGCAAATATAGGGGGTTACCATAGGTACCCCCATGTGCAGCATCCCAGCCCCCCACACCCCTGGGGTCCCGCAGTGGGCCCTCAAAGGAATTTTCCGCCTGTCTTTGTGCGGCGGGAACTCCGCCGCAAAAGACAGGCATCCTAATGTCCATGGCGGTGCCTGCACGGCACCTCCTCCATAGACCCCTTGTACCTGGTCCCGCAAGGCGAGCGGAAAAGGCCCGCCTTGCAGGACCACGGCCGTCGGTCTTTCTGTCCGCCGAGGTACCTTTCCCCTTTTCACCGCCATCCTAATTTGGCGGTGAGAATTATAAGGGTGATGGTGGGAATTCCGCCACCGCCGGGCTGGCGATCCTCACCGCCGGCCCAGCGGTGGCAGAATTCCCACCATCGTAATAAGCACCACTGTTATGTACTACTAAGTGGAATGCAGGGGATAGTAGTTTACAGGGTTGCTTAATTATGGGAGTAGAGAGCTTTTGTGGTTTGCGAGTAAAGGAGAGATAGTCCTGAAATGAGAAGGGAGCTAAAAATAAGGTCTCAAGATCCACCCAGAAAGGTTTATCTTCAGATTGATTAGTGTTTCAATTAGATAGTTGTCGTAACTGAAAGGCTTTGTGATTATTGGAGAAATGGGGGAAATTGACACCGCCTTCAGATTTTGATCTTGTTAATTTCTGTAACGCCATTCTTGGTTTTTTAGCGTTCCATAAAAAAGAAGTAAAAATAGAATTAATCTTTTGACAAAATTTAGATGGAAGCTCATAATCACTTAGCACCTGGAAAATAAGTAATACCAATGTTTAATCACAAGTGTAGTACAATTACTTAAGAACTATTACTAGAGGTATTTTAAAATGAACTACTATTGGTTATTTCCTCGAACTCAAGCCTTCAGAAAACCCCAGACTTATAGGCCAAAAGGAAGGGGTGAAACACGTGTTGACTACATCAGCCTTAAAAGCTGACAAACTCTATAATTACGATGGTACTAAAGGATACCAGAATTATATTGGAAACATAAGTCTATCAAACCAGGATATATCACTAAAGAAGTATTTGGAATTATATTGTTTGTATCTGAAAACAAAATATACACTATGGATAACTGAGATCATTGGCAATGGACATTAAAATATTTTCTCATTAAAGTTTTGCTGTTTTTTTCATATCTTTCAACTTTTGCATTACGTGCTACTCCATACTCATCAAGAAACATACACCCTATACAGTAAAACAATTTTAGCAAACAAGAGGCGTTGTGGGCCCTACCTTTAAGCAGTGTAAAATTCTCCCCACTACTGATAGCAGGCCGAGTATTGGCAAGCAGGCCTAGAGTTGCTTCTGCCGATTAAAGACTTAACATATTTCTATAGCACAGATCTGGTTGAGCAAAGTAGCCTGCAGACATCTGCACTAGAAGAGCACAATGCACAGGTCCCTGGTTTACAATGTGGGTGTGGACATGCTGAGGGAGCTGGATACATTGTGATGTTTAAAACGCCCATGCAAAGTTATGGAAGGTGAAGTGACATCTCTGACCTTTCAATGAACACTGGCTGTGCTGTCTCACCTGAAGAAGGGATAGATGGCTCAACGGCGGAAGTAGGAGTATATCCTTGAGGAAGTGGAAGTGAAAACCTCAGAATCCGGCCATACAATGCACCAGCTGAGTGTATGACATCCTTGTAGAATAGCTGTGCTAGTGAAGCACTCCCACAGCATGGCTAATTTGAATGGAGCTCAGTGTGAGACCACCAGAGACCACTTAGAGGTGGGGCATGTAAAAGTAACATGCGTTATCTAAGTTATTGAAGTGGGGCAAACAAGTACATGTTTTTCTTGTGAATGTTCACGTAGGTGCATTCTGGATATCAGCATAGATGTGAATGTGCTATCTCAATATAATTATAAAATACCCTTAATGTGTCCTCAGTCATACTGCTTTGTTACAATCACCTCCTAAACTTGAATGTTGATTGTTTACTGCATTTATGATGGCAATATATCTTTAACATAGTACCACTGATTTTCCAAACCTTAGCTACTGTTCTAAGTTATAACTATTAATTATATTATGGCATAAATATGTTTCAGGAATTAAAATTGTCCTATTAAAGCAACTACTGCTGGGTTTCAACTCATGTTCTATTTACTTTCAGGTGTGAATGTGGCCCTGGTTGGTCGAGCCACACAGTCAAGTATTCTTGGTGGAGAATATTTTAGGCAAGGTTACCTGTCAGATGCAAGCAACGCCATAGATGGAAATCAGGATCCCGAATATTTACATGGATCCTGCTCCCATACACATGATCATTATGGTCCCTGGTGGAGGGTGGATTTACTGAAACCACATAAAATTTATGCCATTTCCATCACCAACAGAAATGCTGTTCCTGAAAGGCTGAATGGAGCAGAACTTCTCATAGGAAATTCCCTAACAAACTATGGAAATAACAATGCAAGGTACAATGTATACTCTGTTCACTTGTATTTGCCATTAACAGATGACAGATGCTTGTTTCTTTGGTTCAGCTTTGGAGATTATTGTAGTACTTGACTTACAATTCCAGTTCTGCATGTGATCAGAGTAATGGATCAGTCATCTTGAACTGAAGAGTGCAAGTATTCAATTTACTAAATACATAATTTAAATGAATATTATGGAAAATAAGTTAGAGTAAATACAATCCTGTGAAATGATTTCCACTCTGTTCACATGTGCAAGATATATTTCAAAGCAAGTGTACAGGTGTATGTGCTGTATCTTACTTTTAAAGACCTTAATTTAATAATTGTTTTGTCACAATCAATGTTACTTATTTGGATAAATAAGGACAGTACCTCAATTTACTTTCAGTTTGTTTTAGTTATTTCCTTCCACCAGGTCCTCATTTTATTCATTTCCTTGTGATCTGAGAAATGTTTTAGTCGTTTATTTTTACTTTACTTAGTTAACTGTAGTACATAATTATATGGCACCTTACTTTGTCCTCCTATTCCTTGCGGAACTCTGCTCAGACCTCAAACTTGTTTCTGAATTGAGCTCCAACTCCCCTCGTCATATTTACTAGCTGATTGTTGCAGCAGTTTTTTGATGGGGGTCACTGATTGCTCATACAGTGGACGCTTGATGTGGACTTTTCAAAAGCAAGTGTGTTTGTTTGGTCCTTGCCCGATAGTGCCAAAGGCACAGAGAGCTGCCATAGTGGGTATCATGGGGAAATATCCTCCTTAGATTAAAAATCGACCTGGACAGCTTCCTGCAGCTCCTTTCATGTTGTAATGTTGTACATATTTAGCACTTATGAATGGTGTGTTCTTACAACTGATGTAATGAAGGAACTTACTCGTATTTTGAAAGGTCGGTTTCTGTCCAATCATACTTTTGGACAATAACCACTTACTCTGTGTTTTCCTTGTTCTGGGTGTAAGATGCCTTTATATTCCCGAGTGTACACTACCACCCATCTGGAGTGTCAGGCCCCTAAGCTGTCAAATTGCCCACAGCAGCGCTCACTGCTTGCCTGAGGTTTTCCATTCTCTACCACAAACACGGTGGTTGGGCTCCGGGCAACATTCTGCCTGGGCAGAGACTTCAGAGTCTTATGTGGTAGCTCACAGGGGAAAGGCATCCATGGATATGAAATATCGAATCCAATTCTATTGCTTCCTGGGCTTGTTGCAGCTGCTAGCAGTAATCGGGGAAGCACATGCATTGTGGGACATGCGCGCTATGGATAGAAAAGCATATGTGCACTTCCACTCAAACCCTGTCAGGTTGCAGCTCTGCAGACTTGCCGCAGAGGAGAAGCACAAATTATAAAACAGTAAGAATATATCCTCTCCCCAGGGTGGCAGTAATATAATCATACTTCACCAGTGTGATAAGCACAACAAACTATGAAATGTGGGAGGCGGAGCTTGTTCGCGACCAAGATGGCCGCTTGAGTGCATAGCTCCCATATACCCCCACATTATCCTGCAACTATTAGGTTCCTGAGGTGTTTAGCGAGCTCCACTGTGCCACATTTGGTGACCGGAGATGGTGGGGAGTTTATAGCTCTTACTCCTGCTCCCTTGCGACTTTGGAAGGCGGAGTTCGGCCTGGCCTGTAGTGGCGCCAGAGAATGGGCCTGAATCCCCGGACTGGAGTAGCCGCCGATGTCCCTCAACTGCTCACATTCCTGATACTTCTTGTGGCGCCCAGCAGCTGGCGTTGAGACACACCACTCTCCCTGCCCGATGAGACTCGCACCCTTTCCCCTGAAGTCCTGCCTACAGATGAATACCTCTACTGCTCTCTGGTGAGGTATTTAGAGGGAACTACATTGTGGGTGCCCTCCTGCCTGTGCCCTCCTTCACGCTGCCTTCACTGCCTGAGCCTGAGGGCCCATGTGAGCCCCCGAGGGTTTGGGCCTGCATCTGTTGGAACGACCTGCGACGCTCATGGAACCGGGTTGCATGCTGGATGTGATCCTGGGCCCACGCTGAGGGAGGTGCGTGTCTGACATATTACCTGCTGGCACCTTGCCTTGCCCTTGCTGCCGCCTTCTGGTGATACTCGTCTGCTGGGTGGGGTGTAGCCTGTGGTACCCCCTACTGCTGCTGCGAGGTGGGTTGCCAGGTATCCTCCTCCTGGGTCGTGCAGGGGGTTAGTCCAGGTCTGGACTGTCCCATTAGAGGTCTGCGGCCCACGGCGGCTGCCCCACTTGCCTCCATTACCCTCTCAGGACAACAAACCAAATGCCAATGCTGATCAACAATTTCAACCACTTTGAAACATGGTGCAAGAACAATGAAGCAAAGTGGCCATAAGCTAATCAATAGCTTTTATTTCAATTGCACATATAGTTTTTTGTTTTCTTATTTCGCAAATAAGCTGAGCTTATGGCCGCATTGCATCATTGTTCTTGTGCCACTTCAATTTGAGGGCTTCACTTTATCGTTATACCTAGACTTTACTTTTAAGGTCTAAGAAGTGTCGCGTCGGCGAGAGCAGGAAACACACAGGAGATGGTAGGGGCAGTCAGCGTCTTTCTTTATTTGCCTGTATACATATATCTGGATGTCGCGCTATGCATGAGCCGCGCTCGTGGTCCCCTGACCTCTCACCCCGAGGTCCTGCGTGTAAGTGATCCCTGACCTCCTCCCCTGACCGGATGTGGTGTCCGGTGTCCCTGTCCCCCTGACCCTGAGCCCCAGGGTCCTAGTGCCATCATATGGGCACGACATCTCCCCCCTTGTTGCAAACAAAGTTTCTTGCCAATTGTCCCCATGACTCGTGACAGTGATAGTAGAGAGAGATGGAGAAGAGCGAGAGAGAGAGAGAGAGAGAGAGAGAGAGAGAGAGAGAGAGAGAAATGTGTGTAGTGATAGTCCCCTCACATCTCTTCGATCAGTCTCTTGGTCTTTTTACACTCTCGCCTTGGTCACTGTTCTCCGACGGCTGGTGATGGATCTTCTCGCGATGTCTCTCTGGTCGGTTCTTTCTTTGGCGTGTCTTCTTCTTTTTCGGTTTTCACTTCCTTAAAGTGGGAACTGTTTCTTGTGATCTGGCTTTGGCCGGCTGCCGCTGTGATCATAGGCCCGTTCACTTTCACCACCTTCAGCGGATCCTTTGCGAACGCGCTGCCTGACTTCCTCACTTGCCGCTGTTTCACAATTACCATGTGCCCTTCCTCTATCTTGTGGTTTGTTGCGTGCCTTCTTTGATCGGCGTATTCTTTCATTTTCTCTTTTTGTCTCTTGTCTCTGATGGCGATGTCTTTCTGTTCCGCTTTTTCTCCTTCTTTTATCTGCGGCAGTCTTGTTCTGCTCACTCGCCCTAGTACCAATTCAGCGGGGCACTTCCCCGTGGAACTGTGTGGTGTGTTCCGATAGTCCCTCAGTACCTGGCACAGGGCTTGTCCGATCGAAATTTCGGTCAGCCTGGCTCTTTGCACCGCCTTTTTGATGGTCCCCATGAACCGCTCAGCCATCCCGTTTGCTTGCGGCCACAGTGGCGTTATTCGTCTGTGATGTATGCCTAAGTAGGCCATGAACCTCTTGAATTCTTCGCCTGAGAATGGTGGGCCATTGTCTGTTTTCAATGTTTGCGGCGAACCCCATGCTGCAAAAATGTCATCCAGCACTGGCAGCGTTGCGTTCGCAGATGTTGATGACACTGGCTTTACTAGGGGAAACCTTGAGTACTCGTCTATCACGACCAGAAAATAGCTTCCTGTTTCTAGCGGCCCGTAGAAGTCTGCTGCCAGCTCTGTCCACACAGCCTGTGGTAGCGGGGACATTTGCAGGGGTTCCGGTTTTGGCGGTGGTCCTGTTATTTGACATGTGTGGCACTTTGTCACCATCGTTTCCACCATGCTATCAAGTCCCGGGAACCACACTTTTTCCCGCAGCATCTTTTTGGTAGCTACCATGCCCCGGTGTGACTCGTGTGCCAGCTCCACTGTTTTTCTTCTCAGCGTTTGGGGTATCACTATTCTCGTGCCTCTCATTATTGTTCCGTTTTCACATTCTGACAATTCCTCATTTATTCTTTTAAATGCCAGCAGTTCTTCTTTGTCTATTCCTCGTCCTACGCACATGTTGCTGTTCACGTGTACCCATCGTTGCGCCCTATTGATTCTCATTGCCTCTTGCATGGTGTCGTCCTGTTTCGTTTCTTTTTTCAGTTCACTCGCTGTTATTGTCGCAGGTGTACTCAGTTTCAGTGCATAATTCAGGTACTCTTCTGCCATTGTGGTCGCTTGTGAGTCTTGTGGTAGGGGGTGCCTTGACACGTAGTCTGCTGGGTTTTGCTCTTTTCCCGGCTTGTGAATAATTTTAAAATTGTAATCCATGAGCCTGATTCCCCACCTCTCTATTCTTGGCGGTATCTTTGCATTCGGGTTGCCATATATTGTTATCAAGGCCTGATGATCCGTTACGATCGTGAACGGCTTTCCGTATACGAACATGTGGTAATGTTCACATGCCCATACCACTGCCAGGCTCTCTTGTGAATATCCTTTCTCAACTTCTGTCAGACTCTTGCTCCCATACACGACGATGTGTCTTGGGGAATCTCTCCCGGGCTGATGTTGTGCTAAAATTGCTCCCAACCCCACGGGGCTTGCATCCACTGTCAGCTCAGTGCATAGTTTCGGGTCGAAGTAGGCCAAATGATCCACTGCTGTCACTGCCCTTCTTATCTCCTCAAACCCTTTGTCACACTCGCTGGTCCACTGAAAATTTTGCCCTTGTTTCGTCAACTCTCTCAGTGGCGCGCTGACGGTGGCGAAGTCCTTGATGTAGCGCGCGCAGTAACTTTCTAGCCCCAGAAACGATCTCACTTCTGCCACGTCTGTGGGCTTCTTTGCTTTTTCCAGTGTCTCTACCTTGCTGTGATCTGGCCGCATTCCTTTTTTGGAAAAAATGTGACCGAAGAACACTAGTTCATTCCGCCCCAGTTCGCATTTTTCTTCATTTAGCGTTAGGCCTGCTTCTTCCAGATGTGAGCATACCTCTCTTAAGGCCATGTCGTGTTCTTCGTCCGACTTGCCGAACACCAGGATATCGTCACTGTAGTTCAGGCTGTTTTTGACCGGCCTGATGATTTGACGAATTGTCTCTTGAAAAAATGTCTGCAGCCGATGAGATCCCAAAGCTCAACCATTTGTACCTAAATAGTCCGAGGTGAGTGGAGAACATCGTGATGTACCGCGAATGGGGGTCTAGTTCAAGTTGGTGGTACCCCTTGCATAGATCCAGTTTTGAGAATCGTCTCGTGCCTGTGAGGCAGCTAATCATGTCGTCTAGGTGTGGGCCTGGATGTCGCTCACGTTCAATTGCCTTGTTCGGGATCCTCATGTCCACACATATTCTTATCTTCGATTTGTCTTTCTTTGGGACGGCCACGATGGGTGATACCCACGGTGTGGGTCCATCCGCTGGTTCTATGATGTCCTGTTTTAGTAGGGCTTCCAGCTCTTCCTCTACTTGTGGCTGTAGGTGTATGGGCACCCTTCTGTGATGTTGCGCAACTGGTCTTATTGTTTCATCTATGTGCAATGTTATCTGCCGTCCTTTCAGCTTCCCTAACCCTTTTATCAGTTTTGGATATTCCTTTAGAATGTTTTTCTTTTCTGACTTCGGATACGTAATTTCCATCAGCCCTATCACTTGTGCCGTGACGTTGCTCAGCAAGCATGGCGCTGGAATGTCTCCTTTTAGTTCTGTGAGTCTTTTATCCTTGTATCTTAATTCTTCTTTGAATTTCCCCAAGTTGATCACTGGTCGCTTTCCATCTTCTCGTATTCAGAGACGCACATGATATTGCACGTTGCGCCACTGTCCAAAACAAATGTGGCATCGTGTGACCCCACTTTTATTGTTACTGATTCTGTTTTCTTTATTTTCTTCTTGTCCACCAGACATATTATTTCATCGCGCTCTTCTTCGTCTTCTTCTGAGTCTGTGTTGACCTCTGTCATGAGGTATAGCCGCTCCGTTTTCTCTTCTTCGCAATCTTCCCCTGATTCTGCGGACACATTGCTCATTCCTGTCTCGACATGCCTGATGTGTCTGCGCGTCGGCATTCTTCCTCTGCTGGTTCTTCCACGGTCATTCCTGAACTGTGTCCCTTGACATACGCTTGCGTAATGGTCTCTTCCATTGCATTTTCGGCACGTCTGGCCAAACGCTGGGCATGGGCCTCGGTGTGGGAACTCTAGTTCGCATCTGTAGCATGTTCCTTCTTGCTGCTTCCTCCCGGCCTGGCCGCCTCTGTCTTGTCTCCAGTTTCCTGTTTTGTTGTTGCTCGCCATCCGATGAATTTGTTCTCCACCTCTTCCTTTGCCTCGTTCCATTTCTTTCGCGTGTGCTGTTGCTCGCGCTTCTGCCCTCGCTAGGGCTAGGATGTTCTCTAGTACTATCGGCTCTTTCAGTATTCTTGTTTGGAATTCTATGTCCCGACAGCCTGTGATGATCAGTAGTCTTATGGCCTGCTCGTTATCAAACTTATCAAATTCACAGTGAGTCACTAGTTTCCTCAACCTCGTTGCGAAGTCGTCTAGTGATTCATCAGCCTGTTGGGAGGCGATCGTGAAGCTATACCTCTCAAAATCGACATTTCTTTGCGGATCGAACTTGTCCGTCAGGCACTTTGTTAACTTGTCATAGGTGTTAATATCTGCAGTTTGCAGTGTCACCAGCAGGTCCTCGACCTCATCGCCCACTAGATTTAGAAACAGTCCTCGTTTCTTGGCCGCTGTGACATCTGTTGCGTCAACATAGTTTTCAAAACGCCTGAGCCATTTCTCCCATCTTATCCCTGTTTGTGGTTCAGATAGGCTGAATGGCAGTGGTCTTCTGTATTGCGCACTTGGTTTTGGGTCTGCCATTTGTGTTCTTTTCTCTCCTGTTGTTTACTTTTCTCTTTTGTCACTTTTGTCCTCTTTATTTTCTTGTTGCACTTCGTCACTTCTGTGACCTCCTTAGCCTTGTTTCCTCTTTCTTGTCTTTTCTGCCTCTGTTCTTTTACCCTTCTTTTCTTCTTCACTGGTCTTTCTTCTCTTTGTTATTTGTTAATATACTCTTCTCCTGCCTTCTTTTGCCTTTGCCAGTGCTTTTATTTGCTTGCCGGTGCTTTTTCACTTTCAGGTGTTTTTTTTTCCTTTATTATTTGTTACTATACTCTTTTCTTGCCTTCTTTTGTCTTTGCCAGTGCTTTTTTTTATTTGCTTGCCGGTGCTTCACTTTGAGGTGCTTTTTCTTCGTTTCCGCGCTGTGCCTGGCCTTAAAATGGCTGCCGCGCTCGTTCTGGGCTCTTATTGGCCTGTCTCTAATATGGCCGCCGTACTCTCGCGGTACTTTCTGACCAATCACTGTGCAGCCTGTCTACAAAATGGCCGCCGCGCGGACTCCTTTTTCCTATTGGTCCTGGCGCCTGGCCCCAATATGGCCGCCGAGACTCTCGCGAGAGCTCGCGCTGGCTTTCAGTTTTCTTCTACGTTCGCGCTCTTTTTGCTGGGCGCTTACCGGGGCAGATGTTTCTTCCTGTGCAGCGATCGGGGTGGGCTCCCACGTCGCTGCAGACACTTTTGTGGCGCTTTGTTCTCCTTCTCGACCCCGACGCGATCCAGGGTGGGCTCCTGGTTTCGAATCACTATTCCTGCATGCCGGTCTTCGATCCTCCTTCGTCGCCAGTTGTCGCGACGGCGAGAGCAGGAAACACACAGGAGATGGTAGGGGCAGTCACTGTCTTTCTTTATTTGCCTGTATATATATATCTGGATGTCGCGCTATGCATGAGCCGCGCTCGTGGTCCCCTGACCTCTCACCCCGAGGTCCTGCGTGTAAGTGATCCCTGACCTCCTCCCCTGACCGGATGTGGTGTCCGGTGTCCCTGTCCCCCTGACCCTGAGCCCCAGGGTCCTAGTGCCATCATGTGGGCACGACAAGAAGCTCGTCGACAATTTGCCCCTTTGAAGAAGCAACTAAGAGAACACAATATTGAATATGTCAGGCTCTACCCCGCCAGACTCCGGACTAATCGCCAGGGACAGTCACACATTTTTACAGACCCAAAGGCCCGACAGAGGGCCATGAAAGACTGGGTGAGAGTCCATCGGCGCAGCCCGCCTCGGCCCTTACTGGTTGAAGCGGCGGGAGGAGATCTAGATGAGCAGGACTAATGGGGCGTCTATGATGCTGGCAGATAATCCGATTGTAGATGGGGTTGGGGGTGGGGGATTATGCATTGTTTGGGACGGTTTTTTTTATGTGCTGTTTGTGCATGCTTTCTATATATGGTACTGTCACTGTTCAGGATGACGGGTGCTGTGATATGATATGGGAGAGTTAGTTTGCCTGATTATGCTTCCCTTGGGCCAGAACGAAACCTCTAATATATTCTTGAGTAGAGGGGGGGGTTCTATCGTATAATTTTAGCCTCAGGATTTAACAATTTATCGGCGGTATGAGGAGCGGAAACTGTTCTAGGTTTCTTTCAGTTTATGCTTAGGAAGCGTGCCACCTCTTCCCACGTGTGTTTTACACTATGGGGGTATTGCTTTTGGAGGTTGGGGAGGAAGGGTCCTTCTTGTGTTCTATTACCACTGCTATATTGGTTGTTATCCTATGATGTTACGCAAGAGGTCTGTTGGTCTGTTTATCGACTAGGCTGGGTTGGGGTTGGAATGACGTGGGCGGGGGGTTGGGTTGAAAGGCGCCTGAAGATGCGCTGCACTGTAAGTAGACACTACACACATTTCACAGGAACACTGCGCATGTCGGTAACTTATGGCTGACACTGGCGGTATTGATGCAACGGGGCCTATCGCAGCTGATCACATTCCTCGCAGAGTAGATACACAGGGCGCTTTGCGTGCCCTCACATGGAATGTTTGTGGTCTTAACGACCACAGGAAACTACGGAAAGTTTTGGCATACCTGAACAGACATGAGATTGACCTTGCACTTTTGCAGGAAACACATCTACCTCTTTCCAGCTCGTTACTCTGTAGCAGAGGTTTGCAAGGGAATATACATGCTACTGGCTTCACCACTCACTCCAGGGGCATTCTTACATGGGTGCGCCCTAATTCACCCTTCACACTGCAGCCCCTGCATACTGGCATTGATGGCCGATTTGTGGTGTCTAGCTGTAGGGGTAGGGAGTTGGATCTTGTAGTAATTCATGTATATGGGCCTAACTATAATAACCCTGGCTTTTATACAAACTTGTTCCGTTCATTACTGGATCTTGGGGCTGGGCAGCAACTGTGGGGTGGGGATTTCAATGTAGTAATAAACCCAAATTGTGACCGCTCAGGGGGGCCGCCTAGACAAGTGACTGCCTCAGCACGTACTCTCGCCGCATATATGATATGTGGAGACTTACGGGATGTATGGAGACAGGGTTTTCCTGATAAAGGGGGATTCACTCCCTATTTGACATTTCATGACTTGCATACACGTATTGACTACTGGCTTGCTTCCAGACAGCTATACAACCAGGTGCTTGCACGCATGTTTTCAGACCACTCTCCGATTCTGGTCGTTATTGATACCCCTTCTAAGAGAATACCTCCTTACACGTGGCGGTGTCCTCCCTATTCTCTTCTAGACAAGGTATTCAGGGAAGAGCTAGCTGACGCTATTGAGACATATTTTGACAGAAATGTTGGCCCGGTAGGGAGTTTCCAGGTAGTGTGGGAGTCATTTAAATTTTACATTTGTGGGATCACGATGTATAAGCACTCGGGAGTTCTGAAGGCGCTGCGCAAACGGTTAACTGACTTGGAGGCTGAGCTGTCGGCACTAGAGACTCAATTGCAACTAGGTGCTGATGATGTAGTGTTGACAGAATTCAAGACTCAGTTGGAAGAGCATCAGGAAACAGCAGATGCTGAAATTAAGCACCTTGGCAAATATGCCGCAGCACTTATTTACAGGGAGGGTGAAAGACCAGGCAGGGTGCTTGCACAATTATTGTGGAACCGTCGTGATTGCTCTGGGGTCGCTGTTCTGAACTCTGTGGAGGAAGTGGCACTAACAGAGGACCAGGCCATCTCGGAGAGGTTACAGCAATTGTACTCCTCACATGGCTTGGTCTCTGAAGCTGAAATATTAGACTATTTGTCTCATATCAAGCTGCCATGGCTGAATGACACACATCGTGATATTTTGATGCGACCAATAGAGAGGGAGGTGATCCTACTTGCGTTATTTACCATGAGAGCTGGTAGCACTCCCTGAATAGAGGACTAACGGTGGCATTCTACAAGGCGTTTCTTGACCTCTTGCTGCCACACCTGACTGCACTATTCAAACACATGTGCATATCTGGCTCAATGCCGCACTCAATGAGAGAGGCGGTAATTATGGCCATTCTGAAACCGGGTAAACCCCCGGAAGATTGTTCGTCCTATCGTCCCCTCTCAATACTTAACGTCGACACCAAGCTCTTTGCAAAGATTTTAGCCACGTGTCTGGTGCCCCTGCTCCCTATCCTAGTTGCGCCGTAGCAGGCGAAGTTTGTACTGGGCCTTAATATAGCCTACAATTTGCGTGCAGTATTTGGGCCGTTGCAACACACTATCCCAGAGTTGCGTGCAGTAGCGGTCTTTCTCGATGTGGAGAAAGCATTTCACTTTGTGGAATGGCCCTTCATGAGGCAGGTGCTGACACGTCTGGGCATAGGTCCGGTCTTTCTGCAGTTGCTAGGAGTGCTCTATAGTTCGCCATCGGCACGTATTAAAATTTGAGACTTCGTTACGGGACCGATAAATATTTCACGGGGCACGCGACAGGTCTGTCAGCTCTCACCAATTCTCTACACACCTGTAGCAGAACCCTTAGCTTGCACATTGAGGGAGTACCATGGGAATAAGGGCATACACATCCCTGGATATAATCTCATAGTTTCGACCTATGCTGATGATACTCTCTTATATGTGCGCGAGCCCGAACACCATCTTTCCTCTGTATTATGTGAGGTGGTACTATTCGGGGGAGTCTCGGGTCTCCAGGTTAATTGGTCTAAGTCCCTCGTGTTCCCCCTTTCGCCGTCCACGTCCCAATTTGACCTTGACTATCCACACCAATGGACTACGGACTCAGTCAGGTATCTTGGAATACAAGTCCACTCTGAGTCAGAGGTGGACTTTCATGATAATTATGCTGCATTGGTAAGCACGTTGGAAGATGATCTAGATCGTTGGATTCGATTGCTGTTGACGATGCTAGGTAGGATTTCAATAATGAAAATGATAATTCTCCCTCGATTCCTAATCCATTTTACGAACATTCTGATGATCCGCCCTGGCGCATTCTTTTAAACACGACTCTGATGATCAAGTTAGCTTGGGTGGGCAAGCAGCCAGGAGTCAAATGGCAAATTCTCACCCTAACGTACTACATGGGTGGACTAGGAGTGCCGGACTTTGACCTTTACTATAGAGCCGCGCAATGCGCACATGCTTAGTTATGGATACACGGTGCATCTGATATCCCTTTCCTACGCATAGAGCGGGAGGTGTTGCCCCTCGCCTGCTGCCCATGTTGCTCTTTGCGCCCACAGATCACAGAACTGGCATTCTAGATTCCGTCAGAGCTACTAATCATACCTGGCACCATCTTTTGAAGTTGCAGGCTGGGGTTCTGCTGTATTCACCTTTGGTGCCTCTTGAGTGGTGCCACTGGCTGTTGCCATGTAGTGATGGTAGTGTCGTTTGCGCGCTTAATTCCATTGGGGGCCATACTATAGGCGACTTGTTTGTTGATCGAATAATAAAAAACTGGGACTCTGTTACTCAAGGGGAAGAAGCACCCTAGCTTCTAAATACATTTCAATATCACAGTACAAGACATGCATTGTTGCGTCTGTTGGGCTCTGACCTGACCGAACCGCCGGAGGTGACCGCTCTCTTCCTAATCATAAAGACGCAAGCTACGAAGGGAATGGTCTCTGAGATCTACAAACAAGCTATATCATATAGAGGTAACCACTACACTAAAGTCCGCTTAGCCTGGCAATTAGACCTGTCTAAGGAAATAGATGAAATGTGGTTATACTTCTGCCAAAACATAAAACAAGTTTCTCTTAATGGTAGGCACAGTCTAATTCACTTTAATTTTCTAAATAGGGTCTATTATACTCCCGAAAGACTATGTAGATGTGGGTTACACGCAAGCTCGCATTGTGCTGGTTGTAGTGAACAAGTAGCTGATTTTGCAAATCTAGCGTGGCTCTGTCCGGGGGTGGCTGAGTTTTGGAGAAAAATGTTCTTGGAATTGTCAGCTATTAGCTTCAACCGGACCCAACTCTGGCGCTCCTGGGCTTCTTGAAGCCCTAGCCTAAGGGGCTGAGCAAGTTGGTTGACATGGGATTACTCATAGCAAAGCAAAGGGTGGCCATTTGCTCGTTAAGGGGCCCTCTTCCTGTGCTATCCCACTGGGCCACTGACAAGTCAGACTGCTCTACTCAAACGGAACATTTCAGTGCTCTCTTTCCCCCCCGCAATTGACCCAAGAATATCTGGACACTGTGCTATATGTATAGGGCCAATAAATATACTGAGAACTGGGACACGTTGGGTGGTGTATAGCTAGGCGTCTTGTGTCTTGAATCTGCTTCTGCTTCATTACAAGCTGGAAGGTGTGAGTTGCCCTTGGATGAATGCTGGAAGGGCATGTCAGGGAATAAATTATAGATGTTTTGCTGCCAGCGGTGTATGTACCCGAGACCTCACTGATTGACCCCATTATTTGTGTATATATTTTAAGTATCATTTGCGTTGTTGATAACAGCTTGGTGTGTAGCCCTGTTGCACTTTGAACCTACAATAACTCTTCCTAATCGACTGTCATTGTATTACCATGATAATTGTAAGTGTCGACATTCTATTATATCGCCTGCATCTGATACGCCTTTGTTCTTGCTTTAATGCAATAAAGAGATTAAATAAAAATAAAAATGAAAAAAACTATAAAATTTACGTACTCTTGCAACTAGTGCTGCCGACCAGTTCTAGTTGTCTTGGAGGCTGGAGCTACTCCCCTTCAGCTAGTTTGCTGTTGGAACTTTCCTTGAACCCTTCCTCAGGACCTCCAGGACTTTACAAATCTTCGTGAGAGACAGGGAGCAGAGAATGATAGTCACATATGGAATACTTGCAATGCAATGGAGAATAGCCTCATGCTTAAAATATTTACAGGTAATATGAATTAAAGCAAGAGAGTACCACTCAGAGTAAAGCCATTGTCGGTATGTAATTTAAGCAATACCGTTTGTCCCCTCTTATCATGATTTCATAGCAAATGAGATTTAGCAAGTGAACACAACACGGACAACTGGCAGTGCATGCTGAACAGAAATATTTTTTTTTAATAGAAAACAGAAATTCAACTCTCCCCTATTCCTTCATAGGGGATAGAACCATCTATCCAATGCATTTTTTGTCCTTCAGAGAGCCTATAATGTTTAGGAAAGTTAGCTGAATCAGACCATGTAGCTGCCTGGCAAATCATGGAAATCGAAGCACCTTGCAACTTAGCTACTGTAGAGGACATACTAAGCGTTGATCTTTCTTGGCTTGCCAATAGACAGACTTGACCCTCAACTTCAGAGGCCTTTGCAATAAGAGACTTGATCCACCTTCTCAAAATCGTAGTTGCAGATTTTTCTCCTCTTCTTCCTGTGTGCTCCTAGTCTGTCACTACTAGGAAGAAACCAATTTACTATTCGGGAGGCTAGTTCCAGGATCTGACGTCACATGCCATCTAGCCAGACTGCGCCAGCAGTGCAGAGTTGATCCAAGTGAGCCGGGTGGTACACAGACACCCAGGCACCCAGCATCAGACCCACCACTTCACTCTCAAGGCTCAAGGTACTGTTATGAACCCCAATGTACTGCAACATAGGCCTAGGTAGTTTCACGACCTAAGTAAGAGAGTAGGATCTGCTTCTTATAATTACCCCCGCTTTCTGTTGATGTTTCACTGTTTTCGACTTAGTTTGGATGGGATCCTGCTATCAAGGAACCCAGAAGCTGCTTTCCCTCTAAATTCATTGCATGTACTTTAGGTACACCACAGATTGGATTCTGAGGTACCCTTATACGTCCCTAGCATATGGCATACTATATACCTAGGGCATAGGCACCCCAGAGGCCTCCCAGGGGCTGCAGCATCTATTATGCCATCCCTGGGAGACCGTTTAAAATGACACAACGGGTCTGCTACAGCAGCCTGTGTAAGGTGGTGCATGCACCCCTTACTTAGATATAGGTTCACTATATATATCCTAATTACTGCACATATAAAGCTATCAGTCACCCCTATGGCAGGCCTTATCAATCCATTTGGAACACGGCGTTGGATGTTGTCAGGCCTGATCGTGGCTACGGGGTTAGTTACTACTCATGAGCTTTAGAGATATCACCTGCAGTGTGGGAAGTTGGCCTGATGTGCAGTGTTCACTATTCTAGTGATCACTATATATCAGTCCAAACAACCCTTATTGATGATTGGTTGTAAGTCAACCTTATAGACCAGCTATCCTAGTAGCATGGATACGAGCAGTCTAAGGCTAAGACTCTAGAGGGCGTGTTAAGCCAGCTGTTTTACCATCACATTACCCCTTGAACACCCAGTGAAAGGACACCACACAAGTGTTATGAAAATAAACAGTGTATTTATTAGAATCACAACAACCCTGTACTCTTTATGAGGACAGGGTGCTAGGCACACAACAAAACTCTTACGAAAATACTTAAGTTAGCACGTTATACACAAATGCCCGAGGGGCACGAAAAACCATATACTTAAAAAGTGGAATGCGAAATTACTAGCAGGTAAGTACAGTACTAATAGGCTTTGGAATCGCTAGGACTTAACTAGGGAATCATTAGATTACTTCTAGGAGACCTAGGGGACTCGGGTGCAGAGTGTGCACTCTCACGCGGGATGCGGGACAAAGTCTATGGAGGCTAGTAAAGGCAAAGTTAGTGTTCACGGGCGAACCCGACCTGGTGGGAAGAAAACGACAGTGGATCCTGACCCTAGGATAGTGAGGCTATGCTGGGACACCGAAGTGCCGAAGTTACCTAGCCCAGGGGCTGCAGCTGCATAGGTCTGAAAAGACGTCGGGGATCTCGTTGCCGGACCAGGAGCCTGGAAGAAGGAAGTTGCTGGCAGGCGACCAGTGGAGGAAAGTTCGATGGATCCAAGCCTGGATCAAGGAAGAAGAAAACCTGAAAGCAGAGGGGACCAAGTTCTTGAATCACTAGCCAGTGATTGAGTGGGCACCAGGATGGCACCGGGCGAAGTCACCGCAGTCAGGTGAGTGGGCGCTGCTGGGCTCTGCAGTCTCTCGGACCAGGAGGCGTTGTCGGTGACCAGGATGGAGGTGCGAGCTGTCCCACGAAGGTTCTTGCTGTCGACGTCGCTGGACCCAGGATTGGGCAACAAGTCTTGGCAAATGCAAGGCCCACGCGGTGTACCTAAAATGGCGTCTTGGGTGGACCAGGAGGGTCCAGGGTACTTCTCCGATGGAGGGAAGCAAGGGCCAGTCTGGAGCAACCAGACCAGCAGCAGAAATGTCGTCGGGCGTCGTCGGGAAGGCCACAAGCCAGCGGGCTAGTAGCCAAACAACGCGGTGAGCAGCCAAAAGCAGAAGGGCCCCACGCAGATCGTGGAGATGCTGGGGGGCTGCACTTCGGTGCTGGAGCTGCTCAGGGTCGGGGCTTCTCGGACCCCAAAGCACTCACCAGGAATTCACTCGGCGGGCTTGCTGGAAAGAAGTCGTGCAGTCTTGCAGATGGCCGGTCCCTTGAGGTCTCGTCGCACCCACGGTTCTCAGCTGGGCTGTAGAGGTGGGTAGAGGTCAGAGGTGCCAGGGAAGCCGGTTCTCGTCGAGCTGGGCAGTCGGATTCCGGAGGAAGGACTTGCAGCAGACCGCAGTGTTCTTAGATGGTGCCTGCGGATGCAGGGTGACTACTCCTTAGTCACAAGGGAGAAATCTTAGGAAGAAGTCTTGAGTTCCTTTCGCAGAAAGTAGTTTCAGGATTCAAAGATGATCTGATTTGGAAGGGGGCCAGTCTCTACCTTTATCTGGGAAAAGGGGGCTGGCACGCGACTAGGTCCTGCCCTATGGGTGGGACCAGGAGGGGGGTGGTTACACCCACTTCCTTGGCGGGCTTTCCCCAGGCCAGGGGCTGGAGTGCCCCTGGAACTGGTTTCAGCCGGCCTATGCACAGTGAGCACCGGGGTGCCACTTGCAGTCACCTTCCTCTAAAGCCCTGCCTACCTACAATACACAAAACCCTGTCTGGGACGGTGCTGGCACCGCCCCTGGCAGGAAACCCTTTGTCCTTATCTCCTGCTCTGGGAGGACTCCCAGCAGCAGGAGGGCAGACTTGTGTCTCGGTGGCAGCATCCATTTTGTGGATGCTAAGGCTCTGTCTGACTTTAACCGGGGTTAGGGGTTACATACATGTCGTGTCCCTCTAGAAGGGTGGAATGCTAACCCCGTCGCCAGAATTGGCGAGGGGTTAGTATTCCAATTCGTATGACACCTTACTCGACATGTTTTGATAAAGCGATACCAGAGTTGGCACATAACCGCGAGGATTATAATGCACTTAAAAGTATATGGTATGCGATATCATGGAAACGGCTAAGGGATGGATCCCGAAAGCCGCAGACAGGCTCAGCTCATGCCAGAGCACCATCTCACACGATTCCAAGCACTCTGCCTTCAGGATTGTTAAGGCCTGCCATAGGAGTGACTGATAGGAGATCTGTGTGTCCATTTTAGGGTTAGATATAGGTATACTATATCTAAAGCAAAGGGTGAGTACACCACCTTGCCCCAGCTGTCGTGCAGCCAGTTGTGTCAGTTTAGTTAGTCAACCCAGGGGTGGCACAATACATGCTTCAGCCCCTGGGAGACTTCTGGGTACACCTCAGCCCTGGGTACAGGGACTTGGAGAGGGCCCAGTGCCAATTCAGTACCTGGGTACAATTTGGATAGAGAGAACAGCTAGGCTGTGGGTCTGATTAGCAGGCCCACAGCCAGGGAAAGTCGTAAACCAGTGCAGCAAAAAGCAAAAATCTGGGTGATCATAGGATTGCAGACCCTACTCTCCTACATGACCCCCCCCCAAACTTTGGGACAATAAACTAACCTTGACCAGGTGAGTCTTCTTGCTCTAAGTGGAAATACCTGGAGAGCCCATCAGCATTGCTGTGATCAGTACCAGGTCTATGCTCCACTGTAAAATCCATCCCCTGTAGGGAAATGGACCACCTAAGCAGTTTGGGGTTTTCACCCTTCATCTGATTTAGCCACAAGAGGGGCTTATGGTCTGTCTGAATGGTGAAGTGAGTGCCAAACAAGTAGACCCTCAGCTTCTTCAGGGCCCAGACCACAGCAAAGGCCTCCCTCTCAATAGCTGACCAATTTTTCTCTCTGGGTGTCAACCTTCTACTAATGAAAGCAATAGGCTGATCATTACCATCAAAATTCAGTTGAGACAGAACAGCCCCCACACCCAACTCAGAAGCATCTGTTTGGACAATGAATGGCTTGGAGTAATCTGGACTCTTTAGGATAGGTGCTGTGCACATGGCCTGCTTTAGGTCATTGAATGCTTTCTGACAGCTTGCGGTCCACTGAACTTTCTTTGGCATCTTTTTGCTTGTCAGGTCATTAAGAGGGGTCACTATGGACCCATAATTTCTGACAAACTTCCTATAGTACCCAGTCAGGCCCAAGAAAGCTCGAACCTGAGTCTGGGTGATTGGAGGAGTCCAGTCCTTGATGGCCTGTATCTTACTCTCCAGTGGCTGAACCTGGCCTCCACCTACAAGGTGGCCCAGGTATACAACCTGTGTCTGCCCTATCTGGCACTTTGTGGCCTTGATAGTGAGGCCTGCCTTTTGCAGAGCCTCTAACACTTTCCTCAGGTGGACCAGGTGATCCTCCCAGGTGGAGCTAAAGACAGCAATATCGTCTAGATATGCTGCACAGAAGTCATCCAGCCCAGTGAGGACTTGATTCACCAACCTTTGGAAGGTGGCAGGTGCATTTTTCAGTCCAAAGGGCATTACCACAAATTGATAATGCCCTCCAGGGGTAGAAAATGCTGTCTTGGGTTTGGCCTCCTCAGCTAACCTGATTTGCCAATACCCAGCTGTCAAATCAAATGTACTTAAGAAGTTGGCAGAAGCCAATTTATCTATAAGTTCATCTGCTCTTGGTATTGGGTGGGCATCAGTCTTAGTGACTGCATTGAGGCCTCTGTAGTCTACGCAAAACCTCATCTCTCTCTTACCACCCTGGGTGTGAGGCTTTGGCACTAGAACTACTGGGCTAGCCCAAGGGCTATCTGAGGGCTCAATGACTCCCAACTCCAACATTTTCTGCACTTCAGTTTTGATGCAGTCTCTAACATGATCAGGCTGTCTGTAGATTTTACTCTTGACAGGCAGACTGTCCCCAGTGTCAACATCATGGGTACACCAATCAGTTTGGCTGGGTGTCAGAGAGAACATATGTCTGAAGGATTGCAGAACTTGCCTGCAATCCTGTTGCTGATGTTCAGAGAGGCTGCCACAAAAGACAACACCATCAACTGATCCATCATCAGGATTCTGAGTGAGCAGGTCTGGGAGAGGGTCACTCTCTTCCTCCTGTCCCTCATCTGTGGCCATGAGCAAGCTCATGTCCTTCCTGTCAACATATGCCTTGAGCCTGTTAACATGGAGCACTCTGAGAGGGCTCCTGGGAGTTCCAAGGTCCACCAAGTAGGTAACCTCTCCCTTTTGCTCAATGATGGTGTGGGGCCCAGACCATTTGTCTTTCAGAGCTGCTGGGGCCACTGGCTCCAGCACCCACACCTTCTGTCCTGGCTGGTATACAGTCAGAACAGCCTTTTGGTCATGCCAAGCTTTTTGAAGTTCCTGGCTGGCCTCAAGGTTTTTAGATGCCTTTTCCATGTACTCAGCCATCCTGGAGCGGAGACCAAGTACATAGTCCACTATGTTGGTTGCAGGCTTTTTGAGAGGTCTCTCCCATCCTTCCTTCACCAAACACAGGGGTCCTCTCACAGGATGCCCATACAGAAGCTCAAAAGGGCTGTAGCCAACCCCCTTCTGTGGGACCTCTCTGTAAGCAAACAAGAGGCAGGGGATCAGGACATCCCATCTTCTCCTAAGAGGTTCAGGTAGTCCATGAATCATCCCTTTGAGGGTCCTGTTGAATCTCTCAACAAGCCCATTGCATTGTGGATGATAGGGTGTGGTGAACTTGTAGTTCACACCACACTCTTTCCACATGGCAGTCAGATATCCTGACATGAAGTTTGTACCTCTGTCAGAAACGACCTCCTTTGGAAAACCCACTCTGGAGAACACTCCAACTAGGGCTCTTGCCACCACAGGGGCTGTGGTGGTCCTCAGGGGAATAGCTTCAGGATACCTGGTGGCATGGTCCACCACCACCAGTATAAACTTGTGCCCTGATGCTGTCTGGGGTTCCATTGGACCAACAATGTCAATCCCCACTCTTTCAAAGGGGACCCCCACCACAGGTAGTGGTATGAGGGGGGCCTTTGTTGTGCCACCTGACTTACCACTGGCTTGGCAAGTGACACAGGAGCGACAAAACTCCTTGGTATTCTCATTCATATGGGGCCAGTGAAAGTGTGAGACAAGCCTGTCCCAAGTCTTTGTCTGACCTAAGTGACCTGCAAGGGGAATCTCATGGGCCAAGGTGAGAAGGAAACCTCTCAGAGACAAGGGGATGACCAGCCTCCTGGTTGCACCAGGCTTGGGGTCTCTTGACTCAGAGTACAGGAGTCCATCTTCCCAGTATACCCTGTGGGCACCTGTGGCATTCCCTGCAGCCTCAGCAGCAGCCTGCTGTCTGAGGGGTTCAAGGGAAGGGCAGCTCAACTGTTCCTTCCCCAGGTCTGCTCTGGAGGGTCCCCCTGAGCCCAGAAACTCAACTTGATCAAGTTCAAGCTCTTTAGGCTCAGTTTCCCTCAGTTCTCTCAGATCAGCCTCCTCAGAGACTTGATCCTCAACCTGGGGTAAGGGGGAAGGCAAAGCCTTACCCTTACTGCTCTTCTTCTTGGAAGGTGTCTGGTCCATAATTTCAGGATCCAGCACCTGTTCAGTGGGGCATCTTCTGGCCTGTGACCTAGTCACAGCAAGCACATGTGCTGGCAAGCCTAACATCTCCATGTGAGTCCTCTGCTCCACTTCTGACCACTGTGATGACTCCAAATCATTGCCCAACAAACAATCAACTGGGAGGTCTGAACTGACTACAACTTTCTTTTGTCCCTTCACTCCACCCCAGGAGAAAGCCACAATTGCCACACTATGGCTAGTAGTGACATTGCTGGCATTGGTCACCAGGAAATCAGTACCTGGCATGATCTGTCCAGGGTCCACAAAGTTAGGTGTCACCATGGTGACACTGGCACAAGTGTCCCTATAGGCCTGAGCCATTTTGCCATTAATCAAAGGTGTCTGCCTGTATTTGCCCAAAGTATTGGGACTTATCTCAGGGGACATATCCATATCCCCTGTACAGACAAGGACAGCCTGAGTGAGTGTGCCAACTAAGTTGTCAGACCCCTCAGTACCCAAGGTTAACCCAACTAATGCCTTGGGAGGTACACTACCACTACTGACTGTACTAGGGGGTGCAGTTGCTTTAGGAGCTGTAGTGGCAGGAGTTTGTCCTCCTCTTTTGGTGCACTCACTAAACCAGTGAGACTTACTTTTGCAGTACTGGCACCACCTTTTTGACTGGCCTTCTTGAGTCTTCTTCTTCTGGGAAGCCTGACCCCCACCCTCTTTGGTTTGTTGGGGACCTGGTGAAGACTTCTGGTCATTTTGCTCATTCTTAACATTACCCTTCTGGTCTGCTTTCTTCTGACCACCCTGGTTCTGGTTCTGGTTCTGCTTGATCCTTGTCCTGACCCATTTGTCTGCCTTCTTTCCCAATTCTTGGGGAGAGGTCAGATCTGAATCAACAAGGTGCTGGTGCAGCAACTGGTTCTGACAATTGTTTAAAATTTGTTCTCTCATCATTAGATTATACAATCCTGTGTAATCTGTAACCTTGCTACCCAGCAACCAGCCCTCCAAAGCCTTAGTGGCACAATCCACAAAGTCAGACCAGTCCTGAGACTGAGTTTTCTGGGTGTCTCTGAACAGCAACCTGTACTGCTCAGTGGTTAAACCAAACCCATCAACCAGTGTATTCTTCAGGACCTGGTAATTGTTAGCATCCTCTACTCTTGTAGTGAGGAGCTTATCTCTACCTTTACCATCAAAGGAGAGCCACAGTATAGCTGCCCACTGACTCTGGGGAATGCACTGCACAGTGCAGGCCCTCTCCAGAGCAGCCATCCATTTCTGGATATCATCCCCTTGCTTAAAGGGGGGCACTATTTTAGTCAGGTGTTTAGTATCTAAACCCTTCTCTCTATCTCTTGGGAGATTGCTGCCACCAGTGGGAGCTAACCCACTCATCTGCTGCTCTCTTGCCAGGGCAAGCTTCTCTTTGGCCAGGGCAATTTCTTCCCTTTCAATCCTCAGTTCAGCTTGTCTCATCCTAGCTTCATGCTCCCTTCTCTGAGGGGAAGTAAATCTCCTCTGTGGAGGATTCCTCCTCCCCTGAGAAGAGGCATTAGAGTGCAGAGATCTATTGGAGTCCCTAGAAAGAGATCTATCTCTCCTAACTCCAAGGTTAGGCCCACTTCGGGTTAGTACTGGGGGTCCCCCAGATCCTAGCCCAAGTAAGTCTAAGTTGGCCCTGGTTAGCCTTCTGACTACCTCAAGACCTTTGTCTACCTCATCCCCAGAGAGTTCCTCTTGATCCTCCTCCTCAACTGCAGTAGCAATGTTGGGGAGATCTGGATCCCCAGAGGTTCCCTCTAAGGCTGGCATGTTCTCATGTAACTGAGAAAGCTTTCTGGCATCATATGTCTCTAAGAGACCTATCAGAAAGGGAATGGTGGGGTTAGACCCCTGCTTCAGTTTTCTGGAGACACAGATCTGTCTCATCTCCTGGAAACTGAGAGCTGCATATCTTGAAGTGACCTGTGGAGGGTCAACACTGACCAGGGGAGTCTCAGTAGAATCTCCCTGGGTAGACATGCTTTTCTAGTGAGGTGTAAGTGGTGCACTTACCTACACTATATGTTTGCCTACTTATCCCTTGCTAGAGTTGTAGTTTAGGGTGTGCTAGGCCCTAGGAGCTACAACAGCTGGTTCAGTAGAACTCAGAGTATTCTAAGCTAAGTTATATGTACCTTTAGTACTTATGTGATCTTTCACAAGATATTCTTAGGGCATGTGTGGTAAAACAACAGCAAGCTCAAATCCCAACCGCTGCTCACCAATGTGAGAAGTTGGCCTGATGTGCAGTGTTCACTATTCTAGTGATCACTATATATCAGTCCAAACAACCCTTATTGATGATTGGTTGTAAGTCAACCTTATAGACCAGCTATCCTAGTAGCATGGATACGAGCAGTCTAAGGCTAAGACTCTAGAGGGCGTGTTAAGCCAGCTGTTTTACCATCACATTACCCCTTGAACACCCAGTGAAAGGACACCACACAAGTGTTATGAAAATAAACAGTGTATTTATTAGAATCACAACAACCCTGTACTCTTTATGAGGACAGGGTGCTAGGCACACAACAAAACTCTTACGAAAATACTTAAGTTAGCACGTTATACACAAATGCCCGAGGGGCATGAAAAACCATATACTTAAAAAGTGGAATGCGAAATTACTAGCAGGTAAGTACAGTACTAATAGGCTTTGGAATCGCTAGGACTTAACTAGGGAATCGTTAGATTACTTCTAGGAGACCTAGGGGACTCGGGTGCAGAGTGTGCACTCTCACGCGGGATGCGGGACAAAGTCTATGGAGGCTAGTAAAGGCAAAGTTAGTGTTCACGGGCGAACCCGACCTGGTGGGAAGAAAACGACAGTGGATCCTGACCCTAGGATAGTGAGGCTATGCTGGGACACCGAAGTGCCGAAGTTACCTAGCCCAGGGGCTGCAGCTGCATAGGTCTGAAAAGACGTCGGGGATCTCGTTGCCGGACCAGGAGCCTGGAAGAAGGAAGTTGCTGGCAGGCGACCAGTGGAGGAAAGTTCGATGGATCCAAGCCTGGATCAAGGAAGAAGAAAACCTGAAAGCAGAGGGGACCAAGTTCTTGAATCACTAGCCAGTGATTGAGTGGGCACCAGGATGGCACCGGGCGAAGTCACCGCAGTCAGGTGAGTGGGCGCTGCTGGGCTCTGCAGTCTCTCGGACCAGGAGGCGTTGTCGGCGACCAGGATGGAGGTGCGAGCTGTCCCACGAAGGTTCTTGCTGTCGACGTCGCTGGACCCAGGATTGGGCAACAAGTCTTGGCAAATGCAAGGCCCACGCGGTGGACCTAAAATGGCGTCTTGGGTGGACCAGGAGGGTCCAGGGTACTTCTCCGATGGAGGGAAGCAAGGGCCAGTCTGGAGCAACCAGACCAGCAGCAGAAATGTCGTCGGGCGTCGTCGGGAAGGCCACAAGCCAGCGGGCTAGTAGCCAAACAACGCGGTGAGCAGCCAAAAGCAGAAGGGCCCCACGCAGATCGTGGAGATGCTGGGGGGCTGCACTTCGGTGCTGGAGCTGCTCAGGGTCGGGGCTTCTCGGACCCCAAAGCACTCACCAGGAATTCACTCGGCGGGCTTGCTGGAAAGAAGTCGTGCAGTCTTGCAGATGGCCGGTCCCTTGAGGTCTCGTCGCACCCACGGTTCTCAGCTGGGCTGTAGAGGTGGGTAGAGGTCAGAGGTGCCAGGGAAGCCGGTTCTCGTCGAGCTGGGCAGTCGGATTCCGGAGGAAGGACTTGCAGCAGACCGCAGTGTTCTTAGATGGTGCCTGCGGATGCAGGGTGACTACTCCTTAGTCACAAGGGAGAAATCTTAGGAAGAAGTCTTGAGTTCCTTTCGCAGAAAGTAGTTTCAGGATTCAAAGATGATCTGATTTGGAAGGGGGCCAGTCTCTACCTTTATCTGGGAAAAGGGGGCTGGCACGCGACTAGGTCCTGCCCTATGGGTGGGACCAGGAGGGGGGTGGTTACACCCACTTCCTTGGCGGGCTTTCCCCAGGCCAGGGGCTGGAGTGCCCCTGGAACTGGTTTCAGCCGGCCTATGCACAGTGAGCACCGGGGTGCCACTTGCAGTCACCTTCCTCTAAAGCCCTGCCTACCTACAATACACAAAACCCTGTCTGGGACGGTGCTGGCACCGCCCCTGGCAGGAAACCCTTTGTCCTTATCTCCTGCTCTGGGAGGACTCCCAGCAGCAGGAGGGCAGACTTGTGTCTCGGTGGCAGCATCCATTTTGTGGATGCTAAGGCTCTGTCTGACTTTAACCGGGGTTAGGGGTTACATACATGTCGTGTCCCTCTAGAAGGGTGGAATGCTAACCCCGTCGCCAGAATTGGCGAGGGGTTAGTATTCCAATTCGTATGACACCTTACTCGACATGTTTTGATAAAGCGATACCAGAGTTGGCACATAACCGCGAGGATTATAATGCACTTAAGAGTATATGGTATGCGATATCATGGAAACGGCTAAGGGATGGATCCCGAAAGCCGCAGACAGGCTCAGCTCATGCCAGAGCACCATCTCACACGATTCCAAGCACTCTGCCTTCAGGATTGTTAAGGCCTGCCATAGGAGTGACTGATAGGAGATCTGTGTGTCCATTTTAGGGTTAGATATAGGTATACTATATCTAAAGCAAAGGGTGAGTACACCACCTTGCCCCAGCTGTCGTGCAGCCAGTTGTGTCAGTTTAGTTAGTCAACCCAGGGGTGGCACAATACATGCTTCAGCCCCTGGGAGACTTCTGGGTACACCTCAGCCCTGGGTACAGGGACTTGGAGAGGGCCCAGTGCCAATTCAGTACCTGGGTACAATTTGGATAGAGAGAACAGCTAGGCTGTGGGTCTGATTAGCAGGCCCACAGCCAGGGAAAGTCGTAAACCAGTGCAGCAAAAAGCAAAAATCTGGGTGATCATAGGATTGCAGACCCTACTCTCCTACATGACCCCCCCCCCAAACTTTGGGACAATAAACTAACCTTGACCAGGTGAGTCTTCTTGCTCTAAGTGGAAATACCTGGAGAGCCCATCAGCATTGCTGTGATCAGTACCAGGTCTATGCTCCACTGTAAAATCCATCCCCTGTAGGGAAATGGACCACCTAAGCAGTTTGGGGTTTTCACCCTTCATCTGATTTAGCCACAAGAGGGGCTTATGGTCTGTCTGAATGGTGAAGTGAGTGCCAAACAAGTAGGCCCTCAGCTTCTTCAGGGCCCAGACCACAGCAAAGGCCTCCCTCTCAATAGCTGACCAATTTTTCTCTCTGGGTGTCAACCTTCTACTAATGAAAGCAATAGGCTGATCATTACCATCAAAATTCAGTTGAGACAGAACAGCCCCCACACCCAACTCAGAAGCATCTGTTTGGACAATGAATGGCTTGGAGTAATCTGGACTCTTTAGGATAGGTGCTGTGCACATGGCCTGCTTTAGGTCATTGAATGCTTTCTGACAGCTTGCGGTCCACTGAACTTTCTTTGGCATCTTTTTGCTTGTCAGGTCATTAAGAGGGGTCACTATGGACCCATAATTTCTGACAAACTTCCTATAGTACCCAGTCAGGCCCAAGAAAGCTCGAACCTGAGTCTGGGTGATTGGAGGAGTCCAGTCCTTGATGGCCTGTATCTTACTCTCCAGTGGCTGAACCTGGCCTCCACCTACAAGGTGGCCCAGGTATACAACCTGTGTCTGCCCTATCTGGCACTTTGTGGCCTTGATAGTGAGGCCTGCCTTTTGCAGAGCCTCTAACACTTTCCTCAGGTGGACCAGGTGATCCTCCCAGGTGGAGCTAAAGACAGCAATATCGTCTAGATATGCTGCACAGAAGTCATCCAGCCCAGTGAGGACTTGATTTACCAACCTTTGGAAGGTGGCAGGTGCATTTTTCAGTCCAAAGGGCATTACCACAAATTGATAATGCCCTCCAGGGGTAGAAAATGCTGTCTTGGGTTTGGCCTCCTCAGCTAACCTGATTTGCCAATACCCAGCTGTCAAATCAAATGTACTTAAGAAGTTGGCAGAAGCCAATTTATCTATAAGTTCATCTGCTCTTGGTATTGGGTGGGCATCAGTCTTAGTGACTGCATTGAGGCCTCTGTAGTCTACGCAAAACCTCATCTCTCTCTTACCACCCTGGGTGTGAGGCTTTGGCACTAGAACTACTGGGCTAGCCCAAGGGCTATCTGAGGGCTCAATGACTCCCAACTCCAACATTTTCTGCACTTCAGTTTTGATGCAGTCTCTAACATGATCAGGCTGTCTGTAGATTTTACTCTTGACAGGCAGACTGTCCCCAGTGTCAACATCATGGGTACACCAATCAGTTTGGCTGGGTGTCAGAGAGAACATATGTCTGAAGGATTGCAGAACTTGCCTGCAATCCTGTTGCTGATGTTCAGAGAGGCTGCCACAAAAGACAACACCATCAACTGATCCATCATCAGGATTCTGAGTGAGCAGGTCTGGGAGAGGGTCACTCTCTTCCTCCTGTCCCTCATCTGTGGCCATGAGCAAGCTCATGTCCTTCCTGTCAACATATGCCTTGAGCCTGTTAACATGGAGCACTCTGAGAGGGCTCCTGGGAGTTCCAAGGTCCACCAAGTAGGTAACCTCTCCCTTTTGCTCAATGATGGTGTGGGGCCCAGACCATTTGTCTTTCAGAGCTGCTGGGGCCACTGGCTCCAGCACCCACACCTTCTGTCCTGGCTGGTATACAGTCAGAACAGCCTTTTGGTCATGCCAAGCTTTTTGAAGTTCCTGGCTGGCCTCAAGGTTTTTAGATGCCTTTTCCATGTACTCAGCCATCCTGGAGCGGAGACCAAGTACATAGTCCACTATGTTGGTTGCAGGCTTTTTGAGAGGTCTCTCCCATCCTTCCTTCACCAAACACAGGGGTCCTCTCACAGGATGCCCATACAGAAGCTCAAAAGGGCTGTAGCCAACCCCCTTCTGTGGGACCTCTCTGTAAGCAAACAAGAGGCAGGGGATCAGGACATCCCATCTTCTCCTAAGAGGTTCAGGTAGTCCATGAATCATCCCTTTGAGGGTCCTGTTGAATCTCTCAACAAGCCCATTGCATTGTGGATGATAGGGTGTGGTGAACTTGTAGTTCACACCACACTCTTTCCACATGGCAGTCAGATATCCTGACATGAAGTTTGTACCTCTGTCAGAAACGACCTCCTTTGGAAAACCCACTCTGGAGAACACTCCAACTAGGGCTCTTGCCACCACAGGGGCTGTGGTGGTCCTCAGGGGAATAGCTTCAGGATACCTGGTGGCATGGTCCACCACCACCAGTATAAACTTGTGCCCTGATGCTGTCTGGGGTTCCATTGGACCAACAATGTCAATCCCCACTCTTTCAAAGGGGACCCCCACCACAGGTAGTGGTATGAGGGGGGCCTTTGTTGTGCCACCTGACTTACCACTGGCTTGGCAAGTGACACAGGAGCGACAAAACTCCTTGGTATTCTCATTCATATGGGGCCAGTGAAAGTGTGAGACAAGCCTGTCCCAAGTCTTTGTCTGACCTAAGTGACCTGCAAGGGGAATCTCATGGGCCAAGGTGAGAAGGAAACCTCTCAGAGACAAGGGGATGACCAGCCTCCTGGTTGCACCAGGCTTGGGGTCTCTTGACTCAGAGTACAGGAGTCCATCTTCCCAGTATACCCTGTGGGCACCTGTGGCATTCCCTGCAGCCTCAGCAGCAGCCTGCTGTCTGAGGGGTTCAAGGGAAGGGCAGCTCAACTGTTCCTTCCCCAGGTCTGCTCTGGAGGGTCCCCCTGAGCCCAGAAACTCAACTTGATCAAGTTCAAGCTCTTTAGGCTCAGTTTCCCTCAGTTCTCTCAGATCAGCCTCCTCAGAGACTTGATCCTCAACCTGGGGTAAGGGGGAAGGCAAAGCCTTACCCTTACTGCTCTTCTTCTTGGAAGGTGTCTGGTCCATAATTTCAGGATCCAGCACCTGTTCAGTGGGGCATCTTCTGGCCTGTGACCTAGTCACAGCAAGCACATGTGCTGGCAAGCCTAACATCTCCATGTGAGTCCTCTGCTCCACTTCTGACCACTGTGATGACTCCAAATCATTGCCCAACAAACAATCAACTGGGAGGTCTGAACTGACTACAACTTTCTTTTGTCCCTTCACTCCACCCCAGGAGAAAGCCACAATTTCCACACTATGGCTAGTAGTGACATTGCTGGCATTGGTCACCAGGAAATCAGTACCTGGCATGATCTGTCCAGGGTCCACAAAGTTAGGTGTCACCATGGTGACACTGGCACAAGTGTCCCTATAGGCCTGAGCCATTTTGCCATTAATCAAAGGTGTCTGCCTGTATTTGCCCAAAGTATTGGGACTTATCTCAGGGGACATATCCATATCCCCTGTACAGACAAGGACAGCCTGAGTGAGTGTGCCAACTAAGTTGTCAGACCCCTCAGTACCCAAGGTTAACCCAACTAATGCCTTGGGAGGTACACTACCACTACTGACTGTACTAGGGGGTGCAGTTGCTTTAGGAGCTGTAGTGGCAGGAGTTTGTCCTCCTCTTTTGGTGCACTCACTAAACCAGTGAGACTTACTTTTGCAGTACTGGCACCACCTTTTTGACTGGCCTTCTTGAGTCTTCTTCTTCTGGGAAGCCTGACCCCCACCCTCTTTGGTTTGTTGGGGACCTGGTGAAGACTTCTGGTCATTTTGCTCATTCTTAACATTACCCTTCTGGTCTGCTTTCTTCTGACCACCCTGGTTCTGGTTCTGGTTCTGCTTGATCCTTGTCCTGACCCATTTGTCTGCCTTCTTTCCCAATTCTTGGGGAGAGGTCAGATCTGAATCAACAAGGTGCTGGTGCAGCAACTGGTTCTGACAATTGTTTAAAATTTGTTCTCTCATCATTAGATTATACAATCCTGTGTAATCTGTAACCTTGCTACCCAGCAACCAGCCCTCCAAAGCCTTAGTGGCACAATCCACAAAGTCAGACCAGTCCTGAGACTGAGTTTTCTGGGTGTCTCTGAACAGCAACCTGTACTGCTCAGTGGTTAAACCAAACCCATCAACCAGTGTATTCTTCAGGACCTGGTAATTGTTAGCATCCTCTACTCTTGTAGTGAGGAGCTTATCTCTACCTTTACCATCAAAGGAGAGCCACAGTATAGCTGCCCACTGACTCTGGGGAATGCACTGCACAGTGCAGGCCCTCTCCAGAGCAGCCATCCATTTCTGGATATCATCCCCTTGCTTAAAGGGGGGCACTATTTTAGTCAGGTGTTTAGTATCTAAACCCTTCTCTCTATCTCTTGGGAGATTGCTGCCACCAGTGGGAGCTAACCCACTCATCTGCTGCTCTCTTGCCAGGGCAAGCTTCTCTTTGGCCAGGGCAATTTCTTCCCTTTCAATCCTCAGTTCAGCTTGTCTCATCCTAGCTTCATGCTCCCTTCTCTGAGGGGAAGTAAATCTCCTCTGTGGAGGATTCCTCCTCCCCTGAGAAGAGGCATTAGAGTGCAGAGATCTATTGGAGTCCCTAGAAAGAGATCTATCTCTCCTAACTCCAAGGTTAGGCCCACTTCGGGTTAGTACTGGGGGTCCCCCAGATCCTAGCCCAAGTAAGTCTAAGTTGGCCCTGGTTAGCCTTCTGACTACCTCAAGACCTTTGTCTACCTCATCCCCAGAGAGTTCCTCTTGATCCTCCTCCTCAACTGCAGTAGCAATGTTGGGGAGATCTGGATCCCCAGAGGTTCCCTCTAAGGCTGGCATGTTCTCATGTAACTGAGAAAGCTTTCTGGCATCATATGTCTCTAAGAGACCTATCAGAAAGGGAATGGTGGGGTTAGACCCCTGCTTCAGTTTTCTGGAGACACAGATCTGTCTCATCTCCTGGAAACTGAGAGCTGCATATCTTGAAGTGACCTGTGGAGGGTCAACACTGACCAGGGGAGTCTCAGTAGAATCTCCCTGGGTAGACATGCTTTTCTAGTGAGGTGTAAGTGGTGCACTTACCTACACTATATGTTTGCCTACTGATCCCTTGCTAGAGTTGTAGTTTAGGGTGTGCTAGGCCCTAGGAGCTACAACAGCTGGTTCAGTAGAACTCAGAGTATTCTAAGCTAAGTTATATGTACCTTTAGTACTTATGTGATCTTTCACAAGATATTCTTAGGGCATGTGTGGTAAAACAACAGCAAGCTCAAATCCCAACCGCTGCTCACCAATGTGAGAAGTTGGCCTGATGTGCAGTGTTCACTATTCTAGTGATCACTATATATCAGTCCAAACAACCCTTATTGATGATTGGTTGTAAGTCAACCTTATAGACCAGCTATCCTAGTAGCATGGATACGAGCAGTCTAAGGCTAAGACTCTAGAGGGCGTGTTAAGCCAGCTGTTTTACCATCACATTACCCCTTGAACACCCAGTGAAAGGACACCACACAAGTGTTATGAAAATAAACAGTGTATTTATTAGAATCACAACAACCCTGTACTCTTTATGAGGACAGGGTGCTAGGCACACAACAAAACTCTTACGAAAATACTTAAGTTAGCACGTTATACACAAATGCCCGAGGGGCACGAAAAACCATATACTTAAAAAGTGGAATGCGAAATTACTAGCAGGTAAGTACAGTACTAATAGGCTTTGGAATCGCTAGGACTTAACTAGGGAATCGTTAGATTACTTCTAGGAGACCTAGGGGACTCGGGTGCAGAGTGTGCACTCTCACGCGGGATGCGGGACAAAGTCTATGGAGGCTAGTAAAGGCAAAGTTAGTGTTCACGGGCGAACCCGACCTGGTGGGAAGAAAACGACAGTGGATCCTGACCCTAGGATAGTGAGGCTATGCTGGGACACCGAAGTGCCGAAGTTACCTAGCCCAGGGGCTGCAGCTGCATAGGTCTGAAAAGACGTCGGGGATCTCGTTGCCGGACCAGGAGCCTGGAAGAAGGAAGTTGCTGGCAGGCGACCAGTGGAGGAAAGTTCGATGGATCCAAGCCTGGATCAAGGAAGAAGAAAACCTGAAAGCAGAGGGGACCAAGTTCTTGAATCACTAGCCAGTGATTGAGTGGGCACCAGGATGGCACCGGGCGAAGTCACCGCAGTCAGGTGAGTGGGCGCTGCTGGGCTCTGCAGTCTCTCGGACCAGGAGGCGTTGTCGGCGACCAGGATGGAGGTGCGAGCTGTCCCACGAAGGTTCTTGCTGTCGACGTCGCTGGACCCAGGATTGGGCAACAAGTCTTGGCAAATGCAAGGCCCACGCGGTGGACCTAAAATGGCGTCTTGGGTGGACCAGGAGGGTCCAGGGTACTTCTCCGATGGAGGGAAGCAAGGGCCAGTCTGGAGCAACCAGACCAGCAGCAGAAATGTTGTCGGGCGTCGTCGGGAAGGCCACAAGCCAGCGGGCTAGTAGCCAAACAACGCGGTGAGCAGCCAAAAGCAGAAGGGCCCCACGCAGATCGTGGAGATGCTGGGGGGCTGCACTTCGGTGCTGGAGCTGCTCAGGGTCGGGGCTTCTCGGACCCCAAAGCACTCACCAGGAATTCACTCGGCGGGCTTGCTGGAAAGAAGTCGTGCAGTCTTGCAGATGGCCGGTCCCTTGAGGTCTCGTCGCACCCACGGTTCTCAGCTGGGCTGTAGAGGTGGGTAGAGGTCAGAGGTGCCAGGGAAGCCGGTTCTCGTCGAGCTGGGCAGTCGGATTCCGGAGGAAGGACTTGCAGCAGACCGCAGTGTTCTTAGATGGTGCCTGCGGATGCAGGGTGACTACTCCTTAGTCACAAGGGAGAAATCTTAGGAAGAAGTCTTGAGTTCCTTTCGCAGAAAGTAGTTTCAGGATTCAAAGATGATCTGATTTGGAAGGGGGCCAGTCTCTACCTTTATCTGGGAAAAGGGGGCTGGCACGCGACTAGGTCCTGCCCTATGGGTGGGACCAGGAGGGGGGTGGTTACACCCACTTCCTTGGCGGGCTTTCCCCAGGCCAGGGGCTGGAGTGCCCCTGGAACTGGTTTCAGCCGGCCTATGCACAGTGAGCACCGGGGTGCCACTTGCAGTCACCTTCCTCTAAAGCCCTGCCTACCTACAATACACAAAACCCTGTCTGGGACGGTGCTGGCACCGCCCCTGGCAGGAAACCCTTTGTCCTTATCTCCTGCTCTGGGAGGACTCCCAGCAGCAGGAGGGCAGACTTGTGTCTCGGTGGCAGCATCCATTTTGTGGATGCTAAGGCTCTGTCTGACTTTAACCGGGGTTAGGGGTTACATACATGTCGTGTCCCTCTAGAAGGGTGGAATGCTAACCCCGTCGCCAGAATTGGCGAGGGGTTAGTATTCCAATTCGTATGACACCTTACTCGACATGTTTTGATAAAGCGATACCAGAGTTGGCACATAACCGCGAGGATTATAATGCACTTAAGAGTATATGGTATGCGATATCATGGAAACGGCTAAGGGATGGATCCCGAAAGCCGCAGACAGGCTCAGCTCATGCCAGAGCACCATCTCACACGATTCCAAGCACTCTGCCTTCAGGATTGTTAAGGCCTGCCATAGGAGTGACTGATAGGAGATCTGTGTGTCCATTTTAGGGTTAGATATAGGTATACTATATCTAAAGCAAAGGGTGATTACCCCACCTTGCCCCAGCTGTCGTGCAGCCAGTTGTGTCAGTTTAGTTAGTCAACCCAGGGGTGGCACAATACATGCTTCAGCCCCTGGGAGACTTCTGGGTACACCTCAGCCCTGGGTACAGGGACTTGGAGAGGGCCCAGTGCCAATTCAGTACCTGGGTACAATTTGGATAGAGAGAACAGCTAGGCTGTGGGTCTGATTAGCAGGCCCACAGCCAGGGAAAGTCGTAAACCAGTGCAGCAAAAAGCAAAAATCTGGGTGATCATAGGATTGCAGACCCTACTCTCCTACATGCAGTCTTCTGGATATTTTGTCTTGGCGGGGAATGTTTTAACAGGCCTGGTCGTGGCTATTTGGGTAGTCCCCTCTTAGCTCCACCGGTAATACCCAGAACCGTCCGAAATTATTGTTGTGACGCAAATGTTATTAGCAGAAGACCAAAACCTTACTGATGGAAGTTACCTTCACTGATCTCCTCATATAGTCCGGGAGTTTAATTATCATTGGAATTCTGCAGTATCTCAGGTTTCGCTACTGCCTAAGTTATTCCCGGTCTACTTGACAAAAGAAAATTGGTCTTCACAATCAATGAGAACTTACTTGTTCTCTCCTTCAACAAGTGTATTCCCCTTAGAAGCCCTGATGAAGTTTTCTATGAGAACGAAATGCGTTGGCTGAAATTTGCTGTCTTTCTGTGAACCATTTAAATAATAAAGACATTTTGGATATTCGCAGAGCAAATTCCTGGACATTTTTTTTTATTCCTGCGCACACCATTTAAGCAGTAAATGAAAAGAAAACAGTGTAAAGGCATTTTATTGTCCATTCCCCTATTTGAACTTTACCCTGATTATTTTGGAGTTGAAGCAGCAGCATCCACCCCCCTATTTCCAGTACCTATGGCCCAGGCCAGAAAGCATGGACATGACACACACTAAGTAAGGACAATGCATAAACTTAGCAGGTCCCAGCGCCTTGAGACCCTCCGGGTGAGTAGTGCGCTATATAAATGCTGTGATTGATTAATTGATTGGTTATACTCACCACCTCCAGTATGCTCTGCCTGTGCCGCCCTCTACCCTCCTGGCCCGACGACACTGGAGAAAGAGCCACACAGTCCTGGTCCAAAACTCGCGGTCACTCTGACTCAGAACAGAAGCACCGAGGGAGGCCTGTGCACGTGTGCAGGGCAAGGGGTGGCCAGCGAGGCATTACATATCGGAAGGAGGGGCTCCTGCATATTGCAGAGAGGAACGACTGGGGACTCCAGATACGCATTGGCATATTACTTAAAGCTTATGGTCTGTGCGAGCATAAGCATGATGTAATATGCAAATGAATGCCATGGTGATGGTGAGGGCAGAAGCCACGGGGACAAGGCAGACCAACCACACTAGAGCAGTCCAATTTGTAGGGATTTCGCGCTACCCAATTGAAAGACGCCCCATAGGGATTATGTTTATTTTAAAAAGGAAAAAACGCAATGCAGGGTCAGCACGTGTGAAGCGTGTGCACGCCGAGCCTGCGTTCTACAATGTGCTTGCTGCAGGTGCCGGCCGGGAAGGAGAAAGGGAGGCTGGCAGCATTGTGTGCTTAGTGCAGACTGCAGAGTACAGCCTGTCACAGTGGCCTTCTGATTGTGTTAATGTGGGCCGATTTTGCTAAAAAAAAAATAAGACTTACTTAACATACCCAGCCCCCTGTTTCAGAAACGGCCCCTGACCTTCCACCCTCCTGGGGGTCTGCCCGGTACCCTGCATTCAAGTGTGATTGCTTGTTGCTTGTCAGTCAGAAGTTACAATACCGGCAACTTTAATAGACGTGCTGATTGCTGCAAGGCCTCTCAGACGCATTCCCTCTGCTCTACTGGTTCCTCACCTTCTTTATCAACAGTTTGAACTAGCCCCTCGCTGAATATTCACAGACACTGCGCCACGACCCCTTACTTCTGTATTCAAAGGGGCTAATTTATGAGCACTTGCGTCACTTTTACACCGCCGGTGCGTCACTTTTTGTGACACACCAATGGTGTAAGAAATGCGCCATGTTGCACCATTTTTACATAGTGATGCATTTAGGTAAATGTGTCACTTTGTAAACCTATGCGCCACATTATACCTGCGCCAAGTGTAAACGCCAGAAAGGGTGGTAGAAGGGACGCCGTGAAATCTATAAGATTTCACTGCGTCACTTGTAGGATGTAAATGCGTCAATATCTTACGCCTGCCTTATGGCAGGCACAAGACTGAGGCAGGCACATTTAACATTGGACTTGCCCATGTATAATGACCCATTGCTGGAGTTGCGTCACTTTTGTGACACACTCCAGCCATGCGTCATTTTTGCGCCTACAGACATGTCAGAAATACTGACGTATCTTTAACTCCTTGCAACATGATGCATCATACTGTAAATGTGACCCATCAATGGTGTCGCAAGGAGTGCACACTGAAAAGTGACGCATTGTTGTTTTCTCAGAGCGATGCATCACTTTTAATAAATGAGGGTCAAAACGTTATTTAAGGCAGCAAAACAACCATTCAGGTAATTCAAAACATGTGCAAACTGATGATCTTAAAGCTTGGGACACAACATCATGGAACGAGAATCTCTAGAGACTGCTGGTTAGGCGTCATATAAATGTATGGATTAGTAGGGAGGGATACCAACATATTATTTCCTACAGATTTAACTCTCAGTAGCAATTTACCTGCCTGCCACCTGATCACGGATTGGTCTCACTCTGATTCAATTTATAGAGAAGCACATACAAAATTGAACAAACTGTTTTGGAGGGGCTCACAGTAGGAAAGAGTTGTCAATGTCGGAAGATGAAAACGCCATACAAATGTGTTGTTATAAAAAGCATGCACATTAATCCACTCAGCTATCCACACTATTTTAACATAACGTAATGTTTCTCAGCAATACTTGGCATGCAGAAAAAAATATTCCTAAATAGAGCCCGGAAGTGAGGATCAGTTTGAGGGTCGTCTCTAGGGCACGAAATAACTAGTTGTCTCCAAGGAAATCTCCCATATTTCAGCTTAGCTCAGGGGAAGCAATGTGGGTACAAATTAATTTCTCTTCCCCTGGCAGGCATAAAACTGTGATGGCCGGCAAGCTCAAAAAAGCAGAATTACTCACTGCTTGTATTAATCTGATTCCGAGGCCTGCAGCCTGCTGCAGCACTGCACAACACGCTGCTGCCTGCTTCAACTGAACTGACTGACTGAATAGTGATGCTGCGTCGTGCATGTGTGCGTCATGATAAGGAGGGAAGCGTTCAATCTTTAAAACGTTAAGCTGCCGCACACAGGACCAAATCCTGCCCAGTCAGTGGCCCACCCAGCACAACACTGACTAAAGGCATGGATTTATTTTAGTGTGTAATATATTTACTTGCTCTTCACCGAGACTGCAATGAAGTGCCGATATTGTGTGACACACGTTACCACTTTGTGAGTTGGCGCTCAGGTATGTCTAGAACTGGCACTGATAAAGTAGTTCCGGTGAGAAGCACTGGAAAGCACCGGCACAAATTAAGCACTGGGCTGAGGGATGATCCTTGGGTTACTCCACATCTGGTCTCTGTCGGTTCTGGGAGGTAGTGCAGGGGTTTGACTCTCTGTGCTCTGCCTGTGAGGAATGAGGGTATCCAGTCTTGGGCTTTTCCTTGGATCCTGGTGCCGTGGAGTCTGGTGGCTCATGTGGGATGCGAGACGTGTCAAAGGCTGCTGGTCCAGGAGGATGAGGGCTGCCATTTGGCACTGGTCGAGGAGGGAGCGGATCTCATCAGTTGTGGAGAGGAGGTCGGTCTCGGTGCTGTGGTTGCTGTGGAATCCAGATTTGTAGATGTCTAGGATGTTGTTGGTTTCGATGAAGTATGCTAGCTTAGCTGGGCGTTGACAACCTTTTCAATGAATTTGGCTGCGAATGGAAGCAGCGAGATGGGCTTGAAGTTCTTGAGCTCCGTTGAGTCTGTGGAGGGTTTCTTGAGAAGGGGGTTGACTTGGGCATGCTTCCAGTCATCAGGGAATGTGGCGGTCTCGAGGGAGCAGTTGATCGTTCGACATAGCTCGGGTGCGATGGCTGTGGTGGCCCAGTGGATGATGGGAGGACAGGGGTCTGAGGTTGCTCCGGAGTGGATGCTCTCCACGGTCTTTAAGGTGTCTTCTGACGTGAGCCGGGTTCAGGTGAGTAGGGTCTGTTGGGAGGCATCGCTGAGGGTGGGAGTTGAGGTGGTGCAGAGGTCTTGGTCTTCAAAGGTGTCTTAGAGTGATCTAGAGGTCAAAGAAGGAGCGGAGTCTGTTGCAGAGGTCTTGGAAGGGTGGGATGTCTGTTGTTTCGCTGCCTGGTTTGGCAAATTCCTGTATGATGGAAAATACTTCCTTGGATTTGCGGGTGTTGGAGAGGTTTCTGTCTTGGAGGTAGTTCTTCTTTGTAGCTTTGATGAGTTTGTGGTGTGCTGTGGTGGCCGCTCTCTAGACTGTGCATGTTTCCGGGGTTTGCGGTTTCTCCATGTCTTTTCAAGTTGTCGGCAGGAGCGCTTGGATTCTTGGAGTGTCATGGTAAACCAGCATGCTTTCTTGTTGTGTCGCCATATAGCCTTCCGGAGGGGGGCGAGTGTGTTGACGCAGATGGTAATCCATCGGTGGAGGTTGCTTGCCATGGTGTTGCCGTCTGGCATGGTTGGGGGTGGAGTGCTGGAGAGGGCGGCTGTGAGGTGTTCTTTCGTGGCTTTGTTTCAGCTTCTACGTGGAAGGTGGAGCACGTGCTTGTGTGCGGTGGGTTTTCTAAAGGAGAAATGGATGCAGTGGTGGTCGGTCCAGAGTAGTTCCTGGTGTGGCTGAAGAAGACACAGTTTCCTCCTGTGAAGATGGGGTTGAGTGTGTGTCATGCTGTGTGCTAGCGGGTGGAGGTAAATTGCTTCAGTCCTATGTTGATATCGTTCTCTAGGAAGACGGTGGTGTTGGGATCGTCATGGGTGATCAGATGGAAGATTAGGTCTCCAAGTAGTATGTAGTGTGTGGATTCGAGGGCATGGGGTGCGATGCCATCAGTGACTATGTTGGTGAGCAGAGCGCGGGTACCAGGAGTTCAGTAGATGAGGGTTCTACAGAGAATCGTTTTAGGGTTGGTCTGTATCTGAAAATTGAGATTTTCCTTGGTGGGCGTGTCGTTCTTCGGGTCGGTGGTTGTTATGCGGAGGGAGTTTTTGTTAATGATGGTGTTGTTTCCTCCTGGGCAGGTAGGGCGGTCTTTCCTCAGCATCTTGTATCCATCTGGGATTGCAGTTGCGATGTCGGGTGCAGAGCTGGCGTTAGCCCAGGTCTCGGTGAGGAAGGTGATGTTGGGCTTGTGAGTTTTGAGGAGGTCCCAGATTTCTATGGCGTGTCTGAGCAGGGAGCACAAGTTGAATCTTAGCACAGATTTTCTCGAGCCTAGGCCCATTCACTCTCTCATCAAGTTCGTAATATAAGTGCAGGCCGCATTTGGCCATTTTATGGCAGAGGATCTCACCAGCAGCAGGAGCCTTCAAGCGACACATTGCAGTCTTCTCCAGAGCCATGTGGCAATTGTTCACTCGGCCTGTTGATCGGAGCATCATGTCAGAAGTAGAGACTTCTGTTGTGGGCCCTTTTCCAGGCAGCAGTCTGAAGATTGTGGCTTGCTCCAGCACTCTTTTGGTTACTTGATTCACAGTGCATCTCACTCCAACACTCTAGTGAGAACTTGTCACTTCTTAGTGGGGGTGACAACTAAATGCCTGCAGATGATGATTTCTTGGTGGGGCAGTTGCTGGGGGCTATCTTCAGCATAGACTGTCTCTAGGCGATGACCTCGGTTCTTCATGAAGTTTCTCCAGGGCACTTCTCAGGCCATGTAATCTTTAGGTCTGAATCAGAACCTACAGCACACTTGGGAGTGCTGCGCTTAATCCGGTTGACTTGTGGGGCATGTGGGCCAGCAGCAGGTATTTACCTGGCTTCATTTGGGCCTACCGCATGGGCACACCATTCTAGTCTCCTGCCAGCTACGACTGGGATATATGATGAAGATGGCAGTTCTCCACCCAGCAGCATCATTCTCGAGTCATTCAGTGAATTTGTCTATTGAGTCTCTGCCAGACAGGGCCTATGCCAGAATTAATTACAGCAGTCCCATTGACAATCTGCCTCTCCATATCTTCCTCATTTAGAGCAACCTTCCCTCACTTACAGATAGGATACCTTGGTACCCAGGACAGTCCAGCAATTCCTCCTTCATGTTTGATTATAGGAGATGTTCCCTCACCTCGTGGCTGTCAGTGCGATACCAACCCTAGGCTGCATAATATTCCCTACGTCCTCTGCAAAAAACATCCTCCTCGGTAGAAGAGACCACAGCAATGAACAGCAATAGGTCTTGAGCTCCCATTTTTATACTTATTTCACAGGCAGAGGATGCATATTCTAGATCTTCTTCCGTGGAACCAGTTTGGATTGGTTCCCCTTTCTTGTGTCCTGGCCACCACCCTGCAGCCATGGCCTCTATCTTCAAGGATTTTGCACCCAGCAGGATTGTCTCCAGGTAGGGAGAGTCCACCATAGAAATGGAAAGCGGTGAGAGCAGGCTACCCCCAGCTATTTACGACCCTTCCTCCGAGAGATCAGGAAGAGCGATCAGAATCTGGGGCCATTCAAAGGATCCTTTCCCTAACAACAGATACTGAAGGCCACACCCTGAACCTTGTGCCATTTACCTAACATCAACTGTAGTCAGAGTTATTTACAGACCAATGCATCAGCAAGTGTATTTGCACTTATAAGGAACGTATGTCTTCTCTTTCTTCACTGTAGCGTTTGGTGGTTATCCCTCCCATCTAAGAGATAATTGCAATACACAAATGGTATCTGGAGAAAGAAACCTCTCCTTCATCTTGTACTCTGGCTTAGTTGCTGGACTTCCAAAATGGAACCTGCAGGCCAGTATTACTCATGCATGGCTCACTATTATGAATAACTCTCTTATACAACACTCAGGCTGCATTCAGGATTCTGGGTTCTTCATGAGCAGCGGAACTTTAGATCAAAGGGTCTGTAATTGCACATTCATGCGTCACCAGTAAACTCTGTCACTAATTCACAATCCATGGTATGCTGCCAACACAATTGTAACCAATGACAGGGACAGGTGTGCCCTGTCACTATGAGGCTTTGCTTTGTGTGCCCCTCCCAATTCATAGACAAAGACTGGTCCTAGGTCAATGCGTTTGCAAGATTAGTGTGTGGCATGACCATGCAATTCGCAGGTCATGGGACCCAACTGTACATCATGCAGGGGACGTTCCTCTCCCAATATGCTTCAATAAAATGAATAAAACTCTGTCAAATTCCAGCATGCACTGTTATGTAACATGTATAAAGGGGAGAAAACTGCCTGAAATCTGTGACAGTTCTAATACACTGAGATCACCAGCCAAAATGTGCATGCTACAGAGAGGTGACCATAGCATTGAGCTAGGCTGCTAGACTTATCTGAGCAGGTAAGCCTGTGTTCTGACTCGCAAGCTAAGGGTGCAAGTTGACTTCCGCTACTGAGCAGTCTGAGATGGTCCTCCTCTGCTGCTTAAAGCCTGCTGGCTTTCTTAAATATTACCCCATATGTCCCTCTATCACCCTGTCATTTTCTAAGTCTGATATTTATGAGTAATCTGCCACTTCACTGTCACTGGGATAGCGTACCACAAAGCAGACATAACTTGCATATTACAAGTCAAAAAGGACTATCATGACGTCATCTGGGCAGAGGCAGTAGTAGGTGAGCCTTTATGTGGGTAACTCAGAGGTAACTTGATGTATAATAATAACTATGATTTCTGTGGTCTCTCACATTGATGAAAGATGTTAAGTATTAACCAATGTAATCTTACTTATTGTATCAAACCTAGAAGAATGAAAGTCTGAGAGGAGCTGCCAGTATTCAAACCTATGACATTCATCTTACACATAGATCTCTACAATGAGTATATTTGTTCCCATGGGGAATATTGGTTCACTTTTTCAGCTCAAATACTTGGTGTTTCCTCTCATCACCTTCCCCGTATTCATGTGATAAAAATATACTATATTGTGGTAGTCAGTGTGTTGGATGTGATTTGGTAAAAGTCTAATAGTTGTTGTAAAAGTATATAAACATTAGCCCGTGGACATGGGTGCAATGCGTTATAGCCAGCCTGCACTGTAGCTTCCGTAATTTGGGATATTTCAATTGTTGAGGAATTTCATGATTATTATATACCAGTGGGCACCTCTGAGGTGCTTACAGTATCTTTAATACATACATTATCTCTTTCCATAACATTCTATTGCACATTGCACTCATGCATTGCAAGTCAACTCCTTGCAGCTGAGGTGGGACTTGTGTTTTTGTTCCCAACTCAATAGTTCTAGTTTTATCAACTGCTGAAGGATGTGAGGCTAAATATTGTCACTGAAATTCGAAGCTGTGACTGCAAGTGCAACAAAGATTCCTAAACTCAATGAACTAGCAGGCCAATAATGCATAGGGTTCAGATCCTCATCCCTCCCTTTATCCATGTTGCTATGTTGATTGTAACTATGTCTTGGCCAGTTTCAAGCCCAGCTGTGAAAGGAGGAGGGGTTTGCATGCGGCTAGCTACCCCAAAATGTAAAAAAGTCCTAACTACAAAAACATCAACAAAAAACGTCCGGTACTTGGGGAGAGAGGAATCTCATGCACAGAGGGCTATGATGCCTTGTGATGTAAGGCAGCGAAACCTGGAAGCCACAAAGCCGATTCACCTACTTTCGACTAAGACCATCACCATCTGGACATGGAATGTGAGGGCCATGTACAAGACAGACAACACAGCCCAAGAGGCAGCAGAGATGAAAAAATACAACCTTGCCCTGCTTGGCATCAGCGAGACTACATGAAAACCGTCCGGACTTTAAAGACTGTCTCTAGGAGGAATGCTGCTGTACTCTGGACACAATGAAGAGAGCACTGTATCAGGGTACCCCACATACTCAGGGTGTAGCAGTGATGCTAGTGCCAGTAGCCAAGAGGGCTCAGAACGAATGGAAGCATTTGAAGTAAACACAGGAGTCCGGCATGGTTATTTGCTCTCACCTTTTATCTTCCTGCTGGCCATAGACTGGATCATGGAAACATCAACAGCAACAAGAATAAATGGGATCCACTGGACACCTTGGATTGAATTTGTTAACCTGGACTTTGCATATGACCTGTCCCTACTTTCCCATACCCATCTGCAGATAGGAGAGTAGACAAACAAAGTGGGAGCCATATCAGCACAACTGGCCTCAACATCCAGAGGGGAAAAAGCAATATCCTGAAGGCTAACACGTTCAGCACAACTGCAGTCGTCCTTGCAGGCAATGTACTGGAAGAGGTTGAGGACTTCATCTATCTGGGCAGTGTCAGAGACAAGCAGGGTGCCACAGACGCCGACGTCAAGGCAAGATTTGGCAAAGCAAGGTCTGCCTTTGTTCAGCTGAAGAAGATCTGAAACTCAAATGACCTAACGCTGCAAACCAATGCTTTAATCCCAACATAAAATCTGTCCTTCTCAATGGAGCAGATACTTGGAGGACAACAGTGACCACCACTAATAAATACAGACCTTCATCAACACCTGCCTCCAAATCTGCTGTGGGAACACCATCAACAACCACAACCTATGGCAGCAGACTTTACAAATCCCCGCTCATGAAGAAATCATGAAAAGACGCTGGGGCTGAATAGGTCACACCATCCACAAGCCTGCATCAAACATGACCAGGCAAGACCTCACTTGGAACCGTCAAGGGAACAGGAAAAGAGGAAGGCCAAGAAACACCTGCCCTCAAGGCCTTACTTCTTACTGCAAGGAGATGGGTTACACCTGGGGTCAGATTGAAAGAAAAGCCCAGGACAGAGAGTCCTGGTTGATGACCTACACCCCAGGAAGGGTAATAAGCATAGGTAAGTAAATATGCTGACAGAGCCTCAAAATGTTGTGTAATGGCATCGAAATTGCCTTCTGTAATGACAACCCCTTAAAAACCACCTGTGTCATACTCTCCCAAAATATTGAATGTCATGCCTTCTATTTGAAATTGGGTTTCTGGTTGGCAGAGGTATGTCGAAGCAGGAACCACAATCCTAGTCAGGGTAAGTCAGATACACACTAAGTTAACCTGTGCTCACCCTCTGGTAGCTTGGCATAGAGCAGTCAGGGTTAACATAAGAGGCAATGTGCAATACAATAAACAGTAAAATAGTGTAAACATCACCAAAAGACTCCACACCACTGTAGAAAAGTGAAGATTCATTTTTTAAAATAAAATAAGACCAAGACGACAAAAATCCTATAAGTAGAAGTCGTGATATGATTTTTTAATTATTAAATGTAAAAATAGCACTATGAAGCAAAAAGTGCTTAAAGGGTTATTTAGTCACATCCGGACAGGGACAAAATCAAGAGTTCAGGCCAACTGTGATGGAGCACAGGCCAGCTACAGGACCCTCGCAAGGCCCGTTGTTGAACACTGCCTTAATCCTGTTCACAAACAATGAGATGCAGAGTGCAGCCAAGTGATCTGTCGGTGTCAGTCCCGCAGTTGAATAGATGCATTAATTTTCTCCATGCAACGATGGTGATGCGCTGGTTTTTGAAGACGAAGTGCCGGTCCGATGTGCGTTGATTTCGCAGCTGAGGTTCTGGCTTTCTCAACGCAAACAAAAGGATGTGTTGATCGTCTTCGCGCAGTTGCAGTGATGCAGCAGTTCTGATGCTGCAGTTCCGATGCTCTGGCTCCAAGCGCGATGCGCCAATTCTGTTCCCGCAACAGCTGTGATATTTTGGTTCTGCTCGTTGCAGCAGAATGTGTGTCTTATCCACTGAAGCAAGCACCTGGGTTCACTACCAATGAACCAAGCACAGGAGCAGGGTTAAACACTTTGATGTCCCTGAGTGTTTGAAGAACAGGAGACTAGTCAGCTAGTCCTTGGAGACACTCTGGGACAAGTGATGGAGGTACTGTCAGAATAAGCAGCAGGCAGCAGAGAGAGCGGCAAAGTAGCAGTCTTTCAGAACAGCAGTCTACCAAGCAGCAGTGTTTAGCACAGCAATCCTTGTTGGCAAGGTGGTTTCAGGTCCAGAAGTGTACTGAGTTGGTAGGGTCAGAGGTCCAGTACTTATACTCAGTTATGCCTTTGAAATTGTGGTGTCTTCAAAGAAGGGTACTTGAAGTGCACACAGGTCCTTTCATCCTGCCCATGTTCTGGACTCACTACAGGGGGGTATGCAGCCCTTTCTGTGTGGTCAAAGCACATCCTATTCAGGTGTAAGTATGAGGCTGTGCCCAACTCCATCCTCCCTTCTTCCCAGGAAGATACATGAAGTTACATGCAGCCTTCCTTTGTGTGGGAATGTCTGGAGGGAGTACACAAAGGGAACTCTCACCCAGTCAGTGATCAGAGACAGGCAGCAGACAACAAATGGATAAGAGCAGGAACATGTCCAACTTTCTAAAAGTGGCATTTCCAGAATGGTAAATACAAATCCAATTTCACCATTAAAGAGGATTTGCCATTACCACTCCAGAGGTATTAAACTTGATACCTCTACCTTCTCCCAATTAGGAATTACAGCTTATTAAAGGCAATAAGGAATGCCCAATGTGAACCTACGTAAGGGGTAGGCCTCTCATTAATGAAAAACGAGTTTGGGAGTTTTTCACTGCCAATGCATGTAAAACGTAACCTTCCGTTTGGTTACATATCACCCAGCCCTGTGGGCTACCTAGGGTCTACCTTAGGGGTGACATATGTATTAAAAGGGGTATGTAGGGCCTGGAAAGGGGTTGTAAATGCCAAGTCGACATGACCGTGTACACTGCACACATATGGTCTGCAGTGGCAAGCCTGAGACATGTTTACAGGGCTACTTGTGTGAGAGGCACAATCACTTCTGCAGGTCCACTAGTAGCATTTAATTTACAGGCCCTAGAGACATGTGGTGCACTTTATTAGGGACTTATAAGTACATTAAGTATGCCAAAAGGGTATGAGTCAATGTTAGCATGATTAAAGGAGAGAGCACATGCTTGTTTGCACTGGTTAGCAGTCAAAGTGCTCAGAGTCGTAAAGCCAACAAAAGCACGGTCAGAAAAAGAGGAGGAGGAAGGCAAAAGATTTGGGGGTAAACCTTCAGTGAGGGCCATTCTCCAACACTTTCCAACCCCTGGTGTCTACTCCCACTGATACATATCTTCATCCACATTTTGCATCTCCTTGGTCTCTGGGTCCTGGTGGCTCCCTCTACATCGTCTCTACGGCAAAAGGGCCCTGAATGAGAAAATGTCAGAGGTGCATACCTGAGTGTGTCTTGGCTTCACTTCTGATTTCCCATGACTGGAGATATTATGAAATCCCTGCTGAGAGGCTGCTGGATCCTTAGCCTGCGTCTAAGGAGGAGGAATGCCGAGTGGTCCTGGAGGGTTGAATGAACACAACCAGCCGCCTTTTGAGTAGCAGCTTGATGATAACTTAGTGCCACCTGAGAGATGCAAGAGAGCACAATGAACCAGGGACTTCAGGGGATGGTACTGGAAAAAGAGAGAAATTAAACCCTGCGAGAATTAACTACACATTGAAGAGGAACGTCGTTTTTGCATCTGAATATATAGACACCTTTCAAAACTCATGACTTTATGATAGGCATGATCCTGGCTTTTGGCTGGTAATTTGAATAGGCTAACAACTGTATGTAGAATCTCTGTGAAAGAGTGCTTGCATCGTGGGTGGTTCTGTGCAGTTGGTAGAGGGAACTGGAATAGGACCAAAGTATAATAGCAACTTTACAAAGTGGGTTCAGCTTTGATGGACCGGGATGCTTGCAATTGAGGAGGGAATATCAAATGCCCAGCTCCGCTCTCCTGGCTCTCAATGGTTGTGCTTAATCTAATCTAGCAGTTGAATTGCTGCCAAGGCAGCTTCAATGCGGCTGTGACAGGGGTTGTTTAAATACTTTTCAGCACTAACAAGCAAGCATATAGTTCATTTTACCAGTGCTTGTTGTGATCAGCACCTGAATGCATGAGCAACATGTATAATAGTCTGCTTTAAGCAGTCTTTTTATTTTCCTTAACAGTATATGGTGCTTTTGTCTCAAACGCCTCATCCCTACCAGTGCAAGTTCCTCTTAGGCATTTTCTTTGGCTGAGCTCATTTCTTTATTGACCCCTCTCAATGTGGGTGGTGATTTAATGTGTTGTAATGAAGGTTGATTCCCATTGTTGGGTATACAACAATATACAATGTTAAAATACAGAAAATAATATATGAGGTAAAAAAATGAGTATAAACAAAGTGACTGTTAAAATAATGACATGAATGAAAAGCTCTCTGTCTTTCCTCAATGTTATGTGCAGTGTACCAGTCCCTAAACCCTTTTTCCAGTATTGTTTACATTTTAGGGCCTGATTACAATCTCGCTGGGAAAGCCCTCCGGATGACTAGATCCTAGAGAGCTTTCTGAGTGAATTGGGCTTTAGGACTCCGACCGACCGATTCCGATGCATCAGCATGCTGACGCTCTCAGTTAGGTCAGATGTACAATGTGTACACAGGCTCCCATCGAAAAAAGGGTGGGAGAAAAGAGGACACCTTATGGCGGGCACACCATGATGCTCGCCACACTGTGCATGCTTGAATCGCGGGTACCCATGGGCATCCCCTGTGACCGATTCAGAGGGCCTCAGGTGAAAGGGGGCCTGCTGGGGCCCCCCCGAAGTCCGATTCCGACAGCCATTTCATCTCACTGAGACCAAGTTGATGCAGCTATCCGAACCATGCATCGTACTTGCTGGGTCAGAATCTGTCTGCATTGTGCGGCACGATTTGGCTGCGCACAAGTCATACGGACAATATCGGGTTCGGACACGATTCAGTCGACACGTACGGGATCTTCGCATCGTACTTGGTCATTCAGACCTGTGTACGATTCGGTCGGAAACAAGGGCTATGAATTGGATCCGGAAGAGCCAAATCCGATTCTTAGGCCTTCCGAACGACATCGTAATTTGCATTAGAATTGCTAACTTCTGCAGCAAACAAAAGAGTAAAGAAAAAATGCATTTACTTACAAGAATACCCAAAGATCCAAAACAAAGGTCAATAATGGATTTGTTCACTAAAAAAGAAGTACTGAAGACCCTCCTGTGGGTTTTGATAGAGACAGCAAACAAAAGAGTTGTCTGATCCTGCTTTTTCTAGCAGAGAAGAACAAGGAACTTATATTTGGTAACACCTTATCTGGTAGAGACTCAATCTAGCCACGAAGCCTTTACCTTAGAATATTCCCCAGGTGACAGACTGGGTCTGGAGGTTTTTGATTATTACCCCTGCACACTTGTAGATGGCATCATTCGGCTCCGCATTGGCATTGTCAGAGTCGCGCACTGACGTTGGTAGCTTTTGTGACTTTCTACTTTAGGAGCGGGGAGCCACAATATGAACTGAAAACTGGTGTGACATTCTAAGGCTCTGAGAAAGGTGACCCTATTGAATCAGTTCGCACAGAGGGGAGGATTGGAGGGTCGGTGTTAGACCTGGCATCCTTAGTGTAGTTTCCCCTGACATTTTCATTTCAAACCTCCAGTTTTTACTGACTTTGTTATTGCTGGCTTTAGGAATCTGGGCATTTTACCACTGCTAATAGGTGTTAAAGTGCATATGCTCCATATTTAAAACATGGTAATATTGGTTTATCCACAATTGGCATATTTGATTTACCTATGAGTCTCTATAAAGTGCACTACATGTGCCCAAGGCCGATAAGTTAAATGGTACTAGTGGGCCTGAAGCACTGATTGTGCTAGCCTCTTAAGTAGTTCTTTAAACATGTGCCAGGCCTGCCTCCTTCCTTTCATATGGATAACTCCAAAGGTAGGCCCTGGACAGCCCATAGGCAGGGTGCAGTGTATTGAAAAAGTAGGATATGTACTTTTAACCTAACATGTCCTGGTGGTGAAATACTCTTAAATTCATTTTTTGGTACTGGAAGGCCTATCTCACTCATTGGATAACATTGGGGGAGTGCCTTATTACATTTTATAAGTGTAATTTCAAATTGGGAAGAAATGGGACCCCCAAGTTTGCTTTCCCTGGAATCACAATTTAAAAACACAACTAATGATGAAGTTGGTTTTTGAAATGCAGTTCTAAAAATGCAACTTTTAGAAAGTTAGAACACACAAAAGGTCATTGGAGGAATGCTTTCAATTTGTCTAACCACTGGAGATCACACGGAGTAACATCTCAACCCATTGTTCTTTTGCTCACCATGCCACCGCAGATTACACCCAGCCATATGCAAATCAGTCTTGACCCTGCTCCTTATGGGAACAGTCCAGCCCAAACTGCAAGGCCAGGTCCTCTCTGGACCGGAAACATAGATCCTGGGACCGGGTTTGGGGTATTTCCCCTCATTGGTCATCTGTCTTGAATCCAGTGACACAGTGAGCATGAGACCTACATCTGGGCATACCCATTACACTTAGAGCGGTACATCAAACACACAAAAGGTGATGGGAGGAATGCTTGCAATTTGTCTAACCACTGGAGATCGGTCAGGGTAGCATCCCAATTCATTGTTCTTTTACTCACCATGCCACCTCAGTTTAGACCGAGCTATATGCAAATCAGTCTTGAGCCTGCTCCTTAAAGGAACAGTTCAGCTCGAACTGTCCATTTGTCCATTATCTGTTTGTCTTTTACTTTTAGAAAGTTGGCATTTTCTTACTATGATCATTTGGTGCCTTCTGCCTGTCTCTAGAAAACACATCTGATGTGCGTGACAGGTGGCTTTGTGCATTCACTTTAGACAGCCACACACAAAGGAAGGATATGTGTGACTGAGTAGCCATCTGCATTCTGATGGGTCATCCTGCAGGATGGTCGGGAGGAGCTGACACTTACACCTGAAAGGGTTGTGTCCTGTCCCCACACAAAAGGTTGCATACCCCCCCATAGTGAGTCTGGAGCCAGGACAGGAATGGAAGGGCCATGTGCACTTCAATGGCATCTCTTTAAAGTCTACCCACTTAAAAGGCACAACTGGGTATAACTACTGGACCTCTGACATCACCAACTGAGAACACTTCTGGAACTGAGTATATTCTACCAGGAAGAAGGACTGTTGTTCTGCTGGAGGGACTACCACTTTGCTGAACTGCTTTGTTGTGTTGACCTTCTGCCTGCTTCCCTCTTGCCTGGGAGCGAGAAGGGCAGGACATGCATCTCTACATTCCAGAACCTAAGTATCTCCAAGGGCTTGTAGGCTTGCCACCTGTTTTATCAAGTCTCAGGGATATCAAAGACTTCTCTCATCCACCTGCCACCAGCACCTGGACTCTGCTGGGAGTCCTGCTCTGCCCAGTGGTGCCAATCCAGTCCTGGGACCTGCAAAGTGGAGTAAAGTGCTGCAACTGTCAAAATCCTAGGGGTGCGCTGTAAACTCCACTTAGCCAGCGGAGATTGCGGAGTTTTGGTACTCCAAGCTCAGCTTGGAGCATAACAGCCTTCGGGTAATTAAAATTGTTGGGAGAGACAGATACAGAAAGGAAAGGAAGCCACCTAAGGTCATTTTTACTTTTTTCAAGTAATGATTACAAATAATCTGGACCTGTGACAAGGAGTCGCCAGTCATCATGCAGCATTTAAAGATGGCCGCGATCTCGTTTATTTTTTCCTTATCTCCGTTCTGTGAGAAACACAATTCCAGTAGTGGGCAGTTTGTATGACACACATACATGGTACCTGTTTCTTATTGGATGTTTATTGTTTACCTGCCCTTATTTCTCCTCATTAAGCTTAGCTGACACCCTTTCTAGAAGAAAGCAGAAGAGGAAGACTCCAATGTCCTATGTGCGCACCGACAGAGTTGGAGAGCAAAGTATCTCTACTGTGATAGCTTCCATCTTGGCTGTCTCTGCTCGCGGTGAGTGAATACTTAAAGGTCAGGAGAGTGTAGCGTGGCTGGTTTGAAAGCTACCAATTTGGCAGCATCTGCAGTGTTGAAGAAAGCTGTGCTTTTGTCAATAAATGTATTCTTTCGGTATGTGAAATGATGGCGGCATGTAAGCTGAAACAGTGAGATGAACAGAACACCGCAGGAATTCACCGACTTTTTTTCTACTACGTGGAATTCCATGGAGTACAACTCAGTGAACTCCACCCATCCCATGAACATCCATGCATTGACGATGGTGCGCCGATCCTAACTGGCGCATCTCCCTCTAAGCCAGCGTATTGCTGTTGGTGTACGGACCACAGACTCCACATCACTGACTGCGCAACACATCATCTCCTGTTTACGACGCATCTCCGACTTTGCGCGACTCGTGCGATAACGCATCGCTTCATGCTGCTCACATGACCTGCAGCCCAGAGGCTCGACAACAGTGCAGCGCCCCATTGTTCTTCACATCTTGACTCTCGACCCATCCTCGATGGTGCGCAGCTCAGAACCAACACTTTGCCTACATCTGTGAGCGCGACCACGACTCATCATCTCCCCTGTTCCAGCATCACTCTCGACATTGACGCATCCAAGGTACTGTTCAGGAATGCAAGGCTGGCCCCTGTATCCAACCCGCACTCCATTGCTGTCAGCCTGAACATTTGGATTTGACCCTGTCTAGCGCAACCAGGTAGTTCCCGAGGCACTAAAAAACATTTATTCTTTAAAAATTCACATCTTGACTTCTTATTGGATTTTTGTCATTTTGGTCTCGTTTTACAAGCCATTTTTCTAAAAATAGTGTGGTCTTTTTGTGGTGTGTACACTGTGTTACAGTTTGAAGTGTTGCACAAATATTTTACAAACTGCCTCTTAAGTTAAGCTTGACTGCTCTGTGCTAAGCTACCAGATGGTGCGCATAGGTTAATATAAAGTGTGCTTCTGACTTACTCTGACTAGAATTGTGGTTCTGGCTTTGAAAGGGTGCATACCTCCACCAACCTGAAACCCAATTTCTAACAGTCAGCAAGGAATCTGCTGCTAGATAAAGTCTCCCCCAGATAAGTCATTACCGAAGGTAAATAACTTGCTCATCTGATTGAGACTTCTAGCCGCAGATTCCGTACATTGGAATAGATACCCAAGCAATGACTCCCCAGAGGTGGGTCTGCGAACCCAATTTTACCCAGAAAGTCCTGCACAACTGAGCGCGCGTAGTGCCCTTCGTGACACATCTGACATTCCAGACATTGATACGTGGTAAACATTTGCAAAGATGCCCACGCTGGTATGAGAGGAGCAGGGTGATCGAGTTTAGTATGTATGAAATTCTGAGAATAAATGCTGTGCTACAGTGTGGGCAGATTTAATATGACTATGGGAGAAATGCCACTTTTAGAAGTTGTATCAAGTAAAAGTGCCTGCAAGGGATTTTATTTACACGGAGCAATTCTTTTCACACATTCCACAGATTCATTTAGTTTTAATTTTATTCTTTATTTCGGTTCATAATAAAACCATAAAAGTCACATAAAAAAAATTACATTTCATTCCGGCATCGAAGGGGAAAGGAAAATAAAAAAGGAGCAACTCTATTTAGAGTTAAAAAGGCAATCCTGGTCATTAATACATTTACACACCAACCAAAGAAGTCCTATTAAAAATGTTTAAATAATTAAAATCTAGACATGAGATATTAAAAAAAGTAATGCATTCCATCAATAAAAACATGATTTATACAGGGCATATTATTTCTAACAATCCCACACAGTTCAATGATTTTTTTTTTTTTTTACAATTTAGGCCATGAATTTAAGCTTATGAGCACATAGAATAGTACACTTTATTATTAAATCATTATTTTTTTACTCTGTTCTTTTCCATCGGTAGTTATTAACATGTGAGCCTTAGGAAACTTATACTCATTTACAATTTCAGTCACACTTTAGCTCTTATAAGACTCACATTGAATAAAAACCTACTAATGCTAAAAACTATTTTTGGGGATGTATCCATTTTCAATATTCTTTCTGCCTCAGTGCAAATTCTAATAATCAGATTATGGCAAATTGGTTTAATCCATTTGTTCCTTGCTTTGCCATATGCATGGCTGAAGAATAAAACATGCAAATCATTCTCCTTTGAAGCATTTTTGCATAGTTCGCACCATTCATTGTTGTTTTTATTCCTATTTACTGCCCAGTTTGATGTATTTGCATTAATATTTAGTACACCATACCTGAACTTCATATATAGGGCTTTAGCCAATGGAGGACGTATCTCTTCCATGAATATTTCAAAACTGGCTATTCCCTTATGTAGGAGAAACTTCGATGTCAATGTACCATTTTCTGCGCTATGCAACAAGCTATTTTGAATATAAGTCTAAAAAGTGGCTTTTAGCAATGTTTTGCTACACCCAGTCAATTGTGTTGGTGCTTCCCAAAAATGTTTGAGACCTAATTCCTCGAACCAAAAGGAAACATGTTTTATCCACGGAGTACCCCTACCTTTATCAATTTCTAAAATCTCTTTGAGACCCTCACTGTAGAGAGGCAAGATGGCGTCCGCGATGGACGCGTGAGCACGCCGCTCCTGCCGGACCTCGCGGGGCATACTTCAGCTGGAGTAAAGGAGAAAGGAGGAAATGCACTTCGGCTTCGTAAGAGTTATAGTTATATTTATTACTGGCTTACTTCTGGCTTGTAGGATTTTCAGGCTTCCTTTGAACTTGGTTGTAGCGGGCTGCGGGATCGGATGCTGCGGCTGCGGTTGTCTGCGGTGTTGAGAGCATGGCGGCTACAGAGGAGTAGCCGGGTCCGGTGGGCGTTTCTGGAGGACCGGCTCACCTGTGTTTCATTCAGCGGCTCTCCGGAAGGCTGCTTACAGCGAGGAGAACAGCGAGAAGAGATGCTGCCAAAAAATAACCGCGGACGAAATCGAGGGCAGGGAGGAGCAGCCGTGGAAGTCGCGAACGGAGTGGAAGGAGCAACCGGTTTTGCTCAGGCGAGGGGAGCCGTGCAGACGGATAAGTTGGACAAGGTAATGGACCTCGACTCTGGTGTAACTGCGACTCAGGCTAAAGCAGCAGCAGCAGCATTAACTGCAGGGAAAAAAATTGCTGAGTTCTTTTTGGCAGCCAATAACAAGGAAACCGTTAGACAGCATCGGGAGAGTAAAACTCTGCTATTAGAGAAGAGCCCTGGGTCCCCGGCCCTGGTCGAAGTGGAAGTTGAAGTGGGAGCTGAGTCTGGTGAAAATATTGAGGGGGCTCAGGGCAATGGGATGCTTAGTACCCCGGTTAATCACCAGATAGTGGAAATGGTGGATGAAATGACAGTTGAAGCTGCTATTGATAGAAGCGAGGTGGTAACTACTGCAGGGACTGCCCCGAGACCCTTGGAAGCGGATACAAGTGATCTCAGCTTAAAGGTTGTTAATCAAGGCAGCCAGGAATATCAGCCACATGTCACTTAGACTGATTCTGCAGACTTCTACTCCCTTTCAGAACAGTCAATGTCCTCTTCAGAGGACCTTGTTCTACAATATGCAACACATATGAGTATGGGGGATGGGAGTATGCACAGTAGATTGGATTTGGAAGACCAGCCAGAGAATTATGCCCAAACAGTGAGAAAACTCTACCTGAATGCGAATGCGAAGGAGGGCGATCTATCGGCCGATCCAGGGACAGAGGTGGAAGAAATCTCGCTGGCCCTGATTTATCAATCAATTATGCAGCACCGGGAAGAGACTCGAGAAGAGAGTCAAATGGCTCAGAACTCTTGTCGGAAATTGCAGAATTCGGTTAGGCGTTTGGTCAAATCACATGCTGAATTTTTATCAAGAGTAAATGAAGCAGAGGCACGTATATCTAGTCTAGAGGACGAATTAGCTCAACAGAAGACTGTTATTGAGACACATTTGGCTACCAAGGAAGACATTAATTGGAAGCTAGCGGATATTGAAAATAGGTCTCGTCGGAATAATTTGAGGGTTTTACAAATACCTGAAGGGAAGGAGGGGTCTGACCCTCGATGGTTCATTATTGAACTACTAAGAAAAGCGCTGCCGGAAGTGACAAAGTGGGATTGGGATAGGGAAGTTGAGCGGGCGCATCGATTCCCATTTTCTATTAGAGCTGACCAGCGAGACCAGAAACCGAGAGCTATTTTAGTGGCATTTAATAGTTTCCTTGCCCGGGAGGAGGTATTTCTGAAAGCGCGGCCGGACAAGAAAAGAAGTGGAGGTGACTTTGAATTTTTTGTACGCCCTGATCTGTGTAAACAATCAGTAGAGCTACGATGGCAGTATCGCCAGATGATTCCTGAACTTCAAGCTAAGGGGGCTCAGGCATTCTTTTAAAAAAAAAATATTTTATTGAACAAAAGCAGAGTGAATAATCAGTTGGCAGTCATTAAGCACAAATATTGACATAGAAGGCATACATTACAGCGGTGCATTACCAGTTCGAGTGCCGGGAGAACCAATCCTGGTCATCGCCATATCAGTTGTAGGGGAACTACAAAGCTCTCCCCTATAAACATTCCAGTGACCCCATTTCTTATCCCAACTCCCAGGACACCCTTTGACCTTATACACAGTTTTTTCAGACAACATATATGTATCCATTGCAGCGACCCATCTGATCAAGAGCGGTTTATTTGGTGAGCCCCAATGCATTGCTATTTCACGCTTTAATAGGAGAAAGCCCAAAGCCCCCCATTGTCGTTCCGGCGCGGTGAGATCTGTGGGGTCCGACACATTAAGGAGTCCGCTTTTAGGAGATAGTGGGACAGGCTTTCCCAGTGCATCGGACATCTTACGGGTCGCTCGCTCCCACAAACCTTGGATCACCGGGCAGTCCCAGACAGTGTGGTAAAAAGTGCCGACAAGCCCACAGTTACGGAGACAGAGGTCGGTTGTGCGCCTTCCAATTTTGGCTAGGAGGGGAGCAGACATGTATGTTCTATGTAGTATCTTCAATTGTATTAGCCTGAATCTATGATTGATAGCCGACTCCCGTGGGGACATCAGTGCCGCCTGCCATTCGTCATTCTCCAAGGCTCCAATGTCGCCCTGCCACTTATCTCTCAGGAGTTGGAAGGTGTTAGGCATGTTATTACTTAGTTTGCGGTAAGTATAGGATATCGCCTTGGCCTGAAGATGTTCTGATAATAGTCTATCCTCAAGGGGTGAGGATTGTGGGAGAGAAGCAAGATCAGGGACATTAGTGAGTATGGCATGTTTGATTTGGAGGTAGCGGAAGGCCTCAGAGTGAGCTAAATCATATTTCTTCTGGAGCTCTATGAACGTCAGCAGTTTGCCCTTGTGGATCATGTCTCCTAAGGTAGAAATGCCGATCATGTCCCATTTGTCGAAGCCCTGATAATGGCAAACGGGAGCCCAGTGTGTGTGAGGCCCAGAGCGGAGTAGCTAACGTGTGAGTGTCAGACCAGCCGAAGGCGCTTGTTTGCTCGGTGCCATATTGTTAGTGTTTGTGACATCGGGCCTATATAGCGAGTGCGGGAAGGCTTACCACATAAGGCACCAAGGTAGCCCTCGCGGCCCGTTTGGTATCATTCAAGATGGAAAGCAGGGTTGGTTGGTGGACCATATAGCCATGAGTTGGTGGCAATCAATTGAGATGCCCAATAATAAAGCCGAATGTTTGGCAGGGCAATACCACCGTCATACCACCCCTGCGTAAGTGAAAGAAGAGCTATGCGGGGAGAGCCGCCGTCTCATAGGAGGAGGCGGAGGTCCCCTTCTAGTGCATTAAAATAGGAATCGGCAATGGGAAATGGGCAGTTCTGCAAGGCATACAGAAAGCGAGGGAGTGCAAGCATTTTGAAAAGGGCTGCTCTGCCTGGGAGAGACAGGGGCAGCGATCTCCAATGCGATATGTCAATATGGAGTCTTTGTAACGGGCCCTTCAGGTTACGATCATAGAAGATTTTGAGGTCTGGGGTGACAAAGATGCCAAGGTATTTGAATCCATCCAGGGCTATGTCAATCGAATATCCCCTCGGGGGAGGAGGGGAAGGGCCATGTAATCCGTATAGCACTGATTTGGACCAATTGATGGAGAAGCCAGAGTACTTGCCAAAATTGGTGATAATGTGCAGTAGACTATTAATAGAGGATTTAGGGGAGGAAATGTAGACGAGAATGTCGTCTGCGTATAGGGAGATCTTGTCAATTGTATCGTCCTTCCATTGAAGGCCACGGATAGAGTTGTCAGTTCGAACCCAATGGGCTAAAGGCTCCAGGGTAAGTGCGAACAATAATGGGGGTAAGGGACATCCCTGCCTAGTACCCCTGTGTAGAGAGAATCGGCTGGATGTATGGAAATTGACATAAACTTGAGCCCAGAGATCAGTATAGAGCAACCCATTGAATAAAGTTTGGGCCGAAGCCATAACGGATTAATACCTCAAAAAGGTAAGACCATTCTATGGAGTCGAAGGCGAGTGTGGTGTCGAGGGAAAGGATAGCTGCATCCTCTTGGAGATATGGTATTCTACTCATAACGTTGTGTACCCTACGGAGATTAAGCGCTGTGTTGCGGCCTGGGAGAAATCCCGACTGATCTTCATGAATTAAGCAGGGGAGGACCATCATGAGTCTGGTAGCGAGGAGTTTTGCTAGAATCTTCACCTCAGAGTTAATGAGGGAGATCGGCCTGTAAGAGCTGCAATCAGTGGCTGGTTATCAGTGGCTGGTTTATTAGGTTTGTGGATTACAACTATTGATGCTAATCTTTGGTCTAGTGGCAGGCATCCGGTGTCACAGCTCTTTTCGAACATTGTTTTCAGGTGAGGGATGACCTCACCCGCCACGCCTTTAAGAAATTCAATAGGGACACCGTTGGGGCCCATGGCTTTACCTGACTTTATGGCAAATAGTGCGTTCCCAATCTATTCTGTTGTGAGGTCTGCCTCCAAATCTTTGGCATCAGTCTCAGAAAGTGTGGGTAAGCGCATTTCATTTAGGAGTAGTCTAGACTCCTCGGCGGTATAGTGTGCCCTGGCTGTGTAGACTTCCTCTAGATGGGCAGCGAAGGCCTCCACTATCTCCCCGGGATCTGTGATCGGAGAGTTGTCTGGACCGGACAGTACCGGAATCCATCTGGAGCCTTGCTCGCGTTTTTCGAGCCATGCCAGCATTTTACCTGCTCTATCACCCAGCTTGGCTTGCGCCTTCTCCAAGGCTAGCGCTTTGTATTCTAGTTGTTTCGCTCAGAGACAGGTTGCCGTCTCTTCAGAGGGGTTCGCATTGTGGGTCGACTCCAGATGTACTAGGTCTAGCTCGGCCTGGATTAGGTGCTCACTTTGTTTGTGTATATAGCCAGTCTTGAGAGCTAACGCCTTTCCTTTAAGTACAGCCTTATAGGCCTCACAGATGGTTATAGCCGATTTCACGGACCCAACATTTTCAGCGAAATAGTATTCCGTATGTTCTAGCAGGCAGTCCTTCATGTCTGGGATTATTAGAAGCCAAGGGGTTATTATTATGGGGCCGCAGGATCTCTGGCGATGGTATGTAAATTCTACGAGAAGTGGGGAGTGATCTGAGATTCCCCTGGGGAGTCCCTTACGGTGGCGAAAAAGCTCTATATCAGTTGTGGGGGAGAAAAGGTAATCTATGCGAGAGCTACAATTATGGGCATTAGAATAGTGTGTGAAGTAGGAAGTAGTCGGGTGAAATGAACGCCATATATCTTCGAGTCCCATTGCCTGTGTAAAGTCTAGGAGATCAGAGTTTTGTCTATGTGACGTACGTTGGGGGTGTCGATCGAGGGCGTCGTTCATTGTCGTATTGAAGTCACCCCCAATAGGCAGGGGTCCTTGTGGGAGGTCTAGTATGAGTTGCTGCAAGGTCCGCAGTGCGTCTATTCCCAGGGTTGGAGGAATGTAGACTGAGATAACATTTATCTGTTTTCCCTCCCATATGGCCTCTATCACAGCAAAACGACCAGGTGGGTCAGCCCATGGCTTTGTACATGTTAGAGCAACATTGTTACGGACAAGGATACCGGTTCCTCTGTAAATCCTGCGTGCAAGAGCAATTTGTACCCCCCCCCCCGTTGTAGTGCTTGACATGTATTACCGATCAGGTGTGTTTCTTGGAGGAGAACCAGGTCCGGAGCGTGGCGCTTGAGGTATTGCATGACAATTCCCCTTTTTACTTTACTTCCCAGGCCATTGACGTTCCACGTCATGAGGGTGAGAGCTTTAGTCAGGGGGGGTGTCATGGTGGTTCAAAGAATGGGGGATATTTACGGAGTATAGGTCCTTGGGTCTCAGAGCGTTTCCCAGGGCCGATAGTGGACTTGAACCGGTCGAGGGTGGAATCTAAAGGAGACCAAGTATGTCCCAATGGTGAGTGTGGAATGCCTTGCGAGGGCATAGATCGCATCGCAGGAAGCCCCATGGTCAATAAAACTCTGCAGCGTGTGAACAAAAACAAAAACAATACCATAACAAACTTCCCAACCACCCATCTCCCTCCCATATCATCCCCCCTCGCTGCCCCCCTGCCCGCGGACTTTAAACTATCCACTGCCTAACTAGGCAGAGCGCCTGTCGCCCTCCCAACCATACACGGGGTGTGTGGAGAGCCATGAAAGCCCTCGCCCAAAAGTAGCCCAATATTTGAGCCCATTGCAGCTTCTATAAAGATATATCAACAGTAATATTCACATAGTACAATAAACAATGACATAACCTGGACGCTCCTCGGCACCCGGATCGCAGATAAAAGCGATTTGGTCCGTATGGGTGAACACAGAGCCACCATGTCCGCGGCCGGGCTCAGGCATTCTTAATGTTTCCAGCTAAAATGAAAGTAATCTATAAAGAACGCACATGTTTCTTTACAACAATTGGGTCAGCTAAAGAATTTCTGGGCTCGATGTAGCATAATGTAGCTTAATCAGTTAATAGTGAATGTTGTGTTTGTTAGATTATAGGGCAAAGGAATTCACTTATCGCTCTGCTTTTTCTTTTTTCTGCTTTTCTCTATATTTTTGCTTTGTGTATTGATAGCAAGGATGGTATTTTGGCCCGCAGGCAAAGGCAGGGGGGTGCGGGTGAGCTCACATCTACAGGACCATAAGTCCTAAAGCCTCGTTAATGAGGGGGGGTGAAAAAGTTGCAGCGGAAATTCGTCAAATTCGGCCCGACTTGCTCTGCATACAGGAGACACATATACCCTGGCCTAATAGTGCGATACTGAAAGACCTAGGGTTTGTATTATTATCTGCTTCCGGTCAGCTCGGTACAACCAGGAGGGTAGCAATTTTAGCGTCTAGCAGTTCTATGAAGTGTTGGCGAAGGTTGGCGGATAAGCTGGGTAGGTGGGCCATTGTCGAGTGTGGGGTAGAAGGTTATTGTTTTACGCTCTGTACCGTTTATGGGTCTAATTTGAATGAACCAGGGATTTTGTATGATTTAAATACAGAACTAACGGTATGGCCAGCTCCACTGATAATATGTGGGGATGTTAATATTAATTTGACAAATCAGGCATTATTAGAGGGGCCCCATAAATATGTTGGACGGACACCTAAAGTTTTTAAAGCACTCTTTGATTTAACCCGGGATCACGGTTTGGTGGATGTGTGGGGCAGAATAAAGGGACAGCAGTTGGGATTTACTTTTTATTCACACCCACAAAAAAAATTAGTTAGGCTGGACAATTTTTTTGCTTCTTCTTCCTTATTAAATGGTGCAGCTATCCAGGTATTTCCAAGGATTTCGTCCAATCATGCCCCTGTAGTCCTAGAGTTAGTGGCCACTTGGGTAAGGAGGCCTTACAACTCTTTCACGTTTGATAGGAAATTATGTTGAAATGATAAATTTAAGGAACATATGGGTTTTTGGATTAAGGACTTATTTTTGCGAAACAGGTTGTCAACACCTCTTAATATAATTTGGGACTCTTTTAAAGCCTGTTTTCGAGGGGAAGTGCTTAGTTTTAGCCTATATCTATAGAAGAAACAAAAGGAGGAGCTGGCCGGGTATTACGAGGCGCTTAGGGTAGCAGAAAGTGTTTTAACGATAGGAATCATGTCAAGCTTGCAGGACATCTCGGAGCCATTAAATATAGTAGCTAAATGCAGGGCAATTGTTTTGGGCTTTTGGAGTGAAGAGAATGCCAGGAAATATCTTATCTCGAAACAACAACTTCATGAATTTGGCGAGACTATTGGACGAGCACTGGCGCTGCATTTACGAATGAAGGGATCTACGAGAGCTATTCAAACAATGAAAGATCAGAATGGGGTGGCACACTCGGATCCGCAAAATATACTTTCTATTTTTCAGGAATTCTATTCTATTCTGTCTTGTATACTCATCAGGGAGGTGGAGACGGGGGAGGGGGGGTCAGTGGAATGGGAAACGAGGAAGTGCCACAACTAGATCCTATGTTGGCAGAGCAGCTTGACTCTCCGATATCCATGATAGAATTAGAAAGGGCTGTAAAAAGTTTATCGGCAGGAAAAGCAGCGGGACCTGACAGGATACCGGTGGAGGTGTACAGGCTTTTTTTTCCGCTTATCAAGGATGAGATGGTGAAGGTATTTCAGCAAGCACAGGTTGGGAAACTGCCTAAATCATGGACACAAGCCACAATTGCGGTTTTTTGCAAAAAGGGTAAATCTCCAGATTTGGTCGGGTCTTATCGTCCGATTTCTTTATTAAATTGTGACAACAAAATGTACTCTAAAATTGTGGCTAATCGACTCTCCTCTGTTATTACCTCCCTGGTGTCATTGAATCAGCATGGTTTTATTCCCCAACGCGGAACCACGAAACACATTAATAAAGTTGTCACACTGTTTGATATTGCTAGAGTTGAAAATAGGGAACTAGCATTAATACTGTTGGATGCGGAAAAAGCATTCGATCGAGTGGAGTGGGGATATCTATGGCAGCTAATGGATCGAAATGGTTTTGGACAGAAGTTTTTAACAGCTATACAGGCATTGTACGAGGTGCCCACTGCTAAGATTTCTGCAATGGGTTTATTTTCAGATGTGGTCCCCATTACCCGAGGTACACGGCAGGGTTGTCCTTGTTCTCCCTTATTATTTGCTTTGTACATAAACCCCTTCTTGGAACGATTATTGCATAATGTTCGAATTCCTCCCTTTTTGGTTCATGGTCATGAATTTTCTGTTTTTGCATACGCTGATGATATAGCCGTAATCGCTGTGGACCCTGCTGGTGCAATGGATGACATTGAGAGGCTAGCTTCTGAGTTTGGGGCAAAGTCAGGGTATAAGCTTAATGTGTCTCAAACACAAATTTTGTGTTCAAATGGTACCCAGTTTAGAGATGACCGAGTAACAAAAGAAGTAACATACTTGAGTATACAAATACAATCAGCTATTAATGAGCTGATGGAGGTAAATTGGAACTCCTTGACTGGAAATGTTAAAAATTCTTTGGACAGATGGGGTCGGCTCAATTTCACAATAATAGTACGGTGTAACATCATTAAAATGAAGATCTTACCTAAGGTTCTTTATTTATTTTGCTCCATACCCTTGGAAGTAACAAATGCTAGGCTACAAAATCTTCAGTCAATTTGTGGCAAATTTATTTGGAGTCCAGGGAAGCCCAGACGGGCTATGCGTTTTAAGACTTTACCTTCCGAGAGAGGGGGCCTAGCAGTTCCGGATTTTGTTTTGTATTATTATGCTTGTTTTTTGTTGAAAATGCGGTGGATACTTACTGGGGAAGGGGCTAGCAGTACGGCTAATTCACCTACGATTTTTGAAATGTTAATGGGTCCTATTGTTAGGCAATGTCTATTTACTGAAGTGGATGGCAGCTATTACAAGCGAACGCGATGTAAGGTTTTAATTAGTGCCCATAAAGTGTGGAAACGAATTCGGGCATTGATAAAAGGGGGGAAAATCTCTTATTATACACCTTTGTACGCAGTGAAGTTGCTACCAGGTATATGTCAGGATAATATTGCTTTTATCATGGAGGAAAAAGGGTATTAGAATTTTAGGTAACTTCTACTCCACGGAAGGGGTGTGTAAATCTTTTGATGATTTTGTTTCACAGTATGGTATTCCTAGAATACAGGGGCATATTATCAAGCCTGGGCGACAAAATTATCGCCGCTTTATCGGCCGAAAATGGCCGATAAAGCTGCGATAACGGGCTTGATAATATGCTCTATGGAATTCCAATCGAACCCCATGTTAGATGTGAAGACATCTAACATGGGCTTCGATTGGAATTCCATAGAGCATATTATCAAGCCCATTATCGCCGCTTTATCAGTCGTTTTCGGCCGATAAAGCGGCGATAATTTTATCGCCCAGGCTTGATAATATGCCCCACAATTCTTTAAATATTTGCAGATAAGGGATTTTTTACAGCAGGTTAACTTCATTAGGAAACCCCATCCCCTATAAATTAGGCGACAATGTAGAATTGGAGAATTATATGAATTATTACTAGCTGATCATTTGGATGATTTGGATAAGTATAAGGTAAAATGGTCTAGGGATTTGGGAGAGCCAGATATCAATCTCGAGAAACTTATTGCAGTATCTAGGGAAGTACTTATGTCTGCTAATCTGAGGGCTCAATTTTTTAAATCTCTCTTCGATTTATATTATACTCCCGCGCGCATGGCCAAGTGGGGGACCAGATTTGATGGTAAATGCTTCCGGTGTCAAGAGGATAATGCAGACAGTGTACATATTTATTTTAAATGTGATAAGTTGACGAGATTTATAGCAGATATAGAAACATTTTTGTCATTAGTTATGAAAGTAAGGATGACTATTACACCTGCGATGATGGTCATTGGGATGGGGCCTGAGAGTAATGGGGATAACCCATTATATGTACATAGACAACTTATTTTTTTCTCTATGACGGTTGCACGTTTATGTATTGCCACTGAATGGATCTTTCTGAAGCCATTCAGTGGCAATACATAAAAGTGCATTGAATTGTGGCGGACGAAAATGTACAATTACTGTAAAATAGAATGGGGTTTGTTCTCTGTTAAAGGGGCGAAGAAACGCAAGATTGGTTTGAGTATATGGGGAGTATTTAGGGAATACTTTGGGGACTAAGACATTAATGGATTTATTTATTTATTCTGAATTGATTTTTACTATGAATGTATTCTTTGGAGTGGAAGTGTACCGTATGTGTTTTGTTTTGTACTAAATCTGCTGCTGTGAATAAAAAAAAAAAAATACATTATTTTTAAAAAGAGACCCTCACTGTAACTGGTCAATTCAGAAGTTGATCAGAGTCGCACCCTAAGTAATAGGGGTCGTAGTACTGCGTGGTGATCCATACGTTTAACAATTAGGTCCATCAGGATGGGAATTAGTGGTGTTCTTACTGGCAACCCCAACACCCTCCTAATGAATTTGTTTTCTCCCAGTTCAAAGGTCTTTTTGCAATGTGTTCCCCAAATTTCGGCACCGTATAATGAAGCTGCTTGTACTTTATATTTATACACCTCCAGGGCAGGAGTCATTGCTTTTGAGGTGCTACTCCCATGCATCTTTATTATTGGGAACGAGTTTTGAAGTTGGGCAATTTTATTTCTTTCCAGCTGCTGTTTCCAAGACAGCTTTGCATCCAACATTATCACTAAATAGTTGAAACAGTGTACATACTCTAGCTTTTGGTCTCTAATAGTTACATTCTGCTTGAAGGACTTGTGTGGGTTTATAGCCATGTACTTTGTTTTGCCAGAGTTTATTTCAAGGCCCTTTTCATTACAATATATATTAAAAAGGTACAAGAAGGATTGTAGGCCTTTGGGTTTGGGATATCAGAATAGTATTGTCAGCAAATAAAAGGGCTGGCATTGGATCCCAACCCAACTTAGGAGAATCATCAGCCTGATGTAAATGTGTAAATGTAGATTGTGCTTATATAGCGCACGGCTACCCGCAGTGGGTGTCCCGGCGCTTGCTTAGGGAACCCGTCCTGATATTCCCTTGTGAGATAGCAGGGTATCCACAAGGTGAAAGTCAGGCATCCCGACGCGAGGGGCCGTTGTGGAGGTTAAGCAAGCTATTGCCCAGAGTCGCAGAGTGTGAACCCGTGAGTCGAGGAGGCACCGGGGCGAGAATTATCGAGTCCGTGGAATTTTTAGTCCAAGACCCGCCGAGGCGGGGAATTGAACCCTGGTCCAGGACCGATCTCAGCTTCCGGGTCTGCCGCCTCTAACCCCTGAGCCACACTTCTCCACGTTTTGCGAGGCCCTAATAGCGATTCATAAGGAATCGCTATTAAGGACTTGCAAAACGGGATTCATGTAGGAATTGCAAAAAATATTGCGATTCCTACATGTTCCTTATTTGCGATTAGCAAATTGCTAATCGCAAATAAGGAATAACTCCCCATGCATTCCTATGGGACTACAGGCCCATAGGAATGAATGGGGAGTTATTCCTTATTTGCGATTAGCAATTAGCTAATCGCAAATAAGGATGCGATTTCAAGGGTGCAGGGGTGTCCAAAGGACACCCTGTAGCACCCCTGAAATGTAATCTAAATTGGTGTTGCGCACACACATGTCCAAAGGACATGTGTGTGTGTAACATGCAACTTAGAAAAATGCATTTAAATGCATTATTCTAAGTTTTTGCTATTTACCACGAGGTCTGACCTCTCGGTAAATAGCGGCCCAAAATTGCGATTTCGCAATTTTAAAATGATTCATGAATTGCATTTAAGGAATCTCAAATAGAGATTCCTTAAATGCAAATCTTCGCAAATGTGCGAATTCTTTAATAGCGAATTTTGCACTCGCACTTCTGAGAATCTTGCCCTTTGCGAGTGCAATTTAGCTTGATGAATCAGGCTGCATGTGCACAGCCCAGTAGATAGCTCGGGATATCATTAACATAAAGAGAGAATAGGGTGGGTGCCAATACACACACTTGACGTACACCCCGTCTAACTGGAAGTGCCTTTGTTAATTCACCCCTCAGGCCCCATCTTACTTTAGCGAAGTTGTCCTCGTGTAATCTTAATATTTGCTTCTGTAGCTCAGCAGGAACACTCTGTTGTTTTAGTGATACCCAAAGCAAATTCCGAGGCACAAGATAGAGAGCGACCTTAAGGTCTATAAAAGCTATATATAAGTGGCCCTTTTTTATATTTATGTAGTTCCAGCATAAACATAAAAATCTAAAAACCTGATCGATTGTATTTGTTTTTATTCTAAATCCAGCCTGGAATTTTGAAATCACCTTGTTTTCATCGTGCCAATCGTTTAATCTCCTTAAAATATGTCTAGAGTAAATTTTTGGTAAAATCTCGATTAAGCTAATTGGTCGGTAGTTTCTAGGGTCAACACGATTACCTTTTTTGAAAATAGTAACAATTTCCGCCCCTTTCCATGTTTCCAATATCGGCGAACCACCCGCAATTGCATTGCAAAGATAGTTATTGTAAGGGCCCCAGACACTAGCATCATGTTTTATTAAGTCCCCCAGGATTGTATCGGGCCCTGGGGTTTGCCTGGTTTAACTGCTCTAATTGCTAGGAGTGTTTCTTCCAAGAAAAAGTGCAGGATATTAGTATTTGAGCTGGGGACCACGGATATAGGGCAGGGTAGTTTTACTATTTGATTGTCGGCATAAAGTTTAGAAAAATGCTCCTCCCACGTCTTTGCATCTAAAAAGAGGTCCTTGGCATCCCTACTTGTCTTACTACCCTTGGCAATTATACGCCAAAAACCTTCCTGGTCTTTGGATTTAGCCGATTCAATTAACTCTGTCCAGGTGTTATCCTCCCACTATTTCTTTGCTTGATCTAAAATGTACTTGTATTTAGTTCTTTTCTCCCTTGTGTCTATTACATTATTCTTTTTTTTTTTGCCAATAGGAGATCGGCTTTTGCCTCTCGGCACTCCTTGTTATACCACAAATTAGCGCTTGATTTTACTCCAGTTCCTACTCTACCTTGTTCTCCTGGTAATTTACGAATATTGGTACCAGTGCCTCCTGCAACTGGTAATGTGCGGCCATTATCGGGATTTCCACTTCTGGGACGCCTAATGTGATTGAATAATATCGAAAAAAACATTATATATTTCTATCATGGATTCCACCTTACCTAATATATTCGGCCACTTTAAGGCACGATGGTTATTGCTCACTATACTAACATCAGGTGAAGGCATTATTTCCTCTTTATTCGGAGCTTTACCAATAAAGAGGTCTGGTTTTATTAACAAATGCAAGGGTTGATGGTCGATGTCAGATCTAACATCTACTTTCGTGTCTAATATATTTGGCCAGAAATTAACAGATGCTATTATGTAATCAATATAGCTCCTATATGTGTCTCTACAAAAGGTAGGGGTATTAGGTTTATCTGAAGATAAACGGCCGTTGCAGGCTCTAAGCCCGTGCCCTGTTGTTAATCTCATTATCTGAGCAACTGCTATAGTACAGGACACTAACGGGCTACTTTGCAGGGCAGGGATATTATGGGCGGTGTCCTCATCTTCAAATAAATTGCCGAACCCCACAACCGGTTTGAACTTACTGTTGAGGTCACCTCCAACAATTATCATTGCACCTGGCTCTAATGAGTTCAAAAAGGTATCCAAATGATTTATTGTTATCGATTCCTTTGTATTTGGGCTCGGCCTGTTATAGACGTTAATTAAATATAGAAAAAGTCCCCTGTGTTTTTATTTTTACAACAGCCAAATCCTCAGATGATGTGTGTAATGCCATAGATTCTATTTTGAGGGTTATCCTAATCCATATGGTAAGGCCTCCCAATGGCCCTACCTCTCATTGAAAGAATGGCTTTTACATTAAAGGTCTTATACCCTACCTTATGCGGGGAATCCAAAACCCATGTCTCCTGTAAAAATATTTTCCGTGTATTCCATCCATTCTGCATCTCTGAGATTCCTATTTAATCCTGCTACATTCCAGGATGTTAATATTGAGGCTTCACCACATTTTCTTCCTAAATGTATTATGTTTAACCTTTCATCACTATTATTTGAATCAAGGGAAGCATTTACGGACATTGATAATGTCCGTTCTTGCTCCTCCTCCCTAACAATTATGCACAACCTATATATGTTACGGTCTGCTCGCTTCCCCAGTCCCTCCTCTTAATACTGTATATTAGTGGTGGGTATTTCTCTCCTGTTTCTATTAGTTGTATTTTTTCGAATGTCCTCAATTGGTTGTCATTCTACTGCGTCTAGTGTAGATAGAGCTCGGAATCTATTCGAAGATAGTATTGGGGCGTCATCAAAAGCTGATGACCTTAAATTAGGTTTGTAGAAATACCCCAATGGGAGAGCACTTATGCTGGTATTTTGTATAAAAGTTTCCTCTCTGGTGTTCAGGAGTGATCTAACCAGCTGCGGCCGACGGAAATTTACTGTTATGCAAACTCTGTCTATATTTTTTGGGGAATAACCAACCCATCTCACTCTTTGGACCATCAAGATTTCATTAATGTGTCTTGGGCTGAATTTGTTATGTTTTGTAAGCCAATCTGCTGTTTTATTTCGTAGGGTCATCAATGATTCATTTTGTCCTATTTTTAGGACTGGGACCCCTACTAAAATGAGGACATATGGAAATGCGGTAGGCGGTAGGATATCAAAACTTGAAGCCTTGAAGTTTTTGGTTCTAGCGAACCCTAACCTTTTTATAGGTTGATTTAAAGTTCCATTTCCATTCAAGATATCTGTTCCCCTCATAATGGCCTCCCTATTCTGTATCTGTTCCCGTGAGCCCATTTCCCTATTGTCACTTCCTGTTGTCAATTTATGTGCAGAAATTTCTATTGGCCTACTATTCAGTCCAGTAAAACTCGAGGAGCGAGCTTCAGCTAAATTTTTTTCAGGTTTCCACCTCTTTCGACGATACAGGGAGTACTTCTTTCTGTTTTCTGTTTCATATCACCTACAAGTATTGTTAACTGATCGATCTTTTGATCCATGCAGTCCGATCTTTGGTCTATTAAGCCACTTGTCTGAGTTAGCATCGTTCTTAGTGCTGTTTCTAATATCCCGCTAATTACTCGTTTTAAACCCTCAAACTTTTAATTTTCCGTTTCACTGTTTGATTTAAAATCCACTTATGTCTGTGTACTACATGTTTTTTAACAGCTCCCCTAGTTGTTCCTCTATTTGTTGGTTTTTCTGCGAAGTTGGACCTTAAACCCCTTTTTTTTTAAATTCTGAAACCCCCAGAGCGTGCTTTTGTCTCGCTTCAGGGGCCGTTCCCATAATCTTATCTGTTTGTTTTACGGATCGTGGTCCAATTCCTGTGTTCGAACTAATGTCATCAGCAGATGCTTGCTTTAGGGATGATGAAGTTAGGTTTAACGGGGCAGATATTTCAGATCCATTATGGATTATTATCCTTGGTGATAGTGTTATATTAACATCTCTATGAAGTGGAAACAGTGTAGGGTCAAGGATAATCGTCTCTCTGTCAATTGGATCTCGTAGGACAGCAGGGACTCTGCTCTAATTAGGAAAGCATCTAAGGTGCCTGATGCACCTTTGCGTTTATCCATTCTCCCAGACTACTGACTGTCTATGGGATCACAGAACTTGGAATAAGGGCCGCACTACTCGAGAGTTAATAACCTAACAGACTAACTACATAATGTGGTGTCGTCAGCCCTACCTGTTAATGCCTGCTACTAGAAGATCCAGCAGTAACCAAACTAGATCCTCTCACAAGCCTAGAGTGTATCCCACTTTGGATTGTACCCCCAATGTCTAATTGCACAAGTGACAGATTACAATATAAAACAATATAAAAGAATCCACAGTCCGACAATCCTCGAATACTTAGGTCTTATAAGTCCCAGTTCGATAACATTAGGAATATCAGCCCCAACACAGCGTTGTGGTACAGTTCAGCCCATCATTTAAGGTCTATCAGATATGTCTTAACCGTTTGCACTTTGATGACTTAGGGCCAGATGTAGGAAGCCTAATACCGGTCGTTAACGGCCGAAATTACCGAATTTCGGCCGTTACCGACCGGTATTAGTCTTTTCAGATGTAGGAGGCAAAGTGAAGGATTCGGTAATTTACCGAATCAGTAATTTAAGGAATCGATAAATTACCGAATCCTTAAGATACCGAATCGGTAATTTACCGAATCCTTAATGTAGGAAGATCTCAAGTGAGTGCTTTTCTCATTTAAGGATTCGTTATTTACCATCAACTACAAGTTGGTGGTAAATAACGAAAACCGCTGAAAAAGCAATTTTGTGCTTTTTTAACAGTGCCATGTGCAGAAATTCATGCCCTTAGGGCATGTATGTGTGCCACATGTGCACCCATGCACTATTCAGGGGTGCAACAGGGTGTCAATGTGACACCCTGCCACCCTAGTAAATCTTCCCCCTAATACCGATTCGGTATTTACCGAATCGGTAAATCCCATTCATCCCTATGGGCCTCCAGGCCCATAGGAATGAATGGGAATTACCGATTCGGTAAATACCGAATTGGTAAATACCGAATGTTACCGATTCAGTAAAATTTACCGAATCATTAGCTACATACCATTTACCGAATCTAAAATACCGAATCGGTAAAATTCTGTATTTTAGAATTGGTAAATAGTATTTACCTACATCTGGCCCTTAGTTTCCAACTGCCAAGGGAGGTGACCCTGCTCGGCCTCTTCCGGACCCTAACGAGCATGGACGGGCCCGCCCTTGGCCCGGGCAGCGCCTAGGCACGCCCGCGCGTGCCTGGGCTTCCTGGTGCTTTGCTCTGACGCAGGTGGTAGGCGCCAATAAGGGATGCTGGGAGATGTAGTCCCTGTCGCTGAAGTAGCGTGACCGAAAGTGAGGTGTTGCAGTCCCCCCCGGGGCTTTTCAGGCACGGCAAGCAAAGTAGGATAGTATCCAACGGTGGCGGCGTAGAGTTTGTGAGGGACCCGCGCAGCGGGAGCCCTCAAGCAGTTTTGAAGCGCCTCCTGGCGCTTTGCTCTGACGCAGGTGGTAGGCGCCACTAAGGGGCGCTGGGAGATGTAGTCCCCATTGCTGAAGTAGCGTGACAGCAAGTGTGGCAGCAAGTGAGGCATTGCAGTCCCCCCGGGACTGTTCAGGCAAAACAAGCAAGTTAGGATAGTATCCAATGGTGGCGGCAGAGAGTTTGCGAGGGACCCGCGCAGCGGGAGCCCTCGAGAGTATTGAAGCGCCTCCTGGCGCTTTGCTCTGACGCAGGTGGTAGGCGCCACTAAGGGACGCTGGGAGATGTAGTCCCCGTCGCTAAAGTAGCGTAACAGCAAGTGAAGCATTGCAGTCCCCCCTGGACTGTTCAGACAAGGCAAGCAAGGTAGGTTAGTATCCAACTGTGGCGGCAGAGAGTTTGTATGCATTTTTAATCAACCTGAGTGTTGAATGTACCCTATAAACTTTGAAGGCTAAAACAGATAATACATTTTTCAAAAGACATCCCCGTGTTTGTTGTTCTTGACTAAATTCTTTGTGCATTTATTGCCTGCATTTGTGAAGAAATACATTTAGGTTCACAGAATTTATTGATATTGAATCTGTGGAATGTGTAAAAAGAATCGCTCTGTCTAAATAAAATACCTTGTATGCACTTGTACTTGATACTGCTGACTCTGCCCAAGCCTCCAATGGTATATTGGGTTTCCCCACGTCCTTACTATATTATTTTTAGAAGTTGGTATTTCTGTGTGCTATGTGTTTGCCTGCCTGATGTGAATTGCATGTCTGGCTTGTGAGTGACAGGGGCTGGGAGGTGTGTGTGGCTCCAGGAGGGGCAGGGTGAGTCAGCGCTATGCTGAATGGGACATCTTCATTTTGAGTAGTGGGAGGAAAAGTCCCTGAGCCCTGAATAGGATGGTGCCTACCTAGTGAATGTTGCCCCCCCCGTGGTGTCTCTGATGATGAGCCCCTGCCTGACAAAGGGGAAGAGGAGCTTGCAAAACAAAGTGCTCCAATTCCCCTTTGAACCAGTTCCATCTGGTTCCCTCATGCCCTGCACTGCAGACAAAAGATTTGGTAGTGTAAGGTTAGAGGCTGTGACCTTATGAAATTGCTCAGTTCCTGTTCTGCTGTTCCTAACAGAGGGAGATTGCTGCTGCTGGGCCCCAGGAGGAACCGCCATGGGGGCTTACCTCCCTGCTGGAGGGCCCTGTGTGCTAGCCTCCCTGGGCCCAGCTATGCCCCTGGAATCCTGATGGACTTCCTGCTGCTCTAGCACCTCGTGAGCGCTCTGCTGTATTTTCTGATGTCTCCCCGAGGAGGAGAGGAAAAGCGTGGGCTGCGCAGCGCTGAAGCTGCAGCCCCCTGTGTGAGGGAATCCCCAGTGTAGGGATTCCCCTGTGATGCCGAGACCGAGCAGGAGCCCACCCCGCTTTATGCTGAGAAGGTAGCGGGTGCCCACCCAGCTTCCATGAGTTCTTCCTGAGCTGGTGCCCACCCCGCAATTACTGTGGTTATTGCGGATGCCCACCCCGCATTGGTCGAGGAAATCACCGCCGCCTGCTCGGACAGGAAGTCAGGGAGCCTGATGCCTGATGTGGGGCGGGGCTTCCCACAGCCCACAGAATCTCCGGAAGAGAGACGGAGTGCTGCGGCGGTTCAGCAGGTCTCCCGTGGCAAAGGGAGAGCCCCGCGTGTTGCTGCATTGAGTAACCACAGCGAAGGGGGCACGAGACACATTGTCAGTGTCTGCCCCCGCCACATTTGAGGAGAAGAGACAGAGTCTGCCCGCAACAGCCCGGTGAGTGGGGCTGCATGCGAGTACTATGTGGGCAGCTGCACCGAGGGGGGGGCCCACGTGAACTTGGTGCCAAGGTCGGCCCTAGAGAGCCTTGTGGGCTCCAGTGGCAATGTTTCAGCCTCCCCCCACCTGGCAGAGGGGGAGGAACGTTGCAGAGATCGCCGTCTGTTTGTGGAGGGGGAATTCTGAGGCACATTGTCAGTGCCTGAGCGGTTCCAACGTTGCGGGCCGCTCCAAAGTGGGGCATGCTTTGTTCCTGAGCCTGTGTGGCTCCAATGAGGCGCACAGTTGTTTTAGGGCCCCAGTGGGGGTCCCAAGTACCAGTGGTGCCCATGCCCATTCGGCCACAGTTTGTGATAGAGTCCGGGTGGGACAGGTGAGGCACAGTGAGTGCCAGGCCTTCCTTACATCACAGCTGCCCGGCAATTAGCGGGCAGCTGCTACATTTAGGCCAGGGTGTATGGAGGAGTCCCAGAAGGGGACCCAGGAGGCACAATGGTGCCAGCGCCTTGCGCATGTTTTGCTTTAGCTGCAAGGGGCAGCTTAGCGCCCTGACATTCGGGACAGAGGACATTTGAGCCCTAGAGAAGGCCAGTTGGCCAGGGGGGTCAGTGCTTTATGTGATGCTAGGATATGTGATTCTCTACTGTGATTTATGCCTCTAAATGCGTTTAGGTATGAGGTTATGGGCATAATGTGATTATGCGGGTGAGGTTATTTCCTACTGTAAGTTATACCCCTAATGTGAGTGATGCTTAGGAGGTTAGGGTCTAATATGTTAGACTGATGAGGTTGGCGTATAATGTATTTTTGCGCCTAATGTGATACTCTACATAATATGGTTTATGTACAGGAGGATGCTGAGTACAGTAATGGCCAGTAAGTACAGGTGGTGTTCTACGTATTATATGTTATACATTTGCTGTGTTCTAAGTGATGGTGCTGATAGTGGTCCAAGTGGCCTTGCCAGGTGTAAATAATCCCTTGTATATATTGCTTAGTGCCAGTGGGCACAATGTATATTATGTGATTACTATTCTAATGTGTTATGAGAATACAACGGCTATTTTTGATATAACCTTGTGTGGAGTCCTTTTATGGTGTGCCTGGTATGTTGTTGCTGTGTGCGTGTGCAAACGCTTTACACATTGCCTCCGGGATAAGCCTGACTGCTTGTGCCAAGCTACCAAGGGGGTGAGCAGGGGTTATTTTCGGTGAGTAACTCCCTCGCCCTGACTAGAGTGGTGGTCTCTGCCTGGCTTTGGCGCAAGCCTTAGCCAAACAGATATGCCATTTCTAACAGAAATTATGTGTAATTACAATTGGTTGGAACCTACCTGCCTGTAAGCCCCAAGTTTACGGTAGGCCATGTATGTTTAGAGGCCCAGTTTATTTAATGCACTTAAGTGTGCACTGCTGTGTTGCCTGCTGTCCTTTTAAAGGCAGCCCTGCTGTGCCGGGTGCTTTCAAAATAAAATTATATGCAAATTCAACTTTGGATTTAAAGGTACTTCCAAATTCCTAAACTACCCCGTTTTTACATATATGATACATTAAGGTTTGAACTAGGTGCTCCAAGGGTAGGACATAATGTTAACATAAGCAGGGACATTATCAACAATGTTTTATATGCCCTTCTATGGGTAAAACTGCCAACTTCATTTGACATATTGTAGTACATTCGCTCCATAGGTGAACATTGGAATCATTTAATAAAGTATAACTATTGATAGGAGTGAGCTGAAATAATAATTCAAAGACTTAGAAAAATGATAAATCCAACAACATGCCAATGTTAGATTTATTATAACTATGACAGAAAAGAAGTTACAGAACTTGCTTTTCTACTGGCGAAAAATCCAGCCTTCTAGCAACCTCTCCTGATTGGCCAGCCTTTGACGGGCTGAGCCAAACTGCTCTATTAAGGTGTGAAGTGACCTGCATGGAGAAAAAGGACATCGGGTGGGAGGAGATCTGCAGCTGCAGAACAAAAGGCAGGATACGGTTGGAGTAGCCAAACTGGTCTTCAAAGAATTAATGAAGGTTAGGACAGGACACAGGCTCACTCCTACATCCTGCACCACAGCCAGATAGGAGCCCCAGTAATTGAATTAGCAGAGGGGCTGGAAGAGAAGTGTTAGGGAAAGTTAGCCATGCCAGTGTGATGGCTCAGCCACATTTTAACCTCCAGGACAGAGTTTCTCCATTTTTAGTTTTAAAGAACAGTGCTTTCTGAACAAGAATATGCCACACTTTGGAGGAAGCTGTCATACTTCTGGGTGGCATCCTGTACCACCTTTCTTAGAGGTGTCACCCAGTTTGTTACCCAAAAACACTGGATAAATATAGTAGAGCTGCCCAGCAACTGAGATCCCTGGCTTAAATAAGATGAAGAAGAGGCACTGCCCTGCTGGAACCCTGTCCTGCACCAAGAGAATTGCACACTAAATGACAGCACCTGCTGCACACTTTGGAACCACAGCCTGTAAGGACTTTGCCTTGTTTTTAAAAGTGAATGAGTGGACTCCCTGAAAGCAAAAGGTTAAAGGAGCTCCACCTGTATCATCTCAAGCAGGCGGAAACCAGCTGACACCTTCAGCTGGAATTTAAAGGATTTGGCCAGGTGAATTCTGGAAGACGCCGTCCCAACATCCCAAGCAGCAACCCAGAGCTTCCAGAACCATGGATTGGTATTATGGACACATTGAAATCCCAGAACGACCTTCTGGAAGACATTACAGAAGTTTGACGACCTTTGGAGAATTTGTGGTAGAAAACTCCATAAGTTGACCAACCTGTTAAAGAGAATCAAGCTGCTGATGTTGGAACGCAAGCCGGCCTGGATTTCAGGTTAGTCTAGCTTAAAGCTTCAAAAGATATTGAGAGGGACCCCTAGTGCAACTAAGGGAATAGAGGTACTACACTAGACTTAAAAGAGAGGGTTCCCTTAGAACATCTAATATGAATTGCAATTCTACCAAATATTCCTCAGTGCTACCAAATGACATGTAAACATACTGCTACATAAGAATTAAAAACGTATATGTTTTATTCAGCCAATCTCCTGGCACATTTATTAAAAACACAATTGTTGCACAATATACAGTATATTTATCATACACTCTCGGGGACAATGAATCATTCAATTCGTTGAGTGTACTCGTTATTTCACAATAAAAATTATCATAAAAGCATATTATAACATCGATTTCTCAAAACATATTATTTCTTCCTAATACATTGATTATGGCCTGCATAATCCTAACATTGAGACAACATAACACAAAAGACCTCAACCTTGTCTAATTATTTGGCACATTGATATTCATAGCCTGTGGTCAAAATATAACATTTATTATTGTACCCTCCTTTTGGCTAATAATCAATTGTGCTTCCTTAGCATTGGCGCGTTTCGGCGGTTGTCGTATCAATTATTGCCGCCTTTTTCAAGACCAGAATTTGTTGTCTCTCAGACTTGTCACATCTCAAGCCTACAAACAAAGTGTAGATAAATATGTTAGTTCCCCTTATTGCATGGAAGTTCATAAGTTCGCAATCCTACCTATGCTTAAACTTTGGGCGTTTCTGTTATTGCGCTTACTCAGTTAACGCTCTCCTATAAGCCCTTTTTCTAATATTGCTTGTTAATTTCCAGTTCATCTCTACGCCCCTTTATTTTATATTTTATTGCCTATTGGGGCCTCTCGCCTTTTATTGCCCCTTCTTTCTTGGTAGCATTATCGTATGGCTTCTCAAGTTTATATCCATAGAACTTATGATCATTTGGCATCTCAAGTTAAGACCCATGGAGCTTATGGGTGATATCTAGTTTACTGATCTAGTCCTATGAGCTCACCTTCCTTTTCTTGAAGTGTGGACCCTGTGTATCTCGTGGAGTGGATCTCTTTCTATTCCTTAAATGAGGTAGTTCGATGTCATTAAAATCCTATGTACTTGTAGTCATCCTATTGGGACAGAATAAGTGTGTTTTAGGTTTCCTGTGTATAGAGAGGACCCTATTTGTATTAGTAGGTCTTTCCTGATGTAAATTGTCCCTTTAAAAACAGCTTGCATTGATAAACTCGCCTCCCACAGTTTGTCTGGGCTGGCTTGGATATTCCGTGCTCTTGCGGGTAGACCAATTGCGGCACCTCGAAGGCTGCTTGGGATAAGGGAAAGATTGTTTTTGTCATTGGCCCCTTGTACTCTAGTTTCGTCCTTTCCTATTTACTTTTAATTTGTTAACTTTCTCTAATATCATACCTGTATCCTTAGCTTTTTCGCTTATAGTCTTGCTTCATGGCTGTTACTGTGCGTGGTACAGGGACTTGTCTGATAATCTGGTTAACAAAAAGGAGAATTATCTGTCAGAATACTCTAGTTTATCTTAAATTCGCGGTCTCCCCCCTCGTGGCTCAAGAGTGCCTACCTGGTTTTCGATTCCAGAGTTCCTGCACGCCAGTCTGCCGTATCGTCAAATGTTTGTTCTCCTACCCTCTCGTGTTGTTTGCGTTTTATATCTTCGTCATTCTCATTGGTTATCCTGAACTTACGTGGTGCGCATTCCTTTGAGCGTTGATTCGCTCTTATTTTGAAAGCGTCTCCTTATTGGTTGCTTCTATCACGAGTTGGTCATCTATCTGAGATGGCTCTTCTGATTGCTACCCGCTATCTCCTTACTTTTTTGCCGCTTTCCGTTTTTTTATATATCGGTGTCAGTGGAACTTTATTATTTTCGTTGCTATTGGCGACCTTGCATATATGAATACATGCCTAATAGGACATGCTACTTAATATCCCTCTCTTTCTTCTATTTTGTTATATGCATATTTGGCCCAAATTCTTATGTTTTTAGGGAGGATTTGTTTTCTTATAAAGACGTAATTTAGGTCTAATAATCGGCGAACCAATGTTACACCTTACACTTACGCTGCCACACTGTGGGTTATTATATCTCATGGTCTAAGGCTCCTTTTTACCTCACTATTGTATCATTTTCGTCCAATCTTCCCTAGAGTTAAGACCCTTTTCTACTGTGTTTAGGTGGCATATAAACCACTGTTCTCTTTTTTCCTTTTGTGGTCCATATCTCCACCCCTTCTATCAATAGTAATTTTTTCGACGATAAACCAACTTAAGTCCTCACAATTATGTTTCTCTTTTTGATAGTGTTCAGTTAGTGGGGCATTTGCTTTGTTGGTACGAATGGATGATTTGTGCTTGAGAATACGAGTGCGAAGTTCCCGACTAGTTTCTCCCACGTAACGCAGTCCACATGGGCACAATATCAAGTACACTATGTTTTTGCTTCTACAGTTGTTAAGTGTCGAGGCTACTAGTCTTTTTCCTGAAAAGGTTATTTCCTTGCCTTCCCGGCAGTGTGGGCAGGCAGAGCAGGTTCCGCACTTGTAATTGCCTTTGGCGGACTCTCCGCCTAAGGTAATTTGTTTGTTGTTTGTGTCTCTATAGGTTTTTTACTAGGGAGTTGCATATTGTTTTTTTCCTTTTAAAGGAGAAGAGTGGTTTTTGCAATTGGATTGTTTTTCCATGATTTAAGATCTTCCAGTTGCGGTTGACTATGTTTTTCATTTGATTGCTGATAGGTGAGAATTTTGTCACAAAGACCAGTCTACCTAGTGTCGTGATGGCTTTTTGTTTATTCTGGTGTAACAAGCTGTCTCTGTCATAGAATCATGCACATTTCACAGAGTTTTTAATCAATTTGTATGGGTAACCCCTAGCCTTGAGTTTATTTTTCATAATATCTGCATGATGGTAAAAGTCAGTAAGCGTTGTACAGTTTCTTCGCAGCCTCAAAAACTCACCAAATGGGATGTTGTCCTTTTGAGACCGCGGATGGTTACTAGTGTACTGCAGAAGGGAGTTCTTATCTGTTGGTTTTGTGTATAACTCGACCTCCAGCCTGCCCTCTCTGCTCTTAATAGTGATGTCTAAAAATTTGTCCCTCTCGCTACTAAACTTCGCTGTAAATTTTAGATTTGGATCTCCTAGATTGATCCATTCTAGGAATTCAGTTAATTCTGTGGTGGCACCGTTCCAAATAAAAATAATGTCGTCTATAAAATGATGCCAACACTCTATATTTTCAAAGAATGGAGCTAGCTCATTAAAAATGTGTCGATTCTCGAAGTTTCCAACATATAGGCATGCCAGACTGGGTGCACAAGAGGCCCCCATACTGGTCCCCTTTGTTTGTATGTATAGTTCATCTTTGAATAGGAACATGTTTCGTTTTAGAATCAGCTCAATGCAAGACATGATAAAATCCTTGTTGCCTCCTTCTGGTTCCTCTTTCTCTAATAATGCAGCTATTACTACTATAGTGTTGTTCTGTGGGATGTTCGTGTATAAGGCTTCGATGTCCAGGGTGACCAGGAGCTGGGTCACCCTGTCGAACGAATGGCCCTCGAACACTAAGATCGCGTGTGCTGTATCTTTTAGATAGGAGCGTTGGTTCTTCACAAGGGGTTTCAGGAAGTGCTCCACATACTTGCTAAGTGGTTCTAATGTAGAACCAATGCTGCTGACAATGGGTTGCATTGGTGGGTCAGTGAGATTTTTATGGACTTTGGGTAATCCATATATTGCTGGTATCACCGGGTGTGTGTTTAACATGAATTTGTATTCATTTTCACAGATGGTACTCTCATCCCTTCCTCTGTTCAGTAAGCTTTCTACCTCTCTCTTTAGTACACCTATTTCTTGGAATTTGATTAGTTTGTAGTGTTCTCTCACATTGAGAAGCTCCCTCATTTTGCCTTCATATTCAGGGGTATCGAATATTACTACTCCTCCCCCTTATCTGCTGGTTTGATTGTGAGAAGAGTGTTATTCTGTAAATTTGTAAGGGCCTGCCTCTGATGTTTAGAAAGGTTGTTGTTGAATTTGTTTTTTACCATGCTTCTCATGTTCTTGATTTCCATCTCCACTACCCGTTCAAAGATTTCTATATTTTTATCTAGTTGGGCTAAATTTTGTGTAAAGATCGAGATTGGTTTTAAACCGGTGACATTGGGTAAGGGATATAAGTCTTGTCCTCGAAGAATCTATTTAGGCGTATTTTCCTAAACATTTTTTTTAGATCCATCTCTAATTCAAAAGCGCTGTATTCGTTAGTGGAGGCAAAACTAAATCCTTTCTTTAAAATGTCCTCCTTCTCTCTATTTAGTGTAGTTTGGGATAGGTTTATTATGGGGAATTCCATTACCTCCAGTATTGTTTCGTTCTGGTCGCCAGATATTCCACCCCTCCCTCTTGAGGTTGATGGTTCCTCACCGTACCCTGCCTGTTGAACCCTCTGTAGGGCCTCTGGCCCCGATTTGGGCGTCTCCCTAAAAAATGGGGTTTTCTCTCGTAGCTTGGGCCTGTTCTGTTACCTTGTATTGGTTCATGCTCCTCCTCACTGTTTGAGCCGGAGGTCTCGGAAAAGGTAATGCGTTTGTTGCCCCCCCTGGAGTAGATCGGTTTCTGTTGGTGTGGTCTCTCCTATCTTTGTTCCTGTCTGTTCTCAAAATAGTCTATTTTTGTGTAAGGATATACCCCCTCTACGCTATACCTCTCTATGTCTTTCTTACATTTTTTTAGTTTTTTATTTAAGAGATATTCCCTATAACTATCTGCTTCTATATTGAGTTCCTCTATCTTTTTCTTTGCCTCCTCTAGGGCGGGGCTTTGTTTTAGTTGGTGTTCTAGCCCTTCTATTTCTTGTTTTTCCAACTCTAATAGGTCTTGGGCCGTTTCAATAATTAAGATCAGCCAATCTCGGCTGCACCTATTGGCGATGTGTGTCCACGTTTCAATAAATTTGGGATTATCAATGAATAGCCCAGGCTCATTCCTGACTTGGAGCCCAATAGGGATGACTCCTGCTTTTAGGTAGTCTGTTAAGAATTCCGCATGTAATTCAGTGCGGATCTGCTTTTTCTTAAGATTAAGGATTTTGACCAACTGTTCATGGCTGCTGTTGTTTAATGCCTTCGCATGGCAATTACGTGGGTTTTGGTTTAATAGCCGATTGAATTGATCTTCTAAAAAACTAAATGTTTTTAATTTATCCATGATATGTACCTGCTATCCCTACAATATTTCGGGGAAAGGTCAGGTCAAATATGGAAATTCCGAGACAAGCACGCCTCTCCAACCAACGGGTTGTGCTCAAAACTTCAAAAGATATTGAGAGGGACCCCTAGTGCAACTAAGGGAATAGAGGTACTACACCAGACTTAAAAGAGATGGTTCCCTTAGAACATCTAATATGAATTGCAATTCTACCAAATATTCTGCAGTGCTACCAAATGACATGTAAACATACTGCTACATAAGAATTAAAAAAGTATATGTTTTATTCAGCCAATCTCCTGGCACATTTATTAAAAACACAATTGTTGCACAATATACAGTATATTTATCATACACTCTCAGGTACAATGAATCATTCAATTCGTTGAGTGTACTCGTTATTTCACAATAAAAATTATCATAAAAGCATATTATAACATTGATTTCTCAAAACATATTATTTCTTCCTAATACATTGATTATGGCCTGCATAATCCTAACATTGAGACAACATAACACAAAAGACCTCAACCGTGTCTAATTATTTGGCACATTGATATTCATAGCTGTGGTCAAAATATAACATTTATTATTGTACCCTTCTTTTGGCTAATAATCAATTGTGCTTCCTTAGCGTCGACGCGTTCCGGCGGTTGTCGTATCAATTATTGCCGCCTAAGGAAGCACAATTGTTTATTAGCCAAAAGGAGGGTACAATAATAAATGTTATATTTTGACCACAGGCTATGAATATCAATGTGCCAAATAATTAGACAATGAATAAAACATATACGTTTTTAATTCTTATGTAGCAGTATGTTTACATGTCATTTGGTAGCACTGCAGAATATTTGGTAGAATTGCAATTCATATTAGATGTTCTAAGGGAACCCTCTCTTTTAAGTCTAGTCTAGCTGAAAGCCTGAGAGCTAAAGACTTCCAGGATTTCATTGAGGCCTTGTGCTGAGCCAAGCCACCATTGTCTACTGGAAACCGAGCCTGATGAGGAGCCTCGCTTGACGTCAAGAGGAAAAGCTCCAGAAAAACGACTACGTCCGAAGGTAAAAACGTGACCGGTGCTACCGCTCACTGTATCCGATTCGCGCTCCATTGCACTCAGCCTAAAATTTTGACTGTGTCCTGGTCAAGCACGACCAGATGTCCCAAGTTGGTGCCTTTTGTTTTTAGGCACTAGAAAGTATTTAATCTTTACAAATTCATATCTCTGCTTCCCTACAATGGATTTGTTTAGTTTTGGTGGCATGTCAATCATAAAACTGTTTCCCCTATAATTAGTGTTGGATTTTTATTGTGTGTTGTGTCTTACTTATTTTATGTATTAGTGTTGTTAAATGCTTTACACACATGTCTCCTAAGTTAAGCCTGCCTGCTTGCAGCCAGCTATCAAGGGTTAGGCAAGGAAGTAATGTTTTGAGACTGGATCAAAAAGTATTGGGAGGAACCCTTTTTAGGAAGATGGAAAGGGTTTGTATTCAACAAAAACAAGAGTCCCTTTTTCTTGTTTTATAAGGAAAAAACCTCAAACGGTCATTTATTCTAAAGCTACTATATTAAAAGCCGATATGTTGGGTATAGAATAGAGTCAAAAACAGATTAACAAATTTACATTCATACAGTATAACCCTTATACATAAGAGTGTTGTATATTTCTAAAACGAATACGATCAGCAAAGTACAATGAGGGCAAAAAAGGCAGAGGAATAGATTGTGGATCTTATTTTGTTTAACAAACACTGTTCTCTTTTGAATTATATTAGTAAAAACATCATCATATTTATTAAAAAACAATACAATACATAATAAAACAATTCATATTATAAGAAGAAAAACTGTTGCCGCTGCGTTTCGGTGAAAAAGATCGCCACCTTCTTCAGGACAATAGTTTCATGTTAAAAACAATCTAAATCAAAAGAATATAAAACATTCATTATAGAAAAACTGAAATGGACCTTTGGTTCTTCACATCCTTTGACAGCTTGTTTTTTAAAAAAAAAGAGGCCATCTACCCCTCTGCATATACCTGTAACCTCTATGTCTGCTACAATATTAAGACTTCAATATATTACATATTCCATACGACATTTTTTATTCAACAAAATATATATTTTTTTTTAAAGGAAATTGCTGGATCTTAGATGCATCCCCAAATTTTCAGAAACATGATTTCCAGTCACTTTAACATCATTAACAAGTTATTTGGAATAAACATTTACAGATATTTCTCAACAATTGTTATAATATTTGTTAATCTGTGAACACTCTCAATTCACTAACACCGAATTAAAATCTGAGCTTTAAAAATAACTATCTCTCCTTATTGAAGGCATATGGAGACATACCTAGATTAGTCTATTTGCTTCACGGCTTGGTTCAATAGGCATTGATTGTCGTTGCAGTAATGTTCGGATTTTTAGAAAAATTGCTAAAACGTGAAGAGGACTGGTTAAATTATTATTTAGGATGAATTATTTAACATCCCATCAGTTTTGATATTCTTTCACGGTCTATAGTTAGTACCTAAAAAATGGAATCTTGGGTTTGTACAGTTCCCCAGACGTATCGTGTTTATTTACTTCTTGATCTGTTGGAGTAGGGACAGGCCCTGCCCCCTAGTCCTGCTTGTTCTCTTGGCAGCCTACAGAAGTCAACCTTCCATCTTGATTAATAACATGAAAATCTGCATTGTAGTTTTAGGCAATATCTTGAAATGGCTCACATCCTATCCCACCAACCGGCGCCTGCTTGTGCAAATAGGATGCAAAAGGTAACAGACATTCCCTGTTTCCTACAGAGTACCCCTGGGCTCCATCATCTCTGCCATCATCGTTAACCACTAAATAGAACCACTCAGATCCATAAATACATAGATGATATTCAATGGTACTTAAAAATATCCTCAGCTAATGACATACAGAGACTTAAATCCTGCATCAAACTCATCCGAGCTTGGAGGTCAACCAGGATCCTGAAGCTAAACCTTAAAGACTGAATTCCTACTTGTTTCCAATAGAACCAAACAACACCAGATTTAAGTCTGGCTCCCCAACTTAAGCCTATAATGCTTCACCCACAGTTTTCAGACCATGCAACATCCCTGGGACTCATCTTTGATACACACCTCTCATTTAAGCAACACATCATCAAGAAGAGAAAGACAGCTTTGTTTCATCTCTTTCTCCCAGAGATGGGGCATATTACAAGGATTTAACGCGGCCGTACCGTAATTTTTTTTACACTTATTTACAAAATGATTCTAGAGCCCTCTAGCACCACTTTTCCACAGCTAGCAGCTATTTTTTTACAACACCAGTTAGGTTAGTGGGATTTACTGAAAATGTAATGCAAAGTAGGTGTTCCTTCGGAAAAACACCAGAAAAACACACACCGTCATATGTACAAGGATTTTCTGAAATGCCGCTAATACTAAAAAACTGCAGCTGGGTCCCATTAGCCAGGGAAAAGCTGGTCTTAAAAATTACGCCAGTACACTTGTATGACAGCAGAACAGTCTTAAATCACATTGGCAAGCTCTACTATGCCATGGATCTACTGCTGTTGCAGCTAGGAGCACCTAGGAGACCACCACCACCACAGAGGCAGAACAGGAGACGGGAGCGGACACACCGCCAGAGGATAACCCTCATTGACCTCACGGAGGAAGAGGTAATTTGCCCATTACAGGATCAAGAGGGAGTCCATTGTCAGCCTCCTGCACCAGATTGTGCCAAGGCTGCAACTGACATCCCAGCGTTGCACCAACATACCTCCACAGGCCAAACTACTCGCTGCCCTGCACATACTGGCATCAGGAACTTTTCAACCCACCACTGCCAGAGTGGCAGCAGTATCTATCCAAAGCATCCTTCTCCAGGTTCCTCCTTACCATCCTAGATACCATCATAAGCCTCACGCCTCAGTCCCTCTAATTTCCCAACATAGCGCAGCAATAACATGACAACAAGAAAGGCTTTTATGCCATTGCAGGATTCCCACATGTGTTGGGGGCAATGGACTGCACACATGTCCAACTTGTGCCTTCTGCGGCTACATCACACATCTACCACAACAGGAAGCACAACTGTTCCATTAATGTGCAGACAATTGAATCCATCTCACACTTTGTATCAACGTTCTTGCCAAGTACCAAGGCAGTGGACATGACTCCTTCATCTTCCAACAATCTTCAGTTAATCAGTGTTTCCATAATGGGACCTATGGGAATGGCCAACTGGTCAGTAAGTACATCTTAAGCACACAGCAGACCACAAGACACTCAGTCATGTAGGAACACATTGACATATAAGTCTTGGATTGAATTTGACTGTGCATAGGTTGTTGGTGTGGCCCCATAAACGTGTCCCATACTACATGGCAAATAAGCAACATTTAGTCTCACACGCATCTGGTGTGAGACTAACACATTTTAGTCCGGTGAACCGCATCACCACACTAAAATGTCAAGTCTCGCATTTACAGCGCCTCCTGACACTGTGAAGACCAGAGCGCTATACGCCAACAAAGCGGCGCATGGTTCAGGCTGCTCTCAGACTTTGCCTGCTGTCAGAACTGGGGGCTGGTCTGTCTTCATTTGGCATTCACTGACATCTAGTCAGGAAGACTCCCTGCCACAATGTTTCATTTGCAAAATACCTGCTGAGATGCGAAGCGCCACTTATATAATTCGGGTGGGCCGCCTGTGGCGCCGGCACCAGTTCTCACGATTTCCAGAAGTTTCTGGCTGGAGCTTGCTCGCCGCTGCTCACACTGTCAGCAGTACGCATTTGGTGTCTGCTTGCAGCCTCCTACAAAATGCCTTTCGGGTTAAGTGATTACCTTCACAGAGGCTATTCAGACAGACTGAGTTTGGTGATGTTATGAGGTCAGACCGGACGCGGCTGCTGGAGAGAATATGGGGGCATATTATCAAGAAACAGCGTTAACATTATCGCCACTGCAGTGGCAAAAAACTGCAGCTAAAGCGGCGATAATGGGCTCGATAATACGCCCTTGTAAATTCCCATAGAAGCCCATGTTCTGGTGTGAACATTGGCTTCTATGGGAATTCTCTATGGCGTAATATCAAACCCGTTATCGCTGCTTTAGCGGCAGTTTTCTGCTGCTAAAGCGGAGATAATGTTCACGCCGTGCTTGATAATATGCCCCTGATGCCTGCAGCCTCTAATAACGCTGCCCCGCTGGTACCTGTAGCTCGCTCGGCCAGAGCCAGAATATCAAAAGTCTCAATCAGGCAATTTAAATACTATGGGGCAGATTTACAAGCCCCTTGAGCCACTTTTGCGTCACTTTTTCCATGTTAAAAGTGACGCAAAAGTGGGGCAAGGGGCTTGTAAATCTGCCCCTAACTTTTTAGTGTCAATCATCTCTGTGCTGAGCTTGTTACAGCGCTCACTGCTTGGCTTATTCTGCGTTGTAATTGGGTACAGCACACCAGACTAGGCCCTGCACCAGTTCTCTGGTGCCCCACCTGTTAAGTCTGGGACTCCCAGGCAGAGAGGGAATCATTAGCCCTTTACCAGGCCTCGTCGGGATCAAAGTGGCAGCAGTGATGGTGGATGCGTGCCAACTGGATACCGCCCGACCAAAGCAAACCGCTACAAAACATGTTGTTTAAGAAACCTTAGCACAAATAAAAGAATTATTTTAAAAGGAAATGTGGCATCAACGGCCACGCCTGTCCGGGGAGACGAGTTCCAAACTAGAAGCACATTATCTCCCATGAAGCTCCTGCAGCCAAGTAAATAAACAAGCACTGGAAATGCAATAGGTATCGCATGCACTGGAGTTAGAACTATAGGCATTGTAAATAATAATTTCTTTTAACCACTCGCTGCCTAAGCCAAGCACAGCCCAGTTGGTAAAGACTGTGTGTGCATGGTGTTGTTCTGATAGTATAGTAAACAAAGAAGCTTATCTAATAAACATCACTAATATTTAAGATTATTTTTGTTTTTATACAAGCGACCCGAGGAAATGGTTGTGATGCATTACTTCTATGATTGACAACTTTGATTTGTCCTCCATCACATATTGCACAAGGTCACTGAAAGATTATTTAATAGAGGAAGCCTTTCATGTAGGTTCCTGTTGCACCGGATGCGTTTAGAAATCGGGCTGCATAATTTCCACTTCTGATTTATTGAAATTCAGGGGCATATGATCAAACACAGCGTTAACAGAAAACTACCGGCGATAATGGGCATGATAATACGCCGTAGAGAATTTCCATAGAAGCCCATGCTCACATCAGAACATGGGCTTCTATGGGAATTCACCATGGCGTATTATCATGCCCATTATCGCAGCTTTAGCGGCAGTTTTCTTCCGCTAAAGCGGCGATAATGTTAACGCTGTTTCTTGATAATATGCCCCTCAGTTTATAAAGAATGTAGTGAACTGTTTTTAGGATGCATGTTTGAATATTTAGAGGCAGTGTCAGACACACCATAATACACAAAAAAGCGCGCGATTGAAGAACAATTTTTTGTATCTTGTGCTCACACGGATGTGGTTCTGAAAGTCGTCAGGATTTTAGGTAACATGCCATCTTTAAAGCGAGAAAGCTTAGTCTTTATAAATAATGTAGCTGGGGTGATGGGGAGGGGGGGTTGCATGGGGGAGGCTTTTAGAGCGCTGCAGACACTGGCCGAAGTATAAGTGATAAATGAGGACTTAATTTATTGATACTACAACGGGGTCAATTCAGGAAATTGGATGGGGATGGGTGTTGTTCGGGGGGTGGACTGGGTTGAGGGGGGTGCAAATGGGCAGAGTGGTGGGAGTGGCACAGCAGGGATGTGGGTGCCACTCGTTGGCGAGGGACGGGTGCGGGGCTTTGCCTGCCAACTTGCAGCAATGCGCGGGATGTACTGTGGGGCAGAGGATTAGGATGGTGCAAAGCGGTGAAGTGTGCGGGGATGGCAACGGGGGGCTCCAATGTGGATATGGTGGGGTAATGGTGGTTGCCCCGTGCGGGCGTGGGGGGAGGCTTGGGGGTAGGGGTGGCGCTTGTAAGGGAGATGGGGCCCAAGGGACCACACTGGGTAGTGGCGGAGACCAAAGGGGGAGTGATGTGGCCTTAGAGGCAGGGCAGCTGCTTGACATGCGGTGATCCTGGGCAAATGGGTCAATGTCCTCATGTGACTTTTTGGCCTGGGGTTATGCACAGAGTGTCGGAATGGGGAGCGGCAGCGGGGATGCGGGAGGCCCATTTTGATCATGTTGTGGGGTGGGCGCAGGAGCGCAGGGTTGTTGTGCAGGAAAATAGCAGGGGATGGCAAGGAAAAAACGGGGAGCTGGGAGAGGGCCGAGGCTTGGACCAGCCAGCTCTGGAGTAGGGGGTAGAGTCTGAATCTTGTTGTGGTTCAACATCTTGTGAGCCTGGACAGTGATGGGTCTCCCGAGTGTTTTGGGGAAGGTGTTGGTCCGGGAGTGAAGCAGCATGGGCAGCATAAGACACTTCAGTGTCTAATGACACAGGGGCCCTCATTTCGCCAGCTTAAGACAGGGCAGTTAGGGTCTAATTATAAGGCTAAGGCGGGGAACCAGGGAACCAGTTTGCCAAGGAGGAGGTTTTGCAAGATAAGAAGAATGGAGGCTGGCCGGTCAGGATCCATTGGGTGGTCCCCCCCCCATCTGGAAGGGGGAAGGATGGCAGCAGAGTTGCGGTGCCTTTAAGGCTGGCAGGGCATAAGGCGTAGCGGGGGGAGCTGGGACAGTTGGGCAGAGAGTGACATGGAGTTCCGCTGGGCGGGTACGGGTGCGACTGCACCCGAGGCCCGGCCCAGGTGTCACCTGGCAGAACAGGCAGGGCGTGAGGCAAAGGGTAGTTTTGTGACAGTCGCATACACACTTATTAGGGTCAGAGGGAGAGAAAAGCATGCCGGGGGAGCGGTAGGGGGCGCTAAGTTAAACAGCCGGGGAAGAGACAGGAACAGGCCTAGGGCAGCGTTGGGGGGTGCCAGGTAAAAGGCCGTCCAGGAGAGGGAATCTTTCAGAGAAGGAGAACTGGGTGGGGCTGGCTATGAGTGATTGGGTGTTCCCTCAAATCTGGGCTGTGTGTGTGTGGGGGGCGAAATGTTTGCTCCAGTGGCACTGCGGTCGGGGCGGGCTGGAAGGATGTGTTTGCTCCATTCCGCAGGGTACGGAGTCCTTTTGTGTTGCAACAAAATAGCACCAAAAATAAAAATTTGGGCGATAGACTCTTGGACACAGTGTTAGGGACGTCGGATATGTCCAGAGGAATTGCCGTGGGTTTATTTTCCTTCTTGAGTGCAGGATGTTTTTCATGATGACACGACATGGAGGCAGGTTTCGGACAATGCATGACCCGGACATTGGGGTTTTGCACAGGTGGGCTGTGGAAACTGTTGTGTTGTAAGAATTTGGAGTGGGGTGCCCTGGATCGGCAACATACGTTCTGGAGGTTCTGGGTTCTGGTGCTTACGTTCATTGGTTCGGTTGCCCCGAGGAACAGAGGGTGTTGAGTCTCGAGGAGGAGGACTTGCTTTTGGATGTACATCCAACATTCCATTATTGGCCACTGGGATACCAGGAGTACACTCTGTTGTTGTTGCTGTCATGCGGCGAGTTGCAGGAATGGCTGTGTCCTTGTGAATGACGGGAGGGACCACAGTAGCGCTTGGCGGGCCTGCCACGGGGGGGGCGGGAGGCGCTGTCCGGCGGTATAAAGGGCGCTTATACAGTGGAAAAGGTGAAGGAGGCCGAAGTTAATTTGCACAGGTGGGGGTAGAGCTGACTTTCACATTCGGGAGGAGGGGGCCTCAAGGTGGGCGGCGGTTCGGAAGCATGGGGAGTATGAGGAAGGCACTTGTTGAGGAGGCTTTGTTGTGTTTTAACCACCGTCTTAAAGCCGCTGCATTCCCACTCTGCCTACTCTCATCTTAGTACCACAATAAGGACTTGTCCTGGTGGTAGGCAATAGGCGATCAGGTAAAGCGCGGGAGGGTTCTGAATACCATGCTGATCTTAAATAAATAAAGGCGCTTCGCCATGCTGTGTTGGGAGGCGGGAGGGGTCTGAAAACGCCGGAGATGTAAATAAATAAATGCACTTCACCATGCTGGTGGGAGGCGGGAGGGGTCTGAAAGCGTCGCTGCAACAATTGTATAAAAGAGCAACACATTAAACACACAAGCGGACGAAACAGTAGTTAGGGACTACTGCTTCCGGACTAAACGGAAGTCAGTATCACATCAACAGCCACTAAAAGCCAAATAACAACAGCTATGCCAACGTTAAACTAATGACAAGCAGCAATAGAAACTACCGGGCAGTGGGCGGAGTTTCACCCAATATACTAATTACTTGATGCCTCGGAGAGGCAGCGCATGCGCTGCCCTATGCAAGACCTAAAAACTGATAAAACGGACTGCTAAGACTGCGGGCTGGGCAGCGCTCCGCGAGTCAGCTGACAGTGACTCACCGAGTACTTCAAAATGATAGCTGCTTAGATCCCCGCTAGGGCTTCCTGCTTGTTTGATCGAACCCCACGTAGGAGAGAGAGCCTACAGACTCAAATGATGCAGCATTAATGGGATCAATTTCCAGGGAGCAGCCAGAAGGCACGGTCGGCGCAGACTCCCTAAGGCAGCATCTGAACAATTGTTTCTGCCGCCTGGGTACAGGTGTCCGACTTAGGCTGTGGCAGGATGTTCAATTTCCTGCCTGTTCACCAGCCGGGGCCCACAAAAACTGTTGCTACCCTTATATTACAACTTTAACAGGTGTCTGACCTCTCGATAAGTGCTCTGAGTCCGTGACAGCTGAATAGGTGGTGCTGAGCATCATTACAAAGGCACCCTTGCACATAACAACGGTGTCACCATTGCCCTTCCATGTATGGTGCTTAGCAGCAGCAGCAGTTTTAAAATATTCTAAGAGTTTCTGGTTGCTCAAATTAGTGTAATTTCTGATATTTAAATGCTTACCTACTGTTCATTGCTTGATTTCACTAAAAAGAAAGTGTCACTCATTAGTTAATGAATGTAACTCCCAAGAACACTGAAAATAAGAAAATGTCACACATAGTGATCTGAAACCTTGGCAGCTATGAGCACATGTCAAAACTGACTATGCCATTGTGGCCCACATGTACAAGTCATATGGGCTAAAGGGCTATCTTCAGCCATGATGCTCGGGTGCAGCACATGCCCAAATCATGTCAATTTGGCAATAAGAAATATGTCTGCATGACATTATAAGGCCTCATATGTATGCAGTAATGCAAGCCCCAACAAAGTGCATCTCTTGTTCAACCTACGTTAAGGATGTATACCATGAACAATGTGGTGGCCGTTCCCATACAACATCAATGTAGATCACATCATTCTAACATCCCATGTACAGGACACTGCAACAGGGTGCAAGTGGTGTGCCACCCAAAGGGAGGTGAAAAGAGGATACATAAGCACAGGTTTCTTCCATTTCCAATCATAATGGGTCCAGCATTCCACATTACACATTGAAGGAGGGAATTCCACAGATAGTATGAAATTGGTTCTGGAATCTGTCCTCGAATCATTATGTTATGTCAGGACAACAAGCGGACACATGTGCACCACTGTGCAGGGGGGTTGCCACCACACACCATTATGTGAATAGGTGAACAGAGAAAAACCACATGTATGCAGAATGTAAAAAGAAATGCACATTCCATCAGTTCACTTTAGAATCAGGTCAGCTGAGCCTTTCCACATTCATTTATGTCCAGTGGTAGAAAAGCAACATGAGGACCTATGCGCGCATTTAATTGTGGTAAAGACCCTCACATAAGAAGAAATAATTACAATGAGGGACCAAAAATCATTGCTGAAGCACAGCAATCCATGTGTGAATTATGTGTAGCACAAATCAATCCCATAGGCAAGAAAAGGGAAGATATATCACACATATGTGCACTGAGAAATATGGCCATCTATATACACCACACTGTTTACCCTCAACAATGCAACATCATATTACAAATCATATATGTACATCAGATCAAATTTGCACAACATGTATAAATGTGTGTTGCAAAAACCACTACAGTTTGTCATCCAAGGTACCAGACTGTGCAGCAAGGTGCCCTCTCATGCACAAACTACATCCCCTATGACATGAACTGCTTCTGCCTGCACAGCCACAACCAATGGACACTGAATTATGTGGAAGATATAGCCTACACTGTCCCCAATATGTGTTGCACTTAAGTGTATGTAGCCTTCTTGTTCAATTGTACTGTGCAACATTACCACACACTCATTAACTTTTGCATACAACTTACAATCAGATCGTATTGACCAGTGGATGTCGCTTTCATTGAGGCATGATGACAGAGTGTTGATTTTGTAGTCGCATACAACATGCAAATACAACATGTCTTGGGGGTATGATGTGTCCCATGACTTCTGCACATATAGTTGGTATGGGGACTGATATACTGAGTGCTGCTTCATGACCTCTTACACTTCTCGACCCAATGTGGTTTTCTTTTCTAGTAACCATGGATGGATATGACACTTGTGAGGTGACTGATCTTACCATTCACATTGACTACATGACAGCAAAGTGCACATTATTGCAGCCACCTTGACTATACACATAGTGATCATCACACAATAGGTGCTTCCAACATTTGTCAAACTCTCACAGCCTAGCATTGTCCCGGACTCTGCTGACACAATGATGTCCCTTTTCATAGTATCTAATGTAGTGGCCACACTGATTAGCCAATGGGTACCTGTGTCCTGACTCATAGAGACAGACAATATACAGCTCGTACTTTTTGTTGCATTTATTTACATGTGCAATTTTTGAATTGGTCTCACAGGGACAGTTCAAAGGATAACAACCCCAAAGGATGTTTCAAGGCCGTGGATGTCCAGACAGAGTCCTTGCGAGGAACATGTAATGGGACATGTTGAGACTTAGGAATGCATCAGTCAGGATGATGACCGCAGTGTCATTAGGTAGGATAGGCTACATTGTCAGTCCACAAATGTTCAAGGGTAACAGGGCAAAGTTCAAACGAGGCCATTGACAGCAGATGTTCCCTGGCATGTTAATCAGCACAGGGCTAAGGAGAAACTGGAGATATGACACAGATGAATGCTGAAAAGACTTTTTTTTAAAGATGTACACACATATGGGGTGGAAGATGTGGATGCCATGCCTGCAGGAGCATGCATCTGTGCCAAAACATGAGGCATCACTGCAGCGAGGAGGATCTGCTGGTTTTGCAACACAGCAGCAACATCGCAGTGGTAGGGTGACTTGTGGGAGTCCTGCTTCTGCTCTATGGTCTCCAAGATGGATCAGATAGCCTGAAGCTCTTTGGCCACATTGCTGGTGCCACTTTGGCAGGGCAGTTGTTGATTCCTCTGCCTCATGACACCAGCGATGTCAGCCAGGGACAGCTGGAGGTTACAGAGTGGTGAGGAACCCACGGATCCCCTCTAGAGTGGCTGCCTGGGGCTCTTTCCCCGCCCGTTGGAAAATAATGGTTGGGTCCTCGGAGTCCAGGGGCAGGGGTGTGATGGTAGGTGGTGCCTGTGGGTAGTTACGTGCGGTATGTGGAGATACCACAACTCTGCTGACCCTCCCCGTGTCTGGAGATGGTATCCCTATGGATTCCAGGAGCTCTTGGAGGGTGTCATGGTCGATGGTTGGTAAGTTGTCATCATTGCCATCATTGGTGATGTCCGGGACAGGGTGCTGGCTAGGAGGTAAGGGTTCATCCTCTGCAATGAAAACGGGAAATACTATTGCTGCTGTCTTCTACATGTAGACATGGTTTTGAACAGTTGACAAACAAAGTGCATGACATTATACTTTCTCTTCTCCATGCATGCATAGGACAGCTGTTAGAGTAGGCTGTGGGTGGCAGATAGCACTGTATTTTAATTTAACATGACAGGACCTCGGCATTGTGATCAGTACCACTGTGTGACAACTCTGAGTGGATGGGGCCTGTCATAGTAGTCAAAATGGAATCACTGACGTTCATGCCATTTTATCATGTGCAGAGTGGGTCATCTGCAGGGTGCCAGACATCTATTTGATCTGATCTATAGACTTGTATGTGTTCATTGACCCCTCTGGCTGTTTCAAATAAGGTCCTGACAGCCAACTTACTGCCAAACATTGAGGGGACCTTGATCATATATCGATTCCCCAGGACCTACACCCCCTACAACATGTGTGGCAACCTCCAACAAGCTGACGTGGCAGGCTGGTACAGATTGACATGTGTCAGGCAGCACCATAGATGGTAGTGTTGCTCGGAATGGTGACATGTACCTACTGAGGGGCATTTACACAATGTTTTGACACAACATGGTGCAGCAGGCACTTTAGCAATCCTGAGTCATTGCACATACACAGGACAGCACCATACTCACAAGGATTGTGGGCACACCATGTGTTTTCCCTTGCGCTGGCAATGATGATGACGGCAAGCACCAACAGAGACAACCTTGAGCCATGTTGCAAGGGTGCCTGCATACGTGCACAGCTGTTCTTTTTGCAGCTGTGCTGAGGTGTGCACAGGGATGCAACATTATCTAGTGTATACCGCCTTCAATGCATTTGTGAAATAATGCATATTGGCACAGCCAATATGTATGTATCTACGCCCTGCGCCCTTTCAGTTTAACTATGGCCCATGTTCCACCGATGTACATAGGTTGCATTCATCCTCACACCCTGTAATTTTGCTGTTGAGGAGAGGTGCTCGTGTGCACCCTGCCTGCATCTCATGACAGCTGTGTGCCTTATAATTTGCTCCAGGTGAGTTTGGAAGTGACAATTTTCATATCCCCATGTGTACTAGCCATGGCCTACTGATCCCCCAGCCCTCAGGCGGGTTGTTGATTCTGTGAGATACCATTTGTATGCTGCGAATTACCATCCTAGGTTGATGCGCATGCGCCCGGGTGTGACGGAGGGCCATTATTTATAGACATGTGGAGAAGAGCAGAGCAGCACAGCTTAAGAAATAATTTTTCTACCCCAAACTGTGTGAATAGGAAAGTGAAGGCTTGCTCTTTGTGTACAACAGTACTGCACATCCCTGTGCTTTCCTTGTAAACATGCCAATACTGATCATTGATTTCAGGAAAATGAATTACAGATGTAAAGACCACAGTTCAATGCAACTGTGTGCTACTCAATAGCAATTTATTTTGCAAAAGATTTTTAGTTTGAACACACTTTTAAATTAATACTAGGGTTCAAATGACAACACAATACATAAAGAAATAATCAAGGAAAGGACACTAGTGTGGGATAAAATACCTCATTCAAACCATCATTCATAATTTTCAAACATCTCACAGTCATACCTGTCACATTCAAACAATCATACAATGCACTCAACACCCACTGGTAGAAGATTTGTATAGACCAGTGGGATGAGTACTGGGTCCGCTGTGTTACTAATAGCTTTTCCTAATATTTACAACAATACACTTTGGTACACAGGGTTTTGAAGTTCAAATTTCAATCAATACAGTTGGAATGTAAAAAGAAGTCTGGGTGCACAAATTCCATTGACACCAAGACATGAACAGTAGACCGAAAGGCCTACGCGTTTCGAATCCTTCGTGTTAGCAGGATTCTCATCAGGGCCAGTAAGCTCTGTAGGAAAGAGGAGAAACAAGTGTCTAGTTTCTAATATCAAAAACGGGGTCAAGAATCAAATCAAGTACTACAACACCAAGGTATCCAGTCAGCTTACCAGGTAGTCCTTTAGCCAAAAAGTCGTTTTAGTTCACAGAGCAGAATTAATCACCTACGCTACGCTAAGTTTGTCAAGTATAACATCTCTAAAGAACAGACAAATGCTTTAACAACTCTCAAGAATGATCCTATAATTACTATAAAGGAGGCGGATAAAGGCGGTCCATTGTCGTGTGGGACACCAACGCATATACCGCCGAGGTGATGAGACAGCTCAATGACCCTGTATGCTACATCAAAATCAATAAAGATCCTACAATGGAACTGCAAAACCAGCTATTCTCTATTTTGAAGGAAGGATTCGACCAAGGCTTCCTGGGCCCAAAAGAATATGAATTTCTACAAAATAAACACCCGAAAACACCTTTATTCTATATCTTGCCCAAGATTCATAAAAATCAAACCACGCCACCTGGAAGACCTGGAAGACCTATAGTGGCAGGGTGCGACTCCTTACTCGAACCAATCTCCAAATATGTCGATTGCTTCTTGAAAGAATTCATGAACCTTGTGGTTTCATATTTACAAGATACCACTGATTTTATTAACAAACTTGATAACATCAAATTTAATAGAGGGAAGGATTTACTAGACACAATGGATGTGACTTCCCTCTATACTCAAATTCCTCAGGATGAAGCAGTGCTCTCCCACTTTCTGGATTTACGAGTCAGACCAGTCCAGGTGCCCACCCAATTTCTAGTCGATTTGGCTACATTTGCGCTCAAAAAGAATTATTTTTGTTTTGGAAGGGAGTTCTTCTTCCAAACCAAAGGGGTAGCTATGGGCTGTCCTTTTGCCCCGGAATTGGCTGTTTTGTTTATGTCCTTATATGAGAATACCTTCATCCACAACAACAATCCATTAAAAGAACACATTGGAACGTGGCTACGTTTCATCGACGACATGTTTTTTAATTTGGACAGGGGGAGAAAAAAACTTGTTACTCTTCCATAAATGGCTGAATGCGAGGACAGCTGATATTCAATCAGTATCTCACACTCGGCCACCAAAATATCTTTTTTAGATGTTGAGGTGTTCCCTGCTGAAGGTAAATTAGCCACCAGTCTTTTTACGAAAGAAACGGACAGAAATAAAGCATTACTGTTCTCAAGCAACCACCCCTGTAGCTTGAAGGAAAATTTGCCATACTGCCAATTTTTACGTATTCGCCGGAATTGTTCGTTTAATGACGACTACAACATGCATGCTGAAACATTGCAGATGAAATTATGTGAGCGCGGATACCCTAAAAAATTGGTTCGAAATGCCAAAAAACGAGCAAGGTGGACCCCAAGAGATTGTCTTTTGGAGCGCAGAAGCAGACCCAAAATGAAACGCCAAGTTTGTGTCACTACTTACTGTTTAAATGCCAAGAAATTTAAAAAAATGATCGGACAAAACTGGCACCTCATAAAAAATCTGGATGAAAGCTTACATCAACCTCCACTTTTTGCATTTAAGAAAGAAAGCAACATTGCCAATTATGTAGTGAGAGCTTCAGTTCCGAGGGAGACCCAACCCACCCTGAGACAAATGATGGGTTTAAATCCAATTGTTGGTCACCACAAATGTGGTACCTGCATAAGCTGCGAATCTACCATGGAAGGCTCAATTTTCCAACATAAAGGAATTTCATGGAAACATGATACTTTCTGTAATTGTAAATCTAAAAACATTGTCTATGGAGTACTTTGTCCATGTGGGCTTTTGTACATTGGTAAGACCAATCAGGAAGTACGACAAAGAATCTCCCAACATAAATCCAGAATTAAAAACAAAGTGGAAACAGCACCTTTAGTTAACCACTGGACAAGATTAAAACATCAAATCGGGGACCTTAGATGGACAGTGATCTCGAAAGTAGAAAGGGACCCCCGTGGAGGTGATCTTGATCTAAAATTATCTAAAAGAGAGGCCCATCTGATTGTTAAGTTTGATACGGCTGTATCAGGTCTCAATGAACTCTCTGAGATCTATAAACTGTAGACACTTCTTACGTTGACCAATTGCCACCTACGCATTTTTCGCTAATTGCTGATCCCACCTCCCCTTCTGATTTAATCATTCCCCTTTCGTAAAAACAACCCCGACACAATTTTACATTATTATGGCCACCATCATTGGCCACCCCTGCTTGATTCACCTGACGGATTATACAACAAGCCTGCTGCCTGGTGTGATTAACCTTGGACCACCGGCAGACTTGAGCCCATATTGGTCCTTTCTATTTTGCCTTGGCTCACTCATTTAAAAAAAAAAAAAACATATTTTTCATAAAATATATTCCCTCTTAGTCTTGGGAACTACATTTCCCATCAGACTCGCGCCAAAATTCACGCATGCGTGTCGCCTCCGTTTTAGAGTGCAAGGAAGACTACATTTCCCATCACTGCCCATGCAAGCGCATACGCGGCACCATTAAGGAAGATTGACTCTCACCGCTGGACGCTCTCCTGATTCCGGTAAGCGAACCGGGCGTTATTCAAGCACCGAAACCTTTCCGGTATATTTCTAGCCGCGCCCCTGGTCTCAACCATGCTCCGATACTTTTCTAGCTTAGAATCGGAAACCAGGATATCCACTTATCATGCCCTGTGTCTCCTGTTTAGGAACAAGTCCTTGGCAGATTTGGACAACTTTGCAAACTGCAATTTCTCCACGACTGGATTCGCTCCTGTAAGAGAGTGCCGCCGCCCCCTAACCCCACCCCCACCTGTCTACTATCCCTACCACAAGGCTGTGATCTCATAGCCTTCATGCTTTGCTTTTACAGATCCGTGTACTTGAAAAAAATCCTTTCTATTCTTGAATTTGACATCATGAATTTCATTTCTGCCGCTTGTTTAGGGAACTGCAAACACAACAATGATGGACAGAATGTGGATCAATGTCACACATTCACCCCAGTCCAAAGATCTGGGCCCAAATCCATCGTTTTTCCACTCCACACCACCCTGGGTTAGACAATGGCGATATGCAAATCAGCGCTGACCCTGTGCCCCATGGGAACAGTCCAGTCCGAACTACAAAAGCCATGTCCTTCCCAGAACGGAAACAAGCATCCGAGGACCGGCCCGGTTTCGAGGTAACACCTCTCTTCTGTCCATCAATGTTGTGTTTGCAATTACCGCTCTAAGTGTACTGGGGATGCTCAGACGTGAGTCCCAGGCACTCCACACCACTGGAGTCAAGCTAGCCGGGCTGATGAGAGGTGTTACCTCGAAACCGGGCCGGTCCTCGGATGCTTGATTCCGTTCTGGGAAGGACATGGCTTTTGTAGTTCGGACTGGACTGTTCCCATGGGGCACAGGGTCAGCGCTGATTTGCATATCGCCATTGTCTAACCCAGGGTGGTGTGGAGTGGAAAAACGATGGATTTGGGCCCAGATCTTTGGACTGGGGTGAATGTGTGACATTGATCCACATTCTGTCCATCAATGTTGTGTGTGCAATTACCGCTCTAAGTGTACTGGGGATGCTCAGACGTGAGTCCCAGGCACTCCACACCACTGGAGTCAAGCTAGCCGGGCTGATGAGAGGTGTTACCTCGAAACCGGGCCGGTCCTCGGATGCTTGATTCCGTTCTGGGAAGGACATGGCTTTTGTAGTTCGGACTGGACTGTTCCCATGGGGCACAGGGTCAGCGCTGATTTGCATATCGCCATTGTCTAACCCAGGGTGGTGTGGAGTGGAAAAACGATGGATTTGGGCCCAGATCTTTGGACTGGGGTGAATGTGTGACATTGATCCACATTCTGTCCATCAATGTTGTGTGTGCAATTACCGCTCTAAGTGTACTGGGGATGCTCAGACGTGAGTCCCAGGCACTCCACACCACTGGAGTCAAGCTAGCCGGGCTGATGAGAGGTGTTACCTCGAAACCGGGCCGGTCCTCGGATGCTTGATTCCGTTCTGGGAAGGACATGGCTTTTGTAGTTCGGACTGGACTGTTCCCATGGGGCACAGGGTCAGCGCTGATTTGCATATCGCCATTGTCTAACCCAGGGTGTTGTGGAGTGGAAAAACAATGGATTTGGGCCCAGATCTTTGGACTGGGGTGAATGTGTGACATTGATCCACATTCTGTCCATCAATGTTGTGTTTGCAATTACCGCTCTAAGTGTACTGGGGATGCTCCGACGTGAGTCCCAGGCACTCCACACCACTGGAGTCAAGCTAGCCGGGCTGATGAGAGGTGTTACCTCGAAACCGGGCCGGTCCTCGGATGCTTGATTCCGTTCTGGGAAGGACATGGCTTTTGTAGTTCGGACTGGACTGTTCCCATGGGGCACAGGGTCAGCGCTGATTTGCATATCGCCATTGTCTAACCCAGGGTGTTGTGGAGTGGAAAAATGATGGATTTGGGCCCAGATCTTTGGACTGGGGTGAATGTGTAACATTGATCCACATTCTGTCCATCAATGTTGTGTTTGCAATTACCGCTCTAAGTGTACTGGGGATGCTCAGACGTGAGTCCCAGGCACTCCACACCACTGGAGTCAAGCTAGCCGGGCTGATGAGAGGTGTTACCTCGAAACCGGGCCGGTCCTCGGATGCTTGATTCCGTTCTGGGAAGGACATGGCTTTTGTAGTTCGGACTGGACTGTTCCCATGGGGCACAGGGTCAGCGCTGATTTGCATATCGCCATTGTCTAACCCAGGGTGGTGTGGAGTGGAAAAACGATGGATTTGGGCCCAGATCTTTGGACTGGGGTGAATGTGTGACATTGATCCACATTCTGTCCATCAATGTTGTGTTTGCAATTACCGCTCTAAGTGTACTGGGGATGCTCAGACGTGAGTCCCAGGCACTCCACACCACTGGAGTCAAGCTAGCCGGGCTGATGAGAGGTGTTACCTCGAAACCGGGCCGGTCCTCGGATGCTTGATTCCGTTCTGGGAAGGACATGGCTTTTGTAGTTCGGACTGGACTGTTCCCATGGGGCACAGGGTCAGCACTGATTTGCATATCGCCATTGTCTAACCCAGGGTGGTGTGGAGTGGAAAAACAATGGATTTGGGCCCAGATCTTTGGACTGGGGTGAATGTGTGACATTGATCCACATTCTGTCCATCAATGTTGTGTTTGCAATTACCGCTCTAAGTGTACTGGGGATGCTCAGACGTGAGTCCCAGGCACTCCACACCACTGGAGTCAAGTTAGCCGGGCTGATGAGAGGTGTTACCTCGAAACCGGGCCGGTCCTCGGATGCTTGATTCCGTTCTGGGAAGGACATGGCTTTTGTAGTTCGGACTGGACTGTTCCCATGGGGCACAGGGTCAGCGCTGATTTGCATATCGCCATTGTCTAACCCAGGGTGGTGTGGAGTGGAAAAACGATGGATTTGGGCCCAGATCTTTGGACTGGGGTGAATGTGTGACATTGATCCACATTCTGTCCATCAATGTTGTGTTTGCAATTACCGCTTGTTTAGGGAAGGCACTTACCTTGCTATGCCCCTTGCATTATCACCGCCCTTATGCTAAAGGGCTCCATACATTATTTTGATTTCTACCTTCCTTCTTTTCACTTGCGTAGGTGAATTATTCTGCTCTGTGAACTAAAACGACTTTTTGGCTAAAGGACTACCTGCTAAGCTGACTGGATACCTTGGTGTTGTAGTACTTGATTTGATTCTTGACCCCGTTTTTGATATTAGAAACTAGACACTTGTTTCTCCTCTTTCCTACAGAGCTTACTGGCCCTGATGAGAATCCTGCTAACACGAAGGATTCAAAACGCGTAGGCCTTTCGATCTGCTGTTCATGTCTTGGTGTCAATGGAATTTGTGCACCCAGACTTCTCTTTACATTCCAACTGTATTGATTGAAATTTGAACTTCAAAACCCTGTGTACCAAAGTGTATTGTTGTAAATAATAGGAAAAGCTATTAGTAACCCAGTACTCATACCACTGGTCTATACAAATCTTCTACCAGTGAGCGTTGAGTGCATTGTATGATTGTTTGAATGTGACAGCTATGACTGTGAGATGTTTGAAAATTATGAATGATGGTTTGAATGAGGTCTTTTTTCCCACACTAGTGTGCTTTCCTTGATTATTTCTTTATGTATTGTGTTGTCATTTGAACCCTAGTATTCATTTAAAAGTGTGTTCAAACAAAAAATCTTTTGCACAATAAATTGCTATTGAGTAGCACACAGATGCATTGAACTATGGTCTTTACATCTGTAATTCATTGTCCTGAAATCAATGATCAGTATTGGCATTTCTTTTTTGTTATACAGTATTTGGTTCAGCCTTACTGATTAGAGCCGGCCCTAATTGTTACCAGTTGTGATAGCGGGAGTTGTTCCGCAAGGCATTTTTCTCATTCCCTATTAGAGAGGGCTGTTTGAGGATCTTTCCTCTTTCTTCTAGGTGGTGGTTGTTTCTTTACTTCCTTTCCACTTTCTTTCTTTTTTATTACTACCTTTTATGAACATTCACTCAGAAATACCTACTCCATTTTTTGAAACTAAGAATTACACGCATTATGGCAGAGAAGGACACCTTTGCCTACAGTGAAGACCATATCAAGAATCTTTTGAGCGCTCCACCAGTATTCACTTCTGTGACCCTCAGTGTATCAGCTACTTCACAGAACGAGTCAGATAAACTCTTGCGACTAAAGAAAAAACAAATCAGGACAGACCTCCATGGTCACTTTCTGCTTCAACATCTAAGGGAGGGAACTATCCCAGGAGGACTCCAAATCAAGAACATTCTGGTTATTTTTACCGAGGACCCCATCTTTAAAAAGGGATTTAGTTGTATTGAAACTAAATGTAGTAGAGATCTCATGGTCCTCACCATTGAGACCGCAGCTAGGATTTCATTACAAGAACTAGAGGAAATCGCAAAATTGGAATCAGAAATAAACGGAAATCAAACAATAACAGATTCAAAAGCGTTATTGGAAAAAGTGGACAAAGAGATCCAAGAATTCAAGGATTATACCATCACCCAAAAAACCAACCAGTTTGAAAAAGACAAAAAGAATTTTTCATTAGAAAACGTTTATTCTTTTCTACAAGCGGACTTTTATACGAAACCGAATTCAAGACGTTATCTATCCAAAAACCGAGGTAGATCACGTAATTAATTTATAACGTTTTCTGACACATCATCTTCATCTGGAGGCGAAAGTGATAATAGTACTAGTAGATCCAACAGAACCTGTAAATGGAATCAGCCACAACAACAGCAGGGCTCATCGACTCCTTTTTTAGGAAGGGGCCAACCCAGACAAAGAGCAAAGACAAGATACACACAGCCGTGGGAAATGACAACCCGCCGCCAACACTACAAGAACTAGCGGTTTCCCCTATCTTCAACTTGTCTCAAAGAATTTTAACCACTGCAGAAGAAAGTGTGCTCACGAAGGGATTGTCTTTTGTTCCATCCAAAAAAACGGATTTCGTTAAGATGAAAACAGAATTCATTGAATTCTGCCGCAAATTGAGATTAACTATGTTTTTTTCTGAAAATATATCCCCATTACCATCTGAAGTTACTGGAGTAAGAAACAAATCGACCTTTTGTCCGCCAGGGAAAAAAATACCCAAAGAAAATATTTTGTTCGAAAAGACCGTTTTATCTGCTATTTCAGATATGGAAAAACAAAAAAAGTTTGTCAAGTATAACATCTCTATAGAACAGACAAATGCTTTAACAACTCTCAAGAATGATCCTACAATTACTATAAAGGAGGCGGATAAAGGCGGGTCCATTGTCGTGTGGGACACCAACGCATATACCGCCGAGGTGATGAGACAGCTCAATGACCCTGTATGCTACCGCAAAATCAATAAAGATCCTACAATGGAATTGCAAAACCAGCTATTCTCTATTTTGAAGGAAGGATTCGACCAAGGCTTCCTGGGCCCAAACAAATATGAATTTCTACAAAATAAACACCCGAAAACACCTTTATTCTATATCTTGCTCAAGATTCATAAAAATCAAACCACGCCACCTGGAAGACCTATAGTGGCAGGGTGCGACTCCTTACTCGAACCAATCGCCAAATATGTCGATTGCTTCTTGAAAGAATTCATGAACCTTGTGGTTTCATATTTACAAGATACCACTGATTTTATTAACAAACTTGATAACATCAAATTTAATAGAGGGAAGGATTTACTAGACACAATGGATGTGACTTCCCTCTATACTCAAATTCCTCAGGATGAAGCAGTGGCAGTGCTCTCCCACTTTCTGGATTTACGAGTCAGACCAGTCCAGGTGCCCACCCAATTTCTAGTCGATTTGGCTACATTTGCGCTCAAAAAGAATTATTTTTGTTTTGGAAGGGAGTTTTTCTTCCAAACCAAAGGGGTAGCTATGGGCTGTCCTTTTGCCCCGGAATTGGCTGTTTTGTTTATGTCCTTATATGAGGATACCTTCATCCACAACAACAATCCATTCAAAGAACACATTGTAACGTGGGTACGTTTCATCGACGACATGTTTTTAATTTGGACAGGGGGAGAGGAAAACTTGTTACTCTTCCTTAAGTGGCTGAATGCGAGGACAGCTGATATTCAATTCAGTATCTCACACTCGGCCACCAAAATATCTTTTTTAGATGTTGAGGTGTTCCCTGCTGAAGGTAAATTAGCCACCAGTCTTTTTACGAAAGAAACGGACAGAAATAAAGCATTACTGTTCTCAAGCAACCACCCCTGTAGCTTGAAGGAAAATTTGCCGTACGGCCAATTTTTACGTATTTGCCGGAATTGTTCGTTTAATGACGACTACAACATGCATGCTGAAACATTGCAGATGAAATTATGTGAGCGCGGATACCCTAAAAAATTGGTTCGAAATTCCAAAAAACAAGCAAGGTGGACCCCAAGAGATTGTCTTTTGGAGCGCAGAAGCAGACCCAAAATGAAACGCCAAGTTTGTGTCACTACTTACTGTCCAAATGCCAAAAAATTAAAAAAAATTATCGGACAAAACTGGCACCCCATAAAAAATCTGGATGAAAGCTTACATCAACCTCCACTTTTTGCATTTAAGAAAGAAAGCAACATTGCCAATTATGTAGTGAGAGCTTCAGTTCCGAGGGAGACCCAACCCACCCTGAGACAAATGATGGGTTTAAATCCAATTGTTGATCACCACAAATGTGGTACCTGCATAAGCTGCGAATCTACCATGGAAGGCTCGCTTTTCCAACATAAAGGAATTTCATGGAAACATGATACTTTCAGTAATTGTAAATCTAAAAACATTGTCTATGGAGTACTTTGTCCATGTGGGCTTTTGTACATTGGTAAGACCAATCAGGAAGTACGACAAAGAATCTCTCAACATAAATCCAGAATTAAAAACAAAGTGGAAACAGCACCTTTAGTTAACCACTGGACAAGATTAAAACATCAAATCGGGGACCTTAGATGGACAGTGATCTCGAAAGTAGAAAGGGACCCCCGTGGAGGTGATCTTGATCTAAAATTATCTAAAAGAGAGGCCCATCTGATTGTTAAGTTTGATACGGCTGTATCAGGTCTCAATGAACTCTCTGAGATCTATAAACTGTAGACACTTCTTACCTTGACCAATTGCCACCTACGCATTTTTCGCTAATTGCTGATCCCACCTCCCCTTCTGATTTAATCATTCCCCTTTCGTAAAAACAACCCCGACACAATTTTACATTATTATGGCCACCATCATTGGCCACCCCTGCTTGATTCACCCGACGGATTATACAACAAGCCTGCTGCTTGGTGTGATTAACCTTGGACCACCGGCAGACTTGAGCCCATATTGGTCCTTTCTATTTTGCCTTGGCTCACTCATTTTTAAAAAAAAACACATTTTTCATAAAATATATTCCCTCTTAGTCTTGGGAACTACATTTCCCATCAGACTCGTGCCAATATTCATGCATGCGTGTCGCCTCCGATTTAGAGTGCAAGGAAGACTACATTTCCCATCACTGCCCATGCAAGCGCATACGCGGCACCATTAAGGAAGATTGACTCTCACCGCTGGACGCTCTCCTGATTCCGGTAAGCGAACCCGGCGTTATTCAAGCACCGAAACCTTTCCGGTATATTTCTAGCCGCGCCCCTGGTCTCAACCATGCTCCGATACTTTTCTAGCTTAGAATCGGAATCCAGGATATCCACTTATCATGCCCTGTGTCTCCTGTTTAGGAACAAGTCCTCGGCAGATTTGGACAACTTTGCAAACTGCAATTTCTCCACGACTGGATTCGCTCCGGTAAGAGAGTGCCGCCACCCCCTAACCCCACCCCCACCTGTCTACCATTCCTACCACAAGGCTGTGTTCTCATAGCATTCATGCTTTGCTTTTACAGGTCCGTGTACTTGAAAAAAATCCTTTCTATTCTTGAATTTGACATCATGAATTTCATTTCTGCCGCTTGTTTAGGTAAGGCACTTACCTTGCTATGCCCCTTGCATTATCACCGCCCCTATGCTAAAGGGCTCCATACATTATTTTGATTTCTACCTTCCTTCACTTGCGTAGGTGATTAATTCTGCTTTGTGACCTAAAGCTACCTGTTAAGCTGACTGGATACCTTGGTGTTGTAGTACTTGATTTGATTCTTGACCCCGTTTTTGATATTAGAAACTAGACACTTGTTTCTCCTCTTTCCTACAGAGCTTACTGGCCCTGATGAGAATCCTGCTAACACGAAGGATTCGAAACGCGTAGGCCTTTCGGTCTGCTGCTCATGTCTTGGTGTTAATGGAATTTGTGCAACCAGACTTCTCTTTACATTCCAACTGTATTGATTGAAATTTGAACTTCAAAACCCTGTTTACCAAAGTGTATTGTTGTAAATAATAGGAAAAGCTATTAGTAACACAGCGGACCCAGTACTCATCCCACTGGTCTATACACATCTTCTACCAGTGGGCGTTGAGTGCATTGAATGATTGTTTGAATGTGACAGGTATGACTGTGAGATGTTTGAAAATTATGAATGATGGTTTGAATGAGGTATTTTATCCCACACTAGTGTCCTTTCCTTGATTATTTCTTTATGTATTGTGTTGTCATTTGAACCCTAGTATTAATTTGAAAGTGTGTTCCAACAAAAAATCTTTTGCAAAATAAATTGCTATTGAGTAGCACACAGATGCATTGAACTGTGGTCTTTACATCTGTAATTCATTTTCCTGAAATCAATGATCAGTATTGGCATTTCTTTTTTGTTATACAGTATTTGGCTCAGCCTTACTGATTAGAGCCGGCCCTAATTGTTACCAGTTCCTTGTAGACACAGCACATTGCTGCTCTTACAACGTGATCTATGATGGCCCAGCCACGACACTTGCAATGCTGCCCTATGCAAACAAGTGATCAAAACGCCCATGAGCCTCCCAATAATTTATTATCTAAGCATAGAGCATAGAGTAGCCACTTGGCACGCCCACTTTGCATGTCATTAGCGATAAATATCGCTGACATGCAAAGTGGGCCCCAAGATGATCGCTATCTCCTACTAGCTGTCGCTAACTGGTGTTAGCGACAGCTAGGTAATAGGGCGATAAAATTATCGCCGCTTTAGCGGGAAAAATTCCCGCTAAAGCCGCGATAAGGCCCTTGGTAATATGCCCCTAAATCCTCTGAATGAAAAGAAGTTAATAATGTTTACTTGACATTTTATATCAGTTTAGTATTAAAACACAGGATGTATCCAAAACAAGTGGGTATTTACTACGGGGTTAAAGGCCATATCACATTATTTCCTGTGATGTCATTGATGTTAGAGTGTGTGCGATCTCACTTCTGCTGCCCCTGGCATTCTGGTGAATCCACGTTCATGAGTAGAATTGTGTAGATGGGTTGAACAGGATGGTGATGGAGATTTTGATAGTTTTCCCTCTTCATGGCTTTAGCAGCCAGCTGGGCAAGCCAACAAACAATCAGAATTTGCCACGCAACACACTAGTCATGGAGACCTCATGGACACACTGCCTGAGTAGCTGAGCACTCTATAAAACACTCAATAACATAACATAACATAACATAACATAACATAACATAACATAACCTCAGATAGCCATAGTTCATTTTCTATAAATGTAGGTTTTGCCTTTTAATTGCATTAATCTAGCATTTAGCCTCTGCTGGTTCACTTGTGACCAGTTTCAGTGTCAAGAAGATTGGATTTTACTCTTTTTAGATGAAAAAATTCTGTGGACCACTTGATACGTTCTTAGTAGTTTCGTGTAAAGATTGAAAATGTACATGGAGAGATTTGACATACGCACAAGTATCACAGGAGTGACTTGGAGGTTATAGTCCACATTCACCATCAGTAGGATATGTTTTATCAGTTGGACTCCGAAACAGGGAAGGCCCTGGATGGAAATAGGCTTGCTGTCTGAAACATAATTTGATTTCCTCAAGATTATATATCCTAGGTCCCCTGCCTCTATCTCTTGCCAAAGTACACAATAAAGCTTCATTTCCACCAGGACAACCCATTATATCTGGAATAGAGTCACTCACTGAACATCTCTCTGAATTCGCAGATAGGTTCCTGAAGCCCCTGGTATTAACCTTCCATCATATATTAGAGATACCATGGACGTTTCGAATACGTTTGTAGATCTACAATTGGATGAATCCATGTGGCTTTTCACCATGGATGTTGGGTCCCTATATACTTGCATCAGAAGCGAATGTGGATGCTTCGAAACGTCGACATCTACTACACTAGCCAGTTTGAAAATATGGCTATGTAATGTTTGGACCTAATGTGAATAACCTGGCTCTTGTATGAGCCCCTCTCTGTAAAATTACTGATTTTGTCAATTGTACACTGTTCCACTCACTTCCCTAGCCTCACTTCATTCACCATACCCTCATCCTTCCCTCCTGGGGCACTGCTTTAAAATTGTGTTAACAAATAGTATGAACTACTGGTTGTTCAGTGTGATTAAACAACACTGTACATCAAGAATACTATGATTTTGTGTCTAACTTTATATAATTATGTGGTTCTTTTATGCACATCAATCAGTGTTCTGGGACCATTGTTCCAATATTTATGTAGGCAGTACTACCAGACAGCTCAAAGTCCGCATTAAAGAACATCGTCAAGCTTGTCTTAGGAATGACCAATCGTATGCTCTAGGAGCTCATACCTGTGATTCAAATATTTCTAAAGCCAATTTCAAATTTCATGGCATTGATTTTTTAAATCAAGATGCATGAATTGCGCCTGCGTCAATTGGAGGCCTGTTTGATCTGCAAATTAAGGGCTGTGATCCTGGGCCTGAACACTGACAATGTAATGCATTTATTCTTATAATGCACTGTAAAACTATGGTTCTGTAAAGAACATGTGATGATTCATGAGGCTTCTGTATTTTTAACATCTTTCTGGGCCACACATACTTCAGTTTCATTGCTATGAAGATCTATGTGACCATAATGCTAAATATTGATGTAATCCTTGATTAATGATAAGTGGACTATGTGGTTTATTGATTCTTTTTCCCAATCTCATTATATATTGAGATGTGATATGGTGACTGTATATCTAGCACTGACAAACTGAAATAGCAATTTAATTGTTTGAGTTCAATATAAATATTTGTCAGGTGTTAGGAAGTATATTGGATTTTGTCAGTTTTTTAATGATTTTTTGGGTCTTGGAAAATAAGATACTGAACAATATAATACACATCAAGTCGTGAGACATTTCTCTCCCCTCTACTTACAAGATTACTGCTCTGTGCTTTTTGGTGGATGGTCAACTCTGTGTCTATCCTTTTCATAATATCATGACCTTAATTACTCTTCTAGTTCTTCACCCCAGGTGAGATTTTTATTTGCTCTCCTTTATCCTCAGTGAATTATTTTTTATATTCACATTGCTTTGGATAATCGATTGTGTAGTAACTTACACCGCAATTGGTTATTTCTTTTGTATTTATCTTGTCCTTAAGTCAGAGATTTCAAAATAAACTACATAATTGATGCAACCTTTGACTCCCATTCACAACACCGGGAATTCGATACACAAGTGCGTGGTGTGGAGCGAGTTTACTGTCTGTTCGCTTGTAATGGTTGCTCAATAAAGTTGTTTACAATTCCTTACGTCCCCTTCTTTATTCGGTGACAGGAGAATTTACGTTAACAGATGCTTCAGTAAGTGGGAGGCCACGCCTATTCATGGCGCAGCTGCTCGTCATAGGCCAGCCCTCCATTTGAATTTAACCGGGAAATTACAGTAACAGGAAGTTGAGGGTTTAATCTTCAGTCCGTTCTTTGTTGTTTTTTGAGGACATGACGGCCATATATGGGTAAGTCTTGGGATGGTGCTCAACAATGGGCAGCTGTCGTGGTGGAGACGGGATACGTTTTTTTCCGCAGATATGAACATTTTCTTCTTACTTGATTAGCGGTCGGGACAGGCATTGCGAAATCGATTCGTACCCGATCCGTGAGTTGCCGATGGGCCCCTTTACCTCGTCTTTTTTGGGGGTCTGGATAACTGACATACAAAGGGCTTTCTATAGCCTTCATATATTTTTTTATGTAACCTTGTGCTTAATGACGGGTTAACTTGCCCTTGAAAACTGAATAACAGTCCCTCCTTTGCTTTCAAAATACCCTAAGGTGAGAGTTGTGAAATTAAGTATTTATCACTTTTTTGCACTGCTATCCCGCATTAAGTTTATAGATGACGATACAATGGGCAAGTTTCTGTATACATTGCTCTTGATATATTATCCCAACCATGGTTAACTGTCTTACATTTTGGAGGCATTGGTGTATTTTAGTAAGGATTGTTTATGTTTTATTTGAGCTCAGACCTGTAAATATTCACATCTCCCATACGTGAGGGAGTTCTTGAGTTCCATAGGAGTTTTTTTGGTACGTTCCTAATGGATTACGCAATTGGATATGTCAATTCTGCTATCATTTGAACCTGAACTAACCCATTGTAGGTTCATTATTGATTGGCCTAAAGGTGCGATAATGTTTTCATTATGGGGGGACAATTAATTGATTATGGTTACTTGTCATTTTTGCCCTTTATAGACCTAAGTATCGCAAGTTGGACATCCATTCCGAAGTTACTTTCTACACCCCATGGACCGTCTGGTGGTGTTACTAGTGGTAAAGGGGTCAGATTAACAACCTCTGACTATTACAACATGAATTTGGGCCTATGCACATCGGTCGAAAGTGCCGCCGTCTTCTCTGTCACTGGGCTAACACAGTTATACACTTTGCGCTAAAGCCTTTTCACCTTTCGGGTGTATTCTTTTGGGTTCTTGTGTTTCTCTCGCTCTTAATTTAAATGCACATATATCTTGCCTTGAGGTCTCACTTCTTTCCTTTTTTCTTGAGTCTTTTTCTTGGTGTTTAGATACGAGATTCTATTTGTAGCACACTGGTTCTGATGCCGGTATGATGAGATTGTTGAACCTAACCTGCCTCTGAACCAATAGTGTTTGGTCACTTCGTCCACTTTTTAAAGAATGTGTACTCACATGGACATCTGTTTTTCATTACTTGTATAGTATCCGTTGTGTGATACAACAGTCACATTTACATTTAGGATTAAGAATGGCATTGGCATGCCAAAGCCCAAATCTGTTGTAATGGGTGCAGGTGAGATTACTAGGTTTTTTCATGACTGATGACGTGTCAGTGTCATGCTAAAGAAATACATTTGTGCCTTGTTGCAAAAAATGAATCCTGCTCACAACGCAGGCACCTTGCTGCAATGCGTGAAAGATTCATAATCTTGGGCCCTGGGCCCCCACTGCACATCATCTAGTGCTCTGTTGATGCACTTCACAAGATGCCTTGTCTGCATAGAATTTTGTAGTGTTGTAGCTTTAGGTACAGCAATTGGTCTATGTGCATTGACCCCTGTAAATGTACTTGCATGTGTGAATGTGGACATGTAGGTCTGTTGAACTTTAAGAAAATTATTGTATGTGTTTTGTTCTATGAATATATGTACATGCTGTATGTGTGCAGGCATGTCATGGGTCTCTGTGCATCAACGCTGGATTGGTCGTACCGGCCACTGGGCGTTTCCCTGGGAGGCTGGAAGAGTGAAAAAGCTGGTTTTGCTACTGAGGACCTTCTTTGTAGCAGTTTTGAAAGCACCTGCTGCAGAGTTCCATGTATAGACAGTAGCTTTCCGTGAACAATAAAAGTGTCAAGATAACTCTGGTGATTAAAGTGCCTGCTGGAGCGAGATCGGAGTTTTGTCTAGTGGCAATTTTGGTTAAGTTAAGGTAGCTCAGAGGTTTTTATTTTTGCCTAACAACTGTAATGTCCATTATTTTCTGCCTTACCTTATTAAGTAATGTTTGCTCACATCCTTGTACAATCTTAGTAGCTCATTATTTTACCCTCTCTTACCCCCTCGTCAATGTCCCCTTTACTTTGTTCTTCCCTTCCATTGCTGTGAAGCGCTCTGATATCCTTTGGGGTCTTGTTTGCACTATTCAAAACTTTTTAAATAATAAATTAATAAATATTATGCCTGCTGCAAAGGACGTGTACCATACAGATCACAGAACCATATTTTATTTGCAGTGCTTAGTGGGTAACTTCATTTGTCACAGAGATCTTTTCGTTATTGTACAGTTCATCAGTTACAATCAATCTAGCAGTGAGCTATCAAATGTCATCAAGGAGCTACATGCAGAGTACATAGTACAGGTTAGATAGTTATATTTTTTTCTGAGTCTTTCATTAACCTAATGTTGCTCAAAAGGGCTTGTTTGGGTAGAAATAAATTCTTATAAGTAAAGCTAACCCTAACTAACCACGGTGTTACGTTCTCAATCCTGGATTTGTGCTTCTCCACACCAAGCAATCTTACATTAAAAAATGCCTAACAGTATGGATGACATGAATCCCACACCTTGTAATTCCCTCTGTCTTTCTGGAGTTTTCTATACATTGATTTACACACTTATTTATTGTCCCTGTGTTTGTGTGTGATGTAATGTGCTCAGACACCCTACACTGGTATCAGAAACGCTATAAATCAAATGCGATCCATGTGAGAGAGGAGCTGGGAGACATGAGGGGCTCTGTTGGGGGGTGATAGTGAACGAAATCCTTGCACGGCTCCAGTGATGATTGTTGTATCCTGGTGCACTGTGAGGTCTTCATTTACTATGCTTTAACAGCAATGAATATAGAATGAACACGGTGTTGTAGAATGTGTCATGTTTTGCCCAAATGTGTTTGGAGGCGAACCCCCCCCAAACACTCCTTCTAGTGGTCAGGCTCGCTCTATGCACTCACTGTGCACCATACAGGGGCTTGTCGGACAACACTTGCCAGGGCTGCTTTGAGTCCAGTGTCCAGCCCTGCTGCTGTGCATGAACAATTAACAAACCTTACTTCTTGTCTTTGTCAACACTTGCTCTGAAATGGCCTTGAATTATTGATATATAAACAGAGCCCAGGAATGCAGATTGTTTCACACTGTAATGAGTTATATAATTTTTGTCTGTTTATTGCTTCCCCAGGTGCGCCTACATTTCCGGAATCGGAGCCGGTGCCACCCAGACATTCTACTGCCATGGAATGGTCGGTCGCTATGTGAACGTCATTATACGAGGCAGAAAGGAGTGGCTCACGCTTTGTGAAGTGCAGGTCTTTGCTGACCCGGAACCACACATTCATGGCAAATAAAGGCATTTAATCAAGATCCTATTATTAGCCATATTCAATATATCAACAAATTTAATTGAGTATTGGAGCGCTATTGAATCAATGTATTGAATACACACCAATTGTTCTTTAATTGTTGTAGCGTGAACTGCTAGTTCAAATTACCACACTGAAATTATGCTGTTCATTTTCTTTCATTCGTTTAATTTCATTCAATTAATTGTCGTTCATTTCATTCTGTTCACATTTATATTCTGGATTTATCTTTGTTAATATGATTCAAAATATTTTCAAATGTTTCTTTCAGTTTAATTCAATAAAGATATAATTGCAGATGGTTTTTCATACTGTTATTTATATTCTGCTATGTGACCACAAATTATTAGGGCACTGTAAAGTACTTGACCGGAACCAAGCGGAGATTCTAAAAGTAAGTTTATTGTACAGACAACACACCATAAGCATGCGTCTCAAGTAAAACACCAGCAAACTGCCAATGTGTGTATAACTGTCATCGAACTGTCAGCTGTCAATATTACAGCTGAGGGTTAACCAATTACGCGCTGGGGAATAGCACGCGCAGGGGAGGGTAAGAGAAAGAGAGAAAGGGTTACGACACAACACATCTCCTTCCCTATAGAACAGAGTAGTAGAAGCATACCGCAAAATAATAGTAATATAAAACAATGTTCTATTCACAAACAAAGTCATTGTATTTGTTGGGTTTACTAATAACCCGGTGGAAGCTACTGGTGCTAGCCCTTACTTCGCTAACATCACTGATAGGGGCAATACTTTGTGCTGCCCTTTTTTTCCCCTCCCGATGGTAAGGAGTTTATTGTCTCTTTCAGGTTGAGATTACTCTCCACGTCTCCACACTAAGGTTCATCTTGTTCATTTTCTGGAGAGCAGATGTCAAAAGTGTCCTGGGATGCTACGGAGGCATCAGTGCTGGGATCCCTGTAGTCACCAATGGATTCAATGACCCTTAGGTCCTGAATAGTCTGATTACCCGGAGTTCCTGATGGTTTTCTATTGCAATCGTTCTTTGTTTCAGATTCATCTTCCTCATGTTGTGACCACCCATGTTTGGGTCCTTCTTGTGCCTGTCCTTGTACTGTGCGTTTTACTCTTCTTATATCTTCTCCGTGACAAACTGATACAGCAGAAGCATGCCACACTCTACCGTCACTGAGTAAGGCTGAATTGCAGAAAACCTTCACAACTTCCAAAGGTGCAGTAAATCTGTTTTCCCCTTTGAACATGTGTTCACTTTTCTTTACTCTTACTTTGTCACCTACTTTGATACTGATCTCTTCACAATTCTTTCTCCTGTCGTATTTTTCTGTGCATGCATTTTGCGCCTCCTTGATCCTTTTCCTGATAGTTTCCACAGACCATTCCTTTTCCTTTGCCGACTTGATCCATCCGATATTGTCATTTGAAATTGGGGTTCTTCCTCTCATAGCTTCAAAAGGGCTCACCAACGTTTTTTCTCCTGGAGTAATTCTATATCCCCAAACCATTTTGTTGACTTCTTTTCTCCAACATTTACCGTTGTTATTTGCCAGTTGGATGGTTCCTTTAATCACCCTTGAATCTTTCCACGGCCCGATTGCCAGCCGGGTGGTATACTGAGGTTGTTTTGTGGGCGATTCCGTTTTTTTTTACAAACTTTTTAAATGCATCTGAAGTGCATTTGCTTCTGTTATCACTTACAATCGTTTTAGGGATTCCGTCTCTGATGAATATTTCCTCCATGAACTCCAACAAGTCATTTGTTTCCACTTTTCCACATACTTTTATCTCGGGCCACTTTGAAAAATGGTCTACCATTACTAGCACATTGCCCTTTCAATTTCTATGTCACAAGCTGGCCACCGATACCAACTTTTAATTCTCTGTTTTGTCTTGTTTATTCCCAAATGTCCTTTGTGGCATATTTTTATTATTCTTTCCTTAAGAGTCTTATGTGGTACCACTTTGCCATTCCTCAATACGAGGTTGTCTTCGACTGATAACTCGTTTCTCAGCTCTCAAAAAGCTTTTAGCTCAGTCTCCATACATTTTTTCTTTGGCCAGCCTTTTATAATGTGTTCACTTACTTTTTGCAATACTTCATCGGTCAAACTTTCCTTTATCCACTCTTCTTTTTGTATAGTTGGAAATTCCTCGCTCACGTTTGTAACACACAGTTCCTCCTCCAACGCCTCATTCTCAACATTTTGTAATGGTAATCTGCTTACCACCATATTTTTTCCTCCAGGCAGGTACTGTACTTCGTAATTGTAATCAAATAGTCTTATGGATAGGCGAGCCAACCTTGGCGATGCATTGTATAGTCCCTTCACAGTTAGTATTTTAGTCAAGGGTTTATGATCACTTCTCAGTACGATTTTTTCCCCCAAATGTATTGACGGAAATGCTCCATTCCCCACACACAAGCCAGTGCTTCGCTTTCAATTACAGAGTACCTCTCCTCAGTTGCTGCTAGTGCGCGAGATGCAAAATCGATGGTGACTTCCTTGCCATTTTTTTCTATTTGAGTTAGTACTGCGCCTATATCTTTTCTGCTTGCATCTGTGGCGATTACACATTCTAAATTCCCATCAAATCCTTGCAGTGGTGGTCCATCTCAAATTTCTTTTTTCAGTTGTTTGAAACTCTTCTCGCAATCTTTTGTCCATTCAAATTTATTTTTGTTTTTTAAAAGTGTCCTAATGTTGAATGTTTTGGCGGAAAAGTCTTTTAGGAATTTAGAATAGTACACTACAAGCCCTGAGAATGCTCTTAGTTCATCTTTGTTTGCAGGTACTGGTGCGTCCTTGATTGCCTTCACCAGTTCTTTTTTTGGTTTTATTCCATCGCTCGATATTTCGTGTCCCAGGTAGTTCACGCACTTTTTACTGAATTTGCATTTATTGTATTCTGCAGTCATTCCACATTTGTCTCAGATTAGTTTGCAGTCATGTTCCATTTGATCTTTACCCATGACCAAGATGTCATCCTGGAAGATGAGTATGTTTTTGACTCCCATAAAGATTTCGTGCATAAGTCTTTGAAATAACGCTGCCGCGGATGCTATACCAAAAGGTACTCTCTTGAATCTAAAACACCCCAACGGTGATATGAATGTGGTGAGGTGTTTGCTCTCCGGGTGTAATGGTACCTGATGATATGCTGCGGCTAGATCGATCGTTGAGAACATGCTCACGTCTTTGGTGAGGGATAACATTTCTCCAATTCTTGGTAGGGGGTACTGATCTATGATTATATTTTTATTAAGGTCTCGCACGTCCATACATAGTCTCAGTTTACCATTAGGTCTCCTTGCGACGAGTAAGGATGCAACCCATTCTGCAGATTCTGTAGGTTCAATTATGTCTGCATCCAGGAATTTATTTATTTCCTCTCTTAATGTTATGGGTACATGTCGTACTTTGTGTAAACAGGGAGTTGCGTTTTCTTTAAGTTTGATTTTGTGTTGGAACCCACTTAGCTTGCCAATTTTCATGTTAAATACATTAGGGAATATGTTCATGAGGTCTCTACTCGTCAATGTGTCCTGTTGCATGACAAGAACGGGTTCGGAGCTGTTAGGGTTAGAGTAATGCCCTGTTTGCCTTGATCCTTCCACACTGAAACGGATGGACCAGTGACTGCGACATACAGTTTGCTGTTCATTTCTCTTCCCTTGAATACAAAGTTAAGTTTCCTGTAACCAACCAGCTCGATAGGTTCACCCGTGAATGTTTTTAGGAGTAAATCTGGTTTCTCCATTTTGTTTCCAAGTACATCCGTAAGCTTTTTTTTCCTCACTTCTTGGTTGACAATAGTGCATGGAAAGCCCGAATCTGCAATTATTTCCATCTCGACACCCCCTATTTCCATTTTGCATAAATGTTTCTTTTTGTTGCTGTTATTATTCTCCTCTTTATTTTCTGTTTCTTCTGTCACAATTAGTACACACAAATTGTATTCCGAGTCGTCCGACGAGTTAGTTTCCCCTTCTTCCTCCTCCTGGACATACTTTATTTTTGCTCTTTCTCTCTTGTTGCATGCTTTTTGGAAATGACCACTGAGACCACATTTACTACATTTGTTATTCCTCGCTGGACAATTCCAATTGTTAGCTAAATGTTTTTTTCTACCACACCTATAGCACTTCAATTCTTCGTACGTTTTTCCGTAGCCGCTTGACTTTGGTTTCTCAATCCCTTTGCTCCTGTAATTTACAATCTGTTTCTTAGTTCCACTTACTTTTGCCTCCACATTAGATTCCTCATTTTTATTTTTATTATCATTGATGACTTCCTTTGCACACCGTCCAGTTAAATATGCTTTTTTTACAATATCAATGACTTGTTGTAGGGGTTTCTCACCTTTCACCCACAGTGCATCTTGTATATTTGGATTTGCAGCACACATTACTATTTGGTCTCTTATTAAGTCATCGTGCATATTTTCAAATTTGCATCTTATTGCCAAGTTCTTTAATGCAGCCACATAATCATCTACACTTTCATCTTTTCCTTGTTTTCTCCTGTAGAACTTATATCTGTGCACCGCTACACATACTGTGGGTTTATAGTAACCATCTAAGTCTTCCATTGCTTCATCGTATACATTTCTATTTTCACCCTCTCGCACCTTCTTAGTGATATTCTGATAGACTTCTAATCTGCCTGCACCCAAACAGTGTAATACTATTTTTCTCTTTTCTTCAGGTTTCATTGGTTCTTCATCTTTCCCGAAAGTAGATATGTAATTACTAAAGTACTCTTTCCATACTTCCCATTTAATTGGTGGTACACCTGTGCCTTTTAAAAATGGTTCTGGTGGCTGTAAATTGTAATTCTTACTATTAGCCATGCTCTGTAGTTTTTTTTCCTGTAGATGTGTCACTTACTTTTTTTTTTCCTTTTATTTCTTTACTATTATTAGTTTTGTTTTTTTATTTTTTTATTTATTCGCTTAAACATATGCTCCTTGTCAAAACTGTTAATGTGCTGTTAAATACCATTTCACTTTAATTTTCCTATGTACTTTCCCTTTCTTTTCCAGTTGTTTGTTTAATTCACTGAATTCTTATTTCTTTTTATTTATTGGTTTCCTTCTTTATTACGCCGTTTATACTGTTATACTGCTAATAAAAGATTGGTTTCCGTTGGCACGCACGTTACCCGAGCGTGTTCGCAGATGCGTCTACAACGCTGACTTCCTACTTTCAATATGGCCTCAAGCGCGTTTCAACGAGATGTTACGCTAGCGACTGCGCCACACGCCCGAAGCAAGTTTCCTCACAGAAACGTCTTTGCGCTCACTCCCTGCTCGGCCACTCTTATTCCCAAAACATATTGCTTCAACACGATCAAAATCCCTTTAAGATGGTAATGATCTTCCAGTCCGTTTTTCAAACTAATTCCGCATGCTTTTTTTGATATATTAATCTTTCTTTTGACGCATTGTTTGCTTGCCTCACAGATAAAATTAACTTCCTCGATGTTTCAGAGTCAGAAATACATTTACGTTGTGCAAATCATTCATGTGTTTTCTTTTTGCTTCCGGCGTGCAATTTTTCCATTCATACGCTTTCCGGATTTTACAGTCTTTCTTTTACTAATGTTTTAAATAGTTTTTCTCACTGCTTGACATATTATTTTCTCACTAGTTTTTATCCTTCCAAGCTTCTTCTTTTATTTTCCCAGCAACGCTTCTTTCGTACAAATTCTTACCGGATTTTACTTTTCATCGTTGTTTTTTCTTTTCATTTCATTACCTTTCATGTGGGTTTAGTGGTGTGCTGTCAAAATACCTCGTCGCCAAATTTGTAAAGTACTTGACCGGAACCAGGCGGAGATTCTAAAAGTAAGTTTATTGTACAGACAACACACCATAAGCATGCGTCTCAAGGAAAACACCAAGCAAACTGCAAATGTGTGTATAACTGTCAGCTGTCAGCATTCCAGCTGAGGGTTAACCAATTACACGCTGGGGACTAGCACGTGCAGGGGAGGGTAAGAGAAAGAGAGAAAGGGTTACGACACAACAGGCACTTGTTAGAAAACAGACACACCAAAACACATCGGGACAGATTTACAAGAACTGATGCATCTCTGCATTTTAGCAGAGATGCGTCACACAAATAAACCCTTGCGCCACCATTTACAATGCGATACAAAAGGGGATGATGGACGAAGCGTTTGAACAAATCAAACACTCACCCCCAGTCAACTGATCTGGGTTTAATCCATCACCATTCTTTAGTTCACTCAGCCACCCCAGTTCAGACATGGCTATATGCAAATCAGTCTGACCCTGTGCCTCGTGGGAACAGTCCAGCACGAACTGCCAAGCCATGTCTTCCCTGGACCGGAAACAAGCATCCTGGGACCGGTTTCGGATTCATAATCCTCATCAGCCAGGCTATCTTGAATCCAGTGGCCAAGTGAACAAGGGACTCACGTCTGAGCATACCCTGCCACACTTAGGGCGAACAAAGCGATACAAAAGGGGATGATGGACGGAGCGTTTGAACAAATCAAACACTCACCCCCAGTCAACTGATCTGGGTTTAATCCATCACCATTCTTTAGTTCACTCAGCCACCCCAGTTCAGACATGGCTATATGCAAATCAGTCTGACCCTGTGCCTCGTGGGAACAGTCCAGCCCGAACTGCCAAGCCATGTCTTCCCTGGACCGGAAACAAGCATCCTGGGACCGGTTTCGGATTCATAATCCTCATCAGCCAGGCTATCTTGAATCCAGTGGCCAAGTGAACAAGGGACTCATGTCTGAGCATACACTGCCACACTTAGGGCGAACAAAGCGATACAAAAGGGGATGATGGACGGAGCGTTTGAACAAATCAAACACTCACCCCCAGTCAACTGATCTGGGTTTAATCCATCACCATTCTTTAGTTCACTCAGCCACCCCAGTTCAGACATGGCTATATGCAAATCAGTCTGACCCTGTGCCTCGTGGGAACAGTCCAGCACGAACTGCCAAGCCATGTCTTCCCTGGACCGGAAACAAGCATCCTGGGACCGGTTTCGGATTCATAATCCTCATCAGCCAGGCTATCTTGAATCCAGTGGCCAAGTGAACAAGGGACTCACGTCTGAGCATACCCTGCCACACTTAGGGCGAACAAAGCGATACAAAAGGGGATGATGGACCATTTACAATGCAGCGCACCGTGGCACAAGGATTGATAGATGCGTCACACATCTGTTTTCATAAAGGTAACGCATTGCTGGAATCAAGTCGCAAGTGCGACGCAGGTCCAGCAATGCTTGCTTAGGAATGCCTATTCCTATTATGCTGCGTCACTCCTTATGCCTGCTTCAAGCAGGCGTAAGGTTTTGATGTAGTGGCGTTGTAGAAGTGACACAGTAACATCTTGTAGATGTCACTGTGTCACTTGTACGAGGCTTTCTTGCATCAGAACACCAAGCCTACATACATTATACCTGACGCAGGTATAATGTGAGGAAGGGCTTTACAATGTGATGCATCTCCCTAGATGCCTCACGTTCTAAATGTGCCGCAACCTGGCACATTGTTTACGACGCCACTGCGTCACAAAAGTGATGCAACAGCAGCATAAAAGTGTTGCAAGGGGCTTGTAAATCGGCCCCATCCTTTTTCTTGGCTTTGTAGGATGGTATCAATAGTAAGTTAACACGTTAACACTATCAAGCTATTTGTGTTGTTCTTTATTCCACTTTATTTCATGCTTGTGTGTGTGTGTGCACTCCAACCAAGCATCAAATATCACCATAAACTGCAGCTTCCTGTATCCCAGCTCTGCCTGCAATCTAGAAATTGGCCTGACATCAGTAATGCTGCACAGACCCTGGCTGCCCATCTATTGTCTTCATACCTGACCAAGCCCACATCAGGCCCTTCTCGACACCCTGAGACACTGACTCAGAATCTGACAGAGAACCCATTTGTACAACTGCTCTTTCCTCAGCCTTTGGTGACATGTTCCATTGTAGTGTAACCAACTTTGCCCCAGACCTAGCGGTCATCAGAGGCACTCATCCTGAAATGTCTATTTCACCCAAGTCACTGAGGGGCAGATTTACAAGCCCTTTGCACCACTTTTGCTTCACTTTTCCCATGTTAAAAGTGACGCAAAAGTAGTGCAAGGAGCTTGTAAATCTGCCCCTGAGTATTTCAGAAGGAATACAAGAGGCAGTTGTCTCTTTCCATACCCCACCCTCCCACCTCAGGGCTCAATTGATTGAGTGGAAGACAAGTGTTCCAAAGGGGTGTTATGAATTGTACATGGGGATTACATACATTGCATAGTATTTTGAGGATTGCACAACATGCATGAAACCTATAAACCTTGTGAGATAAATGGTATTTTAAACAAAAAAAGTTCATAGCTTTTCTTGGGCTAGTGATCGGCCCCTGTTCCACCGTAAGCTGCTGCAGGCAGCCACACCTCAAACAATTCAGTCATCCCAATACTCATTGAGTTAGTAAAGTAGTTGGACAGACACAATGTTGACATAGTCACTGGAAAGCAAACGTGGTTATCTTATTTGCACAAATATGAGATACGTTTCTGACTCTTTGATAAAGACTCCAATGAACAGTACAGTTTAATTTAAACATTCTCCAATATTAATGTTGCTGTTGAAACAGAGGCAGACTGGTAAAAATGCCCTTTTCACATCTCATGCTCATGATTGAGCTGTGATGAATGTATAAACTGGCATTTCTCACCTGGTGAGATCTTCCCAAAGCCTATATCCGAGGCCTGCGGTCAAGGACCACATACAGGGGTAGAGAAGTTTCATCTCATTAGGATAGGGAATGTATTGGAGGGAGGAAGAAGAGGTGGAAAGATCAATACACAAGAACCTTTACATGGGAACTTACCCATGAACAAAGAAAGGTTTTGAAATCGTTATACAGAATGGGGCAGAAATGTGTGCAGCACTTTAACACTTCCCTGTGTTCACAGGGGCTTTGTTGAGCTTGTTTTCATTTTTTGACTGGAATGCCTGGTAGAGAATATTAAGCTTCGATTAGACAACTTAAAAGATGACTCTATATATCGTTTGGTTGACAAAATAAAACATAGGGTGCAAACAGGCACTCTGCTAACAATGTGAGTGTCTGCTTGATGGTGAATAGGGTGGACACAAGCGCTGTGACCCATACTCAGACCTCTACAACCATTAAATGCTGAACTATTTGAGAAGCTCATAAAAACATTCACCTGCACGAAACACACCTGCATTGCGCTGACATAAGGTCCTCAAACAGAGCTAAACCTAAAACAGCTGACATTCCAAGGACTGGTTGCCATATTGGACCACTAATGTAGGCCATTAGACACTACCAGAACAGCAGAGACCAAAGCCAATGTCTGACTCAGCAAAATGTCCACTTCCACAGTAATCTGGAGAGACGAAGACCTGCTGTCTCTAATACTACTGCCGATGAATCAGACTCCAGTGTGCTGCCATGGCAGAAAAACACAACAAGTAGACCACAACACAAAGCTGCAAACTTGCATGTCTCATAGGAGACCATACCACATAGTCTTCAAATGAAGTACCTCGCATGCAGGGAAACAATGAGTAGGCAACCTTGAAACAAATGATGACCATCCATAAAACCACAATGAAAAATAGAAGCCAGAACATTTTGTCCATGAGGCTTCTATAATAGCTGGGATTCAGACTATGAGGACCGTGGGCAATTTATAGGTGTGACTGCATATTCCTGTTTTCCCTCCTTGCGCTCCAACACCGCACTTCTCCCAATGAAACATTCACTGTGAGGTGGTTGTACTCTGGAATTCACCTGGGCATTCTTTGTCCAATGCATTAATTAGTGCAAGAAGTGGATCAAAGCTCCTGTGCTGCATACACCTTCTGTACACAAGAAAAGCCTCTCAATGGAGGAAGATTGAATCCCCTGCCTTTTATGGTAATATTTGTTCTGGGGCAGAATCTAAGACGATGGCGGTGAACAGGAATAGGACTCCACTCAGGAAGATAAAACTTTCACAAGTGGAGTTGATTTTGCCTAAACTGGGCGACGTTAATACCACAAGTTGACAAGCCAAGCTGGAAACACTCCAAGTAGTTGAATTGGGAATACACTGGTGGAATTACAACACTTAAGTAACTTCTGATATAACAAGCTATAATCCTCCACAACAAGGAGGGAGTGCAGAGATCCAATAATTACAAACATGTTGGCAGTGAAGAATGCCAAGCGTAGCAGGGGCAACAAGCACCCGAGGTCTACTAAATCGTCACCTGAGAGACCTCCACGTAATTCTATGCAGTTCACAGAGATCTGTCACCACCATTTTCAGGCAGAAACAAAGCGAGACATTGACAGGATATATAAGACCTCAAAACATCTCCAGGAGCTCTAAAAGGATGTAGGTGTTCAGGGAATGAAAATCAATGACATGGATAGAATAATGGATGACTAAACTGAGGAGCAGCATGCCTTTAGTAGGTAACCAGCTCCTAGACATATCCAATGAGCTCCTCTTAAAGCAAACCGCTTCAGAGAATAGAGTCTGCCACAACAACTTCCCTATATGGGGTCTGCCCAAGAACACTGAGGAGCAGGACATCCAAACGTTCTGCATAAATCTTGTCTGCCCCCCCCCATTCCACTGGGCCCTAATACATGACTAGAATCTCCTGCTGAAACCTTTTTATAATCTTAATCTATACTACTATTATAAAGGAAGAACTTTGAACCTTTGAGGAGGGTAAACTCGGGAACCACAGCGCCAATCCACACACCCGATACATCGTTGTAATCGTCAGGGTGTGCAGAAGGACATAGGCTATATAAACTTAATAAATCTACGTTATTTTTTTAAAAAGTAGTCCTTTGGAAGAAGTGCCCGCCACGACGTGCGTGCCCAACGTGAGGAGCGCAGGGAGGAGCGGCGTCCAGGAGCGCGAGGAGGACCGGCGGACATGGCGTGGGGAGGAGCGGCGGACAGGCGGTGAAGAGCGGCGGACAGGTGGTGAGGGGCGGCGGACAGGCGGGGAGGAGCAGTGAGCGGCGGATGAGGTAGGTTATTTATTTATTTATTTAGGAGCGGTGAGCGACGGAAAAATGAAGCAAAAATGAAAATCGTGAGCAATAGGAAGCAAACGGAGCATTAAAAAATTGAGCCAAATGCTGCATTACTGGAGGAAAAAGGTACGTGTGCAGGTTACAAAAGCGTACATCGTGAGCAAGAGGAAGCAAACGGAGCGTTACAAAAGTGAGCGAAACGTTGCATTACAGGAGGAAAAAGTTATGTGTGCAGGTTACAAAAGCGTACATCGTGAGCAAGAGGAAGCAAACGGAGCGTTACAAAAGTGAGCGAAACGGTGCATTACAGGAGGAAAAAGTTACGTGTGCAGGTTACAAAAGCATACATCGTGAGCAAGAGGAAGCAAACGGAGCGTTACAAAAGTGAGCGAAACGGGGCATAACAGCAGGAAAACGTTACGTGTGCAGGTTACAAAAGCGTAGAAAGTAAACATAGAGGTATAGGAGGAAAAAGTGACGTGTGCAGGTAGCAAGAGGAAGCAAACGGAGCATTAAAAAAGTGAGCCAAACGGTGCATTACAGGAGGAAAAAGTTACGCGTGCAGGTTACAAAAGCGTACAAAGTAAACATAGAGGTATAATACTGCAATATATGGAGGAAGGCTCCGGGGGACCCACGGACAACATCGGGGTGGGCGGGGGCCCTGAAGCCTAATTGCTCCCGGACAACGTCGGGACGGGCTGCTAGTATCTTAATACTTAGATGAACTAGTAGAGGTCATGAGCTTAGATAGCACCAATGATGCTATTATATTTAATGGGCATACACTGGAATTATTCTATGTTCTGACTGCAGCCCAATTAAGTAAAATGAGAGACTTTAAAAGGGTGACCAAGTTCCTCCCTAGCCACAACACTCCATACTGATATTATTTTGGGAGGGAGTAAAACATTATGTCGAGACCTCCTTGGAAGTGAAAGTAATTCTACAGCTTGGAAACAAAAAATATCAGAGTCCTGAAAACCCCACATTACTCAGATTGAAAGAGACACGTCCCATCTAGCAAAAGGACAAACAAACGAAGAGCAAGTCAACTGCCAGACCAAGAAAAAGAGATAGCCAATATGGATGCTTTGCAAGAAGTTCAGAGAATCAATGATAGGCAGAAGAAAAAAAGCTGAAGTGATGCAGCAGACACTGGTGCCATGGACAGTTGAGTGAAGCGTCTCTTGTTGTCCATGACTACATCGCTGGCAAGGTCTAGGCAAACTGGTTGAGTGAAGGGGAAGGTGGGGAGAAGGAGGAAACTATTCAAGGTACAGAATCCCACAACCCTATAATTCTACAACAGGTTCCATTATTTCAAATGGGTGGAACGAAAGTATAATTGTGTTCCAGGTTTTCTTGGTTCCGTTTTTCTTTTGGTATTGGGGCTAAGCAGGTGAAGGATGCATTACCTGGACGTGGTGACAGGGAGCAGTTACACATTAAGTGCCCTCTGTGGCAAGAAGGATTATTCAGTCTAGATACAGTGAGACATCCAACCCTACAACATTGCGCAACTTTAAGGGCTGACTCTAGATGCCTACTCATATAATGCTTAAGAGTCTGAATGCTTTAGCAAAAACACTTCATAGTGATCAATCTTTTAACAGAAATGGCAGAGGACATCTGCTGTTTTTGGGAGGCACACCTGATCATAGGCGATTGGCCTAAACTAAAAACGTCTCCTCAGGCATTCAAAGAAGACAACAGTTGCTCCATTATTCTCTGGAAATTTCCATAATATGATAAGGTTGAACACAGCAGGCCAATATAAGCCTAGTGATTGCTGTTAACTCCACTGCATACATAACCAGTGATATATGGACCTAATGAAGCATAGGTGTGGTTTATTCAGGCTACAATTCATCGTGTAATTGAGAGGATCATTTATGTCCTGGCTCCCCCTGCACAAGAGAATCCTATTCAAAATTCTCGTTGTAGCCTTCCGAGCCTTCCACAAATCTGGCCCAGTTTACCTTGCGAAACGTTTCCCTCATTACATTCCGGGTCGCATTCTTAGATCCTCTCAAGAAAACCTCATGACCCTCCCCAAATTCAACCTAAAAACCAAAGGCGGAAAAACTCTCAGCACCCTAGCTATCAGAGCCTGGAATAGTATGCCAAAGCATCTTAGATTCCAGACGCAAGAGAAACCCTTTAGGAAACACCTCAAAACATGGATTTTTAATCTCTCTGACGACTGGACTAAAGCAGCCATCTAAACCCCCCACTGCCCTCCCTCTGATCTGGTCCCAGGTTTTCATAGCGCCAAGATGCTCCCTTCGGAGCGAACGTCTGCGCTTTACAAATACCCCTCCAATATCCAATATCCAATATCCAATGTCTCCAGTGGCATGCTAAAAGCTACTAGATATCAGTTCCCAACTAAAACTGCTATTGGCAATGGTGAAATCAAGCACACACGAATACTGTTTAAAAAAATATGGCACACGTTTGTGGTGTTTAGGGCTAAAGTGAAAGGCAAACTACACCTTGTGCTGGACAGGAAAAACATATTAGGGATCTGGCAATGGAGTAGGTGGGTTTATATCAGTGCAGGTCCTGGGAGGACAAATAAATTGTTGAATTCATCCAAATATTCTATCCAAACGTTTATGATGATGAGCCAGTGGCTGCTGATATAAGTGATAAATATTTAGGGTTCAATCTGTGTTTCAAACTCAAAATTGACCTCTGTGAGGCATTAGAAACTCCAATATCAATTGAGGAAGTGAGTTGGTCCGTACAATGATTAAAGCTAGATAAAGCTCCTTGTTCCGATAGTGATATGATGGCTTTCTACAAGATATTCTGCAGGCCACTAGCCCCATGACTGTTCAAATACTTTGGATAATTAATTTCCCCTGCAGGACTCCATGCTGAATGTGGTGGTGACAGTAATATCAACGCCAGATAAGGGCCCAACTCATTGTGACTCTTAAAGTCTTCCACCTGAAAATCATCATCCATCTGAAAATCAAGGCACTCTACGACAACTTCAACGACCAGACACCCAACTCTGAATCCACTTCCTGCTCCAGCAACGCCAACCAGCCCACCATTTCCTTCTGGATCCCAGTCACCACCGAAGACACCTACTCGACTATGAAATGCATCTAATCAGGAGGCACCACCGACCCCTGCCCCCCACACTTCTTTCACAGAGCCGCCATTGCGCCCGAACTACGACACACCATACACACCACCTTCAAGACCGGCACCTATCCTGATGACTGAAAATGTGCAGAAGTCAGAACCCAGATCAAGAAGCCTTCAGCAGTCCCCACTGACCTCAAGAACTACTGATCCATCTCCCTCCTCCCCTTCGCTGCCAAAGTCACAGAAAAGACCTTCAATACACAGCTAACAAAACTCATTGAAGCAAACTTCATCCTGGACCCCTCCCAATCCGGTTTCCACAGTAACCACAGCACCGAAATCGCCCTACTGGCAGCCACAGACGACATCCGGACCCTCCTTGACCAAGGACACACCACAGCCCTGATCCTATTCGACCTCTCTGCAGCATTCAACACCGTCTTCTACCGCACACTCACCACCAGACTCCACAACGCTGGCATACAAGGAACCGCCCTCGACTGGATCCGCTCGTTCCTCACCAGCAGAACCCAAAGAGTCAGACTACCACACTTCCTCTCCGAACTCACGGAAATCAACTGTGGAGTACCCCAAGGATCGTCTCTCAGCCCCACGCTCTTCAACATCTACATGGCCCCCCTCGCCGCCATCGTCAGAAAGCACGGACTCAGCATAGTATCCTACGCCAACAACACCCAGCTCATTCTCTTCCTCACCAAGGGCCCAATCACCACCAGACTCAACTTCCAGGAAGGAATGAAGGGTGTCTCATCCTGGATGAGCAGACACTGCCTGAAGTTCAACTTGGAGAAGATAGAAGCCCTCATCTTCAGACCCTCCCCCTCGGCTTGTGACGACACCTGGCGGCCCACCGCCCTCGGCAGCCACTCCATACCCACTAACCATGCCTAAAACCTCTGCATCGTACTCGACTCCTCCCACTCCATGACCCAACAAGTCAATGCCATCACCTCCAGCTGCTTCAACACCCTCCAAATCCTCCAAAAGACCTTCAAGTGGATCCCCCACGAATCAAGGAAAGCTCATCACCAGCAAACTGGACTATATCAGCGCCCTCTACGCCGGGATCAACAAGTCTCTTATCCGCAAACTCCAGACCATACAGAACACCGTAGCCAGACTCATCCTCGATATCCCTTGACACGAGCACACCACTCAACACCTACAAAACTTCCACTGGCTCCATGTTGAGAAGAGAGTTACGTTCAAGATACTCACCCATGCCTACAAATTCATCCACAACACCAGACGCCAATACCTCAATGAGAGAATCTCCCTCCACGTACCCAAAAGAAACTTCGGATCCATTTACCTCGCCCTCGCCGAAAGGCAGCGCATCCGCAGAGCCAGAACAGATGGAAGAACTTAAGATGCAGCCTAGACCTGGAACGAGCTCCAACATCAGACCCTACCTGAACATCTTCAGGAAGACACTCAAGAACTGGCTCTTTGACTGAACGGAGCTGCTCCCCCCCAGCGCCATGAGACTCTCACGGGTGAGTAGCCCCCTTATAATTACCCTGATTGATTGATTGACATTCCTGTTTCCTTATTGAACGTACATATCAAATGATTCAAAGTAATAGTAGGTCTGTGACGGGGACCATAGGAGCCACATATATTATATCCTGACTATTCGGGAAATATTCTCGGGCATGAGGGCACAACATCAAAAATACATATCATCCATGACAAAGAACCAAGAGAGTGGGCAAGCATTCAAATATCCCTTACTTGAACAAACTTCTAATCACAACAAACATGTGAAGTGAGCAAACTCAACCCTCATTAACCGAGTTCTTCACCCTTTCATCGTACTTCCACCGAACTACCCAGCCATCCTTTCACTCTTCTATCTAGTCATCCATTACCCCCTCCATCAATCCCTTCCTAATTCCATCCACTCTTTTATATATACAAGTATCCATTCAAACATTTTCCATGACTATAATCATGTAGTTATCTAGCCATTCTTTCACCCACCTCTACTTTCACTGTGCCCCATGTGTTCATCTCCATCTTCATCCTTTCATCCATTCACTCTTTAACCTATTGATCTTTTGACTCTTCCATACATCCTTTCAACCTTCCATTTATCCATCCTTTCACTCACTCATTCTTTCACCCTACCTTTCACCCTTCCATCTTACCTTTCACAGTTTCTTCCTTATTTCCTTCCTTCCTTTCACCCTTCTTTTCTTCTATTTTTCTCTGTTCTCTTTCTATATACCCATCTTTTGTCTCTTATGCTTACCTTTTTCTTCTTACCTTTCTCATGCTCACTTTTTCTGTTGGACCATCTCTCTATGATTTAATCATGTTTAATAATTTTCATAATTTCCTGTTCTCTTTTTCCTGTGATGTGCATTCTAATTCATCTCCCACAACCCTCTATCATGCTATTGCCTAACAGTGTTATTTATGATCACTTTTTCTGCAGACCTGCAGATATAGGAGACCCACAACTAATTAACTGAAGTGGGAGCCAATTCACGAGCCCATTGTGCTTGGTGGCAGCCCTCGCTATCTTGCTACTGTCACCAGATGCGGAAAAGGTGTTCAGCAGGGTAAACTAGCATATATCTCCTGACTGGTTGCTCCCTGGGATACAGCCCACAATATTACACCAGCCTTGGGTTACTTGTGTTTCTATCTGAAGGGGACCCTATCCAGCAGTTTGGGCTGGACAGTTCCCCTTGCAACAGGACCAATGCTAATTTGAATTTGCAGGACTCCATTTAGAAAGGGACAGTGGGTAAATAATGATGGGCTGGAAATCACCCCTGAATGATCGCCAATGGCTTAGACTAATTCAACCATTTCCTCGCTCACGTTGTTGTTTGTCACCATTACAAATGGCTGCATGCTAACTACCAAACCCCTGATACACACATCATTGTCAAATGATTAACGATCTCAAAGTCGCCTACAAAAAGATGTTTGAGACTGCATGTCTGCAGATGATATCTTGGTGCCCTTATTCAACCCACTTAGCTCCCTGCCAGACTTGCTGGACGAGTTACAACACTAACAAGCACTGGTGTCTGGTTTCAAGATAAATATCTCCAATTCTGAGGTGAGATCAGTTCAGTTCGGAGGCGGAGGGATTCCTAAAGACGTGCATGGGCCCCTCCACTGCTCAAGGGATGGCCCTAAATCCTCACACACTTGGAGGAGCTAAACCAAGATATGCAGAAATGACACACGAAGCTCTATTGCTGGATTGGTTGCGTTTCAGAAGCGAAGATGTCTGTGCTCCCCAGGGTGCTTTAAATGTCCCTCGTGATTCTCATGCACAGTTCTCCAAAAGTGTTACAACAACTCCAATTTGAAAGTAAGCACTTTTTCTGGGGACGCAAGAATGTCAGAGTAGTTAGCAGTCACTTTGTTCTTCTGGTGAACTAAGGAGCGGAAAGTTTGTCTTTACTAACATAACAAGCATTTGCAATGCAATACGTCTCGCATTTACGTGAGTTTGCGCTATTGACATTGCAAATAACAAAGCCTTTTATTTTTGTTTTTGTTTTTAAAACATAAAAACAAAGCATTGTAATTTACACTGCAGATCTCTCTATCAGTAATATCCACATCAGTATTATCAACTAATTTATGTTAAAAGGAATAGAAAAATGCATATTATTTTATTGCATTGTTTTTATATGGTATTAGCACAGCCATGGGGTCGGTCCTGAGCTCTCCTCAGGCATATGCAGCAGAGAGGTAATAACCGGTTAAGGTAGTAGCATTATCCTCTGAGAGGAGGACAATAGTAGCAGTCAGTCAGTAAGAAAACTTTATTTGGTTAGTTACAACCTTAAAAGTGTACGCTATACATAAAATGCTAATAAAATATAGCAAGGATCCTATTAAAACATGGTATAAATACATATCATAAAATACACATTTCCTTCATACAAGATACAAGTGTCCACCTACGAGTAGTTCGGTCGGGCAGTTCTTTCATCTCCCTCCCGATCCTTCCAAAAATATTTTTATTCTGTACACATGAGGAACACCCTGACATTATTCATAAATTTCCCAAAAGCACAAGCAATGTCTAGGTTTGTCACCTCAACTAGAAGGCTAACAGCTTGCATCCTATTTCTGATCATATATTTTTTTAATATTGGACATAAAATCTCTTTCCGAGAATCTAAAAACTTTGTACAATCTAATAAAATGTGCACAATATCGCAATGATTACCTAACGCACAAGCACAGGTACCAATACTATTCAACATAAAAATTTTAATCTCAGTATTCCCGTAGCAGGGTTTTATCCCTATTTGCACTTTTAGTACCTCCCGTCTTAAGTGCAAGCATGGCAATCTATCTAAATAGGGGTACTTCTTGTCAGATTCCTATCATTTGTGCGGGAAGCTCCCAGTGTTCTTAATTCTTTCTTATCTATGCTTGGGTGACTTAGTTGCGGACATAATTTTAAACCCAACTCTCCATATGCTTTTCGTAGTGCGGCTCTTGTCTGTTTCGCCCAGGACAGCTCACTAGTGACAATTTCACTTTTACACCACTGGGAAATTTATTGGTGCTCTTCAGACTCTAGGCGCTGCCAAAAGCGAATTAGTGCCATACAGGCAGTTACCGCCCAAGAGGTAATTCCCAACTCAAGTCTTACCGCTTGTATCATAGAGGATTTTGGCAGTGAGAGTACGTTTTTAAAGATATTTCCTTCTTCTTTATCCCAGCCTTTTTTCTCACTTAAATAAAGCACTTCTGCCCCGTACAAAAATTGGGGGGGGACCATTGCTAACAAGGCTTTTATGACCGGCCTATCTGAATTTTCTCCATAAGTACTGTTAAATCTTTTTAGTCCCTTCACCGAGGCAGATGCCCTCATTTTAAGTGCCTCCAGATGGGTATACCATTTAAAATTACTCATAAACCAGATTCCGAGGTATCTATATTCATTTACCCCCTCAAGCAGATTTGTGCCTAGACACCAAGGGAACCGGGATTTATTTTTACCGAAGCATAAAATGTTGGTCTTCTCCATGTTCACTATTAGCTTTTTATTTAGGCAATATTCATTGAACATGTTTAGTTTTCTCTGGAGACCTATCTGCGTCAGGTCCATAATCACTAGATGGTCTGCATATAGTAGACACGAGACATGATTACCACCCACTTTTGGGCTAGCCCATTTTACTTCTCTTAATTTTGCTGGTAAGTCGGCCAAAAACAGGGAAAAAAGCAGAGGGGCAAGTACGCACACCTGCCTCAAGCCATTTCCAATCTGGATCCTCCCAGATAGTCCGCCCTCCTCGTCCAGGATTATCTGGGCCCAGTTTTCCGTGTGTAAGGCTTTTATAATCGCCAGTAGGTCTCCATGTATATTGTATCCTTCCAGAGTTGACCATAGCTGTTCCCTGCTCACAAGGTCAAAAGCCGCGCGGAAGTCCACAAAACAGCAGAATAAATTACCCCTCTGTTCTATCGACTTCCGCGCGATGGCCCAAAGAGAAAAACAGTGGTCCACCGTCGAGTGCCCTTCTTTGAACCCCCCCTGTTCTGGGGGTACGATCTGGTTATCCTCTGCCCAATCCTTTAGCAGGCCTAGGATTACTTTGGAGAATACCTTTTCCCCAATATTGAGGAGATTTATTAGGCGGTAATTTTTTGGGGAATTTACATCACCTTTTTTGTGTATCGGTCTAACAATAGCCCCTTTCCAGATTTCTGGTATTAATCCTGTCTTTAGTATCCCTTGAAGCATATTACAAAAGAACTCTGCCCACCAGTCGGGATTTGTTTTTATAATAATTGCTGGTAGGTTGTCCTGGGCCGGCAGCTCGAGTTAAGTTTAGACCAGATATTACTCTCCTAATATGAGCTGGGGTAAAATGTACAAGTATATCCTTCCTGACTTCTGGCCAGCATGTCGGTATTAATTCCCCTTTACTAGGCCATTTGCCATATAGTACCTCCAGATGGGCTGCCCACTTTTCCTCAGGAACGGAACACTGCAGGTGACCCACAACTTCCCCCATGCATTCTTTAATCAATTTCCAGAATCCTTTAACATTTTTTTCTTCAATGGTCTCGAGTAAGTTAACCCAACATCTTTCCTTAAAGGACCTTTTTTTCTCTCTAATTGTTGACTTGTATTTTAACCTTACTTTCTTTAATTCTAGTGATGATATATCATTATGGCTACGCCTAAGGCCTCTTTCATGTTTCTTAATAGCGGCCTTAGCATTTCGACATTCATCATCAAACCAGGGTTTATTGGCTGGAGGTGCTATGGCTTTACTATTTAGCCCATGGTTACCCCGTTTTATTTTTATCCTAAGACACTCCACCATTCGTTTAATTATATCCTCATACCAGGGTAAGGCCTCCCCTGGTAGGGGGATTTGTAGCCCAACTACTAACTGGAGAGCTCTCAGTTTCTCTAAATGTTCTTCTCTAATCCGTGTTATAAGCCGCTTTGGGTATTCAACATCCATTTGTAACACTCTCTGTCTTGGGGAAACCTTGTTTACCTCTAATTCGTTCGACAATGGAAAATGGTCGCTACCCTGTAGCTCAAGTACTTCAAAGTGTTTTATTAGATGGAAGCACCACACATGGATAAATACATAGTCTATAGGGCACAGTTGCTGCCCTATTTTAAAGGTACGTTTAGCGGGCCGATCTTGTTCTTTCCTTCTGTTAATACAAATCAGGCCCATGGCTCCCAGCAACTGCCCAAGCTTTATGTCTTGGGTGGAGATAACGCAATGGGGGAACTTCGCAAGTTCTATACTATGAGCTTTTAGCACGTCACTCTGCCATGCGTCTATTTTTTGGGGATTTAGTCTATGGTTAAAATCACCCAATATTAAGAACACATCTTTAGGGTATAACTCATATAATCCCTCCAAATCCTTCTTTAGGCAATCCAACACCACTTAGTACTCCTTTATTTTCCCTTTCTGAATGTACGCATTTATAATGCAGATACCTCCACCACCCGCATTATTATTTGTTAACAGTATTCTACTGCCTAATGCCCAGCTGCATCTAAGTTTGAAGGGATTGTAGATCTTTCACTATTCTTGTTGATACTAAAGTCATCTGGCCACCTGATGGCCTACCTATTTGATTCTTTTTCGCCGGCCTTACATGGTGGGCAAAGCCTTCGGTAACTAGGGTATCGTCGCACAGCCACGTCTCCTGCGGACATACAATGTCGGACTACTCAAGGATATTTTTAAACCCTTCCTCAATCGCTATTCTTTTATATCCATTTACATTCCAGGACAAGATGGATAGGCTGTGCGGCGACCCAGATTCCTAATCATTATTATTCAGGTACCCCTCTTCCTCGCATCCCATGTATGCCAGTTCTCTATATCTATTTCCCACCAAAGCATCAACATCCTCCAACTCTGTGTTTTTGGGGATTATCGTAACTTTAAGAGCTTCCTCTTTGGCCCGACCTGATGTAATCATTTTTATGTGCCGATCACCCAACCCCGCATGGTTCCTGAGGAATGATTTCCCTTGATTCACCCTCATCACCTCCTCTCTCTTCAATATTCGATATTCTAATCCCTTCCCTTAACATCTCAGCCACTGCATTTTCCATAGCAACTTTTATTAATGCTGAGTGGAGGAGGACTTTTGTTACTTCCTCCCCGCTGATGTTATTTAGGAACCCTACTTCTTTGAGATCATCTGTGAAAACATATTTCAAACTAGGGCATTTTTCAAATGAAGCAAGGAGCTGGGACCGATTTAGGGGTTTTAGTTTCTTAGCCCTTTTCCCCCCTTTTCCTGACCTAAGCGTTCTAAAAATAGCCAGGTGTCCACCATCAGAGGGGTTTGGGATCTTCCAACCATCCATCTCGGCGTCTCCATCCCGCCTTTTTGTTCTACATCCTCCTTCCATCCTGGATAATTCCTCATGGCGACCTTGGTATTCTTTACTGTGCTTTCCCCTGCTACCCACTTGGGTTGACCCTCCGCACTATGGGCTCTTTCGCTTGTGTCTACAAAAGTTAGTTTTTTTTCGTTTCTGGCAACCCCGACTTGTCTTGTGCCCTTGTAACTGGATCTGCCCCCTTCCCATCCTCCTGTTGCTTTACCAAGTGCTGTTTATATTGAGCCTTTTTTCCCACTCGCCACCTCGGGATATTTTGTTTTAAACTCCTCCTAACCCCATATTTCTTTATAATCATAGGACATCGGGAGATATATACTGTTGGTTCCTCTTCTTGGTGTATACTCACTGCTCTTCCCTTACCACTCCGTCCTCCTCTGTCCCTTCATCCTCCCCTACCACATCATCCTCCCCATCCTCTTCGATATTCTCCTGAGTTTCCACCGCTCTTACTAGAATAGGCATTAGGCCTTTAATCTGAGTCAGCTCCCCTACTATGTTCTTAAAATGGTTCCTTTGACCATGTAATGTTTTCTGTAGCATTAGCATAACCTCAAGCATGGATAAACTAGATGACCCTGACACTTCAAAACTATGTGGGCAATGCCTGATAGCTCAGTATGGGCAACATAGGGGTTTTCCCCTGTTGGGTTCACATATAGACTGGGGTCCTTCTGGGCTGATTCGCCCCCACCCGAAGTATTACTCTGTCTTTTTTTCCTTCTTCCTCCACCTCTACTTCCGTTTCCTGAATAAGTAATGACTGAAATAACCGTGGAGAAGATGACAGGCGGGGTTCCATCATGATTCCAGCAATTTCAAACTCAGTCTGGTCAAGGGGTTCCACACTTAAAGCTGCCTGGTCTTCAATAATTAACGGCGACTCTACCACATTTGGGTCCTTTTCTGTTGTCTCTTTCCCTTTGAAGTGTTTGCCTATAAAGTCCTTAATGGATTTTGAGACTGCCGAACTGCCTTTTGCGCCTACTTTGTTTGCAGACTCCAACACCTTCTTTGGGGTTAAGCCTAAAGATGGGGTAGACCCTCTCACTGATGTTTTACTAACAACGGGTGTTGTTGTATCCCCGATTGACTTTTCCACATCTCTTGATATTTCCGCCACGTCCTCCGCCCCCGAACTTTTATTCCCTGTTTTCTTGGGGTTTTTGGGGACCTTACGTAGCAGTCGGTCACAGAAGCCAGTACTGTCAGCTATGTTGCATCCCAGAGGCCTCAACTTGTGTCTCCAGGGACTTCCTGAATCTCAGAAAACATTCTTTGGTATGAAGAGATTAAGGAAGCAAGTTCCACAGAAAGGAGTCGAGCATGAGGTTCTCTGCTAATACATTTCTTGTACCTCAGCAACTAAAAGGAGAATCTGATTTAGGGGGACCACATTAGGTGTGTGGGCAGATGGTATGGCACCAACAAGATGGAAATGCAGGTGCGTCCTGCCCTTGTTGGGTCCATGCGGAAGGCAGGAGATCTTGACATTGGCCCTCTGCTTCATCAGGAATCAGTGGATAGATTTCAGGTCTAAGAGATGTGGTCATTTCACTTCAGATCAAGGATGCGCTACATATGTAGTTTTAAACTTTTTGGCATTTTGCCATAGTTTTCGCAGGAAGGCCTCCATGGATTCTGTTACAATAATCAAATCTACATTTGGCCATGGCTAGCTAAAGGGTGGATTTTCTGGAAGAGATGCAACAGGGTCTAGAAGTCTCAAATGACGCATGCAGGGTAAAACATTGTGCTGTGATGCTTTTGCCAATGAAATCATTGGAACAACACACTGATTCTGACATTTTGAGAGGTTGGTAGTGGCAGTCTCATGGAAGAAGTCCAGTTATAAGTAAAAGACTAAAGACAGAGTCAACATTGGTTAATGCTGTCCTACACACTTTGAGGCAAGCTATGATCCATTACTGATCACATGACTCACTGGAGACTTTGGTGTATACTTGGGTTTTATTCTCCTGACCCTGCATGCCATAAATGACAGCACTACTGCTGCCCTAGAGAGCAATGGAAAGGATTTCAAGACCCAAGCATCCGACCTACAAACTAAACTTGAGAAACGTAATTACCCAACAGGAATCATGAACAAAGCGATGAAAAGAGCCCGAAATAATAACAGGGACGCCCTGTTGGAGGACAAGACATGTGATTACCATGAGGAGAGGCCAATTTGTGTTACCACGTTCAACCCCCATTCGACTAAGTAACCAAAATTGTCCATAAACATTGGAGACTCTTAAATTGTTGTAAACTCAACCTCCCAACTCCCATGTTTACAGATAAGAGAGGAAGGAATTTAAAGGACATGCTTGTCCACACAAGACCACAAGCAGGACCACAAAAACACCTGAGGTACAACTTGTGGAGTAGTGTGGCTCACTGGTTAGAGGCAGCAGGCCTGAGAGCAGAAGTCAGTCCGGGACCAGGGTTCAATTCCCGATGCGGCAGGGTTGTGGACCTTGGTCAGCGGACTCGATAATTCTCGCTTCGGTGCTTACTCTAATCAGGGGTTCCACTCGGCAACTCTGGGCATTAGCTTGCCTAATCTCCACAACGGCCCCACCAATTCCGGGGATGCCTGGCTCCACCTTGGGGACTCCCAGCAAGGGACCATCCCACAGGGAAAGCCAGGACGGGTTCCCCAGAGTTATACAGCGCCGGGACGCCCCGTTGCTGGGGCAGCTGTGCGCTTTACAAGTGTATTACATTTACATTTACTTCTCCCACCAGTACTGGGTCGCCATCCCTGTGGTAACTGCAGCACATGCCACCTAATAAAGAGGAGAAGACAAATAGGATTCTGGAATGGTACAGAATGGGAACAGAGAAGTTTCACCAATTGCAACAGTAAAAATGCTGTATATATGATCACCTGCCCATGCAGCCTAGAATATATAGGCATGACGACAAGACCAGTCAAGGTTCACATAGGGGAACATAGGAGCAACGTCCGTTGCAAGAAGATTACAACCAAGATGTCATGACACTATCTGACCACTGAACATACTGTGGATGATTTGAAATGGACAACCATTGAACAACTTAATGATCAAAATGGTCTTTTTGAGAAAGAACAGTGGTGGGTGTTCCATTTGGGGACGCACATCGAGGGTCAATTTACATAAACCCATACGTAGATAATCTTAAAAACTCATCACAGAGAACAATCTGAGTGATGGCGCCAACCATAAAGAAAAATCTGAGTAATAGGGACCGCTATGAATTTCTATGTCAACAGACAGGGGCTCAGCTCTTTGCCCCTCATTTTATCTCTAAAGGGTTTTTCATCCAGTTTTCCCAGCACCAATAGTGGGACCAGGAAACCATTAAGGAGATCATGTCCTATTGCATGAGAATATCTCGCACATTTAGTGCCCATTTAGAACAAGCTAGATATTGTACTTTTTCATCGACACTGTCCCCAATGTGGGATACCAGAACAGCAACACAACTGGTCTGTTTCTTTCACCTCATATTGTAGGAATAACAAAAGGTTCCATTAAAGACCACGATAGACAAACACTGCAGAGGTTTATGCTAAATCCTACTAATGTAATATCAAAATTACTAAGTCATTATCTTGCCTCTCTTTCTTCTCAATAAAAATAATTAGGGACTAACAGACAGGATCGGTGCAATAATCAAGCACTCAACAAAACCGATTTCTCTTTTCATTAAACCAAACAGGTTAGCAGTCAAGCTTTTTGAGACTCTGCGTAGCTATGCAGGGCCAGCATAGCATCGAAACTACTTCCGGGAGCCGCCCTCGAGCACAGAGCATTCTCAGTGAAGGCGCGAGCAAGGACGCCCTCCTGTAATGGCGCATAGGAGGTGAGCACTCTAGCCTCCTGCCTCCCAATACAATAACGCCTACCAGAAGTATGTCATCGGAGCAACGTCCATGACTTTCTCTACAGGTGCTCAGAAATAACGATCACTGAGCGGCGGGAACACTAATTAACGTAACTACTTCAGGGCACACCCCGCATGGTCCTATTGTTCAACAGAGCCACGGGATGGCTTGATACAGTGAGGCAGTGTCCTGGGAGTAGTAAGTACGGCATAGCCGATCGTCGCCAACAGGCTGTTTAACACCTTGGCTGCTAAGGCTTTTCCCGCTGGGTGCTGGTACTCCAGATATCCCATTGTTCATGACAAGGTCAGCTTTCATAAGCAGAGCTCCAGTAAAGTGCATGACGAGCTGACCTTGTCATTAGCATGGAAGTGGTTAAAGACTAGGCCAATGGTCTTTAGAGACCTCTCTTAAAACCATCTTAATTTTTTTTCCAGAGTATGACTACCGACACCCTTACCACCCGTTTAAAAGGCTCATGGGGCATTTTTACCCTAGGGAACAAGTAGGTTGATAACCTTGATACCTACCTGTATTTCTTTCCTCAGGCACGTTACTCTTGTTAAACTATTGGTTGGTTTTGATAGTGCACCTACCAACTTATGGACTTTGTTATATCTTATTTACTAGTATAACATGTACTCTAGCCCTGCTGCCTCTAGCTGCTCAGCCAGAGTGTGAGTTGGTCTTAGAATGTTGGTGTGCCTGTGATGCGTGGAATGCCAGGGTGTCTGACTGGGATGAATGTTGGCAGTTAGAGATGGACTGAGCATCTAGGAGGCTGCTCCTGGTGGGGCTGGTACCACACTAGGCTGGCTGGAGTCAAGACAGATGTAACCTGATCTGAAGATTAATAAAGAAGACCTAAATATACATCCAGGCTCCTGGTGTCTTTCTACATAGGACACAACATATTTTTGGCGACGAGCGGACTAGGACCTAGAGACTCTTGGTACAGTACAGAAACATAAGGCACTACAGAGAAACTACAAGTGAAATCAAGAGATCCTACAAGCAACTACTACTACAAAGATTGCATTTTCAGGCAAGCCAGCTCCATCCCCACCAGTGTCCTCCCAATGGACAACCCCCAACGAACAGTGTCACCCCCTAATGAAACTACAGCCTGGGAATACTAAAGCAACAGTGAGTTGGAGGAGTAGTCACACAGCAGCCACATCTGGTGTTCCAGCCACGTTGTTACCTACAAAAGGGTTTGGTGAGTTGGATGGGTAGCTTCTCTACAACCAGGTGTTGGTGTTCCAGCCACATTGCTCTACAGAGTCTACAGCGTCCTAAAGAAAATGGTACAATTTGGGATTTTAAGTCATAAAGTGGTCAATACAATCAACGAGCAGTGCTTGTACAGATGGTTAATGTTTGGTGTTTAAATGACATTAGCAGCATATTGGACCCATAACCAACATCAGTGCTTTTAGAAACAATGAACCTGCTTCTTGTCTTCAGGTATGTCATCCTCTGTATATGGGTCCTGGAGGAGAGGTGCCAGTTTGGTTTCTGTGTGTGATCATTGGCAGGGGCAGACATTCACACACTGGATCCTGCTCAGCTGCGTGATGTGCTTCCACAAATAGACATTTCCTGATGCTTAATTTTGTCACAGTTCTACTTTAACCAACGTGGGTGCAACAGTGACAAAACTCTGGGTGGGCCTGATCAATTGGTCTACAGTTAATGTATGCGAGGTTGGATGGGGGCTGAAGTTCCATGGCCATTGTATTCACTTAATTAAGCACGGGGCAAGTTACAGTTAACATTTATTAATTTTCGACATGCCGCCCCCTGGCTTTTGCTTGTTCAACCGCTCTTCTCACATTCAAATTTTCAAAGCTGATGCTCGTGCCACTCACCTTTTTTCCTCATTGCGTGAGGCTCCTGAGGAACTTTAGTGACGTTTCGTCCAGTTTGCTGCTCGTACACCACCTATGGACGTTTTCCATCCGACAGGAAGTGAAATCACGTGCAGCCATCTTGTGTTTGTTGGCTGCTGTCTATTTCACTATACAAGCATTGCAGTCACCTTCGGTCGCAATTGGGCAACCACGCGTGTTTTTTTTATGGTGTGTTCAAATAAAGATTGAACAAGAGGAGCGTTAATGATCTAAATCATTTGGAGTTCGGTTACAATGAGGAAGCATAATTGTTGACGAGTCTTCCCTTCTAATCTTCTTCAAAGACTGAAAGTGTTGACACAAAAAGAAACACTAGATGGCACTGTAGGATAGCATGATAAGAAACATTTCTACAAGTGATTCCAAAACGCTATGGAATTTTCGAGTCTTTGACAATGTGTATTTTTTTGTTCCTTTAAAAGAATATGTCTTACTTTTAAGTACCTTTTACACCCTGTGCACGCCGGAGACTAGTAACACCGCTGGTTATTTGCTTATGCTAGCGGGGAGCTTAAATACCATAATAGACCCCCTGTGAGTCTTGCCATGGTCTCGATATGTGGAGGAAGAATCTTGAGTAATTACCAAGACGGAGCATGGCTTCCTGTTCGTATGTTTGGCATTTTTTAAGCATATGGACAAAAGGGACGAGAAGATATGCAAGACTCTGGTTATTTTAGAATGTTTTTTTTCTTCTCTTTTTTCTCATTTATTCCATACGCTTTTACAATGTATTTTAGACTTTGCAAGTTTGAGTAGTTTATTATGCCAAAGTCTTACATGTATCCACTTTGTGTCAATACATTTTTCTTAGGGTGTTCTTTTTGGTGTGTGGCTGCACTGGGGTACAATTTGGGTTAGAGGTTGCTCACTGGCGTGGGGGTGCAGTTCGCTATTACTTTACAGTTAATGGACGTGTATTAGTATTATATAAGTTACTTTTTTTGTTGTTGTCGTGATGCCACAGGTTTACACTTTTCTAAGGATGGGTTTTCCTTGGTTTTCTGTGGGTGGTCATCACATTGTTCCCATACACGAGGGATGGTTGTGGGTTAATTTCCCCATTAATTTAGACTGTTAGTTACTCCTACATGGGGGTATGTAACCTCTACAAGGGGTTTGGGACATGGGTTAGTTCCCATACGTGAGTACCTAGGTAAACTCCTACACGGGGTTGGATGTGGGTTTTAAATCCATTTTGCAGTTGCGCGCAGTACAATAGTACATACCTTTACAGTTTGTTCTATGGGTGACGACCCATTTGTTTTTGTTTCCCTTACTCTTGGTATTGAAGTCACAGGTTATTCTACCTTTAGCACTATTCTATGTTATGCTTTTGGGCATTTGAGTTGTGGGGTCTTTTGTCCTTTGCCCTATAGTGATTTACATTACAGTATAGTATATAAAATGCTACGTACTGAAATATGTTTAAAAATTCTTTTTTAAGGGGGATGGGGATATTGCTATTCAAAAGTATTCATCTCAACCATCCTTTCTTTAACTCATGGTTCTTTCTCCTATGATGTTTTGTCTTCATTGCTGCATCCTACAGATTTTTACTATTGCATCCTAGAGATTTGTACTATTATTGATTTTTCTTGTTTTTATGGTTCTATTTTCTTTGATGCTGTGTCCATTTGCCGCATCTTTGTGATTTGTTATATTATTCTATTTGGGCTTAGCTCTCTTGTTTCCTTTTTCCGTTTGTTTAAAGAAAAAGGGATAATGTTATATCTTATTTACTAGTTTAACATGTACTCTAGCCCTGCTGCCTCTAGCTGCTCAGCCAGAGTGTGAGTTGGTCTTAGAATGTTGGTGTGCCTGTGATGCGTGGAATGCCTGGGTGTCTGAGTGTTAGAACTGGGATTTCTGGTTGGCTAAGGCTTACGCCAAAGCCAGGCAGAAACCACCATTCTAGTCAGGGCAAGCGAGTCACACGCCAAGATAACCCCTGCTCACCCCCTTGGCAGCTTGGCACGAGCAGACAGGCTTTTCCCGGAGGCAATGTGTAAAGCATTTGCGCACGCACACAACAGCAACAACATCCTAGGCACACCACAAAAGGAACTCCACACAAGGTTATATAAAAATAACGTTTGCATTGTCAAAACACATCAGATGGTAATCACACAATATACATTGTGCCCACGGGCAATATTCACAAGGGATTATTTACACCAGGACAGGGCCACATGGGCCACTGTCAGAATCAACACTTAGCAGAAATAGCACTTCTAGAACTTAGAATAAGTGTAGCACAAAATAACAATTATAGGTCACAACCAGTAACCACTGATAAAAGTAGGTACACACTACGCAATACTAATAACCATAGGCATAGATCACGCATGGACACATAACCTCTCTAGTATAACATACTAGGCAAAGCAAACTTCTAAGCATGAGCACCTTTAGAAGTAGAACACAAGCATAAAGGCAAAGCACATTACGCAGCAATCACATTTACACCTAACCAGTATAACTACAGTATGCAATCTCTCATTAGTCTAAACACATTAGACTCTGCCTCCTAAGAATAAATCACATTTAGGGGCGTAAGCAAGAACATATTACACATGATGCATCACAACATTCAGAGGTGTAGGGAAGGAAAACACATGATGCATAAACATACTTTCAGCGGTGTAAAAACAAGGCACATAATGCATCAAAACACATTCAGAGGTGCAGGGAAGGAAAAACACATGATGCATAAACATTCAGAGGCGTAAGAACAATTGCGCCGCACTCACATAAGTCACCACCTGTGACTGTACCAAGGCCAACTGGCCTTGTTGGGGCTAGGACGCCCTGTGTCCCAAAGTCAGGGGGACCTAAACGTAGCAGCTGCCCACTAAGTGCTGGGCAGCTGGAGAGGATGTGGCCAACACTGGAGCCTCACAGGCTCTGGCCACCAAAGCACTTGTGAGCCTCATGGCTCTAGAACAACTGGGGGCGAGTGGGTCAGGCCCGCTGACTGCCGGGGCCACTCTATCACACCAGGAACAATGCACAATGCCCCCGATTATGTTGGAGTCCCTCACGGGGGACTCGAGAACAACTGTGGCGCCTTGAGCCTCTCGGGGCTCTGGGACAACTGCGGTGCCTTAAGGAGCATCTCAGGGCTCAAGAATAATGGTGTGCCCCCTGAGCCTTTCAGGCTTGAAAGAAAAATGCGGCGTTGTTGGAGCCCCCCTCTGGGAGCTCGAGGAAATGCCGCACCCGTCGGAGACCCTCCCTGGGGGACTCTGCATCAAGTGAGGCCCCACGGGCCTTCCAACACTGCGGCCCTTGCTCTGGAGGGGAGGGGCGGGCACCGGCAATGTGCCCCGACGCCCCCTCTCCTTCCTGGGTACTCACCGGTCTCGCGGCGGCTGCGGGGCTGGAGGGCTCTTGCTCCTCCTGCTGACGGCTGGCTCTTGCTGCGGGACTCAGTGCGGCGGGCGGGGCTCTCCCTTCCAGCCGGGAGCCTCGCTGGCAGCCCCCTCTCTGCTCCTGCACTCCGGGGCTCTCCCTCTTCCTGGGAGTCCCGGGGGAAGCACGGTCACTTCCTGTTGTCCCTCGGTCCCACGCCCGGCCTGCCTGACTTCCTGCTGCGGGCCGGGCGGCGGCGGGGACAATCTCGGGGTTGGCTTCCGATTAATTAAAGGAATATACAATGCCGGCAATGCCCCTGGCGGGGTGGGCACCCGTCAGGGGCCAAACAAAGGGGGCAGGTACACGCCAACAGGCAGCGTGGGCAGCCGCAAAAGTGGGATAAAAGTGCTACCAGGCGCTATAATCGCAAATAAAGCGCTTCCAGGCGCTTAGAGGGGAATACAGCGCTCCCATGCGCTGTAGGACAATTAAGAGCGCTCCCAGGCGCTAGGGAAACCATTAAGCGCTCCCAGGCACTAGGAAAACACCAGTCCAGCACAAAGGTCAGCAAAAGTCCTTTCAGGAGTCCAGGACATCAGCAGTCCATGGGTGGGCAGGGTCCAGGGAGGCAAGGCTTTCCCTGGGCCCCAGCAGCAGCATGCCCCTGGTAGATTCGAGTTGGAAACAAGAACATTTTGTAAGGGGACACAGCCCCTTTTTATACAGTCCAAACCTTTGTCTAAAGGTGCAGGGTGGGGGCAGAACCAGGCGCAGCTGGTTTGGGAGCACCCTTGATGAGCTCAGTCACCCCTCCCATTCACTAGTCAGGCTAGAGTCATCAGTCGCGCCACAGGGGGCGGAGCCAGCATTGTGTGGGGAAAGCCCAGCCCTATTCAGGTCCCAGGTGCACCCCTCCCCTCACATCAGCATGCTAATCCCTCCACTCACCACCGGGCAGACCCATCCAGACTCTTGGAGCCAGGCTCACCAGCCAGCTCGAGCCAATCACGTGCCAGCACACTCACTACACACGTACACCGAATTCTAGAAGTGGCACTTCCACACTAGACACATCCATGCTGCATACATCATTGCGCAGCATTCATTCTCACGAGTTCGCACATACCAAACTCGACCCTGCACTCCCCACACATCAGGAACTACCATGGTCACACAGATTCCCCAAGCATTCCTATGGGAGGGTAGGTTACTTACCACACATACACAGAGAGCTCACACACCTTACACTACCACAGTGAAAAAGTGCGCAGAGGCCTAAAATCACCAACACCAGGTTACAGAAATAGGCTAGGAAGAAGCAAAAAATATCAGGGTGAACCTGCCAAAAGGGCCAGGTCCAACATAACCCCCTTCCAGCCAAAACGCAGGGTAGACCAATCACTCCCTTGATGGGCTTCTCTGCTTTGGGCGACAAAACACGGACACGAGCCCGCACGTCAGGGACACCCTCCGGTTCTACGCCACTCTGAACCCACATGGATTTCTCTCATACAGAGCTCTCTGGTCCAACTAGGATACCCCACTGGCACTCTCTAGTTGTCCACAGCCAGTACCAGGCCCTAGGCAATCCAAATGTCACAGGTCGTGACCAATCCACAGAGTGGGGGGCAGTAAACCCTGGCACACAATAGCCATTCTCCACTCTCCCTCTCAGTGTAGCTACAACTACCACTGATCCTTCAACTTAGGGACCACACCCTCACGCTGACCAGAGGTCACAGGCAAGAATGCCCCACCCTACCTCTACTTCTGGGGTTCCGCACCCTCCCAGGAAAGCACCCACCAGAACACAACTCTCCCACCAGATCAGTACCTCAGTCCATCAACTGGTCTACCACCTGGGATCTACCTTCCGGCTACACCGGGGTCAGAGGCGAGGATTCCCTCCCTCTGCACCCCCTTCCAGTTCCATGATCACAGGGTGAGTCCCAGTATGTCTCAGGCTAGACAGAGCACACGCCAGCGGCGTATCAGCGACACACTCTCCTCCAGTACCCCCTATCACAGGGTGATTCTCAGTATGTCCCAGGCTAGACAGAGCACACGCCAGCGGCGTATCAGCAACACACTCTCCTCCAGTACTCCCTATCACAGTGGGATTCTCAGTATGTCCCAGGCTAGACAGAGCACACGCCTGCAGCGTATCAGCAACACACTTTCCTCACAACTGTTCAGGACCCTGTCCAGGTCAGGCTACCTAAACCTGGCCTCGCCCCTCCTCGGGGAACGACCTCCAGAGGCCCCACAAATGGTCAAGCACTCTAGAAAGTCAAATGCCCAGCAAACCAGGACTTCACAGGGAGCATGCATGCCCCCTCCTTGAGGGTGACACATCACAAATGTGTCGGCGAAAGTCTGCCTGACTCAGAACAGAAATGGCGTCACCATGGTCACTCACGGATGGCTCAGCCCTTCTGGCTGGCCCCTCACCCACTGGCTTTTCCACTGGGGCTTTTTTCTCCCTCCCTGACCTCAACCAGGCCTTATGCACCCTACACTTAGGAGCGGTACTGCCCAATACTAGGACTGCCGGAGTTCTGGTTACAGAAACTCTCCATCCTCTTGACACAGGAAGATCCTCCTCAAATGACCCTCTAGTACAGCCTAGGCCCCCGACCTGGTGCTCCCTTAGGGAACCCTCCAGTCCCTGAGACATGGTTTCGGCGCTCATGGAGACACGCAGTCCCTCCCACTTCTTCTCCTTCAGAGATAGGACGTGGGTCCCTACAACCCTTCCCATTCTACTGGGACCTAGCTGGGCTACACATGAACCTCTTCCTCCCATCAGGACTAGAAGATACACAAGCCACTCCTGTTGGAATCACTCCCAAATGCCTCTGCAAGACCTCTAGCACACCGCCAGAAGCCCACCTTCTCGTCCAGTGCCTCTGCTGGACCTCGAGCACGCCAGAGGTACACCTCCCGTGCAAGCCTATTGTCAAGCAACCAGCTCACACCTACTCCTCCAGGGCCTCTGCAGGACCGCCACACTGGAGGTTCACCTCCCGTGCAAGCTCCTTTTCAGAAAACGAACTCACACCAACTCCTACAGTGTAACACACCACTCATCCACACACTCCCCCTCCAGGCTGGTAAGACAGTTTTTACCGCCCCTGATTTCTCAACCTGACCACCACGTGACACAGGTACCATTACTCCAGGAACGGGATGGGGAACACATGCACTGGACGTACGTTTTTTAGCTGCCACCACTGGATCCCACCCTTACTGGTGAATCCAGACACACATACTACACTCAGGGATAACCACCCTCCTGAGCTAGCCATTTCTGCTCCACACTCCCTCTCTTCCATCTACCCACACAGGGACAGGAACAGGGATTGGGCACTGGACCCAGCAAGGGATTCCTTATCTATGGGAACCTCCCCCTCTACTGGCGTCCCGCCCTGTTATTTTCTCTCTTCTGCCACTATACATAAAAGCGCAGGAACATCATTTGAAAATGACACTCTTGAGGAAAAACAAAATCATAAATAATAATCCCAAACATGTGACTATCTAAAATGCAGAGTTTTGTAATGTAGCCAGTTGTCACTGTGGCACTGCTCAAACACAAGTCCTAATCCTCACCGCTGACCAACAAGGTTAGAACTGGGATTTCTGGTTGGCTAAGGCTTACGCCAAAGCCAGGCAGAAACCACCATTCTAGTCAGGGCAAGGGAGTCACACCCCAAGATAACCCCTGCTCACCCCCTTGTTAGCTTGGCATGAGCAGACAGGCTTTTCCCGGAGGCAATGTGTAAAGCATTTGCGCACGCACACAATTGCAACAACATTCTAGGCACACCACAAAAGGAACTCCACACAAGGTTATATAAAAATAACTTTTGTATTGTCAAAACACATCAGATGGTAATCACACAATATACATTGTGCCCATGGGCAATATTCACAAGGGATTATTTACACCAGGACAGGGCCACATGGGCCACTGTCAGAATCAACACTTAGCAGAAATAGCACTTCTAGAACTTAGAATAAGTGTAGCACAAAAAAACAATTATAGGTCACAACCAGTAACCACTGGTAAAGCTAGGATACACACTACGCAATACTAATACCCATAGGCATAGATCACGCATGGACACATAACCTCTCTAGTATAACATACTAGGCAAAGCAAACTTCTAAGCATGAACACCTTTAGAAGTAGAACACAAGCATAAAGGCAAAGCACATTACGCAGCAATCACATTTACACCTAACCAGTATAACTACAGTAGGCAATCTCTCATTAGTCTAAACACATTAGACTCTGACTCCTAAGAATAAATCACATTTAGGAGTGTATGCAAGAACATATTACACATGATGCATCACAACATTCAGAGGTGTAGGGAAGGAAAACACATGATGCATAAACATACTTTCAGCGGTGTAAGAACAAGGCACATGATGCATCAAAACACATTCAGAGGTGCAGGGAAGGAAAAACACATGATGCATAAACATTCAGAGGAGTAAGAACAATTGCGCCGCACTCACATAAGTCACCACCTGTGACTGTACCCAGGCCAACTGGCCTTGTTGGGGCTAGGACGCCCTGTGTCCCAAAGTCAGGGGGGCCTAAACGTAGCAGCTGCCCAATAAGTGCTGGGCAGCTGGAGAGGATGTGGCCAACACTGGAGCCTCACAGGCTCTGGCCACCAAAGCACTTGTGAGCCTTGTGGCTCAAGATCAACTGGGGGCGAGTGGGAGCGGCCCGCTGACTGCTGGGGCCACTCTACCACACCAGGAACAATGCATGATGCCCCCGATTACGTTGGAGTCCCTCACGGGGGACTCGAGAACAACTGTGGCGCCTTGAGCCTCTCGGGGCTCTGGGACAACTGCCGCACCTTAAGGAGCCTCTCAGGGCTCAAGAATAATGGTGTGCCCCCTGAGCCTTTCAGGCTTGAAAGAAAAATGCGGCGTCGCTGGAGCCCCCCTCTGGGGGCTCGAGGAAATGCCGCACCCGTCGGAGTCCCTCCCAGGGGGACTCTGCATCAAGTGAGGCCCCATGGGCCTTCCAACACTGCGGTCCTTGCTCTGGAGGGGAGGGGCGGGCACCGGCAATGCGCCCCGATGCCCCCCTCTCCTTCCTGGGTACTCACCGGTCTTGCGGCGGCTGGGGGGCTGGAGGGCTCTTGCTCCTCCTGCTGACGGCTGGCTCTTGCTGCGGGACTCGATGCGGCGAGCGGGGCTCTCCCTTCCAGCCGGAGCCTCGCTGGCAGCCGCCTCTCTGCTCCTGCACTCCGGGGCTCTCCCTCCTCCTAGGAGCCCCGAGGGAAGCATGGTCACTTCCTGTTGTCCCTCGGTCCCGCCCCCGGCCTGCCTGACTTCCTGCTGCGGGCCGGGCGGCGGCGGGGACAATCTTGGGGTTGGCTCCCGATTAATTAAAGGAATATACAATGCCGGCAATGCCCCTGGCGGGGCGGGCATCCGTCAGGGGCCAAACAAAGGGGGCAGGCACATGGCAACATGCGGCGTGGGCAGCCGCAAAAGTGGGATAAAAGCGCTACCAGGCGCTATAATCGCAAATAAAGCACTTCCAGGCGCTTAGAGGGGAATACAGCGCTCCCATACGCTGTAGGACAATTAAGAGCGCTCCAGGCGCTAGGGAAACCATGAAGCGCTCCCAGGCACTAGGAAAACACCAGTCCAGCACAAAGGTCAGCAAAAGTCCTTTCAGGAGTCCAGGACATCAGCAGTCCAGGGGCTGGGCAGGGCCCAGGGAGGCAAGGCTTTCCCTGGGCCCCAGCAGCATCATGCCCCTGGTATATTCGAGTTGGAAACAAGAACATTTTGTAAGGGGACACAGCCCCTTTACATACAGTCCAAACCTTTGTCTAAAGGTGCAGAGTGGGGGCAGAACCAGGCACAGCTGGTTTGGGAGCGCCCTTGATGAGCTCAGCCACCCCTCCCATTCACTAGTCAGGTAAGGGTCATCCGTCGTGCCACAGGGTGCGGAGCCAGCATTGTGTGGGGAAAGCCCAGCCCTATTCAGGTCCCAGGTGCACCCCTCCCCTCACATCAGCATGCTAATCTCTCCACTCACCACCGGGCAGACCCATCCAGACTCTTGGAGCCAGGCTCACCAGCCAGCTCCAGCCAATCACATGCCAGCACACTCACTACACACGCACACCCATGTCTAGAAGTGGCACTTCCACACTAGACACATCCATGCCGCATACATCATTGCGCAGCATTCAATCTCAAGAGTTCGCACATCCCAAACTCGACCCTGCACTTCCCACACATCAGGAACTACCATGGTCACACAGATTCCCCATGCATTCCTATGGGAGGGCAGGTCACTTACCACACATACACAGAGAGCTCACGCACTTTACACTGTACCACAGTGAAAAAGTGCGCAGAGGCCTAAAATCACCAACACCAGGTTACAGAAATAGGCTAGGAAAAAGCAAACATTTTCGGGGTGAACCTGCCAAAAGGGCCAGGTCCAACACTGATTGAGATGAATGTTGGCAGTTAGAGATGGGATGAGCAGCTAGGAGGCTGCTCCTGGTGGGGCTGGTACCACACTAGGCTGGCTGGAGTCAAGACAGATGTAACCTGAACTGAAGATTAATAAAGAAGACCTAAATATACATCCTGGCTCCTGGTGTCTTTCTACATAGGACACAACAGACTTGCTGACACCAGTCCTATATACTTACATCACCATATACTGATAAGGGATACAGAACCACATACCACCTTCCTTGAAAGTCACCAACAAGCACGGTGGATGATGAATTTGTCTTGATTTTTAATATTTTGTCATTTTTCTTCCAGATCAAAAAGTAGTATACCAGTTTGGGTATTGTATACTGTGCATGACTATTTAGCATGCTCATCACGTAGTAAATACTACATGTACATACTTGTCTTACATCTTATAGACATCGCTCCTTAATATAAGGTGAGTGTAGATGGGATCGTCTTGGTCCTGAAGAAGAAGCCAGGGGAGGGCTTCGAAACATGTAGACAGACATAGGAGGGACAGCTCATTTCAGGCAATATACCTCCCACCTTATTTCCCCACTTTTAATAATACCAGCTCAAAGGAATATTAAAGTTTTGCAGTCCTAAGAGCCAGATATTTTTTAATTCACTCTCTTATTCACTCCTGACCCTTCCACTCACACTCCTACATGACACATAGTTTTGTCTCTTCAAAAAAATTATGCTCCAGCATAGTCGTAGGACATAGCACGCCAGTTCCGTAGCGGGGCAGGAAGACCCCTAAGATGAAGCACAACACTAAGGGCCCTTTTAGTGTGTGAGGGGTATTTTAACAAATCTGTGTGTTTTTTCCATCACTGTAGGAAATGCACTTAGTCAGGGAAGACATGACTCTTGAACTATCTGAGGGTAGATCTCTATATTTAGTACCTATTGACTTGAGGAGGACATACCCACCTCCGCTGCTCCTACAAGCAGAATTTCTTCACTTCCCCTTTTGTTTTTTTTATACATAGATAAACTGACAGATACACTTGAACATACACAGAGGCAACATTCCATGATATCACAGAGACTGGCTGAGCAGCAAAGTACAAGACACAAAGAAAGGACAGAGTAGAGAAGAAAGCAAGATACCACAGATCTCCCTCCCTAACGTAGACTATAAAAACTAAGGAAACGAGTGGTAAGAAAGAGAGCACAGAAAACAGAAGAGAAGGGAAACCAAGAGATACAAAACACACACACACACTCCCTTTCCAGAGCAAGGAGAAGTGTTTAATAACATAAAATAAAAAAGAAATGAGTTTAAGCTCAGTAAAATGTCCCAACATTCAGAACAACCAAAAGAATGGTGCACAACAATAAATGCACGTAATAAGTGAAAAACCTCACTTAACATGGTTTTGGGTCGACCACCGGACAAAAGCTAAACTAAAGGGTGGAGTGTAAGGTGCCCCCCAAAATTAGTAAGGTAAGCTTAAGAATAATGCCCTACACAAACCAGTACAAGAAATGGTGGAGCGTAAGGTGCCCCCCACATTAGTAAGGTGAGCTTAAGAATAATGCCCTACACAAACGAGACGGTTGGAGCGAAGCTGCTCCATAAAAGTAAAAGCAATAAAATCCATCACTTGAAAACGCAAGCAATGATGAGAGCGTAAGGTGCTCCCACACCAAGCTTAAATATTATGCTCACAACAAGTCACTTTAAATAAAGGTTTATCACCACAATAGTTTAGGACGCAAGCACACTGCAATACCAGTACTAGAAAGCGGGAAAAAAAATTGAGCTCCTTAAATGGCTCAGCACAAATAAATAGGTTTGCGCACGGTAATGGCTCAGCACCAGCATGCGTAAACAAAACTGAGCACCGAAATGGCTCAGAACCAACAAGAAGATACAGAATTGAGCACTTTAATGGCTCAGCACAATAGTTTAGGATGCCCTGCACAAAGCACACCAAGCACTATTAAAGAAACACTGTAAGACAACATCTTAAAGTAATATGCTCACACAGAAACATACGAGAATATAGCATTACAATGTAGATGATAAAAGATAGGTGCAGCACATTATTGTCGTGTTTTGGCAGCTCCTGAGTTAGCGTTTAGCACAGCTACACGATCTTTTCTGTTAACTTGACCAAAACGAACGGGGGCCATTTTGAATCCCTTTGACTTCCGTTTCAATGAACACGCTGCCTCGTGGTCAGTGTGCCCTTTCGTCCTTTCTCGATACCTATGGTCACTAGTTTGCTCGGCAACAGGCTATTTTTAGTACTGGTCAAGCGCACATGCGCATTACGTACCAATTGGTCACTCTTCAGGAATGTTCATGCTAACTGACCAGTGCTGTCGAAACTCCTCCCACGTGCTGGCTGTGTTCCAAAAATGACCTTATATGTATCTAAAATGCGTAACTTGTAACCGCCTACCTTTTTATTGCTATTAAACTATATAAAAGAGGTCGCGCACCGATGTTCGGTGTGCTACTTCTTACATTACCGAAGGGTGCTGTTGGAATGTATCACCACCCCATGGGGTCTTAATAAACTTGTCTTTTACCTTTTCCAGTGTCCGTGCCAACTTCTATACTAAGGTGTCAGAGAGTTTAGCAGAGTATGTAGGCCTGATTTGAACCCAATACCACAATTGGCGACCACGAAGGGACTCATCGGCGACTCGGAGGCCCGAAGGAGAGGTCGTGACGAAGGTTAGGAAACTCGCCATGGACGCGATCGCTGCCATTTAGTGACCCGAGTCTTGGCACCCACGGTGTGTTTTCCCTTCCTTCCGATCTGACCTTCCAGGTGGCGCCGGTCCTCGACTGAGATTCTGATCTTGGATTGTCGTGATGTGCCGTTTTGGCTGATTCGACCACAGAACTTGGCAGTTGGACTTTGGACGTTTGAAAAGAAAATTGGTAAGCTTTTGAGTGGTGAGGTAGTCTACTGACACTTACCGTGTTTTTTTTGAAACTTTGAATCTTGAAACTTTGAATTTTGAAACTTTGAATCTTGAAACTTTGAATTTTGAAACTTTGAATCTTGAAACTTTGAAACTTTTGAATTTTGAAACTTTGAATTTTGAATTTGAATCTGTTAGCTAACGTTTTGAAACTTTGAATTTTGAATTTGAATATGTGAAGTGCACCTCACATAGGCAGGCATGTAGGGATATTTCTCTAATTTATTTTGATTTGAATAGTGCACCGTATTAGGTGTCATTTTGTAGTATCGCGGTTTCGTGGTACTTTTTGAAACATGCCTGTTTTTAGCACACTCCGTAGGATGTGCTGTTCTGAAAATGGTACCAATTATCGATTAAGTGAAAAACAGCCGGCTCCCCCAGAGGGGACTCCAAATCGTGAAATGTATGTTAAATACGGTATTCCACCTATAATGTATAGTACATTATGGCACAAGTATACTAAGACCGATCGTGAATTACAGTGGCCACTATATGGGTCGTTTGACCTTCGAAAGGTACAGTATGTCGAGCAGTGTTTGTTTCAGCGAAGGTCTAGACAAGATATGTTTGATTGTGTGCGTACGTGGGAGAAAGAGGTGCGTGAACGAACGAAGCGTGAGGAAGCCTTGGCGGAGAAAGTGCAGCGGAGGGCTGCACATGACAAAGCTTTACAGCTACAGGAGAAGGAATTACAGGAAAAGAAAGAGAGAGAGAGACGAGAACGTAATTTACAAGTTAATGGTCAATTCCCTATCAGGCGTCCTCTCTATCCAGTCCTTACTAATGAAACAGATGATTTTTCATTACTAGATCGTTGCCCGCCTCCGTACGTCGCACCTACGGCTCCGAACGAGGACTCGGACGAGGATAGTGATCGAACACAGCGTACCAGGTTACATACGGAACGAGCTACGGAATTGCGCTCGATTGCGCGAAAGCTAAATAGTAATACTGTTACTGTTTCTGATGTTACTAAACAAATGGAACGGTGGTCTGATAAGGAACGACTGTATTTTTTAGATCATTTTGGAGATGAAGTTGTTGAGCGATATAGAAAATATTCTTTCGAGTTAGAACCTAAGGAGATATCTAAGGCTCGTGAGAATTTTCGTAAAGGTATTTTTGTTCTTTCAGATGCGGACGACTTCTTCAAGCGTTTGCTTGAACTGCGTAATGAGGCGACACGACTACGGGAGTTGGAAAAATCGAAGAATTCGTCTACGTCCGGAGCGACGGGGATATCCAAAGAATGCCCTATCTTTGAAACAGATAAGATCGCTGCGATTAATGTTAGACCTATGCGAGAAGCTGCGCCTTTATATGTCCCTCATAAAGGGGATGGCACAGATGATGATAAAAGTTCCAAAGACGCGAAAGGGTATTTTGTATATAATTGGGTTTATACGCCTTGGAATAGAGCAGATGTTATGGCACTTAAGAATGCGTTACCTGATCCTCGTAAAAACCCTGCGGCTTTTTATGAAAATGTTGAAAGTGCAATTTCTTCGTGTATCATGACGTTAGTTGATATTCATCTATTTTTCGGGTTGATATTGCCCCCTGATATGTGGAGAGTAATTCGTAGGTTTGATGACCAGACGACTCTCGGGGCTACTTGGAAAGATATTGTTCAGGCTGATTTAGATAGAGAACCAGCATGTAAACCGTGTAAATTAATATTAGATCTTCCAGGTGCCATACTAACAAAATTAAAGACTCTTGCTCCCGCTAAAAAGATTGATTGGACTATATTAGCCTCGTGTAAGCAGAAAGCGGATGAATCAGTATCCGATTTTTTCTCTCGCTTCGAGGAAGCGTTCCATGATTACAGTGGTCAATTATTGACAGAAGATACTGGCAGGCATCTATTCGTTGATAAGTATGTAGCTAATCTCCTACCGGAGATTGCGAAACGATTAAAAGCGAGTGAAAGTTCATGGACCACAGCAACCCCTGCTTCTTTATTGACTATGGCTCAATATTATGAAAGACAGGAATTGGAGGCGAAAGAAAGTAGTGATAAGAAGGCGAAGGATTTGAAGACGAAGGTAATGTTAGCTCAGGTTCAGGCTACGCAGGCTACGAGAGGGAACAATAGAGGGGGGCGAGGATCGTACAGTGATGCTCCTCCCCCTCGTTCTGACATTTCTGTGAATCAATGTGCATACTGCAAACAGTTTGGGCATTGGATTGCAGACTGTCCGATGTTTCGAGAGCAGCGTAATTTGAGGGGACAAGGAAGTGGGAGATCTAGGAATTATTATGGAGGGTTAAGAGGAGGTTATGGCGCGAATGATCGAGGAGGTTATGGCATGAATGGCCGTGGAGGATATGGAGCGAGGGGTCGTGGTCAGTCAGACTATAATACGTTTGATAACCGCAATCAATATCAGATAAATGAGGGTGAGCCTGCTGAACCACGGGATGAGCATTACGCATAGGATTGCGTAGGATGGGGTGTGGAATCGGTTGAGGTACCAGTTGATCAGAGGGGTCCATACATAGAAGCACATGTTTTGGGTTCTACTGATAAATTTCTGGTCGATACAGGAGCTACTCGTAGCGCTTTGTCCAAATACTTGGTTCCAAGGGCTCCCCTGTCTGGCGAGGTAATTACAGCAATAGGGTTCGATGGAACACCTACTTCTAGCCCACTGTCTCAACCAGTTGCATTGCATGTTGATAAATTTGCTGCCCCTTGTCCCTTTTTGTTGTCTCCAAATACACCCGATAATATTATTGGACTCGATATGTTGAAACACTTTCGAGCTACCATTCGCTGTGCCCCAGAAGGAGTGCGAGTTGTGCTGAATGAGAATTACCCAGACTTTGAGCGAGTGTGTTTTCTCCATGAATCTGAAGTATTGGCCTCCTTACCAAACACGTTGTGGGCCACTTCAGATACGGATGTGGGGCAGATGATAATTCCTCCAGTACATATTACTGTAAAGGAGGGAGTATCTCTACCACGTGTCCCGCAATATAAGATTTCTAGAGAAGGTGAACTTGCTTTGATACACATTGTAAATGATTTGATTTCGGCAGGTGTGGTCGAGGAAGTTCCTTACAATGTTTGCAATAGTCCAATTTTACCGATCCTTAAGAGAGATACAGATACTAAAGTTTACCGTTTCATTATTGATTTGAGGGAAATAAACAAGATAGTAGTGCCTCAGTATCCAGTGGTATCTGACATCACCACATTGCTCACGCTGGTTCCACCGACGGCGACTACTTTTACAGTTGTCGATTTGAAGAATGCCTTCTTTTCAATCCCTGTACACCCTGACAGTCGATATCTATTCGGCTTTACATTAAATAATAAATCGTATAGATTTTGTCGAATTCCTCAAGGCTATACTGAAAGTCCTAGTATTTATAGCCAGGCATTAAAAAGGCAGCTTGATTCCTTTGATCTACAAGAGGGAGTGGTTCTCATTCAATATGTAGACGATATCTTACTTGCTGCAGACACGTTAGAACAATGTGAGAAGAGTACCTTTGCTTTGCTTTCTTTCCTGGCCAAACATAATCATAAAGTTTCGAAGAAAAAGCTGCAATATTGTAGACCAAAGGTGACCTACCTAGGTCATCTTTTGTCTAAGGAGGGCCGTGCATTGACACCAGATCGAATTCAAGCAATTCTAGATACTCCAGTCCCTCGCACTCAGAAGGATGTTCGCGCCTTTATAGGTCTGACGTCTTTTTGTAGGCAATGGATACTGGGTTTTTCACATATCGTTAAACCATTGTTAGCATTGTTGTCTAAAGATACACCGATTCCCATTGAATGGACGGATGAATGTCAGAATGCTTTTGAACAATTGAGACAAGCTCTTTGTTCTGCACCAGTGTTAGGTACACCTGATTACACGAAGATTTTTACGTTATATGTACACGAGAAGGATGGGTGCGCATTGTCAATGTTAGTGCAGGCACACGGAGATAAACAAAGGCCTTGTGCATACTTCTCGGCGGTACTCGACCCTGTGGCTCGAGGATTGCCTGGATGTTTTCGAGCAGTTGCAGCAACAGCAGTTGCGATACGGCAAAGTGAGGGAATAGTTTTGTCACACAAATTGTTGGTGCTAGTTCCCCATGCAGTAGATGCGTTACTGAATCAAACGAAAACACAGCATCTAACCAGTGCCCGTCTGACAGGATATGAGTTAACGTTGTTGGCGCCGCACATCACACTAAAACGATGTGCAACACTAAATCCTGCTACTTTATTGCCGGATCCTGTTGCTGAGACCCAGAAGGAAGAACAACATGATTGTGTTTTCCTGACTGAGGAACAGACAAAGGGTCGTATCGATTTACAGGATACACCATTTCCAGATGTAGATGGGGAACTGTGGGTTGATGGGTCATGTGTGAGGTTACCAGATGGTACGACTTCCGCAGCCTATGCGATCACGACACTTAAGACTGTGGTAGAAGCAGCACGGATACCCCAAAAATCAGCTCAAGCGGCTGAGTTGATAGCCTTAACGAAGGCATGTGAGTTAAGTGCTGGGTTATGTGTGAACATTTATACGGATAGTCGTTACGCTTTTGGAGTAGTGCATGATTTTGGCCTACTTTGGAAGGAACGAGGATTCCTGACTTCACACGGAGTTCACATCATGCATGGAGAATTAGTACGCGATCTCCTGAATGCACTGTTATGCCCAAAGAAAGTTGCAATAGTCAAGTGCAGTGCACATAAGAAGGTGACAGACAAAATAGGACAGGGCAATGCTTTTGCTGATCGCATTGCGAGAGAGACCGCTATGCTGCAAAATAATTTCCCCATGTATGTGGTGAAGTCACAAGCTGAGCGGTGGCATGATGCTAGAGAAGAAATACTCGATATACAGAAGTCAGCATCAGAGGCAGAACTTGTGAAATGGGCCACTGAAGGAGTATTGGATGATGAGGGTTGCTGGCGTAGTAAAGATATGGAGAGATGGAAACTACCCATGGCCTATTTACAAACAATGGTGCAAATGACACATGGACTGGCACACATTGGAGCTCTCGCAATTACTAAATTGCTTACACGAGTTTGGGAAAATGCTGACATTGCTAGCACGGCTAAGAGAGTAGTGCAGACCTGTCTGATATGTTTGCAGCACAATCCTGGACAAGGGACTCATACTCCTAAAGGTGGGTTTGTTCCACCTACTGCGCCATTCGAAGTACTACAAATGGATTACATCCAGCTGGAGCGATGCAATAATCTCAAGTATGTCTTAGTAGTGGTGTGTGCCTTCAGTAAATGGATTGAGGCTTACCCTACGAAAGACAATACAGCGTTGACAATAGCTAAGGTGTTATTGAAGGAGTACTTCCCGCGCTACGGTGTTTGTAAACTTATGTGGAGTGATAATGGCCCTCATTTCATTGGAAAAGTAGTGGAATATGTCCTGAAAGGATTGGGAATAAAACAACGATTCCATGCTGTCTTTCATCCGCAATCAGCAGGTTTAGTAGAACGATACAATGCAACTCTGAAGCTGAAGCTAGCAAAGATAGTGGCATCGACATCTCTGAAATGGCCGGACGCTCTGCCTCTGGCATTGCTGTCCATTCGATCAGTGCCACATTCTCGATCTGGCCTTACACCCTATGAAGTAGTGTTTGGAAGGCCTATGAATATCTGGGGAGTTCCGAAACCTCGTTTGATACATGACATGCCTTGTATAATGATGAACGATTATCTGGCACGGTTAACAAATGATTTGCTTTCTATTCATCAACAGGTTCGAGAGGCGCTCCCTGATAACTCCATTGGTGAGGCTCACGATCTCCGCCCTGGGGACCATGTGATGGTAAAAATCTTTGAGCGATCCAGCAGTTTGGAACCAAGATGGCATGGCCCTGAGCAAGTGCTGCTGGCTACGCGAACTGCTGTGAGAGTCACCAACAAGAAGCGGTGGATTCATTCAACGCACTGCCGACGTGTCTCTCCGGATCTGGTGAGCCCTGTGGTGCTATCCGACTACAGAAAGATTTTGGATACAGAAAAGAGCCCAGCTGTCACGCCTGATGAATTGGAGGGAGCCTTCCCGGACCACGTTGTTTCTGATAAAATGAAGTATAATCTACGCCCCAGGAAATAAGATTTCTTTTGTGCTCTTTTGAAACTGGTTGGTAACCGCTCTGAGGTTTGTGAAACGGAAGCCGGGAATATCAAGGGGGGGGGATCAGTTCTGCCCAGTGTAGCGACACCCGTCTTGAATCCCGGAGAACAAATCAACGGCAGCCTCGGTTCAGAACCATCGTTTGAATTTTTTTTTTTTCTCGCTTAGTGTTGCTTTTTGAAGAGAATTGTTTTGTGAACTATGGCATCTCCTTCAACACGAAGAGGGAGAATTCTTGGTGCTGTTTTGTTTGTCTTGACCGTAGTGGTGATCGCAGTATTAGCTTGGACTATAGAACTGTTGTTTCCTGTACGAGAACATTTACTGCCCACCACTCCAAGTCCGTCTGAACATTTTCATTTCACTCTGCCTTTCCACGAAGAAAGACATAGACAGACTTATTTGAATAACAGTTTTATTAAGATTTTGCATCATACTCATAATATGACCAACACGTCCAATTGTTGGGTATGTGGAATGTTGCCCGGACATCAGAAGAAGGGAGGAACACCACTCATTCCTCTCCCGTTTTCTCATAATGGTTCTTGTCATGCTTGGTACACTCTTCTTTTTACTCTGCGATGGCCAACGAAAGGTGGACTACTTTTTCGGTTGAATAAAATATGCTATAATGATAAAGATGGCTATCCACATGCTGAAGGAACTAAATTTGAATGGGAAGAATATCGTCCGGACAATATTTCTACACCTCGTGTATATACGAATCAAAGACTCATAAATGTTACGAACATGCATATAATAACCGTGATCGATACAAAAGCAGATTTGTGTATTAGAAATAAAGGTACAATCCCCGTAGGTCGTAGTGAATGTAATATTACACTTACCTTTGATACACCAACTGGAATTACATTTGTAGCTTCGCATAACACATATTTTGTTTGTGGGAATAAGGGATACCATCGTCTACCATTGGGATGGTTGGGAACGTGTTATATAGCATTTGTATTACCACCTGTGTTTATTGCTCCTCCCATGTATCACAATGATTATGTTTTGTACCATGATTTCATATTGAATAGAGCAAAACGATCAATAGATCTTGATGAGATAGACCAGACTGATACCACTTTGCAACAATATGTAGATTTCAATTTGGGGTTATTTTCATTTGTAGGAGCTGCATTAAATAGCAGAAAGATAAGGCGGCTTACACGTGTGGTGGAAGCCGTTGCCAACGAAACTGCTTCTGCTTTAGGGAATATTACTGAGGAATTGCAAATTACCAGAATTGTAGCGCTCCAGAATAGAATGGTTCTAGATGTGATACTAGCTGATAGAGGTGGAGCATGCCGCGTCATCGGAAGTAGTTGTTGCGTATACGTACCAGATAACTCACCTTCTGTATATGATTCGATTACAAAATTACATAAAATAGCTGCTGAGATCCACCCAGAAAATGGAACATGGACTTTTTCTGGTTGGTTCTGGACTCTGCTTAGTACTTGGGGTTGGAAATTATTAACGATTCTCTGTGTTTTTATTAGAATACTGTTTTTCCTTTGTCTATGTATTCAATGTGGCCCTACATTATGTTCTGTATGTATCACAGCCTGTATTCCGTCCAAACAAACTATTGTCAAGCAAGAGAAACTGAGCAATAATGAAGTGTTAAAAATTATGGCTATTAACATTGAGGATGAACGTTCTGACTATGTCCACTATGAGGTAGCTTTTGCTAAACGCTAAAAGGGCCGTCTGTCGTGTTTTGGCAGCTCCTGAGTTAGCGTTTAGCACAGCTACACGATCTTTTCTGTTAACTTGACCAAAACGAACGGGGGCCATTTTGAATCCCTTTGACTTCCGTTTCAATGAACACGCTGCCTCGTGGTCAGTGTGCCCTTTCGTCCTTTCTCGATACCTATGGTCACTAGTTTGCTCGGCAACAGGCTATTTTTAGTACTGGTCAAGCGCACATGCGCATTACGTACCAATTGGTCACTCTTCAGGAATGTTCATGCTAACTGACCAGTGCTGTCGAAACTCCTCCCACGTGCTGGCTGTGTTCCAAAAATGACCTTATATGTATCTAAAATGCGTAACTTGTAACCGCCTACCTTTTTATTGCTATTAAACTATATAAAAGAGGTCGCGCACCGATGTTCGGTGTGCTACTTCTTACATTACCGAAGGGTGCTGTTGGAATGTATCACCACCCCATGGGGTCTTAATAAACTTGTCTTTTACCTTTTCCAGTGTCCGTGCCAACTTCTATACTAAGGTGTCAGAGAGTTTAGCAGAGTATGTAGGCCTGATTTGAACCCAATACCACATTATCATGTCAAACATATGCAAATACAAATTAGCAACTTTACATCTAACCCTCTTGAAGCACAAAGGGAGTCAAATAAGACTTGGCGTCACAATAATAGTTTAGGATGCAGTTAATAAGTAATCCTAGCGATAATGTTAGGAAAAATATATAAGCAGCAACTTATCAAATGCTTACAAAGCTCAAATGGCTAAATTCACATTCAGGCAAATAGTAAAAGTGCTACAATAAATACCTAAATGAAAGATTTAAATTCATGTAGGCATTAGATTGAAAACATTTTTATAAACAAATTGACAATTAATTATCTGAAATAAGTGTCCCCTAAGAGGAAAAATGCATGTTAAAATAAAGTACTCTGTAGTTGCAGACTAAGTCCAGTAGATGGTGGCCTAAGCACAGTATAAAGTACTTTGGTAACTATAATAGGAAAACTCTCACATCAATTGAGTGAGAAACGACTTAGCAGAAACTTTATAAATGTTTTAATTTTTTACTGGTGAAGTCATAGTTGAAGACTGCAGAAAGAATTTAAAAAAAATGCAGGGAAGAACGTTTGATGATATCCAGCAGTCTACACAGGCAGTAATAGTCCATGGTGTGCCTGTGACTGGGATCGCAAAGACAAAATTCACACCGAAGACAAGTGTGAGCAGGACTTCATGGAAAGCTGCAACAAGTCAATTTCAAAGCACATTCACCACACGATCTAAAAGCAGTGTCAAATAGCTTTGCACACGTGGGTTTGTATCCCATCCTTGTCGCCAGTTTGGGATCCAATAAAGATAAGATAACTCTTTTGTAGCTTTATCCAAGTTCCAAGTTTATTCTTGAGTAGATGTTACTGGAGTTGGTACAGGATAATCAGCATATTAGTCCAAGTAATAGATACAGCATAGTAAGCCCCACCGGGAGCAGCGACTCTGCTGCTCAGCCTACATAGATAAACTGACAGATACACTTGAACACAGACAGAGGCAACATTGCATGACATCACAGAGACTGGCTGAGCAGCAAAGTACAAAACACAAAGAAAGGACTGGGTAGCGAAGAAGGCAAGATACTGTTGCATATGTACATCATTAATGTGTGGATGTGATGACCAGGTACATTCTAGAATTGATATGACTTGATGTGCAGGTAGTGGGAGGCTGGTGGCATGTGTGGCATTAACTGTATGATTTATGACAAGAGAAGATGGATTAAACACTTCTGCTAACTACAACCTTGTTTGTCCTTATATTTGGATTTGATTACCACCCTGCCACTTCCCTACACAGACGAGGGGGCACTGGACTCCAGCATCTTTAAATACCTGAAGATTCATTTTTTTTAAAAAAAGGAATCCGCTAATTTCATCGTGTTCCTTCTCATCCTTGGATTACAATATTTACAAGGTAATTGAGTGGCGTACATTTAACGGTTCTGTTTCAGGGGAACTTAACTCGACTGCGTTATTGAGCAGTGGCGTGTGGTATAATTCTACATGGGTTGTGCAGGGCATTTTGAGCAAGTTTAAATCGACAGCAAAATCGAGCTGTAATGCTTGCGCACACTTTGCTTGAATTTCGTCATAAAGAGCGGGTTGAGCAAGTTTTAAATCAAAAGCAAAATCGAGCTGTACTGCTTGCGCACACTTTTGTGGGAATTTACGGGCAAGTAGAAAAAACGACAGTATAATCGAGCTGTACTCGTATGCACTCTTTGTTTGAATTTTCGTCGTGTTACGAGATTATTGTCATCTTGTTTCACAAAGGAAATGATTTTTTGCGAAGACAACGTCTGAGTGCATCTTTTGAAAACTTACGGAAAGCTCACCCGCATCTTGTACATCAGCAATGTTCTCATCTTGGTTTCAGCAAAGTTCCCTTGGCATCGATAGCGGCATTACTCTTGACGTTTCGTAGAACCTTCAAAATGTGCCTTGTGACGTCTGCACGTTTGTATATGACGTTAGCACGCTTGCGCATTAGCGTCAAATCGGCTATTTTATTATTATTTTTTTTTTCGTCACTTAGCAACCAAGAACTTACACGGAGATCTGTGACTGGAGCTGGGAATTTAGCGCGCAAGTGTCTTTTATCGAGCGGAAGGACTTGATTCATACAGAAGTTTGCAAATTATTACTTCTGACTGTTATGGTATATACTGTATGCACACTGTTATATTTATATATTGAATGATGTGCCATTCTGTCAAGGATTCTATTTAAGTTTTATCAATACAAAAACAGAATTATTATTTGAATAGTTATAGTGATATAGTAACTTTATTTTAAGTATCCCAAAATATATTTATAATAAGTGAAATGTTCCAACCACAATGTCAGGTATTTTACCTCCTCCTTCTTTCTTAACGGTGTCTGGTGAACCTCCCATGTCATGGGAGGTATGGGAACCTATGTTCTCAGCTTACGTGGAGGTCATGGAGGGTGAAGATTGTGAGGCAGAAAGGAAACTTTCCCTTTTAAAACACTGTCTTGGTGGATTTGGACTAAAAGAGTTTACAACTCTTCCCCCCCTAGTTAATCCTGGTAGAATCAACGTATACCAGTATGCCTCAAAGCAATTGAATATCCGTTTTGGTAAAAAGAAAAATATAGTTATGGAGAGATTTATCTTTTATTCTCGTAAACAGAAAGAAGATGACTCCATTGAGGATTACGTGTCTGCTTTAAGATCTCTCGCAGCCACTTGCGGGTTTGAGCACATTAATTATGATCAGGTATTGAGAGACCAAATTTTGATGCGCACCAACAGTAAGAAAGTACAAGGAAAGTTATGGTCTACTTCTGATCTATCTTTAAATGCAGCCATTGACATCGTTAAATCAGTTGAGCATTCTGAGAAATTTGTAAAGGAGATCAGGGGTAACGAGAAAAGTGGTGTATTTAATGTAAACAAAGAAAACAAGGAAACTAGTAAACAAAAGAGTACCTTTATTGAAAGGAAAGATAAGAATGTGAGTAAAAAAAGTGAGAAACGTAATTACACCGTTGCATGCTTCAGATGTGGCAGTAACTCACATTTGGCCAATTATAAATATTGCCCAGGAATTGATAAGGTTTGTGCTAAGTGTAATAAAAAAGGACACTATACTAAATTTTGTAAATTTCCACCAAGGAGAATTAATTACATACATAATTTAAGTGACAGTGAGATTTGTAGTTGTAATGGAGAAAATTGAGATTAACACTGTCATTAATGTTTGCAGTGTTGATGGTGTCTCGAAATTTCCATCCTGTATCATCAGGTTAGATGGCATTGATTTAGAGTTTGTGCTTGGTTTACTTTAATTTCACATAAAATCTATGAGGAAAATTGGCCTGGGAGGTGTCTCTTACCTCCAGATGTGTCTCCTGGTGGATATACTGGTCATAAAATTGACATTATAGGGTATTTTTCAGCCAAGTTAGAATTTTGCAATAACCATGCATCAAGCAAGATTTATGTAGCAAAATCGGGGAAGTCTCTCTTAGGATGGCCACAGCAATTTGATTTGGGGATCAAGCTTGACCCTAGAGCTGAACCTCCTGTATTTTCAATTGATCCTCCGACACAAAACAGTAGTGTATTGGTTGAAAAATTAAAAAGTGAATTTCCTGGAGTTTTCAGTGGAAAGTTAGGTAAATATCTTGGGTTTGAACATGTCATTAGACTTATTGAAAATTCTGTTCCGATTCGACACAGAGTGAGGAATGTTCCTATTTCTTACCGAGGCAAATTAAAGGACATGCTCAATAACCTGTGTAAAGAAGGCATCATAGAACCGATTGAGTCATCGCCATGGGTTTCTCCCATTGTGATTTCGGTGAGATCGAATGGCGACCTCAGACTGTGTGTCGACTTACGCAGTTTAAATCGCTCCATTTGGGTGGATGCCCATCCGTTACCAAATCTACACGAAATGGTATCCACTTTGGCGAATGCAAAAGTATTTTCGTACATAGATTTAGCTAGTGCGTACCACTAAAAATATGACCTCTTTTATCACTCCTGAGGGACTTTATAGGCATTGTCGCATGCCGTTTGGTCTCGCAAGCGCAGCTTCTGTTTTTCAAAGGTTGATGAGAGATACGTTGGAGGGCTGCAATGGGGCTGTCACATTTCAGGACGACATTTTGGTATATGGAAGGGATGATGTGGAACATGATCATAATCTACATTGTGTTATTGCTGCATTAGCCAAGAAAGGTCTTACACTCAGGTTGGATAAATGCAATGTAAAAGCAAGAGAAGTGGAATATCTTGGACACACAATTAGTGGTGATGGTATTAGACCTAAGGATAAACACGTCAAGAGCATTGTAAATGCCCCACTACCGTTTTATGCTAAATTTATCCCTAATTATTCTGTCAAAGTCGACCCATTTAGGTGCTTATTAAAGAAAAATGCAATTTTTAAATGGACGGATAAAATGTCCGAGGCATTTTGTGTACTGAAAGATTTTATTGTCAAAGCACCGTGTTTGAAAGCCTTTGTACCAGGTAAAAAGTGCGTTGTAATGGTCGATGCTAGTAATTCAGGTCTGGGTGGAGTCCTTCTACAAAGAGATGACCATAATGAATGGGTAGTTGCCTATGCATCTAGGACTCTAAGGGAAGCAGAAAGAAATTATTCAGTGATCGAAAGAGAGTTGTTAGCCTGCGTCTGGGGTGCAGAACACTTCAGGAGTTTTTTGTGGGGGACATAATTCACAATCAAAACAGACCACAAGCCCTTTTTTGTGATGTCTCCAGGAGGTGGTAGGTGCATGTCTGCTCGTTTAGCAAGACTATCGTCTAGGTTACAATCCTTTCAGTATAAAATTGAATATGTTCAAGGGAAGGCAAAATTTCATGCAGATTGTATGTCTAGGTTACCTGTAATGGATGATAGATCATATCAGGAGGATGACTGTGAGGTAGCTTTCACTGTTCATGATGTGAACTTGATAAATAATGGGAAGGATGTTTTGAGAGAAGAGTTTTGGATGGACGAGATGGAGAAAGATGTTGAGCTGTGTAAAGTTAAGGAGTTCATTATTCAAGGTTGGCCAGAAATGAGGAGATTGTCTGGAGATTTGATGAGTTTTGCAAAAGTTAGTGGTGAGTTGGCACTTGAAAATGGTATTGAGTTAAGAGAAGGTAAGATTATTTCTCCTTTTAGTTTAAGGCACACCATTATGGGGATTGGTCGTCAGGGACACCTAGGGATTTCTTTCACACGCAGGCGTATCAAAGAGTTTTTTTGGTGGCCTACGATCGATTCTTCAATTGAACATTTTGTTAAGTGTTGTAGTGAATGCACCAATAGTGATAAATCCGCAGTTCCTTTACGGGCGGAGTCTCAACCTGTTGAATTCCCAGATGGTCCATGGAGGAAATTGGGGATAGATATAATTGGGCCGTATCATGTGTTACCCAAGGACGAAAGTTTTGGAATTGTGTTAATTGATTATTATTCGAAGTGGCCGGAGGTAAAGATGGTTAAAGAGTTAACATCTCAAAAAGTTATAGAATTTTTGGACAGTATTTTTTGCAGGGAAGGTATTCCGCAGGAGATTGTAACGGACAATGGTCCACAATTTGTTAGTCATGACATGGAGTTTTTTTTTCAATAAGTGTGGTATAACACACAAAAGAATCGCTGTGTTCCATCCTGAAGCAAATAGCCAGGTGGAGCGCTTCAATCGCGTGGTGAAAGAAGCTATTCAGCTTTCTATTAAGAGTGGTTTAAATTGGAAGAATGCTTTAGATTCTATGCTTTTGTCCTACAGGACATCTCCAAACAGTGTCACTTTGACTAGTCCGTTTGAGCTTCTAAGGGGGAGGAAACCTAGTACCAATCTTGTGCCATGGTGGTTAAAAAAAAAGGTTTCTAATGATGGGAAATGTTGTGTTGACTATGAATTGGTAAAAAAAAGAGTCGAGGGTTATAAAAATAAAATGAAGTTGAACATGGACAACAAAAGAGGTTTTCCAAGTAGACAAAAAATTGTGATTGGTGATTTTGTACGAGTAAAAAAAAAATTCAAATGTTTTAAAAGGGTCACAATGTTGGTCAGATCCTAAAGAGGTCATTGAAGTACTCAACAATGCTGTCAGGATTGAAGGCGGTAGTGTGTGGAATTTCAATAGAATTTCCTTATGTAAAGAGCATCCTACCAATGATCCTAGTAGGACTATTGTAAAAAAAATGTACAACCTAGTCCTATTTCTAGTTTTTCGAATAGATATGAAAATGGTCAAGGGGGGAGAGGAGAAAATGTCAGATTCCAGCTAGGTTCAATGATTTTGCTATGTAAAAAAAAAAAAAAAATAAGGGAGAAGATGTGTTGCATATGTACATCATTACTGTGTGGATGTGATGACCAGGTACATTCTAGAATTGTTATGACTTGATGTGCAGGTAGTGGGAGGCTGGTGGAATGTGTGGCATTAACTGTATGACTTATGACAAGAGAAGATGGATTAAACACTCCTGCTAACTACAACCTTGTTTGTCCTTATGTTTGGATTTGATTACCACCCTGCCACTTCCCTACAGATACCACACCCTGGTTCATTAGTGCCGCCTTTTTCTTTCTTTAAAAAAGCAGCCTAAGCACACGAGCGCTTGTAGCTGTTGACAGGCAAATAGAAACCCCGGTGCCCCTTCTAAATAAGAATAAGTACCTGGGCTGATCAATCTCAAGCGTGGGAATGGACCAAACCTCCCTGCACTGACCTTGGTCCCTGGGCAATTAACCTCCCTCAAAGCCCAAAGCCTGCGATCTGTAGTGTGCTGGGATGTAGCAAATTTGTATACAGTTGAAGATCAGGTCTTGGAAAATTATCGGGCACAGATGCCCAGAAGTTATATTGAAAATATAGCGCAAACTCGACCTGAATGTATTGGATTGCTTTATCTGCGCGCCAGTTCTTTTACACAGGGTCACATGCTCTGTCTACATCAATACGGGGATTAAGTGACATGTCAGAATCCCAGGTTGCTAAACAACGGCGTGACTCACACCTGCTTCCCCAGTTCCATAGTTGTCATCTCTAATCGTAAACCCACATCCTGGGTCAATCATGATATCATCGATCTTATACAAGGACATTCTGCAATGGGGGTGACTTTGTAATTCCCTATTGTCTACTCCGGTTCCACCCGCAATATAAAGATAATTGTGTTAAAAGGCTATTCGTTTGCTGAGGGGTATTCATTAGAAGATTTTGAAACACACGTATTATGAACACCCCGGGAAGGTAATAAATCACATTTCGTGTATAGGAGGATATTTAAATGAGAGAATGAAAAGCAGGCATATTTCCTATTCCAGGCATATTGAGATCGGTAATATGGTTTTGCAAAAATGTCCCTAGAGTTTGAGATTGGAAACGCTCCAGAGAGACCTGTACACAATAGTATCTTTATGATAAGCAGTTCTCATTAATTTAGCCACTCAAGCACATCAAACTCTTAATGAACTGAAAAAAGCCCGGACGCACTTTTAAAAAAACGGATCCATAGTGTAATTAGCCTAGCAATGGGTGCTCTGCATAGGGATGGGGTACCGTGAGGGACTCTGGTGCCTCCCTTTGCCGCTCGCATTCTGTAAAAGGCCTTACCGCGCCCGACCCCATTTTGCCCGCACAGCACGGAGACAAATATAAGTAGCCAATTATGACCGTGCTCACCTACTGTATGATAATACTCCTCGGGGGCACAGCCACCCCCTCCGACCCTTCTGCAGTACGTGACCTAAGCCCTGGCCCCAAAACGTGGTGACCTTGTGAGGCCCGTCTCGTCTCGCTGCTCAGGACGACGACCCCTCCATCCAGGATGTTCCCACTACGGGGGAGAACGTCACTGCACTTCTCTGGTGTGGCGACGTCCATTCTCCTTTCAGGGCGATGAGGCGATGACCACAACTTCTCCCGCCTGATGAAATCCCCAAGCGCTCACCACCTCCTCGCACCGCCGTCCTGGCTGTCGGCAAGGGGGATGGTGTTCCTTCTTCTCCTTGCAGGGGGTGGGGGGTTTGTGCCAACTTTGGGCCTTGTGCCCTTTTTTAAACCCCCCCACCAGCTGCTTGCCAACTTGCCCTCTGATTGCGGGGGCATTGGCTACTTTGAGTCGACCAATCCTGGATGCCCCTCCTTTTGCGGGGTTCGCCGCAAAGGGAGGAGGGGTGGGCTTACGCCCTCTGGACGACGTTTGCCCCGAGCCCCCATGGTTCCGGCTGCCCCTTTCCCGGCCCGGGATTTGTGTGTACGTCATTGCCCCCCAGGAGAGCAAGTCATTGGGCAATTTATCATCCCTCCTTGTGCGCCACATATGGGCCTCCTCTGCACCTGACCACTCAATCATCTTCTTTCTCCAGTTCTGCATTCGAGGGGGGGACAGACAGAGCCAATGTAATGCTATACCTCTCTTGGCCACTACAAGGCCCAGATTCACAAAACTTCTGCTCAGTTTTTTTTTGGGGGGGGTTGGTTGGAAGTAAGCCCAGCAGACAATGTTGAAATATGGTCAACACCTCCCACCCGGCTGCCGCCTTAATATGAAGAAGAACAATAAAAGTGCTTTGTCAGACCATGTGAATAAAATCAGCCTCCCCCTAAGCGCATCTGGGGCATACAGAGGACCTGCTAGGATAAATAGCGTGAAGCCGCTGTGAAGACAGATAGGCTAAGTGTGCGTAGTTAAACTGCACCAGTTTAAATCAAGGATTTATAGACACTGGTCGGACTTCCTTTTGCATTTTGACCCAATCCCAATCTGACAAGGGCACACTCCAGTTGCCATGTTTCTTCCAACCTGAGTGGCTTCACGTGACGGTTTGCCCTGAGCGCTTATTATAAGTCTATTATGTGTCTACGTGGGTTCAACTCATGAGTCCCCTGCTCCCCATGAGTAACATATATACACAGGTACTCAAACGCATCTAGTTTCCATGGCCAGCTCTGGAACTCTCTTCCCACTGAACTCAGGCAGTTCACCGGCCTTCTTGCTTTTAGAAGGCACTTGAAAACCTGGCTTTTCCCTAAGCCGTAGCCTATTATCAGCTGCCCCTTCCTTTTTTCTTTCGAGTCTGTCAGCGCCAGGATGCCTCTCGAGGTGATAGCACGCTTTATATAAGTGAACTAAATAAATAAATAAGTATGTCAGTTCTCTGTAGCTGCCCTAAGGGAAGCTTCGACAACATCCTGATCAGAAATAGGGTCAACTTGACGCTATTAATATGTAGGCCTGGATATTCATCAAGTTCCTGCATGACATTCAGTAAACTATGGATAGAGATGTCAGGCTGACTCATGTAAAGCATCACATCATCGGCATACAGTGATACCAAATGGGTGGTTTAACCAACCCGAATACCCAGTCCTCACAGGACAGTCCTAAGACGGCGCACCAATTGGCAAAGAGCAGGGGTGGCAACGGGCATCCCTGCTATGTTCCTTGCTGCAGGTGTATCTCTGCCGAGACGTACTGGCCAGTACGCGCCCTCGCTACTGGTTGGGTACACAATAATTGCACCCATATAATGAAATTGTCTCCTAATCCAATCTCAGCAAGTACCTGCCAAATATAGTCCCAGCCAACAGAAACAAACGCATGTTCTATGAAGACAGCAAGTGCATACGAGTCGTCCTCCAAATGGGGGGCATGCAACACATGGGCCAGGTATCTTAAATTCACAGAGGACTGTGGCGGGTGATAAAACCAAACTGACCTTGATGTATTAAATGTGGTAGAAATGGCATTCGTCTCGCTGCCAGCATGTGGCTAAGTATTTTTTGATCCAAATTTAACATTGACAGCGGGTGATATGAGCCCGCTGCCATAGGGTCCCTTTCTGGCTTCAGCATCAGTACAATTAGTGCCTCTCTCATGGAAGCAGGCAGGATACCCATTTTCCAGGCCTCCGCATACATCAATATGGGTTTTTCCAATAAGGGTCATGCGTAAAACTTGTAATTTTCTGCCGACAGCCCATCACCCCGTAGTGCCTTAACCGTCTTTCATGACTTTATTGGTTGCCGTAGATCCTGAATTTTTATAGGCTCCTCTAGTGACTTTGTGTCCTCTGGGATAAGGTTAGTGCAAATCTCAGAGATACTGGACAAGGGCTCCAATATCAATTTCATGTGGCTTCGCATCTACTCCTTGGAGGAGTGTTTCAAACACTTTGTTTATTGATTATTGAGTCAAGACATCCTGCACAGTGCCAATACTGGCTGAGCTGCGGTCTGTGACCGATTGAGTCTAGCCAACAACCTACCCGATGTATCTCCTTCCATATAAAGTCTCCTACGCCCTGCCAGGCGGGTATGTTTCTCCAGCCAGTCCCAAATCTGGCCGACCTGGTGCCTCTACCTATGCCATTGAACCAATGCTGCGGGGTCATGAGAAAGCGATTGTTCTAGGGCCCACAGCTTCTCCTCCCCCTTAGTGAGTTCTTGTTCCAGCAGTTGACTTATACTAAACATTGCAGACAAGCATTCTTCCCTAATGACCACCATCAGTGCGCCCAATTCGAGGGCCCTACTGCTCGCTCTCTCCCAGTTGGATTCAAAATAACGGTCAATGGCCTCCTTCAGTGTGTTAAGAAAGACTGGATCCGTAAGGGCTTCAACTCTTGGTCACCATAACGGTACCCTGGGCAGAATGCATTGCAATAAATAAGTCAAAAGCAGGGGAGAATTATCCAATATGTACCATCCCATATATGTGTGTGTAGGGTGAGGCTGCATAAAGAAATAGACTACCCTACTATATGTGTGGGTCACTGGCATGTAACAGGAGTACACTGGTGACTGTGGATTATACAACCTCTAAATATCCACAAGACCCAAACCTGCTTGTAGCTGTACAAGGGCTTCTGTCATACACGGTATTGTGGCCTGCTGGTGAGGAAACCTATCCATGTCTCCATCAATTACACAATTAAAGCATCTCCAGCCATAACTGTTTCCCACTCTAAATATGGGCGAGCTGCTACAAGCACCCCTCAAAAAAATCCACCATTATCCATATTGGGCGCATGCACATTAATCAAACACAAATGATGGCCATCCAGGGACCGTGCCAACACCACAAAGCACCACTCTGTATGAACATGGACAAATGTCTTCTGAACTGGAACTCAGGGGCAAACCATATAAGGACCCCACGGGCATAAACCAAATAGGATGTTGAATATATTTGGCCCTTCCAACGCTTCTTCATGGCCACAATGCAGTTGCCCGCACATGTGTCTCCTGGAGAAAGGTCAACTTCAACCAATATCTCCTAAGGTAGGAGTAGGATCTATTCCTTTTTAATGGCATATTGACGCCTCGATTATTGCAACTAAGGAATTTGTATTTGTTTCCCGTGACAACAAGGCATGATACCCTCTCAGGCTGAGATTCCATCTAAGTTGAGGGTCAAAAGCAACTGAACCAACAGCTGTGGAAGCTTCCCAGCAATACCTTAAAAGACGAAGACAAATACATTTTCCCCAATCCAATCCCCGCACCCTCCCATAGGCAGAACTAACAGAACCCCCAGACACAACCTGTGGCTGGAAGGGTCTTGAATCCCACCCAACAATCCCGCCCTCCAAACCGCGATTAACTAAGGTGTTGATTCTGTCTGTCACCTACACCCACACGAATTTGCAGCTTCAGAGAGGTGCTCCGCGACTTAGCAGTGGTGCAGCCCACAGACACCCCCACATAGGAAATACAAACAGAAACTCCAATATAATCTTTTTCATAGTAGTGATCATAAACATTATTAAACAGTTAACTGCAGGCTCAGGAACAAAGGTTTTGTTAGCAAGTGAAATGCATTAACAAGTCTACAACCACCAGTCCTATGACTTCCTGCATCAGTGCTATCACTGAAGGTGTCAGGTGCAGTTTGAATATAAGTAAAATCGTTTCAGGACTCAGTGACCAAGGGCTTACGTTGGAGAGTGCCATCAGAGCAGACCAGTATACATCTGCCTTCCTGGTCTGCAGGGCTGTGGGAGCAGTCTCTTGGCGGAGGTCTCCATCTGTTGAAGCAGCAAAAGGCCCGACAGAGTGGCTCCCTCCTCCCCAATGCCTTCCCCTGAAAGTGTCAAGCCCATTGTTTCACACCACTCGTTAACCTCCCTTTGGCATTTAAAAAAAGTGGACCTTCCCCTCATATTGAAAACGTAGTTTGGCTGAATACATAAGGCTGTATTTGATATTGTGGTCTTAAAGAAGTTTCTTAACTGTCACAATGTTTTTCGTCAGTCTTGGACACTCTACGTATAGTTCGGAAAGATAAGGATTGCTGTTTTCGGTGGGTTGGGAGCTCAGGCGTGCTGGAGAATTGCGTCCAGGTCCGTTTAGTTGAACATACATGCTATAATCGCCCAGAGAGGAGTGTCTGGTTTAGGCATAGGTGCGAGGGCTCGGGGTGATCTTTCTATTGCCAAAAACTTTGAGCGACGCTTGGGCTTGCGGACATTAAGTATCCAGTCTTCTAGGATTAACTCCATAGACTGACCCTCTAATTGTTCTGGAAATCCACACAATCTGCCACCTTCCCAAGATCCATACATTGAGGTTTAACATCTATAGCTGTAGTGTCCATTTTAGCCCTTAGAGCGGTTCGGATGCCCTATTGAGCCAGTAGGATCTTAGCACTAGCCGACCCCAGCGCCCCTGGGTCCGACATGGGGCATGTCCCCTGCATGTGCCCCTGGGTCTCGGGCCAGGTACTGCATATTAGTCAATTTTGTTTGATTGTGCTGGTTGTCGCTGCTCTGGAACACAGTGAGGCAACCATTAAATAGGCTTCTAAGGCCTCAATTTAATTCACACAAGACCCCCCAGAGCGAGGTTCCCACTCGGATCTGCTCCTCCCCTCACCTTACATGGCATGTCCAAGTGTCACAGCAGGGGGCAGGCAAGCAACTCTCACCCCACATGTAATATGTTGACCCTTGATAAAGTCTTGTGCTAGATGTCAACGCTAACAGTTATCCTCAAACTTCCAGGTAAAAACTGCTTCTACATCCCTTGCATCCCTACAGGTCAACACCCATCAAAAGAAGGCCATTTGGACAGCTGTCGTCTAGAAGGAGTGGACGGTGGGGGTCTGCAACTGGCGTTGTGCTACTGCAGAAAGAGGTGGCAGGACCTGTGGCACTGGACTTGGAAGATCATTGAGGTCCAGCTCTAGAAGTCCTCACAACATTGAAGGGGCACATGTCGGACCCTGGACCCCCTGAGTGCCCGCATACTGGAAGTGACCTACCCGGACCTTGATGGGCAGATGATGGCCCAATAGCCATGGCAAGGGAATGGGTACTGGCCAGAGTAGTACATGTCATATTGACACATTTGAGTACTACATACACGCATTTCACCAACCATATTGTTGGTGACCCATGTGTCACACACAAGATGAGTCATTGTTAGTGTAAGTGTGGTAGTAGGTGCATGCTGCTGTGCTGTGGCCATTGTCAGTCTGATCTGGAACACAGCAGAGTCCTGCCACATCCCATTCTCTTATTTTGAGCAGACACCTGGCCGAGTGAAGTGAGACATCCTCTCATGTTCTCAGTAAATCGGGGTGACAATTGTAGCACACAGGCAACTTGTGTTACTTGTGTGGGGTGTAATGTTCCATCACTGCTGTCTATATTTTGATGGTGGCCCTATTGCATGTGACATGATATAGAGTTCTGAGTACATGCAGTGATTGTACAACACTTCCCATTGGTAAGTACTGGTTATACAGTGAAATGTTGGTGCAAACAACAATGGTGCCATCAACATTACTGCATACATGTTGGCCAGTGTGCATATGCCAGTTGATGCTTCCTCTGCAATATTGTTTCAAAACACTCATTCACTGACTGGTGACATACATGATGGCGTGAGATGTAGAACTGTGGAGATCGTATGTGAGTGTTTACACTGATCTTTACAAGGCAATCCAAGTGAGCAATACCAAAGAGTGGTGTGATGTGCCTGCCCATTGGGACTCTAGTGATACCACATCTTCATGTCATAGATGTTCAGGGACACCTAAACCCTTCAAAGATGTATTGGCTTGTGGATCTACAATCTATGAACGGTGTTATCACCTGTACCAAGCAGGATTGGTGATGTTCATAGGGCTATATGAAGTTGTGTGCTTTGTGAATTCAGAATATACATCTCCCAAATGTTTGGACCTCAAGTTTTTCTGAGAATTGTATCTGCTAAATGTGAAACAAACATAAACTACATGTGTCCAGTTTTCATTTGACTTTTCAAGTAGTGGACATATGATGTAATTTGGAGTGCAAAGTGTCATCAGTGTGCAGTAAGGATTTGCAAGTGACTTGATATCTGCTACAACAGTAAATGATAGTACTTTAGTGTACAACTTGACCTTCATGACATCCTGATGTGTCATGAGTAATATTTAGATCTGTTTTATTCTGGGCCTCGTGTGGACATTGTGTGAATCTCACACTTAGATCAATCCTGTTTGGTTACTTCTCTTTACAATGGTATGGAACAAGTACCAAAGCATACAAGGTGATCAACTATCCTAGTATGGACATAAGGATGGCGTGTAAAGAATTCCATCAATGCATTTGGGCCTGTCTGGGGTTATGAGTGGACCCAACTGTTTGCAGGCCATGTAGTGTAGCATGCATGCATGTGCTCATGCTAAATTAGAAGCCTATGGAGTGAGCCATGAAGGTGGTGTCATATGTGGACTTCTTCGATGTTTTCAGTGCATTTGTGATAGTCAGGTGTGGAAACGCAGTTGCAATAAACTTATGTTACATGTCATTTCAGATACATCCAGGGCAAGCAGAGGAAAAGGGGCTAATGTCAGTGAGGACACAGCTGGTCAGAGTAGTTCTGGATGTGATAGTCAGGCACAGAGGGACCCAGTGACAGGGAGGGTGGTGTGAGAACTGCCCAGAAGGAGATCAGCTCAAGCTCATTGTCATCTGAGACATCCTCTGGTGGACACTCCCAAGTGGTGTGGTGGACCCAACAGGATGAGTTCCACCTACATCTTTGTCAGCTACCCCCAGGTCCATCGCCACCCTCCCTGTTGTCCACTTACAAGTTTTCCGTTCTGGCTCCTCTAAGAGGAGATCAGTCTCTTTTGCCCTAGACACCTCAGACCCTGCCCCTGTTAGCCCAGCTACCCTGCATGAGGGGGATGTTGACCTCCTGAGGAGCATCTCTCTGGGTCAGACTAGAGTGATCAATGTTGTTCTTGAGCAAGAAAACAAACAGCCCAGGTGTTTTCCGACCTTGAAAGTATTCACACTGCCCTACCTGCCCTACAGAGATCTTTACAGGTTCTAGTCTCCTCCCTCACTGCAGCCCTCTACCCATCCCAACCTTGCACCCCACCTCCTGCCCCTTCATTATAGCCATCCACATTCCCTATTTCCTTTCCTATCCCAAGCATGCACACACTTCAACAGACACAAGCGTTTGCAATACTTCAAAACAACTCAAATATACATACACACATCAGACAATCACCTCCCTCACCACCCCCACCACCCCATCACACCCCATCGCAGCACAGCAACACATATTGAGCCCTCCACAGAAACACAAGTACCTACAGACACCACACTCATCCACAGACCCCTCCACAGCAGCCATATCCTAGGACACAGCACCAGTGGCCACAGACACGTCCAAAACTCAAAGCACATCCTGTAGTATAGTTCCTATAGTACCCTCATGCAGGCCCTGTGCTTTTGGATAACATACACTGTGGGTCGATGGTAGACTGATTCTGTGCATCCCCACCGCGTATGTTAGCTGTGTTTTGCTTTAGCTAGCTCACAGTGCCACTAAAATTTCCTTTTATCAGAGAGATTTGTTTTTGGCAACCTCAGAACACAGCCCAGATTCCTCAGACTCGTGGAAACAATGTACTACTTTTCACCCAGTCGCTCGTGCTTTCTCATTTTGTCTCAGAGAAATACATGGAAGAAACAGTCGAGCATGTTTACAATAAGAATTTATTGCTCTGTTATCTTCTTGTATAAAATATATGCGCTGCAACAACTGTTACACAGTAGCAGAAATATAGGATCAGCCATACAGTGAATAAAAAGGAATAGTATAGTTCAACCATTTTACAATTGTCATGAACATATACATGAATATAATATACATGAATATAAAATGCATTTATAAAATAAAGCACATACTCCTAAGATGCCTGTCTAGATGTACCTAAGTGTACCTAGCATGTGAGTTGGTGCAAAAGAGCTAATAAGTCTAGGAGCCAAGAATCCCGCAAAGATTTAGTGGAACCCCATTACCTGAATAGTGAGAGAGTGGGATTTTGTCCTGGACTCGAGTTGGACACCCCGCGAGGGATGATTAGACCACTGTCAGCTGGAGCAACTGCATACAGCAGTCTCTGCATCTCTGGTCAGTGTGTCGGCCTTGAAGTCTCGGTTCCCTCATGCCTACTGACAGCAAGAAGGGCTGTATTTATACAGTCCTTGTGTGTGTGTTAGTCATTGTTCAGTTTGAGGATGACGTTGGGGATTAAACCTCGTGCATAGATAGGTGAGGTGAGGTATACCCCCCCGGGTAGTGTTCTCACAAATTATTCATATGTGCTAAGGATGACGTCTTACCAATATCGATTGGGGAAAACCCTCCCTCTGCATGGAACTAGGTGAAAGGTTTAGTCCATAAAAGGCGTCAGTCCTTATAAAGCGTTATGTCTCTATAAGGCCTTCTGTCCTTATTAGGAGTTATGTCCTTATAAGGCTCATTCATATGAAATGAATGGGAGATGATGTAGGGAAAGTGTACGATGTTCCCTGGACCTATATTAGGGTACCGATATGAAATATAACACCCACTCCTCCTAATACTCAACAATATTAATACACAATTGAAGTACACATTTTTTATGATGTCAGTGCGTAGGATTATCAATGAGTCATTTAAAATGTTTCTAAAAACGTTAACAAATCATTTAAAAACAGTTTAAAAAATGAGGAGAGAAAGAAATGTTCTCTTGAAATATGAATTTTGTGTTAATGTTCTGCAAATCACAGTCCTTATTGAGTTCGATCCTACACGTTGAACTACTGCAAGCGTATTTAGAAGGCCATGCTTTGTTATGGAAAGTGTCAATTTGAAAAAGTTGTTTGAAGAAAAGGGAAAGAAAAAATCTGAATTCGTTCCCAGCACACTGTGAGCTAGATTTAGATTAAATGTCCTGGCTGGGAGACACCACATTATCGCTGCCTGCTGCCACAGGGGACAAACATTGTAGTACCTCGCATAGCATGTCAAGTGTGCACAGATGAAAGTCAGCACTGCCACCAGTTGTTGGAGAGGCAGCCGGTGCTGTAGTCGATACCTCAATGCCAATGGGGGAGCTGAAATTCAACTCAGTTGAAAAGGGTACCTGCGGATACTCGAAGAATGCATTTCTCAAGTTGGGAATATGCTGAGGACTGAGTCGATCATGGACCGCAGTGGTTGCAGCCAGGAGTCTAAGTACGCCGGTGTCTCCATTAGAGGTGTCAGACAGATGTCCAACTTGCATTCTCCTCCGCAAAACAGGCATCGGAAAACAGGTACGATGCATTCTTCAAAGACTGGTCTGAACAATAGGAACCAAGAAGCACACAGTTCTAGAAGGTGCACCCAGATGTTGTACCATGCCCTCACGGTAATATCTCTCCAGGAGAGCTTTTGCAATCTCGCTGGTAGTTGGTCCATCCATTGCGTAGCAGGTAAACGACAATCAGAATTCCAGCTATTGTGAGCAGGATCAGAGGTAGACCCCCGAAAATGCTTCCAAGTACGGAGTATATAAAGTTAGGAATAACTCAGAGGATTGACTGAAAGGTGTTAAGGAATTCTGACCCTATGGTCTTAAATAGGTGTACATTACCACTTGTATCTGACATATTAAAGATACGACCCACCATTTCTATGAACTCTATGGGGCAGTTTGTACCTATACGCGCCTGTATCCCTGTCGAGGTCCTTGCGATTTGAAGTTCAAAGCTTTCTTGAGCGGAGGTTAAGGGTATTGTCTGCTGTAAAAGCATGGCTTTCATTCTGCTCAAAGCATCAAAGTGTATAAATGAAACATGCAGTGAAGGCCATAGCAGCACCTCCCTGACTGTATTTGTCGGTGGAAACAATACTTGCATACAGCCAGTAACCCTGGTGTTCACGGTGACCAGATAGGCGATGCCCGGAAGCATCCCACAGCAACCTTGATTGTTCAGCATCAAGGAACTCCCATTCGAAAGTAACTCAAAAGCTGGCGTGATCATGGTAGCTGGAGTCCCTTTCATGTGGAAAGAAAGATTTGCAATAAACCATTACAGGCTCCATGCAAAACAATATCTTGGCACATGAGAGAACCACTTAAAGCATTCTTGCAGTTTGCACCACTAAGAAACACTTCTCGATCCCAACTCCAACATTGAAATCTATATGGCAAATTGTCAGTGCTGATGTTGGTGCAACCTAATAATAATATGAGGCTGGATCTTTTGTGTTAAACCCTGAAAAGTATGCACATTTCTGTGCAAACGCTTGTGAACTACTTTTTGATGGTGTTGGACAATGTTCCCACTGATGGTACTCAAAAACATTCCCAGCTGAAATGGATTTTTACAGGAAATGATGACCATAATGTTGGTAACAGTGCCAATGTATCATAGTCTGAGGAACCCTCTAACATTTCATTATTAGAAAATGCAGCAGTTTTCTCTAAATCAGACAACAACATCAGAAAATGTACTTGAGGTAATGATATCACTTAATCAAATTTTAAATACATCAATAATTTTTAAAAGTTCGGTTGGGTCGAAGATGTTAAAATCAACCTTGTCCCATACTATACCATCCAGTATAGGAACTGCTGTAATGTCCACTGATGACAAATCTCTTTGTTTACAATGTGATGATGGATGTGGCTTCAGTAGGATGTTGACCTTTTGGACTGTGGAACTTTGTTGAATATAGTGTCCATTAACAAGCATACTAAAAGTTAGTACTAAGCCTAGCCAGAAAAGAAAAAAAAATATCCCAGAAATTACCCAGAGTACAATCTAAGGTGATACCAGGTATGTCTTTTGAAGAAAGTGAAAAAGTTCTTTAATTGTTGCTTGAATGGTGTTTTGGCTGGCGTCATTTCTGGCTTCAGTTAATGAAATAGCCCAGAAGCAGTTCAATCAACTGTAGGAATTGCATCAGGATTAGTTGAAATGTTATTTTCCTCTCAACAAGGAATGTTGATGTAGACTTCTGTATTTGGTCTAATTGCAACTTGTGAATTATTCTGATATTCATTTTGAATTTCAATGTCTGGTTCAAGTGGAACAAGTTCCATAGCACTGTTGCTTAGTCCTTCATTCCATACAGGTGGCTCTTCAAATGTGATGAGTCTTACTGTTTAAACATCTTGGATTGTAGCTAGAGGAGGGCGTCTGCTACAGCGGAGTCCATGAAGCCTACTGTTTAGTATCGACCACATATCGTGGTTTGATTAAGTCAATTGAGGCAAATCTTTTCTCTTTTTTTCCGGCAAGAGGCGGGAGCAGCATCGTTCTTGGCTCTGTGTACTGCAAGGACTGGTACAGGTGTTCTGTATGAAGGTCCAAATTCCTTTTTGTCCGCAATTTTCTCTCTGACCAGATCCCCGACTTTTGGGATCAAGACAGGTCTTGCCGTGACTATCTTGACTTCCTCCGTGGCGGTCTGCGTTAGATGAACATTGCTTTGTTTTGTCCTGGATTCATTTAGATCCTCTAAAACAGTCAAACAATCATGAATGTCAAATGGTTTTTCATCTGCCACTGCACCTTCACAATCAAGATCAGGTACCCATATTCGTGTCCCAAAGAGGACTTCATATGGAGTGACACCCCCTAGAGAGTTTCTTGGCTGTTTGTTTAACACCCGCTGTACCCTATAAAGGTGTTTGACCCAACTACGGTCCTTGCCTAATACCCTATCTGTTAAAGATTGATTTAAGTCACGTGTTTTTTCTCTACACAACCGTATTTCCCTCAGGATGGTACAAAGATGAGAACCGCAATGGTATGCCCATTCCTTCCATGGCCTCTTTGTAAGCCTGAGAGCTAAATTCAGGGTCGCGGTCAGAATCTAACGTGCATATGTGCCGATAAAGACTAGCAAATCTTTCATAACAGTTCGAACATTAGCCGAGCGCTGAGGCCATACCCATAGAAATCTCGAGCAGGAATCCACTGCAAACATGATATATTTGCAAGCCCCGTCTGTTTGTGGTTGGGTACACAATAATTGCACCCATATAATGAAATTGTCTCCTAATCCAATCTCAGCAAGTACCTGCCAAATATAGTCCCAGCCAACAGAAACAAACGCATGTTCTATGAAGACAGCAAGTGCATACGAGTCGTCCTCCAAATGGGGGGCATGCAACACATGGGCCAGGTATCTTAAATTCACAGAGGACTGTGGCGGGTGATAAAACCAAACTGACCTTGATGTATTAAATGTGGTAGAAATGGCATTCGTCTCGCTGCCAGCATGTGGCTAAGTATTTTTTGATCCAAATTTAACATTGACAGCGGGTGATATGAGCCCGCTGCCATAGGGTCCCTTTCTGGCTTCAGCATCAGTACAATTAGTGCCTCTCTCATGGAAGCAGGCAGGATACCCATTTTCCAGGCCTCCGCATACATCAATATGGGTTTTTCCAATAAGGGTCATGCGTAAAACTTGTAATTTTCTGCCGACAGCCCATCACCCCGTAGTGCCTTAACCGTCTTTCATGACTTTATTGGTTGCCGTAGATCCTGAATTTTTATAGGCTCCTCTAGTGACTTTGTGTCCTCTGGGATAAGGTTAGTGCAAATCTCAGAGATACTGGACAAGGGCTCCAATATCAATTTCATGTGGCTTCGCATCTACTCCTTGGAGGAGTGTTTCAAACACTTTGTTTATTGATTATTGAGTCAAGACATCCTGCACAGTGCCAATACTGGCTGAGCTGCGGTCTGTGACCGATTGAGTCTAGCCAACAACCTACCCGATGTATCTCCTTCCATATAAAGTCTCCTACGCCCTGCCAGGCGGGTATGTTTCTCCAGCCAGTCCCAAATCTGGCCGACCTGGTGCCTCTACCTATGCCATTGAACCAATGCTGCGGGGTCATGAGAAAGCGATTGTTCTAGGGCCCACAGCTTCTCCTCCCCCTTAGTGAGTTCTTGTTCCAGCAGTTGACTTATACTAAACATTGCAGACAAGCATTCTTCCCTAATGACCACCATCAGTGCGCCCAATTCGAGGGCCCTACTGCTCGCTCTCTCCCAGTTGGATTCAAAATAACGGTCAATGGCCTCCTTCAGTGTGTTAAGAAAGACTGGATCCGTAAGGGCTTCAACTCTTGGTCACCATAACGGTACCCTGGGCAGAATGCATTGCAATAAATAAGTCAAAAGCAGGGGAGAATTATCCAATATGTACCATCCCATATATGTGTGTGTAGGGTGAGGCTGCATAAAGAAATAGACTACCCTACTATATGTGTGGGTCACTGGCATGTAACAGGAGTACACTGGTGACTGTGGATTATACAACCTCTAAATATCCACAAGACCCAAACCTGCTTGTAGCTGTACAAGGGCTTCTGTCATACACGGTATTGTGGCCTGCTGGTGAGGAAACCTATCCATGTCTCCATCAATTACACAATTAAAGCATCTCCAGCCATAACTGTTTCCCACTCTAAATATGGGCGAGCTGCTACAAGCACCCCTCAAAAAAATCCACCATTATCCATATTGGGCGCATGCACATTAATCAAACACAAATGATGGCCATCCAGGGACCGTGCCAACACCACAAAGCACCACTCTGTATGAACATGGACAAATGTCTTCTGAACTGGAACTCAGGGGCAAACCATATAAGGACCCCACGGGCATAAACCAAATAGGATGTTGAATATATTTGGCCCTTCCAACGCTTCTTCATGGCCACAATGCAGTTGCCCGCACATGTGTCTCCTGGAGAAAGGTCAACTTCAACCAATATCTCCTAAGGTAGGAGTAGGATCTATTCCTTTTTAATGGCATATTGACGCCTCGAATATTGCAACTAAGGAATTTGTATTTGTTTCCCGTGACAACAAGGCATGATACCCTCTCAGGCTGAGATTCCATCTAAGTTGAGGGTCAAAAGCAACTGAACCAACAGCTGTGGAAGCTTCCCAGCAATACCTTAAAAGACGAAGACAAATACATTTTCCCCAATCCAATCCCCGCACCCTCCCATAGGCAGAACTAACAGAACCCCCAGACACAACCTGTGGCTGGAAGGGTCTTGAATCCCACCCAACAATCCCGCCCTCCAAACCGCGATTAACTAAGGTGTTGATTCTGTCTGTCACCTACACCCACACGAATTTGCAGCTTCAGAGAGGTGCTCCGCGACTTAGCAGTGGTGCAGCCCACAGACACCCCCACATAGGAAATACAAACAGAAACTCCAATATAATCTTTTTCATAGTAGTGATCATAAACATTATTAAACAGTTAACTGCAGGCTCAGGAACAAAGGTTTTGTTAGCAAGTGAAATGCATTAACAAGTCTACAACCACCAGTCCTATGACTTCCTGCATCAGTGCTATCACTGAAGGTGTCAGGTGCAGTTTGAATATAAGTAAAATCGTTTCAGGACTCAGTGACCAAGGGCTTACGTTGGAGAGTGCCATCAGAGCAGACCAGTATACATCTGCCTTCCTGGTCTGCAGGGCTGTGGGAGCAGTCTCTTGGCGGAGGTCTCCATCTGTTGAAGCAGCAAAAGGCCCGACAGAGTGGCTCCCTCCTCCCCAATGCCTTCCCCTGAAAGTGTCAAGCCCATTGTTTCACACCACTCGTTAACCTCCCTTTGGCATTTAAAAAAAGTGGACCTTCCCCTCATATTGAAAACGTAGTTTGGCTGAATACATAAGGCTGTATTTGATATTGTGGTCCTAAAGAAGTTTCTTAACTGTCACAATGTTTTTCGTCAGTCTTGGACACTCTACGTATAGTTCGGAAAGATAAGGATTGCTGTTTTCGGTGGGTTGGGAGCTCAGGCGTGCTGGAGAATTGCGTCCAGGTCCGTTTAGTTGAACATACATGCTATAATCGCCCAGAGAGGAGTGTCTGGTTTAGGCATAGGTGCGAGGGCTCGGGGTGATCTTTCTATTGCCAAAAACTTTGAGCGACGCTTGGGCTTGCGGACATTAAGTATCCAGTCTTCTAGGATTAACTCCATAGACTGACCCTCTAATTGTTCTGGAAATCCACACAATCTGCCACCTTCCCAAGATCCATACATTGAGGTTTAACATCTATAGCTGTAGTGTCCATTTTAGCCCTTAGAGCGGTTCGGATGCCCTATTGAGCCAGTAGGATCTTAGCACTAGCCGACCCCAGCGCCCCTGGGTCCGACATGGGGCATGTCCCCTGCATGTGCCCCTGGGTCTCGGGCCAGGTACTGCATATTAGTCAATTTTGTTTGATTGTGCTGGTTGTCGCTGCTCTGGAACACAGTGAGGCAACCATTAAATAGGCTTCTAAGGCCTCAATTTAATTCACACAAGACCCCCCAGAGCGAGGTTCCCACTCGGATCTGCTCCTCCCCTCACCTTACATGGCATGTCCAAGTGTCACAGCAGGGGGCAGGCAAGCAACTCTCACCCCACATGTAATATGTTGACCCTTGATAAAGTCTTGTGCTAGATGTCAACGCTAACAGTTATCCTCAAACTTCCAGGTAAAAACTGCTTCTACATCCCTTGCATCCCTACAGGTCAACACCCATCAAAAGAAGGCCATTTGGACAGCTGTCGTCTAGAAGGAGTGGACGGTGGGGGTCTGCAACTGGCGTTGTGCTACTGCAGAAAGAGGTGGCAGGACCTGTGGCACTGGACTTGGAAGATCATTGAGGTCCAGCTCTAGAAGTCCTCACAACATTGAAGGGGCACATGTCGGACCCTGGACCCCCTGAGTGCCCGCATACTGGAAGTGACCTACCCGGACCTTGATGGGCAGATGATGGCCCAATAGCCATGGCAAGGGAATGGGTACTGGCCAGAGTAGTACATGTCATATTGACACATTTGAGTACTACATACACGCATTTCACCAACCATATTGTTGGTGACCCATGTGTCACACACAAGATGAGTCATTGTTAGTGTAAGTGTGGTAGTAGGTGCATGCTGCTGTGCTGTGGCCATTGTCAGTCTGATCTGGAACACAGCAGAGTCCTGCCACATCCCATTCTCTTATTTTGAGCAGACACCTGGCCGAGTGAAGTGAGACATCCTCTCATGTTCTCAGTAAATCGGGGTGACAATTGTAGCACACAGGCAACTTGTGTTACTTGTGTGGGGTGTAATGTTCCATCACTGCTGTCTATATTTTGATGGTGGCCCTATTGCATGTGACATGATATAGAGTTCTGAGTACATGCAGTGATTGTACAACACTTCCCATTGGTAAGTACTGGTTATACAGTGAAATGTTGGTGCAAACAACAATGGTGCCATCAACATTACTGCATACATGTTGGCCAGTGTGCATATGCCAGTTGATGCTTCCTCTGCAATATTGTTTCAAAACACTCATTCACTGACTGGTGACATACATGATGGCGTGAGATGTAGAACTGTGGAGATCGTATGTGAGTGTTTACACTGATCTTTACAAGGCAATCCAAGTGAGCAATACCAAAGAGTGGTGTGATGTGCCTGCCCATTGGGACTCTAGTGATACCACATCTTCATGTCATAGATGTTCAGGGACACCTAAACCCTTCAAAGATGTATTGGCTTGTGGATCTACAATCTATGAACGGTGTTATCACCTGTACCAAGCAGGATTGGTGATGTTCATAGGGCTATATGAAGTTGTGTGCTTTGTGAATTCAGAATATACATCTCCCAAATGTTTGGACCTCAAGTTTTTCTGAGAATTGTATCTGCTAAATGTGAAACAAACATAAACTACATGTGTCCAGTTTTCATTTGACTTTTCAAGTAGTGGACATATGATGTAATTTGGAGTGCAAAGTGTCATCAGTGTGCAGTAAGGATTTGCAAGTGACTTGATATCTGCTACAACAGTAAATGATAGTACTTTAGTGTACAACTTGACCTTCATGACATCCTGATGTGTCATGAGTAATATTTAGATCTGTTTTATTCTGGGCCTCGTGTGGACATTGTGTGAATCTCACACTTAGATCAATCCTGTTTGGTTACTTCTCTTTACAATGGTATGGAACAAGTACCAAAGCATACAAGGTGATCAACTATCCTAGTATGGACATAAGGATGGCGTGTAAAGAATTCCATCAATGCATTTGGGCCTGTCTGGGGTTATGAGTGGACCCAACTGTTTGCAGGCCATGTAGTGTAGCATGCATGCATGTGCTCATGCTAAATTAGAAGCCTATGGAGTGAGCCATGAAGGTGGTGTCATATGTGGACTTCTTCGATGTTTTCAGTGCATTTGTGATAGTCAGGTGTGGAAACGCAGTTGCAATAAACTTATGTTACATGTCATTTCAGATACATCCAGGGCAAGCAGAGGAAAAGGGGCTAATGTCAGTGAGGACACAGCTGGTCAGAGTAGTTCTGGATGTGATAGTCAGGCACAGAGGGACCCAGTGACAGGGAGGGTGGTGTGAGAACTGCCCAGAAGGAGATCAGCTCAAGCTCATTGTCATCTGAGACATCCTCTGGTGGACACTCCCAAGTGGTGTGGTGGACCCAACAGGATGAGTTCCACCTACATCTTTGTCAGCTACCCCCAGGTCCATCGCCACCCTCCCTGTTGTCCACTTACAAGTTTTCCGTTCTGGCTCCTCTAAGAGGAGATCAGTCTCTTTTGCCCTAGACACCTCAGACCCTGCCCCTGTTAGCCCAGCTACCCTGCATGAGGGGGATGTTGACCTCCTGAGGAGCATCTCTCTGGGTCAGACTAGAGTGATCAATGTTGTTCTTGAGCAAGAAAACAAACAGCCCAGGTGTTTTCCGACCTTGAAAGTATTCACACTGCCCTACCTGCCCTACAGAGATCTTTACAGGTTCTAGTCTCCTCCCTCACTGCAGCCCTCTACCCATCCCAACCTTGCACCCCACCTCCTGCCCCTTCATTATAGCCATCCACATTCCCTATTTCCTTTCCTATCCCAAGCATGCACACACTTCAACAGACACAAGCGTTTGCAATACTTCAAAACAACTCAAATATACATACACACATCAGACAATCACCTCCCTCACCACCCCCACCACCCCATCACACCCCATCGCAGCACAGCAACACATATTGAGCCCTCCACAGAAACACAAGTACCTACAGACACCACACTCATCCACAGACCCCTCCACAGCAGCCATATCCTAGGACACAGCACCAGTGGCCACAGACACGTCCAAAACTCAAAGCACATCCTGTAGTATAGTTCCTATAGTACCCTCATGCAGGCCCTGTGCTTTTGGATAACATACACTGTGGGTCGATGGTAGACTGATTCTGTGCATCCCCACCGCGTATGTTAGCTGTGTTTTGCTTTAGCTAGCTCACAGTGCCACTAAAATTTCCTTTTATCAGAGAGATTTGTTTTTGGCAACCTCAGAACACAGCCCAGATTCCTCAGACTCGTGGAAACAATGTACTACTTTTCACCCAGTCGCTCGTGCTTTCTCATTTTGTCTCAGAGAAATACATGGAAGAAACAGTCGAGCATGTTTACAATAAGAATTTATTGCTCTGTTATCTTCTTGTATAAAATATATGCGCTGCAACAACTGTTACACAGTAGCAGAAATATAGGATCAGCCATACAGTGAATAAAAAGGAATAGTATAGTTCAACCATTTTACAATTGTCATGAACATATACATGAATATAATATACATGAATATAAAATGCATTTATAAAATAAAGCACATACTCCTAAGATGCCTGTCTAGATGTACCTAAGTGTACCTAGCATGTGAGTTGGTGCAAAAGAGCTAATAAGTCTAGGAGCCAAGAATCCCGCAAAGATTTAGTGGAACCCCATTACCTGAATAGTGAGAGAGTGGGATTTTGTCCTGGACTCGAGTTGGACACCCCGCGAGGGATGATTAGACCACTGTCAGCTGGAGCAACTGCATACAGCAGTCTCTGCATCTCTGGTCAGTGTGTCGGCCTTGAAGTCTCGGTTCCCTCATGCCTACTGACAGCAAGAAGGGCTGTATTTATACAGTCCTTGTGTGTGTGTTAGTCATTGTTCAGTTTGAGGATGACGTTGGGGATTAAACCTCGTGCATAGATAGGTGAGGTGAGGTATACCCCCCCGGGTAGTGTTCTCACAAATTATTCATATGTGCTAAGGATGACGTCTTACCAATATCGATTGGGGAAAACCCTCCCTCTGCATGGAACTAGGTGAAAGGTTTAGTCCATAAAAGGCGTCAGTCCTTATAAAGCGTTATGTCTCTATAAGGCCTTCTGTCCTTATTAGGAGTTATGTCCTTATAAGGCTCATTCATATGAAATGAATGGGAGATGATGTAGGGAAAGTGTACGATGTTCCCTGGACCTATATTAGGGTACCGATATGAAATATAACACCCACTCCTCCTAATACTCAACAATATTAATACACAATTGAAGTACACATTTTTTATGATGTCAGTGCGTAGGATTATCAATGAGTCATTTAAAATGTTTCTAAAAACGTTAACAAATCATTTAAAAACAGTTTAAAAAATGAGGAGAGAAAGAAATGTTCTCTTGAAATATGAATTTTGTGTTAATGTTCTGCAAATCACAGTCCTTATTGAGTTCGATCCTACACGTTGAACTACTGCAAGCGTATTTAGAAGGCCATGCTTTGTTATGGAAAGTGTCAATTTGAAAAAGTTGTTTGAAGAAAAGGGAAAGAAAAAATCTGAATTCGTTCCCAGCACACTGTGAGCTAGATTTAGATTAAATGTCCTGGCTGGGAGACACCACATTATCGCTGCCTGCTGCCACAGGGGACAAACATTGTAGTACCTCGCATAGCATGTCAAGTGTGCACAGATGAAAGTCAGCACTGCCACCAGTTGTTGGAGAGGCAGCCGGTGCTGTAGTCGATACCTCAATGCCAATGGGGGAGCTGAAATTCAACTCAGTTGAAAAGGGTACCTGCGGATACTCGAAGAATGCATTTCTCAAGTTGGGAATATGCTGAGGACTGAGTCGATCATGGACCGCAGTGGTTGCAGCCAGGAGTCTAAGTACGCCGGTGTCTCCATTAGAGGTGTCAGACAGATGTCCAACTTGCATTCTCCTCCGCAAAACAGGCATCGGAAAACAGGTACGATGCATTCTTCAAAGACTGGTCTGAACAATAGGAACCAAGAAGCACACAGTTCTAGAAGGTGCACCCAGATGTTGTACCATGCCCTCACGGTAATATCTCTCCAGGAGAGCTTTTGCAATCTCGCTGGTAGTTGGTCCATCCATTGCGTAGCAGGTAAACGACAATCAGAATTCCAGCTATTGTGAGCAGGATCAGAGGTAGACCCCCGAAAATGCTTCCAAGTACGGAGTATATAAAGTTAGGAATAACTCAGAGGATTGACTGAAAGGTGTTAAGGAATTCTGACCCTATAGTCTTAAATAGGTGTACATTACCACTTGTATCTGACATATTAAAGATACGACCCACCATTTCTATGAACTCTATGGGGCAGTTTGTACCTATACGCGCCTGTATCCCTGTCGAGGTCCTTGCGATTTGAAGTTCAAAGCTTTCTTGAGCGGAGGTTAAGGGTATTGTCTGCTGTAAAAGCATGGCTTTCATTCTGCTCAAAGCATCAAAGTGTATAAATGAAACATGCAGTGAAGGCCATAGCAGCACCTCCCTGACTGTATTTGTCGGTGGAAACAATACTTGCATACAGCCAGTAACCCTGGTGTTCACGGTGACCAGATAGGCGATGCCCGGAAGCATCCCACAGCAACCTTGATTGTTCAGCATCAAGGAACTCCCATTCGAAAGTAACTCAAAAGCTGGCGTGATCATGGTAGCTGGAGTCCCTTTCATGTGGAAAGAAAGATTTGCAATAAACCATTACAGGCTCCATGCAAAACAATATCTTGGCACATGAGAGAACCACTTAAAGCATTCTTGCAGTTTGCACCACTAAGAAACACTTCTCGATCCCAACTCCAACATTGAAATCTATATGGCAAATTGTCAGTGCTGATGTTGGTGCAACCTAATAATAATATGAGGCTGGATCTTTTGTGTTAAACCCTGAAAAGTATGCACATTTCTGTGCAAACGCTTGTGAACTACTTTTTGATGGTGTTGGACAATGTTCCCACTGATGGTACTCAAAAACATTCCCAGCTGAAATGGATTTTTACAGGAAATGATGACCATAATGTTGGTAACAGTGCCAATGTATCATAGTCTGAGGAACCCTCTAACATTTCATTATTAGAAAATGCAGCAGTTTTCTCTAAATCAGACAACAACATCAGAAAATGTACTTGAGGTAATGATATCACTTAATCAAATTTTAAATACATCAATAATTTTTAAAAGTTCGGTTGGGTCGAAGATGTTAAAATCAACCTTGTCCCATACTATACCATCCAGTATAGGAACTGCTGTAATGTCCACTGATGACAAATCTCTTTGTTTACAATGTGATGATGGATGTGGCTTCAGTAGGATGTTGACCTTTTGGACTGTGGAACTTTGTTGAATATAGTGTCCATTAATAAGCATACTAAAAGTTAGTACTAAGCCTAGCCAGAAAAGAAAAAAAAATATCCCAGAAATTACCCAGAGTACAATCTAAGGTGATACCAGGTATGTCTTTTGAAGAAAGTGAAAAAGTTCTTTAATTGTTGCTTGAATGGTGTTTTGGCTGGCGTCATTTCTGGCTTCAGTTAATGAAATAGCCCAGAAGCAGTTCAATCAACTGTAGGAATTGCATCAGGATTAGTTGAAATGTTATTTTCCTCTCAACAAGGAATGTTGATGTAGACTTCTGTATTTGGTCTAATTGCAACTTGTGAATTATTCTGATATTCATTTTGAATTTCAATGTCTGGTTCAAGTGGAACAAGTTCCATAGCACTGTTGCTTAGTCCTTCATTCCATACAGGTGGCTCTTCAAATGTGATGAGTCTTACTGTTTAAACATCTTGGATTGTAGCTAGAGGAGGGCGTCTGCTACAGCGGAGTCCATGAAGCCTACTGTTTAGTATCGACCACATATCGTGGTTTGATTAAGTCAATTGAGGCAAATCTTTTCTCTTTTTTTCCGGCAAGAGGCGGGAGCAGCATCGTTCTTGGCTCTGTGTACTGCAAGGACTGGTACAGGTGTTCTGTATGAAGGTCCAAATTCCTTTTTGTCCGCAATTTTCTCTCTGACCAGATCCCCGACTTTTGGGATCAAGACAGGTCTTGCCGTGACTATCTTGACTTCCTCCGTGGCGGTCTGCGTTAGATGAACATTGCTTTGTTTTGTCCTGGATTCATTTAGATCCTCTAAAACAGTCAAACAATCATGAATGTCAAATGGTTTTTCATCTGCCACTGCACCTTCACAATCAAGATCAGGTACCCATATTCGTGTCCCAAAGAGGACTTCATATGGAGTGACACCCCCTAGAGAGTTTCTTGGCTGTTTGTTTAACACCCGCTGTACCCTATAAAGGTGTTTGACCCAACTACGGTCCTTGCCTAATACCCTATCTGTTAAAGATTGATTTAAGTCACGTGTTTTTTCTCTACACAACCGTATTTCCCTCAGGATGGTACAAAGATGAGAACCGCAATGGTATGCCCATTCCTTCCATGGCCTCTTTGTAAGCCTGAGAGCTAAATTCAGGGTCGCGGTCAGAATCTAACGTGCATATGTGCCGATAAAGACTAGCAAATCTTTCATAACAGTTCGAACATTAGCCGAGCGCTGAGGCCATACCCATAGAAATCTCGAGCAGGAATCCACTGCAAACATGATATATTTGCAAGCCCCGTCTGTTTGTAAGGCGACGCGGTGGTCCAAGTACACACATGCAAGAGGCTTGTCTGATTTTAATAATGGCTTCAGTGCTAGTTTTGCAACAGTTGTGCCTTTCATCTGCTGGCAGATGTCGCATTTCAAGACATAGTCTTTAGTTTGCTTAGTTAACCGTGGCCACTAATGGCACTGTTTCAGTAAAGAAATAGTCGCTGTAACGCCTGTGTGCTCAGAGCCCAAACCCTTGTGTGCAGCTAGTATTAAACCTTGCCTACGATCCATATTTGGTATTACTCTATCCCCCACTCCAGGAATCTGAGCATAAGGAATGTTTTGTGCATCTAACTTGTAGGAGTATTTGGGTGGACATTTTTTAGGTACTGCTGAGCTGCCTTTCTGTGAAGCGATGAGAGCTACCATAATATCTCAGTCTATTCTCATCTTTGAACGAGTGAGTGCAGCTACGGAGGCCATGCGAAGATCCCCCTTTGCGGCTTCATCAGCCAATTAATTCCCTGCAATGTCACATTGATGACTTAGTGAGTCCTCAGTAGCTCGGCTTTCAACTCTGCTACCTGTTCCCTTGGCATTTTATGCTTAATTGTGCCACCTTTCACGACTTAGAACCCGTTTTGTTCCCAATTTTGGAAGTGCTCATTGTACGATTGTACACAGTACAAAGAATCACACACGATTAGTGTGGGAAATTTGTGATCCGTATTTACAAGTGCCAGTATCAGTGCTTTTAATTCTGCCAACTGTGCCGTGCAGTCTACTAGAGATTGCGTTTTTGTGCAACTAGGATGGAACTTGCCGTCACGTATGTGACCTTTAACAAAAGCACACGCCAAAAAATGTTGCTGCTTACTTCCTATAGACAGTTGCGCAGATCCGTCAGTATATAATATATAAAATAATATAATTCATACTGATCGAGAGGCAAGGTTTCATTTGGTAGAGGATATTCTTGTTCGTATTGCAGGAATGCTTGTGTTTTTAAACTTGGATCAAAGCTGTATTCAACCTCTGTTGCAGTAAGAGAATTAGCCCATTGTATCATCTTGGATGTAATGCTTTCGCATTGGGAATGCTGGCCTTTGTAACAGCTTCTAAAGCCGGTACCGGGGTAACAACAATAATGAGTTTCCCCTGAGCCAGTGCTCTTTCTCTTGCTACGGTAGTCTGAACAGCTGTCAAGATTGTTTCTGTTGAAGTGAAACGCATTTCTGCATTTGTGTACGGGTGTGATTTGTATGCGATTGGTACTGTTTCGCCTTCATTCAAGGTCAAATAAGTGTACCTGCATTGACCCGCAATTATACAGATCACCTAGTGAGTGACGTTTATGTGCGTTTGGAAGTGTTTGGAAGCAATCATGTCTTCCTAGAGTGAACGAAGAATATTAGTATGTTCTTGTGTCCAATTTCTGGCTGAAAAGTTAGGTTTTATTGAGTCGTAGAAAGGTTTTACCCTTTGTGCGTAATCTAAAATGTATATTCTGCAGCAATTTAGGAATCCCAGATTGTAAATTTTTTCATGATTTTGGAGGCTGGAGCAGCACACACTTTTCTAAAACGTTTTCTGCCAGACTTTTCCCTTCACTTGACAGTTCGTATCCCAAAAATTGGACATTGAGGTGGGCTATTATTGATTTCTTAAAGTTACATTAGTAGCCCTCAGTGGCAAATCCCATAATAATGGTGCTTACCCTGGTCAAGTGCCTCTCTAAGTCGTCGTCCGTTAGATAAATATCATCTACATAGGACAACGCTTCTTCTTCACATTTTTGAAGTAACTCTGTTACTCTTGTTAAAAATACCCGGTGCTATTCTTATACCCTTGGGCGAGTCGACAAATTTGTCGCCGGGACACTAACGCACTGAATGCAGTTAGATACCTACTTTCAAACGCTATATTTTGGCAGAAAAATCCATTTGAGATATGAAGTGTTTTTTTATATTTTTTGCGCACAATGTTATTTATTAATGCAACACTATCTGCATTTTTGACAGCAAATGTCTTTGTGCATGAGTTTAAATGTCTGTAATCTTAAGCTAGACAATATGTATTGTCAGGTTTAGAGACAAGAAAAAAAGGATTGTTCATTGGAGAGGTACATTCTTTAATGACCCCCTGGTATTCAAGTTGATCTCAGATCTCCCTGAACTGTTTTTTTGCTTCTTGCTTTATTGGATATTGCCTCTGAGCTATAGGTGAAACTTTTAACAGGATCACATGGCAGGTTGAGTCCTCATCCCACCCAATGTGATTTTTGTACAATGCTGGAGCTTGGGCTGCCCACTCCCATGCATATGTATGTTTAAGGTGAATGGGAACATGATCGGAAAATGCAGGAAAAAATATACTTTCTCCCCTTGGGCACTGAATTACGAATGCAGGCAGCCAATGTTGTTCTGCTAACAGGATGTCATAACCAGATGAAAAGTTTTTTTTTTTTTTTAAATGTTGTTGCCATTTAGGTTAATACATACACTTTACTGCCTTGCAAGGCAGTGCAACATAGATAAACCATACAACCATTTATGATTGTTTTGCCCCAACTGTATCTAAGCAATTATCTAAGCAATTACCAATGTTTAACTCGTCATCATATTCCTCAACCAACAGAACTTGCAGCAGTACATCATTTTGAATAGAGTAATAGTGACGCTACTCAGTCTGTGTGTCAGTGGAAGCCAGTCATTGTAGGTATTGACGTAGAGGCTCCCATATATCTCTGGGTCTAGATGCGGACGGTAGTTCTACTGCATATAAAAAAAGGTTTTCATTACAATATATCATATCCTTCACTCAACATTTAGTCTTAGGGGCTAGCACACTATCCCAATGCAGTGCGACCCGGCGCTTGGCCAGTAATAGCTCTCCTGCACAAATTTACCCATCACACCCTTTAAGAGAGGTACATGACATAGCAAGCATATTGAGGGCACACACTGCAATGCAATCCCAGTCATATCCTGGTAATGGGCCTTGATCCCTTGTCTCAGTCTGTCAATGGTGAATGTAAACAGGGGCGAGGGATTAGTTATGAAACTCAGGTCTTCTGCAATAAGGAAGTGCTCACTTGATAGACATGGTGGTTTTACCATCTATTGATAGTGACCACAACCCCTTAGTCCTGACCCTGTCCCCTCTTTGGACGGGAGCGATCACAGCCCCAACCTCACACGTATGGAAAACAACGCACGAAGTACGGCCTTCCAACTGTGGTAGGCGTCTGAAATGGAACACCTTTGCTGCCAACAAGGGAAAGATCTTGGAAGTAAAATCCATAATGTCTAATACTATGTTGCGTTTAGACTCCCCTGGACTCAGCAAGCTTGAGGTTCCAACCTTGTTTTCCGAAACCACCAACGCGTTGGGTGAATTGTTTTTGGTTCGCTCTGTAGGTATAAGGGGCACTGCAAGAGGTGGACCCATGGGTAATGCGAGTTGGTTCTCTTCTGCCTGCCGTGCTGCCAAAAGGGAGCTAATTAAAGCGGTGAAAGCCAAGGATGGTGACCTGATTAGCCTTGCTAGGAGAAATTACAGAAGGGCTCTATCTAAGGCAAGGGCTGAGCATGAGAACCAGTTTTGGATCGATCTGAAGGTGGCTAGCTCAAGGAAGGATTCCAAGGGATTTTGGGACCTCTTGAGAGCTAGGGACAAACCCGTGGACTCTCTGATAACATGCAGTATAGCTGAGGGAGTGTGGTTTGACCACTTCTCCCAGCTTTATACACTGGCTGCGGGTCCTGATGTAACCCTGATGGAACAGCCCCCCATAGAATGTACAGAGCCCAACGAGGAATTACTCTTTACACCCGAGGAAGTAGTGGGGGCGGTTAAGTGCCTTGTTCCTAACAAGGCAGCGGGCCCTGATGGCCTTCCGGGGTATTTGCTCCGGGTTAATGCAGATGAGTGGGGGAGACATATTGCTTCCCTACTGAATGCTGGCTTGGCTGGTGGGACTCTCCCGGACTCATGGAAGGGCGCAGAGGTCGTCCCGATCTTCAAAAAAGGGAGTTGGGACGACCCTGCTAATTATCGCCCTATAAGCCTTTTGGATTCTACACAGAAGGTGGCAGGCAAAGTGGTTCTAGGAAGGGTCTTGCAGTGGGTAGAGGAGAAGCAAATTCTCTCAGACTTCCAGGCTGGCTTTAGAACTGTTATGGGGACTATTGAGTAAGCATTCCGGTTAACGATGCTTTTTTGGAAAGTGGTTGTACTGGGAAAAGGCAGTCTGTACCTTGCATTTATAGATCTTTGTACTGCCTTTGACCTGGTCCCACGTAATTAACTCTGGAGTGTACTTGATGCATTGGGTATTCCCCCATACTTACTAAACATGCTGATAAAGTTACATGTAGATAACTTTGCACAGATCAGGTGGGGTAACCAGGGACAAAAAACACCACGAATTCCTGTAAATAGAGGTGTTCGCCAAGGATGTGTGCTGGCCCCCACTCTGTTTTCATTGTATGTTGGAGCATTTGCTACAACATCCAGCAGGCGCACCCTCCCTGGCTGGCAGGAAAATACCTACCCGCTTATTTGCAGATGATACCCTCCTGATCTCCAAAACCCCAGCAGGCCTGCAGAGTCTCCTAACCAGTTTTAAGACCTTTTGTGATTCAAGGGGACTAGTTATAAATACAGGGAAGACTAAGTTCCTGGTCTTAAACCCCCCGAAGAAGACCGTTAATCCACCTAGCTTGGAATCAGTTCCACTCGAGAGGGTCAAGGAGTTCGATTACCTTGGCATTCGCCTCTGTGACTCCATTAGTTGGAAATGCCATCACCAAAAGATGCTGCTGACCCATAAGAGGGTGGTGGGGGCCCTCCTCAAGGAACAACGTGCCTCATCCCTTAAACCCATTGCACCGGTACTTGACATCTACAGGGCAAGAGGTGTCAGTGCAGCTCTGTATGGGGCAGAACTCTGGGGTGTGCAGAATGTGGATCAATTGTCCCGCTCAGAAAATAAATTCCATAAGGATCTAATGGGCCTCCCTTATAGTACACCAACTCTCCCACTCCTTTTAGATATGGGCACTCGGCCCATTAGTGACCAGGCGAGGCTGAGTCCTCTTCTTTTGTGGGCACGTATTTGGAGAGTCCCAGAATTGTCCAGCTACGCAGAGGGTTTAAAAGAAGTTCTCCTAGCGCCTGGCTGTTCTATGGTTCATTGGTTAAGGGAAGTTAAGCACCTCCTTATAGACCTGGGCCTTGAAAGACGCCTGGATTACTAGAACTGCCCCGCCCAAGTCAATCTTGAAGAAGTTATACTGGAGTTGGGTGATTGATGGCAGAAACAGCAAGGCCAATTTGTGTAAGACCACTGTGGAATTTCTTTTGGTCAAGGAGGTGCACTTTTGCGAGCCGTACCTGGATATTATTTTAAAATCCTGGGACAGGGCTCTATATTTTAAATTTAGGGTAGGTCTACTTCCAGTGGGGCAACTGACTGCCAGCTGGAAGGTTCCGGCGCAGACAACTCCCTTTTGTTCCTTCTGTGTAAATAGGATAGAGTCAGTTCCCCACTTATTGTTTGAATGCCCGGGCTATGCAGTCCCTCGTCGCAGATGGCTGAAGCCACTCTATAGAGAGCTTGGGACTAGATCCCATAAGGAGACCTTACGAATTTTAAAATCGGATCCTCGGCCCCTGTTTGCATGTGGTTTGGCTAAATTTCTGGGCTGGGCATGGCGCATTAGATCCACCAGGCTTTTGTACCTTGTTTAATATGTATTTTAGATTGTTTTTATGTACATTATTCACGCCACTTGCATTATGAATTGTATGTTTATCTTCCATGCACTGGCTTTTATTGTTTTTATGCATATGTACTGCTTTTTAAGGTATGAATTATATTGAAATAAAGCCTATTACTACTACTACTAAGGAAGTGCCCATCTGGTTATATGTCACACATCGTCACCATGCCCACTTCTTTCATTGCCCTGAGTGGACCCTTTTGCCTTGTCACTGATAATGCCGCATGATGTGCCGGTGGTAGTGCCAGTGCATAAACTGTGAGCCTATTAGTCACCTTGCCTATAGCTTGCCAAGCTGCAAATGTCGTATCCATTGTGCTGATTTCCATTCGTGGCGTTCCTCTGTTTATGTGCGTAAGGACACCGGATTACGGGGTTGGGTGTGCATCTCCATCTTCCACTGCGACGTGTGGAGTGTAAGCACGCTGTCTGAACCAATAGTAGGCATATTGCGCTTGGGCACAAAAGTAATATATAAAGAGGTCCAGAGAACTGAAGCCTCCCCTGGTATAGTCCAGTGTAATTGTAGTCCAGCTTACCCTGGCCTGCTTACCCCCCATATCAAGTGAGTGAGTGAAGAGCGGATGTCCCTAAAAAAACTGGTGTGTCAGCTTAATTGGGATGTTATTGAATAGATCCAAAAAACATGGAAGTACCACCATTTTAATAATCGCTATTCGATCTGCCATTCTGAGCAGCAACGTATTCCATCTGTCTACTTGCTGCTCGAGAGCGGAATATGCTCTGCCATAGTTCTCCCTGATCATTAGGTCGGGGTCCCGGTGTATACACACCCCCAAGTATTTCACCGGATCTGTGGTCCATACCAAAGGGTAATCCATACTTGCGGGTGCGTGTTCGTTGTAAGTGGTATAACAATCGATTTATCCCAATTTATTTGTAGTCCCAAAAAGAGTCTGAAACGGATATATTCCCTTAACACCTGCGCTAGATGCCGACCCGGTTCCCTCACAAATAACACCATGTCATCTGCATAGAGTGATATACCCACAGGACGATGTAAAAAATTAAGTGCAGATTCTCTGTGGAGCTGCTGTATGATGCAAGCCAGTGGCTCTAGGGTCAGTGCAAACAGTAAAGGTGAGAGCGGACACCCCTGATGGGTGCCTCTATATATTTGGAATGATTGTGATATCAGTCCCCCCACTCGCACCAGCGCCGTTGGGCTATTTTACAAAAGTCGTACCCAACTCAAGTACAGTGGCAGGAAGCCCATATGTTGTAATATATGAAACATGTAACTCCACTCAATGGAGTCAAATGCTTTCGCCGTGCCCTAAAGGACCGCGGTGGCTGGCAGTGCGGGGTTTAGTACACGGAACATGGCAAAGATGATTCTCAGATTATTAGATGTGGAGCGCTCCAAGATAAATCCCGATAGGTCCGGGAGGACCGATTTAGGCATGAGAGGCTAAAGCTTGGTGGCTAGTATTTTCGCCAGTATCTTAGCGTCTGGGTTTATCAGAGACAATGGGCGATATGATTCGCACCTGTCCAGGGTCTTATCTTTTTTCAGTAGCAAAATGATCAGGGCCTGGTGGAGAGACGGCAGCAGCAATCGTCCTCGTGTGCTTCTGCATACATTTCCAGCAGATACAGCGCAAGTACATCAATATATTCCTTGTAGAATTCAGCCGTAATCCCATCAGGCCCTGGCACCTTTTGGTTTGGAAATACGCACACTGCCGCCTTTATATTCGCTTCATCTATGGGTTGACTAAGATATTGTTGGTGAACACCCGACAGCCATGCGCAGGTTATAGCAGATAGATAGGTGTCTAAATCTGCCTCTGAGGGAGTCCTCGTTGATGTGTATAGGTCAGAATAGCAACCAGCGGAACTGTTCTACTATCGCCTCAGGGGCGTAGTGCTCTGTGCCCTGCTGGGATCTTAGTTACGTGGTGATAGTCTTCATGAACTTTAATTTTGGTGGGCAAACTTCTGCCCGGGTGCCCTCCCGCTCCACAGTTCCACAACATGTCTATGTGTGATATATCGGATCTCGGATTCTGCCAGTGATTCGTATTCCATTTTTAGTTTATGTATACGGGCTAAGGGTGCAGGACAGGGGGCATCTGTTCATTTTAACTCAGTCTGTGTTAATTGATCTCAAAGTTCTTTAAGGATGCCGGCTGTGGTGCTGATGCAAACCCCTCTTATAATTGGTTTAAAAGCTTCCCACAATGTTGATGCACTGTCCACCGTATCCGTGTTTACCGCAAAATATCGTTCAATGGCTCTCCTGACAGTGCCATTATAAATTGCACCTAAAAGCGCCTGTGCACAGAATCGCCATATATATGGGCGATGAACATTAGCCATGACTTTAAAGGAGTGCAGCACCGGGTTATGATCCGACAGCATGCGTGGGAGGATCGTAAATGCCGTAACCCAGTCATTGGTCCCTTCATTGAAGAGTCTATAGTCCAATAGCCAATAGTCCAAGTGGGACCAGCTATTATGTCCAGGTGTAGCATGCATACCCTCCTTAGCAGTACCGTTACGTATTCTCTTGACATCTACAAGACCAAATTCGAAAATAGCATAATTGATGCATTGCGCTATGAAATGAAATGAAAATAGCACTGATAAAGCGCATGGCTACCTTAAGGCCTCCCAGTGCTAAGAACCGAACCTACCCAGTGAGCAGCTTTTGATGGCCGGGAACAAGAAAGTCTTTTTTAGCTGTCTGCGAAAAGATAGATGGTCTTCTTCCAAACAAATGTGATTTGGAAGAGTGTTCAACTTCTTCGGGGCAATGTAGGGGAATCGTCGGCCCCCACGTCTAGCCCTATATATGTTCTAGGGCTATTTCAGGTGTACGCAACCCCTGGGAAGTTGATTTATCCAGTTGAGGATCCAGGTATGTGTTTGGACCCCCCACATAATGGCCGCCTCCGGCCATTCTCGCAGAATGCCGTACAGCCTCACAAAAGTTTCTGGCTCATCCGCTATGGGACCATGAGTGTTTATAATGGTGATTATGGAGAGTCCTAGTTTACCATGCACCATGACGCATCGCCCCTTTCTGTCTATATATATATCTTAATAGGCATGAATGTAATGCCTCTTTTCACCAGTATAAGTACCCCCCTTGCGTATGAGGAGTACAAGGAAGCCAAATTATATCCTGCCCATCTACCGGCAACAGTGACCTCAGAAGTCCTAGTCAGATGCGTCTCCTGTAGAATTGCATTTTGCACGACGTGGAGATCTAAGTAGGCAAACAGTTGTCTGATTTTTTGGGAGGAATTAAGCCCTCTGACATTCCATGTCCCACAGTTATACTTCTCGCCCATATTCACCATGAAATGTTAGTCGTAAATCTGTCTATATTCTGCCGCTAAGGACTACATAAACAATCAGTATGAGTTCAAGCTGCTCAGGTAATTCAATCACATTAACAAACCCAACTTCTGAACCTTGCCATCCCCCCTACCCCACCCACTTAAGCATCCCCACATTGCTAAAGCCATCTCTCAAACAAACTCCAGGCCCCCAGTTCCCACCCTTAAAAAAAAACCTTAAAGAAACAAGAAGGCAATGTGGTGCACACATGAAGGTGGAAGCCGCCCGCCGGGTACCCCAGTGACTAGGTCACTTGAGGGGTCGCTTAATGATCTAATTACACTTTTACAGCCCTCTAATCTCAGTGACGTAAAAATGTATCATCCAAAATGAAGACCATAGCACTAAGCAGATCTATGCATTAAGCGCACGACCCAACCAGATAATAAGTTCTTCCAAAAAAGACCTTTTACATTCCTGAGCTTGTGCCCCTCCATCCGGAGTGTTATTTCATATAACTTATGAACTTATGTGGGACGCTCACCATGGTGTCTGGTGTTTCCACCGTGCTGTAATCATTCAAGTCCGCTGTCACCATACTAGAATCCCAAAACCTCTTAGAAAGTCTTAGTGCAACATAAGGAAAGGGGAACTTTGTGGCTCTTTGGCTAAAGGTCTGCCCCAATAACGAGTAGTGACATGAGAATCAAGTCAAAATTTAAAAGTTTTCCTCCAAGATTGCATCCGACAGAAAAAAGGGGAGGGAGGGAAAGACAGTGGGACAATTGAGGGTTTCCCTCTTTCCGGGGAGAAGGGGCAGTGGGGGTGGGGGTGAAGCAGTAAAAAAGAGAGTTCATAGACAGAAATGTTTTTTTTCTTTTTTGTCAAGAAGAGGATATGGAATGTTGCTGTCCTATCTTGAATGTTGCACTTTAATGCGCTTCACTGTCTACTGTGCATAATGGATATAATTTGCACTGTATTATACTGGTTTTATTGGTTCATTGGCTGCGTGATCTGCATGTTAGACAACCCTCTTGCACAATTGATACAAATCGTACTGTAGTATAGCAACTTGAATGCCCTATTTGCACTTTTGTATCATTTGCACAATTGTCATGAAGACATGGTATATTTCCACAATTTTGCACAATTTAATGGTCCGTATTTTAGTGGACAGCTGAGAAAGTTACTGTCCTATAGGAAGAAAAGATTTAAGAATTCCAGCAGTAAATCATCTACGTATTCTGCATATTTTGCACAGGTTTGCACTTTGGACATTCGTTTTGCACATACAGCACCTTATTATATGATCTGCACAATTGCCATAGCAGATATGGTATACTTGCATAGTTTGCACAACTTAAATGGTCTCTGTTTTGCGTTTTGCACATGTAGCACTTTATGATATGAGCGACACAATTGCCATAGCAGATATGGTATATTTGCGTAGTTTGCACAATTTAAGTGGTCTGTATTTTAGTCATTTAGGCATCTTGCACATTTTGCACAAGTTGAACTTTAGATATGCATTTTGCACATATAGTACATGTTGTACTTTAGATAGGATCTCTAGGTGTTTGTGGATAAAACAAGTTATATTCTCCCGTCTTCTTAAAAAATATTATGAATAAGAATACATTTGTAATTTTATCTCTAAATGCTAACGGTTTGAACAATAGGTATAAAACGTGTGCAATAGAGAGCTGGTTAAAAGGACACCACCTAGATGTGATTTTTATACAAGAAACACACTTTCGATCCTTAGCAGATGCTAGTAAAATGTTTAAAAACTGGACGGGTTTTTATTGCTCATCAGTGTCAGGGATAGCCCAGAGGGGGGTGAGGATTTATATAGGTAAACATGTCTAATTTTATGTTGAAGCATCACACTCACATACGAATGGTAGGTGGGCATTCCTGTATGGGACAATAAACAACACACCTGTGATAAAAGCTATGATCTATACACCAGTAGTAGATGTCCCGCCCCCCATTCTTCAGTTAAAACAAGCTCTCTCAGATATACCTTGTCAGGTTATATGGGGAGGTGATTTTAATTTTTTGCAAAATCCCGTGGTGGATTCAACAAAAAAAGAACGAAGACAAAATAAACCACACGTAGCCACTGCTCTATCGAGTTGTAAAACAGATCTAGATATTTTAGATAACTGGCGGCTCAATAATTTGACCAAGCGCGAGTACTCTTGCTATTCGGCAAAATATGATTCATCATCAAGGCTAGATTTTTTTTTAACCTCCCATAATTTAGAATTCAGTAAATACGATCATATAGCAAATGCTTTCTCAGATCATGCCCTTATAAAACTGGAAATCCTGCTAGGGAAGAAAGAAGAAGAAGCAGCCAGAAGGTGGTTTTTTAATAAACTAAATTTAGTAGATACGCAATGTTGTGCAAAATTGGAGAATGAGATTAGATTCTTTTTTCAGATAAATAAGGATTCTGCCCCAATAAGCATAATATGGGATACCTTCAAGGCTACACTAAGAGGCATAATTACCTCAAAAGAAATACCAAAACAAAAGGCTAAATAGGAGGAGAGAATTGTAATAGAAAATGAACTAGCCATGCAAACCAAGAATATTTCAGAAACAGGACCTTGCATAACAAACAAGAAGTACTAAATGCAAAAACAAAAATGAGGGAATTCTATTATGAGCTAGGGGATATGGCAAGTAGGGTGTATCTTCAAACAAGCTATGAAGATAGCGAGTATACGGGAAGATTGCTAACTTGGTAGGCAAAGGAAAAGCAAGTTCGAAACAGAGTCGAATGCATCCAGGATAGAATAACTATAACCCATGTAAAGACTACATCATTAATAGGCAAGGTGTTCCTCAGACATTATAAAGATATATATCAGGCATCTCACCGGGCCTCTTTGGATTCAATTAATGAATTTCTACAGGAGTTACCAATTCCAATATTGAAAGATCACTTTAAAGGGCTGCTGCAAGCCGAATTTACAAAGGAATAAATAGATATGGTTATCAACTCCCTGCCCAACTTTAAAGCTACTGGAGAAGATGGTATTCCTGCAGAATTTTTTAAAACATTTTCTACAGTACTCTCCCCCGAGCTTTTAAGACTAGCAAATCATTTATTAATAGGAGGTGACCCACCTGTATCTTTTCGTACGGCAGTATTGGTCAGTATTTAAAAAAAAGATAAGGATAGTGAAAATGTAAATTCCTATAGGCCAATAAGTCTTTTAAATATTGACTACAAAATGTTTACCAAACTTCTTGCCAACAGGCTAAGTAGGATGGTGGGATCACTTATCGGTACAAATCAGTGTGGTTTTATAGCAGGGAGGCAGCTTTATTCCAATACAATTTTTTTTATTAGAGGCACTTTATTTTTTTATTTTTCAATAAAGTTGAGGCACAGATCTGGTTTTTAGATGCTGAAAAAGCATTTGATCTTATTTCTTGGAACTGTCTTTTCACAATTTAAAAAAAGTTTGGCTTTCCAAGTGATTTTATAACTTTATTAGAACAGCTCTACATGAATTCCCAGGCACACATTTTAATTAACTGTGTTAATATAGGGACATGCCAAATAAATAGAGGCAGCAGACAAGGCTGTCCTCTTTCCCTGATTTTATTTGCTTTATTTATTGAGCAATTGCGATCAGGGAAAAAAAGAGCACATACGGTCCCGGTCCAAGGAATGACAAACATAAAATTATATGCGGATGATATTGTTCTTTTCTTGGACCCAAAGATAGATACTCAGACAGAAGGCATGAGAATCTTCATAGATTTTAAAAAAATAGGGGGTTACAAGATCAATAAAACTAAGACCGAAATAATACTATGTTATTGTAAGGTGAATTCTCTTATATCAGAATTCAGACAAATATATAATACCAACCCAAAGAGGTATCTAGGGATTTATGTAACAGGGAAAGTAGAATATCTTTTTTCTCTAAACTATATCCCATTGTCGAAAAATGTGCGCTCTAAGCTAACCCGATGGAATCAGTTGCCATTATCAAAAATAGGCCGAGCTGCGTTAATACGGATGTCTATCCTTCCGTTATTTCATTTTCTCTTTAGCGCAGCACCATGTGCAATACAGGCTTCTTTTTTTACAGAAATAGACAGCATGTTCTCCTTTTTCTTATGGAAAAATAAGATACCAAGATTGGCAATCAGCACATTAAACCGTCCTATAGCAGAAGGAGGAGTATCACTGCCAAATATTAGAGATTATTATTATGCAACATTTGCACATCATAGTTTTAGATTTTTCTTTTTGGATCCTCAAGAGGCAGATAATGTTTTTATGGAAAAGATTTTAAGGCAACAAAACATAGTAGACCTCACAAGAGTCACTAAGGAACCCAAAAAAGTACGTTATAAGACCTTGCAAATGATGTTTAAACAAAAATCTCAGCTCTTAGCACACTGGATATTTTAAGAGTCAACATTTCAACTAGGCTCTCGAATCGACCTAAGGAGTGGAATTGATAAGTAACGAGAACGGTGACTCCTGACCCGCCTCGCCTCGGCGCTGCCCCTCAGCGCGAGTTTGAGGCCACCGGGACCGCTCCTGATGTATTCCGCAAGTGCCGTGTTTCACTGCTGCCGCTTCTGTGTTTACTGTATTTCTTGTATTTTGTTTTCAATTGTGCCCTGTAAATTTCTTGTTCCGCATTTCTTTGCCTCCCCCGCCGCCCCTTGTTGCCTTCCTCAACCCATGTTTCCCCGCCGCTGCCTTCTGCGGCCACGCCCCATCGCCGCCCCGCACCCGCCTCCCAGCTGCTCCTCCCTCTCCGCTCTTAAGGTCTCTTCGGCTGACTGCAGGGGTAACTCCTGACCCGCTCTCGAGCCAGGTCGCCCCCCTGCCTGCTCCTCCTGACCATGTCGCTGCCCCTCAGCGCGAGTTTGAGGCCACCGGGACTGCTCCTGATCTATTCCGCAAGTGCCCTGTTTCACTGCTGCTGCTTCTGTGTTGACTGTATTTCTTGTATTTTGTTTTCAATTGTGCCCTGTAAATTTCTTGTTCCACATTTCTTTGCCTCCCCTGCCGCCCCTTGTCGCCTTCCTCAACCCCCGGTTCCCTGCCGCTGCCTTCTGCGGCCACGCCCCCTTGCTGCCCCGCTCCCGCCTTCCAGCTGCTCCTCCCTCCCTCTCCGCTTCAAATGGCACCCACCACCAGGACGCGCAGCAGACACGCGCATCGGGACCGCACACTGCACGCCTAAGGCAAGCTCGTCTGCGCCCGTCAGCGCCTGGACCGCGCCCAGCGCCAGAACCCCTGGACCCTAAGGCTGCCACAACACCAGACTGCACTACGACTCCAGCACCCTCCACGCACTCAACACAGGACGAGACCACCCCTGCTACAAAGCCATCCCAAAGCACACCCAAGGGCCCTTCACCTGCCGGAACTGCAGCTTCACCAGCATCCAGCCCGCCAAACCGTCAACCAGAGAACCCAACCACCTCCTTTGCATCCTCCTCAACACCCGCTCCGCTCGCAAGCACGCCATCGAACTCTGGGACCTCCTGGACTCTACCGCCCCTGACGTCACCTTCCTGAAGGAGACCTGGCTGAACGCCACCTCAGCAGCAGACATCGCCATAGCCATCCCAGAGGGCTACAATATTTCCCGCAGAGACCGCACCAACGGAGTTGGAAGGGGAATCGCCATCATACACAAGGACACCCTAAGAGTCTCAACCAACACCGACGACACCCTCACCCACGCCGAGCACATGCACTTCCAGATCCACACCGACCCCAACACGACCCTCAGAGGAACACTCGTCTACAGACCACCCGGACCCCGACCACAGTTCAACGACTCCAGCGCTGACCTAGTCAGCACCCACACCCTTGCCTCCACGGACTACATCCTCCTCGGGGACCTGAACTTCCACCTCGAGAACAACAACGACCCCAACTCCACCGCCCTGATCGACAACCTCGCCAACCTCGGACTCAAACAGCTCGTGACGACGCCCACCCACGCCGCTGGACACACGCTGGACCCCATCTTCTCCGCAAGTCCCCACGTATGCTTCAACCACACCATCGAACCTCACTGGACCGACGACAGATGCGTCCACTTCACCTTCAGGAAACCCACCACACAACACCACACCCAACAGTTGCCACGCCGCTGCTGGGGCAAGGTCACCAAGGACCAACTGACCACCACCCTCAACCTGAGACCACCCGCTGACCCCATCGACCCCGACATCGCCGCTACCAACCTCAAACAGTGGATCAACGACTGTGCCAACACCCCCGCCCCGCTCAAGACCTCCACAACCAACCACACCAACAAGAAAACTGCCTGGTTCACCGAAGACCTCCGGACCTCCAAGCGCATCTGTCAGAAGCTGGAGAAGAAATGGCTCCGCAACCGAACACCAGACAGCCACACAGCCCACAAGAACGCCACCCGCAGACACCACCAACTCATCAGGACCGCCTTCAAGTACCGCCTTCAAGGACCACCTAGACAACAACGCACACAACACAAAAGAGCTCTTCAGCATCGTGAAAAAACTCTCCAACCCCAGCTCCAACACCAACGACATTCCACCATCACAAGACCTGTGCAACTCACCGGCCTCCTTCTTTCACCGCAAGATCACCGACATCCACGACAGCTTCAATACTCCTGCACCCACCGCTGAGACCACCCCCCCTGCGACCTCCACCCACACCAGTCACCTGACCGCCTGGTCCAACGTCATTGACGAAGACACCATCAAAACCATGAACTCCATCCACTCCGGATCCCCATCCGACCCTTGCCCTCACCACGTTTTCAACAAAGCCAGCAAAGCCATCACGCCCCACCTCCGGAAAACAATCAACATCTCCTTCGAGACAGCAACCTTCCCGGAAAGCTGGAAGCACGCCGAGATCAACGCCCTACTGAAGAAACCCAAGGCGGACCCCAAGGACCTCAAGAACTTCCGGCCCATCTCCCGGCTCCCTTTTCCGGCGAAAGTCACAGAGAAAGTTGTCAACAAACAGCTAACCCGCTACCTCGAAGACAACAACATCCTGGACCCTTCCCAATCCGGTTACCGCAGCAACCACAGCACCAAGACCACCCTCATCGCCGCCACCGACAACATCAGGATCCTGATGGACAAAGGAGAAACAGCCGCCCTCATCCTGCTGGACCTATCAGCAGCCTTAGACACGGTCTGCCACCGCACCCTATCAGCACGCCTCCATGACGCCGGAATCCAAGAGAAGGCCCTGGCCTGGACCACATCCTTCCTCTTCGGCAGAACCCAGAGCGCCCACCTCCCACCCTTCCGCTCTCAAACCACGGAGATCATCTGCGGCGTCCCACAGGGATCTTCCCTCAGCCCGATGCTGTTCAATATCTGCATGGCACCACTCGCCCACGTCGCACGACAACATAACCTCAGCATCATCTCCTACGCCGACAGCACCCAGCTGATCATATACCTCACCGAAGACCCCCCCACCGCCAAAGCCAACCGCCACAGAGGAATCAAGGCCGTCGCCGACTGAGATGAAGGACAGCAGACTGATGCTGAGTTCAGACAAGACGGAGGTCCTCATCCTCGGACCCACCCCATTAGCCTGGGACTACTCCTGGTGGCCCACATTGCTAGGCACAGCCCCAGAACCCACCGACCACGCACGCAACCTGGGGGTCATCCTCGACTCCACCCTCTCCATGACCAAGCAAGTCAACGCCGTCTCCGCGTCGTGCTTCAACACCCTCCGAATGCTCCGCAGGATCTTCAAATGGATCCCCTCCAAAAAAAAAAAAAACGTCACCCAGGCCCTCGTCACCAGCAGACTCGACTACGGGAACGCCCTCTACTCAGGAACAACAACCAAGCTCCTGAGACGACTACAACGACTGATCCTCGACGTCCCTCGAAGCAGCCACATCACACCCCACCTGAGAGGCCTACACTGGCTCCCCGTCAACAAGAGGATCACCTTCAAACTCCTCACCCACGCACACAAAGCCCTTCACAACGCCGGACCAGCATACCTCAATGACCGACTCAGCTTCTACACCCCCACCCGCAGCCTCCGCTATGCCAACCTCGCCCTCGCCACAGTTCCTCATATCCGGAAAAACCACCGCCGGCGGCAGATCCTTCTCCTACATAGCCACCAAGACCTGGACCAGTCTCCCTACCAACCTCCGACAGACCCAGGACCTGCTGGCCTTCAGAAGACTTCTCAAGACCTGGCTCTTCAATCTGTAGCAGCCCCCCCTCCCCCCCAGCGCCTTGAGACCCTCACGGGTATGTAGCGCGCTTTAGAAATGCATTGATTGATTGATTGATTTAATCTATTTACGGGGGAAAGAAATTTACTAGAGAGTAATTTATCTTGCTATGGCAAGAATATGGATTCGCTCAGATCCAGGATTTCGCAAAAGGGAATCTCTGGAAAATCTGGCCAGAGATTAAAATAGGGCTGCAACACTCAAGCACAATATTAAATTGGTCATTTATTAGGTTAAAACTGATTTTAGTACAGCGTGACATGGAAAACCTGTACTTTAAAACTAGTGTAAGTGAAGCCCTTAATTCCCTCAGACAGCGTAATATTAGTAATTGGATTAAAATCTTCAATGATAATAAAGTTCTCTCTCTATACAAAAAAGTGAGGGATAGATGGAAGAAAAGGGAAGGTATGCAGATACTTAAACCAACCTGGAACAGGCTCAATAAGTTTAATATAGCTATATTTAGAGGAGCAAATTTCAAATGCATGCAATATTTTTCGAAATGGCTGATATATAGAACACCCTCTTTTCTTCATAAAATATATCCGCAGATAGAAGATAAATGCTTTCGCTGCACAGAGAAAGGTACCTGGACTCATATCATCTGGGAGTGCCCAATAATCCAGAGCTTTTAGGAGGAGATCGAGAAATATCTTAAAATCATAATTGATCCCCTCATTTGTATCAATAAATCCATTTCAGTCCTGGGCTGCTCTTCTATTATTTCTGTTAACAAAGAAAGTTCATTTATTGCAGCGTTATGAGCAAGATCCCTAATCCTACAACTCTGGAGAAGAGAGAAAGTACTTACTTTTAATCCTTGGAGGGCAAAACTAACCAGAGTACAAGAAATGGAAAAGAAATACGCAATAAGATCAAGGGCAGTAAGAAAGTATGAGACATATTGGAGTGTGTTTGAAATATAGATTCTGCACTCTGCACTTTAACCTATAAGGAACTGTCTGCATTATAGGAATATTGTGATTATATCACTGAGCATTCATAAATGAATATTTTATTATACTGTAATATTTCTACTCGCCCAGGTATAGCACTTTGCACTTTATCCCAAGGTCCATAATTTCCCTCTGCTCTCCTGTCCAATTTAATATAAAAGGAGGGATGCATCCCAACCTCTGCTCTCTGCACTTTAACATTTATGAACTCTTTGTATTTCAGGAAGATTGTGCTTATATTGCTGAGCATGTAGAAATTAATATTCATCATACGGTAATACTTGGCATTCACCCAGATATAGCATGTTGCACTTTATTTTGGGTACGTATGTGTATGCATCCCGATTATACACCCAGCACTTTATTTCAATTTATCATGAAGTTTCTGTATTATAGGAATATTATGATTATACTGCTGAGTACTAGTAACAAATATCTCTCATACTGTAATATTCTGTACTGTAGACTCAAATAAATTTCTTGTTCTTCTGAAATTTGTAAATATGTACTTATATATATTATTGTATGCTGTAATGTTTATGAACTCTCAATACATTTTTTTTTTTTTTTTTAAAAGTCCGCTGTCACCATAAATTCCTCAAGGTTCTGGTGAGCTATTGTTACTTCTGCCGCACTGTATAGTATCGTCAGAGCCCATTCCCCATTCAGAAGTTGTGTCCTCAGGATTCTGGGCATGTCTGATTTTCAGACCAGCAACTTTCTTTTTAGGTCTCGCCTACGCAGCATGCATGCGCTGCATAGGAAGAAGACCTTTAGCAATTGATTCGCCTACTCAGCCAAAAACGTTCACATGTTGCATTGCCTTCAATGGCAACGCGTGCACGTTTGGCGATTCCCTTGCGGGAGCAAGCTTTGACAAATGGTTCCTGCTCTCTCCTGCAAGGGAAACCGGTGCAGGCCCCCTCCTCTCTCCCTGCTGCCGTGCGAGGCGCGCGCTTGTACCTCTTCAGATTAGCAAACTTCTAAACATTGTATTTTTTTTCTTTTGCTTATAAATTACCATTTTACCCTGACGTAATCCGTGCAGGAAAACCCACTGGGTCCGTGTGAAGTTTGTGCATGGCTTGTTTTGTTGGTTTGAATGCTCGCTCCCTTTTACCTCAAAATTGAGATCACTGGGGTACTCAGAATGATGCCCAAAATGTTTTTGAAGAGTGTCCTTAAAAGTACCCCTTTAACAGATAGAGTACTCTTCAGTTTCTTCTTGATAAGTGTCATAGCTTGATAAATGTGAGTGTTAAAAAAACTGTTTATTGCAAATTTGGAGTTCTTTAGATGCCTAACAAATCTGTTTATATGTCTGCCGGAACATTCTATGGCATTCCAGAGTACAGTACATTCACCACCCTGCACATGGCTGCGGCATCGCTTGCACACGGGGGGCTTCAAAGGGCACCCCCGAGCAAGAAAAGGGACACGGCGACACCGGTGACTGGAAACAGAGGGGCACATCTGCCACTGCCGAAAAGATGCTCAAGTCAGAATCATTTTACGTATAAATCTATTGCCTTTACTGCTTCTGTTGTAATGTCAATGCATCGCTTTCGTTGTTTGTGTTTGTGTGTGTTTCAATTATTCAAAATACAGATGTTACGCTTCAATTAAAAAGCTCCGATCTCCGCCTTTAAATTGGTAATTTGGCACCTGGAGGATTCTTCTCCTAGCTTCCAGCTCAGTGTGAACGCTTTGGGCCAGATGCAGTGTTCAACTTAAGTGTGCTAAATCAACCATGAAAACCTCAGCTCCCCGCAACTGTCGGCATCTGCTTTTTATACAACGACAAATGTGCTAATAGGATGAACCTACGGCAGTAGTAGATTTAGAGTTAAGGGAGGGAGAATAGGTGTTTCCAGAGGAGGGGCAGTAGAGTGGCCATTGGGAGGTCGCGAAGACCAGTACATCTGAAACTACGTGCATTCACGTACCTTCCCAGTGGTATTTCCACTCAGCTTGCGGACATACAACTCCTAAAGTCTGCACATGGAGGTCATGAACTTTACCTTTCATCCCGGTATGGAGGGAGGGATTTATTTCTCCAGCAGGAAAAATAATATAGGTAGAGAAAATCAAAAACGTGAAAGGTGCTGGTGCGTGCATCAATACAATTACAGTCTGCAGGAGAAGTGCACGGGAGAAGGCGTTTGCAACGAAATATAAGACTGGTGTGTGTTTCCGTGGATACTGTGGGCAATGTTTGTGAATCTACAGAAATCTGGAAGACTGGATAAACAGTTGGCATAAGCCTAGGGTTGTAATATAATTACAACTTTTTCAAGGTAAGGATAGTGAATGACCAGATCTACCCCGCTTCTCAGTTAGTATCTTCAGAAATGTGAGGTTTTCAGAGACTCCTATTATTAGTAGCAGTTCATATTTTTAAGAACGTGACATTTTCAGGTGTATTATGAGATAAGCAGTCAGTTGTAGAAGCAGAGACTTGTGGCACCAGTCCCCATATACGGATGGAGTGGTCGTGTGACAGGCTTGTACAAACCCATAGAATTCTACTGCCTGACCTCCGCACGCCCTTCTGGTAGCTCAGTCAGGGCTGGGCGTGTGCACGGAGCCCCCAGAATGTTCAGTTAGGGGACTCCATTCCCCCTAGCCCGATAAGTATCACCGGCACAGCAGATGCGTCTGTTCAGAACACTGGGGTTTATTTACAAGCCCCTTGCGCCGCTTGTGCATCACTTTTAATATGGGAAAAAAGCGACGTACAAGGGGCTTGGAAATAAACCTCCGCATGTTACCTGGCCTCGGGGTGTTTACACCTCAATCCCTCCAGCAGCAACCCCTTCATTTGTGGGAACGGTCCAAGAGGGAGTTAATGCTTTACTCCCCTATCTGAGGAAAAGAGATCTTGACACCCCTAGCCCTTATGTTGCTTAATGGATGGCAAATGTGAGACTCATTTCTGTCAGATTCTGCTTTGCAACTGGCTAAAGAACACCAGCAGAAGACAAAAAGTAAGCTCCATATTACGCATGAACAGCAAGTTTCATCTTGCTTATTTACTAAAAGCCGCTTTGAAACGTAATTACCATGTTTCAGGTCTGTTTAGAAAATATTTTTTAGCTTAGTTACAACATTAATATTTGGGGAATTTACCTGTGATTTTTAAAAATAAATAAAAAATAAAACCAAAAATGTTTTGTGATTATTTTAATTAGTTTTTGTAAAATATGCCCTTTACGTTTTAATGGAGGATGAATATAAGTGCATGACATTACTTCTTGTGAATGGCATATGGTGATTAGGCCCCACTATTTTCCTTAAGGTTTGTACCCGCGCGCCGTGTTAAGGTCATGTCACTGTCACCACAGCCTTCATTTCCCTCCATTAGAACTGTTTGACATTTATTTATTAACTGTACAATTAATTAAAATCATTACAGTAAAAAGTTCTCATCGTATTGCAGCTAGAACAATAATTTAAAACGTATTTCTAACAGGGGTTTAAAATGCGTTTTGATCAAAAAAAGTTTGACTCCCCTCCCCAAGTTCCACCAAAGTCGGTCTTCTCCAGAGTTTGTGTCTAAGGAGGTGTGGCTTTGAAGCTGGCCTGGGCTCCTATGTTGGTCTATGGGTGGCATTGTCAAGTAATGGTTTCTTCCCCTTGGCCTCTCGACCATTCACCATGAGAGAGGTTTTCATGACTGGGATGTTGGAGGTGAAGATAAGCATCGATGCACGGACTAGGCCGCCTCAGCATCCTTGCACTGGGTTTGTAATGATCTTCTCTAGAGTTTTTTTTTTTAAAAATATTTTTTATTGCTAGTGTTGAGCATGGACAATTACAATCTGTAGCAATCGATAATCAGCGAGTAGGCGACATTGTTCCATACAATAACAGGAATGGTATGCACATTGACAATTTTCTTACTTTCCTTGTAACAATAGCAATTCGTTCAGCTTAACAAGAACTCCCCCCTCCCTCATAACCAGAGTTTTATTACATTCATTTGCCAGTTTTAAGGCAGACCTAATATGATGGATACATTTCCCCAGTCTGGCTAGGATCATCGTGCTGTTTGTGGAAAAACACATGGCTGATGCTTGGCTACAGGATTTTGTTCCATTGGTGGAGCAAATCGGACGCAGTAATCGCCTTCTTTCCTTGATAAGACTGGGGCAACAACATAGCAGGTGGAGCCGCGATTCCCCCTTGTATGGGCAGAGTCTGCATTTAGTGGCTTCCCCTCTGCCAGCCCACACAGGATTAAAATCCGCGATCCCTAGGGTGATTAGTCTCATGGACAGGATTTTACTACGAGCTGATGGTGTAATAGCGTCATTTAAATAAGCCTGGATTTTGCCTACTGTGTCAGAACTATTCAGGGAGTCTAAGAGTGGACTTGAACGAAGGGATTTACAGTCCAGGTCAAATGAGATTTCACTCACTTGTTTATTTATCACTTTTTTCCATGTGTTCAGGGGGATGTCCGGCCTCGATATGCTTTCTTTCACTATATTCAATGTTTCAATCGCTTTATCGAGTGCAGAATGCCCCGCCGTGCAAGGCTCTTCAAAGATTGATTTTAGTTGGAGTTTTAAGGAGTTTGCCGGAGCCCTTAAAATCCTATGGTAGAGTTTTATGATGTCCCCCTGGCACATCAGGTCCGGCCTTGCCATTCCCAGCTCCAATCTTAGCCTTGCTTGCCTTGCTGCCCTCGGGATTTGAAACACTGTTTTATAAGCTTTAGATTGCGCTGTATTGACCCGGGGAACGCCTGGTGGCCATAGCTGATTGCAGGTAGCAGTTTCGCTTTCATAACTTTCAATATTGGGCGGTGGTTGGACTAGTCAGCTGCTAGTTTAGTTGTTTGAGTAAGTATGTGACCCTGTTGGCCTTAGTTCTCTGATGTTTCAAATGGGCGGTCGCCTTAGCCCGATCCCTATCCGTCAGCCAGACCCCTAGGTAATTGTATGACACCGCCGTCTTGATTTGCAGGTTGCCCAAATGCCATTGTGCTTTCTTTTTTGATGGTAGGACCCATCTCCATTAGAACCAGTCTACCCGCAGGTACACCGGAAGTTAATATTTTTCGGTGTGCCACCGTCTACCTCGCAGATATTAGGGTGTACGCAGAATTTCAAAGCCTCCAATATGCGAGCAGAACTGCTTCTCACAAATAAAACCCCCTCACAGCGTGTTTTCTTACTGGAGCAAACTCGCGCAGTTGTAAACTCTGAAAAACTGGGACAAGAATTCGTTTTAACACTACCTATTTATTATTAAACATATTCACATTTAAGCGTTACATACATTTCAAACGTAAGTATTAAGCCAAACATCCAAAATATCAAAATAATCAAAGAAATTACGGACTTGTCGAAAGAGGGAGTAGTTTATTTCAAATAAGTATGTCCGATAAAACAAAATAAAAGAAGCGTATGGGTGGCTTTAACCTGGCACGTGCCGGCAGGAGGAGTGCCGCAGCTCAACCTCTGCACAGCGCAGCGAGAGGAGCCGAGACGCTGCAGGAGCCGTCTGGTGCCAGCACAGCCCACAGAACGGGGTTTAGACCAGCCTGTCCATTCAGGCTTGTGTCCCGTATCGAGTGGGTTATTCGTAATTATGTTCTTCATTCTTTTGTTTGTTTTTTTAGGCAGAAAAAGTGCTGGCTGATAAATAAACACGTAATAATTAAGACATGAAATTGAGAGCTATGAATATATACGTTTAATTTAGCGGGCAAACACGTCATTCTTGCTCTTTGTCTTAAATGCTAACTCCGTGGAAGGTTGAAGGTGAGGAGACGCCACAAACATGTAAAATTTAAGGAAAGTTTAAATGAATGTTGGGTCTAATATGACAGAGAAGGTCAGCATACAGTCGGGGGTCATTACTCGTATGTAACGCAGGAGTGGGAAATACTCACACGACCACGTGTAATGTCGTATCAATAAAACACGTGCTCGCTGCTGGCTTTCTGCAGTCCTGGGGTTGGGTGGTTTACATGCTTATTCCAGGAAAAGGACGACAGCCATTGTTTCTTCAATTAGTGCCTGGAAGTTTTGTTTCCTCACACTGAAAAATAGACAACATCTTAAGTGCATGTCTGCATTTTTGCAGCTTTTCTTTTGTTAAGTTAAAGGCTGTGAGTATGACTGAGCAAGAAGAGTCATGCTACGTGCACTGCAGTTATCCAGCCCAAATGCATATTCTACCTTCATGTGTTTAAAGGTGCGCATATCCAGTGCATCTAACACACGTGGGTTCGTTTAAGGCGCGCTGAGTGTGCGCCTTGCAAGGTGTGCGGATATTACATGAATGAACATTCGTCAATGCTTCATTAGCTCGTGCACCTGACAGTCTTTACAGATACTGAACAAGGACCATTTTGCAGGAGTGGCTTGGACTCCTGTGTAAATAACGCCTAACAATTGTGCATGAGCGCAGAGTTGTGTGTACAGATATACACCCACTGGTGTAAATGTCAATTGTTTGAAGTCAGACCATGCGTTACAGTTCGGATTGTGTACTTTATTGTATTGTATTGGACCATTACTATTGCTATGTATAGCCCCAACAAAGACTCAAGGCGCTCTGGTTTTCATCAGTTCCTAGGTGCCCCTTCGAAGGTGTGTGTGGCTGGAAGGGTGTTGTATGTGGCATGCTTTTTCTTAAATGGGTTTCCTTTTCTCAGCTTGTCCATCTTGTGTTTGTCCCTCCCCTGGAGCATGGTGTGTTTACCATCTCTCTATTAGACGGGCCTCTATCCTGCTAGTGCTCACTTTCAAAGACTTATTTTCTTTTTGGTTAAGCACTCCATGACAGTGCATGTGTTTTCCAGCTCTCTATTTCTCTCCCTTGTGCTTCCCCCAAATGCCCACTGCCTCCGTGCTCCATGTCTCTCTCGTATACTTCTCCATCTGCTCAACCTCAGACTTCATGCTGTTCTCACCCATGGGTGCTTCTCCCCACTCCCCATCTTACAGTGGCATAACAAAACTTGAGGGCCCCCCTTTCCGGCCCACCACCTACCACTTTTGCTGAGGGCCCGCACCATTGGGGCTGCGGGGCTTATGATACACCCCTGCCATGTTCAGTGTTGGATAGGTTTTCAAAATGGTCTCGGGCACGCTTAAAAAAGTGGCCCACATTTGCATATTGACTTTCCTCAAAACACTGCTTTGGCGAAATTTTATTTAAAAAAAGGGGGGTAGGAATACAAAAAAATGCATGGGTTAGTTTACACTGGTTACTGAAAACAAGTGAGGCCACTTCTGCTCAGGCCCCCTGCCCCGCTAGGTATGCAAACATTAATGGGCTGTCCCTGAAAGAGTGTAAAACTTCTGGCTGTTGCTAAACAGGAGGTAATGAGCGCCCATCTGCCTCCAGAAAGGCCACTCAGGCACCCACTGGGCCGCTGGCTGTGTCCAAACAACAGCAACACCGCCCAAATCGGCCCCCCAGACTGCTCCACAAAGCAGCCCACAGTTGGAACTCGGCACCGGCGCCTCGAGCATTGCCCGAGTGCATGCGGTACCAATTCAACGCTGGCGATGTTGCTGTCGATAAAATGAGTACCATTGAGTTGGGTAAAAATAAACATCTGTTGTTCAGCGCCCGGATGCCCCGTCAGGGGTGAACGTGCACTTTTACAAATACACATGTTATGTTATGTTATGTTTCCAAATACACATGTTATATTTCTTTTGTGTGCTTCGCCCTCTGCAATTTGCTTCCCCTCCCCAAAATTCTTCTCTCCCCAGATCCGTTCTCTGTGTTATTCTCTCAGTGTGCTTCTCCCGGTGTTTTGCTGTCCCTTTTGGGATGCTTTTCAACTCCCCACCCGCAGCCACACCCCTTTTTCTCCTCCATTACACTGTATTCACCCCGTTTTAGGTCTCGCCTATGCAGTGCGCATGCACTGCTTAGGAGACCTTTAGCCGTCATGCAGCTTTTTTTCCAAGCACATACTCGTGCTTGTGGTGGCATACGCCTTGCGGGAGTGAACAGCGGTACGCCACAAGCATGAGTATGCGCTTTGAAAATCAGCAGACTGCTCTCCCCAGCGCGCGCGCCCGCACCACTACCGGGCTTGTCACTTTTTTGTTGTTCAAAAACTAAGAAAAGGAAAGAAAAATCGCGAAGAATTGTATTTATTTATTTATTTATTTATTTCAAAGGTTTTATATAGCGCTACTGGACCCAAGAGTATCAGAGCGCTTTACAAGGATGGTGAACATAATGAGATAAAATTAACAATTAAGCGAAAAAGAGTTACAGTATGATAATGCATTCAACAGGGCTAAGGGGGCAAAGAAACAGAGAGATAAAATTAAGTGGAAACTGAATATTAAAAGTTAGGAGAGAAAGGGGGGTGAAGAGGGAGAGTGAGAAAACGAAGGGATTGAGAGGGGGTGGGAAGAGGAGTGGACAAGGGAAGAGAAAGGAGTGAACATGTTCAGAGTCAGTAACATTAGATACCCCAGTGTTTGTTGAGAAGAAGTACTTTGAGTTCCTTTTTGAAGAGAGGGTAAGAGGGGTTGCAGCGAAGATCCTTAGGGAGAGAGTTCCAAATTGTAGGAGCGTTACCAGAGAACGCACGGGATTGGGTCTTTTGACATTTGAGTCTGGGTGGGATCAAGACAAGGGAGTTTGTGCTCCTCAGGGACCTGGAGCAACCTGCTTTGTGTAGTTTTGTTTTAAGGTAAGAAGGGGTGTTTTGGTGAAGAGCTTTGTGGGTGATGCAGGCAATCTTGTAGGTGGATCTTCCTTCTATTGGGAGGCAATTGAGATTTTTGAGGACGGGGGAGATGTGATCAAATTTTTTACAATCAGAGATGAGTCTCGCAGCTAGATTGAGGACAGAATTAATCGGTGCAAGATGGATTTTAGGGGTGCCAGTCAAAGTGGAGTTGCCATAGTCAATCCTGGAAAGAAGAAGCGATTGGACAACCGCGAATCTGCTGGAATAAATGGTTCAAGTTTCTTGAGGTGGAGAAGGGTGAAAAGCGCACTTTTGGATGCATTTTTAATGTGGGGGATGAGATTTAGATTCTGGTCGATACTGATGCCTAGGGATTTGACAGAATTAGAGGTGGAGAGTGGGCAGTTAAGAGCTTTGATGTAATCTATCCAGAGTTGAATGGGAAGGGAGTTGTTTTTGGGGGAGAAAAGAATGATTTCAGTTTTATTCAGGTTCAGTTTGAGATGGTTCCGATGGAACCAGGTTTGAATTCTTATTGAGGTGGAGAATGTCTTTTTGGGGTTTGATCTTGTAATATAATTGGGTGTCATCGGCATAGAGGATGGTAATTGATATTAGCTTGTTTGAGGATGAGGGTGAGTGGTTCCATGAACAGATTGAATAGGGTTGGGGAGAGGATGGATCCTTGAGGGACGCCGAGTGAGACAGGTTAAGGTTTAGAGAGAAAGTTGGTGAGCTTGATTTGCTGTGATCTGTTTTGAAGGAATGAGGAGAACCATTTGAATACGTTGCCATCTAAGCCAAACCGGTCTTTGAGAGTGTTGAGAAGGGTGGGGTGGTGGACGGTATCAAATGCAGCTGAGAGGTCGAGGAGGATTAGTAATGAGGATTCCCCTTTGTCTAGGGAGTGATGAATGTCGTCAGTGATATGTAGCTGTAACCTGGGCCCGCCGTCACGCCTCGAAGAGGGGCCCCAATTAATCTTGTGCGACCCTCCCCTCTTATCTCCACAGCCCCCGCAGCCCCCCGGATGGTCGGGACTGGAGAGCTACAGTTGTGACGACGAGGAAGAAGAGGACTGGGGGCCCTTTAAGTGGACTGGGAGTCTTATGTAGGAGGAGGAGCCACGCTCTCTCATTAAAGGCAACATCGACAGTCCACAGGTGTGTTACTACACCGGAGGAGCGGACAGTGTGAAGGAGAGCGGAGAGGCGGGAAGCATCGAGGAGGAGTGGAGAAGAGGAGCGAGGTGGATAAGCGAGGAGAGCGTATCGAAAGCAGAGAGACCAGAGAGCAGAGGACAGAGTACGGCACCGTCGTCTCAAGACCCAGCGGGACCCGAGGAGACCTCTGGAAGTGCGGAGAGCCGATCAGCAGGACCTGCGAAGCCCGGAGGCCAACCCCACGAGCCGCCCAGCCGTACGCCAGGAGGGGTACGGCTAGCCGCGGTACGTGAGCGATTCCTGGGGTGGTGGAGGAAGAAAGGCAGACGCCTGATGTGGTGAAAATAGTTTCCCTGAAACGTCTGGGTTCCCCTCACCAGCAAACACCCGTTGTTTTACACTGTCCCGTTTCTGTTAGAAAATGCACCGGGTGCCTCCCTCACGTCCCTCACTAACCCCAACCCCTCTCTGCAAACCGAGTATATTACACCTGAATACTTACTTGTCCTCTCTTCTGTTTGCTCCCTCGGTGTTCGGCGAGAGCGGTCATAACGGAGCCTTCGGAGCCTATCAGAAGGAGGAGCCCTGTCCGGAGAAGAGAGGAGGGAGTACTCCGGAAGACCCGGCAGGAGAGAAGCCGATCACCCCGCAGAGGCTCTACAAGAAAGACCTGTACAGATACTTTGTTGGCAAAAATAAAACAAACTACAACAAAAACTCGCCTCCTACCAATTCCTAGCCCCGAGGTAACAGTAGCATAGCAGTTTCTGTACTGCATCCCTTTCTAAAGCCGGATTGGAAAACATCAAGGAGGTTGAAGGAGGCGATATGTTTCACTAATTGCAATAGGACAAATTTTTTGAGGGCTTTAGAGAGGAATGGAAGGTTAGAGTGGTGTTTTTGAGAATGGGTGAGATTTGACCAAGCTGAAGGGAGGTGGGGACACAGCCAGTGGAAAGAGAGGAGTTGATGATTTTGGTCCATATAGGGGCAATGATAAATTTAAGTTCTTGAACCAAAAGGGCGGGAAGAGGTCCTTTGGAGTGGGAGGAAGGTTTTAGTTTGGCAATGATATTAGTGATCGTAGATTCTGATACTGGACTAAAATCATTCCATGAGGCATTGTTTTTAGCAAGGGGCTTATTTTCGGGAAGGTATCTTGTTGGGGGAGAGCAGGGAGGGGATGAGAAGGATCGAGAGGTGTGGAAAAAGTGGACGAAGGAGAGTTAGGAGTGTTGGGGAGGGTGTATAGGATGGGGGTAGGTTGTAGTGAGAGTGGGAGGGAAGAGAAGGATAGTTCGATCTTGTTGATTTTGTTCGTAAAGAAACTGGCAATTTCTTCGCATCTGTCAATAGAGGCTAATATTTTAGGAGGGCCAGTGGAGGTTTGTTTTTTAACAATGCTAAAGAGTTCTCTAGGGCGGTTTCTGGCCTGATCAAGTTGTGATCATAGAAAGGAGGCTTTCTCATTAAAGATATCTTTTTGTACTGGGTTCTAGCAGTTCTAAGGAGAGCCAGATTGTCAACGGTTGGATGATTCCTGCAAATCCGTTCAGAATGTCTAAGGGTCCGTCTTTCGTTATTAAGTTCAGAATTGAACCAAGACTTAGGAGGGTTGCTTTTTTGTTGTTTGAGTTTGATTGAAGCAATTTGGTTGAGGGCTTCAAGAATAAAGTTGTTATAATGGTTAGTTAGGTCAGTGGTACTGTCAGAGAGAGGGGGGAGAAGTAAGTGGGCCTTAATTGTGGATTCCAATTCACCAAGAGGAATAAGGTGAAGGTTGCGTGTGGATTTCTTAGGTAAAGAGCTGATGGGGTCGGGGCGAGTCATGGATCTATTCATGGTGAAGAGGATAAGGTAGTGCTCAGACCAGTCTACCGGAAGTATATTTGAGAGGGAGGCCAGATCGTTGCTAGTCATAATAGCATCAAGGGTGGCACCTTTGTTATGGGTGTCAGAATGGCAGAGTTGGGTCATATTGGTGATGTCCATGGTATCATTAAATAGGATGACAGCAGGCTCATCACTTTTGTTCCAATGGATGTTGTAGTCACCGAGGAAGAGATTTTTAGAATGTGAGAGCGATGATTGTATAATAAGATCAGTCAACTCTTCCGTAAAGGGGACGTTATTTCCAGGGGGATGGTAGATAGTGTGCAACCGGGTGGTGGGGGAGTCAGGCATAATGAGATCAGCGCAAAGGTATTCAAAGGATGAAGGGTCTTGTAGGTGAACGAGCAAGATGTTAAGTTCAATTTTAAAAATGATGGCGAGTCCTCCTCCTGTTTGTTCGTGGGACTCTTCTGGATTCACTAGAGAAATAATCAAAGGCAAAGTGTTGTAATTTTTACTAAATATGCCTTTTGTTGATTATGTCTACTGACTTAGTCTGTATTTTCTACCCATTGGAACACCCCGTGATTTTTTTCTGATTCTCATATATTGATCAGCGTCCTGAAATACTGTGCGTCACTTGGGTCAGCAGAAATTATTTGTAACTGGCCTCTGATATTTGTACTCCTCGGGACTTATGATGTACGCGAAAAGGCGCCCTCTTAAACACGGAAAAAAAGATCACCCCCCATATAATATGGAGGAAATTTGGTCGTCTTTGTTTCTGTGGTGATGGACAACTCCTTTGAGGGAGTGCGTGTCACACTGTTGCGGACTGAGGTCTGGTGTCTGCTTCCCGGAGGGCTGCTTCCGCTGTGACAACATCACTGACTCTGGCTTGTTGTGTTTGACTGCACCCCGACTACCACACACGTCGGTGTTTCAGTCATGACTCCGGTCGGTGCTATACAGTTTCCCGCTCTTTTTGTTCCCTGGGGTGACTAGTCCGTTTTTTAGTTTCCAATGTACACTGTGGACACTAAGCACTACTTGTTGTATACATCTGCAACATCATTTGAAAATTTGATATAAACTGTAAATACTCAATCACACTGTACTCGGCCTCCTTTCTGTCTGAAATCCATGTGACCCATTCTTATTGCCATATCTTTTTCCCCAATGATACACCTCATTACTTCGGGCACCTCAAGGCCACCGTCATGGACTTTGAGCCTCCTTTTCTTCCTTTCATCTCATCCAGATACGCCTGAGCTTTAATTTCTGAGAAGAAGATCTTAATCTGCCCGCAATCTATGACTTTGAGGTGGCATGGAAACATTAGATAGGCCTCACAGCCCATATTTTGAAAAGGGGTTATCATTTGCCTCATGCGCCACCTTCTTTCCACTGTCTCATGACAGAAATCCGGGCGGGCAAAGAACGGCGTGCCATTGTGGGATCGCCTGGCCTCAGGTTTGGCTTTATCCATAATTTCCTACCTTAGTAGAAAATTTCCTACATATATCAGAATCGCCCTTGGTTTATCAGTTGCTGGCCCTTTTCTTTGTACCATAGGAAACCTATGAGCTCTTTGTATCTCATTCTCCCAGTTCCAGGCAGACAACTCTGGGAAAGCCCCCTTAAGTAATCTAACAACAAATGCCCACACATCCTGCCCCTCTTTTCCTTCCACGACCACCAAAAGTCTGACATTGTTTCTCCGCTGTCGATTTTCATAGTCCTCAAGTTTTCAGTGCACATCCGACGCCATCTTTTCTTGCTCGTTTTTAAACTCATTCCACTTCCCAACATCATCCTCCAGTCTCTCAGTTCTGTTTTCCACCTCAGTGACCCTAGCTGCCATATCTGCATAGAGTTTGTTCACCTTACGTAATGAACCCTGTATTTTTTGGTTGGCTTGCTTCGCCCTCCCCCTGCATTTGTTTCAGGGTACCATATAGCATATCCATGGTGGTCGCCTGTCCTGGGGTATCATTCTGGTTTTGAGATAGAGTGATGCTCCCCTCTTGATAGAGCTTGGAAGTGGCTGAATAGTCCCAGTCTAGTTTTTCAGGTTTTTCCGGGTGTGAGGGACTCACATTAAAGTTTGCCCTATTATGAGATCTGCTCTTGAGGCTTCTCAAATTCTTGGTCCTCCGTTTGGTACACGCCTTATGCGTTAAGTCACTTTCCGGTGATGTTGTTGCTGATACTGCTGAGTCTGAGCCCCCCTCAGCTTCTGAGCTGCCAAGATCACTTTCTGTTATAGAGCCAGAAGCTGTCTTTTCCTCATCCTCATCTTCCTCATCGTCGTTCACAGAGTAAAAATACTCGTCGCTAGGAGAGCCAGGATTAAGAAGTCCACCTTGTGGTTCTTGCCTAGGGACTTCACAGTCATTCTGCTTTTTTGGCCCGGGATCACCCCAATGCGCTTCAGGAATAATGTCCTTGGATCGCGTTGCCTGCTCTGTCTCAGGAGGTAAGGGTGCGGTGACCTCTGGACCTTCCTTAGATATTGCAAGGATACCTTGTGTCTTGGTAGGTACATGCACAGACACTGATGAAGCAGGGGGGAACATGATATCATCAACTTCTGGCATCACTTTTTTACCAACGTCACCCCCGCTCTCAGCCTTGTGCACAATCGGAAATAATGATTCACCCCCAGCGGCGCCCTCCTTACCGGGATGCTCAGTAATATCCACAGAGTCTACTTGTTGCGCCTGTACTCCGCCAGCATTCACATCAACGCCAGTCACGGAATTCTCCCGCTCAGCCGCAAACGCTGGTTGACCTCCCTCCTCGAGAGTCTGTACGTTCTGCATGACCTGCGGTAGCGCACATCCCAATGAGGCCACAGAGAGAGACGTTGAACAAAGCGCTTCCTCTGGGATCCGCACGTCGCTCTCACTGGCTGCGGCGCCTGTCTCCGACCCCATCCCAACATCAGGCAGATCTGGGCTCGGCTCTTCCAATTCTGCTGGGTCTCCTGTGTTCCTACTTTCGGCCGGGACTACAGGTGAAGGGAGGGTTACCGGACCTGATACTTGGATCGCGAACGACTTACGGAGGGTAGGTTGCCGTAGGTTTCCCTCCTTGCTGGAGACTTCACTATTCTGGCGCTTAGCACCCTTTTTGGTAACTGCGGCTTTCTTTTCCTTGTCTTTCGGCATCACGGTGTTCTCGGCGGCGGCTTCCGCATTATCTTGCCTTTTGTTTCTCCGCATCTGGGTCGTCATCGATCTCAGGTTAGCAACCACTGTGGCCATTGAAGAACCGGGTTATTTAAGACCCAGCGGCGTCAGGGGACACGCCCAAAGTCTCCGAGTTCACCTGTCTTCTAAATACAGAGACACGGAATCTTCTTGGTGACTTCAAAGATCGAATTTATTGGCTGCAACCAGAAACAGAGGCCCACGAAGTACAATTGCTGTATATTCGTAGGAGACTGCTCAATTTTACATAGCAAGCCATCCCTTTAATACCAAATATTGTGCTTCAGGCAAACATTCCTTATTTACAGTTGACCAATCCCATGTGTACACGACAAAAAGCATTGCATGACAAACCCACATTTCATTGTCCAGCCCACCATCAATTACCCGGGAAGGCCTAACACTCTTCATCAGATAAGTCGAGCTGACCCCTAATAAAAACGGGCACCTCCCCATCGTAAACGGACCATAAAGAAAGGAGCAGAGACAGGTGTGAGTAAGATTAGACATAGTTGTGTGCAATAAAAGGTTTATGATGTCCTGTGCCCTGATCCTCAATCTTGACCAGCTGCCGAACAAGGAACTGGCTCAACAAGTTTGGCCTCGGGCAACGGAGTCAGCTTGCCCAGGTCACACAGAAGTCAGCTAAAGGTGTACGTGTCCCAAGGACTCGTTCGGCCTTAGTCATTAGCCTATGTGAGGGCAACCACAAAATGGCTGCCGTACACAAAATGGAACCCAAGGGTTCAGAACGGAATCCCTGATTTCATGATGATCACGTTACTCGAACATAACGAAAAACACTCGTACATCTTACGCTCGCCATTTTCGGTCCGCTGATACCAAAATCGTCATGATACGACGACATTTATGAAACGCGTTCAGAATCTCAGAACCTCAGCCCCTCCTTTTTTCCTTACATAGGCAATAACCTAAACCCATGTCAGTCTGAATCTAGGTCTATACTCATCGGATCATCAAGATGTTGCTGTAGCATCATCCTATTACTTAGCACGTCTCGTGATACAGGTCTCCTTACACACGATGTAGCACAGAGACCACATATAGCAGGAGCACACTGTACACAAAGACAGAACAGGAAAAGGATGGCTAAGATCATTCCAATGACCATCAGAATCTTCCATCCCCACGTGGATATGAGTTCCCAGAACCATCCCATCAACGACCAATCTCCTTTATCCACGTGTATAGATTCGGAGATCTTGTGTAACTTGGAAATGGCCTGGTATACTGTCGGAGCATTGTCTGGAATGAAAACACAGCAGCTCGATTGGATCAATTTACATACCCCTCCTCTATCTGCAAGTATGGCGTCTAACGGAGAGTCATAAGGCGATCCGACTGGAGCTCAGCAGTCAGGTTACCAAGGGCACCGGCAGTTTCAACTACGGTGGACTCAACCACTCTCGTTAATTGCCGTATGTTCCTGCTGTTAACCATCGGTCCCCAAAACGGCAGAAAACCCTTCGAGAAATCTCCTAACTCTTGTCCTGCATTATCTTCCTTACTGAAGACACCTCTGACAACTCTCGTCTTGTGGTAATCTGCCGCAGCTGTGTAGGTAGGAGGCAACAGGAACGAGACAAAACATGTGCCTGAGAAATCAGGTGGCAACCATGTGTACGCTCTATCATAACAGACAAAATAGGTACCCTTAGCTGCTAGAAACGATGGGGACGTCAGGGACGCAAAAACATACGTCTCAGTGCAGATACTCTTCCCTAACTGAGCTCTTGGATTCTTGCCATTACCTTGCAGACAAAGATGACCCTGATGGGGTACGATCCAAATCGGAGAGGATCTTTTCGCTCGCTGGTTTTCACTCAGACTAACTCCATATCCAGTTACGTTCCATCCAATATATGCTAGTGTCTCATCTCTCGGGATTGTTTCATAGGAACTAACTCCTCTAATCATGTCGACTATTCCCTTAACTAGAGCACTATTCTTTGGATTGTCCTTCACAGAACGTAGGGGGTAGATTTCACGAGCATAGATGAACATCGTTCTGTATGCCCACACAGAACCATTGTAGCTGAATGGCAGGACCAGGTAGGGAATACCCTTATCGGTAGTATGGGGCATAAGGCCACACACCCAACAGTTAGTTGTGTTCACTACTAGTTGGTGTTGGTGTAGAAGCTGAACAAAGGAGTTATTAGCGAATTCCAACCTCCTAAATGACTCATGTTCAGGCAGAGGATGAAAAGAATGCGAAGAAACAGTAGAAGAAGGTATGGGCTGTGTAGTGGGTGCAAACGTCACTTGAAAAGAGAATATTATATATCCCATTAAAAACATCATCAAGCTAAGTAACATGAAAAGACACAATATTAAAAAACATTTTCTGCTCATGATTTTACACATTCTGGTTTTAAAATTCATTTCTTCAACAGGTCTCTCCATCTTGAAAAACTCCATCCTCTAACCGTGCTGCTCGCGGCGGTTGGGTGTTCCGTGCTAGGGAATGCGTCTGTCAGTCCAGGGAACGCCCTAGGACCAACCAGAACCGTCGACCTTGTGTTTCCGGCTTGCACTCCAAAGACTTGACACCACCACCCTACAGCTGAACCCGGATGGCGGTTCGAAAAACAAAAATTGGTCAAAACAGTTTCTCAGATGGGAGAGGTGAATGTTCAAAAATAGCAAAGAAAAGGATTTTCATTTTATTAGTCCCACAACTCTTGGTCGCAAATTATAACGGCCTTTCCCAGGCAATGTCTGATCTCGGAACAGGAGTTCAGGCTCGGTAGTGTCCAATCAAACTGACGGTGGCACAGCTTCTTGTAGAAGATCGTCGCTTTCTCGCTCAGAACTTGTCCCAATTAAACGTGCATCGCTAAAAGGCAGAAAACGAGGCACAGTGTCAGTTTCTGAATCAGGAATACCCTCCTGGACCCACCGGTCGTACGGCAGAGGCAAAGGAACCCTCTTACAGTGTACGCCGTGGATCCAGTTCTTCTTTCCTTGCACTCGCACTGCAGATCGCGTAGATAACAGCACCAAGTAGGAACCGAGCCAGCGGGGCTGATCGTTCTTTGTCCGCTGAAAGTTTTTGATCAGCACCCATGAGCCAGGATCGATGACATGTCCTGGATCTTCAGAAGCCTGAGGCAGTGTATCATGAACCTGTTGGTGTAAGACACGCAATTTAGCCGTCAAATCATATAAATAGTCAAGCAATACAGGGTGTTCAATCTCGCTGAATTTTGTCGGCCTCGGCACTCCCCATATGTTTGCCGGGCGACCAAAAATTATTTCATAGGGACTAAGTCCCACTCGAGAATGTACAGTCATTCTAGTTGACAGAAGTGCTAATGGCAACGCGTCAGGCCATTTAAGACCAGAGCTCGCCTGTATTTTGGCAAGTTTTAACTTAAGAGTGCCATTATAGCACTCTACTAGTCCAGCTGATTGTGGGTGATTTGCAGCGTGGAACTTCTGTCGTATTCCTAACCCATCACACACTTTCTTCATCACTTGACCCACAAATTCACTCCCATTATCGCTCCACACCATTCTCGGCAAACCGTACCTAGGGAAAAATTCCTTAACAAGGGCTTTAGCTGTGGACAAGGCAGTATTATCTTTTAGGGGATATGCTTCCACCCATCTCGAAAAGGCACAAACAACTACGAGTACGTATTTCAGGTTGTTGCACCTCTCCATGTGGATGAAGTCAAGCTGCAGAACCTCAAACGGATACGTCGGAGGCGCAAAGTGACCAGCTGGGGTTGGAGTTCCCTTACCAGGATTGTACTTCAAGCAAACCATACAATTCTTGACCACATTCTCTGCAGACTTAGGAATTCCAGCATTTTGCCATACCGGAGCCAACAACTTACAAATCCCTTTCACACTGATGTGAGCCATTCCATGCGCCATCATCACCACTGCAAGCACATACGCATCGGGTAACAACCATCGCTGATGCTCTGACAACTCAACCCAACAACCATTCGCATCCAACTTACCCGTACTCTCTCTCCATACACTCAACTCTTTCTCTGTAGCTTCAGCTTGAATAGACTTCACGCTTTCTATCGTATCCTCACACATCCCAACATCACCAATCCATCTTGCAGGGCCTGAAACATACATTCGACTCATCACATCCCTCGCCACTTCTTTCGCGACTTAATCTGCAAACGCGTTACCGCGACCAACGTCATCGGTAACCTTCTTGTGTGCACTGCATTTCACAATCGCAACTTGCAACGGCAAGGTAAGTGACTCTAGCAGCTCGTTCACCAGCTGACCATTTTGAATCTTCGCTCCATGAGACGTGAGGAACCCACGTTCCTTCCACAGGCGTCCAAAACTATGAGCCACACCAAACGCATAATGGCTGTCGGTATATATGGTCACTCTCTTCCCTTTCGATAACACACACGCTCTCGTAAGTGCAATCAACTCTGCTGCTTGAGCTGAATTATGTGGGATACGTGCAGCTTCAACAATCGTATGCAAAGTCGTAACAGCATATGCCGCAGTCGTATCACCATTCGGAAGCTTGAAACATGAACCATCCACCCATAAGGTACCATCACACTTCACAAGAGGAGTGTCCCTAAGGTCTATTCTCCCTTTTGTTTCCTCTTCTGTCCTGAGAAAGCAATCATGCTGTTCAGAAACGTCTGTCTCAACTGAAATTGGCAATAACGTAGCTGGATTTAACGTATTGCATCTCTTTATGTGTATATGACTCGCTAAAAGTGTCAGCTCATAACCTGACAATCGAGCACTAGTTAAGTGTTGTGTCTTGGTCCTGTTTAACAACGTATCGACTGCATGTGGAACCTTCACAATCAGCGCATTATTCATCACCAAACCAGCAGACTGTCGAATAGAAACAGCTGCTGCCGCTGTGGCTCTCAAACAACTCGGCAACGCTCTAGCTACCGGATCCAAGGTCGACGAGAAATACGCACATGGACGCTGCTTGTCCCCAAAAGATTGTGTCAACACTGACAACGCACATCCCTCTCTCTCGTGGACATAAAGTGTAAAGGGCTTACTGTAGTCGGGGGTACCCAACACAGGAGCCGAACACAATGCATCACGCAATTCGGAAAAACTTTTCTGACAATCGTCAGACCACGGGAGGGGACTCGGTGTATCTTTACAAGTCAATGCCACCAGAGGTTTGGCCAGCAGGGAAAAATTTGGAATCCATTGTCTGCAATATGACGTGATACCCAAGAAAGCACGCACTTCTCTCTGTGTAATTGGCACACTCATTTTCGCAATTGCTTGAATTCGTTCTGGGGTCAATCTTCTTCCCTCCTTCGATAAGAGATGACCTAGGTAGGTCACTTCCTGTCGACAATATTGTAACTTTGAAAGAGACACCTTGTGATGGAAGGCAGACAAATGACGCAACAACGACAAAGTAGCTTCTTTACAAATCTCCTCAGTATCGGCAGCTACTAACAAATCGTCGACGTACTGAAGAAGAGCAGCACCATCAGGTAAAACAATCGTATCAAGCTGTGTTTTCAAAGCCTGGCTATATATTGAAGGGCTCTCACAATAGCCTTGAGGAGCGCGTTTGAACCGGAAACTTCGACCTCCTAAAGAGAAACCAAAGATATCCCTACTCTCCTCTGCAATCGGGATGCTGAAGAAAGCATTCTTTAAATCAATCACCGAAAACCAAGTGGCCGAAGCTGGAATCATGGTCAATAAGGCAGTGATATCCGGAACAACAGAAAATTGCGGAACTACTATCTTGTTAACCTCTCTAAGATCGATCACAAACGTGTAAACAGGTGGCTGAGAAGAGTCAGTGCGTTTCAAGACAGGCAAAACAGGACTGTTGCACACATTACCTCTCGTTTCCTCAATCACTTCTTTCTCAATCAAATCATGGATAATCGCTAGCAACGCTCTTTCACCATCACTAGATATCCTCTACTGAGGAATGCGTGGCATTTTAACGTTCGCTTTCAGCGTCACAACATAGGGTGGTATCTTCAAAAGACCCACATCATTAGGACCAGTAGCCCAAATAGTATCAGGAAGAGAAGACAATTTGGTCGGAAGTTGATCCCTCGACAAATACATCGGAGAGACCACTTTCTTACCCAATGTAAGTTTTACTCCCGAAGGAGAATAATACAATGTTGCGTACAATCTTTTCAACAGATCCAGTCCCAACAAGTTCTCACCACAACCTGTCGTCAGAATAAGGGGTGCTTCGAATTCATGAGGTCCAAAAGAAAGGGACAAAGGATTAGAAATCATGTTTCTAACTGGGGCGCCAGAAAACCCTACTGAAACATTTGTTAAGCCAGACAAAGGTGCGCCAGGGAGTCTAGAGTGCATAATAGAACTCTTCGTAGCACCAGTATCCAACAGAAAAGGTTCTGACACACCCGATGTAATCACTTCAACATAAGGTCCACTCTGATCTACTGGAACTGAAACAACTCCCTCTCTTTGTCCATGGCTGTCCTAGCAATCATTACCATCTATATTCTCACCCTCGACATAGTAGTCGTCAGCATAGTACTGAGTCGTCCTACCAGACGCATTATTCTGCTGATCGAAACAATTCATTGAATTTTGTGAAGGAAAGGAACGCGCGTTCTTGGGGAACCCTCCACGTCCTCTACCTCTAGAAGCTTGCGGAACACCTCGACCTCTTGCACCAGAGACACCATTCATACGCTGTAACAAAACAGGGCAACTATGTTTAAAATGACCCTCTTCTTTGCAATATGCACATTGATTAGGACCTACAGGAAAACGCGGTTGAGAAGGTTCAAATCTTTGCGAGTTTCTCTGAAACTGCTGGGGTTGCTGGTAATCACGTTGGTTATTACGAGGCGGGTACGCTTGCTGTAAAAGAACCTTTCGTCTTCAAATCTTTAGTCTTTTTGTCTGCTCTATCCTTCTCATCCTTATCCCTATTTTCGTAGTATTGTGCAGTAGCCAATATCTGTGCTGATGAGGAGACAGCCCAAGAACTCTCGGAATCCTTTAACTTGGTACAAATCTCAGGGAGTAAATTATGCACAAACTTATCAACAAACAACCGTTGATCACCCTCGGTACTCATGTCTTGACCACTATGGTCAATAAACGTCTCTTCAAACCTAGTGAAGAAATCATATACGGTTTCATCCTTCTTCTACTTACACGCAGACAATTTGTCCCAATTTACTCTCATAGCGGGCATTAAAGTCTTCATGTAGGTAATGATCTTACCAGGAAGGTCTGCAACTAAAGGCTCAGGTTTAGCACCACCAACTTGTCGCGCATCCGCAGCACCAATATTAGCCCATGTTTCACCTAGCCCCGGCGCACGATCAGTATGACGAATCAAACCCCATAAAGGTTGTGGGACCACGTTTCCAAACAACATATCTATATCAGCTAGATTCATAACACATGAGTCTGCGGTCTGTGATAATTCCTTATAATACCCTGCAGGATTTTTATGGGGGGCGGGCAAAGCCTGCTTAAGGGCCAAAACTTCAGCACGTTTCCACGGAACATGTACCCAAACACGTTGAAAATGAGCCGGTACGGCATCAATTTGATTACCAACATCAGCCGCAACAGCTTCCTTCCATACAGGAGGAACTTCTCTCATTGGATATTGCCGCACCTTTCTTCTAACAGAGGGATCAGGCTCAAACAATGACCGAGAAGGAGACTCATTCCTGAACGAAAGCAGCGTCGCTACCGCTCTTTCGACGTCGGGACCCACAATCGTGCCTTTTGCAAACTCGGATTGCACATCGAACAACTCTGGCGGAGTTAGTTCCAGATCACCATCTTCCCATTCCTCACGAAGGAAAGTCAAAGACGTATCTCTGCTTCGGCGCTTCCCATTGACGGAAGACATCCATAACAGACTCTACATCATACCTTAAAGGACGAGTGACCCATTTATGCGCTAACTGATCCAATACTTCCCTCTCTTGGGAATCAGGCAGTTGACTACGCAACTGTTTACGCTCTGAAACGGGGGTCGTATTAAATGACCCAAAGAAAGCGGACAAAAGAGTAGTGACGGTGTCAGTCATCCTCTGTCGAACAGAAGGAGAAGTTGACAGGACAGGAGATAAAGCGGACTGAGAAAAGGTCAACGTAGGAGCAGTAGCAGAGGAGGCAGCGAGAACAGGCGAAAAGGTCGCAGTAATTAAAGGCTGAGCAGGTAGCAAAGTCGGCAGCCCTTGGGAAGGCTGCACCAGAGGAGTAGGAGCCAACTGAAGAGGAGCTGGCGGTTGTATAACAGCATGAGGCAAAACAGCCGGTGGTTGCGCAACTAAAGGTTGCGGAGGTGCTGTAGCATTCTGAGCATAAGGGGGTGGCGAAGTCAACAAATGCGACATCAAAGGATATTTCACAAGATCCTTTATCGCATTTTGCTGAAGAGGCGGCAAAACTGGATAGCATTTATCTACCGCCATTTTACGTTGCCTATGCAACTGCTCACTCGCTTGTTCTTCTTCATTATCTTTAAACTGTATAGCCGCTTGCATTACCGATATACCCTTTTCTCTTTTATTTTTCTTCGCTAATTTAATTTCTTTCTGTTTGGCTTCCTTTCGCCATGGACGGAAAGAGTCAAACATCGCCGGCCGGGCTTTCTTCTTAAACAGTCTAACTTCTAGATTATCTAAAACGTCCGTGTCAAAACTACCATATTGGGGCCATTTGAGGACACCGTCCTTCCTAGTGTACCTGATCCATACCTCATCATACGTGATGGGGCCCACGCCATGTTTCACATACAGCTCATAGGTTGGAGTTCCAATCGGAGGAACCGGACACGAGTCCTCCAATCGGGAATCCCTATTACAACCACAACAAAATATCCTTCCAAGTCTGCTAAGACCAGGCATCTTCGCTCTCTAGTCTAGCTTCAAACTTCAACGGAGTATCGATTGCGATAGGCTCGTGAATACACAAGTCCCTCGGCTTTGGAGCTTGCAAGTCCCAAATCAAAGAACCTAAATCAAAGATCCCAAGGGATACCCAAAACTAAGGACTGGGAGACGCTCCACTCATACTTAACTAAAATATCGATGACGTCGCCAGAAGATCCGTCTATCGTCTCGCTCTACAAATCATCAAAGGTTCCAAAACAGGGCGATAGTCAGGGCAGCAGTCCTTCGTAGCCGTCGGAAAGCGGGGAACCTCGCAGCAAAGACTTTCGGACCACCACGACATACAGGGGTCGATGAAGTGGTTGGCCTTCCTCCAGAATTTTCACACAAAGCTCCTCACGATCGTCAGGCTTGGACCAGTACCGCTGAAGTCGCCCTACGTTGGGCGCCAAATGAAGAACCGGGTTATTTAAGACCCAGCGGGGTCAGGGGACACGCCCAAAATCTCCGAGTTCACCTGTCTTCTAAATACAGAGACACGGAATCTTCTTGGTGACGTCAAAGATCGAATTTATTGGCTGCAACCAGAAATAGAGGTCCACGAAGTACAATTGCTGTATATTCGTAGGAGACTGCTCAATTTTACAAAGCAAGCCATCCCTTTTATACCAAATATTGTGCTTCAGGCAAACATTTCTTATTTACAGTTGACCAATCCCATGTGTACACGACAAAAAGCATTGCATGACAAACCCACATTTCATTGTCCTGCCCACCATCAATTACCCGGGAAGGCCCAACACTCTTCATCAGATAAGTCGAGCGGACCCCTAATAAAAACGGGCACCTCCCCATCGTAAATGGACCATAAAGAAAGGAGCAGAGACAGGTGTGAGTAAGATTAGACATAGTTGTGTGCAATAAAAGGTTTATGATGTCCTGTGCCCTGATCCTCAATCTTGACCAGCTGCCGAACAAGGAACTGGCACAACAAGTTTGGCCTCGGGCAACGGAGTCAGCTTGCCCAGGTCACACAGAAGTCAGCTAAAGGTGTACGTGTCCCAAGGACTCGTTTGGCCTTAGTCATTGGCCTATGTGAGGGCAACCACAAAATGGCTGCCGTACACAAAATGGAACCCAAGGGTTCAGAACGGAATCCCTGATTTCATGATGATCACGTTACTCGAACATGACGAAAAACACTCGTACATCTTACGCTCGCCATTTGCGGTCCGCTGATACCAAAATCGTGATGATACGACGACATTTATGAAACGCGTTCAGAATCTCAGAACCTCACCATACCCGGATCACTAAAGACATCCTTGTCCGTTTCCTTATCGTTTTGCGGGTACTTCTGGGGTTTCGGGAGTCGTGGGGCCATGTTTTGTTTCTCCGTGTGTCTTGGCCGTGAGATGCCAATTTTCAGCGTGTTGAGCCAGAAAAGTGCTTTTGGCAGTCTTGGTGCACTTTTCACTACCCAAATAGAGATGCGTTGAATCAGTTTAAGTGGATAAAGCATATTCCTCTTTCCTCCATAGTCTATAGCAGCAACAGTCAGCAGCGTTTCAAAGGCATTTCCATACACTTTCCACCATTATACAGGAGCAAGGAGAGGAGCGTCTGCACCCTACGGCCTGTCAGCGGCCATCTTGCCTCCTTCTTGAAAAAAAATAGCTGCCATCTTTCCAATGCACTTTACGGTACTCATTTTGTATTTGTCTTAATACATCTGGTATTACTGCTAATGAAGGAATACCATGAGTTCTGGTATATATGGCAGAAAAGACTGTACCCCAAGAGGTACAATCCTCTAACTGTTGTGTAATCCACATGGGCAAGCAGATTGTTAACATTCTGTGGGGGAGATTGTCAAGAACGTGTGATAACTATCGCAAAAATAGCTTAACTCACCTTTCAACATCGCAGTCTATTGTGGGAAAATAATGCTGTATTAACTAAGTATTTACAACACAGAGGCACCATGTGATAGGCCCACAACAACGTATCAAATGTCCGCGATAAAGCCAACGTGATGCCACTTAAATGCAAAACACACATGCAAAAAAAAGTTTCATGAGGCCAATCGTGATACAAAAAAAAGCAAAAACCAGCGACAGGCCTGCAAATCCCACACATCAGGTAGGAAAATTCACTATAAAAGCAACAAAAAGAACACACCAAAACATTTCAAAGTGAGTAGCAACATGGATGCACCCGGACCAAGTGCAGAGGTCAACGCGAACCCCACAAGCCCCACAGAACACCAGCAAGGAACAATGGGGTTGGGGAAGGCCAAGAGGAAGAGGGAGAGGAAGACGGGGTTCAGTCCGCAGGAAAACCAGATCAGCATCACAGAGGTGACAGAATACTACCATCAACTGACCCACAGTTGGAATGTCGAGGAGGTTAGGCGCTGGCATGATGTGAAAATCTAAACCAAGCACAGACCCGCTGCCAACCGGAAAGCAGTAACGGCGGCAGGGGATTCCAGCACCACAGGAGGAGCAGGAGTAAATGGAGGCCACAGTCATCACTGTGGAGACGGTGCAAGGAGTTGGGAGTCCGGACACAGCTCGAGAGGACCTGACACAACATCAACAGATTGAGTAACGACCACGGACTGGGGGTCCAGAGGGAGATGGGCACAATGGCACACATGTACACCCCCTCGATCATGCCCCTGGTCCCCGTGCACACTGCAGCACACACACATAGCAATAACAGCACATCCACATTAACAACAATGTGGTGCAATGTGCAACCCTGACAATGCAGAACAGAGGACACAACTGGCTCTGCCCATGCGCAGAAACAGGCCAACTACATCAAACAGAGCAGGAAACTGTGAGATGGAAATGTACATGTACAACCTCACATCCGTCATGTAGTCCAAATGTCCACAGTCCCGCATCAAAATCCAGCACCTCCCAAACATCCACATTGTACATTGTCATACAGTCTGCATGTAAACAAGAACAATGTGCCAACATTCATGTCAATACAATGTCAACATGCATGCCCCCTTCACATGGCAGAGGGACAAACAACACCTCTAGCAGAGCAGCCCGGACAACTCATCAGTGATGCTGGAGAGGACCACCACACCTTCGACACCGACCCCTTTACAATAGCTCATGGACATCCCAGGCAACCCACCACCAGAGCAGCCAAGCTAGATAGAGGAGAACCAAGCCCCTCCACAGACCACACAGCAGGAAGCAGCCACCAGCACGGCTGGCTCCCAGCACTTCACTGAGCCACACATGGCATTCCACGGGCAGGCAGCAGAATGCCAAAAGGGGGTGGCCGAAGGGGTGCAGGTGGGGCCCGAACCCATGGAAGATGGACGAGATCACATACATGGGTGTCTCATTCCCTTCAGGGACCACCTACACCACACAGGAGACCCACAGTGGGACAGAGACACATGCATTTGCACATTTCCAGTACAAGAGTCATGCAATTATCATTCACACACCCACGCTGGAACTGCGTTCGATGGCCCAGTTCACTCGTCTTATGCATTGAGTGGGTGATGACAAAGCTACATGTCCAGACTCTAACCCGCTGCCTGCGGTGACATGGTTGCATCTGCTGTACACAGCACAATGTAATGTTGTAGTGCCCGGGGCCCTCATGCATACATCATGACCACACGGACACATGCAGATAGTGTGTGGAACTGGCTATGGGCACGTGCGCCCTGTCCCTTTATTGGCAGGGTCACATGTACAGTGACGCCTGTGCTGTATAGGTGTGGGGTGAGTGTAAGCCAGCCCACACGGAGTGGTTGGTGCTGGCAACAACTTGAAAAGTGATCACTATTAAAACAGAAAAAGAAAACACCAGCATAACATAAACAACTGCGAAGCATCATGGTGGTAGCCGGAGCAAGTACAGAGGTCACCCAAAATGCAAACAGAAGTGTCCGTGAGTTGCAGTGCACTGAGGTTGGGGCACTAGATCTGAGCATGCCCATTGAATGTATTGTGTAGGATTGTGTCCCTTTGGGATATACCTGATGCAGCTGCAGTGGGGTGTGTTACACCTGCATCATCTTCCTCCTCATCGTCCCAGGTCTACCACACTGCCTGAGGTGACATTGCTGCGTAACCTCTCCACAGCATAAAACTCAATCAGTAATGGTCCATGGGTTGTGGTGCACTGAGTTAGTGGCACCAGGAGTGCTGTGCAGGGTATGAGGCAGATGATGGAATCGATAACAGGTGTGAGCAACTCCGTTAGTCTGCCAGTACCATTGGTTCAACTCTGGAAGTTGAAGGTTGGAGTTGGTCCTGGCGGTGGTGACGTGTGCCTCCTGTGGTGATGCGACGTCTGGGCCAGACAGGACTCGATTTGATGTGTGAGCCTTGGTGGACCGCAGTTGCGGCCGGTGGCAGCGGACAGTGCAGGGCCACATACACATGGCTTTGATGACCCTGAGGCCATCGTCTCAGAGGCCATCCAATATCTCAGAAGACAGGGTCCCTGACTTAAGCTGCACAGAGTTAGTTGCCCCGGATGCACTGGCTGGGGTGACATGGTTGCATCCACTGTCTACTACAGTCCAAACACCAGCTGGATATGTCGACATGGATATGTCAGCACATCCACGCCACACTTGGCATTGTGTACCTTCTTATTCATGGGTCACTTGCCTCCTTTGCACATGCCTGGTTCCCACCTCTCCCCACATCCTCCTATTGTGTAGCTGAGGTGCCATGCCGTTAATGGCTTGTGTACATGGCTAGCCCAGGTTCCCACAGTAAGTTGTGCTGTTGTGTCTGGTAGGTGGGCATGTTGCTTGGCATTTTGTATGTGAGATTGTAACAAGTGCATTCTAAGTGTTGTGAGTTGCATGATTGTGGAGTTGAGGTGTGTAGTGTGTTCATTTGGTACTTGCCAACGAGCAGTGTATTTCTGTGGGTGCCATCCTGATAGCTCTGGTCGATGATGGACTATCAGAAGACGTAGGAATCATGCACAATGCCTGGGTAGATGGCAACGACATTGGTGAAGAGCCCCCAGTGGTCCACTATTGCCTGCACATTTCTGTTGCGGTTATTATGTGCTGTGTTGGCAGGGGGTACAAGTAGGACATGTGTGCAGTCAATTGCCCCTAACACGTGCGGGAAGCCAGCTATGGCATAGTCGCCTTGCTTGGTCTCCAGTTGTTCCTGCGCAGTGTGGGGGAAGTATTGATAGTGGGGTACCAAGCTGATGATGTCATCCATAACTGTTGTGGGGACCTTGAATTGGGCTGGCTGTGAGATTCCTCCAACTCTGGCGGTTGTTGGTTGGAGGGTACCAGAGGCCAACAGGTGCACACGTCAGCAGCTTTATCTGAGGTGGGATGTTGGTTGTCCAATGTATTAGTACTGTCAGCCTGTGGGCAATGGTGGTCAGGATGCGGAGGATGGTTGTCTCTTTGTGCCTGTAGTGGGCAATAACATTCTCTGGTATTGGGTCTGTGAGGCTGGGTGTTTTCTGAAAGTTGCTGTCTTTGTCTGCTCTGCCTCAGTGTTGGTCTGGGGGGGCAGTAGGGGTCCGGGGGGTGGGTGTTGTGGCCCTCTTGGGTGTCTGGCCTGCATGATCAGTGGCTCCATGGCATCTGTTGGTCTTTAGGTGGGCTCTGGACTGGGCTCCCTTTTATGGTGCAGGCTGACATCCGACCTTACACCAGGTTTGAGCAGGTGTTAAGTTCCTGCTTCTAAAGCACCTTATCACATGTTTTGTGATCTTATCACCGATCTGCCTGGTCATTGAGAATGTTGCTAAGTGGTGTTGCTGCGGCTTCTTGCACAAGAATGCCTACTCTGTACCTCAATAGTTGCCGGGGTCGTCAGTGGCGATGTTTTTTGCCGCTGCTATCGTAGGTACACTGGTGATTAGCACCAGCTTGTGACTGGGGCGATACATTTATTGCCATTTTGGCTGCGATAAGGTGCGGATAACTCGGCGATTTGTGCTTGAGAATATGCCCCTGTGTTTTTCAAATTGTAATTGTAATTGTAATTGCATTTATATAGCCCTTACTACCCCTGATGAGGCGCCGAAGCACTTTTTCGGCGAGTAACACGCTACTCCGGGACCCATAGAGGATTAATGTTGAATTACAACATGCAAGTACATTTTAAGTGGTGGATAGGTTAGTCAGTTAATTGGATTTGGAATGATAGCAGAAGGATAGAGGAGGTCAAAGGTTTGTATTTATATAGCGCTTGTTGACGCTTGCTATTCAGGAAGCCTACAAAGGATAAGTGGTGAATTAATATGGTGAAATATAAAGTAATTTCAGTGGTGGATATTAGTCAGTTACTTGGAGTGAGAAGGATAGCGGAGGGATAAAAGGGGAAGAAAGATTTGCATTCATATAGCACTTGTTACCCCTGATGGGTGTTGAAGCGCTTTTCTGGCGAGTATCACGCCACTCCGGAACCCATAAAGGATTACTGTTGAAAATTAGTATAGTAAAAAATATAAAGTAATTTGAGTAGTGGACATGTTATCCAGTTATTTGGGCAGTATATTAGTATAGTTTAATATGGAATTTGAAAAGTGAACATGTTAGTCTGTTAATTTCGATTGAAAACGATAGTGGAGGGATAAAAGAGTAAAGGATTTTTTTTTTAGGACTTAGTAGTAGGAGGAGGCTTTTGGATGAGTAAAAAGGAGTTTTGGAGGGGACGACTCAGAGGGAAGAGGTTAGAAAGGTTTGTTTTAGGGGATCGGTATAGTAAAAGAAGTGTCAGATTAGGCAAGGAGGGGTAGAGTAGGAGAGAGTCTGGAAAGTGTTATTTTGGCAATCATAGTAGTGGTATTGGGTTTGGGATAAATGAGAGAGTGGATGTAGAGAATATATTTATATATGTATAGGATGAGAGATAGGGTAGTGCATTGGAAGGAGTAGTAGAAGAAGTTTGAGATGAGTCAGAAGGTTGGGCTAGAAGATATATTAAGTGAAGTATAGGCTGAGAAATAGGGAAGTGCATTGGATATGCCTTTTCAGGAGAAAAGTAACAGACACACAGATCCAAGTACATGGAAGGTACATAGATGCACAATGGAAGTATGTACATGTAGACCAAAAATGATTTTTATTTATTTATTATTATTATTATTTTTCTCTCTCAACAACATCATTATTTTACATGTTTATACAAAGTAATACACAAAATAGGTAAATATCTATAGTAAAAAAAATGCCTGTATACAGAGGGATATCCTGTAAATGTCTGTTTGCGTATGGTGCTTATGTGGGGAAGTGCCAAATCTTGAGTAGTTTTCTGAATATAAGGTGGTTGTCAGTGGACCTTATGTTGGGGGGTAAAGAGTTCCATAGTTTGGCTGCTTGAACAGAGAAGGATGTGCCAACCATGTTTTATTTCTTGTATGGTGGGATTTTGAGTTGAGATGCTCCTTTAGAGCGGAGGTTCCTTTGTTGAATGTGTTTGGTGATTTTATTCCTGATAAAGAGTGGTCCCATTCTATGCATTGCTTTGTGGGTGATACAAAGCAGTTTGAACGTGGATCTTCTGGCAACCGGTAACCAATGCAGGGTTTTCAAGGCAGGGGAGATGTGGTCTCGCTGTCTGATATGCAAGAGTTGTCTGGCAGCCGAGTTCTGAATCCGTTGTAGTCTTTTAATGGTCGTTAAAGGTGATCCGTGGTAAGGGCTATTGGCGTAATCAAGTTTGGACAGAACAAGGGAGGTGGTAGCTTGGACCTTGTGTGGAAATCCCAAATGAGGGAAAATTGTTTCTTTCTTATTTAAAATAATTTTTATTGAAGATTTTACAAGACAATACATTTCATAGTACAAAGCAGAGAGGAATAATTGTATAATGTGGTATGTGGGTGACATGGGAGCATCTTCACATATTTTGAGGTGCTAACATCTTGGGAAGGATGCGATGTGATGAGGCGGAAGAGGACTTTAGTGTTAAAGCAAAGTGTCTTGTGTCTTATACTTGGAGAGATGAAAGGGATGATGAGGGTGGGGTATATTGGCGATATTTTTAATGCCCCATATAGTATCCGGGTATAGGGGAATAATGAGAAAGTGAAGGGAAGGAAATGAGAGAGAACAGTAAGAAGAAAGCGAGAGGTGGAGGAAAAAAGGAAGAAGTAGGAGTAGGAGAGGGTGTTTGGGGTGGTGAGGTGACGTTGAGGTGAGAGCGTCTGGATGGGGTCACAATAGTTAAAGGGGGACACACAGCCTCCAAACGTTACTCTATGCTTACTCCCACATTCTCCTCTTTAAATAAACCTGAACAGATCAAATGGGGAAAGCTCTTGGATACTACAAACAGCTTCGACATTACGCCGCCTAACTAACCCTTCATCCGGGCTAACCTCAGTCACTTCTAATAAAACCACCTTTAGCACAATGTAGACTCTACCTCTTATATGGCCCACTGGACTCTGCTAAACTTTTAAAACTGTGTCACAACGAATCTGATATTTGCTGGAGCTGTGGGAAAGAGTCAGGGGACCCGCACCATATGATCCTCGACTGTACCTTCTCTGAAAAATGAATTGAAACCATTTAAATTCTTCATATGAAACAGTCTTCTGAACTTTCCTCATTTGCTCAGGGCATTTTCCCCTCTGACACTGGCTCTAGGCTGGACTAAGAGGAATGCATTCTATGGGATATCCTTGTCTCCACCCGGTCTTAACCCCTTGAAAGCGGCGCAAATTCCGCCGCGGTGCTGGGCAAATAATGAGTGGGCGGGGTTCGGACGGCCAGCGGCCATCCTCCGCACACGCCCACCGTGACGCGTGACGTCCGGGAGCCAAATCTATCCTATCTGAATGGAAAGACCTTTCCAACAGGCCCGGACTGGCCGTTGTGGGCACCGGGCAATCCCCCGGTCGGCCGCAAGGGTGGGGGCCGGTTTTGGGCCCTGGGGGCCGTTTTTGTTGCAGAGCCGGTTTTGCAGCATAGCTGCAAAATCGGCCCTGTAACAAAATCGGCTGAAAAGCGGCCCTGGCAAAGCGCTGGCCCCCCGGGGGGGCCGGCTAAGCACTTTGCCAGGGCCGGTTTTGGTTCCCAGTCCGGCCCTGCTTTCCAAGCTTTCGGTCCATGCATGGTGAGAGGGGGTTCAGTTTACCAGGGGAGCTGACAACTCACTGAACTCTTTTTTAAAAACCCCATCAAAGAAAAACCAAATAATATGGTCAAATGTGGACACCTACATCTCTAACTTATGCTTCCTGTAGGTGCCATCCATCCCCCATACTCTCACACACCCCACCATCCAGAAGGAGATTGTTTCTTTTAAATACTTGTACACATTTTCGTTCCTTCCCTCTTTGCGCAAGAGCACACAGTACCTGCGTATTCAAAACACCCAAAAGTTGCTAATAATTGTGTACAGGAAAGGGCTGGAGTGTGAGGGAAAATAAGCCCCTCAATAAATAGGGACAATCAGAATCAAATGCTGTGCAGGCGAAATTTAAAGAGCACATATTTACTTCAGTATTATGGAAATTAAAAATAAAATCCACGCACATTTTGATTTTGTTCAATTTTTAGGTATTAGCCTTAAAGTAAAAAAAAAATACTAGCATATGGTGGCTAGCAAGTTGTAAAAGAGGTGAATGTAGAATGGTACTTGGCACACACGTTGTAAGCCTAAAATATGTGTTTCGCACATCAAAGTGAAAATGCGGAAAGAGACAACTCTGTTGACAGAGTGTAACAGGCTGGCTGGCTAGATCTTTAATCTGCATAGATCTTATTGCCGCTATAACAGTTTCTGAAGTCTCCAGAGTGAAAGGGCCCTAACCACCCCGAGCACCATATGCTAAAGTCACACCTAGACTCCAAAGGAGGCTTTCATTTGTGAATTTTCCCCGCTCTGTCAACAAGCTTTTGCAATGCAATAGGTCTCGCATGAGGAAAGTTTGAGATATTGGTATTGTAAATGAAATTTATTTTAATTATGTGTTCGTTTTGAAAAAAGCGAAATTAATAGCTTTGTCATTTACAATGCCAATAGTTATAACTTTCGCAAATGTGACACCTATAGCATTTATAATGCAATATGTGTTGTATTTACGTGACTTAAATGTATTGCTATTACACATTACAATGGCTTTTAATTTTTTTAAATAATTGATTCTTAAATAAAAGTTATTGTAAATGTAATTTATAATGGCCATAGCTTAAACTTTTGTAAATAACTTTTATGAAGATTATGTTCAGTGTATTTTATTGTGACAAAAATCCAAGAACAGAAGTGAAATATTAACATCTTTTTGTGACATTTGTAATAAAGCTTGAAACATTGAGAGAACATATTTGAACCAGTTGTTGTTGATTGGTTGCACAGATTGATGCTGTGGTGGCGCTGAGTGATGTGGTTGCGACGAGTGATGCTCTGGCGTTCAGTGATGCTGTGGTAGCACATAGTGATATTGTGGTGCCCCTGAGTGGTGCTGTGGTGGTGCTTAGTGATGCTGTGATGATGCAATAGATAGAGTGAGTGCAATAGATAGATAGAGTGAGTGCGATAGAGTGAGGGCGATAGATAGATAGAGTGAGGGAGATATAGATAGATAGATAGATAGATAGATAGATAGATAGAGATAGATAGAGTGAGGGTGATAGATAGATAGATAGAGTGAGGGCGATAGATAAATAGATAGATAGAGAGATAGATAGATAGATAGAGACATAGATAGATAGATAGATAGATAGATAGATAGATAGATAGATAGATAGATAGATAGATAGATAGAGGGCGATAGACAGATAAATAGAGTGATGGTGATAGATGGTGAGTGCGATAGATAGACAGATAGAGTGAGGGCGATAGACAGATAGATAGAGTCAGGGCGATAGATAGAGTGAGGGTGATAGATAGATAGATAGATAGATAGATAGATAGATAGATAGATAGATAGATAGATAGAGTGAGGGCGAGAGATACAGTGAGTGCGATAGATAGATATATAGATAGATAGATAGATAGATAGATGGTTGTGTGTGTGGTTGTGTGTGGTTGTGTGTGTGCTTGTGTGTGTGGTCATGTGTGTGGTTGTGTGGTTGTGGTTGTGTCTGTGGTTGTGGTTGTGTGTGTGTGGTTGTGTGTGTGTGGTTGTGTGTGTGGGGTTGTGTGTGTTGTGTTTGGGGTTGTGTGTGGTTGTGTGTTGTGTTTGGGGTGTGTGTGTGGTTGTGGGGTTTTGTGTGTGGTTGTGTGGTTGAGTGTGGTTGTGTGTGATTGAGTGTGGTTGTGTGTCATTGTGTGTGTGCTAGTGGTTGTGTGTGTGTGTGTGGTTGTGTGTGGGTGGTTGTGTGTGTGGTTGTGTGTGTGTAGTTGTGTGTGGGGGGATTGTGTGTGTGGGTGGTTGTATCTGTGTGGGGTTGTGTGTGTGGGGGGTTGTGTGTGTGGTGTTGTGTGTGGGGGGTGTGTGGGGGGTTGTGTGTGTGGGGTTGTTGGTGGGGGTTGTGTGTGGGGGGTTGTGTGTGTGGGGGGGTTGTGTGTGTCTGGTTGTGTGTGTGGGGTTGTGTGTGTGTGGGATTGTGTGTGTGTGGGGTTGCGTGTAGGAGGGTTGTATGTAGGAGGGTTGTGTGGTGGTGTGTGTGGGGGCGTTGTGTGTGTGTGAGGGGTTGTGTGTGTGGGGTTGTGTGTGTGTAGGTGGGTTATGTGTTTGTGGGGGGGTGTGGGGTGTGTGTGGGGTGTGTGTGTGTGTGTGTGTGTAGGGGGTGTGTGTGTTGGGGGTTTGGGGTGTGTGTGTGGGGGGTTGTGTGGGTGGGATAATGTGTGTGGGGGTTGTGTGTGTGGGGGTGGGTTATGTTTGTGTGTGGAGTTGTGTCTGTGGGGTTGTGTGTGTGGGTGTGTGTGTGGGTGTGTTTGGGGGGTGTGGGGGTGTGTGGGTGGGTGTGTGGGGTTGTGTGTGGGGTTGTGTGTGTGGTGTTGTGGGTGTGTGGTGTTGTGTGTGTGTGGGGTTGAATGTGGGGTTGTGTGTGGGTGTGTGTTTGGGTGGGGGTGTGTGGGTGGGGGTGTGGGGGCGTGTGTGTGGGGGCGTGTGTGTGGGCATGGGTGTGTGGGGTGTGTGGGGGGTTGTGTGGTGTGTGTGTGTGTGTGTGTGTGTGTGTGGGGGGCGGGGGGTGTGGGGGTTGTGTGTGTGGGGTTGTGTGTGTGGTTGTCTGTGTGTGTGGGGGGGGGTGGGGGGTTTGTCTGTGTGTGTGGGTGTGTCTGTGTGCGGGTGTGTGTGTGTGGGTGTGTGGGGTGTGTGTGTGGGAGTTGTGTGGTGTGTGTGTGGGGTTGTGTGTGTGGGGTGGTGTGTGTGGAGGGTTGTGTGTGGGGTAGTGTAGAGTTGTGTGTGGGGGTTGTTAGTGTGGGGTTGTGTGTGGGTGTGTGTGTGGGGTGTGTGTGTGGGGTTGTGTGTGGGGGATTGCACCATATACTCTAAATGGCAGCAATGCACTTACAACGTCTAAGAATGTACTTAGACACTGTAAGGGTACACGGCTCATGCGCCTGTACCCTCACCACTGGTATAGGGCACCCAGATAGAGGGGTGACTGATCTATACCAGGATAGTGGGTTGTAGGCATGGCACACAGGGATGTGTGCCATATCAACTCTTCACTTTGTTCTGCACCAAGACACGCAGCCTGCAAAGGCAGTGTGTAAGTGTAAAGGTACAGGACCTTGTGTGGCAAAATAAGTGCTGCACCCCTTCAAAGCCTTCTCTGGTCACATTGCCCTGGGTACCTGTGGTACCATTTACCAGGGGCTGACCTGTCGCCAGAGATGCGAATTGGGTTTTGTTTTCAATGCAGGTTTAGGGAAAGAATATAGGCCCTGGGTACCTGATTTAAGGAGCCCAGGGCACACTCAGTCAAAGCACATCAGCAGTTCAGCAAAAGGTGGGGGCTACCATGCAAAAAGAGGGTACTTTCTCACACTAGGTGTGCCCTATATATCACAAAACAATCTGTTTTTTTGCAAGGGGGTCACCTGTGTTTTTGGTCCTGGGCTTGGACCGTCTAGGGAAACCTACCAAAACCCAGACATTTCTGAAATCTACACATCTGGGGAAGTCCTGTCGCGGGCACTAGGCCTACCCACAAGTGAGGCACCATTTTTATTGGTAGACTGCTGAATAGGTGGACGTTTGTGGCTTCCCCACAGATTCCAGAACTTGCCATCACAGAAATGTGAGGAAAATGTCTTTTATTTTTGTACAAATTTTGAGATTTGAAAGGGATTCTTAGTATCATAACTTGGGGAGAGCCAAACAAGTCACGCCATCCTTGACTCCCCTGGCTGCCTAGTTTGAAAAAATCTACAGATTTACTAGGTTTCTCTAGGTTCCGACTGAGCTAGGTCTCAAAATCTACAGCTAGCCCCATTGCAAAAAAAGGGTCAGTTTTCAGTGGAAAAATATGATGTGTCTACGTTGTCTATTGACCCATTTCCTGTCGCAGGCACTAGGCCTAGCCACAACAGTGAGGTACCGTTTTTATTAGGAGACATAGGGGAACACAGAATAGAAGAAAAAAAAGTGTTATTATCAGTTGTCTTTCTATGTTTGTGTGCCTTCCAAATGTAAGACAGTGTGTAAAAGAGAAGACATTTTGAAAAATGCCCTCTTATTCACATACTAGTATGTTTACCCACAAATTCAGAGATGTGCAAATAACCACTGCTTCTAAACTCCATATCTTCATCCCGTTTTGTAAATTCATAGGTTTCCTTGATACCTATTTTCTCACTCTTTATATTTTACCAAATACATTGTTGGTTCACATTTAAAAAACATTGCAAGGTGCAGCTCAGTTATTGGCTCTGGATGCCTCAGGTTCGTGGTAAACCGAGAAGCCCGATATATCCCGACAACCATAATGGTCAAACGGACATAATGGCATAGTGCTTTCAATAATTTGCCATAGTTAGAATGAGTTACAGGAGAAAATGCAGGCACATATGGCTGTTTCTTTTGACTCAATTTCAATATTTATAATTTTATCTGTTACTTTCTATAGGGAAAACTTGAAGGATCTACACAAATGACCCCATGCTGAATTCAAAATGTTATCTACTTTCCAAAAATGTATAGCTTTCCAGGATCTATTATTGGTTTCACACCCATTTCCACCACTAACTGGTTGGAGGTTAAAGCACAAAAAAATAGAAAAAATGGGATAAGTCCCACTAAAATGCCAAAACTGTGTAGAAAATGTTTGTTTTCTGACAAACATCTTCCTGTTCCTGAAAGCTGGGAAGATGGTGATTTTAGCACCATGAGCTGTTGATACCATTTGCTGGGGAAAAACAGACACTTTCTTCTGCATCGCTTTTTTCTTATCCCCTCCCCCCCCCAAAAAAAGAAATGTTGCTGGATTTTGGCTAATGTTTGGTCCACTCCAAAGGAATCCTCAAACCCTGGGTAGCTTTAGAATTCACAGGATTTTGGGGAAAAAGGCGCTAATTTGGTGTGGACACCTTATGTGGACAAAACATTATGGTGGCCTAAGCGTGAACTACCCCAAATAGCCAAAAAAGGGTGTGGCACAGGGGGAGGGCCTGGCGGCAATAGGGTTACTCCCTCAGTATGTGAACTAGTGCTACAGTAGGACTATTCCTCATGGTCTTAAATGAATTTTTGAATTAGGTCCCTAGTTTTTAATAAAATAACATGCTGATAATTACCATTTTACTTGCTACATAATTTAGCTACTCTTGCTTGACAGTTTACACATAGATTATGCTAATCCTATGCTTTTTCTTTTGGTTCATTTTGTTTCTTGTCACCTCATGTACTCGTTTCTCTGATATTCTTTTTTTCCCCTTGTTAAGGACCTCTCACTCTAACTCCATCTTAATAGCTTTAATTTCCCTGTCAGCTATATTTCTACCAGGTCCGCAGAAAATAGCTGTTACTCTTGGGACTGTTTACTTAAAGGAACATTGTTTAGGTATTTAATTCATCAAAGAGTGAATAATTTATTAATGTTTTACCTGTATTAACAGATAACAGATGGTACAATGGCAATGCAAATATAGTATCGCTCTGTGTATTACAACAAGGAGTATATAAATGAGTGTGCTTCTTGTGTTAAGATCTAAGGCAAAATAGAGACCAAAGACATCTGCAGAAGATTCGTCTTCTCCATCAATACAGGTAATGACTACATCTGCTTATTAGTTTTTGGAGCTGAGGTAGACATAAAAGCTAATCAACATTTACATGGTTTTATCAGATATCCTGCAACCATCAGTATATGTGTGGGGTTCTAAGAGCTGTATCAAGCAGAAATCTCTAGAATAAAAGCTAAATTGATGTCACTAATGGAAAGAGAGTAACTAAGAATGAGGAATTACAATGTTTATTCAGAACAAGCCTGGTGCCCGTGGACCTACTGAACTGATAAAAAAAGTGTTGTCCCCAGAGCAGGGGCAATCCCGCCTCTGTTGCGTCCAGCGCTGCAGTGAAAGAGGGTTGAGACTGCCACTCTGTCATTCAATGCAGAGGGACTAGGAGCACGTTGAGGATGAGGCAGGGACCCTCTACAAGGCAGTGCAGCGCGTCACTGGACCCAACGCAAGGGTGACTGGGAAGATCCCTGAGACCCCATAGAGTCCTGCTAAAGGGCATCCTCAATGGGATACACTGACTGGGTACACTTCAATGGTGGCACACAATTAGTGAGACACCAGATGGACTATTGCTCTTGTACCTGCATCTGTAATGCCACTCAAGGGCAGATGTGTTTCCTCATTTTTAAGGGGACATGCCCCCATGCCCTTAAGGAGACACCAACTTGGGATCCATAATACAGAAGGTGGTGTCTGAAGTCCCTTCAGTAAAAAACACCGACGAATGGCAACTATGCCGCAGGGCACCTTCTGTAATATGACCCCCTGGATTTTTCAGTTTGCCACACAATTACCACCAGCCTATTGCTGGGATAATGGAAAATGTTTCCTTACCTACAGGCGGGACGCCTTTCTGGTCTGTGATCGCACCATGTAGGCGGGAACCTTGCTTGGACTTCTTTTTATACATCTAGGGCTAGATTTTTGCTCAGCTGATAGGAGGGGAAATGTGTTTGTTGTACCCGGTATCCCAGGGTCCCAGAGACAAGGCACGGCACCTATGAACCAGGTCAGAATCTGGATCCACTTGATACCCCTCAGGGCTTCTTCTGACTGTAGATTCCAGAGGTATGTTTACTCGTCTGCATTTGCTACTGCAGTTTGTTTGCAGTGTGAATAATCTGCAGGAGGTAGTATTACAGAAATGTGCATTTGCATGTGCATACATTTTACTCTTCACATGTAAAAACTATCTCTAACACCTCAGAAAATACAGGGGTGTGTTGGTCTTTGTCACACCTTATTCACCTTCTAGGACCAGTTGTGCAAAATCATGGTTGCAAAGAAGAAGGTGCAAATTGCACATGAATAATGTGCATTCCTTCCATCACCTTGTTTGTGTGCTGTAGACTCCATATGTGCAATGGTTATAACCAATACTGATTTACGTATGTCAGGTCTTTCTGTCTAGAGTGGCACAGTGAGCGAAAAACAATGGACTGGAATGTGGCTCAACCCATCGTAAAGTGCTGAGGTTAACTCAAGCTTTACGTTCAGCACCCTGTTTTTTAATTTACAAACACGGTTGCATTTTGCAAAGTCACCAGTAGACTAGTTACATCATAAAAAGTACTTTTATAGAACTTCACAAAAGCACCGGCTGTAGTAATAATAAAATGACCTGACTGAAAATACACAAATGGAGGTATACTAACATGTATTTGTAAAGCAGCCGTGTCCTTTTGAAGGATAGATCCTGCATTTAAAGTAGAGATGTTTAGGGCATTGGAAGACATCAGGGGGACCATGCAATAGTCCACTGAAACACTGTCTGCTCCCCCAAAGCCACCCACAATGTTTCCGTGTGCATGGTTTGGCAGCCACCTTTGAGTAGTTTTAAAGCCCATTCACATATGGGTCATGGTTACAGTTCTTTTCAGGTATGCGACCATGCTGCAAGCACCAGCAAGAACCTGGTAGCAGTGTTTGGGGTGTCATGGCATTACATAATTATTTATCAAAAACACAAACAATGAAAAAGTATACACATGTATTTTTTTTTACAATGTGATCCTTTGACTCAGCAGTCCGTGGCATTTAACAGGACTACTTTCTGTGGGGGGGGGGGCACTGTTCTTGTGCAGAAAGTCTTCACTCAAACATGAGGAAACCAATAGCAGAAGTGGACTCAATCACTGACCCTTGCTGTGTCCTATGGTGGGCACAAGAAACGTGTGATTGGCAGTACAACTGAACAATGAAGAGGGCTGCCCGAAGAAACCCTGTACATAAGTATGTGAAGTGAGATTTACATATTTCTATTAAAATGAAAAGGTTTTGGATCACGCCCGATCCAATGACTTCTCCTGCACCCAACACTGTTATCACTACATAACTTTACCATAGAAATGCTGTGACTTGACTTAAGGCCAGTAGAGCAGGATATCAACTCAGAGAATGAAGTCACATTAAAACATTCAGGGCAAAAAAGATCTTGTCAAAGTATTGCAAACCCTGGTTGACTGTAGACATCTCCTCCTTTTGGCCTTCCCAAAGTATTCTATACTCTCTGAAGTGTATATACACTGTGCAGCAAGCCTCATTTTAAACAAAGAATAGCATTGGAAAAGCCTATGGATCTGGCATTAAAAATCATTTTTGGCTTTGTCAATGCTTGTTTTTTTGTTGCAACAGTTTTGTAAAAAATTATCATCGTGTGAGCTGCTGCCACTCACCAATATTTTTTAAAAATTGTCTAAAAGAAAACATATTTTTGGGTCTCCAAAAGTATACATTGCCATAGGAGTCCCTGGCACTGAAGAGAACTACTTTTAGGGTGGATGTACCCCATGTGAAAGAGCAGAATGCTTGTCACTCACAATGACATAAGCCAGTTGCAAACATTTTAGTAAAATTAAAAGGTCTTGGCCTATAAAGGTGACCATATCACTTAGAGAGACCTGACGCTAAAACCTCATTTACTTAAACAAGAAATTAAACAATTGTGTCTGATTGGAAGTGCATACATCAGCAGGAAGTACACCCTACACGAGCCTTCTATAAAACACCCTTCAAGGACTACTTGATGACAAAGTATTGAGATGCATAGTTAACATGGAAGCACCTTCCTGACCTTTACAAACTTATGGGGGATTCCTACCCAAGGCCAGACTGGGAACCGAAACTGGCCCTGGCAAACTGCTCGCCCGGAGGGGGGGGGCGGGGGGGGGCGGGCTATTGCCGTGATCTGTTCTTATATGTCTGTGATATCTTACAACAAGCTGCTCCTCAAACTCTGCCAAGCGATCTGACTCCGGTGAGGCTTAAAAGTTGAAAACCGATAAAGAAGGATGTTTCAGTCAACTGTGGTTGTCATATTGTATGGTGGGCTAATCAAATGAGTCTCCTGTCTTCCCTTTCCACCCGTTCTTCTGTTTCACTAGCCTTGCCCATGATCACGGTGGACCTCTGTTTCCTCTCCAATTTCAATCAAATCTAAATTGTTAAAACATTTGTTTTTCTATTCGCAGAATGAAAGCTGCAGTTACAGCTGCGTTTGTCTGCACACTGCTGCTTGTCGTGGATTCAGCACCGCGAGGTAATGTGAATATCCATTATCAGACGTAATTGTGTTTCTTTGCAATGTACAAAATTTTCATTATCTTCACATTATATGTCCGTTATCTCGAGCCCATTTTTTAAGCCCTTGAGCACTGGCATATCTTGGAATGTCCCTCCACAGTGCTCTCCTGGTAAGCATCTGCTTCTTCTCCTAGACACTGGAAGGCCAGATGTATGTTGCTCTTCTGAAGGTGTTATATTATTAAATATCGAGGCTAGGAATATCACGAAACACTAATATCCTGGACAGAATATTGAGGCAAAACATAAAGTAAGTGGTTAAAGAGGAAGTGTAGAGTTACTAACTCCACATCTACGGACCTTGAAGATATAACACCAAGGTACATGTTGGACCTATCAGCCTTAGGATGTTCTTCCCCCAAATGTTTTTCTTCGTTAACTCCTCTTTTTGCTATTTCTTTTTTTGGCCTAAGGACTCTGAGCACTTCCCCGCTGCTGACCAGTGTTGAAGTGCATCTTCTTCTCCCTTAAGCATGTTAACATTGGAGTACATAACCTTGGTATATTTAATGTTCTTGTAAACCCATTGTAACTGCCACTCACACAAGTAGCCCTTTAAACTTGTCTCAGGCCTGCCACTGCAGAGCCTGTGTGTGCCGTTTTTCTGCCACTTCGGATTGGCATTTAAAACCCTGTGCACAGCCTTAAACTCCCCTTTTATTGGACATACATCACCCCTAAGGTTGCCCTAGGAAGCCCATAGGGCAGAGTGGTGTGTAAGAAAAAGATAGGTCATGTACCTCTTAGTAGCCAAATTCATTTTTCACTACTGTGAGGCCTACTTCACTCATAGGTTAAGATTGGGAATTCCTTAATACCATTTTAAGCTGTAAACCTGATTAGAGAAGGAGTAACTATTCCATATTTTATATCTTTCGAATGGTAAAAACAAATCCACCTTGCTGATAAAATTGAATTTGACATTACAATTTTTGAAATGCCACTTTAAGAACGTGGACATTTCTAAGCTCTTACAGCTCTGTGTGCCTGCAGCTTGTCTTCCATACAAGTCTGGGATGGGCAACATCTACACTTTGTACATTCCCTCTAGGCTTCCACAAACACAGGAAGATTAGGTGTGCATGAACACTTATCTGCATTCTGATGGCTCTTGCTTGGCAGGAAGGGAGAGAGGGCCTGATACTTACACCTGAAAAGGCAGTGCCATGTCCCCACACAAAGGGCTGATTCCCCCCTACTGATAGTCTGGAGCTAGGTCTGGGAAGAAAGGAAGTCTGTGCACTTCAAAGATCCTTCTTTGAAGTAACCTTCACTTCAAAGGCACAACTGGGTATAAGTATTGGGTCTCCGATGCCCATCCAGACCAGAAACCTTTAGACCTACAACTGGACTCTATCAGAAAAACTGCTGTGCTGCATGAAGGACTGAGACTCTGCTGGACTGCTGACCTGGAAGGCTTGCTTCTATGCGGTGCTGCCCAGCTGCTGTCTGACCCTGGTGAAGGAGAGCTGGACTCTGCCTTGCACTCCAAAGTGTTCTCCAAGGGCTTGTTGATTGCCTCCGGTTGTTGAGACTCCGGGAAATCAAAGTCTCTGCCCCTGCTCTTGTGCCCGGTTTACTGGAAGTGGTACCTAACAAAAGGAGAGGGGCCCTTTTATTCCAAAGGAATAAGGCACCAACAAGACAAAGAGTCAAACATAACGCCCCCTTTGGGCAAACAAGTAATTCAACTCTCATACGTCCAAACCAAGGACCAACCAATATCACCAAAACAAAAAGTACAAATATTATAATATAAATATATATGCACAGTACCAATTAATTTTTTCTAATAAGAAGTAAGACAGTAAGTTTGGCGGATACCGGCTGTAGCATTTCCGACAAAAGTTACAGATCCATTCTGGTTGGAGGGTCTTCCGCCCCGTCGTTTGTCGTAAGATACATCTCTCAGAATGGACTGGTAACTCTTGTTGGAAATGCTGCAGCCGATATCCGTGAAACCTAGTGTCTTATTTCTTGAACAGCTCCCTTAACGATCTCTTTTCAACACTTCTGGCAACTTGAATGGCCCTCAGACGAGTTTTTATATCCCATTTAGCACTGCTGAATATGGATACCACCCCACTATATACTCATGACCTGACTAAGAGAACCTAAGTGAATATTCCTCAGATGTGCTTGTGTATCCCACACAGTTCATCGCTCTCCGCCCTGATGAAAGTGTTGCCCTGTCCTGGGCCTTACACCGAAACGCGTGTTGGCGTTTAATTCTTCTCTTGTCCTTGGATGCTGTTCCCATTCACCATCGGGATAAGACACAAGAACTGTCCATTCTTACATTTTGTACCAGTTTTACCATCTTGATTGATTTGTAGAAATGTGGTTGTTGTGTGGAATGAATGTGTATTTCACAAGGGGCGAATGCAACTATGACTGATGGTTATGAATGATTATGCGTGGGACTCTATATATATTTATTGATGATATTCTATGTATTTATGCATGCATTTTGAAGTTTGACAATTATGGTTGATATAATAAAAGAAAAATAATTGTGTTAATGAATTCCATGGTTGAATGTTTTGAAGATATGCATCTGTCAGCCCTTGGTAGATAATACTGGGACCCTTTCCTTGGGCCATTTACAATCTTTATATATAGGCAGGTGACCTCCTCTAGTGTAGATATTCATTAATTCTCCCCTGCTTCACCTGCCTGTCTTTCATCTGCAGTGGTCCCCCTTTGTATTGGTTCAGTTGGCCGCAACACCTACACTATAATTTACCCCTAACCTCTTCAAAAATGCTTCCAAGAACTTAAAAAACAGGCTTCCTAAATCTAACCCATAAACCATCATTTTCGACTAATACTTCCGCACAATTAAAGAATCTACCATAAATGACCTTATTTTCTACACCTAAGGAGGAGAACAATGGAGAAAAACCCTTTGCTCCGTGCTCCGGATCAGTGAATCCTCTAAAACCCCCTATGGTCTCAGACTATCATTAGGTCCCTCAAGCGCTTTCCAGGCAGCAGCAACCATTTTCTTTTATATTAGCGGGATTATCCTTATCCAATCATCTGAACACCAAAAGAATTCTCCCTAACCAAAACTCAGCCTATCCCTATATTTTTTCTATTAAACTGATGTTATTGGCTTTTAGAGGCAAGCAAGGCATTCAGTACAACTGTCATGCATTATTACAGTATGGTACATTTTGATATAATGAACAGTACAGTATGCCATTATGAATAAAAAAAAACAACAATCAAACAGTCCCCCTCCCTCCCCTTTCACGGGTCAGTACATCACCTCTCATGTAGTATCTAGGTTGGCATATAGAAAAAGTAAATAGACTTTGGGCCAGGGGGGCGCCCTATCCTCTGGACAATGCTGATGTGCATTGTGGGCTATAAAGGCAGGTATTGTGCAATGGGCCATCAACTTTGGAACATATAAGTCGTCTTGGTGACTCCGCAAGGTAGCCCGCCTGTGAATCCAACTCTGGGTTCATTAGACCATCCACTAGTGCACCCCAGGCTCGGGCTCTGTCCATGTTCCCTATACCCCATTGTGCTTCCCTCAGGAGTATTTTTCCCTTGCAGCCTGCCCATTTCATCATCTCCCTCTTCCATATTGTTAGTTGAGGACATGCTGTTGCCTTCCAATTCCAAGCTATCTTGTGCTTGGCAATGATATATGCTAGGTCCTGAAACCACCCTGTTATCTTGGTCTCTGCAGGGTGGGGAACCAGTTTAGCAGGCAGTGCCCCGGGGTTCGTGGGATCTCGCTCCCAATGCACTCCCTGATCGTTTGTATTACTCCCTCACAAAAAGGGTGTAGTGTGGGGCACGCCCGAGCATGTGTAACAGCTCTATCAGTTGTGCATCGAGGGCATGCTGCATCTGGTATATGGAAGTGTCTGCTTATGCGCTCTGGTGTCAAGAATGCCTGGTGTAGTATGTAATAATTGATAGGTTTAAAACGTACATTTATGGAAACTTCTGATGTTTGCTCTATTATCTAGTCCCAGTCATTCTGCTCGATAAGGGGTGTCAAGGTACTCCTCCCACCTAGTCCTCAGTGAGTTGAAAGGTAGTTGTTAGTCTGTACGCAGTGCCCTATAAAGACAAGAGACCATCCATATACCACCTGCCGAAAGTGATATATATTGACAGCTCTGGGATATTGCAGGTTCCAAGGATCCCCTTCCCAGTGCTTCCTAATCGGCGATGTAAGTGCCCTATGAAGCAGGAAGTGCCCCCGCTGCAAGTAGCATTACACCCTGAAGTCCTCAAACAAGAGCATCTCCACACATTGGTCCAGGCCCCGCCAGCTTCCCCCATGTCGGAGTACATGCAGGAAGTCCATGGGCAGTTCTGTCGTATATGGGGTCCTAATGTGCATTCTTTGAAAAGCCTCTATTCCAGCACTTTGTCATGATGTACAACTCATACAGGTCACTCGTGTTAGGACGCTGCTCTCTAATGAGGACCCCAAGAAGCTCAGAAAGCGATGGTACCTAGGGGCCAGGGGTCCAATCTGGGTTGCACATGTGCGGGATGCACTGGATTAGCCACTGAGTTGGGCCGCAATGTAATAGAGCTCAAAATCGGGGACTGCTAGCCCTCCCTCCTCCGCCAGGCGCTGCATTGTTTTCAATGCCTCCCTTCGTCGTCCCAATCCCCTGATGAACTCTGTACTCATGGGTTTCAGTTCCCTTAGCTGTGTCCCCGGGACCCATAAGGGCAGCATGGAGAAAAATGAAGAAGTAAAGGAAGGGCCACCAGCTATTCTCCCAATCCCTAACAGTGGAAGGGTCCCCGAGAAATTCATGACGGCTCTCAGGGAACCAATTGCTTACCTTACATTACCCTTCAATAGATTTTCATTGACGTGCTAGATCTTGACCCTAATGTAAGTCAGGCATCAGGGTTCCCATTGTACACCCGATAAGTGCATTGGAGGGTCCTCCCTTCACGCCATGGGGAAAAGCCTGCCAATTAACTCACAGGCCAGATAGGAGGCCAGCTCCACCAGCATATTTCTGGCCCCCCTCAAGTCCTCGTCCGTGTAGCACAAGAAGAACAGCAGGTTGTCTCCATACAGCACTATCCTGTGGCAGTGCCTCTGAATTGGTAAGCCCCTAAACGCCCGCCTGCCCTTGCATATGCCACCAAGGGCTCCATGGTGATTGCAAAAATTAGCAGAGACGGAGGGCACCCCTGTTGTGTCCCTGTTCCACTATGCAGCTCGTCGATATAGTCATGCAAGTGCGTGCTCTAGCTGTCAGTCGTTTATTTAACAGTCACGTCCAGGCTACGAAAAGCTCTCCCAGTACCATGTGCAACGTCACCTCATGGAGGTAGTGCCATTCAAGTCCGTTGAAAGCTTTTTCGATTTTGAGAGCAAATACAGCTGCGTCCTCCTTAGTACAGTCAGCTGCCTCCATAATCGCCAGGAGGCGTGTGATATTAGTCAACCCAGGATGAATCCCATTTGATCTGAACGGATCAAGGTCGTCATATGAGAAAGCAGGTGGGTTGCCAAGATCTTACTCAGGATCTTGTAGATACCGTTCAACATTGACTACGATCTATATACTGAGCGATCATGCTCCGGGTCGTAGGTGGGGTTTAATTCCACTGAGAAGCCATCAGTCCCCAGGGTCTTATTTTGCACTATATGTTCAATATCACAAGATATTTCCTGCGGAGAGATATCATCTCCCAGGGCTCTCGCCTCCCCCTCCTCCTCCAGGCGCGGGATAGGGCTCGCTCCCAGAAAAGCCTGCACCTCCACTGTATCTATTGTTTTAACACTTGTATATAATATCAAGTAGTACCTGGTAAAGATATTATTGATACCTTCTTGTGAATATATTCTCTCGCCTTCCTCGTCTTCGAGGTCCAATATGGTGATTCGTTTTTGGAGGTGTTAGCTAGCCGGGAGAAAGATTTATTCCTGTCTATCCTATCCCGCTAGACTTCCCTCAGGCACCCCTTTGCTTGAGCAATAACGTGGCCTTTCTCTCCTCTTCACTTCCCTTCAACCAGTTCATGAGTCTCACACCGACACACACCTCAGTGATGCCAGAAACCGACCAAAAAAATGTTTGAAATGATCAATGACAATCTAACGGGCAAACCAACCCTCTCCTTTGGTTACATCTACAGCTTAACTGTTAAGAACTTTCCACCTTCTTCCTGGGTAAGACAAAAAAGATTGAAAATGACTTTTGGACTGCTTTGTATCTCCTTGAGGCTCATTCACTCTGCAAACCCCAACTGTCCATTCGGCCTGAATGTCCTACACACTGCCATAAAAACCGATTATGAAGCTTCCATATTAAAAATACTGTCTACTCTCAAACCGTCAAACCAATTTCAATGATTCGCTTCCCTCGAATCTCTTCAGAGAGACAAAATCCTCACTGCTCCTACTCTGGACCAAAATGGTAAACTCTTCGCTACTTCAAGGCACCATACCAGGATGCCTCATGGCAAGACAGGTTACCCCTATGCTTCAAAAACCCACGCCGGACACAATGATCCAAATCACTTCTGCTCTATCTCCAGCATCCCAACTCTCTCAAAGCTCATTGAGAAATGTATCCATGTCCAGCTACGCAATCAAGTTAAGCAATTCCAACTCCTGGACCAATATCAATCTGGATTTCGTCAGGGTCTCAACACTGAATTGACCCTCACGCACATAGTTGATGACTCTTTACAAAAGCTTGATCAAAATGAATCCTGCCTGCCAATTCTCCCTGACCTCTCTTCAGCATTTGATACAGTCAAACATTACAGCCTCCTGGATTTACTGGAAACCAGGATGGGGCTCTCCTGTCCCGTCCTAAGTTGGTTCCCCTCCTTCCTCCAAAATAGATCCCAAAGAATAAAGATTATTCACTCCCTGTCCAACTCCACACCGGTGTCTTTAGGGGTTCTGCAGGGTTCCTCTCTCTTACTCACTCGCTTTATCCTGTTCATAGAACCAATACCCAAAATCCTGAGGGCTTTGAGCAACAATTATCACATGTACGATGATGACAACCAACTTTACCTGAAAATCTCCTCTCTGGAGGATATTGGATCCTTTAATGCTACTCTACAAAAAACTCAAAATTGGCTGACCTAAACCATTTCAAACTAAACACTCTCAAAACTGAATTCCTTTTAATTTCACCCCCCAAACAGGGGCCCACTCTTGGCCCTGTACATGGGGGTGCATGCAGGGGGGCTCATGTTTTGCCCTCTGTGTGCATGCACCCATTACTGCACTGTATGGACTGCATAGTCCATTTTATGGAGAAAAGTGCACTCGCGGTCACGTGGTGGTGCGGATTAAGGATCACTTATGATCCGTTAAAATTGCAGTTTATTAATCTGTTAACACAATTTAAATTTCCAAGCAGTCGTGGACCCCTGACCACAGTTTAAGAACCACTGATGTAGAGCTTTTATTCTTTGGCTAAAACGCTTGAACACGCAAAGCCAAAAACTGAGCTAAGGTCTACAATGATTTTTCATTATGTACCCACCATACATTATGGACACTGGAAAAAAGGAAAAAATACAAACTAGGTACCAAGTAAAGCAGTACATTTTAAAATACTGTGATCTGTGATCAAGAGTAGATCTCATTTAGACAGAATTCCTTCATATTAACACTTTTCCAAAATGAAGACAGTCAGGTTGACAGAATGAGACTGACAAAACTTCAAACTGGAGAAATGCCAAAATGACAAAATTCCTTTTCCATGATAACAGCCTGGTTCAGTGGAAAAGGTATAATGGGGTGGAAACCAAGGACTTCAAAAAGAACTAAATTCTTACAATCCCTTCTACCATATGAATTGTAAGAATTAAAGTTTATTTGTTTAAGTATTGTTTTGTAGTAGTAGGGATTGGCAATAGTGGATGAGGATGGTGCAGATGAAATAGAGAAGTTGATCGAAGGGGGTCAAGAGAGAGGTTGAGCGGCACAGAGTCAGGGAGAAAAGTGATAAGATCAGGGAAGGGTAACTGAGTCAGGGGAAGAAAAAAGATGATATTGGGCTAAGGGGGTTATGAGGTAGCCCTCAGATTAGAGAAGCAACAAACACAAACTGAAGTAAATAATCTTCCGTCAACAAAGGCTTTCACTGGATTGTTTTGTATGACTCTTTTTAAAGGTTCCTGTGCCAGGTAAATGAAGCACTGGTCGCAAAATACTGGTTGGAACTTGCGATGAGTATTTTTGTGACAAGTGTTGTATTTTGCAAACCAACCAATGAACTACTGGGTCGGTAATCAAAATACTGAATCATAGTGGGTCGCAATTTGACATACTTAATGAATATTAATGAGACTGGGCCCGATTCACAAAAATGATCTGAGACAAAATTCTAACTTTACGACTTTCGGTATTCAAAAAGCCATTAGGAGTAGTAAAGTTAGGATTTTGTCATACTTTTGTCTTAAGTTTTGGTATTAAGGCAAAATCCTTTTTTTTTCAGCCTACAGATATCTCTACGGGCTGCTAATATTAAGCAGAGGAATAAACCAGTCGATTTGTTAGGTAATTGGTTTATAGGGTTGTTCTCAATACCAAAAGCAACTAGTGACAGATTAAGATTAATCTTAACTTTAAAAACTCCCTCCAAAGCCCTCCCTACATTTCCCCAAAAGATTCTTAGGGATCCACAATCAAAAAACATATGTAGATCGTCAGCCTCTACTAACCCACACCTAGGACATTTCGGAGCTAAGTTTAAGACAAACCTAGCAATTTTTTGGGGGGTATAGTACAGTCTATTTACCACAAAGAAATGATTTTTCTTTAGAGAAGCTGATTTGACATACTTATATAAATTATGGAGGGAGGGAAAAAACAGATCAACAGAAACATCATCCAAAGATGATAAACTCCACACCCTGTGGGGAGGAGGAAGATCAGTATCATCTGCATCAACTAACGCCCTGTACCATATCCCTACCTCCTTTTTTGGGGGGTTTACATTTCGGAGAGTATTCTCGATCTCCCAGTTTCCACCAATAAGGTCTTTCTCAGCAGCGAACCAAGAACATATTTGCAAATACTTGAAGCGGGAGAAAGAGTCGCCTATTTTAGCCTTCAACACCTCCCATGGATAAACTCCGTCCTGTGATAATAAATCGGACCAGATGACGATTCCCGCCCTCCTGATAGGGATAGGCAAGATATCATTTAGGCAGGCGGGGAACCCTGGAGAGTCCCAAATAGGGGCAAAATCAGAATAATATCTTATCCCCCACTTCATTTTCAAGTTTTGCCACACTCTGAGAGCTGATCGCATTACTTTTAACCGTACCTTTTTGAAAAATCTGGGAGCAGGGCCGGCGCTAGGCATGGGCAGTGTGGGCAGCTGCCCAGGGCCTCGTGCTCAGCTCAGGCACATGGGGGCCCCTTTCTGTGTGAAAGGTCACACTTTCCTAGTCAGCCCACCTGCTCCTTCAGGGCCCCCTTCACAAAGCAATCACTCTGCTAATGTGTTTTCAAGTGAGGTGTCTCGACTTCGCTGCTCACGGCATGGGGTCATTCATAGAGGTGCAGTGGTGGGGGGTGGGAAAGACTGGGTATAGGAGGTGATAGCAGCAAGGCCAGCAATTATGCCGCCTCACAGGCTAAAGGGCGGGGCAGCACCTCTGTTAAAAACCTGTCTACCCTTTATGTATTCTGTTTACCGGCAACAGAAGGCTCTTTTGTTTTACGGAATAGCCGGACATTAACAAGTAAGGAGAGGTGGCTGAGGGGAGGAGGGAGCATCCAGATCAGACTGGCAGGGCACACGAGCGCAATGTTTAGCAAAGTGTCTTGCTACTGCTTTGAGGCACAGGGGAGGTGTTTCTCCATCCCATGGGCCTCGAAGCACTGGATTAGGCTACAAGGTCATCTGTGGGGGCCCTTTTCACTGGGACTTGCTTGTGAAGCCCAGGGCAGGTGGGCCTCACAGCATTCAATTAGGCTGCAAGGTCCTGGTGTGGGGCCCCCTTTGCAGGACCTTGTATCCATTTTGTAGTGCTGGGAGGCCCAGGGCAGGAGGGCCCTGTCCTTGGCCTCGCAGCGCTATACTGTGCGATCACTACATTTTATTCCACAGAGGGACTAGTATGTTAGCTACCCAGACCAGGCCACCAGTGCTAAAATTAGTGGGCTAGAGAGGTTAATGCAGCTAAGTGCAAAAAACCTGATAACCACCCAATTCCCCAGGAGGGAGCTCTGTGGCCCCTCTTTTCATGATTGTAGCTGATTAACTGCTCCGTGACACACTTTGAGTCCCCCGGCCCACTTATGTCCCAGGGGCTATGAATTAGTAATTTTTTGTCCATGTAATCACTTGTAGGAGATTTCATAGATACAGTTTTGAAAGCCCATGGCGAGTGCTGCTCCTGGGTCTCGTTTAATAGGCAGTGAGGGTGCGGTGCTGGGGTAGACAGAAAGGATCTACTGTAGCTAGACAAGGTTTCTCGTTGTGGAAGAGTGCGACACGCTGTCAGCCAGCATCCACGAAACCTCGCTACCTGCCTTTTCAAATGTAGAAATAGAAAGCAACTTCCTTGATATGATGAGTGACCAGGCACTGATTGAGTCAACTTAATCAGTGCCCGTCCATTGCTCCGGACGTCATTGAGGTACTATTCTGTTCTGTTTAACTTTTAGCGCCCTGCAAGTAGAAGGCATGCGACTGGCATAAACATGCCCAGCAGGACAAAGAATTGCAAAGATTTATTTTCTATAATCAAGTTTCTTTTATTTGGCCAAATCTTCTTTTCTTAATTTGCACTCATGCTTTCTTTTGTATTTTCTGGTGGACACTGTTCTCAAAAGATAAGGATTATTTTATTGCAAAGCACAACATTGTTTCTTTCTTATGTGTATTTTCTGAAATTATGCTTTGACACGTAATTGTGCAGTACACCTCAATCCGCCCCACTCCAATCCACCCCACCCCACTTCACCTCACCCCACACCAATCCACTCCACTTAATACAATCCACACCAAACCAATCCACCCCACTCCACCACATTCCAATCCTCCCACCCCAATCTGCCCCACTCCAATTTACCCCACTTCATCCACCTCACTTCAATCCAGAACAATCTGCCCCACTCCAATTTACCCCACTCCAATTTACCCCACTCCAATCTAAAACAATCTGCCCCACTCCAATCCAAAACAATCTGTACAACTCCAATCCAAAACAATCTGCCCCACTCCAATTTACCCCACTCCGGTCCAAAACAATCTGCCACACTCCAATTTACCCTACTCCAATCCAAAACACTCTGCCCCATTCCAATTTACCCCACTCCAATCCAACAAAATCTGTCCCACTCCAATTTACCCCACTTCAATACAACACAATCTGCCCCACTCCAATTTACCCTACTCCAATCCAAAACAATCTGCCCCACTCTTGTTTATCCCACTCCAATCCAAAACAATCTGCCCCACTCCAATTTATCCTGCTACAATCCAAAACAATCTGCCCCTCTCCAATTTACCCCGCTCCAATCCGCAACAATCTGCCTCACTCCAATCCACAACAATCAGCGTCACTCCAATCCAAAACAATCTGCCCCACTCCAATTTACCCCACTTCAATACAACACAATCTGCCCCACTCCAATTTACCCTACTCCAATCCAAAACAATCTGCCCCACTCCAGTTTATATACAGTGTGCTGGGTGCACAGCAAGTTGGTTAGATATTCGAAAATTTCGTTGAGTTTATTGGTGCCACACAAGTAACGTCAGGTGTCCCTCGGCGTTAAGTAATCACAAGAAAAACGTGAGGTCAGTGGGCCACTGATCTCATCCTTATGTGCACACAATATATTTTCCCAAACAATTAGGAGTTCCAAACTGTTTCATGAATCATTTGTAGTGTTTTATTCACTTTTTCATTTCATTGGTAAGTAGTCATTTAGTGCTTTTTTTGCAAATGTTCACTCTTTTTTTCAGAGCATAACATTGTTCCTTTTTTAAATACATCCAATGCATTTCGGGGCCATATTGCGCCCCTTCATCAGGGAAAGGATAGTGTTTTCAAAAGTAGCGGTAAGGTGAGTCTGAAATGGGGATTCTGGAGTTCTGCCAAAGGCGTTCCGTTCACCAACGCTGGTTAGGATTCTGCCCCATTCCAATTTACCCCACTCCAATCCAACAAAATCTGTCCCACTCCAATTTACCCCACTTCAATACAACACAATCTGCCCCACTCCAATTTACCCTACTCCAATCCAAAACAATCTGCCCCACTCTTGTTTATCCCACTCCAATCCAAAACAATCTGCCCCACTCCAATGTATCCTGCTACAATCCAAAACAATCTGCCCCTCTCCAATTTACCCCGCTCCAATCCGCAACAATCTGCCTCACTCCAATCCACAACAATCTGCGCCACTCCAATCCAAAACAATCTGCCCCACTCCAATTTACCCCACTCCAATCCACAACAATCTGTCCCTCTTCAATTTACCCCACTCCAATCCACAACAATCTGCCCCTCTCCAATTTACCCCACTCCAATCCACAACAATCTGCCCCACTCCAATCCACTCCTATCCAATTTGCCTCAATCCAATCCACCACACTCCAATCCGCCCCACCTCACTACATTCCACCCCACTCCAGTTCAGTCCACCCCTCTCCAGTCCACCCCATCCCATCCCACTCCTGTTCACTCCACTCCACCCCACCCCACCCCACCCCATTTTAATCCGCCCCAATCCACCCCAATCATTCCACCCCACTGCTGTCCAATCCACCCCAATCTGCTCAAATCCACCTCACTCTACCCCAATCTAATCCACCCCGCCCCAGTTCAATCCACCCCACAAAATCCAATCCCTCCAGCCCACCACATTCCAATTCACCCCAATCCAGTTCAATCCACCCCACTACACCAGTCCAATCCACCTCCTCCAGTACAGTCCAATCCACTCCCTCCAATCCACTCAAATTCACCCCATTCCAAACCACCCTTCTCTAATCTAATCCACCCAAGCCAATCCACCCTACCCCAAACCATTCTAATACATCCTGCTCCAATCCACCTCAATTCAATCCTACTCACCCCATTTCAATCCACCCCTCTACAATCCAATCAAGTCCATCCACTCCAATCAACCTCACTCCACTCAATCAAACTCACTCCACTCAATCAAACTCACTCTACAGTCCAATCCACCCCTGTCTTCCCCACTCCACCCGATTCCAACCCATCCCACTCCACTCTACGGCACTCCACTCTATCGTACTACACTATACGACACTGCACTCTTCCACTGAACCACTTAACTCTACTCCCCTCTACTCAACTGTATGACACTCTACTCCCCCCTACTCCACAATGCAACACTATACTCCAACAAATCCAGTCTATGACACTCTACTCACACCACTCCACTCAATGGCACTCTGTGCCACCAATTTTTAACCATGCTGAACAGCAGCCACGCTAGTGTACATCATGCCAAATACACATTGCCAAAGCCAATTGCTCTTATAGGCGAGACCTATTGGCTTTGCCAGTGCTTGTTAATGGTGATGTTTTTCCTAGCCTTTGCCTAGAATATTTACCAAGAAAAGATTCACACAACACATTGGGAATTAACACAGTGGTGAAAAGCACAATACCTATGTGGTGGTGTGCCAAATGCATTTTTTAGCTGTCATTTGAATTACCACTACCATATAAAAGTGTTTCATTCCACTTTTTCCAAGGAGCTGCTATTATACTATTTAATGACGCTCAGATAATGGACTCCGGAAGGATGATTGTGCATCACATAGATTCAAACTACTGATCTGTAGTTATACAGCCAGGGTGCAACTCACTCAACTATTCTGCTACCATCTGTGAAGAAACAGAGGCCTATGCTTGCATCCTCTCCAGGCTTTGTTGGTCAACTGATTTACTATCCAATCCAATTACTCAATTATTGGCGACCACACACAAGAATCCAGGCCTTTCACTTATTTAGCCTTGTTTGTTGCATGTACAGAGCACAAACACACTTTACGAGCGGGGGAGAGGGAATGAAAAAAAAAACACACTTACCTGTCTGCCGCTCGCCATCACCTCCGCCTCCTCTCGGTCTACTTTCCCGCTTCCAGGGCAGGAAGCAGGATGCATCCCGCTCCCAGACTCCTGATGGACAATCACAAAGCTACAATGCAGCGTTGTGATTGGTCTGAGCACCATGGATCGGCGCTCAGACAGAGAATGGGAGGCTGGGCATGTTCTTCATGCAGGCTGTAATGCAGCCAGCAAGAAGTACTTGCAAAGTGCGCATTAATGTTAGGCCGGCCCCAATGGCCTTCCAAACATTCATGTACACGTTAGGGAGTGCAAGCCACTCGTCCAGTCCCCTGCTTTGTCAGCTGAGCAGCCACGCCCCGTCCCTCCTGCAAAGCTGCAGCAATAATGAAAAAATTAAATAATAACTTAGCTATTATAATTTTAGTTTTCCTTAAGTGACACTGCTTAAAAGTAGTGGGGCGACCCTCCTCCGCCACTGGATGTCGGTTTTCTATGATGTCACTTCTTGTAATGTCACATGCAAATTAGAGGGGCCTCGCATCTTCCATTTCGCCCAAAGCCCCACAATTCCTAGGACCGGCCCTGTCTGGGAGCACCAAATTTGTATAAAAACCCAGTACTACCTCCCTCAAATTGAACCATGGCATCCAGAATCAACCCCCAATTAGAACCAGGAGGGCTAGAGAGTAGACAACGAATATTTGTAAACAAAAAAGCAAAATAATATAAAGAAACATCTGGGAGAGCAAGGCCACCTTTGATCAGCCTCCGTTTTATTTCTTCCAAGATAGCCTGGAGTTGTTGTTAGCCCATATAAAGCTCCCTATCTTGCTTTGGATGTTTCCCAGTAGCTTCCCAGGGAACTCGAGTTGTATAGCCCCAAACAAATATATCAGCTTTGGCAGGATAACCATTTTGACCAGGTTTACTCTCCCATAGATGGTAAGGGGAAGATTCTGCCATTTCAGGAAAAGATGATCAATTTCTTTAGACACTTTCTTCAAATTCGTCGTGGGAATATCCTCTATATTATGGGTTATAATAATCCCCAAATACCTAAACTCCCCACAGTACCTCCCACCGTAATTCTCAGCTCCCCAGTACATAACCTCGGTCTTGGAGGAATTGACCGAGTAGCCAGAGAGCGGACCAAACTCTTCCAGAATGTTGTCAACCCTGGGAAACACCTCTACTGGGTTACTGGTATACACCAGCAGGTCACCTGCGTAGAGGGCTAGCTTACACTTATACTCAGAGACCAGAAATGGGGTTAACTGCTCGTCGAGTCTCAAAGCTTGAGCCAAAGGTTCAATATAGATATCAAACAACAGGGGCGAAATAGGACACCCCTGTTGTGTACCCCTTTGTATACTAAATTTTGGTGCCAGTATTCCATTAGGAAGAATAGCAGCAGAGGCACCTTCATAGCATCTTGTTAGTACATTAATAAACGGAAGGCCAAACCCCATTATTTTTAAGGTCTCCCAGAGATACACCCACCTCACACGATCAAACGCCTTGGCGGCATCATAGGCAGCTACCGCCAATGTTCTGACCGTGCCACCGCCAGGTCGATGCATCCTATTAGTTGTAAAGTTTGATCCTGAATGTATCTTCCCGGCAGGAAAGCCTTTTGGTCCTCGTTATTCAATTCAGGAGCTACCCTCCCCAATCTTCCTGCCAGAATGCTAGTGAAGATCTTATAGTCTGCATTCAGGAGGGAGATTGGTCTATATGAATCAGGTCTGAGGGGGTCTTTACCAGGTTTCGAAATCAAAGCAATTATTGCTTCCTTCCATGAGGGGGGAATTCTGCCCTCAGGGCTAAAGATAAAATTAAACAATTCCCTGAGTCTAGGCACAATAACTTCTTCCAAGATTTTATATACCTCCCCCGGGAGCGCGTCTGTCCCTGCCGCTTTATTATTTTTGATCTTCTTTAAGCTACTTCTTATTTCATCATCAGAAAATGGACGTTCTAACAAATCCCGGCCCTCTCTTGACAAGCTAGGTAAGGCTTTGCTTTTCAGCCAATCTTGAATCGAGGTAGTAGAAGGAGCCCTGTCTTCTTTATAAAGAGTGGAAAACCAAGACAGAAGACATCTCTGCATGTCCTCCTGGTGACAGGATATTGTCCCACTCTCATCTACCATTAGCCTATTAATATTGATCCTAACTCTGTCACTTTTGATCTTCCGAGCTAGGGTAGCCCTGCCTTTTCCCCATATTAAAAGTTTTCCATATTGTATACTGCCCATTGGGCTTTAAGCTTTTGATCTAACTTATCCCTGTAAGTAAAGCGAAGATCCTCCAAGTCATAGCTGCCAAGGTTTCAGATTGCTGTGTGTGACATTTTCCTAATTCCAGTGAAATTATGAGTGACATTTCAAGACTATGTGTGACACTTTATCGCAAACAAAATCAAGCAAGGAAGACTAGGAAAACATAAATAACAGCAATTGCACCCATTTGAGCAACAAAACTCTCTAGGGAAGATGTTTAAACTGTTGGAAATAATCAGAAACTGAAGCACCAAGTGCCCTTCTAAGCTGACCATACTGTTAAGCAAAACGAGGAGTCAGATATGCACCACTCATTGGCAGTGCGCGCCGCACCATTGCAAACAAAAGAAGGTTTCTCTACATTTTAGCAACAGGAGTTATTGTAGTAGGGTCAGATTATGTGTTGCAATGTGCCACTTGCTCACCTCATGTGCAGAATAACAAAATTACTGCTATAAGGGGGAGGAGGAGGGGGGGAGAAAAGAAGGCGATGAAGAATGTTTTCCAGATTGGGTCTCATCACTTGAAATCATACATCATCGGTCGCTGGGGTACTGAATGTATCCGAGGCGCAGACTCCACTACCGAAATTTTGAGCAGGTGTTCCTCTTAATTTCTTTAGCTCTGACAAACGTTACATTTTATTAAGAGCACTGAACTGATCGTTTTACGAGTTCACATGTTATAAGTAATGTTTAATGTTGCACTTGCTTACTTGGATTTGAGGCAGGCTGGTACATGATCTCACAGTTGAAGGCAGCAGCTCATGAATATATACCACACTACGCATTGTGCACTGAGCAGCAGGTCGAAAGTGCACTGGTGAACAGTATTCTCTTCAGTGATTAAGGGCGGCAGCAGGCTCACAACAGCGGGTCAGCAGCAGCCAACGTAGGGGGGGTCGGTGAGCTTCAGAGAGGCGGAGGCAGGCTGGTGGTGGTGCGAGCGCTGGCGTGCTCCTCTCCTCAGCTGCCCAGGATGATCTTTATAATAATAATCTGCTCCTGCCTCTTGTCATGAGTGATCTGTCCGGTGAACACCGGTGAGGGGGCACCATTGACAAAATAATGAATGCAGAGTGGCGGGCAGTGGCAAATGAAAGAAAAATACTACTACACTCACCCTGCCGCGCTCTCCGAGAGTTACGAATACGGTGTCTGTTGCAATCACGTGACCTCACCATGTCACGTGATTGCCGTGTTAACCGGCCGGCGGCAGCAGCTGGGCTAATTATGAATGCTCATTGCTGCAGACAGGGCAGCAATGAGCCACCCGTTCGGCGCGATGCTCCTGACCTGAGCAGACTTTCACACTACTACAATCACACACTCTGCCAGAGCAGTATACGCATGCTCATCGGGAGTGCACTGTTTGGCCAGGATAACGATTTCCTTTGCACCGCCGGTGGTGGTGTCAAGGAGGCAATACAAATGCGTGACTTTACATTTTCGTGCGGTGATGCGGATCACTGCACAAAAATGCGTTAGTATCACGCCTGATGCGTGATACTTGGCAGGGCTGACAAGGAGTGTACGAGAGCCGGTCAGCAGCCACTGGCCGGTGCCCGAAACGCGGGCACAGGCACAGCCACCCCCCGGCGCACCGCGCCGAGACGTGGAAACGGGGCGGGGCAGCGATAGCTGTGACCGCGTACCGTGGAGGCAGAGGCGCGATGCAAACACACGCCCGATCCGCAGAAGCAGGCAGCAGCCGACAGAGCGCAGCCGGCAGACCAGGGCGGCAAAAGCCGGCAAAAAGCAGCCGGCAAAGCCCGGCCCGAACGAGGAGCGGCAGTCCAGCCAAGGAACCGGCAGACTCAGCAGGGTCGGCCGAGTGCAGCTCAGCAGCAGCTGGTGAGTGAAAGGTGAAAATAGTATAAATAAGATGTATTACTTCAAAGGTGACTCATATCAAACGCCTCAACACTCTCTCCTCATGGAATTCAAGAGCAATAGCCTATTCCAGGCGCCACAGATCTCGGGGGTGCGGGAGCTCTCTGTCACGGCCGTTAGCTTCCGGCTGCCATGTTCCCACAATGCCTTCCTGTCTTAAGGCAAAATCCTAACTTAATTTTAACTTAAGTTTATCTTAAGGTAGGATTTTGTCTTAAGGCCAAAACGTAAGTCAAACTGAAGACAAAATGCTAACTTTACTATTCCGAAATGCCTTTTGTGAATACCGAAAGTCGTAAAGTTAGGATTTTTTTCTCAATTACTTTTGTGAACCAGGCCCGTAGGTCGCAGATTCCAAACCAATATGATTCACAGCCATAACAGCGTGCTGGGGTCAGCAGACCACTGTGTCTGTGATTGCTTTTAAATAAAGCAATGATTTAAAACAAATCAGACTGTTTTCCTCAAAGGAGAAGGGGATGAGTTTTAAAAAAATGAAAATTTTAACTAACATTATGATTTTTCAACATTCACAAAGGGGAGGGTTCCCTTCAGGGATGGGTCAACTCTACTTTTGTGCAGTCTGTAAAGTAATGTAATGTAAGGGGTTTTTTGTATAGCGCAAACTATTACTCCAGGGAGCATCTTGGCGCTTTGAGGTGGCTATGCATAGATGGAAAAGCACTAGATCATCTGTACATCAGGGAGAGCAACTTGCTTTATACTAGGCTCTTGCATAGTGTATCGGGTAGGCTATATATCCAGGTTTTTAAGGTCTTTCTGAAAGCGGTTTCGGATGTAATTTGCCGAAGAGGCAATGGCAATTTATTCCAGGCCTTTGAGCCCAGGACTGCCAAGGCCTTTCCTCCTCTAGTCTTTAATCTAAAGGTGGGGATGGTAAGGAGGTTAGCTTCTGATGATCTCAGATGTCGTGAAGGTTTGTATCGCTCAAACATGACCTGGATGTAGCTGGGCCCTCTTCTGTGATAGGCCCTAAAAGTGATTGGGAGGATTTTAAAAAGCACCCTCTTGTGTATCGGCAACCAATGGAGGGCATCCATTGCCGCTGTGGCCGATGTCCTCCTATGCCATCTCAGTACCAGCCTAGCGGCTGCGTGTTGTACCATTTGTAGCTTATGCCCTACCGTTCTATTTGTCCCTGCATAGATGCTGTTGCAGTAGTCAAGTCGCGATGTAATGAGCGCTACTGCCACCATTTTCCGAACGAGAGTGGTATCAGATCGAAAAAATTTCTCAGGCCCTTCATAATATCGAAACAGGTTCCTGCCACGGTAACTGCCTGCTGTTTAAATGCTAAGGTGTCATCGAATTTGATGCCTAGGTTTCTGACTGTTTTGATGGTATTAGGGGGCGCTGAAGCATCTTCCGGCCACCATAAGGTGGGACTGAAAAGATTATCTTTTCCATATGGCAAGATTTCGGTTTTCCCCGAATTGCACTTGAGATGGTTCTTTCTCATCCATTCAAACGTAGCTCTGAAGCAGTTTTTAAGATTCATTTCAGCCTCAGAGGTGTTGTCATCCAACACCAGGATGAGCTGTGTGTCATCCGCATACGAGATGGTGTTAATTTTGAAGGATGATATCAGTGCAATCAGGGGGGCCATATATATATATTGAAAAGCGTAGGGCTCAAACAAGAGCCCTGCGGTAACCCTGAGGTGAGTCGTTTTTCTTCAGATCTGAAGTGACCTAGGGTGATTACTTGGCGCCTGTTTGCCAGGAAACTTTTACCCCAACCTAGTACATTTCCTGCTACCCCGGCCGCGGCTAGACGGTCCACAAGGATGGTATGTGAGACCGTGTCAAAGGCCGCGGACAGGTCCAGGAGTACCAGGACGGCCTTTTTTCCCTGGTCCATTGCAGCTCGCAGAGTTTCCGAGGTGAAAATGAGGGCTGACTCTGTGGAGTGATTAGCTCTAAAACCAGCCTGGTTTGAGTGCCAGATGTTGTTTGCCTCCAAAAAAGCAGTGAGCTGTTTATTTACGGCTTTCTCTGTTAATTTACAGAGCTCCGGGAGCAGTGAAATGGGTCGTAAGTTGGAAAGGGTCGTTGGGTCAGCTAGCTGTTTCTTCTGTAGGGGTTTTACTGCTACTAATTTCCATTCATCGGGAACTAAGGCTAGCTGGAGTGAGGAGTTTATTATGCTGTTAATGGTGGGGTTGACGATATCCACCATAGCATGAAGGACAAGGGGCGGGCGGGGATCAAAAGGAGAACCTGATTTGATCGCTAATATCGCTGTCAATGTTTCCTCTAGGCTAACTGGTAGAAAGTGCATCATGCTGGCCGCGGCTGCGTCTACCTTAGTGCCCTCTTTTCTGCCTTGGGTCAGCGGGGGGGGGGGAGAGGGGGAAATCTTTAGTGAAAGTGTTGATGTTAGGTACAGAATTTCAGTCGAAAAATTTGGATAATTAAATTCTGAATCAGTATTTGAAAGGAATGCCCTGAACATGTCCATCCAAAAATGATTTGGTATTTAGTTGCAAACCCAAATTGCAATTTGGTAATGCGTTAAGGAATCACAATGTGGGTTTGTTAAATACCAAAAGGCCTTTTTGGGGTCACAAACGGGCCCAGTTTGCAAATCGGACTTTTTGACAATGCAAGATGCCTTCATACATCTGGCCCCAATTCATTAATCCTTTGTCCAGTTGCACTAGACCATGGCAATGATATATACGTGGATACTGGGGAGAAAGTAGTCTGGTTGCTCCAACTTATGCAAAATGCCACTGCAAGACTAGCCACAGGTCTGAACAAATGGAAACATATTATGCCTGTCCTCAGATATTGTTTAAATACATGATAATTGAGCATCACAAACTTCCTCTCACTATCTTGTGTGCATATTCAAATGGTAAATTCCAAAACAAGAATGGCAATGTATGTGAACAGAGCTTTCTCCACGGGTACCAGTAAATACTGGAAATTTCTTCTATTCTATCTGCATGTTGAAACCGCATATTTTACAGGAGAGTGGGGACTTCATCGACACTTGTAATGTGGGATGGCTTCAATATTAGGGGACCTCATGAAGTTTTGAAACTAAAGTTCCAAGGCAGCCAGGAAGATGTGGCTTAGTTGAACTGCGCAGCCTAGTTTTCTTACATATAATACACTGCAAACCATAATGAAAAACAAGGTTTCATCACATTTACATGCTGAAATATTGAATTGTCGTACAGCAAACGCAGTCATAACATCCACACTTTTCTACATAAAAATGGTACATTCAATTTGGGGCCAAAACTGCACCACGTCAAGATAATTTGTGAGAAGCAAGTTTCAAAGAAACTTTGCCATGATGTATGCCTGTAGTATTTCGCCCATTGATCAGGTGACTTCTGGGGGACCCGACCACCACAACGGTTTTGAACATTACAAACCCAAAGGAAGCCAGAAAGCTTTGACTTACGTGGCTGATGATAACTTTTCTTTATCCACATTGTCCCAAAAAATGTCAAACTATTCATATATAGAACACAGTTTCCCTTGATGTAGGAAGCTGGCTCTCCATATAGTGTACCGTGCAGAGAGTCCAGTGGGACCCAAATTGGTTTACAGTGGCTTACGTGGATAATACTAATTCTCTCTTTTGCGGTAGTGAGGGCAAGCAGTTAGGCTTTATCAGTGGGTAGTGCTAAGAATTTGTTGTACTCACAGAGGCAATAAATGAGACACACACTCAAAGAATAAATCAGAGTCAAAATGTTTATGTATTTTGTAAAACCAAGAACTTTGTTGAAAAGTAAGTACTGTTTTTGTTAATAATTTTTCCAGGTGAGTAAATATTTCAGTTGTACGCTTTTACACACAATGCAATTCTATGCATGCATAAAGTACAGTCAGTTTCAGTGGTTCACCTTTAGGATTTTAGGTCATAGGGGACCAAGGTCCAAAGTACTGCCAGCAATTTTTCAGGAACTGCCTGGATTCAGCCAGGAACAGGGTCCTGGTGAGGCTGGTAGCTGTGTGCTATGGAGAAGGGGGCCACCTCTAAACAGGCTGTACAGGGGGAGTTGTAGGAAAGTCTGAGAGCTCCCAAGTGGGCCTGTACAACAAGAAAATACAGCTCGTTTGTTGGTACCAAGGCCAGGAGGGTTGGGTGCAGAGCAAGTAGGTTGGTTGGGCCAAATGCTCAAAGGTGCTCCTCACGGTTAGATACAAACAGCTAGCAGGGGCAAAATCAGGACTACTGGGACACTCTCAAAGTGGGTCCCAGTGATGCTGATGTCCCTCAATGGCTGCTTGGTCATGGTGCAGTAGAAATACCGAATGGATTCTCACTGTTGGTGTTGGGTGCTGGGCACCTGGTACCCCGGGTATTGGTACTGCACTGCTCCAGTTGGTCATGGTGCCTTCACACTTGGTGGGAAACATATCTTACCCTCTAAAGCACAGGTACCTTTTCCTGGCCAGCTGCACTGTTGGTTGGGCCGGAGAGCTGCAAGGCGGTGGACTGGACTCAGCTCTACGGATACTGGGGACTGCAGGGGAGTAGCTCCTCTACTCCAAGGAAGACTCTAGGCGATTTACGAAGTGGGGGCAGACTACCTGAGGTTTTGGTAGTTCCCCAGCTTTGAAGACGTGTCACTTTGTTGCAATTATCAAGACAGTTGCGAGCAGGCAGCGTTTTGCGCCTAAGGTTCACAGGGATATCTGCAGTTCTAACCAGGCAGTGACTCTTCTATGTCCTTCTTCTCTTGATCCATAGAATCTGAGTTCTTGTGTTCAGGGGTGCCACCTAAATACCCAATTTAAGGGGAGTGTAAGTAGTAGCCAATATGCTGACTACCTTTAGGGTGTCTACACCTTTTATATTACCACTTCCTGTGGGAAATGGGCATAACCCTTCGTCTCTCCTGTCATCTCTTCCCACATCCTCCCTCTATTTCTGTCTCTCCTTCTCTCCTCTCTCAATGTACTGAGACTGAACTATCTTGTCGAATGCCCGATGGAGCTACCTGGTTTAGCTATAGGGGAGATGGGCCGTGGACTTCCTCCTTGGTCGTCACCTACCCAGTCGGCCGTTAGACAGACTTCATTTCGTCTCTCCCTGTTGTCTCTTCTCCTATCCCCCCTTTCTCTCCCTCCATGCCCCCTCCCCTCTACTCTCCATTTATTTTGCCCTCCATGTTTCTTTAATTGTTTTTCCCATTGAGACCGAGCTATTTGGCCAATGCCCGGTGGAGCTACCTGATAGCTATAGAGGAGATAGGTTTTGGGACTTCCCCTTGACCGTCACCTACCCAGCCGGACTCTGGACAGACTCGCCTTTCGTCTCTTGGCCGTATCTCCCTCCTATCCCTTTACCCTTACCCCCCTCCCCTCTACACTTCAATCATCTCGTCTTCTATGCTCTTGCATTTGTTTGTCTAGCAACTGATTTAAATTGGAACTGATGTAATTTTGTAATGTAATTTTCGTGGAACCTCATGTAAAGCGCTCTGATACCTCTGGGTCTAGCCAGCGCTATATAAAACTCTTGAATAAATAATAAATAAATAAATTACCCTGACTCTAGAATACTAATACCATCCAAAACAAGATAGAGGCATTTAAAAAGGTGGTGTCCACGTCAACTAGTCCATCTTAGAGGTAGTGTTGGCTTGGTTGGGACACACCTCCTCATCTTACTGATTCTCCTGCCTGTCTTGCCACCAAAAGTGGGGTCTGGACAGGGGACGGGTATCTTCACTATCTGGAGAGATTGGTGTTTCATAACAAAGGCGGCAGAGCCTTTGAAGCTTCCCACCTTGGAATGCAGTTCCTGCGCAGGGGAGGTGTGAACACCTCCGCTCAGAGCATGATGGCCTCTGAGAATGATGGCTCTCCCCTCAGGAGGTCAGAAACATGTCTATGGCGGCAGGCTGGTCACGACCTGACTGTCAAGCCAATAGTAGTTGGTATGTTTTCATAAGTCATCTCCAAGGTGCCCTCTGGGTGCATTTAATAATACTTCCAGCACTGGCATCAGTGTGGGTTTAATAATACGAGATGTTTAGTACTAAACATCTCTAGGTACAGTGAAGCCATCCTCTAGCTGGGGAATTCATCATCACGATCGCCCAGCCCATGTACTCAGTTTGGCTTAGATATCACACGTGCACATGAAATCTAAGAATTGACTTAGATATCACAGGGGCACATCCACTCATGCATATATGCCCACACATAGGGTATAGTGCGCCCTTCCTGCTGTAGGGCTGACTTACCTGTACAAGATGAAGTGTTCTGTAGACATGGTACACAAGGCTGTGAAACTTCGAATTACGTTGCGTCCTTTGTGAATTGAAAAGCATTGAAGAACATGGAATAAATATGGTTTACAGTGAAGAAAATTGGAGTCTAGTCTTTTACCTGAGTAACTCATGTCAGAATAGTTTTGCAGCTTTTAAATGGTGCATTACGATGTACAAGTCGGTTTGGAACACAGGGACATGTGCCATGTCGACTCTTCATTTTTCTCTGCACTTAGACATGCAGGCTGCAATTGAGGTCTTTGCTTGTGCATGGTGAGGGGACCCTTAGGGTAACACAGTTTGTGCTGCAGCCCTTGGGGACCCTCTGTAGTACCTAAGGCCCTAGGTACCAGGGGTACCACTTTCTATGGACTTAAAGGGGGTGCTAAAGGTTTTGCCAATTGGGAAAAACAATTGCACATATTTAGGGAAAGAACAATGGTACTGGTGACCTGGTTAGCAGGAAACCAGTACACTTCAGTCAAAGTTGCATCAAATATCAAGCACATTCGTTGTTGGGGGATTGGGTACTGCAACAAAAACCCAGTTTCCTCCAAAACAGAATTCACAATCACTGCCAAAAGACACCATAGTGTCATCCTACACATCTCCAGTTTAGAACAGTAGCCCACAAATCTCTGTCAGTATATTGCATGTGGAGGACCTGACCAAAACTGCAAAATGTGGAAATTATGGGCCAGATGTACAACCATAGCATTATGCGCCTCGCAAATTGCAATGAAATTGTGACTCACAATTTGCGAGTCGCAAAATGCTATGTACAACAAGGTTTGAGACACTGTTAGCGATTCCTAATGGGGTCGCACATTGCATGCCTCATGAATATTAATGAAGCTGTTGCAATTTGCGACCCTATTGGGAATGGCTAGCACTCCCAAGGATGTTGGCCTGCTGGGGTTAGCTGACCACTATGTCTGGGACTGTTTTTAAATAAAGCAGTTTTTTTTTATTTTTAAATGCAGCCCATTTTCCTTAAAGGAAGGCAGGCAGGGGTCCATGGGACCACTGCCTGCCCTTAAACAATGTTTGTGTATGCATTCCCAAAGGGGGAAGGGTCCCCTGGGAACTCCTTCCTGTTTGCAAGTGCTTTACCACCCGCTTGAAGGGGGTGGTAAACTGTGAGTGTTTTGTGACCTCAATTGCAGTCGCAAAACATTTTTATATAGTTTGTCGGGTTGCTATTAGGAATGGAATGCCCCTTCCTAATAGCGAGTCGCAAATTATTCGTGACTCGCAAAATACGTTAGCACATTGCCCACAGGTTTTTGCATGCACAAACGGGTCGAAAACCCATTTGCGCATGCAACATATCATCGTACATCTGGCCCTATGTGTTTTTTTAGCCTTAATTGAGATTTACATGGCATTAAGGGGATGAACATATGGTGTGATTAATACAAGGGACATCTCCCAAAGAGACAGATGTATAAAACGTTTTCCATTCATAAACACTCTAGTTCAGCATTTACAACTGTAAAAACATTTCTGGCCATGTATGATCTCTGTTGAACTCCTAAAATTGGTTTGTGAATGGACACTAACTCAGCAATTGAAAGGGGCATGTTTTGTTCTTCTTCCCATCAAAATACTGAAGGTGCAATGTATCAATTGTTTGTGACCAGAATTCTGTCAGTAAACCATTGAAAAGTTACAGACCCCTGAGCTTGGTTGATAAACTATTCACACAAACGAAGAAGTCCCCTTTGCGCCCCTTCCCCATTGTGTGAACATTAAAAAAAAAATAGGGAATATAGACAGTGATGCACAAGACCACTGACAAGATGAGCGAGAAATGTTAAATAACAAAAAACAAAATTAAAACACAGTCCTGTTTCCTTTACATTTATAAGCGACCCCGGACATGATGGACTGCTAACCCCAGTGGGACACCAGTCATGTGATGACAACAATTTGGAATGAATAACAATGTGAAACCTACCCCATGCATTTTAATGAAGTTGGTTGGATTGTGACACACTCCAATTCTGAATTTTACAAACCCTACTAGTACATAAAACAGTTCTTAAAATTCTTCACCTGTTGCAAAAGCACTGGTTGCAAACTGCAACAATGGTTTTACAATATGTTTTCACTACATCTGGCCCCAGATTCCCATCGTTCTCTCATCTCTAAACATTGTTCTGTGCAAAGCCTAAAGGGCATGTTTGTTGTTGATAATTTTCCCTGGTTACAGGCAACCAAGTGACAAAAATCTGCCTCCATCCCATTAGGAAATGCATGGGAAAACTGAGCCAATCAAAATGTAATTTACATACTATGTGTTCTGCTAGTAGCCCCATCAGGCAGCATAGCTACCCCCATATAAGGGACACTGTGTATTCAGGAGCAGTTTAAAAGTGTAGGATGCTAGGAAATTTAGTTTGCTCATGAATACTGGTGTGTTTTTGGTCCGGTCCATAAATATGCCTCAATAGTGTGATTTAACACTATTTGATGCTTTTCCATCCTGTAGGGGGAGCAAATGTGGTGCACCCAGCAGCATCCCCTCAAGGAGAGTGGAGAGCTGTAGCAGGCTGTTGGGTTGGAGGAATCAGACCTTGAGCATGGCACTTGATCAGAAAGTGGGGGGCTTATTTATGAGCCCCTTGCGCCACCGGTGCATCACATTTTGTGACGCACAGGCGGCATGAACTATGCGCCACACTGCTACATATTTAATGCCGCATCTAAGCATATGCATCACTTTGTAAACCCCTCCATTACATTATAACTGCATCAGGTATAATGTATGTAGGGTGGGCGCTCCCCCACAAAAAAGGCTCCTAGGACGCAACTTTGTCAAATCCTTACGCCTGCCTCATAGCAGGCATAAGACTGATGCAGGCCCTTTCACATGGGGCATGCCCCATGTGAAAGGACACATCGCTGGAGTTGTGCCTGTCTTCAGACACACCTCCAGTAATGCGCCACTTTTGCACCTACAGAAACATCAGGATTCCTGACATATCTGTCAATCAGGAACGGCTCCTCCATGTGGGCGGAGGAGCGTCGACCCACTGCTTTCTCGCAGGGTGAGAAGCAGAAACATAAACTGGTATTTTAAATACCATTTTATGTTTCTGCTTCTCAGACTGCGAGAAAGCAGAAGGCAGTGTTTGGTTGGGGGCGGGCGGGTGGTCTGGCCTGTTCGAGTGCAGGGGAGGCGTGGCTTGCCCACTATTGTGTGCGGTGACTGTTTGGTCGGCCCCAAGGCAACCAAACCAGTCATACCCACCACTCATTTTCTCTGTGTAGGCTAAATGCAGCCTATATAGAGAAAAAGGCCTGTTGTGTCGACGTCCCAGCCAATCTCCATGCTGCCACTGCAGCGTTGTGATTGGCTTAGGGGAGGGGAAGGAGGCTGCCTGCTTCATGCGAGGAGCAAAGAGAGAAGCAGATGCGATATGGGACTGGACTGGCCGACGAAGGTAGATTAAACTTTTTTTTAAAATTACAAATACACCAGCCTCCTTGACCCCCTCCACGCGCGACACCCCTCCTCCCCACCCATGAGTAGTATCTGTTTATCCTCCTGGCTACTCACATCCAGAAGCAGCAGGCTGCAGAGAGATCCCGGGTATGTAATGATGCGCTGAAATTAACTAATAGCTTTTGTTTTAGTAATTAGTAGTATATGTGTGAAATTGATTTCTTAGAAAGAGAGGATGTAGGTAAAATAGCTGCCGACTTTGACACTGAGGAACCAGGCTCAAGTATGGGCGCCAGCTCAACATCCCGTGATTCTGGTGAAATCACTGGATCTTACCGTCCTATAAAAATGAAAGTGATCTTTATTTAATGTAATTTGTGCTCAGGTAAAGCACTCACCCATCGGGTTGAATTCGCACTTGCTAAGATTGATAAAAAAAGGCAGTGACAGCTGAACCAGATACAATCATTTTAGGCTGCACAAATGAAGAAGGAGTATCCAGTGCCAATCCTTGCGACATGGAGCGTCGTGCAGTAAATACGACGCATCCATGGCATCGCAAGGAGGGCGCACTGAAAAGTGTTGCATCGCTGTTTCCAGACAGCAATGTGGCACTTTTCATAAATGAGGCCCTGGGTTATTAATTTGGGAGGTAAGCCTTTCTAATTTAATAACCACACCCTTGTAAGGACTCACTAAAAGTCTCAGTAAACTCAGCACAACCCCTGGTAGCTATGACACAGGCAGCAAGCAATTCCAGTGGCGGCTCACATAGGGCGTGCTGAGGGGCGGTGGGTGGGGGAGGGGCAGGGTGGGGGCGGGGGTAGTAAACTCGGGCATACGATGGAATGGAGGAACATAATAATTACTTTCCTCTGTTCTGTAATATGTCCAAGTTTACAACGCCCCCACCCTGCCCCTCCCCTGCATCGCCCCCACAGCACGCCCTATGCGAGCTGCCACTGGGCAACTCCCCAGAGAAATGTTTGTTACATTCAAGCGGTACAATCAATTTTAATGTCAAGAAAAAAATACAATTGTATTTCCAAACCACTTTGGAAAAGTAGGAAATGGAATTAATAAACAAAAAACATCAAATGGTTAAATTTGGAAAGGTGGGGCTATGAATCTTTAAAGTCGCATGGCTAAAAGTGCCTAAGAAAAAATGGTAAAGCACCATTGAAAAACGATGTTGCTGGTGGGATCCATTAACATTTTACCCAAGAGTATAATACTGGGTTTCCCAGAAGAACTTAGTTGAAGAACAGACTATTGTGGACTTGAGCAAACTACTTGCAAAGAGAGACATAACCAAACACTGGAATTCAGAAACTGCTCCCGCACATACGGTGAGGCTAAGGGTCATTGACTTGTCCTCAAAAATAGAAGAACCAATTTACTGGTCCTGAATAAATATACCTGAATAAATATAAGAAAATGTGGGCCCCTTGTGGGATAATTTTCGAATAAAGACAGAAAAAGGGGCTTCTGGGTTGTTTATAGGTCTCTATCAAGGACAATTTCTTTTATATGCAACAGACTTGGTAAATTAACTGGGCAAAACGTATCATTTGTATCTGTCTGATGAAAACCTGTTTTCCTTCCTGTTGTGTGCAAAAATCTACGTGAAGAATTATACATAAAAAAACAAGGGACCTTAGAATTCTCTGTAATAGCAACAACTTCCAGTGCTATCAGAATTCACTTGATGAAAAGAGGAATAGAAACAGAAGCGAAGATAACATTTAAATATATTTTCCTTCCATCATCTCATGGATTCACTTTCCAAAAGACATGTGAAGGGAATAAGAGGAATGAATGCATATTTCACAGGAGGTGAGAGGGAATGCAGCAGTCACATACTCTGTCACTACAATGGGCCTCTTTTCCTAAGTTATGAATATTTCAAAAATGGGAGGCAGAAACTACATATGTCATCAAATAAAGGCCTAAGAAGGAGAAACTGCCTAGAAGGGGACCCTGTTCTCTCAATAATCAGCCTTTATTGTGGCCATGCTCCATCTTTAGCATTACTTTATCGTCACTGTTGATATTGAGACCTATATATATATATATATATATATATATATATATATATATATATATATATATATATATATATAATATATATAATTCAGTTTCTCCAATGCAACCTGCATGTGCTTGAAATGACGGATACGGACCACCATATAGTGCTTCAAAAGTTTATTAGGTGCTTGTGGTCGCCATGACGCGTTTCGGCCCCTCCCTCGGGCCTTGCTCACATGACACAGTGTAAGGATTTACATTGGTTTAAGTACATTTAGCATGTTCATGACGTTTGAGTTTAGGGGCGTCCACATATAATAGGCAGGACACCTTCTACATCATGTAGTCCCAATCTGCCACTAAGAAGTCTCATATATGTTGCCAAGTCTTGATATCGGTATGGCTAACAATATACTCGTGCTCCCATCATCATCATCGCAGGTTCTTCACCTGCTCAGTGCTTCGGGTACCACTAACTCAGTGACCAAAGAGGCCATGCACGTGGTAGTGGGCCCCCTTGTTCGGTAGTTCGGGCCTACATGAGGCGTTTGAACCAGTAGGATGGGCCATTACAGCGCTTGGGATGGGAGCAACTCTAAAATGGCGCAGAGCACGTGTGTCCCGTCTTTTTTATATGTAGGGTCACGTGTGTAGTGACAGATGCACTGTATGGGCGTGGTGTGGTTGTATACCAGCCACGAGGGAGTGTGTTTGCTGTTCTGACAACTAGACCTGGAACTAAGAAATCACTACAATGGAACTCTGGGCCATGTAGCGTTGTAGTGTGCTGGCCTTACGTATGCCAGTGCTGCGCGAGGCTCTGAAGCATTATTCTGGAACTATGGGCATGATTCAGTCGTGAGATATATGAAAAATCATGTGATTCGGGTGTCCGTTTTGTAGTGCTGACATCACCCGGTTCTTAAAAGTAAATGTGTCCTTATATCTGTAAAGTTACACAACTCGGCCAACATGGAAGGTATGGGGTATCACTGACTGTATATTCGTTCATTGTCGCACACATAAAATATGGTAGACATGACGTATTTCTCCGATTATGAATGTTTGTTGTGCATTCAGTGGAGTGTTGTAGCCGTAGTAATACAGGGCTGTGAAAAGTTTAAGTTGTAGTTTTTGGCACATGAAGGGCAGCTAATTTATATACGTCTGTGGTCATTTAGGTACACTGTAAAACTTGATGCTGAAAATAAGTATTCGAGTCTCGGAGTTGCATGCACATCCTGTTATTGTAGAGTAATGACGTAATGTACGCATGCCTGAAAATGTTTTGTAAATATGGTGCTCATGTAAATAGCTGGTATAGTTTTGGGTTGATTTTGCGCTATATAAATATACTTTTTAAAAAAAAGAGGAATAGCCCACACTGACTGTCACAGGTCAGTTGGTTGCATACGCTATTTATAGCACAAAATAATGTGGTAGGGTGCAGGAGCAGCATTTTACAAAAAGAATAAATACACAGACACAGATAGATGGTTGAAGTGGGTACGGGCACGTGTGCTCGAATCCATTTTATTGCGTTGCTGTTTGTAACAAGTAGAATAGTAATCATGATATCATATCAGATATTTAATCATACCGGTTTATGACTTCTGTTTTACAAAGTTAGGAACATTGTATGTGAAATAATGTACAGAACATTTTATCATAAAGGGTTCATGAGTTGTGGCGCACTGAAGTAGGAGCGGTTTGTATGGTGCCTGCGATGATGCATGGTTCAGAGCGCACTGGTAAAAATGTGTTTTGACTATTGAATTTTGCCTTAACAAGGGCACATGGCAATTATTTATGGTGTACTGAGTTAGTGGTACGTCTGGTGTTTATCGTGTGCTCACCCTGCGATGATGCGTGGTCTGAGCAGGCTGCACTTAAACCATTCACTGTTGCATACTGGACTATATAAACTTTGAGGGGGGGAACTAGCATCGATGGTTATCAATTGCTCTGTAAACTAGGTCTACTGATTGCTACCCATAACAAATTAAACGATTCCACTTCACGCAGTGCATTCATTTCAAAATCTTTATTTCGGCATATATGCCATAAAAGAAAAACAGTGCACACATTACTTGCATTACATCAGATAAAAACATATCTCTACATTAAAACACTGATACGTAAACCCATTGATAAAAAGTACAATCATTAAAAAGGAAAGTACAATCCATGTTGGAAAACAATAATAGGGGAACAGTACATTCATATGTTATAGGATGGACCACTACATCGGATCAACAATTCAGATCAGTTACAATTGATGCCCCATCTTTTTCCTTTGATAAAAAATAGAAAGTAGAAATGTACTAACACTAAATATTATTTGTTGTGACGTATTAGTAGTTAGGATTCTCAGAGCCTGTGAACATGACCTCAAGCCTAATAAGAGGCATATTGGTTTGATCCATCTCTTCCTTGCCTGCACATACGAGGGGCAGAAGAAAAGGATATGCTGTTCATTTTCAATTTGTTCATGTTCACACATGGGACAAATTTCGTCCAATGTTTGAGACGATGTATCACGACTCTTAGCCCAACGTGCCAAGGTTGTTTTGATTAAAAGGTTTCCATACCTAAATTTTAAAAATAATGTTTTGGCAAGTGGGGGCTCTATTTCATCCATAAAAATTTCATAAAGGGGTTCGTCCTTAAAACTTACGAATTTTGAGATTATGGTCCCACTAGTTGAATTACTTATAGTTCTATTCCCTATAAAGGTCCAGAATGCCCTTTTTAAAATTAGTTTGGGATTATCTGGTAGTTGCTCGGGATTCTCCCAGAAATGTTTTAATCCTATACAGCTCAACCAGATCTTAACATGCCTTAGCCATGGGGTAGCACTTTGGGTGTCAAGCGCAATAATTTCTTTTAACCCGTCTCTATAGTCTTGGAGTTCGGGGACGTGCCATAGTCTAACCCATAGCATTAGGGGTCGAATCAGGACTTGATGATCTGTTCTTTTAAAGTTCAGGTCCAGTTCCAAGGGTACAAGTGGAGTACCTCTTGGGACCCTCACCAAACTTCGCATAAAGTTGTTATCTGATACTCTAAAGGTATCTTTGGCTCCGGGGCCCCATATTTCAGCTCCGTAAAGGACTGATGACTGAACCTTGAATTTAAATAGTTCCATAACTGGGGACACTGCTTTACTAGTACTTTGGCTGTGTTCTTTAAGGATTGGTCTAACATTCTGAGCAAAGATTAATTTACTTTTGTCCATTTGCGCTTTCCAATTGAACTTGGAGTCTAGTGTCACCCCTAAATAAGAAAAATGGGGAACTGAATCCAACTTTGCTCCATTTAATGTTAAACAACCTTTCTCCCGTTTTATAGGGTTTAGAGACATACATTTAGTTTTCGTTCCATTAATCTCCAACCCCTTAGAACTGCAATATTCATTAAAAGTGTCCAGTAGGGACTGTAATCCATTTTTTGTTTGGGATATCAAAATTGTATCGTCTGCAAAAAGTAAGGAAGTTACCTTTTCGCCATTGAGCTTTGGTGAGTCATTTTTGCAACCTTTTAAAAAAGAGGGAATATCATTTACAAACAGTGAAAAAAGTGTGGGAGCCAGGACGCAGCCCTGACGGACTCCACGTTCGATGGGTATTTTTTGTGTTAACTCACCATTTGGACCCCATCTAATTCTAGCAAAATTCCCTTCATGCAGCTCTTTAATCTGAGTAACAAGGTTGTTTGGCATACCAGCTGCGCTCAAGGTTTTCCATAAGAGATTTCGGGGCACCAGATCAAACGCTGCCCTTAAGTCAACAAAGGCAACATATAAGTGGCACCTTTTGATCTCTACGTACTTCCAATAGAGGCAGCAAAATCTAAAAATTTGGTCTATAGTGCTGACTTTTGATCTGAATCCAGCTTGGTATTTGGTTAAAATTTTATTTTCGTCCAACCAATCACACACACGTAATAAAATGTGCCGTGAATAAATTTTCTGTAGGATGTCCATTAAGCTTATTGGCCGATAGTTACAAGGGTCCAGCCTATCGCCTTTTTTAAAAATTAAGACAATTTCCGCTCCCTTCCAGCTTTCTGGAAATTCTAAAGAGCAAGATAATGTATTGCACAGATAGTTAATATAGGGTGCCCAAATTCCTAGGTCATGCTTGTATAAGTCCCCCGGGATCTTGTCCAGACTAGGGGCTTTTCCTGATTTAATTTGGGATATTGCCAGCTCGGTTTCCCCTAAGGTAAAGATCAAAGGATCTGTTCGATAATCGTGGGTCTCCACAATCGTGTCCATTTGAGGATCATCGTATTTTTTGTACAGGCTCGTGAAGTGATCAACCCAGGTTTTCTCATCCAAAAAAACATCCTTCACCACCCTACCTACTTGATTACCATTTGCGACCAGCCTCCAGAACGCCACGTTGTCGCGTGATCTGGCGGCTAGCAACAAATCAGCCCATTTATCTTCATCCCATCTTGACTTTGAGGCCCTTTGGATTGCCTTGTACTTATTCCTAGCTCTTCTGACAGTTCTTGGTGATTTAGTTTTTATTGCCATTAGCATTTCCCTCTTTGATTCCCTACATAATCTGTCATACCATGGTTTACCATGGGACAGATTCTGGGTCTTTTGCTGTTTTTTTTTTGGCATTTTAGTTACTAATAATCTTAGGTCAGCAAAAAGTTTCTGATGTAACGACATAAAGGACACTCTAAATTCCTCCTCAGATTTTGCCGCTAAGTGGGGTCCGAGAATCTCAGCGAAAAGAAAATATATTTCGCTGAGGATATTGCTATTGTCCAATATAAGCGGCCATTTCAGAGATCTTCTATTATTGCTAATATGGATCTCAGAATTATCAGCACTATTGCCCTCAATTGGAAATTGCTGAGCTGTATCACTAAATAATAGGGCATCCAAGGTCAGTATCAGGGGGAAATGGTCGCTCTCAAACCGTTCACCAACTTCAAGATCAATAAGATACATCCAGAAAGGTATAGAGGTGATCACAAAATCTAGGTTGTTTTTATAGTTATTCCTGGTGAAAGTTGGTTTCCTGGCACTATCGGACGGTAACCGTCCGTTGCAGGCCCTAAGAGTGTGGTCCGAGCATAGGCTAATCATTTGAAGACCCTGTTTTGAACATTTAACCGATTTAACATTTTCAAGCGTAGGAATATTATTCGCTTGGTTCTCTTCTCCAAAGATTTCGCTAAGCCCCACAACTGGCTCAAAATTACAATTAAAATCTCCTGCCAGGATAACAAAATCTTCTCTGGGGTCTAGTCCACTCAAAAAGCAATCCAAATTTGAAATGGTTGGAGATTCTCTTGATAAGGGTAGAGGCCTATTATAAACATTTACTAGAATTAAGTTCTTCCCATTTGCCAATGTAATGTTTAGAGCTAGTAAGTCGGCAGAGTTCAAATCAATCTTCACAATCTTCACCCTTAAGGTTATTTTCACCCACATCAGGAGACCCCCCGACGGCCTACCTCTATTGGATGGTATTGCATCTATACCATATGTCTTGTAACCCACCCTGTGCGGCATCTCCAGTGACCATGTTTCTTGAAGTAAACAAAGATCAAATGACTCTATGAAGAGTGCCCACTCTGGATCCCTCAGGTTTTTCGCAACTCCAGCTATGTTCCAACAGACCAGTTTAACAGGCAAATCTGGGGCAACGGACCTCTCAATGGGAGCCCTTAGCATTAATTCATGGCCATTAGGAACCACAGGTTGTATTTCCAAGGGTAGAGCCTCAGATAATTTCTTGTTACATAAAGTAGTTGTGAGTGGTACCTGTTCTTCTACAATATTCGCATCATGTATTACATTTGCTTCACGGGGAACAATCTTATCCAACCCCAGAGGCACCGAATTATCCAATACAGCTAATAAATTTTCAGTGTCCACAACACGAAAAAACGCAGAATTAGTCAATACTTCAGAATTGTTAACAACACCCCCATCACCAATACTCAATGTTTCAAGCCCCTCACCACCCCTGGTCAACAACCATCAGTCACAATCATCTAGGCCACTAAAGATGTCAAACCTATTAAAGGTTTCTAGTGGTGTAAAAGGCTTTAGATGGTCCATCCTTCTATTCTGAAAATTGCGCGATTTTTCTGGTACATAATTCCATCCCAAAGGATCTGGAGCTGCCAGGGGAGGAGGGGCATAGTATGAATTGCATGAATTCTGTGGTGTAAGTGGGTACATGGCGTATTGACTACTACTATTGTTCTGTGTAATGAAACAATTACTTGGTTGGTTTTGATTTATGTGTTGTAATGGTTGGTACTGGAGAAAATGGTTTTGAGATGGGTGGTACTGGGATGAAAATACCACCGATCTTGGGTAAAAGTATGTTAGCGGTTTAGGGATTATAGTGTTCTTTGGACCGCCCGATTGCCAGTTTAGAATAAAATGGACAGCCGATGGATCCCTAAAATTCACGACTACCACATCACCATTAATGTCTTTCGGTCTGCCCCCTAACCATTGTAGCCGACGAACATGTACAATCTCACTGTTTATGTCATTTGTAATTGGCCTATAGGAACTCAGCCAATGCATTGTCTTGTTCTTAAGTTGTGTAAACCCCTCTTTCTTATTTTGTCCCAGGACAGGTACTCCTGTTAAAACAACCACATAGGGTACTGCTTCTGGCGGAAGTTCGGTCAGCGGTGTCTTTCTGGCTTCCCCCCCCGTATATCTGGTTTCCCCCATCTCCCTAGTTGGATTCTTAGGAGGTTTACTAGGGATATTCTCGGTGGTTTTATTTAAAGTGTTGTTTAAGGGTTGATCCTGCTTTTTTTGATTCGTTAAGGGGGGTAATTTGGGTGAGTTAGATTGAGCAGATACTGTGGATACTGTAGGTACTATAGATGTAATACCCATAAAGCTAGAGGTTGATGGAAGAGGGGTAGGGATAACAGTAGGAATTGTTAAGGGTGGTTGGGCTGGTGCTGGTAAGTTAGATGATACATTATTGGTTAATAAGCTAGATACCTTATTTGGTGCCTTATTTGGTATCTCTGTATGAGTAACATCTTTACCACCCAATGCATGCTCAATTTTGCATAGCCTACACTCTACTTCCATCAGCCTCTCCAGGATGGATGCAGAGTACGATTTAACCAAACTCTCTATGTTTAGTAATATAACATGTTCCTTAGCCTCAGTAGACACATCAGGGAACACATTGACATCCATATTATCCTCGTTTCCCTCAAAATTTACTAACAGATTTGTTTGGGGAGAAGGTGTACCAGGAGACCCCTCTATGTCAGCTTGAACGATAATGGGTTTCTTGATAGAACTATTAGTAATCTTTTTCCCAAATTCGGAACAGCTCAGTTTCGATTGAATAGGATCCCCCCTTTTCCGCCTTTTCTTAGTAGGCGGTGGACCATAAATTTTTTGCTGGGGTATGGTTTTTTTCACCCTATTACACAGCTGTTTCACAATAGGCAAAACATTTTCCCCCGCCGTACGTTCACTACTACTTTGAAAAGCTAATACTAGGCCATTCTGTTCCGTTCTTGGCGCCGTTTGTGACATAAGCGCTACCACACTCGTGTCCAAATGTTCACTGGCTAAATCATTGCTTGGTTCTTTAACTATTGCTTCATTGTCGATATCAATGGAGCAGGATGCAGGGAAAGAGGTCAATGACACAGACCTAGACTTTATGCTTTCAATTGAGCTGCGACGATCCGCGCGTCTTTCCGCCAAAACAGATTCTCTGGAGACATCAGGGGAAGGTTTGGCAAAATAGTCATCAAGGGTCCTGTTTACCAGTACACCCTGTTTATCGGACACTACTTGATCAGGAATCACAGTTGACATTTTTAACGCAAGGGCCAACAAAGCCAAGGAGCAAGCCTAACTGTTAACAGTACCTGGCACACAACGGGACCGGCCCAGTCCGGTCTCCTCGGCTCTCGGAGGATCTCAGAGGATCCGCCCTTAGTCCGGGCTTTGTCCCGGGATAGGTCCCGCACACGCGTTCCGCTCACGCGTGCCCGAGACAGTTTTAATGTCAAGAGGAGATTAAAGGGAGGAGTCCCGGGAAGAGGCTGCAGGTGTGCTGGGTGATGAACGCACAGCCTGTCGGACCTCGCAGTCCCGACTCCCTTTCAGCCGCACTTCCAGGCAGTACAGCGTCTCTCCACACCGGCGCTTCCCCGGATCACAGGCAAGGGCTCCCAAAGCAAAATAGCAAGCACTCCTCTACGAGCGGCACCCGCGGAGCGGGGGCCGCGAGGAGTAATAAAGGGCGGTGATGGAAGGAGGAGTCCCGGGAAGAGGCTGCAGGTGTGCTGGGTGATGAACGCACAGCCTGTCGGACCTCGCAGTCCCGACTCCCTTTCAGCCGCACTTCCAGGCAGTACAGCGTCTCTCCACACCGGCGCTTCCCCGGATCACAGGCAAGGGCTCCCAAAGCAAAATAGCAAGCACTCCTCTACGAGCGGCACCCCACGACTCTCATAACCGCCACATACTACGGAGCCGTCCGTCACCGCACAACCACTACCCGCGAGCCATACACAACCGTCACGCGACCCCCGCCAGTCGCTCACACGAACTAATACGAGCCGACTAAACGGGCCACACCACGGGATTTGCAGTGCATTCTAACTTTCTCAAAATGGGCACGTATGTCTGGTGGCGATGTTGAATGTGATGTCCTGTTGTAAACGTATCTAGGACCCTATTTAAATATTCCCGATTTATAATAAATCATATCCTTATAAAGGCATAAGAATCATATCCATATTAAGTCATAACCAATGCAGTCCAAATACGGCAAGGCTACTCCCATAGACTCCTAGAAAGCACAAGGCGTTCTTAAACAAACCAAGCCTCCAGCAGCCCGGGAATTCCCCCTGCTTCTGTATTGATTTGTCCTAGAACTCCTGGAGTCCTGAAAGAACTGCGAGTTCTTAGTGACGTCTTATGTCCAACCTTACGTCAAACTCGGCACCTTCCAGGTATAAATATACCAGCATCTGCCCTAGCAAAACACACGGTGGTTTGGAGCAGATCAGCTATCTACTTGCCCGACGCCCTGCTGTGGCAAGTGCCGAAGGAAGCCGACCCTCCCATTGACGCACTGTGGGAGACGCTGTCTTTTCTCCTGCCGAGAAATTCAGCTCCAGTGTTTTCCAGTCAACCTTGCGGGTTGCTGGGAGATCGAGTCCTGAGAGAGAGATACAAGACCTCCTTCATTCTATAAACAAGGTACGGAGCTGATTAGACCCTGAGAGAATTCTTGATTCAGATTCTTGGCAAAAACCTATCTTAACTTAAACTGCAGCTCACTTACTCCTTCCCACATACTAGACTTAGGTTAGGTACACGGGGGTAGGCGTATCTTAGAAGCACCAGTTGAGTATGTTTAGTCATGGTTTTATCTATGTATATATTTTATCTATTTTAAACACCGTATGGCTTAGAAACCATACCATGCTTTTACAGTATTATTTCATAATACTCCTTTTACTGTACGCACTTTACTTTATAACAAGTATTGCAATTGTGTCAACTCACTTCTCTTGCATGAGAAAAAAGACTGTTCAATAATAATCTCTTTTTATTGAAAACACCCGTCTCTCTATTTCTCTGCGCTTCTGGTGAAAGTAAGCATGCACGATTGACTGAGTAAAATAGTTATCTATTGTTTCCGCGACTCTGGAGGTATACTCCTTATTCCGGAGGGAGCAAAGTTGTCATGTTTATGCGGCTGTCAGAAACTAATCCCTTCCTATCTATTCAGGAAAGTTAACACTTTCTTGTTTACTCGAGAAAGTTTCTAGTGACCTCTGAGCTAGCTGGCATTCATAATTAAGTCTAACATATTCAATAGTGACCCAGTCGACCTAAGTCCTACGTCTAAACTATCGTTTATGTTATTCCAATGCGCAGAGCCTATTGGGAGTATAGGAACTACACTACAGTCCCAGAGGTACTTGGTATTTCTGGTGGTGGAGGTACATTTTGCCGCATTTTTCTACATTCTTTGTTATCATAGTTCATAGAATGCAACGATTGAAGGAGTTTGCTCATACTAGCAGTGCAACAGCACAATTTTTTCCTCTGCTTTAAATTAATCGAGGCTAAATTTAATTCTGTCTGTAGTGTAGATGAAAAGGTAAATTCAAGTTGTGAACCCTACTGTGCACAGTGTATATGGAATCTAGTAGTCAGAACAGTTACAAAACAATGCTTTTTTCACTTTTTTTTAACAAAATCTGAATACATACAGTATAATTGTCTCGGCATTAAATAAATCAAGGTTGAATCTAGTACTGTCTATAGTGTAGATGTAAAGGTGAATTGAAGTTGTAAACCCTGCTATCCGCAGTGTACATCTTAGGGTGGAGTGCATCATCAGCAATCATAGTGGAAGTGGAAGATCAAACATGTATGCAACATACATTTGATATTTGAACTAAATCTATAAGTGATATAAAATACATTTTTGAAGGAAGCATACTAAAGGGATATTGTGTAGGGTTTGATAGGTGTTATACTTAGTTTGGTTCCCACTGAGTTAGTGGTACCTGAAACAACAAGGTTCTGTGGAGTTTACGATGATGTGTGGTTCGGGCAGGACGTACTGATAGTAATGTTTTTTGTCTTGTGAATTCTGGCTTAGTAAGAGCAAGTGGCGATTTTGTGTAGGTTTGAGGGAGGTTACTTTATTTGGTACTGCACTTTATACTTAAAGAATGAAGAATCCGTTAAATTCTGCCTGAATACAGCCATGTGGTGATGAATTATGGTGCACTGAGTTAGTAGTACCTTTGGGGCTGAACGTTTACGTAACCTGCGATGATGCGTGTTCCGGATAGGCCGCACTGGGGACAATTTTTTTTTAATACAGAATTTTGCCTTAATAAAGGCTTGTGGTGAATATTTATGGAGTTAGTGGTATGTCCGGTGTTTAGCGTGTGCTCATCCTGCGATGATGCGTGGTCTGAACGGGCTGCACTAAAAGAAATGAATGTTGCATACTAGATTGTATGTATTTTGAGGGGGGGTTCCTTCGATGGTTATGAATTTTTCAGCAACAAAATTATCAGAATCAGATGATTCTTCCAGTGGCATAGACATGTTTGACTCCAAAAAAGAAATCCAGGTTTCCAATGAAGAAAAAGTGAGGTTCAAATTGTGAGCAATGCTATCCACAGTGTAGACTATCATTAAGTGTACCTTTGCACCTGCAGCGTGAAATTTATTATTCAAGAAAATCTATATGTGATATAAAAAAAGTTGTTAAAGGAAACATAATAAAGGGATATTGTGTAGATTCTGATAAATGTTATACTTAGTTTGGTATTGTAGTCTGCAAATAATAAATCAACAGTGTAATTAATTGTAAGCTCTGATGATCGCAGAGTAGGCAGGAGGCAGCGGTTAGCAAGAGCCCACGACTACATTGATTAGAGCTGCACAGTGTTTGTAATTTAGTGTGTGTGTATGCAGCGATGATAAGTGGTGGAAAGAGTTAGTGGCACCTGAAGCAACAAGTTCTGTGGAGTCTGCGATGATGCGTGGTACAAGCAGGACGCACTGGTAGCAAAGGGGCACATGTATCATCTGTTTTTTTTGTCGCAAACGCTGCGATTCGAAAAAAAGCATCATTTGCGACAAAAAAATGTGAAAATGCGATGTATGATTGAAATCGCATCGCAAAATTAAGGAATCGCAAAATTTGCGATTCCTTAATTTTGCGTCAGCATTTAAGGAATCGCAAACTGCGATTCCTTAAATGCGCTGTATGAAGCACCCAAGTTGTGAGATTTCTCATTAAGAAATCGCAAATTAGCACCAACTTGAAGTTGGTGGTAATTTTAGATTTATTTTGCAAATGCACTTTTTGCCATTTGTGACACATACATGCTCTTAGGGCATGTATGTGCGCCATATGCGCACACATGTAAATTTCAGGGGTGCATCAGGGTGTCCTTATGACACCCTTGCACCCTTGAAATTATTCTCAATTTGCGATTCTCAAATTTCGAATCGCAAATTGAGAATAACTTCTCATTCATTCCTAAGGGCCTCCTGGCCCATAGAAATGAATGGGAAAGTATTCCTTAATTGTGATTGGCAATTTGCTAATCCCAATTAAGGAATATAAAGAAATCGCAAAAAAATTGCGATTTTCTACATACATCCCATTTTGCAATTCTCACATAGCGATTCTCAAAAAATCGCTATTTGAGAATCGCAAACACAGATGTTGATACATCTGCCCCAAAGTCTTTAAAATCAAGTTTTCTAATAAATATTGGTTGTCCATTCACAGAAGTAAGTTGAAGCATATCTACAAAAACTGATATATTTTCTTCTAAATAAGTTATCTCATTCAATACGGTCACGTGGCGATGATTTCCGGTGCACTGAGTTAGTAGTACCTTTGGCGCTGAGCTTGTACGTACCCTGCGATGATGGGTGGTCGGGGGGGAAGCACAGTAATTGAAGTAATGTCTTTTGTCGATTGAATTCTGCATGAATTCCATTTAAAAGTGATAGTATGCCTCATTGCTGACATAAAATTGTTCATTCTTCTTTGCAATGATTTATGGTGCACTCAGTAAGTAGTATCTTTGGTGCTGAGCTTGTATGTACCCTATGATAATGAGTGGTAAAGGGGGGGCCACATTCTGACCAATGTCTTTTCTCTAATGAATTCTGCTTCAATACGGCCATGTGGTGATCAATTATGGTGCACTGAGTTAGTAGTACCTTTGGCACTGAGCGTGTACGTAACCTGCGATGATGCGTAGTCCAGGCAGGCCGCACTGGGAGCAATGTTTTTTGCCTAGTGAATTCTGCTTTAACAAGGCCACGTGGAGATGACTTGTGGTGCAGGGAGTTAGTGGTACCTGAAGAACTCAGCGTGTGCGCACCCTGGGATGATTCGTGGTTCGGGCGGGTTGCACTGGTACAATGTCTCTTGGCTATTGGAATGCTTCATGTGCAATCGCCATTCCACCTGAATCGTGAGCCCTCACAATGTAGATCGAAGGCAATTTTCAGCACAGATATCGACAAATGATTTTTGTGACTTATGTAAAAAAAATCTGAACACATACAGTAGAATCGTCTCTACATTACATAAATTAAGGCTGGATTCCCTACTGTTCGTAGTGTAGATGGAAAGTTGAATTCAAGTTATGAACCCTGCTGTCGGCAGAGTAAACTTTGGCAGTAGTCTACAAAAACACCGACTAATGTTTTTTTGACACATATAGTAACAAAATCTAACGACACAGTAGAATTGTCTCTGTCTTCAATAAATCGAGAATGATTTCAATGTTGATTGTAGTGCTTCACCGCTTCTGGTATCAAGGGGTAAACTCTGTTGATCGCAGTGTACACCTGAAAGTAGTACTTAGTACAGGCATAGATTAACGTTTTTGGTTGATGAATTTTTAATGAAATTGACTCTTCCTTTCATAAATCAAGGCTAACTTGCATGCTGTCCGTAATTGTCTCTGCATTAAATAAATGAAGGCTGAATTTCCTACTGTTCAAACTTTAACAAAATCTGAGACATACTGCAATTGTCTCTGCTTTAAATAAATCAAGACTGAATTCAATGTTTTCTGTAGTACTGGCGCTCCTGGTATCAAGTTGTCAACTCTACTGACCACAGAATAGATTGAGGACAGTTCTCAGCACAGATACTGAAGCCAAATTTAGAAAGCTGATTTCAAGTTGTGGACCCTGCTGTCTGCAATGGACATCGAAGGCACGAGTCGATACAGACATAAGTCTGCGGTGGTGTGGCATGTATCGAGGAAGCACGCGGTCATGGTGGCAGCCACGTGGCAGGGTGCGGACCTTTGCTGCAGTGCAGTCTCTTCTCTTTGCAGAAGTGAACCACGCACGAGGGGTCGACTAATTATTTATAGTCTAACGTTGACGTTGTTTACGTTGGACTAGCCGACTCCGCTTCTGTTTCCAAGGAGGGGGGTGAACACAGGTGCATGACCGTAATATTCCCTAGTGTCTGAGATAATATGGTTGCGTCCACTATTCAGTACACTACACGTATCAATAGTATATGTACAAACTGAAAAGTTTTTGATTTCTATTGTGAATTGTGTATAGTATTTCACCGGTACTCTTGACGTTGTGTACAATATTGTTGATGTTCGAGTTCTTTCCCTTATACATACTTGGTTGCCACATCTCTGTAGATTGAGTTAGTGGACTGTTGAGGAAATATATTATTTTGGAAAGGACCGTAGTACTGTTTTGCACTGCCTCTGGGGTAGTAGGGGGGAGGGGTCTGTGGGGATGGTTGTGGAAATCTTGGCGCTGAGTATTTTGATTTGGTTGGATGTGGGAAGTGTATAATTAGAAACTCTATCACATATTGCTCTTACATTCAACTCACATATTGTGAGTTGAATGTAACTCACGCAGTACATATTCAACGTTCTTACAATACTTAGATGTTGATGTTAATTTGTTAGTGGTAAGTGGAACTATTGCCTGATGTTTTAGGTAGTATTGCAGATTTGGTTACTTGTTGAAAATATGGGAAAGTGGTCAACTTTATAACTAGGAATTGTCATTTAAAAAACCTTTCAAAATTCACTGAAAAAATGATAGGCTTCAGGCAGGTTATAGTTAGGAATTAGCATTTAGAAAACCTTAGAAATTCACTGAACAAACCACAGATTGCAAGCAGGTTATAGTTAGGAATTAGCGTTTAAAAAAACCTTAGAAATTCACTGAAGAAACTATAGGTTTTAGAAGTGTTATAGTATTTCACTCATACAAAACCATTGAAATTCCTCCGTTATAGTTAGTTGTACTAACTGTAACTCTCGCACCCGCAATCCACTGGTGATGATGTCACATATTACATCATTCATGACATGGTCAGTGACATCACTGATGACATCACTGATGCATCTCAAATGACATCACTGATGACATCATCCATGTGACAATCTGATACATCTTATCATACACTAGTGTAACCTTTCAACACTCATTATAAAATATGGAGTACCATATTTGAAACCATTGACACAACAATACAATTTTCTAACAACCCACTCAGTGATTCCTACATCTACACATACATCTAAACACTTACCTATATATTCACTCATACATGCTAACAAAGATCAATAGAACACTATTAAATATACTTATACACCTACATTGACATTACACACCAGCACATATCCTATTCACTTATGTAGTCATCCTACTCACTTATGCAAACAATTGATCATACTTATATTTTCTAAGCTACATATTTATACAAACACCACTTTATTTATTCATATAGATAGTAACTCATACTTAGGGTGTTATAAAATTACTATTACAAGTATACAGTTTTCAATACAGTCACTCATACAATAACTGAGTTTTATGTATACTTATTTATATACAGCAACTGTCACATACAATGCCTTTTACAATTCTACTTTGTTGGACATCTATCATTGAGAAATATATTTACTCATCAGCACACCAATAAATAGATTCACTCACCCAAACAACTGTTTCCACATACAGTCTTAACCTCATTTACCTACTAAATCAATTATTTACACATCTTTGGACAGTCACACACTTCTCACCCAATCACACACACATTCACTATCCCATGCAAATACTCACTTAAGTATTTAATAAATAATATAACCTTTCACATAGCTAGTAACCAACTTATCTAGTAGTTTACACAAGAAGAGATAGAGCGATACTGATATATACACGGTTTAATCACTATCCCAAATATTTAGTGAGACACTTTAAATTAGTCACTTAGACAGTCAATCACACTGCTACTGAATCCTCCATCCAGACACTTATAAATCAACTCAGTCTTCAATGCAGATTGCTATATATATAAAACTTATTTAAATATAGAACCAAGACACATTCACTGGATGATGTCATCAGTGATGTCATTTGAGATGGCATCAGTGATGTCATCAGTGATGTCACTGACCATGTCATGAATGATGTAATATGTGACATCATCACCAGTGGATTGCGGATGCGAGAGTTACAGTTAGTACAACTAACTATAACGAAGGAATTTCAATGGTTTTGTATGAGTGAAGATTCCAGATAACTATAACACCCCTAAAACCTATGGATTTTTCAGTGAATATAAATATATATATATATACACACATTATATCACCGGTGGTGCTCGGGTAAACGTGACCACCTGCACGTCGTAAACACAAGAATCCCACCTCCTCACAGATGAGACCGGCACTCTGGAGGAAACAGTTTCATGGTTTATTGAAAGCTGAAGACTATCAACACATTTTGGCTGCTAAGATCAGCTTTGTTCACGATACAGACAGCATAGTTGTTATTTCATTCAAACCAACAAATCATAGTCATAAATGAAAGACTACGTTTCAAAATAAACAAATGGGTGTCATCTTCGAAGCAGTGGTGTTTGGTGACCCACAAAAATGGTGGGATGACATAGATAAAATCAAGCAAGATACCAATAAACAATTACATTTTAAAATGAAAAAAAAGCATTTCACTTATCTTTTTAGCGTGCAGCATGTCCACGGTGTTCTCCAGCCAGCTCCAGACTCCTACAGCCAGCTCCCGACTCCTCCAGCACGAGGTCTCGCAGCTCCTTATCCACTCCAGACATAGCCTTCAGAGCTCCGAAGAGCAGTGAAGGCCTGGGCCTGCTCTACAACCCGGCTGTCCATGACAGCTGGGTTGGAGAGGTTAAATTGCGCATGTCTATTTGGCAGTAATGTTGTAGCCAGTCAAACCGACATGACTAATTCACAATGAAAGGGCCACTCGTAATTGCTGTCAATCAGCAGGAATGATGCACTGGCCCACGCTGCCCTCTCACTTCGACAGGAAGCTGGAAATCTAAATGATAATAAAATCTTTTCATTACCATCTTATTTTCCAGCTTTCTGCAGCTGTGTGGGAAGGTGGAGCTTTGTTCCTCGCTCTTATAGAGGGACCACCGCCGATTACAATGTATATAATACTACGGAACGCAAATCAAATTTATATTCAATATATCATCTAAATCAACCGGGCATAAACATTATTGACAAAGTTAATTATACAAAATGTCAGTTGAGCGCCATCTTATAATATTCATGTATGCTTCTAAGTCATTATATAATCCATCAATGTAGAATTGTTTACAATACATACACAAATATACTAACCATAAAAAATACTATATGCAATTACACAATTAATTATTTAGTGAAAAATATCCTAATTATTGCATTGTTAACTTACCAAAATCACCTGTTTGGACTAGCCTATGCAATGTCTTATTTATCGATATCCCTTTCCAATTACTTACTGCATGACCCTATTGAGTTACCACATTAACCCCAGAGGGCAATGTAATCCATGACCTTCATTATGAACATCTCGAATAAACAAATAAAATATATGCTCTTATGTTTGTAGTGAGTGACATCATCTATCAACCCTATTCATCCATCCTCAATATGCCAAGTCATACTCACTCAAGGCATCTATTGTACAGCTTAGAAGCAAGCAGGCTTAACATAGGTATGTGTGTAGTTCTTGATCAATATTGAGACCATATGCTTCCACACTGTCCATATCCAAAAGGAATCTATTTTCTAATTGTCTCAAATAACATTCTCTATTACGTCCTCTTACATTTTTGGGTCCCTGTGCTAAAACACAATATCCTAGCTTGGAATCCTCTCCGTTATAGAATCTACAAAAATGCCTCGCAGCAGGGTAGCTAAAATCTCGATTTTTAATCGCTCTCAAATGTTGTAAGATTCTTTTATGTATAGGCAATGTCATACTGCCAATATATGTCTTTGACAGGGGCTTGTTAATTGATAGAGCACATGTATGCTTCTGCAGGTCAAACTACCCATAACCTTAATGTTTTTGTTAACTGATATTCTTGCTGCAGTGATATTAACTCCCTGCTCACATGCTTCACATTGATTGCATTTCATAAACCTCTCCCTCCGGGAAATCCATGCCGTCTCCCTCTCACCACTTTTTAGGTCTCGGCCTGATCCAGCGCATGCGCTGGTCTCGGTCGAGACATCTAGTAGGGCTTTGAGAAATGCTACTTTGCGGCGATCGCGGTACAAAAAGGGGTGGTGATGGACGGAGCATCTGAACCAATCAAACACTCACACCCAGTCAAAAGATCTGGGTTTGATCCATCACCGTTCTTTAGCCCACTCTGCCACCCCAGTTCAGACATGGCTATATGCAAATCAGTCTGACCCTGTGCCTCATGGGAACAGTCCAGCCCGAACTGCCAAGCCATGCCTTCCCTGGATCGGAAAAAAGCTTCCGAGGACCAGTTTCTGGCATTCCAGCCGTCTTCAGCCCGGCTTGCTTGAATCCTGTGGCAAAGTGAGCAAGGGACTCACGTCTGAGCATACCCTGCCACACTAATGGCGGCCAAAGCGGTACAAAAGGGGGTGGTGATGGACGGAGCATCTGAACCAATCAAACACTCACACCCAGTCAAAAGATCCGGGTTTGATCCATCACCGTTCTTTAGCCCACTCTGCCACCCCAGTTCAGACATGGCTATATGCAAATCAGTCTGACCCTGTGCCTCATGGGAACAGTCCAGCCCGAACTGCCAAGCCATGCCTTCCCTGGACCGGAAACAAGCTTCCGAGGACCGGTTTCTGGCATTCCAGCCGTCTTCAGCCCGGCTTGCTTGAATCCAGTGGCAAAGTGAGCAAGGGACTCACGTCTGAGCATACCCTGCCACACTAATGGCGGCCAAAGCGGTACAAAAGGGGGTGGTGATGGAAGGAGCATCTGAACCAATCAAACACTCACACCCAGTCAAAAGATCTGGGTTTGCTGCGATCAGCTTGCTATCACGCGCCCAAGAAAGCGTGCGCATGCGCGTGATAGCAAGCTGATCCCTGGCAAGGTAGCACTTGCGGTAACGCACGTGCACACCACGCGCGTCACACTCGCGTTTCTTTTTACTTCATTTCGCGGGCGATTTTCGTTTCGCGGCCGCCAATGCTTGTGTCATTTAGCTGTACAAGTATTAATTGCTCCTCCTGTCATCGTTGCAAACCTTCCACAGGAAGCCCCGAGCAGCTTCCACTCGGTTCCGGGAGTTGATTGGCTCACCAGTCGTTCTCTGTTGTTGGCCGGGGTGTCCCTGCACCAGTTCTAAGCAGGATGTGTGATTTCTTCCACAGCTGGACAAGCACATTCCATGTATGCCCAGAGGGGGCGCTGCCATGGAGCAGTTCCTAAACAGACGACTTTTGTAATGGTACCGCTCGGAACCTGCGCCGTCTAGCCCCAATAGGGTAGGAATTATCAGGTGATAAATATGCCCAAAGCTCCACAAAGCCGGTTTCTTTTTGTAGAGCCAGAACACTTTCACTGAGGGAAAGCAAGTGCCAGCGTAAAGTCATTCAAAGTATCCCATTAATGCTGGGTGCCGACGGTGTCTGCTGCCATCAATCAAAGAACAATGTGTGAGAAGGATTGCATTACAGCGCTTATAAATGTACGCTAGGAGTCTGGGAGCTGGCAGCCGGGCACTGCGGTCTCTGTGTGCACCAGGCGTCTTGGGGCTGGCAGCGGGCCTTGGCAGCCTCTGTGTGCACTATGTGAGCTCCAGAGTCTCTGAGCTTCTCGTACACGTGAGAAAGGGTTTGTATCCTGGCAGGGGCACCTGCTTGGATGTTTGCAAATTGTGGTCCTTTGCACACTTGGTCCTGCGGTAAATGGCACGATGCTTCTAGGGAACCCAAAATAATAGTATTGAATTGTACTGCTATTTTCATTTAAGAAGAACCAACACAAGTATTTCTCACTTTATTTTCGCCTGGTAGTTAAAAACTGCTATGGGTTTAAATTAATTATATTAAATGCTTTTGTCCCGTAAGGTATCAAGAGTCTCTACAAGGTTAACCAATTCTGTAGCCGTACCCATCTCTTTACCACCAAGACGCCCTTGGGCAGAAGTTTGTGCTTCATACATTTTCCATTCATTCATTCATTGGATCTTTGTGGTACCACATTTTAGCGGACACCATTCATCTCTGGCTGAATATCAAGTCTGCAGATTCATAGATTCAAAGAGATCCTTTTTATTTTTTTGATGGATTAATTATTTCTTCATATGTTGTGCGTTTTGAATGGAATACTGTCGTGGCACAGTCCCTGGGAGGGGACCTTGAGAGCAGGTGAGAAAGAGGTTTAAGGGCTGTCCAATTGGTTGAACAAAGCAATGCGCACGCCTGTTCAACTTGCCTTGGATCCTGCTTTCACCTTTTTATGTATTTAATTATCATATTTAGGGCTTAAAAAAATTAACAGATGAAGTAACCTACTGAAGTTGCTTGAAGTGTGTGCGTGTAGATACTCACTCACTCACTCTCTCTCAGACACACACTCACACACACTCTCACACACACACTCTTACACACACTCTCATACACACACTCACACACACTCTCACACACACACACAAACTCAATGCGATTCTGCCCTGTGAATATAGCGATTTCAGAAATTGTGGTCTGGGATTTCTAGTTTAATGCAATAATTTAAAGCACAATAGGTCAAAAACATGGGCGGAAAGTCTTTCTTGTGGCACAATATTAACCTTATCCACCACCACCACATCCACTACCACCACCACGTCCACCACCACATCCACCACTACATCCGCCACCACCACGTCCACCACTACCACGTCCACCACCTCCACATCCACCACCACCATGTCCACCACCACCACGTCTACCACCACCACCACGTCCACCACCACCACGTCCACCACTACCACATCCACCACTACCACATCCACCACCACCATGTCCACCACCCCGTCCACCACCACCACGTCCACCACCTCCGCGTTCACCACTGCGTCCACCAATTCCACCACCACCACGTCCACCACCACCACATCCACCACCACATCCATCACCACTACCGCCACTACCACGTCTACAACCACCACCTCCACCACCACGTCCACAACCACCACCCCCTCCACCACCATGTCTACCACCACCACATCCACCACCACTACATCCACCACCATGTCCAACACCACCATGTGCACCACCACCATGTCCACCATACCCACCTCCACCACCACCATGTCCACCACCACCACGTCCCACACCACCACCATGTCCACCACGACATCCACCACCACCACCAAATCCACCACCACCACAATGTCCACCACCACCACCAAATCCACCACCACCACAATGTCCACCACCACCACGTCCACCACCCCCACCACGTTCACCACCCCCACCACCATCACGTCCACCACATCCACCACCACACCACGTCCACCAACATGTCCACCACCACCACCATGTTCACCATCACCACGTCCACCGCCACCACATCCAGCACCACCACGTCCACCTCATCCACCACCATGATCACCACCAACACCACGTCCACCACCAACACCACGTCCACCACCAACACCACATCCACCACGTCCACCACCACAACCACGTCCACCACCACCACTCCCACCACCACCACCACCCGTGATGGGTAAACTGTCACTGGTCGGCAGGGGTAATAGGAGTGTCAACCCGGGATGTACATGGGACATTTAAGGATGCAGTAGGTGCGAGAAGATGGGAATATGGGCTAGAAGTATTACACCAGACACAAGATACATTTTGAAGAGGCGCAATGTAACAGGGGCTCCTGTAAAAGCACTCACAGCATCTCTACCTCACAGTGACATACCTGCACGAGCCAATCACTCAAAACAAGCATTGGCATAGCCAATAGGTCTAGCCTTTGGGACCTTATACGTGTTTAGCCATGCAACACTTGATGTTGTTGCACCAAGGATATTGTATTGGATAACTAAACAGTTATAAGGTCCCAAAGGCAAGACCTATTGGCTATGCCAATGCTTGTTATAACATTTCTCAGTAAGTGATATTGCATTGAGTGAGTGCCTCTATAACAAATAAGAGGTGTCCTGGGAATATTATGACCAATTACTGGGTCCCTTCTAATAAGATGCCAATGTTTGTTGAGGGCAGACGTCATTCTCACATGTTTCGGTTATAAGTGGTGATAAACCTGAGTCCCTTCTCCCTTTCTTTCCTCTTTGTAGCAGTAAAACATGCTGCTTCCGTTCTGTACTGCCTTGCTCTTTTGGAAGCTGTATTCATAATATTTTCACAGTACCCTCTTGCCCTGAATCTAGTTATCATTTGCCTTTTTATTTCACTCAATCAATCAATTGAGGTGTTTTATAGAGTGCGACTACTCACCCGTGAGGGTCTCAAGGCGCTGGGGGGGTGGGGTGTGCAGGTTTCAGTCCATCAAGGAGGGGGTCTGTCAAAGAGTCAGGTTTTGAGGTTTGTTGCGATGATGGGGATCGATGTTGTCTGTCTGAGGTGGAGCGGAAGGGCGTGCCAGGCTCTGGCCGTGAAGAAGGAGAAGGATCTGGTCTTTCTGGTGAGGGGAACCACAGCATAGGAGAGCTGGGATGATCTTAGGGTCCTTTGGGGTGGGTGGAATTTGAGTCTGCTGTTCAAGTATGTTGGTCCGGTGTCATAGTGGGCCTTGTGTGCGTGGGTGAGCATCTTGAAGGTGACTCTAGCTTCGATGGGGAGCCAGTGGAGTGTGCACAGGTGCTGGGAGATATGGCAGTGTCTTCGCAGTTTGAGGACCAGTCTTGTGGCGGCATTCTGGATGTTCTCTAGCTTGTTTATGAGGTTTCTGTTTATTCCGGCACAGAGTGTGTTGCCGTAGTTGAGTCTGCTGGTGACCAGGGCGTGAGTGACGATCTTTCTGTGTGCGAGGGGGATCCATTTAAAGGTCTTATGTAGGAGGTGGAGGGTGTGGAAGCAGGAGGACGAGACAGAGTTGATCTGGTGGTCCATTTTGAGCTGGAAGTTCAGGATGATTCCCAGGTTGCGTGCGTGGTCCGTGGTGGTGGGCTGGCTTCCGAGGGCAGGGGGGCACCAGGTGTCGTCCAGGTGTCGGGGTTTGGGTCCATGATGAGTACTTCTGTTTTGTTGGTGTTTAGTTGTAGGCAGCTGTTTTTCATCCATTTGATGATGGCTTCCATGCCTTCTCGGAAGTTGCGTCTGGCGGTGTTGGGTTCGTTGGATAGGGAGTGGATGAGTTGGGTGTCGTCTGCGTATGACACAATGTTGAGTCCATACGTTCAGACGATGGAGGCGAGTGGAGCCATGTAAATGTTGAAGAGCTTAGGGCTGAGGGAGGATCCTTGAGGGACTCCGCAGGTGGTTGGTGTAGGGTCCGAGAGGAAAGGGGAGAGTCTGACCCTCTGTGTTCTGCCACCTCAATTACAATATTACAGAGAGGTAATTCTAGTTAGGGTCACCAGAAATAGGCATTATTTTTTGCCCCTTAAAAACTTTGCACCTGTTTGGCGAATGTCCACAAAACTTTGCAGACCTGTTTCATTTGTTTCATTATCAGAGAACTGAAAGCTTCCCAGCGTTTCATCAAGGGGGTGCAAAGAAAAACAGGCTTGACATCCAATGCATTTTACAAAAACTAGTGTATTTTGTGTTGTGTGAAAAGGGGCAGTTGGATTTTGCTGAAAATTGGCAGCATTAGATATTAGAGTGCACAGATGATTCTTTTGAATACCTCAGGTAAGTGCAGTATGTATTGTTTAAGTTATAAGGTTTTTCAACTTAGTGATATCTATTAGCACAATTCTACTAAAGGTAGCAAGGAAGCCAACAAATAAACTAGACTGCATATGTAAATTTTCAGATTTACTAGATGAACAACTAAAAGACTCCTTTATGGTCACATGCTAATGGAAACCTATAAACAAATACACAACAAATAAAATACATCTTAATCTTCAAGGGATTTCTTTGCATGCTCTCTAGCCCACAAAACAAAATGTGCCCAAGCCAAACAGAAAACCATCTATCTTATGCACCCCATTGCAACAAAATGAAATATTGCCCTAGCAGTGAGTCACACAAACTACTATTTGGAGGACATGATAATTGGCCACCATGAAAAAAATGATAATCTAAATTGTTATAACAATAATACGGATTGCCTTTCACTTACTTTGGCCTTAATACGTAACACAATCATATTAAAAGAAGCACGGAAGCCCTAAGAATAAACTAGGCTGCATATTTAAGTTTCAAATATACTACATGAACAACTGAAAGACCCATTATGGCCATTTGCTAATGGAAACCTGTTAGATTTGGGGGTCTCTAGTTGGCACAGGTAGGTACTTGTGACAAAAGACCCATGCCTCTACTCAGGGTAAAGGGGTACACTCCTAAAATAACCCCTGCTCACCTCCTTGGTAGCTTGGCATGAGCAGACAGCCTTATCCAGGGCAGTGTGTAAAGCATTTGTGAACACATACAGTAATCCAGTGACAAAACTACAGATGGACACCACACAGGTTTTATATTAAAAATAAGTATTCTATATATATTTAACACAAGACCACAAACAACAAAAATCCACAATACTGTACTTAAAATGGTAGAATTAGCTCAGTTCTCTTTAGATCCTAAAATGAGTCACTTTGATTCAATGCACCTTAAGGTGTGACACACAGGGCAACAAAAGTGTTGCAAAGATGGTGATGCGTTGATTCCTTACTGCGTTACCAGGGCAATGCGGCGAGCAACGCCGCGATGCGGTAAAATTCTGGTGCAAAGAACTAAAGACGTTGTTTTCTTCTTGATGCGGCACGCTTCTCCGATGTTGCTGGAAGTCTCGACTCGATGCGTCAACTGCAGCAGCGACACCCTTGTTCCATGATGCGGCGACAGCAACTTCGGCGGCGACACTCTTCTCTGATGATGCGAGACGCTTCCGCACGATGGGACAGCTGTAGCGGCCACACCCTTGTTCCGTGATGCGACGACAGTGGCTCTGACGGTGGCACTCTTCTCCGTGGATGCAAGGCGCTTCTGCGGTGCAATGCGACAGCTACAGCGGCGACACCCTTTTTCAGTGATGCGAGAGAAGCTGCTGCGACACACTTCTTCGATGTTGTGAGACGCTTCTCGTGATGCAGTGCAATGCGACAGCTACAGCGGAGACATCCTCGATGCGACGGCTGCGACGGCAACACGCTTCTTCGATGTTGCGAGAAGCTTCCAGCTCCTTGTAACACGCAGTCCCTCAGAAGGCCCAAAACAGCAGCAGCCACTTCCAAAGAACTCTTGGTTAGCTGGGGGTTGAAGTCTGTTGTCCCTGAGACTTCAGCAAGAGGCAAGCTCTTCTCTCATGCCCTTGGAGATCCTTCACAAGTTGAATAAAGTGCACACAAAGTCCTTTCTCCTTTCTTTGGCAGTCAGGCAACCACTACAGGCCAATCCCCCAAGCAGCACTTCAGCTAAGGGATAGTCTCCCCTCAGTTTCTTCTGGTTCCTCTCCTCAGCAACGGTTTCTTCTTGTTGTCCAAAAGTGATCTAAAGTTCTGGGGTCTGGGTACTCTATTTTATACACAGTTTCTCCTTGTTCTCTGAAGGCAGAGAGGCCTTTGCCTAGTCCAAACCAGTTCTGGTCATTTCTGGAGCACTCTGTTTACGTGACTCCTTCTTTCCTTTCACAGTGTAGGGCAGAGACATAATACGCACCACAGGGGGTGGAGCCAGCATTGTGGAAGGCAGGCACAGCCCTATTCAGGTCCCAGGTACAACTCCTCCCACCCATCTACATGTAGATCTCTCTATTCAGCCTTGTGCTGACTCACCCTGTCTCCTGGAATCCCCCAGACCCTGTCACTCAAACTCAAGACAAGGAATACACAACCTAGTAGAGGCAGGCTTGGATGGTTATACAAGAAAATACCTACTTTCTAAAAGTGGTATTTTCAAACACAATGTTAAAACCAACTTAACTTAAAGATGTATTTTATCATTCTGAATTCAGGCATACTAAACTCGAATTTTTACCTAGTTCCCTGAGTCAGTTAAGATTATAAAATGTGATAATCTAACTGCCCATTCTTGCCTATGAGGAATAGGTAGCCTTGCAATAGTGAAAAACGAAAATGGCTGTAATACACTACTAGGACATGCCACACACATCAGGGCTTGTCCTACCTTATAATTACAATGCACCCTGCCTTTGGGACTACCATAGTGGTGTCTGATATGAAGAAAAGGGAAGGTTTAGGGACTGTCAAGTGGGTGCACCTGCCCAGTCAGCATGGCAGTACCAGACTGCACACAGGCTCTCCAATGGCATACCTGAGACACACTTTACTTCTGTGGGTGGCACAACCAGTGCTGCAAGCCCACCAGCAACATTTGGTTTACAAGCCCTGGGAACTCCTGGTGCACTGTACTAGGGTCTGACAAGTAAACCAAACCAGCCAATCATGGAATCACTAATTCATACATTAATTTGCATGGGGAGAGCATATGCACTTTAGCACTAATCAGCAGTGGTAAAGTGCCCAGAGTCATAAAACCAGCAAAAACAGGTCAGACAAAATACAGGAGAAAGGCAAAAGGTTCAGGGATGACCCTGCAAAAAGGGCCAGGTCCAACAAAACCTATAAACAAATACATAACACAAAAAAAACTGCTCCCAACAAGCCAAACAAAACCCATCTTCATTATGTACTCCTGTGCACCAAATGGAAAAGTGACCAAGCAAAGAGGTGCCCAAACTACTATATGCAAGACATGATAAATGGGCAATAGGAAAATAATCTAATTTTTTATAACAATTATTGCCTTTCATTTGCTATGGGCGTTATATGCAGCACAATCTGCCTAAAGGTAGCAAGGAAGCCCCAAACACAAACTAGACTGCATATGTGAAGTTTCAGAATTAATACACAAACAACTAAAAGACACATTTATGGTCTAATGTTTATGAAAACCAATAAAGAAAATACATAACAAATACAATAGATAAAGAGGAAGAAATCACATTAAATCTGATTGCCACTATGTAGTCATACTTAGTATTCCCACAGATAGGAATTCCTTGGATATTTGCTCCTTGATAATGTTCCATTCGTTTGACGAATCACCACAAAACTTTCCAGGCCTATAGCATTTTCTACAGTTGGAGATGATGTAAATGTTTGTGGTGATTCATTTTCGGGATGCAAAGATAAAAGGGGGCCAAATAAAATTTTTCCATCAATGCATTTTCCATAGACTATTGTATTTGATGTAGCACAAAAACAGCTGACTAGAATTATACATTATGGTGCAGAGTAGATGCTTTTTTGGGTACTGTAGTTAATTAGGATAGGTAGTTTGTTGTGAGGCTTTTACGCTTAGAGATATCTGTGATAGTAGGACTTTTGTGGGATTTCACAGTTGTTTGCAGTGCATGGACGTAATCTTATTTAAAAATATAGAAAAAATATATGAATACATTTCCCTACCTATTTCCACTTTATTATTAGGTAGGGAATAAAGTGGTAACAGGTAGGGACCTACTACTTACCTAGATCTAAGGCACTAACATTGAACACAGCCAAAGAGTAGTAAAAACAATATGGCTGTTTTTTATTCTCGAAAAACAGCCATCACTCAATTATATACTGGCTTGTCACCGCCATATACTACTGTGGACTGCGAAGTATACCAGCCCAAACTATAACTAAGGTCTAGGTGTATTACTTGATATTGGTACCCTTGCATCACTCATGGTGTTGCATGGGCAATGCAATACTTTTTTCAGATCTACAAAGGAGTGCAAGGCCACCATGCGTGGCCCTGCGTTGATTGGTAAATTTGGGGAAACATGATGTAGCGCATTTCGCTGTTATGCATTGCTCTGCACGCCTTAGCCTACATTGCTGCTAAGTTTCACATACATCCGTAAGCCACCCTGCTGGGGTCACTCCACTATACGCTATTCCACTGTAAGCCATTCCACTCTACGTCCCTCCAGTGTATGAAACTCCACTCTACACCCCTCTATTCTACACTATTTCACTGTACACAACACCACTGTGCGCAACTCCAGCTTACTTTACTCCACTGTATGCTACTCTACTGGATGCTACTCCACTATACGCTATTCCCCTCTATGATGTTCCACTCTCCTTTATTCCACTGTATGCCACTGCACTCTACAACACTTCATTGTATGCTTTTACACAGTATGCTACTCCACTGTACGCTACTCCATTCTACACCACTCTAGTGTATGGCACTCCACTATGTGCCACTTCATTCTACGCAATTCGTTTGGACCCCACTCCAATATATTCCACTTCACTGTATACTATTATACTTTACCCCACACCAGTGTGTGCCTCTCCAGTCTATCCGACTGCAAAATACGCCACTCCACTATAAGCTACCCTACTACACTTTAGTACACTCTACAACACTCCACTGTACATCCCTCGGCTCTACACCACTTCACTCTACACTATTAGACTTAACACAACTCCTCTCTGCTCTATTACACTGTTTGCAACTCCACTCTACGCCTATTCTGTTTACGCCACTCCAATGGCCTCCACTCCTCTATGTGCTTCTCCAATATATATGGTATTCCACTCTATGCCATTCCACTGTATCCCACTCCTCTCTATGCTATTCCACTCTCTGACACTGCATTCTATCCCATTACAATAAATGCTATTCTTCTCAGCGCAACTCCACCACATGCTATTACGCTCTACCCGATTCCAGTGTATGCCACTCCAGGCTACAGCACTTCACTGTACACTACTGCACTGTATGGTACTCCACTGTATGCTATTCTAGTCTATGCCACTTTCCTGTACAACACTCCACTCTACACTATTCCTCTGTATGCCACTCTATTCTATGCTACTCCAGTGTACACCACTCCACCCTTAGTCACTTAATTCTATACTAGTCAATGCGATGTCACTCCAGTTCACTTTATACGCTATTTCACTCTTACCGACTCCACTGTACACTACTCCAGTCAACACCACTCCAACGTATGCCACTTCACTCTAAGGTATTCTACTCTAAGCTATTCCACTCTATCTCACTACACTCTATGCTATTCCACTGTACTCCAATTCATTCTAAGCTATTGCACTGTACGCAACTTCAATCTTTGCCCCTCTACTCTATGGTATTCCACCCTACCCTACTCCACGGTACAGCACTCCACTGTGTGCTATTACACTGTACCCTACCCCACAATCGACGACTTCTGTCTAGGCCACTTCACTGTACGCTACTGCACTCTATGCTACTGCACTGTACGCTATTAAACTTTACGCCACTCCACTGTATGCTACTACATTAAATGATTTTATATTTTACACCACTTCACTGTACGGCAGTCCAGTCTTCGCTGCTCCACTCTATGCTATCCACCTTTATGCTATGTCACAATATGCTACTCCCCTCTAACACACTCCAGTGTACTCTCCTCCACTCTATATAACTTCAATCTGCAAAACTCTACTACTCTCCATGCCACTCTACTAGACTCTACTCCGCTCTATCCTCGTACAGTCCATTGTCCAAACTTCACTTGAGTCTATGTCCGTACACTGTATTGCACAACAGTCTACTCCACTCTACAAAAGTTTCAAACACTGTACAACACAGCACTCCACTCTACTCTATAAGACACTACTCCAATTTATAATAGCCTCCTCGATTCTACGCTATGCTACTTAAATGTATGCCACTCCACTCTATGCTAGTCCACTATACCCTACTCCACTGTACGCCTCTCCACTGTACACCCCTCCTCTCTATGCTATTCAGCTCTATGCCACCCTATTTTCTACACTATTCCACTGTACGATTCTCCACTGTATGCTGCTCCACTTTACGGTAATCCACTCTATGCCACCACAGTGTACGCCACTCCACTGTATGCGGTTCTGTTGTATGACACTCTCCTCCACTCTCTGCAACTCCACTCTATAAAAGTCTACCACACTTCATGGCACTCTATGACATACTACTTCACTTTATCCACGTACACTCCACTGTCCAACTCTATGCTCCACTCTAGGCCCATATACTCCAATGTATAAAACTCTGTTCCACTATTCAACACTTTTTTATGGGACACAGCACTCCACTCTACAGTTTACTACCTACGCTATGCCAGGACACCCAACTTTATGTCACTCTACTCTACGACACACTAAACACTGTATTGTACTTTACTCCACACCAAGTGACACGAATCACTTGACTCTACTCCACTGTATGATACTTTACTTTACTCTGTGCTACTATATAACAGTTCACTCTACGCAGCTCCACTGTTTCACACACTACTGTAATCTATGCAACTCCACTCTACAACACTCTACCACACTATATGCCCTTCTCTGACATTTTATTCATGTCTATACCCCTTTACTCCACTGAACAACACTGTACTACACTGCTTGCCAGTGCACAACATGCCACTCTACTCCAGGACACTCTAGTCCACTATTTGACACTGTACGCAACTTTTTATATGCCACTGCACCCCACTTTACTCTACTATATTCTGACACAGTATGCCACTCTATTCCACTAGTCCACTGTACCCCACTCCACTCTATGCCACTCAATGCTATTGTACTCTATAACACTCTATGCCAATCCACTATACCACACTCTACAACACTCTACTGTACACAAATTCACTCTATAAACATTAACTAGACCATATGCCACTCTACTCTACTGTAGTGTACATTATGTTTCAATACTGTACGACACTCCACTACACTCTACTGTACAACACAGTACTCCAATATATGACATTTCCTTTTAGGACTTCTCTTGAGGTTTTTGTTCCTTTGGCTTTATCTGAGCTTTGTGGCATTTCTTTTGACAACTGTTGTTGTATTATTTATTGTTATGAACTGGGATAAGTATTTATAATGTTTTAACTATATATACTGTTTGGAATTGTGTACTTTTATGGTCCAAATGAGCTGTAATAAAGTTGATTTAAGCAAAACTTTACTCAACCGTATGCTACTCCACTCCACTCTACTGAACTCAACGCCACTATAGTTTGCGACATGCCACTCCACTCTATGACACTTTATTCAAGTCTACACTATTCCACTCCAGTGAACTCTACTCTACTCTGCTATACTCCACTCTACTGCATTTTATCCCACTCTACCCCACTGTACTATACTTCGCTCTACACCACTCCACTGTGCAATTCCCTACTACTCCACTCTACAAAACTGTACCACACTCTATGCTACTATTCCACTTTTTGTCCATCTACTCTATGCCACTGTACTACACTATATAACACTCAACAACATGCCACTCAACTTCTCTCTGCGATACGCCACTCCATTATATGGCACAGCACTTCACTCTAGGACACTATCCTCCACTGTACTCTACGGCACTCCACTTGACAATACTCCACTCTATGACACTCTACTTCGCCCTACTCTACCCCGTGACAGTCTACGACACCCTACTCTACTGTTCGACATGCCATTCCTCTGTATAACTCATTGCTCCAGTCCACTAAGTGATACACCATGCCACTACACTATATATCATATTACAACACTGTACGATACTCTACTACACTCATAACATATACATCATTAGCCAGAGTGTTAGAGAACCATTATGGCCATAATGAGGTTCAGGATGCATATAAAAGAACATGACATAAGTCTCACCACTTTAAAGACGATTACATCACAGTTTAATATTTTATTGGCATTGTGTAGGTTTTTATATGTTGGGTTCCTGAATCCCAGACATCTAGATGTGACACAAATATATGAGAGGAATTATGAATGTGACAATAGTTGAGGTGGCCTTTGTTACACCAAACATATGAAAATACTTTTCCAAACAACAATTTAGGAAATGAACCCATTTCTGTACTGGTTAGTGGGCATGAGAAAATGGATCATTGGTTGATTGTGGTGTGAGGCCCGGTTAGGCAACAGCCACAATCCCTAGCATGGTGAACCACAAAAGGTCACTAAATTAACCTGTGCTTAACCCTGGGTAGCTTAGCACAAAAAGCAGTCAGGCATAAGTTAAAGGCAATAATTAAAGTGAGTATGTAGCACACAAACCATAATAAAGTGAAAGCAAAATAAAAGAAAAATCCTAAACTAATGTATAGACATAGAGGAGATTTCAATAAATGACTTGCCACAAAAATTTAAAAAATCCAATCCGTAGAAATGTAGTTATGAATTTTTAAAGTTTTTAGTAAAAAGTAGCACCTAAAAGATCAAGGCGCCAACTGCGGACATATAGTTGCACAAGACCAGGTCATAGTTGAGAAATATGGCTGACCGCAATGGAGCGTGGTTCAGAAACAGGGTGAATTGGGCACTGTCAGCGCTTACCTTCAGAATTAAGTAATTTCTGAGAAAAAAATTCTGAGAAGGTACAGTTCAGTGTGCAGGAGGAAGGGTTATCATAGGATAGCTTTGGGTCGAAGCCGCGGTGAAGATTTCTACGTTCGAACCTAGTCTCTAAAATTCAGGCTGAAAATCTTCAGTGGGACGAGGCAGAGGACTGCAGCCAAAGATAGTTCCACAAGGCCAGATACCCCTTTGGCGAAGGACCGCTGTAAAGGACTTGCTGTTGCGCAGAAGAACAAAGCAGGAGAAGCCATTAAGTCAATCTGACCAGCGAATGACCTCGAGAAGATAAGATAAACAAGTTGGTCCCAGTCTCCTCATGGTTCTCAGAGCAGTTTTTAGCCACATTTCTTAAGTACCTACTTTTAGATATTGCTAACTGGTGACTTTCAGCACCCCTTCCAAGGGCCCAGGACTGTTGGGGCACCACTGGGAGGGTCAGGATTCACTCAGGGTGGGTACAGGTGTAAGAAACCATTTGTGTTCGTGAAGCTGAGATCAGGAGGCCAGCTGACTGGCCCTTTGGAGTCAATTTGGTGGCCCAGGGTTCAAGTTGCAAGTCCAGTCCTTCTTCCCCAGACAAGACGGCAGCAGGACAGAAAGGCAGCAATTCAGCAAGGCAGTAGCAGGTGAGCAGTTCAGCAGAGTTGCAGTCCTTTAAGCAGCACTGCCATCCTTCTTCCAGGTAGAGTATCCACAGGTCCAGAAGTATACCTAAAGAGCTGGTTTTCGAAGTCACATTTTAATACCCTGGTACCCTCCTTCGAGAGGGTGGGAGAAGAATCTAGACAGTGGCTTTGAAGTGCATGGAATTCCCAGACTTCCCTACCCTGGCTGCAGTGGCTATTGTCTATTGGGTGTAATATTCTACTTTTGAGAAAGTACTTCAGCTTTAATGCATGAGGTTCTTGTCATCAGCAGGCATAGACTAACTGGTGATACGAAAAACTATTTGAAAAGAAGACACCACACTAAAAGCCACACATCCCAATAGATATACAAATGTAAACATGAATTTAAATGCCATATAAGTCTTTTATCAGGAGTTATTTAAAAATAAAATAATTTTTGTGCAACAAAAGAACATAAACATACAAAAGAGAAAATGTTTTTTTGGAAATAGGATCCAAAATGTATTATAGAGTGTGGACATGCTAATTTAGATGATTCTTCAAGTTCCTCTATTGTTTATAATAATGCTACACATTGTTCACATGGGTAACAACCTGCCTAAAATGTCCACACTAGTCTTTATTGTTTTTGCTACATTCAAAGATCTTGATTTATTAATGACAGACCCTTGTCCTATAGTTGCTGCAAATGCACAAGCCAGCCATTGAGAACTCATTTGCTCGAAACCAATCCATTTGGAGGAAATATTTTGTAGGTATGCAAGATGAATTTCAATTGGTTTGGACATGCTGGGAAAGGTCTCATTGTTCATTGGTTGTTGGGTCTCAAAGACTGAGTAATGTATTGTGATTGGCTGGGGGAAGGTTTACCAATTATTCATTAAATATGATGTGTTGATGCTTGGGCTTTCCACACCATTTACCTGCTGCTCGTTTGCCCTCACATAGGAGAATCTATTTTCCATGCCCCTGCCATCTGCACCATCTTCTGTGGTTTGCAGGCGCCAAAGTGTGAAGAACAGTTCATGAAAATATTTTGCCACTTTTCATCTAGAAATTATAGGGTCATATGCAAAATTACAAATTGCAATCGCAAACGCTGAATTTCGCAAAATTTGCGATTCCCTATTTTGCGATTGCATTTAAGGAATCGCAAATTGCGATACCTCAAATACAATGTAAGAGGCACAGAAAAAGTGCAATTTGGCCTTAAGAAATCGCAAATTACCACCAACTTCAAGTTGGTGGTAATTTGCGATTTCATTGAAAAATTCACTTTTTTGCATTTTTCAAAGTGCCATGTGGCTCATGTGCACCACATGTGCACACATGCACATTTCAGGAGTGCAACAGAGTGTCCTTTTGACACCCCGGCACCCTTAAAATTGCATTCTCATTTTGCGATTCTCTAATTGAGAATCGCATATTGAGAATGTCTTCCCATTCATTCCTATGGGCCTCTAGGCCTCTAGGCCCATAGGAATGAATGGGGAGGTATTCCTTAATTGCAAATTGCAATTTATGATTTGCAATTAAGGAATATGTAAGATTCGCAAAATTATTTTCAAATCCTACATACATAGTGTTTTGCGATTCTCAAATAGCGATTAGCAAAAAATCGCTATTTGAGAATCGCAAAAGAGCATTGTGATACATATGGCCCTATATCACCATATAGCAAATAGCAAAAAATCGCTATTTGAGAATCGCAAAAGAACATTGTGATACCTATGGCCCTATATCCCCAATGTGATACAAGGTGAAACTAGACCACAGTTGACCAGCATGAGACCTGCAGTAACAACTGTGCTATGGCACCATTTCAGGTGACTTCAGTGAGGTCTATAGTATTGATTTAAAGTACTGCAGTCTGTCTGTAGACGTCATTGGCACCTCTAGTAACAAATGGATGCACTGTCACCAGTATGTCCACTTCTTAGGTACCTCTAGCAACGTGCTGGAATACTGAATCCTTCTCCTGACTTCATAGAGCGCTGTAAGAATACTCTGAAGTACTACACCACTCTGCTGCCTTTAGAGGGACCTCCTGTGGTGACAGACGGTAAAACACAAATATGCTGCCTTTAGGTGGAGCTTTAGTATCAACCTTCTGCTTACTTCCAATGGACATTTAACTATGGCCTGTAATACTTCACCTCTGCTCAGTCAATAGCCTAAAGAGGAAGAAGATAATTAAATCTCTTGGGGAAGGAATGAGGAGGTGTGTAGTGTCATATGTTTTTTACATGTGACTTTGGGTTAATCATAATATTAGTGTGGCATTTTGTTGATATGTTTGCATATGGAATGTGGTTCATGGAACAAAAATGGGTCTGTACTGAGGATCAGTAGATGATAGTGCAATGTTCTACACGCACTAATGATTACTTCATGGTGGTGCAAACCTGAGCATGGACTACTATTATTGTTTGATGGGCCAGATGTGAGGACCAATGAGAACCGTTACAATGCTAGCGAGGGTGGTATCTATGAACCGTAAATGACGAGATTAATAGGTTTACGCATTTTCGCTACGCTACTTAGAAGGGTTCGTCTTATTTACAGGTTTCTTCATTTGAACCCTCGGGTTCCATTTTAGATACGGCATCCATTTTGTTTCTTGCCCTCACGTAGTCAGCGAACAGGCAAATGTCCGCCTCATGACCCTGTGATTCCCAAGACTGGGGGATGACACGGCAGAAACAGATGGCTCCGCAGCTGGGTAATCTTCCCACGTTGGCCTATTGTTTCAGCCTTGCATGCGCTCGGCTCGAATCCTTTGATCCTGGGATTGCGCTTCCGATATTACCTCCACACTCCTTCTTCTTCTGTTGTCTGACTTCCTTGCACCTATTCCTGTCTCTTACTCTCGTCCTTTTACAACTAGATAATGTGCTTTTACAGTTGGGAACCGACAAATGTTACTGTGATTATGTTCCGGGTTTCCGACACCATAAATGAAGCCCTTTTAAGTTTATTGTGGGAACTGAGTTGTAACCTATTGTTCGTTACGTTATTGAATGCTGAAAATGTGTATAAAAGGAGCGATCCACGTTTGCAATTGGAAGCAGACTCTTGGAACCTACACACTGTTGTACTTCCCATGACTTTTGCATCCCTGCAGTAATAAACGCTGATCTTTGACGCCGAAGGAAGTGTCCCGTGTCTCTGTCACTTGTGCGCCGAACAGGTATCCTACGAAGGTTTCAGGTGTTGTTCCCTGGCACCGCTGGTTCTTAAAAGTCCAGTCCTTCAGTTGGCGTCCAACGTGGGGCGACATCAGCGGTACCGGTCCAAAACCTGACGATTGCGAGGAACTTCGTGTGAAATCTCCGAGGAAAAGGTGCACCCCGCTTCATCGATCCTGTTGTCGAAATAAGTGGTCCAAAGATTTTTCCCGCGAAGATTCCCGCCTCCTGACGGCTGCAACGGATCGATGCTCTGACTGTCGACCTGTTTTGGTGCCTGGCGTAGTCCTTTGTATGGAGAGACGATAGACGGGCCTTCCTGGTGACGCCATCGAGCTCTCAGTTAAGTATTTGTGGGTCGCTCCCAGTCCTTAGTTGTTGGTGCTTAGTTGTTTGCATGGTTCCATTGCATTTGTGGTGCTTAGTTGTTGGTCCTTAGTTGTTATTTGACAGTTGCAATTGCCAAAAACCGAGGGTTTTGTCTTTCACGAAGATTTAGTACTTTGGTAACCCTTGAAGTTTGATACTTGGTTAGTGTGCATGATGCCTAGCCGTAGTGGTTTCATTGGTTTCTTCAAATGTTGCAACAAGGATTCCCGGTTGGAGGACTCGTGTCCGATACCTCCAGTTGGAACTCCGATGTATGAGCTCGATAGTCGACATGGTGTGGGCCCTATTATATATAATGACTGTTGGGTCCATTATACGAGAAAGGATGGTGTCCTTAGTTGGCCACCACACGGAAGTTTTGAAATGGAGATTTTAGATAATCTAGAAGCTAAATTATTTAAGAAGAAAGCTAGGCCAGCTATGTTTGATTCCCTTCGGTTATGGCGTAAAGAGGCCAAGCAGAAAGAAATCAAACAGCTTAAGAAGAATCGAAGAGAGGGTATCATTCCGATAATGCAAGTCGTGCAGCAATGTCAGCGGGATAAAGTAGAAAAAGAGATAGAAATTTCCACCAGACTACATCATATTAAGGTGGATAAATGTTATCCGGTTTTATCGTCTAGTTTTGATAAAAGAACGAAGACGCGAAAGAAGCGAAAGAGGATCCTTTGCTAGCATATTTATTGAAATCACCACCTCCTTATGCACAGGATACTACGGCTCCTATAGTTCCTCCTGTTGTCCCTCCCGTTATTCAAGCGGCTGCTGCTCAACCCGTTGTTGGTCCTGTGTTTGTCCCTCCAACTACTCCTATTCCAACTGCTCCTTTGCCTGTACCTCCTCAGCCTCTAGTTTCTGCTACTCCAACTACCTTGACTACCCCCGCTGTTCCTACTTTCACTTCTAATGTTGTTGCTCCTGTTCTTCTTTCTTCTTCTCCTTCTGTTCGCAACCGTATCCCTAATACTGTTGCTACCCTCTATTCACCACTTCTTGGGCAGTTATTTCCATCCGATGTTTCTGAAACTCCCCAGAGACGAAGTCAAATCCCTGGTGGAAGGGAGAGTGCAACGTTAGCGAATATGGCGCGTAGGTGGATAAGACACCCTGCTAACTACCCTCCACGCATGGTTTTCGACACGTTTTCTCAGTTTAATGAGCCTACGCAGAGATTCGTGTTCGAAGAAATGTGTAACTTTTTGAGAGAACAATGGTATAGTGATGATGTAGATGATGTACCGCCCGATATGATTGAACTTCAGAGTCAATTTTCGAACGGTACGATAGTAGGTGGAGAGGTACGACGTGCCTTAGAACGATTGTTAGCCTATAGATCCACAGTGCCGCCTCGAGTGTCGTTTGATGACGACTCCGACAATTGAAAAGCGACTCCTGGTCAGTATACTATGAGAGAGGTTCCGCCAGTATGGATGCCAGGTAATCCTGGTGGAAATCCTGCGGTTCTGCCACATTTCCAAAGAGTTTGGATACACCTCCCATGGAAGCGATCAGAAGTCTTACAGGTGAAGCAGTCCTTGCCTGATCCACGCAAGAATCCGGCGGGTTATTATAAGGAGTTGTCTCAACTGGTAGACGCTACTATTATGAATCTTGCGGACATCGACATGCTGTTTGGCAATGTCGTACCACAACCGATTTGGGCAAAAATTTGCCAAGAAAACCATGCGAATGAGTTAGGCGGTGATTGGGCTGCAATAATAGCGGCCGATGGCCGACAAGTGGGTGGGGCTAAGCCTGAGCAGGTAATTACGGATCTGCCCCAAAGAATCATTACGTTCATGAAAACGATTATGCCAGCGATGAGGGTGAACTGGGATAAATTAGCAGCTTGTAAGCAAAAGAAGGACGAGAGTGTCTCCGATTTCTTTACCAGATTCGAAGAGGCATTTGTCGATCATAGTGGTCAGGATATGGGCACCGAGGGAGGCCAACGGTTATTTGTTGATAAATTTGTATTGAATTTGTTGCCTGAGCTATGCAACAAATTGAAAAATTCAGAAAGTGCTTGGGCGGTTTCAACTACTGCTCAAATATTAGCGACGGCTCAATACTATGAGAATAGGGAAAAGGAAGAAAGTGATCGTTCAGACAAGAAAACGAAGGAGCTTAAAACGAAGTTTTTGTTACAGCAAGCGTATCCTCCACGTTCAAATTAAAATGATTCGCAACAGCAATATCGACCACAATTACAATCTTCCAGGATGCAGTCCCGATCCGACTTCTCCGACTTTAGATCTACGCTTGGGTATAATCAGTGTGCATATTGTAGAAGAGAGGGCCATATAAAATATGATTGTCCAGCTTTGCGTGACCGGCTTAACGGTGTGTCGGCACGAGGGGGTCGCGGTGGTCCTCAACAAGCACCCCGAGGTAGAGGCCGCGGTGCCCCTCAAAATCAAAATCATGAACGCCCTCATACCCCATCAGACGCGAATAATTATTTTGACCAACGAAATGTGAGGTCCGATAAATCAGCATAGTATCATGTGGACGATTATTACGTCGAACATGAGATTGATGCAGGTAACCACTACTAGGACAGCCACCGACAGAGAGAGGGAGTAGTATCAGTTCCGGTTGATCAGAGTGGGCCTTACGTCGCAGTTGCTACATCTGGCGTAGTTGAGCCTTTTCTGTTAGACACTGGTGCGACGAAAAGTTCCATCATGCATTCGAAACTCCCTGGCGCACCTTTGTCCGGCTTAACAAATGTTTCCATTGGATTCTCTGGCGCCCCTGTTAGCAATCCTGTCTCTAGCCCTTTGTCCCTTACGATTGGTCCTCATGAGCTAGAGGCCCCATTGATTTTATCTACTGGTTGTGGTGAGAATCTTTTGGGCTTGGATTTGTTAAAACGGTTATATGCGACTTTGTACTGCTCTCCTGCGGGAGTGGAGCTTACATTTGGTCAGAGAGCGATCTCTCCTATGTACTTATCAATCGATAAGTTCCCACCGGAACTGAGTTCCCTTCCTGCGTCGTTATGGGCTACGGGTCCCAATGATGTAGGCTTATTGAACATCCCACCTTATGTGGTTCAGTTGAAATCGAATGTGCGTTTCCCACATATACCACAGTATCGTATCTCTTTTGATGGTGAGCGAGCACTATTAGCGATCATTTATGACCTGATCGAAAAGGATGTCATTGAAGAAACTCGAGGCAATGTGTGTAATAGTCCTGTGTTACCGATTTTGAAACGCACAGATCCAACTAAACCTCCTGTGTACCGCTTTGTAATTGATTTACGAGAAGTAAATAAAATCGTGATTCCCCAGTTTCCTGTGGTGCCTGACATCACGGCTTTGTTGACCCTGATTCCGGCTTCTGCCTCCTGGTTCACGGTAATCGATCTAAAGAATGCTTTCTTTAGTATTCCGATCGCTGAGGAAAGCAGAGACCTATTCGGATTTTCACTGGGTGGTCGCAGTTTTAGATTTAAACGCGCACCACAGGGCTACTGTGAGAGTCCATCGATCTATAGCCAAGCACTTAAAAGTCAGCTTGTTGCATTTGTGTTGCCGACAGGCGCAGCCTTAGTTCAATACGTTGACGACCTATTAGTGGCAGCTGATACAGAGGCTATTTGCAAAACCGCTACAGTATCATTGTTGCAGCACCTATGTGACTTACATCACAAGGTGTCACCTTCTAAGCTACAATATTGTTGTCAAGAAGTAACCTACTTAGGTCACTTACTGTCAAAGGATGGGAGAAGGTTGACCCCAGAGAGAATTGCTGCGATTGCCCGAATGACTGTGCCAAAGACTCAGAGAGATGTACGTGCCTTTCTAGGTATTACGTCATACTGCAGACAATGGATTCCAAATTTTTCATTGTCGGCGAAACCATTGATAGCCCTTACGTGCAAGGATGTTTCATCTCCTTTGCCATGGACTGAAGAGTGTCAGAAAAGTTTTTCTGAATTGCGTGATGCGTTGTGTTCGGCTCCTGTGTTGGGTACTCCTGATTACAATAAGCCGTTCACACTTTATGTTCACGAGAGGGACGGTTGTGCGTTGAGTGTTCTGACACAACAATTTGGCGACAAACAGCGTCCATGCACATATTTTTCTTCGACCTTAGACCCAGTAGCTAGAGCCTTGCCGAGTTGTTTGAGAGCAACAGCGGCAGCTGCGGCGTCCATTCGACAGTCCGCAGGTCTGGTCATGGATAATATGCTCACGGTGATGGTCCCGCATGCAGTCGACACTCTCTTGAACCGAACGAAAACTCAACATTTGACGAGCGCAAGGTTGTCTGGATATGAGTTGACGTTATTGGCAAGTCACATACGGATAAAACGGTGTAATGTGTTGAATCCAGCAACATTGTTGCCGATCGACATGGAATTAAGTGATGTAACACCACATGATTGCTATTTGAGAACTGAAGAGGAGACGAAGGGTCGTATTGACCTGAAAAACACTCCATTGGTGGATTCCGATGGTACTTTGTATGTGGATGGTTCATGTTTTAAGTTACCAAATGGTGATGTGACGACTGCGTATGCTGTAGTAACATTGAGTACGGTTGTGGAATCTGCGAGATTGAGTCAGAATTCGGCCCAAGCGGCTGAGTTGATCACCTTGACGAGAGCGTGTGTGTTGTCCAGAGGGAAGCGGGTGAATGTGTTTACAGACAGCCAGTATGCTTTTGGTGTGGCGCATAGTTTTGGTCGATTGTGGAGAGAAAGAGGATTTTTGACGTCGCATGGTACGAAGATTCAGCACAGACAACTTGTGAATGACCTTTTGGACGCACTTACATTGCCTAAAGAGGTGGCAATAATCAAATGTAGTGCGCATCGGAAGGTGACGGATGATGTTGGTCGCGGTAATGCGTTTGCAGATGAGATTGCGAAGGAGACGGCTAGAGATCTGACAAATCGAATCTACGTTGCGAGTTCAGTAAGATGGCCAGCGGAGACTAGTATGTGTGAGGACACAGTTGAGAGTGTGAAGAAGATACAGAATGAAGCTACCGAGATGGAAAAAACTCAGTGGAAAGAAAGTACGGGAAAGTTAGACGAGAATGGATGTTGGGTTGATTTGTCGGAAAAGCAGAGATGGATGTTACCAGATGCATACGTGCTTGCTGTTGTTACTATGGCTCATGGTACATCACACATTAATACGAAAGGCATATGTAAGTTGCTGTCGCCCGTATGGAGGAATGATGGAATTACTAAATGTGCGGAGAGAGTGGTTAAAAATTGCATGGTATGTTTGATGTATAATCCTGGCAAGGGCACCCCCACTCCACGTGGTCATTTTGCTCCTCCCACATGTCCCTTTGAAATTATTCAGTTAGACTTTATCCACATGGAGAGATGCAATAATTTGAAGTTCGTCTTGGTTGTAGTTTGTGCGTTCTCCAGATGGATTGAGGCTTACCCCCTAAAGGATAATACTGCCCTGTCCACAGCAAAGGTTCTACTCAAAGAATTTTTCCCCAGGTATGGAATGCCACGGATTGTATGGTCAGATAACGGAAGTGAGTTTGTGGGAAGTGTAATGAAGAGTGTATGTCGTGGTCTTGGCATAAATCAGAAGTTTCATAGTGCTAATCATCCTCAGTCTGCGGGTTTAGTGGAAAGATATAATGGCACTCTGAAACTGAAACTTGCCAAAATCCAGGCAACGACTGGTCTATCATGGCCCGACGCTTTGCCTTTAGCTCTCTTATCGACCAGGGCGACTGTGCACTCTCGAGTAGGGCTCAGCCCATATGAGATTGTGTTCGGCCGTCCTGCGAACATTTGGGGAGTTCCGAGGCCTAAAGAATTTGACAGACTTGAATATCCAATGTTAATTGACTATCTCTATGATCTGACTGCTAAATTGAGTTTGATTCATCAACAGGTCTTTGAGGCTCTACCGGCACAAACAGAGGGTCCTGGTCATCGGCTCCAACCAGGTGATTGGGTTCTTACCCGCAACTTTGGACGAAAACGAAATCTTGAGCCAAGGTTCGTGGGACCTTACCAGGTGTTGCTGGCAACGAGGACTGCGGTTCGGCTGGAAGGGAGAAAACATTGGGTACATGCCACCCACACCAAGAAAGTTCCGCTCCCATTGCCAGCAGATAGTTGGATCAGAAAAGGATTTGGCTCGTCTGAAACTTACGTCCCTCTAAGTTACGTGCCGTTTAGTGACGCGCAGCTTGTAGGAGATAACACAGTAAGACCCGACACCCCTGTTGAACCATCCGAGGTTAACCCTCTTTCAGCAGCATTGGAGAATTCAAGTTCTGAACAATTGCGTGGACAATCGAACACTCTTTTGCCGTCTGATCCACTGTTTGAAGAGCAGACTCGCCCCGGAAGAAGTCGATACTTTCTTCGACCACGCTAACAGACTAATAAATTCTGTTTTTTATTTTTTTTTAATCTACATCACCTCTATTGTTGCCATACAAATTGTGGACATTACATATATATATGTATATATATTGTGTACCTTTTTCCTTACAGCTAGGAGGCGTATATTGAATTCAATGAACTTTTGATTAAAAACCTTCTCATCTGGGTTAACCGTAGGGCCGTGCGGGTACTTCCTCCTGTTTAGCAGGTATCTTACACTAGGTCGATTACTTTTGTCGATTTCTGGGAACTCCTGGGGATTGATAATCGCTACTCAGAACGAAGTGCGTCAAAAACGTCACGGACGGTTTTTAGAAGATGAAGTCTTCTAAGCTGTTGGAAATTGAGAAAATGGTGGCGCAAAGATCCAAATTGCACAAGACATTTCGAAAAAAATGTTTTTTGTTACAGGTTTTTATGTTGTTCCTAACTGTTTCTATGCTGCTGGTGGGTGGAGTATATTTTGGTTTTCAATCATTGCTGCCTTCTACTTTACCTACTCCTCCTTCTCATGATTTGAGTTCTGTTTCCACTATGTCTCCACATTCCTTTCATCTTCTGCCCCAACATGAACAGGTCAGACGTGCGGAATTTATGAACAATTCTTTTGTTCAACTTCTACATCAGCATCAGTTGGTGATGAACACTACCAATTGTTGGGTATGTGGGTTAATGCCACATACCATGGATAAGGGTATTCCGTATTTTGTTCTTCCTTATAGCCCCCAGGGGTCAGCTTGAGCATTCCAGACCATGTTCCGTAGTGCACTAGATTCCTACCCCCATCGAAAGCCTCGCTCTGCAGACCTTGGTCCTGGCCCGTACCACAAGTCTTTGGCGATAGCAATTGCAGATTTAAATAGAGATATTTTTGACGCAACACTTATCCCAGAGGAAGAGGTGCGAGCTTATAAGGATCTGAGTGAGGTCGAGTATAGTACATCAGTGAATGATAGGCAGTTTAAGAGCTCATCTCCAATCTGGATCGTACCTCATCTCGGTCATTTCTGTATGCAAGGTCTTGGTCGCAATCCGAGAGCTCAGCTTGGGAAGAGTGCTTGTGTTGATACTTACGTTTTACCAATGCTCTCTTCCCCTGTCTTTCTGACTGCCAAGGGTACCTATTTTGTATGTTATGATCGCGCATATACGTGGTTACCTCATGACTTCTCGGGTACCTGCTATATCGCGAATCTTTTGCCTCCGACTTTCACTGTTGCCTCAGATTATCACAAAACTAGAGTTGTGAGAGGTGTCATTAGTAAAGAAGATACTGCCGGTCAAGAAGCAGGAGATTCTTTAAGGGTTTCCTACCATTTTGGGGCCCTATGGTCAATAGCAGGAATCTGAGACAGTTAACTTGTGTAGTGGAAGCAACTGCTAACATAACTGCAAGCGCCCTTGGTAATCTGACAGCAGAGCTTCAAGCGGATAGGCTTATGACGCTACAGAACCGTATGGTTCTAGACGTAGTACTAGCAGACAGAGGTGGTGTGTGTAAGGTCATCCATTCGAGCTGCTGCATTTTCATACCTGATAACGCTCCAACGGTTTATCAAGCCATCTCGAAGTTGCATAAAATCTCAGAGTCCATACACGTGGACGAGGGAGATTGGACGCTTCTAGGATGGTTTTGGGGTCTGATGTCAACTTGGGGTTGGAAAATTCTGATGACTATAGGGGTTGTTGTGACGTTTCTGTTCACGTGTTGTCTTTGTGTGCAGTGTGGTCCTGCCTTATGTGGCGTTTGTGCTACAACGTGTATAAGAAGGCCATCTGTTACCGGCGAGACATTGATGAATAAGATGATGTTCCAGCAACACTTGAATGATCTGATGAATATCGAAATTGATTATGATTCCGACTAGTGCTTGCCTACATGAGGGCAAAAGGAGCGTCTGAGGACCAATGAGAACCGTTACGATGCTAGCGAGGGTGGTATCTATGAACCGTAAATGACGAGATTAATAGGTGTACGCATTTTCGCTACGCTACTTAGAAGGGTTCGTCTTATTTACAGGTTTCTTCATTTGAACCCTCGGGTTCCATTTTAGATACGGCATCCATTTTGTTTCTTGCCCTCACGTAGTCAGCGAACAGGCAAATGTCCGCCTCATGACCCTGTGATTCCCAAGACTGGGGGATGACACGGCAGAAACAGATGGCTCCGCAGCTGGGTAATCTTCCCACGTTGGCCTATTGTTTCAGCCTTGCATGCGCTCGGCTCGAATCCTTTGATCCTGGGATTGCGCTTCCGATATTACCTCCACACTCCTTCTTCTTCTGTTGTCTGACTTCCTTGCACCTGTTCCTGTCTCTTACTCTCGTCCTTTTACAACTAGAGTGGAATGTGCATAGCAGCAGGATAATGTGCTTTTACAGTTGGGAACCGACAAATGTTACTGTGATTATGTTCCGGGTTTCCGACACCATAAATGAAGCCCTTTTAAGTTTCTTGTGGGAACTGAGTTGTAACCTTTTGTTCGTTACGTTATTGAATGCTGAAAATGTGTATAAAAGGAGCGATCCACGTTTGCAATTGGAAGCAGACTCTTGGAACCTACACACTGTTGTACTTCCCATGACTTTTGCATCCCTGCAGTAATAAACGCTGATCTTTGACGCCGAAGGAAGTGTCCCGTGTCTCTGTCACTTGTGCGCCGAACAGGTATCCTACGAAGGTTTCAGGTGTTGTTCCCTGGCACCGCTGGTTCTTAAAAGTCCAGTCCTTCAGATGTGACAATGAGAAACCAAACTAACAATTAGTTAACACTATTTTTTATAAGTCTTGACAATAGCCTATGCCAGTGCATCTTCACTCATAGAAAATGATCACAATTTAGGCTTCAACAAATAGAACATACAATATAAGTGATTACCTCAAGAATTCCTGCATTATTTATCATTAAACAGCACATAATCAGCTGGATAATAAGTCATACTAATGTTTAATCACAAGTGTAGTACAATTACTTAAGAACTATACACTCAGAATAGTTTGACACCTTTACTAGTGTTTTAAAAATCTTTAAAATGAACTACTATTGGTTATTTCCTCGAACTCAAGCCTTCAGAAAACCCCAGATTTCCAGGCCAAAAGGAAGGGGTGAAACGCGGGTTGACTACATCAGCCGTAGAAGCTCACAAACTCTATAATAACCATCGTACTGAAGGATACCAGAATTATATTCGATACTTAAGTCTATCAAACCAGGATATATCACTAAAGAAGTATTTGGAATCATATTGTGTGTATCTGAAAACAAAATGGATACTCTGGATAACTGAGATCCATGGCAATGGACTTTAAAATATTTTCTTACCAAAGTTTTGCTGTTTTTTTCTTCATATTTTTCAATTTGTGCATTACATGCTAATCTATACTCATCTGGAAACATACAGTCTATACAAGGAAACAATTTTGGCAAACGAGAGGTGTTGTAGGCCCTACCTTTAAGGAGTATAAAACGTTCCCCACAACTGATAGCAGGCAGAGTACTGGCAAGCAGGCCTAGAGTGGGTTCAGCCTAATAAAGACTTCGCTTATTCTTTAGCACAGATCGGGATGAGCAAAGTTGTGATGCAAAAGAATCCCATGCAAAGTTATGGAAGGTACAGTGACATCCTTGACCTTTCAATGAACTGGCTGTGCTGTCCTACCTCAGCCGCGGGCCGTGGAGGGAGTTACGGTGGGGCAGGGAGGCGGGGAGGGGGAGGGGCAGGGTGGAGGGACCTAAAAACCGGCATATGGATAATTGCAGGTAAGTACACAATTTAATTATTGAAACGAATTTCGTAGCGCGCACTGCATCGCAAAATGCGATGCTGTGCGCGCTACGAATTTCGTTTTATTAATTAAATTGTGTACTTACCTGCAATTATCCAAATGCCGGTTTTTAGGTCCCTCCACCCTGCCCCTCCCCCTCCCGCCTCCCTGCCCCACCGTAATTCCCTCCACGGCCCGCGGCTGTCCTACCTGAAGAAGGGATGGATGGCTCAATGGCGGAAGTAGGACTGTGTTCCTGAGGAAGCGGAAGTGAAAACCTCAGAATCCGGTCTTAAACTGCCCCAGCTGAGGGTGTGACACCCATGTAGAATAGCTGTGCTAGTGAAGCAGTCCCACTGCATGGCCAGTTTGAATGGAGTTCAGTGTGAGACCACTTGAGACCACTTAGAGGTGGTGCAGGTAAAGGTAATGTGCAGTGTCTAAGTTATTGAAGTAGGACAAACAAGTAAATATTTTTTGTGAATGGTCACTTTGGTTCAATCTGGATATCAGTATAGATACGAATGTGCTGACTCAATATAATTATAAAATACCCTTAATGTGTCCTCTGTCAAAATGCTTTGCTACGGTCACCTCCTAAACCTGAATGTCGATTGTTTACTTTATCTATGATGGTAATATATCTTTAACATAGGCCCACTGAATTTTCCCAAACCTTATCCACTGGTCTAAGATATAAATAGTAATTATGTCATGGCATAAACATGTTTTAGGAATGAAGATTTTTCTATTGAAGCAACCACTGCTGGGTCTCACCTCATTTTCTGTTTACTTTCAGGGGTGAATGTGGCCCTGGGTGGTCGAGCCACACAGTCAAGTATTCTTGGTGGAAAACATTTTCAAGACGGTTACCTGTCAGATGCAATCAACGCAATAGATGGAAATCAGGATACCGATCTTTTACATGGATCATGCTCCCATACAAATTATGACTATGGTCCCTGGTGGAGGGTGGATTTACTTAAACCACAGAAAATGTATGCCATTTCCATCACCAACAGATATTCTGCTCCTGAAAGGCTGAATGGAGCGGAAATTCTCATAGGAAATTCACTAACAAACTATGGAAATAACAATGCAAGGTACAATGTATACTCTGTTCACTTATATTTGTCATTTACAGATGACAAATGCTTGTTTCTTCGGTTCAGCTGTGGCGTTTATTGTATTACGTGACTCACAATTCCAGTCTTATATGTGATCAGAGTAATGGATCCCCCATCTTGAAATGAAGAGTGCAAGTATTCAACTTAGTAAATACATAATTAAAATGAATATTAGGGTAAATAAGTGAGAGTAAGTACAATCCTGTCACATGATTTCCACTCTGATCACATGTTGCAAGATATATTTCAAGGCGAGTGTACAGGTTTATGAGCTATATCATACTTTTAAAGACCTTAATTTAATAATTGTTTTGTCATTTGAAAATAAGGACAGTACCTCAAATACTTTCAGTTTGTTTTAGTTATTTCCTTCCACCAGGTCCTCATTTTATTAATTTCCTTGTGATCTGATAAATGTTTTAGTTGTTGTTTATTTTTACTTTACTTAGTGAACTTTAGTATATAATTGTTTACCTCTACTGGCTCCTTACTTTGTCCTTCTCTTCCTTGCGGAACTCTACTCAGGCTTCAAACTTGTTTCTAAATAAAGCTCCGACTCCCCTCCTCATATTCACTCGCTGATTGTTGCAGTAAATTGTTGATGGAGGTCACTGATTGCGCCCACAGTGTACGCTTGACGTGGGCTTGTCAATGGCAAGTGTGTTTGTTTGGTCCTTGCCCAGATAGTGCCAAAGGCACAGAGAGCTGCCATAGTGGGCATCATGGGGAACTATGCTCTCTGATTAGATATAACCTGGACTGCTTCCTGCAGCACCTTTCAGGGTGTATGTTGTACATCTTTAGCACTTATGAGTGGTGTGTTCTAACACCTGATGTAATGAAGGAACTTACTCATATTTTTAAAGGTCAATTTCTGCCCAAACATACTTTTGGACAATAACCACTTACTGTGTGACTTCCTTGTTCTAGGTGTAAGATACCTTGATATTCCTGAGTCTACACCTCCACCCATCTGGAGTGTCAGGCCCCCAAGCGGTCACATTGCCACCGCAGCTCTCACTGCTTGCCTGAGGATTTCTGTTTTCTCCCAAAAACCCTGTGGTTGGGCTCAGGGCAACATTCTGGGCAGAGACCTCAGAGTCTTCGGTGGTAGCTCACAGGGGAAAGGCATCCATGGATATGAAATAATCTCTCCAATTCTATTGCTTCCTGACCTTGTTGCAGCTTCTAGCAGTAATCGGGGGAGCACCTGCATTGTGGGTCATGTGCTCAATGGACGCAAAAGCTTATGTGCACTTCCACTCAAACCCTGTCAGGTTGCAGCTCTCCAGACCTGCCACAGAGGAGAAGAGTATATTACAAACCAGCAAGAATATATCCTCTCCCCAGGGTGCCAGTGATATAATCATCCTTCACCAGTGTGATCAGCACAACAAACTATAAAATGTATGTCCTCTTGCAACTAGTGCTGCTGACCAGTTCAAGTTGTCTTGGAGGTTGGAGCATCTCCCCTTCAGCTAGTTTGCTCTTGGAACTTTCCTTGGACCCTTCCTCAGGACCTCCAGGACTTTGCACATCTTGGTTAGACACAGGGAGCAGAGAATAATAGTCACATATGGAATACTTGCAATGCAGGATACCCTCATGCTTACAATATTTACAGGTAATATGAATTAAAGCGAGAGAGTAGTACTCAGAGTAATGCCATTGCTAATATGTAATTTAAGCATTACTGTTTCTCCCCTCCCTATCATGAATTCATAGCAAATGATATTTAGCACAACATGGACAACTGGCAGTGCATGCTGAACAGAAATAGTTTTTTATAGAAAACAGAAGTTCAACTCTCCCCTATTCCTTAATAGGGGAGAGAACGATGTATCACTTACGCTCTCTGCAAATTACAATTCACCCTACATAGCCCCTCTACAACGGCTATCCAAAGAGTACTCAAGGCAAAACTAATGCCAGCCCTTAATTAAGCCCAACAAGCGTTCCCTGGTAAACTCAATAGGAAACTGGAAAAAATCAACTGCAGAGCATACAAGAGACTATTCCATCTACCCAAGTGCATCAGAAACACTCTTGTCCGACTAGAATTTTCTCTCAACCAACAAAAACTGGAAGAGATGGCTGCCTTGATCAAATATTACTATCTCACAACAGCGGCACAAGAGAAGACACTGAAGGCAGTTTTGAAAAATATTTTCATGGAACCTGGGAACCCTTGGTCAGCCACCCTTATTGCGGCAAAGGAGCTCCTCAACCTAGCCACGGAGTTTTGGGACACTGAGCTAGTTAATTACACTGCAATTAAAAATGCGATTAAAAAACAAGTTTGCATCAGCTCCCGGGCATTGGACTTGGAGTCACTGGCAAAAAGAGACTTCCACGAATCCCTATGCCTGCCGCACACAGGGCACAATCCCAAACTCCATCTTACGCAGGCTGTGGGCCACCCAGCCCTTCACAAGATTTTAGCCTACAGACTACACCCCCTGCCCCTTAAAGAATTATATGCCCCTGTATGGGCAGGATCGACAATTCCGGAAAGCTACAAACGTGAATCTCTGGCCCACATTTTATTCTGCTGCCCGGCCCTACGCTCAGCACGCAGCCTTTATCTCAGGCCTATCCAAAGACAACTGGGGATGCATACCGCAAAGGAGGCGGTCCATCAACTATATACACTGACCTCAGTAAAACAGATGGCCTCATTCGGTAAATTCATTCAACAGACTCGGACTAAGCTGATGGCCAGCTAGGGCGCAAATGACTAGAGATTTTTGTAATGTTGGATTTCCGTTTTAATGTAATGGTTTTGAGTAACCAAACAATACATTAATCAATCCAATCCAATCCAATCCATATATCCAATGAATATTTTTTCCTTCTGAGAGCCTATAATGTTTAGGAAAGTTAGCTGAATCAGACCATGTAGCTGCCTGGCAAATCATGGAATACGAAGCACCTTGCAACTTAGGTACTGTAGAGGACATACTACGGTTCAATCTTTCTTGGATTGCGAATAGACCACCTTGACCCTCAACTTCAGAGGCCTTTCTTTTTTGGATCCATTTCACAGGGAAGCAACTAAATGAAAGAAGGAAAGAGAGGTTGTGAACCGTTTCTTCAATTCACGGTTTTCAGTAAGTGAGGAGCAAGACAGAAAGAGAGGGAGGGAGGGAGGCAGCTGCCAGTACAGAAATGAAGAGGACATTATCTGTGTCTGCTATGGGCAGGAAGGAGACAGAGTCCTTTTCCTTCTCTGCCTGACCCCAAACATCTACGAAAGCAAGCCGAGCCTTATCTGAATGGACACCGAAGAGCAAACAATGCATACAAAGAGATACAAAGACATAAAAGAAGCATACAGACATACCACAGCAAAACATGTCGACGAATACACAAAACAATGTAGCCATGTAGCATGTCGACACAAAGTATACACACAGACAGCACCAATCTACACAGGCACAGAGACAACAATTAAACACGGAGAACTTGCAGTCACAGAGCTCACAGAGACCAGTGGCAGGGAGTAGTCAACTCGAAGACACACGTTACTCACTGATTCAGCGCTCCTGGGCAATCTCCATCGAGGCACAGCTCCAGAACGCGAGCCATCATTCTTGCTGATAACAGAAACCTCTACAGCACACCCGGAGACACTGATAGGAACACGGTGTGACAAAACACCGGCTGGCAAATGTTAACCTTTAGATCGCAGAAAGGCGGCTTAGAATTATGCACTGCGTTCAGCATGAGAGCATATACACCTACAGGTCTGTCCATGAGTACCGCAGTGTAATGGACTTGCACACATCAAGAGGTGAATATGGAAGCCTGGGTGCGGGCTTCTCAGTCTGTGGATAGCTGAGAAAGTTCCCCTCGGACACAGATTAACCTGAAGCGCGGACAGAAACTGTAGTTAGGCGGTGCTGCTTCCGTAATAGACAGAAGTGAAGCATCGCCTCTACAGCCAATAATAAGCCAGATAAGAAAAGCTATGATAACTTTAAAGGAACGGGAAGAGGCGGGAGAAATTAAGTGGCAATAGGTGTAGTTTCTCTCAATATACAAATTACTTAATGCCTCGTAGAGGCAGCACATGCGCTGCCCTATGTGAGACCTAAAAAGGGGTGTTAGAAAAGCAAACTCCTTGTGGCGGGCACACCATGGTGCCCGCCACAATGTGCATGCTTGAATCGGGGGTACCAATGGGCATTCTCCCCGTGATCGATTAAGAGGGCCCTGGGGTGAAGGGGGGGCCTGCTACGGGCCCCCGAAGTCTGATTACGAAAGCCGTTTCTTCTTGTACTCGCTCGGTCAGAATCCAGCTCCATTGCGTGGCACAATTCGGCTACGCACAAGTCGTACGGACAATATTGGGTTCGGACACAATTCAGTCGACACGTACGGGATCTTCGCATCGTACTTTGTCGTTTGGACCTGTGTACGATTCGGTCGCAAATAAGGGCTACGAATCGGATCCTAAAGAGCCAAATTTGATTCGTAGGCCTTCCGAACAAAATTGTAATCGTGCCTTTAGCATTAGGATTGCTAACTTCAGCTGCAAACAAAGGAGCAAAGAAAAAAATGCATTTCCCTACTAGAAAACCCAAAGATCCAAAACAAAGGTCAATACTGGATTTGTTCACTAAGTCTAGCCACAGAGCCCTTACCGTATATTCCCCAGGTGACAGAATGGGTTTGGAGGTTTTTGAGCATTACCCCTCATACTTGTAGATGGCGTCATTCATCTCCGCATCGACATTGTCAGAGTCGCACGCTGACGTTGGTTACTTTTGTGACTTTCTACTTTAGGAGAGGGGAGCCACAATATGAACTGAAAACTGGTGTGATATACTAAGGCTCTGAGAAATGTGACCCTACTGAATCAGTTCTCAGAGAGGGGCCGGATGGGAGGGTTGGTGTTAGACCTGGCATCCTTGGTGAAGTTTCCCCTGACTTTTTCTCTTCAAACATCCAATTTTGACTGTTTTTGCTGACTTCGTTATTGCTGGCTTTAAGAATCTGGGCACTTTACCACTGCTAATAAGTGTTAAAATGCATGTGCTCAATATACAAAACATGGTAATATTGGTTTATCCTCAATTGGCATATTTGATTTACCTATGAGTCTCTATAAAGTGCACTACATGTGCCCAAGGCCTATAAGTTAAAAGCTACTAGTGGGCCTGCAGCACTGATTGTGCTACCTTCTTAAGTAGTTCTTTAAACATGTCTCAGACCTGCCACTGGATAGTCTCTGTGTGCAGTTTAAACTGCCATGTCGAATTGGCAAGTTAACCTACTTGCCAGTGCCAATCCTTCCTTTCATTTAGATAACTCCAAAGGTAGGCCCTGGACAGTCCATAGGAAGGGTGCATTGTATTGAAAAAGTAGGATATGTACATTTAACCTAACATGTCCTGGTGGTGAAATACTCTTAAATAAATTTGTTGGTACTTCAAGGACTATCTCTCCCATTGGATAACATTGGGAGTGCCTTATTACATTTTATAGGTGTAATTTCAAATTGGGAAAATATGGGACCCCCAACTTTCCTTTCACTGGAATCACAATTTAAAAACACAACTTATGGTGAAGTTAGTTTTTGAATTGCAATTCTGAAAAGGCCACTTTTAGAAAGTTAAAACACACAAAAGGTAATGGGAGAAATGCTTTCAATGTGTCTAACCACTGGATTTCACTCGAAGTAATATCTTAACCCATCGTTCTTTTACTCACCATGCCACCTCAGTTTAGTCCCGGCCATATGCAAATCAGTCTTGACCCTGTTCCTTATGGGAACAGTCTAGCCCAAACTGCCAGGCCAGTTCCTCTCTGAACCGGAAACATGGATCCTGGGACCGTGTTTGGGGTATTTCTCCTCATCAGCCATCTGGCTTGAATACAGTGACACAGTGAGCATGAGTCCCACGTCTGGGCATACCCATGCCACTTAGAGCAGTACATCAAACACACAAAAGGTGATGGGAGAATTGCTTGCAATTTGTCAAACCACTGAAGATCGCTCGGGGTAGCTTCCCAACTCATTGTTCTTTTACTCACCATGCTACCTCAGTTTAGACTGAGCTATATGCAAATCAGTCTTGACCCTACTCCTTATAGGAACAGTTCAGCCCAAACTGTCCATTTGTCCATTATCTGTGTGTATTTTACTTTTAGAAAGTCTGCATTTTCTTACTATAATCATTTGGTGCCTTCTGCCTGTCTCTAGAATACACATCTGGGGTGCGTGACAGATGGCTTTGTGGCTGTCACACACAAAGGAAGGATAGGTGTGACTGAGTAGCCATCTGCATTCTGACGGGTGATCCTGAGCAAGAGGGTAGGGAGGAGCTGACACTTACACCTGAAAGGGTTCTGTCCTGTCCCCACACAAAAGGTTGCATACCCCCATAGTGAGTCTGGAGTCAGGACAGGAAAGAAAGGGCCTTGTGCACTTCAATGGCATCTCCTTAAGGTCTCCCCACTTAAAAGGGACAACTGGGTATAACTACTGGACCTCTGACATCACCAACTGAGAACACTTCTGGAACTGAGTATATTCTACCGGGAAGAAGGACTGCTGTGCTGCTGGAGGACCTGTCACTTTGCTGAACTGCTTTGTTGTGTTGGCCTCCTGCCTGCTTCCCTCTTGCCTGGGAGCGAGAAAGACTGGACCTGGGTCTCTGCATCCCAGAACCTAAGTATCTCCAAGGGCTTGTAGGCCTGCTACCTGTTTTCTTATGTCTAGGGATATGAAAGACATCTCTCTTCAACCTGCCACTAGCACCTGGACTCTGCTGTGAGTCCTGCTCTGTCAAGTGGTGCCAATCCAGTCCTGGGCCCTTGGAAGTGGAGTAAAGTGCTGCAACTGTGAAAATCCTAGGGGTGCGCGGTATACTCCACCTGCCAGCAGAGTTTTTGAACTCCGCGTTCGGCTTGGAGCATAACAGCCTTCGGGTAATTACATTTTTGGGGAAAGACAGATACAGAAAGGAAAAGAAGCGACGGAACGTCATTTTTAATTAATTCAAGTAATGATTACAAATAATCGGGAAATTTGACAAGGAGTCACCAGTCATCACGCAGCATTTAAAGATGGTCGCAATCGCATTTATTTATTCCTCATCTCCATTCTGTGAGACATACAATTCCAGTAGTGGGCAGTTTTAATGACACACATACATGATACCTGTTTCTTATTGGATGTTCATTGTTTACTTGCCCTCCTTTCTCATTAAGCTTAGCCGACACCCTTTCCAGAAGAAAGTAGAAGAGGAAGACTCCGATGTTCTATGTACACACCCACAGAGTCGGAAAGCAAAGTATCTCTACTGTGATCGCTTCCATCTTGACTGTCTCTGCTCGTGGTGAGTGAATACTTAAGGTCAGGAGAGTTTAGCGTGGCTAGTTTGAAAGTCACTTATTTGGCAGCATCTGTAGTGTCGTAGGAAGCTGTGTTTTTTGTCAATAAATGTATTCCTTTGGTATGTGAAACGACGGTGGCATTTAAGCTGAAACAGTGATATGAACGGAACTCCGCAGGAATTCACTGACCATTTTTTCTACTACTTGAATTCCATGGAATACAACTCCGTGGACTCCAACCACCCCTAGAACATCAATGCATTGACGATGGTGAGCTGATCCTAACCGATGCATCTCCCTCTATGCCAGCGTATTGCTACTGCTGTACGGACCACAGACTCCAGAACACTGACTGCGCAACACATCGTCTCCTGTTTCCAACGCATCTCCGCCTTTGCGCGACACGACGCGATGATGCATGGCATTATGCAGCTCACATCGACTGCAGTCCAGAGGCTCGACAGCAGCGCGTCATCCCATTGTTCTTCACATCTTGACTCCCGACCCATCCTCAATGGTGCGCAGCTCAGAACCGACACATTGCCTAAATCGGTAAGAGCGACCACGACTCATCATCTCCTCTGCTTCCAGCATCACTCTCGACATTGACGCTTCCAAGGTACTGTTCCGCAATGCAAGGCTGGTCCCTGTATCCATTGTTGTCAGCCTGAACATTTGGATTTAACCCTGTCTAGCGCAACCAGGTAGCCCCTGGGACACTAAAAAACATTAATTCTTTAAAGAATTCACATCTTGACTTCTTATTGGATTTTTGTCATTTTGGTCTCGTTTTACAAGCCATTTTTCTAAAAAATTGTGTGGTCTTGTTGTGGTGTTTTAACTGTTACTGTTTGAAGTGTTACACAAATATTTGATAAACTGCCTCTTAAGTTAAGCCTGACTGCTCTGTGCCAAGCTACCAGATGGTGAGCATAGGTTAATTTAAAGTGTGGGGTAGGAAGGGATGCTGCTACTGCTCAAATAGCCAGGTCTTGAGTAGTCTCCTGAAGGTTAGTAGGTCCTGGGTCTGCTGTAGGAGGGTGGGGAGGGTGTTCCAGGTCTTGGCGGCGAGGTGGGAGAACGGTCTGCCAGTGGAGAATGCTCTTTGGGTGCGGGGGACGGTAGCGAAGGCGAGGTCAGCGGAGCAGAGCTGGTGGTTGGGGGTGTAGAAGGTTAGTCATCTGTTGAGGTGTGCTGGTCTGGTGTTGTGGAGTGCCTTGTGTGCGTCGGTGAGGAGCTTGAAGGTGATCCTCTTGTTGACGGGAAGCCAGTGCAGGTCTCTCAGGCGGGTTGTGATGTGGCTGTGGCAAGGGATGTCAAGGATCAAGCGTGCAGAGGCGCTCTGTATGCATTATATTAGTTTCAGGAGTTTGGCCGGGGCTCCTGCATTTGAGGGCATTTCCGTAGTCCAACCTGCTGCTGACGGGTAACCAAAAGAATGAGGACGAGACGGCGGTGACTTGCTTGGTCATGGAGAGTGTTAAGTCGAGGATGAAACCCAGGTTGCGTGCGTGGTCGGTGGGTGTCGGTACTGCTCCCAGTGCGGACCGCCACTAGGAGTTGTCCCAGGCCGAGGAGGTGGAGCAGAGGATGAGGACTTCCGTCTTGTCCCAGTTCAGTTTCAGGTGGCTGTTCTTCATCCATTCATAGACGGCTTTCATTCCTTCGTGGAGGTTGGTTTTGACTGTGAGGTGTTCCTTGGTGAGGGTGTCGTCGGCGTAAGAGATAATGTTTAGGTTGTGAAGTTGGGCGACTTGGGGGAGCGGTGCAATGTAGATGTTGAACAATATCGGGCTGAGGGATGATCTTCGGGGTACGCTGCAGATGATCTTTGTGGCTTTGGATTGGAAAGGGGGGAGGCGGACGCTCTGGGTTCTGCCGGAGAGGAAGGAGGCGGTCCATTCCAGCGCCTTGTTTTGGATCCCTGCGTCTTGGAGGCGTATGCGTAGGGTGCAGTAGCAGACCGTGTCAAAGGCGGCTGATAGGTCCAGCAGGGCTCTGATGTCATCGTTGCCGGCAATGCGGGCAGTTTTGGTACTGTGGTTGCTGCAGAACCCAGACTGGGAAGGGTCCAGGATGCTGTTCTCCTCGAGGTAGCGGGTCAGCTGTCTGTTGACGGTCTTCTCGATGACCTTCGCTGGGAACGGGAGCAGGGAGATGTGTCGAAAGTTCTTGAGGTCCTTCAGGTCAGCCTTGGGTTTTTTTGAGCAGGGCGTTGATCTCGGCGTGCTTCCAGCTCTCCAGGAAGGTCGCGGTCTCGAAGGAGACGTTGATGGCCTTGCGGAGATGGGGTGCGATGGCGGTGCTGGCTTGGTTGAAGATGTGGTGTGGGCATGAGTCTGACGGAGAGCCGGAGTGGATGGTGTTCATGACCTTGATGGTGTCGTCGTCCTTTAACCCCTTTAGTGCTGTCGTCGGCCAACGGTCGTCGCGAGCACTACCTTGCCAGTGCTGCGCATGTCCATTGGCCGACGCGGCCGCACCAGTTTCTTCGAACATTCAGCACGGGCGCAGAATGTTCGAAGCAACAAACAGGTTAAGTTGGTCCAGGTGAGCAGGGGATCGATGTGGGTGGTGTTCATGAGGCCTGAGGTCTCGGTGCCTGTCGGGTGGTCAGGTTGTTGAAGCTTTCGTGGATGTCTGCGATCTTGCGATGTAAGAAGGTGGCAATGGAGTCGCACAGGGCTTGTGATGGTGGGATGTCATGTTGTTGGAGCTGGGGTTGGAGAGTTCCTTCCCGACTCAATGGTCCGTCTTCACGCCGATTCAGGAAACAGAGATCGTCCCCCTGATCTCCAACACCAAACCGTCATCCCACTCCCTGGATCAGCTTCCTATAAACCTGACCAAAGTCCTGAAACACACCCTAGCCCCAATCTGGTGCAAAATCATCAACAGCTCGCTGAGCTCGGGAATTATCCCAGACTGCCTCAAGGTCGGCCAAGTCACGCCGCTACTAAAAAAAACAGGGTTAGACACAGAAGATATGAACAACTTTAGACCCGTGTCAAACCTCCCTCTGTTATCCAAAACACTAGAAAAATGTCTTCTCCCACAGCTAACCCAACATTTAGAGAACATCAACCTCCTTGACCCCCACCAATCGGGTTTCAGGAAAGGATGCAGCACTGAAACTGCCATCCTAAACGTCATAGACGATCTACACAAATAACTTGACTCTGACCAATGCTGCCTTCTCATTCTCCTTGACCTTTCGGCCGCATTTGATACTGTTGATCACACGCTGCTCCTAAAAGCCATTCAAGAAAGAGCAGGCATGGAATTGACGGTACTGGACTGGTTCTCCTCCTTTCTACACAATCACTCCCAAAGAGTAAAAATCAAAAACTTTGAATCCGACCCCCTACCCGTCAGTAGAGGAGTCCATCAAGGGTCAGTACTCTCCCCCCTACTCTTCAATATCTACATGGAACCCCTTACCACAATACTCAGGAATTCCAACATCCCCTTCCACCTCTACGCTGATGACACACAACTCTATTTGGAAACCACCTGTATGGATGACATTCTCAAACTCAATGACACGCTCAAAGACGTTCAACAATGGCTCTCACAAAACCACTTAAAGCTCAATCAAGAAAAAACTGAAGTTCTACTCATCTCCAACAGAGACGAAAACCCCCAAATTGAAGAATGGCTCAAAGCCATCAACTCCCTCAATGGCACCCTCAAGCCAAAAGACTCGGTCAAATCCCTAGGTATCACTTTAGACCCCAAACTAAACATGAAAAAACACATTGCAAACTCTGCCAAAAGCGCTTTCCTCAATCTGAAACTTCTCTACAAAATAAAACCATTCCTGCCTCCCAAGGACCTTCAACAGGCCCCTCAAGCACTGGTGCTCTCCAGAATTGACTATGGAATCGCAACCCTGACCGGCCCAGCCAAATCACATCTAGGTCCCTTGAAACCACCCTCAATGACCTAGAATGGTCACAGGAACCAAGAAATTCGACCACATTTCCCCCGCGCTCAAGGATATGAAATGGCTCCCTATTGAACAACGAGCCAACTTTCGAACAGCATGCCTTACACACAAAGCCCTCCACACAGGCAAACCAGAATACCTCGCTGCGAAACTTAAAAGGGCTGGCCAGTCCAGGACTCTCAGAAGCTCCAACACGCTTCTTCTCATTCCGCTGAAATCGCGGAAACGAAAAACTTTAAGTAAATGCTTTGCAGGCAATGCACCCAGGATATGGAACGCCATCTCTCCCCACATCAGAATGACCTCCCACTTCCCAAAATTCAAGACTTTACTCAAAGCCCTCTTCCTGGAAGCCACCTGAACTGTAAGGGGATGCTCATAGTTCCCCTAAACCTTGTAGTCACTATGATCTGTATGTTTTTGTTTTTTGCTATCCCCTTGAGCTGTCCAGTTATCAATCTTCCATCGCCGATAAGGCACATTATTGTACCTGGTGTGAAGCACTCTGATACCCTCGGGTCCAGCTAGCGCTATACAAAACTTATAATAAATAAATAAATAAATAAGATGTTAAAGAGCTCTTTGCTGTTGTGTGTGTTGTTGTCTAGGCGGTCTTTGAAGGGGGCCATTTTGGCGGATCTGATGAGGTGATGGTGTCTGCGGGCGGCATTTCTTGATGGGTGCGAGGGTGTTGGCGCATTCTTCGATCCACTGTCTGAGGTTGCGTACTGCGGTGTTGGCGTCATGGGGTCGACGGTGTTGTTTAGCTGGTATTCGGAGACTTTGCTACAGCAGCGGCAAGGGATCTGTTGAGTCTGGTGGTGTATGATGGGTTTCTGGAAGGTGAAGTGGATGCAGCGATGGTCGGTCCATTGGAGTTTGGTGATGTGGCTGAGGGAGACGTGGGGACTTGCGGAGAAGATGGGGTCAAGCGTTTGGCCGGCGGAGTGGGTGGGTTTTGTGACTAGCTGTCTGAGTCCGAGGTTGTCAATCAGGGTGGTGGAGCTGGTGTCGTTGTTGTTCTCGAGGTGGACGTTCAGGTCCCCGAGGAGGATGTATTCAGTGGAGGCAAGTGCGTGCGTACTGACAAAGTTGGTGATGGAGTTGCTGAACTGTGGCCGTGGTCCGGGGGGTCTGGGTTTCTCTGAGGGTGGTGTTGGGATTTGTGTGGATCTGGAAGTGCAGGTGTTCGGCGGTGCTGAGGGTCTCGTTGGTGCTGGTCGAGACCCTGAGGGTGTTCCTGTGGACGATGGTGGTTCTGTTGGTGTGGGCCCTGCAGGTGATCTTGTAGCCATCAGGGGTGGCTATGGCGATGTCGGGACGCCGAGGAGGAGTTCATCCAGGTCTCCATCAGGAAGGCAACGTCTGGGCAGGTGGAGTGGTGTAGGTAACAGAGTTCGATGGCATGTATGCGGGCGGAGCGGGTGTTGAGTAGACTGCATCTGAGGTGGTTGCGATCTTTCGCGGTGGATGGATTGGTGGTTCGGATGCTGGTGAAGCTGCAGTTCGGCAGCAGAAGAATCCTTGGGTGCACTTCGGGCGGCTGAGAAGCAGTTGTGTGATCATCCGGTGTTGAGTGCGTGGAGGGTGCTGGCATCGTTGGGGTGACGGGCTTTGTGGCATTCACGGGGGGCCAAGGGGTCTGGCCGTGCAGCGGCTGCCATATAAGGGGAGGTGAGAGGGAGGAGCAGCAGGGAGGTGGGAGCTGGGTGGTGAATCGGTGAGCAGGGGTGCGGGGACGCAGCAGTGGGAGAAAACGAGCAGATCACAGTAGGCAGGAAGGGGGACAAAACGGTGTAGATAACAGAAATTAGGAAACAACCACTAAAACACAATGAGGGCAAAGGCACAAATTACAAAAATACAATTAGGCACAATGTGTAAAAATTACAAGAGGACAAACAGAGTATGAGAGGAGGGTCAGCAAACTTACAGCAACGGCAGCAGCGGGCTGGAGAGCACGGACACACAAGTAGTGCTTTGCGGCATGGGGAGCGGCCTAACCTGCAAACAGGACTAGAATTGGGGTTCCAGCTTAGAAAGGGTGCATACCTCTGCCAACCTGAAATCCAATTTCTAACAGTCAGCAAAGAATCGCCAGCTAGATAAAGTCTCTCTCATATAAGGCATTACTGAAGGTAAATAACATGTTCATCTGATAGAGACTTCCAGCCACAGATTCCTTACATTAGAATAGATACCCAAGCAATGACTCCCCAGAGGTGGGTCTGTGAAGCCAATTTAAACCAGAAAGTCCTGCACAACTGAGCATGCGTAGTGCCCTTTGTGACACACCTGACTGTCCAGACAGTGGTACGTGGTAAACGTTTGCAAAGATGTCCACGCTGATACCTGTCAGAAGTCCTGGATAGGGACTTTGCTGGCTAACACAGTGATTGCAGATGTGCCTCTGGTGGAATGAATTCGCAAGCCCTCAGGGGGTTGCTTTTTGGCCAATTGTGAGAAAGTCATCCTTTTTGCCTTGATTGCCCCCATTTTTTGACTGATACTTTTGGCTACTGACTCTGATTGTGCCCTGGCTCTGCTAACAAGACCCAGGGCCAGTAATCTGAGTAAAAGGTCAATTGTAATTGTGTGTAATTGCAATTGGTAGGTTTAGAGGCCCAGTTTATTTAATGCACTTAAGTGTGCACTGCTGTGTTGCCTGCTGTCCTTTTAAAGGCAGCCCTGCTTTGCTGCCAAACGTGGTAGAAAAGCAACATGCGTACCTATGTGTGCATTTCATTGTGGTAAAGACCTTCATATAAGAAGAAATAATCTGAGCATCTGAGCATACCCTGCCAACTTATGGCGAACAAAGTGGTACAAAAGGGGGTGGTGATGGGCGGAGCATCTGAACCAATCAAACACTCACCACCAGTCAGCAGATCTGGGTTTAATCCATCACCGTTCTTTAGCCCTCTCTGCCACCCCAGTTCAGACATGGCCACATGCAAATCAGTCTGACCCTGTGCCTCATGGGAACAGTCCAGCCCGAACTGCCAAGCCATGCCTTCCCTGGACTGGAAACAAGCTTCCGAGGACCGGTTCCTGGCATTTCAGCCGTCTTCAGCCAGGCTTTCTTGAATCCAGTGGCAAAGTGAGCAAGAGACTCACGTCTGAGCATACCCTGCCAACTTATGGCAAACAAAATGGTACAAAAGGGGGTGGTGATGGACGGAGCATCTGAACCAATCAAACACTCACCTCCAGTCAACAGATCTGGGTTTAATCCATCACCGTTCTTTAGCCCACTCTGCCACCCCAGTTCAGACTTGGCCACATGCAAATCAGTCTGACCATGTGCCTCATGGGAACAGTCCAGCCCAAACTGCCAAGCCATTCCTTCCCTGGACTGGAAACAAGCTTCTTAGGACCGGTTTCTGGCATTTCAGCCGTCTTCAGCCCGGCTTGCTTGAATCCAGTGGCAAAGTGAGCAAGGGACTCACATCTGAGCATACCCTGCCAACTTATGGCGAACAAAGTGGTACAAAAGGGGATGGTGATGGACGGAGCATCTGAACCAATCAAACACTCACCACCAGTCAACAGATCTGGGTTTAATCCATCACCGTTCTTTAGCTCACTCTGCTACCCCAGTTCAGACATGGCCACATGCAAATCAGTCTGACCCTGTGCCTCATAGGAACAGTCCAGCCCGAACTGCCAAGCCATGCCTTCCCTGGACCGGAAACAAGCTTCCGAGGACCGGTTTCTGGCATTTCAGCCGTCTTCAGCCCGGCTTGCTTGAATCCAGTGGCAAAGTGAGCAAGGGACTCACGTCTGAGCATACCCTGCCAACTTATGGCGAACAAAGTGGTACAAAAGGGGGTGGTGATGGACGGAGCATCTGAACCAATCAAACACTCACCACCAGTCAACAGATCTGGGTTTAATCCATCACTGTTCTTTAGCCCACTCTGCCACCCCAGTTCAGACATGGCTACATGCAAATCAGTCTGACCCTGTGCCTCATAGAGAAGGCTTACCTATTTATATAGACATACTGCATGTGTATTCCATATTGCCATAAGCATTTATAATTCTGCGATGATATGATGATGCTTTGATGGCAATTCAAATCAAAAGATACTTTGATAGTAGTTCAAATAAAATCTATAAAAGATAAAATTAAAAGAATTTTATATATTGCTTACTAAGCTGTTGGCCACTACATGTGAACAAGATTACCTGCCACATTAATAAATATGCAATATTTTACTTTAGCGGTTCTTAGCCTTTGTATCTTTTTAGTATTACTAAACGGGTTTATAAATTTGCAGCAGTTTTAAATGCTCTATAAATGTTTGCTTGCTACATTGCTGGCAACTACCGGATAGAGTCCAAACCGCATCTATATAAGTGCTCAGGTTGTCTATAGTCAGCTGGCCACCACGTAAATTCTAAATACGGTTTAGAATATTATCAAGACCGACATTCAAAAATAGTCGCGGCTGAGGAGCAACCATTTAATTAACAGCGTCTCCACGTTGTAGGAGTACTAGCCCCATCTGTATTTAAATTTCATATTAGGTTGAGAAAATGGCTCTCGTACTCCCTACGTTTGTGTGATAGTGACCTCCTGAGTCTATTAAAATAACCGCGCTAAGGCACACTACACTTGTTGAAGTACCTGTTCGTTGAACAGAGGCCTCCCTGCTCTAACGGGTATCCGGAAGTAGTCTGTGAATTACTTCCGGAGTCATAAACTTATATACATATCCAGTTGTCGATGCCAAATACCGTATATTCAATATTATTAAATGTATCATCATCCAACGGAAATTGCATGGCCTCATTATTTTGGAGAAATATATAAAAATTTAGTGTGTTAAAATTTAGAAAATGTTTATGAATAAGACTCATTTGATACTGTTCGGTATTTCAAGCCTATGGCGGCCATCTTAAAGTGTCTAAATAGCGAAAACACATAATGATAAACATTGAAATTGCCAACAAATCATATCAATCGTTATTTCTCATTTTTACTTTTTCAATCGTTTTCTATAAACAGGGGATAGAGCACGTTTCCCGAGCAAACATGTTAACATATTAGCACACACGATGTTCGCCTTTTCTCCAATAAGACAGCAAATACAATCTATGATGCTTATTTCGAATAATTGTCTTTGCACAGTTATGCTTATTGAGTCACTATATATGGAAAGCTATACTGGGTGGGCTGCACCATCCCCCCAGATATTCACGTGTGCTCGTCATAAGAACAGTTAAATAATACACGTGGGGCATGGGGAGGAATATATTTATTATTCATTATTTAAAGATAACAAAAGTTATCCTACTCGCTCTTAACGTTTTTCACTTACTTTCCAGTTTCTTATATCAGTCTCTCCCACTCCTCTTTATTATTAAGACCGTTTTTATTTGTATTGAAGCGAGACATGTAAAATTGTTCGCCTTTCTTTCTCTTGCACATGTGGTCCCCTCCCCGAGTGCTAAGTTGAATAACTTCAACTCCACTCCATTTCAAATCCTCTACTTTATGATTGTGTGCAATCCAGTGTTCCATGAAAGGAGCTGCTCTTTTTCCTGTCCTGATCGCCGATTTATGCTCAGTTGAGTTACCGTGTCTATCCTTTTCATAAAATCATAACCTTAATTACTCTTCTAGTTCTTCACCCCAGATGAGATTTTTATTTGCTCTCCTCTATCCTCAGCGAATTATTTTTTATATCCACATTGCTTTGGATAGACGATTGTGTAGTAATTTACTACACAATTGGTTATTTATGTTTTACTGATCTTGTCCGCAAGAGATTTCAAAATAAACTACATAATTGATGCAGCCTTTGACTCCCTTTCACTGAAGGGAGTTCGATACACGAGTTCTTGGTGTGTGGTGCGAGATAACTGTCAGTTCGCTTGTAATGGTTGCTCAATAAAGTTGTTTACAATTCCTTACGTCCCCTTCTTTATTCGGTGACAGGAGAATGAAAAATTTTCTAGCTAACGTAATAGAAAGTTTCAATTCTATTAAGGGCTAGGAGGCGAGGATTATGCAGTCCTTTCTTTTCTTTATTATAACAGCAATTCAAAGAAAAAACCAATCAGCACATATCACCAGAACCACAACTCCCATGAGCACATGGGGCACAGTGTCCATAGCAACCGCCAGCCAATGATGCTGCCGTCCGTTGTATAATTAGCCGTGACGTCCCTTCCTCTTCCTCTTCTTCTCTGTGAGGAAATGAGACCAGGAACACTCTTCAATCCTTCTGGTCTTGTCCTAAACCAACACAAGACAAAGGTTATCCAGTTCTTCTTTCATGAAAGAAGGTAGAAAAAAGCAGTACACAGCCGATATGAGAGCCAGAACAGAATAGCATATCAACACTTCTAGGAGAGTCAGAATATGAAAAATACTCTACAACTAACTCCATCATAACATAATGCAATAGCAGAAGCATTGACAGAAATCATAAATCGTTACTTACTGAATTACGAAGTTATGCGGGTGGGTCGAGACCGACAAGTCTCGGGAGGGTAATCCTCGCCTCCTAGTCCTTAATAGAATTGAAACTGTCCGTTACGTTAGCTAGGAAATTTTTCATTCTATGTCAGGACGGAGGCGAGGATTATGCAGTTTCAAAGCTTATCCACCACAAGTTCTGCCGCCCCATAAATGGGCTTGAAGTAAAACTTCTTGAACGTGGACTCGGAGGTCCAGTCCGCCGCTGCCATAATGTCCTCCAGCCTACCTCCCACCTGAATGGCTTTAGAGGCCATAGCTTCTCTCGTGGAATGAGCTCCAAATCTGGTGACATCTATCCCCGCTTCGGTCATGATCCACCGGACCCACCTAGCGATGGAAGGAGCTGAAACTGCCTTAAACGGCTTCTGCAGAGGAATGAGAAGCTGACGTTCTCCCGGAGGGCGGGATTCCGCCGTCATGTTTTCGTACGCCTTAAGGCATCGCACCACACAGAGTTTAGGTTGATCCGGAAAAGTTGGCTAGGATACCGACCTGATATTAGTCTTGTTCCTCCTAGCGACCATGAAAGTAACCCCTTCCGGAGTGAACATGCGTGCCGTAATATCCAGTGCTCGCACGTCCGAGACACGTTTGCACGAAACCAGACACAATAGGATCGCCAGCTTAGACGACAATTCCTTTCTGGTAAGATACTGGTTGTCATGCCAGGAGCAAAGAAATCGCAATATGATGTTGACATCCCAGAGATTCCTATATCTGGGTTCTGGGGGCTTGGAAAGTCTGGCACCTCTCATGAGTTTGCAAACCCACGGATGCTCGCCCACTGGTTTATCGTCGATGTGTGCATGTCCTGCTGAAAAGGCGGATCTGAAAGAATTAACAGACCGATAGGCCAATCCCGGCTGGACCAGTTCAGCCAGAAAGTTCAAAATGTGGGCAACGTCTGCCCCCACGGGATCGGCGTGTCTTCCCAGACACCAATGACGCCACCGTTGCCAAGCCGATCTGTACCTCTTGACGGTACCTGGGGCCCAGGCTCTACGGATGAGCTCCTTAGCGTCCACCGAAAGGCGTCCGTCCTGCCAGCGTCCCCTGAAATCCTCCATGCCATGAGGCGCAAGGTCCCCTGAAGTACCAGTGGATGCGGTTCCCCCAGGGAGCCCGCAAGCAACGAAGGGAACAAGGGCAGCCGAATCGGGCAGTCCCATGACAACTCTAGCAGAGGGGGAAACCAGGCCTGGGCCCGCCAGAAGGGGGTCACTAGAACCAGGGAGGCCTGCTGACGGCGAGCTTGCGCCGCTACTCGAGGAATCATAAGAAACGGGGGAAACGCGTAAGCCTGCTCCAGCGACCAGTCCTGCAGAAACGCATCGACCGCCGTCGCCTCCGGTTCCGGCCTCCAGCTCACGAACCTCGGAAGTTGCCGGTTGAGTCGGGAAGCAAACAGGTCCACCGAGCACGGCCCCCAACTGTCCATCAAAGCCTGGAAGACGGCAGGATGCAGTCGCCAGTCGCTGAAGTCCTGAAAATTCCTGGAATGCCAGTCCGCGATCGAGTTCCAAGTTCCCGGGAGATACTCCGCCGACACCGTGATTAGTTTCTCTAGGCAGTAGTGCCAGAAGTCCTTCGCCAGGTTTGCCAGGGCGCGAGACTTCGGTCCGCCCAGGCGATTGATATACTGTACCGCTGACACATTGTCCATGCATAACAGGATGCATCACGACACCTGGTTCTGGGTCAGAGACTTCACCGCGAAGGAACCCGCCAGGAGTTCCAGGCAATTGATATGAAGCTGGAGCTCTTCCTCCAACCAGCGGCCCCCCATCGTGATATCGCCGCAACGAGCTCCCCAGCCCGTTCTGCTGGCATCCGATTCGATGACCAGGTCCGGGTTGGATCCGAAGATCGCTCTTCCGTTCCAGGCACTCATGTGATCGATCCACCAACGCAACTCCGTCCTCGTCTCCTCTGTGAGAGAGATGAGTTCGGAGTACGTGATACCCTTCCGGAGATGTTGTGCCTTCAGTCGTTGAAGGGCCCGGTAGTGCAAGGGGCCCGGAAAAATCGCTTGAATCGAGGATGAGAGGAGACCCACGATTTGCGCCAGATGTCAAAGGGAAATTCTGTCCTTCCGAAGGGTCTGGGAGAGTTCCTTGCGGATCTTGGTTACCTTCTGCTGAGGAAGGCTGAGACAAGCTGACACCGAATCTATGAGGAACCCCAGGAAGGTTAACTGCCTCGTCGGAAGGAGCTCGGATTTCGAGCGTTCACCACAAACCCTAACTCCTGGAGCAGAGCAATAGTCATGTTCAAGTTGGAACAAAGCCGATCCGGCGACTGATCCATGATCAGTATGTCGTCGAGATAGATGATCATCCGAACGCCCCTCTCGCGAAGTGTCTCCACCACTGGCCGCAGGAGCTTCATAAAGCACCAGGGCGCCGACGAGAGGCCGAACGGGAGTGATTGAAACTCGAAGACCTCCCCGTTCCACAGAAACTGAAGAAAACGCCAGTCAGGCGGGAAGATAGGCACTGTGAGGTACGCATCCTTCAAGTCCAGGTGGATCATCCAATCCCCTTGGAGGAGAACGTCGCGCAGTAGATGGAATCCCTCCATCTTGAAATGGCGGTAAACTAGCCATTCGCTGAAGTCTCTTAAGTTTATGACCGGGCGAAACCCCTTGTCCTTTTTCTGAACCAGAAATAGGTTGCTCAAGAACCCCGAAGGGTGAAGGCGCGTTCTGCGGATAGCGCCCTTCCTGAGGAGTTCCGACACCTCGTTGTCGATCAGACTCCTGTCCTCTGAGGAAAAAGTTAACGGTCGAGGGCGAACATTCTGGAGGGGAGTACCGTAAAATTCTATTCGGAAGCCCCTGACAGTTTGGAGAACCCAAGGGTCTGAGGAGATTTTGCACCAGTTGTGGAGATAATTCCTTATCCTCCCCCCCAGCACGGACGGGGAAAAAAGGGTAACACTCACCGGATGGGCCTCCCGGAGCGTTGGCTCTGCCATGATATCCTCTGCCTCGCCCTTTGCCAGCGCCTCAACTGGGGTAGAAGTTTCCCTGGCGGCCATCGTTCCAGCCGTTGTTACGCCGCTGCTGGTTTTTGTTATTAGGCCCTTGCTGGAACTGGCGGCCGGAGGAGCGACCCCGTCCTCTTCCGGCCCCTGCAAAAACCCGTCCAGGAAAAATCTTTTTGATGGACGTCTGCGCCCTGTCTAAAGCAGAGAAAGTGGTGACGAACTTATTCAGCTCCTTAATAAAGGGCTCGCCAAATAACTTGCCTTGTGCAATAGGCCCTGCCTCCGAAGTGGCCAGATCTCCAGCTTAGGATCTATCTTGATGAGGAGAGATCTCCTCCGTTCCGCTGCCAACGCACAGTTTGCGTTGCCCAGGAAGCATAGCGCCGGCTGCGCCCAACCTGCCACGACCTCCGTGGACATCGCCGTCCCCGATTCCTTGGCCCTCTCGGCTAACTGGATGATCTGGGTCACGGGGCCCACGGCGTCCAAGAGCTTATCCTGGCAGTTGCGCCAGGAACGATCTATGCCCTTCCTAGGGTCCTTCATAAATTTAGCGAAGAACGCATAAAGCTTTTCATCGATGTCCGGGGTGGCCGCCACTCTGCCCTCCATCTTCGGGCGAGGGAACTCTCCCCGCATGCGGGTCCGAGCCTCTCTCTCTAGGGGTTGGCGAACTTTCCCCGCCACATACGCTGCAACTTTGGGGTCAGGGGTCCATTCCGACGATAGTGGGTGGTAGATTTTTGTCGGATCGAACATATCGGGAGTTTTGTCATCCCCTTCCATGGACCCCGAAGACTGAGACGCCGGGCGCCAGGGCCGCCCAGTGTACTCGTCCTCATCCTCTGAGGAGGCCTCGTCCTCGGTAACACCCTCTCCCTCCACGGGGAAACCATCCTCATGGTCTGAGTCCGGGGCGACCTCGTCGCCATCATCTCCGAGGTAGAAACCCTCCCGGCAGGTACAAGCTTCAGCGTTCGCGCTCTCTTGCGAAGGAGTCCCTCAAGCGGTAAAACTCCTCCAGGTGCCCCGCGTGACGCTTCGCTGACTTCTCCCCCCCCCTGCGCACCTTTGGGTCCGCGGTCGACAGGCACTGCGTTACCGAACACTCCGGGGATACTTTGGGTGAGGGCATCCACTCTCTCCCGCAGGGGCGCCAGCACAGTATCCAATGCCTATGAAAGCGCGCGGCCAACCGCCGGTGGCAAGGGTTGGGTGCAGCAAATTTCCCCCACCTCTTGAATGGGGGGTTTTGAATGCTCAGCAGACTGCATTCTATGAGGGTGTGAGCACAAAACACCTTATGCCTAGAATCTAGAAGGTAGCCCCCTCGCCGGTGCCCTGACAGCCTATCTGTCAAAAATAGGTAAGGTACCTGTAAACCGCCACTAGGTGGCGCCGCACACACAGCGCGTTCAAATGCACCGAGCCGGTGTCAAGGCGAGGGTTGGTGAGGCCGTTAAACACTCTGCCTCAACGCGCACACCGAAGGAAAAAGAACCGCGAGCGCAGCCTTCTTCCAACGGTGGTACCCCACAGAGCTGAGGAAGCGCGAGGACGTGCTTCACACAGTCCGCGGTAGATCGGCAGAAACGGCGCAAGCAGCGCCTGTCGCCAGTCAACTGCCGAAGGCCAAACACAGAGAAAAGTGCACTAAAGAAACAGCGCTATTGCACAGGCAGATAATAATAATAAACCACAATCACTAGAAACACAGTACGTCAGAGAGGAAAAAGGGGTGACTTATCTGACGAGCAGAGAAGAAAGAGGAAGAGGAAGGGATGTCATGGCTAATTATACAACGGACGGCGGCATCATTGGCTGGCGGTTGCTATGGACACTGTGCCCCATGTGCTTCATGGGAGTTGTGGTTCTGGTGATATGTACTGATTAGTTTTTTCATTGAGTTGCTGTTATAATAAAGAGAAGAAAGGACTGCATAATCCTCGCCTCCGTCCTGACATAGAATTGACGTTAATAGACGCTTCAGTAAGTGGGAGGCCACGCCTATTCATGGCGTAGCTGCTCGTCATAGGCCAGCCTTTCCTTTGAATATTACCGGGAAATTACAGTAACAGGAAGTTGAGGGTTTACTCTTCAGTCCATTCTTTGCGATTTCTTGAGGACATGAGAGTCGAATACGGGTAAGTCTTGGGACGGTGCTTAACAATGGGCAGCTGTCGTGGGGGAGACGGGATACGTTTTTTCGCGGATATGAACATTTTCTTCTTACTTGATTAGCGGTGGGGACAGGCATTCCGAAATCGATTCGTACCCGATCCGTTAGCTGCCTGTGGGCCCCTTTACCTAGTGTTTTTTTGGGTCTGGATAACTGACATACGAAGGGCTTTCTATAGCCTTCATATATGTTTTTATGTAACCTTGTGCTTAACGACGGGGCAACTTGCCCGTGAAAACTGTATAACTGTCCCTCCTTTGCTTTCAAAATACCCTAAGGTGAGAGTTGAGAAATTTAGTATTTATCACTTTTTTGTACTGCATTAAGAATATAGATGACAATACAATGGGCACGTTTCTGTATACATCGCTTTTGATATATTATACCAACCATGGTTAACTGTATTACATTTTGGAGGAATTGGTGTATTTAAAGACCATAGTATCGCAAGTTAGACATCAATTCCAAAGTTACTTTCTACACCCCTTGGACTGTCTGGTTGTGTTACTAGTGGTAAAGGAATCAGATTGACAACAACTGACTATACCAACACACATTTGGGCCTATGCACGTCGGTTTTAAGTGCTGCCGTCCTTCTCTGTCACTGGGCTAGCACCGTTATACACTTTGTGCTAAAGCCTTTTCACCTTTCGGGTGGATTCTTTTGGGTTCTTTCTTGTGTTTCTCTCGCTCTTAATTTAAATACATATATAGCTCTTCTTGAGGTCTCGCTTCTTTCCTTTTTCTTGAGTCTTTTTCTTGGTGTTCAGATACGAGATTCTTTTTGGAGCACACTGGTTCTGATGCTGGTATGACGTGTTTTGTTGAACCTAACCTGCCTCTGGACCAATAGTGTTTGGTCACTTCGACCACTTTTTAAAGAATGTGTACTCACATGGGCATCTGTTTTTCATTACTTGTACAGTATCCTGATGAAGCCCTGTTTAGGGAGAAACATGATAGCTGCACGTGGATTTGGTGGAAGCTTTATATATCATCTGAAGACTCAAGAACATTTCTTTGGCCATTTGACTGCCTATTTCTGTTGCCTCTCTTTTCTATGTTTTATCTAGCATTTAGACTCTGCTGGTTTACTTTTAACCAGTTTCAGTGTCGAAAAGATTGGATTTTACTGTTTGAGACGAGTAACTGATTGCATGAAAAATTCTCTTGACCACTTGATATGTTCTCAGTAGTTTCGTGGTAAGATTGAAAATGTACATGGAGAGATTTGACATACGCAAAAGTATCACTTGGAGGTTCTAGTCCACATTCACCTATGGTAGGATATGTTTTATCAGTTGGACTTCGAAACAGGGAAGGCCAATTGACGGATGCTCTGGAGGCCATGATTGGCTGGAGCATCTATCTGTCGATGATGTGGAAGACTACACCTGGATGTAGTTGGAGCTGGTAAGGAGGTTTGAGACAGGAATGAGATTCTGCAATTTTGTGTGAACTATGGCAAATTGTTTGTAAACAAATTGTTTATGTTTTGAGAAGGCTCCATTTAGTAGGTGTGTGATCTCGATATCAACATCAGCATTGACGTACAAATGCTGAAAGAGAAAGTGTATAATCTGAGAATCAGCGGTGAAATAGAATGACCTATCTTCTTGGTAATGCCAACATTTCAGACAGCAGCCAATCAAGCCTAGATAAAAGTATCACTTTATGATACACAAATAAAGACATATGCTTTTAAAGGACGTTTGTATTTGGTTCTACACATTTTTGCTTTCATCTATTTCTGTTCTAAAATTGTTGACCCATTTTTTATAATTGTGCTTTTTAATCAACTGTGACTACTGTAATTTTTATTCAACACTCAGTCAGCCTATGGCGAGTTTTGTGCTATATGAGAATAAAAACACATAAAAAAATTCTTAACTGTCGTGTGATACAACAGTCTTGGATTAAGAATGGCATTGGTATGCCAAAGCCCAAATCTGTTATAATGGGTACAGGTGAGATTACTAGTTTTTTGTCTGATGACATGTCAGTGTCATGCTACAGAAATACATGTGTGCCTCTAAAGTATCCCTTCTTGCACAGAATCAATCCTGATCACAACACAGGCACCTTGCTGCATTGCATGAAAGATTCATAATCATGGGCCCCTGGGCTCCCAATGCACATCATCCAGTGCTCTGTTGATGCACCTCACAAGTTGCCTTGTCTGCATGGACTTTTGTAGGGTTGTAGCTTTAGGTACAGCTATTGTTCCATGTGCATTGACCCCTTTAAATGTACTTGCATGTTTGAATGTGTACATGTAGGTCTGTTGAACTTTAAGAAAATGATTGTATGTGTTTTGTTCTATGAATATGTTTGCCTGCTGTATGTGTGCAGGCATGTCATGGGTCTCTGTGTATCAACGCTGGATTGGTTGTACCGGCCACCGGGTGTTTCCCTGGGAGGTTGGAAGGGTGAAGAAGTTGGTTTTGCTACTGAGGCTCTTTTTGTAGCAGTGCAGCAGTTTTGAAAGCACCTGCTGCAGAGTTCCTTGTATAGCCAGTAGCTTTCCATGAACAATAAAAGTGTCAAGATAACTCTGGTGATTAAAGTGTCTGCTGGAGCGAGTTCAGAATTTTGTCTAGTGGCAATTTTGGTTAAGCTAAGGTACGTCAGATGTTTTTTGTTTTTTTTGGCCTAACAACTGTAATGTCCATGATTTTCTGCCTTACCTTATTAAGTAATGTTTGCTCGCATCCTTGTACAATCTTAGTAGCTCATTATGTTACCCTCTCTTACCCCCTCTTCAATGTCCCCTTTACTTTGTTTTTCCCTTCCATTGCTGTGAAGCGCTCTGATACCCTTCGGGGTCTTGTTTGCGCTATTCAAATCTTTTAAAATTAATAAATAATATGCCTGCTGCAAAGGACATATACCATGCAGATCACAGATAAGTATTTTATTTGCAGTGCTTAGTGGCTAACTGCTTTTGTCACAGAGATCTTTTCGTTATTGTACAGTTCATCAGTTACAATCAATCTAGCAGTGAGCTAAACCTTGTCATCAAGGAGCTACATGCAGAGTACATAGTACAGGTTAGATAGCTATATGTTTTTCTGAGTCTTTCATTAATTAATAATTTATTTAAAGAGTTTTATATAGCTCTGGCTAGACCCGAAGGTATCAGAGCACTTTACATAAGGGTCCGCATAGTTGCAAACATACATCAGTTACAAGTTACCAAGGATACCAGTAAAAACTTTTAAGGAGCATGGAGGAAAACGAAAATGGAGTGAGGAAGGTAAAGGGGGTAGGGTATAAATACGACGGAGAGACAAAGGGGAGGTCTGCCCAAGGTCCGGCTGGGTAGGTGACGGCCGGGAGGGAATCCGCAGCCCATTCCTCTTCAGCTATCAGGTAGCTCCACCGGGCATCGGTCAGATAGCTAGGTCTCAACAGAAAGCATAAAAGGGATAGAAGACAAGAAGAGAGGAGCGTAGAGGGGGTAGGGTGAATGGGAAGGAGGTGGATACGACAGAGAGACGAAGAAAAGTCTGCCCAAAGTCTGGCTGGGTAGGTGACGGCCGAAGGGGAAATCCATAGCCCATCTCCTCTTCAGCTAACAGGTAGCTCCACTGGGCCTCGGTCAAATAGTGGGGTCTCCACAATCGAGGGAAAGTTCAAAGAGTACATGTCCTGGAGTGAGAGCAGGATCAAGGTCAGGTGAGGGATGCGATTAAGTTCAGGTTGATGGCCAGTTCGACTGTCCAATCAATCTAATGTTGCTCAAAAGGGCTTGTTTGGGTAGAAATAAATTCTTATAAGTAAAGCTAACCCTAACCACTGTGTTTCATTCTCAATACTGGATTTGTGCTTCTCCGCACCAAGCAATGTTAAATAAAGTATGGATGACATGAATCCTGCACCTTGTAATTCCCTCTGTCTTCCTAACGTTTTTTATACATTGATTTACAAACGTATTTATTGTCCCTGTATTTATGTGTGATGTAAAGTGCTCAGACACCCTACACTGGTATCAGAAGCGCTATAAAACAAATGAAATCCAGGTGAGAGAGGGGCTGGGGAGACATGAGAGGCTCTGTTGGAGGGTGATAGTGAACAAAGTACTTGGCTCCAGGGATGATTGTTGTATTCTAGTGCACTGTGAGGTCATCATGTACTATGCTTTAACAGCAATGAATATAGAATGAACACTGTGTTGTAGAATGTGTCACTTTTTGCCCTCCTTGTAGTGGTCAGGCTCGCTCTCTGCACTCACTGTGCACCATTCAGGGGCTTGTCGGACAACACTAGCCCTGAAATGGCCTTGAATGATTGATATATAAACAGAGCACAGGAATGCGGATTGTTTCACACTTTAATTAATTATTTAATCTTTGTCTGTTTATTGCTTCCCCAGGTGCGCCTACATTTCCGGAATCGGAGCTGGTGCCACCCAAACATTCTACTGCCATGGAATGGTCGGTCGCTATGTGAACGTCATTATACGAGGCAGAAAGGAGTGGCTCTCGCTTTGTGAAGTGCAGGTCTTCGCTGACCCGGAACCACACATTCATGGCAAATAAGGCCATTTAATCAGGATCCTATTATTAGCCAGGCTCAATATAATTACAAATGTAATGGAGTATTGGAGCGCTACTGAATCAATGTATTGAATACACAGCAATTGTTCTTTAATTGTTGTAGTGTGAACTGCTAGTTAAATTTACAACACTGAAATTATGCTGTTCATTTTCTTTCATTCGTTTAATTTCATTAATTTTCGTTCATTTCATTCTTGCTTTTTATATTCTGGATTTATCTTTGTTAATTTGATTCAAAATATTTTCAAATGTTTCTTTCAGTTTAATTCAATAAAGATATATTTGCAAATTGTTTTTCATACTGTTATTCCTATTCTTCTATGTGACCACAAACTATTAGGGCACTTGTTAGAAAACTGACACAACAAAACACATCGGGGCAGATTTACAAGAACTTGCACATCTCTGCATTTTAACAATGATGTGTCACACAAACAAACCCTTACGCCATCATTTACAATGCGTTGCACCGTGGCGCAAGGATTGACAGATGCTTCACGTATATGTTGTCGTAAAGGTAATGCATTGCTGGAGTCATGTCGCAAGCGCAACGCAACTCCAGCAATGCTTAGGAATGCCTATTCCAATTATGCTGCATCACTCCTTATGCCTGCTTCAAGCAGGCGTAAGATTTTGACATAGTGGTGTCATAGAAGTGACACAGTAAAATCTTGTCGAGATCACTGTGTCCCTTTTACAAGGCTTTCTTGCGTTGGAACGCCCACCCTGCATTCATTATACCTGACGCAGGTATAATGTGACGAAGGGATTTACAATGTGACGCATCTCTCTAGATGCGTCACGTTGTAAATGTGCCGCAACCTGGCACATTGTTTACGATGCCACTGCGTCACAAAAGTGATGCAACGGCAGCGTTGAAGTGTCACAAGGGGCTTGTAAATCAGCCCCATCCTTATTCTTGGCTTTGTAGGATGGTATCAATAGTAAGTTAACACATTACCACTATCAAGCTATTTGTGTTGTTCTGTATTCCACTTTATTTTGTGCGTGTGTGTGTGTACTCCAACCAAGCATCAAATATCACCATAAACTGCAGCTTCCTAAATCTCTGCTCTGCCTGCAATCCAGGAATTGGCCTGACATAAGAAAGGCTGCACAGACCCTCGCCACATGGCTGTCCATCTATTGCCTTCATACCAGACTAAGCCCACACCAGGCCCCTCTGGACACCCTGAGACACTGACTCAGTCTGACAGAGAACCCATTTGTACAACGAATCTTTCCTCGGCCTTTGCTGACATGTTCCTCACAGTAGTGTGTCTTCAGAGGCACTCATCTTAAAATGCTGAATTCACCCTAGTCAGTGAGTATTTCAGAAGGAAGACAAGAAGCTGGTGTCTCTTTCTGTACCCCACCCTCCCACCTCATGGCTCAATCTATTCCTCAAAGAATCATTGAGTGGAAGACAAGTGTTCCAAAGGGGTGTTGTGAATTGCTCATGGGGATTACATACATTGCATAGTATTTTGTGGTTTGCACAACATGCATAAATTCTACAAAGTTCACAGCTTTTCATGGGCAAGTGATCGGCCCCCCGCCCCACCATAAGCTGCTGCAGGCAGACAGTCACACCTCAAAGAATAGTCATCGGAATACTCATTGAGTAAATAAAGTAGGAGAAGGGACACAATGCTGACATATTCACTGGAAAGCAAACGTTGTTATCTTATTTGCACAAATATGAGATATGTATCTGAATCTTTGATAAAGACTCCATTGCACTGTACGCTTTAAATTAAATATTCACCAATATTAATGGTGCTGTTTAAAACAGAGGCAGCCTGGTAAAAATGCCCATTTCACATCTCATGATTAAGCTGTGATGAACATATAAACTGACATTTTTCACCTGGCCAGATCTTCCCAGAGACTGTATCGGAGGCCTGTGGTCAAGGTCCAAGGACAGGGATGGAGAAGTTTCATCTCATTAGGATAGGGAATGTACTGGAGGGAGGAAGAAGAGGTGGAAAGACCAATGCACAGGAACCTTTACATGGGAACCTACCCACTTATAAAGAAAGGTTTTGAAATTGTTATACAGAATGGGGCAGAAATGTGTGCAGCACCTTATCCCTTCCCTGTGTTCACAGCGGCTTTGGTGAGATTGTTTTCATTTTTGGAATGGGATGCCTGGGAGAGGATACTAAGCTTCGATTAGACAACTTAAAAATGATTATATATTGCTTGGTTAACAAAATAAAACATAGGGTGCAAACATGCACTTCTGCACACAATGTGAGTGTTTGCTTGATGGTGAATAGGGTGGACTCGAGCGCTGTGACCCACACTCAAACCGATAACAACCATTGAATGCTGAACTATTTGAGAAGCTCATAAAGACATTCCCCTGCACGCAACACACCTGCATTGCTACAACGTAAGGTCCTCACACAGAGCAAAACCTTAAACAGCCGACATTCCAAGGACTGGTTGCCATATTGGACCACTAATTTTGGTCATTAGATACTACCATAGCAGCAGAGAGCAAAGCCAATGTCAGGGTCAGCAAAATATCCACTTCCACAGTAAGCTGGGGAGACGAAGACCTGCTGGGTCTAACACCACTGCCAATGGATCAGACTACAGTAAGCTACCATGTCAGAAAAAGACATACAACAAGTAGAAAACAGCACACAGCTGAAAACGTGCCTGTCTCTTAGGAGACCATACCACATAGCCTTCAAATAAAGTGCCTTGCATGCAGAGAAACAATGACTAGGCAACCTCGAAACAAATAACGACCATCCATAGAACCATAATGAAAACTAGCAGCCAGAAAGTCTTGTCCATTGTCCATAAGCCTCTATATTAGCTGGGAACCGGACTACGAGGAACTTGGGCAATTTATAGGAGTGACTGCACATTCCTGGTTTCCCTCCTTGCGCTCCAACACCACACTTTCCCCAATCAAACATTCACTGCGAAGTGGTGGTACTCTGGAATTCACCTGGGCATTATTTGTCCAATGCATTAATTAGTGAAAGAAGTGGATCAAAGCTCCTGTACCACAACACATTCTGTACACAAGAAAAGCCTCTCAATGGAAGAAGATCGTATCCCCTGCCTTCTAATGTAATATTTGTCTGGGGAAGAATCTAAGGTGGTGGCGATGAATAGGAATGTGACTCAACCTCAGAAAGATAACACTTTCACAGGTGGAGTTGATTTTGCCGTAACTGAGTGACATTAATACCACAAGTTGACAAGCCAAGCTGGAAACACTCCAAGTCGTTCAATTGGGAATACACTGGTAGATTGACAACACTTAAGTAACTTCCCCTATAAAAAACTATACAAGAAGGGGGTGCAGAGATCCAATATTTACAAACAAGTTGGCAGTGAAGAATGCCAAATATAGCAGGGGCAGCAAACAGCTGAGGTCTACTAAATCGTCACCTGAGAGACTGCCACATAATTCTATGCAAATCACAGAGATCTGCCAACACCATTTTCAGGTAGAAACAAAGGCAGACACTGACAGGGTCGTACAAGACCTCAAAACACCTCCAGGAGATCTAAAAAGATGTAGGTGTTCAGGGAATGAGAATCAATGACATGGACAGAATATTGAATGACCAAACTGAAGAGCAGCATACCTTTAGTAAGTAACCAGCTCCTAGAGCTGGAAGAAATATCCGATGAGCTCCTCTTAAAGCAAATAGCCCTAGAGAATAGATTCTGCCACAACAACATCCGTATATGGGGTCTGCCCAAGAACACTGAGGTGCAGGACATCCAAACGTTCTGCGAAATCTTGTCTCTTGCAACACATTGCGAACTGACCAGCAAGCCCCAAGCTCCAATGGGCCCTAATACATGACTAGAATCTCCTGCTGAAACCTTATTATAATCTTAATATCTTAATACTTAGATGAACAAGAATAGGTCATAAACTTAGATAGGACCAATGATGATCTTATATTTAATGGGCATACACTTCAATTATTCCATGTTCTGACTGAAGCCCAATTAAGTAAAATGAAGATGAGAGACTTTAAAAGAGTGACGAGTTCCTGCCTAGCCACAACACTCCATACTGATATTCTTTTAGGAGAGAGTAATACATTATGTCGAGACCCCCTTGGAAGTGAAAGGAACTCAACAGCTTTGGAGACAAAAAATATCAGAGTCCTGAAAACCCCACATTTCTCAAATTGAAAGAGACTCGTCCCATCTAGCAAAAGGACCAAAAAAAGAAGAGCGAGCCGGCTGCCAGACCAATAAAAAGAGAGAGCTAAGATGGAAGCTTTGCAATAAGTTCAGAGAATCAATGACAGGCAAAATAACAAAAGCAGAAATGATGCAGCAGACAGTGGTGCCATGGACAGTTGAGTGAAGCGTCTCTTGTTGTCCATGACTACCTCACTGGCAAGTTGTAGGCAAACTGGTTGAGAGAAGGTGAAGGTGGAAAGAAGGAGGAATCTATTCAAGGTACAGAATCCTATAATCTTATCATTCTACAACAGGTACAATTATTTCAAATTGTTGGAAAGAAATTATAATGGTGTTCCAGGTTTTCTTGGTTCAGTTTTACTTTTGGTTTTGGGGATAAGCAGGCAAAGGATGCATTACCTGGCTGGGGGGGGGAGGGCGAGCAGTCACACATTATGTGCCTTCTGTGGCAAGAAGGATTATTCAGTCTAGATACTGTGAGATTTCCAAACCTACAACATTGGCCAACTTGTAGGGCTGACTCTCAATCAATCAATCAATCAAAGCATTTGTATAGCGCGCTACTCACCCGGAGGGTCTCAAGGCGCTTGGGGTAGGGGGGTCCGCTACTGCTCGAACAGCCAGGTCTTGAGTTGCTTCCTGAAGGCGAGGTTTTCTTGGGTCAGGCGGAGATGGATGGGGAGGGAGTTCCACGTCTTGGCAGCCAGGTAGGAGAAGGATCTTCCTCCCGTTGTGGCTCTTCGGATGCGGGGGACGGCGGCGAGGGCGTGGCTGGTCGATCGAAGCTGGCGGGTGGGAGTGTAGAAGGTCAGGCGGTCGTTGAGGTATCTTGGGCCTTGGTTGTGGAGAGCTTTGTGTGCGTGGGTGAGGAGTCGGAACGTGATTCTCTTGCTGACGGGGAGCCAGTGCAGGTTTCTCAGGTGTGCGGAGATGTGGCTGTGACGGGGAATGTCCAGGATGAGGCGTGCTGAGGTGTTCTGAATGCGCTGGAGTCTTTTCTGGAGTTTTGCAGTGGTTCCGGCGTAGAGGGAGTTGCCGTAGTCCAGTCGGCTGGTGACCAGGGACTGGGTGACCGTCTTCCTGGTTTCGGTGGGGATCCACCGGAAGATCTTACGTAGCATGCGTAGGATGTTGAAGCATGACGTGGAGACGGTGTTGACTTGTCTGGTCATGGAGAGGGAGGAGTCCAGGATGAATCCCAGGTTGCGTGCGTGGTCTGTTGGTTTGGGTGCGCTGCCCAGGGCAGCGGGCCACCAGGAGTCATCCCAGGCGGAGGGCGAAGATCCCAGGATGAGGACTTCCGTCTTATCTGAGTTCAGTTTCAGGCGGCTGTTCATCATCCACTCGGCTACGTCTTTCATCCCTTCGAGTAGGTTGGTCCCGGCGGTGGCGGGGTCGTTTGTGAGGAAGAGGATCAGCTGGGTGTCGTCGGCGTAGGAGATGATGTTGAGGTTATGTTGGCGTGCGATGGCCACAAGGGGGCTCATGTAGATGTTGAACAGCATGAGGCTGAGTGATGATCCTTGTGGTACGCCGCAGATGACTTCGGTGGCCTCGGATCTGAATGGGGGGAGGCGGACTCTCTGTGTACTTTCGGCGAGGAAGGAGATGATCCATTCCAGTGCCTTCTCCTGGATTCCGATGTTGTTGAGGCGCTGCACTAGGGTGCGGTGGCAGACCGCATCGAACGCCGCGGAGAGGTCCAGGAGGATGAGGGCCGCTGTTTCCCCATTGTCAAGCAGGGTTCGGATGTCATCGGTGACTGCGATGAGGGCGGTCTCGGTGCTGTGGTTGGCCCGGAAGCCGGACTGCGAGTGGTCGAGGGATCCATTCGTCTCGAGGAAGGCGGCCAGCTGTCCGTTGACGGTCTTCTCGATGACTTTGGCAGGAAAAGGAAGGAGCGAGGTGGGGCGGTAGTTTTTGAGGTCGGTGGGGTCTGCTGATGGTTTCTTCAGTAGGGCGCTGAGTTCGGCGTGCTTCCAGCTCTCTGGGAAGGTGGCGGTGTCGAAGGAGGCGTTGATGATAGGCGTTGATGATATGGGGATATGGGGTGCGATGACGGAGTCGGCCTTGTTGAAGACGTGTGGAGGGCAAGGGTCGGTTGGTGATCCGGAGTGGATGGAGTTCATCGTGCGGATGGTGTCTTCGGTGTTGATCGGGGTCCAGGCGCGGAGGGTGGTGGTGGGGGGCGTTGGTACGGTCGTAGGGTGCGTCGGCTGTGTGCTGAAACTGTTGTGTATGTCTGCGATCTTGCTGTGGCGAGCTGAGGCGAGCGAGTTGCAGAGGTCTTGCGAGGGAGTGATGTCGTTGTTTCCGGCGCTAGGGTTCGAGAGCTCTTTGACGATGTTGAAGAGTTCCTTGCTGTTGTGGGCGTTGTTGTCCAGTCGTTCCTTGAATGCGGTTTTCTTGGTGGCATGGATCAGTTGGTGATGTTTTCGAGTGGCGAGCTTGAGGGTGGTCATGTTATCCGTAGTTGTGTCTCTGCGCCAGGTTTTCTGGAGGGCCCGGCAGTTCTTCTTGGAGCTCTTGAGTTCGTTGGTGAACCAGGATGCTTTCTTGGTGCCGGGTCTGGCAGGGGGGGTTTTCAGTGGAGCGAGGTCTTCTGCGCAGTTGCTGATCCACCTCGTGAGGTTGTTGGCGGCTTGGTTGGGGTTCGCTGAGCTGGCGGGAGGGTTCTGGCTCAGCGCTGTGGCGAGCTGGTCGGCTGTGATCTTGTTCCAGCTTCTGCGGGGGACCTGTTGCGGGTGGTGGTGGAGCGTGGACCTTCTGAAGCTGAAGTGGACGCAGCTGTGGTCTGTCCAGTGGAGTCCGGTGGCGTGGCTGAATGAGATGTCCTTGCTGGAGGAGAAGACGGGGTCAAGCGTGTGGCCAGCGTAGTGGGTGCGGGTGGTCACCAGTTGCTTGAGTCCGAGGTTGGCGAGGTTGTCCAGCAGGGTGGTGGTGTTGCGGTCGTTGTTGTTCTCCAGGTGGAAGTTGAGGTCCCCGAGGAGGATGTAGTCAGCGGAGCGGAGGGCGTGCGGGCTGATGAAGTCGGCGATGTCTTCGCTGAATTGTGTGCGTGGTCCCGGGGGTCTGTAGATGAGGGTGCCTCTGAGGGTGGTTTTTGGGGTCGGTGTGGATCTGGAAGTGCAGGTGTTCGGCGGCTGCGAGGTAGTCGTCGGAGTTGGTCGTGATGCGGATGGTGTTCTTGTGGACGATGGCGATGCCTCCTCCAGTCTGGTTGGCGCGGTCCCTCCGGGTGATCTTGTATCCGTCCGGGATGGCGATGGCGATGTCGGGCGCTGAGGAGGCGCTCATCCAGGTTTCCGTGAGGAAGGCGACGTCTGGAGATGTGGTGTCGAGGAGGTTCCAGAGTTCCACGGTGTGTCTGTGGACGGAGCGGGTGTTGAGCAGGATGCACTTCAGGTGGTTGCTGCTGGTGCTCATCTTGGCAGGTGCTGTGCAGGTCCGGATGCAGGAGAACTTGCAGGATTGGCAGGTGAAGGGTCCGTGGGTGCGTCCTGGGGTTGCTCGGTGGCAGCCGGGGATTCGGCCGGAGTTGAGTGCGTTGAGGGTGGCGTGGTCGTAAGTCCGGTGGGTGGGCTGGCGTCTTTGGGTGCCAGGGGGTCTAGCGCTGGGCGCGGTCGAGGCGCGGACGGGCGCAGACGGGCTTACCTTTGGCGCGCCTTCGGCGCACAATCAGCGCCCGAAGCGCGTGGACGCTGCGCGCACGTGCGGACTCTGCCATTAATGGAGAGTGAGGGGGGCGGAGCGAGGGAGGAGCAGCTGGGAGGTGGGAGCGGGGTGGCGAATGGGAGGGTTGAGGGAACCAGCAGAAGTGGGGCGGGGCCGCGGGGGAGCAGCGGCAGGGAGCTGGGTGGGCAGCAGCGGGGACAGAAGCGCTAGGGCCACAGAAACAGAACAGTGGAAAACAGGGCAAGACTACGGCGGAACAGGGGGCAGGGCGGTACACAGCACAAGGCAACAGGAACAGGCAGAACAGAAATCACAATCAGGGCAACGGAACAGCACAATCCAAGGCAATACAAATCGGGGCAATGCTACAAACCACAGTGGGGGTAGAAATCACAATCAGGGCAACGGAACAGCGCAATACAAGGCAATACAAATCAGGGCTATGCTACAAACCACAGTGGGGGCACAATCAGGGCAGCGATGCAAGCGGCGGCGGCAGCAGGGAACCGGTGACTTCCTGGAGGGGCCCCACGGCGGGTAGAGCGACCGGCACTGACGAGGTCAGGCTGGGTCACAGCTCCCCGTCGCACGGTCGCTCCCTTAAGTGATCCTTGGGAGGGAGGAGCAGCTGGGAGGTGGGAGCGGGGTGGCGAATGGGAGGGTCGAGGGAACCAGCAGGAGTGGGGGCGGGGCCGCGGGGGAGCAGCGACAGGGAGCGGGGTGGGCAGCAGCGGGGACAGAAGCGCTAGGGCCACAGAAACAGAACAGTGGAAAACAGGGCAAGACTACGGCGGAACAGGGGGCAGGGCGGTACACAGCACAAGGCAACAGGAACAGGCAGAACAGAAATCACAATCAGGGCAACGGAACAGCACAATCCAAGGCAATACAAATCAGGGCAATGCTACAAACCACAGTGGGGGCAGAAACCACAATCAGGGCAACGGAACAGCACAATACAAATCAGGGCAATGCTACAAACCACAGTGGGGGCACAATCAGGGCAGCGATGCGAGCGGCGGCGGCAGCAGGGAACCGGTGACTTCCTGGAGGGGCCACGCAGCGGGTAGAGCGACCGGCACTGACGAGGTCAGGCTGGGTCACAGCTCCCCGTCGCACGGTCGCTCCCTTAATTGATCCTTGGGAGGGAGGAGCAGCTGGGAGGTGGGAGGGGGGTGGCGAATGGGAGGGTCGAGGGAACCAGCAGAAGTGGGGGCGGGGCCGCGGGGGAGCAGCAGCAGGGAGCGGGGTGGGCAGCAGCGGGGACAGAAGCGCTAGGGCCACAGAAACAAAACAGTGGAAAACAGGGCAAGACTACCGCGGAACAGGGGTCAGGGCGTTACACAGCACAAGGCAACAGGAACAGGCAGAACAGAAATCACAATCAGGGCAACGGAACAGCACAATCCAAGGCAATACAAATCAGGGCAATGCTACAAACCACAGTGGGTGCAGAAATCACAATCAGGGCAACGGAACAGCACAATACAAGGCAACACAAATCAGGGCAATGCTACAAACCACAGTGGCAGCACAATCAGGGCAGCGATGCGAGCGGCAGCGGCAGCATGGAACCGGTGACTTCCTGGAGGGGCCACGCGGCGGGTAGAGTGACCAGCACTGACGAGGTCAGGCTGGGTCACTGCTCCCCGTCGCACGGTCGCTCCCTTAAGTGATCCCTGGGAACGAGGAGCAGCTGAGAGGTGGGAGCGGGGTGGCTAGATGCCTACTCATATAAAAGTCTGAATGCTTTACCTAAAATGCTTTGTTTTGATCAATCTTTAAAGGGAAATGGCAGAGGACCTTTGCTGTTTTTGGGAGGCACAAACCTGATCATAGGTGAATGGCCTAAACTGAAAACACAAGAGTATGTCTCCTCAGGCATTCAAAGAAGGCATACGTTGCTCCATTATTCTCTGTAAATTTCAATAATAATGCTAAGGATGAACACAGCAGGCCAATATCTAAGCCTAGTGATTGCTGTTAACTCCACTGTGCATACATAACCAGTAGTATATGGACCTAATGAAGCATAGATGTGCTTTCTTCAGGCTACAATTCGTGGTGTCATTGAGAGGACCATTTAGGTCACTGGTGGCATGCTAAAAACCTACTAGATATAAGTTCCCAAATAAAACTGCAACTGGCAAAGATGAAGTAAAGCACACACGAACACTGTTTAAAAAAATATGGCACAAGTTTGGGGTGTTTAGGGTCCAAGTGAAAGGCATACTACACCGTGTTCTGGACAGGAAAAGCACATTAGGGATTTGGCAATAGAGTGGGTGGGCTTATATCAGTGCAGTCCCAGGGAGGACAAACAAATTGTTGAACTCATCAAAATTCTATATCCAAACGTTTATGATGATGAGCTAGTGGCTACTGATATAAATGATGAATATTTAGGGTTTAATCTGGGTTTCAAACTCGAGCTCCAATTTACATTGAGGAAGTGATTTGGTCCATACACTGATTAAAGCTAGATAGTGGTCCTTGTTCCGATAGTGATAAGATTACTTTCTACAAGATATTCTGCTGGCCACTAGCCCCATGACTGGCTAGGCTGTTCAACTACTTTGGATAATCCAATTCGCTGCCGGACTCCATGCTGAATCTAGTAGTGACAGTAATATCAAAGCCAGATAAGGACCTAACTCGTAGTGACTCTTAAAGTCTTCCATCTGAAAATCAAGGCACTCTATGACAACTTCAATGACCAGTCACCCAACTCCGAATCCACTTCCTGCTCCAGCAACGCCAGCCAGCCCACCATCTCCTCCTGGACCCCAGTCACCACCGAAGACACCTCCACCTCCTCAACCATGAAAGGCATCCCCTCAGGGGCCCCCACGGACCCCTGCGCCCCGCACATCTCCACAGAGCCGCCACTGTGCCCGAACTACGACACACCTTCAACACCACCTTCAAGACCAACACCTATCTCGACGACTGGAAATGTGCAGAAGTCAGACCCCTGTTCAAGAAGCCCTCAGCAGACCCCACTGACCTCAAGAACTACCAACCCATCTCCCTCCTCCCCTTTGCTGCCAAAGTCACAGGAAAGACTGTCAATACACAACTAACCAAATTCATCGAAGCAAACTCTATCCTGGACCCCTCCCAATCCAGATTCCACAGCAACCACAACACCGAAACCGCCCTAGATGACATCCATATCCCCCTCAACCAAGGACACACCGCAGCCCTGATCATACTCAACCTCTTTGCAGGATTTGACACTGTCTCCCACCGTACATTAACCGCCAGCCTCCACGACGATTGCATACAAGGTACCGCCCTGACTGGATCCGCTTGTTCCTCAAGGGCAGAACCTAAAAAGTCTGATTACCACCCTACCACTACGAACCCACGGGAATCAACTGCGGAGTGCCCTAAGGATCATCGCTGAGCCCCACGCTCTTCAACATCTACATGTCCCCCATCGCCACCATCGTCAGAAAGCACAGACTCAGCATAGTATCCTACACCAAAGACAACCAGCTCATCCTCTCCCTCACCAAGGACTCAATCACCGCCAGACTCAACACCCAGGAAGGAATGAAGGACGTCGCATCCTGGATGAGCAGAAACTGCCTGAAGCTCTACTCGGAGGAGACAAAAGGCCTTGTCCTCGAACCCTCCGCCTCGTCTTGGGACGACACCTGGTGGACCACCGCCCTCGGCAGCCACCCCACACCCCCTAACCATGCCCGGAACCTCGGCATCGTACTCAAATCCTCCCTCTCCATGACCCAACAGGTCAACTTCGTCGCCTCAAGCTGCTTCAACACCCTCCGAATCATCCGAAAGGCCTTCACATGGAAACCCCATGAATCAAGGAAAGTCGTCACCCACACGCTCATCACCAGCAGACTGGACTACGGCAACACTCTCTACACCGGGATCAACAAGTCTCTTATCCACAAACTCCAGACCATACAGAACACCACAGCCAGACTCATCCTCGACATCCCTTGACACAAGTGCACCACTCAACACCTATGAAACCTCCACGGGCTCCTTATCGAGAAGAGAGTCACGTTCACGATACTCACCCACGCCTACAAATGCATGCACAACACCGGACCCCAATAACTCAATGAGACAATCTCCCTCCACTTACTCAAAAGAAACCTCGGATCCCTAAACCTCGCCCTCACTGAAACCCCGTACATCCGCAGATGCCAGAACAGTTGGAAGAACCTTCTCCTCTCAAGACATGGTTCTTTGACTGAACGGAGCTGCTTACCCCCCCCTCCCAGCACCTTGAGACCCTCACGGGTGAGTAGCGCGCTTATAATTCCCCTGATTGATTGATTGAAAGTCCTATTTCCTTATAATGTAGATATCAAATTATTCACAGAAATAGTAGGACGGTGACAGGGACTAGAGGAGCCACATATAATTTATCCTGACTAATCCGGATATATTCTCGGACATCAATGAGGGGACAACATCAAAAATATATATCATCCATGACAAAGAACCAAGAGAGTAGGTGAGCATTCTTCCATGCAACAGAAAAACAAGAACTAAGCACTACAGGACTTCACATATTTAGTTTGCATCTCAGTTCTAGGGATAGGTTGTTGTTATTTTAATATAGTAGACTGACGATCCATATCAGAAATACGGATAGAGAATAGCTCCCCTGAGTACATACTACCGTCACACAGATCAGAGTACAAAATATCTTCAGGAAAGAGAAATATCAAAAGGAGCCTAAATATTGAGGTTGAACATTGATGAAACTGCTATGACTTAAAATCTATATTATACATAACGTAAAGCATTAATGTAGAATTGATACACAGATATACCTCAGAAAAAATTTATTGTATATGAAACATTATGAAACTGATCGGATGTATAACTGTACAAATTATAAAAAAAATATATTTAAAAAATCATTGATGTTGTGTATGTGAAAGTAAAGCACATACCAACACTTTGCTTTGCATGCAGGTTAGCCCAGCCTTTTACACAATCAGCGATGTACAGTGGCAGAACAAAGAACATGAGGAACCATGTGCACATCCAAATATTGTCTTGGATATTCATTTAACCACACTTCATAATGATCAGGTACAACTAGACATTGAGAAAGCAAAGCATCCCCGGTGTGAACTCTGTGTCCCACAAGTAATTCCCATGGGCAAGAGGTGATATAACATCACCACTTCTATGATATAGCAAACCAATTACAGACAGTAGTACTGTAATAGTTATGCCCAACAATGCAGGATTACATCACAAATCAAAGACATCTATCCCATAAAAGGTACATAACAGGCAAATAATTGTGGTAATTGAATCACCTCAGCTATCATCCAAAGGCCCAGATTGTGCAGCAAGCTGCTCCCTCATACACAAACACATCTCCTATTACAACTAACAACAACCTCTCCAAGGGAATATCGTGAGTGGCACAGTGGAAATCTGCACTGCTGATGCCAGCTCAGACACACAATGAATGGATACCAAATACTGTCAAAGATATGGCATGCACTGACATCCAAGGTCTCTTGCCTTGCAGTGAATGTTGTCTACTTGTACAATGTTTTTGTGCAACCTCACAACACTTTTAGAGCCTGATGTACGACCATTGATGTTTGCAACTTCAAATTGCATTAAGTTGCGAGTCACAATTTGCTAGTCAGAAACATCAATGTACAACAGTGTCAGAGACACTGTTTGCGAATTCCAATGGGGTTGCAAATAGCATGCCTCATGCCTATTAATGAGGCTGTCGCAATTTGCAACCCCATTAGGAATGACTGGCACTCCCAGGGATGGTGGCCTGCTGGGGTCAGCTGACCAACATGTCTGGGACGGCTTTGTCAATAAAGCAATTTTTTTTAAATGCAGCTCGTTTTTCGTAAAGGAGAATGGGATGCATTTTTACAAAAAAGAAATTAAACGTTTTAATTTTTTAAGGGCAGGTAATGGTCCCTGGGACCACTGCCTGCTCTGAAAGAATGTATGTGCACCCCTTCCCGTTTGTGAATGGTTTACCACCCTCTTGAAGAGGGTGGTAAACTACGACTGTTTTACAACCACAAAGGCGGTCACAAAACATTCTTACATAGCGTTCAGAGCTAATCCTTTTTAGTGCGTAGCAATTCAATTTGCTTGAGCAAACCGGTCTAAAACTCTTAGTAACTAATGTACGGTGTCCCTAGAGTGGACTGTGTGCATAAACATGTGGTGACAAACAGCGCACAAAGTCACATACATCCACTTTCATGTCCATGCCTGACACATTGAAACTTGTAGATCCAGAAAAAAACTGTTACCAAATTTTTACAAAAACGAAGTAACTCCTACAGATACTGCCATGTATCATGTAATGGTAATGATGACGAGTTGCTCTCTGGAATGGTAAGCGTACATACAAACAAGCATTTGCAATGCAATCGGTCTCGCATTTGTGAGAGTTAGAGCTATTGTCGTTGTAAATGATATTGTTTTTAACATACGTTTTTTGTTTGTAGTGGAGTGGATGTACCCGGATCACAGTGATTTGCTGTGAGGTGGTCCATAGCGTACACGTTACAGATTGAATGATGATTGCAGTCACCCTCTACTTATCGATCCACCTCACGGCGCCCTTCCCTTGATGTTCAACTTTTACCCATATTTATAGGATATGTTTTGCTTCTGACTAGTCCTACAACTTGGGATCTGGCTTGGCCAATAGGAGTGTACCTTCTCCTTTTGCGCGATTCAGCTGATCGAGTCCATTACTTTGGACCACGTTGGGGCTAGCCAATGAATGATTTAACCGGCAGCGCGACGTTTGTTTTACTCATAAAAAGTCCTTAATCATTTCCAGCATATAGCCCAGCCGGGTTGGAATTATCACTGACAGCGCAATTACAGAGACCTTATTGTCAACATTCAGCCCTGAGGAAGTCGCTGAACTATTTCCACATGCGACGAAACACGTGTTGGCTGGTTCTGTTTTGGCTAAATGAACACCAAATAAAAAGATTAAGCAACATCGCATCGATTTGTTAATGTATCATTGTTTGTATTTTGGGGAACGTTTGTAGTAAATTTACAGACTGTCGATTAACCTGGATGTGTGCTTAGGTTTGGATAAACAAGTGGAATGGATGTATGTCGTTTGTAGTGGAATTATGTGGTTTGAATTGGGATTGCTAGTTGTGAAATTGTGTGGAGTGGAATTGTGTGGTGTGTAGTGTAGGATAGGTGGATAGGTAGTTTGTGTATGAAGTGGCAAATAGACTCTAGATGGAGTAGTAGAAAGAGTGTGTGAGAAAGAGAATGAAGGGGAAAGAAGGTCATAGATACATAAAGAGACGTATGGATGTAGAAGACACTGAAAGAAGAGGAGGAGAGTCTGGCTTGCAGTTTGGATTTTTTTTAAAGTTATGGTAAAAAAAACTGTGCTGAAAGACCTGAAGTGAACCAATATGAGGAACACTGGATCCGTGCGTGTGCAATGGAATTATGTGGATAGTAATTATGTGATATTGCGTGTAGTTGACTTTTGTGTAGTGGTATTGTGTGTTGTGGAGGAGTAGTATGTATTGAGTGGAATTCTGTGGCGTGGTGTTGAATTGTGTGGAATGATGTGGAATTGTGTGTTGTGGATTGGATGTGTATGGCGTGGATTGGAATTGTGTTGTGGAGTGGAATTTTGTGCAGTAGAATAGATTTGTTTGTGAAAACTGCAAATTACTGCATGTGCAGACGGGTGCGGAGGGAGAAGCAATCTTGCTGGGTAATCACAAACTACAACTCTGACATTGCCCTCTGCTAGTGCCCACCCGCTCCACTGGTGCTCAGTAGCGGCCTGTATAGGGCGTGCTGCCGTGCGGTGACGTGGGCGGTGGAGGGGCAGGGTGGGAGGTGGTAAACTGCGGAATGCGGCCGATTGGAGGTAAGTAAACGAAATCGGCTGTATTCCGCAGTTTACCACCTCCCACCCTGCCCCTCCACCGCCCACGTCACGGCCCGGCAGCACGCCCTATACAGGCCACTACTGAGCACCAGTGGAGCGGTTGGGCACTAGCAGAAGGCAATGTCAGTGTTCTTAGACTGGCTGTGCCGATGTGCGGCCAGAGATGAAGGAGCCTACAGTCACTTCACCTGCATGCAAATGTAAGTGACACGGAGCAGGCTTTGTGAGGACATTCAAAAAGGATGAAAAAAAGAGACAAGCAATGTATAATCATACAGGGGTGCCAAAGTAATTAAATTTAAAAAAAACATTAAAGACCTCTGTCCAAGGAGCGCGGGTGGGTGCTAGCAGAGGGAGATGTCAGAGTTCTTAGACTGACAGTGCCAATGGGCGGGTGGAGATGAATGAGCCTGCTGTTGTGCAGTCACGTCAAATGCATGCAAATGTGAGGGACACGAGGCAATCAATGCGTAATCACACATGGATACACTTGATTATTTAAGGTTTAATAGGAGTTATTGGCATTTAAATACATTCACAAAGTGGGATATATTTACAATCACACAATGTTCCAAATACGCTCAAAAGTGGAATCACAAGCCATTTGTCTCCAAGCCATGCAGTTTCCCTCATTAGCACTTCTCCTCCCTTCTTCCACAAGAGCAGTTCAAACATGAATGGCAATATATCCTAGTTTGCAAATGTTTTCTATATAATTATGGCTCTGCCATATTTGCCACATAATACATCATCCACTGCATAATCTTACAGTTTTAACTAATATTTTTTGTAGCCTAAACGGATATAAAGTTACTAAAAACGTGACTTGAGTTGCTGCAAAGTGGATGGCCCTTTGCAAAGGTTGACTATCACCTTTCTCACTGCTGCATTTGTATGTTATACTGATACTAATGAGGCAGAATCTATGCAGAAACTTAAAATGTCTAAATAATAAAGTACAAGAAAATATATTGCATTACGCTGCAGCCTTTTTTGTTGCCTAATTTAGTCAACACTGCAGCATCATTTTGTCCCTCATTGCTGCATAATTCCAGTGGCTCCAGAGCAGGCAGCACATGTTAAAAGTGCTTGTGCACGAAGCAAAGAGACTGTGAAGTTTGCAAACTTAGTTTGGTGTGCGTGCACATCCTGCATTGCCAATCCTTGGTGAGTTGCAGCTACTACTGTTAAAAAAAGGCAAATGGAGGTACCAATGGGTGAGGCGGACTGACCTCTATGGCAGGGCCGGCTTTAGTGCAACAATGTTTGTTGGTGCCCCCAATGATCACCTACGCCTTGGACTCCCTCACTACCACCCTTTAACAGTCCACCTCAAGTCTCCATAACCACATTCTTTCTCAAATGTATTTAATTTGATTTACAGTGCCACTCATACCAGTGTACGGTGTCAGAGCACTTCACATCACACACACTACACAGAGACAATCAATTATATGTGTGTAAATCACTGTATAGGAAATGTTACATAAGACAAAGGACTACAAGGTGTAGAAGCCACATGACAACCATATTAGTAGGCAGTATAGTTTAATAGCTCACTGTTCTATGTTAGGATTTTAACTTATAAACTGCAAGTAACAAAAGGATCTCTCGGACAAAAGAAGCAACCTACTAACCTAGTTAAAATTATGTGCACTTTGTGATCTGCATGGTATATGTTCTTTGCAGCAGGCACATTACCCCTCTGTGCTACCTTTCCAGAAGTCAACCCTTCCACGAGACAAAACTCCGATCTCTCTCTAGGAAGAACATTAATCACCAAAGTTATCATGAAATTTTTATTGTTGCTGAAAATTGCTGGAGGCCAAGAAGGAGGCAACAAGTTTTTTTTAAACCATAATATACTTGCAAACACTACGCACCCACCCGAAATAAATACCCAGTGCCGTCACACCGCCCTAGCCTGCTCAAGGTTCCTGTGACCTCAGTGACAGAGTCACAGTGACTGGACTTCAGTATTGATGGTGGTGGACAAGCCTTCAAGGTTAACCAACACTTGCCACCACGAGGGTCCACTTGTTGGTGCTAAGACACCAGGGCTTCTAAGGTCTAGCATGCGAATAGGCTCCTTCAGGAAAGTGGTCTGGTGGACTGGTCATGAAAGCTGAACCTTGATTCCCCAGTTACAAATTCATCAGCTCTCGCCATAGTGCGACATCCTCTCCCCCACTGAACACCATACTGCCCCAGTGAGAGAAACTTTCACTGCCTTCAGCTACAACCTAATTGTGCCCCGCTATAAACACCTGGATGTGGCTCAATTCAAATTACGCACTAGACAAGAGGATTATGCAGCCTAAAACAAAAAAAAACATCCCGGAAAAATCAAACACTCATACGGAATGCAAGATTAAGTAAAGCATATGAAATGTAAGCAGAAACAACATGATTACCTTAAAGATTTCTCACTCACTATTTAGAAATCAGTTAGTGCTTTTACCTGAAAAGATAAGGACATGACTACAGGGCCCTGAAGGGAACCATTTCAAGGTCCATTGCCTATATCAATACAAAACCTAAGCAGTATGGTTTTAAACAAACTATTCTATAAACACAGAGCCATGGTACACATTTTGTTTTCTAATCTACCCATCAACCAGGTATTGCAATACATGCAGGAATGGTGCACTTTACCACCTGGGGACAACAATGCTGTTCAAAGAAAGATGAGAAAACAAAAGTAGCTCTTAACTGCAAAGTCTGTAAAGTGAAGCTGATGTGTTTGGATGTGAATAATACCAATCTGACCAGTTTGCAACCACTCTGTCTTGCTTTAATTAGTTATGTATTTATTTTTCGTATTTAAAACTTTTTATTTACCTCCATCCAGAGGCTGCACTTTGGAATCGAAAAATGTCAGAAAAAGGGCATTTCCCCCCAAGAGTGTTTTTCTTTTTTTGATCCATTTCACAGGGAAGCAACTAAATGAAAGAAGGAAAGAGAGGTTGTGAACCGTTTCTTCAAGTCACGGTTTTCAGTAAGTAAGGAGCAAGACAGAAAGAGAGGGAGGAAGGCAGCTGCCAGAACAGAAATGAAGAGGACATTATCCGTGTCTGCTCTGGGCAGGAAGGAAACAGAGTCCTTTTCCTTCTCTGCCTAACCCCAAACATCTACGAAAGCAAGCCGAGCCTTATCTGAATGGACACCGAAGAGCAAACAACGCATACAAAGAGCTACAAAGACATAAAAGAAGCATTGAGACACACCACAGCAAAACATGTCGACGAATACACAAAACAATGTACCCACGGAGCATGTCGACACAACGTATACATACAGACAGCACCAATGTACACAGGCACAGAGACAACAATTACACACGGAGAAATTGCAGTCACAGAGCTCACAGAGACCAGTGGCAGGGAGTAGTCGAGTCAAAGACACACGTTACTCACTGATTCAGCGCTCCTGGGCAGTCTCCGTTGAGGAACAGCTCCAGAACGTGAGCCATTATTCTTGCTGATAACAGAAACCTGCACAGCACACCTGGAGACACTGATAGGAACACGGTGTGACCAAAACACCAGATGCTCTCTGTACCACACAGGCAGCAGTGTGTAGCAACTTAAATGGAACTAAAACCGAGCGAGAGGCGGAGCATGCAGGCCTCAGCACTAAAATCACGGCTGGCAAATGTTAACCTTCAGATAGCAGAAAGGTGGCTTAGAATTATGCACTGGGTTCAGCATGAGAGATTATACACCTACAGATCTGTCCATGAGTACCGCAGTGTAACGGACTTGCGCACATCAGGAGGTGAATATGGAAGCCTGGGTGCGGGCTTCTCGGTCTGTGGATAGTTGAGAAAGTTCCCCTCGGACGCAGATTAACCTGAAGAGTGGACAGAAACTGTAGTTAGGCGGTGCTGCTTCCGGAATAAACAGAAGTGAAGCATTGCCTCTACTGCCAATAATAAGCCCGATAAGAAAAGCAATGATAACTTTAAATGAATGGGAAGAGACAGGAGAAATTAAGGGGAAATAGGCATAGTTTCTCTCAATATACAAATTACATAATGCCTCGTAGAGGCAGCACATGCGTTGCCCAATGTGAGACCTAAAAAGGGGTGGGAGAAAAGCAGACTCCTTGTGGCGGGCACACCATGGTGCCCGCCACAATGTGCATGCTTGAATCGGGGGTACCCAGGGGCATCCACCGTGATCGATTCGGAGGGCCCCGGTGTGAAGGGGGGCCTGCTACGGGCCCCCGAAGTCTGATTACGAAAGCCGTTTCATCTTGTACTCTCTCAGTCAGAATCCAGCTCCATTGCGCGGCACAATTCGGCTACACACGAGTCGTACGGACAATATTGGGTTCGGACACAATTCGGTCGACACGTACGGGATCTTCGCATAGTACTTTGTCGTTCCTACCTGTGTATGATTCGGTCGCAAACAAGAGCTACGAATCGGATCCGGAAGAGCCAAATTTGATTTGTGGGCCTTCCGAACAATACTGTAATCGGGCCTTTAGCATTAGGATTGCTAACTTCAGCTGCAAACAAAGGAGCAAAGAAAAAAATGCATTTCCCTACTCGAAAACCCAAAGATCCAAAACAAAGGTCAATAATGGATTTGTTCACTAAAAAAGAAGACCATCCTGTGGGTCTGATAGAGACAGTAAACAAAAGAGTTGTCTGATTCTGCTCTTTTTAGCAGGGAAGAACAAGGAACTTACCTTTGGTAACACCTTATCTGGTAGAGACTCAATCTAGCCACAGAGCCCTTACCGTATATTCCCCAGGTGACAGAATGGGTTTGGAGGTTTTTGAGCATTACCCCTCATACTTGTAGATGGCGTCATTTATCTCCGCACCGACATTGTCAGAGTCGCATGCTGACGTTGGTTACTTTTGTAACTTTCTACTTTAGGAGAGCCACGATATGAACTGAAAACTGGTGTGATATACTAAGGCTCTGAGAAAGGTGACCCTACTGAATCAGTTCTCAGAGAGGGGAGGATGGGAGGGTCGGTGTTAGACCTGGCATCCTTAGTATAGTTTCCCTTGACTTTTTCCCATAAAAACCTCTAATTTTGACTGTTTTTGCTGACTTCGTTATTGCTGGCTTTAGGAATCTGGGCACTTTACCACTGCTAATAAGTGTTAAAGTGCATGTGCTCTATATATAAAACATGGTAATATTGGTTTATCCACAATTGGCATATTTGATTTACCTATGAGTCTCTATAAAATGCACTACATGTGCCCAAGGCCTATACGTTAAATGCTACTAGTGGGCTGGATTTAGGCCAGATCTCTGTACTGGGGTGAATGTATGACATTGTTCTGCATTCTGTCCATCAACTGTTGGTTTTGCATTTGTCACCCCGAGTGGGATGGGTATGCTCAGACGTGAGTCCCATGCTCTCCACACCACTGGAGTCAAGCTATCCTGGCTGAAGACAGCTGATAGCCAGAAACCGGTCTTAGGATGCTTGATTCCGGTCCAGTAAAGAAATGGCTTGGCAGTTCGGGCTGTACTGTTCCCATGAGGCACAGGGTCAAGGCTGATTTGCATATGGCCATGTCTGAACTGGGGTGGTGTGGAGTGCAAAAAAACGATGGATTTAGGCCCAGATCTCTGTACTGGGGTGAATGTATGACATTGTTCTGCATTCTGTCCATCAACTGTTGGTTTTGCATTTGTCACCCCGAGTGGGATGGGTATGCTCAGACGTGAGTCCCATGCTCTCCACACCACTGGAGTCAAGCTATCCTGGCTGAAGACGGCTAATAGCCAGAAGCCGGTCCTAGGATGCTTGATTCCGGTCCAGGAAAGGCATGGCTTGGCAGTTCGGGCTGGACTGTTCCCATGAGGCACAGGGTCAAGGCTGATTTGCATATGGCCATGTCTGAACTGGGGTGGTGTGGAGTGCAAATAAACGATGGATTTAGTCCCAGATCTCTGTACTGGGGTGAATGTATGACATTGTTCTGCATTCTGTCCATCAACTGTTGGTTTTGCATTTGTCACCCCGAGTGGGATGGGTATGCTCAGACGTGAGTCCCATGCTCTCCACACCACTGGAGGCAAGCTATCCTGGCTGAAGACGGCTGATAGCCAGAAACCGGTCCTAGGATGCTTGATTCCAGTCCAGGAAAGACATGGCTTGGCAGTTCGGGCTGGACTGTTCCCATGAGGTACAGGGTCAAGGCTGATTTGCATATGGCCATGTCTGAACTGGAGTGGTGAGGAGTGCAAAAAAACGATGGATTTAGGCCTAGATCTCTGTACTGGGGTGAATGTATGACATTGTTCTGCATTCTGTCCATCAACTGTTGGTTTTGCACTAGTGGGCCTGCAGCACTGATTGTGCTACTCTCTTAAGTAGTTCTTTAAACATATCTCAGGCCTGCCACTGCAGAGTCTCTGTGTGCAGGATAAACTGCCATGTTGAATTGGCAAGTTAACCTACGTGCCAGTGCCAATCCTTCCTTTCATATAGATAACTCCAAAGGTAGGCCCTGTACAGCCCATAGGCAGGGTGCATTGTATTGAAAAAGTAAGATATGTACTTTTAACCTAACATGTCCTGTTGGTGAAATACTCTTAAATACATTTGTTGGTACTTCAAGACCTATCTCTTCCATTGGATAACATTGGGAGTGCCTTATTACATTTTATAAGTGTAATTTCAAATTGGGATGATATGGGACCCCAAGTTTCCTTTCACTGGTATCACAATTTAAAAACACAACTTATGATGAAGTTAGTTTTTGAATTGCAATTCTGAAAATGCCACTTTTAGAAAGTTAAAACACACAAAAGGTCATGGGAAAAATGCTTTCCATGTGTCTAACCACTGGATTTCACTCGAAGTAATATCCCAACCCATCGTTCTTTTGCTCACCATGCCACCTCAGATTAGACCCAGCCATATGCAAATCAGTCTTATGGGAACAGTTTAGCCCAAACTGCCAGGCCAGGTCCTCTCTGAATCGGAAACATGGATCCTGGGACCGGGTTTGGGGTATTTCCCCTCATCAGCCATCTGGCTTGAATACAGTGACACAGTGAGCATGAGTCCTACGTCTGGGCATACCCATGCCACTTAGAGCAGTACATCGAACACACAAAAGGTGATGGGAGAATTGCTTGCAATTTGTCTAACCACTGGAGATCGCTCGGGGTAGCATCCCAACTCATTGTTCTTTTACTCACCATGCCACCTCAGTTTAGACTGAGCTATATGCAAATCAGTGTTGACCCTACTCCTTATAGGAACAGTTCAGCCCAAACTGTCCATTTGTCCATTATCTGTGTGTATTTTACTTTTGGAAAGTTTGCATTTTCTTACTATAATCATTTGGTGCCTTCCGCCTGTCTCTAGAATACACATCTGGGGTGCGTGACAGGTGGCTTTGTGGCTGTCACACACAAAGGAAGGATAGGTGTTACTGAGTAGCCATCTGCATTCTGACGACAGGTCATCCTAAGCAAGAGGGTAGGGAGGAGCTGACACTTACACCTGAAAGGATTGTGTCCTGTCCCCACACAAAAGGTTGCATACCCCCATAGTGAGTCTGGAGTCAGGACAGGAATAAAGGGCCTTGTGCACTTCAATGGCATCTCCTTAAGGTCTCCCCACTTAAAAGGGACAACTGGGTATAACTACTGGACCTCTGACATCACCAACTGAGAACTCTTCTGGAACTGAGTATATTCTACCAGGAAGTAGGACTGCTGGTCTGCTGGAGGACCTGTCCCTTTTCTGAACTGCTTTGTTGTATTGGCCTCCTGCCTGCTTCCCTCTTACTTGGGAGCGAGAAAGACTGGACATGGATCTCTTCATCCCAGAACCTAAGTATCTCCAAGGGATCGTAGGCCTGCCACCTGTTTTCTTATGTCTCAGGGATATCAAATACTTCTTTCTTCAACCTGTCACCAGCACCTGCACTCTGCTGTGAGTCCTGCTCTGTCAAGTGGTGCCAAACAGTCCTGGGCCCTTGGACGTGGAGTAAAGTGCTGCAACTGTGAAAATCCTTGGGGTGCATAACAGCCTTCGGGTAATTAAAATTGTTGGGAAACACAGATACAGAAAGGAAAAGAAGCGATGGAAGGTCATTTTTAATTCATTCAAGTAATGATTACTAATAATCGGGAAATGTGACAAGGAGTCACCAGTCATCACGTAGCATTTAAAGATGGTCGCAATCGCATTTATTTATTCCTCATCTCCGTTCTGTGAGAGATACAATTCCAGTAGTGGGCAGTTTGTATGACACACATACATGATACCTGTTTCTTATTGGATGTTCATTGTTTACCTGCCCTCCTTTCTCATTAAGCTTAGCCGACACCCTTTCCAGAAGAAAGTAGAAGAGGAAGACTCCGATGTTCTATGTGCACACCCACAGAGTCGGAAAGCAAAGTATCTCTACTGTGATCGCTTCCATCTCGACTGTCTCTGCTCGTGGTGAGTGACTACTTAAGGTCAGGAGAGTTTAGCATGGCTAGTTTTAAAGCCACCCATTTGGCAGCATCTGCAGTGTTGCAGTAAGCTGTGTTTTTTGTCAATAAATGTATTCCTTTGGTATGTGAAACGACGGCGGCATGTAAGCTGAAACAGTGATATGAACGGAACTCCGCAGGAATTCACTGACCGTTTTTTCTACTAAGTGGAATTCCATGGAATACAACTCCGTGAACGCCAACCACCCCTAGAACATCCATGCATTGACGATGTTGAGCCGATCCTAACCGACGCATCTCCCTCTATGCCAGCGTATTGCTACTGCTGTACGGACCACAGACTCCACATCACTGACTGCGCAACACATCGTCTCCTGTTTCCGACGCATCTCTGCCTTTGCGCGACTCGACGCGATGATGCATCGCTTTATGCTGCTCACATCGCCTGCAGCCCGGAGGCTCGACAGCAGCGCATCGCCCCATTGTTCTTCACATCTTGACTCTCGACCCATCCTCAATGGTGTGCAGCTCAGAACCGACACATTGCCTACATCTGTGACAGCGACCACGGCTCATCATCTCCCCTGCTTCCTGCATCACTCTCGACATTGACGCATCCAAGGTACTGTTCGGCAATGCAAAGCCGGTCCCTGTATCCATTGCTGTCAGCCTGAACATTTGGATTTAACCCTGTCTAGCGCAACCAGGTAGCCCCTGGGGCACTAAAAAACATTAATTCTTTAAAAACTTCACATCTTGACTTCTTATAGGATGTTTGTCATTTTGGTCTCGTTTTACAAGCTATTTTTCTAAAAATGGTGTGGTATTGTTGTGGTGTTTTCACTGTGTTACTGTTTGAAGTGTTAAACAAATATTTTATAAACTGCCTCTTAAGTTAAGCCTGACTGCTCTGTGCCAAGCTACCAGATGGTGAGCATAGGTTAATTTAAAGTGTGGGCTGGGGAGTGATGCTGCTACTGCTCAAATAGCCAGAAATGAAGAGGACATTATCCGTGTCGGCTCTGGGCAGGAAGGAAACAGAGTCCTTTTCCTTCTCTGCCTGACCCCAAACATTTATGAAAGTAATCCGAGCCTTATCTGAATGGACACCGAAGAGCAAACAACGCATACAAAGAGATACAAAGGTATAAAAGAAGCATACAGACACACCACCATTTAACCCTGTCTAGCGCAACCAGGTAGCCCCTGGGGCACTAAAAACATTAATTCTTTAAAAAATTCACATCTTGACTTCTTATTGGATTTTTGTCATTTTGGTCTCGTTTTACAAGCCATTTTTCTAAAAATGGTGTGGTCTTGTTGTGGTGTTTTCGCTGTGTGTTACTGTTTGAAGTGTTACACAAATATTTTATAAACTGCCTCTTAAGTTAAGCCTGACTGCTTTGTCCCAAGCTACTAGATGGTGAGCATAGGTTAATTTAAAGTGTGGGGTGGGGAGGGATGCTGCTACTGCTTAAATAGCCAGGTCTTGAGTAGTCTCCTGAAGGTTAGTAGGTCCTGGGTCTGCCGTAGGAGGGTATTCCAGGTCTTGGCGGCGTGGTGGGAGAACGATCTGCCAGCGGAGAACGCTCTTTGGATGTGGGGAAAGGTCACGAAGGCGTGGTCAGCGGAGCGGAGCTGGCGGTTGGGGGTGTAGAAGGTTAGTCATCTGTTGAGGTATGCTGGTATGGTGTTGTGGAGTGCCTTGTGTGCATCGGTGAGGAGCTTGAAGGTGATCTTCTTGTTGACGGGAAGCCAGTGCAGATCTATCAGGTGGGTTGCTATGTGGCTGTGGCAAGGGATGTCGAGGATCAAGTGTGCAGAGGCGCTCTATATGCATTGTATTAGTTTCAGGAGTTTGGCCGGGGATCCTGCATTTGAGGGCATTTCCGTAGTCCAACCTGCTGTTGATGGGTAACCAAAAGAAGGAGGACGAGACGGCGGTGACATGCTTGGTCATGGAGAGTGTTGAGTCGAGGATGAAACCCAGGCTGCGTGCATGGTCGGTGGGTGTCGATACTGCTCCCAGTGCGGACAGCCACCAGGAGTTGTCCCAGGCCGAGGGGGTGGAGCCGAGGATGAGGACTTCCGTCTTGTCGAAGTTCAGTTTCAGGTGGCTGTTCTTCTTCCATTCGGCGACGGCTATCATTCCTTCGGGGAGGTTGGTTTTGACGGTGAGGGGGTCCTTGGTGAGGGAAAGGATCAGCTGGGTGTCGTCGGCATAAGAGATGATGTTTAAGTTGTGAAGTCGGGCGACATGGGGGAGCGGTGCAATGAATATGTTGAACAATATCGGGCTGAGGGATGATCCTTGGAGTACGCTGCAGATGATCTTTGTGGCTTTGGATAAGAAAGGGGGGAGGCGGACGCTCTGGGTTCTGCTGGAGAGGAAGGAGGCGGTCCATTCCCGTGCCTTGTCTCGGATCCCTGCATCGTGTAGGCGTATGCATAGGGTGCAGTGGCAGACCGTGTCGAAGGCGGCTGATAGGTCCAGAAGGATGAGGGCCGCGGTTTTGCTGTTGTCCAGCAGGGCTCTGATGTCTTCGTTGCCGGCGATGCAGGCAGTTTTGGTACTGTGGTTGCTGCAGAACCCAGACTGGGAAGGGTCCAGGATGCTGTTCTCCTCGAGGTAGCGGGTCAGCTGTCTGTTGACGGTCTTCTCGATGACCTTCTCCGGCCACGGGAGCAGGGAGATGGGTCGAAAGTTCTTGAGGTCCTTCGGTTCAGCCTTGTTTTTTTTTAGCAGGGGGTTGATCTTGGCGTGCTTCCAACTCTCCGGGAAAGTCGCGGTCTCGAAGGAGACGTTGATGGCCTTGCGGAGATGGGGTGCGATGGCGGTGCTGGCTTTGGTGAAGATGTGGTGCGGGCATGAGTCTGACGGAGAGCCGGAGTGGATGGTGTTCATGATCTTGATGGTGTCGTCGTTTAACCCCTTTAATGCTGTCGTCGGCCAACGGTCATCGCAAGCACTACCTTGCCAGTGCTGCGCACGTCCGTTGGCCGACGTGGCCACACCCGTTTCTTTGAAAGTTCAGCACTGGCGCAGAACGTTCGAAGTAACAAACAGGTTAAGTTGGTCCAGGTGAGCAGGGGATCGATGTGGGTGGTGGTCATGAGGCCTGAGGTCTCGGTGGCTGTCGGGTGGTCAGGTTGTTGAAGCTTTCGTGGATGTCTGTGATCTTGCGATGTAAGAAGGTGGCAAGGGAGTCGCACAGGTCTTGTGATGGTGGTATGTCATGGTGTTGGAGCTGGGGTTGGAGAGTTTCTTCACAATGTTAAAGAGCTCTTTGCTGTTGTGTCTGTTGTTGTCTAGGCGGTCTTTGAAGGAAGCCCTTTTGGCGGATCTGATAGGGTGATGGTGTCTGCGGGTGGCATTTCTTGATGGGTGCGAGGGTGTTGGCGCATTCTTTGATCCACTGTCTGAGGTTGCGTACGGTGGTGTTGGCGACGGTGGGGTCGACGGTGTTGTTTAGCTGGTATTCGGAGACTTTGCTACAGCAGCGGCGAGGGATCTGTTGAGTGTGGTGGTGTGTGGTGGGTTTCTGGAAGGTGAAGCGGATGCAGCGAAGGTCGGTTCATTGGAGTTCGGTGGTGTGACTGAGGGAGACATGGGGACTTGTGGAGAAGATGGGGTCAATCGTGTGGTCGGCCGAGTGGGTGGGTTTTGTGACTAGCTGTCTGAGTCCGAGGATGGCGAGGTTGTCAATCAGGGTGGTGAAACTGGTGTCGTTGTTGTTCTAAAGGTGGACGTTCAGGTCCCCGAGGAGGATGTAGTCAGTGGAGGCATGTGCGTGCGTACGGACGAAGTCGGTGATGGAGTTGCTGAACTGTGGCCGTGGTCTGGGGGGTCTGTAGACGAGGGTTCCTCTGAGGGTGGTGTTGGGATTTGTGTGGATCTGGAAGTGCAGGTGTTCGGCGGTGCAGAGGGTCTCGTTGGTGCTGGTCGAGACCCTGAGGGTGTTCCTGTGGACAATGGCGATTCCTTCTCCGGTTCTGTTGGTGAGGGCCCTGCAGGTGATCTTGTAGCCATCAGGGGTGGCTATGGCGATGTCGGGCCGCCGAGGAGGAGTTCATCCAGGTCTCCGTCAGGAAGGCAACGTATGGGCAGGTGGAGTGGAGTAGGTCCCAGAGTTCGATGGCGTGCTTGCGGGTGGAGCGGGTGTTGAGTAAAATGCATCTGAGGTGGTTGCGATCTTTCGCGGTAGGTGGATTGGCGGCTCGGATGCTGGTGAAGCTGCAGTTCCGGCAGCAGAAGGGTTCTTTGGTACGCTTCGGGCAGCCGGGAAGCAGATATGTGATCATCCGGTGCTGAGTGCGTGGAGGGTGCTGGCATCTTAGGGGTGACGGGCTTTGTGGCGTTCACGGGGGGCCAGGGGGTCTGGCTGTGCAGTGGCTGCCATATAAGGGGAGGTGGGAGGAAGGAGCAGCTGGGAGGTGGGAGCTGGGCGGCGAATGGGTGAGCAGGGGGGTGGGGACGCAGCAGTGGGAGAAAACGAGCGGGATACAGTAGGCAAGAAGGGGGACAAAACGGTGTAGATAACAGAAATTAGGCAACAACCACTAAAACGCAATAAGGGCAAATGCACAAATTACAAAAATACAATGAGGCACAACGTGCAAAAATTACAAGAGGACAAACGCAGTATGAGAGGAGGGGCAGCAAACTTACAGCAATGTCAGCAGCGGGCTGGAGAGCACGGACACACAAGTAGTTCTGTGCGGCATGGGGAGCGGCCTAACCTGCAAACAGGACTAGAATTGTGGTTCAAGCTAAGAAAGGGTGCATACCTCTGCCAACCTGAAATCCAATTTCTAACAGTCAGCAAAGAATCGCCAGCTAGATAAAGTCTCTTCCAGATAAGGCATTACTGAAGGTAAATAACTTGTTCATCTGATAGAGACTTCCAGCCGCAGATTCCTTACATTAGAATAGATACCCAAGCAATGACTCCCCAGAGGTGGGTCTGTGAAGCCAATTTAAACCAGAAAGTCCTGCACAACTGATCATGCATAGTGCTCTTTGTGACACACCTGACTGTCCAGACAGTGGGATGTGGTAAACGTTTGCAAAGATGCCCACGCTGATGCCTGTCAGCTGTCCTGGATAGGGACTTCGCTGGCTAACACAGTGATTGCAGATGTGCCTGTGGTGGAATGAATGCGCAAGCCCTCAGGGGGTTGCTTCTTGGCCAATTGTGAGAAAGTCATCCTTTTTGCCTTGATTGCCCCCATTTTTGACTGATCCTTTTGGCTACTGACGCTGATTGTGCCCTGGGCTCTCCTAACTAAACCCAGGTCTATGGTAATTATGTGTAATTACAATTGGTAGGTTTAGAGGCCCAGTTTATTTAATGCACTTAAGTGTGCACTGCTGTGTTGCCTGCTGGCCTTTTAAAGGCAGCCCTGCTTTGCTGGCTGCTTTTAAAATAAAATTATATGCAAATTCAACCTTGGATTTAAAGGTACTTCCAAATTCTTAAACTGCCTTATTTTTACATATATGCTACACTAAGGTCTGCACTAGGTGCTCCAAGGGTAGGGCATAATGTTAAAATAAGGAGGGACATTATCTAAGATGTTTTATATGCCCTACTAAGAAAAAAACTTCCAATTTAATTTGCACTATTGTAGTACATTCACTCAATTGGTTAACATTGGAATCATTTAATAAAGTATAGCTATTGACAGGAGTGAGCTAAAATAATAATTCAAACACTTAAAAGAATAGTTTTGATAAATCCAACAACTTTCCAATGTTAGATTTATTATCACTATGACAGAAAAGAAGTTTCAGAACTTGCTTTTCTGCTGGAGCAAAATCCAGGCTTCTAGCAGCCTCTCCTGATTGGCCAGCCTTTGACGGGCTGAGCCAAGCTGCTCTATTAAGGTGTGAAGCGACCTGCATGGAGACAAAAGGCATTGGGTGGGAGGAGATCTGCAGCTGCAGAACAAAAGGCAGGAAAAGGTTGGAGTAGCCAAACTGGTCTTCAAAGAATTAATGAAGGTTAGGACAGGACACAGGCTCACTCCTACATCCTGCACCCCAGCCAGATAGGAGCCCCAGTGATTGAATTAGCAGAGGGGCTGGAAGAAAAGTGTTAGGGAAAGTTAGCCATGCCAGTGGGATGGCTCATCCAGATTTTAACCTCCAGGACAGAGTTTCTCCATTTTGGATTTCAACGAACAGTGCTTTCTGGACAAGAATATGCCACACTTTGGAGGAAGCTGTCATACTTCTGGGAGGTATCCTGTACCACATTTATCCACTGAATACTTAAAAATGATAGCTTCTGAGATTCCCGCTGGGCCTCTCAGCTTGTTTGATCAGACCTCACCTAGGAGTGAGAGACTCAAGACTCAAATGATGTGGCTTTAATTGGATCAATTTCCAGGGAGCAGCCAGGAGGCACGGTCGGTGCAAGCTACCTAAGGCAGCATCTCAACAATTGTTTCTGCCGCCTGGCTACAGGTGTCCGACTTAGGCTGTGGCAGGATGTTCAATTTCCTGCCTGTTCACCAGCCGGGGCCCCCAATAACTGTTCCTGCACTTGTATTACAACTTTAACAGGTGTCCGACCTCTCAATAAGTGCTCTGAGTATGTGACAGCTGAATAGGTGGTGCTGAGCATCTTTAAAAAGGTATGCCTTGCACATAACAACAGTTTCACCATTGCCCTTCCATTTATGGCGCTTAGCAGCAGCAGCAGCAGTTTTAAAATATTCTAAGAGTTTCCGGTTGCTCAAATTAGTGCAATTTGTAATATTTAAATGCTTACCTACTGTTCATTGCTTGATTGATTTTGTAATTTTTGCCCTTTATAGACCATAGTATCACAAGTTATATATCCATTCCAAAGATACTTTCTACACCCCTTGGACCGTCTGGTTGTGTTACTAGTGGTAACTTTACCAATACGTATTTGGGCCTATGCATGTCGGTCGAAAGTGCTGCCGCCCTTCTATGACACTGGTCTAGCACAGTTATACACTTTGTGCTAAATAAAGCCTTTTCACCTTTCGGGTGTATTCTCTTGGGTTCTTGTATTTCTCTCGCTTTTAATTTAAATACACATATAGCTCTTCTTGAGGTCTCGCTTCTTTCCTTTTTTCTTGAGTCTTTTTCTTGGTGTACAGATATGAGATTCTCTTTGGAGCACACTGGTTCTGATGCTGGTATGACGTGTTTTGTTGAGCCTAACCTGCCTCTGGACCAATAGTGTTTGGTCACTTCGTCCACTTTTTAAAGAATGTGTACTCACATGGGCATCTGTTTTTCATTACTTGTACAGTATACTGATGAAGCCCTGTTTAGGGAAAAACATGATGGCTGCACGTGTATTTGGTGGAAGCCAATAAAGAAGAACTTTATATATCATCTGAAGACTCAAGAAAATTTCTTTGGCCATTTGACTGCCTATTTCTGTTTCCTCTCTTTTGTATGTTTTATCTAGCATTTAGCCTCTGCTGGTTCACTTTTAACCAGTTTCAGTGTCGAAAAGATTGGATTTTACTGTTTGAGACGGGTAACTGATTGCATGAAAAATTCTCTTGACCACTTGATATGTTCTCAGTAGTTTCGTGGCAAGATTGAAAATGTACATGGAGAGATTTGACATACGCACAAGTATCACTTGGAGGTTAAAGTCCACATTCACTTACAGTAGGATATGTTTTATCAGTTGGGTTTCGAAACAGGGAAGGCCCGTTTACGGATGCTCTGGAGGCCATGATTGGCTGGAGCATCTAACTGTTGATGATGTGGAAGACTGCACCTGGATGTAGTCGGTGCTGGTAAGGAGGTTTGAGTCAGGAATGAGATTCTGCAATTTTGTGTGAACTATGGCAAATCGTTTGTAAACAAATTATGTATGTTTTGAGAAGGCTCCATTTAGTAGGTGTGTGATCTCGATATCAACATCAGCGTTGACGTACAAATGCTGAAAGAGAAAGTGTATAATCTGAGAATCAGCGGTGAAATAGAATGACCTATCTTCTTGGTAATGCCAACATTTCAGACAGCAGCCAATCAAGCCTAGATAAAAGTTTCACTTTATGTTACACAAATACAGACATATGCTTTTAACCGCATGCGTGCTGCAGTCATTTTTGCGCGGTGCGGCTTTTTTTCAAAAGCCGCGTTACAATCCGAGCTGAGCTCGTCATGAGCATGCGAGCGTCGCAACTCATGACGAGCTCAGCTCGTCATGAGCATGGAAGGGGTTAAAGGACGTTTGTATTTGGTTCTACACATTTTTGCTTTCATCTATTTCTGTTCTAAAATTGTTGACCCATTTTTTATAATTGTGCTTTTTAATCAACTGTGACTACTGTAATTTTTATTCAACACTCAGTCAGCATATGGCGAGTTTTGTGCTATATGAGAATAAAAACACATAAAAAAATTCTTAACTGTCGTGTGATACAACAGTCTCGGATTCAGAATGGTATTGGTATGCCAAAGCCCAAATCTGTTATAATGGGTACAGGTGAGATTACTAGTTTTTTGACTGATGACGTGTCGGTGTCATGCTACAGAAATACATGTGTGCCTCTAAAGTATCCCTTCTTGCACAGAATCAATCCTGATCACAACACAGGCACCTTGCTGCATTGCATGAAAGATTCATAATCATGGGCCCCTGGGCTCCCAATGCACATCATCCAGTGCTCTGTTGATGCACCTCACAAGTTGCCTTGGAGTTTTGTAGGGTTGTAGATTTAGGTAAAGCTATTGGTCTATGTGCATTGACCCCTTTAAATGTACTTGCATGTTTGGATGTGTACATGTAGGTCTGTTGAACTTTAAGAAAATGATTGTATGTGTTTTGTTCTATGAATATGTGTGCCTTCTGTATGTGTGCAGGCATGTCATGGGTCTCTGTGCATCAACGCTGGATTGGTTGTACCGGCCACCGGGTGTTTCCCTGGAAGGCTGAAGAAGTTGGTTTTGCTACTGAGGGCCTTTTTTGCAGCAGTTTTGAAGGCACCTGCTGCAGAGTTCCTTGTATAGACAGTAGCTTCCCGTGAACAATTAAAGTGTCAAGATAACTAGTGATTAAAGTGTCTGCTGGAGCGAGTTCAGAACTTTGTCTAGTGGCAATTTTGGTTAAGCTACGGTAGTTCAGATGTTTTTTGTTTTTTTTGGCCTAACAACTGTAATGTCCATGATTTACTGCCTTACCTTATTAAGTAATGTTTGCTCGCATCCTTGTACAATCTTAGTAGCTCATTATGTTATCCTCTCTTACCCCCTCTTCAATGTCCCCTTTACTTCCCTTTCGTTACTGTGAAGCGCTCTGGTACCCTTCGGGGTCTTGTTTGCGCTATTCAAAACTTTTAAAATAAATAAATAATATGCCTGCTGCAAAGGACGTGGACCATGCAGATCACAGATCAGTATTTTATTTGCAGTGCTTAGTGGGTAACTGCTTTTGTCACAGAGATCTTTTCGTTATTGTACAGTTCATCAGTTACAATCAATCTAGCAGTGAGCTATCCCTTGTCATCAAGGAGCTACATGCAGATTACATAGTACAGGTTAGATAGCTATATTTATTTCTGAGTCTTTCATTCATTAATTTATTTATTTAAAGAGTTTTATATAGCGCTGGCTAGACCCAAAGGTATCAGAGCGCTTTACATAAGGTTCCGCATAGTTGCAAACATACATCAGTTACAAGTTACCAAGGATACGAGTAAACTTTTAAGGGGCATGGAGGAAAACGAAAATGGAGTGAGGAAGGGAAAGGGGGTAGGGTATAGATACGACGGAGAGACGAAGGGGAGGTCTGCCCAAGGTCCGGCTGGGTAGGTGACGGCAGGGAGGTAATCCGCAGCCCATTTCTCTTCAGCTATCAGGTAGCTCCACCGGGCATCGGTCAGATAGCTAGGTCTCAACAGAAAGCATAAAAGGGATAGAAGACAAGAAGAGAGGAGCGTAGAGGGGGTAGGGTGAATGGGAAGGAAGGGGATACGACAGAGAGACGAAGAAAAGTCTGCCCAAAGTCTGGCTGGGTAGGTGACGGCCGAAGGGGAAATCCATAGCCCATCTCCTCTTCAGCTAACAGGTAGCTCGACTGGGCCTCGGTCAAATAGTGGGGTCTCCACAATCGAGGGAAAGTTCAAAGAGTACATGTCCTGGAGTGAGAGCAGGATCAAGGTCAGGTGAGGGATGCGATTAAGTTCAGGTTGATGGCCAGTTCGACTGTCCAATTACCCTAATGTTGCTCAAAAGGGCTTGTTTGGGTAGAAATACATTCTTATAAGTAAAGCTAACCCTACCCACTGTGTTTCATTCTCAGTACTGGATTTGTGCTTCTCCGCACCAAGCAATGTTAAATAAAGTATGGATGACATGAATCCTACACCTTGTAATTCCCTCTGTCTTCCTAACGTTTTTTATACATTGATTTACAAACGTATTTATTGTCCCTGTATTTATGTGTGATGTAAAGTGCTCAGACACCCTACACTGGTATCAGAAGCGCTATAAAACAAATGAAATCCAGGTGAGAGAGGGGCTGGGGAGACATGAGAGGCTCTGTTGGAGGGTGATAGTGAACAAAGTACTTGGCTCCAGGGATGATTGTTGTATTCTAGTGCACTGTGAGGTCATCATGTACTATGCTTTAACAGCAATGAATATAGAATGAACACTGTGTTGTAGAATGTGTCACTTTTTGCCCTCCTTGTAGTGGTCAGGCTCGCTCTCTGCACTCACTGTGCACCATTCAGGGGCTTGTCGGACAACACTAGCCCTAAAATGGCCTTGAATGATTGATATATAAACAGAGCACAGGAATGCGGATTGTTTCACACTTTAATTAATTATTTAATCTTTGTCTGTTTATTGCTTCCCCAGGTGCGCCTACATTTCCGGAATCGGAGCTGGTGCCACCCAGACATTCTACTGCCATGGAATGGTCGGGCGCTATGTGAACGTCATTATACGAGGCCAACAGGAGTGCCTCTCGCTTTGTGAAGTGCAGGTCTTCGCTGACCCGGAACCACACATTCATGGCAAATAAGGCCATTTAATCAAGATCCTATTATTAGCCAGGCTCAATATAATTACAAATGTAATGGAGTATTGGAGCGCTACTGAATCAATGTATTGAATACACAGCAATTGTTCTTTAATTGTTCTAGCGTGAACTGCTAGTTCAAATTACAACACTGAAATTATGCTGTTCATTTTCTTTCATTCGTTTGATTTAATTAATTTTCGTTCATTTCATTCTGTTCATTTTTATATTCTGGATTTATCTTTGTTAATTTGATTCAAAATATTTTCAAATATTTCTTTCATTTTAATTTATAAAGATAGAATTGCAAATGTTTTTTATACTGTTATTCATATTCTGCTATGTGACCACAAACTATTAAGGCACTTGTTAGAAAACTGACACACCAAAACACATTGGGGCAGATTTACAAGAACTGACGCATCTCTGCATTTTAACAGAGATGTGTCACATAAACAAACCCTTGCGCCACCATTTACAATGTGGCGCACCGTGGCGCAAGGATTGACACATGCGTCACGTATCTGTTGTCGTAAAGGTAACGCATTGCTGGAGTCATGTCGCAAGCACAACGCCACTCCAGAAATGCTTAGGAATGCCTATTCCTATTGTGCTGCATCACTCCTTACACTTGCTTCAAGCAGGCATAAGGTTTTGACATAGTGGCGTCATAGAAGTGACACAGTAAAATCTTGTCGAGATCACTGTGTCCCTTTTACAAGGCTTTCTTGCGTTGGAACGCCCACCCTGCATTCATTATACCTGACGCAGGTATAATGTGACGAAGGCATTTACAATGTGACGCATCTCTCTAGATGCGTCACGTTGTAAATGTGCCGCAACCTGGCACATTGTTTACGATGCCACTGCGTCACAAAAGTGATGCAACGGCAGCGTTGAGGTGTCGCAAGGGGCTTGTAAATCAGCCCCATCCTTATTCTTGGCTTTGTAGGATGGTATAAATAGTAAGTTAAAACATTAACACTATCAAGCTATTTGTGTTGTTCTGTATTCCACTTTATTTCGTGTGTGTGTGTATGTGTTCTCCAACCAAGCATCAAATATCACCATAAACTGCAGCTTCCTGTATCCCTGCTCTGCCTGCAATCCAGGAATTGGCCTGACATAAGAAATGCTGCACAGACCCTCGCCACCTGACTGCCCATCTATTGCCTTCATACCAGACTAAGCCCACACCAGGCCCCTCTGGACACCCTGAGACACTGACTCAAAGTCTGACTGAGAACCCATTGTACAACTGCTCTTTCCTCAGCCTTTGCTGACATGTTCCATTGTAGTGTAACCAACTTTGCCCCAGACCTACCGGTCATCAGAGGCACTCATCTTAAAATGTCTATTTCACCCTAGTCACTGAGGGGCAGATTTACAAGCCCTTTGCACCACTTTTGCGTCACTTTTCCCATATTAAAAGTGACGTAAAAGTGGCGCAAGGAGCTTGTAAATCTGCCCCTGAGTAATTCAGAAGGTATACAGGAGGCAGTCTCTTTCTGTACCCTCCATCCCACCTTAGGGCTCAATCGAGTGAGTGGAAGACAAGTGTTCCAAAGGGGTGTTGTGAATTGTACATGGGGATTACATACATTGCATAGTATTTTTGGCTTGCACAACATGCATAACACCTATAAACCTTGTCAGAATAATGGTATTTTAAACAAAAAAAGTTCACAACTTTTCTTGGGCTAGTGATCGGCCGCTGCCCCACCGTAAGCTGCTGCAGACAGCCACACCTCAAACAATTCAGCCATCCCAATACTCATTGAGTTAGTAAATTAGTTGGACGGACACAATGTTGACATAGTCACTGGAAAGCGAACGTGGTTATCTTATTTGCACAAATATGACATATGTTTCTGACTCTTTGAAAAAGACTCCAATGAACAGTACACTTTAATTTAAACATTCACCAATATTAATGTTGCTGTTTAAAACAGAGGCAGACTGGTAAAAATGCCCATTTCACATCTCATGCTCATGATTGAGCTGTGATGAACGTATAAGCTGGCATTCTTCACCTGGTCAGATCTTCCCAGAGCCTGTATCGGAGGCCTGCGGTCAAGAACCACAGACAGGGATAGAGAAGTTTCATCTCATTAGGATAGGGAATGTATTGGAGGGAGGAAAAAGAGGTGGAAAGACCAATACACAAGAACCTTTACATGGGACCTTACCCATGAACAAAGAAAGGTTTTGAAATCGTTATACAGAATGGGGCAGAAATGTGTGCAGCACTTTAACACTCCCTGTGTTCACAGGGGCTTTGGTGAGCTTGTTTTCATTTTTTGACTGGAATGCCTGGTAGAGGATATTAAGCTTTGATTAGACAACTTAAAAGATGACTCTACATATCGTTTGGTTGACAAAATAAAACATAGGGTGCAAACAGGCACTTCTGCTCACAATGTGAGTGTCTGCTTGATGGTGAAAAGGGTGGACGCGAGCTCTGTGACCCATACTCAAACCTCTACAACCATTAAATGCTGAACTATTTGAAAAATCATAAAGACATTCACCTGCACGAAACGCACCTGCATTGCACTGACATAAGGTCCTCAAACAGAGCAAAACCTAAAACAGCTGATATTCCAAGGACTGGTTGCCATATTGGACCACTAATGTAGGCCATTAGACACTACCAGAGCAGCAGAGAGCAAAGCCAATGTCAGAGTAAGCAAAATGTCCACTTCCACAGTAAGCTGGAGAGCCGAAGACCTGCTGGGTCTAACACCACTCACGATGAATCAGACTCCAGTGTGCTGCCATGGCAGAAAAACACATACAACAAGTAGACCACAACACAAAGCTTCAAACTTGCCTGTCTCATAGGAGACCATACCACATAGTCTTCAAATGAAGTACCTTGCATGCAGGGAAACAATGAGTAGGCGACCTTGAAACAAATGACGACCATCCATAGAACCATAATGAAAAATAGCAGCCACGAAATCTTGTCCATGATTTTCTATAATAGCTGGGATCCGAACTATGAGGACCTTGGGCAATTTATAGGAGTAACTGCACATTCCTGGGTTCCCTCCTTGTGCTCCAACACCGCACTTCTCCCAATGAAACATTCACTGTGAGGGGGTTGTACTCTGGAATTCACCTGGGCATTCTTTGTCCAATGCATTAATTAGTGCAAGAAGTGGATCAAAGCTCCTGTGCTGCATACTCCTTCTGTACACAAGAAAAGCCTCTCAATGGAGGAAGATTGAATCCCCTGCCTTTTATGGCAATATTTGTTCGGCGAAAGAATCTAAGACGAAGGCGGTGAACAGGAATAGACTCCACTCAGAAAGATAAAACTTTCACAGGTGGAGTTGATTTTCCCTAAACTGGGCGACGTTAATACCACAAGTTGACAAGCCAAATTGGAAACACTCCAAGTAGTTTAATTGGGAATACACTGGTGGAATGACAACACTTAAGTAACTTCTGATATAACAAGCTATACTCCTCCACAACAAGGAGGGGGTGCAGAGATTCAATAATTACAAACATGTTGGCAGTGAAGAATGCCAAGAGTAGGAGGGGCAACAAGCACCTGAGGTCTACTAAATTGTCTTCTGAGAGACCTCCACATAATTCTATGCAGTTCACAGAGATCTGCCAACACCATTTTCAGGCAAAAACAAAGCCAAACATTGACAGGATATATAAGACCTCAAAACATCTCCAGGAGCTCTAAAAGGATGTAGGTGTTCAGGGAATGAAAATCAATGACATGGATAGAATAATGGGTGAGCAAACTGAGGAGCAGCATACCTTTATTAGGTAACTAGCTCCTAGATATAGCCAATGAGCTCCTCTTAAAGCAAATAGCCCTAGAGAATAGATTCTGCCAGAACAACTTCCCTATATGGGGTCTGCCCAAGAACACTGAGGAGCAGGACATCCAAACGTTCTGCGGAAATCTTTGTCTGACTGACCAGCAAGCCCCCCCATTCCACTGGGCCCTAAAACATGACTAGATTCTCCTGCTGAAACCTTTTTATAATCTTATTATCTTAATACTTAGATGAACTAGTAGAGGTCATGAGCTTATACAGCACCAATGATGCTATTATATTTAATGGGCATACACTGCAATTATTCCATGTTCTGACTGCAGCCCAATTAAGTAAAATGAGAGACTTTAAAAGATTGACTGAGTTCCTCCCTAGCCACAACACTCCATACTAATATTATTTTGGGAGTGAGTAAAACATTATGTCAAGACCTCCTTGGAAATGAAAGTAATTCTACAGCTTGGAGACAAAAAATATCAGAGTCCTGAAAACCCCACATTACTCAGATTTAAAGAGACATGTCCCATCTAGCAAAAGGACTAAAAAGAAGAGTGAGCCAGCTGCCAGACCAAGAAAAAGAGATAGCCAAGATGGATGCTTTGCAAGAAGCTCAGAGAATCTATGACAGGCAGAAGAATACAAGCAGAAGTGATGCAGCAGACACTGGTGCCATGGACAGTTGAGTGAAGCGTCTCTTGTTGTCCATGACTACCTCGCTGGCAAGTTCTAGGCAAACTGGTTGAGTGAAGGTGAAGGTGGGGAGAAGGAGGAAACTATTCAAGGTACAGAATCCTACGACCTTATAATTCTACAACAGGTTCCATTATTTCAAATGGGAAAGTATAATTGTGTTCCAGGTTTTCTTGGTTCTGATTTCTTTTGGTATTGGGGCTAAGCAGGTGAAGGATGCATTACCTGGACAGGGTGAGGGGGAGCAGTCCCACATTAAGTGCCCTCTGTGGCAAGAAGGATTATTCAGTCTAGAAAGAGTGAGACATCCAAACCTACAACATTGCACAACTTTAAGGGCTGACTCTAGATGCCTACTCATATAATGCTTTAGAGTCGGAATGCTTTAGCAAAAAAACTTCGTAGTGATCAATCTTTTAACAGAAATGGCAGAGGACATCTGCTGTTTTTGGGAGGCACACCTGATCATAGGCGATTGGCCTAAACTAAAAACAAAATAACTTCCACAAGAGTACGTCTCCTCAGGCATTCAAAGAAGACAACAGTTGCTACATTATTCTCTGGAAATATCCATAATAATGCCAAGGTTGAACAAAGCAGGCCAATATAAGCCTAGTGATTGCTGTTAACTCCACTGCATACATAACCAGTGATATATGGACCTAATGAAGCATAGGTGTGGTTTATTCAGGCTACAATTCGTGGTGTAATTGAGAGGATAATTTATGTCTCTGGTGGCATGCTAAAAGCTACTAGATATTAGTTCCCAATTAAAACTGCAATTGGCAATGGTGAAATCAAACCCACACGAATACTGTTTTAAAAAATATGGCACAAGTTTGTGGTGTTTAGGGCCCAAGTGAATGGCAAACTACACCTTGTGCTGGACAGGAAAAACATATTAGGGATCTGGCAATGGAGTGGGTGGGCTTATATCAGTGCAGGTCCCAGGAGGACAAAGAAATTGTTGAACTCATCCAAATATTCTATCCAAACGTTTATGATGTTGAGCCAGTGGCTGCTGATATAAGTGATGAATATTTAGGGTTCAATCTGTGTTTCAAACTCAAAATTGACCTCTGTGAGGCAGTAGAAACTCCAATTTCAATTGAGGAAGTGATTTGGTCCGTACATTGATTAAATCTAGATAAAGCACCTTAAAAATTAAATCTGACCTTCTCTTGCTCCCCTTTTCTACTTATCTTTCGTCCACTTCTCCTGACTGAGGTTGGGCCATTTTACCCTATTGTTTCTACTTCTTTTTTCTATGACTATGATTTTCTCCTCCTCTTCTTTCTCTTCCTGTTTTTTCCCCTCTTCCTTTTTTTCCTTCTTTTTCTTTTCCATTCTTTCCTTTTGTCCCTCTTCCTCTACTCTCCTGATGAACCATTATTTTATTGCCTGTTTTATACCTCATGTTTTATTTCATGCGGTTCCTACATAATGTTTTATCACTTTGTATTATATCTTGTTTTTCAAACAAAATAAAAAACGTTCTTCAACTGAAAAAAGCTCCTTGTTCTGATAGTGATATGATGGCTTTCTACGAGATATTCTGCAGGCCACTAGCCCCATGACTGTCAGACTCCATGCTGAATGTGGTGGTGACAGTAATATCAAAGCCAGATAAGGGCCCAACACATTGTGACTCTTAAAGTCTTCCATCTGAAAATCATCATCCAGCTGAAAATCAAGGCACTCTACGACAACTTCAACGACCAGACACCCAACTCTAATTCCACTTTCTGCTCCAGCAACGCCAACCAGCCCACCATTTCCTTCAGTATCCCAGTCACCACCGAAGACACCTACTCGACCATGAAATGCATCCAATCCGGATGCACCACCGACCCCTGCCCCCCACACTTCTTTCACAGAGCCACCATTGCGCCCAAACTACGACACACCATCAACACCACCTTCAAGATTGGCACCTCTCCTGATGACTAGAAATGCGCAGAAGTCAGACCCCAGCTCAATAAGCCTTCAGCAGGCCCCACTGACCTCAAGAACTACTGACCCATCTCCCTCCTTCCCTTCGCGGCAACAGTCACAGAAAAGACCATCAATACACAACTAACAAAATTCATTGAAGCAAACTTCATCCTGGACCCCTCCCAATCCGGTTTCCACAGTAACCACAGCACCAAAATCGCCCTACTGGCAGCCAAAGACGACATCCGGACCCTCCTTGACCAAGGACACACCGCTGCCCTGATCCTATTCGAACTCTCTGCAGCATTCAACACCGTCTTCCACCGCACACTCACTGCCAGACTCCACAATGCTGGCATACAAGGAACCACCCTCGACTGGATCCGCTCGTTCCTCACCAGCAGAACCCAAAGAGTCAGACTACCACACTTCCTCTCCAAATTCACGGAAATCAACTGTGGAGTACCCCAAGGATCATCTCTCAGCCCCATGCTCTTCAACATCTACATGGCCCCCCTCGCCGCCATCGTCAGAAAGCACAGACTCAGCATAGTATCCTACGCCGACAACACCCAGCTCATTCTCTTCCTCACCAAGGACCCAATCACCACCAGACTCTACTTCCAGTTAGGAATGAAGGGCATCTCATCCTGGATGAGCAGACACTGCCTGAAGCTCAACTTGGAGAAGATAGAAGCCCTCATCTTCAGACCCTCCCCCTCGGCTTGTGACAACACCTGGAGGCTCACCGCCCTCTGCAGCCACCCCATATCCACTAACCATGACCAAAACCTCTGCATCGTACTCGACTCCTCCCACTCCATGGCCCGACAAGTCAACGCAATCGCCTCCATCTGCTTCAACATCCTCCAAATCCTCCAAAAGACCTTCAAGTGGATCCCCCACGAATCAAGGAAAGCTCAGCACCAGCAAACTGAACTATGGCAGCGCCCTCTACGCCGGGATCAACAAGTCTCTTATCTGCAAACTCCAGACCATACAGAACACCGCAGCCAGACTCATCCTCGACATCCCTCGACACGAGCACACCACTCAACACCTACAAAACCTCCACTAGCTCCCCATTGAGAATAGAGTCGCGTTCAAGATACTCACCCACGACTACAAATGCATCCACAACACCAGACGCCTATACCTCAATGAGAGAATCTCCCTCCACGTTCCCAAAATAAACTTCGGATCCACTTACCTCGCCCTCGCCGAAATGCCGCGCATCCGCAGAGCCAGAACAGATGGAAGAACTTTCTCCTAAGATGCAGCCAAGACCTGGAACGAGCTCCAACATCAGACGCACCCCCTCCCTTAACATCTTCAGGAAGACGCTCAAGAACTGGCTCTTTGACTGAACTGAGCTGCTTCCCCCCCAGCGCCATGAGACCCTCACGGGTGAGTAGCGCCCTTATAATTACCCTGATTGATTGATTGAAAGTCCTGTTTCCTTATTGAATGTAGATATCAAATTATTCAAATTAATAGCAGGTCTGTGACGAGGACCATAGGAACCACATATATTATATCCTGACTTTTCGGGAAATATTCTTGGGCATCAATGAGGGGACAACATCAAAAACACATATAATGCATGACACAAAGAACCAAGAGAGTAGGCAAGCATTAAAATATCACTTACTTGAACAAACTTCCAATCACAACAAACATGTGAAGTGAGCAAACTCAACCCTCATTAAAAGAGTTCTTCACCCTTTCATCGTACTTCCACCGAACTACCCAGCCATCCTTTCACTCTTCTATTTAGTCATCCATTACCCCTCCATCAATCCCTTCCCATTTCCATCCACCCTTTTATATATACAAGTATCCATTCAAAAATGTTCCATGACTATAATCATGTAGTTATCTAGCCACTCTTTCACCAACCTTTACTTTCACTGTGCCCCATGTGTTCATCTCCATCTTCATCCTTTCATCCATTCACTCTTTAACCTATTGATCCATTGGCTCTTCCATACATCCTTTCAACCTTCCATTTATCCATCCTTTCACTCACTCATTCTTTCACCCTACCTTTCACCCTTCCATCTTACCTTTCACAGTTTCTTCCTTATTTCCTTCCTTATTTCCTTCCTTCCTTTCACCCTTCTTTTCTTCTATTTTTCTCTGTTCTCTTTCTATATACCCATCTTTTGTCTCTTATGCTTACTTTTTCCTTCTTACCTTTCTCATGCTCACTTTTTCTGTTGGACCATCTCTCCATGATTTAATCATGTTTTAATAATTTTCATAATTTCCTGTTCTCTTTTTCCTTTGATATGCATTCCAATCCATCTCCCACAACCCTCTATCATGGTAGTGCCTAACAGTGTTATTTATGATCACTTTTTCTGCAGACCTGCAGATATAGGAGACCCACAGACAACTAATTAACTGAAGTGGGAGCCAATTCACGAGCCCATTGTGCTTGGTGGCAGCCCTCGCTTTGGGTGCTTATGTAGGGGAATTCCTACACCACGGAGAAGAATGCCTAGAGAATGCGTAAAATATCTTGTTACTGTCTCCAGATGCGGAAAAGGTGTTCACCAGTGTAAACTGGCATATATCTCCTGACTGGTTGCGCCTGGGATACAGCCCACAATATTACACCAGCCTTGGGTTACTTGTGTTTCTATCTGAAGGGGACCCTATCCAGCAGTTTGGGCTGGACAGTTCCCCTTCCAACAGGGCCAATGCTAATTTGAATTTGCAGGTCTCCGTTTAGAAAAGGACAGTAAGTAAACAATGATGGGCTGGAAATCACCCCTGAATGATCGCCAATGGCTTAGACCTAGGGTACTCATAGTACGGCCCGTGGGCCGGCAGCGGCCCGGCAAGCGTTCCGTGGCGGCCCGCGGACCATTAGACATCGTACCCGTGTTTTCAAAGAGTGTCTGCCAACACGCTGCTTCTCTGTGGGGGCCGGGCGATTCATTCCAGCGAGGCCAGAGTGGAGCTGCAGGGGCGCTAAACGGGGGTGAAATACAGCAAAGCCCCATTCACATGCAAAGGGTCTTTTTAAAGACCTGTAAAGTGCTTGGGTGGGGCTGTGTGTCTGTGCGCGCTGGGGAAGCTGGCTGGGGAAGCTGTCTCAGCCCGGGTAACACACAGGCAGGGTGGGGTGACAGAGGGAGGTAGAGGGTCAGAGACGGAGGGAGGGAGGGAAAGGGAGACCAAGACATGGAGACAAAGAAAGGGAGACAGACAGAGGGAGGAGGGCGACAGAGGGAGACAGAGTGAGGGAGACAGAGTGAGGGAGACGGAGTGAGGGAAGGGAGTGTGGGAGGAAGTGAGGGAAGGGAGTGAGGGAGTGAGGAAGGGGAGTGAGGTAGGGGGTGATGGAGGGAGTGAGGGAAGGGAAGTGGGGGAAGGGGAATGAGGGAGGGAGTGAGAGACGGGGAGGGAGGGAGTGAGGGAAGGGGAGTGAGGGAGTGTGGGAAGGGGTGAGGGAAGGGGAGTGAGGGAGGGAGTGAGGGAACAGGAATGAGGGAGGGAGTGAGGGAAGGGGAGTGAGGGAGTGAGGGAAGGGGGTGAGGGAAGAGGAGTGAGGGAAGGGAGTGAGGGAGGGAGTGAGGGGGAATGAGGGAGGGAGTGAGGGAAGGGGAGTGAGGGAAGGGGAGTGAGGGAAGGGAGTGAGGGAGTGAGGAAAGGTGAGTGAGGGAAGGGGACTGAGGGAAGGAGTGAGGGAAGGGAGTGAGGGAGGGAGTGAGGGAGGGGGAATGAGGGAGGGAGTGAGGGAAGGGAGTGAGGAAAGGTGAGTGAGGAAAGGGGAGTGAGGGAAGGGAGTGAGGGAGGGGGTGAGGGAGGGAGTGAGGGAGAGTGAGGGAGTGAGGGAAGGGGAATGAGGGAGGGAGTGAGGGAAGGGGAGTGAGGCAGTGAGGGAAGGGGGTGAGGGAAGGGGAGTGAGGGAAGGGAGGGAGGGACGGAGTGAGGGAGGGAGTGAGGGAAGGGAAGTGAGAGAAGTGGAGTGAGGGAAGGGGATCGGGGGAAGGGAGTGAGGGAAGGGGAGTGAGGGAAGGGGAGTGAGGGAAGGGAGTGAGGGAGGGCGTGAGGGAGGGAGAGAGGGAAGTGAGGGAAGGGGAATGAGGGAGGGAGAGTGAGGGAAGGGGAGTGACAGAAGGGGAATGAGGGAGGGAGAGTGAGGGAGTGAGGGAAGGGGAATGAGGGAGGGAGTGAGGGAAGGAGAGTGAGGGAGTGAGGGAAGGGGGTGAGGGAAGGGAGTGAGGGAAGGGGAGTGAGGGAGTGAGGGAAGGGGAGTGAGGGATGGGAGTGAGGGAGGGAGGGAGGGAGGGGGAATGAGGGAGGGAGTGAGGGAAGGGGAGTGAGGGAGTGAGGGAAGGGAGTAGGGGAGTGAGGGAAGGGAGTGAGGGAGTGAGGGAAGGGGGTGAGGGAAGGGGAGTGAGGGAGTGAGGAAAGGGAGTGCGGGAGGGGGTGATAGAGGGAGTGAGGGAAGGGTAGTGAGGGAAGGGAAATGAGGGAGGGAGTGAGAGAAGGGGAGGGAGGGAGTGAGTGAGGGAAGGGGAGTGAGGGAGTGAGGGAAAGGGGGTGAAGGAAGGGGAGTGAGGGAGGGGGTGGGGGAGGGAAGTGAGGAAGTAAGGGAAGGGGAATGAGTGAGGGAGTGAGGGAACGGGAATGAGTGAGGAAGTGGGGGAAGGAGAGTGAGGGAGTGAGGGAAGGGGGTGAAGGAAGGGTAGTGAGGGAAAGGAGTGAGGGAGGGAGTGAGGGAGGGGGAATGAAGGAGGGAGTGAGGGAAGGGGAGTGAGGGAAGTGGAGTGAGGGAAGGGGGTGAGGGAGTGATGAAAGGTGAGTGAGGGAAGGGGAGTGAGGGAAGGGAGTGAGGGAGGGGGAATGAGGGAGGGAGTGAGGGAAGGGGAGTGAGGGGAGTGAGGAAAGGTGAGTGAGGGAAGGGGAGTGAGGGAAGGAGTGAGGGAAGGGAGTGAGGGAGGGGGTGAGGGAGGGAGTGAGGGAAGGGGAATGAGGGAGGGCGAGTGAGTGAGTGAGGGAAGGGGAGTGAGAGAAGGGGAATGAGGGAGGGAGAGTGAGGGAGTGAGGGAAGGGGAATGAGGGAGGGAGTGAGGGAAGGGAGTGAGGCAGTGAGGGAAGGCGGTGAGGGAAGGGGAGTGAGCTTCATCAACTTGGCTTACAAATGGGATATCGGCTAGTCTATCATCCCCCTCCCTCCCTTGACCCGTAGCCACCGGGTCTAAGACAGGTCTCAACATTGAAGGCATTTGACCTCTAATGCCCTGTAATTCTCCCTCAATTTTAGAGAGGTACGTTTTTTGACTTTTCAGGACACCGTGGTTTAGCATTGTTATTTCTAACAATCCTTGTAGCGATTTTTGCACCATTAGCATCATTTCTAACATTCTGATACTTCCAAGTTTATAATACTGACATGTGTGTTCTGCGTTCACAGGACCCACTCCTTCCTTGCACTCCTTTTGATATTCGTACAAATTTTACTCCATGCGTGTAAATATCAGTTTGTAAATTTTATTCATTTCAAACTTAATTATTGTAGCGAGTCTTTCATCCATATAGCTTATATTTCATTCATTAACTTTGACATGCTTGTAATTATTCCCAATGCATTTCAAGCATTACGCTCTTCATCAGGGGATTATACATCTGAAATCATAATACATATGTTTAAATACTCGGGTCTATTTGAACCCAACAATCTGAAACCAAATTAAATACATGTATGCATTATCTCGATATACACAGTTTATATCCAGTGACCGGTTTTCCCCATTTGTGTCACTGCTTTTGTCCAGATCTTCCTGGTCATTGACTTCCCCCAAGACATTCTTTACAAATCCAACTGGACAACCGTCTGGGTTATGGGCAGAATCATCACTATGGTTAAGGGCCTGACTATCTTCCTCTTTCTCTTCTGCCACCAGGTTGGTTAATCTTGGGGAGGAAGAAAGTCTCGGTGACATTATTATCCCCTTCTGCCCTGTCAAGGACAGGACTGATCGGTTCACCAAATCTATGGAGTCTACCAAATGTCCATTGAATATTAGGGAGGATCCTTCTTTCCATGTTTCTTCCATTTCTTCCGTTTCTATAGTCTTTGCAGGAGAAAAAAACAGTTTAAAAGGCTTTCCCACGAACTCCTTAATTGTACTAGATGCTATGCTCCCCTTACTTCCTCCGTGTTGTACTTCTTTGGGAGCCTTGGGAGTTTTTCCTTTTAATTTTTGGGAGCGTTTTGATTTTCCCTTTACCCTCCGGGGAGAAGGACTCTCCTGGGTAACCTGTTGATTATCCCCATTCAGTTCTGCCTTCTTTGTATTCCCTAATGTGCTTTTATTTTTCCGTGGCGCCATTTTACTCCCTCTGTTTTTTATCTCAACACTTCAAACAGAGTCGAATTTCTTAAATTATTAAATTAAAATAACTAATATTTCACTTACCTCTGTTGTGCCTACTTCTTGTGCTTGCGCTCTTGCCCGTGCCCTTTTCCGTTTTTCTTTTGTAGGGTTATCGCTTTTCTCTCCACTCAAGGCTTTACTTATTTAAGGTTATGTTTGAGGCTGAAACATCACTCAAAAAGACTCACCCAAGCAAGCTCCTACTTCCTTGCCCCTACTTCCTTGCTTCCTTGCCCCCCCCCTACCTTCCCGTAGTTCAAATGGGCTCAGGCAGAGGCGTGGGAGCTCTTGCTTGATTCTTAATTTTTAAACAAGATTCTGCCTGCCCGTGTCTGTGAATTCCCAAGACACTAGCAAGCCTCAGCAAATCCTTAGTGAAACAGCTGCGTGACTGGTGGAGAGTGTCTGGCACCAATTCTATAGATCGTCACACTTCAGCAAGTACCCGGGCTCCGAGCTCCTTTTTACCTCGGTGCTCGTCTCGCTCATTTACTCGCACCCAGCCAAGCGCCTCAATTAGCCTTAGTGTTCGCGTTCCGCGCTCCGCTTCCTTAGTTAGCCCGTTTGCTTTCCACTTTCCGCTTTTCACTTTTTACGGAGATCTGCACCTGCTCCGGTTTTCCACCTCCAGCGTTCGGCGTTCGCGTCCGTTGGGTTCACAAGGCACGCATGCGCAAACACACCTTCGGCAACAACAGAAGTTCAACAGAATAATGAGAAAGTGAAGGGAAATGAGAGTGAACAGTATGAAGAAAGCGAGAAGGTGGAGGAAAAAAGGAAGAAGTAGGTGTAGGAGAAGGTGTTTGGAGTGGTGAGGTGACGTAGAGGTGAGAGCGTTTGGTTGGGGGCACAATAGTTAAAGGGGGACACCTAGCCTCCAAATGTTACTCTATGCTTACTTCCACATCCTCCTCTTAACTAAATCTGTACAGATCAAATGGGAAAAACTCTCGGATACTACAAACAGCTTCGACATTATGCCGCCTAACTAGCCCTTCATCAGGGCTAACCTCACTTCTAATAAGATTACAACATCTTTACCACAATGTATGCTCTGTACCGCTTATATGGCCCACTGGACTCCTGCTAAACTTTTAAAACTGTGTCACAACAAATCTGATATTTGCTGGAGCTGTGGGAAAGAGCCAGGGGACCAACACCATATGATCCTCGACTGTACCTTCTCTGAAAAATTAATTGAAACCATTTAAATTCTTCATATGAAACAGTCCTCTGAACTTTCCTCAATTGCTCGGGGCATTTCCCCCCCTGACACTGGCTCTAGGCTGGACAAAGAGGCATGCATTCTATGGGATATCCTTGTCTCTATCAGTCTTGAAGCCATCCTATTTGAATGGAAAGACCTTTCTAAGTTTTCGGTCCATGCATGGTGGGGAACTGACAACTCACTGAACTCCTTCCTAAAAAACCCATCAAAGAAAAAACAGATTATATGGTCAAATGTGGACACATTGTGAAAAGTGACACATTGCTGCGAGAAAACAGCGATGCGTCACTTTTCATTGCGCCCTTTTGCGACACCAATGATGCGTCATATTTACAGTATGATGCATCGTGTTGCAAGGAGTTACAAATACGTCAGTATTTCTGACGTCTCTGTAGGCACAAAAATGACGCATTACTGGAGTGTGTCACAAAAGTGACGCAACTCCAGCAATGGGTCATTACACCTGGGCAAGTCCCATGTGAAATGTGCCTGCGTCAGTCTCACGTCTGCCATGAGGCAGGCGTAAGATATTGACGCATTTGTGTCCTAGAAGTGGTGCAGTGAAATCTCATAGATTTCACTGCGTCACTTCTAAGACCCATTCTTGCGTCGGAACGCCCCCCCTGCCCCGAATACGGGGTTTAAAAAGTGACACATCTACCTAGATGTGTCACTTTGTAAATATGACGCAACATGGCACATTTTTTACACTGCTGGTGCGTCACAAAAAGTGACACAAGGGCTTATAAATAAGCCTCTTACATCTCTAACTTATGCTCCCTGCAGGTGCCAACCATCCCCCATACTCTCACACACCTCACCACCCAGAAGGAGATTGTCTCTTTTAAAATGTTTCTAAACATTTTCCTTTCTTCCCTCTTTGTACACGAGCACACTGTGCCAGCATGTTTAATACATCCAACAGTTGCTAATAATAGTGTACAGGAAAGGGCTGCAGACAGTGTGAGGAAAAAAAAATCCCCCAACAATTAGGAACAATGAGAATCATTGGCTGTGCAGGCGAAAGTTAAAGAGCAGCTATTTACTACAGTTTAGTGGAAATTAAAAATAAAATCCACGCACATTTTGATTTTGTTCAATTTTCAGGTATTAGCGGGGAAAAATATAGCATATGGTGGCTAGAAATTGTAAATGAAGTGAATGTAGAATGGTACTTGGCACACACGCTGTAAGCCTAAAATATGTGTTGAGCACATCAAAGTGAAAATGCGGAAAGAGACAACACTGTTGAAAGAGTGTAACAGGCTGGCTGGCTCTTTAATCTGTTGTGCTAAAGATAAGGATTCTTTTAAGCCACATTATTGTATTGTATATACCAATGAATGAAGTAATTCTGATATAAGCAACCTCATCAAAGTCTTCTCGTTCTCTATTCCTTGTTCATTAAGTGTTAAGGATTTTGTGTTATCTCTGTGTGTCGGAGACCTTATTATTTTTCAGATTGCATTAATAGCATTTTTAAACCTATGTTTGCTCTACCCGACAGAACCATTCTTGTTTAACTATCTTTAATCTGCATAGATCTTATTGCCGCTATAAAAGCTTCTGAAGTCTCCAGAGTGAAAGGGCCCTAACCACTGTGAATGGCCCCCGAGCACCATCTGCTAAAGTGATATCTAGACTCCAAAGGGTGTTTTCTGTTGTGAATTCTCCCAGCTCTGCCAAAAAGAGAAATATTTCTCTAAGAACGAACTTGCTCAATGCTGTTCCTATGGGTACTAATTCCAAATCTGAAGTCGTGCTTGCATACAATAACATTGTGTGTGCAATAAAACAAAATGTATGCACTCCGACAGTGAATGAATGTGCTGGAGCGCTTATGCCAACAGGGGAGGCCTTAAAGATAAATAGAAACACTTTAAGTGATGGTGTTCACAACATAAATGTGCTGGTTACATCCATATGTTTCAGCTGAGTTTATGGGGTGATGTTTTGGGTCGTGATGATGTCAGACACTGCAAAAGACATTGTTGCATTGCTGCCCTGTCTTGGAATGGGGCTGGCTAATCCGTGTAAAATGTTGGACTGAATGTAAATACAAACAACACATTAGTTTGAGGTCGTTAAATAAGGACAGAAAACGTACCTGCATGACTAAATCTCCTATCGACTGCACTTAAACACAATGCATGCCTGAAATAAATTAAATAGCTGCTAATAATGTTCTAACTCAATTAAACATAAGAAACGTAAGTTTGTTTGAAAGCACTTCAGCCAATGCATTTCAAAACTCATAGCAGTAACATTAATCACACTTTGCTGGCATTGATTAATTTATGTAAATATACACTCTAACCCGCACTGTGCTTGCATACAAGAATATTGTGTACGTACAAAAACAAATATATAAGTGAAAATAAACGAAAGAGCTGTATTGCTGTCAAATGCAATACAAGCCTGATTTCATGCACTCACCAGATAGGCTTAATGTTATAAAAAATGGCAAATGAAATCGGTAAGCAATTGAAAGTATATCCACTTTAAAATCCTTAAAGTTTGTCGTCATTAGAACCTGTGTTTCGTCATGCACTGACGGGTCGCTTGTTTACCTCATTGGGCTAAGCAGGCAGTAGTTTCCAGGCAGTTTTACAGGTGGTATGGGGGTGCTATCTGGCCGAGCCCATGTAAATATATATCAGGTTGTTACATTTCCAATCGTGCTTGTACAGTTACTTTGCGTAAAATATTCATAGAGCTAAAATATCGTACAATGGTTAAAAGGAATTGAGAGGCTCCCTCAAGCTTCTTAAAAATGTTGAAAAGCAGCCATTTGTCCAGAAGCTAATCCACGCGCCTTAGTTCATCTTTTACACGTTATGCAATGCTGAAAACTGGAGGTGAAGTCAAATTGTATGGAATGAATGATAGCCTGTTGTCCACCTCATCATGCGAAAACCATCCAGATAACAAAGGGGTAGGTGAGACCAGGTAGGTACCTTCCATTGGGACAGCAGGTGCAGTGCCACCAGGAACTTAAGACCTAAAGGACCCATTGGTACCTGACAACTACTGTATTATACTAACCCAACAATCAAAGAGCCCATTTTCCTTGTTTTCACCATGGCACAAGGCATGCTTGGAATGCTCCATTGTGTGGCCCTCAGTGATAATCTTAAAATAAATAATGAAAGTGTTTGTTTGCAATAAATCAAAAAATGTAATAAAAAACAATTTGAGTTTAACCCTTTCACTGCTAGGCCTTCCCCCTATACTGTGCTAAGACTTTTTTTTTTGGGCTATTTGGGGTTGTTCGCGCTTAGGCCCCTGTAACTATTTGACTACATTAGGTATCCATGCCAAACTTACATCCTTGTCTTCAAACAGCCTGGGAATCTAAAGGAACCCGGGCACGGTCTGTGGATTCCCCTGGAAGCAACTGATAATTTAGGCAAAATAAGCAGCATTTTGTTTTTCGGGGAGTGCGGCGGATGAAAGTGTCTGTTTTTTGCCCTGAAAATGGTATCAACGAAGGTGCTAAAATCAATATTTTACCAGCTTTCAGGAACAGACAGCATTTTGTCAGAAAACCAAAATTTTCCACACAGTTTTGGCATTTTAGTGGGACATAATCTTTTTATTCCTTTTAGTACTCGCCTACGCAGAGTGCATGCACTGTATAGGAGGAGACATTTAGTCATCGATTCCCTTTTTCTGCCAAAAACATGCACGCTTTACATTGCTTTCAGTGGCAACGTGTGTACGTTTGGCGATTCCCTTGCGGGAGCGAGCTTTGAAACCATCTGTTTGTAATTAACAGATGGTTCCTGCTCGCTCCCGCAAGGGAAACAGGTGCAGGCCCCCTACTCTCTCCCCTCCCCCTGCTGCCTCCTCCTCTCCTTGTCAAACTTTTTTTTTTTTTTTTACTTTCAGCACGAGGCGCGTACACTTGTTTTTTTGGTCTGTATTTGTGTGTATGTGCTCCCGTAGTGACTCTGTGGCCGTGATAATGTCTCTCTCTCTTTTTCTTGGGTGAGAGGACAACATATAAAAAGAATACATGCATACGTGGAGCAGGCCACCCAATTGCATTAATTTGAAAAGTGACTGATCTTTCTCCAGCCCAACCAATATGTCTTGCCGTTGGAAATGCACCCCATATCTAGAGCCGGTCAGTCGCCTCCTCGTCAAGGTCCATTAATTGCTTTCAAACTGCTATTTTTGGTCAATGTTACCTCATTACAACCAGTCTGTGAATTAATCCTGTATCATGCAGTTACGTATTTTGGTAAAAGGCTGATTAATCCACAGAGCAGTTTTGTAGACGTATGATGCCTGCCTTCTGCTGTGGCGCAACATTTACTCCCAGCCTGTCCTCAACAGTTCCACCCATGTCCGAGACCACAGAGTTCGGCAACAACGGCAGCCGAATCTGCATAAGAGGACAGAGTCCAAGTCCCACTCCCATTCTGGGATCAAGGTAAAGGAGATGAGACCCCCCTCCACCCCCTCCCTGCCTCTCAGCCCATGTAAATGGTAAGCCTGCTGCAGCTCAGTGGGACCCTAATAAGGAGCCATTAAAGGCCCACAAAGTGTTAAAGTTTGGTTTAATGGGGGGTAAATGAGGCCCTGACGTCTGGAGACTACAGCTTCCCTTCCTAGATCCCCCTAAATCAGCCCACCAAGGACGACAAGGCACAAGCTTCACTCCAGGCATTCCCAGAGTCCCCGAGGAATTGCTCTCCCACGCGCACCACAAACCTAATATTTTTTATGCACTTAACGTCCCAGTCAATGCTCACACCTTCCTTTTCGGGCACACACCTGACTTTTCACATGCCCCCACGCACTACTTAGAGCTCACATGTCGCAGACACACTTCTCATACCTTGCACTCCACGTACACCCCAGCTGACACAGATCCACTTTTCACAACTCACCTGCCCCCTCCACCTCACACTGTTTGCACTTCAGCTGCACAGCCACACTTTTCAGATCTTACCTGTCTCCACCTCACACTATTTACACTTCAGTGGCACAGACACACTTTTCACATCTCACCTACCTCCTGCACCTCACACTGTTTAAACTTCAGCTACACGGACACACTTCTTACACTTCATCTGCCCCCCTCAACCTCACTCTACTGACACCCTAGCTGCCACAGGCACATATTCTCTCACTTTGCACCTCTCCCACGGCAGACATACTGGTGACACTAATCCTGCCATGGGCACTCAAGGGATCAGGAGGGAGGGAAGGGCCACCAGTCACAGAGCCACCGCACCAAACCTCACAAACACCAAGTCACTGTAACAGTCTTCGAACTACCTCACCCAACTTTTGCAATAAAAATACAAAAATAAACAAACGTTTCCCAGTGATTTTATCTGTCTAAAAACAATGTATATTAAAGTATATCTGTGTTATGTTATTATCTGTATCATCTATTAAGGTACTTCAGAAACCACTAGTTGATCTACCGTTATTCCAAATAAAAAAGAGGAAATAAACAAAAGGGTACAAGCTTACGCTACACATTTTATTCAGTGCACAGGAACAACACTGAAGACATGCTTGTGTACTATTAATTTTCATTGTTTGTACACTAGTCCCTAACTTATAACAAAACTCTAACAACACTACACATAATACCACGCACTACCACAAAATTACTTATCTCATTATTAAACTCTATTAAATACAGCTTAACAACACTCCTCATAATAACACTATGCCACATAAATACACGCCACATACATACACTGTACTCAAAGAAATATAAATGCACTCCACATAATACCACTCACTGTCACATAGTTACGCACCAAATAATTACTCTACTCAATGCAACATAAATACACTCCACATACTACTAAATGCCACATAATTACACACCACATAATTACACTACACTCAATGCAACATAAATACACTCTACATAATACCACTCAGTACCACATAATTACTCGTCACATTACACTCTATTCAATGCACCATAAATACACTCCAAATAATACCACTTGACCACATAATTACATGCCACATAATTACACTCTACTCAAAGCAACATAAATACACTCCACACAATACCACTCAATATAACACAATTACACGCCACATATTTACTGTACTCAATGCAACATAATTACATGCCACATAATTACACTCTACTCAATACAACATAAATACACTCCACATAATACCACTCAGCGCAACATAATTACATGGCACATAATAACACTCTACTTAATGCAACATAAATACACTCCACACATAACACAATTTCATTAACCATATTTAGGCTCAACACCACAGCTCCAGGGTACACAATTCAACTCCACACATTTCCAAAACACACCACATAATTACACACCAAACATCATATTTCAACTCCACAAATCCACAATCCACAACATACCTCCAAACCACACCATATAGTAGCACCAACTCAGCACCAAACATCACTCATCACCACCATTTTGCATCAGCACACCACCTAGGCATCACCTAAAAATCACCTACGCATCACGTCAGTGTGCCCTCGGAATCCGACATCTACTGATTCTCTAATAGTGTCTACCTGCTACTCATGTTCTAATTTAATTACTGGTTTCCAACCTTAACTCCCCCATTACTTATGTCCCGCTCCCCCATAACAAAAAAAATTGTAACAAACATGTATAACAACAGGCAACACATTGCCAAAAGTGCAATTGCAAAATAACTAGAATACATTTTTTATGTTACAATTTTTCTTTAATCAGGTTGTTCAGTTGTATATAATTACTTGGCTTGTATAAAGGTAACAAAAATGCTTAACACTTTTAATTATAACTTTTCAACATAATGCACAGCAGCCACAATGCTCTAAAGCATAGACAAAGTTCTGGATAAACTCATAAGGTCCCAAAGGCGAGACCTATTGGCTATGCCAATGCTTGTTTTTTGTGTTTTCTACCACCTTCTAGTTAATGGTAAAATTGGATGTGAAACTAATAATGAATCCTGGAAAGCTGTACATTTCTTAAAAGAAACACAATTCTTATTTCAGCAAGAGGTCAGTTGTGTAGATCCTTCAAGATTTTCCTATAGGAAGTAACAGTTAAAATAAAAAAATATTGAAATTGAGTTGAAAAAAACAGCCATTTATGCATACATTTTTAATTGTCACTTCTTCTTTGCATTGCAAATTGTTTAAAACTAGATACCGTTACATCCACTGGACCCTTCTCGTTGGGAGGATATATATTACTCGTAGGTTCACCAAGAACTCGAGGTACACAGAGCCAATAACTGAGCTGAGCATTGCAATGGTTTTTCATTATGTACCTGGGTTCCCGCAATTAATTTGGTAGAATATAAAGAGTGAAAAATAGGTATCAAGGAAACCTATGTATTTCGGAAATAGGAACAACTTATGGAGTTTAGAAGCAGTGTTTTTTTGCACATCTCTGAATTTGTGAGTACCTGTACTAGAATGTGAATTAGAGGGCATTGTTCAAAATGACTTATTTTTTACACACTGTCTTACATTTGGAAGGCAGAATTGCACAGAAAGTCAATTGGTAATAAAACTTGCTCTACTATTCTGTGTTCACCTAAGTCTCCCAATAAAATGGTACTTCACTTGTGTGGGTTGGCCAGGTGCACGCGACAGGAAAAGTCCCAAAACGCAACACGGACACATCAGATTGTTCCAGTGAAAATGGACCCTTTTTTGTAGTGTGCCTAGCTGTGGATTTTGGACGCTAGCTCAGCTGGCACCTAAAGAAACCTAGTAATCCTGTAAATTTAAACCTAAACTCCCAGGGCCATCGAGGATGAGGAGACTTCTTGTGCAACTCTGACCAGGTTTGGTTACCCAGAATCCCTTGTAAACCTTATACTTTGTTAGAAAAAAACACATGCTCCTCATATTTTTGTGATTGAAAGTTCTGGAATCTGTAGGGAGCCAGAAACATCCAGCCACCTAGCATTCCCCCTAGTCTGCTGATACAAATGTGACCTCACTTGTAAGGGTAGGCCTTGTGCCCGCAACAGGAAACGGCCCAAAACACAATGTGGACATAACACATTTTTCTACTTAAAACTGACCACTTTTTGTAATGTGCTTAGCTGTCGATTTTGGACTTTAGCTCAGAAAGCACATCAGGAAATCTAGCAAACTTGTATATTTTTAAAAACTAGACACCGAGGGGAATCCAAGATGGGTGACTTGTGTGGCTCTCACCAGGTTCTGTTATCCAGAATCCTTTCTAACCTCAAACTTTGTCAAAAAAACACATTTGCTATACATTTCTGTGATGGAAGGTTCTGGAATCTGTGGTGAGCCACAAATGTCCAACCACGTGGCATTTCCCCAAGTCTTCTGGTAAAAATGGTACCTCACATGTGTGGGTAGGCCTGAGGCCTTTGACAGGAAATGGTCAAAAACGCAAAGTGGACACGCCAACATTTTCCAGTGAAATTTGATCCTTTTTTTGCAATGTGCCTAGCTGTGGATTGTGTACCCTAGCGAAACCTAGCAAACCTGTACATCTTTGAAAACTAGATATCCAGGGGAATCCAGGATGGGGTGACTTGTGTGGCTCTCACTGGTTTCTATTGACCAGAATCCTTTGTAAATCTCAAACTGTGTAAAACAAAACAAATTCCTCAGATTTCTGTGATGGAACGTTCCTGAATCTGCGGGGAGCCACAAACTTCCTACAGTAGGAAATTAGTGTCAGCCTGGTGTTCCCACAACTTTCCCTCACAGAAATATGAGGAAAATGTGATTGTTTTAGCTAAATGTGATGTTTGCAGGGGATTCTGGGTAGGAAAATGTTTGGGGGTCCATGCAAACCACACCTCCCTGGACTTTCCTGGGTGTCTAGTTTGCAGAAATGCCTGGGATTGGTAGGTTTCCCTAGATGGCCGCCGAGGCTGGGACCAAAACCATAGATGACCCCCTTGCAAAACCAGGTCCTAAAGTGATCAATAATTTTGATGTCTCCACAATATGCTTTGGGCCTTGCCTTGTCACAGGCACTTGGCCCACCTACACAATCAAGGTACCATGCTTATGGGGATACCTGGGGGAACACTGGGTGGTGGGAAATTTTTCTTTTTTTCAGATTTTAGAAGAATATGGCATAGTTATGCAAGGAGAATGCGTGACTTTAGTCACATTTTAAGGTTTGCATGACAATATGGGTAAGAAAACTTGAGATCAACAAGAGGCACACCAAACTGTAATGCCCTGGGTTTTTCGTTTTGAAGTATGTAGACTTGGTAGATTTTACCTAGAGGCAATATACACTTTGGCAGAGAAAGATCGAAAAGACAAATATTACTGCCCATCAATCTGTTCCACAAGTACACGCATGTACGTTGGATTTGGCACGAGGGTGAGTGAAAGGTTCAAAATGTATATTTCATTAACAAGAGGTTTCCTAGAAAATAAATACACTGTTAATAACTGAAATTTCCAAAAACTGAACAAGTGACTCATAGGTCGTGAGTTGTAAAGCTGCGTTTCAGACAAAGAGCGTGAGGCAAATGCACCAGTCTTCCTTCCCATGCATTTGCGCTAGCACAGCCCCAATACCCACCACACTAGCATCAACAGTAACAATGCTTTCCAGCTCATTCTTAAACTGAGTTAAAACTCCTGCATGAGCAATGTCTTGCTTAATTGAATCAAAAGCAGACTGCTGTAACTTTTCCCACACAAATATTTTCCCACGCCTCAATAGTACTCTTAGAGGTTCCGTCTTGTGGGCAAAATCCAAAACAAATTTTGAATAATACTGCACAAGACCCATAAAGGATCTCAATGTGTCTCTATCATGTGGTACTTGTGCATTCACAATAGCACAAACACATTTTATTTCGGTCTTAATCCTTCCTCTGTGACTAGATGTCCCAAATATTCTACCTGGTTTATCATGAACTAACATTTCTCTTTACGCAAAGTTAGTCCAGCTTCGGATATCCTATCTAATACTTTTGCTAATGTTAACGTTGTGCTCACAATCATTCTTCCCAAACACAAGGATATCATCCTGGAACACATCAGCATTTTCCACACCTGAGAGAACTGAAGACATTAATCGCTGAAAAACACTCGCAGCAGAACATACAAATGGAAGTCTGCAAAACTGAAAAGTGCCCTCACCAGTAATAAACGAAGTGAGAGATTTAGACTCCGCACTAAGTTTAACCTGGTGATACACACTTCTCATATCGAGCTTCATAAAAACGTTCGGACCAGTGAGCATCAATATCAGTTCATTGATATTTGGCAAAGGAAATCTGTCCATTATCACATTTCCATTCAGACTTCTTAAGTCCACACAAAACCTAAGAGATCCATCAGCCTTCTTCATTATCACCACCGGAGATAACCATTCCGCAGCCTCAACAGGCTCTATAATCTTATCATCCAAGAGCTGTTGAATAATCTCTTTCACTTTATTCCTTGCTGCCATTCGAACTCCCCTTGCTAGAAGCTTCACAGAAATAGAGTTTTTCTTTAGTTTGATATGGTGCTCATAGTTCTTGAATTCACCCAATCTTGTCTCAAATAAAGAACAATGTTTCTCCAAAATATCATTCAGATTCAGGGAATTCAAGCCATCCACCACCATAACAGCTACATCAGCTCTTGGATCCACCTTTATGTTTAGGTCATATTGATGTGGCCAACCAAGAATTGGTGGCCCTTCTTCAGCCACGTAAAGTTTACCACTAGTACTCTTTCCTTGAAATTCAATCTTGGCTTCAATATAACCCACCACACTAATATCACTTCCTTGATATGCTTTTAAAACAACATCTGAAGTTGTTAATGCACCATCAGGCCATGTTTCTTTAAAAACACACAATGGAACAATCGTGTACAGTGAACCCGTGTCCACCATCAATTAAACCTTTTGTCCATTTATATTAAAGTCTGCTTTTGGTCGTGTTCTTCTCTCCTCCACTCCCTCTACATCTGCGATAGCAGTATTGTCATTTACAACTACTACTCTGTACACAGATTGTACATCATCTACACAACCAACTTTCTCCACTTGTTGTTTGCACATGCGTGCCAGATGTCCTTTCTTACCGCACTTTAAACATTCCTTTCCAACGGCATAACACTGTTTAGAATCAGCCATATGGTAACTGCAACCACACCTGATACAATGTCTGCCTGTAAACTTTCCTGGTGGTTTGCTTGTTCCTCTTTGATACTTTTTTTTGCTTGCTCCACTTTGCAAACTCTGAGTTTTACTTTCAACTGCATTGACTCTTTTAGAAGCATCAACCAAGACTGCTACTTCTTTCTCTTTGTTGTTGTTTGAATTAATCTTCATTTCGTGCATGCACTTCTCTGATTCTTCCATAACCTTTGCAATGGCTATAGCATCTTTAAAAGTAGGATAAATAGATGCCCACAGTCTCTCTTGGGTCTTCTTACAGCTACACTGCACGATCAATTAGTCTCTTATCATTTCTACTTGCGTCACACCAAATTCATATTTTGCTGAAAGTTCTCTCAACCTTGCGACAAAATCATCTATGCTCCCATTAGACTGTTGAGCCTGTGTATAAAATGTATGCCGTCTCATAACGACATTTACATGTTTAGCAAACTTTTTTTCTAATCTTAGTACAGCCTCCTTGTACACATCTTCCATCTCTCCACCTCCTTCATTCATTACAGGTGGAAGATACTTGAAAATGGGCTGTCCTTCTTTACCCAATGAACCTAAAAGTAATGCCTTTTTCCTTACAGCAGGAAACTCTGTACCATCCAAGGCAATAAGATAATTTTCAAAGCAGTCTATCCAATCCTCCCATTCTGTTGGAGGTTCACCGGATAGCATTAGAAAAGGAGGTGGAGTATCTATAGCAGTGCTCACATCCATTTTACAAATTTACTTCAAGCAGTTCTTTCTTTCACCTGATGATGGCATCAACCGCAACTAGATTTCTCATCAAAATGAATGCCTATTCAAGAAAGAAAGTATCAGTCAATGGAAGACGAGCTAACAACAAATGACTTTCTGTTTCCTAGCAGTACCCGGGATCTATGGTCAACTCGAAATCAGCCTACTCATTTCAAGGTAAAAATCTCGTTATATTGTTTTATTATACAATCTTAGAGTGTTAATTGCTTGTTCGCTGCCCAGTTCGCTCTCCGCTTGATCATTTTACTGTATTGCGCTTTCACAGTGACTCTCGCTCTTCATTGCGTGCTCTTGTCATACGCTGCGCATTGTTCGAATCGCCCCATTCCAAAGCGTCAGTTGGCTGCCGATATGCTCATAATGACAAAATGCAGGCATTTATACAATTTCCACCAGAATTATAGTTGGCTAGACTTCTCGAAATAATTATAGTAACACTGAAAAGCAGTAACAGTTTGCTGCCTCTGCCATGCACACTATCAGCTCCTCTTCATATCAGGCACACTGTGATGGTAATTCTGTCGTGCTTTACAAATATATTCCTTTATGCGTGCTTTCTATACTTGACTGTCAGCTGTCCGAGTGTGCTTGATTTATTGAGAATCAATGTATAGCATCGAGCACCAAGCAGTTCCCTTGCCACTCTAACGACAGGTTAATACACAGCATTAAACAGTTCACTTGTCGCTCTATGAATTTTATTTGCCACCCTTGCCACAAAATGCTTTGAAACTCGGTACTAAACAGTTCACTTCGCGCTCAGTCTATTGTATTAGCGCTTGTTGTTTCACTATGCCTTGCTAAACGTAAACAATACAGTTTGTCGATCTTCACTACTGCCACTTGCTAGGGTATGCCTTGTTACTGAGCGCTACGCAGTTGTCTGTCTGCTTTGCCAATTTCAGTATTGCTGCTTGTAACAGTTGATATTTTCATTTGCGCATAAACTTGTCTTTATCCCTCACTGCACTCCTTACCGCTCAGCCATTGAAGTGATATATCATTAGCTTACGTGCCGGATTTCTCTCCACAACACGACTTCTCTCCACAACACGATTTCTCTCGACTTCAGCAACTTTTTGTCGGATACTACAGGGTGTAACATGCGACGTTTCAACCCTTCCCTGTAGACAACAGCTGCTTTACTCGACGAGTTGGGTTTTCCTTTAGGGTTTTCACTTTCTCTGACGCACTCCCACTTGCGTGTCTGGACTTAGCGTCGCCAAAATTGTTATGATCAATGAAAGTCAGAATGATCAATAACTCTCTGATAAGTTTATTTGGTCAGAGAAAAACCCACAATGTCCCTGCCAGACAAAGCTGGGCCAACTGTCCATGCACATAACATCAATATAGAATACAGACTACATCATAGATGTACAACATTCCAATGTATCTTAAAGGAGCTAGCTACAATAAATCAGCGGCTCCCGCGGCTCGGAGCTCAGAGCTCGGACCTGATTTAGACCTCACTCACTCCCTCGCTCTCGCCTGCTGCTGCGCTGCTCTGCTCTCCACACTGCTCACACTGCTCCGCTCACGCTCAGATATACATTAAAAAAACAAGTCATGGCAGAACTCAGCATAATGCAAAAACAACAATTGATAGACAGAATGCAGAACAATGTCAAACATTCACCCCAGTACAGAGATTTGGGCCTAAAATCCATCTTTTTTTGCACTCCACACCACCCCAGTTCAGACATGGCCATATGCAAATCAGCCTTGACCCTGTGCCTCATGGGAACAGTCCAGGCAGAACTGCCGAGCCATGTCTTCCCTGGACCGGAACTCAGCATAAAACATACAAACTACTGCCACAAATGTCATCACAAACACGTCACACTGTCACGACAATATCACATGCACATATCATCATAGGAAGGAAAGAAAATACATTGATTGCACTGCATAACCCAGACAAAGTAAACTGCGGCATTTATGGGTTCTCAAGACGGAAGGGGTAGGAGAGAGTGAGACGGAAATAAAGGACAAGTGGAGAGGCCAAGTGGGTGACAGTGAAGGGGCATGTGGACGTAGTGTAAGGGTCGGAAGCATACTTTACCTTGTTGTGATTGACTACAACAGTCAACACACTGTTTTCCACATAGATCACAGCAAAGAAATGTAATTAACATCACGGCAGGCTGTTGCATTATTAGCGCTATAACACTTTGCAACTGTTGTCTAAACCTGCCCGACGCACAGAGTGCAATATTATTGTCAGATCTTTAGGGGTGTAATTTCCTTTCATCTTTGGAAACTATAGAAGAGAAAAAAAAGCACGAAGTAAAGCATACAATACTCTTTTTGTAAAACACATGCAAAAAACACGTGCATGTTTACTTGTTTTAAATAACTGTAGAATTCTTTAATATTTAAATGTATTTTATCTAGTTGCCATGTTTTTACTTGTGCAGTGGAGAACACAGGTCATCTGGGGATGGACCGGGTGCCTGGAACCCCTGGCGAGCAGCCTATGTGGAGCACACGCTGCAGCAGAACACACAGCACCAGCCAGCACCGGGATTGGAAATAGGAGTACCACAAGTAGGACTAGTGAACCAATGTGGTAGTAGCTAACCCGGGGTGATGCTTGCACCGAGGAGCATCCTACGCATGAAGAGAAAAGTATTAGGGGGAGATGCGACCTAACGGGCAGAGCTGCCGGCCTTGAACTGTGGAACAAGGTTCAGGTGGTGGCCTCGGCTCAACATCCCCTGTTCTTAGAAAAAGATGACTCATCACCCGTGCTAACAAGAAACGAACTGCGTGATGTAACCGGATGCTCGTGTAAAGCACTCAATGGTCCTTGGACTAAATTTGCGCTATGTAAAACATGAAATAAAATCCGGGCGGAGATATACATAGCAGTTCAGGCTGGACTGTTCCCAGGAGGGACAGGGTCAAGACTGATTTCCAGATTGCTGGGCCTAAACTGGGGTGGCATGGTGAGCAAATGAATGATGGATTTAACCCAGATCACTTGACTGGGGGTGAATGTTTTGATTTGTTCTGCATTCCGTCCATCAATTGTGTGTCTTTTGCTTTCTCGCCCTTAGTGCGCCAGGTATGCCCAGACATGGGTCCTGGGCTCATTGTGCCACTGGAATCAAGCTATCCTGGCTGAAGAGGGGTGAAACCCCGAAACCGGTCCTAGGATGCTTATTTCCGGTCCAGGAAGGACCTTGCTTGGCAGTTCCGGCTGGACTGTTCCCATGAGGCACTGGGTCAAGACTGATTTGCATATGGCCAGGTCTAAACTGGGGTGGCATGGTGAGCAAAACGATGATGGATTTAACCCAGATATCTTGACTGGGGGTGAATGTTTTGATTTGTTCTGCATTCCGTCCATCAATTGTGTGTCTTTTACTTTCTTGCCCTAAGTGCACCAGGTATGCCCAAACGTGGGTCCTGGGCTCACTGTGCCACTGGAATCAAGCTATCCTGGCTAAAGTGGGGTGAAACCCTGAAACCGGTCGTAAGATGCTGTTTCCGGTCCAGGGAGGACCTGGCTTGGCAGTTCGGGCTTGACTGTTACCACGAGGCACAGGGTCAAGACTGATTTGCTTATGGCCTGGTCTAAACTGGAGTGGCATGGTGAGCAAATGAATGATGTATTTAATCAAGATCTCTTGACTGGGGGTGAATGTTTTGATTTGTTCTGCTTTCTGTCCATCAATTGTGTGTCTTTTACTGTGCTGAGGTGGCCCCCTGAAGCTCGGGCCCCTGCACTGTGGGGTATGGGGGGGCTGTGTTACGCCACTGACTCATTGACATTTTGGCAGCCGAAGGAAAACAAAGACTAACCAGTGTAAAGATGGTAAGTAAGTTGAGTATTTTAATAGAAGCTAAGGGGGGCAACAGCAAGAAAGGAGACTGCCTGCCAGTAACAACTCTTAAGCCAACTGTCAATCTTCAACTGACCATTCCAGAACTCTCTACCCCATACTGCAGGAGTTCTGTAATGACCAGCATGCGGCCTGAGCAGGTCATGGCAAGGATTGTGGTTATTTCAAGTGGGTACTCACCGTTCTCAAATAATACCAAACATTTCTTACAGATTTCACGTTATTTTCATTTTGAAGTATGAGTAAACGCTTCTCTTTCAAATATTTCTCCAAAGAGTTAGCTAGTTGAAATATATTGATGTACTGAGGTTTTTCTTTTTTTCAGAAGTGGTCTATAGTAGGTTTTTGCTTGGGTGGAAATGAACCTAGTTCCAGGACTATGTTGAGTAATCTTATGCCTACCTCCCCTGCACAGGTTGTGCGCTGTGCAAAATTCTTAAATTCTTAAATTCTTAAGAAAACCTTATGTCTCCAAGAACAGGAGATTGTAAATGATTAATTCCGGTCATGGACTGTGTGAACGAGGAGGTCTGGTGGTGGTTAAATCAGAAAAACCTACAATATATGTTGATATACTGGATGCCCAGTCGCCAATCATTTTAATAACAGGTGTCAGTCATTTGGAGTGTGGAAAGGGGGGTTCTTCTCGAACCGGATATATAGACATTTTAGAACTGAGAGGAAGCCTGTCAGTCCTTCAATAAGCGGGATTTAACTACAGGGGAACATGGTATTACTCAAAAAAGACAATCAGGTGGCGAGGTCTCACATCAATAAGCAGGGAGGGACTAATTTCCCATCATTCAAAAGCATTGCAATGGAAATCTGCCAAAAGGGAATCACATTTGGAAACCTTGTGAACAACGTATCTTCTGGGCAGGGAAAATACAGATACAGAAAAATGTATCATGAATATGCATTTCACATTCCATTTTTTTCACATTATTGTGTTCAGTAGATCTTGGAGTGGTGAGTGTCTTGTGTTCTGTATTTGTTTGCAAGTGAAGAGGATGCCCTACTCAAAATCACAAAGTATTGAGGTCCCAGGCCATTATGTATGCATTTCCCCCTCTCCCTCTACTTTCCAGGGTATCAAAAATCAAGAATGAGAAGCTATCAATAATTCTAATTGCTCCATGGGGCTCTGCTGGCCTTAGTTTCCACTGTTCAAATAGTTGACAGTAAAAAGACCATGCAGACTTTTACTGTCAGTGTATTGCATTTGTGTAGTGTAGGAGGCTGGCTTAGTATATGGTGCACACTTATTTAAGTGAAGCACCTTGCACTAATCCAGACAACCCTTATGGTTATTTTAGTGGTTTTAGACAACCATTGAAAGCTCTCTAAGTGGTAGCTGTGGAGAGCAGGCTTGGTCCAGAAGGAGTGTTGAGCAGCTTGTTTTACCAGACCAAATCATATAGAGTAGATTAAATGAAAAGAACCACACAGTGCATTTATAAAAAATATATCTATTTATTATACAACACTCACTAACACATTGGTATATCTCCTACCCGGGATATCAACACAAATACACACAATACTTCAATTGTAAACAGGTAAGTAAGCACAACACACAGTGGTCTCCAGGGGGAGACCAAACCTAATACTAAAAAAGTGGAATGCGAACTGCAACCAAAGTCGGGACTTGGACCAGGAGATTAAGAAGAACTGGGGACATAAGGAACCACCCAAGATAAGTACCCAGGAACCTCACATAGGCTTTCTGAAGAGTAGAAACACAGCTGCGTACTCAATAGAAGGCAACAGGAAAGTTGTGGTTGCAGTTTTGAAGAAGGAAGAACCTTTCCAGTGGACCCTGAAGAACCCCTGTGGAAGACAGAAGGTTGGAGAGTCACCCCTCCAGTGGATTCTCCAGAAACCAGTATACCTACATCAGGGAAGCCGGGAGCATAGGTGTGAAGTCGGGCACTTCAGTAAAGATGCCGCCGGCGAAGACTGTACAAGAGTCTGGTGAAACATGAGTGTGGATTCTTGAAGAGAAGACCCAGCAAGCAGAGGGGACATAGTCTATGGCACTCGGAGGTGACCAGGAGGCATGGAACACCAATGACCACTGATGACAGAAGAAGCAGGAGTGATGACAGTGACCTTGTGTTAGACCTGGCACCATTGGCGTGGGTCTCCCTTCCATTTTTGCTGTTGCCTCATGTGTTTTTGCTGGTGTTAGATGCTTTGGGCACTGTGCCACTGCTGTCCAGTGCCACAGTGCAAGTGCTCCCTATTGTAAATCGATGTATGGATTAGTGATTCCACGTTTGGCTATTTTGGTTTGCTTGTCAGACCCTAGTCTAGTGAACTGAGTGTGCCAGGGCCTGTAATCCAAATGCTGCTGGTGGGCCTGCAGCACTGGTTGTGCCACCCAGAGAAGCAGCCTTGTAAAATGTGTCTAAGGTCTGCTATTGCAGAGCCTGCATGCAGTCTGGTACTGTCATACTGACTGGGCAAGTGCACCCACTTGCCAGTTCAAAAACCTTCCCTTTTCTTCATATCAGTCACCACTATAGTAGGCCCAAGGGGAGGGTGCATTGTTAAGATAAGGTAGGGCAAGCCCTGATGTGTATGGCATGTCCTACTAGTGAATTACAGCCATTTTCGTTTTTCACTATTGCAAGGCTACCTGTTCTCCATAGGCCAGAATGGGCTATTAGAATTGTTACATTGTTTTTGCAGTCTTTTGGAATACTATTATACTTGTAAATATGACTTACAAGTAGTATTAACAAATGGTTTGGTTTAAGTACAGTCTGTGGGCTGTCCTTTGTTTCTTTCCTAAGTGTTGATCTGTGGGTTAAATGTGTGTTTAAATGTCTATGTGGTTTGTGGTTTTCCCATTAATGCAACTTCTGTAAGTAAATAGCGATAGCGCTATTTATGAAATGGTGGCCATTAAACGCGCTGTATAGTGTGTCCTGAGTGTTTGACTCCTTTTTGTATATGTCTGAAATGTGCTCAATATGTGTTTGTGGTCTTTCTTGTTGTCTTCAGTCTGTTATGCAAACTGTTAGTTAATCAATATTGATTAGAAATTAAATAAAAATTCAGAAATAACCATATGATATGCTACAATAGCAATATGTTGCTATTTAATTTATAGAGTAAGCAATTACGCACATGTACAAACTGTTAAATGCTTACAAGATAAAATTAAAAATCAGATTCAATAGGTATACAAAGGCCTCAAAACGAAATTGTGTGTTTTGTAATAATTAAACAATTATAACGCATTTTCCTTAGATACATTGTATTAGATAATAACAGGCAAACACATCATCTGAATACATTGGATTTTGCTGTACTGCCCACGCATTTTATGTTTAAATCATTTTTATTGAGGCCACGCATTTTAAATCTAGAAGTGTATTAGTTTTAAATAAGACTGCCACCGTGCTCATGTTTCAACACTGAAGAAAAGCTTTTACTGCCGCTAACCAAGCAGCTGTCATTTTTGTAGGCCACGAATAGACAGGAATGTTTACTCAGCCAGGACTTCCTCAGTTAAACACGGGTGAAACTTAGCATTAAAGAATGCTGTTTTAAAAAATTTTACGAAAATAAGGTTGATTATTTGTATTGCAGGAAAACATTTCAATTACAGTTTTCCCCGCTTTAAGCATTTTTGTAAGCATATTCTTGGTTCTGTTGCTAAATAATAACTGTCCTTTTAAAAAAAGTGGTTAAAAAATGTGTCATGTTTCAAGTTAGGCTTCTGTGCTTAGGCTTGAGAATGAATGTGTCTAAATATGAAAGGAAAGGGATGCAGCTTGCTTTTATACGTGGAATTATCCAAAATTATTGGTTTTATTAGAAGAAAAATTATTAATTATGGAAAATTATTTTCAAAAATAAGTGCTTTTAAAATCGTTTTTTAATATTTATAAAGCTTAATACTCATACTGTGACCTCCTAGCATTACAATTTAATTTAAGTTGTGTTGTACTGCATAACGAGGACATTTGCATATAGAATTTCACTTGGCGCAGGCGTAAAAAACTCATTTTTCTAAGGATGTACATGAGATATGTCTAATGTCCAATCTCTGCAATCTGTAAAGAACATTCTGAGGATGATTAATATGTAATACAAACATAGGATAATTATTTTTAAGTGCCCCAAATATCAAAGTCGAAATTGGGTAAAATAGATTATTTAAACAGCATTCTTGCCATTTACAGTAGCTTTAAAGTGCCTTAGGCTTCAGTAACTGCATACATTTAGGTATAATACAAATAGCTGACTTCTGGATTGTTAGAGAAGTATATTACACACTGCTTCTGCTCTTGAAAAATAATGTCCACGTAGTTGCCTTAATTTAACAGAAAATAAAATGTTGCATTAGTTTTAGACAGAAAATAAGATGAAGCTCTTTCTTAGAATTTTGTGGGCTACATGCCTAGGTAAAAACGATTAGCAAATTCAGATTTATTTTTCACAGGAAAAATTGTGGCGCAAGGGACAGGGTCTGTTAAACAGTATTACTTTTGGACAGTCAAAATTAAGGTTGCTTAACATGCTTACATGTTGTTTCTGCTGGTTCTGTGTGTCAGAAGCAACACAGTAAGTTGTATTTGACAGCCAAACACCACTAAGGTGACCTGCTGTCAAAGGGGGGTGAGGAAAGTAAAGAAATTGAATATTAATTTTAAGCCTGACAAATTAAGCAGGCCAGAATATTGGGTTTTGGGCTGCAGGATCACAGTGCATAAAGTGCATGACATGGTGTGGTGCGCCACCGCTCATTTACATATGCTATTGTAATTTGTCTATGCTTTCTGTGCTTGGTATCCAGCAAGTATACCTGATGGCTTGGCATGTGTGTTTTTCTGTTATGCATGTCTTTGTTTCTCTGTTTTTGTTGTTTAATACTATTACAAGCTCCTCTGTGTTGTGAGGGGATGGTCCTGACAATGCCCATCGCTACGCAACAGTTGGTTGGACTTGTTTTGGTGACTAAATTCCACAGATATGATATTTCATGCTGTGAACATGAGAGACAACACTTCACCAGTGCATGTCTATTTGGCTATAATGGTATTGAAGAAAAATAAAAGAGTTATACAGGATTAAAAGCGTGTCACCTGCAGTTAGTCACATTACTGCCCCTTCCCTTAAGGAACAGGCAGCCCTTGATGAAATGTTCCTTGATTGGACCCTAAGGAGGATTGCACCCTAATGTGTGGCTCTTGCTAAAGGTGACCCAAACCTTTCTCATGATATTGCATTAGTTAATCATGTTCTGCTTCCTAGGTAGTGTATGGTTTTGTTCCTCAAAGGAACTGGATCAGTAGCTGAGATTACAGTATATGGTGTAGCGGCCGGTGGTAGAGTTAAAATTTGTGGACTACTTTGGTCTTTTGTGTATCACCCGTACTCTTGGTGTTGTGTCACATGCCTGACTATCACCCAAGTAATTTCTTGTTCTTCCTATAGATTTTTCTTTTGCCGCTTCTCCCCTGATCGATGTCGCATTGTGCATAGTTATTGGGGATTTAAGCTGCGTCCTAGTCCCATTTCCCTTTTTCCGTATTCCTTTCAATAGTCAGCCCTTTTATTATTGTTGGTGTATCGTTCAAGTTCACACTTCCAGACTGCAGTGATGTACCAGGGACCCCCATAGTATGTATAATTCCCTTTTGAATGACCAGACTGGTTTTCAAGAATTTTCTTGAGGCCCACTTTGATGTTTTCCAGTCTGACTGACAGGGTAGTGATGGACTGGTTAACTGACTCAATACTATAGTAAGACACGTTTTCCACCTCAACAGGAGATACGTTATGTTTATTTTTTGAACATGACAAATTTGTAATGCCTCTTTTAATTTGGTTTTCTTTTCCCTTTTGTTCCTGCTGCTTTAATGTTTGGTGGGATCAGATGTGTTCTAATCATGGAAATACCAGGACTCTCTAGTTCTTGTCTTTTGTTTCCACATTTTGATCATTAGCCTGTGTATTGCATAGTGCACCTGATGCACAATTATTAAAGGGAGGTATCTACATGTCCCTGATAATCTGTATCATGCGATTTCCCTTTTGAGGTGTTCTAGATAAGGGATTTAGGAACACCTAGACGTAAGCATTACAAAAAAAATGTGTTTACCCCATTAGACAATGCCACTATGTATGAGGACACACATTTAGATAGACTTTCCATGTAGCTATCTACCCTTAAATTGCAGAGGATAATGCTCCCACATTGAAGTTAGTAAGAATGATGTATGGTACCCAATTGAAGAGACTAGAAGTACCCTTTGCCTTTGAGAGTGACAGTGCATTCTAGACCAGAGTAATGCCATGGCGTATGGCCACTCCCTCGCAGATTGCAGGCCACCTGCTTGCAGGCCCATTGTTAAATACAATGAACTGTTTTTGCGCTAATTTGAAGGAAACTAACAACTGTATCACATTTCCTACATCACTAGGTTCTGCGGGATCTTTCAGAGTAAAAGGAAGAGTCATAATAACTTGCAGAACACTGATTGAGCCCTAATTCCCATCAGTGACAGCTACAGATGAAGGGCAGACATCTTGGACCTACAGTCCCAGCACCCAGAAAGTAGCAAGGCTGGACAGCGATCGCCAGCGCGCCATCAATGGTATCTACAAAGCATCGTGCTTGCTCCATCAGACGGTGTTGGACATCAGACAAGAAGGAGTAGCTGTTTCCCTGTTTGCCACATAACCAGAGTTTCAGTGCAAAAGAGCGAATGAGAAGGATCCCTGTTGTTGATGGCAGGGCTGGTTTGAGACTTTAGTTTTCTACCTGTCATGTGCTGGTAACCTCTGACAGCGCGCAGTCCCTTGAGCCCCTTGGCCTGAGTTTTGGCTACCCCTTTCCTTTGCTCCAACGGAAGGGCAGTACACCAGAGAATCCAAGATTGGCAAAAGGCACTACATTGTGGTACCCATGTTGAAAGGAAAAATGAAATGAAAGAGCAGCCCGAGCGTCCTCTGACACTGAATAATGAGTGTTGGAGCCTGAGAATGTAGCTGAAGATGACATTTTATTGCCTTTTCTGTTTAAGCAGTACCTGTGTCTGCACGAGATGATCTGTGCCCACGACCAACAAAGAACACAATATCTGTAGAGCCTGCCACAGAGGAGAGACACTGGTGCACTGCATTGAGACATTGAGACTTTCGAGTGAGCTGAGAGTGTTTGCCAGGAGGGCATTCCAACAGATACTGAGAACCATTATTTTCATGGAAGGCCTGGATCAAGAGGCCCAACGCAGAAGAAGACAACGGAAACAGATTTGATGGACGATAAAAGCCTACCAAAGAGGATTAGAATGGACTTTGGAATAGTTGCACAGATGTTTCCAGTGCCACTGTATGAAAGTGGGATGTTCCCATTTGACTGAATTACCATGGAAGAGGAATAGCCTCTAGGGGCTCCGCCCCTAGCATTCAACATGGTCCACCAGAAGTGCATTTGTGTGACTGTTCTTACTGTTCTGCTGGCATCGTTTTAAAGCAGTGTGCTGTCTCACTCTGATGAAGGGTATTCCCATTTCACCTGAGAGCATTGATAAGGATCACCACTGTCTCACCTGAGTATATAATAGTCACTGAAATGCATAGGAGCCTGAAGGTGTTTACTAGATGATTTTAGGATTTTCTTTTGCTTAGGACTAGAAAAATTATAATTCTATAGTGGTCATTACTTTCTACTGCTATCTGAATGTTAATGATGACTAAATGCTCTGTTCCCCTTGTATTCCTGCTCATAAAAGCTTAATAAAATGTTTAGAATGGAAAATGCCCACCTAGCAATGAAATAGGAAATTGATAAAATTATAAAAATTGGTGTACAAATATTTTCTATGTTCCTACTGGATCATAGGAATGTCTTTAGCTCATGCTAAAAGGACCATCTGTTAAATATTGGACAGATTTGTTAGCATGAGCTGAAAGCCATTTTGTATTTCTGGCGGCCATTTGTCTGCCATGTGCTCTGTCCTACCTTTCTGTTAACTGCTCTTGTAGCCTGCCTAGAGAAAAACTATGTTTAGCATCTTCCATTCCGCACATGCCCAGAAGGGCCTAGCTAGTCAAATGCACCTGCTTCTCTAGTATAACTGTCAGGCTATTTTTGCTGCTGTATGGAGAAGTAACTCTCCTCCCACTTTGATGAGCAAGTAGATCTTGTATGCCCAACTTAGTCATTTTGCATGCTTACATGAGCCAGGACTGCCCCTTGGTTTTATGTATGTAACCCTCATATATATAAGGCCCCAGTGTTCTATACTCCTTAGACTGCCTCATTCAGTTGCTAAGGCTTCTGTGTGACATAGTCTCAACTCATTTGAGTTTAATAAAAATGTTCTTTTATATTTCAGCTTCTGTGCCAATTTCTTCTTTGTTGGTTTAAGAGGACTAAGTATCAGTGGAACCCGTGAGAACTGGATTTTTGATTACTACACAAGGAGCACTACTCCGGGGGTTGCCTGTTGCCCACAGGTCGGTTGAAGATCCTGGATGAAGCACAGACACCGACGATGAAGAAGACTTGCAGAACTGCAAGACCAGGAGCAGCAGGAGTTTTCCTTGATGCAGTCTCAGTTCCAGCAAAGTCCAGCAAAGTCTAAGTGCCCAGGCGGTCAAAGAGAGACATAGTTTCAGGCTTGAGTCTTGTCCCATGACGAATCTGTGGACCCACCCACAGAAAAGACCTTTTATACCCTAAAAAAGGGGTTACAATGACTATGGGGCCCCTCCCAGAGGAGGGGCACAAAAGAGGGGAGGATACCCCCATGTTCTTAGCCCAGATTTGGGTGAGAGCGGGAGCCAAGGGCTCCCAAAATTAGTTCTAACTAGAGTATGCAAGGAGGCTTCAAAGTACTTCCATGTCAAATTTAGGGAGGAAGCACAGTGGCTGGGGTCCTTATTAGAAGGATCCCAGCCAGACTAGTCAGAAAACATACTGATATCAGCAAAAAGTGGGGGTAACCATGAAAGCAGACCCTACTTTCCTACACAACCCCTACCCTCTAAATGAAAGGAGATGAGACTAACCTTGTCCAGTTGAGCCTTCATTTTCTATGTGGAAATATCTGGAGAGTCCATCTGCGTTGGCATTGGTATTACCAGGTCTATGTTCCACAGAAAAGTCTATCTCCTGTAGAGAAATGGACCACCTTAAAAATTTGGGATTTTCACCTTTCATTTGTTTTAGCCTTAAGAGGGGCTTATAGTCTGTCTGAACAATGAAGTGAGTATAAAACAGGTATAACCTCAACCTCAAGCCCAGACCACAGCAAAGGCCTCCCTATCAATAGCTGAGTCAACCTCCTGCTTATAAAAGCTACTGGTTGGTCCTGGCCATCTGCATTAAGTTGTGCTAACACTGCACCTACCCCTATCTCAGAGGCATCTGTCCATACAATGAAGGTTTTGAAGTAATAAGTCATGGGATGGGAGCAGTGCATATGGCTTGCTTCAGGTCATCAAATGCCTTCTGACAGTTAACTGTCCACTGAACAATTTTAGCCATTCTTTTGAAGTAGATATCATTAGAGGGAGTCACTATGGACCCATATCCCTTAACAAAACTCCTGTAGTATCCAGTCCCAAGAAAGCCTGAGATTGGGTAGTAGGAGCAAACCCATCCATATTGGTCTGGATTCTGCTCTCCAGTGGCTGAACCTGGACTCCACCTACAAAGTGGCCCATGTACACAACCTTTCTCTGCCCTATCTGGCTCTTGGTGGCCTTGATAGTGAGGCCTGCCTTTTGCAGACCCTCCAGAACATTCCTGAGGTGAACCAGGCGATCCTCCCAGGTGGAGTTAAAGACAGCAATATCATCTAGATATGCTGCACCATAGGCATCCAGACCTGTGAGGACATTGTTCACCGACCTCTCAAATGTGGCAGGTGCATCCTGCAAACCAAAGGTATTACAATACATTTATAATACCCACTAGGAGTTTAAAATGCTTTCTTTGCCTAGGCATCCTCACACAGTCCGATTTGCCAGTAGCCAGCAGTCAGGTAAAATGTACTGAGGTACTTGGCTGTGGCCAGAGTATCAATCAGCTCATATATCCTGGGAATTGGATGGACATCAGTCCTAGTGACTGCATTGAGACCTCTGTAGTCTAAACAAAACCTCATCTCTCTCTAACTATCTTGGGTATGAGGTTTTGGCACAAGGACCACAGGACTAGCCCAAGGGCAATCCGAAGGCCCAATGACCACCAGCTCCAGCATCTTTTGGACCTCAGTCCTGATGCAGTCTCTGACATGGTCAGTGTTAGATTTGGGGGTCTCTAGTTGGCACAGGAAGGTACTTGTGACAAATAGGGACTCTTGCCTCTAGTCAGGGTAAGGGGGTACACTCCTAAAATAACCTCTGCTCACCCTCTTGGTAGCTTGGCACGAGCAGACAGGCTTATCTCAGAGGCAGTGTGTAAAGCATTTGTGAACACATACAGTAATCAAGTGACAACACTACAGATGGATACCACACCAGTTTTATATAAAAAATAAGTATTGTTTATATGGATTTAATACAAGACCACAAACGACAAAACCCCACAATACTGTACTTTAGGATTAGCGTAGTTCCTTTCAGATCTTAAAATGCAACACTTTTACTCAATGTACCTTACGATGCGTCACGCTTCTACAACAAAAGTGTTGCATAGATGGAGATGCAGCAAAGATCCGGTGCAAAGAAATAAAGACGTCAAGTTCTTCCTGATGCGGCACGCTCCTCCGATGTTGCGAGAAGTCTTGACTCGATGCGTCGTGACTGACTGGATGCACAAGTGATCAAGAAGATTTTTGAATCCCAGATGTCGAGGCGTCCCGCAAACGCTATTTTAGGCGTATTATAAGAAAGGCTCTCAAATGTAAGGACCACAACAGAGAACCACACTAAATCCGGAAATCTTTCAAGTCTGTGTTCATGAGCTACGTACCACAAGAGAAATAGCTGACCTAAAGAATAAGGGTGTTTACCTACATGTGGAAGGTATTGATCTTACCACAGGTTCGCACACCGAAAGGTTATATATTCTATTATATAAAAACCATCAGTAGTATATCCCCGGTTTGAGGTGTCAGCTTTGTAGGCTGTTTTTTCAAAATGTCATCCCACGCATAAGAAAAGATTCAAAGTGCTGGGATTGTATACTGTTAATATTGAGCCTGAAGAAGGTGGTTGGACCTTTATTACCACCGAAACGCATCGCTTCTTGGTCATTTGTGTATAAAGAGGAAATAAGGAACAAATATATACATGTGTTTATTTCTGTAAAAATTATTTTACATTACAGGATTTCCTCCACATAATACTTAAAATTGGAGGGAATATGTACTTGCACTTTGTTTCCCCATGATCTGTCATTCCATGTAGCAATTGCAACAAGCTTGTGATTAACTACGCAGAATATTGTATATGGGCTTTGTTGTTTTTAATTGGTAGCGAGAAGTCTCTATTTTATTTAAAAAAAAGTTTTTAGATTTGTTTTTATGAACTTGTAACCAATTGAATGAATAAACATTTATATATTTTTCTGATTGATTGGCTAGTGTATGGCCTCTGTCGCTGAGTGAGACTGAGTGAGTAAAGTATAGTTGTGTATGCATTACGAGTATTTCCCAACGGGATTTGTTTTTTAAGACTTTGCTCAGCAGCAGCGGCGACACCCTTCGTCTGTGATGCGAAGACATTGGCTTTGGCGGCGACACTCGACTCCGACGATGCGAGATGCTTCTGCTCGATGCGACAGCTGAGGCGGAGACACCCTTGTTCCGTGATGCCATGACAGCAGCTCCGACGGTGGCACGCTTCTCCGTGGATTCGAGGTGCTTTTCTTGATGTGGTGCAATGCGACAGCTACAGCTGCGACATCCACAAAACGATGGCAGCGGCTGTGGCTGCCGTCGACATGCTTCTTCCCACGTTGCGAGACGCTTCTCTTGATGCGGTTCAATGCGACAGCTACATCGGCGACATCCACGATATGGCGGAAGTGGCTGCGATGGCGACATGCTTCTTCGGGTTGCAGGACATTTCTTGAGATGCGGTGCAATGCGAAAGCTACAGCAGCGTCATCTCCATGATGCGACGGCAGCAGATGTGACACACTTATACCTCTTGAGTCGCCGTTCCAGCTCCTTGCGACACGCAGTCACTCAGAAGGTCCAAAACAGCAGCAGACCCTTCCAAAGAACTCTTGGGGAGCTGGTGGTTGAAGTCTGTTGTCCCTGAGACTTCAGTAAGAGGCAAGTTCTTCTCTCAAGCCCTTGGAGATCCTTACAAGTTGAATAAAGCACACAAAGTCCTTTCTCCTTTCTTTGGCAGTCAGGCAAACATTGCAGGCCAATCCCCCAAGCAGCACTTCAGCTAAGGGATAGTCTCTCCTCAGTTTCTTCAGGTTCCTCTCCTCAGCAAAGGTTTCTTTTTGTTTGTCCAAAAGTGATCTAAATTCTTGGGATCAGGGTCCCAATACTTATACCCCCAAATCCTTTGTCCTCTGAGAGCAGTTCTGGAGCACTCTGTTTACATGACTCCTTCTTTCCTTTCACAGTGCAGGGCAGAGACATCAGACGCACCACAGGAGGTGGAGCCAGCATTGTGGAGGAAAGGCACAGCCCTATTCAGGTCCCAGGTGCAACTCCTCCCTCCCATCTAGTTGCAGATCTCTCTATTCACCAATGGGCTGACTCATCCTGTCTCCTGGAATCTCCCAGCCCTGTCACTCAAACTCCAGACAAGGAATACACAACCTAGCAGAGGCAGGCTTGGATAGTTAGACAAGAAAATACCTACTTTCTAAAAGTGGTATTTTCAAACACAGATTGTTAAAATCAACTTCACTAAAAGATGTATTTTATCATTCTGAGTTCAGGAATACTAAACTCGAATTTCTACCATGTTCCCTCAGTCAGTTAGGATTACAAGATGTAATACTCTAACTGCCCATTCTGGCCTATGGAGAACAGGCAGCCTTGCAATAATGAAAACATGAAAGTGGCTGTAATTTCACTATTAGGAAATGTCACACACACCAGGGCATGTCCTACCTTATGCTTACAATGCACCCTGCCCTTGGGCCTACTATAGGGATATCTGATATGAAGAAAAGGGAAGGTTTAGGGACTGGCAAGTGGGCGCACTTGCCCAGTCAGCATGGCAGTACCATACTGCACACAGTCTCTGCAATGGCAGACCTTAGACTCAATTTTACAGGCTGCTTCTGTGGGTGGCACAACCAGTGCTGCAATCCCACTAGCAGCATTTGGTTTACAAGCCCTGGGCACTCCTGGTGCACTGTGCTAGGGTCTGACAGGTAAACCAAACCAGTCACTCATGGAATCACTAATTAATACATCAATTTACAATAGGGAGCACTTGCACTGTGGCACTGAACAGCAGTGGCACGGTGCTCAAAGCATCTAACACCAACAAAAACACATGAGGCAACAGAAAAAATGGAAGGGAGACCCACGCCAAGGTGCCAAGTCTAACAGTCAGGCTGTCTGTAGATTTTTCTCTTTACAGGCAGATTGTCACCAGTGAGGACTTCAAGGGTACACCCGGTGGTTTGACTTAGAGTCAGAGAAAACACATGTGTGAACTGATTAAGGACTTTCCTACAATCAACGTGCTGCTGTTTAGTGAGGCTGCCTGCCAAGGCTACTCCATCAATAGGGTCCTGAGAGAAGAGATCAGGGAGAGGATCCTTCTCTTTCTCCTATCCCTCATCAGTTGCCATTAGCATGCTCATGTCAGCTCTGTCAATAAAAAACTATAGACTGTTCACATGAAGAACCCGGGGAAGACTTCTGGGAGTGCCTAGATCCACCAAGTAGGTGACCTCACCTTTTTTCTCAAGAATATGGGGGGGGCAACTGCATTTGTCTTGGAGAGCTACTGAGGCCACAGCCTCTTACACCCCCACTTTCTAACCTAGTGTAATTCCATGGTTTACTATGAGATTCCACCTGCTACTATGTCATTTGAACGGGTACCCTTTTGCGAGCCTCAAGAGACAAACAATATTGAAAATTACTCTGGATATTTCACAGTAGACTTTTCAACCCCTTCTACAGTGATTTATCGACAGAGACTGCTTCATGCTTGTCAGTGGTTTCATGGCAAACATTTTATTTCTCCATGGTCCTATGCCAGGATCATTTTGGGAACTTTTTCTTTCATCATGTGGTTGCTAACGACACTCATTGTTCTACTGCTACTGAATGGACATTTTTCCCCCTGCAAAAACAATTGCTCTGCCTGTGATTTGTGAACTACAGCCACACTCCTCATCCCACAGAGCCCGAAGAGGGCACTATGCTCCGAACATTACAGCTTATCCTGGGCCTGAGGACATAGCCCGGGAACAGGTTATATATCAGATTTTGGGACCCTTTGAGACATTGTAATTGACTTATGCGTTAACATTTTTAATGGGTGATGTTAAAGTACCCGGTTCTATTTCAGAAAATTGGGACATTGACACTGTTTAAAAAATGATATCTTATTTAGAGGCATATGCTACTTTGAATAATGAACATCCTTATTTGATTTCAGCAAGTTACAAGGAAATATATTGTTATCACCACTATTCACATTATTTCATATATAGGACTAGCCATTCTAGAGAAATTCACAATTATACCTAGTGAGAACATTGTGAGGCACCTCTCACAATGCTTACGAGTTTCCGGGGCCCGGTAGACGGCGCCAGCACAGGTTGCTTTTAAGAATCACAAAAGAGTGCAAACGCCCGTCTCCCAACAGAGTCCAGTTTCCTTCAGATTAAAGTTGTAGACACAGTCACATCTGCAGAAGTGACCTACTTACCTCTGCACATTGCGACAAAACAAAAGATATGCCCACTAGAATGAATGAAACAAATATTCAGAGAAAGAAGCTGCAGAAGGCATAAGGGAACAGATTAAGAGAACATGCAAACTGTTTATAAAGTTATAGACAATGGAATGCACACACTTTCTAAAAGAGTGCACTCATGAAATAACATTTTGTCCTCAGGCTTAGACCTTCTAAAAGGAAACCTGAATTTAATACAACATGGGCAAGCTCAGTTTAGAGCAATTATACAACTAAATTGGGAGCTACAAACACTTAGATCAGGTTGTCTGCCTTGGCAGCTTCTCAATAAAACAGTCTTGTTTGAAGCATGTAATTTGACACACACAAAAAACAAAGGCAAAGAAGGGATCTATATACACCCTATTAGGTATAGAACAAGTTGAAGATGCACCACTAACAGGCAGTGGCACTCCTCCTATTACCTTAGTACGCAGTACAATTTAATTGCCCATTACAACCTCTCGTTTACAGGATTATCAAAAATATATATCCATTGGCTGCTATGAAACTATGCACACAAGTGTTCCAATTATTTAAATTTCCTTTTTTCCACATCTGTTGGTAAAATGAAAATGAAGACAACCCTGTGTATATCAGTACAGCAAATTGTATAAATCCCTTAGGACACTCCTTTCTTTGTGACACCATATAATTGCAAGGAATGTTCAATGATTTGATGAGAGGTTAGGTTGTGTTCTATCTGTTTCCAAAACAAACAGGATGATGGACGGAATGTTGCACAATGGCAAAACATTCACCCCCAGTCACAGATCTGGGTTTAATCCATGATTATTTTGCTCACCAAGCCACCCCAGTTCAGACATGGCCATATGCAAATTAGTCCTGACCCTGTGCCTCATGGGAACAGTCGTGTATGCGGAGCCCCGCAAGAACATCCCCTGGTGAGGCACACCAATTTGGATCACACGAGGGTGCTTCTGTTTTGAGTTGTAAATCTTTATTATTTCATTTCTGTAGTTATTTACAGACGATCCCTTTAAGGATAATTAACTTCGATATTCAACAGCATATCGGGAGATGACCAGTGTTATAATCCATTTACATTTGAACATTGAACTCCAATGCATTTCGGGCATAGGCGCCCTTGATCTCGGAGAGCTGGGGAGGAAGCGGAGAGAAGTGACAGTGAGGGAATGTATCATGTTGGGGAAGGTAAAGGGGATCTATTAAAGTGCTCTTGTGTGTGGGCTACTAACATGAGTGCGCGAAGCTAAAGTGCAGGGTGGGGTAAGTGGTGGGAGTATTACCGCTGGTGACACGAACAGACTATAAGTTCCAAGCTTTCATTACTCAAACTCTTACTTCAAAGTAACGCGTGGCGTCCTTAGACGTTCTCCATCAGTCATCCGTTTGCCGTCCCAAGCGCTTGTGAGATGGTCGGCTAAATAATAACATCAACAGAGATGACGGACTCGCGCCCGTGTGTGACGGGGGCCATATTGGAGTGGTGGAAACTAACTAGACACCATGCAGTGAAAATAAACATGCATAGGCAGATAAACAAAAGTGAACAGGGGTAAAAACCTATGGATAAAACAAGGGTAAAGAGGAAGGTGAAGCAGCAAAAATATAGTTAATATTACAGATAACAGCTAAATTCTGTACGATCATTGAGCCCGTGGGGCTTAAGAGTCTGCAGAAGGTAAATCCATTCGAGTTCTCTCTTTAGTAATAGTTTAGTATTGTCTATGCCTTCTTTTTTGAGCACAATCTCTAGAACCATGAATTTTAATTGGGCGATGGTATGGCGTGCTTCCATAAAGTGAAGGGCAATGCTGGATTTTTCAGTTTTAAGTCTGATGTTAGACTTGTGCTCATTCAGTCGGGTTTTGATTTTGCGTTCAGTCTTCCCTATGTATAGTTTGCCACATGGGCATTTGAGGGCGTAGATTAAGTTGGTGGAATTGCATGTGGCATCTACATGGAGTTTGATATTGTGTCCTTTCATGGGATGCTGTATTTCATTACCCCTGATTACACTGTTGCAGTGGCCGCAGTTCAAGCAAGGTTGGGTGCCACGGTGTCGTTTGGTTGGTTCTGTGGGCTTCGCCAATATTTCTTTAATGTTACGATTCCTGGTGTGGGCAAATATTGGAGGCTCATTGAAGATGCCTTGAAAGTCCGGTTCATTTTGCAATATTGGCCAGTGCTTCCAGATAATCTTTTTGTACGCTGCACTCGCAGTGGAAAATTTGGACACGAGGACCATACGTTGCTCTGTATTTCTGTGAGTCTTAGCCAGGCAGTCCTGTCTGGATATGTTGGCCACGCGGCTTCGTGCATCTTGCAGGACAGTCTCTGGGTAACCACGTGCCCGAAATCTGTCTGACATTTCCGTCATCCGTTGATGAACCATTGTCTCATCAGATACTATGCGCTTGACGCGCAGCATTTGGGAATACGGGAGATGTTTTTTCAAGGAGCCTTGGTGGAAGCTGCTGAAGTGGAGGGCATTATTTCTATCTGTGCTCTTTCTGTGGAGATCCGTGACGATGCCGTCAGTTGTATTCTTAATGTGGACATCTAAGAAGGCGATGTCAGTATCGCTGATTTGCCACGTGAGTTTAATTCGTGGGTCTTTGGTATTGGTTTCCGTCAAGAGATTATGGAGAGATTCTTTGGTATCTGCCCATAGAAAAAATAGGTCGTCAATGTACCGTAAAAATAGTTTAGTGTGTTTCTGAAAACTTGGGTTGGTATACAGATATTTTGTTTCAAAATTCTCCATGTAGGTATTGGCGTAGGACGGGGCAGCACAGTTTCCCATAGCCATCCCAGAGAGTTGCAAAAACCACTGATTGTCAACCTTGAAATAACTGTGATAGAGAATAAATATCATCAATTCCATCAAGAACGTTTGCATATCAGGATGAATGTTGCTTTTGAGAAGGATTTGTTCTATTGCCTCGATGCCCCCTGCGTGGGGTATTGATGTGTATAATGAGCTCACATCGGCTGTGCAAAACACTAGAGGTTCATTGCTAGACATTTGGAAGTCAGACAATTTTGTGAGAAACTCCGTAGTGTCCTTGATGTGACTCAATGATTGAGTGACTAAAGGTTGTAAGTATTTGTCCAAGAATTTACCAGTGGTTTCATGGATCGATCGTTTGGTGGACACTATCGGTCTAAAAGGGGGGTTCATGAGATTCTTATGGATTTTTGGGCACATGTGGATCGTGGGACTTTTTGGATGTTCCACTAGAAGATACTTTTTGGTGCGTTCTTCTATGATTCCTAGTTGGAATGCTTTATTAACGATTTCCTTCAACTGATCGTGATATTCATTGGTAGGGTTACAGTTCAGAGCCATGTAGGTATCGGTATCTTGAATGTGTTCCCAAAGTTTATTGGTGTACATTTCACTGTCGAGTATAACAAGGGCCCCACCTTTGTCAGCTTTGGTAAGTTTTATGCTCGGATTGTTAGCTAGGGACTTCAGCGTATCCCGGTCTTTGATGGTTAGATTATGGGTTCTTCTTGGTGCCTTAAAGTTGATGTTTGCTGAATCTTTACGAACCAATGTCTCAAACAAGTCAATACATTTGTGACTGGTCGGTGCCTGATAAGTGCTCGGAGGTCGTAGACCTTTAAGTTCATCTGTTTTTTCCTTGGTTGATGGAGGCAATACGTTATCAAAAAAGTGTCTTAGTCTCAGTTTCCGGGTAAACTTAAAGGTGCTGACCTCAAGTTCCAGAAGATTGGTAGATGTCGTGGGGATAAATGACGTTCCTTTTTCTAACAAATTCATTTGATGGCTAGATATTTGGGTTTTAGAAATGTTAATCACGAGGCTACTTTCTTTGGTTTCTGGTCTTTTTTGGCAACTGTACTCCTTGTGGCCGGTGGACTTATGTCTCGTTCTTTTGATCTTGCTCCGCCTGGGTCTTCTAGGGAATCTGGGCTGATCTCTAAAAAAGGAGGGCTAGATGTTGTTTGTTCTCCACTAGTACTGGGAGTGGTAACGTTGGTACTAGTACTCGCCTGTTGTTTATCGGGTACATTTCTGGTGTTTGGGGGTCTTCTTGTTGGACGAGTGGTTGAGTCGGTATCAGATGAGGAAGTATCCGTTTGGGGGTTAAATGGTCGGTTGCGACGTTTTTGAGCGTAAACATCAGCCCATGAATAGACCTCATCAAGCTTGTAGTCAAGCGTATCGCGACGGAACTTCCTGACTTTGCGTTCATGTATTTCTTTCTGATACTTATCAAGTATGATTTTGGTTTCATCTAACATGGTTGTAAGTTCCTCCGCTGTTAGTAGATTCTTAATTTCGTTGTCCATTTCTTTCATTTCCAACTCCAGTTCCTTAAGGATGCCGGCTAGTTCCTCAACTATTAGTAATATTAGGTCGAGGCTACATTTATTCAAGATTCCATTCCATTTCTCCAGGAAGGTTTTGGAATTTTTACAAAGAGACGGTTTCAGTGAGATGCGTAATCCGCGTGGGATTCTGAGTGCCCTGTGGTAGCGCAATAACGTGCTCGCATGGAGCTTCTGATTTATGTGTCGTTTTGATAAGTAAATTAGCTGCTTCACACATTGCTCTTTATTCCTGATGGTAGTAGAGGGGCTAATGTCTTCCTCGATCAGCGAGTATATTCTTTCTTTCTCCGATTCATCGTAGGCCAATGTATGCGCTCTGGCTTCTGTGCTTTTACTAATATCATCAAATTGCATGATCGATGTGTGCTACCCCGTCGTAGACGGACTTGTGGATGAACAAATATTGGAGATGGCAGGGTGCACAACGTAGAGGTAGGTTAATTGATCAGTAAGGTACTTCTAGATTCTGGGTGCACTCATAGGGTGGTGTTATCCGTCTGAAACACCTTCAAATATCGGAATTGTCGTGTATGCGGAGCCCCGCAAGAACATCCCATGGTGAGGCACACCAATTTGGATCACACGAGGGTGCTTCTGTTTTGAGTTGTAAATCTTTATTATTTCATTTCTGTAGTTATTTACAGACGATCCCTTTAAGGATAATTAACTTCGATATTCAACAGCATATCGGGAGATGACCAGTGTTATAATCCATTTACATTTGAACATTGAACTCCAATGCATTTCGGGCATAGGCGCCCTTGATCACGGAGAGCTGGGGAGGAAGCGGAGAGAAGTGACAGTGAGGGAATGTATCATGTTGGGGAAGGTAAAGGGGATCTATTAAAGTGCTCTTGTGTGTGGGCTACTAACATGAGTGCGCGAAGCTAAAGTGCAGGGTGGGGTAAGTGGTGGGAGTATTACCGCTGGTGACACGAACAGACTATAAGTTCCAAGCTTTCATTACTCAAACTCTTACTTCAAAGTAACGCGTGGCGTCCTTAGACGTTCTCCATCAGTCATCCGTTTGCCGTCCCAAGCGCGTGTGAGATGGTCGGCTAAATAATTACATCAACAGAGATGACGGACTCGCGCCCGTGTGTGACGGGGGCCATATTGGAGTGGTGGAAACTAACTAGACACCATGCAGTGAAAATAAACATGCATAGGCAGATAAACAAAAGTGAACAGGGGTAAAAACCTATGGATAAAACAAGGGTAAAGAGGAAGGTGAAGCAGCAAAAATATAGTTAATATTACAGATAACAGCTAAATTCTGTACGATCATTGAGCCCGTGGGGCTTAAGAGTCTGCAGAAGGTAAATCCATTCGAGTTCTCTCTTTAGTAATAGTTTAGTATTGTCTATGCCTTCTTTTTTGAGCACAATCTCTAGAACCATGAATTTTAATTGGGCGATGGTATGGCGTGCTTCCATAAAGTGAAGGGCAATGCTGGATTTTTCAGTTTTAAGTCTGATGTTAGACTTGTGCTCATTCAGTCGGGTTTTGATTTTGCGTTCAGTCTTCCCTATGTATAGTTTGCCACATGGGCATTTGAGGGCGTAGATTAAGTTGGTGGAATTGCATGTGGCATCTACATGGAGTTTGATATTGTGTCCTTTCATGGGATGCTGTATTTCATTACCCCTGATTACACTGTTGCAGTGGCCGCAGTTCAAGCAAGGTTGGGTGCCACGGTGTCGTTTGGTTGGTTCTGTGGGCTTCGCCAATATTTCTTTAATGTTACGATTCCTGGTGTGGGCAAATATTGGAGGCTCATTGAAGATGCCTTGAAAGTCCGGTTCATTTTGCAATATTGGGCAGTGCTTCCAGATAATCTTTTTGTACGCTGCACTCGCAGTGGAAAATTTGGACACGAGGACCATACGTTGCTCTGTATTTCTGTGAGTCTTAGCCAGGCAGTCCTGTCTGGATATGTTGGCCACGCGGCTTCGTGCATCTTGCAGGACAGTCTCTGGGTAACCACGTGCCCGAAATCTGTCTGACATTTCCGTCATCCGTTGATGAACCATTGTCTCATCAGATACTATGCGCTTGACGCGCAGCATTTGGGAATACGGGAGATGTTTTTTCAAGGAGCCTTGGTGGAAGCTGCTGAAGTGGAGGGCATTATTTCTATCTGTGCTCTTTCTGTGGAGATCCGTGACGATGCCGTCAGTTGTATTCTTAATGTGGACATCTAAGAAGGCGATGTCAGTATCGCTGATTTGCCACGTGAGTTTAATTCGTGGGTCTTTGGTATTGGTTTCCGTCAAGAGATTATGGAGAGATTCTTTGGTATCTGCCCATAGAAAAAATAGGTCGTCAATGTACCGTAAAAATAGTTTAGTGTGTTTCTGAAAACTTGGGTTGGTATACAGATATTTTGTTTCAAAATTCTCCATGTAGGTATTGGCGTAGGACGGGGCAGCACAGTTTCCCATAGCCATCCCAGAGAGTTGCAAAAACCACTGATTGTCAACCTTGAAATAACTGTGATAGAGAATAAATATCATCAATTCCATCAAGAACGTTTGCATATCAGGATGAATGTTGCTTTTGAGAAGGATTTGTTCTATTGCCTCGATGCCCCCTGCGTGGGGTATTGATGTATATAATGAGCTCACATCGGCTGTGCAAAACACTAGAGGTTCATTGCTAGACATTTGGAAGTCAGACAATTTTGTGAGAAACTCCGTAGTGTCCTTGATGTGACTCAATGATTGAGTGACTAAAGGTTGTAAGTATTTGTCCAAGAATTTACCAGTGGTTTCATGGATCGATCGTTTGGTGGACACTATCGGTCTAAAAGGGGGGTTCATGAGATTCTTATGGATTTTTGGGCACATGTGGATCGTGGGACTTTTTGGATGTTCCACTAGAAGATACTTTTTGGTGCGTTCTTCTATGATTCCTAGTTGGAATGCTTTATTAACGATTTCCTTCAACTGATCGTGATATTCATTGGTAGGGTTACAGTTCAGAGCCATGTAGGTATCGGTATCTTGAATGTGTTCCCAAAGTTTATTGGTGTACATTTCACTGTCGAGTATAACAAGGGCCCCACCTTTGTCAGCTTTGGTAAGTTTTATGCTCGGATTGTTAGCTAGGGACTTCAGCGTATCCCGGTCTTTGATGGTTAGATTATGGGTTCTTCTTGGTGCCTTAAAGTTGATGTTTGCTGAATCTTTACGAACCAATGTCTCAAACAAGTCAATACATTTGTGACTGGTCGGTGCCTGATAAGTGCTCGGAGGTCGTAGACCTTTAAGTTCATCTGTTTTTTCCTTGGTTGATGGAGGCAATACGTTATCAAAAAAGTGTCTTAGTCTCAGTTTCCGGGTAAACTTAAAGGTGCTGACCTCAAGTTCCAGAAGATTGGTAGATGTCGTGGGGATAAATGACGTTCCTTTTTCTAACAAATTCATTTGATGGCTAGATATTTGGGTTTTAGAAATGTTAATCACGAGGCTACTTTCTTTGGTTTCTGGTCTTTTTTGGCAACTGTACTCCTTGTGGCCGGTGGACTTTGGAGTTCAATGTTCAAATGTAAATGGATTATAACACTGGTCATCTCCCGATATGCTGTTGAATATCGAAGTTAATTATCCTTAAAGGGATCGTCTGTAAATAACTACAGAAATGAAATAATAAAGATTTACAACTCAAAACAGAAGCACCCTCGTGTGATCCAAATTGGTGTGCCTCACCAGGGGATGTTCTTGCGGGGCTCCGCATACACGACAATTCCGATATTTGAAGGTGTTTCAGACGGATAACACCACCCTACGAGTGCACCCAGAATCTAGAAGTACCTTACTGATCAATTAACCTACCTCTACGTTGTGCACCCTGCCATCTCCAATATTTCCTCATGGGAACAGTCCAGCCCAAACTGCCAAGCCATGTCTTCCCTGTACCGGAATCAAGCATCCTAGGACCGGTTTCTGGCTTTCAGCTGTCTTCAGCCAGGATAGCTTCACTCCAGTGGCGTAGTGAGCACGGGACCCACGTCTGGGCATACCCTTCCCACATAGGGTGAATAGCAAAACAAATAAGATGATGGACGGAATGTTGCACAATGGCAAAACATTCACCCCCTTCCTGCGGGCGACTTAGTTTGTAATGGTACTTTCCTCTCCTTTGCTGAATCTCAGGAGTGCTTCTGGATCATAGGAGGGCCTTTTTTGCAATATGCATAACTCTCACGCAGTACGCATGAGATATGGGATTTCTTCCCGAGGAATTAACGAAGTCCCACACATTGATAGCGATTTTAGACCTAGGTACCCACAGGGGATTGATTTCCCTTTTATATGGCGCACTTAAGGCTGACCGCAGTATCGATGTCTCTTATATCCGAGATAGATATTCGGGCAATAAGCACGTCCAAACCCACGATGGGGTAAAATGCCCCTTTATTGGACAGGTAGGCAATACAAAGTATATTTGCATACAGATCATAATATAAACATTTCCCAAGCTAACACCCCCTGCCCCTAAGCAATATCCCCGTAGCAACTATTTCCCCACCTTGTTCAGTCCTGCCAAGGATCACGCATCAGGTGTGACACTCCCGCATTTCAGTGCGGTTTTGCGCATCACCGCACTGAAATGCAGTGTCACGCATTTTGCCACCTGCCAGTGCGCCACCAGCAGCGCCTGTGCACCTGCTCTGCTGCTCCAGAGAGACGTGCTGCGTTGCTGGGCTGGGTTTGTAAATAGTTAAATGTATCTGCTCTCAGCTCTGGAGTGGCTGAGAGCACTAGCCCTACAATGTATCTGCCCGGCCTGTGTCGCCTGGCAACACTGGGGCAATTTAGCGGCTGCGTCGCCGGCGCGGCGCGGCGCGGCTTTAAATAAAGTCGACTCACACTGCTGCCAATTAGGGGAAGGGGTTGCCCTCGGTCAGCAGTCGATAATCGGATGTGACGTACATTTTGTGAGAGGCTGCGGCAATGCCGTGGCACTGCTTGAACCTCCGCGCGGTAATTTAAACTATATCACGGGTGTGATCATCCCCGCAATTTAAGCCCACGTCACCGCGGCAGCGGCCGCCGGAGCCCAGAGCACACAGTGTGCGGCGCCTGCTGCTGAGCCGAGATTGCAGCCCGGGCGTTTGCTGAGGGGCCTTCCTTTGCAGCCAGGAGCACTCTTGGTGCTTCGAAGGGGCGCACAGCAGAGGTGAAGTAAAGTAGGCACCACGTGGGTGCAAGCGAACGTCCAGTGCCGGCTCAGTGTACTGTGAGGGTTCAGCAACTCAGCTGCTGAGTGCGGACTTAGAACCCTGCAGCTGGGATCCTCATGGAGGAGCCCGGCCTCTGCCAGCTCTCTTCTCTGTGACAGAACTACGGGAGAATCAGCCGAGTCATCCCTGCTATAGGAAGTGCAAGGTACGGGGCAGGAGAGACGTAGGGAGAGGAGAGCGCAGCCATGGAGGGCACAGCTGACCCCTGCAGTACGTCCTGCGAGATCAAGACTGTGGTAAGAGGTCCGCCTGTGCCCAGAAAAGTGGTTTACTATATATAGAACCCGTTACACAGTAACAGTCACCTGCCATCTCCGGCCCAGCCCGCCCTTCTCTCCTCACATGGAAGCGAGAAGCATGCCATGAGGGGGCTCAGTCTGGATACTTCACCCCTAATATAATGAAATTGGCCCAGACCAGTCCAACAATGGGGGAGGTTTCTTTTTGCAAGGCGATATGTTTTTTACCATCGAGGAAAGCATACTTGACATGTAGGAGTGATGGGTTTGCACTACATGATGAATAAGAAATTATTTTTTAACATTCCATTTTTAACTCCGCAAACATGTTTCTCCAGCGCAGTGGAAGAGGTATTGACTGATTTTAGCTGCCTGAGATTTCACGTTATGATGAAAGGAAGTGTTTTTGATTCTACTTGAATGTGTGGTCCCTTGCTGGGCAACGTTTCACTCTCCCTCTTCCTTGACAATGTTATATGGTATGGTATGGTTTGGGGTTTGAACTGAAGAACTCATTATAAAATCTCTAATACCAGAATCTTTAGCCTCATGAGGTCACCAAAAAGTCCTGGAGAGTTCGGAGCTAGTTTTCATGTTACACCCATGCAGCCATCCATACCTGAGGGTGCATGTGCCCTGCTCTCCACATTCGGCCTCAGCAGCATATTACTTGTAAGACCTGAGCGCTTCTGTTTTTATAAATGACAAAAACCTTTTCTGAAAAGCAGCGTGAAAATGCAAAAGGGAGAAATGGTCCCTCAGGGAAAAAAAACACACTTTAACTAGTTACAGTTCACATTTAATGGTTCTAAAATGATTTCTTAATTACCATGATTGATCATCTGTGTGAAAATTCTATCTCCATGGAGTTTTAAAAGATACGCCTATTGTTAGCCTGAAATATGAAATGGCTCCTCTCGGAACCCCTTCCTGTAACCATCATCTTAGAAAGGGGCAGTAGGTTAGTGACTTTGCATTTCAGGGGTTTCGCAGCAGCTTGAAAGTCTTTCCAAAGCATGTTATTGTTATAGAGGGCATAATTTCTGGCATTTAGCTTTTTCCATGGACTTGAGTGCTTGGTTTTATTCTGGGGCAAAAAAGTCTCTGAGAACTGCAGTCACGCCGTCTGTCTCCGGTTAATGCACTTCCATTTGTGGTGCTTTGCTGCAGTTTTAAGATCTTCTTAGAGTTTCTTGTTGCTCGGATGGGTGTATTTTTTATATTTATCTGTTTCCCTCGTCATCATTGCTTGATGTTGCTCACGAGAAAGTGTCACTCATAGTCGCTGAAATGTCACTCATAATTACACTGATATTATGAAAATGTCACGCATAGCAATCTGAAACCTTGGCAGCTATGCTTGTTTGGCCTAAACCTCCTCCCCAAACGCCTATCTCCATCTCCTGCCTACCTCTTGCCTCCAACTTCTCTCCCTTGGTCACCTCTGTCCAAACCTATTCCTAATGCCCCCAACCCTTCCTGCATGTCTTGATCTCCTCCAACTCTGCCACTAGGAAAAACTCTAACTCAGGTGTTTTTCCTGTCCCCCCCTTTTGCCAGCTGTTACCATATAATTTTTTTTAGACTACTGTCGCCAAACAGGTTAAACTCTTTATTCAAGTATAAACCAAATTCTTTGAAATCACAACCCGTTAAACTGTGGCCATAACAGTAAATGACTTTGTCACAATAAATATATATCCAGGGAAACTACCATCCCAAAGGACTATTGCAAGGAGTGAAGGATGGAAAAATAGTGCAGTGAAAATGAGGAGGGGGAAAAAAGGTAGGGGGAGGGCGGATGAAGGGGGTGGGGGAGGAGCAATTTCTGAAAAAACATTAGTATGAATGCTGTCGCTTAAACAGCATAGTTTCAACACCACGTATGTAAATTTAAAATCTTAGCAATCATTTCTCTTATATTCAAATATAAATTTTGCTTCCGATAAAAGACAAGTGGAACACATCATGCCTAAAAAACTGAAAATTATCCTTAGCAATCTCATCATGAACTAACCAATGTATACCATTGCTAAAACAAAAACGTTGTAAATCTCGGTTAACTTTCCTTCTTGCTCGTTCTACAGTGGTGAAACTGTCTGCCCCTCTCCAGATTCTGCGAGGTATGAGAGCAGTCAGGATGAGTTGAGTTTTGGGCCAGGTCTTTGAGAAAAGTTCCAAATCAGTTTTTATTTCTATCAAAAGCCCCAAACCGGATAATTGGACAAGATCATTTTCCCCAAGATGTAACAAAACCACTTCCGGCTTTATCTTAGCGGATAACTCACTTACTAGCGGCAAAATCGGACCCCATTTCATACCACTTTTCCCCCTCCAAGAAAACACAACTTCTTCAGAAGAGAAACCTAATTTCTTTCTAAAAGTGCAGTTTTTCTGCTTGGTTAGCTGCCCATTTGATGAAGGAGTGACCAATGATCCATACTTGCTGGTGAGACTGATCAAAACCTAAAAAGATAAGACAATTAATATCCCTAGCCTCAACTGTCATGCTCCAGCTGTAGCATAAAAAACAATCGGAAGACCATCGCCCTAACTTTTTAACGCCACTGTTGGACTTGGCCCTTCTGGCAGGTTCACCCCTGAACTTTTAATATTACATAATTATAGTGATTTCTGGTCTTTGCGTACTTTGCGTACTTTGACACTGTGTCCCAGTGTAAAGTGCGTGCGCTCTCTGAGTGCGTGCCTCCCATAGGAATGCATGGGGGATATGTGTGTCCATGGTAGTTCCTGATGTATGAGGAGTGCAGGGTCGAGTTTGGTATGTGCAGGCTCGTGTGATTAAATGCTGCGCGATGATGTGCGTGGAGTTATTGTGTCTAGTGTGGAAGTGCCACTTCTAGAAGTTGGGATGTCTGTGCAGTTAATGTGAATTGACTGTCTGGCTTGTGATTGGCTGGAGCTGGCTGGTGTACCTGGTTCCAGGAGTCAGGATGGGTCTGCCCCGGTGGTGAAGGCAGAGGGGCTGAGCAAAACAAAGTGCTCAAGAACCTGTTGCATCTGGTTCGCCCCTTGCCTGCACCGTTGACAACAAAGGATTTCTGTGTATAAAAGAGAGGCTGTGGCCCCATGAAAATGTTCTTGTTTCCTGACTTGAATATACCAGGGGCGTGCTGCTGCTGGGGCCCAGGGGAAGGCTTGCCTCCCTGGGCCCTGGATGTCTGGATACCTGGAGTTCTGGCTTGGATCCTAACAGGAGGGGTCTTGCTGCTAGTGGGGCCCAGGAGGGGCCGCCATGGGGGATGTCTCCTTGCTGGAGTGCCTGTGTGCTGGCCCCTGGGCCCTACATTGCCCCTCCTGATGTCCAGGACCTTGTTGGACCTTTTGATTCCTCCTTTGCCTTGGCCCCAGTGCTGTGGCTGCCTCTAGAACCTTGAATCGCTATCTTTCACTTGCCCAGCTGAGGAGAAGTGCTTGGGCCCATGCAGCGGGATGCTGCGGGTCCAGTGGGAGGGAATCCCGTCGTGAGAGATTCCCCCATGAGGCCTTCAGTGCGCAAGTGCCCACCCTGTGTCTTCGTTTTTAGTTTCCTAATTGCAGCGGGTGCCCACCCCGCTTATTGGCATCCAGAGCGGGTGCCCACCCCGCTTCCACGTTCTTTTTTATTCCGAGGGTGCCTACCCCTCATGTGAGTGCTGATTGCCGCCGCCGGGGCCTGCCTGGTTGTGGGCAGGGCAGCCGGACAGAAGCAGAAGTGGCGATGCAGCCGGCCATTGCGGGGCTCCCATGTGGAGGAGAGACCCCGCAGTTGCTGCCGGCGAAGAGGAAGCGATACAAAAGGGGATGATGGACGGAGCGTTTGAGCAAATCAAACACTCACCCCCAGTCAACTGATCTGGGTTTAATCCATCACCATTCTTTAGCCCACTCAGCCACCCCATTTCAGACATGGCTATATGCAAATCAGTCTGACCCTGTGCCTCCTGGGAACAGTCCAGCCCGAACTGCCAAGCCATGTCTTCCATGGACCGGAAACAAGCATCCTGGGACCGGTTTCGGATTCATAATCCTTATCAGCCAGGCTATCTTGAATCCAGTGGCCAAGTGAGCAAGGGACTCACGTCTGAGTATACCCTGCCACACTTAGGGCGAACAAAGCGATACAAAAGGGAATGATGGACGGAGCGTTTGAGCAAATCAAACACTCACCCCCAGTCAACTGATCTGGGTTTAATCCATCACCATTCTTTAGCCCACTCAGCCACCCCATTTCAGACATGGCTATATGCAAATCAGTCTGACCCTGTGCCTCCTGGGCATGAATCCGAAACCGGTCCCAGGATGCTTGTTTCCGGTCCATGGAAGACATGGCTTGGCAGTTCGGGCTGGACTGTTCCCATGAGGCACAGGGTCAAACTGATTTGCATATAGCCATGTCTGAAATGGGGTGGCTGAGTGGGCTAAAGAATGGTGATGGATTAAACCCAGATCAGTTGACTGGGGGTGAGTGTTTGATTGGCTCAAACGCTCCGTCCATCATCCCCTTTTGTATTGCTTTGTTCGCCCTAAGTGTGGCAGGGTATGCTCAGACGTGAGTCCCTTGCTCACTTGGCCACTGGATTCAAGATAGCCTGGCTGATGAAGATTATGAATCCGAAACCGGTCCCAGGATGCTTGTTTCCGGTCCATGGAAGACATGGCTTGACAGTTTGGGCTGGACTGTTCCCATGAGGCACAGGGTCAAACTGATTTGCATATAGCCATGTCTGAAATGGGGTGGCTGAGTGGGCTAAAGAATGGTGATGGATTAAACCCAGATCAGTTGACTGGGGGTGAGTGTTTGATTGGCTCAAACGCTCCGTCCATCATCCCCTTTTGTATTGCTTTGTTCGCCCTAAGTGTGGCAGGGTATGCTCAGCCGTGAGTCCCTTGCTCACTTGGCCACTGGATTCAAGATAGCCTGGCTGATGAGGATTATGAATCCGAAACCGGTCCCAGGATGCTTGTTTCCGGTCCATGGAAGACATGGCTTGGCAGTTCGGGCTGGACTGTTCAAATGAGGCACAGGGTCAAACTGATTTGCATATAGCCATGTCTGAAATGGGGTGGCTGAGTGGGCTAAAGAATGGTGATGGATTAAACCCAGATCAGTTGACTGGGGGTGAGTGTTTGATTGGCTCAAACGCTCCGTCCATCATCCCCTTTTGTATTGCTTTGTTCGCCCTAAGTGTGGCAGGGTATGCTCAGACGTGAGTCCCTTGCTCACTTGGCCACTGGATTCAAGATAGCCTGGCTGATGAGGATTATGAATCCGAAACCGGTCCCAGGATGCTTGTTTCCGGTCCATGGAAGACATGGCTTGGCAGTTCGGGCTGGACTGTTCCCATGAGGCACAGGGTCAAACTGATTTGCATATAGCCATGTCTGAAATGGGGTGGCTGAGTGGGCTAAAGAATGGTGATGGATTAAACCCAGATCAGTTGACTGGGGGTGAGTGTTTGATTGACTCAAACGCTCCGTCCATCATCCCCTTTTGCATTGCTTTGTTCGCCCTAAGTGTGGCAGGGTATGCTCAGACGTGAGTCCCTTCCTCACTTGGCCACTGGATTCAAGATAGCCTGGCTGATGAGGATTATGAATCCGAAACCGGTCCGAGGATGCTTGTTTCTGGTCCATGGAAGACATGGCTTGGCAGTTCGGGCTGGACTGTTCCCATGAGGCACAGGGTCAAACTGATTTGCATATAGCCATGACTGAAATGGGATGGCTGAGTGGGCTAAAGAATGGTGATGGATTAAACCCAGATCAGTTGACTGGGGGTGAGTGTTTGATTGGCTCAAACGCTCCGTCCATCATCCCCTTTTGTATTGCTTTGTTCGCCCTAAGTGTGGCAGGGTATGCTCAGACGTGAGTCCCTTGCTCACTTGGCCACTGGATTCAAGATAGCCTGGCTGATGAGGATTATGAATCCGAAACCGGTCCCAGGATGCTTGTTTCCGGTCCATGGAAGACATGGCTTGGCAGTTCGGGCTGGCCTGTTCCCATGAGGCACAGGGTCAAACTGATTTGCATATAGCCATGTCTGAAATGGGGTGGCTGAGTGGGCTACAGAATGGTGATGGATTAAACCCAGATCAGTTGACTGGGGGTGAGTGTTTGATTGGCTCAAACGCTCCGTCCATCATCCCCTTTTGTATTGCTTTGTTCGCCCTAAGTGTGGCAGGGTATGCTCAGACGTGAGTCCCTTGCTCACTTGGCCATTGGATTCAGGATAGCCTGGCTGATGAGGATTATGAATCCGAAACCGGTCCCAGGATGCTTGTTTCCGGTCCATGGAAGACATGGCTTGGCAGTTCGGGCTGGACTGTTCCCATGAGGCACAGGGTCAAACTGATTTGCATATAGCCATGTCTGAAATGGGGTGGCTGAGTGGGCTAAAGAATGGTGATGGATTAAACCCAGATCATTTGACTGGGGGTGAGTGTTTGATTGGCTCAAACGCTCCGTCCATCATCCCCTTTTGTATTGCTTTGTTCGCCCTAAGTGTGGCAGGGTATGCTCAGACGTGAGTCCCTTGCTCACTTGGCCACTGGATTCAAGATAGCCTGGCTGATGAGGATTATGAATCCGAAACCGGTCCCAGGATGCTTGTTTCCGGTCCATGGAAGACATGGCTTGGCAGTTCGGGCTGGACTGTTCCCATGAGGCGCAGGGTCAAACTGATTTGCATATAGCCATGTCTGAAATGGGGTGGCTGAGTGGGCTAAAGAATGGTGATGGATTAAACCCAGATCAGTTGACTGGGGGTGAGTGTTTGATTGGCTCAAACGCTCCGTCCATCATCCCCTTTTGCATTGCTTTGTTCGCCCTAAGTGTGGCAGGGTATGCTCAGACGTGAGTCCCTTGCTCACTTGGCCACTGGATTCAAGATAGCCTGGCTGATGAGGATTATGAATCCGAAACCGGTCCCAGGATGCTTGTTTCCGGTCCATGGAAGAAATGGCTTGGCAGTTCGGGCTGGACTGTTCCCATGAGGCACAGGGTCAAACTGATTTGCATATAGCCATGTCTGAAATGGGGTGGCTGAGTGGGCTAAAGAATGGTGATGGATTAAACCCAGATCAGTTGACTGGGGGTGAGTGTTTGATTGGCTCAAACGCTCCGTCCATCATCCCCTTTTGTATTGCTTTGTTCGCCCTAAGTGTGGCAGGGTATGCTCAGACGTGAGTCGCTTGCTCACTTGGCCACTGGATTCAAGATAGCCTGGCTGATGAGGATTATGAATCCGAAACCGGTCCCAGGATGCTTGTTTCCGGTCCATGGAAGACATGGCTTGGCAGTTCGGGCTGGACTGTTCCCATGAGGCACAGGGTCAAACTGATTTGCATATAGCCATGTCTGAAATGGGGTGGCTGAGTGGGCTAAAGAATGGTGATGGATTAAACCCAGATCAGTTGACTGGGGTGAGTGTTTGATTGGCTCAAACGCTCCGTCCATCATCCCCTTTTGTATTGCTTTGTTCGCCCTAAGTGTGGCAGGGTATGCTCAGACGTGAGTCCCTTGCTCACTTGGCCACTGGATTCAAGATAGCCTGGCTGATGAGGATTATGAATCCGAAACCGGTCCCAGGATGCTTGTTTCCGGTCCATGGAAGACATGGCTTGACAGTTCGGGCTGGACTGTTCCCATGAGGCACAGGGTCAAACTGATTTGCACATAGCCATGTCTGAAATGGGGTGGCTGAGTGGGCTAAAGAATGCTGATGGATTAAACCCAGATCAGTTGACTGGGGGTGAGTGTTTGATTGGCTCAAACGCTCCATCCATCATCCCCTTTTTTATTGCTTTGTTTGCCATAAGTGTGGCAGGGTATGCTCAGACGTGAGTCCCTTGCTCACTTGGACACTGGATTAAAGATAGCCTGGCTGATGAGGATTATGAATCCGAAACCGGTCCCAGGATGCTTGTTTCCGGTCCATGGAAGACATGGCTTGGCAGTTCGGGCTGGACTGTTCCCATGAGGCACAGGGTCAAACTGATTTGCATATAGCCATGTCTGAAATGGGGTGGCTGAGTGGGCTAAAGAATGCTGATGGATTAAACCCAGATCAGTTGACTGGGGGTGAGTGTTTGATTGGCTCAAACGCTCCATCCATCATCCCCTTTTTTATTGCTTTGTTTGCCATAAGTGTGGCAGGGTATGCTCAGACGTGAGTCCCTTGCTCACTTGGACACTGGATTAAAGATAGCCTGGCTGATGAGGATTATGAATCCGAAACCGGTCCCAGGATGCTTGTTTCCGGTCCATGGAAGACATGGCTTGGCAGTTCGGGCTGGACTGTTCCCATGAGGCACAGGGTCAAACTGATTTGCATATAGCCATGACTGAAATGGGGTGGCTGAGTGGGCTAAAGAATGGTGATGGATTAAACCCAGATCAGTTGACTGGGGGTGAGTGTTTGATTGGCTCAAACGCTCCGTCCATCATCCCCTTTTGTATTGCTTTGTTCGCCCTAAGTGTGGCAGGGTATGCTCAGACGTGAGTCCCTTGCTCACTTGGCCACTGGATTCAAGATAGCCTGGCTGATGAGGATTATGAATCCGAAACCGGTCCCAGGATGCTTGTTTCCGGTCCATGGAAGACATGGCTTGGCAGTTCGGGCTGGACTGTTCCCATGAGGCACAGGGTCAAACTGATTTGCATATAGCCATGTCTGAAATGGGGTGGCTGAGTGGGCTACAGAATGGTGATGGATTAAACCCAGATCAGTTGACTGGGGGTGAGTGTTTGATTGGCTCAAACGCTCCGTCCATCATCCCCTTTTGTATTGCTTTGTTCGCCCTAAGTGTGGCAGGGTATGCTCAGACGTGAGTCCCTTGCTCACTTGGCCATTGGATTCAGGATAGCCTGGCTGATGAGGATTATGAATCCGAAACCGGTCCCAGGATGCTTGTTTCCGGTCCATGGAAGACATGGCTTGGCAGTTCGGGCTGGACTGTTCCCATGAGGCACAGGGTCAAACTGATTTGCATATAGCCATGTCTGAAATGGGGTGGCTGAGTGGGCTAAAGAATGGTGATGGATTAAACCCAGATCAGTTGACTGGGGGTGAGTGTTTGATTGGCTCAAACGCTCCGTCCATCATCCCCTTTTGTATTGCTTTGTTCGCCCTAAGTGTGGCAGGGTATGCTCAGACGTGAGTCCCTTGCTCACTTGGCCACTGGATTCAAGATAGCCTGGCTGATGAGGATTATGAATCCGAAACCGGTCCCAGGATGCTTGTTTCCGGTCCATGGAAGACATGGCTTGGCAGTTCGGGCTGGACTGTTCCCATGAGGCACAGGGTCAAACTGATTTGCATATAGCCATGTCTGAAATGGGGTGGCTGAGTGGGCTAAAGAATGGTGATGGATTAAACCCAGATCAGTTGACTGGGGGTGAGTGTTTGATTGGCTCAAACGCTCCGTCCATCATCCCCTTTTGCATTGCTTTGTTCGCCCTAAGTGTGGCAGGGTATGCTCAGACGTGAGTCCCTTGCTCACTTGGCCACTGGATTCAAGATAGCCTGGCTGATGAGGATTATGAATCCGAAACCGGTCCCAGGATGCTTGTTTCCGGTCCATGGAAGAAATGGCTTGGCAGTTCGGGCTGGACTGTTCCCATGAGGCACAGGGTCAAACTGATTTGCATATAGCCATGTCTGAAATGGGGTGGCTGAGTGGGCTAAAGAATGGTGATGGATTAAACCCAGATCAGTTGACTGGGGGTGAGTGTTTGATTGGCTCAAACGCTCCGTCCATCATCCCCTTTTGTATTGCTTTGTTCGCCCTAAGTGTGGCAGGGTATGCTCAGACGTGAGTCCCTTGCTCACTTGGCCACTGGATTCAAGATAGCCTGGCTGATGAGGATTATGAATCCGAAACCGGTCCCAGGATGCTTGTTTCCGGTCCATGGAAGACATGGCTTGGCAGTTCGGGCTGGACTGTTCCCATGAGGCACAGGGTCAAACTGATTTGCATATAGCCATGTCTGAAATGGGGTGGCTGAGTGGGCTAAAGAATGGTGATGGATTAAACCCAGATCAGTTGACTGGGGGTGAGTGTTTGATTGGCTCAAACGCTCCGTCCATCATCCCCTTTTGTATTGCTTTGTTCGCCCTAAGTGTGGCAGGGTATGCTCAGACGTGAGTCCCTTGCTCACTTGGCCACTGGATTCAAGATAGCCTGGCTGATGAGGATTATGAATCCGAAACCGGTCCCAGGATGCTTGTTTCCGGTCCATGGAAGACATGGCTTGACAGTTCGGGCTGGACTGTTCCCATGAGGCACAGGGTCAAACTGATTTGCACATAGCCATGTCTGAAATGGGGTGGCTGAGTGGGCTAAAGAATGCTGATGGATTAAACCCAGATCAGTTGACTGGGGGTGAGTGTTTGATTGGCTCAAACGCTCCATCCATCATCCCCTTTTTTATTGCTTTGTTTGCCATAAGTGTGGCAGGGTATGCTCAGACGTGAGTCCCTTGCTCACTTGGACACTGGATTAAAGATAGCCTGGCTGATGAGGATTATGAATCCGAAACCGGTCCCAGGATGCTTGTTTCCGGTCCATGGAAGACATGGCTTGGCAGTTCGGGCTGGACTGTTCCCATGAGGCACAGGGTCAAACTGATTTGCATATAGCCATGTCTGAAATGGGGTGGCTGAGTGGGCTAAAGAATGGTGATGGATTAAACCCAGATCAGTTGACTGGGGGTGAGTGTTTGATTGGCTCAAACGCTCCGTCCATCATCCCCTTTTGTATTGCTTTGTTCGCCCTAAGTGTGGCAGGGTATGCTCAGACGTGAGTCCCTTGCTCACTTGGCCACTGGATTCAAGATAGCCTGGCTGATGAGGTTTATGAATCCGAAACCGGTCCCAGGATGCTTGTTTCCGGTCAATGGAAGACATGGCTTGGCAGTTCGGGCTGGACTGTTCCCATGAGGCACAGGGTCAAACTGATTTGCATATAGCCATGTCTGAAATGGGGTGGCTGAGTGGGCTAAAGAATGGTGATGGATTAAACCCAGATCAGTTGACTGGGGGTGAGTGTTTGATTGGCTCAAACACTCCGTCCATCATCCCCTTTTGTATTGCTTTGTTCGCCCTAAGTGTGGCAGGGTATGCTCAGCCGTGAGTCCCTTGCTCACTTGGCCACTGGATTCAAGATAGCCTGGCTGATGAGGATTATGAATCCGAAACCGGTCCCAGGATGCTTGTTTCCGGTCCATGGAAGACATGGATTGGCAGTTCGGGCTGGACTGTTCCCATGAGGCACAGGGTCAAACTGATTTGCATATAGCCATGTCTGAAATGGGGTGGCTGAGTGGGCTAAAGAATGGTGATGGATTAAACCCAGATCAGTTGACTGGGGGTGAGTGTTTGATTGGCTCAAACGCTCCGTCCATCATCCCCTTTTGTATTGCTTTGTTCGCCCTAAGTGTGGCAGGGTATGCTCAGACGTGAGTCCCTTGCTCACTTGGCCACTGGATTCCAGATAGCCTGGCTGATGAGGATTATGAATCCGAAACCGGTCCCAGGATGCTTGTTTCCGGTCCATGGAAGACATGTCTTGGCAGATCGGGCTGGACTGTTCCCATGAGGCACAGGGTCAAACTGATTTGCATATAGCCATGTCTGAAATGGGGTGGCTGAGTGGGCTAAAGAATGGTGATGGATTAAACCCAGATCAGTTGACTGGGGGTGAGTGTTTGATTGGCTCAAACGCTCCGTCCATCATCCCCTTTTGTATTGCTCGGCGGAAGAGGAAGCAGCGCGATTGTTCTGGGGTCTCTCATGCACTGGAGGGAGCCCTGGAAGAAGAGGAGCCCGGAGCCTTGAGGGCTCCACCTCCCAAGTCCCGGTCCCGAGATGGGGGACCGGGTAAAGCCATGCGCCTTGTCAAGGCAGGGCCCTGGTAGGAAGAGAGAGCCCCGCCGTCTATTGCTGCGGAGGGGGCACAAGGCACACTACCAGTGCCTGCCCCCGCCACTTCTGCTGAGAGAGAGAGAGCCTCCACCCGACAGAGCCGGTTAGTAGGGCCCGGGGGGAGGCGACAGATATAGTGCCAGCAAGGGCACCGAATCCAGAGCGGCCCCGGGTGCTCAGTGGGCGAGGGGCTAAGTCAAGAGAAGGGGCCCCCGTGGGGTCCCCCCCAGGCGCTGGAGTAGTGCCCTGTCTCAGAGTGGCACCGGATGGCATCGGGCCGCTCCCTCGATGGCCGTCTTTGTTCCTAAGGCCAGAGGGGGCACCGTGCTTTGTCCTGAGCGGCTCCAGATGGCAGTGAGCCGCTCCAACATGGTATTTGTTTAAGGAGCCCCCCATTAATTTTCCGAGCCAGTGAGCTCCAGGGGGCAAGTTTCCAATACAGAGCCCCGTGGCTCCTAGGCCCCAGTTATTTTAGGAGCCAGATGGCTTACAGGGGTCCAGGGTTCATTTTACAGAGCCCCGTGTGGCTCCAGCGCTCCACACCCCAGAGCACATTTGTGTTCAGAGCCTAAAGGGCTCCACCATTTTGTGCATGATTTTTTCCAGAGCCTAGAGGGCTACAACCTGTAGCGCAGTTTACTCAAAGGGCCAGTGAGAGTCCATGTCGCAGTAGGTTTTTCTTTCTAGGGGACCTGTCTTCGAACCCAGGAGTGAGTCGCACTCCTTCGCCCCTACCTTGGCCTTCCACAGCTGGGCAGCACTTAGTGCCAGCTGCAGCGTTTAGGCCCCAGTTCTTGTTCTCAGCTGCCCAGCAAGTAGTGGGCAGCTGCAATGTTTAGGCTTGGCGCAGTGGCGCAACCTGGACTTTCACTGCTTATGCAGCAGCCCTGACTCTGTGGACATAGGGCATTTGAGCCCCTTCCCAAATGGCCAGGGGCGTTGTTACATTTATGGGGCGCAGGCCTTACTGTGATTTATGTGATTTATGTGCTAATGCTTTGGGTGTTAGGAAATGTACTGTGTGTAGTATGTTTTGCGCACCCTGTTTGATGCCTCTAGATATGATTTATGCATAGAAGGTTGTTTTACCTGTTTAGGTTTATGTTAGGGAGATTATACGTCCCGGTGTGATTTACGCCCATAGTGTAAGGTTTACTTAGGTGGTGAGGGTCTAATGTAGTTAGACTGGTGGGATACTGTGCATGATTGATTTCATGGCACAGACTGTTGCAAGTGCAGTGCTTATCAGTGTTTATTGGCTGTACGTTCTATGACATATTTTTACTTGTATGTGTATGATTTAGTTCACTGTGACCAAGTTATCTACTTTTACCAAGTGCTGATACTGCCAGTGGTCCATATGGCCCAGTCAGGTGTACATAATCCCTTGTAAATATTGCCCGTGCCAGCTGGCACAATGTATATGGTGTGATTACTATCTGATGTGTTTTGAGAATACAAAGGCTATTTTTGATATAACCTTGTGTGGAGTTCCTTTTGTGGGGGGGCCCGGGATGTTTTGGCTGGTGGGTGCTGGCGCAAATGCTTTACACATTGCCTCCGGGATAAGCCTTACTGCTCGTGCCAGGCTACCAAGGGGGTGAGCAGGGGTTATCTTTGGCATGTAACTCCCTTGCCCTGACTAGAGTGGTGGTTTCTGCCTGGCTTTGACGCAAGCCTCAGCCAACCAGAAATCCCATTTCTAACAGTCACTAACAGAGAACCCCCATCTGGCCGCTTCTGAGGCCGCCCCAATGCAAAAAGAGTGTGTACCACATTTTTTTGGGGTCCTCACCAAGTCTCTTCAATGACTTTCTTAACACAGCTAACAATTGGGATGCCTTTAGTCATATACCGTCTTGATGGCGAAAAATAAATGTCGAACTTGCACCTCCTATTGCTATAAAATCGAACCATACTTGTATGGGGCATAGAAAACCTCCTATAGTCTGTAAAACTACTGTTGAACCTCTCCCTGTCTGGTCAGTTTTTGAGTGTTCTAGAACGATTTAAATATTGGAATGAATCAGGGATATGTTTTTAGTTTTTATATCTTCGTTAATGTCAGTTCCCAGCAGTTCTGATACCCTAAAAGCTCCAAAAAAGAGCCAAACCATACACAGTTTTTGCAAATGGATCTTGAATTCAGAGAAACAAATCTCATGCTGAATAATGATTATCTTATATATTGCTTTAGTGATATAGGTTCTTTCTTGTATAAACCTCTCCTTTTTGTCTTTGCCCATCCTTACAACATCCTCTTACCCATTTCACCTGCCGATGGCTCATAACCCCAAAATGATTCCTGTAAAATGAGATACCCGCTGGCTTACCGGCTATTGTGGTGGAGGAAACGCTCTTGTTGATATTAAGCATTATAAAGTTAACTACATCCTCTCTGCTCTGTTGCAAACCCCTTCTACTGCAAATTCTATACATTGCACCTGAGTCTAAAAACTCCAGCCAAACTCTTCTGTAAGCCAATTTGGTGCTTTTTGCTAGGGAATTCTCGACAAGTTGGTAAGCATTCATATCACCAAATTCCATATCTCGCTGGAAATGGGAGTCCTCCGTACATCTGCTCCGGGTGCCAAATCACGGAATCTCTCCCACAACATTGACACACCTATTCATACCAAAAATACAAATATCTTTGCTGTTCGCAATTAATTTAGAAGAAAAACTGGGCATGTGCATTGTTTGGCCACTAGATGGTGCACTTGTAGCATTAGAGACTTTCTTTGAACCTGTATTTTTTGGCCCGACTCGTTTTTTAAAATTAGTCTTCCTGGTAATTGAGAAGGAGGGCACTGCCTGTGTGCGCGTCTTGCCCCTCCTACTGTTTGCCATATCTGTGGAGCGCGGAGTACGCGGGGACCCATGGAGCTGCGCAGGCACCAAAGGTGGGTGCTCTCCCAGCGAGGCCTTCTGTTGCGAGGGGTTGCCTCCTGCAGACGGTGTAGGCGAGCCCTCGCTAGACATACAAGCGACGACTGCCGCCGAAACACACCCCGCTACCTGGCACCCCCTCAGCTCCATGCCGACCCACGTTTGAGATAAAGTCCCCGGCATAAGTAAATCCTCCCGCCCTGCTTCTGCCAGTATCCGCAGTGCTTCCCTGACAGAAGCGGCGGATTCCATTTCGACAATATGCCGCAAACAACACTTTTTAAAATTAAATGACACAGAGCGCCAAAATTCGCCGCCCTACCTCTCCGAGGCTAGGCAAAGTGCGCCACATAGAATGTTGCAACCCTAAAGCTCGCGCTACTCATGGGCCAGCCAATCACAGTAAATCTACCTACCCAACAAAGCGGGGGGGCTGTACCATTGCCTGAAATTGCCCGGGTAGACTCTGCGCTTTCCTTCAAGGACCACACCATGAAGGTGGCTGCCACATGTTATGGAATATTGCGTGGTATTAGACCAGTCTTGAAGTACTTTGATCCCCCTACCAGACAGCTCGTAGTTCAGGCCTCAATACTATCTAGGCTGGACTACGGTAGCTCATTGCTGTTAGGGGTGAATCAAGCGGAGGCCTCCAGGCTCCAAAGAGTACAAAATGCCGCGGCACGAGCCATTGTGGGCCTTCCCAGACACTGTTCGGTGTCGGGTACCATCATGGCCTTGCATTGGCTCCCGGTCAGACAGCGAATCAAGTTCAAGGCGCTGTGTCTGGCCTTCAAAATTTTGAAAACCTCTTCGCCACCGGCACTTGTTACTCTGCTTACACCCTATGTGCCATCGAGATCTTTAAGATCGGAGGGTCTCCATTTGGCTGTCTGCCCACGCTTCAGGTTGAGCAGGATGGGTGGCCGTTCTTTTAGGGTTCTAGCGGCTGGCCTATGGAACTCGTTACCAGTCCACATTCGTGCTCTTGAGGATATGTTCGCCTTCAGGCAGGCCATTAAAACTTTCCTCTTTCCAGTTTCTGGCTAGTCTTTTTAGTGTGTTATGTTATAGCATCTGTCAAAGCGCCAGGACGCCCCTTTGCTGGGGCAGCTGTGCGCTCAAGAAATTTTAATAACATAACATAACATAACATAACACACTCTGCGAGTGTCACCCCCAGGAGCCCCCATTGACAGACCTACCCATACCCCTCACAGACATTGAATTGAGGCGAGCATTTACACAGGTATGGAAAGGGGCCAGCAATGTTCGCTTCAAACGTATACAATTTCTTTATCTGCATTGTACATATATTACCCCTCTCAGATTAGCGCACAATATTGCGTCGCACTCCCTCTGAATGTTCCTGACATGGGATTGCCCTCGGCTCCGGCATTATTGCTCAGGGGTATTGGAGAAGCTCCGAGAGGCCACTGGGCTTTGGATTGAGGAAACTCTCAAGCATTGCCTTTTAGGGGTTTTGCTAACCCCAAAGACAAGGAACAGAATGCAATATCCATTTGCAAATTTAGGTCTGGTACTCGCGAGGCACGGCATAGCAAAACACTGAATGCAACCCATGCTCCCTAAATTGCCAAGATGGATAGCGGGTATGTGTGAATAGGGGGTGGCTGAAGAGCGACGTCTGCGCATATTCCGTCTGGACGAAAAGGCCGAACGGGATTTAGAGACATGGGGATTATTGCTGAACAAATTACGGGCCCCTGGACAGGTGGCTGTGCGGCCCGATACCCATTTACAGACTTGTACCCCTGACGCACAGACAGGGAGTGATGGTGGTACCCCTAATAGTCCAGATAATACCAATTAACACAGAATCCTTTGGGCTTCTCAGATGATGAGGGAGACAGGCCGGTCACTGCGGAGGGTAGATACCAGAGATCTTAATTTAGGTTGGTGCAGGAAGTCCCCCTACATCCCGGGACACCACTGCACTACATTTTGTGGTGTATACACAGGGGCTAAGGACCAGTACTTTGTAATCTAGTACATCATAGGTTAATTTAAGGAGCTGGAGACACGGCTAGAACTGTCAACATCACATTGGTCCTTGATGCCAAGAGATACGTATGAATGATGTTCTGCCAACTGCTGCCCAGTTTTTGATTCTTGTAATAGTTCTGTGTTTATTGATAACTGTATTCAGTCAAAAGAAAATAGGAATGTGCAGCTTTTTTTATATTGTGCCTGTGATACATGTTTTTGCCGTAGCACTACCACATGTACAGAAGAAATCAGAGAAAAACAATTATACACTGTATTTATGAGATACATACTTATACTGTATATTTTTGCTATGTGTATCCCGAAATAAAATTATATTAAAAAAAAGATTAAGTAGGAACATATACAGACATATAATCAAAATAATGTAGTCTGAATTGACGTGACAATTGAGAAGTTGGCCAAGATGGAGTCAGGGCCTACATAAGATGGATTGGGACATTAGGGCTTTACGTAAACCTCTGTAATTCTATGGTGGCTACTGCTCTTGGCAGAGCGTAATCCCTTTTCTTTGTTTACCATTTATCATGGCCGTCACTGTGTAATCACTTGACTGTGTATTGGCAGAGATGCCTCATTCACAAGTTACTTATTTCTCCTTTTGGGAGGCGGTCCACCGTGACCATGTGCCTCACAGCACTGCAGGTTGCTGCAGCTTTATTTCGTTTCACTCTGCTTATCTCTCTCTTGGTGGTTGTTTCAGGTATATTATCTTCATTGCCCAGGTTTTTTATAAAAACTTTTCCTGCATGGTTTTCCTTGTTACTTATCTGAGATTTATTTACCCACAGCATTTTCCCCTTATTCATCCTGTCCTTTTCATTCCATTGCATTAACCAAATCAAAGCACTCTTCAGATTCAACTATTTATTTGCCTATTCTCTTGAGATTCCCCCTCTCAGGCAGTAATTCAACGAGCCCGTTAGATCTTCACCTTTTATCTCAATAGATCTCTCACAAAAAATGTTTTGTGTCCCCTGGATGTGTGATTGTTGATTTTGGTACATACTCTCAAGTACGTGGATGTATAATATGATGGTTAATTCATTATAATAAGCCTATCCATATATATATAACGAAAGTTGGGAACTGCTGTGGGAGGTGAGGAGCCAATGTGAACGGAGCATCGGAGGATGCCTGCCAGCAGGTATTCCTTCTTTGTCCCAGAGGGGATGTTTAATTGTTCTCGGAGGAGGCAGCTGATGCGTTATTCGACGAGAATGCGGCAAGTGCGAGTGGGTCAGATCGATCTGTGGTGACGAGTGCAGCACTGCCAAAAATTAATGTGCAAATGAGAATGTGCAGATTGCAGAAACTGAGGAAAACTGAAGTTTCCAGATGGTGGGAATGCAAATCCTTGGGTAAATACCTAAAGGTGGGGAGAGTGCCTCAAGTTCTATGAATACTGGTTGCCCCACCTTTGAAAACATGGACCATTAAATGCTGCAGCAGGTGGTCTAACAACAGTGCAGAATCATCTAGTAACATGATGAGAATTTTGATAAAGTTTGTAAAACGGGACAAGTAAAATCCTTGATGAAATAAAATTATTTCAACAGGAGTTCAACAATCTAGCCAAACCTGAAGGAGTACAAAATTTGACAAAGAGTTCGAAGCTACGTTGAGCAAATATGAACACTTAGAAAGCGCAAGGCAACTAAATTCACAAGAGACAGAGTGGATAACCAAAGAGGCCAAATTAATATATTTGCACAATTCTTTGATACTTTACATCGTCAAAAATTGTTGGACAATGCGGGCACTGGAACAAAAGATCAGGGTATGAGAACAGTGACAGAAACTAGCTCAGACTTTAGCTCCGGGCTAGATACAGATCAGGAGGATGGATCCGGGAAGCAGTGCAAGAGTGGAAGCCTGCAAGAAGAACCCCCTTCAGTTGTTGGAGAAATGTGTTTTTTAGGTCTAGAAAGGACAATGAATATCAGATCAAGACCTCAAAGGAAAGGAAAAGGCAACTGAGGCAATGTAAAAGAAGAAGGTAGAAGCATGGAACTCCGCTCAGGTGCCAAGATCGAATAAACCAGACAATGCAAATGAATGAATACAGAGCTACGGTGATCAATCTATCCGATTTGGTTTTAAAGAAGGATGAACTCAAGATTTTACTTTAGGCCTCTCTTTTTGCACAAGAACGAACTTTAATGATGGTCAAGCTCGGATTGACATTCATAAATTCATAAGGTAATTAAAGTTAAAAAAGTTTTTACATAATCAAGCGAGTTTGAAAGGAGTGAATCAGGCGGTTACAGAGACATCTAATCTAGTGGTGGGTATCTGAATGTTTTACATGATTTGGAGCTATTGGGGAGGGGGGGTGATAGTATCAGTCCATCTAAATCATGCAAGGAGACTACAGATCTCTCAGGACTTGAAATCGCCCTTTAAACCTAAGTCCACTTTTGTTCCGAACCTGCCGAGGAATTAGATTGATATATTTTCTGATCTGGTGGTCGGGGACTTAAAATCATTGTCTAAGGCATCTAGTGAGGTATTCTTCAAAGGCACCAAACACAGAGAGAGGGGCTATTCTAGAATAATTGAAAAAATCAGACCTAGGAAGGATATTGTAGTCTGTCAATCGGACAAAGGAGATCACATTGTCTTATGGCCCCTGAGTTTGTATGACAATAAAGCTAAGTCACAGATAGATGACACCAAGGGCCCGATTCCGATCCGGTAAAATAATACACCATACGAATCGTATTCGTAGCCAAATCCGTACGATTGGGAAACTACCGTCCGACCTCCGAATGCCGATCCGTTTCCGTTGATTTCCGTACGATTTTCTACGACCCGTACGAATGATATTCGTTTACCCGTACGAATAAGCCTCGTGCAGACCACCGTACGATTCGTAATCAGGCCGTACAAACTCACTATTCCGATTCGGAACGAAAGGCCTGAGCGAGATACGTACGGGCCAAAGTATTCACGCTTCAACATTGATTCGTACGGAACATTCGCCTCACTGCAAGCTCCACCAATACATACTACACGCACACCCCTCGGCCAAGCCTACGTGAACCCCCCCACCCGCCAACGGCCCGTACTACTCAAACGCACGCACAAGTACCACATGCACACCCCTCGGCCAAGCCTACGCGAACCCCCCCACCCGCCAATGGCCTGTACTACTCATTCGCACGCACAAGTACGACATGCATACCCCCCAACAAGCCTACGCGAACACCCCCACCCGCCAACGGCCCGTACCACTCACACGCACGCACAAGTACGACACGCACTCCCCCCAACAAGCCTACGCGAACACCCCCACCCGCCAACGGCCCGTACCACTCACTCGCACGCACAAGTACGACACGCACACCCCCCCCAACAAGCCTACGCGAACACCCCCACCCGCCAACGGCCCGTACCACTCACTCGCACGCACAAGTACGACACGCACACCCCCCCCAACAAGCCTACGCGAACCCCCCCACCCGCCAACGGCCCGTACTACTCAAACGCACGCACAAGTACCACAAGCACACCCCTTGGCCAACCCTACGCGAACCCCCCCACCCGCCAACGGCCCGTACTACTCACTCGCACGCACAAGTACGACACGCACACCCCCCAACAAGCCTACGCGAACACCCCCACCCGCCAACGGCCCGTACCACTCACTCGCACGCACAAGTACGACACGCACACCCCCCACAACAAGCCTACGCGAACACCCCCACCCGCCAACGGCCCGTACCACTCACACGCACGCACAAGTACGACACGCACCCCCCCAACAAGCCTACGCGAACACCCCCACCCGCCAACGGCCCGTACCACTCACACGCACGCACGCACAAGTACGACACGCACCCCCCCAACAAGCCTACGCGAACACCCCCACCCGCCAATGGCCCGTACCACTCACTCGCACGCACAAGTACGACACGCACACCACCCCCAACAAGCCTACGCGAACCCCCCCACCCGCCAACGGCCCGTACTACTCAAACGCACGCACAAGTACCACACGCACACCCCTCGGCCAAGCCTACGCGAACCCCCCACCCGCCAACGGCCCATACTACTCACTCGCACGCACAAGTACGACACGCACACCCCCCAACAAGCCTACGCGAAAACACCCCCACCCGCCAATGGCCCGTACCACTCACTCGCACGCACAAGTACGACACGCAAACCCCCCCAACAAGCCTACGCGAACACCCCCACCCGCCAACGGCCCGTACCACTCACACGCACACACAAGTACGACACGCACCCCCCCAACAAGCCTACGCGAACACCCCCACCCGCCAACAGCCGTACCACTCACTCGCACGCACAAGTACGACACGCACACCCCCCCCAACAAGCCTACGTGAACACCCCCACCCGCCAACGGCCCGTACCACTCACCCGCACGCACAAGTACAACACGCACCCCCCCAACAAGCCTACGCGAACACCCCCACCCGCCAACGGCCCGTACCACTCACTCGCACACACAAGTACGACACGCCCCCCCCCTAACAAGCCTACGTGAACACCCCCACCCGCCAACGGCCCGTACCACTCACTCGCACGCACAAGCACGACACGCACACACCCCCCAACAAGCCTACGCGAACACCCCCACCCGCCAACGGCCCGTACCACTCACACGCACGCACAAGTACGACACGCACCCCCCCAACAAGCCTACGCGAACACCCCCACCCGCCAACGGCCCGTACCACTCACTCGCACGCACAAGTACGACACGCACACCCCCCCCCAACAAGCCTACGCGAACACCGCCAACGGCCCGTACCACTCACACGCACGCACAAGTACGACACGCACCCCCCCAACAAGCCTACGCGAACACCCCCACCCGCCAACGGCCTGTACCACTCACTCGCACGCACAAGTACCACACGCACACCCCCCCAACAAGCCTACGCGAACACCCCCACCCGCCAACGGCCCGTACCACTCAAACGCACGCACAAGTACCACACGCACACCCCTCGGCCAAGCCTACGCGAACCCCCCCACCCGCCAACGGCCCGTACTACTCAAACGCATGCACAAGTACCACACGCACACCCCCCCAACAAGCCTACGCGAACCCCCCCCACCCGCCAATGGCCCGTACTACTCAAACGCACGCACAAGTACCACACGCACACCCCTCGGCCAAGCCTACACGAACCCCCCACCCGCCAACGGCCCGTACTACTCAAACGCACGCACAAGTACCGCACGCACACATAACGCCAACACCAAAACGACCACAAGGACCTTGCTAACGAGTCGCACTACCACACTGAACATGTCTCCTATGTACACACCTTTGACAATCAATGTCCTGGTCACAGCCAGACAGCCAAACAGAGGACAACACCAACACCCACCCCATATAACACCCACCCCAACAATTCAAATTAAGCCACACCCACCATTTGACCAATAAAAGGGACCACACATACAACCCATCATCCTTTGCAACATACCCATTCTTGCGAGGAAACTGAGAGCACACAAACTATTGCAGACACATACCTTCACACATACACCCTATCTCATCTACACCCACACCACCCCCTTCACATTCTGACCCAAACACCCTCATTCATACACACCATCAACCCCTCAATCACATACACTACACACCATGACCACACACAAGAATCCAAAATTCACTAACCCGGAGATGGAGATACTTACAGATGAAGTCATCCGAGTCGAGCTGCAGCTGTTTGGCGCATTGGTCAGACAGACCAGCCTGGCAGAAAGAACACGCCTGTGGGAGAGGATCCTAGACCAGGTCAATGCTGTTGCACCCATCAGGCGCACCAGGGATGAATGCCAGGCCAGGTGGTACGATCTGCGGAGGATGGTCAAGAAGAAGATGGCACAGGATTACACCAATGCACACCACACTGGAGGCGGTGGTCCCCGCAGACCTCCTGTATACCAGCCCTGGGAGGAGAAGGTCATGGTCCTACTGCCAGCGGTGGGAGGACATGGAATAGAAGGAGCCGTTGAGTCTGGTGAGTGTACAAAAAACACAAGTTACATGGGTAGACTAACAACAGTGCCCAGCAGCATGGGGTGGGTGGCCATGAGTCCAAGCAGTACACTACCAAATGGTGGTAGTTGCAAGGGGGAGGCACATAGGGTGCAATGTGTAGGGTAAGAGGCTGCTCTCATGCCATATGTCCCAGGGACACACACAAGCATAATGACCAATGCACAGGGATAGGTAAAGATCACACAAGATACTAGACCACAGCTTCTAAATATTTACTATTTGCTGACACACCTTACAGAGATGCATCATTTTGTGACAAAGTAAGGCAGTGTAGCAAGAGAGCAAGCACAATCTACCTGTCTCCATCCCTGTCTCGCCCTCTCCCTCTGTCTCCCTCTCCCTCTGTCTCCCTCTCCCTCTGTCTCCCTCTCCCTCTGTCTCCCTCTCCCTCGGTTGCCCTCTCCCTCGGTTGCCCTCTCCCTCTGTCTCCCTCTGTCTCTGTCTCCCTCTCCCTCGGTCGCCCTCTCCCTCGGTCGGCCTCTGTCTCTGTCTCCCTCTCCCTCGGTCGCCCTCTCCCTCTGTCTCCCTCTCCCTCTGTCTCCCTCTCCCTCTGTCTCCCTCTGTCTCCCTCTCCCTCTGTCTCCCTCTCCCTCTGTCTCCCTCTGTCTCCCTCTCCCTCTGTCTCCCTCTGTCTCCCTCTCCCTCGGTTGCCCTCTCCCTCTGTCTCCCTCTGTCTCTGTCTCCCTCTCCCTCGGTTGCCCTCTCCCTCTGTCTCCCTCTGTCTCTGTCTCCCTCTCCCTCGGTCGCCCTCTCCCTCTGTCGGCCTCTGTCTCTGTCTCCCTCTCCCTCAGTCGCCCTCTCCCTCTGTCGGCCTCTGTCTCTGTCTCCCTCTCCCTCAGTCGCCTTCTCCCTCTGTCGCCCTCTGTCTCTGTCTCCCTCTCCCTCGGTCGCCCTCTCCCTCTGTCGGCCTCTGTCTCTGTCTCCCTCTCCCTCAGTCGCCCTCTCCCTCTGTCGGCCTCTGTCTCTGTCTCCCTCTCCCTCAGTCGCCCTCTCCCTCTGTCGCCCTCTGTCTCCTTCTCCCTCTCCCTCAGTCGCCCTCTCCCTCTGTCGCCCTCTGTCTCTGTTTCCCTCTGTCTCCCTCTCCCTCTCCCTCTATCTCCATCAGTCAGTGTTCGTCCCTCTGTCACCTCAACGCACCTCCCTGGGGCACACACACAGTTGCACACAAGCACTGCACAGGCCTCACAAACTCCATAGAGCAGAATGTTAAGGGATGTCTCACAAGTACCAGCAAACATCTGTTATGTGCCTGGAAGACACCCACCATTTGCTGTCAACACTGTACTGTGTCAGGACACACATCTCAGACAGCTCTGTAGTACACAATGGGCACAGGTGTAGGCAGCACAAGTCCCTCCTGTGCTCATTGCAAACACAAACACCAGGACAAGGTCACACATCCTGTGCACCAACACAAATCCACGATTATGGCAGCATGCCACATGAGGGGACAGCCAAATCATGAACAATGGACGCTTGCAATTCACAAACAAAGTAATAGCATGGCCTGTTGTACACACCCCTTACAGAAACTCATCCCCTGGGGACAGGCGTTGGATTGCAACACTGTCCCAATTGCCATGTACCACAACAAAACACGTACTCATATGAATATGCATACAACTCATACATGCACATAACAGAAGCTCCAGTCCATTGTGCCTCTCTAAAAAAGCACGTGCCCCATCTCATTACCTTTGTGGATGCACATAAGTACCAACATGGACATGGGCATTGACAAGGTGATGCGTCTTAGAGAAGTGCCAAGTTCTAAAGCCATGATCTAGAAGTGGGTGTACAGGTCCAGGGGTGTTGGCATTGTTTGGCCAGCATGGAACAGCAAAAGACATCCAAAGTAGTAGCTGACATGCTAAATAATGATGCTCTGTCTCTTACATCAACATGCTGCATCTAAACTCTTTGCATGCTTGACGTACACATACGAATTTTCACCGTATCCAGGATGTTGCGTGAAACTTACCAATGCTTTACACGTGTGGTGCCGGCAACACAAGACACAGCAATGGCTGTGTCAGTCATTGTCAAGAGATTGGAAGAATGTAAATACCCCATCGTACAATTGTTTTTTCTACCACTAAATACACAACTGTACAATGTCAACAATGTATAGCTTGTGGAACAGTGATGCTGATAATGGATAACCAAACCACATGTCACTTGATATTGCCTTAACAGTGTCTGTCTCTCCCACACACAGGGCAACGTGCGGATCTCCCCCCCAGCCAGGGGGGCCAAGGATCCCAGTCCCAGGCTCAGCAGGACCCAGACCCCACCGGCAGCGCCGTCCCTCAACGCACTGTGGATAACCCCAACCAACCTGGCTCCTCTGGATCCCAAACCCCTGCAGCAACTGTACCAGCTACATCTCTGCCAACCACCGGACCTATTCCCACCACATCCCAGCAGACAGGTCAGAGCCCTGCCCATGATTCACAAGAGAGCCAGTCTGAAAATGAGGGACACCCTTTGTCGGGCGCCCCTGAGGTTGGTGACAACCTCCACCCTCCCAGCACTCGGGGGTCCCGTCGATCGGATGTGCCCACAAGCGCAGGCCGTGCTCATGTGGGTCAGGGTGGTGGGAGTGGCGCAAGGCGGAGGCGAGAATCTGGCGAGCCAGCTGCAGGGCCCTGTATGCCTGAACTCACAAACATCCTTGAGGCATACCCGCGGGACACCAGGGAGGTAAGCCAGCTTGCGGAGGCCCTCAACCAGGTCAGAGAACAGCAGGCAGAGCAAATAGCCAGGCAAGACCTGCATTATGGACGGGTGGAGGCACACCAGGCTCAGCTCTTGATGGTGCATAGGGACATTTTCCATGTGCTACGTCAGATGGCTGCCAACATGCAGCCCCCTCCCTGTGTCACAAGGCCACCAACATCACGGCAAAGTGCAACACCAGCCACAGGGAGGGAGGAGAGGGAGGAGGAGGAGGAACCCTCTGACGTAGCGTCCCATGCACCGTCCATGCCTGCACATGAGGGTCCCCCAAGGAAGGTGGGTCGTCCACGGCAAAGACGTTGAGGGCCTGTGGCCCATGGACTTCTCCCAGGACACTGGACCTGGCATATTGCCCCTGGGTGCAACAGCATCCCCTATGAGACTCTCCCACATGGACTTGCTGGTCACAGTCTGCCCAATGATGTCAGGCACTGTGGCCTGGACTCTGTTGACTGAAACTGTAAGGCATCTCATCTCCAGCTGTGAATTTTGGATTCCCCCCCTTTCTGTACAGCACCTATTCACGTTTCATGCACAAGATCACCCAATGAATAATCTAAACATCATACGCATTTGGTGAGTAATCTTTGAAACAGCATACATGTATATGTGTCTGCAAATGTCAAAAATGCAAGGTATACAACAAACAGCAGTTATCCACACACTTGGATCAGAATCTGAGTGAGGACACACATTGGTCAGAAATTTCCACAAACTACATACATGGATGGTAAGACGCACCTGTGTGGGACAGTCAATGCTGGAGGGGGGATTGAATCCCGATACTGCTAGCACAGGCAGGCCCAGGAAAGTCACTTTGAGGAGTACATGTCAGTGTCACAAAAGTAGTAGTCCATGTAGGGAGTACCTACAACTGTGTCCTCAGGTATGTGAGCTACCATCAGCATGATGCATTACTGTGTATGTGATTAATGCCGCACAGGATAACGGTGGCAGGACAGACTGTGGGCAATGGGCTGGAGCACTCTAGACAAGCACACCTGATTAGGTGACCTACCCCTATGGAGCTACAAGTACTATACTACTGTAATGGGAGCAACGCATACAGAACAACGACACACATCAGACAAATACCTACCCCAGAACGGCCAAATCACACCACACCCAAGAGACAGGGTCATGGTGTGTGTCCCATGTGCCAACTTGACTGACTGTGACAGCAATGTTGAAGTGGTGTGAGCATGTTGTGTTCTGGCACGTGACTGTAAGCTAACAGTTTTCTGATCTAGTGGTGTTGACAAGCTAACACTGTACAATATTGTGCCTATGTAAGGTGTGTGTGTGTGTTGGACACGGCACATGACCTGGTGGTATGTAGACCCAATGTCATGTGAATCTGCATAGTCGTGCCAGTATGTGTTGCACACACACGCATAGCAGCAGCTATGGCTGAGTACAAAGCATTTTTATAGCATGAGGGTGAATGTCTGGTGTTGTCTGTGTGTAGGGTGGCAGGAGCATGCTCTATTAATGGATGGAAGGAGGGTCATCCTGTAGGTGTCTGTGTTCCTGGATAGTTTGCGCTGCATGGTGGCTGTGTATGCAGCTGCAGCAATGAGTGAAGACATGACGGCAGGAGGGGTGTGACTAATTTCTAAACAAACACATAACACAAGGGCACCCGCAATGCACAAAGTGACATGTGGATGTGAAGGCAGGAGTGTCTGCCTCACTCAGGATCACTGACAACAAAATGGCACAGTAATCACCACAGATCACAGTCACTGGATCAGGGCCCTTACGGTCAAGTGGGGCACAAGACACACAGCGTCAGCAGGTGTATACAAGAGCTAGTGTGTTCAAATCCAAACTGCACCAACAAAGACATCTACATCACACACAACATAGTATTCTAGCCTTCACCCACCCCATGCGTGTGGTCAATATACAGTTACACACATAACAAGCATGAGGTAACTACGTTCAAAATAGTATATGTGCACATTAGAAGGACATGTGTGTTGAGCCCCAAGCAGGTACAATATTCTGTAGGAGTCAGACGTCATGCACAACATGATAATTTACATTGTGAGCCCATGGAGCTTTCACAAACATACATGTGCATTGTCAATAAGTCCAATTTACACTAATCATGATGTCACCTGTAATGCCGCATTACGAATACCTACAAGGCTGTCAACGACTGGCCGTACCTTTCTTCATCAGAGTGGTGTGATGCTCTAAGGGTTCCACCTCCAAATAGCCCATTGGTCTGAGTACAAACTACAGACACAAAAGGGTGATCAGGCGAGGGAAGGAGAGGATGGGAACTGCTGGGAGGGAGACCTGAAACAGAGGCAAATAAGCATTAGGACAAAATTCTCATGTCACAGACACTTCAAAAACCTCATTAGCTACACTGTACCAGTCACACCTGTGAAGTGTACTGACTGGTGAAAAATAATGATGATTAATCATGCCATCACATGAGATACGATGCTGTGACACAGACACATAAAAACTGGGACAGTCTGTCATCCATTAGAGTCATGTGTAACGCTCACAAGTGAGCACCCATGCAAAAAGATCTATGTAGTATAAACACATTCCCAGGCACAGATGAGGTGGACCTCAGTAACACATGGAAACATATGGAAATCCAACTACCGCTAACTCTAAAGTCTGTATCTGATATTGGTTAGCCATAAGGGCCATGTAGGCTAACTTGAGCAAATCCACAACAGCTGTTAGTATCACATATGATGAGGAAATAATGATCGACATGCAATGAAGGCACTCTGTAGCCAGTCTTTTGGTGTGTCACGTATGCATCACAATGCTAAACATGATATGCAGGTACAACAAATATTAAGTGCAAGTGATGTCCATCCAAGCTACATAATCAGACCCTACCATAGCACAGTAATGGTGCCGGCGACCAGAGATTCATGTGAATGACCGCACTCCACTAGTGCAACACAAAAATTCACATATGCATCTTTCACACTTTTTACTTAGTCATGCTAAACATACATGGCATCATGTGCATCAAAACATCACTGCTACTCACTGTGAAGGCTGGCGTAGCAGTATTCTCAACCTGCACTGAGGTAACGACATGACAGTGACATGATATACTGCTGCAAGGGGCAATGCATCCATGTTAACTGATACACAGGACAGTTGTCTTAAGATGTGGAACATACACTGGGCAACACCGACACCACATGGTTTCATGGTAATCACACTGGACTGGCCCACAAGCTGGAGGTGAGGATCCAGTCACATTCTAATGCACACAGTGAGGCTGCAATCCCCCACAGAGTCCGTGGTTGTGACCTCTGACACAATGTCATGCCATGGTATGTGCAACGTTGCTGTGGCAATGTCTACACACATTGATGCATTCACCAGAGTATCAAAGTATAACAGATGACAGAAGGGGTGACTATCCTGTCCTGGGAGTGGCCATACATGTCATAAGGTACATAATGGAGTAGCATGTATGCAAGGTGACACTACATGCACATGAACATGTACCACACGTTTCTACACATACCAACGCTAAACAGCCTCATATGAGTCCTTACCCAAATTGACTTCTCCACATGTCCAAGCATGCTCCGTTGTTGTGGCTGACGTTGCAATCATAATGAGCAGTAGCAGGATGACCACGATGTACCCCAACGGACAACAGGCAGGGCGAGCTGTGGATGAGAGTGGCACACAAGGGGTCAAGTTCTGTATAATGTCATTTTGTCAATGTCTGTTGAATAGCCAGATGTAGTATGACACCTGTACATTCCAAGTGCACACATAGCACGTATGTGTGTAGCATTACAACTGAACGTGTGACACAGCACAACACACATCCAAGTGATCTTGCTTACAGTCTGTTGCATACACAGCATGCTACCCATGCAACTCTATAGTCCATCTTTTACATAAAAGATGAAATGACTCACCATCATGAAAAGAAGTTGCGGATGAGGTGACCGCGGATATCATCTTCACCCTCCTCGTCACTGGCATCCTGGCCAAGGCCTTCATCCTCAACGGGCAGATGTTCCAGCTCATCAGGGTCCAGGTAGAGCGGCACAGCCTTCTCCACTGCCATGTTGTGTAGCATGCAGCACACAGTGAAGATGTCACACACCTTGCGTGGGCTGTATTGGAGGGCTCCGCCTGTCTTGTCCAGGCACCTGAACCGGCTCTTCAGGAGTCCAAAGGTCCGTTCGATCACCTGCCTGGTCTTCACATGAGCATTGTTGTAACGCTGGTCTGCAGCTGTCCTGGGGTTGCGTAGCGGAGTCATTAGCCACGGCATGTTTGGATATCCAGCGTCTCCTGCAAATTGACATCATGTACAAGAGTGAATCATATGATGCAGATCATGAAGTTGTGACATACTGACACACAGAGCTCACAGTGTATACTCACCAACTAGACATGCCCGGTGGTTGTGCAGCTGCAGCATCATCTGTGGTACCCTGCTACGCCTCATGATGAAAGCATCGTGGCACGATCCTGGATAACGTGCACAAACATGTGAGATAATCATGTTGGCAAGACACACCACCAGGGCATTTATCGAGTGGTAGTGTTTCCTGTTGCGATACGCTTGCTCCTGAGCCTGTGGTGGGACAAGAGTAACATGTGTACCATCAATTGCACCAATTACATGTGGCATGCGGCCCAGGGCATAGAATTCCCCCTTGACATCTGTCAACTCTTCTGGAGTAGGGAATGTAATGAATTCATCAAGGTGGAGCAACATTGCTCCCAAAACATCACCCAATACCCGGCTAAACATGGTCTGAGACATCCCTCCCACATCAGCTATGGTAAATTGGAACGTACCAGTGGCAAAGAAATGGAGGGCTGCCATCACCTTTACCTTGGGTGTCAGTGCAGTTGGATACCTGTGGCGTGGTTGTAGGTGAGCCTCAAGCTTGTCCGTCAGGTCCTTGATCAACTGTCTGCCGAACCGATATCGACGGATGCAATTGCGCTCCCTCATGGCTTCCAAGTCAGGCAACCGCCTTTCCAGAGGGGGTGCCCTGCAAGACACAATTGTAAGGAAATGTCTTCGACTGTCTGACTAAGACTATAACAATGTACATGGCACAAGCAACACTGCTTCAAATAATGTAGACAATTTGGAGTGTGGCGTGGGATACACACTGATGCCAGTTCCCACACACTCCTCCGTGGAGAAGGAAAATACCTGTAGTGTGTGGAATGGATGTGACATGCATACAAACGATCAGATGGAAAGGTCTTAGTGAGCATGACAATGTATCATGTCAGTGAGACAAATCATGTCAATGTCAGTAGGAGGTTGTCTGCACATCCAGACGGCTGACTGCAATACACACACACACATGTGCAATCATTTGCACTGTTCAGCCTTAGTCATGTTGCGGTGTGTACTTTCAGTTACAATTACATGACCATCATCATACAGCATGATAATTACATTTGTCACTGATGGTCTGTGATGCCATCACACATGTGAACGGGTCATTAACACATGTGGCATGGTGTGTGTACATTAGTCACCCTGCCATCACAGCAAGGACACAACATAGATGCTCCTACAGCAGATGCACAGAACTTTCAAGGACTAGTTACTTACCTTTTGTAAACCAATATCTGTAAGGAACAGTAGGCAGTAGCAAAGTGTCACATTTCAATACATACATAGCTTAGGACTAATTAGCCTCCCTGGGTGCCATCGATCTGACCAGTGAGTGGTGGCTATCCAGGCCACACCGGAACAAAACCAGTGTTGTAGATTGGCATCCGACAAGGGCGTGGCCATGTTTTGCCCGTACCTACAATGCATACACTGGCAGCTGTTACACAAACATATCCCACAGAGAGTGTGGGTAGCAGGCAACGATGGATGTCAAGTAGCTAAACATCACTCCCGGAGTCAGGGAGGATGATGACATCTTTGCGTAGTGCCTGTACCTCTTGGATACCCTCTACAGCGTAGCTAATGGGAATGTGTTCTGTGGTTTTGAGGCCTGGATGCAGATGCTTCCTGGGATGGGGTGGTAGGACAGGGAACATGGTCAGTCCGGGTAGGGCAGTGGGGGTCTGACAACGTGCCTATCTACAGACAAACATGCTGCGTGGCTGTACATGCTTGCCAATATACATACAGTACTTTCATCAAGATAGGCCTGCAGAGGCTCAGCGTAGCGTTAGTGTAGTTGAAGGACCTCTGTGACAAGTTGGTCCTAACCGCAGCAACAGGGAGATGAAGGGCCATGGTTCCAACCGCCCACATAAACACAACACTGTACGTTGCCCACTCATCCAAATACATCTTTTGAGTTGAGACATCACCAGTATCTGGCTAGGTGTCCACAACACTCGCATCCCCCAGTCCACCTGTACTGTGGTCTTGGGACTGACACTCACGTGCCAGTGGGTCTTCATGACCCTCCCAATACTCATTAGCGCCAATTGTAATGAGGTGTGGCCAGCTCATTGATGTTTACATTCCCATGCAGCATTAAGAGCGGTGTTCTGCCACACAGTTACCACAGCAGAGCCGTACAGTGTGTGGTATCGGGGCCAGCACCACCCCAGAATGGCGCCACGGCTGACACCTGGGGGAGATCTGGCAGTGAGGTTGTGAGTTGAACCAGCGGGGACCAGGATGAACATTCCGATCATGTCTGTCACAGCGGTTCTGGGACGTATGCACCGCCTGCGTCCGTCACTCAGCGAGTGATGGCATCAGGGGCATATCAACAGAGGCGCTACTGCCCCCAGACGGGTACGGTGGGCCAGAAGCTGACGCTGAGTCAGTGGGCGAGGTGAGGGACATCATGGACATGAGGAAGTGCACTTACTCCTCCTGTGTCACATGCAGGGCTGGGACCGTAGGTCGTGGTGCTGGCTACGACGGCTGCAATTCTGATGGAGCCGTGTGGTCGCTGTCACCCTAATCCCATGCAGCATTGCACTTGCATCGTGGTTATTTGTTAATGCAATTACACATCTCTGACTTCTTTTGTTTACCTGACGAGTTTGGCCTGGGGAATGATGTACTAATAAGGGGCTCACATGTCTCCACACCCACACACATGCACTCGTCCTACATCCCAACCATGAGCTATTGTGGTGCTGTGCCAACTGCTGGAGTCTGAGTGGCTTGTGGGACAAATCGCACCTGGATTCATATGTCTGGTCCCCGCAATTGGAGCAGCTCTTGTTGTTGTGCCTGACGTGAAAACTGTGGAGACACAGACGGTGAGGGTCACTCACCAACATGAGGCGTTTTCATTCCTCACAGGCTTTGTAAGTGACATCCCTATTGGCACGGTCTTGAGTTTGACAATAAAAGGTAAATGCTCAGAAGTGTTTGTACAATGATTTAGGGTACAAAATGTGTAAGCTTTAACTTAGACCGGACCTGCGCTGGTGTTGAGAAACAACAGAGGACCTTACGTGTGCACGCAGAGGTGACATATGACTACTCAGATAACGTCATCAGGGCACACACAACGCCAAGGACACTTGCAGAGCCAGAAGATTTACACACCAACATACAAGTGTACGGTATTACGGAAATTGCCATGTCCAGGATGACATGTGGGGATATTCTGATGTGAGTAATACGTTACTGACCTGTTCATCGCATATGCTAACAGCATGCACAATGTCGCACATGGCACACACATGGGTCATGCTGTGCGGCTATGACACCTCTGTGACAGTGGGCATGTTCCTGTCATCATGTGCCAGTTCCCTGTACTGAATTGTGGGCCATTCGAGTGCTCATGTGCCTCGCAACATGTTGCTGATGTTAATCGGGTGGAAATTGTTGAATGGATGTGATGCACATGTGCATCATGATTGATGACATGTTGTGCAAGCTATTCACACATCAACTGAGGCACAGGGTCACAATCCCTGTGCTTCTTCAATGTCTGCCACACCTGGCACATCCTGATGTATGTGTGCCATGCTGATGTATGCATCCACATCGTTGACATGAGTGTAGACTACATCCCTGCTGTGTGATTTCCTGGTGTAACTCTCCCAATGGTGACATGAAGGTGGACAGGGACGCAGCCTACACAATCTTTCACTTGACCATGTCTGACGCAATGTACCCCAATGGTACGTGCGTGTGTACGCATCGTTTCCCTATCGCATTTCGGCTCTACGCGAGCTAAGCGTACCCCAATGGTACGTGCGTGTGTCGGCCTCGTTTCCCTATCGCATTTCGGCTCTACGCGAGCTAAGCGTACCCCAATGGTACGTGCGTGTGTACGCATCGTTTCCCTATCGCATTTCGGCTCTACGCGAGCTAAGCGTACCCCAATGGTACGTGCGTGTGTCGGCCTCGTTTCCCTATCGCATTTCGGCTCTACGCGAGCTAAGCGTACCCCAATGGTACGTGCGTGTGTCGGCCTCGTTTCCCTATCGCATTTCGGTTCTACGCGAGCTAAGCGTACCCCAATGGTACGTGCGTGTGTACGCATCGTTTCCCTATCGCATTTCGGCTCTACGCGAGCTAAGCATACCCCAATGGTACGTGCGTGTGTACGCATCGTTACACCATGTGTAGCATTGGCAATGGCAATGTCACCGTACTTGGGTGTGAATTTTAAAAAATGCATTGGGAACAACTAGGGGAACAGTGTACTGTTCAAAATGCAACCAGGTTGTCATGGATCGGAGTTTTTTTAAACTCCTACAGGTGTCCTGGAAGAATCAGTTTGGAAAAAAGTATACAATGTTGCGAAAGTTGTTCAGCTCTGGCTCTATTTTCAAACCATGCATATGTGTGTCATGGGCTTAGGTGTGATGTGATTGGATGGAACATAGGATGCAAATTATGGTGGCCTATCACACACTACTCCTTGGACTCACAGACCCTCTGCAGCACAGATATAAGGCAGCATGTGGCTGTGGGAGGGCACTTGCCTGCACAACATTGGTGTGGTAACCACAGCTGCTGTCTCTGAATCCTCTGGACCCTGATTAGCTGAACATGGAGAGGGCACCTGCATTCACTGATGGTGAGAACAAGGCCCTGCTGGATGCCCTCCTGCCAAACTTCAGCAAGCTGTATGGGGGACCAGAGGATCAGGTGAGTGATGTGTGTAATACCTTGGAGTGTGCACCTGTTGTGTGTGTGACATCATAGCCACTGTGTAGTAATAGTGGATAGATGCAATGTTGTTGTGAGTGAGTGCCAGGGTGCACAGTGTTGTTACAAGAGAGTTATTTGTTGTAGTGTGGTGTGTGACAGCATGTCACGTGCTGCATTGCACCCAGATATAGCATATATTGTTCAGTGAGTGCCATGCTCAAAGAGTGTTTTGCAGCCCTCATGTCATCTGTAGAATTTCAATGTGATGCAAAGCAGTTGTGTTTGCACACAGGCCACATACTCCTGGACAATGATGCAAATGTGTGTGGCATACGATGCCCTGTTGTCCTCATGTATTTTGTGCACATATGGGTGTCTTGGGAACATGGACCAGGTATACTGATGTTCTGTAACTTTACATTTGTGACAGGTATCTGCCTATGAGAAGGGTGAAATCTGGGTGGACATCGCCAGGGCTGTCCGGAGAGAGGGGGGGCCTCGCAGGAGGCTTCAAAACATAAAGAAGAGGTGGCAGGACATCCGGTGCTGGAGCCGCCGCATCGCCCGAGTCCAGCTGAAGCTGGAAGCTCCACGCCGGCATGGCGGCAGCCGCCACCTCACCCCCAACATGCTCCGGGTCCTGGAAGTGGTGTTTCCAGACCTCCATAGGCAGTTGCAGGAGGGACAGCAGCACAAAGGGGGTAGGTACATGTCTGTTTGTAGTCATGTGTGTGTGAAATGGTACCTGAAGAGCTCCAAGGCATGGTCACAGTCCCATAGTTTGAGTGGTGTGGTCAGACAGGCAGTTCATGCATTGGCATTTGATTGTCTCTCTGTCAGCAGCTGCTTCTTTACATGCCTTGCCCTACTCCACATTAGAGGTTTGCTTTGGCTAATGCTTGTTTTTGACATGTACTCCTATGGTGCAGTGTCTCAGTATGCATCTTCCTTTGCACATCATCATGTTGTAGGGGGGTATGTGACACCTGTTGGTACCTTAAATGTAGCACCACATGTGCACTGTGTCTGCCCTTCTTCATATTGTGGCACTGTTCTTGAGTCTCAACAAGTGTTTTATGCACAAGTCAGCCTCAGTGGCCTTTGTCCATGGTACACTTTCTAATTATCTTGTGTTAGCTACAGGTGCACAATGTACATGTGCTATATTTTGGGCTTCTGCATACTCACACTGGGCAGTGCGTGTGTGCATATTCTCAACATCTGTTGCATGTTCTTTGTACATAGTATTGATGGTCTGCCACACAATGTGACTTTGGATGTACAAAGCTGTGATGGCAGTGTGAGGTGATGGAACACTTGTTTCAGGTCCCAGGATGGCATCACATGGCAGTTCGCCCAGGACTTTTCTAATGTGGCACAGAGTCAAAGCGAATCAATCATGACCAGATCTTGATTTGTGTGGCAGGGTTGGCTAATGAACTGTGATGCATCATCAGCTATCCTGTTGTCAGGCAGTGGATCATGATTGTGTCTCTCATACAAGTATTTTCCTTGCCTATACCTTGTCTCCTACCTTACATTGAGCGTTGTGTCTCTGACATTTTTCCACAAGTAGACTTGTCATTATGCAGAGTTCTGTGTCATGTGACTCATGATGCATGCCATGTTGAGAAATGAGGCCAAATGATTTGCAGCTGATATGTCTGATGTGTACAGGTGACTGATATGTTTTCATTCTTCTCCTTGCTCACAGCATCATCATCTGAATCTGGAGGAGACACAGGCGCGGATCAGGCAGAGGGACACACCGACAGTGCCACCTGCTTTGAGGTGTCAGAGGGAGGCAGTGGCACAGAGTGTGAGGAGAGTCTGCAGGCCGGACGACATGTGACTGACACATCTTACCATGCCGACGACTCCGAGTCAGACTCTCAGGAGGGGGTGGAATATGCAGCAATGGTCACTCATTCATCTTTGGCTGCCCTCCCCTCCTCCAGTCCCATCTCCAACCTCCCAGTTCTTGGTGTGCCTAGGGTCCGTGCTAGCCCCCGTGTCTCCTTTGTTCCCGGCACCGCAGCCCCTGCCCCTGTGTCCCCTGCTGCCCTCAGTGCTGAGACTGTGGACCTACTCCGGCAGATTGCAGTAGGTCAGACATCCATGCTGTCTGTCCTCCATGGACATACACAACTGATGACACAGGTGGTGTCATTCATGGAGGGCATGTCATCAGCCATGTCTGATCTGCGTCGGAGTGTGGCTGCCATTGAATCAACACTGACGGCACCTCTCTACACCCAGCAGCATCTGTCCCCCCCCTCCTTCAGAGCCATCCACCTCTGCCTCTCACATACCTACACAGCATACACGCACACGCCACAGGTCAGACACACCCAGCGCACACACACAGCATAAGAAGCTCAAAGCTCCACGCACACAGTCTCAAGGGCAAGTAGGCACACCCACAGGGAGAGGGGAGACACCTCACACACGCATCCACACACCCAGTAGGACAGACTCACAGCCCTGTACCTCCACCCCCAATGTGTCCCCGGGTTCAGGTGGTAGTTTTTCCGCCCTGGCTGAGGTGTGCAGCCAGGTTTTTGAATCTACTTTCGGCGATGTCCCAACCAGTGTGGATGAATCCACTTCACCTGCACCCACTCCACCTGTCCTTCCCTCTCCTGTCCATGCGGTGTCGGAGGATTACACAGATGGTGCCCCCATAGTCAGCACAGCTGATTAAACGCCATGTGCAGGCAGGTTTGGGTGAGATGACACCCATGGAGGCACAAACTGTTGCAGAGACTCTATTGGACTGGCCATTGGCCTTTAATGAGCGAGGACTCTCATTTGCTTTTCTTTTGTGATTCCGCTGAATAAAGCTAATGTTTTCCTTTTCAGATTTGTAGTTTGTGTGATAATGTCTGTGACTGCTGGGTGCCTGGGAGCTGGTGTGATGTTCACATTTAGGTCTGCTAAAATGTGTCTATCTCCTGAGGGTAATGAGGTTGACAATGGTATGTTTTTGATGTACGAGCTGGGCAGTGGTGGGCACTCTGATGCTGGGAAGTGGTGGGCACTCTGATGCTGGGCAGTGGTGGGAAGTGGTGGGCACTCTGATGCTGGGCAGTGGTGGGCACTCTGATGCTGGGCAGTGGTGGGCACTCTGATGCTGGGCAGTGGTGGGAAGTGGTGGGCACTCTGATGCTGGGCAGTGGTGGGCACTCTGATGCTGGGCAGAGGTGGGCACTCTGATGCTGGGCAGTGGTGGGAAGTGGTGGGCACTCTGATGCTGGGCAGTGGTGGGCACTCTGATGCTGGGAAGTGGTGGGCACTCTGATGCTGGGAAGTGGTGGGCACTCTGATGCTGGGCAGTGGTGGGAAGTGGTGGGCACTCTGATGCTGGGCAGTGGTGGGCACTCTGATGCTGGGCATTGGTGGTCACTCTGATGCTGGGCAGTGGTGGGCACTCTGATGCTGGGAAGTGGTGGGCACTCTGATGCTGGGCAGTGGTGGGAAGTGGTGGGCACTCTGATGCTGGGCAGTGGTGGGCACTCTGATGCTGGGCAGTGGTGGGCACTCTGATGCTGGGCAGTGGTGGGAAGTGGTGGGCACTCTGATGCTGGGCAGTGGTGGGCACTCTGATGCTGGGCAGTGGTGGGCACTCTGATGCTGGGCAGTGGTGGGAAGTGGTGGGCACTCTGATGCTGGGCAGTGGTGGGAAGTGGTGGGCACTCTGATGCTGGGCAGTGGTGGGCACTCTGATGCTGGGCAGTGGTGGGCACTCTGATGCTGGGCAGTGGTGGGAAGTGGTGGGCACTCTGATGCTGGGCAGTGGTGGGCACTCTGATGCTGGGCAGTGGTGGGCACTCTGATGCTGGGCAGTGGTGGGCACTCTGATGCTGGGCAGTGGTGGGAAGTGGTGGGCACTCTGATGCTGGGCAGTGGTGGGCACTCTGATGCTGGGCAGTGGTGGGAAGTGATGGATGTGTTTACTATACACCAGTTAGACTAACGTTGATATAGCAGTCGTATGTCCCATACGTCTATTGCACTGGTGATGTGCGGTGACTTACCATACCCCGTGGTCGATGACGTAGGTTTGCCATGTCACCGTATTGCTCTACTGATGTGCGGTGACATTCCGTACCCCGTGGTCGATGACGTTGGTTCGCCATGTCACCGTATTGCTCTACTGATGCGCGATGACGTTCCGTACCCTGTGGTCGATGACGTGGGTGCGGCCTGTCACCGTATTACACTAGTGATGTGCGGTGACGTTCCTTACACCGTGGTCGATGACGTAGGTTCGCCATGTCACCGTATTGCTCTACTGATGTGCGGTGACGTTCCGTACCCCGTGGTCGATGACGTAGGTTCGCCATGTCACCGTATTGCTCTACTGATGTGCGATGACGTTCCGTACCCCGTGGTCGATGACGTAGGTGCGGCCTGTCACCGTATTACACTAGTGATGTGCGGTGACATTCCGTACCCCGTGGTCGATGACGTAGGTTCGCCATGTCACGGTATTGCTCTACTGATGTGCGGTGACGTTCCGTACCCCGTGGTCGATGACGTTGGTTTGCCATGTCACCGTATTGCTCTACTGATGTGCGATGACGTTCCGTACCCCGTGGTCGATGACGTAGGTGCGGCCTGTCACCGTATTACACTAGTGATGTGCGGTGACGTTCCGTACCCCGTGGTCGATGACGTAGGTTCGCCATGTCACCGTATTGCTCTACTGATGTGCGGTGACGTTCCGTACCCCGTGGTCGATGACGTTGGTGGCCCCGCCCACGTATTACTCTACTGTTGTGCGGTGACGTACCGTACCCCGTGATCGATGACGAACATACGGCCTCCCTCCGTATTACACTAGTGATGTGCGGGAGTGTGTGGCGCAACATACCCAGACATTACAATCGTGCAATGGCGATGTGGCCGTCTGGCTACACGTACAGGTATGTTGGACTTCGTTGTGCTCACCTTCTGCGCCGTCGTCGGTTTCTAAGTACGAGGTGGTGGCCGTACAGGATAGGGATGAGACGGACGATGGCGTTCATGTCCTGCTTGTCGTGTACCGGGTGCCGGTTTTGCCGGAGTGTGGGTTTACGGTAGTTTAGAGCTCTCGTAGCAAAAGAGCCGTACGGAGTGTGTTCAACACGGATCGTACTTCCTGGTTCGGAAGGCGCGGTCTATTTACGTACGGACGCTGCGTGGTGCGTCAGCCAACTGCAATTCGTATGGATTTTCGATTTGTACGGTCTTTTTTACGAGTCGTACGGAGTGACGCTTTAATTTGTGATCGTACTTGCTGATTCGTACGGGGACGCCTACAGGTGCGATTCGTACGGGGAAAAACGCTCCGAACAGCAATTCGGAGCGCTTTTTACCGGATCGGAATCGACGCCCAAGTGTTATCAAAGAGTCTCACAGAGTAATCTGATTGAATGTAAAAACAAATACCACAACAATCTAGCAAGGTGGAGGGAAATAGGCCTCATCACACAGGAAGAATATCGGTATTTGAAAATTGATGATCCCATCATGCCGATATTCTATCTGATCCCGAAGAGTCATAAAGATCTGGCAACCCCCCGGAAAGGCCTATAATATCAGCTATAGGCAGCCTATTTTTTAGAAAACTTCCTGGTACATAGATTACTTTTTACAAGATTTTGTCGTGGACCTTCCTTCTTTCATTCAGGACACAAGGAATTTTCTAAGGAAGATACATGACTTGACCATGGGGAAAAAACATCTTTTGAGAACCCCTGAAGTAGTTTCACTCTATATGAGCATTTCACATGAAGATGGACTCTATTTAGACACAAGACCTATTAACTTTTTTTTTTTCCTCATTTGCCTTTGCCCATGTCCAAGTAGGCTGCCACCGATCACCACCATATGCAAAAAAACCCTGTGCCCCACGCCTAAGCTAGGAGCTCAAGGTGACCGCACATACCATGTTTGCTTGGCAGAAGAGGGCAAAAGCCCACAGAGAAAGGAACCAGGGTAGACCTGCAAACTCCATCAAAGTGTTTTACCACCTGTCGGACCTTCAAATGACTGGGGGGGCCCTTTACCGTAAGTCCGTGGAGCAGGATGAAGGCATACTCATAGGACTCGGGGGGGAAAAGAAATAAAAAAAAAACCCAGAGATCCTATTTCCATTGTACCAAAAGCTCACAGAAGGCGAGATTTTTTCTAGATCGAGACCCAGCCAAGTCCATTTTGGAGACTTCATAAAGAGATGTCAACCACTCAGCGTATGAAGGAGATGTTACCTCAACCCAAGACCTACAGATCTGTCTCCTTGCCAGGAGGATGGCGTAAAATAGAAAATGTCTGGCTAGCCCACAGGTTTTTTCATTGATCCCAAAGATAATCAGGGGAGCGTGATACTCAGTGTGATGTTGAGAATAGAGCACAGGGTGTTCTTCACCCCCCCCGAAAAGAGGCTGATGGTGGGGCAATCCATAAACATATGCACATCCGATGCTTCAGGGAGCTCACATTTATTGCACTTCTTTCCCGCTTGGAATTTTGCTAGTTTTTGGGGAGAGAGATAAGCTCGATGTAGCGTAAAAAGGTGGTCCTGCCTCAACCAGACTGGTTTCACAATTTTATATAAGAGGCTGAAGGACTCCTGCCACAACTGTTCGCACATGTTCTCCATCTCCCCTCCCCATAATTTACCCAGGAGATTAAGGTCTCCATCAATCTCTTCCAGGATCGCCCAATACCAGCAGGAAACCTCCTTACCACCTTCTGCTCTTGTAGTTAGTTGTTCTTCCAGAGTGCTGACTTTACCCAGAGTAGCCCCCTTCCTGATTAATGCCTGAGCCCAACTTATTAACTGCACATGTTTAAATCTAGAGAGCCCCGGCCCAACTCTCTCCTGCAGCTCCTCCCAAGATATCATTGAGCCTCCTGAGAGTAAATCTCCCCATTTCAAGATTCCCGCGACCTTTACGGGGGACGCTAGACTGTCTTTAAGGCAGGGTGGAGTTCCTGGCGAATCCCACAAAGGTGCTAAGTTAGAGTAGTAGCCAAGCCCAATACATTTCCTAATCATAGACCAGTTTTTCGCCATTGATTGGAGAACTTTTAATTTTAATTTTTAAAAGAATTTCTGGTCTCCAAACTTGAAGAGAAAACCGTCAGATGAAAGATCGTCCCCTTCCAGCATGGCTCGAAACAACTCTCCCCTAGAGCTATCTGATGGAGTTTTTAATAGCATCCTAGAGTAAGCTAGCTGAAAAGCCTAGGCATAATATTGCAGGTCCGGTAATGTTAACCCTCCTTTTTCCCTCCTCCTCCTCAATTTTTTCCAAGCCAATCTTATGGCACCATACCTCCGGATAAAGGAATTTATCTCTTGTTGACATTTGGTTAGAAGCTTAGTGTCAAAAGCCAGCGGGATGGTATTAAAAAGAAAAGTGTATTTTGGTAGAATAGAAATTTTTACCAATTTGGTTCTCCCAAAAATGGAAAGAGGGAGGTGGTTCCATGCCTTTGGTTGTTTCTGGCAATCTTTATGCACTATCTCCAGATTATGGGTAGTGATCTTACTAACATCTTGTATAATTCTAATGCCCAGATACCTCATGGATGACGCGACCCTCAGCAGCGTGCTGGTAATAGTCCATATCATGATCTCTGTTTTGTTGGTGTTTATCTCATAGCCAGAGATTTTGCCGAACTCCTCTGCCCTTTTGATCACTGTGGCAAAGGCTAAATCTAAGTTCGACTTCATGATCAAAATGTCATCTGCATATAGGGCTACCCGCTTTTCCCATCCTCCAAAGCAAAATGAAGGAATATTAGGCTCTGTTCTAAGTATCTGAGCAAAAGGCTCGATATATAAATTAAAGAGGAGGTGGGAAAGCGGGCAGCCCTGCCTTGTGCCCCTTGAGATATCGAAAGGCTCTGTCAAAAAGTTGTTGATAGAGAACCTAGCAGTCGGAGCTTTATAGATTAATGAGATCATGCGACAGAACTTCTCAGGCAAATTAAATTTACTCATAACAGCGGCCAAATAATTCCAGTTTACCCTGTCAAAAGCCTTTGTCGCATCCAGGGTGAGGGCAGCCAAAGGTAAAGAAAAAGAAGTAGCAACATCAATAGCCCCAACTAAGTCCTGCACGAGGTCTGCCAGTTGTCTACCTTTAATGAAGCCCTTTTGATCTTCATGTATGATTGAACTTACTACTGCCCCCAACCTGTCAGCCATAATGGTAGCAAAGATTTTGTAGTCGCAATTAAGAAGCGATATTGAGCGATATGACCCACAATCATTCAAATCTTTACCTGGTTTAGGAATTAATAACCACAGTAGCGTCATTCCAGGACGCTGGTGGGGCCTTACCCTCCATAAGGATCCCATTAAAAATAGAAGCCAGAACTGGTGTAATCTCCACACCGATAGCTCTATAAAGTTCCGCCGGTAATCCGTCAGGACCAGCCGCCTTTCCATGGCAGACATGACCCAGCACCCTGCCAATCTCCTCAACAGAGATATCACTCTCCAGCGTCCTACTTTGTGCTTTTGAAAGTTTTGGCAAAGCAATTAGATTCAGCCAGGCTTCTCTCACTTCCTTAGGCTCACATGAGTCTTCCTTATATATGGCCCTAAAGAAGTCCTGGAAAGCATTTCCTATCGCTTGTTTTGTAAGCCGAGGAGCTGCTTCCCCCTCCACCCTAATCTCTCTGATCTAATTTCAGGCTTGCTCGCCTCCCACCTTTTGGCCACCCAATCTTGTAATAGATTGTCGAGTTTAGACTTTAATAGGCTATATCTTTCTTGAGCAGCCCCTAAGCCCAAATTGGAACCCATGTCGTTTTCAATCTTCATCATTTCATCTTCTAAGATCTTAATATTTTCGCTATAGCTCTTTCTTCTATAAGAAGACCGACTAGTAATACAACCCCTCAGAAATGCCTTTAGTGCATCCCAAACAATGGGGTCTTCAGCTGTAGCTAGATTGTCTTCCAGAAAGTGCTGAGTTTCTGATCGAAGAAAGGTGACCTCATCTTCTTCTAATAATATGGTCCGGTCAAAGGACCAAGAGGCGTGAATAGGTTTGTGCATTGATTTTAGCATAAACAGAATCGCCGAATGATCGGAAAGATGTGAGGGAAGGTAAGAGATATCTAACATAAGGTCCTTAGGGCCATAGCTGAATAGAGCATAGTCAATTCTTGATCGATGTTTATATTTGAGGTTTCGAAACGAAACCCCCAACTTTGCCCCTGCCCTTTCCCTCCAGATATCACCAAGGTCTAATTGCGCAATGATTCTTAATATTTCTTGCATTGATTTAGAGAAAGCACAGGCCCGCGAGTTGGGTGATTTATCTAGTTTTGGATTCAATACAATGTTAAAATCGCCCACCCAGATTACTGGATCATGGAGAACTACTAAGTGGTCATATATGGTGTTAAGATATAAGGGGTCATCCTGGTTTGGGCCATAGTACCCAACCAAGGTATATGGAAGATCGTCCAACACAGCCCTTAAAAGTAGCCATCTACCACTCTTATCTTCCTTATGCTCGATGATATGAGCTTTAGCTTGTTTCTTAAAGATAAATACGACCCTCCTAATATTTGTATTGTGATCTGTACTCACAAAAATGTCTATCCATTTCTCTTTTTTTAGGATATCAAGTGTTTCAGATTTGAGGAGGGGTGATTCTTGAATGACTATAACCTGAGCTGGGGAGTCTCTCAAATATTGAAGAATTTTTTCTCTTCTTCCCCGGGTGCGCAGGCCATTAACATTGCATGATAAGCATTGTAGTTTCATCATTTCAACTTTCCATCACCCCACCCCCCCTCAACATACAGGCTGCCCCACCCTGAGACACTGAGATGCCAAAACAAGCCTTTTCTTTAGCGCGTAGAATTAAATAATACAGTCGGTGCGCAAAGCTCTTAGAGTTATCGTAATATTTGGGCTCAGACTCATGAGGATTTTTATTAAAAAAAAATCCCCTGCCACCCAGTGAAAAACCACCCCCCCTGGAAAACTCCTCCCTATTTACGCTGGCCTGATGTATTGCCAGCTTTACACCCTCTGCTCCTCTCGCCTCCTCCTCCTCCTCCTCCCCCTTCTACTAAATCCTACAATGCACGTGGCACTTAAATAGAGCTGGGTTAACTGTCTTAAGCATTACCACCCCCCAAAATTATTGCACTAAACTCAGTACCGCTTATACCATTATTTATCTATTTTATCTAGATGTGAATTTATTTTGTACTGAATGTGAGGTTTTTTTTGTGTGTATTTATTTTGTGCTTGGTGCCATAATTAATATCATGAATAGTACCCCACATCTTAAATAACTAACAAAGTTAATAATTTATTTATCAATTTTTTTTTCTATTAACTAATGGTATTAGCCTAAACCCATCTCATACCCCCTTAGCCTTTTCTGCCCCTCCCCAGTCTCTTAATGACTCCAACATTTCATCAGCTTCCAGAGGTTATCTGAGGTTATACATTTTATTGTTGTGCATGACTCTCCATCCTCTGCCCCAACTCCCACTGCCGATCCAGCGTGGTCTTAGAAAGGTCAGAGCGTATTTCACACAGAAAATCTGAGCCTTTTAATGACTTGGCCTTTAGGGCTAGATTTAGAATTTTCTCTTTCAGACTGTAGGTGAGAAAATTAACCAAAATGTTTCTCGGCTTTGTCCTTCCAGGCTTTAGTCGGAATGGGCCCCTATGAATCCTTTCCAGAAAGTCCAACGACTCCTCCAAGTTTAGTGAGTCCTTAAGTAAGCCCACAACAAAGGACTTAATGTCACTCCCCTCTTTTCCCTCAGGGATTTTCAACAGTCGGAGGTTGTTTCTTCTCGAGAAATTTTCCAAAGATTCAACCCTCTCACGAGTAGCGTCGCCCTCCCTTTGTAAAGATTGAATTTTCAACTTAGCTGCCCCCAGATTGGCTTTCAGCTCCTCCACAGACCCTTCCAGGACCTCTGTTCTCTTGTTCAGGCGATCTACTTTTTTCTCCAGGACGTCGCAAGCTGCTCTGATCTCAATTTGATTCTCCTCAGAGACCCTAAAGCCCTGCTTGATATCGGCCTTCAGAGCGATTAGCAAAGCCTCTATCGAGGATTCGGTTGTTCCCTCCTCTCCCCCCTCAGACCCCACTGTTACTGGTGGACCCGGGGATGTAACCTCCAACACCTCACCTGATTCAACCTGAGCCACCAACTGGGCCTCCGTAGCAGCCGGAGGTGCTTTGGAAGCAGGAGCCTGAGAATTCTGAGCAGGCTGTAGACTATCTGCCTGATCCGGCAATTCTATCATAGCAACGCGCCTCGCTTCCCGCCATATCCACCTTGTTGAATGAACAGTTCGTATTTGCAAAGGGAGGATCGTTTGGTGGAAAAAAAGCCCTCTCTAAAACCAAACAATCTAAATGCTCAGAGGATTCTGTCCGCACAGGGGGTTCAGAGTGATGCAGTTTCTGTATATTGATGACTTGAGGTAGAACTTTAAAAAAGGAACGTAGGGACGGGGTTATACGAGATGATTTAGTATCTTGACCCTTCTTCTTAGCGGCTGCTTTTGGGGGTTTGTTTAATACAGTTGCAGCTTTATGGCCCCCCTCCCCTGGACTGCAGCTCCCAACCGCAGCAGCAAATTTCCTCCACTGAGTCCCTACTCTCGGTATCAGTGCCACTTCCTGCTTCCAGAGCTGGGGGTCTTTGACTGCACTTCCCCCCTCTTCCCCGTTTAGAAGTACCTCTGTTGGCTTTCCTTCTCCTAGGCAGGCAGTGGCTCTTTAGGCTCTTTAAATTACCCTGCGTGCCTTTGACCTCCACACTTGGCCCCTCATTAGACCCACAAATGTCTTCCCCCGCAGCACTAGTCACCTCACCGATTACTTGCACTTTCCTTCTTGTGCCTCCCTCTGCGCTGGTCACAGCAGGCTCCTCTGCCTCCACCGCCCGAAATTCGGAGGACGCCACAGCAGCCAAGTCCGTGCTGGGAGGGGGTGCAGCCACTGCAACCAGCATGGGGGAACCGTCGATGCAGTCTGCAAGATTCCTCTGAGCCACGTTGCACCTGACTCTCCCGCCGGCACTCCCCAGAAGCAAACCGCGAGCCGCCGCTCTGCGGCTGCTCCTCAGCTCCACGACTGCTCGGTTCCAGATCCACGGCAGAGAGGAGCCGCGGGTGGGAGCGGAAGCGGGCAAGTAAGACGACCTCCCGAGGCACATCGACAGGATCCTCAGCGGCACAAGAAATGGAAGAAAAAGGTAATGAAAATTCCCCCACGCTCCGTACACTTCACACAGCCACAGTCATCCACAAACGGGGAGAGATGAGAAGGATGCGGCGAGAGTGTGCGCTACCGCTTAGCTCGCGGGCGCCATGTTTTCCTGCAGGAGGACCTATTAACTTATATCAACATTCAGAAATTATTCTTGAAATGGCTAGGCTGTGCCTCAAGAACAACTTCTTCTTGTTTGGCAAGGACACATACAGACAAGTAAGGGTCACAGCCATAGGCACCTGCTTTTCCCACAGCTATGCAAACCTACACATGGGCTGATGGGAGGAGCAGGTGCTCAAGCTCAAGTTTACAGAGGAGTGGAGGGACAATGTAGTCATCTGGACAAGATTTATAGATGACTTGTTCATAATTTGGAGAGATTCTTGAGAAATAGCTAGTAGTTTTGTGTCTGCATTGAATGAAAGCTCTTAGAATCTACAATTCACCATGTATAGGAACATTTCCTCCTTTTCTTACACTACGGCGAGGCTGATGTCATGAAACGCATTTGCAGGTGATGCTCTTCCATAATGTTTTTCACCATGGTAAAACGACAAATACGAATACATACCGAACAGGATGCTAGCAATATCTCCATGTTTTTATCCCACCTTTCTTTCTCATTTTCAGGTCTCAAAACAACAGGTGCCATTCAACCTTGTGCTATCAAGCACAGCTGGCGACTTAACTAATCTACCTAATGTATACACCAGCCGTGTATCAGTGTAAGATTACGAGGAAATCTTCCTATACCTGATCCCGACGAATTGCCAATAGACCCTTTATGGGCTGATCTGGCAAGAAACATTTTGACCAAACAATCTAAATAGCATTTATGCTTTGTTGGATCATTGTCTCCGATATGAGCAACATTGTTTTAATTTAGGTTAGCGAGCCAGGATTGATAAAATGTATTTAATAAGAGTCTCCCTATACTTATTTTAAAATATCTCTCACTACACTACATGTTCACATACCCTCACTCACCTAACAGCTTTATCAAAAGAACTCTGCCAAAGAGCCCCTTCGCTGGTGCCCGCCGAGCATTGAAGTGCCAGCCCGATGAGGAGCATGCACATTTTGGGGTGTGTGAGGGCACTTTCTCCATTTGGATGTTATTCCGGAGACCAGTCCACCTCTCACAACATTAGGAAGTGCACACCCATGGATCTAAGCTATTACCTTTAGGGACTACGTGTACTGGACCGGGTCAAAATACTCCTGGTTCCTCTATCTTGAGTACATGTAAGAATCCTCCAACACCAAATGGCTGTGAAAAACATAGACAGGACCTACCCCATTGCAAGACACATCACTGAGGTTCATGTATGGAGTATCAATGAGCTTTTTTTATTTTGTAATCAACTCAGTCCCAAAAAATAGGAGAGGGGAACCCGAGAATTAAAACTTAGACAATTAGAGTCAAGATACATAGTTATGCTCAATACTAAGATCCCACATGGCCTCAACTCAGAAGAAGGTATGTATGTGCACATCTAACGGCAGCCCCTCCTAAAGCCATTGATATGTAGTAGAAAAGTACATGAGGTTAGACACAATGATAAAAAGGAAAAAAGATACTCACATACTTGTATCTCGTAATGTATGTAGTAAAGAAGGGAATCGGGAGGTAAATGCAAACTAGCTATATGCATTTGCACTTACTTTTGCAATCTGAGGGTCCAATCAGATTGAGCAATAGGAGGGAGACAGAATGGCAGCAGCCACAAATACATAATAAGTAGCGACACTAGATAGACTTTTTTTAGCATTAGCGCAACATTTTAAGTCTGAGTCGTTACTGAAATTTGCATTTGCACATGATTTTTTAACATCACTTTGTTGGCAGAGAAGTTGTTTATTAGGATTGCGTACAACTGTTCACTTTGGGGATAGGACGCTGCTGACAATGAGGATTCAACACATTGCAATAATGCACTAGTAATTTATCTTTATGAATTAGGATGTTGAGTGAAATCCTGCATAGTTCATAATGCTAATATCTAATATAAATATGCAATGGAGCATTTGATCTCTTTCCTCCCCACCCATCCCTCTTTCTCTCTTTTGTACATTGTTGAAAGTTTTAAAGTAACCCGGGCCGAAGAACTCTGCTCCACCAGCAGAGTTTTCAGAGTTTTGCCTACTCCGCGCTCCGTTGAGAATGCGGAGTTCAGGCAAAACTCCAACCCCTTAGCGGAGCAGAGTTATCTTGTCCCTCCACCCTTCCTAGTTTAATTATAACAAAAGAAGGCACTTACCTGCTGTTGCGTCTCCTGGCTGCCTCCTCCTCGCTGTGGTCCCTCTCTCCTCCTTGTCCTCACTGTCCACGTCCACACAAACCCCTAAGTTGTACATCGTGCGTGCAAGACTTGTAAAATAGGGTTTTGTGTCACAAGAAGGAGGCAACCCGGAGACGCCACAGCAGGTAAGTGCCTGTTTGTTTGTTATAATTAAATTAGGGAGGTGGAGAGGAGGGGAGCGGGTGGAGTTTGTCCCAACTCCGTGGAACTCCGCATAGTGGCACCCCGCCAACTCGGCCCAGGCTTATTTTAAAGATCAAATTTATGGAGGCATACTCTATCAATGTATGACATTTTATTCACCAGGCACATGCCCTTTAAACATGACGGATTGAGAATTTGGGTAACGTGCAATATTGTAAGATTTTATTTGATGACTGGTTCGGGTGCATAGCTATACATTGGAACTATGTCCTATTGTTAACTTGCACTAAGTACTTTATGGTAGAGACTATAATATTGACATGGCACTAGCATCGGGTATGAATTTAAAACCATTAAAATGTAAAACCATTACAAATGCTGGCACCTGAAAGTTCTCCCATTACCCAATCAATCTGAGTTTTATAACATCGATGGAGTGAGTCCTATATGCATATGTACTGTAAAATCGTGAAATGTCATCAAACTGTGCAATAAGTGGGGAGCTTTGGACATGTGAGCATATACACTTCAACTAAATACAACAAACGTAAATGTACACTGAGCAGTAGATCAAGCGTTTCCAAGATGAATTGGTGTTAATTATGACAAAAATGTTTCATGAGAATAGATATTTGTAATGCCAAAATAATAATAATTAAAATAATAATCAAAATGATAAAAATCAGTAAAATGTAATTGTGATAACAATACCAAAAATGTATGTAATTGTTACAAGAATCATATTAGAAAATGCAATGGTTTTGACATTTATTCGCATTGTAACCTTCTTTTGTTTAGAAGTATGTCTTTTATGTTTGTTGCATCATGTGACTGGCTGCTCCCACAAAGAATGGGGAGTCATGGTGCTCAGTGTGTGAGTGAGGCAGGAGATATTGCCAAAATGCGTAACAGCGAGCATTAAAAAAAATTCTGCGAAAGAGTGTTACCAACAATCCTCCTCAGCCTCGTAATTCCTCTCACAGGTTACCAAATGAAGAGCACGGACCACAGTAGTTGAAATACCTTCGGTTTATTCCATTACAGGTACAAAACAGACGGGGTAGCCATATATATATACATATATTTTTTTTACGAAGCCATTAGGCAAAACGCGTCTGTCCCCCCCCCCCACACAGGTTTATTAAAAAAAAAAATAAAGCCCTGGGGGGTGGCAGTCCCCGTTGCTGTGGGGGGCCATGAGCACCCCCTCATATATTCAAAAGAAGCCCAGGGAGTGGGGGTCCCCGGGGCTTGGGGGGCCTTTGAGGCCCCCCACCCATGCATATTAAAGCCCCAAGGGTGGCAATCCTTTTGGCTGAGAGGGCTGTGAGCCCCCCCCACATAATTTTATAAAACCCCGGGGTGGCAGTCCCCAGGGCTGAGGGGCCCCTCTGGGCCCCCCATTCACATAACCTCATTGCCCCGGGACTTGGCCTCCCCGGGGGCTAATTACCAACAAAGGGCGGAAGCCCGCCCTTCATTTTTATCAACAGGATCTGTGCACCCTGCATTGCTTTTGCCGATTTAAAAAAAAAAAAATTGGGGCCCTGGGGTTCTTGTTGGACCCCTTTAGCAGGCCTAGGGGGTCATGGTGTTTCTACCCTGCCCCCTTTTTGTGTTTTGCGCGTTTTTTTCTCAGATTTCTTGTGCCTCGGTTCTACCGATTCAAAAGGGGGTGGTGATGGACAGAGTACCTGAATTAAGCAGAACACTCCTACCCAGTCAAAATATCAGGGCTTGATCCATCACCGTTTTTTAGCTCACTGCACCATCCCAGTTCAGAACCTGGCTACATGCAAATTAGTCTGACCCTGGCCCAGTGCATCATGGGAACAGGGCAGACCAAACTACCAAGCCAATTCTTTACTGGAAAGGAAACAAGCTTCCTGGGACCGGTTCCTTGCATTACAGCCGTCTTCGGCCCGGCTTGCTTGAATCCTGATGGTGCAGTGAGCAAGGGACTCACATCTGAGCATACCCTTCCACACTTGTGGTGGCCAAAACGATTCAAAAGGGGGTGGTGATGGACAGAGTATCTGAATTAAGCAGAACACTCCTACCCAGTCAAAAGATCAGGGCTTGATCCATCACTGTTTTTTAGCTCACTGCACCATCCCAGTTCAGAACCTGGCTACATGCAAATTAGTCTGACCCTGGCCCAGTGCATCATGGGAACAGGGCAGACCAAACTACAAAGCCTATTCTTTACTGGAAAGGAAACAAGATTCCGGGGACCGGTTTCTGGCATTACAGCCGTCTTCGGCCCGGCTTGCTTGAATCCTGATGGTGCAGTGAGCAAGGGACTCACATCTGAGCATACCCTTCCACACTTGTGGTGGCCAAAATGATTCAAAAGGGGGTGGTGATGGACAGAGTATCTGAATTAAGCAGAACACTCCTACCCAGTCAAAAGATCAGGGCTTGATCCATCACCGTTTTTTTAGCTCACTGCACCATCCCAGTTCAGAACCTGGCTACATGCAAATTAGTCTGACTCTGGCCCAGTGCATCATGGGAACAGGGCAGACCAAACTACCAAGCCAATTCTTTACTGGAAAGGAAACAAGCTTCCGGGGACCGGTTTCTGGCATTACAGCCGTCTTCGGCCCGGCTTGCTTGAATCCTGATGGTGCAGTGAGGAAAGGACTCACATCTGAGCATACCCTTCCACACTTGTGGTCGCCAAAACGATTCAAAAGGGGGTGGTGATGGACAGAATATCTGAATTAAGCAGAACACTCCTACCCAGTCAAAAGATCGGGGCTTGATCCATCACCGTTTTTTGGCTCACTGCACCATCCCAGTTCAGAACCTGGCTACATGCAAATTAGTCTGACCCTGGCCCAGTGCATCATGGGAACAGGGCAGACCAAACTACTAAGCCAATTTTTTACTGGAAAGGAAACAAGCTTCCGGGGACCGGTTTCTGGCATTACAGCCGTCTTCGGCCCGGCTTGCTTGAATCCTGATGGTGCAGTGAGCAAGGGACTCACATCTGAGCATACCCTTCCACACTTGTGGTGGCCAAAATGATTCAAAAGGGGGTGGTGATGGACAGAGTATCTGAATTAAGCAGAACACTCCTACCCAGTCAAAAGAACAGGGCTTGATCCATCACCGTTTTTTTTAGCTCACTGCACCATCCCAGTTCAGAACCTGGCTACATGCAAATTAGTCTGACCCTGGCCCAGTGCATCATGGGAACAGGGCAGACCAAACTACCAAGCCAATTCTTTACTGGAAAGGAAACAAGCTTCCGGGGACCGGTTTCTGGCATTACAGCCGTCTTCGGCCCGGCTTGCTTGAATCCTGATGGTGCAGTGAGCAAGGGACTCACATCTGAGCATACCCTTCCACACTTGTGGTGGCCAAAACGATTCAAAAGGGGGTGGTGATGGACAGAGTATCTGAATTAAGCAGAACACTCCTACCCAGTCAAAAGATCAGGGCTTGATCCATCACCGTTTTTTAGCTCACTGCACCATCCCTGTTCAGAACCTGGCTACATGCAAATTAGTCTGACCCTGGCCCAGTGCATCATGGGAACAGGGCAGACCAAACTACCAAGCCAGTTCTTTACTCGAAAGGAAACAAGCTTCCGGGGACCGGTTTCTGGCATTACAGCCATCTTCGGCCCAGCTTGCTTGAATCCTGATGGTGCAGTGAGCAAGGGACTCACATCTGAGCATACCCTTCCACACTTGTGGTGGCCAAAATGCCAGAAGGGCTGCGCGGTAATGGAACTTTGCCAAACTGCGGTCAGCACAGCCATCGCAAGAACACATGGACCAGCTGATGTCAAGGGGCCTACTAAAGGTACTTTAAATGGAGCTTTGTGATTATTAAAAATTAAGATGTGGCATGGGACCTACTAAGGAATATAATTACTTTCTCCCAGGATACAAATCCCAGCATGCACCAAAAAGACTAATGCAAATATAAATAAAGGTGCATGGGTGGAAATCTATGCCACATTTTACTAACTGCCTGATGATGAGGCTGGAGCCTCGAAACGCGTCGCAGTAAAGAAATCACGCTAATAAAGCCTGGAAACATCATTGCCGGTTTTTCTTTTGCACACTGAAACCGAATGGTTTGCCTTGGCTGTGAGTGCTTCCTTCGAATGCGTGGGCCTTTGGGATACATAAAGTGACACGGCGGTCCGGCCGTGGAAGGTTGCACCGCTTCAAACGCCAGAAGGGCTGCGCGGTAATAGAACTTTGCCAAACTGCGGTCAGCACAGCCATCGCAAGAACACATGGACCGGCTGATGTCAAGGGGACTACTAAAGGTACTTTAAATGGAGCTTTGTGATTATTAAAAATTAAGATGTGGCATGGGACCTAATAAGGAATATAATGACTTTCTCCCAGGATACAAATCCCAGCAAGCACCAAAAAGACTAATGCAAATATAAATAAAGGTGCATGGTCGGAAATCTATGCCACATTTTACTAACTGCCTGATGATGAGGCTGGAGCCTCGAAACGCGTCGCAGTAAAGAAATCACGCTAATAAAGCCTGGAAACATCATTGCCGTTTTTTCTTTTGCACACTGAAACCGAATGGTTTGCCTTGGCTGTGAGTGCTTCCTTCGAATGCGTGGGCCTTCGGGATACATATATATATATATATATATATTCACTGAAAAAACCATAGGTTATAGACCATATATAGTTAGGAATTAGCATTTAAAAAACCTTATTTTACTCACACAAAACCATTGAAATTCCATATATAGTTAGTTGCACTAACTATATATCGCGCACCCGCAATCCACTGCTGATGATGTCACATATTACATCATTCATGACATGGTCAGTGACATCACTGATGACATCACTGATGACATCTCAAATGACATCACTGATGACATCACTGATGACATCATCCAGTGACTGTGTGTTTCTGTAAAGTTTAAATATGTTTTACATATTGAAGAATGAGTAGATGTATAACTGTCTGGACGAAGGATTTAGTAGGTGCATGACTGAATGTATGAGTGAGTGATTAAATGTGTCTCACTGAGTGCATGGGTTAGTGACTACCCTGTCTTAATTTGTGCATCATTATGTCTGTTGTTCTGTAAACTGCTGCATGTGTTGATCAGTAGCTATATGATTAACTATATGGGTTATTGATTGATTGTCCAAGTATTTGTATGGGAGACTGAGTGTGTGTGTGGCTGGCTGGGAGGTGTGTGACTCTGTGCAGATCAATGTGTACTTGTATCAATGATTGTATAAGAAAGTAAGTATGTGTTAGTATATGTTTGAAAATGTAAGGTGCTCTATGTTTAACTGTATAGACAAGAAAATGGAAGTGTGATTGATTCTTTACAGGACTGACTAGGTGTGTGAGTAACTCCATGGATGAGTGGCAGAGTGTGAGTGTCTGTATAGGTGTATGAGTGCATATGATAGTGTTGTAAAGACGAGTGATTGTATGTATGAATGATTGTATGGGTGAATGAGTGAATGTGTGTGTAGACGTAGGAATCAGTGAGTACGTATGTAGTAACTAGTATTGGTGTGTCAATGGTTTCAAAAATTATACTCTGTATTTAACACTGGGTGAAACAGAGGTTATATTAAAATGTGAGGAGATGCATTGTATTGTCACATGAATGATATCATCAGTGATGTGGTCATTGATGTCAAATGAGATGTCATCAGTGATGTCATCAGTGATGTCATTTGAGATGTCATCAGTGATGTCATCAGTGATGTCACTGACCATGTCATGAATGATGTAATATGTGACATCATCAGCAGTGGATTGCGGGTGCGCGATATATAGTTAGTGCAACTAACTATATATGGAATTTCAATGGTTTTGTGTGAGTAAAATAAGGTTTTTTAAATGCTAATTCCTAACTATATATGGTCTATAACCTATGGTTTTTTCAGTGAATTTTCAAGGTTTTGTAAATGCTAATTCTAACTATATATGGTCTATAACCTATGGTTTTTTCAGTGAATTTCAATGGTTTTTTAATAGCAAATATCATAAGCTGTCGAATGTCAAGTACGTGGTAAGTGAAAACATTTTCGTGTTTATGCACACTGATCTGCTTTGAATGGTGCCCCCCCCCTCATTTCTATTAGGAGTACTCTCTCTTTGCACATAGTGAAGGGTAGTTAACGCAGGCCTTTGCCCCCGTTGTAATACGTCGTGCCTGCTTCTCTCTCCATTTGATTGATTGTTATCCAAGTATTTACTGTTTTATAATTGGTTCTCTTTGGTTCATTCTCTATTTACAAACAAACACAGAGTCGCAATACTCTGTTTAGTCTTTGCAGATAACGAAAAATCGTGTAAAAAAAAAAGAAAAGGTATCGAGCAAAATCAGTAGGCCACTAATGGGATCTCTTTTTGACCTCGCTAAAATAGAAACATTAGGAACAACCCCTCATGACAAATACAAAACTAGTGAAATGAACTGAACTCCACACAATGATGGCTGCAAAACAGCTCGGCTCCACCACCCACCCCGCCCAAAATAACGATAAAGAGCGGCTGCCATGATTGGTTGCGGAATGGCCACGACGGAGCTACGAAATGGTGCTGCTCTCATGCTAACCCCAGCTTCAGTCTGAAACATCCAGAAACACTGTAGACTACCAATTCGATCAGTTCCGGTAGCGCCCCAATGTAACCCGGTAGAGAAGAACTAGCCCTCCCCTCTTTGACTAATGGTTCTTGTTGCCTGTCCCTTCTGTTGTCATTTAACAGAACTATTTAGCCTGCTGAAAGGGGTTGTGTTCCGACCGCTGGTTGGTGGAGACATTTTGACTATATTCTGGACCTGCGTTGTCGCGTAATGCGTCATATGACGCGCCGCGTTAGCGCATCTGGAAGTCATCCGGGGCGCGCAGCGCGTAACGTAAGCATAACAAGTCATGTGACTTGTTAATAAAACTTTTCATTGGTTCATTTTACTTTTCTTATTCTAATGATGAAAGGCTTGGTCATATGACCTAAAAATTATGCTTTTTATTACTTCCGAACATTATTTTTTCTTAAATATATGTTATAATGTTCAAGGCTAATGTACTTTCCCGGAAAATTTACAACTGTCCTGCAAGTAAAATATATTCTTTTTTCGAGAAAAAGAGCGTTTCTTCGTCCCATGACGGAGCCGTTGAGCAAAAGAGGGTCGACCTGCTGTCTTAGTCGCCGATACGCCTGAATATGAGATTCTTATCGATCACTTTATGTTGCAGGAATAGAAAACACAACAGCCCTTGACCATTTATCTTTACTGCGTTCCTTCGTATTATACCTTTTACCCTTCATGTAATTGGTCTGCTTTATTTCACTTGCCTTTTAATGATTCTAAAACAATGACTATTATTAAAAACTTTACCAATGTATATACTACTACCATGTTTTCTTTTAAAAACCTTTATTGTGAAAATTTCATTATACAAATACGAGCCTATAACCACGTGGGCCGGCCACGGAGCAAACTGTAATCGTATATGATGAGTAGACATTTACACTGTAGAGGAACGTAACGGGCGGGCCATTAGGTTGCAAGAACTAAGGTGTCTAACAGTTACGGAATCGGTGGACGTACATTTTATAATTAAAATACGACAGGGCCAGTTACAATAAAATTATCTAGATATACATTTGCGGGCAAGTACCATGGGTGACGTTAATTCGAACTTTCAATAGTACAGTAATCAATAACACATCAGAACTTAATATCAATAGGGATGTCGAAATATTCAATCAATTCTAGTCCCCGCCCGCCATGTGCTTCAAAACTGCATACGTATCTCGTGATTTCAAGGTTCTGCAACCAGTACACAACAAGGAGTTAAGAATCCCATTTATTCCGGCGCCATTTTGGGCGAGGACGGGCAGGTCCAGGATATAGTCAAAATGTCTCTACCAACCATCGACTATGATGATGTTCATATGCTGTATTTATTAGAGTAACACTCATCTGTCCACATGAAATTAATTTGCCACAATCTAAACATGTCATTTTAATCTTTCCAAAGTTCTTCTAAATATTTGGGACCGTTTCCCTTGCCTCTGATGCTGTCAGTGCCACTTCTTTGATGACTGTACTAGCAGGTCAGGGGTTCTCCTCCAAATCTCTCTTTTATGCAGCACTATAATTAATTGGTGCCACCTCTCCATATGACGATGCATGGTATAGTTACCATAACTATATTTTTTTTCGGTTCCTCTGGAGAGTTCATCGTGGCAGATGAAGCGTGTAACGTACCGGGCATTTACCTTTTTTTGCATGTATAGGAAAGGAAAAAAAAATCGAGCGTCCGAGTTCTAAGGTGTCCCAGGGCCATTTTAGTGGACCAGGCCCAAATCCAAAGAACAGGCCGCCATTTTGAGAGTCCTGTTTCAGCCGCCTGTCACTGTAGCATCAAGAGCAGCCGAAACTCAGCTGAATGGCAACTGAAACGGTAAAGGGGCGCCCCACTACAGCAGACGAGCCTCCACCTAGGAAGGCCCGTTCACGCCGCCTCCCCCCTCCCCCTTCGGGCACCCCACGCCGTTATTCGGAGCAGTATTGTAGGATGGCCACACCAGTGCGGCAACTTGCTAGACATCACCTCGGTGGTAACCGAATCTCAGCGCCTTTTGGTGTCTTCTCTTCAGAAAATATTGTTGCGCTGCCTTTGGCCCCATTCGCACATCGGTCCGCTACTGACGCCATCTCACAGGCTAATGGGGCGCCCCACGCCGAGTTTCAGCATTGTAGGATGACCACACCAGTACAGCAACTTGCTAGACATCACCTCGGTGCCATCCGGATCTTCGCATCTCAACGCCTAGTGGTATCTTCCATACAGAAAATATTGTTGCGCTGCCTTTGGCCCCATTCGCACATCGGTCCGCTACTGACACCATCTCACAGGCCAACAGGGCGCCCCACGCCGACTTTTACCATTGTAGGATGGCCACACCAGTGCCACAACTTGCTAGACACCACCTCGGTGCCATCCGGATCTTGGCATCTCAGCGCCTTGTGGTGTCTTTTATTCAGAAAACATTGTTGTGCTGCCTTTGGCCCCATTCGCACATCGGTCCGCTACTGACGCCATCTCACAGGCCAACGGGGCGCCCCACGCCGACTTTCAACATTGTAGGATGGCCACACCAGTGCACCTTACTAGACACCACCTCGGTGCCATCCGGAACTTGGCGCGTTGTGCTACCTTCGGCCTATTCGCACATCGGTCCGCTACTGACGCCATCTCACAGGCTAATGGGGCGCCCCACGCCGAGTTTCAGCATTGTAGGATGACCACACCAGTACAGCAACTTGCTAGACATCACCTCGGTGCCATCCGGATCTCGGCGCCCCACTGCAGATGAAGTGCCTCTCAACTATGAAACCACCACGGTGACATCCGGATCTTGGCGCCTTGTGCTGGTTCCGGCCTATTCACACATCGGTCCGCTACTGACGCCATCTCACAGGCTAATGGGGCGCCCCACGCCGAGTTTCAGCATTGTAGGATGACCACACCAGTACAGCAACTTGCTAGACATCACCTCGGTGCCATCCGGATCTTGGCATCTCAACGCCTAGTGGTATCTTCCATACAGAAAATATTGTTGCGCTGCCTTTGGCCCCATTCGCACATCGGTCCGCAACTGACACCATCTCACAGGCCAACAGGGCGCCCAACGCCGACTTTTACCATTGTAGGATGGCCACACCAGTACCACAACTTGCTAGACACCACCTCGGTGCCATCCGAATCTTGGCATCTCAGCGCCTTGTGGTGTCTTCTAGTCAGAAAATATTGTTGCGCTGCCTTTGGCCCCATTCGCACATCGGTCCGCTACTGACGCCATCTCACAGGCCAACGGGGCGCCCCACGCCGACTTTCAACATTGTAGGATGGCCACACCAGTGCGGCAACTTACTAGACACCACCTCGGTGCCATCCGGATCTTGGCGCGTTGTGCTGCCTTCGGCCTATTCGCACATCGGTCCGCTACTGACGCAAACTCACAGGCCAACGGGGCGCCCCGCGCCGACTTTCAGCATTGTAGGATGGCCACACCAGTGCTGCAACCTGCTGGACACCACCTCGGTGCCATCCGGATCTTGGCGCGTTGTGTTGCCTTCGGCCTATTCGCACATCGGTCCGCTACTGACGCCGCCTCACGTGCCAACGTATTTTCTCCGCATTTTATACCCTATGCCGCATAACAGGTCATGTGACTTGTTTATAAAACTTTTCATTGGTTCATTTTACTTTTGGTTTCCTAATGATGGAAGGCTTGATCATATGACCTAAAAACAACACTTTTCATTGGATGAAAACTTTTTTTTTTACCAAACGATGAAAGCCCCACCTTGTTTCTGGATGTTTCAGACTGAAGCTGGCGTCAGCATGAGAGCACCACCATCTCGTAGCTCCGTCGTGGTCATTCCGCGAGCAATCATGGCAGCCGCTCCCCACCAGAAGCCTACAGGAGTCGGGGCCCCCAAAACTTTTGATGAATCCTCAAGGCGGAGGGGACGCTTTCGAGAATGGGGTCCAAGACCTAGCAGACAAGCGTCCGATTTCCAAGGTGTCCCAGGGCCATTTCAGTGGACCAGGCCCAAAAAGGAAACAGCCTGCCGCCATTTTGAGAGTCCTGTGACAGCCGAACTATTCGCACAACAGTTTGCTACTGATGACCCACCCCCCGCGACGCCCCACGCCAGAAATCTGGACGTTGTGCTGTGTTGGAACTATTCGCACAGCCGACCGCTACTTCGTTGTTTTTCCCTAAAAATGTTTATATGTTATTACTGTTTTTGTTTTCTTGTATATATTTATAAGTTATTAAAGTTTTATAATCTTACTACTTTGTTGGAGTGCTATATATTTTTAATGTGACACATAATTGTAAAAACTTTGATGTACAAAGAGTCATCCCTGGAATCTTCCGCTTCAGGCTCGGTCCCCTCCCCAATCACAATACAGGATGGTTTTCAGATAATAGGAACGCGTCTGCTGTGACGGATCTCATCGAGTGTGGGCCTTGATCTACTATAACTCCTTTGAAGAGGGGTGATTCTTTACAGCTGGGGCCATAAATTACATCTGCAGGGCTAGCTGATACCCTAGGACCGGCCTGGACAATCGGACACAGAGGAAAAGGAGTGTCAGAGGGTGCGGTAGTGAATAGGGCGAAAGGGAGGTGTCGGGCGGGCACAGGGTGTGATTCTCAGGGAAGAGCAGCGCAGATGGGGGGTGGTTTATTACCCATGCATAAGACAGAGAGCGGGGGTGACCACTGCCTGGGGGAGATGCTTGCGAGGGTGGGGAGCCATGCTAAGGATCGACAGCGTGCACAGAGTGGGTCTGGTCAAGGCATCTAAAATGACTGCCGTGCACGACAAAAGTGTGGCATTTGAAAAAAGGCAAGATGGCGCAGACAATGTTTTTCAACACTTCCTGATTTCCTTCGAATCGAACGTTAACAGACGGTGGGGCATATTACCAAAGTTAAGAGATATTTATCCCTAACGATGCTTAGCAACGATTTTTTTACCGCTAAGCATCGTCAGAAATTATCGCAGATAAACCTTGCTATTATCAAGGTTTATCGCAAATACGATAAAAAACGACCGCAATGCATTAATATCGCTGAAAACTCAGCGATATTCATGCATTACCGAGCTAATGCTCTTAGCCATGTTATCCACCTCCCATTGGATAACATGGCTAAGAACTGCTCAGGGCAGGTGCTAGCTTTTGGAGATATTCGCGCTTATCGCGAATATTTCCAAAAGTTGATAATAGGAGATAGCGATGTTAGCGACTGTTTCCAGTCGCTAACATCTTGGCATGCCCACTTTGCATGTCATTAGTGATAAATATCACTCACATGCAAAGTGGGGCCCAAGATGGTCGCTATCTCCTACTAGCCGTCGCTAACTGGTGTTAGCAACAGCTAGGTAATACAGATATAATTTTATCTCCGCGAAGCGGAGCGCTGTTACAGATATATATCTTGTTTTTGAACGTTAATTTCTCAAAATCCACTGAAGCACATATATTGAGACCTAGCAAAGGCACATCGAGCTACCAGTCCCTACAATTTTGCCAAGTTTCGTGCAAATCCATTCAGCCGTTCGATTATTATTATTATTTATTTTTTTGCCCCGCGGGGCCCTTTTAAAACCTCCACATCAAACCTAAGAGGTCAAGGAGGATCTACTATGCCCCCTTATGGTCATTTGCCCCTTCGCTTTGGCCTCCTCTTGTCTCTCGATCCTACTGAGAGACAAGATGGCGGCCGCTACGGACTGTTTGCAATGTTTACAGACGCCGGAGAACCAATCAGCTTCGCAAACCTCCGTTACGCGAAGCGGAGCGCTGTTACAGATATATATCTTTTTTTGAACATTAATTTCTCAAAATCCACTGGAGCACATATATTGAGACCTAGCAAAGGCACATCGGGCTACCAGTCCCTAATATTTTACCAAGTTTCGTGCAAATCCATTCAGCCGTTCGATTATTATTATTATTTTTTTTTTTGCCCCGCGGGGCCCTTTTAAAACCTCCACATCAAACCTAAGAGGTCAAGGAGGATCTACTATGCCCCCTTATGGTCATTTGCCCCTTCGCTTTGGCCTCCTCTTGTCTCTCGATCCTACCGAGAGACAAGATGGCGGCCGCTACGGACTGTTTGCAATGTTTACAGACGCCGGAGAACCAATCAGCTTCGCAAACCTCCGTTACGCGAAGCGGAGCGCTGTTACAGATATATATCTTTTTTTGAACGTTAATTTCTCAAAATCCACTGGAGCACATATATTGAGACCTAGCAAAGGCACATCGGGCTACCAGTCCCTAATATTTTACCAAGTTTCGTGCAAATCCATTCAGCCGTTCGATTATTATTATTATTATTTTTTTTTGCCCCGCGGGGCCCTTTTAAAACCTCCACATCAAACCTAAGGGGTCAGCGAGGATCTACTATGCCCCCTTATGGTCATTTGCCCCTTCGCTTTGGCCTCCTCTTGTCTCTCGATCCTACCAAGAGACAAGATGGCGGCCGCTACGGACTGTTTGGAATGTTCACAGACGCCGGAGAACCAATCAGCTTCGCTTCACAAAGCTCCGTACCGCGAAAAGTCCGCGAACCGGAGCGCTGCCCGGTCCGCTGTTACAGATATATATCTTTTTTTGAACATTAATTTCTCAAAATCCACTGGAGCACATATATTGAGACCTAGCAAAGGCACATCGGGCTACCAGTCCCTACAATTTTGCCAAGTTTCGTGCAAATCCATTCAGCCGTTCGGGCTAAAAGTGAGGCCAACCGCCCTATGGAAAACTCAATGTTAAAAACACGTTTTGGGACCCCCCTTTTTTCTCGGCCCCCCCTTGACGAACCCCCCCCCAAATTTTCAAGGGCTGCTCAGAAACAAAATGTGCCATTTTCCTGAAAATTTCAGCCAATTCCGTCCACAAACGCCAAAGTTATTAGACATAGAATTTTCAAAAATCCCATAGAGAAAAAATCCTAACTATATATACCTACTGGCGACCGCCAGTAGGTAATATATATATATATGGTGGTATATATATATATATATATATATATATATATATATATATATATATATATATATATATATATATATATATATATATATATATATTACCTACTGGCGGTCGCCAGTAGGTATATATAGTTAGGATTTTTTCTCTATGGGTTTTTTGAAAATTCTATGTCTAATAACTTTGGCGTTTGTGGACGGAATTGGCTGAAATATTCAGGAAAATGGCACATTTTGTTTCTGAGCAGCCCTTGAAAATTTGGGGGGGGTTCGTCCAGTGGGGGCCGAGAAAAAAGGGGGGTCCCAAAACGTGTTTTTAACATTGAGTTTTCCATAGGGCGGTTGGCCTCACTTTTAGCCCGAACGGCTGAATGGATTTGCACGAAACTTGGCAAAATTGTAGGGACTGGTAGCCCGATGTGCCTTTTGTAGGTCTCAATATATGTGCTCCAGTGGATTTTGAGAAATTAACGTTTAAAAAAAGATATATATCTGTAACAGCGGACCGGGCAACGCTCTGGTTCGCGGACTTTTCGCGCAACGGAGCTTTGTGAAGCGAAGCTGATTGGTTCTCCGGCGTCTGTCAACATTCCAAACAGTCCGTAGCGGCCGCCATCTTGTCTCTCGGTAGGATCGAGAGACAAGAGGAGGCCGAAGCGAAGGGGCAAATGACCATAAGGGGGCATAGTACATTGTCGCTCACCCCCTAGGTTTGATGTGGAGGTTTTAAAAGGGCCCCGCGGGGCAAAAAAAAATAAAAATAATAATAATCGAACAGCTGAATGGATTTGCACGAAACTTGGCAAAATTGTAGGGACTGGTAGCCCGATGTGCCTTTGCTAGATCTCAATATATGTGCTCCAGTGGATTTTGAGAAATTAACGTTCAAAAAAAGGTATATATCTGTAACAGCGCACCGCTTCGCGTACTTTTCGCGTTACGGAGCTTTGCGAAGCGAAGCTGATTGGCTCTCCGGTGTCTGTAAACATTCCAAACAGTCCGTAGCGGCCGCCATCTTGTCTCTCGGTAGGATCGAACAGCTGAATGGATTTGCACGAAACTTGGCAAAATTGTAGGGACTGGTAGCCCGATGTGCCTTTGCTAGGTCTCAATATATGTGCTTCAGTGCATTTTGAGAAATTAACGTTCAGAAACAAGATATATATCTGTAACAGCGCTCCGCTTCGCGGAGATAAAATTATATGTGTATTACCTAGCTGTTGCTAACACCAGTTAGCGACGGCTAGTAGAAGATAGCGACCATCTTGGGCCCCACTTTGCATGTGAGTGATATTTATCACTAATGACATGCAAAGTGGGCATGCCAAGATGTTAGCGACTGGAAACAGTCGCTAACATCGCTATCTCCTATTATCAACTTTTGGAAATATTCGAGATAAGGGCGAATATCTCTAAAAGCTACCACCTGCCCTGAGCAGTTCTTAGCCATGTTATCCAATGGGAGGTGGATAACATGGCTAAGAGCATTAGCTCGGTAATGCATGAATATCGCTGAGTTTTCAGCGATATTAATGCATTGCGGTCGTTTTTTATCGTATTTCCGATAAACCTTGATAATAGCAAGGTTTATCTGCGATAATTTCTGACGGTAAAAAAATCGTTGCTAAGCATCGTTAGGGATAAATATCGCTTAACTTTGGTAATATGCCCCAACGTCTGTTAACGTTCGATTCGAAGGAAATCAGGAAGTGTTGAAAAACATTGTCTGCGCCATCTTGTCTTTTTTCAAATGCCACACTTTTGTCGTGCACGGCAGCCATTTTAGATGCCTTGACCAGACCCACTCTGTGCACGCTGTCGATCCTTAGCATGGCTCCCCACCCTCGCAAACATCTCCCCCAGGCAGTGGTCACCCCCGCTCTCTGTCTTATGCATGGGTAATAAACCTCCCCCATCTGCGCTGCTGTTCCCTGAGAATCACACCCTGTGCCCGCCCGACACCTCGCTTTCGGACTATTCACTACCGCACCCTCTGACACTCCTTTTCCTCTGTGTCCGATTGTCCAGGCTGGTCCTAGGGTATCAGCTAGCCCTGCAGATGTAGTTTATGGCCACAGCTGTAAAGAATCACCCCTCTTCAAAGGAGTTATAGTAGATCAAGGCCCACACTCGATGAGATTCGTCACAGCAGAAGCGTTGCTATTATCTGAAAACCATCCTGTATTGTGATTGGGGAGGGGACCGAGCCTGAAGCGGAAGATTCCAGGGATGACTGTTTGTACATCAAAGTTTTTACAATTATGTGTCACATTAAAAATATATAGCACTCCGACAAAGTAGTAAGATTATAAAACTTTAATAATTTATAAATATATACAAGAAAACAAAAATAGTAATAACATATAAACATTTTTAGGGAAAAACAACGAAGTAGCGGTCGGCTGTGCGAATAGTCCCAACGCAGCACAACGTCCAGATTTCCGGCGTGGGGCGTCGCGGGGGGTGGGTCATCAGTAGCAAACTGTTGTGCGAATAGTTCCAAGGCAGCAGAACGCGTTGAAATCTAGATGACACGAAAGTGATGTCTAGTAAGTTGCCACCCAGCAAATAACGGCATGGGGCGTCGCGGGGGGTGGGTCATCAGTAGCAAACTGTTGCGCGAATAGTTCCAAGGCAGCAGAACGATGGCACCAAGGTGATGTCCAGTAAGTTGCCGCACTGGTTTTGGTATCCTACAATGCTGCTCCGAATAACGGCGTGGAGCGCCCCGGGGGAGGCGGCGTGAACGGGCCTCTCCAGGTGGAGTGTCATCTGTTGTAGTGGGGCGCCCCTTTACCGTTTCAGTTGCCATTCCGTCCGTTTTTGGTCCACTGTGTCAAAAGCCGCAATTCAGCTGAGTTGCGCCCACTCTTGCGGTGCAGCGATAGGCGGCTGTCACAGGACTCTCAAAATGGCGGCAGGCTGTTTCCTTTTTGGGCCTGGTCCACTGAAATGGCCCTGGGACACCTTGGAAATCGGACGCTTGTCTGCTAGGTCTTGGACCTCATTCTCGAAAGCGTCCCCTCCGCCTTGAGAATTCATCAAAAGTTTTGGGGGCTCCGACTCCTGCAGGCTTCTGGTGGGGAGCGGCTGCCATGATTGCTCGCGGAATGACCACGACTGAGCTACGAGATGGTGGTGCTTTCATGCTGACGCCAGCTTCAGTCTGAAACATCCAGAAACAAGGTGGGGCTTTCATCGTTTGGGGAAAAAAAAAAGTTTTCATCCTATGAAAAGTGTTGTTTTTAGGTCACATGATCAAGCCTTCCATCATTAGGAAACCAAAAGTAAAATGAACCAATGAAAAGTTTTATAAACAAGTCACATGACCTGTTATGCGGCATAGGGTGTAAAATTAGGAGAAAATACGTTGGCACGTGAGGCGGCGTCAGTAGCGGACCGATGTGCGAATAGGCCGAAGGCAACACAACGCGCCAAGATCTGGATGGCACCGAGGTGGTGTCCAGCAAGTTGCAGCACTGGTGTGGCCATCCTACAATGCTGAAAGTCGGCGTGGGGCGCCCCGTTGGCCTGTGAGTTTGCGTCAGTAGCGGACCGATGTGCGAATAGGCCGAAGGCAGCACAACGCGCCAAGATCCGGATGGCACCGAGGTGGTGTCTAGTAAGTTGTTGCACTGGTGTGGCCATCCAACAATGCTGAAAGTCGGCGTGGGGCGCCCCGTTGGCCTGTGAGTTTGCGTCAGTAGCGGACCGATGTGCGAATAGGCCGAAGGCAGCACAACGCGCCAAGATCCGGATGGCACCGAGGTGGTGTCTAGTAAGTTGCCGCACTGGTGTGGCCATCCTACAATGCTGAAAGTCGGCGTGGGGCGCCCCGTTGGCCTGTGAGTTTGCGTCAGTAGCGGACCGATGTGCGAATAGGTCGAAGGCAGCACAACGCGCCAAGATCCGGATGGCACCGAGGTGGTGTCTAGTAAGTTGTCGCACTTCTGTGGCCATCCTACAATGTTGAAAGTCGGCGTGGGGCGCCCCGTTGGCCTGTGAGATGGCGTCAGTAGCGGACCGATGTGCGAATGGGGCCAAAGGCAGCGCAACAATATTTTCTGATTTGAAGACACCACAAGGCGCTGAGATGCCAAGATCCGGATGGCACCGAGGTGGTGTCTAGCAAGTTGTGGCACTGGTGTGGCCATCGTACAATGGTAAAAGTCGGCGTGGGGCGCCCTGTTGGCCTGTGAGATGGTGTCAGTAGCGGACTGATGTGTGAATGGGGCCAAAGGCAGCGCAACAATATTTTCTACTATATTTTCGGAGTAGAAGACACCACAAGGCGCTGAGATGCCAAGATCCGGATGGCACCGAGGTGATGTGTAAGTTGCGGACGGATGTGCGAATGGGGCCAAAGGCAGCTCAACAATATTTTCTGAAGAGAATACACCACAAGGCGCTGAGATGCCAAGATCCGGATGGCACCGAGGTGATGTCTAAGTTGCGGACCGATGTGCGAATGGGGCCAAAGGTAGCGTAACAAGATTTTCTGTATGGAAGATACCACTAGGCGTTGAGATGCCAAGATTCGGATGGCACCGAGGTGATGTCTAGGAAGTTGTGCCACTGGTGTGGCCATCGTACAATGGTAAAAGTCGGCGTGGGGCGCCCTATTGGCCTGTGAGATGGTGTCAGTAGCGGACTGATGTGCGAATGGGGCCAAAGGCAGCGCAACAATATTTTCTGACTGACACCACAAGGCGCTGAGATGCCAAGATCCGGATGGCATCGAGGTGATGTCTAAGTTGCGGACTGATGTGCGAATGGGGCCAAAGGCAGCGTAACAATATTTTCTGTATGGAAGATACCACTAGGCGTTGAGATGCCAAGATTCGGATGGCACCGAGGTGATGTCTAGCAAGTTGGTGTGGTCATCCTACAATGCTGAAACTCGGCGTGGGTCACCCCATTAGCCTGTGAGATGGCGTCAGTAGCGGACCGATGTGCGAATAGGCCGAAGGCAGCACAACGCGCCAAGATCCGGATGTCACCGTGGTGGTTTCATAGTTGAGAGGCACTTCATCTGCAGTGGGGCGCCGAGATCCGGATGGCACCGAGGTGATGTCTAGCAAGTTGCTGTACTTGTGTGGTCATCCTACAATGCTGAAACTCGGCGTGGGTCGCCCCATTAGCCTGTGAGATAGCTGTTCTTTGGATTTGGGCCTGGTCCACTAAAATGGCCCTGGGACACCTAAGAACTCGAACGCTCGATTTTTTTTTCCTTTCCTGTACATGCAAAAAAAGGTAAATGCCCGGTATGTTACACGCTTCATCTGCCACGATGAACTCTCCAGAGGAACCGAAAAAATATATAGTTGTGGTAACTATACCATGCATCGTCATATGGAGAGGTGGCACCAATTAATTATAGTGCTGCATAAAAGAGAGATTTGGAGGAGAACCCCTGACCTGCTAGTACATTCATCAAAGAAGTGGCACTGAGAGCTTCAGAGGCAAGGGAAACGGTCCCAAATATTTAGAAGAACTTTGGAAAGATTAAAATGACATGTTTAGATTGTGGTAAATTAATTTCATGTGGGCAGATGAGTGTTACTCTAATAAATACAGCATATGAACATCATCATAGTCGATGGTTGGTAGAGACATTTTGACTATATCCTGGACCTGCCCGTCCTCGCCCAAAATGGCGCCGGAATAAATGGGACTCGTAACTCCTTGTTGTGTACTGGTTGCAGAACCTTGAAATCACGAGATACGTATGCAGTTTTGAAGCACATGGCGGGCGGGGACGAGAATTGATTGAATATTTCGACATCCCTATTGATATTAAGTTCTGATGTGTTATTGATTACTGTACTGTTGAAAATTCGAATTAACGTCACCCATGGTACTTGCCCGCAAATGTATATCTAGATAATTTTATTGTAACTGGCCCTGTCGTATTTTAATTATAAAATGTACGTCCACCGATTCCGTAACTGTTAGACACCTTAGTTTTTGCAACCTAATGGCCCGCCCGTTACGTTCCTCTACAGTGTAAATGTCTATTCATCATATACGATTACAGTTTGCTCCGTGGCAGGCCCACGTGGTTATAGGCTCGTATTTGTATAATGAAATTTTCACAATAAAGGTTTTTAAAAGAAAACATGGTAGTAGTGTATACATTGGTAAAGTTTTTAATAATAGTCACTGTTTTAGAATCATTAAAAGGCAAGTGAAATAAAGCAGACCAATTACATGAAGGGTAAAAGGTATAATAAGAAGGAACGCAGTAAAGATAAATGGTCAAGGGCTGTTGTGTTTTCTATTCCTGCAACATAAAGTGATCGATAAGAATCTCATATTCAGGCGTATCGGCGACTAAGACAGCAGGTCGACCCTCTTTTGCTCAACGGCTCCGTCATGGGACGAAGAAACGCTCTTTTTCTCGAAAAAAGAATATATTTTACTTGCAGGACAGTTGTAAAATTTCCGGGAAAGTACATTAGCCTGGAACATTATAACATATATTTAAGAGAAAATAATGTTCGGAAGTAATTAAAAGCGTAATTTTTAGGTGATATGACCAAGGCTTTCATCATCAGAATAAGAAAAGTAAAATGAACCAATGAAAAGTTTTATTAACAAGTCACATGACTTGTTATGCTTACGTTACGCGCTGCGCGCCCCGGATGACTTCCGGATGCGCTAACGCGGCGCGTCATATGACGCATTACGCGACAAAGCAGGTCCAGAATATAGTCAAAATGTCTCCACCAACCAGCGGTCGAAACACAACCCCTTTCAGCAGGCTAAATAGTTCTGTTAAATGACAACAGAAAGGACAGGCAACAAGAACCATCAGTCAAAGAGGGGAGGGCTAGTTCTTCTCTACCGGGTTACATTGGGGCGCTACCGGAACTGATCGAATTGGTAGTCTACAGTGTTTCTGGATGTTTCAGACCGAAGCTGGGGTTAGCATGAGAGCAGCACCATTTCGTAGCTCCGTTGTGGCCATTCCGCAACCAATCATGGCAGCCGCTCTTTATCGTTATTTTGGGCGGGGTGGGTGGCGGAGCCGAGCTGTTTTGCAGCCATCATTGTGTGGAGTTCAGTTCATCTCACTAGTTTTGTATTTGTCATGAGGGGTTGTTCCTAATGTTTCTATTTTAGCGAGGTCAAAAAGAGATCCCATTAGTGGCCTACTGATTTTGCTCGATTCCTTTTCTTTTTTTTTACACGATTTTTCGTTATCTGCAAAGACTAAACAGAGTATTGCGACTCTGTGTTTGTTTGTAAATAGAGAATGAACCAAAGAGAACTAATTCTAAAACAGTAAATACTTGGATAACAATCAATCAAATGGAGAGAGAAGCAGGCACGACGGATTACAACGGGGGCAAAGGCCTGCGTTAACTACCTTTCACTATCTGCAAAGAGAGAGTACTCCTAATAGAAATGAGGGGGGGGGGGCACCATTCAAAGCAGATCAGTGTGCATAAACACGAAAATGTTTTCACTTACCACGTACTTGACATTCGACAGCTTATGATATTTGCTATTAAAAAACCATTGAAATTCACTGAAAAAACCATAGGTTATAGACCATATATAGTTAGGAATTAGCATTTACAAAACCTTGAAAATTCACTGAAAAAAACATAGGTTATACACCATATATAGTTAGGAATTAGCATTTAAAAAACCTTATTTTACTCACACAAAACCATTGAAATTCCATATATAGTTAGTTGCACTAACTATATATCGTGCACCCGCAATCCACTGCTGATCATGTCACATATTACATCATTCATGACATGGTCAGTGACATCACTGATGACATCACTGATGACATCTCAAATGACATCACTGATGAGATCACTGATGACATCTCATTTGACATCAATGACCACATCACTGATGATATCATTCATGTGACAATACAATGCATCTCCTCACGTTTTAATATAACCTCTGTTTCACCCAGTGTTAAATACAGAGTATAATTTTTGAAACCATTGACACACCAATACTAGTTACTACATACGTACTCACTGATTCCTACGTCTACACACACATTCACTCATTCACCCATACAATCATTCATACATACAATCACTCATCTTTACAACACTATCATATGCACTCATACACCTATACAGACACTTACACTCTGCCACTCATCCATGGAGTTACTCACACACCTAGTCAGTCCTGTAAAGAATCAATCACACTTCCATTTTCTTGTCTATACAGTTAAACATAGAGCACCTTACATTTTCAAACATATACTAACACATACTTACTTTCTTATACAATCATTGATACAAGTACACATTGATCTGCACAGAGTCACACACCTCCCAGCCAGCCACACACACACTCAGTCTCCTATACAAATACTTGGACAATCAATCAATAACCCATATAGTTAATCATATAGCTACTGATCAACACATGCAGCAGTTTACAGAACAACAGACATAATGATGCACAAATTAAGACAGTTTACTCACTAACCCATGCACTCAGTGAGACACATTTAATCACTCACTCATACATTCAGTCATGCACCTACTAAATCCTTCGTCCAGACACTTATACATCTACTCATTCTTCAATATGTAAAACATATTTAAACTTTACAGAAACACACAGTCACTGGATGATGTCATCAGTGATCTCATCAGTGATGTCATTTGAGATGTCATCAGTGATGTCATCAGTGATGTCATTTGAGATGTCATCAGTGATGTCATTTGAGATGTCATCAGTGATGTCATCAGTGATGTCACTGACCATGTCATGAATGATGTAATATGTGACATGATCAGCAGTGGATTGCGGGTGCGCGATATATAGTTACTGCAACTAACTATATATGGAATTTCAATGGTTTTGTGTGAGTAAAATAAGGTTTTTTAAATGCTAATTCCTAACTATATATGGTGTATAACCTATGGTTTTTTCAGTGAATATATATATATATATATATATTACCTACTGGCGGTCGCCAGTAGGTATATATAGTTAGGATTTTTTCTCTATGGGTTTTTTGAAAATTCTATGTCTAATAACTTTGGCGTTTGTGGACGGAATTGGCTGAAATTTTCAGGAAAATGGCACACTTTGTTTCTGAGCAGCCCTTGAAAATTTGGGGGGGGTTCGTCCAGTGGGGGCCGAGAAAAAAGGGGGGTCCCAAAACGTGTTTTTAACATTGAGTTTTCCATAGGGCGGTTGGCCTCACTTTTAGCCCGAACGGCTGAATGGATTTGCACGAAACTTGGCAAAATTGTAGGGACTGGTAGCCCGATGTGCCTTTTGTAGGTCTCAATATATGTGCTCCAGTGGATTTTGAGAAATTAACGTTTAAAAAAAGATATATATCTGTAACAGCGGACCGGGCAGCGCACTGGTTCGCGGACTTTTCGCGCAACGGAGCTTTGTGAAGCGAAGCTGATTGGTTCTCCGGCGTCTGTCAACATTCCAAACAGTCCGTAGCGGCCGCCATCTTGTCTCTCGGTAGGATCGAGAGACAAGAGGAGGTCAAAACAAAGGGGGAAATAACTATAAGGGGGCATAGTAGATCCTCGCTGACCCCCTAGGTTTGATGTGGAGGTTTTAAAAGGGCCCCGCGGGGCAAAAAAAATAATAATAATAATAATTGAACGGCTGAATGGATTTGCACGAAACTTGGCAAAATATTAGGGACTGGTAGCCCGATGTGCCTTTGCTAGGTCTCAATATATGTGCTCCAGTGGATTTTGAGAAATTAACGTTCAAAAAAAGATATATATCTGTAACAGCGCTCCGCTTCGCGTAACGGAGGTTTGCGAAGCTGATTGGTCATTCTGTCACTGGGCTATAGTTGGGCTACATCTGGCTGATATTTGGGCTACATTTGTTTTTTTGTGTGTCTGGCGGCCATCTTTGGGCTACATTGGGCTACATTGGGCTTCATTGGGCTACATTCGGCTAATTAGCAAATAGCTCATCGCAAACTAGGAATGGTAAAGAATCGCTATTTATTCCTTAAAGTTCGCTATTTAGGAAATGCAAATAACTTTGATGATACATATGGCGGTTCATCTCTAACAAGATAAGAAGCATAGGGATACATTTATGATGACTGGCGCATCACCAGGGATGTGTTAGTCATTTTGTGCCGCTGTTCCGTCACCTATGGTGTGCTGCATTTACAATGCGGCGCATCATGGGGCAAAAACAGCACAGATGCGTGATGTATCTGTGCCGTAAAGGTGGCGCATTGCTGGAGTTGTATCGCAAGTGTGATGAAGCTCCAGCAAGGGTCGGGGGTGCCCCTGTCGCAGGGTTTCTGTTCTCACACAGAACTGTGGACAGAGGATTGGAACCTCGGCGAATTAGGGTGTCCCAAAACTCACGTTAGTAATCAAAAACTCCTTAGCAAGCTAGGTACAGTGTCACATTGGATATAACAAACTCTCAATGTTTAGACAATCCAGAATATGAACTTATAGTACCTCAGGATACGTGGAACTCATGAACAGTCGGTCGTTATAGATTTCTTAGAAACCAGAACATGGAGTTAAGAAGAACAGATGTGTATTTGAAATGTTTATTTACTAATGCCGTCTTCTCAGGCGTAGTACCTTAGATAATAAAAGTACACATATTATCAGTAGCAAAATTACCAGCATAGTTACTAGTACATAAAAAGTGAATGGTGATAGTATGTTAACATGCTGTAAATGAATAAGAGTTAGCAACACTTATAAGCAGCCGCGGGCCGTGGAGGGAGTTACGGTGAGGCAGGGAGGCGGGGAGGGGGAGAAGCAGGGTGGAGAATACAAGTACACATATTATCAGTAGCAAAATTACCAGCATAGTTACTAGTACATAAAAAGCGAATGGTGACAGTATGTTAACATGCTGTAAATGAATAAGAGTTAGCAACACTTATAAGCAGCCGCGGGCCGTGGAGGGAGTTACGGTGGGGCAGGGAGGCGGGGAGGGGGAGGGGCAAGGTAGAGAGGGCTCCACCCTGCTTCTCCCCCTCCCCGCCTCCCTGCCCCATCGTAACTCCCTCCACGGCCCGCGGCTGCTTATATCTCACCCTCCCTAATACACATATTATATTATTTGCTAAGAAGGTCTCTTTGTGTTGGTTTAGGGCGTGCCCATACTTTAGTGTCTTAGATTTGAAGGAATCACATCAGCATACACCAGCTCTCTCTTCATGTGAACCGCATCAACTGTTGTGTATGTGTGTTCGGCAAAGCAATATAAAACCCGCCTCATGCCCAGAATTGGCAGAAGTTGCACTTATGTTATGAGTATGAAGTCGTGGAGATCAGACCTCATAACAATTCTGTATCGTGTTGTTCTTGAAACTTTAGCACTCGCTGTACAGATATAGTTTAACAAGTAAAGCAGATAGTAGACCAATAACATATTATTCTCATGTAAACCACGATGAACTACTAGGTGGAAAGCTAAAGCAACAACTAAGTGTCGTGTGCAGAAGTTGCAAAAAAGGAAAAATGGCGTTTAAACCGGTAATGAGCCCATGCTAACTTAACACGGTGTAAAGATATCCAGGACCTAGATGACACCTCCTCATGATCCGGAAACGAACTGAATAAGATAATAGAAGTGCCATCTCATGAGAGCAGATTGCAAGTTTATATGTGGACGGTCCGCAAGGTAAAGCATTAAAAACTAGGAAAATTTAATGCTAAAGAAAAATAAAACAGCCAAGTACTTTATCGAGTCTTAAGCCAATAGGCAAGGTAAATAATAAAAACTTGACAAATAAGTCAATGAATTGTCAATGAAATGCTAGTACTCAGCATATCAAACATGAAAAAGGTCTATGACATAACTGTGTATGCAAAATAAGCTGCAACAGCCTCCAATAGGAAGTCACCGTCTTCATCCGAAAACAGTTCAGCCATCCAATTTAAAAGCGGAAAAGAACATACGTGCTCTCCCAGCACCGGATCCTCTATCACCATCAGAGGACAACTCGGTGGGTTTTCAAGAAAGCTCTGTTCCAAGAAAGACTGTGCTGCCGCCAGTAAATTCCAGGGACCAAGTAGTCCATGCATCAATGCCACAGCCATAATCCTTTCGCCAGGACAAACCAACTCGTGAGTAATGATAGGAGTCATCAGCTGATTAAAGTCGACGTCAGGAGAAACCGGTCCGCAGAGACACAAATCAATGGCCCAATCGAAATCACAGGTCAGGCAGTGAAATACAGGCTGGACACAGGTGAAGTAGGAGAACCGAAAAGATAATCCATATGCCGTGCTTAATATCGCCAACGGCATTGTGCCATAATATTCTAGCATGCGATTACGGAACAGTGTCAGCAGCTGCAGGGTCGGAGGTTGCATAGGAGGGACATCCATATTTAAAAATGTAAAAAAGCACAAGAGCGTCCGCTGGTAATGCAAGTAAAAATGCCAATCTACGAACCAGAGTGCAGAAAATACAATGAAAGGAAGCAGGGATGACTCCAAAGATTTTCTCAAATGAAGTCACGAGACCACTGGTAACAACTTTAAAAAAGTGTGCCTGGGACTTTGTGGAGGATGCGTTAAAGATAGTCGGAAACATGTTGCTGAAATTGAAAGGCAAATCTTAATTGAAAAGGGTGTGCACCTCTGTATGGGTGTTCGCTATGTGAAGTACGAAAGTTTCACGGGCCGAACTCAAGGCCACCTCTCTCTGAGACAAAAGAGCTCTTATTCTTGCCATGCCGTTGAAACGTGTCCCAAGGTTGGTATTTGTGGCCAGATTGAAAACTCCCTATGTTCATGTGTGGGAGGAAATAGAACATTTCTGCAGCAAATAACCCGTTCACTTACTGTTACGATAAAAGGAATACTTTTAATTAACTCAGAACAATCTTCATTATTGAGCATCAAATAACTACCATTTTCCAACAACTTGAACGTGGGGATGATAGCAGGAACTGGCGTGCCTTGCAACACGCAAGCCATATTTGGTCGGTGTTTGTTGCATGAACCGTGTAACTGTATGTGCCTACACATTAGTGAATGATCTGGCGTCTCAGTGCATTCCTCTCCATTCAGATAAACTTCTTGATCATCTTTGAAACATCTGTATGTGTATGGAAGCGACCAGACCTCATGAAGAAAAGCACTACCTAAAGGTTCATAACGACCTATTGGTATATATTTCATACAATTTGAAAACTTATATAAAGCAAAAGGCAGCGTTATTAAACCGTGGATAAGGCATGTTGCCAAAAAACCCGCAATCCTCTGCTGATGATGTCACTGAGCATGTCATGAATGATGTAATATGTGACATCATCAGCAGTGGATTACGGGTAATGGTATCTCTAGTTTACTCCCTTATAGCTGTGTTTCTTTTAACATAAGTGTCTGTTTCCTTCCCTTATACTTACTGTTTTTGGTTCGCTTCCGGTTCGCGTACCAGCGAGCGAACTAGGAAGCGAACTAAGAGAAATAGAGGTTGGCACAATTCCAAATATTGTACCAATTTTTTAATAACGGGGAGGTAGTTCTGAAAAGAACTTTTTTTTTTATTTTTCTGAACATTTTTTTACTGTTTTTGAATTTTTCGGAACAGTTTTATATTTTTTTGGGTTTTTCTTGGAGGGGGCAATGAAAACGATTCATTGTAAAGGGCTCAACAGGAGCAACAAAACAAAAAAAAGAAGTATTTATTATTTTGGGCGTTTCGGACAAACTTGCATATGATAGTCAATAGCTCTGTTGATCAGAGTGATGCTTTTTTCTCCGTAGGAAATGAATCCATCGCAAAATGCGCAGATGTGTTTTACATCACCAAATCTCATTTGTATATTTGGCACCATCTCCCTGCCCTCTGGTCCCGTTACTTCCGGTACAACAGATCTTCTGGCCATAATAGGGAGATTATCTAGGTCGTTCCGAAACTGTGCAGCACTGTAGTTGTTAGGATGCCACCTAGTCATATGGCGATGCATTGTGTAGTTTCCGAAACTGTATTTTTTGTCGGTCCCTCTGGACAGTCTATCTTGACATATAAGGCAAGTTACGTATCTTGCATTTACTTTTTTCTGACCTTTGGGAATTTTAAAAAATTGCCAAATGAAGTTTTCTTTCCGGTGAGACGTCCTGGGCTGCTCAGGCAAAAACTGCCTCTCTTCGTGCTCGTCCTCCTGTTCCTCTTCTTCTTCTTCTTGTTGAATTAGAACTTGAGCAGGTGGTCCACTCTTCCTTGGATGTGGTGGAGGTGGTGGGGAAGCACCAGCTGAAGCTACTAAAGAAGCCATTGCTCAGTGATCACAAAGGGTCTTTCTCTCACAATGATGAAAGTCAGAGTGAGGAAAGAAGGAGGGATTTTCATCATTTGGGAAAAACAAGAGTTCTCAACCAATCAAAAGTGTTCATTTTAGATTATATGACCTAGTCTTACATCATTAGGAAACCAAAAGTGAAATGAACCAATGAAAAGTGTTATTACCAAGTCACATGACTTGCTGTGTTTACGTTAAGCGCTTTGCAGGGCCTCCTGGTTTGCTTCCAGAAACCTGCGCTTTGCGACTCGCTTCGCGTACCAGTTCGCTAACGTAGCACGTCATATGACGTATCACGCGACAACGTGAAACGTCATGCGGACGGGAGGCGTCACGATGTTGTTTTCTAACGCGGCACTTGCGGTAAAGAAACGTTTACCGGCTCGCGGTCTATTTCGCGGCATCAAGGTCAGCTAACGGGAAGCTTCCCGATTCGCGAAGCGGGAAAGAAGAAAAAAAAATATTTAAAAAAAAAATTATTCATAAACATATAAAATATATTTTTGGATTTAAAGAAGAATACATTTTACAGCTACAGATATTAGCTGTTAAAAACCAATGAAATTCACAGAAAAAACCATAGGTTATAGACCATATATAGTTAGGAATTAGCATTTACAAAACCTTGAAAATTCACTGAAAAAACCATAGGTTATAGACCATATATAGTTAGGAATTAGCATTTAGAAAACCTTATTTTACTCACACAAAACCATTGAAATTCCATATATAGTTAGTTGCACTAAATATATATCGCGCACCCGCAATCCACTGCTGATGATGTCACATATTACATCATTCATGACATGGTCAGTGACATCACTGATGACATCACTGATGACATCTCAAATGACATCACTGATGACATCACTGATGACGTCTCATTTGGCATCATTCTTGTGCTAATACGATAAACCTCTTCAGACTCTAATATAACCTTAGATACACTCAGTGTATACAGACACTCCCACACTGCCACTCATCCATGGAGTTACTCACACACCCAGTCAGTCATGCAAAGAAACAATCTCACCTCCATTTCTTCAACTATACAGTTATACACACCTTACTTATTGAAACATATACTAACACATATTTACTCTCTTATACAATCCCTGATAGAAGTTCACAATGATCGATACAACCACTCACTCAGTGGCTCTCATGCACAGTTATTTATATATGCCAACTCTCACATGTACTGTGTTTTACATATGTACTTACTATGACATGTAGCATTGAGATATCCATTCACTCATCAATACACTCATGCACACAGTCAACTGCCCATGTAGCTGTTTCCACATGCACTCTTGAACTCATACACCTAGTGAATAAACTGCTCACACATCTATGCACAGAGTCACACACCTTCCAGCCACCCCCACACAAACTCAATCTCCCATAGAAATACTTGGGCAACCAATTAATAACACATATAGCCTCTCGTATAGCTAATGATCAACACATGCAGCAGTTTACATCACAACAGACATAATGATGCACAAATTAAGACAGTTTAGTCACTAACCCATGCATTCAGTGAGACACATTTAATCACTCACTCATACAGTCAGTCACGCACCTACTAAATCCTTCATCCAGACACTTATACATCCACTCATTCTTCAATATCTAAGACATATTTTAACTTTACAGAAACATACAGTCACTGGATGTTGTCATCAGTGATGTCATTTGAGATGTCATCAGTGATGTCATCAGTGATGTCACTGACCATGTCATGAATGATGTAATATGTGACATCATCAGCAGTGGATTGCGGGTGCGCGATATATATTTAGTGCAACTAACTATATATGGAATTTCAATGGTTTTGTGTGAGTAAAATAAGGTTTTCTAAATGCTAATTCCTAACTATATATGGTCTATAACCTATGGTTTTTTCAGTGAATATATATATATATATGAGAGACGATTCTGCATTTCAGCAAGATGAAGAACGCACTCACTCATATTCAGGATAAATCAGGCGGATTTATTAATCATTTGTCATGCCTAGGCTATTCGGCCAAGAAGCTTTGACCTTGTTCACGGGATAATGTGTAACAGAGAAATATGCATACAGTTACTTCCTGTTATGTTTTTGTGCATTGTGGTTATTGTAGTGTATAAGTTTTAAAACAAAACATGGTGATGTTTTGTGAGGTGATTGGTGTTCATTGTCTCTGTGTAATTTCTATGAACAATGTTAATTACTTATTGTTCTTGTTAGGCAGTCCCTGGTTTTATGTTCGTTTTATTTGTCCATTTTATGTTTAGTTCTTCTTTAATGCTCTCAAGTGAGGCTTTGTTCTTGATGTTTTTTCTTTTCTTACTTTTTGCGATTCTGGTATCGCTTATTATTTTCCTTTTTACCTTCTTTTACTCACGATGTGTCTCATACCATTTTTGGCTTGCTGGTGTCCATGTTGTTACAATTCTCTTTTATGCTCTCAAATGAGTCTTAATTCTAGATATTTTTCTCTATTTTCATTTGTAAATCTAGTATCGTTTGATGTTTTCCTTATGTTCACAATGTTTCTCATATCCATTTTGACTCTCCAGTGAGTATTTTCATGGGTATTCTTTTCTTCCATTTTCCTTTTCTGTTTCTGTTGTTAACTTAATTAAAGGTCTGGAAAGCTTTCAGAGATGTACATAAAGTTCTTCGCCCTGGTTGAGACCTCACGGATCTAAAGTTTGACGTAAGGTTCTTTCTCGATTTCCTCCCTTTTCCGAATATAATACTTTTTCTATGGCCCAGTACTTTAAACATTCCCACTGACTGTCATGTTCTTTCTCCATATGCTTTGCTATAGCATTGGAGCGATCTTTATTTTTGCTGTCTCGAATGTGTTCAAGAATTCTTTTCTTTACTTCAAAGATCCTGCTGCAAATGTAGTGTAGCTTGCATGGGCACTCCATCATGTAGATTACATAGTTGCTTTTACAAGTTAGATGTTGCTTGATCTTCCATTTGGTGCCTTTTGGATGTCCAATTCTTTCTTAGGTGTTCCAATTTTGCACACCTTGCATTGTTTGCATGGCCAGAAGCCTTCCATTTGTAGCCATGTCGTCGTTGGTGTGTCTTTGAAGTGGCTGTGCGTGATTTTATCTGCAATGTTTTTTGCTCTGCGGTACGTCACATTTGGATGATCCCCCATTAATTTTGCCAATGTTGGGTCAAGTTGTAGAATGCCCAAATGTTTTTTTTATAATCTTGATTAGACTTTTTTTTTCCGCACTGTATGTTGTTATTAGCATTGTTACTTGTGGATTTTCAGATTCTTTACCATTTGATTTTATCTTATTAAGTATTTCCCCTCGTTGTTGGATTGTCACTCTCTGTAGGCTTTTTTCAATTACTTTTCTTGGGTATTTCCTTTTCATGAATCTGTTAGTTGCTTCTTGATTATGCTTCTTGATTATGCTTCTTGAATTTGTTATCCGCAGAGCAATTCCTCCTGAGTCTCATTTCAAAGAATTGTTTTTTTTTTTTTTTTTTTAAATAATTTTTATTGTAGTCATACCTGTACAGGCTCTTACACATAAGCAGCTTCAGAAAAATGCGCAGGTATACAGTGTGATTCGTTGACCAGTACACAGCCGTCATGCCCACAACCCGGGGGTCGGGCGGCAATGATGTCTCTGCTCTTCCATGCCTGACGTTCAATATCGAGGAGTGGTTAGTGTCCGGATTACGTGCATGACTACTTTTTCAGTCCTACCCAACTACGCGCAAGCCCCAACTCCCACCCCCTGCGCAAAACCTAGAACTCCCCCCCTTGTCCCACCCCACCCACCACCACCCGTCTACGGCTCCTGTAGCGGTCATTCCTGGTGATCTGGTGTCAGTCTCCCTGCATATCTGCTGGTCCTAGAGCCACAACTCGCTTCTTCCGCCCTACCTGCCTCGGGGGCCTCCCCCTCCTCATCAGCCTCGCTGTCCCTGAGTGCCTGTACCAGTACTTCCCATGAGGTCGCAGTGTCAGCCGCTGTCTGGCTAGGAGTCCTGCGCGCAAGCTGGTACCTGTGTGTGCTGTCAGCCGTCGCCCATTTTAGAAATTCCTGCCGCCACCTCCGTGGAGTTGGTCCCACCCTCGCCTTCCAGTTCCTAGTGATCTCCCTCTTTGCTACCATTAATCCCATGTCAATAAACTTGCTCGTGAGTTTGTTTTTGGGGGTGTGGGGAAACCAGTGCAAGAGACATTCCGCTGGTCCGTAGTCTAAGGTCCTTTCAGTCACCTCGTTTAAAACCTCCCCAATGTCCTGCCAGTAACCCCGTAAATCCGGACACGCCCATAGCATGTGCACTAATTCGGCCCCCTCTTCTGGGCACCGGGGACAGGTCGCTGTTACCTCGCCAAAATACCGCCTGATCCTTCCCGGGGTCATGTACGCCCTGTGCAATACATAATAGTGGATTAGTTGAAATCTAGCGTTTCTCGTGCTATTGCGAGCCCTACGGATAAGCTGTGCCCACGTTGTGTCAGGTATATCCTTACCCAGGTCCACCTCCCACTTGGCTTTCAGGGATAGAAGAGGAGGGATATTCTCTCTAATCATCCGGTTGTAAAGGCACGTTACCGCCTTGACCGTGCCCGCCGCCATCATAGCGTATTGGCACGCCGCCGCCGTCTCAGGTTCCTCAAGTCCCGTAGCCCAGTGGGCCTGCACTGCTCTGGATACTGCCGCATGAAGCAAAAATCCCCCTCTCGGGATATCGAAGCGCTCCATTAACTCCTGGAACGGGAGCAGCACTCCATTTTCATAGAGGTCCCCTACCACCTGTACTCCCGCTTCTTCCCATTCTTGTAGATGCGACCAGTCGCCGCCATGCGGCAAGGCTGTTAGCATGCCCAGGGGAATCTCTGGCGCATATGGGCGCCGGATTCCCGCCCTCCTCTGTGCCCGGTTCCAGCATTGGCGGTACGTGCGTTGTTCCAGTGATAAATCCCGACCGTCCAGCCGCTGTTGAAGGGTAATATACGCCAGGACGTGTCTGGGCGTCCCCCGCAAGCGTTCGTCCTCCGGGCCTCGAAATACTCTCGCTACCTCTTGCGTGAAAACCTGCAGTTGGGCCGCTAGATAATAAAGTTCAAAGTCCGGCACCGCCAGACCCCCCTCATCTTTCGGGCGAGAAAGCGTGGCCAGCGCCACTCTGCACCGTCCCGCTCCCCATATGAACGACGTAATCAGCGATTTAAGCAGCCTGAAGAAGGAGCCAGGCAGCCAGATTGGGAGCGTCCGGAAGTAATACAGCAATCTCGGCAGGGCAACCATCTTCAGCAGGGAGATCCGGCCTGCCACCGAGAGTGGCAACGTGGCCCAGAAGGCCATGCAGCCCTTCAGTCCTCATACACAGCGCCCCAGGTTGCCCTCAAGCAAGTCATCCGTCTTATGGTAGATATGGACCCCCAGGTACTTAATACAGGTAGGTTCCCAGGTCGCTTCCGACTGGTGTTGTGGCTGGGCGGCGCCCTCCAGGAGTGGGAACAAACTCGTCTTGGGCCAGTTAACCCTCAAGCCCGATATCTCTCCGAAGCTCTCTAGCAGTGCTTCCGCTCCTTGCAAGTCCCCAACACCATCGTGGAGGAAGAGCAGTAAATCATCGGCATATAGCGAGATGAAATGTTGCCCGTCCCGGGCCCGCACTCCATGGAAGTGCCGCCCTGTCCGGGCCTCAGCCGCTAGTGGTTCTATAGCCAATGCAAATAGAAGCGGCGATAGGGAGCAGCCCTGTCGAGTGCCTCGTTCTACCGGGTAGCGGAGGGACACCGTCGATCCCACCCTCACCCTTGCTATCGCCTCCGCATAGAGGACCTTCGTCCAATGAATATAGCCAGCACCCAGCCCAAATCGCTCCATTACCGCATAAAGGTAGTCCCACTCTAGACTGTCGAAAGCCTTTTCAATGTCGACCGAGAGGACCAGTTCCGTCCCAGCCCCGCCGTCCAGCCCGTCCATGAGGCGGACAAGCCTTCTGATGTTCATTGTGGTGTTGCGCGTCGGTATAAAACCGTTCTGGTCTTCGTGCACAAGCCCCGTCATGTGAGGAAGGAGCCTCGCCGCTAGAATGGAGCTCAGGATCTTATAATCTGCGGTGAGCATAGAGAGTGGTCGGTAGGACGCGGGATCACTACTCTCCCTACCGGGCTTCAGTAGCGGAACCACTAATGCCTCCCGCATTGATTGCGGTAGTCGGCCCGCCGCCTTGGCCTCTTCATACACGGTTAGGAGTCGCGGCGCCAGAACATCCAAATATTTACCATAGAACTCTATGGGGAGCCCGTCTATTCCCGGCGGTTTGTCCCGTGCCATGCGCCGTACTGCCGCCCTGATCTCCCCCAGGTCAATGTCCGATCCCAGGTCCTTCGCCTGCTCTGCCTCCAGCCGTTGGAGGGGTAGACCAGCCAAGAAGGGTTCCGCCAGCCCCGTCCGGTCTCCCGGGGTACTCCTGTACAGACCCTCGTAGTATTTCTGGAAGCCGTCGACTATGCCCAGCTGAGTGTGTTGCACCACGCCCGATGCATCCCTCAGTTGGAGTATGGGAGCGCACCGTCCAGTGGGGTTCGAAAGCCACGCCAGGAGGGTGCCCGCCTTGTCACCGTCCACATGGGAACGCAGCACATATCGCTTGTAGTCAAAGGCTCGGAGCCTCTCTACTTCAAAGGCTACCGCCTCCCTAGCCGAGCCTAATGTCTCCTGGAGTTCTGGGTGTCCGGGCCTCTCCCTCTCCGCTTCCCTCAGCTTGGCATCCGCCTTAGCCAAATCGCCCAGCAACACCTTCCTTACGCCTACATACTCCTTGATACAGATACCCCTCACCACTAGCTTAAAGGCGTCCCATTCCGTCGCCCTAGAGGTCGCCGTCCCTTCATTCTCCGCGAAGTATAAGGCCACCCCCTCCGCCAGGGCCGCCTCGAATAGGGGGTCTTCTAGGGTCTCAGGCCGTAATTTCCAGATCGGGATCCTGGGTTTTTCCGCTACCCACGCTAGCCGGATTAGGAGTGGATTGTGGTCTGAGATCGTTCTCGACAGGTACTCCGATCCAGTGACGTACGGCAGCACCCCCCGGGAGCAGAGTATCGCGTCCAACCGGACATGCAAGTCATGCAGTCCGGAGAAAAACGAGTAATCCCGGTCTGTCGGGTGTTGTCCTCTCCAGACATCCGTAAGTTCCCAGCTCTCCTGCCATTCCCTCCTGCCCCTAGACAGCCTATGTACTGGGGAATCTTGTAAGGGGGGGTGGGACCTATCCAACGAGGGGTCTGCAATGGAATTAAAGTCGCCCCCCAGCAGGACCGGGCCCGCCAGGGAGTGAGCCAGCGTCCCTGATAGTGTCGCGAGGAAGGCCAACTGGTCCGTGTTCGGGGCATATATACTAGCTAACACAACATCTTTACCTTCTAGTTTCCCCTCTACCACCACATACCTCCCTTCCTGGTCCACCCATTGGCGTGTGAGCTGGAAAGGTGTGCCTGCTCTAATCCATATGAGTACTCCCCTCGCATAGGCCGAGTAGCTGGTGTGAAAAACCTGTCCCAGCCACCTCCTCTGTAGTGCGGCCCCCTCCTGTCGTGTAAGATGCGTCTCCTGTAACATTGCAATGTGTACCCCCCTCCGCATTAAATAGGCATGGACTTTATGTCTGCGCTGCATAGAGTGTAGGCCCCGCACATTCCAGGTAATACAGTTCAGTCTATTCACATCAGCCATTGTCCCAGTGATCCGGTCGAAACACTCCCTCCAGTTCCAGCCCTTCGACGGTGGTGGTGCCCCCCCTGAACCAAACATAGCTACTGAACAGTCCTACCCATGGTGAACCCAGGGTCAATAATTTCAAACAGAGTAAACAATCCCCAACTGTGGAGCCCCCCCCTCCCCCAGAACAGGCCCCAATATCGAGATATCAGTCCCCATCCAAACTCCCATACCTGATTGACCCAGGTCTCTACTACACAGCCGTAGCTGTGGGTGCCTTAAGGGCCAACGGAGTGTGGCCTCGGCCAGAGGGGGGTTGCGCTGCCCAGCCCCTCGCTCCCTCCCCAAGTACCCATGGTCTCCCTGTACTGAGCACCCCGGTGCGCCCCGACCCCCACTACGTGCTGAGGCACGGGTCCCCCTCCTAGCCATCTAAACATTACCCATTGTCCTCCGCCAGCAGTTCAAATATTCAGGATCTCATCCGACGTTTGCGGCGTCACCAGCGGCCCTTCTGTCTGATGAATCCCGGAGAGGTCCGACTCCGAGCCTGAGGCAGAGACAAGAGTGTCCGAGTCCGTGGCCCCCCTAGATCCAGGGGCCTCCGCTCGCCCCAGCTTCCCCGCTTCCAACAGCGCTGCCTGCCGCTCTGCCTCAGTTTGGGAGGCCGTCGGTCCCAGCTTCCCCCGTCCTCGTTTCCACAGCCTCTTCGATTTCCGCAGCCGCGCCGGCGAGCGCTCCCGCTCCTTCTCCCGCTCCTCTCGTATTTGGCGCCGTCAGTCCCAGCCTTGTATGTCTCCCACCAGTCCCAGGCTTCCGCTGACGTGTTAAAGAAGATCGCCTTGTCGTCAACCACCACTCGTAGTCTGGCCGGGAATAGTAAGGAGTAGGCAATTCCTTCAGTCCGCATCTCCCTTTTGATTGTAAGGAAGGAGGCTCGCTGCTTCTGCGTTTCGAAGGTGAAATCTGGGAAAAGTGTGACCCTACTATTCTCAATCTGGAAAGGGCCATCCTCTCGAGCTTTCCGTAGGAGCAGATCTCTGTCCTTGTGGTGGAGCACCTTGGCTATGATCGGCCTGGGCGGGAGTCCGGGCTTGGGAGGTCCTGAGGGGACCCTATGTGCACGCTCTAGAGTGAAGAATGGCGAAAGCCCCTCCGGCGCCACCACTGTTTTTAGCCATTCCTCCATGTAGGCCACCATGTCCCTCGTCTCCTCCGTCTCTGGTACGCCGACGACCCGCACATTGCTGCGCCGTCTTCTGTTTTCTGCGTCCTCCGCTCGCCTTTCCAGGGTGCGTATGCGGTCTAGGGCCTCCGTCAGCTTGACCTCCATCACCTTGTGAGCTGGCGCCAGGTCTTTGATCGCCGTTTCAGCCTCCGTGACCCCCACCTGCGCTATGTCGTTGTGGAGCGCTTCTCGAGTGGCCGTTATGGCGTCCAAAATCCGATCCTGCAATCGCTGCAGGTCCGTCTGCTCAGCGGGGCCCCCCTCCGCCACATTAGACGTCGCCGCCTCCTCCGCCTTGGCTTTTGGCTTCCCCATTGTAGCCGGCCTCGCCTCCCTCGTCCTTTCCGAGTGCTTGCTTCCCTCGGGCCTCAGCCACGTGGCCGGCTCCTGTGCGCTACGGGATCTCGCTGCGCAGTTACCGCACTCCAGAAGCAGCGCCCGCCGTGCAGCTCGCCTCCTGGGGACTGTGGTAGACTGTCCTCCCTCTCCTGGGCTAGCGGTTCAGGTTTGTCGCGCTACCGGGAGTTTGGCGCTGCCGGAGGTCCTCCGCTGGTCTGCGGGCGTCTCCGCTATGTCTCCATACACTACTCAAGCCTTCGCGGCAAGGGGGCGAAAAGAAAAAAAAAAAAAAAAAGGAGGGGGGGGGGGCCCGGGATGTGTTGCACTGCGTCCCGTCCCCCGTGGTCCACCTCTCAGGGCTGCCCCCGCTCACCCGCCGTCAAGTCCGGTGCCCAGGGCTGGGTCGCAGTCCGTCTCTCCGCTCTCCCGGCAATGGAGGCTGCCTGGTGGCTCCGCCTGCAGTGGCGCACCCGGTGGCCCTTCCTTCTAGCGGTCGCGGCCGCCGCGCACCGCAGCCGAGGGTCAAGGAGCTTCTCCCGCTGTAGGGGGTATCGCCGTCGGAGACGTCCGAGACGGCGGCCGCGCCCCTTCCGTGTGCTCCGGGTGTGTGGACCGCTGTGCAGCCCTCGGTCAATCAAGGCTCCGTCGCGGCCGCCATCTTGCGCGCCGCCGTCTCTCCCTCCGCTCCGGTGTCCGCTGCGATCGGCGGCCGATCTCGGCGCTGCAGTACCGCCAGCAGCTCAGACCCTGCCCAGCCAGTCACCATCAGGTCCGCTACCGGCGCCGGGGCACACACGGGTTCTCCGGCCCCGTTTTCAGGAGTATCGTGGGGAAGAGGCACGGAGCTCCGGGCTCACGCCGCCATCTCCCTCGGCGCTCAAGCCACGCCCGCATTTCAAAGAATTGTTGTGGAAACTCTCGCCATTTAATATTGCATTTGTAGCTGTTTTTTTGCAATGTAATGTTGTGTGGAATGTGTTGTTTTCCACATATATGTCTGTATCCAGGAATGTTACTTTCTTGGCACTGATTTCAAAGGTGAATTGCAATGTTGATATGTTGTTCTTCAATCTTTCAAAGTATCTTTTGAATTCCAATTCTGTGCCATCACAGATAATTAGAAGATTGTCTATAAAACTAAGCCATAAGATAGTTTTATTCAAGAATTCATCATTTTCTGAAGCCCATGCCAATTGTTGTTCAAACCATCCCATCGTCAAGTTTGCGTAGTTAGGGAGAACAAAAAGCCCATGGAACAACCCTTTATTTGCTTGAAAATTTGTTTATTGAACCTAAAGATGTTATTGTCCAAGCATAGAGTGAGCATCTCAATTAACCTTGTATTGTGTTAGCAATACTGGATGTTTCTTTTGCCGAAAAAATACTTGCAAGCCTGGAGTCCAATTGAGTGTTCAATATTTGTGTACAATGAAACTACGTTCATTTTTACTAACTTGAAAGTTGTTTGCCACGTGACTCCTTCCAATTTTTTGAGAAAATCCGTAGTGTCACATAGATAGGAGCTGAGGTCTCTGACCAATGGTGCCAGGAAGTGGTTGATATAATTTGAAATCGGTTCTAAAATTGAGCCATTTGCGGAGACTATTGGTCTTCCCGGAGGATTAACTTTGCTCTTATGTATTTTAGGTAGGCAGTAGAAGGTCGCTATGGTTGGATGGTCACATTTGAGACACTACCGACAGCAAAGAAACCTTTAAATACTCTTATACCCGCACCAGTGGGTGTAGTGCTGCAATGCATCATGGTCAAAGTAGTTCCATTTAAAATTCGCCCCCAGTGGGTGTTGTCAAGTCTTAGTAATTTGGCATATTAAAAATGTCTTACCCAAGTGAGTTACTTCGGGGGAGAGACATCCAATCTTCTTTGCTGTCGGGACTTTTGTGCATAGCCAGTGATTTTTACTGAAGGAGTGAGCATGTTTTTGCAGAAGCCCACACCAATAAAAGGAGAAAAACGTCTGTGTGTGTTGGTGTTCTTACATGGGCAAGCTTTGTTTGAGGTATATATATATATGTATATATATATATTCACTGAAAAAACCATAGGTTATAGACCATATATAGTTAGGAATTAGCATTTACAAAACCTTGAAAATTCACTGAAAAAACCATAGGTTATAGACCATATATAGTTAGGAATTAGCATTTAAAAAACCTTATTTTACTCACACAAAACCATTGAAATTCCATATATAGTTAGTTGCACTAACTATATATTGCGCACCCGCAATCCACTGCTGATGATGTCACATATTACATCATTCATGACATGGTCAGTGACATCACTGATGACATCACTGATGACATCTCAAATGACATCACTGATGACATCTCACTTGACATCAATGATCACATCACTGATGATATCATTCATGTGACAATACAATGCATCTCCTCACATTTTAATATAACCTCTGTTTCACCCAGTGTTAAAAACAGAGTATAATTTTTGAAACCATTGACACACCAATACTAGTTACTACATACGTACTCACTGATTCCTACGTCTACACACACATTCACTCATTCACCCATACAATCATTCATACATACAATCACTCATGTTTACAACACAATCATATGCACTCATACACCTATACAGACACTCACACTCTGCCACTCATCCATGGAGTTACTCACACACCTAGTCAGTCCTGTAAAGAATCAATCACACTTCCATTTTCTACTCTATACAGTTAAACATAGAGCACCTTACGTTTTCAACCATATACTAACACATACTTACTCTCTTATACAATCATTGATACAAGTACACATTGATCTGTACAGAGTCACACACCTCCCATCCAGCCACACACACACTCAGTCTCCCATGCAAATACTTGGGCAATCAATCAATAACCCATATAGTTACTCATATAGCTACTGATCAACACATGCAGCAGTTTACAGAACAACAGACATAATGATGCACAAATTAAGACAGTTTAGTCACTAACCCATGCACTCAGTGAGACACATTTAATCACTCACTCATACATTCAGTCATGCACCTACTAAATCCTTCGTCCAGACACTTATACATCCACTCATTCTTCAATATGTAAGACATATTTTAACTTTACAGAAACATAGTCACTGGATGTTGTCATCAGTGATGTCATCAGTGATGTCATTTGAGATGTCATCAGTGATGTCATCAGTGATGTCACTGACCATGTCATGAATGATGTAATATGTGACATCATCAGCAGTGGATTGCGGGTGCGCAATATATAGTTAGTGCAACTAACTATATATGGAATTTCAATGGTTTTGTGTGAGTAAAATAAGGTTTTTTAAATGCTAATTCCTAACTATATATGGTCTATAACCTATGGTTTTTTCAGTGAATTTTCAAGGTTTTGTAAATGCTAATTCCTAACTATATATGGTCTATAACCTATGGTTTTTTCAGTGAATTTCAATGGTTTTTTAATAGCAAATATCATAAGCTGTCGAATGTCAAGTACGTAGTAAGAATTTTTTTTTTCGTGTTTATGCACACTGATCTGCTTTGATTGCTGCCCCCCACCCCTCATTTCTATTAGGAGTACTCTCTCTTTGCAGATAGTGAAGGGTAGTTAACGCAGCCCTTTCCCCCTTTGTAATCCGTCGTGCCTGCTTCTCTCTCCATTTGATTGATTGTTCTCTTTGGTTCATTCTCTATTTACAAACAAGCACAGAGTCGCAATACTCTGTTTAGTCTTTGCAGATAGCGAAAAATCGTGTAAAAAAACAAAAGGAATCGAGCAAAATCAGTAGGCCACTAATGGGATCTCTTTTGACCTCGCTAAAATAGAAACATTAGGAACAACCTGTTGAAAATAGCAATGCGTATGTATATAAGCGGCGTTCATTTGTGTTCACAGTACCCCTTGTTGATTGTTTCAATCGAGCATTGAATTGTTCGAAGTTAATTCTCTTAACGATCTTCTCTACCTGCAAACGAGGAAGAATAGGAATATTCTATCTCCCTTTGCAGATAGTGAAGGGTAGGTAACGCAAGCCTTTAACACGTCGTACCTATTTCATTCCTCATTGATTGATTGATTGTCCGAACATTGACTGTTTGGGAATTAGTTCTTTTTGGAGGTATTCCCTGTTTGCAAATAAACGTAGGAAAATCTTTGCAAGTAGTGAAAGGGTACGTAATGCGGACCGTTCTCCCCCGTTGTAATCTGTCATGCCTATCTACTCCCCACTGATTGATGCACCTTTTTCACCCGGACCATTTACTAGAGATACGTCATCTGGCCCGACCAGAGAGCACCCCTAGTGAAAAGGACATATGCAATAATAACGAAGTGATCACTGTATCCTGTTAACAGAAACTTTACCATGAAACAACCTGGAAAGAAAAAAATAGGAAAACGAAAATCAGTAGGCCACTGATGAACATGAACTTTTATTAAACAACGAACAAAGAAACGATAACATAACGTAATGATAAAACCTATTAATGTCCTAGAAACAAGAAAACGTTAAAATATGCCAGTGGTGAGAGACCAGAAAAACAGTAAGAGAAACCAAATCACCCCTCGCTGTCCCACCGCCTGCCACGCCAAAAAAATCGATAGACTAGGGAAAATGCAAGTCAGTAGAACATCCACCCCCACTCTGGAAACTTCCAAGGTGGGGCAGGGTTCCGGCTACGCCCAGCCGGGAGCAGCCCATATAAGGCAGGTCCTGCTGCCACGCCTCGGCCAGGAGATCCTAACGTAGGGTGTAGCCGGAGGAGAGGCCGAGACCAGCGGGACCCGGCCAGGGGATTGCCTTTACAACGCTGAACAGTTGCAGGGGGGGGGAATGTCTCCTCGACCCTCCCCTCTCTCTCCCAGTCCGGCCGCGGTGGCCCTTGAGAGTTGCAGGTAGTCCCGCCACATGCTCTTCCGGTCCGACCACCAACGGTCGGGGGGCCGAGGCCGACGGGATCCGGCTGCAGCCGATAAACCAAGAAACCCGTTCATGGGGCCAGAGCCAGGGGCGTCCGGCCGACATCCACCGGAAGCCCGGCCCGAAGACGGACGGGACACTTCTTTCTTTTATAATGGCTGCGACAACACTGGAGGGGGATGTCTTGCACATGCCTCCGACCCCCCCCTCGTCCTCATCGCCTGGTCCGGCCATAACAAATCTCAAGCGAGACGCCGTGGGGTGCACTGGGAGGGAGAGACGGTGCGAACAGGCCTCTCCCGCCTCCCCAGGTGGAGGCTTCCCAGCTGCACCCTCAGCGCTCCAGGCGGTGGCATCCTAACAACTACAGTGCTGCACAGTTTCGGAACGACCTAGATAACGGTTCTTCCACTGTGGCCATGCTGCAACGTCTCGCCCGGCAGGGTGGAGCCCGTCCGCTCATGTGACCCCGCGATCGCCGGTAGCTGCCGAACTCTCAAAATGGCGGTCGACCTGGCAAGAGCGGGCCCAACATAAAGAAATGGCCCGGTCACTGGTTGACTCCACCACCGTAGTCCTCCACGACCTTGAAGATTCTAGAGGAGCCGCGGGAGTCTCCGACCCCCGATGGGGAATGACTGCCATGATCGCCCGTGGAGTGACGAAACTGTATCCGCGGGACGTCGGCGCTCCCATGCTGGCGCCAGCCTCACTTTGAATTACTACAATCCTGCAGACCTTACTTCCGGTGAAAGCACAGTGTGACCCGGTAGGAAAAATTATTGCACCCCCTCCCCTTTTTGACTGATAGTTCAAACCACCGATCCTTTCCTTTGCCCTTTTAACGGAACTTTGGACTGCCTCCCCCTCTTTTACATTTTCTAGAGAAAACAAAACATTAACCACTACATTAGCATAGCAGTTGACACCAGAACTATTTTCAAATTGAAAACCAACAACATCTTCAACAGAATCCTTTTTGTTTCTGCTGTGACCCTGCTACAGCACAGGCATTGTCCCCAGCAGTAATTCTGCAATGCCGGTAAGAATAGCTGTGGTGCCTACTGGACTCACTCACCCCCGCGGCGCCCCACGCCGTTTTTTGCTGGGCGGCAACTTACTAGACATCACTTTCGTGCCATCTAGATTTCAGCGCGTTCTGCTGCCTTGGAACTATTCGCACAACAGACCGCTACTGACAAGAATATTTCATTATTGGTGCTGTCAATTTCAATAAATCTATTGGATAATTAAAAAGAAATTGCCACGGTCTCTTCGTTGTTTAAATGTTTTTACTGTTTTTGTTTTGTTGTATATATTTATATGTTATTAAAGTTTTATATTCCTACTACTTTGTTGGAGTGCTATATATTTTTAATGTGACACATAATTGTAAAAACTTTGATGTACAAAGAGTCATTCCTGGAATCTTCCGCTTCAGGCTCGGTCCCCTCCCCAATCACAATACAGGATGGTTTTCAGATAGTAGGAACGCGTGTGCTGTGACGGATCACATCGGGTGTGGGCCTTGATCTACTATAACTCCTTTGAAGAGGGGTGATTCTTTACAGCTGGGGCCATAAACTACATCTGCAGGGCTAGCTGATAGCCTAGGACCGGCCTGGACATTCGGACACAGAGGAAGAGGAGTGTCAGAGGGTGCGGTAGTGAATAGGGCGAAAGGGAGGTGTCGGGCGGGCACAGGGTGTGATTCTCAGGGAAGAGCAGCGCAGATGGGGGAAGGTTTATTGCCCATGCATAAGACAGAGAGCGGTGGTGACCAGTGCCTGGGGGAGATGCTTACGAGGGTGAGGAGCCATGCTACGAATCGACAGCGTGCAGAGAGTGGGTCTGGTCAAGACATCTAAAATGGCTGCCGTGCACGACAAAAGTGTGGCATTTCAAAAAAGGCAAGATGGCGCAGACAATGTTTTTCAACACTTCCTCATTTCCTTCGAATCGAACGTTAACAGACGTTGGGGCATATTACCAAAGTTAAGCGATATTTATCGCTAACGATGCTTACCAACCAATTTTTTACCACTAAACATCGTCAGAAATTATCGAAGATAAACCTTACTATTATCAAGGTTTATCGCAAATGCGATAATAAACGGCCGCAATGCATGAATATCGCTAAAAAGTCAGCGATATTCATGCATTACCGAGCTAATACTCTTAGCCATGTTATCCACCTCCCATTGGATAACATGGCTAAGAACTGCTCAGGGCAGGTGTTACTTTTTGGAGATATTCGCGCTTAGCGCGAATATCTCCAAAAGTTGGTAATAGGAGATAGATATCTTGCATGTTGTAATGCAAGTTATTGTGGTATATGGAACTCATACCATAATCTCTCAGGAAAGCAGAAACTGATCCTTTTGGGACCGCCTAAAAAGGCCTAGGGGGTGAGGAGTACTCTACTTTGCCCCCTTTTCACGTTCCGAACTATTTTATTTTACTCTCTTCTGTAATTACACAAAATACCAGCGATAAGATGCATCGGAGACACACAGTGAGAGAAAGGAGGCCGGAGATGAAGAAGACATGTCAAATACACATTGGAGATAATATAGTGGCAGAAGGGAAGTAAATATGAGTAAACTTACCATGTAACATAAAAATGTTGCACTCTATACTATAAGTCTCATTTTATACTACAATCACTTCGCTACAACCTCATAAATTAAAAATAAAAATAAATAATGTCTCAAACAATTTTTGATTTCTAAATATAAATTTATTCTTCAGAATTTTCTAAATTTGAAACAACTAGTAACATGTCCTCATCAGTAATTTCCTCTTCAATCATCTCATCTGGAATCTCCTCATTAAAAGTCTGCAATGATAATTCTTGTAACTCTATGGTCTCCAAACACTCGATAAATTCGCCATCAAGAGATTGATCAAAAAAATCATTCAAGTCATCTCCTCCTTCTGACAATATTTCATTATTGGTGCTGTCCATTTCAATCAATGTAGTGGAATCATTCAAGTCATCTCCTCGTGACAATATTTCATTATTGGTGCTCTCAATTTCAATCAATGTAGTGGAATCATTCAAGTCATCTCCTCCTTGTGACAATATTTCATTATTGGTGCTGTCCATTTCAATCAATCTAATGGAATCATACAAGCCATCTCCTCCTTGTGACAATATTTCATTATTGGTGCTCTCAATTTCAATCAATGTAGTGGAATCATTCAAGTCATCTCCTTGTGACAATATTTCATTCTTGGTGCTGTCCATTTCAATCAATCTAATGGAATCATACAAGTCATGTCCTCCTTGTGACAATATTTCATTATTGGTGCTCTCAATTTCAATCAATGTAGTGGACAATTCAAAAGAAATTGCCACGGTCTCTTCATTGTGAGCCATTTTATTTTGAAATTGCTTGCTGTAAATTGCAGAAAAAAATAATCACTTTCATTTATCGTTTTTAGTAATACATAATATAAAACTAACTTCATCAAGTATTTAGTATAACAGAAGGACTGCAAATAAATAACAGAAAACATTTTTCAAATTATCTTCAAGTGTACAACATAGTTCCCCTTACAAATTAACAACTCACCTTTTTAAAAGTAGCAGAAGTGTTAGTACTGTGTAAATCAAACACCAGAAATTCACCACCAAAAATTCCTCACAAATGTACCTCAGACAGTAGTATCACAAAATGGCTGTGGTTTCCTCTCATTTGACATATATACATAACCAATTAACTTTCATCACACACAAATACAAAACCAAAGTAACATTTTAATTGGTTCTAAATTTCAACACTTTCAAATGTGTTTTCCCCATGCAATTTTCCATAGGACATTTACATACGTCTACAGCCTGAATGGCTGAACGGAATTCCACCAAACTTGGCAAAATGGTACATCAAACCTAAGAGGTCAGGAATGATCTACTATGCCCCCTTATGGTCATTTCCCCCTTCGCTTTGGCCTCCTCTTGTCTCTCAATCCTACCGAGGGACAAGATGGCGGCCACTACGGACTGTTTGGAATGTTGACAGACGCCGGAGAACCAATCAGCTTCGCAAAGCTCCGTAACGCGAAAAGTACGCGAAGCGGAGCGCTGTTACAGATATATATCTTTTTTTCAACGTTAATTTCTCAAAATCCACTGGAGCACATATATTGAGACCTAGCAAAGGCACATCGGGCTACCAGTCCCTAATATTTTGCCAAGTTTCGTGCAAATCCATTCAGCCGTTCGATTATTATTATTTTGTTTTTTTTTTGCCCCGCGGGGCCCTTTTAAAACCTCCACATCAAACCTAGGGGGTCAGCGAGGATCTACTATGCCCCCTTATAGTTATTTCCCCCTTTGTTTTGACCTCCTCTTGTCTCTCGATCCTACCGAGAGACAAGATGGCGGCCGCTACGGACTGTTTGGAATGTTGACAGACGCCGGAGAACCAATCAGCTTCGCTTCACAAAGCTCCGTTGCGCGAAAAGTCCGCGAACCAGAGCGCTAACCGGTCCGCTGTTACAGATATATATCTTTTTTTAAACGTTAATTTCTCAAAATCCACTGGAGCACATATATTGAGACCTACAAAAGGCACATCGGGCTACCAGTCCCTACAATTTTGCCAAGTTTCGTGCAAATCCATTCAGCCGTTCGGGCTAAAAGTGAGGCCAACCGCCCTATGGAAAACTCAATGTTAAAAACACGTTTTGGGACCCCCCTTTTTTCTCGGCCCCCACTGGACGAACCCCCCCCAAATTTTCAAGGGCTGCTCAGAAACAAAATGTGCCATTTTCCTGAAAATTTCAGCCGATTCCGTCCACAAACGCCAAAGTTATTAGACATAGAATTTTCAAAAAACCCATAGAGAAAAAATCCTAACTATATATACCTACTGGCGACCGCCAGTAGGTAATATATGTATATATATATATATATATATATATATATATATATATATATATATATATATTACCTACTGGCGGTCGCCAGTAGGTATATATAGTTAGGATTTTTTCCCTATGGGATTTTTGAAAATTCTCTGTCTAATAACTTTGGCGTTTGTGGACGGAATTGGCTGAAATTTTCAGGAAAATTGAACATTTTGTTTCTGAGCAGCCCCTGAAAATTTGGGGGGGGGTTTGTCAAGGGGGGGCCGAGAAAAAAGGGGGGGCCCAAAATGTGTTTTTCCAATGTTAATTTCCATAGGGCGGTTGGCCTCACTTTTAGCCCGAACGGCTGAATGGATTTGCACGAAACTTGGCAAAATTGTAGGGACTGTTAGCCCGATGTGCCTTTGCTAGGTCTCAATATATGTGCTCCAGTGGATTTTGAGAAATTAACGTTCAAACAAAGATATATATCTGTAAGCGCGCTCTGGGCAGCGCTCCGGTTCACGTACTTTACGCGTAACGGAACTTCGCGAAGCGAAGCTGATTGGCTCTCCGGTGTCTGTCAACATTCTAAACAGTCCGGAGCGGCCGCCATCTTGTTTCTCGGTAGGATCGAGAGACAAGAGGAGGCCAAAACAAAGGGGGAAATGACCATAAGGGGGCATAGTAGATCCTCCCTGACCCCCTAGGTTTGATGTGGAGGCTTTAAAAGGGCCCCGCAGGGCAAAAAAAAAAAAACTTTTTTTTTTTTGCGTGGGGAGCGCCCGGTTCGCGAACCGGGAAGCGTTCTGGGGAGCGTACTTTGTTGAAAATTAGTGAAAAAAGTTAGAGAAAAATAATAATTGTGAGTGATCAGATGTTGGGTAGCTCTGAGAAGAGCTTTTGGGTTTATGGTACATTTAGGTACTTATAAGTAGGTACCAATGCACAGTCTTAAATTCAGAATGAAAATTCTGTTGCCCTCATCTGAGAAGTGAACTCCATCTCCTCTGTAGATATCATGCATGTAGTAACGCAAGTTATTGTTGTACATGGAGCCCATTCCATGGTCTCTCATGTAAGCTGAAACAGATTTGTTTACATGCTTCCTCGACTTCTCAATTTGTGGACAAAATTGGTTTGACCACCTCCATTTCTGTCTTTGGCATATATTTGAATATACCAAGGCAGTTTGAGGAAAAATTGCCATCAATTGCTCAAAGGTGTCCTTTAAAAGCATTTCCAGACCTACCCCAGTCAAAGTGCCCAAATCATTACCTCCACAGTGCACAATTAACAGGTCAGGTTTTGGCAAATGCATAAAGGTTTTCACAAATGGTATCAATTGGTCACATTTTAATCCTCTGTGGCCAAACCACTTAATTTCCACATCTTGTAAATTGAGGTTAGGTAAATTTCTGTTCTCAGCATACCTCTGAGCCCAATAGATGTAACTATGTCCAACAATCCAGACAGAAAACATGGTGAGAGAAGGTTCTGCTGCAGTCAGATGAAGTGTGGCAATGAAATGGCAGTTGAAAAAATAAGAGTTTAAAATGAAAAAAACTGTGGAGTTTCTGTGTTAATGAAGCAGTAACAGTGATTGGTGGATTTTGATTGCTGAAAACAGAAAGTTAGGGTGCATGGATGAGTTCTTTGAAAGATGTATTTGGAGTGGTCAAGAAAAAATCATTAAATGAAAGAATGCACTGGATATGCAGGTGCACTGAGAGTTCAGAGTTCAATTGAAACATTGTTGTGTGAACTTGCAAACACCAGAGGTCTTCCAAGAGGTGGTTGCTATGCAAAAAAGGCAGAGAGGGCAGAGGGGGGAAGGGTTTTGATTTGAAAAAAGTGAGGGAAGAGTTTTGATTGGGTGACATGAGAGATATGTGTGAATAATTACAGCATTTCTGTACTTTTGATAGCTGCAGACTCTGGAGTGCATACCTTTTGCTCTGCTGAAGACAAATTGGTGTGTTTCTGAGACTGTTTTGAAACTCATAAAGTATTTGCTAAGGTGAGAAAAGATTTCTTTAATTTAGATTGAGAATAGTGTGCTTTAAGGAGAAAATTATGAAGAAAGTTGTGTTTTTCAAATGTTGCTTTGTCTCAAGTGTTTTACAAATAGATTTTGTTTCTTTGAGAAATTGTAATTGGAGAAAATGTGAAGTATTAGTACTGACAGGGTTTTTTTGTGCATAGGAGCTGTGGAGTGTTTTCAAATTATGACTTGAAAATCGTTTTCGAGGAAAAGGAATGGTTTTAAAATTTATGACAAGGACATAATGGTGTATGCTTCTTTATAAGGCAATTGAGTGTCTCTGATGTTATTTTTCCCATTTTAATGTAAGACCTTTCCCTGTGGAGCAAATTGCTTGTAAATATGCTCCCACCTGTGCATGGCAAATTTAGATTTTGAATGTTTGCGTTACATAGCCATGTTAAAAGTGACCCAAACATGCTGCAAAGGCAATCAAAAAACGCTTTCATGTGTCTTAAGGACATTTTAAGTCATTTCCCCATGTGGAGTGTTTTCAAAATATGACTTGAAAATCGTTTTTGGGGAAAAGGAATGGTTTTAAAATTTATGACAAGGACATAATGGTGTATGCTTCTTTATAAGGCATTTCAGTGTCTCTGATGTTATTTTTCCCATATTAAATTAAAAGACCTTTCCCCGTGGAGCAAATTCCTTGTAAATATGCTCCCACCTGTGCATGGTAAATTTAGATTTTGACTGTTTGAGTTACATAGCCATGTTAAAAGTGACCCAAAAAAGTTGCAAAGGCTTTAAAAAAACACTTTCATGTGTCTTAAGGACATTTTAAGTCATTTCCCCGTGGGCAGTGTTTTCAAATTTTGACTTGAAAATCGTTTTTGAGGTAAAGGAATGTTTTTAAAATTTATGTGCGCCATATGCCCCCAAATTTCTTTTTCAGGGGTGCAGCAGGGTGTTCTTGAGACACCCCTGCACCCTTGGAAAAATTCCTAATTTGCGATGAGCTAATTGCTAATCGCAAATTGCACCTTCATTGCTATGGGCCTCCTGGCCCATGGAAATGAATGGGTAATTTGCAATTAGCAATTTGCTCATCGCAAATTAGGAATGGTAAAGAATCGCTATTTATTCCTTAAAATTCGCTATTTATGAAATGCAAAATAGTTTGATGATACATATGGCGGTTCATCTCTAACAAGATAAGAAGCTTAGGGATAGATTTATGATGACTGGCGCAATGAGGTGGACATCACTTACTTCATTGGTAGGCCTTTACATGTATTATCTCCTCTGTATTCTTCAACAAGCGTAACTTTGATCTGCAACCCTGAGTAGGCCTCACCTTAAACAAACCTCTGGATAGGCCACACCTTATCGTCATCCTGAATTAATCATTTAAAATGCTAGGGACAGATTTATGATAGGTGTATGCCTCTTTTGCGCCACTGTGCGTCACTTTTGTGATGCAGCGGCGGTGCAAAAGATTTGCTATGAGGTGACAAAATTACAAATTGATGCATTTAGGCAGATGTGTCATGCTGTAAAAAAAACGTGCCACATGAAACCGATGCAGCAGTGAGGCAAAAGATGCACCATGTTGCAAGACAGGCCTCACTTGGGGCCATATGTATCAAGCTAATTAGCATTCGCAAAGGCCGAAATTCTGCGAATTTCGGCCTTTGCGAATGCTAATTAGACAAATGGTATGTATCAAACAAGTTTGATGCAAAATAAGGAATAGCAAAATTTGCTATTCCTTATTTTGCGATTGCACTGAAGCATTTGCAAATTTTGCGATTCCTTAAATGCAATGTATCAAACAAAAAATATGCAAAAAATGCCATTAAGGATTTGCAAATTACCACCAACTTCTAGTTGGTGGTAATTTGCAAATTCTTTTCAAAAAGCTTTTTTTCCAAAAAACAAAAGGTGCCATATGACGCCCATACATGCCCTTAGGGCATGTATGTGCGCCATATGCCCCCAAATTTCTTTTTCAGGGGTGCAGCAGGGTGTTCTTGAAACACCCCTGCACCCTTGGAAAAATTCCTAATTTGCGATGAGCTAATTGCTAATCGCAAATTACACCTTCATTCCTATGGGCCTCCTGGCCCATGGAAATGAATGGGTAATTTGCAATTAGCAATTTGCTCATCGCAAATTAGGAATGGTAAAGAATCGCTATTTATTCCTTAAAATTCGCTATTTAGGAAATGCAAAATAGTTTGATGATACATATGGCGGTTCATCTCTAACAAGATAAGAAGCTTAGGGATAGATTTATGATGACTGGCGCAATGAGGTGGACATCACTTACTTCATTGGTAGGCCTTTACATGTATTATCTCCTCTGTATTCTTCAACAAGCGTAACTTTGATCTGCAACCCTGAGTAGGCCTCACCTTAAACAAACCTCTGGATAGGCCACACCTTATCGTCATCCTGAATTAATCATTTAAAATGCTAGGGACAGATTTATGATAGGTGTATGCCTCTTTTGCGCCACTGTGCGTCACTTTTGTGATGCAGCGGCGGTGCAAAAGATTTGCTATGAGGTGACAAAATTACAAATTGATGCATTTAGGCAGATGTGTCATGCTGTAAAAAAACTGTGCCACATGAAACCGATGCAGCAGTGAGGCAAAAGATGCACCATGTTGCAAGACAGGCCTCACTTGGGGCCATATGTATCAAGCTAATTAGCATTCGCAAAGGCCGAAATTCTGCGAATTTCGGCCTTTGCGAATGCTAATTAGACAAATGGTATGTATCAAACAAGTTTGATGCAAAATAAGGAATAGCAAAATTTGCTATTCCTTATTTTGCGATTGCACTGAAGCATTTGCAAATTTTGCGATTCCTTAAATGCAAGTATCAAACAAAAAATATGCAAAAAATGCCATTAAGGATTTGCAAATTACCACCAACTTCTAGTTGGTGGTAATTTGCAAATTCTTTTCAAAAAGCTTTTTTTCCAAAAAACAAAAGGTGCCATATGACGCCCATACATGCCCTTAGGGCATGTATGTGCGCCATATGCCCCCAAATTTCTTTTTCAGGGGTGCAGCAGGGTGTTCTTGAAACACCCCTGCACCCTTGGAAAAATTCCTAATTTGCGATGAGCTAATTGCTAATCGCAAATTACACCTTCATTCCTATGGGCCTCCTGGCCCATGGAAATGAATGGGTAATTTGCAATTAGCAATTTGCTCATCGCAAATTAGGAATGGTAAAGAATCGCTATTTATTCCTTAAAATTCGCTATTTAGGAAATGCAAAATAGTTTGATGATACATATGGCGGTTCATCTCTAACAAGATAAGAAGCTTAGGGATAGATTTATGATGACTGGCGCAATGAGGTGGACATCACTTACTTCATTGGTAGGCCTTTACATGTATTATCTCCTCTGTATTCTTCAACAAGCGTAACTTTGATCTGCAACCCTGAGTAGGCCTCACCTTAAACAAACCTCTGGATAGGCCACACCTTATCGTCATCCTGAATTAATCATTTAAAATGCTAGGGACAGATTTATGATAGGTGTATGCCTCTTTTGCGCCACTGTGCGTCACTTTTGTGATGCAGCGGCGGTGCAAAAGATTTGCTATGAGGTGACAAAATTACAAATTGATGCATTTAGGCAGATGTGTCATGCTGTAAAAAAAACGTGCCACATGAAACCGATGCAGCAGTGAGGCAAAAGATGCACCATGTTGCAAGACAGGCCTCACTTGGGGCCATATGTATCAAGCTAATTAGCATTCGCAAAGGCCGAAATTCTGCGAATTTCGGCCTTTGCGAATGCTAATTAGACAAATGGTATGTATCAAACAAGTTTGATGCAAAATAAGGAATAGCAAAATTTGCTATTCCTTATTTTGCGATTGCACTGAAGCATTTGCAAATTTTGCGATTCCTTAAATGCAATGTATCAAACAAAAAATATGCAAAAAATGCCATTAAGGATTTGCAAATTACCACCAACTTCTAGTTGGTGGTAATTTGCAAATTCTTTTCAAAAAGCTTTTTTTCCAAAAAACAAAAGGTGCCATATGACGCCCATACATGCCCTTAGGGCATGTATGTGCGCCATATGCCCCCAAATTTCTTTTTCAGGGGTGCAGCAGGGTGTTCTTGAAACACCCCTGCACCCTTGGAAAAATTCCTAATTTGCGATGAGCTAATTGCTAATCGCAAATTACACCTTCATTCCTATGGGCCTCCTGGCCCATGGAAATGAATGGGTAATTTGCAATTAGCAATTTGCTCATCGCAAATTAGGAATGGTAAAGAATCGCTATTTATTCCTTAAAATTCGCTATTTAGGAAATGCAAAATAGTTTGATGATACATATGGCGGTTCATCTCTAACAAGATAAGAAGCTTAGGGATAGATTTATGATGACTGGCGCAATGAGGTGGACATCACTTACTTCATTGGTAGGCCTTTACATGTATTATCTCCTCTGTATTCTTCAACAAGCGTAACTTTGATCTGCAACCCTGAGTAGGCCTCACCTTAAACAAACCTCTGGATAGGCCACACCTTATCGTCATCCTGAATTAATCATTTAAAATGCTAGGGACAGATTTATGATAGGTGTATGCCTCTTTTGCGCCACTGTGCGTCACTTTTGTGATGCAGCGGCGGTGCAAAAGATTTGCTATGAGGTGACAAAATTACAAATTGATGCATTTAGGCAGATGTGTCATGCTGTAAAAAAACTGTGCCACATGAAACCGATGCAGCAGTGAGGCAAAAGATGCACCATGTTGCAAGACAGGCCTCACTTGGGGCCATATGTATCAAGCTAATTAGCATTCGCAAAGGCCGAAATTCTGCGAATTTCGGCCTTTGCGAATGCTAATTAGACAAATGGTATGTATCAAACAAGTTTGATGCAAAATAAGGAATAGCAAAATTTGCTATTCCTTATTTTGCGATTGCACTGAAGCATTTGCAAATTTTGCGATTCCTTAAATGCAAGTATCAAACAAAAAATATGCAAAAAATGCCATTAAGGATTTGCAAATTACCACCAACTTCTAGTTGGTGGTAATTTGCAAATTCTTTTCAAAAAGCTTTTTTTCCAAAAAACAAAAGGTGCCATATGACGCCCATACATGCCCTTAGGGCATGTATGTGCGCCATATGCCCCCAAATTTCTTTTTCAGGGGTGCAGCAGGGTGTTCTTGAAACACCCCTGCACCCTTGGAAAAATTCCTAATTTGCGATGAGCTAATTGCTAATCGCAAATTACACCTTCATTCCTATGGGCCTCCTGGCCCATGGAAATGAATGGGTAATTTGCAATTAGCAATTTGCTCATCGCAAATTAGGAATGGTAAAGAATCGCTATTTATTCCTTAAAATTCGCTATTTAGGAAATGCAAAATAGTTTGATGATACATATGGCGGTTCATCTCTAACAAGATAAGAAGCTTAGGGATAGATTTATGATGACTGGCGCAATGAGGTGGACATCACTTACTTCATTGGTAGGCCTTTACATGTATTATCTCCTCTGTATTCTTCAACAAGCGTAACTTTGATCTGCAACCCTGAGTAGGCCTCACCTTAAACAAACCTCTGGATAGGCCACACCTTATCGTCATCCTGAATTAATCATTTAAAATGCTAGGGACTGATTTATGATAGGTGTATGCCTCTTTTGCGCCACTGTGCGTCACTTTTGTGATGCAGCGACGGTGCAAAAGATTTGCTATGAGGCGACAAAATTACAAATTGATGCATTTAGGCAGATGTGTCATGCTGTAAAAAAACCGTGCCACATTAACCCGATGCAGCAGTGATGCAAAAGATGCACCATGTTGCAAGACAGGCCTCACTTGGGGCCATATGTATCAAGCTAATTAGCATTCGCAAAGGCCGAAATTCTGCGAATTTCGGCCTTTGCGAATGCTAATTAGACAAATGGTATGTATCAAACAAGTTTGATGCAAAATAAGGAATAGCAAAATTTGCTATTCCTTATTTTGCGATTGCACTGAAGCATTTGCAAATTTTGCGATTCCTTAAATGCAATGTATCAAACAAAAAATATGCAAAAAATGCCATTAAGGATTTGCAAATTACCACCAACTTCTAGTTGGTGGTAATTTGCAAATTCTTTTCAAAAAGCTTTTTTTCCAAAAAACAAAAGGTGCCATATGACGCCCATACATGCCCTTAGGGCATGTATGTGCGCCATATGCCCCCAAATTTCTTTTTCAGGGGTGCAGCAGGGTGTTCTTGAAACACCCCTGCACCCTTGGAAAAATTCCTAATTTGCGATGAGCTAATTGCTAATCGCAAATTACACCTTCATTCCTATGGGCCTCCTGGCCCATGGAAATGAATGGTTAATTTGCAATTAGCAATTTGCTCATCGCAAATTAGGAATGGTAAAGAATCGCTATTTATTCCTTAAAATTCGCTATTTAGGAAATGCAAAATAGTTTGATGATACATATGGCGGTTCATCTCTAACAAGATAAGAAGCTTAGGGATAGATTTATGATGACTGGCGCATCACCAGGGATGTGCCAGTCATCCTGCGCCGCTGTTCCGCCACCCATGGTGTGCTGCATTTACAATGCGGCGCACCATGGGGCAAAAACGGCACAGATGCGTGACGCATCTGTGCCGTAAAGGTGGCGCATTACTGGAGTTGTATCGCAAGTGCGATGCAGCCCCAGCAAGGCTCAGGGGTGCCCCATCTCCACAATGCTGCGTCAAGACCTATGCCTGCTTCAAGCAGGCGCAGGGTTTTGACGCAGCTTTGTCCTATCTGATTGTAAATGCGGCACACCATGGGTGGCAGAGCAGCGGTGCACGTTAACTGGTGCATCCCTGGGGCCAGTTAACATAAATCTGCCCCTTTACATTTAAGTATGTGCAGGGGACACAGAGTCGGTGAGGCTTATCCAAGGTTAAGAAGAGATGAGTCCTGTTCACTGAAAAATTGGACATAGGCTTCACCTCCTCAGCATCGCTGGACATGGCTAAATAATAGCTGCAAAATGTTACTCTTGTTAAACAATTTTACTATTATAATCTCTGAGATTTGTCTCTTACTCTGCAACATCTCATTGTTGTTATCTTTCTTTAAAGATAAAGACAACATCAACATGAGCGACAATCAGCAATCAGTTGATTTCGACCTCATCATTGAACTCGTAATTGAAACATCAGTGGATGTTGATCCCTTGGATGATTTAAATCCTGAGGATGAAGAAGAACGTGATGAGGATGCAGGTTTGTCAGAATTGTATGACATAGGATGGGAAGTTGACGTGCTTGAGCCTATGGAACTATAAACATTTATTTTAAAAATGTATAATAAATAAAAAGTAAAAATGTAAACCGTTTAATTTAAAAATAAAGACACCTTCAAAAACAGGTTATGTGTAGTGTCTTCAATAAAATATTAAAATATGCTCATAAAATTAGATCAGATTCACATATAAAACAGCACAGGTAAAATGAATATAAATTCCATTTCTTTTCTGCTATTTCTGTATTCTAAATTTGCCAAGCACTAAAAAATCTTCTATGTAAAAATGTCAAGTAGTGTTTTAAGTTTTTGATAACTGTTATTGATTTACTGTTGGGTAATAGTGGTTAATAACATTTTTTATTATATTTTACCACAGATTCAACTGCAGATCATTTCAAGATTTCAGCATGCCAACCAAAGAAAGACTGAGAAAGGCTGCAAAACGTCAAAGACAGCAGGTCAATGAAAAAAAGCAGCAGTCCTCTAACAAAAAGATTTGTCAAGTCACCAAGAAAGCACCGGGTAAGAGTAAAAAAACATTCATAAGAAATATCTGTAGTAAAAAAAATATTACTACAGAAAATGTTTCAGTCCAGAAAAAGAGAAGCAATTCAAACGGAAAGGAAAGGCCAATGAAAAATGTTACTGCTAGAGCAAGAGATAGTAGAAGGAAACAACAGTTTAGGGACATTCGTAAACGAATGTTCCGCAACAGGATAATTGGCAATTTGTTAAAAAATATTAAGAAAGGTCAACAGAAAGTGGTTTTTTATAAGAGAAAAAAAAATAGTTGAGAAAGTTATTGATCAGGCATTTGAAATTAAACGTAAGTTATTTATTTTGATAATCAATAGAATTAGGAAGCTAAACAAGGCAATTTATGATTTCATAAGAAATAGTAGATGGAAGAGAATAGTTAATCGTAGTAATTTTTGTGAAGTTTTTTCTGGAGAATGGATGCATAGTTCAAGCTGTGAGGCATTTTTTAATGAGGAGAGTTATTTCCAGGATAATGATTTGGTGCATGCAGTTGACACCAGTGGTCGAGCTTATGAAGTGAAAGATGGTTGTCCAGTTGAAAAAGAAAAACTTGTGACAACAGAGATAGAAGAGGTGTTAGGTAATGAGGTTTTAGGAAGACGTCCTAAGGGTCCTGTGTACACCTGGAAGTGTAGTAGTATTTGCAGTGTGCGACAGGATTCCATCAATCTGCTTTGTGATTTTGTACGGTCATTTAATAAGAAAAGTTTGAAGCAGAAAATGAAGTTGTTGCAAGAATTAGATCCTTGCAGAGTGAGAGAAGTGACAGGTTTGCATGGTCATTCACTGGCTTGTCTTTCCAGGAGAGTATGCCAGAGTGTTTTTCATCATTTCAGGATGCTAGCAGTGCATCATAATAAAGTGAGGAAATTAGTTAGAATGTTGTATTATGCTAAGAGTCCAGCAATTATGCTTAAACAATTATGCGCTGCTCTTTTGCATGGTTCTGAAATAGATGTGAAGAATATATGTGAAGAAATTGAGTTTTGTTACTTTGGAAGTAAAGAGGAGAATGTTGAAATTGACCAAGAAGAAGCGGGTAATGTGGAAGATAGTGTACAGGTTTCCAGTACAGATAATTTCCAGAGGGAAATTGCGACGTTTGAGGTGAAATCAAGTGAGAGGCCAAATTTCACTTGTGTGTGTTGTCGAAGCACTTATTATAAGAATCAGACTAAGTTAGTGGATTTATATGCAAAAAGTGAAAGGGAAAATAATAGTGAATGGAAGGATTTTACAACATACTTGATGGTAGAAAATTGTTTTGATTTGGGATTGGATCAACGTGTGTGTACTTATTGTTGTAACAAATTAAATCAAAACCAGATGCCTGCTAGAGCAGTTCATAATAATCTGGAATTGGTTGAGATTCCTTCTGAATTGAAGGATTTAAATACTTATGAATCTATTTTGATTCAAAGTATCCATCCCTTTCAGGCTATTGTAAGAATGGAGCCAAAGACAGGGAAATTGCCTCCATCAGATTTACAGAGAGGATTAAAGGGAAGAGTTGTTTATTTGCCTCTAGATTTGAAGAAAAACATTAACACAATTGGAGTAGAAAAAGTGGAAGAGGATCCTCTGGTTATCTTAGTTAATGGGGTTCCGACAAAGAATAAGAAAATATGGCAAGATTTAGTGGATGTTAGGAAAGTTAAAAAGGCAACATTGTATTTGAAAAAAAATAATAAATACTATAAGAATGTATATGTTGCAGAAGAGGAAGTAAGTGAGGAAGAGGATAGCGATTTGTGTGCTGGTCAAATTGAGAAAGTAGAACCCTCTACTAGTGAAGAAATATATGAACATTATAGTGTTCATCCTTTGCATTCCAAGGAAGTCATGGGGAATGCTATTGAGTTGTTTCAAATGAAACAAGCCAAAGGGAGTCCCATTAGTGTTTGGGAGGAAAGTTTGGAAGCTCGGTGTTTCCCACAGCTTTTTCCAACAGGTCAGGGAGGAAGATATGATGAGCGACCTCATCAAATTCCTGCTTCTGAATACCGGACTTTGCGATTGTATGCAGGAGATGCTAGGTTTCGACAATGCATTCCCTATTTGTTTCATCTCCTGTTTGAAAGCGATCTGTCTGGACTGTCATATGCAGTGAACCACATCTTGAAAAGTGGTATACACATGCAAAACATCTCGGCAAGTGACTTTATGGATAAAGTCAATGTCCAGGACAGTATTTTGGATTCTCACCTGATTAATCTCATGGCGTGTCAGCGTGGTACTAATGAGTACTGGTACCGTCGTCATGGTGATTTAAAATGTATGCTGAGGAACTAAGGAACTCCCACATGGTTCCTCACTCTGAGCTGTGCCGAGTATGGCTGGGAAGACTTACTTGAATTTCTACGAGAGGCAAATGGAAACATCGAAAACATCGAATTCAAGACACCCGGAGAACTGTGCTCTTTGGATCCAGTCAATGTATGCAGGTACTTCAATCATAGATTTGAAGCTATGATGTCTTTCATCATGAATAAGAAGAATCCACCTCTTGGAGAGGTGTTGGATTTCTTCTGGAGAAAGGAGTACCAAGCAAGAGGTGCTCCTCATATACATATGTTGCTGTGGATCAAGGATGCACCTAAATTTGGAACGGATCCAGAAGACTCAGTGATGAGTTTCATACAACAGTATTCTACGTGTGCTGTTCCAAACGCAAAGGAGAAGAAAAGCCTAAGAGAAAAAGTTCTACGTTTCCAAAGCCATCGATGTGGAAAGTACTGTTGTCGTAAATTCCGAAACAAGGACAAGTTCTACACCAAATGTCGTTTCGGCTTTCCACGACCGGTGATTTCTAAAGGAAGAGTAAACAGTTTGATGTCTTCGCTGCGACATAATGTGATGAAGAAATCACCTAAAAACACATACAATTTGAAGAGGAACGAAGAGTCTAAGTACATCAACGACTACAACCCGGTGATTTTGTCCATGTGGAATGCTAACATGGATATACAGTTTGTGGCTGATAACTGTATGGCTGTGGCTTGGTATGTGACATCTTACATCACCAAAAAAGAGAAGACAGAATTGAAGGATATGTGGGAGGACATTTCCCATGAAAAGAGCCTCAGCAAGAAGTTGTACAGTTTCAGTCTGAAGATGTTGTCGCATCGAGAAACCGGAGCTTACGAATGTTCTGATCGGTTGTCTTCGGCAAGTCTCTATGCCAAGTCCAGGAGTATCGTTTGGGCGAGTCTTGGTCTTGCTGCAACGCGTAATCGAGTTCTGAAACCTGTGCGGGAAATTGAGTATTTGGCGGAAAAGGAGCCAAACAGTACCGACATTTTGAAGACCAACATGTTGGATACATATTATCCAAATCGAAGCAGTCACCTCGAGAATGTTTGTCTGTATGAGGTTCTTCAAAATTACATATTCAAGAGGAACATCAAAGAAGATACTGAGAAAGGAGTGTATGCTGTAATAGGAAGTAAGGGATGTCTGGTCAAGCAAAGAAAATACCACTTGGTAAACTATCGAAAATTGAGTGGCGAATCTCCTGAAAAAAAGGAGTTTTTCTATTTAGCACTTTTGCAACTTTTCAAGCCTTGGCGTGCAGAAGAGGAACTGCTTGGAGATTTCCTCTGTTACGAAGACTCTTTCAATGCTGCCAAGGAGACCATAGAATGTCCTGCTTTTCCCAAATATGTAGAAATGTTGAATGCGGAAATTGAGCAGGAAGCAACGATTGCAGCCGAGATTGCCAGAGACAGTTCTGAGGACAGTCAGAGTTCTGCTTCATTGAGTCAGGATCCACTAGGAGGACCTGTTATCGAAAATGAAGCTGCCACTGCTATGAATGAAGTGGAAAGAGCCATGGCACATGCTCAGGAGGATGCGGTTAACTTAGAAGAGTTGGAAAGACAACTCAACGTTGAGCAGAGGAAAATATATGACGAAATTACCATGCAAATTGATCATGGATTAAGTCATGACAAGAAAGAGTGCTCATGTACGTCGTTGAAGCCTGTCCGACTGTACGTGAGTGGAGAAGCGGGAACTGGAAAAAGTTTCCTCATTAAAGCAATTTCATGTTATTTGCAGGAAAGGACAGAGTCATCGCTGTCTTGTGTTGTCACCGCTCCAACTGGACTGGCAGCACATAACATTAAAGGGATTACTTTACATCGTTTACTGATGCTGCCAGTGGAGCATGACAACAAATTACAATATCACAAGCTATCTGGAGATGCTTGTTGTGAAGTTTCAAGAATCTTGAGGAAAATGAAACTTCTTATCATTGACGAAGTAAGCATGGTTTCCAATGTCAGGCTTGCCTTTGTGCATTTGAGAATGCAAGAAGTTCTCAAAACAGAGTATGATGTGTTATTTGGTGGCAAACACATCATTGTTTTCGGAGATCTTCTGCAGCTGACACCAGTGAAAGGGCAACCTGTGTTCAAAATGCTCACGCACGAAGATACCAGAAAGTGCCTAGGGAGCATTGGCAATGTCAATATATGGTTAAACTTCAATTATGCTGAACTGCATGAAAATATGCGTCAGGCGAAGGATGAAGTTTACAAGACTATTCTACAAGATGTTAGAATTGGAAAAGTGACCGAGCATGGGAAAGAAGCTTTACATGCACGATTACTGTCAAATTTATATCCAGAACAAGATGTTGTGCCTGAGAATATTTTTCAGAAAATTACTGAGAAGAAATCTGGAATATGTTTGATGCCAACTCTTGCAGAATGTGCCAAATTCAACAACAAAATGTTGCATTTAGAAAAGCAAGAGATTGTGAAACTGGAAGCTATTGACAGAGTAGAGCATATGGGATCAACAATTATTTTGTCTGAGAATTTGAAAACAAAATTGGATTCATTAGAGAAGACTATATCTAAAACTGCAGGTTTTGAAAAGAATCTGAATGTGTGCTTGAACTGCCGTATAATTTTAAGAAGGAATTTACATGTTGAAAGAGGTCTGGTAAATGGATCAATGGGTAATGTTGTTGATTTTGTAAAATACAGAAATAGAGATGGAATTGAATTTTTAAAAATTAAATTTGATGGCATTGAGGAAGTACAGCTAATTGGTCGTTGTTCTGCTAGATTTTTGCTTGTGAAAGACTTATATGTTCGCCGAAAGCAGTTTCCTGTTTGCTTAGCATATGCGGTGACAATCCATAAATCGCAAGGTTTAAGTGTAGATAGTGCATTGGTGAATATTGGCAATTCTGTGTTCAAGGAGGGTATGGCATATGTAGCATTGTCACGAGTTAGAACTTTATCGGGATTGTACTTGATTGAGTGTGATGTCACAAACATTTGTGCGGATCTAGATTGTGTTAAGGAATACAATAGGTTAAGAAGAGAGTATGCGCCACATTTGCCTCAATATCCTTTGTTTGAGAAACGTGTGGTAGGCCGGAAACGAAGAAATGTGACCAATACTGGGGAGGTTGTAGAAAAAAGACGAAAAGTCGATGAACCTGAAATTATAAGCAGAAACAAAAAGGATTCTGTTGAAGATGTTGTTGGTTTTCAATTTGAAAACAGTTCTGGTGTCAACTGCTATGCTAATGTAGTGGTTAATGTTTTGTTTTCTCTAGAAAATGTAAAAGAAGAGATTGTGGTCAATTCTGATCAAAGATTTTGCAGTTTGTTAAATTCTGTGTTAGAGAAATGTAGCACTGATAGAACAAAAATAGAAAGTGTGTCTGAAATTAGAAATCTGTTAGACAGATGTTCAGGCCAAACACAATTCTCTCAAAATATTCAGCAAGATTGTCAGGAGTTTTTAATGTATATGCTTGATGTATTGCATGCTGAAGGTGTAGATGTAGATCACCTGTTTGGGCTTTCTTATTAATGGCAGCATGACTGCGAGAACTGTAGGGTATCAAGTACTACTAGTGTAGACTCAGAAAGATTTATATATTTAACTTTGCCAGACAGTAAATCAGTCTCTTTTAATAAACTAGTAAAAGCAGCTGATCACAACATGGAGTGTAGCCAATGTAAATCTGAAATGATGTCCACATTATTTATACGAACATATGGCCAGTATGTTATTTTAATGTTCCAACGATGTAAACATTTTGTGGCTTCACAGTTGTCAATATCAGGAAGGACTTTTGTAACTGCAGCAATTATATATCATGACGGTCCTTCAATATCATCAGGACATTACACAGCTTATTTAAAGTCTAGAAATGGCTGGTCATTCTGCAATGATTCTGTTTTAATTTTCAAAAAAAAATTGCCGTATGACCTTAAAAACTCTTACCTGGTGTTTTTAAAACCAAAATTTTAGGGAAAGAATCTCGGGATGTGCTCAGAGGAATTTCAAGAAGTTCTAATGGCTCCTACACGATTTGGCCTTGAGGATAAGTGTAGTACATAGACATAACTTCTTACCATAACACTGGACGTCATGGAGAAATAAGTGCACTTTGAATGAGTTCAGAAAAACTGTTTCTTTTTATAAGCTAATTGAAGCAGCCAATCAAAACATGGAGTAGAGGGAATGTAAGTCTGCAATGCTGTCTACTGTTTTATATTGCTTTGTGATTAAAAGTGATGTAGAGAATTAAATAATTGTAGTAGTCATAGAGATATTGTAAGTCTGCTTCATAGTAAGCAGTATCAGTGTCATAGGAAATGTAGAACATGACTGAGCAAGAAGGGGAAGATATTACTAGTCCAGGATTGTGAAAATGATCTTCAACATTTTAATTGTGAAAGTTGCGGAAATACAACATGACGGGATTGGCTTACAAGAATTCTAAGAGTTGTGGAAACGTGTGGTAGAGAGCAAGAAGTCATTTATTGTATGTAACATGTTTTTCAAAACGATGGAGGTTTTCTTTCAGAAAGTGGCGGTCTGAAAGTAATAACAGCACAACAGAGTGTAAGCTGTTCATAGGACATCCTTCGACGTCATGGAAAGTAAGTTAACTTTAAGGAGTTCTGAATTCTGATTTGTTATGTTGTATGGGTTTTTTAAACACAATCATTTTGATTGTGTTTTTTTTTCCCCGCTGTTATATGATGAATACCTTCAAGTCACTGTTTTTAGTGAAATTTGATACATTCTGAGAACAGCAAAAATAAACCATTTAACATGTATAATTAATTCTGTACTGTTTGCATTTATGATGTACATTTAGAACTGTGTAGGAGGCATGGAGAAGGAGAGGCTTCTGTAAGTGTCAAAGTTGTTGCATACAGTGCTCATATTCTACGTAGTCTTTCATATGATAGACTACATTTCCACAATGAGATACCTAAGCAAAGGAAACACAGGTGATATGATTGTGGAATGAGCAAAGAAAATTGCACGTTTTTCAATTATATTACCTGTGTTTCCTAACATTACACATCACATTGTGTAGATGAGGTTTAGGCCTGTTCCTGGAGACAGAGGAGGTCTGACATTTGTTCAACAGTGCAGTGGACATGACTCACTTCGTTGGTAGGCCTCCACATGTATTATCTCCTCTGTATTCTTCAACAAACCTAAATTCCATCTGCAACCCTGAGTAGGACTTACCTGAAACAAATCTGTGGATAGGTTACACCTTATTGGCATCTTAAAACAATCATTTAAAATGTTAGGGTCAGATTTATGGTGGCCGTGCGCCTCTTTTGCTCCATTGTGGGTCACTTTTGTGTAAAAGATGCACCATGTTGCAAGATAGGTTTCAGTTCATCTCCAGCAAGATACCATCAGTTTAAAATGTATATAATTAGCACTGTGTATGGGGCATGCAGAAGCTGAAGCTTTTGTAAGTGTCAAAGTTGTTCCATGCAGTGCTGCACTTCTGGGTACTGTTTAATATGCTGCACTACATGTGCACTATGAGATACCTAAGCAAAGGCAACACAGGTGATGTGATTGTGAAATGAGGAAAAGAAACTCCACATTTTTCAATTACATCACCTGTGTTTCCTAAGTTTACGAATGACATTGTGCAGATGAAGTTTAGGTCTGTCCATGGACACAGAAGAGGTCGGGCCTTTGTTCAAGAGTGAAGTGGACATGACTTACTTCATTGGTAGGTCTTCACATGTATTATCTCCTCTGTACTCTTCAACAAGCGTAAATTTCATCTAAAACCCTGAGTAGGCCTCACCTTAAACAAACCTCTGGATAGGCCACACCTTATCGTCATCCTGAATCAATCATTTCAAATGTTAGGGACAGATTTATGATAGGTGTATGCCTCTTTTGCGCCACTGTGCGTCACTTTTGTGATGCAGCGGCGGTGCAAAAGATTTGCTATGAGGCGACAAAATTACAAATTGATGCATCTAGGCAGATGTGTCATGCTGTAAAAAACCCGTGCCACATGACACCGATGCAGCAGTGATGCAAAAGATGCACCATGTTGCAAGACAGGCCTGACTTCATCTCCAACAAGATAAGAAGCTAAGTCTTCTGTAAATGTCAAAATTGTTGTATATTTTGCTCAATTTCTATGTACTCTTTGATATGCTAGACTCCATCTGCACTATGAGATACCTAACCAAAGGCAACACAGGTGATGTGATTGTGAAATGAGGAAAAGAAACTCTGTTCTCCTTCAATCTTTTCCCTTGTCTTTTCTAATTTTTAAATACATGTTTTAATATTTTTCAAATGTTTGTTCTCTCTTTCACAGATTGAAAGTATAAAAACAAAAAGTGAGTAAGTTAACGACAATTATAAGGTAAATGTTTTGTACTCTTTTCGTTACATTTCTATCACATTCACCTACTAGTAGTTCGACAGCTTCATTTCTTTAACCCTCAGTTTCCTGCCTTTGCTACTTCCCTCATTCCTTTCTCTATTACCTACTTACTCTACTCCTTCCACTCCTTTTCTCAGTCCCTCTCTTCTCATAGTTCCTCACTCTTGTTCACTCACTCCGTCTCTATTACTCTTAGTGTCTTTGACTGATCACTCTTTCACTACTTGTTCATTATGCTTTCTCTCTGTAGTTCAAGCACACTAAGGGGCATATTATCAACACAGCCAATAAAATTATTGCTGTTGTTATTGGAAGAAAACTGTTGCAAAAGTGGTTTTAGCTGCAGTTTTCCGCCGCAAAAGCGGCTTTAGCGACACATTTCTGCCGATAAAAGCTGCAAAACTTTTATTGCCTATGTTGATGATATGGCTCTATGTTATTTACATTTCTTTGCTGTTTCAATTAATCTTTTCTGTTATTTTTTCTTTTCTGTTTTCTGTTTTTTCTCTCTGTTATTCCACATGTTTTAATCTTATTTTGAACATTCACTCACATTCTCCAAGAAACTCTTCTTTGTTATTGTTCTACTGTCTTTTTTTTCTTTCACTTCCTTATCTATTTTGTTTTTCACAATTATACCCTCTTCCATCTTTTCTTCGGTAAATAGATCTATTAAACAGTATCTCTGGTTTACTCCCTATAGCTGTCTTTCTTTTAACATTACTCTCTGTTTACTTCCCTTATACTTACTCTTCTTTTTTTTTTTTTTAAATGTTTTTGGTTCGCTCCCGGTTCGCGAACCGGGAAGCGAACGGGGAAGCGAACTAAAAGAAATAGAGCTTGCCAGAGTGCTAAACATTTTAGCAATTTTTTTTTGAAAGGGGAGGTAGTTCTGAAAAGAACTTTTTTTAAAAATGTTTTTGTTGTTTTATATATATATTTTTTTTTTGGAACATTTTTTGTTTTTTTTGTATTTTTTGAACAGTTTTATGTTTTTTTTTTGTTTTTGATGGAGGGGAAACAACAAAAAACAGGCATTGAAAAGGGCTCAACAGGAGCAAAAAAAAAAATTACTGTCTGGGGCGGTTAGGGCAATTGTGATTGTTACAAGCTAGGTTGATTAAATTAATGCTCATGTTACCACATGACAGCAATGCACCGCAATACATACAGGTATGTTTGATATGAGCAAAGTTCTCCTCAATGTTTGGCACGGTTTCCCGTGCCTCTGCTCCTGTCAACGATATCAGTGATGTTGACCTGGCCACAGGAGTTGTTGTTGGGTTATCTTGCATGTCACGTATCTCCGCCTGGCTGTAGTTCAATGGATGCCACCTGCTCATATGACGATGCATCGTATAGTTACCGAAGCTATACTTTTTATCAGTGCCTCTAGATAACCGGTCTTTACAAATGAGGCAGGTGACATACCTAGCATTTACTTTCTTTTGCCCTCGAGGGAGTGAAAAAAACTGCCAAATAAAGCTGGCTTTCCGACGGGAAACCCGGGGCACCTCTTGTAAGAACTGTGGTCCTTCTGTTTCCTCTTCCTCTAGTTCATCCTCTTCCTCCTCTGTGTTGCTGATGAACTGGGGAGGTGGTCCTCCCTTCCCATGAGGAGGTGGAGGTGGTGGTGGGGGTGCACCAGCTGAAGCAACTACTGAAGCCATTGCTCAACTATCAAAAATGGTCTTCCTCTCACAAAGATGAAAGTCAGAGTGAGGAAAGAAGGAGGGGTTTTCATCATTTGGGAAAAACAATAGTTCTAAACCAATGAAAATTGTTATATTTAGCTCACCTGACCTAGCCTTACATCATTATGAAACCAAAAGTGAAATGAACCAATGAAAAGTTTTATTAACAAGTCACATGACCTCTTACGCTTAAGTTACGCGCTGCGGAACGCGCCCCGGATCGCTTCCGGGTCGCTGCGCTTCGCGCCTCGGTTCGCGCTCCGGAGCGCTTCCGGGTGCGCTAACGCGGCGCGTCATAAGACGCATTACGCGGCAACGCGATACGTCGCGCTTTCGCGACGCGGATCGCTTCCGGGGAGCTGCGCTTCGCGTCTCAGTTCGCGTACCGGAGCACTTCTGGGTGCGCTAACGCGGCGCGTCATAAGACGCATTACGCGACAACGTGATACATCGCGCTTCCGCGACGCGTCACGATGTTGATTTCTAACGCGGAAGTTGCGCTAACGGAACGTTTACCGGTTCGCGGACTGGGTCGCGGCATCAAGATGAGCTAACGGGAAGCTTCCCGGTTCGCGAACCGGGAGCGAACAAAAAAAAAGTATTAAAAAAAATGTATTAATAAACATATAAAATATATTTTTGGATTTAAAGAAGAATACATTTTACAGCTACAGATATTAGCTTTTAAAAAACCAATGAAATTCACTGAAAAAACCATAGGTTATAGACCATATATAGTTAGGAATTAGCATTTAAAAAACCTTATTTTACTCACACAAAACCATTGAAATTCCATATATAGTTAGTTGTACTAACTATATATCGCGCACCCGCAATCCACTGCTGATGATGTCACATATTACATCATTCATGACATGGTCAGTGACATCACTGATGACATCACTGATGACATCTCAAATGACATCACTGATGACATCACTGATGACATCTCAAATGACATCACTGATGACATCACTGATGACTACATCCAGTGACTGTATAATTCTGTAAAGTAAAAATATGTTTTACATATTGAAGAATGAGTGGATGTATAAGTGTCTTGATGAAGGATTTAGTAGGGGCATGACTGACTGTATGAGTGACTGATTAAATGTGTCTCACTGAGTGCATGGGTTAGTGACTAAACTGTCTTAATTTGTGCATCATTATGTCTGTTGTTCTGTAAACTGCTGCATGTGTTGATCAGTAGCTATATGATTAACTGTATGGGTTATTGATTGGTTGCCCAAGCATTTGTATGGGAGACTGAGTGTGTGTGTGGGTGGCTGGGAGGTGTATGACTCTCTGCATAGATGTGTGAGCAGTTGATTGACTAGATGTATGGGTTCAAAAGTGCATGTGGAAACAGCTGTATGGGCGGTTGACTGTGTGCATGAGTGTATTGGTGAGTGAATGGATATCTCAGTGCTACATGTCAAAGTAAGTACATATGTAAAACACAGTACATGTGAGAGTTGACATATATGAATAACTGTGCATAAGAGCCAGTGAATGTGTGAGTGGCTGTATGGATCATTGTGAACTTGTATCCAGGATTGTATAAGTGAGTAAATATGTTTTAGTATATGTTTGAATAAGTAAGGTGTGTATAACTGTATAGTCGAGGAAATGGAGGTGTGATTGATTCTTTGCATGACTGACTAAGTGTCTGAGTAACTCCATGGATGAGTGACAGTCTATGAGTGTCTGTTTACACTGAGTGTATCTAAGGTTATATTAGAGTCTGAAGAGGTTCATCGTATTATCACATGAATGATGTCATCAGTGATGTGATCAGTAATGTCAAATGAGATGTCATCAGTGATGTCATCAGTGATGTCATTTGAGATGTCATCAGTGATGTCATCAGTGATGTCATTTGAGATGTCATCAGTGATGTCATCAGTGATGTCATTTGAGATGTCATCAGTGATGTCATCAGTGATGTCACTGACCATGTCATGAATGATGTAATATGTGACATCATCAGCAGTGGATTGCGGGTGCGCGATATATAGTTAGTACAACTAACTATATATGGAATTTCAATGGTTTTGTGTGAGTAAAATTAGGTTTTTTAAATGCTAATTCCTAACTATATATGGTCTATAACCTATGGTTTTTTCAGTGAATATATATATATATATATATATTACTGACTGGCGGTCGCCAGTAGGTATATATAGTTAGGATTTTTTCCCTATGGGATTTTTGAAAATTCTATGTCTAATAACTTTGGTGTTTGTGGACGGAATTGGCTGAAATTTTCAGGAAAATGGAACATTTTGTTTCTGAGCAGCCCCTGGAAATTTGGGGGGGGTTCGTCCAGGGGGGGCCGAGAAAAAAGGGGGGTCCCAAAACGTGTTTTTAACATTGAGTTTTCCATAGGGCGGTTAGCCTCACTTTTAGCCCGAACAGCTGAATGGATTTGCACGAAACTTGGCAAAATTGTAGGGACTGGTAGCCCGATGTGCCTTTTGTAGGTCTCAATATATGTGCTGCAGTGGATTTTGAGAAATTAACGTTCAAAAAAAGATATATATCTGTAAGCGCGGACCAGGCAGCGCCCCGGTTCGCGGACCTTACGCGTATCGGAACTTCGCGTAGCGAAGCTGATTGGCTCTCCGGTGTCTGTCAACATTCTAAACAGTCCGGAGCGGCCGCCATCTTGTCTCTCGGTAGGATCGAGAGACAAGAGGAGGCCAAAACAAAGGGGGAAATAACCATAAGGGGGCATAGTAGATCCTCGCTGACCCCCTAGGTTTAATGTGGAGGTTTTAAAAGGGCCCCGCGGGGCAAAAAAATAATAATTTTTTTTTTGTTTTTTTTCGTGGTTAGCGCCCGGTCCGCGAACCGGGAAGCGTTCTGGGGAGCGTACTACAATGAAAAATGAATGATAGTCTTTTCAAATGCTGTATGTTAATTGATTGTTGGATTTGTTGATTATTTTTTATTTCCTTTATCTTCCCAGGGAGCGACCCGGTACGCGAACCGTTGAGCGCCTCGGTTCGCGGACCTTAAGCGTTCCGGGAGTCCACCATTTTGTGTTTCGGTCGAATTAAGATACAAGATGGAGGGCAAATAATGTTCGGAATGGGTAGAAGGGGGCACGGTAGAGTTATCTTGACCCCCTAGGTTTTCTGAGGGTGGCTGAGGAGGTTTATATGTGCGAAAATAAAACATTTTTTTTAAAAAAAAAATTTGCGAGGTTAGCTCCCGGTACGCGTACCGGGTAGCGCCCCAGGGAGCGTACTTTGTTGAAAATTAGTGAAAAAAGTTAGAGTAAAATAATAATTGTGAGTGATTAGATGTAGGGTAGCTCTGAGAAGAGCTTTTGGGTTTATGGTACATTTAGGTACTTATAAGTAGGTACCAATGCACATTTTTAAATTCAGAGTGAAAATTCTGTTGCCCTCATCTGAGAAGTGAACTCCATCTCCTCTGTAGATATCTTGCATGTAGTAACGCAAGTTATTGTTGTACAGGGAGCCCATTCCATGGTCTCTCATGTAAGCTGAAACAGATTTGTTTACATGCTTCCTCGACTTCTCAATTTGTGGACAAAATTGGTTTGACCACCTCCATTTCTGTCTTTGGCATATATTTGAATATACCAAGGCAGTCTGAGGAAAAAGTGCCATTAATTGCTCAAAGGTGTCCTTTAAAAGCATTTCCAGACCTACACCAGTCAAAGTGCCCAAGTCATTACCTCCACAGTGCACAATTAACAGGTCAGGTTTTGGCAAATGCATAAAGGTTTTCACCAATGGTATCAATTGGTGACATTTTAATCCTCTGTGGCCAAACCACTTAATTTCCACATCTTGTAAATTGAGGTTAGGTAAATTCCTGCTTTCAACGTACCTTTGAGCCCAGTGAATATAACTATGACCAACAATCCAGACAGAAAACATGGTGAGAGAAGGTTCTCCTGCAGTCAGATGAAGTGTGGCAATGAAATGGCAGTTGAAAAAATGAGAGTGTAAAATGAAAAAAAAACTGTGGAGTTTCTGTGTTCATGAAGCAGTAACAGTGATTGGTGGATTTTGATTGATGAAAACAGAAAGTTAGGGTGCACAGATGTGTTCTTTGAAAGATGTATTTTGAGTGGTCAATAAAAAATCATTAAATGAAAGAATGCACTGGATATGCAGGTGCACTGAGAGTTCAGAGTTCAATTGCAACATTGTTGTGTGAACTTGCAAACACCAGAGTTCTTCCAAGAGGTGGTTGCTATGGAAAATAGGCAGAAAGGGCAGAGGGGGAAGGGTTTTCATTTGAAAAAAGGTGAGGGAAGAGTTTTGATTGGGTGACATGAGAAATATGTGTGAAGAATTACAGCATTTCTGTGCTTTTGATAGCTGCAGACTCTGGAGTGCATACCTTTTGCTCTCCTGAAGACAAATTGGTGTGTTTCTGAGACTGTTTTCAAACTCAAAGTATTTGCTAAGGTGAGAAAATATTACTTTAATTTAGATAGAGAATAGTGTGCTTTAAGGAGAAAATTATGATTTATGTGTCGCAAATTGCTTGTAAATATGCTCTCACATGTGTATGGAAAATTTTGATTTTGAATGTTTGTGTTACATAGCCATGTTAAAAGTGACCCAACCATACTGGAAAGGCAATCAAAAAATGCTTTCATGTGTTTTAATGACATTTTAAGTCATTTTCCCATGTGCAGTGTTTAGAAATTATGATTTGAAAATCGTTTTTGGGGAAAAGGAATTGTTTTTAAATTCATGACAAGGACATAATGGTGTATGCTTCTTTATAAGGCAATTGACTGTCCCTGATGTTATTTTTCTCATTTTAGTGTAAGACCTTTCTCTGTGGCGCAAATTGCTTGTAAATATGCTTCCACATGTGCATGGAAAATTTTGATTTTGAATGTTTGTGTTACATAGCCATGTTAAAAGTGACCCAACCATGCTCGAAAGGCAATCAAAAAACGCTTTCATGTGTTTTAATGACATTTTAAGTCATTTTCTCATGTGCAGTGTTTTGAAATTATGATTTGAAAATCGTTTTTGGGGAAAAGGAATTGTTTTTAAATTCATGACAAGGACATAATGGTGTATGGTTCTTTATAAGGCAATTGACTGTCCCTGATGTTATTTTTCTCATTTTAGTGTAAGACATTTCTCTGTGGCGCAAATTGCTTGTAAATATGCTCCCACATGTGCATGGAAAATTTAGATTTTGAATGTTTGTGTTACATAGCCATGTTAAAAGTGACCCTACCATGCAGGAAAGCCAATCAAAAAACGCTTTTAAGTGTCTTAAGGACAATTTAAGTAATTTTCCCATGTGTAGTGTTTTGAAGTTATGATTTGAAAATCGTTGTTGAGGTAAAGGAATGTTGTTAAAATTTATGTGCGCCATATGCCCCCAAATTTCTTTTTTAGGGGTGCAGCAGGGTGTTCTTGAGACACCCCTGCACCTTTGGAATAAATTCCTAATTTGTGATGAGCAAATTGTTAATCGCAAATTGCACCTTCATTTATATGAGCCTCCTAGCCCATGGAAATGAATGGGTAAAATAGCAATTAGCAATTTTCTCATCGCAATTTAGGAATGGTAAAGAATCGCTAATTATTCCTTAAAATTCGCTTTTTTGGAAATGCAAAATAGTTATATGATACATATGGCGGTTGATGTCTAACAAGATAAGAAGCTTATGGATTCATTTATGGTGACTGGCGCAATGAAGTAGACATCACTTACTTCATTGGTAGAGCTTTACATGTATTATCTCCTCTGTATTCTTCATCAAGCGTAACTTTAATCTGCAATCCTGAGTAGGCCTCACTTTAAACAAACCTCTGGATAGGCTACATCTTATTGTTATCCTGTATTAATCATTTAAAATGCTAGGGACAGATTTATGATAGGTGTATGCCTCTTTTGCGCCACTTAGAAAACATTGTCCATGGGGAAATGACTTAAAATGTCCTTAAGACACATGAATGTGTTATTTTAAAACGTTTGCAATTTTTTTGGGTCACTTTTAACATGGCTATGTGACTGAAACAGTCAAAATCTAAATTCGCAATGCACAGGTGGGAGCATATTTACAAGGAATGTGCTCCATGAGGAAAGGTCTTATAATGTAATATGGGAAAAATGACATCAGAGACACTGAAATGCCTTATAGAGAAGCATACACCATTATGTCCTTGTCATAAATTTGCAAACCATTACTTTTCCCCAAAAACGATTTTCAAATCATATTTTGAAAACACTGCACATGTGGAAATGACTTAAAATGTCAATAATTCAAAATTTGCGATTCCTTAAATGCAATGTATCAAACAAAAAATATGTAAAAAATGATATTAAGGATTTGGAAACTACCACCAACTTCTAGTTTGTGGTAATTTGCGAATTCTTTTCAAAAAGCATTTTTTTCAAAAAAATAAAAGGTCCCATATGACGCCCATACATGCCCTTAGGGCATGTAGGTGTGCCATATGCTCCCAAATTTCTTTTTCTGGGGTGCAGCAGGGTGTTCTTGAGATACCCCTGCACGCTTGAAAAAAATCCTATTTTGTGATGAGCTAATTGCTAATCACAAATTGCAACGTTCATTCCTATGAGCCTCCTAGCCCATGGAAATGAATGGGTAATTTGCAATTAGGAATTTGCTCATTGCAAATTAGGAATAGTAAAGAATTGCTATTTATTCCTTAAAATTTGCTATTTAGGAAATGCAAAATAGTTTGATGGTACATATGGTGGTTCATCTGTAACAAGATAAGAAGCTTAGGGATACATTTATGATGACTGGCGCAATAAAGTGCACATTACTTACTTCATTGGTAGGCCTTTATATGTATTATCTCCTCTGTATTCTTCATCAAGCGTAACTTTAATCTGCAATCCTGAGTAGGCCTCACCTTAAACAAACCTCTGGATAGGACACACTTTATTGTCATCCTGGATTAATCATTTAAAATGCTAGGGACAGATTTATGATAGGTGTATGCCTCTTTTGTGCCACTGTGCGTCACTTTGATGATGCAGCGGTGGTGCAAAAGATTTGCTATGAGGCGACAACATTACAAATTGATGCATTTAGGCAGATATGTCATGGTGTAAAAAAAACGTACCACACAAAACCCAAGCAGCAGTGATGCAAAAGATGCACCATGTCGCAAGACAGGCCTCACTTGGGGCCATATGTATCAAGCTAATTAGCATTTGCAAAGATCAAAATTCTACGAATTTCGGCCTTTGCGAATGTTAATTAGACAAATGGTATGTATCAAACAAGTTTGATGCAAAATAAGGAGTAGCAAAATTTGCTATTCCTTATTTTGCAATTGCACTGAAGGATTTGCAAATTTTGTGACTACTTAAATGCAATGTATCAAACAAAAACTATGTAAAAAATGACATTAAGGATTTGGAAACTATTGTGGTAAATTGGTGGTAATTTGTGAATTCTTTTCAAAAAGCTTTTTTTCAAAAAAACAAAAGGTGCCATATGACGTCAACACATGCCCTTAGGGCATGTATGTGTGCCATATGCCCCCAAATTTGTTTTTCAGGGGTGCAGCAGGGTGTTCTTGAGACACCCCTGCACCCTTGGAAAAATTCCTAATTTGCGATGAGCAAATTGCTAATCGCAAATTAAACCTTCATTCATATGAGCCTCCTAGCCCATGGAAATGAATGGGTAACTTGCAATTAGCAATTTGCTCATCGCAAATTAGGAATGGTAAAGAATCGCTATTTATTACTTAAAATTCGCTATTTAGAAAATGTAAAATATTTTGATGATACATATGGCAGTTCATCTGTAACAAGATAAGAAGCTTAGGGATAGATTTATGATGACTGGCGCATCACCAGGGATGTGACAGTGATCCTGCGCCGCTGTTCCGCCACCCATGGTGTGCTGCATTTACAATGCGGCGCAGCATGGGGCAAAAACGGCACAGATGCGTGACGCATCTGTGCCGTAAAGGTGGCGCATTGCTGGAGTTGTATCGCAAGTGCGATGCAGCTCCAGCAAGGCTCAGGGGTGCCCCATCTCCACAATGCTGCGTCAAGACCTATGCCAGCTTCAAGCAGGCGCAGGGTTTTGACGCAGCTTTCTCCTATCTGATTGTAAATGCGGCACACCATGGGTGGTAGAGCAGTGGTGCACGTTAACTGGTGCATACCTGGGGATGTGCCATTTAATATAAATCTGCCCTTTAACATTTAAGTATGTGCAGGGGACACAGAGTCGGTGAGGCTTATCCAAGGTTAAGAAGAGATGAGTCCTGTTCAGTGAAAAATTAGACATAGGCTTCACCTGCTCAGCATTGCTGGACATGGCTAAATAATAGCTGCAAAATGTTAATCTTGTTAAACAATTTTACTATTATAATCTCTGAGATTTGTTTCTTACTCTGCAACATCTCATTGTTGTTATCTTTCTTTAAAGATAAAGACAACCTCAACATGAGCGACAATCTGCAATCAGTTGATTTTGACCTCATCATTGAACTTGTAATTGAAACATCAGTGGATGTTGATCCTTTGGATGATTTAAATCCTGAGGATGAAGAAGAGCGTGATGAGGATGCAGATTTGTCCGAATTATATGATATAGGATGGGAAGCTGACCTGCTTGAGCCTTTGGAAATATAAACATTTATTTTTAAAATTTATAATCAATAAAAAGTAAAAAGGTAAACCGTTTAATTTAAAAATAAAGACACCTTCAAAAACAGGTTATGTGTAGTGTCTTCAATAAAATATTAAAATATGCTCATAAAATTAGATCAGATTCACATATAAAATAGCATAGGTAACATAAATATAAATGTCATTTCTTTTCTGGTATTTCTGTATTGTAAAATTGCCAATGACTAAAAAATCTTCAAATTAAAATGTCAAGTAGTGTGTTAAGTTTTTGATCACTGTTACTGATTTACTGTTTGGTAATAATGTTTAATAACATTTTTTATTATATTTTTCCACAGATTCAACTGCAGATCATTTCAAGATTTCACCATGCCTACAATACAAAGACAGATAAAGGCTGCAAAACGTCAAAGACAGCAGGTGAAAAAAAAAACGCAGCAGTCCTCTAACAAAAAGATTTCTCAAGCCACGAAGAAAGCACCGGGTAAGAGCTCTAAATATTTCATAAGAAATATTTGTATTAAAAAAAATATTACTACAGAAAATGTTTCAGTCCATAAAACGAGAAGGAAATCAAATGGAAAGAAAAGGACAATGAAAAATGTTACTGCTAGAGCAAGAGATAAATCTGTGCATGATAGTAGAAGGAAACAACAGTTTAGGGAGATTCGTAAACGAATGTTCCGCAACAGGATAATTGGCAATTTGTTAAAAAATATTAAGAAAGGTCAACAGAAACTAGTTTTTTATAAGAGAAAAAAAAAAGTTGAGAAAGTTATTGATCAGGCATTTGAAATTAAACGTAAGTTATTTATTTTGATAATCAATAGAATTAGGAAGCTAAACAAGGCAATTTTTGATTTCAAAAGAAATAGTAGATGGAAGAGAATAGTTAATCGTAGTAATTTTTGTGAAGTTTTTTCTGGAGAATGGATGCATAGTTCAAGCTGTGAGGCATTTTTTAATGAGGAGAGTTATTTCCAGGATAATGATTTGGTGCATGCAGTTGACACCAGTGGTCGTGCTTATGAAGTGAAAGATGGTTGTCCAGTTGAAAAAGAAAAACTTGTGACAACAGAGGCAGAAGAGGTGTTAGGTAATGAGGTTTTAGGAAGACGTGCTAAGGGTCCTGTGTACACCTGGAAGTGTAGTAGTATTTGCAGTGTGCGACAGGATTCCATCAATTTGCTTTGTGATTTTGTACGGTCATTTAACAAAAAAAGTTTGAAGCAGAAAATGATGTTGTTGCAAGAATTAGATCCTTGCAGAGTAAGAGAAGTGACAGGTTTGCATGGTCATTCACTGGCTTGTCTTTCCAGGAGAGTATGCCAGAGTGTTTTTCATCATTTCAGGATGCTAGCAGTGCATCATAACAAAGTGAGGAAATTAGTTAGAATGTTGTATTATGCTAAGAGTCCAGCAATTATGCTGAAACAATTATGCGCTGCTCTTTTGCATGGTTCTGAAATAGATGTGAAGAATATATGTGAAGAAATTGAGTTTTGTTACTTTGGAAGTAAAGAGGAGAATGTTGAAATTGAGCAAGAAGTAGAGGGTCATGTGGAAAATAGTGTACAGATTTCCAGTACAGATAATTTCCAGAGGGAAATTGCGACGTTTGACGTGAAATCAAGTGAGAGGCCTAATTTCACTTGTGTGTGTTGTCGACGCACTTATTATAAGAATCAGTCTAAGTTAGTGGATTTATATGCAAAAAGTGAAAGGGAAAATAATAGTGAATGGAAGGATTTTGCAACATACTTGATGGTAGAAAATTGTTTTGATTTGGGATTGGATCAACGTGTGTGTACTTATTGTTGTAACAAATTAAAACAAAACCAGATGCCTGCTAGAGCAGTTCATAATAATCTGGAATTGGTTGAGATTCCTTCTGAATTGAAGGACTTAAATACTTATGAATCTATTTTGATTCAAAGTATCCATCCCTTTCAGGCTATTGTAAGAATGGAGCCAAAGACAGGGAAATTGCCTCCATCAGATTTACAGAGAGGATTAAAGGGAAGAGTTGTTTATTTGCCTCTAGATTTCAAGAAAAACATTAACACAATTGGAGTAGAAAAAGTGGAAGAGGAACCTCTGGTTATCTTAGTTAATGGGGTTCCGACAAAGAATAAGAAAATATGGCAAGATTTAGTAGATGTTAGGAAAGTTAAAAAGGCAACATTGTATTTGAAAAAAAATAATAAATACTATAAGAATGTATATGTTGCAGAAGAGGAAGTAAGTGAGGAAGAGGATAGCGATTTGTGTGCTGGTCAAATTGAGAAAGTAGAACCCTCTACTAGTGAAGAAATATATGAACATTATAGTGTTCATCCTTTGCATTCCAAGGAAGTCATGGGGAATGCTATTGAGTTGTTTCAAATGAAACAAGCCAAAGGGAGTCCCATTAGTGTTTGGGAGGAAAGTTTGGAAGCTCGGTGTTTCCAACAGCTTTTTCCAACAGGTCAGGGAGGAAGATATGATGAGCGACCTCATCAAATTCCTGCTTCTGAATACCGGACTTTGCGATTGTATGCAGGAGATGCTAGGTTTCGACAATGCATTCCTTATTTGTTTCATCTCCTGTTTGAAAGCGATCTGTCTGGACTGTCATATGCAGTGAACCACATCTTGAAAAGTGGTATACACATGCAAAACATCTCAGCAAGTGATTTTATGGATAAAGTCAATGTCCAAGATAGTATTTTGGATTCTCACCTGATTAATCTCATGGCGTGTCAGCGTGGTACTAATGAGTACTGGTACCGTCGTCATGGTGATTTAAAATGTATGCTGAGGAACTTAGGTACTTCCACATGGTTCCTCACTCTGAGCTGTGCCGAGTATGGCTGGGAAGACTTACTTGAATTTCTACGAGAGGCAAATGCTAACGTAGATAACATCGAATTCAAGACACCTGGAGAACTGTGCTCTTTGGATCCAGTCAATGTATGTAGGTACTTCAATCATAGATTTGAAGCTATGATGTCTTTCATCATGAATAAGAAGAATCCACCTCTTGGAGAGGTGTTGGATTTCTTCTGGAGAAAGGAGTACCAAGCAAGAGGTGCTCCTCATATACATATGTTGCTGTGGATCAAGGATGCACCTAAATTTGGAACGGATCCAGAAGACTCAGTGATGAGTTTCATCCAACAGTATTCTACGTGTGCTGTTCCAAACGCAAAGGAGAAGAAAAGCCTAAGAGAAAAAGTTCTACGTTTCCAAACAACAGGCTTACCTGACGCTTTTCGCCATCGGGCATTGCCTTGAGGGGAACGGCGGGAAAAACAGAAACCAGAGGCACAAGCCGGGAGGCGAGGGAGGCGTCCCGTGCAACCGGACCACACTCCCCAGCATTCCCTCTGCAACCAGCGCGCCCGTGACGCGCAGTGAGCGCCGGAGGCGCCGAATAAAGGCTGACCCCCCGGGAGCCCAGTGGGGGAACAACAGGCTTACCTGACGCTTTTCGCCATCGGGCATTGCCGTGAGGGGAACGGCGGGAAAAACAGAAACCAGAGGCACAAGCCGGGAGGCGAGGGAGGCGTCCCGTGCAACCGGACCACACTCCCCAGCATTCCCTCTGCAACCAGCGCGCCCGTGACGCGCAGTGAGCGCCGGAGGCGCCGAATAAAGGCTGACCCCCCGGGAGCCCAGTGGGGGAACAACAGGCTTACCTGACGCTTTTCGCCATCGGGCATTGCCGTGAGGGGAACGGCGGGAAAAACAGAAACCAGAGGCACAAGCCGGGAGGCGAGGGAGGCGTCCCGTGCAACCGGACCACACTCCCCAGCATTCCCTCTGCAACCAGCGCGCCCGTGACGCGCAGTGAGCGCCGGAGGCGCCGAATAAAGGCTGACTCCCCCTCTCGCCCCCGCGAGACGCGGGCGGGAGCGCCCAGGCTAAGCCCGGGCAAAGGGCGGGCCCTCTGTGGCCCTCCGAGGCCTGAGGAGTCTGGTCTGGGCCAGAAACGCTGCCTGGACTGGGTAGGCCCCTTTCTTTTTGTTTGTTGATTCCCAGTAGCAACTGAGACATTTTAAACATTGTGCCTATAACTGGTATGGTTCTGAAATTAGCATTGTTCTTCTTCTTATTGTGTGTATTTTACTAGCTCAATGTCAAAGGCTAAAGTAGGCAACATGCCACTAGGACAGATTGCCATTGATAACTATATGGTCAAAAAGGTTGCCCAGATAAATAGCGATCGACGTGCCTCATTGGGGAGAGGAGACACTACAGTATGTTCACAGGATGATCCCCTGATTGATGTACAAGACACAGAGGCTATTAACAGGGCTAGTCTGTCTAGTACAGAAATGCCCCCTCTGAGGGCACATGACCAGCCACCTGCCACCCCACCAATATGTATGCTGACACAAACACCCAACACTATAAATGTTGTGGCAATGGTACATTCAGGAGAGAGGGAGCAACCCGATACAAACAGTGAGGCGAGCGAGGGGGTATCACCCAAGAAGAGGCCAGTCAGGCAGTGTAGAAAGACGGCATCTCGCAAAGGGGGACAACCAACTAGCAATTTAGCGGCAGCAAACCCTACCCACACTAATGATAACATCTGGGCTGCAGCTAACAATCCCTTTGTGTTCACGGGAGCTGATTTAGGCCCCCATAAGCAGAATGCCAGTATTAACATTACTAATGAGCAGTTTACTGCCTTAATCTCAACTATGGAGACCAGCTTGGGGTTGAAGATAGAGGAGGCCCTCAAACCACTAGTGGAAAAAATTGATTCCCTTGTAAAAGAAGTAGACAGGCTTGGGGGGCTTCTCTCCGCGCAGCAAAAGGCCGCTGGAGATACTAGCACTATACTTAAAGAAATAAGGTCCACCCATGCTGTACAGGGGAAAATTGTGCCACCAGTAGTCAATTCGGCAGGTGCACAGAATACGCTAGGGATTAGACCCCAGCGGCTAGCCCCTGTTAGTCTCCCCCAACCTAAATCAGGAAACCCGCAGCCACGGGTAGGCTCACCGCCAATTATAAGTAACAAGTTGGACCCTAGACCTGACAGAAGGAACCGCTATTTAAATCTTCCTCCGGATTGTGCGCCTTTTGTGGTGGTCCTAACAAATGTCCCTGCAGCTGGCACTCATCCGGCATCTCCATATGACGAGTCATATGACTCACTAAAAAACAAGACAGTCTCATGGCTGAATAAGAACTGTGGTTTCCCTGTTGGGTACTTAGATCAGATAACCCTAGTTAGAAGGGTAAACTGGGTAGGGCCTTCTAACAAAGTGGGAAATGGGGATTGCATTGTGGTTAATTTTAGACACCCCCAACATGTGGCAACTGTGCTGCTGAGAGCTGCATCCTTGGTTTACAACGAGGGTAGTATTTGTGTTCGTCCACTGGGCTATTTTTATGCTCACCTTTGTACGGCATCCCCACAACTGAGTAGGCCAACATCTCGGTTTGATACTATGACCCCGATCACTGGGAATAATGGGATGCAATTTACATATAATGTAGTTAAATCTGGCGGGCTAGGTTTTTCATCTAACCCAGGGAACAGACCTGATATTGGTGGGCAACGCCAGATGGCCTATAATGTTAACACACATAACAGATACGAACTCTTGTCCGGTCTTGATATGTGTGACTGACATAAAGTACCTGTGGGCAAGGATGGATTAAATGTAGCTGAACTTACATGCAATATTGACTCTACCAACCCACAGGAGCCTAATAAATGTATGAATATTGTGTCCTGGAACGTTGCGGGTCTAGCAACTAAAATGACAGATGAAAAATGGGTTTCCTTCATTAAACAATTTAAGGTTATCTGTCTCCAAGAGACTTGGGATGTGGAGTGTGAAATGTTCCTAGAAGGTTATAAAGCATTCTCTGTGCCAGCAACTTCATCTAATAGAGGAAGACCAAAGGGAGGATTGGTGATCTTTGTTTCTGTTCTGATAACCTCAAGTATCCTCACCATTAATGTTCAACGTTCATGTGTCCAGGGTATTGTTTTGTGTGCTAAAAGTAATAAGGTTGGATTGGTTAATTTTTACAATGCTACTAATACAACCCTAGCCCTTAACGAACTGACTGTACTAGATGAATATATTAATGTCTCCATGAAGAAACACAGCCTTAATCTAATGGTCATGGGAGACTTTAATGTGCACCTCTGTGGTGATCCCCTTAGGAAATGCATACGGGATCTAAACTGTAATAGAGCAGATGGGCTACATTTTGCACATACAGCAGAGGGTGAATTTTGTAATTCCATGATGAATGATTTAGTATTAACAATGGGCATGGAAATTAGAGATCATGGTAAATGCTTTGACACTCCGACTTTTAAGGGGCATGGTAGAGGCACCTTTATTGACCACATGCTATTTTCTGAAGTTTTGTTGCCTTTCTTAGAATCCTTTGATATTAGCAAAAGTGAGTTTAGTGATCATAACCCCCTTGTGGTATGTCTCAGGGGTTTTGGCCTCTCAGATGTCATGCCCTTACGCCATGAAAGCAATTTGACTATGACTGAGGGGAGGCGGCGATTAAAGTGGTCAACTATCACCCCAGACCTTCTGTATAAAACTATAGAGGAATCCTGTGCAGATGAAATTGTTAACTGTACAGGGACAGATCCGGTGAGGGTTCTTAATGCCTATCAAGCTCTGGCGGGGAAAGTGTCAGGGTTACTCACGAAACCATCTAAGGGAAACTTAGAGAAATGCGGGCCAAGGTGGTTTAACAAAGAGTGCTCAAAAGCTGCCCGTAACTTGAAGGCAGCATTGGCAGATGTACCACGGAACCAGGAGAATATCCGACTCTGCCGCAAAGTTTATAAGTCTTCCCTTAAAACACATAAGGAGACTTTGCGTGTGGAGGCCTGGAATGAGTTCTTGGACCCAGAAACTTTAAATAGAAGCACGAAGTTCTGGCAGTTAGTAAAAAAACCATTCCTGTCAGAACAACCGGGGGATGGGTTGGAGTGCTGTATAATGAAAGAGGACTGGTTTCGTCACTTTGAATCTCTGTACTTTTCAGCCGACCCTGGTATGGGCGAGAGCTATCCCAGTGAACCTAAAGGAGTGCTCAGGTTTGAGTGTGGCGAAGTGCTTGAAGCCATAGAAGGTCTGACATCAAACAAAGCTCCCGGCCCAGATGGCATCCCCCCTGATTTATTTAAGTCCAGACCACACTTCTGGGCCCCTATCTTGCTGGCGGTTTTTAATGCTGCCACAGTGGTAGGATGCCCAGTGACCTGGGGGGTGTCAACCATTGTCCCGGTTTTCAAAAAGGGAGATAGGGGTAGCCCATCGTGCTACCGTCCAATCTCCCTAATTGATTCAAAGGTTAAAGTTATCGGGAGAGTTCTGTTGGGGAGAATCACTAGTTGGGCAACTGCAAATAATATTATGTCCATATCTCAATATGGATTCTGTGAGGGCAGATCCACGATTACTCAATGTCTTAATTTATTCCTCATACTCAGTAAATACACGGTGGCCCAGAAGGGCACAATCCACCTCGCCTTCATGGACCTGTCATCAGCCTTCGACTGTGTTAACAGGGGGAGGCTGTGGCAATACATGAGGGCGAGGGGAGTCGACAGTGGGATTGTCGACTTCCTGGTGGATATGCACCACCAAACTAGTGCCAATGTAAGATATTCATCTAATGGGGACACCACTGACAAGTTTATGATAAATAAAGGAGTACGTCAGGGATGTATTCTTGCCCCTTTTCTTTTTAATTTTTATATTAACGATTTGGATACAGTTTTACAATCTATACAGGCTGACTGCCCTAGAGTAGGAAGAAGGGGCATCCCTGTGCTGTTATACGCGGATGACGCGGTTTTAATCTCGCGTACGGAGAAGGGGCTTCAGGCACTTTTAACTGCTTTTAATGTTTTCATGTCTGATAGGGATTTAATGGTCAATAATTCCAAGTCCTATATAATGCAGGTTGGCCAACGCCCAAGAAAGAACTTTGTATTTAAGCTTGATGATAGCCCCATTCCGGTAACAGAGACTTTTTCATATCTGGGTGTGCTATTTGACTCGAAGTTAAGTTGGGCCCCTCATCTGGTGAAGAAGAAAAATGATATGTTGAGGGTTAATGGAACTATCCTTAATCTTGCGAAAAAGATAGGAAAGAAACCAATAACTGCAATGATTAAGTTATATAATGCCAAGTCTGTAGCAACGGCAGTATACGGTAGTGAACTGTGGGGCTATGTGTCAAACACTCAACTACAGGTTATCGAAAACACCTTTTTTAAACGATTACTATGTGTTCCCGCGAGTACCCCAAACCTTGTTGTGCATGAGGAGTTAGGGACACCGTTTTTATGCGATAATCTTGCACTGAAGCCCCTGATCTGCTGGGTCTCTCTGTGGCTTAACAAAGAGATACCACTCACTCACCAGATTGTACGGGATGTAACATCTCAGGATAGCTGTATGCGCATCCCCTGGCTAAAATACTTGAAATCTTGTTTTGAAATGCTGGGGTGCCCTAAACTGTTCTCCCATCCGAGTGGCATTGTGAAGGGGGACTTAACAGCGGTGAAAAGAGCCTTTCTCAAGTTTAAATTGGTGGACAGAGAAAGTGTGGAAGTGCTGAAACCAAGTGTCAGAAAGTTTATCATGCTAAAGTCGTGTGGTGGAATGGAGCCCTACCTGGCCTGCGCCTTTAGCTCACATGAAAAGTTCTTGCTGACCAGGTTCAGATTTAACACTTTTCAGCAGCTTTTAATAAGACCCAAATCAGACATTTTTAGTAAACATGTAGCTTCCTGTGGCTGCGACGGGAAGTCTCCTCAGGATATGCTACATTTTATATTTTTATGTAGGTTTTATGATTATCCCAGACGTTACTTTCTTGTTGATTTGCTGAGAACATTGGATTTTAAACAAATTAGACCTGCCCTCATTTATTTGCAGCTCTTGCACCAGGATTGTGTACTCCATGTTTTGTCGTTTTTAAAACTTGCACTGAGAATAAGAACTTGCTTAGATTTATGATCAGGACCAGTAGGACACCTTTGCTAACTAACAATCATGATGATTTTTAACGATATTTGTGTATAATGTTTTACTGTGCAATTTTGTAAATGTAATCAATGTATGTACTTTTTATGGTTTGAAATATTAACCGAAATAAAGTCTTATTTGATTTGATTTGATTTACGTGTGCTGTTCCAAACGCAAAGGAGAAGAAAAGCCTAAGAGAAAAAGTTCTGCGTTTCCAAAGCCATCGATGTGGAAAGTACTGCCGTCGTAAATTCCGAAACAAAGACAAGTTCTACACTAAATGTCGTTTCGGCTTTCCACGACCGGTGATTTCTAAAGGAAGAGTAAACAGTTTGATGTCTTCGTTGCGACACAATGTCATGAAGAAATCACCTAAAAACACTTACAATTTGAAGAGGAACGAAGAGTCCAAGTACATCAACGACTACAACCCGGTGATTTTGTCGATGTGGAATGCTAACATGGATATACAGTTTGTGGCTGATAACTGTATGGCTGTGGCTCGGTATGTGACGTCTTACATCACCAAAAAAGAGAAGACAGAATTGAAGGATATGTGGGAGGACATTTCCCATGAAAAGAGCCTCAGCAAGAAGTTGTACAGTTTCAGTCTGAAGATGTTGTCGCATCGAGAAATCGGAGCGTACGAATGTTCTGACCGGTTGTCTTCAGCAAGTCTCTATGCCAAGTCCAGGAGTATCGTTTGGGCGAGTCTTGGTCTTGCTGCAACGCGTAATCGAGTTCTCAAACCTGTGTGGGAAATTGAGTATTTGGCGGAAAAGGAGCCAAACAGTACCGACATTTTGAAGACAAACATGTTGGATACATATTATCCAAATCGAAGCAGTCACCTCGAGAATGTTTGTCTGTATGAGGTTCTGCAAAATTACATATTCAAGAGGAACATCAAAGAAGATACTGAGAAAGGAGTGTATGCTGTAATAGGAAGTGAGGGATGTCTGGTCAAGCAAAGAAAATGCCACTTGGTAAACCATCGAAAATTGAGTGGCGAATCTCCTGAAAAAAAGGAGTTTTTCTATTTAGCACTTTTGCAACTTTTCAAGCCTTGGCGTGCAGAAGAGGAACTGCTTGGAGATTTTCTCTGTTACGAAGACTCTTTCAATGCCGCCAAGGAGACCATAGAATGTCCTGCTTTTCCCAAATATGTAGAAATGTTGAATGCGGAAATTGAGCAGGAAGCAACGATTGCAGCCGAGATTGCCAGAGACAGTTCTCAGGACAGTCAGAGTTCTGCTTCATTGAGTCAGGATCCACTAGGAGGACCTCTTATCGAAAATGAAGCTGCCACTGCTATGAATGAAGTGGAAAGAGCCATGGCACATGCTCAAGAGGATGCGGTTAACTTAGAAGAGTTGGAAAGGCAACTCAATGTTGAGCAGAGGAAAATATATGACGAAGTTACCATGCAAATTGATCATGGATTAAGTCATGATAAGAAAGAGTGCTCATGTACGTCGTTGAAGCCTGTCCGACTGTACGTGATTGGAGAAGCGGGAACTGGAAAAAGTTTCCTCATTAAAGCAATTTCATGCTATTTGCAGGAAAGGACAGAGTCATCGCTGTCTTGTGTTGTCACTGCTCCAACTGGACTGGCCGCACATAATATTAAAGGGATTACTTTACATCGTTTACTGATGCTGCCAGTGGAGCATGACAACAAATTAGAATATCACAAGCTATCTGGAGATGCTTGTTTTGAAGTTTCAAGAATCTTGAGGAAAATGAAACTTCTTATCATTGACGAAGTAAGCATGGTTTCCAATGTCATGCTTGCCTTTGTGCATTTGAGGATGCAAGAAGTTCTCAAAACAGAGTATGATGTGTTATTTGGTGGCAAACACATCATTGTTTTCGGAGATCTTTTGCAGCTGACACCAGTGAAAGGGCAACCTGTGTTCAAAATGCTCACGCATGAAGATACCAGGAAGTGCCTAGGCAGCATTGGCAACGTCAATATATGGTTAAACTTCAATTATGCTGAACTGCATGAAAATATGCGTCAGGCGAAGGATGAAGTTTACAAGACTATTCTACAAGATGTTAGAATTGGAAAAGTGACCGAGCATGGGAAAGAAGCTTTACATGCACGATTACTGTCAAATTTATATCCAGAACAAGATGTTGTGCCTGAGAATATTTTTCAGAAAATTACTGAAAAGAAATCTGGAATATGTTTGATGCCAACTCTTGCAGAATGTGCCAAATTTAACAACAAAATGTTGCATTTAGAAAAGCAAGAGATTGTGAAACTGGAAGCTATTGATAGAGTAGAGCATATGGGATCAACAATTATTTTGTCTGAGAATCTGAAAACAAAATTGGATTCATTAGAGAAGAGTATATCTAAAACTGCAGGTTTTGAAAAGACTCTGAATGTGTGCTTGAACTGCCGTATAATTTTAAGAAGGAATTTACATGTTGAAAGAGGTCTGGTAAATGGATCAATGGGTAATGTTGTTGATTTTGTGAAATACAGAAATAGAGATGGAATTTAATTTTTAAAAATTAAATTTGATGGCATTGAGGAAGTACAGCTAATTGCTCGTTGTTCTGCTAGATTTTTGCTTGTAAAAGACTTATATGTTCGCCGTAAGCAGTTTCCTGTTTGCTTGGCATATGCGGTGACAATCCATAAATCGCAAGGTTTAAGTGTAGACAGTGCATTGGTGAATATTGGCAGTTCTGTGTTCAAGGAGGGTATGGCATATGTGGCATTGTCACGAGTTAGAACTTTATCGGGATTGTACTTGATTGAGTGTGATGTCACAAACATTTGTGCAGATCTAGATTGTGTTAAGGAATACAATAGGTTAAGAAGAGAGTATGCGCCACATTTGCCTCAGTTTCCTTTGTTTGAGAAACGTCTGGTAGGCCGGAAACGAAGAAATGAGAACAATACTGGGGAGGTTATAGCAAAAAGACAAAAAGTGAATGAACCTAAAATTACAAGCAGAAACAAAAAGGATTCTGTTGAAGATGTTGTTGGTTTTCAGTTTGAAAACAGTTCTGGTGTCAACTGCTATGCTAATGTAGTAATTAATGTTTAGTTTTCTCTAAAAAATGTAAAAGAAGAGATTGTGGTCAATTCTGATCAAAGATTTTGCAGTTTGTTAAATTCTGTGTTAGAGAAATGTACCACTGATAGAAGAAACATAGAAAGTGTGTCTGAAATTCGAAATCTGTTAGACAGATGTTCAGGCCAAACACAATTCTCTCAAAATATTCAGCAAGATTGTCAGGAGTTTTTAATGTATATGCTTGATGTATTACATGCTGAAGGTGTAGATGTAGATCAGCTGTTTGGGCTTTCTTATCAATGGCAGCATGACTGCGAGAACTGTATGGTATCAAGTACTACTAGTGTAGACTCAGAAAGATTTATATATTTAACTTTGCCAGACAGTAAATCAGTCTCCTTTAATAAGCTAGTAAAAGCTGCTAATCACAACATGGAGTGTAGCCAATGTAAATCTGAAATGATGTCCACATTATTTATACGAACATATGGCCAGTACGTCATTTTAATGTTCCAACGATGTAGGCCTGATGGAACAAAATTGACAACTTTAATAAAAAATTTTGTAGCTTCGCAGTTGTCAATATCAGGAAGGACTTTTGTAACTACAGCAATTATATATCATGACGGCCCTTCAATATCATCAGGACAATACACAGCTTATTTAAAGTCTAGAAATGGCTGGTCATTCTGCAATGATTCTGTTTTAATTTTCAAAAAAAAATTGCCATATGACCCTAAAAACTCTTACCTGGTGTTTTTAAAACCAAAATTTTAGGGAAATAATCTCGGGATGTGCTCTGTGGAATTTCAAGAAGTTCTAATGGCTCCTACACAATTTGGCCTTGAGGATAAGTGTAGTTCAGAGACATAACTTCTAATCATAGGACTGGACATCATGGAGATATATGTGCACTTTGAATGAGTTCAGAAAAACTGTTTCTTTTTATAAGCTAATTGAAGCAGCCAATCAAAACATGGAGTAGAGGGAATGTAAGTCTGCAATGCTGTCTACTGTTTTACATTGCTTTGTGATTAAAAGTGATGTAGAGAATTAAATAATTGTAGTAGTCATAGAGGTAGTGTAAGTCTGCTTCATATTAAGCAGTATCAGTGTCATAGGAAATGTAGAACATGACTGAGCAAGAAGGGGAAGATATTACTATTCCAGGATTGTGAAAATGATCTTCAACATTTTAATTCTGAAAGTTGTGGAAATGCCAAATGATGGGATTGGCTTACAAGAAATCCAAGAGTTATAAATGGCTCTGACTAGATTTGGCCTTGTGGAAAATAGTGGTAGAGAGCAAGAAGTCATTTATTGCATGTAACGTGTTTTTAAAAACGATGGAGGTTTTCTTTCAGAAAGTGGCGGGCTGAAAGTAATAACAGCACAAAAGAGTGTAAGCTGTTCATAGGACATCCTTGGACGTCATGGAAAGTAAGTTAACTTTAAGGAGTTCTGAATTTTGATTTCTGATGTTGTATGGGTTTTTTAAACACAATCATTTTGATTGTGTTTTTTTTTCCCCGCTGTTACATGATGAATACCTTCAAGTCACTGTTTTTAGTGAATTTTGATACATTCTGAGAACAGCAAAAATAAACCATTTAACATGTATAATTAATTCTGTACTGTTTGCATTTATGATGTATATGTAGAACTGTGTAGGAGGCATGGAGAAGGTGAGGCTTCTGTAAGTGTCAAAGTTGTTGCATGCAGTGCTGCACTTCTACGTATTCTTTCATATGCTGGACTACATCTGCACAATGAGATACCTAAGCAAAGGAAACACAAGTGATGTGATTGTGAAATGAGCAAAATAAATTGCACATATTTCAATTACATCACCTGTGTTTCCTATCATTATGAATCACATTGTGCAGATCAAGTTTAGGTCTGTCCAGGGAAACATAGGAGGTTTCTACTTTGTTGAAGATTGCAGTGGACATGACTCACTTCATTGGTAGACTTTCACAGATATTATCTCCTCTGTACACTTCAACAAGTGTAAATCTCATCTTGAACTCTGAGTAGGCCTCACCTCAAACAAATCTCTGGATAGGAGACATGTTATTGGCATCCTGAAGCGACACTTTTCTGAAACAAGAGCAATGCAAAAGATGCACCATGTTTTAAGATAGGCCTCACTTCATCTGCATCAAGATACTGTTAGTTTAAAATGTATATCTTTAGGACTGTGTAGGGGACCTGGAGAAGCAGAAGCTTCCGTCAGTGTCAAAGTTGTTGAAAAACTATTTGTCCTTCAATCTTTTCCCTTGTCTTTTGTAATTTTTAAATACATGTTTTAATATTTTTCAAATGTTGGTTCTCTCTTTCACAGATTGAAAGTATAAAAATAAAAAGTGATTAATTTAACGGCAATTATAAGGTAAATAGTTGTACTCTTTTCGTTACATTTCTATCACATTCACCTACTATTAGATCCACTGCTTCACTTCTTTAACCCTCAGTTTCCTGCCTTTGCTACTTTCCTCATTCCTTTCTCTATTACCTACTTACTCAACTCCTTCCACTCTTTTTCTCAGTCCCTCTGTTCTCATAGTTCCTCAGTCTTGTTCACTCACTCCATCTCTATTACTGTTAGTGTCTGTGAATTACTTTCCCACCTTTTTTTTTGGACCGCTTCCCGGGAAGTGGCCCGGTTCGCAAACCAGCAGCGTTACGGGAGTCCACCATTTTGTGTTTCGGTCGAATCAAGATACAAGATGGAGGGCAAATAATGTTCAGAATGGGTAGAAGGGGGCACGGTAGATGTATCTTGACCCCCTTGGTTTTCTGAGGGTGGCTGAGGAGGACCATAGTTCTTCACTCTTGTTCACTCTCTCTGTTTCTATTAATGTCACTGTTTATGACTGATCAAAAAAAATTTTTAAAAAAAAGAACAGTAACTATAAGGGAAGGAAACAGACAGTTATGTTAAAAGAAAGACAGCTATTGGGAGTAAACTAAGGATACTGTTACCCGCAATCCACTGCTGTTGATGTTACTGACCATGTCATGAATGATGTAATATGTGACATCATCAGCAGTGGATTGTAGGTAACAGTATCTCTTGTTTACTCCCTAGAGCTGTCTTTCTTTTCACATAACTGTCTGTTTGCTTACCTTATACTTACTGTTCTTTTTTTTAAAAAATATTTTTTTTGGTTAGCTTCCGGTACGCGTACCGGGTAGCGCTCCGGGGAGCGAACTAAGAGAAATAGAGGTTGGCAGAGTTCCAAATATTCTACCAATTTTTTTATAATGGGGAGGTAGTTCTGAAAAGAACTTTTTTTTTTTATGTTTTTGTTGTTTTATATTTTTTTTAGTATTTTTTGAACATTTTTTTACTTTTTTTGTATTTTCTGAACGTTTTAAAATTTTTTTGGGTTTTTTTGGGGGGGGGGGGAAACAAAAACGATCCATTGTAAAGGGCTCAACAGGAGCAACAAAAAAAAAAGAATTTATTCTTTGGGGCGTCTCGGACAAATATTAACATGATTTTGAATAGCTCTCATAATCAAAATGATGCTACTTTCCCTGTAGCAGATGAAATCGCCACAGTGCACGCACACTTGCTTCACGTGCCCAAACAACATTTGGATGTTTGGGATCATCTCCCTCGCCTCTGGTCCCGACACCTCTGGAACAACCGATCTTCTTGCCATTGGGAGTGGATTTTGTTGCTCATCACGTAGCTGGGCAGCACTATAATTATTTGGGTGCCACCTACTCATATGCCGATGCATAGTGTGATTGCCGTAACTGTATTTTTTTTCAGTTCCCCTTGACAATCTATCACCGCATATACGGCAAAACACGTAGCGTGCATTCACTTTTTTTTGCCCCTCAGGAATTCTATAGAATTGCCAAATGTAATTCTCCTTTCGATTGTACCTCCTGGGCTCCTCTGGCAAAAACCTTGGCTCTTCCTCCTCTTCCTCCTCTTCCTGTTCTTCCTCTTCTTGCAAAATTACTTCAGCAGGTGGTCCTCTCTTTCTTGGATTTGGTGGAGGTGGTGGGTTAGAACCAGCTGAAGCTACTACTGAAGCCATGTCAAACTGTAAATAAAGGGTCTTTCTCTCACCAAGATGAAAGTCAGAGTGAGGAAAGAAGGAGGGGTTTTCATCATTTGGGAAAAGCAAAAGTTGTAAACCAATGAAAAGTGTTCATTTTAGATCACATGACCTAGTATTACATCATTAGGAAACCAAAAGTGAAATGAACCAATGAAAAGTGTTATTATCGAGTCACATGACCTGCTGTGTTTACGTTACGCGGTCGGCGCCGCGCCGCGGATCGCTTCCGGTTCGCGTACCGGTGCGCTTCCGGGTACGCTAACGTAGCACGTAATATGACGTATTACGCGAGAACGCGAAACGTCATGCTGACGCGACGCGTCACGATGTTGTTTTCTAACGCGAGAGGTGCGCAAACGGAACGTTTACCGGTTCGCGGACCGGGTCGCGCCTCCGGATTGAGCTAACGGGAAGCTAACCGGTTCGCGTACCGGGAGCGAAACAAAAAAATTAATAAAAAAAAAATTGTATTAATAAAATGTAAAAAATATTTTTCTATTTAAAGAAGAATACATTGTAAAGGTTTTGATATTAGCTGTTAAAAAACCAATGAAATTCACTGAAAAAACCATAGGTTATAGACCATATATAGTTAGGAATTAGCATTTACAAAACCTTGAAAATTCACTGAAAAAACCATAGGTTATACACCATATATAGTTAGGAATTAGCATTTAAAAAACCTTATTTTACTCACACAAAACCAATGAAATTCCATATATAGTTAGTTGTACTAACTATATATCACGCACCCGCAATCCACTGCTGATGATGTCACATATTACATCATTCATGACATGGTCAGTGACATCACTGATGACATCACTGATGACATCTCAAATGACATCACTGATGACATCACTGATGACATCTCAAATGACATCACTGATGACATCACTGATAAAATCTCATTTGACATTACTGATCACATCACTGATGACATCATTCATGTGATAATACGATGAACATCTTCAGACTCTAATATAACCTTAGATACACTCAGTGTAAACAGACACTCACAGACTGTCACTCATCCATGGAGTTACTTACACACCTAGTCAGTCATGCAAAGAATCAATCACAGCTCCATTTTCACAACTATACAGTTATACACACCTTACTTATTCAAACATATACTAAAACATATTTACTCACTTATACAATCCTGGATACAAGAGCACAATGATCCATACAGCCACTCACACATTCACTGGCTCTTATGCACAGTTATTTATATATGTCAACTCTCACATGTACTGTATTTTACATATGTACTTACTTTGACATGTAGCACTGAGATTTCTATTCACTCACCAATACAGTCATGCACACAGTCAACCGCCCATACAGCTGTTTCCACATGCACTTTTGAACCCATACATCTATGCACAGAGTCATACACCTCCCAGCCACCCACACACACACTCAGTCTCCCATACAAATGCTTGGGCAACCAATCAATAACCCATATAGTTACTCATATAGCTACTGATCAACACATGCAGCAGTTTACAGAACAACAGACATAATGATGCACAAATTAAGACAGTTTAGTCACTAACCCATGCACTCAGTGAGACACATTTAACCACTCACTCATACAGTCAGTCATGCACCTACTAAATCCTTCATCCAGACACTTATACATCCACTCATTCTTAAATATGTAAGACATATTTTAACTTTACAGAAAAATACAGTCACTGGATGTTGTCATCAGTGATGTCATCAGTGATGTCATTTGAGATGTCATCAGTGATGTCATCAGTGATGTCATTTGAGATGTCATCAGTGATGTCATCAGTGATGTCACTGACCATGTCATGAATGATGTAATATGTGACATCATCAGCAGTGGATTGCGGGTGCGTGATATATAGTTAGTACAACTAACTATATATGGAATTTCATTGGTTTTGTGTGAGTAAAATAAGGTTTTTTAAATGCTAATTCCTAACTATATATGGTGTATAACCTATGGTTTTTTCAGTGAATTTTCAAGGTTTTGTAAATGCTAATTCCTAACTATATATGGTCTATAACCTATGGTTTTTTCAGTGAATATATATATATATATATTATACAAGAATGTATATATTTTTTTCTTCATGCTTCTTATTTCAGTGTTACTCTACCCCTCTTTTTCTCCTGTCATATAGATATGCTTTGCCCATATGCTGTGTTAAATTAGCATGAGCTTATTAGGCGTTTAAACGTCATTTTACCTTTCTGCTGCTTCTGCACACGACACATAACTGTTATTTTAGCTTTGAGCCTAGTAGAGTGTTTTGATTCACACGCGAATAATATGTTGTTACTCTGATATCAGCTTTGCTTAGTGAGCTGTGTCTGTACAGTAAGTGCTGAAGCTTTCAAGGATATCTCGACATAGTGGTTGTTGTGAGGTCTGATCTTCGAACGTTCCTAGACATAACATACATGCAGCTGCGGCCAAATTCTGGCTTTAGGCGCGTTTTATATTGCTTTGCACATAGCATACACACACACTTGGTGGTGCTTCGCATGCAGAGAGCTGGTGGAAGATGATGTGATCCCTTACCACTAGGATCTGAGGTATGGGCCCGCCCTGCTAAAACCCAAAGAGACCTTCTTAGATATAATATGATATACTAGCTAGGGAGGGTGAGAATTAGGTGTTGTTTAACCTTCTTAGCTTTAGCATTTTAACATGCTTTCACCTTTTGTATTCTATGGACTAGTAACTATGCTGATTACTGTGTTTCTTATAATATGTTTGTGTGTGTATACTTGTAAAGCGCACTGCCGCCCCATCTCGGGGCATCCTGGCGCTGTATACCACTGTGGAACCCCTCCTGGCTTTTCCCTGTGAGATTCCCCCTCCAGGGCACCCCCAAGGTGAAGCTAGGCATCCCAGCGCTGTTGGGGCCGTTGTGAAGATTAAGCAACCTATGGCACAGAGTTGCAGAGTGGGACCCATGATTAGAGTAGGCACCGAGGCGAGAATTATCGAGTCGGAGGACATTGAGCCCAAGACCCTGCCGCGTAGGGAATTGAACCCTGGTCCTGGGCCTGACCTCTGCTTCAGGGTCTGCCACTTCTAACCAGTGAGCCACACTTCTCCACATGTTTGCTTGTATTAGCTAAGATACTGCGTTTGAGAAAACTGCATTAGAGAATTAACATTTCAAAAGTGCACGCGTCCTCATTTACTCCTTGTTCTGGACTGAAATGATTGTATAACGAAAGAGTGTTCATGCGTTCCAAGTTACCTGAGGTGTACTAAGTCCATGTTCTGGTTTGTCTAAACATTGGGAGTTTGTAATAACCAATGAGACACTGTAGCTAGTCTGGTAGGGGATTTTGGGTACTAAGGTGAGTTTTGGCACACCCTAATTCACTGAGGTTCCAAGTCTCAATGCACAGTTCTGTATGAGAACGGAATCCCTGCGACATGGCACCCAATCGTTGGTGGTCTTATTGCATGACACTTGAGTAGTGCAACATTCAGTCCTTAACCCCTTCACTATTGTTTCCAGTTAATGGTGGTGTCGGACAAACCTACCTATATTTACATAGGTCTTTTTAAGCTTGAATCTTTCTAAACGGTTTCCTTGAATTACTACCCAGTTGTGCTACAAAGTTTACTTTGTATCTCTTTCTTTCTGTGTCACTGTGTCACTATGGCTGCGGTGAACATTTCGCAACATAGTCGCACTGCGGTGCGTAATCATTTGCAGACTTATAATGTTCCCGTGGATGGCATGGAGTCGCAATTAGCGTGATTAGGTCGTTAGTGCAATACATAACACGTAATCTCTCGGGCGGGGCCCCGGGTGGTGCGGCGCTTCCTGCTGGACAAGGCGGCATGAAGCTCAGTCCCGTGATGGTCAACGCTGTGATGGGCAAGCGCTCCCATGATAAAGATGATTTTCCTTTCTGGCTTGCCGAAAAGTTTGACCAGCTGGAAGCAATATTTCCTAACACGACTCCTGGTGAAAAACACAGGATTCTGACAACTAGCATGCCGAAAGACTTGACCCCAGAAATTGGTGACTGTGAGACATGGGGTAAAACATTTGCGGCAGTCTATGCGAGATGTTACGGCACTCCGTCTATGACTGTCCTGCCAACGGTCCTTAACGGTGTTCAGGATGAGCACGGACCTGAGGCTGCTGTTGAATTGGGTATGCGCCTATGTGGCTCCTTTGATGTGGTTTCCGATCTCATACTTGCTAATGTCAAGGGGGATGCGGTTAACTTTCAGGTGTCCAATGCTTTGCTGGCGATTCCCGATGTCGAGAAACCCCGACAGTTAGCAAGGATTATTGTGGCGGCTTATAAAACCGTGGGCTGCAATAGCCTTTTTCTACTAAAGAGAAATAACAACCCCAGGGGCAGAAGTCAGAAACTGACGAACAGCCCAAGACCAAAAAACAAAATTGGCCGAAAAAACAAAAACAGGGAAAACAACAACAGCAGAGACAGGAGTTTCGTCCTGCGTCTCCATTGCCTGTGCCCCAGAACGTATTTATGACTTGCGCAATCGCGCGACGATAAAATCGGATCACTGACATAATATCGAGGGACATAATATCGACTATCAAAAATATAGTTGACAAAATATCGACAGACAGAATATCGACTTTGTATCTACAAACAGGTAAATACAAAAATATCGAGTAAAAAATATCGTTTACAAAAATATAGTTTATAAAAATATCGACTTTATTAAAAACAATGTTAAATTAAATTAATATTAAAAATTAATTACTAAAATATACTTAAAAATACTTAAATTACCTTATAATAATTAAATAATTAATGAAAGTTATAAAAAAAGAATTTTTACAATCATATTTGTTAAAACATATATATATAGTGACATAATATAATTAAATATTCTCCAATATTATTACCGTAGGATAGCGGAAGTGTAAAAATTACTATTCCTACTCCAGAGAGTGCAACAGTAGGGAAAGCGTTGGATAGCGTAGGGGTAAAAATTACTATTCCCACTCCAGTGGGTGCAACAGTAGGGAAAGCGTTGGATAGCGTAGGGGTAAAAATTACTATTCCCACTCCAGTGGGTGCAACAGTAGGGAAAGCATTGGATGGTGTAGAGGTAAAAATGACTATTCCCACTCCAGTGAGTGCAACAGTAGGGAAAGCGTTGGATAGCGTAGGGGTAAAAATTACTATTCCCACTCCAGAGAGTGCAACAGTAGGGAAAGCATTGGATAGCGTAGGGGTAAAAATTACTATTCCCACTCCAAAGAGTGCAGCAGTAGGGAAAGCGTTGGATAGCGTAGGGGTTAAAATTACTATTCCCACTGCAGTGGGTGCAACAGTAGGGAAAGCGTTGGATAGCGTAGGGGTAAAAATTACTATTCCCACTCCAAAGAGTGCAACAGTAGGGAAAGCATTGGATAGCGTAGGGGGAAAAATTACTATTTCCACTCCAAAGAGTGCTACAGTAGGGAAAGCATTGGATAGCGTAGGGGTTAAAATTACTATTCCCACTCCAAAGAGTGCAACAGTAGGGAAAGCGTTGGATAGCGTAGGGGTAAAAATTACTATTCCAACTCCAGTGGGTGCAACAGTAGGGAAAGCGTTGGATAGCGTAGGGGTAAAAATTACTATTCCCACTCCAAAGAGTGCAACAGTAGGGAAAGAGTTGGATAGCGTAGGGGTAAAAATTACTATTCCCACTCCAAAGAGTGCAACAGTAGGGAAAGCGTTGGATAGCGTAGGGGTAAAAATTACTATTCCCACTCCAGTGAGTGCAACAGTAGGGAAAGCATTGGATAGCGTAGGGGTAAAAATTACTATTCCCACTCCAGTGGGTGCAACAGTAGGCAAAGTGTTGGATAGCGTAGGGGTAAAAATAAATGTTCCCACTCCAGTGAGTGCAACAGTAGGGAAAGCGTTGGATAGCGTAGGGGTAAAAATTACTATTCCCACTCCAGTGGGTGCAACAGTAGGGAAAGCGTTGGATAGAGTAGGGGTAAAAATTACTATTCCCACTCCAAAGAGTGCAACAGTAGGGAAAGCGTTGGATAGCGTAGAGGTAATAATTACTATACCCACTCCAGTGGGTGCAACAGTAGGGAAAGCGTTGGATAGCGTAGGGGTAAAAATTACTATTCCCACTCCAGAGAGTGCAACAGTAGGGAAAATAAATACTTCTTATTTTATTTAAAAACAGTATAAATTAATATCTATAAAAAATTAATTAAAAGTAATTACCAATTTAATATAATATAATAATTACTCAATTAAAATTACAAATTACAATTAATTTTTACTATTAGTTACCTATTCAAATTAATTACAAATTAACAATTATTTAATTAACAATTAAAAATTAATTAACAATTAATTCAATTTAAAAACAATTAAATAACTTAAATTATTTAATTAATTATGAATAAATTACTTCCCACCCTATTCCCCTATAAACTCACAACCCGCTACACAAAATAAATTAGTACATTTAACATAATTAGCAATTAATCAATTAAACGTTAATTATTTACCCATAAAAATGTAATTAACAATTAATTCTAAAAAAATACCAATTAATATTTTTACATATTTAATTAATTATAAATAAATGACTTCCCACCCAATTCCCCTATAAACCCACAACCCGCTACAGAAAATCAATCAGTAAAATTAACATAATTAGCAATTAATCAATTAATTACAATGAATTGCGAATTAAAATTTAATTAATTACCAAATATAAATTAATTAACAATTAATTAAAAATGAATACCAATATATACATTTACATATTTAATTAATTATAATTAAATTACTTCCCACCCTATTACCCTATAAACCCACAACCCTCTACAGAATTAAATTACGCAAAAATTAAAAAAACTAAATTCATTAATTAAAATGAATTATAACATAAATACACACTTTTCACACATATAATAACATAACAAACACTATAAAAAATTGATATTTTTAAAAATTTTATATTTTTAATGACCTCTATTATATACTTCGATATTTTAACTTTCTATATTTTTAACATTCAATATTACATTACTTACCTTCAAAACGATATTTTTGATGTCTATATTCTGTCCATTCGATATTTTGTCCAGCCTATATTTTGTACTCGATATTATGTCCATTCGATATTTTGTAGTCGATATTATGTCTGTTTACCGATAAAATCACCTGATAGTTTTCAGGTTTCTGGTCAACGCTCTCCTCGTTCTTTTCAGGACTCATCGGCCTCATCGACCGGTGGTGGAGGAGGCGGCAGGGGTCGGGGTGGCCAGCAAGGACGCGACCAACCCCGTCCGAAAGACGGTAAAGGCAAGCAGGACGATTCTACACCGAAGAGACCCCACTTTCAAAAGAAGAAGGTCGCTGCTTTAACAGCGAGATATGCCACAGATAGTGAGAACGCAGCATCGGAATCCGACATGGGCTCTGACCTTGCTGGACAGCGCGGTGTAGATCACCGTAGTGCGAGAGGCCCTGTGTCCACTACTGAAGGTGACAGCGACTGCTCGTTATGTTGTTGTGGAGACAGATGACACCTGAGTAGCTCCCCCTGATAGACTTTATGAAATAGTCTTGTTCATTGAAGGTGACATACAGCTGACTGGCCCCCACCTTTTGATCTCGCAGCTCCAAGAGGGGAGGAGGTAATCCTCTTTAGTTTCGCGCACAGGGTCTCGAAGGAGCATGCACTGAATTTTGCAGAAGAGTGGGCTAGAGCCCTTGCGCCGGCTCTGTACCGTACACACTGTGGTTGGGATAAATTTTCCCCACACCACGAAATACCTTTGCGGTCTCAGCCACAGCCTCAACCTCAATATCCCATTAGACGTGAAGCTAAGGCTTCCGTTTTGGAAATCCTTGAACAATTGGAATATCAAGGAGTGATTGAAACATGTGTGTCACCAATGAATAACCCTCTTTTTACTGTGACCAAGCCTGACGGATCATATCGTTTGGTATTGGATTACCGTCATTTAAACTCGCATTGCCGTACCTGTGCGGTACAGAATACTCACGGCTCTGCCTTAGTGGATAGTCTTGTGCGTAAGCGGTTTAAGACCACGCTTGACATTTCCAACGGGTTTTATGCCCACCATTTGGATGGTCTAAGTTCCCAATGGACCAGTTTTATATGCGGCGGCGAACAAAAACAGTTCAGGCGTTTACCGATGTGGATGACATTTATCTCACAGACGATGAACTTTGGGAGCTTCTGTGTCGAGTTGCCCGCATAATTTGTAGCTTTGCGGACTTCGGTTACAAATTCAACTTTGCAAAGTCGCACATTGCAGAGTACACAGTGTTGTTCCTGGGCTATGAGCTCAACAATGAAGGTTGAGGTTTATCTCCTCACTTCTTGGAGAAATGCGCACAACTGCGCGCTCCGACAAGCCCAGCGTATCAAGCCTTTGAATGCTTTGATACAACCTACTTTTACCAAATCTTGCTGGCTGCCAGAACACTCAGCTATTCTGCAATCTTTGCAGGCTGATCTGCTCGCTTCTAAATATTTAATGACTCATGATAACCACACCAACCTGGTGATAAGAATCGTCCCTTGGGCGGTGGGTTTCACATACCTTACTTTTAATGAAGGAGACCCAGTACCTATTGCCTACAAGTCACACTTTGGCTGAAATGCAATTTTCCAATGTGGAGAAAGTTTTAACGGCTGTACAGATGGCGATTCTTAAGGAACATGCTCTGTCACAGGGAAAACGAATGTTGGTTGTTACCCCGTGTCCTGCTTTGGAGGCAGTTACGAAAGCCAGTGTACCTAATTCTAAAGCTTTGCACCCTCGGTGGATACAATGGGCTGCTTCATTGACATCTCCAGATGTCACATTTATTTTTGATGCCTCCTTACGGTTGCAGGTGTTTTTGCAATATGAATTCGTTCATCCTGCACCTTTGGCTATGCGGCCTTTGGAGGATTTCCATTGCATCATATACACTGAAGGTTCGGCGCAGGTTGCGCATGGTTCTAAACACGCATACGTTTCCGCCTGCGCCATTGTGGTAGGTGCCATGGTGAATGTTGAGTTCAAGTCCAGAGTCGTGCACACGCAGACTCTAGGGGACTGCACCACACAATTGGCAGAGCTTCGTGCTCTGATGCTTGCATTGGAGTACGCTGATCCTAGTGTGACGACTCTTATTGTAAGTGATTCTTACTACTGTGTCCAGTCTTACAATGAGAACTTGTTCTTTTGGATTCAAAATGATTTTCGTGACTCCAAGGGTAGCACAATAAAACATAAAATGATCTGGGTCTGAGTGGCTGAGGTTAAAGAGCAGTTGCCACTCGTGTTTGTAATTCATACTCTTGGTCATCAGCACGTAGGAGTCCATGCTGTTGGCAACTCGATTGCTGATGAGGCAGCGAAATCAGCAGTATCGACATATTTAGTTGCAGTAGTTACACGGTCCAAAAGTAAGATTGATGATGATATCTTGGCAACTGTTGCTGCCACTGAGAAGGGAGGTAAATATCCTAAGGGGTTCCCTTCAAAGTACTCATACCACTTAAGTCCCGATAAGGTTCCTTATGTGAAAATACCTGACGTTGGGGAGAGATTGATTCCCAACTCGGATCGCAGAAATACATTGATCAGAGCGGCCCATGAAGGTCGTGCGTCTGCGCAGGCGGGCGTTTCTGCCACTATGTCTCAATTGCAACAGCGTTTTTGGTGGCGGGGACTGTAGAAACAGACGCGCAAATATGTCCTTCAATGTGACATTTGCCAGCAGATTAAGCCTTCAACTGCTGCGCGTCCGCTCCAAACACAGTTGTTCATTTCTAATAAACATCTAGGTTGTGTTTATTTAGATCACTGCGGTCCTTTTTCTTCTGATACTGCTTATAAGTATGTCTTAGTCGCAGTTGATTCATGCACACGCTTTGTATGGGTCTTGGCTCACCGCAGCGCTGATTCACGGACTGTCATAAGAGATTTGCGTGTCTTTGTAGGGATTTTTGCCTGTGGTACCTTCCATTTGGATCAGGGTCCTGCTTTCGCCTCTAAGGCATATAAGGATGCCATGGCTTCGTTGGGGGTCCAAGTCAAGTTTTCGTCTCCATACAGACCTGATGGTAATAGTGTAGTGGAACGAATGAACCGTTACTAAAGCAATCATTGACAGCTCGAGTTATAGGCACTGGCAGGAACTGGCTGGCCCATCTCAATGGCGTGCAGCGTGCTCTTAATAATCTCCCTAGAAGGTGTCTGGGTGGGGGGACCCCATACGAAATGCTCTTTGGTATCAAGATGTATGTACTGGACCTTGACGGTCTAGACTCGGTGGCTGTTGCTGCCTCCTTTGACGTAGATGAACATTGCAATGTTTTACAGACTACAAAAGACAAGAGACAGTCTTGCAAAGGAACATTTGCCCTCCACTTCAGATGATGCGTTGCAGATCCCGGTAGTTGGCTGGCTACCCCAAGTTGGAGAATTGGTTCGGGAGAAGATCGAAAACAAGAAAGAATTTGGTCCCTCTTACCAAGCTCCAGTTCCTGTGCTTGGTGTGAAGGGCACGAGAACAGTCATTTTACCACCACTTCCAGGTCGTAAAGAAAACAGGTATATCTCCTTTGACAATGTCAAGATAGAGAGTGGCCGATTCTTCTTAGTATGACACCGGCAGTCTCCTGTCCTTCGATTGTGAGAAATTTTGTATTGGCCACTGCTTCGAATCCTGAGGTGGCCCTCGAGATGCCTACAATTGCTAGTTCTTTATTGAGTACATTGCCTGGTACTCACCTTGATGAAACTGACTACACTTACCCAACTGACTTATCGATGCCTGATTTACAAACTCGTTTAGCCACTGAATCCAGATTTTCATTTGACACTGTTTCACACACATCAGGAAAGCCCTCACGGATTACAGTCTATTCAAGATTATTTAAAAAACATTTTTTGATTCCCCCTTGGACATATATTTGGCTGGTACTTTTTTCAATTTACCTTTTTATGTCAATTGGTTTTGTGTTTTATTTTTTCAGAATCGTCAATGGACACTATGTCGAAGAGAGAACATGCATTCGACATCTAAATGGAACATTGGCACCCCATTCCTCGTCACATACTGCACACAGATTGAAGAGAGACCTGGCTTTTGTTAACATCACTGCTTGGCCTGTCCTGGATGGGATAGTATGGGATGCTGTTAAATTTCAAATCCATGGCCCCACTGAGGTTATACATGTCCCTAATGTGCTTGGAGTTAACACGGGGGATGTAGTTAAACAAACCATACGTTCTGATGATTGGGATGTTCAGGCCGTACAGGCATTGTTTTCTGATTTGAAATATTATGCTGCCTTTGATGCTGAAGATTTATATTTAGAATCTGCTAATTATGGTGATTTATTTTGTTTCCAAAATTTTGGGGACCACTACCTACATAAAACTAATTCCAGGAGGAGTACTGTAAATTATACACAGTGGGAGCATTGCCCAGCTCCTTTGCGAGGCAGTTCGAGTACCTTTTTGAAAAAGTACACTTATTTTACTGACTTTAATCGGTCCAATCCCGTTATTGTACTCGAAGTCCTTTCTAGACCAGCTAGCTGTTGGAGGCTATGAGTTGTGGAAGGAAACAGTTGACCTTAAATCTGTTTGGGGTTCTAAAAGTTGGCAGGTACAAGGCACTGATGCTTTGCACCGTGCATGTCTCATCCCGAATCATATGCTGTTTTTGAATTCTACCATTTCACAGACAACATGCTTTGGATTGGCTACTTCTAAAAAATTAAATACTCCTTCCTTCCCTGATTTGGAAGAATATTCAGGTTGGGGTAATACTACAACATTTTCAATCAGGGAGTTGCAAATTCTATTGCTAAATTCGTCCTTTAACATATCCAGTTTGAATCGCAAAGGTTGGCTGCTGTGGCACAGAAGTGCTGACTCGTGCCAACATCATTTTCTGGGTTTAGCTGATGGCTGTACACAGGTCAGGGTCGATCCCCGTTTTGAGAGTGACCATTCTGTAACCACTTATTCAGTAGGCAAATTATGTCAGAATTGGCTCAATCATTCTACCTTGGCGTCAGTTAAACTGCATTTATCTAAACTAACTGACTATGTTGATTTGAATGATTTCATAAAAGGCCCGGCTAGAGGTAGATCTAGAAGATGGATATATGCAGTTTATAATGAAATCTGGAAAACATCACAGATTGAGGCGGCTAACCGCCTTAGGGCTATTGATCAAGCTAATTTAGAAAAAGTGCTTGTAGTTGTGGATAATAGCATTAACACGCTTTCTTCCCGCATTTACACATTGGATAATATTGTGTCATCTGTTGTTGATATTGTGCAAGATGATGTGTATGTATTATACCATGGTCAAAATCAATTGCGTTCTATTATGCAGTTTGCGTGGACACTGGAGACGCTTAAGTCTGGGAGAGTGCCTTGAAATTACATGAATACCTCTTCTCTTTTTGCCCCGTTTAATTTGACTGATAAGCAGCGTATGCTTTCAATGAGAGATGCATCTTTTTCCATGTTACACATTGAACGATTAGAGTCTTTACCATTCTCTGTGGCAGAGGCCACTACTGCAATGTGGCTTATCCACGGATTAATAACTTTACCATTTGCTCTTTTCGAATTTAAAAATTGTATGAAGTATTTTGCCATTGATAGATACGAGACTTTTGGTAGCTCCTATCTACATGAAGCCTGGTCGCTTCCTTTTACATACAGATGCCTTAGGGAGGGCAAGGAAGTTTATCTATAAGGTGAAGAGTGCACCGAAACACCAGATCACTCATTAATGTGTAGACATATTCAATTACACGGCTCTTGTAATCAAGAACAGCCTAATTTAGCCTGTGTTTTGAAAGGTACACCCATGCCCGCTATCATCCCCACATTCACATTACTGGCAAACGGCAGTTATTTACTTTTAAATAATGAAGATTGCTGTGGGTTAATAAAAGGCATTGCTTATGTCACTACAGTCAGTGAACGTGTGGTTTGCTGTAAAAATGTGTTGTATCCACCCATGCATGGGAACTTGGATGTTTCCATCTGGCCGAGGATTCCGACCTTAAAAGCAGAGTTCAATAAGATGAGTCGCATAAGAGCTCTATTGTCCCAAAAAGAAGTTTCCCTGACATCTGCTCGTAAAACATTTGTCCTTCACGTAGCTAACACCCGCACAGAGGTGCATGCTTTATTAAATACCTACCTACCATTGCATTTCAGTGAGCTGATTCATACAATCTTTAACGCATCCTCTACATCGGGGCTGGCGCACTTTTTTAAAGTAGTTAGCAGTGGTCTTGTGACTTCTTTTCAAAAGATATTTGGAGTCATTCCTGCTTTCTTCCATTCAATATTTTCTAGCCTATTTGGTGGATTTCCCGTTTTACTGGTGCTGGCTGCAGGCGTTCTGGTGCTATTTTGTTTTATTAAAAATGGATGCACATCCTGTGTTCCAAGACGAGCTGTCGCGGCTGGCACTGTTTCGCAACAGGATGCTTGAATACTATGGAACGCTGCCGCTCGCCACCTTAAGTGCAGCATATGGATTATCATTTCGATTTTCCTGTTTCACATGTGTTCAGCCTGTCTTTCATTGCCTGAGCTGCGATTTCGACTGGGCCCTGGATTTGTGTCTTTGCAATATGGTGTCACCTGAAGTGGGTTTAAATCAACTCATGAACCCCTTAGTTGCTCATGAATTGCTTTGTTCTGACAGAGGGATTATAGCCTTTGCAGCGATGCATGGAATACTGGAATATATTCGCAGCGGCGCAAGATTTCTTGGCACACAGCTTCATCGAGAACCCACTGAGTTGTCCTCTGATGGTGCTAGAGGCTCTGGTAATTGAAGAGCATGTATGTTCTTTCCCGTTATTAAATTGGATGGCTGAATTATTTTCGGATAATAACAGTGACTTCCTTTTGGAAGCTGTTGCTGCTTATTTTGCATATTCAGTGCTAAGCTGAGACCTATCGAGGCCTTTGTTGACGTTGAACTTTTAAATTCTTTTTTTTGTAGTTATGAAAAACTTTTTAAGTCCCAGACCTATTGACTTTCATTAAAGCGGACACTAAATTGTCATTATGGTGAGATTTTGGTTTTTTGGGGTGACAGAATTTTTTTCCCCCACTTACTCAAATTTGAACTGAGTGTCGTTCTTGAACTCTGCATTTAAAAAATTAGCCCCTTAACTTATCTTATCTTATCTTATCCGTGCTCGGATCATGGGAGGGTGTCATATAGATATGCTTTGCCTATATGCTGTGTTAAGTTAGCATGAGCTTATTAGGCGTTTAAACGCCATTTTACCTTTCTGCTGCTTCTGCACACGACACATAACTGTTATTTTAGCTTAGAGCCTAGTGGAGTGTTTTGATTCACACGCGAATAATATGTTGTTACTCTGATATCAGCTTTGCTTAGTGAGCTGTGTCTGTACAGTAAGTGCTGAAGCCTTCAAGGATATCTCGACACAGTGGTTGTTGTCAGGTCTGATCTTCGCACGTTCCTAGACATAACATACATGCAGCTGCAGCCAAATTCTGGCTTTAGGCGCGTTTTATATTGCTTTGCACAGAGCATACACACACACTTGATGGTGCTTCGCATGCAGAGAGCTGGTGGAAGATGATGTGATTCCTTACCACTAGGATCTGAGGTATGGGTTCGCCCTGCTAAAACCCAAGAGACCTTCTTAGATATAATATAATATACTAGCTAGGGAGGGTGAGAATTAGGTGTTGTTTAACCTTCTTCCCTTTAGCATTTTAGCATGCTTTCACCTTTTGTATTCTATGAACTAGTAACTATGCTGATTACTTTGTTTCTTATAATATGTTTGCTTGTATTACCTAAGATACTGCGTTTGAGAACAATGCATTAGAGAATAAACATTTCAAAAGTGCACGCGTCCTCATTTACTCCTTGTTCTGGATTGAAATGATTGTATAACGAAAGAGTGTTCATGTGTTTCACGTTACCTGAGGTGTACTAAGTCCATGTTCTAGTTTTTCTAAACATTGGGAGTTTGTAATAACCAATGAGACACTGTAGCTAGTCTGGTAGGGGATTTTGGGTACTAAGGTGAATTTTGGCACACCCTACTTCACTGAGGTTCCAAGACTCTATGCACAGTTCTGTATGAGAACGGGATCCCTGCCACACTCCTCCTAAATTACATATATCGTCTTCTAGGGCTCATATATATATTTGGAGTCCTGATGATGATCCTGTTATCAATAGGGATAGAAATGCTGTCAATTAATTAGGCCTACCCAATGGAATTCATATCTAAACCTGATCTCTGGGTCATCTATTAGGAACGCTATTTCTCTTCATCACAATTCTATCACTCTTCTTAGCACTGAGCACAGACACTTTTGCACCTCACTGTGTATTGTGATTTATTCTTGGCTAAACAATTGTAAATATATACGGTTACCTAATCATAAACAATAATGACCATTTGATATCAATGACATTGTGCAGTTATTAGGGACCGTTGATCACAGAACTCTAGTGATCACAGGGTTTCCCTTGTTTTTTTAGTGTGGGATATTTTTACTTCTAAAATTCATATTGCTGGTTCCCCGATTGTTTTTTTTTCTTTTGGTGTCATTTTGTTCATTACATTATATTCTATTTTTCTAAACTGAAGTGGAATTTTTATTGTGTTGTGTTTTGACTTTTTAGATGTTTTAGTATTCCTAAATGGTTTACATATTTCTCTAAGTTGAGCATGTCTGCTCTGAGCTATAGCTGCCAGTGGTTGAGCTCAGGTTTAAACTGTTAAAACCTTTACCTGGTCCTAACAAGCTTGTGGCATTAATACTTTGGGTGGACAACCATCCACCCCAATTAATAACTCACTTTCTTACACTGCTTTATATTTATACCTGTGTGTAGGCGCAGAGTCAAGTAAGCAGATATGCAAGTCACTTTGCTACTTTGCACAGAGCACTTTTGGGAGGCATTTTTAAAACATTTTAAAATCATATTTTTAACTATTTGATTTACTTTGCCATTTTGCACTGTACCTTTTAGGCTCCTGTCTCGTGCTCACTCCCCGGTCCACCACAGAATTTCCGTTTGTGTGGAAGGAAGCGGCAAGAGGAGGTGGGGCAGGCAGGCTGATTTACAGAGAATATTTAGTTGCATGGCAGTGCGAACGCACAGCAGACGCGTGCAGGGGGCGTGCCGCTGGCTCGCTGAAGGCATGCCATATGCAAGCCCAAGTGCGCCAATCCGGGACCAGGGGCCAGAACCCCTGGCCCTTCCCCCAAAGATCCGTTGAAAATACTCCTCCTCCCAACTTCACCAACTACAGACACCCTATAAAGATACATGCCTGCACTCCATTAGTCTAGCAAATGGCCCGCAATTTGTACTCATTGTTCTTTTTGCCCTTGCAATGTTTCACAACCACATATTATAACAAAGACCCCTAGAGGTTAAAAAATGTTTCTTCTTAGTTGCAGGTCCCTAACTTCTGTAATTAATATATTCCTGGATGGAGAACAACCTGATGTTCTGTCTCTAATAGAAACATGGATCCACAAGGAATCTGACCCGGATTTGGTGCAAACATTGCCCCCTGGCTACTATATTCTGAGGAAAGACAGGGAACTGGAAAAAGGGGGAGGCATTGCAATCATTCTGAAGGATCATTTGAAGGGGCATAATGAGCCTGACATTATACAAGATTGTGAAAATATGTTCTTCACAATCTCATTTTTGCCTACCCGCTCCCTATCAGAAATCCTTATCTATCGCCGCCCCCTGGCCCCTGTGGGTAATTTCTTAAATCCCTTACAGATACCACTGCTACTCTAGCAAGTACTGTCCCCAACATTACCCTATTAGGTGATTTCAACTTGCACTTAAATCTGATGCCTTGGATCTTACCCAAGACTTATTGGCTAATCAACTAATCCAAAAAGTCACTTTGGACCCAGTCTTCTCAAATAATGAACAGATTTCAGTAGGCAATCCCACCCCGGTGCCATGGTCATCGATCCCAATCCAATGGAACAACCCATCACAGTCCTCTAGCATCCAATCCTTTAGGAGCTGGAACGCCCCTGGACAAAACTCTCTCTAGAGGCATGGACCATAGCCCTGACGAATACTAGACCTCGATGGGACGCCAACCCTAACATAGCTACTGACAATTTTCATCATTGGATAGAATCATCCTTGGATGCCACCATACCGCTTAAATGGAGCCAGAAAAGGCCTAAGGAGTAAACAACACCCTGGTACTCACCTAAACTTTGGGAACTTAAACAAAATTGCAAACGATTAGAAAGGGCTTGGAGGAAAGAATATAATACCTTAAAAAAACAGAGAGTCCATCAAAACTTACCAAACAGATATAAAGAGAGCACAAGCATAGAAGTTTTAGGAGAAAAATTACATCCGCTATCAATGCTCCCAGGGAAATTTTCCAAATACCAAAAAACCTCATGAAGTACCCTTCATTTGAGACACCTTCTGCCTCCTCTCAGTTGCGTTGTAATTAACTTGCAGATTTTTTCAACAAGAACATTTAAGTTTTATACAACATTTTCCCCCAGGTCCTCTGTCTTGATAACAGTCCTGGAAGCAGATATTCCACTGAACAGTACTCCACGACTTAAGGAACTTCCATCTATGAACCTGCCCACCCTATCTCAACTCTTTGCCCAGGTCAAATCTGGTTCCCCTCTTGACTCGGCACCTATCCAGATGCTTCGTAAGGTAGAGGAAACCATACTTCCAGACTTACTAGAAGTGTTAAATTTATCTATATCCACCTGTCAAGTTCCCTCATTGCGGAAACATGCCATGATAAGAGCACTGTTAAAAAAACTAATCTTAACCCTGAGGTGTGGGGGAATTATTGCCAGGTCTTACTTCTCCTCGGGACCAGGAAAATATTAGAGAAATTTGTCAATAGAATTCTCTCTTAGTTCTTAGAAACTCACTCCCTACTGTACACCTCTCAGACAGGATTCCAACCACAGCATGGTACGGAAACCGCTCTTTTGGCAACAGTGGAGGAATCAAGGAAAATCCTTGACCAGGGAGGCACGTGGCCATCATCCTACTTCACCTGAGCTCCCCATTTGACACTGTCAATTATAACATTCTTTTTGACAGACTTAAAATGGTTTGAATCTCAGGTGATGTCATGGCCTGGATCAAGTCCTTTTTACTGGATAGATCGTTTCAGGTATTTGAAGGCAATACTTCCAAACGTGGTCCAATTACATGTTGAGTCACCCAGGGTTCCTCACTAAGCCCCACCCTGTTCAATGTCTACCTAAAACCTCTTGCTGAGTTGGTACTTGCATATGGGATCCATATCATTACCTACACTGAGGATATACAGCTAATGGTAGCTTTAAAACATCCGAAGAACCTGCCAGCTAATTTAGCAAAAATGTTTAGAAACCGTGGCCACATGGATGGACCAGTCGTGCCTCAAGCTCAATGGAGACAAGACTGAGTTAATGATCCTGGGTAATTACTCCATCTCCACATTGGGAACTAAGCCTACCCAACTGCCTTGGCACTCCACCAGCCCCTAAATCCAAGATCAAAAGCTTAGGATAGATCCCTTAAAGTCGATCACCAAGCAGTGAAGCTAGCAGCCTCCTGCTTTGGTATGATCAGACTGATTCGGAAAATTCTTCCACTTCTTCCAGTACCCGCTTCAAGAGTCATGGTCTGGGCGTTGGTTCTTTCCCACCTGGACTATAGGAACTCCCCCAACTTTGGTGCCCCAAAATTCACTACAAGTAAACTACAGGTTGTGCAGAACTGTGCAGCCAGGCTGCTACACAATATTCCCAAAACACACTCTGCCAAGCCTGCTATTAAAACATTGCATTGGCTGCCACTAAATGAATACATAATGTTTAAATCATTATGTATAGCTCATAAGACCCTTTGGGGGATCGGTCCCAAAACCAATCACTCCCTTATTACTTTCTATCACCCCCTAAGATGCCTCCGTTCAGCCAATCTGATTCTAGCATCTGTACCTAAAATTAGGAGAGCTCGCTCCAGGGGCCATACTTTCCTTTACACCGCCTCTAGATTATGGAACACCCTTCCTGCTCATCTTTGTTCAACGGCCCATCATCTTTCTTTTCGGAAGCAATTGAAGACCTGGCTTTTCCCGAATATGTCTTAATTCTCCTAACTCTATATGCTCGCTGTCACTAGCGCTTGGATGCCTGCGGGTAGCTATGCACTTAACAAATGTTAATTAATAATAATAATACATAAACATTGTGCCAGAGTTATCAACATAAAATGCAACTTACTGTACCCAGCTCTAGCATCAATCCAGAGGCACTGGTACTGACATGGGTAATTATGCACAGTCTCTTGCCTCCGTTCACCATATATATTGTCTTCATACCTGACCCACTCTCTGAGACACTGACTCAACATTTAACTGGCTCTTCATTTGTATAACTGCTCTTTCCAGGGCCTTTTTTTTCTGAGACACCCTTCACAGATGTGTAACTAACTCTGCCAAAGACCAACTGGTATTTCTAAGATACTCATGATCCAGCGCGGACCCACACATTTGAACCGAGACGAACATCCAATTACTTCATCTACCTTGGCCCACACACAAACACCCAAAGTCCCTGTTGCTCTGGTGTCAAGTTTGCAATATTCGTATCAATTCATATTCAGCTGCTCAATAGTTAGACATTTCTCAATTTATACAATAAACTTTTCCGTTCAAATTTCCACCTTCTTGGTCGATGGACCAATTAGTTGAAAAATTTAAGGCAACTGCTATTCAAGTCATAGACAGACAAAAATAACCACTGACTCTTTGTTTGCAAATTGTTAAACTTTATCTGACTTAACGCATTAATCTTAACAATCAGAATCGATCTCAAAGAAACATATGTTGCATGGAGGGGATAGATGAAGAGAAATCAGACATTTGCAGTCATAAATACTCACTTCGGAAGGATAGATGAAGAGACAAAAGTACAAAGACATAAACTTCGAGCTATCAAAGATACCAACCCAAAGAATAAGAACGAGGAAAACCAAAACCCAGGCCAGGCCTAGGTAGCGGCAAAGGACCCCCAAACAGAAAGTCAGGGATAAAAGAGTCTAATTTCAGGACAAGGATAAGACTGGAACTGCTAGGCCTCTCTGCAACAAGACAATCAGCAGCGCACCCTCTCTCTCCTCATGCCTAAAGCAGTAGCACATCCGCCACCCCCATGTCTCCCTCCGCCCCTAAATCACCTATTCTTTATACCTTACAATACATGTCCATCCCACTAAAGTTACTAAATTCACCCATTCTAGCTAGGGGATTGGTTAAAAATGAGGAGCGGATGGTCATCCTACCATTAGATCATACCCTTTTGACTACCCCATTGTTAAGTTTCCGTTCCGACATATTCAATATACATCCCTGTTACTTCATGAGGTTTTTGTAACAATTTAAGGACACATTTTTGTACATTCAACATTTTGTGGATTCTCACATGAAGGAAGGCACTGGCGTTGGCTGCACGTCAAGCATCATGTCCTTCACCGTGTCAAGCTCTTTTAGCTTGTTCAGCATTCCAGCCACTTAGTCATGTGGTCTGTGCGCCCTACAAGTTTCATTCATTACAGTTCGGCTAACTTGACCCAAAATGGAGACTCATTCATTTACTAAAAGAATATAAAACGGACATTTATTAATAATGTGATAATTAAATTTCCACTGTTAACCTCCCACCTTAACTCTAGTCCATGTTAGCAGTTAACCTAGCAGAGCATAAACTGGAAAATGGCATTAATTATTATGACAAAATTCATGCTTTTTACTGAATTAACATGCAATTTACCAAACAAAACATCCATAACACTTTCTACACACAATAATATTACATTTTCGGTTATTTATGTATTGATAAGATTGATTTCATGCATATTGAAAAGCGAAATTTCCCACATGTGGTATGTGATTGCACGTTAATATACTACTTAAAACTTAAAATTAGTATGTATTATAGGGGTATTCAATACAAGCAGGTTTCTTTTTGCGAATACCCGCTCCATCACTCATCTTAACCCCTTCCATGCGCAGGACGTCCTGGGACATGGTGCTCTTCTGCGCAGAGCAGCTCCCTGGCACCAGAGGGATTTCCTTTTTCTCCCTGACAGCCCCAGCTGCCAAGGCTGTCTCTGTTGTTTCTGTGCAATGAAGGAATCACTGACAGAGGCAAAATATCAATGTCAACAATATCGAAGTACTATCTACAAAATGGTAAGTACAAAAATATCGGCAAAAAATATCGTTGTCAAAAATATTATTTTTAAAATTATCGTTTTTTAAAAAAAGAATGTAAAATAAAGTGAATAATACATATAATTAACATAGTTGAAAATATTTTAAAATGTTTAAAATTATGATGTTCTGAAAAAAAAAAGTTTAAAATTATAACTAATAATTATAATGTAAATATAAATTAAACATATACATATAGAATATAATATAGATATACTTGATATTTATAAAAATATATTGTAATAACTTATAAATTGTTAAAAACATTTTATAAATTATAAATACATACATACACATACAACAATAATATAAATACAAATATAAAAAATATATAGAACAAATACAAAAAAAATGTTTTAATAAATTATACACTACATTAACTTAAACAGTAAATATTGGCTAGCGTAGGTGTAAAAATTACTGTTCCCACTCCAAAGAGGGCAAAAGTAGGGAAAGTGTTGGATAGCGTAGGGGTAAAAATGACTATTCCCACTCCAGAGAGTGCAACAGTAGGGAAAATGTTGGATAGCATAGGGGTAAAAATTACTATTCCAAATCCAGAGAGTGCAACAGTAGGGCAAGTGTTGGATAGCATAGTGGTAAAAATTACTATTTCAACTCCAGAGAGTGGAACAATAGGGAAAATGTTGGTTAGCGTAGGGGGTAAAAATTACTATTCCACCTCCAGAGAGTGCAACAGTAGGGCAAGTGTTGGATAGCATAGTGGTAAAAATTACTATTCCCACTTCAGAGAGTGCAAAAGTAGGGAAAGTGTTGGACAGCATAGGGGTAAAAATTACCATTCCGACTCCAAAGAGTGCAACAGTAGGGAAAGTGTTGGATAGCATAGGGGTAAAAATTACAATTCCAACTCCAGAGTGTGCAACAGTAGGGAACGTGTTGGATAGCTTAGGGGTAAAAAGTACTATTCCAACTCTAGAGAGTGCAACAGTAGGGAAAGTGTTGTATAGCCTAGGGGTGAAAATTACTATTCCCACTCCAGAGAGTGCAACAGTAGAGAAAGTGTTGGATAGCATAGGGGTAAAAATTACTATTCCCACTCCAGAGAGTGCAACAGTAGGGAATGTGTTGGATAGCGTAGGGGTAAAAATTACTATTCCAACTCCAGTGAGTGCAACAGTAGGGAAAGTGTTGGATAGCGTAGAAGTAAAAATTACTATTCCCACTCCAGTGAGTGCTACAGTAGGGAAAGTGTTGGATAGCGTAGAGGTAAAAATAACATATAAATAATTAAAATAATAATTAAAATAATAAGGATTTAATTATTAAATAACAATAACTTAATTGCCACTACCAATAAATACTTAATAAATAAAAATTACCAATGAATAATTACAAATTAATGATACATAGTACCAATAAATACCAAATAAAAATTACCAGATTAATTTTCAATACCAAAAAACAATCATTATTAAAAATAATTTACCAATTAATATTTAATACAAAATACATTATTGATAAATACCAATCAATGATAAATAATGAAAAATATTTGCCAATTAATAATTAATGAACAATACATTAATTTTCAAAAACACAAATATTGATTTAAGATATATTATCAATTATTAAATAAGCAATAAATTATTTTCCAATACCCAATAATAAAATTAATAATTACTTGAATAGAATTACATTACTTCCCACCCTAGTCCCCTATAAACCCACAGCACACTCCAATACTAAATTAATACACTTAACATAATAACCAATGAATCAATTAATAAAAATGAATTACCAATTAATAAAAATTGATTACCAATTATTAATTATTTAACAATAAATTAATTATCAATACCAATAAATACAAATAAATAATTGCTTAATTATAATGAAATTACTTCCCACCCTATTCCCCTACAAACTCACAACCCGCTACAGAATTAAAAAACAAAATGTATTTAAAAATAATTACTAATTCCTACATTTTTTAAAATTAATTTACTATAATTAAATTACTTCCCACCCTAGTCCCTATAATCCCACAACCCGCTAAGGTACTTAAATGCATAATTTACTTAAAAAAACATTACTAACCTAATAAAATACATAAGACTACTAATATAAATATTGATATTAGTAACATTGATATTTTTGCTATCGATATTACTACCTTCGATAATAACAAAAACGATATTTCTTACCTTCAGGTCGATATTTTGGTCGTCGATATTATTGATTTCGATATTCTGTCCCTACGATATTTACAACTCGATATTACTGTAGGTCGATATTTAAAACTCCGTATTTAGACTGCGCACCGCAATGAAGATCACGCGCACGTTGCGCTGACTTAATTGCACAGAAACCAAAACTTAAATGAGCCAATAGGCCCATTTCTGTTTCACTTTCTACATGCTCAAGGGGCTATCTCAACCCGCTGAGCATGTAGAAAGTAAGGAGAGGTATCATTGGATAGGCAATTTGGATATCCCCCCAATACGTTTTGGGCCCTTGCCTGTCGTGGGTACTTGACCCACCCACGTGAGTGAGGTTCCATTTTTATCGAGAGACCTGGCGGAATGCAGGGTAGATGGAATGTTGTGGATCCACACAGATTCCAGAACTTTCCACCACAGAAGAGTGAGAAAAATGTGTTTCTTTTTACAAAGTTTGAGGTTTGCAAGGGATTCTGGGTAACAGAACCTGGTGAGAGCCAAACAAGTCACCCCATCCTGAATTCCACTGGGTGTCTATTTTACAAAAATGTATAGGTTTGCTAGCTTTCCCTATGTGTCAGCAGAACTAGGGTTAGAAATCTACAGCTAGCCAGGTTGCAAAAAAAGGGCAGTTTTCACTGTGATGATGTGGTGCGTCCACGTTGCATTTTGGTCCGTTTCCTGTGATGTGTACTAAGCCTACCCACACTAGTGATGTACCATTTTTCTCTGAACACTTTGGGGAATGCAGGTGAGTGTGATTTTGGGGATCCATGCAGATTCCAGAACTTTCCACCACAGAAAAGTGAGAAAAATGTGTCACTTTTTACAAAGTTTGAGGTTTGCAAGGAATTCTGGGTAACAGTACCTGGTGAGAGCAAGACAAGTCACCCCATCCTATATTCCCCTGGGTGTCTAGTTTACCAAAAATTATAGGTTTGCTAGGGTTCCCTAGGTGCCAGCAGAGCTAGGGTTCGAAACCTACAGCTAGGCAGTTTGCAAAAAAATGGTCAGTTTTCACGGTGAAAATGTGGTGTGTCCACGTTGCATTTTGGTCAGGTTCCTGTTGTGGGCACTAGGCCTACCCACACTAGTGATGTACCATTTTTCTCTGTAGACTTTGGGGAATGCGGGTGGGTGAAATTTTGGGAATCCACGCAGATTCCAGAACTTTCCACCACAAAAAATTGAGGAAAATTAGTTTTTTTACAAAGTTTGAGGTTTGCAAAGAATTCTGGGTAACAGAACCTGGTGAGAGCCAGACAAGCCATCCTATCCTGGATTCAACTGGGTCTCATATTTTCAAAAATGTTTAGGTGTGCCAGGCTTCACTAGGTGCCGGCAGAGCTAGGGTTCAAAATCTACAGCTGGGCAGTTTGCAAAAAAAGGTTGTTTTCACTGTGAAAATGTGGTTTGTCCACGTTGCATTTTGGGCCATTTCCTGTCGCGGTCACTAGGCCTATCCACACAAGTGAGGTACCATTTTTCTTGGAAGACTTTAGGGAATGCAGGGTGGCTAGAATTTTGTGGATCCACACAGATTCCAGATCGTTCCACCACAGAAATGTGAGGAAATTGTGTTTTTCTTTTTACAAAGTTTGAGGTTTGCAAGGGATGCTGGGTAACAGAAACTGGTGAGAGCCAGAAAAGTCACCTCGTCCTGTATTTCCCTGGGTGTATAGTTTTCAAAACTGTATAGGTTTGCTTGGTTTTCTTAGGTGCCGGCAGAGCTATTTTCAACTGTTAGTTTCTATAAAGAAACCGTGAAGTATCTACACAAATGACCCGTTGCTGAATTCAGAATTGTGTCTACTTTTCTGAAATGTATAGCTTTCCAGGACCCATTATTGCTTTCATACCAATTTCTACCAATAACTAGAAGAAGGTTGACAGCACAAATAATAGCAGAAATAGACAATGTCCCAGTAAAATGGCAACACTATGTAAAAAAGTTTGGTTTTCTGACAAAAGTGTGTCAGTCCCTGAAAGCTGGGGAAATGATGATTTCAGCCCCACAAACCTTTTGTTAATACCATTTACAGAGAAAGAAACCAGCTTTCATTTGCAAACTTTTTTCCCATACCCCCCAAAAGGATGCTGGGTCACAAACCCTGGGTACCTTAACAATCTCCATGATGTAGGAAGAAATGCACGCAAATTTGGCGTGGATACATTATGTGATCAAAAGGTTACCGGGTCCTATTCGCAAACTTCCCCGAATAGTAAAAACAAAAGGCTTAGCACAAGGGGGGAAAAAACCTAGCAGCGAAGGGTTTAAATGATCGATTTCACCCTAGCCAGCAAATATTCTGGAAGAAAGACAAAAAACCTGTGTATCTTTGGTACCCAACCCTCCCACCTCATGATCCTGTGTATTCCTCACAGAGTGATCGAGTAGATGACCTAAGTATTCAAAAGTGGTGCTTGTCAATTGCACATGGGGATCAGAGTGATGCTGACACAGAAGACGTACAGTGATGTCATGCGTCGTTATCTCGCACCTCTTTTGTGTGTGACGGAATACATCAAATACATTTCTGTGGCTTACCCAACATGCATAAAGCCCATATTTTTTATGAATTTACAGTTATCTGACACAAAAAAACAATCACAACTTTGGATAGGTTAGTGATCGGTTGCCTCTCCACCTTATGCTCCTTCAGACAGACAACCACACCTTAAAGAATTCAGTCAGCCGAATACTTATTGAGTAAATACAGTAGATCAAGGAACACAATGTTGTCATTTTTCCTTGAAGAGAATATCGTTATCTTATTTGTATAAATATGAGATATGAAGCAGACTCTTTGATAGAAACATCAATGGGGTACATGCTTGAATCTAAATATTGAACTATAATAATTGATACTAATTATAACAGATAGCAGCTTGTGTAAAGAAACACACCTTTCCTTTGATGTGTTGATTATTAAGCTGCAATGAATGTGTGAATAACTAGAAATCTGCATCTGCTCAGATCTTGCCTGCAGCAGAGGCCTGCAGTCCAGGTCCCCCAACAGGGATACTATAGGGAAGTTTTATCTAATAAGGTTAGGGCATGTATTATGGGTTCATCAGTTTTATGTCAGGAAGGCTGAAAGACTAATGCGCAAAAACTGTTACATAGGAACTTATCCTCCAATAACGGTTTAGACTTCTTTCATTCAGGTTGACCCCGAAATGTGTGCAGCCCCTTCACACTTCTCTCTGTTGTTCACAGGGCTTTGGTGAACTCATTTCCATTGTTGGACTCACTTGCCTGGGAGAGAATATTAAAGTATACAAATAAAAAAAAACCTTGTCCCTAGGACATTGCTACTTTAGTATATTATTTCAATAAAACGACCAAATGTCAGTTTCTACTGACGCACCACCAGACCGAATTTTAATCTTTATGTGTGCTCACCTATAACGTCCAAATTCGTTAAAAACTGGAGAAGTTCCTTGTGAAATTTCAAAAAGACAGTCAGTACATCAACAATGAATTGTGCAAAAAAATGTGTGAAGAACAAAATTACCCCTCACGGGCGCACCACCAACGGGGTTACTGGCTGGTACTCACCAGATAAAGCCCCTTTTATCATCATCGGTAGTCATTTGTTCAAAAATAAATGTGTCGAACAAAAAACAAAACAACTGAACAAGAGCAAGGAGTGACCAACATTCACTCCTGTGTGACAACAAGTGGTTAAAACCAACAGCCACACATTACACACAACTTTATTCTAAATTTTTAAGCACGTCGGGCTGAAGACGGCTGGAATGCCAGAAACCGGTCCTCGGAAGCTTGTTTCCGGTCCAGGGAAGATATGGCTTGGCAGTTCGGGCTGGACTGTTCCCATGAGGCACAGGGTCAGACTGATTTGCATATAGCCATGTCTGAACTGGGGTGGCAGAGTGGGCTAAAGAACGGTGATGGATTAAACCCAGATCTTTCGACTGGGTGTGAGTGTTTGATTGATTCAGATGCTCCGTCCATCACCACCCCCTTTTGTACCGCTTTTGGCTGCCATAAGTGTGGCAGGGTATGCTCAGACGTGAGTCCCTTGCTCACTTTGCCACTGGATTCAAGCAAGCCGGGCTGAAGACGGCTGGAATGCCAGAAACCGTTCCTCGGAAGCTTGTTTCCGGTCCAGGGAAAATATGGCTTGGCAGTTCAGGCTGGACTGTTCCCATGAGGCACAGGGTCAGACTGATTTGCATATAGCCATGTCTGAACTGGTGTGGCAGAGTGGGCTAAAGAACGATGATGGATTAAACCCAGATATTTTGACTGGGTGTGAGTGTTTGATTGATTCAGGTGCTCCGTCCATCACCACCCCCTTTTGTACCGCTTTTGGCTGCCATAAGTGTGGCAGGGTATGCTCAGACGTGAGTCCCTTGCTCACTTTGCCACTGGATTCAAGCAAGCCGGGCTGAAGACGGCTGGAATGCCAGAAACCGGTCCTCGGAAGCTTGTTTCCGGTCCAGGGAAGATATGGCTTGGCAGTTCGGGCTGGACTGTTCCCATGAGGCACAGGGTCAGACTGATTTGCATATAGCCATGTCTGAACTGGGGTGGCAGAGTGGGCTAAAGAACGGTGATGGATTAAACCCAGATCTTTTGACTGGGTGTGAGTGTTTGATTGATTCAGATGCTCCGTCCATCACCACCCCCTTTTGTACCGTGTTTCACACTTTATGGCAGATTCATCAGGGCTGACACCTTGTCACTGCACCAGAGTTGGACACCTTGTTCTCTCTGACCTCTACCAGTGTTCCTTTTTCGTACCGGCTGAAGAGGTAAAACTATTGGCTCCCAAAGGTGTGTCTGTGTTTGAGCCCTGCGATTGTTTCATCAATCGTAATGAGCTACTCGGAGCTCAGCGTCTCCTCCTCGAGAGAATATTAAAGGCCTGATTTTGAGTTTGATGGGCAGTACTCTGTCTGTCTGGTTCGGCAGAGTACATTACCTCTACCATCCTGACAGACTACTGTCATCAAATTTAGAGAATGTTGTTGGACAAGCAGCCACCTCTGTTCATTGGTCAGGACGACATCATGGCCAATGTACAAAACATGTGTGGATGTCTGCCATCTGGTTTGAATACCGCCCACCAAACTTAAAAAAAAAATGCTTTTCAAAGACAAGCTCCTAAAGTGAGAGTATGTTTTAAAAAAACTAAAAAACTCATAATCCCTACACCCTGTGATTTTGGATTTATTTCCTGCAGCCATATTACAGAAAGTGTCTTGGGGCACGTGTGCCAAATTTGTGCACTCCTGGGGCACTTTGGTACTACCAAACGCACTGCAGATGTGTGTGCACCCCTTCTGTTATACAGATAACGCTGGTGCACATTAAGTACCGAAGCTAGCTCAAGAGGGTGTTCCCTCATCTACAAGGTGGCGTGTCTCATGCAAATGAGGGAATCTCCTTACAGCTGTGCCCACAATGTATTATGGGTGTGGGCACAAAGCCAAAGAAGCTATCAGGAGGTGCACTGAAAGTGCACCACAAAAAGGTGACCACTATCAGTGCGCCCCTGCTGGCAGCCCTCTGGTGGGGAAAAGGAAGTCCCATGGACCCCCCAGATATCCCCTTACCAGTCACTCATTACACCCGCCTGCAAAGGGATTCTTAAAGTGCAGGCGGTGTGTGCCTGCACAGTAAAACACAGAGCTACTTTGACGCAGCTGCTCCTTATTTCAGTTGAAGCACTGCCACCAAGACAGCATGGGTTCACGGCTGCCCTGGGGGTAGCGCATTCACTGTAATAGGGCACAACTTCCCTGTTTGCGCATGGCGTACCTATTTAAAGGTGCATCGTGGCACAAAGAGAGAAAGTGCCCTGCCCCAGGTGTCAATATGAGGGTAACACCAAAAGATATTACCCATGATAAGAAACCAAGGAGCGTCTCTGAAAAGTTTTATTAAGAGCAAAACACCTGTCAGGAAGTTCAAAAGTAACTCTTTCCATTTTGTAGCCCACTTGTTCCCGATCAAAAGAGTTGTTAATCATGGGTAAGAAGAAAACCAATTCACTCCCAGGAACAAAAGGTCAACACAAGCACAACTGAGTCAAATTCCACTATATTTGACTTCTGTGATGGGAACTATTAACACTGGAATTGGGCTAGTGGTGGGTAGGATAGCCACTGTTGAAAGACAGTTGTCTGAACATCTGTCAAGCAACATGGAGTGCCTGGGGATACCAGAGAACCCAGGCATTGATAAAGGAAATGCCAGGAAGAGTGAAGGGGGAGTAAGGAAAGAGCTCATAAAATTAATAGAAGGAACTCAAGACCCAAGACAGATATTTCAGTAGCGACCAACACACTGCCCAAGTCGCTTCCACTTAAATGGGAAGGAAAATACTCTCCTGGTCTTCCAGCGAAAGAAGGGGCAGTGAGCCAAAACTCAGGAATGTTGAAGGATGCTACCATAAATTGCCAAAAGAAGCAAATTAGCCAATCAGGGAAAATTGCTTCAATGGATTTGGCATCCCTTGGAGTCTAAGATAAAGAAACACTGTTCTAAATGTTTTACAAGTTAGCGGATCCATTAAAGGCTTTTACACAGTAGTCTTACATACATTAAAATTGATGGACGATGAATTAAAATGATTTTAAAATACTAATTCATGATACTAGTAAGCCCCAAGAGAGTATCCTTATGTAGCTCTTGCACTCAGAGAACCAGGCAATAGCTGTGCGAACTGCACTCTAGGCACCTCAAGTTGTTAACATCCTGAATTTCTCATCCCTAGGAAGACATCAACAGATTGTTGTGAAGCCTTGTACTGCCCTTGATCAGTCCTGAAATCATTGCTATGACAAAACAACTAGTCATCCAATTATCTGTATCTATCTCCAGCTCCCCCTAGAATGTACTTCATATGTTATGGTCTTGGAGTATATTCCCATGATGGCACAATCCATTGCAATTAACAAAAAGCCAGCTTCCTGACTCAAAAAGTATTTAGAGTGGGCATATGATCTACCTGTGGAAATATTCTATATTAGAAAGATCCCTTGGATTAGCAATCACGCAAAGGAATCCCCAGGGACATCAAAATATTTTTTTTGTAGGAATTGTACTGCAACATCTGTCTCGGTTAGCCTATAAACCTGGCTTCCTGAAAGCCCAACCATTGAGGTATTTTTACAGCCCATTCGACATGCCCAATGAATCCCATCTTTTTGCTGCTGTTTCTATTGAGCTTAATTCCCTAACTGTGTATAACATTAATACTCTAGACACCTCACTTTTTAAAATTGCTTAAGATGGTGCCTTAAACCTTTTGCCCCGGGACACTTTTTCGAGTCGCTGTGCGCTGTAAAAATTGTTATAACGTACAAGGAACAACTACAAAGTTCTTGCTTCAGTCGAGCACATGGATTGACTGACTGATACTGCTGTAAATATTTCCATTCACCAGAAGAGAAGACAAAGTGTTTTGCCTGCAGAGCCCACCCCACAAGTCCCGATTGTCTAAAGCCTCGCCACCCTCTATTAGCGCTCCTGTGCACCAGGCATTATGGTGTATTTATGGAATGCTGCAGGAACCTACTCAAAACTATCAAATCCAGATTGGTTGTCTTTTGTGAATGATGTGATATCATTTGCTGTCAAGAGACATTGGACATAGATAATTTCTTCCTAAATGGATGCTACTCATTGTGCAGTCCAGCACTTCAATCAATTTCAGGCAGAGCAAAAAGAGATGTGGCCATGTTGAGTTCAGCTAAACTGCCCAAACTCTCTGTCAATCAAGTCCAATGCACGATTTTAATCAAAGGCTGCTCTTCAGGATTCCTGAAACTTCTGATTTTATGTTGATTACATTTCTTTACAATATTTTTGATGTCAGATCCACCCAGGTAATTGATGGTCATGGCTAAATTCCAGAAGTACAGTTTTTTTCTCAGGGTAGAAGATTGTATCATTTGCTTATGCAATGCAGGTAACACCTCGACTTGAGGTTTGTTGGACACTGAAGGATGGAGATGACACATTTCTGGCATATCCCATGTGGGGACATGTCCAATGTTAATCTCCAATAATTTGTTTTTTTCTTTGAGTATAAGCCCCCAAATATGAGAGAACCCCCTACATATAAGGGAAATACTAAGTGCAGTACCATTGATTTCATGTTATTGCCCTTGGACATTGCACCTTTACTGTCAGATTCAACATAGTTTCTAGCTGCACTAGCAACCGCAATCTGATTACCACATTTTTCAGTCTAAATTTAACAGGTGGTAGTACCAAGGCTGAGAGTCTGGAAATAAAATATACATGGAATAAGAGGGTCACAATTAAGTGTAAGTTAACAATGAGCAATTCATGTGTGAGCTTAAAAGAGACAATCAGAACGCAGTCACAGCAAGCACAAGTCAAGATGAAGATCCTTGTACTGTTGTAGAAGCATTTAAATAATTGTGCTCCTCCATTTCCTTGTTATTTTTACACAAACCACTTAAAAGCAAGCAGCTGCATGGCTGGTTTAATCATGCCTGCATAGCTGCCCATAAAAATCTCAAATCAGCTCTTAGTAAATGTTAGATCTCTAAGGACGAAATCCTTACTACCAGATGAGTTTAAAGGAAAATCCTAGCTAAAAGGAAAGCAGAAATTAGATCAAAAGCCTGGGAGGACTTAGAAGCAGCTGGCAAATTAAAGGACAGTAACGCTTTTTGGAAAGCTGTTTAACTTCTTATTTTCTCTGATTAATAAAGGTTGAGCTCCTATCCCAGTGAATGCATGGGTCACGCACCTTACCAAGTTCTTCAAACCAGCTTGTTGAGAAAGAACTTGTAGAAAAGGGTAAAACAACTTATGAATTGGGTTGCTGCTCTCCTTATGAGTGAGTCAATTGTTATTAAGAACACAGGGGCATATTTACAAGGGCTTTATCTCTGCTTTTTTGCCTAAAAAAGCGGAGATAAAACCAGCGCCCTATTTACAAGAGGGTGCTAACATGCATAATCGCATGTTAGCACCCTTTTTCCCAACGCCTCCCTTTGCATCTCCAATGAGATGAAAAGTGGGCGTTACTGGGCGTACCCTTGATGGATTACCTTGCAAATATCGCTGATGTTAACATCGCAATATTTTGACGTTTTCGCCAACATCTAATGGCTGCTAAAATCCTTAGCCATCCCTAACATAGTGAGTGGATTATGCTGATACGACTCTGTGGGTCATATCAGCAAGGTTATCGCCGTTTTGCAGGGAACATCTCTGGAAAACCAGCGATGTTCCCTGCAAAAGGGCGATAACCTCGCTATCTCTGGAATTTTTATCGCCTTGGAGAAACGCGTTGTTAATAATGCGCTACCAGGGCGATAAATACCAGCGATAGCCTGCGATAATATTATTATCTTTAAGCACGGCCAGCGAAAATAATCGTTGGCCGTTGCTAATATGCCCCGTAATTCTTGCAATTAACATGTGCCTCCCCCTTAAAGAGCCCCATAGTCCATACTGAGCCCATTGAACTTTTTTAAAGGTAATATATAATTCTGGACCCCTTTGTTAACACATATCCAAAGAGATGCCATAGTAGGCCCACGAGTACAATCGTGGAAGGAGATAGTTGTTGTATCAGTCTTTAATAAAGAGAATAGGTATCTCCCAAGTTCTTAACGCCCAATCTCACTATTGGATTGAATCATCAAGATCTTAGGCAGAGTATTGCTCTCAGTTTTGGAGGTATGAGCATGGACGTATTTCTAGGAGTCGCAGCCACGACTCCCTGGATTGCCCCTGGCCTCAGAGGTGGCAAAATAAGTGCCTGGACACAGGGACAGCTCTTCCTAATGGACGCTGGTTGGGGCTTCACTTGCCTGGTTTCTCCCACTTGTTTTCATATACAAATAGTGAATATTATTATTCAATGTTAGTGTAATAAACAAAAATAGAGTACATTAGCTGGAATATGACCCTATCTGGAAACTAAGGTTTGTAAAAAATGCTGCTAAATGTATGTGTTTATAGGCGAGAGACTGTGTGAATGTTTTAGTATGTGTAAGAATGTGTGTGTGAGTCATAGTAAAGGTCAGAAGGCCAGGGCCGGACTGACCGTTGCGGGCACCGGGCAATCCCCCGGTGCACCGCAAGGGTGGGGTCGGTTTTGGGCCCCTGGGGGCCGTTTTTGTTATTAGGGAACTATGTCAAGGCCATGGGAAGGGCTATTGACATGGTCGTTATGGAACTCCACTGTGCTTTCGACAAGTTCCATTTTTCCAAACTGTGGGGTATTACAGGGGAGATGGTCATTGGAAAAGCATTGATAGATCTGTTACGTAGAATGCCTTAGGACACATCGGTCAGGATTAATTTTGGAATGAAAGGAGAACTCTCTTCCAAAATGAAATCCACTCTTGGATCCTAATCTTAATAGCACAAACCACAAATGAGCTACGAATTCTTTTAGAGGCTTGCAACACTTTTATGACTAAAGTAGGTCTTAAGACTAATTTTAACCAAATCATTCATGATGAATGTGGGCCCAAAAACTCCAAATCAAAGAGATACTGCACTGGAGAGAGCGAGGTGTCTAAAGTCGAAAATGTACATCCCTGGGCATATCTTTTGATTTTCTTATAAATTGGGATTCTTTACTTAATCTAAGGGCACACCAACTTCAAATGTCTCCATTGAGTCTGTCTTTCGCTTTGTCTCAAGAGAGCACCATAAACCGTTGAGGGAATAATCCACAATGTACCACAGCAAATGTGTTGCAATGGGGAGCTACAGTGCTGGTGTTTGGGGGTACGCAAATGTAGAATTACAGCAAAAGGTGGAAAGCAGCTTTATATGTATGGCTGATAGCCGTCCCACAATCTTCGTCTACTCTCGTGTGCCAGTCTGAGGTAGAACTTGGTTATTTGGAAGGTACCGTCAAATGAAGTCCCTTTTTTCGATGGATGAGGATTTGGGGTAATCCAGAAGCGAACCTTAGGAGCGGAATTATTGCTGATTGTTTATCTTTTAACAATGTGTCTGTCATTTCGTGGCTGGCTTACCCGAAACAAGCTTTTGTTACCTTATGAGTTCTAGAGCTGTTCTCTAATCCAAAGAGTACTGCAAACACATCAGATCCTTGTTAGAAGTTTATTCTTTAATTTTTGCAATAAGACTCGTATGGAGGAAATTCAAAACTCTCAGATTGACAGCCACTATCAGCTTTTATATTTATAATCAGAGTTTTGCATTCCATTATTTCTAATATTCAGCACATGTTTTTTCTCACGTGAATACCATTCAACTCTATTCATTTTAGTGGTGTTCCCAATGCAGGGATCCTGGGTCAAGTTTATCATTGAGTTGCGTCACCCTTGCGCTACGCACGAGGGAACAAGGGCAATGCAACTACTGAGTCAGATTTATCAGTCCGCAAAAGGTCACCTTCCATGTCCTTGTGTGGCTTGACAAATCTAGAGTAATGCAACACAAGGTAAATTGCTGAGTTGTGTAACCCGGCCCCAGGGAGGGGTTCGATAGGTAGAGCGTGGGTGTTCCTACGCATTCACCCATGGATTTTGGTGCATTCCTAGATTTACCATTGCTGGTAGACCTGAGAATGCGTCAAAATACTACACCTCCCCAGGTGCGGCATGAACGAGAAGAAATAGCTTTTATTTCTTCTCACTTTTCCTCTTTCTATGTGTGGTACATTCTGCAGCCACATAGAAAAAGGAAAATGCATCAGATGATTAAATTTGTGACGGGAGGTGTCCCTCCCTAGACAAAAACAATCCTGTCGGGAGGCAGGCATTCTTGCAACACAGCACAAGGGGGCCTTCGTTGGTGCTAGGTAGTACATTGTGCCACAATGTAAGGAAATGCAAAAACAACAATTGATGGACAGAATGTCATACATTCACCCCAGTACAGACATCTGGGCCTAAATCCATTGTTTTTTTGCTCACCATGCCCTTCCAGTTTGAACCCAGCCATATGCAAATCCGTCTTGACCCTGCACCCAATGGGAAGAGTCCAGCCCAAACTGCCAGGCCAGGTCCTCCCTGGACTGGAAACAAGCATCCTAGACCGGTTGTAAGGAAAGGCAAGAAATGCGCCATATGTTGTTAAATACTGTGCATTTCTGCCTTTTCTCTTTCACATAGTGCAGCACAGCAATATGGCTTGCTGCACTATGCCACATGAAATAATGATAAAGCTGCCCCTTGATTTTTAAATCTTCCTAGTTGCCCTTGTGACAGACAATGTATCGAAGAAAAGCACAGTCATGTTATGCTTTTTTGCACTTTGCCTACCTCTCATCGGAATCACTTTTTATCCACATCCCTATGGGACTTCAATATTAGATAGTACAAATTAATTGTAATCTTCCTACAACTGCTATGCTAATTGCGAACATGCCTTCCGGAGAGGTGTGGCTCACTGTGGAGAGGTGTGGCTCACTGGTTAGAGGCGGCAGACCTGTAAGCAGAGAACGGCCCGGGACCAGGGTTCAATTCCTGACGCGGCAGGGTCTTGGACCAGGGTCAACGGACTTGATAATTCTCGCCTCAGTGCCTACTCTAACCAGGGAACACACTCGGTAACTCTGGGCATTAAGCTTGCCTCATCTCTACAACAGCCCCCCACAGACACCGGGGATGCCTGGTTTCACCCTGGAGATACCCAGAAAGGGACCATCTCACAGGGAAAACCAGGACGGGTTCCCCAGCGGGCTACAGCGCCAGGACACTCGGGTAGAGTAACAGTGCGCTTTACCAGTATCCCACATTTACATTTACATTATATTACATGCTCACCAATAGTGACTGCTACCGGACTCCGGTGGTGGGGCAAGGGGGGAGTAGGCGGGGGAAATTTTAAAGATAAAATGAAAAAAAACACTTACCTGGGTACGGCCTGTGTTCCTGCCAACTCTCCTCCAATCCTCTTCATGATATTGCCTTCTTACTGTCTGGGGTCAGGCAGCAGGAAGCACCCGGGCTCCTAAGTTTCCCTAACCAATCACAACGCTGCAGCGTTGTGATTAGTCTGAGTGCCAATTAACATGCTCCTCCCAGGATTGATGCATGTAGGTTAATGTGCTTCGAATGTATTTTAATAATGCCTGGAATTGTTTTTATGTACACTTTATGAGTGTATGTTTGTAGTTTGTCCGCAGGCGCTTTTATAACTACTTTAGCTGAATAAAGATAAATTGACTGAGTGGCTGACTGAACCAAGGGAGTAGCCGGAAAATTGAAATACCCCCTGCTTGAACCATGCATCTAATCACAACAAGCATATGCAATGCCATAGGTCTCGCTTTTGTTAAAGTTAGAGCTGTTGGCTTTGAAAATAACAATATTTTTTACTTTTTTCTTAAAACATATTTTATTGGGTTTTTAAAGTACCTCACAAGCAATTGCCCGACATAAACCAGTTTTAGACAGGATAATGGCATATTACCAAATATGGGAATATGATTGGGTAGATTGTGCATACATAACAAAAGTGAAAAACAAAACTTTAAGCAGACTGTCCCACCCCACCCACACTTGCAAGCATTTGCAGATACAAATATATGTCGAAAAAAGGAAAACACAATGTCAGATAATATGGCTTCTAGCATCATGTGGAAACTGCTGTTTAAGGGGGTTGCGAAGGAAGAGAAGGCCGGTCTGTGCCCCTCTAGGTAGCCCATCGAGACCAGATTGTCTTGTGCTTTTGAGTGCAACCCAGTGCTTGGAAAACAGCTATTTCTGCACCCATGCAGTTTTTTTTGGGGGGGGGGCTTATGCAGATTATATATAGCGCGAACTCGACCTGAAGGTATTGGAGCGCTTTACATGAGCACCGGTTACGTTACCTAAGGACACATTCAGGCACAGGGAGATTACGTGATTTGCCCAGAATCACAGGATGAGGACGCAACCCAGAGGCTCGAACACTGGTTTCCAGCACCAAAGTCGGCAATCTAGCCAACGGACCACATCCTCTCCCCAGTTGTCAAGTTCCTATCACCATTTTCCTATTGTCAATGGGGAAGTTCCTTTCCATAACTAAGCGATATCACGTTTGGCAATTGTGAGCGCGAGGAAGAATAAGTGTTGTTTGTAACAGTTCTCCCCTATATCATCCGTACTATGGAGGAGGAATAGTCTATGGTCAAAGCTGAATTCAACCTGAAACACTGCCTGACCGAAGTATTTCAATGGATGGACAATAACCACCTGAAATGCAATACGAGCAAAACGGAGATCCTCCCGATCGGCACAAATATCTCCTTCTGTCCAGCACTCTGGTGGCCGGATAATTCTGTTGCCCCTCCCCAGACAGTGTCGTCGGCTAGGAATCTCGGCGTCATCTTTGACTCCGAACTCTCCTTTGACCAGCATGCCAGAACCGTCGCAGGTAAATGCTTCGGAACGATCAGATCTCTGAGAAAGTTTTTCGACTTTCTCCCCATCGATGCCAGAAAGACGGTGACAATCGCACTCATAATCTCACGATTGGATTACTGCAACGGCTTGCTCGCAGGAGTTAAAAAGAGCACCATCTTAAAACTGCAGAGCGTACTTCACACAGCCGCCCGTCTCGTCCTAGGCCTACCTCGCAGATCATCTATCTCTGCAGCGCTTCGTTCACTTCACTGGCTCCCCCTTCACAAAAGGATTCTCTTTAAAATCCTGGTCACAGCCTTTCGTGCCTACAACAAGACAGGCCCTAAATACCTCACCAGGCGCTTTCCCCACTACGTGCCCAGCCGTCACCTTCGTTCAACCGCTGACAATCTCATCCTTCTCCCGAAATACAATCTGAAAACGAAGGGTGAGAAGACCCTCAGTTTCCTTGCAACTAAAGCTTGGAACAAACTACCCAAAACCCTTAAACAACAAACCCAGGAAAAACCCTTCAGAAAGCTTATAAAGACATGGATCTTCAATCTCCCGGACAACTACTCCAAAGCTTCCATCTAATCCTCTTGGACTGGTTCATTTAGGTTTCTAAGCGCCAAGATGCTCCCTCCGGAGCGAACGTTGCGCTCTATAAATACCCTACAAATACAAAATACAAAATACAAATACAAAGTGGGAGGTCCCAGGACAACACATCTCTGAGGCAGGTCAAGACTCTGCCCATCACAGCATAGGCATTAAGGAGATGCAATGACTCCCATCCTCCAGAGATGAAGGCGTGTATAATATACGGAATGAACATATTTAAATTGAGTGAGACGGTATCTGGAAGGCACCGTAGCACCTGTAGGACTAGCTATACCCTCTGCCCAATCGTCATCGGTAATTTCTGGGATATCATCTTGCCATGCCTTCCTAGTCTTATGGAGAGTCATGGTGGAGTGCGTTGTCAGTGTTTGGTAAATTTGCCTAATTTTATGTGTGCCCAAATCAGTCATAAGGTACCGGCCCTCTAACGGGTGGAATTCAGGAAGGTCATCTAATTGTTGAAACGTTGGAGTGAGAGCATGTCGTAATTGGAGATATTTATACAACTGGGTTTTATGAAGACAAAACTCTTCCTGTAGTCACTGGAAGGATTTTAAAGTGGTAACCGCATGACATCCCTTAGTGTGGAGATGCCAATCCTATCCCACTGACAGAACCCTTTCAATGTTGTCACCTGGCGTAGGTAGGTACCATGTCAAAGGGGCGTTTTCTGAGTCAAATGCCCATGCCAACCCATTAGCCGGACTGTATATCTCCACAGCCAAAGTTGTTCTGCCGGCATGGGGTAGAGATTCTGTGAGCTTTATAACAGCCGTAGGAGGGGAATCCCTTCCATTGCTTTGTTTTCCAGGGCAAACGCCAGGTCTGTGGGTGTGTTATACCTCAAATCATTAATGACCAGGAGGTGACCGGCCACATAATACGAGTACACATCGGCAGCAGCTATGCTGCGCAATATTTAAATTGTACACAGGTCAGTAGTACCACTCTATCTGCTCCCCAGCCCCATAAGAGTTTATTAAGTATATCGTTAATTTGCACAAACCTTGAACGTGGTATATGACATGGGAACTTTTGAAGTTGATGCCCACTCCACGAGCCGCTCGCAGCAAAAACCATCCCCAAATATGGGAACATGCTCACAGAGTCTAACTTATCGGACCCCACATGTATGGTTTTAAGCTTCCATTTCCCAGGGCCACATGGCATAATAATAGATTTTTTTAAATTCACACGTAAGTCTAGGGCCTCCATATATTGTACAAAGGTTTTAACAAGTAGACGTAATGCGTTTGGGGTGCGGCCCATAAGGACCGCATTGTCTGCATATAGGAGGACCGGTAGTGGTTGCCCCTTAATTATTGGAACAAATGGTGTCTGTTTTAGACAACTGCTTAGTCCGTTAATATAAATAATAAAAAGCAGGGGTGCTAAAACTCACCCCTGTCTGACCCCTCTTCCTACTTTAATTGCACTGGAGACTTCCCCGCCCTTCCCTATTCGAACTTGTGCTTTAAGGTCGGTGTGGAGATAAGCCAAAAAATTTACAAGGGTTTCATCCAATCCATAATTCAAAAGGATGGGCCATAATTTAGCCCTATTGACTAGGTCGAATGCGGATGAAAGATCCATGAATGCGAGGTAAATCGGGGAGGATCGGGCAAGGTTGTACTTGTCGATCACTAATTTCAGATTCAAGCACTGCTCGACCGTGCCCACCCTACTTCTGAACCTCATCTGACAGGGATCCAATAATCCACAGTCTTCTGTCCACTCCAACACCCTGTTATAAAGAACCCGCCCCAGGATCTTTAGGGTATTATCTAAGAGCGAGATTGGTCTGTAATTAATCGGGTCAGCTTTATCGCCCTTTTTGAATATTGGGACGATAGTGCTAGTAGACCAAGTATTAGGCATTGGCACTAGGGGCAGGCTGTTAAAGACGTTAAGAAGAATTGGTGCCCATAAGTCTGGGCTCCACTTAATAACATCGATTGGGAGTCCATCCGGACCTGGGGCCTTATTTCCTAGGCTCTGTCTAATAGCCATTTCTACCTCCTGGAGCCCAATTCCCAGGCGTCGCAGTTCCCCGGGGGCAAAACTTGTTGTGTCCTCAGATGGGGTAGCATATACTTTAGAGAAATGGTTCTCCCAAACACTTCTGGTTATAGTGCAGCTTATTGTGTTCAATGGTTTGCCCAAATCTCGCATTTTTCTGACGGCTGACCAGAAGAGAGCACTACTCTTCTGGGTTGCACATCCTACCAGTTCCTCCCACTGCTCAGTTACTAGTATGGCTGTCCGCACAGCAATTTTGGTTTTATAGATTTTCCTTGCTATCTGAACCTCTGAGGTGCATCTAGGTTTTGCCGTTAATGCTCTGCGTATCGCCCTATTCGCTGCCGAACAGGCACAATCAAACCACCTAGGAGCCTTCTCTTTTTTGGGTTCGGGAACTGATAGGCAGGTTTTTATTACGGAACATAGTTTTACAAAATCCGTAACTACCCTTAGACAGTTCCCGTCAGGTAATGAGCAAGAAGTTATCAGGTGGGAGTGATCCTTTTTCATGGTTTCTAATATGGCACCGCTATCAACTCCCCTCCATTTCAATCGCAAGCCATCTCCTGAGGGGGTGATGTCTCGTGCTCCACAAAAATTAAAATATACGGAACTGGGACCTAATCGTAAGACGACCATAAGAGGGTTATGATCTCCAAATGAGGTTTCTAAGATGTTACTCGTTATTATAAGGTCTATTAGGCGAGGGGACATGAAGATAAAATCAATGGTCGAGGAGCAATCTCTGCCTCTAAAGGCAAGGACGTAGAGTTGGCTATGGGCGTGTCCCGCTTCCATGGCATCACTAAGAATATGCTCGGTTAGCAGGTTATCTAATTCCATCCCCCTTCTTTCAGCTTGATCTGTTTGGGGTTTGTCCTTAACCCAGTGTTTCTTTGGGATTTTCGCATTGAAGTCCCCCCCAATGAGGATCCCTATCTCCTCCTCTGTGACTATATTTAGTTTTACATTTGTTAAGACATTCGAGAGCTCTCTAAAGTTGTTATTTGGGACAGAATGAAAATCGTTATTATAAAAATTTATTAAATAAATCCGAATCTTTCTCTTATACTCTAACGGGCACATGCATCATTGAGACATTTTGCACTTCTTAATTTGCGAAAAATAACGAATTGCAAATTAAGAAATGCAAAATGCTATGCATCATTTTTTTCGGTATTCATTTGTGATTCGGTAAAAATCGCAATTTTTACCGAATCCCAAATAAATACCGAATTCTTAAGTGCATTTTCGCAATTCCCATTGATTCCTATGGGCCAAAAGGCCCATAGGAGTCAATGGGAAGGCATTTACAAATTCGCAATTTGTTGATGCATTCCAAGGGTGCAGGGGGGGGGGTCCAAAGGCATGCATTTGTAAGTGCATGTCCTAAGGACATGTGTGTCTGTAACATGACAGTTTCAAAAATGTTTTGCTTTTTGACAGATTTTCGCAAATTACCACGAGGGTCAACCTCGTGGTAATTTGCACTTCCAATTTCAAAATTCGCTATTTTTTACAAATTGATGCATTGCATTTAAGGAATCGCACAAATGCGATTCCTTAATTGCATTTGCATTTTTAAGAAATGCAAAAAATAGCGAATTGTTTCATGCATCCCAAAAACGTATTTAGGAAGTGCAAACGGCCGAATTTACCGATTCGCACCGTTTGCACTTCCTAAATAGGTTGATGCATGTGGGGGTAAAACCTGTAAGTTTGGGTTCATAATTGACAATTCCCTAATGGACCCCCCGGCAGAAATTCTAATTCCAGTAAATAATCCACCTACTGCACGACCTGAAACAGGCAAATCTGGTTTGCCAATGGACAGTTTTTGATCAGGTACATTCCTTCTTACGCCTTTATCTTTGACTAACTCAGTATTTAACAATTTGGGGTATGCATACCCTTGTGAGACTATTGGGAGGGGTATTGGATCGTGTCCTGCCATGTCATTGGAAGACTTTTTTTGAGTAAATGCTGAATCTTCCCCCATTTTGTTTAACACCTCGGGGTTTATGCCGCCCTTCCTAATTACTGCATTATGACTATCAGCCAAACCGATTGCCCTAGTTTTTATACTAGTAATGGGGCAGTATTTTATAACGTCAGCACCCCCGTTCTTGTCTAACCTACTTGGGAGTCAGTCTACTTCCTCTAAACCTGAAAGAGGTGCAAAGCGCTTATTAGTGGTAAAGGTTTCTAATTGACTCAAGAGTGGTATAGTACGTGGGTATCGTGATCTGTGTGTTCTCTGGGAGTGCCCTACTAGAGCCCTGGGATAAAAATAGCTTAAGTCTCGGGCGGTTATACCGTCATTAATGCCCTCAGTATACCAGTCTCTGATGAAGTTTGTAGCCCTGCAGTCTTTAAAATTGATAATAACAATGTCCCCATGTAGATCTTTAGGTCTCCGACCCACCCAGCCTAGCCGTCTAACATGTAAAATCTTACCATCAATGTTGTAAGGTAAAGGTCTGTTCTTCCCTAACCAATGTACCACCTTGTTCTTCAAGTTCTCGTAGCCTTCCAATTCACCCTAGGTAAGGGCCGGTCCTCCTGTGAGTATTATGACATAGGGTTCCGCCTCGGGTGGGAGATCTATGTGTTGAAGCGGGGCATGTAAGTATTTATCCAAGAGAGGTCTCCCACCTCGTTGTCCCTGTCCTTGCCCGTCCCCCTCCATATTTTCATGTCCTTTTGAACTCACATCCCTAGTTTTTATGTGCTTAGATGCTAAAGTAGTTTCATGGTCAGCCAAGATGTTGTTTTCCCCTCTCATTGGCGGATCCCTCTTTTTTGTATGCCCAGGATCTTAGTTTGGGCGTTGTCTACCTGCATAATTATTATTTAACAGAGGTAGCGATTTTGCACAGTTTATCAAGTTATTTGGATTCTGGGCTGATGTCATGGTAGGGTGGGGTGTGTTAGACTTTTTTCCTACCAGTTCCATTAGTGTGTTCATGTTGGTAGTCCCGATGTCTTGAATGGCCCCCAGTTGCTCCGCCAACCTTTTCACCCTTTCTGTGAGTGGTAACAGTAAAGATTTAACCAGATGTTCTATCTTCCCCATCAAATCTGTGGTTAATTGATTTTGAAGGGAGTTGCTAGCTAAATGGTCTTTAATTATTTTAGGGCTGGTAGCAATTTTGATGGATTTTGACCGATTACCTTTTTGCTTGTTACCACCCCGTTTTCTTTTTGTGGCAGGGACTAAACATGTTGTTTTAGCAGTGGTGGCCTTGCTGGGAGTTTTGCCCAATGTAACTGCTACTGTATTCTCCTCCGTGGAGGAATCGATTTGACAATCTCTGCTAATATCGATGGAGATAGATTCCCCCCTCCTAGCCTGTGACTCTGTCAGGTCCTGTAGCTGCAAGGGAATGCCGATATCAGCTAATAGACCCGTGGCAGAGGCATGGCTTGGTGGTGTAATTATTAGCTGTATAGCACCAAGTGAGGAACGCTTATTTTGCAGTTCAGAGGACAGGCACCGCTCAGCATGGGCAATTTCACGCTCTACAGCACATGCGGCGCTTGTGATGTATTGGTCTAGAGTTCCACGTGCAGTCCCCCCCACCAGAGATGTCCTGCCTGGTTTTGGCCGGGCGTTCATTTTACAACTCGCAAAACAAAAATAAACAGAATACAATGAACGAACAACAGGATTTCCAAACACCTTAGTGACAGTGTGCTAGGTATATGGTTGAAATGTCAAAGTTCTTACTTGGCTGATCAGATTTAGTCCAGGGTGTGAAGTTGCGGGTAAAAAGAGAGGGGGCCCAGCCCAGCCCAGCCCGGAGCAGCCCTGGACGGCCACAGACGGCCCGCCCCTTCCCGGGCTTAGCCCGGCGCCGCCAATGCGTGTCCCGCGCAGCGGTGCAGGCGCAGTTCTTTTGAGCGCCTCCAGGCGCGGAAGTGTGGCGAGTGGGCAGCTCTGTCCTGCTAGGGCTTCTGTGGCATGTAGTCCCCCCGCACTGCGGCCGCTGAGGTGAAGGTTAGTGGCGGCAGGGGGGACCGACAGACGTTGGCGCGCTCTCAGCGCAAGGCAAGGCAGGAGTAGCAAAAGTATGCCTCCCTGGCACACGGGCAGATTAGGCAGCGAGATTCGGCAAAGTTCCCGTTCTCCGGTGCAGGGGCAGTTCTTTTGAGCGCCTCCGGGCGTGGAAGTGTGGCTGGTGGGCGGCTCTGTCCCGCTAGGGCTTCTGGGGCATATAGTCCCCCTGCACTGCGGCAGCTGAGGTGAAGGTTGGCGGCGGCAGGGGGGACCGACAGACGTTGGCGCGCTCTCGGCGCCAGGCAAGGCAGGAGTAGCAAAAGTATGCCTCCCAGGCACACTGGCAGATTAGGCAGCGAGATTCGGCAAAGTTTGTACATATAAAAAATCCATGAGGAAAGGAGTACAATAATTCATATAAAATAGAATAAAATACAAATTCATGAGCATTAAAAAAGCACTAACTTAGAAGTTTAAAATTAATGCGGTAAAAACATAGTAAAAATACAGTGATTACATTGGAAATAAAACTAAATAGAATCACTACACAACTATGGCCTGGCCCGAATGATCCACACCCAACCTAGGAATTTTGCCACAGCAATTACTATTGGTTCGCTCGTGTCGTACCTCAGAATCCTTAAAGCTACAGACCCCACCCTTGTGCCCAAATTTCTACAAATAGGTTTTAGCCATTTAACATGTGGGGCTTCATAAGCCGGACATTAAAAAAATACATGTCCAATGGATTCCCTACGGTCATTGCACCAGCGACAGAAATTTGTCACCTGTCCCCTCCAGTTTTTGGTAAAAGTTCGAATGGGTAGGGAACCAACCCATAGCTGGTGATAGAGTTTCCTGTCGCTGGACCTGGTAATAATGTCCCAGTATTCTTCTAGTGAAGGGTCACTTTTAAACTCCAGGAACATACCAGTAAGCGAGGTAGCTGACGATTCTTTGAAGCGATTCTGGCCTATCAAGGACCAGTATAGACTTTTGTATAGTTTTTTGGAGGGGAAAGGATTATTAGCATGATCAGACCACATTTTACCCAGGCCCATTGACTACAAGAGCAACCCAATTTGCTTAAGCCATTGTAAATTTCCAGAACCCAAAATAGATCTAACGTCAAGTATTGCCTTAGCGTACAGGGCTAGTTCAGGGGTTGTCCAGATCCTCCTCCATAGGGCCACTGGTTTTAATCGTGCAATGTCATCAATAGAGTGACAGCCTAAATCCATTAATAGTGGACCAGTGGGACTAGAACAGGGAAGACCTGTAAGGGTCCTTAAAAATTTGTTTTGAATTTTGACCAGAGAGGATAGGTCCCCAAAACCCCATAGGTCCGCACCGTACAGGATCGCTGAACCTATCCTGGAGTTCCACCACCTAGGCTGACTGTTTTCCAATATATCAGCTGGAACCTAAGGACCTGCTCGATGGTACTGATACAGGATCTAAACCCGGCCTGAAGGGGTGATAGAATATCCTCCAACTCCATCCAACTCTGTATTCGAGCCAGGATCATCCTGGCCACAGTTTTTTTAATACAGTCGATTAGACTAATTGGGCGATAATTCCCCGGGCTAGAACGATCACCCTTCTTATATATTGGCAGTATCTCGGCTCCTCTCCATGTGTCTGGGATAGCGGCCCTCCTGGCAATGGCAGTGGCCAAGAAAGCAATGTAGGGCACCCAGTTGTTTAGATCGGATTTGAAGAGACCCACCGGGATGCAGTCAATACCTGGCGCCTTTCCACTGGGGATCTTATTCAAGGCTTCCTCGACTTCTCTACAGTCAAATACGAGGTTGTGCGTGTTAGCCGTAGGGCAGGAATCTAAAAGAGAGCTTTCAACTTCCAATTGAGGGCCACGAAACTGGGACTCAAAGTAGTCAACCCAAGTCTCCACCGGGACATAGTTTAGGGGAACCTGAGAGTTGGAAGAATTGCCCCATTTAACAATGTGCCAGAACTTGGTCAGGTTTTTTTGTTTGCTGGCAACAAGAAGGTCCTGCCAGTGTTCATTATCCAATTCTTGTTTAGCTCGATTTTTAGCTATACGGTAGTTAAACCTAGCTGGTCTAATATCGGCCATGTTCTTTGATTTAATTGCACAGGCCAGTTTACCATAGAAATCCCGGAACTGTTTGTGGTCCAATGGTTGCGCTTTGGTTGACTGATTTTGTTATTTGGGTTAATGGGTCTGGAAAAGTGTTTTAAGGCCAGAAAATAGATCTTCATGAAGTTTTGTGATCTCTCTATTAATATCTTCCTGGGTTGGGAGAGAGCGCAAAACTACCAGGGCCCGTGTGACTTCCGTACTGATCTCTGCTAGTGCCCCAGGGTCAACAGCGACCCTTGCCCAGCGCACCCTACGTAAGTTGTTAGTAAGTAGGGCTTCAGCGGTAACTAACTCTGTGTGAGCATCACATCTGGGGACTCTGGATAGCTGGAGGCTGACTACAAGCGGGTTGTGGTCACTTTCCGGGTGGTCCAAGATCTCCATATCCCTTAAAGTTGACCAGAATTCAACTTTTAGGAGGGCGTAGTCTATTTGGCTTTTACGTAGGCCGTTATCAAAGGTGTTCCTGACTGTTTTGTCGGAGACAGTACGTCCATTTGCCGCCCTGTAACCGCGCGTTAAACAGAAGCCCATTCACTGTAGGGCCGATTCGGTCCATTTCTTGATGGGTATAAGATCAAGGATGGGGATGTTCCATTGGGCATCCGCTGCTGTCTGCAGTTTCCCCGTCTACACTCAGAGGCTCGAAAGAGCAATTTAGAACCCCTACTAATATTACATTAATATCGGGGCTAACTGAATCCAAGAACCCATCCAGTTTTAGGAAGGTCTCAGTACCACGCCCTCCGGGTTGGCCTCTATTGTATACGTTGACGATGAGGATATCAGGACATTCCTGAAAGTGCAACAGAATAGCTAAGAGATCTAAACTTTCAATGACTAATTCAGTGGGTCTGCAGTTAATACTTTGCCTCACCCATATGCTAAGGCCACCTGAAGGTCTGCCCTTTGCCCCTCTAACTGCTGCTTTATAAAAGTTAAGTTAACCAGGTAGATACAAAGGATCCACTGCCCACGTCTCCTGGAAGGCTAGAATGTTATAATTCTCCACCCAGTTAGACCACTCGGCAATGGGGATTTTACTCCTTAACCCTGCTATGTTCCATGAAACCACAGTGAGCAAATGGGCGTCCCTGTCAACAAGCTCTTGGGGCAGAGACGTAGCGTGATGTGTATTCAAATCGTCGATGTTACCATAATTGGGACTCCCATACTCGCAAGAGCTGGGTTCCTTGGGCGTGCACTCACCCGTTTCCAAGGGGTCCTCACCAACCGGTGGAGCCATAACAGGTTTTAAGGACAAAGAGCTAGATGGGTTCGTGCCCAGAGCGCTCACTGAGGGGATAAAGCTGGATTTAGGTCACAGTCTAAATTTCGACGCAGGGTGTAGGGACGGGGCAATGTTAGGACACTCTTTCCCTACGCACAACTACCTCTCCTTTATGCTGAATACATTTTAATTAAATGATTAATTGATAATTATGTTCTGTAGCGGGTTGTGGGCTTATAGGGGAATAGGGTGGGAAGTAATTTAATTATACTAAATTATTTATTATTTTTTAGGAATTATAAATTAATGTTAATTAACTGGTAATTAATTTTTATTAATTAGTAAAAATGTTTAATTTAATGATTAATTGAAAATTATGTTCTGTAGTGGGTTTTGGGTTTATAGGGGGATAGGGTGGGAAGTAATTTAAATGTAAATGAGTAATAATTTATTTTCATTAATTGTTTTTGCTAATTATATTATTGTGAATTAATAATAATTGGTAATTATTTTTTATTAATTGGTAATTTATTATTATTAAATGATTAATTGATATTTATGCTAAGTGTATTACTGTATTATTGGCGTTTGATGTGTGTTTATAGGGGAATAGTGTGTAAAGTAATTAAGTAGTTATTACATTTATAGTTGTGTATTAATAATTAATTTATTGGATATTAATTATTCATGGTAATTATGTTTTTAATCATTATTGGTATTTATAAATAGTTAAGATTTATTTAAGAATTCATTTATTAAATATTTTTAAATATTAATTTATTTCTAAGTATGTTATTTTTAACTTCTAGGCTATCCAACACTTTCCCTACTGTTGCACTCTCTGGAGTTGGAATAGTAGTTTTTATCCCTACGCTACCCAACACTTTCCCTACTGTTGCACTCTCTGGAGTGGGAATAGTAATTTTTACCTGTACGCTTTCCAACACTTTCTCTACTGTTGCACTCTCTGGAGTTGGAATAGTAATTTTTACCCCTACGCTATCCAACACTTTCCCTGTTGTTGCACTCTCTGGAGTTGGAATAGTAATTTTTACCCCTATGCTATCCAAAACTTTCTCTACTGTTGCACTCTATGGAGTTGGAATAGTAATTTTTACCCCTAGGCTATCCAACATTTTTCTTACTGTTTTTTTTTGGAGTTGTAATAGTATTTTATTCCCTCTGTTATTTAATATGTTTGTATTGTTTTAGTTAATGTAGTATTTGATTAATTTTAAAAATATTAAGAGTAAATTTTTTTTTATTTATTTTGCATAATCATTTAATTTGTATAGTAATATTTTATGTATATAGATGAATTTGTAATTTAAAATATTTATAATTATTTATAAGTTATTAAAATTGATTATTAAGTAAGTATCTATATTACATCTTATGGGGCCGAATCCGATTCGGGAAAAAAATCATCTGTCCGATTCTTATCCGGAGCCCTCTCCGTACGAATCGTACCCATCTGTACGAATCCCGTAGTACGATCCGTATTGCGTCAATCCATCCGAATCGTCATGATCCGTACGTATTTGAAGGCTTTAACCACAAACTGTACGAATCGTGAACATGCCGTACGAACTGACGAGTACGATCCGGACCGGGGGATAAGGACGCGATTCGTACGGTCCACGTCAGGTAAGGGCGATTCGTAAAGAAGAGCACACATTCACATACACACCGTACGGTGCGTACACCCCATGATCGCAGGGGTACGGTGCGTACACCTGCAATAATGGGGTATATGCACCGTACCCCACGATCGCAGGGTGTACACACTGTACACCCAGCAAACATGGGGTACGGTGCGTACACCCTGCGATTGCGGGGTACGGCGCGTACACCCCATGATCGCAGGGGTATGCACCGTACCCCTGAGATCATTGGGCGTACACACCATACCAGGGGGGGGCGTTCCGTACCTGTTTCGAGACGTACTCTGCTTCTCCGGACGTTTTCAGCTCCCATAAAAAAAGCGTTGTACGGTGCGTACCCAACACAATTTGTGCTTGCTGGGTCAGAAAAACCAGCTGCGAACCATACGGATGAGGCGTACAGAGGATTCTGAGGGAGATTCGTTCGGGGATTTGATTCATACGGACTCTCTACGATTCATACGGAGTCCTGCTCCTGGTACTAATCGTACTTCTTTGTACGTACGGGGGACTTTGCAGGGTACGATTCTTATGGGAAAAATGCTCCGTACGGCTATTCGTTTTTTCCCAATTCGGAATCGACCCCTACATTTGTAACTATGTTTATTACATTTTTAAGTATTATTTTCTTTAGTTTACACATTTTTTTAATTTAAAAAACAATATTTAAAAAAAAAAACGATATTTTTGACATTGATTTTTTTTTCAATATTTTTGTACTTACCATGTTGTAGATAGGATGTCGATATTGTTGACATCAATATTTTTGCTACAATATTTTTGTAGGTCGATATTTTGTCTTTCTATATTTTGTCAGACATTCATGGTCAGCACGGGCCAGGCACCGAGTGTCGCCTGTAAAGGGTGGTGGCACCACCGGCCTGCGTAGTTCAGGTTCAGAGGCACCACGTGTTTGGTCACCCCCGAGTTTGTGACCCGGCTTTCATCCGGACTGATCCCCGTCTTCCTCCTACATCTCTCCGTGCGTCCACTGGTGAATTCGTCCATTCGTGAATCGCGACTAGGTGCTGGACGTGAGACCTACTGGTCTGCAGGGTAGTCCTGGTCCCTCATCCACGTGTCGCCAGCTGGCATAGAACAGAGTTTTTGGCAGCACATTTCACTGGCTGATGTTGAACAGTGTTTGTGGCAGCATGTGTCGCCGTCTGACATTGAACAGGGTTTGTGGCACCACGTGTTGCCGGCTGGCATTGAACAGGGTTAGTGGCACCACGTGTCACAAGATGACCATATGGAACTATGCCTCACTGTTCGAGGGGGTCTGGTACTGTGGCCGCTGGCCCAGATTTGGGGTCACTGCTATTCAGGAGCCAGGACACAGTTCCACATATGAGACCCACTGGGCCACGGAGGACACCGGTAGAATATGTCAAGGAGAAAGGAGTAATGTGGGCCAGCGTCCGGGGGACAGCGATAGTCTGAAAGGCTGGCAGGGTCACGGGCCTCAGGCTTGGAGCTTACACAAGCACTTGGTGGGCCCTCCCTGACACACACCGGTGTCGGATGCTGATCAGTGTGGCCTGGCTGCGTAGGGTCGGGCCTGACAGGTTTGTGGTCCAGCGGTCCGGGCTATGGCAGACGCACAGGATCTCAGGCAACTCTGCTAACAAGGACGGTGTGGCTTCATGCAGGGTGGGAGTCGCAGCCCTGGGAGAGACCTTGGGCTTTCCGGAAGAGGACCATGCCCAGTACTACATGCTTATTATTCACAACCCTATGCTGGCCTAGCGTACGCCAGGCTATTCACTTTGCTCACATTTACGGGGGGGGCGTAACAGGCAACATTTCTGTGAGGACCCCCACTGGCTGGGGTGACATGGTTGTGTCCACTGTCCACTGCACTCCATACACACGAGGTGTATGTCGCAGAGGATATGGGTGTATTCTGCATACGGCGGTCTGTCAGCACTTCGCCGCCACACTTGGTATTGTGTACTTTCCCAATCATGGTTCTACTGCATCCTTCACACATGCCTGGTTGCCACCTCTCCCCACATTTGACTATTGTGTGGCTGAGGTGCCATGCCGTTGATTGGTCATGTTCACTGCTTGCCCAGGTTGCCATTTTAAGTTGTTCTATTGTGTCTGGTGGGTGGGTATGTTGTTGTGCATGTTGGTTGTGGATTTGTGACGTGTGCATTGCCAGGGTTGTGGATTACATGGTTGTGGAGTTGAGGTGTGTGGGTGTTCCTTGGGAACTTGCAAAGGGGCTGTGCATTTCCATTGGTGATGAACTGTCAGAGAGTGAAGGGATCTTGCACACTTGCTGTGTATTTGGAGGGGACATTGGTAAAGGTTCCACGGAGTTCTGATGTTGCCTGCACATTGATGTGTGACATCTGCTTCTTGTTGCACTGATTGTGTGCTGTGTCACCAGCGGGCACAGGTGGGATATGTGTGCATTGGATTGCCCCTAACACATGTGTGCATCCGACTATGGCGTATGGTCCTTGCTTGGTCTCCAGCGGTTCCTGCGCATTGTGTTGTACGTATGGGTCATGGGGTGCCAAGGTGATGGTGATGACCAGGACAGGTGAGGGGGACTTGGATGTGGCTGGTTGTGAGACTCCGCTGACTCTGGTGGGTGTTGGTTGGGGTGTGCCAGGGGCCAACAGGTGCAGCACAGCCAGCAGCTTGGTGTGGGGTGGGATGTTGGTTGTCCACTGTGTTGATGCCGTAGGCCTGTTAGGGTGTGATGACCAGGATGCGTAGGGTGGTTGTCCCTTTCACCCTGTAGTGGACAGTGACATTGTCAGATATTGGGCCCGTGAGGCAGGTCCGTTTCCTGGGGGGCCGCTGTCTTTGTCTGTGCTGCCTCTGTGGTGGTCAAGGGGGGGTGCAGGGTGGGTGTTGTGGCCCTCTTGGCTGTTTGGGATGCATGATGAGTGGCTCACTAGCATCTGTTGCCCTTCCGATGACGCACTGGGCTGTGCTCCCTATAAAGGTGCAGGCTGCCGTCCAACTTTACACTAGGTCAGGGCAGGTGTAAATTTCCTGCTTCTAACACGCCTTATCGCATGTTTTGTGTTCTTATCGCCGATCTGGCTGGTTGTTGTGAATGTTGAGGTGTGGTGTTGTTGCAGCTTTTTGCATGGTAATGCCTACTCTGCATCTCATTAGCGATAGTTGCGGGGTCCTCTGTAGCAATGTTTTTTGCAGCTACTATCGCGAGAAAACTGGTGCTCTGGGCTGTTAGCACTGGCTTGTGAATGGTGGGGTAAATTTATCATGACTTTGGCTGTAATAAAGTGCCTTTAATTCAGTGATAGCTCCTTGTGAATATACCCCTTTGAGTGGCAAAAATTCACACACAGAGCGAGAGAGAGAGAGAGAGGGAGAGAGAGAGGGAGAGCGGCGGTTGCCTCAAGGTGTTAGAGCTGGGTCCACAATGGGTCCTTAATCCAAGGAGAATCCAGGGGGGTCTGGACCTATACACTTGCATAAGAGCTATCCCACACTGTAGCCGCCATGATGTAGGTCCTGGGGGGCACTAGAGAAGGTGGTGGGTGGGGCTGAGGATGAGCTCAACAAAAAGGAAAGAGAGAGGCCAGAGAAACAGGTAGGAGTGGGGGAGTAGTGAAGGGGTGTACAGAGGGCAATAAAGGGGTAAGGGAAGAAGAAAGGACAGAAAATGGAGATGGGCACAAAGGTCACCAAAAGAGCGAGAGAGATGGCAAAGGTCAGAAACTGAGCAAGATAATTGGTACAAAACGAGAAAAGGAAAGAGGGTAGAGAGAAAAGGCACAAGTGGGGGAATTGGCACCAAATACACAAAGAGGTAAGCGAAAAGAATAGACGAAGAGCAAGAGGAATTTTTAAAAAAATTAATGGAAAGAATGAGAGAAAAGGTACACAGAGTGAGAAAAGAAGTACACAAGTCACAGAAAGATTGAGAGAAAAAGGCACACAGAAAGAGAAAAAAGGCACACATAAAATAGCACAAAGAGTTAAAGAAAAGCCAAAAAGAGCAAGAGAAAAGGTACACAAGCGAGAGAAGTTCCTCAAAAGTCACAGAAAGAGAGAGAAAAAAGGCACAGAGCAAGAGAAACGGAACAAAGAGTGAGTAAAGTGGCACAAAAGTCAGAGAACAGAGGGAGAGAGAGTGCAAGAGGGATACAGTTGAGACGGGTGCCCAAAGACACTGGAGTCGGGTCCGCAAGGGCCTTGACCGATCCCTAGGACCAGTGGCAGATAAATCCAGGAGGGCTGTGCCTATGAACCTGCTTAATCTTTAAGTATATGAACTAGTGCTACAGGAGAACTATTCCTCATGGTCCTAAATGACTTAGTGAACTAGAACCCTAGTTTTTAATAAAATACCATGCTGATAACTACCATTTTACAAGCCACATAATTTAGCTACTCTTGCTTCACAGTTTACACATGAATAATGCATATTCCTGTGTTTTTCCAATTAGTTCATTTTGTTTTGTGTCACCTCATCTAGGGCCAGATGTAGGAAGACTAATTCCGGTCGGTAACGGCCGAAATTACCGAATTTCGGCCGTTACCGACCGGAATTAGGCTTTTCTGATGTAGGTGGCTACATTTCAGATTCGGTAATTTACCGAATCGGTAATTTAAGGAATCGGTAAATTACTGATTACTTAAAATACCGGATCGGTAAATTACCGAATCTGAAATGTAGGGAGCACTCAAATGAGTGCAGTGTATGGTTAAGGATTCTGTATTTACCACCAAATAAAAGTTGGTGGTAAATATCGAAAACCTTTGAAAAAACAAATTTGTGCTTTTTCAAAAGTGCCATGTGGCAGACATGTGCCACATGTGCACCCATGCACTATTCAGGGGTGTAACAGTGTGTCAATGTGACACCCTGATACCCTTGAATGTGTTCCCCCATTACTGAATCGGTATTTAGGAATGAATGGGAATTACCGTTTCGGTATTCACCGAATCGGTAATAACCGAATATTACCGATTCGGTAAACTTTACCGAATACTTACCTTCATACCATTTACCGATTCTGAAATACCGAATCGGTAAAATTCTGTATTTTAGAATCGGTAAATGGAACTTACCTACATCTGGCCCCTAATCTTTTATCTGATATTCTTTTTCTTCTCGTTTTAAGGACCTTCTCTTACTCTGACTCCTTCTTTATATTTACCTGAGGTGTAATTTCCCTGTCAGCTATATTTCTTCCTGGTGTGACAAACAGATGGTACTTTTGAGACTGTTTGCTCAGAGCAACACTGTTTAGGCATTTAATTCATCAGACTGATTGCCAGGACGAAAAAAAACATTTTATGTAAAGGAGTCATAGCTACATTAAGTTAATCTTGGCAAATTATTTCTAAAGTATTTGTTAATGTTTTACCTTTATTAATAGACAACAGATGGGACATTGGCAAGTCAAATATGATGTCGCACTATGTGGGACACCAAGGAGTATATAAATGAGTGTGCTTAGTGTGTTAGGGTTTAAGGAAGAATAGAAATCAAGGACATCTGCAGAAGATGCGTCTTCTCCATCAATACAGGTAATGACTCCACCCGCTTATTAGTTATTAGACTTTAGTTAGGTGTAAAAAATAATCCACATTTACATACTTTTATTAGTTATCTTGCAAGCCCCAGTAATTGTGTGGGGTTCTTGGAGCAATATGAAGCAGAAATCTCTAATATAATAGTGACATTGGTTTCACTTATGAAAAGAGAGTAGCTCGGAGTGAGAAACGACAATGTTTATTAACAACAAGCTTGGTGCTCATGGACCTAGTGAACTGATTTGGTTTGGGTATTAAATCTGGAGGTAGGTTCGACATTTACTTTTAGGGTGGTAAAATGACAATAACTTCCGGGGTTGCCTTATGGGAAATGGCACACTATCCATGTCTGGGCCAGAAGCACCCACAATTTTCTACAGCCACTGCAGGCAGGAGCAGTGTGCCAAATTACATATAAATGTGCTCTCCCCACTGCAGGCCCACACTTGCCTCTGTTGCGTCCAGCGCTGCAGTGAAAGAGGGTTGGGACTGCCATTCTGTATTTCAATGCAGAGAGACTAGGAGCACATTGAGGATGAGACAGGGACCCTCCTCAAGTGAGTGCAGCTCGTCACTGGACCCAGCACAAGGGAGACTGGGAAGATCCCTGGGACCCCATAAAGTCCTACCGATGGGCTTCTTCAATGGGATGCATTGACTGGGCACCACTTCATTGGTGGCATAAAGTAATGAGCCACCAGATGGACCATTGCTCTTGTGCCTGCATCTGTAATACAACTCAAGGGTAAAGGTGTTTCCACAATTTATGGGGCCCATGCCTCCATGCCAATACGGAGACACCTGCTTGGGATGCATAACACAGAAGGTGGTGTTGCAGGCCCTTCTGCGAAAACTTGCAGAATGCCAACTGTGCCTCAGGACATCTTCTGTAATATGACCTCTGGATATTTCATTTAGCCACACAATTACCACCTGACTTTTGCTGGGAGTAATGGAAAATGTGTTCTTGCCTACTGTGCAATAGGACTCAAGCTACACCTCACTGCTGGGATTTAAGTACTGGTCTGGGATTGTTGGTGTTCCCATCTGGAAGTAACCCGGTCTGTCTGGCCTGTTCCTAATGCAGCAGGTCCAAGACTGATTTAAGTACACCAGATCTCTATCTAGAATAGAACAGCGGGTGAAAAACAATACTCTGGAATGTGGTTTGACTGATCATCAGTGGCGGATATTAACCAAGCCTTCCATCGCCTTGTTTCTTGATTTGCAAACAGGGTTGTATTTTGCAAAGCCACTAATACACTTATCACTCACATCACAACATCTATATTTACAGAACGTCACAAAAGCACCTGCATTATTAATATTGATGAGATAGGATATGATATGTAATCCCTTGTGAGCGTGGGGATGGAGGTCAGCAAGGAACAATAGACCTCCATTCTTGCCTGAAATTTTTTTTTCAAGAAGCTGTGCCTTTAAAGGGATAGTTGCTGAATTAAAAATCGAAATGTTCTAGGCACAGAAGAGATCAAGGAGAGCATGGAATGGTTCACTGAACCACTGTCTGCTCCCCTCAAAGTCAATCAACCTTTTCCCATGGAAATGGTTTGGCAGCCATCTTTGAATAGTTTTAAGCCCATTCAAATATGGGTCATGGTTACAGTTCTTGCACGGTATGTGGCATACTGCAAGCACCAGCAAGGGCCTGGTAGCAGTGTTTGGGGAGCTGCCATGCCCTCACATAATTATTCAACAAAACACAATGAACAAATTACACATATAGGGCCTCCTTTATGAAAAGTGATGCATTGCTCTGTAAGAACAGCGATGCGTCACTTTTCATGGCACCCTCCTTGTGACATGCTGGATGAGTCATATTTACAGTATTCATGTCGCAAGGAGTCACAGATATGTCAGTTTTTCTGACGAATCCGTAGGCGCAAAAATGACGCATTGCTGGAGTGTGTCACGAAAGAGACGCAACTCCATCAATGGGTCATTTCACATGGGCAAGTCCCATTTCAAATGTGCCTATATCAGTCTTATGCCTGCTGTGAGGCAGGCGTAAGATATTGACGCATGTGCCTCCTAGAAGTGACGCAGTGAAATCTCATAGATTTCACTGCATGACTTATATAAGGCTTACTTGCGTCAGAACGCCCCCCACATACATTATACCTGGCACAGGTATAATGCGGTGCAGAGGTTTACAAAGTGACGCATCTATCTAGATGCGTCACTTTGAAAATATGATACAAAATGGCACATTTTTTACCCTGCTGGTGCGTCACTGTGCAAGAGTGAAGCAAGGGCTCATAAATACGCCCCAAATTATTTTTCCAAAGGGACGCATTGATCCACCTGTTCATGACGACACTAAACAGGACAGTTTCCCGTGGGTGGATCTACACTATTCTTGTGCAGAACGCCTTCACTCACACGAGGGAACCAATAGCACAAGTGGGCTGAACCACTGACCCTTGCTGTAGCCTACGGTGGGCAGAAGAAACGTGATTGAGCGTACAACTGAACAATGGATGAAGAGGGCTGCCTGAAAAAGCCCAGTACATATGTATGTTTAGGTTTATATATTTTATCACACCACACCCAATGACTTGTCCTACACTTTTACCTCTACCTAATCCCTTGACCTTACCATAGAAACTCTCTAACTTGACTTAAGACCGGAAGAGCAGGAGTTCAGAAGATGAAGAACCCTTAAAACCTTCGTGTCAAAAAAGATTTTGATATGTAGTTGCAAACCCCAGTGATCTTCCATGTTGACTGTTGACGTTTCCTCCTTACTGGTCTTACAATAGAAGGGAAGTTTGCATTCACTCTGCAGCACGGTTCATTATAAACACAAACACGCATTGGAAAAGCCTTTGGGTCAGGCATTGGATGAAACCTTTTGGCTTTGAGAATATTTTTTTGGTTTGTCATGCTTTTTATAAAACGTTATTGTTGCAGGAGCTGCTGGCTACTCTGAAAGAAAATTGGCTACTGCTAAAAAAAATGTTATGCTAAAGGTAAAACCCTAATAGTCCCTGCAATGAAAAGAACTACTTTGAGGGTGGGTGTCCTCCATGTGAAAGAGCAGAATGCTTGTCTCTCACAATGACATTAGCCAGGACTATAATTTTAGTAAAATGAAAACGTCTTGGCTTACGCTAGGCCTAAAAAGATGGCCATTGCACCTATGTTCTTGCGTCTCTATAATGGCTTCCCTTAGGATCAGGCAGTATATATAACATAACATGTATCACTTAGAGACCTGAAGCTAATACTTCATATACTTATACCAAAAATTAAGCATTGTGGCCGTCCTCGAATTGTGAGAAGCAGGAACTCTGTCTGATGGTAAGCTTATGCATCACCAGGAGTACACCCTACAACAGAGGCGACTAAAACAACTCAAGGACTACTTGTTGACAATGCATTGAAAGACCTGATTAACATAGAAGCACCTTTCTTTCCAAACTCATGAGGAGACACACACCCCTCCGCCAATGGAGATTTACAGGCGCATTTCTACTTTAATCTGCTTTCATCAAATGTAAATAGTTTTTTGTTCTTATAGCTCTGTGTTATCTTGGAACATGCTGATCCTCAAACTCTGCAAATCGTTCTGACTCCTGCAGAGACTAAAAATTGAAAACAAATAAAGTTTCAGGCAACTGAGGCTTATCGAGTGGTTCTCTTATCTTCCCATTCCGCCCTTCAAGTAGCCTCGCCCAAGTCTAAGGTGGCTTCTGCTTGCTATCCAAATGTAATGAAATCGAAATTGTTAAACATGTATTTTTATTTTTGCAGAATGAAAGCTGTGCTTGCAACTGCGTTTGTCTGTACACTGCTGCTTTCCATGGGCTCAGCATTCATAGGTAATGTAAACATCCATTATTTGAAGTTATTACGTTTATTTGCAATGTACGAACCTGCAGTTTCATTTTTATCTTGCAATTTAATGTTCTTTGTTAAGGTGACCATTGTCTAAGCCCTTGAGCACTGCCTTCTACCCCTGCATGGTGAACCCCTCCACAGTGCTCTCCTGAGAAGCAGCTGGTCCTTGTCTTAAACACTGAAAGACCAAATGTATGTTACCTTTCTAAACATAAGATTATTCTTACGGGTGGGCGTAACTTGCGTAATTCAGAGTGGCATAATCAGTCAGAACTAATTTAGAATTCTGCAAGATTAAATTTAACAACTTGTGAAGTGGCAATCTGCGCTTACTGCTATTTTTTAGCACACAAATGCCTTCTCACGCCAAAAATAGAAGTGCAAATACATATTGTGCATACAAATAGTGCTAAATGCAACAGAACACAAATAGCACGTGTGAGCAGTTGCTCGCGCTCACTAAATGTGGTCTAGAGGTAGGATTTGCCCTCAATTTACTCCCAGCATTTATCACTATTTGCTTAGCACAAAATACACCCTTGTATCGAAAATGGATGCGAGGATGCATTTTGCATTAAGAAATAGCACTAAATGCAGTAGTAAACGAATGCCCTCACAGTAGGATTCCGACCCCCCCTCCCCCAAATTACTCATCATTATGCTAGCAGGAGTAATTGCATAATAATCGATAAATCTGCATCAAAGAGTAATGTGGAATTATCAAAATTACTTCTATTACTCCGGTGTAATTAAATTTATGTTTTGGTCTAATTATTATGCAGGTGGTTCTGAAGAGTGTTGTGAAGACATGGGCGCACCATGTTTAAATATACAATGTGGCCTAGGTATGCGCTGGATCTAGGCAATACCCTGAATATTACAGCAATAGCTTAATAATTCAGTATAAAAATGGTGTAAGACACAAAACATTGTTCATCAAAACAAAACTCAGAGCAGAGTTAGAAAACGAGTTGAAAGGCCCATCCTAACAATCTCCAGGGTAGCACTCACAGTGTACTGTACTGCAACTGTTCAATAAAAATCTTTTTATAAAAACACAATACCCAGGCTTATCTGCTCTCTTAATCGACTGCTGGGTTGTTCATGTGTGTAGTGAAGACAGCCATTCCTTCATGGAAGATTAACCAGCTTTTCCACAATCTTTCTGCAGTGTGCCACAATAAGTGGGGCTGTTTCCTGCAGTCTGTCCTTCATGACCTGACATCTCTGAAGCTGGGGATGTCAGTAATAAGAGAGTCCCACCTCATGCTGATTGAAACTGGCAGACCGTAGATGGCACAGATACTTACTCTTTAACACTTCTGTGACAGCAGCAAAGTCTGACCTCACTATTGGTTTCAAATACATTTGAGCACTATTCAGAATGAATATCTAAAATAACTTTAAAATATCAAAGCAGCCAGTTCAAACCAAGGCATACTCACCAAGCTATACAACAATAAACACAGACAACAAGTCACTCAGAATCACTCATTTAAATATAATAACCTACATATCCTAGATAAACACAACAGGCTTTACAAGAACACCCAGGAACAAGAGGCACCCCAGACGTGGCCATTTAAACATAATAAATTAGGGGCCTATTACGATGGCGCAAGGGAGCCAGGGACCGACCGCTGAAGTTGCGGCAGTTCCGCCATTGGCATTAGGATGCACTTGCCAACACAGGTGCTGTAGTGGTCCTAAGGGGAATTGCTTCTGGGTACCTAGTGGCATGGTCCACCACCTCCACCAGGATAAATCTGTGCCCAGGTGCTGTCTGAGGATCCATTAGACCAACAATGTCAATCCCCACTCTCTCAAAGGGAACCCCAACAACAGGTAGTAGTAGTATCAGGGGGGCCTTTGTGGTGCCACCTGCCTTACCAGTGGCTTGGCAGGTGACACAGGAGCGACAAAACTCCTTGGTGAGGGACAATTCTGTCACAAGTCTTGTTTTGGCCCAGGTGTCCTGCTAGAAAAATATCATGGGCTAGTGTCAATAGGAAGCCCCTGAATTGCAAAGGTATAACCAACCTCCTGGCTGCACCAGGCTTGGGGTCTCTACTCTCTCAATACAGGAGGCCATCATCCCAATAAACATTATGGGTGCCATTAGCATTCCCAGCAGCCTCAGCAGCCGCGTGCTTTCTGAGGGGTTCAAGAGAAGGGCAGTTCAGCTGCTCCTGGCTCAGATCTGTCCTGGAAGGGCCCCCTGTCCCTAAGAACTCAAACTGATCAGGCTCAAGCTCATCTGGGACAGTTCCTTCTTCAGGACTGAGATCATCTCCCTCAAGAGACTGACTGATCTTCCTTCTGAGTCAGGGGGGAAGGCACTGCCTTAACCCTATTGCTCCTTTTCTTGGGAGGCACCTGGTCCATTATTCCGGAACCAAGGGCCTGTTCAGTGTTAGACATTTTGGCCTGTGACCTAGTCACAGCAAACACAGGTGCAGAGATCCCTAATATTTCTGCATGGGTCCTTAACTCCACTTCAGACCGAGCTGAAGTTTCTGAATCATTGCCAAGCAAGCATTCTACAGGAAGGTCTGCACTTACCACAACATTATTGAGGCCAGTTACCCCTCCTCAGGAGAAATTAACAATTGCCAGGGCATGGTTTGTCCCGACATTGCTAGCATTGGTCACTTGGTAAAGTTCACCAAGTATGATTTGTCCAGGGTCCACAAGGTCTTGTGTCACCATTGTGACACTTGGCCCTGTATCCCTGTAGGCCATAGCCTCTCTTCCATTTATCAAAGGCTGCTGTCTGTATCTGCCCAGGTTACTGGGATTCAGACAGGAGGTCATATCCATGCCTCCATCAAAGATCAGGACAGCCTGAGTTGGAACTCTGACTAGGCTTGAGCCCTTCTCAGTACCCAGGGTTAATCCTACTACAACCTTCTGCTGAGTACCACTATCTGGAGCTAATCGAGGGGGAACAGTTGCCTTAGGGGCAATGGTGGCTGGACTTGAGTGTTTTGGCCTATTGCATTCACTAGTGTAGTGGGTGTTCTGCTTACAGATTTTACACCATCGTTTCTTTTGGCCTTTCTTTTTGGAAGATTGGCAATCCCTACCATGTAAATGTAAATGTAATGTAAATGTATTGCGACTTATATAGCGCACGTATCACCCGAAGGCATCAAGGCGCTTGCTTAGGGAACCCGTCCTGGTATTCCCCTGTGAGATACCCCGGCAGGGTATCCACAAGGTGAAAGCCAGGCATCCCGCCGCGAGGGGCCGTAGTGGAGATTAAGCAAGCTATTGCCCAGAGTCGCAGAGTGTGACCCCGTGAGTCGAGTAGGCACCGGAGCAAGAATTGTCGAGTCCGTGGAATTTTTGAGCCCGAGTCCCGCCGAGCCGGGGAACCATTAGAAGATTTTTGGGGACCTTGTGAAGACTTCTGGTCTTTACTCTTCTCCCCGCCCTTATTAGGATCTTGCTTCTTCTGGCCAATACCTTGGTTCTGTACCTTCTGCTTCACTCTGGTTCTGACCCATTTGTCTGCCTTCTTTCCCAATTCTTGGGGAGAGGTCAGATCAGAGTCTACCAGGTGCTGATGCAACAGCTGATTCTGACAGTTATTAAGGATCTGCTCCCTCATAATCAAATTGTATAATCTTGTATAATCACACACTTTACTGCCCAGTAACCAGCCCTCCAGAGCCTTAGTAGCACAATCTACAAAGTCAAACCAGTCCTGAGTCTGAGCCTTTTGGGTATCTCTGAACTTTATTCTATATTGCTCAGTGGTTAGGCCAAACCCTTAAATCAAAGCACTCTTCAGGGCTGTATAATCACCAGCATCCTCTTCCAATGAGGAGTGTATCTCTACTTTTGTCTGCAAAGGAGTGCCACAAGTTAGCTGCCCACTACTCCTGGGGGACCTTCTGAACTTGACATGCCCTTTCCAGTGCAGTTATCCATTTGTGGATGTCTTTCCCACTCTGGTAGGGAGGGACAATCTTGTTTACGGATGGACAATCTTGTTTAGGTTCCTGTGGTCATGAGACCTTTCTCTACCACTAGGGAAGTTGCTGCCACCCTGGGACTCTATTCCCATCTTTTTTCCAGCTTTTCCAAGCTCTAGGGACTCCCTTTCTACGGCTACTTGCTGTCTCCTTATTCTCAGTTGAGCCTCTTGTAGTCTCATCTGATTCTCTCTATTCTCCTGGGAGGTGTCCCTCCTTTGAAAAGAGACAGAAGTCCCTATAGATACACTAGAATGGTTAGACTCCTCAGAGGGAGATCTAGGCCTTCTTGTATACCTCCAACTCTTCCTGGGGGGACAAAGAAGGGCCCCACTGGGCCTCCATCTCTAGTAGGAGCTGCTCTATCCAGGTCAAGTTCATTGTCACCTCCCCTGTCAGCATCAGAATCTGATTCCTGTGGTCATTGGACCACTGGGCTCTTCCTCTTCTCCTGCTCCCACCCACTGCCTACCCTTTCAGGCTCTGAAGCCTTTCTCAGGTCATTTAACAGTAATACCTCTCTGAGGCATTGGGTGGTGGCACCTTTGCCTGTCTTCAGTTTCCTCACAGTACACAGTGCCCTTAACTCAGAGAAAGGAAATGTGTCATACTTGGATGTCTGTAAAGTACTGACATCTGGCAGGGACACACTGGTTCCTGGCACTGAAGACATTACTAGTGAGGTGTGGTGTATGCACCTACCTACTCCAGTTGTTGACTACTTAACTCTCTTGAGTTGTAGAAAGGGTGTGCTAAGCCATTGACACACACCTCTATGTTCAGTAGAACTTACTGTTTTTAAGCTTGTATTATATGTACCTTTAGTGGTTTTCAATTGATCAATCACGTGAGATTATCTGGTAAAAAACAATGGCAAGCTGGAACCCCACACGCTGTACACCAATGTGAGAAGTTGGCCTGGCATATGCTGTCCATTTCTTGTGGGCACCTTGCACCAGTCCAAACTACCCTTATTGATGCTAGGTTAAAGACAACCTTATTAGAAAGCTATCCTAGTGGTAGCTGTGGAGAGCAGCCTTCAGGCTAAGTCTTGAAGGAATGTAAAGCAGCTTGTTTTACCACTCTATAATCATGTGAATGACCAAATGAAAAGAGGACCACACCAGGTCTATATATAAAATATATATATATTTATTCTAAATACATCCCTCTAGTCTCTTTATGAGGCTAGAGGCAAAAGTACATGAGGAAAACTAAATAGCACACAGTAAATTAGCACAATATAATTTGAGCCCTAGGGGCGTACCAAACCATATATCAAGAAAGTGGTATAAGAACCATGACTTGCATAGATACAAGGCCTAGAGCCTTTAGAACCGCTGGAGCCACCAGGGACCACCCAAAGTAGTGACACAGGGGCCCCACTCGGGACACGTGCAGTGTCTAAACACATCCGCAAATCACCTTTAACTACTATGGGAAAAATCACGGTTGGAATTTCAAAGATAAAGGACACTTAGAAGAGGACTTGGAGCAAACCCCTTTAGGACTAGGAGTTTCTAGAGTCAACACCCCGGGAGCACCGGAGTACTTGAGTTAACTCACCCAGGGAAGCCGGGTGCATAGGTGTTCTTTCGTGTCGGGTTTCGTCGTCATTTTCAATGGTGATCTGCAGCAAAGCGCTGCTTGTGTCCAAGTGGAAAGTGTCTTGAGGGATCCAAGCCTGAATCGGAGATGTGAAGAACCTGAAAGCAGAGGGGACAGAGTCTGGGTCACTTGCCAGTGACCAGGGGCACGATAGTCGAATGCCCACCGATGTCGGGAGAAGAAGGTGAAGAAGGTGAAGCTAGACTCTTCGGCCATGAGGTCCCGGAGAAGTCCACAATGACCAGGAGCTGCATTCCAGCTGTCCCACAAAGGATGTTGAGTGCTGCGCTGTCGGTGCCCGAATTGGACCCAACAAGCCTTGGCAACAGCAACCCACGCAGAAAGCAGAGGTAGGCTTCGGTGCAGACCAGCAAGGTTTGAGCGACTAACCACTTGGTAGGGAGTCAGGGGCACGTCTGGAGAAACCAGGGAAGCCCAAGGAAAAGTAGTTACCTTCAACGGGACCCACCAGTCAACAGACCAGGGATTTCGGAGGAGCCTCAAGCGGAAATGCAAGAAGCGGGCTCACGGAACACTCATGGAGTGTAGGCCCACACTCTTCGGTGCAGATGATGTTCGGGGCTTGGGCTACAAGTAACCCAAAGCACAACTTCAGAAAAGGTCAAGACATTAATGCACTTAGGAAATGTGCACGGTGTATAGGGTTCTGGTTCCACGTCACTCATGAGGGCTGCGAGAAGTCTGGAAATCCTCTTCCGGGGCTGCAGGTACTTCAGAGTCTGGCGGGAGCTTTGGAGATGCAGACTAGCAAATGCTTTTTTGGTGCCTCTTTGAACAGGGACTCACTCTTTGACCCCAAGGGTGAATCTTCTGTCCTCTAATCCTTAGTAGAGCATCGAAGTTCCAGGATTCTGTTTCAGAGTGGTTTGGAAAGAGGGGTGGTTACTCCCATTTCCTTTGTCCAGTTTCGCGCCAAAGCAGAGGTTGGGTGCCCCTGCAACTGGTTACATGGGTCTGGTCTCCTGCTGCTGACCGAAACTCTGGCAGTGGAGGCCTGGATAATAGGTTTCCTGTCACAGGGAGGTGTACCCACCTCTCAGACATTCTTTAGTGTATTGGGGCTGCGTGGGTGCACTCTGAGAGTGTTTTTATGTCTGCACTGGGGGCACATTTGGTGTCCCTGTGCATAGCCCAGTTCAAACCGGTTGCAGGGGCACTCAGCCCCTGCTCTGGCATGAAACTGGAAAAAGGAAATGGGTGTAACCACCCCTCTCTCCAAACCCTCCCTTAGGTTGGTCCCCAAGGTATGTCCAACCCCTTTCCTTAGTATAAGTAAGGGAACCCTGGCAACATGACTTTAGATTACACCTGGACGAAACTCTGAAACAGAATCCTGGAACTTTGACGTTCTACTAACGATTAGAGGACAGAAGAATCTCCCTGGGGTCAAGGAGTGACACCCCTGTTTAAACAGGCACCAATGAAGCATTTGCCGTTCTGCATCTTCGAAGCTCCAGCCGGACTCCGAAATACATGCAGCCCAGGAAGAGGATTTCCAGACCTCTCTAAGGCCCACCCGAGTCCCCAGCAAAGCTGAGACCCGCAGCCCTCAAGAGTGACGTGGAACCGGAACCCTGGACACCGTGCACATTTGCTAAGTGCATTAACTTCCCGACCTTTCCTAAAGTTGTGCTTTGAGTTACTTGTAGCCCAAGCCCCAAGCATCATCTGCACTGAAGGTTGTTGGCCTCCACTCCACGAGTGTTCCATGAGCTTGCTTCTTGCAATTCCGCTTCAGGCTCCTTCGCGATCATTGGTCCATTGGCTGGTGGGTCCCCTACTTTTCCTTGGGCTTCCCTGGTTGCTCCAGATGTGCCCAGACTCTCTACCAAGTGGTGAGTTGCTCAGACCTTGCTGGTCTGCACCGAAGCCTATCTCTGCTTTCTACGTGGGTTGCTGTTGCAAAGGCTTCTTGGGTCCAATACGGGCACCGACACCACAGCACTCAACATCCTTTGTGGGACAGCTCGAATTCAGCTCCTGGCCTTCGTTGACGTCTCTGGGACGTTGTGGCTGAAGAATCCAGCTTCACCTTCTTCACCTGAAATCACCTGACATCGGTGGGCATTCGACTATAGTGCCCCTGGTCACTGGCAAGTGACCCAGACTCTGTCCCCTCTGCTTTCAGGTTGTTCACATGTCCGATCCAGGCATGGATCCCTCTTGACACTTTCAACTTGGACGCCAGCAGCACTTTTTAGCAGATCGCCATTGAAAACTACGACGAAACCTGACAGGAAAAGACACCTATGCACCCGGCTTCCCTGGGTGAGGTAACTCCAGTACTCCGGTGCTCCTGTGGGTGTTGCCTATAGGACCTGCTAATTCTAAAGGGGTTTGCTCCAAGTCCTCTTCTAAGTGTCCTTTATCTTTGAAATTCCAACTGCGACTTTCCCCTCAGAAGATAATGGTGAATCAAGGCTGTGTTTAGACACTGCACGTGTCCCCAGTGGGTCCCCTGTGTCACTACCTTGGGTGGTTCCTGGTGGCCCCAGCAGCTCTAAAGGATCTAGGCCTTGTATCTTTGCAAGTCGTGTTTCTTATACCACTTTATTGATATATGATTTGGTATGCCCCTAGGGCTCAACGAAAATTGTGCTAATTTGCAGTGTGCTATTAAGTTTTCCTCATGTACTTTTGCCTGTAGCCTCATAAAGAGACTAGAGGGATGTGTTTAGAATAAATATATATATTTTATATATATATACCTGGTGTGGTTCTCTTTTCATTTAGTCATTCACGAGATTATAGACTGGTAAAACAAGCTGCTTTAAATTCCTTCAAGACTAAGCCTGAAGGCTGCTCTCCACAGCTACCACTAGTATAGCTTTCTAATAAGGTTGTCTTTAACCTACAATCAATAAGGGTCGTTTGGACTGGTGCAGGGTGCCCACTAGAATAGTGGACTGCATGCCAGGCCAACTTCTCACAGGAGGGATGAAAGATGGGAACAGTTAAAAGACTGATGGAAGGAATGGCGTAGGAAAGGATGGATGTGTCAAAAAGAGGATGTCAGTGGAGGAAAAGGGGAAAGGATCAATTACTGAGAGGATGGATGGGTGAATCAAAGTATGGGTGCAAAGGTGAACAAATTAATAGGCAGAAGGTTGAAAGGAATAGTTCATCAGAGGACCAATGGGAGAAAGGGTAATTGTGTGGCAGAGTGAAAGGATGGGTGGGTTGGTAGATGGATGGATGTATCAATGGGATCATCAAAGGATGAATGGAATGGATAGTTGATCTTAGAATGGAATGGTGGGTGAAGGAAGTGAAAATAAAAATGAAAGAATGGATTGGTCAATGGTTAGAAGAAATTGCGAAAGACTGAATAGTCCGATTAAAGGGTTCTTGGATAGAAGGCTGAAAAGATATATATATATATATATGCATACAAAATGAATGTTGAAAACGAAAATACACATTTTAAAAGCTTGCTACAACAGTAGCTTTTGAACAACAAGCTCTGGGAAAACGAAAATGTTTTGCCCAGGGCCGGACTGGCCGTAGCGGGCACCGGGCATTTCCCCGGTGGGCTGCTAGGGTGGGGGCCAATTTTGGGCCCCTGGGGTCTGTTTTTGTTACAGGGCCGTTTTTGAGGCACAGCTGCAAAATCGGACCCTGTAACAAAATCGCCTGAAACCGGTCCTGGCAAACAGCTTGGCCGCTCACAGCACTGGCGTAACGAACCTTGAGGGGGCCTCCCTGCAAGGCACGAGGAGGTGTCCCCTCTGAGCTCTGCAGCCAGGGTGCTGTGCTGAGAGGGCCCCCTGGAGCTTCAGCCCCCCCCCACCACGGGGGCTGCGGGGGCCTGTGTGATGCCCATGCCTCCTAGGGGGGCCGGCCGAGCTCTTTGCCAGGACCAGTTTTGGTTCCCAGTCCAGCTCTGGTATTGCCTTTAAAATGTGAAGCCTAAGCTACTGACTATGACAGAGCTTATTTGTAAAGAATAGTGAAAAATATTAAACAAACAAAAAATTCATATGAGGACTCATCCAGGAATGCTTTATCTTTATAAGAAAACCAGTTTCTAGAAGGCTACTGCTATGTCATGACACATGCACCTACATTGGTGGTAATTTTGAAATGGGTTTCCGAAAGAAAAAAAGCTTTCTGAGCTGCCCACCAGCATGTGTGCATGTATTGTGGCATTATAACACGTGTTCATTTCATAACCCATCATAACGAGCAGGGAGAGGGCATGGCACACACCACACATCCACACTCATTCACAGCCATGCATTCCCCCATGGACACACACACATCCAATCACAACACACACTCATGAAATGCACATACATTAATACATGGGCTGGACTGTTCCCATGAGGCACAGGGTCAGACTGATTTGCATATGGCCATGTTTGAACTGGGGTAGCAGAGTGGGCTAAAGAATAGTGATGGATTAAACCCAGATCTGTTGACTGGGTGTGAGTATTTGATTGGTTCAGATGCTCCGTCCATCACCACTCCCTTTTGCACCGCTTTGTTCGCCATAAGTTGGCAGGGTATGCTCAGACGTGAGTCCCTTGCTCACTTTGCCACTGGATTCAAGCAAGCCTGGCTGAAGACAGCTGAAATGCCAAAAACCGGTCCTAGGAAGCTTGTTTCCGGTCCAGAGAAGGCATTGCTAGGCAGTTCGGGCTGGACTGTTCCCATGAGGAACAGGGTCAGACTGATTTGCATATGGCCATGTCTGAACTGGGGTGGCAGAGTGGGCTAAAGAACGGTGATGGATTAAACCCAGATCTGTTGACTGGGTGTGAGTGTTTGATTGGTTCAGATGCTCCGTCCATCACCACCCCCTTTTGCACCACTTTGTTCGCCATAAGTTGGCAGGATATGCTCAGTCGTGAGTCCCTAGCTCACTTTGCCACTGGATTCAAGCAAGCCTGGCTGAGGACGGCTGAAATGCCAGAAACCAGTCCTAGGAAGCTTGTTTCCGGTCCAGGGAAGGCATGGCTTGGCAGTTCCGGCTGGACTGTTCCCATGAGGCACAGGGTCAGATTGATTTGCATGTGGCCATGTCTTAACTGGGGTGGCAGAGTGGGCTAAAGAACGGTGATGGATTAAACCCAGATCTGTTGACTGGGTCTGAGTGTTTGATTGGTTCAGATGCTCCATCCATCACCACCCCCTTTTGCACCACATACATTAACACATACACACATGCATGCACCAAAAATTACAAAACATAAAACTTACTGGCAGCGTCTCTGGTGCCTGGAGGGAAGCCTCTGAGGTTCCAGGATGGTTGGGACTGCCACCTTTTTTTATAGGCTGACCTTCTCCCCCTATTCCCCTCTGTGATGAAGTGTCAGTGATAAACACTCAGTCCTGGGCACTTGGGGTTTAAAACTGAAGCACCTAGATCGGAGGCTATCAGTGACTCTCCCTCTTATCATAAGAGGGGGTCCTACAAGCGCTTTGGCAGGATGAAGAGGTCACATCCACAGAAGCTGTGATATCTTCAGCCAGGCAGCCATTCACCTGGTAATATAGCACGTCTACCACCGGACTGCCTGACCTAAACATAAATAATGTCTGTCAGGCTGGCTGGCTGTGGTATTCCCCTTCACTGTACAATGGAACACTCCTCCAGCGGGTACTATGGACTGTTGTAAAGTGACATTTGACAGGTGGAGCAGCTGAACAGTTGCTGTGGCTAGAGTGTCTATAATAAAGCCTACTTCTGTGGTACTTTGACGGGTAGTTCTCTAACTGACCTTTGCTCAGCTTGAAAGACATGTTTTATGTCTGCAAAAAAGTTGGGTGTGGGGGGCAGGTTCCCTCCCCTCATGAGGATAGGCTACGATTAGTACCAGCACACATTTTGCCATTTTATTTCCAAGTTTAAATTACTGTTCTAAGAAACAAAACAACCAAAAGCATCAGCAGATGAGTGGGAAATCAATGTATGAAGTTGAGAGAAAGCAGCACGCATAGATAGAAGAACTGTGAGGGGCTGGGTGGAAGAGGGATGGAAAGCATTGGCGGAGCAAGGCGGAGTAGAAATGTAATGAAGGATCTCCTGAAAGCTATAAAACAATGGAAGAGAATGGAGTAGGGGTAGCGAAACAGAGGAAGGAGTGGGTGATAAAAAGGAACAGAGGGGTCATGAGCCATGTAGAAAATAGCATGGAAAGCAACACAAACAGTGGAAATAGGGGGGTAACGCAGAGGGCATGCTTCAAGGTAAGTATGTAAAAGCATGTTTATTCAACTAGCAAAGGTGGTGAAAAGTATGTTCAATATCTCAGACACATTTGATACCTTCTAAACCCTCTAAACCCCTCTGTAGACCGACAGACATCCCTATCAATCTGACGGTCTTCATGAGCCCATGAGGAGCACCTATCATCCCAAACCCTCACTGCAGCCTGCCTGAACTCACCCTCAAACATCCTATATTAACTTCCATTTCAAAACCCCACTGTCTGCTCACTCATCTCTAGAGTTTGTGTGGCAACTTCATGGAGTCTTGGCATGGAATCCTGAGTGGAATGTGAGATGGAAAACATGCCAAGATTCCAGGAAGCAAAAAGAACAGATAATGTAGGGAATGCTGACCAAATTAAACATTCACCCCCAGTCACAAATCTCGTGTGAAATCCATCGTATTTTTGCTTGCTTTGCCAGTCCGGTTTGGACCCAGTTTGGACCCAGCCATATGTAAATCAGTCTTGACATTGCTCCCCATAGAAACAGCCAAGCCTGAACTGCCAGCCCCGGTCTTCCCTTGCCCAGAAATAAGCATCCTTGGATCGATTTCAGGGTATCACCCCTCATCAGCCAGAACTTCTTCAATCCGGTGGCATAGCGAGCCCAGGACCCACGTCTGGGCATAACCTTCCACTTAGGGCAACAAATGCAAAAAGAACAGATAATGGACGGAATGCTGAACAAATCAAACATTCATCCCCAGTCACAGATCTGGGTTAAATTCATTGTTTTTTTGCTTGCCATGCCATTCCAGTTTGGACCAAGCCATATGCAAATCAGTCTTGACCCAGCTCCCCATGGGAACAGTCAGTGCGAACTGCCAGATCAGAGCCTCCCTGGACAAGGAATAAGCATCCTGAGATCATTTCCAGAGTATGACTCCTCATCAGCCAGACTAGCTTCAATCCGGTATCATAGTGAGCATTGGACCCACTTCTGGGCATACCCTTCCCACTAAAGGAGGACAAATTCAAAAAGAACAGATGATGGACGGATTGCTGATCAAATCAAACAGTCAATCCTAGTCAACAATTCTAGGTCAAATCCATCGTTTTTTTGCTTGCCATTCCATTCCAGTTTGGACCCAGCCATGTGCAAATCAGTCGTGACCCTGTTCCCCATGGGAACAGTTCAGCCCATACTGCCAGGCCAGGTCCTTCCTGGACCCAAAAAAAGCATCCTGGGACCAGTTTCAGGGTATCACCCCTCATCAGCCAGATTAGCTTCAATCCGGTATTTCAAAAACGCACTATCACCTTGCAGGCATCCTCGCGCTAACATATGTGTACACATCCTGACTAATGCTATAGGGTTTTACCAGAATGACCAGATTATACACTGGGGAAGAGCCAAGTTTTAAATTTCTTCCTAAATGGGAGGAGATCCTCCAATTGTCTCAACTCCAATCGAAGATTGTTCCATAATCGGGCAGTAGAGGTACTAAAGGCTCTACCTACTGATTTTATTTTTTTTAATCTTGGCACCTTCACCATTCTAGCTGAGGAGGAGCGCAGGCTCCTACCTGGGACATACCAGGCAAATTTCCTCTGCATTAGTTTCAGTCCAGACCCATGCAGGGCCTTCAAAACTATGCAGATGGTCTTAAACTGGACTCCTTGCTGTATAGGGAGCCAATGCAGCTCCAGTAAAGCCAAAGAGGTAGATGAGCATCTTGGCCTCCCTAAAGCTAATTTGGCTGCTATTGTTTGTATCTTCTGTAGCCTCTCTATTAGATATTTTTCGGAGATTCCAGCAGCAAGGTATTGCAATAATCCAGTCTACTTAAGATGGTGCTTTGTACAACCAATGCTCGAGCTTGGGCTGGCAGAATCTGAAGAATTTTCCGAAGGGCTCTAATAGTAGCAAAACAACTCCCACAGTTTTATTGACCTGTGAATCAAGCGTCAACATGTTGTTAATCATGATTCCTAGATTTCGTACCTTCTCAACGGGAGTCAATAGGCTGGCTGTAGCTAAAGGACAGAAATTCAAAGGAAGTACAGGGGAAGCCTTCCCTACTGCACAGTATAAAATCTCTGTTTTATCAGCATTGAATTGTAGCGGGTTCTCTTTCAGCCATTGTGCTGTATCTGGCAGACAAGCATGAAACACTTCAAGGGATGTAGACTGTTCTCCCTCTAAGGAAAGAATAAGTTGAGGGTCATTGGCATAATTTATGATGTTAATATTATGTGCTCTTATGACAGCAATCAAAGGTCTCATGTAGATATGGAATAATATCGGGCTGTTCACAGAGCCCTGGGGAACGCCATGCGCGATATCAATAAAGTCAGACTGATAAGGGGGAGGGTCACTGCCTGTCTCCTGTCCAAAAGGAAGGAGTGAAACCAATTCACGGCCATGCTTGCTATTTCCACCTCTTTGAGTCTATTCAGGAGAGTGACATGGTTTGCTGTGTCAAATGCGGCAGAGAGGTCAAGCAGAATTATTACCGTTGATTGACCTCTGTCTGCACGCATACAAAGTTCATCCATCACAGTCACCAGGGCAGTCTCCGTTCCGTGGGCAGAATGGAAACCAAATTGTACATCCTCTAGAATGTTGTTAGTTTACAAGTGTTTTGAGAGTGATCTTCTAACCGGACGTTCTACAATCTTTGCTGGGTATGGCAGCAAAGAAATCGGCCTATAATTTTTTGGGCTTGCTGGATCCAGCGTAGGCTTTTTTGAAGAGGCGTCACTAGTGTCTGTTTCCAGCAGGTCGGTACTGAACCGCTAACAAGAGATTGATTACAAATTGCGGAGTATTGGGACCAATTCTGCTCCCAACTCTTTCCATATGTTATAAGACAAAGGGTCCAAAGGTGAACCGGAGGAAATACCTAGGGCACTTTTATTAAACTCCTACTCCGATGGTTTCTCGAAGTCAGTTAAGGCATCCGTAAACTCTGTCCCAATCTCTCTTGCCTTTTTTCTGTCTTTTAGATCTCTGCCATTATAACCATTAGACACTAAACGTTCTACCTCCTCTTGTGGAATGCCCCTTCCGAGGCCATCAATGATAGTATTAATTTTATTGTTAAAAAACAATGCCAGACTGTTACAGAGGCCCTGGGTAGGAAGCATCAGGTTCTTAGCACAATCAGGGCAAATCACTCTTCCCACTTCTGAACTGGCAACAAGTGGGTCACTGGAGAGAAGCCTGGATCGTGAAGTCGGACAGGCTTCTACTTGACAGTGGTGACGTGCAGGAATGGGGAGCACTGGAGGGCTCTGGAGCGGTGAGATGGATGGCCCAATAGTGTTCTACTCTATCAAACAATGGGGAGTTCACTGCTGATTTGGTCCTGTAGCTGGAGAAGGGAAAGTACCTGGTCGCGGCAAAGAACAAAAGGTTTTGCTTTGGACACGCCTAGCACAGATTCACTGCTAATGGCCACAGATGTTTTTGGGACTTACTCAAGAGATTATGGGGCAGATTTATGTCGGACTTGCGGCACTTTTGCGCCGCCGTTGCGTCACTTCTGTGACGCAGCGGCGGCGTAAACCCTGCGCCACATTGCGACATACTTACATTGTGACGCATCTATGGAGATGCGTCACGGTGTCTGGCCCTGTGCCACATGAAACCTGAGTCAGGTTTCATGTGGCCGTTTCCATACAGGGTGGGCGTTCCGTCACAGGAACGCCCCTGAAAAGTGACTCCGTGAAATCTACAAGATTTCACTGAGTCACTTTCCCAACGCTGATGCGTCAAAACCCTGCGCCTGCTTGGAGCAGGCGTAAGGCTTGACGCACCACGTTAAAGATAGGGCAAGTTGGAATGGTGCTGGAGTTGCGTGCCGCACGCAACACAACTTCAGCACTGTGCCAACTTTACGCCCTAGATGCGACACGCATCTGTTTATTCCTGGGCCATGGTGCGCCGCATTGTAAATGGGGCGCAACATGGGTGGCACAAGGATAAACTTGCGTGCCGTATCTTTCCTGGCGCATTCCTGCCGATTTGCAGAGATGCGTCAGGCAACATAAATCTGCCTCTTTGTAATTGCCAATTGTGCCCCTAGGTTTGTGTGCTTCCCTGATTAAACAGTCCCCTCAGGTGTCCAATAGTGCTCTTCCTGCCAGGAGCAAAGAGAGGTACCGCAAGCCTTGAGCACAGAGTAGCTGCGATCACTCAACATGTAGCTGCCCATGCGCAGAGCCACTGGAGCGCTCACAGGTTAGTGGATTGGCTAGTGTCTACGGGGCATTTGGGTCAACGTGAATGAAGAAGTTCATGACGAATTACGCAGCAGCCATTTTGGTTCGGAGAACAGTGTATATTAAGTACATTCGGCTGTGATTTTCACCACTTCAAACAGCTTTTAACCATGGTGCCTGTATTTTCGTCTCACATTCAATTTAATGCTTGCAACGATTCTTCAAGCACGCAGAGAGCTCTGTTGTTGATGTTTGTGGTTGGCGGCCATATTGCGAGAACAGTTTTGAAAGTCAGCATTTGGAACACCGTCCTTAAAGTCACTGAAGCGACTTAACAGTCAGCTATTCATACATTATCAATTGAATATACAACTGTGGGGTAAGTACTAAACGTATATATGGTATAACGCTGATAATACGGTCATTTGTCCACAACAACAGTTTTCAAACCGTGATTAATATATTTCTTTCAGCGTTATAAGTGCGAATAAAGCTGACAATAATAATACAGTGTTTCACAAACCACAAAAGTTTGAGTGTAAGCATTAAAGACCAGTGATTCGCACATTTTAACGTTTGAAAGAAACTTGCATTTATTTTTATTTTTTGACAAAGAAATAAGGCAACGCAGCACAAGTCGCCAAGTTGCCTTACTCTGCTCTGGGAAGGTATTCCAGGGGCATTGCATGAGAGTTCCCACAAAACCCACCTGGTTTGTGATGCCTTTCCAGATTTACCAGACTTAGCAGATCTGGGAATGAGCCAAAAAATAGTCCTTCGCGGGAGAGGCGTAACAGGGAAAACATCTTTATTTCTCCTCATTACTTTCTCTTTCTATGTGTGCTGCATTCTGCCGCACACATAGGAAGAGAAATATGCCTCTCAGGATTATTTTTGAGCAGGATGGTGTTCCTTCCTACACAAAACTATCCTCCATGCAACACAAGAACTCTTGCACACTGTGCAAGGGGGCCTGCTTTGGTGCTAGGCTGCCAAAAGGGAGCCAGCAGAGGGGAAAAGTCAGGAATGCACATTATTGCCTTATATATGGCACATTGCTGCCCTGAGTCATTAAGCAATTGGTGCTCCAGCTATAGCCAAGGTTTCATCTGTAGATACCTCCTATTAAAGAAAAACATAGATCATAAACATGTAACAGCCAAACTCCAGTGAAGCAATGCAAAACTCATTAAAACATTAAAGTGACATATGCAACAGCCTAAATGTGGTAGTTACCGCTTCCAAGGCCGTCAAATTCCCACGGTTTTGGCTTCAAGCATCTTAGGTGTGCGTGTGCAAATAAAGGCATATTACTTAAGGGTTATACACCATATATGGCATGCCCAATTGAATAAACTTGATGATGCGAAAACGTTTGGTTCTTTTGTATCATATTTGAGTAGATGCAGCCTCAACATAATGTCTGACACCCAAGAGGTGGGAAAAAGGCATAATCCACTGAGACCGTGGTAGGTTGTACCTGGGGTAAACAAATAAAAAGTGTTCTTCTGTTTCTGTATCCCAGTGCAAACAGGAAATTCAGCTCCAGCACCTTCGCTCCTGTTCCATTTGCCTAAAAACACATTAAAAGTTAGCATGCCAATTCTAAAATGAACGTACATGGTTCTGGCTGAAGGAAAAATGATCCTATCCATAAATGTTTTAAACTTGGGATAGCATTAATGGGAAAGAAACTCATCAACTATATCATCAAGGCATGGTTTACGCCACACTTCTGAGAGTATGTCATCCCAATATACACTCTTAATCTGAGTAACAGCATTTTGTCTCAGATTTGCCAGATCTTTCCAAACATTATCTATTTTTAGCTTACCACAAAGATCTTTTACAGCCTTCAGCCAAGGTGTGTGGCAATTTTTGTCTATTGCAATTCCCTCCTTCAAGGCTGTTCTGCAGGGGCTCAGCTTCAGCATTGCCCATATTCTTAATCAGTAATTTAAGACTCTTAGGTGAGCAATGTGGTCTATTCTCAGAATGTTCAAATCTCACCTGAACTGTAGCAAGGGGTGCTATTCTGGAGGTAAATAAAAATCTTAGAAATATGTAGTCAGTGCATGTTATCTGACTGGCATCCGCATAGCTCCATATTATGGCCCCCTCCCTGCATGACCCCACCACAGACAACTGCTTCATAGACCTCCTGAATCGAAAAGACGGTTCTGCCTGATGTTTGTTTGCACTTTTTTAGGAAGGCTGCTGATCTATGCTGCAGGGTGGTTTTGTTTATATCAAGTTTGGGCTTTCAGGATACATTTTCAGAAAGCTTAATTCCTAGGACGATATCATCCAGTAGACAGGAAGGAAAACAACTGTATATTAAAAAACGCTTTCTTGTCTCAATGGTCAAGAGTGCATTGATGACTGTTAATGTTAATAATGTAGTGTAATTCCTATATTCCCAATAGGTTCTGCGCATTGGAATAACATAACGATAGTTTAGACGTAGGACTTAGGTCGACTAGGTCTCTATTGAATATGTTAGACTTAATTATGAATGCCAGCTAGCTCAGAGGTCACTAGAAACTTTCCGAGTAAACAGGAAGGTGTTAACTTTCCTAAATAGACAAGAAGGGATTCGTTTCTGACAACCGCATAAACATGACAACTTTGCTCCCTCCAGAATAAGGAGTATACCTCCAGAGTCGCGGAAAAAATAGATAGCTATTTTACTCAGTCAATCGTGCATGCTTAGTTTCACCAGAAGCTCAGAGAAACAGAGAGACGGGCATTTTCAATAAAAGAGGTTATTTATTGAACAGTCTTCTTTCTCATGCAAGAGAAGTGAGTTGCCACAATTGCAATACTTGTCATAAAGTAAAGTGCGTACAGTAAAAGGAGTATTATAATATAATACTGTAAAGGCATGGTATGGTTTCCAAGCCATACGGTGTCTAAAATAGATAAAATATATACCTAGATAAAATCATGACTAAACATACTCAACTGGTGCTTCTAAGATACGCCTACCCCGGTGTACCTAACCTAAGCTTAGTATGCGGGAAGGAGTAAGAGAGCTGCAGTATAAGTTAGGATAGTTTTTGCCAAGAATCTGAATCAAGAATTCTCTAAGGGTCTAATCAGCTCCGTACCTTGGTTATAGAATGAAGGAGGTCTTGTATCTCTCTCTCAGGACTCGATCTCCCAGCAACCGGCAAGCGTGACAAGGAAACACTGGAGCTGGATTTCTCGGCAGGAGAAAAGACAGCGTCTCTCTCAGTGCGTCAATGGGAGGGTCGGCTTCCTTCGGCACTTGCCACAGCAGGGTGTCGGGCAAGTAGATAGCTGATCTGCTCCAAACAACCGTGTCTTGCTAGGGCAGCTGCTGGTATATTTATACCTGGAAGGTGCCGAGTTTGACGTAAGGTTGGACATAAGACGTCACTAAGAACTCGCAGTTCTTTCAGGACTCCAGGAGTTCTAGGACAAATCAATACAGAAGCAGGGGGAATTCACGGGCTGCTGGAGGCTTGGTTTGTTTAAGAACACGTTGTGCTTTCTAGGAGTCTATGGGAGTAGCCTTGCCGTATTTGGACTGCATTGGCTATGACTTAATATGGATATGATTCTTATGCCTTTATAAGGATATGATTTGTTATAACCACATGAGGGCATAAATCGGGAATATTTAAATAGGGTCCTAGATACGGTTACAACAATAAGACTTGTTGATCGCATGAATACCTGGGGGTGTCTTGGCGCTATTGACTGCAGTAATTCCTCCTAGTTACTCAGCTCTGGAAAAGCCAAGTTTTTAACTCTCTCCTAAAAATGGTGAGGGAAGCCGCACCTCTAAGCTCCGCTGGTAGCGCGTTCCACAGTTGTGCGGTACCACAGGAGATAATCCAACCGCCCCAACCCGTGGTTCATATTCTGGGTACCTTCATCAGTCTTGTGCCTGTGGACCGCAACTGTCTAGCCGGATGGTACCAAACAAATAGCTTTTTGAGCGATAGATGTACTGAATTATTCAAAGCCTCGAATGCTAAACAGAGGGCCTTAAACTCAATTAATTTGGCCACTGGGAGCCAATGGAGTCAGCAAATTTCCTTGGAGATGGAATGGTATTTGGGGATGTTACCCAGCATTCGAGCAGCTGTATTTTGAATGAATAGAAGTTTTTTCAAGAAAACGTTTGCGCATGCCCAAGTAAAGACTACTACAATTGTCCAGTTTAGTCTGGACCAGAGCGGTAACCACCAGATTTCTAGAGTTGGAAGGGATGTAAGACATGATTTTCTTAAGTTTTTTTCATCATAAAATGGGAGGTGGTGACAATAGCATTAGTCTGATGAGATACATTTTTTGCCTTTAGCACAGGTTTAGGTGCTTCACCCATCTCTGCTGGCCACCAAAAATTGTCCCATCTAGGTTTTAACTCACCAAAAATAATAATCTCGGTCTTTTCAGAATTCAGCCTCAGGCAATGCAGCCTCATCCATCTGTTGACTTCTCTCATACAGTTCTGGACCTGTAGAGAAGGAGCTGTTTGGTTATTATATGCTGCCACAACTATCTGGGTGTTGTCCGCGTAGGACATCAAATTGAACCCACACTTCCGGATCAGTGGGGCAAGTTCTGCACATATATATTAAAAGAGTTTAAGGATGATCCCTCGGGGTATTCCAGAGGGCAGAACATAAGGTTTCGATTGGAAACTGTCCATAGCAACAGTTAATCTCCTTTCTTTCAGGAAGGAGGCCAATAAGGTCAGTGCCGTTCCCCAGGCCCCTATTGATTTCAGCCGTTGTTCAGCAAATTTTGATCGACCGTATCAAAAACGTCTGATAGATTATGGTGGATCAGGGCCACTGACCCTTCTCCATCCATCACCGTTCTGATTTCCTCTGTGGCCCCTATGCCTCGTAACACACCCCCTATCAAAATGAAAAGGCACCGCCCCCTCCACAATACCTGTAGGTACCAAGCCACCATAGACACAGCTGGCCGGGCCACCGGTAGGGAGGGCGAGCCGTAATGGAGAGAAGCGAGAGTATGACTAGGAGTAATGTGATTAGGGGTAAATAATAGAAACATTACCTTCACGTCCCTCTCACTTCTCTCCATTGTGCAATGAGACATACCAAGCCAAGAAAAACCAGGCCAACTGTCCAAACCCAGAATATCGGAACAAAGCACCCCAAAGAAGGGCAAACAAACAGGAAAGGCAAGCCAGATGCAACACAGCTGACAAAAACCCAGAGGCAAGCCAAGCCCCCAAACACGGGTGTTGGACTTGGCCCTTCTGGCAGGTTCACCCCTGAGCTTTTTGCCTTTTAATATTACACAAATATAGTGATTTCTGGTCTTTGCTCACTTTGACACTGTGTCCCAATGTAAAGTGTGTGCGCTCTCTGAGTGCGGGTGTGAGATTGGCCTGCCCTCCCATAGGAATGCATGGGGGATATGTGTGTCCATGGTAGTTCCTGATGTGTGGGGAGTGCAGGGTCAAGTTTGGTATGTGCGGACTCGTGTGATTAAATGCTGTGCGATGATGTGCGTGGATTTATTGTGTCTAGTGTGGAAGTGCCACTTCTAGAAGTTGGCCTGTCTGTGCAGTGAATGTGATTTGACTGTCTGGCTTGTGATTGGCTGGAGCTGGTGTGCCTGGCTCCAGGAGTCAGGATGGGTCTGCCCCGGTGGTGAATGGAGAGATCTGCATGTTGATGGGAGGGAGGAGTGCACCTGGGACCTGAATAGGGCTAGGCCTTCCCTCCAAAATGCTGGCTCCACCCCCCTGTGGTGTGTCTGATGTCCCTGACCCATCCTTTGAATAGGCAGAGGGGCTGAGCAAAAGAAAGTGCTCAAGAACCAGTTGAGTCTGGTTCGCCCCTTGCCTGCACCTTTGACAACAAAGGAAATGTGTGTATAAAAAGAGGCTGTGACCTCATGTAAAATGTTCTTGTTTCCTGACTTGAATCTACCAGGGGCGTGCAGCTGCTGGGGCCCGGGGAAAGGCTTGTCTTCCCTGGGCCCTGCCCAACCCCTGGATGCCTGGAGGACTCTTTGGGACCCCTCCGCCTTGCCTGGGATGATTGGGGTACTTTTCCTTGTCCTGGAACTTTATTTTGACATTCTTCCCAGCTCCCAGGACCTTATACAAGATTGGAGCGCCGTGCTGCCTTTCTTTAAATTTCCCCACTGGTGTCTTCAGGAAGAGTAGGGTTACTTGGCACCATGTGTCTGCTCTCCCCTGTTCGTGGCTGTGAAGAGACTGGGGAGGCTTGTGCCCTGATCACCGCCGCTGGGCCGTGGGCCGCAATTGTGTTTCTTTCCGCTTAATTGGCTATTACCTGACAGGTGCCCACCCTGCCTTATGCCCGTAGTCTTTCATGTTTTAACGTGCGCGGGTGTCTACCCCGCGACTTTGCCCAGTCTTTTGATTTAAACTTGCATGGGTGCCCACCACGTGTCTCACCACCGCTGGCCGAGCCGCGAGAGAGCTTCCCCCCGGGCCACTGCCTAGGGCAACCCGGAAGTAGAAGACGGGGCGGGGCCTGGTTATTTCTTCCTTCTGCTACCCCCGGCCTGGGGAAGCGGTGCAGAGCCTCGCCAGTCTCCTGAACCAGGAGAGACGGCGCAAGATCCGACGCTGGCTGCTGCAATGAGGACGGAGCCCCGCATGCTGGACTGGTGACGCCGCATCGCAAAGGGGAGCAGCCCAGTGAGTAAGGGCTGGGTGGGAACGTTCTTGCCGCATTTTTGGAGCGGGCCCGCCGTTGCATGATGCTCCATCACCCGGGGCACCATTCCCTCAGGACCCGTGTGGCTCCATGGGGGCAGGACTATTTTTATTGCCGGTACTTCGCCCAGCTTAGGGCGGCCCCGGTTGGCCGCCGGCCGCCCCCACGATGCCTAAAGTATTTTAGAGCCCTTGTGTGGCTCTCCTAGGGGCACATTATTGATTCACAGAGCAGGAGGGGCTTGGGACCTATGTGATTTAGAGCCCGTGCTGACTCCACCCTGTGTACTGCAAGAGCCTAGATGGCTCCAACGTTCCGCATGTTTGTGTTCTGAGCCTAGATGGTTCCAGCCCTAACCTACCCCATTATTTTAACGCCAGTGCGCTCCACAGTGTTTGGGGGCAATTTACTTAAAGGGCTCCTGGGAGCCCATGGCGCATTTTGCTGATTCCCACCTGCCAAGCAAGTAGTGGGCAGCTGCATCGTTTAGGTTCTTTCTTCCAGGGGACCGGTGCTTGTGAACCCAGGAGTGAGACGCACTCTTTCACCACTACTTTGGCCTTCCTCAGCTGCGCAGCACTTAGTGCCAGCTGCAGCGTTTAGGCCACTGTTCATTGTTCTCAGCTGCCCAGCAAGTAGTGGGCAGCTGCCACGTTTAGGTTTTGGCGCAGTGGTGCAACCTGGACCTTCGCTGCTTAGGCAGCAGCCCTGACTCTGTGGACATAGGGCATTTGAGCCCCTTCCTAGATGGCCAGTTGGCCAGGGGGTTGTTACATTTATAGGGTGCAGGCCCTAATGTGATTTATGTGCTAGATGTGATATATGTGCTAATGCTTTGGGTGTTAGGAAATGTACTGTGTGTAATATGTTTTGCGCACCCTTTGTTTGATGCCTCTAGATATGATGTATGCATAGGAGGTTGTTCTACCTGTTTAGGTATGTTAGGGAGATTGTACTTCCCTGTGTGATTTACGCCCCTAGTGTAAGGTTTTATTTAGTTGGTGAGGGTATAATGTAGTTAGACTGGTGGGATACTGTATATGATGGATTTTAATGGCATAGACTGTTGCAAGTGCAGTGATTATCAGTGTTTACTGACTGTACGTTCTATGACCTATTTTTACTTGTATGTTTTAGTTCACCTTTACCAAGTTCACTTTGTGATGATCCTGACAGTGGTCCATATGGCCCTGTCAGGTGTACATAATCCCTTGTAAATATTGCCCGTGCCAGTTGGCACAATGTATATGGTGTGATACTATCTGATGTGTTTTGATAATACAAAGGCTATTTTTGATATAATCTTGTGTGGAGTTCCTTTTGTGGGGGGCCTAGGATGTTGTTGCTGGTGGGTGCATGCGCAAATGCTTTACACATTGCCTCCGGGATAAGCCTTACTGCTCATGCCAAGATACCAAGGGGGTGAGCAGCGGTTATCTTTGGCGTGTAACTCCCTTGCCCTGACTAGATTGGTGGTTTCTGCCTGGCTTTGGCGCAAGCCTCAGCCAACTAGAAATCCCATTTCTAACATTGATGATCAGTGCTGGGGATTTGGACTTGTGTTTGCGCCGTACCACAGCGACAACTGGCTCCACTACAAAACTCTGCATTTTAGATAGTCACATGGAAAGGGATTATTGTTTTTAAGTTGGTTCTAAAAATGTAATTTCTTTGGAAATGTGTTTCTTATGCACCGTGAGTTGTGTGTCCTGCCACGGACAGAAACCAGAGAATCTGGAGGAGAGACTGCCCTTGAGCCATTGTCCTGGTTCTTGGGTTGGCCTTCAGTGGGGACTTAATTGGTATTGTGTCACTAGCTCGGGAGGGTAGATCACCCCCAAGTGCAGTATGAGTTTTCTGGATTCAGCAGTATGGGTGGGATCCTGTGGTGGCAGCATAAGTGTGTCCAGTGCATGTGTTTCCCGTCCCGTTCCCAGAGTGTGGTACCTGGTGCAGAGTAAGAGGGGTGGTGCAGGTTGAGACAGTAGATACTGTCTCACCGGTCTTGGGGGGTGTGTGGATGAATGGTGTGTGGCACTGGACGATTGAGTACGAGTTCTCTGAAATAAGGAGCTTGCTGAATACTTTGGTGTGAGTTCGCTGAAATAAGGAGCTTGCTGAATACTTGGTGTGAGTTCTCTGAATTAAGGAGCTTGCATTGGGGAATGACCCTAGAAGAATGGTGCAGATGTCTTCTAACCCAGGGTGGTGGAAGATGTTCAGAGTTCGGTGCTGTTATAATGAGGAGGTTGCAAGGCCTCACATCATGTCCTGCGAGGAAGATGTGAGACTGGGCCGTATTCCGAGCCTCAATCTGTCTCCAGTACAGGATGGTTCTTAGAGGGAACACCAGGAAAGGAACCTAGTCTGTCCTGTTTGACTGTTCTGTGTGGGGGATCTCCAGATGTTAGGAGCATTGAGGAGTAATTCCAAAAGGAGTGGCTGAGGTGTCTTCCAGCCCAGAGTGGTGGAAGAGGTTCAGAGTAGCCCAGCTAGGTCACGGTGTATGGGCCCATATCCTGTCTCTGAGGAGAAGGAGTGGGTGGGACTGCGTATCTCCATGTGCCTGAAACCCTGTCTCAGGACCTGGATGGTTTCTTTAGGGAACACCAGGTGGGGAGCCTAGGCTGTACTTGTAGACCATTTGAGGAGGGTCTCCCAGTGTTTAGAGAACGTGGAACATCTGTAAGCAGGGTTCCAGTAGTTCTGGTGTCTGGCGGTACCGCTCCAGTTGGGAGGGTGCAGAAGTCCAGATGGAGGGGTGAGATGGGGAAAGGCTCTCCAGTGGTAGAACCAGTGGGTCAGGGGCCAGCCAGAGGGCTGGGTCGCCAATGAGTGACCATAGGCGACGCCACTTCTGTCCTGAGAGTCAGGCAAACTTGCCACATGACACATTAGTTATGTTTCACCCTCAGGAAGTCCTGGTGCGCTAGGCTTTTGACCAAAGGCTACGTCCCTTGGTTGGGGAGCCAGTAGCTGGTGGTTCCGGATCTGGACGTAAGGGCAACTGTAAGCAGTGTCCATGACATTAGTTATGTGTCACACTTGTGAAGTCCTGGTGCGCCAGGCATCTAACCAAAGGGTAGCGTCCCTAGTTTGGGGAGCCAGGTTCAGGTGTTTGCCTGAACCTGGACTTCAGGGCGACCCTAACCAGCGTCCTGGCCGGTTTTGCCTTCTAGAGCAACCCCTGTGAACACGGGTGGGGCTCATCTTAAGTGAAGAGACCCTGTGTTTCCCAGCAGGGGTGCTACAGGCCTAGCAGGGATCTTTAGGGTTCTTGGCTGAGTGTTGTTGTACTACTCTGAGAACAGGTAGGGCCTACCTTAAGTGGAAGGACCCTGTTCTCCAGTGGGAGGGTACAGAAGTCTGGAAGGGGGTGCAGAGGGAGGGGGTACCTAGCCTGCTCCCAAGAAATCAGATCCAGATCAGAAGAAGATACTTCAGAAGCCTCTGAAGTTACAAGAAGAAACCTCTACCTGAAGAGAAGGAACTGGGAAAGCTGAAGGAGGAATACTGTCCCTGACCTGGCGGATTGGCCTGCAGTGCTTGCCTTGCTGCTGAAGTAGAGGAGAAAGCCTTAAAGACTTTATTTTCAACTTGTGCAAAGATCTCCAAGGGCTTGAAAGCGAGCTTGCTCCCTGAACGAAGTCCCAGGACCAGTGGACTTCACCCGCCTTGAAGAGAGCTGCTGGAAACACTGTTTTCCGTAGCTTCCGAGGCTGGACTCTGTGTACACCTCGTACGATCGACTCATGTCCTGGAAAGCACCGTACCAAGTCCGTCCGCCTCAATCAACACGACTCTGCGCCCAACGACTCGTACCAAACGAAGTCAATGAGCCGTAGCTGGCACCGTGTCTAGCAGACAACGCAGCTACAACGCTTCGCCTCATCGAATCGCACTGGTCGGAACTACGCGTATATTGCCGCTGAGTTCGAGTCTACGATCACACCTGGAGTTGGGTACGCTTCGCACGTTCGGGTCGCACTACCACCTCACACCACATCCAAAGACTGGACAACACAGCTCCTGCAGTACGGCTTGTACGCCGCAACGTAAGCTGAACGCACCGCACCAAGTATCATCCACCTCAATCAATGCGGCTCTGCGCTCAACGACTCGTACAGACGACATCAACGAGCCGGAGCTCGCACCATGACTGGAGGACAATGCACCGTGCAACGCTTTCTTTTTGCAACGCCGATCCGTGCCGGACGCATCACGAAAAGGAACTGTGTACAACTCGCACAACATCCTAAACGCATCGGACCGAAGCGTCCGCTGCGCTTGTTAGATTCTAGGTTGAAGGATCAGTGGTTGTTTGGAACTACACTGAGAAAGGAAGTGGAAAATGGCTATTGTATGCCAGGGGTTACCACCCCCCACTCTGTGCATTGGCAAGGACCAGTGGTATCTGGGTGGCCTATGGCCTGGTCCTAGCCGCGGACAACTAAGGAGTACCGGTGGGGTAGCCTAGTTGGGCCTGAACTTTTTTTTTATGTGTGTGCTTGTTTTGTGGAACACCGTGGCGTAGAACCGGAGGGTGTCCCTGCAGTGGGGGCCCGCGTCCATGTTTTATCGCCCTAAGCAGGGAAGTCCATCACAGTGGTGATTGGTCTGCCCTGCGTTTTGGCTGGAAGGGGGTTGTGTTGGACTTGGCCCTTCTGCAGGTTCACCCCTGAACTTTTTGCCTTTTAATATTACACAATTATAGTGATTTCTGTCTTTGCGCACTTTGACACTGTGTCCCAGTGTAAAGTGCGTGCGCTCTCTGAGTGCGGGTGTGAGATTGGCCTACCCTCCCGTATGAAATGAATGCATGGGGGGTATGTGTGTCCATGGTAGTTCCTGATGTGTGGGGAGTGCAGGGTCGAGTTTGGTATGTGCGGACTTGTGTGATTAAATGCTGCGCGATGATGTGTGTGGATTTTTTGTGTCTAGTGTGGCAGTGCCACTTCTAGAAGTTGGCCTGTCTGTGTAGTGAATGTGATTTGACTGTCTGGCTTCTGATTGGCTGGAGCTGGCTGGTGTGCCTGGCTCCAGGAGTCAGGATGGGTCTGCCCCGGTGGTGAATGGAGAGATCTGCATGTTGATGGGAGGGAGGAGTGCACCTGGGACCTGAATAGGGCTAGGCCTTCCCTCCACAATGCTGGCTCCACCCCCTGTGGTGTGGCTGATGCCCCTGACCCATCCTGTGAATAGGCAGAGGGGCTGAGCAAATCAAAGTACTCATGAACCAGCCCCTGGATGCCTGGAGGACTCTTTGGGACCCCTCTGCCTTGCCTGGGATGATTGGGGGACTTTTCCTTGTCCTGGAACCTTATTTTGACCTTCTTCCCAGCTCTCAGGACCTTTTACAAGATTGGAGCGCTGTGCTGCCTTTCTTTTCATTTCCCCCACTGGTGTCTGCAGGAAGCGTAGGGTTAATTGGCACCATGTTTCTGCTCTCCCCTGTTCGTGGCCGTGAAGAGACTGGGGGAGGCTTGTGCCCTGATCACTGCTGCCGGCCCGTGGGCCGCGATTGTGTTTTCTTTCCGCTTATTTGGCTATTACCTGGCAGGTGCCCACCCTGCCTTATACCCGTGGTCTTTCATGTTTTAACCTGCGTGGGAGCCTACCTCATGACTTTGCCCAGCCTTTTAATTTAAACTTACACGGGTGCTCACCCCATGTCTCACCACCACGGCCCGAGCCGTGAGAGAACTTCCTAGCTGCCTAGCGCGACCCGGAAGTAGAAGACGGGGGTGGGGCCGGGTGAATCCTTCCTTCCGCTTCCCCCGGCCTGGGGAAGCGGTGCAGCGCCTTGCCGGTCACCCGAACCAGGAGAGACGGAGCAGGATTCGACGCGGGGCTCCTGCAATGAGGACGGAGCCCCGCATGCTGGCCTTGTGACGCTGCCTTGCAAAGGGGAGCATCCCGGTGAGTAAGGGCTGGGCGGGGACATTCTTGCCGCATTTTCAGAGCGGGCCCATCGTTGCCGGACGCTCCATCACCCAGGGCACCATTCCCTCAGGACCCGTGTGATTCCATGGGGGCAGGACTATTTTTAGTGCCGGTACCTCGCCCCGCCTAGGGCGGCCCCGAATGGCAGCGGGCCGCCCCCACGTAGCCTAAAGTATTTCAGAGCCCTCGTGTGGCTCTCCCAGGGGCACATTATTGATTTACAGAGCATGAGGGGCTTGGGACCTATGTGATTTAGAGCCCATGCTGTCTCCATCCTGTGAACTACAAGAGCATAGATGGCTCCAACGTTCCGCATGTTTATCCCATTATTTTAGCACCAGTGCGCTACACAGTGTTTGGGGGCAATTTACTTAAAGAGCCCCTGAGAGCCCATGCCGCATTTTGCTGATTCCCAGCTGCCCAGCAAGTAGTGGGCAGTTGCACCGTTTAGGTTCTTTCTTTCAGGGGACCGGTGCTTGTGAACCCAGGAGTGAGACGCATTCCTTCGCCCCTACTTTGGCCTTCCCCAGCTGCGCAGCACTTAGTACTAGGAGGAAGGTGTCCCAGTGTGATTAGTAGTTATTACACAGTTATCGCAAACAAGCACTCACAGAGCAATCAATGTGTCCACATTGTTTAATTATCAATGGGAAACAGTATATTCAATATACACGACAAATTCGCAAAACATCATAGTAGCTAAGTGCCCAGTGGAGCAGGAAAGGGAGTGAAAGTTGAGTGAGGATGTGAAAATAAAGAAAGTTGGTGACAATACAATCAGTTAATTAGCAATATTTTCTTGGCAAATTTAACTGCAAACCAAAAAGACCAAGGGTTCTAATATTTCATTAAACGAACATACTTCAAGATAGTACAATACATGTAACAATAATGGCATGAAGTTGTCCCAAAACAAAGTAGTTGTCGACGTTTCGACCCTCAATACTGTGCAGGGATAAGTGGTGCCCTTGCTGTGGGGTCTTCTTCAGGACAGTCAGGGGATGGGTGGGGGGCAGGCAACCTATTAAGATATTTAAAATACTGAATTAAATAACGAAATTAATTCTATATAACACAGAAGTACATATTCTGTAGACTAATGGAGACCAGATAACACACGATCCTACTCCATAGCTATTAGTGAATAGTGCCTAAGTTGGTAAGGCACGTCAAATACCGACTGTGGTAAAAGGCTATAAACACAGGTGTAGAAAGATAGCCAGGGAGGGTACCATATCCTCCATACAAACTGCCACATTCTAAAACGTGTGTGTTTGTTTTAGACTCACCACGGAGGTTTTCCATCCTGCGGTGTTACCTAAACAGCACAGACCCCGATCAACGGTGGTCAGGGTGAGTGGCTCTGATCTCTATTGCTCGGCACTCAATGCATATTCTTGTTGCATTGAGCATGAATGCGTCTTTACCGGTTTGTAGTGATTGCGGGCTCTCAAACCTGCGGCCTAATGCTTGCACCTCATTCATTTTTCAGATGCTACAATATTACCAACACGATTCAAAAAGGGGGTGGTGATGGACAGAGTATCTGAATTAAGCAGAACACTCCTACCCAGTCAAAAGATCAGGGCTTGATCCATCACCGTTTTTTAGCTCACTGCACCATCCCAGTTCAGAACCTGGCTACATGCAAATTAGTCTGTCCCTGGCCTAGTGCATCATGGGAACAGGGCAGACCAAACTACCAAGCCAATTCTTTACTGGAAAGGAAACAAGCTTCCGGGGACCGGTTTCTGGCATTACAGCCGTCTTCGGCCCGGCTTGCTTGAATCCTGATGGTGCAGTGAGCAAGGGACTCACATCTGAGCATACCCTTCCACACTTGTGGTGGCCAAAACGATTCAAAAAGGGGGTGGTGATGGACAGAGTATCTGAATTAAGCGGAACACTCCTACCCAGTCAAAAGATCAGGGCTTGATCCATCACCGTTTTTTAGCTCACTGCACCATCCCAGTTCAGAACCTGGCTACATGCAAATTAGTCTGTCCCTGGCCCAGTGCATCATGGGAACAGGGCAGACCAAACTACCAAGCCAATTTTTTACTGGAAAGGAAACAAGCTTCCGGGGACCGGTTTCTGGCATTACAGCCGTCTTCGGCCCGGCTTGCTTGAATCCTGATGGTGCAGTGAGCAAGGGACTCACATCTGAGCATACCCTTCCACACTTGTGGTGGCCAAAACGATTCAAAAAGGGGGTGGTGATGGACAGAGTATCTGAATTAAGCAGAACACTCCTACCTAGTCAAAGGATCAGGGCTTGATCCATCACCGTTTTTTAGCTCACTGCACCATCCCAGTTCAGAACCTGGCTACATGCAAATTAGTCTGTCCCTGGCCCAGTGCATCATGGGAACAGGGCAGACCAAACTACCAAGCCAATTCTTTACTGGAAAGGAAACAAGCTTCCGGGGACCCGTTTCTGGCATTACAGCCGTCTTCGGCCCGGCTTGCTTGAATCCTGATGGTGCAGTGAGCAAGGGACTCACATCTGAGCATACCCTTCCACACTTGTGGTGGCCAAAACGATTCAAAAAGGGGGTGGTGATGGACAGAGAATCTGAATTAAGCAGAACACTCCTACCCAGTCAAAAGATCAGGGCTTGATCCATCACCGATTTTTTAGCTCACTGCACCATCCCAGTTCAGAACCTCGCTACATGCAAATTAGTCTGTCCCTGGCCCAGTGCATCATGGGAACAGGGCAGACCAAACTACCAAGCCAATTCTTTACTGGAAAGGAAACAAGCTTCCGGGGACCGGTTTCTGGCATTACAGCCGTCTTCGGCCCGGCTTGCTTGAATCCTGATGGTGCAGTGAGCAAGGGACTCACATCTGAGCATACCCTTCCACACTTGTGGTGGCCAAAACGATTCAAAAAGGGGGTGGTGATGGACAGAGTATCTGAATTAAGCAGAACACTCCTACCCAGTCAAAAGATCAGGGCTTGATCCATCACCGTTTTTTAGCTCACTGCACCATCCCAGTTCAGAACCTGGCTACATGCAAATTAGTCTGTCCCTGGCCCAGTGCATCATGGGAACAGGGCAGACCAAACTACCAAGCCAAGTCTTTACTGGAAAGGAAACAAGCTTCCGGGGACCGGTTTCTGGCATTACAGCCGTCTTCGGCCCGGCTTGCTTGAATCCTGATGGTGCAGTGAGCAAGGGACTCACATCTGAGCATACCCTTCCACACTTGTGGTGGCCAAAACGATTCAAAAAGGGGGTGGTGATGGACAGAGTATCTGAATTAAGCAGAACACTCCTACCCAGTCAATATTACCAACAGCGTCATTTGGGTGATGACTCTTTAATTTCTGGTAAGCAATTCCCTTATCTTCCTCACGGGTCAAAGTCATGACACCAAGCCCCCTTCTTTATGATTTGTCGGTTTTGGTAATGCAACGTGTTCTTTTACAGACACGTTATGGCGGATTAATTTTCCCGTGACGCCTCATTTCATCACGAAGTGGCTCCGGACCTACAGGTAGCTTCTTACCCTCCCTGGCTATCTTTCTACACCTGTGTTTATAGCCTTTTACCACAGTCGGTATTTGACGTGCCTTACCAACTTAGGCACTATTCACTAATAGCTATGGAGTAGGATCGTGTGTTATCTGGTCTCCATTAGTCTACAGAATATGTACTTCTGTGTTATATAGAATTAATTTCGTTATTTAATTCAGTATTTTAAATATCTTAATAGGTTGCCTGCCCCCCACCCATCCCCTGACTGTCCTGAAGAAGACCCCACAGCAAGGGCACCACTTATCCCTGCACAGTATTGAGGGTCGAAACGTCGACAACTACTTTGTTTTGGGACAACGTCATGCCATTATTGTTACATGTATTGTACTATCTTGAAGTATGTTCGTTTAATGAAATATTAGAACCCTTGGTCTTTTTGGTTTGCAGTTAAATTTGCCAAGAAAATATTGCTAATTAACTGATTGTATTGTCACCAACTTTCTTTATTTTCACATCCTCACTCAACTTTCACTCCCTTTCCTGCTCCACTGGGCACTTAGCAACTATGATGTTTTGCGAATTTGTCGTGTATATTGAATATACTGTTTCCCATTGATAATTAAACAATGTGGACACATTGATTGCTCTGTGAGTGCTTGTTTGCGATAACTGTGTAATAACTACTAATCACACTGGGACACCTTCCTCCTAGTACCATTTAAACCCAGGTCCCAGTGACTCTTTTTGGGTAAACCCCTTTACTTATACTGCGCAGCACTTAGTGCCAGCTGCAGCGTTTAGGCCCCAGTTCATTGTTCTCAGCTGCCCAACAAGTAGTGGGCAGCTGCCACGTTTAGGTTTTGGCACAGTGGGGCAACCTGGACGATCGCTGCTTAGGCAGCAGCCCTGACTCTGTGGACACAGGGCATTTGAGCCCCTTCCTAGATGGCAAGTTGGCCAGAGGGCGTTGTTACATTTATAGGTCGCAGGCCCTAATATGATTTATGTGCTAGATGTGATTTATGTGCTAATGCTTTGGATGTTAGGAAATGTACTGTGTGTAGTATGTGTTGCACACCCTGTGTTTGATGCCTCTAGGTATGATGTATGCATAGGAGGTTGTTCTACCTGTTTAGGTATGTTAGGGAGATTGCACTTCCCTGTGTGATTTACGCCCCTAGTGTAAGGTTTTCTTAGGTGGTGAGGGTCTAATGTAGTTAGACTGGTTGGATACTGTGTATGGTGGATTTCATGGCACAGACTGTTGCAAGTGCAGTGATTATCAGTGTTTACTGACTGTACGTTCTATGACCTATTTTTACTTGTATGCTTTAGTTCACCTTTACCAAGTTCACTTTGTGATAATCCTGACAGTGGTCCATGTGTCCCTGGCAGGTGAACATAATCCCTTGTAAATATTGCCTGTACCAGTTGGCACAATGTATATGGTGTGATTACTATCTGATGTGTTTTGATAATACAAAGGATACTTTTTATACAACCTTGTGTGTAGTTCCTTTTGTGTGGGGCCTGGGAGGTTGTTGCTAGTGGGTGCGTGTGCAAATGCTTTACACATCGCCTCCGGGATAAGCCTTACTGCTCGTGCCATTCTACCAAGGGGGTGAGCAGGGGTTATCTTTGGCGTGTAACTCCCTTGCCCTGACTAAAGTGGTGGTTTCTGTCTGGCTTTGGCGCAAGCCTCATCCGACCAGAAATCCCATTTCTAACAATGGGCAAGAAAGAACATCCAGAAAACAAGGAGCCGGGGACCCTCCAAGCCAGCAAGCGGACACAACAGAAGAGCCAGAAGGCGCAAACCCCACAGAAAAAAGAGAAAAGGGGAACACCAGAGAGCCCGCCAAACAGGAGGGAAAGTCCCCAAGAGGGACACATCCACTGAGGGAAGGACCGCCCCACAAATAAATAGGAGACCAGACCGACCAACAGACCCCAGCAACTGGACTGCCAATCCCAGACAGGATAGCCCGGGGCACCAGAGGTCGAGAAACAGAAAAGGGAACCATGTGCACACAAGCACACTAAGCCCCCAACCAACATAGGGTTTGCCACTAGTCTTTTGCATCACAGAGAAGCTGGGGCTGGGGTAGGGAGGAAGGGGATGTCTCTCACCTCAGTGAGACAAGAATCTTCTCCCATTTTAAAGTGTGCACCGGGTATAAATATTGGACCCTCAGACCCAACTCTTCAGTACACATCTGGACTTGTGAAAGATTCAGCCAAATGACTGCTGTGCTGGTTTGCTGCAATAAGGGCAGCCACTCTGCTGCCTTGCTGTGCTGCAATGCTCCCTGTGTGAAAAGGTCTGGACCTGCATCTTGAACCCAGGACCACCAGAGTGACTCCAAGGGCTCGTTAACTGGCCAGCTGATCAGAGCAACAGGGACAAAACTATCTATTACAACCTTGTTCCCAGCATGCGTACACTGCTAGCTGTGATTATTGCCTGCCAAATGGTGCCTCCTCAGTCCTGGACTCTTGTAAGTGGGTGTGAAGGTGCTCTGCCAGTCGATCTGTGGTTCCAGCAGGACCAATGCAGCCTTGCAAAACCCTTCATTGAAAGACGCATCCCCAAAGCAGAAATTCCCATTGTATTTTGCAGTCTCCTCGGAATCGCTGCTGAGGTATGACGTAGGTCTTTGCACCACAATCCCCTTGATGACAGTATCCTCAACTTTCATGCTGGATTGCACATTGCAGCCTTGCAGCTCCTAATAACTGCTGTTTCACGACGCATCCTTGATGAGGGATGAAGCATCAGTCTGCAATCACAAATTAGGATACTTTGTTCAGTGGGCCTATCTTGATCCCTGTTGCTTGCCCACACTCCATTATGGTTGGCCTGAACTTATAATTTCGTCTTGGTCTGGCGCAACAAGATTGGCCCTGCTGCCACTATTTTCACTTAAATCTTTCAAATTTCATATCTTGTTTTTTAGGTCTTAACTTATTTAGCATAATAGCAGTAACTCATGAGGAAGGGGCCTATTAGAAGTGAGTGAGAAGTAATTAGGCTTGGTATTAACTCTGAGTTACTGATATTATAAGCATTGATAAATCATGGGGTGGAGAAGTACTATGAGATGTGTTGGTCCTTGAGGGCCCACTGAAAAACAGAAAATTACTATGCCAGGGGAACCAGAAACCAATTTAAGCCTTTGTTACCCTGGAAATCGCTTGGACACTCTACAGTGTTTCTGTGGTACTTGTAATCCCAATAAGGTCTTGCCTTGGTGTTGCAGCCTTCGCTGCTGTGGCTCTGTTTTTCCTGTGCTGGAGTCCGTCTCGCACCCCCCTCCCTGCGCCTGGTGGTGTGTTTTGACCAGAACTGGTTCCTGGGTGCGTGGCTCCCCTTTGCTTTGTGGTACATCCTGACCTCCCTGGGTGGTGAGGTTGGGGCCATGGTCCTCCTGGGCCTGCGTGGCCACTGTGCTCCTCGCACTTGGTCTGGTGTTGGCGGTTGTTCTTCGGCTGTGGCTGTGTTTTTCTCCTCCTCGCTGGTGCTTGCCATCTCCTGTAAAAGTGGTCCTGCCGGGGTCTGCCCTTCTCTTTTCTGTAGTGCCTACGCGGCCCTGCTCCTTGGGGTGTTGCTGGTGCTGGTACTGTGGTCTGGCCTTCGGTAGCTGGTTCCACGGTGTGGTGCTGTGTCCGCTTCCTCCTAGTTCCTGGGGGTTGCGTCTGAGGCTGCCTCCTTTGCCTGATGCCGGTGCTTGTCCAGGGGTCTTCTGTGTATCGGGGTTGCTTTGCGGGGGCTGGCTGGCTGGTGCTCTCTCCATCTGCTTGCCTCATCCATGCTGTGTGCTGCTGCCTTGATTGCTCCTGGCTCTGGCGCTCTCTTTGTTCTGTTGCTGGATTCCGGGCTTTCCTTGGGGTTGTCCTCATGTTCCCCTGCTTTTGCTGCACATCTACTCTATTCTTGTGTGTGTCTTTGACTTGCTTTAGTGGGTCTTGGCTGCCCTTCCTGGTTCAGCCTTCCGTGCTGCTTGGGGTTTGGGTGTCTGTCAGGCCTGCGGTATGTTGTACCTCTGGCCTTCCCACCCTGTCGGTGCCTGTTCTACTCTGCTCTCTGGGGTTAGCCTGGTACAGGCCTGGTTGGTTCCTGGATGGGGGCCACCTGGTGCTGTGGGCTTCTCAGGCTGGTGTGGTAGGGCTCCTGCTCTTCCTTTCCTTTGCATTCCCACCGGGGTGTGGCCCGCTCTGGTGGTTTGCCTGTTTGGTCCCTGTAGTTCGTGCCGCTGCTGTTTGGGCCTGGCTGTCTTTCGCTGCTGCCGTGTCCTTGGCCTTGGCTTCTGTTTTCCCCTCTTCTGTGCTGCGGTTCTTCCGGTTGGGATTCCATTCTCCGCTGTTCCACGTCGTGGGTACCTTGTTGGGGTCCGTTGGGGCTTTGTGGCTCCTGCGGTTTTTTTTGGTGCCTGTTGATCGCATTCTTTTACCCGGCATCCTTGCCTGTGCACTCTCTGGGCGGCCTGGTGGGTCTCTCCGCTGGTTTTGGGCCCTGTCGGGGTGTGTCCTTCTGGGTCTGCTCCTGTCGGAGGTTCTCTTCCCGGGCTTGCTTCGCCTGTAGTTGGGTGTCCGTTTTTCTCCCTGATCCTGGTGTCTATGTTGTGGGCTGTTGGGGTTGCCCCGGTGCTCCTTCGTTGTTGGCCCTGTTCCTGCTGCCTTGTTCGGGCCTGTGTGGGGTCCTGGTGTTCGGTGCTTCTGGGTTGGCATGTCTGGGGGGGTTGCCTCTTGTTGCTCATGGACTGTCGGCTTCTTGCTGGTGCGGCATGGCCTCTGGCTGTGCCTCTTTGGTTTGCTGGCTGTGCAGTCCCTTCTCTGATGGATGTGGGGTGTTATATTTGCCGGGGGTTCCTGGTTCTTCCTGTTCCGATGTCCTGGCTCGCTCCTGTCTGTCTTTGCTTCCGCGGGGTCTGCTCTCGGCGTGGGTCTGTTTTGGGAACCCCCTTCTCTTGTTGGGGTGCAGTTCTGTGGTGTTCGTTGTTGCCTCTGTGGGGTCTGCCCTCCTGGCTGCGGGTTGTCCAGGGTCTGGTTGGCCCTCTGGCTTCTCTGCTTCCTCCAGTTTCTGCTTTGCTGTTCCTCTGTTTGCTTTTTCCGGCCTTCTGTGTGGTCTGGTGATGGTGTACTGGAGTTCTCTGTCAGCCTCCCTACCCTTTGCTTCAGCCTTTGTGCTGCGTGAGCTTCTTCCCGGGGCTTGTTGGTCCTGTGGGTCCTCCTGCATCGGCAGTTGCTTGGCTCCGGTCCTGGCTTCCTGTTTCCTTTGCATTTTTTGCCCTGGTTATTGGCTGCTTTCTTGGCTCCTCTCTGGCGTTGGCTGGGGTCGGGCCTGGTGGGTTTCTGGTCTGGGGGCTGTGCGCCCAGGGGCCTTTTCCGCTACTCCTGCCCTTGCGGCGGGCTTGGCTGGGGTGTTTGGTGCCTGTGCAGTCCTCCGCCCTGTTTACTTTGTTTTTTTGTGCCCTCTGTCGTTCTGTGGGTTCGTGCTTGGTTGTTTCATAGTTTGGTGGCTATCGGGTGTTCCTATTACCCTGGGTTTGTGCCCTACCTTGTTTTCCCTCCCTTTGGGGTTGGGGGATTTGGGGTAGTGGCCGGTTGGCCCTGTCCCCACCCTTGCTAGGCCTGTTCGGTCTGGCTTGTTGATTTCCGCTCGTTGCTGGCCTCTCGGTTGTTTGGTCCGCTGTCGACTGGTTCTTTCTGGGGGCTTCTCTGGCCTGTGGTCTTTTGGGTTGGCCTCCTCTGCCCCTGCTGTTCTGGGTTTTGAGGCTTCCTGGTTCGGTTGGCGGCCTCCTTCCCAGGTGGGGCTTTTGATCTCCTGGAGTTTCTGGTCTTTGTCTTCTTCCCTGTTCTTTTCGGTTTGGTTGGGTTCTGGCTCCTGGGCTCTTGCTGCGGCTCCTCCCTCTGAGCTGGGTACTTGTTGGTTATCGTTGGTGGTCCGGGTGGTGCTGATTTTCTTTCCTGGTTCCTGGGCTCCTCTAAGAGTTTGGTTGGCTCTCTCCTCTGGCCTCTCTGGGGGCCGGGTCATTTGGTTTGGCAGGGTGGACCGGTTCTGGCCTGTGCTTCCCTCCTTCCTTGTTGGTCTGGATCCTTGTGGTCTTGGCTTCTTTTCTTTGGCATTCTTTGTGGCAGTCACAGTTTGCTCTGTGTCTGTGCGGCTGCCGGGTCCTGTGTGCCTTCCTGGTGTATCGGGGCTGGGTGGCCTTGTCTGGTGGGTTCCTTGGCCATGTCCTTTGAGTCTTTGTCATGGTTGCCCTGCCTCCGGTTTCTCTGGTTGGCGGCCTCCTTGTTGGGGGCCCTGGCCTTCTGTTTTTGTCTTGGTTGTCTCCGGTCCTTGTTTGGTCCTCCTGTCCTTTTCTGGGTTGCGGGCTGGTTGCTTCCTGCGGTCCCCCCTTCTCGCCTTCTCAGTGCTCCCTTGGGTTGCTGCTTTTGATGTGGTTTCCTAGGTGTGCTTGTGGGTTTAGAAGGCCGGTTTTCTGCTTTGGTATTCTCCACTTTGTAATGTGAAGAACCGGATTAACCCACTTACAGGGTCTCGGCGGCGGGAGAACCGCCCATATCTTCCATACCCTTCATACGTAGTAAAATGAGACACAGGAGCCTTCGTCTGCAGGAGGAACCCAGATTTATTTCAATAGCCCGGGCTATGGAACTGAGTCCCAAGCTAGTCAGAGACAAAACCCAGGAGGCTGCTACTTTACTCTGTAGCTTACAAGCCTTTTACACATTTCTCATACCATTCTTTTGGCTGTCAGTCCATTGTCTAATCAGGTCAGTGTTTGTAGTTGATAGCTTGATCAAGGTGATGCTTGTAGTTGGTGACCTGGTCAAGGCTTGGTACACAAAGCATTGTCCACTCTATGCTTGTAGTTGGTGACCTGGTCAAGGGCTTGGTACACAGAGCATTGTCTACTCTGCTTTTGATCAGGGCTCTTTCTTTCAGGTCATTGTTCAATTGCCTGATCAAAGCCTGGTCTTTCAAGTCATTTATGTACCCTGATTAGAGTCCAGCAGTCATACCATTGTCTAGATAACCTGTTCACTGTGTCAAGGATGTTTTATCAGGCTGGGAGCAGGAGAGGAAAAATGAATCATTCACTCCGGTGAGGGCCATGTGGCTTTCTGATGAACTGAAGAGAACAGGGGGTTGGGCGGGTGACAGTTCCTGGGCAGAAATGCAGGCCTGCAAAAATGGATTTTTGTCGTGCTGATAGAATTTTCCTCGTACATCAGGAAAAACGACCAGGTGGGTTCTGTGAAAAGTGTTTGCCACGAGATGGCAATGCAAAAATCAATGGAGTCCTGTTAAAAATGATTGTTGATCGAAAAATTCTTTTCCTCATACCCTCCTTTTGCCATAGAGTGGCAAATACTTTAGGAAATGTCAAAGTTCATAAGGCCATCTGTTTCTTGCTGGATCATTACCATCATATTGATGTTGTGAATGTTTGATGGCGGAGGCTTGATGGTCTGCACACACATTGTACAGAGTACTGGCAGGCACTGAAAACACAAACAGCAGGAGACCAGGACAGCTACTCCTAATGCAAGGAAGATGAGGACCTTCTAACCCCACTGGATTATGCAGGAGTCGGGGTAGGAGTCGGTGATGTAACATGATGGAAGATCAGTAAGAGCCAACCAAGGATAGTTAGGAGGAGGGAGACAAACAGCATCACCACGGTGACCATGAAACATCTGCTATGTCGGAGACTGGCATCTTGTTTCTGGATACGAATGTTTGGGAAGGCGGCCATTGTGCTAAGCCAGGGACCCCTAGTGGCTGTCTGTGATTGGTGGTTGTTTCACCAGATGCAGTGGCCGAGGGCCCTTATGGTTTACCTCAGTCTTACAAATGGCACTACTCTCAGCCTGGGAGGATCACAGCCCTACAGCCTATTGGCACTTGGCGAAGTCAAGGGCAAGCCTTCCCTCTGGGGCGTAAGTTGTATCTGTCAGAAGCAGGGACAGTGGTCGGGAAACAATTATTCTTGATGCTGAGCAGTGTTAAGGGATGGTTCCACCCTTCCTCTTAGTATGCTGTCACTCTCCGCTTCCGTAGATGTAGAATGCATTCTGGCATCGCTAAATGGGACAAACGTCAGGACTGTTTCTGTAAAGAGTACAAAAGGTCTTAGTTAGACTGTACAGACAATCAGTTTTTATACCCAATGCTGTACAGACATATTAGTAGTATGGGACTGAATATCAATCACACTCTGTACTGTGTTTTCAACCATGCCCTCTGCTATTGTGTCCATTCTCATGCTCCTCTTATCCACTTCCCCTTGCTAGCTCATTAATTGTGAGCCCAATTCTTCTTTTAAAGCAAATGTAAAGGGAACCTTCTTTGGCGTGGTTCAGTTGCATTGCAGTTTTATCCTTTCTTTTGGAGAAAAAGCATATTTCTTTTCTCTGACTAGATTAATTTACTTAAGAAGTTTATAATGTGGGTTTAATCTGTGTTCGGTGTAACTTGCTGTGTAATTAAGTGAATTACAGGCAGAGTGTTTTGGAAGTGAATAGTTTAGCTGAAAAAAAAACAGAAAGCTCAATGAAATTGTTTGTATGGACTAGAGGCAACATTCAATATGCAGTTATTTCCAAATGTACAGCTAGAAATCGTAATACTGTACTAACACACCCCAATAGTTCAACAACTCCCAGTTTAATTTGTGGTGAATCCTTAGATTTCAGGGTGAAAATTCATATGACAAGCCCAAAATCATCAATTCCATGCTCGGATTCTTATGTTATGGAAAAAAAAAGAGGTAGGTCCGCGTAGAGGAAAAGCAGGAGTATGGAATGTTCTTTTACTAGGTTTCCATTTTGTTTTTGTGCATGTGCGACTTGAAGGATTTTAAGTCCACAAAAGGAAAGGTGCAACACAAAGTAATGTGATATTTATTGACAGATACCACATGCACGAGCACCCCTGCATGTTGGGGGCCGGTAAACCGCTTATCTGTGGGCGGAATCGCAAGTTATATGCCAGAACATTGCACTTTTTTTGTTAGAGTATACCCATGTCCACCCAAAATATGGAGGCTATTTGCAACATCCACAAATTGCACTTATGCTTGTCCACTCTCTCCTTTGAGTGTCAGTTCTTAGCGTTCCTCAACTTCATATTCAAAGACAGGAAGAAGTTATGAAAATATGAATGGTTTGAGTCAAAACTAACTGCTGTTTAAAAAAATTCACTTTTCAAAATGTGACTGGGCGATGTGATGGTGAGGTTGCTATAATTTGATTTTTAGAAAACAGGCCCATTTATTTAGGTGTTGGAGGCTTACTATTATTGTTTGTATTGACTTTTAGTTGATATTGATGACATATTAAGCTGATATTTTTTTTAAAAAAAGACACAACCTCCTGCCCTGGTCATTCAGTTCAACACCAATAAGCGACCTCCTTTCTAGAGGTGCAATTCATACTACTTTTGTGGTTGTAGAAATGACATCATAACTTGAAAAATTATCATAGTCAAATTTTTAAGTGTAGTCTGTCCCCTTTTTTTAAAATTTTGTGAATCACCGCCGGGATTTTCCCATTGCAAGTAGATTTTTTTTTTTTTTTTGCACAGCTGAATCAAAGTTAGCTGGTTAAAGCATTGAGCACACTAAGATAAACCACTTCTTTCTACCGCGGCATCTGACTTAATATCACTTTTCTAAATGAAATGAGCCACCCCGCCATCATTTTGTCATTTTCTTCTTGATGGGCTGATTCCTCGCCTTTCATTTTATTCCGTTGCCTTAGATTCTGCACAGCGGCGTTTAACAGCCAGGAATGACTCCTCACACTTCTTCTGTAAATCCTCTACACACACACACAAACACGTTGCACATTTTGTTACCCATTTATTGGAGCTTATTAAACAATTCCCAAGTCATTAATCCCTTTTTCAACCATTACAAAGAAAGGCTTGGGTTTGTTTTGTGTTTATTGCTTGCGGAGAGGTGATTTGCAAGCTTGTTGTCCTCGGACACCATTTCTGAACATATCCTGTAAAGATACATGGCATGTGTCTCGTCTTGTCTTTACGCTCATGTCAAACAGAGCGCTACAGAAACCACCCCGGTCTTTGCCAACAGTGGCCTTTGTGACTGTGTTTGCAAACATTGTTCTTGTTTTATCTCTGGCAAAGGGATAAAAGGCTGAGTCAACATAGCCGAAATTTCACCCGGTGTCGCGGAGGCCGCAGATATACCACAGCTGCTGCATTGACCTGCTGGGCTATTTGGCGCCCCTATCAATCCTCCAAGTGCAGGAAATCAAAAGTAAATGAAGTGCAAACACTCTAGACGGTGACTGATCATCCACTCAAGAGATACACGGGTTTCACTAGATGTTAGTCTAGTTGCCTGGCACAGGGTCTGTAACCCTCTGCCCTCCCTCCCTTTACTGCCTCCGCCCCCTCTTCACCCCCAGCGGTGTCCTTTGCTCACCTCTGCCTCGGACGGTATAACTCGCCTGTACTCTGCTCTGTTTCTTCCTAGCCTGCTGCCCGCTATAGAAGTGCCATACATACATACATACATACATACATGCATACATACATATATACATACATACATACATACATACATACATACATACATACATACATTCATACATACATTCATACATACATACATGCATGCATACATACATACATACATACATACATACATACATACATTCATACATACATACATACATACATACATACATACATACATTCATACATACATACATACATACATACATACATACATTCATACATACATTCATACATACATACATACATACATACATACATACATACATTCATACATACATACATACATACATACATACATACATACATACATACATTCATACATACATACATACATACATACATACATACATACATACATACATACATACATACATACATACATACATACAGAAAGTCAGTGGTTGTTCAAAAAATGTGCATGGCCTCGTTGAGGCGAATGATACTCGCGCTGTTTTTGCTGATCAGAGATCACAGCAAGCAGCTGTTACTTAATTTGAACCACAGGAACAGTTGGGCTAAATCTACATTAGGGCTTTTCTCTCCACTTCCTTTAGGGATCCCCTCATTTTAGTTTTCTGTTGCTCAGCCCAGACCCAGTGGAAAACAGAACCCAGAGTTCGAGGTTCAGCGTGTATGACACAAACCGGCGATTGAGGCTTTATCTCTCAAGCAATTACTTCACTGGGATGTGGCAGAGTTGACCCAGACAGTCGCATCAAAAGTACTCCTGCTCCTCTTTGGATGGATTGCCCTTATTCGGTGAATAAGAAAGGAGGGCCGCCCATAGATAACCTTATCAGCCAGCTTATCTGACTGGAAAATGGAAGACTTGAATGCTGAGGAGAGTTCATCTCCATTCTCCAAGGTGGTGCATTTACATTCCGATGACCAGAAGGGTTGCATGATCCTGGAATCCCCTCCTCCCAGGCCCATGCAAGCTTGGCCTGTGATCCTGTGTACCGACTTAGTCTAAGGCTGCTGGATAGAACAAGTGACTGTGCCCTCACCCTCCATGAGGAAAGAATGTGGTGATGCTGTTCTGGCTAGGCACAGGGATATTTCAAGACTGTTGGCCAAGGCTCAGCCATTCATGTGGTAAGGACAGGCCTATATGGACAGTGGGTTTGGCTGAGTTGTTCGGGTCACTCTTAATAATACTTAGACCGACCGCATGTTGCGACCCAAACTGTTGTTTTCTGAAGGACAGCATGGGCCGCAGGCTATTTGAGCGTGGTATATTAATCCATGCAGAGGCTGTCTCACTGGAAATGTTGTGATAATGAATAAAATTGATTATACTAATGAAATCCTTACACAACTTACTGACACTAACTGTTATGAACCATTGGGCCATAACCCTATTGGCCAATTGGGACTTCTGATCAATAAACACTTGGTTGAGTGGCACTCCCAAGGTCTATTGGATGATGACGAATTAGCTTACCTCAAGGTATTTAGACCCACCTTTCCATATCTATACACTTTACCCAAAGTGCATAAAAACCGAGATTTCCCACCTGGTAGACCGATTATATCGGGTATCGGAGGCCCTACTGAAAAACTGTCTGAATACGTGGACGTTTTCTTGGGGCCTTTGGTACGTAATCTACCGAGTTTCATACAAGACTCAAAACACATCTTAAGCATCCTTGCAGATGTAGAATGGCAAACTGGTATGATTATGGCAACTTTAGATGTGGTCGCTCTTTATACTAACATCAACATAAATTTGGGTGTGGAGGCAGTTACACGAATGTTAAATACCCGACCAGCCACGGAGTGGTTACATAACCAAATGCTAATAAGAATGATGCAAATTATCCTCAATAATAATTTTTTTCTGTTTGAGGGTAAATGGTACAAACAGACTAAGGGGGTGGCTATGGGGTCTAAATTTTCCCCTAGTTTTGCCTGTCTCTTTATGGGTTGCCTGGAAAAAGATTGGATATGGGGCACAAGAGGCGCGGAATGGATTGACAGAATTATCTATTGGGGGAGATTTATTGATGACTGCCTCTTGCTTTGGGCAGGTACACAGGGCGAACTTTTGGAATTTCTTACATACATGAATAGCAACCCTTATGGTATGAAATTCACCCTGGAATTTAGTGATAAACAGATCTCTTTCTTAGATATAGAATTATACACCGATGACAACAAATTGAAGACACGTCTTTTTAGGAAAAGTACTGCCTGTAACTCCATCTTACACTCAGACAGTTCACACCCTATACACCAAATAAGTGCTATACCATATGGTGAATTTGTCAGGGCCAGACGCAATTGTAGTGATGAGCCTGAATTTCAAGAATGTCTTGAGGATATGAAACAACGCTTCGTAGAACGAGGATATTCCCCTGACATCATACAAAAAGCCAAAAAGAGAATTAAAAGAGTCAAGAGGGAAGATACTCTAAGACCCAAACCTACTCCTAATGGGGACAAAAAAGATAATATACGTATGGTCACTGACTTCAATGAATTGAGCCATGTGCTTCGCAGGAGTCTCAAGAGACATTGGAATATCCTTACAGCTGACAAAACATTGATTAATTACGTGGCCAAACAACCTCAAATTACATTTAGGAGAGGAAGGACTTTACGCAATAGACTTAGTCCTACAGTTCCTAGAACTACTAAAATTGACACATGGCTTGACTCACCCAACAGAGGCTTTTTCAAATGTGGTTTCTGTGGAGTGTGTAGGTGGGCTAAACATAAGACAAAGAATTTTAAAGGTTGTGACAACAAAACCTATGAGATTAGAATGAACATTAATTGTTTAACTAAATTCGTCATATACATTATTGAATGCAAATGTGGACTCCAGTATGTGGGTAGCACCATTAGGTGCTTGAAAGAGAGGATTGGGGAACATGTTAGGGCTCTTTTACAGCAAGATGCTAGATATCCGGTGGCAATTCATGCAAGTATTTGCCACGCACAAGGTCCCAAAAAAGAATTTGCCTTTTTTGGAATTGACCATATCCCTATGGACACTAGAGGTGGCAACAGAGAGCTTCGCCTCAGACGTGCTGAAGCTTTCTGGATTATGAGACTTCATACAGTGGGGCGGGGTCTTAATTGCGACCCGGAGATGCAATTTTTTCTGGGGGACTGATGTACTATACTCAGAATTTTAGTATAAATTTTCTGATTATACGATAACACTACTGTAAGGTTTACCCTGCACCCGTTTTTTGTCTCTTACATGCAATATTATCCTTCCTGTATGAACGATAATATACTATATATTTTGTTCGGTAATTTTTGACTGAAGGGTGAGTAGGTGCTCTCATTCTTCACCCTCACTTACTTTGGTTGCAATGAATACGTATAGTATGCGCATTATTATTAGGGCAAGTAGATGTTGTAATACTCGCATTTACCACTTGCCGTTGTGATTTTTTGTTGTCATGTATTTGCCACATACACACTGTGGCTGATTATCGCATGATCATTGTTATTTGACTTTGTTTTCATTTGTACATATCATGTTCCTTTCTCTCACCAATGTAATATTTTGTGAGTTCATTTCCGAATATTTGTTGAAATGCGATCCTCTTCCTATTTGATATGAACAGCGGTTCATCTAACTGCTGATTTCCTTTCCTTTCCTCTCTCCTTTACTTGAGTTAACTATTTCTTCGATTTGTATGCTCGGTTTGGTGTCTGTTGACATACCTTGGTTGATGTAGGACTAAGGAATTGGGACCTGGAGTTTCCGTAGCAGGGACAAAGTCCGTTTTCTATTTTGTGAACCATTACGGAGGTTCACGCTTTAGCCTTTTGCTTGCCGCTTGGATTCTATAAGTTGGACTTCCGGGGCGCGTTGGGGTTACTTCCGGGTCGGGGACGCCTGTTACAACGAGGGTGATTGTACCAAGGTAATTACGCCAGCCCTTCCAACTTTTCAAGCTTTATATGTAAACTAGCTGACTTCAAATTTCCTTCGAGCAACGGGATATTTATGCCTAATTTTATTCCCATATTTCTTGTCTTGTAGAAACTGGAAACCACACGTACCCATGTGGTATTCCGTCACGAATTTGATCGGAATACATATTTTGGACCCATATACAATTGTTCTTTGGATAGCACTAACGTGCATTACCTGGGCGTCCTCTATATAAAGGGCTATTGGACACTTACGGGTAAGAGACTGCCTTCGTGGGTGAAGGTGTGACTGATTTTACTGTTTGGGTCGTTTAAAACTGATCTTAATAGTTGTATATATTGGGCTGTGTGAGTTAGATTTATCGTTTGCATGGACACTTGGTTGTGTTAAATTTATGGACTTCGAATATATTGTGGGACTATTTATTTGACTTTTGATAATTTGAAGTGGAACTGCTCATACTGCATTGTGAGTTCTAGTGAGATTTAGTGTTTGGTGAAATTGTTTACTCTGCCATTAGGTTCTATCTGTGGCTACATCCTTAAATGTGGATTACTAAATTATATCTTTACAGCATCATTTTGTCATCTTCGTGATAATATTGGTTACCCTGCCGGGTTGGAATTATCACCGGACTTGGGGTGAGCTACTTTTACTATATACGGACATCCGCAATGAGGGTTACGTATTTTTCCTGACAATCTTTACCAACCAAAATTTGCGCTTTCCTTTCTCTTTCTCCTTTACCTACCTTTACCTAAACAGCCCTTAAAAGATAAAGATTCAGCCATTGAGGTATCGTTGTAAATACTTTGTATTACGCATCACACTGATGGGAGTTGCATGCGGTTGTCTGAAATCACGCCTTCATTTACAATGGGAGCATTATATAGCCTTTGGATCTCATAATTTGTATATTTTCGGAACGCACTCATACATGTTTTCTAACTATACTATGAATTCTGCTGACAGACTTGGACGTAACCATTACGAATATTAGTATGCTTTTTTTATTTTGTGTTTGAATTGTTTCACGGGTGTCTGTCCACTTTATAAATATATTTTAACTTATACCTTTTTTGAGTAATTGACTTGCAAGATTATCCTTTTTCCATAACGAGCTTCAATGCTTTTAACCGCGAACTTAGTAGTTGATTGCTACTCTTTCTGTTTGTATTAACCTTATACAACCACTTGCTTTTGGGTTCCTTATGACGGGTGTTATTCTTTGGAATGTAGAGAATGGGCACATTCTATTTTGGTTTTTTGTAACATATTATTGTTGTTGCAGACTCACTATAGGTCATTCATTTTTGTATTTTTCCAGCCCTGAAGAGTTATAGTGTCTATGATTGTATTGACCTATAACGAAACACGTGTCGGCTGGCTGTCAATTTCTATTGGTGTGACCATCTAATAAAAGGAGTGACACATCAAAATTTAAAGAATCGACGTTGGATTATTGTTTTCGTAAATTACATATATGAGTACTATACTTGTTGAAACTCAAATCTGTGTGCGCGGGACTTTGTTGCCTGTCTCACTGCTCCCACTGGATAGTTGGAATGGTGAGATTGATTTGGAATTTGTAGCCCTGTTTTGGAAACAATCTATGTGACAAACAAAGATGGAGAGTGCAAATAAGTGATAAATCTCTAAGTTAAGAAGTTCGTGCTCTCCCATTAACATACAGCTTTTGGTAAGCATCCATCCACCTTATCTACACGATACATGAGGAATGGACATTTTCTTATTGGCTATTACTTGCGCAAGCATTCACCCTTTTTTCATGCTGAAATCTCATCGTCGTCCAACAATATTCCAGTGCTTGATGTGATGCATGCCATTCACTTAAGACATTATTCTATGGCACTCTTCTGTCGCTGGTATTACTGCAGTAGTTTCCGTTCGAACTCTGCCCTGTATTGAAGGCTCACTGTTCTTGGCACTGACTCTTTTATAGCCAACCTAGGTTGCCTTGGAATGAAATATGAAAACTGTAACATGTGAGTGTGGAATTGATAGATTTCCATTCCTGCTTTTCTGTATGACCACTGGTGTGCATAGGCCTTATATTTGTTTAGGAATCTATTAGCACCTATTTATGATTTTCCACTTCCTCTATCATTGTTTTGATTTTCATTTCCACTAGCAAATCGGGGTCTGGCTCGGTTCGAGGTTTGTCCTCTATAAGCTAACAGAATCACTGATACACTTGTGGAGTCTTTATTTCAAGTGTTGCCTCAACAAAAAGCCTCACATTTAGTTGAACATGATTTATGCATTTCTGTATTCAAAAAACGTCATGTGTTCACCCACTTGAGATGAATTTGCGGTCTGGTGCACTCCGCTCCCGCTAATAGGGTGTCCACTTAACCCTATTTTACCTGCCTACTGGTATTTTAATGCAAATTGAGTAAAAAAATTAATGAAAATGATCAAATGTTGGCATTCCCCGCCTCTTCGAAATAAAAATTTAAAAACAGAAAATACTGAGTGTGGGCGTTAGAATTCAGGGTCTCGCTACAAGTGTCTGGAGCCATTCAAGTAGGAGGTATGAGCCTGTTATTCATGTAAGGCCCTTAGGTTACTGGTTGCAGGTAGGAAACAGGATGGGGCTCTGAGAAGCCCTCACTGTAGTGGCTGTACCCGAGGAACCTAACTGCTGTAGCTGTAACGTAAGGCCTAATATGTGTCATCTTCTAGCATTTCCAGAACCTCAAAATAGGTACTTATGGCCAGTATTTGTCTCTGGGAAAAGGAGCCATAAAGTGGCCACTGTACCTCCGCGTTACTTTTCTTGGTGTATTTCACCCAAAATGAGGAAAACATTATGGCAAAAGGGCCATATTTAACATACATGGTATGGCCAGGGGTCCCTTCTGGAGGGAGCGGACATGCCGCATCCAGCTGGGAGTCCTGTGTACACATACAACAACATAATTTCTTGAACTTACTACTGACCGGCATGCTTAAGAACAGATATCAGACACCAGCGGGTTTTTCAAAACTCACCTCGCCTGATTGATTCTTTGCAAAAAATCAATATTCATACAGGACCATACAGAACAGACACCAGCGGGTTTTAAAATGTACCTCTCTTGCTTGGCTTTGGCAAAAGTCAATATACATACACCAGCGGGTTTTTTAAATTTACCTCGCTTGCTTGACTTTTGCGAAAGTCAATAACAGAATCATACAGACTTGGTGGATGATCAGTCCACCCTTACCTTACAGGGGTAGTTCTCTTCTGCAGACGTAGGGCTGTGTCCTGCTCCAGAAATTATTTGCTAGGGGACTTCAGCGAGAAGGCGGTCAAGTGGCCCAGACCGGGTGGGGAGGAACAACGGGTGAGTCGTTCGGTCTACCGGAATATAACTGGAATCCTTGGGTAGGGCGCCTCCATCGGAGTCTCTCCGTGCACCTCCTCACGTCCACCGGGCCTGACCTCCGTACTCATGGAGTCCCTATTCAGGCCGCCATTTGAAGAACCGATTAACCCACTTACAGGGTCTCGGCGGTGGGGGAGCCGCCCAAATCTTCCATACCCTTCATACGTAGTAAAAGGAGACACAGGAGCCCTCGTCTGCAGGAGGAACCCAGATTTATTTCAATAGCACGGGCTATGGAACAGAGTCCCAAGCTAGTCAGAGACAAAACCCAGGAGGCTGCTACTTTACTTTGTAGCTTACAAGCCTTTTATACATTTCTCATACCATTCTTTTGGCTGTCAGTCTATTGTCTAATCAGGGCAGTGTTTGTAATTGATAGCTTGATCAAGGCAATGCTTGTAGTTGGTGACCTGGTCAAGGCTTGGTACACAGAGCATTGTCCACTCTATGCTTGTAGTTGGTGACCTGGTCAAGGGCTTGGTAGACAGAGCACTGTCCACTCTGCTTTGATCAGGGCTCTTTCATTCAGGTCATTGTTCAATTGCCTGATCAAAGCCTGGTCTTTCAAGTCATTTGTTTATTTACCCTGATTAGAGTCCAGATAACCTGATCACTGTGTCAAGGATGTTTTATCAGGCTGGGAGCAGGAGAGGAAAAATTAATCATTCACTCGGGGTGAGGGCCATGTGGCTTTCTGATGAACTGAAGAGAACAGGGGGTTGGGCGGGTGACAGTTCCTGGGCAGAAATGCAGGCCTGCAAAAATTGATTTTTGTCGTGCTGATAGAATTTTCCTCGTACATCAGGAAAAACGACCAGGTGGGTTCGGTGAAAAGTGTTTGCCACGAGATGGCAATGCAAAAACCAATGGAGTCCTGTTAAAAATGATTGTTGATCGAAAAATTATTTTCCTCAAATGAATGGGACAAGGACATAAGGGACCTGGGTGTAATGCTCTATTACTTACCGATAATCTTCATTACTCTGGGTCCCGTTGTCCTCGTCCCTTTCATGCTCCCCCCTTCCTGCCCGTGCGGCCGGCCTTCCTGTTTTGGCTTGGTTGTAGAGGCGGGATGCTGGGTAAGTACTGCTTATGTACTCCCAGTGGGAGGGGCAGTATTAGGGTCCCAGCATTCCTCTTGTCTTTTTTTCTGTTGGGAAATGGTTATCTCCACTTTGTAATGAATTGAACGAGGACAGTGGGGCCCGGAGTAATGAAGATTACCGGTAAGTAATAGAGCATTCTGCCTGAGTTTTGCTGTGTAAGGATATCACTAAAATATTGTTTCTTCTTCCTTTTGTTTCCTCTCTTTATTGTGTGCTTTGATTAGAGGGCATGGTTTAGAAGCATGTTTAGGTCCGATATAACTATTGAATACACTGTAAAGAATCTGGGAGTTTTACAATTATATTTGATCTTTTGGCAATGTTCAATTATTTTACTGGTTGTGTGAAATGGCTGGGTCAAAAGAATCTTGGTACCTGGGAAAAGAGTGCTGTCACCATGCACATGGGATAGTGATGAAAATACAACACAATACTTTGCACATACCTCAAGGATTCATAGCTGCATTATTATCTACTGCACTTTATTGCTGGGGTTTTTATGCCTCTATCATTACAATGTTAACAGCAACATTTCAGGTCACATAGCACAATATAATGTCTTGTGAAAAGTTAGAACCAGATTAAATTGAGAGATCTGCCATGGGGACACTTGGGAGCTGTGAATGTCCACACAAAAGCAGCACGACCTTAGTGTAGTCAGACAAAGTCAGTAAAGCAGCGGTGAGTATGCATAAAACCTTACATTTCAGGTGCCTTAGACTACAGGGATACAAGTTAATCTGTTGTAGTTCAAACATGTATACGTTTCACAACACAATACTATGCTGTTGGCGGAGTTGATAGCCCCTACAATGTCATAATATTCAGTAAGAAGTAGGAGAGTGACCCCTAACTGTTTCCAGGAATTTGTTTATTATAGCATTTGAATAAAGCAATCTTACTTTTTTGATCCATTAAGAGTACTGCAAACAAGATGGAGCCTCGACAGAGTGAATGTGAAAGGTAATGAGTTGTGAGAGAGGATTATGAGATGTGAGTGTGTGTGTGAGAGTGCAACACAAATGCTTTCTTAGCTTAAATTAGTCTAACATATGTCCATTGAGCACACAGCCAATGGAAAGACAACACATACCCAGCATCACTTCTACTTTAAATTGAATATGTGCTCTATAACAATCACTGCTACAAGTCAACATGTTCAGTAAACACTGGATAAACACAGTTTTATCTAACGTGGGGGATAGACAGCTGAAAGAACATGTAAACACCAATTTCAAGAAGTTTGGAAAACCCTGGGAAAGCACCACAGAAATCCACAAACAATAAACACTGAAAAATGGATAGCCTGGTTGTGTGCACAGTCTTGAAAGTGGGACAGCAAGCAAATGTTTCTTTGAGAATGGTCATGCTGGTGCAGTATGCATGTCAGCACAGATGTTATTATGCTATCTCACTTCAATTGTAAAATGTTTGTAATGCATCCTCTATTAATATGCTCTGCTGGAATCACCTCTCACCTCACCTTGGATTATGTGCCGTATTTATGATGTGAAAACCTCTTTACCAAAAGGACACTGATCCTTGCAACCTTGTGTACCATGTAAAAGTATTAATAATAGCAATGTGGTCACATAAATATGTTTTAGCGCTGAAGGTTTGACTAGCGACACAACCTCTTGCAGGCTCTTACCAATTAATGTTTTGTCTACTCTCAGGTGAAAATGTGGCTTTGAGTGGGCGGGCCACCCAGTCAAGCGTTCTTTTGAAAGAAATCAATGGCGAAGATTTCCTGTCAGATGCGATCAACGCTGTAGATGGAAATCAGGATCCCAATTTTTTGCATGGATCCTGCTCCCACACAAATTCAGATTATAATCCCTGGTGGAGGGTGGATTTGCTGAGACCATACAGAGTGAATGCCATTGCCATCACCACCAGAGATAGATTTCATGAAAGGCTGAATGGAGCAGAAATTCTCATCGGAAATTCATTGACAAACCATGGAAATAACAATGCAAGGTAAAGTGAAAATGTTGTTCAGTTTTCGTTTACATTTACAGATGACATTGCTTGTAGGACCACAGTTGTGACAACTGTATAAATTGGCAGTGGACGTGTAGGAGGAGAAAGGGGGTGGAGTCACAAGCACTGGAGTTTGAAAAGCAGAGCCGTCAATGTATACATATATTTTTTTTTTATTATGCTGCAAAGAAGTTGGCAACCATGGCATTTGTGACAGTAAATATGTTCTAGATTGTTTCATTGCCTGCAAAGCAACTCTATTAGAATATCTAATAGGGTTAAGGCACATGCTGCACAGGTCATTGTGTGTCCAGCAATTTTGAAAATTATAATAGCCAGACCCCCAGCTTTTTGCGATTTCATGAATCGCGTTTTACCACAAAATTGCCAAGATGCGCAAAGGACGCTTATTCATGTATTTGCGCTGAGTAAAATAGCAAATGAATTGCTTCCCTGATTTATTTATTGTTTTATTACCTCTTGGCTCTGAATACAGAACGCCATGACATTGTTATGCAGCACAACGGCGTGCCTTGTCACTACTTTCCCTCCCTTCCAAGACATGCTCTAAATAATATAAAGTGGCCTTCCTCTGCTCCTCCTCCTCCTCACTCTTAACTGATTTGCCTCAGGGAGTAGAGAAAGCGAGGACCCCAGGCCTGCATCAATATTTTCTTAAGAGTTTTCAGAAGACAAACACAATCTTTTTACATGTAATTTGGTCTGCTATACTTTATGGATTTTTTTCTTTTACTGCACCACTCTTCAGCAATGCCTCGGTCCTCTCGAGGAGTTGTAAAAAAAGAAGTCTAATATAGGAGAACTAAGTACAGGTGAAAAGCTTGTTCTCATCTTCAGGAAACTCTAAGAAAATACCAATACGAAGCTACTAGTTAACTACATGGCAAGTCAGTTGTCATGTGTTCCCAACAGTTGGCCTGGATTCCTATTATAGATGGAGTAACATTATAGATTGTATCACACATTATAGAGGTTATTGTTTGGCACATATTCTGAATGTGCTCTCATATGTGGTAAATGAATGGAGGCTCAGTCAGCTGGAGTACTCGCCTAAGATAACACAATTTGGAAGCTGGGGTTGTTCCCAGATTGTTTTTAGTTTCGTGCTGTGGAATTCAGCAACTGGATGGGCATCTCCTTCTTACATCAAAGGTTACGGCTTTGACCTAAAGTCTTGGAGGATGCAAGTAGAGCATGGGTGAAAAGCAGAATAGTGTTGTCATTAGGACAGAACACACCAAGTTTTTTTGCGGAATCCCCTTTTAGGTCGAGCTTCGATGGACCTGTTACATCTCTTCTGTGGGGTTTCACAAACCCACTGATTGCCATTGGTTACTATATGTGGCATTCAGAAATGCTGGCTTCTTATTGATGCATTTCTGCCAAAGTCCCTCCTTTATGTTTTTAGTTCTCTTTCAGTGATTTGAGAACAAGTTGAGCTGTGCACTACCCTGGTCATCTGTTTCAGTAACAACAAGCAGTCATAATACTTTTATGAAAAAACGTTCTTTATCCAAATATTCCTACAGATATGTGCAAAAAGTCTCAGCCAATGCATTTCGTTCAACAGGATTGAACTTCGTCAGGGCTAAAAAGAGGTGTAACATAGATAATGTAAATATATACACATGACAACATGAGCAGATAACAAAATGGACACAGGACAAAAAAAAGAAAATAGATATTTATAAAACACAATTCATAGGTGGCAATACAATACCAACAAGGAACATGACCCAAAATAATAATGGGCCCCTGATGGGGTCGACACCTAGACAAAAGGAACCCTAATACACAATAAAATAGTGAACACAAAACATATATAAATGTTAAAAAGGCCAGTTCCTTAAGGAGTAGATATTTTAGGGGCGTGGCTACGACTGCAATGGAGGCAGACGTGTTCGGGTACAGTTCTACCCTGAACAGGCTGATAACTCCAGTCACAGTCGCAAGTGAGGGCGCCATCAGAGCAGAGTACACAGAAGATGCCAGCCTAATATAGGGACAGCAATTTGGACTCAGCTGGGCCCCGCTGTGCAACATCCGACTGGACGAACCGCCCACTGCATGGCCCCGATGTGGATGACTTCGGCAACGCAAGCCTGGGTTCTGGCTCCGCCCACAAGGCTGCGAGGAATGGCGCAGCTACTGTGAACGGCTGACAGAGGCTCCTGATCGCGGCTCCTGCTCCGATGCCTGCCGGCAGATGATGTGTTGTGGATGCGTGTGCCGCCCGTGACTGCTTGCTGATAGCCGTGCTGCTGGAAGAGAGCTTCATGCGGCTCCTGTTGAAGCTGCATACTTGGATGTGGAGCTGCTGTGAGTGCCCCTGACCCCCGGTGTGCCATTGTGGGTGCTTGCCTCCCTCCCGCTTGGCTCTACTCTGCTGACGGCGGGCCAGGAGTGACTGGGGCCCCAGCGGTGCCGTCCGTGTGCTTTCGGGCCTTGCTCTTGCCCGGCTTGACGACCGATTGCTGCGGTGGCTGAGGAGACGCGGAGTAGACAGACCCAGCCAGGCCCGGTCGGGCTGCTGCTGCCCGCGTGAAGCTACCGGGGTGAGTGCTCCCCCTCTCGCTGACAGGCTGGGGACAACAGCTGCTTGGGCCGGTTTCGGTATAGCTGATCTCAAGGAGTGGTTGCGGTGGATGCGCCTCCCCGCTGGTGGATCGGGGGCTGCAGCTGATCGCTTCCTGACATCCTGAAGCTGAGAGTGGGAAACATATTGCGGCAGAGGCCCTTGCGATACTACTGGCAGGCGAGGAGATCTGCGAGGACTTCCACTGCGGCGTGGGTGAAAAGGATGTTGTGAGGCAGCATCGCCCAGGCCGCCACGGCTGCCAATACATCAGCAGCGTGGCCCTCTGACAGGGGGACCCATCCTTGAGAGTTTGCACGCTAAGCACTTTCACCCTGCACTTACCCGTGTAGACATCGCCATATTGACACAGTGGGTGGCACTGCTGTTTTCACCTCCTAAGGAGCTGTGCTATATCATCTTGGCGTCCTCCTACTTTGCTGGGCCAGCTCCTGGGAACTCACAAAGCTGATACTCCTCCAGGATCATCTTTTTGCAGGGGCTAGGACGTGACCTTAAGGCCTGGACTATCATCACCTGACACAACAGCCAGTTTTATGCCATCATCCCGATGATCGCTGCCTGGCTGGTACAGGTACATCGCTGCACAGTCAAACCATGCCAGACAGGCCCCTCACGCTCCACCTGGGTGACCCCATTGCTGCATGCGCCACCAACCCTGACCTAGCTTGATTTCCAGCTAAAAGACGCACTGTAGTACTATTGCCTGCAAGACCTGGATGACTGAGTACTCCAGCTGACGACTGAGTTGCGGGGAGTATTTAGGAGGGTGGAGAGCGAGACCCTACCACCTCGGCCGAGAGCCGTTGGATGTCTGCTGGTTGCGGCCTGTTGGCGCTGAAGAGGGAACAACAGTGGCGCCCGGATCCTGGTGATGCAATGCTGGGCTCTCCCTGGACGTGAGACCAAACTAGGCAAACAAACTGCATCCGATGTCGGGCGGTACCCGGGCACGGACCGGAACGGGTAGAGCGCATGCCATACCGCCGCCGTCCACACCCAAGTTGGACAAAATGGCGAAGCTAGGGTCGGCGGATCAGACCGCAAGCAAACTGGATGTGCTACTTGCCGCAATGGAGCGTCTGGAGGAAACCATCGATCAAACCCGCACCTCGCTGGAATCCAAAATAGACAAGGTAGCCATCGACCTCACTCATCTGCATGCGGATCACCAATAACGGACCCTACTACTGCTTTGGAATATACACTTGCTGACATCAAACTGCAAGTGACACAAAAACAGATAAACATGCATAAGACTTGCTAAACCGTGTGCAGTTCCTGGAGGATAGATCCGAGAACGCCGAAGGGAGGGCAAGACGCAATAATGTCCGCATAGTGGGTGTACCGGAAAAATGGGAGGGGAAAGAGTCTGTCCTGCACATGAAAATCTGGCTTAAAGATCTATTGCCGGAGGAGTCCCTCTCACCGCACTTTGTCATAGAGCGTGCCCACAGGGTCCATGCGAGGCCCCCCCACGGGATCGAATCCGCGGCCCCTGCTCCTTCGGATTCTTAATTACTGGATTAAGACACCATTTTGCAGGAGACCAGGAAGCTCCAGGATATCCACATAGACAACCACAAAGTAATGTTCTTTCCGGGCTACACCATCCAGGTACAGCGCCAGAGATTTTCGTTCAAGGCAGTGAAGAAGCGTCTGCGGCAAAATGACCTGAAATTTTATCTGCTGTTCCCTGCTCGACTACGTGTGGTTGCCAGCAACAAAACACACTTCTTTAACATATTGGAGGAGGCGGAAGACTTGCTGGATACATTTACCAATGCGGGGCCTCAAGACACAACTGCAACACTAACTAATCTGAAGGGTACTTTTCGCCGTCGGCGGAGAGAGTGCTGATCTGCGAGAATAAGGACACCACCTTCGCCACCGATGGGCCCGCGCTTGCAGCTGATCCTCAGCAGGCAACAAGACGCCCTACATTCAGGAGCAGAGATCAGCGGATCACTGAGAACAGAGGAGGCATCGAACTCCAGACAACGAGTCTTGTCTAGTGATGATGAACAGATATATGGCCTGCAGAATTCACAGGACTCGAATGGCCAGCCGGATGTCATCTCGCAGACGGCAGACATGATAGCATGAACACTGCAAGTTTCTCTATTTGTGTAGACTACAGATTGAGGTATTGGGTTTTAAGTGTGGGGACATGCCTTGTTGGACGGACAGAGATCTGGGATGCAAACTGATATGATCCTACACTATTTACTTACTGCTGGGATTGTCGTCAAACTTCACGAGGGAGGTGGTGGGACACAAACGTATATATTTTTGCTGTTTTATGGATACCTAGGCACGTGACCCACCTGCTGAGTGATCCTGAGTCAACATATGCAGTTTGCCCTATTTATATTATATTATATTTTGCCTGTGAATGGTGAGCCCCCGAGACACATAGATTGTACACTAACGTAGAGTAGTTCGTAATGCACCCCCCCCCCCCCCGTATTTTTTGACTGTTATCTCCAGTTGGACGTTTGGACGATTACTGGCTGCATTTTCGCCTTTTTAGCATTACACATGCTTATCTTATTTTTGGGATTTGTTAATGAGACATCATCCGTTACGAGTGGACTTATGCAATGTCATGTACTGCGAGTCAGAGTGCTAGGCAGTATAGTGTTAAGTTGCATTCAATACGCATGTATGCTGGGCTGCTATGGACCCACGTTCACCTGATGCATTGTAGGATCTATCTCCTCATTTAAGATTGGTACGTGGAATGTGAGGGGGCATGCATTCACCGTCGCGTAAGTATCAGGTTTATTCGTACCTCAAACGACATCATATACAAATAGCTTTGCTGCAAGAGACCCACGTGGTCAGATCAGAGATACAACGCTTACACCGTCGCTGGCACGGCCAACTGTTTGCCACAGGGTATTCGATTTTTTCACAAGGTGCGCTAATATGGGTGAGGGCGGGTGTTCCACTTACAGTCACACAGTCGGTGGTAGACGCAGAGGGGAGGTATGTAATAGGGGCGCACTGGATGGCTGACAAATAGTACTTGCATCACTATACGCTCCTAATACAGAACAGGCTGCATTCCTCAACAAGGTATCACACACTCTTACGCCATGGCACGAGATCCCCATGATACTAGGGGGCGACTATAATAGCGTCCTTGATGCGTCATTAGACCGATCCTTTCCGCCCCTTCCAGGTACAAGCATGCACCATGCTATGAAGTCTTTGAATAATTGGGCTACACAAAGGCACTTGAGGGATGCTTGGAGGCACCGTCATCCCCACAACAGGGTATATTCTTATTACTCGGGGGCTCATGACCTGCATGTGCAGCTGGACCGTTATATGCTCTCAGAAGCACTGCTCCCCCATGTGTCGGCAGTTTACTATTTAGGCAGAACACACTCTGACCATATTCTGCATGTCTTGGAGGTGTTATGGTAAAACCCCCACCCGCCTATCCCGACCTGGGGGCTACAACCAGATCTTTTACTGGATGCGCCCTTCCAGACCTATTGGCTGCTGAGGCCACCCAGTACTTCGAAAAAAATGCTGGCATGGCCACAACACCTTTAGTGGAGTGGGACGCGTTCAAGGTCGTGATTAGGAGAGGCTGCCTAGGTGCGCAGGCAGGCATGCGCGACAGTTGGAAGCAGACCTCACGCGCCTCAAAACTGACCTACTTCACAGGGAGGGAGAGGCATTGGAAGGTAACACTGGTCCTTTAGAACACCTTAGGGAAGAACATTCTAGATTACTGGACCAACTGTCAAGGCTGATCCGGCAAGACATAACTACCACACCTGTGACAGCAATACAGAATACACAAGGAGCCATGGTGCACACCCAAACAGACATACACCACGCTTTTGAGGAACACTACTCCTCAATATACAGAGCTTATTTGATAGCTACGGATATAGTTATACAGATTTACCCGTCCAAACTAACGTTGCCACAGCTTACGGACTGTCAGGAGGGAGAAGTAGGCGCTCCTCTGTTGCCGGAGGAAATAAGTGATAGTAACTACTCTCTATCGAATGGCAAGACGCCGGGTCCGGATGGGCTGCCGGCTGAATTTTATAAGGCATACTCAGATATACTTGTACCAGAGCTGTTGCGAGTATATGCGGCAGCGCTAGAATACTCAATGCTCACCCCAACAAAAAACGAGGCAACGTTGATTTCTCTTTTGAAACCGGGCAGGAACCCTGACCCCCTGGGCTCTTACAGTCCATTTGCCCTGTTAAATACTGATTATAAAATTCTTGCCTCAGCCCTGGCCAAACGCATTGCCCCGTTTGTGCCAACTCTGGTACATGCTGACCAGAACAGATTTTTACCCACCAGAAACACCTCCCTGAATATTCGAAGGCTATTTCGAATTCAACAATTTGCCACGGAAAACTGGCCCAGATCTGGCTGCCTAGTAATGGACCTCAGAAGGCTTTTGATTCGTTGGAGCGGCCTTACCTTGCAGCGGTCTTACGTAAATAGGAGTTAGGGGACGATTATCTACAGCTGGTACACTTGCTGTACCAGCGCCCCACAGTGCGGGCTTGCACGGGCAAGCTCCTATCAGACGAGATCAGGGTGAGATGAGGAACCAGAGAGGGATGCCCCCTGTCTCCGTTACTCTTTTCCATAGCTATGGAACCATTGGCTGCTCTCCTTCGAGAGGGTGGCGCGGAATGGGGCATCCCTTTGAGCGATGGACTGCATACAGTATCCCTATATGCGGATGACCTGTTATTGTATATCTGCGTTGTTCTGTAGGTTTGAGGCGGTGTCGGGCCTCAGGGTAAACTGGGCTAAGTCACGCGCTTACTCTTTCCGTGAAGATGTAGCTGCAACCGATAAAATCATTAATGGAACTGCACTAAATTGGTATCTGACTACGTTCAGGTACCTAGGAATATATGTTTACAGGTCCCCGACAGATTCACTGGAGGGTAATCTGATTCGCACCATCTCCTCAATAAGGGCACAGATGCAATTCTGGAAGTCCTTACCGCTCAATGTGATGAGCCGTGTTACCTTAGCCAAAATGATAGTTCTGCCCAGGTTATTATATTATTTTGCGAATCTTCCAGTGTATATCCCAGTGAAGCTCTTTAGAGAATTAGAGGAGTTACTCTGTGGCTTGATATGGAATGCGGGCGGCCCAGGATAGCACTGAAGAAATTATATAAAGTGGCTAAGCTGAAAGAATCTGGTGGACATGGCAATGGAGAACACAGCTTGGACTCAAGCCCAGATATGTGTTTTGTTTCACCCGCTAGGGAAAACTCCTCGCCCGGAACAAATACATGTTTAGCTTGCACACAGATGTTTCAGGAGAAGCCTTCATCTCACAAAATACTCAACCCCATATGCCCTGGTACTGCCACTTCTCTGGACACCCAGAGGCAGAGACCAAATAACGGACATGACATTGATGCCCTGGGTTGAAACGGGAGTGGAGACACTTGGAGACTTATATGCAGATGGTGCCTGGCTACCTATTGCAACATTGACATCAGAAAATGGATTACCAGTAGGCCAGTTCCTTCTACACGCAGCCACTATGCGCACGTTCACGCTGGCATGGGGTGATATGGCCAACGAGCCGCCGACACATCAGCTATTGCTGTACCTGCACGTAATGGGGGAGGGATCACATGTGATACACTGGCTGGTGCAAGCCCTACTCATCTATGTCTTGAAGCCACTGCAGAGACTTCACACACATTGGACTGAGGACAGAGGCCGCCCCTGGACTGATAAAGAGTGGGAGTGCGTTTTGGCTAGTTCCACAAAGATACCGTGAAATTCGCGATTCAAACTCATACAAACTTACATATTACACAGGGCATATCTTTCAGCAGACAAAAGCAATAAATAGTTCACCACTAACACATCTGAATGTCCAAGGTGCTGTCTCCTAGGTGCTGATCTATTACATATGCTGTGGTCCTGTCCCTGCTTTTACACTATTGGCGCGCGATCTTGGATACGCTCGCCAAATGTACTAGCTCTGAGGTACCTTCCACGTGGGAGGTCTGCATCCTGGGGCTTTACAGGAGAACCAAGTCCAGCAAGGTAGGCTCCAGATTTCGTGACCTGGGCCTCATATCAGCAAAACGACTTATAACTAAGTGGTGGAAGCACAAGGATCCACAAGAGATATCACATTGGGTGAAATCCCTTGAGGTCTGGGCACGGGCGAAGGGTACTACCCTACACAGGGAAGAAACGGCAGGGTTACGTAAATATCCCATTGTGCAGACCTGGGGCGAAATGCTCAGAACTCTCACACGCTCTAACGCCACGCTGCATACTCCCCCTGCACAACAAGCGGGACCTGACACCTAATGAGCTAGACACAGATGACTTACTGTCTCTATATGTCACCCCAACTGCAATAGTTGGACTGAGCGAGAACCTCGCAATCCTTACTAACGCCACACGGAAGTAGCTCCTACCACGCGTCACCTTAACAATCATAGAACTGCATAAAAGGAAGAAGTAGCATCCCACACACTACACTCGCATGCTAGCCTGGGCGCGTCTGCACCCAGATGACACACTAGACACTTGATGCATATACCCCCAGTTATTTGATGTCTCTTTTGCATTGATTTATTATTTGTTGTTATTGATGTGTTTGAAATATTATATAAAATGATATCTAATGAACAGACTTGACATTTACATGTACGTCGATCCATACACTTAGGAAACAGCATGTGATGCACTTCGAGAGTTGACTCCAAATGTGAACAGCATTTACCAGTATGTATTGATATCCTCACGCATTACTCTTACTGCCATGGAGAGGCGTACTAAACACATTCATACTGGCCCTCCATTGGAGATGATAGAATGTACGGGCGGCCGGAGCCCAAGACGACTTACAATCACATGTGCAACCTTATACCCCAGATGCGGTCGACATTGATATACTGTGAAGGAAATGCTGAGCTGTATATGTATAGTGTTATGGAACGAGTGACATTATTGTATCGATGCTTGTAAACTAATGTACCAGAAAAAATGAAAAATGCAATAAAGATATAAAAAAAAGGGGGTAGATCACACTCCTGTCACACCACAGATGGGCTATAGTGTTGCACCTGAAAGGGAACTAGTCACATAAGGAGTTGATATAGAAACAGAGGTCGCATCTTGTTATGAGTATCCTGGGGAATAGTTTGTGGGCGGCCAGTATACATGACATGAATGTACGTTTATTACAGAAAGACAAGCATGGGCCTACCAAAGTGTACCTCAAGAGACTTAGGGCTAATTAAGATCTCGGGCAGATCGCCACCGCCCGCATGGCGGTGGCAATTCGCTCGAGATCTGTCCCGCATATATTACTATGGCGGAGGCGACAGCGGCAGGCGGAAAGACCGTCCGCCGCTTTTCCGCTCAGTCAACAAGTCGACTGGGCGGAAAAGAGTTCAATATGGTGGCGGTGTCTGTTAGACACCGCCAGCCATATTATCATCGGGGTGGAAACATGCCCTTCCATGGCTGCATTGCCGACATGGAAAGGCATGCGGGAATTTCTTGTGGGGGCCCGTCTGGGGGGTGGTCAGTGCACATGGGGGGTAACTGTGGTACCCCAGCCTGCAGGTCCATGCACAACATGGCAGGGCCCGCAGGGTGCCTGTCATGTTGTGCATGAACGTGCATAACATGCCTTCCTGCATTGTGGTGGGCGGTGCTGAGTGCACCGCCTGCCACAATGTCAGGTATGCAGGATGCGCCCGCCGCTGTGGCGGGCGCATCCTAATGGCCCCCACGGGACCCCTGCCCTTATGGCAGGCGGTCCCATTTCCCGATAGGATGACCATCTTAATGACCCCCTATGTGTTCAAAGTCCAACATGTAATGGTGGTTCTCCTATGGGTTCTCCATGTTTGGGATCCGAATGTTAAAAATGAGTGAGTCAAAAGGCACATGCCTGGAGCATCTAAATGGGTCATCTATGGGCACTCCAGGTCCTATGTTCAAGTGAACCCATGTGGCGGAATATAGGTTAACAGAAAAATGGCAGATCTAATGCAGCGCTATGGTAAGGGTGGTGGAGGGAAAAATGCCATAAGATCATGTGTGCTCCGTGTTTAGGATCCAAATGTAAAAAAGAATTGAGTCAAAAGGCACATGCGTGATGCATCTGTAAGGGTCATCTATGAGCACTCCAGGTCCTAAGTACAGGTGGACCCAAGTGGAGGCTGATCGGTTAACAGAAACATGGCAGATCTAATGCAGCGCTATGGTAAGTGTGGTGGAGGGAAAAATGCCATAAGATCACATGATAGCTGGTGCAGTCTTGGCGTATTAACGCACAAATTAGTACTGTGTATCGCAAAAGGTAATTGGCACACGGCTAGAATGTGATTCAGAATTCAAATTGCTTCTAGTGGTAAGATCAGATTTACTGCAGAAAGAAGCCCAAAGTAGATAAGTATTATCACAGTTGAGGAACACGGTGAGGGTCACCAAGAAATACCGGGGTAAGTGGACCGAACTGGTGGATCAAGGCAGAGCCGTTCAAAGATAAATACAGTGTGTGTCTGCTGAAGACTTCAAGTAGGTTCCGTAGTAACCAGGTCTTCTGGTAGAGAATGACCGTTTGGCAGTGTAGGAGTAGTCACAGGTGGTATGGCGGCTCGAGGACAAAGTGAGACTCCTTGATAAGGGCCCAAAAGAAGGATCTGCCAAAGGAAGTAAAAATGCAGTGAGCCACAATAGGGATATCATAAGTGAGTTTGAGGTCTACCATGGGGGGAGAGAGCTAGGTATAAAGTGGTAAAGAGGACCCTAGGACGAAACGGAGTAGAGTATAGCCAATAACAGAACCAAAAAAGTTATAAGCAGAAAATGCAAAGCTCGCACGGAGTCAAAAGATGAAAAATAAAAAAAATATAAAAAGGATAAAATAAAATAAAAGAGACGGGGGGATTAGGATCCAGCTGATGCCACGACAGTTTAAAAAAACCTCCAGTGATTTAAAAAGGAATAGGGAATCTGTGCACGGGCGCACAGGTGGCGGTCAGAAAGAGAGGGAGTTCAAGTGGTGTGGTGCCGGGTGCCTGGAGTCGGGGTTCACGATTTCACTCTGAGAGCAGTTGATTTGGCCATCACACAGTCAGTGGCGGCTGGTGACATTTGAAAGTGGTGAGGCGTAAAACAATTGTCGTAATTCACTGTGGCGAGCGAGCGCAGCGAGCGAGCTGAATCACCTTCGGGGGGTACTCCCCCGAGAACATTTTGAAAAAAGAGTGGGCAAATGGTGCATTTTCAAGCAAACCAGAAGGTGTGAAGAACAGCCCTAGAATGCTTTCTGCCCAGAATTCAGGATCCTTCCCAACTGGTAGTGCCAAAGGAAAAAATTAAAACCTGCCTCTTCAACAAGGCTTTTCTAGCCCTCTACAAAACTCACAGGATGCCTCCCATCCCAAGCAAGGAAAAAGTCCCTGAAAAATGTTAAAGCGACGCAGAGGAGTTCTGTGAACTGAGTAAAGAACAAGTGACCTGAGCCTGTCATATTTTGCTCATCCTGTGCGTATGTAAGGGTTTTGGTTACACATGAAATACACATGGACCCAATATCCAAAACAGCATTACAAAGTGGCCACCAGCCAAAGTCAGCGCACAACAATTCAATTAAATACATAAATAAATGAGGTGAGAGAGATCCCGCTTAAGCGCAGTGACTGATGTAAGGATAAGAACACCACTCTGATCATTTTCCTCAGTACCCCTCTTCCATCTCCGCTCTCTGGCCTCAGTACCCCTCTTCCATCTCTCCCATGGACAGGGCTCTCTGCCCTCAGTACCCCTCTTCCTTCTCTCCCATGGACAGGGCTCTCTACCCTCAGTACCCGTCTTCCATCCCTCCTGTTCACAGGGCTCTCTTCTTTCAGTACCCCTCTTCCTTCTCTCCTGTGCATAGGGCTCGCTGCCCACAGTACCCCTCTCCCATCTCTCCTGTGCACATTGCTCACTGCCCTCAATACCCCTCTTCCATCTCTCCCGTGCACAGGGCTCTCTGCCCTCAGTAACCCTCTTCCTTCCCTCCTGTGCACAGGGCTCTCTTGCCTCAGTACCCCTCTTCCACCTCTCCTGTGCACTTTGCTCGCTGCCCTCAGTACCCCTCTTCCATCTCTCCCGTGCATATTGCTCGCTATCCTCAATACCCCTCTTCCATCTCTCCTGTGCAGATGGCTCTCTGTCCTCAGTAACCCTCTTCCATCCCTCCTGTGCACAGGGCTCTCTTCACTCAGTACCCAGCTTCCATCTCTCCTGTGCATAGGGCTCTCTGCCCTCAGTACCCCTCTTCCATCTCTCCTTAGCACATTGCTCGCTGCCCTCAGTACCCCTCTTCGATCTCTCCCGTGCACATTGCTTGTTGCCCTCAATACCCCTCTTCTATCCCCCCCCTTCACAGGGCTCTCTGCCCTCAGTAACCCTCTTCCATCCCTCTTGTGCACAGGGCTCTCTTCCCTCAGTACCCCTCTTCCATCCCTCTCCTGTAATTGGTGACCAGACTCCCCCCTGTCAACGGGAGACCAGTTTTCCAGTCTTGGGATTTAATTTAAGAAATAGGTATATTCTGGAAAGGAAAAGATAGTGCTATTGGCTTAATGGAGTCAAACCTAACACCCTATTAAATTAATTACGGATTAAAGGGCACCAGAAGATTCAAAAATGTGACATGAAGCCATATGTACATTCTAACTGGAGGGATGCAAAAACATAGAAGGGTCTTCATCTCAGCTCACTTTCTATTCGGTATGTGTCAAACGTGTACTATGTTATCAACAAGTGCACAGCGCTTTTTAACTTTATTGTGAGTGTATATTCAGAAAGCTACGCTACAAAGTCTTCAGAGAATTGAGCAGATTCAACTCTATATTTATAACAGCTGCACGCTGTGTGTACGAGACGGAATAAAGAAGCGATATGTGTAATAAATGGCATAAAATCCATAATATGGCTGCACGTAAGCAATGCACATAGAGTCCTCACTTACTAGGAAAGAGCAGAGATGATGCACGAAACAGCATAAAAAACAGGTACCGGAACAGCTGAAAACAGAAGTTTGAAAATGCTCCCCTGGAAATCGAAAGAGTTCTTACTTTCCACTCCTCACAGACCACTCACAACTCACCCAGCAGCAGGACCCTTACAGGAGTTATGTAACAGGGCACACAGAAGCCTGCCACTAAACCACGAGGCTACAGGGAAGACAATCGATAAAGGCACGGATAGGCACATTTATCTTAAGCCCAACACGTTTAAAGCGCCCAGCTTCTAGGACTGCATGGGATACAGCGCTTTATGGAGACCTTCACTGATGTCTTAACGGTGCTTCTGTGAAACGAGAACTCTTGTCACTTAAAGCGCCTACGGCTGCACAGATTGTTGATTAACTTTCAAAACATAAGGGAGTGCCTGCCCCCAAATATTTAATATAGTGGCTCAATTAGAGTCCCAAGTTTACAAAATGCAGAGGTGAGCTCACTGACACCAGAAACAGGACCACAATTTTAAAAAAGTACAAAAATCATTTTATTTCTTTTTCATTCAAGTTTTTTTCAATATATTGTTTCATAACAGGGTGAAATCAATCATAATCAGAAAGGGATCACAATAAATAGTCAAATACACACCCCACACACTCCAACATCCCTTCTATCAAACCATACAACAGACACGCAGATTTCATATCATCACACACCTTCTACTGTCAAATATACCCAAGCATTCCTCATTTGTTCAAGGCTCATCATACTTCCAAAATCAGATGTAGCACAAACATTCTGTCCAAATCGTTCTCCCTGAGACAGAATGGGAGATCAGATGGCAAAAATATATCCGGACAGAATACAAAGCTTGTTATTTCCCCTGCCTGCCTGCCCCACATCAATTCCTTTAGGGGGCACCTATTTTGTATTGACCAGATTGTTAATTAAACCATCCCAGCCAGTCTGGGCTCTTAGCACTTAAAATGTTTAATTAAGCACTGCCTCTTCATTCTGCCGTCTCTCTTGCCGCTGTCTGCCTCTTCATTCTGCCGTCTCTCTTGCCGCTGTCTGCCTCTTCATTCTGCCGTCTCTCTTGCCTCTGTCTGCCAGGGCGGCATGCCAAAAAGCTCCTCTCCTGCCGAACTCTAAAGGCACAAATCCACAAAAACTTTAACTTCTCTATCTCCAGTAGCAGACACCCCCACTCCCTCTATCTCCTGTAACAGACACCCCCAGCCCCCTCTATCTCCAGTAACAGACATCTTCAGCCCCCTCTATCTCCAGTAACAGACACGCTGCGCCTATGTTTACCTTGTGCTGCGGACACCCCTAGCTGTTCTTTATCTCCAGTAACAGACACCCCCAGCTGTTCTTTATCTCCAGTAACAGCCACCCCGTGCCTCTCTTTACCTCAAGCATGCAGACAACCCAGCCCCCTCTATCTCCAGTAACAGACACCCCGTGCCTCTCTTTACCTCAAGCATGCAGACAACCCAGCCCCCTCTATCTCCAGTAACAGACACCCCGTGCCTCTCTTTACCTCAAGAAGCAGGCACCCCCAGCCCCCTCTATTTCAAGTAACACACACCCTGTGCCTCTCTGTCTCCAGTATCAGAAACCCCTTGCCTCTGCCTCCAGTAACAAACACATACCGCCCCTCTCTACCACCGGTAACAGTCTCGAGTAACAGACACCCCGTGCTGAGTTTTTGATCTGAGTGCATTATGTTATAGCCTGTAAGGGCAAGGACTGTGAAGGTGTCACGCGTGACATGGGGCCCCCTGGAGTGCCAGTGAGCCTGGGCTCTGGCCTCTGCCTGCCTCTCTGCCTGCCTTGACTGCGCACATGTGTGACCAGCAGGCAGCATTGCTTGGCTCGGTCAAGGGGCACTCTCGGTCTCTCTGCCCCTCCAAATGACAAGTTCAGTGCTGCCAGAAGTGGGACTTGTGTGCCGAAAAGTTTGAAAAACAGGGCTAGATATCTGCGTGCTGGCATCATTGGGCCTTTCTGGAAGTTATCCTGAGTTACACTGAGTGCTAAAGGAAAGCTTGCAGCTGGGCACAAGTAAAGCTGTCCTGCATCATGGGCAATTTCCTGACGCAGCATTAGTATCAGCATTATTCAAGGGAGCCATTGCATAACCTATTTCTTCTGTTCAACAAATGTCATTTGTAGTCCTAAGGGACCGGTTCGCGTGGCATGCTGCTCTGAATGCGCACAGATGGAATACTTTCTCTGCAGTCACGGCTCGCGGGAGGGGGGGTATTGAAGGGGGCTGTTACGTGGGGTGGGGAATCGGGGGAGGTTAAAATAAAATAAAAGCAATCCTACCTGACCAGGTCCACACGCCGCCTCGGGTCCATTCTTGCGCCAACAGTGGAACTGCCGCATCACTGCTGGTGATCCAGCGCCCCTATAGAAAATATGTCATAGCAACACTACCCAACTCCACAATATTCACCATTAATCGTAAAACACTCACAAGGCCCATAAACTAACCTGACATATTTTGAGCAACTGAATCATGTGACCTAATTAATAAAACCTATTCACAAATTATATACACATTTATATACAACTGCAGTATAATGATTTCACCCTGGTTTTTGTAAAGCTTTGCATTTAATTAAGTCACTTAGGCAAATGGATCTGCTGATGGTAATGACCATGAAATAACAAGACCAGCTTGTCTTTTCAAAAAATCTTATTTATTAACTATTTATTCAAGGAAAGTGCATTTTATTAGAGGAATAGCAAATTAGACCGACAGTTCCAAGCAAAATCAAATAGCATGTTAAATGAAGAATAAACAGTTTTTCATCACCTAAGCCCTATTTTCCCTGTCTAAAACTCGCTTCGCCTAAAGGAATAAAGGTAAAAAGTCATTTAACCCTATTGATCCTTACGTGCTACAAAGAGTCCGTCTTTTTCCTGAAAAAACTGGGGTTAACCCTGTGTCCCTCAGAACCTGGGTATATTATGATTAAAAGAAAAATTGGTTCTGTCGGGTAGCGAAACAACTTATTTGTAGATTCTATCCGTATTTGATATTACCACCTCCCTCTGACAGGAATTCACAACAGGTTCTTGCAATAAATGAAAAGAAAAACCTGTATAGAACTATTTGTATCTTTATATTTTCAAGATGCGTTCAAAATAATTCATTGGTGACTGTCAATATCATAGTAAAAAAGTTCAACATGTGACAATAGTGAATAGTGCTTATGTGACACATACAATATGTACAAAAATGATTTCCAATATAGACAGTTTATACACATATATACAAGTTCAACTATCAAAAGAGGCCATCCATTAATACAAATTTACAGAATCCCATTTGTTGCTTTGTCAATTCTATTGGGTTTCTGGAATATTGGGGCCAATTGGAAGAAATGTCGACGTTTCGACCCTTCGCGTGCCAAGATGAGTGAGGTCGCAGCGGGTCTTTCTCCAGACAGATGTAACAAGCACGACAGTCTGTGAATAAGTCAGAGAGGTATTATGTCAGAGGGGGTAGAGATTGGGGCTGAAAAATTACCTAATATTTGGGCGGTAATTCTACTCACCCTGGAATCCAAGTGCGGTTGAGTCACCTGGACTGGATCAGATTGAAGTCCTTAAATCTGTAAGTAAAGGGGAGGTATCAATCTAATGCACTGCTGCTGAGTGTAACAAAATTTCTTCATCTTGTAATCACTCGCGCGTAAATTAAGACTAAGCCATTTACCCATACTAGACCAAGGGTGTTGCCCTAATTTGTATGGAGCAAATGCATCGCTGTAAGTGTTGTAACCTATTGGCACACATCTGTGGAGAATTATCTCCAACAAGTATAAAAATCATTAATTTATCTTTTTATTTTTATTACGGCAGTAGCGGTATTGTTGTCTTGCATGACATGCAGCAATTAATTCATGCCTCATTAATACCTTTAAACATTTGTTAGAATTAGTCTAATTCTAACATATATTTAAAGGTATTAATACTGCCAGTGTCGCATGGAAATAATACCACCGCATTTTAATTCGTGCACGTGTCAGAAATGAGGCATGAATTAATTGCTGCATGTCATGTAAGACAACAATACCGCTACTGCCGTATTAAAAATAAAAAGATAAATGAATGATTTTTATACTTGGAGATAATTCTCCGCTGATGTGTGCCAATAGGTTACAACACTTACAGCGATGCATTTGCTCCATACAAATTAGGGCAACACCCTTGTTCTAGTATGAGTAAATGGCTTAGTCTTAATTTACGCACGAGTGATTACAAGATGAAGCAATTTTGTTACACTCAGCAGCAGTGCATTAGATTGATACCTCCCCTTTACTTACAGATTTAAGGACTTCAATCTGATCGAGTCCAGGTGACTCAATCGGATTTGGATTCCAGGGTGAGTAGAATTACCGCCCAAATATTAGGTAATTTTTCAGCCCCAAACTATACCCCCTCTGACATAATACCTCTATGACTTATTCACAGACTGTCGTGCTTGTTACATCTGTCTTGAGAAAGACCCACTGCGACCTCACTCATCTTGGCATGCGAAGGGTCGAAACGTCGACATTTCTTCCAATTGGCCCCAATACTCCAGAAACCCAATAGAATTGACAAAGCAACAAATGGGATTCTGTAAATTTGTATTAATGGATGGCCTCTTTTGAAAGTTGAACTTGTATATATGTGTATAAACTGTCTATTTTGGAAATAATTTTTGTACATATTGTATGTGTCACATAAGCACTATTCACTATTGTCACATGTTGAACTTTTTTACTATGATATTGACAGTCACCAATGAATTATTTTGAACGCATCTTGAAAATATAAAGATACAAATAGTTCTATACAGGCTTTTCTTTTCATTTATTGCAAGAACCTGTTGTGAATTCCTGTCAGAGGGAGGTGGTAATATCAAATACGGATAGAATCTACAAATTAGTTGTTTCGCTAACCGACAGATCCAATTTTTCTTTTAATCACAAAGAGTCCGTCAGCACGTCTCGCCTAACAGGAATCGGGAGAAGATGAGCAGCAAGAGCCCCCTCCCTCCCATGGGGACAGTTTTTATACCTTTTCTAACTAACTAAAGTATCTTTATCGCACATTTTTTCTGAGAATCCAAACTTCCAATTGGCTGAGCCATGTCAGTCCACTATTAGGTCATGCTCTCCTGACCAAGTCCGGGGCCTCATCATAGCCCTTATTGTTCTTGGTTTCACCATCCTTTTTGCTTCCTCAAAAAGATACTTTTCCCGGGGAGAAACTTTACACTTCCTAATCTTGGCAGGCCATTCAGCATCCTGTCCTTGGCTATGACTCCAAGAACACATCTGACTCGACCATAATTATTTCTGCGCAAAACGTTGTCAGCTCAGCAAAATACTCTTTCGTCTGCGCATGAGTGAAGGCTTCACTCTGGTCAAGTTTCATAAACTGCAGCACTGCCAGCCATTTTCTTTAGGCCCATTCGTAAAACTAATGTATAAACAAACACAAAACATCGATTAATGAAAGAAATAGAGTTCGTTCAGTTACCCACCCACCTTTGCTAATTATTAACCCTTTAATAAATGTTACCTAGCCAAAGCATTTCAGCAACAAACAGAATTTGTGCAACATGAAGACAAAAAGTCAAAACATGAGCACACTCAAATAAGCACATGCCATTAATAAAACAGCCGCATTTAATTTTGACAAAGACAATAGACAAGATTAGTTTATTATTTTTTACAAACAAGCATTTGCAACATAAAGAACATATATAAGCACACATATTAGTCCCTTATGTAATGTTTTGCAATTTAATCTAGGTTGGTTTAGTAATATTCACTCCATTCATGTTAATACAATTATTTTGGTATGGAAGTTTAACTTTGCGAGTCAAAAACAAATTTATTTTAAAATCTCGCTCCATCAACTCCCTCATCTGGTGATTTCAAAATCACCAAACTACACCCAAAAATTTAGCAAAATTTTTATCCCAAAGAAGAACATGTTTTGATTTTCACTGTGTTAGTATTTCTAAGGTCTTGTCTCAGCTGTTTGTCTGCAACTTTCATATTGCGTTCTACAAAACTCTTCCAATTCTATCTCTCTCTCCTGTTCCTTTCTGATCTTGTATATTCTCTCCTTTTCTCTCAGGTATTTCTTTCTCTTGTGTAACATGCAACTAATCTTTAACAACAGTACCACGAAGACTATAACTAATAAAGGTGTCAGTATTTTGCCAAAAATTGAACCACCAATCTCTTGAAACCAGGTTTTGATTGCTGCAAATCTTTTGCTCAAACGTTCTGAAAAATCATCCTCTTCTAAGGGTACAATTTCTGATTGCAACTCAGTGATATTTTTGATATACATCTCAATACTCTGACTCTTATCAGGAATATAGGTGCAGCAGTGTTGGACATGCAAAATGCCACAAACTCCTCCCTCTTTTGCTAGCAGAATATCTAAAGCAAGACGATTCTGCATTACCATGGACCGTATAGCAATGAGCTCAGTATCCACTAATTGAAAGCCACTAGCTGTGTCAGTTGACAACCTGTCAACAATTGTGGACAATTTTCTGATTCTACCTGCATTCAGGGTTATACCCACTAAAGGTATTACTGCTTCAAAAATGTCTCCCAGAATTTCTGAAAAACTTTCTCTTTTAAATCTATTCAGATGATTGCTGATTTCAAATGAACCTTCTGCATTTCTGTCAACATGGAAAATTTTGGGAAAAACAAGTCCAACAAAACACGTCCTATACCAGTGATCAGGGAGGTTATAATAAGCTTTGTCTCCACATACAAAATAAATTCCAGGGAAAATTAGATCCTTGCCACCTTTGAATCCCCAACCCCCCATGATTTGATAAGTGTCCTCACAATGACTAGCACCTACAAAATAATTGTCGAACAATGTATTGTCTCTCCTAATACAATATTTTCCACTAATTGGTTTGTCAATGTGAATCGCAACATTTTCAAAAGATTTACCATTAAGTGTTTCGTCCTCTAACTGCCAAAATTTAGATTTGGTCTGTTTGAGCATCTCATTTCTTTTATAAATTGCTCTTCTCTCCTCAACTAAATTCAGAAAATATTTTTCCTCAGATCTCAATTTACAAGTAAAATTGTTTTTAAAAGCATACTCATAGGTGAGTTCATTTGTCACGATGAAAAATTCCCTCATATGTTTGGCTTGTTTGTGCTTATTTAGACTTTTCTCAATTTTCAGGTTTGCGAAAATCTTGTCATGGTTAGAATAGTAATATTCTAAACGACCAGTCTGATAAAATAAGCTAGCTATCACACTACAGGTTATGCCATAAGTAAGAGGAAGCATGTTATAGGTAACTCCCTCCGAAACAGAAGCAGGCAATTTCAAACAGATATAACAATCTTTTACTTCCATAACCTTTACATACTCAGCCAAAAGCCTTGAAAAGGTATTGCTAGAAAAATCACCAACAGATCTATCTTGGTGAATCTCTGGATTGTGATCAATAACTCTGTTAGTTTTGCCTGTTACACTATGTTTGTCTTGTTTAATTGAAGCTTTACTCGTCATGTTAGCCTTGTACATTTTCTTGTCAATTCCAAAAGGGAAAATGACAGCTAAAACTAACCAAAGTAAGATTATTAGGACCACACAAATCAAAGACATTTTACAGCATCTCCTAAAAATGGAACACCTTGAATTGGTATTAGTAAAAATGTAAGGCATATTTACTCTGTTAATAAGAGCCTTGCAAAGAAAACAAAAATCAAAAATTAAAAATGTCTAATTTTCTAAAATTTCTAATACCCCCTATTTTAATTTTTTTAAAAATTAAAACCCCACCTTCTAACAACTTTTTTTCGACCTTGCGTCTTACATCAATGTGTTTTTTCCAGCTAACACAATTTCTTCGACCTTGTGTCACCTAACACAATTTCTTCAGCCTTATGCCAAAAACAAAATCTCAAAATGTACAGAAATATTTCAATCCTTGTCACTTTTGTCATCTATCTCTTCCTGACTACTGCTGTTCACCTCCACCACAGGTGGGATAATACTATAAGTCCACTCAGGGGATTTGTATTTTTGGTTTGGTTTCACAACTCTCTTTGCCCTACCACTAATGACTTCTATTTTCTTCCCTACTTCACTTTTCTCTCCAGTGTCACCTTTTTGACTTGACACTTCATTCACCTGTTCTTTTGATCTTTTCACCAATTTAAATTTTAGGCCTTCATTTTCACTTGGCCAGTTATCACCTTTTCTCAGTAATTTCTTCTTTGGCTCAGTCACATTACACTCTGTTCTCCAAGCTCTTTTTCTGAAATGTCTTATTTCAATATCTTCATCACTCTCTTCAGTTTCACTGTCAGAAATTTGAATACTGGACTCAGGTACTTCTTTACTCTGCAATTTCACTCTGTTAGGAACTCTATCTTTATAGCTGGTACTTGGTAATTCGTCTTCTTCTTCTTCTGCAATTACCTTCAACTTCCCAGTTTCAGGATTTCCGTTCCTGCTTCCAGAGCTTCTCTTCTGCTTTTCAATACTCTCCTGGTCTTTAATCACAACTTGATCAGACTCTTTTTCTGCTTCTTTTTCTAGCACATCTTCATCATTTTCAGAGTCTAGTATCACAATTTCCAAATCTTTTTCATTCGATGCTTGATTTACATTTGAATTTTCCAGATGTCGACTTTCCTGTCGAGCTTCAGGATCTGGATTTTTCTCAGGTTCTTCTTCGGAATCTGAATCATTTGTGGTGTCACTGTCACTTTCGTCAGAATTTTCAGGTGGAGGTACACGAATGGTATGGCTTGCTTGGATCCACCTCTTCAAACCCTTGCACTTCACTGCATTTGTTGTGACAAGAATGACTTGTCTTGCTTTCTGCCACCTGGGTACCAGACAATTTCTTCTTCGGTGAACTTTTGTCCTCACCCAGTCACCTGGTAACAGATCATGTGCTTGCTCTTTTTCTCTAGTTAGCACTTCAGTTCCCACCTGATGGAACACAGAAGTCACGATGTCAGACAGGTTCCTGCAGTATTCCAAAATGACGCTATCATTAATAGTCATCAATTTTCCTACTGGTATAAATGCCTGTCTCATGACCCTGCCCATGAGAATGTCATGTGGGCTTAAATCTGTCTTTTTATCAGGGGTACTTCTCAAAGACATCAAAACAAGTGGAAGTGCGTCAGTCCACTCCATACCTGTAGCTAAACACATTTTGCCAATCCTATTTTTTATAGTTCCGTTCACTTGCTCAACAACACCTGATGCTTCTGGTCTGTATGCACAATGTAGCTTCTGTTCTATATTTAAAGCTTCACAAAGCAATTTTAACAATCTGTTTTCAAAATGTGTTCCACGGTCACTTTCCAAAGTCACCGGAAATCTGTACATAGGTATGATTTCCCTTAAGAGTAATTTTGCAACAGTAACAGAATCATTGTGCGTGTAGGAAACGCTTCAACCCACCTTGAAAACAAACAGATTATCACGAGGACATAATGTAACTTGTTGTGTGGTGGCATTTCAATGAAATGCATTTGTAACCTTATGAAAGGACCCCCCTCCCGTCCTATGGTTCCCATGCTCACAAATGTTTTCCTGTTGGGGTTCATTTGTTGGCAAATCAAGCACCTTTGACAAAGGGATTCTGCAATAATTCTGAACTTTGGGTTATACCAAGTCTGTCTGAAAAGCCTAATCATGGAATCTCTTCCTATATGTCCCTGACCATGATACATCCTAGCCATGTCAGCAATCATGCTATTTGGTAAAACTGGTCTGTCATCTTTGTATACCCAAATCCCGTCTTCCTCTCGCTGTCTGCAACCTGCTTTTAACCATGTGTCTTTTTCATCATCATTTGCCTCACCTTGTAAATCTTTCACTCCCTGCCATGTTTCAACTACAGATGTTAGCATAAGTGAATTCAAGACATGTTCATCATTCTTTTCCCGATTAATTGAACAATTGTTTTTCGCACAGTACCTCGCTAGCTCATCTGCATAGGCATTTCCTTTTGTAATAAAATCTTCACCTTTTCTATGAGCTGTACATTTCACGACAGCAATCTTTTCTGGCAGCTGAATGCCATAGATCAATCTCTTAATCAGTTTTGCATTCCTGATGGGAGTACCTGCAGAGGTTAAGTAACCTCTTTGAGACCAGAGCTGTCCATAATCATGCACAACTCCGTATCCGTATTGGCTGTCAGTCACTATAGTGATTTTAACTCTTTTGCTCTTTCACAAGCACGAATCAAATTAATCAATTCTGCTACTTGAGCTGAACGAATTCCTTCGAGACATGATGCTTCGATCACAGTAGCAACTGTGCAGACAGAATATGCTGCTCTCAGAAAACCCTCCTCTGTTCTCATGCAAGAACCATTAACAAAGTAAACAAAATCTGACACAGGCAAAGGAACATCTTCAATGTCCTGCCTAGGCTTGGTGCAATATTCCAAAACATCCAAGCACTCATGGTCAATGTCGTTTTCATTCCTGATTTCTGTTACAGTACCATCAGGCAATAATGTGGAAGGATTTAAATTCACACACCTTGCTATCGAGAAGTTATCTGATCCCAGAATAACTTTCTCGTATTTAGTAAGCCTGTTACTAGTTAAATGCTGAGTTTTGCTTCTGGTAAGAAGAATTTCAATTATAATTCCCTCACTTTGCTCAAGGCTCACACTAGTTGCAGCTACCGCTTTTAAGCATCCTGGTAATGCTTTTGCAACAGGATCAAGTACTGCGGAGAAATATGCTATTGTCTTTCTCAGTTTCCCATGTCTCTGAATTAGAACAGACAATGCACATCCTTCTCTTTCACTGCAATACAACTCAAAATCCTTTTCATAATCGGGCATGCCTAAAGCTGGAGCTTCACACAAACTTCTTTTTAGCTTTTCAAAAGCTTGCATCTCAATTTCTGTGAGAACAATTGGATCTTTTATATCTAATTTTGTTAATCTCTGCAGTGGTTTTGCAATTACTAAAAATCCACTAATCCATTGGCGACAATAGCCAACCATTCCTAGAAACATCCTGACCTGTCTCTGTGTTTTTGGAGGTTGCATTCCCTGAATCATTTTTATTCTTTCAATTGTCACTTGTCTGATTCCCTTTGCAATTCTGTGACCAAGGTATTTTACTTCTTGTTTACAAAACTGTAATTTTGCAGGAGACACTTTATGTCCCTCATCTGCCAGGTGATTCAAAAGAGTAATTGTATCTGTAACACAATTATCTCGGGTTTTTGCTGCTACAAGGAGATCATCAATGTACTGAACTAATGTCGATTTTCCAGGTAAATTTAGATTCTCCAAGGACCTTTTTAACAACTGATTAAAGATAGATGGACTCTCTGTATACCCTTGAGGGATACGACACCATGTTAATATGCGGTCTTGGAACCGGAACGCAAAAATTTGCTGGCTGTCTGGATGCAATGGAACAGCAAATAACGCATTGCAAAGGTCAATGACTGTATACCATTCTGCATCATGCGGAATTTGGTAAAGAATCACTGCTGGATTTGGAACAACTGGGCAACATGGAACAACTATTTGGTTAACCTTTCTCAGGTCCTGAACTATTCTGTACGTTCCGTTTGGCTTTTTGATCCCCATAATCGGTGAATTACAAGGACTGATTTCAATTTCTTTTAGAACACCTTGTTTTATGAATTTGTCAAATACAGGAATGACACCCTCAAGTGTTTCTGCTTTCATTTTGTACTGTGGAATGTTTGGAAAATCTATTCCTGTTTCACTGTGATTTTAACTGGGTCTACATTTTTCATCAAGCCCATCTCATTTCCTGACAAATCCCAAATTTCAGCTTTGACTGTCTTTTTCAGTTCTTCAGGTAAATTGTCTTTATCAAGTGCAGGAAATACTTTACTTTCGCTGCTTCAACCATTACCATTGTCAATTTGTAAAGCCCATCTTCTTCTAGTGTCTGAAGCTCAATACCCTCCGGTGAGCAGTATATTTTGCAGTTCATCTTGCAGAGAATGTCTCTCCCTAGCAAGTTTACAGGACTGCTGTTACAAACTACAAATCTGTGTTTGTCTTTAAATTAGCCAATTTCTACCTTAACCGGCTCTGTCAAATCTGTTTTAATCTGTTGATTAGCTACACCAACTACTTGGATGCTTTCACCAGAGAGAGGCAGGTTTTCTATTTCCACTGATCTAACAGTAGAACGGGTAGCACCAGTGTCCACAAGGAAAGTGATTTCTACATCATTCACTTTGCCATTTACAAATGGACCAGACTGGTCAACCTCAAGAGTGGCTCCAAGCACACTCTTCCCCCACTCTCAGGCACCGTCATAAGTAATCCTCAGAATCACTTCCTCCATTTTCTGTCATCAAAAATTGTTGAGAAACATTTGGCACATTCCCTCTTTGCGGTCTAATTACCTGATCATCTCCGCTGAATCCTGTTTCCGAATTATACCTCTGACCATTCACACAGTTTGGAGGAGGAGGTTGTGGAATCTGACTCTGCTGATTCACTAACTGTCGCTGTAGCTGTTGCTGAAAATTTAGCTCATTTAACTGTCGCTGTAGCTGTTGCTGCAGATTTACATCATTCTGCATCTGTGGATTTAATGATGCATTTTTAAAATTTCTGGGCGGATTTTTACATTCACGCTTCCAGTGTCCAATTTCGCCGCAATTAAAATAAGGTAACTTTTGTTTTAGCTCTTCAATATTAACATTACATTTTGGTTTATTAAAATTGCCCTTAAATTTTCCTTGACCCTGATTCTGATTAAATATTGACATTTTTGTTTTCCAAATTTGCAATCTGCTGTTCAGCTACTTTCACCTGTGCCCACATTGCCTTTTCCTTAAGCTTTTTCTGCTTCACGTCTATCTCGTCACGACAATATTTTGCTTTTCTCAGTATATCATCGACTAAGAGTGATTGCCATCCGACAATACCATTTCTGATCATATCACCAATTTCAGGTCTCAGGCCATAAACAAATCTGTATATAAAGTGGCTCATGTCCTTTTCACTTAATTTTTCATAGCCACTGTACTGTTTAAAAACCAACAGTAGTCTTTCATAGAATGAATGCACTGATTCTTTTGGCTCCTGATTTGTTCTGTCAATTTTGACCCAATCAACTTCTTTTGGGGGAATCTTATTTTTCAACCAGTAAATTACTTTATCATAGAGTCCCTTGACTTCTGATGACGGAGCACCTGTTACTTCATCTCGAGCAGGTTCTACCTTTGGCCAACTTACAGAGACTTTATATTCTGTCCAAAGATCTGATGGAACAACAATGTCAAAGAATCCATCCAGATAAATCCACAGAACTTTCGATACCTTTATGAATCTGTCCACCTGTCGATACCATTCCACTGGCTTTTCTCTCAACCGAGGAAAATCATTTGTAAACAACAAGATGTCCTGTCTAGACCAGGGAACATGCACATAACCACTTCCTGCTATTTCTCTCACTGGGTACTGATTAGCCACCATGCCCCTTTCTCTCCATTCTTCCTCTCTTTTCTGTGTCCATTTCACTCTCCATTTGCTTAAATCACCCAATTTTTTGATGTACACAATCAAATCTTTTATATGCAGAATTCTTCCCATCGCATTAAAATTCCCGATGTCTTTTTCAGAAAATTCTAATCTGTAATGTTTTCCCAAATTTTTCTGTTTGCTCAAGTCAATTTCTAATTCTGCAGCTAATTCTTCTAACTGTTCATATTTATTTTTTGTTTTCCATTGTACGCTTTTGCAAATGAATAACAGTTCATCATCTTGATAATGCTTTAAACTGTCAGGACCAAATGTGCTAATGATTAATTCCTCCAAATCTGCTTTAAGTCCTGCGACATCAAGCTTTGAGGTTGAATCTGTTTTCTCACCACTCTTTTCTGGAGATTCAGTATCTGACTCTGCACCCATTGGTGTTCTGCATAATGAACCTGGATTAAAAGTTAAATCAGGCATCATTGTTTTCTCTCGATGTATTTCAGTTAATTCTGAGTAAAATTTTTCAGCCACTTTCTGAAATTCCGCATTTAATGGAATAGTCAAACCTGGATGTCTAATTTCTCCCTGATCGAATACAGGTTGAACAGGACAAATCGTTACTGGAACTGTTACTGCTTTCATTCCTTTAGTTAATTGTCGAATTAATTCTTCCTTTGATCGTAAATATTCTGAAGCACTTGGAGTTTCCTCATCTCTTCCAGCACCCATTAGACCTCTGGAAGGAGTCTCATTTCTTGAAACTGGAGTTTCAGGAAAATTTCTACTTTCACCATATGCACTTGAATTAGTTCTCGTTTCTATTCTTTCAGGAGTTTCTGTATTATCCGGGTAAAATCTGGGTGATTCCTCATTAAGTGGAGGTGCACTTGGAGTGGTTCCTGTAGAAACCATCGGGGTAGACCATGAACAATCTGGTTTTAAAGGAGTCTGTTTCTTATTTGTAAGATATATTTCTTCTAAAACTGGATCTTCCAATTCACTTTCTTCAATATTTTTTTTTTTGGGGGTATTCTTTTGACCTGGTATTTCAGTAATCATTACTCTCACTGGGTATAAACCATCACACATGTCTGCTTGTCTCCATCGACGCATTCTATCCTCATGAGTTTCTCTTTTACAATTTGATTTTGGACTTCTTATTATACCACTGCTCTCCCGTTGAAGTTCAAACATCTCATCCTCCCATTCAACTAAAGCTTCAAATTGTGTTGGTCTAGGCTTCGGTACAAGAGCCATCATTTTTTCTCTCAAATTTTTCAAAATTCTCATATTAAATGAGCCATCATCTGGCCAAGCTAAAACACCATCATTCTTGGTATAATTCATCCAATTCTCAAACCAAAGGCAAGTATGATAACCATATCCACCTTCCATATACCCTGCAGGTGTTTTGTACTTATGAAGTAATTTTCCACCTCGCGTTTCAATTTCCTTATCAGGTGAAAATATATTTTTCAATTTCTGAAGCCATGTAAGCTTCTTTTCCTCTTTTCTGTAATAATAACTCATGTTTTTAATCAAATCAGTTTACTTTAAAATGATCGTAAATGTTTCCTGGTTGTTCCGCAAAACCAACCAATCCGTGCACGAAACTCACCAACAAGCCAATCAGGTTAAGCTATGTCACCACCTTGCTCAACCAATAGAATTGCCGCTTCCTGGAAGAGCCAATCAGCTTACAGCTTAACTCAGTCACGTGAACCAATCAGTGCGCTAGCTGTGACGTATGCTAGCCAATCACAGCGCGGACCTTGTGACGTACACAGCCGCTGCAGCTTCTCGTCTCTTACTCCAGCGCTCACCCCTCCTTTACAAAATCTTTTCACAGCGGCATTTTAAGAAAACTTTTTCAATATATTTCAATTAATAACAACAAATAAACAAACCATGTGTCTGTTTCGCTAAAATAAGGTGATAGTTTATACAGTCATTCAAGTATTCTTTTGCGTGGAATAGACGACGCTACCATCACAGAATATTCAATCGTTGATAAAGTAAACTTTTACTCTACCCTTCTAACAAGTAATAACGAACTCGTTTCCCTCTGAATGTACTTTATGTAACAATTCAAAGTTTGACTCAAACGAATTTACAAAATCATCTACGCACTTTCAAACATAAGAAAACCCTAACCATGCATACATGAATCTTGGTAGGACTTTAACCAACCATAGAAATCCACATTTGCCAGTAAGAATAGACGACGCTTCCTTACCCTTCACACAAGCTCGGATAAAATTCTACTACTCTTTTCGCAGTGAGTTTTAAAACAGGCTCTAAGTCCCTATACTCAAAGCTACAATTTTATAGACAATCCTCACTATACATTCTACCTAGCACACCTAAAATCCCTAAATTCGTGTTGTACAACCGCAACACTAGTGTTATATGACAATACCACTATTTTGAAACAGAACAAATGCACTGTGTAACTTCACTTGTCACACTACTCATATGCCGGCACAACTAGGATTTTTCACACTGCAGGAAAAAACCTTTCAACTACATGTAACAAGTGAACAAACTCAACATATGTTAAACATCGATCCTATGTAACTACCATGTAACATGTCAGTTACCATAGCAACCATCCTCTGCTACCAGAGAATTGATCCAGCGCCCCTATAGAAAATATGTCATAGCAACACTACCCAACTCCACAATATTCACCATTAATCATAAAACACTCACAAGGCCCATGAATTAACGTGGCATATTTTGAGCAACTGAATCATGTGACCTAATTAATAAAACCTATTCACAAATTATATACACATTTATATACAACTGCAGTATAATGATTTCACCATGGTTTTTGCAAAGCTTTGCATTTAATTAAGTCACTTAGGCAAATGGATCTGCTGATGGTAATGACCATGAAATAACAAGACCAGCTTGTCTTTTCAAAAAATCTTATTTATTAACAATTTATTCAAGGAAAGTGCATTTTATTAGAGGAATAGCAAATGAGACCGACAGTTCTAAGCAAAATCAAATAGCATGTTAAATGAAGAATAAACAGTTTTCCATCACCTAAGCCCTATTTTCCTTGTCTAAAACTCACTTCGCCTAAAGGAATAAAGGTAAAAAGTAATTTAACCCTATTGATCCTTACGTGCTCCAAAGAGTCCGTCAGCACGTCACGCCTAACAGGAATCGGGAGAAGATGAGCAGCAAGAGCCCCCTCCCTCCCATGGGGACAGTTTTTATACCTTTTCTAACTAACTAAAGTATCTTTATCGCACATTTTTTCTGAGAATCCAAACTTCCAATTGGCTGAGCCATGTCAGTCCACTATTAGGTCATGCTCTCCTGACCAAGTCCGGGGCCTCATCATAGCCCTTATTGTTCTTGGTTTCACCATCCTTTTTGCTTCCTCAAAAAGATACTTTTCCCTGGGAGAAACTTTACACTTCCTAATCTTGGCAGGCCATTCAGCCTCCTGTCCTTGGCTATGACTCCAAGAACACATCCGACTCGATCATAATTATTTCTGCACAAAACGTTGTCAGCTCAGCAAAATACTCTTTCGTCTGCGCATGAGTGAAGGCTTCACTCTGGTCAAGTTTCATAAACTGCAGCACTGCCAGCCATTTTTTTTAGGCCCATTCGTAAAACTAATGTATAAACAAACACAAAACATCGATTAATGAAAGAAATAGAGTTTGTTCTGTTACCCACCCACCTTTGCTAATTATTAACCCATTAATAAATGTTACCTAGCCAAAGCATTTCAGCAACAAACAGAATTTGTGCAGCATGAAGACAAAAATACAAAACATGAGCACACGCAAATAAGCACATGCCATTAATAAAACAGCTGCATTTAATTTTTAGACAAAGACAATAGACAAGATTAGTTTATTCTTTTTTACAAACAAGCATTTGCAACAAAAAGCACATATATAAGCACTCATATCCCTTATGTAATGTTTTGCCATTTAATCTAGGTTGGTTTAGTAATATTCACTCCGTTCATGTTAATACAATTATTTTGTTATGGAAGTTTAACTTTGCGAGTCAAAAACAAATTTATTTTAAAATCTTGCTCCATCACTGGGAAGTGGCAAACCCCTCTCAGCCAATCCTGACCATGGAGCAGCACCTGCCAGGATTTACTTTAGAGCAGTGCAGTGTTACGCTTCGCCCGCCTTCCCATTAGGAGACCAAGGTTTGAGCCTTTGCTCAACCCTCGCTCTCCTAATGGGCATGCCTCAGCCTGAGCAGGCACCAGTGCACACTTGTGCTGCTGCTGCCTGCCCCTGACAATGCCTGCTGTCAGTCAACATGACCCCAGACTGCCCACCCCTTCAGACTCTGAAGTGGGTGGGCGGTCCGACGTCATGCTGACTGACATGATTGTCAGTTCTCCCTCAGAGCTGCTGAACTTAAATACACTAAGAATTTACTTAAGTTCAGAGACGCCGAGGGAGCTGGAGGCGGGAGGGCAACGCCCCCAATGGACGTACCACCACTGCACACAGTACAGCTGTGATTGCCTCTTTTCCCACCTCCCATCTGGCTTTCATCCACCTCCCATCTAGCTATCACAGGTCAGCCGGAGTTGTTTGCATTTATTTATCAGTCAGTCAGTCAATAAAGCTTTATTTCGACAGTTTTCAGCCATAAAAGCAAAATGCAAAACACAATATAAAATCTGCTAAAATTTGAAAAGTATTGATCCAACAGGTAATATAAAGCTTTACATAAAACCAGATTAAAACTGCAAATGGAGTCAAAATACAAATATAACATATTATAAACTATTAAAATGACAATAAAAAAACAGGCAAGGAAGCGTGTAGCGTACACCAATTGACAAAAATATTTAAGAGCAAAGAGTACTTATCATTCCTAGCAGTTGATGTACAGCAACCTAACTGTATAGACTTTCTATAGCCTTGATCCTAGCTCTGCGAGTGCACCACATTGAAAACGGAAACCTTGATGTGGCAAAGGCAATCAATGGAGTAGAATCCTATTTCAGGATCTTATATACTACTAAATAGTTCCTGAAACCCAAGTTGTTACATAATTGCCGAATCCACCTTACTCTGGCTTTTTTATAAAGGAGGCAGAATAACACAACATGGAGGTCCGATTCCTCCTTTTCTGTGCAGCCTTGACAGCCCAAAGGAGTGGTGGGAATACCTCTCCATTTATTAGTTAGAGCCCTTAATGGGAGAGTTCCATGCCTGAATTGCAGGTAAAGTTTCTTTGCCATGAGGGGCTGGATGTTGTCCAGAATCTGCTCAAATGTATAAACATATTTGACCTCCAAAAAGCTATTGGTTAAGACACCCAGTAGACTATTCTGTGTTAGACACGCCAAATTATATTCTTTTAATGCCAGGGAGAGTGATTTCTTGGAAATAACGAGACATGAATCCTCTGGTGAGTTCCAGAGGTTAGGTCTCCCAATTTTAAAGCAAAGGTATCTGATGTGCTGAAGCCATGGTAGCTTCCTCTCTCCCAAAGTAGATAGGACATTGTTTAATTCCTCCCTGTAAGTAACAAGTTTGGGGGTGCTCCAAAGTGATCGTTAAAAAAAAGGAGAGGGCAGCTCGCGCTTATATCCTTTATAGGGTCAACTCCCAGATCGAGCCTCAAAGGGACAAGTGGTGTACCCTTCGGTAGCCCCAACAGACATCTGAAGAAGTTATTCTCTGTCAAAAACAGTGAGTTATCGAAACAATGGCCCCACATTTATTTATGCTTTGTTTTATGTAACATCAACTCGATCCGTAGATATTGTTACCTCTGCGACTCTGTGTCGATGGCGCCTTCCCTGTTATTATATTCAGCACCAGGCACAGGGTCATCCCACTGTGACCTATGCCATGCAGTGATTGGCACCTGAGGCGGTGGGCAAAAGCTTTGGTTGTCCTTGTTGGCAGCCGCCTCTTACTCCCGCTCTGGTAGAAGCATGCAGTAAACTTGTACATGCTTGCCCTGCGTTGGTTTAAAAGGCGATGCTCATTTGACCAGCCTTGGGTAAACAATCTGTAAACTTGGCAGCTATGGTAGTGTAATTGTGAAAGCAGTCTGGATTATGTTAATGAATAGGTTCATCAGGGCCAGCGCTAGGCATGGGAAGCTGCCCAGGAACCCGCGCCTGCTTGAAGTCGTGGGGCTTAGCACCTTTACAGACTCCAGTCTGTACAGCCTCAGGGGGCCCCCTAAGAGTTTATATTTTTTCTTTGTTTGAACAATCTCCCCTGCAGGCCATCTCAGTGGGCCTAATGGCTGCATCTGCACGTTGATGATAGGAGTTCATTACAGTGCACATGCTGTGAAGGTTGCCCTGTCCCTGTATCAATTAAAAGAAGAATATCCTGCTGGGCGCAGAACAAAAGATAGAACAGGCATCGCAATGGAAACTGCTCACCTAGGACAAGTGGAAAGAGAGCAGAGAGGGGGATTAAAGGGTTAGGACACGCTGATTAAAGTGCAGGGAGGGGGGAGCAGATAGGTGTGCGTATGGCAGTGAGACAAAAGATGCATGCACGGATCACTGACAAAATATAGAATGCCAAAATATCGACCTACCAAAATATAGTGGACAAAATATAGCATGCAAAAATATCGAATTCCTATCTGCAAACAGGTAAGTACAAAAATATTGAATCAAAAATATAGTTGTAAAAAATATAGTTAGTCAAAGTATTGGATTTTATTAAATGTATTAAAAGTAATTTAAAATTAATCAAATAATAAACATAATTAACTAAAACATACTTAAAAATATGTAAATAACCTCAAAATAATAAATAATTAGTGCAAGTAAAAAAAAAATAAACAACAATTTTTGTTTTTAATACATATATATATATATATTCACTGAAAAAACCATAGGTTATACACCATATATAGTTAGGAATTAGCATTTAAAAAACCTTATTTTACTCACACAAAACCATTGAAATTCCATATATAGTTAGTTGTACTAACTATATATCGCGCACCCGCAATCCACTGCTGATCATGTCACATATTACATCATTCATGACATGGTCAGTGACATCACTGATGACATCACTGATGACATCTCAAATGACATCACTGATGACATCACTGATGACATCTCAAATGACATCACTGATGACATCACTGATGACAACATCCAGTGACTGTATTTTTCTGTAAAGTTAAAATATGTCTTACATATTTAAGAATGAGTGGATGTATAAATGTCTGGATGAAGGATTTAGTAGGTGCATGACTGACTGTATGAGTGAGTGATTAAATGTGTCTCACTGAGTGCATGGGTTAGTGACTAAACTGTCTCAATTTGTGCATCATTATGTCTGTTGTTCTATAAACTGCTGCATGTGTTGATCGTTAGCTATATGATTAACTATATGCGTTATTGATTGGTTGCCCAAGTATTTGTATGGGAGACTGAGAGTGTGTATGGGTGGCTGGGAGGTGTATGACTCTGTGCATAGATGTGTGAGCAGTTGATTCACTAGATGTATGGGTTCAAAAGTGCATGTGGAAACAGCTGTATGGGCGGTTGACTGTGTGCATGAGTGTATTGCTGAGTGAATGGATATCTCAGTGCTACATGTCAAAGTAAGTACATATGTAACACACAGTACATGTGAGAGTTGACATATATAAATAACTGTGCATAAGAGCCAGTGAATGTGTGAGTGGCTGTATGGATCATTGTGAACTTGTATCAGGGATTGTATAAGAGAGTAAATATGTGTTAGTATATGTTTGAATAAGTAAGGTGTGTATAACTGTATAGTTGAGAAAATGGAGGTGTGATTGATTCTTTGCATGACTGACTAGGTGTGTGTGTAACTCTATGGATGAGTGACAGTCTGTGAGTGTCTGTTTACACTTACTGTATCTAAGGTTATATTAGAGTCTGAAGAGCTTCATCGTATTATCACATGAATGATGTCATCAGTGATGTGATCAGTAATGTCAAATGAGATGTCATCAGTGATGTCATCAGTGATGTCATTTGAGATGTCATCAGTGATGTCATCAGTGATGTCATTTGAGATGTCATCAGTGATGTCATCAGTGATGTCACTGACCATGTCATGAATGATGTAATATGTGACATGATCAGCAGTGGATTGCGGGTGCGCGATATATAGTTAGTACAACTAACTATATATGGAATTTCAATGGTTTTGTGTGAGTAAAATAAGGTTTTTTAAATGCTAATTCCTAACTATATATGGTGTATAACCTATGGTTTTTTCAGTGAATTTTCAAGGTTTTGTAAATGCTAATTCCTAACTATATATGGTCTATAACCTATGGTTTTTTCAATGAATTTCATTGTTTTTTTAAAAGCTAATATCTATAGCTGTAAAATTTATTCTTCTTTAAATCCAAAAATATATTTTATATGTTTATTAATAATTTTTTTAAAATATTTTTTTTGTTTCGCTCCCGGTCCGCGAACCGGGAAGCTTCCCGTTAGCTCAATTTGATTCCGCGATCCGGTCCGCGAACCGGCAAGAAATCAACATAGTGACGGTATCGCGTTGCCGCGTAATGCGTCTTATGACGTACTGCGTTAGCGCACCCGGAAGTGCCCCGGGGCGCGGACCGAGGCGCGAAACGCAACTCCCCGGAAGCGATCCGCGGCGCGAAAGCGCGACGTATCGCGTTGACGCGAAATGCGTCTTGTGACATATCGCGTTAGCGCACCCGGAAGTGTCCCGGGGCGCGGACCGCGGCGCGAAGGGGAGCGACCCGGAAGCTAACCGGGGAGCGTTCCGCAGCGCGTAACATGAGCGTGAGAGGTCATGTGACTTGTTAATAAAACTTTTCATTGGTTCATTTCACTTTTAGTTTCATAATTATGGAAGGCTAGGTCAGGTGACCTAAAAATAACACTTTTCATTGGTTGAGAAGTATTGTTTTTTCCAAATGATGAAAACCACTCCTTCTTTCCTCACTCTGACTTTCATTATTGTGAGAGGAAGACCTATTTTGCTTGTTGGAAGACCTATTTTGCTTCTGTGAAAATGGCTTCATTGATTGCTTCAGCTGGTGGACCCCCACCACCACCTCCACCTCCTCATGGGAAGAGAGGACCACCTCCCCAGGTGGTTACCAACACTGAGGAGGAAGATGAAGAAATGGATGAGGAGGGAGAACAACCACAATTCCTGGAAGAGTTGCCCCGGGTTTCAAGAAAGAAAGCCAGTTTCATCTGGCAGTTTTTTTCCATCCCTCCTGGCCAAAAAAAGGTCAATGCCAGGTACGCAACATGCCTCATATGCAAGGAACAATTGTCCAGAGGGACGGACAAAAAATACAGTTATGGTAATCACACCATGCATAGGCACATGACGAGGAAACATCCCCTAAATTACAGCCGGGCGGAATTAAGGGATATGATGGACAATCCTAGACCAACTCCTGTGGCGAGACCAACAACATCGGTTTCTTTAACACCAGAGGAGGCACGGGAAACTGTGCCAAATATCCAACCAAATTTTGGGCATATGATACATTTATGTATGCACTGTCGTGCATTATTAGCTTGTGGCAACATGAGCATCAATGCACTCAACCTTGCATATGAACACCATGATTGCCCTAACCGCCCCCAGTAATTTTTTTTTGCTCCTGTTGAGCCCTTTTCAACGCCTGTTTTTTGTTGTTTCCCCCCCCCAAAAAACCAAAAAAAATATAAAATCGTTCAAAAAATACAAAAAAAACAAAAAATATTCAAAAAAAAAAATATATATAAAACAACAAAAATATAAAAAAAAAGTTCTTTTCAGAACTACCTTCCCTTTCAAAAAAAATTGCTACAATGTTTAGCACTCTGGCAAGCTCTATTTCTTTTGGTTCGCTCCCGGGTTAGCTTCCCGGTACGCGGACCGGGAGCTAACCAAAAAAAAAAAAAAAAAAAAAAAAAAGTGTAAGTATAAGGAAAGTAAACAGAGAGTGATGTTAAAAGAAAGACAGCTATAGGGAGTAAAGAAGAGATACTGTTTAATAGATCTATTTACCGAAGAAAAGACAGAAGAGGGTATAATTGTGAAAAACAAAATAGATAACGAAGTGAAAGAAAAACAAGCATTGGCATAGCCAATAGGTCTCGCCTTTGGGACCTTCTAAGTATTTAGTTATGCAGCATAATATCCTTGGTGCAGCAACATCAACTGTTGCATGGCTAAACAGGTATAAGGTCCCAAAGGCGAGACCTATTGTCTATGCCAATGCTTGTTTCTTAAGTAGAATTGCAATACGTCTGACTCTTCCATGTGAAAAGATCTTATCTTGTGCTCTAAAGATTGCTAAAGTCTCGACAGAGAACAGGCTAGGCTGTAAGTAGGGTAAATTGCGCTTGGTGATCTGTTTGAGGGAGCGTCTGCTTTGCCTGGTGTCTTTGGAGATCAATTTTGATTGTTATACTGGACAATGTTAGTTTTATTGGTCCAGTAGACAATTAAACTGCTGCATGACCACACTGTGTGATCCTGGGCACACTTTACAAATCCTACCTACCATCCAGCGGCTGAAGTGCAAATTGTAAAACCTGATAGCTGGGCACAATTACAGTGTCATTGCAGGCACACCCTGTGTGATCTTGGACATTTATCACATCTCAAAGTACTTTTAAATGCTTGAGCTTGGGATAAACCCTAGAAAAATACTCTCATGCATTTGACCTACCCAGGTGTTTGCTGCTACGTGCTTGATAAGAAATAATGCAACACACAATTGCAACTTCTATGCCCCTTCCAAATAAACACTAGAAATCAGAGTTGTAATTAGTCTCTAGAATGAGTAAGATGCCCTCCAGCCTCCACTTGAAAGCAGGGGTGTATAGTTTGAGGGGAGTGAGGGGGGGGGGGCGAGGGAGGCATGCAATACTTTAACGCAGGTAAAAGTGTCCAAAGTCACACCATCTGCCCACTAAAGAGCGGCTCGCAGTGGCCGGCTGGCCCGGCTGATTAGGGGAGCTGTTGGTGCCGAGCCTGGTGGGGCAGGTGCCAGCTGTGCTCTGCCGGGCTGCAGGCAGCTCAGTTATTAGGCAGCTGGTGGCGTGGGGACCACTGCTATTCCGTCTGTAATGTGCCCGAGCCTCCCGGCAGGCAGAGGGATCACAAGAGCGACCGCTCCCACCCTCGGAGGCTAATTAATTGGCAGAACAACAGCGCATTAAGGCGGATATAGGAGGGAGCCCTGTGCTGGCACCTTCTGAGTGTATGAGCTAAAGGCAGGTGGTTGAGTGTTTCAAATGCCTCTCAGACTACAAAACTCAGCGAATGCTATGTCCAAATCTGAAATTAGGAGTGCTCGTGTGCACGTGCCTAGGTATGTCTATCTAAGTGTGTGTGCTTCATAGTAATAGTCTATGTGTCACTGCATCTTAGACTGTGTGCCACTTTAAGCATGTAACAGTGTGAGGGTATGCACTACTGCGCTTGTGAGTCACGCTGTTTGCGAGTGGGTTTGTACCTGACAATTACTGACCTTGCAGTTGTGTGTGACTCACTCTGTGTTTGTGCCACTTTATGCGTGTGCATTTAACCTTGAGTGCCTGTGTATGTGGAGCGTGATGTACTGCGTGTGTGTGCGCGTATGTGTACAGCGAGTTACTGTATGTGGCCTACTGTGAGTGTGCGTGTGTGAGCCACTGTGTTTGTGTGCGTGTCCCACGCTGTGCTGTGTATCTATCTATGTTTGTTAGTGTGTGTGTGCTGCTGTGTAGGTACCACTGTATGTGTAAGCGGGTGCTGGAGTGTATAGACAAACACACGTGAATCCTCAGTTTGTATGCAATGTACGTCACACGTAATTTACGGTCCTGTTCCGCTTTATTTTATTTTGATTGCAGTATAAAAAATGCTTGTTTATATTAGACTGGGGAATACAAACAGGAATCTAGTCTTCAAAGGGAGAGCTGCATGCCAATGTAGAACAAGCACCGGCCAGCTTATAACCCTACTCTGCGATGCTCTTGACTCCCATGCCATTGTTCACCATTTGAATGAAGTCATGACCCCGCCTACCGAGCGGGGTAAGAAATGCTGTTCACAAGTGTGGTTGTAGCTCTCTGGGCACTTAAATATGTTGCAGCTGTCACGTTACTTAAAAACATTGTGAGAGCCTAAGTAAAACTAGAGTGAATTATCGCACGGCATTTTATGTACAGCCCTAATGTAAATAACATAGGGGCATATTATCAACATAGGCAATAAAAGTTTTGCAGCTTTTATCGGCAGAAATGTGTCGCTAAAGCTGCTTTTGCGGCAGAAAACTGCCGCTAAAGACGCTTTTGCACCAGTTTTCTGCCAATAAAAAGAGCAATAATTTTATTGGCTGTATTCATAATATGCCCCTTAGTGTGCTTCAACTACACAGAGAAAGCATTATGAACAAATAGTGATACAGTGATCAGTCAAAGACACTAAGAGTAATAGAGACGGAGTGAGTGAACAAGAGTGAGGAACTATGAGAAGAGAGGGACTGAGAAAAAGAGTGGAAGGAGTTGAGTAAGTAGGTAATAGAGAAAGGAATGAGGGAAGTAGCAAAGGCAGGAAACTGAGGATTAAAGAAGGGAAGCAGTGGAACTAATAGTAGTTCAATGTGATAGAAATGTAACGAAAAGAGTACAAAATATTTACCTTATAATTGTCGTTAAATTACTCACTTTTTGTTTTTATACTTTCAATCTGTGAAAGAGAGAACAAACATTTGAAAAATATAAAAACATGTATTAAAAAATTACAAAAGACAAGGGCAAAGATTGAAGGACAAACAGTTTTTCAACAACTTTGACACTTACAGAAGCTACACAGTCCTAAAGATATACATGTTAAACTAACAGTATCTTGATGCAGATGAAGTGAGGCCTATCTTAAAACATGGTGCATATTTTGCATTGCTGTTGTTTCAGAAAAGTGTTGCAAGACACTAAAATTTTAAATAATTGCTTCAGGATGCCAATAAGATGTCTACTATCCAGAGTTTTGTTTCAGGTGAGGCCTACTCAGGGTTGCAGATGAAATTTCGAGTTGTTGAAGAGAATAGAGGACATAATACATGTGAAGGTCTACCAATGAAGTGAGTCATGTCCACTGCAATCTTCAACAAAGTCCAAACCTCCTATGTTTCCCTGGACAGACCTAAACTTGATCTGCACAATGTGATTCGTAATGATAGGAAACACAGGTGATGTAATTGAAATACATGCAATTTATTTTGCTCATTTCACAATCACATCACTTGTGTTTCCTTTGCTTAGGTATCTCATTGTGCAGATGTAGTCTAGCATATGAAAGAATACGCAGAAGTGCAGCACTGCATGCAACAACTTTGACACTTACAGAAGCCTCACCTTCTCCATGCCTCCTACACAGTTCTACATATACATCATAAATGCAAACAGTACAGAATTAATTATACATGTTAAATGGTTTATTTTTGCTGTTCTCAGAATGTATCAAAATTCACTAAAAACAGTGACTTGAAGGTATTCATCATGTAACAGCGGGGAAAAAAAAACACAATCAAAATGATTGTGTTTAAAAAACCCATACAACATCAGAAATCAAAATTCAGAACTCCTTAAAGTTAACTTACTTTCCATGACGTCCAAGGATGTCCTATGAACAGCTTACACTCTTTTGTGCTGTTATTACTTTCAGCCCGCCACTTTCTGAAAGAAAATCTCCATCGTTTTTAAAAACACGTTACATGCAATAAATGACTTCTTGCTCTCTACCACAATTTTCCACAAGGCCAAATCTAGTCAGAGCCATTTATAACTCTTGGATTTCTTGTAAGCCAATCCCGTCATTTGGCATTTCCGCAACTTTCAGAATTAAAATGTTGAAGATCATTTTCACAATCCTGGAATAGTAATATCTTCCCCTTCTTGCTGTCATGTTCTACTTTTCCTATGACACTGCTACAAGCAGACTTACACTACCTCTATGACTACTACAATTATTTAATTCTCTACATCACTTTTAATCACAAAGCAATGTAAAACAGTAGACAGCATTGCAGACTTACATTCCCTCTACTCCATGTTTTGATTGGCTGCTTCAATTAGCTTATAAAAAGAAACAGTTTTTCTGAACTCATTCAAAGTGCACTTTTTTCTCCATGATGTCCAGTCTTATGGTTAGAAGTTATGTCTCTGAACTACACTTATCCTCAAGGCCAAATAGTGTAGGAGCCATTAGAACTTCTTGAAATTCCACAGAGCACATCCTGAGATTATTTCCCTAAAATTTTGTTTTAAAAACACCAGGTAAGAGTTTTTAAGGTCATACGGCAATTTTTTTTTGAAAATTAAAACAGAATCATTGCAGAATGACCAGCCATTTCTAGACTTTAAATAAGCTGTGTAATGTCCTGATGTTATTGAAGGGCCGTCATGATATATAATTGCTACAGTTACAAAAGTCCTTCCTGATATTGACAACTGCGAAGCTACAAAATTTTTTATTAAAGTTGTCAATTTTGTTCCATCCGGCCTACATCGTTGGAACATTAAAATGACGTACTGGCCATATGTTCGTATAAATAATGTGGACATCATTTCAGATTTACATTGGCTACACTCCATGTTGTGATCAGCTGCTTTTACTAGCTTATTAAAGGAGACTGATTTACTGTCTGGCAAAGTTAAATATATAAATCTTTCTGAGTCTACACTAGTAGTACTTGATACCATACAGTTCTCGCAGTCATGCTGCCATTGATAAGAAAGCCCAAACAGCTGATCTACATCTACACCTTCAGCATGTAATACATCAAGCATATACATTAAAAACTCCTGACAATCTTGCTGAATATTTTGAGAGAATTGTGTTTGGCCTGAACATCTGTCTAACAGATTTCGAATTTCAGACACACTTTCTATGTTTCTTCTATCAGTGGTACATTTCTCTAACACAGAATTTAACAAACTGCAAAATCTTTGATCAGAATTGACCACAATCTCTTCTTTTACATTTTTTAGAGAAAACAAAACATTAATCACTACATTAGCATAGCAGTTGACACCAGAACTGTTTTCAAACTGAAAACCAACAACATCTTCAACAGAATCCTTTTTGTTTCTGCTTGTAATTTTAGGTTCATTGACTTTTTGTCTTTTTGCTACAACCTCCCCAGTATTGTTCTCATTTCTTCGTTTCCGGCCTACCACACGTTTCTCAAACAAAGGATACTGAGGCAAATGTGGCGCATACTCTCTTCTTAACCTATTGTATTCCTTAACACAATCTAGATCCGCACAAATGTTTGTGACATCACACTCAATCAAGTACAATCCCGATAAAGTTCTAACTCGTGACAATGCCACATATGCCATACCCTCCTTGAACACAGAACTGCCAATATTCACCAATGCACTGTCTACACTTAAACCTTGCGATTTATGGATTGTCACCGCATATGCCAAGCAAACAGGAAACTGCTTACGGCGAACATATAAGTCTTTTACAAGCAAAAATCTAGCAGAACAACGAGCAATTAGCTGTACTTCCTCAATGCCATCAAATTTAATTTTTAAAAATTCAATTCCATCTCTATTTCTGTATTTTACAAAATCAACAACATTACCCATTGATCCATTTACCAGACCTCTTTCAACATGTAAATTCCTTCTTAAAATTATACGGCAGTTCAAGCACACATTCAGAGTCTTTTCAAAACCTGCAGTTTTAGATATACTCTTCTCTAATGAATCCAATTTTGTTTTCAGATTCTCAGACAAAATAATTGTTGATCCCATATGCTCTACTCTATCAATAGCTTCCAGTTTCACAATCTCTTGCTTTTCTAAATGCAACATTTTGTTGTTAAATTTGGCACATTCTGCAAGAGTTGGCATCAAACATATTCCAGATTTCTTCTCAGTAATTTTCTGAAAAATATTCTCAGGCACAACATCTTGTTCTGGATATTAATTTGACAGTAATCGTGCATGTAAAGCTTATTTCCCATGCTCGGTCACTTTTCCAATTCTAACATCTTGTAGAATAGTCTTGTAAACTTCATCCTTCGCCTGACGCATATTTTCATGCAGTTCAGCATAATTGAAGTTTAACCATATATTGACGTTGCCAATGCTGCCTAGGCACTTCCTGGTATCTTCATGCGTGAGCATTTTGAACACAGGTTGCCCTTTCACTGGTGTCAGCTGCAGAAGATCTCCGAAAACAATGATGTGTTTGCCACCAAATAACACATCATACTCTGTTTTGAGAACTTCTTGCATCCTCAAATGCACAAAGGCAAGCATGACATTGGAAACCATGCTTACTTCGTCAATGATAAGAAGTTTCATTTTCCTCAAGATTCTTGAAACTTCAAAACAAGCATCTCCAGATAGCTTGTGATATTGTAATTTGTTGTCATGCTCCACTGGCAGCATCAGTAAACGATGTAAAGTAATCCCTTTAATATTATGTGCTGCCAGTCCAGTTGGAGCAGTGACAACACAAGACAGCGATGACTCTGTCCTTTCCTGCAAATAGCATGAAATTGCTTTAATGAGGAAACTTTTTCCAGTTCCCGCTTCTCCACTCACGTACAGTCGGACAGGCTTCAACGACGTACATGAGCACTCTTTCTTATCATGACTTAATCCAGGATCAATTTGCATGGTAACTTCGTCATATATTTTCCTCTGCTCAACGTTGAGTTGTCTTTCCAACTCTTCTAAGTTAACCGCATCCTCTTGAGCATGTGCCATGGCTCTTTCCACTTCATTCATAGCAGTGGCAGCTTTATTTTCGATAACAGGTCCTCCTAGTGGATCCTGACTCAATGAAGCAGAACTCTGACTGTCCTGAGAACTGTCTCTGGCAATCTCGGCTGCAATCGTTGCTTCCTGCTCAATTTCCGCATTCAACATTTCTACATATTTGGGAAAAGCAGGACATTCTATGGTCTCCTTGGCGGCATTGAAAGAGTCTTCGTAACAGAGGAAATCTCCAAGCAGTTCCTCTTCTGCACGCCAAGGCTTGAAAAGTTGCAAAAGTGCTAAATAGAAAAACTCCTTTTTTTCAGGAGATTCGCCACTCAATTTTCGATGGTTTACCAAGTGGCATTTTCTTTGCTTGACCAGACATCCCTCACTTCCTATTACAGCATACACTCCTTTCTCAGTATCTTCTTTGATGTTCCTCTTGAATATGTAATTTTGCAGAACCTCATACAGACAAACATTCTCGAGGTGACTGCTTTGATTTGGATAATATGTATCCAACATGTTTGTCTTCAAAATGTCGGTACTGTTTGGCTCCTTTTCCGCCAAATACTCAATTTCCCGCACAGGTTTGAGAACTCGATTACGCGTTGCAGCAAGACCAAGACTCGCCCAAACGATACTCCTGGACTTGGCATAGAGACTTGCTGAAGACAACCGGTCAGAACATTCGTACGCTCCGATTTCTCGATGCGACAACATCTTCAGACTGAAACTGTACAACTTCTTGCTGAGGCTCTTTTCATGGGAAATGTCCTCCCACATATCCTTCAATTCTGTCTTCTCTTTTTTGGTGATGTAAGACGTCACATACCGAGCCACAGCCATACAGTTATCAGCCACAAACTGTATATCCATGTTAGCATTCCACATGGACAAAATCACCGGGTTGTAGTCGTTGATGTACTTGGACTCTTCGTTCCTCTTCAAATTGTAAGTGTTTTTAGGTGATTTCTTCATGACATTGTGTCGCAGCGAAGACATCAAACTGTTTACTCTTCCTTTAGAAATCACCGGTCGTGGAAAGCCGAAACGACATTTAGTGTAGAACTTGTCTTTGTTTCGGAATTTACGACGGCAGTACTTTCCACATCGATGGCTTTGGAAACGCAGAACTTTTTCTCTTAGGCTTTTCTTCTCCTTTGCGTTTGGAACAGCACAAGTAGAATACTGTTGGATGAAACTCATCACTGAGTCTTCTGGATCCGTTCCAAATTTAGGTGCATCCTTGATCCACAGCAACATATGTATATGAGGAGCACCTCTTGCTTGGTACTCCTTTCTCCAGAAGAAATCCAACACCTCTCCAAGAGGTGGATTCTTCTTATTCATGATGAAAGACATCATAGCTTCAAATCTATGATTGAAGTACCTACATACATTGACTGGATCCAAAGAGCACAGTTCTCCGGGTGTCTTGAATTCGATGTTATCTACGTTAGCATTTGCCTCTCGTAGAAATTCAAGTAAGTCTTCCCAGCCATACTCGGCACAGCTCAGAGTGAGGAACCATGTGGGAGTACCTAAGTTCCTCAGCATACATTTTAAATCACCATGACGACGGTACCAGTACTCATTAGTACCACGCTGACACGCCATGAGATTAATCAGGTGAGAATCCAAAATACTATCTTGGACATTGACTTTATCCATAAAGTCACTTGCCGAGATGTTTTGCATGTGTATACCACTTTTCAAGATGTGGTTCACTGCATATGACAGTCCAGACAGATCGCTTTCAAACAGGAGATGAAACAAATAAGGAATGCATTGTCGAAACCTAGCATCTCCTGCATACAATCGCAAAGTCCGGTATTCATAAGCAGGAATTTGATGAGGTCGCTCATCATATCTTCCTCCCTGACCTGTTGGAAAAAGCTGTGGGAAACACCGAGCTTCCAAACTTTCCTCCCAAACACTAATGGGACTCCCTTTGGCTTGTTTCATTTGAAACAACTCAATAGCATTCCCCATGACTTCCTTGGAATGCAAAGGATGAACACTATAATGTTCATATATTTCTTCACTAGTAGAGGGTTCTACTTTCTCAATTTGACCAGCACACAAATCGCTATCCTCTTCCTCACTTACTTCCTCTTCTGCAACATATACATTCTTATAGTATTTATTATTTTTTTTCAAATACAATGTTGCCTTTTTGACTTTCCTAACATCTACTAAATCTTGCCATATTTTCTTATTCTTTGTCGGAACCCCATTAACTAAGATAACCAGAGGTTCCTCTTCCACTTTTTCTACTCCAATTGTGTTAATGTTTTTCTTCAAATCTAGAGGCAAATAAACAACTCTTCCCTTTAATCCTCTCTGTAAATCTGATGGAGGCAATTTCCCTGTCTTTGGCTCCATTCTTACAATAGCCTGAAAGGGATGGATACTTTGAATCAAAAGAGATTCATAAGTATTTAAATCCTTCAATTCAGAAGGAATCTCAACCAATTCCAGATTATTATGAACTGCTCTAGCAGGCATCTGGTTTTGATTTAATTTGCAACAACAATAAGTACACACACGTTGATCCAATCCCAAATCAAAACAATTTTCTACCATCAAGTATGTTGCAAAATCCTTCCATTCACTATTATTTTCCCTTTCACTTTTTGCATATAAATCCACTAACTTAGTCTGATTCTTATAATAAGTGCGTCGACAACACACACAAGTGAAATTAGGCCTCTCACTTGATTTCACCTCAAACGTCGCAATTTCCCTCTGGAAATTATCTGTACTGGAAACCTGTACACTATCTTCCACATGACCCTCTTCTTCTTGCTCAATTTCAACATTCTCCTCTTTACTTCCAAAGTAACAAAACTCAATTTCTTCACATATATTCTTCACATCTATTTCAGAACCATGCAAAAGAGCAGCGCATAATTGTTTCAGCATAATTGCTGGACTCTTAGCATAATACAACATTCTAACTAATTTCCTCACTTTGTTATGATGCACTGCTAGCATCCTGAAATGATGAAAAACACTCTGGCATACTCTCCTGGAAAGACAAGCCAGTGAATGACCATGCAAACCTGTCACTTCTCTTACTCTGCAAGGATCTAATTCTTGCAACAACATCATTTTCTGCTTCAAACTTTTTTTATTAAATGACCGTACAAAATCACAAAGCAAATTGATGGAATCCTGTCGCACACTGCAAATACTACTACACTTCCAGGTGTACACAGGACCCTTAGCACGTCTTCCTAAAACCTCATTACCTAACACCTCTTCTGCCTCTGTTGTCACAAGTTTTTCTTTTTCAACTGGACAACCATCTTTCACTTCATAAGCACGACCACTGGTGTCAACTGCATGCACCAAATCATTATCCTGGAAATAACTCTCCTCATTAAAAAATGCCTCACAGCTTGAACTATGCATCCATTCTCCAGAAAAAACTTCACAAAAATTACTACGATTAACTATTCTCTTCCATCTACTATTTCTTTTGAAATCAAAAATTGCCTTGTTTAGCTTCCTAATTCTATTGATTATCAAAATAAATAACTTACGTTTAATTTCAAATGCCTGATCAATAACTTTCTCAACTTTTTTTTTTCTCTTATAAAAAACTAGTTTCTGTTGACCTTTCTTAATATTTTTTAACAAATTGCCAATTATCCTGTTCCGGAACATTCGTTTACGAATCTCCCTAAACTGTTGTTTCCTTCTACTATCATGCACAGATTTATCTCTTGCTCTAGCAGTAACATTTTTCATTGTCCTTTCCTTTCCATTTGATTTCCTTCTCGTTTTATGGACTGAAACATTTTCTGTAGTAATATTTTTTTTACTACAAATATTTCTTATGAAATATTTAGAGCTCTTACCCGGTGCTTTCTTCGTGGCTTGAGAAATCTTTTTGTTAGAGGACTGCTGCGTTTTTTTTCTTCACCTGCTGTCTTTGACGTTTTGCAGCCTTTATCTGTCTTTCTATTGTAGGCATGGTGAAATCTTGAAATGATCTGCAGTTGAATCTGTGGAAAAATATAATAAAAAATGTTATTAACCATTATTACCAAACAGTAAATCAGTAACAGTGATCAAAAACTTAACACACTACTTGACATTTTAATTAGAAGATTTTTTAGTCGTTGGCAAATTTACAATACAGAAATACCAGAAAAGAAATGACATTTATATTTATGTTACCTATGCTATTTTATATGTGAATCTGATCTAATTTTATGAGCATATTTTAATATTTTATTGAAGACACTACACATAACCTGTTTTTGAAGGTGTCTTTATTTTTAAATTAAACGGTTTACCTTTTTACTTTTTATTAATTATAAATTTTAAAAATAAATGTTTATATTTCCAAAGGCTCAAGCAGGTCAGCTTCCCATCCTATATCATATAATTCGGACAAATCTGCATCCTCATCACGCTCTTCTTCATCCTCAGGATTTAAATCATCCAAAGGATCAACATCCACTGATGTTTCAATTACAAGTTCAATGATGAGGTCAAAATCAACTGATTGCAGATTGTCGCTCATGTTGAGGTTGTCTTTATCTTTAAAGAAAGATAACAACAATGAGATGTTGCAGAGTAAGAGACAAATCTCAGAGATTATAATAGTAAAATTGTTTAACAAGATTAACATTTTGCAGCTATTATTTAGCCATGTCCAGCGATGCTGAGCAGGTGAAGCCTATGTCTAATTTTTCACTGAACAGGACTCATCTCTTCTTAACCTTGGATAAGCCTCACCGACTCTGTGTCCCCTGCACATACTTAAATGTAAAGGGGCAGATTTATGTTAAATGGCACATCCCCAGGCATGCACCAGTTAACGTGCACCACTGCTCTGCCACCCATGGTGTGCCGCATTTACAATCAGATAGGAGAAAGCTGCGTCAAAACCCTGCGCCTGCTTGAAGCTGGCATAGGTCTTGACGCAGCATTGTGGAGATGGGGCACCCCTGAGCCTTGCTGGAGCTGCATCGCACTTGCGATACAACTCCAGCAATGCGCCACCTTTACGGCACAGATGCGTCACGCATCTGTGCCGTTTTTGCCCCATGCTGCGCCGCATTGTAAATGCAGCACACCATGGGTGGCGGAACAGCGGCGCAGGATGACTGGCACATCCCTGGTGATGCGCCAGTCATCATAAATCTATCCCTAAGCTTCTTATCTTGTTAGAGATGAACTGCCATATGTATCATCAAAATATTTTACATTTTCTAAATAGCGAATTTTAAGGAATAAATAGCGATTCTTTACCATTCCTAATTTGCGATGAGCAAATTGCTAATTGCAAGTTACCCATTCATTTCCATGGGCTAGGAGGCTCATAGGAATGAAGGTTTAATTTGCGATTAGCAATTTGCTCATCACAAATTAGGAATTTTTCCAAGGGTGCAGGGGTGTCTCAAGAACACCCTGCTGCACCCCTGAAAAAGAAATTTGGGGGCATATGGCACACATACATGCCCTAAGGGCATGTGTTGGCGTCATATGGCACCTTTTGTTTTTTTGAAAAAAAGCTTTTTGAAAAGAATTCACAAATTACCACCAATTTACCACAATAGTTTCCAAATCCTTAATGTCATTTTTTACATAGTTTTTGTTTGATACATTGCATTTAAGTAGTCACAAAATTTGCAAATCCTTCAGTGCAATTGCAAAATAAGGAATAGCAAATTTTGCTACTCCTTATTTTGCATCAAACTTGTTTGATACATACCATTTGTCTAATTAACATTCGCAAAGGCAAAAATTCGTAGAATTTTGATCTTTGCGAATGCTAATTAGCTTGATACATATGGCCCCAAGTGAGGCCTGTCTTGCGACATGGTGCATCTTTTGCATCACTGCTGCATCGGTTTCATGTGGTACGTTTTTTTTACACCATGACATATCTGCCTAAATGCATCAATTTGTAATGTTGTCGCCTCATAGCAAATCTTTTGCACCACCGCTGCATCATAAAAGTGACGCACAGTGGCACAAAAGAGGCATACACCTATCATAAATCTGTCCCTAGCATTTTAAATGATTAATCCAGGATGACGATAAAGTGTGTCCTATCCAGAGGTTTGTTTAAGGTGAGGCCTACTCAGGATTGCAGATTAAAGTTACGCTTGATGACGAATACTGAGGAGATAATACATGTAAAGGCCTACCAATGAAGTAAGTAATGTGCACTTTATTGCGCCAGTCATCATAAATGTATACCTAAGCTTCTTATCTTGTTACAGATGAACCACCATATGTACCATCAAACTATTTTGCATTTCCTAAATAGCAAATTTTAAGGAATAAATAGCAATTCTTTACTATTCCTAATTTGCAATGAGCAAATTGCTAATTGCAAATTACCCATTCATTTCCATGGGCTAGGAGGCTCATAGGAATGAAGGTTGCAATTTGTGATTAGCAATTAGCTCATCACAAAATAGGATTTTTTTCAAGCGTGCAGGGGTATCTCAAGAACACCCTGCTGCACCCCTGAAAAAGAAATTTGGGGGCATATGGCACACCTACATGCCCTAAGGGCATGTATGGGCGTCATATGGGACCTTTTGTTTTTTATAAAAAAATGCTTTTTGAAAAGAATTCGCAAATTACCACAAACTAGAAGTTGGTGGTAGTTTCCAAATCCTTAATATCATTTTTTACATATTTTTTGTTTGATACATTGCATTTAAGGAATCGCAAATTTTGAATTAATGACATTTTAAGTCATTTCCACATGTGCAGTGTTTTCAAATTATGATTTGAAAATCGTTTTTGGGGAAAAGTAATGGTTTGCTAATTTATGACAAGGACATAATGGTGTATGCTTCTCTATAAGGCATTTCAGTGTCTCTGATGTCATTTTTCCCATATTACATTATAAGATCTTTCCCCATGGAGCACATTCCTTGTAAATATGCTCCCACCTGTGCATTGCGAATTTAGATTTTGACTGTTTGAGTCACATAGCCATGTTAAAAGTGACCCAAAAAAATTGCAAACGTTTTAAAAAAACACATTCATGTGTCTTAAGGACATTTTAAGTCATTTCCCCATGGACAATGTTTTCTAAGTGGCGCAAAAGAGGCATACACCTATCATAAATCTGTCCCTAGCATTTGAAATGATTAATCCAGGATGATGATAAAGTGTGTCCTATCCAGAGGTTTGTTTAAAGTGAGGCCTACTCAGGATTGCAGATTAAAGTTACGCTTGATGAAGAATACAGAGGAGATAATACATGTAAAGCTCTACCAATGAAGTAAGTGATGTCTACTTCATTGCGCCAGTCAGCATAAATGAATCCATAAGCTTCTTATCTTGTTAGACATCAACCGCCATATGTATCATATAACTATTTTGCATTTCCAAAAAAGCGAATTTTAAGGAATAAATTGCGATTCTTTACCATTCCAAATTTGCGATGAGAAAATTGCTAATTGCAAATTACCCATTCATTTCCATGGGCTAGGAGGCTCATATAAATGAAGGTGCAATTTGCGATTAACAATTTGCTCATCACAAATTAGGAATTTTTTCCAAAGGTGCAGGGGTGTCTCAAGAACACCCTGCTGCACCCCTAAAAAAGAAATTTGGGGGCATATGGCGCACATAAATTTTAACAACATTCCTTTACCTCAAAAACGATTTTCAAATCATAACTTCAAAACACTACACATGGGAAAATTACTTAAAATGTCCTTAAGACACATAAAAGCGTTTTTTGATTGGCTTTCCTGCATGGTAGGGTCACTTTTAACATGGCTATGTAACACAAACATTCAAAATCTAAATTTTCCATGCACATGTGGGAGCATATTTACAAGCAATTTGCGCCACAGAGAAAGGTGTTACACTAAAATGAGAAAAATAACATCAGGGACAGTCAATTGCCTTATAAAGAAGCAGAAACCATTATGTCCTTGTCATGAATTTAAAAACAATTCCTTTTCCCCAAAAACGATTTTCAAATCATAATTTCAAAACACTGCACATGGGAAAATGACTTAAAATGTCATTAAAACACATGAAAGCATTTTTTGATTGCCTTTCCAGCATGGTTGGGTCACTTTTAACATGGCTATGTAACACAAACATTCAAAATCAAAATTTTCCATGCACATGTGGGAGCATATTTACAAGCAATTTGCGCCACAGAGAAAGGTCTTACACTAAAATGAGAAAAATAACATCAGGGACAGTCAATTGCCTTATAAAGAAGCATACACCATTATGTCCTTGTCATGAATTTAAAAACAATTCCTTTTCCCCAAAAACGATTTTCAAATCATAATTTCAAAACACTGCACATGGGAAAATTACTTAAAATGTCCTTAAGACACATAAAAGCGTTTTTTGATTGCCTTTCCAGCATGGTTGGGTCACTTTTAACATGGCTATGTAACACAAACATTCAAAATCAAAATTTTCCATGCACATGTGGGAGCATATTTACAAGCAATTTGCGCCACAGAGAAAGGTCTTACACTAAAATGAGAAAAATAACATCAGGGACAGTCAATTGCCTTATAAAGAAGCATACACCATTATGTCCTTGTCATGAATTTAAAAACAATTCCTTTTCCCCAAAAACGATTTTCAAATCATAATTTCAAAACACTGCACATGGGAAAATTACTTAAAATGTCCTTAAGACACATAAAAGCGTTTTTTGATTGCCTTTCCAGCATGGTTGGGTCACTTTTAACATGGCTATGTAACACAAACATTCAAAATCAAAATTTTCCATGCACATGTGGGAGCATATTTACAAGCAATTTGCGCCACAGAGAAAGGTCTTACACTAAAATGAGAAAAATAACATCAGGGACAGTCAATTGCCTTATAAAGAAGCATACACCATTATGTCCTTGTCATGAATTTAAAAACAATTCCTTTTCCCCAAAAACGATTTTCAAATCATAATTTCAAAACACTGCACATGGGAAAATGACTTAAAATGTCATTAAAACACATGAAAGCATTTTTTGATTGCCTTTCCAGCATGGTTGGGTCACTTTTAACATGGCTATGTAACACAAACATTCAAAATCAAAATTTTCCATGCACATGTGGGAGCATATTTACAAGCAATTTGCGCCACATAATTCATAATTTTCTCCTTAAAGCACACTATTCTCTATCTAAATTAAAGAAATATTTTCTCACCTTAGCAAATACTTTGAGTTTGAAAACAGTCTCAGAAACACACCAATTTGTCTTCAGCAGAGCAAAAGGTATGCACTCCAGAGTCTGCAGCTATCAAAAGCACAGAAATGCTGTAATTCTTCACACATATTTCTCATGTCACCCAATCAAAACTCTTCCCTCACTTTTTTTCAAATGAAAACCCTTCCCCCCTCTGCCCTTTCTGCCTATTTTCCATAGCAACCATCTCTTGGAAGACCTCTGGTGTTTGCAAGTTCACACAACAATGTTGCAATTGAACTCTGAACTCTCAGTGCACCTGCATATCCAGTGCATTCTTTCATTTAATGATTTTTTATTGACCACTCAAAATACATCTTTCAAAGAACACATCTGTGCACCCTAACTTTCTGTTTTCATCAATCAAAATCCACCAATCACTGTTACTGCTTCATGAACACAGAAACTCCACAGTTTTTTTTTCATTTTACACTCTCATTTTTTCAACTGCCATTTCATTGCCACACTTCATCTGACTGCAGGAGAACCTTCTCTCACCATGTTTTCTGTCTGGATTGTTGGACATAGTTATATTCACTGGGCTCAAAGGTACGTTGAAAGCAGGAATTTACCAAACCTCAATTTACAAGATGTGGAAATTAAGTGGTTTGGCCACAGAGGATTAAAATGTCACCAATTGATACCATTGGTGAAAACCTTTATGCATTTGCCAAAACCTGACCTGTTAATTGTGCACTGTGGAGGTAATGACTTGGGCACTCTGACTGGTGTAGGTCTGGAAATGCTTTTAAAGGACACCTTTGAGCAATTAATGGCACTTTTTCCTCAGACTGCCTTGGTATATTCAAATATATGCCAAAGACAGAAATGGAGGTGGTCAAACCAATTTTGTCCACAAATTGAGAAGTCGAGGAAGCATGTAAACAAATCTGTTTCAGCTTACATGAGAGACCATGGAATGGGCTCCCTGTACAACAATAACTTGCGTTACTACATGCAAGATATCTACAGAGGAGATGGAGTTCACTTCTCAGATGAGGGCAACAGAATTTTCACTCTGAATTTAAAAATGTGCATTGGTACCTACTTATAAGTACCTAAATGTACCATAAACCCAAAAGCTCTTCTCAGAGCTACCCTACATCTGATCACTCACAATTATTATTTAACTCTAACATTTTTCACTAATTTTCAACAAAGTACGCTACCGGGGCCGCTACCCGGTACGCGAACCGGGAGCTAACCTCGCAAATTTTTTTTTAAAAATGTTTTTTTTTCGCACATATAAGCCTCCTCAGCCACCCTCAGAAAACCTAGGGGGTCAAGATAACTCTACCGTGCCCCCTTCTACCCATTCTGAACATTATTTGCCCTCCATCTTGTATCTTAATTCGACCGAAACACAAAATGGTGGACTCCTGGAACGCTTAAGGTCCGCGAACCGAGGCGCTCAACGGTTCGCGTACCGGGTCGCTCCCTGGGAAGCGCACCATCAAAAAAGGTGGGAAAGTAGTTCACAGAAAAGCCACTGGAGACAATTTCACCAAATATAGATTAGCTCATACTACATACCAATCCCTACCATTTTCACAAATTTGATTGGAATTCCATTTAGCCATTTAGCCTGTAGACCTCTCTAAATACCCTGAGGTAAATTACTTCACAAAACACATCTGAAGTGTTGGAATTGACAACCAATGAAAATGTTACTTTCATTTTCTACTTTTTTTTACCTCACATTTGATTGGTTATGTACCTGAATATATATAAAGGAAGAGAGAGAAACACAGCCATTTTGACTACTACTTCCTGAACTACATTGCAAGATCATTTTCACTCACAACTTAAACTTGATTTTAGAAGGTGAGATATTATTTTATAAATTTGAAAACATTTTCAGATAGTTATATACTATCCCTCTGTAAGAGTTAGACATTGAGAAAGGCTTCTTTATTATAATTATGGATTGATTTAGGTTTCTGTGGTATAATTATGAATTTACTTAGGCTTCTTCACAGGCACTTTTTAATAGTACTACTTCACGCCTGAAACCATACAGTGCCCATAGATTACTTCTCTGTTATAAACTCACAAGTACCTGTCTGAACTTAAACCCAACAGTGCCCTATCTCTACTGATATATTTATTTTTTATGCAAATTACAGCAAGAAAATGGAAGGTGAGCAGAATGTTTCCTTTGAAATTGTTCTGGAGAACAACACAGAAAAAGATATTGAGGACAATGATGACTCAGATTTCATGGATGAATCACGGGACCATGAATTAGTTCAATGTGTAGAATCTGTGGATCATTTACTTCATTATGATGACGGTCAAATGTGGGAACTTATGTTCACTCAACAAGAGGACATATCGGACAGTCAAATGCTAGACGTTCTATTAAATTTTGAAAAACAATCCGAAAAATAAAATTGTATGTAATATTGAAAAATTGTTTGAGTCTTTAATCATTTTTATATGTAATTAATAAACTAGTTAAATGTTAGAAATGTTATTACATTTTCAACCACAATCACAATAATAAATAATTGCTTAAAAAACTAAAAAAAATAAAAAATAATCAACAAAACCAACAATCAATTAACATACTGCATTTGAAAAGTCTCTCATTAATTTTTCATTGCAGTACGCTGCCCAGAACGCTTCCCGGTTCGCGGACCGGGCGCTACCCACGAAAAAAAACAAAAATTTGTTGTTTTTTTTTTTGCCCCGCGGGGCCCTTTTAAAGCCTCCACATTAAACCTAGGGCGTAAGGGAGGATCTACTATGCCCCCTTATGGTTATTTCCCCCTTTGTTTTGGCCTCCTCTTGTCTCTCAATCCTACCGAGAGACAAGATGGCGGCCGCTCCGGACTGTTTAGAATGTTGACAGACACCGGAGAACCAATCAGCTTCGCTACGCTAAGTTCCGATACGCGTAAGGTCCGCGAACCGGGGCGCTGCCTGGTCCGCGCTTACAGATATATATCTTTTTTTAAACGTTAATTTCTCAAAATCCACTGGAGCACATATATTGAGACCTACAAAAGGCACATCGGGCTACCAGTCCCTACAATTTTGCCAAGTTTCGTGCAAATCCATTCAGCCGTTCGGGCTAAAAGTGAGGCTAACCGCCCTATGGAAAACTCAATGTTAAAAACACGTTTTGGGACCCCCCTTTTTTCTCGGCCCCCCCTGGACGAACCCCCCCCAAATTTTCAGGGGCTGCTTAGAAACAAAATGTTCCATTTTCCAGAAAATTTCATCCAATTCCGTCCACAAACGCCAAAGTTATTAGACATAGAATTTTCAAAAATCCCATAGGGAAAAATCCTAACTATATATACCTACTGGCGACCGCCAGTAGGTAATTAACGTAATATTAATAAAAAAAATACAATATTTTTACCGTAGGATAGCGGGAAGGTAAACTGTACTATTACCACTCCAGTGAGTGCAACAGTAGGGAAAGCGTTGGATAGCGTAGGGGTAAAAATTACTATTCCCACTCTAGTGAGTGCAACAGTAGGGAAAGCGTTGGATAACGGGAGGGTAAAAATTACTATTGCCACTTCAGAGAGTGCAACAGTAGGGAAAGCCTTTGATAGCGTAGGGGTAAAAATTACTATTCCCACTCCAGTGAGTGCAACAGTAGATAAAAGCGTTGGATAGCGGGAGGGTAAAAATTACTATTCCTACTCTAGTGAGTGCAACAGTAGGGAAAGCGTTGGATAGCGGGAGGGTAAAAATTACTATTCCCACTCCAGAGAGTGCAACAGTAGGGAAAGCGTTGTATAGCGTAGGGGTAAAAATTACTATTCACACTCCAGTGAGTGCAACAGTAAGGAAAGCGTTGGATAGCGGGAGGTTAAAAATTACTATTCCCACTCCAGAGAGGGTAACAGTAGGGAAAGCGTTGGATAGCGTAGGAGTAAAAATGACTATTCCCACTCCAGAGAGTGCAACAGTAGGGAAAGCATTGGATAGCGTAGGGGTAAAAATTACTAATCCCATTCCAGTGAGTTTAACAGTAGGGAAAGTAATGATTTAATATATTAATAAAAATAAACTAAATATCAATACCAATAAAAAAGTAATTAAAATTACCAATTTAATAATATGTAATAATTAATCAATTAGAAATACAAATAAATATTAGTTATTACAAATTAATTACCTATTCACAATGAATTAACAACTAATTACTTTTCAATAACAACAACTAATTAATAATACAAATTAATACCAATTAATAAGTAATTAACAGTAAATTAATTATCAATACACAAAAAGTATTTTTAATATGTAATTAATTACAATTAAATTACTTCCCACCCCATTCCCCTATAAACCCACAATCCGCTACGGAAAATAAATTAATACAATTATCATCATTATGAATCAATCAATTAATACAAATTAATTAATAATTACTAAAAATGAATTACCAATTAAAAATTAATTAACAATAAATTAAAAATCAATACCGATAAATAAAACAATGATTTGCTTAATGTTATGTTATGTTATGTTATCTGCTACCCTGGGGTGTCCTGGCGCTGGGTACTGGATTACCTCGGACATCTGTGAGCTGTTATTGAGAGAACAGCCAGGTTTTCAGACCCTTGCGGAAGGAGATTAAATCATGAGCATTTCTTAGTTGGAACGGAAGTTCGTTCCATGCTTTGGAGGCACAGTGAAAGAAACTTCTGCCTCCCCAATTAGTTTTCTTAAACATGGATGTTTAAACTAGTTTGGAACCAGAGGAGCGCAAGGTTCTGCTAGGGACCTACCACGTGAGTCTATGCTTGAGAAACTCCGGGCCAATACCATTCACTGCTTTGAAGACCACACAAAGGGCCTTGAACCGAGATCTCAGTGGGATTGGGAGCCAGTGTAGTTTCCTCAGCTCATTTCTAACCGAAGCAAACCTTGCCGTTTCCGCCAGCAATCTGACTGCCGCATTCTGGACCAGTTGCAGCTTGTACATGTGTTGTTTCTGTACATTAAGATAAAGACTGTTGCAATAGTCCAGACGGGACAAAATCAGGGCCGTAACGACCGTCCTAAGGTTGCTGGTTGGGAGGAAGAGCTTGCTTTTTAAATTATTCTGAGGACCACGAAACAGGATGAAGTCACCTGGTTCACTTGGTCCCCCATGGTGAGTTTATTATCCACTAGGACTCCCAGATGCTTGGCTTTCCTGGAAGGTGTTGGGCAGGCCCCCAGCTCTTCCGGCCACCAGTCGGGTGTCCAAACCCGGGGATTATTGCCAAACTTTATCACCTCTGTTTTAGCTGAATTGAGCTTTAGACAGTTGGCTGACATTGGCGGACAAAACAACCTTAGACAAAACAGTCTCCAAATCGCTGAGAATGATATTCAAGCTGCCAAAATACACCTCTCAGCGCAACTAAGACTGAAATTCGGATTCCCAAACCAGGCAATAAACCGGAAAGGTGCGTAAGTTAAAACCTGGTATAAAATAAACAGCTCCGCGGCCAGATCACTGAACTCATTTCTTTGGAATTAAATTATACGGAAAAACAACTCCCCGGCCAAGGCTTATCTTCAACTAGGGATCAGCGAGTTAGCCCTTCAGAACATCTGGCAATCTGGTCTCCCTTATAACAACGTCAAAACCCTGGTTAACAAGTCAATAAACCTCATCTCTACTCAAAAAGATCGAGCAGACCTAAACAGGAGGGCACACAGCTGGTTTGTGATTCAAAGTTACTCAAAATGCTTACCACAATCGTATCTAGGCACCAGCTTCTCCAGAACGCTGAAGGAGTGCTTTTTGGCAATGAGGATGGAGATTCTACCTGTTCAAACTCATATGCCCCCCTGGAAACGCCCACCTACAACCACCCTCTGCAGATTATGTGGAGAAACCAAAGAAGATGTGTTGCCCCTTCTGTGTATCTGTAAGACTCTCGACCTGGAGAGGAGAGAACTGTTAAAACCACATATAAACAAACTGCATATTCGGTCCTGCAGAAGGCAGTGAAGGCATGTTTCGAAAGGGCCAACGTAAGGCTACTCTGCAGCTTTGTCCGTTTTATGGAAGAAGCACAGACAAAACTAGGCGAAGAAACCCGAGCATATTCAACTACGCCTGAGGTTCCCAGCCAGGTGCTAACCTTAGAACCCAATTAAGACCCATGGGCCCAGGAGAAGACGGCAGTCTAGGATTTGCACACAGACTCTGCCTGAACTAATGAAGTTTAACACAACTTTATTACATGTAATTTTAACTAGTTAAATTCTAGTGTGTAGAATGCAGTGTCTTAGCTTTTAAACACACAGACTTGCACACAGACTCTGCCTGAACTAATGAAGTTTAACACAATTTTAGTACATGTAATTTTAACTAGTTAAATTCTAGTTTTTAGAATACAGTGTCTTAGCTTTTAAGGGAATATGAAAAAGTGCTAATTATGTGTTTTATTGTACACACTGCTAAGATTTTAATTAATCAAGCAATAAAGATTACTTACTTACTTACTTACTGTCACTGAGAGATACATTTTGCATTGTTACAGTGCAAATAAATCTCTTACATAATGCAGTTGAACAAATAAAAACCTTCCTCCCATAGTTTCTTTTAGGCATTTGTGAACAAGATGTGAGCCTTTGTTTCCTTTCATTGCATTGGAATTTAGGTATTAGGCTCGAGGTAGCTCCCACCCAGGATGTTATTTGAAAAAAGGGAGGCTGATAGCCCACTAAATCAGGCCTTTGTTTTGGGTCCAGCTGAATGGTAAAATAAGAAAACCCCCGGCTTGCCTGCATGTTACTTCTCCAAACTGAATGCAGACAACATACTGGTGTTGCTTAATTATGTCCCAGTGTCAGAAAATGACACTGGAAAACGACACCTGGACAAATTCAGTAGATTTCACCGGGTCGCCGCAAGAAATGGGATCTGGTGCGGTTTTCATACTTTCCAGCATTGATTGCAATCCAAGATGTGCAACTTCCACACCTACTTGGGATCAGTCCTCCAGCCTTCATCTTGCAATGAATAGTGCAAGTATTCACTGTCCAATATACGTAATTTAAATAAATATTAGTTGAAATAAGCCAGAGCAAGAATAATCCTGGGGCATGATTTCAACTCTGATCACATATATTAGATATACTTCAGGCCATCTGTATAGGGTTATGAACTGTACCTTACTTTTAACCAGTTCCAGTAATTCGCTTTGTTACATTCATTTTGATATCTTCATGTTAAGCTCTTTTAGTTGTTTTCTCTTGCAGTCATTCTTCTTAGTTAGATTACGTTAGTACTCAATAACTTTCACCTTAGTACTTACTTAACTTTCCTTGTCATCCTCTACTTAGGTGCCAATCTTTTTTCTATCTTAAGTTCCTCCTCCCTCCTTCCATTCATTACTGCACACAGAAGACAAATCTGTTTTTGCTTGTCCTTTTTCCAGATATGGAAAAGGTATAGAGAACTGGCCGTTATGGCAGCATGGAGATCCAGACTCACTCACTAGATATAACAAGAACTGCTTCTGCTGCTCATTTCACACTGTATATCTTTAGCACTTGTAACAGGTCTACTCTTAGACCTGAAGCAATTAAAGGAACTGGTCCAAATTTTGAAAGTTCTATTTCTGGCCAAACATACTTTTGGGAATCAATCACTTAGTTTGTGAGTTTGTCGGTTGACTACCGTACTGCCGCAGTCCGAATAAGATTGCTGAGTCTGCAAACTCCTGCGCGCCTTATTATGATGATCCCACTGGTACCGCAGCACTGTCCTTGGTGGCAGCATACAAGCATACAATTGTATATGCAGTAGTGTACATTTCCACACAAAAACATGCGGAATGTGCACACTTGCATGGCACATGTGGAAATATGCCATGTGCTAGTGTTTCTCCACTGCTGGAGTGTGGACCATATGTGTACATACTACTCAATGGGTAAATATGGCACAATGGACTTACCTGTATATTTCTGCCAACAGGATTGATTTCTTCAGGGTCAAGATGTGAATGCGGTTCCTGGAAGAAGGCATCCACGTCCGACACTGCAGGTTAATGAAGGAAATGGGTGAGGATGCACCCCAAATTCCTAGTTTCTGATGACTTGAAGCAGGCGGTCCGACCACCATGGTTGGCTTGTGTGAAAACAAACTCATAATCAGGACGATGTGTTCCTTTTTTTGTACAGCTCTATTGCTGCGGCTTTCCCCAAACAGCCATCTTGGTGGTCAGAGTATGGCTCTCAGAGTCAGCGGTTCTCCACCAGTCTGTCGAACAACAATCCAATAAACTCCTAATTCAGTTGACTGACATCCAACAGTGACCACGGAGGTCAGACAGACGTACTCGTAATCAGGCCCTAAGTGATACTTACTTACTTATGCCTTATACTCCCACCTGGGGTATAGGCCATCAACCAGGACTCTCCAGCCACCTCTGTCCTAGGCTATGTGATACTGTAGCCTGTTTACTTTTGGTAAAAGTAAGCCAGCCTGGATATTCCCAAATTTCCCTCCTGGGATCAAAATTCTAGACAGCCTAGTATAAAAGAACACGGATAGTTATAAGAAATTTTGGTGGAAAAGAATGTAGACATCAACGAATCACCTCAAGACCCACCAGTGGGCCGTGTCCCACAATTTGGTAAACACTGGCCTGGAGTAATGTGAGAGGCAAAGAGTAACATTAGTTCATATAGAGACAGACGTTCAGAGGACAAATATTGAGTTTTCATGGTAAGCAGTAGGGCAGCTCCAGAATGAGGACCACAACTATTAAAGTAGGATCCAACAATATCTGCAAAGGCTACTACAAGAATGATGGGAACAGCAAGCAAGGTAGGTGGGAAGAAACCATGGTATCAAGAACAAACATTTAGTATGCAATGGTTTCTTTTGATCACCATGGTCTTGCAACAATACTCCAAGAGCACCCACATTTTGTTCAATACAATACAAAGCAAATGGTTTGGAATACATGCATTCCTATATCAGAGGCAGATGTAATGTTTCACCTGCACAAGTAGTCACTCTGCTTCCTCTGTCCATTGTAAAGGCTCTGGAATATCTTTCTTACCATAATCCTGAAGGGGTTAAACCAGAATCACCAACCCTAAAATGCATTGTACACAATATCCTGCCATCCCCAAGATTTAATATTGTACATTTTTAGCTGTCCGTCTCATTGTCTGATTTACAAAGAACAGTCAATGCTTCATTTCTGTTTATTTTAGATGTATTGAGGTAAACTCTCTGACTTCACGGTAAATGGTACAATTCGAATTTGAATAAGAGGTCTTATCCTGGGAGTTTTGCAGGCGAGGTTGGGATCACAAGAGTGCTTGTCAATCAGTTATAGGTTCTAAAGTAATAGAAGCTGGCTCAGTAATGTGATGTGGGACCTAAGTAAGGACGGAAATCTCAACTGAATTGTAGAGATAAAAGTTCCTTATACTTTAAAATAGGGAGATCCCCAAGTTGGTGGGGGAGAGATCAGTACATGAAATATAGGGAACATGTTCAAAGTTTATTAAACTTGGAAAACTTTATTATTGAAATGTAATATTATATATTTATTTTAAATGTAGAACAAATTAAAATCTCTTTACAGCATTAATAAATTCATTTTAAAATAAAAGTACTTTTCTTAAGTTTAACTTAAAAAAAAATATATACATATTCCCTCCTAAAGTAACCAAATATATTGAGACGGACATCTTTGCAGTGATTGGAGAAGGTGACCAACTCAGCCAAGCCACCCAATACAGATACAATAGGGCGACCCTTGACCCTGTCCTCAGGCAGGTCACTCCCCACGCCGTACAGCACCACCTGTGTGTTGCTGCCCGCTGCTGCCGCTGACAGTAGGTTTGAGGCCGTTAGCTCCTGCTCTCGCTCTGCCCTTCTGTCTTGCTTGCCCTCCCGTGTTGTACTGCCTTCCCTTGCACTGTTTTTTAGTTGTATCCAACCTTGTTCCTTCATTTTTATTGTACTTTTGCCCATTAATGTGCCCTTTTTTGCCCTTTGTTTTGCTTTCTGTTCCCCCGCCCGCTCTACCCCTTGTTTTCCCACCTCTGCGTCCCCTGCGGCCCCGCCCTCCTGCTCGCCCATTCGCTGCCCCGCTCCTGCCTCCCAGCTGCTCCTCCCTCCCACCTCCACTCATATGGCGGCCGCTGCGTGGCCGCGTGCAGCACGCACGCCGTTGGTGCGCCAAAGGCGCGCCTACGGCAAGCCTGTCTGCACCCATCTGCACCTGGACCACGCCCAGCGCCAGAACCCCTGGCCTCTGTGAATGCCAAGATGCCTGTCTCCACAACGACTCCAGCACCCTCCATGCACTCAACGCCGGACAATCATGTACCTGCTGCCTGGCCATCCCAAAGCGTACCCAAGGACCCTTCTCCTGCCGGAACTGCAGGTTTAGCAGCATCCAGCCCTCCAACCCACTGACCAGGAAAGAACCCAACTGCCTCAGATGCATTCTTCTCAACACCCGCTCAGCCCGCAAACACGCAGTTGAACTCTGGGACATACTCAACTCAACCCCCCCAGACGTCGCCTTCCTGACGGAGACCTGAAGGCTACAAGATCACCTTCAGGGACCCCACCAATGGAGTAGGTGGAGGAATCGCCATCGTTCACAGGAACACTCTCCGAGTCTCGACCTACACCAACAACACCCTCAGTACCACCAAACACCTGCACTTCCAGATCCACACAAACCCCAACACCACCCTCAGAGGAACCCTTGTCTACATACCCCCCCGGACCCTGACCACAGTTCAGCAACTTCATCACCGACTTCGTCAGCACACACGCCCTTGCCTCCAAGGACTACATCCTACTCGGGGACCTAAACTTCCACCTTGAGGACAACAACAACTCCGACTCCACCACCCTGATCGACAACCTCTGGGGTCATCCTCAACTCCACCCTCTCCATGACTAAGCAGGTCAAGGCCATCTCTACCTCCTGCTTCAACACCCTCCGCATGCTCTGCAAGATCTACAAGTGGATCCCCACCGAAACGAGAAGGACGGTCACCCAGGACCTTGTCAGCAGCAGGTTGGACTATGGAAACGCCCTCTACGCAGGAGCCTTAGCCAAACTCCTGAAACGGCTTCAACGCATCCAGAACGCCTCTGCATGCCTGATCCTCGACATCCGTAGCCACATCACATCCCACCTGAGAGACCTGCACTGGCTCCCCGTCAACAAGAGGATAACCTTCAAGATCCTCACCCACGCACACAAGGCACTCCACAACAGCGGACCAGCGGACCTCAACAGACAACTCAGCTTCTACACCCCCACCCGACAGCTCTGCTCTGCCGACCTTGCCCTTGCCACAGTCCCCTGCATCCGAAGAGTGACCTCCGGTGGCGGACCGTTCTCCCACCTCGCTGCCAAGACCTGGAACACCCTCCCCACCCACCTACGGCAGACCCAAGACCTGCTGACCTTCAGAAGACTCCTCAAGACCTGGCTTTTCGAGCAGTAGCAGCATTTCCCATTCACCAGCGCATTGAGACCCTCATGGGTAAGTAGTGCACTTTATAAATGCTATGATTGATTGATTGATTGATTGAATACACATAGTACTCAAATGCTCCTGTACCTTTCTAGTTTACTAGTGGACCTCTTCTGGAAAGGCTTCAGATACAGGTGTCCCAGTGCAATCCCAGTGGTGGACAGGGATCCAGGGGTACCAGGTTATGAACTACATTATTTTGCAGCCCAATTTCAATCGGTGCCCAGGTGGATCTCAGATAATACAGACCCAGAATTGCAGTATATGTATGAGGAGCAATCCAGAGATCACATTTTCCATGTCTTTCTTTCTTTCCTTTCTCATTCATTTATTGCGATTGAGGATAACACAACATTGAAAACAAGCACTGGAAATGCCAACCTGTCTGGCTTTACAGGAATGATATATGATAATGTGAAGCATTACAAGTTAATAGAATGGAAATAGATATGCATTTGTGGGAAAGCAAAGAACGGTAGAATAATATTGGTGTATATAAGGTCAGGTGACAGTTGCACTCCCAAGACAAACCATAGAATGCATGTGGGTTAATGACTTCCCTCCTCCCATCCATGCTGACATTCTTCCACATCTTATGAAGCCAAATCTTATACTAGCAAAATATTGCTGGCTTAGAATGATGTGTTTAAAGCGGGATAGCGACCCAATAAACCCTTGCGGGCTTGGGCAAGTGATATTTACAACAAATGGGCCAGCAAGGGATTTTGTTTCAAAATTGTCAATTTCGGTCACCATGGGAAATAAATGAATCAGTTACCCACATTAATGTCAATAGGTGACTAGATTTAAATTGTAGTTGCACTAATGTTATTACCACACTAATAACAAGAAGAAATACACAAACCAGGGTTTTTGTCAAAGAGTTATTATTTTCTTTATAGTGAATTAAGAAAGGGTACTAGAAAAATGCATTTGGGACAAATGAAGAGCAGATTATATACTCCTACTATCCATCTCAAACAAAAGTCAAAACTGCTAAACAATGTTGCTATAATGATTTCAAACCAACAGAGTAAATGAAAACCAATATAATGGATAAAAATCAAGCAGAATTTAGACTTTATAGTCGACGTTTCGGTCTTTTATGTTCGATTTCATAAGACCATCATCAGGACTTCTTTGTTGTGCATTTAGGGCGATGACCCTCGGGAAAGCTGTGAAAGACAATCCATCATTATAACCTGGTTATGTACAGCAAAGAATAAATCAACACAAGTTTACTCAAAACACCTATGGCTACAGAATGTCATACGTGTATTTCATTGCTGATAGTCTATTTACAGTTTTTCGTGCTATTTACAGTTTTTAATGTGCAGAATAGAGTTTCAAGATCGGTGTGGCGACCCTACTTTGAGCACAGTTGTGAAAGAATCATGAAAGGCTTACATGCAGAATACACCGCCTAAAGGTCAGTGATGCTGATCAGGATCTGTCAATGAGAACAGTGGAATCCAGGCCTTCAATGTTACGTATAGTCACTAGAAAAGAATTTAGCTACTTTAATTTTTATAAAAGTCTATTGCATTGTGAAAATCACAATTGAGGTAAATGAAACATTTTACCTTGGACGAATGTTATTTAAATTCCAATTGAAAGTTGTGAATTCAAATCCAAATGATGCTTTTAATTTTGACACGATCTATCAAAAGAAAAACATGCATACCATGTTTCACATACGATGAAATCACAACAGATTTATGTGAATAACGTCGTCATACATTTAAGCAGATTTCATGCAATCAACCGCATGATAGTCTGTAGACCAGATGGCACAAATAAGCTGTTTTCGCGCAGTCAATCGCATGGCAGCTTCTATACCAGATGGCACATAAATCTTGTGTATTAACCAAATACTTTCATCTGCTTAAATGTATGACGACGTTATTCACATAAATCTGTTGTGATTTCATCGTATGTGAAACATGGTATGCATGTTTTTCTTTTGATAGATCGTGTCAAAATTAAAAGCATCATTTGGATTTGAATTCACAACTTTCAATTGGAATTTAAATAACATTCGTCCAAGGTAAAATGTTTCATTTACCTCAATTGTGATTTTCACAATGCAATAGACTTTTATAAAAATTAAAGTAGCTAAATTCTTTTCTAGTGACTATACGTAACATTGAAGGCCTGGATTCCACTGTTCTCATTGACAGATCCTGATCAGCATCACTGACCTTTAGGCGGTGTATTCTGCATGTAAGCCTTTCATGATTCTTTCACAACTGTGCTCAAAGTAGGGTCGCCACACCGATCTTGAAACTCTATTCTGCACATTAAAAACTGTAAATAGCACGAAAAACTGTAAATAGACTATCAGCAATGAAATACACGTATGACATTCTGTAGCCATAGGTGTTTTGAGTAAACTTGTGTTGATTTATTCTTTGCTGTACATAACCAGGTTATAATGATGGATTGTCTTTCACAGCTTTCCCGAGGGTCATCGCCCTAAATGCACAACAAAGAAGTCCTGATGATGGTCTTATGAAATCAACATAAAAGACCGAAACGTCGACTATAAAGTCTAAATTCTGCTTGATTTTTATCCATTATATTGATTTTCATTTACTCTGTTGGCTTGAAATCATTATAGCAACATTGTTTAGCAGTTTTGACTTTTGTTTGAGATGGATAGTAGGAGTATATAATCTGCTCTTCATTTGTCCCAAATGCATTTTTCTAGTACCCTTTCTTAATTCACTATAAAGAAAATAATAACTCTTTGACAAAAACCCTGGTTTGTGTATTTCTTCTTGTTATTAGTGTGGTAATAACATTAGTGCAACTACAATTTAAATCTAGTCACCTATTGACATTAATGTGGGTAACTGATTCATTTATTTCCCATGGTGACCGAAATTGACAATTTTGAAACAAAATCCCTTGCTGGCTTAGAATGATGTCCTTATTGGATTTAGAATATATACCAGAGCTACCAATGTGGGCTCTACCGATATTCCGCAGCCTGTCTAAAGGAGTGGAGATGTGGGCATGCACTTAAGATGTGGTGACAACCATAGATGATCTTTTTGAGGTTGGCAACCACATACATTACAGAGTATCACAAACAGAAGTATTCAGTTCTTGAACATTTAATTCATTAGTAGAATTGTTTAAAAAAAAAGAGGTCCAGATAATTGTAGCCCAGTTCTGACCATCACTGTTACTTTGGGCGATTGTAGAAGAGCAGTGAGACAACTGTAAATGACAGCAGGAGAGATAATGAAAATGGCATTGAAATCCCTGAAAGCAGTATGGTCTGGAAAACTGGGTAGAGAAATAGCTGTGCCATTGTGGGTCTACCGGGAGAGTCTCTCATTGGTCTTCCAATCATCAGGGTGGCGTTTGCCCATACAGTGGTACAGTGGGATGTGCTGTAATACATTCTTAGAATGTTATAAGGGACCAAATCAAATCTTCATAATGCTCTACTCCAATATGGAGTGCTTTGTTGAGGGTTCACAATCTGAATCAGTCAACTTCCCTACTGACCTGGGGATAGAGGGGTGTGATCTTTTGATAGTGTACCCATCTAGCATTGAAGGTAGATTTGAAACGCACATCTAAGAGCAGTGCATTGTCTGTTGTTGTTAATTCTTGCAACATTGAATACCTGACAATGATTGCATCCAGTTTAGGTCTAACTTATTCAAAAGCTGCTGTAAACAGGATTTCCACTGCTGAGAATCTGGTGCAGGGGTCAATGTTAACAAGTACTTGTCTTCTAACTGGGAAGGCACAAACGTCTGCCCAAATCCCCGTCCATGGTGATGGACCCTGTTCCACTGTGACAACCTGTCTACTCAGGTTAACTGGTGAGATGGCATGATTGAAATTTCAGTATTGCATCTTCATCTAGGCCATCCATCCATGGAAACTACAGTTGTTCTCATAGTCCTCTATTGGTTTTAGGAAATCCCTTGATGTCATCGGCGAGACACTGTTACTACCCTTGTTTAAAGGGCCTTTGGGATCTCTATTCTGGGTCCTCTTAGGATCAGTCTTTCTGCGGTCAAGCTAATTTTGAACCGGGCCTGCCACAACCTGGAAAGTATGGTGCAACTATGAATGTTATATTGTTGATGCTCCACTCCAAATACTTCACGCCCGGCTCCCGGCTCACAGGACTTTGTTTCCTGCTTTGTACTGCTGCATCTTGCAATGGCTGCAGTTTGCTGTGGGGGATCAAGGGGACCTGCGTGCATTTTCAGCCCTATCTTTGGCCATTTTGCTCCACATCATGCCATCCTTTCTGGCCATCATACCTTTGGCTTTGAGTCCAGACCCCGCTTCACTCTGGACTGGATCGTTGGATGTCTCCAAGACATCAGATCAGTGACAGAATATTGAGTACACAAATATCATGGCACACGAATAGGGTGTCAAAAATATCGTCAACATAAATATATTTTTTCTGTACTTATAAAGGTAAGTACAAAAATATTGAATAGAAAATATAGTGTACACACATTTCATAAAAAATCTGATAAACATATAAATGTTAGTAAATAACTATAATATAATGTATATTACATAACATTAAGTAACATTTAATAATACAAATAAATATATAGGTGTCTAAACATAGACATAAAAGTATGTGTGTGTTTATATATACATATCTATAATAAACAACCAATATTAAATATATAATTATTTGTGGTATGTTTTCATTTACATATATATATATATAACATTGAAAATTAAGTAATTAAAATACACCCAAACATAAAAACACATGTACTAATAATACTATTTCAAAAAATAAACATGTATACACATATATATGTATACAAATAATATGAAATTTAAAAAAAAAACAAATATTACATATATTTAAACAATAATCCAAAAATTATAAACTGTGTAAAAAATTAAATACACTAGTTCTGCCCCAGTCTGTGCAACAATAGGACAAGTGTTGGACTCCTGATGGTTAAAATTCACTATTCTCACTCCAGTCTGTGCAACAGTAGAGAAAGCTTTTGACTCCGTAGCGGTAAAATTTACTATTCCCAATCTAGTCAGTTTGACGCCAGATGGGTAAAGTGTACTATTTCCGCTCCAGTCTGTACAACAGTAGGGAACGTGTTGGATGCCGGAGGGCTAAATTTTACTATTCCAGCTCCAGTCTGTGCAACACTAGGGAAACGCTGGACTCCAGAGGGGTAAAATGTACTATTCCCATTCCAGTCTGTGCAAAAGTAATAAAAGCCTTGAACATATGAAGGATAAAATGTACTATTCCAATTTCATTCTGTGCAACACTAGGAAAAGCGTTGGACTCCAGAGGGGTAAAATGTACTATTCCTAACCCGGTCTGTGCAACAGTAGGAAAGGTGTTGTACACCGGAGCAATATCATTTATTATTCCCATTCCAGTCTGTGTAACAGTAGGGAAAGTGTTGGCCTCTGGAGGGGTAATATTTCCCATTTCTACTTCAGTATGGGCAGCAGGAGGGAAAGCGTTGGACTCTGGAGGGTCAAAATGCACTGTTGCCACTCCAATCTGTGCAACAGTAGGGAAAGCTTTGGATACTGGAGGGGTAAGATTTAGTATTCCAACTCCAGTTTGTGCAATGGTATGTAAGGGAGGGCTCCGGAGGGGATAACTATTCCCACTCTGATGTAGAGTAGAAAAAGTTCAAACACATAACATTATAATAATTATACTAATTGTCCAAAAATATAAAAAAATTAATATAAAACAATCTATGTATATTAATGTAAATACCAATTAAAAAGTTGATTATTACAATTGTAATAATTATTTTACATTTTGTGATTAATTGATCGTTTAAATAAAAGCCTACATTATACTCCCACAAACGTAGCATCCCACAATTAAAATATAATTAAAATTATGACATAACACAATGAACATATTAAGTTTCCTCAAGCAGAAAAAAACGTTTCAGCTCCTCCGTAGCCCTTAATAGTTCCTACTAAAGTACCTCTTCCTCCAGTTCCCCAGTTAACCTCCCCGAAAGTTCTCTCCTAGCCTGCTCCACTGCATCCTGGAGTCCAGCAATCTTAAGTTTCCGCAACTTATAAAGATTAGCTCTGTATGCCACCACCTGTCCCCTAAACTTGGCCTTAAAAGCTTCCGACACAATAAAACCTGGGGCCGTATTCACATTTTCCTTGAAGAACAACCCTATAAAATGCTGGGTTTCATCGATCCATTTTTGATCTGACAACAGTGCTTTATCAAAATACCACCTATTACTCTTTCTCCTGGTGGCGGGCAAGTGTAATATTAAGGATACTAAAGAGTGATCCGAAAATGGATTAGAGAGAATCACGGATTCCCCTCTTGTGAACAGATTACTTATCAAGAAGAAATCCAAAGGGATGCTGTTTTAAATCTTGCTGAGTAACACGTAAACTCAGTGGCACCTGGATGGTCTACCCTTCATGGGTCCAATAAGGCGAGATCCTCTTTAATAATTTTTAAGAAACTGTCTGTTTTAGGTTTTATTTGCTTTTTTCACTTGTTGGAAGTATCAAAACGTAGATCTTGTATTAAGTTAAAATCTCCCCCCCTAAATTATAAGTACCTGCACAGGTCATATACCTGTTCCAGGGCCGCACAGTCATCGCCAATTGGGCCATAGTAATTAAGCAGAACGACAGCTATTCCATTAACTGAGACTTCTACCCACAGCCACCTAGCTCCCTTCGTCCCCAATCACCTTACCCACCTCCCAATCCAACTCTGAAGATAAAAGAATACCCACCACTCGCACTGCCGCCTGGGCCGAGGCAAAGTATGCTTGAGCATATTTTTTGGGGAGAGTAAAGTTGGGGGACTTAGATTTGAGATGCGTCTCCTGCAAGAAAATCACTTGAGGGGAGAAACCGTCTAGCCATTTTAACATTGCTCTTCTTTTTTGTGCATTCAAGAAGCCATTGACTTCACATTAAATTACCTTCAACAATTGTGTCATCCTTTAGACCAAACATGGCATTTTACAAAAATACTATTATATTCTCTCTTCCAAATATCTTCCATTTGTGCCAGCTCACTCACTCAATAAAATCAAGTAGAGCCCCTTGATGCCAGAGACACTGCCAATTCCAAGTTTCCTCCAAGTTTAATTATGTTGCCCAATGGCCCAAAGTTCCTAATCTACCTACTAACTATATGCTCATTTTTTTAATGCTACACCCCTCTTCCCCCTCCCTTCTGCCCACCCCAAACTGTCTGTGGAGTGAGGTTGCCCTTCCCTCACCACCACAGCCTCCCTCCACAACAGGGTGCCTTGACTTGGCACCCACGAGCACGCCCCCCCCCTTTCACCTCTATAAAAAAGAAATATCAATTATATTAACCCCGGGATTAAAGTATAAACCTTGCCTCAGGAATCCCTTACTTTCATAGTAACTAATATCAGCTTACGAAGAATGCAATGCAAAAGTACATCAAAACAAGCAACAAAAAGTACGACATATGCAGTACAAAATGCAATAGTCATTAATACAAGAAAAAAGACGCAGTACAGAAAAAAGATAGTGTGATGTGCAAAGTGCCATACAAAAACATCAGCTATAAGCCTACTGCAGCAAATGTAATGATCATTCGTGAAAAAAACTGCAATTTACTATCATGAAACACATTGTGGAAAAGGAGTAGACCATAGAAAGTGCCAGTACCAAAGAAGGTAAAGTGCAATGTGCAAAGTGCCATACAAAAAACGTCAGCTATAAGCTTACTGCAACAAATGCAATGATTGTTACTGCAATTTACTACCTCAACACACATTGTGAAAAAGGGGTAGACCATATACAATACCAAAAAAGGTAATGTGCAACGTGCAAAGTGCCATATAGAAAACATCAGCTATAAGCTTACTGCAACAAATGCAATGATCATTAGAGAAAAAACTGCAATTTGCTACTTCAACACACATTATGAAAAAGGTATAACCCATATAAAGTTCCCTGTAAAATGCATTACAAACTCCTCAACCCTCCTCCCTTAAAGGAGAGTACAGTACAAAATGGCAATACGTACCTGCAAACAAAGTGACCTTCAAAAATAGTGAAAAATACCTAAAGTGCGGATGTCCAGACAGTTGACCCTCAAGCAGACTATTTTACGACATTTAACCTGCCCTAAGGCAGTGAGGAGGACTGTATGCCTTTGAGTGAACCAATTACAATGACAGAACTAAGTGACATTGTTCAAAAAGTGGCAAATGGGAAGGTGAGTGGCAATGATGGGATCCCTATTGAAGTATATAAACTGTTTTTAAATTAACTCACCCCTTTCTTGGTATCACTTTTCAACCAAGTTTTGGCTGGAATGGTAGTTTCAGACAGAATCAGTGATGATCTCAATTCTAAAGAAGGATAAGGACCCTAAATATCCAAGTTCTTATTGCCCAATAAGTCTACTAAATGTAGACTATAAGATTCTCATGAAAATCTAACCAAATAGAATTGCGCGCTGTGTGCATTACTAGGTAGATGCAGATCAAACAGGGTTTTTGCCAGGAAGATCTATGGCTGCGAATACTTTTTATCTGATTCAAGCCATCGACTACTTTTCTGCTACAAAGAAGGATGCGGCCATTGTAATGATAGGATGCAGAAAAAGTATACGACTTGGTGGATTGGCAGGCTCACTTCTTTATTTTGGGAGAGTTTGGCTTTCCACACCTTCTGATCGAGATGCTGGAGAGAATCTATTGGGGAGCCATCGCAAAAATTATTCATACTGAGGAGGCAGGCGATGTAGTAATAAGATAGAGTACTAGGCAGGGATGCCCCCTCTCCCCCTACTGTTCTCACTCTTTATTGAGCCATTAGAAAAGCCGTTCTAACATTCCTATCCAAGGCCCCTTATTAGAAACGGCCAAAATAAAGCTGTTTGCTGATGATCTGATCTTGTACCTGAATCCAGAGAAATGAAACATTCAGAGAGCATTGGGCGAAATCTAGGCGTTTACAGAATTTGGGGGGGTTACAGGGTCAATCAGTCTAAAATGGAGCTTCTTCTATTTAATGCACCAGGAATAGAGCTGCCGAAGGGCTAGAATTTTTACCTCTTAAACCCATTAGAAATCTGGGACTGTATGTGACAGTGAACTTCCTTCAACTTTTTCACCTGAATTATGCTAGAACACTTGACAACATAAAAAGTCTATTAGAAAGATAGACAGCAAGATAGTCAGCAAGCTCCCAGTCAAACCATGGAAGTCGGGTTGGACCTCTGGAGCTGTTCAGCAGGATAAACTTGGAATCTGGGCCAGATTGTGGTTGAAGATGGCCGGCTAGGCTCTCGCAGTCAAGTCGGTCCCCTTATGGCACTTTTCAAAACACTTTCCCTAACTTTACCAAACTTCAGGAGGTCCTTCCAGCACGTCTGCTGGTGGGTCCGGGGTATCCAAAACACAGATCCAATAGTTTGGAATCTCCTAGATGGTCGTTGGCAGGCCTGGACCTCAATTCCCACAATGCACTTGGTCAACCCCTTAAAACTCCACTGGGCACAGGCCAGGAGGGGGAGTATGGCTAGAGAAGGGTCAGTTAAGCTCTGTTAACATGTAGCTGCAGGGAGTCCTCTCCTTATTCCTTCTTTAAGCAAGGCAGAGTCCTCAGAGCTGTAGTCCCACATAGTGCAGCAGGCACAGTCTTCACCAGTTAGGCCCTTGGGTGCCGATCAGGATTCCAGCAGGACAATCCTCCTTCTTCTTGTAGTTTCAGGCAGCAGCACTAAGAGGCTCTGCACCTCTCACATATTTATCCAGTGTTCTCTGGCGACAAGCAGAAGTGCACCCCTGTCCAGTGACTTGCAGGGCAACACCCCAAAGCATGACAACTTCCTCCAACGTGGGTCATAGTCTTGTCCCAAAAAGCCCTATTCTGTCAAAATCCATCATGGCTGAAATTACAGCAGAGCAGGAAGACCCAACTAAACCAAATTCAGAGTATGGTTTATTTCCATAAACTCTCCCCCACTAACATCTGTGAATGCCATCCTAAAACCTCCCAACTGCCAGGAAGAAGGGGTGGCCCTGGCTGACAGGCTTGCTTGACCTGTACTTCATTTGAAGCTGATGCTTTATGGCCCAACCCCTGCTCTGGTGTACCTGTGTGGTATGCCTGTGCCCCACAGAGTTCTCTCCACCAGATAGCCTCTTCCCGGCCATGCCACTTATCATCTAATCAAGGCAGCTTCCCCTCAGAGCTGACTAATCAGGGAAGAGTGCTAGAGGCTGGATTTTGTCTTACAGAAAAGAAAGTCTTATAATGTCTTTTTCTGTACACGTTATAATAAATTCAACAATGCCAAGTTGCTAAATGTATCAGTACTAATCTGTTCAGTCATTGAAGGATATTTTCACAATCTCCTAGCAATAGTTATGCGTCCCTAACATAATGCCATGTTATCCTTTGAGGCCAACTAGCTTCAATGGGGAGAATTAAATGTGCAATTTCTTCCTCACCAGGGTTTATAAAACCTCTTTTATAAAGCCCCTGCTCATAATTACAGGACCTCTACCGCTGGAACACCTAGGGGAGACCTGGGCTGTTTCTAATATGCAAAAAGGATTTAGATCATTACTTCACAGTGGCCATAGCATCAAAGTTGACTTTGTAGTGAATTTCCTACATGAGGGAAAAATAAAATGGGCAGCATTCACTCACCACGGTTTATAAAACATATTTTATATGGACCCTGCGTATTGTAACATGACCCACCGCCCCTGGAACACCTAGGGGAGACTTTTGAGGGGAGGGAGAAAATATGTAAAAGTTAGGTTGACTATCACTTTTAAAAGTGCCCATACCACCTAAGTTGAGTTTGCTGGGAAGTTACTTTTAAAAGCAGTACTGCAACACAGGCCTGACTTTAAAATGACCCAGGCTCTCAGCAGTGCACACATGGAAGTGCAACAAGGGCTGCTTGCTTCTAAACGTCAATGCCCTATTATGTACTAGGGACTGACAGAGTAGGCCAGGCCAATTATAAGTGTACCTCAATGCATGTGCTTGTGTTTAGCATAGCACTGCCCTGGGAATGGCTAGAAAAGCCCAGGGCACACTCCCAGTCAGCTACCACCACTGTCAATCAGCTCAAAAAATGGAAGTGAACAGGCCAAAAAGGGTGACTTTCAATCTCTAGCCATGCCAAAAAATTAATGCACCATGGAAACATCTTATGGGGAATCAGCATTGGACAGCGCTTGTACTTTAGCAGTATCCAGTGTCATACCTACTTCAGAAAAGATATGACCAAAACATTTTAAGTTTGTCTTATGGAACTCACATTTGTCTGCATTCAAAATCAAACCTGCTTCTGCATGTAAATGACAGACTTGTGTAAGAGCTTTATCCTGTTCTTTTTGTGTAGCTCCGAAAACTAATGTCATCACTCTAATTGAATGCATTAATGACAGGCAGTATGATACGTCGAATGATGCCTTAAAACAGTTCTGCAGAGGATGACACACCAAAACATAGGACCTGATTACGAGTTTGGTAGTCTTAGAGCAGACCGTCATGCCAGCACCCAGCTGCAAGACCTCCAAACCTGTAATGTGGCCGCTCGCCATATTATGATTGGAATACAGGTTGGGCACTTCTGCGGCAGCTGGCCCACGGTGGCTGTAAAATCCATGCTGTGCAGGAACTAGAGATTCGTGCATACAGGCATGCATCCCCTGGCCCTGTGGCAACAGGGGGCTCTGTAGAGGCCCCCTAGTTTCCTCATTGCCACACTTCTCATGGCAAGCTCACTGCCTTGAAAACTGTGGCAGTGAGGATACTTGTAATATGCTTGGCGGTGCCACAGCAGCACCAACAGCATATTGCGGGTCTCAGACCTCTGCAAGACCGTGGATCCCTGTGGTAGCAGCTGTCCTATGGCAGTCCAACCACCTCACTCGTAATACAGAGGGAAAACTCTGAACTAAGCTCTTAGTCTTTTGCATCGAAACAGACCAACATGTGTAGAAAAGGTTGCAATGTACCTTCAATCTTCTGTAAGTTCCAAATGCTGATAATCTTTATTTAAATCAAGGCCAGAGACAATATTTCAACCATTTAGTTGCGTTATCATGTCAGTAATGTGTGGACCTGGGGGCATTCTTATTCAATTGCCTAAATAACGTTTCAAGTTCTTGTTCAACTGCATCTTGTAAAGGAAAAGCAATTTGCCTATGTCTCTGGCAACAGGATGGATATCCTCATTAATAAGCAACTTTACTTTCATAGCCTAAAGCTTTTCCCAAACCATAAAATAATGAAGGGAACAGGCTTACTATTTCAGGGTGAGCAGGTGAGCATTCATGTTGTAGTTCACGGAAATTAGTCCCATATTAGCAGCTGTGCTGAAACTGAGTAAAGAGGCACTCAGTGGTATCCCTTGAAGCACACAAATGGCCCTTTCAACTTTGTTTTCTCATGTTTCATCAACACTTGAAATGAACCTTGACATTTTAAGGGTGTTGATGCAGCCCATATATACACTTTGGTTTTCAACACCGTAAGCTGTGGTAAGGGATGCAATTCATTATATTTTTCTTCAGGCATAATGTGTTTGATGCACTACTGTCGATGATGAAAGGTATCAAACAACCATTTACTTTCAGTGTAATTTTGTTACAATGTTTGAATGACTTTGTAGCTTTGAGATATCGAATTTTCATTGACTGAACCTTTTCTTCACATGTGGCCAGTCCAACATGTGCACACTTTTCGGAAGTTACCATCAACATGGCAGACCCATCTTCACTTTCACTTGATACTGAAATCGAGAAACTGTTTGACGATGAGTTAGATGACTATCGACTTTGTTCAGTGTCGATTTGTCATACCTGTCGTCTCCTGTCGGCCTTGTGAGTGCGTGTCTAATGTTGCTTCTAGAACATTCGGGCGGCCATTTTACCTTCGTGCCATGATGCACTTGTTTTTCCTTTTGCTTTGCACACCATCACAAAATGATTCTTGTTCTCACAGCCCTTACATATCTGTCCAATGGTGGGGCATTTGTCATTGTGTGGAAACAAAAATCCACATCTAAAACATAACTACTTTTTATGTGTAGACATCACCTTGTGTCTTTCAGTCTTTTGCTTTGACTTGCATTCCATACTCATGACTGATTCATTCTGAGCACACCTGGCCTCCATGTCAGCATGTTGTCGATCAGCACTAGCAGCCTTTCTCATCTGAATGAATCGGGCAAGCATCCATCAATGACCCTGAAAAATATGGCTTCTTCATCATTAAATTCATTAAAAGTACAGTGACTGATAAGTGTGTCAAGTCTTTCTACAAATTCATCAATAGTTTTACAAACTTACTGTCATTCGTGACTGAAAATATATATTCCATAGTCTACATCGCCATTTGATTGAAATTGCGATTCAAGGTTTCTTTAATCAGCAAGATTTTTGAGGTATTTGATAATCTTTCTTGTATCAGTCTCTTCAAGTGCATCAATGAAATCTTCAAATATCCATATACACGTAGTCCATCAGTCAACAATTTTTTAATTTTTGGAGTATCATATGATGATAGTGGTTTCAAGAAAGCAGCAGCATTGTTACTGTTAGTGGGAGTGGCTGACGCTGGGGGTGGAGTTCTCTCCGACACTGTCTGGCATTCGCTAGGTCTGGATCATCCGTATCATCTCTGAGGTCATGTGTTGTGCTTGCCTCAGGGTCAGCATGGTCAGTCTGTGGAATGGTAACTTCTCTCTTAGTCTCCATTGGAGCTCTTCACTTTCTCAGAGACCTTTGATGTTGTTTTGAGCCATCAACTGCAAGCTTTGGTGATTTGCCCCTACAGGTATTGGACAGCTCGGTAAGCACACCCTCTGTGCATTTTCTTGGGTCTCTTCGCCTGCCGCTGAGGTTGTAGAACTCTTCCTTTTCAAGGTTCTGGTAAGTACATTGACAGTATGTGATCGCCTGCTTCCAACCACAGCGTTCTCATACACTTGGCTGTCACTTTGTACTTTTGTTGGCACCTGGTTGATCTCAACCTAGCAGCACTTGTAATGGCAGTATTATCTTGTGCTTGGCTGCCGCTTTGTACTTTTTGACACCAAGTTGATATCTGCTTAGCAGTACTGCACCATCTTACCCTCTGCTTGCACCATCTCACCCTCTGCCTGCACCATCTCCCCTCTGCCTGCACCATCTCTCCCTCTGCCTGCACCATCTCCCTCTCTGCCTGCACAATCCCTCCTTCTGCCTGCACCATCCCTCCCTCTGCCTGCACCATCCATCCCTCTGCCTGCACCATCTTCCCTCTGCCTGCACTATCTCCCCCTCTGCCTGCACCATCTTCCCTCTGCCTGCACCATCTCTCCCTCTGCCTGCACCATCTCCCCTCTGCCTGCACCATCTCCCCTATGCCGGCACCATCTCCCCTCCACCTGCACCATATCTCCCCTCTGCCTGCACCATCTCCCCTCCACCTGCACCATCTCACCCTCCCCTTGCCAATCTAGGACAATTGAAATCTGCAGTCCAATTAATTCTAGTCAACATTCAAAGAGTACGTGTTCACTGAGCATGTGTCATTCCCATGCAGCAGCCCAACCACAATTAGATTTTGACCACTTGCTTTCCTTATCATCAACAGCACCCTAAAAGGAACCCCAGCCACTATCCAAGTTACTAACCCCAGAGCGTAATTACAGTATGTAGTGGCAAACAGGTGCCCTCTCCATTTCTTGCCCAATTTCTCCACCAAAATGTATGTCTCCTGTAACAGTGCAATCTGACTTTTATAGTTCAGGAGATGAGTACAACCTTGGGCACTTGGGCAAATATTTAGTCACCTAACATTCCAGGTTATTATTATCCTTTGCATCGTGGTTGCAATGCTGTAGGGGAGGGTCCTGCACATAACTCACCCCTTCTGAGTTCAGAACGTGATCTAGTTTCATTATCTGACTCAATCATGGTTGACCTTAACTTGCACCTAGGTACTGGTCAAGCACAACCACATGCCAACTTTTTTGGTGCTATTTTTATATTTAAATTTTAAATTTCAGTAACTCCGATTTTCTCTTATTAGATTCTTGTCTTTCGAGCGCTATTTTGTTTATTAAAATGAAATCTACGTTTCTAAATTGGTCTGGATTTTTCTTGAGCTCTCTTTAAAATTATTTCTAATTTGGTATTGTATGAATAGTTTACACTTTGCCCCCAGGTTAAACCCGTCTGCCCCGTGCCAAAACTACCAGGGGGTTGAACTCAGGTTTATTTAGTGACTTATGTGGTTCAACCCGACTACAGTTGTGGTCATTGCTTGCGAGGAACACTCACTCCCTCAACTAACACCCCAATGTATTAAAAGCTGCTTTATTTGTGAAGATTTCACTTAAGAGGGTATGAAAAATGCGTCTGTCAGCTCTTTTAAAATGTGCACCGTGTTCCACGATTTGGAGTAAAAACTATTTGCACAATACAGAAAGAAAAGGTGCGAAAAAATAATTTCAGCTTTTTTCTAAAAGTGCAGAGTTTACGTTTTGTAGCCCAACATTTCATCGGGTGGTGTGCACTAACTGTACGAACCCAGGTGTCACCGAGTGCAATGGGCACCTGACTCTCGCTCATGGTAACATCTTTTACTAAAGCAGTTCGACACTGCCTGAAAATTGCATGCACTGAGGAGTGACTCCCAAGACTGTGCTTAAATAAACCATTGGTCTCTGACGGTACAACAATATACATTATTTATAAGGCGTATTTATATTCTCACCACAGTCGCACTCGCACCACCGCGCACGCACTCACCCTGGCGGGCTCGTGACCGCGCCGTGACGACAGAGGCTAAAAGCAGCAGGTGCAGTTGCGCACTGCACACAGCGCGCGGGGGCTGTCTTAGGGCTGTCACGTCATTGGTAGTAGGGCTAAGATTGACGGCCCTGGGACCCAAAGTTAACTGCTGGGCAAGTGAAACTGAAAGCTGGAAAGCCCTGAACAACAATGCCGCTGCTTATTGCCTGGTGGTATATGCATGCATAACTGGGTTTGGCGGCTTCGGTTTCGAATCGTCACACTCATGACTCACTCACAGAACAATTAAACCCTTCGTTGTTGTGTGACTGTGACTCATATGACGGTGTGATGTGCAGAATGCAGATGGCGGATGGATGGTGCACATCCGATCAGCTACGAGTGGTGACGTGGTGCGCTTCTTACTAGTCAGTCAGTGTGAGTGTAGTAGATTGGTGTCACCCCCAGATGGGGTGACACCCGGTGCGGTCCGCACCCCCCACACCCCCCTAGTGACGCCGCTGTGGATGCAGAGGATATATTGATAGTTGTATAGGATGAGAGATAGGATAGTGCATTGGAAAGAGTAGTAGAAAGAGTTTAAGATGAGTTAGAAGGTTGGGCTAGTTATAGCACTATGCGTATGTTCCCATATGCATCCATAGATTTTGTTTATTAAACAGCATTTGTTGTTATACATGTAGTGGATGAGGGCACTGACCATTGGGTCTTTCTTCTCTGTTTATCCTTATCACGTCAAGTACGTCTGAGCTTTTTGGGCGTGCACCTTCACTCATGTTTTACCGGACAAGAATACCGTAGTCTTGTATTTTAAAGGTATTTTCTGGAGCCTGATTTCCGCATGTTTATACGCAGGTATGTAGTATTTTACACCTGTTGAGACTTCTGGTACTCTGTAAGACTGGGCTCAGTTCATTTGGATTGCAGATTAGTTTCTGTACTGACTACATGTAAGTGTGGCTATGGAGCAAGCTACATTTGTATATGCATGTTTGTACCCATACTTATTTTCTGCATCACATTGTACGTACAGCTAGGAGACCCGGATGTTTTTGGCTTCTATTGGGTTGGTCTTAACAACCTTGTCAGAAAATATTTCGCCAGCTTAAGTAAGCACCATTTATGATGCACAGTGGGTAATGAGTCTAAAGGTCACTGGTGATTACATTGGTAGGGCGGCATGCGGTCATTCACTGTTGTGATTATCACAAACCAGTGGCAGCTCCTCCGCTAAAGTGAAGGAGCACTGCCCCACTGCCAGAAGCAGCAAAGAAAGGAAAAAATAAAATGATAATAACTGAATGTTATAATCATTTTATTTTTTTTCTCCTGCTGTGGCAGTGCATGAGGGGGAGGGGCAGAGCTGCAGCGGAGGAGTAGTAAAACCCTCCTGTGCTTAATGACTATTTGGTCGGCCCTCTTGGGACGCTCAAAACAGTCATGCGCACATCCCTGTTCTTTATGCAGGATGCATTGCAGCCTGCATGGAGAACATGCCCACCCCACCAGCCCCTGGCTGAGTGCCGTGTCACAGAGCTCAGACCAATCACAACGCTGCATTGCAGCGTTGTGATTGACTTAGGGGTGGGAGCCTGGCTGCCTGCTTCCTGTTCCGACCTTGAGTCGGACACAAGTGAGCAGGAAAGAAGACGCGGGACCCGGCGGCGGCAAGGTAAGTTTTATTTTATTTTATTAATTTATTTTCAAAAAGCAGCCCATGCCACAACCCCTCCTCTCCTGCGCCTGCTCCCCATCTGCGAGCCGTGCCAGCGGCCCCTGTCACAAAGGGGATAATACATTTCACCTAATACTATACTATGCCTCAGTATGAAACGCACAAGTCAATTTAATGGTCTTTATCACTGGAGTTGCTCATTGGTGTCTCTAACTTCTGCATGTTTGTGCAAGATGTTGGCTATGTAGCCTTTTTCATTACTATATTTTTATGGTCTTGCACGCTTTCATCCTCCTAAAGACAGAGCTACTGTTTTTTTTCTGTGTGTAAATAAAAATTATAATTTATAAATTCCAGAATGATAATACACATCCTGTTTTACAGTTACCCCTGATAAAGGGTGACAGCATCCAAAATGCACTGGACTTCGTTCATCAAGCAGCTGACACTACAACAGCTACATAGAATATAGCTGATATCAAAAGTAGATTATCACCACTGTTTTCGAAACATAATGAATTAATACATTGATATGTTGATTGCAGAATTGTTATATGTTTAAGTTATTTGTTATACATATTTGCATTGAAATTGTCGAAGTTATTAAAATTTAGCCTAAGACTTTTATGGTTAGTGCACTCTGTCTCTAGATAGCCATGCCTTTAACTCCATTATTTCATTGTTAAACCTCTTGCCAGGCCTAAACCTTCCATTGTAGTACATGCACCTCACCCGTAAGGTAGGCCTTGGAGAGCCCAAGGGCAGGGTGCAGTGTATTTAAAAAGCAGGACATGTACTTCAAAGTTCTAAATGTCCTGCTGGGAAACTCTTAAATTTATTTTTCACTACTGTAAGGCCTGTCTCCCCTATAGGATGTAATTGGAATCACCTTATTACATTTTATAAGCATAATTTCCAATTGGGAGGCGATAAGATCCCAAGTCTGGTGTCTCTCTCACAATTTAAAATCGCAACTCATGGTGAAGTTGTATTTTAAATTTCAATTCAGAAAATGCCACTTTGAGAAAGTTGGCCTTTACTTACTTTAGCCATTTAGTGCTTGCTGCCGGTCTCTGTTCAGTCTGGGCAGGGTGGTAGCATGGCATTGTGAATTACCTGTAGACAGCCACACACAAAGGGAGCTTAGCTGTGACTAATGGATCTTTCTGGGAGGATAGGAGGGAGGAGCTGGGCACAGCCTCACACTTACACTTGAATAAGGTGTTTCCTGTCCACACATAAAGGGCTGCATAGCTCCCTGTATGTAGTGAGTCTGGAGCCAGGGCAGAAAGGGTGTACATCTGTGCACTTCAAATACACCTCTTTGAAGTCTCCCCCCCTTCAAAGGCATAACTGGGTATAAGTACTGGAGCTCTGACTCCACCAACTCCACACACTTCTGTATCTGTGACCACTCTGTCAGGAAGTAGAAGAACTGTTGTGCTATTAAAGAACTGCCACTCAGCTAGACTGCTGTTTGCTGGGCTCCTGACTTACTGTGTTACCCTACTGCTTTCTGTTGACTGGCTTAGAAGTACTGGGCCTGGATCACTTGAACCCAGAGTGACTCCAAGCGCTCATTGGCTTGCCTCCTGATTGAAGTCTCAGGGACCCAAAAGACTTCCAACCCACCTGCACCAACACTTGGACTCCACCACCTGTTATTCTGCCCTACCAAGTGGAGTCACCACAGTCCTGCACCCTTGGAAGTTGGCCTAGTTGGTTTGCTCCAGAAGAGTTGATGTATCCTCTTCTGTGAAAGCAGAACCAACACAGCAGTGCTGTTGGGAATACAGGATCAGCGCATCGCAATCGGAACAGGTGCATCTCCACCAGAACTGGTGCTTCGGAACCAATGCAGCGCTGCCACTGGTGTGGAGAATCCTGCTGCATCACCTTCGTAACCACCTCATTTCAGAACTGGTGGATCGCCTTCAAACAGTCGCATCACCGCTGTTGCATGGAGAATTCCAGCATATCACATCAACTGCACGGGGATCACCGATGCATTATTCGGCTGGACAAACCCCACATCTTCGTTGGCGCAAACCAAGGATCAAGGTACTTTTGTTCAGTTGGCCTAAGTGGGTCCCTCCATAGGTCCTGCACTTCATCGCAGTCGGCCTGAACTCTTGACTTTGCTTCGGTCCGGCGTGACCAGATATCACATCAACCGCTTAATGCTTCTAAGGACTATTTGTACAGGTAATCTTCAAATAGTCATATCTTGACTTTTACTTATTAGATTTTTGTCATTTCAGTCTTGTTTCATTTATAAAATTGAGTTCTATATTTCTAACCTGGTATGTAGTACTTTTGTGGTGATTTCTCTGATTTGCTGTTTAAGGAGTTGCACAAATACTTTCCACATTGTCTCACATTAAGCCTGACTGATGTGTGCCAAGCGTCCAGAGGGTAATTTAGGCTTACCCTAACTAGGATTGTGGTTCCTGCTTGGCAGGGTGCTTACTTCTGCCAAACAAAAAACAGATTTCTAACCAAAATCATAGGGAAAGTTGTTTCCAACTACCCCCTCTGAAAACAATTAATTTTTTGACTTCTCAACAACGATAGAAGGCTTAGTCCATTCCCATCAGCCCGGAGGCAAAACCCTGCTCGGAGGTCTCTCTAACCCCTACAATATATCCTACCTGCAGTGACACTGCTTATCAAAGGCTTGATGAAGGGATTTTACATTTCAAGACCTAAACTAACTCCCTCCCTCAGCCTGGAACATATTTAAGACCATCTATATCACTTATAAAGCCCTCAACACCACCATCCTGGTTTATCTTTTAGCCATGCTCTAGAAGGGTGCAACACCATACCAGTAGCCTGGACATTGGTAATTGGAAAAAAGAAGCAAAGAAAACAAACCTTCTCAGTTCATGGCCCCAAAATCTGGAGCAGAATTCTTATCCACACAAGATAAGAACCACGTCTCCTACGTTTCGAAGACCTGTTGCAAGAGACTGGGGTTTTGCAAGGAAAAGTAAAGTTAGCCAGCAAAAAGGAAAACGTCGGGGGGTGTGGCCAAGACGGCGAACATGGCGGACGTAGCCTAAACGAGCTCCGTCCCGCCATCCGCATATCCTGCCTGCATCCTACGTCGCCCCGACCGCACTGCGCCCAAAAACCTGGTGGCAGACGGCGGATCCGACGGCGACGCCTCGGCAGTGACTCTGGTATCCCGGCGGTCTGCGGCTGGGGAGATACAGCCGCCGGGAGTCCTGACGGCGAAGGGGCCTTCCTCCATGCCACGGCCGGGACCTCGATTTTGGGCTGATCCGCCCGGAAGTGTGTGGCAGCCGGGGCGCGCCGGCCGAAGGTGCCGCTCCAGCGGAAGTACAGTGGCGGAGAGGCGGCCGGGACTGATCTAGCCCCGCTGCCGCCTGGACACTTGCTGCGGTGGCGGCAACGCCGGCTGGGGGAAGACGAAGTCGGCGCCCGTTCTCCAGCGGAGGTGGGGTAAGGAGAGGAGACTGGGTGTGAGGCCTAGTGGGGGAGGGGACGCCCTGGGACTGTGCCTGGCCCCATTCGGCGGCGGGATCGGGCCGCGGGGCTCTGAGACACTGGAACGCTAGGGGGGTGGCGTGCCTTCCGGCCGACCCCCTACTTGTCCCCCCCCCCTCCCCCCTCCATATTCGGACTGCGACCCTGCTGGACTCTTCCTGGGGGCCGGATTACTGATACACTCCTGCTCGGTGACCACCTCGGGCCGTGGTGAGGGGGAAGTGACCTGGACGGACCCCCGCAGTCTACTGGCACGATCCTGGGCATACAAGCGGCCCCCCAAATTGCTTTGACACTACAACCGAGAGGTGTGGCACAGGTGTTGGGTTGATTGCTGCGGGCCCGCAGCGGAGTGAACGGCCCCGATACCGCGTGGCACCATCCCCTGCCACTGCACGTATAGCGCCTTGCGGGAGCTCCACGGGGGTGCGCTTCATATCCAAAGGTCCACGGCGGTCCGGGAGACGTTCATTATCAGAGACCGTGCACGAAGTGAGGAGCGCATTGGACTGCTGGTCCCTCGTGGTCGAGACCATCACTCTGTCCGAGCCATGACGAGAGGGGGCAACAGCGGCAATGCTTGAAAGCAGGGCCCAATGGACAAGTTTGCAGGACCCAGTGGGAATGCCGGGGCATCTGGGGGTCCCCAAAGCACGGGACCCGACAACGCTGCGCTGATGGCGGCGATCACGCAGTCGAGGGACATGTTGGATGCGAAGATCGGGGCGGTCGGAGCCGACGTGACCTTGCTCCGGCAGGACCTACGCAATGCGGTGGCCCGTTCACCGAAATGGAATCCAGGATCACGGAGGTCGAGGATGATGTGGTCGTCCTCAAGAAGAAAGTTGCCGCCATGGAGGGGATTCAGAAGGGACTTGCGCTGCGGGTGGAAGATGCGGAAGGGAGGGCCAGAAGGAACAACCTGCGCTTCGTTGGCTTCCCGGAGGACTGTGAGAAAGGAAATATGGAGGCCTTCCTGACCCAATGGCTTGAGGGATGGCTCCCCCCAGACACCCTGTCGCGCTGCTTTGTGGTAGAGCGGGCGCACCGAGCAATCCTTCCTAAACCACCTCTTGGAGCTCGCCCCCGCTCAGTGATTGCCAAATTGCTCAACTACCATGACAGGGACGTTATCCTGCGACAGGCCCGCGCCCAGGACCCTCTCATGTTTGAGAACCACAAAATCCTTGTGTTCCCGGACTACACAAAGCTGGTCCAGCAGCAGAGGCAGTCGTTCACTGCGGCAAAAGCACGTTTACGTGAGCTCAAAATTCCCTATGCTCTACTCTTCCCGGCCCGCCTCCGTGTGGTCTTCCAGTCCCGCACCCAGTTCTTCAACTCTCCGGAGGAAGTATTTGAATGGACGGACGAGACTGTGCGTGCCAAGGTGAACACCCCCCCCAGGCGGAACTCGGACTCGTCGACCACCGGGAGACCTCCGAAACCACCCAGAAGGTCACGCAGCAGAAGCAACTGGAGGTCGCGCTCCCAGAAACGCCCGCCTCCCCGCGACGAGACGGCCGAGGCTCTGGAGGAGACAGACTCTTCCCCATCGAAATCCTGACGCCCTTCTCTTCACACTGACTCCGGCGATGGATCTACAGGACTGTTGAGGTGCTTGGCTGTATAGTATAGGCCAGGCGCTGCTCTTGGACATGCCACTCATTGATGGACTGCACAATTTCATACTCGTGGGTGGACAGTGGGTCGGGTGACGCCTACCCAAGGGCGGGCCTACTCCCGGAGTTCGTTCCCACGTGTTAAGTGGGAGGTTGTTAGATACCTTGTGGGTAGTTGGGTGGGATCCATTGGTGTAGTGGGTCTTGGATCTCCCGTTGGAGGTCTGTGATTGCCTGCACCGCGACAGGTACTTCAATGTTTCTGAGGTATGGGGTGGGGGGTTGGAGAGGGGGTCGTTGGTACAGTTTGGGGCAGGGGAAGGGGTGCAGGGGGGGGAACCGGGGTTTGGGGAGTTCGGGAAACATGGGGGGGAAGTTGGATCTAGCTCTAGCACGGTGTTTGCGGGAACTTGGGGGCGATTGCATGAGTGCCTGTGGTCTTGGTGGCCCGATACTCTCGAGATTTGGGTGATTGATGGCGGCTGATGAACAGGGTGCGAGCCCTCCGCATGCTACGATGCGCGTACTAAGTTGGAACGTGAGAGGAATGCTTGACAAAATCAAACGTAGTGCGGTTCTACGATTGGGGAAGACTGAAAAAGCGGATGTATTGTTACTTCAAGAGACGCACCTCATGGGTACAAAGGTTCTTAGTCTGCGGAGGTATGGTTATGACCAAGTTTTTCATGCTGGGTTCACGAGAGGGTCCAGGGGAGTTGCGATCCTGATTCACCGCAGGGTCCCTTACACACACGATACACAGTGGCTGGATGTGCATGGACGATACGTGTTTGTTAAGGGGAAGCTGGGCGATGAGCCTGTGGTCTTTGGCAGTGTGTATGCTCCACCCCCACTACAAGACGCTCTGATTGAACGACTGTTTGATATCTGGACTGGCATCCCGCTTGTGTTGACGATTGTAGGTGGAGACTGGAACGACGTGATGGACGGGAGGCTGGATCGCTGTAGACCCTGGGGAGGCCAGTTGACAGATGCCACTACACGCCTGAGTAGGATGGTGCAGGGGATGGGGTGGATTGACACCTGGCGACACTACCATGCGCGTATCCGCGAATATACCTTTGTGTCAGCAGTCCACAAATCCTTCTCCCGTCTGGACTACCTGTTTATCCCACAGCCCTGGATAGGGAGGGTTGTTTCTACCTCCATACTTCCTAGGGGCCTGTCGGACCACTCCCCGACTGCGCTGACGTTGAGTCTGGGTGCGTGGCGGCAGCCGTTTCTTTGGCGACTCTCCGCGTGGCACCTGCAGCGCGATGACTACCGATCACACATGAGGAAGGCGATAGCACATTACTGGATAGAGAATGAGGACCCGAGCATTGATGCCGTGACCTTGTGGGAGGCCCTGAAACCTGTGCTCCGGGGTGTGGACATTGCGTGGTGCGCCGCGAATCGCAGGGCCTGTACTTTGGCCCTGGCGGACGCGGCGGACCAGGTGCGTGCCCAGGAGGCGACCTGCCTGACAGGGGAGAGCGACGACGCGGTAACTGTGTTGCTGCACCTCCAGCGCTCTTATACCTCCTTATTGCTTGATGAAGCCAGACAGAACTGGCTAGCTACACAGAGTCGAATCTATCAATGGGGGGACAAATCTAGTACGATGCTTTATAGGCTATGTCGGGACACCTACCAGGCCCAGCCCTTGCCGGGACTCCGTGATGCCGCCGGAACTCCTATATCAGCTCCCGAGGTCTTGGCCCAAACGTTTGCCCAATACTACGAGGCGCAATATGCCCCCCAGGACTCCCTCCCAGCGGAGGAGATCGATAGGTTCCTTGCGGACCTCCCGCCCCGGGCGCTCTCAGATGAAGCTAGAGAGCAGCTGGACCTTCCGTTGTCTGCTGAGGAGCTGGGAACTGCTCTAGGCGGACTAAATACGGGCAAGGCCCCGGGGCCCAATGGGTTCCCCTGTGAGTTCATGAAGCAGTTCCATCTTCAGTTGGGGCTGCGCTATAAAAAGGCCCTGGAAGTGGCTAGGGACCGCGGCAGGATGCCGGCGGACTGGCGACACGCCGAGATTGTGGTTTTCTGGAAGCCGGGGAGGCCCCAGGATAGTCCCGAATCTTATCGTCCGATATCGCTGTTGAACTTCGAGGCGAAAATACTGGCAAAGGCTTTGGTGAATCGCCTTCTCCCACATATTGCGGACTTGGTCCATGCGGACCAGGCGGGCTTCATGCCCCACAGAGCGACACGACATAATATACGCCGCGCGCATGTAGTGGTAGAGGCGGTGCGGGCGGCGGGCATTCCTGCGGCCCTCCTGCTGGCGGACATCGACCGCGCCTTTGACTCCCTGAGCTGGCCATATCTTCGAGCGCTCCTCCTCCGGCTTAATCTGGGCCCGCGCTTTTTGTCGTATATCCACTTGCTGTATACGGACCTGACGGCGGCGGTCAGGGTCGCGGGGGCGGTCTCCGGTTCATTCCCCATTGGTCGGGGCACCCGACAGGGATGCCCCCTCTCACCCTACCTGTTCGCCTTGGTTATGGAGCCGCTTGCGGCTTGGGTCCGGATGGACGCTCAACTGCACGGAGTGGAATGGGTGGGAGGTCCATCCGATAGGATTGCACTTTATGCGGACGATGTGCTCTTTTTCCTCACAGACCTCAATAAATCGGGACCGAGGGTCCTGGATATAATGCGCATTTTTGGCGAGGTGTCCGGTCTCAGGATCAATGTACGGAAGTCGAAATTGTGGGTCCTGGGTGACCGGGGGACCTTGGGTCCTTGGGCCTCGGCCTTAGAAGAAGCAGTGGGAGGCCTTAGATATTTAGGAGTCTTCTTGACGGATGTACCGGGTGTGTCATGGTCCCGAAACATAGTGCCGGTCTGGGACAGGGTCCGTTCAGATATGCAGACGTGGTCCAGGATGCCCCTCAATGTTTATGGCCACTCGGCCATCTTCAAGATGGTGGCACTACCCCGCATGTTGTACCAGTTGCAGAACCACCCGTACCCAGTTTCATCGCATTGGTTTCGGCAGGTGAACTCTGCCTTGGGTCGATTCCTGTGGACTGGGGGAGCAGTCAGAGTGGCGCTCCGTACCTGCTTCCTGTCGACCTACTGTGGAGGGCTGGCCACATCGGACGTCCAGTCCTACTACCAGGCGTCGCACCTGCTTGTCCTCAACGAATGGTGGTATGGGGATCGGGGAGACCCGGCCTATGCCCTGGAAAGGTATCTGATGGATCCGGACACGCTCCATACTATCCTCTACTCGGCTGCCACCCGGAAACGACTCCCGATGGTCACCGAGGTGGTCTTCAAGGTGTGGCGCGACGCTTTCCGCCGCATGGGATGGTGGAATAGGCTAACAGGTGAGACCCCCCTGTGGCACAATGGGAGACTGCCCGGCTTGGCTTCCCTACGGGGCTTTGACGGTTGGGACGCTATTGGCATCTCGACACTGGGCCACGTATTGAAAGGCACAGTCCTCAAGTCGTTCCAGGCATTGCGAGTAGAATATGACATGCCCCAGTCTCAATTCTTCTGATACCTACAGCTCAGGCACGCGCTGACCCCCGCAATAGCGACTTTAACGTCTTTGCCGGAATTCAGCCCCTTGGAAGCTAAAGTATTTATGGGGGAATTGGAGACAAAGAAAATTTCAACTATATACCAGACGCTGGTTACCATTGTTCCCCCTCCCTTGATAAACTGCGGGCGGTTTGGGAGGGTGAGCTGGGGGAGTTAGAGGAGGAGGACTGGAGGGAGGCTCTGGAGGCCCCTAGGGGAGCAGCAATAGCAGTGCGCCTGCGATTCATCCAATTTAAGTACCTACACAGAGCATACTATACAAGGGAACGGCTGTGGAGGGCTGGGCTGATAGCCTCCCCGGAGTGCCTGAGGTGTGGGATTGAGATAGGCTCCTTCTTACATACGGTATGGGGATGTGTGCGGCTGCAGAGGTTTTGGACGGGTGTGTGGGACTGTTTGGAGGAAGTCTTGGCATGGGACCTCCCTCGCACGCCGAAGTTGGGCCTCCTCCATGTTATGGAGCAAGTAGGGGGCAATAGGGATAAACGGCATCTGCTCCTGTTGGGTCTCACGGTGGCCAAGAGGGACATAGCTCAGGCTTGGAAGCCACCCAGAGCTCCGCTGGTGGGAGTGTGGAAGCGAGGCATGGATTTCAACATGGGCCTGGAACGTCCTATCTTTGAGGCTAGGGGCTGCCCTAGAAAACATTACCGAATCTGGAAGAAATGGGCAGATTACCGGGGCCTACTGCTGGACCCCCCAGCGACGAGAGACGTGGGTCTAGACCTTGTTGGCTCTGCCCCTGTGTGAACTGTGCCACATGTTGCTGATGTGATCCCTCAGGTTATGTTCTGGACAATGTAAACACCGTGCAGGGTGGGGGGGTGGGCGTTGGGTTGGAATACGGGGAGGGGGGCCTGGGTGAACGTTGATTGAATATTTTGACTTCTTTGCTCTTTTATTTTCACTACCTTCCTGATACTACGGAAGCGGTGTCTTGTTTATATTCTTTCAACTGCTGAAATCCAATAAAATTTGTTCTGAAAAAAAAAGGAAAACGTCCAGGTAAGTAAAATCATTCAAAACAATAGTAGCGTGTTTCTACAATTAAGTATGTGGAGTACTCAACGGGGCATATTCTCAAGGAGTTATCGCCAAATTAACTGTACTTTATCGCACCCAAAGTGGTGATATATATATCATCATATTGACAAGCTGGTGTAAACAGCTGATATCACCAGTTAACCTACAATAGCAGCCTAAAAAAACGTCGCCACAGATGACCCCTGCAACTATGAGATGCAGAGTAGGCATTCCCGTGGCAAAAGCCGCAACAACACCGCTCCGCAACATTCTCAACAACCAGCCAGATTGGTGATAAGAATCTAAAACAGGTGATAAGACGCATTAGCAGCAGGAAATTAACACCTGCTCTGACCTGGTGTAAAGTCGGACGACAGCCTGCACCAGAAAAGGGAGCCCAGCCCAGAGCCAAACCTGAAGGGCAACAGATGCCATTGAGCCAACAATGCAGCTAGGAGCCCCAACAGGGCCACAACACCCACCGCCACCACCCCCAGGACCCCCCCAACAGACACCTCCCCATACGCAAAGACATGCCACATCAAATACACAAAACGTGTACCAAATATTCCGCCTGATGTCACTCAATCACATTTGGTGACATGCATGTGTTGTCACAAAAATGAGCATCACACATTCAGCTTTGAATTAATAAACAAAAACGTATTCAAATAAACACAAACAGAAATGAAGACACATGGCTGCTCTCCTTGTGACAATTTGTAGGTCACAGCCTGCAGGAGAAAAATCCAGATGAGAAGGTGTGACTTGCACTCATCAAAGGACATAGAGAGAAAGCAAAGGAGAGAGAGAGATACAGAGAGAGAGAAAGAGAGGGAGAGAGAGAAAGACAGACAGAGAGGGGAGAGAGAGAAAGACAGACAGAGAGGGTGAGAGAGAGAAAGACGGACAGAGAGGGGGAGAGAGAGGAAGATGGGCAGAGAGGGAGAGAGAGAGAAAGACGGACTGAGAGGTGGAGAGAGAGAAAGACGGAAAGAGAGGGGGAGAGAGACATAGATAACAGAAGAGATGGACAGGGAGAGAGAGTGGCAACACTGTGCACCCAGACCTAACTGCTCACCTACTGACACCAGTGTGTCTCCAACAACGTGCTGTTATGTAGTGCAGTTCACCAGGTCCCACATCTGAAACAGAACTGTCATCTGAAACAGAGTCCAGATACATGAATGGCAAAGTACATACAATTGCACACAACATCATAGCCTGCCCGCCCCTGTGCATCCAGGCAGCTGCACCCCTGCCCCTCCCGCCACCCAGTGGTGCATACCCACCCCTGCGTGCCCAGGCTTCACTGCTCACCTTCCGCCACTGGCATGTCGCAATGAGGGCCCACCATGTGCTGGTGCAAGCCCCAAGCCCACGGCCCACGAACATGGCACCCTCCACATCATGCAGCCCCGCTCCGCAGGGCTGCATGATTCTGATTCTGGGCCTTCATTTCACAATGGTAAAGGACATACCAGTGCACTCTGCATCATCGTTAGCTGCACACCCGCTCAGCCCTTGAGGTGCCACCCACTAGCTCTGTGATCCGGGAGGCAACACCACGTGGTGGTAGGCCTGCGTTGCCCGTTGGCTCTGACCTACACTGCAGTCCAGCAGGGCACACAAATCCTGAGCAGTCCGGACCGCCGGGATGGGGCATCATCGCAGGTTGCACACCCGCTCAGCACTTAAGGTGCCCCTACCTCAGTGCACCAAAAGTCACCGTCCTGTGGTGGTGTGCCTGTGCCTGCTGCAGTATATCCGGTGCCACCAAGTCTGTGCCCCAAAAGGCATGGACCATGTATGATTGGGTATCGTGGTGCAGACGCCATCATGTCACCTCCGGTTGGGGGAATGTGATGTTACAGGGCCCTAGGCCCTCATGCCTACATGAACTCCACCATAGAGGGAGGAAATGGCATCGAGCACATGCGCCCGGCCCTTTTTATTGGCAGGGTCACATGTACTGTGACGCGTGTGCTGGATGGGTGTGAGGTGGGTGTACACCAGCCGTGAGGGAGTGGCAGTGGCATGCTGACAACTAGACCTGTGACCAGCAGATCACTACAAGGAAGACCTGGGACATGTAGCGTTGCCGCCCCCCCCTTTGAGCGTAAGTGTAGTGGGCTGCCCTGGCGTATGCCAGTCCAGCATAAGGGTGTGAAAAATGACCCCGGGGCTCTGGGCATGGTTCCGCACTGGGCTGGACAAGGAAGTAACTAATGTGCATCCCCGTTGTGTCTGCACCACACGGACCGCATTCGGCAATGTGTCACCCTGTAACTCAAGTTCTAGGACATGAGCCACATGGACGTAAGAGGAATTCACTGAGCCTACATTCATCTATACTTCCACACTTGAAAGACCATGGACATGACACATATGTGTGATTAGAAATGTTTAATGCACATTCAGTGGATTGTTACATCTGCAGCAGTACAGGGCCATGCAAACCCCACATAACGATGTTGGCCGGCCAGAGTCCTCCAGGGAATGAAAAGTCCAAAGGAAAAGGAAGAGTTCATTCCGCAGTCTGATTGCTGTGTCATTGGCGATCAAACGGCACATGGCAGACCATGTCGAGGTCCAAGGTGAGTGCCCCAGAGTGCATCGGGGGACAGTACAAGGTGATGACGCAGAGGGAAGTACCAAGCATAAACCTGCCATATGGCGGAGAAGAATGCTACTGCGTCCTTCGTACCATGAAGGCAGGTTCATCTGCATCTTCGTCCACTGCTGTTGCATGTGCCGCACATGTGGGTGGTGGTGTTCTGGCTGCTGCCCTGTGTGGCAGTGACACCTCAGGGTCTGGAGGTGGAATGTCTGCCTCACTGTGTGGCACTGACACTTCAGGGGGCAGAGATGTGGATCTAGTGGTAGCAGCGCCAGGACTTGTGGCAGCAATGCCATGAGGATGGTCTTGAGCTCATTGAGGAACCCAGCTACCACTCACTGGAGTGCAGCCGTGGCAGCCTCTCTTTCCGCATTCGCCCTCTCCATGGTCTCCATTAACCTCTGCATGTTACCCAATTCCTGTGTGACATCACTAGAGCCACTCTGACTGGACAGTAGTTCTATCCTCTGAGTCAGGGCTCCAGCGATGTCAGCCATGGTCCATTGGAGACCATGGGGTGGACTGTGGGTGCCTGTTAGGGCCTGTTAGGGACTGTGAGTTGTCACTGATGGGACTTAGACACCCATGTATGGCATCTAGTTTGTCTGCCATGTAGTCGAAGCCCACCTGCACCTGTCCAGCCAGATTCTCCTGGCACCCCAACACACGGCATTGGAAGGCCATGTGTTCTTCCTCGGAGGCAGCCGTGGTGGTGGGTGCTGCCTGCTGTGTGGTCTGTGCAGGGAGTGGGTTCTCCTCGTAGCAGCAGGGCTGCCCTGCTCCTGGAAGTGGGCTGCAGAGGCTGTCCACAAGCTGTTGGAGGGCATCAGAGTTGAAGCTGTGGTGGTCCTCTTCGTCATCAGAGAAGAGAGGTTCGGGCTGCTCTGCTGGAGGTGTTGATTCTCCCTCTGCAATGTGAAGGGGAGATGCAGTTTAACAATGTGTCCACATGTATGTTGTTGCATTGTACATGTTTTCATACAGACTGCATGACTGTGTACATTATGGCTGTTTGGTAGGTGCTGCCTATTTGATGGGGGACAGTGGACATTTCGACAATATGACATGTGTGTGTATGTACTTGTACATTCTCAACTCACATTTCCCTGCAATGCCAAATGTGATTGGCCAGTGTCTGTACCCAGTCGGCACCAGTTGTGTCCTGTGTTCTGCTGTCACTGTGTTGTAGTGTTGATGTGCTCTGCATGTTATGTGTGTGTGCTGCATTTCGGGTAAGTTGCCCCTGCAGCTCTGATGTTGCAGCCCCTTCTCTCTTTCATGTGATGTGCCTTTGACTTCTGTGCCTATGCAGTGCTGAGATGTTGCATACTTGGGTACATTGGTCTCTTGGTGGGAGTTGGGGGCTGTGCCATTGTTTGTCTGCAGATGTGCTCAGCTCAATTGTACATGTGTGCCATTGTGCCCATCTCCCCCGGTCTCTCAGTCACTGGTCGTTACTCATTCTGGTGCTGTTGTGTCCGGTCATGTTGAGCAGTTTCCGGTCCCCCACCTTCTGCCACCGTCTCCCCACTGATGACTGTGGACACCATTTCCTTCATATCGTCCAACTCCTCCTGTGGCGCTGGACTCCCACCTCCAGTCTGCATTGCTGCCTTCCGGTTGTTGGCCAGTTTCAGCTTGATTTTGCACTTGACATCATTCCAGCACCTCTTCACCTCTTCCAATGTCCTCTTCAGCACTCCCACTGCATTCACCTTGTCCCCGATGGACTGCCATAGTTCATTTTTGATTGCCGATGACACAGTGGAGGTGATGAACCGTTGTTGATGGTGTTCTACAACCTCTGTTATCAGGATCCTGTTTTCCTGCGGATTGAACCGCTTCTTCCTACTCTTCTCCTTGGCCTTTTCTGACCCGAGGTCCCAGGCAGGTGCTCCGGGGGGCTTGTGGGGTTCTGGTTCTCCTCCGTACTTGCTCCTGCAACATCTATTGTGCTTCGCTGTTGTTTAGCATTTGTTTGTCTGTTTTTTTCTACTTTTATGGTGATTTTTCCCGCCTGACGCGTGTGAATTGCAAGCCTGTCACTGGTTTTCGCTGATTTTTGTATCCTGATTGGCCTCATTGCAGCGTTTTGTTTGCAGTCGTGTTTTGCATTTTTGCAGCGTCGTGTTGGTTTTAACTCGGTCACTTGATGCATTATCGTGAGCCTATCGCATGGTACCGCCGTTTTGTGAATACTTAGTTAACACGGCATAATTTTCCCATGATAGACTGTGATGTTAAAAGTTGCGTTAAGCTAATTTTGCGATAGTTATCACACGTTCTTGAGAATATCCCCCCCAATAATTAACAAGTGAAACAATATCTTCAGTCATAGGGCATAAGGATCAACAATATATAACTATGTGATGACCAAATGATTACTCATATTTTTATTATCAAATGTTAAGATTGTCAATGGAATTCTATGAGAAGAGCACACAGAATAAAATTCAGTGAGATTATTTCTTAAATCACAGATTTTGCTGGACACCGAAATAACAGGATCCCTTTAAATCAACAGAACTAAATGTAATGTAATGTAATGTAAAGTGCATTTATATAGCGCAGCTACCACTCCAGGGAGTATCTTGGCGCTTAACACCAACCCAGATGAAAAGGGTCAGGGGGAAGAAAGCATACTCAGTAACAATACACTCTACACCAGGGCTCTACACGCGGCATCAGTCAGTGAGAATATCCAAGTTTTAAGCACTTTCCTGAACTTGCTCTCATTAGAAATTGATCGGAGCTGCGGCGGAAGTTTATTCCAGGCCTTAGCGCCCAAAACAAAGAGAGATCTGCCACCCTTGGTTGCCCGCTTCAATCTGGGTATTACCAACAGGTTCTGATTTGCAGACCTCAAACAACGCATCGGCTGATAGCGCTTGAAGCCACTGGCCAAATATCTAGGCCCTGACTGTTGGAAAGCTCTAAATGTAATAAGAAGAATCTTGAACAGGATCCGTTTACAGATCGGTAACCAGTGAAGTGCTTTAAGCGCGGCCGAGGCAGACGATTTTCGGGGCCAGCGTAACACCAGACGGGCAGTTGCGTGTTGGACCATCTGCAGCCTGTGGAGCACGGACTTATTTGCTCCTGCATACGGGCCATTGCAGTAGTCCAATCTAGATGTAATCAGAGCAACTGCCACTGTTTTTCTTGCTGACAAAGGAAGCAGATCAAAAAACTTCCGTAAAGATCTAATAAGATGAAAACACGTACCAGCCACGGCCACCGCTTGTTGTTGAAACGACAACTGATCATCAAATTTAATGCCCAAGTTCCGGCCAGAGGAGATGGTGTTTGGGGGGACTTCAGCATCATCAGGCCACCAGTCTTTCGGAGAGAACAGATTTTGAGGGCCAAACGGCAAAATTTCCGTTTTACCGGAATTGCATTTGAGGTGATTGTTAGTCATCCACTCAAATGTGGCTGTAAGGCAGTTTTTCAAGTTTTCTTCAGCCCCAGGCAATTCCCTGTCCAGGACCAGGATAAGCTGAGTATCATCAGCATAAGATATTGTGCTAATCTGATAGCTCGCGATTAGCTCAATCAGGGGCACCATGTACAGATTGAAAAGTACAGGGCTCAAACTCGAGCCCTGAGGGACCCCTGAGCTGATGATTTTAGCTTCAGATTGATGCTGGCCCAGTACCGTGATTTGGCGTCTATCGCTCAGAAAATTTCTAAACCATGCCAATACCACCCCTCCAATACCTGCGTTAACTAGACGGTCCACTAAGATGGTATGTGAGACCGTATCGAAGGCCGCCGATAGATCGAGTAAAATCAAGACGGCCTTCTTTCCCTGGTCCATAGCCAATCGTAGGGTCTCAACCGTAAATAGCAAAGCTGATTCGGTAGAGTGTTTCGAGCGAAACCCTGATTGGTTGGGGTGCACGATGTCATTCTCCTCCAGAAAATTTGTGAGCTGGTTGTTAACAAATTTTTCTGTCAGTTTGAACACCAAAGGGAGCAGGCAAATAGGGCGCAGGTTGGAGAGGGTGGTCGGGTCAGGGACAGCCTTCTTCTGAAGAGGCTTGACTGCAGCCAGCTTCCAGTCACTGGAAATTTCTGCCGTGGCCAAAGACGAATTGATGATGTTGTTAATGATGGGATTGGCCACCTCCACTAGAGCCTGCACCACTGATGGTGGACATGGGTCAAAAGGGGACCCAGATTTTCTTACTAAGATGGCTTTTTTTGTGTCATCCAAGGAAATAGGGGCAAATGTAGTTAGACTTGGAAGGCCAGTAGTTATATTAGCTGCCTCCATATTTCCAAGAGTAGGAGACACAGATGGAAAAACCTTCACAATGTCCAAGATCTTATTTTCAAAGTGGTTGGCAATGGTATTACAAAGAGATAGGGACGGGGGGATTTCCTGTAGACGAGCTGAGGGGTTAAAGCATGTCAAACTTCTTCGATCCATATGCAAAGGTGCTAAGCCTCTTTTCACTCACAGAACAGTGCATTCTCGGACATGCAGTTTTGCATTTACTAGCATAAGAATAAGTTTGCAAAATGTAGCTGTCACAGACGGAGCTTATTGACATGTTGTACCAAAATTGTGCATGACAGTACACCCCAGTACACATGAATCGGGAGCTTCTATATTACATCAAATTCAGTGCTATCTGATGCAAAAAAAAACCTCTATGAACCCTAGTGCCCCTTAATGCACAAAACACGCTGCGCCCACATGGAACAAAATAAGTGGTCATGTGAGGTCCATCACTCAGTGCTCCTCTGAGGCATCCCATGGTTTCCCTGATTTATCTCACTGTACCTGCTGCACATCTTTAGCTGCATCGGCATGTAGGGCCACTAAAGCCTATCGGTCTAGGTGCATTGACCCCGGTAAATATGATTACTTTTGTGTATGGTTCTTACTGTTGATTTCCCTGATAATAAAAGAAACATTGGCTGCAGTAAGCTCAAATCCATGCAGTCTATCATCCCTTGCAAATCACGCACACAGTGTAGCAAAACATTGACATGTATCTGTTTACAAGTTCAAAACTGCCCCAGTATGCAAGCATGGGTCACTTTTTCAGATATCTAGTATACTAACGGGGGACTCTTGTATTTTGGTGCTTGGACCTATTTTCCATTCTAATCTTTCCCTAATGTCAGTTGAACTTTACGAAATGATTGCAGGTGTGTTGGTCTATGGACGTGTGTCTGCTCTCTGTGTATGTCATGAGTCTCTCCTCATGAACTATTCAAAATCAAACCTATTCTCTTTGTCTGTGTTTGTCCTCAAACCGAATTTCAAAGATCCAATCTATAGGCAAGGGACTGCGACCTGCTCGGCCACCTGCCATTGGATGGGAGGCTAGTTGAACTCTGCGTCCCTCAAACGGGACTGACCCAAATGCAGTGATGTTTTGTTTTACCTTGTTGGTGGGGGTTTCATGGGCTTGGGATGGCTTTGGCAAAGTTTGGGATGCTGAAGTGGGTGGGGGGTTGGACCTGGGGGGGTTTACTGGGCAGGATGCTAGTGTACTCATTTTATGCATTTGTTGCAATGATTTGAGGTGTATCGTTTCATGTCTGACAAACTGCATAACACTGGTATGTATCCAATGCTGAGTGTACGGTATGAGTGGTGTGATTAAGTTTATTACTTGGAATATGTGTAGACTCAACTCTCCGAAAAAAATTAGGTCTGTCTTTGCACACCTGGCTAGGCTGGAGGTGCAAGTAGCTTTACTCCAGGAGACAAACCTCACCAAAGACTCCGCATAAAGAATAGGTACGGGGTGGGCAGCTCTGAAGGTTGAGCCCTCGTACTCCACCTTTTCGAGGGGTGTGATGATACTCATTAAAAGAGAGGTTCCTTTCACCATGCTCAAGATGGATACTGATGAGCACGGGCGAGTAGCGATTGTGCATGGACAGTTGGGTGGCAGGACTGTATTGTTTGTTAATGTGTACAGACCCAATACTGATGACCCGTTTTTTTTTCCGGATGTGTTGCACCGGATCTCCGGGTTTTCTCTGGCTGAGATAATTTGGGGGGGGATTTCAATGTGTGTTTGGATAGAACCTTAGATAGAGCTGGTGGCGGCACAGGGAGACTTAAACAGGCAGCGGAGTCCATATTAGGGATCATAGAGGCAGGACATTTGTTTGATGTCTGGGGTCTTTGACATCCGGAGGGCCGCGAAAGTACGTTCGTCTCCTCGGTTCATGGGACTTGGTCCCAAATAGACTTTTGGTTAGTCTCTGAGGTTGTTTGCACCTGGGCGGTGAAAGTTGGACATATGCCTCGCACACTTTCGGCTCTCTCTCCGATGGTCCTGGCCTTACAGATACCCATGTGAGAAAGACCACCTTTCGCATGGAGACTTCAGCCTACTGAACTCACCGACTCAGTTCTTAAACATACTATTGGCAAAGCAATCCGAATTCTTTTTCCGGACAATGAGTGGTCAGTTGATAGTGAAGGAATGCAGTGGGAAGCATTTAAGGTGACCATTCGGGGGGTTTGCATAGGAGCGCAGTCTAGAGTGCTACAGGACCTCCGGCGTCAAATAGATAAGTTGGCGTCCGAGATCTCTGTACTTGAACAGGACTATGCGGAACATCCTTCCTCGCACACGCTGGCCAAGATACGCTAACTGGTCACAGCCCATAATGAAACGGTTGATCAGGAATTGCATCACCGATCTCGGCGCGCAATTGCTTGCTATTATGGGGGGGGGGGGGCCGTCCTAGTTGCTCCTTGGCGCAGAAATTGCCAGCACCGCGCAGCCAGGAGTGTATCAAGGAGCTTGCGGATGAGAAGAGGGAAACTCATTACTTGACTCCTGAAATCAGTGAGATTGTATTAAGATTCTATACAACGCTGTATACAGCCGCAGATGCCCCATAGATGGCAGAGATAGATTCCTCAGAAAACATCTAAATAGTCCGGGGTCTGATCTACCAGTTGCTTATAAAGGAGAAAGATCACTGGACACCAATGTTATCACGAGTCACCACAAAAGAGTATATAAAGGTAAAGAGTAAAGAGACCCTTGAGACCGGTTGGATTCCCTTCACTCACCACTGTGATCATGATCATCATTTGAGTATCAATCCTACCTTCCACTAACCCTCTTGATGATAGAGGGAAATAAGGTGGATAGTATCCTCAAATATGGTCATGTAAAAAGAGTGAGAGATCACAATGGAATCCTCCAGATAAACACCATAAAGATTTTAGGTGGGAATGATAAGTTCAGTACAAATGTGTCAGTGAAAATAAAAAAGGATATACAAGAAAAAATATACTTTATTAGGGTATCTCTTGTAGTCCTTGCTTAAAAACAGTACAAAAAAAGCAGTTTCAATAATAGCTGCTAATAGAGTCGGTCGACATGTTTCAGCCTATTTGGACAAATGGTCCAAGGCTTTCTTCAGGACCTAACTGTTTGTAATCTTGCTACTGCAAATAAACAAACTGTTGCGAAAAGGGGAAAAATAGAAAAACACACATGTATAACAGTTGGAATTAATACAACCTTTATAGTTACAAATCCTCCGTATAGATGAGATGCAGAGGATACCCGTCTGATACGAGAACTGGACCTCACCTCGCCTGGTAACATCTCAGGTCGATAAGGCCCCGCTCTGTCCATTGTTGCCTCAAGCTCCGACCGAGCTGGAGATGGAGATAGATTCCTACCTTGATGACGTTGCATTAGGATGGCTCTCAAAAGCGCACAGGGAATATTTAATACAGCCTTTTGATGTGGAGGTCATCAAAATAGCTATTATGTCTTTGCCCACCTGCAAAGCGGCTGGTATAGATTGGCTACCTAGCAAATTCTATAAAACTTATGTGGATGCTCTAGCTCCTAGGCTACTGGCTGTGTTTGCAGAGGCTTATGAAAAAGGGGAGCTTCCGCCTACTCTGAGAGAGGCTCTGTTAGTAACTGTGCTGAAACCAGATAAACCTCCTGATTGTGGTGAATCCTATAGGCCTCTGTCACTCATTAACATTGCCACCAGTGTCCTAGCAAAGACGATCGCCACTAGGCTGCAACCACTAATTCCACTGTTAGTCTTACCTGACCAGTCTGGTTTTGTATCTGCGTGCTCTACTACACACAACCTGCGCACAGTGTTCTCCATGCTACACTATTTCACCCTGGATTTCCATGCGGTGTCTGTGCTGCTGGATGCAGCAAAAGCCTTGCATTCCCTTCACTGGGATTTCATGTTCACAGTCCTAACTAGGATGCGACTACCTCCATTCTTTCTTAAATGGATTAGAGTGCTATACACTGCACCGGTCGAGCTTGTACAAGTAAATGGCTGGGCTTTCCACATCGGTAGGGGCACGTGGCAGGGACGTCCCTATAGCCAATGCTTTTTTCATTAGCGCTGAAACATCTGGCCTGTAAGCTCAGACAGTTACATGCGGCTGCGGCATTACGATTTCGGCAGCGACCACTGCTGGTCTCCTTATATGCCGTTGATATGCTTCTATATGTCCGAGACCCTGATACCTTTTTACTAGAACTGCTACGGGGATATGTGAAATGTGAGCGCCACTAAGGCCTAGGCATCAATTGGTCAAAGTCAGTGGTGTTTCCGCTGACGGCTGGCACTAAGGAGATAGAATTGGATTTCCCGCTGACATGGACTAGTGAACCAGTGCGGTATCTCGGAGTTTGGTTACATAGGGATCCTGATAGGGTGATATACGAGAACTATGGTCTGGCTATCACACGCATCACTGAACAGGCGGAACTGTGGGCACGCTTGCCTCTCTACCTTTTGGATCGGCTTGCAGTTGTGAAGATAACTTTTTTTACCCAAGATGGGGTGGGTTTGAAGCTCCTGACCTCCGACTATATTATCTATGCGCACAGGCGCAGTTCGCACTCTACTGGCATTACCTGCGGAGTTTTCAACCCCATCTTGCCATTAAGTCCCATGCAGTTTTTCCATTGCCCCTGCAGGCAGCGACCCTTCCTGGGGGTACGGGAGGTCCCAGGACTTAAATAAACCCCGTGTTTTGCACCGCCTGGCCTTAGAAGATGCTTGCAAAAAGGGTGCGGCTTCCATATTTATACCCCCTGCGTCTGCCACTGGCTTCACACCCGGACATTTCCGCCTTAAGGGGCAAGTCTGCCTTAAGGGATCTAGAATCTGTAGGCGTATCCCAGATGGGGGATTTGTACAGACAGGGTCGTTTCAGGTCCCTACAAGATGTACAGGCCCTACCGATTGTGGGTTCATGTTGGGTTTCACCTATATCAGAGTCAGGCAAGCTGTCAAAACTATTTACCTGGATTGCCCGGAGGAACGTGCGACACTGCAGACGTTGCAAGCTATTTTGGGGGGGGGGGGGACGAAAGGGTCTTATCACCAAGCTATAAAATGCTTCTATGCATGAGCAAGAGCCTAAGGAGCAACCTTCGTATCTTTATGGCAGACTGCACTAGGCCCTGTACTTACACTCGATGTTTGGAAAAATTGCTGTGAGCTGACTGATCGCCTAACGGCGATTTGCAATCTCCGAATCATCCACTTTAAATATCTGCACCAATTATATTTTACCCCTTTGCAACTCCATAAGTATGGTCTGCGCGAGTCTGCTAATTGCGCGCGATGTGGGCAAGCTGATGCCGATTTCTTCCATGTGGCTTGGATGTGCGATGCAATATTTGCTTTTTGGTTCAAGGTGACAAATATACTAACTGAGGTCATGCTGGAACCAGTGCATTGCACACCAGAACTATGCCTGCTTGGTTATGTGAAAAATGTAAAAACCCTGTACTAGGCGAATAACTGCAATTTCCACGCTGTTTGCTAAAAGAGCTGTAGCTATTTGCTGGGGGGCAAAAAACACTCCAATTGTGAAAAAATTGATCCGGGACTTACTTTACTGCAGGGATACATCGGAGCTTTATGCTGAGGAATTACCAGAAGCCTCACGGCCTAAGGATTTTTGGCACCTCTTACTGCATATTTAGTCACTCACCCAGACTTGACATGAACTGTTTGTTTTGCACACTTACTGCTTTGTAGAAGGTAATTTTACATGCTGCGGCAACGCGTCTCGACTAATTGATGTTCCTCCACTCATATCTGTTTCTTTGGTATAGTATACTTCTAATGTATGATGCACTATCGCCTGTCCTGCTGGGGGGTGGCTTAGGGGGTTGTTCCAATATTCTTATTGAAACAATAAACAAATAAAAAATAAAAACAGAATTTTAACGTGAATAATAGAGCAATGAACGGCATAAATTGATGCAGATCGCTTAAAACATTAATGAGTTATTCCATCTCTGTCTGTTCATTGCTTCCCCAGGTGCGCCTACATTTCCGGAATCGGAGCTGGCGCCACCCAGACCTTCTACTGCCATGGAATGGTCGGTCGCTATGTGAACATCATTATACGAGGCAGAAAGGAGTTCCTCACGCTCTGTGAAGTGCAGGTCTTTGCTGACCCGGAACCACACGTTCATGACAAATAAAGGCATTTCATCAAATGCCTCTTAGCTATACTCAATACAAATCACACAGGAAATTGCATATTCTAGAGCTGTTGCATTGAATACGCATCAGTTTTTCTTCAATTGCTGAAACATGAACTGCTAATTAAAATTACCATACTAGGTTCATGTCTATTTTCTTCATTTTTGTTCATTTGATTAAAAAATAATTTGGAAACATTGAATGTGTCCTTCAGTTCAATTAAATAAATATATACTTGTAAAGTTTTTTTGTATTGTATTAGATATATTCTGTATTGTAACCATAATCTGAAAGAGGCATTTGTTAGAAAGCTGAGACACCAAAACAGTACGTTTTCAATGGTTGTGCGGTGTGGTATTATTGTGAAATTAACACAATTACAACCTATTCTTGCTGTCCTGTATACAACTTGTCACAAAATGCCCCTTTATGTAGGCACACCCCCTTTTTTGTAGCTATGTTTTATTGCTTATGTTTATTCACTCTGCACTCTGGGATACTGGTATTCAATGCTGGTGGTCTGACCCCTAAAATGTGTCAAATTGTCTAGACCCTTATTGGCATAGGTAACTCTTCTGAAAGACCACAGTATGTGTTCACCAAAATCCAAACACGGTATGGAAAGTGTCACCTGTGAAATATAGCACTAACTTATCGTCCACTAGTGGCGTAACGAAACTGGAGGGGGCCCCACTGCAAAGAAAATAGAGGGGGGGCCCCCAAAGCATCACTGCCAAGGTGCCAGGTTGCTTATGTGTGACATTTCAATGGCTGAAGTGTGCTTAGGTGTGACTTTGCAGTGCCTTATGTGTGAAACGTTGAGTGACATTTTATCGCAAGTCAAAGTAGCCGTGCCTGTGTAATAATGTTAATTTCAGAATGTCCTGAGAAACCCTGAAAGAGTAGAGTAAAGGCGTATATAGGTAGTAATGTGCTTGTTTCCTGCAAAAGGGACAAGCCAGGTATTCCTTGGACCGGAATCAAGTATCCTGGGACTGATTTCATGGTAACACCTCTCATCAGCCAGGCTTGCTTGAATCCAGTGGTAAAGTGAGCAAAGGACCCACGTCTGGGCATACCCGTCCCATTCGGGGTAACAAATACAAAAAGAACAATTGATGGACAGAATACAGAAACAATGTCATACGTGGGTCCCATGCTCTCCATGCCACTGGAGTCAAGCGATCCTGGGCTAAAGAACGGTGATGGATTAAACCCAGATCTTTTGACTGGGTGTGAGTGTTTGATTGGTTCAGATGCTCCGTCCATCACCACCCCCTTTTGTACCGCTTTGGCCGCCATAAGTGTGGCAGGGTATGCTCAGACGTGAGTCCCTTGCTCACTTTGCCACTGGATTCAAGAAAGCCGGGCTGAAGAAGGCTGTAATGCCAGAAACCGGTCCTCGGAAGCTTGTTTCTGGTACAGGGAAGGCATGGCTTGGCAGTTCGGGCTAGACTGTTCCCATGAGGCACAGGGTCAGACTGATTTGCATATAGCCATGTCTGAACTGGGGTGGCAGAATGGGCTAAAGAACGGTGATGGATTAAACCCAGATCTTTTGACTGGGTGTGAGTGTTTGATTGGTTCAGATGCTCCGTCCATCACCACCCCCTTTTGTACCGCTTTGGCCGCCATAAGTGTAGCAGGGTATGCTCAAACGTGAGTCCCTTGCTCACTTTGCCACTGGATTCAAGCAAGCCGGGCTGAAGAAGGCTGTAATGCCAGAAACCGGTCCTCGGAAGCTTGTTTCCGGTCCAGGGAAGGCATGGCTTGGCAGTTCGGGCTGCACTGTTCCCATGAGGCACCGGGTCAGACTGATTTGCATATAGCCATGTCTGAACTGGGGTGGCAGAATGGGCTAAAGAACGGTGATGGATTAAACCCAGATCTTTTGACTGGGTGTGAGTGTTTGATTGGTTCAGATGCTCCGTCCATCACCACCCCCTTTTGTACCAAATATATAAAGGTAGCACTATAGCTGCCTTTCCACTTTCTGCCTCCTTTCCCACCACATACTGGAAGTCATCCACCACCATCCATATCTGGGCTCCCCATCCTCTCTTTCCACCAGCGAGTCTGTATCTTCATGCCCAGTGTGTCAGCCGTTCAGACCTGGTGCTTTGGTTGCAGTTGGTGCTTTTGTCGCATGAACAAAGTAAATAAACTATTGAATCTTGCCTCTACAAAGTTGATTGGAGAGACCGAGCCAAAGGGACAGAAAAAAAGCAGAAGCACTCCATGGGGGACTACAGATCCTAGCTTGTGAGTGAATTATATGCCTGATCCTTTTTCTATAATTTCTTGTCACCTCAATGAACACATTAAACAAAATGGTAACCAAAATCTTGCAATAATTGGGGGTACATTGGTCCAATCACAGGTTTGTGCCCCAGTGCCACAGCATCTGCTGCACTGATTATCGATGGGCCCTCTCCTTCCTGCAGAATCCAATGATACTGGCCTATGGCCTGGTTGTGCGCGATACAAGTGATATTTGGCAATACCAAGAGAACTCTCATCCCGTGATTTCGAAAACCTTAACACCTCCTGCCCAGATATCGCATAATTCCTGTCCATTTCATGAGCGCATGCAATAAATAAATTGAAGAATCATCAAAACAACTAGGAGTTTCCCTCAAAACTAGATAGCCCAGAAGTGTTTGTTGTATATTTGGGCTATGGGTTACTACATCAATGTATTTTGTGGTTTCCCTCTCTGCCACAGCCACAGAACTTTACAAAATCTATTTTACACACGTCACGGTTACAGAGCAGTCCCGGATGTTATCGACTTGATGAGAATGAGTAGCAGAGACAGCCCCGCTGACATCTGAGCCAGTTTATTGTGCATTTTATAAAAAATATCCACAAAAGGCACTCATGGCCCTGCATCCCCACAGTCCTCCCTACCCCACAAACACCCATTGGAGTTTACAGATATAACATGCAGAATCTTTGTGTTTTCCCAAAGGCACTGACTCTATTGGTTGTTCTGCAAGGGCTGGGTGACCTGCGTTCATCTGACAGCCTTTCCAGATTTTTAAGGCTCATAGTCTCTTTTAGGGGCAGATACAGAACCTTTAACTTTTCACCTAACACAATTCATTGGCCATCCTATGAATATTTGCCAGTTACCTTTTCGCGAACCTTTCACATATGAAAATAAAAAATGTTCAATTAACAAAAAGCTGTGCAAAATTGTAGGGGGTGGCTGTTTTGAATTGGGGTGGGAAGCTGTGAAGTGGTTCCTTTGCAAATGTCTCAATTCCTGAGAAAACTATCATTATTACCAATTGTATTTGTATGTTGGTTTTCAAATTAAAAGAGGACATTTTGTCCACCAATTAAGTTGCTTAATGGAAAATTCATCTACATGCAATGCACCTTCATTTTTAGTTCCAACTACTGCTTTCAAAGAAATGTTTCCGTTTTGTGGGTAAAATGACACCACCAAACGTTAATGAAACAAGAACCTCCTAGGTGGGCATGTAGGCCAGTAATCTAAATCTACGAAGACTTTGCTCATGTAATAAAAAATGCGCTACCCTTGCTCTGATGTGCCTGATTAAAATATCAGGGAATTCTGATATCCAATACTGTCAGCATACAAGAGAATTTCGTTTCAGGCTTTGGCTTACCTGAAATTTTACAGTGTTCTGCTGCTGATTTTCAGCAGAGCCCACTGTGCCCATGCTCTGGGAGCTGCGACGGCTGAGCTACCGAGTTCCTGCTGCTGCAATCTGGGTGTTCAGTCCAGGCGGCCAATGTGTGCCCTATGCTTAGAGTTCACCCGACCCTGGAGAAAGGGCTGAGCAGAGCTCCGGGCTCAGCGCTTACCTTCTTACTTAAGAGCTGGCTCTCAACATGCTGCTGATGCTGAGATGGCCGTCTCTGCATCTGGTACACGTGGTCACCTGGGTTTGGCAGTGACCCTGCTGTAAAGTTTCTGGGCTCTCAAGGCACCACCCATTACATCTTTTAACGTCAGAGAGCACGATTCAATCGCAGCAGCACAGGGGTCCGGGAACCGAACAAGATGAATCAAAAGGCATGCTAGAAATAAAATTGTAACATTCCGGGCCCAGAGACGAATTCCATGGCAAACATAGTAACCTGTCTCTGAGGCCGGCTTGTACACCCCTAGAAACATTAAAACGTGTAAACAGACGAGCTCTGACTGCGCACTTGTCGAATTGACTCCAAAGCTCCTTTACAAATGGACAGGAGCCCAAATGCGTGATTATCTTTTTTTATTGCAGTGATTCGGGACGTGACTTTAAATGCCTTAGGAATGATGCTTGGCAGGGCTGGGCCACGCTCCCTACCCAGTCTGGTGCTCTTGGGCCTTCCCGTGCACCGTGCTGGAGGGGGCCCCCTCGCGCTCGGGTGCCGCCCGCACTGCGGGGGCTGCGGGGATTATTGTTACGCCCCTGGCGATCTTACGCTCCTCGTACAATCCCTTCGTGCGCGGCCACTCTCCGGGTGCATGCTAAATTGCAACATTGTCGATTGCCGGCCATGTGGCACTGACACGGCGACAGAGGCCCACGCATCAGTTGGTTTCCTGTCCAGCCAGAAATGAACCACGCCGAGAGCCCAGGGATAACTATTCACACCCCTGCGCCGGCCTGGCGTACTCTGATCCAGCCTACTTGGCTTACGTATGAAGGAGGAAACAACGTGGCTACTTGTCCCAGTTCTTAACCACTGCCGGAGGTGACATGGCTGCATCCGCCTGGCATATCACAGGACTCAATCATAGAAGGTCAATGACTTGCGTTGCATTGAGTTGATGGCACCGGATGTACTGCGGCCGGCACAGGCCTACTGCCACGAGACGGTGACTTTCGGTGCACTGAGGGAGGGGCACCGTAGGTCCTGAGCGGGTGTGCAGCCTGTGATGATGCGCCATCCTGGTGGTCCAGACTGGTAGGGATTTGTGTGAGCCCTGCTGGACCCCAGTGTAGGCCTGAGCCAGGGGGCAGCGCGGGCCTACCGCCAGGTGGTGTTGCTTCGCAGTTCACAGAGTTGGTAGCACCGAAAGAGCTAGGCGGGTGTGCAGCCTGCAATGATGCCCTGTGCACTGATGTGATCTCAGCCATTGTTTAATCAAGACCCAGAATCAGGTGTGTGACCTTGTGGCACTTGGTGCTGGCTGAATGATGTGGAGGCTGCCAAGGTTGCAGGACCTGGGCTTGGAGCTTGCACCGGCACATGGTGGGCCCTCTTGGAGTCACGCCGTTGGTGGAAGGTGTGCAGTGATTCCTGGTTGTGCAGGGGTGGCCAATCACCGCTCTCTCTCTTTCTCTCTCTTTTACTCTCTCCTTCTCTTTCTGTCTCTTTCTCGCTCTCTTTCTCGCTCTCCTTCTCGCTCTCCTCTCTTTCTTGTTCTCTCTTTCTCTCTCTTTCTCTCTCTTTCTCTCTGTCTCTCTCTCTCTCTCTCTCTCTCTCTCTCTCTCTCTCTCCCTCTCTTCCTTTCACTCTCTCTCTCTCTCCCTCTCCCTTTCATGCTCTCTCTCTCTCTCTGTCCTTGGATAAGTGCATGACACACCTTCTTATCTTTAAATTTTGTCTTGCAGGCTGTGACTTACTGTTAGACCTGTCTGACCTTTTGCGTAGTCCCTCCAATTTATTATTTATTTTGTCCCCTTTTTGCCCCTCATGCCTTTATTTATTTTTGTGTCCACTAGATTTTTCAAGGTGTTGGTCTAGGGGATAGGTGCTCTTTCGCCCTCATAATTTTTCACCTCAGGCCTAGAGGCCTTTCCTGACAGGAATTTCCTGAGAGTCACAAAATGGTGGCTACCAACTGTCATAACTGACATACCTGGAACCTGTCCCATAGGATAGAATAGGGCATTCCAGAACCTTCTGGTCCCTTCTGGACCTCTGAGGGTCAGCCTATATAAGGCGGAATGCTGGACAGCCATTTTGTCTTGCTAGTGAGGAACAGCTAGAGTGAAGGCTGAGGTCTGGAAGGGGTAGGGTCCTGAAGGGTGGACTGCTCTACAAGGGTTGCCCTCTGTCTGGGTTCACCAACCCCCCATTCCTGTTGTCCTAGCCGAGTTAGTTTCGTCCTGCTGACCCTGGACAGTTAGGTGAAGGGGTTAATGCCAGTGGACTGTGGAACGGCGAAGGTCTCTGCTGTGAGAACGGAACTGGGTGCCCCCCTATCACCAGCCCCTGTCCAGTACAGAGAGATAGTAGGTCCCTGATAAGGATAGAGAACTGGGAGCTTATACGTGAGGAGATCCATCTCTATTACCCATCTCCTTGGGGGTTAAAGTAGGTTACTGCCCTTGTGACCCTGAGGTCCCTTACCGGTCGTGCAGCCGGCGAATCACCTTTTCCACTCGTGAGTCAGAGGAAGGAGAGGGGTGTCGGATTCCTAGTGGCAGCGCCGATTCAGCCGTGATCAGGACCCCTGGGGCACCGGCCGCGTTGGTGAGGCGGCGCCACTGACCTGAGGAAAAGGGGACTGGCTGTGCGGAAGTCGGGCGCCTTTGCGGATTCAGTTCTCCCTGTCAGGAGGGGCCTAGGAGCGAGCAGGCCCGCGGGAGAGCCACTACCAGCGGCAGGCGGCCGGGGCAGACTCCGGTCTTGGTCCGCTAGTCTCCCGCACATGCGCGGTAGTACCGCTGCGGGGGATACGTCGCGGATCGGCTGACGGGAGATCCCCAAGGAAACGGGCGGGAAGTGAGCACTGGCGTTTCTCCGCTTGTGAAACCCCTTTCTCTGCCTAAGCTCCAACGAGAAGGAGCGGACTTGAGCAGGGGAGGAGGGGAGAAGGACCGCATCGAGTGCCGGGGAAGATTGGTTCCTTCCACCCCTGCCAGACAGAGACACAGGCCCACGGGGGGCCCAACACAAATGAAGTAAGGAGGTTTTGAGGGGAACGTTGGAGGCCATAGAGTCTCCTTCAAAGGAACAAAGACTTCCAGTTGGCCAAACAAGGATTGGGCTGGTACTGGGGAATGCCATCAAGCTTCTTGTAAGAAACTACTGAGACATAATTTTCAATGCAGGATGTTCCCCCTCTGTGATTAGACTACTTTATACCAATCCCTCCCCCTTACTTTTGTTAGATCTGGTGAGGAGCTTTTATAGGGCAACTAAAGTGAGTAAGGCTCACCAATTCTTCTGGATGTTAGTGGTGGAGAGGGAGTAAATGTGCAAACCTTTTCTAGGGAAGTGCAGACACTGCTTCTTGTGAACTTCTGTAATGTGATGCATGTTAGAAAGCCAAGTAGTGTGATTGTTTTGGCAATTCTGAGGAATTTACTAAACTCATGACTAAATGTAATGTGCTGTTAAGTTGAAAAACTGCTTAATGACATGATTTGGCAACTTTGAAAATCATAATAGTTTCATGGATAAATGTAATAGACTGAACTGTGATTTCTGTGGACAAGAGAGCAAAGAATATTTTTATAAACAAGCTCGTATTTTTCCAAACATTGGTGTAGCGTCATTTTTGAGTGATATTGCATTGGATTACTGCTGGGTGGTTTGAAACCTTTACACATGTGCCTCTTTTGATTTTTGCCTAACCCTAGGCCAGGCTACCCTAGGTGACCTGACATCATTAGGTTCCAACACTTACCAATTGTCCAGAGAAGACACACCATGACTCTTCCACATAGTTGTATTTGGTGTAACGTGAAAACATTGTTTTGTTTTGAAATTAAAAGATGAATGACTGATTCGCCTTTTTCTGACCACACATGATTGTTGATTGTTGTGAGTGTGTGAAATCAGGTGAATTGTTTTGTTCCTTATTTCGTACAGTTGATGTTATATCTCTTTGTCTGGGGAGGGGGGGGGGCTGGGGGTGGTTGTGGTGTGTGTTGTGGCGCTCTTGGGGCCCCCAGCTGCATGATCAGTGGCTCCATGGCATCTGTCGTTCTTGAGGTGTGGCTCTGTGCTGGGCTCCCCTTCTTGGTGCAGGTTGTCGTCCGACTTTACACCAGGTAGGAGCAGGTGTTAAATCCTGTTTGCTAACGCGCCTTATCGCATGTTTTGTCAACTTATCGCTGATCTGGCTGGTCATTGAGAATGTTACCAAGTGGTGTTGTCGCGGCTTTTTGCAGGGGAACGCCTATTCTGCATCTCATTGGCGTTAGTTGCCAGTGTCATCTGTGGCGTTGTTTTTTGCAGCTGCTATCGCAGGAAAAGTGGTGATATCAGCTGTTTGCTACAGCTTGTGAATAGTGCGATGAATTTATCGCCACTTTGGCAGCTATAAAGTGCCACTAACGTGGCGATAGGTCCTTTAGAATATGCCCCTCAGAGTACCAAAAATTGATTTACACTCGTAAATCAACTATTTTGTGCAAAAAAATTTAACTTGGATGTAACAGTGTCTTTGTGAATCAAATACGTTACACTGTGTACCTCCGTTTACTTAACTGTTTGTTGTTTAACACTTTCGGTCATTTCACCTTTCGTGCCCTACTCATAGAAGTATATCAAATATGAAAATAAAATGCATGGAAATAACTGCATACCGTGTGACTCCTCAGCAGGCCGTGCATTCACTAATATTGTTTTAATATTTTGTATAGTGCACTGCAGGCACACCCTCTGTAGATGGAAAGGTCACAGCAAACTAGAAGTGTTGCTGCCATCTTGTGGACTATAATACTCCACAATAATTTATTTAACTAGTAAGGATGATGCATCAGTGAATGTGAATGGGTTTCAAATGCTATTTGCAGTTCACAGAACTACGCGGAATTATGCAGAATTTTCCAGTGACTCAGCGGAATTCCGCGCAGGGAAACTCCACAACCTACGCCCAGCCTTACATTTCTAACACATTTCACACTTACCAAGGTTTGGTGCTGGCTGTGATGTGTCAAGGGTCCCACATCCTACAACAGCCGCCCTCTCCAGGGTACTCTCCACCCTGGCCTCAGCTGCAGATGGTTCTGATGCAGTGGATGGCTCTCTTCCAATCCCTTGTGCCTCTTGCAGACATGCTGCCACCCTCCCCTTGACCCTGGAGCGCAGGTCATACCAGCGCTTCTTAATGTCATCCAGGGACCTGTGTGCCACACCCAGAACATTGATGAGCTGCTGCATTCCACGCCAGATCTTTCTTTTGTCTGCTTCACAAACACTGTGTGAGACCCTCCCATATAGCTCCCCATTCATAGCTGCAGCATTCTTCCACGATTATGTCGAGCTCCTACTCCAAGAACTTGAGCTTCCTCAGCTGCTCCTTGCCACCCTTGTTACTGGCCTTGCTGCTCATGGTTTCAGTGATAGCCACACAGCAGTGCTGAAGTGTGCTGCTGCACCTGACCATGTGCTAGTGATTCTGCTCAGGACTATCCTTGGACACCACTTCCTGTTTTGGGGTCCTTCAGCTCAACTAGTGTTTTCCATGCTTTTTTTGCAATCACAATTTGCATGGGCAATATGGGCTTGTTTTTTCCGCACTCGCTATTTGCGTATGCAAAAACAGGCTTTTCTGAGGGGTACGCTATTTATGAGCGTTTACCGACGCGCAAATAGCCGCTACCCAAAATTGCGATGCAAGTCATTAGCGAATCGCAATCATGGGTTCTCTTTTGTTCGTAGATATAATTTTGTGTCTTGCAAATTGTCACATTTTGAGGCAATTTGCGAGTCGCTATTTTTACTGGTTGTACAACTGGCCCTTTAACCCTATGAGTATTTTACACAAAGTAACTGTATAAACGTGACTGGAAATGCAATAACCTGATATATGCTTACATGAGTTCTGTCAGATGGCGTTCATATCTCACCTGTAAAACTATTTATAGACTACTAAATGCTTAGCCGAATGAGTTAAACAAGCAGCACGTTTGTGCATGACGAAACATGGGTTCTACTGATGACAAAGTTGTGATTTTAAACTGGGTTACAGATTCATGCTCTATTTGCTGCTTTTTCTCAAACGTGTATCACAAATAAACAGTGATTATTCACAAAGACTCTACAAATGCAGTTGAACAAGGGAGGTTGGATAGTTCTGAGGTGTCCTTAGAAATGTGGGTGAAACACAGGGTGGCTGAGAGCTTATGACCAGCACCTATTTATTACTCAGAGCAGCAAAGACTCAGTGCCTGATTACAAGTTTGGCGTGACTTGGAGCGACTAGTGGTCTGCGTAGGAGAACCTGGCGTCTCTTAAAGCCATGTTGTTTCTGTCTCACCGATCCGTGGGAGGTGGTGCCTGACGAGACCAGAACAGCGCATGCGCGTAGTAGGAGGAACGCATACACCGGAGCACGACTGCCGGCTCGAGCGGAGGAACGGGCGGCCATGTTAGGTGTGTTCGTAGTTAGAGAGGGACAGTGGGAAATCACGGAAGAGAGGCAGGGGGGCCATTCCCAAATTAAAAGTATAATGGGACTGTGGAAGATGGGAGTTATATCTTCGTTAGTCATGAGCTGGAAAAGTAGCATAAGGGTGGAGATGGATGGTACGCTTAAACTAGAGAGAGCAGAGAGCACCTAGACTGGAATAGAGTGTAATGATTCATTGCCCTTCTCTGTTGTTTATTTTCCTTTCTAGGTTGCATCACTAGGAGCAGGACCAATCGGCCTGCATTACCAAGATATAAGGTTGTTTTTCCTTTTTCTTCACTGTGTAGTACTTAGCACTTAGGTCCTGACGAATTGATTACAATGGAAGAAACATGTTGACCTGAACAGAGGGTAGTAGATTTTTACTGTGAACCTCACATCAGTACATATCTCCCCTCCCACCTTTTAATCAAGGGAGTCAACCACCCTAATAAAGTCCCCACTGGATTGACTCACCTTTTTTAATCTACGCTCACTTCACGACTACACATTTCACCCGCGTTTATCTTCCCCTCTTACACGCATGCAAAATATGGCAGGAACAAAAGATCTCCGATAAAGAGCCCCTTCGCGGGTGCCCGTCAGACATTGCAGCGCCAGTCTGACGAGGAGCAGAACCCATATGATGAAGCATGACACCTAGCTTGCTGGGTGTGTGAGGGTTTTAGTTCCGAAAAGGGAAATTCCCCGCCCTTTTTTCCTTTTTCCTCTCTTTGTACGCTAGATTCATTTTCCTACTCACATTGGGGAACTTTGTACCCTTCTTGTGCCATTGTTCGTTCGGACATGTATACTGAACCCCGTTATATATAGTCCGTCTATGGTTCCTGCCTTTGTTGATAAATTGCTGCTGAACTGCTGACACGATCAGCCACCTTTGACTGCAGGGGATGCAGAATAGAACTAATAGCTGCAACGGATTTGTCATTCGGTTAAATCCGGGTCCCCCTTTGACCCGGCATCACCGAAACTTCTCGGCCAAAGCATTGGTATTCTTGAACCTTTTATCAGAGATGTCCTTGACATCTCGTTTAAAACTTGCACTGTTCCAAAAAAATGGAAGCTAGCTATAGTACTTCCGCTTCAGAAAAAACCTAACCTCAGTTGGGACAAGCTGGACAACCTAAGACCCATATCCCTTTTTCCCTACATGGCAAAGGTGGCGGAAAAGGTGGTCAATTCTCAAATCATGACCTTTGTAGATGAAGCTAATCTTCTCCACCCCTCGCAGTTTGGATTTCGACCCCGCCACTCTACAGAGTCTGCACTGCTCTTGGCCACCGAGATTGTTAGGCAAGGAATTGATGAGGGTCAAACCATGGCACTCATCCTGCTTGACCTAAGTGCCGCCTTTGACACTGTAGCACATTCTATCTTGCTACAGTGTCTCAATAAGGGAGGAATCAAAGGGAAGGCACTTAGATGGCTACAATCTTTTATGTTGGAAAGAGGCTTCCAGGTTAGACAGGGTGAATGCTACTCCAAACAATTCCATCTCGATCAAGGAGTTCCCCAGGGCTCTGCTCTTAGCCCCACCTTGTTTAACCTGTATGCCTCTCCTATAGCAGCGATTGTAGAGAAATACGATATCCAACTCGTATCCTATGCTGACGACACACAGCTGGCTATCTCCCTATCACGGGTGCCCGACACCGCAGCCGCCAACTTCAGTGCCTGCATGCAGGAGCTTGCCTCCTGGATGTCTAACAACTGCCTGAAGTTGAACGGCTCCAAGACTGAGGTGCTTGTGGTAGGGAGTGGCCCGTCTGTGTGGTCTTCAGCATGGTGGCCTAACTGCTTGGGCCCTACACCTAGGCCTGCACAACAGGCCAAAAATCTAGGGGTTGTATTTGACTCTGAGCTATCATTCACGCCCCAAATTAACCGGGTTGTGGGTATGTGTTTTGGAGTACTTAAAACCCTACGTAAGGTCCTTGATATGCTCCCTGTTGGAGACAGACAGACCCTCGTACACGCCTTGGTCACCTCAAGACTAGATTATGCAAATCTGCTGTATCTGGGTAGTACAGTTAGCAACATCAATCATCTCCAGGTGCTGCAGAATGCAGCGGCCAGGCTGGTGTTAAGGCTTCCGAGACGCACTTCCTCCAAAGCAGCCTTAAAATCTCTCCACTGGCTACCAATCTCTCAAAGGATCAAATTTAAAGCCCTATGTGTGTGCCACCGGATTTTAGGAGGCAGGGCACCTATCCCTCTCAACGGTCTTATTACCCCCTATAGACCTGAACGAACGCTTAGATCTTCGGATACTGGCCTTGTCAAGGTTCCTAAAATACGCAGAGCCCGGATGGGTGGAAGATCGTTCCGTTTTCTTGCAGCCAAGCACTGGAACTCATTACCGATTGAACTTCGTCTCGTACCCTCCGAGACCATGTTCCGCAGAGCCCTCAAAACATACCTGTTCCGCCTAGCACTACCCTAGTTCCACCCCCTCACTCTTCTCATTTTTAGCAACTCAGCGCAGGGACACGCCGGTGAGCGTAACTAGCGCTTTATAAAATTCCAAAATAAATAAATAAATAGGAGGCTCTGCCCACCAGTGAAACCGCCGGCCCAATCACCAGTTACTTTACAGCCAGCGTGACCATTGTGGCCCAGCCACCACATCTGAGATGGCGGAAAGGGAGAGAAATAAGGCTAAAATACACCTCTACACACCTTCTACTGTCATGGAGCCCATCAGACATGTCCTGCTGCTGATCTACCTGATTGACCACGTTTAAAACCAGCTCCGTTGTGGATGAAATCGGCAGTAAGTCATACAGCAACATGCTGCTATTGACTACTATGCAAAACTATGCCACGCCATAGACCAGGCAAGGGAGTTGGGGTCCCTAAGAACGTATACAGGGACCCTGAATGTTATTGTTTCAATAATCAAAAATACATCTGTAGGATGTCCTCTTAGGTAAGCGTCAGTGATACACTTTGTTCCACCGATGAATTGTGCAGAGTTTTACCACTCATCATTTGGAGCATGGAGTTCAGCAAAAAACACTGTATCCGCAGCATGGCATAGTTTACCAGCCTTCCCTGAAACCCTCCTCGTGAATTTGCATGGCCGCAGCAAATTCTAGTGCCATGTGCCTAGCGTGTCTGTGAACGTCTGCTTGTATTACGTTTAGAGTAAATTACTCAGGAGTGAAATGTGCCAGAATCAGCCATGGGTGTAAGCTCCTGAGACAAGATGGGCGGTCTAAGGCCCCAACATAACATTCTAAAATGGAAGTGCTTGGTAAAAGCAGCAAAGGGCAAGAGACAGAGGAGAATCAGCCTGCGCCTGCTGCACTCAACCAAGAACCGTGGAAAGGACTAGGAGCACGCAGCAGCACTAAAACCACGCAAAGGCAAGGAGAAGAAAGATGGTTTTGGCTGCCTCGGAGACCGTGGATGCGGAGCCGTACCAGCAGGATGTAAGACCCACTGGCCGTGGATAGCACGGCCCGGAGGAATGCCAGAGTTGTCAGACACTGGCCTGATCATGGGGTATCAAACGTTTTAGGAGAAGGGCAGCGGGCACAAGAGAGCCACAGTTTTGGCAGCTGGAGCCAAAAGAAACCCCGCAACAGCCAGGACTCGAGCTCCTCTCCTGTGCCCGGAGCCGAACCCCACCCAACACCACCTCCCTCGCCACTGGAGATAACTTGAGGTGAGTGGGGGGTCCCCTTAAGGACATACACACCATCACTTTTGCTGCAGTTGTAAAAAAATGCTAATGGGATTCAAGCAATAATTATAACCTATTGCCAGGTGTTGTAAGTGAAAGACGTAATTGAATTTGCCCAAACGGATGTCCTTGTCTGCTTTACAAGCAGCGAGAGGTGGCCGAGCAATACCCTGCTCTCCTGTGGTACTCCGTGGAATTAGGCATTGTTTTTCAGCAACTCCATGGAATTCAATGGAGTAAAACCACTGTACAGTGATAGTGATGTGTGCATAATTTTGTGTTCCACAACAGCCCTTCCTCAACAATATCATACCTATTAATCTTTGTCACACATCTTTTGCCCCTTCTCACTTGTCTCCCATGTTACTACTGATCTTCTCTAGTTATGCAGCTTGACATTTCCCAAGTTTTATGAAAGTGACATTGAAGTGACTGTGTATGATTCCCTCCTGAAGCGGAAGCCGGGAGGTTGCTGTGTCCCTCTGCTCTGATTATCATTATTTTTAATATTGATCCCATTGCTTGAATTACTAAGCCTTAACAATTGTTTTGTACCCCTCGCATGTGTCACTCAACTTTTAAATTGTATTTTATTATTAGCTTGAATCACTAAGCTTTTAAACCTGTTTCTCGCTCGACATTGTAGCTGGAAATTGCACTTGCACTTTGTTCTCCCCTCTTCCCCCGCTTGAAGTACTAAGCGTGGTATTTGCACCTCCCCACCCCCGCAGTCCCACACTCACCGGGCCAGACTCAGCCGACTCAAGTGCTGAGGGCATTCTTTCAGTCCCGGGCGAGCTCACAATCGCAGCGGCCATCTTAGGTGGGGGAAGCACCAGCACGCATTCTAGTGGCGAGCATAAAAGGGGCACCCAGAGCAAGGTATCGACCTAACTTTGTGTATGATTCCCTCCTGAGGCGGAAGCCGGGAGGTTGCTTTGTCACTCTGCTCTGATTATCATTATTTTTAATATTGATCCCATCGCTTGAATTACTAAGCCTTAACAATTGTTTTGTACCCCTCGCATGTGTCACTCGACTTTTAAATTGTATTTTATTATTAGCTTGAATCACTAAGCTTTTAAACCTGTTCCTCGCTCGACATTGTAGCTGGAAATTGCACTTGCACTTTGTTCTCCCCTCTTCCCCCGCTTGAAGTACTAAGCGTGGTATTTGCACCTCCCCACCCCGCAGTCCCACACTCACCGGATCAGTCTCAGCCGACTCAGGCGCTGAGGGCATTCCTTCAGTCCCGAGCGAGCTCAAAATCACAGCGGCCATCTTAGGTGGGGGAAGCGTCAGCACGCATTCTAGTGGCCAGCATAAAAAGGGACGGGCATGCCTCCGCGCAGCGGACGTGACCAGCGGACGCGCCGGACCCGCACCGGAGTCGTGCCAGAGTCCTGCCTGTCTGCACCCGTCCGCGACCATGACGCGGCCATGGTGGCTAGCAACTCAGGTGGTCTCGGCACCATCCCCATCATTGCCTACGGGAGGGAGTCATTAATGAATCTTAAACCCATAAATTGTAACTTCTCGCATATCCCACTACCCAACCCCAGCACCTATCCCCTTCCTTACATTCCCTGCAGCCTTGGAAAGGCTCTATGTAATTCCACGAAGCAATGCCCCCTCTTACAGGTACCCGCTCGACACCCCCCTGCCAGTAACAACATTAGTATCAAAGCGGGCTTAATAAACTGTCGTTCATTAGTTAAACACTCTCTAGACATAGCTCAAACCTTGGAGGACAACATGTGGGATCTCCTCTTTCTAACTGAAACTTGGTTGGGGGATGAAACCAACCCCGCCCTATGCCTTGCCGTTCCTCCTGAATATAATATCTTGTGTGCCAATAGACAGAGTCATAATCCGGGCGGAGGTGTAGCGATAATCTATAGATCACAATGGACTATTTCCTCCTTCCCCTATGCTCAAATAGACTCCATCGAAGCATTACCATTCTGCATTAAACTCGCCGCCAACATAACATGTTCAGGCCTACTGGTCTATTGTCCCCCCAAATCCAAGCCTTCCCATCTCCCAGTTCTCTTTGACAATGTTCTTCATGCTAGCTCCCACTATGCGAACTTCACTCTGCTTGGAGATTTTAACCTCCATGTGGAAAATGCTTCTGACCACACCAATTTTAATTTCCTTTCCACCTTATCTGACGGTGGTTTAAATCAATTGGTCTCTAATCCGACCCACAAGGCAGGACATACACTTGACCTGATCTGCTCTAACTTGGCAGACATCTCCATTAGTGAACCCCTCCCAGTGATCTGGTCGGATCATTTCTTCATCCCTTTCTCCATCCTTTTACATCATCAAGACAGACCCAGACTCCGGGCCAAAACAGTTGGCCGTAACTGGAGTAAGATTACTCCAGAAAGTTTAGCAGCTCATTTTACTTCAGCCGCCCCCTTAGAAGACACAGACTTGGATTCTAGGCTAACCGATTTTAACAACTGGATCTCTTCCGCCATGGATATTCTCGCTCCCATTAGGCCCATCAAAACCTTTTGAGCTGCCCCCACCGCACCCTGGTACTCTGATGAATTGCATAAATGCAAATCAGCATGTAAACTCCTGGAGAGATGTTGTAGACAATCATACTCTCCTGACAGTAAACTTAAATATAAATTAGCCCTTCAAGAATATAGGAAGAGGATAATCGATCACAAGAGAATCTACCTGGAGGAGAAAATTAACCGGGCACAAGGCTCCTCTAGGGAAATTTTCAACACCGTCAGATCTTTTACCGATCCTATGGCCCTCAAACGACAATCCCCAGTGTCAAAATCTCTTTGCAATCGCCTCTCGGATTATTTTGAGGAAAAAATCGCCTCTATATATGATAACTCCTTCCCATGTAACAACAGCCCAGGCTCTATCGATAAATCTATAGTCCACTCAGATTCCGACCCTGTCTTCACAAGTTTTGAAGAGATTACCTTGGAACGCTCTCTGGCAGAATTACAAAAATGTAGATCAGGATCACCCACTGACCCCTGTCCGGCCAAACAATATAAAACCTTGGCCCCTCTTCTCAACCCCATTCTGAATGGTATATGGAACGACTCCCTCTGGACCGGCATCTTCCCAGACTCCTGGAAGCATGCCCGATTGGATTCCATTCTCAAAAAACCTAATGCTGACCCTAACGAACCAGCCAACTATAGGCCTATCTCGCTATTACCCGCCCCTCCTAAGGTACTTGAAAATTTAGTTCACCAGCAACTAGCTGGCTTCCTCGAAACCCACGGTGCTTTTCATGACTCACAACACGGGTTCAGACCCGGTTACAGTACCGAGTCGGCGCTAATAGAAATGGCCGACTCCGTGAGATGGAAGCTGGATGAAGGGTCTAGAGCGGTGTTGGTGCTGCTCGACTTGTCAGCAGCATTCGACACCGTTTCCCACCCTGTCCTTCTTGACCGTCTCTGGTCTAAAGGCATTCAAGGTAAGGCATTGGAATGGCTTGCCTCCTTCTTAATCGGACGCAGGCGGTGTTCACCCCCCTTCACCTCGGATAGCCTCCCGCTTAAGTGGGGTGTCCCGCAGGGTTCCTCACTAAACCCCCTCCTATTCAATGTCTACTTCTCCCCCCTGGCCGAGATCATTGCTCAATCAGGTGTAAAGGCTACCTCATATGCTGACGACATCCAGCTTTTGTTTTCCTATGACAACCCCACTCAGTCCACTTTTGATCCATTAAAAAATTGCCTCCGTAATATTTCCCAATGGATGGACAACAACTTCCTTCAGCTTAATGCCAAAAAAACCGATGTTCTCTTCTTCCACCAGCCCTCCCCATTAGACTCCAATCTCTGGTGGCCCCTCGACCTGAGCTTGCCCCCCTCTCCCAAGGAATCAGTAAAAAACCTTGGGGTTAGATGGGATCCCAGCCTCTCATTGCATAAACAAGTCCAGACGGTGTCCGCTGCCTGTTTTTCAAAAATCAGGATGGTCAAAAAATTCATCAATTTCCTACCTAGTAACACCAGGAAAACAATCGTCCAGGCACTGATCACGTCCCACCTAGATTACGCTAATGGCCTCTACATAGGACTTGCATCTGGCCTCTGCATCGATTTCAAACGGTCCAGAAAGCTGCAGTCCGGCTGGTCTGTGGCATCTCCCTACGTGAGCACATCTCGCCACATCGGCAAAGACTCCACTGGTTACCAATTCAAAAAAGGGCAGAATTCAAAGCCCTAACTCTGGTCCACCGGGCACTTAAGGGAAAGAGCTCTGCATACCTTTCCTCCTGCCTCCGCCCCTACAGCAATGCCAGACTCCTCCGATCCAGCTCAGAAAATCTTCTTATCACCCCAAGATTTAAAAAAGTACGCTCAGGGGGTACAACGTTCCTAGTATGCACTGCCTCCCAATGGAACAAGCTCCCTATCTCCATTCGGATGATCCAGGAAGAGCTACCATTCCGTAAAGCCCTGAAAACATTCCTATTTTGCTAGTCCCCTCTGAGTCAGATTCAGTTTACAATCACACAGGAGCACCGGGACACCCCGTTGGGGTAGCTGCGCGCTATACAAAATACACTAAATAAAATAAATACAACTACTAGGAGGCCTTGTGACTGGAACTCTTACCAATATGCTATATTTCTTTTGCCCTTTCTCACTTGTCTTCCATGTCACTACTCATCTTCACTAGTCATGCAGCTTGCCATTTCTCAAGTGTTGGGAAGGTAGCAATGAAAATATGCCACTATTACCATTACGCCCTGTCACTACAACTCCAGCCAAGATGCTATAGTGAATGTGATACACTCAAATTGCACATATCCCAGGCCCTGTTTTGTTGTCAAAGAAACATCGGTATGGATGTGGCATTAAAGTGAATCACACCTTCTCTGCTACAATTCTGGACTGGACTATCACACATTACCCACATCAAAAGGCAATATCAGTTAATGGAATTACATAGAATCACTGTGAGAACCATTCTAAGAGCACAATGGAAGCACTCTCTGCAGGATAGCTGTGCCTCTATCAGGTGGAAACCTGAAAGGCTGGATCCCTGGGGCACAATACTTTTTGCACATGTCTCACAAACTACATGTGCACTGGACTGGGGAATTGAAGTGTATCAGGGACAACCAATGGCATAACCAAGTGTCATGTATGGCTAAGTGCAGCTTATGAAAACGAAAACAGCACCAACAGCATGTGGCACACATCTAGGTGAAGTAGCTGTAGAATACACTGCAGAATTAACAAATGTCCATGCAGACCTTCACAAAGGTTTGACAAGTTGACACCTTCGAAGTGTGGGTACATAAATATCTAACTTCAACACATGAAACACATATCCAACCTACCTAATAAGGAGAGAAGTGCAACCTAAATGACGCTGACAGTGGCCAAGCTGAAATACTTACCCTATAACATGTCACCAAATGCAATGTCTACTCCATATGGATATCAACCCACATAGACAGCTATCCAACATTCCCCCTTGTCATGTCTAGCTCCAACACTGGCTTCAAGGTCATATCATACTAACCACTTCAATTGGACTAATATCTTCCAAACTGTGGCCAGTCCATGTATTGCCCATGTGCCACAGCACAATGCTGTGCAAACAAACTTGCCCTTACTGGCACTGCCAGGGAACCTCCTCACAAAGGAGCATCCAGTGGGCATAGCAGGCCCCTCGAAATGGCACCACTTGGGAAGGGGAGGAAGAGGTTTAGGGAGTGGTAGGTGTGTCCTTGGAAGAGGGTTTGGGTTTGGGGGCTTTGGGGCTGGGTTTAGGTTTAGGGGGTTTTCTCTCTGTTTTTTTCTTTTTTGCGCAGAGAAGAAGGGGGTGGGGAGGCTATTTTTCAGGGGTGGAGTTTAAAGTGGAAGGGATGGGTTTGGTGTGTGAGGGCGTTTTGGGACTTTGGGAGGGGTGGCGTCAGCTTTCACAGGGGTAAGGGCAAAGGCAAACATGACAGATTAACAGAGAAAATGGGTAGTGTGTTCAGGATGGAGTTCGGGTTGGGAGGAAGAGGGAGTGGAAGTGTGAGATGGGTCTGCTGTCTGCACTGTGTATTGTGTAGATGTCTGTTGTGTGGGTGACTGTGAACATTTGCTTTTTTTGGTGTGAGAGTTGTGGATGTGCTGGGTGCTGTAGAGAGGTCTGTGGCCATTGGTGCTGTGTCCGAGGAAATGATTGTTGTGGAGGGATCTGTGGCTGTTGGTGTGGTGTCTGGGGATAGGGGTGTTGTGGATGGATCTGTGGCTGTTGGTGTGGTGTCTGGGGATATGGGTGATGTGGAAGTGTCTGCGGCTTTTGGTGCATTGTCTGCGTGAATTCTGGGTGTTGCGGAGGGGTCTGTGGATGAGTGTGGGTCCTACGGTTATGGGTGTGTCTGTGGAGCGCTCTATATGTGTTGTTTTGCAGCATGGGGGTATACTGGGGTTGTGGGGGTAGTGATTGAATGTATGTTTGAATTGTTTTGAAGTATTGCAAACGCTTGTGTCTGTTAAAGTGTGTGCATGCTTAGGTGTGTGCATGCTTGGGATACGAAAAGAAATAGGGAATTTGGATGGAGATAGGGAAGGGGCAGGAGGTGGGGTGGAAGGTTGGGAGGTTGAGGGGTGCTGTGAAGGAGGAGACCAGATCCTGTAAAGATCTTTGTAGGGCAGACATGGCAATGTGAATGCCTTTGAGGTAGTGTTAGACCTAGGGGTTTCCTAGCCAACACGTGGATAGCATGGCACAGAGGGAAAGACTAATTCCAAAGGCTTAATGTGTTAAGCTTGCGTAATAACCTTTCAGGAACCCAGCGCCCATCCACTCCAAAAACGACACTACACCTTGATAGAAAAATACGGCTTGTATTTTATAAAATGGATTCTTTGCTCTTCTTATTCTTTTCTGTATTTATCACATTAGTGCATCATTTTTCAAATTACTGCAATTTCAGCACTTAATACATTTCATAACACGTTTTAGTATCAGTTTACATGACCCTCCTTTTTCCTAGAGAATTCAATACACTACAGTTACACACAGTAAGATTAATGAGTTAGATGATTCCCTAGAGGGAACCAGAGTGTACTTCACCCTCACGCCTGCAGGATCAAAACGCTCCAACATTCACTGTAACACAATACTTCACAATGGTTGGCACGGCTGTATCACTAGGAAAGAATAGGTAGGTTAACATCACATTTCACTTTGCCTCCAGTGACATTTCCCCTGCTGTCATAAATACAGCTTGACAGGATCTTAACACACTGTTTCCTCTGATCGTGTGACTGTTTCTACACTTTCCCCTGTGCTAGGGATTCAGCCTTTCTCTCCTTATTTCTTTGATCTAAACCACCCCCACGAGTTCCACTCTCTCCTCTCAATCTCCTCTCCCTACTCGCTTGGCAGTCCTTGTGTTCATCAGAATTAGTTCACTTAAAGCTTGCTCGTATTGTGGCAGAATAGTTCAGGGAAATTACTCTGGCCGGATTCTATTTCTTGCGGGAATCACCTGACCTCCTTTTAGGCACCGCTCCTCCTAGAACTGACTCCACCCTTCGCCCAATGGATGCCCCAGCTTACTTTTATCTCCGCTGGTGTCCTTTTGCCTGTGCGAGTCAGTCTCAGGGGGCGGCCTCACCACGGGGGTCGGAAGGCCGGCATTCGGCGCTCTTCTACATCAGCCGGGTATAGAGCGGTACGTCCTCCTGCGGCGATGGCGGGTTGCGTCACAGCCCCTCACGATCTCCTCACCAGTGCTGGCGCTGTTCCTCCCTCTGCGCAGGTTCGCCTTCTCCGCTGACGCTGAAGACGGCTCCGGAAGCTCTTCCTCCGCCCCGCCATTGCTGGCGTTAGTCTGTCTTCTATTCTGACGGCTCCGCTGAACAGCTGAGACCCAGGTTCACCAATGCCGCCTCAGAGTGCTCCACGCAGATTAGACGACTTTCCTCCCAGCAGTTGCCACGGTCTTCGCTGCTCTCTCCTCACGGTGAGTGTGCTTCGCAGACACTGCGGTTGCGATATTAGCTCACTTTGCTTCTTCACTGGAGGGTCGGGACCACGGGGTAGACAAAGGAAATAATAGCAAGAGTGTCCCCGGGGTGTATGAACCCCCGCTAATGTCTAGTTACACCGATAGAATCTCCGGTGCCTTTGAGGTGAAAGGTGCATAGGTAGTTTCCAGACTCAGTGGGGTTTGGTCGGTTCCAAGGGGGTCACATCCGAATAGGACACAGCCGGCCACAGGTCGATTGCGCCCCTACTGGTGCAAAGCTCTCCTCTGGTATTCGCCTCTCTCCACACCGGTCAATGCTATCTCTCTGGTCACGGGCTTACACAAAATGGCCACCCCTATTCTTGCCTTTTATAGGCTGTCATCAGGCTCTCAGAACCAGCCAGGAGTTTCTAGAACCTTCTACATACAACCCAATGGGTCAGCATTGCAAAGCTGACCGTTATGTCAGTTGGTGGACTCCATTTTAGGTTTCTTGGTTCTCACAAAATTTTTCATGAGGATGACTAGGCCTCAAGGGAAAGGCGAAACGTCCTGCTCAAGGAACACCTAACCCCCCGGTCAATGCGGACAACCAAAAATCCGGGTGGACATATAAAAAAAAAAATAATAACACTCAGAGGCCAAAAGGGACAAAATAAATCATAATTGTGAGGGGACCCTCAAAAGCAGACAGGTCTAACATGCGTCCCCCCCAGCTGAAAGTGGGGAGAACTAAGCAATCCCTTGGGAGTTCTCATCACTAAGGCGGAAATACCTAGAGAGACCGTCTGCATTGGCGTGGTCCTCTCCAGGCCGATGTTCCACCCGGAAGTCCATTCCCTGTAGAGAGATGGACCACCTCAACAACTTGGGATTCTCCCCCTTCATTTGCATCAGCCAACGAAGGGGCCGGTGGTCGGTCTGAACCAGGAAGTGCGAGCCAAATAAGTATGGACGCAACTTCTTCAGAGCCCAAACCACCACAAAGGCTTCCCTCTCTATAGTACTCCACCTCTGTTCCCTGGGGAGTAGTCTCCTGGAGAGGAAGACCACGGGTTGATCCAAGCCCTCATCATTTAGTTGCGATAACACTGCCCCAATGCCATGTTCGGATGCATCTGTTTGGACAATAAACTCTCTTGAAAAATCAGGAGCCCTAAGTATTGGAGCAGTACACAATGCTTGTTTTAAAGTCACGAAGGCTCGCTGACAAGCCTCCGTCCAGACTACCCTTTGAGGTTGTTTCTTGGAGGTAAGTTCAGTGAGGGGTGCCACAATGGTGCCATACCCCTTCACGAAGCGACGGTAGTATCCAGTGAGGCCCAGGAAGGCTCGGACCTCAGTTTGGGTCTTGGGGGGCTCCCAGGCCATGATAGCCTCAATCTTCGCCTGGAGAGGCTGCACCGTCCCTCTGCCAACCAAGTGGCCTAGGTACACCACCGACCCCTGCCCGATCTGACACTTGCTGGCCTTGATTGTCAAGTCAGCCTGTTGCAGGGCCTGGAGAACAGCTTGCAAGTGTTGCAAATGATCCTCCCAGCTACTACTGAAGACAGCAATGTCATCCAGATAAGCAGCAGAAAAAGCTTCCATACCAGAGAGGACCTTGTTCACCAGCCGCTGAAAAGTGGCAGGGGCGTTCTTGAGCCCAAAGGGCATCACGCAGAACTGGTAGTGACCCTGAGGCGTGGAGAAGGCTGACTTTTCCTTTGCTCCATCAGTAAGGGAATCTGCCAGTACCCAGAAGTAAGGTCAAAGGTACTTAAGTATTGGGCAGCTCCCAGCCGGTCAATAAGTTCATCCGCCCTGGGGATCGGATGAGCATCAGTCTTCGCTACTGAATTTAGTCCTCGGTAATCCACACAGAATCTCAATTCAGGCGTGGCGCCCGGTGGGGCAGCTTTTGGTACCAAAACCACCGGACTGGACCAAGGGCTATTGGAAGGTTCAATTACTCCTAGTTCCAGCATCTTGGCTACTTCACCATGGATGCTGGCCTTCACCTTGTCTGACAGCCGGTAGATCTTAGACTTCACCGGTGGGCTGTCTCCTGTGTCCATATCATGGGTACACAGGTGGGTCCTTCCCGGGACAAGGGAGAACAGTGAGGAAAATTGCTCCAGGATCTGGCGGCAATCTCTCTGCTGTTCAGGAGTCAGGGATGGTGAGAGAATCACTCCCTCCACCGACCCATCCTTTTCTTGAGACGAGAAAAGATCAGGGAGAGGTTCGCTTTCCTCCTCCTCTGCTCCATCGGTCACCATCATCAAGACGACCTCGGGCCTCTCATGGTGTGGCTTGAGGCGATTGCCATGAAGCACCCGGTGGGGCTGTCTCGGGGTCTTAAGGTCCACCAAGTATGTGGCCTTACCCTTTTTCTCCAATACCTCAAAGGGGCCTGTCCAACGATCTTGAAGGGCATTTAGCTCTCCAGGTTCCATCACCCACACTTTTTGTCCAGGCTCCAGTTCCACTGGGTGAGCATTGTGGTCATACCACTCCTTCATTACTGCTTGGCTGGCTTCCAAGTTGTCAGAAGCTTGCTTCCACAACTTGGCCATTTGGCTCCGGAAGGCCAGCATGTAGCTCACCACGTCCTGGGGAAGCTTCCTGGGAGTCTTTTCCCATCCGTCCTTCACCAGGCTGAGAGGACCCCGTACAGGGTGCCCATACAGAAGTTCGAAGGGGCTGAAGCCCACTCCCTTCTGTACTAAGCAACAAGAAGAGATGCCAGTGCTGAAAACATTTATTCCATACTAGCATTGATCAACCACAAACAGAAGATTAATTCCAGAGAGGGTATTGTATTGTATTGTATTTATTATTTGTAACGCGCAACTGTCACCCTACGGGTATCCTGGCGCCAACAGGAAGTAGTCAGATGGAAACAAACAATACACTGGCTGTCATGTCCTACAAAAACAAACCGCCTGGACTGTTAGATAGGCTCAGGAAAAAATCAAACTTTGACGAACAGCCATGTTTTCAGGCTCTTTCTGAACCCCAGCAAGGTGTCCATTTGCCTGATATTCTGGGGGAGCTCATTCCACAGCCTAGATGCAGAAGTGCAGAAAGCTCTGCCTCCCATCCTTGATCTCCTAATCCTGGTAGTTGCTGCCAGACCCAAGCTGGAGGAGCGCAGGGACCTTGTAGGCTTATACCAGGTGAGCCTTTCCTGTAAGGGAATAGGTCCCATGTTGTGCAGGGCTCTATACACAATACATAGGGACTTAAAAGCGATTCTGCTCCCGATTGGCAGCCAATGTAAATCTCTAAGCGCCAACGTAGTGGAAGAGCTACGAGGTCTTTTGAGAGCCAGCTTAGCCGCTATAGACTGGACCCTCTGGAGCCCCTGTAAGATGTATAAGGGGGCTCCTAGATATAGAGAGTTACAATAGTCCAGTCTGGCCAGGATCACACTCCTGACCACTAGCGGTCTAGACTCATCAGGCAAAAGGGGCAGAATCTGTCTGAGTGCTTTCAACAATCCAAAACAGACACTGATGGTTTTATTGGTCTGGGAGGTCATTTGGAGATCTGCATCAAACAGTACCCCTAAGTTACGCACAGTCTTCACTGGGATGCAAGGATCAGCTCCCGGCGCAAGCCTGATCTCGCAAGAAGGTTGGTGACTCAGTTTAGCTGACGAACAATAAACCACCTCCGTCTTCCCTTCGTTAAATTGGAGGGAGTTTATTTTCAGCCACCTGGAGACCCTACTCATGCAGTCCTGAAAGGTATTGCTGTTTAATTGCAATTTTATTTTATAAAAAGTCTACAATTTTGATATAAATTTTACTGTACATCAGAGAAGAACCAAGGAGGAAAATCAAAAAATGGACGGATACATTATATTACATTCGGCTGAAATCATCAAACACTCAAAAATTCAGTCATATCACATTCACAACGCATTCAAACTTGACTCAAGCACTCTAAGTAAAAGAACCAGGTCTGCTTGAATTTGATAACAAATGGAAAACAATTTTTTTGAAAATAGTACAAAACCAAAGAATTTTTTCTTTCAAACATTCATTTTAACTTGAAACACGTGGTTAATGTACTCAAAAATTGTAAGGGGTTAACAAATCAACTCCTATACGAGAGAGCAGACCGTAGAGATGTTAGGCCTACGCGTTTCGAATCTCCTTTAATTCAGCGGAGATTCTCATCAGGGCCTCAGGCGGCTAAAAGAGAGAAAAACAGAAAACATACACATAGAATGATTTGTGAACATAGATACTAACAATTGTGGTAGAACAATTACAAACATTGCATATACCCGATATTTTACATAAAGGAGGCACACTTGGAGTCTCAAAACTTAGTGAACCACACGGGCAAAGAAAGGGGAGAACAATGACTTTTATCAGAAACAGTGCGAGTAGGTAACCACTCCAAAGTAAGGTGGATTTGTCACGGCAATGCCAGCGTAAACCTGGAGGACTTACCACGGATAATCCTAGGACCTGCGTGGGACCAAGGGGCCAGGGGAGCTTCTCTGAAAAAAGACCGCCTGTAATTTTAAACAAAACAATCTAATGGAACCGTGACGCTAAATGGATTGAAACATGTAGCTAGCAAATCATAATAAAGTTGACTTACCGCGCTGTAAGAATCAAAAAACACAGGCGGTGAAAAGGGGGGAATTGCCAGGGCGAACAATCTGAAATCAAATTGAAACAACTCAGCAGTGGCCCAAAACAAGTAGAGTTTATAGATGTCACAGGTGAGTCACAACCTCTAAAGGAAAGAGGTGAAGGCAAATACCTTTAAATAAAGATGGAAACGCCTGAACAGAAGATGTCAGCTTGAAGGGAAACCAAGAACCTTCAGAATTTAGGAGGACGGAGTGTGGATTATTAAACCACCAGCTTGTGAACCTGGATGGTTAGAAAAACGATAAAAGGACCAATTAGTGCCAGGGACTTGAGGTGCGAGTTCTAGTTCATGGACGGGACCTAGACGTATCTCACCTATAATGGAAATATCCGTCGCAACACTTGGCTGGAGGAGGTGCGCTACATCACCAACACAGGCGGCTATTTAGCGTGTGCTGAAAAAATAATAAGAAACAAAGGGTAATTCACGGTACAGGGCCAGGCAGAAAGAGGCTGCGCCAATATTAAGGCAGTCAGGGGGTCTGGTGCCAACACTTACCAAGAAGTCGCGGTTCAAGATGCAAATAAATGCGAGGGGTCCCGGCGGCGTCGAAGCGAGTACTAATCACTCGCGCAGGCGTATTGGCCCGCAGGATGATGCGCTGCCGTTTTATACCATGCGCGGACAAAGCGACCCAACAAGAGGGCGGGTCTTTGAATTAGAGACGGTACATGCGCGGTAGAGAGACACTCTCCGCGGGAAGGGGGGCGTTACCTTTTGTACCATGCGCGGGCAATCCGTCCCACCAAGGGGGCGGATCTTAGTATTAGAGACGGCGCATGCGCGGTAGAGAGACACTCTCCGCGAAAAGGGGGCATCTCGGAATAATTAAGACCCAAATAATAAAAAGGGAAAAATGAACCGTAGTGAAGTGGTAGTTCCACACGTCACGCAAAAAAGTGATGGTTATGCATGTAAGGGTTGGTGCATGCGTGGTAAAGAATTCCTCTCCGCGAGGAAAAGGGCAAATTAGGTTTTTGTGCACCTAAATGCTCGCAGAAAAACTGCTTAAACTACACAGTAGATCAGAGAAGTTTCCCCATAGGTAAAAAGTTAGCTCAGAAGCGGGCTGGAGAGACTGTTGCTGGGAAGGTAAGGACCGAGGGGTGTCTGACGTGTTTTATCTGAACAGGGATCATAATTTAAAAATTTCAGATAGCTCATTAAGACCTGACACGGCTGTGTCAAATTTCACGATTAACATTGCTTCCCTTTTGGATAGCTGGAGGCTCAAGTCACCTCCTTGCGGATCTTTTTCTATCCTGGAAATCACTGTCCATTGGAACTCATTGAGTCCATGTTGCATTCTAATCCAGTGGTTGACCAACGGAGCATTGTCAACCTGTCTCTTCAGTCTCGACTTATGTTGTGAGATGCGTTGGCGCACTTCTTGTTCAGTTTTGCCGATGTAGAGGCAATCACAAGGGCATTTTATGCCATACACGACGAATTTTGACTTACAATTGCTGAATACCTCGTGCTTCCAGGATATTCCCTTATGTTGAAAAACGGAGCCCTGTATGGTGGTAGCACAGCATAGGCATGTGCCACATTTGTGGTGGCCTAATATGGGTGCCAATCCCATCATTTGACGGAGGGATGGTTGGGTTTTAGTTGGCATGGCAGCCCTCACCAGATGGTTCGCAACGCTGTTCTCTTTCTTAAACGCAAACAGCGGTGGGTCTCTCAAGCTTCCATCCAGATTCTTGACCAAGTGCCAGTTTTGACCGATAATGCGCTTCAATTGGTTGGCATTAGGGCAAAAGGTAGTCACACATACCTGGCGTTTCTGATCTGGTTTCTTCTTGCGTTCCAATAATGTTTCACGGGGAGTCCACCTGGCTCTTTTCATACAGTCCTTAACCAATCTTTTTGGGTAACCTCTGTCGCAAAGTTTGGAAACAAGTTTTTCCGCGTGAAGGGAAAAGTCATTGACATCTGTACAATTTCTGCGTACACGCAGAAACTGCCCATAAGGCAAGTTTTCTCTTAAAGATCTTGGGTGGTTACTCTGAAAAAGTAACGCCTTATTGTGGTCTGTTGGTTTTACAAACAGAGTAGTAGCCAACTTGCCATTTTTGGGAAACACTTCAACATCCAAAAAAGCAATTGTGGTTGCAGAATAGGAAAGACTGAATTGGATGTCTAATGTTCTAGTGATCTGGCCTCCTTTGCTTTGAAGAAGAATTATTTCTGCTTCAACAAGGAGTTCTACTTTCAAGTAAAGGGAGTAGCGATGGGGTGTCCCTTTGCCCCAGAATTAGCAGTGCTCTTCATGTCGATGTATGAGGATAGGTATATACATCAGAATAATCCCTTTGCTGAATACATTAGCAAGTAGTATCGTTTTATCGACGATGTTTTCATGGTGTGGACCGGAGGAAGTAACAACTTAACCCTATTTCACCAATGGCTCAACACTAGAACATTAGACATCCAATTCAGTCTTTCCTATTCTGCAACCACAATTGCTTTTTTGGATGTTGAAGTGTTTCCAAAAAATGGCAAGTTGGCTACTACTCTGTTTGTAAAACCAACAGACCGCAATAAGGCGTTACTTTTTCAGAGTAACCACCCAAGATCTTTAAGAGAAAACTTGCCTTATGGGCAGTTTCTGCGTGTACGCAGAAATTGTACAGATGTCAATGACTTTTCCCTTCACGCGGAAAAACTTGTTTCCAAACTTTGCGACAGAGGTTACCCAAAAAGATTGGTTAAGGACTGTATGAAAAGAGCCAGGTGGACTCCCCGTGAAACATTATTGGAACGCAAGAAGAAACCAGATCAGAAACGCCAGGTATGTGTGACTACCTTTTGCCCTAATGCCAACCAATTGAAGCGCATTATCGGTCAAAACTGGCACTTGGTCAAGAATCTGGATGGAAGCTTGAGAGACCCACCGCTGTTTGCGTTTAAGAAAGAGAACAGCGTTGCGAACCATCTGGTGAGGGCTGCCATACCAACTAAAACCCAACCATCCCTCCGTCAAATGATGGGATTGGCACCCATATTAGGCCACCACAAATGTGGCACATGCCTATGCTGTGCTATCCCCATACAGGGCTCAGTTTTTCAACATAAGGGAATATCCTGGAAGCACGAGGTATTCAGCAATTGTAAGTCAAAATTCGTCGTGTATGGCATAAAATGCCCTTGTGATTGCCTCTACATCGGCAAAACTGAACAAGAAGTGCGCCAACGCATCTCACAACATAAGTCGAGACTGAAGAGACAGGTTGACAATGCTCCGTTGGTCAACCACTGGATTAGAATGCAACATGGACTCAATGAGTTCCAATGGACGGTGATTTCCAGGATAGAAAAAGATCCGCAAGGAGGTGACTTGAGCCTCCAGCTATCCAAAAGGGAAGCAATGTTAATCGTGAAATTTGACACGGCCGTGTCAGGTCTCAATGAGCTATCTGAAATTTTTAAATTATGATCCCTGTTCAGATAAAACACGTCAGACACCCCTCGGTCCTTACCTTCCCAGCAACAGTCTCTCCAGCCCGCTTCTGAGCTAACTTTTTACCCATGGGGAAACTTCTCTGATCTACTGTGTAGTTTAAGCAGTTTTTCTGCGAGCATTTAGGTGCACAAAAACCTAATTTGCCCTTTTCCTCGCGGAGAGGAATTCTTTACCATGCATGCACCAACCCTTACATGCATAACCATCACTTTTTTGCATGACGTGTGGAACTACCACTTCACTTCGGTTCATTTTTCCCTTTTTATTACTTGGGTCTTAATTATTCCGAGATGCCCCCTTTTCGCGGAGAGTGTCTCTCTACCGCGCATGCGCCGTCTCTAATACTAAGATCCGCCCCCTTGGTGGGACGGATTGCCCGCGCATGGTACAAAAGGTAACGCCCCCCTTCCCGCGGAGAGTGTCTCTCTACCGCGCATGTACCGTCTCTAATTCAAAGACCCGCCCTCTTGTTGGGTCGCTTTGTCCGCGCATGGTATAAAACGGCAGCGCATCATCCTGCGGGCCAATACGCCTGCGCGAGTGATTAGTACTCGCTTCGACGCCGCCGGGACCCCTCGCATTTATTTGCATCTTGAACCGCGACTTCTTGGTAAGTGTTGGCACCAGACCCCCTGACTGCCTTAATATTGGCGCAGCCTCTTTCTGCCTGGCCCTGTACCGTGAATTACCCTTTGTTTCTTATTATTTTTTCAGCACACGCTAAATAGCCGCCTGTGTTGGTGATGTAGCGCACCTCCTCCAGCCAAGTGTTGCGACGGATATTTCCATTATAGGTGAGATACGTCTAGGTCCCGTCCATGAACTAGAACTCGCACCTCAAGTCCCTGGCACTAATTGGTCCTTTTATCGTTTTTCTAACCATCCAGGTTCACAAGCTGGTGGTTTAATAATCCACACTCCGTCCTCCTAAATTCTGAAGGTTCTTGGTTTCCCTTCAAGCTGACATCTTCTGTTCAGGCGTTTCCATCTTTATTTAAAGGTATTTGCCTTCACCTCTTTCCTTTAGAGGTTGTGACTCACCTGTGACATCTATAAACTCTACTTGTTTTGGGCCACTGCTGAGTTGTTTCAATTTGATTTCAGATTGTTCGCCCTGGCAATTCCCCCCTTTTCACCGCCTGTGTTTTTTGATTCTTACAGCGCGGTAAGTCAACTTTATTATGATTTGCTAGCTACATGTTTCAATCCATTTAGCGTCACGGTTCCATTAGATTGTTTTGTTTAAAATTACAGGCGGTCTTTTTTCAGAGAAGCTCCCCTGGCCCCTTGGTCCCACGCAGGTCCTAGGATAGCATTATCCGTGGTAAGTCCTCCAGGTTTACGCTGGCATTGCCGTGACAAATCCACCTTACTTTGGAGTGGTGACCTACTCGCACTGTTTCTGATAAAAGTCATTGTTCTCCCCTTTCTTTGCCCGTGTGGTTCACTAAGTTTTGAGACTCCAAGTGTGCCTCCTTTATGTAAAATATCAGGTATATGCAATGTTTGTAATTGTTCTACCACAATTGTTAGTATCTATGTTCACAAATCATTCTATGTGTATGTTTTCTGTTTTTCTCTCTTTTAGCCGCCTGAGGCCCTGATGAGAATCTCCGCTGAATTAAAGGAGATTCGAAACGCGTAGGCCTAACATCTCTACGGTCTGCTCTCTCGTATAGGAGTTGATTTGTTAACCCCTTACAATTTTTGAGTACATTAACCACGTGTTTCAAGTTAAAATGAATGTTTGAAAGAAAAAATTCTTTGGTTTTGTACTATTTTCAAAAAAATTGTTTTCCATTTGTTATCAAATTCAAGCAGACCTGGTTCTTTTACTTAGAGCGCTTGAGTCAAGTTTGAATGCGTTGTGAATGTGATATGACTGAATTTTTGAGTGTTTGATGATTTCAGCCGAATGTAATATAATGTGTCCGTCCATTTTTTGATTTTCCTCCTTGGTTCTTCTCTGATGTACAGTAAAATTTATATCAAAATTGTAGACTTTTTATAAAATAAAATTGCAATTAAACAGCAATACCCTCTCTGGAATTAATCTTCTGTTTGTGGTTGATCAATGCTAGTATGGAATAAATGTTTTCAGCACTGGCATCTCTTCTTGTTGCTTAGTATATCGTCTCAGCCTTGCTGAATAGAGCCAGCCCTATTTTTGTTTTCACACTCCCTTCTGTGGCACTTCCCTGTAGGAAAACAAGAGACAGGGTAGGAGGACGTCCCATTTCCTCCGCAGGCTCTCAGGCAGACTTCTTATCATGCCTTTCAAGGTCTTATTAAACCTTTCCACAAGACCATTGGTCTGTGGGTGATAAGGAGTGGTAAACCGGTAGGTAACACCACACTCCTTCCACATAGCCCGCATGTAAGCTGATAGGAAGTTGGTCCCCCTGTCGGACACAACCTCCTTGGGGAAACCCACTCGGGTGAAGATCCCCATCAGGGCCCTTGCCACTGCAGGTGCAGTGATGGTCCTCAGAGGAATTGCCTCTGGGTACCGTGTGGCATGATCCACTAGAACCAGGATGAACCTGTGACCAGCTGAAGTTGGTGGATCCAATGGCCCTACAATGTCGATGCCCACCCTTTCAAAGGGGGTGCTAATGACAGGAAGTGGTTCCAGGGGAGCTTTCAGCTTCACCCCTGTTTTCCCACTGGCTTGGCAAGACACACACGTCCGACAGTAGGTATCAGACGCCACTCTCATCCGAGGCCAGTAAAAGTGGGGGACAAGCCGGGCAAAGGTCTTGTCCTGACCCAAGTGTCCTGCCAAGGGTATCTCGTGAGCCAGTTCTAGAAGAAAGGCTCTAAAACATTGAGGGACCACCAAGGCCCTGGATGAACCATGTCCGGGTGCCTTGGGCTCACTGTAGAGGAGTCCATCCTCCCAGTAAATCTGGTAGTTCCCTACAACGTTTCCTGCTGCCTGGGCTTTGGCCTGTTGCCGCAGCCCCTCAAGAGTAGGACACTCCTTCTGAGCTTTGCAGAATTCCTCCCTGGAAGGACCTCCCTCCACATGCCACTCAGCAAGGTTGGGTAGGTTCTCCAAGGAAGTAACATTCTCCTCCGTGGACTCCAGGTCCACCTCCGCAGATGGCCTATCTATCTCACGAGGTAGAGATGTTGAGGCAGGCTCCTCCTGCCTACTGTCCTTCTCTTCTCTGGCAGCTGGCTGGGCCATTGTTCCAGGCTCCAGCGGAAGCGAACTCCCCCTCCGGGTAGTCGCGGACCTTGTGCTGACACAGGCCCAGTCAGGTGTACCCAGCATCTCCGAATGAGTCCGGTATTCCACCTCCCTCCAAGCATTGTGCTCCATGTCATTTCCTAACAGGCAATCAACAGGCACGGCAGGGCTTACGGCAACTCAAAGTGAACCTGCAACCCCTTCCCACTCAAAGGGAACCTCGGCCACGGGATAGTGGCCCAATCTGCTGTCAGCCATCACAGCGGGATGGAGTACATTTGGGATGACCTGTTCTGGAGACACCAGATGACTTCTCACCATAGTCATACTGGGTCCTGTGTCTCTAAGAGCCTCCCCTCTATGGCCATTGATGGTGACCCACTGCTCATACTTGATAGTATTTGAGGGCAATTGGGTCTTTGGAACCATCTCCTTATCTCCCAGGGACACTAAAGTGACACCCGCCCGCTCCCCTCCCTTATCCAAAGGCATCTCCTCCCCGAGCACTACACTAGTTATTCCCGGGGCTTTTCCTCCAGTGGGAGGGGGTGGTCTTTTTGGGCATCTCACGTCTCCTTTATAGTGCCCCACACCACCACACTCGAAGCAATGGACAACCCTTGGCTGCTGGCTTTGGCCAGGATTAGGGTTTCGGGGTGGGTTAGCCTTAGGGATGAATCCTCTGCCCCTTCCTTGAGAAGTATTTTGTGGACCTTTTGAGAACTCCCTCCTGTTATCTCCCCCCTCTTTCCTCTGGGGGGCGCCCTGTCCAGACTTCTGGGAATCCCCTCCAGTCCCCTTCGAGGACACCCGGGTACTAGCCTAGATGTCCGCCTCCTCAGCAAGCTTCCTGGGGCTGGTCAGCTTGCTGTCCACCAGGTGTTGTCGCAGCTCGGGAAAGCATTTCTCGAGTAGGTGTTCCTTGAGTATGAGGTCATATAAACCTTCATAGTCCCCTACCTCGCTGCCTTTCACCCAACCCTCCAATGCCTTTCTTGCATAGTCCAGGAAATCCACCCAGTTCTGGGTGCTTAACTTGTGGCTCCCCCTGAACTTTTGGCGATACTTCTCCGGGGTTAGCCCAAACTTTTTGATTAACGCCATCTTCATGGTGGGGTAGTGGGTCTGCTTCTCTTGTTCTAGTGCCAATAATGTATCCCGACCAGTGGGAGGCATATACTTATATAATCCACCCCCCAGTGTTTCTCCTGAATCCCATGGGCTCTTAAGGAGACCTCATAGGCAGCCAGCCACTTGGCTATGTCATCCCCTTGGCTGTAGCTGGCAACTATGTCTTTAGGTAGGTAGGGTCTGGATTCCCTGGTTAATTCTTTGATTTCGCTGCCACCATTTGGAGTGATGTTAGGGGCCTGGAATTCGAGTTCTCGTAGCTTGAATTCGTGTTCCAACCTCTTCCTTTCCATCTCCAGCTTGGACTCATGTTCCAACCTCCTCCCCTCCCTCCTTTCTTCCAACTCCATTTTTGCTATTTCCCACCTTAACAGTCTTTCCTCTCTCCTGTCAGCTAACTCGGTTTCTGACAACCCTCTCGATGACACACTGCTGCCCTCCCTTGAGGTTGCCTTGGGGCTGATTGACATCTCACCCACCCCCGGGGGACATTCCGCAGTCCTATCAATGACAGTACCTCTGTCCGATTCCTCCTCCTCTACCGTTCCCTCCGTGTGCGCTTCCACCCAGGCTCGCAGACTAGTACGGAGCTCCTCTCTTTTGGCCCCTCTCCTGACAGAAATCCTTGAGCTGTGCCACAGTATAGGTCTCCAGCTCTGACATTTCGAATTCCATCTTGTCAGTGAAAAGTGTGGACAACCACCCCGAAGTAAGTTACAAGGATAGGAAACTCTGAGGGTCACCTCCACCCACCACCAGGAGTAAATTTGGAAAAAAACAAAAGTAGTAATTAGGAAGTCCGCCAGGAGAAAACTCCAGGTGTAGGCCTGTGGTAAGCACTGTGTTACTAATAAGGTATACGCAAGCACAAGAAGTATCCCACCGCTGCCACCAATATGTTAGACCTAGGGGTTTCCTAGCCAACACGTGGATAGCATGGCACAGGGGGAAAGACTAATTCCAAAGGCTTAATGTGTTAAAGTGTGTGCATGCTTAGGTGTGTGCATGCTTGGGATACGAAAAGAAATAGGGAATTTGGATGGAGATAGGGAAGGGGCAGGAGGTGGGGTGGAAGGTTGGGATGTTGAGGGGTGCTGTGAAGGAGGAGACCAGAGCCTGTAAAGATCTTTGTAGGGCAGACATGGCAATGTGAATGCCTTTGAGGTAGTGTTAGACCTAGGGGTTTCCTAGCCAACACGTGGATAGAATGGCACAGAGGGAAAGACTAATTCAAAAGGCTTAATGTGTTAAGCTTGCGTAATAACCTTTCAGGAACCCAGCGCCCATCCACTCCAAAAACGACACTACACCTTGATAGAAAAATACGGCTTGTATTTTATAAAATGGATTCTTTGCTCTTCTTATTCTTTTCTGTATTAATCACATTAGTGCATCATTTTTCAAATTACTGCAATTTCAGCACTTAATACATTTCATAACACGTTTCAGTATCAGTTTACATGACCCTCCTTTTTCCTAGAGAATTCAATACACTACAGTTACACACAGTAAGATTAATGAGTTAGATGATTCCCTAGAGGGAACCAGAGTGTACTTCACCCTCACGCCTGCAGGATCAAAACGCTCCAACATTCACTGTAACACAATACTTCACAATGGTTGGCACGGCTGTATCACTAGGAAAGAATAGGTAGGTTAACATCACATTTCACTTTGCCTCCAGTGACATTTCCCCTGCTGTCATAAATACAGCTTGACAGGATCTTAACACACTGTTTCCTCTGATCGTGTGACTGTTTCTACACTTTCCCCTGTGCTAGGGATTCAGCCTTTCTCTCCTTATTTCTTTGATCTAAACCACCCCCACGAGTTCCACTCTCTCCTCTCAATCTCCTCTCCCTACTCGCTTGGCAGTCCTTGTGTTCATCAGGATTAGTTCACTTAAAGCTTGCTCGTATTGTGGCAGAATAGTTCAGGGAAATTACTCTGGCCGGATTCTATTTCTTGCGGGAATCACCTGACCTCCTTTTAGGCACCGCTCCTCCTAGAACTGACTCCACCATTCGCCCAAATGGATGCCCCAGCTTACTTTTATCTCCGCTGGTGTCCTTTTGCCTGTGCGAGTCAGTCTCAGGGGGCGGCCTCACCACGGGGGTCGGAAGGCCGGCATTCGGCGCTCTTCTACAGCAGCCGGGTATAGAGCGGTACGTCCTCCTGCGGCGATGGCGGGTCGCGCCACAGCCCCTCACGATCTCCTCACCAGTGCTGGCGCTGTTCCTCCCTCTGCGCAGGTTTGCCTTCTCCGCTGACGCTGAAGACGGCTCCGGAAGCTCTTCCTCCGCCCCGCCTTTGCTGGTGTTAGTCTGTCTTCTATTCTGACGGCTCCGCTGAACAGCTGAGACCCAGGTTCACCAATGCCGCCTCAGAGTGCTCCACGCAGATTAGACGACTTTCCTCCCAGCAGTTGCCACGGTCTTCGCTGCTCTCTCCTCACGGTGAGTGTGCTTCGCAGACACTGCGGTTGCGATATTAGCTCACTTTGCTTCTTCACTGGAGGGTCGGGACCACGGGGTAGACAAAGGAAATAATAGCAAGAGTGTCCCCGGGGTGTATGAACCCCCGCTAATGTCTAGTTACACCGATAGAATCTCCGGTGCCTTTGTGGTGAAAGACTAGGTTCCAGGTGCATAGGTAGTTTCCAGACTCAGTGGGGTTTGGTCGGTTCCAAGGGGGTCACATCCGAATAGGACACAGCCGGCCACAGGTCGATTGCGCCCCTACTGGTGCAAAGCTCTCCTCTGGTATTCGCCTCTCTCCACACCGGTCAATGCTATCTCTCTGGTCACGGGCTTACACAAAATGGCCACCCCTATTCTGGCCTTTTATAGGCTGTCATCAGGCTCTCAGAACCAGCCAGGAGTTTCTAGAACCTTCTACATACAACCCAATGGGTCAGCATTGCTAAGCTGACCGTTATGTCAGTTGGTGGACTCCATTTTAGGTTTCTTGGTTCTCACAAAATTTTTCATGAGGATGACTAGGCCTCAAGGGAAAGGCGAAACGTCCTGCTCAAGGAACACCTAACCCCCCGGTCAATGCGGACAACCAAAAATCCGGGTGGACATATAAAAAAAAATAATAACACTCAGAGGCCAAAGGGGACAAAATAAATCATAATTGTGAGGGGACCCTCAAAAGCAGACAGGTCTAACAGGTAGGAAACCACCTGGGTCAGCGTGTTGACCTGTTCCTGAATGACATTGATCATCACTGTAGTCTGACCCACAGAGAAGGTCCTCAGGAGGTCAATATCCTCCTCACTCAGGGTAGTGGGGCTAACAGGAGAAGGGGCTGCAGTGTCTGGAGCACAGTAGAATGATCCCCTCTTAGAGGAGCCGGAACGGACAACTTGCGGGGGACAGCAGAGAGGGTGGAGATAGAACTGGGGGGGTGGACAAGGATGAAGGTGGAACTAATTCTGTTGGGTCCACCACACCACTCGGGAGTGTCCACCAGAGGATATCTCAGATGACGAGCTCCTTCTGGGCAATTCTCACACCCTCCCGGTCACTGGGTCCGTCCGTGTCTGACCTATCACATCTGGAACCACTCTGACCATCTGTGTCCCCACTGCCATTGGCCCCTTTTCTTCCTCTTGCCCTGGATGTATCTGAAATGACATGTAACATGGGTTTATTGCAAGTGCGTTTCCGCACTGTAAAGATTGAAGAAGTCCACCACCTTCATGGTTCACTCCATAGGCTTCAAATTTAGCACAAGCACATGCATGGCATGCAAACAGTTGGGTCCACTCATGTCATAACTGAAGACAGGCCCAAATGCATTGATGGAATTCTTTACACACATCCGTATGTCCATACTAGGATAGTTGATCACCTTGTATACTTTGGCACTTGTTCCATACCATTGTTAAGAGAAGTAACTAAACAGGATGGATCCAAGTGTGAGATTTACGCAATGTTCATACAAGGCCCAGAATAAAACAGATCTAACTATTACTCATGACACATCAGAATGTCATGAAGGTCAAGTTGTACACTAAAGTACTATCAATTACAGTTGTGGCAGACATCATGTCACTTGCAAATCCAAATGACACTTTTCTCTCCAAATTACATCACATGTTAACTACTTCAAAAGTCAAATGAAAACTGGACACATGTAGTTTATCTATGTTTCACATTTAGCAGATAAAATTCTCAGAAATTGCACATGTGCAATAGGTCTGTAGAGTGGAAGTAACACAATTAAAACAGTGTCAACAGACCTTTGTGAGTATGGTGAAAGTCATGAGTGACAGATGCATTGAGACTGTTGCCAATGGATCTAAGTATCCGGTCAGATGATCACCTCCGTCACCATGCCTCATATTATCCATATAACAACTTTCAGGGCCACTAGTGGTACTGATAACTCTTGCTGTGAAAATTCATGATCAGCAGGTCTACAGGGACATTACTCTGTGCATCAGTTCTCCTGCCACAGTCAGGCCATGCTCTCTGCAGGCTGAGGCTACTTATCTCACATGACTCTCACATTTCCACCAATTCAGTACAGAAAAGTGACATTTCTGCCCATTTCACATGTGAGCATATGGCTGTATGGCACTCTGAAGGGGTCTGCGAGGTATAGCGAACTCCCAGTCAACGGTTTTACAAAGTGTGATGGGACTGAGTGATCTGTGGGATGGTACCTTTGGTTTACATGATACTCAAATGCTCTTAAAAGTGTGCAGAAATGGCTCATGGTGTGAAGCCTATACATAAAAATGCACATATACCATAATGTCATTTTAGAATTAATTGTTGCTACTATGAAGTTGAGCCCTACATAGAGATTAGCATGTAAAACAAGTAGAAATCACCCTTATCACAAATTCCAATGGTGGCCAAAGTCAAGGGCCCCATATCTATCACATATGTGCCCTATGTAAGGGCTCCACCATGTCTGCATAATGCTTAAGATCTGGAAATTAGAGGCACATTGCAGCCTATCGGAAAAGGAATGTCAAACATTCATTCCAGTAGAGAGATCTGAGCCTAAATCCAGTATTCTTTTGCTCACTATGCTACTCCAGTCAGCCAAATGGAAATCACCTTGGAAGCCCCGTGCTGGCGGGGCAGCAGCCCCACTGTCCACTCAGTGGCTGGACCCTGGATCTTGAAGCTGTTGGATGGAGTGAGCATTGGGCTGCCTGAGCGCACTTAGAGACTGGGGCGGTCTGCTCCTAGATGGTGAGGTGGGCCCTGATAGGACAAGTGATTGTGGGGGCCACTGCAGACTGCGACAACTGGGCCCGGGTTACCAGGATGGGCTTTTTTGGAGGACATTGCGGCCTAGACATTGGCTGCGGGTGAGAATTGCTTGCCTACACCCTGCGGTGGCACCTGGACATGCCATGTGAGGTGAGGAGAGGAGCTGGGGCTAGTGGGATCCACGCACGGGGGTCTTGTGTGAATTTAATTGAGGCATTTGAAGCCCCTTTAATGGTCGTCGCACTGCCCTGGGGTCCAGGGCAGTGACAGAGGAGAGCTGCTCGGACACTAGAGTTGGCAGTCTGCCCTGCTCTATGGCCATGGGGGGACTCCGGCGGTTCTCGGAGCCAATGAAAATGGAGAGGTTGGTGCATAAAGACTCCCCCCTAAATAAAAAAGCTCTGCTGCTTTGCGGACCTCAGGTTTTTTGGTAGAAAGGGGTGGCGCTGGCCCGCAGGGAGAGAGTGGCTATCTGGTGGGATTCCCTGGAGTGGTGCCACCCTCCTAGTTAGAGCTTGGTTGGCACTGCAGGAGTCCACATTGGCTGCCTAGCTGGCTTGGGGCCGTGGTAGAGCTGCGCTGCAGATTCGGAATTGGAGGCCCCGTTTAGAGTGACTGGCTTTGCTTTCCGGTGAGGTCCAGATGTGATCCACCAACAAAGGTGAAAGGGAAATATAGGGACCCGAAACCAGCATAATCAAACAAAATTGACCAATATGCAGTACCTGGCCGGAGACCCCAGGGGCAGATGCAGGATATGCACCCCACGTCGGACCCAGGGGTGCAGGGGTCAGCTAATGCTGAGATCCTAGCGGCTCAACAGGGCATCCTAAACCACTCTAAAGGCCAAAAGGGATACTACAGCCATTGATGTTAACCACCTCCGTATGGATTTTCGGAAGGTGGCAGATTGTGTGGCTGGAGCAGAAGATGAACTCACAACATTAAAAGCTGAGGTAGGGTTGTTGCGGACCATCGTGGCCGAGCTCAAAAGTAATGCGGCACATACAGCAGAGTGCACTGAAGATGCAAATGGACTTTCTCGTCGAAATAATATCCACCATGTAGGATTTCTAGAAAAAATTAGAGAGCCAGTCTGTGGAGTTACTCATAGAGGACTGTATATTTATTAATGTCCTTAAGCCCAAGCTTCTCTCAAGGTTTTTTCAATAGAAAGAACACACCGAGCCCTGGCACCTATGCCTAAACCAGGCCCCCCTCCCCAGGCTATTATAGTACCCCTGTTCAATTATATGGACCGGGATGCAATTCTCCAGCATGCCCTAGCTCACAACCTACCGAAAACACCAATACGCGGAGTGTCCAAGACTTACCAAAAAACTTTGTGACAGTTAGGAAACTTCTTCAGGACCAAAATATCAAATATGGCTATAAGTATCCAGCCAAACTACGTGTTCAATATGATGGGAAGGTCCAGTTTTTTTAAGTGCCAAAGGGAGGTTATCGAGTGGTGTGAAACGATGGGCTTGACACTTTCAGGGGAAGGCATTGGAGAGGAGGAAGCCACGCTGTCGGACCTCCTGCTCCTTCAATAGATGGTGACCTCAGCCAAGAGATGGCTCTCGGAGCCCTGCAGACCAGGAAGGCAGAATACCGGTCAGCCATGATGGCACTCCCCGGCGTGAGCCCGCGATCAGTGAGTCCTAAAACTCTTTTACTCATATTCAAACTGTACCTGACACCTTCAGTGATAGCACTGATGCAGGAAGGTAAGGACTGGTTTGGCAATGGATGTAGCCTTGTTAATGCATTTCAGTTGCTAACAAAACCAATCGTCCTGAGCCTGCAATTAACTATTTAATAACATTTATGATTGTTGCTCTGCTATTAAAAAGATAATGTTGGAGTTTCTGTTTGTATTCCCTGTGTGGGGGTGTCTGTGGTCCGCACCACTGCTGAGTCACAGAGCACCTCTCTGAATCTGCTGATTTGTGTGTGTGTAGGTGACTTAGACAGCATCAACACCTCAGTTAATTGAGGTTTGGGTGGGTGGGTTTGTGGAGCGGGATTCGAGACCCTTTAGACCGCAGGTTGTGTCTGGGGGTTCTGTTAGTTCTACCTATGGGAAGGGGTGGGGATTGGATTGGAGAAAACATATTAGTCTTCGTCTTTTAAGGTATTGCCGGGAAGCTTCCCCAGCTCTTATGTCGGCTGCATTTGATCCTCAACTTAGATGGAGTCTTAGCCTGAGAGGGTATATTACCTTGTTATGTCATGGTGGACACAGGAACCAACTACAAATTCCTTAATTGCATTGTACAGCGCCTCAATAAGCCAAAAAAATGGAATAGAATCTATTCCTACCATAGAAGATATGGGTTGAAGTTGGCCTTTCTCCCGGAGACACGTGAGCGGGGCTACTGCATTGGGGTCTTGAAGAAGTGTTGGAGGGGCCAAATATATTCAACATCCTATTCGTGTTATGCCCCTGGGGTCCTGATATAGTTTGCCCCTGGAGTTCCATTTTGGAAGACGTTTGTCCATGTTGATACAGAGGGATGCTATGTGGTGTTGGTACGGTCCCTTGATGGCCATGATTTTTGTTTGATTAATGTGCATGCGCCCAATGTGGATGATGGTGGATTTTTTGGAGGAGCGCTATCTACAGTCAGAAACAGTTACGGCTGGAGACTTTAATTGTGTAATTGATGGAGACATGGACAGGTTTCCTCCCTGCCAGGCCACAAAACCTTGTATGACAGAAGCCCTTGTGCAGCTACAAGCAGGTATGGGTTTTGTGGATATTTGGAGAGTGTATAATCCACAATCACCAGTGTAGTCCTGTTATACGCTGGCGACCCACACATATAGTAGGCTAGACTGTTCCTTTATACAGCCTCACCCTACCCACATATCTGGGATGGTACATATTGGATCATTCTTCCCTGCTTTTAACGTATTTATTGCAACGCATTTCGCCACCATAACCACAGTTATGGTGACTTAGAGTGGAAGCCCTTACGGATCCAATCTTTCTTAATACACTGTAGGAGGCCTTTGAGAGTTATTTTGAATCCAACTGGGAGAGAGCAGGCAGTAGGGCCCTCGAATTGGATGCACTGAAGATGGTTTCTGCGATGGTTAGTATACGTCAACTGCTGGAACAAGAACTCACTAAGGGGGAGGAGAAGCTGTGGGCTCTAAAACAAATATTGTCAAACGACCCCGTAGCATTGGTTCAATGAGATAGGTAGAGGCTCCAGGTCTGTGACATTTGGGCCTGGCTGGAGATACATACCCCGCTGGCCGACCGTATGGGACTTTATATGGAAGGGGATAGGGTGAGTAGGTTGTTGGCTAGACTCAAGCGGTCAGACACAGCTTCTCGGCCAGTATTGGCACTGAGAGATCCCACGGGGCAGGTTGTCTTTGCTTAACAATCAATAAACAAAGTATTTAAAACCCTCCTCCAAGGAGTATATGCCAAGCCACATGATATTGACATTCCAGCCCTTGCCCAGTATCTCTGAGATTTGCACTTACTGCGCCTTATCCCAGAGGATGCAAAGTCATTAGGGGTGCCTATAACAATTAAGGGTGGGCGCAAAATCCGTTCTGCTTGTGGATTTTGCAGATTTTCGGCAATTTTGCGATCCGCGAATCTCGCGAAATTGCTAAAAAATCCGCAAATCCGCTCGCGGGCGGATTTTTCTTTTTTTGCAGTAGAGGTATGGCACAACTGATGGCATCTTCGTGGATAAAAATGCAGGCATGATTCATTCTAGCACGATGCTCCTGTCACAAAAATTAAACCTCATCAGGAAGCACTTACAGATATAAATAAAGCAGGTGCCCGAGTTGAAGCTCAAATTCAGTAACACATTATAATCAGCCCAAACAACTAGTGAGCACGGTCGAGGCTAGGCAGGTGTGCTTCCTCCCCATATCTACCGCCTACAATTAGATGTAATCCTTGATGGAGATCTTTGCATCCACGAGTTTCTCGAGCGCAATCCCCGTGTACTTCCTGTGACAGGAGGCTGCTTTCTCCTCATCTGGTGCTCTGATCGGTCTTTGACCCTTTATAAACAAGAGGCATGTGAACTCGCATAGAAGCCCTGCCCCACACACACTAGGGTATGCAACTTCTTCCTACCCCTTTCCTCACTATCATGGACAGCACACTCGAGGGACTAATGCTGTTTCTCACATTTAATAAATCCGGATCAGTCTGGTTTTATCCCCTGCCGCAATACTCTGTGAATTTAAGACGCCTGGCTCATGTGTTGCATGTCCCCTATTTGGAGGATGACTCGTACGCACTTGCCCTCTTCATAGAATAGGCATTTGTTTCTGTTGGCTGGGATTATATTTGGCAGGTACTTGCCGAAATGGGATTAGGAGACGATTTCATTATATGGGTTTAATTATTGAAGACTCATCCAGTAGCGAGGGTGCAGTGAGGAATGTAGCAGGGATGCCAGTTGACACCCCTGCTCTTTACCAAGGCCATGGAGCCGTTGGCATGCCGTCTCAGGTCTGTGCTGCGAGGAATGGGTATTCGGGTTGGTTAAACCACCCAAGTGGTATCACTGTATGCGGATGATGCAATGCTTTACATGCATGAGCCTGACATCTCTAGCCAGATTTTGCTGAATGTCATGCAGGAATTTGGTGAATATCCTGGCCTACATATTAATAGCGCCAAGTCACCCCTATTCCTGATCGGGCTGTTCTCAAAGCTGCCCTTAGATCAGCTGCCGAGAATTGACATACCATGGAAACTAGGGGGTCCATTAGGATGTCGGGCGGATTGCCTCCGCCAGGGTGGCGGTAGCCACCGCCACCCTGGCGGAGGCAATCCGCCCGACAACCACTCTCGTTTTCCCCTCTGCCAGATTAGGATGGCGGAGGGGACAGCGGCAGACGGAAAGACCGTCCGCCGCTTTACCGCCGCGGTCGCCTTGCGACCGTGGCGGTAATAGATTAATATGGTGGCGGTGTCCAATGGACACCGCCAGCCATATTACGATGGCACAATGGCACAATGTAGGGGCCTTTCCGCGGTGGCAATGCCGCCACGGAAAGGCAAGCGGAGATTGCTGCAGGGGCCCCCTGCAGGGCCCCCAGGTTGCCGCCACTGTCGGGGGGCACATGGGGGTACCTATGGTACCCCCCCAGATTTACATATGCAAAGCGGCAGGCACCGCGGGGTGTCTGCCGCTTTGCATATGTAAATACGTCAACTTATGTTTTGCATTGTGGCGGGCGGTGCAGAGAGCTCCGCCCGCCACAATGTAAAACATATAGGATGTGCCCATCACTGTGGCTGGCACATCCTAATACCCCCAACGGGACCCCCGCCCTTATGGCTGGCGGTCCCGATCTCCGTTAGGGTGGCGGGCGGACAAAGTCCGCCCGCCATCCTAATGGACCCCTAGATGCGTTTGAGAACCTATGTATGTGACTTAAGCGGAGAAGTAGACTTATGAGTTGAACCCTAGTAGGCACATAACAGATTTATACTAGGGGCTCAGGGCAGACCGTCACGTGAAGTCAGGTTGAAAGAAACATGGCAACGGGAGTGAGATGTGCCCTTGTCAGATAGGGATTGGGACAAAATTCAGAAGGCAGTCCGGGCAGTGTCAATAAACCATCAATTTAAACTGGTGCAATTTAAGTACGTACACTTAGCCTATCTGTCTACACAGCGACTTCGTACTATTTATCCTAGCAGGTTCTCTGCATGCCCTAGATGCGGTTAGGGGAAGGCCAATTTTATTCACATGGTCTAGCGATTATAACAGTTTGTTGTGCTACTTCAGATTACGGCCATTACAAAATCATGGGGTAACCCAATAATCGCCACCGCACCTGGGTGCAATGCAGTAATGCAAGGTATGTTGTTTCGTTTAATTTGGTATTCATTATTAGTGTTTGACTGATTAAGCTATACACATATGATAAATTACAATTCATTTCTCCTTTAAAGCAGTCACAGACCACCTTGAGTAGTTAATGACTCAGTCAGGGTTTTCTGTGGAAAACCAAATCGAAAATTGGATTGAATACGATTCAACACAGTGGTGCAAGGTATGTGATTACACTGATTAAGCACTCACCCAATTGTAGTGAGCTGAAATCCACTCATGAGCGCCCACCTTGTGAAGTCCTCACCGGTATTTATACCCGTGGATTAAATAGTGACATGGTCAGTGTTAGAATTGGGGGTCTCTGGTTGGCACAGGTAGGTACTTGTGACAAGCAGGGATCCTCTCCTCTAGTCAGGGCAAGGGAATTACTCTCTCCAAATAACCCCTGCTCACCCTCTAGGTGGCGTGGCGCGAGCAGTCGAGGCTTATTTCAGAAGCGATGTAAGTTAAGCAGTTGTGACCACATACAGTAACCCAGTGACAACACTACAAATGGACACCACACAGGTTTTATATAAAAAATAAGAATACTTTATATAGGGTTATCACAAGACCAATAAACGACAAAAAGAATCCACTGTACTATTAAGTTTCAAGAGTTCAGGTTTAAAAAGGCTTAAATCAAAGTTCTGTGCAAGTCGGTAGCCTTGTCCGGCTACGGCGTTGCTGAAAAGAACACAGAGTCTAACAAATCCATCAGACCGCGGCGGTCCGGGCCCACTCAAATGTCAACAGACTCAGTCACAGTACCTTTTTCTAGAGGCGGCCTGCACGGATGTGCGAGCAGGTTCCGGTGTTAATCCCAGTGTAGAAAAAGAAAGCGTTGCAGGTCGCGGTGTCCTTCCAGTCGCGGTGCGGGCTATGGCTCGTTGACGGCGTCGGTGAGCTCAGAGCTTGCGTTGTTGAGGCAGACGTTGCTCGTTGCGGTGCTTCCAGCTTTACGGTGTGGCGACAGAGCCAGAGTTCGGGAGCCGGTGTCGATCAGTCCGGACAGTGGTGCGAGTCGGGCAGTGCGTCGCGAAGCGTGCAAGGTGGTGCCCAGCTCCGGTGTGGTCACAGGACTGGAAGTTAGCAGCAGTGACCGCGTCAGTCAGACCAGTTCGAGTCGATGTAGCGAGGCGTTGCACGTTGCGTTGTCGTTCCAGTCACAGTGCAGGCTACGGCTGGTTGACGGCATCGAGACGGAGTGGGTGAGCGCAGAGCTTGCGTTGTTCGAGGCAGACGTTGCTCAGTGCGGTGCCTACAGGACACCGGCCCAGTAGTGAGAGTCGATCACAGCTCCCTGCCTCTGTAGCCGCTGAAAAAGCAGCAATTCACAAAGGATGGTGAAGTCCACTGGTCCTGGGACTTCGGTCAGGGGGCAAGCTCTCTTCCAAGCCCTTGGAGATCTTTGCACAAGTTTGAAAATAAAGGTAAAATCCACAAAGTCCTTTCTCCTCTCTTTGGCTGTCAGGCAACCACTGCAGGCCAATCCCCCAAGCAGCACTTCAGCTTGGGAATAGTCTCTCCTCAGTTTCTTCATGTTCCTTCTCCTCAGCAGAGGTTTCGTCTTGTCAGTTCCAGGAGTGATCTAAATTCATGGGACCAGTGTCCCAATACTTATACCCCTAAATCTTTGTTCTCTGAGAGGAGAGGGGCCTGTGCCCAGTTCAAGCAAGTTCTGAAGTACTCTGTTTACCAGACTTCTCCTTTCCTTTCACAGCGCAGGGCAGGCACTTCAGATGCCCCACAGGAGGTGGAGCCAGCATTGTGGAAGGCAAGTACAGTCCTGGAGCACTTTCTTGACAGTCTTCCTTCTCTTATTTCAGTGTGCAGGGCAGAGACATCAGACGCACCACAGGAGGTGGAGCCAGCATTGTGGAAGGCAAATGAAGTCCTGGAGCACTTCGTTGACAGTCTTCCTTCTCTCCTTTCACTGTGCAGGACAGAGACATCAGACGCACCACAGGAGGTGGAGCCATCATTGTAGAGGGAAGTCCCAGCCATTTTCAGGTCCCAGGTGCAACTCCTCCCTCCCATCTAGATGCTGATCTCTCACCACCGGGTGGCCCCAGCCTGTCTCCTGCAATGCCCCAGCCCTGTTACAAACACAAACTCAGACAGGGAATACACAACCTAGCAGAGGCAGGCTGAAATGGTTAGGCAAGCAAATACCTCCTTTCTAAAAGTGGTATTTGCAAACACAGAATATTAAAATAAACTTTACTAAAAGATGTATTTTATTATTCTGAGTCCTGGCATACTAAACTCGAATTTCTACCATGTTCTCTAAGGATTATAAAATGTAACAATTCTAACAGCCCATTCTGGCCTATGAAGAACAGGTAACCTTGCAATAGTGAAAAACGGCAATGGCTGTACTTCACTATTAGGACATGCCACACACATCAGGGCTTGTCCTACCTTATACTTACAATGCACCCTGCCCTTGGGCCTACCATAGGGGTGACTGATATGAAGAAAAGGGAAGGTTTAGGGACTGGCAAGTGGGTGTACTTGCCCAGTCAGCATGACAGTACCAGACCGCATGCAGGTTCTGCAAAGGCAGACCTTAGACACATTTTACAAGGCTGCTTCTGTGGGTGGCACAACCAGTGCTGCAAGCCCACTAGCAGCATTTGGATTACTGTACTAGGGTCTGACAAGTAAATCAAATATCCAATCTGGGAACCACAAATCAATACATCAATTTATAGTAGGGAGCACTTGCACTGTGGCACTGGACAGCAGTGGCACAGTGGCCAAAACATCTAACACCAGAAAAACACATGAGGCAACAGCGAAAATGGAAGGGAGACCCACGCCAAGGGTGTCAGGTCTAACAGTCAGACTTCTGAGTAAATCTGTCAAGACCTAGAAGTGAAAGGGAGGATAGAGCGCGAATTATAATTGAAAATTAATGAAGGTTAGAGCTGCCAAGGCAACCCTGGTAGTAAGGGAAGTGAATCCAGAATTATACCTTGTTAGAAAGTAGCAGGGCCCTGCACGCCTCAAAGAATGCCTTCTGCCAAGTTCAATTGCAAGGAAGAACTGGCAGAAGGCTTCCGTTTATAAGCAAGAGGCCGGTATGAGCTGGGGAAACGTGCACTTTGCCTGCTCCTCCCTCGCGCATCATCCGAGGAGCCCAGAGCTCGAGGCTCAAGTACAGAGGCCCAAGGTAGATGCCAGAGAGTTTAATGACTGCTGATTAATTAAAGCGATACTGGCAGTTTTAAAATATCCAATTATGTACAAAGATGACTACAATTAGGGACAGTACTGGCAGGCGGCTGTGTTATGATCTCTTACGAACAATTGCATGTGCCTATGAAGATGCCTCATCGGTGATGTTTACATAACACTTAAGTCAGGTGTTTACATAACACTTAAGTAAGCTCACTCCCTATAGGGAAGAGGGTCCAAACAGATTTAGCGATGGGGTGCATGTACAATGCACTATGCAGCGTGCATTGGTGTCAGATTATCTCGCGTAGTCGCATATCTACAGTGTGACTCAGGAATTGCATAACGGAATAGTATGCAAAAGAATATGCAGTATAGAACCCAATCCGTGTTCACAAGGTTGTACAACATTACATGGGAATACACATTTGTGCATGTATAGAAGGTTCAAATTGCGACAACAATAATGTGTATATACAGAATGACATTGATGAGTGTACATATATTTGTAAGTGGTGTATATACATAGAGTGATAAGAAATCTGATACATTCTGCCTATTTACAAACTAAAAGGTAGGTGCAAGGTAGCAATCTAGCCTGCCTATTTACATCCTACTGGCTGTACATGCAGTGTCTTTCTATGTAGGTCTAAGGACCAAGATCCTAGTAGGAGGTGTTTAGCCAATGCTCGGAGTGGCCACCTGTCTGGCTATCTCTTCCTATTCGTTCAAGCCCCTAAGAACAGTGTCAAATGTGTGAATCCATTTACACTCACAATAGTTTAGGGTATTGGAGAAATTCCCACCCCTTGGTTTTCTGTGAACTTTTTCGATGACCCACCATTTTAGGCTCTCGGCCAAGTGCCCAAAGGTGGTGAAATGTTCTGCCAGTGGGGCACCTTGTACCCCACACCGTATTCTACTACAGTGTTGTAAGACACGGGTTTTGACTTTCTGAGTAGTTTGCCCAATATACAGAAAGTTACAGGGGCATGAGACGGCAAATATAACCCCAGAGGTGTTACAATTGGTGTGATCCCTCATTGTGTACGTGTAGTCATTTTGTTTGAAAGTCTTGATCTCCTTGGTCATTGGGCATGCATTGCAGCCCCCACACTTAAAATGACCATTGATGGGGTAATGTTCCATAATGGTAGCTGGACATTGATGAGTTTGGGTGGAAGTAAAGATTTCACCAAAAAGTCTCTGAGACTTTTCCCTTTTATAAAGGCATGCATGGGGGAGTCTGGTATACCCAGGTTGTCAGCAACCAGGTGCCAGTGTTTTTTCACAGTTTTTCGAATGTCACTGCTCTTGGTGCAATAGGTCGTGATAGAAGTTAGTCGGTCCTGTGTGTGGGAAATTTTGCTTTTAGGTTCCAGAAGATACTCCTTGTGGCTGAACCACTCCCTCTTATGTGCCTTCTTTTTGGAGCGTGACCAGGTAGCCACGTTCAGTCAACCAACCTAAAAGGTCAGCATCTTTTTGGAGCCTGACCAGGTAGCCAAGTTCAGTCAACCAACCTAAAAGGTCAGCAGACTCCGTGAAGTAATCTTCCTTTTTGGTACAGTTACGCCTAACCCTCAGGAATTGCCCAAAGGGCAAATTGTCCCTGAGGCTGTACGGGTGATGACTCGAGTATCCTAAAAGAGTGTTATGTTCACTTGTCTCCCTGTATAGTGTGGTGTGTAGCCTACCCTCTTCTGCCCTGATGGTGATGTCTAAAAAGTATATTTCTTCTGTGTTGTGTTCTAACTGTATGTCAGTAGATCTAGTATTAAGCCAAATGTGGAAAGATGTAAGGAGGGTCTCTGCCCTTGGCCAAATCATGACCAAATCCTCTATATACCTTCGCCACATTTTGATGTTTTCTCTAAGTGGGTTGGTTCTGTTGAATATAAATGAGTGTTCATAGGCATCCATGAAGATTATAGCTAGATTGGGAGCAACACTTGCTCCCATAGCTACTCCCTTCGTTTGGAAGTAGTAGTCGTTTTGGAAGACACAAACGTTTTTTGTCATTGCTATTTCCAGTATTCTAAGAATGAATTCAGTGGGAACCTGGGTAGGTCTGGGCCTCTTGTCTACGACTGCTCTGATGACATCTAGAGCTGCCCCCTGGGGGATGCTCGTATATAACGAGGTTATGTCCATGGTGACAAGAATTTCTTCCCCTCGTCCACTAGTTTAATGGTTTCCATAGTGTCCATGAGATATGCAGTATTGTTGGTGGCAATCGGTTTCAAGAAGAAGTCAATGTACTTACATAAGGGCTCCAACATCGAGCCACAGCCTAAACTATTTGGTCTTCCTGGTGGTTCTGGAATGCGTTTGTAAATTTTTGGTAATGTATATATTGTAGGCATGCGACGCTGTGAGTTATTCAGATAGTCGTGTTCATGTTTGCTGAGGTACGAAACCCTCCTTGGTTATGTGTGTGATGAGTGTTGCAATGTTGTTAGTGGGGTCGGAGTTAAGTTTGGTATAGTTATCCTGTACCCCAAGTTGGTTTAGGATCTCTTGTTTATAGTCCGTGGTGTTTTGAATGACTATTGCCCTACCTTTGTCCACCGGCCTAATGATAATCTCAGGATTGTTTTTGAGTGATTCTAGGGCTGAACGTTCCATCTTAGAGATGTTAAATTTGACATATTCTTTCTGGTTCAGAGAGTGCATGGTATCCCTCATGACTACCTGCTCAAAGGCCAGGATTTTGTGTGATATCATTTGGGATGGTGGATTAAAGGTAGATGGAGGTCTTAGGCCTGTGTTTGTGAAAGTGGGGTTGAAAGGGATTTTGTTGAAGTAGTACTTAAGCCTCACTTTCCGAAAGAATTGGTGTAATTCTAATTTCAAGTTGAAATTGTCAGGTAAGTTGGTAGGGACAAATGATAGCCCCTTTTGGAGTACTTTCCCTTCCTCAGAGCTAAGGGTATGCCCTGATAGATTGACCACCGGGTTTTCTTTATCAATAGGATGATTATTCACCACCTGTAATGTTGGCGGCGAGTCTGAATATAGCTGTGTGTTTCTGGAGGGAACTGTACCGGCTTCTTGGTCCTGCCCCTGCCTCTGTTCCAGGTTGGCTCTCTCAGTCCCCTGAGTCGACCCCAGGGACGTCCTCTCCCCCTGTGTTCTGACCATTGTTCCTCTGCTAAAAAATTGGGTTGGCGGTCGTTGTATGTCTATCCTTGTGCGAATGTGCCTGCACTGGTACCAGGACTTTCGTTATCACAGTCAGAGTTATTGCTTATTGAGGAGTCCAAGGAGGTGGCGTATCTATGGTACCCTCCCCGCCCTCTGCTGGAGAATCTGCCTTGTGGGTCCTGTTTGTGATAGCCTTCCTGTGTGTAAGGGTATGTTGCTTTCTTGTCATAAAGTGGAATGTCACGAGCTAATTTGTCAAGTTTGGTTGTTTGTGTGGAAGTATTGAAATCCTTAAGGGTTCTTTCAAGATGTTTTAATGCCTCTTTGGCATTAGTGAGCGTCTTGTCATCTAAGATTTTCTTCTTTAAATCAGTAATCTCTTCCATCAGACGTTTAACTTCTTCGAGGGCAGTTTCTATGCCTAGCACAATCCAGTGCCTTGAGCAATTGTTAGAGACAAAACTGAATTTCTCCCTGAATTTATGGCTGTCAGTAAAAATTGCTGGCTCGTTCCTAACTTGGAGAACGACTGGAATGACATTACTTTGAAGATATTTGGTCAAAACTAGGCCTGGGCGGTAAATTCTGTTCCGCTCGCGGAATTTGAGTACTTCGCGATCCGTGGAGAACGCGAAATTGGCCAAAATTCTGCATTTCGCGACTTTGGGAAATGTTTTGCTTGTTCGCTTTCTCAAATGCGTGTTCGTAAGTTATTTTCCCCCCGAGCACGCAAACAGCGATTGCGAACAGTAAAAAAGCATTGCGAACAAGCAATTCCGCATGTTCGCGGAATTTCTGCAAGTTCAAATTCCGCTCACCCCTAGTCAAAACATGCCAGTTTAGCTTGGTGCGGATAAGCTTTTTTTCTAGCCGTTCAAGTTTACTTATTTTATCATTTAATGTTAGATCAATGCCATGGGTAGAAGCATCAAGAAAGCTTGTAATCGTTTGTCAATATAATCCTTGCTGTAGGCTAAAGTTTCTCTCTCAGACATTTCCTAAAGTGATAAGGACGTGAAGTGTAAGGACAACCTAGGTACACTAGTGTGGTCCTACAAATTACAATGCAAACAGAAACAAATTATGAGGAAAAGAAGAAGAATTATTTATAAATATGTACATATATACAAAAAATCCCTCGCAGGCATGCCTGCACAAGATAACAATTACAAAATAATGGGGTAAACAAATATTTGCCACCGGACCCGGGTACAATGCGGTAATGAAACAGGTGGTCAGTGACTGCTTTAAAGCAGAAATTAATTGTAATTTATCATATGTGTGTAGCTTAATGAGTCAAACACTAGTAATGATTACCAAATTAAACGGAACAACCTACCTTGCTATCTAAGATAGCACAGTTCCAAACATACAGCCAATGTCAACCAAAGAACGACAAGAATTGTTTAAGTTCAGTATATTTAATTTCATATACTCAAAACAGATCAAAATTAATTTGATACAAAGTTTTCTCAAGGAGAAGGGAGAAGAATGGGTGTGCTAGTGAAAGGGTAGTAAAAGTGAATAGTCACAGATATTTAGAAATTGTAAATTTGTTATACTTTGGCAATGGACTGGTGAAGAGACCAGTAGAGGAAGGCCTGTCCTAAACAGATTAATTATAAAAGAATTGTATATATTGTTTGTAAAATGCATAAATGCAACATCAAGTGAAGGGGATGGGATGTGATACATTCCCTACATGGGTGGGGTGCATCGACGTTTCGACTCAGCTTCTGCTTAGAGGGTGACTTGTACCTCCGCTGCGAGTCTTCCTCAGGACGAAGGGGGACGGGGGAAACCTAGAAGTGAGAGATCAACTATGCGTTGAATGGCGCCTGATACCTAAGAAATGCTTGGTGGTATGATACTGACCTAACACTAGTGCCACAAGGGCATCCCAGGTAATACACCGGAGCTCGAGTAGTTAATGACTCAGTCAGGGTTTTCTGTGGATAACCAAATCTGAAATTAGATTGCATACGATTCTACATAGTGGCGTAAGGTATGTGATTACACTGATTAAGCACTCACCCAATTGTAGTGAGCTGAAATCCACTCATGAGGGCCCACCTTGTTGCCATGTCAGAGGAGGTGGAAGCAGGTGAATGAGAGTCTCCCTTCCCAGGTGGGAGGGACAATGGTCCTACCGAAGGTGAAGGTCTGTACACTATGACCCCTATTATAGGGGTTCTAAGTTTATGCAGGATGTCTGGAGGTACATCCCCCTCACTGTGAGACAAAAATAGGAAGATACAGCCGGCCTAAATTAAAGTTTTATGTAACATGCAGAGCATATGAGTGGAAGGTAATGGTGGGTAGGTCTGGGAGGGGGGAGTTTTTATGGGGAGTTATAGATTCGATGCAGGAGAATTATTATGCTAATGTGGATCTAGACTCGGGGCAGATGTACTACATTTGATCGTACTGAGACCAAATATTGAGCATGCAAGACAGTTTATATAACTTATGTGGCTGTATTCTGACTACTTGGTGCGCCATCCACCCTCTGATGATATGATTTGTACATGATCATGACTTCTTTCTTGTTGAATTGTAAATTAACTAAATTTTTTAAAAAAGAGGCAAAGCTGGTAGTCTCACTTTGTCCCCCACTTTTAGAGAGTACCAAACTGCACCTCTTGTAGCACTATTTAATTTTATATTGACTGCCAAAAAGTTCACTGTTTACTTCCTCATATGATTACTACAGCTACGGTTTAGAAGTAAGTTCCTATTGAATGCGTACTTTCTCTGACTCCTGGCTACCCCAATAGATGATTTTTCTAAGATCTGTGGATTATGGTCAGAAAAAACCCACAGGAGCCTCTTAATCAGCCTTGCCTAAGAGGCCCGCTGAGATCAAGAAATAATCCAGTCCGACAAACTTCTTCTGTGGGTGTGGAAAATATTAACCCTGGGCTAAGCACTACGCTACTCTCGTGGAGTTTGCGAAGTTTTCGCAACTTCGCACTACGCGAGCTGCATGTAGCACAGTGCGTACATGCGTAGTGCAGCGTAGCGTAGTGCAGCGGTAATTTTTTGCTTGTTCGCGGTCCTGAACGTCATGTTCGCGACCGCAAACAAGCAAAATGACATCCCGGCGAGATTCTCAACGCGAGGAGGTCAGGTTTCTCATTGTGAGTGGTTGCGCATGCTCGCGACCGCTCTCAATGAGAAACTACCTGTTCGCGTTGAGAAAGCTGCCGCTCGAGTAATAATCTACTCGAGCAGCAGAAAACTACAGCTCGCACTGTGCAAGATGCCGTTTTCAATGCTTGCACAGTGCCGGATGCTTGTCCGCTCTGTGCAATCATTGAAAATGCATCTTGCACAGTGCGAACATGTTACTACGCAGCTCGCGTAGTGCTACGTGAAGTTCGCATAGTGCGAAGTGCACTTCGCGTAGCTTCGCGTAGCGCTACTTCGCGAACTACGCCCACCCTTAGAAAATATGTGTAGCCCGAGTCTGAAGATTTTAATCAATCCCATAAATCCACCAGCACGTTGTTACTCATAAGGTGGCCCACCTCTCTGGATACCGATGGCTGCCTTCCGGCATCCTTCTCTGCCTACCTCATATTGGTGATCACCTCCATAAGGAGATTGAGATCGCCGCCCAGGACCAAGGGAGTAGGCCAGAATCCTAGTCCCACCACCAGACCCTCCATAAAAGCTGCTTCATCTATGTTAAAGCCATAGACAGAGCAAATGGAAAAGCTGACCCCCCCACCTGGCATTCCACTATCGCCCATCTACCAAGCTTGTCCTTGAGAGAGCATTTCACCAGGCAGCAATGTCTCCTGGATGAGATGGCCACCCTCCTAGTAGAGGTGCTTTGGGGAGTACATGCAAGGAGAGAGTATCCCCCTAATCTGTAGCCAGTCTCTCTTTTCCCTGGATATATCAGTTTCTTGCTCACAAATAAGGTTCACCCTAGTGTCCTAAGCACCTCTGCAACATTTTGCCTCTTAGTTCTATCATTTAGACCACATACATTAGTAGAACATATGCACATTTTATTAGCCTGCATCCTTAGCTCCTTGTAACAAAATGAAAAGCCTGCACTCCCCAGTCCTGACTGAGCTTGAGCAGCAGTCTGAGTCTCCACCATCTCTCTATCGTCACATAGCAAAAGTCCGGCCTTACAAAAAAAAGAACAACTGTCAACAGTGCATTTGAAATCCATCCATGCTTTCTCAAAGATTGCCTGTCTCAAGACAAAGTTTCCGATGTAAACCAAAATAACTCTTTTCTGAGTTTTTTTTTAATGCTTCTAATTAAAGAGATTGTATATGCTCTTGATCCCCAATTGCACCCTCGTGCTCGGAGAAAATTCTTTTGAATAGACTGAATATAAACAGCCTGACATCGCTCCCCTCTACCCCTTTGCCCTACCCTGAAACCCAGAGGGTATTTCGGCATTGAAGAGTCCCAAAATCTTCCAACTTCCATTGAATTTCGATCAGCTGAGCTTCCATGTGCGTCGGTTTTTCTCCAGTTAGCTGCTAGATCTGTCTCTGAAACGGTGGCCCTGTCTTCCAAGTTAGACATCCTTTCTGCAATTACATGGCATATTTTGGCAACCCGTCATATTGTCCCTGGCAGTTTCCTGGTCACGGCTCGAACCCTCCGACTGTCAGCTCTGGTCTCGTCTCTGTGTGCTATTATGCATTATTAGATGGCCTCCAAAGTTGGTACCTCCATTGAGCACCCTGAATTGTGTGGCCTAGAGGATCCATGGCACTTTTTCCTAAATAATGTGAAGTTATCATTGAGTAGAACCACTTAAAATCATCTTCAATGTCTGCTCTCTGTCTACCCTTCCCAGGGGCATACGGGATGTTGAAAGGGCACTGCCGTCAGGAATATCACTCAATTCAGTAAGTGTGCTTGCTGCCTTTGGAGTCACTACCCAATGAGTCCAGACCCTACTCATCCAGTCTGTCCCATCTAACAGTGAAAAAAAAGAATTCACCTGGGTCAGGATCTGACCCCTCTTTACTGAATGCTACCTGCTCCTTCTTGTGATCAAGCCCAGTTCTAGAGGGTGGGCCAGTTTGGGACTGACCCTCCTGAAATAGCTCTGTGGCCCACCCAAGGCCAATTCACAAGTAGAAAACAATCCTTTTTTTACTTAATGAAATAACATAATATGGGACTGCAGCCTTGGTATCAAAGCCTAATGTCTAGAGCTACCATAAGTACCTGGGGACAAGGGTGAGGTCACATTATTGTGCAAATGTTAATAGAAGGAGTATAGGAGACACCCACACACATTAATTAAGAGATGAAAACAGTTGGCAGAAACAGTGTGAAGGATTTTGCCATTTCGAGAAATGTGAATACAAGCAGGACATGTAGTTTAGTAGTGGTCTGTTTTTTTTCTATTGTGATGGCATTCTTAATTTATGGTCTTGGCCACTAGAATTATGTGGCCAGGGAAAACCAAATTAAGTTGCAGAATTGTCTAAGTTACGTGGCAAGAAAAGAGATATTACTCTGTGTAATAGGCACATTTTGTGAAAGTATTACTGCATTATTTTTACATTTTCATACTTAAAGACTGTTGTCTCAAAGATTACAACTTGATAGTATTGATGTAACACCATAATACAGCAATAGGCAACTGAAAGATGATTGGTCAACCTTTGCGAAGGGCCTTCCACCGCACAACATGTGTCACTGAGTTTTTTGGAACTATTGATCCTTTTGACATAGAAACAATTGTTTGTTAAAATCTGCAAATTATGCAGCATATAATGGACTATGTGACCAATCAGTAATCATGTGGAATACCCTGCAGCTGCAGAATTGCAGAATTCCAGTAGCCCTGCTTATTAACTAAAAAAACACTGACAATGGCAACGTATGGCTCTTCTTAAGTGAACAAAAATTTGTCAAGTGTCACTAGCACAACACTGATACAGAATGGGAAGGAAACATTTCTACTATGCAAAGAAAATCACTAGTAACAATTCCATGGCAGCACCGGTAACATGTGCTGCCTCTGTCGTGCCTAGTCTCAATCTCTATGAGGTGCTCACAGAAGGTGGAGCTCACTAATATGATTAGATGACATACCCCATTTTGGCTATTTGAGAAAACAATGGCTCCTGTGGAATGGTAAGGAATATTCCTAATAGAATTACGCACAATGGCTATGCAAAGGGTTGGGGGGATGTCAGAAAGTAAGCTAACTGCACACATGCAAGGTTTGGTCAATTAGTGAAATTATTTATATAGAAATCAAGTAAATAACACAATACATACATGAGTGTTTAGGTAGCAAAATATGTTTGTATAAAGGCTAAACATTAGACAATAGTGTCTAGTGTCCCAGTGAAAGTACAATTTAACCTAAGCTAAAAAGTGACATTAAAATTGACATATGAGTAAGGTTTAAATTTTAGAACATTTCGGCGACCATGGAAATTATAATCATGTGAGCCACAACACTTTAAACAATTTAAACAGTTCGCCTTTTTAAACTGTTGACAGCGTTTCAACCCAGTTAGGATATTGGGTCTCTTTAGGACCTGGCAGTGTAGGGACACCTGAAGGGGGGCCTATCCTGCCTGGTGATGAGACGCAGTGGCACCGTGAAAATAGTGTAAATAAAGAAACTCACAGGGGACCCAGCCGGGTGCCCTTGTGAGGGTAGTGGAAAGCAGGCAAGCGAAATGGTAAAGCCGGCCCAGGAGCTCAATGCTGAGTTAATCACTGTGTCCTCAGGAATGCTAGGCACGTTAAGCGCATGATGGCGCGTGATGGCGCTTCATGTACAGGGGAGCGTGGGGTCATCCGAGGATGGTGACGATAACAAACCCGCCAGAGACGCTGTATATTCAATTGAGGCAGTATGTGTACCATCAGAGAGAAGGACACTCCTCTGATTCAAGGTCACCGGGGGAGCAACCGCGGTTCTATCAGCACGCTACCAGCGCATACCGCCTCAATTGAATATACAGCTTCTCCGGCAGGTTTGTTATCGTCACCACCCTCGGATGACCCTGCGCTCCACAAAGAAAGCAGCTTTATTTCTTCATGAGAGTAATGTAGGTTTTTAAAAATTATTTTCTGTTTTGCTAAAATAATGTAGGCCTTAGAATTGTTAGAGGATGTTCTTCCCGTGCTCCTGTCCTTCACATGTTACAATTGCTTCCTTAGAATACAGATATTTAGCTTGTTTCTACAATTCTTTTAGAGGTCTTTACTGTCTAGGCAAGGGTTGTAGATTACATGAATGTAACTATTGTTAGATTTAGTATACATTTGTAACTAGGTTCTCTTCCTCTTCCTCTCTTGTAGGTTATACAATATTTAGACAAAGAGTGTTTAGAAAATAGTAGTAAAGTCACTGTCAGCAGATTGTCCTACCAATAGAAAGGCTTGCCGATGAGAGAGAGTGCAACATTTTATTGGAAGAAAGGAAGTAGCTTACTATAAAGATTCCTATGGGAAAGTGTTCCCCGGCTTGTTCACAAGATTGGTGACCTGTCCTGCATTCGTGGTATGCTGCATGCTGTGCTGATTCCTGATTCTCTGGCTTGCAGAAACTGCTGTGCCTAAGAGATTTTCCTAGTAGCTTTGCACATCATCGGCTGAATAATGACATTCTAATTGTATTTGTGCTTATGTTTTTTTTGCTTATGTTATGAATGTCTAAAGTTTAGTGTATTTCTTCATTGTAGGTCCTCATGGGGAAATAGCATTCTGTCTTGAATTATATGGTCCCTTTTAACTCTACCAAAGTATCCTCCTGAAGGTCAGCAGGTCTTTGGTCTGTCGTTGGCTCAGTGGGAGGGTGTTCCATGTCTTGGCGGCGAAGTGGGAGAAGGATCTCCCACCGGTGGTTGTTCTTCGGATGCGCGGGACGGTGGCGAGTAAGAGGTCAGCGGAGCGGAGCTGGCGGTTGGGGATGTAGAAGGAGAGCCGTCTGTTGAGGTAGGCTGGGTCAGTCTTGTGGAGTGCCTTGTGTGCGTGGGAAAGGAGCTTAAAGGATATCCTCTTGTTGACGGGGAGCCAGTGCAGGTTTCTCAGGTGGGGGTGATGTGGCCGTGGCATGGTACGTGGAGGATCAGTAGTGCTGAGGCGTTTTGGATGCGTTGTAGTCGTTTGATGAGCTTGGTCGGGGCTCCCGCGTAGAGGGCGTTTCCGTAGTCGAGTCTGCTGCTGACAAGGGCCTGGGTGACTCTCTTTCTTGTATCTGTCGGGATCCATCTGTAGATCTTGCGTAGCATGCGGAGGGTGTTGAAGCAGGAGGAAGAGACGGCGTTGACTTGCTTAGTCATTGAGAGTGTTAATTTGAGGATGATTCCCCGGTTGCGTGCGTGGTCGGTGGGTGTCGGGGCTGCCCCCAGTGCCGTCGGCCACCAGGAGTCGTCCCAGGCTGAAGGGTTGGAGCTGCGGATGAGGACCTTCGTCTTGTCTGAGTTCAGCTTCAGATGGCTGGTCTTCATCCAGTCGGCGACGACCTTCATTCCTTAGTGAAGGTTGGCTTTGGCGGTGATGGGGTCCTTGATGAGGGAGAGGATCAGCTGAGTGTCGTCGGTGTAGGAGATTATGTTGAGGTTGTGCTGTCGGGCTATGTGTGCGAGCGGAGCCATGTAAATGTTGAACAGCATTGGGCTGTACACCGCAGATGATCTCGGAGGCTTTGGAACGGAATGGGGGAGGCGGACACTCTGCGTTCTGCCAGAGAGGAAGAAGGTGGTCCAATCCAGATCCTTGTCTCTGATCCCTGCGGCGTGGAGGCGTGCGCTTAGTGTGCGGTGGCAGACAGTGACGAAGGCGGCAGAGAGGTCTAGGAGGATGAGTGCTGTGGTCTTGCCGTTGTCCAGCAGGGTCCTGATGTCATTGGTGGTGTGGTTGCTGCGGAACCCAGACTGGATAGGGTCCAGGATTCTGTTTTCCTCGAGGTATCGGGTTAGCTGTCTGTTGACGGTTTTCTCGATGACCTTGGCCGGGAAGAGGAGCAGAGAATGGGCCGGAAGTTCTTGGGTCTGCCTTAGGTTTTTTGAGTAGGGCGAATATCTCGGCGTGTTTCCAGATCTCCGGGAAGGTCGCGGTCACAAGGGAGAGATTGATGACATTGCGCAGGTGGGGTGCAATGAAGCTGCTTGCTCTGCTGAAGATGTGGTGCCGGAATGGGTCTGACGGAGAGCCGGAGTGGATTGTGCGCATGGTCTTGATGGTGTCATCGATGCTCACGCTGGCCCAGGCTAGCAGGGGGTCTTGGTTGATGGTGTACAGAAGGTCTGTTGTGTTGCTGTCTGTTGGGGCTGTCTGAGTGTTGAAGCTGCCGTGGATGTTTGCTATCTTGCGGTGGAAGAAGGTGGCGAGGGAGTCGCACAGGGCTTGTAATGGCGGGATGTCGTTGGTGTTGGAGCTGGGGTTGGAGAGTTCCTTCATGATGTTGAAGAGCTCCTTGCTTTTGTGTGCGTTGTTGTTGAGGTGGTCTTTTGAAGGAGGTCCTCTTGGCCGTCCTGATGAGGTGGTTGCGGATGGCGTTCTTATGTGCTGTGTAGCTGTCCGGAGTTTGTTCACTGTGCCATTTCTTCTCTAGTTTCCGGTAGGCTTGCTTGGAGGCTAGGAGTTCTGGGGTGAACCAGATGGCCCTCTTGCTGATGTCTCTGTGAGGGGTTTTCTTCAGCGTGGCGAGCGTGTTGAGGCAGTCCTCGATCCAGCTTCTGAGGCTGTGGGCAGCGTCGTCGGTGTTGGAGGTTTCGGTGGGTGGGCTGAGAGCGAGGTTGCGTGTAGTTGGTCTTTGGTGATTTTGCTCCAGCAGCGGCGGGGGATCTGTTGGGTGTGGTGGTGTGTGGTGGGTTTCTGGAAGGCGAAGTGGATGCAGCGGTGGTCAGTCCAGGGAGTTCGGTGGTGTGGCTGATGGAGATGTAGGGGCTTGAGGAGAAGACGGGGTCAAGCGCGTGGCCGACAGAGTGAGTGGGTGTTGTGACGAGTTGCTTCAGTCCGAGGTTGGCGAGGTTATCGATCAGGGTTGTGGAGTTGTTGTCGTTGTTGTTCTCAAGGTGAAAGTTCAGGTCTCCGAGGAGGATGTAGACGGTGGAGGTCAGGGCGTGCGTGCTGATCAAGTTGGCGATGGAGTCGCTGAACTGGGGGCGGGGTCCGGGGGGGCGGTAGACAAGGGTGACTCTGAGGGTGGAATTAGGGTCTGTGTGGATTTGGAAATGCATGTGTTTGGTGGTGCTGGGCACGTCATCGGTGCTAGTCGAGACCCTGATGCTTTTCTTGTGGACAATGTCAATTCCTCCTCCAACTCCGTTGGTGCGGTCTCTGCAGATGATCTTGTAGCTGTCTGGGATGGCTATGGTGATGTCGGGTGCAGAGGAGTTATTAAACCAGGTCTCTGTCAGGAAGAAGACGTCCGGGGATGTTGTGTCAAGCCGGTCCCAGAGCTTGACGGTATGTGTGCGTGCGGAGCGGGTGTTCAGTAGTATGCATCGGAGGTGGTTAGGGTCTTTCTTGGTGGGTGGTTCGTCGGCTGGGGTAGCTGCAGTTCCGGCAGGTGAAGGGGCCGTGTGTGCGTTTCGGGGCGGCATTGAAGCAGGTGTGGCTCTTTCCAGAGTTGAGAGTGTGCAGAGTGCTGTCGTCGTAGTGGTGGCTGTCGTCGTGGCGGGTGTGGGGGCCAGGGGTTCTGGCACTGGGCGCGGTCCAGGTGCGGATGGGCACAGACGGGCACGCCTTAGCGGAGAAGCCGCGCAGCGGAGAAGCCGCGCAGCGGCAGGCATGTAAGGGGAGGTCGGAGGTTGGAGGTCGGAGCAGCTGGGAGGTCGGAGGTGGGGGCAGCGAATGGGCAGGGGGTGGGCCACAGGGGATACAGCGGCGAGGGCGGAGAGGGACAACAAAGGTAAAAGAAGGAAAAGGGGCGCAAAAACGAGGGTAAAACAAGTGGCACAGAAGGCAAAAGGGCACAAAAAATGAGTGGAACAGAAGTCAAAAGGGGCACAGAAACGAGGGAAAAACTAATTTGAATGGGAACATTTCTCCAAAAGAAACAGATTGGGTGAAAATAGACAGAACTACTCAAGAATTGAAATAATCCATGCATGCATATAATGAGAGACTTCTTCAAGTATTTAACAGTACAGTGGTATAGTAAATATCACAGAGAAAGATATGGGACACTTTGTGTATAGGTTAGAGTATGGATTGAGACCTGAGATATGTGCTATGATTCAGCAGCATTTGATTTGTTGGCAAAGTAAATCAGTTGACAAAATACTTCGTTATGCGAAGTATTGTGGAGATGACATAGAAATGAGACACAAGAAACTGAAGGAAAAATTAATGTTGGCTCTCATGAAAGCAGCAAAGGAAGGGGGATACTTGAGTGTTGATTTGCAAGATGATTTTCAGGATAATGGTCAGACTACTGCTGGAATGAAAGGTGTAGTTTCAAATGGCAATACCGTGATACAAATGATCTCGATGGGTCAAGGTAGTGGTAGAGGTCATTTTAAAGATAAAGAGGAATTCTAAAAGAAGTATCCTTGTCATATTTGCGGAAAATTTGGACGCTGGTGACGCAAGTGTAAAAGTCTGATAAAAAATACAGGACAGGGAGGAAATGATGACCTAATGCAAATGCAGAATCAGGGTTATCAGGTGCAAGTGAATCAGGCATAGCTGAATAGAGAGCAGATGAATCCGATGCAAAATCAGAACTCACAAATGCAGGTATCAAATAAGAGGACAGGGTTTACAAATACCACAAGCTCCTATAACAAATCAGGATGTGAATGGCCAAATGCGAAGGTCCATTACGAATGAGGGTTTTCATACCAATGGTCAAGTGAATTCAAATGTGCAAGTGGCTTCACAGTACTTAATGCAGACAGAAGAGAATGATTCAGGTACATCACAATGACGGTGCATGAGGGGGAGGAAGAGTGCGTTCTTGGTGCATTTCAAGAGGTAGATCAGATAGGTTCCTATGTGGATGGCGAGGTTGATGGTAATGCCATGACATTCCTCGTTGATACTGGTGCTACCCGTTCCACTGTGAGACTGTGGAAATTCCAAACCTACCCCTCTCGGATGAAAGTATCCAAGTTGTAGGAGTGTCAAATAAGTTAATTAAACACCAGTGACATGACGAATGAAAGTTCAAATCGGAAATTTCCAAGAACTACACAAATTTGTTGTGTGTGATACTAGTCCGGTTAACTTTTTTAGGAAGAGACTTGTTGTGCAAGATGAATTGCTCCATTTACTGTACGCCAGATGGAATAGCATTTCATACAAAAGATGAGGATGTGATCTTCTAAAGGCCAAGGCAGGGAACAGAAGTGAAAGAGTTGTATCCATTGCCTACAGTTAATTATTTGGCATTTGAATTGAGAGAAACGGTGTTGTCTGATGTGTGGGGTGTATCAGATTGATGAAAGGAGTTGCACTGATTCAAATAACAGTAAAGCAAATGCAAAATTTCCAAAAACACGACAATACAAAATTAGTCCTGAGACGATTGCAGGAGTGACACCTGTGATTGATATGCTGATTGAGCAATGCATACTTAAATAAATCCTTGACAGTCCATGCAAATCACCTACAATGGGAGTTCGCAAACCGAATGGGAAATATAGGATCATACAGGACATGAGAAAGGTGAACCAAATTGTTATACCTTCTAGTCCAATTGTACCAAATCCAGCTGTGAACCTATACCAAATCCCATGTGAAGCAGAGTGGTTTTCAGTAAATCGATCTGTGTCAAGCATTTTTTTCAATACCCTTACATCCAGATATCCAATTTTAATTTGCGTTCCGGTTGGGAACCGTGTTTTGGCATGGTGACGAGTTTCTAAAGGGTATACTGAGAGCCCCTTGATTTTCAATCAGATACTGAAGAAATGTCTATAGTCATTGGTAATGCCTAAAGACTCAGTTCTGGTTCAATATATCAATGACCTTTTCGTGGCATCGAAAACGAGAGAAGACTGTGTAACAGATACAATTGCTCTACTGAACCATTTGGCAGTAGGTGGGCATAAAGTGTCACCGGTGAAATTGCAATTTTGTAAGAAAGAAGTTCTTTATCTAGGCCATGTAATTGAAAAGGGGATTCGGAAAGTCTCTCAGGATTGGATCAATGGTGTTATGTGAATGAATCCGCCAAAAACACAGAAAGAAGTTTGAATGTTTTTGGGAATGGTTGGATATTGCAGGCACTGGATTATGAATTTTTTGCTGATTGCCAAGCCATTACAGATATTGACACACAAAGATGTAACAGATCCCATACATCTTGATGAAAACATTTCTGGAGTTGCGAGACAGTTTATGTCGAGAACCAGCCTTCGGAATGCCAGATTTTGACAAAGAGTTTGAATTGTTATATAATGAACGTGTTGGTTGTGCATTCTCAATTCTAACTCAAATTCACAGAACAGCATGAAGGCCTGTGGCATACTTTTCTGCCACATTGGATCCAGTGGCTACAGCATTACCAGGATGTCTTAAAGTAGTTGCTGCTACTTGTCTGAGTCTGGAGCAGAGTAAGTTGATTATAATAGGACATGCTTTGAAAGTGTATGTGCCACATTCAGTTGAGATTTTGTTAACATGAACTCAATCACAGCACCTTACAAGTAGTCGGTTCTGGCACTCTTGACAATGTGGTGAGTGGGGATTGCGGGCATTTCACCCCCCCTACCCTGGATATGGGGAGGAGCACACGGCTGTATTGTTGATCCGGTGCACCTTACACCACTGAGGCTATCCTAAGGAGCACTGGGGATACGGGGCCTGACATCCCGTATAGGGTGCACCGGGAGTGTGCAACAAAAACCAGAAGAGGCTGAATGCTCACGGCCCATGATCCTTGCACCTGTAAGAGTACTTGAGGTGCACCGAAGACCTGTTTTCCACTGGGTGTGTAGTCGGTGCGGAGTGGGGCCCTAGAGACCACCTCAAGAGACCATCCTAGGACAGTCACGGATGAGCGGCCACCGAGGCGCGATGGGTCGCACCAGAAACAAACAGGTGGACACCACCGCAGATGGTACAGTGCAGCTCACATTTGGCAGTGATCCCTCTAGCGCTTCTGAAAATGATGTGATACCTTCTACTGGTACAGACCCCCACGATGCAAAGCTGGACTTGATCCTGAAGGAGATCCGCGACTTGCGTACGGCGTTGGAGACACGCATAAACACGATGTCTACTAGTCTCAACTTACTACAGGCAGACCACAAAAAGCTAGCCGATAAGTTGAATAAACTAGCACTGGATTACCTTATACCCCAGCAGACTATGCACTCCACTCAACTTGACCAATTCCAGCGACAACTAAAGGGTTTGCAGGACAGGGTGGATGATGCGGAAGGAAGGTCCCGCCGCAATAACGTTCGCATACTTGGTATACCTGAACGCAGTGAGGTATCCAACCCTGCACAGTTTGTAGAGGACTGACTGAGAAACCATGTGGTGACGGAGGGCCTAACATCTCTGTACAGTGTGGAGAGAGCGCACCGGGTGCCTTCCAGACATCCTCGGCCGGGCGCACCACCTCCCCCGCTGATAGTGCGCAGTCTACACTACAAGGACCGCGACACTATCCTGCGGGCTGCCAGGCAGAACGCTCCAGTGCGCTTCAAGAACAAGATGATTTCACTTTACCCGGATTTTACCCCTGCAGTCCAGAAAGCTAGGGCCACATACTTGGGGTGAAGAAAACCCTGCGCGACCGCAACTTGAAATACGCACTGCTCTTCCCGGCTAGACTGAAGGTTGTATATGGTCAGAAGTCGTACTTTTTTGAGAACCCTGAGGAAGTGGCAGACTGGATTGAAATAACTTTTACACCAGAGAACTCTCAGATTTCACTGGCATCAGGACAACTATGTCGAGACTCCCTCATATGAACAACTGGACTACCCCGATCCGGTCATGGCAATACTATGGTTACTATGGACTCTGGCCCTACCTCAGAGCAGATCACGACCGGCCAGAAGGATGCACTCCTTACAGCAGCGGCCCTGGCGGTGCATGATGTCCAAACTGCGGTGTCTTCGGAACACTCGTCTGATGCCAAAACGGTACGCTCTGAATCTGACGCTAGCATGACACTGTTTCCTTCGATTACTGCCCAGGTTGCCAGAGACTTCTGAAGTTCTGCTACGGGATGCCCGGGAGTGGTAATGTATATGTAGTATATGCACTGTATATATTGCTGCTGAGGCCTGCTTAGTGGGTCCGGAACACATATGCTTTACAGGGAAGTGTGTCAATTTAACCAAGACATGCTTGAATGCACATTATGTTGTTTTCACGAACTGACGCAGTTCTGGCCTCCACCCCCCTGGCAAATGCGATGACGCATCTCGTTTGCAGTCCATGTTGGGCTTTTTTTCATTGTTTGGTCCTCTGTTGTTTTATGGTGGAACCTAGTATTGGGGAGTTACTGTGTAGTGACATGCTCGGCTTTCCAGCAGTTGTTATATACAGGGTCTCGATCTCCACAGGACACCGTGCAATTTCACCTTCGACACCACGATGGCTTTACATAACACATACACATACTTCACATGGAACATAAGGGGGTTAGGTTCAGTTCATAAAGATCCCGGGTTCTAGCACAACTTAATAGAAGGAAGGTTGCTATAGCCTATTTACAAGAAACTCATCTTAGTTGTGGTGAGGCAGCCAAATTGCAGAGAAAATGGAGTGGACAGCTGTTCGCTACAAAATATTCAGCTTTCTGCAGGGGAGCAGCGGTGTGGCTGCGGAATACTGTCCCTTTCAAGCTCTTAGAGCAGAAAGTAGACGTAAACAATAGAAATGTGCTGCTTCATGGCCTATTAGATGGGACGCATGTGGTCATGGGCTGTATCTATGCACCGAACATCGATCAGGATAAATATCTGACTACAATGGGTGCAGCATTGACGGAATGGTCTGCATATCCCTGGGTGTTGGGGTCGACTTCAATGCTGTGTTGGATATTGTCTTAGACAGGTCTCATCCCCCACTGCATGCCACTAAAAGCAAAAAACAAGAAGAGGTGCTTAGGGGCTGGGCGGAAGGCTGGGAACTACAGGATGCATGGCGAGTGAAACACAGTGGGCACAGGGAATACATGTTTTATTCACCATCACATGGACTACACACTCGGATAGATCGATTCCTATGCTCGGGCACCCTATTAGAGTCCATATTGGGAAAACCCTGTCAGATCATAACCCTGTGTAATTAACTATGCCTTGGGGTAAGGTTCCAACTCCGATACCGACTTGGAAACTAAAACCTGAGATGCTGGAGGATCAGGTCTTCCACACTACCCTCTCAGAAGCGATAGTCAATTACTTCTCCAAAAATACAGGGTCTAATATCTCCCAACAAATAGAATGGGATGTCTTCAAAACTGTCATTAGGGGTGTGGCAATTAGCACTAAGTCAGGAGTGTGACACGCTCTTAGAGTGCGGCTTACAGATACAGAGGGCAGGTTAGTCGCGCTGGAGGGGGAGGCTGCGGTCACAAATGATGATTTGACACAATTGCGAGAGGCTAACATTCAATACGCGGAGCTGCTTGAGGAGCTGCGTGTGGTGGATTACAGGTTATACACACAAAACAACACACACAAGCCGACAGATCAGGGCCACTGTTGGCGCGGCTGGTCCGGAGCGCCCCCTTGCCCACACCTATATTAGAAATCCGGAATAACGCAGATGTGGTGGTAAACACGCAGATAGACATCAATACGGTGTTTAAAAACTATTATGAACTCCTGTACAGTCCACTGCCCGGCCTAATTGACACTGACTTTGAACTGTTCTTTGATGGTATGTGCGTCCCCCAACTTACACAACAACACGACGACCTATTACGACCACTAACAGGTGCGGAAATACGAAAGGCAATTAAGGAATTACCACGAAATAAGACTCTGGGGAATGATGGTCTTCCGGACGAATTTTACGTAGTGTATGCTGACTTGCTGACTCCTCACTTGCAATGTCTTTACCACGAATCATTGGAAGGAGGCGGGCTCCCCGCTACTACATTGCAGGCGTTAGTGGTTTCGCTTTAGAAGCCCAGGAGGGATGCTTTGCTTATTGTGAGCTATAGACCATTATCACTCCTCAACACGGACTATAAAACCACAGGTTATTGGCCACTCACCTTTATCGGTTTATACCTGCGCTGATACATTTTGATCAGTGTGGATTTGTACCTGGTAGGAGCACAGCACTCAACATCAGACGGCTACACCAAGTTATGTTAGGCACACATGGTACGGGAACTACAGAAGGCTGCATATCTCTTGATCTGAGGTAGGCGCTTGACTCCCTACGATGGGATTGTATGTTCGATGCCCTCGCACGCTTTGGCATACCTGAGGAATGCATAGCATTGGTGCGCTTACTGTATACGAATCCAACGGCGCTGGCACGAACAGGACGGCACATCTCAGGACAATATGTAGTGGCCCGGGGGACAAGACAGGGCTGCCCCTTGTCACCGTTGTTGTTTATCCTGGCGTAGGAGCCACTCCTACACAGACTTCGTGCTTTTGCAGGCTGTCGGGGTATAACGCGTGGTCGTACATTCCACACTGCCTCGGCATATGCGGATGTTCTTATTGTTTATATCAAGGATATGGGTGCTGATCCTCATCCTATGCCCTCCATTTTTGAGTCGCTCCAGAGTCTCTCTGGCCTGGCTATCAATGCTGCCAAGTCGTATGCATATTTCTTTGACAACGCAGAGAAGAACAGGATTTTTCGGTTTGGTCCCTGGACCTTCCACATAGCACCTGACACCTTTAAATATCACGGAATACAAATTTATCGCACTACCTCGGACCTTCTGGATGGCAACCTGGGGCGTGCGATTGCCGCTCTCAAATCCCAGATTCAATTCTGGGCCTCACTGCCCCTGTCAGTGGCGGGCAGAGTAGCCATCACAAAAATTGTACTATTGCCACAGCTCCTTTATTTATTCACCAACCTGCCGCTACTTTTCCACATGAGGTCCTTTAAAGTGTTGAACTCACTGGTGTCGGAGCTAATATGGGGCAAAGGGCGTAGACATATTAGCCTGGTGAAGCTGCAACTTCACGTGAAACAGGGAGATATGGGGGTGCTGGATTTATGCGCGTATTGCTATGCCAGTCAGTTGAAATGGCTGGCATATTTGTTTGCAGGTCGCAATTTACACGAGCTCGACATGTCATCACGAAATAGGGATAAGGGGATCATCCACAGGCTCTTACTACCACAAGCCCCCCCATTGACGTCGATGCCCCACTTATTGAAATTAGCTGTTACTTATTGGCGGAGTGCGGTAAGATATACTGGATGGAAGGCACTGTATGCCCCGACCATTCTGCTGTTGTGCATCCCCACACGTTCTGGGATAACCTCTAACCATGCTCTTAAGGCGTGGACTGAGGCGGGCATCACTACTTTTTTACGGTGGGTGTATTAATGTTGCATGAAACATTTGTACGTGTCCATGGTGCCCCAGATACATTGTTCCTATTACACGCACATATTTCCAGATACATACGCATCACGTGGTCACCCGGAGACACTGAACCACCTGCAAACACACTGCTTACCATGCAGTACTTAATGGTTAATGGGGCTCGACTGACTAAATGGCTAACTCATGGGATTCGAGTTGAGAGAGCGATCTCATTACAGCCGCTACGCAAAAAGTGGGAAGGGGACGTGGGTCGCACATTTACCATCAAAGAATGGGACACTATATTGGGGTTCCCCAAGATGGTCTCCTGCAATCCCAAGTTTAAATGTATTCAGTTGATGTTACTACACAGGGCATATTTTACCCCACACAGGCTTAGCGCTATGTTTCAAGGTGCGAACGATGACTGCCCGCGCCGCCACCTTGGAGCACATGGTATGAGTTTGTAAGACGGTGTGCAAGATATTGACAGCAGTGGCCTCAGTGCACCGGAATGACACCTTGGAATACTGTATACTGGGTATGGGACCCCGTGAAAAGAAGGGCAACCCTGCCCCATGTTTTACAAACCTAGCGCTCCTTTTGGCCATGAGAGCCATAACCACACCATGGAAAGCCACTAGAGCCCCGTCCTTACTGGAATGGCACACCGAAATGTTGATGCGGGGTAGAGCAGAAGGGACTGAATTGAAAATGGAGGAATTTAGGGGCCTAAAGAACATACAGATTTCGCTAGGTTCGTATGCAATGCTGGAAGAATACGCTGCAATAGATATTTTTTCCTACTAGGATACGTTTGGGCCGTCGCAGGGGGGTCTGATCTGCGAATATGGGACACTTGAGCCCCTCATGTTGTCTGTAATAAAGTGAGGATTAAAGGGAAAACTTATCAATTTCAATGTATTAGATTCATTTAGTGATGAACTGGTTGTGCAGCTTGAACAGGGATCAAAAGATGGTTCCTTCGCTTTTTCGAAAGATGTGTTGTATGCCAAAAACAGAGTGCAGGGAGAAAAACAGTAGTAAGCATGGGATGAATTGGAAAAGCTGCAGGTCCATTTACAAGGATGCTGATAGTCTTCATTGAGATGTCTCCTTGCAAGGGACTAAAATATGTATTTTTTCTCATTGGGTTGAAGCATATCCAACAAGACGTAATGACAGTTTAAAAGTTGCTAAGTTGCTTCTTAGAGAGATAATACATAGGCTCACGTTCCCAGTCACTTTGGAATCACACAGGGGAACGCATTTTAACAATAAAATAATTCGGATGATTTGTGCAGCATTACAAATTGAGCAGAAGTTGCACTGTGCCTACAGACCTGAGGCATCAAGTGTTGTTGAGCAGATGAATGGTACAATAAAATTTAGATTGGCTAAGGTTTGCGCATTCGCAACATTGAAATGGCCTGATGCACTGCCATTAGTGTTGATGAGCTTGAGAAGTATCCCTGACAAGAGAACAGGGCTGTTCCCACATGAAATTGAGATTGGGAGGGCTATGGGACAGCTGACAGGCCCAGCAAATCAACTAATGAACATTACTGATGATTTGGTACTGGATTATTACAAAGGCGTGTACGTTCAGTGTCTCACCAGTTTGGAGAAGTTGCAACAACAACACTGCAAGAAGAAGGACATGATCTGTGTCCCAGAGACTGGGTGCTTGTGAAAAAGCGTGTGAGAAAGTCTTGCCTAGAACCACAGTTACATGGTCCCTATGAAGTAATACTGGTGAAGACAACTGCTGTTAAATGCGTAGGTTTGCTGAATTGGATACATGCAAGCCACACCAGAAGAGTACCAAGTCCACTAGAAAGTGAAGAACTTGCTGAAGAAGAACGGCAAGTACAAAGATACGTTCCAAGGTGAATTGAAATCGAGTAGAGTGGGCACAAGTTACTGGGACTGAAGAAAATGATGCTCTGGTTGTTACTGTTGGGAATGAAGTGATCCCTATAAATAGCAATCAGGAAAAAAGAAAAAGGGATGCATCAGAAGAAAAGACTGAATCAATTGCGAATGACATTAAAAATGAAACTGGAAACAAAGAAATGAGACAAGTGGCCAAAAGGAGTAAAAAGAGTAACATACTCTGTGAATACAAAAGTTCCAGAAACAGTGATTGAAATAGCTAGCCAATCTGAGCAAAGTAGAAGAAAAAGAGCAAGTGAGAAGAACAAAGACAATCACAATACCAAATAAGAAATACAGAGCACCTGAATGGACATATGTGGTGACTACTGCATCAAATGCTTGAGAAAAAGAATCTCTTGAATTCTGTTCCAAAAGCAATTGCTTATACAAGCCACCCTAGATAAACTGTTTTTCTGAAAAGAGTGCAGAAAAAGAGTGAGGAGATTTATGAAAATAAATGAAATGTTATGTGAAAAGTTCTGAGGCAATTGCTGAAGAAGAAGAGCTGCTGAGAGCTGAAGGCTTTAAAAGGTGTAGGGGTGCACAACCTAAAACGAATCTAGCAAAAATGTGTTTAGAAATTAAATTAATCTAGCAAAATGTAGTTTAGAAAATTTTGATTACATCTTTGAATTTTTGATTAATTTTGATTTTAAGAATGGATAGAACTAAATCTGAGACTGGTAAACGGAATCAAGGCATTTTTAGGCAAATATGTCTTAATGTTTGTCTTGTATTTGTTATGTTAACAATGATTGTATGGTTAGGATTAACGTTTATAGTACCATATTTTATATTTATTAATGCAGTGAATGTTACTAATAGTAATGTGCATGTAACCATTAATGCTAAAAGAGATCTGAAAGATCTGAAAGAAGATCTTGAGACTAATATTAAGGAATTAACTGGTAGTGTTTTTCGATGTGGATAAATCAATTAATGATTTCTCACTAAATGTCTTTACTAAACTCTTGTAAGAATGTGTGGATACTATGGATGCAAGAGATTATTATGTGTGTCTGCAGTTACCTACATCTGTGTCTGAGGGAGGGACTTACCATCTCCTTCCCTTAACATATGGAATTTCATGTAGTGTACTAACACGTCTATTTTATGGCAAAGGGGTGTTTCAGTATTTTTATTCAAACTTTGACTTAGTTTTTTTGGAAGTTCCTATTAGAAAGCGTATGAATATGGTGTACAGTGCTAGGAATGCAGAGAACATGGGGGATTTTTCCATTCTACTAAAACAATAGACACAGTATGTGCACATCAAAATAATCAGACTTGTCAGTTAAATAGTGTAGAAATAGAATTAATTAATACAGTAGAAGATAGGCATAGAAGTTTTAAACAAAGAGCTGCAGAGCAGAAACGTAGAGAACCACCATGAGCACATAAAGAAGGTGATTACAAACAGGGTGAGACTTATGCTGTAATGACTCTGGATTGGCCTCATAGAGGGAAGCTTTGCTTACTAAGGCACAAGACTGATAGTAATAATCATTTTGTTGGTTTCAGTGAGTGTTAACATACTTTTTTATAACGGGTTTGGGGATTAAGAGGTGGTACTGATCCTGTATTCTCTGGAGTTTATTATGTAGTGGTAAAAATACCTAATACAGGTTGCTACTGCATTGGTATGGGTGTGGTTATATGGGTATAGTCTTTCCAAAAATGTATCATATTGGTGATAAACATGGAGCCAATGAAAAAGGACCAACACAGAATAAAAGGGTTTGCTGCAGAAATTGAGGGAGATATTTTTGAAGCATTGATGCCTTCAGTTGGGGTGATTCTAAATTCACAAAAGATTCGAAAATTGTCTACAGTGGTTGATCATTTATCAATAGATACTGCTGGTGGGTGTTTGATGATTGACACAGAAATGGTTGCTATGAGAACCATGGTTTTACAAAATAGACTTGCCCTAGATGTATTATTGGAAAAAGAGGGCAGAGTCTGTAGTGTGCTGAAAATTCAACAATGTTGTACATATATTCCTCACAAAAGTAGAGATCTAGAGGAATATATCAACAACATTACTAAATTGCATGATGATTTAGTAGAACTGAAGGCTGATGGTGGTTGGGAGAAACTTGGTAAGGGGTTCTCTTCTATAGGTAATTGGTTTTCAACATTTATTAACAGCTTATTTGGGAGAATACAAACACCAATAGTTGCTGTTGCTACAGGCGTACTGATGATATTTTTGCTTTATAAATGCTGCAAGAATAAAATAAAAGAAACAAAGCGAAGAGCAAGGAAAAGGAAGAGAGAAGAAATAGATGAAAGATTTAGAGCATGGGTAACTTTCTCTCTGTGCCAAATTTACAGTGTGGTTTGTGTCTGAGGGCTGCACCAGTGGGGGCGGGGTCAGTGGGGGAGGGGGCAGGGTTAGATAACAAAAATACCTGTGACCATGAGGTTGAACACAGGTCCCTGCAGCAGACACCTTCGTCCACTGAGCCACCAGACCCGGCATACACACATCTCTTTCTCTCTTTCTCTCTCTCTCTTTCTCTCTCTATCTCTGTCTCTCTCTCTCTCTGTCTCCCTCCCTCTCTCTCCCTCTCCCTCTCTCTCTCCCTCTCCCTGTCTCTCTCTGTCTCACTCAGACTGTCTCACTCCCTCTCACTCCCTCTCTCTCCCTCTCTCTCTTTCCCCCTGTCTCCCTCGCTCTGACTGTCTCACTCCCTCTCTCTCTCTGTCTCCCTCTCTCTATCTCTGTCTCCCTCTCTCTCCTTCCCTCTCTATCTCTGTCTCCCTCTCTCTCCTTCCCTCTCCCTCACTGTCTTCCTCTCTCTCCTTCCCTCTCCCTCACTCAGTCTGTCTCCCCCCACCTGTCTCCTTCCGTCTCCCTCCCTCTGTCTCCCTCTATCTGTCTCCCACCGTCTGTCCGCCTCTTCCCTCTGACACCCTCCTCCCTTTTTCGCCCTCCTCCCTCTGTATGTCTCCCTCCCTCTGTCTGTCTCCCTTCCTCTGTCTGCCTCCCTCCCTCTGTCTGTCTCCTTCTGTCTCCGCCCCTGTGTCTCCATCCCTCTGTCTCCCTCTGTCTGTCACCCTCTGTCTCACTCCCTCTGTCTCCCTCCCTCTGTCTCCCTCCGTCTGTCGCCATCTGTCTCCCTCCCTCTGTCTCCCTCCCTCTGTCTCCCTCTCTCTGTCACCCTCCCTCTGTCTCTCCTTCCTCCGTCTGTCTCCCTCTATCTGTCGCCCTCTGTCTGTCACCCTCTGTCTCCATCCCTCTCCCTTTCTCTGTCTCCCTCCCTCTCCCTTTCTCTGCCTCCCTCCCTCTGTCTCCCGCTCTCTCCCTCTCTCTCCCTCTCTCTGTCTCCCTCTCTCTGTCATCCTCTCCCTTCCTGTCTCCCTCCCTCTGTCTTCCACGTCCCTCTGTCTCCCTCCTCCCTCTGCCTCCCTCCTCCCCGTCTGTCTCGCTCTGTCTGTCTCCCTCTGTCTGTCTCCCTCCCTCCACCCTGTCTGTCATCTCTGACTGTCTCCCTCCTCCCTCCCTCTGTTTTTCTCCCTCTCTCTGTCTCTCTCCTGTTTCTGTCTCCCTCCTCCCTCCCTCCCTCTGTCTCCATCTCCCTCCCTCCCTCTCCCTCCCTCTGTCACCCTCTCCCTCCCTCTGGCTCCCTCCTCCCTCTGTCTGTCTCCCTCCTTCTGCTTGTCACCCTCTGTCTTCCTCCCTCCCTCTCCCTTTCTCTGTCTCCCTTTCTCTGTCTCCCTCTCCCTCCATTTCCCCCCTACCTCTCCCTCCCTCTCCCTCTGTCTGCCTTTGTCTCCTTCCCTTTCCCTCCCTTCTTCTCCCTCTGTCTCCCTCCCTTTCCCTCCCTCTGTCTCCCGCCCCTCTACCTTCCTCTTTGTCACCCTCTGTCATCTGCCTGTGTGTGCCCGGGCTGAGACAGTGTCCTGGGCACACACACTCACAGCCGCACCCTGGGCACTTCACAGGTCTTTAAAATACCATTTGCATGTTAATGAGTCTTTTGTATTTCACCTCTTCTTGGCGCCCCTGTAGCTCCACTCTGACGATCTTGGAATGCCGGGCCCCCACAGAGCAGCAGAGTCGATCAGAGTAGCACGCAGTGTTTGAAGACACTCTTTACATTTTTTTTTTTAAAACTCGGGTACGGTGTCTGTAAGGTCCGCGGCCCGCTCGCTGGCTGTACTATGAGTACCCGTGATTTAAAGGGTGTTAGGTTGAAACAGATACCAAAAATGGACACTGCATTCTGAAATTATGTTATCAGATAGTAATCTGATAAGGGTTAATGTGATGGTTTGGGATTCCATCAGATGGGGATTGATGGAACACAATTTTTGAAAATAAAATCTGCTCAATGAAATCCACTCATTTGTATGCTTTTTACTAAAAATGCACAGGATTATTAACAATAACGAGAGGGTATAACATGTGAAATAAGCACAAGGCACAATAGTTTTATTTTATAATGAGAATAATGTTAACTGAATGTTATTCTGTTTTCCTAACTGCAGAAAATAAACAACAAAGAAAGCAGCTTTATTTATTTGTGGAAGTGGTGTAGGGTTTAGACTTTATTTTCTGTTTTGCTAAAATAATGTAGGCCTTAGAATTGTTAGAGGATGAACTTTTCGTGCTCCTCTCCTTCACAAGTTACAATTGTTTCCTTAGAGTACGGATATTTAGCTTGTTTCTAAAATTCTTTTAGAGGTCTTTCCTATCTAGGCGAAGGATGTAGGTGACATTAATGTAGCTATTGCTGGATTTAGTATACATTCGTAACAAGGTTCTCTCCCTCTTCCTCTCTTGCAAGTTATACAATATTTAGACAAAGGGTGTTTAGAAAATAGTACTAAAGTCACTGTCAGAAGATGGTCATACCATTGTGAATAACCAATAGAGAGGCTTGCTGATGGGAGAGAGTGCAACATTTTATCGGAAGAAGGAAGTAGCATACTATAAAGATTCCGGTGGGAAAGTGTTCCTCAGCCAATTCACAAGATTGGTGACCTGTCCTGCATTCGTGGTATACTGCATGCTGTGCTGATTCCTGAATCTCTGGCTGGCAGAATATGCTGTTCCTAAGAGACTTTCCTAAAGACTTTGCTCATCATCGGCTGGTGATGCTGCCTTTGCTATTCTCTAATGGCCGTGGAGTTAGCTTTTCAGACTAATTGCACACTGTGTAGTAGTATTTCAATTCGTAAGTGAATTGTGTTTCACTGATGTTTTCTTTTTCTCTCACTCCTCTATATCTGATGTTCTGATGTTTTCGTAAATGATTTGTAGTGATTATTGTGAATCTAATCTATATTTTATGAACTGAATAATGACATTCTAATTGTATTTGGGCTTGACCATTCATATTATGAAATACCAAGAAAAACTAATAGAAAAGAATAGTGTTTGTCTTTATTGCTGAATTACTGAGTTATTTTGGGTATGTTATGAATGTCTAAAGTTTAGCGTAGTTCCTAATTGTAGGTCCTCATGGAGAAATAACATTCCATCTTACATTAGTTGGTCCCTTTTAGCTCTACCAAAGATTCATTGGAGGACCCTTGATAGTGCTAACTGAGTGATAATGACTCATGAGCCTGTCATTAGAGTTATGCTTCCGATTATTATATAGTCGTTGGCGTGGATAGGTAAGCTGACAAAAATCCCACAACGCTTCCACTACATCTGGTGGAGATAGAGAAAAGAATGACGTGAATAGTGAGGTGGAAAAAAAGGAGAGGATGAGTTGAGCAGGATAGCAAGGTGAAGTAGAGAGAAAGGAGGGTGAAGACGGGAGCAAGGAAGGTGAGACAGAGAAGGAGGGTGAGGTGGAAAGAGTAGAAAAGATGAAGCTCATAGGTTTAAACCTTGAGAGCCACTAGAAATATCCAGTCTAAATTAGTGTACAGAACCCAGGAGTTGGTAGCATATGCTCACACATGCATAAGACCACCCAGAATGCCTAGACCGAGCTCTCAGACACTTGAGAGTCTCTGGACAACCCCACTCATCTTTATGGCCCACCCATGCTTCTTCATGGCCGTGCCAGATCCCAAATCCTGGAACCGGGCCTGCTTGTGATGCCTATTTTGTTTCAGTGATTTCTTGCCCTCCTTTATTTGACCAGCTAGTCCAAGGCCCAGAGACCGATCTTCGTATGGAGCATCTGATGCCTGCTACTCTGCCCTCCCTGCATCAGGGGCTTTTTGAACCACCACCAATTACCCTCCTATTGCTCCTGCAGGATTTTCACTGACCTGCTGTTCATCCCCACCAAATTGCTGATGTCCAGTTTCGGGTACCAAGGAAAAGTAGGTACCAATTTCCTCTAAGTTTGTTTAAGGTCAGCACAGATGATGAGCCTCTGCCCGGTCCGTGCTCTCGCTGGCGACATGACCTCCTCCACTGAGGCTCAATTGCTCTGTCGACTGGAACAAACTAACAGCTCTCGCCTGGGTCATCTGCCACCTCCTGAGCTGGCTTTAACAGGATATCTGTGATTGACGGTCAGGGGAGACTGGGCATAGAGGATCTGGCCGTGTCGGCTTTCTCCTTCTTATCTGTTCTTGTCTATTTTTCCGGACTGTGTCACCAATCGGGAACTCCTGCTCTGCTGTCCCCCTCCTGTACCGGCACTTCCGCTGGTTCCCTCACTGCTCCTCTGGCCTTTTAGCTGCTCTAGTGCTTGTGCTGGCGATCTTTGGCCTAATGTTCCCTGGGGGTTACTGACCCGGCGACTTACTGAAAACACAAGGAGTCACAGTGTGACAACGATGTTCTTAGACATCGCATGCCATAGCAGCCGCCACAGCAGTGTAACAACGATGTTCTCACACATCGCATGCCACAGCAGCCATCTTCCTGTCGCTATGCCATCTCTCTTTCACCAAGCGAACACTCCCATGTGCAACATACTCAACAGTAACACAGGCCCTGGTCTGGCTGGACAAAGAGCGGCTCCTGACCGTCTCACATGGCAGCCATCTTGCTTCTGAGGTAATTCCATCTTTTCAGAGTTTTTCTCAAAGATCCAGTGTTTTCCTTGGCACCAGGAGGAGCATCACTCTTAGTGCATCTGTCTTACCCACCATTTCAGTGTTAAGAGGGTGGATTCCACAGTTAAGTGATTAATAAAACACTAAGCCATATGCATCAAAGGGTTTTACCTATTCTCTGTCTATGGGAAAATGTGTTCATACATATGGCCCTAAATTGTCTAAATATTTCCCAATTCAATTAGAAAACGCAGTTAAGTAATCTAGAAATAGCTTCTTATGTTGGTAAAGGCAAGCTTTCCGCAGACAAAGTGATCATAAATATTACTGTTAGGCAATACCATCATAGAGGGGGGTGGGAGATAGATTGAAATGCACTTCAAAGGAAAAAAAGAAGATGACATTATAAAAATTATTAAAACATGATTAAAACATAGAGAGATGGTCAAACAGAAAAAGTGAGCATGAGAAAAGTAAGAAGAAAAAAGTAATGACGAGAGACAAAAGCTGGGTAGATAGAAAGAGAAGAGAGAATGATAGGCAAAGAGAAGGGTGAAAGGAAGGAAGGGATGAGGAAGGAAATAAGAAAGAAACAGTGAAAGGTAAGATGGAAGGGTGAAAGGTAGGGTGAAAGAATGAGTGAGTGAAAGGATGGATAGATGGAAGGTTGAAAGGATGTACGGAAGAGTCAAGGGATTAATAGGTTAAAGAGTGGATGGATGAAAGGATGAAGCTGGAGATAGACAGATGGGGACAGTGAAAGTGGGGGTGGGTGAAAGAATGGCTGGATAAATAAATGAATATGGTCATGGTTGGATGTTTGAATAAATACTTGTAAATATCATAGGGTGGATGAAAACGGGAAGGGATTGACAGAGGGGGTAATGGATACATTGATAGAAGAGTGAATGGATAGCTGGATAAATGGGTGGAAGTAGTATAAAAGGGTGAAGAACTCTTTTAAGGAGGGTTCAATTTGCTCACCTCACATGGTTGTTGTGATTGGTAGTTTGTTCAAGTGAGGGATATTTGAATGGGTATACAGTCATAATATTGAGTCAAAAATATAGAATGGCACAAATATCGAAGTAAAAATATAGAATGGACAAAATATCGAATGGACAGAATATAGAGGTGAAAAATATAGTTTTGAAGGTAAGTAATTTAATATTGATTTTTAAAATATAGAAAGTTAAAATATCGAAGTATATAATATAGTAATTAAGATATATCGAATTTTTAATATTATTGAATTTTTTTAAGTGTATTTTTTATGTTATTTAATTTTTGTGTAATTTAATTCTGTAGCGGGTTGTGGGTTTATAGGGGAATAGGGTGGGAAGTAATTTAATTGTAGTTAACTAAATGAGCTCATGTATTTATTGGTATTTATTTTGAATTAATTGTTAATTAATTATTAATTTGTAATTAATTAATTAATAATTGGTAATTACATTTTAATTGTAAATTCATTTTTCTTAATTGATTAATTGATAATTATGTTAATTGTATTAATTTATTTTCCGTAGCAGGTTGTGGGTTTATAGGGGAATAGGGTGGGAAGTAATTTAATTGTAATTAATTAAATGTGTTAATTTATTTATTGGTATTCTTTTATAATTAATCGTTAATTAATTTTGAATTGGTAATTAATTAATTTTGAATTGGTAATTCATTTTTATTAATTGGTTAATTGATAATTATGTTAATTTTAATAATTTATTTTCTGTAGTGGGTTGTGTGTTTATTGGGGAATAGGGTGGGAAGTAATTTAATTGTAATTAAATTAATCATTTTTATTTATTTATTGGTATTGCTTTTTAATTTATTGTTAATTAATTGTTAATTGGTAAATAATTTGTATTAATAGGAAATTAATTTTATTAACTAATATTTATTTGTATTTTTATTTGATTAATTATTACATCATTTTAAATTGATGAATTACGATGTGGTATCCAACATGACCGAACTCAAGGCCGACACCTTCGCCTTCTCGGCGGGGGATGCCGATAAAATTTATGGGATGATTCAGGAGGAGGTCGTTGCGGCAGCCAACACCCGCAGCGCCGAGAGCAACATCAAGCAATTGCTCTACTTGCTTAAGAAGGAATGCAACCAAAAACGTCATGCTTGTACTCTCGTGCGGTATCACAGCGCCCAGCGGATCCCGAGGGGCCTACGGGTACCTCTCAAACCTTTATTATGTAAGAACAATGTGAAGTTTGTTGAGAGATGGTACGCCATCCTCAACAAATGCTCACTTGATTTGATCCATCTCATTGTGGAGGAACTGGCTAAAACCCTTGAAGACCTAGCCCAAGAAATCAAAAGCGTACGCACGGAGCTAGACAATGCCATGGATTCCACTGATATAGCCAAGATGTTGGAAGATGTCAATGCCCAACTAGAAAAACACACCCGTGAGACACAGGAACGGAAGATCCGTAAATACAAAAGGGACACCATAGATTACAAGCTCGGCGAGGTGTACACTTGGGCAGAAGTGTACGCTCGCCGACGCCCTAATCGCCCTTACAACCCATATTCAGAAAATGAAACTTCCTCATCTGAGGGTGACACCCGAACACAGAAAGTGCCCAAACCCTCCACTCGCGCGGAGCAACAACCAAGTAACTCAAACACTGCGGTTCATTTTTTAGAGCAGGATCAAGATCAACCTTCCGATCCAGGCGGGGAAAAACCCGCAGAGGTAGAAAAAGAGCAACCCAAAGCCAAAAAGGGCAATCGCCGGAGATAAGCACACAGGATAACTTGGTGATTAATATTTCATCAACACCATTAACCGTTGAAGAGACAAAGGTGTTACAGAAAGGTCAGTCCTTTGTACCCACCACGAGAACAAACACTTTGGTACTAGAGGTCAGTACCTTTAAGCTGGTTCGCAACATTCGACTACGACATTATTTTCAAAATGTGGTAACTACACCTACACTAGAGGATGATATGTTGCGAGGGCTTCGCCCTCACAGCACCTTTATGGCTCCGGTAAGCCATAGGATCATTGATATGTTTGAGAGTTTGATCAAAAAGACATTGCGAAGTTACGTTTCAATCGAGGATTAAACAAGAAAATTTGAATAAAAAGGAGAAGAACCTCTTGCAAAAAATTGCGAATAATCCATCCATTGTGTGTCAAATGGCGGACAAGGGAGGCGCCCTTGTGATTATGGACGCGGCATACTATGAAGAACAAGTACAGGTCCACACATTGGATCCCAACACTTATGCATCTTTACCCTTCGACCCTACCAATGAGTTCTCCTCTATCCTAGTTGGAATCATCAATCCGGCTTTTGATAATGGAACCATTAATGACAGAGTCAGACGTTATCTAACGCCGAACAATCCCAAACCACCTGTGTTGTACATGTTGCCCAAGGTGCACAAGCACCCGACGAGACCACCCATGAGACCGATTGTTTCAACTAAAGGAAGTATACATGAGACCACGGGCAGATTTTTGGACAGATATCTTCAACCGTTCGTTCTGAACACCAGATCACATGTCAGAGACACTGCAGATTTTTTGATCAAACTCAACCAAACCATGGACAGGCTGGGGAACCAAGAATTGATATTGTGCACTGTGGACGTGTGTTCACTATACACATCAATACCGCATGACCTTGGCATAACAGCTGTTGAACATGAATTCACGAACTCTGACCTGGATGCAGACATGCAGGTATTGTTAATGGAACTAATGGTATTCACCTTATACCATAGTTACTTTACAGTATTTGACAAATGGTTCCACCAGTTATGTGGAACCGCCATGGGAAATTGTGCGGCACCGTCATATGCCAACATTTTCATGAAAGCTTTTGAAGAATCACATGTATTGAATCAACCAACTTGGCAGAACCATGGGAAACTTTATCTGAGATTCATCGACGATATCTTTATCTTATGGACAGGAACTGAGGATGAATTGACTGACTTCTTGGAAACATGGAATAAAATCAATGACCGAGTGCAGTTTACATGGAATTTCAACAAAGAGTGCATTCACTTCCTTGATGTAAAAGTGGAACGAAATGCAGGAAAATTGAACACAACTATTTTTCGCAAACCCACTGATCGCAACTCATTGCTACATCTTCAAAGTTTTCACCGACTTGGATTGAAACAGAACTTACCTCTTTCTCAACTCATGGGTGTCAAACGTATAGTTTCAACTGAAACATTGTGCCAACAAGAAATGGCCAATATGGTGGAAAGGTTCAAGGCACGTGGTCATCCTCAACACATACTGGATAAGGCAGTCACCCGATGTGGGAACATGAACCATGAAGACCTTTTGCAAGTTCGAGCTAAAACTGAGAACTCTCGAATGGTAGTTGTTTCCAAGTACACTGTTTTGAGTAACCAATATCGAAAAATCATCTCCAATCATTGGTCTCTGCTTAGTTTGGAACCGGATTTTCAAGGAGCCTTCATTGAACCACCATTGTTTGCTTACACCAGGGGTCGCAATCTGAAAGAGATTTTATCCAAACCCACAACACAAAGTGAATCTGAAACATTCAAGGGACTCAGACCTTGTTACAATTGTAGTAACTGTAATAACTGCATACAAGGGAACGTTACCAATCATCCCATGAAAGGGCATCCCATCAAACTGCGTGTTAACGCAACCTGTAACTCTGCCAACTTTATTTACATGTTGAAATGTCCCTGCGGGAAATGTTACATCGGGCACACTGAAAGAAAAATCAGAACACGACTACTTGAACACAAGAGCAATATAAGGACTGGCAACCTCAAATCAACGGTAATTGTGCATTTTTTAGAATAAAAACACACAGTTGCCCAATTGAAATATCTCATACTGGAACAAATCACACCCACACATAACAACAAAAACACCTTGTTGAAAAGGGAGAACTTTTGGATCCGCTTCATGGCGACGATGACGCCACACGGATTAAATGACAGAATGGAATTTTTGTGTTATCTTTGAATCTGATATCCTTTGGCCATTAACTGTTGATTTATGCGTTCACAGTCTGTGTATGTCATCAATTTGCTGCTTCACCATATTATCATATTTTATTTTTCTGTATTTAATTTTTCTATTTTAGACATATGAGGTGACACCTTGATTTGCTGATCTGCCTTTGTATTATGTATCACGGGTCGTTCCCGCATATTCCTGTTGTGTTTCATGAGTCCTTGATTTTCACACCGTTCTAAGATGGCGCCTGCCCAACATTGAGCACAGTCCTCTTTCTATTATCACACGCATCATTTTCACATTAACCCGCTTCCGCATTAACCTCACCGGGATCTTCGCATGTCGGGGGTTTCGAGATAGCGGTTTTCAGAGGGAATTCACCACGTCATTCAATGTGAGTACCTCTACCGAGGACTGACAGAATCTCTTTCACATCTGTTTTACCGCATGTGATTCTAACGCGACGTTATGCATTCTTTCAGATTTTAAACCACAACGTGTCACGGATGTAATCATCCCGTGAGTATCGGACACATTTGTTATTTTCTCTTTGACTGCGGGTGACTATACAGCACACTTTTTGTTTCTTTTTACATTTGGGTGCAGTCAGGTCTATGACTCTTTGATTAATTCACATTCAGCGTGTTTAGGCTTTTCACATATATCTTAGTTTTATCTACACCTCGGTGAGCAGCGTTTCACCCATATTTGTTTTACATTGGGTCACGTGTTGCGAATGAGAAGCTGTTTTCACTTACCAAACTTGTGGCCTATAGCACAGTATTTTCTGTTAGTTGTAATTGAAGTGAAATACACATACATTGTTGTGACATTAGGCTGTTTTCTTTTACGTTTGTAGAGCTGTCCCCTGAGGAAGGTCGTGTCATCTGCCCGAAATGCATTGGGAGGATTTATGATTGGATGACATTTCATTTTTTTGATGATGTTTGAACTCTCCGGAGCTTTGATGAACTGTTCATGATATCAATGGATATGAATTAAAAACATGAGGATTTTCTCAAACTTGTGGATTTAACTTTTGATGAACTATACATGATGTTGTAGACTTTTCAGTCAATTTGCGCTGTGCTCCAGGGAGTATTCCTCCAAATGGGGGGAGCTGTGTAGTAGTATCATTTTAAATTTGTAATTTAGTTTAATTAATTTTTTATTGGTATTGATATTTAATTTATTTGTATTTATATATTAAATGTTTACTTTTCCTACTGATAAACTCACTAGAGTGGAAATAGTAATTTTTACCCCTACGCTATCCAACGCTTTCCCTACTGTTGCACTCTCTGAAGTGGGAATAGTAATTTTTACCCCTACCCTATCCAACGCTTTCCCTACTGTTGCACTCTCTGGAGTGGGAATAGTAATTTTTACCCCTACGCTATCCAACGCTTTCCCTACTGTTGCACCCTCTGGAGTGGGAATAGTAATTTTTACCCCTATGCTATCCAACGCTTTCCCTACTGTTGCAACCTCTGGAGTGGGAATAGCAATTTTTACCCCTACGCTATCCAACGCTTACCCTACTGTTGCACCCTCTGGAGTGGGAATTTTTACCGTTACGCTATCCAACGCTTTCCCTACTGTTTCACTCTCTGGAGTGGGAATAGTCATTTTTACCTCTACGCTATCCAACGCTTTCCCTACTGTTGCACTCTCTGGATTGGGAATAGTAATTTTTACCCCTATGCTATCCAATGCTTTCCCTACTGCTGCACCCTCTGGAGTGGGAATAGTCATTTTTACCCCTACGCTATCCAACGCTTTCCCGACTGTTGCACCCTGTGGAGTGGGAATAGTCATTTTTACCCCTACGCTTTCCAACGCTTTCCCTACTGTTGCACTCTCTGGAGTGGGAAGAGTAATTTTTACCCCTACGCTATCCAACGCTTTCCCTACTGTTGCACTCTCTGGAGTGGTAATAGTATTTTTTACCCCTATGCTATCCAACGTTTACCCTACTATTGCAGTTGCTGGAGTGGTAATAGTACATTTTAACCTCTTGCTATGCTACAGTAAAAATATTGTATATTTTTAATTAATATGATGTTAATATATATATATGTATTACCTACTGGCGGTCGCCAGTAGGTATATATAGTTAGGATTTTTTCTCTATGGGTTTTTTGAAAATTCTATGTCTAATAACTTTGGCGTTTGTGGACGGAATTGGCTGAAATTTTCAGGAAAATGGCACATTTTGTTTCTGAGCAGCCCTTGAAAATTTGGGGGGGGTTCGTCAAGGGGGGGGCCGAGAAAAAAGGGGGGTCCCAAAACGTGTTTTTAACATTGAGTTTTCCATAGGGCGGTTGGCCTCACTTTTAGCCCGAACGGCTGAATGGATTTGCACGAAACTTGGCAAAATTGTAGGGACTGGTAGCCCGATGTGCCTTTTGTAGGTCTCAATATATGTGCTCCAGTGGATTTTGAGAAATTAACATTTAAAAAAAGATATATATCTGTAAGCGCGGACCAGGCAGCGCTCTGGTTCGCGGACTTTTCGCGCAACGGAGCTTTGTGAAGCGAAGCTGATTGGTTCTCCGGCGTCTGTCAACATTCCAAACAGTCCGTAGCGGCCGCCATCTTGTCTCTCGGTAGGATCGAGAGACAAGAGGAGGCCGAAGCGAAGGGGCAAATGACCATAAGGGGGCATAGTACATTGTCGCTCACCCCCTAGGTTTGATGTGGAGGTTTTAAAAGGGCCCCGCGGGGCAAAAAAAAATTAAAATAATAATAATCGAACAGCTGAATGGATTTGCACGAAACTTGGCAAAATTGTAGGGACTGGTAGCCCGATGTGCCTTTGCTAGATCTCAATATATGTGCTCCAGTGGATTTTGAGAAATTAACGTTAAAAAAAGGTATATATCTGTAACAGCGCACCGCTTCGCGTACTTTTCGCGTTACGGAGCTTTGCGAAGCAAAGCTGATTGGCTCTCCGGTGTCTGTAAACATTCCAAACAGTACGTAGCGGCCGCCATCTTGTCTCTCGGTAGGATCGAACAGCTGAATGGATTTGCACGAAACTTGGCAAAATTGTAGGGACTGGTAGCCCGATGTGCCTTTGCTAGGTCTCAATATATGTGCTTCAGTGCATTTTGAGAAATTAACGTTCAGAAACAAGATATATATCTGTAACAGCGCTCCGCTTCGCGGAGATAAAATTATATGTGTATTACCTAGCTGTTGCTAACACCAGTTAGCGACGGCTAGTAGAAGATAGCGACCATCTTGGGCCCCACTTTGCATGTGAGTGATATTTATCACTAATGACATGCAAAGTGGGCATGCCAAGATGTTAGCGACTGGAAACAGTCGACAACATCGCTATCTCCTATTATCAACTTTTGGAAATATTCGAGATAAGGGCGAATATCTCTAAAAGCTACCACCTGCCCTGAGCAGTTCTTAGCCATGTTATCCAATGGGAGGTGGATAACATGGCTAAGAGCATTAGCTCGGTAATGCATGAATATCGCTGAGTTTTCAGCGATATTAATGCATTGCGGTCGTTTTTTATCGTATTTCCGATAAACCTTGATAATAGCAAAACGGTAAAAAAATCGTTGCTAAGCATCGTTAGGGATAAATATCGCTTAACTTTGGTAATATGCCCCAACGTCTGTTAACGTTCGATTCGAAGGAAATCAGGAAGTGTTGAAAAACATTGTCTGCGCCATCTTGTCTTTTTTCAAATGCCACACTTTTGTCGTGCACGGCAGCCATTTTAGATGCCTTGACCAGACCCACTCTGTGCACGCTGTCGATCCTTAGCATGGCTCCCCACCCTCGCAAACATCTCCCCCAGGCAGTGGTCACCCCCGCTCTCTGTCTTATGCATGGGTAATAAACCTCCCCCATCTGTGCTGCTGTTCCCTGAGAATCACACCCTGTGCCCGCCCGACACCTCCCTTTCGCCCTATTCACTACCGCACCCTCTGACACTCCTTTTCCTCTGTGTCCGATTGTCCAGGCTGGTCCTAGGGTATCAGCTAGCCCTGCAGATGTAGTTTATGGCCACAGCTGTAAAGAATCACCCCTCTTCAAAGGAGTTATAGTAGATCAAGGCCCACACTCGATGAGATTCGTCACAGCAGAAGCGTTGCTATTATCTGAAAACCATCCTGTATTGTGATTGGGGAGGGGACCGAGCCTGAAGCGGAAGATTCCAGGGATGACTGTTTGTACATCAAAGTTTTTACAATTATGTGTCACATTAAAAATATATAGCACTCCGACAAAGTAGTAAGATTATAAAACTTTAATAATTTATAAATATATACAAGAAAACAAAAATAGTAATAACATATAAACATTTTTAGGGAAAAACAATGAAGTAGCGGTCGGCTGTGCGAATAGTCCCAACGCAGCACAACGTCCAGATTTCCGGCGTGGGGCGTCGCGGGGGGTGGGTCATCAGTAGCAAACTGTTGTGCGAATAGTTCCAAGGCAGCAGAACGCGTTGAAATCTAGATGACACGAAAGTGATGTCTAGTAAGTTGCCACCCAGCAAATAACAGCATGGGGCGTCGCGGGGGGTGGGTCATCAGTAGCAAACTGTTGCGCGAATAGTTCCAAGGCAGCAGAACGATGGCACCAAGGTGATGTCCAGTAAGTTGCCGCACTGGTTTTGGTATCCTACAATGCTGCTCCGAATAACGGCGTGGAGCGCCCCGGGGGAGGCGGCGTGAACGGGCCTCTCCAAGTGGAGTGTCATCTGTTGTAGTGGGGCGCCCCTTTACCGTTTCAGTTGCCATTCCGTCCGTTTTTGGTCCACTGTGTCAAAAGCCGCAATTCAGCTGAGTTGCGCCCACTCTTGCGGTGCAGCGATAGGCGGCTGTCACAGGACTCTCAAAATGGCGGCAGGCTGTTTCCTTTTTGGGCCTGGTCCACTGAAATGGCCCTGGGACACCTTGGAAATCGGACGCTTGTCTGCTAGGTCTTGGACCTCATTCTCGAAAGCGTCCCCTCCGCCTTGAGAATTCATCAAAAGTTTTGGGGGCTCCGACTCCTGCAGGCTTCTGGTGAGGAGCGGCTGCCATGATTGCTCGCGGAATGACCACGACTGAGCTACGAGATGGTGGTGCTTTCATGCTGACGCCAGCTTCAGTCTGAAACATCCAGAAACAAGGTGGGGCTTTCATCGTTTGGGGAAAAAAAAAAGTTTTCATCCTATGAAAAGTGTTGTTTTTAGGTCACATGATCAAGCCTTCCATCATTAGGAAACCAAAATTAAAATGAACCAATGAAAAGTTTTATAAACAAGTCACATGACCTGTTATGCGGCATAGGGTGTAACATTAGGAGAAAATACGTTGGCACGTGAGGCGGCGTCAGTAGCGGACCGATGTGCAAATAGGCCGAAGGCAACACAACGCGCCAAGATCTGGATGGCACCGAGGTGGTGTCCAGCAAGTTGCAGCACTGGTGTGGCCATCCTACAATGCTGAAAGTCGGCGTGGGGCGCCCCGTTGGCCTGTGAGTTTGCGTCAGTAGCGGACCGATGTGCGAATAGGCCGAAGGCACCACAACGCGCCAAGATCCGGATGGCACCGAGGTGGTGTCTAGTAAGTTGTCGCACTGGTGTGGCCATCCAACAATGCTGAAAGTCGGCGTGGGGCGCCCCGTTGGCCTGTGAGTTTGCGTCAGTAGCGGACCGATGTGCGAATAGGCCGAAGGCAGCACAACGCGCCAAGATCCGGATGGCACCGAGGTGGTGTCTAGTAAGTTGCCGCACTGGTGTGGCCATCCTACAATGCTGAAAGTCGGCGTGGGGCGCCCCGTTGGCCTGTGAGTTTGCGTCAGTAGCGGACCGATGTGCGAATAGGTCGAAGGCAGCACAACGCGCCAAGATCCGGATGGCACCGAGGTGGTGTCTAGTAAGTTGTCGCACTTCTGTGGCCATCCTACAATGTTGAAAGTCGGCGTGGGGCGCCCCGTTGGCCTGTGAGATGGCGTCAGTAGCGGACCGATGTGCGAATGGGGCCAAAGGCAGCGCAACAATATTTTCTGATTTGAAGACACCACAAGGCGCTGAGATGCCAAGATCCGGATGGCACCGAGGTGGTGTCTAGCAAGTTGTGGCACTGGTGTGGCCATCGTACAATGGTAAAAGTCGGCGTGGGGCGCCCTGTTGGCCTGTGAGATGGTGTCAGTAGCGGACTGATGTGTGAATGGGGCCAAAGGCAGCGCAACAATATTTTCTACTATATTTTCGGAGTAGAAGACACCACAAGGCGCTGAGATGCCAAGATCCGGATGGCACCGAGGTGATGTGTAAGTTGCGGACGGATGTGCGAATGGGGCCAAAGGCAGCTCAACAATATTTTCTGAAGAGAATACACCACAAGGCGCTGAGATGCCAAGATCCGGATGGCACCGAGGTGATGTCTAAGTTGCGGACCGATGTGCGAATGGGGCCAAAGGTAGCGTAACAAGATTTTCTGTATGGAAGATACCACTAGGCGTTGAGATGCCAAGATTCGGATGGCACCGAGGTGATGTCTAGGAAGTTGTGCCACTGGTGTGGCCATCGTACAATGGTAAAAGTCGGCGTGGGGCGCCCTATTGGCCTGTGAGATGGTGTCAGTAGCGGACTGATGTGCGAATGGGGCCAAAGGCAGCGCAACAATATTTTCTGACTGACACCACAAGGCGCTGAGATGCCAAGATCCGGATGGCATCAAGGTGATGTCTAAGTTGCGGACTGATGTGCGAATGGGGCCAAAGGCAGCGTAACAATATTTTCTGTATGGAAGATACCACTAGGCGTTGAGATGCCAAGATTCGGATGGCACCGAGGTGATGTCTAGCAAGTTGTTGTGGTCATCCTACAATGCTGAAACTCGGCGTGGGTCACCCCATTAGCCTGTGAGATGGCGTCAGTAGCGGACCGATGTGCGAATAGGCCGAAGGCAGCACAACGCGCCAAGATCCGGATGTCACCGTGGTGGTTTCATAGTTGAGAGGCACTTCATCTGCAGTGGGGCGCCGAGATCCGGATGGCACCGAGGTGATGTCTAGCAAGTTGCTGTACTTGTGTGGTCATCCTACAATGCTGAAACTCGGCGTGGGTCGCCCCATTAGCCTGTGAGATAGCTGTTCTTTGGATTTGGGCCTGGTCCACTAAAATGGCCCTGGGACACCTAAGAACTCGAACGCTCGATTTTTTTTTCCTTTCCTGTACATGCAAAAAAAGGTAAATGCCCGGTATGTTACACGCTTCATCTGCCACGATGAACTCTCCAGAGGAACCGAAAAAATATATAGTTGTGGTAACTATACCATGCATCGTCATATGGAGAGGTGGCACCAATTAATTATAGTGCTGCATAAAAGAGAGATTTGGAGGAGAACCCCTGACCTGCTATTACATTCATCAAAGAAGTGGCACTGAGAGCTTCAGAGGCAAGGGAAACGGTCCCAAATATTTAGAAGAACTTTGGAAAGATTAAAATGACATGTTTAGATTGTGGTAAATTAATTTCATGTGGGCAGATGAGTGTTACTCTAATAAATACAGCATATGAACATCATCATAGTCGATGGTTGGTAGAGACATTTTGACTATATCCTGGACCTGCCCGTCCTCGCCCAAAATGACGCCGGAATAAATGGGACTCGTAACTCCTTGTTGTGTACTGGTTGCAGAACCTTGAAATCACGAGATACGTATGCAGTTTTGAAGCACATGGCGGGCGGGGACGAGAATTGATTGAATATTTCGACATCCCTATTGATATTAAGTTCTGATGTGTTATTGATTACTGTACTGTTGAAAATTCGAATTAACGTCACCCATGGTACTTGCCCGCAAATGTATATCTAGATAATTTTATTGTAACTGGCCCTGTCGTATTTTAATTATAAAATGTACGTCCACCGATTCCGTAACTGTTAGACACCTTAGTTTTTGCAACCTAATGGCCCGCCCGTTACGTTCCTGTACAGTGTAAATGTCTATTCATCATATACGATTACAGTTTGCTCCGTGGCAGGCCCACGTGGTTATAGGCTCGTATTTGTATAATGAAATTTTCACAATAAAGGTTTTTAAAAGAAAACATGGTAGTAGTGTATACATTGGTAAAGTTTTTAATAATAGTCACTGTTTTAGAATCATTAAAAGGCAAGTGAAATAAAGCAGACCAATTACATGAAGGGTAAAAGGTATAATACGAAGGAACGCAGTAAAGATAAATGGTCAAGGGCTGTTGTGTTTTCTATTCCTGCAACATAAAGTGATCGATAAGAATCTCATATTCAGGCGTATCGGCGACTAAGACAGCAGGTCGACCCTCTTTTGCTCAACTGCTCCGTCATGGGACGAAGAAACGCTCTTTTTCTCGAAAAAAGAATATATTTTACTTGCAGGACAGTTGTAAAATTTCCGGGAAAGTACATTAGCCTGGAACATTATAACATATATTTAAGAGAAAATAATGTTCGGAAGTAATTAAAAGCGTAATTTTTAGGTGATATGACCAAGGCTTTCATCATTAGAATAAGAAAAGTAAAATGAACCAATGAAAAGTTTTATTAACAAGTCACATGACTTGTTATGCTTACGTTACGCGCTGCGCGCCCCGGATGACTTCCGGATGCGCTAACGCGGCGCGTCATATGACGCATTACGCGACAACGCAGGTCCAGAATATAGTCAAAATGTCTCCACCAACCAGCGGTCGAAACACAACCCCTTTCAGCAGGCTAAATAGTTCTGTTAAATGACAACAGAAAGGACAGGCAACAAGAACCATCAGTCAAAGAGGGGAGGGCTAGTTCTTCTCTACCGGGTTACATTGGGGCGCTACCGGAACTGATCGAATTGGTAGTCTACAGTGTTTCTGGATGTTTCAGACCGAAGCTGGGGTTAGCATGAGAGCAGCACCATTTCGTAGCTCCGTTGTGGCCATTCCGCAACCAATCATGGCAGCCGCTCTTTATCGTTATTTTGGGCGGGGTGGGTGGCGGAGCCGAGCTGTTTTGCAGCCATCATTGTGTGGAGTTCAGTTCATCTCACTAGTTTTGTATTTGTCATGAGGGGTTGTTCCTAATGTTTCTATTTTAGCGAGGTCAAAAAGAGATCCCATTAGTGGCCTACTGATTTTGCTCGATTCCTTTTCTTTTTTTTTACACGATTTTTCATTATCTGCAAAGACTAAACAGAGTATTGCGACTCTGTGTTTGTTTGTAAATAGAGAATGAACCAAAGAGAACTAATTCTAAAACAGTAAATACTTGGATAACAATCAATCAAATGGAGAGAGAAGCAGGCACGACGGATTACAACGGGGGCAAAGGCCTGCGTTAACTACCTTTCACTATCTGCAAAGAGAGAGTACTCCTAATAGAAATGAGGGGGGGGGGCACCATTCAAAGCAGATCAGTGTGCATAAACACGAAAATGTTTTCACTTACCACGTACTTGACATTCGACAGCTTATGATATTTGCTATTAAAAAACCATTGAAATTCACTGAAAAAACCATAGGTTATTGACCATATATAGTTAGGAATTAGCATTTACAAAACCTTGAAAATTCACTGAAAAAACCATAGGTTATACACCATATATAGTTAGGAATTAGCATTTAAAAAACCTTATTTTACTCACACAAAACCATTGAAATTCCATATATAGTTAGTTGCACTAACTATATATCGCGCACCCGCAATCCACTGCTGATCATGTCACATATTACATCATTCATGACATGGTCAGTGACATCACTGATGACATCACTGATGACATCTCAAATGACATCACTGATGACATCACTGATGACATCTCAAATGACATCACTGATGACATCACTGATGACATCTCAAATGACATCACTGATGACAACATCCAGTGACTGTATTTTTCTGTAAAGTTAAAATATGTCTTACATATTTAAGAATGAGTGGATGTATAAATGTCTGGATGAAGGATTTAGTAGGTGCATGACTGACTGTATGAGTGAGTGATTAAATGTGTCTCACTGAGTGCATGGGTTAGTGACTAAACTGTCTTAATTTGTGCATCATTATGTCTGTTGTTCTGTAAACTGCAGCATGTGTTAATCATTAGCAATATGATTAACTATATGGGTTATTGATTGGTTGCCCAAGTATTTGTATGGCAGACTGAGTGTGTGTGTGGGTGGCTGGGAGGTGTATGACTCTGTGCATAGATGTGTGAGCAGTTGATTCACTAGATGTATGGGTTCAAACGTGCATGTGGAAACAGCTGTATGGGCGGTTGACTGTGTGCATGAGTGTATTGCTGAGTGAATGGATATCTCAGTGCTACATGTCAAAGTAAGTACATATGTAAAACACAGTACATGTGAGAGTTGACATATATAAATAACTGTGCATAAGAGCCAGTGAATGTGTGAGTGGCTGTATGGATCATTGTGAACTTGTATCAGGGATTGTATAAGAGAGTAAATATGTGTTAGTATATGTTTGAATAAGTAAGGTGTGTATAACTGTATAGTTGAGAAAATGGAGGTGTGATTGATTCTTTGCATGACTGACTAGGTGTGTGTGTAACTCTATGGATGAGTGACAGTCTGTGAGTGTCTGTTTACACTTACTGTATCTAAGGTTATATTAGAGTCTGAAGAGCTTCATCGTATTATCACATGAATGAGGTCATCAGTGATGTGATCAGTAATGTCAAATGAGATGTCATCAGTGATGTCATCAGTGATGTCATTTGAGATGTCATCAGTGATGTCATCAGTGATGTCATTTGAGATGTCATCAGTGATGTCATCAGTGATGTCACTGACCATGTCATGAATGATGTAATATGTGACATGATCAGCAGTGGATTGCGGGTGCGCGATATATAGTTAGTGCAACTAACTATATATGGAATTTCAATGGTTTTGTGTGAGTAAAATAAGGTTTTTTAAATGCTAATTCCTAACTATATATGGTGTATAACCTATGGTTTTTTCAGTGAATTTTCAAGGTTTTGTAAATGCTAATTCCTAACTATATATGGTCTATAACCTATGGTTTTTTCAGTGAATATATATATATGTGTTAAAAAATCAAGTTGTATTTTTATTTTTTTGAACCTAAATAAATTATTGAATAATGTTTAAGTTAGTTAGGTATTTTTAAGTATGTTTTAATTAATTATAGTTATTTTATTAATTTTAAATTATTTTTAAAACATTTAAATACATTTGATATTTTCACTAAGTATACATTTTTATTCGATATTTTTGATTCAATATTTTTGTACTTAAGTGTTTGAAGGTAGGACTTCGATATTTTGTCTCTCTATATTTTTTCTTCCATATTTTTTTCGTCTATATTTTTGCATTCTATATTTTTTCAGTGATCCATTTGAATGTTTTCCCTACTCGCTTGGTTCTTTATCATGGTAGATATATATTTTTGATGTTCCCTCATTGATGCCCGATAATATATCCCAAAAGCTCAGGATACAATATATGTTGCTCCTATGTTCCCTGTCACTGACCTACTATTTCTGAATAGTTTGATATCTAGGTTCAATAAGAAAACAGGACTGTAGGAGTCACAATGAGTTGGGTCCGTATCTGGCTTTGATATTACTGTCACCACCACATTCAGCATGGAGTCCGGCAGGGTCTTGGATTATCCAAAGTAGTTGAACAGCCTAGCCAGTCATGGGGCTAGTGGCCTGCAGAATATCTTGTAGAAAGCCACCTTATCGCCATTGGAAAAAGGAGCTTTATCTAGCTTTAATCAGTGTATGGACCCAATCACTTCCTTAATTGAAATTGGAGCTTCTAATGCTTCAATTTTGAGTTTGAAACCCAGATGGAACCCTAAATATTCATTACTTATATCAGCAGCCACTGGCTCATCATTATAAACCTTTCGATAGAATATTTGGAAGAATTCAACAATTTCGTTGTCCTCCCTTGGACGACACTGCTAGAAGCCTACCCACTCCATTGCCAGATCCCTAATATTTTTTTCTTGTCCACAGCACTGTGTACTTTGCTTTCACTTGGGCCCTAAACACTACAAACTTGTGCCATACTTTTTTCAACAGTGTCCTTGTGTACTTTACTTCACCATTGCCAATTGCTGGTCTAGTTGGGACCTAATATCTAGAAGCTTTTTAACATGCCTCCACAGACATAAATAATCCTCCCAATTACATCACGAATTGTAGCCTGAAGAAAGCACTCCTATGCCTAATTAGGTCCATATACAGATGGTAATGCATGCACAGTGGGGTTAACAGCAATCACTTGGCTTAGATATTGGCCTGCTGGGTTCAACGTTATCATTATTATAGAAATGTACAAAGAATAATGGAGCAACTGTTGCCTTCTTTGAATGGCTGTGTAGATGTACTCGTGTGGAAGCTATTTTGATTTTAGTTTAGGCCAATCACCTATGATCAGGTGTGCCTCCCAAAAATAGCAGATGTCCTCTCCCATTTCCCTTAAAAGGTTGATCAAAACAACGTCTTTTAGCTAAAGCATTCATTCCTAAACTCTTAAGCATTTTATGAGTAGGCATCTAGAGTCAGGCAGAAACGTGGGCCAATGTTGTAGGTTTGGATATCTCACAGCTTCTCGACTGGGTAATCCTTGCCACAGAAGGCACATACTGTTAGACTGCGCCCCCTCATCCCGGCCAGGTAATACATCCTTTGCTTCCTTATCCCCGATACCAAAAGTAAAACTGAACCAAGAAAACCTGGAACACAATTATAACTTCTTTCCACCCCATTTGAAATAATGCAACCTGTTGTATAGTGATAAGGTTGTAGGATTCTGTATCTTGAATAGTTTCCTCCTCCTCCCTACCTTCACATCTATTCAACCAGTTTGCCTAGAACTCGCCAGTGAGGTAGTCATGGACAACAGGAGACTCGTCACTCAACTGTCCATGGTACCAGTGTCTGCTACATCCCTTCTGCTTTTGTTATTCTGTCTGCCACGGATTCTCTGAACTTCTTGTAAAGCTTCCATCTTGGCTCTCTCTTTTGTTCGGACTGGCAGTTGGCTTGTGCTTCTTTTTTTGGGCCTTTTGATAGATGGGACATGTCTCTTTCAGTCTGAGTAATGTGGGGGTTTCCAGGACTCTGATATTTTTGTCTCCAAGCTGTACAATTTTTTGCACTTCCAAGGGGGTCTCAACATAATGTTTTACTCCATCCCAAAAGAATATCAGCTGAAACAGGTTACCTATTTGTTATGGAGTTTTGTGGCTAGGGAGGAGCTCAGTCACTCTATTAAAGTCTCTCATTTTACTTAATTGGCCGACAGTCAGAACATGGAATAATTGAAATGTATGCCCATTAAATATGATAGTGATTTTTAAATATTGTTGGGAGATTTTACCTGTTTTCGCTCCTTATTTCTGTGTTTTTAAAAGTATAGCGTCTTTGCACAGTTTCTCCTAGGGGGCTCGAACCGGAGCCAAAGCCTCCGTGGGTCCCGCCATCTTTGGTGAGGAGCTGGGCGAGCAGACTAGTGCTCTGCCCCTCCCGCCCCCACGTGCATAAAATGGTACACCTATACAGGGAGCGCAGCGGACGGCCAAAGGCGAGCCCGTCTGCGCCCGTGTGCGCCAGACCCGCGCCTAGGGCCGGAACCTCTGCACCGGCCGATACCATCTTGACCCCGAGTTATACCTACACCAGCGACGCTCTTAGAGCTTGGAGGTGCGGTTTAAACTCACCAGGCTGCTCTCTTCTGGAAATGGGGGCCAGCACTGGGAAAGCCCTTAACATATGCCCGAACTGCTCACAGACTGTCCCAACGCTAAGCTGGGATCCAATTGCGCCCCCCAGGGTCAATAATCAAAAGCCAGTCCGGAAAAGGCATTCCTCGGTTAAGTGTCTTTTACTCAATGCTAGATCCCTGGTTAAACACTGTACGGAAGTAGCGGAGCTAATTCAGGACACTGGGGTGATGATAGCTTTTATCACAGAGTCCTGGACCGATGCTGCTTCGGGCCCTGACATAGTGATTGCTACCCCGTCGAATTACGTCTGTTACATCCAAAATAGAGAGAAAAAGAAAGGTGGTGGTCTAGCTATTATTTACCATCACTCACTCAGAGGATCCTTCCAACAGGGGCCCGTAGGTCCAGATGAAACGCTTCTTTTTAATTTTACCCTATCTGACCACCAAACCTTTAGAGGATGCTTAGTCTATAGACCCCCTGGGACGAAAGCACCTTTTTTTCTCGCTCTGGGTAAAATACTAGAAACTGCTGCCATTGCCCAAACGTTCACTCCACTAGGTGATTTTAACTTTCACCTAGAATGCAGCTCAGATCTGGATACATGCGAGCTTATTGAGCAGCTACAGGGAGTAGATCTGATGCAATTGGTCAGTGGTCCCACCCATAAGGCAGGGCACACCCTGGACGGTATCTTTTCAAATCATCCGAGCTTAAAAGTACTATCAGTCCAGCCCATACCCTGGTCAGATCATTCAGCAGTCCATTTTAATTTTGTCTTAGCCCCACCTGTGAGATTATCCAGGGTCAGACCTGCTCCACGACACATTAGGAAATGGAACAACATAAAACAAGAGGAGCTGGAATGTCTATTAAAATCAACCTTGGAGCCACTCTCAGGAAATTCGGAACAAGCAACCCTGGCCTACACGAGATGGCTTGAGGATGCATGCATACAAGTGGCCCCCCCTAAAACCTTTCTCCCTACGCGGTCTACACCTTCCGCTCCCTGGTTCTTTGAAGAGATCAGAGACCATAAAATTTTGTGTAAAAAAAAGGAAAAAATATGGCGGATAACTTTTAGCGAGTCAGATAAAAAAATCCTGAATACGGAGCAAAGAGTGTAAAAAGAGAAGATCCAGCAAGCGAAACGCGCCTTCTTTACGAAGAAGGTGAGAGAAGCTAGCAATGCCCCAAAGGAGCTTTTTCGAACAGTGTCCTCTCTGACAGTCCCCAAGACCATAGAGGTACCCCCCAGTCTTCCCCTCTGTGAGAAGCTGGCCACTTTATTTCGTGAAAAAGTCGAAAAAATCTTTTCTCCTTTAGACAGTCAAATAAAAACTCCCGGGGAACTTTCCACAAACAACGCAGAATCATACAATGGCCTAGAAAAACTTTCATCTTTCTCTCAAATCAGCAAGAAAGAGGTAATGAGCCGACTTCAGAAGAAAAAATCAGGCTCCCCTCACGACCCCTGTCCTGCTGCTATTGTTAAACTTGTGCCAGCTATTATTTCAGCTGGCCTCACCCCCCTCCTTAATCTCCTGCTGGATAGTGGGTAATTCCCCGCAAAATGGAAACGAGCTTCCATCTTACCACTACTTAAAAAAAACAACTTGGACATAGCCGATTTAAACAACTATCGGCCTATTGCAAGACTGCCCCTTCCAGCTAAAATCACGGAAGGTTTCTTAAATACGAAGCTAAGCACCTTCCTGAGAATAGGACAACATCTGGACCCATCCCAACATGGGTTCCGTGCAGAACATAGCACGGAATCCGCCTTAATTAAATCGGTGGAAGACATTAGAAGAGTGGTGGACGGAGGAGGCAGAGCCGCCTTGATCCTGCTGGATCTTTCCGCGGCCTTCGACACGGTCCATCACAAGTTGTTGGTGGACCGGTTGAGGGCCTGCGGAGTTCAAGATAAGGCGCTGAAGATCCTGCAGGCCTTCCTCTCCAACAGGACTCAGTCAGTGACACTGGGGTATTTTGAATCATGCCCTTTTACACTTCCTTGTGGAGTACCCCAGGGCTCCTCCTTGAGCCCGACCCTTTTTAATGTTTATGTTTCCACTCTAGCCCCAATAATTCAAAACTTCGGCTTCGACCTTACAGCTTATGCGGACGACACGCAGATCGTGGTGTCTCTGCGACCGGGGGACTTAGATAGCACTGCGGATAGGTTCAAAAGCTGTATGCAAGAAGTGAGGGTTTGGATGGCTCAAAACTGTCTTAAATAAAATTCTTCGAAGACAGAAGTGCTAATCTTTGGCTCTAAAGACAACTTCTGGTCCCCGAGATGGTGGCCGGAAGAAATGGGAACTCTGCCCGCCCCAGTGACTAAGGTAAAGAACCTCGGCATTCTGGTGGATGAAACTTTATCTTTTAAACCTCAGAAAAATGCCCTGGTCTCTTCCACCTACTTTGTGCTTAAAACAATTAGGAAAGTGCTACCATTTTTGGAGCAAGAGCACAGAAAAACAGTGGTAACCGGACTTATTCTTTCATGGTTAGACTACTGCAACAGCCTTATGCTGAACGCTCAAGTTAGCGTATTAAACAAACTCCAGACACTACAGAATGCTGCCGCACGCCTGATAACAGATACACCTAAGTTCGCATCGGTGGCTCAGGACCTGGCAATACTTCACTGGTTGCCAGTGCGGAAACGAATCACCTTTAAGGCACTCTGTGTGGTCTTTAAAGCAGTGCACGACCTGGGCCCTAGGTGCATGAAGGAACTATTCCTCTGGTACAAACCGGCAAGATCTCTCAGATCTGGTCAGCAGGCATTAGTGTTGGTCCCGAGAGTAAAGAAAGCTAGATGGGGAGGTAGGAGCTTCTCCCTAGGAGCCGCAGTAGCCTGGAACAAGCTTCCCCTCCATATTAGACAATCGCCCGATCTCCTATCCTTCAGAAAGACATTGAAGACATGGCTCTTCACACATTAAAGTACTGATCCACACACGCCAGTTCATTCTGCTAGCGCCAGGACACCTCCGGGTAACAGTGCGCTCTAGAAATGTAAAAAATAAATAAATAAATAAATCATTGGTCCTATCCACATTCTTGACCTCTCCTTTTTCATCTAAGTATTAAGGTTTTAATATTAAACTAAGGTTTCAGAAGGAGATTCTAGTCATGTATTAGGGCCCAGTAGATTGGGGGTCTTTCTGGTCAGTTCGTAATGTGTTGCAAGAGAAAAGATTTCTGTAGAACGTTTGGATGTCCTGCCCCTCAGTGTTGTTGGGCAGACCCCATATATGAATGTTGTTGTGGCAAGGTCTATTCTCTAGGGCTATTTGGTTTAAGAGGAGCTCATTGGATATGTCTTCCAGCTCTAGGAGCTGGTTACTTACTTATCTGAGATTCATCGACGATATCTTTATCTTATGGACAGGAACTGAGGATGAATTGACTGACTTCTTGGAAACATGGAATAAAATCAATGACCGAGTGCAGTTTACATGGAATTTCAACAAAGAGTGCATTCACTTCCTTGATGTAAAAGTGGAACGAAATGCAGGAAAATTGAACACAACTATTTTTCGCAAACCCACTGATCGCAACTCATTGCTACATCTTCAAAGTTTTCACCGACTTGGATTGAAACAGAACTTACCTCTTTCTCAACTCATGGGTGTCAAACGTATAGTTTCAACTGAAACATTGTGCCAACAAGAAATGGCCAATATGGTGGAAAGGTTCAAGGCACGTGGTCATCCTCAACACATACTGGATAAGGCAGTCACCCGATGTGGGAACATGAACCGTGAAGACCTTTTGCAAGTTCGAGCTAAAACTGAGAACTCTCGAATGGTAGTTGTTTCCAAGTACACTGTTTTGAGTAACCAATATCGAAAAATCATCTCCAATCATTGGTCTCTGCTTAGTTTGGAACCGGATTTTCAAGGAGCCTTCATTGAACCACCATTGTTTGCTTACACCAGGGGTCGCAATCTGAAAGAGATTTTATCCAAACCCACAACACAAAGTGAATCTGAAACATTCAAGGGACTCAGACCTTGTTACAATTGTAGTAACTGTAATAACTGCATACAAGGGAACGTTACCAATCATCCCATGAAAGGGCATCCCATCAAACTGCGTGTTAACGCAACCTGTAACTCTGCCAACTTAATTTACATGTTGAAATGTCCCTGCGGGAAATGTTACATCGGGCACACTGAAAGAAAAATCAGAACACGACTACTTGAACACAAGAGCAATATAAGGACTGGCAACCTCAAATCAACGGTAATTGTGCATTTTTTAGAATAAAAACACACAGTTGCCCAATTGAAATATCTCATACTGGAACAAATCACACCCACACATAACAACAAAAACACCTTGTTGAAAAGGGAGAACTTTTGGATCCGCTTCATGGCGACGATGACGCCACACGGATTAAATGACAGAATGGAATTTTTGTGTTATCTTTGAATCTGATATCCTTTGGCCATTAACTGTTGATTTATGCGTTCACAGTCTGTGTATGTCATTAATTTGCTGCTTCACCATATTATCATATTTTATTTTTCTGTATTTAATTTTTCTATTTTAGACATATGAGGTGACACCTTGATTTGCTGATCTGCCTTTGTATTATGTATCACGGGTCGTTCCCGCATATTCCTGTTGTGTTTCATGAGTCCTTGATTTTCACACCGTTCTAAGATGGCGCCTGCCCAACATTGAGCACAGTCCTCTTTCTATTATCACACGCATCATTTTCACATTAACCCGCTTCCTCATTAACCTCACCGGGATCTTCGCATGTCGGGGATTTCGAGAAAGCGGTTTTCAGAGGGAATTCACCACGTCATTCAATGTGAGTACCTCTACCGAGGACTGACAGAATCTCTTTCACATCTGTTTTACCGCATGTGATTCTAACGCGACGTTATGCATTCTTTCAGATTTTAAACCACAACGTGTCACGGATGTAATCATCCCGTGAGTATCGGACACATTTGTTATTTTCTCTTTGACTGTGGGTGACTATACAGCACACTTTTTGTTTCTTTTTACATTTGGGTGCAGTCAGGTCTATGACTCTTTGATTAATTCACATTCAGCGTGTTTAGGCTTTTCACATATATCTTAGTTTTATCTACACCTCGGTGAGCAGCGTTTCACCCATATTTGTTTTACATTGGGTCACGTGTTGCGCATGAGAAGCTGTTTTCACTTACCAAACTTGTGGCCTATAGCACAGTATTTTCTGTTAGTTGTAATTGAAGTGAAATTAACCCTGGGCGTAGTTCGCGTAGCCGCACTCCGCGACGCTACGCGAAGACGCACTTGCACTCCGCGAACTACACGCAGCTCCGCGGACATGCGTAGTAGCTTGCTAGACCCGTTCGCGCGCCGTTTTTCGTCTTGGGGAGCGCGGTGCGCGTGTTCGGGGCGCTGCCTGCATGCTCGAGATAGCTAGCGCGCTAAGTTACTCAAAGAGGTTTGTCCCGCCCGCTTGCGTTCCCTTATTTCCGGTTCCGGGTCACAAGTAACGTGTTCGCGTTGTGTTAGACATGTTCGGGAACTCATCTTCTCGTTCGCACTGCCAAAGTGCGTGATCGCGTCAAATATCGCGCGAACTTACCGCGGCGGTCGCGACGGGCGGAGCCATCTTCGATTTCACACTCTGGCTATGGTTTTGGGCCTACTTTAGCATCTAACTCCTATCTCTTCCATCCTGGTCTTTTCACTCAGTTTTTCTAACTTTCTTTACTTATTACCTATTTCTCTCTGTGCCTAGGTTTATATTTCTCATTTTATTTTTACTTTTACAACTTTTTTTGCAACTTTTCTCTTGTTTTATATTACTTCCTTCTTTTACCTTGCTTCTTCCTTCCCCTACCTTTTTTTCTTCAACTTTCCTTCTCCCCTCCACCCAGAACCATGGTGAAGGGTGCCAGCAGCATCGGCGGCTCAAAGGGCAAGGCGGCTGTGCCGAAAAAAACCCGGCTGCCTTGCGGCAGAATGCGCCCCGCAGGAGTGACGCCCCGCCAACTTTTTGGGGAGGAGGAGGTGGCCACCCTGGTCTTTTTTATCCAGCGCCACCTCCCCTTGACTTTGGCAGCAGGCGGCAGGCCCAGCTCCGGCTACCAGCGCATTGAGGAGCGTCTCCGGCGGTGGGCGAAGGTGCGCCGTGCAGTCTTCCGCTGCTCCGGTATCCGGCGTACCCACCATCAGCTGTCCCACCGCTGGGCCGACATTTTGGACCGGGAGCAGGACCTGTTGGACCTGCTTGGTGTGGAGGTTGTGGGTCTTGGTGAGTGGCTACCCCAAAAATAAAGTGTGTATATATATTATATATATATATATATATATATATTCACTGAAAAAACCATAGGTTATAGACCATATATAGTTAGGAATTAGCATTTACAAAACCTTGAAAATTCACTGAAAAAACCATAGGTTATACACCATATATAGTTAGGAATTAGCATTTAAAAAACCTTATTTTACTCACACAAAACCATTGAAATTCCATATATAGTTAGTTGCACTAACTATATATCGCGCACCCGCAATCCACTGCTGATCATGTCACATATTACATCATTCATGACATGGTCAGTGACATCACTGATGACATCTCAAATGACATCACTGATGAGATCACTGATGACATCTCATTTGACATCAATGACCACATCACTGATGATATCATTCATGTGACAATACAATGCATCTCCTCACGTTTTAATATAACCTCTGTTTCACCCAGTGTTAAATACAGAGTATAATTTTTGAAACCATTGACACACCAATACTAGTTACTACATACGTACTCACTGATTCCTACGTCTACACACACATTCACTCATTCACCCATACAATCATTCATACATACAATCACTCATCTTTACAACACTATCATATGCACTCATACACCTATACAGACACTTACACTCTGCCACTCATCCATGGAGTTACTCACACACCTAGTCAGTCCTGTAAAGAATCAATCACACTTCCATTTTCTTGTCTATACAGTTAAACATAGAGCACCTTACATTTTCAAACATATACTAACACATACTTACTTTCTTATACAATCATTGATACAAGTACACATTGATCTGCACAGAGTCACACACCTCCCAGCCAGCCACACACACACTCAGTCTCCTATACAAATACTTGGACAATCAATCAATAACCCATATAGTTAATCATATAGCTACTGATCAACACATGCAGCAGTTTACAGAACAACAGACATAATGATGCACAAATTAAGACAGTTTAGTCACTAACCCATGCACTCAGTGAGACACATTTAATCACTCACTCATACATTCAGTCATGCACCTACTAAATCCTTCGTCCAGACACTTATACATCTACTCATTCTTCAATATGTAAAACATATTTAAACTTTACAGAAACACACAGTCACTGGATGATGTCATCAGTGATCTCATCAGTGATGTCATTTGAGATGTCATCAGTGATGTCATCAGTGATGTCACTGACCATGTCATGAATGATGTAATATGTGACATGATCAGCAGTGGATTGCGGGTGCGCGATATATAGTTAGTGCAACTAACTATATATGGAATTTCAATGGTTTTGTGTGAGTAAAATAAGGTTTTTTAAATGCTAATTCCTAACTATATATGGTCTATAACCTATGGTTTTTTCAGTGAATTTTCAAGGTTTTGTAAATGCTAATTCCTAACTATATATGGTCTATAACCTATGGTTTTTTCAGTGAATTTCAATGGTTTTTTAATAGCAAATATCATAAGCTGTCGAATGTCAAGTACGTGGTAAGTAAAAACATTTTCGTGTTTATGCACACTGATCTGCTTTGAATGCTGCCCCCCACCCCTCATTTCTATTAGGAGTACTCTCTCTTTGCAGATAGTGAAGGGTAGTTAACGCAGCCCTTTGCCCCCTTTGTAATCCGTCGTGCCTGCTTCTCTCTCCATTTGATTGATTGTTCTCTTTGGTTCATTCTCTATTTACAAACAAGCACAGAGTCGCAATACTCTGTTTAGTCTTTGCAGATAGCGAAAAATCGTGTAAAAAAACAAAAGGAATCGAGCAAAATCAGTAGGCCACTAATGGGATCTCTTTTTGACCTCGCTAAAATAGAAACATTAGGAACAACCTGTTGAAAATAGCAATGCGTATGTATATAAGCGGCGTTCATTTGTGTTCACAGTACCCCTTGTTGATTGTTTCAATCGAGCATTGAATTGTTCGAAGTTAATTCTCTTAAGGATCTTCTCTACCTGCAAACGAGGAAGAATAGGAATATTCTCTCTCCCTTTGCAGATAGTGAAGGGTAGGTAACGCAAGCCTTTAACACGTCGTACCTATTTCATTCCTCATTGATTGATTGATTGTCCGAACATTGACTGTTTGGGAATTAGTTCTTTTTGGAGGTATTCCCTGTTTGCAAATAAACGTAGGAAAATCTTTGCAAGTGGTGAAAGGGTATGTAATGCGGACCTTTCTCCCCCGTTGTAATCTGTCATGCCTATCTACTCCCCACTGATTGATGCACCTTTTTCACCCGGACCATTTACTAGAGATACGTCATCTGGCCCGACCAGAGAGCACCCCTAGTGAAAAGGACATATGCAATAATAACGAAGTGATCACTGTATCCTGTTAACAGAAACTTTACCATGAAACAACCTGGAAAGAAAAAAATAGGAAAACGAAAATCAGTAGGCCACTGATGAACATGAACTTTTATTAAACAACGAACAAAGAAACGATAACATAACGTAATGATAAAACCTATTAATGTCCTAGAAACAAGAAAACGTTAAAATATGCCAGTGGTGAGAGACCAGAAAAACAGTAAGAGAAACCAAATCACCCCTCGCTGTCCCACCGCCTGCCACGCCCAAAAAATCGATAGACTAGGGAAAATGCAAGTCAGTAGAACATCCACCCCCACTCTGGAAACTTCCAAGGTGGGGCAGGGTTCCGGCTACGCCCAGCCGGGAGCAGCCCATATAAGGCAGGTCCTGCTGCCACGCCTCGGCCAGGAGATCCTAACGTAGGGTGTAGCCGGAGGAGAGGCCGAGGCCAGCGGGACCCGGCCAGGGGATTGCCTTTACAACGCTGAACAGTTGCAGGGGGGGGAATGTCTCCTCGACCCTCCCCTCTCTCTCCCAGTCCGGCCGCGGTGGCCCTTGAGAGTTGCAGGTAGTCCCGCCACATGCTCTTCCGGTCCGACCACCAACGGTCGGGGGGCCGAGGCCGACGGGATCCGGCTGCAGCCGATAAACCAAGAAACCCGTTCATGGGGCCAGAGCCAGGGGCGTCCGGCCGACATCCACCGGAAGCCCGGCCCGAAGACGGACGGGACACTTCTTTCTTTTATAATGGCTGCGACAACACTGGGGGGGGATGTCTTGCACATGCCTCCGACCCCCCCCCTCGTCCTCATCGCCTGGTCCGGCCATAACAAATCTCAAGCGAGACGCCGTGGGGTGCACTGGGAGGGAGAGACGGTGCGAACAGGCCTCTCCCGCCTGCCCAGGTGGAGGCTTCCCAGCTGCACCCTCAGCGCTCCAGGCGCCCGGAAAAGGGTTCTTCCACTGTGGCCATGCTGCAACGTCTCGCCCGGCAGGGTGGAGCCCGTCCGCTCATGTGACCCCGCGATCGCCGGTAGCTGCCGAACTCTCAAAATGGCGGTCGACCTGGCAAGAGCGGGCCCAGCATAAAGAAATGGCCCGGTCACTGGTTGACTCCACCACCGTAGTCCTCCACGACCTTGAAGATTCTGGAGGAGCCGCGGGAGTCTCCGACCCCCGATGGGGAATGACTGCCATGATCGCCCGTGGAGTGACGAAACTGTATCCGCGGGACGTCGGCGCTCCCATGCTGGCGCCAGCCTCACTTTGAATTACTAGAATCCTGCAGACCTCACTTCCGGTGAAAGCACAGTGTGACCCGGTAGGAAAAATTATTGCACCCCCTCCCCTTTTTGACTGATAGTTCAAACCACCGATCCTTTCCTTTGCCCTTTTAACGGAACTTTGGACTGCCTCCCCCTCTTTTACATTTTCTAGAGAAAACAAAACATTAACCACTACATTAGCATAGCAGTTGACACCAGAACTGTTTTCAAATTGAAAACCAACAACATCTTCAACAGAATCCTTTTTGTTTCTGCTGTGACCCTGCTACAGCACAGGCATTGTCCCCAGCAGTAATTCTGCAATGCCGGTAAGAATAGCTGTGGTGCCTACTGGACTCACTCACCCCCGCGGCGCCCCACGCCGTTTTTTGCTGGGCGGCAACTTACTAGACATCACTTTCGTGCCATCTAGATTTCAGCGCGTTCTGCTGCCTTGGAACTATTCGCACAACAGACCGCTACTGACAAGAATATTTCATTATTGGTGCTGTCAATTTCAATAAATCTATTGGATAATTCAAAAGAAATTGCCACGGTCTCTTCGTTGTTTAAATGTTTTTACTGTTTTTGTTTTCTTGTATATATTTATATGTTATTAAAGTTTTATATTCCTACTACTTTGTTGGAGTGCTATATATTTTTAATGTGACACATAATTGTAAAAACGTTGATGTACAAAGAGTCATTCCTGGAATCTTCCGCTTCAGGCTTGGTTCCCTCCCCAATCACAATACAGGATGGTTTTCAGATAGTAGGAACACGTGTGGTGTGACGGATCTCATCGGGTGTGGGCCTTGATCTACTATAACTCCTTTGAAGAGGGGTGATTCTTTACAGCTGGGGCCATAAACTACATCTGCAGGGCTAGCTGATAGCCTGGACAATCGGACACAGAGAAAGAGGAGTGTCAGAGGGTGCGGTAGTGAATAGGGCGAAAGGGAGGTGTCGGGCGGGCACAGAGTGTGATTCTCAGGGAAGAGCAGCGCAGATGGGGGGAGGTTTATTGCCCATGCATAAGACAGAGAGCGGTGGTGACCAGTGCCTAGGGAAGATGCTTGCGTGGGTGAGGAGCCATGCTACGAATCGACAGCGTGCAGAGAGTGGGTCTGGTCAAGACATCTAAAATGGCTGCCGTGCACGACAAAAGTGTGGCATTTCAAAAAAGGCAAGATGGCGCAGACAATGTTTTTCAACACTTCCTCATTTCCTTCGAATCGAACGTTAAAAGACGTTGGGGCATATTACCAAAGTTAAGCGATATTTATCGCTAACGATGCTTACCAACCAATTTTTTACCACTAAGCATCGTCAGAAATTATCGAAGATAAACCTTGCTATTATCAAGGTTTATCGCAAATGCGATAATAAACGGCCGCAATGCATGAATATCGCTAAAAACTCAGCGATATTCATGCATTACCGAGCTAATGCTCTTAGCCATGTTATCCACCTCCCATTGGATAACATGCCTAAGAACTGCTCAGGGCAGGTGTTACTTTTTGGAGATATTCGCGCTTAGCGCGAATATCTCCAAAAGTTGGTAATAGGAGATAGATATCTTGCATGTTGTAATGCAAGTTATTGTGGTATATGGAACTCATACCATAATCTCTCAGGAAAGCAGAAACTGATCCTTTTGGGACCGCCTAAAAAGGCCTAGGGGGTGAGGAGTACTCTACTTTGCCCCCTTTTCACGTTCCGAACTATTTTATTTTACTCTCTTCTGTAATTACACAAAATAGCAGCGATAAGATGCATCGGAGACACACAGTGAGAGAAAGGAGGCCGGAGATGAAGAAGAGATGTCAAATACACATTGGAGATAATATAGTGGCAGAAGGGAAGTAAATATGAGTAAACTTACCATGTAACATAAAAATGTTGCACTCTATACTATAAGTCTCATTTTATACTACAATCACTTCGCTACAACCTCATAAATTAAAAATAAAAATGAATAATGTCTCAAACAATTTTTGATTTCTAAATATAAATTTATTCTTCAGAATTTTCTAAATTTGAAAGAACTAGTAACATGTCCTCATCAGCAATGTCCTCATTAAAAGTCTCCAATGATGATTCTTGTAACTCTATGGTCTCCAAACACTCGATAAATTCGCCATCAAGAGATTGATCAAAAAAATCATTCAAGTCATCTCCTCCTTGTGAAAATATTTCATTATTGGTGCTGTCAATTTCAATCAATGTAGTGGAATCATTCAAGTCATCTCCTCGTGACAATATTTCATTATTGGTGCTCTCAATTTTAATCAATGTAGTGGAATCATTCAAGTCATCTCCTCCTTGTGACAATATTTCATTATTGGTGCTGTCCATTTCAATCAATCTAATGGAATCATACAAGTCATCTCCTCCTTGTGACAATATTTCATTATTGGTGCTCTCAATTTCAATCAATGTAGTGGAATCATTCAAGTCATCTCCTTGTGACAATATTTCATTCTTGGTGCTGTCCATTTCAATCAATCTAATGGAATCATACAAGTCATGTCCTCCTTGTGACAATATTTCATTATTGGTGCTCTCAATTTCAATCAATGTAGTGGACAATTCAAAAGAAATTGCCACGGTCTCTTCATTGTGAGACATTTTATTTTGAAATTGCTTGCTGTAAATTGCAGAAAAAAATAATCACTTTCATTTATCGTTTTTAGTAATACATAATATAAAACTAACTTTATCAAGTATTTAGTATAACAGAAGGACTGCAAATAAATAACAGAAAACATTTTTCAAATTATCTTCAAGTGTACAACATAGTTCCCCATACAAATTAACAACTCACCTTTTTAAAAGTAGCAGAAGTGTTAGTACTGTGTAAATCAAACACCAGAAATTCACCACCAAAAATTCCTCACAAATGTACCTCAGACAGTAGTATCACAAAATGGCTGTGGTTTCCTCTCATTTGACATATATACATAACCAATTAACTTTCATCACACACAAATACAAAACCAAAGTAACATTTTAATTGGTTCTAAATTTCAACACTTTCAAATGTGTTTTCCCCATGCAATTTTCCATAGGACATTTACATACGTCTACAGCCTGAATGGCTGAACGGAATTACACCAAACTTGGCAAAATGGTACATCAAACCTAAGAGGTCAGGAAGGATCTACTATGCCCCCTTATGGTCATTTCCCCCTTCGCTTTGGCCTCCTCTTGTCTCTCAATCCTACCGAGAGACAAGATGGCGGCCGCTACGGACTGTTTGGAATGTTGACAGACGCCGGAGAACCAATCAGCTTCGCAAAGCTCCGTAACGCGAAAAGTACGCGAAGCGGAGCGCTGTTACAGATATATATCTTTTTTTTAACGTTAATTTCTCAAAATCCACTGGAGCACATATATTGAGACCTAGCAAAGGCACATCGGGCTACCAGTCCCTAATATTTTGCCAAGTTTCGTGCAAATCCATTCAGCCATTCGATTATTATTATTTTGTTTTTTTTTTGCCCCGCGGGGCCCTTTTAAAACCTCCACATCAAACGTAGGGGGTCAGCGAGGATCTACTATTCCCCCTTATGGTCATTTGCCCCTTCGCTTTGGCCTCCTCTTGTCTCTCGATCCTACCGAGAGACAAGATGGCGGCCGCTACGGACTGTTTGGAATGTTGACAGACGCCGGAGAACCAATCAGCTTCGCTTCACAAAGCTCCGTTGCGTGAAAAGTACGCGTCCTGGAGCGCTGCCCGGTCCGCTGTTACAGATATATATCTTTTTTTAAACGTTAATTTCTCAAAATCCACTGTAGCACATATATTGAGACCTACAAAAGGCACATCGGGCTACCAGTCCCTACAATTTTGCCAAGTTTCGTGCAAATCCATTCAGCCGTTCGGGCTAAAAGTGAGGCCAACCGCCCTATGGAAAACTCAATGTTAAAAACACGTTTTGGGACCCCCCTTTTTTCTCAGCCCCCCCTTGACGAACCCCCCCAAATTTTCAAGGGCTGCTCAGAAACAAAATGTGCCATTTTCCTGAAAATTTCAGCCAATTCCGTCCACAAACGCCAAAGTTATTAGACATAGAATTTTCAAAAAACCCATAGAGAAAAAATCCTAACTATATATACCTACTGGCGACCGCCAGTAGGTAATATATATATATATATATATTTATATATATATATATATATATATATATATATATATATATATATATATATATATATATATATATATATATATTTATATTTATATATTACCTACTGGCGGTCGCCAGTAGGTATATATAGTTAGGATTTTTTCTCTATGGGTTTTTTGAAAATTCTATGTCTAATAACTTTGGCGTTTGTGGACGGAATTGGCTGAAATTTTCAGGAAAATGGCACATTTTGTTTCTGAGCAGCCCTTGAAAATTTGGGGGGGGTTCGTCAAGGGGGGGCCGAGAAAAAAGGGGGGTCCCAAAACGTGTTTTTAACATTGAGTTTTCCATAGGGCGGTTGGCCTCACTTTTAGCCCGAACGGCTGAATGGATTTGCACGAAACTTGGCAAAATTGTAGGGACTGGTAGCCCGATGTGCCTTTTGTAGGTCTCAATATATGTGCTCCAGTGGATTTTGAGAAATTAACGTTTAAAAAAGATATATATCTGTAACAGCGGACCGGGCAGCGCTCTGGTTCGCGGACTTTTCGCGCAACGGAGCTTTGTGAAGCGAAGCTGATTGGTTCTCCGGCGTCTGTCAACATTCCAAACAGTCCGTAGCGGCCGCCATCTTGTCTCTCGGTAGGATCGAGAGACAAGAGGAGGTCAAAACAAAGGGGGAAATAACTATAAGGGGGCATAGTAGATCCTCGCTGACCCCCTAGGTTTGATGTGGAGGTTTTAAAAGGGCCCCGCGGGGCAAAAAAAAAACAAAATAATAATAATCGAACGGCTGAATGGATTTGCACGAAACTTGGCAAAATATTAGGGACTGGTAGCCCGATGTGCCTTTGCTAGGTCTCAATATATGTGCTCCAGTGGATTTTGAGAAATTAACGTTCAAAAAAAGATATATATCTGTAACAGCGCTCTGCTTCGCGTACTTTTCGCGTTACGGAGCTTTGCGAAGCTGATTGGTTCTCCGGCGTCTGTCAACATTCCAAACAGTCCGTAGCGGCCGCCATCTTGTCCCTCGGTAGGATTGAGAGACAAGAGGAGGCCAAAGCGAAGGGGGAAATGACCATAAGGGGGCATAGTAGATCCTTCCTGACCTCTTAGGTTTGATGTACCATTTTGCCAAGTTTGGTGTAATTCCGTTCAGCCATTCAGGCTGTAGACGTATGTAAATGTCCTATGGAAAATTGCATGGGGAAAACACATTTGAAAGTGTTGAAATTTAGAACCAATTAAAATGTTACTTTGGTTTTGTATTTGTGTGTGATGAAAGTTAATTGGTTATGTATATATGTCAAATGAGAGGAAACCACAGCCATTTTGTGATACTACTGTCTGAGGTACATTTGTGAGGAATTTTTGGTGGTGAATTTCTGGTGTTTGATTTACACAGTACTAACACTTCTGCTACTTTTAAAAAGGTGAGTTGTTAATTTGTAAGGGGAACTATGTTGTACACTTGAAGATAATTTGAAAAATGTTTTCTGTTATTTATTTGCAGTCCTTCTGTTATACTAAATACTTGATAAAGTTAGTTTTATATTATGTATTACTAAAGACGATAAATGAAAGTGATTATTTTTTTCTGCAATTTACAGCAAGCAATTTCAAAATAAAATGGCTCACAATGAAGAGACCGTGGCAATTTCTTTTGAATTGTCCAACACATTGATTGAAATTGAGAGCACCAATAATGAAATATTGTCACAAGGAGGACATGACTTGTATGATTCCATTAGATTGATTGAAATGGACAGCACCAAGAATGAAATATTGTCACAAGGAGATGACTTGAATGATTCCACTACATTGATTGAAATTGAGAGCACCAATAATGAAATATTGTCACAAGGAGGAGATGGCTTGTATGATTCCATTAGATTGATTGAAATGGACAGCACCAATAATGAAATATTGTCACAAGGAGGAGATGACTTGAATGATTCCACTACATTGATTGAAATTGAGAGCACCAATAATGAAATATTGTCACGAGGAGATGACTTGAATGATTCCACTACATTGATTGAAATTGACAGCACCAATAATGAAATATTGTCACAAGGAGGAGATGACTTGAATGATTTTTTTGATCAATCTCTTGATGGCGAATTTATCGAGTGTTTGGAGACCATAGAGTTACAAGAATCATCATTGGAGACTTTTAATGAGGACATTGCTGATGAGGACATGTTACTAGTTCTTTCAAATTTAGAAAATTCTGAAGAATAAAGTTATATTTAGAAATCAAAAATTGTTTGAGACATTATTCATTTTTATTTTTAATTTATGAGGTTGTAGCGAAGTGATTGTAGTATAAAATGAGACTTATAGTATAGAGTGCAACATTTTTATGTTACATGGTAAGTTTACTCATATTTACTTCCCTTCTGCCACTATATTATCTCCAATGTGTATTTGACATCTCTTCTTCATCTCCGGCCTCCTTTCTCTCACTGTGTGTCTCCGATGCATCTTATCGCTGCTATTTTGTGTAATTACAGAAGAGAGTAAAATAAAATAGTTCGGAACGTGAAAAGGGGGCAAAGTAGAGTACTCCTCACCCCCTAGGCCTTTTTAGGCGGTCCCAAAAGGATCAGTTTCTGCTTTCCTGAGAGATTATGGTATGAGTTCCATATACCACAATAACTTGCATTACAACATGCAAGATATCTATCTCCTATTACCAACTTTTGGAGATATTCGCGCTAAGCGCGAATATCTCCAAAAAATAACACCTGCCCTGAGCAGTTCTTAGCCATGTTATCCAATGGGAGGTGGATAACATGGCTAAGAGTATTAGCTCGGTAATGCATGAATATCGCTGAGTTTTTAGCGATATTCATGCATTGCGGCCGTTTATTATCGCATTTGCGATAAACCTTGATAATAGTAAGGTTTATCTTCGATAATTTCTGACGATGCTTAGTGGTAAAAAATTGGTTGGTAAGCATCGTTAGCGATAAATATCGCTTAACTTTGGTAATATGCCCCAACGTCTGTTAACGTTCGATTCGAAGGAAATGAGGAAGTGTTGAAAAACATTGTCTGCGCCATCTTGCCTTTTTTGAAATGCCACACTTTTGTCGTGCACGGCAGCCATTTTAGATGTCTTGACCAGACCCACTCTCTGCACGCTGTCGATTCGTAGCATGGCTCCTCACCCACGCAAGCATCTTCCCTAGGCACTGGTCACCACCGCTCTCTGTCTTATGCATGGGCAATAAACCTCCCCCCATCTGCGCTGCTCTTCCCTGAGAATCACACTCTGTGCCCGCCCGACACCTCCCTTTCGCCCTATTCACTACCGCACCCTCTGACACTCCTCTTTCTCTGTGTCCGATTGTCCAGGCTATCACCTAGCCCTGCAGATGTAGTTTATGGCCCCAGCTGTAAAGAATCACCCCTCTTCAAAGGAGTTATAGTAGATCAAGGCCCACACTCGATGAGATCCGTCACACCACACGTGTTCCTACTATCTGAAAACCATCCTGTATTGTGATTGGGGAGGGGACCGAGCCTGAAGCGGAAGATTCCAGGAATGACTCTTTGTACATCAAAGTTTTTACAATTATGTGTCACATTAAAAATATATAGCACTCCAACAAAGTAGTAGGAATATAAAACTTTAATAACATATAAATATATACAACAAAACAAAAACAGTAAAAACATTTAAACAACGAAGAGACCGTGGCAATTTCTTTTTAATTATCCAATAGATTTATTGAAATTGACAGCACCAATAATGAAATATTCTTGTCAGTAGCGGTCTGTTGTGCGAATAGTTCCAAGGCAGCAGAACGCGCTGAAATCTAGATGGCACGAAAGTGATGTCTAGTAAGTTGCCGCCCAGCAAAAAACGGCGTGGGGCGCCGCGGGGGTGAGTGAGTCCAGTAGGCACCACAGCTATTCTTACCGGCATTGCAGAATTACTGCTGGGGACAATGCCTGTGCTGTAGCAGGGTCACAGCAGAAACAAAAAGGATTCTGTTGAAGATGTTGTTGGTTTTCAATTTGAAAACAGTTCTGGTGTCAACTGCTATGCTAATGTAGTGGTTAATGTTTTGTTTTCTCTAGAAAATGTAAAAGAGGGGGAGGCAGTCCAAAGTTCCGTTAAAAGGGCAAAGGAAAGGATCGGTGGTTTGAACTATCAGTCAAAAAGGGGAGGGGGTGCAATAATTTTTCCTACCGGGTCACACTGTGCTTTCACCGGAAGTGAGGTCTGCAGGATTCTAGTAATTCAAAGTGAGGCTGGCGCCAGCATGGGAGCGCCGACGTCCCGCGGATACAGTTTCGTCACTCCACGGGCGATCATGGCAGTCATTCCCCATCGGGGGTCGGAGACTCCCGCGGCTCCTCTAGAATCTTCAAGGTCGTGGAGGACTACGGTGGTGGAGTCAACCAGTGACCGGGCCATTTCTTTATGTTGGGCCCGCTCTTGCCAGGTCGACCGCCATTTTGAGAGTTCGGCAGCTACCGGCGATCGCGGGGTCACATGAGCGGACGGGCTCCACCCTGCCGGGCGAGACGTTGCAGCATGGCCACAGTGGAAGAACCCTTTTCCGGGCGCCTGGAGCGCTGAGGGTGCAGCTGGGAAGCCTCCACCTGGGGAGGCGGGAGAGGCCTGTTCGCACCGTCTCTCCCTCCCAGTGCACCCCACGGCGTCTCGCTTGAGATTTGTTATGGCCGGACCAGGCAATGAGGACGAGGGGGGGGTCGGAGGCATGTGCAAGACATCCCCCCCCAGTGTTGTCGCAGCCATTATAAAAGAAAGAAGTGTCCCGTCCGTCTTCGGGCCGGGCTTCCGGTGGATGTCGGCCGGACGCCCCTGGCTCTGGCCCCATGAACGGGTTTCTTGGTTTATCGGCTGCAGCCGGATCCCGTCGGCCTCGGCCCCCCGACCGTTGGTGGTCGGACCGGAAGAGCATGTGGCGGGACTACCTGCAACTCTCAAGGGCCACCGCGGCCGGACTGGGAGAGAGAGGGGAGGGTCGAGGAGACATTCCCCCCCCCTGCAACTGTTCAGCGTTGTAAAGGCAATCCCCTGGCCGGGTCCCGCTGGCCTCGGCCTCTCCTTCGGCTACACCCTACGTTAGGATCTCCTGGCCGAGGCGTGGCAGCAGGACCTGCCTTATATGGGCTGCTCCCGGCTGGGCGTAGCCGGAACCCTGCCCCACCTTGGAAGTTTCCAGAGTGGGGGTGGATGTTCTACTGACTTGCATTTTCCCTAGTCTATCGATTTTTTTGGCGTGGCAGGCGGTGGGACAGCGAGGGGTGATTTGGTTTCTCTTACTGTTTTTCTGGTCTCTCACCACTGGCATATTTTAACGTTTTCTTGTTTCTAGGACATTAATAGGTTTTATCATTACGTTATGTTATCGTTTCTTTGTTCGTTGTTTAATAAAAGTTCATGTTCATCAGTGGCCTACTGATTTTCGTTTTCCTATTTTTTTCTTTCCAGGTTGTTTCATGGTAAAGTTTCTGTTAACAGGATACAGTGATCACTTCGTTATTATTGCATATGTCCTTTTCACTAGGGGTGCTCTCTGGTCGGGCCAGATGACGTATCTCTAGTAAATGGTCCGGGTGAAAAAGGTGCATCAATCAGTGGGGAGTAGATAGGCATGACAGATTACAACGGGGGAGAACGGTCCGCATTACGTACCCTTTCACTACTTGCAAAGATTTTCCTACGTTTATTTGCAAACAGGGAATACCTCCAAAAAGAACTAATTCCCAAACAGTCAATGTTCGGACAATCAATCAATCAATGAGGAATGAAATAGGTACGACGTGTTAAAGGCTTGCGTTACCTACCCTTCACTATCTGCAAAGGGAGATAGAATATTCCTATTCTTCCTCGTTTGCAGGTAGAGAAGATCCTTAAGAGAATTAACTTCGAACAATTCAATGCTCGATTGAAACAATCAACAAGGGGTACTGTGAACACAAATGAACGCCGCTTATATACATACGCATTGCTATTTTCAACAGGTTGTTCCTAATGTTTCTATTTTAGCGAGGTCAAAAGAGATCCCATTAGTGGCCTACTGATTTTGCTCGATTCCTTTTGTTTTTTTACACGATTTTTCGCTATCTGCAAAGACTAAACAGAGTATTGCGACTCTGTGCTTGTTTGTAAATAGAGAATGAACCAAAGAGAACAATCAATCAAATGGAGAGAGAAGCAGGCACGACGGATTACAAAGGGGGCAAAGGGCTGCGTTAACTACCCTTCACTATCTGCAAAGAGAGAGTACTCCTAATAGAAATGAGGGGTGGGGGGCAGCAATCAAAGCAGATCAGTGTGCATAAACACGAAAAAAAAAAATCTTACCACGTACTTGACATTCGACAGCTTATGATATTTGCTATTAAAAAACCATTGAAATTCACTGAAAAAACCATAGGTTATAGACCATATATAGTTAGGAATTAGCATTTACAAAACCTTGAAAATTCACTGAAAAAACCATAGGTTATAGACCATATATAGTTAGGAATTAGCATTTACAAAACCTTGAAAATTCACTGAAAAAACCATAGGTTATAGACCATATATAGTTAGGAATTAGCATTTAAAAAACCTTATTTTACTCACACAAAACCATTGAAATTCCATATATAGTTAGTTGCACTAACTATATATCGCGCACCCGCAATCCACTGCTGATGATGTCACATATTACATCATTCATGACATGGTCAGTGACATCACTGATGACATCACTGATGACATCTCAAATGACATCACTGATGACATCACTGATGACATCATCCAGTGACTGTGTGTTTCTGTAAAGTTTAAATATGTTTTACATATTGAAGAATGAGTAGATGTAGAAGTGTCTGGATGAAGGATTTAGTAGGTGCGTGACTGACTGTATGAGTGAGTGATTAAATGTGTCTCACTGAGTGCATGGGTTAGTGACTAAACTGTCTTAATTTGTGCATCATTATGTCTGTTGTTCTGTAAACTGCTGCATGTGTTGATCAGTAGCTATATGAGTAACTATATGGGTTATTGATTGATTGCCCAAGTATTTGTATGGGAGACTGAGTGTGTGTGTGGCTGGCTGGGAGGTGTGTGACTCTGTGCAGATCAATGTGTACTTGTATCAATGATTGTATAAGAGAGTAATTATGTGTTAGTATATGTTTCAAAATGTAAGGTGCTCTATGTTTAACTGTATAGATTAGAAAATGGAAGTGTGATTGATTCTTTACAGGACTGACTAGGTGTGTGAGTAACTCCATGGATGAGTGACAGAGTGTGAGAGTCTGTATAGGTGTATGAGTGCATATGATAGTGTTGTAAAGATGAGTGATTGTATGTATGAATGATTGTATGGGTAAATGAGTGAATGTGTGTGTAAACATAGGAATCACTGAGTGCGTATGTAGTAACTAGTATTGGTGTGTCAATGGTTTCAAAAATTATACTCTGTATTTAACACTGGGTGTAACAGAGGTTATATTAAAGTGTGAGGAGATGCATTGTATTGTCACATGAATGATATCATCAGTGATGTGGTCATTGATGTCAAATGAGATGTCATCAGTGATGTCATCAGTGATGTCATTTGAGATGTCATCAGTGATGTCATCAGTGATGTCACTGACCATGTCATGAATGATGTAATATGTGACATCATCAGCAGTGGATTGCGGGTGCGCGATATATAGTTAGTGCAACTAACTATATATGGAATTTCAATGGTTTTGTGTGAGTAAAATAAGGTTTTTTAAATGCTAATTCCTAACTATATATGGTCTATAACCTATGTTTTTTTCAGTGAATTTTCAAGGTTTTGTAAATGCTAATTCCTAACTATATATGGTCTATAACCTATGGTTTTTTCAGTGAATTTTCAAGGTTTTGTAAATGCTAATTCCTAACTATATATGGTCTATAACCTATGGTTTTTTCAGTGAATATATATTATATATATAGTTATATATATATATATATATATATATTCACTGAAAAAACCATAGGTTATAGACCATATATAGTTAGGAATTAGCATTTAAAAAACCTTATTTTACTCACACAAAACCATTGAAATTCCATATATAGTTAGTTGCACTAACTATATATCGCGCACCCGCAATCCACTGCTGATGATGTCACATATTACATCATTCATGACATGGTCAGTGACATCACTGATGACATCACTGATGACATCTCAAATGACATCACTGATGACATCATCCAGTGACTGTGTGTTTCTGTAAAGTTTAAATATGTTTTACATATTGAAGAATGAGTAGATGTAGAAGTGTCTGGATGAAGGATTTAGTAGGTGCGTGACTGACTGTATGAGTGAGTGATTAAATGTGTCTCACTGAGTGCATGGGTTAGTGACTAAACTGTCTTAATTTGTGCATCATTATGTCTGTTGTTCTGTAAACTGCTGCATGTGTTGATCAGTAGCTATATGAGTAACTATATGGGTTATTGATTGATTGCCCAAGTATTTGTATGGGAGACTGAGTGTGTGTGTGGCTGGCTGGGAGGTGTGTGACTCTGTGCAGATCAATGTGTACTTGTATCAATGATTGTATAAGAGAGTAATTATGTGTTAGTATATGTTTCAAAATGTAAGGTGCTCTATGTTTAACTGTATAGATTAGAAAATGGAAGTGTGATTGATTCTTTACAGGACTGACTAGGTGTGTGAGTAACTCCATGGATGAGTGACAGAGTGTGAGAGTCTGTATAGGTGTATGAGTGCATATGATAGTGTTGTAAAGATGAGTGATTGTATGTATGAATGATTGTATGGGTAAATGAGTGAATGTGTGTGTAAACATAGGAATCACTGAGTGCGTATGTAGTAACTAGTATTGGTGTGTCAATGGTTTCAAAAATTATACTCTGTATTTAACACTGGGTGTAACAGAGGTTATATTAAAGTGTGAGGAGATGCATTGTATTGTCACATGAATGATATCATCAGTGATGTGGTCATTGATGTCAAATGAGATGTCATCAGTGATGTCATCAGTGATGTCATTTGAGATGTCATCAGTGATGTCATCAGTGATGTCACTGACCATGTCATGAATGATGTAATATGTGACATCATCAGCAGTGGATTGCGGGTGCGCGATATATAGTTAGTGCAACTAACTATATATGGAATTTCAATGGTTTTGTGTGAGTAAAATAAGGTTTTTTAAATGCTAATTCCCAACTATATATGGTCTATAACCTATGGTTTTTTCAGTGAATTTTCAAGGTTTTGTAAATGCTAATTCCTAACTATATATGGTCTATAACCTATGGTTTTTTCAGTGAATTTCAATGGTTTTTTAATAGCAAATATCATAAGCTGTCGAATGTCAAGTTCGTGGTAAGTAAAAACATTTTCGTGTTTATGCACACTGATCTGCTTTGATTGCTGCCCCCCACCCCTCATTTCTATTAGGAGTACTCTCTCTTTGCAGATAGTGAAGGGTAGTTAACGCAGCCCTTTGCCCCCTTTGTAATCCGTCGTGCCTGCTTCTCTCTCCATTTGATTGATTGTTCTCTTTGGTTCATTCTCTATTTACAAACAAGCACAGAGTCGCAATACTCTGTTTAGTCTTTGCAGATAGCGAAAAATCGTGTAAAAAAACAAAAGGAATCGAGCAAAATCAGTAGGCCACTAATGGGATCTCTTTTGACCTCGCTAAAATAGAAACATTAGGAACAACCTGTTGAAAATAGCAATGCGTATGTATATAAGCGGCGTTCATTTGTGTTCACAGTACCCCTTGTTGATTGTTTCAATCGAGCATTGAATTGTTCGAAGTTAATTCTCTTAAGGATCTTCTCTACCTGCAAACGAGGAAGAATAGGAATATTCTATCTCCCTTTGCAGATAGTGAAGGGTAGGTAACGCAAGCCTTTAACACGTCGTACCTATTTCATTCCTCATTGATTGATTGATTGTCCGAACATTGACTGTTTGGAATTAGTTCTTTTTGGAGGTATTCCCTGTTTGCAAATAAACGTAGGAAAATCTTTGCAAGTAGTGAAAGGGTACGTAATGCGGACCGTTCTCCCCCGTTGTAATCTGTCATGCCTATCTACTCCCCACTGATTGATGCACCTTTTTCACCCGGACCATTTACTAGAGATACGTCATCTGGCCCGACCAGAGAGCACCCCTAGTGAAAAGGACATATGCAATAATAACGAAGTGATCACTGTATCCTGTTAACAGAAACTTTACCATGAAACAACCTAGAAAGAAAAAAATAGGAAAACGAAAATCAGTAGGCCACTGATGAACATGAACTTTTATTAAACAACGAACAAAGAAACGATAACATAACGTAATGATAAAACCTATTAATGTCCTAGAAACAAGAAAACGTTAAAATATGCCAGTGGTGAGAGACCAGAAAAACAGTAAGAGAAACCAAATCACCCCTCGCTGTCCCACCGCCTGCCACGCCCAAAAAATCGATAGACTAGGGAAAATGCAAGTCAGTAGAACATCCACCCCCACTCTGGAAACTTCCAAGGTGGGGCAGGGTTCCGGCTACGCCCAGCCGGGAGCAGCCCATATAAGGCAGGTCCCGCTGCCATGCCTCGGCCAGGAGATCCTAACGTAGGGTGTAGCCGAAGGAGAGGCCGAGGCCAGCGGGACCCGGCCAGGGGATTGCCTTTACAACGCTGAACAGTTGCAGGGGGGGGGGAATGTCTCCTCGACCCTCCCCTCTCTCTCCCAGTCCGGCCGCGGTGGCCCTTGAGAGTTGCAGGTAGTCCCGCCACATGCTCTTCCGGTCCGACCACCAACGGTCGGGGGGCCGAGGCCGACGGGATCCGGCTGCAGCCGATAAACCAAGAAACCCGTTCATGGGGCCAGAGCCAGGGGCGTCCGGCCGACATCCACCGGAAGCCCGGCCCGAAGACGGACGGGACACTTCTTTCTTTTATAATGGCTGCGACAACACTGGGGGGGGATGTCTTGCACATGCCTCCGACCCCCCCTCGTCCTCATCGCCTGGTCCGGCCATAACAAATCTCAAGCGAGACGCCGTGGGGTGCACTGGGAGGGAGAGACGGTGCGAACAGGCCTCTCCCGCCTCCCCAGGTGGAGACTTCCCAGCTGCACCCTCAGCGCTCCAGGCGCCCGGAAAACGGTTCTTCCACTGTGGCCATGCTGCAACGTCTCGCCCGGCAGGGTGGAGCCCGTCCGCTCATGTGACCCCGCGATCGCCGGTAGCTGCCGAACTCTCAAAATGGCGGTCGACCTGGCAAGAGCGGGCCCAGCATAAAGAAATGGCCCGGTCACTGGTTGACTCCACCACCGTAGTCCTCCACGACCTTGAAGATTCTAGAGGAGCCGCGGGAGTCTCCGACCCCCGATGGGGAATGACTGCCATGATCGCCCGTGGAGTGACGAAACTGTATTCGCGGGACGTCGGCGCTCCCATGCTGGCGCCAGCCTCACTTTGAATTACTAGAATCCTGCAGACCTCACTTCCGGTGAAAGCACAGTGTGACCCGGTAGGAAAAATTATTGCACCCCCTCCCCTTTTTGACTGATAGTTCAAACCACCGATCCTTTCCTTTGCCCTTTTAACGGAACTTTGGACTGCCTCCCCCTCTTTTACATTTTCTAGAGAAAACAAAACATTAACCACTACATTAGCATAGCAGTTGACACCAGAACTGTTTTCAAATTGAAAACCAACAACATCTTCAACAGAATCCTTTTTGTTTCTGCTGTGACCCTGCTACAGCACAGGCATTGTCCCCAGCAGTAATTCTGCAATGCCGGTAAGAATAGCTGTGGTGCCTACTGGACTCACTCACCCCCGCGGCGCCCCACGCCGTTTTTTGCTGGGCGGCAACTTACTAGACATCACTTTCGTGCCATCTAGATTTCAGCGCGTTCTGCTGCCTTGGAACTATTCGCACAACAGACCGCTACTGACAAGAATATTTCATTATTGGTGCTGTCAATTTCAATAAATCTATTGGATAATTAAAAAGAAATTGCCACGGTCTCTTCGTTGTTTAAATGTTTTTACTGTTTTTGTTTTGTTGTATATATTTATATGTTATTAAAGTTTTATATTCCTACTACTTTGTTGGAGTGCTATATATTTTTAATGTGACACATAATTGTAAAAACTTTGATGTACAAAGAGTCATTCCTGGAATCTTCCGCTTCAGGCTCGGTCCCCTCCCCAATCACAATACAGGATGGTTTTCAGATAGTAGGAACACGTGTGGTGTGACGGATCTCATCGAGTGTGGGCCTTGATCTACTATAACTCCTTTGAAGAGTGGTGATTCTTTACAGCTGGGGCCATAAACTACATCTGCAGGGCTAGCTGATAGCCTGGACAATCGGACACAGAGAAAGAGGAGTGTCAGAGGGTGCGGTAGTGAATAGGGCGAAAGGGAGGTGTCGGGCGGGCACAGAGTGTGATTCTCAGGGAAGAGCAGCGCAGATGGGGGGAGGTTTATTGCCCATGCATAAGACAGAGAGCGGTGGTGACCAGTGCCTAGGGAAGATGCTTGCGTGGGTGAGGAGCCATGCTACGAATCGACAGCGTGCAGAGAGTGGGTCTGGTCAAGACACCGAAAATGGCTGCCGTGCACGACAAAAGTGTGGCATTTCAAAAAAGGCAAGATGGCGCAGACAATGTTTTTCAACACTTCCTCATTTCCTTCGAATCGAACGTTAACAGACGTTGGGGCATATTACCAAAGTTAAGCGATATTTATCGCTAACGATGCTTACCAACCAATTTTTTACCACTAAGCATCGTCAGAAATTATCGAAGATAAACCTTACTATTATCAAGGTTTATCGCAAATGCGATAATAAACGGCCGCAATGCATGAATATCGCTAAAAACTCAGCGATATTCATGCATTACCGAGCTAATGCTCTTAGCCATGTTATCCACCTCCCATTGGATAACATGGCTAAGAACTGCTCAGGGCAGGTGTTACTTTTTGGAGATATTCGCGCTTAGCGCGAATATCTCCAAAAGTTGGTAATAGGAGATAGATATCTTGCATGTTGTAATGCAAGTTATTGTGGTATATGGAACTCATACCATAATCTCTCAGGAAAGCAGAAACTGATCCTTTTGGGACCGCCTAAAAAGGCCTAGGGGGTGAGGAGTACTCTACTTTGCCCCCTTTGCACGTTCCGAACTATTTTATTTTACTCTCTTCTGTAATTACACAAAATACCAGCGATAAGATGCATCGGAGACACACAGTGAGAGAAAGGAGGCCGGAGATGAAGAAGACATGTCAAATACACATTGGAGATAATATAGTGGCAGAAGGGAAGTAAATATGACTAAACTTACCATGTAACATAAAAATGTTGCACTCTATACTATAAGTCTCATTTTATACTACAATCACTTCGCTACAACCTCATAAATTAAAAATAAAAATGAATAATGTCTCAAACAATTTTTGATTTCTAAATATAAATTTATTCTTCAGAATTTTCTAAATTTGAAAGAACTAGTAACATGTCCTCATCAGCAATGTCCTCATTAAAAGTCTCCAATGATGATTCTTGTAACTCTATGGTCTCCAAACACTCGATAAATTCGCCATCAAGAGATTGATCAAAAAAATCATTCAAGTCATCTCCTCCTTGTGACAATATTTCATTATTGGTGCTGTCAATTTCAATCAATGTAGTGGAATCATTCAAGTCATCTCCTCGTGACAATATTTCATTATTGGTGCTCTCAATTTCAATCAATGTAGTGGAATCATTCAAGTCATCTCCTCCTTGTGACAATATTTCATTATTGGTGCTGTCCATTTCAATCAATCTAATGGAATCATACAAGCCATCTCCTCCTTGTGACAATATTTCATTATTGGTGCTCTCAATTTCAATCAATGTAGTGGAATCATTCAAGTCATCTCCTTGTGACAATATTTCATTCTTGGTGCTGTCCATTTCAATCAATCTAATGGAATCATACAAGTCATGTCCTCCTTGTGACAATATTTCATTATTGGTGCTCTCAATTTCAATCAATGTGTTGGACAATTCAAAAGAAATTGCCACGGTCTCTTCATTGTGAGCCATTTTATTTTGAAATTGCTTGCTGTAAATTGCAGAAAAAAATAATCACTTTCATTTATCGTTTTTAGTAATACATAATATAAAACTAACTTTATCAAGTATTTAGTATAACAGAAGGACTGCAAATAAATAACAGAAAACATTTTTCAAATTATCTTCAAGTGTACAACATAGTTCCCCTTACAAATTAACAACTCACCTTTTTAAAAGTAGCAGAAGTGTTAGTACTGTGTAAATCAAACACCAGAAATTCACCACCAAAAATTCCTCACAAATGTACCTCAGACAGTAGTATCACAAAATGGCTGTGGTTTCCTCTCATTTGACATATATACATAACCAATTAACTTTCATCACACACAAATACAAAACCAAAGTAACATTTTAATTGGTTCTAAATTTCAACACTTTCAAATGTGTTTTCCCCATGCAATTTTCCATAGGACATTTACATACGTCTACAGCCTGAATGGCTGAACGGAATTACACCAAACTTGGCAAAATGGTACATCAAACCTAAGAGGTCAGGAAGGATCTACTATGCCCCCTTATGGTCATTTCCCCCTTCGCTTTGGCCTCCTCTTGTCTCTCAATCCTACCGAGGGACAAGATGGCGGCCGCTACGGACTGTTTGGAATGTTGACAGACGCCGGAGAACCAATCAGCTTCGCAAAGCTCCGTAACGCGAAAAGTACGCGAAGCGGAGCGCTGTTACAGATATATATCTTTTTTGAACGTTAATTTCTCAAAATCCACTGGAGCACATATATTGAGACCTAGCAAAGGCATATCGGGCTACCAGTCCCTAATATTTTGCCAAGTTTCGTGCAAATCCATTCAGCCGTTCAATTATTATTTTTATTATTTTTTTTTGCCCCGCGGGGCCCTTTTAAAACCTCCACATCAAACCTAGGGGGTCAGCGAGGATCTACTATGCCCCCTTATAGTTATTTCCCCCTTTGTTTTGACCTCCTCTTGTCTCTCGATCCTACCGAGAGACAAGATGGCGGCCGCTACGGACTGTTTGGAATGTTGACAGACGCCGGAGAACCAATCAGCTTCGCTTCACAAAGCTCCGTTGCGCGAAAAGTCCGCGAACCAGAGCGCTGCCTGGTCCGCGCTTACAGATATATATCTTTTTTTAAACGTTAATTTCTCAAAATCCACTGGAGCACATATATTGAGACCTACAAAAGGCACATCGGGCTACCAGTCCCTACAATTTTGCCAAGTTTCGTGCAAATCCATTCAGCCGTTCGGGCTAAAAGTGAGGCCAACCGCCCTATGGAAAACTCAATGTTAAAAACACGTTTTGGGACCCCCCTTTTTTCTCGGCCCCCACTGGACGAACCCCCCCCAAATTTTCAAGGGCTGCTCAGAAACAAAATGTGCCATTTTCCTGAAAATTTCAGCCAATTCCGTCCACAAACGCCAAAGTTATTAGACATAGAATTTTCAAAAAACCCATAGAGAAAAAATCCTAACTATATATACCTACTGGCGACCGCCAGTAGGTAATATATAGTAGTATAAATATTGTTATTGTATCTTTGTAAATATTGGCTGAATAAGTAACGCGATGACTGTTGCTCCTAGTTACATTTCCGATGTATTCCGGTATATCTACTGTAATTGTATGACAGTGTTCTTCTTCTTCACTGGCTCTTGCGTGTTGTTTCAACTTGGCGCTAGCTGTTGCTGTTTATTGATGTGAGATTTTCTTTATTGTAGAGAACTGAAGTTAGTTAATGCTATTAATATAGTCTTATCCTTCCTTTGTCCGTCAGTGAAATAGCGGTGGATGGATAATTGTACGTAGTTTGCATATTGTAGCATTTTTTTCACGGCCTTCTCTTCTGCATAAATCGAATCCTCCTCTGGCAAAGAATGCTAACGTTACTTTGTTCTTCTTACCTCAGCCAGGGCCGGCTCTAGGCATGTGCAAGCTGTGCAACTGCACAGGGGCACCAAACTTCAGGGGCCACCGCACCAATAGATATCCTTAATTTAATAATACTCTAAGGATGGATACATATTTGCGTTACGGCCCCTGGCATGGATTTGTTGCCTCCGGCTCTGTTCCACTGTAGCAGTGTTTTTTGCAATGATGTCTATGTTTCACAGCACTCAATGTTTTTCTCTTTGTTTATTATTTTTTACATGAACCACAGAACCCAGGGGCAAGCTGAATACAGGGACCGAGTCGGCGGGTGAACCACCACTTACACAGAGCTCCTCTACTGAGGATCCTGCTGCTGTCCCCAGTAAGTCCAACAGTGCTTGTTTTTTCCTCTGTAATGTGTCTGCTTTGGCAATTGACAGCAACCAAGTATGCATCCAGAATGATGTTTGTCTAGTATTTTTGTAAACGTTAGTATACCACTACTAGTCTTGTGGGTATTCTATCTCCTATGTAGTTATATACATATTACACAACTATGTATGCACACGAAAATTGGATGTTGGTACTGATAGGCAGGTTGGACCTTACTTACACCTCAGTCACAGAACTCTGAGGAACGCACAATTCACTGAACGACAGCCTATATGGCCTGAGTCATTGGTCAATTATTCAATTCACACTCCTGAACCCCAATACCAAGATGCCGAATGCTTTTAGTACACAAACCGTTACCTAAGAAACCCCCTTTTGCTCACTCACTCGTGTGAGTCTCCAAGACAACAGACACTGAAAATAAACTTCAGAGTCAAAGTGGTCATTCAAAAGCTTTATTTTTATTTTGTTAGAAGTAAGTAAGTAACATCAATGTTTTTAAGTTGTTCCGTCAAATACGTTGAAGGGCCCACCAGAAAAAATCCAGAGTTAAAAAAGGCAGAATAAAGTAATCAACATTTGTACAGCTACTAGTGCACAATAGGGAAATGTGGCAACTATCGGAGACCTCTCACCAACGTATACTGGTCAGATATTCCTCTTTTTTTGTAAGCTATGGAAATGTCCGCTTCGTAGAAGGCAATCTTCTCATCTGCCGAAAACTAATGACAAAAGTGGTGCACGTTAGACAGTATGAAATACATTTATGCCAGTTTTATGCAGCCATGCTAAAAAGAAGTTGTAACCTGTAAGCAAACTCTATTCCACAATCCACATAGAAAACGTAAATACGGGCCCTTTTACTTTCCCACCTCTTCAGGTGTATGCATTGAACAATGATGTGTTGCCTCAGAGCGTCTTCTCGTACTGCGCAACAAGCTGCGAGTTAACATGCGCAAAACTGGATACATTGATGTACAAAGGTTACATAGTTCACTTCCAATTTCCAAGTACTAGAGTAGCAGGACAGATGAGATGAGCTTGGGTACCATACCATAACAATGAATGCTAATATGTGTATAGAGTCTGCTGTACTATGCAATGTGGACTCCTACTGATTACGTACGTTGTACTTAACTGTTTTGAAGAACTCCATTCTTGGTGAACAAGTACAAAGGGGGCTGTGCATCCATCTAAAAAGGTGTACTTATTTTTATAGGTGCAGAACCCTTACCATCGACCAGTGCCGACGGGGACAGCGGTGCAGCTTCAGCGATCCCGGCGGGGACAGGAGGAACAGAGGCACCTACACCTACACCAGCAGCAGTGGGGGGGGAGCCAACAGCGGCGGGCGATGGTAAGTTACATTCAATAGTGATCTGCATTACTTGGTGGGAGGGGAAAACTTTCTCACTGTACTCTACTGGAAAATATATGATGTTACCTTTACTTGTCATTAGCATGCTAAGCATTACCACTACAGTAATGCAAGTGGCTGATAGCAGTCGGATGCATGGGTTGTTGTTAAAGCATGTAAAGGGGAAAACACAGCTGCCAGCGTGGTTGGGAGACACACCCAATACCGGTGGTTAGTGGATAGTCTCAGCAGCAGCGGTGTTTTGGGCAAACCCAAAGGCAAGGGAAGGAGGGGACGACTGGGTGCATGGGTCGTTGCTGGTGAAACACAAACCAAATAAGGTTTGTTGCGCGGTATAAAGTATTATAGTCTTTACTAGACATGTACTACTAGCTGCCCCCTGTTAATTAATGTTACTTTGAGAGTGTTCCCGCCTTCCCGGAATCAGAGTATATAATACAAAAGGAGATATGAAAAAGACAGGTGTTCGTTCTAATGTGTGTGACCGTTGAAGTACACCCATGCTAATAGGGCAGGCATAATGCCGTGCCAAAAAGTTCAAAAAATTAATAGAGGCTGTAGAATGTTCAAGATAGACGCAACACAATTTTTGGTACTCAGCTTGCTTGCTAGTGCTACTGTGCCGCCCACTATGTGTTGAATCAATGTTGTGTTCTTGATTTGCGGGGAGTTTGGATTACAACAATTCTGTTTCTTTCTTTATAGTTACTCCTTCCCAAAATCCAACAAGGAAGGAGTTGGCAGTCCGGGCCCGGCAGCGGAAACTGCAGGCAATTGTAGAGGCCTACCGCCGGCTGGTGGATCAGGCCGAGGAGGAGGAGGAGGAGGCGGCGGCAGCAGCTGCTGCCTCTTCCAATGCCCCGGGCCCCAAGCCTGCAGGACTACGTCGCCGTGGTCAGGCAGCCGCCCGCCGCCGCGTTGTTACATCTTCGGCGGCCCCCCCACAACAACAACAACATGCATGCAAGTGTAGGTGCCGTGATTTCCAAGCGAAGATTCTCCGCCGGGTAGCGAGTAAGTTGGAGGAGGAGCGGAAGAAGCTGGAGGACGGTCTAGAGGAGCGTGTGAAGATAATGGTGGACAAACACCTGAAAGCCCGCCGGCTTTGAAATGGACCCTGTTTTTTGCCCCTTTTTTAATCCTTTTGTTGGTGGGTGGGATGTGGGAGTTGGGGTGTACATTTGGGTTGAAATTTGGTTGGGGTTAGGGGAGGGTAGGGACAGCTCTGGGTCAGGGGCTTACATTTGTTATATATTTTATTTTTCTATTATCATTATGAAAATATAAAAATAAAACAAAGATATTTTCACAAGAAAACATTTGAAGTTCATTTGTGTTTGTTGGGGGGGTGGAGGGGGGACTGTTTCACCAAATAATGTACGTTGTGCAACATGAACATGAACTACGAACGATAAATTAAGTACTGACTGCACCTGTAGTAGTAGGGTCACAAGTGCATAAATAATTTATATTATTAAATAACATGGGAAAATTGCCCATCACGTGAGTCTGAAGTTACTAGTATACTTTAATTCCATGCACATTTGCTCAGAGTCCGCTAAACAATCCTATGCAATGCATTGCATCATTCCTTTAATATACCTGTCCTAGTTGTCAGGGAAGAGGAGCTCGTCCTCAAACTCTGTGCGTTCAGACAGAAGTAGGTCATGTAACCCAGTAGTGAGGACGTCTTCGCACTCGCTTTCTTCATCCGGCGGTGATTCACGTACTTGATAGTCTGGTGGTATGAAGCGTTGATTCATTTTTATCATTGTCAGCCGCTCCACGCTTTTGGGGGAGAGACTAGTCCTTTTCGATGTGACAATGGCACCAGCAGCACTGAAAACCCGCTCAGAAGAGACACTGGCTACAGGAGAAGCCAGATACTTTATCGCCAGCCTGCTCAGCACTGGCCACTGTCTCCTTCTTTCATACCAATAGACCAATGGGCTTTGCTCCATGAACACCTCTGTTGTGTCATCCAGATAGGCCTGAACCATCCGCTCAATGTTCATTGGGGCTCGGCTTTGCTGGTCCTCTTTTCCCTTTGCAAGAGCAACGGACTTACCCATCCCTTTCTGGAGAAAAAAAGCAGTTATGCTTTTGGTTGGGTCTGCTGAATCAGATCGTGTAGGTGCTGCTTTTGGTACTGTTGGTGCCTGCTGGAAAGCAGACGCACTGCTCTCATGCTGTGAAGAACTTGCGTCAGGAGTACTTGGACTGGCCTGGGCTGGCAGTGGCAGGCCTTTAAGTAACAGCCGTTCAGTTTCTAACTCATTAGCTTCCGCAGCTATGGAAGTTTTGTACTTGTCAACATCCTCATCTGAAAATGGAATTACTGCGCTACTGCTGACAAATAATTTGTACCGTGGATCCAAGATTGTTGCAGTTATGTAATGTTCACCTGACACAATATTGTTGAGCCTTACATTTGCACACAAGCGGTTGCCTAAGCCCTTGGCTAAGGTATATGCATCAACTTTTTGTTCGTCACCTTCGTATGTTTGACAGACCTCCTTCACCTGTTGCTCAAGCATGTACAACAATGGGATGGCTTGGCCCATAGTACAGTCCTCCCTGCTAACTGCACGTGTGAAGACCTCAAAGGGTTGTAGCATCTCTGTGATGCATTTAATGAGGTCCCACTGCCACATCTCAATGGTCAGGGCTTTAAGATTAACACTAGGATCCCCTAATCTTCTTGACATGACATAAGCATTCAGTGGGATGTACTGCTCAAAGAGACGCTCAAGCATGAAATAAGTTGAGTTCCAACGTGTTGGGACCTCCTGGATCAGTGCTTTGACTGGCAACCTATGCTCATGCTGAATGACCCGTAGCAGCTTCCGTCCTTTAAAAGAATGGTTAAAGTGCGTGCATATTCTTCTGCAGATGGCCATTATGTTGCTGACTTTGGCTTCATTTTTCAGAAAGTCTTGCACGACTAAGTTTATGCAGTGTGCCAAACAGGGTACCCTGAAATAATGTCCTTCTCTCATTGCCTTCACTACATTACTGCCATTGTCGGTGGCAACAAAACCAATCTTAAGGCCTCTTGGTTTCAGCCATTCAAAGACCTTGTCGTTAAAGTCAGACAAAATGTTTTCAGCAGTATGACTTTTGTCCATACCAAACATGGCTATAGTTGCATGTCTGCGCGTATCATTAAAAATTCCAGCAACGTCACGGAGGCCTGAAGTTAACTTGTCTTTAACACCTGCAAAAGAGATCCAGTGTGCGGTGATGCACATGAAATCTGTAGCATCGCAACTGCTCCACATGTCTGTTGTCAGGTGGATACAATGGACAACACTCTGTTGTAAGGCTTTCCCAATCAATTCCAGCACGTCGTGGTGTAGTGCTGGAACAGCCACTCGGGCAAAATAGTAGCGACTGGGAACGTTCCATTTTGGGCAGAGGGCTGCCACTAATTCCAGAAATCCAACAGCCTCAACAAATGAAAATGGGAGAAGGTCCAGTGCTAACATTTTCGCAAGTTTGGCATTGTACAAACGTGCTACTGGGTGGTTCCGCTCGTACTTTCCCTCCTGCCTTAACATGCTAGGAATGGTAAGCTGCTTTGCATGTCTTTGAGTTATGCTAGACGGACCACCTTGCATCGCAGACTTTGCACTCCTTGGTGTTTCCAGCTGACTCTGGTGCCACTGAGAAGTTGCTGATGCGGCGGATGTGGACTTTACCACTCCAGTGCTGGCGACAGGGGTCCATTGTGTACCACTCCTAGATAGAAGGTCATCGTCTCCCTCTTCTTCTACCTCCTGGTCAACCATGAGTGGACCTTGTACCACTGTATCCCCACCAACACGAGTGCTAACATTTTTTAAGCTTGCAAGGTGGTTCTCCCACCTGATCAAGTGTGTTTTTTTCAAATGGGTCGTTTGGCCTCCAGTCCCATAGTTTGTACCAAGCTTACCACGACTAACATTGACATGACAAATGGTGCATACAGCAATGTTCTCCTGAACTGGGTGAACCGTAAAGAAGTCCCACACTGGGGAGGTAAACTTTTGTCTCCTGCCATAGGAAGAGGAGGACCCACTGCCAATGCCGGATGGACTGGAGGATTGTGGAATTTCACTATGGGACAGCTCAGTCCTAGTACTGCCACTACCTCCTTCTGTTGAAGTGGCGCTTCTGCTGGATGTCGGATGCTGCCGGGCCTTCGCTGATGAAAAAATTGGAGCTGGTGTTACTTTGGGTGTTGAGTGTGTAGGAGTTATGCGTGGTACCTGCTCATCAGTCATTGCAGCATTTCTGGATAGGGTGAAAATGTTGGTCTCTACATCCTCTGCACCAGGAATAACGCTTGTGATGATGACAGTGTCAGACCCGTCTTTATCACCAGCAGTATCCTGCTCACCTACATCGACCTCCATAAGTTCAAGCCTGCCTGGAAACTTCCTTTTTCCTAGCATGGTATTCTTGGGATGTCTCTCCTTTGAATGCGCAGATAGTTGTGGCTGCCAATCCGTATCAAGGTCATCGGAAGGGATGCTTTGCGAAGAACTCGATGCACTAACCCTCCTTTCCCTTGGTGAATTCAAAGGAAATAGATCACCTGCAGAAGTGGCTTCCTCTTCTTCTTGCTCGGAAGGAGGCTCTACTTCCTGAACTGCCCCGACTTCGGGAGGAACAACTACTACTATTTGGTGCGGAGATGGTGGTTGTTGTTCTTGAGGAAGTACTATTGCGGGCTGGGGTTTTTCAACAACAACTGTTGCGGGCGGTGGTTGTGGTTGTTCAACAACTGTTGCGGGAAGTGGTTGTGGGTGAACAACTCCTATTGCGGGCGGTGGTTGTGGTTGTTGAACATCTACTGCTGGCGGTGGTTGTTGAGCACTTCCATCTTGCGTGGATTGTGTACTACTTTGAGACAGCGATAAGTTTAGTTCTGGCTCAGTATCACTGCTCGCAAGCAGAAGGCTGGCTACCTCTTCGACCCTCATCATGTGCTTGGCCCTGGGATGCTGGCTTGCCCCCACTAATGCAGATGTGCTGGTCCCAGCTTGCACCCCAGACACCGCTGCTGCAGGCGTACCTTTTGGGGTGCCAAAAAAGGTTTTGGGGTCCATACCAGACTTAAGTGACACTTCCTTCTGCTGTTCCTTCTTCTCAGCAACTTTCTTTGTGGTGGAGGACCTGGTAGCTTTCTTAGGGCCCATCTTCTTCTGATGTCAGTCAGCTCACAGCAGCACAAATTGCAGAGATGTCTGGTCAGATGAGTCACACACCACACGTGGCGTACAACTGAAGGACGTCCGTCTGGCAGTAGAACGAGCGATGGATGAAAAAACAACCAGCACCTCCTCAGTCTTTTTTTGTGCACCTACAAGTAAAGAAGGCAGAACAACATCAGTCAAACAAGCAGTAAGGCAACATGAACAATTGAAAGACACACAGGCCAATGTATAAAAGACAAACAGAAGACTAATAATACCAGTCCAGCAGCACCACAGCTCAAAGGCCACATGAAGTCCAGAAAGAACCAATAAAGTCAAGCAGGCCTATATATACCAATATGGACAGAAAAAGGAGGATGCCTGCTGCACATGACAGGTTAATGTGCAAGGAATAAATAGCCCATGGCTAAGACAGAGGTTGTAAACCTAACACCGCAAAAACACATACAAACAAACCCCTGCCCAGACAACACATTGTTGAATGCAATGCCATACACACACATGCCCTAATGAATGATGTTAATTGCATACACCGAACTAAAACAGCTACATAAAGGCAGCACCCCCGCTAACTACTACCTCTGGGACTCTGGCCTACTGTGAGATCAGACAGAAAGCTGGGAGTCCAATGATAAATGCACAAAGGAAGTACCTACAAAATGGCCGCCACCACATGGCCTAGCCACCACCAGCAACATGAAGAGTAAGAGAAAAAAGAAGACAGACAATAAATGCCTATGGGAAAGGGACAATGCTTTGTTTTGTTTCACAAACTAGCCGCACCGCTGCCCACGTGGTCAGCCCACCCACAAACAAGAAGACAGACACAGTAATTGTTCCAGGCTCCAAAAACTACAACCAAATGACAACTTCTGTTTTTTTGGGTGCACAAGAAACACCTGCAACATTTTAGAGAAACTTTTACGCAACTCGGGACATATTGTCCGCGAGAATGCAAAATCGACGTGTTCGGCAGCGCGAATAGAAGAAAACGTCGTTTTCGCGTTCCCGAGCAAGTACATTGAGCGCGCGAACAAACAAAAAATGTAATGTCGCGTCAAGAGTTGATTAACTTTAATGCACCTATGGCTATGAGTAGTAGTAACTCTGCCCTACTGCCACAATACAATAGTCAAAAACCTTGGATGCCTATGGCAAAAGCACAAAGGAAGGACACACAAAATGGCCGCCACCATAGGGCCGGGCCACCAACAACAACATGGCAAAATCACAAAGGATGTATACACAAAATGGCCTCCACCACATGGCCTGGCCACCAACAACAACATGGCAAAATCACAAAGGAAGCATACACAAAATGGCCGCCACCACATGGCCTGGCCACCAACAACAACATGACAAGAAAGAGAAGACAGACAATAATGCCTATGGCAAAGGGACAATGCTTTAATTGCTTCACAAAATGGACACACCACACCACCGCCCAAATTGCTCACCCCACCCAAAAAAAAAAAGAAATCGTTACATAGAGGACAGAAAATGGAAGTGGTCCATGCTCCAAAAAGAGAAAACTACAACCAAATGACAACATAACATAAATGAGGACTTTTTGGGTGCACAAGAAACACCTGCAACATTTTCGATAAACTTTTATGCAACTCGGGACATATTGTCCGCGAGAATGCTAAATCGGCATGTTCGGCAGCGCGAATGGAATAAAAAGTCGTTTTCGCGTTCCCGAGCAAGTACATTGAGTGCGCGAACAAGACAAAAAATGTAAGTTCACGTTCTCACACTGTGCGAAGTTACCAAAACTACCCAAGCTGTATTCCTAGGGTTACCTAATGGCAGAAATTGACAGAGTATTTAAACACACCCAAAACCAGAAATACCCCACACATAAAAATAAGATTTTCTACATCAATCCAAGCCATCCATGATTTTCACATTAAGGGTACACCACAAAAACAGTTGATTAACTTTCATGACCCTATGAGTAGTACCTATGGCCTACTGCCAGAGTAGGCCACAAGGTTGGAGGCCTATGGCAAGAGCAAAGTGGCTGGAACCATAAAATGGCCGCCAACACATGGCCAGGCCAACCACAGAAAGTTAATACAATGAACTCAAGCATGCCTACACACTAACTACATGGGGTACTAGGGTCAGATATTGGCTTAAAAATTAGAAACATTTTAAATTCCACAAACAGAAATTCCACAACAGACATTGCTATTGCATAATGAACATAATCCAATGCCATCCATGATGTTTGTTTACAAACTGGAATAAACATTTAAACACAGACTACAGAAACATGATTGGACCCATGGGTACCTCTTTATGTAGCCTGGATGCAAGTTAAAAAAAAAATACAATTTGGGACCTCATGAAAGTACAGGCCTCCATCAATAATTTAATTCCAGGATTGAATACTGTAGTTAAAAAAAAAATCAAATCAAACAAGCACAAGTCTACATCATACTCACTCATACATTACACAAACTTACTTGAAAAAGAGAATTCCAATTCAAAAAGTCCTCATTAAATCCAAGATAAATCAGTAATGCAGCCAACACAGACAGAAAGTGATCCTTCCAGCTCAAAATCCAAAGGAAAGTGAGCACCACATGGACAAAGCACTGGGAGGAGCCTGGTGGACAGGAACAGGAAGTTGTAAACTCAAGAGCCCTTCCTCCTTACTCTTCAAAACAAGAGTAGAAACAAAAAGAGGGCTCTTTCCCCCCTAAAAATAAAGCCAAAGGTACAACTTTAAGGTTTTTTGCTTTTTTTTCCTAACCAAAATGGTAATTTATTATGGTTTTAACATGCTCGCGAGTTATTCTGTGCAAGAATGCAGTTTCTGCGTGTTCGGCAACTCGATCTTACCAACAAGCATCCTCGCGCATCCTTATGACGCTATCGCGCATCCAAATGACGTTATCGCGTTCGCACAGTCGCACGGGACTGTGCGAGAGTGTTTCCAAACATGGTGGCACACGCGACCAGGAAAAAACGAACGCAGAACGAAGGTAAGCCATTGCCGCGCACGCGATCATGTTATTCAGCGCGCGAGAACTACGCTACGCACCGGATCGCGGAGTAATCGACAGCTACGCGTTCTCCGCAGAACGCGGAGCTGCCGAAACTCCGCAAGCTCCGCGAACGGAGCGTAGTTCTTAGCCCAGGGTTAAGTGAAATACACATACATTGTTGTGACATTAGGCTGTTTTCTTTTACGTTTGTAGAGCTGTCCCCTGAGGAAGGGCGTGTCATCTGCCCGAAATGCATTGGGAGGATTTATGATTGGATGACATTTCATTTTTTTGATGATGTTTGAACTCTCCGGAGCTTTGATGAACTGTTCATGATATCAATGGATATGAATTAAAAACATGAGGATTTTCTCAAACTTGTGGATTTAACTTTTGATGAACTATACATGATGTTGTAGACTTTTCAGTCAATTTGCGCTGTGCTCCAGGGAGTATTCCTCCAAGTGGGGGGAGCTGTGTAGTAGTATCATTTTAAATTTGTAATTTAGTTTAATTAATTTTTTATTGGTATTGATATTTAATTTATTTGTATTTATATATTAAATGTTTACTTTTCCTACTGATAAACTCACTAGAGTGGAAATAGTAATTTTTACTCCTACGCTATCCAACGCTTTCCCTACTGTTGCACTCTCTGAAGTGGGAATAGTAATTTTTACCCCTACCCTATCCAACGCTTTCCCTACTGTTGCACTCTCTGGAGTGGGAATAGTAATTTTTACCCCCACGCTATCCAACGCTTTCCCTACTGTTGCACCCTCTGGAGTGGGAATAGTAATTTTTACCCCTATGCTATCCAACGCTTTCCCTACTGTTGCAACCTCTGGAGTGGGAATAGCAATTTTTACCCCTACGCTATCCAACGCTTACCCTACTGTTGCACCCTCTGGAGTGGGAATTTTTACCGTTACGCTATCCAACGCTTTCCCTACTGTTTCACTCTCTGGAGTGGGAATAGTCATTTTTACCTCTACGCTATCCAACGCTTTCCCTACTGTTGCACTCTCTGGATTGGGAATAGTAATTTGTACCCCTATGCTATCCAATGCTTTCCCTACTGCTGCACCCTCTGGAGTGGGAATAGTCATTTTTACCCCTACGCTATCCAACGCTTTCCCGACTGTTGCACCCTGTGGAGTGGGAATAGTCATTTTTACCCCTACGCTTTCCAACGCTTTCCCTACTGTTGCACTCTCTGGAGTGGGAAGAGTAATTTTTACCCCTACGCTATCCAACGCTTTCCCTACTGTTGCACTCTCTGGAGTGGTAATAGTATTTTTTACCCCTATGCTATCCAACGTTTACCCTACTATTGCAGTTGCTGGAGTGGTAATAGTACATTTTAACCTCTTGCTATGATACAGTAAAAATATTGTATATTTTTAATTAATATTATGTTAATATATATATATGTATATATATATATGTGTTATAAAATCAAGTTGTATTTTTATTTTTTTGAACCTAAATAAATTATTGAATAATGTTTAAGTTAGTTAGGTATTTTTAAGTATGTTTTAATTAATTATAGTTATTTTATTAATTTTAAATTATTTTTAAAACATTTAAATAAATTTGATATTTTCACTAAGTATAAATTTTTATTCGATATTTTTGATTCAATATTTTTGTACTTAAGTGTTTGAAGGTAGGACTTCGATATTTTGTCTCTCTATATTTTTTCTTCGATATTTTTTTCGTCTATATTTTTGCATTCTATATTTTTTCAGTGATCCATTTGAATGTTTTCCCTACTCGCTTGGTTCTTTATCATGGAAGATATATATTTTTGATGTTCCCTCATTGATGCCCGATAATATATCCCAAAAGCTCAGGATACAATATATGTTGCTCCTATGTTCCCTGTCACTGACCTACTATTTCTGAATAGTTTGATATCTAGGTTCAATAAGAAAACAGGACTGTAGGAGTCACAATGAGTTGGGTCCGTATCTGGCTTTGATATTACTGTCACCACCACATTCAGCATGGAGTCCGGCAGGGTCTTGGATTATCCAAAGTAGTTGAACAGCCTAGCCAGTCATGGGGCTAGTGGCCTGCAGAATATCTTGTAGAAAGCCACCTTATCGCCATTGGAAAAAGGAGCTTTATCTAGCTTTAATCAGTGTATGGACCCAATCACTTCCTTAATTGAAATTGGAGCTTCTAATGCTTCAATTTTGAGTTTGAAACCCAGATGGAACCCTAAATATTCATTACTTATATCAGCAGCCACTGGCTCATCATTATAAACCTTTCGATAGAATATTTGAACGAATTCAACAATTTCGTTGTCCTCCCTTGGACGACACTGCTAGAAGCCCACCCACTCCATTGCCAGATCCCTAATATTTTTTTCTTGTCCACAGCACTGTGTACTTTGCTTTCACTTGGGCCCTAAACACTACAAACTTGTGCCATACTTTTTTCAACAGTGTCCTTGTGTACTTTACTTCACCATTGCCAATTGCTGGTCTAGTTGGGACCTAATATCTAGAAGCTTTTTAACATGCCTCCACAGACATAAATAATCCTCCCAATTACATCACGAATTGTAGCCTGAAGAAAGCACTCCTATGCCTAATTAGGTCCATATACAGATGGTAATGCATGCACAGTGGGGTTAACAGCAATCACTTGGCTTAGATATTGGCCTGCTGGGTTCAATGTTATCATTATTATAGAAATGTACAAAGAATAATGGAGCAACTGTTGCCTTCTTTGAATGGCTGTGTAGATGTACTCGTGTGGAAGCTATTTTGATTTTAGTTTAGGCCAATCACCTATGATCAGGTGTGCCTCCCAAAAATAGCAGATGTCCTCTCCCATTTCCCTTAAAAGGTTGATCAAAACAACGTCTTTTAGCTAAAGCATTCATTCCTAAACTCTTAAGCATTTTATGAGTAGGCATCTAGAGTCAGGCAGAAACGTGGGCCAATGTTGTAGGTTTGGATATCTCACAGCTTCTCGACTGGGTAATCCTTGCCACAGAAGGCACATACTGTTAGACTGCGCCCCCTCATCCCGGCCAGGTAGTACATCCTTTGCTTCCTTATCCCCGATACCAAAAGTAAAACTGAACCAAGAAAACCTGGAACACAATTATAACTTCTTTCCACCCCATTTGAAATAATGCAACCTGTTGTATAGTGATAAGGTTGTAGGATTCTGTATCTTGAATAGTTTCCTCCTCCTCCCTACCTTCACATCTATTCAACCAGTTTGCCTAGAACTCGCCAGTGAGGTAGTCATGGACAACAGGAGACTCGTCACTCAACTGTCCATGGTACCAGTGTCTGCTACATCCCTTCTGCTTTTGTTATTCTGTCTGCCACGGATTCTCTGAACTTCTTGTAAAGCTTCCATCTTGGCTCTCTCTTTTTTTCGGACTGGCAGTTGGCTTGTGCTTCTTTTTTTGGGCCTTTTGATAGATGGGACATGTCTCTTTCAGTCTGAGTAATGTGGGGGTTTCCAGGACTCTGATATTTTTGTCTCCAAGCTGTACAATTTTTTGCACTTCCAAGGGGGTCTCAACATAATATTTTACTCCATCCCAAAAGAATATCAGCTGAAACAGGTTACCTATTTGTTATGGAGTTTTGTGGCTAGGGAGGAGCTCAGTCACTCTATTAAAGTCTCTCATTTTACTTAATTGGCCGACAGTCAGAACATGGAATAATTGAAATGTATGCCCATTAAATATGATAGTGATTTTTAAATATTGTTGGGAGATTTTACCTGTTTTCGCTCCTTATTTCTGTGTTTTTAAAAGTATAGCGTCTTTGCACAGTTTCTCCTAGGGGGCTCGAACTGGAGCCAAAGCCTCCGTGGGTCCCGCCATCTTTGGTGAGGAGCTGGGCGAGCAGACTAGTGCTCTGCCCCTCCCGCCCCCACGTGCATAAAATGGTACACCTATACAGGGAGCGCAGCGGATGGCCAAAGGCGAGCCCGTCTGCGCCCGTCTGCGCCAGACCCGCGCCTAGGGCCGGAACCTCTGCACCGGCCGATACCATCTTGTCCCCGAGTTATACCTACACCAGCGACGCTCTTAGAGCTTGGAGGTGCGGTTTAAACTCACCAGGCTGCTCTCTTCTGGAAATTGGGGCCAGCACTGGGAAAGCCCTTAACATATGCCCGAACTGCTCACAGACTGTCCCAACGCTAAGCTGGGATCCAATTGCGCCCCTCAGGGTCAATAATCAAAAGCCAGTCCGGAAAAGGCATTCCTCGGTTAAGTGTCTTTTACTCAATGCTAGATCCCTGGTTAAACACTGTACGGAAGTAGCGGAGCTAATTCAGGACGCTGGGGTGATGATAGCTTTTATCACAGAGTCCTGGACCGATGCTGCTTCGGGCCCTGACATAGTGATTGTTACCCCGTCGAATTACGTCTGTTACACCCAAAATAGAGAGAAAAAGAAAGGTGGTGGTCTAGCTATTATTTACCATCACTCACTCAGAGGATCCTTCCAACAGGGGCCCGTAGGTCCAGATGAAACGCTTCTTTTTAATTTTACCCTATCTGACCACCAAACCTTTAGAGGATGCTTAGTCTATAGACCCCCTGGGACGAAAGCACCTTTTTTTCTCGCTCTGGGTAAAATACTGGAAACTGCTGCCATTGCCCAAACGTTCACTCCACTAGGTGATTTTAACTTTCACCTAGAATGCAGCTCAGATCTGGATACATGCGAGCTTATTGAGCAGCTACAGGGAGTAGATCTGATGCAATTGGTCAGTGGTCCCACCCATAAGGCAGGGCACACCCTGGACGGTATCTTTTCAAATCATCCGAGCCTTAAAGTACTATCAGTCCAGCCCATACCCTGGTCAGATCATTCAGCAGTCCATTTTAATTTTGTCTTAGCCCCACCTGTGAGATTATCCAGGGTCAGACCTGCTCCACGACACATTAGGAAATGGAACAACATAAAACAAGAGGAGCTGGAATGTCTATTAAAATCAACCTTGGAGCCACTCTCAGGAAATTCGGAACAAGCAACCCTGGCCTACACGAGATGGCTTGAGGATGCATGCATACAAGTGGCCCCCCTAAAACCTTTCTCCCTACGCGGTCTACTCCTTCCGCTCCCTGGTTCTCTGAAGAGATCAGAGACCATAACATTTTGTGTAAAAAAAAGGAAAAAATATGGCGGATAACTTTTAGCGAGTCAGATAAAAAAATCCTGAATACGGAGCAAAGAGTGTAAAAAGAGAAGATCCAGCAAGCGAAACGCGCCTTCTTTACGAAGAAGGTGAGAGAAGCTAGCAATGCCCCAAAGGAGCTTTTTCGAACAGTGTCCTCTCTGACAGTCCCCAAGACCATAGAGGTACCCCCCAGTCTTCCCCTCTGTGAGAAGCTGGCCACTTTCTTTCGTGAAAAAGTCGAAAAAATCTTTTCTCCTTTAGACAGTCAAATAAAAACTCCCGGGGAACTTTCCACAAACAACGCAGAATCATACAATGGCCTAGAAAAACTTTCATCTTTCTCTCAAATCAGCAAGAAAGAGGTAATGAGCTGACTTCAGAAGAAAAAATCAGGCTCCCCTCACGACCCCTGTCCTGCTGCTATTGTTAAACTAGTGCCAGCTATTATTTCAGCTGGCCTCACCCCCCTCCTTAATCTCCTTCTGGATAGTGGGTAATTCCCCGCAAAATGGAAACGAGCTTCCATCTTACCACTACTTAAAAAAACCAACTTGGACATAGCCGATTTAAACAACTATCGGCCTATTGCAAGACTGCCCCTTCCAGCTAAAATCACGGAAGGTTTCTTAAATACGAAGCTAAGCACCTTCCTGAGAATAGGACAACATCTGGACCCATCCCAACATGGGTTCCGTGCAGAACATAGCACGGAATCCGCCTTAATTAAATCGGTGGAAGACATAAGAAGAGTGGTGGACGGAGGAGGCAGAGCCGCCTTGATCCTGCTGGATCTTTCCGCGGCCTTCGACACGGTCCATCACAAGTTGTTGGTGGACCGGTTGAGGGCCTGCGGAGTTCAAGATAAGGCGCTGAAGATCCTGCAGGCCTTCCTCTCCAACAGGACTCAGTCAGTGACACTGGGGTATTTTGAATCATGCCCTTTTACACTTCCTTGTGGAGTACCCCAGGGCTCCTCCTTGAGCCCGACCCTTTTTAATGTTTATGTTTCCACTCTAGCCCCGATAATTCAAAACTTCGGCTTCGACCTTACAGCTTATGCGGACGACACGCAGATCGTGGTGTCTCTGCGACCGGGGGACTTAGATAGCACTGCGGATAGGTTCAAAAGCTGTATGCAAGAAGTGAGGGTTTGGATGGCTCAAAACTGTCTTAAATAAAATTCTTCGAAGACAGAAGTGCTAATCTTTGGCTCTAAAGACAACTTCTGGTCCCCGAGATGGTGGCCGGAAGAAATGGGAACTCTGCCCGCCCCAGTGACTAAGGTAAAGAACCTCGGCATTCTGGTGGATGAAACTTTATCTTTTAAACCTCAGAAAAATGCCCTGGTCTCTTCCACCTACTTTGTGCTTAAAACAATTAGGAAAGTGCTACCATTTTTGGAGCAAGAGCACAGAAAAACAGTGGTAACCGGACTTATTCTTTCACGGTTAGACTACTGCAACAGCCTTATGCTGAACGCTCAAGTTAGAGTATTAAACAAACTCCAGACACTACAGAATGCTGCCGCACGCCTGATAACAGATACACCTAAGTTCGCATCGGTGGCTCAGGACCTGGCAATACTTCACTGGTTGCCAGTGCGGAAACGAATCACCTTTAAGGCACTCTGTGTGGTCTTTAAAGCAGTGCACGACCTGGGCCCTAGGTGCATGAAGGAACTATTCCTCTGGTACAAACCGGCAAGATCTCTCAGATCTGGTCAGCAGGCATTAGTGTCGGTCCCGAGAGTAAAGAAAGCTAGATGGGGAGGTAGAGCTTCTCCCTAGGAGCCGCAGTAGCCTGGAACAAGCTTCCCCTCCATATTAGACAATCGCCCGATCTCCTATCCTTCAGAAAGACATTGAAGACATGGCTCTTCACACATTAAAGTACTGATCCACACACACCAGTTCATTCTGCTAGCGCCAGGACACCTCCGGGTAACAGTGCGCTCTAGAAATGTAAAAAATAAATAAATAAATAAATCATTGGTCCTATCCACATTCTTGACCTCTCCTTTTTCATCTAAGTATTAAGGTTTTAATATTAAACTAAGGTTTCAGAAGGAGATTCTTGTCATGTATTAGGGCCCAGTAGATTGGTCTTTCTGGTCAGTTCGTAATGTGTTGCAAGAGAAAAGATTTCTGTAGAACGTTTGGATGTCCTGCCCCTCAGTGTTGTTGGGCAGACCCCATATATGAATGTTGTTGTGGCAAGGTCTATTCTCTAGGGCTATTTGGTTTAAGAGGAGCTCATTGGATATGTCTTCCAGCTCTAGGAGCTGGTTACTTACTTATCTGAGATTCATCGACGATATCTTTATCTTATGGACAGGAACTGAGGATGAATTGACTGACTTCTTGGAAACATGGAATAAAATCAATGACCGAGTGCAGTTTACATGGAATTTCAACAAAGAGTGCATTCACTTCCTTGATGTAAAAGTGGAACGAAATGCAGGAAAATTGAACACAACTATTTTTCGCAAACCCACTGATCGCAACTCATTGCTACATCTTCAAAGTTTTCACCGACTTGGATTGAAACAGAACTTACCTCTTTCTCAACTCATGGGTGTCAAACGTATAGTTTCAACTGAAACATTGTGCCAACAAGAAATGGCCAATATGGTGGAAAGGTTCAAGGCACGTGGTCATCCTCAACACATACTGGATAAGGCAGTCACCCGATGTGGGAACATGAACCGTGAAGACCTTTTGCAAGTTCGAGCTAAAACTGAGAACTCTCGAATGGTAGTTGTTTCCAAGTACACTGTTTTGAGTAACCAATATCGAAAAATCATCTCCAATCATTGGTCTCTGCTTAGTTTGGAACCGGATTTTCAAGGAGCCTTCATTGAACCACCATTGTTTGCTTACACCAGGGGTCGCAATCTGAAAGAGATTTTATCCAAACCCACAACACAAAGTGAATCTGAAACATTCAAGGGACTCAGACCTTGTTACAATTGTAGTAACTGTAATAACTGCATACAAGGGAACGTTACCAATCATCCCATGAAAGGGCATCCCATCAAACTGCGTGTTAACGCAACCTGTAACTCTGCCAACTTAATTTACATGTTGAAATGTCCCTGCGGGAAATGTTACATCGGGCACACTGAAAGAAAAATCAGAACACGACTACTTGAACACAAGAGCAATATAAGGACTGGCAACCTCAAATCAACGGTAATTGTGCATTTTTTAGAATAAAAACACACAGTTGCCCAATTGAAATATCTCATACTGGAACAAATCACACCCACACATAACAACAAAAACACCTTGTTGAAAAGGGAGAACTATTGGATCCGCTTCATGGCGACGATGACGCCACACGGATTAAATGACAGAATGGAATTTTTGTGTTATCTTTGAATCTGATATCCTTTGGCCATTAACTGTTGATTTATGCGTTCACAGTCTGTGTATGTCATTAATTTGCTGCTTCACCATATTATCATATTTTATTTTTCTGTATTTAATTTTTCTATTTTATACATATGAGGTGACACCTTGATTTGCTGATCTGCCTTTGTATTATGTATCACGGGTCGTTCCCGCATATTCCTGTTGTGTTTCATGAGTCCTTGATTTTCACACCGTTCTAAGATGGCGCCTGCCCAACATTGAGCACAGTCCTCTTTCTATTATCACACGCATCATTTTCACATTAACCCGCTTCCGCATTAACCTCACCGGGATCTTCGCATGTCGGGGGTTTCGAGATAGCGGTTTTCAGAGGGAATTCACCACGTCATTCAATGTGAGTACCTCTACCGAGGACTGACAGAATCTCTTTCACATCTGTTTTACCGCATGTGATTCTAACGCGACGTTATGCATTCTTTCAGATTTTAAACCACAACGTGTCACGGATGTAATCATCCCGTGAGTATCGGACACATTTGTTATTTTCTCTTTGACTGTGGGTGACTATACAGCACACTTTTTGTTTCTTTTTACATTTGGGTGCAGTCAGGTCTATGACTCTTTGATTAATTCACATTCAGCGTGTTTAGGCTTTTCACATATATCTTAGTTTTATCTACACCTCGGTGAGCAGCGTTTCACCCATATTTGTTTTACATTGGGTCACGTGTTGCGCATGAGAAGCTGTTTTCACTTACCAAACTTGTGGCCTATAGCACAGTATTTTCTGTTAGTTGTAATTGAAGTGAAATACACATACATTGTTGTGACATTAGGCTGTTTTCTTTTACGTTTGTAGAGCTGTCCCCTGAGGAAGGGCGTGTCATCTGCCCGAAATGCATTGGGAGGATTTATGATTGGATGACATTTCATTTTTTTGATGATGTTTGAACTCTCCGGAGCTTTGATTAACTGTTCATGATATCAATGGATATGAATTAAAAACATGAGGATTTTCTCAAACTTGTGGATTTAACTTTTGATGAACTATACATGATGTTGTAGACTTTTCAGTCAATTTGCGCTGTGCTCCAGGGAGTATTCCTCCAAGTGGGGGGAGCTGTGTAGTAGTATCATTTTAAATTTGTAATTTAGTTTAATTAATTTTTTATTGGTATTGATATTTAATTTATTTGTATTTATATATTAAATGTTTACTTTTCCTACTGATAAACTCACTAGAGTGGAAATAGTAATTTTTACCCCTACGCTATCCAACGCTTTCCCTACTGTTGCACTCTCTGAAGTGGGAATAGTAATTTTTACCCCTACCCTATCCAACGCTTTCCCTACTGTTGCACTCTCTGGAGTGGGAATAGTAATTTTTACCCCTACGCTATCCAACGCTTTCCCTACTGTTGCACCCTCTGGAGTGGGAATAGTAATTTTTACCCCTATGCTATCCAACGCTTTCCCTACTGTTGCAACCTCTGGAGTGGGAATAGCAATTTTTACCCCTACGCTATCCAACGCTTACCCTACTGTTGCACCCTCTGGAGTGGGAATTTTTACCATTACGCTATCCAACGCTTTCCCTACTGTTTCACTCTCTGGAGTGGGAATAGTCATTTTTACCTCTACGCTATCCAACGCTTTCCCTACTGTTGCACTCTCTGGATTGGGAATAGTAATTTTTACCCCTATGCTATCCAATGCTTTCCCTACTGCTGCACCCTCTGGAGTGGGAATAGTCATTTTTACCACTACGCTATCCAACGCTTTCCCGACTGTTGCACCCTGTGGAGTGGGAATAGTCATTTTTACCCCTACGCTTTCCAACGCTTTCCCTACTGTTGCACTCTCTGGAGTGGGAAGAGTAATTTTTACCCCTACGCTATCCAACGCTTTCCCTACTGTTGCACTTTTTGGAGTGGTAATAGTATTTTTTACCCCTATGCTATCCAACGTTTACCGTACTATTGCAGTTGCTGGAGTGGTAATAGTACATTTTAACCTCTTGCTATGCTACAGTAAAAATATTGTATATTTTTAATTAATATTATGTTAATATATATATATATATATATGTGTTAAAAAATCAAGTTGTATTTTTATTTTTTTGAACCTAAATAAATTATTGAATAATGTTTAAGTTAGTTAGGTATTTTTAAGTATGTTTTAATTAATTATAGTTATTTTATTAATTTTAAATTATTTTTAAAACATTTAAATAAATTTGATATTTTCACTAAGTATACATTTTTATTCGATATTTTTGATTCAATATTTTTGTACTTAAGTGTTTGAAGGTAGGACTTCGATATTTTGTCTCTCTATATTTTTTTTTCGATATTTTTTTCGTCTATATTTTTGCATTCTATATTTTTTCAGTGATCCATTTGAATGTTTTCCCTACTCGCTTGGTTCTTTATCATGGAAGATATATATTTTTGATGTTCCCTCATTGATGCCCGATAATATATCCCAAAAGCTCAGGATACAATATATGTTGCTCCTATGTTCCCTGTCACTGACCTACTATTTCTGAATAGTTTGATATCTAGGTTCAATAAGAAAACAGGACTGTAGGAGTCACAATGAGTTGGGTCCGTATCTGGCTTTGATATTACTGTCACCACCACATTCAGCATGGAGTCCGGCAGGGTCTTGGATTATCCAAAGTAGTTGAACAGCCTAGCCAGTCATGGGGCTAGTGGCCTGCAGAATATCTTGTAGAAAGCCACCTTATCGCCATTGGAAAAAGGAGCTTTATCTAGCTTTAATCAGTGTATGGACCCAATCACTTCCTTAATTGAAATTGGAGCTTCTAATGCTTCAATTTTGAGTTTGAAACCCAGATGGAACCCTAAATATTCATTACTTATATCAGCAGCCACTGGCTCATCATTATAAACCTTTCGATAGAATATTTGGAAGAATTCAACAATTTCGTTGTCCTCCCTTGGACGACACTGCTAGAAGCCCACCCACTCCATTGCCAGATCCCTAATATTTTTTTCTTGTCCACAGCACTGTGTACTTTGCTTTCACTTGGGCCCTAAACACTACAAACTTGTGCCATACTTTTTTCAACAGTGTCCTTGTGTACTTTACTTCACCATTGCCAATTGCTGGTCTAGTTGGGACCTAATATCTAGAAGCTTTTTAACATGCCTCCACAGACATAAATAATCCTCCCAATTACATCACGAATTGTAGCCTGAAGAAAGCACTCCTATGCCTAATTAGGTCCATATACAGATGGTAATGCATGCACAGTGGGGTTAACAGCAATCACTTGGCTTAGATATTGGCCTGCTGGGTTCAACGTTATCATTATTATAGAAATTTACAAAGAATAATGGAGCAACTGTTGCCTTCTTTGAATGGCTGTGTAGATGTACTCTTGTGGAAGCTATTTTGATTTTAGTTTAGGCCAATCACCTATGATCAGGTGTGCCTCCCAAAAATAGCAGATGTCCTCTCCCATTTCCCTTAAAAGGTTGATCAAAACAACGTCTTTTAGCTAAAGCATTCATTCCTAAACTCTTAAGCATTTTATGAGTAGGCATCTAGAGTCAGGCAGAAACGTGGGCCAATGTTGTAGGTTTGGATATCTCACAGCTTCTCGACTGGGTAATCCTTGCCACAGAAGGCACATACTGTTAGACTGCGCCCCCTCATCCCGGCCAGGTAATACATCCTTTGCTTCCTTATCCCCGATACCAAAAGTAAAACTGAACCAAGAAAACCTGGAACACAATTATAACTTCTTTCCACCCCATTTGAAATAATGCAACCTGTTGTATAGTGATAAGGTTGTAGGATTCTGTATCTTGAATAGTTTCCTCCTCCTCCCTACCTTCACATCTATTCAACCAGTTTGCCTAGAACTCGCCAGTGAGGTAGTCATGGACAACAGGAGACTCGTCACTCAACTGTCCATGGTACCAGTGTCTGCTACATCCCTTCTGCTTTTGTTATTCTGTCTGCCACGGATTCTCTGAACTTCTTGTAAAGCTTCCATCTTGGCTCTCTCTTTTTTTCGGACTGGCAGTTGGCTTGTGCTTCTTTTTTTGGGCCTTTTCATAGATGGGACATGTCTCTTTCAGTCTGAGTAATGTGGGGGTTTCCAGGACTCTGATATTTTTGTCTCCAAGCTGTACAATTTTTTGCGCTTCCAAGGGGGTCTCAACATAATGTTTTACTCCATCCCAAAAGAATATCAGCTGAAACAGGTTACCTATTTGTTATGGAGTTTTGTGGCTAGGGAGGAGCTCAGTCACTCTATTAAAGTCTCTCATTTTACTTAATTGGCCGACAGTCAGAACATGGAATAATTGAAATGTATGCCCATTAAATATGATAGTGATTTTTAAATATTGTTGGGAGATTTTACCTGTTTTCGCTCCTTATTTCTGTGTTTTTAAAAGTATAGCGTCTTTGCACAGTTTCTCCTAGGGGGCTCGAACCGGAGCCAAAGCCTCCGTGGGTCCCGCCATCTTTGGTGAGGAGCTGGGCGAGCAGACTAGTGCTCTGCCCCTCCCGCCCCCACGTGCATAAAATGGTACACCTATACAGGGAGCGCAGCGGACGGCCAAAGGCGAGCCCATCTGCGCCCGTCTGCGCCGGACCCGCGCCTAGGGCCGGAACCTCTGCACCGGCCGATACCCTCTTGACCCCGAATTATACCTACACCAGCGACGCTCTTAGAGCTTGGAGGTGCGGTTTAAACTCACCAGGCTGCTCTCTTCTGGAAATGGGGGCCAGCACTGGGAAAGCCCTTAACATATGCCCGAACTGCTCACAGACTGTCCCAACGCTAAGCTGGGATCCAATTGCGCCCCCCAGGGTCAATAATCAAAAGCCAGTCCGGAAAAGGCATTCCTCGGTTAAGTGTCTTTTACTCAATGCTAGATCCCTGGTTAAACACTGTACGGAAGTAGCGGAGCTAATTCAGGACGCTGGGGTGATGATAGCTTTTATCACAGAGTCCTGGACCGATGCTGCTTCGGGCCCTGACATAGTGATTGCTACCCCGTCGAATTACGTCTGTTACACCCAAAATAGAGAGAAAAAGAAAGGTGGTGGTCTAGCTATTATTTACCATCACTCACTCAGAGGATCCTTCCAACAAGGGCCCGTAGGTCCAGATGAAACGCTTCTTTTTAATTTTACCCTATCTGACCACCAAACCTTTAGAGCATGGGTACTCACAAACTTTCTCTCGGGGGCCAAATTGAAAGTGTGGTTTGTGGCCGAGGGCCGCACCGGTGGGGGCGGGGTCAGTGGGGGCAAAAATCGCTGCAGTTTCAAAACATTACTAGACAATGCTGTATTTCCAAAGCAGTTGTAACTACATGGAGCACATGTTTATAACATGTTTTTATTAGCAGACAATAGCAATCTTAAGTGGGATTGCATGGCAATTTGCAGTAACAGGGTGATGGAAATCAAGCTGGTCGTGGAGATGGAGGCAGATGTGGTGATAGAGCTGCTGCTAGCCAAATCCAAGTGGTGAAGACTCAGGCAGAGAAGAGGCTTTGGGGCGAGAAGACGCTGCGGTGGACGAGAAGCATTAAAGCAGGCAATTTTGCATTCTGTTATGCTGCAGAGACAGAGATGGAAAGACATAGGACACGCCCCTTTTAGAGGCCCTTTTGGTTTTTTCATCCCCCTTAAAGCCCTGAACTTGAGAGTAGAAGACACAACACGCACGACTTCCAAGTAAACAATACTCACCATACATCACCTATGCTTGCTCACATTAATGCTAACAAACAGGTCCTCTGGCAAACACGGGTGTAAGAATGCAGTTTGTTGTTCTAGAAAAGATCATGCCACAGACAGTTCTGGACAACAGACATTTTCACTCTGCAACATTTGCGGTCACTTCTTGCATTTTGGTAAAAACTCGCTGTTTTTCAGGGACAGAACATCAGTCACAGAAATACAAACCTTTTCAGATAACCGTCTTCTACATCAGCAGATCTAAAGCAATTGTTTTGCAATGTAGCAGGGTTTTCAAAATGCATTTGCAGGGAAACAAAGGTAATGCGTCAATGTCCTTTTCATGTAAGGAATGAGGAAAGGAGTATTAACCGCTAAAAACGCCATATCTGTCCTCAATGATGATTTCAACATTTCAACATGAAAGAGTAGAAGTTAATCTAATATTAAGCTGCATATGGCAGGCGCATTAGAATTTTCCTCACTGCAGACATTGAACAACATAATATGCTCCTATTCCTAATGCTGTCTGCCATTTGAGGACATATCAGTCGGCAAATCATTTGGCAATTGGCGGGCATAGAAACACAAACAAACATATGCCCCTCAAACAGCAGAGCCAGTGCACATTGAGCATAACGAAGGTATGTGTGGCTTGACATTTATATTTAGGGCAAAACTAGCTGGCAAGCAACTGAGGGATGTCTCTTAACTGCCTTTCCACTGTTCTCTCTTCTTCCCTCTTCTTCATCTTTATCCACCTCTCTTATTCTCTCCTGTTCCCTTTTCTCTCAACTAATCACCTCTTTCACATTCCCTCCCTTGCTCTCCTAATCCCTTCTTCTCTAACTTATTCCTTTCTTCTCTCTCATGTTCCCTCCCTTTCTCTCTTATTCACCAATTACCTTTGGTGTTCCCTCATTTTTACTCTGTTTCCCCCTTCCACCTCGAGCTGTTTTCTCTTCACCCTTGCTTCTTCTCTATTCTCTTTGCATCCTTTCTTTTCCCTCATTTTGTGTCTCCTGTTCTTGCCAGGACAATTGTTTCTCTAGATCTCTATCGCATGCAAACACTGCGTGTGTGTCGTGCTCTGGCAGGCTGGGATGGGTTTAGCAGCGGCTGGGGACAGGATTCATAAAGCACTGTGAGTAGTAGAGTTCAAAACAGCTCCATAACTGCTGCGCTCGTTTCGTGTTGCGACTAGAAAGAAATAGAAATGAAAACGCAAAGGGGTCGTCAACAAACCTCCCCCCCCCCCCCCCCCCCCCGAAAGCAAAAGTGTGCTGAATCAGGAAATGGAGTTTCAATTCACCTAGGGATGACGTGAAAAAGCAGCCATTCATCTCCCGCCGACATTAAATATTTTACATTACAAACGCCCGGGACTTCTGGAACTAACTGCACATACAATTTGTGGCCGCTCGTGGACGGCGGCACGCGGCAGGTGCCTCTCACCACAAGGCTTTTGCATTAACACAGTGCAGGTTATCTCCTGTGCTCGGAGAACAACTTTAACAGGCTTAGTGAGGGGGCAGGATGCCAGCGAGGTGAGGAGCAGCCATCCGGCAAAGGAGGGCTTGCTTTTTACTTATAGATATAACCCTCCATGATACATCCGCCACATGGTTGTATTTCAGTGCCCTCGACAGTATGACCTTTAGACATCAGAAGCGTGCATTCCTTCCCTCCAAGCCGGAAATGGGATGTTTCAGCAAATACATTTACAACTCAGTTATCACCCATAGTACTGCCGGCTGCAACTAAAGTGAAGTGAAGCTGAAGATTTTCAAGATTCTCCGGGGCTGCGAGGACGTCGACTTCGTCACCACGGACACAGGCTTCTTAAACGGTCCTTTAAAAGTCAGCTGTAACAGCGCTAGTTACAGCTGACTTTTAAAGGGTCTGTGCTTCGCGCCGTGCGCCGTGTGTGACGTCCCTGAAGCTCAGGCCAATCAGAGGCAAGCATAAACAGAGAAGATGGTCGCAGGAGCAAACGTTGTGAATACGTATTCACTACGTATTTCCCTACGTATGCTCCTGCGTTCGACCATCTTCTCTGTTTACTTTACAGGTACATATGACTGTATGGCAAAGAGGTCCGCGGGCCGCCAGTGAAGGCCAGGCGGGCCGCCACTGGCCCGCGGGCCGTACTATGAGTACCCCTGCTTTAGAGGATGCTTAGTCTATAGACCCCCTGGGACGAAAGCACCTTTTTTTCTCGCTCTGGGTAAAATACTAGAAACTGCTGCCATTGCCCAAACGTTCACTCTACTAGGTGATTTTAACTTTCACCTAGAATGCAGCTCAGATCTGGATACATGCGAGCTTATTGAGCAGCTACAGGGAGTAGATCTGATGCAATTGGTCAGTGGTCCCACCCATAAGGCAGGGCACACCCTGGACGGTATCTTTTCAAATCATCCGAGCCTTAAAGTACTATCAGTCCAGCCCATACCCTGGTCAGATCATTCAGCAGTCCATTTTAATTTTGTCTTAGCCCCACCTGTGAGATTATCCAGGGTCAGACCTGCTCCACGACACATTAGGAAATGGAACAACATAAAACAAGAGGAGCTGGAATGTCTATTAAAATCAACCTTGGAGCCACTCTCAGGAAATTCGGAACAAGCAACCCTGGCCTACACGAGATGGCTTGAGGATGCATGCATACAAGTGGCCCCCCCTAAAACCTTTCTCCCTACGCGGTCTACTCCTTCCGCTCCCTGGTTCTCTGAAGAGATCAGAGACCATAACATTTTGTGTAAAAAAAAGGAAAAAATATGGCGGATAACTTTTAGCGAGTCAGATAAAAAAATCCTGAATACGGAGCAAAGAGTGTAAAAAGAGAAGATCCAGCAAGCGAAACGCGCCTTCTTTACGAAGAAGGTGAGAGAAGCTAGCAATGCCCCAAAGGAGCTTTTTCGAACAGTGTCCTCTCTGACAGTCCCCAAGACCATAGAGGTACCCCCCAGTCTTTCCCTCTTTGAGAAGCTGGCCACTTTCTTTCGTGAAAAAGTCGAAAAAATCTTTTCTCCTTTAGACAGTCAAATAAAAACTCCCGGGGAACTTTCCGCAAACAACGCAGAATCATACAATGGCCTAGAAAAACTTTCATCTTTCTCTCAAATCAGCAAGAAAGAGGTAATGAGCCGACTTCAGAAGAAAAAATCAGCCTCCCCACACGACCCCTGTCCTGCTGCTATTGTTAAACTAGTGCCAGCTATTATTTCAGCTGGCCTCACCCCCCTCCTTAATCTCCTGCTGGATAGTGGGGAATTCCCCGCAAAATGGAAACGAGCTTCCATCTTACCACTACTTAAAAAAACCAACTTGGACATAGCCGATTTAAACAACTATCGGCCTATTGCAAGACTGCCCCTTCCAGCTAAAATCACGGAAGGTTTCTTAAATACGAAGCTAAGCACCTTCCTGAGAATAGGACAACATCTGGACCCATCCCAACATGGGTTCCGTGCAGAACATAGCACGGAATCCGCCTTAATTAAATCGGTGGAAGACATTAGAAGAGTGGTGGACGGAGGAGGCAGAGCCGCCTTGATCCTGCTGGATCTTTCCGCGGCCTTCGACACGGTCCATCACAAGTTGTTGGTGGACCGGTTGAGGGCCTGTGGAGTTCAAGATAAGGCGCTGAAGATCCTGCAGGCCTTCCTCTCCAACAGGACTCAGTCAGTGACACTGGGGTATTTTGAATCATGCCCTTTTACACTTCCTTGTGGAGTACCCCAGGGCTCCTCCTTGAGCCCGACCCTTTTTAATGTTTATGTTTCCACTCTAGCCCCGATAATTCAAAACTTCGGCTTCGACCTTACAGCTTATGCGGACGACACGCAGATCGTGGTGTCTCTGCGACCGGGGGACTTAGATAGCACTGCGGATAGGTTCAAAAGCTGTATGCAAGAAGTGAGGGTTTGGATGGCTCAAAACTGTCTTAAATTAAATTCTTCGAAGACAGAAGTGCTAATCTTTGGCTCTAAGGACAACTTCTGGTCCCCGAGATGGTGGCCGGAAGAAATGGGAACTCTGCCCGCCCCAGTGACTAAGGTAAAGAACCTCGGCATTCTGGTGGATGAAACTTTATCTTTTAAACCTCAGAAAAATGCCCTGGTCTCTTCCACCTACTTTGTGCTTAAAACAATTAGGAAAGTGCTACCATTTTTGGAGCAAGAGCACAGAAAAACAGTGGTAACCGGACTTATTCTTTCACGGTTAGACTACTGCAACAGCCTTATGCTGAACGCTCAAGTTAGCGTATTAAACAAACTCCAGACACTACAGAATGCTGCCGCATGCCTGATAACAGATACACCTAAGTTCGCATCGGTGGCTCAGGACCTGGCAATACTTCACTGGTTGCCAGTGCGGAAACGAATCACCTTTAAGGCACTCTGTGTGGTCTTTAAAGCAGTGCACGACCTGGGCCCTAGGTGCATGAAGGAACTATTCCTCTGGTACAAACCGGCAAGATCTCTCAGATCTGGTCAGCAGGCATTAGTGTCGGTCCCGAGAGTAAAGAAAGCTAGATGGGGAGGTAGGAGCTTCTCCCTTGGAGCCGCAGTAGCCTGGAACAAGCTTCCGCTCCATATTAGACAATCGCCCGATCTCCTATCCTTCAGAAAGACATTGAAGACATGGCTCTTCACATATTAAAGTACTGATCCACACACACCAGTTCATTCTGCTAGCGCCAGGACACCTCCGGGTAACAGTGCGCTCTAGAAATGTAAAAAATAAATAAATAAATAAATCATTGGTCCTATCCACATTCTTGACCTCTCCTTTTTCATCTAAGTATTAAGGTTTTAATATTAAACTAAGGTTTCAGAAGGAGATTCTAGTCATGTATTAGGGCCCAGTAGATTGGGGGTCTTTCTGGTCAGTTCGTAATGTGTTGCAAGAGAAAAGAGTTCTGTAGAACGTTTGGATGTCCTGCCCCTCAGTGTTGTTGGACAGACCCCATATATGAATGTTGTTGTGGCAAGGTCTATTCTCTAGGGCTATTTGGTTTAAGAGGAGCTCATTGGATATGTCTTCCAGCTCTAGGAGCTGGTTACTTACTTATGGCATGCTGCTCCTCAGTTTAGTCATCCATTATTCTGTCCGTCATTGATGCTCATTACTTGAACACCTACATACGTTTAGAGCTCCTGGAGATGTTTTGAGGTATTATTTGATCCTGCCAATGTCTAGCTTCGATTCTGCCTGAAAATGGTGTTGGCAGACCTCTGTGTTTTGCATAGAGTTATATGTAGGTCTCTCAGGTGATGATTTAGTAGACCTCAGGTGCTACACTTGACATTCTTCTCTGCCATCATGTTTGTAATTATTGGATATCTGCACCCCCTTCTTGTTGTGGAGGATTATAGTTTGTTATATCGGAAGTCACTTAAGTCATTGCACCTGTGTATTCCCAATTGAACTACTTGGAATGTTTCCAGCGTGGCTTGCAAACTTGTGGTATTAACTTCACCCAGCTTAGGCAAAATCAACTCAACCTTTGAACGTTTTCTGTTCCTGAATGAAGTTACATTCCCATTCATCGCCACTGTCTTAGATTCCACCCAAAACAAAGATTACTTTAGAAGGCAGTGGACCCAATCTTCCTCGATTGAGAGGCTTTTCTTGTGTACTGAAGGTGCATGTGACACAGGAGCTTTGATACACTTCTTGTACTTGTAGATAAAAAAGGGAGGTTTTGATTCTTACGGATTATGCAAAATGGCACTTGCCATATAGCGTGAAGTGAATTAGAATGATGTTAGTGGATGCGTTGTTATAGGTGAGGGGAACCCCTAAACCCTCCAATTAAGGACCTTAGGGTCCGAATATGCACAACCGGTCCTATGCACACGCATACATGTTAAATACAGTACAACAATTTGTTTGTTGATTAAAGATGCAAAGAAATTATGTCATTTTGGAGTGTTGGTCTTCAATAGCATTTTGCTCAGCAGACCAGCCAACACGTGTTTTATCAATTGGGTGTTAAACCCTTGACTTCTTCAGGGCTGTAACGCAGCAAGTGGTATCATAGACCTAAAAACCAGTGATAATGCCAACCCAGTTAGTCATAAGTAATCAAAATATTGTAATCAAAATTGACTCTGTGTCATTGTGTGGCGTGACTCTTATTTCAGGGTCAGTAACCCATTCATGGGGTATGTCCTTCCAGAATTAGAATGCCAGCCGAGTACGCTGCATATAAAGTTGGCCTGTATTTTAATTAAAACGTGCGGGATCTAAGGGCTGCAATGGGCTGGCGAAGGTCTTGTATAAAAAAGGAGTGATGTCACTCAACCATCTTTTGGATTGTGAGCCGAGTGTGGCAGAACCGAGTAAACTCCTTTCCAATGCAAAATTGTGCTTGGAATTGCTCCCAAGGCCCGTTAGTGAGCCGCAATAGATCATGTTGTGAGTATGCTTCTTCACCATAGCGCATCCGGGTCCTTGCTCAAACCGGAGGGCACTTCTTTTACTTATGCATTGCACAAAGATTGCCCAGGTGAATTCAAGACTACCACCACCTCGCAGTGGATGTTTCATTGGGGAAAGTATGGTGCTGATGCACAAGGAGGGAAAACCTAGGAAAGTGCAGTCACTCCTATAAATTGCCCAAGTTCCTCATAGTCCGGCTTTCAACTATTATAGAGGTTTCATGGGCATGATTTTCACGTTGCCATTTTTCAGTATGGTTCCATAGATGATCTTTGCCTGTTTAGCATTTGTTATGGGTCGCCAAGTCATTATTTCCCTGCACAGGAGGAGCTTCAGTTGAAGACTATGCAGTATGGTCTCCTATGAGACAGGCAAGGCTGCAGCCGTGTTGTGGTCTACTTGCTGTATGTGTTTTTCTGCCATGGCAGCCCACTGGAGTCTGATTCATCAGCAGTGGTGGTAGTCCCAGCAGGTCTTCGTCTCCCCAGCTTACTGTGGGAGTGGATGTTTTGCTGACTCTGACATTGGCGTTGCTCTCTACTGTTCTGGTAGTATCTGCCGGCCTAAATTAGTGATCCAATACGGCAACCAATTCTTGAATCTCTGATTTTTTAGGTTTTGCTCTGTGTGAGGACCTTACGTCGTCACGATGCAGGTGTGTTGCATGCAGGGGAATGTCATTATATGTGCTCCTCAAACAGTTCAGCATTGAATGGTTGTAGAGGTCTGAGTGTGGGTCCCAGCTCTCGTGTCCACCCTATTCACCATCAAACAAACACGCATATTGTGTGCAAAAGTGCATATTTGCACCCTATATTTTATTTTGTCAACCACGCAGCATATAGAGTTATCTTTTAAGTTGCCTAATGGAAGCTTAATATCTTCTCCCAGGCATGCGAGTCTATCAATGAAAACAAGCTCACCAAACCCCCTGTGAACACAGGGAAGTGTTAAGGTGCTGCACACATTTCTGCCTCCTTCTGTATAAAGATTTCAAAACCTTCATTAGTGGGTAACCCTTACCGAAGTGGAATACTACATTTAGTGGTTAAACTGTCTTTTTATAGCATTCGAAGACTATTTTATGCCAATTTTAGCATTCAATAGTGTTCTTTTTGGGAAGGCGAGTGCATGAAGACTACTGATATGTGAGTGCTACTTCTTGAATACTAACAGAATAGTAAGCACATACTTATTTGTAATCGCATAGTCTTCATTTACAATGCAGAACATTTAGTGAATACAAACAATTTGAATACTACTGGAGTTAAAACAGACTACTATTAACATTCTATTCAAGCTGCATTCTGAATGGTAGATCGGTGCCTTATTTATTACACTATTTTTATGCCTTATTTATTATACTATTGTGGTGTTTGTGTAGTGTAGGGTAGTATTTTAGGGTTTAGGGTAGTGCTGGGGGATCATGCAGGGTAGTGATTGAGTGTAGGGACCAGGCTGGACGTTGGGGGATGGTCATGTTGGCGTAGTGTTTAAGGGTAGTGTTGTGGTCTTTAGGGTAGTGTTTCAGGTTTTAGGGTAAAGTGCTCGGGGTCGTGCAGGATAGTATTTAAGTGTGGGGACCAGACTGGGGGTCCGGGTAGGGTCGTGCTGGGGGTAGTGGTTTAGGATAGTACTGTGGTGTTTGTGTAGTGTAGGGTAGTGTTTTAGGGTTTAGGGTAGTGCGGGGGGGTCGTGCAGGGTAGTGTTTGACTGTAGGGACTGGACGGGGGAGTCATGCTCGGGGTAGTTTTTTAGGGTTTAGGGTAGTACTGGGGGGTTCATGCAGGGTAGTGTTTGAGTGTAGGGACCGGACCGGGGGTTGGGGGTCATGCTGGGGGTAGTGGTTTAGGGTTTAGGGTAGTGTTGTGTTGTGCAGGGTAGTGTTTTAGGGTTCAGGTTGGTGCTGGGGGGGTCGTGCATGGTAGTGTTTAAGTGTGGGGACCGGACTGGTTTCGGGGGATGGACGTGCTGGCGGTAGTGGTTTGGGGTAGTGTTGTGGTGTTTGTCTAGTGTAGGGTAGTGTTTTAGGGTTTAGGATAGTGCTGGGGGTAGTGCAGGGTAGTGTTTGAAAGTAAGGATCGGACTGGGGGTCCAAGGTCGTGCTGGGGGTAGTGTTTTATGGTTTATGGTAGTGTTGTGTAGTGCAGGGTAGTGTTTTAGAGTTCAGGGTAGTGCTGGGGGGTTGTGCAGGGTAGTGTTTAAGAGTGGGGACCGGACTGGGGGTCGGGGAGGGTCGAGCTGGCAACCCTACTTTATATTAATTTGGATGAAATGTCTCACACTATGGCAGTAAATCTAAAATACAAAGGATGGTTTGATGCAGTGCCATGAATGATCAGATTAATTAGATCATATTCAGACCAGCTGCAGTGCCAGCCTGCCCTCTTTAACTTATACCAGCAGTCTGTGGCAGTGCCCTTCCATTTCTGGTGCTTGCAGTGATTTTAAGTTCTTCTACGAGTTTCTTGTTACTCAAATGGATGCAATTTCTGCTATTTATATGTTACCCTTGTCTTCATTGCTTGATTTTGCTTGCGAGACAGTGTTACTCATAGTTGTTGAAATGTCACTCATTACACTGAAATTATGAAAACGTCACTCACAGCAATCTGAAACCTTGGCAGCATGCCCGTGATGAAGGACATGGCGGGTGCCCATCCCGCGTATTGCTGTCTTAATTGCAGGTGCCCACCCTGCATTATGGTGCCCACCCCGGGGTATACTTCTTATGAAGTGGGAGCCTCATTGCTCCGAAAAACAGATCACTGCCTCAGCCCGAGTGAAAAATGGCCGCCGACCCAGATGCCCAGCAAAAGTTCCCTGCCTGTGGGCGGGGCCGGCGGCAGGACTGGAAGAAGTGCTGGTGATGGTGCGGGGCTCCCGTGAGCAGATGTGAGCCCCAATGCACCTAAGGAAGTGAAGACAGGAGCCTACCCCGCCTCCAAGAGCTCCAAGCCCGAAGTCCAGGGTCCCAGGAGGGGGCCCGGGTGAAGAGGCAGCGCGGCCGAAGGAGAAAGCTGCTGCGGCTGCCAATGGCAGCCCGAGTGAAGGGGAGAGGCGCCAGAGCAGGCCGCAGTACATTGAGAGCAACTTTACATAGCAGTTTACATTCAAAGTGCTTTTATTTTGCATTCCTAAAGTTAAAGTGTTTTTTAATAAGGACAAATTATTATTTTGCACAGTAATTCCACCTACAGCCTAGCAAGTGTATATATATATATATATATATATATATATATATATATATATATATATATATATATATATATATATATATATATATATATATATATATATATATATATATATATATCAGAGAGGTGCAATGAGATCTATCCAAAGCGAACTCGACAAGACCGGAAATTATAAAATTATAAATTGGCTGCCAAAATAAAATGATGGAATCCCCATAAATGATAAATACGAAAGTTTAACTTTGGGACTTACACTTTGTCTAAACCACGTCCCATAATGCAGATAACTACTCGTAGTGGTTCTTGTGCATTGGTCTTTTCACCTCTTCTTCCTCCCTCCAGTACATTCCCTATCCTACTGAGATGAAACTTCTCTATCCCTGTCTGTGGTCCTTGACCGCAGGCCTCTGTTACAGGTTCTAGGAAGATCTGACCAGGTGACAAATGCCAGTATATACGGTCATTACAGCTCAATCATGAGCATGAGATGTGAAATGGGCATTTTGTACCAGCCTGCCTCGGTTTTAAACAGTAACATTATTATTGATCAATATTTAAATCATAGCGTATAGTGCATTGGATTGTTTTATCAAAGAGTCAAATACAATGCTCATATTTTTGCAAATAAGATAACTATGTTCGCTTTCCAGTGAATATGTCAACATTGTGTCCGTCCAACTACTTTATTTACTCATTGAGTTTTGGTCTGACTGTGCTAGTTGATGTTTGGCTGTCTGTCTGCAGCAGCTTACTGCAGGGAGGGGGGCCGATCACTAGCCCATGCAAAGTTGGGAACTTTTCTTGTTTAAAATTAATCTGACAAAGTTTATAGGTTGTGTGCATGTTGTGCACGCCACAAAATACTATGCAATGTATATAATCCCCATGTACAACCCACAACACCCCTTTGGAACACTTGTCTTCCACGTGATCAGTCTCTGAGGAATACATTGGGCCATGAGGTGGGAGGGGGGGACACAGAAAGAGACACCGCCATCGTATCCTCCTTCTGAAATACTCACTGACTAGGGTGAAATCGGCATTTTAAGATGAGTGCCTCTGAAGACCGGTAGGTTCGCGGAAAGTTCGTTACAATACTGTGAGGAAAACGTCAGGAAAAGTCAAGCAAAGAGCAGTTGTACAAATGGGTTCTCTGTCAGACTTTGAGTCAGTGTCTCAGGGTGTCCAGAGGGGCCTGGTGTGGGCTTAGTCAGGTATGAAGAGAAAAGATTGGCAGCCAGGTGGCGAGGGCCTGTGCAGCGTTTCTTAGGTCAGGCCAATTCCTGGATTGCAGGCAGAGCTGGGATACAGGCAGCTACAGTTTATGGTGATATTTGATGCTTGGTTGGAGGAGTACACATCCACCCACCCACCCACACACTCACAATGCAGAACTACACAAATAGCTTGTTCCTATTGATACCATCCTACAAAGCCAAGAAAACGAATGTGTTTTGTTGTGTCAGTTTTCTAACCAGTGCCTTAATGGTTTGTGGTCACATGGCAGAATATGAATAACAGTATTAAAAACCATTTGCAATTATATCTTTTTTTTTATTTCAAGAGTTTTTATTGAAAAGTTTACAGATATAATACAAATACAGTACAGTAGTGATGCGGGGGCACATACAGATGAGTTGCTGGATTCTGAATTAAACTGAAAAAAAACCATTTGAAAATATTTCGAATCCAATTAACAAAGATAAATCCAGAATATAAAAATGAACAGAATGAAGTGATCAAAAAGGAATTGAATGAAATGAGACGAATGAAAGATATGGAATAGCAAGATTTCATTGTGGCAATTTGAACTAGCAGTTCACGCTACAACTACAGTACACTTGATGTGTATTCAATACATTGATTCAGGAGCTCTCCAATACTCAATTAGTCTTCTACATATGTTGAATACGGCTAATAATAGAATCTTGATTAAATGATTTGCCATGATTTTGTCATTCCGGTTGTGCAAAGACCTGCACTTCACAAAGCGTGAGGCACTCCTGTCGACCTCTTATAATGATGTTCACATAACGACCGACCATTCCATGGCAGTGGAAGGTCTGGGTGGCGCCGGCTGCGATTCCGGAAATGTAGGCGCACCTGGGGAAGCAATGAACAGACAGAGATGGAATAACTCATTAATGTTTGAAACAATCTGCATTCCTGTGCTCTGTTTATATATCAACCATTCAAGGCCATTCCAGAGTAAGTGTTGACAAAGACGACGTTAGGTTTTTTAATTTTTCATGCACAGCAGGGCCGGACACGGGACCCAAAGCAGCCCTGGCAAATGAGCCCGACCACTACAAGGAGGGTTGGGGGAGGGGATAAGGTGGGGCGGGGTTTGCCCCTTGAAAAATACTTGGGCACAAATGGCGCATTCTACAACACAGTGTTCATTTTGTATTCAATGTATTAGCTTCTAAAGCATAGTAAATGATGACCTCACTGTGAACCATGATACAAAAATCTGTATTGAGCCTTTCAATGATTTCATTCTCTCCAACAGAGCCTCTGGTATCTCCATAGCCCCTCTCTCATTTGTTATATAGCGCTTCTGTTACAAATGTAGGGTTTCAGAACACTTTATATCACACACAAATGCAGAGACAATACATATTACGTTTGTAAATCAATGTATAGAAAATGTTACAAAAAACAGAGGGAATTACAAGGTGTAGCATTTTGGTCATCCATACTGGTAGGCATTTTTAAGACTGCTTGGTGTGGAAAAGGACAAACCCAATATTCAGAATGTTACATAGTGGTTAGGGTTAGCTTTACTGATAAGAATCTATTTCTACCCAAACAAACCCTTTTTAGCAACATTAGGTTAATGAAAGACTCAGAAAAAAATATAGCTACCTAACCTGTACCTTGTAGTTTACATGTAGCTCCTTGATGACACTTCATAGCTCACTGCTAGAGTGATTTTAACGTTTGAGCTGTACAATAATGAAAAAGTCTCTGTGACAAAAGCATTAACCCTCTAAGCCAGTGATTCCCAAACAGTTTTGACCCGCGACTCCTTTGACCAATTGGGCGTTGGCCGTGGCTCCCCATTCCATTACTAATTTTTGGTGGGGGCGGAAAATATAAAGCTGGCTCCAGTGGGACTTTCATTTTAATCCCTGAAAATATTATGGATGAAGGATTGGAGAGCTTCTGATATTATTTTCTTATAACCGTTCTTTTTTGAGGTCCTGCTCAACTGACTAAATCAAACTTGATTTACTTAATCAATCAATCATGAAATTTGTAAAGCGCACTACATACCTGTGAGGGTCGTCTCAAGGTGCTAGGGGTGGTGGGGGGTCTGCTGCTACTGCTCGAAGAGACAGGTCTTGAGTAGTCTCCTGAAGGTAAGTAGGTCCTGGGTCTGCGGTAGGAGGATGGGGAGTGTGTTCCAGGTCTTGGCGGCGAGGTAGGAAAACGATCTGCCGCCGGCGGTTGTTCTTCAGATGCGGGGGAGGGAAGCGAGGGTGCTGTCGGCGGAGCGGAGCTGGCGATTTGGGCTGTAGAAGGTGAGTCGTCTGTTGAGGTAAGCTGGTCCGGTGTCGTGTAGTTGTTTCAGTAGTTTGTCCGGGGCTCCCGCGTAGACGGCGTTTCCGTAGTCCAGACTGGTGCTGACGAGGGCCTATGTCGGTTGGGATCCACCTGTAAATCTTCCAGAGCATGCGGAGGGTGTTGCAGCAGGACGATGCAACAGCATTGACTTGCTTGGTCATGGAGAGTGTTGAGTCGAGGATGAACCCCAGGTTGCGTGTGTGGTCGGTGGGTGTTGGTGCTGCTCCCAGGGTGGTTGGCCACCAGGAGTCATCCCAAGCTGAGGGGGTGGAGCCGAGGATGAGGACCTCTGTCTTGTCCGAGTTCAGCTTCAGACGGTTGTTCTTCATCCATTCAGCGACGGCCTTCATTCCTTTGTGGAGGTTGGTTTTGGCGGTGAGGGGGTCTTTGGTGAGGGAGAGGATCAGCTGTGTGGCGTCGGCGTAGAAGATGATGTTGAGGTCGTGCAGTCTGGAGACCTAGGCGAGCGGGGTCTTGTAGATGTTGAACAATGTCGGGCTGAGGGATGATCCTTGGGGTAGCGCCGCAGGTGATCTTGGAGGCCTCGGACTGGAAAGGGGGAGGCAGATGTTCTGGGATCTGCCAGAGAGGAAGGAGGTGGTCCATTTCAGAGCCTTGTCTCGGATTCCTGCGTTGTGGAGGCGTTTGCATAGAGTGCAGTGGCAGACAGTGTCGAAGGTAGCTGACAGGTCCAGGAGGATGAGGGCCGCGGTTATGCCTTTGTCCAGCAGGGCCCTGATGTTGTCGGCGGCGGCACTGAGGGCGGTTTCGGTGCTGTGGTTGCTGAGGAATCCAGACTGGGACGGGTCCAGGATGTTGTTCTCCTCGAGGTAGCGGGTCAGCTGTTTGTTGACAGCGTTCTTGATGACCTTCGCTGGGAACAGGAGCAGAGGGATGGGCCGGGAGTTCTTGAGGTCTCTCGGGTCCGCATTGGGTTTCTTGAGCAGGGTGTTGATCTCTGCGTGCTTCCAGCTCTCCGTGAAGGTTGCGGTCTCAAAGGAGATCTTGATAGCCTTGCGGAGATGGGGTGCGATGGTGGCACTGGTTCTCTTGAAGATATGGTGTGGGCATAGGGCTGACGGGGAGCTGGAGTGGATGGTGCTCATGATCTTGATGGTGTCGTCGTCGTTGATGTCGGTCCAGGTGAGCAGGGGGTTGCTGTGGGTGGTGGCAGTGGATTCTGAGGTGTCGTTGGTTGTTGAGGGGGTCAGGTTGTCAAAGCTGTTGTGGATGTCGTCGATCTTGCGGTGGAAGAAGGTGTTGCACAGGTCTTGCGATGGTGGGATGTCGTTGGTTGGGGTTGGAGTGTTCCTTCATGATGTTGAAGAGCTCTTTGCTGTTGTGAACATTGTTGTCGAAGCGGTCCATGAAGGAGGTCCATTTGGCGGCTCTGATGAGGTGATGGTGTTGTTGCATGGCGTTCTTGTGGACTTCTTGGTTCTCCTGTGTCTGTTTGCGGTGCCATTTCTTCTCTAATTTTCGGCAGGTTTGTTTGGAGGTCTGGAGTTCTGCGGAGAACCAGCTGGCATTCTTGGTGGTGTGTCTGTTGGAGGGTTTCTTGAACGGGGTGATAGTGTTGGCGCAGTCGTCGATCCAGTGCCTGAGGTTGCTGGCGGCAGTGTCGGGGTCGATGGGGTTGGCAGGTGGGCATCGGGAGAGGGCGGTGTTTAGCTGGTCTTTGGTGATTTTGCTCCAGCTACGGCAGGAGACCTGTTGGGTGCGGTGGTGCGTGGTGGGTTTCTGAAAGGTGAAATGGATGCCGCGATGGTCGGTCCAGTGGAGTTCGGTGGTGTGGCTGAAGGAGACGTGGGGGCTTGCAGAGAAGATAGGGTCGAGCCTGTGTCCAGTGGAGTGGGTGGGTGTCGTGACGAGCTGTTTGAGTCCGAGGTTGGCAGGGTTGGCGATCAGTGTTATGGAGTTGTTGTCGTTGGCGGTCTAGAGGTGGAAATTCAGGTCTCCGAGAAATATGTAGTCTGTGGAGGAGAGGGCGTGTGTGCTGATGAGGTCGGCGATGGATTCGCTGAACTGTGGTCGGGGTCCCGGGGGTTTGTAGACAAGGTGGTGTTGTGATCGACATGGATCTGGAAGTGGAGGTGTTCGGCCATGCTGAGGGCTTCTTCAGTGTAGGTTGAGATTTTTATGGTGTTCCTGTGGAGGATGGCGATTCCTCCTCCTGGTTTGTTGTTGTTCCGGTGCCTGCGTGTGATCTTGTAGCCGTCCGGAATGGCTATGGCTATGTCTCGTGCAGAGGAGGTGTTCATCCAGGTCTCCATCAGGAAGGTGACGTACGGGGCGGAGGAGTCGAGCAGGTCTCACAGTTTGACGGCGTTCTTGTGGACTGAGCGGGTGTTGAGTAGTATGCAGCTGAGATGGGTGTGGCCTGCGGTGTTGGGATGAGCAGGCTATGCTGGTGTGCGCCGGCTGGTGTAGCTGCAGTTTCGGCAGGCAAAGGGCCCGTGGTTGAGTTTCGGGGTGGCCTGGAAGCAGGTGGAGTTTCGGCCGGCATTGAGTGCGTGGAGAGTGTTGGCGTCGTAGCAGCATCGGGTCCTGTGGGGGTTGTATGGGCCAGGGGATCTGCTGCTGGGCATTGTCCAGGCGTGGACGAGTGCAGACGGGTTTGCCCCGGCACGCCTTTGGTGCCCCACCGGCACGCCCGCCTCGCAACCTCACAGCGGTCCGCATTTGTAGGGGACTGGGAGGGATGAGCAGCTGGGAGGCGGGAGTGGGCTGATGGGCGGGGAAAGCAGACAACGACGGCGAGGGAGGGAAAAACAGAGGAGAACAGCAAACAACAGAGGGCACAGCTGCCCCAAGTACAGAACACAAGCTAAAATAAAGTAAAATAACAGGCGCAGTACAGTACAAAGGGTGACAAAAGCATAACCACCAGTCACACTGCGGCAGGGCAATACAGACCAGTGGGCTCAGGAAGGGCCCGTACCCTGCAGCAAAGGGCTGGCAAGCTTCAGGACGAGACGAGTACTGCAGAGCTGCATAGGAGAGTGAGATCCTGGGACCGAGGTCAGAGGACTCACGCGTGCTCCCTGCAGCGGCCGGCACTTGTAGGGGACAGGGGAGGGACGAGCAGCTGGGAGGTGGGAGCGGGCGGAGGGGTGGGGTGGGGTCAGCGGGGAGTGATGGCGAGGACGGGAAAGAAACGGAGGAGAATAGTGATAGCAAAGGGCACAGTGGTCCTAAACTACAAAATACTACTAAAAACAGGCTAAATAAAGTGGAAACAGGCACAGTGCAGTACAAAGGGTTACAGAGCACAAACTATCAGTCACACTGCGGCAGGACAAAGAGACCAGCGGGCTCAGGGAGGGCTTGAACCCTGCAGCAAAGGGCCTTTCAGGCTTCAGGACGAGTAGAGTACCGCGGAGCTGCCTGGGGGAGTGAAATCCTGGGACCGAGGTCAGAATGTTTCAATAAAGAGAGCCAACAAATTTATCAAGTGGATAAACCGCATGTTGTGGGATTGATTTTTAAATGCATTTGGGCAACTATTGCAACCTAGGTTTGCAGGCAAAAAGATTTCCAAGGGCAAAATTATAATCAAGATTTGGTGAATCACCAGGATTGTACTGTCATAAATGGGATTTATGAATTTGTAAATTCTGCATATGGTAAAATTGTTGCCTTCTCAAATGTAGGGTTAGATGTGGGATGCATGGGAGGTCCTACATGAAAATGGGCCGAGCATCGCAGAGTAGACTCAAATTTCCCTTTCCCCTGCATCTTAACAGGCCCGATAGAATTGAAAGGAGTCTCACCCTGCACCCCGACAGGTCTTAAAGACTTGGATGTAATTTTCTTCTCCTATCTCCACTACCTTATAAACTGGAATGGAGTATCAAACCTGCACCCTGATTGGCCATATATAGTCTCAAATTGAGTGTGATCTCTGCACAAGTGTCTACAAGGATGAGACTGTGTTCAAATACATGCTCTGTGGAGCAGCTCAGAATGACTAGCAGATTTTCACTTTATATTTGTATAAATATATTAATCTCATTAATTTTGTGATAAACTGAGCAAGGGCTGAACGTTTCATTGAGAGGGCTTGTGAAGTTCTTGGAAAGAGAGAAATGCGGTGGAAGATGGCGGGGGACAAGAGAAGAGCACACTTGCTCATGGGTCCGCGGGCCCTCTGATCGTGGGCTTCCCAGTTTGGAGACGGCACTGCATGTTCCTTCGTAAGCTGTGAAAACTAAGAGGTATAAGCGTCCCTTTGGCAAGCTGGTTTAGTGGATGTGCAGCAGACACTTATAGAACTAAGATTAATGGTGACTTGAAAAGAGGGAAATAAAGACTGCATTCAATCGCATTTCTAAGTATAAAGGATATTGAAATACGCTACGAAGTCCTGCACCTTGGGTGTAAATACAAGCGAGAAAATGGAGATTTAACAGAATGTGGGCACTCCCTCCATCAAACCCATGAATATAATCTAACTGACATAGCTCCTGAGCGTGAGCCCCCACAACTAGAGGAGGGGCGCTCTTAGTCGCGCCACGGGCAGGAGCCTCGGTCTGGCATAGGAAATGGCGACAGAGGGTCAAACAGTGACATCATCAAGAGGCGTGACACAACCACCGGACTATTCAAGTCGGCGCATCACGGAGAGGCCCTACGGATTGCAGCAGGTGCTCCTATCTTCACAAGAACAGAGGACCTCCACAGAGGCCATGGGGTTGAGATATTGGACAACCATCTAAGCAAACTCAACGTGACATTCTACAAAGGATTGTATCAAAAAGAAAATTCATTGATCAGGAAACTTGCTGACATTGCTACAAACCCTTTTGACCGCTACCCGCGGCCCATCACAGCGCTGACCTTGTGAAAGCAAAACAGCAACTCCGCATCCAAAACTCATCACTGCCAGAAGGCTACATCCTCGGCAGGCATCAAAAACTCAGCACTGTCAGAAGGCTACAGCCTCGGCAGGCATCGAAAACTCCTCACCACTTGAAGGCATCTTGACAGACAAAGACAACACTCTGGGATAAAACTTGCTGACATTTCTGCAAACCCACTTGCCCGCTACCCACGGCTCATCACAGTGCTGACCTTGTGGACCAACTTCAACTGTGACAAAGTGTCACACATCAATAAGAAAATCGAAACAGCGCCTAAAAAACTCAAAATGAATGTGGAGTAATTAGGCTACTGTCTCGGTATCCAAAATTTCATCACTGTCAGAAGGCATCTGACAGACGAAGACAAGACTCAACAGCAGGGCTTCCTCTTTGTCCCTTTGCTTCACGCCTGCTGTGGATCAGGATCAGAAAACACACTTCTAGGACATCATCATTGTGCTTGTGAACTTCACTTTCACTTGAGGGTAATTACTGTGGTTGTCCTTGGCGGGATCAGGTATTGGCGGGGGGGGGGCAAACTGTGTAGCTGTTCGATGCATGTTGCTGCTTAGTTTCTGGTCTTGTTTGGTGTGCATGATGTCCGTTTTCTACGGTGTGGGTGGAGGGGGTAGGAATCCCTGAATAAACAACCGGCAGTAGGATTTACAGTACTGGGGTTCTAATCCTGCATCTGCTGCTTATATAACCACATTGGGTGTTGCTGGTCGAAAATCTTTAAAAAGTAGGCTTTGGGTGCTGTGTACGCAAAGTGCTCTGTGTTCGTCTTTGGATGAAATGCCTACGTCTAATATTGAAATGGGCGAATTCCGATTGCTGCTGTTCTCGGGTTCATTGGTTTATCTTCTTCCGATGTGCATTGCAACGTCGGGCGTCCCGGTCGTCCTTGCAAGTGTAGGAATGTGTCCCATTTACCTTTGGCTAGATGAGTATTTTTGGAAATACAGGGCCTCATTTATGAAAAGTGAGGCATCGCTGCGTGAAAACAGCGATGCGTCACTTTTCACTGCGCACTCCTTGCGACACCAATGATGCGTCATATTTAATGTATGACGCATCATGTCGCAAGGAGTTACAGATACGTCAGTATTTCTGATGTATCTGTAAGCACAAAAGTGACGCATTGCTGGAGTGTGTCACAAAAGTGACGCAACTCCTGCAATGCACCCTTTCACATGGGGCAAGCCGGCCTGCGTCAGTCTTACGCCTGCTGGCAGGCGCAAGATTTTGACGCAACAACGTCCTAAAAGTGACGCAGTGAAATCTCATAGATTTCACTGCGTAACTTCTACGACCCTTCCTTGCGTCAATACGCCTCCCTTGCATACATTATACCTGGCGCAGGTATAATGTGGCGCAGGGGTTTACAAAGTGACGCATCTACCTGGATGCGTCACTTTGTAAATATGGTGCAACAAGGCCCATTATTTACGCTGCTGGTGCGTCACAAAAAGTGATGCACCGGCGGCGTAAAAGTGACGCACGGCCTCATAAATGAGGCCCGCAGAGTTTTTCGAGGACACAGTGTGGGCATGGAACGTGTGGCGGCAGTTGGGGCTGTCTGCTGGGGAAGTGGCGTGTGCCCGATGTCCCATGCGCTCGTGGACAGAGCTGGGAGTTGGGCATATGGACAGTGTGTGGGGCAATGCTCCCTGTGCCGAATCCCTTTGAAAAGCTAAAATGTCTGAAAATGGCTGAGTGCTGTAATTTTCCTAGCTAAAGCCAAATAGCTACATTTCCTGAGTACAATATTAAACCATCTGTTAAAATACCAGGCATGGGACATGTTTTCACATAATTGAAGGCTATGTTGATTCATCTGTTATCACTAATCTTTGATGCTACTTTGTGGGTTATTACGAGGAGGGTGGGTCACGTTTCCGTGAAGAAGCAGATAGCTTTGGAAAGAGTGAATGCTGGTCCCAGGGGTTGACCTTCTAATTTTGCTGTGGAGGAAGGGCAGTTTAAAAGCTGCAACATGGGTGTTCTGTGCTTATTTGCATGTGCTCACGCAGTGTTTTGCTCATCCCACCCCTTCAGACTGCCATGCATTCATACTTTGTATTTCCTAATTGTTGATAGGTCATGAACTTGTTCATTTCAGAGGGCCGTTGCTTTGTTGGCCATGTTTCCGAACTATGGTACATTTTTTCAGCCTGTTTCTCGCTCTGCTCACTAAAACGTTGCCAGCTCGTCGATATAGCAGTTCTGTTTGGTGGGTCTGCACTATCTATGCGGAGCACAACAAGCATTAGCAAAGCCAATAGAAAGATAACCAGCAAAGAAGTATTTTATGGGGGCTTAGCAACAGGAAGATCAATTAGAATATGGTCTTTGCTGAGTGCTGCTACATACACCAGCTTCTGGTGCACTGAACGCAATTTTCTTTTTCTTTTGCTTCCATACTTGCGGTAATGGAGAGGCACCTTGCTGGGATGGCGGCCACTGGGTCGCGGGAAGATGGACGACATGTCCAGAGGGGGTATGGCCAGCTGCAGCACAATGAGTGGGGGCAAAGTATGAAGTATGAGGATAGGTGTATACCTTCACCATAATGTGAGCAAGGAAGCAATTCCTTTTTGTTTAGTTACCCTCATGCACCCTAGTGGTGTCATGCTTCATCATCGGGTCACCCCGACGCTTATAAGTCGGGTTGGGCTCAACCACAGTGTTGGGAGCTCTTTGGAATAGTTGAAAACCAGGGGGACATAAAAGATGAAAACCTCAAACAGATCCTCGGTTTCCCTTTATTCTTGGGTCTGTCAGCGTTAGTAAAAATCTTAAAAAATGGGTCAATGGGAGTATTATGGTCCTATGACCCTAGTGCCAACATGTTTCAGTCCATATGTGGCCTTGAAGGTCCTGGACTTTCTTCAGGGCAATGGTCATCCACCCTGGGGGACAGTGAGGGGATTCCCTATCCTGTCAGTGAGTGAAGGGCAGAGTAGCTTCTCCTTGTGTGTGTGACAAATGATTCATCTATCATGCGTGGTTCTCCATCCAAATTGCGGAGAGTAACTGTGTCTCAGGGGACCGTTCGGCCTGTAGGGGTAGCTCTGTATTCAAACCTCCGTCAAGACTCTTGCCCCGCCTGATAACCTATTCGGGTCCGGTCAACGCTAAGGGCATGTATGTGCGCCACATCTGCACACATACATATTTCAGGGGTGCAACATGGTGTTCTTTTGACACCCTGGCACCCTTGAAATTGCATTTGCAATTTGCGTTTCTCTAATTGCAAATCGCAAATTGACAGTGTCTTCCCATTCATTCTTATGGGCCTCCTAGCCCACAGGAATGAATGGGAAGATATTCCTTAATTGTGATTCGCAATTTGCTAACCGGAATTAAGGAATGCCAAGGAATCGCAAAATATTTGCACATTTTTTATGACATCCCGTTTTGCGATTCTCAAATAGCAATTCTCTAAAAATCGCTATTTGAGAATCGCAATAACGGTATTTGATACATATGCCTCTCTGTGCATTATGATGGGCAGCTCTCACAAGACAATAGCCACTAAATATTTTTTTTTTAAAAACTCTTCTTAATCTCGAAGCAATATTACCAGCAACAGCCATAACCGGCCTAGGCCTGGCTATGCGGTACTACTGCACCCAGTAATCTCATTTCACAGTGGTATGATGGGTACTATTAGGCGCATCATGCTGGTGTGCTGGCATGACGTGCAAGTAGTTTATATTGGTCCTACCCAGGAAGTGGTATAGAGGCAAAGTTTGGAATACTGCAAGCTAATCCAGTCCAACTTTAGTAGCATCAGAATGTGTATTTTCATCCATACAAGTTGGCTTTAGTGGGATTCCTTTTTATAGGTCTTTAGTCAAATGTATGGATAAGTCTGTGCACATTTGCAGGGTGAAACAGAATAGTATTCTGGGCCAGGCGCCCTCGTGTTCAGCTTTACGTCGCTATGTTGCAGCGCGCCTGGTGCAACGCATATACGAACACTATAAATAGTAGGATTTTCTGGCCGCTCTCCCCCATTGATAAGGTTTACCTCGGGATGGGTTCTTGCAATCCTAGGTGGGCAAAGTTTTTCGCATTTGTGCACTAATTTTCTCATTTTGAAAAGACTCCTACTATTTGCCAACCTCTGGTTTGGGAACCGGCATTAAGTGAGCTTCCTGAGAAGATATCATCTCACCAACCCCAGGAAGGTCATAGGAAGCAGGAATGCTGTGGCTAGAAGGCATGGTGCGTCTTCGGTTCTCAGCTCATTCTAGACCTAAATATATCAAAACTGCAGCTGACTATATGTTTGGCACCTCAATTATAATGTCCAGATTATATTAGAGTCCTATGCCCGTAGCCTCCGAGACCTGCTGCAGTTGGATCTCACTGGAAATCCAGAAACACAAAATGAAGAAAAATGCGTGACTGGGCACTTTTGATCATTTAATTGCGTACTACTCCGTCAGATACCTGTGAGGGAGCTATTACAGCTAACAGACAGTCGGAATATTGTGCCAACACTATTTAGCCCTGATGAAGTTTCTATAAAAGGAACGCAATGCATAGGCTGTTGTCCTGTTGTTTTAGCCTGAAGAAGAATTTAACTAGAACATATTGGTTAGTGTGACTTTATACCTGGTGCTGCCTCCATTTTTCTTCACTCTAGACCTGTAGTCACCCTCGGTGCAGTTAGTTGCTCAAAGTCTCACCTGAGCCATCAATTACACGCAGTATACACTGACCTCAGGTAGACACCAGTGACACCACTGGGGACGATTGAAGTGGCAAGGACCCTATGCAATGTAACATGTGCTCAGAACTCAGAGGATCTAAGTTCTCAATATCATTTCTCCCCGTATGCAATGGAGGAGTCCTGGGCATCAATCCTAGATGCAAAGTTGGGCAGTGCTGAGAGGCCTGGCAATAATGCGATCAATAGTTGGTGGCGATCATGTTGAGTATTGTCAGTCCCAATACTCCTGCCAGTGGCAATGGTAGCTTTTTTTTCCTTGTAGTAGGAAGGTCCGGTTAGGGCAGCAATCTATATCTCTACCCTCAGAGCTGGGTGCGCGAGCGATAATTCCACTTCTGGAAATTGTTTGAAACCTTTTTGGTATTTCAGTTATTTGTGAGCCATCCTGGTCAGTTCAGTTCTGGGAGCATTTACTTCGTAACACTTACATACCAATGCTTACATCTATAGTGTGGGGGCTTGCAAAGGGGGGGGGGGATTGATTCCATCATGGGGAAGGGAGTTTTTCATTCGGTTCTCATGGTCCGACTGAGTCTAAAGAGCTGGTGCCAGATCCTGCTGAAGGCTCTTGTTTCAAGAAGACCCCCTCTCACCCACAGTTTGAAACCATCAGTCTGTGTCAATGCGGATCAGAACATATTGCTTTTTTTCTAGGATGGCTATGGAAAATTTCAGTGTGACCCCACTGGGGACAGTATCTGTACATGAGCACTGTAGCAAGACTGTTTGCTGAGGGCATGCTGAACATCAGGGCATTAGGTTATGTTTGGCCCGACTGCTAAATACTGTTAAGTGGGTTACATGGTTTGGTCAGACAACAGGCAATAATAGTGAAAATAACCATCACCGCCAAAGCCAACCTCCACGAAGGAATGAAGGCCGTTGCCGACTGGATGAAGACCAGCCGTCTGAAGCTGAACTCAGACAAGACAGAGGTCCTCATCCTCGGCTCCAACCCATCAGCCTGGGACGATTTTCCTGATTATAATTATTTCCGATCCGATGGTACATCCAGCAAAAGGTGTGCCACATGTTCTATGAGTGTGTCCCTACATATTCCGGGTAGCAGTCTTGATAGGTGGATAAGCATATCTACAACCCAGGGCTGGTTTGCATTGGAGGGTGGCAGCAGTGCAGAGTCTATGGCATTAAAGATCCGGCATTAGCCCCATGCTACTGCTGATGGGGGTCTATTGATGGTAATGGGATATGCAACATAGCTGAGTCGGTTCAGGGCGCAGGGAGGTGCTTTGGTAAGGGGACTATGGCTATTGTCAGCCGGTAATATTAGTGGGGGCACAGACATGACTCGAAGGAAAGGGGATTAACCTGCTGGGGGTCCTGGCCCTTTCAACCCTACACATAGTCAACTGGAGTTGATTTTAGATGGGATTTCCTTGGAGGTTGGTCACAATGCAGGCACCCCAGCATATGGTGTGTGGCGTGGCTCCTGGGAGACACTGGTAAGGAGCCTATGGCTGATAGCCCGTAATGGTTCCAGATTTGTGGCGTAATATCTTTGTGAGTTGCACCTGTGTTTAGGCCAGGCTTCCCCAGCGGTTCGCTCGTGGGCTACGGGAAATTCTCCATCTACCTGTAAGTAGCTCTCTTGTGAGCAGTCCAGCTCACTAAATTACACTCTTTGCTTGGTTGAATTAATAGACATATACCAAAATTAAGATTGTATATTCAATAGGAAGATGGTTTATTCTCAGAACTATTAAGCCGATCTCTGTAGAAATATATATGAATTTCCAAATTGACTTACAATAACATTTGATTGATAAATCATGTAGCATTGGAGAGGTGTTTTGAAAATGTTATTTCCTCAGGGCCAAATGAATTTTAGCTATGGCTGCTATGTATTTCCTATGTAGAGGCATCCCATACTGACAAACCTTTTTCATATTTCTGCTTCCAACCATTCCTGATGCACTGAGGTGATCACTCCAAGTGATCTTGCATATGGTGGCCACCAATGCAATGTTTACAATGCTAACAATAAAAGTAGCTCTTGAGAAGTTTCACTGGACATAAGGAGCCTATTACAGGAGAGGTTGGAGACCCCTGGTTTAGGCACTCTGGCGGGCCGATGCATTGCTGGAGACCCTGGATTGCTAGTTTCCTCTGGGATAGAGGATGGTGGAAATACGGATGCTGACTCATCACAGCTTTCCCGTCAGGTTGACATGGATACCATGAGTGGGAATAAGGGGACGGTGTAAACTGGGGCCATCCAAGCTCAATGAACATTGGTGATGGACCTCAGGACAACGTACCAGTTCCTGAGGTTTTTCTGCCAAGATGTATTTATATGTAAGATTCTTGGCCCAGTTAATTTTTCACATGACTTTAAGATGACTCCTGGTGACGCCACTGCTTGATGACCAAAGTGGAAAGGGATACTGCCTGATGTTTCTGGGGTCTATGGCAGACTCGAGACAAATGGTTCGGGGGAGGGCGAGAGCGCCAGTAAGCTCCTCACCCTGTGGCTGTGTCCTTGGCAGATAATACCACAAGAGTGCTGATTCTGGCACCAGGCGATAATGTTACTCTCTCGCTCGCCCTGTGCTTCACAACTCTTGCTGACTTCCTTCCTCCCTTCCTCTCCCTGTGTCTGCAGGGCCCAAGGCTTCAGCGGTAGAGAGTGAGAGAGAATGGAAAAAATACAGACCTACAGCTGCTGAGCGGAGTTACAAATCTGCTGGTCCATGGGGCTAAGAGGCAGCAAGTGCACAACCTAGTGGGTGCCAGGCAACCAGCCTACATGCCAACAGCTGACGCAATTCCTAATGGATTCTTCTCATCAAATGCGACCGTGGCGCCCCCTGGCTGGTTTTGGTGGTGCACCGGGGTGCCATGGCACACAGTTTGGGAACCACTGCACTAAGCATTGCAAATAATATACTGTTCTGTGATCTGCATCGGTACGTACTGTGCAGCAGGCGGATTAACCCTCTGGGCTGCTACCTTAGATGAGCTAAAACTGCCACTAGACAAAATTCCAGCAGGTACATTAATCACCAGAGTTATCTCAACACGCGTATTGTTGCCGGAAAGCTTCAGTGTATACTGCTACAAAAAAGTCTCTCGATAGCAAAATCAGCCTCCCCACATATCCAGCCTCCCTGGAAAACACCTAGTGCCCGGTACGACCAGTTGGGCCTTGATGCAGAGAGACCCATGAAATGTCTGCACACGTACAGCAGGCACACATATTTCATAGAGCAAAACACATACAATAATTTTCTTAAGTTCATCGGACATACACGTACACATTCACACAAGCAAGTACATTTACAGGGGTCAATGCACATAGACCAATAGCTGTATCTAAAGCTGCAACTCTACAAAACTCTGTGCAGCCAAGACAGATAGTGAGGTGCATCAACAGAGCAGTGTATGATGGGCAGAGGAGGCTGAGGGGCCCAGATTTACGAATCTTTCAAGAAACGCAGCAAGGTGCCTGCACTGTGGTCAGGATTGTTTTTGTGCAAGGAAGGATACCTTAGAGGCAAGCATGTATTTCTGCAGCATGACACTAACCTGTCATCAGCTATAAAACTAGTAATCTCACCTCCGCCCATTACAACATTGGGCTTTGGCATACCAATGTTATTCTTAATCGTAACCCTAAATGTGACTGTTGTATCACATGACAGGTAAGAATCATTTGAATTTGTTTTTATTCTCATACTAGCAGCCCGTCTCGACGTTGTCCGGGTATGAAATAGAATGTCTGCATGAAAGCCTGTTATTTACAGTGAGTACACAAATGTAAATCGTCACGTATGCAGCATTAGGTAAGTATCACAAAAGGTAAGAGGAGTCAGATGCCTTCTTTAACAATGACTTTGCACGTCGTCTTTCACCTGTTCAGTTTAGTTGTGCATATAGGGTAACAGTACTTGTCCATTGCTGTGCAACATGGACGTCCGCTTGTGCAGCCAGTGTGAGGAACCGGCCTTGTAATATGTGCCTCAGCAGCGGTAACGTTTGCAGCCTGTGGGTGCTGTGGAGTCCGTTGGTGTGACAGTCCCCGACAGCGTCCTGGTCGATGTTGTGCGCCTGGTGTCAAGTTCTTTATGGTGAGAGTTCAGTGTGTGACAGCGTGCACGTGACGCTGCGTGTGTGTAAAAGAGCAGTATGTTGAATTTTTTGTATCCCCGCTGGTACGCTGACTCGCCTCAGCCCCCGCCTGAGCCCCGAAGCAATATGTTAAGGTGTGTGGCGGCTCCAGCCGCGAGCGTGTTTGTCCGCTGTAGTTGAGGCCACTGCAAAATTCGAAGTGTGTGTCTTGCCAGTTATACAACTCACATGGCGTCAACGGCGAACGCACCGCAAATTGCCAAAAGCACCGCCCAGTAGTATTGTAACGGTAGTCGCCCCCAGAATGCTTTGCGCAAGCGGTGGAATACAGCTTGGTTTAAGGCGCGCCCATCGCTGTATGCACACGCCCCCAGCACAACGCCCACGCCCACAACAGAGTACTGTGAACGCTTATTTTACACCCCCCCAGCACAACGCACACGCCCACAAGGCAGTACTGTGAACGCTTTGTTTTTCAGAATGCCGCGCCCATCGCTGTGTATGCATACCGCGCACATCGCTGTATGCACACGCCCCCAGCACAATGCCCCGAGCAGAATGCCCACGCCCACAAGGGACTACTTTGCCCCTAAGGTTCTTTTACCCTTCTAATGTATATGGTGGTCAGCTGTATAGCCTATGTCCATCTGCTGAAACTGTCCTTTCCAACGCTGTATTGGGTGTTGTGATTGGCGCTGTGGTTCCTGAGATTACCCGCCTCAAAGGTTTGGGCTCTCTCTTTATAATATTTATATGGATAGCACGATCATTGCCAGAGGTTGACAGAGTAATAATTACAGTAGTCACAGTTTAATAAGAAGCGCACTTATAAAAAATGGATCAACAATTTTGTGGAACCAAATAGAAACGTCCTTTGAAAGCAAATGTCTTTATCAGTGACTCATAAAGTGATATGTTTATCTAGGCTTGATTGGCTGCTGCTGTCTGAAATGTTGGCATTTCCAAGAAGATAGGTCAATGTCTCGCCGCTGATTCTGAGATTATACACTTTGTGCTTCAACATTGTATGTCAACGCTGATGTTGATATCGGGATCACACACCTACTATATGGAGCCTACTCGAAACAATAATTTGTTTACAAACATTTTGCTATTGTTCACACGAAATTGCAGAATCTCATTCCTCTCTCAAATCTCTTTACCAAATCCAACTCCATCCGGGTGTAGTCTTGCACATCATCGACAGCTAGAAGCTCCTGCCTATCATGGCCTCCAGAGAAGTAGTCAATTGGTCTTCCCTCTGTCGGTTCTCAACTGATAAAACATATCCTACTGTAGATGAATGTGGACTTTAACCTCCAAGTCACTACTGTGATACTTGTGCGTATGTCAAATCTCTTCATGTACATTTTCAAGCTTTACACAAAACTACTAAGAACGCATCAGGTGGCCCAAATAATTTTTTACCAGGAATATGCACCTATAAACCATTGCATCTTCATGCAATCGGTTACCCGTCTAAACAAAAGAGTCAAATCCAATCTTCTTGACACTGAAACTGGTTAAAAGTGAATCAGCAGAGTTTAAATCCTTGATTAATGGCAATTAAGAGGCAAAACCTACATTTATAACAAATTAACTTTGGCTATCTGAGGTCTCCATGACTAGTGTGTTGTGCGGAAAAATCTGATTATCTGTTCGCTCGCCCAGCTGGTTACTAAAGCCTGGAAGGGAGCAAACTATCAAAAACTCCATCCCCATCCAATAGGTAAATTCCCGTTCACCCCATCTACACAACTCTACTCATGAAAATGGATTCACCAAATGCCAGAGGCAGAGGAAATGAAATCACACCTACTTTAACATCAATGACATTACAGCAAATAATGTCATATGACCTTTGACCCCATAGTAAATACACAATTAATAGCAGTTACACCACAAATTATTGTCTGTTTTAGATACATCCTGTATTTTAATACATAAACTGCTATAATATGTCAAGTAAACATTAAGAATGTCATTTCATTCAGAGGATTAGGGGCCAGATATATGACCATTTGCTTTTTCTACTCGCAAAGTGCGAAAAATTGCGAGTTGCAATTTGTGAGTCACAAAAGCAAATGTACAACGTCAGAGACACTGTTAGCGATTCCAAATTTGGTCGCAAAATGCAAGGCTCATGAATATTAATGAGCCCCTCATAATTTGTGACCCGATTGGGAATGGTTGGCCCTCCCAGGAAGGTAGATTGTATGGGACAGCTTTTAAATAAAGCAGCTTTCTTTTTTTTTTTAATGGAGCCCGCTTTCCTTAAAAAAAAACGGGCTGCATTTAAAGAAAAAAAATGAAAGTTTTCATCTCATTTGTCAAGGGCAGGCAGTAGTCCCTGGGACCACTGCCTGACCTGTAAAAACGATTTCCCCATGCATTTCCAAAGGGGAAGGGGTCCCCTGGGGACCTTCCCGCTTGCGAATGCTTTACCTCCTACTTGAAGTATGTGGTAAATTACGACTTTTTTGCGACCGAAATTGCGGTTGCAAAGCAGTCATACATAAGGCTCAGACATGCTATTAGGAAGGGACTCCCTTGAAACGCCCCTTCCTAATAGCGAGTCGCAAATCCTAATTAGCGAGTCGCAAATTAATTGCGATTCGCTAACTAGGGTTTCTACATGTCCCTTAGTTGTTTTTGCGTGCGCAAACGGGTCGCAAACACGTTTGCACATGCAAAAATACTTCGTTCATCTGGCCCATAGTCCCATGAAACACAGAACAACACTAGGAACCAAAATTATTTCTACCACAAATGGCCATGATATAATGCTTTCAGTAGTTTACATCAAAAAGGCAAAATGTATTGATGCATCACAGGAGAATGTTCTGGAAAAGTAAACTTAGTTGTTATGTCCATCTCTATTAACATATGCTGGCCATATATTGAAAATGTCTTATGCCATTGGTATACAGTATCCCTTAATATTGTTTAAAGATTTTGTTTGATCATCACTTTAAAGATGATGGCACAGTTGCTAAGCATAAATCACAATAATGAAAAATGATAAGTTGTTTAACAATGTACTTTTATATTTTTTTCCAGAATTGTCAGCGTTGCTCTGTTGACTTTACTCTATATAACGTGATGTACTAGCAGACTATCCCAAAGCAACACTCGCCTTCTTGCAAAATACACAACATATTTTTGTCAAACATACAAAGCCAACCCTTGTCCTAACACATAATCTACAGAGGTTCTCATCACTGAGGCTCAAGCAGGAAAATCACGCAAAGCAGAAGTATTGTCCAGGGGCTCACTAATAGAATTGACAGGCTCTCCATTTCCCTTGCAGTGTCATTTTAAGGTCATTGGGGGCTCTGGGCAAGACATATTTTGGGGTCCCTGTATGGAACAAATTTGAATCTCATTGCCCATTTCCTGATAATTCATGTGCTCTCTGATGCCAAATAATAGTAAATTGTCCACTTTTCCCAAGCCTTAAAACATCTCTGCTCCCTTCACCCTTGTCTGCTGCATGTAGCTCAGTACTGGCTTTTCACCATGTCACTGAAGGAAAATAATCCACTTCCCAGAACAACAAATCTTTAGTGTATTCATTCTACCATACTAACCAACTCAGCTATGAAGGCAAATAATTTACTTTGTACACTATGTCAATATTAATAAACAGTTTGTAGCTGTGTAGATTATTTCCTGCTTACAATCACACAAATTAGTCATTTTCCCAATATGTAATATACATCTGTTAGATTCATTCAAAAATCCTAGAGCTCATACTTGCAGAATTCTACTGATACAGGATATATCTTCCTCCTGCCTTCCAATAAGCAAATAGGCACCCACGCACATTCAAGGTATAGAAAAGAGTTCTGTATCAATGACTGAACTTCTGATGCACTGACCTGTTGTACTCTTTATATTCAGGAATATACTCTCAAACAGGGAATGCCAGGTGTACAGGAATCTACCCCTGTTTCCTCTTGATCTTCCGTAGCGCCATATACAAATCAATGGCATTTACTTTGCTTGTTGCTTGACCTAAAGAGGGGCCTCAAGATGAACAGGCACTGGCATAATCAATCAGTCGGTCTTGAATAGTCAGTTATAAGTCATTGGCTTTGCCATGCGTGGACCAGCAGGGATAAAGTACACAACTATACATAAAGGGATATATATACTAGAGGTCACAATCATTTCTGGAGTGCAAACCTGGCTGAAGTACAAAGGAGCACTGAACAGAGGGTATGTGCCTGGAAGAGCAGATTATCAGGTCACATTTAGTGCTCTTTGAAGAGCCAGGCTTTCAGTTATTTTCTTAATTGTATAAGAGTCAATGCTGATATGATGTCAATAGAAGTTCTGTTCTATATCCTGGGAATGTGAATGCCTTCTGGCTTTTTCCTTCTTGCAATCTTTTAGCTCCTGGTCTAGCTATGGCCACTCCAGGGTGGCTAGTTTGTTTCCATGATAGCCTCGAGTTTTGTTGTTGGGGGACTTATGAGTGATACACCTGGCCTTGAAGATAATGTAGGCTGGATGGGGGATCCAGTGTAAGTATTTTAATGTAGGGGTGATGTGGTCAAACTATTTCAAGCCTTTGATGAGCCTTGCTTGTCAAGACCAGGTCTTCATGGCAACAACTAGTGGACCCCTTTAGTTCACAGCTACGGCCTTGTGCTTCTGGTGGCAAGGTCTGGCTCCAGATTGAAAATGAGCTCCAGGCTTTACCGCAAAGCAAAATTCCAAGGAAGGGGAAAAAGGCTGAACCCCAGCAAAAATCCTTCCTAAGATCAGGCAAATGGACATGGAGGAGTGATCACTGAAGGACTGGATCAGGATGGGACACATGCGAGCAGGAACAAGAAGTCCCCACAGAAACCACTCCATGCAATGTTATAATGCACTGGGGTTCCATCCAGATTTCTTTAAATAATAAAAAGACAGGAAGGAGTCCTTTCAAAAGACTGGAAATTATTTCTACCATGATACCGAGGGCTAAGAAAAGGAAGTAAAAGCAAAACTAAGCCTCCAGCCCAAAATAGACAATTAGGACTGGCAAGGAGACACTGGAATATGAATAAGAATCATGCCAGTCACCTGCGCTGCAGAGACACCGAGTACCTCACGACCCAAGATGCCCAGCACGAAAATATAATACAGAGGTCAGCATGGAGCAATGCCGATCCAAAACTGTCCGCACTGCGCGGTGGGGGACCCACCACGACACCAGTGAAGGTAGGACATTCTCGTGACAATGCTACTGCAGGTATTAGGAGGGTGTTGAGGACACCACTGAGCAGGGTATTGCCTTCAATCTGAGAAGAGACAACTAAGGGTTTTTGCAGTTTTTCTGAAGACATCGGGGTATAAAAGAAAAGGCGCTCTGATGTTTCCATGCAGTGGAGCGTCAAAACCTTTACGGCTGTAGTACGACAATTCCCAACGCCATGCTAGCGCTGTATTTACTACATGGCATTAGGAAAATCTAGCGGGCAAAATAAATGATGCTAACACGAGCATAAAAGTGCAATTTGGCCAATTAGGGAGGGGAAAGAAAAGCCGTGCTAACCAGCCGAGCATCTCATTTCTGTTCTTAGTTTGAAAAAATAAATACAAAAACGCTGCTAAGGAGAAAACAACAAACCTGGATGAAAAATGGAACAGCCAGGAACCACCAGAGTGCAGGACAACAACCCCCACAATCCCACTAACAGCCAGGATGACCAGCTAGAGTCCAAGGGGAAGAGGAAATGCAAGTTTAGTCAGGAGGAGAATGAGATCCTGATTGGAGAGGTGACGGAGCATCAACACAAGCTCTTAGTCAGCTTCAATGTGTCCCTAGGGACCAAAAAGCCCATGCCGCAGTCCATAATGGTGAAGGTGAACTGCATAGCTGCAGTCAAGAGGGCAGTGACGGACTGTAAGAAGGGCTGGCAAGATGCTAAGTGCCAAACCTAACAGAAACTAGCAACCAATCTACAGGCAGCATTGCAGACCAGAGGTGGCAGTCTAGCAACCCAGGAGGAGCTCCATCCCTTGGAGGGGCAAGTGTCCGCAGTTATATGTGAGGAGTCTGTGGTTGGAGTAAAGGGACAGGACAGTGCTGAATATGACCAACTACATCACAAGCAGGGTAAGTACCAACCAAGGACAATGGGGGCAAATATGTAATGTTGTGCACTCCAGGCACCTATTACTCAGCGCTCTGTCACACTGTTCACAGGTCCAAGGGTAGCCACCTAGCTACTCTATGCTCTATGCTTAGAGAATACATCAATGGAAGGTTCATGGGTGTTTTGATCACATGTTTGCACAGGGCAGCATTGCAGGTGTCACAGCTGAGTTATCATAGCTCCCTTTGTAAGAGCAGAAATGTGCTGTTCTACAAGAAAAAGCGCATTCCTGTAGTAACTGCATGCGCTGGAGCACATATAGCAGACGTACATCAATGCAGTAATCCCTGAACCATAAGTCAATAGGCACCTGTGTAGGTCCTACCTAGCTGAATGTGCACCAGCAGAAAGGAAAGTACAGGGATGTGTTGTCCTGCCCTACACACAGAGCAACCCTGCACTTTGCCTTTCACACAGTTTAGGCCAGCAAAATGCTTTCCATATGCATAAACCTAGGCTGGCAGTTCGTAACATACAAATGGTATCTCACAGGGTCAACAACCCACCTGAGAGATGGGAGATCTCTGGGCCATGGCTAGTACCTACACATGGGGATATGAAAATTGTCACTTCCAAACTCACCTAGAGCAAACTGCATGGCACACAGCTGTGATGAGATGCAAACTTAGACTACACATGAGTCAGCTGCCATAGCAGGGAGCACATAAACACCTCTCCTCAACACAAAAATGACTGGGTGTGGGGATGAATGCAGCCTATGTACACAAGTGAAACATGGGCCATAGTTAAAAGAGAAAAGGCGCAGGGCTTAAATGTATAGAGATTGGCTGTGCAAATATGCATCCTTTCACAAATGCATGGAAGGGCCAAATACATTGGATAATGTTGCATCCCTGCACCGTCCCTGCACAGCTGTAAAAAGCACAGCTGCAAAAAGAACAACTGTGCACCAATGCAGGCACCCTTGCACCATGGCTCAAGGTTGTCAGTGTTGGTCCTTGACTGTCATTATCATTACCAGTGCAAGGGAAACACATGGTGTGCACACAATCCTTATGAGTATGTTGCTGTTCTGTGTATGTGTATGTGTAATGATTCAGGGTAGTAAAGCTAAAGTACCTGCTGCACTTATGTTGTGTCAAAATATTTTGAAAATGCCCCTCCGTATGTACGTCACCATTCCCAGCAACACTACCATCTATGTTGCTGCCTGCCACATGTCACTCTGTAACAGCCTGCCAGGTCAGCTTGTTGGAGGTTATTATTATATATTCCTCAGATTCCTGGCATTGAGGTAATAAAGGATATTTTGGACTTACGTTCGGCTCCCGTCTGTGTGCCTTCCACATTCATTACTGAACTTCTGGAAATTGCTCTCACCTCCAACTATTTCAGTTTTCATTCCGCATATTACCAACAGTGCTCTGGGACTTCCATGTGACCTATTTTTACTCCCAAATTGGCAAATCTCTATGTTGGGCAATTTGAACTTTAGTTCATTAACACAGATGCCAATCCCTTCCTAATTTTCATCAAATGTTGGAAGCGTTACATAGATGATATATTCATGACCTGAAAAGGCTCAGAGGACACCTTACAGCAGTTTGCCCATTATATAAACACATGCCAACCCTTTCTGAAATCAACACATGATACAAAAACAGAAAGTATTCAATTTTTAGATCTAAAAATTAAACACAAATATGACCATCTTATTGTGAATCTGTATAGAAAACCAACTGAATACAATGCACTGTTACAATACGGCAGCTTCCATTCACAAAGTTTTTGCAAATTACCATGAAGTTCAATTTCATGGTAATTTGCTCCCCCTATTAGCGAAATCGCAATTTTTTTTACTTTAATGCATTGCATTTAAGGAATCTCAATTTGAGATTCCTTAAATGCAAGAGCAATTTAAGAAATCACAAGTTTGCGATTTCTTAAATTGCGATTTTTGCTTTTGGGATGATGCATCCCAAATGCAAAAATATCAGTCGCAAAGGGGCAGATTCTGAGAATCTGCCCCTTTGCAAGCGGTATTTAGCTTGATGCATCTATGCCCATGTGTTTTTAAAAAAACATCTAAGTCACCTTACTGTCATACATCCTTAGGTTATGGTATTTTCTCCCTGGAGTTTCCTTGACCCCTTTCATCTTTGTATTCTTAAGTATGTCACCCGCCACAAATTGATGCGCCGTAATGACAAAATATAAAATATATGCGTGAATAAATGTGTGATTTTTTTCTCTTGAATTATAGTAAACTAAACAGCTTAATCAAGTGGAAAAAAAGTAATTTGTTCTAGCTACTTCTTACCGGAATGCATCCAATTTTGGACACACCTGCCCCATATATATATTTCTCTGTATTTGTTTCTTGATTTGTTCAACACAAAATTTGCTCTGTGATAATATGTTATTGTAAATACAAGTGAGTTCCATGTGAAAACTTGTTGAAAGTTAGTGCTCAAGACTGCTGCTTGCTGGACAGCTGCCCTGGAAGACTGCTGCCTTGCTGTGCCCTCTGCTGCTTCCTCTGACTGGACCTCCATGCCTTGTCCCAGAGTGTCTCCAAGAGCTTGCTGACTAGCCTTCTGTTCTGCAAAGACTCAGAGACATCAAAGTCTTTAATCATGCTCTTGTGCCTGGTTCATTGGAAGTGAACCTAGGTGCTTGCTTCAGTGGAAACAACGCATATTCTGCTGTGACAAGCAGAACCGGCACATCTCTGCTATTGCTAGAACAGAATCGGTGCATAGTACTTGCTGCCCGAGCATCACCATTGAAACCGCAGCATCAGAACGACCCTCACTTCAGAAGGACGATCGACGAATCCTAGTTTGCATGGAGAAACCCGGCACATAGGCTATGGAACCAATGCACCACAGAACTAGTGCTTCGTCTCTGGAAACCAGTGTGTCGCCATTGTTACGTGGAGAACATCAGAGCATCTCCTTAACTGTGGGTCTGACACTGGCGCATCACTCGACTGCACCTCGCATCTTGTTGCGTGAGACCAGAATTAAGGTGCTTTTGCTCAGTGGGCCCTCCGTGGGTCTAATATCTGGTCCACACTCCATTGGGGTCGGGCTGAATTCTTGACTTTGCCCTGATCTGGTGCAACCAATTAACTCTTTAAGCTCTTCTTGCTTCTTAGTGCTATTTTTACATTTATTCTTTAAAAATTCATATCTCGACTTCTATTTATTGAATTGTTGTTGTTTTGGTCTTATTTTATATAAAAGTCATACTTTAATATTCTAAACTGCTGTGGAGTCTTTTTGTGTTGTTTGAACTATTTTACTGTTTTTTATATTGCACAAATACTTTACACATTGTCTCTTAAGTTAAGCCTGACTGCTCTGTTCCAAGTTACCAGAGGGTGAGCACAGGTTAATTTAAAGTGTGTTTCTGACTTACCCTGACTAGGATTGTGGTTCCTGCTTGGACATACCTCTGCCAACCAGAAACCCAATTTTAAACAGTAGGCATGGCATTTGTTATTTTGGGGGAGTATGACACAGGTGGTTTGTAAGTGGGTGTCATTAGAGTAGGCATTGTCTGTGCCATTACACAAAGTTTTGAGGCTCTGTCAGTATACTTACTTACTTACGCTTATTACCCTTCCTCAGGTATAGGTCATCAACCAGGGCTCTCCAGCCACCTCTTCCTGGGGTTTTCTTCCAATCTGATTCCAGGTTTAACCCATCTCCTTTCGTTCAGATTAAAGGCCTTGAGGGCAGGTGTTTCTTTTTATGTTCCCTTGAGGGTTCCAAGTGAGGGATTGCCTGCTGGTGTTTGATGCGGACTTGTGGGTGGTGTGACCGATCCAACCCCAGCATCTTTTAATGATTTCTTCATCAGCAGTGTTTTGGAAAGTCTGCTGCCATAGGTCATTGTTGCTGATGGTGTTTGCACTGCAGAGTTGGAGGCAGGGGTTGATGAAGGTCTGGACTTTACTAGTGGTGGTCCCTGATGTCATACAAGTTTCTGCTCCATACAGAAGTACCAAATTTATGTTGGTGTTAAAGCATTGTTTTGCAGCGTTAGGTCCTTGGAGCTCCAGATCTTCTTTAGCTGAATGAAGGCAGACCATGCTTTGCCAATTCTTGCATTGATGTTGTTGTCTGCCCCGTCCTGCTTGTCTATGACACTGCCCAGGTAGGTGAAGGCCTCAATCTCTTCCAGTACATTACCTGCAAGGATGACTGCAGTTGTGCTGGCTGTGCTAGCTTTCAGGATCTTGGTTTTTCCCCTATGGATGTTGAGGCCAGTTGTGCTGATGTGGCTGCGACTTTGTCTGTCTTCTCTTGTATCTGCAGATGGGTATGGGAAAGTAGGGCCAGGTCATCTGCAAACTCCAGGTCAAAGACCTGCATCCAAGGTGTCCAGTAGATCCCATTTCTTCTCCTTGCTGTGGACGTTTTCATGAACCAGTCGATGGCCAGCAGGAAGAGAAAAGGTGAGAGTAAACAGCCCTGGCGGACTCCGGTCTTTACTTCAAAGGCTTCCATGAGTTCAGAGCCCTCCTGGCTGATAGCGTTAGCATCACTGCTACATCCTGAGTATTTGGGGTACCCTGAGAGTGTATTCTCTTTGTCGTGTCCAGAGTACAGCAGCATTCCCCTTAGTGCCAGTCTTTTCTGTCTGGACTGTGTTCATCTTGTCTTGATGATGCCAAGCAGGGCAAGGTTCTATTTTTTTCTTCTCTGCTTCCACTTGGGCTCTCTTGCCAGTCTCGTACATGGTCGTCACATTCCATGTCCCGATGGTAATGGTCTTAGTCGAAAGCAGGAGGATCAGCTTTGTGGCTTCCAGATATCTCTTGCATTCACCACAAGGCATCATAGCCCTCTGTGAATGAGATTCCCTTCTCCCCAAGACCAGGATGTGTTTTTGTTGATGTTTCTGTAGTTAGGATTTTTTTTTAAATGTTGAGATAGCTAGCCCCACGCATTACCCTCCTTCTTTTTCTGCTGGGCTTGAAACCGCCCATGGCATAGTTAGAATCAGCATAACAACAGTGATAAAGGGAGGGATGAGAACCTGTAACGTATGCATTATTGGCGAGATAGTTCATTAAGTGTAGGAGCCTGCAGCAGAAATCTTTGTTCCACTTGCAGGCACAGCTTCGAATTTCAGTAACACTTCTCAGCCTCACATCCTTCAGTGGTTGATAAAATCAGAACCATTGAGTTGGGAACAAAAAACATAAGTCCCACCTCAGCTGCAAGGAGTTGACTTGCAATGCATGAGTGCGATGTGCAATAGAATGTTACGGAAAGAGAGGAAGCGTGTATTGAAGCTACTGCAAGCCATCTCAGAGGTGTGCACCCCTATATAATCATGAAACTCTGCATCCTGGTTATGGGAAGTTACAGTGCAGGCCGGCAATAACACATTGTACCCATGTCCAAGGGCTAATGTTTATTTACTTTTACAACAACTATTAGACTTTTACCAAATCATATCCAACACATTGACTACTACAATATGGTATATTTTTATCACATGAATATGGGGAAGGTGATGAGAGGAAACATCAAGTATTTAAGCTAAAAAAAAGTGTGCCAATATTCCCAATGGGAACTAATCATTGTAGAGATCTATGTGTAAGACGAATGTCATAGGTTTGAATACTGGCAGCTCCACTCAGACTTTGATTCTTCTAGGTTTGATACAATGAGTAAGATTAAACTAGGTAATAATTAACATCTTTCATAAATGTAAGAGACCAGAGAAATTGTAGTTATTACCATACATAAAATCACCCACATAAAGGCACACCAACTACTGCCTTTGCCAGAGAATGTCCTGATAGTCCTATTTGGCTTGTAATATGCATGTTATGCCTGCTTTTTAGAACGTTATCCCAGTGACGGTTGAGTGGCAGATTACTCATAAATATCAGTCTAAGAAAATGATTGGGTAATAGAGGGACATATGTGGCAACATTTAAGAACGCCAGCAGGCTTCAAGCAGCAGAGGAGGACCATCTCAGACTGCTCAGTAGCGGCAATCAACTTGCACCCCATAGCATGCGAGTCAGAGCATAGGCTTCTGTCTACTCCCTGCTCAGACAAGTCTAGCAGCATAACCCAATGCTATGTTCACCCCTCTGCACATTGTGGCTGGTGATCTCAGTGTATTAGGGCTGTCAACGATTCATTTCATGCAGTTTTCTCCCCTTTATACATGTTGCATAAGAGTGCATGCTGGAACAGGTTTATTCATCTTATTGAAGCATGTTGGGACCGGAATGTACCATGATGTACAGTTGTGTACCATACCTGCATGCCTGAACTGCATGGCCATGCCACACACTAATCGTGTTCACAAGCTTTGATCTAGAACCGGTCTCTGACTATGAACTGGGCGGGGCACACCAAGCAAAGCCTCATAGTGACAGGGCACTCCAGTCCCTGTCATTGGTTATATTTGTGGTGGCAGCGTACCATGAGTTTTGAATTCGTGTCAGTCTTTTACCTGTGAGGCATGAATGTGCGGTTACAGGCCCTTTCACCTAAAGTTCCGCTGCTCATGAAGAACCCAGAATCCTGAATGCGACCCGAGCGTTGTACGAGTGAGTTAGATGTAATAGTGAGCCATGCATGAATGATACTGGCCTGCGGGTTTCATTTTGGAAGTCCAGAGCATGGGCCAGAGTACAAGATGGAGGAGAGGTTGCTTTCTCCAGATACCATATGTGGATTGCTGGTATCCATTAGATGGGAGCGGAAACTAAAACGCTATGGTAAAGAAAGAAGAGTCAAACCTTCCTTATAAGTGCCAACACACTTGCAGATACATTGGCCTTTAAATAACTCTGACTGCAGGTGCCATTAGGTAAATGGCATGAGGTTCAGGGTGTGGCCTTCAGTATCTGTTGTTAGGAAAAGGAGCCCTTCGAAAGGCCACCGATTCTTATCTCTCTCTTCCTGATCTCTATGAGGGTCGTAAATAGCTGGGTGTAGCCTGCTCTCGCCTCTTTGAAATTCTGTGGGGGGCTCTCTACCTGGAGTCAGTCCTGCTAGGCGCAAAACCCTTGCAGACAGAGGCCAGGGGTGCAGGGTGGCAGCCAGGACACATGAAAGGGGAACCAATCCAAACTGGTTCCACGGAAGCCGACCTAGACTATGCATCTTCTGCCTGCAAAATCGGTTTAAAAATGGGAGCTCAAGACATATCGCTGTTCACTGTTGTGGTCTCTCTCTTCTACTGAGGTGGATGTACTCCACAGAGGACTTGAGTAACACTATGCAGCCTAGATTTGGTGTTGCACTGATAGCCACAAGGTGAGGGAACATCTCCTAGAGTCGATCTTGAAGGAGGAATTACTGGACCGTGGTGGGTGCAAAGGTATCCTATCTATGAGTGAGGGAAGATAGCACAAATTGAGGGAGATATGGAGGAGCAGATCGTGGATGGGGCTGCTGTTATTAACCCTGGGGTAGGGCCTGTCTGACAGAGACGCAATAAGCAAGTGCACTGAATGACTCGCTATGCTGCTGGATTGAGAACCGATCCGTCTTCATCATATATCCCGTCGTAGCTGGAAGGAGTCTAGAATGGTGTGCCCATGCAGTAGGCACAACTGAAGCCAGGTAAGCACCTGCTGCTGGCCCATGAATGACCACAGCACTCACAGTGTGCTGTGGGTTCAGAACCAGTCATAAAGATTACATGACCTGAGAAGTGCCGTATAGATACCTCACGAAGAATCGAGGTCATCGCCTAGAGGCACTCTGTGCTGAAGATAGCCCCCAGCATCTGCCCCACCAAGGAATTATCATCTGCCAGGCATGTATTGTCACCACCACTAAGAAGTGCCAAGTTCTCACCGGAGTGTTGGAGTGAGCTGCACTGAGAATCAAGTAACCAAAAGAGTGCTGGAGCAAGCCACAATCTGCAGCCCACGGCCCGGAAAAAGGCCCACAACAGAAGCCTCCGCTTTTGACATGATGCTCCGATCAACGTGCTGAATTGACGGTTGCCACATGTCTCCTGGGAAGACTGCAGAGTGTCGCCTGAAGGCTCCTGCTGCCGATGCGACCCCCCTACCGCAAGATGGCCAAATGCGGCCTGCACTAATACTACGAACTTGATGAGAGAGTGAATGGGCCTAGGCCAGAGAAACTCTTGGCTAACACTAGTTCAAAGGAGGGGGAATACGAGCTGCACCCTCTGATCTACCTCCAACACTGAACCTGAGGGAGGAAACACAGGGACCCACAATGGGCAGGGGGAGAACTTTGACATTTTATATTTTCTGTGTGTTCTAGAAAGAGAAGCACTGGGCTGGATATTGATCTTATTGTGCTGCGGGGAGGGTGCTATTTTTTCTTGAGCCTAAGTGACCCCAACACTAACCTCACTGAAAAGCCTGTGACTCCTCGCCTTTGCTGTTACCGGGAGTAATTGCACAAAGGGTTGTACTTGGCCCAGTTCACAGAGGCAGAGTAGGGCGGACCCCGTAATGGCAGTAGTATAAGGCCTCAACCCCCACTATTGGGGCGCTGTAAGTCCTGCGGCCCGTGGTCTCATGAATGGGTTCTAATAAGACACCAGACCTGAAAATAATGTTTTGTAATTGCAAAGTCTAGCACTTTCAAAGTTGTGTCCCCATGATGTGCAGTAGTGAACCCTTTGGGGGTGGGCGAGGAGTGCATAGATGGGGCAGGCATGGGTGCTGAAGGAAAAAAAAGTATCTTCTAGCATTGATTGGGCTCTGAAGGTCAAGTTGTGTTCAGAGCGTTATCCCAAGTTCCTCCCACGGAAGGAGAAGGTGATGGTACCAATGTATATAAAGAAGCTTTACAGAGAATGGAGCAAAGGTTTACACCTATTACCAACATAGCCCTAAATAGGTAAATTTTTTCACAAGAGTACAAAACGAAAGTGAATCCTTTGATGGGTTTCTAACTTCCTTGATGTTGTTGTGCTTACACTATCAGTTTGGCGAAATGTGCAATGAAATGATCAGAGACTAAATTATAGTACATGTTAAAAATAAAAAGACTCAACAACGGTTATGGGAATTAGGAGACCCAAAGTTATCGGAGACAATATCTATTGCCGAAGCTCTGAAGCAATCTGAGAAATGGATGCTCACCGTTAAGAACACTAGTAGTAATAACTCTGAATCAAGCGAAGAGGTCTGTGCTGTCAAACACACAGAAGCACAGAGATATGATAATAACACTGCAGGATCAAATTTTCCTCGTGGCAACAACTATGGAGGTTTCAAAAAAATTGACAGAAATTAAAGATCTGGTATTTGCTACAGGTGTGGCAGCAGGATGCACATGGCCTCTTATGGAGGGAGTCCTGCCATTAAGAAAGAGTGTAGGAAGTGTGGTCAAATAGGACATTTCACTTCTGCCTGTAGAGATTTAAGAAAAAATAATATTACTAATCGTGGTAAATGTTATGTTAATTTATTTTTTATAATGCGCACAGCTACCCAACAAGAGTTTCCCAGCGCAAGCCAACAGAAGCACAACAGTGATCTAGCATTAGCAATATTGATTAAAAAAACAGGTTTTTAATTGTTTACGAAAGTTGGGAAGCAGCTTCTCCCTCCTCATTACAGCAGGCAAGGAATTCCACATGGTGGGTCCCAGTAGAGAGAAGGAACGACCACCCATTCTCGACAGTTTAATCCTAGGAATCACAAAAAGCTCTTCCGCAGAAGAACGAAGCAGTCGAGAGGGATGGTAAGGGTGTACCAGATCTTGTAAGTATTTAGGAGCAGAACCAATCTTAATTCTGAACATGTAACATAGGGCCTTAAATTTTATACGATGTTCTACTTTAAGCCAATGTAGTTCTCTCAGAGCGTTACCCGTGTTGTACATTCTGGGAAGTCCACAGAGCAATCGGGCTGGAGAATTTTGCACCGCCTGAAGCTTTCGAAGTACATCCCTGTTAGACCCCAGAAAAAGGACGTCGCTGTAATCCAGGCGAGATGTTACAAGTGCCTGGACCACTGTCTTTTTGGTGTCCATATGGAGCATCCAGATTATTTTTCTTAGTCATTTTAAGATGGTAAAACAGGTGGCTGCAATTTGTCCTGCCTTTTGTTTCATTGACAATTTATTGTCAATAATAACGCCTAGATTGCATACCTGAAAGGAGGGCTTGGGTAAGGGCCCCATTTCGTCAGGCCAATGTTGAGGGCCCCAATGTTCAGAATTTTTTCCGAAGATAAGCACTTCCGTCTTATCCCCGTTTACCTTAAGCAAATTGAGCTGCATCTATGCTGTGATGTTTCGCAAGCCCAATTGCAAAGTAGACGGGTCCTGATTCCTATCACCCGACAAAGAAAAGATGATTTGAGTATCATCGGCGTATGAAAACAGTGTAAGCCCTGCTGCTTCAGCAATCACTGCTATGGGCAGCACATAAATGTTAAAGAACAGAGGGCTCAAAATAGAGCCCTGAGGTACTCCATACTGGGATGTAAAGGACTTTGAAGTGGCCCTAGAAGAGAACACCTGGAAGGTACGCTCCGATAGAAAAGAGGACAACCAGCCAAGCGCCGAACCAGCAATGCCCAGTGCATGTAAAGATTTTATTTGTGCATTTCCGAAAATAATGACATTGGGCCATATGTAGGTGGGCAAATACTGGTCGGTCAAACCGAAATTCTGTAAATTTCGGCTTTACCGACCGGTATTTAGCCCTGTGCGATGTACGTATTACCGAATGCGATCGGTAATAATGAATCGGTAAATCGTTACCAATTCCTTATTTACTGATCGGTGAACATCGAAACAAACAATACCGAATCGGTAAATAACAAATCGGTAATAATTCCGAAAATGCGATTGTAGCAAAATTCGATAATACCGAATTTGACCAAAATCAGTATTAACGAATCAGGATTTACCACTGATCCTGAGCAGGTGGTAATCAGGTGCAGTGCATAGAAACAGCCCCAAAATGCAACAGTGTGAACACAATGGCAGGCCTCTACCTCATAGCAAGGCGGCTACGTTTGAGAGCAGCAGGAGTGAGGATTTGGAGACGGGAAGAGCGGGTGTAGAGACTGCGTGTTACATTGTTCCAATTGACTGAACCAGAAATCCATGAGAGGTACAGGCTGCACCCATACACCATCCTTGACCTCATACGGGACCTGGAACCATATCTTGAGCATCAGACACGCAGGGCGCACGCAATACCCACCCATGTACAGGTGCTCTGTTGCCTGCACCTCCTGGCCTCAGGAAGTTACCAGGGTGTGATAGCTGCAGTAGGTGGTGTGTCACAGAGCTGCCTATCCAGATTTTTCAACACCTTCCTGGACGCCATGATGGACCGAATGCATCATTACATAACCTTCCCCAGTACACAGGCGGAGCTGCAGAAGACCAAGCTGGATTTCTACCAAATGGCACTGTTCCCACACGTAATAGGCTGCGTCGATGGGACCCACATACCAATTTGCCCACCTGCAGCAACAGAATACATTTACCGCAACCGCAAGTCCACTCACTCCATAAATGTGCAGGTGATATGTGATGCAAACTTCATCATAACTGACATTGTGGCAAAATTCCCAGGGAGTACCCACGACTCGTACATATTCAGGAACAGTGGTATCCATACACGTCTGGCTGCTGGTGAATTCGGAGAAGTATACCTACTAGGTAAATCAATGTGACAAACCCTGATGTATACCTTGGCTCAACCTATTGGTGACACAAATTAATGGCACTTTCTTTTGCATTTAGGTGACAGCGCATATGCCCTCCGGTCTTACCTACTCACACCATATCTCAACCCATCCACACCAAGGGAGAGGAGATACAATGTGGCACATTAGAGCACACGAAAAGCAGATTCCGTTACCTCCACAAAAGTGGAGGTGCACGTCAGTACAGCCCCATCAAATGCTGCAAAATAATTGCAACATGTGCAATGCTACATAATCTAGCCACAAAAAAAGGAACAGCAGTGTAACTAACTGACTCTGAGGACGAGGGTGAGGACAATCCCCAGCCAGAGCCCTGCGCAGCTGGTGTTGCAGTAAAACAGGATAAGAGACACAGACAGGCTGAGATAACGTGCAACTATTTCTGAGTAACGAGACAGAGCCAGTTACTGTATTTGTGTAATCGTGTTTAATCAGCACACCACCAGGATCTAAACCAGTGTCCATACAGACATGGGTTACATCACCCATCAAATGTGTCCCAAATCCCAGTAGGATCTATTTCCTGTGCCCACACGCTGCATTTCCACGTTCCCTGGCCACACTGTCTGTACTGTCGGTATGTTCCTGGGCAGCGCTGTGGCGTTCGCTGTGCCTCCTGACCTCGATGGGAGAGGGCGTAATGCTACCATGGCTAGTAGCCTCCTCACTGTCCCCCCCGCTTCCATAGTGGCCGCCTTCACATTCTGCAGCAGTTCCAGTGCAGAGGTCATTGACACCAGACCCCTACAGAGGTTCACTGCCTTGGTATAGGCCTGGAGTTTCTGCCTCTCCCTTCGCCTACAAAGACGGTCCTGCTCCAACTGGCTGCCGAGGTTGTCCACAGAAGTCGCAATGTCTCTCATGCCCTCAGACATGTTGTCGCCCATTGCACTTATGCCCTTTTCAAGTCGGTACATGTGCTTGTTCATGTGAGCCACCTCTCTATGCAATGATCGCATCTCTCTCCATTGCAGCGCTGGCTTAAGCATGTTGCCTTCCAGTCCAGCAAAGACACTTTCACCATGTTCCGAGCCTTAAGGACTGGCTGGCCTTGCCCTGCGGCGTCTTGAGGATGTGTGGGGGTAGCACAGCATGCTGGGCATGCATCTTACCTTGTTTCCTGGCAGCTCTGGCCGAGCTGTCTGCGTCTCCCACGCCACTCACAGTCTCCGGCTGGAGGGTGGACTCTACCATCAGTTCCAGTGATGTTGGTGCAGGTGCTGTGTTCTTCCCTCCACCAGTTTTGCCGGCCTGCCTATGCCTCTAAGCCATCCTTGCCTTCGCCGTCTTCCTAAGGTCATACCACCTTTTCTTGATGTCCTCTATGGAACGCTGGGTGACCCCAAGTGCAATGATTTTACTCTGGATCCCAGTCCAGATCTGTCTCTTCTGAGACTCAGGCACATGGAGGGACTGCTTTCCAAAAAGCTTCTCATGGTCCTGGCTCACATCTTTATTCATCATTAGTACCTCCAGCTCCTTCTCGCTGAACTTTAGCTTCCTTTTCCTTTCTGTTCCCTCCTTCTCTCTCTCCTGGCTTGCCATTGCCAAGGTTTGTTTTTTTAGATTTGTGGATGTGGGGCTCTGTTGCTCCTGGATCCTCAGCTCACCTGCCTGCCTCACAGTCAGCTCCAGGTTCAGTGCAGCTGCCTGGGTGTGGCCTGTTTGAGAGGTAATTGGGATACACAGGATTGGCTGATTCATCAAAAACTGAATTTTTGAATTACCAAATCGGTATTTACCGATTTGGTAATGGATTCAGTAATGCCGATTCGGTATTGGTGTTTCAGTATTTTTTTTTACCGATTGCTACTGATTGCTTCCGAATCTGTATTTGTTACGGATTTTTACAGAATCGGTAGATTTTACCGAATGTTTACGTACATCAGATTTACCGATTCCTTAATACCGAATCTGTAAAATTCGGTATTAAGGAATCGGTATTTCACGATTACCTACATATGGCCTATTGTGTGCAAATATGAATGTGGAGGTTGTACTGAAGATAACAAGGGTTTTGTGTTTTCCCTCTCTGAAGGAATTTCCAGCGTGAATGGGTCTAACTCGAAGCACATCAAAAGCCATCCTATGTGCGTAGTTGAGATTGCTGGTGTGAATCTGGACCTCATGGCTGATTCAGGTTCTCCATGGACCATTATTTCAAAAGAATATTTTGTAAATAAACTAAGCACAGTGTTAGATTTCACTAAAGTGTTACCTTCTAATATCATTGTGGAGAGCTATGATGGGTCCAGAATAGAAGTAATTGGTTATCTGGATGTGAACCTACGTTTAAGACCAGAAATACGTTGATAAAAATGTACATAGCGGTCAGGCGGGTAAATGTATTAGGATGGAAAGATCAATGGAAGTTGGGAATTATTCTAAATCCTCGCTCACAAGAACTTTTAATGTTACACAAAAGTTTGTGCTTAGAAAATTTTGCTGTTGTTGCCCCGGATGAGAAAGAATACTTCATAAAAGAGACATTCAAAGATGTTTTTTTTTTAAGAGTTTTATATAACGCAAACTTGTCCCGAATCGGGTATCAGAGCGCTTTACATAGTACCAGCTACATTACATGAGGACACACATTCATTTTTGTTAGGCATGGGGAGATTAAGTGATTTGGCCAGAATCACAGGATGTTTGGCGTCGTTACCAAGACTTGAACCCAGATCCCCAGGTCCGAGGTCGAGCTTGCTAGCCGTTAGGCCAACTCCTCTCCCCTGATGTGTTAGGTAAGCTACACAACTTTACACACAAAATCAAATTCAAAAATTGTGTCGTGCCTGTGAAACAAAAATTGAGTGGTGTGCCCATAAATGTCATGGAGGAGCTGAATTGTATGTTGGATGAATTAGTATCAGAAGGCATCATTAAGCCTATCAACTCAGCCAACTGGGTTTCTCCCAATTGTTTTAGTAAGAAAACTTTGCACAAATTTGAGAGTCTGTGTCTATCTCAGGGCACTCAATGCTAGTATTATTGTAGATTGTCATCCCCTCCCCAACATTAATGTAGTTATCTCAATGTTGGAAGATGACAGAGTGTTCTCCACATTACATCTCAGATCGGCATACCACCAAATTCCCCTTACCGATCAATCCAAGAGTCTCACTGCTTTCATCACACCGCAGGGTTTGTACCAGTATACCAGGATGCAGTTTTGGCCTAGCCTCTGCGGCCTCAGTGTTTCATTGGGTGATGTTCAACATCTTCAGGGATGCTGACAAATACGTTGTGTTTTCAGGATGACATCCTTATTTTTTCATGTAATGTGGAAGAGCATGTTAAACACCTATTGGAAGTGTGTGAAGGTTGAGGAGAAGTGGTTTAACTTTGAAAGCTACCAAATGTAAAATTTTTAAAACCTCTGAGGAGTATCTAGGACACATGCTGTTTGGAGACGGTGCAGTGCATAAAAAAATCAAACGTTGATGGTATCACCAATGCCCCTTCCCCCACGAACAAGGAACAATTGCTTTCATTTGCAGGCATGTGCGAATACTAAAGTAAATTTGTGAAAAATGTTGCCTCTTAGAAGGTTACTAAGACACAATGCTACTTTTGCATGGAAGCAAGTGCAACAACAAGCGTTTGAATCCATTAAAACTGACATCCTTAAGGCTCCCACACTCAAACCTCAAACAAGGACTATGTCATCACCGTGGATGCCAGTTTATACGGAATTGGTTATCGAGAAAGAACTGCTGGCCTGTGTGTGGGCGATTGAACATTATCGAAACTACATTAGGGGAAGTAAGTTCATATTAAGGACAAACCATAAACCTTTAGTCAATATTCTCTCCCCAGGTGGAGGGTGGCATTCCATGGCTCGCATTGAGAGACTACCTCCAGGTTGCAGGAGTACTGTTTCAAACCAGAGTTTGTCCCAGGTAAGAAAAATGTTATGGCCGATTTCATGTCTCGTCTTCCTTGTCAGCACACTGATGAAGACAATTTTGACGACTCTGACGTGGTCACCCCCATCCAAGATGTAGTAACAGGGACATTTGAGGGTATCACTGAGGAATTTTGGAAAATTTCTGAAAAACAAGATCTCTCATGGCAAACCATTAAGAAGTACATCTTGGAGGGTTGGTTGGATAAAAAAACATGTAGCAGAGGAATTCACGCCCATGTTCAGAGTCTCTGATGAGTTGGAATTAGAAGGAGAATTAATATACAAAGGTGGGAAGTGTGTATCACCTTTTGGCATCCAGAAGGTCATTTTGGAGTTTGCACACAAATCCCACCCTGGTATGTCAGCCATGAAACGCTTGATCAGAAACTATTTCTGGTGCCCAGGAATAGATCGTATGGTTGATCGGACTGTTAGAGAATGTGAGGTTTGCATGGGTAGTGAGAGGATGATGAAACTCAATGTACCCCCTTAAAAAGTTCTGACTCGCCTGTCGAGCCATGGACAGGTCCCTTCATGTGTCTACCCCATGATTCACACTGTGCCCTGGTCCTGGTGGACTATCACTCCAAATGGCCAGAAGTGGAATTTGTATCCAATTCTTCCACTAACATTTTTATTGAGTTTTTCAAGGAAGTATTTTCCAGGGAGGGTTGTCCCTCAGTCATGGTCACCGACAATGGGGTGTAACTCACCTCTAAAGAAATGGAAAATTAAGTCCTTCTCCAATGAAATGGTAAGTGAGGTTGCTCAAAGAGTAGAATCCAAGCAGGTCAAAACCAAAAAATGGTATGATTGCAAATGGAATACCAAAAGCCCCAATTTCAGGATTGGTGATTGGGTCAGAGTTAAGAAACCTGGTTTCACCTCTAAATGTTCCGATAGATTTGGTAAACCAATGAAAATTTGTAAAGTCTTTAACAACAGTGTCATCACACAAGATGGCAAACTATGGAATGTCAAATGTGTCGCAAAATGCCCATCTGTACCTAGTGATGTGGGAGATTTCTCTCTGAGGTTTCTCAACTTTCCTGGAAATACAGTGGCCTCTAGGGTCAAGGCATCTTTTCGTTCAAGATTTCCTCCCAAGAGACTGTCCGACTATAATATATAGCTTGTTCTTATGCATATACTGTTTTCCTTTTTGTGGACAAAGGGAGGTGTGTTTATTACATTCTCCCTCTTCCCTTTTCCATAATGCCTGCATCTTATAATGTGCATTCTAGTTCTTTTTAGCACATTGAGTCTGCTGTTAGGCACTCAGGTCAGTTGCACTGTTCCAGTTTGCTGACCAGTTGTACCTTTTTGCTGTGCTGCGCTAAACTGAATAATCTCATTTAAACCTGAACTTCTCTTCATTTTAACAGTGTCCCTTCCTGTACATAAACAAACTTTTTTTTAAATGCCATTTTGTCACTTTCATGTGTTCTGCATGAAGCAGCACACATGAAAGTGACAGAATGGCATTTTAGGATTGTTGATGTTCAGGATGGGACACCTTCCTACACATAAAAAAGCACCTCCCCTGCATGCAGACACCCATGCACTATGGTGCAAGGGTGCCTGCGTTGACGCTAAGTTGCTAAACTTAGCAACACGGCCGGGGGAAATGCAAGGCTACACCACATTCTTGTAAATATGGTGCAGCCTTACGTTTCAGAAGTGGAAGGGCATGGCATTAAGCCAAGGAGGCTAACACTGCGCTCCGCCACTTTCTTGTACATATCCCCCTGAGTGTCCCTGCAATGGCACTTCAGGGTGAGAACCCTGCAGACGATGGCTGAAAAGACTGAACTGAGCACCAACCCATGTACCAAGCGGGGCTGCTCCAGTGATACCTTGGTACATATCCATCAAACTGACTAAGTTAGAAAGAAAGTCGGAGTTCCATAAGCCAGTATCAATTGTAATACATAACGACTTCACACAAAATTATTTCCTTGCATTATAGCATCAGTATAACTATACCGAAAGAACTCAAATAGTCGAACAATTAAATGACTTGAATCAAACTTATAAAACATCAACCAATGCAGTTACATTATTTTTAGGTCCCCTGTTTCCCAAACAAGATTTTGAAAAGGAAGCAACGAGCATGCAACAAGCTTGAGGGAATATTCAAGCCTCCCAGCACCATGAAATTGCTTTATTTTTTACATCTCCTTCATTGAGCTTCCCTGAATGGTCATTATCCTGACTCCAACAAGCAAACATCCGAGTGCTGCAAGGTCCATTTTATTACTACTTCCAGCCCTAACGCTCCTCTAGTCCCCATAAAAGCATTGCAGCAGTTGCAGTTGAAAATCCCTGCCACAGGCTGCCTTTTAAAAGAAGCCAATAGCCGAATTAGCATGGACTCTGGACTCGTACACTCATGGTGGCTCCCGCAGTCCTTGAGCCAAATATGGCATCCGTGTGTGATTGACAGTGCAATGGGGATCTCTGTGGCTGGGTGAAGAGACACCACTCCAGCTGCAAGGTTGCCAGTCAAGGTCACCATCCTAGGCGGGAGCCGCACTCCAGTGGAGGGGCTTAAGATGCTCCAGATGCGAACCCGCCCCTGCCACGCCTGTACAAGCACATGCAGAAGACAAGTGCATGCTGTAAGCGCGTGCCATGCATGCCCAAAAATGATGCATATTGACGCCTGTGCTATATACTTACAATCATGCTTATAACGGAAGCCTGTAACCGCGTGCAGCAAATATTTCCAAATGCCTAATGTAAACTTGGACTACAGAGTGAATTATTCCATCCTAACTGAGATGCCATCTGCCTAATTTATAAATGATGTCCAGACTAGTGGTCCTTTATTAAGCATTTGCAGGAACTGCCCTCATGGTGGTTCCTGTCAATACCTTGCTCTGCACCAAAGAGTTTTCTTTATTATTTTGAAAGGTCAATCGCAAAACAGGATTTTTATTTTGAAACAAAAAAGTAATGCCCCCTTGCCATGGGAATGTGGAGAATATTGGTTCTGTTTGGTACAAGAATGATTCTTGGTTTACTGAATAATAACAAAACCTTTCAGTAATAATCAATGAAAAGGAAAAAGAAGAAAGGACAAAAACCATGAATCAAAAAACACAAAACAAAAAAACACACCAAAATTCGATCAATCAAAGTCTGTATTGAAGGATAAATCTGTATATTCTTTGATATTAGGTTTGGTGATCATTGCGGCTGTCATATCCTTTTTCAGATCTTCAATGAGGTTGGTTAGCATGGAAGGGAGGGAGGATAGTTTCTCAACAATTGGCCCGCAGATCAAGATTGCTTCCAGTTGGGCTTGTGTTATTAATGTGTTAAGATTCCCTCATTTTCCGCTTATGCCTCCGACGTATAGAGCCAGGGTGTTAAGGAGTGTCAATTGTGTATCCATCTTTTTCTGACTGGTACTGAAGTGTCTCCACCGATTGTTGCATTGTACTTAGCAGGGAGGAGTACACATTTATTGTTTGCAAGGGAACTGTGTTATTTGGGAGGGCTCTCCTATTGGGGTCCGTATCTAAGTTGCCTTTGATGCATTTGTCGGAACTAGTTGAAGGAGATCTGTGCGTGAACCCTTTTGGGGAGTCCAGCAAATAGGAGGATGCCACCATTTCGGCCCATTTCTGGGTACCATGAGAGAGAGGACTCCCAGCTCATCCTCCTGTATCTCATGTGGTCCTGCCCCTCTGCAGGTCTTAATGTGGTCCTCCTGGGCCAACGATTTTAGCTGCGAGTTAGGGGAATGGAGAGGGGCCTGCGAGGGACACGGGGTGGTGTACTTGTATCACCTTCTTGTGCTAAGGCTTCCTCCTGTTTGCTGGAATGATTTAGACATCTGTTCCCTCTCTTGCTTTGCTTCTGTGTATCTAGAGAGTAGCAGGCCTTGGCCAGGGTGGTGTGATGGTGTTGAGGTGGTATTTAGGGCTGATGTGCCCCTCCCTTCTGTGGTGTTTTCTCGTGCAATGCAAGTCGTGGGGTGCCTGACCGTGTCTTTGAAATGCTCTGCTGGTGTTTGGGTTTGCAGTAAGTGCTCCACTTGAGCCGTTTGCCTGGCTTGAGTTGAGGTGGACGTCGGACTAATGGTGTCCTTTAGACCCTGTACCCCATTACTAGGTGATGATATGGTGGAGCCTGCATACTTTAGGAAGTCTACTTTGGAGTAGATGTTGGGTTGAGAGAGGGTCTTCATTTGTCCCTCCTGGTCCCAGTATGTTCTTGGTGTTGTGCCGTGTATTGCTGGATTGAGGGGGATTAATGCTGTTTGCTTGTTTTTCCAGATCTCATTGTTTCTGGCCGTCCTTGGCTGAGCCTTGTGCTTACTTGGCTGAAATTGATGGCGGGACCGCTTCCGCACGGTGTACACTCTGTGACGGCTGATGGAACCCTGCATGATGTTTAACCGATGTCAGAGTTTTAAGCGCTGGACGCAGAAGCTGGTTGGAAGTTGGTGGTTGCCGGTAGTAGATGTCACGCTGGTGTTATGCGTAGTGGCCGGGAATGGCGAGGACGTGGAGAAGTGAGCGGGAGAAAGCAGCGGAAACTGTTGGAGACTCTGAGCAGGCGGAGTGTAAGGCCCAAGCAGGGTGGAAGGTCCATGAGCCCCTCACAAGGGCCCCCTAACAATCTAAAGAAGGATCCCCTGTCAGGCAGTCCCTCACCTCTCCCTTAGCCCTGCTACACCTTACATCTCCCCTGCCCCCAGGCTCACCCTGCATTCCTGCAGTCCACAGCCCTCTAGGCCCCTGTTCACCTCAGGGGTGCCTTCCGTTGTGTCCTCCTCTGTGCCCCGCTACTGGTCCTTGGCCGTCACTGTTGCTGTGTGAAAGGTGGCTGCAGCAGGTGTCCATGGTCAGTTGGCCGGAGAGAGAAGGTGACAGGGGGGCAAGCTTGCAATGTATGTCTGCTGGGTTACCGAGCTTGCTGCTGAACTATATGCAGCTCAACCCCCAGATCTTGTTCTAGAGACTGCTGTACCTTTTGCTGAAGTTGACAGGGGCAGGCGAGGTCACCTCAGTCAACTCAGGGAGAAAGTAGAGGGAGTAGAGGAAGTGGGATTGCCCCTCCAGTCCATGCCCGTCCTTTGATTGTCACCTTAGCTGCCCCACTGCCCCTGCGGTCCTCTCTACGCACCTTTATTGGAAGGCACAGTTTATTTACGTATTTAATTTTTTCTCACACTGCACTCAGTCAGAACCCAGTCTGTCTCGCTCCCCCCGTACAGCGAAGTCAGGCGTGAGAGGTGTGGTGAAGGAGGCAGTGAGAGGTGTGGCGGCAGTGGTGCCGGCAACTGGGCACTGCAGGCTGCGGAGATCCAGGAGCATGTGGGGGCCTGTGGTGAGAAGGAGAGGGCTGAATCAGGTACCTGTGGCAGCAGTGCTGGCGAGTGGGGCTCCCCTGGTGTGTCCGCAAGCCACACCCGGATCTAACCAGGCCGCCACCGTGGACCTCCTGGGGCTCTCTCTCAGCGGCAGCCAACTGCCGCACTCGCGGGGTTGTAGAAGTCATGGGAATCACAGGATGTGGAGGTCCAGGCATCTCTGCCTTGAGCCTTGAGGGTGAAGCGGCGGGCCGGAAGCCAGGTGCCTGGGTGTCTGCATACCATTCAACTCACATGGCTCACTCGGCTCAACTCGGTATTGCTGGCACGGTCTGGCTAGCTGGTGTGTGACGTCAGATCCTGGAAGCAGCCTCTTGAGTAGCAAACTCGATTCACCCGAGTAGCAAACTCGCTTCACTCAAGTAGCGACAGACTAAGAGCACACATGAAGAAGAGGCAAAAAACCTGCAACTGCAACTTTGAGTAGGTGGATCAAGTCCCTTATTACAAAGGCCTATGAAGTTGACGTCAAGTCTGTCCATCGGCAATTCAATAAAGATCGACCTGTAGTATGTCTTCTACAGCAGCTAAGTTGAAAGGTGCTTTGATTTCTGAGATTTGCAGGGCAGCTACATGATCTGATTTAGCTAAATTTTCAAAACAATATAGGCTCTCAGAAGTACAAATTATTAATTGGATACCGGGTTGTATCCCTTATTTTAGTGATGACCGATGTCTGCCTGCACACATTGCTATGCTAGCATAATCGCATTAGTAGTTTAAACGCCATTTTGCTACTTTGCCACTTTTTGCACACAACACTATATGTATCTGTTGTTGTAAGTTAACTTGCTTGATTTTCTTCACATGAGAATGGTCTGTGTTTCACATCCCTAAACTTACACGGCAGCCTCTGTCTGTACAGTTTGTGCTCACAGCGTCAAGGTCAAATAACAATGTATGCTGTTGATTCAATGTGATCGACCCACGCTCTAGACATAACATGCACCCAGCTGCAAGAAGCTGAAATTCGAGTGCCTTTAATATTACACTGCAGCCATGTTTGCAGGCACTTGGAGAAAAACGTTTCCTTCTACAAGAGAGCTGGCTGATCTTCTGATGTGATTCACCTAAGCTGATCTTTGAGGTATGGGGTTCCCCGTTGAAACCTAGAGACCTTCTAATATTATTATTATAAAACTTAGCTTCGAGCAAGGGGAGGGTGGTACACAAGGCGCTATATGACCTGTTTCCACTGTCAGTATAATATGATTTCTCCCTTTGTGTTTTATGGAATTGTAACAATGCTGATTATGTTATTTCTAATTGTATACCTGCATATGTTAGCCAAAATATGCATCTTAGAGCACGTAGTTGAAATAAATACTTAAAAACTTTACCAGGTGGACTTATATGAGAAATACAAACGAAAGAGTGTTCTTGATACCCACCATTCCTGAGAGTATTCTAAGTTGCTTGTTCTGGTTTGTCTAATCATTGGTAGCTTCGCGGTAGGACAGAGAACGAATGAGACACTGATGCTAGTCAGATAGGGGTTCTAGGTACTGAGGTGAGTTTCTGGTATACCACAAGTCACTGAGATGCTGGTTTTCTATGCACATTTCGGTGCACACACTGATTCCCCGCAACATGGCACACCTAACGTTTGGTCTTATTTTCGAGATTCTTTAGTAGTTAGTGCTTCTCTTAGTCCACAACACCCTCACTTCTGTTTCCGGTAGACAGTTGTGACGATTTAATCTACCTATACGGATTATGTATAGGTTCATTCAAGCTTGAGATTTATAAAGGTTTGCATTTGTTGAGTTACTGCCCTATTTGTACTATACTTCCTTTAGATTGTTTTTCTTCTCTGTGTCCTAATGGTGATATTGACATAGCTCAGCATAGTCGCGCACCGCTCAGGTGGCATTTTGCTATGTTTGAGGTGCCGGTGATGGTATGGTTCCCCTTTGAGCTTTTCTACTCTTGGGTTACGTTTCCTGCTGTAGATGTGGATGATAAAACATTCCATACATATTCTCACACCGTGATACCAGCGAATTATGTTCCATACAGGACACCAGAGACTCCAATTTCCGCATGGTAGCATCGTATTTGGTTTAATGGCGCCCTCCCCACTCGGTGACTCCGGCTCAGTTGGGACCCTTGTCGATTCCTGGAGCCACTTGGCCAGTCTTGGCCAGTTTCACGCCACATCCTAACTGTTTACGAGTCACTATTGTCGAATTGTGGGAACTATATGCCTCTGTAATTGAGGTGCATAGGGCTCTGGTACAATATGTTACTCGCAACCTCCAGGAGGGGAACCTGGGGTTGCGGCGCACCCAGTTGGAACGGCCGGGATAAAGATCAGTCCCGTCATGGTTAATTTGGTTATGGGCACGCGCCCCTAGGATAAGGATGATGTGCCTTATTTGCTTGCTGAGAAAGTAGACCAACTGGAGGCAGTGTTTCCGAATACAACTCCTGTGGAGAAACACAGGATCCTTACAATTAGTTTGCAAAAAGACTTAGTGCCTGAGGTAACAAATGGTGATACTTCGGGTAGAATATTTGCAGCGGTATATTCAAAGTGCTTCGGCACACCGTCTATGACTGTACTGCCCTCCGTGATCAAGCGTGTACAGGATCAACACTGACCTGCGGCGGCTGTCGAGTTGGGTATGAGGCTTGTTGGCGTGTTTGACGTAGTTTCTGATCTGATCCTTGCCAACTTTCAAGTGTCTAATGCTTTGCACCTTGTCCCTAACACCAAGAAACCCCAAAGGTAACCAAAAATAATTGCAGAGACTTATAAGACCGTTGGTCGCAATAATTTGGGTGTTAAGCATTTTGCTAATACAGCAGCACAACCGCAAACACAGATGGCTAATAAAGACGACCGTCCTAACTTTCCAAAGCAAAATTGGAAGGGTAAAAAACAGGGGAAGCAGCAACAGAAACAGGGTTCGAGTCCTGCATCACCAGTTATGGTGACTGTTGAACGTACATATGATTTGCGCGACCGCACACAAATTAGTTCTCCTGATAGATTTCAGGTTCATGATCAACGTTCTCCTCGTTCTTCACAGGAAACATCAGGCTCACCAGCCGGTGGAGGAGAACGTGGCAGAAGTCGGGGCACCCCACAAGGACATGAGAAGCCCCGCCCAACTGAGAGCAAAGGCAAGCAGGACGACTTTTCACGTCAAAGACCTCAGTTTCAGAAAAATAAGTTTGCTGCATTAACCGCGAGGTATGCCACAGATAGTGAGAACACAGCTTCGGAACCTGACATGGGCATTCACGCTGCTGGACAGTGCAGCGGAGGTTACAATAGTGGGGCAAGCACTGCGCCCATATCTGAAGGCGACAGCAAATGAAACGCTTGTTACCGTGGAAACAGCTGACACTGGATTGGCTCCCCATGACCGACTATATGACATAGTTCTTTTATTTGAAGGTGACATACAATGTGTAATAAAAGGGATTTTTGGGGAAAATCTGACTTCTACGTATGACATTTTGTTAGCAGAGGCAGACTGACACCCGCCTTTTGTTTTGGCAGCTCCGAGAGAGGAGGAGGTTATCCTCCCTAGTTGTGCACATACTGTGCCCAAGGAGCAAGCGCAGAACTTTGCAGAAGAGTGTGCTCGGGTGCTTATACCGGCATTGTACCGTACGCAGGTGGGGTGGAATAAAGTTTTACCACATCACGAAATTCCATTGCAGTCTATGCCACAGCCACAAACCCAATATCCCTTGCGGCAGGAAGCGAAAGCTCCCGTGGCAGAAATTCTTGAACAATTAGTGTATCAGGGTGTGATTGAAACATGTGGGTCACTCATGAATAATCCTCTTTTCACTGTGGCCAAGCCGGATTGGTCGTACCGCCTAGTTTTGGATTATCGGCATTTGAACTCTCATTGTCCTACATGAGCAGTACAAAATACCCACAGTTCTGCGCTGGTCGATTGTCTGATGAGAAAACGGTTTAAAATCACAATAGGCATTTCGAGGCTTTTTTAGTCATAACCTGTCCCCTCTCAGTAGTCAGTGGACAGCGTTTACTTCTGACGGTAAACAAAAACAGTTCAAAAGGTTAGCCATGGGCTACAAAAATAGCCCAGGCGTCTTTGCCGCCTGTGTCGTCTCATTGTTGGATGGCATAGATCCAGATGCATACTCGTATGTTGATGATATTCATCTCACAGATGACTTGACAGCATCACTGTGATGTTTGCGGACTTCGGTTACAAATGTAACTTTGCAAAATCTCATATTGCGGAGTACACAGTTTTGTTTCTGGGCTACGAGCTCCACAACGAAGGTCGAGGTTTAGCACCTCACTTCCTGGAGAAATGCGCAAGTTTACACGTTCCGACAACTCTGAAATAATTTCAGTCATTACTGCTTTTTTTGAATTGCGGGCGTACTTACATTCCCGAATATGCCCGCGTATCAAGCCGCTATATGCCTTGATACAACCTACTTTAACCAAAACATGCTGGCTGCCTGAACATTCAACTATACTGTAATCTTTGCAGTCTGATCTTCTTGAATCGAAATACTTACTAACACGTGACAACGACACAAACCTGGTGATAAGAATAGTGCAGGGCGCAGTGGGTTTCACATACTTGACGTTTAATGGAGACACAGTCCCTATTGCTTACAAGTCACACTTGTACACTTTGGCTGAAATGCGCTTTTCGTCTGTCAAAAAGGTTTTGACAGCAGTGCCGATGGCAATTCTAAAAGAACGAGCGCTGTCACAGGGAAAACGCATGTTGGTTGTTACACCGTATCCTGCCCTTGAGGCAGTGACGAGAGCCAGTGTACCTAATTCAAAAGCTTTACATCCGCGTTGGATACAATGGGCCACTTCATTGACTTCTCCGGATGTTACGTTTATCTTTGACCCCTCATTGCTGACTCAGGAGTTCTTACAGAAAGAATTTGTTCATCCTGCTCCTGTGTCCATGCGCCCGCTTGAGGATTACCATTGTATCATATACACCGACGGTTTGGCGCAACACGCAACGGATTATAAGCACTCTTATTCAGCAGACTGCGTGATAGTGGTTGGTACCATTGTGAATGGAGAAGTCAAGTCTGATGTTGTGCATACGCAGTCATTAGGGGACTGTACCGCCCAGTTGGCAGACCTACGAGCTCTGGGGCTTGCACTAGAGTTTGCGGACCCTCGTGTGACTACATTGAATGTAAGTGACTCTTACTACTGTGTTCAGTCTTTCAACGTCAATTCATTCTTTTGGTCTCAAAATGAATATGGTGATACCAAAGGTAGCACAATCAACCACACAATGCTTTGGGTTGCAGAACTAAAAGAACGTCTGCCTCTCCTGAATGTAATTCATACTCTAGCGCATAGGAGTACACGCTGTTTGTAACAGTCTTGCTGATGAAGTAGCGAAGACGGCAGTGGTGACACACCTAGTAGCGGAAGTTACAAGATCCAAAAGTAAGATTGATGATGACATCTTGGCAGCGTTTGCTGCTACTGAGAATGGAGATAATTACCCTAGAGGTTTCCATTCGAAATACTCTTATCATTTAAGTACTGATAAAGTTCCCTATGTGAGAATTAACGACGTTGGTGACAGATTGATTCCCAACGGGGACCGCAGACAAGCATTGATAACAGCCACTCATGAGGGCATGGCCTCGGTGCGTGCCGGCGTTTCGACGACTGTCACTATCTTGCAGCAACGTTACCGGTGGTGCAGACTGTACAAACAAACGCATGATTATGTCCTTTCTTGTGACATTTGCCAGCAGATTAATCCTTCAACTGCTGCGCGTCCACCTCAGACACAGTTGTACATATCTAATAAACCACTTTGGTGTGTTTATTTGGATCAATGCGGTCCTTTCTCTTCTGATACTGCGTATAAGTTCATCTTAGTTGCAGTGCATTTGTGCCCGCGCTTTATATGGGTCTGCCCACTACCTAGTGCTGATGCTCGAACCGTCATCAGGGATTTACATGTCTTTGTGGGAATTTTTGCATGTGATACCTTCCATTCTGACCAGGGTCCAGCGTTCGCCTCTAAGGCGTACAAGGAAGCCATACGAAATGCTCTTTGGCATAAAGATGTTTGTCCCGGACCTTGATGGTCTGGTTATGGCGGCGACGACCGCACCCTTTGATGTAGATAATCATTCTGCTGTGTTACAGAACCTACAAGAGACTTCTGACAGTCTTGCAAAGGAACATTTGCCCTCCACATCTGTTGCTGCACTACCGATTCCGGTAGCTGGCTGGCTACCTCAAGTTGGAGACCTGGTCCATGAGAAGGTGGAGAACAAGAAAGAGTTTGGCCTCTCTTATCGAGCTTCGGTTCCAGTGCTTGGCATGCAGGGCACAAGAACAGTCATTTTACCTCCACTTCCTGGTTGCAAGAATAACAGGTACATCTCCTTTGACAATGTCAAAATACAGTGATTGGCCGATTTTTCTCAGTCTGACTCCTGCCGTCTCTTGTCCAGCGATGCTGAGAAATTCAGTTTTAGCCCCAGCAAATAAGAACAGGCCTGACATTGCCATTGAGATGCAAATAATTACCAATCCATATTTTAATCCACTGACTTTTGATCTCAATGAAGATGTTGAGTATACCTATCCCTCTGATGTGTCATTGCCTGGTATACACACAAGTCCAGTTGACCAGTCACGCTATTCATTTGACTCTAGCTCTACAAGATCAAGAGCCCCATCGAAAATTTAGCTTTTTTCTGTTTGGTGTAAGAGACATTTCTTGATACCCTCCCTGGACTTACATTTGCTTGGTGCTCATATCTATTTTTATATTCGTGTCCACTGGCTCCGTGACTTTCTTTTTTCGTTTCATTAATGGGCATTATCTGAACGAAAGATCTAAAATCCGTTTCATAAATGGAACTTGGGCACCACACTCCTCATCACACAGAAAGAAAAGGGACCAGACTTTTGTTAATATAACTGCTTGGCCTGTTTTAGATGGTATTGTGTGGAATGCTGTAAATGTTCATATTCATGGCCCCACAGAGGTGTTAAATGTCCCCAATGTACTTCGTGTTTCTACGGGGGATGTTGTAAAACAAAACATACACTGAGATTGGGATGTCCAAGCCGTAGAGGCTCTTTTTTCTGATTTGAAATATTATGCTGCTTTTGATGCTGAGGATTTGTACTTAGATTCTGATAATTATGCAGACCTATTCTGCTATCAGCTCTATGGCAATATTTTCCTGCATAAGGCAAATACATTTAGGAATATAGTTAATTATACACAATCACCATTGAAGGCAGTTCGAAAACTGTTAAAATTTTTTACATATTTCACTGATTTTGGTCAATCCAATCCAGACGCTTGTTATTTTAAAACTGCTACGAAATCGTCTTCCAAAGTTAGACTCACACACTCCAAGTTATTGCACTCAAAATACTTTCTGGATCAATTAGCCACAGGTGGGTATGAGCTGTGGAAAGATACCATTGATCTTAAATCTGTTTGGGGTTCTAAAGGCACTGAGGGCTTGCATCGAGCATCCCTTATCCCAGCCCACATGTTTTTAAATTTGACTATTTTTCAAACCACTTGCTAATGATTGGCTACTTTTAAAAAACTGAATACCCCTGCCATTCCTGATCTGGGTGCTCCCCCTACTTGGGATAATCACTCTGATATGTCAATTGATGAATTACAGTCCCTACTTATTAATACCTTTTTTAATATTTCCAGCTTGGACCCCCAAGGTTGGCTGCTTTGGCAAAGAAGTTCTGATTCTGGCCCTAGGCTATACACAAGTTAGGGTGGACACGCATTTTGATAATTCCCATTCTGTTACTACTTATTCGATAGGCAAATTATGTCAAAATTGGCTCAAACAGTCCACTTTAGCGTCAGTTAAGCAGCATTTTTCGCAATTGACTGACTATGTTGATTTAAATGACTTTGTAAAAGGACCTGTAGGAGGCAGATCCAAAAGATGGATATATGCTATTTACAACGAAGTTTGGAAATTGTCTCAAATTGAAGCTGCTTCTAGATTAAGGACTATTGATCAAGCTACCTTAGAAAAAATGCCTGCTGTTGTTGATAATAGCATTAATACTCTTTCTTCTAGAATTTACACTTTAGATAATATTGTTTCATCTGTTGTGGATATTGTGCAAGATGATGTTTCCGTTTTGTTCCATGGTCAAAATCAATTGCGCTCGATAATGCAATTTGCTTGGACTTTGCAAACGTTAAAATCTGGGAAAGTTGCTTGGGACTACATGAACACCTCATCTTTATTTTTACCGTTTAATTTGACTGTAAAGCAACAATTCATGTCCATGAAGGATGCAACATTTTCACTTTTGCATATAGGAAAGTTGGAACCTTCACCATTTTCTGTCGCTGAGGCTAATTCTGCTGTATTGCTAATTCATGGGTTAATCACACTGCCTTTCCCTTTGTTTAAATTTAATTTGTGTTTGCGAATTATGTACTAGGCAGATATGAACCGCTGGTTAGTGCTTTTCTCCATGAAGTTTGGTCTCTGCCATTCACATATAGGTGCATGCGAGATGGTAAAGAAGTATATTTGAAAGGGGAGAAGGGCGTTTCAATACCTGATCACTCTCTTGTGTGCCCTAACATACAATTGCATGGCACGTGAAACACTGAAGCCCCCAATTTGGCGTGCATTTTGAAGGGTACCCCAGTTCCGGTTATAACACCAGCATTCACCTTGTTAGCTAACTTTGGTTATTTACTTTTAAATAATGAGGCTTGTTGTGAGATGCAACCAGGGAATCCGTACATTGTAACTGTTTCCCAACGTGTAGTTTGCGGCAAAAATGTGCTTTTCCCGCCCCCGCATGGGAGACTCGATGTCTAAATCTGGCCTTCCATTCCAACCTTGAAAGCAGAGTTCAATAAGATGGGTAGAATAAGGGCTCTTTTGTCCCAGAACGAAGTCCCCCTTGCTTCATCTTGTGAAACATTTGTCCTTCACGTGGCTAACACCAGAACAGAGGTGCATCCCCTTTAAAATACTGATCTCCCACTTCATTTCGGTGCCTTGATTAACACCATATTCAAAGCCTCTTCAACAAGTGGCCTGGCGCACTTTTTTAAATGTGTGAGCTCCGGCCTTGTGACCTCCTTCCAAACAATATTTGGTTTGATACCGGCATTTTTTTACTCTATTTTTTCCAGCGTCTTCGGCGGGTTACCTTTACTTCTAGCCTTAGTTGCCGGTGTGCTGCTGTTGTTTTGCTTATACCGCAATGGACGGCAACCGAATGCTTGAATTCTATGGAACGCTACCTCTGGCCACTTTGAGTGTAGCATATGGATTATCCTTCCAGTATTCATACTTTGCATGCGTTCAGCCTGTGTTTCATTGCCTGGATAATTCATTTAATAGGGCTTTGGATTTATGCCGGTCGAATAAGGCATCTCCGCCCCGGATTATTATCAGCTAATGAGCCCCTTAGTGGCTCACAAGTTGGACTGTTCTGGCATTGGGATTATGGCCTGTGCGGCTGCGCATGGAGTTCTCGGAAAGTGGAACATATATGAGGCAGCACTTGACTTCCTGTCAAGAAGTTATCTTGAAGAACATGTTGGTTGTCCTCTGATAGGTGCTAGAGTCTCCAGATATCAAAGAACATGTGTGTTCATTCCCTTTGATAAATTGGATGCCTGAACTTTTTTCTGATGAGAATAATGACTTCCTCTTGGAAGCTGTTGCAACATACAGTGCCTATACGCTGATGGACTAATGGCAGTTAACCAGCTAAGGGCACATGCTGAGTTCAGATTTTCTTGGAGATTGTCTCCTATTTTTTTCCACATTTGGCGGTATACCACTTATAATGGTTTTTATATATATATTTTTTCTTTTCTCTTGCTTCTCTTACCACACTACTTCACACGGGAAACATCTATTATAACGCAACTTTTACGACGCACTACCATCACAACGCAACTTTTACAACGCAACATCTTTTACAGCGCATGCTATTACAACGCATGCCATTACAATGTATATGTCATGACAACGCATGTTTTTACAACGAATTTATTGGTAAGTTTATGTTATAAATTTTTTATATATTATAGTTAATAAGTTTAATGTATTTAATAGTATTTTATTTTATATTAATATTTTTTAATACATTTGTTAAATGTTATTTGAATTTTTTTGATATATATATATAGTATTTTTATAAATTAATATAATATTAATGTTATTAATAGATTATTTATAAAATATATAATTATTTTTTTCGAATTAATATTTATAAATTAATTATATTAAGTATTTTAAAAAATATATATTTTATTACTCGAGTATTTTTTAGAATATCCTACTATTAATCCCTTTCAATGAATACATAGATTTAATTAAAATTTAAATAATTTTATTACTCGAGTATTTATTTGAATACACTAGTATTAATCCCTATTGGTGTTGCTATAGATAAAAAAAAATTATAATAATTATAGTGTTTTAAATTGTAATTACTAAATTATTTAAAATTTAAATTTAATTTTATTATTTTTTTCGAGTTAATATTTTAAAATTAATTATATTAAGTACTTTTAAAAAACATGAATTATTTTAAAACTCGAGTATTTTTTAGAATATCCTAATATTATTCCTTTTAAATAAATAAATAGATTTAATTAAAATTTAAATTAATTTATTACTCGAGTATTTTTTAGAATAACCTAGTATTAATCCCTTTTGGTGTTGCAATAGAAAAAAATAAAATAAAATAAGTATAATGATTTAAAATGTATATATTATATTATAATATATTATTTAATAATAAAAAAAAGAGTATTAGATTTAATAGTATAATATGTTTTTTTCATTTAAATTTAAAAACACGATACTTGAGTAATTTTTTTTATTAATACTCTTCAAATTTTGGTATGTGTATTTATGTAAAGTAAAATTAAATTTAATAAATTGAATTTTCAAATTTTAAGAAGAACATTTTTTTAAGAGAATAAATAGATTTTTAATATTAAAAAATATAATTTATAAATTATTAAATAAAAAAATAGTAATTATTTACATACTCAAGTATTATTTAAAAATAACATAGAATTAACCACCCCACTTTCTCACACATACACATGTAATAGAACCATCTACAGTTACAATACTACTTTTTTTCTCATCTGTATTACACACTTTCAATAGTATTTCACCCATATGTTTATTACTCCACCAGGAATTGAAAATAAACCTTAGGTTTATATCCAAAAAGGATTAAGATCAGTCATTTAAAAAAATAAATTATTAAAATGTAAAAATTATCTAAATAATATCACTTAAGTAATATTATTTAATTTGAGTAAAATAATTTATATAGAAAATGTATTTAAGAAAATATAGTGTGTGAAAATAAGATTAAATTGTAAACTTTAAAAAGTTCACACGCTTTTACATTGATTTCAATGTAAAGTTATGTCCTTCATTTATTTCTATTGCTCTCTATGTCAAAAGGGAGTTTGCTGAAGGTAAGAGTAATATTTAATAATTTTATACATTGAAAAATAATTACTAAGTCATTGTTATAAAAAATAAATTTTGATAAAAAAGTAATAGGACACAGTTTATGTAATTTTTGATAAAAATATATTTATTTAGATAATCAAATTAATTTTATTAATTTTCAGACATTTGAAAACATTTATATAAATTTGTTTAATATTTTAATACATGAATATTAATATTATATTTAAATAACATAATGTAAAAATGAAAATAGTCCTTTTTCCTTTTTTGCAGCTTTTGATGACGGATACACGTAAACGTGAAATGCGTAAGCAGCCATATTGTGGATCATCGCTGGACAGAGCAGAAGCATGGAGACCTGCGCTCAAGTAGGAAACTTTATAAAGTTATTTTAAAATGAAAGACAATGTTAAACTAGAGATTGATTGCAAGGAAAGAAAAGGGAGTTTTAGAATAGTAAAATTAAAGGTTTCATATTTTATTTAGAATGTCTCGGATCATATTGTTAGTGTTTGTCCGCGTCGGGTCACATGTTTGTTAAACATTTTAGCAATGTTTATAGAAGTAAGTTAAATAATAGTTAAATATTGATTTATGTATGTATTTTTGTGAAATCGCTAAATATGGAATACATCGGAAGAAAAAGAAGATCGATTTACGAACATGGTTTTTGGAGAGTTCAAAATGCATCGTTTTTCTTGAGATTTTTGGGAATCGTGGAAAACATCTTTTGGATTGCTTTTTGGATTTTGTTTTTGAATGGATCATTCTATTTGGAATTGTATTTTGATGGACTGCTGATTAGGAGTACTTGAAGAAGATGGATCGTATCTTCTATTTTCGGGAAAATCTGTTTTTGAAACCAGGAAGAAGAAGGATCCTATATGGATTATTTTGGAGTTGGAGATTGTTCCGAATTGGAGAAGAATTTGTTTTAGAACTTTTTTTGTAGTAAATCGATCTTTGACAATGGATTTTTTCAAATGGATTACAAAACAAGCAAGGTTTTCCGTTGGATTAAAGAACAAAAAGAATGAAAAAAGAAGACTCCAAAGGTAAGGTGACCCGACTTTAAATTTAATTGAAAAATGTTTTGGAAAATGCCAATTGTAATTAGATAATGTAATTTAGGGCAAAACAGGAAAGTAATACTGTAGGGGGAGTTAGTAGTGTAGTATGTGTGCAACATTATCTAGGTAGTCAGGAGCCACACACAACAAAAACTGTTGTAAAATTGCCAATAGTCGTTCAGACATTTCCTTAGATCTTTTAGAGATGCGTGGGTTCAGACTACCTGTTAATGCTTGTGACATTCTCATTTCTTGAAAGCTTTGCTCCTTCCTCAAAGTTTCCAAGAAATGATAGAAATTAGGGTGAGGTTTACCAATTGTGTGGCTGAAGGAGTTGTGCCATCCCTCTATGGCATTGTATGTTTTTGCCTCTCCTTCTAATCAGGTCGTGTAGCAGTTCCAAAACTCCACATGGAAACGTGGCTTCCTCCTGCGACCCGACCTGCTTAGATGTCCAATCCATGTGTCTTCGAAATAATTTAACAGAGGTGCCAATTTTTCTTCATTTGTAGTAAAAACGTCAGATTCAGTAATTGCAGTGTAGTACATGTATTTATATAGCGCAAATCACCGACACGGTATCTAAGCGCTTGCTTAGGGAACCCGTCCTGGTATTCCCCTGTGAGAAACCCCGGCAGGTTGTCCACAAGGTGAAAGCCAGGCATCCCGCCGCGAGGGGCAGTAGTGGAGATTAAGCAAGCTATTGCCCAGAGTCGCAGAGTGTGACCCCATGAGTTGAGTAGGCACCGGAGCGAGAATTGTCGAGTCTGTGGAATTTTTTGAGCCCGAGACCGGGGAATCGAACCCTGGTCCACGGTTGATCTCAGCTTCCGGGTCTGCCGCCTCTAACCACTGGGCCACGCTTCTCCAACAAAGTGCTGTTAGTTTTTTTAGTTCAAACTGCAGTTTGCTGTCTGATATGTAATCCGCAACTAGGGATGTTTTTTGTATCTTACGCCAAAATGCCTGGGAAAAATGGAAAAAACATCCCTGAATTTGGGTATCCGTGTACGTTTTGGTTATAACATTAATCATTGCGAATTCAAAATCAATAATTATCTTCCTAGGACTTTTGTTGGATGTTTTTTATTTAACCACTGTTAAAAGTTCAGTGTATGTTGTAGATTGTTTATCAGGCAGCAAACTGTATACTAGGGGCACTACTGTATGGTTAATTTTAGCATGGATAGTGTATATTTGGGTGAAAGGATGGGGCGTACTTTTAAACGTACCATCCATCATCCAAATATCACTATTTTCTAACTTTGCTAGGTTACGGGGTGTGCTAAAAATAATTATTCGTTTCAGAGGGTTTTGGTTGTCATGCATGATAAATGGTTCATTAGAAATAGTAAGTGAGAGTTCAGGAGGAATAAATATGTCAGAGAATGTGTGTGGTGTGAGTGTTTGTCAGTTACTTGCCTGTTTTTGACGTTGAATTATTCGTCTGAGATTTGGAATTACGGGCATACTGCTAGCAATGTGATCAGGGACATGTTGTGCTACTTCCCTTAAAATTGAACCAGTGGAGTCATTGGAGGTGCTTGCAATATCTTTCATTTCGTTGATGGTTTCTCTCACTTCAATCTCCATTGCTGAGGCAGAGTGGTTATGCTCAGATGTTTTCACAACTGTGTCACCAAGAGTAACCTCTCTGCCTAAGCAATGGGATGAGTGATATTGCACGCACCTCCAATGTCTCCTTGGTTCAGAAATTCTTTCCTTGCAATAAATGTAGCCATTATAGCTTAACAGATGTTTTCCTTTGCTGCTTTTAATGTACTTTGCTTCTTGGTCAGTGGACATGTTCTGAAATGATAAAAACAAAAAAAAAAGTTGTTCAAATTATATTGTTTTTAAAAGTACATTTTAAGTGTCTCATTCTCTACATATTTCTAATGCTTTACTTCTATGAGTTGAAATTGTACATTACACTTTTACACTATCCATCACTTTCCCTACTGCTGCACCTTTCTGGAGTAGGAATAGTAAATTACACTCTTACACTATCCATCACTTTCCCTACTGCTGCACCTTCCTGGAGTTGGAAAGTAAATTACACCCTTACACTATTCATCACTTTCACTACTGCTGCACCTTCCTGGAGTTGGAATAGTAAATTACACCCTTACACTATCTATCACTTTCCCTACTGCTGCACCTTCCTTGGGTTGGAATAGTAAATTACACCTTTACACTATCCATCACTTCCCCTACTGCTGCACCATCCTGGAGTTGGAATAGTAAATTATACCCTTACACTATCCATCACTTTCCATACTGGTGCACCTTCCTGGAGTTGGAATAGTAAATTACACCCTTACACTATCCATCACTTTCCCTACTGCTGCACCTTCCTGGAGTTGGAATAGTAAATTACACCCTTACACTTTCCATCACTTTCCCTACTGGTGCACCTTCCTGGAGTTGGAATAGTAAATTACACCTTTACAATATCCATCACTTTCCCTAATGCTGCAACTTCCTGGAGTTGGAATAGTAACTTACACCCTTACACTATCCATCACTTTCCCTACTGTTGCACCTTACTGGAGTAGGAATAGTAAATTACACCCTTACACTATATATCACTTTTCCTACTGCTGCACCTTCATGGAGTTGGAATAGTAATTTACACTCTTACATTATCCATCACTTTCTCTACTGCTGCATCTTCCTGGAGTTGGAATAGTAAATTGTACTCCTATTCCATCCCAAACTTTCAATACTGTTGCAGCTTTCTGAAGTTAGAATAATAATGTGCTTTGTGATCTGCTTTTTAAATACCTTTTGATGTAGATATTTTCTTCTTGGTCTAATTTTTGATGTTGTTTCTACTTTTTTGATGGTATTCTTTGCTATCTAGTTTTCTGGGATTCGCTTTTTGAGTTGGTTTTGACAAGATTTATGTAATTATCAGAAAAAATGAGAAAGAAAATGAAATGTAAAATTTGATTTAAATGTTTCAGATACAGTCAAATATATCAGTACTTATGTGCATATGTTATATTAAATGTACTTCACTTTGCTACCTTAATACACCTTCCCTGTCACTACATACTCATGGAGTTAGAATAGTAATTCTTAACCCTACATTATCCCACATTTTAGCTACTGCTGCACCTTACTGGAGTTAGAATAGTAATTATTATCACTACTCTATCTCACACTTTTACTACTGCTGCACCTTTCTGGAGTTGGAATAGTAATTATAACTTTTCTTGCTTTTTACAAATAGTTCTTCTGTTTTACCTTTGAAAATGATTTTCTGCTTCGATGTGTTTGGCTGCTGGTTAGATTTTAGTGGATTTTTTCATGGGTTCTATATGTTGGCTTGTGTTTTACAGTCTATAAAAAAAATACAGAGAAAAATTGTTTTAGTTTTGCATTTCTCTTTATAGGTTTTGATACTGTTTGTGGGTTTAAAAGCAGTTCATTGAAATAACGTTATTTCTACATTTAAAATTGGAATTCTTCAGTTATTTAACGCCTGATTTCTGATGGTCTTGTTGCTTGGTTGTTTTAGTTTGCTTCTGATACAAGATTTATCTGTAGAGGGTTCGAAAGATAATTTACATGTTATTTACTATATTAGTAAACCCTATTATTTTTTTGTGAAAAAAAGTGCTGTTAATTTCAAAACTTGATCGTATTTAACCTGTGTTTCTTAAAATGAGAAAATTTTCGAAAAATATTTGTAATTTATAAAGATGGCTTTCCACTTTTCAAAGTTAAGCAACAGTATCACTTTTAAAAAAACTCAAAGTTATAGTATTTTGGTTTTTTTTTACCTAATTTTATTTCGTTATTTACTCTGCTGGTCGTTCTTTCAATTCTATGATGTTTGGATGTTTTCAATTATTCAGTAAGCTGTAAAAATGATTTTGAAAATATGTTTACCTTACTGTTTTCATATATTTTAATATTATTTATTACACCCTCTTTTTTAAAAAAAAAGACTTAATTTTTATTCGCAAACTTTAAGGAAACACGTTATTAAAATTACATGTCAAACATGATTATAATAATAATAACACATGTGTATTAAAATCTTACTTACATATTTTTTCACTCTTAAAGTACTTGAAACGTTAAGCAAAAGTGAATGAAATTTATGTTGAAATCTGAAAGATAATAATGTTTGGCAACACTTACTAAATGAATAATTTGTTTCTTTAAAGGCTATATTAACATTTCCTTTAACTTAAACTTACTTGTTTGTATGTTAGGACTTGTCTCTGTTTGGCATCAGTACTCTTTAAACACTAAAGGTCAGAGGGTTAATCGGTAGCGACTGCTCTCTCTGGTAGTAGAATAACTACTGAGTTCAAAATGGTGTCTTACTGGTATTTATAGTATTTTGAGAATATCACCTTAATTTTTACTAAAACTATCGTTTGAATTTGTTTTTTTTTACGATTTATTTGCTGTGAAAACGTCTATTTTAAAATACGTCTTTAAATGTGTGTGTTTTTCGATACATTGATTAGCATTTTGCCCTCCATTTTGTTTGGTCTTATTTGGTGTCTGTTTCATTGAAAGAGTTGTAGGACTCAGTTTTGCATTTGTTTCTAAAATGGAGTCTCTCTGCTTCTTTCGCAATTTCATTTATAATTAGTTCGTTATCGTGTTTAATAATATTTCATTTTTCATCATTGTATGTTTAAAATCATTTGGAGTGCATTTTCGGTGACTTTTTGCCACATTTATTTATTATGCGAGTTTTTATTTTAATACCAGAGTACTTATTTTAATACTCAAGTATAAATTTAGATAATTAATACTATAAATCTTAAAAGTTACGTTTAGTTTCACTCTACATTTTTAATACACTTCCCCACCCAAAACCCCTATTTTCCCTGCATCCCGTGCCAGGAGTTATTTTACTTTTTTTAAAAAAAAATATAGGAAAATCGTAATATATGCGTTGTAACGGTATGCGTTGTATTTGATTTTGTTGTAATAGCACTTTTCCATTACTAATATAATATTGCGTTGTAATGGTATTCGTTGTAAAAACATGCGTTGTAATGGTACTTGCGTTGTAAAAATTGCGTTGTAAAAGCATGCGTTGTGAAAGTATGCGTTGTAACGTCATACATCCCTTCACACTTATGGTTTCCAATTATGTGGTGTGACAACATTTTAACTTGGCTCTGTCCCACTCGAACATGAACACTGCGTTCCCAAATTATTTCCCTTTTTTCTTCACGTTCCGATCAGGGGAGGGTGTAGTGATGATCAATGTCTGCCTGCACACATTGCTATGTTAGCATAACCGAATTAGTAGTTTAAACGCCATTTTGCTACTTTGCCGCTTTTTGCACACAACACTATGGGGTCGATTCCGATCCGGTAAAAAGCGCTCCGAATCGTCGTACGGAGCATTTTTTTCCGTACGAATCGTACCCGTAACCGTCTCCGTACGAACGACGTAGTACGATCCACACCTGATGCAGCTATCCGTACGAATCATACCAGGGACCGTACGAATGAAATTCCCGTACGAATCGCCCTCGGAAGTCGCTGTACGCGACGTTCATACGTTTCGCGGCTGCTTTTTACGACCCGGCAAGTACGATCCGTGTTGTGTACGCTCCGTACGACCCTTTTCCTACGGGAGCTGGAAACTGTCGTACAGTCAGAGTTCGCCCTGAAACAGGTATGGAACGGCCCCCCCGGGTACGGCCCGTACCCCCCATGATCACAGGGGTACGTGGCATACCCCTGCGATCATGAGGGTACGTGCCGTACACCCAGCGTACATGGGGTACGTGCCGTACCCCATGTATGCTGGGTGTACGGCACGTACCCCCCATGTACGCTGGGTGTACGGCACGTACCCCACATGATCACAGGGGTACGGCGCGTACCCCTGCGATCATGGAGGTACGCGCCGTACGGTGTGTAGGTGATCGTGCGCTTCTCCGTACGAATCGACGTGTACCGTACGAATCGCGTCCCGGTCGGCCGATCGGAATCGTCCGGTCGTACGGCGTACGTACGAGTCGTACGGAAACGGCTCCAGATACGATTCGTACGGACAGGGATTTTACCGGATCGGAATCGACCCCTATATGTATCTGTTGTTGTAAGTTAATTTGCTTGATTTTCTTCACATGAGAACGGTCTGTGTTCCACATCCCTAGACTTACACGGCAGCCTCTACCTGTACAGCTTGTGCTCACACCATCATGGTCAAATAACAATGTATGCTGTTGATTCAATGTGATTGGCCCATGCTCCAAACATAACATGCATCCAGCTGCAAGAAGCTGAAATTCGAGTGCCTTTAATATTACACTGCAGCCATGTTTGCAGGCACTTGGAGAACAACCTTTGCTTCTACAAGAGAGCTGGCTGATCCTTTGATGTGATTCACCTAAGCTGATCCTTGAGGTATGGGGTTTCCCGTTGAAACCTAGAGACCTTCTATTATTATTATTATAAAACTTAGATTCGAGCAAGGGGAGGGTGGTACACAAAACGCTATATGACCTGTTTCCACTATCAGTATAATATGATTTCTCCCTTTGTGTTTTATGGAATTGTAACAATGCTGATTGTATTATTTCTAATCGTATGCCTGCTTATGTTAGCCAAAATACTTCATCTTAGAGCATGTAGTTGAAATACATATTTCAAACTTTACTGTGCCTCTGATTACCCACGTTGTTGTCTTATATGAGAAATACAAATGAAAGAGTGTTCTTGATTCCCACCATTCCTCTCGCCTAAAAGCCAAGGCGTTTTGACCTACATGTTGACACGTATTAGATGAAGGTCTTCGTCAGGGAGAATGTTTTTTCAGAACCAGGACTTGTGTACCTTACTCTTTCTTGTGGAGGTACCCGAGATCCTTGGTGGGGGGGAAAGGATGATCTTGATGGCGCTTTGGATTGTTTGTGCTCTCGCTGAGTCACGGCATTTCTTCTTTGCTGTACAGCTTGTCCGACGGGGTCCACTCCTCCTCCGGAGATACTCCCGGTGTCCGTGAAGTGTTTTTAGGCGAGAGGTTCTCAGTCGAGCCACATTGGAATCAGGTCCTTTATTGGACCAAACCATCTTTTCAAATGAACGTTTTTTTTCGTGCTCAAAAATAAATCCAGAAGACCTCTCACTTGGCAATAAAGTCAGGCATTTCTGTGGACATTACATTGCGGAGTGGTGTGGCTCACTGGTTAGAGGCGGCAGACCCATAAGCAGAGAACAGCCTGGGACCAGGGTTCAATTCCCGACACGGCAGGGTCGTGGACCAGGGTCAAATCGGACTTGATAATTCTCGTCTTGGTGCCTACTCTAACCAGGGAGCACACTCTGCAACTCTGGGCATTAAGCTTGCCTTATCTCTACAACAGCCCTCCACAGACGCCGGGAGTGCCTGGTTTCACCTTGGAGATACCCAGAAAGGGACCATCTCACAGGGAAAACCAGGATGGGTTCCCCAGCGGTCTTCAGCGCCAGGATACTCCTTGGAGTCGCAGTGCGCTTTACAAGTACTCCCACATTTACAGGATACTGCCCTGATACAGAAAATAATAGGACTTTTTCCTTTGAAAATTGATTTTTCAGTTTCTCTTGCACTTCTTGAGTTAACATGTATATATCTGTTTCACTGTTTTGAAATGTACACTACACTTGAATATTGAACGTTGCGTTGTATATAACTCACCGATACACTGAACTTTGCTTGTTGTAAATATTTTTTGTACTTATGTGTAAATGTAAGAAAGGGGTCTATTTTGATGGGCCGTGTTGTTATGCAACTACTATATAAAAAAGAGAAAAAAAGTAACACAACTGTGATATTTACACCCCAAAGTTAATTAAAAAATCGTTTGGGACAAGAATTACTCTGTGTATTGATGGTGTCAGAGGCAACTTGTTTTTTGTATTCATATGTATTGATTCTAGCCTCTGACCTTTCCGTAATTGAATCAACCCCCTGTTTTTGTATCATTCAATATTTAACACAGCAGCAGTTCACAAATATTGCTGCAAATAATCCCTGTGACGCCATCTCATTTCTCATATGTGAGGTCCTCTTTTGATCTAAAAGAAACTTTTTTGGGGATATTGCATGAAACATTAACAGAGCATTTCTCTGCAAATTATCTGTAATCAACCACTTTCAAAATAAATTAAAGGAATACGGTATTTAAGAAATATGTTTAAGAATTACTCAAGATCATCAGGGTAAAACATAACAGAGCTGGCTCTAAAAGGGACCACTAAAAAGGCTTGGGCCCTGGGCCAGAACCCCCTTTGCCCATGTCTTAAAACGTCTCTGGGTTGCTGCCACTGTCCCTTGTGGTGATCTGGCTAGAAGTGCTGGTACGGTCCATTTAACACTCTGGTGACCCTTGAGAAATGCTGCACTCTCCTTTTAGAAGCTATGGGGTACGGTTCAGAAGTTTCGCCACTGTCCATGAAATGCTTTAGGACCTGTATGTACTGCTTATGAAATGTTGCGAGGTCTGCACGGATTTATGTATGTACTGTCCGATTTGTGTATGCACTTCACATTGGAATGCTGTGTGTCTTTTTAGAAATGTGGTTCTGTCCTATGAAATTGTCTGAGATCTGTTTGGGTGTGCCTATATTATCCCTTGAAACGTTTGGGACTTTCTAATTTGTTTGGATCTGTTTATACTGTCACATGAAATTCTTTGGAATCTGTTGATACTGTCCAAAGAAACGTGGGAACTGTTTGTACTGCCCCATAAAATGCTCAGGGATATGTTTGTACCCCCATGGAATGATCAGGGATATGTTTGTACTACCCCATGGGATGCTCAGGGATATGTTTGTACTGCTCCATGGAATGCTCAGGGATATGTTTGTTCTGTCCCATGGAATGCTTTTAGATATGTTAGTGCTACTGCCCAGTGGAATGCTCAGGGATCTGTTTGTACTTCCCTGTGGAATTCTCTTAGGTCTGGTGGTGCAAGGTTCTCTTTGTAGTGCCTATGGAATGCTCTGGGATATGTTTATGTACTGTCCCATGAAATGCTATGGGATCTGTCTATGCTGTCCCATGAAATGCTGTGGAGTCGGGTTGGATGTATTGATACTGTCCCATAAAGTTCAGTTGAGAAGTGCTGCTTCATGTCCTAGAAGATGCTCTTAGATCTGTTTGTGTTTTCACTATTCCACCGCACATGCAGCAGGCTCACAGAGATCGGGATAATTCGTACTTCCCCATAAGCAGTGGCGGATGCCTGCTGAGACTGCTGGCTAAATGTAAACAAACTCTGCGGAAAAGTGCTTCTGCCGGTCCGTGGAAAGCATAGCAGGTACGTTGAGAGGTCCCCGGGGTGTTCCATTAAAAGTGTGCTAAGCATCAAGCGCACACTGTCCCTTTAAACGTGATGCACCGTTCTAGATGCTAAGTGCTGCTACTATAGCATAACATAATGTGTATTTATAAAGCGCACATTCACCCGGAGGTATCTTGGTGCTGAATAACTGATGTTCTTGTTACCCAATTCAATGCTACTCATTTTATTGACATCAGAAGGATGAAAGGCTGAGTGGACCTGCCAGGATTTGAACCTGTGACCATGAGGTCGAACACAGGCCCCGGCAGTGGAACCATTAGTCCACTGAGCGACCAGACCCGATAAATTGCCAATAAAAGTGCTTGAAGGAGTGAAGCAGGTGCTGTCCCTTTAAATGTGATGTAGCTGTGGATGAGAACTGCTATCATTGTCCCATTGGTGTAGTTAAAGGTTTTGGTTGTGAATTGCCAATAATTTGGCCAATTTATTCTACGTAGTGTATTGGGTAAGTTACTGCGTTTGTAGCTGTTGTTATCATGTCACCGTTAACTCATTCAGGACAGTGGGGATTTTGCAGGCCATACAAGCAGGGAAGAGCCAATGTAGTTACATGAAAGTGCCAGCTCTATCTGTAAAGTGCTGCTACTGACTAAATTAATGCTGTCATGTTGGAAAGTGCTGGGATCGCCCCACGTAAAGTGCTGTGTTCCTTGTTGTGCAGTGTGGCAAACAAGTACATTAAAGGCGCTGCAATTAGAAGTGCCTTATGCCCACCTAGGCAGTAGTGTAAGGCTTGTTTTTTTATTTATTGTTTATGTTGGCCTTCATATCCTTTTCTTTAACATCAATGGTGTTCTTGCAGAGTGTTGTGTCAGTGACTTTGATGTATTGGTCAAATCTTTGTGTCTATATCCAACAAAGAAGGATTTTATTTATTTTTTAGAGTTTTTCAGTAGGTCAGTTTGTCAGGTCTCCCTATGACGTGTATATGACGTCAACATGGTCGTGTGTGCTGCCAGACCCCATTGGATGATTATCAGTGTCACTTCTACAGTGCATAACAGTTTCGCTGCAGATGAGTATGACAGCCTTGGCAATGAACAAGGATATACGGTGGCCAAAGCAGTGTTGGCAAGTGTTGGCGGCAGTGGGGTTCTTCCTTTGGGGATCTATAAAATCCATCAGCTAATGGACAATTCCTGTGGCATTGTGACTTATAGAAAGAGCAGGTCATTCCTACATACTGCACATGGGCCTACAGCTGTAGTCATGGGCACAAAGACATATTGCGCCAGTCCGGGGCATGTCAGCAAGAGGACTTCATGGGGTCACACCTTATTGAAGGTTTGCGAACACTAGCCATGAAGGGATAGATGCTCATTTAACAGATCAAATATTTTTATTTAAGTTTTCATTAGGGGGGAGTTTGCATCAACGTAGCAGCTAATGGGTAGCGTAATATCACTTCAATTATCGACGGTGGGACACTATTTAAGCCTTTGCCTGTCCCCTTGAAAGCAGAAATGCTTCCCTAGTTACACATGTGGTATAGTCCGATTTTGAAATTTGTGTCACAAAATCATCAAAACCAGGTCCTGATTTTCAGGAATTTGTGATTGTGGCCCATGCATAGTAGAGGGAGGGGATCTAGAGTCCAAGGAAGTAATACTAAGGCCTAAGAATAAGCAGAGATCAGCAGCTGGCTGGCCTGTCTCAAAACTGGGACATTTTCTGAAAAGATCAGTGTCTCTGAAAGCTTGTGAGGGTCGGGACAGAGTCAGTCGTTTCTCAGGCAAACATGCTTAATTTGTGATGGTGGATGCATGTTGTAGACTCGGACGTTCAATATTTGGGCATCCAGAATTATTTTTCATTTCCAAAGATTGACCTAGTGCAATAGAGAGAAAGGCATACAACAGAGAAAGAAGCAGGAAGAGAAGGATACGACTGCAGCAGTGATAAAAGCAGGAATCTGGATGAAAATAATCCCAGCTGTGAGCTAGGAGGCAGGGTGGGAGTGTGTAGTGGAAGAATCAGGCCTGGGGGTGGAATAAAAACTAGACTCCCAGTTTTCTATTGTGCCTGTGAAAGGCTTATTCTTTGCTCACTGCTTGTATCTAGAGAGATGGGTGGGTAGATGAGTGAATAAATGGATGGTAATATGGACAGAAGGTCTTGGTTTGATATGTGTTTCGATGCAAGAGGGTGGATGGGTGGGGATGGATGAATGGTTGGGTTGATGTGTTAGGTTGGCTGAATGGCTGGTTGGGTGAATAGATGGATGGGATGTATGACATTACAACGCATGCTTTTACATCGCATGCTTTTACAACGCGAGTTTTACGACGCATACCATTACAACGCATAGTGCTTTGGGGCGCTGGATAGTGAATAGTTTAATTTACTATTCCAACTCCAGTCCCCGTGGATAGTAGGGAAGGTGTTGGACAGTAAATTAAACCTATTCCCTCTCCTAGAGCGCCCCCCAGCGCAATGCGTTGTAATGGTTTGCGTTGTAAAAGTTGCGTCGTAAAGGCACTGCGTGGTAAAAGTTGCGTTGTAAAGGTTGTTTCCCGATGGATGGGTTTTGCCAGATTGATGGATAAAGGGTTTGGATGGATGAATAGATGGAGTTGGATAAGTGGGTTGGTGGATGGGACATTTTGGTGGTTTAGTTGGATGGGTAAGGATGGATGGGTTACGACTTGTGGATGGCTAGGGGTGAATAAAATACAAAAGACAAATGTGTAGCATTTGACTCAAAAATGGTCACACAAAAGTGTCCGATATTGGCACAGCAATGACGTTGTGATAAAAAATGCTCCCGCCCTCCCCTGCATAATTGTGAGCATCCTCATAATGCAGCCAAATTGCTCTCGCTGGCTGTTGCTCACCCATATCGATTAATGATTGTTGCAAGGGCAATTTTATCTGCAAGTGTGTGGTTTTTACACCAGTTCTTTGGAATTACCAAAGAAATAATATTGGGTCGTTCCCCATTAAACTTCTATTGCCAGTCCTCTCTATTCAAGTAGCATGAAGGTGGGATTTAAATGTCCCTCATTGCATTACGCTTCCCTCTTCTCACAAAGGGGAGCAGATGTTAAATGTCTTGCGACATCTTCCATGGCATGTGCGAGCTATATCAAAAATGTGTGCAGTCACCTCGGTCCTACACGTTTCCTCAGTGGGTTCCGCTTTTAAATCCAGTCCTTGATTTGCTCTGGTAAGCTCTTGGTCAGCATGGGCCCTTGACCATGAGGGATCATCCACCTTGTCCCATCCCTAAGGACCATCAGAGTTTCAGTGGGTGGCGGGTGATAATTGGATAATTTGGAATCAGGGAGGGCATCATGGTAGGGCGGCTGGGGCCCGGCCGGCAACAAAAGTAAACATAGTGAATGGCGGTACATACTTCACACACTCTCCATCTTATGCCGGTCTTACACCTGACGAAAATTTGCCAACATATACTATAAAATTAATAGATCAATCTACAAGCAAAATAAAAGCCTTTCCAAACTATATCTAGATTTTAGTATTTCTACTGGTGGTTGTCTAATCTCACAATGGGGCTGTAACGGAGTCAGTGTATATTGATGAACATCATGATCCCTGTAATAGGCAATGTTTTCTTAATTCACTTACTGCTTTAACTTGTTTATCTACTTTAGTTGATCATTATCGTACTACATCCTATTTTACGTCATCAGTGACATACTAAAGTCTTTAATGTGGCTTTAAGTTTGGCTGATATAATGTTTGCTGTGCTCTAATTTCTCACGTATGTCTCAGTCATGTATTAGTTATTCCTGGAAGACATTCCGGTAGTTTGACCATTCACCTCCCCTAAACTTAGAGCTGCCTTTATCAAATGCCTCAGAGCATTCGACGAGGAACAATGTGTAAATATACCGAGGAGCAATGTGTAAATATACCTATCTGTGATGAATGCAGAACTTCTACCACTTGTGAGTTTAGCCGGAGGAATTGCTGAACTTAGATGTTGAGATGATATACTGTAGGTGGTGGGCCAGGCTGCCGGGGGGGGGCTCCATGTGCTTTGCAGGGGACCCCCCTCAAGTTTTGTTACACCATTGTATTCCATACACTATGATGCTCTGCTCTCTGTGCCCAACCGAGAGGTGCATAGTCCTGGAGGTCCTGAGGAAGGGTCCAAGAAAAGTTCCAACAGCAAACTAACAGGAGAGAAACTCCAGCCTCCAAGACTGTTCAGGAGCACTAGTTGCAAGAGGACATACATTTTATAGTTTTTTTGTGCTGATCTAACTGGTAAAGGATGATAATATTACTGGCACCCAGGAGAGAGTATATATTATTGCTGGTTTGTAATGTGTGCATCTCCTCTATGGCAGGTCTGGAGAGCTGCAACCTGATGGGGATTCAGTGGAAGTGCACACAATCTTTTGTGTCTATAGTGCACATCTCCCACAATGAATGTGCTCCACCGATTACAGCTAGAAACTGCGATAAGGCCAGGAAGCAATAGAATGAGAGACATTATCCCATCTCCTTGAATGCCTTACCTTGCCCCTGTAAACTAATACCTAAGACGCTGAAGTCTCTGCCCAGAATGTTGCGCTCAGCCCAACCACAGGTTTTGTGGTAGAGAATGGAAAACCACAGGTGAGAAGTGAGAACTGCGGTGTGCAATGTGACAGCTTGGGGGCCTGGCATTCCAGATGGGTGGAGGTGTAGACTCAGGAATATCAAGGCCATCTTAAACCTAGCACAAGTAAATCAACACAGTAAGTGGTTATTGTCCAAAAGTATGTTTGAGCAGGAATCATACTTTCAAAATATGAGTCAGTTCCCTCATTTTCATCAGGTCTAAGAGCACACAACTCATAAGTACTAAATATGTTATGTTATGTTATGTTATCTCGTCTTCTATAGCGCACAGCTGCCCCAGCAAAGGGGCGTCCCGGTGCTTTGACTGGCAGAAGGAATACACATACAGAACAAAAGAAAAACCAGAGAGAAGTAGCAGCGGGGCAGTATATTAGGGTCCAGGGGGGAAAAGATAGGTTTTAGTAGCCCTCCTGAACGTAAGCAAATCATCTAGGGCGCAAATTTGAGCTGGTAATGAGTTCCAAAGTCTAGCCGCTAGATAGCGGAAGGAACGCCCTCCCGCTCTGCAGCGTTTGAACCGTGGAACTGTAGACAGATTTTGACTCAATGACCTCAAAGAACGAGAGGGGACATAGGGGGTGAGAAGATGCTCTAGGATCTGGGGAGAGGACAGTTTAAGAATCTTGAAGGAAAGACATAGAGTCTTAAACTCAATCCTTTGAGCCATGGGCAGCCAATGGAGTTTCCGGATGGTTTCCTTCGCAGAACAGAACCTAGGTAGGCCCACCAGGGCTCTGGCCACCGTATTCTGTACGCCCTGCATCCGGATAACTTCTGCCTGATTGGCCTCCAACAGGAGCGAACTCGCGTAATCAAGCAGCGAGAGTATGGTGGCCTGGATTATCAACTGTCTAGTGGGGGCGTCAAAGAATTTCAGGATTGGCCTGAGCCCATGCAAAATACCAAAGCATGTAGCAGCCACTTTTTTGTGTGTCCGCAGAAACTGAGGTCGGGGTCTAACCAGACACCCAAGTTTTTAACCTCGGGTACCGGGATGGGAGCTGGACTCAGCTCTGGAGGCCACCACTGAATGCCCCAGACGTTACTATGCTTACCAACAATAAGGACCTCCGTTTTCTTGGCATTGAGCTGTAAACAGTTAGCGGTCATCCAGCCAGCCGCTGCCGTCAAACCCTCCCTGAACCAAGGGGCTTCAGAGTCAGAGCCCCCACTGAGTGCAACCTCCAGCTGCGTATTGTCAGCATACGAAACCATGGTCAGGCCCCACTGCTTGGCGACCACAGCCAGTGGCTGCACATACAGATTGAACAACGTGGGGCTAAGTGCCGACCCCTGAAGCACTCCCTGCTCGATGGAATAGGGTTTAGACTCAAATGGAGGTGTAGCGACCAGAAATGAGCGACCTGCTAGAAATGACCGAAACCATTCACGTGCTAAATCAGAGACACCTGCTTCTCCCAGACGCTGCAGCAATATCGCGTGTGAGACCGTGTCAAACGCGGCACTGAGGTCGAGTAACACTAGTGCCGCAGTTTGGCCAAAGTCGAGCACGGAGCGTAGATGTTCCGTCATAGCAAAGAGAGCAGTCTCTGTGCTATGACCTGCCCGAAATCCATTCTGGGAGGAATCCAGGATATTGGCAGTCTGAAGGTGTTTAGTCAGGATTCCATTGGCATGAGCCTCCGCAACCTTTGCGGCCCATGGGAGAAGAGAAATCGGACGATAGTTCTCCAGTTTGAGGGGGTCCAGCGCAAGTTTCTTCAAAATAGGAGTGACATAGGCTTGTTTCCACTTAGTTGGTACTGACCCGGATTTTACTTTGGCCACCAGCCTATCAAACTCTACCTCTGAAATTCCAGGAAATGTGGATAGAACCACATTAGTAGTAGAATTAGGCCTCTGGTCCTCACTCTGAGGGATCTAACTAGGCCTCTGGTCCTCACTCTGAGGGATGGTACTAGGGAAGGAGCAATAGATAGTATGCACCTTTTCCTGAAAGAAGGCAGCGAGCTCTTCACAGTGGGACACTGAGCATATCTCAGCTGCTGGGGCTCTTTTAGCAGTCAGGTCTTTGAGAACTTTAAAGATCAGCTTTGTGGGATTAGGACTGCGTTTGAACTCTTGGGAGTAGTAGGCCGCACAAGCCCTACATATGGCTCTATGGTAAATTTTGGTATTAGCTAGGTACTGCGTTTTTTTCTCGGCATCATAGGTTTTACGCCAGTCTCTTTCCGCTTGTTTGCATGATTTTTTCAGGAGCAATAAGGCGCTGTCATACCATGGACTGGGTTCTAAAGAGCGACATTTACTCCATGTAGCAGGGATCAGGGAATCAAGTACCCGAGAGACCCATTCACAAAAGAGATCATAGCCAGACTCAACGTCGTTAAAAGGGCCAGGCGGGTGTTCACTGAGCACCCGATGAAAATCCTCAAGCTTTAGTTTCTTCCATGGGCGTTTAAGAACGACTCTGTCTATGATTTTAAAAGGAGGGTCTCTAATCGCGAGGTGCAATTCCACTAAAAAATTATCTGACCAAGCTACTGGAATCGGCGGTAAGGTATTTTCCACTGTCAAATTAGTAAATATGGGGTCCAGGATGTGTCCACCCACATGCGTGGGGTGGGTAACCACCTGACTTAACTGCAGCGCCTCTAAATCAGCAAGTGTACTACCAATAGCTGGGGTATGACAGAGGTCAAAATGGAGGTTGAGATCACCAAGGACACTAAAGTTAGCCGATCCCATTGCAAGAGAGCTCACGGTTTCTGGAAGAACCTTTCTAAAAGCAGTGTCATTACCAGGGGGTCTATAAATTAGAAGCCCAGAAAAGGTAAAATGGGGATTAACCGTAATACAGAAATGCGCGCTCTCGCATCCATCCATAGCTAGTTTCTTCCAAATACAAGGGTAGCATGATTTAACTACCACTGTAATACCCCCACCCTTAGAGTTACGATTATGAGTGTATATGGAGTATTCTGGAGGGAGAGCTAAGTTCAGTTCGGCCACGGCCTCATCCTGTCTGTGGCTGGTCACCTACCTTTGCTCCCTCCCCCGTCCATCGGTCAGCCAAGGGTCGTGTGAAGCACCTGTGTCTATTGCTGAATACGCGATCCGTAGGTAGGCATGCCCTTGACATCTATGATCTTTTGGTCAGGGAAAAAACCTTTATGCCTCCTTCTGACTGAAACTTGGCTGGGGGAGTCGTCCAACCCGGACATCCTAGCGGCCATCCCACCGGATTATAACATCTTCCGCCAGGATAGAGCCAAGGGAAGGGGTGGCGGAGTGGCGGTGGTGGTCAAGAAAAGCGTCCCATGTTCTATCCTGCCTATGGAGATTATTGCAGGCTCTGAGTCCCTTGCCTTTGCTATCAGGCTGTCCCCCCATCAAGCCCTGAAGGGCCTGCTGGTTTATAGGCCCCCTGGATCGGTGGGTTCCTTCTTTGAGGACCTCCAGGAGGCCCTATCCAGACTGGCCTTGTCTGCTCAGCATTGCTTGCTGGCAGGTGATTTTAATTTTCACCTGGACATTGTGGGGGACATGAATTCAAACAAATTGTTTGATATCACTACCCCTTTGGGTCTCGCTCCTTCGTTGTCGGGCCCCACACATGATCAGGGACATACACTAGATCAGGTGTTTTCTTCTGTTCCCCTTGTGGACATAGAACTTCTCCCGGTACTCTGGTCTGATCACAGACTGGCCAGATTTTTCATACGAGGGAGTGACCATTTATCTAGCTGCGCTCCGGCTCAGTCTGGAGCTGCCTCTAGGGCGCTACATAGAGTCACGCCTGATCTGCTAGCGCGGGCGTTTGCTGACCATCCCTGCCCTATTGTGGGCGACTTGGACCTGGACACTGAGACTCTGCAAGCGTGGCTGTTAGAGAGGTTGGATGACCTGGCCCCTGTAAGAGCTTCTCGATCAGTGGGCGAGCGGCAGTCTGCGCCGTGGTTCACGGGGGCGTTGCGTATCGAATGCAGCCAGTGTAAGGTGGTGGAGAGGACGTGGCGTTCTCAGTATGATGGGGAGGCCAGACTTACCTATAGGTTGGCGGTTAAAGCGTACCATCGTAACATTCTGTGCGCAAAAAAAGAGTACCTTGCCAGGAGGATTGAGGTGGCCTCCAACTCCTGTAAGGATATCTTCACCGTGGTGAGGGAGTTTACAGCCCCCAGGTCCAATCTACAGCAAGCAGTTCCATCTGAGGCCTGGGTCTGTGACCTGGCTAGGTTTTTCACCGATAAAATTAGATCGATCCAGGCCTCCTTCTCCACAGAGTCTGCGGAAGGGGCTGTTAGCATCGAGGTGGGATGAGCACCATCGGCTACGCCAGAGGTTTTTTGGGCGGAGTTCCCGCCGGTCTCCTCTGATGCTTCCCTCTCACTTCTGGCCAGTCTCAAGTCTGGGTCGCCACTAGATCCCTGCCCTGCCAAATTTCTGGCCAGGATGGCGCTGCTGATGAACCCCCTGGTGAATCCTCTTCTGAATTCATCCTTGAGAGAGGGGAGGCTCCCTTTGCCCTGGAAAAGGGCGATGGTGATCCCCCTCCTCAAAAAGCCGGGATTGGATACCGGGGTTCTGGCCAATTATCGGCCAATTTCTCTTCTTCCGGCCCTTGCGAAGCTCACGGAGAAGCACGTGCATGGCGTGCTTTCAGGCTTCCTTGAATCAAATGATCTACTGCATCCCTCGCAATCCGGCTTTCGGCCTAACCTGAGCACGGAGACGGCACTTCTCGAGGTGTCAGAGGTCATCCGCGAGACTCTGGATGCAGGGGGGAAGGCTGTGCTTGTCATGCTGGACTTGTCGCCGGCCTTCGACACCGTCCCCCACGAGGCTCTACTCACCAGACTCTATGACATCGGTCTGAGGGGGACGGTGTTCAAATGGTTTACATCGTTTCTGGAGGACCGTCGACAAACGGTCTGGGCCTCTTCGAGCTCCGCTGAGATGCCGCCACTGGGAGTCGGAGTTCCACAGGGTTCTGTGTTGAGCCCGACTCTTTTTAACATCTTTATGACCCCTTTGGCGGCACTTGTGGAGGCTTCGGGGGCCCAGATCGTGTCCTATGCGGATGACACACAGCTTCTCTTCACCTGCAGGAAAGATCAGCCATTTGATGGGGAGAGCATCCGGGGATGTCTGAAGAGGGTCTTTGACTGGTTCCAGCAGAATGGTCTCAAGGCCAACTCCAGTAAATCGGAGGTTCTGCTGTTTGGTTGTGCTTCGGAACCGGAATGGCGTGAGTGGTGGCCAGCGGACATGTGTGCCCCCGCCCAGCCATCTGTGGCTGCCAAAAATCTGGGAGTCAAGGTCGATAATAACCTCACGTTCAGATCGCACATTCTTGGTCTGACGGGCACCTGTTTTGGCATCCTAAAGATGCTCCGGAAGTTCCTACCCCTGCTTACAGAGGAGCATAGAAAGATCACTGTCCAAGCTCTAATAGGATCTAGACTGGACTATGCTAATGCTCTTTATTTAGGGCTTCTGGATTATCTGGTCCAAAGGTTGCAAGTGGCGCAGAACTCTGCGGCTTGCGCCATCTTCGGCCTTCACAGGAGGGCAAGAACATCTGGGGTGCTACAGTCACTTCACTGGCTCCCTATCCGAAAGCGGATAATGTTTAAAACCTTGACGCTGGTGCATAAGGCACTCTCTGGTTCCGGAGCAAAGTATCTGCAGCGTAGACTGGCCCTCTATCGTCCGGACCGCTCTCTGCGGTCGGAATCTTTGTTCATGGCCGTGGTTCCCCGTGTGAGGAAGGCTCGCACCGGGGGTCGTTCCTTCAGCCTTAAGGCTCCCCAGCTGTGGAACTCTTTGCCCCTTGCTCTACGCAGCATTCCTAGTTTGCTCCTGTTCAGGAAAAACCTGAAGACCTGGCTTTTTAATCTTTAGGTTGTTTCTTTTTTTCTGCTCTCCTTTTCTGTTCACTGTTATGCTTTTTAACTGCTGAGTCGCCCTCATAAAGCGCCCGGACACTCTTGTTGAGTAGCCGTGCGCTATATAAATAAAAGCTTAATATAACATAACATAACATAACATGAAGCCAGGTTTCGGTCATGAAGAAAATATCAGGGGCCTCCTCCAAGATAAGGTCGTAGATTGCGGAATGGTGTTTAACCAATGACCTAACATTAAGATTCCAAATTTTAAGATCCCGAGGAGCCGAAGGCTCGGTGGGCGGGGAAACAGTGGGAGGGGGATCAATAAAAGCTCTAATAGGAGTTGGGGGATTAAGTAAAAAATGGCCACATGGACACTGAAAAGGGCCACACAACGGATCAGGAGAGGAATGCTCACAGTGTAAAGACAGCTGCCGGATACTAAGTAGGTCCTCCCTCATGTACAAACCTCCGTCTGGTTTGTAAGGCACAGTATCCCTGGTGCAAGGCGCCTCCTTAGCGCTGACGGGCGCAGACGGGCGCAGACGGGCGCAGACGGGCGCAGACGGGCAGGACTCTGGCACAACTCCGGCACAGATCCGGCGCGTCCGCTGTTCGCATCCGCTGCGCAGAGACATAGCTGTCCCCTTTTATGCGCAGCTGGAGCACGACCCAGCAATAGCCCACACCCAATATGGCCACCGTCTATCACTCGCCTACCCGGGACCGGACTCTCAGCGTCGATACTCGGCTGAGAGTGGCCAGGCAGCGAGGGGGGGGGGGAAGGTCTCTGCGAGGTCTCAGCAGATGTCACCAGTTAAAAAGCTTATTAAATCAAGCAATAGTCAAAATAACACGAACATTTTTAAAATACGAAGAAAAGTGAAAGAGAGACCTCCCGGCATCTGCCTCAGGAGGGTGAAAGATCGTACTGCCTAGTTGTATGTACAACATACACCATGAACGTAGCTACACGAAGCAATCCAGGTCACATCTAATGAGAGAGCATAGTTCTCCATGATACCTGCAATGGCCTGCTCTTTGTGCCTTTGGCACTACCTGGGCAAGGACAGCACAAACACACTTGCCATTGACAAGCCCACAGCAAGTGTCCGCTGTATGTGCAATCAGTGACCACCATCAGCAACTTGCTGCAACACTCAGCGAATGAATATCAGGAGAGGAGTTGAAGCTTTATTAGAAACAAGTTTGAAGCCTGAGTAGAGATCCGCAAGGAAGAGGAGGACAAAGTAAGGAGCCAGTAGAGGTAAATCATTTTTGTAATAAAGTAAACTATGTAAAGTAAAAATAAATAACGACTAAAACATTCCGCAGATCACAAGGAAATGAAGAAAATGAGGAACTGGTGGTAGGAAATAACTAAAACAAACTGAAAGTAAATTGAGGTACTGTCCTTATTTCCAAATAAGTAACATTGATTGTGACAAAACAATTATTAAATTAAGCTCTTTAAAAGTAAGGTATAGCTCATAAACTTGTACACTCGCCTTGAAATATATCTTACACGTGATCAGAGTGTAAATCATGTCACAGGATTGTACTTAGTCTAACTTATTTTCCATTTAAATTATGTATTTAGTAAATGGAATACTTGCACTCTTCATTTCAAGATGGGTGTTCCATTACTTTGATCACATGCAGGACTGGAATTGTAAGTCTTGTAATACAATAAACGCCACAGCTGAACAGAAGAACCAAGCACCTGCGATCTGTACATCGCAAATAAAAGTGAACAAAGTTTACACCTTACCTTGCATTGTTATTGCCATAGTTTGATAGGGAATTTCCTATGAGAATTTCTGCTCCATTCAGCCTTTCAGGAATAACATTTCTGTTGGTGATGGAAATGGAATACATTTTATATGGTTTCAGTAAATCCACCCTCCACCAGGGATTTTGTTGATAAGCTGTATGGGAGCAGGATCCGTGCACAAACTCGGGATCCTGATTTCCATCTATTGCGTTGATTGCATCGGACAGGAAACCTTCCTTAGCAGTGTCTCCAGTAAGAATACTTGACTGGGTGGCTCGACCACCCAGAGCCACATTCTCACCTGAAAGTAGACAAAGCATGGGGTTAGACCCAGCAGTGATTGCTACTATAGGACAATCTTCATTCCTAAAACGTATGTGTGCCATGACATTTTTACTGCTTATTTCTTAGAACAGTACACAAGGTATTGAAAATCAGTGGTCCTATGTTGAATATGTATTGCCATCATAAATGCAGTAAACAATCAACCTTCAGTCCTAGGGGGTGATTGTAACAAAGCATTTTGATAGAGGAAACATTAAGGTTATTTTATAATTATATTGAGTTAGCACAATCATATCTATGCTGATATCCAGATGCACCAACATGACCATTCACAACAAAAAACATTTACTTGTTTGTCCCACTTCAATGACTTTGCACAAAGCAAATTTATTTTACCTGCACCACCTTCAAGTGGTCTCAAGTAAAAGCACACTGAGCTCCATTCATATTGGCCATGCTGTGGGACTGCTTCACTAGCACAGCTATTCTACATGGATGTCACACCCTCAGCTGGGGAACTTTAAGGCTGGCATCTGAGGGTTTCTCCTCCGCTTCCTCAAGGATACAGCTCTACTTCCGCCATTGAGCCATCCATCCCTTCTTCAGGTGGGACAGCACAGCCAGTGTTCATTGTAAGGTCAGGGATGTCACTGGTTTTCTGTAACTTTGCATGGGCTTCCTTTGCATCACAATGTATCCAGCTCTGTTCAAACCCACATTGTAAACCAGGAACCTGTGCATCGTGGTCTTCCACTGCAGATGCCTGAAGGGAACTTTGCTCAACCAGATCTGTGTTACAGATATATATGAAGTCTTTATTAGGCTGAACCCACTCTAGGCCTGCTTGCCAACACCCTTGTGTTGTAAATGTTACTTCATCTTATTTATCTCTCTGTGCTGACATCGATGTTGTTAGAACCGGGGTCTCTAGTTGGCCGGGGTATGTACCCTAGTCCAAATAGAGATCACCGCTTCCCACAGGGTAGCTTGGCCCAGAGCAAGAAGGCTCAACTTCAGAGGCAATGTGTAAAGTATTTGTGAAACACACGAACACAGTAAAACACGCACAAAAAGATACTACACCAATGAATTATGACAATAAAAATATCTTTATCTGTATTTCAGGTAAGATTAACAATACATATATATTCCACAGGAATCAGGAGCTCTTAATTATCAGGTTTGTTATGAGGAAAAACAGTAATCCAATCTGGTAGTCCTTTTAGGGACATTACTCCTGAAATTGGCAGTACAAGATAAATTGGTGGAGAGGTTCCCATAGGAAAATGAACTATAGGCTGAGAGCACTGAGGTCTCTTAATGTGGGTGATGTCTCTAGCATGTAGAGCCCCTCATGCTGCTGGTTTGGGGTCTAGATGAGACACATTGGGCCCCAACTGTGCTAACAGCTGAAAGTCCTGAGTCCCCCACGCGCCCCGCTGCACATTACCAGTTAGGATTCTCTGAGGGCAGAATCCCGTTGTGCAGAAATGTGGGGGGAATAAGTCCCGCAACCTCCTGACTGAGTTAGCGCTCTTCTGAGTACCGCAGTGCCCCTACAGCGGGGTGCGTGCCGGGATTGGAATTGTGGAAGAGAGTGCCGCTATTATTGAAGTATCCCCGGTCTCCCCGCTACTGCCCACACAGTCTCCAGTCCTTCATCTCAATTGCTGCTGTCCCCGCCAGGCCCGCGAGGAGCGCGTACAACTTCTGGCAGCCCTCCAGACTTTTTCCCCACAGCCTCCGGCCCCGAGCCCACCCCGAGGCAGCGCTCTTCGCGGCAGCGTATCGCGTATTTTACATCAAGGCCCGGAGGCCAATATTATGCACTACCTTTTATTACCAATCAGGCAGCAGCAGCAAAAAATTAGAATCAGAACACACATAAACTTCTAGAATACTGAACATGCATAACCCCATAGAACCTGCAGCCATCTTCCTCTTTTGTTGCTGCTCAGGCTTCAGGTAAGTCAATTTGTTTATAACTGTGGTTTTGGTTAAGTGACTGAATATAGATTTATAAGATAGATAAGAAGTATATATATATGAAAATGATATGTATTTAAAATGAGAATGAAATGTATGTAAAATATTTTATTTTGTATGTTAATTTCTTGAAATTTTTTGAGAAAATGATTATTTTATCAGTTGTTTATTTAATTGAGAATCGATTTATAGGGTTCACTGTAAGAAACCAGGTTAATAATGGTTAGATGTTAACTTGGATTTGAAAGGTAGTTGTTAAGGTTTTTCAAGTGGTTTATATGGATGGTGCTTTTTAGATTGGAATGTGGAATAGCGTTTTTTATTTTAGCTCGCGTTTTTAGATGAAAGATACATTTTTGGTAGGATTTTTGAGGCGGAAAATAGTGAAATGTTAGTTTTACCATATTTGTGACAGTTGGTCTGAGGCTGTGTCGCGCGATCCAACTGTATTCTGTCCGCGAGCTTCGGTGCGTGGCCGATTGTTATCCCGACAGCAGGCGCGAGTTCGCTCCGTATTCTTTGTGAGGCGGGAGTCAGTTGTGCTGCGAGACTGACTCGCGAGGCTTATTTTTTCTATTTCAGGTCGCCGTACTCACGTAACGTGCGGCGGCCATTTTGTAAAGTTGGGAAAGAATGATGCTTAAGAATGAGGAGCAAGGAAGCCATGTTTTGGGAAAATAATATTGAAGTCTGTTAATTTACCGGTTCTGACAGACTTCGGTTACAAGTTTAAGTGAGAGGACGCGTTTTTCGACATTGGTGAGGAGAGATTATATAAAAAGACGAAGGAAAGGCTTTAGGATAAAAAGGGAGTTTATAAGTTTATTGTGCATTAGTAGGAATTGTTTTGAGGAGAATTATATATTTATAATGGAGGGTGCTGAAGGTAATTTTGAAGAATTGATGAAGTCCTATTTGGACAATATGTTTGGGGAAATATCGGCAGCAATTGATAAAAAAATAGAGTGTACTCGTGAAAAAGGAATTCAAAATAAGCAGAGAGTAAATGATGAGGAAAGTTTTTGGACCACAGAAGAGGTAGATGCTAGGGCTGGAACCTCAGGTATTGGAGGGAAAAAGGGTCATAAGAGAAAGCATTTGGATGCAAATAAGGAAGAGAGAGAACATAAGGTTCAAAGAGATATCGCTATAAAGGCGAGAGGAAGCGCTAAAAAGGCGCAAAAGAGCAAACATTCCACTGTGGCTTGTGATACAAGCTAGGCAAGAGACCACCACAAGAAATGCTAAAAATTAACCAGGCAAAGTGTACCAGTGTTGCGAGTTACGGTTCAGGGCTGTGGGGGCATACTAATACGGATGACATCCAGAGAGTGGAAAATTCCTTTTTGCGCTATTTATTTGCAGTCCCACCAAGCACCACTACATATGGTTGCCACCCAGAACTAGGGCTGGATTATATTTCTGACATCTTAAAGACCCAACCAGTCATGCTATGGAGGAAAATTTGGACCACACAGCAGTGCGAACTGATGCGCGTTCTTATCCAGGAATGTATAGCACTGGATAACAGGGAAAAAATAGGATGGTTAGCATGCGTAATGTCGTTCTTGGAGGACTTAGGCCTCCAAAGATATTTTATAAATCGATCCAGTATCTCAGAAGTGCCAAGGAAAGAACTGAAAAAACTGTGCCTGTGTCATCTAGGCGAGTTACTACTCTCCCAAGAAATAGGGAAACCCTCAGTTCAACACTCACTAGCAATACAAACCACTCTCTCTATGCAGCCCTATCTGTTGTTTAATTTGAACCAGTATGAAAAGTTTCTGTTAACAAGATTAAGATTTGATAGCTTTCATCGGTTGATTTCTTTTCCTCACCAAAATGATTGGACAAGGAATCTAGTACCCTGCCCGTGTGATTCTATGGCCCCACAATCTTCCATTCATACCTTACTGTTTTGTATATATTTTGAAATTCCTCGCAAACGCTGGATAGTTCCTATATTAAGAACAATGAGACTTCGAGCCTGCCATCCAGCTTTTTTAGCACTCAAATTTTTAGATAATGAACTACATGCTAAATCTGTTGCTTGTTTTTTTTTATTTTGTGTACGTCATCGTGGCAATCTTAATCTTAACTAACTGTTGGTATCATGTATGTACTGAATCATGTTATTTTATAACCGTCCTTTTAAAACATGTTTTTTATCTGTGCTTTTATGGTTTTCTATGAATTACGGAAGCCGAATAAAGATGGTTTTGACTTTGACTTTGATACATGTTCTAGTGGGGATGTAGAATTTATATGTAATTCTAGTCTGGAGGATTCAGACATGAAGGAAATTCCTATAAAAAAAGTCTAAAATGATGGAAAAAGAAATTAAGTTAGAAGAGAACGAAATCTTTGACCCACAAGGCAAGGAGATGTTTGATCCTTTTTTAATACAGCACCCTCTGTCACCACAATGGGCTCCGGTGGAGCATGTGGCGAAGTATGTTTGTTTCTGGATAAGAAGAGAAATACCGAAGGAAGTTTGAACAAGAATGAGGAGTGAGTGCCCGAGGCCTAGCCTTGATAGTAAAGCGGCTTATACACCAGAGTTAGATCTAAGGATGATAACTTTTATAAATAAAGCTGGGAAGGATCCTAGAAGAGGCCTGGAGAAGGGACTTACAGGGTGCCAGTACAGGCTCTTAGATATTAATTAATTAATTCTGGGAAATGCAAATACGGCATTATGTATTGAAAGAAGGAAATCAATCTTGTTCATGATTGATCCTAAGTTAGTTGATCTGGCTGGAAAAGAACCAGAGGAACGTTCTGAGGGTTTGTTATTTGGGGATGACTTTGTTAAAGACATGTCCCGCTATGTCAATACCTTCAGTTCCCTAGAGAAAGCGCAGAAGGACATTAGACGTGTTTTTGGAGTGGCCGGAAAAATGCGGGGCCGGTTCCCCGGCCGTGGGCAAGGAATTTTGCGTGGAAATTTCGGCAGAGGCAGGCCCTATAATTCAGGATATGGATCAAGCTTTTACAATTCAATAGGAGGACAAGGGAATTTTTTCCCTCAAAGGCAGAGAAAAAGAGGAAGAGGTATGCGCTCTGAGCGAAGAACAAGAGGGGCCTCAGGTAAGGAGTTTACAAGACCATTCTTCTATTCGAATAAAGTTGGGCAGCAGATTATCCCTATTAGTTTCAAGATGGAAGGAGATTACACAAGATACATGGGTCTTTCAAACTGTTGTTGGTTACAGAATATATTTTCAAGAAGATCCAGTTCAGGAAAGAGTTCCAAATATATTGAGGTTTTCAAAAGAGATGGAGGATATGGTAACAGAGGAGATAGATGCTCTAGTAGAGAAGGGGGCGATAGAAGAAGCAAGGTATGTAAGGGGAAGTTTCATAAGCAACATATTTTTTGGGGAAAAAAAGGAAAAGGAAATGCGCCCTGTGATAAATTTGAAGGAATTGAACGATTGGGTTGTATACAATCATTTCAAAATGAAGGGCATCCATTTGTTGAGGGATCTCTTGAGGAAGGGAGATTGGTTAACAAGGTTAGATTTAAAAGATGCCTATTTAACTATTCCAATGTGCCAAGAGCAGAGAGATTTTCTCCAGTTTAGGTGGAGAAGGAAGTTGTGGAGGTTCAAGAGTCTCCCTTTCGGATTGACATCAGCCCCTTGGTGTTTCACAAAGGTGATGCGTTTAGTGGCAGCTTGGTTAAGATCACGGGGGATTCGTTTGATTGTGTACCTGGATGATTTTTTGATCATGGCAGAAGAGATGATTCTAGCGAAAGAACAGACGGAGTTTGCAATCAGAGTGATAGAGGATTTTGGATTTGTGGTGAACAGAGAGAAATCTTGTGTGGTTCCACAAAAGGAGATTCAGTTTTTAGGTTTTCAGATTCAGACATTGGATTGTGTATTGAGGTTGCCAATGTTCAAAGTGAAGACAATCAAGAAGGACGTGAAGAGGGCAACGGTTTTGGAGTGGATCACTTTGAGACAGTTAGTTCGGTTGTTGGGTCTGTTGTCTGCATCGATTCAGGTGATTTTTCCAACACCTTTTCATTGCAAAGCGTTACAGAGGTTGAAGGGTTTTCACTTGAGGAAAGGAGCAAAATATTCACAAAGGTTATGGTTGGATCAGGATTCAAGGGAGGAGTTGAAGTGGTGGATGATGAATTTGGAAGCATGGAACGGCAGGGCGATATTTGGAGAGGTGACAGAGATAGAAATAGAGTCGGATGCGAATCTTCAAGGTTGGGGTGCAACGTGCGGAATGGTGTCAACAGGAGGGAAATGGTGCAAGGAGGAGACGCAGATGCATATAAATTGTGAAGAGTTTCATGAAGGATCAGATAAAGTGTTGTGTACTCTTGAAAATGGACAATCTGTCTGCAGTAAGATATGTAAACAAGTTAGGAGGTCCACGGTCGAAAGGTCTAGCGAACTTAGTGAGGGATTTTTGTAATTTTTGCTTGGAAAAGGAGATTGTGGTACAAGCTCAGTATATTCCGGGTCTGAGCAACGTAGAAGCGGACTGGTTTTCAAGATATCTGAAGGATGTGAGCAATTGGAAATTGAACAAGGAAGTTTACAGAAGTTTGGAAATGAGATGGGGACCTTTTCAGGTGGATTTGTTTGCGGACAGGTTGAATTGTCAGATGAAAGATTTTTACAGTTGGAGGCCAGATCCGGAGGTGAAGGGGATAGATGCTTTTCTACAGGATTGGAGTGTAGGAAGGAATTATGCTTTTCCCCCATTCTCTTTGATTCAGAGAGCCTTGATGAAGGTCAGGAGAGAGAAGGCAGAGATCGTAATGATAACTCCATTCTGGAAATCCCAAGTGTGGTTTCCAGACATGATGGAACTGTTGATGGAGGATCCGGTGTTATTACCGAATTTGAGAGAGATTATTCTGGATCCACAGGGGGATGTTCACGATTTAGTAGAAAGAGGGCAGTTAAGACTGATAGCGTGGCTGATTTCAGGCGAATTTGGCAAGTGCGTGGATTATCGGAGGAGGCTGAGGCTCTTATCGCAGGTTCATGGTCTAAGGGAACAACAAGAATGTATAGGTCAGCTTGGAGAAGATGGTCTGGTTGGTATTTTGAGAGGGATTTGGATCCCATATCAGCTCCTGTGGTAGATGTAGTGAATTTCTTATCTGAATTGTTTTATAAAGGTTTAGCTTATAATTCAGCGAATATTAGCAGGTCGGCTATTTCTGCAGGACATGTTTTGGTGGAAGGACTTCCAGTTGGACAACATGTTCTGGTAAGAAGATTAGTTAAGAGTGTAAGGATGATTCTACCTCCTAAGGCGAAATATGGTGTTCTATGGGATGTTTCTGTGGTTTTGAGAGAATTAGATAGTTGGGGTGAGAATGTGTCTTTGGATATGAAATCTTTATCATGGAAACTAGCCATGTTATTATGTTTGGTGTCTTGTAGAAGAGTATATTTTTTTTAGGACTTTGGAGGTGGATTCTATGTTTTTTCAACCAGAAAGAGTTTGTTTTGAATCGAGGAAAAGAACCAAGACTATGTCTAGGACTATTTTTTATCTGCAGTTTGATGAGAATAGAAATGTATGTGTGGTTCATTGTTTAAAGGAATATGAAAAAAGAGCTTTTGGTTTGAGACCAAGTGGATGTTCTCAGTTGTTGGTATCTGTAAGGAAGCCTTTTAAGGCAGTTTCATCTGCAACCTTGGCTAGATGGGTGAAGGAGGTGATGTTGAAGGCAGGGATAGATTCAATTGTTTTTGGAGCTCATTCTGTGAGTGGGGCTATGGCTAGCAAGGCTTACATGAAAGGTTTTAACTTAAGTGGGAGTATGAAGACTGCAGATAGGAGTTGTGAGTCAACTTTTAAGAGATTTTATTTTAAACCAGTGGAGAATGTGTTGACTAGTGTTGTTGGAGAACTTTGAACATGCATAAAATTGGCCTCCGGGCCTTGATGTAAAATGCAGATTTTCAACATTTAGAAATGAGTAGAAAATCATTATTTTAATAAAGGCACGGAGGCTAATATTATCCCTCTGCTTTTCCCGCCCAGTAATAAATGATTTAAATTTTATAATATTCAGGATAAAGATTTATTTCCATGGAGTTGGAGTTTTGAAGAGTTGGTGTCCTGGAAAGAAAGAAGATTTTGAGTTGTTTGGAAAGAGACTTTGGTTTATATTATCTAATGTTTGCAGCACCCAAAAGAGGAAGATGGCTGCAGGTTCTATGGGGATATGCATGTTCAGTATTCTAGAAGTTCATGTGTGTTCTGATTCTAATTTCTTGTTGCTGCTTCCTGAGTGGTAATAAAAGGTAGTGCATAATATTAGCCTCCGTGCCTAAAATCATGATTTTCTACTCATTTCTAAATGTTGAAAATCTTCATTCCTTTACCTGGGGGAGCGAAGGCAAGGCCGGCAGTCGCCCAAGGCTTCTCTTGGTTTCAGGCACGCCCTCCGGGGAACGCGCGCAGCCCTCTGCTCCTTGAGCTACGGTGACGCGTCCCAATTGCTAGACAACCCTCCACCGGCGCCCAATCCCAGCGCTGAAGGTCTCTGTTGTCACAGGGGGAGTCCCTGCTGGGCAACCCTCAGCTCCTGGGCCGGCGGCAGTGATTCCTGCAGCGTCTTCCATGCACCTGGACTCGGGCCCACGGCGGTGATGTTGGGGGCAATGCCAAGACACCTTCCCCACAGATCAGCACCTGAGGATGACGGAAGGCAGTGTAGCTTGTGGGTCACTCGTGCCAGCAGCAGTCGGGGGTCCCGAAGCCCAGGCAACACTTCACCTCACAGCGCTTTAGTCATGGCACAGCGCTTCTCAGTGCATTCCTGTCCCGGGCGGCGGCGGTAATCTCACGCCCATACAGCGCTCTCTTGACAGAGCGCTTTTTAAGTCAAATAAAGTCCTCACGCCGCGATCAGGTCCCAGGGCAGCAGCGGTGACTTCAGGCTTGCATCGCTTCCTCCCCGAAGCGCTTCCCAGTTCAGTTAGGAGTGATAGAAATAGCCACACACACCCAGGGCTGCAGAGGGAGTTCCTTAACACTTTCCGTGCTCATGGCCGTTGGAACGCTCGCACGCTCGGATAATTTCCCCGCTGTGCCGAACGTTCCAAAACGGGGGTCATGAGCACAGCGCCATGGTGCAGCATGACGAGCCGAGCTCGTCACAAGCGCGGCGGTACTGCGCACGGCCCCCCTCCACCCGCACAGCAGGTGAATACGCCCCGCAGCAAAGGCGTTAAGAAGTCACAGGGCAAGCGATGCTGCACGCAGGCACAGCGTTGCAGGGGCAAGTCCTTGAAAACGTTGTTGTCCCAAAGGCAGGTCTTATGAATATTGTGGAGACACTCTGGAGGTGTTTCTTTAGGTCTCCCTAGCAGGGCAGGATCAGCAGGCAGAAGAGCAGCTCAGCAGGTGGGGGCAGCAGTTCCTTAGAGCAGTCAGCCTTCTTCCAGATAGTTAGTTACTATATACTTTTAGATACACCTTTTGCTTATCATTTTTTTACTTTAGTCATGCAAAATTTCACTGCAGCTCCTTTCTTCTTACAGTCACCAGGTGACCCCCCAATAAAATGGCCAAAGTAGAAAAAAGTTATCGAACGCTATGCTGGTGTTTGTGGTAGGTCTCTCAGTGTTGAGAGGAAAACAGCTTTACTTATGCACTGTCTTGGATCGGAGGGTCAAGGTGTCTTTGATCATCTTCCAAACGTTCCTGACAGTTCTGCAACAAATTTGAATGAATTTGTAATGTGCATTTACAAACTCGATGCTCATTATTTGCCAAAGGTTAGTACCATTTTAGAACGCTACCACTTTGGGAGGAGGATGCAAAAAGGAGAAAGTATTGAAAATTATATTACAGATTTAAGACGCCTGGCTTCCACTTGTAAATTTGATTTGCTTATAGATGAAAGGATAAGGGTTCAATTAATGTTGGGTTGTGTGTCTGAGAAGGTGCGTGATGAGTTATGGCTCAAGGATGAACCCTCCCTTGATGAAGTTTTGGTAGTAGCCAAAATGATTGAACATTCTCTTGAGTGTATCAAAGTGATCAAAAAAGATCTCATTTAAGAGGTATCAGTTGTCAATACAACCCCAACTATTAATACTAAGTTGAAAGACTCTCAAACAAAAGCTCAAGTTAAAGACAAACAATTGAGTAAGTCTCATTTTCAGTTCAGTAAAGATAAGAAATGCTATAGATGCAATAATGCATTGGGCTAATGATAAATCCTGTCCTGCTTTGAATGCCATATGTATTTTTAGCAAAAAAGGGACATTTTGTTATTGACTGCAGGATCAAATCCTCTAGACAAAGAGTTAACGAAATTGGCCATGAGACTTCTTCTGATCAACATGATTTTGAGTGTGGTCAAATATTGTTCAAATATGGGGTGACGGGCCGTTAGATTATATTCTTGTAGAGGGTCAGAAGACCAAGGTCTTATTTGATTCTGGAGCAAAAATAACTATTATTTCAAGTACATTTATTAATGAAAATGTAAGTACTAAAGTTACTCTACGTAAAGCTGACTTTCGCCCCACTGCTTATGATGGAGATCCCATTGAATTGTGAGGCTACTTTATTGGCCTAATAGAATATGAGGGTCATTTCACCACTGGGAAAATTCATGTTTTAAAAAAGGGTGACAGTATTATAAAATAGTGGCATTAGAAGGATCTAAGAGTTATGTTGGATCCTTGCAACACTCCTCCCATAATTCTGCAAGATAGAGGAGCTGTGGAATCTATAAATCAGGATTCTATTCTACAAGCTCAGCTTATGGATGAATATCCTCAGGTTTTTGGTGACAATCTTGGGTGTCTGAAGGGATACTGTCACAAAATAAAATTGTCTCCTGGGTCCATTCCTGTTTCAGGTAAAATTACGTAATGTTCCTTTCACTGTTAAAGATGAAATGCGGAGTGAGTTAGAAAGGCTTAAATCACAAGGTATCATTGAAGAGGTTGAGGTCACGTCTTGGTTAGCCCCGGTTGTAGCTACCAGGAAGGCTGATGGCTCTTTGAGATTAGGTGTCGGTCTCAGGCAGCTCAGAAAATGTGTGCTTGTGGATAAATACCCTATTCAAAACATATCAGACCTTCTGAGTATGGTGTGTGGTGCTAAAATGTTCAGCACCATCGATTTGACGTCTGCATACCATCAGATTTTGCTTGATCAATCCTCTAGAGACTTAACTGCTTTTGTTATGCCGTTTGGGACTTTTAGATTTGTCAGACTCCCTTTTGGTCTTGTCTCCGCTGCTTCAGTTTTCCAACGTGTCATGGAGACGGTTTCAGCTAATCTCCCTGGAGTATGCGTATATCAGGATGACATTTTGGTCCATGGGAGCGACGAATCAGAACATGGCAGGAGAGTCCGACAGGTGTTGGATAGACTTTCTTCACACAATCTCACCATTAAATGTGAAAAGTGTAAGTTTGGTCTTGATAAAATAGACTACTTGGATCATTCTGTTACATCTGATGGGGTAATTCCCAAGGCAGAATTAGTCAATACAATTAGGAATTGAACAGCTCCCTCATCCAAAGAGGAACTCATGCACTTTCTCGGGATGGCAGAATATTTTGACAAGTTTATTAAGAATTTTGCGGAAGCTACTTTCAACATGAGAGAATTACTAAAAAAGGGATTAAAGTTTGAGTGGAACAAGTTTTGTGATAAAGAGTTTGATGAGATAAAATGTAAATTACACAATGCCCCTAAACTTCGCAATTTTGATCCCTCAACATGCTCTATCATCTCTACTGATGCTAGCCTGAAAGGTCTTGGTGCTGGGTTGTATCAAGGTTGTGTCCCTAAGGAGATAGGTCTTTATACGTGGTTGAAGCTAGACCTTGTTTGAATATAGAATATACAAAAATGCCTAAACCATACTTACTTCAAACAAAAGCCTTTCAAGGGATGGATAAATATTTATTCAATCCAAACCTGGCAACTTGATTTATTGCCAATTATTTTATACTTCATCAAAAACTACTTATGCTTTAAACAACATAAAAAAACACTGTACATTGAAATATTTTACACTTTTGTACATAGATAGCTAAACAATATTTGAACAAATGTACCAACATCAAACATCATACAAAGAAATAAATACATTACACCAAAACCACAAATACATACATAAACAATCAATGAATGAGAAAAATCTAGTACATGGGGAATATTGTCAAATAAATGACAGTAATTCAATATTCACTGGACTCATGAGTCCTAGTTGTCTTTACTAATGAAATTGTATTCCACCAAAAAAATTGCCGACGCATTTCAAGGCCAGGACGAATGTCCCTGTTCTCTCATCGGGGCTTTTAATCTTTGTATCTGTAAGATGCAAAGGAGAAAATCGATTTAATGTCTTGAACTAGTGATAGCCTCTAATATTCTTAGTCACGTGTATTGATCATTAAAAGTAAGGAATCAGTACATACCAGGCTCTTTCTGTAGGGAGGAGGCGGTATGTGGGTAGGTTCTGGGGCACCGAGGGATTCAATCGTAATATTTTGGGCAATCTGATCAAAAAAAGTCGGAGTGTGTGTGAATCTAACATGTCGCAGCCTGTCTAGGGTCTGCGGCGTCATGATAAGTAATAGAAAGACACTGACCTTCAGTTTGCCATCTAGCGGCTAAATATCGGGGAAAGTGTGACCATCAGCCAGTTTCCTGCAAGAAACATTCACAAAGTTGTGTGAATAAATGTCTAGCTGGGGAGGGTCCCTCATGTGTGAAATATTGAAAAGTGGCGCAATTGAAAGCATACCTTGTTAATGCTTCGTTTGCTCGTAAACTCGGTGATTCCTCTGCACACCCACACCTGGCAAGTAAAAAGAGAACCTTGTAAAACTTCTTGCCAGTTTAATAATTAAAAATGAACGGGGGCGCTGGTGTAAAGGCCTCTTACCTTCTCTACACGCACTTTCTCTGCACTGGATTACTTGGAATTCCAATCAAGATGGCCGGCTGGCGGCTAACCGCAATTTATGTAAATGTGGCCCAGATGCATTGTGGGGCTTGCAGTGTCTATTAGCATCATGGAATGCCTACAAGCGTTGCGCTCGATGTAAATGTTGTGAGGGTGTGGAGGCGGGGAATATGAAATCTATAGAAGCCCCGTATTCGATCAATGAATCTGTAAAACTGTGCGGTTTCATTGATTACGAGCTCGCTTCGTGCCGCGGAATGTACCTAACAATGGCAGGTTTTTTTCAGGGTCAGTGTTTAGAAGTGGTATTTAAACACGTATTTCACACCATACTTGCGCCTAAATCATGGCTTATTGTGGCAAAAAGAGGGGAGCCCAGCTAGGAAATGCCCAAATGCTGACATGCCCAGAATGCCTAGGTGCTGTTTTAGGGGGTAATTTTTGAAATGTGAGGAACATGGCCCACTGACTGTGCCTGGCAAGTCACAAACTGCATCAAGTCATTCTTAAAAGAAGGGATGTTACAAGCGAGCTATTTCAGAAAGATTGTTTAGCCCTGTCTGGGCACTATTGAATTTCAAAATCAAATATGCCTCTTTTTGGACCAGAATCCGCTCGACATCTTGGCAACGGTTTATAGAATTTACTGTATACAAAATGGACCATCTGAAGTCACGTTCGGTATGGCCCCTTTCCAAAAATTGCTCAACCAGGGGAGCCGTCGTCACTTTCCTTTTAATCTGAGATCGATGTTGGCTGATTCGGTGATTGATCTGTTGGTTCGTCTTACCAACATAGATCTTCGAGCAGGGACACAGTATCGCGTACACCACATTCTTTGTCCTACAGTTAGAAATTCAGTGTGTGACCATTTGGACCCTTGAAGGATGAACTCCTTACCCTCAATTGTATTCGGGCCAACATCTTGTTAATATGCCCCATAGTTGCTTACACACTTTCCAGATTAGTTTCGGTTTCACAATTTGATGATCAAGCTGATCCATCTTTCAGTCATTCTTATGATTTTGTTTGTGGGATTGATTATAAGATAATTTCTCAAGAACGTTGGTGTGCTGCTGGTTGAGAGGATGAGGTTATTCAACATTTAATGACACTCATTCATGTTGGTTGGCATCATAAGGAACAGGGAGGACTGTCTGTAAAGGACTTTTGGTCTGTGGAAGATCAGCTTTCTTGTTGTGAAGGGATGTTGTGGAGGGGTCACAGGCTGGTTCCACTACTGTCATTAAGAAAATATGTATTTGATTTGGCACATGAAGCACATTTAGGCATCTCTAAAACTAAGAAAAGATTGCGCTCTACTTATTGGTGGCCTGGTTTGGAATTACAGGTTGAGCATACTGTTAGAGATTGTGTCCAATGTTGTCTTAGTAAAAAAAGTCTAAAGATCAGAAATCAGCCTATGGAAATGAGGTCTCACCACAGTGGTTCATGGAAAGACATAGCTCTTGATATTTTGGGATCTGTGCATGGTGGTGGGTCTGATACTTATGTAATTGTTGTGTTAGATCTTTACTCCAGGTGGCCTGAAATAGCTTTTGTAAGAAATGTGAACACAAAAGCTATTATTGATTTTCTTAAAAAAAGTATCTTTATAGAAGGAATACCTGAAACTTTATTGACAGATAATGGAGTACAACTTGTCTCTAAGGACATGGAAGAATTTCTTATCAATTTTGGGATTGTTCACAAGAAATGTGCTTTATTGTCACACCCCGATGTCCCACTTGAGCTGTAGCTCTAATTGCATGGCACTATATAAGATGCCTTACACCAACGGAACGCCGCTTTGCGTTCTAGCGTCTAGCCCTTACTTCCGAGTGTTCTGTCCCGGTTCGTTTTGCCTGACTTCCGGTTTTCCGGTTGGTTGTTTGTTTCCTGTTTGTTTCCTGCCTCCCCCGTGAGGGTGTTCGTTCGGCTGCTATTCTTGGGCTGTACTGTCAGTTACACAGTCGCAATGCCGTTCACTACCTTGATGTCAGTGTGTCCTGTGTTGTTCGTGTATGACCACTAACACGGTTTATTCAGTCCGTGTTTGTTCTCTTTTCCGATTTCCCAATCTCCTTGTGCTCCGCCCGGCGGCCGGGTTTTTTCCCCGCCATCCGGCCAGGCACAGCCAGTCCATTCTCCCCCACTCCTGGTGCTCCGCCCGGCGGCCGGGTCTATCCCCGCCATCTGGCCGGGCACTGCTAAGTGCATCAGGGGCGCAGCCAGTCCGTTCTCCCCTTCTCCTGGTGCTCCGCCCGGCAACCGGGTCTATCCCCGCCATCCGGCCGGGCACTGCTAAGTGCATCAGTATTTTGATTCCCCGACCGAAGCTGTCTCCCATTGTGTGTATCCCCACACCATCCTTCCCTTTGGCATTATTATACTTTTATTTTGGGACACTTGCGTGGACCAGAGTGTGGTGTGATTTCGAAGCTCAGCTATAAAGAATCACGATAACCTTGTGCATGATTTAAGGTAGAGGCTCGCACACACGTATTCAGCCTTGAAGAAGAATTGGATCTTCTTCCAGTTTTCTCCAGAGAATAGCAGAGTGAGATTTATATATCATTTACTTTCACATGCTAGCGTAGAGTGGGATAGAGTTTTTATTATCTTTTGCCTTGTTGTGCACAGAAAAATGAACACCTTATTCTATCCTTCAGCAATGTCCCAAGGTCCAGACGTTGTGGTAGGTGATGTTCATATGTATATAATAGACATTGTGCATATACATTGTGTTGTCATCAAGTATAGATAGTAATATATTCCTTCCCTTACAGCCTGCCTTTTCACCAAGCGTCCACTCTGAAGTCCACTGGCAAGCCCTATTGTCTTCCCCAACCTTTCCTTGTTTTGTTTCCCTGTTTTCCCCTGGTGAGCCATTCGATACTCTAGAGTCTGATAGAGTCGAAGGGCCGTAGGGGAAGGCTGAGGATTATTCTCTAGATTCCTGACGCTCCTGCGGAACCAGCCTGGAAATCATTACATTTATATTACCCTGAGGCTAATGGTACTGTTGAGAGGTTTAATAGAGTTATTAAGGAAACCATTTCACTTGTGAAGCAAAACTGCCTTGATTGGAAGGTAGATATTGAAAAGAGAGTTTGTGTTTATCGTTTTGTGCCTCACTCTACTACTGGTAGAACTCCTTTTCTTTTGTTTCATAGTAGGCAACCTGACACTTTCTTAGAACCACCGTGGGTCAATACATTTATTTCTGATAGGGTTGGTGTTCCTGATTTAGTTTCCTGGAAGGAGAAAGAATATCAAAGGTGTTTGAAAAGTAAAGAAAATTATGATGTGAGGAATGCTGTCAAGTCAACCAAGGTTGCTGTTGGTGATCTTGTCATGATCAAAAAACCTGGGATTTGTGTTTCTGGTTCTAAGTTCTCAGGACCTTTGAAAGTCATCAAAGTTTTTGATAATGCGTTGAGAACCTCTGACCATAGAGTTTGAAATCTAGGCAGGGTTGCTATGCGCGGAAAGAAGGATCAATTGGGTAATCATATTCATGATGGTGGCGACAAGTGTCTCGTGCTCCTTCATATTTAAATGACTATGCTGTATACCTTTGTTTTAAAGAGTTAAAAAAAGGGGTCACGTGCTCTTTCATCTTTTTTCACTATGTTATATAGCTTTGTTTGTTGTATTGTTTCCTCTTTTATTATTTTTGTTTTAGTATAACAGAGGGAGATGTGTTGTAATGTTACTTCATCTTATTTATCTCTCTGTCTCTCTGTGCTGACATCGATGTATACTAGAACTGTAGTGTTGCCCTGGCTCAAGAGTTTAATCTAGACGGAGAGATCACTGAGCTTGAGCCAGAGGTGGTTGGGTGGCTGAGCTGTTAAACTCATGAATTAAATAATACATTTCAATACAGAATACCTCATCTCCTGTCTTCATTAAAAGATTTATCTAATTAACACCTTGGTCTATCATTGTTTGCTATCAGTTGTAGGGGGAATTGTACACTCCTTAAAAGTAGGGCCTACAACGCCTCCCATTTGTCAAAATTGTTTCACTGTATAGGGTGTATGCTTGATGAGTATGGAGTACCATGTAATGCAAAAGTGGAAAAATATTTAAAATTTTAATGTCCATTGCCAAAGATCTCAGTTTTCCAGAGTATCCATTTTATTTTCAGATACACACAATATGATTCCAAACACTTATTTTGTGCTATATCCTGGTTTGATAGACTGATGTTCCCAATATAATTCTGCTATCCTTCAGTACGATCGTTATTATAGAGTTTATTGTCAGCTTTAAGGCTGATGTGTTTCACCCACTGCAAGCCAGGGGTTTTCTCAAGGCTGGAATTTGAGGAAATATAAGTTGTAACCAATAGTAGTTTATTTAAAAAAAAAACTAAACTCTGGTAATGGTGCCAAACTTTTCAGAGAATAAAGTTCTTAAGTAATTGCACTACACTCATGATTAAACGTGTGTATGACTGATTTTCCAGGAGCTAAGTGATTATGTGCTGTTTGGTGATAAATAATGCAGGAATTCTTGATGTGATCACTTATATTATATCTTCTATTTATTATAAGCCTAAATTGTGATAATTTTCAATGAGTGAGCATGCACTGGCTTAGGCTATTGTCAAGAGTTATAAAAATACCATAACTAATTATTTTTTGGTTTCTCATGGTCACATCTGGACCATCACACAGTAATCGTAGCCATTAAACATGTTCCATATGCAAACCTATCAACAAAAGTGCCAAACTAATATTATGATTAAGCCAATTTCACATGTAAACAACAAAGGGTCCGATTATGATGTCGTCAGGAAAGGCTCCAAATGGGATTCGGAATCTGCTAATCCGATTCAGAGCCTATGTTTCTGACTGAATCGTCCACCTTTCCAGATGACCAAGTACGATGCGAGGAAGCCGTCCTGGCTGACCGAATCGGTTCCGAATACTATTCAGGCAGTCTGAGTCATTCGGAGCTGAACTGTTCAGCTCAATGGGGGCGGTTTCTGAAAGAGTGAGTAGGATGACCGATTCAGACAGCCATACCGACTTGGTTTTGCTGAGACAAAATGGCTGTTGACATTGGACTTCGGGAGCCCGCAGCAGGACCCCCTTCACCTGTGCCCCTCCGAATCGGTCATGGGGGTACCCATGGGTCCTCCCTTTCCATACATGCACAGTGTGGCGGCACCATGGGGTGCCCGTCATAGGGTGCATGCTTTTCCCCACCCCTTTGTTCAATGGAAGCCTGTCTTCCCGATGGGTACACAGGCTCCCACTGAATTGAATGGGAGTCCGACTGAACCGAGTAAGTAAACATACGGACACATCGTAATCGGTCAGTGGGACTCCCGGAGTGCGATTCATATGGAAAGCATTCCTAACCTGATTCGGTAGGAATGCTTTCCTGAAGACATCATAATCGGGCCCATAGTAATAATGCTGATGACACTACACACCTCCTAATTCTTTCTCCAAGTGATTTCATTATCCTCTTCCTCTTTAGGCTATTGACTGAGCAGAGGTGAAGTATTACAGGCCGTAGCTAAATGTCCATTTGAAGTAAGCAGAAAGGTTGTTACAAAAGCTCCAACTAAAGTCAGCATACGTTTGTTATATCTTATGTCATCACAGGAGTTCCCTCTAAAAGCAGCAGAGTGGTGTAGTACTTCAGAGTATTTTAAGAGCGCCCTTTAAATCTCTATAAATTCAGGAATAGGATTCAGTATTCCAGCATGTTGCTAGAGGTCCCTCAGAATAGGAAAGACTGGGTACAGTGCCTCCATTTGTTACTAGAGGACACACTGATGTCCACAGACAGACTGCAGCACTTTAAATCAGTACTATAGACCTCACTAAAGTCAGCTGAAATGGTGCCATAGCACAGTTGCTACTGCATGTCTCATGCTGGTCAACTGTGGTCTAGTTTCACCTTGTATCATATAGGTGATATATTTTCCAGAGGAAAAGTGACAAAATATTTTCATGAACTCTTCTTTTCATTTTAGCTGATGCAACCACAGAAGATGGTGCAGATGGCAAGGGCTTGAAACCTGGATTATCCTCTGTGAGGGCACATAAGCAGCAGGTAAATGCTGTGGAAGGCCCAAGCATCAGCATACCACATGCAATGAATAATTGGTAAGCGTTCCCCCAGACATTGCTCAGGGGGGGGGTTTTAACATTGCACTGTGTCCTAAAAATGGTACTAATGTTTGTGGCATTATGAATGAAGACGGGGAATGTGAAACTCATTTTACACACACACAATACGGGAAATGAAATGGCCTGTGATCTTGATTTAGAATTTGCTCATGAATTAAGTACTAATCCGGCGCCTTTTAAGAGCACATTTAACGGTAGAGGGTGCTTTACTACAATAGATTATATCTAACTCTCCGCAAATCTAGCATAAAAAACGAGCCACTTTGTAACACACAACGTTACCTTGAGTGATCCCTTCCCGCTGAGTATATTGTTAAACTTGCTGACTTCCCAAACCAAGCAGGCTCATAAAATAATGTAACCCCCAGACCAGCTGGAAATGAATAGGAAAAATGGATATGCCCTAAAATGGCAGTTGGTAGACCCACTAGAAGTAACACAAAAATAGTGATATAAAGCATATCAGCAATAGAAGCCATCTTAAATGAAAATACAACGTACAAAATAGTTTTGTCATCCTTTCAAGAGATCACAAGATCAATAAACGAGACACTTTGGAAAACAAACAGTAATCCTGTAAGAAAGACTAAAGGATGGTTTGACTCAAGATGCACCAAAGCATATTCCATACTGAAAAGATAGTCCCATAGCATCCCTAGGAACCCAACCATATTAAGGGAGGCAAGGAAGGCATACAGGATTGCAATAAAAGAATGCAAAAGGATGTTAAAAGTGGAACTCTGGCAGACCCTGCACGAAGCCGCTAAGTCAAAGGATGGGGTGGCCTTTTGGAGGGCCGTAAGGGCCCCCATCCTAGACCCAGGGGATACGCCCAAAATTTAAATAGCGATAACGGAAGCACAGTGGGTGTCACATTTCACCACAATCTTTAGTAATCCCAATACCTTAAACTCGATAGAAACCCCAAACGAGGGAAGCAACGAAAATAACTATTTATCATGAACATTCATAAATCTTCAGATTACCAAAGAAGTTATCAGAGCAATATTGGCAAGTAAGGGGGGTAAGGTGCCTGGCCCCGACGGGATTCCTATAGATTTATACAAGGGAAATGTAGACCTTTGGGGCCAAATACTGACCCAAACTATAATGTCCAGCTGCTCCTCTAGGTACATTGAGACTTGGATGGAATCCATTTTAGTTCCCATCTTTAAAAAGGGAAATAGACAACACCCAACATCATATTAGAGAGATTACAAGACTGGGCTGAGGGAAACAAAATATTGTCAGACCTCCAATACGGTTTCCGTAAAGGACTGGGAACCGTTGAACAAAGCCTTAATTTAAGCATCTTAATTGAAAAGTATTTCCACATAAAGAAAGGCACGCTATTTCTAGCGTTTGTAGACCTAACCGCAGCCTTTTACTGTGTCATACATGGTATACAGACATAATATCGACAACAAAAATATCGAGGTAGCTAAATATCGAGTTTAATCTATCGAGTAAACAGAATATAGATAAGACTTATTATAGACTACGAAAATATCGAATAGAATGACAATAATATCGACTCTAAAATATAGAATGGACAGAATATCGAATGGAGAGAATATAGACAACAAAAATATCGAGGGACAGAATATAGACAACAAAAATATAGATGGATAGAATATAGACAACAAAAATATCGAATTTTAGGTAAGTAAGTAAGTAAATTTACGGTATTTAATTTTTGCGTAATATAATTCTGGAGCGGGTTGTGGGTTTATAGGGGAATAGGGAGGGAAGTAATTTAATTCTAATTAATTAAATATTTTAATTTATTGGTATTTATGTACAATTATTTGTTAATTACATTTTGATTGGCAATTAATTAAAATATAATTGGTAATTACATTTTATTAATTGATTAATTTATAATTATGTTAATTTTATTTCTTTATTTTCTGGAGCGGGTTGTGGGTTTATAGGGGAATAGGGTGGGAAGTAATTTAATTATAATTAATTAAATATGTTAAAATATTTATAGCTACTTATTTACAATTAATTGTTATTTTTTTTTTAATTGGTAATTATTTTTTTTATTGATTAATTGATAATTATGGTAATTGTATGTATTTCATTTAGTGGGTTGTGGGTTTATAGGGGACTCGGGTGGGAAGTCATTTAATTGTAATTAATTAAATTTCTTAATATATAAATTGGTATTTTTAATAATTTATTGTTATTGGTAAATATTTTGTATTCATAGGTCATTATTTTTTAGTAATTAAATTAATTTTATAATTTTTAATTGAATAATTATTATAATATCTTAAATTGGGAATTAATTTTAATGAATTTGTAATTGGTAATAATATTTAATTTCTTTTTAATTATATATGAAGTATTTACTTTCCCTACTGTTGCTCTATTTGGAGTGGGAATAGTAATTTTTACCTTCCTGCTAACCAACGCTATCCCTACTGTTGTACTCACTGGAGTCGGAATAGTCATTTTTACCTCTACGCTATCCAACGCTTTCCCTACTGTTGCACTCTTTGGAGTGGGAATAGTAATTTTTACCTTCCCTGTATCCAATGCTTTCCCTACTGTTGCACTTACTGGAGTGGGAATAGTAAATGTTATACCTGCGCTATCCAACGTTTTCCCTACTGTTGAACTCACTGGAGTTGGAATAGTAATTTTTACCCCTACGCTATCCAACGCTTTCCCTACTGTTGCACTCTCTGGAGTGGGAATAGTAATGTTTACTCCCACGCTATCCAACGTTTTCCCTACTGTTGCACTCTCTGTAGTGGGAATAGTAATTTTTATCCCTACGCTATCCAACGCTTACCTTACTGTTGCATTCTCTGGAGTGGGAATCGTAATTTTTAACTTCCCGCTATGCAACACTTTCCCTACTGTTGCACTTACTGGAGTGGGAATAGTAATTTTTACCTTTACGCTATCCAACGCTTACCCTACTATTGCACTCTCTGGAGTGGGAATAGTAATTTTTACCCCTACGCTATCCAACGCTTTCTCTACTGTTGCACTCTCTGGAGTGGGAATAGTACTTTTTACCTCTACGCTATCCAACGCTTTCCCTACTGTTGCACTCTTTGGAGTGGGAATAGTAATTTTTACCTTCCCGGTATCCAATGCTTTCCCTATTGTTGCACTTACTGGAGTGGAAATAGTACATTTTATGCCTACGCTATCCAATGCTTTCCCTACTGTTGCACTCACGGGAGTTGGAATAGTAATTTTTACCCCTACGCTATCCAGCGCTTTCCCTACTGTTGCACTGTCTGGAGTGGGAATAGTAATTTTTACCCTCCCGCTATCCAACGCTTTCCTTACTGTTGCACTCACAGGAGTGGGAATAGTAATTTTTACCCCTACGCTATCCATCGCTTTCCCTACTGTTGCACTCATTGGAGTGGGAATAGTAATGTTTACCCCTACGCTTTCCAACGCTTTCCCTACTGTTGCACTCTCTGGAGTGGGAATAGTAATTTTTACCCCTACGCTATCCAACGCTTTCCTTACTGTTGCACTCACTGGAGTGGGAATAGTAATTTTTACCCCTACGCTATCCAATGCTTTCTCTACTGTTGCACTCTCTGGAGTGGGAATAGTAATTTTTACCCTCCCGCCATCCAACGCTTTCCCTACTGTTGCACTCACTGGAGTGGGAATAGTAATTTTTACTGCTACGCTATCCAATGTTTTTTCTACTGTTGCACTCACTGGAGTGGTAATAGTAAATTTAACCCTCTCGCTATCCTATGGTAAATATATTGTATATCTTTTATTAATACTATGTTTCTATATATATATATATATATATATATATATATATATATATATATATGTGTGTGTGTGTGTGAATATGTATTAAAAAAATATTTATATTAATTATTTATTAATTTTAATGTTATTTAAGTATTTTAAGTATGTTTAAGTTAGTTATATTTATTATTTCATTAATTTTAAATTACTTTTAACTATTTAAAAAATTCGATATTTTGACTATCTATATTTTTTACAACGATATTTTTGATTCAATATTTTTGTACTTACCTGTTTGGAGATAGGAAGTCGATATTTTGGCATTCTATATTTTTTACTCGATATTTTTGTAGTTCTATATGTTTTGCCATCGATATTGTTTCAGTGATCCGTGATACATGATAGGCCGTGGGGGGTCCTTCATGAATTGAGGGCGAATGACACCATTATACATTTTCTGAAACATCTTTACCAGAACGCTAGGGGTAGAGTACGCCCTGGTATTAATGGAGAATGCACAGTACCCTTTCCAAAAAAAAAGGGGGTCAGGCAAGGATGCGTCATGGCCCCCTTTCTTTTTAATCTCTACACAAATGGCTTAGAAAAAGCACTGATCCAAACAGGTCAAGATTTCCCCGTGACTAACGGCCAACCCATACCACCATTAATGTACGCAGACAACGCTGTTTTGATGTGTCGTACTCAATTGGGTTTACAAAGATTACTCACTGGCTTTGTAGCATTTTTGCGAGACCTAGGCCTAAGGGTAAATACCTCAAAAACGTTCATCATGAGATGCTGCACAGCAAGCAATAAATGTAGAGAGTTTTTTATAGACAACCACCAAATTAACTTTGTCAACACTTTAAGCTATCTAAGCATATTATTCGATCATAAATCCACCTGGGTTCAGGCAATGCACACGAGAAGACTTGCACTTATGAAAACCACGGCAGCCTTAACCAGCTTTTTGAAAAAACTAGGCACAAGGCCTCCGCAAGTATTATTGCACATCTATAGGGCCAAATGTGTATCGACAGCCATGTATGGCGCACGACTATCGGGACACTGTAATGTACAACCCTTTCAATCGATAGAAAATCAGTTTTTAAGATATATATTGGCCCTTCCTAGATGTGTATCATCGAACATCTGACATGCAGAATTGGGTGTCCCATTTTTAACAGACTCAATTAAAACAGAAAAAATCATGCTTTCGCACAGGTTATGGACAAACGAGGAAACCCATCTAAACCAGGATGTTTTTAATGATGTTATGGGAATGACTGATGTAAAGAAACTGAAGTGGCTAAAAAAAATCCGGGACTTTCTGAATGACTTAGGTTATCCCAACTTTTACAGCGACCCGAAACTATGAGAGCGATATCTAGGAAAGAGCTGAAAAGAAACTGTATAGCATTACTTGAATCATGACAATTATTAAAAGAAGTAGCTAAGCCTACAGTAGTGCGTCATCAGATGATATTGATAACCTATATTATCCAACCCTACCTCTTTCTAGTACCCAGTCAATATGAAAGATTACTGATAGCAAGATTCAGACTAGATATTTTCCATTGCATTACTAGTTTTCCAAAAATGAGTGATTGGACAAGAATGATGCAATTATGTCCCTGCAACGATATGTCAGAGCAAACTACAATTCATGTAGTTTTTTTCTGTAAATGTTATAAATTGCAAAGAAAAAAATGGTTATTCCCGATTTTAAAGAAATTTGCTTTTAGGAGATGCCGACCCGCGTTCTTAGCTTTTCAACTTTTAATCAATGAATTTGTGATATGGTGCCTGACAAATTTCCTGAAAAGTGTGATAAAATGCAGGAATCCAATAATAATGTGATTAGAGTACTATTCTTAGAAATTTTTATTGCTGTTAAAAATTAGATATTCATTGTTAAAATTTGAATAACAATGTGCTTTTTTTATGTGCTGTTATGATTCTCGTTTGTAGAAAGCATATCTACTACTACTACTACATTGCTCAGTCACTGATGCCCAACAACCAATGAGAACTTTTCCAGCACACCCAAACAATCAAAATTCATCTTGCATACCTACAAAATGTTTCCTCCAAATGGATAGGTTTTGAGCAACTGAGTTCTCAATGGCTTGCTGGTGCATTTGCAGAAATTATAGGACAAAGGTCTGTCATTAATGAATCAAGATCTTTGAATCCAGTCACAATAAAGATTTTTTGTGGACATTTTATGCAAGTTGTTACCCACGTGAACAACACAAAGGAAAGCATAATTATAAACAGTAGAGGAACTTGAAGAATCATCTAAATTAGCATGTAAACACTCTATAAAAAAATGTGGATCTTATTTTCAACATAACATTTTCAGTTTTGTATGTTTATGTTCTTTTGTTGCCCGAAAATGATTTTATTTTAAAATAACACATGATAAAAAACTTTTATGGAATTTACACGCATGTCTACATCATACTTCAACTAGTCATTTGTATATTGTATTGAATTGTATTGTAATTGCATTTATGTAGCGCTTACTACCCCTGACGAGGCATCAAAGCACTTTTTCGGCGAGTAGCACACTACCCAGGGACCTATAGAGGATTAGTGTTGAATTAGTATAGTGAAACATGCAAGTACATTTTAAGTGGTGTATAGGTTAGTCAGTTATTTGGATTTGGAATGATAGCAGAAGAATAGAGGAGGAAAAAAGGTTTGTATTTATATAGCGTTTGTTACCTCTGATGGGGTGTTGAAGCACGCTACTCCGGAAGCCCATAAAGGATTAGTGGTGAATTAGTATGGTGAAATATGAAAGTAATTTCAGTGGTGGATATTAGTCAGTTATTCGAAGTAAGAAGGATAGCGGAGGGATGCAGTAAAACTGAAGCACTTTCTCGAAAGTAGAATATTACACCCAATAGACAATAGCCACTGCAGGTGGGTTGGAGCCAGAGTAGGGAAGTCAGGAAATTCCATGCACTTCAAAGCCACTATCTAGATGCTTCTCCCATCTTCTCGAAGGAGGGTAACAGAGTATAAAAAGGTGGCCTATAATACCAGCTCTTAAGTATACTTCTGGACCTGTGGGTACTCTGCCAGGAGAAGGACTGCCGTGCTGCTGAAAGGACTGTGACTCTGATGAACTGTTCACCTGCAACTGCCTTGCTGAATTGCTGCCTTTCTGCCCTGCTGCCCTCTTGTCTGGGGAAGAAGGACTGGACTTGCAACTTGAACCCAGGACCACCTGAGAGACTCCAACGGGCTAGTCTGCTGGCCTCCTGATCTGAGCCTCAGGGAGACAAAAGGTTTCTTAGACCTTTACCCAACCTTAGTGGATCCTGACCCTCCAAGGGGTGCACCACCAGTCCTGGACCCTTAGAGGTAGTGCTGAAAGTGACTAGATAGCCAAAATATAAAGGTTAATACTTAAAATATTTGGCTAAAAACTGCTCTGAGAACCATAAGGTGAATGGGACCAACCGTTTCTTCCTACCTGCCTGTGTTGCATCGCTGGTCGGTTTGAGTTCATGGCTTCTCCCGCTTTGTTCTTCTGCGCAACAGCAAATTCATTTCAGCCGTCCTTCGCCAAAGGGGTATCTGGCCTTATGGAATTGTCTTCGGCTACAGCCCTCTGCCTTGTCCCACGGAAGAATTTCAGCCTCCATTTTAGAGACTATGTGCAAATGTAGAAATCTTCACTACAGCTATGACCCAATGCCATCCTGTGAGAACGCTCCCTCCTCCATGCTGAACTGTACCTTCTCAGAAACTTTTTCTCAGAATTAACTTAATTCTGAAGGTAAGCGCTGAGAGGGCCCAATCCACCTCTTGTTTCTGAATCATGCTCCATTGCGGGCACCCATATTTTTAGACTTTGACCTGGTCTTGCACAACTATATGTCTGCGGTTGGGGCTTTGTTCTCTTAGGTGCTACATTTTACTAACAACTTGAAAAAATCATAACTACAGTTCTACTCATTGAATGTTTGTCATTGTTGGTGGCAAGTAAAGTATTGAATTTTACTGTATATTTATAAATTAGTTTAGGATTTTTCTTTTATTTTGTCTTTACTTTATTACGGTTTGTGTGCTGCATAAATACTTTACACAGTGCCTCAAAGTTAAGCCTGCCTGCTTTTTATGCTAAAGAACTCAGGGTTAAGCACAGTTTAATTTAGTAACCTTTTGTGGTTCACCTTGCAAGGGATTGTGGCTGTTGCCTAACCGGGGCTCACACCAGTCAACCAATAACCCAATTTTTCATTCCCAGTAAGCAGTACAGGTATGGACTCATTTCCTAATTTGTTGTGGGAAAAAGTATTTACATATGGTTGGTGTAACAAAGGCCACCTCAACTATTACTATAATTGCTCTCATATACTTCTGTCTCAGCTGGATGTCTGGGATTTCAGAACTCAAGATATGAAAAACATACACAATGGCAATGAAATATTAAGCAATATCCAGGTTTATTCACAGAAAAATGTTTCACTGATACATAAGGGTCCTTCGAAGGCTGCTATGCTTGATACAGAGAGGTTAATCTAATTGTACATTGGAAATGCCACAGCATGCAAGACAGCTGTAGCATATGTATAAGTTAGGTCAAAGCCATCCATCGAACATATGTATGTATGTATTTATATAATATTTTTACAGCTTGGACTTAGCCAACATGTTCGAAGACAAGATTCAAACCAGGAAGCTGTATTGTGGACCATTAATGCACTGTGATGTAATATTGTTTAAAGAGGTGAGTCTTATGTCATGCTCTTTTACATGCATCCTGAACCTCATTTTGCCCATAATGGTTCTCTAACACTCTGGATAATGATGTACATGTTATGAGTATAGTAGAGTATCGTACAGTGTTGTAATATGTTATATAGTGTAGTGGTATGGTGTATCACATATTGGACTGGAGCTATGAGTTATGCAGAGAAATGTCATACCGAACAGTAGAGTAGGGTATCATAGTCTGTCATAGAGTGGAGTAGGGTGAAGTAGAGTGTCATAGAGTTGAGTATCATCAAGTGGAGGCCGTAGAGTACAATGGAGAAGAGTGTCGTTGATTGAAGTACTGTGTCATATAATGGAGTGGCGAAATACAGAGGGAACTTGAGTGGCAATTTGTCGAGTATCATACAGTGTAGTAGAGTGGCATAGACTGGATGGGTATAGAGTGGAGTAGTGGCATAGAATGTAGTATAGTTTTGTAGAGAGGAGTTGCATACAGTGGAGTAGAGTGTTGCACAGTGGAGTGGCGTAGAGAGAAGTATAGTACTGTGGCGTAGAGTGGTATCAAATGCAGTAGAGTGGAGTATAGTAGAGTAGAGTAGAGTGCACTGGAGTGGAGTAGTGTAGAGTTGAGTAAAGTGTCACAGAGTTGGAGTGGTATGTCGCAAACTATAGTGGTGTGGAGTTCAGCAGAGTGGAGTGGTGTAGCATACAGTTGAGTAAATTGTTGTTTAATCAACTTTATTTTGGCTCATTTGAACCATGAATATAGACAATTCAAAATAGTAAATATAGTTAAAAAACATTATAAATACGTAATCCCAGTTCATAGCATTAAAACAAATAATCATACAACATCAATTGTCAAAGGAAATACCATGAAGCGCAGATAAAACCAATGGAACAAAAACATTGAAAAAGTCCTTAATGGAAGTGTCATATATTGGAGTACTGTTTTGTACGGTAGAGTGTAGAGGAGCGTCGTACAGTATTGGAAAATAATGTACACTAAAGTAGAGTCGAGTGCCATATGGTCTAGGTCATTTTTGTAGGGTGAAGTGGTGTACAGTAGAGTGTTGAATAGTGTGGCACAGTGGATTGTGGGACAGTGTTATAGAGTACAATGGCATTAATTGGCATAGAGTGGAGTGAGGTTCAATGGACTAGTGGAATGGAATGGCGTACTGTGTCAGAATAGAGTAGAGTATAGTGGGGTGCAGCGGTATATAAAGAGTTGCGTACAGTGTTGTATAGTGGACTAGATTATCATGAGTAGAGTGGAGTGTTGTACAGTGGCATACAGTATAGCAAAGTGTTGTTCAGTGGAGTGAAGGGGTATAGATAGGATTTAAGTGTCAGAGAATGGCATACAGTGTAGTAGAGTGTTTTAGAGTGGAGTTGCATAGATTATAGTTGTGTGTGAAACAGTGGAGATGCATAGAGTGGGTTGTTGTGTAGTAGCATAGAGTGAAGTGAAGTCTCTAACAGTGGAGTAGAGTCAAGTGAATGATGTAACGTGGTGTAAAGTACAATAGGGTGTATTAGTGTGTCGTAGAGTTGAGTAGCATAAAGTGGAGTGTACTGGCATAGCGTAGGTAGTAAACTGTTATTAATTTGAGTGGGGTCTCATACAGCAGAATGGAGTGCTGTGTCCCATAGAACAGTGTTGTGAAGTGGAACAGAGTGTTATACATTGAAGTGTATGGGCCCAGAGTGGAGTATAGAGGTGGACAGTGGAGTGTAGGGGGATAGAGTGAAGTAGAATGTCATAGAGTGCCATGAAGTGTGGTAGACTTTTATATAGTGGAAATGAAGAGAGCGGAGGAGAGTGTCATACAATAGAGCGGCGTACAGTGGAGTGGTGTACACTGTAGTGGCCAAGAGTGGATTACCATTAAGTGGAGCAGCATTCAGTGGAAAATCATACAGTGGAATAGTGTAGAAGAGTGGGGTGAAATAGAGGGAAGTGGTGTACAGTGGATTATCATAGAGTGGAGTGGCATACATTAAAGGAGCGTAGCCTAGATTAGAGGAAGCTATTATAAATTGGAGTGGCATCATACAGTAGAGAGGATAGCTGTGTTATACAGTGTTTGAAACTGTCAGAGTGGAGAAATGTATTGTACAGTAGGGTTACGGACGTAGAATCAACTGCAAATGTGGACAGTGGAGTGTACAGGGATAGAGTGGAGTAGAGTCCAGTAGAGTGGCATGGAGAGTAGTGGAGTTTTGTAGAGAGGAGTTATATAGAGTGGAAGAGAGTACACTGGAGTGGCCTAGAGTAGAGTAGCACACAGTAGAGTGGCATAAAGTTGAACAGCATAGAGTGGAGTAGCGTATACTGGAGTGCCCGATAGTAGAATGGTGTAAATTGTAATAGCATATAGTATTGTAGCATACAGTCTTGTGGCGTAAAGTTTAATAACGTAGAGTGTAGTAGCATGGAGTGGAGAGGCGTACAGTGAAGTGGTTTAGATTGGAGTGGTGTATTGTGGGGTAGGGTATAATTTAATAGCAACCAGTGGAGTGCTCAACAGTGGAGTAGGTTAGTGTGGAATTCCATATAGTAAAGTGGCAAAGATTGAAGTTGCGTACAGTGTAATAGCGTAGAATGGAGTGGCGTACAGAGGAATAGCATAGAGTGGAGTACCGTGAAGTGGGATAGAGTGGAATAGCATAGAGTAGAATACCATACCAGAGTGGAGTGGCGTACAGTGGAGTGGTGTGGGCTGGAGTAGTATACAGTGGTGTGGGTAAGAGTGAAAAGGCATATAAAGTTGACTGGAGTGACATCCAGTGGTCTAGCTTAGAATGAAGTGGGTTAGGGTGGAGTGGTGTACACTGGTAGGCATAGAGTGGAGTGGCATACAGTGGAAGAGCGTAGAGTTGAGTGTTGTACAGTAAAGGAGCATAGACTGGAATAGCAAATAGTGGCATAGCGTACAGTGCAGTGGTGTACAGTGGAGTGTTGTAGCCTGAAGTGGCATACACTGGAATGGAGTGTAATAGCATATAGTGGAGTGGCGCCCAACAAAATAGCAAACATGGGAGTGGGATAGAATGGAGTGGAATAGCATAGAGAGGATTGGCATATAGTGGAATGGGATAGAGCAGAATACCATATACTGGAGTAATGTATAGCGGAGTGGGATACATTGGAGTGGTTTAACCTGAAGGAGCATTGAGTGGATTTGCATACAGTGTAATAGCCTGGAGTGGAGTTGTGTAAAGTCTAATAGTGTAGAGTGGAGTGGTGCAGAGCTGAGGGATGTACAGTGGAGGGTCGTAGAGTGTAATAAAGTATAGTGGAGTAGTTACAGTGGAGTGGTGTATAATGGAGTGGTGTAGAATGGCACGCAGTGGTGTGGGGTAGAGTGTAATAGCCTACAGTGAAGTGGCATATTTTTGCAGTGGGATCCAGACGAATTGCTTAGAATTAAGTGGAGTGCCATTCACTGGAGTGGGATAGAATAGAGTAGCATACAGTGGAGTGGCATACAGTGGAAAAGTGTACAATGAAGTGTTGTAGAGTGCAGTGGCATATAGTGGAATAAAGTAGAGTGGAGTGGGTGGCGTACAGCAGAATGGCATAGAGTGGAATAGCGTATAGTAGAATATCGTCCAGTTGAGTTGCATACAGTGGAGTAATGTAGACTGGAGTGGCGCACAGTGGCATTGTGTACAGTGCAATAGTGTAGAGTAGAGTGGCTAACAAATGTATGTCAAACTTAGCAGCAATGTAGGTTATGGTGTGCAGAGTAACACAAGACAGCGAATTGCGCAGCCTCGCTTATCTCCCAAACTTACCAATCAGCGCAGGGCCACCCATGGTGGCCTAGTGCTCCTTTGCAAATCTGAATAAAGTATTGCATTGCCCATGCAACACCATGAGTGATACAAGGGTACCACAATTCAGTAGTACAACTAGACCATAGTTGTAGTTTGGGCCGGTATACTTTGCAGTATACCACAGTATATGGCGGTGACAAACCAGTATATCATTGAGTAATGGCTGCTTTTCATGAATGAAAAAGCAGTCATATTGTTTGTACTAATATTTGGCTGTGTTCAATTTTAGGACCTTAGATCTAGATAAGTAGTAGGTCCCTACCTATTACCACTGTATTCCCTACCTATTATTAAAGTGGAAATAGGTAGGGAAATGCATCTATCATTTGTTTCTAGATTTTTAATTAGGTTTACGTCCATGTACTGCAGAAATGTGTGAAATTCCGCAAAAGTACTGCAGTGACAGATATCACTAAGTTTAAATGCTTCATAACCTAGAAAAATTAACCCTGGGTGGAGTTTGCGGAGTTGCGCTATGCGGAATTCTGCGAAGTGGAAAAAAAAATGTGTGAAATTCCGCAAAAGTACTGCAGTGACAGATATCACTAAGTTTAAATGCTTCATAACCTAGAAAAATTAACCCTGGGTGGAGTTTGCGGAGTTGCGCTATGCGGAATTCTGCGAAGTGGAAAAAAAACTTTGCAGCGCTACGCGGAGCTCCGCAAGCTGCGGAGTTTGTTAGCAAAATACAATTGGCGGTGATTGGACAGTGCCGGATGCTTGTCCGCACTGTGCAAGCATTGCGAACGGCACCGTGCACAATGCGAGCGAGCGCTGCTTTCCTTTCTGCCACTCGAGCTGCAGCTTTCTCAACGCGAACAGTCAGTGTCTCCATGTGAGCGGCTGCGAGCATACGCGACCACTCGCAATGAGAAACCTGACCCGCCCGCATTGAGAAATCTCGCTGGGATGTTCATTTTCCTCGATCCCAGTCGCCAACTTGATGTTGACGAACGCGAGCGAGGAAAAACACTCTGCTCCGCAACGCAACTGGTAACTCCGTGAGCTCCGCGTAGTGTGGAGTTCAGAAAACTCAGCAAACTCCATGAGCGGAGCGGAGTTCACCACCCAGGGTTAGGAAAAATACTTATCCTACTTAACTGCAGTACCCCAAAAGCATCATCTCTGCACCATAATGTATAATGGTGGCAAATTTCATGTACATCCATTCATCTGTTTTTGTGCTAGGTCAAATACAATAGTCTATGCAAATGCGTTTGTCGAAAAACGCATTTTGGGACACCGTTTTATCTTTGCATCCCAAAAACAAATCAACACAAACATTTGCATCATCTCACATAGAAAAGGCTATAGGTCTGGAAAGTTGGTAATCTGTCAAACGGGTGGAAAGTTATTAGGGCGCTAATATCCGAGGAATTCCTATCTTTGGGATTACTAAGTATAACTACAGACTGGCAATCAGATTTATTTTGTTTTCTTTCTCGTTATCAAATCTATTGTATTTGTTATGTAGTTTGTTTATTGGTTCACGTAATCATTAGACCATAATGTGTCTTTTAGTTGTTTGTGTAGTAATTCTGAAACTTTACATATGAAGTCTAGTTTGTTTTAGTGGCTTCCTTGCTTCCTTCAGTAGGATTGTGCTACATATAAAGCCCGAAGTGAATGAAAGCCAGTCATTGTTATAAAAACTAAGATTGTTATTTCCTAATGGCCAGTTATGTCCTCCATATAGTAGTTTGTCTATCTCACTGCTTGGTCATTTTTCCATTTTGTTTTTTGTTTCGCTTGTTGGGCACAGTTTTATTTTGTGAGATAGCGAGCATGCAAACACATTTTATGTAGATTAAGATGTATTCTGTATGTTATGTATTTGTTAATAGGTTTCCATTAGCATGTGGCCATAATGGGTCTTTCAGTTGTTCATGTAGTATATTTGAAACTTGCATATGCAGTCTAGTTTATTCTTAAGGCGTCCTTGTTACTTTTACTATGATTGTGCTACATATGAGGGGCAAAGTAAGTGAAAGGCGATCATTGTTTAAAAATGTAGATTAATATTTTTTCCTAGTGGCCAATTACCATGTCCTCCAAATAGTAGTTTGTGTGACTCACTGCTAGGGCAATATTTAAATTTGTTGCACAGGGGCGCATAAGATAGATGGTTTTGTTTGGCTTGGGCCACTTTTATTTTGTGGGCCAGAGAGCCTGCAAAGAAATCCCATGTAGCAGTGCCGTAACAAAACAAAAGCCCCCCCCCCGCAAAGATATTGGGTATTTTAGTTGTTCATGTGGTAAATCTGAAACTTTACATATGCAGGCTAGTTTATTTTTTGGCTTTCTTGCTACTTTTAGTAGCATTGTGCTACAAAATGTCACTACGTTAAAAAACCTTATAACCTAAAATATACTTACTGCACTTACCTGCTGCACCCCGCAAGCATCGTCTGTGCACCCTAATATCTGATGCTGCCAATTTTCAGGAAAATACAACTGCCCATTTTCACACAACTCAAAATACAATAGTCTATGTAAAATGCATTGGATTTCAAGCCTGTTTTTCTTTGCACCTCCTTGACCAAGCACTGCAAAGCTTTCATTCCTCTGATAATGAAATGGTTGAAACAGGTCTGCGAAGTTTCGCGGACATTCGTCAAACGGGTGCAAAGTTATTAAGGAGCAAAATCTAAAAAAATCCCTATCTCTGGTGACCCTAACTAAAACTACAGAGAGGCTACCACTACTCTGTAATATGGTAATTCAAGGTAAAACAATGGAAAAATGCACACATCACATTATACTATGGGTACACTTCATAGATGACGTATTTGTGACATGGAGATGATTTAAGGTATAGGCCGTCCTCATTGTGGAGGAGATAAACAAAAATGGTTGAATATGGCTTTCACAAGTAAGATAATTCAGAGAGAGCTGGAATTCCTTGATATGTTAATAAAGGAAGATGCACAGAAATTGGTGACACTGCACAGAAAGCCCACAGTAGGCAACCGTAGCTTACATGCTCTTAGCTTCCATTTGGCATCACTTATTAACAGTATACCCTTCAGGGAATTCTACAGAGCTAGAAGAGCTTGCAGTACAAATGAGGAATATAGTGACATAGAAAGGTAAATGATAACTAGATTCAGGGCAAGAGGGTTCAGGACAAATATTATGGCTACATAGTCCAAAAGAGAGAAGCAGTACACATGGAAATCAGCATTTTTTACTGCTACAAGGAGGAAAGAAAGAAAGAAGGGACCACTTATAACCAAAAACATGTGAGAGGGACGGCTGCCCTTGACAAACATTGGCATCTTATTAGAAGGGTCCCAATAATTGGTCATAATATTCCTAGGAGACCTTTTATTTGTCAAAAAAGCACACACTCAATGAGAAGTGATATAAAAAGTGGTGAGAGGGAGATGGCATGGATTTCCCAGAGGGAGGGGTTAATTAAAAGAAATCAATATAAAGCATGTCAGCATGGAGTTAACACCACTGCAGTCAGAATATCATATAACAAAAACATCAAGGTTCAGGGTAGTTTGACCTGCAGAAGCATAATATGTGCTCTAATAATTAACATGCCTCTGCCAAAGACATATATTGGCAGCATGACATTGCCTGTACATAAAAGAATCTTACAACATTTGATTAAAAATTTAAATTTTAGCTACCCAGATGCCAGGAGTTTTAGTAGATTCTATAAACAAGAGGATTCTAGCTAAGATATTGGGCCAGATGTGCGACAGCCAAAATAGCGCCTAGCGAATTGCTAGTCTTTTGTGACTCGCAATTTGAGAGGTGCAATTTTGCATGTACAACAGTGTGTAACACACAGTTAGCGATTCCCAATGGGGTCGCAAATAGAGAGGCTCATGAATATTAATGAGCCTCTCGCAATTTGCGACCCCATTGGGAATGGCAGACCCTCCCATGTATGGTGGCCTGCTGGGCTTAGCAGACCATCATGTCTGGGACTGCTTTTAAATAGAGCAGTTTCTTTCAAATGCAGCCCGTTTTCCTTAAAGGAAATTGCCGACACAAAACATTCTTACAGAGGGTTGCGCTCGCTATTAGGAAAGGAATGCCCCTTTCTAATAGCGAGTCGCAAAACCCTATTTTGTGAGTCGCAAAAAATTACGACTCGCAAAATAGGGTTTGTACATTCGCTATGCTCAAACCCGTTTGCGCATGCAAAAATGTTCATACATCTGGCCCTTTGTGTTTTAGCACAGGCACCCAAAAATGTTCTGAATGATATTTGAGACAATTAGAAAATAGATTCCTTTTGGATATGGACAGTAAGGAACCGTATGGTCTCACAATCGATCAAGAACTACACACATACCTAGGTTAAGCCTACTTGCTCGTAAGCTGTACAATAGATGCCTTGAGTGAGCATGACTTTGCAGATCGAGGATGGATGACTCGGGTTATAATATGATGTCACTCACTACATATATTGTATTTATTTATTTGAGATGTTCTTAATGAAGATCATGCATTACATTGCCCACTGGGACTAAATATGGTAACTCGATAGGGCGGTGCAATAATTGGAAAAGGGATATCGATAAATTAGACATTGCATGGGCTAGTCTAAAGAGATGATTTTGGAGAGTTAACAATGCGATAATTAGGATATTTTTCACTAAATAATTAATGGTGTAATTATACATAGTATGTTTTTTGTTTGGTATAATTGTATATAATTGTATATGTATTGTAAGCAATTGTACATTGATGGTATATGTAATGACTTAGAAACATACATGAATATTATAAGATAGCGCTCAACTGACATTTTGTATAGTTAAACTTTGTTAATAATGTTTATGCCAGGTTGATTTGGATGACATATTATATATACATATAAAATACATGCATAGCATGAAATATTTTTCTACCAAATTATTGACTTGGTTTGCCCCGATTTGATTTATATTCTGTAGTATCATATACATTCTAAGCAGTGGCCGTTCCTCCATGGGACCAGAGGAACGCCACCCCTCTCCCCACACAGCTACAGAAAGGTTGAAAAATAAAATGGTAATGAAAGGATTTTATTACTGTTTTAGTATTCCAGCTTTTTGCTGAACTAAGAGGGCAGGGCGTGGCCAGTAAGTCATTCCTGCTGATTGACAACAATGACGAGTGGCGTAGCCTAGATTAGAGGAAGCTATTATAAATTGGAGTGGCATCATACAGTAGAGAGGATAGCTGTGTTATACAGTGTTTGAAACTGTCAGAGTGGAGAAATGTATTGTACAGTAGGGTTACGGACGTAGAATCAACTGCAAATGTGGACAGTGGAGTGTACAGGGATAGAGTGGAGTAGAGTCCAGTAGAGTGGCATGGAGAGTAGTGGAGTTTTGTAGAGAGGAGTTATATAGAGTGGAGGAGAGTACACTGGAGTGGCCTAGAGTAGAGTAGCACACAGTAGAGTGGCATAAAGTTGAACAGCATAGAGTGGAGTAGCGTATACTGGAGTGCCCGATAGTAGAATGGTGTAAATTGTAATAGCATATAGTATTGTAGCATACAGTCTTGTGGCGTAAAATTTAATAACGTAGAGTGTAGTAGCATGGAGTGGAGAGGCGTACAGTGAAGTGGTTTAGATTGGAGTGGTGTATTGTGGGGTAGGGTATAATTTAATAGCAACCAGTGGAGTGCTCAACAGTGGAGTAGGTTACGGTGGAATTCCATATAGTAAAGTGGCAAAGATTGAAGTTGCGTACAGTGTAATAGCGTAGAATGGAGTGGCGTACAGAGGAATAGCATAGAGTGGAGTACCGTGAAGTGGGATAGAGTGGAATAGCATAGAGTAGAATACCATACCAGAGTGGAGTGGCGTACAGTGGAGTGGTGTGGGCTGGAGTAGTATACAGTGGTGTGGGTAAGAGTGAAAAGGCATATAAAGTTGACTGGAGTGACATCCAGTGGTCTAGCTTAGAATGAAGTGGGTTAGGGTGGAGTGGTGTACACTGGTAGGCATAGAGTGGAGTGGCATACAGTGGAAGAGCGTAGAGTTGAGTGTTGTACAGTAAAGGAGCATAGACTGGAATAGCAAATAGTGGCATAGCGTACAGTGCAGTGGTGTACAGTGGAGTGTTGTAGCCTGAAGTGGCATACACTGGAATGGAGTGTAATAGCATATAGTGGAGTGGCGCCCAACAAAATAGCAAACATGGGAGTGGGATAGAATGGAGTGGAATAGCATAGAGAGGATTGGCATATAGTGGAATGGGATAGAGCAGAATACCATATACTGGAGTAATGTATAGCGGAGTGGGATACATTGGAGTGGTTTAACCTGAAGGAGCATTGAGTGGATTTGCATACAGTGTAATAGCCTGGAGTGGAGTTGTGTAAAGTCTAATAGTGTAGAGTGGAGTGGTGCAGAGCTGAGGGATGTACAGTGGAGGGTCGTAGAGTGTAATAAAGTATAGTGGAGTAGTTACAGTGGAGTGGTGTATAATGGAGTGGTGTAGAATGGCACGCAGTGGTGTGGGGTAGAGTGTAATAGCCTACAGTGAAGTGGCATATTTTTGGAGTGGGATCCAGACGAATTGCTTAGAATTAAGTGGAGTGCCATTCACTGGAGTGGGATAGAATAGAGTAGCATACAGTGGAGTGGCATACAGTGGAAAAGTGTACAATGAAGTGTTGTAGAGTGCAGTGGCATATAGTGGAATAAAGTAGAGTGGAGTGGGTGGCGTACAGCAGAATGGCATAGAGTGGAATAGCGTATAGTAGAATATCGTCCAGTTGAGTTGCATACAGTGGAGTAATGTAGACTGGAGTGGCGCACAGTGGCATTGTGTACAGTGTAATAGTGTAGAGTAGAGTGGCTAACAAATGTATGTCAAACTTAGCAGCAATGTAGGTTATGGTGTGCAGAGTAACACAAGACAGCGAATTGCGCAGCCTCGCTTATCTCCCAAACTTACCAATCAGCGCAGGGCCACCCATGGTGGCCTAGTGCTCCTTTGCAAATCTGAATAAAGTATTGCATTGCCCATGCAACACCATGAGTGATACAAGGGTACCACAATCCAGTAGTACAACTAGACCATAGTTGTAGTTTGGGCCGGTATACTTTGCAGTATACCACAGTATATGGCGGTGACAAACCAGTATATCATTGAGTAATGGCTGCTTTTCATGAATGAAAAAGCAGTCATATTGTTTGTACTAATATTTGGCTGTGTTCAATTTTAGGACCTTAGATCTAGATAAGTAGTAGGTCCCTACCTATTACCACTGTATTCCCTACCTATTATTAAAGTGGAAATAGGTAGGGAAATGCATTTATCATTTTTTTCTAGATTTTTAATTAGGTTTACGTCCATGTACTGCAGAAATGTGTGAAATTCCGCAAAAGTACTGCAGTGACAGATATCACTAAGTTTAAATGCTTCATAACCTAGAAAAATTAACCCTGGGTGGAGTTTGCGGAGTTGCGCTATGCGGAATTCTGCGAAGTGGAAAAAAAACTTTGCAGCGCTACGCGGAGCGCCGCAAGCTGCGGAGTTTGTTAGCAAAATACAATTGGCGGTGATTGGACAGTGCCGGATGCTTGTCCGCACTGTGCAAGCATTGCGAACGGCACCGTGCACAATGCGAGCGAGCGCTGCTTTCCTTTCTGCCACTCGAGCTGCAGCTTTCTCAACGCGAACAGTCAGTGTCTCCATGTGAGCGGCTGCGAGCATACGCGACCACTCGCAATGAGAAACCTGACCCGCCCGCATTGAGAAATCTCGCTGGGATGTTCATTTTCCTTGATCCCAGTCGCCAACTTGATGTTGACGAACGCGAGCGAGGAAAAACACTCTGCTCCGCAACGCAACTGGTAACTCCGTGAGCTCCGCGTAGTGTGGAGTTCAGAAAACTCAGCAAACTCCATGAGCGGAGCGGAGTTCACCACCCAGGGTTAGGAAAAATACTTATCCTACTTAACTGCAGTACCCCAAAAGCATCATCTCTGCACCATAATGTATAATGGTGGCAAATTTCATGTACATCCATTCATCTGTTTTTGTGCTAGGTCAAATACAATAGTCTATGCAAATGCGTTTGTCGAAAAACGCATTTTGGGACACGGTTTTATCTTTGCATCCCAAAAACAAATCAACACAAACATTTGCATCATCTCACATAGAAAAGGCTATAGGTCTGGAAAGTTGGTAATCTGTCAAACGGGTGGAAAGTTATTAGGGAGCTAATATCCGAGGAATTCCTATCTTTGGGATTACTAAGTATAACTACAGACTGGCAATCAGATTTATTTTGTTTTCTTTCTCGTTATCAAATCTATTGTATTTGTTATGTAGTTTGTTTATTGGTTCACGTAATCATTAGACCATAATGTGTCTTTTAGTTGTTTGTGTAGTAATTCTGAAACTTTACATATGCAGTCTAGTTTGTTTTAGTGGCTTCCTTGCTTCCTTCAGTAGGATTGTGCTACATATAAAGCCCGAAGTGAATGAAAGCCAGTCATTGTTATAAAAACTAAGATTGTTATTTCCTAATGGCCAGTTATCATGTCCTCCATATAGTAGTTTGTCTATCTCACTGCTTGGTCATTTTTCCATTTTGTTTTTTGTTTCGCTTGTTGGGCACAGTTTTATTTTGTGAGATAGCGAGCATGCAAACACATTTTATTTAGATTAAGATGTATTCTGTATGTTATGTATTTGTTAATAGGTTTCCATTAGCATGTGGCCATAATGGGTCTTTCAGTTGTTCATGTAGTATATTTGAAACTTGCATATGCAGTCTAGTTTATTCTTAAGGCGTCCTTGTTACTTTTACTATGATTGTGCTACATATGAGGGGCAAAGTAAGTGAAAGGCGATCATTGTTTAAAAATGTAGATTAATATTTTTTCCTAGTCGCCAATTACCATGTCCTCCAAATAGTAGTTTGTGTGACTCACTGCTAGGGCAATATTTAAATTTGTTGCACAGGGGCGCATAAGATAGATGGTTTTGTTTGGCTTGGGCCACTTTTATTTTGTGGGCCAGAGAGCCTGCAAAGAAATCCCATGTAGCAGTGCCGTAACAAAACAAAAGGCCCCCCCCCGCAAAGATATTGGGTATTTTAGTTGTTCATGTGGTAAATCTGAAACTTTACATATGCAGGCTAGTTTATTTTTTGGCTTTCTTGCTACTTTTAGTAGCATTGTGCTACAAAATGTCACTACGTTAAAAAACCTTATAACCTAAAATATACTTACTGCACTTACCTGCTGCACCCCGCAAGCATCATCTGTGCACCCTAATATCTGATGCTGCCAATTTTCAGGAAAATACAACTGCCCATTTTCACACAACTCAAAATACAATAGTCTATGTAAAATGCATTGGATTTCAAGCCTGTTTTTCTTTGCACCTCCTTGACCAAACACTGCAAAGCTTTCATTCCTCTGATAATGAAATGGTTGAAACAGGTCTGCGAAGTTTCGCGGACATTCGTCAAACGGGTGCAAAGTTATTAAGGAGCAAATTCTAAAAAAATCCCTATCTCTGGTGACCCTAACTAAAACTACAGAGAGGCTACCACTACTCTGTAATATGGTAATTCAAGGTAAAACAATGGAAAAATGCACACATCACATTATACTATGGGTACACTTCATAGATGACGTATTTGTGACATGGAGATGATTTAAGATATAGGCCGTCCTCATTGTGGAGGAGATAAACAAAAATGGTTGAATATGGCTTTCACAAGTAAGATAATTCAGAGAGAGCTGGAATTCCTTGATATGTTAATAAAGGAAGATGCACAGAAATTGGTGACACTGCACAGAAAGCCCACAGTAGGCAACAGTAGCTTACATGCTCTTAGCTTCCATTTGGCATCACTTATTAAGAGTATACCCTTCAGGGAATTCTACAGAGCTAGAAGAGTTTGCAGTACAAATGAGGAATATAGTGACATCGAAAGGTAAATGATAACTAGATTCAGGGCAAGAGGGTTCAGGACAAATATTATGGCTACATAGTCCAAAAGAGCGAAGCAGTACACATGGAAATCAGCATTTTTTACTGCTACAAGGAGGAAAGAAAGAAAGAAGGGACCACTTATAACCAAAAACATGTGAGAGGGACGGCTGCCCTTGACAAACATTGGCATCTTATTAGAAGGGTCCCAATAATTGGTCATAATATTCCTAGGAGACCTTTTATTTGTCAAAAAAGCACACACTCAATGAGAAGTGATATAAAAAGTGGTGAGAGGGAGATGGCATGGATTTCCCAGAGGGAGGGGTTAATTAAATGAAATCAATATAAAGCATGTCAGCATGGAGTTAACACCACTGCAGTCAGAATATCATATAACAAAAACATCAAGGTTCAGGGTAGTTTGACCTGCAGAAGCATAATATGTGCTCTAATAATTAACATGCCTCTGCCAAAGACATATATTGGCAGCATGACATTGCCTGTACATAAAAGAATCTTACAACATTTGATTAAAAATTTAAATTTTAGCTACCCAGATGCCAGGAGTTTTAGTAGATTCTATAAACAAGAGGATTCTAGCTAAGATATTGGGCCAGATGTGCGACGGCCAAAATAGCGCCTAGCGAATTGCTAGTCTTTTGTGACTCGCAATTTGCGAGGTGCAATTTTGCATGTACAACAGTGTGTAACACACAGTTAGCGATTCCCAATGGGGTCGCAAATAGAGAGGCTCATGAATATTAATGAGCCTCTCGCAATTTGCGACCCCATTGGGAATGGCAGACCCTCCCATGTATGGTGGCCTGCTGGGCTTAGCAGACCATCATGTCTGGGACTGCTTTTAAATAAAGCAGTTTCTTTCAAATGCAGCCCGTTTTCCTTAAAGGAAATTGCCGACACAAAACATTCTTACAGAGGGTTGCGCTCGCTATTAGGAAAGGAATGCCCCTTTCTAATAGCGAGTCGCAAAACCCTATTTTGCGAGTCGCAAAAAATTACGACTCGCAAAATAGGGTTTGTACATTCGCTATGCTCAAACCCGTTTGCGCATGCAAAAATGGTCATACATCTGGCCCTTTGTGTTTTAGCACAGGCACCCAAAAAATTTCTGAATGATATTTGAGACAATTAGAAAATAGATTCCTTTTGGATATGGACAGTAAGGAACCGTATGGTCTCACAATCGATCAAGAACTACACACATACCTAGGTTAAGCCTACTTGCTCGTAAGCTGTACAATAGATGCCTTGAGTGAGCATGACTTTGCAGATCGAGGATGGATGACTCGGGTTATAATATGATGTCACTCACTACATATATTGTATTTATTTATTTGAGATGTTCTTAATGAAGATCATGCATTACATTGCCCACTGGGACTAAATATGGTAACTCGATAGGGCGGTGCAATAATTGGAAAAGGGATATCGATAAATTAGACATTGCATGGGCTAGTCTAAAGAGATGATTTTGGAGAGTTAACAATGCGATAATTAGGATATTTTTCACTAAATAATTAATGGTGTAATTATACATAGTATGTTTTTTGTTTGGTATAATTGTATATAATTGTATATGTATTGTAAGCAATTGTACATTGATGGTATATGTAATGACTTAGAAACATACATGAATATTATAAGATAGTGCTCAACTGACATTTTGTATAGTTAAACTTTGTTAATAATGTTTATGCCAGGTTGATTTGGATGATATATTATATATACATATAAAATACATGCATAGCATGAAGTATTTTTCTACCAAATTATTGACTTGGTTTGCCCCGATTTGATTTATGTTCTGTAGTATCATATACATTCTAAGCAGTGGCCGTTCCTCCATGGGACCAGAGGAACGCCACCCCTCTCCCCACACAGCTAAAGAAAGGTTGAAAAATAAAATGGTAATGAAAGGATTTTATTACTGTTTTAGTATTCCAGCTTTTTGCTGAACTAAGAGGGCAGGGCGTGGCCAGTAAGTCATTCCTGCTGATTGACAACAATGACGAGTGGCCCTTTCAGTGTGAATTGAGCATGTGGTTTTGCCTTCTACAATATTAGGGCCAAAAAGACATGCACAATTTAATCTCTCCAACTTGGCTTTCATAGACAGCTGGGTTGCAGAGCAGGCCCAGGCCTTAAGTGCTCTTCAGAGCGCTGAAGCAGCCTGCTCCAGCCAGTCGGACACTTCTCTCATGCATCATGAGAGCAGTGTGTGGATTGGATAAGGAGCTGTGAGACCTCGTGCTAGAGGAGTCAAGAGCTGGCTGTAGAACACCAAGGACGTGCTGCAAGCTAAAAAGGTAAGTGAAATTTGTTTTTCATTTTAAAATTTAAATAATTATTTGTATCTTGTTTAATTTTATAAATGTTGACCTACTATTTTTGTGGGTCATCAACCACCACTAATTCTAAAATGGCACCTTTTTGTTTATTTTGAAAGTTAGGGGCATATTATCAAGGAATGGCGTTATAATTATCGCCGCTTTAGCTGCAGAAAACTGCAGCTAAAGCTGCGATAATGGGCTTGATAATATGCCCTTGTGAATTCCAATAGAAGTCCATGTTCTGGTGTGAACATGGGCTTCTATGGGAATTCTCTACGGCATATTATGAAGCCCATTATCGCCGCTTTAGCAGCAGTTTTCTGCCGCTAAAGTGGCGATAATTATAATGCCATGCTTGATAATATATCCCTTAGTCTTTCATTTATGACTAAAATGTGTTGGTTTGAATGAAGTATCGTGAACAAGGCTGATCTTAGCCACTGTTGACAGTGTTTAGTTTTCAATAAATGATGCAACTGTTTCCTTTGGAGTGCCAGTCTCATTCCTGAGGAGGTTGACGCGCAGGTGGGCACTCTTACTCGAGCACCACCGGTGATCTATAAGCACGTTGGCAACACAGGTGATATATGTGTCTCAATTTCAACTGTGAAGAAAAAGTAAAGCTAGAGCGTGAGTATGGCTACAGTAAAGGCTGGTCATTTAGAAAACTGAGTCTCCTTCTACAATGCTTCTCCTTCTTAGGCCTTTGTTTGATGAAGTACATACCCCCAGATGCACCAACAACCCATTTTGCGATTCCTTAATAGCGAAAAATACCGATTCACTATTAAGAAATAGCAACATGGAATGCATCAAGAAATCACAAAAAAAATTGCGATTTCTTAGAATTCCTTAAATGCGACTCGCAAATTGCGAGTCGCAATTAAGGAATACCTCCCCATTTATTCCTATGGTAAAGGCCCATAGGAATGAATGGGAAGACAATCTCAATTTGCGAGTCGCAATTAGCGAATCGCAAATTGAGTTTGCGATTTCAAGGGTGCAGGGGTGTCCAAAGGAAACCCTGTTGCACCCCTGAAATTGATCTGTGCACATATGTTGTGCATGTGTGTGCGCAACATATGTGCACAGATCAATGCCTAAGGGCATGTGTGTGCGCAACATGAAACTTAGAAAAATGCACTTTAGTGCATTTTTCAAAGTTTTAACAAATTACCATGAAGTTGTACTTCATAGTAATTTGCTGCCCTATTAGCGAATTCGCTATTTTTTAAACTTTCATGCACTGCATTTAAGGAATCTCAATTTGAGATTCCTTAAATGCAAATAATCGCAATTTAGCGAATTCTCAAATTGCAATTTTTGCATTTGGGATGATGCATCCCAAATGCAAAAATACCGGTCGCAAAGGGGCAGATTCTGAGAATCTGCCCCTTTGCGAGCGGATTATAGTTTCCACCTCAAATTCTTGAAAAGTTCATAACTTGGGAAAAGAGGACCATCAGAGTGACAGAGCATCTGAGAGCTGCATGCTCTCTCACCTTCACTGAAATATTTGCTTATCATTTTCATTCCTTTCTCATGACACTTAAACAGTGGATCCATGAGATAATGGAAGGAAAATGTATTTAAATGTTGTTTTCACTTCCCAGTTCATTCCTCTTTTCCTCGAGTAAATTCTGATTGCACTAGAATTAAGAGTTAGTTGACAGTAATCCGAAGATTAAATGGGTCGTGCAGAAGCAAGCAAAGTGGTCTGGAGATGCAGCAAACAGGTTCATCTTCATGGGTTGCAAACTTTAAATTGCACATCTTTATCATTTTATGTGTGCCCTGATTGCACCTGTACTGAGAACCTTTCAGCAAAGTTTTAGCAGCTCTCATACGGGAAAGCTCGAAGCGTTTACCTGAAATAGTTGCTATTAGATAGAATTTTAAGGCCCCTTTTAAATATAATTCTTTTTATTGATTTTTGCACTCAAATGATAGGTTGCGCTCCTGTGCAATTTAACAAGTCTCTTGCATATAATGGATACTGTCCTTGACAGAGAACCTATACACAACCCAGAAACCCCATAGGGGTATATTCTCAAGAACGTGTGATAGTTATCGCAAAAGTTAATTAACTCACCTTTAAATAGCGCAGTCTATCATGGGAAAATAACTCCTTGTTAACGACATATTCACAACACGGCGGGACAGTGCGATAAATCCCTGGCAATGCGGAAAATGACTGCATTAAAATTTACGCGACCCACCAAAAATGTGATACACGAACACGAAAAAAGGTGCGATGAGGATAAGCACGATAAAAAATATCAGCGATAAGCAGGGACAGCCCTTCATTTCCCACGCGTCATGCGGGAACAGGCACTATAAAAGAAGCCGAAATAAATAATTAAAACTTAAACAACTGCGAAGCAACATGGATGCACACGGACCCAGTGCAGAGGACAACTCGAACCCCATAAGCACAACGGACGACCAGGCAGGAACCCCACGCTAGGGAAGGGCAAGGAGAAGAGGAAGATGAAGACGCACTTCAGTCCGCAGGAAAACATGATCACCATCACAGAGGTGATAGAACACCACAAACAACTGTTCGACACCTCAAACGGAGATATGACAGTCCATCGTGGACAAGGACAATGCAGTCGTAGTGGCGAGGAGAACAATGGAGAACATGGAGCGAATGCAGGCGGATACAATGGCTGCTACTGCTGCACACCAGCGAAATGTAGCTGGGATCCTCCACGCACTGCAGCTCCTCATCATGGCAGTTCTATTTCAAGGCCTGGGCCAGATGAATACTGCCGGAACTTCGACACACACATCTGCGACCCCTGATGTGTCAGTAACACCCCGTGCTGCAGACCAAACACTACACACATGTGAGGCACATAAAACATTAGAGGATGAAGAAGAGGATGATCCTGCCATCATGCTAAGAAGGAAGCAATAGCAAACACCTACGCCATATGGCTAATGTCTGCTTGGTCCTGCATCCTGCAACATACCCCCATACGACACCTTCCACTGTAACCCGATGCTCCCTGAGCCACTCACCGTGGACAACAACATGGACTTCAGTATCCCTGTACATTCTCAATGACACAGAAATAAGCCTGCAGGCGGATCTCTTCCTCTTCCCCTTAACCTGTCAATTACCATAGAATTACAGCTGACCCTCCACGGTGCCACATTGTAAAGTGGGCTTGGCATGGCCCTGTACTGCTCACGATTCAACACCACTGAATGTCAATAAAACATTCAAAAACACACAGATGTGTCATGTCCATGATAATTCATGTATTAAAGGATGGATGAATGTCGGGACACTGACGCCCACTCACGTCCATGTTGATCATGTTGTTGGACTTGTCACAGGGTGCACCCTTGCATCATGGTGGACCAATACTGTCACAAAGGACGCACAGTCATGTGACAGCCACAATATAATAATTCGTGAAACATGTGATACGATGATGAGTGTGATTACGTACTATCTATGACACAAAGAAATTGCATGTTGAATACAAGACAACCTAAACAGCCCTTCTGTCCAGAGCTGACACACCCACCATCAATTCCACATGTGTGAGATTGTCAGCAATACATGTCTCGATTGTCATGCTCATGCAGAGGAGTGACATGCACACAGTGAATGTGTGTTGTATATCATTTATTTGAACATGCTGTGCCTGAGGTAATTTTGTACTGTCCCATGATAGCCAAGGACTGCCACAATTTGACGTGCTCATGTGAAGAAATTCCGGATGATATAGTCCCTACGTGCTATTCCTGCTGCAGCTGCAGTGGGGCGCAGTCCACCTGCACTGTCATCATCATCGTCCGGTGCTTTGGGCACTTGTATCCATGGGGCATTGGTGCGTACACGTATGCTGTGCAATACACAACATGCAGTGATCATCTTGCACACCATGCCTGGGCTGTCCAGGAGCCTCCCCCCCTGTGATGGACGGGCACCTGAAACGTGACTTTAACATGGCAAATGTGCATTCCACGATGCCCCTGATGCGTTTGTGGGCCAAATTGTACAGCCTCTCTGCCTAGGTGTTTGTGGCTCGGAGGGGTGTCATCATCCACGTGCTGAGTGCATATCCTTGATCACCTGTGACAGGGGAGAAAGATGTGTGTCAATTTGTGTAACTGCATGCTGTTTTGACAGGCTTACAGGTACATGTGTGTGATGTGTGCGTCTTTGAGATACACGTATGACAGTAATGCTCTTCCCAAACTGACCGGCACCAATGTTTATCACTTTGTCTCACTGCTGCTCCTCCCTCGCAATGTGCAAATGTACTTCTGTGCGCTGCGAGGTTGCATCACTTGCACCCCTACGACAGTACATTGACATGCCTGTCTGTGCATGTCCACAAGCATGAAAACGTCAATGTGATGTTGATTGTTGAGGGTGGCTGCACACGTGTGTTTAGTCCTATGGTATGGATATGGCTGACACAGATGTGAAGTACATGCCTGACTGAACTCGTGATGCTGTTGGTGATAGACCTTCGGGTCATGATGCGTAATTAGCCATACACACAACACTTGGCAAGTATGATCCCGGACCCTGAGCGGTCTTGCCCTCCTGCAGTCATCCCTTCGTGGGAGCATGCACACAGGGTGCATGCTACATTGCAAAATTTGCCATTGCGGACAGGTGTTTCCGACACTACAAGAGAGCCTCACGCATTGGTCACCACCATGTCGAGCTATAAACTTGACCATGGGTGATTCACCACACCCCTACGCTGAATTATTGCACGCCAGACCAGCCCAGTCTGCTTACGCCTACAGGGGGTTATAACACAGCTACATGTCTCAGGTCTCCCACACTGCCTGAATTGCTATGGTTGCGTCCGCTGTACCCAGTACAATGTGATGTAGTAGGGTCCGGGCCCCTCATGCATACATAATGACAACACAGACACACTGAGATAGTTTGAGTAACTGGCTACGGGCACATGCACCAGCCCCCTTTATTGTCAGGGTCACATGTCCAGTGAAGCCTGTGTGGGATGGGTGTGGGGTGAGTGTGAGCCAGCCCTTAGGGAGTGCCTGCTGCTGGAAACCACTAGAACAGTGATCAGACAATCAGACATTCAAAATTCAAACTGAAAGGGTCCATTACATGAGCTGCACTGAGTAAGTGTCATCAGATCCAATACGACCGGCACATACGACATTGTTGTGTCCGCTGGCCACAGTCTGAGACTCAATCGTAAAGGGTCCTTGACTTGCAGTGCACTGAGGTAGGGCCACCACAGCGGAGAAAATTCTCTTCGATGTCCAGGATGTATGTCGCAGTCTGTTTCTGGGGACAGTGAAAGGTGTCCTTACATGGCAAGATGTAGGGGTCAGTTACTGGCTGAACCAGGCTATATTGCGCTGAGGAATGCTAAAGACTCATTATCAACAACAATTCTTTACCAGCAACATGAGTATGTTAACAACACCCAAGCCATAGATTAACACGCGACCCAAGTTCAACCAGAAAGGGCCATTGACTTTCGATGCACAGTGGCACACAAGCATTTGTTGGTAGTGTTGTCTCACCTCAATGGCATTGGACCTGTTTACCCCCTGACTGGAATCTGTCACACTCTTCCGCTTGTCCTTGCGTACATTGACATAGGCTCCGACATTGGTTAAATTCAAGACTCCGTTTCACAATGGGGGATGATTTATGGTGCACTGAGATAGAAGCACCAGGGATGGGCGTGTTGCTTATACTGCGATGATGCCTTGTCCTTAAAAGTACGGCAACAATGACGTGATCAGGAATTGCTGGGCATGGAATGTCCCGGCTACATGTCGCAGTTGTGCAGCCGTGGCAGCCATTCTTACCGCCTGCATTCGCTCCAGTGTAGGCCGAAGGCAGCGGCAGAGTATGGCGACGTGAATGGAGTGAAAAAGACTGACACACACGTTACTTCGCGGTGCGGTATTGCAGGGTGCTGGGGGCCTGTGTTGCGGACACAAGCGATGGTCTGAAGAGGCTGCCAAGGTGCGGGCCTCGTGCCTGGAGCTTGCGCCGGCAGGTGGTGGGCCCTCTATGACACACGCTGGTATCGGAAGATGAGCTGTGTGGCATGGGTGCGTCGGTGCGGCCATGGTGGGTCTGGGTACCTGCGGGCTGGGTACACCATTCACGCAGCCACCTTCGCTACCTGCTTCGGACTTGTGGTGGGTTGGGGGCGCCGCCATGGCAGACACTATGGTCATTCTGGAAGAGAACCATGCCCAGAGCTACGTGCCTTTTATTCACACCCCTACAGTGGCATGGCGTACGCCGCGCCAGGCGACTACGATCACGATTACAGGGGAAGACCTACGCGCTAGATTTTCCGGATCTTCCCCGCTGCCTGAGGTATCATGGTTGCGTCCATTGTCCACTTCACTCCGAAGAGCATCACTGTATGTCGACATGTACATATCTGTGCTCTGCATGCTCAAGTCTGTCCGGCACATCCCCTCAACACTTTGCATTGTATACATTTGTACTGTTGGCTCACTTGCTTGGTTCTCACCTCTCCCCGCATTCTACATTGTGTGTCAGAGGTGCCATGCCCTGTTTAGTTTTTGTACATGTCTATCCATGGTTCCCACAGTAAGTAGTGTTGTCGTGTGTGGTAGGTGTGCATGTTGTTTGTCATGTTGTATGTGATTATGTGAGGTGTGAATTCCCCAGTTGTGATTTGTACGTTGGTGGAGTTGAGGTGTGTGTTGTGTACAGTTGGTACTTACCGACGAGCAGTGCATTACCATAGATGCCAGCCTGAAAGCGCTGGCTGATGACAGACTTTCGGTAGATGAATGAATCATGCACATTGCCTGGGTAGTTGGCGACGACGTTGGTATAGAGTCCCCGGTGGTCCACTATTGCCTGCAAGTTCATTGAATGTGTGTGCTTCCAGTTGCGGTTATTGTGTGCTGTGGCGGCAGGGGGCACAAGGAGTACATATGTGCAGTCTATTGCCCTAAACACGTGCAGGAATGCAGCTGTGGCATAGAAGCCTTGCTTGGTCTCCAGCTGTTCCTGCGCAGTGTGAGGGAAGTAAAGGGGCTGTGGTGCCAGACTGAGGATGGCATCCAGGACAGGTGTGAGGAACTTGGATAGGGCTGGCTGTGAGACTCCTCCGACTCTGGCAGTTGTTGGTTGGAAGGTCCTAGAGGCCAACAGGTGCAGCACGGCCAGCAACTTTGTCTGCGGAGGGATATTTGTTCTCCGCTGTGTTGGTGCCGTCAGCATATGGGGAATGTTTGTGAGGATGCGTCGGATGGTTGTCCTTTTGAGCCTGTAGTGTGTGATGACTTGCTCTGGTGTCAAGTCTGTGAGGCTGGTGTGTTTTCTTTATGTCTGCTGGTAGTGGCGGTGGTTGTTGTGGCCCTCTTGGGTGTCCGAGCTGCATGATCAGTAGTTCTATGGCATCTGTTGTTGTCTGTGTGTGGCTCTGATCCCTTTTATGGTGCAGGCTGTTGTCCGACATAATATGAGGTCTGAGCAGGTGTTAAATCCCTGGTGTTATCGCACCTTATCGCAGCTTTTGGAATTTTATCTCCAATCTGGCTAATCATTGGGAATAGTGCGAAGTGTTGTTATCGTGTGTTTTTGCACGGGCACGCCTCCTCTGCATCTCATTAGCGTTAGTGGCTGCGGTCATCCTTGGCGATGTTTTTGGTGTCTGCTATTGCATGGAAACTTGCAATATGGGCTGTTAGCACAGGGTTGTGAATAGTGCGTAAAACTGAGCTCCATTTTGGCTGCGTTAAAGTTACGCTAACTCAGTGATCAGTCCTTGAGAATATGCCCCTATATATGCAGGAGCAGTCTCTGACCTCCAGTGTTTGGGTATGTCCCTCTTTGAAAGTAGTTTGACATGTGCACCAATGTCTGTTCTTCCCTTAATCTCTTCTAGGATCCCCAGTGTTATAATCTTAGGAATGTTAATGGATCTCACCAGCAACATGGGTTTTCAATGATGGGTTTCCTTTTCTTAGCCACATTTTGCCTTAAAACTTTAAAAATTCATATCCCGTCTTTTCCGAATGTAATCATTTGATGTTTTTGTTTATTAATTCAATTTCCAATGTCTCCAAATTTATGGTATGGCTTGAATGTACCATACGTTTCTCTGGGGAATTGCCTACTACTTGTGTTGTGCAGAGTTTACTGAGACTTTTAGTGAAACCTTACCTGGTTGTGGTTATTAAGTGAGTAACCAAGTTTATAACCCACTTTCTGACAAGTGCCATGCTCAAGGTCTGACTCCTTCAACGCAACAGCATGCTACCGCTCTTCTCTATCCTTGCAGAGGTGTTGCTGGGTGCACCACATTTGTTTCGTTTACAGGATGGAGCGCAGCATTAAGCCAAGAAGGCTAACGCCACGCTCCGTCACTTCTTTGTACATATGCTCCCAAATTCCCTAGCATCCTACACTTTTAAACTGCCCCTGAATACACAGTACCCTGTGAATGTGGATAGTAATGCTGCCTGATAGGACAACCAGCAGAACACACATTATGCTAACTACATTTTTATGGCTCGATTTTCCCATGCATTTCCTAGTGGGAAGGAGGCAGATTTTTGCCACTGGGTTGCCTGCAAGCAGGGAAAAGTAGCAACAACAAACATGCACTTTAGGCTTTACAAGGGGTATTCAAAAGGCCTCTATAAGTACCAGTCACACACAATACAAAACAATGGTTAAAAATGAGAGACCCATGGGAATCTAGGGCACAATATATTGAAAACAGAGTGTAAAAAACTGGCTGCAATTTGCAAACAGGTGAAGAATTTTAGGAACTGACTTATATAAAGTATAATAATGATAACAATAATAGAGTTATTTGTATAGTGCAAACAGCTGCCTTAAACATAGGTGTCCTGGCGCTTAGCGGAAAAAACAGGTGAACAGATTGACGCAGCGACTAAACCTTGCCAAAAAGCCAGGTCTTGAGGTGCTTATGGAAGGCAGATTCAGAATCGAGCATGCGGAGTTGTACAGGTAGTGCATTACACAGCATGGCTGTCATAACCGCAAATGCCCTTCCTCCCTTTCTGGCCTTGAAAAACTGGGAAACGCACATTAGAAACTAAGAGTTAGATCTAAGAGTTAGATCTAAGAGTGCGGGCCGTAAGGTATCTAGGTCCTATGTTGTGCATGGCCCTGAAAGCAAGGGTCAAGGCCTTGAATTCAATCCGGCAGATCTACAAGAAAAGGCCGCAGCGCGGCACTGCAAGCCCTTTGGCTGCGCCACGCTGCAGCACTTTCAGAGCACAGGAATGCAACATATCTACAATGATATGTCGCATACCTGTGCGCTCCTCTGCGCGGGTGCAGAAGCACCATGGTGCAAGGATGCCTGCGCCATGGGGAGATTGCTTTTGTGAAGGAAGGGGCCCCTTCCTGCACAAAAGCAATCACTGCAGGCATTTTCCTCTTTCAATGCATGCTTTATAATGCAGCACGCATTGAAAGAGGAAAAAGCGAGGAGAAATGAAAACATTTCTCCTTATTTTGCTTGGCTACGCCATCCCTATGGTGGCGCAGCAAACTGACGCATTTCCAGGTTTACGATTTCTCGTAAATCTGGAAATGCATCAGTGGACATGGGTGTTGCGTGGCAACACCCACAGCAACACCCATGTCCCACCCCTAACACGCAAAGGGTTGTATGAACAGGGGCAATATTTACATGCACAGGTTAAGTCACGCATGGTGACTTTACCTGTGGTTGTAAATATCCCATAGCTGGCTGCGCCACCGGTGCGTCACGCAACGTAATGCACCGGCGGCGCATGGGGCTTGTAAATCTGCCACAATGTGTTTTTCAACTGGGAGACAATGGAGGAACCTGATGTGAGGAGAGATGTGATGACGAAAACGCACTCTACGAATAAGTCTTGTGGCCGCATTCTGAATCATCTGAAGTCTGTGAATCAGATATCTGGGGAGCCCCAAGTACAGACTATTAGCATAGTGTAGATGGGAGGTAACCGTCGCATGTACTACTGTCCTCCTGCTATCTTCTGGCAAAAAGTGCAGACATTTTCTTAATGTTTTTAGTTTGCCAAAGCAGACCGACGAGACATGGCGTATGTGGGTTTCAAAAGATAGGTCCGAGTCCCACTCGACACCCAGGTTTCTAGCTGCCTTTGTCGGACACGACGTGGTGCCCAATTCAGCAGGCCACCACAGTCCTGCGGAGGGAGGGGAGGGATGACTGAAGAACATGATCTCTGTCTTGTCTGCATTTAATTTCAACTTATTGGTATTCATCCAGCTAGTGATGTCTTTCAGGCAACCGGTTAGTCTAGCAAACCGATCCCTTGACTGATTGTTGGAAGAGAATATCAGTTGGGTGTCATCTGTATACGAAACAACCTTCAATTCCCAAGTGTCAATAGGATTGAAGAGTGGTACCAGCTAGATATTAAAGAGCAGGGGGCTAAGTGCTGAGCCCTGTGGTACCCCACACCTCAAAGGCTTAGGTGATGATTGATGTGGTGGAAGAAATACGCTTTGAGTGCGGTTATGGAGGTAGGACTGGATCCAGGCAAGGAGTGTGCCCTGAACATCAAGCTGTTCGAGTCTGTTTTATTATTAGGGACATTTGTAGAGCGCTGCGTTACGCACACCGGCGTGTCCGCGCGCTAAAGCAGTGAGAGAGGCAGCGTGCAAGGAGCACAAAAAACTGGGCAGACAGTTATATGGTATACAGAAAGGTTTTTAATTTCGCTCGGAATCTCGTTTCCTCCGGTTCCAGGCGCAGGTCCGCTGGTAGTTTGTTCCAATTATTTGCCGCTAGGCATCTGAAGGACCTACCTCCCATGCGGGCTCTCTTAACTCTGGGGATCCTCAAAAAACCACCCCCTGCAGATCTGAGTGCACGTGCAGGTTGGTACACTTCAATAAGTTTGTTCAACGGGTCGGGTGCCCTACCATTCAGAATTCGGTGACAAGTGCAGAGGGCTTTGTATACCACTCTTCTCCTCACAGGGAGCCAGTGTAACTTCTGGAGGGCCGCCTTCGAAGGCGCCCTTCTGGGCAGCCTAAGAATCAAACGTGCTGCTGCATTCTGCAGCACTTGCAGGCGAGCCATGCTTTTTTCTGGAGCCCCTAGGTACAGCAGGTTTCCATAGTCTGACCTAGCTGTCACCAGAGCGTGAACCAGGGTTTGACGGGCACCCATCGGGAGTAGGTCCAAGACCTTTCTGAGTTTCTTCAGGATCCCGAAACAAACTCCCACCACCCGGTTGATCTGTGGGCCAAACGTAAGGCCCGCGTCAAACCATACCCCCAGATTGCGTGCTTCAAGGCATGGGGTTGGAGTTGGTCCTAGACAGGGTGGCCACCACGCCGACGACCACGCAGACTGGGCTCTCCCCACCACCAGCACCTCTGTCTTGCCGCCATTAAGCTTCAAGCAGTTGATAGCCATCCAATCGGCAAGCTCTTCCATGCACGACCGGAAGCCATCAGCAGCAAGACAGGGCGCGTGCGATAGGGAGATCACCAGCTGCGTATCGTCAGCGTACGAAACCAACTGAAGACCATGGCTCTCCACAATCGAGGCAACCGGCGCGACATACATATTAAAGAGGGTCGGGCTCAGTGACGAGCCCTGAGGCACGCCTTGGCCCAAAGGAACCCCCTTAGAATAGCAGTCTCCTTGCCTTACTCGGAAACTTCTCCCCTTGAGGAAGTTATGGAGGTAGGACTGGATCCAGGCAAGGAGTGTGCCCTGAACATCAAGCTGTTCGAGTCTGTTTTACAATATGGAATGAGCCACTTTGTCAAAGGCCACGGAGAGATCCAGTAGGATCAACATGGATGATGCTCCCGCGCCCATTGACTTTCTTATAGACTCTGCCACCTCCACTAGAGTAATTTCCGTGCTATATCCAGTCCGGAAGCCTGATTGAGTGTCGTGTAGGCTGTCATGAGAATCAACATACTTGGTGAATTGGCGTTGTGCTAATTTTTCCAACATTTTTGCCAGTGCTGGTAGCAAGGAAATAGGGCGGTAATTCCCCAGCTCCAGGGGGTCGGCATTATGTTTTTTCAAGAGGGGTAATAAAAAATCCTTCTTTCCAGACATCAGGAAAGATGCCCGTAGCCAGTGACACATTTCAGATATAATCCAATACTGGATTAATCCAGTTAGTCAGTGATCTGAACATCTTGGGAGGGCAGCGATCAGCGGGGGAGCCTGACTAACACCTCAATATTTCAGCCAGTGATTCTTGCAAACTAATAGTTTGGTTTGTAAAATTCAGAATCGTAGTGGGTCACAATCCAACTAACTTCATTAATATTCAGGTAGGTTTCAGATTATAATTCATTGCAACTTGTTGCCATCATAGGACTGGTGGTCCACTGGGGTCAGCAGACCATCATGTCTGGGATCACCTTTAAATAATGGCAACTTTTATTATATTAATGCAGCACATTTACCTTAAAGGAAACAGGACTGTTTTAAAAAAGATTTAGTTATTTTAAACATTTTACTTAGAGTTGGCTGTGGCCTTGTTCATCATTGTCTACAGACCCTAAATATTTTTTTAATATTCACAAAATGGGGAAGGGGCACAAAGGGGACTTCTTCAGTCTTGTGAATGGTTTACCTGCCAAGCTTGGGGGACTGTAATTTTCAAACATTTACAAAAATAATTCTGGTCACGAACAATAGATACATTGCACTTTCGGTATTTGGAAGGTAAGACTGAAACACATCCCTTTCAATTGCTGAATTAGGGCCTGATTACGACTTTGGCGATTCAGCCCTGGGTTTTCTGCACTGCTTCACTGCCAAAGCCATGTTTGGGCCACCGGCACGTTACAAGTGTAACTCGTGTCTGGTGGGCTTTTGTTTGGACGTTCCCACTGCGGTGTCCTGAAAAAGGGCACTGCAATGGAAACGCCAAAACAGTTCCTCAACGGCATGGATTGTAAAGACCATGCCCTGCAGGAACTGGCATGCATGCACACAGGATGGGCATATGTCGTACTCCCCTGTGTGTATCCACATGGCACAGAGGCACAAAGGGACCCTGTAGGGACCCCTTTGTTTCTTCTCCGCCACAGTTTTCATGGAGGTGGAGCGCCATGAAAACCATAGAGGAACGGAAACTTGTAATATACTTGGGAGAACCACGGAGGTCCCACCAAGAATATTATTGCCTCCTGACCACTGCAACACCGCCAAGGAATGGTGATTCCCTGGGGGCTGCGGCGGGGCAATGGCGGTCCACCCGCCCTTATTGTAGTAGACCGCCATTATTGGGTCTCCACGAGTCTGGTGGTTCGTGGACTGCCAGACTCGTAATTAAGCCCTTAGTGTCCATTCACAAACCAATTTTAGGGGTCAATACATTTTACTGGTTCGTAAAATGGAGATCATACATGGGCAGAAATGTTTTTACAGTTGCAAATGCTTTTTTGGAGTGGATGTGATTGGAAACATGTTTTATACATCTGTCCCATTGGGAGATGTCCCTTGCATTAATCACATCATTTTTTCATCCCTTTAATGCCATGTAAATTTCAATTACGGCTCAAAAAAAATTTCCCAAAATTTTTGGTTTTGTTAGGTCCTCTATGTGCAATATACTGACCAAGACTTTTAACTCGAGAACTGCAGGATAACAAGATGGTCTGTCTTTTGGCAGTGATTGGCAGTAATTGAGAATTCTGTTTTGTTGGGTAGGTTTTTGTTGCAGTACCACCACCCCCCACACTTTTTGCTTCGTATTTGATGCATCTTTGACTGAAGTTCCTTATAACTAGGACCCCATTACCATTGTTCTTTCCTTAAATATGTGCAATTCTTTCCCCCAATTGGCAAATCCATTAGCACACCTGTAAGTCCCTAGTAAGTGATATCTCTGACACCTAGGGCCTGGGGTACTAAGAGGGTCCCCAAGAGCTGCAGCATGAACTGTACCACCCTAAGAGACCCCTGACCAAGCACATGCAAAGACTGCCACTGCAGCCTGCACGTCATGGTGCACAGAAAAATGAAGAGCCTATATCGCACACATTCCTGTGTGCCATGCCTATAGAACACTACATGTGGTATAGGTAAGTCACCCCTACACTAGGCCTTACAGTCTTAAGGCAGGGTGCACTACATCCCTTGTATGGACATATCTGCAAGTGTGGATGTGGCCCTGTGATCTCTAAGCCAATTTTTAGATCTCACAAGTGCGCAGGGAAGCCATTCTGAGTACATAGTCTGGACACTCGTGATTATGAGTTTCCCAGATACAGGATGGCTTCACTGTACCCACAGATGTTTGGTACCAAACATGTTATATTAATAAACCCACACTGATGCCAGTATTGCATTTAATAATAAATGCACCCAGAGGGCACCTTAGAGATGCCCCCTGAAAACCTACTGACTACTAGTGGCTTGACAGACAGGTTGTGACCAGCCTGCTGCCACAGACATGTTTCTGACCTCCTGAGGTAGTAGCCATCATCACTCTTAGTGGCCAGGAACAAAGCCTGCTCTGGGCGGAGGTGTTCCTATCTCCTCCATGCAGGAACTGCATTCCAGAGCGGGAAGCTTCAAAGGCTCTGCCACCTTTGTTATGCGACTCTAGCCTCTCCAGATAGTGGAGATGCCCACTCCCCTGTCCAAACCCCATGTTTGGTGGCAGATAGCCAGGAAAATTAGTGCGATTAGCAGGTGTGTCCCCACCAATCCAGCACCACCCCTAAGGTGGACAATTGACATGGACACCAACTTTTCAAATTCCTCCATCATGTTATGGATTGAATTAGTATTCTAGGGTCAGGGTTATGCCCACTTCCCACAGGAGGTAGTCATATAGAGGGTGTAGACACCCTAAAGGTAGGAAGCCCATTGGCTACTACCTTAACACCCCTTAACACCTCTAAATTGAGTGGCACCCCTGAACCCAAGAACTCAGATTCGATGGCTCAAGAGAAGAAGAACATAGAAGAGTCACTGCCTGGTGAGAACTGCAGAAAGCCCTGTGAACTTTTGGCACCCAACCCTACCTGCTCGCAACTCTCTTGCTAATCGCAGCAGTCCTGAAAGCTGGCAAACTACCAGAACCTCAGGTAGCCTGCCTGCACTTCAAAAATCAACTACAGTATTCTTTTGGGTAGAGGAACTCATCCCCTGCAGTCTGCAGGCACCAAAGAGCAGAATCCGGTGCATTACCTTGCGCCTTGCAGCTCTCTAACCTGACCAACACTACAGCCAACCAAAAATAGGTACCTATGCTCTAGAGGGTCAGATCTGTCTCCCCACCAAGTGTGAAGATACCAGGACCAACTGGAGCAATGCAGTACCAATACCCAGGGTACCAGATTCCCTGCAACCAACACCGACAGTGGGAATCCATTCAGGATTCGTACTGCACCACGACCGAGCAGCCATCGACAGACATCCGCATCACTGAGACCCCCTTTTGAGTAGAGCACAGCTAACAGCCTCACTAATACCCTGCTCTGGGCAGTTACTGAAGAACTGCTGGTAGTACTTTGGACCGTGGCCCCCTACAACCTAAAACACAGAAGGTGAACCCCTGAAACCGACTGTACTATAGGCATTCATAGGATTGCATTGTGCGTAAAGGTGTACAACTTTGAAAGAATTACTTACCTGTAAAAATTGATAACAAAAGCAGTACTTACTTTTGAACTAAGTTTTGGGTTTTGTTTTACAAAATATATAAAGAAGTTTTATTTTTCTAATTTGGACTCTATTCTTTGAGTCTGTGTCTTATTTATTGCCTCTGTGAGTACAAGAAATGGTTAGCACTACTTGCTGATGAAGCTTAACTGCTCGCCCACACTGCCACAAAAGAGAGGATTAGTATTATCTACTTAGGCCTCTGTAAACTAGTTTGGGACCCACTGGACTCTCCGCACAGTACAATATATAGAAAGCCAGCTTCCTTCATGGAGGGAAACTGAGTTCTACATAGGCAAAGTCAGAAGTTTTTTCAGACAATGTGTATAAAGAAAAGTGATCATCATCCATACAAGGCAAACCTTTCTGACTTTCTTTGGGTTTGTAATGTTAAAAAATGTCATGTTGGTCAGGTTCTCTGGAAGTCATCTGATCAATGGGCCACATACTACAGGCATAAATCATGGCGAAGTTTCTTTGAAACTTGCTTCTCACAAATGACCCTGATGTGGTCACAGTGTTGGCCCCTTCCATTTAAACGTGAAGGTACCATTTTAACCTAGAGTTGTTTGGATGTTAGGACTGTTTTTGCTGTCAGGAAATTCCTTTTTTCAGCATGTAAATATGACGAAATCATTTTTTTCATTATGGTTTGCAATGTATTTGCAGTTAGCCTACTATTGAAGCCATTCACCATTTCGAGGAAATCCCCCCTCTCAAACTGATTTGATCCATTCCTCTCTTGCACAATATTCTGTTTCAACAGAGAGAATAGGAGGACATTCCAGTATGTCCTGGCAGCCATGGAGAATGCTCTGTTCCCATATATTGTCATTCTTGTTTTGGAATTTACCTCTTGAAAGTGCACACAGGCAAGTGAGAAGCATTTTTGTAGTCTGTACAATGCTCAATTATCATGTATTTAAACAATAACGAAGGACAGGCATAATAGGTTCCCATTTGTTCAGACCAGTGGCTAGCCTTGCAGTGGCATTCTGCACTAGTTGGAGCCAGCAGACTACTTTTTCCCTAATATCCATGTACATCCCATCACCATGGCCCACTGCAACTGGATAAGGGATTAAAAAAGGGATTAATAACTTGGGATCAGATGTATGAAGGTATTTTGCATTGGCAAAAAGTCTGATTTGCCAAATAGGGCCACCTGCAAAAAGGCTTGTGGTATTTAACAGACCCGCATTGTGATTCCTTAACCACTTGGATGCTAAGCACCTTTATGAACTTCAATGTAACTTCCATTGAAGTGAATGGCAACTCCATGACGAGCTGAGCTCGTCATGAGCGTCGAAGGGGTTAACACATTACCAAATTTAAACTAAATACCAAATCCTTTTAGGATGGGCAATACTGATTCAGAATGGAAATCCTGTCACCTAACATTAATACTTTACAGACTGCACAAACGTAGAGGTAACCCATTCGCAAATGGGAAGGAGCCCTGAAGGGATCCCTCCCCTTTGTGAATGTTGAAAAAACATAATGTTAGTTAAAATTTGAAAAATGTCTTTTGTTTAAAAAATCCTTACCTTTTCCTTTCAGGAAAACAGCATGCATTTAAAATAAAGTTGCTTTATTTAAAAGCAATCACAAACATGGTGGTCTGCTGACTCCACCAGGCCATCATCCCTGTGATGGCTGTGAATCATTTGCGACCTACCTCACTAATATTTATGAAGTATGTTGAAGGATCTTGTAAAGAAATTCAAGATGATGTTATGGATATAAGTATGAAAAAGTTTATTCCAGGAAATACTATGGTCCCATCCACCAAGCACACCGATCAGATACCACTGAGTACAAACAGCAGATCCTAGTAACTCCACATTCCATCACCATGGGGCTACTTCAAATACATCCACATTAAAGGGGTCTTAACTAAATGATGTAAAGAAGTTACATAAAAGCAACATATTACACACCTACACTCTATATATTACCAGCTTAACCCCCAACAAATAACTTTAACTATGCACTTGCTTCATGACAAAGTCCTTGAATTTGGATGGTTGTTTCACCACCCTTTTTTCCTTTGGTTGTGACAGACCTGATGTCAAAGGAGATATAACATTAACCGCATGCGTGCGGGCGGAATTCCGCCCGTACGCTGAGATTTACTCATTCCCATGTTTCATGACGAGCTGGGCTCGTCATGAGCGTGCGAGGAGGCTACCTCATGACGAGCCCAGCTCGTCATGAGCGTCGAAGGGGTTAAAATCAAGAGATCACCCAGATTATGCAATAAAGTATTGTTTTTGATCACCACAACTCTATTGAGATTCCAAATGCGTGAGTCTTGTGTTTTTTAAAATTTTTATTGAAGAGGATTTGCAAACAAAGTTTCATCGTTGTTTTATACATGTACTTCTTGTAATAACTAGCGTGTTTAGAAATAGCAGACCAAAGTTTGCTACAAATCAAGAGGTTCAAACTGAAAGACTAATCACATTTGATAAACCTACAGTAAATCAACAAGGACTATGCAACAAAGCCATGGAACTTATGCCTCTTGAAACCCAAATTGCCCACCTGTCTACAACGATGTAGCCACAGACTATGCTAATGAAACAAAGAAAATTCCAAAAGCAAAGAAAAATCCAGAAGCAATTCCAACAATTGACAGAACTGCATCAGGCTACTTCATCAATTTCGATGACTTTTCTGAGGATCCGAGCGAACCTGAGGAACAGCCAACAACAACAAAAACTTTTAAAGACAAAGCTAAAGAACTCTTTCATCAACTACAAGAAACCTATCTGATTTCTCCATGGATTGAATTTTGGGTGGTGCTAGGTGTACTTTTTCCCCTGCTTTGGCTCATCATGGTACTATGCTTGGGACACTTAATTGAAGGAAAATATGTTACAATGGACACAGCAAGCCAGAACATCAACCTGGTCCTAAAGCCACACAAGTCTTCACACATCGAGAAAAGAGAACTTTCTTCAGTAAACTTCACAGCCAATCCATTACCCGGTGGGGTAGCATGGGACAAAACAGATTACGATATATATAGCCCGGTCGAACTCTTGAAGTATCCTCATCAATTTAAGGTTTCATTAAGTGACTTTGTAAAACCAAGCACATTCTCTGATAAATGGGACTTTGAAAGTATTAATGATATGATGTCAGACTTAGTTATGTCAGCAAAATTTACAGAACATGATTGTAAGAAATGGGGTTACCCAAATCTCCAAGGGGGTAGCATGGAACCAAGCGGGCAGGCCAAACTTCGAGGACATGTGAAGCACTCACGCAGTACCCACAGACGACGCACCAGGCACACCACAAAAGAGGCAGGACACCCGTTTGAGTTGGAAAATTAAGAAGTTTAGTATCTCCAACCTGCAAAGGAAAAATGCATAACAGTGGTATCATCACATGGCGCCAACTGGCACCAGAGCCAAGTGTATCAAGGGGGGAATTATTTACATGGGAAGTAAGGGCTGAGTCTGTAAGTCCATCTGAAATATAAAAATGTGACTAAATTATCATTGAGCCTGGGGCCAATATGGCGGGGCCAACTCAGGATCTCATCCTTAGTGATAGGCTGTAATGCAAAATACCATCAGCATAGATATACATCATGGACGATAACGCCAACCCAACCCCTGTAAGGGAAAAAAAACATCCGGGCATCACGGCACATCATAAACAGGAGCACCTGTAATAAATCAGCACAGCTGGCCCATTAATCTGGGGCATAACCAAGGGCCTGGAATAACACGTCAGGCCATCATAGGGGTGCACCAGGCGCCAACCTGTAGGAAAAGGCACATTCACCTGCACTGGGGCACAAAAGCCTTGTTTACAAAATCACCCTCACAGGGGATATCTGACACCTTGAGCACCTCACCACTGCGTACGTTAGAATCACTTAGGCAGGTAAATAACATCTGCGGAAGCCCCACATCCTTATTTGTATAAACGCCTGGAATCAGCGTAATATCAACCAACAGGCAGGAAACATCAGGTAAGAAGGCACCTTTCCTTAAGTATTTGCAATCACCAGGCTTCAGGCAACATTTCTTTACCAAGAAAGCATAGGTAAGCAATACATTCACGAAGAACTCATTTAGCAGTGCCCTAAATGAGGATAACCTTTCATTAACTGTAAAACATTTCAGTAGTCACAGTAACCAGGACATTGTAGATCTGTAGGCATTGAACTAACATCTCCTTATGCCAGAATAAGCAGTGCATTACTCTCCCTAATCCCGGATAACCATCTCATAGGCACAGGTGAACACTTCCTTACGCCTAAACAACTTCTCTTTAGGTCCTGCCTAGAGGCAGGTACGTACAACCAGTACCCCACTGCGGGGTTAAATCCTTAATAGGCACAGGGCCCAGTTCCGGCACCTTAAGGGGGCCAACGGGGGCCAGTCTCTAGTCCTTCTGAGGAGAGGGGCAGTTCTGGGGCCTCCTACTTGCTTCTAGAAGGCCCCGTTTCTATGCAGGGTCTTCGCCCTCCCCGGGTCTTCCCTCAGCTCACTGGTGGCCCCGCAGCCTCTCCGTTACCTCCGCCCGGGTCCCTCTTTCTCACGGGGGCCCGGGACTCCCAAAGTGGTCTCCGTGAGGCCTCTCCTTACTCCGGGGCTGGGTGGGGGACTCACCGGCAGTGTGGGCACCCGCTCCGGCTGGCCTCCTTCGACGGCCTCTCTCCGAAGGCAAGGCTCCCTCCCGGCTTCGTTTGGGGAGGCGGGGCTGGCACCGACAGTGTGTCCCGACCCCGCCTATCCTACTGGCCCCTCACTCAGGGGCACAGAATGGCGGGGTAGGCTCCCGCTCCAGTCGCTCTCAATCGGGGCTCCCCCTCAACCACGGGGGCCCCGCACCGGTACTTCACCTGGGTCCCCCTCCATCACGGGGGCCCAGGGCTTCGCGTCAGCTTCTCTTCTCTGGCTGCCGGCCGGCGTCCAATCCCTGCGCGGCGTTGGCGGGGGCGGACCGATGACGCGGCCGGGCACCCCCGTCACATGACACGAGTGCCGCGCCCTCAGGGCCTAGCGCGGCCCCTTCTTCACTTCGGCGGCCCTCTCCTGGTACCGGGGGCCGCCGCGTCGATACCCACCATAGCGGGGGGGCCTCCCTGACAGCGCCGGGTTCGCGGCGGTGATTTGCGGCGGCAATAAGGGGTAGGCTCCCTTTATTTCATTATTCATATGGTGGACAGCGCGCCAAAACGAGGGTAGGCTCCTCCAGCGCTATTTCTCCTCACAGTCTCCTCAGCAAATGGCGCAATTTCACAGCGCACTGCTCCTTCCTCAGACCACACAAAGGGGGCAGGAATTTAGCCTTCTCTAGCACTTCACCACACAGCGCTATGCAGGGCACAGTTCGAGTTCCTAGCGCTTCACAATTATATCGCTTCCCCAGTTCAGATCAGCGCTTAACTTCACCCAGCGCTTCTTCCCAATTATAGCGCTTGACAGGCAGTGCCTTAAAAGGGGGTGTCAGTTCCTAGGGGCATACTCTTCCCCAGCTGGCGCTTTGAAGGGGGCCACAGCTTCACAAGGGGGCAGACAGTATCACAGCAGTTCCTCAGGGGCACACTCCTCACCTCCTGGGCGCGTCTTCACGCAGCGCTGGCGTGGTACCCGGTCCAAACAGCTTCAGTGACCTGGGTAGGAGCCCTCCCTTGTCAGGGGCCCATGGGGACAGCAGAGGGGGGGAGTTTATAGGGGTGCAGGGCCCAGCTCACAGGCCCATGTGGCGGTAGCACCTCACAGCAGGTCCCTTCTCTCCCGTGTCCCAGCGCTGACTGACTCTCTGGTGGCACATCCCCCTTACTTATACCCTCCTCCCAGGCAGTGCCAGAACCTTCTAGAATGTTGGCATAACTAGCCTAAACTGGCTCAAGGGGAGGGGGTGAGCACCCTGGGTGCCTGGCTTTCCCTCCAAATGCTAGGGGTAGCTGGGTAATAATAACTAGACTGCTAACCTATAGCAGTACAGTGGCAAAACCCATGGCCATGGCATCCATTTTGAACACAGTACATTTTAGTCAGGTGCATTTTTAAAATGGGGAATTTTACAAGTGCTCACACTATTACATGACATTACATTTTTAACAAGGTGTCTCACACCACTCATGGCCGATACAGGTTTAATCCAATGGGGGAGACATTTCAGACAAGGGGGTCAAAAGCGAAACATTTTGGGGGAAAAGGCCAAGTCCAACAATGATTATTTACAGGGTTCATCAAATTATGATCAGATGTACTGCTACAACCACTATGGTAACCATTATTTGCATAGATCTGCTCAGCCTAGAAATGTTTGAAATTATAATCAATGGGCACATTGTGCAACTCCACAAAAAGTTAGCTCGAAAACATTCTATGAGAAATTTCCATACTTCTCAGGGTTTAACACAAGTGACGCAGAAACATTTTATTTCAAACTGTTAAATAAGACAGGAATGAAAACCATGCTAACAAATACAAAATTAATCTATTCAGAATCATTTTATGAAAAAGAGAATACATTTGGTTTTGATTTTTGGAACAAAAACATCGAAACAAAAACGATCTGGGGTACCAGAGATTGGCAGGTCCAAGGTATAGAATAATTATTCAGAGCCTGCATGGTCCCAGAACAAATTATATTTTTGAATGACACAATTCAACAAACATCCTGTTTTGGCCTAGCCAAAATTAAAGACTTAAACAAACCGTCTATTCCAAAGCCAACACCTGACAGTAATAGCACTACAGAGGTTGAGATAGACGTATCCCATATTTTAAACCAAAACAGAACACATCCTGATTGGAAGAAATGGTTGATCTGGCCCACAGACACAAATAATTGTCAAGATAGATTCCTGAACAAAATACAGGGGTTCAAATTGACCAGGCCAGACCCTAGATACTCCCAGAGACAACATCCAGGGATTGTAACAACATACAGTGTAGGAAAACTCTGCCTCGAATGGCTACATACATCCACACTGGCAGAAATTAAACAACACTTGACTTTACTTAAAGAAGGTGCTGACTTGCGTGATTTCATTATGGGACCACGCAAACAGCGTCAAAAACGTTTCATAGCGGCCTCTATATATGCAGCTTACAACGAAGCTTGAAAAGTAACTCAAATTGAAACAACAGAGAAAATACGGATAATTGACCGTATTAATTTGGAAAAAACACTTTCTGTTGTGGACAATGGGTTAATGACTCTGTCTTCCAGAATATATTCACTGGACAGTATTGTATCATCTGCAATCAATATAATAGAACAGGACATGCTAATGTTACAACATGGTCAGTCCCAATTGCGTTCTATTGTACAGCTTGGCTGGACGTTACAGAATCTGCGTTCAGGCTATGTGCTTTGGCGTTTAATCAACACAACGTCATTATTCTCTATCTTTAACCTTACAGATATACAAATCAGCTTGGCACAAAAGGGAGCAGAATATACAATTCTGAGCATTGAAAAACTTGAGAGATTACCATTGACAATGTCAGAACGACCTGTCATTGAATGGATAATACATGGGATAATAACTATTCCGATAACGACTTTCCAATTTCGATACTGCCAACAGTATATACAGGCAGGCCAGTATGAAAGGTTGGGTAAAGGATACATTAAGTCAACATGGGAATTACCTTACACACACACGTTATAGTGAAAAAGGACAGAATGTATTTCTTAGTGGTAATAATTGTGAAAAATCACTAAGTGGTATACTTCTGTGTCAGGGTATAAATTTACATGGAGCCTGTGAGGGGACTTTAAATAACCTTTCATGTCACCAGCTTGGCACACCTGCAACTCGAATAGAGCCATTCTTTAGACGGCTTTCTAACGGGAGCTATATTCTAATTGTGGACCACAGATGTTGTGGTCTGGTGCCAGGAAAAGCTTATCTAGCAAGCGTAAGTTCCATGGTCACTTGTTGTATGCGAGTATTGTTTCCAAACGACACTCCAGACAGGGAGGAAAAAATTTGGCCCAGTCTGAAAATCTCTTCTATTCGAATTGATACTTTAGGCAGAATGAAGACTGTGACTCTACAGACGCCAGTGCCCTTGACGTCATCGAAAGAAACGTATGATCTCCAAGTTGCAAGGACAACGGCAGAGATTCATAACCTTTTATCAACAAATCGCCCCCTACACTTTGCAGAAATGCTAAACGAAATCTTAAACATTTCTGATACGAATGGTATCGCGAGTGTATTTAAGACAATTTTTTCGGGACTGTTGACACCTTTCAAAGCCTTCCTGGGCATTTTTCCTAATTTTGTCCATTCACTCTTTGGTGGCCTTCCACTCCTGTTGGGACTCGTAGCAGGCATTTTATTTTTGACTCTCCTGCTTCGTTATGGCAAGCCAAAACGCAGACAAGACTCCAGCTACAATGGAAGAAACGATCCTAGCTATACGCTATCGGGACCGCATAACTAAAGTCCTTGGATTAGCCCGGCTAAGAGATCTGAATATGACCTGGTAAATTTTGCCACATGGGCATTTCAAGAGGTAAATGAGGTTGGTTGAGTCGCAGGTTGCATCTACATGAAGTTTGATGGAATTGCCCTTCATCGGATGCGTGATTGAATTGCCTTTGATGATACAATTGCAGTTGTTGCAGTTTAAACAGGGACGAGTGCCTCTCCAAGTGGTCACGGTAGGGCAGGGTTTATTCAAAATTTCTTTTAGATTCTTATCTCGCGTGAACGTGAAGATTAGGGGAATTTTGAAAATTTCATTGAAGTCAGGTTCTTCTTGTAAGATTGACCAATGTCTTAGTATGATTTTTTTTAAAATCGAACTTGAGGTGGAAAATTTCGACACTACTACCATCCTGTCTACCTGAGGTTTAACCGTGGGTTTTAGGATTGCAGCTCGGGTGGTGGATTCCACACGGTTCATGGCTTCACTGAGAAGAGTTTCTGGGTAACCTCTTGTGCTGAATCTTTGGGTCATTTCTTTAAGTCTTACTTTGACGGTGGATGAGTCTGATACAATGCGTTTCACACGCAGCATTTGTGAATACGGCAGGTGTCTTTTTTTTTTAACATTAACATCACGCATGATAAACGCATCCTCTATGTAAATCCCCACCATATCGTGTTCACCTCTTACTGATATCTCCGTGCACACTTCCTATTCCAATAACAATCATAAGCACCCTACCTCTTTTCACCCTTCTTCACCCTTTGATATAGACGATACTCGTTGGATACTTTTCGAATATCACTTAGCATGGGTTAACATCTATTAGCACACCTGACCATGATTAATCGACACATAAACTTATACTAATTTATCCATCCTTCATTTAAGAAAATTGGTTACTTATTCTTCTTCATTCTTTGTAGATACCCCTCGACAAAGGACTCCTGCCCGAAATGCATAGGGAGTGGAACTCATTAAACCCGCATACATGATGTTTATGGATACCATATAACTTTGATATGATGTGAATATCAAATAACTACGTTTATGAAATAAATAGAAGAAACTATTTCACGAACTTGATTGGAGTCTAAATTCATTTTTGGAACCCTATGGTGTGCCTCCATCCAGGGATGCACGCACTCTAAGGCGTGCACATAACCTCATTGTCCCCAGCGGTTACCCATCCTGATGACGGCATTCGTTGAGACCTCACCACTGCGATTGAAGGGTAGTGAAGTGCAAGATGAGAGCAGCATCAACCAGGTACGACCCTCTGTGAGCACTGCTGATCCTGCCATCGATGATAGCAATCATTCTCACGACTGCACAGTTGCGGCATTTTCCAACTTGGTCGAACTTTCACCTGAAGCGGTAAACTGCTTTTTTGAAAGTCTGTCTGAAATGATGTTCTCGCCCGAACAGAAAGAATAAACTTTTAAGCAAATGAGCACTCAGCGTTCCCTGAACTCTGGATTTGGCCTTCAGCTTTGAAAAACAAAAGCTTCTGAAAATATTTGGAACTGTTTTGACTTCTTCCCTTGGAAACGAAATTTTGTTTTTTCCCCGATTCCAAAATATTTACTTTTTATTTTTGGCACTTATCCTCTGCTTAAAGTAGAACTATTCTTAGAGAACAGAGCTTCTATTTTTAGGAACTCTAGAGACAATATATTACCTCAGCCTCTAGCATATTTACAAATAACTGTATTTATATGTGATGAAGTGGTCTCGCACTCTTCTTTTCTGTATTAAGAGCCATTTCATGTGTAATTTTCGCAAATCATTCATGCTGAAATATATGTGCATCCTTTTAATGAATGATTACACTGCTTGAAAGCATACAGTACCTATACTCATTTTCGTGTATTTCGCATATACCATTTCAGATGCAAAATAATGTATTTTGGGGTAGATCGGTATACACATGCACCGTTAGATATGTTTACTATTGCTTAGTTTAGTAATTATGGACATGAATTCGTGGAGTGGGTGTAGTGTGTTTTATCTAGGTACCTGAACCAATATCCTATTCTTCGCCCTTGCAACGGCACAGAAACCCTTTTTCATAATTCGGTCATAGTGCCTGCTGTCACATTAAGCAAGCCTATTCCTCCAGCCCCCTAGAAAGCACACCGAGTTCTTAAACAAATCCAAGCCTCCAGCAACCTGGGAAATCCCCGCCTGCTATTGTTTTGATTTCGTCCGAGAACTCCTGTAAAGCACTGTAAGAACGACCAGTTCTTAGTGACATCTTTATTGACGTCTTATGTCCATCCTTACGTCAACCCGGCACCTTTCAGGTATAAATATACCAACGCTGCCTTAAGCAAACACACGGTGGTGGTGAATCTGGAGCAGCTACTACTTACCCGAGAGCCCAGCTGATGCGAGAGCCCACGGACGCTGCCCCTCCCTTTTGACGCGCTGAGAAAGACGCTGTCTTTTCTCTTGCTGAGAAATCCAGCCTCCGGCGTTTCCAGCTTACCCGTGCGGGTGACTGGGATATCGAGTCCTGAGAGAGAGATACCAGCCCTCCTGCCTTCTATTACCCAGGTACTGAACTGACTAAACCCTTACAGAGAATTCTTGAGTCAGATTCTTGGCAAACCAAACTTAACTTAAACTGCTACTTACTTACTCCTTCCCACGTATTAGGCTTAGGTCAGGTACACCGGGGTAGGCTTAGCTAGAAGCACCAGTTGAGTACGATTAGTCAATGTATATATGTATGTATCTATTTTATCCATTTTAAAGTATCATATGGCTAAGAAACCATATCAATGCTTTTACAGTATTATTTCATAATCCTGCTTTTACTGTATGCACTCTACTTAACTATAAGTATTGCAATTGTAGCAATTCATTTCTCTTGTATGAGGAAAGAGACTGCTCAATAAATAACACCTTTTATTGAAAACGCCCGTCTCTCTTTTTCTCTGCAATCTGGTGAAACTAAGTACGCACTTATTGACTGAGTAAAATAGCTGTCTTTTGTTTTCACACGACTCTAGAGATATACTCTTATTCAGGGAGAGCAAAGTTGTCATGTTTTATGGTTGTCAGAAACTTAGGGGCATATTACCAACGTTAAGCGATATTTATCGCTAACGATACTTAGCAACAAATTTTTTAACGCTAAGCATCGTCAGAAATTATCGCAGATAAACCTTGCTATTATCAAGGTTTATCGCAAATGCGATAAAAAACCGCCGCAATGCATGAATATCGCTGAAAAGTCAGCGATATTCATGCATTACCGAGCTAATGCTCTTAGCCATGTTATCCACCTCGCATTGGATAACATGGCTAAGAACTGCTCAGGGCAGGTGTTAGTTTTTGGAGATATTCTCGCTTAGCGCGAATATCTCCAAAAGTTGGTAATAGGAGATAGCGATGTTAGCGACTGTTTCCAGTCGCTAACATCTTGGCACGCCCACTTTGCATGTCATTAGTGATAAATATCACTGACATGCAAAGTGGGGCCCAAGATGGTCGCTATCTCCTACTAGCTGTCGCTGTGTTAGCGACAGCTAGGTAATAGGGAGATAATTTTATCTCCGCTTTAAATCCCTTCTTGTCTATCCAGGGAGGTTAGACTCCTCCTCGCTTATTCGAGAAAGTTTCTAGTGAGCTCTGAGCTAGCTGGCAAACACTTAAGTCTAATATAGTCAGTAGAGACCTAGATAACCTCAGTCCTACGTCTACACTACTGAAGATATTATTCCAATGCGCAGAGCCTATTGGGACTATAGGAACTACACTACACCTCCCTTTCTTTGACAAAATATCGTAACTCTGCCGCCCCCTAAGACTTCTGGAGATGAACAGATTCACATTTTCAGATTCACCATTTTCTTGTTGCATCAGTGGTGAGGATGGATTTCATTGAGGGGTCAAAACTGCTTAATTTGGGAGTTTTCTTGAGCAACTCTTTGATTTCCAAGAATTCAGCTTCACACTCTTTGGACCAGTCAAAATCTGCTCCTTTACACAGCAGTCTCCGCATATTGAGACACTTTTCAGCAAACCCTTCAACAAACTTACTGTAATACTCAGTCATCCCGAGAAATGTAATTAGTTCTTCTTTGTTGGAGGGAGAGGTCAACTTTTGTATGGTTTCCACTAGTTCAGCTCTGGGTTCTACGCCTAAGCCAGATATGGTGTGCCCAAGATAGTCAATGGAAGCCTTGCTAAATTTGCACTTGTCCTTCCTGGTCTCTACCATAAACTAACACATCATCTTGGTAATTCTTTACACCAGTTTGTCCTTTTAACACCTTTTCTAACGCTCTTTGAAAAACTGACGCTGCAGAGACTAAACCAAAGGGTAATCTTATGAATCTGAATGTACCAAATGGTGTTATAAACACAGTATAATTTTTGGAATCTTCATCCAACCTTATTTGATGGTAAGCATATTTTAAATCTACTGTGGAGAATACCTTAGCACCTTGCAGAAGCATCAACATGTCAGAAATTTTAGGAAGTGGATATCTATCTACAACAACCTGTTTATTGAGCTCCCTCAAGTCTATGCATAAACGAAGACTTCCATCAGATTTTCAGGCAGCGACAACTGGTGTCAACCATTGAGTTCCTTCAACCTCCTCCATTATACCATTAGATTTGAGCTTTTCTAATTGTGACTTCATCTCATCCTTGACTGCTAAAGGTACTCCACAAACTTTTCCTGCAACAGGTATGGCACCCTACACCAATCGTATTTTGTGCACATAGTCACACAAACACCCTAAATCACCTCTAAACACACAGGGAAAATACCTCTTCAAATTGACAGTATACTGATCACTATAGTCTTTCGTGGCAATCTCCTCTACCTGAAAGTTTTCCTTCAAAATTATGGAAGGACTACTATTAGGATCTAGCATAACGCCTAGAGCTCTTTGGTGGAACCAGCTTAGGATACCATCACCCTGTGAGATACATATATCTTACCAGAAATATATCTGCCTTTGTATTCAATAAGACCATGAAAATATCCTATAAGCTTAATGGGTTCCCCACCATAGGCACTATATTGAATGTCAGCTTTTAAAATTTTGACTTTATCCTTAAGATTGTGTAAATAAAATCGTCTTGAAATTAGTAATTTTCGCTCCTGAATCAAAAACACACAGGTACTTTTACCATCCACTAGAATTTCATCACCTGGTCCCTTTTTACCATTATCAGAGATTTGAGAAACAATTTAGCCACAGTCAACGTCTGAAGCAGAGTCACTTTCGGCATTGTCATCATGTGAGATTAAATTAACTTTCGACTTACTCTTTTTAGCTTTGCAGGCAGCGGTAAATGTCCAACTTTTTTACAATTAGAACACATGGCGTTTAAAGCCGGACGATTCTTGTCATTTGCATAATGTCCCATATTCCCACATCTGTAACATTTGGGTTGGAAATTGTTCTTTCTAAAATTGTGAGAAATGTTGATTTAAGTTTTACCACTATAGCTTTTTTACAAAAAGTGACCCTGCACACCTCAAAAATAAACAAAGCAGTGTAAATGCTATTTATGCATATGATCACAATCGCTCCAATAGTTCTCCCAAGAATTCCAAAGTCAAATTTCTTCTGTAAGCAGATTCTTTTATTCACAGTTGATGATTAAAACCAATAGCCAACGCGTTTCGTCCGAGGCCGGACTTCTTCAGGGCTTTTTATCGAATTTTCTATTTGGTACTGCTTCACATTGGTCTTCACACTTGAAATTCAAATATCTTCAATAAATAAGGAGATCATATATGAAAGATACACCATGTTTTCAATTTTTCAATAAGGTAAGGCAGTTGTTAGCCAATAGTAGAATGTCTGCGTCTCGTATTACATGCGGTCGTCACCAGACGCCTTACCTTATTGAAAAATTGAAAACATGGTGTATCTTTCATATATGATCTCCTTATTTATTGAAGATATTTGAATTTCAAGTGTGAAGACCAATGTGAAGCAGTACCAAATAGAAAATTCGATAAAAAGCCCTGAAGAAGTCCGGCCTCGGACGAAACGCGTTGGCTATTGGTTTTAATCATCAACTGTGAATAAAAGAATCTGCTTACAGAAGAAATTTGACTTTGGAATTCTTGGGAGAACTATTGGAGCGATTGTGATCATATGCATAAATAGCATTTACACTGCTTTGTTTATTTTTGAGGTGTGCAGGGTCACTTTTTGTAAATCTGATTTGTAAAACAATCTCTTGTTTTCTAACTTTGGGATCTAGGGGATTGTATCCCAGACCTTTTGCACCCACATACATGTATACTTTAGGGACTGTGTTACCAGTGCAGGCATAGTAGCCTCAATCCCTTTTTTCTGGCTTGAATTACTATAGCTTTTTTACACTTGTTTTTCTGAGGAAGTTTTCACTTCATGAATGGTTTCATTTTTGATTCATGTTTAGTGATGACCGCCACACACTTTAAAGAGTGTTCCATTTGTTTGGCAATTGCTATTACTTCACCCAAAGAAGGTTCATCCTTCTGCCAAATATCATCTCTGACCTTTTGCACATTACACCCTATCATGAATGGTCCCTTATTCTTTCTTCTACTAACGCTCCAAACTTACAAGAAGAACCCAACTTCCTCAAGGCAGTAATATAGTTGTCAACTGGATTCACCATCATTTTGACATCTGCAACCAAAATGGTATCGCTCTAAAATAGTACTGACCTTCGGTAGATAAGGTCTGTCTAACTTCAATATACTAATTTCATATTCATTTAAATTAGTATCCAAAACTTCAGGTCAATGATCAAACACCTCTTGACCCTCTGATCCAACACAATGTAGAGGGAGGGCAGTTCTCTTCTCCGCACAAAGATTTGTGCCACACACCTTAGAGTAACTTTCAAACACCTTTTTCCATTTTGGCCACCTGATAGGTGGATCACCAGGTGATGAAAGCAAGAAAGGTGGTGTGGCAACGTTTTGCATAACTGACAACCAAAGTATCAAACAGCTTATAATATGAATTAAAACAAAATAATTTAAAGTGGGGTTAAATTCATGAATTAAACAGAAATGCGGCAGAAAATAATAAGGAATAAAAGTTGTTTGCTATAAGATATGCTTATGATGCGATAGAAGATGAAGCAGCTGCAAACAAAAACAAAACAGAGTCAAAAGTCTTAGATATTCTTGAAAATGTCAAATATAAATACCAATCTCCTTCTCACAATGTTTAAAACATTTTCCGCTGAAAGAAACTCTTCAAATGATGTTTCAAATGTCCTAAAATCTTGAAAACACAATGCCGTAATGTTCCTCAATCGAAATACGATCCGGCAACAGAGTTGTTCGAAATTCAAGAGTAAACATAATGGCTCCCACGTCACGCACGCAATGTCAAGCGTGACGTGACGTAATGAGATCAGTGTTTGAAAAAAGGGCGAACGGCTTAACGTGACGAAATACCAGACGCTCCGAGGAGAATGGATTTTGAATGCTGTCGTAGGAATCCAAGGTAAGAGCGTGCATGCAGGAGCGCTGCACAATACAAGCGAGATTCAAAAAGAAATATTGATGGAGATTCTTCAAGTCAAAACAGTTTTCGAGGCTCCAACAACAAACTAACAAAATGATAATAGTGCATCACCGCCGCTGCAGCACCAACTGTACACCACAGCCACAAAGATGACCACACTCAAAACGAAGCAAGCTGTGCAGTAATTCAAACAATTCATGTGAATACACTCAGTGTCTCGCAAAAGTTAATGTCCAAAGACTCACAGAAACTCACACAAGGTTTAACAAAAGTTCACGCAAAGTTTAACTTCCAGATTAAAGATGCACCAGTCTGTAAACAGAAGCGCTTTAGTGCCACATCGCAGTTTAGTTGAAAATTGCACTGTGACAAATTTGAAGCTTACAAATCCTTAGCTCTTTTCATGTTACTTCACAATTAGTTGAAAGTTGTAATGTGATCAACTTGCAGCTTACAAATTCTTAAAGTGAGCGAGCCCGCACCAGAAATGCTGAGCATTTGAAGAGAAGTGTGGTGAATGCTCCCAACCCACAGTGACAAAAAATATAAATACAGTCTTTACCTGAGTCTCCCAACTCAAATCAAAGATCAACAGGGTGAGACCTACGGTAAAGAGCTCTGGGAAAAGAATAAATGAAGATGACTCATTTACTTGAATAATTCAGTCCTTTTCAAAGAGAGATGATGAGACCAATAAAAGTTCTTTTAAAATGCTGAATCAAAAAAAATATATGGTAGGTAAGTACCCCGCTCGTCGCCGGTGAAGGATCTTGTAAATAAATTCAAGATGATGTTCTGGATAAAAGTATGAAAAAGTTTATTCCAGGAAATAATATAGTCCCGTCCAACAAGCACGAAGATCAGATACAACTGACTACTAACAGCAGATCATAGGAACTCCACATTCCATCACCATGGAGCTACTTCAAATACTTACACATTAAAAGGGTCTTAACTAAATGATGTAAAGAAGTTACATAAAAGCAACATATTACATGACAGGGCGTGGCCAACTCTGCCACAAATGCCTGTCAAACTCCCAGTCTGCCTGGTCTACTATGAGTCGGGTGTACTGACACGTTTCCGGTGGCAGTACCCCCGCTGGCTCTGACATCCACACCTGCACCAGTGGCCGCACGAAGTAGGAACATTCTTGATAATAGAATATGACAGATACATACTTAATATTCTTACAAACAGCGTCTGATTAGTAGTTCTTCTTGTGAGACTGTCTGTCCCACAGTGATATTTAACCTTGTAGTCTCCTTAGGGATTGGCATTCAGTAATCTGCACATTTTAATTTGCTAAACCTACATGGCCCTAATAACGTAAGTTCCCAATAGTTGCAAAGTTGTAAAGCACATTTAACAAATATGCTATATGGGTTGGTTTCATCTTGCTTTGGGAGATTACGGTCAACACAGTAACCTGTAGTCATTGCCAGTGTCGAACACCACAGGTAAGTCAAGCAGTAAAAGTAAGTATGGGTCACCCTCATTAATATGTGAAGCATTTCACTCAGAACCCTCAGCATTACCGCTGACATGCTGGCAGGAGAATGCAGTCTTGATTGATAGTCAGTGAGTAAGCTGTTATCAATGAAGTATATGATTAGTTATTTTGAGACACAGCATTTATTAGCTTTCCTCAGCCAGGTAAGTTGGAGATGGGTCTGAATTTAGAAAAACGCTAGGGCCAAGGGTTTACTTTTTGAAGACGGTGTGATCTCACCCATTTTAGAGAACTGGGTAAAAACAAAGACCCTGCGCAGTGAGGGTGATTGACCTTGGCAGGTTGGGCGCACAGTCTGGCCGCAGACCACCCCACACTTCTCAGTTTAACCACACTTTAAATGTAGTTATGGTTCAGTGAATACAAAAGCAAACAATCTCTGACATTTGCCCATTATGGGATCCTCAGCTTTTTGTGATTTGGTGTAAATCTGTGAAGCTGGTGTTGAGAAATGAGCGTTTAAAGAAGGGCTCAGGTTGGGCTAAAATGTAGGTCTATCTGCACTGTTGGTCTTCAGATAAGCTCTGTTTGGCCATTTTAAAGAGGACTAGTCAATCCTGATCGCCTGACCACAACATGGACAACTTAGTAAGGCAGCAATTACAGGAGTCTGGGACATGGTCCCCACTAAAATGCATTGTAGTGAGTGCTATGTTGTGAGTTTCACGGAAAAAAAACCATGTCAAGACTTTAGTCACAATATAAATCATTTGTTGATGATGTTATACTTATTTCAGGAATTCTCATGAGTTCTCAAGTAGGTTTACCCTGTAAAAAATCGCGACCCTCAGCTGGGATTGGATGAACAATGTTTGAGAGAAAAAAGTTTTCTCATAGAGGTTGGGGAAAGTGTTGCCAGAAGCTTAAAAGAGAGCATATTTTCTATATGTTAATGTGGCCAGAGCTACTGACTCCAGAGCACGGAGAACCCGGATGATGGTTAGTGCTGTAGCAGCTAAAATGAGGGGGTATTTCCTGTGGGTTCTAAAATATCTTCCTCTTGCATCTGACACATTCTGACATGCTGACTGAAATATATACTTCAACACCAGGAGCTACCTGCATTTTAACTCTGCAGTGGTCAACTGCAGCTTCCCCATATAGTTCTAATGAACAACTACAGAGCTAACATTCAGCATTTATGAATAAAGTATGGCACGATTGGACAGCACCTCGAAAGAATCAAAGCTGTGAAAATTAAATGGTTTTCAGAGGATACAAAAAAAAAACGTTTAACTAGCATTTTATATTCAACCTTAAAGTGAGTCACTCCTGAATGACATTTTGTTGAAACAGGAGCTGTTGAATTTAAAGCCTTTCCTGAGGAGCAGGCTGAAGAAAACAGGCACTGAATTTCTAATGCAGGCATGAAACTAAGGGGTTAAAACATGAAGAGAGGTATGGGCTTTTAGTAAGTGAAGCATAATGTATTTTCAAAGAGGCTAATCATAATTAAAAGGGGAGATGCCTCATAAGAACCCCTTTTGTACCACTTTGTTCGCCATAAGTGTGGCAGGGTATGCTCAGACGTGAGTCCCTTGCTCACTTTGCCACTGGATTCAAGCAAGCTGGGCTGAAGACGGCTGGCTCAGCAACTTTTGCAAATGGTAATATATACATTTAATTTCAGATCAAATTAGGAAAAAAATATATATTCCATATATTCAAACACAGATATGATCTTGTGAATGATTTCCATATTACCTGAGTAGGCAGAGACACAGATAACCAGCATCAGGAAGGTGAGGGTGGCCTGGAGTACGGCTTTCATCCTACCAACAGAAATACAACATTTTTTATAACCACTATGACATGAAATAGTTAGACACGGAGCCGTATTTTGTTTTTGGGGAGACTGTGAAATATTGTCAAGACACAAAGCACTCATTGCTCAAAAGAAAATTGTAATATATTATGTTTATCTTCATTTAACAAGGCTCATTGAACAAAAATACCACTAGTTTTTTTAAGGCATTTGTTTAAAATACTGTGTCAAAGATAGCAAACAATTCCAGAAAGACAAACAAAGACAGTCCTCCTTTATCTGAGGTGCTCACTGTGTCTTTCATCCAAGGCAGGGCTGATGCAGCGTCACCTGTTTTCCCTGAGCCTGAACTTTTTTGCCAGAGCTAAGTTTGTTTGCCAGTCCGCCTGGGATGGCTGGGAGCAGCCCTTTTTGACAATGGTCTAGTCCCCTTCCTCCAGAAAGTCCTTCATGTCCTCTACTGTCTGGTGGGCGGTTCTTTGGCGTTCCCACGGTGGTGCCTATGAAATAGGAACCTCAATGGGAATGTCAAAATCAGTAGCTGCATGGCATGCACTGCTGCACTCCATGCTGTGCAGGTACTGGGGTGCAAGCACACAGGGGGGGCCCAACATGTGCCACCTGCATGCACCCCATGTTGCAGAGGTACCCCTTTCTTTCCTCATCACCACACTTTTAATGGTGTTGTACCCCCATGAAAACTGTGGTGTGAGGAAACTCGAAATATGCTTGGCGGGCCGCAGCAGCCCGGCCAAGCATATTGCGGCCTCAAGACCGCTGTGCCACTGCCATGTATCTAAGATCCCTGGCATTTGCTGTGGTCCCAGGGTGACCTGACTGCTCTGGTTCTAATGGGGCTGTCTGGGCGTTTATTACCGCATGGCTCTGAGGCTCAGGCAGCAGTCACAAAGGGACATACCGAAATAATGGCAGGGAGGAGGAATCCGTTCTGCTGAGACTAACCGGTTGCATGGCGGCAGCCCTTTGACACTGCAGGTGATGTGATTAAAAACAGAGTGATGTTGGAGGGATGGGGTGCATGCTGCAGATGCCTACATAGTGAGTGTTTCTTTCCACCTCAGGGGGCACCTGGTGTGCACTGTGGGCCATTGAACTGTGGCAAGTGCTGCAGCTGTGGTAAGTGCTGTTTTGGAGCGATGTCAGAGTTTTGGGGCCTGCTGAAATATCACTCCAAAGCATGTGGGGATCAGGTACAAGCCCAGAAGCAGCACCCTGAACAGGAACGAGAGAGATTTGCGACACATTGCTACGCATTTTATTTGTTTTGTTGTGCGTGAATGAGGAGGCAGGTTTTGGGGTGCCAAATAAGCGTTTCAATATTGATACAGCAGGGCACCTTCATATGTTACTGAAAACAATCCAATAAAGCAAATGAGCACTCTCGTATCCCTACAAAAAACAAAGAAATCCACCACTGCTGTAATGCCTGCAGTGGCATAAGGTTGGTAATTATACACATAGTGGGCTACACGTATTAGCACTGCCAGTGCTTGTTTTCATTCTTTACATGTACATTTCTAGTCTTTACACATATTTATTGTACCCTCATAGGTCAATTCATGCCAAGTGGTTCAGCATAAAGTGCTACAGAAGTCTATGGTGAATAGAAATGTATAGCAATACAGAACATAAGTGGCATTTAAGAACCATCAAATGTCTACTTCGGCATGCACAACCTCTTGTGAAGCAGGACTGATGTTACCTTTCTTTGCATCTCTTCTCCCCATTTCATCAATTACTGGTACGTCCAGTCTCTTACCTGCCTTGGAGGTGTCTGGCTCTTGGGGTTTCTTGAATCGAACTTTGCTGTCACCAGACAGAGTGTGGGTCTAAGTACCCTCAATCAGCCAATGAGCTGTCAGCTCCTATGCTGATGTTTTTATAACAGTTAACCGGATTTTGTTAAGAACATAAGGACAACCATTTCCTTGTTAATTTCCAAATATTACGTGGTGAAAGACAGCATTTGGTGTGATCCCAACTTCCGCCTACAGCTGTCTAATGTCATCAGTTGTGCTCTAGGAAATCTATAACTGCTCCCTTTGTTGAAGCCAGATGATAAGGAAATCCTTCAAATGCTGCTGAGAAGGAAGTGTGCCCTGCCCGCAGAGAGCGTGCCAAGGCCGCAATAAGATAGCTGCCAAAATCCCACTTTGCATGTGTGTGACATTTCCTTGATTTGGGTGTGCTTTTGCGTGAGGAATCAATGCTGAAGTGTGACCCACTAAAGTGACAAGTAAGAGATTCCCTAAACTGTTCTTTGATTAGATGTCAGTGATGTGACTTAGCTCATTTAATTTAACTGAAGTGCAAACCAAGGAAAATATGCAACTTTTATAAACTAAGGTACGATCCTAAAAAGACTGTGTATTGCTTATTAAAGTGCTGCAAATATTTCTGTTAAGTGATTAAGCGAACAGGTCTCTCAAGCTTCTCCGGGCATGATTTGTTTAGTGCAGCTTATCAACCGTGAGGGTATACAGGCAGCTGGAGATGAGTAGAGACTTTCCTAAGGTGTGCAGATAGCTCACCTTCACTTTCTGTTCTCTGTGTGTGGATTTTGCTTTGATGGGAACAGTCCATGTGCCAAATCTTCTCCCAGAACAGAGAAAACCAGCAAAGTGCATCTGTTTTCTAGAAGTCTTTTCTATCATGCTTAAGTGCTTGCTCAGCTCCATTGACACTCATAGCTAGCAAGTGACCCCACGTCATCTGACACTGAAACTACGAGCTAGTTGCTTTTTATTTCACTCCCCATGGAATGCTGAGAATTGTATGACAGAAAAACGGAATCAACTTACCAGACTTTCATATAAAAATATAATCTACAAAAATATCAAGTTGACATACTCTGTATGTAAAATACCAACATATTGGGTCAAAAATGTCATGGAACCTAAGATCTGTATATAATTAATATTAATTGACTTAGAGCCTAATTACGAGTTTGCTGTTACATAGGACTGGAAAACTCGCGGTGGTGGTTCGGTCGGGAACCACCGTACTAAAGGTTCGACAGCTGAATTATGACTTCGGTGGTCGAACCTCCACGGAGACGCCACAGCTGCCAGGGATCCGAGACCACTGGTGCTGGCGAGGTGGTCTTGAAGCCACCATATGCTTGGCGGTGCCGCTGTGGCCCCTCCCTGACTCGTGTGTACCACAACCATGACCACCCCTATCCTGTCAGATCTCAGTGTCGCGTAATCTAGGGGAACCACACGTCTGGGATCCAGCAACCGTGTACCATCTACCAGCCTCTTGGGTAGAGCTGGTTCCCTGTTCTCCATCCATACGTGTCAAATCTCCAAGTATAGTGTCCCATAACTGAGCGATAGGGTATTTACGTAGTCCTGCTTTTTCCTCCCTATGTAATGACATACTGTCCGCACGTGCCCATACCAGAAGTGAATTTCTCCAACTGGCTGTTTCGGGAGGGTATCATGCTTTCATCTATTAGTGATTAGCCTTTTAGCTACAATAAGGCCCAGGTCAATGAACCTAGATGTAACCCTGTGTTTCTTTGGTCCGGGGTAAAAACCCAGTACACACAACTCCCATGTATGTGGCAATTCCCTTTCTGTGCATGCTGCGAGTACCACGCCGACCTCCCTTCAGTATGTATGCAGGGAGGAACAGGTCCACAACATGTGAAGAAAGACTGCATTTACCTGCCGACAGTGGGGGCATGCTGATGTAGTCAAATGAAAGTATGTGTTTATTTTGTCTGGAGAAAGACATGCTCTATTTACAATATATGTGTGTATAAGCCTGAATCTGGAAATCCATAGTATATATGTGGGGGTGGCCAATATCATGGTTAATTTGTGGTCTGTCCATGGGCTCCCTCTGTCTTCTTCCCATTTAGAGTGGAGGGACATCAGGGGATGTGTGGTATGTATAAGTAGTGCTTCCGCCAGCCAGTGGATGATGTAGGACACATTACCCATGACATGTAAATATTGCAATAGGAGGTGTGTCTCTGGTTCAGTGTTAATGTCTCCCCATGCTGCAGTCAGTGATCGCAAGATGGAATTATATAGTAAGAAATGACCTGTGGGCATGTTATAGTTCTCTGCTCGTTCTTCAAAAGGTATCAAGGTGCCCTCGGTGTAAAGTTTGAACAACATATGTAGGTCTGCCTCATACCAGCACACCTGTGACGCATTGGTGATGCTTGTTGTGCCCCTGGGCATTCCTAGAAAAGGCAACAACGGGGCATAGGGGATTGTGTTCCTAGTAAGGTATAGGCTCCTCCTGTAACAACGATGCGCCGAGCAAGGTATGTCTGCAAGGGGCGTGAGGGCCGAGCGAAAGGATGGAACAGGTGGTATATCTGGGATTGGGACCATGGCGGTTGTGTGATGGCCATGTCATCTAGGCAAGACCCGCCGGTCATTTCGCCACCCTCTGCAGTTGCGCTGCCAGATAATACAACTCCAAGTTGGGGACCACCAGGCCACCCCTGCTGATAGGTGCATGAAGCATCCAGAGCGCCATCTGGAGCCGACTCGCTTTCCAAATTAGATCACAGATCAGTCGTTCTAAGTCATGAAACATAGTGGCCGGAATACAAACTGGAAAGTTGGTAAAGTAGTATATCAGCTTCGGCAACACTACCATCTACGAGAGTGCTACTCGACCAATCACATTCAATGGGAGTGTCTTCCAGAACTGGATTTGAGCCCTAATGGCAGATATCGCCCAAACCAGATTACCCTCTAGGATATCAGTGGGATCTCTGTATAAAAAAACTAAGGTACTGGAATGTGGATGGGTGCCAGTGGAGACAGGAACAGTCCATGCGAACATTGGGAACAGAAATTCTGTCTCAAAAGGGGTACAGTCGCGACTTCACCCAGTTTACCCGGAGCCCCGAGACCTCTGCAAAGTTACGGAGAGTGTCCGCAATAGTAGCAGGGATGTCATGCAAGTCCCTCAAATATAATAGTAGATCTTTGGCGTACAGAGAAACCGCATGCAAATTATCCCCCAACTGAATGCCCCAGTCTACATCCTGCCTGGAGCCTCTGTGTATCTAGATATTTTCTGATATCAGCCGGCCGGTTCGAACTCTGACAGATGGCTGCATGTATAGCAGCCGGACCATGTGCAGAAATGAATCGCCCAGACCATATCTCTGCAACACCTCAAAAATGTACGGCCAGTGGAGGGAGTCAAAGGCCTTTTCTAAATCTAAGACCAGGCAGCCTGGTCGGGACCAAATATCTGTTGCATAATGTTGCACCCGGAAGAGCCTACAGATATTGAGGGCTGTGCTCCTGGTGGGGACAAAACCATCTTGGTCAACATGTACCAAATTCTGAAATAATGGAGCTAGGCTCTTATAGTCCAAATTAAGTAAGGCCAGCGACCTATATCAGCCTAGCATTTCCAGGTTCCTGGTAGGCCTGGGCGTAGTTTGTGGAGTTTTGCTACGTGGAACTCCGCAAACTTACAAAAAACTCCATGAAGTTCCACGAGTGGCAGAGCCCAGTGGAAACTGCAGTTTTTGCTGGTGTTCCTGCCGCTCGGGTAGAAATTCTACCCGAGCAGCAGCTCGCAATTGCAAACTTACTGCTAGTGATCGCAAACTTACTGTTCGCGCTTGCGAGCGGGGAAAAAACTCTGGTGCACATCGCGAAGCGGAGTTTTCTGCACTCCGCGAGCTCCACGGAGTGCGGAGTGCAGAAAACTGCAAATTCTGCGAACGTAGCAAAGTTCACCGCCCAGGCCTAGTTCCTGCCAGGTTTAAGGAGGTAGACTAGCAGCGCCTCATTTTGTGAGTCAGAAAGAGTAGAATCCGCGATCACTGCATCATATGTCTTCATTAATTGGGGCAAGGGTGTCCGCATAAGCTTTATAAAATTCCGCTAGTAAGCCGTCCAGACCCGGAGTTTTTCCTAATGCTAGTGAACATACACCTGCCCGTATTTCTTCTAGCAGAATGGGGTCATTTAATTCGGCTCTTTGCTCGGGTGTGATTTGCGGTAGGGTAATGTCTTCGAGATATCTGCGGATGTCCTCGATTGTGACTAAAATGTGTGACTTGTATAAAGTAGTATAGTGGCAAGAAAATTCTCTGTGTATGTCCTGCTGAGAATATATAATATTGTTCTGTGCAGAGTGGAGTGAAGTGATGGGTGAGGCGGCATCATCTTGTCGGATCAGCCAGGCTAAGAGTCTGCCCACCCTATCACCTGAGTGATGTGTGTGTGCCAAATGTGCCACATAATTCACGGACCAGTCTTTCCAATAATTTAGTGTGTTCCTCCCTATTATGCACTAGTCGCCCACGTAAGCCCTCAGCTGCACTTCTCTTGTGAGATGCCAACTTTCCCTCCAAAGCAGTAAGGTCCCTTTCTAGTTGCCTACGCATACCAGCTTGCATATCCTGGCAGTGTCCCCGGGTAACTATTTTAAAAGCATCCCACTCTACCAGTGGCGACGAGGCAGTGCCTGCATTGTCATCGAAGTATTGTGCTATGGTAGTGCCCAATGCCTCCTGAAACATCCCATCTAGTAGCGTGTCCGGCTGTAGGTGCCATCTTGGTTTCAGAGGTGTGCCACTATCCCAGTCAATTTGTAGGGTGTGGGGATTGTGGTCTGAGTGGGTCCTCCCTAGATACTGGGGTTCCTCGACTACCGGTAGATCATCAGATACCATTATCCGATCTGGAGACCATGAGCTCCAGAATAAAGAGTATATGCTGTCAAGCAGATTCCTGTGCCTCCATGCATCAACCAAATACCATTGTGCCACCCAAATATTTAATGCCTTCATGGCGGCGGTCGTGGATGCACCAGACAGATGAGGGAAGGATCGGTTTAGAGATAAATTCAGGACACAGTTATAGTCACACCCCTGAATCATTGGGATCCCGTGCCAGGTAGCTGACTTATTTGATAGGGTATTAAAAAAAGAGGCCTGTTCTATGTTAGGTGCATATCGTGATGCAACGATTACTGGCGTTCCATCCAGGCTTTAGATATGAATAGATGAGATATCTACAGGAAGGGCTGAGTATACCGCTCACATTTCGCGTACCTCACTTGACAGGGGCCATGGCAACAAGAAGAAATGGATGTGTGGTCCATGTATGGACCAGGGGTCATTGAGTACAGGTGTGACTCATGTCAGGGGAGAAGGATAATTGCGGCTAATTAAGTGGCATGACCCTAATGGGCGTCAACCTAGCGCGGCACTGACGAGAAAACAATTAACTAAAACATACAATGCCAAAAGGGTAAAAATGCAACATGCAATCGTCCAAATAGTACAAGAAAACAACATTTTGTAAAAAGACAAGAGGGGGTTCCCACGCAGATAGGGTGCTATTAGGAAATACTAAGTTCCGTATGGTATAGACTCCCCCTCCCAACCAAGAAACAGGTAGCTGGACTTCTACATTTCTAGGTGAAAGGCAGTGAAATACCGGTGGCACCGGGAAGAACCTCCCACCTCCCCACAGCATGAGTTCGCACAGGTGGCCCATCCCCATCACTAAACATTTTCTATGCATTGCAATAAGTATCAACTCTCAACTGCATAGCATAGTAGTGCTGTGAGTCAACAAAACCAACATCATATTATACTAGCGTATATATCAACACATGTTCATTGCAGTCCATTGTGTAGTTCATAGTGGCTGCTAGGCAAGCTAATGTGCCGTCTGCGGGGTGACCACTGGCAGTTCACATGTCTCCTGTGAGTTTAACTGAACTAACGACACAACTGCCAGTACTGGTCTAACTTAATTTCTGTTGACCAAAGATCTGTTATGAACAAAACATATCAGTCTAATATAACATTTGTTACTAGTTTATTTAAATCATTTTTTTCATAGAATATTTTTCATTTTTTCAAAGACGTTTCTTATGCATATGCAAGATATATACAAAATATGTACAAATAGATACAAATTTTACAAAACAGATTCTAAATGACTATACAACACATCCACACTGAACCTTTCTCACTGCATACATACCATTCACATTCACAAAAACAAACAACATATACCTCTGAAGTATAGGCCAGTGTCAATATAAGCATTTCATTAAGCCAAAAGATATAATACAGCCTACATTTTCTTTTTTGTCATTTATAATTTTGAAACACAAAATTCAGTCAGAACAGATCGTAATATGTTTTAACTAAGTTTTTTTGATTTTTGTTACTGGCACTGGACCCACAAGGTCGACGCATTTCAACCCCCCTATTGCGGGGTTCTCCTCAGGTCAAAAACGGTTTCTTGATTCTCTTGTGTGAAGTGTCTCAAAAGGAAAGGTGTGGAGTTTATTCAGTTGGTCTTCCTGCTTTGTGGTGTTTACTTGGGGTGCCCGGTCTTAGCGTTGTTTTTGCTTAGCCATGCTTTATAAATGTGTAGAGGAGGGCGTGTCCTTGCTTCGGCAGTCAAAATTACCAAATGCGCTCTCGAATGAATTTGTCTTCTAAACGTCCTCCTGCCCGGGTGAAACAGCAAGTTGCCGGTGTTCCCAAAAGACCCTACTTCCTGAGTCTTCCTGTGAGTTTAAGGCTTCGTCCGACAGTTCTTCCTCACTATCCTGTTCCAGTAGGATGGATACTGAAGCCGCCTCTCCGTGTGTACCACCTAAGTCCACAGCTGCTTGAAGGGCCCTGCGCTAATCTTGCAGCGTCTGTTCTGGGTTGGGTCCGAGATGTTGCGAGGCTTGGAGTTTCAACAATTCCTCCCCCTCTACCGGCATCTGTGGGAGCTGCCAGCGCTGGTGTCCGATTTTCCCGCGTGCACGGTGGTCCCGTCTGTCTTTCCATATGCATCCAACCAATGCCCTGCCTCGTCTGGGGTGTTGAAAAAATTATTCTTGCCTCCCGTTACCATTCTCAATCAGGTAGGAAACAGCAGGGAATATTTCAAGTCTTGTTGTCGGAGTCTTCTCTTCACTAACATATATGAGTAGCTCTTTCTCTGTACTTGTATCGTAAAGTCTGGGAAAAACAAGACTTTATGATTGTCAATTTGTACTTCTTGCAGCTTCCTAGTTTCCTGAAGTATAGTATCTCTGTCTCTGGAGTGCAGCAGTCTTATCAGGAGTGGTCTAGAATTGGATCCCGGAGGCGGAGTTCTGGCCGGTACTCTGTGTGCACGTTCCACTAGGAAGTGCAGGGAGAGCGACTCCTCAAGTTCTGTGCTCAGTGCCCTTCCATGCACACAGCTTCACTTTTGGAGTGGACACCCCAATCTTGTCCAGGAGTCCCTACTGGGGCGCGGGTGCCTGTCGTTCTATCAGCCAAAGACTTAGTCGCAGTCGAGGTGCAAGTGTGCTCGGGTTGACTTCAACAGCCCCAGAACCTGTGTATAGTGTGCTGTGTGCAAACCGCCCTGTAACTCACCTACAGCAGCTAATCCTGCAACTATAGTGGGCACCAAGTGCCTGTGTACGGGCGCTCTATAGATCTACAGTCCCTTTCAGTAATGGGGCTGGATCTATCATGTGTTTGTTTTTAGCTCCAAAGGGGTAGCACCACCCAAATTGGCCTGTGCCTGCCTCATGGGTCTGCACCAGTGGTTGGCCTCTCTACGAGCATTTCAGGTGTCCCCCGCTGCCTGGCGGCTGCTTTCTGGGGCTCCCGAGTCTAGTCCCTGCACCCACTTTGGCACTTTGCAGGTTAATTAACAGTGTCATCACATGCACAGATGGGCGTCTACTTTGCTACTAGCATCATACTCCGGATAAATCGCCCTCTCGCCGCAGGTAACAGATACCCCCAGCAGCTACGGCAGTCCTCAGATGTAGGATTTATCCCCAATGTCCACTGAGTTTGTGCGCCATCTCTCCTTCCCTGTCCGGGCTAGAGCTGCTTGCAGTGCAGCTGCGCCGCACCCCACAGTATCGGCTGGTCCCACAATAGTGCCCGCGACCATGGGAGGCGCTTACTAGGGTTGTGGTGCAAGATAATGTCCGGGGAGGCAATCAGCAGCCACTTCACGTCGTGGTTCCTGGGCAGTAGAGGCATCTCTTCAAGTCCTAATCCATTGCCACATATCGCTGCCCGGTGGGCGGGGTTCATCCACGGGCTCGCACTGCAACAGCGTCCGATCTGCCGGCTCGCCTGCGTGGCATGTACACTTTGGTGGAGACCCGGAGGCAAGTCTTGGCTCTCAATACCGTTGCATTCTGTCCCGCACTGGTCAGGCAGGTCCCCACCTCTGTTGGACAAGTCTCCGACCTAACTTCACTGTGTTTGACGGCTGTTTAAGGCGGGGAAGGAGAGTCAGTGGCGAAGCTCTATGTGAGCACCACCAACTCCATTACCGACGTAGACATGCCCCTACAGCAATGTCTTTAAGCATAGGATTAGCAGGAGCCATCCACGCAGAGCTGAAAAATATCACAGTATTGCAGCTTTGGATTGGTAAAATACCACCCAAGTCAACCTGGAGTGAATAAAATAATCCCCTGAGTCCCGAGTTTGTTAGAGCTTATCAAAGAGGTATAGCTTGGTCCAGGCACAATGGAGCAACAAGTATTAGGCAACCAGTGTATGGACTTCTACTGGTTGCTCCCCTGACACATGCATTAAACAATATTTAAACATAGAAAAACTACACTAACAATTAACAAACATATATTAACAACACATACATCACATAAATATAAAATACAATTAATATAGAAAATAAAACATAAACAAAAATTACATAAACAATATTAAAAACATTGAAGAAAAAATATATATTATTAAAGAAACAGCAATTAAAACTACCCAAAACTAGAACGTAATTGAGTTCAAAGGAGTCAGATTGTCTAATCTAACTCCAATTTAAGTAAAAGTATGAAACATGCTGGACTTTGGAGGGGTTAGATTTACTATTATCACTACAATGTAAACAAACGCAGTGACAGAGTTGGATTTTGGAGGGGTTAGATTTACTATTCTCAATCCACTGTGAGCAAAGGAAGGTTGTCGTGTAGTTCTTAAAAATACATAGGATCTGCACATTTGTTTGACAACATAAACTAAGGAATTGGTGTCAAGACTGATTCCGGACACACACCCCCACAGGATATGGCAGCCTATAGACCAGCTACCTAACAATGCCATCTTAATCCCCTTAACTTTACTGAGGAGTGAATAGTTTCTGGCAACCATTGAACATGACCTCCCTTATCCTTCAGGGATATTGCAAACAGTAAAGTACTTTTCGCTCAGTCACTCGTGATCACTAAGTCTCAGAAACCTACACAGAATAAACATGGGTGATGTTTTCAATAAGCGTTCATTTAACCAGCATCATTCTAATATAAAACAAATAAGTTGTGACAATCAATAGACAGAAGCGAACATAAGAGATTAAAAGGACCAACAGAGTAAATAGAATGTAGACCCCTACCATGATGCTAAAACAGCGAACATATGCAAGCATATAAATATGACAGTAATCAAGCGTACTCCAACGATGCAGATACTACCTAAGTGTACCTAGGTGTGCCTAGCATGTATATGGGCCAAGAATCCCCTAGGAAAGAGCCAACTCCATTACCTGATGGGAGAGAATGAAGGACCTCGTATTGACCTCGAGTTGGAAACCCAGTAAAGGATGTCAGAGCGCTACATGTAGAAGCTTCTGCAGGCCGGGACCTCAGTGACTATGTCAGCGTGGAAGCATTTCCTCTCCTTTACTAGTTAAGGTACACTTTTTTTATACAGACAAGGTAGCCTCAGGGGTTCTACCACAATCAATATGATTATGTAGCTGAGCCTAAATCAGTAAATGCAATTCATGCAAAGTAGCCTGATCACTCTGGGATGAAAGATAGCAATTACTTTTGTACAGAGCATGTTAATCCTGTTATGTACGTCATGTGCATGGGATTTTACTAAGAAACCTCATGCATAATAAATTAGACTAGTTTCAAGGAAACCAATCAACATTTATTCAGCATGTAACTAGGTAAAAGGTCAGTGCTAGAACCGGTTTGCAGGGCAAGGTAGGACAAATGTAGGTGAAAGGTTGCTTTGCTACTTAGGCCTAGATTGGGAACATAATAAGGGACAGTGCTAGACGTTAGAGGAATTAGATTTACTATTCTGGCTCCAATTTAAACAAAGGGGTAAGTCTATTTTTGGGTATATTTTATTATTCTCAATTCAATATAAGCAAAAGCAGGTATAGTGTTAGAGTTTGGAGCTTTAGATTTGCCATTCGCACTTTAACATAAGCAAAGATAGGGAAAGTGTTGAACTTTAGGCAGGTTAGATTTACCACTCCTCCTCAAATGTAAACAAAAGTGTTGGGCTTTAGAGTTTCCTACTCCAATCAAAGCAACAGTAGTGAAAATGTTGGCCTTAGGAACGGTTACATATAAACCTCCTAATCAAAAAACTAAACAATTAAATGCCTGACAACATACATTAATAAAACATACTTAATCAAAAATAGGCAATATATAAATGAATAAAATTAAGTAAATTGAAAACTTTAATAATACAAAAATAATCTAAAAAGTTAAATACAAAATAAATTTCAATTTAATACACTTCATACTGCCCCGAAAATATAATCCCCCAAAATGTAAATACATCATAAATATAACAATAATAACATATAAAAATAAAAAATGCATTTTACAAATTTTATTAATAAATACACTTTTTCATGAGCTAGCAATTATTTAAAATGTAACAAATTATTTATATGACAAGTAATAAGTTAAATAATTTACATAATTGATTACAAATTTAAAATTTAAGTAGCTTAATAAATAGGTTTGTAAAAAATATATAATTTGATTAATTTTCCACCCGAGCTCCCTACAAACCTAACAGCCCAATACTAAAGAATAAATAAGTAATTAAACTATATTGAAATGGTCAAATATTTTTGTTCAAAGGCACAAAATATGCATTTAAATACACAACATTCACGATTAATTTGTTTACATAATGAATTACCAATATGGGGCCTGATTTGGTTGGAGGGTCTCTGTCCGACATCCTGCGGTTTCCCTCCGACTGCCGTATTTTGATTACAGCGGTCGGAGGGAAAACCGCAAGGGGATTCTGCTCCTCTTCCAACGGCTTTGTGAGCCTGTTGGAAGAGTAGCGGGATAGTAATCCCTTCAATGATGGCGGAGCCAGGCTCGGCTCTGCTGTCGGGATTACAATGTCAGTTTCTGACAGCCAATCCATAAATTGGCTGTCAGAAACTTACTTTGGGGGCCCCTGGCATGGCCCCCTTCCCCCTGGCCCTCTACATATGGGCCTGGGGGGAACCTATTGTGCCTCCCTCAACATCCTTGCAGGTATGTTTACCAACTTTCATTTTTCAATTGGAGCTTGTGCTGCAGGCGTTTTCAGGCTGCCGCACAAGCTCCCATTGGAAAATGGATGTTTCCGACGCTCTATGGGGCCGATTATGATGCGGTTGGAAAAGGCTTCCACCATCGGGCAGAGCTTTTCCGACCACAGCATAATATGCCGCTCGGATTTCTTTCCGACCGCCTCATTACGATGGAGGTGATCAAAAGGAATCCAAACGGTCATTCTGACTGACTTCCGATGGGCTAGGAAAGCCCATCTGCCAGTCAGAATGCAGCCAGTAATCCCAAGGTTGGCTCTGTCTGCCCCTGGGATTCCGATGTTGGGCTTCAGCAGCCTTTCTGTGCCGCACTTTAAAACGCAGAAAGGCAGTCTGAACTAGACTTTGAGGGCACCCCCAGGGCCCCTTGGGTTCACAGCTTCCGGTTGGAGGTCGAGAGGTTGATCCCTGCAGCCTTTGGCAGGCACCAATGGGTGCACGGATGAACTGCTCCTCCTATTTCATAATGGGAGCATGCATTCAGGCCAGAATACATGCTCCCATTGTCAAAAATAGGAATGCGATCAAACAGTGTTCAGTCACATCCAAATAAGTCAGTCGGGACTGCCAACCAGGTTTTGGTCAGTCCCATGACCAAAATGATGTTGCATGGAGGAAACTCCGCCCAACATCGTAATAGGCCCCATATGTGCGGTCGCATCCACATTAGGGTGTCGGAACCGCCGACCTATGGTCGGGCGGTTCCTTTTTCACAATGAGCCTGACATCGTAATGAGGGCCTGAGTGTTTAAAATAAAGTATTAATTAAACATAACAAAACAATCATTTATAATTTAAATAACTGTTCATCCTAGTCCCCTACAAACCCAGCTAACAAATTATTAATTACACTTAAAAAAAAAATGTAGTGACACATTAACATTTTTAAATGACACTAAAAAAGAAAAACAATTATATTATTAATACTAACACTAAGCATTAATATCATAACTAATTCATATTAAAATATTAAAAAAATATAAACGAAGTTGAGTATAACTTTTTAATATAGTAAACAACATTACATACAATTATATTTTTAAAAACAATATTATATACAGGCAACTCTATTGTCTTACATTTTCTATTCTATTCCTTGATATTTTTGCAGTGATGATAATCTTGACACAATATTCATGTCACTTGATATTTTTGAATTTATATTCTTCTCATTCACCTGCTCAGTCATTTTCACCCATTTTAGTGTTAGGAGCAAGCCGCAGAACGCAGACTTCTGTTAACTAATGATGATGGATGTCCAAAGACACCCATTTCAAAAGGTGGCTGCAGAAACACCTACTTCTCTGGTGGACAGAACCAGAGTGAGAGAAAGCTGATAATAACATAGGGCCTGATTTAGAGTTTGGCAGAGAGGTAGTCCACTGCGACAGAGTACCCTTTATGTCGAACTAAAGGTTTATCTGTCACACTTAGAGTCTGACGGACTTTCTGTTTGCCGTTGGCTGAGACTACTCCATCTTTACTGCGACATACACCTCCAACGGCATATCAGAGCAATGGCTGATTGAGTTATTGCCATTTGTCGGTTCACCCTGTTTTGAGTGGGCAGGCAAATGGCAAGTTTTCACAGTCTGTCACTGCCAGGTAAAACCTGGTGGTAAGTGGCAGTGAAAACTGTAAAATGACCCCACTGCTATAGGAGAAAACTCTTGTGGCATGGAAGTCATTGCTTTTTTTAGGTTTGAAAACAAAATCCCAAAATGCTGCTTCGGGATTTTGTATTTAAAACAAAAAAAGTTACAAGTTTGATGTACTCCACTGTCATGCTGACCAAGCCGTACATCAAACTTTCAAAGTATTTGCTGGAACCTCCAGAGGTTTGAGGAAATGCAAGAGAAGTCTGCTGGGCAGGTGGGTATCTCGGGAAACAGTCTTTACAACGCAGTGGTTACATCCTGTTATGTTTACAATGCAGTTGTGATAACGACCGCGTTGTTACAACTCGATGCATTTATAACGCAGGTCATTAGATCGACTTGCTCTAGATGGTGCTCCAACCTAAGTAGTATAATTTACTATTCCAATACCTTCCCCACTGTTTCGCAGGGTGTAGTTGGAATAGTAAATTATACTATTCCTAATGTTAGAGCGCCATCTAGAGCAAGTGGAGCTAATGACTTGCGTTGTAAAGGTATCACGTTCTAACAACGCTGTCATTATAACAACCACATCGTAATGGAACACGGTGCTATATTCGGGTATCTCTCTAAATTTGGCTGGAGAGTACCCTCGCCATGGCGGAAGTAAAGTACTCCGCTATGGCATAGGTACGTAATCCATCTCCTAAAGTCCAATTCGGACCCATAATATTTAAGTTTGTGGTGAACAAGGTAAGAAGACCTAATACAACACTGCTTTGCAAATATATAAATCTTTCAGTGTCTATTGTAGTACTACTTGAAAAGGAGCAATTGTCGCAGTCATGCTGCCATTTATAAGAAAGGCCAAAAAGATTTTCTACATCTACACCTTCATCTTGCAAAACAATAAACATATACATTAGAAATTCCTGACAATCTGGCTGAATATTCTGTGAAAATTGATTTAGACCAGAACATATGTCTAAAACATTTCGAATTTCAGAAACACTTAGGGGCATATTACCAAGCAATAGCGATAATTATCGCTATTGCTTGGTTAGAGACAAAAATTTATCGCTGAGCTGCGGCGATTTTTATCGCAGATAAACCTAGGTATTACCAAGGTTTATCGCAAATGCGATAAAAAACGGCCGCAATGCATGAATATCGCTGAAAAGTCAGCGATATTCATGCATTACCGAGCTAATGCTCTTAGCCATGTTATCCACCTCCAATTGGATAACATGGCTAAGAACTGCTCAAGGCAGATGTTAGCTTTTGGAGATATTCGCGCTTAGCGCGAATATCTCCAAAAGTTGGTAATAGGAGATAGCGATGCTAGCGACTGTTTCCAGTCGCTAACATCTTGACACGCCCACTTTGCATGTCATTAGTGATAAATATCACTGACATGCAAAGTGGGGCCCAAGATGGTCGCTATCTCCTACTAGCTGTCGCTAACTGGTGTTAGCGACAGCTAGGTAATAGGGAGATAATTTTATCTCCGCTTTCTTGGCTTTTAAAGCCAAAAAGCGGAGATAAACCCCCTTGATAATCTGCCCCTTAGTATTTTTGTTCTATCACTGCTACATTTCTCAAACATAGAATTTAATAAACAACAATATGTTTGATCACGATTTTCAGCAATCTGTTCTTGTACAGTTTGGAGAAAAAAAACAATGTTAACCACTACATTAGCATAGCAGTTGACACCAGAACTGTTTTCTAACTGAAATCCAACAACATCTTTAACTGAATCCTTTTCGTTTCTGCTTACAATTACTGGTTCATCTACTTTTTTTCTTTTTGCTACAAACTTCACTACAATTTTTCTCATTTCTTCTTTTTCGGCCTACCATACGCTTTTCAAATAGAGGATATTGAGGTAAATTTGGAGCATACTCTCTTCTTAACCTATTATATTCTTTTACACAATTTAGATCTGCATTAATCTTTGTCTCATCAAAATCAATCAAGTACAATCCTGATAAAGTTCTGACTCGAGATAAAGCAACATATGCCATACCCTCCTTGAACACAGAACTTCCAATATTCACCAAAGCACTATCTACACTTAAACCTTGAGATTTATGAATAGTCACTGCATATGCCAAAGAAACAGGAAACTGTTTTCGGCGGACATATAAATCTTTCACAAGCAAAAATTGGGCAGAACAACGACTGATTTGTTGTACTTCTTCAATGCCATCAAATTGAATTTTTATAAATTCAATTCCATCTCTATTTCGGTAATTCACAAAATCAACAACATGACCCATTGCTCCATTTACTAAACCTCTTTCCACATGTAAATTACGTCGTAAAATTATACGACAATTTAAAGATGCATACAGAGTCTTTTCTAAACCAGCAGTTTTAGATATCGTCTTCTCTAAAGAATTACATTTTGATTTCAACTTTTCAGACAAAATAATAGTTGCTCCTTCATGTTCTATTTTATCAATAGCTTCCAGTTTCACAATCTCTTTATTTTCCAACTTTAACATTTTGTTGTTGAAGATTGAACATTCTTGCAGAGTTGGCATCAAGCATATAACAGATTTGTTTTGAGGAATTTTCATAAAAATATTCTCTGGGAGAATGTTTTCATTTGGAAACAAATTTGAAATTAATCGTCCATGTAAAGCTTCTTTGCCATGCTCAGTTAGTTTTCCAAATCTTACATCTTGTAGAATATTTTTATAATCTTCATCCTTTGCCTGTCGCATATTTTGAAGCAGTTCTGCATATTTGATATTTAACGATATGTTAACATTTCCAATGCTTCCTAGGCACTTCCTGGTATCTTCATGTGTAAGCATTTTAAACACTGGCTGTCCTTTCACTGGAGTTAGCTGCAGTAGATCTCCAAAAACGATGATGTGTTTGCCTCCAAATAACACATCATACTCTGTTTTAAGAATTTCTTGCATTCTTAAATGCACAAAAGCAAGCATTACATTTGATACCATGCTTACTTCATCAATAATAAGAAGTTTCATTTTCTTTAGGACTCTTGAAACTTCCCAACAAGCTTCTCCAGATAGCTTGTGGTATTGTAATGTATTATCATGCTCTACTGGCAGCATCAATAAGCGATGTAAAGTAATCCCTTTAATATTGTGTGCTGCCAACCCAGTTGGAGCGGTAACAACACAAGACAGCGATGACTCCGTTCTTTTCTGCAGATACGTTGCAATTGCTTTAATCAGAAAACTTTTTTCAGTTCCTGCTTCTCCACTCATGTACAGTCGAACAGGTATAAATGAAGTACATGAGCACTCTTTTTTTCATGAGATAAACCATGCTCAATGTGTTCTGTGACTTCGTCATATATTTGTCTCTGCTCAACGTTTAGTTCTTTTTCCAAATCTTCTAAGTTAACTACATCCTCCTGAACTTGTTCCATGGCTCTTTGCACTTCATCCATGGCAGTGGCAGCTTCATTTTGTATAATTGATCCTCCTAGTGGATCCTGAATCAATGAAGCAGAACTCTGACTGTCTTGAGAACTGTCTCTAGCAATCTCTGCTGCAATTCTAGCTTCTTGCTGTATTTCCTCGTTCAACATTTGCAGATAATTGGAAAAAACAGGACATTCTATGGTATCCTTGGTTGCATTGAAAAAATCTTCATAAGTAATACAATCTCCAAGTAGTTCCTCTTCTCTTTGCCAAAGCTTCAAGAGTTGCAAAAGAGCTAAGTAATAAAATTCCCTTTTGTCTGGAGATTCACAACTCAATTTTCGATGATTAATCAAATGGCCTTTTCTTTGTTTCACTAGACAGCCTTCACATCCAATTACAGCATATACACCTTTATTGATGTCTTCTGTGACGTTCCTCTTAAAAGTATAGGTTTGCAGAACTTCATAGAGACAAACGTTCTCAAGATGACTACTTCTATTTGGATAGTATGTATCCAACATGTTTGTCTTCAAAATGTATGTACTGTCTGGTTCTTTCTCCGCCAAATACTCAATTTCTTGTACAGATTTCAAAACTCGGTTTCGTGTTGCAGCAAGACCTAGACTCACCCAAATGATGGTTCTAGATTTGGCATATAGACTTGCTGATGATAACCGATCAGAACATTTGTATGCTCCAATTTCTCAATGCGACAACATCTTCAGACTGTTTCTTAGCATACATTTCAATTCTCCATGACGACGGTACCAATACTCGTTAGTACCACGCTGACATACCATGAGATTAATTAGCTGAGATTCCAAAACACTGTCTTGTAGTTTCACTTTATCCATAAAGTCCCTTGCCGAAACATTTTGTAGATGTGCTCCACTTTTCAGTATATGGTTCACTGCATAAGAAAGTCCAGACAAGTCACTCTCAAACAGTAGATGGAATAAATATGGAATGCATTGACGAAACCTTGGATCTTCTGCATATAATCTTGAAGTCCGGTATTCAGATGCAGGAATTTGAACATGTTGGTCGTCATATCGTCCACCTTCACCTGTTGGAAATAACTCTGGAAAACAACAAGCTTCCAAACTTTCTTCCCATACACTAATGGGACTTCCTTTGGCTTCTTTCATTTGAAACAAGTCAATAGCATTCCCCATTACTTCTTTGGAATGCAATGGATGAACACTATAATGTTCATAAATTTCTTCACTTCTAGAGACATCAACTTTTTCAATTTGCCCAGCTGAGAAATCAGTGTCGTCTTCTACAGTTGTTTCCTCTTCTCCCACATACACATTTTTATAGTACTGATTATTTTTTACCAGATACAACGTTGCCTTTTTGACTTTCCTAATATCTACTAATTCTTGCCAGATTTTCGTACTCTTTGTCAGAACACCATTAACTAGAATAACCAGAGGTTCCTCTTCTACTTTTTCGACACCAATTGTATCAATATTTTTCTTAAAATCTAGATGCAAATAAACAACTCTTCCCTTTAATCCTCTCTGTAAATCTGAAGGAAGCAATTTCCCTGTCTTAGGCTCCATGCGAACAATAGCCTGAAAAGGATGCACACATTGATTCAGAATAGACTCATACGTATTTAAATCCATCAATTCAGAAGGAATGTCTACCAACTCCAGATTATTATGAACAGCTCTAGTAGGCATTCTATTTTCATTTAATTTATTATAACAATATTTACAAATACGTTGATCAGAACCCAAATCAAAACAATTTTCTACCAACAAATAAGTTGCAAAATCCTTCCACTCATTATTATTTACCTTTTCGCTTTTTACATATAAATCAACTAATCTAGTCTGATGCTTATAATGAGTTCGTCGACAACACATGCAAGTAAAATTAGGCCTTTCATTTGAATTGACCTTAAACTGTGTAATTTCATGTTCAAATTTTTCTGTACTTGAAATCTCTACATTCTCTTCTACATTACCTTCTATTACTGAATCAATTTCTGCAATGTCCTCTTTTTCACCAAAGTAACAAAACTCAATTTCTTCACAAATGTTTTTCACATCTAATTCAGTTCCATGCAAAAGAGCACTGTTTAACTGTTTTAGTTTAAGTGCTGGACTTTTTGCATAATACAACCTTCTCACTAATTTCCTCACTTTATTATGATGTACTGCTAACATCCTAAAATGGTGAAAAACACTCTGACATACTTTTCTTAAAAGACAAACCAGTGAATGCCCTTGCAAACCTGTGTTTCTCTCAATCTGCAAGGATCCAACTCTTGCTAAATTTTCATTTTTTGTTTTATAATTTTCTTAGTATATGTTCGTAAGAAACTGCGAAACAGATCAATTGAATCCTGTCGCAAACTACAAATACTACTACAAGTCCAAGTATACACTGGAGCCTTAGGACATCTCCCTAAAACTTTACCAGCTAACACCTCTTCTGTATTTCTAGGCACAATGTTTTCTTTTTCAACCGGACAACCGTCCTTCACCTCATATGCTCGACCACTGGTGTCAACTGCATGCACCAAATCATTATCCTGAAAGTAACTTTCTTCATTAAAAAACTGCTCACAACTTGAACTATGTTTCCATTCTCCAGAAAAAACATCACAAAAGTTAGTCCGATTAATTACTCTCCTCCACTTACATTTTGATTTGAAAACATTGATTACTTTATCTAGTGTACGAATTCTATTCATTACTAATCCATATAACTTATTTTTCACTTTAAATGCTTCATCCACAATCTTAATTATGCTTTTTTTGTTGTTGTAAAAAGCGGTCTTTTTTTGATACCTCTTTACATGTTTTAATAAATTAGATAGTATTCTGTTATAAAACATACGTCTACGAATTTCAATAAATTGATTTCTCCTTCTCTTGTTATAGACAATATCATCTCCTTCTACAGGTCTAACATTTTTGGAGGGACACAATTTCTTTTTTTTAATTAGAGGTGTCTTATTGTTCTTTAAATCAACACCTTTTATTGTTTGACATTTCAATAAGTTCCTGAGAAAATTCTTAGTTTGCTTACCAGGAGCATTATTTTTTTTTTCTCTGAAGATTTTGTTTTGGATGAGTCTTGTATTTTTCTTTCCTTAGACCTTAAATCTTTTTTATATTTTTTTTGATGTCTTGCTTTGGATGGCATATTGTTTTTTCTTTCTATAGATGATTATAATCTGCGGTAAAGAAAAAATAACATATTATAGACCACAACAAACATATTACATAGCAATTACAATAAGTAAACGATATAAACAGTAGTTTATAACATAAGGCTGATTTACATTACATGTGCTATGCTTTGTGTCAAAAACGATTTACTATGTAAAATGTTTTCTGGTAAAATGTCTGGCTTTAAATTTTTTGTCAAAGATCACACTGAGTGTCTGTGTGAAATAAGAAATTACATTTTCACATTTTTCAATAATGTCACCTGTGCCTTCAAACAGTTTGTCTCTTTTAGCTTAAAAGGTACTCTGTGTCTGTGTCTCATGTCACTATGTACGTGCTTAATCTCTCTTTTTCTGTGTGTCATTTCTCTCTTTGTATGTGTGTCATGACATGTGTCTCATGTTCCTAAGATCACACTGTAAGTCAAGCTTGATTTTAAATAGTGTACATTTTACAGATGAGGGGAATAGAGTCATCCTCTTGAATTTGAGACTCTGCATTGGTACCTACTTGTAGGTACAAAACACACCCACCTAACACAACAGCTCTTTTCAGAGCTAACTTACCTCTAAGCACTCTAAATAATTTTTTTACTCTATTTTTTTGCACTATTTTTCCCCGTGGTGCACTCAGGGTGCGCTTACCGGAGAGCGCACATGGGAACGCACCCAGCGCTTACCCCGCGAAAATTTCAAAAAAAATAATGGGTTTTTTGCCCTTCAGGGTCCTTCTAGGCCCCCCTCAGAAAATGTAGGGGGTCAGGGGTTGTCTACCCTGCCCCCTTTTAATCATTTCCCCCTTCGTATTTTCACCTCTTGTGTCTCGATTCCACCGAGACACAAGATGGCGGACTCTCCGGACTGTTAAGAATGTTGACAGACACCTCAGAGCCATTCAGCTTTCCGCTCGCGCACTCCCGTAGCACGCCGGGTGCGCTCCCCGGTACGCGCACCGGTGAGCGCTCGTAGCGCGCCTGTAGATATATATGTGTTTTCGATGTTAATTTTCAAAAAAAACACTGGAGCAATTTTCACCAAATATAGCAAAGGCACATCTGCGTACCAGTCCCAATTTAGCAACGTTTGGCCTTTTTTCTCAGCCCCCACTTCACGAATCCCCCCGAAACTTTCAAGGAAGGAGCGGAGCGGAGCTGGCCAAGATTTTGGAAACTTACACGCAAATTCCTCAACCGGCGTCAGAGTTATTCCCAATAGAATGTTGCGGATTTCCTATGGTAGCTAGGTCCTAACTATAACTACCTACTGGCGACCGCCAGCAGGTTATATATATATATATATATATATATCACTGAAAAAACCATAGGTTATAGACCATATATAGTTAGGAATTAGCATTTAGAAAACCTTATTTTACTCACACAAAACCATTGAAATTCCATATATAGTTAGTTGCACTAACTATATATCGCGCACCCGCAATCCACTGCTGATGATGTCACATATTACATCATTCATGACATGGTCAGTGACATCACTGATGACATCACTGATGACATCTCAAATGACATCACTGATGACATCACTGATGACGTCTCATTTGGCATCATTCTTGTGCTAATACGATAAACTTCTTCAGACTCTAATATAACCTTAGATACACTCAGTGTATACAGACACTCACACACTGCCACTCATCCATGGAGTTACTCACACACCCAGTCAGTCATGCAAAGAAACAATCTCACCTCCATTTCTTCAACTATACAGTTATACACACCTTACTTATTGAAACATATACTAACACATATTTACTCTCTTATACAATCCCTGATACAAGTTCACAATGATCGATACAACCACTCACTCAGTGGCTCTCATGCACAGTTATTTATATATGCCAACTCTCACATGTACTGTGTTTGACATATGTACTTACTATGACATGTAGCATTGAGATATCCATTCACTCATCAATACACTCATGCACACAGTCAACTGCCCATGTAGCTGTTTCCACATGCACTCTTGAACTCATACACCTAGTGAATAAACTGCTCACACATCTATGCACAGAGTCACACACCTTCCAGCCACCCCCACACAAACTCAATCTCCCATAGAAATACTTGGGCAACCAATTAATAACACATATAGCCTCTCGTATAGCTAATGATCAACACATGCAGCAGTTTACATCACAACAGACATAATGATGCACAAATTAAGACAGTTTAGTCACTAACCCGTGCATTCAGTAAGACGCATTTAATCACTCACTCATACAGTCAATCACGCACCTACTAAAACCTTCATTCAGACACTTATACATCCACTCATTCTTCAATATGTAAAACATATTTAAACTTTACAGAAACACATAATCACTGGATGTTGTCATCAGTGATGTCATCAGTGATGTCACTGACCATGTCATGAATGATGTAATATGTGACATCATCAGCAGTGGATTGCGGGTGCGCGATATATAGTTAGTGCAACTAACTATATATGGAATTTCAATGGTTTTGTGTGAGTAAAATAAGGTTTTCTAAATGCTAATTCCTAACTATATATGGTCTATAACCTATGGTTTTTTCAGTGAATTTTCAAGGTTTTGTAAATGCTAATTCCTAACTATATATGGTCTATAACCTATGGTTTTTTCTGTGAATTTCATTGTTTTTTTAACAGCTAATATCTGTAGCTGTAAAATGTATTCTTCTTTAAATCCAAAAATATATTTTATATGTTTATGAATAATTTTTTTTAAAAATATTTTTTTTTCTTCGTTCCCGCTTCGCGAATCGGGAAGCTTCCCGTTAGCTGACCTTGATGCCGCGAAATAGACCGCGAGCCGGTAAACGTTTCTTTACCGCAAGTGCCGCGTTAGAAAACAACATCGTGACGCCTCCCGTCCGCATGACGTTCCACGTTGTCGCGTGATACGTCATATGACGTGCTACGTTAGCGAACTGGTACGCGAAGCGAGTGCCAAAGCGCAGGTTTCTGGAAGCAAACCGAGAGGCCCTGCAAAGCGCTTAACGTAAACACAGCAAGTCATGTGACTTGGTAATAACACTTTTCATTGGTTCATTTCACTTTTGGTTTCCTAATGATGTAAGACTAGGTCATATAATCTAAAATGAACACTTTTGATTGGTTGAGAACTCTTGTTTTTCCCAAATGATGAAAATCCCTCCTTCTTTCCTCACTCTGACTTTCATCATTGTGAGAGAAAGACCCTTTGTGATCACTGAGCAATGGCTTCTTTAGTAGCTTCAGCTGGTGCTTCCCCACCACCTCCACCACATCCAAGGAAGAGTGGACCACCTGCTCAAGTTGTAATTCAACAAGAAGAAGAAGAAGAGGAACAGGAGGACGAGCACGAAGAGAGGCAGTTTTTGCCTGAGCAGCCCAAGACGTCTCACCGGAAAGAAAACTTCATTTGGCAATTTTTTAAAATTCCCAAAGGTCAGAAAAAAGTAAATGCAAGATACGTAACTTGCCTTATATGTCAAGATAGACTGTCCAGAGGGACCGACAAAAAATACAGTTTCGGAAACTACACAATGCATCGCCATATGACTAGGTGGCATCCTAACAACTACAGTGCTGCACAGTTTCGGAACGACCTAGATAATCTCCCTATTATGGCCAGAAGATCTTTTGTACCGGAAGTAACGGGACCAGAGGGCAGGGAGATGGTGCCAAATATACAAATGAGATTTGGTGAAGTAAAACACACCTGCGTATTTTGCGATGGATTCATTTCCTACGGAGAAAGAAGCATCACTCTGATCAACAGAGCTATTGACTATCATATGCAAGTTTGTCCGAAACGCCCAAAATAATAAATACTTCTTTTTTTTGTTTTGTTGCTCCTGTTGAGCCCTTTACAATGAATCGTTTTCATTGCCCCCTCCAAGAAAAACCCAAAAAAATATAAAACTGTTCCGAAAAATTCAAAAACATTAAAAAAATGTTCAGAAAAATAAAAAAAAAAGTTCTTTTCAGAACTACCTCCCCGTTATTAAAAAATTGGTACAATATTTGGAACTGTGCCAACCTCTATTTCTCTTAGTTCGCTTCCTAGTTCGCTCGCTGGTACGCGAACTGGAAGCGAACCAAAAACAGTAAGTATAAGGGAAGGAAACACACACTTATGTTAAAAGAAAGACAGCTATAGGGGAGTAAACTAGAGATACTATTACCCATAATCCACTACTGATGATGTCACATATTACATCATTCATGACATGCTCAGTGACATCATCAGCAGAGGATTGCGGGTTTTTTGGCAACATGCCTTATCCACGGTTTAATAACGCTGCCTTTTGCTTTATATAAGTTTTCAAATTGTATGAAATATATACCAATAGGTCTTTATGAACCTTTAGGTAGTGCTTTTGTTCATGAGGTCTGGTCGCTTCCATACACATACAGATGTTTCAAAGATGATCAAGAAGTTTATCTGAATGGAGAGGAATGCACTGAGACGCCAGATCATTCACTAATGTGTAGGCACATACAGTTACACGATTCATGCAACAAACACCGACCAAATATGGCTTGCGTGTTGCAAGGCACGCCAGTTCCTGCTATCATCCCCACGTTCAAGTTGTTGGAAAATGGTAGTTATTTGTGGCTCAATAATGAAGATTGTTCTGAGTTAATTAAAAGTATTCCTTTTATCGTAACAGTAAGTGAACGGGTTATTTGCTGCAGAAATGTTCTATTTCCTCCCACACATGAACATAGGGAGTTTTCAATCTGGCCACAAATACCAACCTTGGGACACGTTTCAACGGCATGACAAGAATAAGAGCTCTTTTGTCTCAGAGAGAGGTGGCCTTGAGTTCGGCCCGTGAAACTTTCGTACTTCACATAGCGAACACCCGTACACAGGTTTGCCTTTCAATTTCAGCAACATGTTTCCGACTATCTTTAACGCATCCTCCACAAAATCCCTGGCACACTTTTTTAAAGTTGTTACCAGTGGTCTCGTGACTTCATTTGAGAAAATCTTTGGAGTCATCCCTGCTCCCTTTCATTCCATTTTCTCCACTCTGCTTCGTGGATTGCATTTTTACTTGCATTACCAGCGGACGCTCTTGTGCTTTTTTACATTTTTAAATATGGATGTCCCTCCTATGCAACCTCCGACCCTGCAGCTGCTGACACTGTTCCGCAATCGCATGCTAGAATATTATGGCACAATGCCGTTGGCGATATTAAGCACGGCATATGGATTATCTTTTCGGTTCTCCTACTTCACCTGTGTCCAGCCTGTATTTCACTGCCTGACCTGTGATTTCGATTGGGCCATTGATTTGTGTCTCTGCGGACCGGTTTCTCCTGACGTCGACTTTAATCAGCTGATGACTCCTATCATTACTCACGAGTTGATTTGTCCTGGCGAAAGGATTATGGCTGTGGCATTGATGCATGGACTACTTGGTCCCTGGAATTTACTGGCGGCAGCACAGTCTTTCTTGGAACACAGCTTTCTTGAAAACCCACCGAGCTGTCCTCTGATGGTGATAGAGGATCCGGTGCTGGGAGAGCACGTATGTTCTTTTCCGCTTTTAAATTGGATGGCTGAACTGTTTTCGGATGAAGACGGTGACTTCCTGTTGGAGGCTGTTGCAGCTTATTTTGCATACACAGTTATGTCATAGACCTTTTTCATGTTTCATATGCTGAGTACTAGCATTTCATTGACAATTCATTGACTTAATTGTCAAGTTTTTATTATTTACCTTGCCTATTGGCTTAAGACTCGATAAAGTACTTGGCTGTTTTATTTTTCTTTAGCATTGAATTTTCCTAGTTTTTAATGCTTTACCTTGCGGACCGTCCACATATAAACTTGCAATCTGCTCTCATGAGATGGCACTTCTATTATCTTATTCAGTTCGTTTCCGGATCATGAGGAGGTGTCATCTAGGTCCTGGATATCTTTACACCGTGTTAAGTTAGCATGGGCTCATTACCGGTTTAAACGCCATTTTTCCTTTTTTGCAACTTCTGCACACGACATTTAGTTGTTGCTTTAGCTTTCCACCTAGTAGTTCATCGTGGTTTACATGAGAATAATATGTTATTGGTCTACTATCTGCTTTACTTGTTAAACTATATCTGTACAGCGAGTGCTAAAGTTTCAAGAACAACACGATACAGAATTGTTATGAGGTCTGATCTCCACGACTTCATACTCATAACATAAGTGCAACTTCTGCCAATTCTGGGCATGAGGCGGGTTTTATATTGCTTTGCCGAACACACATACACAACAGTTGATGCGGTTCACATGAAGAGAGAGCTGGTGTATGCTGATGTGATTCCTTCAAATCTAAGACACTAAAGTATGGGCACGCCCTAAACCAACACAAAGAGACCTTCTTAGCAAATAATATAATATGTGTATTAGGGAGGGTGAGATATAAGCAGCCGCGGGCCGTGGAGGGAGTTACGGTGAGGCAGGGAGGCGGGGAGGGGGAGAAGCAGGGTGGAGCCCTCTCTACCTTGCCCCTCCCCCTCCCCGCCTCCCTGCCCCACCGTAACTCCCTCCACGGCCCGCGGCTGCTTATAAGTGTTGCTAACTCTTATTCATTTACAGCATGTTAACATACTGTCACCATTCGCTTTTTATGTACTAGTAACTATGCTGGTAATTTTGCTACTGATAATATGTGTACTTGTATTCTCCACCCTGCTTTTCCCCCTCCCCGCCTCCCTGCCTCACCGTAACTCCCTCCACGGCCCGCGGCTGCTTATAAGTGTTGCTAACTCTTATTCATTTACAGCATGTTAACATACTATCACCATTCACTTTTTATGTACTAGTAACTATGCTGGTAATTTTGCTACTGATAATATGTGTACTTTTATTATCTAAGGTACTACGCCTGAGAAGACGGCATTAGTAAATAAACATTTCAAATACACATGTGTTCTTCTTAACTCCATGTTCTGGTTTCTAAGAAATATATAACGACCGACTGTTCATGAGTTCCACGTATCCTGAGGTACTATAAGTTCATATTCTGGATTGTCTAAACATTGAGAGTTTGTTATATCCAATGTGACACTGTACCTAGCTTGCTAAATAGTTTTTGATTACTAACGTGAGTTTTGGGACACCCTAATTCGCCGAGGTTCCAATCCTCTGTCCACAGTTCTGTGTGAGAACAGAAACCCTGCGACAGGGGCACCCCCGACCCTTGCTGGACCTTCATCACACTTGCGATACAACTCCAGCAATGCGCCACCTTTACGGCACAGATACATCACGCATCTGTGCTGTTTTTGCCCCGTGATGCGCCGCATTGTAAATGCAGCACACCATAGGTGACGGAACAGCGGCACAGAATGACTAACACATCCCTGGTGATGCGCCAGTCATCATAAATCTATCCCTATGCTTCTTATCTTGTTAGAGATGAACCGCCATATGTATCATCAAAGTTATTTGCATTTCCTAAATAGCGAACTTTAAGGAATAAATAGCGATTCTTTACCATTCCTAGTTTGCGATGAGCTATTTGCTAATTAGCCGAATGTAGCCCAATGAAGCCCAATGTAGCCCAATGTAGCCCAAAGATGGCCGCCAGACACACAAAAAAACAAATGTAGCCCAAATATCAGCCAGATGTAGCCCAACTATAGCCCAGTGACAGAATGACCAATCAGCTTCGCAAACCTCCGTTACGCGAAGCGGAGCGCTGTTACAGATATATATCTTTTTTTGAACGTTAATTTCTCAAAATCCACTGGAGCACATATATTGAGACCTAGCAAAGGCACATCGGGCTACCAGTCCCTAATATTTTGCCAAGTTTCGTGCAAATCCATTCAGCCGTTCAATTATTATTTTTATTATTTTTTTTTGCCCCGCGGGGCCCTTTTAAAACCTCCACATCAAACCTAGGGGGTCAGCGAGGATCTACTATGCCCCCTTATAGTTATTTCCCCCTTTGCTTTGACCTCCTCTTGTCTCTCGATCCTACCGAGAGACAAGATGGCGGCCGCTACGGACTGTTTGGAATGTTGACAGACGCCGGAGAACCAATCAGCTTCGCTTCACAAAGCTCCGTTGCGCGAAAAGTCCGCGAACCAGAGCGCTAACCGGTCCGCTGTTACAGATATATATCTTTTTTAAAACGTTAATTTCTCAAAATCCACTGGAGCACATATATTGAGACCTACAAAAGGCACATCGGGCTACCAGTCCCTACAATTTTGCCAAGTTTCGTGCAAATCCATTCAGCCGTTCGGGCTAAAAGTGAGGCCAACCGCCCTATGGAAAACTCAATGTTAAAAACACGTTTTGGGACCCCCCTTTTTTCTCGGCCCCCACTGGACGAACCCCCCCCAAATTTTCAAGGGCTGCTCAGAAACAAAATGTGCCATTTTCCTGAAAATTTCAGCCAATTCCGTCCACAAACGCCAAAGTTATTAGACATAGAATTTTCAAAAAACCCATAGAGAAAAAATCCTAACTATATATACCTACTGGCGACCGCCAGTAGGTAATATATATATACATATATATATATATATATATATATATATACCTACTGGCGGTCGCCAGTAGGTATATATAGTTAGAATTTTCAAAAATCCCATAGAGAAAAAATCCTATGTCTAATAACTTAGGCGTTTGTGGGCGGAATTGGCTGACATTTTCAGGAAAATTGAACATTTTGTTTCTGAGCAGCCCCTGAAAATTTGGGGGGGGGTTCGTCAAGGGGGGGCCGAGAAAAAAGGGGGGTCCCAAAACGCGTTTTTCCAATGTTAATTTCCATAGGGCGGTTGGCCTCACTTTTAGCCCGAACGGCTGAATGGATTTGCACGAAACTTGGCAAAATTGTAGGGACTGTTAGCCCGATGTGCCTTTGCTAGGTCTCAATATATGTGCTCCAGTGGATTTTGAGAAATTAACGTTCAAAAAAAGATATATATCTGTGACAGCGTCCCGGGTAGCGCTCCGGTTCGCGTACTTGACGCGTAACGGAACTTCGCGAAGCTGATTGGCTCTCCGGTGTCTGTCAACATTCTAAACAGTCCGGAGCGGCCGCCATCTTGTCTCTCGGTAGGATCGAGAGACAAGAGGAGGCCAAAACAAAGGGGAAATGACCATAAGGGGCATAGTAGATCCTCCCTGACCCCCTAGGTTTGATGTGGAGACTTTAAAAGGGCCCCACGGGGCAAAAAAAAAAATTAACAATTGTTTTTTTTGCGTGGGTAGCGCCCGGTTCGCGAACCGGGAAGCGGTCTGGGGAGCGAACTATAAGGAAAAAAGAATGATAGACTTTTCAAATATTGTATGTTAATTGATTGTTTGTTTTGTTGATTTTTTTTTATTGATTTTTTTTAAACAATTATTTATTATTGTGATTGTGTTTCAAAATTTAATAAAATGTCTACCATTTCACTGTCTGAAATGTCGTTATTTTCATTGAACATAGCTTGTAATGTTTGAGTGTGTAAAATGTCCTCATTTTCAAGGAGGACATCTACTGATTGCACACATTGCAGTAGTTCTTGGTCCCAAGTTTCATCCATAAATTCAATGTCATTTGGATCAATGATTTCTTGGTTGGTCTCTGCAAGGACAATTTCAAATGAAACTTTCTGTTCGCCTTCCATTTTGCCTGAAATTTGCATAAAAAAATATATATATTAGTAGAGATAGGGCACTGTTGGGATTCATTTTAGATAGGCAGTTTTTAACAGTGAATTTATCTTTGGGCAGTGTATAGTATCAGAGTGGAAGTAGGAATATAAAAAAGTGTATGTGATTTAACGTAAGTAAATTCATAATTATACAAGAGAAGCCTAACTCCATCCATAACTATAACAGAGAAGTCTATCTAAATCTATAACTACTACAGAGGGAAAGTATATAACTATCAGAAAAAGTTTACCATATTAACTTATAGTGCACAATATACTTCAGTTTTTTAAAATAAGAACTTACCTTTAAAAAGAAGTTGAAGTTATTAGTGAAAATCCTATTGAAATGTACACCAGGAAGTAGTAGTCAAAATGGCTGTGTTTCATTCTCTTCCTTTATATATATTCAGGTACATAACCAATCAAATGTCAGGTAAAAAAACGTAGAAAATGAAAGTAACATTTTAATTGGTTGTCAATTCCAACACTTCAGATGTGTTTTGTGAAGTAATTTACCTCACGGTATTTAGAGAGGTCTACAGGCTAAATGGCTAAATGGAATTCCAACCAAATTTGTGAAAATGGTAGGGATTGGTATGTAGTATGAGCAAATCTATATTTGGTGAATCGTCTCCAGGGTTTCTTCTGTAAATTACTTTCCCACCTTTTTTAATGGAGCGCTTCCCGGGGAGCGCCCCGGTACGCGAACCTTAAGCGTTACGGGAGTCCACCATTTTGTGTTTCGGTCGAATTAAGATACAAGATGGAGGGCACATAATGTTCAGAATGGGTAGAAGGGGACACGGTAGACGTATTTTGACCCCCTAGGTTTTCTGAGGATGGCTGAGGAGGCCCATATGTGCGAAAAAAAAAAAAAAATTTTTAATTTCGCGCGGTTAGCTTCCGGTTCGCGTACCGGGTAGCGCTCCGGGGAGCGTACTTTGTTGAAAATTAGTGGAAAAAGTTAGAGTAAAATAATAATTGTGAGTGATCAGATGTAGGGTAGCTCTGAGAAGAGCTTTTGGGTTTATGGTACATTTAGGTACTTATAAGTAGGTACCAATGCATAGTCTTAAATTCAAAATGAAAATTCTGTTGCCCTCATCTGAGAAGTGAACTCCATCTCGTCTGTAGATATCTTGCATGCAGTAACGCAAGTTATTGTTGTACACGGAGCCCATTCCATGGTCTCTCATGTAAGCTGAAACAGACTTATTTACATGCTTCCTCGATTTCTCAATTTGTGGACAAAATTGGTTCGACCACCTCCATTTCTGTCTTTGGCATATATTTGAATATACCAAGGCAGTTTGAGGAAAAAGTGCCATTAATTGCTCAAAGGTGTCCTTTAAAAGCATTTCCAGACCTACTCCAGTCAAAGTGCCCAAATCATTACCTCCACAGTGCACAATTAACAGGTCAGGTTTTGGCAAATGCATAAAGGTTTTCACCAATGGTATCAATTGGTGACATTTTAATCCTCTGTGGCCAAACCACTTAATTTCCACATCTTGTAAATTGAGGTTAGGTAAATGTCTGTTCTCAGCATACCTTTGAGCCCAGTAGATGTAACTATGTCCAACAATCCAGACAGAAAACATGGTGAGAGAAGGTTCTGCTGCAGTCAGATGAAGTGTGGTAAAGAAATGGCAGTTGAAAAAATAAGAGTTTAAAATGAAAAAAACTGTGGAGTTTCTGTGTTAATGAAGCAGTAACAGTGATTGGTGGATTTTGATTGCTGAAAATAGAAAGTTAGGGTGCATGGATGAGTTCTTTGAAAGATGTAATTTGAATGGTCAAGAAAAAATCATTTAATGAAAGATTGCACTGGATATGCAGGTGCACTGAGAGTTCAGAGTTCAATTGAAACATTGTTGTGTGAACTTGCAAACACCAGAGGTCTTCCAGGAGGTGGTTGCTATGCAAAAAAGGCAGAGAGGGCAGAGGGGGGAAGGGTTTTGATTTGAAAAAAGTGAGGGAAGAGTTTTGATTGGGTGACATGAGAGATATGTGTGATGAATTACAGCATTTCTGTGCTTTCTATAGCTGCAGCCTCTGGAGTGCATACCCTTTGTTCTGCTGAAGACAAATTGGTGTATTTCTGAGACTGTTTTGAAACTCATTAAGTATTTGCTAAGGTGAGAAAAGATGTATTTAATTTAGATAGAGAATAGTATGCTTTAAGGAGAAAATTATGAAGAAAGTTGTGTTTTTAAAATGTTGCTTTGTCTCAAGTGTTTTACAAATAGATTTTGTTTCTTTGAGAAATTGTAATTGGAGATAATGTGAAGTATTAGTACTGACAGGGTGTTTTTGTACATAGGAGCTGTGCAGTGTTTTCAAATTATGACTTGAAAATCGTTTTTGAGGAAAAGGAATGCTTTTAAAATTTATGACAAGGAAATAATGGTGTCTGCTTCTTTATAAGGCATTTGAGTGTCTCTGATGTTATTTTTCCCATTTTAATTTAAGACCTTTCTCCGTGGGGCAAGTTCCTTGTAAATATGCTCCCACCTGTGCTTGGCAAATTTAGATTTTGATTCTTTGAGTTACATAGCCATGTTAAAAGTGACCCAAAAATGGTGCAAGGGCAATCAAAAAACGCTTTCATGTGTCTTAAGGACATTTTAAGTCATTTTCCCATGAATGTAGGTATACAATTGATTCATATGTTGTGTTTAAAAACGTTTTTTGAAATCAATTACATTTCTGGATGTGTACTGCTAGAGCTTCATAGGTTGTTTGGGGCATATTTATAAGGCATTTGAGTGTCTCTGATGTTATTTTTCCCATTTTAATTTAAGACCTTTCCCCGTTGTGCAAATTCCTTGTAAATATGCTCGCACCTGTGCTTGGCAAATTTAGATTTTGATTCTTTGAGTTACATAGCCATGTTAAAAGTGACCCAAAAATGGTGCAAAGGCTTTAAAAAAACACTTTCATCACCTGTGTTTCCTAAGTTTACGAATGACATTGTGCAGATGAAGTTTAGCTCTGTCCACGGACACAAAAGAGGTCTGGCCTTTGTTCAAGAGTGAAGTGGACATGACTTACTTCATTGGTAGGCTTTCACATGTATTATCTCCTCTGTATTCTTCAACAAGCGTAAATTTGATCTGCAACCCTGAGTAGGCCTCACCTTAAACAAACCTTTGGAGAGGCCACACCTTATCGTCATCCTGAATTAATCATTTAAAATGTTAGGGACAGATTTATGATAGGTGTATGCCTCTTTTGCGCCACTGTGCGTCACTTTTGTGACGCAGTGGTGGTGCAAAATATTTGCTATGAGGCGACAAAATTACAAATTGATGCATCTAGGCAGATGTGTCATGCTGTAAAAACCCCGTGCCACATGAAACCGATGCAGCAGTGATGCGAAAGATGCACCATGTTGCAAGACAGGCCTCACTTCATCTCCAACAAGATAAGAAGCTGAGTCTTCTGTAAATGTCAAAATTGTTGTATACACTGCTCAACTTCTCTGTACTCTTTGATATGCTAGACTCCATCTGCACTATGAGGTACCTAAGCAAAGGAAACACAGGTGATGTGATTGTGAAATGAGGAAAGAAACTCCACATTTTTCAATTACATCACCAGTGTTTCCTAAGTTTACGAATGACATTGTGCAGATGAAGTTTAGCTCTGTCCACGGACACAAAAGAGGTCTGGCCTTTGTTCAAGAGTGAAGTGGACATGCCTTACTTCATTGGTAGGCTTTCACATGTATTATCTCCTCTGTATTCTTCAACAAGCGTAAATTTAATCTGCAACCCTGAGTAGGCCTCACCTTAAACAAACCTCTGGATAGGCCACACCTTATCGTTATCCTGAATCAATCATTTAACATGTTAGGGACAGATTTATGATAGGTGCGTGCCTCTTTTGCGCCGCTGTGCGTCACTTTTGTGACGCAGCGGTGGTGCAAAAGATTTGCTATGTGGCGACATATTTAAAAATTGATGCATCTAGGCAGATGTGTCATGCTGTAAAGTCCCGTGCCACATGAAACCGATGCAGCAGTGATGGAAAAGATGCACCATGTTGCAAGACAGGCCTCATTTCATCTCCAACAAGATAAGAAGCTGAATCTTCTGTAAATGTCAAAATTGTTGTATACACTGCTCAACTTCTGTGTACTCTTTCATATGCTACAGTCCATCTGCACTATGAGATACCTAAGCAAAGGAAACACAGGTGATGTGATTGTGAAATGAGGAAAAGAAACTCCACATTTTTCAATTACATCACCTGTGTTTGCTAAGTTTACGAATGACATTGTGCAGATGAGGTTTAGGTCTGTCCATGGACACAGAAGAGGTGTGGCCTTTGTTCAAGAGTGAAGTGGACATGACTTACTTCATTGGTAGGCCTTCACATGTATTATCTCCTCTATACTCTTCAACAAGCCTAAATTTAATCTGCAACCCTGAGTAGGCCTCACCTTAAACAAACCTCTGGATAGGCCACACCTTATCGTCATCCTGAATCAATCATTTACCATGTTAGGGACAGATTTATGATAGCCGTGTGCCTCTTTTGCGCCGCTGTGTGTCACTTTTGTGACGCAGCGGTGGTGCAAAAGATTTGCTATGTGGCGACATATTTAAAAATTGATGCATCTAGGCAGATGTGTCATGCTGTAAAGTCCTGTGCCACATGAAACCTGCGTCAGTTTTCATATAGGTGTTTTGTTGCAAGGTATGCATTAATTTGCAAGAAAGCCCTGTAAAACTAACACAGTGAAATTTAGACGATTTCACTGAGTCAGCTTTATAGCATTGCTGAATCAAATCCTTACGCCTGTTTGAAACAGGCATAAGAAGTGATGCACCATGCAATGTGAGGGTTCCTCCTGTGCATTGCAGTAGACATGTCGCGCTTATGACGTGATTCCTGCAATGTGCTGCTTTTGCGGCACAGATGTGTGACGCATCTGTGCTGTTTTTGCTCAATGGTGCTCCACATTGTAAATTCGGCACACTATGGCTGGCAGAGCAGCGGTGCACATTAACTGGTGCATCCATGGGGATGCGCCACTTAGCATAAATCCGCCCATGTACATTTAAGTATTAGCAGGGGACACAGAGTCGGTGAGGCTTATCCAAGGTTAAGAAGAGATGAGTCCTGTTCACTGAAAATTTGGACATAGGCTTCACCTCCTCAGCATCGCTGGACATGGCTAAATAATAGCTGCAAAATGTTACTCTTGTTAAACAATTTTACTATTATAATCTCTGAGATTTGTCTCTTACTCTGCAACATCTCATTGTTGTTCTCTTTCTTTAAAGATAACGACAACATCAACCATGAGTGACAATCAGCAATCAGTTGATTATGACATTATCATTGAACTTGTAATTGAAACGTCAGTGGAAGTAGATCCCTTGGATGATTTAAATTCTGAGGATGGTGAAGAACATGATGAGGATGCCGATTTGTCAGAATTGTATGACATAGGGTGGGAAGCTGATGTGCTTGAGCCTATAGAACTATAAACATTTATTTTTAACATTTATAATAAATGAAAAGTAAAAATGTAAACCGTTTCATTTAAAATTAAACACACCTTCAAAAACAGGTTATGTCTAGTGTCTTCAATAAAATATTAAAATATGCTCATAAAATTAGATCAGATTCACATATAAAACAGCACAGGTAAAATGAAGAAGAATTCTATTTCTTTTCTGCTATTTGTGTATTCTAAATTTGCCAAAGCACTCAAAAATGTTCTATGTAAAAATGTCAAGTAGTGTGTTAAGTTTTTGATGACTGTTATTGATTTACTGTTTGGTAATAGTGGTTAATAACATTTTTTATTATATTTTACCACAGATTCAACTGCAGACCATTTCAAAATTTGAAAATGCCAACTAAGGCTCAAATTAGAAAGGCTACAAAACGTCAAAGACAGCAGGTGTATCAAATACTGCAGCAGTCCTCTACAAAAAAAAGTTGTCAAAAAGAAAGCACCGGGTAAGACCACGAAATCATTCATAAGTAATATTTGTAGTAAAAAAAGTATTACTACAGAAAATGTTTCAGTCCAGAAAAAGAGAAGCAATTTAAACGGAAAGGAAAGGCCAATGAAAAATGTTACTGCTAGAGCAAGAGATAACTCTGTGCATGATAGTAGAAGGAAACAACAGTTTAGGGACATTCGTAAACGAATGTTCCGCAACAGGATAATTGGCAATTTGTTAAAAAATATTAAGAAAGGTCAACAGAAAGTGGTTTTTTATAAGAGAAAAAAAAAGGTTGAGAAAGTTATTGATCAGGCATTTGAAATTAAACGTAAGTTATTTATTTTGATAATCAATAGAATTAGGAAGCTAAACAAGGCAATTTATGATTTCAAAAGAAATAGTAGATGGAAGAGAATAGTTAATCGTAGTAATTTTTGTGAAGTTTTTTCCGGAGAATGGATGCATAGTTCAAGTTGTGAGGCATTTTTTAATGAGGAGAGTTATTTCCAGGATAATGATTTGGTGCATGCAGTTGACACCAGTGGTCGAGCTTATGAAGTGAAAGATGGTTGTCCAGTTGAAAAAGAAAAACTTGTGACAACAGAGACAGAAGAGGTGTTGGTAATGAGGTTTTAGGAAGACGTCCTAAGGGTCCTGTGTACACCTGGAAGTGTAGTAGTATTTGCAGTGTGCGACAGGATTCCATCAATTTGCTTTGTGATTTTGTACGGACATTTAATAAGAAAAGTTTGAAGCAGAAAATGAAGTTGTTGCAAGAATTAGATCCTTGCAGAGTGAGAGAAGTGACAGGTTTGCATGGTTATTCACTGGCTTGTCTTTCCAGGAGAGAATGCCAGAGTGTTTTTCATCATTTCAGGATGCTAGCAGTGCATCATAATAAATGGGGGAATTAGTTAGAATGTTGTATTATGCTAAGAGTCCAGCAATTATGCTTAAACAATTATGTGCTGCTCTTTTGCATGGTTCTGAAATAGATGTGAAGAATATTTGTGAAGAAATTGAGTTTTGTTACTTTGGAAGTAAAGAGGAGAATGTTGAAATTGACCAAGAAGAAGAGGGTAATGTGGAAGATAGTGTACAGGTTTCCAGTACAGATAATTTTCAGAGGGAAATTGCGACGTTTCAGGTGAAATCAAGTGAGAGGCCTAATTTCACTTGTGTGTGTTGTCGACGCACTTATTATAAGAATCAGACTAAGTTAGTGGATTTATATGCAAAAAGTGAAAGGGAAAATAATAGTGAATGGAAGGATTTCACAACATACTTGATGGTAGAAAATTGTTTTGATTTGGGATCGGATCAACGTGTGTGTACTTATTGTTGTAACAAATTAAATCAAAACCAGATGCCTGCTAGAGCAGTTCATAATAATCTGGAATTGGTTGAGATTCCTTCTGAATTGAAGGATTTAAATACTTATGAATCTATTTTGATTCAAAGTATCCATCCCTTTCAGGCTATTGTAAGAATGGAGCCAAAGACAGGGAAATTGCCTCCATCAGATTTACAGAGAGGATTAAAGGGAAGAGTTGTTTATTTGCCTCTAGATTTGAAGAAAAACATTAACACAATTGGAGTAGAAAAAGTGGAAGAGGAACCTCTGGTTATCTTAGTTAATGGGGTTCCGACAAAGAATAAGAAAATATGGCAAGATTTAGTGGATGTTAGGAAAGTCAAAAAGGCAACATTGTATTTGAAAAAAAATAATAAGTACTATAAGAATGTATATGTTGCAGAAGAGGAAGTAAGTGAGGAAAAGGATAGTGATTTGTGTGCTGGTCAAATTGAGAAAGTAGAACCCTCTACTAGTGAAGAAATATATGAACATTATAGTGTTCATCCTTTGCATTCCAGGGAAGTCATGGGGAATGCTATTGAGTTGTTTCAAATGAAACAAGCCAAAGGGAGTCCCATTAGTGTTTGGGAGGAAAGTTTGGAAGCTCGGTGTTTCCCGCAGCTTTTTCCAACAGGTCAGGGAGGAAGATATGATGAGCGACCTCATCAAATTCCTGCTTCTGAATACCGGACTTTGCGATTGTATGCAGGAGATGCTAGGTTTCGAAAATGTATTCCCTATTTGTTTCATCTCCTGTTTGAAAGCGATTTGTCTGGACTGTCATATGCAGTGAACCACATCTTGAAAAGTGGTATACACATGCAAAACATCTCGGCAAGTGACTTTATGGATAAAGTCAATGTCCAAGACAGTATTTTGGATTGTCACCTGATTAATCTCATGGCGTGTCAGCGTGGTACTAATGAGTACTGGTACCGTCGTCATGGTGATTTAAAATGTATGCTGAGGAACTTAGGAACTCCCACATGGTTCCTCACTCTGAGCTGTGCCGAGTATGGCTGGGAAGACTTACTTGAATTTCTACGAGAGGCAAATGGAAACATTGAAAACATCGAATTCAAGACACCCGGAGAACTGTGCTCTTTGGATCCAGTCAATGTATGCAGGTACTTCAATCATAGATTTGAAGCTATGATGTCTTTCATCATGAACAAGAGAAATCCACCTCTTGGAGAGGTGTTGGATTTCTTCTGGAGAAAGGAGTACCAAGCAAGAGGTGCTCCTCATATACATATGCTGCTGTGGATCAAGGATGCACCTAAATTTGGAATGGATCCAGAAGACTTAGTGATGAGTTTCATACAACAGTATTCTACGTGTGCTGTTCCAAACGCAAAGGAGAAGAAAAGCCTAAGAGAAAAAGTTCTACATTTCCAAAGCCATCGTTGTGGAAAGTACTGTTGTCGTAAATTCAGAAACAAGGACAAGTTCTACACCAAATGTCGTTTCGGCTTTCCACGACCGGTGATTTCTAAAGGAAGAGTAAACAGTTTGATGTCTTCGCTGCGACATAATGTGATGAAGAAATCACCTAAAAACACATACAATTTGAAGAGGAACGAAGAGTCCAAGTACATCAACGACTACAACCCAGTGATTTTGTCCATGTGGAATGCTAACATGGATATAGAGTTTGTGGCTGATAACTGTATGGCTGTGGCTCGGTATGTGACATCTTACATCACCAAAAAAGAAAAGACAGAATTGAAGGATATGTGGGAGGACATTTCCCATGAAAAGAGCCTCAGTAAGAAGTTGTACAGTTTCAGTCTGAAGATGTTGTCACATCGAGAAATCGGAGCTTACGAATGTTCTGACCGGTTGTCTTCAGCAAGTCTCTATGCCAAATCCAGGAGTATCGTTTGGGCGAGTCTTGGTCTTGCTGCAACGCGTAATCGAGTTCTGAAACCTGTGCGGGAAATTGAGTATTTGGCGGAAAAGGAGCCAAACAGTACCAATATTTTGAAGACCAACATGTTGGATACATATTATCCAAATCGAAGCAGTCACCTCGAGAATGTTTGTCTGTATGAGGTTCTACAAAATTACATATTCAAGAGGAACATCAAAGAAGATATTGAGAAAGGAGTGTATGCTGTAATTGGAAGTGAGGGATGTCTGGTCAAGCAAAGAAAATGCCACTTGGTAAACCATCGAAAATTGAGTGGCGAATCTCCTGAAAAAAAGGAGTTTTTCTATTTAGCACTTTTGCAAATTTTCAAGCCTTGACGTGCAGAAGAGGAACTGCTTGGAGATTTCCTCTGTTACGAAGACTCTTTCACTGCCGCCAAGGAGACCATAGAATGTCCTGCTTTTCCCAAATATCTAGAAATGTTGAATGCGGAAATCGAGCAGGAAGCAACGATTGCAGCGAGATTGCCAGAGACAGTTCTCAGGACAGTCAGAGTTCTGTTTCATTGAGTCAGGATCCACTAGGAGGACCTGTTATCAAAAACGAAGCTGCCACTGCCATGAATGAAGTGGAAAGAGCTATGGCACATGCTCAGGAGGATGCGGTTAACTTAGAAGACTTGGAAAGACAACTCAACGTTGAGCAGAGGAAAATATATGACGAAGATACCAAGCAAATTGATCATGGATTAAGTCATGAGAAGAAAGAGTGCTCATGTACGTCGTTGAAGCCTGTTCGACTGTACGTGAGTGGAGAAGCGGGAACTGGAAAAAGTTTCCTCATTAAAGCAATTTCATGTTATTTGCAGGAAAGGACTGAGTCATCGCTGTCTTGTGTTGTCACCGCTCCAACTGGACTGGCAGCACATAACATTAAAGGTATTACTTTGCATCGTCTACTGATGCTGCCAGTGGAGCATGACAACAAATTACAATACCACAAGTTATCTGGAGATGCTTGTTGTGAAGTTTCAAGAGTCTTGAGGAAAATGAAACTTCTTATCATTGACGAAGTAAGCATGGTTTCCAATCTCATGCTTGCCTTTGTGCATTTGAGAATGCAAGAAGTTCTCAAAACAGTGTATGATGTGTTATTTGGTGGCAAACACATCATTGTTTTCGGAGATCTTCTGCAGCTGACACCAGTGAAAGGACAACCTGTGTTCAAAATGCTCACGCATGAAGATACCAGGACGTGCCTAGGGAGCATTGGCAACGTCAATATATGGTTAAACTTCAATTATGCTGAACTGCATGAAAATATGCGTCAGGCGAAGGATGAAGATTACAAGAATATTCTACAAGATGTTAGAATTGGAAAAGTGACCGAGCATGGGAAAGAAGCTTTACATGCACGATTACTGTCAAATTTATATCCAGAACAAGACGTTGTGCCTGAGAATATTTTTCAGAAAATTACTGAGAAGAAATCTGGAATATGTTTGATGCCAACTCTTGCAGAATGTGCCATCTTCAACAACAAAATGTTGCATTTAGAAAACCAAGAGATTGTGAAACTGGAAGCTATTGACAGAGTAGAGCATATGGGATCAACAATTATTTTGTCTGAGAATTTGAAAACAAAATTGGATTCATTAGAGAAGACTATATCTAAAACTGCAGGTTTTGAAAAGACTCTGAATGTGTGCTTAAACTGCCGTATAATTTTAAGAAGGAATTTACATGTTGAAAGAGGTCTGGTAAATGGATCAATGGGTAATGTTGTTGATTTTGTGAAATACAGAAATAGAGATGGAATTGAATTTTTAAAAATTAAATTTGATGGCATTGAGGAAGTACAGCTAATTGGTCGTTGTTCTGCTAGATTTTTGCTTGTAAAGGACTTATATGTTCGCCGTAAGCAGTTTCCTGTTTGCTTGGCATATGCGGTGACAATCCATAAATCGCAAGGTTTAAGTGTAGACAATGCTTTGGTGAATATTGGCAGTTCTGTGTTCAAGGAGGGTATGGCATATGTGGCATTGTCACGAGTTAGAACTTTATCGGGATTGTACTTGATTGAGTGTGATGTCACAAACATTTGTGCGGATCTAGATTGTGTTAAGGAATACAATAGGTTAAGAAGAGAGTATGCGCCACATTTGCCTCAATATCCTTTGTTTGAGAAACGTGTGGTAGGCCGGAAACGAAGAAATGTGACCAATACTAGGGAGGTTGTAGCAAAAAGACGAAAAGTCGATGAACCTGAAATTATAAGCAGAAACAAAAAGGATTCTGTTGAAGATGTTGTTGGTTTTCAATTTGAAAACAGTTCTGGTGTCAACTGCTATGCTAATGTAGTGGTTAATGTTTTGTTTTCTCTAGAAAATGTAAAAGAAGAGATTGTGGTCAATTCTGATCAAAGATTTTGCAGTTTGTTAAATTCTGTGTTAGAGAAATGTAGAACTGATAGAACAAAAATAGAAAGTGTGTCTGAAATTCGCAATCTGTTAGACAGATGTTCAGGTCAAACACAATTCTCTCAAAATATTCAGCAAGATTGTCAGGAGTTTTTAATGTATATGCTTGATGTATTGCATGCTGAAGGTGTAGATGTAGATCACCTGTTTGGGCTTTCTTATCAATGGCAGCATGACTGCGAGAACTGTAGGGTATCAAGTACTACTAGTGTAGACTCAGAAAGATTTATATATTTAACTTTGCCAGACAGTAAATCAGTCTCCTTTAATAAGCTAGTAAAAGCAGCTGATCACAACATGGAGTGTAGCCAATGTAAATCTGAAATGATGTCAACATTATTTATACGAACATATGGCCAGTATGTCATTTTAATGTTCCAACGATGTAGGCCTGATGGAACAAAATTGACAACTTTAATTAAAAATGTTGTTGCTTCGCAGTTGTCAATATCAGGAAGGACTTTTGTAACTGCAGCAATTATATATCATGATGGTACTTCAATAACATCAGGACATTACACAGCTTATTTAAAGTCTAGAAATGGCTGGTCATTCTGCAACGATTCTGTTTTAATTTAAAAAAAAAAATTACCTTTTGACCTTAAAAATTCTTACCTGGTGTTTTTAAAACCAAAATTTTAGAGAAAGAATCTCGGGATTTGCTCTGAGGAATTTCAAGAGGTTCTAATGGCTCCTACACGATTTGGCCTTGAGGATAAGTGTAGTACAGTTATTTTTGAGTTTTAAATAGTTCCTGGAAAAAAAGAAGATTTTCTTACAGAAAGTGTTGGGCAGAGATTAGTTGAAGGACAACAGAGTATTTCCCAAAGCAAACGGTGTTCTTACCATAACACTTGACGTCATGGAAAAATAACTGCACTTTGAATGAGTTCAGAAAAACTGTTTCTTTTTATAAGCTAATTCAAGCAGCCAATCAAGACATGGAGTAGAGGGAATGTAAGTCTGCAATGCTGTCTAGATTATTTGTCCAAACTTTTGATTATAATGTCATTTTAAAAAATCCAACTATATAAACCTGATGAAAGTAAGTCTTCAACTTTAATTACAAATGTTGTGGCTACACAGTCGTTGATTTTAGGAAGAACATTTGTAACTGCAGCTATTATATGGCATGATGGTCATTTGACAAGATCCGCTTATCACACAGCTTATTGAAAATGTAAAAAAATTTGCTGTTTCGGAAATTATTGCCATTTCACTATGATACAATGTTGCCTTTTTACTTAAAAATATTCTTACTTTCTGTTTTCAGAAAAGAGAATTTAGGGTAGGTAACTGGCGTATAATGATTCTAGGGGTTGATACAGTTTTATCTACTGTTTTATATTGCTTTGTGATTAAAAGTGATGTAGAGAATTAAATATTTGTAGTAGTCATAGAGGTAGTGTAAGTCTGCTTCATAGTAAGCAGTATCAGTGTCATAGGAAATGTAGAACATGAGTGAGCAAGAAGGGTAAGATATTACTAGTCCAAGATTGTGAAAGTGATCTTGAACGTTTTCTTTCTGAAAGTTGCAGAAATAGAAAATGACGGGATTTGCTTACAAGAATTCCAAGAGTTATAAATGGCTCTTGCATGATTTGGCCTTGTGGAAACGTGTGGTAGAGAGCGAGAAGTCATTTATTGTATGTAACATATTTTTCACAACGATGGAGGTTTTCTTTCAGAAAGTGGCGGGCTGAAAATAAAAACAGCACAACCGAGTGTAAGCTGTTCATAGGACATCCTTCGACGTCATGGAAAGTAAGTTACTTTTGAGGAGTACTGATTTCTGATTGGTTATGTTATATGGGTTTTTTAAACACAATCATTTTGATTGTGTTTTTTTTTCCCCGCTGTTATATGATGTATACCTTCAAGTCGCTGTTTTTAGTGAAATTTGATACATTCTGAGAACAGCAAAAATAAACCATTTAACTTGATAATTAATTCTGTACTGTTTGTATTTATGATGTACATTTAGAACTGTGTAGGAGGCATGGAGAAGGTGAGGCTTCTGTAAGTGTCAAAGTTGTTGCATACAGTGCTCACATTCTACGTAGTCTTTCATATGATAGACTACATTTCCACAATGAGATACCTAAGCAAAGGAAACACAGGTGATGTGATTGTGGAATGAGCAAAAAAAATTGCACGTTTTTCAATTCTATTACCTGTGTTTCCTAACATTACATATCACATTGTGTAGATGAGGTTTAGGCCTGTTCCAGGAGACAGAGGAGGTCTGACATTTGTTCACGAGTGCAGTGGACATGACTCACTTCGTTAGTAGGCCTGCACATGTATTATCTCCTCTATACTCTTCAACAAGCCTAAATTTCATCTGCAACCCTGAGTAGGACTTACCTGAAACAAATCTGTGGATAGGTTACACCTTATCAGCATCTAGAAACAATTATTTAAAATGTTAAGGGCAGTTTTATGAAGGCTGTGTGCCTCTTTTACGCCGCTGTTCCGTCATTTTTGTGTAAAAGATGCACCATGTTGCAAGATAGGCCTCAGTTCATTTCCAGCAAGATACCGTCAGTTTAAAATGTATATAATTAGGACTGTGTATGGGGTATGGTGAAGCTGAGGCTTCAGTAAGTGTCAAAGTTGTTGCATGCAGTGCGTACTCTTTCATATGCTGGACTACATCTGCACAATGAGATACCTAACCAAAGGAAACACAAGTGATGTGATTGTGAAATGAGAAAAAGAAATTGCACGTTTTTGAAATACATTACCTGTGTTTCCTAACATTACGAATCACATTGTGCAGATGAAGTTTAGGCCTGTCCAGGGAAACAGAGGAAGTCTGAACTTTATTGGTTGGTCGGCACATGTATTATCTCCTGTGTACTGTTGAACAAGCCTAAATTTGATCTGCAACCCTGAGTAGGCCTCACCTGAAACAAACGTCTGGATAGGACACACCTTATTGCCATTCTGAAACAATCATTTAAAATGTTAGGAACAGTTTTATGATGATTGTGCACCTCTTTTGCGCTGCCATTGCATCACTTTTGTGAGACAACAGCAGTGCAAAAGATGCGCCATGTTCCAAGATAGGCCTTACTTCATCTGCATCAAAATACTGTTAGTTTAAAATGTATATCTTTAGGACTGTGTAGGGGGTATGGAGAAGCAGAGGCTTCTGTAAGTGTCAAAGTTGTTGAAAAACTGTTTGTCCTTTAATCTTTTCCCTTGTCTTTTCTAATTTTTAAATATATGTTTTAATATTTTTCAAATGTTTGTTCTCTCTTTCACAGATTGAAAGTATAAAAATAACAAGTGACTAAGTTAACGACAATTATAAGGTAAATGTTTTGTACTCTTTTCATTTCATTTCTATCACATTTAACTACTATTAGTTCCACTGCTTCATTTCTTTAATCCTCACTTTCCTGCCTTTGCTACTTCCCTCATTACTTTCTCTATTACTTACTTACTCTACTCCTTCCACTCCTTTTCTCAGTCTTTCTCTTCTCATATTTCCTCACTTTTGTTCACTCACTCCGTCTCTATTACTCTTAGTGTCTCTGACTGATCACTGTTTCACTACTTGTTCATTATGCTTTCTCTGTGTAGTTGAAGCACACTAAGGGGCATATTATGAACACAGCCAATAAAATTATTGCTGTTTTTATCGGCAGAAAACTGCTGCAAAAGCGGTTTTAGCAGCAGTTTTCTGCCGCAAAAGCAGCTTTAGCGACACATTTCTGCCGATAAAAGCTGCAAAACTTTTATTGCCTATGTTGATAATATGCCCCTATGTTATTTAGATTTCTTTGCTGTTTCAATTATTCTTTTTCTGTTACTTCTTCTTTTCTGCTTTCTGTTTTTTCTCTCTGTTATTCCACATGTTTTAATCTTATTTTGAACATTCACTCATATTCTCTAAGAAACTCTTCTTTGTTATTCTTCTACTGTCCTTTTTTTTCTTTCACTTCCTTATCTATTTTGTTTTTCACAATTATACCCTCTTCCATCTTTTCTTCGGTAAATAAATCTATTAAACTTTATCTCTGGTTTACTCCCTATAGCTGTCTTTCATTTAACATTACTCTCTGTTTACTTCCCTTATACTTACTCTTCTTTTTTTTTTTTTTTTTTTTTTTTTGGTTCGCTCCCGGTTAGCGTACCGGGGAGCGAACGGGGAAGCGAACCAAAAGAAATAGAGGTTGCCAGAGTGCTAAACATTCTAGCAATTTTTTTATAAAGGGGAGGTAGTTCTGAAAAGAACTTTTTTATGTTTTTGTTGTTTTATATATTTTTTGTATTTTTTGAACAATTTTATGTTTTTTTTTGGGGGGGGAAACAACAAAAAACAGGCATTGGAAAGGGCTCAACAGGAGTAAAAAATGTTTTTATTTTTTGGGGCGTTTAGAGCATTTGTGGTTTTCAAATGCTCTGTTTACTAAGTTAATGCTCATATTGGCACATGAGAGTAAGGTACCGCAATATATACAGACAATCTTCATGTGGACAAAGTTTTCCTGAATGTTTGGCACTGTTTCCCGTGCCTCTGGCCCCGACAGATGTACCTGTGCCGATGTCCTGGCCACAGGAGTTGGGGGGTTGTCCTGAAGGTCACGCATCTCTGCCCGGCTGTAATTTAGTGGATGCCACCTCTGCATGTGACGGTGCATAGTATAGTTGCCGAAACTATACTTCTTATCTGTGCCTCTAGATAAGTCCTCTTTGCATATCAGGCACGTGACATACCGAGCATTAACTTTTTTCTGTCCTTCAGGAAAAGAAAAAAAATGCCAAATGAAACTATTTTTATGATGAGATACCCGGGGCTCCTCTTGTAAAAACTGTGGTGCCTGTATTTCCTCTTCCTCTTCTTGATCCTCTTCCTCCTCTGTGTTGGCAATGAACTGTGGAGGTGGTCCTCTCTTCCTTGATGGTGGTGGTGGTGGTGGTGGGGGTGCACCAGCTGCAGCTACTAGTGAAGCCATTTTCCACTGAGCAAAATAGGTCTTCCTTTCACAAAGTTGAAAGTCAGAGTGAGAAAAAAGGTGGGGGCTTTCATCATTTGGGAAAAAAAATAGTTCTAAACCAATGAAAAGTGTTATTTTTAGGTCACCTGACCTAGCCTTACATCATTAGGAAACCAAAAGTGAAATGAACCAATGAAAAGTTTTATTAACAAGTCACATGACCTGTTACGCTTATGTTACGTGCTGCGGAACGCGCCCCGGATCGCTTCCGGTTCGCGCTCCGGAGCACTTCCGGGTGCGCTAACGCGGCGCGTCATAAGACGCATTACGCGGCAACGCGATACGTCGCGCTTTCGTGACGCGCCCCGGATCGCTTCCGGGGAGCTGCGCTTCGCGTCTCAGTTCCCATACCGGAGCACTTCCGGGGTGCGCTAACGCGGCGCGTCATAAGACGCATTACGCGACAACGTGATACGTCGCGCTTCCGCGACGCGTCACGATGTTGATTTCTAACGCGGCAGTTGCGCAAACGGAACGTTTACCGGTTCGCGGACCGGGTCGCGGCATCAAATTGAGCTAACGGGAAGCTTCCCGGTTCGCGAACCGGAAGCGAACAAAAAAAATAATAATAAAAAAATTTATTAATAAACATATAAAATATATTTTTTGATTTAAAGAAGAATACATTTTACAGCTATAGATATTAGCTTTTAAAAAACCAATGAAATTCACTGAAAAAACCACAGGTTATAGACCATATATAGTTAGGAATTAGCATTTACAAAACCTTGAAAATTCACTGAAAAAACCATAGGTTATAGACCATATATAGTTAGGAATTAGCATTTAAAAAACCTTATTTTACTCACACAAAACCATTGAAATTCCATATATAGTTAGTTGCACTAACTATATATCGCGCACCCGCAATCCACTGCTGATGATGTCACATATTACATCATTCATGACATGGTCAGTGACATCACTGATGACATCACTGATGACATCTCAAATGACATCACTGATGACATCACTGATGACATCTCATTTGACATCAATGATCACATCACTGATGATATCATTCATGTGATAATACAATGCATCTCCTCACACTCTAATATAACCTCTGTTACACCCAGTGTTAAATACAGAGTATAATTTTTGAAACTATTGACACACCAATACTAGTTACTACATACGCACTCACTGATTCCTATGTCTACACACACATTCACTCATTCACCCATACAATCATTCATACATACAATCACTCATTTTTACAACACTATTACAGGCACTCATACACCTATACAGACACTCACACTCTGCCACTCATCCATGGAGTTACTCACACACCTAGTCAGTCCTGTAAAGAATCAATCACACTTCCATTTTCTCATCTATACAGTTATACACACAACACCTTACATTTTCAAACATATACTAACACATACTTACTCTCTTATACAATCACTGATACAAGTACACATTCATCTGCACAGAGTCACACACCTCCCAGCCAGCCACACACACACTCAGTCTCCCATACAAATACTTGGGCAACCAATCAATAACCCATATAGCCACTCATATAGCTACTGATCAACACATGCAGCAGCTTGCACGACAACAGACATACTGATGCACACTTTCAAACAGTTTAGTCACTAACCCATGCATTCAGTAAGACGCATTTAATCACTCACTCATACAGTCAATCACGCACCTACTAAAACCTTCATTCAGACACTTATACATCCACTCATTCTTTAATATGTAAAACATATTTAAACTTTACAGAAACACACAGTCACTGGATGATGTCATCAGTGATGTCATTTGAGATGTCATCAGTGATGTCATCAGTGTTGTCACTGACCATGTCATGAATGATGTAATATGTGACATCATCAGCAGTGGATTGCGGGTGCGCGATATATAGTTAGTGCAACTAACTATATATGGAATTTCAATGGTTTTGTGTGAGTAAAATAAGGTTTTTTAAATGCTAATTCCTAACTATATATGGTCTATAACCTATGTTTTTTTCAGTGAATATATATATATTACCTACTTGTGGTAAATAAATAAATAATACCTCTATTTTTGAATGGATAAATGAATAACAGATAGCTCAATAAATAAGAGTCAAGATTCGAGGTAGTAGGAGTTTGCAGGTTTAATACAGCATAAAGGACAGGAACAGGACAACCTGCACGGGAACAGGATGGCAGGGCCCGGCAGCTGCCGAGGCTGGATATGGGATGAGCGCGCAAACTTTAATAACAGTACACAAGCATATATACTAAAACAGTTGCATTACAGTGAATACAATAGGCGGAGCAGTGGGTGTGGTCAATAGCAGTCGCGAAAGATAAGAGTGAAAGTGGGTGTAACAAGAGGCGTGTACATAGACATGTGATGTAAACGTAACAGAATATGTCATAAATGGGGCGGAAACATGGAGGGGGCTACCTAAGGAGCCGGGACCTCTAACCTAATGGTGCGCGCAAGCTGACAATGACGTGTTACTAGGAGAAGCTGGGGGCTATGAACTCTGTGCTAGGAGCAGAGACTGAAGTCTGGAGAGTCAGGGCGACATGTACCTAAACCCTATCTAGTATCTAATGTTTAGAGGACATGTTGATATAAACTAAAAGTCAGGAGGGGAGAGGCTAACAAACTCTAAGACTGGAGCATGCATTATTCTACATGTAGTGCGTGATGAAGAATATTAAATGACCATTAATACAGTATTTCTCTTACATGGAGACGTAAAGGCTAGACAATGACGGAAACTATTGATGCGATTCAGTAGCTTAGGAATGCAGAGAAGGAGGGCTGGACTGATAACTAGAATCATAACATACTCTTGGCAGACTCAGAGGCAGAGCCAGGCCGAGCCGGGCACTGCGAGGCAGGAAGTAAGTGAAGGGTCGAGGATACAGGTGGGGGCTGTATCGCTCCTCAGCGAGGGTTCAGGAGACAGAAGCTGAATCTGGTGTCCGGGCCCATTTGAGGCCTAGAAAACGGGGACTTTACAATGAAATAACGTGCACACTGAGAAACGTGGCAACGTAACTTTACATAGGCCTAATATTCGTAGTATTCACGAGAACTGGAAACTGGCATACTAGAGATGGACACAACTATAATTGCGTCTTTAATCGAACATGGGGAATACATATGCACATTAATCATGCACACATAACATAAGATGGAGGACACGTAGGGACACAGAACATGGCAAAATTTACTTTTCCACATTCCCTCCTTGTCACTACGTTTCCATCAGGAAACATCAATATTCATGATACCATCTATCATTTCATACAGTATCATTTGCTCGTCTCGAATTTTCTTGGAACGGGATTTAGAACGGGACTTAGTACTAGGAATACAAGAGGTAGCACAAATGCCGCAAATCGCAGGGCCACATTGTATACAGAGGCAGCAACTGAATATGATCGCTACTGCAATACCCAGAAATGACAATACTTTCCATCCCCAGGCGGAAATTATATTCCAGAACCAACCGGACCATGTCCAGGTGCCTGGATCTTGGTGTAACATATGGGCAATTTTATGGAGTCTGGTTATGGCTGAATAAACAGACGGCGCGTTATTAGGAATGAAAATGCAGCAACTAGATCCGATGACTCTACATGCCCCGCCCCTATCGGCCAGTATGACGTCAAGGACGAGACGATTCTGGAGCACGACAATTCTCATAAAGGATTGCTCTTCGGTTAAGTTACCGAGAGCAGAAGTAGTCTCAATCACTACTGCTTCAAGTGTTCTGGTTAATCTACGTATCAGTTTACTATTCACAACAGTACCTAAATAGGGGAAGACACCTTTATTGATATCTATGTATTGTTCTAGAGCAGTTTCAGTATAATCGACAATCGGGAGGTCTCTTTTGTGTCTAGTATGTACTAGGTGGGAATTCCTATGGTAGTCAGGTGGGGCTAGAAAAACTGGTGGCAGTAGGAAGGCAATGTAACAGGTTCCCTCCCAATCGAGGGGCAAACGAACATATGCGGTCTGACCACAAACAAAAGAAGAATGACGTGAAGCTTTGAAAATAGATTTCCTACTGTCACTATACTTGACAATAGTAGTACAATCACTATGGCCTACATGTACGGAACCATTATTTCGGACACATAATTCGCCTTTAACTGGTAATACTGATATAGTAGGTAGGTCTGGAGTAGAATCAGACTGAACATTCAGGACCATGAAATTCGAAGAATAATTACCTAAATTATAAACTTCATTTTCTAGATCTAACCCTGTTCTGTGGGGAAGACCTTGCTTGTCTGGAAAACATGTACTGTTAAGAAAAGACATATCTGTTGAGGATGACGTTAACGTGGACCATGCTCCACACGAACCATTATGTGAAAATGGATAAGGAAAGAGTGGCAGAACTCCCTTCGGTGTCTGGAAAGGGGGGAGTCGACCACACACCCAACAATTAGTGGCATTGCTGGTCTGATGTGAATAATGTAACATGCGGATAAAAGAATTATTTCGCATAGCGAGACGATATGAGAGTTCATGAGGAGGCAGATCACTAAACGTGTGTTCTACTGTAGCATTAGCAGACTTATTTACATGAGAAACTGGAGAATACAAGTAAAATGCATAACATGTGCAGGTAATCATAAGGCTGAAAAACAATATGAAACTTAGAAAAACGATACATCGGATTGAGTTTTGACTAACTCTCTCACTATGGGGGTCTATTTTATACATGTCAGAAACCGGTCTAACTGTTTCACCTAGGGGAGGACTTAGACAATCAAACTGGCTGACTTATTTTACTAGACCTTAGTTTTTGCTTATACTCCTGTTGCGGAGTTTTCTCTAACGGGGAGGGTTCAATATCATTGTCTTTTGCGGGACAGTCCTTAAGAATAGTACTTTGGCAGTCTTTCAAATCCTCGGCAATGTTCTTGGTAACAGACTTTAGTCCAAAAAATCTTTTCACATGTGACAGGTGGACCCAGCCCTTCCTGCCTTCCAGCTTGACGGCAGTACGGGTGGCCAGGAGGACCTGTCGGGGTTCCTTCCAGCGAGGCTCCAGCGGACTTGAACGATCAAAATTCCGGACAAGAACCATGCATCCGGGAACGATGTCATGCGGTGCCACCTCGGTATTGTCTGGAAATGCGGCAGCAACCTGTGAACGACAAGAGTTGAGGGCAGACATCAAGGAAGCTAGGTAATCTGTCAGCATATTACTTGAAACATCTGTAATACTTCGAGGTCTAGGTGTACCCCACATGTTAGGGGGGCGGCCGAATACGACCTCATACGGGGACAGACCTGATCTGGAATGTGCGACCATGCGCATATAAAATAAAGCGACTGGCAGAGCTACTAGCCAGTCCACACCTTTTTCTTGACATACTTTGGCGATGCGGATTTTCAGGGTCTGATTATGTCTCTCTACTAGACCAGCTGCTTCAGGATGGCGTACACAATGGAACTTCCACTGGTACCCTAACAAAAGGGAAATGTGTTTCACAAGCTCGGATGAGAATGGCTGGCCGTTATCAGAATATACGACTCTAGGGAGTCCATAACGGGGGAAGAATTCACGAACCAACTGCTTGGCAGTGGTCGCGGCTGTGTAATCTGGGACTGGATATGCTTCTGTCCACCTGGACAAAGCGCATACAACTACAAGGACATACTTGAAACCTCGACATCGCTCCATCTGAATATAATCCATCTGGAGGACTTCAAAAGGGTGGTCAGGGGGCTGGAATCCACCTTGTTCCACCGGGACACTTTTACCTGGATTAAACTGACAACATATCATACAGGTACGGACTTTCTGTTTGGCTGCAGCCCGTAAATGCTTGTTGAACCAAATGTTCTGGATACTGTCTAACATAGCTTTTTCTCCTAAATGTGCTGGACTATGTGCGGTATTGATAATGACTTGAACCATAGAGTCGGGGAGAAACCATGTGGCTTTTCCCTTCGTTACCCATCCCTGATCTGTCTGGACCCCTCCTTGTTCGGACCATTTCTTGATTTCATCGGGAGTAGCATGTAACTGAATATCTATGACATCTTGAGTGGGGTCCTTAACTGTCATACATGTAGTCTGATCTGGAGTATGTGTCTGTGTCGGGTTAACTGAAATGTCTGGAGTCTGTGCTGTAAGCTTGGCTGTGCGATCTGCTAGATCAATACCTTGAGAAATAGTATCAGTAACTTTCGTATGTGCTTTGCACTTCATGATAGCAATAGATGTCGGTAAATGTATGGCATCTAACAGAGCCTGAATAAGGAGACCATGCTGAATCTTGGTTCCATGAGAAGTCATGAAACCTTTCTCCTGCCAGAGCACTCCAAAGTCGTGTACGACTCCGAATGCATAGCGTGAATCTGTGTAAACATTGACTTTCAGGTTCTTGGCGTGTATGCAGGCTTGTGTCAGAGCAACTAGCTCTGCTGCTTGAGCAGACAGGGTGTCAATACGGTGTGTTTCTATAACTTCAGTGTCAGTAGTCACTGCATACGCGGCTACTAGTTCTCCTGTACTTGTCCTCATACATGAACCATCCACATAAAGTGTCAGGTCGGGATCTGGTAATGGAATATCTGTCAGATCTTGTCTTGGCTTAGTCATAATGTTGACTACTTCCACACAGTCGTGTGTGGCAGGATTTGAATTAACTGATGGTAACAGTGTAGCAGGATTTAGAACGTTGCAGCGTCTGATTTCTATGTGTGGCTGGAACAGTGTCAATTCATAACCTGTTAAACGTGCAATTGTCAAGTGCTGAGTTTGTGTTCGGTTTAAAAGAACTTCCACGGAGTGTGGAACTTGTACTGTCAAGGAGTGTCCTAATACTATGGAATCACTTTGTCTGATAGCTAGTGCTGTGGCTGCAACTGACTTGAGGCACGCAGGCAGAGCCTGGGCTACAGGATCTAGTGTGCTCGAAAAATAAGCACATGGCTTGTATTGTCCTGCTTGATCTTGTGTGAGAACAGATAATGCTGTACCTTTGATCCAGCGGCCTATAGAAAATATATCATAAACAACGCTACCCAACTTCATAACCTATAAACAAAATTCTATACTAAATATGGACCCATTTATAAACCTGACATATTTTGGGCCTACTGAATCAGGTGGTCAGATTAAATCTATATACACATTATCTACAAACTATATACATTTTTATACATCTGCGAAAGGAATATTGTCATTAGAATAAAACTTAACCATTTAAATGACCACCATTGGCGACGTGATCTAGCTAATAGTAACCTACACTTCTGAATAACCAAGACCAGCTTGTTTGTCAAAAGTAAGATTTTATTTACTAAATTATGGTATATAAGTTGATAGTTTTATAAATGAATTTTATTTGCAATAGAGCAAGCATGATTGTAAAGAAATATGAGAAAAATACAATTTAAGCAAGTGAATCAAAATCAAAGTGAATAATTAAAGTTTAGCATTTCTAAAACCTAATTCCCTAACTGAACTAAATAGATAGAAATTAAAGTAAAGTTCTTTGAGGATTCTTACGTGCTCCAAGCAAAGTCCGTCAGCACTTCACCCTCATCGGAAAGTCAGAAAGCAGCAGCCAGCCCATCCCTAGGGGCATGACTTTTTATACCTTTCTATGCTAACTAAACTACGCAAAGGAAAGTTTTCAGAAATCTTCGACGTCCCATTGGCTGAGAGTGACAAGTGACATGTCACCCACTTTTCAAAAAGTTCCATTAAATCATGTTTCTTAGAGACCATTGTCCCTTCCGAGTGCAACCAGGAGCTTCCTGAGTTTGCAACAAATGTATTAAGTCATTCTCGCAGCGTCCATTGACTTTCAATTGACTTCCGCGGATGCCAAGTTAAGGCTGACAAAATGTTCACTTTCGACCTTGGCCATGTCCGACAGAATGATGACAGCACATTAGTTTTTGCTTTGTGAACGCAGCTTTTGACGGATAATTCAGAATGGGCGTCTCGTGACTTTTGCAGAATTACAAATCAGCTCTTTTCTGCGACTCAAGTGACTAGGCCCAAAAGCAGGCAACTTATGATTTCTAATATAAAACAAACACAAGAAAAGTATTAATGTAAGAAATAATGTAGATTCTGTATCCACCCCAGGATTTACTAATTAATTAACCCACCCGATTAATCAAAATGTTACCTAGCCAATGCAAACAAATAAAGCAGCGTTTATATCTACCAGTCTCCGTTATTCCATGAGACTTATATGCACCTAGAATAGTAGAAATGACATCACACAGACAAGGAAAAGCAAAACAAGCACATGCTTCTTTTAAGTTTGCAGCAGTTAGTAATGACAAAAACGAAAACAATAAATTATTTTATTATTTTGCACGAACAAAAAGATGCAACAATTATGCACGTTTATGAGCACACATGTTAGTCCCCCCATGTGTAAAGTTTAATCTAAGTTGTATTAGCACGACATATCACAAATCATTAATACTATTATTCATGTTATGGAAATGTGACTTTGCGAGTTTAAACAAAATTTTGTTTTCTATCTCGCTCCATCAACTCCCTCATCTGGTGATTAACAAATCACCACACCAGCACTCAAAATTTTGATAATTTAAATTTCTAAGAAATCGATTCAAATTCATTTGTATCAGTAAACCTAAAAGTCTGTTTCTGCATAATCTTTGTAATTAGCATAACGCTCTCCATGTAATTCCTGTAATTCGATCTCCCTTTCTTCTTCTTTTCTGAGTTTATAGATTCTTTTCTTTTCTTTCAATTGTTTCTTTCTTTTATGTAACAAACAACCTAATTTAGTCAAAATAAAAATGAATACTATTATAATCAAAGGTGCCAGAATCTTGCCAAGAATTGAACTTCCGATATTATGAAACCAGTTTTTAATTGCTTGAAACCTTTTTGAAAGTTTCCCTGTAAAATCATCTTCTTCTAAAGGAATTATCTCTGAATGCATTTGTGTAATATTCTTAATATACATTTCAATATTCTTACTTTCATCAGGTATATATGTACAGCAATGTTGTACATGTAAAATGCCACAGACTCCTCCCTCTTTTGCTAGGAGTATGTCTAAAGCAAGGCGGTCTTGAATTACCATAGATCTAATTGCAATAACTTCAACATTCACTAATTGAAACCCATCAGCTGTGTCAGTTGATAATCTATCAACTATAGTGGACAATTTTCTGATTCTCCCTGCATTTAAGGTTATACCAACAAAAGGTATTACAGCTTGAAAAATATCTCCCAGAACTTCAGTAAAAGTTTCTCTTTTAGCTCTATTTACATAATTATGAATTTTAAACAGTCCTTCTGAATCTCTGTCAACATGAAACACTTTAGGAAAAACAATTCCCACATAACAAGTTCCATACCAGTGGTCTGGAAGGTTGTAGTAGGCTTTGTCACCACAAACAAAATAAATCCCAGGAAAGATAGGATCTTTTCCACCTTTAAATCCCCAACCTCCCAAAATCTGATAAGTATCTTCACAGTTACTTGCACCTACAAAATAATTATCAAAAAGTGTGTTATCTCTTCTAATGCAAAGCTTTCCACTAACTGGTTTGTCTATGTGAATTGCAATATTTTCAAGCATTTTGCCATTTAATTTCTCATCCTCTTTCTGCCAGAAGTTGGACTTAGTCTGCTTGACTAATTCATTCCTCTTATAAATTGCTCTTCTCTCCTCAACCATGTTCAAAAATTTCTTTCCTTCAGCACTTAATTTACATGTTAGATTATTCTTGTAAGCATACTCGTAAGTGAGTTCATTAGTAACAAGGAAAAATTCTCTCATTTGTTTTGCTTCCTTATGCTTATTTAAAGCATTATCAATTTTAATATTTGCAAAAATTTCATCATAATTTGAATAGTAATATTCTAAACGTCCAGTTTGATAAAATAAACTAGTTAATACACTACATGTTACAGCATAAGTGAGAGGAAGCATATTATATGTTACTCCCTCAGAAACAGAAGCAGGTAACTTAACGCAGACGTAACAGTCTTTTGCATCCATTACCTTAACATATTCACTTAATAGCTTTGTGAATGTATTACTTGAAAAATCACCAATTGATTTATCTTGATGAATGTGAGGCTGATGATCAATAACTTTAGCAGACGCACTATGTTTAGTTTGGCTAACCAGAGCTTTGCTTGTTAAGTTAACTTTGTGTAATTCTCTATTCATTTCTAAAGGGATAATCACAGCTAGAACCAACCAGAGCAGAACTAAAATGAGCAGACATACCAGAGTCATCTTACAGCATATTTTAAAAACAGAACACTTTGAAGTGCTCTCCTTAACATAAGGCATTTTTGGTTAATTAAATAAAAATAAAAATAAATTTTAAAATTCTAAATTTATATTTACACCCCCCTTTTAAAATATTTTTTTTTTTTTTTTTTTTTTTTTTTTAAAACCCTAAACAAGATTTCTTCGACCTTATGTCATACATAAGTTTTCTTCAACTAAACAGTTTTTCTTCGACCTTGTGTCAACTAACAAATTTTCTTCAGCCTTTTGCCAATTTAATATTTCTGTACTTCAATCATTGTCACTAATTTCTTGGATTTCGTTTTCTTCTTCACTACTATCATATATGTCAATAACAGGTGGAATTACTAAGTAAGTCCACTCAGGAGACTTGTATTTTTGGTTTGGTCTTATTATTCTCTTCCCTTTTCTCGATATCACTTCAATTTTTCTTCCAACTCCAACTTCTTTTCCAGGACTCTTTTGACTACTGATTTCTTCAACTTGTTCTTTTGGCTTTTTGATCAATCTGACTCTCAATCTTCCACCTGGCCAGTAGTCTGCTTTTCTCACGTACTTCTTCTTTGGTTCAGAATTATTTGATTCTGACTTCCAAGTCCTTTTCTTTCTGTTTTCACTTTCACCTTCCACGTCACTTTCTTCAGTTTCGTAGTCTGAAATTTCAATTGACTCAGGAACTTCTCTATTCAGCAATTTCACTCCTTCAGGAACTTCACTTTGTCTTCCATCACTGGTACTTGGTAATTCGTTCTCCTCCTCTTCCTCAATTACCTCCAACTTCCCAGATTTCGGATTTCTGTTCCTTACTTCAGAGTTTGTTCTCTGCCTTTCGATACTCTCCTGGTCTGAAACTTCTTTTTGTTCAGCTTCTTTGTCTTCTATGGAGACAACCGAATCCTCAGTTATCTTTCCTTTTAACAGATTCTCTTCACCTTCAGAATCTATTTCAATTATTTCCAAGTCTTTTCTTGTCAAATTTCCATTCACTGGCACAGTTTCCAGATGTCGACTTTCTTGTCGATCTTCAGAATCTGGAATTATTTCACCTTCTGTTTTGCCTTCTGCCTCAGAATCAGAATCATCTGTAGTATCACTTTCAACATCAGAACTCTCAGGAGTTGGTACTGGAATAGTATGACTAGGATGAATCCAACGCTTCAATCCTCTGCACTTTACAGCATTAGTAGTGATTAAAATTATCTGCCTAGGTTTCTGCCATCTAGGAGCTAGACAATTCCTTCTCCGATGTACTTTCGTTCTGACCCAATCGCCAGGTCTCAGATCATGTGTCAAAACCTTTTCATCTGATTGAGCTTCAGTTCCCACCTGATTAGACACAGAAGTTACCATATCAGATAACCTTTTACAGTAATCCAAAATAGCACTGTCATTTATGCTCAACAGTTTACCTACAGGTACAAAAGCTTGCCTCATAACTCTTCCCATTAAAATTTCATGAGGACTCAAACCTGTCTTTTTATCTGGTGTACTTCTTAATGACATCAAAACAAGTGGAAGAGCATCTGTCCATTTTATACCTGTTTCAAGACACATTTTTCCAATTCTGTTTTTAATTGTTCCATTTATTTGTTCAACTACTCCTGATGCCTCTGGTCTGTATGCACAGTGTATTTTCTGCTCAATGCTCAAAGCTTCGCAAATTAACTTCATCAGTTTGTTATCAAAATGGCTTCCTCCATCACTCTCAATAGTGACTGGAAAACCGTACCTTGGGATGATTTCTCTGAGCATTAGTTTTGCCACTGTAATTGAATCACAATGTCGTGTAGGGAAAGCTTCTACCCATCTTGAAAATAAGCACACAATTACAAGTACATATTTCAAACAATTGTGTAATGGCATTTCGATGAAATCCATTTGTAACCTGGTAAAGGGACCACCTTCTCGCCCAATTATTCCTGTCCCCACCACTGATTTTCTGTTTGGATTCATTTGATGGCATGACAAACACCTTTGACAAAAAGATTCAGCAATAGTTCTAAACTTGGTATTGAACCATGTTTCTCTGAAAAGTCTAATCATAGAATCTCTTCCTAAATGTGCTGGACCATGATACAATCTGGCCATGTCAGCAATCAAACAATTTGGTAAGACTACTCTGCCATCTTTGTAAACCCACACTCCATCTTCTTCACGTGGTCTACAATCTGATCTTAACCATAAGTCTTTTTCTTCATCTTCTGCTTCATTTTGTAAATCTCTAATCTCATGCCATGTTTCTACAACAGTTGTTAGCATTAATGAATTTGAATCAGTTTCTTTACTCCTCTCCCGATTGTATGAATAATTTTTCCTTGCGCAGTATTTAGCTGTTTCATCTGCGAAGGCATTTCCCTTGGAAATATAATCAGTTCCTCTGGTGTGTGCTGCACATTTAACAATGGCGATTTCTTTTGGCAATTGTATTGCTTCAATTAATCTCCTAATGAAAACTGCATTTTTAATTGGTGATCCTGCTGATGTCATGTATCCTCTCTGTGACCAGAGTTGTCCATAATCATGCACAACTCCGTACCCATACTGACTATCAGTAATAATGGTAACTCTTATATCCTTTGATATTTCACATGCACGAATTAAAGCAATCAATTCAGCCACTTGTGCTGAACGAACTCCTTCAAGACATGATGCTTCTTCAACATCTACAACTGTACAAACTGAATATGAAGCTTTCAAGACACCTCCTTCGGATCTTAAGCATGACCCATCTACAAAGTAGACAAAATCCGATTCAGACAAAGGTCTGTCTTTGATGTCTTTTCTTGGTTTAGTGCAGAATTCCATGACATCTAAACATTCATGTTCTGTTTCAATGTCATCAACAATTTCAGAATCAGGCAGTAATGTAGAAGGATTCAGATTTAAACATCTTGAAATCGAAACATTATCTGCTCCCAGTATGATTTTCTCATACTTTGTCAATCTGCTACTTGTTAAATGTTGAGTTTTACCTCTTGTCAATAATATTTCAACTGAATGAGGCACAAAAACTTTCACAGGAAATCCCATTATGATCCCCTCACTTTGTTCGAGACTGATACTTGTAGCTGCAACTGCTTTCAAACAACCTGGTAATGCTTTTGCAATTGGATCAAGAACTGCAGAGAAGTATGCAATAGGTTTCTTTAAATTTCCATGTCTCTGAATTAACACAGATAATGCACATCCTTCTCTCTCACTGCAATACAGTTCAAAATCTTTCTCATAATTTGGCATACCTAAAGCAGGAGCTTGGCATAAGCTCTTTTTCAGGTTCTCAAAAGAGTCCATCTCAGCATCATTGAGAATAATTGGATCTTTTACATCTGACTTTGTCAGTCTTTGTAGTGGTTTTGCAATTACTGAAAATCCACTTATCCATTGTCGACAGTAACCAACCATTCCCAAGAACATTCTGACCTGTCTTTGTGTTCTTGGTGGTAACATTGCTTGAATCATTTTTATTCTCTCTATTGTTACTTGTCTTTTTCCCTTTGCAATTCTGTGACCAAGATATTTTACTTCTTGTTTGCAAAACTGTAGTTTTGCTGGGGACACTTTATGTCCTTCTTCTGCAAGGCGATTTAACAGAATTATTGTGTCTGTTACACAATTTTCTCTTGTCTTTGCAGCTATTAACAAATCATCAATATACTGCACTAGCGTAGACCTACCAGGTAAGTCTAGGTCTTCTAATGATCTTTTTAACAATTCGTTAAATATTGAAGGACTTTCTGTATAGCCCTGAGGGATTCTTGACCATCCGAGGGTCTTACCTTGGAATCTGAAAGCAAAGATTTCATAACTGTCTGGATGTAAAGGAACAGTAAAGAATGCATTGCAAAGGTCAATGACTGTATACCATTCAGCATCATGTGGAATCTGAAATAGAATTACTGCTGGATTTGGAACCACAGGACAACATGGAACGACAATTTGATTAACCTTTCTCAAATCTTGTACGATTCTAAATGTTCCGTTAGACTTTTTAACTCCCATAATTGGTGAATTACAAGAGCTACTCTCCATTTCCTTTAATACACCTTGCTTGATTAATTTTTCAATTATAGGTGTAATACCTTCAATTGTTTCTGTTTTCATTTTATATTGTGGAGTGTTTGGAAATTCTATTCCCTGTTTCAATGTAATTTTTACTGGATCTACGTTTTTCATCAGACCCATCTCATTTCCAGTAAAATCCCATATTTCAGATTTCACTGTTTCTTTTAGTTCTTCAGGTAAATCTTTTTCTTCAAATGCAGGAAACAATTTTGTTTCTTCTGCTTCCATCATCATCATTGTCATTCTGTATAAACCATCTTCCTCCATTGTTTGTAACTCAACTCCATCAGGAGAACAATATATTCTACAATTCATTTTACATAGGATGTCTCTGCCCAATAGATTTACTGGACTACTATTACAAACCACAAATCTGTGTTTATCTCTGTAGTTTCCAATTTCAACTGGTACTGGATCAGTTAAGTTAGTTTTAATTTGCTGATTACTTACTCCGACAACTTGGATGGTATCCCCTGAGAGAGGTAGGTTTTCAATTTCCACTGATCTAACAGTAGAACGGGTAGCACCAGTGTCCACTAGAAAAGTGATGTCTACATCATTAACTTTCCCGTTTACAAAAGGACCAGACTGGTCAACCTCAAGAGTGGCTCCAACAACACACTCTTCCTCCTCTCTCGGGCACCGTCAACAATAATCATCAGAATCGCTGTCTTGACTTTCTGCTAATAAAAATTGTTGTGAAGCATTTTGCATTTGAACCCTTTGCTGCTTTTGCTGTTTTTGTGGTTTTATTACCTGTTCACTTCCCTGAAATCCCACGTTTGGATTATATTTTTGAACTCCCCCACAATTCGGAAAAGGTGGTTGTGGCAATTGGTCTTGACGATTATTCACCTGTTGTTGTTGCTGTTGCTGTAACTGTCGCTGAATATTAAATTCGTTTAACCCCTGTTGCATCTGTAGCTGTCGCTGCAGGTCAACACCATTCTGCATCTGTGGATTCAATAAGGGATTCTTTAAGTTTTTAGGAGGATGAGGACACTCGTCTCTCCAATGTCCAATTTCGCCACAATTAAAACAAGGTAATCTTTGTTTTAACTCCTCAATCTTTGGGCTAAATTTCTTTGGGAAATTATTACCTTTAAACTTTCCTTGTATCTGGTTTGTATTTCCAGTTTGAACAAAATTAGTGTTCTTATTTCCCATGCTGGCAATCTGTTGCTCAGCCACTTTTACCTGAGCCCACATGGCTTTTTCCTTCAGCTTCTTCTGTTTTACTTCTATTTCATCGCTACAATACTTTGCTTTTCTTAGAATATCATCTACAGATAGTGATTGCCATCCGACAATACTATTTCTGATCATTTCTCCAATTTCAGGTTTTAGTCCATAAACAAATCTATAGACAAAATGGCTCATGTCTTTTTCATCTAATTTTTCATAACCACTGTATTGTTTAAAAATTAACAGTAGTCTTTCATAAAAAGAATGAACTGATTCTTTTGTTTCCTGTTCTGTTCTTTCTATTTTAACCCAATCGACTTCTTTGGGTGGAATTTTGTTTTTCATCCAAACAATTACTTTTTCATAAAAATCCATTACAAGTGGATTTGGGGCACCTGTTTCTTTGATTCGCTCAGGTTCTGTTTTTGGCCAACTAATCGATATCTTGCATTCTGTCCAAAGATCTGATGGAACGACAATATCAAAAAATCCATCTAAATCAATCCACAGAACTTTTGACACTTTGATAAATCTATCGACTTGCCTGTACCACTCAACTGGTTTTTCCCTCAATTTTGGAAAGTCATTTGTAAATAACAGAATGTCCTGTCTCGACCAAGGGACATGAACATATCCTCCACCTGCAATTTCTCTCATTGGAAATTGTTTTGACAATCTTTCCAATCTTTCATCTTCCTTCTTTTTCGTCCATTTTACTCTCCATTTATTCAGTTCTCCTAACTTTTTGATATAGACAATCAAATCTTTAATATGAACTATTCTTCCCATTGAGTTCAAACTCTCAATGTCACTTTCTGAAAAGTCTAATCTGTAATGTTTTGCAAAATTCTTTTGTTTACTCACATCGATTTCAAGTTCTGCTGCTAGATCCTCTAGTTGATCATATTTGTTTTTCGTTTTCCACTGAATGCTTTTACAAATGAACAGTAGTTCATCATCTCGATAGTAATTTAAACTATCTGGACCAATTGTTCCAATTATTAATTCTTCGATATTCGCTTTTAATTTGGCCACATCAAGTTTTGGTGTGGTTACCCTGACTTCAGGACTCCCTATATCTGATATAGCACCCATTGGTGTTTTTGGAGATAAATCCTCATTAAAGGTTAAATCAGGCATTCTCGATTTGGAAGAGTTTATTTCAGATAAGTCTGAATAAAATTTTTCAGCAGCCTTTTGAATTTCTGTATTTAAAGGAATAGTTAATCCAGTTTTGTTTGTTTCCTTTTGTTCAAATACGGGCTGAACAGGACCAATTGTTACTGGAACTGTCACAGCTTCCATGCCTTTTGTCATTCTTTTTATTAATTCTTCTTTAGATCTTAAATATTCATTATAATCAACATCTTCAACATTTCTTGCCTCTCTTGTATAATCTTTTGGAGGTTCTCTTGCTCTTGGAGCCATTGTAAAATGTCTACCTTCATTTCGAGCATTCTCGAATTCTGGTCTTCTAGGAGTTTCAATGATTTCACAATTATTAGGATAAAGTTTAGGAGCTTCATTAATTGGAGGTGCACTCGGTGAAGTTTCAGTAGAAACCACCGGAGTAGACCATGATCTAGGAGGTCTCAAAGGCTGATTCTTTCTAGCAGTTGTATATATTTCTTCCATAACTGCATCCTCAGATTCACTTTCCATAGATTTTCCTGTAGGAGTACCCATTACCATTTCATGAATTAAATACAATCCTTCACTCATGTTTCCCTGTCTCCACATTCGTAATCTATCTTCATGAGTTTCTCTTTTCCAAGATGGATTTTTAGAAGGTCTTTTAATTCCACTAGCTTCTCTTTGTAACTGATACATCTCATCTTCCCACTCAACTAAAGCTTCAAATTGAGTTGGTCTCGGTTTCGGAACAAGAGCATTCATTTTCTCTCGTAAATTTCTTAAGACTTTTACATTAAATGAACCATCATCAGGCCAAGTTAAAACACCGTCGTTTTTAGTATAGCGTTCCCAACTATCAAACCATAAGACAGTATGATATCCATATTCACCTTCCATATACGCTGCAGGTGTTTTATACTTATGAAGTAGTTTACCACCTCGCGTTTCGATTTTCTTGTCAGGTGAAAATAAATTCTTAAATTTCTGAAATAATGTTGGCTTTTTCTCAACATGTTTAAAATGATAACTCATTTTTAGGAGTTAAATCTAATTCACAAAATCGTTCGTAAAATATTTCCGGGATGTTCCGAAAAACAACCAATCCGTGCGCGAAACACACCAACAAGCCAATGACAGTTGAGCTACGTCACTTTTCTGCTCAACCAATAAATTTGGAGTTTTTCCGAAGGACCAATCAGCTCACAGGCCGTCAGAGACTCAAGAGCCAATCAGAATATAGCTTGTGACGTAGGTCATCCAATCCCAGCGCGGCTCTGTGACGTACACAGCAGCTGCGGTTTCTTGTTTCTCACTCCTGGCGCTTACCCCTCCTTCACAAAATCTTTTCACAGCGCCATTTTAAGAACACTTTTCAGTGTAAATTAATTCTTAACAATGACTATAAAGACAACATCTGTTCGTTTCACTATTTAGGATAGTTTACATACATTCAAGTATCCACACTTCGGAATAGACGGCGCTATTCACACTAAGGATAATATTCAATTGTCAGTAGAGTAACCCTTACCCCACCCTTCTAACACGTATAATTATGAACTCGCTTTGCTCTGGACCCACCGCGAAGTGAAAGTTCTAAGAGTTCCACTTGAACATAAAATACAATTCAAACTCGCACTTTCACACTGAAAATTCCCTAATTTCAAACACACATGAAATCCGTACAGGACTCTCACCTGTTTATAGAAATCATGCACCGTTAGCAAAATAACGACGTTATCCGTACAGGGCTCTCACCTGTTTATAGATATGAAACATGTACCCGTACAGGACTCTAACCTGTTTATAGATAATCATGTACCGACGCTAATTTACCCTTCACTCAAGCTCGGATATAACTAATACTCTTATCACAGTGAGTTTTATGGAAGGCGCTTTGTCCCTATTCTCATGCTGCTCTAATTTCTTAGAAAACCCTCACTATACAAGATTCAGACCTAGCCCTAAAACTGTGCTGCTCGGCGACAACACTGTGGTACACGGCGATACCTCTTGTGATATTCGGCGATATCACTACAAACAGAACAGATGGCTTGCGTGACTAATTTCTCGCCACACAATCTATACCGGTATATCTTACAGATAGCACGAAAAACGAACTCAACATGTGTTAAAACATCGATCCTATTTCCATACCATAATATTTTAGTAACCCTTAGCAACCAACATATTACCTTGGTTACCCCTTAGCAACCATCAATTTCTGCTACCAGAGAATTGATCCAGCGGCCTATAGAAAATATATCATAAACAACGCTACCCAACTTCATAACCTATAAACAAAATTCTATACTAAATATGGACCCATTTATAAACCTGACATATTTTGGGCCTACTGAATCAGGTGGTCAGATTAAATCTATATACACATTATCTACAAACTATATACATTTTTATACATCTGCGAAAGGAATATTGTCATTAGAATAAAACGTAACCATTTAAATGACCACCATTGGCGACGTGATCTAGCTAATAGTAACCTACACTTCTGAATAACCAAGACCAGCTTGTTTGTCAAAAGTAAGATTTTATTTACTAAATTATGGTATATAAGTTGATAGTTTTATAAATGAATTTTATTTGCGATAGAGCAAGCATGATTTAAAGAAATATGAGAAAAATACAATTTAAGCAAGTGAATCAAAATCAAAGTGAATAATTAAAGTTTAGCATTTCTAAAACCTAATTCCCTAACTGAACTAAATAGATAGAAATTAAAGTAAAGTTCTTTGAGGATTCTTACGTACGTGCTCCAAGCAAAGTCCGTCAGCACTTCACCCTCATCGGAAAGTCAGAAAGCAGCAGCCAGCCCATCCCTAGGGGCATGACTTTTTATACCTTTCTATGCTAACTAAACTACGCAAAGGAAAGTTTTCAGAAATCTTCGACGTCCCATTGGCTGAGAGTGACAAGTGACATGTCACCCACTTTTCAAAAAGTTCCATTAAATCATGTTTCTTAGAGACCATTGTCCCTTCCGAGTGCAACCAGGAGCTTCCTGAGTTTGCAACAAATGTATTAAGTCATTCTCGCAGCGTCCATTGACTTTCAATTGACTTCCGCGGATGCCAAGTTAAGGCTGACAAAATGTTCACTTTCGACCTTGGCCATGTCCGACAGAATGATGACAGCACATTAGTTTTTGCTTTGTGAACGCAGCTTTTGACGGATAATTCAGAATGGGCGTCTCGTGACTTTTGCAGAATTACAAATCAGCTCTTTTCTGCGACTCAAGTGACTAGGCCCAAAAGCAGGCAACTTATGATTTCTAATATAAAACAAACACAAGAAAAGTATTAATGTAAGAAATAATGTAGATTCTGTATCCACCCCAGGATTTACTAATTAATTAACCCACCCGATTAATCAAAATGTTACCTAGCCAATGCAAACAAATAAAGCAGCGTTTATATCTACCAGTCTCCGTTATTCCATGAGACTTATATGCACCTAGAATAGTAGAAATGACATCACACAGACAAGGAAAAGCAAAACAAGCACATGCTTCTTTTAAGTTTGCAGCAGTTAGTAATGACAAAAACGAAAACAATAAATTATTTTATTATTTTGCACGAACAAAAAGATGCAACAATTATGCACGTTTATGAGCACACATGTTAGTCCCCCCATGTGTAAAGTTTAATCTAAGTTGTATTAGCACGACATATCACAAATCATTAATATTATTATTCATGTTATGGAAATGTGACTTTGCGAGTTTAAACAAAATTTTGTTTTCTATCTCGCTCCATCACCTTCACGTTCAGTGACGAAAAGTGTAAAAGGCTTACTGTAGTTCGGTGTAGCTAGAACTGGAGCTTGGCATAAAGCTTTCTTTAACTCATTGAAACTAAGTGTATGTTCAGATGTCCAAGGGAGGACAGTCGATACGGCTGCCTCCTGTGTCGTTAACTGTATCAGTGGCTTGGCTAGGAATGCATACTGAGGAATCCATTGTCTGCAGTAAGAAGTGAGGCCGATAAAAGCACGTACCTCCTTCTGGGTCTTGGGCTGAGGAAGACTCGCTATTAACTGGATACGGTCTGGTGTCAACTGCCTACCCCTCTTGGACAGCAAGTGGCCTAAATAGATCACTTGCTGGACACAGAATTGAAGCTTCGAAGGGGACACCTTGTGCCCCATCTCGGCAAGGAAATACAAGACTGTAAGGGATGCTCGCTCGCAAGCACGTTCAGAACGGGCTGTGATTAGTAGATCATCGACATACTGGAGCAGGGCAGTGTCAGTTGGCAGGTGAATGTTGTCTAGTTGTCTTTTAAGTGCTTGACTGTAAATACTAGGGCTTTCTGTGAAACCTTGAGGAGCTCGTGTGAACATATAGCTCCTTCCATTTAAACAAAATCCGAAAAGAAACTGGCTGTCTGGATGAATGGGGACACTGAAAAACGCGTTCTTGAGGTCTATGACTGTGAAAAATGAGGCTTCGGAATCAATGGCTGTCAATAGGGAAGAGATATCTGGGACAACTGGGTACTGGGGAATAATACATTTATTAAGTTCTCGAAGGTCAATCACTAATCGATATACTGGGGGTGCATTTGGATCAGTACGTTTCATGACTGGAATGATCGGAGAATTACATACATTGGAGTCAGTTTCTACAACTACTCCTTGAGCCATGAGCTCGTCAATAATTTTGGATAAGGCTGCTACAGCCTCAGGTGGCAATCTGTACTGTCTGATTCGTGGCAGGACTACACCTGGCTTGAGAGTCACACGATGGGGTGTGATTTGCATATAACCAACATCAGTTGGACCTTGCGCCCATAGATGCTGCGGGACATTAGACAATCTCGGATCAAAATCTCGTAATACATAGTGACCCTTGAAGTCACGTAGAAACAGTCGTATTCCCTCGGGGGAACAGCAAATAACTGCACCTAATTCTTTCAGTGTTTTAATACCTAACAGATTTTCTGGACATGACTTCGTAAGTAATAGATCAGTAGTGCGGGACAATGGACCTACTTCTAGAGTAACTGGCTTAGATATCTCGTTTACAATAGGCTTTCCTGAAAATCCAAGGGAAACATTTCTAGAGCCTGAGAGCGGAGCCCCTGGAACTTCGGCGTGGCTGATGGTGGTCCTACTTGCCCCTGTATCAATCAGAAACTTTCTGTCTTTCCCTAATACTTGACTATGAACATAGGGACCCTCTTGATCTACAGGAATCTCGATGAGAGGCAAGCCTACCTCCCTCTCTAGGCTGTTTCATGAATATGGCTGATACTCTGGATACTCGGACTGTGCATACTGGTACATCTGCTGTGTAACATGCTGTGTTGCAGCAATAGGCTGCGGTGCTGGAACTGTCTGTTGTGCATTCTGTGGCTGAAAAGTCTGTGAAACTTGTTCTTGTCTAGGCGGACGTGGTCTTTCTTTAGTCTTACCAGTAGCTATATTGTGTTTCAGAACTGCACACTCGTTTATATAATGACCTGGCTGTTTACAATAATTGCATGTCCCTTTAACGGGAACTGCAGGATGACTGGCTTGATTCGTACCCCTCTTCTGACTGTCTTGAGGAACAGATTGTGCAACTAGTACTTTCATTTTCGTGTCTTTCATACGTTTTCTTTCATGATCTTGCTCTTCTCTGATTCTATTCTGGTGGTACTGGAGCATCTGTAACATCTGGGACGGAGTATTAGCTTGCCAGGTACTTTCGACTTTCAAAACTCGATTCTTTACTTGGGGACTTGAATTCTCGACTAATTTAGTAACAAAAAGATGAGGGTATGACTCGCTACTCGTTTTCAATCCACTGTTTATAATAAAACACTTTTCAAATCTAGAATAAAAATCACTAGTGTCTTCGTCTTGTTTCTGTTTACAGGCTGAGATTGCATCCCAGTCTTCCTTTTTAGCGGCTAATAATCTAGGCAAAACTTGTATTAACAGTTCTGGTAATTCTTTACATTTCTCTCCTAGACCGGTACCTGGTACTCGTATCTTATCTTCAGCTTCTAGAACTGCCCAATCGATCTTTTTCTCTCCCACCTCCCAATCTTTTTCCTTGAGTTTCTCGTATACCCCTGCGGGCAACAGGACCTTTAACATTTTAATTATATCTGGATACGTGTATTCTCCCATACGGAGCATGTCTTTTAATTCTCGGTGGAACCCTGCTGGATCTTTGTCGTGACAAGGAATTAATTTCTTCATCTCTAAGAGTTCTATCTTTGTAATCGGGGTGTAAACAAACACTCGTTGCATTTCACCATCTGTTGTCCTGACTGGGTGTACTTCCCGTAACGGGTTCTGTCTATCTATGTAAAACGGTTTACTTTCTGGAGGTGAGACATGAACAAAATGCGGGTTCAAAAACGTTCTATATTTGTGGCGCTGTTCTAGGATGACACTAATTAAATCGGTACCTAAACCTTTCCATCTATACTGGAGTAACTCGTTCAGGACATCGTGTAACGGACCTGGATCAGAGTGTTGACCCTCATACAGAGTAATGAGGTGCTGGATCATATACATACCCACCAGTCGTTGCTCGGCTGGGGGCAATTTCAGAAACATTTGTGCCACTATTTCGTCTGGAAAAGTGGTAGAATCAGTAATCCATCGGACTGCTGATCGGACTAGTTCTTGTTCATGCATAGTACTTAACTCACTATAACCGATTCGTGACTTCAAAATGTGATCGGTAGCTTTAAATACTTGTTCTAGAGAACCTTGTTCTGGTGCTGGATGATGAAAAACTGTCTTGTGTTCTAGGCATAAATGGCGATCTGGAAATCTAGATTTTCCTACATACGCTATTCTAGTGGGATTCTCGTCGTCTACCTCTTCGGTAGAGTCATTTTCTTTCTCGCTTACTTGTGCTGCTTTACGTTGTTCGTGTAACTTTAGTATTTCTTTACGAATTTTCTTGTACATACTCTCTATACTACTGATAGTCTTGTGCTTACCCTCGGCTATATTATCACTCCACCTTGTCAGGATTCTCATTTCGGCCGGATCTTTAGTCGGGTAGTCTTGTTCTCTTATAAGACAATTAATCAGAAACTTTAATATCATGAGCTGGATCTCAGCTTTCCTTTGAGACATGGCTTCGCCAATACTTTCTGGATCATCCCCTGTACGGATGAAACGATATATTCTGTCTAGATCTCCTTTCATATCTGGTAGGGTGTCTAAATACCCGGTCACCCGTCTTACACGGATGGAATATATTACTGTACTATCATCGCCTGCAACCGGATCATAGCGGCATTCAGTAAGAGCTCGTCGGATATCTGCAACGGACTTAAATTTGGGCGTACGTTGTAACGCACATTCATGTAACTCGGCCAACGTTCTACGTTGGTGTGGTGGCGGGGTACCAGGAGGACCTCCTCCTGCGGCCCCTGAACTGGAATCGTCGACTGATACTCGTCGTACCGGTGCGGTGGGAAATTGTAATGTAGGCTGGACCGGGGGTACCGTAACAGGTACTCCGGTGTCTGGAGGAACAGGAATTGCCTGATTTACAGGGACTGGCGGAACAGGATTTGCATATTCCGGGACTGTGTCGTCCAAATAGGACGAGATGAAAATATCAGCTGCGGTTGGTTTGTGACGTAGCTTAGTCGGAACTAATGGTGGCGGAAAATTACTGGATGCCTCCGGGGTCGCTTTTGGCAAGCCCTCGGCAAGAAGAGGATACATACCCTTAATAAGGGCATGCCTCTGTCTGTCTGACTGTTCGGTTTTGACTCGTTCACCTATCTCGATTAATTCCCTTTCTTGGGCTCGTTCTAAAGATTCTCTACTTAATTCTGACTTTCTGATTTCTTTTTCGGTTCTCTTATGAGATTCTTTGCGCCATAACTCGGTGGCATCTTTCTGTGACTGTCTGGCTTTCTTTTTCCATAATGCTTCTTCTACTCGCATGATGCACTCGGCATCCCATGTGCCTGATACAGGCCATCTATACTTTTCCTCTAACTGTTTGGTATACTCTACCCATAAATCTAGATATAATATGGCACTTATGCCATGCTTTTGATACATAAAATGACCTGGACTGTCCCTAGGCGGGACAGGAACTGCTGCTTCTAGCAGACCTTTTCTGGTTTTTAACCGACGTAGTTTAGAAAATAAGGGCATGACTGAACTGTAACCTAGACACAATACGCAATTACAATACACAATGAACACGATAAATACTCCACATTCATACCACGACATTACAATACATGAAAAACATTTAAAATAACAGTTCGAACAGAATACTACCTGGAATACTGAAAACAGAATACATGAATTTTCTCGAGAAACAGAACTGACTAGAACAGAAACTAGATGTACTTGCTAAAACAGTACGAAACTCACCGGTCTCATAAAGAGACACGTTAGGACCCGCATCCACCAAAGTGGACACTTCGTTTTGGGTCTGTGTACCACCAACCCACGGACCAGAGTCAATTAGATTGACCCTGTCTAGATACTACCCCAGCAATGGTACTCACCGGGCAGCAAGAACGGAAGGCCTCGGACTGGACTGGACTGCTTCGACGCCGGACAGACGAACTTCGGACTTCTGTTACGGGTGGGCCTCCGGATACCTCGGACCTTGGACTCTCGGCTTGGGCTCTGGTCGGGACTCGCCGCGTTCCTCCACCGCCTCGTCTGGATGCTGGACCGCCACCTCCGTCTCCTCCGTGGGCCTGAGGGATACTTGAAGCAGAAATATCTGCCGGTGCGCAGAAGAGTTCCGTCACGGCTGCAGAGGGTCAGGGGGCCGGCGTGGCTTCGCCGGCGCGTGGGGAAAGGGCAAGTCCCTGTTCGGGCGCCATTATGTGGTAAATAAATAAATAATACCTCTATTTTTGAATGGATAAATGAATAACAGATAGCTCAATAAATAAGAGTCAAGATCCGAGGTAGTAGGAGTTTGCAGGTTTAATACAGCATAAAGGACAGGAACAGGACAACCTGCACAAGAACAGGATGGCAGGGCCCGGCAGCTGCCGGGGCTGGATATGGGATGAGCGCGCTAACTTTAATAACAGTACACAAGCATATATACTAAAACAGTTGCATTACAGTGAATACAATAGGCGGAGCAGTGGGTGTGGTCAATAGCAGTCGCGAAAGATAAGAGTGAAAGTGGGTGTAACAAGAGGCGTGTACATAGACATGTGATGTAAATGTAACAGAATATGTCATAAATGGGGCGGAAACATGGAGGGGGCTACCTAAGGAGCCGGGACCTCTAACCTAATGGTGCGCGCAAGCTGACAATGACGTGTTACTAGGAGAAGCTGGGGGCTATGAACTCTGTGCTAGGAGCAGAGACTGAAGTCTGGAGAGTCAGGGCGACATGTACCTAAACCCTATCTAGTATCTAATGTTTAGAGGACATGTTGATATAAACTAAAAGTCAGGAGGGGAGAGGCTAACAAACTCTAAGACTGGAGCATGCATTATTCTACATGTAGTGCGTGATGAAGAATATTAAATGACCATTAATACAGTATTTCTCTTACATGGAGACGTAAAGGCTAGACAATGACGGAAACTATTGATGCGATTCAGTAGCTTAGGAATGCAGAGAAGGAGGGCTGGACTGATAACTAGAATCATAACATACTCTTGGCAGACTCAGAGGCAGAGCCAGGCCGAGCCGGGCACTGCGAGGCAGGAAGTAAGTGAAGGGTCGAGGATACAGGTGGGGGCTGTATCGCTCCTCAGCGAGGGTTCAGGAGACAGAAGCTGAATCTGGTGTCCGGGCCCATTTGAGGCCTAGAAAACGGGGACTTTACAATGAAATAACGTGCACACTGAGAAACGTGGCAACGTAACTTTACATAGGCCTAATATTCGTAGTATTCACGAGAACTGGAAACTGGCATACTAGAGATGGACACAACTATAATTGCGTCTTTAATCGAACATGGGGAATACATATGCACATTAATCATGCACACATAACATAAGATGGAGGACACGTAGGGACACAGAACATGGCAAAATTTACTTTTCCACATACTGGCGGTCGCCAGTAGGTATATATAGTTAGGATTTTTTCTCTATGGGATTTTTGAAAATTCTATGTCTAATAACTTTGGCGTTTGTGGACGGAATTGGCTGAAATTTTCAGGAAAATGGAACATTTTGTTTCTGAGCAGCCCCTGAAAATTTGGGGGGGGGGGTTCGTCAAGGGGGGGCCGAGAAAAAAGGGGGTCCCAAAACGCGTTTTTCCCATGTTAATTTCCATAGGGCGGTTGGCCTCACTTTTAGCCCGAACGGCTGAATGGATTTGCACGAAACTTGGCAAAATTGTAGGGACTGTTAGCCTGATGTGCCTTTGCTAGGTCTCAATATATGTGCTCCAGTGAGTTTTGACAAATTAACGTTCAAAAAAAAATATATATCTGTAAGCGCGCTCCGGGCAGCGCTCCGGTTCGCGTACCTGACGCGTAACGGAACTTCGCGAAGCGAAGCTGATTGGCTCTCCGGTGTCTGTCAACATTCTAAACAGTCCGGAGCGGCCGCCATCTTGTCTCTCGGTAGGATCGAGAGACAAGAGGAGGCCAAAACAAAGGGGGAAATGACCATAAGGGGGCCTAGTAGATCCTCCCTGACCCCCTAGGTTTGATGTGGAGGCTTTAAAAGGGACCCGCGGGGCAAAAAAAATAAAAAATAAATGTTGTTTTTTTTGCGTGGGGAGCGCCCGGTATGCGCACCGGGAAGCGGTCTGGGGAGCGTACTATAAGGAAAAAAGAATGCTAGACTATGATATTTTGAAATATTGTATGTTTATTGATTGTTCTTTTTGTTGTTTTTATTTTTTTTTATTTTTATTTAAGTAGCAGTATTTATGATTATTAAATATAAATTTATTTTTGGGATTGTGCACAGTATACTATAAGTCTGACTTTACATTATAATCAATTTGGTACTAGTTTATGAATTACATATAAAAATGGTTAAAGACTCAAACAATTTTTTAATATTAAATATAATTTTATTTTTCTGATTTTTTTTCAAAATTTAATAGAACGTCTAACATTTGACTGTCCGATATGTCTTCTTTTTGACTGAACATAACTTCCCACATTTGACCGTCCTCATATTGAAGTAAGAAATCCACAGATTCTACACATTGTAGAAGTTCATGGTCTCGTGATTCATCCATGAATTCCAAGTCAATGGGTTCAATGATTTCCTCATTGTTCATGTCTAGGACAATTTCAAAGGAAACGTTCTGTTCTCCTTCCATTTTTGTGCTGAAATTTGCATAAAAAATAAATATATCAGTAGAGATAGGGCACTGTTGGGTTTAAGTTCAGATGGGTACTTTTTTCTGGCGTGAAGTAGTACTATTAAAAAGTGCTTGTGAAAAAGCCTTAGTAAATTCATAATTAGACCACAGAAACCTAAATCAATCCATAATTATAATAAAGAAGCCTTTCTCAATGTCTAACTCTTACAGAGGGATAGTATATAACTATCTGAAAATGTTTTCAAATTTATAAAATAACATCTTACCTTTTAAAAACAAGTTTAAGTTGTGAGTGAAAATGATCTTGCAATGTAGTTCAGGAAGTAGTAGTCAAAATGGCTGTGTTTCTCTCTCTTTTTTTATATATATTCAGGTACATAACCAATCAAATGTCAGGTAAAAAAAGTAGAAAATGAAAGTAACATTTTAATTGGTTGTCAATTCCAACACTTCAGATGTGTTTTGTGAAGTAATTTACCTCAGGGTATTTAGAGAGGTCTACAGGCTAAATGGCTAAATGGAATTTCAATCAAATTTGTGAAAAGGGTAGGGATTGGTATGTAGTATGAGCTAATCTATATTTGGTGAAAGTGTCTTCAGTCATTTTTCTGTAAATTACTTTCCCACCTTTTTTAATGGAGCGCTTCCCGGTGAGTGCCCCGGTACGCGAACCGGCAGCGTTACGGGAGTCCTCCATTTTGTATTACGGTAGAATTGAGATACAAGATGGAGGGCAAAAAATTTTCAGAATGGGTAGAAGGGGGCACGGTAGACGTATCCTGACCCCCTAGGTTTTCTGAGGGTGGCTGAGGAGGTCCATATGTGCGGAAAAAAAACATTTTTTTAAAACTTTTCGCGCGGTTAGCGTCCGGTGCGCGTACCGGGTAGCGCTCCGGTGCGCGTACCGGGTAGCGCTCCGGGGAGCGTACTTTGGTGAAAATTAGTAAAAAAAAGTTACATTTAAAATTTGTTTATGGTGATCATAGTTAGGGTAGCTCTGAGAAGAGCTTTTGGGTTTATGGTAGATTTAGGTACTTATAAGTAGGTACCAATGCACAGTCTTAAATTCAGAATGAAAACTCTGTTCCCCTCATCTGAGAAGTGAACTCCATCTCCTCTGTAGATATCTTGCATGTAGTAACGCAAGTTATTGTTGTAGATGCAGCCCATTCCATGGTCTCTCATGTAAGCTGAAACAGACTTATTTACATGCTTCCTCGATTTCTCAATTTGTGGAAAAAATTGGTTTGACCACCTCCATTTCTGTCTTTGGCATATATTTGATTATACCAAGGCAGTTTGAGGAAAAAGTGCCATCAATTGCTCAAAGGTGTCCTTTAAAAGCATTTCCAGACCTACCCCAGTCAAAGTGCCCAAGTCATTACCTCCACAGTGCACAATCAACAGGTCAGGTTTTGGCAAATGCAAAAAGGTTTTCACCAATGGTATCAATTGGTGACATTTTAATCCTCTGTGGCCAATCCACTTAATTTCCACATTTTGTAAATTGAGGTTAGGTAAAATGTTGTTATCAGCATACCTTTGAGCCCAGTAGATGTAACTATGTCCAACAATCCAGACAGAAAACATGGTGAGAGAAGGTTCTGCTGCAGTCAGATGAAGTCTGGCAATGAAATGGCAGTTGGAAAAATAAGAGTTTAAAATGAAAAAAACTGTGGAGTTTCTGTGTTAATGAAGCAGTAGCATTGATTGGTGGATTTTGATTGCTGAAAACAGAAAGTTAGGGTGCATGGATGAGTTCTTTGAAAGATGTAATTTGAATGGTCAAGAAAAAAATCATTTAATGAAACATTGCACTGGATATGCAGGTGTACTGAGAGTTCAGAGTTCAATTGAAACATTGGTGTGTGAACTTGCAAACATCAGAGGTCTTTCAGGAGGTGGTTGCTATGCAAAAAAGGCAGAAAGGGCAGAGGGGGGAAGGGTGTTGATTTGAAAAAAGTGAGGGAAGAGTTTTGATTGGGTGACATGAGAGATATGTGTGATGAATTACAGCATTTCTGTGCTTTTTATGGCTGCAGCCTCTGGAGTGCATACCTTTTGCTCTGCTAAAGACAAATTGGTGTGTGTTTGAGACTGTTTTGAAAATCATAAAGTATTTGCTAAGGTGAGAAAAGATTCATTTAATTTAGATAGAGAATAGTATGCTTTAGGGAGAAAATTATGAAGAAAGTTGTGTATTTAAAATGTTGCTTTTAGTCAAGTGTTTTACAAATAGATTTTGTTTCTTTGAGTTACATAGCCATGTTAAAAGTGATGCAAAAATAGTGCACGGGTCTTACAAAAATACTTTCATGTGTCTTAGGGCATTTTAACTCAGTTCCCTATGAATGTAGGAATATAATTGCTTTATAAGATGTGTTTAAAAACGTTTTTTGAAATCAATTAGGTTTCTTGATATGTACTGCTAGAGTTTCATAGGTTGCTTGGGGCATATTTACAAGGCTTTTGAGTTCTTTTGATGTAAATTATTCTCATTTTATTTTAAGACATTTCCTTGTGGTGCAAGGTCCTTGTAAATACGTCCCCATGTGTGCTTGGCAAATTTAGATTTTGATTCTTTGAGTTACATAGCCATGTTAAAAGTAACGCAAAAATGATGCAAGGGCCTTAAAAAAACGATTTCATGTGTCATAGGGCATTTTAAGTCATTTCCCGATGAATGTAGGTATATAATTGATTTAGATGCTGTGTTTAAAAACGTTTTTTGAAATCAATTAGGTTTCTGGATATGTAGTGCTAGAGTTTCATAGGTTGCTTGGGGAATATTTATAAGGCCTTTGAGTGTCTGATGTTATTTTTCCCATTTAAATTTAAGACCTTTCCCCGTGGTGCAAGGTCCTTGTAAATACGCCCCCATCTGTGCTTCACAAATTTAGATTTTGATTCTTTGAGTTACATAGCCATGTTAAAAGTGACCCAAAAATGGTGCAAGGGCCTTAAAAAAACGCTTTCATGTGTCTTAGGGCATTTTAAGTAATTTCCCCTTGAATGTAGGTATATGATTGATTTAAATGATGTGTTTAAAAACGTTTTTTGAAATCAATTAGGTTTCTTGATATGTAGTGATAGAGTTTCATAGGTTGCTTGGGGTATATTTAAAAAGCATTTGAATCCCTTTGATGTTATTTTTCCCATTTTAATTTAAGACATTTCCCCGTGGTGGAAGGTCCTTGTAAATACACCCCATGTGTGCTTGGCAAATTTAGATTTTGATTCTTTGAGTTATATAGCCATGTTCCATACAGTGCTCACCTTCTGCGTAGTCTTTGATATGCTAGACTCCATCTGCACAATGACATACCTAAGCAAAGGAAACACAGGTGATGTGATTGTGAAATGAGGAAAAGAAATTCCACATTTTTCAATTACATCACCTGTGTTTCCTAACTTTACGAATAACATTGTGCAGATGAGGTTTAGGCCTGTACACAGACACAGAAGAGGTCTGGCCTTTGTTCAAGAGTGAAGTGGACATCACTTGCTTCAATGGTAGGCCTGCACATGTATTATCTCCTCTGTACTCTTCAACAAGCTTAAATTTCATCTGCAACCCTGAGTAGGCCTCACCTCAAACAAACCTCTGAATAGGCCACACCTTATCGTCATCCTGAATCAATCATTTAAAATGTTAGGGACAGATTTATGATAGCCGTGTGCCTCTTTTGCGCCACTGTGCGTCACTTTTGTGACGCAGCGGCGGTGCAAAAGATTTGCTATGTGGCGACATATTTACAACTTGATGCATCTAGGCAGATGTGTCATGCTGTAAAAAAAACGCGTTCATGTGTCTTAGGGCATTTTAAGTCATTTCCCCTTGAATGTAGCTATATGATTGATTTAAATGATGTGTTTAAAAACGTTTTTTGAAATCAATTAGGTTTCTTGATATGTAGTGATAGAGTTTCATAGGTTGCTTGGGGTATATTTAAAAAGCATTTGAGTCCCTTTGATGTTATTTTTCCCATTTTAATTTAAGACATTTCCCCGTGGTGGAAGGTCCTTGTAAATACACCCCCATGTGTGCTTGGCAAATTTAGATTTTGATTCTTTGAGTTATATAGCCATGTTCCATACAGTGCTCACCTTCTGCGTAGTCTTTGATATGCTAGACTCCATCTGCACAATGAGATACCTAAGCAAAGGAAACACAGGTGATGTGATTGTGAAATGAGGAAAAGAAATTCCACATTTTTCAATTACATCACCTGTGTTTCCTAACTTTACGAATAACATTGTGCAGATGAGGTTTAGGCCTGTACACAGACACAGAAGAGGTCTGGCCTTTGTTCAAGAGTGAAGTGGACATGACTTGCTTCAATGGTAGGCCTGCACATGTATTATCTCCTCTGTACTCTTCAACAAGCTTAAATTTCATCTGCAACCCTGAGTAGGCCTCACCTCAAACAAACCTCTGAATAGGCCACACCTTATCGTCAACCTGGATCAATCATTTAAAATGTTAGGGGCATATTTATGATAGCCGTGTGCCTCTTTTGCGCCACTGTGCGTCAGTTTTGTGACGCAGCGACGGTGCAAAAGATTTGCTATGTGGTGACATATTTACAACTTGATGCATCTAGGCAGATGTGTCATGCTGTAAAGTCCTGTGCCACATGAAACCGATGCAGCAGTGATGCAAAAGATGCACCATGTTGCAAGGCAGGCCTCACTTCATCTCCAACAAGATACCGTCAGTTTAAACTGTAAACATTTAGGACTGTGTAGGGGGCATGGAGAAGCTGAATCTTCTGTAAATGTCAAAATTGTTGTATACAGTGCTCAACTTCTGTGTACTCTTTGATATGCTAGACTCCATCAGCACAATGAGATAACTAAGCAAAGGAAACACAGGCGATGTGATTGTGAAATGAGGAAAAGAAATTCCACATTTTTCAATTACATCACCTGTGTTTCGTAACTTTACGAATCACATTGTGCAGATGAGGTTTAGGCCTGTTCACGGACACAGAAGAGGTCTGACCTTTGTTCAAGAGTGCAGTGGACATGACTCACTTCATTGGTAGGCCTGCACATGTATTATCTCCTCTGTACTCTTCAACAAGTCTAAATTTCATCTGCAAACCCTGAGTAGGCCTCACCTCAAACAAACCTCTGGATAGGCCACACCTTATTCCATCCTGAATCAATCATTTAAAATGTTAGGGACAGATTTATGATAGCCGTGTGCCTCTTTTGCGCCGCTGTGAGTCACTTTTGTGACGTAGCGGCGGCGCAAAAGATGCGCTATGTTGCGACATATTTACAACTTGATGCATCTAGGCAGATGTGTAATGCTGTAAAGTCCTGTGCCACATGAAACCTGCGTCAGGTTTCATATAGGCGTTTTGTTGCAGGGTGGGCATTTATTTGCATGAAAGCCCTGTAAAACTAACACAGTGAAATTTAGAAGATTTCACTGAGTCAGCTTTATGGCATTGCTGAATCAAATCCTTACGCCTGTTTGAAACAGGCATAAGGAGTGATGCACCATGCAATGTGTGGCTTGCTCCTGTGCATTGCAGTAGACATGTCGCGCTTACGACGTGATTCCTGCAATGTGCTGCTTTTGCGGCACAGATGTGTGACGCATCTGTGCTGTTTTTACTCAATGGTGCTCCACATTGTAAATACGGCACACCATGGGTGGCAGAGCAGCGGTGCACATTAACTGGTGCATCCCTGGGGATGCGCCAGTTAACATAAATCTGCCCCTTTACATTTAAGTATGAGCAGGGGACACAGAGTCGGTGAGGCTTATCCAAGGTTAAGAAGAGATGAGTCCTGTTCACTGAAAAATTGGACATAGGCCTCACCTCCTCAGAATCGCTGGACATGGCTAAATAATAGCTGCAAAATGTTACTCTTGTTAAACAATTTTACTATTATAGTCTCTGAGATTTGTCTCTTACTCTGCAACATCTCATTGTTGTTCTCTTTCTTTAAAGATAACGACAACATCAACCATGAGTGATAATGAGCAATCCGTTGATCTCGATCTTATCGTTGAACTTGTCATTGAAACGTCAGTGGAAGTAGATCCCTTAGATGATTTAAATCCTGAGGGTGATGAAGAACATGATGAGGATGCCGATTTGTCAGAATTGTATGACATAGGGTGGGAAGCTGACCTGCTTGAGCCTATGGAACTATAAACATTTATTTTTAAAATTTACTGGAAATAAAAAGTAAAAATGTAAACCGTTTCATTTAAAATTAAACACAACTTCAAAAACAGGTTATGTGTAGTGTCTTTAATAAAATAGTATAATATGCTCATAAAATTAGATCAGATTCACATATAAAACAGCACAGGTAAAATGTAGAAGCATTCCATTTCTTTCCTACTATTTGTGAATACTAAATTTGCCAATGCACTAAAAATTATTCTATGTAAAAATGACAAGTAGTGTGTTAAATTTTTGACGACTGTTATTGATTTACTGTTTGGTAATAGTGGTTAATAACATTTTTTATTATATTTTACCACAGATTCAACTGCAGATCATTTCGAAATTAGAGAATGCCGTCTAAGGATAGAATCCGAAAGGCTACAAAACGTCAAAGACAGCAGCTTCATAGATTGTTGCAGCAGTCCTCTACAAAAAATACCTTGTCAAGTCACCAAGAAAGCTCCGGGTAAGACAACGAAATCATTCATAAGAAACATTTGTAGAAAAAAAAGTAGTACTACAGAAAATGTTTTAGTCCAGAAAAAGAAAAGCAATTTAAACGGAAAGGAAAGGCCAATCAAAAATGTTACTGCTAGAGCAGGAGATAACTCTGTGCATGATAGTAGAAGGAAACAACAGTTTAGGGACATTCGTAGACGAATGTTCCGCAACAGGATAATTGGCAATTTGTTAAAAAATATTAAGAAAGGTCAACAGAAAGTTGTTTTTTATGAGAGAAAAAAAAAGTTGAGAAAGTTATTGATCAGGCATTTGAAATTAAGCAAAAGTTATTTATTTTGATAATCAATAGAATTAGGAAGCTAAACAAGGCAATTTATGATTTCAAAAGAAATAGTAGATGGAAGAGAATAGTTAATCGTAGTAATTTTTGTGAAGTTTTTTCAGGAGAATGGATGCATAGTTCAAGTTGTGAGGCATTTTTTAATGAGGAGAGTTATTTCCAGGATAATGATTTGGTGCATGCAGTTGACACCAGTGGTCGAGCTTATGAGGTGAAAGATGGTTGTCCAGTTGAAAAAGAAAAACTTGTGACAACAGAGGCAGAAGAGGTGTTAGGTAATGAGGTTTTAGGAAGACGTCCTAAGGGACCTGTGTACACCTGGAAGTGTAGTAGTATTTGCAGTGTGCGACCGGATTCCATCAATTTGCTTTGTGATTTTGTACGGACATTTAATAAGAAAAGTTTGAAGCAGAAAATGATGTTGTTGCAAGAATTAGATCCTTGCAGAGTGAGAGAAGTGACAGGTTTGCATGGTCATTCACTGGCTTGTCTTTCCAGGAGAGTATGCCAGAGTGTTTTTCATCATTTCAGGATGCTAGCAGTGCATCATAATAAAGTGAGGAAATTAGTTAGAATGTTGTATTATGCTAAGAGTCCAGCAAGTATGCTTAAACAATTATGCACTGCTCTTTTGCATGGTTCTGAAATAGATGTGAAGAATATTTGTGAAGAAATTGAGTTTTGTTACTTTGGAAGTAAAGAGGAGAATGTTGAAATTGACCCAGAAGAAGAGGGTAATGTGAAAGATAGTGTACAGGTTTCCAGTACAGATAATTTTCAGAAGGAAATTGCCACGTTTCAGGTGAAATCAAGTGAGAGGCCTAATTTCACTTGTGTGTGTTGTCGACGCACTTATTATAAGAATCAGACTAAGTTAGTGGATTTATATGCAAAAAGTGAAAGGGAAAATAATAGTGAATGGAAGGATTTCGCAACATACTTGATGGTAGAAAATTGTTTTGATTTGGGATCGGATCAACGTGTGTGTACTTATTGTTGTAACAAATTAAATCAAAACCAGATGCCTGCTAGAGCGGTTCATAATAATCTGGAATTGGTTGAGATTCCTTCTGAATTGAAGGATTTAAATACTTATGAATCTATTTTCATTCAAAGTACCCATCCCTTTCAGGCTATTGTAAGAATGGAGCCAAAGACAGGGAAATTGCCTCCATCAGATTTACAGAGAGGATTAAAGGGAAGAGTTGTTTATTTGCCTCTAGATTTGAAGAAAAACATTAATACAATTGGTGTAGAAAAAGTGGAAGAGGAACCTCTGGTTATCTTAGTTAATGGGGTTCCGACAAAGAGTAAGAAAATATGGCAAGATTTAGTGGATGTTAGGAAAGTCAAAAAGGCAACATTGTATTTGAAAAAAAATAATAAGTACTATAAGAATGTATATGTTGCAGAAGAGGAAGTAAGTGAAGAAGAGGATAGCGATTTGTGTGCTGGTCAAATTGAGAAAGTAGAACCCTCTAAAAGTGAAGAAATATATGAACATTATAGTGTTCATCCTTTGCATTCCAAGGAAGTCATGGGGAATGCTATTGAGTTGTTTCAAATGAAACAAGCCAAAGGGAGTCCCATTAGTGTTTGGGAGGAAAGTTTGGAAGCTCGGTGTATCCCACAGCTATTTCCAACAGGTCAAGGAGGAAGATATGATGAGCGACCTCATCAAATTCCTGCTTCTGAATACCGGACTTTACGATTGTAAGCAGAAGATCCTAGGTTTCGACAATGCATTCCCTATTTGTTTAATCTCCTGTTTGAAAGCGATCTGTCTGGACTGTCATATGCAGTGAACCACATCTTGAAAAGTGGTATACAGATGCAAAACATCTCGGCAAGTGACTTTATGGATAAAGTCAATGTGCAAGACAGTATTTTGGATTCTCACCTGATTAATCTCATGGCGTGTCAGCGTGGTACTAATGAGTACTGGTACCGTCGTCATGGTGATTTAAAATGTATGCTGAGGAACTTAGGAAATCCCACATGGTTCCTCACTCTCAGCTGTGCCGAGTATGGCTGGGAAGACTTACTTGAATTTCTACGAGAGGCAAATGAAAACATTGAAAATATCGAATTCAAGACACCCGGAGAACTGTGCTCTTTGGATCCAGTGAATGTATGCAGGTACTTCAATCATAGATTTGAAGCTATGATGTCTTTCATCATGAATAAGAAGAATCCACCTCTTGGAGAGGTGTTGGATTTCTTCTGGAGAAAGGAGTACCAAGCAAGAGGCGCTCCTCATATACATATGCTGCTGTGAATCAAGGATGCACCTAAATTTGGAACAGATCCAGAAGACTTAGTGATGAGTTTCATAGAACAGTATTCTACATGTGCTGTTCCAAATGCAAAGGAGAACAAAAGCCTAAGAGAACAAGTTCTACGCTTCCAAAGCCATCGTTGTGGAAAGTACTGTCGTCGTAAATTCAGAAACAAGGACAAGTTCTACACCAAATGTCGTTTCACCTTTCCACGACCGGTGATTTCTAAAGGAAGAGTAAACAGTTTGATGTCTTCGCTGCGACATAATGTGATGAAGAAATCACCTAAAAACACATACAATTTGAAAAGGAACGAAGAGTCCAAGTACATCAACGACTACAACCCAGTGATTTTGTCCATGTGGAATGCTAACATGGATATACAGTTTGTGGCTGTATGGCTGTGGCTCGGTATGTGACATCTTACATCACCAAAAAAGAAAAGACAGAATTGAAGGTTATGTGGGAGGACATTTCCCATGAAAAGAGCCTCAGTAAGAAGTTGTACAGTTTCAGTCTGAAGATGTTGTCACATCGAGAAATCGGAGCTTACGAATGTTCTGACCGGTTGTCTTCAGCAAGTCTCAATGCCAAATCCAGGAGTATCGTTTGGGCGAGTCTTGGTCTTGCTGCAACGCGTAATCGAGTTCTGAAACCTGTGCGGGAAATTGAGTATTTGGCGGAAAAGGAGCCAAACAGTACCGATATTTTGAAGACCAACATGTTGGATACATATTATCCAAATAGAAGCAGTCACCTCGAGAATGTTTGTCTGTATGAGGTTCTACAAAATTACATATTCAAGAGGAACATCAAAGAAGATATTGATAAAGGAGTGTATGCTGTAATTGGAAGTGAGGGATGCCTGGTCAAGCAAAGAAAATGCCACTTGGTAAACCATCGAAAATTGAGTGGCGAATCTCCTGAAAAAAAGGAGTTTTTCTATTTAGCACTTTTGCAACTTTTCAAGCCTTGGCGTGCAGAAGAGGAACTGCTTGGAGATTTCCTCTGTTACGAAGACTCTTTCACTTCCGCCAAGGAGACCATAGAATGTCCTGTTTTTCCCAAATATCTAGAAATGTTGAATTGCTAGAGACAGTTCTCAGGACAGTCAGATTTCTGTTTCATTGAGTCAGGATCCACTAGGAGGACCAGTTATCGAAAATGAAGCTGCCACTGCCATGAATGAAGTGGAAAGAGCCATGGCACATGCTCAGGAGGATGCAGTTAACTTAGAAGACTTGGAAAGACAACTCAACGTTGAGCAGAGGACAATATATGACGAAGTTACCAACCAAATTGATCATGGATTAAGTCATGAGAAGAAAGAGTGCTCATGTACGTCGTTGAAGGCTGTCCGACTGTACGTGAGTGGAGAAGCGGGAACTGGAAAAAAGTTTCCTCATTAAAGCAATTTCATGTTATTTGCAGGAAAGGACTGAGTCATCGCTGTCTTGTGTTGTCACCGCTCCAACTGGACTGGCAGCACATAACATTAAAGGTATTACTTTGCATCGTCTACTGATGCTGCCAGTGGAGCATGATAACAAATTACAATACCACAAGTTATCTGGAGATGCTTGTTGTGAAGTTTCAAGAGTCTTGAAGAAAATGAAACTTCTTATCATTGACGAAGTAAGCATGGTTTCCAATCTCATGCTTGCCTTTGTGCATTTGAGAATGCAAGAAGTTCTCAAAACAGAGTATGATGTGTTATTTGGTGGCAAACACATCATTGTTTTCGGTGATCTTCTGCAGCTGACACCAGTAAAAGGACAACCTGTGTTCAAAATGCTCACGCATGAAGATACCAGGAAGTGCCTAGGGAGCATTGGCAACGTTAATATATGGTTAAACTTCAATTATGCTGAACTGCGTGAAAATATGCGTCAGGCGAAGGATGAAGATTACAAGAATATTCTACAAGATGTTAGAATTGGAAAAGTCACCGAGCATGGGAAAGAAGCTTTACATGCACGATTACTGTCAAATTTGTTTCCAGAAAAAGACGTTGTGCCTGAGAATATTTTTCAGAAAATTACTGAGAAGAAATCTGGAATATGTTTGATGCCAACTCTTGCAGAATGTGCCATCTTCAACAACAAAATGTTGCATTTAGAAAACCAAGAGATTGTGAAACTGGAAGCTATTGACAGAGTAGAGCATATGGGATCAACAATTATTTTGTCTGAGAATTTGAAATCAAAATTGGATTCATTAGAGAAGACTATATCTAAAACTGCAGGTTTTGAAAAGACTCTGAATGTGTGCTTAAATTGCCATATAATTTTAAGATGGAATTTACATGTTGAAAGAGGTCTGGTAAATGGATCAATGGGTAATGTTGTTGATTTTGTGAAATACAGAAATAGAGATGGAATTGAATTTTTAAAAATTAAATTTGATGGCATTGAGGAAGTACAGCTAATTGGTCGTTGTTCTGCTAGGTTTTTGCTTGTAAAAGACTTATATGTTCGCCGTAAGCAGTTTCCTGTTTGCTTGGCATATGCGGAGACAATCCATAAATCGCAAGGTTTAAGTGTAGACAGTGCATTGGTGAATATTGGCAGTTCTGTGTTCAAGGAGGGTATGGCATATGTGGCATTGTCACGAGTTAGAACTTTATCGGGATTGTACTTGATTGAGTGTGATGTCACAAACATTTGTGCGGATCTAGATTGTGTTAAGGAATACAATAGGTTAAGAAGAGAGTATGCGCCACATTTGCCTCAATATCCTTTGTTTGAGAAACGTGTGGTAGGCCGGAAACGAAGAAATGTGACCAATAGTAGGGAGGTTGTAGCAAAAAGACGAAAAGTCGATGAACCTGAAATTATAAGCAGAAAGAAAAAGGATTCTGTTGAAGATGTTGTTGGTTTTCAATTTGAAAACAGTTCTGGTGTCAACTGCTATGCTAATGTAGTGGTTAATGTTTTGTTTTCTCTAGAAAATGTAAAAGAAGAGATTGTGGTCAATTCGGATCAAAGATTTTGCAGTTTGTTAAATTCTATGTTAGAGAAATTTAGCACTGATAGAACAAAAATAGAAAGTGTGTCTGAAATTCGAAATCTGTTAGACAGATGTTCAGGTCAAACACAATTCTCTCAAAATATTCAGCAAGATTGTCAGGAGTTTTTAATGTATATGCTTGATGTATTGCATGCTGAAGGTGTAGATGTAGATCACCTGTTTGGGCTTTCTTATCAATGGCAGCATGTCTGCGAGAACTGTAGGGTATCAAGTACTACTAGTGTAGACTCAGAAAGATTTATATATTTAACTTTGCCAGACAGTAAATCAGTGTCTTTTAATAAGCTAGTAAAAGCAGCTGATCACAACATGGAGTGTAGCCAATGTAAATCTGAAATGTTGTCAACATTATTTATACGAACATATGGCCAGTATGTCATTTTAATGTTCCAACGATGTAGGCCTGATGGAACAAAATTGACAACCTTAATTAAAAATGTTGTGGCTTCGCAGTTGTCAATATCAGGATGGACTTTTGTAACTGCAGCAATTATATATCATGACGGTCCTTCAATAACATCAGGACATTACACAGCTTATTTAAAGTCTAGAAATGGCTGGTCATTCTGCAATGATTCTGTTTTAACTTTCAAAAAAAATTGCCTTTTGACCTTAAAAATTCTTACCTGGTGTTTTTAAAACCAAAATTTTAGGGAAGGAATCTCGGGATTTGCTCTGAGGAATTTCAAGAGGTTCTAATGGCTCCTACATAATTTGGCCTTGAGGATAAGTGTAGTACAGAGTCAAAAGTTATTTTTGAGTTTTAAATAGTTCCTGGAAAAAAAGAAGGTTTTCTTACAGAAAGTGGTGGGCACGGATTAGTTAAAGGACAACAGAGTATTTCCCAAAGCAAACGGTGTTCTTACCATAACACTTGACGTCATGGAAAAATAACTGCACTTTGAATGAGTTCAGAAAAACTGTTTCTTTTAATAAGCTAATTCAAGCAGCCAATAAAAACATGGAGTAGAGGTAATGTAAGTCTGCAATGCTGTCTAGATTATTTGTCCAAACTTTTGGTTATAATGTCATTTTAAAATTCCAACTATATAAACCTGATGAAAGTAAGTCTTCAACTTTAATTACAAATGTTGTGGCTACACAGTCGTTGATTTTAGGAAGAACATTTGTAACTGCAGCTAATATATGACATGATGGTCCTTTGACAAGATCCGCTTATTACACAGCTTATTGAAAATGTAAAAAAAGCTGCTGTTTCGGAAATGATTCCCATTTGACTACGATACAATGTTGCCTTTTTACTTAAAAATATTCTTACTTTCTGTTTTCAGAAAAGAGAATTTAGGGTAGGTAACTGGCCTATAATGATTCTAGGGGTTGATATAATTTTATCTACTGTTTTAAATTGCTTTGTGATTAAAAGTGATGTAGAGAATTAAATAATTGTAGTAGTCATAGAGGTAGTGTAAGTCTGCTTCATAGTAAGCAGTATCAGTGTCATAGGAAATGTAGAACATGAGTCAGCAAGAAGGGTAAGATATTACTAGTACATGATTGGGAAAGTGATCTTGAACGATTTCTTTCTGAAAGTTGCGGAAACACAAAATGACGGGATTTGCTTAGAAGAATTCCAAGAGTTATAAATGGCTCTTACACGATTTGGCCTTGTGGAAAAGTGCGGTAGAGAGCGAGAAGTAATTTATTGTATGTAACATATTTGTCAAAACGATGAAGCTTTTTTTTCAAAAAGTGGCGGGCTGAAAATAATAACAGCACAACAGTGTAAGCTGTTCATAGGATATTCTTCGACGTCATGGAAAGTAAGTTACTTTTGAGGAGTTCTGATTTCTGATTGGTTATGTTATATGGGTTTTTTAAACACAATCATTTTGATTGTGTTTTTTTTCCCCGCTGTTATATGATGAATACCTTCAAGTCACTGTTTTTAGTGAAATTTGATAAATTCTGAGAACAGCAAAAATAAACCATTTAACATGTATAATTAATTCTGTACTTTTTGTATTTATGATATACATTTAGAACTGTGTAGTAGGCATGGAGAAGCTGAGGCTTCTGTAAGTGTCAAAGTTGTTGCATACAGTGCTCACATTCTACGTAGTCTTTCATATGATAGACTACATCTGCACAATGAGATACCTAAGCAAAGGAAACACAGGTGATGTGATTGTGGAATGAGCTAAAAAAATTGCACGTTTTCCAAATACATTACCTGTGTTTCCTAACATTACACATCACATTGTGTAGATACGGTTTAGGCCTGTTCCAGGAGACAGAAGAGGTCTGACATTTGTTCAAGAGTGCAGTGCACATGACTCACTTCGTTGGTAGGCCTGCACATGTATTATCTCCTCTGTAGTCTTCAACAAGCCTAAATTTCATCTGCAACCATGAGTAAGCTTTACCTCAAACAAACCTCTGGATAGGACACACCTTATTGGCATCCTGAAACAATCGTTTAAAATGTTAGGGACAGTTTTATGATGGCTGTGCACCTCTTTTGCGCTGTCATTGCGTCACTTTTGTGAGACAGCAGCAGTGCAAAAGATGCACCATGTTGCAAGATAGGCCTCACTTCATCTCCAGCAAGATACTGTCAGTTTAAAATGTATATAATTAGGACTGTGTAGGGGGCATGCAGAAGCTGAGGCTTCAGTAAGTGTCAAAGTTGTTGCATGCAGTGCTGCACTTCTGCATACTCTTTCATATGGTGGACTACATCTGCACAATGAGATACCTAACCAAAGGAAACACAAGTGATGTGATTGTGAAATGAGCAAAAGAAATTGCACGTTTTTTAAAATACATTACCTGTGTTTCCTAACATTACGAATCACATTGTGCAGATGAAGTTTAGGCCTGTCCAGGGAAACAGAGGAGGTCTGAACTTTGTTGAAGAGTGAAGTGGACATGACTCACTTCATTGGTAGGCCTGCACATGTATTATCTCCTCTGTAGTCTTCAACAAGCCTAAATTTCATCTGCAACCCTGAGTAAGCCTCACCTCAAACAAACCTCTGGATAGGACACACCTTATTGGCATCCTGAAACAATCATTTAAAATGTTAGGGACAGTTTTATGATGGCTGTGCACCTCTTTTGCGCTGCCATTGCGTCACTTTTGTGAGACAGCAGCAGTGAAAAAGATGCACCATGTTGCAAGATAGGCCTCACTTCATCTCCAGCAAGATACTGTCAGTTTAAAATGTATATAATTAGGACTGTGTAGGGGGCTTGCAGAAGCTGAGGCTTCAGTAAGTGTCAAAGTTGTTGCATGCAGTGCTGCACTTCTGCGTACTCTTTCATATGGTGGACTACATCTGCACTATGAGATACCTAACCAAAGGAAACACAAGTGATGTGATTGTGAAATGAGCAAAAGAAATTGCACGTTTTTCAAATACATTACCTGTGTTTCCTAATATTACGAATCACATTGTGCAGATGAAGTTTAGGCCTGTTCCAGGAGACAGAAGAGGTCTGACATTTGTTCAAGAGTGCAGTGCACACGACTCACTTCGTTGGTAGGCCTGCACATGTATTATCTCCTCTGTAGTCTTCAACAAGCCTAAATTTCATCTGCAACCCTGAGTAAGCCTCACCTCAAACAAACCTCTGGATAGGACACACCTTATTGGCATCCTGAAACAATCATTTAAAATGTTAGGGACAGTTTTATGATGGCTGTGCACCTCTTTTGCGCTGCCATTGCGTCACTTTTGTGAGAGAGCAGCAGTGCAAAAGATGCACCATGTTCCAAGATAGGCCTCACTTCATCTGCATCAAGATACTGTTAGTTTAAAATGTATATTTTTAGGACTGTGTAGGGGGCCTGGAGAAGCAGAGGCTTCTGTAAGTTTCAAAGTTGTTGAAAAACTGTTTGTCCTTCAATCTTTTCCCTTGTCTTTTCTAATTTTTAAATACATGTTTTAATATTTTTCAAATGTTTGTTCTCTCTTTCACAGATTGAAAGTATAAAAATAACAAGTGACTAAGTTAACGACAATTATAAGGTAAATGTTTTGTACTCTTTTCGTTACATTTCTATCACATTTAACTTCTATTAGTTCCACTGCTTCATTTCTTTAACCCTCACTTTCCTGCCTTTGCTACTTCCCTCATTCCTTTCTCTATTACTTACTTACTCTACTGCTTCCACTCTTTTTCTCAGTCCCTCTCTTCTCATAGTTCCTCACTCTTGTTCACTCACTCCGTCTCTATTACTCTCACTGTCTCTGACTGATCACTCTTTCACTACTTGTTCATTATGCTTTCTCTGTGTAGTTGAAGCACACTAAGTGGCATATTATCAACACAGCCAATAAAATTATCGCTGCTTTTATCGGCAGAAAACTGCTGCAAAAGCGGCTTTAGCGGCACATTTCTGCCGATAAAAGCTGCAAAACTTTTATCGCCTATGTTGATAATATGCCCCTATGTTATTTACATTTCTTTGCTGTTTCAATTATTCCTTTTCTGTTACTTCTTCTTTTCTGCTTTCTGTTTTTTCTCTGTGTTATTCCACATGTTTTAATCTTATTTTTAACATTCACTCACATTCTCTAAGAAACTCTTCTTTGTTATTCTTCTACTCTCCTTTTTTTCTTTCACTTCCTTATCTATTTTGTTTTTCACAATTATACCCTCTTCCATCTTTTCTTCGGTAAATAGATCTATTAAACAGTATCTCTGTGTTACTCCCTATAGCTGTCTTTCTTTTAACATTACTCTCTGTTTACTTCCCTTATACTTACTCTTCTTTTTTTTTTTTTTTTTTTTGGTTCGCTCCCGGGTCGCGTACCGGCGAGCGAACCGGGAAGCGAACCAAAAGAAATAGAGGTTGCCAGAGTGCTAAACATTCTAGCAATTTTTTTATAAAGGGGAGGTAGTTCTGAAAAGAACTTTTTTTTTATTATTTTTGTTGTTTTATATTTTTTTTATTATTTTTCTGAACAATTAACTACTTTTTTGTATTTTTTGAACGGTTTTATATTTTTTTTGTTTTTTTTGAGGGGGAACAACGAAAAACAGGCATTAGAAAGGGCTCAACAGGAGCAAAATATTTTTTATTTTTGGGGGCGTTTTGAGCACTTGTGGTTTTCAAATGCTCTGTTTATCAAATTGATACTCATATTTGCACATGAGAGTAGGTTACCACAATAAAGGCACACTATCTTCATGTGCACAAAATTCTGTTGAATGTTTGGCACTGTTTCCCGTGCCTCTGGCCCCGACAGAGTTACCTGTGCCGATGTACTGGCCACAGGAGTTGGTGGGTTGTCTTGGAGGTGACGCATCTCTGCAACACTGTAATTCAGTGGATGCCACCTCTGCATATGACGGTGCATAGTATAGTTGCCGTAACTATACTTTTTATCTGTGCCTCTAGATAAAACATCTTTACATATGAGGCATGTCACGTGGCGAGCATTCACTTTTTTTTTTGCCTTGAGGAAAAGAAAAAAACTGCCAAATAAAACTATCTTTGCGGTGAGATATCCAGGGCTCCTCACGTAAAAACTGTCTTGGCTGTACTTCCTCTTCCTCTTCTTCGTCCTCTTCCTCCTCTGGGTTGGGAAGGAACTGTGGAGGTGGTCCTTCCTTCCTAGGTGGTTGTAGTGGTGGTGGGGGTCCACCAGCTGCAGCTACTACTGAAGCCATTTTTTAGTAAGCAAAATAGGTCTTCCTCTCACAAAGTTGAAAGTCAGAGTGAGAAAAAAGGTGGGGGCTTTCATCATTTTGGAAAAAAAATAGTTCTAAACCAATGAAAAGTGTTATTTTTAGGTCACATGACCTAGCCTTACATCATTAGGAAACCAAAAGTGAAATGAACCAATGAAAAGTTTTATTTACAGGTCACATGACCTGTTACGCTTACGTTACGCGCTGCGGGCCGCACCCCAGATCGCCTCCGGGGAGCTGCGCTTCGCGCCTCGGTTCGCGCTCCGGAGCACTTCCGGGTGCGCTAACGCGGCGCGTCATAAGACGCATTACGCGGCAACGCGATACGTTGCGCTTACGCAACGCACCCCGGATCGCTTCCGGGGAGCTGCGCTTCGCGCCTCGGTTCGCGCTCCGGAACACTTCCGGGTGCGCTAACGCGGCACGTCATAAGACGCATTACGCGGCAACGCGATAGGTCGCGCTGACGCGACGCGTCACGATGTTGTTTTCTAACGCGGCAGTTGCACTAACGGAACGTTTACCGGTTCGCGGACCGGGTCGCGCCACCAAACTGAGCTAACGGGAAGCTGCCCGGTTCGCGGACCGGGAGCGAATCAAAAAAAATTATTAAAAAAATACATTAAAAAATTGTATTAAAAACATATAAAATATATTTTTCGATTTAAAGAAGAATACATTTTAAAGCTTTTGATATTTGCTATTAAAAAACCATTGAAGTTCACTGAAAAAACCATAGGTTATAGACCATATATAGTTAGGAATTAGCATTTACAAAACCTTGAAAATTCACTGAAAAAACCATAGGTTATACACCATATATAGTTAGGAATTAGCATTTACAAAACCTTATTTTACTCACACAAAACCATTGAAATTCCATATATAGTTAGTTGCACTAACTATACATATTTTAACTTTACAGAAACACACAGTCACTGGTTGTTGTCATCAGTGATGTCATCAGTGATGTCATTTGAGATGTCATCAGTGATGTCATCAGTGATGTCACTGACCATGTCATGAATGATGTAATATGTGACATCATCAGCAGTGGATTGCGGGTGCGCGATATATAGTTAGTGCAACTAACTATATATGGAATTTCAATGGTTTTGTGTGAGTAAAATAAGGTTTTATAAATGTATGGACTGCAAATACCATGATGCTTTTTTTGCATACGCCCACCCGGGCAGAAGACCACGCCCACGGGGCAGGTTGTTCTAATAAAGAGCAGGTGCCATACATTCTGTTTGCTGTTTCCAGTATGTCAAGGCTTGTGATCAAGAACGAACAGTTTGAAACGCGTTAAGCCGCTATACAAGATTAAAAGAGGGAGGAGGATTGGTGTTCGGCGCCTCAATCCAGGGAGAATTCTTTCCGAGTGGGCATCCTCTCAGGGGCACCCTGACTTGTTTGAATATATATATATATATATATATATATATATATATATATTACCTACTGGCGGTCGCCAGTAGGTATATATAGTTAGGATTTTTTCTCTATGGGATTTTTGAAAATTCTATGTCTAATAACTTTGCCGTTTGTGGACGGAATTGGCTGAAATTTTCAGGAAAATGGCACATTTTGTTTCTGAGCAGCCTTTGAAAATTTGGGGGGGGTTCGTCAAGGGGGGGCCGAGAAAAAAGGGGGGTCCCAAAACGCGTTTTTCCCATGTTAATTTCCATAGGGCGGTTGGCCTCACTTTTAGACCGAACGGCTGAATGGATTTGCACGAAACTTGGCAAAATTGTAGGGACTGGTAGCCCGATGTGCCTTTTGTAGGTCTCAATATATGTGCTCCAGTGGATTTTGAGAAATTAACGTTTAAAAAAAGATATATATCTGTAAGCGCGGACCGGGCAGCGGCCTAGGACGCGTACTTTTCGCGCAACGGAGCTTTGTGAAGCGAAGCTGATTGGTTCTCCGGCGTCTGTCAACATTCCAAACAGTCCGTAGTGGCCGCAAACAGTCCGTAGTGGCCGCCATCTTGTCTCTCGGTAGGATCGAGAGACAAGAGGAGGCCAAAGCGAAGGGGTAAATGACCATAAGGGGGAATAGTAGATCCTCGCTGACCCCCTAGGTTTGATGTGGAGGTTTTAAAAGGGCCCCGCGGGGCAAAAAAAAAAAATTATAATAATAATCTTACGGCTGAATGGATTTGCACGAAACTTGGCAAAATTGTAGGGACTGGTAGCCCGATGTGCCTTTGCTAGGTCTCAATATATGTGCTTCAGTGGATTTTGAGAAATTAACGTTCAAAAAAAGATATATATCTGTAACAGCGCACCGCTTCGCGTACTTTTCGCGTTACGGAGCTTTGCGAAGCGAAGCTGATTGGCTCTCCGGTGTCTGTAAACATTCCAAACAGTCCGTAGCGGCCGCCATCTTGTCTCTCGGTAGGATCGAGAGACAAGAGGAGGCCAAAGCGAAGGGGCAAATGACCATAAGGGGGCATAGTAGATCCTCGCTGATCCCCTAGGTTTGATGTGGAGGTTTTAAAAGGGCCCCGCGGGGCAAAAAAAATAAATAATAATAATAATCGAACGGCTGAATGGATTTGCACGAAACTTGGTAAAATATTAGGGACTGGTAGCCCGATGTGCCTTTGCTAGGTCTCAATATATGTGCTTCAGTGCATTTTGAGAAATTAACGTTCAAAAACAAGATATATATCTGTAACAGCGCTCCGCTTCGCGGAGATAAAATTATATCTGTATTACCTAGCTGTTGCTAACACCAGTTAGCGACGGCTAGTAGGAGATAGCGACCATCTTGGGCCCCACTTTGCATGTGAGTGATATTTATCACTAATGACATGCAAAGTGGGCATGCCAAGATGTTAGCGACTGGAAACAGTCGCTAACATCGCTATCTCCTATTATCAACTTTTGGAAATATTCGAGATAAGCGCGAATATCTCCAAAAAGTAACAGCTGCCCTGAGCAGTTCTTAGCCATGTTATCCTATGGGAGGTGGATAACATGGCTAAGAGGATTAGCTCGGTAATGCATGAATATCGCTGAGTTTTCAGCGATATTAATGCATTGCGGTCGGTTTTTATCGTATTTGCGATAAACTTTGATAATAGCAAGGTTTATCTGCGATAATTTCTGACGGTAAAAAAATGTTTGCAATGCATCGTTAGGGATAAATATCGCTTAACTTTGGTAATATGCCCCAACGTCTGTTAACGTTCGATTCGAAGGAAATCAGGAAGTGTTGAAAAACATTGTCTGCGCCATCTTGTCTTTTTTCAAATGCCACACTTTTGTCGTGCACGGCAGCCATTTTAGATGCCTTGACCAGACCCACTCTGTGCACGCTGTCGATCCTTAGCATGGCTCCCCACCCTCGCAAGCATCTCCCCCAGGCAGTGGTCACCCCCGCTCTCTGTCTTATGCATGGGTAATAAACCTCCCCCCATCTGCGCTGCTCTTTCCTGAGAATCACACCCTGTGCCCGCCCGACACCTCCCTTTCGCCCTATTCACTACTGCACCCTCTGACACTCCTTTTCCTCTGTGTCCGATTGTCCAGGCTGGTCCTAGGGTATCAGCTAGCCCTGCAGATGTAGTTTATGGCCACAGCTGTAAAGATTCACCCCTCTTCAAAGGAGTTATAGTAGATCAAGGCCCACACTCGATGAGATCCGTCACAGCAGAAGCGTTGCTATTATCTGAAAACCATCCTGTATTGTGATTGGGGAGGGGACCGAGCGTGAAGCGGAAGATTCCAGGGATGACTCTTTGTACATCAAAGTTTTTACAATTATGTGTCACATTAAAAATATATAGCACTCCGACAAAGTAGTAAGATTATAAAACTTTAATAATTTATAAATATATACAAGAAAACAAAAATAGTAATAACATATAAACATTTTTAGGGAAAAACAACGAAGTAGCGGTCGGCTGTGCGAATAGTCCCAACGCAGCACAACGTCCAGATTTCCGGCGTGGGGCGGGTCATCAGTAGCAAACTGTTGTGCGAATAGTTCCAAGGCAGCAGAACGCGCTGAAATCTAGATGACACGAAAGTGATGTCTAGTAAGTTGCCACCCAGCAAATAACGGCGTGGGGCGTCGCGGGGGGTGGGTCTTCAGTAGCAAACTGTTGTGCGAATAGTTCCAAGGCAGCAGAACGATGGCACCAAGGTGATGTCCAGTAAGTTGCCGCACTGGTTTTGGTATCCTACAATGCTGCTCCGAATAACGGCGTGGGGCGCCCCGGGGGAGGCGGCGTGAACGGGCCTCTCCAGGTGGAGTGTCATCTGTTGTAGTGGGGCGCCCCTTTACCGTTTCAGTTGCCATTCCGTCCGTTTTTGGTCCACTGTGTCAAAAGCCGCAATTCAGCTGAGTTGCGCCCACTCTTGCGGTGCAGCGATAGGCGGCTGTCACAGGACTCTCAAAATGGCGGCAGGCTCTTTCCTTTTTGGGCCTGGTCCACTGAAATGGCCCTGGGACACCTTGGAAATCGGACGCTTGTCTGCTAGGTCTTGGACCCCATTCTCGAAAGCGTCCCCTCCGCCTTGAGAATTCATCAAAAGTTTTGGGGGCCCCGACTCCTGCAGGCTTCTGGTGGGGAGCGGCTGCCATGATTGCTCGCGGAATGACTACGACGGAGCTACGAGATGGTGGTGCTCTCATGCTGACGCCAGCTTCAGTCTGAAACATCCAGAAACAAGGTGGGGCTTTCATCGTTTGGAAAAAAAAAAAGTTTTCATCCAATGAAAAGTGTTGTTTTTAGGTCATATGATCAAGCCTTCCATCATTAGGAAACCAAAAGTAAAATGAACCAATGAAAAGTTTTATAAACAAGTCACATGACCTGTTATGCGGCATAGGGTATAAAATGCGGAGAAAATACGTTGGCACGTGAGGCGGCGTCAGTAGCGGACCGATGTGCGAATAGGCCGAAGGCAGCACAACGCGCCAAGATCCGGATGGCACCGAGGTGGTGTCCAGCAAGTTGCAGCACTGGTGTGGCCATCCTACAATGTTGAAAGTCGGCGTGGGGCGCCCCGTTGGCCTGTGAGTTTGCGTCAGTAGCGGACCGATGTGCGAATAGGCCGAAGGCAGCACAACGCGCCAAGATCCGGATGGCACCGAGGTGGTGTCTAGTAAGTTGCCGCACTGGTGTGGCCATCCTACAATGCTGAAAGTCGGCGTGGGGCGCCCTGTTGGCCTGTGAGATGGTGTCAGTAGCGGACCGATGTGTGAATGGGGCCGAAGGCAGCGCAACAATATTTTCTGACGAGAAGACACCACAAGGCGCTGAGATGCCAAGATCCGGATGGCACCGAGGTGATGTCTAGCAAGTTGGTGTGGTCATCCTACAATGCTGAAACTCGGCGTGGGTCGCCCCATTAGCCTGTGAGATGGCGTCAGTAGCGGACCGATGTGCGAATAGGCCGAAGGCAGCACAACGCGCCAAGATCCGGATGTCACAGTGGTGGTTTCATAGTTGAGAGGCACTTCATCTGCAGTGGGGCGCCGAGATCCGGATGGCACCGAGGTGATGTCTAGCAAGTTGCTGTACTGGTGTGGTCATCCTACAATGCTGAAAGTCGGCGTGGGGCGCCCCATTAGCCTGTGAGATGGCGTCAGTAGTGGACTGATGTGCGAATGGGGCCAAAGGCAGCACAACGCGCCAAGATCCGGATGGCACCGAGGTGGTGTCCAGCAACTTGCCGCACTGGTGTGGCCATCCTACAATGCTGCGCCGAAAGTCGGCGTGGGGCGCCCCGTTGGCCTGTGAGTTCGCGTCAGTCAGTGGGGGCTGTTTGAGGATCTGACTGCATTGGAAAGCAATGTGATGCTGTGCGTCGCCCCCAAGATGGAGGTTCCTCGGCTGCAGTGGGGCGCCCCTTGGTGTTTCACTCGCTATGCAGCTGAGTTGCGTGCGCACTTGTGGCGAATAGGCCGAAGGCAGCACAACGCGCCGAGATCTGGATGGCACCGAGGTGGTGTCCAGCAATTTGCCGCACTGGTGTGGCCATCCTACAATGCTGCGCCGAAAGTCGGCGTGGGGTGCCCCGTTGGCCTGTGAGGTGGCGTCAGTAGCGGACCGATGTGTGAATAGGCCGGAACCAGCACAAGGCGCCAAGATCCGGATGGCACCGAGGTGGTGTCATAGTTGAGAGTTCTGAGCAGCGCTTGTAACACTGTCTGAAGCTTATTTGCACCTGCTGCAGCTTCACTATTGCCCTGGTGTGGCCTAAGATCGCCCATGACATAGGCGGCCACCTCCCGGGGTCCGGCGGAACTTTTTTCCTTTTCCTTTCTGCATCTTGTCCCAAATTCGTTTGACTTGAAGACACGACCAGGTCCCTGAATGTGTGCAGGGGGACGCTATTGATTGAATCAAAATGGCGGCTTCACACAAAGCTGACTCAAGCGTTTTCTGGTGGTTTCATAGTTGAGAGGCACTTCATCTGCAGTGGGGCGCCGAGATCCGGATGGCACCGAGGTGATGTCTAGCAAGTTGCTGTACTTGTGTGGTCATCCTACAATGCTGAAACTCGGCGTGGGTCGCCCCATTAGCCTGTGAGATAGCTGTTCTTTGGATTTGGGCCTGGTCCACTAAAATGGCCCTGGGACACCTAAGAACTCGAACGCTCGATTTTTTTTTCATTTCCTGTACATGCAAAAAAAGGTAAATGCCCGGTATGTTACACGCTTCATCTGCCACGATGAACTCTCCAGAGGAAACGAAAAAATATATAGTTGTGGTAACTATACCATGCATCGTCATATGGAGAGGTGGCACCAATTAATTATAGTGCTGCATAAAAGAGAGATTTGGAGGAGAACCCCTGACCTGCTAGTACATTCATCAAAGAAGTGGCAGTGAGAGCTTCAGAGGCAAGGGAAACGGTCCCAAATATTTAGAAGAACTTTGGAAAGATTAAAATGACATGTTTAGATTGTGGTAAATTAATTTCATGTGGGCAGATGAGTGTTACTCTAATAAATACAGCATATGAACATCATCATAGTCGATGGTTGGTAGAGACATTTTGACTATATCCTGGACCTGCCCGTCCTCGCCCAAAATGGCGCCGGAATAAATGGGACTCGTAACTCCTTGTTGTGTACTGGTTGCAGAACCTTGAAATCACGAGATACGTATGCAGTTTTGAAGCACATGGCGGGCGGGGACGAGAATTGATTGAATATTTCGACATCCCTATTGATATTAAGTTCTGATGTGTTATTGATTACTGTACTGTTGAAAGTTCGAATTAACGTCACCCATGGTACTTGCCCGCAAATGTATATCTAGATAATTTTATTGTAACTGGCCCTGTCGTATTTTAATTATAAAATGTACGTCCACCGATTCCATAACTGTTAGACACCTTAGTTCTTGCAACCTAATGGCCCGCCCGTTACGTTCCTCTACAGTGTAAATGTCTACTCATCACATACGATTACAGTTTGCTCCGTGGCCGGCCCACGTGGTTATAGGCTCGTATTTGTATAATGAAATTTTCACAATAAAGGTTTTTAAAAGAAAACATGGTAGTAGTATATACATTGGTAAAGTTTGTAATAATAGTCACTGTTTTAGAATCATTAAAAGGCAAGTGAAATAAAGCAGACCAATTACATGAAGGGTAAAAGGTATAATACGAAGGAACGCAGTAAAGATAAATGGTCAAGGGCTGTTGTGTTTTCTATTCCTGCAACATAAAGTGATCGATAAGAATCTCATATTCAGGCGTATCGGCGACTAAGACAGCAGGTCGACCCTCTTTTGCTCAACGGCTCCATCATGGGACGAAGAAACGCTCTTTTTCTCGAAAAAAGAATATATTTTACTTGCAGGACAGTTGTAAAATTTCCGGGAAAGTACATTAGCCTGGAACATTATAACATATATTTAAGAAAAAATAATGTTCGGAAGTAATGAAAAGCGTAATTTTTAGGTCATATGAGCAAGCCTTTCATCATTACAATAAGAAAAGTAAAATGAACCAATGAAAAGTTTTATTAACAAGTCACATGACTTGTTATGCTTACGTTACGCGCTGCGCGCCCCGGATGACTTCCGGATGCGCTAACGCGGCGCGTCATATGACGCATTACGCGACAACGCAGGTCCAGAATATAGTCAAAATGTCTCCACCAACCAGCGGTCGGAACACAACCCCTTTCAGCAGGCTAAATAGTTCTGTTAAATGAGAACAGAAGGGACAGGCAACAAGAACCATCAGTGAAAGAGGGGAGGGCTAGTTCTTCTCTACCGGGTTACATTGGGGCGCTACCGGAACTGATCGAATTGGTAGTCTACAGTGTTTCTGGATGTTTCAGACTGAAGCTGGGGTTAGCATGAGAGCAGCATCATTTCGTAGCTCCGTCGTGGCCATTCCGCAACCAATCATGGCAGCCGCTCTTTATCGTTATTTTGGGCGGGGTGGGTGGCGGAGCCGAGCTGTTTTGCAGCCATCATTGTGTGGAGTTCAGTTCATCTCACTAGTTTTGTATTTGTCATGAGGGGTTGTTCCTAATGTTTCTATTTTAGCGAGGTCAAAAAGAGATCCCATTAGTGGCCTACTGATTTTGCTCGATTCCTTTTCTTTTTTTTTACACGATTTTTCGTTATCTGCAAAGACTAAACAGAGTATTGCGACTCTGTGTTTGTTTGTAAATAGAGAATGAACCAAAGAGAACTAATTCTAAAACAGTAAATACTTGGATAACAATCAATCAAATGGAGAGAGAAGCAGGCACGACGGATTACAACGGGGGCAAAGGCCTGCGTTAACTACCTTTCACTATCTGCAAAGAGAGAGTACTCCTAATAGAAATGAGGGGGGGGGGGCACCATTCAAAGCAGATCAGTGTGCATAAACACGAAAATGTTTTCACTTACCACGTACTTGACATTCGACAGCTTATGATATTTGCTATTAAAAAACCATTGAAATTCACTGAAAAAACCATAGGTTATAGACCATATATAGTTAGGAATTAGCATTTACAAAACCTTGAAAATTCACTGAAAAAACCATAGGTTATAGACCATATATAGTTAGGAATTAGCATTTAAAAAACCTTATTTTACTCACACAAAACCATTGAAATTACATATATAGTTAGTTGCACTAACTATATATCGCGCACCTGCAATCCACTGCTGATGATGTCACATATTACATCATTCATGACATGGTCAGTGACATCACTGATGACATCACTGATGACATCTCAAATGACATCACTGATGACATCACTGATGACAACATCCAGTGACTGTATGTTTCTGTAAAGTTAAAATGTGTCTTACATATTGAAGAATGAGTGGAAGTATAAGTGTCTGGACAAAGGATTTAGTAGGTGCATGACTGAATGCATGAGTGAGTGATTAAATGTGTCTCACTGAGTGCATGGGTTAGTGACTAAAGTGTCTTAATTTGTGCATCATTATGTCTGTTGTTCTGTAAACTGCTGCATGTTTTGATCAGTAGCTATATAATTAACTATATGGGTTACTGATTGATTGTCCAAGTATTTGTATGGGAGACTGAGTGTGTGTGTGGCTGGCTGGGAGGTGTGTGACTCTGTGCAGATCAATGTGTACTTGTATCAATGATTGTATAACAAGGTAAGTATGTGTTAGTATATGTTTGAAAATGTAAGGTGCTCTATGTTTAACTGTATAGACAAGAAAATGGAAGTGTCATTGATTCTTTACAGGACTGACTAGGTGTGTGAGTAACTCCATGGATGAGTGGCAGACTGTGAGTGTCTGTATAGGTGTATGAGTGCATATGATAGTGTTGTAAAGATGAGTGATTGTATGTATGAATGATAGTATGGGTGAATGAGTGAAGGTGTGTGTAGACGTAGGAATCAGTGAGTGCGTATGTAGTAACTAGTATTGGTGTGTCAATGGTTTCAAAAATTATATTCTGTATTTAACACTGGGTGAAACAGAGGTTATATTAAAATGTGAGGAGATGCATTGTATTGTCATATGAATGATATCATCAGTGATGTGGTCATTGATGTCAAATGAGATGTCATCAGTGATGTCATCAGTGATGTCATTTGAGATGTCATCAGTGATGTCATCAGTGATGTCACTGACCATGTCATGAATGATGTAATATGTGACATCATCAGCAGTGGATTGCAGGTGCGCGATATATAGTTAGTGCAACTAACTATATATGTAATTTCAATGGTTTTGTGTGAGTAAAATAAGGTTTTTTAAATGCTAATTCCTAACTATATATGGTCTATAACCTATGGTTTTTTCAGTGAATATATATATATATATATATACATATATATATATATATTCACAGAAAAAACCATAGGTTATAGACCATATATAGTTAGGAATTAGCATTTACAAAACCTTGCAAATTCACTGAAAAAACCATAGGTTATAGACCATATATAGTTAGGAATTAGCATTTAGAAAACCTTATTTTACTCACACAAAACCATTGAAATTCCATATATAGTTAGTTGCACTAACTATATATCGCGCACCCGCAATCCACTGCTGATGATGTCACATATTACATCATTCATGACATGGTCAGTGACATCACTGATGACATCACTGATGACATCTCAAATGACATCACTGATGACAACATCCAGTGATTATGTGTTTCTGTAAAGTTTAAATATGTTTTACATATTGAAGAATGAGTGGATGTATAAGTGTCTGAATGAAGGTTTTAGTAGGTGCGTGATTGACTGTATGAGTGAGTGATTAAATGCGTCTTACTAAATGCACGGGTTAGTGACTAAACTGTCTGAAAGTGTGCATCAGCATGTCTGTTGTTGTGCAAGCTGCTGCATGTGTTGATCAGTAGCTATATAAGTAGCTATATGGGTTATTGATTGGTTGCACAAGTATTTGTATGGGAGACTGAGTGTGTGTATGGCTGGCTGGGAGGTGTGTGACTCTGTGCAGATCAATGTGTACTTGTATCAGTGATTCTATAAGAGAGTAAGTATGTGTTAGTATATGTTTGAAAATGTAAGGTACTCTATGTTTAACTGTGTAGATTAGAAAATGGAACTGTGATTGATTCTTTACAGGACTGACTAGGTGTGTGAGTAACTCCATGGATGAGTGGCAGAGTGTGAGTGTCTGTATAGGTGTATGAGTGCATATGATAGTGTTGTAAAGATGAGTGATTGTATGTATGAATGATTGTATGGGTGAATGAGTGAATGTGTGTGTAGACGTAGGAATCAGTGAGTGCGTATGTAGTAACTAGTATTGGTGTGTCAATGGTTTCAAAAATTATACTCTGTATTTAACACTGGGTGTAACAGAGGTTATATTAAAGTGTGAGGAGATGCATTGTATTGTCACATTAATGATATCATCATTGATGTGACCATTGATGTCAAATGAGATATCATCAGTGATGTCATTTGAGATGTCATCAGTGATGTCATCAGTGATGTCACTGACCATGTCATGAATGATGTAATATGTGACATCATCAGCAGTGGATTGCGGGTGCGCGATATATAGTTAGTGCAACTAACTATATATGGAATTTCAATGGTTTTGTGTGAGTAAAATAAGGTTTTCTAAATGCTAATTCCTAACTATATATGGTCTATAACCTATGGTTTTTTCAGTGAATTTTCAAGGTTTTGTAAATGCTAATTCCTAACTATATATGGTCTATAACCTATGGTTTTTTCTGTGAATTTCATTGGTTTTTTAACAGCTAATATCTGTAGCTGTAAAATGTATTCTTCTTTAAATCCAAAAATATATTTTATATGTTTATGAATAATTTTTTTTTTAAATATTTTTTTTTCTACGTTCCCGCTTCGCGAATCGGGAAGCTTCCCGTTAGCTGACCTTGATGCCGCGAAATAGACCGCGAGCCGGTAAACGTTTCTTTACCGCAAGTGCCGCGTTAGAAAACAACATCGTGACGCCTCCCATCCGCATGACATTCCACGTTGTCGCGTGATACGTCATATGACGTGCTACGTTAGCGAACTGGTACGCGAAGCGAGTCGCAAAGCGCAGGTTTCTGGAAGCAAACCGTGAGGCCCTGCAAAGCGCTTAACGTAAACACAGCAAGTCATGTGACTTGGTAATAACACTTTTCATTGGTTCATTTCACTTTTGGTTTCCTAATGATGTAAGACTAGGTCATATAATCTAAAATGAACACTTTTGATTGGTTGAGAACTCTTGTTTTTCCCAAATGATGAAAATCCCTCCTTCTTTCCTCACTCTGACTTTCATCATTGTGAGAGAAAGACCCTTTGTGATCACTGAGCAATGGCTTCTTTAGTAGCTTCAGCTGGTGCTTCCCCACCACCTCCACCACATCCAAGGAAGAGTGGACCACCTGCTCAAGTTATAATTCAACAAGAAGAGGAAGAAGAGGAACAGGACGACGAGCACGAAGAGAGGCAGTTTTTGCCTGAGCAGCCCAAGACGTCTCACCGGAAAGAAAACTTCATTTGGCAATTTTTTAAAATTCCCAAAGGTCAGAAAAAAGTAAATGCAAGATACGTAACTTGCCTTATATGTCAAGATAGACTGTCCAGAGGAACCGAGAAAAAATACAGTTTTGGAAACTACACAATGCATCGCCATATGACTAGGTGGCATCCTAACAACTACAGTGCTGCACAGTTTCGGAACGACCTAGATAATCTCCCTATTATGGCCAGAAGATCTGTTGTACCGGAAGTAACGGGACCAGAGGGCAGGGAGATGGTGCCAAATATACAAATGAAATTTGGTGAAGTAAAACACATCTGCGTATTTTGCGATGGATTCATTTCCTACGGAGAAAGAAGCATCACTCTGATCAACAGAGCTATTGACTATCATATGCAAGTTTGTACGAAACGCCCAAAATAATAAATACTTCATTTTTTGTTTTGTTGCTCCTGTTGAGCCCTTTACAATGAATCGTTTTCATTGCCCCCTCCAAGAAAAACCCAAAAAAATATAAAACTGTTCAGAAAAATTCAAAAAAAGTAAAAAAATGTTCCGAAAAATAATAAAAAAAATATAAAACAACAAAAACAATAAAAAAAAAGTTCTTTTCAGAACTACCTCCCCGTTATTAAAAAATTGGTACAATATTTGGAACTGTGCCAACCTCTATTTCTCTTAGTTCGCTTCCCAGTTCGCTCGCCGGTACGCGAACCGGAAGCGAACCAAAAACAGTAAGTATAAGGGAAGGAAACAGACACTTATGTTAAAAGAAAGACAGCTATAGGGGAGTAAACTAGAGATACTATTACCCGTAATCCACTGCTGATGATGTCACATATTACATCATTCATGACATGCTCAGTGACATCATCAGCAGAGGATTGCGGGTTTTTTGGCAACGTGCCTTATCCACGGTTTAATAACGCTGCCTTTTGCTTTATATAAGTTTTCAAATTGTATGAAATATATACCAATAGGTCGTTATGAACCTTTAGGTAGTGCTTTTCTTCATGAGGTCTGGTCGCTTCCATACACATACAGATGTTTCAAAGATGATCAAGAAGTTTATCTGAATGGAGAGGAATGCACTGAGACGCCAGATCATTCACTAATGTGTAGGCACATACAGTTACACGGTTCATGCAACAAACACCGACCAAATATGGCTTGCGTGTTGCAAGGCACGCCAGTTCCTGCTATCATCCCCACGTTCAAGTTGTTGGAAAATGGTAGTTATTTGATGCTCAATAATGAAGATTGTTCTGAGTTAATTAAAAGTATTCCTTTTATCGTAACAGTAAGTGAACGGGTTATTTGCTGCAGAAATGTTCTATTTCCTCCCACACATGAACATAGGGAGTTTTCAATCTGGCCACAAATACCAACCTTGGGAGCACATTTCAACGGCATGGCAAGAATAAGAGCTCTTTTGTCTCAGAGAGAGGTGGCCTTGAGTTCGGCCCGTGAAACTTTCGTGCTTCACATAGCGAACACCCGTACAGAGGTGCAGACCCTTTACAATTAAGATTTGCCTTTCAATTTCAGCAAGATGGTTCCGACTATCTTTAACGCATCCTCCACAAAGGCCCTGGCGCACTTTTTTAAAGTTGTTACCAGTGGTCTCGTGACTTCATTTGAGAAAATCTTTGGAGTCATCCCTGCTTCCTTTCATTATATTTTCTCCACTCTGCTTCGTGGATTGGCATTTTTACTTGCATTACCAGCGGACGCTCTTGTGCTTTTTTACATTTTTAAATATGGATGTCCCTCCTATGCAACCTCCCACCCTGCAGATGCTGACACTGTTCCGCAATCGCATGCTAGAATATTATGGCACAATGCCGTTGGCGATATTAAGCACGGCATATGGATTATCTTTTCGATTCTCCTACTTCACCTGTGTCCAGCCTGTATTTCACTGCCTGACCTGTGATTTCGATTGGGCCATTGATTTGTGTCTCTGCGGACCGGTTTCTCCTGACGTCGACTTTAATCAGCTGATGACTCCTATCATTACTCACGAGTTGGTTTGTCCTGGCGAAAGGATTATGGCTGTGGCATTGATGCATGGACTACTTGGTCCCTGGAATTTACTGGCGGCAGCACAGTCTTTCTTGGAACAGAGCTTTCTTGAAAACCCACCGAGCTGTCCTCTGATGGTGATAGAGGATCCGGTGCTGGGAGAGCACGTATGTTCTTTTCCGCTTTTAAATTGGATGGCTGAACTGTTTTCGGATGAAGACGGTGACTTCCTATTGGAGGCTGTTGCAGCTTATTTTGCATACACAGTTATGTCATAGACCTTTTTCATGTTTGATATGCTGAGTACTAGCATTTCATTGACAATTCATTGACTTATTTGTCAAGTTTTTATTATTTACCTTGCCTATTGGCTTAAGACTCGATAAAGTACTTGGCTGTTTTATTTTTCTTTAGCATTAAATTTTCCTAGTTTTTAATGCTTTACCTTGCGGACCGTCCACATATAAACTTGCAATCTACTCTCATGAGATGGCACTTCTATTATCTTATTCAGTTCGTTTCCGGATCATGGGGAGGTGTCATCTAGGTCCTGGATATCTTTACACCGTGTTAAGTTAGCATGGGCTCATTACCGGTTTAAACGCCATTTTTCCTTTTTTGCAACTTCTGCACACGACACTTAGTTGTTGCTTTAGCTTTCCACCTAGTAGTTCATCGTGGTTTACATGAGAATAATATGTTATTGCTCTACTATCTGCTTTGCTTGTTAAACTATATCTGTACAGCGAGTGCTAAAGTTTCAAGAACAACACGATACAGAATTGTTATGAGGTCTGATCTCCACGACTTCATACTCATAACATAAGTGCAACTTCTGCCAATTCTGGGCATGAGGCGGGTTTTATATTGCTTTGCCGAACACACATACACAACAGTTGATGCGGTTCACATGAAGAGAGAGCTGGTGTATGCTGATGTGATTCCTTCAAATCTAAGACACTAAAGTATGGGCACGCCCTAAACCAACACAAAGAGACCTTCTTAGCAAATAATATAATATGTGTATTAGGGAGGGTGAGATATAAGCAGCCGCGGGCCGTGGAGGGAGTTACGGTGAGGCAGGGAGGCGGGGAGGGGGAGAAGCAGGGTGGAGCCCTCTCTACCTTGCCCCTCCCCCTCCCCGCCTCCCTGCCCCACCGTAACTCCCTCCACGGCCCGCGGCTGCTTATAAGTGTTGCTAACTCTTATTCATTTACAGCATGTTAACATACTGTCACCATTCGCTTTTTATGTACTAGTAACTATGCTGGTAATTTTGCTACTGATAATATGTGTACTTGTATTCTCCACCCTGCTTCTCCCCCTCCCCGCCTCCCTGCCTCACCGTAACTCCCTCCACGGCCCGCGGCTGCTTATAAGTGTTGCTAACTCTTATTCATTTACAGCATGTTAACATACTGTCACCATTCGCTTTTTATGTACTACTGACTATGCTGGTAATTTTGCTACTGATAATATGTGTACTTGTATAATCTAAGATACTACGCCTCAGAAGACGGCATTAGTAAATAAACATTTCAAATACACATGTGTTCTTCTTAACTCCATGTTCTGGTTTCTAAGAAATATATAACGACCGACTGTTCATGAGTTCCACGTATCCTGAGGTACTATAAGTTCATATTCTGGATTGTCTAAACATTGAGAGTTTGTTATATCCAATGTGACACTGTACCTAGCTTGCTAAGGAGTTTTTGATTACTAACGTGAGTTTTGGGACACCCTAATTCGCCGAGGTTCCAATCCTCTGTCCACAGTTCTGTGTGAGAACAGAAACCCTGCGACAGGGGCACCCCCGACCCTTGCTGGAGCTTCATCACACTTGCGATACAACTCCAGCAATGCGCCACCTTTACGGCACAGATACATCACGCATCTGTGCTGTTTTTGCCCCATGATGCGCCGCATTGTAAATGCAGCACACCATAGGTGACGGAACAGCGGCACAGAATGACTAACACATCCCTGGTGATGCGCCAGTCATCATAAATGTATCCCTATGCTTCTTATCTTGTTAGAGATGAACCGCCATATGTATCATCAAAGTTTTTTGCATTTCCTAAATAGCGAACTTTAAGGAATAAATAGCGATTCTTTACCATTCCTAGTTTGCGATTAGCTATTTGCTAATTACAAATTACCCATTCATTTCCTTCATTTCCATAGGGCGGTTGGACTCACTTTTAGCTCGAACGGCTGAATGGATTTGCACGAAACTTGGCAAAATTGTAGGGACTGGTAGCCCGATGTGCCTTTGCTATGTCTCAAGATATATGCTCCAGTGGTTTTTACGAAAATTAACTTTGAAAAATATATATTGGGCTACATTGGCCTATATATATGTTGGAGCCCAAATGTAGCCCAATGTAGCCCAATGAAGCCCAATGTAGCCCAATGTAGCCCAAAGATGGCCGCCAGACACACAAAAAAACAAATGTAGCCCAAATATCAGCCAGATGTAGCCCAACTATAGCCCAGTGACAGAATGACCAATCCGCTTCGCAAACCTCCGTTACGCGAGGCGGAGCGCTGTTACAGATATCTTTTTTTGAACGTTAATTTCTCAAAATCCACTGGAGCACATATATTGAGACCTAGCAAAGGCACATCGGGCTACCAGTCCCTACAATTTTGCCAAGTTTCGTGCAAATCCATTCAGCCGTTCGATTATTATTATTATTTTTTTTTTTTGCCCCGCGGGGCCCTTTTAAAACCTCCACATCAAACCTAGGGGGTCAGCGAGGATCTACTATTCCCCCTTATGGTCATTTGCCCCTTCACTTTGGCCTCCTCTTGTCTCTCGATCCTACCGAGAGACAAGATGGCGGCCGCTACGGACTGTTTGGAATGTTGACAGACGCCAGAGAACCAATCAGCTTCGCTTCACAAAGCTCCGTTGCGCGAAAAGTACGCATCCTGGGCCGCTGCCCGGTCCGCTGTTACAGATATATATCTTTTTTTAAACGTTAATTTCTCAAAATCCACTGGAGCACATATATTGAGACCTACAAAAGGCACATCGGGCTACCAGTCCCTACAATTTTGCCAAGTTTCGTGCAAATCCATTCAGCCGTTCGGGCTAAAAGTGAGGCCAACCGCCCTATGGAAAACTCAATGTTAAAAACACGTTTTGGGACCCCCCTTTTTTCTCAGCCCCCACTGGACGAACCCCCCCCAAATTTTCAAGGGCTGCTCAGAAACAAAATGTGCCATTTTCCTGAAAATTTCAGCCAATTCCGTCCACAAACGCCAAAGTTATTAGACATAGAATTTTCAAAAAACCCATAGAGAAAAAATCCTAACTATATATACCTACTGGCGACCGCCAGTAGGTAATATATATATATATATCCAAAAGACGGCTCCGCTTTCCGGTTTTTTGGCGCTCTTTGGTGGTGCGTAACAAATTCGTCAGAGCCTCTCTGATAATAATTCCCAAAACACTCCTTATCCAGGTAGTAAATTAGCAGGCAAAGGTGGAAATATAATTGTACAAGATAAAGAAACTTGGGAACTGCCCAGAGTTAACTGCTCTGTATCAATCACAACTATTTTACATTATTTGTTATATTCGAATTATATTATTTCATTCAGATTTATATATTTTTGTTAATTTTTACTTTTAAGTTATTGTGAATGTTTAATTTAATGTATTTTGACAATTATTTAAATATTGTTTTTATATGTTTAAATAATATGTGTAAATATATATTTGCATTAGTTACTTAAGCTTTTTATTTTTATTGATTTTAATATTTCGTAATTTAATATTTTAAATACATTACTTATAATATCATATATTTGTGTCATAATATTTTGATATACTATTCCATGATAGATATATATATATATATATATATATATATTAATTTTTTTATTAAACAAAAGCTTCATACAACACACATCGCAGAGTTAGGGTCCGATTACGACTTTGGTGGTGTGGGATTGGGCCGCCACACCGCCGCCCCGCTGCCCCGCTCCCACTCCACCATTGCTCACTGCCACCGGCATACCAGTTTATGCGAGGTTCCTCATAGTCTGGCGGTTGGACCTTTGGCATTCTTACAGCGGTGCCTTTCAAAAAGGCAGCGCAATTGCAACGTGAATGCCCGTTCCTGTACGACATAGACTGTTAAATCCATGCCATGCAGGAAAGGAGGTGCATGCACAACGGGGGGCACACCATGTGCCCCCCCTGCATGCATTCTATTGCTGTCTGCCCGATAGCCCCGCGAGGAATGGACTACCGTCTGGCGCCGGCGGAACGAGCTGACGAGAGACGACGGCCGCTGGGCGCCGTGAAGGGTGTCTCGCGGGGCGACAAAGCAGAGGAGGCCGCTGCTAGCCGGCGGCCGGCGAGACCGGCTGGGACCCTCAAGATGGCGGCTGCCAGGACGGGCGGCGAGGTGATGTGGTGATCCCTGGTCGGAGATTGGGGTCCCGTAGAGGTGCGGAGCAGGGCTGGTTCGGGGGCGGACTGGTGCTGGAAAGCCCCCATTGCAGCAGCTCTCTCTGGGTGACCGGAGTGCGGACGGCGCGCTGCGCTGGGGGTGAGCATAAGCGGACCACGGCCCTGGGAGCCGGGGGCCCCCCCCCTGTTGTGCTGACGGGGGATCCTCTCACTGGTATCGTGGCCAGACTTAATCCGGCGGCGCCGCCCCTGGTGGCGGCCACAGAGGACCATCACGAGATCACTGCTGCACTGATGGGCTCACGGCAGGGTGGCAGCGCCGAGCGCACTTGAGGGGTGCAACGTCCGTGGACAGGCAGAAAAGCTGGCTAGGGGGGACACACGCCTACATCTTTGGGCCCACATTGCTGGTTAACTGCATCTAATCTGAACGCTTCCTGGGCCTTGGGGTGGAGCTATAACGTGCCCACACGGTAGACGGCCGGAGACTGTGGGGGAGCCCCTGGATCGGGAGCGCTCGGGGGGGTGCATGAGAGGAGCGGAAGCACTGTAGATGATCTTTGGCTACGGAGGTTGGGCCCTTGCGTTGCGCAAGGCTGGGCCCCGCTGAGAATAGTTGGCGAGCAGTGTTCCTGCGACAGGGGACCAGCGTAACCCTTCGAGGCGACCCCGGGGCAGCGCTCGAGGAAGCCGGGATGGCCGCTACTGGTGGCATACTCGATATGGAACGAGGCCAGGTTGATGCGACCGTCCTGGTCCAAGATGGCGGGGCTCATGCCCCCTCGGAGGCATCGACCCAGGAGCAGCGGCTGAATCGGCGACTGGACAGCATATTGGAAGCGATAACTGCGACGAAGGACTCGCTGCACCAGGACATAGCACAGGTCGCCACGGGGCTGGGACTCCTAAAGGCAGACCATGCCAAGCTCTCAGACAAAGTGAGGGACAATGAGCAACTATTGCAGGAGCTGAAGCCGGCGGTGGTCAGTGCAGAACATAAACTGACTGATATCCTGAGCCGTTTGGCGACACTGGAGAGACGTGCGGAAGATGCCGAAAGTCGCAATCGGAGGAATAACGGTAGGGTAGTAGGCCTTCCGGATCAAATTGAGGGGGATGACACTGTGGCCTACATGGAGAACTGGTTTAAAACGGTTGTAGCGCCGGAGGGCCTCTCTCCCTTCTTCCCCCTAGAAAGAGCGCACAGGGTTCCGGCCCGTCCGCCCCAGCTGGGCCGACCACCTAGACCGATGGTGGTTAAACTGTTACACTATAGAGATCGTGACCTCATACAGAGGGCACGCTCGCAAGGCCCGTTCCAAGTGGACAACAGCAAGGTTACGGTCTTCCCGGATTATACACAGGAGGTCCAGAGAAGTAGGGCGTCCTTCCTGGCCGTGAAAAAAGAATTGAGGGACGAGGGGATTCAATACTCATTGCTCTTCCCAGCCAAGCTAAGAGTGATCCTAGATGAGAAAACACAATTCTTCCAAACCCCGGATGAGGCTTGGACATGGCTAGAGCTTTATCTTGCTGGAACGGACCGCACTGGCAAAAGCGGCAGACACACGCAGAAACCGCTCCGGATCAGAAAATCACAGCGCATCCGTAAACGGAATAAACTCAAAGAAGCGATGCGGGATGCGCAAATGGCGGCGGACAGGAAGGGCGCACTAGCGGCAACAGCGATCATCATGGGATCACAGCAGGAGAAGACGTCGGAGGGATCGGACTCTGACGAAGAGGGATTGAAAACGGGAGGAGACGAATCGGAAGCAGAGAGCTCGAAGGGACCAGCGGTCACCCTGCAGACTTCGGATGGACTATTTAACGAGTGATTTCTCAAAGACATGTCCAACTTTGACATTTGTACTGGGCCAGTCCCTCCAGATGCTGAACGTGTACTCAGGTATGGGGCTGCGACTGCAGTATGGGATCGAGGGCGCGGGGTGGGAGCTCTGCTGGCCCTGGATTGGCGCTAATACACCCCCTTGTGGCCCTTAAGGCCTTCTGTGGTGAAGACCACAGATTAGTGTAATGTGTGTTGTGTTACGAGTTTGGAACGGGGCTGAAGCTGGGTTATTAAGTCCTGTCCTGGGGAGAGGGGTTTGGGGAGTTTTTTGGGGAGTTCTGGGTGGGGGATACAACTGCCGCGTTGTGGGGGGTAATGGATGGTTGCTGATCTTATGCAGAGACGACTGTTATGGGGACGTTACCTAATTTGAAATGCATCTCATGGAATGTCCGTGGACTTCGAACGATGGTAAGACGTCATAAGGTGCATTCCCACTTGGTGAGGCGTGGCATTCAGATTGCACTGCTACAAGAAACTCATTTGACCAAGAGGGAATGCACGGCACTACAGAGGAGGTGGCGTGGGCAGGTGTTTGGTACCACTTATTCAGCATTCGCCAGGGGGGTGCTGATCTGGATAAGGGCGGGGATACCATTTCAGGTCATGACCCAGCAGATAGACCCGGAGGGTAGATACGTGGTAGTAGAGGGGAGGCTGTACGGTCGAGAGGTAACCCTGTGTAGTGTGTACGCCCCCAATGCTGATCAGGCCCATTTTTTTGATAAACTGACGAGCTCGCTAGCCCATTTCCTGGCGGGCCCCATCTTAATGGGAGGAGATTTTAATTTGATCACTAATGTGGAACTTGATAGATCGCACCCACCATTGGCCGAATCAACAGTGCGTAGATTAGCCACTTACAGGAAAGACTGGCAAGAGAAATGGGGACTGATAGATGTGTGGAGAGAACAGCATCCTGAGACGAGGGACTACTCCTTTTTCTCAGCGTTACACGCATTGCACGTCAGAATAGACTCGATCCTCTGCGGTGGCCCATTAGCTGCCATGGTAATTCACACAGAATATTTGACCAGGACTATCTCAGATCATAACCCCGTATTGGTGTCAGTGCAGTGGCAACAGGGGAGATCGGCGGTCCCCACATGGAGGCTGCAACCTTACACACTAGAAGATCCGGTGTTTAGCGACACGGTCCGACAGGGCATTGAACACTATTTTGGGATGAATTAGGGATCTGCGGCCACGAGATCGATAGAATGGGATGCGATGAAAGTGGTGGTGCGAGGCGTGTGTATGGGCAGGTTCTCGAATGTGAGGACATCAGTCTTGAATGATCTGGTAAAGGCTGAAGATGTGCTGAGGGGATTGGAGCAGCGTAGGCCTGAGCGACCGGACCTACAGGAGCAGTTGCTTGAAGCTAAGGAAATGGTGGCGAGGGAAACTGAACGGCTGCGGTGCTATAATTATAAGCTGTACACTGTCAAGGTTCATGCGGAAAGGGATAAAGTGGGTACACTCTTTGCCAAGCTTGACAATCCGGAACCTAGGGGGTGTCCGATCATGAGTATAAAAACGGAGACGGGGGACGTAGTTTACTCGCAATTAGCGGTCCTAACACGCTTTAAGTCTTATTACACAGATTTATATGAATGCCAGTTGGCGGTGGAGGCTTTGGAGATAGGTGATTATTTAGAGTCTGTTCCTTTGCCGGTGCTAGATGACGAGGACGCAAAAGAGATAGGGGGACCCATAACGCTGTCAGAGATTAAACTGGCTGTTAAACAGATGGCCAGAAACAAAACGCTAGGGGTGGATGGCCTCCCTATTGAATTTTATGCAAAATTTATCGACATATTAGCTCCCAGGCTCTTGATAGTGTACTCGGAAGCGGGGCAGAGGGGACATTTGCCCGAATCGATGAGGGAGGCGCTGGTGGTTCCACTGCTGAAACCAGGTAAAGAAGCATTAGACGTGACATCCTATCGGCCCCTGTCCATGCTGACGGTGGATTATAAGATCTTGAGCCGTATCCTGGCCACCAGACTTCTACCGTGCATGACCAGATTAGTTCATAGGGACCAGGCAGGGTTTATCCCTACCAGGAACACATCCATGAATATACGCCGGTTGATTCAGATGCTAGATGGTGCCAGGGACTCACTTCTTAGCCCGGTGGTATTGTCGGTTGACATCGAAAAGGCTTTCTATAGCCTTGAGTGGCAGTACCTGGATGAGGTGCTAGTGAAATTCGGCATAGGTGAAGGTTTCAGGAGGTGGACGAGGGTTCTATACTCCTCTGCTACAGCGCGGGTACGTCTGGGTCCGGTTATATCCTCGGCCTACCCGGTGTGTAGGGGGACGAGGCAGGGATGCTCGCTGTCTCCCTTGTTGTTCGCACTGGCGATGGAACCTTTGGCAGCACTGGCAAGATCAGGCGCAATGTATCAAGGGGTAATGCAGAGAGCGAAGTTGCATTACATATCACTGTATGCGGATGACCTGTTGCTGTACCTAGCCGACTCCGGACGAGCCCTGGAGGGAGCGGTGGACATGTGAGCCGGATTTGGTAGGGTGTCGGGCCTTAAGGTGAACTGGGCCAAAACTTGCGTTTTCCCGTTGCGGGAGGGCACACCGTGCCCCCCCCTCACGCTGGAGGTGGTTTGGGAGCCCTCCTGCTTCACTTACTTAGGTGTCCGCATATATCACGAGACCGCGAACTTGTTAGAGGGAAATGTGGGGCGTTGCATGCGCGCGATAAGGGGTTGCATGGCATTTTGGGCGTCCCTCCCCTTGTCTGTGCTGGGCCGAGTGGCACTGTTGAAGATGGGGGCGCTTCCGCGGCTACTTTATTATTTTAGGACATTGCCGGTCTGGATCCTGCAGCGTATGTTTAAGGAACTACAGATGATGGTGACTGGCTTCCTGTGGGGCCACGGACGGCGCCGGGGGTGCTAAAAACCCTGACTAGGCCCAAGCTCGAGGGGGGGATGGTAATCCCCGATTTTGAATTATATTACCTGGCGGCACAGCTGCAAATATTGACGCAGCATGTGGCCAGGGAGTTCAGGGGACTGGACCTTGACCGAGGGCTCGGTATTCAGCGACATGTCTTGTCCTACATAATCATGCAACAGAAACTGGATATGAGGGACCTCACGATGGAGGAAAGGACACTCAGGCTCTGCTGGAACAGGAGTCTGCAGAGAGCGAAGAGCACCGGGTCATATGCACCAGAGATCCCACTGGGGATGCTGACTGCGTTGCCACATGGGGGCGATTGGTCCCCGTTATCTGAGTGGGAGGAGATGGGATTGCAGATGGTGGGAGACCTGTACTCTGAAGGGACACTGGTCCCCTTCCAGACGTTGCAGGAACAGTTTGGCCTACCTGACAGTAATTTTCTGCTGCACGCAGCAGTGGTTACAGCGCTGCAAAAGCACTGGATGGGAGGGCTGGCTGAGCCGGAAACGACTATGGCATGCCAGTACGTGGTTATGGCTGCGGGCACTACGAAGGCGGTGACCTGCCTCCATGCTAGAATGTTAAACGAGGGACTGGAACCGCTACTGGCGCTGAAGGCTAAATGGGAGGATAGTATAGGTAAGCCCATACCGGACACGGTCTGGGGTCATATTTTGGGACGTACATGTAAGGGCACGAGAAATGCCCGATTCCAGCAGGTAGTCTTCTTCATTGTACATAGAGCATATCTGACTCCGGAGAGGATTCAGCGGTACTTTCGGGTGCATGACGCTTTGTGCCCGAGGTGCTTGGCGCCTGAAGCGGACCTGGATCACCTGTTATGGGGATGTCCGCAGCTGAGGACATATTGGCCTGAAGTAGGGGAACTCCTGAACAGAGTTACGGACAGGGAGGTAGATTTCGACATGGCGGCGTGTCTGCTGCTCTGGTTCCCTCACACAAAGAAGACGAAAATTACAAGCAAATTTATAGACTTGGGACTCATGTTGGCTCAGAGAGAGATCACCTGGCACTGGAAATCTAAAGAGGGCCCTTCAGTGAGAAGGTGGATGAATGAACTGTTGAAATGGGCCAGTAGCGAGGGTATCATTGGGATGCAGCAAGCGGCCAAGGCTGATAACGATAAAAGCTTGGAAATGGCGAGAGCATGGGAAATGATAGTTCAAGCATTGCGTGATTGCATGGTAGAGGATGGAGATGAAGCGTAAGGGCTAACAAGGGCTCCATGAGATGTACATGAGCAGAAGTTATTCCTGATTGGTGGCGTGCTCCAGTTATACTACAGCTTACATACACCCACATCAGCGGCAGTTGGGGAGGGTGGGGGGGGAGGAAGGGTTTGGTAGGGGTAGTTAGGCGCACCGACACAGTTACGGAGGGAGCCGGGTTGTGGGAACTGGGGCGAGGTCACAGTGCTAGGGCCCCGGAGGTCTGAAGCAGGAACCCGGGAGGCGAATGTAGCAAATCCCAAGATGGTCACCACAAGAAGACGTGATAGGACTACATTGCAATAGGGGCTACACGCTGACACTTCCTCCGCAAGATGTTTGGTTATGATTGGTGATGCATGGGGGGTGGGGTTTTTTTTATTTTAGGGGGGTGAAAAGCGGATACTGAATGATGTTGTTGATCAACAACCGTGTGAGGTGGGCACTGGGACATCTCCTTGCAATTGTGATCTGGCACGCCGCCCGGCCTCCGGGATGTGGGCTGAATGGCTGTGTACAATTTTCCTGTCGCCAATATGTTTCGGGATGTCGCGAGTGTATTGATTGACCTGTTCTGAGGTCTTGTTTCTAAATTTGCAATAAAAACGACTTTAAAAAAAAAAAAAATGAGAAAAGAGGTGCCTTGTAGGGCCCTCTTTGGTTCCTTCCCGCCACCCTTTCTGTGGCGGGCTCACTGCCGTGGTTCGGGTCGCATTGAGGAAACTCGTAAAATGTTTGGCAGTGCCACAGCAGCACCGCCAAGCATATGGCAGCTTCAACACCGCTTCACCAGCACCAGGGAACTTGAATCCCTGGAGGCTGTAACGGACGCGTGGAGGTCCAACCACCGTGGTCGTAATACAGCGGTTGAACCCTTGGTACAGTGGTTCCCGACCGAACCACCACCGCGAGTTTGCCAGACCTATGTAACGGCAAACTAGTAATTAGGCCCTAAGTCAATTAATATTATTCATATACAGATCTTAGATTCCATGATATTTTTGACCCAATATTTTGATAGTTTACATACAGAGTATGTCAACTTGATATTTTTGTAGATTATATTATTATATGAAAGTCTGGTAAATTGATTATGTTTTTCTGTCATACAAATTCTCAGCATTCCATGGGGAGTTAAATAAAAAGCCACTAGCTCGTAGTTTCAGTGTCACATGACGTGGGGGTCACTTGCTAGCTATGAGTGTCAATGGAGTAAGCACTTAAGACACATTTACAAAATACCGTTCACCACTTCCCTGTACTAAGCATGATAGAAAATACTTCTAGAAAGCAGATGCACTTTGCTGGTTTTCTCTATTCTGGGAGAAGATTTAGCACATGGACTGTTCCCATCAAAGCAAAATCCATACACAGAGAACAGAAAGTGAAGGTGAGCTATCTTCACACCTTAGGAAAGTCTCTACTCATCTCCAGCTGCCTGTATACCCTCAAGGTTGATAAGCTGCATGTTGGACTTGGCCCTTTTTGCAGGGTCATCCCTGAACTTTGTGCCTCCCTCCTATATTTTTTCTGACATGTTGTTGGCTATTTTATGACTCTGGGCACTTTATAACTGCTGATCAGTGCTAAAGTGCATATGCTCTCCCTACTGTAAATTAATGTATGTATTGATTAGTGGTTCCATGATTGGGTATTTGGTTTACTTGTCAGACCCTAGTACAGTGCACTGAGTGTGCCCAGGGAGTGTAAATCCAAATGCTGCTAGTGGGCTTGCAGCACTAGTTGTGCCACCCACAGAAGTGGCCTTTGGCATTCTGAGGATCCTCAGGAAGACTCTGGACTTACTGCTACTGACAGCCAGAAAGACCATGGTCCATGCCTTAATAAGACCGAGGCTGGACTGTGGGAATATCCTCTATTTAGGAGCCAGTTCCAAGTGCACTCTGAGGTTGCAGCGCACACAAAATGCGGCTTCCCGCCTGGTCTTGATGTTGCCCAAGAGAGCTCCTTCTAAGAGAGCACTGAAAACACTACATCGGCTTCCGATCACGGAACGGGTGACATTCAAAGCACACTGTGTCGGCCACCGAATCTTACAGGGCAAAAGGACCCACATACCTCCATGACCTACTAACCCCGTACCACCCTACCCGACAGCTGAGATCTAGCAGGACGGGGCTGGTTCAGGTTCCGAAATTTAGCAGAGTGAGAATGGGAGGACAGTCCTTCCGTGTTCTGGCAGCTCAACAGTGGAACAGACTTCCTCTGAGGCTCCAGCTGGAGACGTCAGAGCTGGTATTCCGTAATGAGCTGAAAACTCACTTGTTTCCCAAAGATTAGGGCTAGGCTAGTCTCTGGCTGGGTGGGAAGAACTAGCAGTTGAGTGGCTCTGGTTTTGGCTGTTCTATAGCGCGGGGACACACCAGTACAGTGTAGCCAGGCGCTTTACAATTCAATTATTATTATTATTATTGCAGAGCCTGCGTGCAGTCCCGTACTGTCATGCTGACTGGACAAGTGCACCCACTTGCCAGTCCCTCAACCTTCCCCTGACTTCATATTCATCACCCCTATGGTAGGCCCACGGGCGGGGTGCATTGTAAGTGCGAGGTAGGACGAGCCCTGATGTGTGTGGCATGTCCTAATAGGGAATTACAGCAATTTTCTTTTTTCACTATTGCAAGGCTACCTGTTCACCATAAGCCAGAATGGGCTGTTAGAATAATTACACTTTATAATCCTAACGGACTCAGAGAACATGGTAGAAATTCGAGTTTAGTATGCTTTTAGTTAAGTTTATTTATATTGCTTAAATGGTCGGACAGTTAGACACTAAACGTCCAATGATTAAGCCAGGGGTTTGTGGTCTGGTCCTCCCCAGGACAAGGTACAGGAACATCGAACAGGGGAGTTGGACTAGTAGAAAACCCACCTCTGGGAGACTTCTCGAAGGCCACACATATAACCAATTATTCCAGGGCGCACAGTAAGGTGTTTTTTTTGTGTTGGCAGAGTTGAGAGTTTCGACTTGGAGTCATTCTATCTGGTGGCAAATATGAGGACAATAAAAAAAAAAAAAAAAAGGGAGAAAAAAATAAGTTTATTTTAATATTCTGCGTTTGCAATTACCACTTTTAGAAAGTAGGTATTTGCTTGCCTAACCATTTGAGCCTGCCTCTGTGTATTCCTTGTCTGGGTTTGTGTGTGACAGGGCTGGGGAATTCCAGGAGACCGACTGGGACAGCCCAGTGTTGAATAGGGAGATCTGCATCTAGATGGGAGGGAGGAGTTGCACCTGGGACCTGAATAGGGCTGGACCTTCCCTCTACAATGCCGGCTCCACCCCCTGTGGTGCGTCTGATGTCTTTGCCCTGAACACTGAAAGAAGAGAAGGAAGACTGTAAACAAAGTGCTTCAGGGCTGTACTTGACTTCCAAATGCTGGCTCCACCTCCTGTGGCGCGTCTGATGTGCCTGCCCTGTGCTGTGATAGGAAAGGAGAAGTCTAGTAAACAGAGTGCTTCAGAACTGGCTTGAACTGGGCACAGGCCCCTCTTCCCTCAGAGAACAAAGGATTTTGGGGTATAAGTATTGGGACCCTGATCCCAAGAAATTAGATCACTTCTGGACTTACAAGACAAAACCTCTGCTGAGGAGAGGAACCTGAAGAAACTGAGGAGAAACTATTCCCAAGCTGAAGTGCTGCTTGGGGGATTGGCCTGCAGTGGTTTTGCTACTGCCAAAGAGAGGAGAAAGGACTGTGTGGACTTTACTTTCAACTTGTGCAAAGATCTCCAAGGGCTTGGAAGAGAGCTTGCCCCCTGACCTAATTCCCAGGACCAGTGGACTTCACCAGCCTTTGTGAATTGCTGCTGGAAGCTGTGACCTACTTTCTTGACCGGCCCAGTGTCCTGTAGGCACCGTATCTAGCAACGTCCGCCTTAAACAACGCAAGCTCTGCGCTCACCGACTCCGTCCTGACGCCGTCACCGAGCCATAGCCTGCACCACGACTGGAAGGACACTGCGACGTGCAATGCCTCACTACACCAAATTGAACTGGTCCGACCAACGCGGTCACTCGCTGACTTCGAGTCCTGTGACTGCACCAGAGTTGGGCACCACCGCGCACGCTTTGCGATGCACCACCCCACTGGCACCTCTGTCCAGACTGATCGACACCAGCTCCGGAACTCTGGCTCATTCGCCGCACCACAAGCTGTAAGCACCGCATCGAAGCACCGACTCACTCTGGAACTCAAGCCTTGGATTCACCCACTCTGTAAACGGGCCGCTGCCTGCACCGCATTGAGGGACAACACGTCCTGCAACGCTTCCTTACTGCACCGCGACGATCCCCTGAACCGGCTCGCACATCCATGCCGGCCGCCCCAAGTAAAAGATACTGTGACTGAGTCTGTCGGCATTTGAGTGGGCCCTTACCGACGCGGTCCGCTGGATTTGCTAGACTCTGTGTTATTTTCAACAACGCTGTAGCCGAACCAGGCTACCGACTCGCCCAGAACCTTGATTAAAGCCTTTTCACCAGAACTCTTGAAATCTAATAGTACTGTGGATTCTTTTTGCCGTTTATGGGTCTTGTGGTAACTCTATATAAAATATACTTATTTTTTATATAAAACCTTGTGTGGTGTCCGTTTGTAGTGTTGTCACCGGGTCACAAATGCTTAACTTACACCGCCTCGGAAATAAGTCTTGACTGCTCGCGCCACACTACCTAGAGGGTGAGCAGTGGTTATTTTAGGCGATAATCCCCCATACTCTGACTAGAGGAGAGTGTCCCTATTTGTCACAAGTACCTTCCTGTGCCAACTAGGGACCCCCAGTTCTAAAACTGCACTATACAAATCATGCCCTGCGAAGCTTGAGAGACCTGTTTGCTTAATCACTTGTTTTTCATTAATAGAAACATTTGCAACTCTTTAATAAGCAATACACCAGTCTTTTTGGGGTCCTACCTTAGTTTATTAAAGTTGCATATTTACCTTGGTTTGCACTTCAGTTAAATTAAATGAACTAAGTCACAGCACTGACATCTAATAAAAGAAAAGTTTAGGGAATCTCTTACTTGTCACTTTAGTGTGCCACACTTCAGCATTGATTCCTCACGCAGAAGCACACTGAAAACAAGGAAATGTCACACACAAACCAAGTGGGATTTTGGCAGCTATCTTATTGCGGCCTTGGCACCCTCTATGCGGGCAGGGCACACTTCCTTCCCAGAAGCATTTAAAGGATTTCCTTATCATATGACTTCAATAAAGGGAGCAGTTATAGATTTCCAGAAGCACAATTGATGTCATTAGATAGCTGTAGGTGGAAGTTGGGATCACACCAAATGCTGTCTTTCACCGAGAAATATTTGGAAATTAATAAGCAAATGGTTATCCTTATGTTCTTAACAACATCAGGTTAACTTTTATAAAAACATCAGCATAGGAGCTCATGTTTTTATAACATTTAACCGGCTGTTGATAAGAACATAAGGACAACCATTTCCTTATTAATTTCCAAATAACAAGCATAGGAGTATAGGAGCTGATAGGATAGGAGCTGACAGCTCATTGGCTGATTGATGGTACTCTGTCGGGTGACAGCAAAGTTTGATTCAAGAAACCCCAAGAGCCAGACACCTCATGAAATGGGAAGAAGAGATGCAAAGAAAGGTAACATCAGTCCTGCTTCACAAGAGGTTGTGCATGTCGAAGTAGAAATGTGATGGGTCATAAATGCCACTTATGTTCTGTAATGCTATACATTTCTATTCATCATAGACTTCTGTAGCACTTTATGCTGAACCACTTGACATGAATTGACCTATGAGGGTACAATAAATATATGTAAAGACTAGAAATGTACAGGTAAAGAATGAAAACAAGCACTGGCAATGCCAATAGGTGTAGCCCACTATGTGTATAATTACCAACCTTATGCCACTGCAGGCATTACAGCAGTGGTGGGTTTCTTTGGTTTTCGTAGGGAAATGAGAGTGCTCATTTGCTTTATTGGATTGTTTTCAGTAACATATGAAGGTGCCCTGCTGTATCAATATTGAAACGCTTATTTGTCACCCCAAAACCTGCCTCCTCATTCATGCACAACAAAACAAATAAAATGCGTTGCAATGTGTCGCAAATCTCTCTCGTTCCTGTTCAGGGTGAAGCTTCTGGGCTTGTGCCTGATCGCCACATGCTTTGGAGTGATATTTCAGCAGGCCCCAAAACTCTGACATCGCTCCAAAACAGCACTTACCACAGCTGCAGCACTTGCCACAGTTCAATGGCCCACAGTGCACACCAGGTGCCCCCTGAGGTGGAAAGAAACACTCACTATGTAGGCATCTGCAGCATGCACCCCATCCCTCCAACATCACTCTCATTTTAATCACATCACCTACAGTGTCAAAGGGCTGCCGTCATGCAACCGGTTTGTCTCAGCAGAAGAGATTCCTCCTCCTACCATTACTTCTGTGTCCCCTGCTGACCTCTGGCTGCAGCTCACCAAACTCTCCATCATGAACCACCACAGCTGCAAATGTACCTCCCTCTGTATCACATCAATAAACGTCCCCTCCCAGTGCATGCTCAGCACGATAACCAGCATCCACAGTATCTGCTGCAGGTTCACACACACATATGTATGGCACAAGCTTTGCTGCTTCTATGTGACTGCTGCCTGAGCCTCAGAGCCATGCGGTAATAAACGCCCAGACAGCCCCATTAGAACCAGAGCAGTCAGGTCACCCTGGGACCACAGCAAATGCCAGGGATCCGAGATACTTGGCAGTGGCACGGCTGTCTTGAGGCCGCAATATGCTTGGCCGGGCTGCTGCGGCCCGCCAAGCATATTTCGAGTTTCCTCACACCACACTTTTCAAGGCAGTACAACACCATTAAAAGTGTGGTGGTGAGGAAAGAAAGGGGTATCTCTGCAACATGGGGTGCATAAAGGGGGCACATGTTGTGCCCCCCTGTGTGCTTGCACACCAGTACCTGCACAGCATGGAGTGCAGTAGTGCATGCCATGCAGCCACTGATTTTGACATTCCCATTGAGGTTCCTATTTCATAGACACTGCCATGGGAAAGCCAAAGAACTGCCCACCAGACAGTAGAGGACATAAAGGACTTTCTGGAGGAAGGGGACTAGACCATTGTCAAAAAGGGCTGCTCCCAGCCATCCCTGCGGGACTGGCAACCAAACCTAGCTCTGGCAAAAAAGTTCAGGCTCAGGGAAAACAGGTGACGCTGCATCAGCCCTGCCTTGGATGAAAGACACAGTGAGCACCTCAGATAAAGGAGAACTGTCTTTGTTCATCTTTCTGGAATTGTTTGCTATCTTTTTTTTGTTTTAAGTTTGATTTTATTGAAGATAAAAGAAAGGGGAAGGGGGAGAAAAGAAGAAACAGGAAAAGGGATATGGCAATAATTACAACTTAAGGGAAATCACAATAGCTTATTACAATAAAATCTCATAAAGGGGGGAAATAATCACAATAGCTATGACAATAAAATCTCATAAAAGGCAGGTAAAATGAGTATGAAATTACATGAGCAAAAATATATACGAAAAGCAAAATGCACTGTATGATAATAAAGGGAATAACATTTTAGCAAAAGGTAAAAGAGATTCATGGTGGTTTGCGGACGTCAACAACATCAGGATCCATGGAGGAGCACTCTGGAGCAGTGGAGGAAAGATAAGTTACCAAAGGAAGCCAGATAAGGTCTTGTTTAATGGCCAGGGAAACGGGGGATACAAAATTGGTGTCTAAACGGTGATGGAAACAGACTTCATTCCACCAAGAACGATAAGACACGTTCGCAGCTTGTTTCCAGTTAGACGTAATAGTGTGGAAGGCAACAGCTATTAAGAGATCAAGGAGTTGGTAATGTCTTGGAGATTGAGGGAGATCTGGAGAAATGGAGCCTAGAAAAACAAGAGCTGGGGAGAAGGGGACCTTAAAACGGAAAATCTTTTAAATTTGGGCCCATACTGAATTCCAGAACTTGGATATATGTGGACAATCAAAAAGCATGTGTTTTAGGTCTGCTGAGGGAAAAGGACAAGACCAACAGGTAGGGGGCGTCTCCAAAGAGAAACGGAACAGGGAGAGTGGGGTAAACAAAACTCTGTTATAAATAAAGTATAACGTTTGGGTAGTATTAGCAGCTCTAGAGGTCTTATGGAGTTTGGACCAGATCTTATCCCAAAGAAGAACAGACCAGTCTTGAGAAAGATCAGACTCCCAAAGAATTTCAAGTTTAGATTTCACTGGGTCAACTGTATAACGGAAGGAATTATAAAGAGAAGAGGCGTAGGGAGTAGATTCTAGTAATGAAGAAGTGGTTTTACGGTCAGGTGGGATATCATTGGAAAGCGGCAATGAATGGAGGTAAGAGTTGAGAGCAGGTAAAAGCAGGTTATATTGTGAGCGGGCATTGGGGGGTAACTGAAAATGTTGCAGGGTTTCTGTTCTCACACAGAACTGTGCACAGAGGAGTGGAACCTCGGTAAATTAGGGTGTCCCAAAACTCACCTTAGTATCCAACTCACCCCTTACCAAGCTAGCTACAGTGTCTCATTGGACATATCAAACTCCCAATGTTTAGACAAACCAGAACATGAACTTACTGTACCTCAGGGTACGTGGAACTCATGAACACTCTTTCGTTATATTATCATTACAAACCAGAACATGGAGTAAAGAAGACACATGTGCATTTGAAATGTTTTTTTACTAATGCCGTCTTCTCAGGCGCAGTATCTTAGATAATACAAGTATACTTATTATCAGTAGCAAAATTACCAGCATAGTTACTAAGGCATAAAAGGCGAATGGTGACAGCATGTTACCATGCTGTAATGAATAAGAGTTAACAACACTTATATCTCACCCTCCCTAACACATATACTATATTATTAGCTAAGAAGGTCTCTTTGGGTTGTTTTAGGGCGGGCCCATACCTTAGTGTCCTAGCATGAAGGAATCACATCAGCATACACCAGCTCTCTCTGCATGTGCATCGCATCAAGTGTGTTCTATGTGCCTCGTGCAAAGCAATATCAATCCCGCCTGAAGCCAGAGTTGGCAAAGGCTGCACTTGTGTTATGACTATGAAGGCGTGGAGATCAGACCTCATAACAATTCCATATCGTGTTGTTCCTGAAACTTCAGCACTCTTCGTGCAGACATAGTTTATTAAGCAAAGCTGATATCAGAGCAATAACATATTATTCTCACATAAACCACGGCAAACTACTAGGTTGAAAGCTAAGTCAACAATTAAGTGTCGTGTGCAGAAGTTGCAAGAAAGAAAAATGGCGTTTAAACCTCAAATGCACCTATGCTAACTTAACACGATATAAGGATATACAGGAGCTATATGACACCCCCCCATGATCCGAGAACGGACTAAATATGATAACAGAAGTGCCATCACATGAGAGCAGAACTCAGCAGTAAACGAGCATGAGTCGAAACCAAATTTTAAAAAGTAATGCTAAAAAATAGCCCAAAAATATAACGTGGCTCAAGCCAATAGGCTGACGAAAACAAAAAGTTCTTGACAAATAAGTCAATAAAATCAATGAAATGCTATTAATCAGCACGTCAATCCGAAGCAGTGTCTATGACAAAACTGTATATGAAAAGTAAGTAGCAACAGCCTCCAATAGGAAGTCACTGTCCTCATCCGAAAACAGTTCAGCCATCCAATTTAAAAGATGAAAGGAACATACGTGTTCTTCCAGCACCGGATCCTCTATAACCATCAGAGGACAGCTCGGTGGGTTTTCAAGAAAACTCAGTTCCAACAAACTCCGTGCCGCCGACAACACATCCCAGGGACCAATTAGTCCATGCGCCACTGCTAAGGCCATAATCCTCTCGTCAGAACAAACCAACTCGTGAGCAATGATAGGACTCATCAGTTGATTAAAATCGACGTCAGGAGAAACCGGTCCGCAGAGACACAAATCAATGGCCCACTGGAAATCACAGGTCAGGCAGTGAAAAACAGGTTGGACACAGGTGAAATAGGAGAATCGAAAAGATAATCCAAATGCCGTGCTCAAAGTCGCCAATGGCAGTGTGCCATAATATTCAAGCATGCGATTGCGGAACCGCGTCAGCAGCAGTTGCGCGTGGTCTTGCACAGGATGGGCATCCATATTTAAAAAGACAGAAAACCACCAGAGCGCCAGCCGCTAGTGCAAGTAAAAACGGGAACCCTCCAAACAAGGATGAAAAGATTAAATGGAAGAAAGCAGGGATGACTCCAAAAATTTTCTCAAAGGAAGTCACGAGACCACTGCTAACAACTTTAAAAAAATGTGATAGGCCCTTTGTGGAGGATGCGTTAAAGATAGTACGAACCATTGCTCCAAAATGCAAAGGCAAATCAGTATTTAATAGAGCCTGAACTTCTGTACGTGTGTTAGCAATGTGAAGCACGAAAGTTTCACGGGCCGAGCTCAAGGCCACCTCTTTCTGGGACAAAAGAGCTCTTATTCTTGCCATGCCGCTGAATTCTGCTCCCAAGGTTGGTATTCTTGGCCAGATGGAAGAATCTCTATGTTCATGTGTGGGAGGGTAAAGCACATTTCTACAGCAAATAACCCGCTCACTTACTGTAACTATGAAAGGGATACCTTTAATTAACCCACAACAGTCTTCATTATTGAGCATTAAATAACTTCCATTCCCTAATAATTTAAACGTGGGGATGATAGCAGGAACAGGCGTGCCCTGTAAAACGCAAGCCATATTCGGCCTGTCCTTGTTGCAAGAACTGTGTAACTGTATGTGTCGACACATTAAAGAATGATCTGGCGTCTCAGTACACTCCTCCCCATTCAGATAAACCTCCTGTTCATCCTTAAAACATCTGTACGTGTATGGGAGTGACCAGACTTCATGAAGGAAACCGCTACCCAAAGGTTCATAACGACCTATTGGCACATATTTCATACAATTTGAAAATTTATATAAAGCAAAAGGCAGTGTTATTAAACAGTGGATAAGCCACGTTGCAGCAGAGGCTTCTGCCACGGAAAAAGGCAAAGATTCCAACCTCTCAATATGTAACATAGAAAATGAAGCATCCCGCATTGAAAGCAAGCGTTGTTTCTCAGTCAAATTAAAAGGGGCAAATAAAGAAGAAACGTTCATGTAACCCCAGGGTACTTTACCCATTTTCAGAGTTTGAAGGGTCCACGCAAACTGCATGATTGATCGTAATTGATTCTGACCATGGTACAACACAGATATTTCATCATGCACAATATCGACAACTGACGACACAATATTATCCAATGTGTAAATTCTAGAGGAAAGCACATTAATGCTATTGTCAACAACTGCAAGCACTTTCTCAAGATTAGCCTGATCAATAGCCCTAAGGCGTGTAGCAGCCTCAATCTGTGATAGCTTCCAAATTTCATTGTAAACTCCATATAACCACCTTTTCGACCTGCCACTAGCCGGGCCTTTAATGAAATCATTCAAATCCACTTCTGCATTCAATTTGGAAAGGTGATTCTTAACCGCAGGTAAATTTGAATGCTTCAGCCAATTTTGACACAACTTGCCTACGGAATACGAGGTGACAGTATGACCTAAGTCAAACCGGGGATCAGATCTAACAGTCTTAAAACCGTCAGTAAAATTTAAAAATCTCATTTGACAAGAATCTGCACTACGGTGCCAAAGCAGCCAACCCTTAGGATTCATACTGGAAATGTTAAAGGAGGAATTGAGAAGCAGAGTCTGTAATTCTCTAATTGAAAATTGAGTAAAATTACTCCACCCATCATATTCCTCCAACTCCGGGAAAGACGGAGTGTTTAACCTTTTAGATGTAGCCAATCCAAAGCATGTGGTCTGGGAAATTGTTTCATTTAAAAACAACATATGATTCGGGATGAGACATGCACGGTGCAAAGCCTCAGTGCCTTGTACCTGCCAGGCCCTTGAACCCCAAACCGATTTAAGGTCAATTGTTTCCTTCCATAGCTCATAGCCTCCAGTAACTAATTGATCTAGGAAGGCCTTAGAATACAACAATTGTGTATCGGTAAGTCTAACCTTGGACAGTGGCTGTTTGTGAAATTTAAAATAAAAGGACTCGGGATTGGACTGGTTAAAGTCAGTGAAATAAGTATACTTTTTAAGAAATGTTTCTGAACTCCCCTGTGTAGGTGCCGGGCAATGTTCCCATTGAGTAAAATTAACAGCATCCCTATGGGATGATGTTTTGTGTAAAAAGTGATTGCCATAATGTTGGTAACAGAACAATTCACCATAATTAGCAGATTCTAAATATAAATCCTCAGCATCAAAGGCAGCATAGTATTTTAAATCAGAAAACAAACTTTCCACAGCATTAACATCCCAGTCATCAGAACGAATGTTTTGTTTCACCACATCCCCCATATTCACTCTAAGTACATTAGGAACATTAACGACTTCCGTGGGGCCATGAATCTGAAACCGAAGTGCATCCCACACGATTCCATCAAGGACAGGCCATGCTGTGATGTTAACCAAAGTCAAGTCTCTTTTTAATCTGTGTGTAGAATGTGAAGAGGAGAGTGGGGCCAAAGTTCCATTTAAATGAGTAATGCATGTTCTTTCCTCGACATAATGTCCATTGATGATTCAAAAAAAATAAAACACAAAACCAATCGACATAAAAAGGTAAATCGAAACAAGGACTAGCCAAATGTAAGTCCAAGGCGGTATCAAAAAATGTTTTTTAAACAGGCTTGCATAAACTGCAACACGAGAGGGTTCCTTTGAGGCAAGAGAAACAGAGTCAAAAGAAAATCTGGAGTCTGTGGCTAAACGTGCTTGCAGGTCAGGCATGGACAAATCAGTGGGATAAGCATAGTCTGTCTCATCAATGTTAGTTCCAGGTAAATTATTTAATAAAGGACTGGAAAGAGCAGGTAATTCGATGGCCACTTCAGGTTCATTATTAGAAGCAGTAGGCATAACTGAATTTCTCACAATGGAAGGACAGGAAACAGCCGGTGTCATGCTAAGAAGAATCGGCCACTCTGTGTATCTTGACATTGTCAATTGAAATAAACCTGTTTTCCTTACGACCAGGAAGAGGTGGTAAAATGACTGTTCTTGTACCCTTCACTCCAACGACGGGAACCGGAGCTCGATAGGAAGGACCAAATTCTTTCTTGTTATCGATCTTCTCCCGAACCAGTTCTCCAACTTGGGGTAGCCAGCCAACTACCGGGATCTGCAACGCATCATCCGACGTGGAGGGCAAATGTTCCTTTGCAAGACTGTCTCTGGTCTTTTGTAGATTCTGTAAAACATTGCAATGTTCATCTGCGTCAAAGGAAGTGGCGCGAACCACATAGTCTAGACCGTCAAGGTCAGGGACGTACATCTTGATTCCAAAGAGCATTTCGTATGGGGTCCGCCCACCCAGAGACCTTCTAGGGAGATTATTAAGAGCACGCTGCACGCCATAGAGGTGAGCCAGCCAGTTTCTGCCAGTGCCTATAACTCGGGCTGTCAAAGATTGCTTTAAATCACGGTTCATTCGTTCAACTACACTATTACCCTCAGGTCTGTAGGGTGACGAAAACTTGACTTGGACCCCCATCGAAGTCATGGCATCCTTATACGCCTTAGAGGCGAAAGCCGGACCCTGATCCGAATGGAAGGTACCACAGGCAAAAATCCCTATAAAGACACGCAAATCTCTAATGACAGTCCGTGAATCAGCGCTGCGATGTGGCCAAACCCACACAAAGCGTGTGCATGAGTCAACTGCTACTAAGATGTACTTATACGCAGTATCAGATGAAAAAGGACCGCAGTGATCTAAATAAACACAACCTAGCGGTTTATTAGAAATGTACAACTGAGTCTGTGGCGGACGCGCAGCAGTCGAAGGTTTAATCTGCTGGCATATGTCACAAAGCAGGACATAATCACGCGTCTGTTTGTACAGTCCCCGCCACCAGAAACGTTGTTGTAATTGAGTTACAGTGGCTGAGACGCCCGCATGCGCAGACGCCACACCTTCATGTGCCGCTGTAATCAAGTCTGCTCGGCGATCCGAGTTGGGGATCAGCCGTTCCCCAACATCAGGAATTGTCACAAAAGGAACCTTTTCGGGACTTAAGTGGTATTTGTACTTCGAAGGGAATCCCGCAGGATGGTTACTTCCCTTCTCAGAGGCAGCAATCGCTGCCAAGATGTCGCTATCAATCTTGGTTTTTGACCTAGTAACCGCTGCAACTAAGTATGTAGATACTGCTGATTTCGCTGCTTCATCAGCAAGCGAGTTGCCAACAGCGTGAACTCCCACACGTTGATGACCGAGAGTATGAATCACATAAACGAGAGGCAACAGAGCCTTAAGCTCTGCCACTCGAACCCAGATCATTTTGTGTTTTATTGTGCTACCCTTGGAATCATGAAAATCATTTTGAATCCAAAAGAACAAGTTTTCATTGTAAGACTGGACACAGTAATAAGAATCACTTACAATCAGAGTAGTAACACTTGGATCCGCGTACTCTAACGCTAGTAAGAGTGCACGAAGCTCTGCCAATTGTGCAGTGCAATCGCCAAGGGGCAAGGTGTGCACTTCCCTGGAAATGAACTCATCGTTCAACATAGCACCTACCACAATAGCGCATGCGGAAACGTAGGCATGTTTAGAGCCATGCGCAACCTGCGCTGACCCATCAGTGTAAATGATACAATGGAAGTCCTCCAAAGGTCGCATAGCCAGAGGAGCAGGATGAACGAACTCATACTGCAAGTACTCTTGCGACCGTAAGGAAGCGTCAAAAATGAACGTGACATCCGTGGATGTCAATGACGCAGCCCACTGAATCCACCGAGGGTGCAAAGCTTTTGAATTCGGTACACTGGCTTTCGTGACTGCCTCCAAATGAGGACAGGGTGTTACCACTAACATGCGCTTCCCCTGTGACAGAGCTCGTTCTTTAAGAATCGCCATCTGTACAGCAGTTAAAACTTTCTCCACAGTGGGAAACCGCAATTCAGCCGAAGTGTACAAGTGTGACTTGTAAGCAATAGGCACCGTGTCACCTTCATTAAAAGTCAGGTACGTGAAACCCACCGCCCCTGGGATTATTCTTATCACCAGGTTGGTGTGGTTATCACGAGTCAGTAAGTATTCAGAAGCGAGCAGATCAGCCTGCAAGGATTGCAAAATGGCTGAATGCTCAGGCAGCCAGCATGATTTTGAGAAAGTAGGTTGTATTAACGCATACAACGGCTTGACACGCTGGGCATATTCTGGAATGTAAGTCCTTCCGAAATTTAAAAAGCCCAGTAAAGATTGTAATTTTTTCAGTGTTGTAGGAGCGCGCAATTGTGCGCACTTCTCTAAGAAGTGAGGAGCCAAACCTCTACCTTCATTGTTTAGCTCATAGCCCAAAAACAACACTGTGTGTTCAGCAATGTGCGATTTTGCAAAGTTAAATTTGTAACCCATGTCAGCGAAGTTGCAAATAACAGAATTTACACGACACAGATGCTCCCAAATATCGTCGTCTGTGAGATATATGTCATCCACATACGAAAAAGCATCAGGGTCGAGTGTCTCCAGAATAGAGACAATGCGAGCGGTAAATATACCAGGACTATTCTTATAGCCCATTGGAAGACGCCGGAACTGCTTTTGGACTCCAGCGCTCGTAAAACTGGTCCATTGGGAGCTAAAGCTGTCCAATCTGTGGGCATAAAAACCATCGGATAGGTCAAGCGTTGTCTTGAAACGCTTACGCACGAGACTATCCACTAGGGCAGAGCCGTGGGTATTCTGTACAGCACAGTTACGGCAATGCGAGTTTAAATGCCGGTAATCCAAAACCAAACGATATGATCCGTCAGGTTTGTTCACAGTAAAAAGGGGATTATTCATCGGTGACACACACGTTTCAATAACTCCCTGATATTCCAATTGTTCAAGGATTTCCGCGACGGAAGATTTAGCTTCACGCCGAATGGGATATTGAGGTTGAGGCTGCGGCTGAGACCGCAACGGAATTTCGTGGCAAGGCGACAATCTATCCCAACCACATTGGTTACGGTACAGAGCCGGCGCGAGAGCCCGAGCCCACTCTTCTGCAAAATGTTGCGCATGCTCTTTCGAGACAGTGTTCGCGAAACTGGGTAGGATTACCTCCTCCCCTCGCGGCGCCGCGAGCACAAAAGGTGGGGGCCAGTCAGCCTCCGAAAGTAAAATATCATATGTAGAAGACAGATTCTCCCAAAATACACCTTTAACGGTACGCTGTATGTCACCTTCAATTAACAGGACAATTTCATATAGTCTTTCAGGGGGAGCAAGTCTCGTATCTGCTGTTTCTATCACAACGTAGACATCAGTCGCTGTCACCCTCAGTAGTGGACGCAGCGCCTCTCTGACTATGGTTATCTCCGCCGCGCTGTCCAGCAAGGTCAGAGCCCACGTCAGATTCCGAAGCCGCGTTCTCACTATCTGTGGCATATCGATGCGCTGTTAAGGCTGCGACTTTCTTTTTCGCAAACTGCGGTCTCTTAGGCGTAGAATCTTCCTGCTTCCAAGCGCCCTCTGTCTGGCGGGGCTGGCCACGTCCCTGTTGGCCACCACGTCCCCGTCCGCCTCCTCCTCCACCGGTCTTCTGGGCCGATGAGTCCTGTAAGGAACGAGGAGAGCGTTGATCAGAAACCTGAAATCGATCAGGTGATTTAATCATCGCGCGATCGCGCAAATCATAAACTTTCTCAGACGGCGCAGGGACTTGTGTTGCAGGATAAGATTCCTGCGTTTGCTGCTGTTGCTTCCCCTGTTTCTGTTTCTGAGGCCAATTTTGCTTTTTGGACTTTGGTTGTACATCTGCCGCAGCAGATTGCACTTGTGGTTGTTTTTTATCCTTAACCGCGAAGTACTTTAACCCTTTACTTGTGCGACCGATAGTTTTGTAAGCGGCCACCACAATCTTCGCTAACTGGCGGGGCTTTTCGGCATCGGGTAACGCTGCCAATGCATTAAAAACCTGGAAGTTCACTGCATCTCCCTTGATGTTGGAGAGTATGAGATCACTCACAATCTCAAAAGAACCACACAGGCGCATACCCAATTCAACCGCTGCCTCAGGACCGTGATCATCCTGAACACGTTTTATGATCGTAGGCAGTACAGCCATAGATGGGGTGCCGAAGCACCTCGCATAAACAGCCGCAAAAGTCTTACCCCAGCTTTCACAGTCAACGAGTTCGGGAGTGATATCCTTAGGTAAAGTAATCGTCAACATTCTATGTTTGTCAGCAGGAGAAGAATTGGGAAACACGGCCTCCAGTTGGTCAAATTTCTCGGCCAGCCAAAAAGGAAAATCATCTTTATTATCAGGGCGTTGTCCAAAAACAGAATTTACCATAACTGGATTAAGCCGTAAACCACCACGTTCCGTTTGAGCGGCCGGACCCCCCGGGGGACCACCCGGGAGATGACGACCAATGTATTGCACTAGTGCACGAATCACGGAAATAGACACAACATGTAACCTTCGAATTTCCTGAAGGGTACAAGCACCGTGATTCGGGTGCGGGGTAAAACCACCCAACGCAGGCCAGTTAGTACCTGGAATCGAGAGTGGACCTAACCTCGCAGCGGACAAAGAGTGGGGGAGGGCGCCATCAAACCAAACGCGATGCTGCCAATGATCAATAGGTATTTCCAGTGCCCTGTACGGTGTATATTCAGCCGGGACATCTGAGGCGGTGTAGGAATGGAACAACCCAGAAGTTGCGTCCACCGCCGGAAACGTAACCCAAGAGTAAAACAACTCGTAAGGGAACGCCGGATCTGCACACACCACTAAAACCACAGCCATCCCATCCACCGGTACCTGGTACGTCTGAAGATGGTTGCGCACCGCCACGCGACTATGTTGCGCAATGGCCACCGCCGCCATGACTACACTGGAAACAAGAAAACACAAAGAATACTTTGTAGCACAACTGGGTAGTAATTCAAAGAAACCGTTTTAGAAAGAATCAAGCTTGAAAAAGACCTATCTCAAAAAATAGGTAGGTTTCACCGACACCCCGTTTTCCGGAAACGGATGTGAAGGGGTTAAGGTTCGAACGATATTCTACTCGAGTGTCATGATATAAGACCACCGAAACCGTTGGGCGCCATGTTGCAGGGTTTCTGTTCTCACACAGAACTGTGCACAGAGGAGTGGAACCTCGGTAAATTAGGGTGTCCCAAAACTCACCTTAGTATCCAACTCACCCCTTACCAAGCTAGCTACAGTGTCTCATTGGACATATCAAACTCCCAATGTTTAGACAAACCAGAACATGAACTTACTGTACCTCAGGGTACGTGGAACTCATGAACACTCTTTCGTTATATTATCATTACAAACCAGAACATGGAGTAAAGAAGACACATGTGCATTTGAAATGTTTATTTACTAATGCCGTCTTCTCAGGCGCAGTATCTTAGATAATACAAGTATACTTATTATCAGTAGCAAAATTACCAGCATAGTTACTAAGGCATAAAAGGCGAATGGTGACAGCATGTTACCATGCTGTAATGAATAAGAGTTAACAACACTTATATCTCACCCTCCCTAACACATATACTATATTATTAGCTAAGAAGGTCTCTTTGGGTTGTTTTAGGGCGGGCCCATACCTTAGTGTCCTAGCATGAAGGAATCACATCAGCATACACCAGCTCTCTCTGCATGTGCATCGCATCAAGTGTGTTCTATGTGCCTCGTGCAAAGCAATATCAATCCCGCCTGAAGCCAGAGTTGGCAAAGGCTGCACTTGTGTTATGACTATGAAGGCGTGGAGATCAGACCTCATAACAATTCCATATCGTGTTGTTCCTGAAACTTCAGCACTCTTCGTGCAGACATAGTTTATTAAGCAAAGCTGATATCAGAGCAATAACATATTATTCTCACATAAACCACGGCAAACTACTAGGTTGAAAGCTAAGTCAACAATTAAGTGTCGTGTGCAGAAGTTGCAAGAAAGAAAAATGGCGTTTAAACCTCAAATGCACCTATGCTAACTTAACACGATATAAGGATATACAGGAGCTATATGACAAAAAGAGGACTGAAGTTCCAAGAAGGAGAGAGGGACATTGTCGGAAAGTAGTTGAGAGATCCAGCATAATCCTCAAGAATGCCAGATCTTCCAATAAATAGTACGATTACGAATTTTAAGATGGGAATTAAACCAGATAGGTTGTTCATGGAAAGAAAGAAGGGAAGGGTATGAAGAAGATAAAAAGGGGAGAAGAAGAGCACGACAATGAGATATAATAGGGGTACGAAGACGAGCGGGATAAGACGCGAAGGACATAAGTTCACGGAAAGTGAAGGGAGAGATAAAGGAGGTTTCCATAGTCAACCACAAGGGAGGGTAAAAGGGAGGATCAGTCAAAAGCCATCGGGTTGTTTGTTTCATAGAAAAGGCGCAATGATATTCTCTAAAATCAGGGAAGCGCACACCAGCTTGCGCTTTATCTTTCCGAAGAGTAACAATAGCTAACCTAGGGCGTTTGCCCTGCCAAAGGAATTTTAAAAGCAGAGAGTCCATTTTTTTAAAATAAGAAACCGGGATACGCAATGGAAGCATAGAAAGGGTATAGAGAAGGAGGGGAGAGAGTATTATCGGTATAGAATTAAGTCAACCCCACCAGGATAAAAAGAGCGGGTGCCATCGTGCAATGGCCGTTTCCATCTTTTTAGAAATATAAGCAAAATTCAACTTGAGAGTATCAGATAGATTAGGCGCGAACAAAACCCCCAGATACTTAATTTTGGATGACTGCCAAGAGAAACCAGAATGAGCGAACTGATGTTGCTGACAGAGAGGATTCAGAGGAAGGACTTCACATTTATCAACATTTAGGCGATAACCAGAGACAGCGGAAAAAGAAGAGACTTGTTGCAGAAAGGGAGTCAAAGATGAAAGAGGGTCGGAGCAATAAAAGAGGATGTCATCCGCATAAACTGAAAGTTTAACTTGATTGGAACCAAAAGAAAACCCAGATATTTTATCATCCTGGCGAATCTTAGTAAGAAAGGGTTCTAAAGCCAAAACAAATAATAGAGGGGAAAGTGGACAGCCTTGACGTACACCTCTGTGTAGGGAGAAATATTCTGAAGTCAACCTATTAACAAAAATAGAAGCTTGGGGGTTAGAATAGAGTAAGGAGATAAGAGAAATAAATTTAGAAGAGAAGCCAAACCAACGAAGAGTTTGAAACATAAAATCCCACCCAATTCTATCAAAAGCTTTTTCCGCATCTAAAGAGATAGCTGCGAAAGGGAGATCTAACTGCGATGCCCTGCTGAGAATATTAAGAAAAACTCGCGAGTTATCTGAGGAAAGACGGCCCTGAAGAAACCCAAATTGTTCAGGACCAATTAGGTCTGGCAAGAGGGGGTCCATTCGCAAAGCTAAGATTTTAGCTAGTATCTTATAGTCAGTGTTGACCAGAGAGATCCAGCGATAATTCTTGCAAAGAGAGTGGTCTTTATCCTCTTTGGGAATTAAGCAGATTAAGGCCTGTTGGAAGGAACCGCTCGAAGACTCTGCTAAAATAAAAGATTGGAATAGAAGTAGAAGCTTAGGAAGGAGGAGACTGGCAAAGTGACTATAGAATTCGCTGGTGAAGCTATCGGGACCAGGAGCTTTCCCATGTCGTAGTTTAGACACTGCAAGAGAAATTTCGGAAAGTGATATATCAAGGTCCAAGGAATCTAAGTCAACATGGGAGGTTGGAGCAGATGGAAGGGATTTGAAGTAGGAAATAAGATCCGAGGAAGTGGGGATCAATTCAGGGGTATACAGAGTATCATAGAATTTGACAAATTCAGAAAGAATTTCTTTGTCTTTAAAACAAGATTCACCTAAGGAGGTCCGTATAGATTTAATTTTCGTACGCTCTCGCCTTATTTTTAAATAGTTAGCCAGGAGTTTTCCCATCTTGTTTTTGCCACCATAATATCGGGAATTGCATTTTAATAGAAGATTAGAGGCTGCTTCAGTTGTAAATTTATTGCAGGAGATGTTCGCCTCAATAAGTTTTTTAAGAGAGGCGTCCGAATTAGAGGAGTAATAATCTTGTTCAAGACACTTAATCTCAGCCAGGATTTGAACTGACTTGGCTTCCCTACACTTTTTCTGTCTAGCCACAAAATTGATAATAAAACCTCCAGAGGCTGCTTTGAATGAGTCCCAAACCATGACAAACGAGGAATCAGAAGTGTGATTAATAAGGAAAAATTCAGTGGCAAAAGTAGATTATTCAGAACATAAAAGTGGGATCTTGGAGCAGAGTATTATTGAACCTCCATCTGCCTGAGGGAGGAGAGAAAGGAAGGAGATCTAAATCTACAAAGACAGGGGCATGGTCAGAGAGTAGGATGGAACCTATTTCAGAACGAATGGCATGTTGGGAAAGGGATTTGCTAAGGAAGATATGGTCAATGTGAGATTGGGATTGGTGAGGGGGGAGAAAAAACTATACTCTCGAATGTCTGGATTTCATATCTCCAGATATCTACCAGAGCAGAATTCTGCAAAGTTTTGACAAATTGGGAGTGCATCTTGAAGGGTACAAATCTGACTTTAGAATGGCGGTCGAGAAAGGGATCCATGATTTGATTACAGTCCCCACCAAACACAATGTAATCCCCGGAGAGGGAAGCTAGCTTGTCAGAGATAGAGGGCCAAAAGGATCTCTCAATGCCAGTAGGTGCATATACATTAAAAAGAATAAGGGGGATATTATCAAAAAGCAAATTAACAATGACCCAACGGCCGTTAACATCACATTCATGAGAAACTGAGGTAATATTTAACTTTTTATGCAACAAAATCACAACACCATTCTTCTTATCAACAGTGGGGGAGCAGAAAACATGACCCACCCAACATCGTTTAAGCTTTAAAGCCTCTGCCTCCGAAAGATGAGATTCCTGGAGGAGGGCGACATCCGTATTAAGTCTAGCAAGGTGTGATAATACCCTTTGCCTTTTAATGGGATTGTTTAATCCCTTAATGTTCCATGTTGTGACTCGGAGTGAAACGGTATACAAAATCAATTAACAACATCATGCTCATTAAATGCAAAAATGTAGAAGAAATTGGTAAAGTGATGAAAGGGAGAGATGATGGAAATATTAGAGGAATAAAAAGAGAAGAAAAATGAGACCAGAAAAAATAGAAAAGAGAGATAGTAGAGAAGAAAAGAAAAAAGAAGGAAGGAGGTGAATGAAGGTGATCGAGGAATGAGAGGAGAAGAAAAAGGACAGGGACAAATAAGATCAAGAAGACAGTACACGTCCATAACGAACGACTGAAAGACATACTTACGAAAACGAAAAACGCAAACGAAGACGGGGGTGGAGGCGTCAGAAAGATGACGGCGACAACACCAGGAGCCGACGCCAGACCGCCAGACCTTAAAAATCACAAGTCCAAAGGATAGCGTACAAACAGAATGGGTACATCGGGAAGGAAAGAGGAATAGAATAGAGCGGCATCTGTACATATAAAAGAAGAAAATGGGGTAAATGCATGAGGCATGAGGGAGACATGGCGCAAGGCATGAGTAAACAAAGATAAAATATAGAGGGATAAATTGACAACAGTAATAAGAGTTATGAAGTACAAAGAAATCGTTAGCAGAGCGGAAGAAGTTACAAGTTCATTCAAGGTGGTCTGGAGACATCCATAACATCGGAGCTATGCTTACGGAGAAATTCTTGAAGGACCGCAGGGTCTTCATAGGTGGTGGTTTTGTCTTTGTAAGTAACCATGAAAAGACATGGGTGAAGAAGTCCATATCGTGCGTTGAGAGCTCGGAGTTGCGGGCGCAAATCCAGGAACCTTTTCCGCCTGTCTGCAGTGGCCGTGGAGACATCTTGAAACAAATAAAGGCGGTGTCCTTGCCATATGATTTGTTTTTTAACTTTAGCGCCTGAGAGAACCTGCAGGAGATCAGTGTACTGAAAGAACAGCATGATGACACCTCTAGGTTTAGAAGAGACTCTAGGACCAAGACGGTGAGCTCTTTGAATGTTTATGGAGGCCAGGGCTGGAGCATCTAATATTTTTGAGAGGAAAGTTTGAAAGAAAGTAGTAGGGTTGGACCCCTCCGTTAGTTCAGGAAGTCCGTAAAGGCGGAGGTTCTTCCTACGATTTCTGTTTTCCAAATCCTCTGTCTGTTTCTTAAGTAGAAGAACCTCAGCCTCCAATGAAGGAATGCGAGAACAGGAGGAGTGAAGAGATTCTGAAGACTGTTCCAGGAGAAGAACACGGGAGGTCCATTTGTCTTGCATAGCTTGCATGTTTTGAGTGGTAGCTTCCATGAAGGGTTTGAGACCACGGATCTCCTCTAAGATGATATCCATGGGCGAAGGAGAGGTGCCATTGCCAGGAGAAGGTGGGTCTTTCTTAAGACGTTTGATAGAAGCTAAAACGGAGGGTGTTTTCCCGCCATTTTGAGACTTAGGGATAGCCCCATGTATTGCGTCAGACTTTGACATTGTAGCTTCGTCCATATCCTGAAAGGGAGAATCAGAGTCTGAACCAGAGGGCAATTTGGTAACTGTAGCAAGCTTCAAGTTGCAGAGTTTCCCCATAGAAGAACTCCGTGCAGCAGAAGAAATGGATAGGAGGCACCTGAGCAAGAGGACAAAGCTGGATGTTCAGCGACGAACCAGCATGGGATGAACTTGAAGCAAGAACACAGTGAAATACCTAAAAGGACAAAAATGTCTCAGCAAACGAAGAAAAAATATCCCAGAGGGACTTATTGCTGTGAGAGATGTACTCTAATTCAGAAGAGATCTTGAGGTGGAAAGGAAGACATGAAAGCGCTTCCCACTGCATCCAACTTGCGTCACTGAGAGGAGTATTGAAGGCGAAAAGTCAAGACTTGGGCAAGCACTCCAAGACCAATGGGAATAAAAAGGCATGAGCAGCAGCAAAAACGATAAAAGGTAAGGGAAAGAGCTGCATGAATTTGAGTGAGGTAAAGAAAACAGTCAGAGGTATGAAGGCACATGCAGAGGCAAAAACAAAACGATCTCCAGTCATCAATTATCAGTTGAGTTTAAATGAGAAGCCAAGGCCAAGGATGAACGTGAAAACACTGCATTGCTGGAGATGAAAAATAACAGTTCATCACAAAATGGCAGCTGGGAAAGCAGATTCATAGACAGCATTGAAAGAGGGGGGGAGTGAGGCAACAGCTGACAATTTTCAGCATGGCAGACTCACCACCTGGAAAAACGAGCATTATCAGTTGTGCAGCAAGGCCAGAAGCATTTTAAAATTCGCCGTAACTCCTGAGAGGAAAGTGTGCGTCGCGCACAAAATGGCGTCCGGGATCAAATCGCCCGGTTAAAACGAGCAGAATTGCCAAAATTGAATAAAACTCCAAAAAAGTGAGGGCGCTGGGCTCACCTCACATTCCGATGCCTGGTAAGGTAAGCGGCTGTGTTGTGCGGCTCCGAATGACGCCGCCAATTGCGTAGAGGTGAAGGTCACCTCCGGAGCTCCGAAATCACGCCGCCATCTTCACCGGCGCGCAAGCCACGCCCCATTGTTTGCTATCTTTGACACAGTATTTTAAACAAATGCCTGTATAAGAAGTGACCTTAAAAAAAACTAGTGGTATTTTCATCAGCGAACCTTGTCAAACAATTGAGCAATGGGTGCTTTGTGTCTTGACAATATTTCACAGGTTCCCCTAAAACAAAATACGGCTCCATGTCTAACTATTTCATGTCATAGAGGTTATCAAAAATGTTGTATTTCTGTTGGTAGGATGAAAGCCATACTCTAGGCCACCCTGAGGTTCCGTGAGAATCATTACGGTGTTTCGAGCATGAACCAATATGGGCAAATAAGGTATCTAAGAACCGTAAATAACGAGTTCAGTAAGTGTACGCGTTTTCGCTACACTACTCGGCAGGGTTCGCCTTATTTACGTGTTTCTTCATCTGAACCGTTGGGTTCCATTTTAGATACGGCATCCATTTTGTTTCTTGCCCTCACGTAGTCAGCGAGCAGGAAACTGTCCGTCTCGTGACCCTTTAGGTCCCAAGCCTTACGGAAGATGCATGTTCCTTTCATGCATCTTCTATGACCAGGGGAATGACACTGAAAAGGCAGATGGCTCCGCTTGAGGGTAATCTTCCCACGGAGGCCTATTGTTTCAGCCTTGCATGCGCTCAGCTTGAATCCTTTGATCCTGTGATTATGCTTTCCGATATTACCCTCACACTCTCTCCTCTACTGTTGTCTGACTTCCTTGCAGCTGTTCTTGTCTCTACCCTCATCCTTTTACAACTAGAGTGAAATATGCCTAATGGTGGGAAGATGTGCATTTACAGTTGGGAACCGGCAAACGTTATTATCAGTGTGTTCCGGGTTTCCGATGCCATGATTGAAGCTTTTGAAGTTTACTGTGGGAACTGAGTTGTAACCTTTTGTTCGTAATGTTAGTCTATGTCGAAAACTAGTATAAAAGGAGCGACCCACATATGCAATTTGAAGCAGACTCTCAGAACTTACAATTCGTTGTACTTCTTGTGACTTTTGCCTCCCTGCAGTAATAAACGCTGATCTTTGACGCCGAAGGAAGTGTCCCGTGTCTCTGTCACTTGTGCGCCGAACAGGTATCCCATGAAGGTTATAGGTGTTGTTCCCTGGCACCGCTGGTTCTGTTAAAAGTCCAGTCCTTCAGTTGGCGCCCAACGTGGGGCGACATCAGCGGTACCGGTCCAAAGCCTGACGATCGTGAGGAACTCCGTGTGAAATCTCCGAGGAAAAGGTGCACCCCGCTTCATCGATCCTGTTGTCGAAATAAGTGGTCCGAAGATTTTTCCCGCGAAGATTCCCGCCTTCTGACGGCTGTGACAGACCGATGCCCTGACTGTCGACCTGTTTCGGTGCCCGGCGTAGACCTTTCGTACAAGCGAGACGATAGACGGGCCTTCCTGGTGACGCCATTGTGCTCTCAGTTAAGTATTTTGGTGGGTCGCTCCCAGTGTCCTTAGTTGTTGTTGAGCTTATTGAAGCTTTGTTGTATGCATGGTTCCATTGCATTTGTGGTTGTTAGTTGTGGTTCTTAGTGGTTATTTGACAGTTGCAATTGCCAAAAACCGAGGGTTTTGTGTTTCACGAAGATTTAGCACTTCGGTAACCCTTGAAGTTTGATACTAGGTTAGTGTGCACGATGCCTAGCCATAGTGGTTTTCTTGGTTTCTTCAAATGTTGCGCAATGGATTCCCGGTTGGAGGACTCGTGTCCGATACCTCCAGTTGGAACTCCGATATATGAGCTCTATAGTCGACACGGTGTGGGCCCTATTATATATAATAAATGATGGGTCCGTTACACGAAAAAGGATGGTGTCCTTAGTTGGCCACCACATGGAAGTTTTGATCTCACGATCTTAGATAATCTTGAAGCTAAATTGTTTAAAAAGAAAGCTAGGCCAGCTATGTTTGATTCCTTCCGGTTGTGGCGTAAAGAGGCCAAGCAGAAAGAAATCAAACAGTCTAAAAAGAATAAAAAAGATGGTATGGCTCCGATAATGCAACTTGTACGACAATGTCAGCGAGATAGAGAAGAATCAGAAATTGAAGTTTCTACTAGATTACACCACATGAGGATAGACAAATGTTATCCGGCTTTACCAGCCAGTCCTGATAAGAAAGAGGAGGACCCTTAGGAGGATCCCCTGTTAACGTATTTCATGAACTCGCCACCTCCATATGCACAGGGTGCTAAGGCTCCTGTTGTTCCTCCTGTAGTTCCTCCAGTAGTCCCTCCTGTTGTTCCGGCAGTTACTGGCCAGCCTGTTGCTGGTCCTGTATCCGTCCCTCCTACCGCTCCCGTGCCTTTACCTCCTCAGCCTCTTATCACTGCTCCTCCGACTACCTTGCCTGCTCCGACTATGCCTACCTTCACTTCTAATATTGTCGCTCCTGTTCTTCTTTCTTCTTCTCCTTCTGTTCGTAATCGAATCCCTAACGCTGTTGCTACCCTTTATTCACCGCTTAGTGACTATGGCACATAGATGGGTAAGACACCCTGCTAACTACACTCCACGCATGGTTTTCGACACATTTTCTCAGTTTAATGAGCCTACGCAGAGATACGTGTTTGAAGAAATGTGTAACTTTTTGAGGGAAGAATGGTATAATAATGATGTAGATAATGTACCGCCCGATATAACTGAGCTTCAGAGTCAATTTTCGAATGGTATGATTGTAGGTGGAGATGTACGACGTGCCTTAGAGCGATTGTTAGCTCATAGGTCGACAGTGCCTTCTCAAGTATCGTTTGATGATGACTCTGAGAATTGGAAAGCGGTTCCTGGTCAGTATCCTATGAGAGAGGTTCCGCCACTTTGGGTGCCTGGTGATCCTGGTGCTCACCCTCCGGTCTTACCGCACTTTCGAAGAGTGTGGATACACCTCCCATGGAAACGATCAGAAGTTTTGCAAGTAAAGCAATCTTTGCCTGATCCACGTAAGAATCCGGCTGGTTATTATAAGGAACTATCCCAATTGGTGGAAGCCTCTGTTATGAACCTTGCCGATATCGACATGTTGTTTGGTAATGTTGTACCACAACCAGTTTGGGCGAAAATTCGCCAAGCAAATAACGCAAATGAGTTAGGTGGTGATTGGGCTGCACTAATAGAGGCTGATGCATTACAGGTTGGTGGGGCTAAGCCTGAGCAGTTGATTTTAGATTTACCTCAGAAAATCATTACACTTATGAAAACTCTCATGCCAGCGATGAGGGTGAACTGGGATAAATTCTCAGCTTGTAAGCAAAAGAAAGACGAGAGTGTCTCGGATTTCTTTACAAGGTTTGAGGAAGCGTTTGTCGACCACAGCGGTCAGGACATGGGCTCCGAAGGAGGTCAGCGGTTATTTGTCGACAAGTTCGTGTCAAATTTGTTGCCTGAGCTATGCAACAAATTGAAGAATTCAGAAAGTGCATGGGCTGTTTCAACTACCGCACAGATATTAGCGACGGCTCAATACTATGAGAATAGGGAAAAGGAAGACAGTGATCGTGCAGATAAGAAAACGAAGGAGCTCAAAACAAAGGTTTTGTTGCAGCAAGCGTATCCTCCGCGATCAAATCAAAATGATTCGCAACAGCAGTATCGACCACGAACACAGCCCAATAGGATGCAGCCACGCTCTGACAACTTTGACTATAGATCTTCACTTGGGCATAATCAGTGCGCATATTGTAGGCGGGAGGGCTGCTCTACGTGATCGCCTTAATGGTGTGTCGACTAGAGGGGGTCGTGGTGGCCCCCAACAGTCTTTTCGAGGTAGAGGCCGTGGTAACGCCCAAAGTCAGAACGAGCGCCCTCTTAATTCATCGGACGCAAATAATTGTTTTGATCAGCGCAATATGAAGTCCGATAGATCGGCACAGTACCATGTGGACGATTATTACACGGAACATGAGATTGTGTCAGACGACCGTTACTAGGACAGCCATCGACAAAGAGAGGGAGTAGTGTCAGTTCCGGTTGATCAGAGAGGGCCTTACGTTGCAGTTGCCACATCTGGCGTCGTTGAGCCTTTTCTGTTAGACACTGGTGCAATGAAAAGTTCCATCATGCATTCAAAACTCCCTGGCGCACCTTTGTCCGGCTTAACAAATGTTTCCATTGGATTCTCTGGCGCCCCGGTTAGCAATCCTGTCTCCAGCCCTTTGCCCCTTACTATTGGTCCTCGTGAGCTGGAGGCTCCATTGATTCTATCTACTGGTTGTGGTGAGAATCTCTTGGGTCTGGATTTGTTAAAACGGTTATATGCGACTTTGTATTGCTCTCCTCAGGGAGTGGAGCTTACATTAGGTCAGAGAGTAATTTCTCCTATGTACTTATCGATCGATAAATTCCCACCGGAATTGAGCTCCCTTCCTGCGTCTCTATGGGCCACGGGTCCCAATGATGTGGGCCTATTGGACATCCCTCCTTATGTGATCCAATTAAAACCGAATGTACGACTGCCACGTATACCTCAATATCGTATCTCTCTCGATGGTGAGCGAGCGCTATTGGCTATTGTTCACGACTTGATCCAAAAGGATGTCATTGAAGAGACTCGGGGAAATGTGTGTAACAGTCCTGTGCTACCCATTTTAAAACGAACTGATCCATCTAAACCTCCTGTGTATTGCTTCATAATCGATCTAAGAGAAGTGAATAAAATTGTGATTCCACAGTTTCCCGTGGTACCTGATATCACGGCTTTGTTGACCCTGATTCCAGCCTCTGCCTCCTGGTTCACGGTGATCGATCTAAAGAATGCTTTCTTTAGCATCACAATCGCTGAGGAAAGCAGAGACCTATTCGGATTCACATTAGGTGGTCGCAGTTTTAGGCTAAAACGCGCTCCACAGGGCTACTGTGAGAGTCCGTCAATCTACAGTCAAGCACTTAAAAGTCAGCTTGATGCCTTTGTGTTACCGGCAGGTGCGGCTTTGATTCAGTATGTTGATGACCTATTAGTAGCTGCAGATACTGAGATTATTTGCAGAACTGCTACCGTTTCGTTGTTACACCATTTGTGTGACTTACATCATAAGGTGTCACCTTCTAAGCTGCAATATTGTTGTCAAGAAGTAACCTACTTAGGTCACTTATTGTCAAAAGAAGGGAGAAGGTTGACCCCAGAGAGAATTGCAGCGATTGCTCGAATGACTGTGCCAAGAACTCAGAGAGATGTACGTGCCTTTTTAGGTATTACGTCATACTGCAGACAATGGATCCCAAATTTTTCATTATTGGCGAAACCATTGTTAGCTCTCACGTGCAAGGATGTCCCGACTCCTTTGCCTTGGACTGAAGAGTGTCAGAAAGGGTTTTCTGAATTACGTGATGCGTTGTGTTCGGCTCCTGTGTTAGGGACTCCTGACTATAGTAAGCCGTTTACACTATAAGTTCACGAAAGGGATGGTTGCGCGTTGAGTGTTTTGACGCAACACTTTGGCGATAAGCAACGACCATGTGCATATTTTTCCTCGACCTTAGATCCAGTGGCTAGAGCATTGCCGAGTTGTTTAAGAGCGACAGCAGCAGCTGCGGTATCCATTCGACAGTCTGCTGGTTTGGTCATGAATAACATGCTTACGGTAATGGTTCCACACGCAGTCGATACTCTCTTGAACCGGACAAAAACTCAGCACTTGACAAGTGCAAGGTTGTCTGGCTACGAGCTGACGCTCTTGGCAAGTCATATACGGATAAGACGCTGTAACGTGTTGAATCCAGCAACGTTGTTGCCGATTGGCATGGAATCAGATGATGTAGCACCGCATGACTGTTATTTAAGAACCGAGGAGGAGACAAAAGGTCGTATCGACCTGAAAAACACTCCGTTGGTAGATCCCGATGGTACTTTGTATGTGGATGGTTCGTGTTTTAAGTTGCCAAATGGTGATGTAACGACTGCGTATGCTGTAGTGACGTTGAGTACGGTTGTGGAAACTGCGAGATTGAGTCAGAATTCGGCCCAAGCGGCCGAGTTAATTGCATTGACGAGAGCGTGTGTGCTGTCTGGTGGAAAACGGGTGAATGTGTTTACCGACAGCCAGTATGCATTTGGTGTGGCGCATAGTTTTGGGCGTTTGTGGAGAGAACGTGGATTCTTTACGTCACATGGCACGAAGATTCAGCATGGACAACTTGTGAATGATGTTTTGGAAGCACTTACGTTGCCAACAGAAGTGGCAATAGTTAAATGTAGTGCGCATCGGAAAGTGACGGATGATGTTGGCCGTGGTAATGCGTTTGCGGATGAGACTGCCAAGAAGACTGCTAGAGATTTGACAAACCGAATGTATGTTGCAAGTCCAGTGAGATGGCCGGCAGAATCTAGTATTCGTGAGGACACAGTTGAGAGTGTGAAGGAGATACAGAATGAGGCTACTGAAATGGAAAAGACTCGATGGAAAGAAAGCACTGGGAAGTTAGACGAGACTGGATGTTGGGTTGATTTGTCAGAAAAACAGAGATGGATGTTACCGGATGCGTATGTACTTGCTGTTGTTACGATGGCTCATGGCACAGCACATATTAGCTCGAAAGGCATATGTAAGTTGTTGTCTCCTGTATGGAAGAATGATGGGATCAGTAAGTGTGCGGAGAGAGTGGTCAAGAATTGTATGGTGTGTCTGATGTATAACCCTGGTAAGGGCACTCCCACTCCACCTGGTCATTTCGCTCCCCCTACATATCCATTCGAGGTTATTCAGTTAGATTTCATCCACATGGAGAGATGCAACAATTTGAAATATGTCTTAGTTGTGGTTTGTGCATTTTCCAGATGGATTGAAGCTTACCCTCTTAAGGATAACACTGCCCTATCCACAGCAAAAGTTCTGCTCAGAGAGTATTTTACTAGGTATGGAATGCCTCGGGTTGTATGGTCGGACAACGGAAGTGAGTTTGTGAGAAGTGTGATGAAGAGCGTGTGTCGTGGTCTTGGTATCAATCAAAAATTCCACAGTGCCAATCATCCACAATCAGCGGGTTTGGTAGAAGGATACAACGGTACCCTGAAACTAAAACTTGCAAAAATTCAGGCAACTACTGGCTTATCATGGCCTGACGCTCTGCCCCTAGCTCTTTTATCGACAAGGGCGACCGTGCACTCTCGAGTAGGGATTAGCCCATATGAAATTGTGTTCGGTCGACCTGCTAATGTTTGGGGGGTTCCGAGGCCTAAAGAGTTTGATAGGATTGAATATCCAATGTTGATTGACTATCTTTATGATCTGACTGCTAAATTGAGTTTGATTCATCAACAGGTCTTTGAGGCACTACCGGCACAGACAGAGAGTCCTGGCCACCGGCTCCAACCCGGTGACTGGGTACTTACCAGGAATTTCGGCCGAAAACGGAATCTAGAGCCGAGATTCGTGGGTCCCCATCAAGTGCTACTTGCAACAAGGACAGCAGTCCGGCTGGAGGGGAGAAAGAACTGGGTTCATGCAACCCACACCAAGAAGATACCGCTTCCTCTACCAGTCGATACATGGGTGAAAAAGGGCATTTCATCGTCTCAGACTGACGTTCCGCTGCAATTTGTGCCATTTGGTGATGCTCAGTTAATAAAGAACAAATCAGTGCAATCAGACAATCATGTTGAATCGTCAGAAACTTTGACTTCGTCATCAGCATTGGAGAATTCAAGCTCTGAACCGTTACCTGGACATTCGAATACTGTTTCATCATCAGAACAATTGTTTGAAGAGCAGACTCAACCTGGGAAAAGTCGATATTTCCTTCGACCGCGCGATAAGGACAAATAAAAGAGTTCTATTTTTTTACTCCCCATTTTTGATTTTACAGTATCACCTACTGTTGCTATGAACATTGTGGACATTTTATATTGTGTTTATCTTTTCTCTTCATGCAGCTAAGAGACTATTATTGAATTAAAATAATTCATTTTCACCTATCATCTGGGTTGGCCGTAGGGCCGTGCGGGTACTTCCTTCTGTTTAGCAGCTATCGACACTAGGTCTGTTTCTTTTGTCGATTTCTGGGAACTCCTGGGAATTGGCAATCGCTACTCAGAACGAAGTGCGTCAAGAACGTCACGGACGGTTTTTAGAGGATGGACTTCTCGAAGCTGTCGGAAAGAGAGAAAATGTCGGCGCAAAGATCAATAGTGTTTTGCACAAAATGTTTTCTATTTCAAATCTGTATGTTGTTCCTAACTGTTTCAATGCTCCTGGTGGGTGGAGTATATTTTGGGATTCAATTACTATTGCCCTCCATTTCACCTACTCCTCCTTCCGATAATCTGAATGTCGCTTCCACTGTTTCTCCACATTCCTTTCATCTTCTGCCCCAACATGAACAAATCAGACGTGCTGAATTTAAGAACAATTCCTTCGTTCAACTCCTGCATCAGCATCAGTTGGTGGTTAATACTACTAATTGTTGGGTGTGTGGGTTAATGCCACATACCATGGATAGGGGTATTCCGTACTTGGTTCTTCCATATAGTTCCCAAGGGTCAGCACGAGCATTTCAAATTATGTTCCGTAGTGCACTAGATTGCTACCCCCATCGAGAGCCACGCTCAGCAAGTTTTGGTCCTGGTCCGTACCACAAGCCTCTGGCGACAGCGATCGCTGATCTAGAAAGAGACATTTTTGAGGCATCAATTATCCCAGAGGAGGAAGTACAGGCCTATAAGTACCTTAGCGAAGCTGAGTACAGTATATCAGTGGGTGATAGACAGCTTAAAAGCTCGTCTCCGATAGGGATTGTACCTCACATGGGCCATTTCTGTCTGCAGGGTCAGGGCCAAAATCCGAGAGCTCATCTTGGGAAGAGTGCTTGTGTAGATACTTATGTTTTACCAATGCTCTCTTCCCCTGTCTTCCTGACTGCCAAGGGTACCTATTTTGTATGTTATGATCGCGCATATACGTGGTTGCCCCATGACTTCTCGGGTACGTGTTATATCGCGAATCTTTTGCCACCGACTTTTACTGTTGCCTCAGATTACCACAAGAGAATTGTGAGAGGTGTCATTAGTAAAGAAGATACTTCCGGTCAAGAAGCAGGAGACTTCTTTAAGGGTTTCCTTCTCTTTTGGGGCCCTAGGGTTAATAGCAGGAATCTGAGACAGTTAACTCGCGTGGTAGAGTCGACTGCCAATATAACTGCAAGTGCCCTTGGTAACCTGACAGCAGAGCTTCAAGCGGATAGGCTTATGACGTTGCAGAACCGTATGGTTCTAGACGTAGTACTGGCAGATAGGGGAGGAGTCTGTAAGGTCATCCATTCGAGTTGTTGCATATTTATACCAGATAATGCTCCAACTGTCTATCAAGCCATCACGAAGTTGCATAAGATCTCAGAGTCCATACACGTGGCCGAGGGAGATTGGACGCTACTAGGATGGTTTTGGGGTCTAATGTCGACGTGGGGTTGGAAAATTCTAATGGTCATAGGGGTTGTTGTGGCGTTCCTATTCACATGTTGTCTTTGTGTGCAGTGTGGTCCTGCCTTATGTGGCCTCTGTGCTACTACGTGTATAAGACGGCCATCTGTCACCAAAGAGGCATTGATGGATAAAATAATGTTCCAACAACATCTGAATGACCTGATAAATATCGAGATCGACTCTCACTTCGATTAATTCTTGCCTACATGAGGGCAAAAGGAGCGTCTGAGGTTCCGTGAGAATCATTACGGTGTTTCGAGCATGAACCAATATGGGCAAATAAGGTATCTAAGAACCGTAAATAACGAGTTCAGTAAGTGTACGCGTTTTCGCTACACTACTCGGCAGGGTTCGCCTTATTTACGTGTTTCTTCATCTGAACCGTTGGGTTCCATTTTAGATACGGCATCCATTTTGTTTCTTGCCCTCACGTAGTCAGCGAGCAGGAAACTGTCCGCCTCGTGACCCTTTAGGTCCCAAGCCTTACGGAAGATGCATGTTCCTTTCATGCATCTTCTATGACCAGGGGAATGACACTGAAAAGGCAGATGGCTCCGCTTGAGGGTAATCTTCCCACGGAGGCCTATTGTTTCAGCCTTGCATGCGCTCGGCTTGAATCCTTTGATCCTGTGATTATGCTTTCCGATATTACCCTCACACTCTCTCCTCTACTGTTGTCTGACTTCCTTGCAGCTGTTCTTGTCTCTACCCTCATCCTTTTACAACTAGAGTGAAATATGCCTAATGGTGGGAAGATGTGCATTTACAGTTGGGAACCGGCAAACGTTATTATCAGTGTGTTCCGGGTTTCCGATGCCATGATTGAAGCTTTTGAAGTTTACTGTGGGAACTGAGTTGTAACCTTTTGTTCGTAATGTTAGTCTATGTCGAAAACTAGTATAAAAGGAGCGACCCACATATGCAATTTGAAGCAGACTCTCAGAACTTACAATTCGTTGTACTTCTTGTGACTTTTGCCTCCCTGCAGTAATAAACGCTGATCTTTGACGCCGAAGGAAGTGTCCCGTGTCTCTGTCACTTGTGCGCCGAACAGGTATCCCATGAAGGTTATAGGTGTTGTTCCCTGGCACCGCTGGTTCTGTTAAAAGTCCAGTCCTTCAACCCTCACCTTCCTGATGCTGGTTATCTGTGCCTCTGACTACTCAGGTAATGTGGAAATCATTTACAAGTTCACATCTGTGTCTGAAAATATAGAATATTTATTTTTTCCTAATTGTATCTGAAATTCAATGTTTATATTAAAATTTGCCAAAGTTGCTGAGTCAACTTTTCCTAATCTCCAGTTAATTCCGGGCAAATATGGTCTTCAAAGTTAGAATCCCAGACAAGGAAAACATATGTTGAATAGGGATGCTGTTCTTATGAGGCATCTCCCCTTTTAATTATGATTAGCCTCTTTCAAAATACACTATGCTTCACATTACTAAAAACCCATACCTCCCTTCATGTTTTAACCCCTTAGTTTCATGCCTTGATTAGAATTTCAGTGCCTGTTTTCTTCAGCCTGCTCCTCAGGAAAGGCTTTAAATTCAACAGCTCCTGTTTCAACAAAATGTCATTCAGGAGTGACTCACTTTAAGGTTGAATATAAAATGCTAGTTATACGTTTTTTTTTTGTATCCTCTGAAAACCATTTAATTTTCACAGCTTTGATTCTTTCGAGGTGCTGTCCAATCGTGCCATACTTTATTCATAAATGCTGAATGTTAGCTCTGTAGTTGTTCATTAGAACTATATGGGGAAGCTGCAGTTGACCACTGCAGAGTTAAAAGGCAGGTAGCTCCTGGTGTTGAAGTATATATTTCAGTCAGCATGTCAGAATGTGTCACATGCAAGAGAAAGATATTTTAGAACCCACAGGAAATACCCCCTCATTTTAGCTGCTACAGCACTAACCATCATCCGGGTTCTCCGTGCTCAGGAGTCAGTAGCTCTGGCCACATTAACATATAGAAAATATGCTCTCTTTTAAGCTTCTGGCAACACTTTCCCCAACCTCTATGAGAAAACTTTTTTCTCTCAAACATTGTTCATCCAATCCCAGCTGAGTGTCACGATTTTTTACAGGGTAAACCTACTTGAGAACTCATGAGAATTCCTGAAATAAGTATAACATCATCAACAAATGATTTATACTGTGACTTAAGTCTTGACATGGGTTTTTTTCCGTAAAACTCACAACATAGCACTCACTACAATCCATTTTAGTGGGGACCATGGCCAGTTTTTTGGGGGGTATTCTCTGAAAACCATTTCATTTTCACAGCTTTGATTCTTTCGAGGTGCTTTCCAATCGTGCTATACTTTATTCATAAATGCCGAATGTTAGCTCTGTAGTTGGTCATCAGAACTATATGGTGAAGTTGCAGTTGACCACTGCAGAGTTAAAGGGCAGGTTGCTCCTGGTGTTGAAGTATATATTTCAGTCAGCATGTCAGAATGTGTCACATGCAAGAGGAAGATATTTTAGAACCTACAGGAAATATCCCCTCGTTTTAGCTGCTACAGCACTAACCATCATCTCCATGCCAAAATAAATTCCATAATTGTGTTTATTTCTAAATTAAATTAATTACATTTTACAGCTTTTAAATTATCAGGATGACATTCAGGTATTCTGCCGTGAGGGAAACGGCCAGCGCAAGAGGGGAATCCGCCGTGAGGGAAACGGCCAGCATATCCACAACATCGAGGGCCAGGGACTACATCCCCCAGCAGCCCCGGACCCACGGCGCTCCTGTGACGCTCCTGCTGCGCCGGCTGGCGCCATAACACCGCGGAGCTTCTCCCGCCCCGCGGGACGCGCGCAGGCAGCGCCGGGCTGAGCCCGGGCAGAGGGCGGGCCGTCTGTGGTCGTCCGGGGACGACCAGGGACGGGGACGGGCCAGCCCCCTTGGTTATATTTGTGAGTATCAGTGCTTGTTTACACTGGCCAACAATTGGCTAAACATTTGTGTATGGCTTCCTAACTGTTCTTGCTTATGAGTTATCGCCAACATGTCTATTCAAACTACTCTGCCAGATAACTACCTGCTGAAAGTAGTCACCAGAATTAATAGCGACAGAAGGAAATCGCTAGGTAAAGATAACTTACCTGATCTCCCTTTGGCCTCACCATTGGACCCCACTAACGAGGGTAATATTGACACTAATAACACTATTATGCCAGCCGAGACTGATAATACCTGTATTAATGTTGAATCCACTGTTGTTGAGGCCCCTGATGATCCTACCGCAGTGGAAGGCGAACCAAATTCATCTGAGACTCCGGAAGGTACTCCGCTACAATCCGCCAGGGCTACACGATTTATGAGTCAAAAAAGGGGGTGGTGATGAACAGAGTGTCTGAATTAAGCAGACCACTCTTACCCAGTCCAAAGATCAGGGCTTGATCCATCACCGTTATTTATCTCACTGCCCCATCCCAGCTCAGAACCTGGCTATATGCAAATTAGTCTGTCCCTGGCCCAGTGCATCATGGGAACAGGGCAGACCAAACTACCAAGCCAATTCTTCACCAGAAAGGAGACAAGCTACCGGGGACCGGTTTCTGGCATTTCAGCCTCTTCGGCCCGGCTTGCTTGAATCCTGATGGAGCAGTGAGAAAGGGACTCATGTCTGAGTATACCCTGCCACACCTATAGTGGCCAAAAACGATTCAAAAAAGGGGGTGGTGATGAACAGAGTGTCTGAATTAAGCAGACCACTCTTACCCAGTCCAAAGATCAGGGCTTGATCCATCACCGTTATTTATCTCACTGCCCCATCCCAGCTCAGAACCTGGCTATATGCAAATTAGTCTGTCCCTGGCCCAGTGCATCATGGGAACAGGGCAGACCAAACTACCAAGCCAATTCTTCACCAGAAAGGAGACAAGCTACCGGGGACCGGTTTCTGGCATTTCAGCCTCTTCGGCCCGGCTTGCTTGAATCCTGATGGAGCAGTGAGAAAGGGACTCATGTCTGAGTATACCCTGCCACACCTATAGTGGCCAAAAACGATTCAAAAAAGGGGGTGGTGATGAACAGAGTGTCTGAATTAAGCAGACCACTCTTACCCAGTCCAAAGATCAGGGCTTGATCCATCACCGTTATTTATCTCACTGCCCCATCCCAGCTCAGAACCTGGCTATATGCAAATTAGTCTGTCCCTGGCCCAGTGCATCATGGGAACAGGGCAGACCAAACTACCAAGCCAATTCTTCACCAGAAAGGAGACAAGCTACCGGGGACCGGTTTCTGGCATTTCAGCCTCTTCGGCCCGGCTTGCTTGAATCCTGATGGAGCAGTGAGAAAGGGACTCATGTCTGAGTATACCCTGCCACACCTATAGTGGCCAAAAACGATTCAAAAAAGGGGGTGGTGATGAACAGAGTGTCTGAATTAAGCAGACCACTTGTTAAATATTTCGTCCACCCTAAGCAAACCCCTTGTTGTTAAATATTTTGTCCACCCTAAGCAAGCTAAAAAACGGTGTTGGATCTAGCCCTGATCTCTTGACTGGGTGAGAGTATTCTGCTTAATTCAGAAACTCTGTCCATCACCACCCCTTGTTGTTAAATATTTTGTCCACCCTAAGCGTGGAAGGGTATACTCAGATGTGAGTCCCTTGCTCATTGCACCATCAGGATTCAAGCAAGCCGGGCCGACGACGGCTGAAATGCCAGAAACCGGTCCCCGGAAGCTTGTTTCCTTCCCAGTGTAAGAATTGGCTTGGTAGTTTGGTTTGCCCTGTTCCCATCATGCACTGGGACAGGAACAGACTAATTTGCATATAGCCAGGTTCTGAACTGGGATGGTGCAGTGAGCTAAAAAACGGTGTTGGATCTAGCCCTGATCTCTTGACTGGGTGAGAGTATTCTGCTTAATTCAGAAACTCTGTCCATCACCACCCCTTGTTGTTAAATATTTTGTCCACCCTAAGCGTGGAAGGGTATACTCAGATGTGAGTCCCTTGCTCATTGCACCATCAGGATTCAAGCAAGCCGGGCCGACGACGGCTGAAATGCCAGAAACTGGTCCCCGGAAGCTTGTTTCCTTCCCAGTGTAAGAATTGGCTTGGTAGTTTGGTTTGCCCTGTTCCCATCATGCACTGGGACAGGAACAGACTAATTTGCATATAGCCAGGTTCTGAACTGGGATGGTGCAGTGAGCTAAAAAACAGTGTTGGATCTAGCCCTGATCTCTTGACTGGGTGAGAGTATTCTGCTTAATTCAGAAACTCTGTCCATCACCACCCCTTGTTGTTAAACACGATTTATGAGAGCATGCAGGAAACCTGTTCTCAAACGGGGAAGCCATTCGGCTAGGGGAAAAAAGGACCCCACACACAAGGAGAATATTGGCGATAAAGGTGCCCCGATTAAGGACAACGGTGTTTCCATTAATATTGACCAATTCGATTTGTTAGTGAGTTCCATTGATGACAAATTGAAGTTGGTTGTGGAGCCTTTGTTAGCTAAAATTGATGTATTGTCGGCCGAAGTTCTGAGATTGGGGGCTTTGGTGGACCAGCATGTAGCCAAATTTGATAAACCTATATTAACTGTAAGAGATGTTACATGCCCTCAATCTGCACCTAATCAAGATAAGGAAAGGCCTCGCAACGTGAATACTGCCCCCCTGGCACTAATGCGGGAAAACAACCATCACAGACAACATCTATATTGAACTTCCCCAAAACTCCACCAGTACGTAATACGGATCGACCCATGCAGGTGCCGGTGGTTGCACCCACGGCCATAGCACCTGCAGGTGTAAATTCTGTTGTAAGAACATCACCAGTGCCAAATAAAGCCAGGACCATGCAGGCGCCAGCCGTGTCAGCTAAGCTAGCTGCCACGGGGGGCACCGATGGGGTGCCTGCTAACATAAGTAGTCGACCAGTAGATCTCCCCCCAGAGTGTGTGCCCTATGTTGTGGTCCTAACTAACGCCCCGGCTTTAGACCAGACCCCATATCTCCAGGAGTCTGGAGTTTCTTTAAAAAACAAGACGGTATCATGGTTAAACCGCCATTGTGGTTATCCAGTTGGCTACTCTGATCAAATTCTATCTATCAGAAGGGTTAACTGGATTGGGAATACTCGGAAGACCTGCGGGGGTGACTGTGTGATTATTAATTTCCAACACCCGCAACATGTTGCGACGGTCTTACTTAGAGCAGCTGCATTAACGCAGTCAGAGACCGAGGTCGTCGCAAGATCATTGGGCTATTTCTATAACCATCTTAACAGATTGCCCTCTGCTAATTGTAGAGAGGGGGCTTTCAATTCTAATTTTTTGTCCACTGGAAATAGATCTCTGTTGCCCACTTTCAGCCCTGGTCTTACTGGGGGCAGACCAATCTTGCCTATGCCTATGCCGCACCCTGTCCCCGGTGGGAACAGATTTATAACACACCCCCCCAATTTTGTACCCACCTGTGATAGTATTTTCTCGCCTATTAATGGGATGGTCTATCAAGTCCCAGTTCAGAACAGGTACCAGTCCTTGAGTTTCATGGACCAAAACGATTGACATCAGATAGGACCTGGGACTGAAAGGTACGTTATATTGAGTATTAACAAGATTAATTTAAGTGAGGTAAAAGAAGATCTACCCTCTGCCGTTATGGGTAACCCCGAAAGTGGGTTAGTAGTTCAGCGTGCTATTGAGATTACTGAGGACTCTGGGAATGTTATTGGGAGTGCCATAGGTACTCACATAGGCAGGCCGGTATTCGAGCATAGTAAGATGAGTAATGGTTCCAATAATACTGTTGATACTGTCAACAACAGCCACTCTGCGGGGATTTACTTGGCAAGTTGGAACATTGCCGGATGGGCATCTAAGGCACATAAACTAGAATGGGAGGACTTTGTAAGGTCATATGATGTACTGTGCATGCAAGAGACGTGGTGTGTAGATAAACCTAACATGGAAGGGTATACATGCTATAGTTTAGATGCATCCGTATCTAGCCATGGCAGGGCCAAGGGCGGTCTCCTTATCCTTATTTCAGTAGATATAAAGTTGACTGTTATTAAACATCTGGTAGTTCAACCTCACTCGCAAATTCTGTGGGCACGTCTACCGGATGGTACTGATGTGCTCCTAATTAATTTTTGTAATAATAATTTTACTAATTCCCGGCACAAAGCGATAGATGAATTATCCTGTGCCCTCATGAAGCTGGTAAGCAATGCAACATGCAATTTTATTTTCATTTGGGTGGGAGATTTTAATGCACAAGTTTGTAGTTTATCCTCCTCTAGGGTCTGTGGGATCCTAACGAATAATGGGGAGAATATGTACCACTTCCCGCATAATGCTTATGGAGAGGCCATCAATAGCACTATGATCTCGTTTGATCTAGAGCTACTGAGCACTGCCCAGGAGGGAAGTGAGGGTTCAATTCCGACCTTTACTGGCAGGAATGCGAACTCCATTATTGATCATGTTATGGTCTCATCTAACTTGGTACCCCACTGCATAATTAAAGTGAGGGATACATCCTCCCTGAGCGACCATAATTGTATTAGCTTGCAAATAACTACATGGATGGTTAGAACTGAGTCACCCATTAGAGTATTGGCAAATATAGAGCCACACAGGCCTAACGGGGTTAGGCTAAGATGGAAAGGCGAAAAATCGGTTACAGTGGTACCTTTAATCATAAATAAATGTAAGATGGACATTGATATTATTCTATCTTTAGGATGTCCGTCTTATCAGGTTATGACTCATTTTCTTAAAATTAACACTACTATTAGTAACATCTTTACGGGGAAAAAACTTGATAAAGGAGGGAAAGGGACTGGATGGTTTGGCCATGCCTGTACGTCACTTCTCTCCCAACTTAAACAAGCTTTGGCTATTACCCCAAGGGATAAGGATAGAGTTAAACTATTAAGATTTGATTCTAAACAGGCGCTGTCTAAAAGAAAGAGGGAACTACAGCAGGAGGCCTGGGAGCATCTTACTCAGGCAGCAGAAACTGCGGATAGCCGCCTGTTTTGGTCCACTGTTAATTCACCCTTCCTCCAAGACGATAAAACCCCGCAACTTTCATCCAATGTTGGGAGTGAAGATTGGGTAAACCACTTTACCGCAATTTTCGCAGACAATGATATGATGCCCAATGAAAATAGAAGGTGGCCTGTAGTGCCTTTAGATATTTCATTGGGAGAGGTGGAGAATGGAATTAAGAATAGTAAGGGTGGTAAGGCCCAGGGACCAGACGGCGTCCCGATAGATGTCTATAGGGACCAGCCGCAGCTTTGGGGTCCAATACTTACTTTGGTCCTCAACGCTGCCGTAACCACCACGATTCCACAAACATGGGGCGATTCTATCATAGTCCTAATTTATAAAAAAGGGGATAAAGCCCTGGCAAGTAACTACCGGCCCATCAGCCTGCTCGACTCGTCTGTCAAGATCATGAGCAGAGTTCTGCTTATCAGACTAGAGGAGTGGGCCGATGAAAATGGAGTTCTTGCAAACTCCCAATATGGGTTTAGGAAGGGAAGAGGGACCCTTGATCAATGCCTGAATTTAGAGCTGTTGATAGGCAAGTATACCAGAGCCAAACTTGGGAACATCTATCTCTGTTTTGCTGACCTTAGCAGTGCCTTTGATTTGGTTAATCACTCACTTCTTTGGTCAGTTCTGCTTGACATGGGTGCCCCGAAAGAAATTATCTTTTTCCTCGTAAGACTCTATAGCAAGCTGGAAACATGTGTCCGCTATGGTGCTAGTGGGGAATGTACAAGAAATTTTAATGTGAAACAGGGAATTAGGCAGGGTTGTGTCCTTGCGCCCCTTTTATTTACCCTTTTTATTAATGGGGTTGAAGCCACCTTGAAAATTGTCAAGGCCGATTCCCCACAGGTTGCAGGGGATAGTGTACCAGTCCTGCTATATGCAGACGACGCGGTGCTCCTGTCACGGACACCCGTTGGTCTGCAACGTTTAATGGATAAATTCACCGAATTTATCGGGAGCAGGAGACTGTTGATCAATAAGAACAAAACTCACACGATGATATGTGGAAATAAGGGGGGCAGAAACCACTCCTTCTTTATAGAAGGGGTTAAAGTGCAGAATGTGAGTAGTTTTTGTTACCTGGGGGTAACTTTTACCAGTGATGGTAGGTGGGGGAATGAATTAATGAATGCTCGATCTAAGATGAGCAAAAGCTCTTATGGTATTTTTAAATTTGCATCTAAGCTAGGGGACAGACGTATCAAGGATATGCTGGAAATCTACAAGGCTCGCAGCGTATCCATTGCCCTTTACGGTGCGGGGCTTTGGGGTTACTGCAAAACCGACTGCCTGCAGTTAGAAGAAAATAATTTTCTGAAGAAATTATTGTGCCTCCCTAAGTCCGCTCTAACAAAGCTGATCCATAGAGAGGCGGGGGTTTTTCACCTGACTGAGCTCGCCTCACTTAGGCCTCTATTACTTTATCGTGCAATTTGGCTTAAGGAAGAGACAGAGTTCAATCAACTTATAATCAGGGATTGCCTTGCATTAGACAACTGTATGCAGATACCTTGGCTCAAATATGTGGTAGATTGTTACAAAAGTATCTTTGATATTAATTTGTTGTCAGAAAATTGTCCCCCTAGAGGCCTTGCGAAACAGGAATTAAAAAATATCTTTATGTTACTTAAAGCCCAAAAACGTTCAGTAATAACTAATTCCCTCGCTTCTGTTAAGATTTACAATAAATATATCTCTGCTGAGGGATTCCAATGTTATCTGAAAGTTGTAACTAGGCTAACTCACAGATTTGTACTAACTAGACTAAGAGTTGGTATTGCCCATGTATTGGTGGCCTTCCCTCACCCTAAAAAGCCCCCTGTGGGACCATGTCCATGTGATGGACATTCCAAGCAAAGCACAATGCACTTTATGCTTTTTTGTCCCCTATTTCAGAATGTTAGGATCTCCATTTTAAAACCATTATTCCTTAAGTATGAAGTTTTAAATGTGGAGGATGCTATGTGTTTATTATATAACTTGGACCACCCTGCTGTATGTTTTATACTGCCAGTTTTATATGTAAATCAATGGCTTTTAGAAAAAGTATGAGTTTTTAATCACGTTTGTATTTTTAATTCTGTTGCCTGTGCTATGCTTTTGTGGTCATTTTTATCATGTACTGAATAAAGCTTCATGAACTGAACTGAACTGACATTCAGGTATGTCACACTTTTGTCATAATTACTGAATGCCAGCTCTCAGTTTTTCACAACAACACTGTGGGAAGCTGAAGTACAACACTGGAGAGTCAACTGACATACTTCTGCTGTTGCTGTTTGAAGTACATTTTACTCAAAATATCAGAATGTTTCCTCATGGATATTATTATTATCCATATTTGCAAAGTGAGAACATATCACCCCTAGAGTGTTCAGGGTGCTGGGGGGCCTTCCAGGTGATTAAGTGAGCTATTGCCCAGAGTCACATGAAGCTGAGCTGAGCTGCCACGGACCCCGGGGATCGAACCGGGTTCTCCAGGCTCTGGAGTCAGCAGCTCTGGCCGCATAAACATATAGAAAATATGCTCTCTTTTAAGCTTCTGGCAACACTTTCCCCAACCTCTTCGGGAAAACTGTTTTCTCTCAAACATTGTTCATCCAATCCCAGCTGAGGGTCGCGATTTTTCACAGTGTAAACCTACTCGATAACTCATGAGAATTCCTGAAATAAGTATAACGTCATCAACAAATGATTTATATTGTGACTAAATTCTTGACATGTGGTTATTTCTGTGAAACTCACAACATAGCACTCACTACAATGCATTTCAGTGGGAACCATGTCCCAGACTCCTGTAATTTCTGCCTTACTAAGTTGTCCATGTTGTGGTCAGGCGATCAGGATTGACTAGTCCCCTTTAAAATGGCCAATCAGAGCTTATCTGAAGACCAACAGTGCAGATAGACCTACATTTTAGCCCAACCCAAGCCCTTCTTTAAACGCTCATTTCTCAACACCAGCTTCACAGATTTACACCAAATCACAAAAAGCTGAGGATCCCATAATGGGCAAATGTCAGAGATTGTTTGCTTTTGTATTCACTGAACCATAACTACATTTAAAGTGTGGTTAAACTGAGAAGTGTGGGGTGGTCTGCGGCCAGACTGTGCACCCAACCCGCCAAGGACAATCAACTCCCACTGCCCAGGGCCTTTGTTTTTACCCAGTTCTCCAAAATGGGTGAGATCCACCCGTCTTCAAAAAGTAAATCCCAGGCCCTAGCCTTTTCTCTACATTCAGACCCATCTCCAACTTACCTGGCTGGGGAAAGCTAATAAATGCTGTGTCTCAAAATAACTAATCATATACTTCATTGATATCAGCTTACTCACTGACTATCAATCAAGACTGCATTCTCCTGCCAGCATGTCAGTGGCCTCACAAGAAGAACTACTAATCACACGTTGTTTGTAAAATTATTAGGTATGTATCTGTCATATTCTATTATCAAGAATGTTCCAACTTCGTGCGGCCATTGGTGCAGGTGTCCGATGTCAGAGCCAGTGTGGGTACTGCCGTTGGAAACGTGTCAGTAAACCAGACTCATAATAGACCGGGCAGACTGGGGGTTTGACGGGCATTTGTGGCAGAGTGCCCTGCCCACCAAGCACTATATTGGACCCATAATTCCTTACTCAAAGCCATAATAGGATGCTTAACGAGCTGATTACTTAGACTAAACAGCCCCCAGAGCTTGACCACATACACGCTATTCGAAGGGGGAATTGATCATCTGTGATGACAGGAAAATGAAGACAAAATAAAAATCAAACAGATGAAGAACAAAAGCAGTGGCTGTGCTTATGTACATCAAATAAGCAATCCATTTGCTACCAGATACTACATATAACAGCGTAAATGTGATGAGAATATAAAGCAGAACAGCTGCTCTTAATAGTGCAAGGGGTACAAACAAGAATTACATATCAACATTCTAAGCAAATCAATGGATATCATATTGGCAACAAAATAAATAGCTGGATACAGAAAATGATTGCCAAAAAGCAACCAAAATAGAAATATTGAAAAATAACATTGCTAGATGTGCTTGATCATGTAATGTGTCATCACTATGAAATACTGAACTGGTTCTCTTTTTTCTCTGATAATGACCAGCTATTGAAGACCAGCAACACCACCTTGATCAACTCATTATTTATTTTTAGTGTTCCCCAAAGATATATATTGGCTCCAACATTATTAAACATATTCCCCTCATCTCTTTACTGGTGGGATCCAAGGTCACCTTCCACCATTATGCAAACAAACTGTAAAGATAGTTAAAATTTCTTCCAAAAGAGACATTCTTATCCTCAAATTCTCAAATTCTGCCTCTTGATATTGCAACAAAGGATGGCAAACAACTTTCTCATTTTAAATCCCCAAAGGTCATCCTCATCACCCCAAGCTCTAGCACAGGAAAATCACCTACTTCTTGACCCCTAATGAACTGAGAGTAGCTGCCCACATTTGGATTATTTCTCAACTAAACAGCAGTGCCACTATTTGGGCTGGTGTTCGCCAATCCTATCTCGCACCGACCAAGGCTGTTATCCATACTGTGACCAGACAGAGGCCTGTGAAAAGAAATGTAAAAACATTTTCACACCAGTCGCCACTGAAGGAGACTAATTAGAGCGCCATGTTTGCCCATCAATGTCTGAAAGCAGCCACCGACCCTTTACCCAACTACAATAGGCCAGCGTTGTAAAATGCGAAATGCAGGCCTGGTCAGATTTATCCTAGACAAAGGTCAGTTTGAACGCATCACCCCAGTGCCTTGTAGCAGATTTCATTTGAAGCCAGAATTCAATTCACAATCTGAAACTCACATTTCTCTAACTGAGAAATCTAATTATCTGGTAAACTGCTACCTATCTCTGGGTCTTGGCTCACCCTCAGGATCAAAGACAAGGCATAGCTAGACACTCAGACCCAGTTCTTTACTGGGCAGCAAACATCCTCTGCAAGTCTTTGCCTCCTCAGCTAAAAACCCATTCAAACCTTCTTTCCTTCTGCGAATTTCTGAAACAGTATCTTCTCATCTGCACATGAACACATTTTGATGGTATAAGGCATACATTTCCTATCCCAGACTCTGACGCAATCCATGTTTCTGTAATCTTCAACTGTAACATTTTCATTTGCTAACTTTATACTTCAACTGTTAGCATTTTTCCTTTTCTGTGCCAAGCGCTTTACCACCTTTTAGCGCTCTACTGACTTTCAGTAGTGCTATAGTAACAATAGTGAAAAATCTATAATGACATAGATGACTGACCTTAGTGCACTGTGGCAGCTTTAAATGGGTGATGTTGCTGCAGTAGCATACGTACCATTGCAGGGCACTGCTTTCAGGCAGCATCTCCAGCAGCAGCTAATAAGCATGTATTTAAGAAAAATATCCTGCTTCCCCAAAAGCTGAAGGAAGAAAGAGAAGAGTGTAGGTTGTAATTTAGCTGAAAAAGCGATAACCTGCATCCTAATTTAGGAGGCTATGCATTCCTTTAATTGGGAGTGGGCACTTATCTCATACTGTGCAGGTGATAGACACTCCAGAGCTCTGCCCCTGCCAGAATGAGAGCCATGCACTGGCCAACACCCCACCAAAAAAAGCTTCTTTCTGGTTTTCTGGCACAACCCAAAGACCACAGTGGAGGTCAACCAGATGCAAGGCAGCAGAACCTAAAACCAAAACTTGTGTCCGAAGCAGATAGAAATAGGATTCAAGGTCTGTGATCTCTACTTATGAGGCTCCAATAAGAAAGGGTGAAAAACATTTCCCCCAAAGTGTTTATATTCAGCTCACAGTGCAATGCCTGTCTCGGTATGTGTGTGTTCCTCAACTTTATCAGCACTGGGAAGAAGATGCAAGATGAAATCAGCAGGAAAGACCTGTTTACACCACGTCTGCTTTTACAATTAAACATTAACTAATGGGGATAATCTGTTGTTTAGTGAGCAAAGGTTTTCAACCCCCAAAAGTCATATTAATATATGCAATTTATATTCTAGCTTTCAACATTGTGCAGCTCACTTTCAGCTGGATTTACCCTTTTCTCCCTTTAGGTTTTTTGCTCTGCAACTTCCACTATCATCTCACCTAGCTTGTCCAACTTACTTTCCATATCCAAGGGACTTAAAGGTACAGGACTATACTGCTCGAACACTAGGATGTCGTTTAGTACTCTGCAGCTCCTTAGAAGATCAGAACCTCCTCTTGACCTCCAACTCTCAGAGGGTTGTGAGATTAAGCAACTCTCAGAGGGTTGTGAGATTAAGCAACTCTCAGAGGGTTGTGAGATTAAGCAACTCTCGGTTATTCATAAATGGGCATGCAGAATTAGAATCTCGGACTTAGTCAACCCATGAGTACACAAGTGGGTGACTGGGCACAACAATGCACCTGTGAAGACATAGGGGCATATTACCAATGATTAGCGATATTTATCGCTAACGAGGCTTAGCAACAAATTTTTTAACGCTAAGCATCGACGGAAATTATCGGAGAGATAATTTGCTATTAGCAAGGTTTATCTCAGAAGTGATAAAAATCCTCGCGCTAACTGCCAAATGAGAGATTATCGCTGGAAAACCAACGATAATCTCTCGAAGTTTGGCGTTAGCTTGATGATAGGGGCTCACAAACTTAGCCATGATATCCACCTTCCATAGGATATCATGGCTAAGTCAGGAAAATACCAGGTGTAAAAAAAGCAGTGCAAACCGCGGTTAGCGCTGCTTTTTTTTATCACTAACAGGGTTAGCGAAATCCTTGATAATAGGAGAAATGTCGCTTAACAACATTTCTCCTATGCATCTCATTAGAGATGCAAGGGGAAGCGTAGAGAAAAAGGGTGCTAACATGCGAATTTGCGTGTTAGCACCCTGTTGCTGATAGGGAGATCATTTTATCTTCGCTTTCCTGGCTTTTAAAGCCAAAAAGCGGCGATAAATACCGTGATAATATGCCCCATAGTACTTTCATTCCATAAGATTTGTAGAGAATAGTTAAATGGAATGATACCAAACCAAAGCCGCCTGGACTGTGATATGAACTCTCGGTAGGAACCTACTTCTATTAACAATGTGTACCTACTAACCACTGCCCAGTCTCAGCTTCTCCGAATTTTAATGTTCACCTGGTCTGCATGTCTAACGCAAGCACAACTTTTTGGGGAAACCACAGACACTTTCAGCACCGCATCCATCAACTGATCCACCAATCTCACGTTTTAGACTTCAAGCGCTGAAGCAATTCTTCTTCCACGGCTTTGAATGACTCTCCGTCCTAAAGAAAGTTGACATCAACTCCATCCTGTACATAGTCTAATTCATAGCGAAAGCCAACACTGATTCGTACATTCTCTGAAGATATTTGCTATACAACCAACGCTTTCCACATCCTGATGTGCCTAAGAGCATACAGGACCACGACTAAGCTATAAGCAAGAGATGAAAGGAAGGGAGTTTCTTACATTCAGGATAAAAGAAAAGTATGAGAAAGAAGCAGACAGAATGAACAAATACAGGGAAATAGGAGAGTGGATAAAATGATGAGGATGGTAGAATAAAACAGAACAGAAACAAATAAAAATAATTAGCAAAAGGGAAGGGAAAGGGGAAACATGAAAGAAAGCATGAGGCAGAAGGGAGAAATAAATAGGAAAAGACAAAGGAGTAGGTAGCAAGGGTCAGAACTCAGGCAAACAAGTGAGAAGGAGCAGGAGTGTAGAACAGACAAAGGAGTGTGAGTACTGATGCTTGAACTAGTTTAGGGATGTTTAATTGTTTAAATCTAGACTTACGGGACAGAGAGCTAGAGAACAAGGGGATGACAAGCTTGAAATATAGAGGTTAAGAAACTGAGAAATATGGGCATTCAATCAAACAGGAATGGACACTGAGGCAACAAGATATTAATAATCATTTGGGTGGGAATTCAGGCCGTATGCTGATTCTTTTCAGCATCTTTAGACCTACTAGCATTACAGTGGCCATGGTGCACGTGGACCCTCCATGTTCTAGTGTGTTCATACTAATTATTATCTAGGCCTGGGCACATTTTAGCCCTTCATAGGATATTATGACCATTTAAGCCATGTGGCGGTGAAGGTATAAAGCATATCGTATGTATCAAAGTGTTGCTTGTTCAGTAGGTAATGTTGTATATTTTGGCCTTCATCAATCCTTTACCGGTATGTGTGCAAAAAAGTTGTATATCTACATGTGCTTTGATATGTTTACAATAAATAACTCTATTGCTATGTTAGCCAATGGAAGGTGGTCATTTCATGTTTGTAAAAACTTAATTTCACATAAGAGCAAGATTAATATCACACAAGAAATTATCAGGGAATGTCTTTTACTAATTATCAGAAGTGATAATCCAGCATATTTCATCAAACCAAAGTCACCAGCAAGAGGTATTGTATTTATTCTGTTGTAAATTAGTATGTCTGAGAAGACTTTGGCAGTCAAGGCATGAGAAAGCAAAAGTAATTCTTCCAGTGTCATATGTTATCTATTGCATTTTCTTAAAATGTGTATCTTGTATAATTACACCCACCATTCTTGAGGGGTGAGTAATAGAATAGAAACTGTCATACATGTCCTCCTTTGGGAAAGAGTATGAAGTGACCTGTTCAACAATGTGCAATCAGTACGTAGCTGTACTGTGCCTTAACAATGCAGCATTTTTAAAACTATTGTAAGTGGCACCAAACATTTACATTGCAAAGAAAACCACTCTAAGCACATATATGCAGTAAATTCAACTGTGAAACAACGTAAACTCTACAACATTCATGCTACCTCGGTGTGCCCTTATCAAAATTTAGACGGGAGGCAGAGCATCGAAATTACACAAAAGAATCATTCATATATTTGATTTAAACCTTTAATTTCTGTGGCACAGGTATAACATGCCTACACTGTTGACAGTGGCACATTAGAGACCAAAGCAATTTTCTTTCCCATTAGACGGAACCTGCGAGATTGAACAGAAGGGAATCGTTAAACAGATTTAGGATTAATATTTATGTCAACTACTGAGGTATGGTCTTCTTTAGACACTTTCACTGTTTTTTATGGCTTCTTTAAATTTGCAGTTACTATCAATGCAGTCTTTCACATTGACCTGTATTTAAATGAATTATTTCTGGATGTTTATATTACTGTCTACAAATATTCTGCATGATTTTGGAAAAAACATCAATACTTTTACCAGTTTGCATGAACGTATGCAAATTTTGACACAATGAGAGCTTGTGGTCTTTTTTCATTGTTCCTCTATGTCTGTGCAATAAACGCTTTATTGACTCCCTCAAGAGCAGCTCCTTATCAGTATTTTGCACTAATTTGTCTTGACCCTCTAAAATATTGACCAAATTAAGCCCATCTGATACTCTATACCCTTTTCGATCCAATGATTCATTCCAAACAGTTGACTCTTTCTACCTGTTCTGCCCAGTTCAGCACTGCCACCCATTGCCCCAGTTAGATTTCTCTACCCTTTTCCCCCCTTTGAAATACTTGGATACCTAAGCTTCTTCAAATTCCTTTCACCTTTCTGACCTATTTTACTAATTGTATCTACTTTACCTTGTAGATCATCTACAGTTTGAACAATGCCGTTAGTTTCAGAAATATCTATATTCCTATTAAGGGGATGTATCTTGCACTATCTGCACTTCTCTAGTGTCAACACCCTGGCAGGACTATTTCATCCTCAAAGTCTACAGCATTGTGTACATTCCCATGAACTGTAGTACTTGTTAAAATATTCTGCTGTGACTCTCACTTCCAACATTCAACTTCATTTTTGTCAAACCAAATTTCCGATTTACTACTCTGTTCAGGAACAGATGTAAAATATGCTGGAATGAAAGCTTTGAAACTGAAAGTATTTCTTACAGAGGAAACTGCAGTAAAGCACGAAATCTAGGGGCTTCTTTTTATCATAGAAATGATAGTTGGTGCTCCAGAAAGCTAAAATGAGGACACACTGTCTACACGTTCTCAAATATATTCCTTATTCATGTCAGTAAAGAAACATAGTCTTCCAACACCAGCAGCAGTCTGTTGATCACCTCTATAGAGGTCAACTGCTACTTCACCACAGAGGTCTAATGAACAACTAGTGTCTTGTGGCCCGTAGGGACATTGCCATCTTCACCAAGTTAGCATGAGCACGTGCAGCCTGCAAGACCTCTTTGCGCACATTACTAAACATCTTTGTTTTTGCAATATTTTCTATTGCTGCTTCCACATGAGAACGTATTGCTGTGTCCACTCTCTGCATATTCCTTGGATTTTGACTGAACATTATGTGCAAGGTCGAACAAACAATGCCCCTTGCTATTTTGTTCTGGCCAGGCCTTAGACAAAACATACCAATGCAGCTGTTGTTTGGACAAATGTACTTTGGTTTTATTAAAATACACAAATAGGTAGCACACACTTGGAGAGGGACCTTTCCAGGGAGAAGAGCGAGACAGCACCTATGAAGTAGATCTACCATCTATAGGCCCAGAAATTTTCTAACATCTAATACGACTGCTCCGTAGCAAGAGGAGGGAGGTTAGGCTCCATTGTCTTTCCATGATGATAGCTTCCTTCATGATCTATTGACCAACTTCTATGCTGACTATATTTGTATTATGCATTTTCCTGCTTTTTGTGGAACGTATACTGCATGTTTGGGCATGTCAGTTAAAATAAACATTTTAATTTGTTTTGTGTCAGATCTTATTGTGGACAAGTACAAGAGTGCGAGTGATAGGGTGTGTCTTGTTACTGTGATTCCTGAGAGAGCTGGGAGTGTTGTGTTCAGGGTGTCTAATAATTCGTTTCTCTGTAAATGAATAGCAGAGCAAGTGAGACACTATATCTAGTCGGTCCTGGGCACTCGGGTACTAAGGTTGTAGGAAGACCCAGTCCCTATACACCAAGTTCCAGTAATCCTCCGCATAGTTCTGTGTTTGTGCAGAATCCCTGCCACACTAGAGAGCTAACATTCTGAATTTGTGACAAAAGTGTGGTACACCTGAATGCCAACTTGATGGAATCAAAGCTGTACCTCTTAAAGGAGTTTCCTATAGATGGGACTACTGTAAATTAACAAAATGAGGGGCTTCTGTTTGTAATAGAAATTATGGTTAGTGCACTAGAAAGCTAAAAATGAGGACACATTGTCCTAAAGTATCTTCCTCATTCATTTCAGTAAAACATTCTAACATATAGAGTGAAACAGGCACTTCTAACACCAGCAGCAGTCTGGCAGTTAACTCCGTAGTAATCAACTGCACTACCACCAGAGAGTTCTACGGAACAACTGCAGTGCTAACATGTTGTATTCAACAGAAAATGCAGGAACTCCTGGACCTCATTTTATTGCAATAGGAGCTGTTGAATGTATAAAAGCTGAAGTGTTGAAACTAGGGGCTAAAATGTGAGGGGCAAATTGAGCTTTTTGCAATTTGAGGCATATTTTTAAAGGGGTAAAATCAGTTACAGAGAGAAAAATCTGAATTAGTCCAGCATCCCCTTCCCAGATCTGTTTACTCTGCATACATGTATACATATATATACATATATATATAAATATATATAAATTACCTACTGGCGGTCGCCAGTAGGTATATATAGTTAGGATTTTTTCTCTATGGGATTTTTGAAAATTCTATGTCTAATAACTTTGGCGTTTGTGGACGGAATTGGCTGAAATTTTCAGGAAAATGGAACATTTTGTTTCTGAGCAGCCCCTGGAAATTTGGGGGGGGTTTGTCAAGGGGGGGCCGAGAAAAAAGGGGGGTCCCAAAACGTGTTTTTAACATTGAGTTTTCCATAGGGCGGTTGGCCTCACTTTTAGCCCGAACGGCTGAATGGATTTGCACGAAACTTGGCAAAATTGTAGGGACTGGTAGCCCGATGTGCCTTTGCTAGGTCTCAATATATGTGCTCCAGTGGATTTTGAGAAATTAACGTTCAAAAAAAATATATATCTGTAACAGCGGACCGGGCAGCGTTCCAGTTCGCGTACTTTTCGCATTACGGAGCTTTGTGAAGCGAAGCTGATTGGTTCTCCGGCGTCTGTAAACATTCCAAACAGTCCGTAGCGGCCGCCATCTTGTCTCTCGGTAGGATCGAGAGACAAGAGGAGGCCAAAGCGAAGGGGCAAATGACCATAAGGGGGCATAGTAGATCCTCGCTGACCCCCTAGGTTTGATGTGGAGGTTTTAAAAGGGCCCCGCGGGGCAAAAAAAAAAATAATAATAATAATCGAACGGCTGAATGGATTTGCACGAAACTTGGCAAAATATTAGGGACTGGTAGCCCGATGTGCCTTTGCTAGGTCTCAATATATGTGCTCCAGTGGATTTTGAGAAATTAACGTTCAAAAAAAGATATATATCTGTAACAGCGCTCCGCTTCGCGTACTTTTCGCGTTACAGAGCTTTGCGAAGCTGATTGGTTCTCCAGCGTCTGTAAACATTCCAAACAGTCCGTAGCGGCCGCCATCTTGTCTCTCGGTAGGATCGAGAGACAAGAGGAGGCCAAAGCGAAGGGGCAAATGACCATAAGGGGGCATAGTAGATCCTCGCTGACCCCCTAGGTTTGATGTGGAGGTTTTAAAAGGGCCCCGCGGGGCAAAAAAAAAAAATAATAATAATAATCGAATGGCTGAATGGATTTGCACGAAACTTGGCAAAATATTAGGGACTGGTAGCCCGATGTGCCTTTGCTAGGTCTCAATATATGTGCTCCAGTGGATTTTGAGAAATTAACGTTCAAAAAAAGATATATATCTGTAACAGCGCTCCGCTTCGCGTACTTTTCGCGTTACGGAGCTTTGCGAAGCTGATTGGTTCCCCGGCGTCTGTAAACATTCCAAACAGTCCGTAGCGGCCGCCATCTTGTCTCTCGGTAGGATCGAGAGACAAGAGGAGGCCAAAGCGAAGGGGCAAATGACCATAAGGGGGCATAGTAGATCCTCCCTGACCTCTTAGGTTAGATGTACCATTTTGCCAAGTTTGGTGTAATTCCGTTCAGCCATTCAGGCTGTAGACGTATCTAAATGTCCTATGGAAAATTGCATGGGGAAAACACATTTGAAAGTGTTGAAATTTAGAACCAATTAAAATGTTACTTTGGTTTTGTATTTGTGTGTGATGAAAGTTAATTGGTTATGTATATATCTAAAATGAGAGGAAACCACAGCCATTTTGTGATACTACTGTCTGAGGTACATTTGTGAGGAATTTTTGGTGGTCAATTTCTGGTGTTTCATTTACACAGTACTAACACTTCTCCTACTTTTAAAAAGGTGAGTTGTTAATTTGTATGGGGAACTATGTTGTACACTTGAAGATAATTTGAAAAATGTTTTCTGTTATTTATTTACAGTCCTTCTGTTATACTAAATACTTGATAAAGTTAGTTTTATATTATATATTACTAAAAACGATAAATGAAAGTGATTATTTTTTTCTGCAATTTACAGCAAGCAATTTCAAAATAAAATGGCTCACAATGAAGAGACCGTGGCAATTTCTTTTGAATTATCCACTACATTTATTGAAATTGACAGCACCAATAATGAAATATTCTCACAAGGAGGAGAGGACTTGAATGATTTTTTTGATCAATCTCTTGAAGGCGATTTTATCGAATGTTTGGAGACCATAGAGTTACAAGAATCATAATTGCAGACTTTTCATGAGGAGATTCCAGATGAGATGATTGAAGAGGAAATTCCTGATGAGGACATGTTACTAGTTCTTTCAAATTTTGAAAATTCAGAAGAATAAATGTATATTTAGAAATCAAAAATTGTTTGAGACATTATTCATTTTTATTTTTAATTTATGAGGTTGTAGCGAAGTGATTGTAGTATAAAATGAGACTTATAGTATAGAGTGCAACATTTTTATGTTACATGGTAAGTTTACTCATATTTACTTCCCTTCTCCCACTATATTATCTCCAATGTGTATTTGACATGTAAATGTAAATGTAAATGTAAATGTACAGGAATTTATATAGCGCAAATCACCAAGCGGTTTCTAAGCGCTTGCTTAGGGAACCCGTCCTGGTATTCCCCTGTGAGATAACCCCGGCAGGGTATCTGCAAGGTGAAAGCCAGGCATCCCGCCGCGAGGGGCCGTTGTGGAGATTAAGCAAGCTATTGCCCAGAGTCGCAGAGTGTGAACCCGTGAATCGAGTAGGCACCGGAGCGAGAATTGTCGAGTCCATGGACATTTTAGGACTCAAGACCCCACCGAGCCGGGAATTGAACCCTGGTCCCGGGCTGACGTCTGCTTCCAGGACATCTCTTCTTCATCTCCGGCCTCCTTTCTCTCACTGTCTGTCTCTGATGCATCTTATCGCTGCCATTTTGTGTAATTACAGAAGAGAGTAAAATAAAATAGTTCGGAATGTGAAAAGGGGGCAAAGTAGAGTACCCCTCACCCCCTAGGCCTTCTCAGGCGGTCCCAAAAGGATCAGTTTCTGCTTTCCTGAGAGATTATGGTATGAGTTCCATATACCACAATAACTTGCATTACAACATGCAAGATATCTATCTCCTATTACCAACTTTTGGAGATATTCGCGCTAAGCGCGAATATCTCCAAAAACTAACACCTGCCCTGAGCAGTTCTTAGCCATGTTATCCAATGGGAGGTGGATAACATGGCTAAGAGCATTAGCTCGGTAATGCATGAATATCGCGGACTTTTTAGCGATATTCATGCATTGCGGCCGTTTTTTATCGCATTTGCTATAAACCTTGATAATAGCAAGGTTTATCTTCGATAATTTCTGACGATGCTTAGCGGTAAAAAATTCGTTGCTAAGCATCGTTAGCGATAAATATCGCTTAACTTTGGTAATATGCACCAACGTCTGTTAACGTTCGATTCGAAGGAAATGAAGAAGTGTTGAAAAACATTGTCTGCGCCATCTTGCCTTTTTTGAAATGCCACACTTTTGTCGTGCACGGCAGCCATTTTAGATGCCTTGACCAGACCCACTCTCTGCACGCTGTCGATTCGTAGCATGGCTCCCCACCCTCGCAAGCATCTTCCCCAGGCACTGGTCACCCCCGCTCTCTGTCTTATGCATGGGCAATAAACCTCCCCCCATCTGCGCTGCTCTTCCCTGAGAATCACACTCTGTGCCCGCCCGACACCTCCTTTTCGCCCTATTCACTACCGCACCCTCTGACACTCCTCTTTTTCTGTGTCCGATTGTCCAGGCTATCAGCTAGCCCTGCAGATGTAGTTTATGGCCCCAGCTGTAAAGAATCACCCCTCTTCAAAGGAGTTATAGTAGATCAAGGCCCACACCCGATGAGATCCGTCACACCACACGTGTTCCTACTATCTGAAAACCATCCTGTATTGTGATTGGGGAGGGGACCGAGCCTGAAGCGGAAGATTCCAGGGATGACTCTTTGTACATCAAAGTTTTTACAATTATGTGTCACATTAAAAATATATAGCACTCCAACAAAGTAGTAGGAATATAAAACTTTAATAACTTATAAATATATACAACAAAACAAAAACAGTAAAAACATTTAAACAACGAAGAGACCGTGGCAATTTCTTTTGAATTATCTACTACATTTATTGAAATTGACAGCACCAATAATGAAATATTCTCACAAGGAGGAGATGACTTGAATGATTTTTTTGATCAATCTCTTGATGGCCGAATTTATCAAATGTTTGGAGACCATAGAGTTACAAGAATCATCATTGCAGACTTTTCATGAGGAAATTCCTGATGAGATAATTGAAGAGGAAATTCCTGATGAGGACATGTTACTAGTTCTTTCAAATTATGAAAATTCAGAAGATGTTGCCTGGGTGCCGCACTGATTTGGGTATCCGGCGTGGGGCGTCCCGGGGGGTGGGTTGTCAGTAGCGGTCTGTTGTGCGAATAGTTCCAAGGCAGCAGAACGCGCTGAAATCTGGATGTCACGAAGGTGATGTCTAGTAAGTTGCCGCCCAGCAAATAACGGCGTGGGGCGCCGCGGGGGGGGGGAGGCAGTCCAAAGTTCCGTTAAAAGGGCAAAGGAAAGGATCGGTGGTTTGAACCATCAGTCAAAAAGGGGAGGGGGTGCAACAATTTTTCCTACCGGGTCACACTGTGCTTTCACCGGAACTGAGGTCTGCAGGATTCTAGTCATTCAGACTGAGGCTGGCGCCAGCATGGGAGCGCCGACGTCCCGCGGCTACAGTTTCGTCACTCCACGGGCGATCATGGCAGTCATTCCCCATCGGGGGTGTCTGCGGGGGTCGGGGACTCCCGCGGCTCCTCTAGAATCTTCAAGGTCGTGGAGGACTACGGTGGTGGAGTCAACCAGTGACCGGGCCATTTCTTTATGCTGGGCCCGCTCTTGCCAGGTCGACCGCCATTTTGAGAGTTCGGTAGCTACTGGCGATCGCGGGGTCAAATGAGCGGACGGGCTCCACCCTGCCGGGCGAGACGTTGCAGCATCGCCACAGTGGAAGAACCCTTTTCCGGGCGCCTGGAGCGCTGAGGGTGCAGCTGGGAAGCCTCCACCTGGGGAGGCGGGAGAGGCCTGTTCGCACCGTCTCTCCCTCCCAGTGCACCCCACGGCGTCTCGCTTGACATTTGTTATGGCCGGACCAGGCGATGAGGACGAGAGGGGGGGGGGGTCGGAGGCATGTGCAAGACATCCCCCCCTAGGGTTGTTGCAGCAATTATAGAAGAAAGAAGAAATGTCCCGTCCGTCTTCGGGCCGGGCTTCCAGCGGTTGGCGGCCGGGCGCCCTTTGCTCTGGCCCCATGAACGGGTTCCTTGGCTCATCGGCTGCAGCCGGATCCCGTCGGCCCCAGCCCCCGGCCGTTGGTGGCCGGACCGGGAGAGAGTGTGGGGGGACAACCTGCAACTCTCAAGGGCCACCGCGGCCAGACTGGGAGAGAGAGGGGAGGGTCGAGGACACGTACATTCCCCCCCCTGAAACTCTCCAGTGTTGTCAATCCCCCTGGCCGGGTCCCGCTGGCCTCGGCCTCTCCTCCGGCTACACCCTACGTGATGATCTCCTGGCCGACGGTTGGCAGCAGGACCCGCCTTATATGTGTTGCTTCCGGCTGGGCGTAGCCGAAAACCTGTTGCACTTTGGAAGTTTCTAGAATGGGGCGGATGTCTGCTGACTTGTATCTTTCCCAGTTTGCCGTTATTTGGCCGTGGCAGGCGGTGGGACAGACACGTTTTGGGGCAGTGAGGGGCGATGTTTTCAGGTTTCTTATTACGGGCTTACTTCTAACGTTTCTTGTTTCTAGGACAATAATAGGTTTTATCATTACGTATTGTTATCGTTTCTTTGTTTGTTATTTAATAAAAAGTTCATCAGTGGCCTACTGATTTTCGTTTTCCTATTCTTTTCTTTCCAGGTTGTTTCATGCTAAAGTTTCTGTTAACAGGATACAGTGATCACTTCGTTATTATTGCATATGTCCTTTTCACTAGGGGTGCTCTCTGGTCGGGCCAGATGACCTATCTCTAGTAAATGGTCCGGGTGAAACAGGTGCATCAATCAGTGGGGAGTAGATAGGCATGACAGATTACAACGGGGGAGAAAGGTCCGCATTACGTACCCTTTCACTACTTGCAAAGATTTTCCTACGTTTATTTGCAAACAGGGAATACCTCCAAAAAGAACCAATTCCCAAACAGTCAATGTTCGGGCAAACAATCAATCAATGAGGAACGAAATAGGCACGACGTGTTAAAGGTTTGCGTTACCTACCCTTCACTATCTGCAAAGGGAGAGAGAATATTCCTATTCTTCCTCGTTTGCAGGCAGAGAAGATCCTTAAGAGAACCAACTTCGAACAATTCAATGCTCGATTCAAACAATCAACAAGGGGTACTGTGAACACAAATGAACGCCGCTTATGTACATACACATTGCTATTTTCAACAGGTTGTTCCTAATGTTTCTATTTTAGCGAGGTCAAAAAGAGATCCCATTAGTGGCCTACTGATTTTGCTCGATTCCTTTTGTTTTTTTACACGATTTTTCGCTATCTGCAAAGACTAAACAGAGTATTGCGACTCTGTGCTTGTTTGTAAATAGAGAATGAACCAAAGAGAACAATCAATCAAATGGAGAAAGAAGCAGGCACGATGGATTACAACGGGGCAAAGGCCTGCGTTAACTACCCTTCACTATCTGCAAAGAGAGAGTACTCCTAATGGAAATGAGGGGGGGGGCAGCATTCAAAGCAGATCAGTGTGCATAAACACGAAAATGTTTTTACTTACCACGTACTTGACATTCGACAGCTTATGATATTTGCTATTAAAAAACCATTGAAATTCACTGAAAAAACCATAGGTTATAGACCATATATAGTTAGGAATTAGCATTTACAAAACCTTGAAAATTCACTGAAAAAACCATAGGTTATAGACCATATATAGTTAGGAATTAGCATTTACAAAACCTTGAAAATTCAATGAAAAAACCATAGGTTATAGACCATATATCGTTAGGAATTAGCATTTAAAAAACCTTATTTTACTCACACAAAACCATTGAAATTCCATATATAGTTAGTTGCACTAACTATATATCGCGCACCCGCAATCCACTGCTGATGATGTCACATATTACATCATTCATGACATGGTCAGTGACATCACTGATGACATCACTGATGACATCTCAAATGACATCACTGATGACATCACTGATGACATCTCATTTGACATCAATGACCACATCACTGATGATATCATTCATGTGACAATACAATGCATCTCCTCACATTTTAATATAACCTCTGTTTCACCCAGTGTTAAATACAGAGTATAATTTTTGAAACCATTGACACACCAATACTAGTTACTACATACGCACTCACTGATTCCTACGTCTACACACACCTTCACTCATTCACCCATACAATCATTCATACATACAATCACTCATCTTTACAACACTATCATATGCACTCATACACCTATACAGACACTCACAGTCTGCCACTCATCCATGGAGTTACTCACACACCTAGTCAGTCCTGTAAAGAATCAATGACACTTCCATTTTCTTGTCTATACAGTTAAACATAGAGCACCTTACATTGTCAAACATATACTGACACATACTTACCTTCTTATACAATCATTGATACAAGTACACATTGATCTGCACAGAGTCACACACCTCCCAGCCAGCCACACACACACTCAGTCTCCCATACAAATACTTGGACAATCAATCAGTAACCCATATAGTTAATCATATAGCTACTGATCAACACATGCAGCAGTTTACAGAACAACAGACATAACGATGCACAAATTAAGACAGTTTAGTCACTAACCCATGCACTCAGTGAGACACATTTAATCACTCACTCATACATTCAGTCATGCACCTACTAAATCCTTTGTCCAGACACTTATACTTCCACTCATTCTTCAATATGTAAGACACATTTTAACTTTACAGAAACGTACAGTCACTGGATGTTGTCATCAGTGATGTCATCAGTGATGTCATTTGAGATGTCATCAGTGATGTCATCAGTGATGTCACTGACCATGTCATGAATGATGTAACATGTGACATCATCAGCAGTGGATTGCGGGTGCGCGATATATAGTTAGTGCAACTAACTATATATGGAATTTCAATGGTTTTGTGTGAGTAAAATAAGGTTTTTAAAATGCTAATTCCTAACGATATATGGTCTATAAACTATGGTTTTTTCAGTGAATTTTCAAGGTTTTGTAAATGCTAATTCCTAACTATATATGGTCTATAACCTATGGTTTTTTCAGTGAATTTTCAAGGTTTTGTAAATGCTAATTCCTAACTATATATGGTCTATAACCTATGGTTTTTTCAGTGAATATATATATATATGACCAACAAAAGTCCAATAAAGCACACACTTGAACAGTCCACGGCGAGTGCAGCAAGAGTTTATTACTCAGACGCTACGCGTTTTGGGACTGACCGTGTTGGTGTGCGCTTTATTGAACTTTTGTTGTTAATATATGTCCGGCTGTGGTTCCGCCGGCACTGCGCACACCACCTGGCAACTGGCTCACTCTACGGAGGACCCTGCTTTTCTGCAGTCGCCAGTAGGTAGTTATAGATAGGACCTATTTTCCATAGGAAATCAGTAACATTCTATTTGGAATAACTTTAGCGCCGGTTGACGAATCTTCGCAAAATTTTCAAAACTTATGGCCCGATCCAGTCCGCACCTATCCTGAAAGTCTAGGGGTGATTCGTCAAGCGGGGGGCTAAGAAAAAAGGGGGGTCCCAAAATGTGTTTTCCCACAGGAAATTTCCCATAGGAACCTTCAATCGCAGCTACAGCCCGAACCGCTGAACGGAATTACACCAAATTTGGCAAAGAGGTAGCCCTTGGTTCGGAGTCATGCCTTTTGGTTAAATTGTGTAAATCTGTTCAGTAGTTGCTAAGAAAATCAAAAGTAAAATCACATATATATCTATGGCCGCGGTGGATCAGCGCACCCTGAGGGCACACTTCCGATCACAAGCTGCATGCTAATTGACTAATTGGCTGTCAACTGTCTGTCAACACTCCAAACGAAGAAGTGCTGGCAGCCATTTTGTGCCTCGGTAGGAGCGAGGCTGAAGAAATCAGTGGTATACAAAATGTATAAAGGGGGCAGGGTAGAAATACCCTGACCCTCTAGACCTGCTTAAGGCGTGCTACAAGGACCCCCAGGGCACAAAATCTTTTTCTTTTCTTTTAAACTGCTAAATACCCACAGGGTGCATGGATACAGATACTGCCATAAGAAAATAAATAAAACGAAGTGCGGGCTCACGCGCTTCTTTAATAGTTAGCCCCCGGGTAGCCAAAATCCCAGGGGCAAAAATATTACATTTTATCTCTGGGTCCCCCATCCCCGGGACCGCCACCCCTGGGGCTACAAAATAAATGGGTGGGGGGCTCAACCACCACACTCCCAGCAAAATACATTGGTGGGGGATTCAAAGGCCACACCCAGCCCCGGGGACCTCTACCCCGGGGCTTTCTTAAAAACAGTTGGGGGGCCTCAAAGGCCCCCCAAACCCCGGGAACCACCACCCCCCGGGGCCTTGTATGTTGTGGGAGGGGAGACGCGTGGAACCACCACCCCCCAGGGCCAGCTCCAGCAGTGTTTTGGGGTGCGCACACCCGGGACACTACTGTTTGCTATGGCTTATTATAACAGCTTGAGTTTTTTCCTATAGTGATGAGGAGTGACTGGTTTGAAAATTTAAGAAAATTTAAAAACTGAACATTCATATAAATAATGATATTTATATAATCTTATAAAGTAGTTCAGAATGGTATTTGTATACTATTTTTTAAAGGGCAAAATAGATGAGGAAGCTAGTTTTGTGTTCCGTATTAGGAAAAATGATAAAATAAAGTTTTTATGTTTTTGTACAAGGAACTACATCATAAAAAATCCAGTAAGAAAAATCAACAAAGCAATTTGGAAGACAGTTTCGAAATCAGTAACAGTGTCATAGAAGAGCTGAACATACCTTTTACAAGTACTGAGAATGAAGAGGAAGAAATGAGTGCTGTAGATATCAGCTGTGATTTCCTAGATAAAACCTTGGATGCTGATTTTGTGGAAGCATTAGATGACATCGAGTATGATGTCATCAGTGATGCCATTTGAGATGTCATCAGTGATGTCATGAGAGATGTCACTGACCATGTCATGAGTGATGTAATATGTGACGTCATCAGCAGTGCATTGTGGGCGCGTGAGTTATAGTTAACTGAACTAATTATAACGGAGAAATTTCAATGGTTATGTATGAGTGAAATGTCCAGCTAACTATAACGTGTGAAACCTATGGTTTTTTCAGTGAATTTGCAAGGTTTTTAGAATGCTAATTCCAAACTATAACGTGTGTGAAACGTAGGTTTTTTTCAGTGAATCTATATATATTACCTACTGGCGGTCGCCAGTAGGTATATATAGTTAGGACCTAGTTTCCATAGGAAATCCCCAACATTCTATTGGGAATAACTTTGGCGCTGGTTGATGAATCTTCGCAAATTTCTCAAAAAAGATGGCTCGCTCCGCTCCTCTCCTTCCCTGAAAGTTTGGGGGGGATTAGTCAAGTGGGGGCTGAGAAAAAAGGGGGGTCCCAAAACGTGTTTTCTCCGTGTTAATTTCCATAGGACCTTTAGACACGGCTACAGCTTGAACCGCTGAAGGGAATTACACCAAACTTGTCAAAATGGTAGTGTCTGGTACGCAGATCACGCTTTTGGTAAAATAATGTAAATCCCTCCAGTGGTTCCTGAGAAAAGTTAAAAGAGAAATCAGTTATATATCTGTAAGCGCGCACCGTGCGCGCACCCCGCGATTTTTCGGAAAAGAAAATTGGGGGGGGGGGCCTTGGGGGGCTTATCTCTTTTATTTTAGTCTTTTTATTTTAATATCGAGGGTGCTCAACCCTCGTTTTGCCCCCGAGATCACCGCCGCGGCCCGAGCCGCCTCAAGATGGCCGCCGCCTGGTTGTGGGCGGGGCTGGGAGGACGTGGTTTCCGCTTCCCCCTGCCTGGGGGAAGCCTTCGATGTCCGGTCTCCCATGCCGAGAGGGAGACCGGGTGATGCTGGCCTGAGGAAGAAGTGTGGGCTGGTGCGGGGCTCCCGTGTGCTGAGGGAGCCCCGGGAGAAGAGGAGAAGAGGAGACGCCGCCAGCGGGCCCCCGTGGTGTTGGGAGAGCAGTGGCGTGTTTTTCTAGGTGACGTTCAGCTAAACACATTTTGATAAGCACCCTACGGCCATGTAATTCGCCTCTGGTTCATCGAACCGAACTAGCACTTATTACCGAGTTAATAGAGGAACAGTTTAATGCGAGAAAGCAATTCGTAGGCAGATACAGATTGTGAGCACATTCTTTAGTCACTTTCGGTTTTATAAAGTGTTTTTTTAAAGTTTACCTTGTCTATACTGAAAACACTTAAATAAATTATCATAGCACGCTTGTGCAGCACACGTGGAGCATCTGTATGTATCATTGGTATGTGTCTATTGCCAGCTCCAAATAGGAATACAATATATACAGTCTGGGGTCAAAAGCATTGTGCTGCTCTACTAAAAAATAGGGCAGGCTGCGTTGCACTGTTAGAACTGACCTCGAGGCCATCTTCGTACTGCAAAACATGTCAATGAACAACATTGCATGCGCTGTAATTAACCCCATATAGCGTTAGTGCAAATCTTGAAAGCAAGGTAAGCACTCTCCCTGCTGGACGATTAGAAAAACTCTCCACATAACTGAAAAACCTACATAAAGCACGATATATAATATCACAGAAACAGACAGTCTTCACGCAAAACATTTCCAGTCAGCGCAAAAGCTCTTTCGTGAAAAATATGCCTATGTTGAAAAAAAAACATATTTACTTTATGAAACAAGTGCCGTGTTAAGAGCCAGAATGTAAAAATATTTTCATTTCTTGCAACATCTGGTCATGCAATTGATATAAGAAATGAAATCTTCGCTTTCTCCTTAAATCTTATCACAACGGATTTCTTGTGTTTTTAAAAAAAAATGTAAGCTCTTCGGTCCCACTAAGGGCATGCTTCTGTGAATTGAAAGTCATGTCAAAATTACAGCAATGTCTAATCACGTTGCAATCACGAATTAGGAGCGCTCAAGACAGTTTTAGGCCGGTTTACACCATATTTCACGAACTTTACTGCAAAGTAGTGCTGCATTGGGTTTCCATAAAGTAGAATGTTAAAGTCAGCCTCTAATGTGAAATAGTTCGTTCAGAGGCACCATACTGTTTTAATGTTGTTTGGGTTTGCACGTTTTGTTGACATATTGTGGTCATGAGAGAAAGGCCATTCATTGTAAACGATAATTAGGTGAGTTCCATTAACGATTGGAAAATTCCTTCAAATTAGGCAACATAAAAAAAAAGCGACAACACGGATTTTGAATTGAATATCTGCCCCTTTGATAGCCAACATGCATTTGCGCACAACCACAAGGGGGACTGCTTGTGTTGCAGATAGGGGATGCCTTTTTGTTTCTGCATTATCTTCATGTATAGATTGAGAAGTTCATGGTTTGATGGCCTCAGAAACAGGGGTGTTTGTGGTCCCTTGCGGTGCAGGACAATGTTCGCCAAGGAAGATAGAGATGGTGCTCTTGCTCAATGCCTTGGTATTTATTAAGTGTGGTTTCACTGAGTGCTGGCTGTTGGAAATGAGATTATCAGAGGTTCCCTCCTATGATTTGTAGAGGGAGCATCATTTAGTGTTACACTGCCAGGGCGGACAAAATGGCGGCTACTAGAAGTGTGAACTATGACAACAATATTTGAATAGATTGTACTTTCAGATGAAGCATTGCAATGCTAACTGCAATATCTGAGTTGTATTGAAAGAGTAATATGCCACCATTATTGCAGCTCTTTAAGTGTTTTTGTATTTATTGTAAGTTTAGTGGGCGGCCCAGCACGGAACCAGCTCCCTATGGAGCTACGCTCTGTTGGTAACTCATTGTTGTTGAGGAAGAAACTGAAAACCTGTCTCTTTGCGCAAATTTAACTGTCATCCATCTGCGCGGGGACACTCCTGAGAGTTCTACGCGCATTACAAATCGCCTCTCATATCACATCACAATCCTTTTTAAAGCAGTAGGTACAATCTCACCATTTTATCCCAGTGAACCACTAAAGGTAACAGGAAGGATCTGCTAGTCTCACCATTTCGATTTTTTTTCATTACAATTGCTATATAAAAGCTATATAATAGACTGAAATTCACACATCAATCCATACTCTAAAATCTGACATCAACACACTAACAGGTCGGGCCTGTGCCCATTTCCAAGGAAGCACAAAGAAAGCTAGGCGAGGGTTCAAAATACAAATCCCAGTGCACGTATTACAAGTGAATGAGTTAGGCAACATTTGAAGAGCTTACATTTAGTCAAGAGAACGTGAGTTGTTTATTGTTTGCAACTTCAGAAACGCCAGGCCTAAATTGCTTATTGGCCTAGTGCACATATGGGCAAATGAAGTGGGTGTTTCTCACGTGAAACATATCTCTCAGAACAGCAATTAGGGAAAGCACAAAAGCTATTTGTTTTGTCCCTGAATTATTTGTTTGACGTGTCATTTCAAAGCAATGTAAACGCTGTTAAAATTCGCTTCGGACGTAGCTTAAGGTTGAAGTTCAGTGGTGAAGTATGAAGAGCCTCAGGTCATACCAGTAGGGTACAATGATAGTCAAATAATCTCCCTCATGAGTGCCCATTAGGATTTAGAAAATGGTGCGAGCATGGTTTTTCGCCACAAAAAAGAGACATGCGTAAGTGTGTCAGATCAAGAAACAAAACACAGGATCTGAATATTAAGAGGCAGAGGATGAAATACATTGTGCTTGCGTGAAAAAGCAGGTTTTAGTATCCGTCCATCCATACCCAAATAGGGGATAATGCGAGATCTGTCATGCAAGACAAGGCTATATTTCACTCAAGGGCTTCTGCTGCCATAAACCATGAGCCCCAAAGGGTCAAACAGTTTATGCAGCTGCAGAGAGTGAAAATTCACTGAACAAACCATAGGTTTCATGCCTTATATAGTTAGGAATTAGCATTTAAAAAACCTTTGAAATTCACTGAAAAAACCATAGGTTTTAGGCCTTATATAGTTAGGAATTAGCATTTAAAAAACCTTGAAAATTAGGTTTCAGGCCTTATATAGTTAGGAATCAGCATTTAAAAAACCTTTGAAATTCACTGAAAAAACCATAGGTTTCAGGTCTTATATAGTTAGGAATTAGCATTTAAAAAAACCTTTGACATTCACTGAAAAAACCATAGGTTTCAGGAGTTATATAGTTAGGAATTAGTTTTTAAAAAACCTTTGAAATTCACTCAAAAAACTATAAGTTTTAGTGGTGTTATAGTTAGTTGGACATTTTACTTGTACAAAACCAATGAAATTGCTCCTATATAGTTAGTTGGACTAACTATATTTGGCGCACCCGCAATCCACTGCTGATGATGTCACATATTACATCATTCATGACATGGTCAGTGACATCACTGATGACATCACTGATGACATCACTGATGACATCACTGATGACATCTCATTTGACATCACTGATTACATCATTTATGTGATAATACGATGCACCTCCTCACACTCTAATATAACCTTTGATACTCCCAGTGTTAAATACAGACTACCATTCTTGAAACCATTGACACACCAATACCAGGTACTACATAGGCACTCACTGATTCCTAGGTCTACACACACATCCACTCATTCACCCATACAATCACTCATACATACAGTCACTCATCAATGCAACACTATCATATGCACTCATACACCTATGCAGACACTCACACACTGCCACTCATCCATGGAGTTACTCACACACCTAGTCAGTCATGTAAAGAATCAATCACACTTCCATTACCTCATCTATATAGTTACACACACAACACCTTACTTATTCAAAGATATACTAAAACATACTTACTCTCTTATACAATCATTGATACAAGTACACTTTGATCTGCACAGTCACACACCTCCCAGCCAGCCACACACTCACTCAGTCTCCCATACAAATACTTGGGCAACCAATCAATAACCAATATAGCCACTCATATAGCTACTGATCAACACATGCAGCAGCTTACACAACAACAGACATACTGATGCACACATTCACACAGTTTAGTCACTAACCTATGCATTCAGTAAGACACATTTAATCACTCACTCATACAGTCAGTCACGCACCTACTAAATCCTTCATCCAGACACTTATACATCCACTCATTCTTCAATATGTAAAACATATTTAAACTTTACAGAAAAACAGTCACTGGATGATGTCATCAGTGATGTCATCAGTGATGTCAAATGAGATGTCATCAGTGATGTCATCAGTGATGTCATCAGTGATGTCACTGACCATGTCATGAATGATGTAATATGTGACATCATCAGCAGTGGATTGCGGGTGCGCCAAATATAGTTAGTCCAACTAACTATATAGGAGCAATTTCATTGGTTTTGTACGAGTAAAATGTCCAGCTAATTTCAAAGGTTTGTTAAATGCTGATTCCTAACTATATAAGGCCTGAAACCTAATTTTCAAGGTTTTTTAAATGCTAATTCCTAACTATATAAGGCCTAAAATCTATGTTTTTTTCAGTGAATATATATATATATATATATATATATATATACATATATCTGGCTACAAGTTGGGCCAAATGCGGGGCACTCGAAGGACGGGTGCCGATATTGCGGTGACGTTCCGCAAAATTTTCATGCTCCAAATCTCTGCGATTCCATGCAAAGAAAACAGCACTCACGGGGCTTACGTTCACAGCAGCAATTTATTCCACAAACAGACGCGTTTCGGAATGACTTTCTTAGTCAGTGTAGTTACATTTGCACTGGTGGGCACTATTTTTAAAAGGGGCACAATAATTACCGCTTCATGACGAAGGAAGTCATTCCACAACGCGTCTGTTTGTAGAATAAATTGCTGCTGTGAACTTAAGCCCTGTGACCAACTAGCTTACCATGTACCTCCAGTAAGCGCCAAAGAGCTGTGTTGCAGAGAGGTGTAAGAAGATGCGTGGCCTCTGAACACCTCTCTGCAACGCAGCTCCATGGTGTATACTGGAGGTACCTGGTGGGCTAGTTGGCCCCCAGGGACCCTCAGGACTCAAGGGGAATTGATCCCCCAATTTACAACGTGCCCCCTTGCACATTGTAAATTGCAGGATTAAGTCCCTTTCAATCCTGAGTGATGTCACTCACCATGTCATGAGTGACATAATATGTGACGTCATCAGCAGTGCATTGCGGGGGCGTGAGTTATAGTTAGCTCAACTAACTATAACGGCTGAATTTCACTGGTTTTGTACAAGTGAAACATCCAACTAACTATAAAGTCCCTGTAACCTGTTTTTTTCAGTGAATTTCTAAGGTTTTTTAAATGCTAATTTCTAACTATAACGTGCCTGAAACCTATGTTTTTTCAGTGTATATATACATTTATGGCCATGCCCCGGGGGATGGGGTCCACGGGGCAGAAATTGCCCACGTGGCCCCTTCCCATTTTTTTTTAAAAGCAGGCCCTGAGGGATGGGGTTCCCCAGAACCCCAAGTAATTTAAAAGGAGGGGGCGCTTGATTAAAAAATAAATACATAAAAAATCCGGCATTGTGTCTAGGCCCTGCCCCCTCCCTGCAGTACCCAGCAAACACACCCCCTGGCATGTTGTAGGTGGGGTAATTAATTTCTCTTGAATACTGGGACTTCCTGGGGGCCACATAGCCTACCATGTACCTCCAGTAAGCGACTAAGAGCTGCATTGCAGAGATGTGTTAAAAGGGGCATGGCCTCTGAACACCTCTCTGCAATGCAGTTCCATGGCGCATACCGGAGGTACCTGGTGGGCTAGTTGGCCCCAAGGGACCCTCAGGATCCAAGGGGACTTGATCCCCTAACTTAAAATGGGACACAGGGTGCATTTGCACACTTGTCACATCAGGCCCCAGCCTCTCCCTGCACAACTGTGCATACGCACCCCGTTTTAAGTTGGGGAATTAATTATATATATATATATATATATATATAAATATATATATATATATATATATATATTACCTACTGGCGCTTGCCAGTAGGTAGTTATAGTTAGGACCACGTTTCCATAGGAAGAGCATTTTAGTTAAAATAAACATTTTAATTTGTTTTGTGTCAGATCTTATCGTGGACTAGTACAAGAGTGCGAGTGATAGGGTGTGTCTTGTTACTGTGATTCCTGAGAGAGCTGGGAGTGTTCTGTTCAGGGTGTCTAATCATTTGTTTCTCTGTAAGTGAATAGGAGAGCAAGTGAGACACTATATCTAGTCGGTCCTGGGCTCATGGGTACTAAGGTGGTAGGAAGACCCAGTCCCTATACACCAAGTTCCAGTAATCCTCCGCATAGTTCTGTGTTTGTGCAGAATCCCTGCCACATTAGAGAGCTAACATTCTTAATTTGTGACAAAAGTGTGGTACACCTGAATGCCAACTTGATGGAATCAAAACTGTACCTCTTAAAGGAGTTTCCTATAGATGGGACTACTGTAAATTAACAAAATGAGGGGTTTCTGTTTGTCATAGAAATTATGGTTAGTGCACTAGAAAGCTAAAAATGAGGACACATTGTCTTAAAGTATCTTCCTCATTCATTTCAGTAAAACATTCTAACATATAGAGTGAAACAGGCATTTCTAGCACCAGCAGCAGTCTGGCAGTTAACTCCGTAGTAATCAACTGCACTACCACCAGAGAGTTCTACTGAACAACGGCAGTGTTAACATGTTGTATTCAACAGAAAATGCAGGAACTCCTGGACCTCATTTTATTGCAATAGGAGCTGTTGAATGTATAGCAAGCTGAAGTGTTGAAACTAGGGGCTAAAATGTGAGGGGCAAATTGAGCTTTTTGCAAATTGAGGCATATTTTTAAAGGGGTCAAATCAGTTACAGAGAGAATCATCTGAATAAGTCCAGCATCCCCTTCCCAGATCTGTTTACTCTGCATACATGTATACATATATATATATATATATTACCTACTGGCGGTCGCCAGTAGGTATATATAGTTAGGATTTTTTCTCTATGGGATTTTTGAAAATTCTATGTCTAATAACGTTGGCGTTTGTGGACGGAATTGGCTGAAATTTTCAGGAAAATGGCACATTTTGTTTCTGAGCAGCCCTTGAAAATTTGGGGGGGGGGGTTCGTCAAGGGGGGGCCGAGAAAAAAGGGGGGTCCCAAAACGTGTTTTTAACATTGAGTTTTCCATAGGGCGGTTGGCCTCACTTTTAGCCCGAACGGCTGAATGGATTTGCACGAAACTTGGCAAAATTGTAGGGACTGGTAGCCCGATGTGCCTTTGCTAGGTCTCAATATATGTGCTCCAGTGGATTTTGAGAAATTAACGTTCAAAAAAAGATATATATCTGTAACAGCGGACCGGGCAGCGCTCCGGTTCGCGGACTTTTCGCGGTACGAAGCTTTGTGAAGCGAAGCTGATTGGTTCTCCGGCGTCTGTGAACATTCCAAACAGTCCGTAGCGGCCGCCATCTTGTCTCTCGGTAGGATCGAGAGACAAGAGGAGGCCAAAGCGAAGGGGCAAATGACCATAAGGGGGCACAGTAGATCCTCGCTGACCCCCTAGGTTTGATGTGGAGGTTTTAAAAGGGCCCCGCGGGGCAAAAAAAAAAATAATAATAATAATCGAACGGCTGAATGGATTTGCACGAAACTAGGTAAAATATTAGGGACTGGTAGCCCGATGTGCCTTTGCTAGGTCTCAATATATGTGCTCCAGTGGATTTTGAGAAATTAACGTTCAAAAAAAGATATATATCTGTAACAGCGCTCCGCTTCGCGTAACGGAGGTTTGCGAAGCTGATTGGTTCTCCGGCGTCTGTAAACATTGCAAACAGTCCGTAGCGGCCGCCATCTTATCTCTCGGTAGGATCGAGAGACAAGAGGAGGCCAAAGCGAAGGGGCAAATGACCATAAGGGGGCATAGTAGATCCTCCTTGACCTCTTAGGTTTGATGTGGAGGTTTTAAAAGGGCCCCGCGGGGCAAAAAAAAAAATAATAATACTAATCGAACGGCTGAATGGATTTGCACGAAACTTGCAAAATTGTAGGGACTGGTAGCTCGATGTGCCTTTGCTAGGTCTCAATATATGTGCTTCAGTGGATTTTGAGAAATTAACGTTCAAAAACAAGATATATATCTGTAACAGCGCTCCGCTTCGCGGAGATAAAATTATATCTGTATTACCTAGCTGTTGCTAACACCAGTTAGCGACGGCTAGTAGGAGATAGCGACCATCTTGGGCCCCACTTTGCATGTGAGTGATATTTATCACTAATGACATGCAAAGTGGGCATGCCAAGATGTTAGCGACTGGAAACAGTCGCTAACATCGCTATCTCCTATTATCAACTTTTGGAAATATTCGCGATAAGCGCGAATATCTCCAAAAGCTACCACCTGCCCTGAGCAGTTCTTAGCCATGTTATCCAATGGGAGGTGGATAACATGGCTAAGAGCATTAGCTCGGTAATGCATGAATATCGCTGAGTTTTCAGCGATATTAATGCATTGCGGTCGTTTTTTATCGTATTTGCGATAAACCTTGAAAATAGCAAGGTTTATCTGCGATAATTTCTGACGATGCTCAGCGGTAAAAAAATCGTTGCTAAGCATCGTTAGGGATAAATATCGCTTAACTTTGGTAATATGCCCCAACGTCTGTTAACGTTCGATTCGAAGGAAATCAGGAAGTGTTGAAAAACTTTGTCTGCGCCATCTTGCCTTTTTTCAAATGCCACACTCTTGTCGTGCACGGCAGTCATTTTAGATGCCTTGACCAGACCCACTCTGTGCACGCTGTCGATCCTTAGCATGGCATCCCCACCCTCGCAAGCATCTCCCCCAGGCAGTGGTCACCCCCGCTCTCTGTCTTATGCATGGGTAATAAACCACCCCCCATCTGCGCTGCTCTTCCCTGAGAATCACACCCTGTGCCCGCCTGACACCTCCCTTTCGCCCTATTCACTACCGCACCCTCTGACACTCCTTTTCCTCTGTGTCCGATTGTCCAGGCCGGTCCTAGGGTATCAGCTAGCCCTGCAGATGTAGTTTATGGCCCCAGCTGTAAAGAATCACCCCTCTTCAAAGGAGTTATAGTAGATCAAGGCCCACACTCGATGAGATCCGTCACAGCAGACGCGTTCCTATTATCTGAAAACCATCCTGTATTGTGATTGGGGAGGGGACCGAGCCTGAAGCGGAAGATTCCAGGGATGACTCTTTGTACATCAAAGTTTTTACAATTATGTTTCACATTAAAAATATATAGCACTCCAACAAAGTAGTAAGATTATAAAACTTTAATAACTTATAAATATATACAAGAAAACAAAAACAGTAATAACATATAAACATTTTTAGGGAAAAACAACGAAGTAGCGGTCGGCTGTGCGAATAGTCCCAAAGCAGCACAACGTCCAGATTTCTGGCATGGGGCGTCGCGGGGGGTGGGTCATCAGTAGCAAACTGTTGTGCGAATAGTTCCAAGGCAGCAGAACGATGGCACCAAGGTGATGTCCAGTAAGTTGCCGCACTGGTTTTGGTATCCTACAATGCTGCTCCGAATAACGGCGTGGGGCGCCCCGGGGGAGGCGGCGTGAACGGGCCTCTCCAGGTGGAGTCTCGTCTGTTGTAGTGGGGCGCCCCTTTACCGTTTCAGTTGCCATTCCGTCCGCTTTTGGTCCACTGTGTCAAAAGCCGCAATTCAGCTGAGTTGCGCCCACTCTTGCGGTGCAGCGATAGGCGGCTGTCACAGGACTCTCAAAATGGCGGCAGGCTGTTTCCTTTTTGGGCCTGGTCCACTGAAATGGCCCTGGGACACCTTGGAAATCGGACGCTTGTCTGCTAGGTCTTGGACCCCATTCTCGAAAGCGTCCCCTCCGCCTTGAGGATTCATCAAAAGTTTTGGGGGCCCCCGACTCCTGTAGGCTTCTGGTGGGGAGCGGCTGCCATGATTGCTCGCGGAATGACCACGACGGAGCTACGAGATGGTGGTGCTCTCATGCTGACGCCAGCTTCAGTCTGAAACATCCAGAAACAAGGTGGGGCTTTCATCGTTTGGGAAAAAAGAAAGTTTTCATCCAATGAATAGTGTTGTTTTTAGGTCATATGATCAAGCCTTCCATCATTAGGAAACCAAAAGTAAAATGAACCAATGAAAAGTTTTATAAACAAGTCACATGACCTGTTATGCGGCATAGGGTATAAAATGCGGAGAAAATACGTTGGCACGTGAGGCGGCGTCAGTAGCGGACTGATGTGCGAATATGCCGAAGGCAACACAACGCGCCAAGATCCGGATGGCACCGAGGTGGTGTCCAGCAGGTTGCAGCACTGGTGTGGCCATCCTACAATGCTGAAAGTCGGCGTGGGGCGCCCCGTTGGCCTGTGAGTTTGCGTCAGTAGCGGACCGATGTGCGAATAGGCCGAAGGCAGCACAACGCGCCAAGATCCGGATGGCACCGAGGTGGTGTCTAGTAAGTTGCCGCACTGGTGTGGCCATCCTACAATGTTGAAAGTCGGCGTGGGGCGCCCCGTTGGCCTGTGAGATGGCGTCAGTAGCGGACCGATGTGCGAATGGGGCCAAAGGCAGCGCAACAATATTTTCTGACTGACACCACAAGGCGCTGAGATGCCAAGATCCGGATGGCACCGAGGTGATGTCTAGCAAGTTGCTGTACTGGTGTGGCCATCCTACAATGGTAAAAGTCGGCGTGGGGCGCCCTGTTGGCCTGTGAGATGGTGTCAGTTGCGGACCGATGTGCGAATGGGGCCAAAGGCAGCGCAACAATATTTTCTGTATGGAAGATACCACTAGGCGTTGAGATGCCAAGATCCGGATGGCACCGAGGTGATGTCTAGCAAGTTGCTGTACTGGTGTGGTCATCCTACAATGCTGAAACTCGGCGTGGGGCGCCCCATTAGCCTGTGAGATGGCGTCAGTAGCGGACCGATGTGTGAATAGGCCGGAACCAGCACAAGGCGCCAAGATCCGGATGTCACCGTGGTGGTTTCATAGTTGAGAGGCACTTCATCTGCAGTGGGGCGCTGAGATCCGGATGGCACCGAGGTGATGTCTAGCAAGTTGCTGTACTGGTGTGGTCATCCTACAATGCTGAAACTCGGCGTGGGGCGCCCCATTAGCCTGTGAGATGGCGTCAGTAGCGGACCGATGTGTGAATGGGGCAAAGGCAGCGCAACAATATTTTCTGAAGAGGAGACACCACCAGGCGCTGAGATTCGGTTACCACCGAGGTGATGTCTAGCAAGTTGCCGCACTGGTGTGGCCATCCTACAATACTGCTCCGAATAATGGCGTGGGGTGCCCGAAGGGGGTGGGGGAGGCGGCGTGAACGGGCCTTCCTAGGTGGAGGCTCGTCTGCTGTAGTGGGGCGCCCCTTTACCGTTTCAGTTGCCATTCAGCTGAGTTTCGGCTGCTCTTGGTGCTACAGCGACAGGCGGCTGCAACAGGACTCTCAAAATGGCGGCCTGTTCTTTGGATTTGGGCCTGGTCCACTAAAATGGCCCTGGGACACCTTAGAACTCGGACGCTCGATTTTTTTTCCTTTCCTGTACATGCAAAAAAAGGTAAATGCCCGGTACGTTACACGCTTCATCTGCCACGATGAACTCTCCAGAGGAACCGAAAAAATATATAGTTGTGGTAACTATACCATGCATCGTCATATGGAGAGGTGGCACCAATTAATTATAGTGCTGCATAAAAGAGAGATTTGGAGGAGAACCCCTAACCTGCTAGTACATTCATCAAAGAAGTGGCACTGACAGCATCAGAGGCAAGGGAAACGGTCCCAAATATTTAGAAGAACTTTGGAAAGATTAAAATGACATGTTTAGATTGTGGCAAATTAATTTCATGTGGACAGATGAGTGTTACTCTAATAAATACAGCATATGAACATCATCATAGTCGATGGTTGGTAGAGACATTTTGACTATATCCTGGACCTGCCCGTCCTCGCCCAAAATGGCGCCGGAATAAATGGGACTCGTAACTCCTTGTTGTGTACTGGTTGCAGAACCTTGAAATCACGAGATACGTATGCAGTTTTGAAGCACATGGCGGGCGGGGACGATAATTGATTGAATATTTCGACATCCCTATTGATATTAAGTTCTGATGTGTTATTGATTACTGTACTATTGAAAGTTCGAATTAACGTCACCCATGGTACTTGCCCGCAAATGTATATCTAGATAATTTTATTGTAACTGGCCCTGTCGTATTTTAATTATAAAATGTACGTCCACCGATTCCGTAACTGTTAGACACCTTAGTTCTTGCAACCTAATGGCCCGCCCGTTACGTTCCTCTACAGTGTAAATGTCTACTTATCATATACGATTACAGTTTGCTCCGTGGCCGGCCCACGTGGTTATAGGCTCGTATTTGTATAATGAAATTTTCACAATAAAGGTTTTTAAAAGAAAACATGGTAGTAGTATATACATTGGTAAAGTTTTTAATAATAGTCACTGTTTTAGAATGATTAAAAGGCAAGTGAAATAAAGCAGACCAATTACATGAAGGGTAAAAGGTATAATTCGAAGGAACGCAGTAAAGATAAATGGTCAAGGGCTGTTGTGTTTTCTACTCCTGCAACATAAAGTGATCGATAAGAATCTCATATTCAGGCGTATCGGCGACTAAGACAGCAGGTCGACCCTCTTTTGCTCAACGGCTCCGTCATGGGACGAAGAAACGCTCTTTTACTCGAAAAAAGAATATATTTTACTTGCAGGACAGTTGTAAATTTTCCGGGAAAGTACATTAGCCTGGAACATTATAACATATATTTAAGAAAAAATAATGTTCGGAAGTAATAAAAAGCGTAATTTTTAGGTCATATGACCAAGCCTTTCATCATTAGAATAAGAAAAGTAAAATGAACCAATGAAAAGTTTTATTAACAAGTCACATGACTTGTTATGCTTACGTTACGCGCTGCGTGCCCCGGATGACTTCCGGATGCGCTAACGCGGCGCGTCATATGACGCATTACGCGACAACGCAGGTCCAGAATATAGTCAAAATGTCTCCACCAACCAGCGGTCGGAACACAACCCCTTTCAGCAGGCTAAATAGTTCTGTTAAATGACAACAGAAGGGACAGGCAACAAGAACCATCAGTCAAAGAGGGGAGGGCTAGTTCTTCTCTACCGGGTTACATTGGGGCGCTACCGGAACTGATCGAATTGGTAGTCTACAGTGTTTCTGGATGTTTCAGACTGAAGCTGGGGTTAGCATGAGAGCAGCACCATTTCGTAGCTCCGTCGTGGCCATTCCACAACCAATCATGGCAGCCGCTCTTTATCGTTATTTTGGGCGGGGTGGGTGGCGGAGCCGAGCTGTTTTGCAGCCATCATTGTGTGGAGTTCAGTTCATCTCACTAGTTTTGTATTTGTCATGAGGGGTTGTTCCTAATGTTTCTATTTTAGCGAGGTCAAAAAGAGATCCCATTAGTGGCCTACTGATTTTGCTTGATTCCTTTTCTTTTTTTTTTACACGATTTTTCGTTATCTGCAAAGACTAAACAGAGTATTGCGACTCTGTGTTTGTTTGTAAATAGAGAATGAACCAAAGAGAACCAATTCTAAAACAGTAAATACTTGGATAACAATCAATCAAATGGAGAGAGAAGCAGGCACGACGTATTACAACGGGGGCAAAGGCCTGCGTTAACTACCCTTCACTATGTGCAAAGAGAGAGTACTCCTAATAGAAATGAGGGGGGGGCACCATTCAAAGCAGATCAGTGTGCATAAACACGAAAATGTTTTCACTTACCACGTACTTGACATTCGACAGCTTATGATATTTGCTATTAAAAAACCATTGAAATTCACTGAAAAAACCATAGGTTATAAACCATATATAGTTAGGAATTAGCATTTACAAAACCTTGAAAATTCACTGAAAAAACCATAGGTTATAGACCATATATAGTTAGGAATCAGCATTTAAAAAACCTTATTTTACTCACACAAAACCATTGAAATTCCATATATAGTTAGTTGCACTAACTATATATCGCGCACCCGCAATCCACTGCTGATGATGTCACATATTACATCATTCATGACATGGTCAGTGACATCACTGATGACATCACTGATGACATCTCAAATGACATCACTGATGAGATCACTGATGACATCTCATTTGACATCAATGACCACATCACTGATGATATCATTCATGTGACAATACAATGCATCTCCTCACATTTTAATATAACCTCTGTTTCACCCAGTGTTAAATACAGAGTATAATTTTTGAAACCATTGACACACCAATAGTAGTTACTACATACGTACTCACTGATTCCTACGTCTACACACACATTCACTCATTCACCCATACAATCATTCATACATACAATCACTCATCTTTACAACACTATCATATGCACTCATACACCTATACAGACACTCACACTCTGCCACTCATCCATGGAGTTACTCACACACCTAGTCAGTCCTGTAAAGAATCAATCACACTTCCATTTTCTTGTCTATACAGTTAAACATAGAGCACCTTACATGTTCAAACATATACTAACACATACTTACTTTCTTATACAATCATTGATACAAGTACACATTGATCTGCACAGAGTCAAACACCTCCCAGCCAGCCACACACACACTCAGTCTCCCATACAAATACTTGGACAATCAATCAATAACCCATATAGTTAATCATATAGCTACTGATCAACACATGCAGCAGTTTACAGAACAACAGACATAATGATGCACAAATTAAGACAGTTTAGTCACTAACCCATGCACTCAGTGAGACACATTTAATCACTCACTCATACATTCAGTCATGCACCTACTAAATCCTTCGTCCAGACACTTATACATCTACTCATTCTTCAATATGTAAAACATATTTAAACTTTACAGAAACACACAGTCACTGGATGATGTCATCAGTGATCTCATCAGTGATGTCATTTGAGATGTCATCAGTGATGTCATCAGTGATGTCATTTGAGATGTCATCAGTGATGCCATCAGTGATGTCACTGACCATGTCATGAATGATGTAATATGTGACATCATCAGCAGTGGATTGCGGGCGCGCAAGTTATAGTGAGTCCAACTAACTATAACGTGGGAATTTCAATGGTTTTGTATGAGTAAAATGTTCAGCTAACTATAACTGGTGTGAAACCTATGGTTTTTTCAGTGAATTTCAAAGGTTTTTTTAAATGCTAATTCCTAACTATAACGAGTGTCAAACCTATGGTTTTGTCAGTGAATTTCAAAGATTTTTTAAATGCTAATTCCTAACTATAACGAGTGTCAAACCTATGGCTTTTTCAGTGAATTTCAAAGGTTTTTTAAATGCTAATTCCTAACTATAACCTATGGTTTTATAAGTGAATTATTAAGTTTTATTAAGTTTTTTTAATAGGTAATTTTTATAGCTATAAATTATTATATTTTTTTCTAATTATTCCAATATTCTATATTTTTATAATATTACTTTTTGAATGTATTTTTCCTGTTTTTTTTTTTATAGTTAAACCCTGGAGCGCTCAGGGAGCGTGTACCGGTAAGCGCAGCCGTACACGTAGCGCGAGCGCTATTCCCGCGATCGAAAAAATATATGTATGTATTTAAAGTAAATAATAATGCAAGACATTCAGTGGCATACTCACAAAAGTTGTATTTTTGATTTTTAATCACCGTATTTTGACTTACAAACACATTTCCGAAAATCGAGCAACACGTCATTCATTCGCGCCGCGTAAGCGCCCCTGGAAGTGCCTCCGTAAGCGCCTACGTACGTGCCGCGTAAGCGCCCCTGTAAGCGCCCCGGAGCGCGTAGCGTAAGCGCGCATCAAGCCATGTGACTTAATATCAACACTTTTGATTGGTTAATAACAGTTTTTTACAGAACTATGGAAAGTCTCCACCCATTTCCCTCACTACCTCTTTGCAATTGCTCAGAGAACACCTCTTCTCCATTCTTCTTGGAAAAACTTGTTTTTTGGGAAAGATGTCTGGTTCCAGAGAGCCCTCTTCAGACTCTGATCAAGAATTCCTACCTGAGGACACCCCCCAGAGAAAAGTTAAAGAGCACTTTATTTAGAAGTTCTTTAGTGCCCCAGAGGGGCAAAAAAAAGTTAATGCAGCAAAAGTGACCTGCAAGATATGTGACACAACTTTGTCACGTGGAGATCCCACCCGCAAATATAGTTTTGGGAATGCCAACTTGATCCGGCATGTACAGAGGAGGCACCCAAATAATTTCGCAAGGGAGAGCACCAGGGACCTGGCACGCAATCCCCCAAGAGATGGCCCCTCGACTTCCACCGGAGCATCAACATCATCGGTGAGAGGAAGACCAGTAGACATGATACCTAATATTCAGCCTGTTTTTTCTGACATAACAATTCGTTGTAAGCAATGTGACGAACTGCTTTGTTATGGGGAGCAGAGTATTCTGCTAATTGTTCGAAAAAGGGAAGAACACCGCTGCACCCCTCAGTCCTAATTTTTCCCCTTTTTTTGCTCCTGTTGAGCAGTTTGGCATTCTCTAGTTTTGTTTTTGTTCTGAAAAAAATACCCCAAAAAATGAAAAACGTTCGGAAAAAGTAAAAAAGAAAAGAAAAAAGAAAAAAGAAGAAAAAAAACAGTTTTTTTAGAACTACTTCAATTCTCCAAAAAGAGCTATATTCTTTACATATTCTAAAGGAGTGAGTGAAATGGAGTACAGTGAGAGAGGAAAGGAAAATGAGTGATGGAGCAAAGGAAGGGACGAGAGGGGAAGGGAAGTGAAGTAGGGGGACTGAAAGAAGGTGAGTGTGGGAGGTGAGTGAGGGGAAGGGGAGTGAACATGGGTATTGAGGATAAGTGAGGAAAGCGGAGTAAGGGAACGGGGTGAGGAAGGGTAAGAGAAGAGCAGTGAGGTTGAGGAAAGAGTGCTGATAGAGGGTGGATAAAGGCAAGTGAGCGTGAGGCAAGAGGAGTGAGGGAGTGAGGAGACAGAGGGAGTGAAGGAAAGAGTGAGGGAAGAGGACTGAGTGAGGGAGCATAGAAAGATATGTGAGGGAGTGTAGGTGAGTTATAGGGAGTAAGCGTGACGGAACAGGAGTGAGAGTGAGGGGACGGAGGTAGTGAAGCTAAGAGAGAGGGAGTGAGGCAAGGAGAATGAGGATGTAACAGGACAGAGGTAGTGAGAGAAAGAGTGAGTGAAGTGGAGTAAGGTGAGTGAGGAAAGGGGAATGAGTGAGTGAGCGAAGGAAGGGAATAGAGGGGAAGAGGACTGAAGCATAGGTACTGAGAGAAGGTGAGAGGGGGATGAAAGTAAAGGGAAATGGAGAGAAAGATAGGGAATGAGGGGTAGTGAGGGAACCAGACTAAGTGAACGGGAGTGAAAGAACGGCAGAGAGCATGAGTAAAGAGGGATGAAAGAGGGTGGATAAAAGTGAGTAAGGGTAAGACAAAGGGAGTGAGGAAGTGAGGGGATAGAGGTACTGAAGGAAAGAGTGACAGAAAGGGACTGAGTGAGGGAGCAAAGAAAGATAAGTGAGGGAGTGTGGCTGAGTTATAGGGAGTGAGCGTGACAGAGGAGGAGTGAGAGACTAAGAGGACGGAGAGAATGAGGCTAACAGAGAGAGAATGAGGGAAGGGGAGTATAGAAGTAAGAGGACAGAGGGAGTAAGAGAAGGAGTTAGTGAAGTGGAGTAAGGAGAGTAAGGGATGGGAAAAGAGTGAAGGAGCGAAGGAAGGGAAGAGAGAGGAAGGAAAGTAAAGCAGAAGGTCTGAAAGAAAGTGAGTGTGGGAGGGGAGTGAGGAAAAGGGGAATAAACATGGGGATTGAGAATAAGTGAGGGAAGCGCAGTAAGGGAACGGGGGTGTGGGTGGGTGAGAGAAGAGTAGTGAGGTTAATGAAAAGAGTGTTGAGAAAGTAAATTTTGTATGTAAAACTTACCTTAGAAGTAATGTAAACTTAATTACATATTTTCAGTAAATTTAATATCTGTGAAAGAGAAAAAAAAGTAAGTTATAATATTTACAATACATATTTCACAATACAAGAGACAAAGCAGAAGATTAAAAGTCATAAAAGGGTAGTAAGAGATAAAGTAGGAGTGAAGGACACAGAAAGGGAAACAAAGGAATGGTGAAGGAGAGAGGGAAAAATAAATAGAGGGAGAGCAAATTACTAAGAGGATAATGAAGCAGATAGATTCAGTGACAGAGAGGAAGAGAGGGAGAGAGAAATGAACTGAAGGTGAGTAAGATACTAAAGGAATGTGAGTTAGCAAAACTAAATGAGGAAAGGGGAGTAAGGAAAGGGGAGTGAGTGAGAGGGAAGGGGGAGTGAGTGGTGGTGCATTCATGACAATGAGGGATAGAAGGTGAGTGAGGGTGAGTGAAGGGGCGTGAGAGAGTGAGGGGACAGAGGGAGTGAGGATAACGGAGAGGGAGTGAGGGAAGAGGAGTGAGGAAGTGAGAGGACAGAGGGAGTGAGAGAAGGAGTGAGTAAAGTGGAGTAAGGTGAGTGAGGGAAGGGGAATTACTGAGGGAGCAAAGGAAGGAAAGAAGGGGAAGGGGAGTGAAGCAGAGGGACTGGGGAAAGGTGACTGCGGGAGCAGAGTGAGGGGAAGGGTAGTTAAGGATGGGTAATGAGGATAAGTGAGGGAACCGGAGTAAGGGAACGGGGGTGAGGGAGGGTGAAAAAAGGGCAGTGAGGTTGAGGAAAGAGAGGTGATAGAAGGTGGATAAAGGTGAGTGAGCGTAAGACAAGGGGACTGAGGGAGTGAGGGCATAGAGGTAGTGAAGGAAAGAGTGAGAGAAAAGGACTGAGTAAGGGAGCAAAGGAAGGTAAGTGAGGGAGTGTGGGTGAGTTATAGGGAGTGAGCGTGACGGAAGAGGAGTGAGAGAGTGAGAGGATGGAGAGAGTGAGGCTAAGAGTGAAAGAGTGAGGGAAGGGGATTGAGTATGTGAGAGGACAGAGGGAGTGAGAGAAGGAGCGAGTGAAGTGGAGTAAGGTGAGTAAGGGAAGGGGAATTACTGAGGGAACAAAGGAAGGAAAGAAGGGGAAGGGGAGTGAAGTAGAGTGACTGAGAGCTGGAAAGTGGTGGAGGGGAGAGGGGAAAGGGCAGTGAAGGAATGGGAATGAAGGGTAGTGAGGGAAGTGGAGTAAGGGAAGGGAGGTGAGGGAGAGTGAGAGAAGGCCAGTGAGGGTGAGTTAAGTAACCCTGGGCGTAGTAGGCGTAGTGGGGCTACGCGAAGCTACGCGAAGTGGACCAGAAACTACGTCCACCTACGCACTTTGCGTAGCCCCACTACGCGCCACCCGCCTCCCTCCCGCCCTCGCTAAATACCACCCGCCTCCCTCCGGCCCTCCCTAAATACTTAAATAATGATTTTAAAAACAATAAACACCACTTACCTCGTCGGCTGCGTCTCCGGGGCTCCCTCTGGTAACCGCGCCGCCATCTTGGACACTAATGCGCATGCGCAGCCGCCCGCCCATGCGCATTTCTCGGGAGAAATGTGCATGCGCGGGCGGCCGCGCATGCGCATTAGTATCCAAGCTGGCGGCGCGGTTACCAGAGGGAGCCCCGGAGACGCAGCCGACAAGGTAAGTGGTGTTTATTGTTTTTAAAATCCTTATTTAAGTATTTAGAGAGGGCGGGAGGGAGGCGGGTGGCGGGCAACTTCGCTACGCCCACGGAATGGGCATAGTGTTGCCTGCTACGCCTACTTCGCAAATGGCGAAGTAGGAAACACTCCGTCCACTCCGTGGGCGTAGCGAAGTGCTACGCCCAGGGTTAGAGTTAAGAGGAGTGATAGAGGGTGGAAAAAGGTGAGTGAGCGTAAGACAAGGGGAGTGTTAGACCTGTCAGCCCTAGGGTGGTATTTCCCTATTTTTTTCGCCCTTGCCTCATTTTTCCCACCTTCTTTTTGTTGACCCTTAGGTCTCCGGACACCTTTCCATGGTCAATCCATGTTAGGGTGCAGGTGCTCTCTATTCTAAACATTGCTGCCACTGGCTCCTGCTACTGCAGCGTGGTCTTTTAGTGTAGCACCCTAGTTGCCAGGAGCTGGCTGGGACCCCATACATTGTTGCAATGCCAGCCTGCCATCCCCTGTCCATAGGTAGAGTGGGGAAGCTCCTGGAACCTTCCAGAAGAAAGGCGAAGCCTATTTTTGCCGCCTTAGAGAGTGGTCACCTGACCTGGGCATATGTAAGCAAGGGAGGGAACTTTTTCTAGTCAGTTGGGGCATCACTGACCTGGGGGACCCACGCAGGAGATTTAGGTGGGAGGGCCTAGTCAGGGACGTATGCCACTGGGAGTGACAGGATTTAGGTGCTGCCTCTTAAGTTGAGTGAGGTATCCTAGACTAGCCCCCTGATCTGGCCCAGCGGTAGGGGAACCCAGGGACCATCTTCAGTGACCTGAGGAAACTTGTAAGCCTCCAACTCAAGCCCCCCCTCCTTCAAGAAACCACCTCATAAGGCGCAGAACCATCCAAGCGCCGAAAAGACTACTTTCCCTTCATCCAGAGACTGCTGGGGTGTCGACCAGGTACTGGACTGTACTGCCTCCCCCTGACTGAATTGCTCTGATCTACATCCTGCCTGCATTCCCTGCTGAATCACTGGAAAAGCACTGTAATCTGCTCCCCTGTCAAGCGATGTGTCAGAGACTGCCTGCCCTGTCAAGAACTGCTGAGGGCGCCCCCTTGTCCTGCCTGCTCCGAGCGTTGTAAAATGCCCATCAAGCGCTAGAATGCCCTCACGGTTATGCCCCATGTGAGGGCTGACTGAAACTGCCCATGCAGCTCTTTGAAAACCCCTGACGCTAGGCCCCTAGGAAGAGCGCTGTATCGCCCACCTCGAGCGCTCACCTGACTCGGCTCGTCGAGCGCCATGCTTTGCCCCCCAGGCGGCCCCCAGTGCCAGGAGAGGGCCGCCTTTGTGTCCCGAGGAGCGAGGAGGAGAAGATGCAATTTTCCGGCGTACCCAGGGACCGGTATCACCGCCGCCGCCCGGCAGGAGAGTGAGGGATTCCCGCGGCGGCCTCCGGAGCCAGAGGTAGGCCGCCGCGTCTGAGAGAAACCGTGCTAGGCCCGAAGTCAGCCTCCCTGCAGCACGTGACGGGGAACGCCAGCCGCATCATCGGCCGCGCCCCTGCTCAAGCCGCGCTGCCATTGGCTGCCCACACCGCGCCTTCTGCATCGAGGCCCGGCACCCGGGGAAGCCCCGACTCGTCGCGGAGGGGGCCGTGGAGCCCGAGAACCCCCCTCCGATCGGCCCCGCCACGGGCGCTGGTGCCCCGCATCTGCCCCCTTTCACCGCGCTGGTCCGAGTGAGGCCTATGGGAGGGCCGGAGCCCCTCCCCCTGTCCCAGAGTCAACGCAAGGGCCCCGGAGGGCCGAAAACAGCACGTAACCCCAGGGGAGGAAGGCGGAAGGCCGGACAAGGCCCCGAGTTCACCCCTCCCCCTGGGAAAACTGTGACTGAGCCCCGTTGGCCCCAATGAGCCTCTAGTGACTGTGAGGCCTGGGTTAAGCCTTTAGGGTACTCGGGCCTATTAACTGTGCATGCCTGGGGACAGGCTCATTCCCTACTTAACTGTGTATGCCTAATTACCAGTTTTATGCCTAGCGACAGCCTCATGCTGAATTAACTGTTTATGCCCAGTGACCAGCCTAGACTTGTTATGTTATGTTATGTTATGTTATACACATTTTTCTAGCGCACAGCTTCCCCAGCAAAGGGGCGTCCCGGCGCTTTTGAACAGGCAAATGGACACATAACACCACACAAACTACAGGACCAGAGCAGGAAAGAGAGAAAAACTAGCAAACATTAGGGAACAGATACCTTTGATGGCACTCCTAAATGCAAGCAGATCGTCAAGTGCACGGATGTGGGAGGGAAGAGAGTTCCAGAGTTTGGCAGCCTTAACCCAGAAGGATCGACCTCCAGCCCTACACAACTTGAACCGAGGCACTGCCACTAGGTTCTGACAAGCAGATCTCAGGGGACGAGAAGGAGCGTAGGGAGTAAGTAAATTCCCAAGAATCTGAGGAGAGGACAGCTTGAGGATCTTAAAGGAAAGACAGAGAGTTTTAAAATCAATTCTTTGCGCCACCGGCAACCAGTGAAGAGACCGAATAGTTGCACTCACAGAGCAGAACCTCGGTAGTCCCACCAGGGCTCTGGCCGCAGCATTCTGAACGTGCTGCATCCGGGTGATTTCCGCCTGGTTCGCCCCTAACAGGAGCAAACTGGCGTAATCGAGCCGGGACAGAATAGTGGCCTGGATGATCAACTGCCTGGTAGGGGCATCAAAAAACTTCAAAATTGGTCTCAGTCCTCGAAGGATCCCGAAGCACGTGGCAGCATCTTTTTTAGTATGGACACAGAAACTGAGGGCAGAGTCTAACCAAACCCCTAAGTTTTTTACTTCCGATACTGGGATAGGCGTAACACCTAACTCAGGAGGCCACCACTCATCACTCCACATGTTACTATGCTTGCCAACGACCAATATCTCAGTCTTCTTAGCATTCAGCTGAAGACAATTGGCTGTCATCCAGCCGGCCACCGCCAAGAGACCCGCTCTGAACCTGGGGGCCTCAAGGGCGGACTTCCCACTCAGAACAACCGCCAGCTGCGTATCGTCAGCATAGGAGACGATGGTCATATCCCACTGCTTGGCGACCGCAGCCAACGGGTGTACATAAAGATTGAATAGTGTGGGACTTAATGCCGACCCCTGAGGCACACCCATTTCTAACGGATAGCATTTGGACTCAAAAGGCGGAATGGCAACCCGGAATGAATGATCTGACAAGAAAGACTGGAACCATTTTAGTGCCGTGCCAGAGACACCAGCTTCTCTAAGACGTTGTAGCAATATCAAATGCGAGACCGCGTCGAACGCGGCACTGAGGTCACGTAACAACAGTGCCGCTGTATGACCAGAATCGAGCACGGCCCGCAGAGAAGGGCAGAGAGAAGGGCAGTCTCAGTGCTGTGGCCGGCACGAAAACCAATCTGTGAAGGGTCTAGAATATTGCCCCTTTTGAGATGTTCAGAGAGGAGAACGTTAACATGAGCCTCGGCTACTTTCGCAGCCCAAGGAAGGAGTGAAATCGGACGATAGTTTTCCAATTTGAGGGGGTCCAGTGTGGGCTTCTTGAGAACAGGGGTGACCACCGCCTGCTTCCATTTAATCGGAACTGAACCTGAAGACAAAGACAGGTTGATTAAATGCCACATAAGGGGGAGACAGAGAGTCGGTGATTCTCTGAATTGCGCCGGTCTGAGGGGGTCAGCCGGAGAACCTTAATGACTAGCCTGTCAAACACTTCCACTGACATAGCAGGGAGGGAAGAAAGAGCCCCGGAGGTATTGACACTGAGCGTCGGCATCTCACAAGGAGAAAGAGTATTGGTAAAGGAGCGATAGATCGCCTGAACCTTCTCTAGGAAGAAAGCCGCTAGGTCTTCACAGTGAGACACCGAGCAGATTTCCGCTACGGGAGCTCTTTTGGCAGTCAGATCTTTAAGGACCTTAAAGATCAACTTCGCAGGATTTGGGCTGCTCTTGAACTCTTGAGAGTAGTAAGCTGCACGTGCCCTACATATAGCTCTATGGTAGCTTTTAACCTTAGCGAGATACAATGTTTTTTTCCCTGCCTCATATGACTTACGCCAGTTCCTTTCCGCTTGTTTACAAGCTTTTTTTAAAAGCAAAAGAGTATCATCGTACCATGGACTAGGTTCCTAAGAACGAACTCTACTCCAGGTAGCAGGAATCAAAGAATCAAGGGCCCCAGTGATCCAATCACAGAGGAGATCATACCCCGATTCGACATCAGTGAACTGACCCGGAGGATTTTCCTCAAGCAGACGATGGAAGGCTTCTAGCTTAAGTTTTTTCCAGGGACGCTTTAAGACAATTCTGTCTAGAGGTTTAAAAGGCAGATCCTTGATCGTAATATACAGTTTCACAAGGAAGTGGTCGGACCATGCCACTGGGCTCGGCTGCAACACCTTTACCCTAGTCAGGTTCGTAAAGATAGGGTCTAATATGTGTCCACCCACGTGAGTGGGGTGGGCAACCAGCTGACTAAGCTGCATTGCCTCTAGGTCTGCAAGAGTAATATTTATGGTTAAATTCTGGCAGAGATCAAGATGGTGATTGAGGTCTCCAATAACACAGAAATTCGCAGAGCCCATTGCAAGCGAGCCCACTATTTCAGGGATAGACCTTCTAAAGGCAGTATCATTGCCTGGGGGTCGATAGATCAGAAGTCCGGACAAAGTAAAGTGGTGGCTGATCATTATGCGGAAGTACGCACTTTCACAGCCATCCACATTCTGTGCCTTCCAGATACACGGATAACAGGACTTAACAATCACGGCGATCCCTCCCTCTCTGGAGTTGCGATTGTGAGTATGAATAGAATATTCAGGAGGTAGAGCAAGATTTACTACATCCGTGGAATCATCCTGTAGCCAAGTTTCCGTCATGGGCAGAGACCTAACATTGAGGTTCCAGATGACAAGATCTTTAGCGGTAGAAGAGATGGTATGGGGCGCTGCCGTCGGGGGAGAATCATTAGCAGCAATAGACGCTAAAGTGGGGACTGGCTTAGTGAGTGAGAAGTTCTGACACACACACTGGAAAGGACCGGAGAGAGGATCTATAGAATCAACAGCGCAATGTGACAGTATATGCCGGAAACTCAACAGTTCCTTCCTTGAATACATACCTCCACTAAGCGATGGAGAGACAGAGACCTCCGTAGCGCTCAGCGCCTCCTTAGCGCTGACGGGCGCAGACCGGCAGGACTCTGGCTCGACTCCGGCGCGATTATGGCACGCCCGCTGCGCGTCACCGCTGCGCGTCAACAAGGCAGCTTTAAGTAGGGAGCTCGTGTGCCCAACTGAGCACTAGAGCGCTAAACAATGTGGCCACAAACGTCCCCAGCTACCCCCAAAATGGCCGACAGACAGGAAGAACAGCTACTGACCCGCCGAACAGCAGTGGAAATAACCAAATTAGAGTGCAGGTAAGCGCTATGGTGCCATTTAAAAACAGGGGCTAAGAAAGCAATTTAAAACCAAATACGCAAAACGGGAATAATATTAAAAATGCGCAAACGCCTTCAAAGTGCTACTCGCTACAGCGCTATGAGCCTGAGCGCAGCGTAATGCAGATAAGCCTTGTCCAAGGCCGACCTGTCATGGAATCACGCCTTAAGTAGAGAGCTCGTGTGCCCAACTGAGCACTAGAGCGCTAAACAATGTGGCCGCAAACGTCCCCAGCTACCCCCAAAATGGCCGACAGACAGGAAGAACAGCTACTGACCCGCCAAACAGCGGTGGAAATAACCAAATTAGAGTGCAGGTAAACGCTATGGTGCCATTTAAAAGCAAGGGCTAAGAAAGCAATTTAAAACCAAATACGCAAAACGGGAATAATATTAAAAATGCGCGAACGCCTTCAAAGTGCTACTCGCTACAGCGCTATGAGCCTGAGCGCAGCGTAATGCAGCGTAATGCAGATAAGCCTTGTCCAAGACTTGATTGACTACTTGTGCTTGAGGTTAGGCTTACACCTAATCACCTGTTTATGCTTGATGTCCGGTTGATCCATCCTGAAGTAATAAGCCCTGCACCAGGGAGTTGTCAGCCTTGATGAAATGTTTTACCTTTGATGAACCGTTTATTTTTACAAGATGAAATGCTCGTGACTACTTCCTGAAATGCTAGTCCATGGTTCATGAAAGTATCCCCTTGGCCTGCTGAAAAGGTTATTGCGACAGGCTGTGTTACTTGCTGATGTGCTACTTTTGCTCACATGATGAAAATGCTTTAGTAAAGTGATCCATGAAATATTGATGAATTGATTACCCTGATCTGAATCCTATATAAAAGTTATTGATTTTCAATCAAAAGTACTGGTGTGGTCCCCATTATTGCGGTCAGTTATTGTCTCAGTGGATGAGTGTGTGGTGTAGCTGCTTTGCACGTAAGCCCCTGGTTGCCTTCCTGCTCGAGCCAAGCTACCCCCCGGAGAACTGGTGGTCCCAGATCTTACATTGTTGGGGAGCGGTGGGATCCAGGACCTGTAGCTACCCAGCACCCTCCAATGGGGCAGAGTGCGCTGCAATTAGTTGGACACCTATTGTGCCTACAAGCTTACTCAATTGCCCCTACTGTCTAGCCTGCAGAGTGTGTAGGGACCTGTGTTGACTCAGCATTGTTGCCTACGTCCTAGTATCTTTCTTTCAGGTTATCTGGGTCCCCACCTGACAAAATGGAGTTCCAGCTGGCTGACCTTGATGAGTACACGGTAGTGCAGTTAAAGGGGTTTTGTCAGGGGATGGGGGTGCCGGTTGGGCGGAGAGCCGCAAAGGAAGAACTCTGCACCACCTTGAGGGCATGAGTAAGGGCCCACCCAGAGGAGGAAGAGGATGGGGAACAGGAGGGATAGGTCACACAAAGGGAGGCGGGCACTCCAGAAGACCCAGGCCTGCTCAACATTGATATGTCTGACAATGTGTTGCCAGGAAGACGTTCCGGGGCAGGGAGTAGTGTATCTATGGGGAGTGTATTGTCGCAGGAGTATGAGGACAGGAGGGAGGAGAGGCGATTGAAGTGGGAGCTTGTCAAGATAGAGCACGAGAGGGAGAGAGAGAGGGAAGATAAGAAGTTTGCTTTGGCGAGAGAAAGACTAGCTATGGAGGAAAGGAAATTGGCGCACGAGCTCCAGCTGAAAGAATTGGAGCTGCAAGCATTGCAGTTGGGTGCGCCAGGAAGTCCTAATGGTGGCAGCGTACTAGGGGCTCAGCAGGAGCCCAGATTCTGGTTACCTAAGGAGGTGATAGCGAGCTACACCAAGGGGGATGACATTGCGAGGTGGTTGGAGGCGTATGAAGTGGCCTTGACTGCCCATGGGGTGCAAGAGAAACATTGGGGAGGTGGCCTGTACCGTTATATACCCCCCGACGTCAGGGACACCCTCCTGTATTTGGATAAGGCAGACCAGTTCAGGTATTCCCCCATGAAGGAGGCGCTCATTAAACACTTTGGCCTCAACCCCGAAAGGTATCGCCAGAAGTTCCGTGGCAGCCATAAGCTGTCCACGCAGAATTGGGTGGATTTTTTTGAGTATGCCCGTAAGGCTCTGGATGGTTGGGTGCGTGGCAGCGAGGTGCGTGATTATGATGGCCTGTACAATCTTTTATTGAGAGAGCACCTCTTGGATAAGTGTTTTACGGAGCTGCGCCAACATCTGGTGGACCGCAAGCTTACTGATCCCCGTGAGCTTGCGGAGGAGGCGGATACCTGGGTTAGCACCCGGGTGTCCGACAAGGGCCCCGGGGGAGATGGCCCGAAAGGCGGACAGGGCGCCCCCAGAAGAAAGAGCGTGGAGATAAAAGGACGGAGTTCTCACGAGTCCCACAAACTAGACAGTTTGGGAGAGAAGTAGGTACCCCACCTCAGCCCCGTTCCCCAAAACCCACTTACCCTGACAAGAGTCAGCAGCCAAAAGTGGTCCGGTTCTATGAGTGTGGAGAGGTCGGACACTACAAGGGAGATGCCCAGTGTCGCAAACGACCCCCAGCCCCCATTGGTGGCAAGAGTCCTGGGGTGGCTAGTGTAGCGCTTGGGATGGAGCTCCCCCTAGATAGGGAAGGGGAGTGGACAGGCCTGACCCTGGTTTCACTTGGGGATAGAGCGATGGTCCCAGTGACGCCCCTGCCATTGAATACTGCTAAGTACCAGCAGAGGGTGAAGGTCAATGGGGAGGAGGTGGACGCTCTGAGGGACACAGGTGCCAGCATGACCACTGTAGTGAGGCGGCTGGTGTCCCCTGAGCAAGTAGTACCTGATGTGTTCCATCCGGCCGTGTTGGCTGACGGAAGTATGAGCTACTATCCAGTGGCTCAAGTTCCCTTTGAGTGGGGAGGAGTGAAAGGCCCGTTGAGAGTTGTGATAAGCCCTGCCTTGCCTGTGGACTGTCTGCTAGGTAATGACCTGGAACATACCGCCTGGAAGGTAGTGGAGTTTAAGGCCCACACTGAGATGCTGGGGTTACCAGGGTGGACTTGCGTAGTCACGCGGTCCATGGCTGCCCGGAAGGAAGCTCAACCCGGGTTGGAGTCTGAGACAACGACCCAACCCAATGCCGGTCCAGAGGAGAATGGAGTGGAGGACACGCCCCATGTGATGGATGGGGAGCCCGCGGAGGTACCCCCGGAGTCCATGGAGGTGGATGTCATTCCTGTGGGGGACTTGCCGACCCTTGCTGAGTGGCATGTGGAAGGAGGGCCTACCCGGGAGGAATTCTGTCGGATGCAGAAGGAGTGCCCCGTGCTTGAAGGCATGCGGCGACAGGCCGAAGCCCAAGCGGCTGATAAGGAGGCCGGCAGTTTTCACGTGTATTGGGAGGATGGCCTCCTGTACAGTGAGCCTAAGGTTCCGGTGCGTGGATCCTCCAGGGCCTTAGTGGTCCCCCAATGCTACGGGGCCTTTTTGTTGGAACTGGCGCATGAGATACCCTTGGCTGGACACCTGGGCTAGGACAAGACCTTTGCGAGGCTAGTCCCACATTTTTATTGGCCTAGGATTAGGGTTACCTCTGACACCTACTGCAAGACCTGCAAGACTTGCCAGGCAAGTGGCAAGACGGGGACCAAAGTGAAGGCCCCATTGGAACCCCTCCCGGTGGTCGGGACCCCTTTTGAGCGGGTTGGAATCGACATCGTTGGGCCGTTGGACCCTCTGACCTCTGCGGGACACCGGTTCATCTTGGTGTTAGTGGACCACGCCACTCGGTACCCAGAGGCTATTCCTGTGAGGACCGTCACTGCACCTGTGGTGGCACAGGCCCTAATGGGGATGTTTAACAGAGTGGAATTCCCCAAGGTCGTGGTGTCAGACATGGGCACAAATTTCATGTCGGCCTACATGCAGGCCATGTGGAAGGAGTGCAGAGTGACCTATCGGTTCTCCACTCCTTACCACCCCCAGACTAACGGGCTCGTAGAGCCTTCAATAAGACCTTTAAGGGGATGATCCGGAGCCTGCCAGAAGACTTGAGGCGGAAATGGGACATCCTCCTCCATTGCCTGCTGTTTTCATACCGCGAGGTACCACAGAAGGGAGTCGGGTTCAGCCCCTTCGAATTGCTCTATGGCCATCCGGTTAGGGGACCACTCTTGTCAGAGGAGACTTCGAAGAAGCTTCCCCGTGATGTTGTCAGCTATATGCTGGCGTTCCGCAGCCAGATGACCAAGCTCTGGAAGGAAGCCTCAGACAATTTAGAGGCTAGCCAAGCCGTCATGAAGGAGTGGTATGACCGCAACGCTCGGATGGTGGAGTTGGATGCTGGACAGAAGGTGTGGGTCATGGAGCCTGGGGAGCTTAGTGCCCTCCAGGACCGGTGGGCTGGTCCGTATGAGATTGTGGAGCGTCGAGGCCAGACCACCTACATCGTTGACTTGAAGATCCCCCGTCAGCCCCATCCGGTGCTCCACGTCAACCGGCTGAAGCCTCACCATGAGCGATCAGAGCTTGCTCTCCTCATGGTGACGGATGGGAGCGAGGAGGAGGAGAGTGAGCCTCTTCCTGAACTTTTGGCAGCTCAGGAAAAGGATGGTTCAGTGGAGGGAGTTGTCCTCTCCCCATCCTTGACCCCAGAGCAACAGAGGGACTGCCGCCGGGTATTGGCGCAGCACGCCTCGTTGTTCTCCCTCACGCCTGGAATTACACATCTGTGTACCCATGATGTGGACACAAGGGACAGTCCGCCTGTAAAAACCAAGTCTTACCGGCTGTCCGAGAAAGTGAAGAACAGCATCCAGGGTGAGGTGGCCAAAATGCCGGAGCTGGGGGTGATCGAACCCTCCAGCAGCCCGTGGGCTAGTCCAGTCGCGCTGGTGCCGAAAGCGGCCCCACCGGGCACCACACCAGAACTTCGGTTCTGTGTGGACTATCGGGGCTTGAACTCTGTCACCAAGACAGACGCTCACCCGATCCCACGGGCAGACGAGCTGATTGACCGGCTGGGAGCAGCCAAGTACCTCAGCACCATCGACTTGACATCAGGGTACTGGCAGATTGCCATGGCCAATGGAGCGAAGGAGAAGACAGTGTTCTCCACCCCAGAGGGCCACTTCCAATCCCGAGTGATGCCCTTCGGGCTCAAGAATGCTCCGACCACCTTCCAGCGGTTGGTGAACCAGGTGCTATCTGGCCTGGAGTCCTTCTCAGCGGCGTACCTGGATGACATAGCTGTCTTCAGTAGCACCTGGGAGGGCCATCTGCAGCATCTCCAGGAGGTGCTGCAGGCTTCGCAACGTGCTGGCTTCACCATCAAGGCTAGCAAGTGCCAGATTGGACACGGATCTGTCGTCTACCTGGGACACCTGATGGGCGGGGGTAAGGTGCAACCCCTCCAGGCCAAAATTGAGACCATCATGGCCTGGGAGCCCCCCAAAACTCAGAGTGAGGTCCGAGCTTTCCTCGGCCTCACTGGCTACTACCGCAGGTTCGTCAAGGGATATGGCACCATCGTGGCCCCCTTGACCGAGTTGACGTCCAAAAAGCAGCCACGCAAGGTGATCTGGACGGCTGCTTGCCAGGAGGCATTTGAAACACTGAAGTGCACGATGTGCACCGCCCCGGTGCTGGCCACTCCGGACTTTCAAAAAGAATTCATCGTGCAGACGGATGCCTCAGAGCATGGCGTAGGCGCCGTGCTATCGCAACTCAACGATGATGGTCAAGACCAACCTGTGGCCTTCATCTCCAGAAGACTCCTCCCTCGGGAACAGCGATGGAGTACCATCGAGCGAGAAGCCTTCGCTGTGGTCTGGGCCTTGAAGAAGCTGAGGCCATACCTTTTTGGCTCTCACTTCCTAATTCAAACCGACCACCGTCCCCTTTGCTGGCTCATGCAGATGAGAGGCGAAAATCCCAAGTTACTAAGGTGGTCCATTTCCCTACAGGGGATGGACTTTAGGGTGGAACATCGGCCCGGAGTTGACCACGCCAATGCTGATGGTCTCTCACGGTTTTTCCGCGTTAGTGACGGGAACTCCCTAGAGGTTGGGTAGCTCTCCCCTCTTTCGGCTGGGGGGGACGCATGTTAGACCTGTCAGCCCTAGGGTGGTCTTTCCATATTTTTTTCGCCCTTGCCTCATTTTTCCCACCTTCTTTTTGTTGGCCCTTAGGTCTCCGAGCACCTTTCCATGGTCAATCCATGTTAGGGTGCAGGTGCTCTCTACTCCAAACATGGCTGCCACTGGCCCTCGCTACTGCAGCTTGGTCTTTTAGTGTAGCACCCTAGTTGCCAGGAGCTGGCTGGGACCCCATACATTGTTGCAATGCCAGCCTGCCATCCCCTGTCCATAGGTAGAGTGGGGAAGCTACTGGAACCTTCCAGAAGAAAGACGGAGCCTATTTTTGCTGCCTTAGAGAGTGGTCACCTGACCTGGGCATATATAAGCAAGGGAGGGAACTTTTTCTAGTCAGTTGGGGCATCACTGACCTGGGGGACCCATGCAGGAGATTTAGGCGGGAGGGCCTATTCAGGGACGTATGCCACTGGGAGTGACAGGATTTAGGTGCTGCCTCTTAAGTTGAGTGAGGTATGCTAGACTAGCCCCCTGATCTGGCCCAGCGGTAGGGGAACCCAGGGACCATCTTCAGTGACCTGAGGAAACTTGTAAGCCTCCAACTCAAGCCCCCCTCCTTCAAGAAACCACCTCATAAGGCGCAGAACCATCCAAGCGCCGAAAAGACTACTTGCCCTTCATCCAGAGACTGCTGGGGGATCGACCAGGTACTGGACTGTACTGCCTCCCCGTGACTGAATTGCTCTGATCTCCATCCTACCTGCATTCCCTGCTGAATCGCTGGAAAAGCGCTGTAATCTGCTCCCCTGTCAAGCGCTGTGTCAGAGACTGCCTGCCCTGTCAAGAACTGCTGAGGGCGCCCCCTTGTCCTGCCTGCTCCGAGCGCTGTAAAATGCCCCTCAAGCTCTAGAATGCCCTCACGTTTATGCCCCGTGTGAGCGCTGACTGAAACTGCCCCAGCAGCGCTTTGAAACCCCCCCGCGCTAGGCCCCTTGGAAGAGCACTGTATCGCCCACCTCGAGCGCTCACCTGACTCAGCTCGTCGAGCGCCGTGCTTTGCCCCAGGCCGCCCCTAGTGCCAGGAGAGGGCCGCCTTTGTGTCCGGAGGAGCGAGGAGGAGAAGGCGCCTTTTCTGGTGTACCCAGGGACCGGTATCATCGCCGCAGCCCAGCAGGAGAGTGAGGGATTCCCGCGGCGGCCTCCGGAGCCTGAGGTAGGCCGCCGCGTCTGAGAGAAGCCCGCGCTAGGCCCGAAGTCAGCCTCCCTGCAGCACATGACGGGGGACGCCAGCCGCGTCATCGGCCGCGCCCCCCCCCGCCTGAGCTGTGCTGCCATTGGCTGCCCACACCGCGCCTTCTGCATCGAGGCCCGGCACCCTGGGAAGCCCCAACTCATCGCGTAGGGGGCCGTGGAGCCGGAGAACCCCCCTCGATTGGCCCTGCAAATCAATTGAATCCTGTCGCACACTACAAATACTACTACAATTCCAAGCATACACTGGAGCCTTAGGACATCTCCCTAAAACTTCATCGGCTAACACCTCTTCTGTATTTCTAGGAACAATTTTTTTTTTTTCAACCGGACAACCGTCCTTCACCTCATATGCTCGACCACTGGTGTCAACTGCATGCACCAAATCATTATCCTGAAAGTAACTTTCTTCATTAAAAAATGGCTCACAACTTGAACTATGCTTCCATTCTCCAGAAAAAACATCACAAAAATTAGTCCGATTAATTACTCTTTTCCACTTACATTTTGATTTGAACACATTGATTACCTTATCTAGTGTACGAATTCGATTGATTACTAAACAATATAATTTATTTTTCACTTTAAATGCTTCATCCACAATCTTCACTATTCTTTTTTTTTTCTTGTAAAAAGCAGTCTTCTTTTGATACATCTTTACATTTTTTAATAAATTTGAAACTATTGTCTTATAAAACATTCGTCTACGAATTTCAATAAATTGATTTCTCCTTCTATTGCTATAGACAATATCATCTCCTTCTACAGGTCTAACATTTTTTGAGAGGCACAGTTTTTTCTTTCTATTTACAGATGGGTTATTCTTCTTTGAAACAACATCTTTTTTTTGACATTTCATTAACTTCCTTAAAAAGTCCTTAGTTTGCTTACCCGGAGCATTCTTTTTTTTCACAGAAGTAATTTATTCCACAAACAGACGCGTTTCGGAATTACTTTCTTCGTCAGTGTAGTTACATTTGCACTGGTGGGCACCATTTTTAAAAGGGGCACAATCATTACCGCTTCATGACGAAGGAAGTCATTCCGCAACGCGTCTGTTTGTGGAATAAATTGCTGCTGTGAACTTAAGCCCCGTGACCAACTAGCTTACCATGTTCCTCCAGTAAGCGCCAAAGAGCTGTGTTGCAGAGAGGTGTAAAAAGGTGCGTGGCCTCTGAACACCTCTCTGCAACGCAGCTCCATGGTGTATACTGGAGGTACCTGGTGGGCTAGTTGGCCCCCAGGGACCCTCAGGACTCAAGGGGAATTCATCCCCCAATTTACAACATGCCCCCTTGTACATTGTAAATTGCAGGATTAAGTCCCTTTCAATCCTGAGTGATGTCACTCACCATGTCATGAGTGACATAATATGTGACGTCATCAGCAGTGCATTGCGGGGGCGTGAGTTATAGTTAGCTCAACTAACTATAACGGCTGAATTTCACTGGTTTTGTAAAAGTGAAACGTCCAACTAACTATAAAGTCCCTGCAACCTGCTTTTTTCAGTGAATTTCTAAGGTTTTTTAAATGCTAATTTCTAACTATAACGTGCCTGGAACCTATGTTTTTTTCTGTGTACATATAAATTTATGGCCATGCCCGGGGGATGGGGTCTCCGAGGCGGAAATTGCCCACGTGGCCCCTTCCCATTTTTTTTAAAAGCAGGCCCTGAGGGAAGGGGTTCCTCAGAACCCCAAATAATTTAAAAGGAGGGGGCGATTGATTAAAAAATAAATACATTAAAAATCCGGCATTGTGTCTAGGCCCCACCCCCTCCCTGCAGTACTCATCAAACACACCCCCTGGCACGTTGTAGGTGGGGGAATTAATTTCTCTTGAATACTGAGTGTCCCTGGGGGCCACATAGCTTACCATGTACCTCCAGTAAGCGCCTAAGAGCTGCATTGCAGAGAGGTGTAAAAAGGGGCATGGCCTCTAAACACCTCTCTGCAATGCAGTTCCATGGCACATACCGCAGGTACCTGGTGGGCTAGTTGGCCCCCAGGGACCCTCAGGATTCAAGGGGACTTAATCCCCTAACCTAAAATGGGACAGAGGGTGCATTTGCACACTTGTCGCATCAGGCCCCACCCTCTCCCTGCACCACTCTGCAAACGCACCCTGTTTTAAGTTGGGGAATTAATTATATATATATATTAACTACTGGCGCTTGTTAGTAGGTAGTTATAGTTAGGACCACGTTTCCATAGGAAGAGCATTTTTTGTTTTGCCTATAACTATGGCGTCCTTTGATGAATCTTCATGAAATTTTCCAAACAAATCCTTTGTTCATATCGGCTCTTATGTTAAAAGTTTGGGGGTGATTCATCAAGGGGGGAACTAGAAAACAGGGGGCTCTCAAAACTTGTTTTCTCCATGCAATTTCCATAGGCAACTTTAGACATGGCTACAGGTTGAACGGGTGAGTGGAATTACCCCAAATTTGGCAGGGAGACGGGTCTTGGTCTAGAAAGCAAGCTGTTGTTTATTTGGTGTTAATCCATTCAGTAGTTTTGGAGAAATATCAAAATTTACAGATATCGATATTTGGGAATTCTGCCATCTGATTGGATGGGGCGTTACGAGCACGAGCTTGCTGCTTATTGGTTGCGAGCGCTGTGAGCGGTTGCAAGTAGGAAGAGTTGGCCGCTATTTTGTTGAAACAAGTAAGCGGAAAAAAGGACAAAAAGAGTAAGAAAGAGAAGGATAGGAGCACTGTAATCTCTGTTGGGGAGTACGAAGCGAAGTAGTTACTCCTATCGGCCTGAATGTGCGGTGTTGCTCAGAGTGAAATGGTGCTGAGATGAGATGCTGCTACACTCTGGTATGAAACCGAGAGCCTAAACTGTGATCTCATTGCTGTAAAGTGATGTGCTATGGTCTTTGTAGCATAGGTGTGCAATTAGTATCAGTAGGCTTTTATACCATACAGGGAGTGGGAAGCAAACTACTGACACTACCCTGCGTTTATACTATAACAGTAGTGAAGTACTCCCACCTACTGGTGTGAAGACTCGGGGATCAAACCGCGCTGATTGCTGTGAAGTGATGGGCTCTGGGCGCTATGGCATACTGGCCGCTGTAGTATAACTGTGTAAGTAGTGTTAGAATGCATTTATACTATACAAGGAAAGTATGTAATATTAGAATATAGGGCTGTCATGAGGGGCACCTTGGGGAGTTTGTACATGGTGGTGGAGAAGACGGTTGCCTTGCTGTCTGTTCCTGTTGGTGGCTGTTTACGCTGTCTTGTTTTCCTGCAATAAATCTACTTATAGGATCCACTGCTGTCTGCCTCTTCAGTACATAAACTTGGCGACGAGCGGGAGAAGGTAAGAAGAAGGCTCCACTCACCAATATTTCGAGCTTGCTTTCGTTGTGCTGAAGACACTTTTTCTTCGTTAAGCTGTTTCTACTCATCCCAGGGTCGTCGGCTCATTGAACTATGTCATCCGACCTCTGGTAGGATTTATGTTTTTAGATTTTGGGCTTCCTCTGCCTTTTCAGTGCACTCTGGTCTCTGTACTACACATGTGCATGTAGTGTTAGTATGCGTTTATACAAATTCTGTGGTTATTCAGTAATTAATGCATCATGAGCCTAGGGAGTGCCACCTCCCAGGCGCAGCTCATACAATGTCCCGGGTTGGTCATTCGTGGGATATTTATGTTTGATATTAGAGGGCGGGTGCATGGCTCATTGAAGCGAGAGGAGGAAAACCTTGTAGCGCTTCAATAGAGCGGATCTGGATGGTAACAATGGAGAAAAAAAATTAAGCTGGGTCTCACCCGTTCATTTAAATGAGCCCCCTGGTGGGTAATGTTCCAGGGCCAATCTTATTATTATATTGCAGGTTCTCTGCAGCACTGGGGACCTTAATCTCACATGTAAATTAGGTGCGGGAGGGCACAGAGACGTTTCACAGCCTAGGGGATCGCCACGTCCCCAGGTATTGTTTACTAATTGTTCAGGCGGCTTCAAGGCCAACTGAAGTCCGGGGGTCACCACCCTCCGGGGCTTTATTTAAATATGCAGGGTGGGCCTCACCAGTCCCTGAAGCCTCGGTGGTCCTAGGCAGTGCCTTATTGGTTCTGTAATCACACAGGCAGTGCTCATGGTGTTATAAAGTGAAACACACATAGAACCCTTACAGTTGTAGAATTAAGCAGGCTTCATTTATGTAATAATCTGTTGGTTTATATTTGGTAGGTGCACTGCAAAATTACAAATGTTTTCCCTCATAACCTCCTATAAACAGCCGATTTTCACAATTAAATACAGACAAGTGTTGTCAGAAAAAGAAGACCTACACACTCACTTACTTATTGGTAAAAAAATAACCTTTATTAAAACCACACAAATAAATGGAAACGCAAGTTTATTAGAACAAACAACAGTATAACATGAAAACAGTGGGTTGGACTCCTCGGGAAGCAGTGTACAAATCCTGCAAGACAAAAAAGAAACATAAGTATGTGTGCCATGTCCAAGAGAAAAAGAAAGGTAGTGAGAATGAAAGGAAGATAGTGGGAATGGGACAGAAAGTGAGTGGGTGGAAGGGAGAAAGGAAGGGAGAGTCAAAAGCACAGAGGGAGGAGGAGACAGAGAGTCGGCCTACTGCACCCAGCCCTCACTGTTTACCTCCCATCACCCGTGTGTCTAGGACGCTGGGGTCCGCGAGAAAGAGTGCGGTCCAGCAAGTCCTTAAAATGAAACAGATATGAATGAGGCCAGAGATTACATTATTATCTAAGGCAACGTCGCTTGCCTGCACCTGTTCACCCAAGCTGCTGCACCCCAGCCCCTTCCCTCATACTGTGCCCAATTGCAGCTCCTGAGCACCGAGGTTTCACTGCGCATCTGCCACCACAGGTGTGTCCAATGACGTGCCGGTGCAAGTTCCGACTCCTGGGTGCTCTAGGGTAGCACAGCAGGTCTCCGGTCGGGGACGGTGTCTTAATACCACAATGGAAGGCGTAAGAATGCCCAGGGCATCCTCAAGGGGTGAGCACCCAATCCGCCCATTTTGGAGCAAGCAATTCAGTGTCTGAAAAGGGAGAAATAATATAATGGTGGAAACGTCTGGAGGTAACGTAAGGTTTATTTCAAGCTTAATAGAGAACACCAGTCGAGTGCATCCTTCCTTCTTGAAGTACGATCTACCAACTGTTAGTGGTAATCGTGGTTCAAAGAGGAGTTGGAGTGCACAAGAATACACAAGGTTAAATAATGATATGTTATGCCAACGTTCACATACAAAGGAACAGAGCGCATACTGGAAGCATAATGTGTGCGTGTATTGCAGTGGCGCAAGCCTGTGTGCATGTACACCTAGTAATCAGCTCACTGCAGTGGCCCAAAAGCCAACGCCTCATGTCTGTAGGGCAGCGCTGCCCGCCGGCTCAGGCCAACAGTATGATCCAGCAGGTCCTTAAAATGCGACAGATGTGATTGAATGAGGTCAGAGATCATATCATTACGCACGGCAATACCGCTTGTTCGCACCTGAGCACCCAGGCTGATACACCCCACCCCTCCGACAGCAGTACGCTCAATTGCAGCCACTGTGCACCCAGGCCCCACTGCTCACCTCCTCTCATTGTTGTGTGTCCAAACACGATGGGCAGCAGTGTTCACAATTCATGTGCAGTGTTGATTGCAGGATTGTGTACACCTCATGGACCCCTTTTGAAAGACGACGTCCATTAGGGTTCACAATTCATGTCCAGTGTTGATTGCCAGGATGTTGTATACCTCATGGATCCTCTTTTTTTATTGCATATTGTGATATGCGAGGTGGATGCAACCATATCACCTGAGGCAGTGTGGAAGAACTGGGACAAGTGGCAGCGTTGTTATCCTATTTATATTTGCTTTATATGTACGCAAAGTGGGCTGGGCTTGCATACACCAGGCCAGCGTAGGGTTGTGAATAATTGTCCCAGGGACCTTGCCGTTGTTCACTTCCTGCCTGGCCAGGAAGTGTACTTATGTGTGTTTCTGTTGCAGTTTTGACATTGCAGAATGCGCAATTTACATTAATGTACGGGGAGGGCGGACCCAATCGCTAATGAGATGCTGTTCGAAAACATTGAATGGGCAATATCACATGTCGTTGTCAATCTTGTGGATATGTGCTGACACGCATGTAAATGGTGTGCGGTATTATTGAAAGTGTTGCTATCGCGAAGCGCACACATGTGAATTTGCTCGGATGGAGGGAGGATCAGCAGTGAGGCACAACATACATATAGATAACGCTCATTACAGTCATTACAGTCAAGCTATGTTATGTTATGTTAATTTTTTTCTTCTATAGCGCTCGGCTACTCCAAGGAGCATCCCGGCGCTTTGGCGAAGAATATCAGCAGGTAGAAGGCAACATAACAAATAAAACGCAGACTAAAAAAGGAAGAAGATAAAGACTATTTAGTGAAAAGCCACGTTTTCAAGCCCTTCCTAAAAGCAAGAAGGCTGGTAGCCTGTCTCAAGGGCAGTGGTAGTTCGTTCCAGGCCCGCGGGACCAGGTAGCGAAACGACCGGCCTCCCATTCTTGCACGCCTAATGGCAGGGACTGTCATTTTGGACAGACATGTTGACCTCAGGGTCCTGCTGGGTTGGTAAAAAGAAAGGCATTTCCCGATATACTTGGGACCTACGCCATGTAGAGCTTTGAAAGCCAATGTCAGGCTTTTGAAGAGGATCCTCTTTGAAGTGGGTAGCCAGTGCAAGGTGTTAAGTAATACAGTGGCACCTGCTCTTCTCGGGAGTCCATAGATGGCTCGGGCTGCCGAATTCTGTACTACTTGCAAACGGGTCAAAAGATACTTCAGTAGACCCAAAAAAAGGACGTTTGCGTAGTCTAATCGTGATCCAATCAATGCCTGAACAATTATTTTCCTATGGTGAAGTGACACCAAAGGAAGGAACTTTCTCAGCATCCGCAGAATGCCGAAACACTTCCCTGAAAGGCACGAGATATGTAGCCCAAAAGACAGATCGCTATCCACTATCACTCCAAGGTTCTTGGCCTTGAAGGACACACTGTCAGGAGGAAACATATCCTGTGGCCACCAGGATTTCCAATTTGGCTCGGGAGCGCATCCAAAGAAGAGCAGCTCAGACTTGTCGGAGTTGCACTTCAGGCCATGACACCTAAACCACTCAAAAACCGCACCTAGGCATTCCCTAATCTGTATGCCATCAAACATCCCGCCCCTGTCGCATGTGAACAAGAGCTGGGTATCATCGGCGTAGGATATGATCTGGGCGCCAAAGGACTCCGCTACCACCGCCAGTGGTGCCATAAAGATGTTAAAAAGCAATGCATGTCAAATGTGAATCTGAAAGTCCCACATATGACACACTACTATACTGGTAAAGCCTGACAACAGAGCATACAACAACACATTTGTACACATTACTCTTGTTTGTCACATGTGATCTAGGATGTGCACTCTGCCAATGGCTGATTATACCACTTCGAGCCACCAATACCCAGGCAGAAAGGCAGCACAATAATGTGCACACACACCCACCAGGGGCATCGTGTAACACACATTTGTTTTTTGAAGAAATGTTTCAGATGCATGGTCATCACACGTGGAAGGCTAATGTACAGACCGTGAATATTGATGAAGATGATCATTGCATGTTGTGTGTAGTATAAGATATGTGTACACAGCAAAAAAACTTTTCAAAAAAGCTCTCTAAGCAGATTGGGTGTGCCTCATCAAACGCTGTAGAGAGAATTACTACATTGGGTGGGGTCCTCTAACTGGTCCAATGGGAAATGTTCTGAACTAATCAAATGCTATTTTTTACGGTCACATGGCAATCCCACCTCAAGGGCGCAAGGAGGCCGCACCCGACACGATTTTGAGAAAATATATTTATCATAATATAGGCGTATTACAGTTAGAAATATATTAATGTTTAAAATATTTTAGATTATTGCTTGCTCTCATATACACTTTAAAGTTATTTAGATATAGTTTTCAGACATAAAAAAAAAGAGGGAATAGCATACCCGGCGCGAAACCATACGTCAATGATGTAACACAGGGCCTGGCAGCATGCACTCGTCGCATATGCAACACGCAGCGGGCACGACCCCATACGTACATGACGTAACACGTAGCTTGGTACTGCATACCCTTTGGGTACAAAATGTGCATCAGTTACGAGTTTAGCAATATGACGGATAGGATTCCAGTGGTTATGGAGTTTGGTACAATACCAGTATGGGACTGCAGTTTTCTAAAAAAAACTAATATATATATATATATATATATATACACATCGGTGGGGAAGATGTAAAACATTACATCATTTTTAAAGATAAAAAAAGAAGGATAATAGAGTTCCAAAATATCACCAAAAAATAGAAAAAATATAGGTTTTATAAACATTAAAATATGAAATTAACATTTAAAAAACCTGTGAAATTCACTGAAAAAAAAACATAGGTTTTACAGACATGATAGTTAGGAATTAGCATTTAAAAAAACTTTGAAATTCACAAAAAAATCATAGGTTTCAGGGACGTTATAGTTAGTTGGACATTTGACTCATATAAAACCAGAGAAATTCGCCTGTTATAGTTAGTTGAGCTAACTATAACTTGCGCGCCGGCAATGCACTGCTGATGATGTCACATTTTACATAACTCATGACATGGTCAGTGATATCACTGATGACATCACTGATGACATCTCAAATGACATCACTCATGATATCACTGACATACTGATGCCCTAATATAAATTTTTATACACCCATTCTAAAATGCAGACCACTATTTTTGAAACCATACACACAAGAATGCCATTTACTATATACCACTCACTATTTCCTGGGTCTACACACATATCCAGTCACTTATACATGTAGTTACTCATCAATACATGACTATATTATGCACTCATACCTCTGTACATGCAGTCACACTTGGCCACTCATCCATGGAGTAACTCACACACCTAGTCAGTAATGCAAAGAATCAATCACATACCATTTATTCATGTATACAGTTATACACACCAACTCCATTATTTATGGATGGCTGTCAGAAACTGACACTGTAATCCCGACGGCAGAGACAAGCATGGCTCCACCATCAATGAAGGGATTACTATTCTGCTACTCTCCCGATAGGCTCACAGAGCCATTGGAAGAGGAGCAGAATCCCCTTGCAGTTTTCCCTCTGACCGCTGTAATCAAAATACGGCAGTCAGAGGGAAACCTCAGGATGCCGGGCAGAGAGCCTCCAACCCAATCAGGCCTAATATTGGTAATTCCTTATGTAAACAAACTAATCGTGATTGTTGTGTATTTAAATGCATATTTTGTGCCTTTGAACATATATATTTGACTATTTCATATAGTTTAATTACTTATTTATTCTTTAGTATTGGGTTGTTAGGTTTTTAGGTGGATTGGGTGGGGAATTAATCAAATTATATATTTTTTACAAAGTAATTTATTATGCTACTTAAATTTTTATTTTGTAATCATAAAATGTTAATTATTTAACTCATTACTTGCCATATACATTATTTGTTCCATTTTAATTAGTTGCTAGCTCATTGAAAAGTGTATTTATTAATAAAATTAGTAAAATGCATTTTATATTTTTATATGTACTAGCTGTTTACCAGGCGTTGGCCGGGTATTTATTTATTTTCTGGACTTTTGCGAGTATATCCTCACTGATGGCCTCCTTATATTTTTGCCATAAAGTGTTTGTATTCACTGTACTGAATGTAGTCAATATTATAGCAAACAGGTTTCTTATGTGCTATAGTTTCAACACTAATATCGGTCGTCGTTCCAGAGTTATGCTGGAACATACATACATACATACATATATGCGGGGTTTCCACCTCGAGACCAAGACGGGGTCCTTCATCCTCTCCCATCAGGTAATGGAGTTGGCTCTTTCCTAGGGGATTCTTGGCTTTAAACCCACATACATGCTAGGTACACCTAAGCACACTTAGGTAGTATCCGCATCGTTGGAGTATGCTTGATTACTGTCATATTTATATGCCTGCATATATTCGCTGTTTTATCAACATGGTAGAGTTCTACATTATACTTACTCTGTTGGTGCTTTTAATCTCTTATGTTAGCTTCTGTCTATTGATTGTCGCAACTCATTTGTTTTTATACTAGAATGATGCTGGTTCAATAAATGCTTATTGAAAACATAACCAACGTTTATTCTGCGTCTGTTTCTGAGACCAAGTGAGCATGAGTAACTGAGCGAAAAGTACTGTACTGTTTCCACGATCCCTGAGTGATCAAAGGTTGTCATGTTTGATTGTTTCCAGAAACTATTCACTCCTCTGTAAAGTTAGGGGGCGTACCATGGCGCTGTGAGCTAGCTGGTCCATAGGCTGACACATCCTGCATGGGTGTCCGCAATAAGTCTTGACACCAATCCCTTAGCTTATGTTGTCCAAAAAACGCACAGACCCTATGTATTTTTAAGAACTACACGACAACCTTCCTTTGCTCACACTGGATTGGGAATAGTAAATCTAACCCCTCCAAAATCCAACACTGTTGGTGCTTTTGCTTACATTGTAGTGATAATAGTAAATCTAACCCCTCCTAAGTCCAGCATGTTTCATACTTTTACTTAAAATGGAGTTAGATTAGACAATGTTACTCCTCTGAACTCCATTATGTTCTCGTTTTGGGTAGTTTTAACTGTTGTTTCTTTAATAAGCTATATTTTTTCTTCAATTTTTAAATATTTTTTATGTACATTGTTGTGTTATTGTCTATATTAATTATATTTTATATGTATGTGATGTATGTTTGTTAATTAAGAATTTAAAGTTATTGTTAATATTATTAGTGTAGTTTTTATGTTTAAATATTGTTTAATGCATGTGTCAGGGGAGCAACCAGTAGAAGTCCATACACTGGTTGACTTATACTTGTTGCTCCACTGTGTCTGGACAAAGCTATACCCCTTTGATAAGCTGTAACAAACTTAGGCCTCGGGGGATTCTTTTATTCATTCCAGATTGACTTGGGTGGTATTTTCCAATCCAAAGCTGCAATACTGTGATATTTTTCAACTCTGCGTGGATGGCTCCTGATAATCCTATGCTTAAAGACATTGCTGTAAAAACAACAAAAAGCTTTGTCACTTTTTTAGCTTGAGGTGGATGGCACTGTGCTAATCATACAAATATTTATCTAGATAAACAGACATTTGAGGTGGGCAATGTTGTGGTGAAGGTGGTGTTCTAGTGTTCTACATAAAGGGGCTGTTCTCCATCTGAAACTTGTGAACTGCCCAGAATTAACTGCTCTGTATCAATCAAAACTATTTTATATTATTTTTTACATTTGTATTATATTCTGAATTTCATTCAGTTTTATATATTTTTGTTAATTTTTACTTTTAAGTTATTGTTAATATGTTTAATTTAATGTATTTTGACGATTCTTTAATTATTGTTTTTATATGTTTAAATAATATGAGTAAATATATTTGCATTAGTTACTTAAGCTTTTTATTTTTAATGATTTTAATATTTTGTAACTTAATATATTAAATACATTACTTATAATATCATATATTTGTGTAATAATATTTTGATATACTATTCTGCTTAGCTTTGCTCAATAAATCTACTGCCTCAGATTGGATTCGTGAAGTCTTCTGTTTTTGCCCTGGGGACCCGGGACTGCAGTCTGGCTTTTCTTGTTTTCGAGATATATATATATATATATATATATATATATATATATATATATATATATATATATATATTCACTGAAAAAACCATAGGTTATAGACCATATATAGTTAGGAATTAGCATTTACAAAACCTTGAAAATTCACTGAAAAAACCATAGGTTATAGACCATATATAGTTAGGAATTAGCATTTACAAAACCTTATTTTACTCACACAAAAGCATTGAAATTCGCATATATAGTTAGTTGCACTAACTATATATCGCGCACCCGCAATCCACTGCTGATCATGTCACATATTACATCATTCATGACATGGTCAGTGACATCACTGATGACATCACTGATGACATCTCAAATGACATCACTGATGACATCACTGATGACATCTCAAATGACATCACTGATGACATCACTGATGACATCTCATTTGACATTACTGATCACATCACTGATGACATCATTCATGTGATAATACGATGAACCTCTTCAGACTCTAATATAACGTTAGATACACTCAGTGTAAACAGACACTCACAGACTGTCACTCATCCATGGAGTTACTCACACACCTAGTCAGTCATGCAAAGAATGAATCACACGTCCATTTCCTCAACTATACAGTTATACACACCTTACTCATTCAAACATATACTAACACATATTTACTCTCTTATACAATCCCTGATACAAGTTCACAATGATCCATACAGCCACTCACACATTCACTGGCTCTTATGCACAGTTATTTATATATGTCAACTCTCACATGTACTGTGTTTTACATATGTACTTACTTTGACATGTAGCACTGAGATATCCATTCACTCACCAATACACTCATGCACACAGTCAACCGCCCATACAGCTGTTTCCACATGCACTTTTGAACCCATACATCTAGTGAATCAACTGCTCACACATCTATGCACAGAGTCATACACCTCCCAGCCACCCATACACACTCTCAGTCTCCCATACAAATACTTGGGCAACCAATCAATAACCCATATAGTTAATCATATAGCTAATGATCAACACATGCAGCCGTTTACAGAACAACAGACATAATGATGCACAAATTGAGACAGTTAAGGGGGCACTTACTCGCTTGTTAGCAGAGGCTCTTGGTTATACCCAGCGAGGCACAGCAGCACTTTGACCAGCGTCCCAGCGCACCATCTTCACCCCTCGCTGCACCTGCTCCGCGGGTGCCGCTTCGCTCCGTGGGTGACGGGGCATATCTTCCAGGGACCATCGTCGGTGGCGGCAAGGCGGAAACGGGCGTGAGGCTACAGCGGGGCTGCGAGCGTGCGGGGACTTCAATACCCAGAAGACCCTGCAAGACCGACGGATAGCTTCCGGTCCGCTCTCCCTGCTGGCCCGCCCCCCCGCCCATCTGACTCTTTAAAAACCATCCTGAATTTTAAACGTGTGGGGCACTTACTCCCTTGTTAGCAGAGGCTCTTGGTTATACCCAGCGAGGCACAGCAGCACTTTGACCAGCGTCCCAGCGCACCATCTTCACCCCTCGCCGCACCCGCTCCGCGGGTGCCGCTTCGCTCCGTGGGTGACGGGGCATATCTTCCAGGGACCATCGTCGGTGGCGGCAAGGCGGAAACGGGCGTGAGGCTACAGCGGGGCTGCGAGCGTGCGGGGACTTCAATACCCAGAAGTCCCTGCAAGACCGACGGATAGCTTCCGGTCCGCTCTCCCTGCTGGCACGCCCCCCCGCCCATCTGACTCTTTAAAAACCATCCTGAATTTTAAACGTGTGGGGCACTTACTCGCTTGTTAGCAGAGGCTCTTGGTTATACCCAGCGAGGCACAGCAGCACTTTGACCAGCGTCCCAGCGCACCATCTTCACCCCTCGCCGCACCCGCTCCGCGGGTGCCGCTTCGCTCCGTGGGTGACGGGGCATATCTTCCAGGGACCATCGTCGGTGGCGGCAAGGCGGAAACGGGCGTGAGGCTACAGCGGGGCTGCGAGCGTGCGGGGACTTCAATACCCAGAAGTCCCTGCAAGACCGACGGATAGCTTCCGGTCCGCTCTCCCTGCTGGCCCGCCCCCCCGCCCATCTGACTCTTTAAAAACCATCCTGAATTTTAAACGTGTGGGGCACTTACTCGCTTGTTAGCAGAGGCTCTTGGTTATACCCAGCGAGGCACAGCAGCACTTTGACCAGCGTCCCAGCGCACCATCTTCACCCCTCGCCGCACCCGCTCCGCGGGTGCCGCTTCGCTCCGTGGGTGACGGGGCATATCTTCCAGGGACCATCGTCGGTGGCGGCAAGGCGGAAACGGGCGTGAGGCTACAGTGGGGCTGCGAGCGTGTGGGGACTTCAATACCCAGTAGTCCCTGCAAGACCGACGGATAGCTTCCGGTCCGCTCTCCCTGCTGGCCCGCCCCCCCGCCCATCTGACTCTTTAAAAACCATCCTGAATTTTAAACGTGTGGGGCACTTACTCGCTTGTTAGCAGAGGCTCTTGGTTATACCCAGCGAGGCACAGCAGCACTTTGACCAGCGTCCCAGCGCACCATCTTCACCCCTCGCCGCACCCGCTCCGCTGGTGCCGCTTCGCTCCGTGGGTGACGGGGCATATCTTCCAGGGACCATCGTCGGTGGCGGCAAGGCGGAAACGGGCGTGAGGCTACAGCGGGGCTGCGAGCGTGCGGGGACTTCAATACCCAGAAGTCCCTGCAAGACCAACGGATAGCTTCCGGTCCGCTCTCCCTGCTGGCCCGCCCCCCCGCCCATCTGACTCTTTAAAAACCATCCTGAATTTTAAACGTGTGGGGCACTTACTCGCTTGTTAGCAGAGGCTCTTGGTTATACCCAGCGAGGCACAGCAGCACTTTGACCAGCGTCCCAGCGCACCATCTTCACCCCTCGCCGCACCCGCTCTGCGGGTGCTGCTTCGCTCCGTGGGTGACGGGGCATATCTTCCAGGGACCATCGTCGGTGGCGGCAAGGCGGAAACGGGCGTGAGGCTACAGCGGGGCTGCGAGCGTGCGGGGACTTCAATACCCAGAAGTCCCTGCAAGACCGACGGATAGCTTCCGGTCCGCTCTCCCTGCTGGCACGCCCCCCCGCCCATCTGACTCTTTAAAAACCATCCTGAATTTTAAACGTGTGGGGCACTTACTCGCTTGTTAGCAGAGGCTCTTGGTTATACCCAGCGAGGCACAGCAGCACTTTGACCAGCGTCCCAGCGCACCATCTTCACCCCTCGCCGCACCCGCTCCGCGGCTGCCGCTTCGCTCCGTGGGTGACGGGGCATATCTTCCAGGGACCATCGTCGGTGGCGGCAAGGCGGAAACGGGCGTGAGGCTACAGTGGGGCTGCGAGCGTGTGGGGACTTCAATACCCAGTAGTCCCTGCAAGACCGACGGATAGCTTCCGGTCCGCTCTCCCTGCTGGCCCGCCCCCCCGCCCATCTGACTCTTTAAAAACCATCCTGAATTTTAAACGTGTGGGGCACTTACTCGCTTGTTAGCAGAGGCTCTTGGTTATACCCAGCGAGGCACAGCAGCACTTTGACCAGCGTCCCAGCGCACCATCTTCACCCCTCGCCGCACCCGCTCCGCGGGTGCCGCATCGCTCCGTGGGTGACGGGGCATATCTTCCAGGGACCATCGTCGGTGGCGGCAAGGCGGAAACGGGCGTGAGGCTACAGCGGGGCTGCGAGCGTGCGGGGACTTCAATACCCAGAAGTCCCTGCAAGACCAACGGATAGCTTCCGGTCCGCTCTCCCTGCTGGCCCGCCCCCCCGCCCATCTGACTCTTTAAAAACCATCCTGAATTTTAAACGTGTGGGGCACTTACTCGCTTGTTAGCAGAGGCTCTTGGTTATACCCAGCGAGGCACAGCAGCACTTTGACCAGCGTCCCAGCGCACCATCTTCACCCCTCGCCGCACCCGCTCTGCGGGTGCTGCTTCGCTCCGTGGGTGACGGGGCATATCTTCCAGGGACCATCGTCGGTGGCGGCAAGGCGGAAACGGGCGTGAGGCTACAGCGGGGCTGCGAGCGTGCGGGGACTTCAATACCCAGAAGTCCCTGCAAGACCGACGGATAGCTTCCGGTCCGCTCTCCCTGCTGGCCCGCCCCCCCGCCCTTTTCTAACCGCTATAAACAGTATTGGTTCCCCCGCAGCGCGGGACGCAGCCCGGGGCAAAGACCGGGCTAAGAGCGGGCCGTTTGAGGCCGTTCGAGGACTAAGAGGACTGGGCTGGGCCACGCCCCCTTGTAGGTGCATTATACAGTTTTATTGGTTTCATATTTATTGGTATTTATTATTCTGTATAATGTGCTCACGGGGCAGTCGGAGTAAAACCCTTATGGCTGCGAGTAATTCTAACCGAACACTGGATGATTTCCTAGTCAAAACCAATCTGGCCATTGATGAGGAAATCAGTAAAATGCAGCACAGGGTCTCTTTGGATCTTGAAGCTGCACGAAGGCTATCCGCGCACCTAGCCAGCACTAGAAAATCCTCCCTGGGGAATATCGCTTCTGCCCGTACCCCCGAGCATATAGTAGGTCCTCGGCTATTATTATTAACAACGGCTGCCATCCATCCAGCCCCTTCTACCACTTCTCCAATATCCTCCCCCATCCTTCCACCCATTCCATTGGAATCCAAATAAGGATCCTGTCCCACTAATTTGCATGTCAGGCACCTCCTATCCCCCTAAAACTAATCCACCCATGAGTTTAAGCAGGGCCAGGAAAGCTGCAATTTATAAAAAGAAATGCATCGCTAGGTCCATACATGCACGGAAAAAAGCAAAAATTGCCAGATCACAGTTTTTCAATAGTAGAAGGGCATTAGGATCTCTTGGGATAAAGGATGATAGTATTAAAACTAATCCCAGCATTCTGGGTGGGGCTGCCGCTCCTGACTTAATCACCTCTGCGGATGACAGCATCTTGGTTGCCTCCCCAGGGTCGAACAGAACGAATCATCTGGTGGGGCGGTTGAGTGGATCTGAGAATGATAGAGGGGGTGATGAAGAATTCCTAATATAGTTTGGGGCACGTTAAAACAACTACTTACCCCCTTGGAACTAAGGCTTTCTCGTATAGAGAATAATCTGTTAGAAATGGATAGGACCATAGTCACTCTGGCCAGCCTGAGCCTAAAGGAAATGGAAGCTAAGCTTCCTCGTGAAACTGAACCATCCCCCCAGACAAAAGCACCAGAACCCTTACCACTATCCTCACTAATACCTCAAAATATTCCTATGCCCCTACCAATACCTAAACCTATACCGAAGCCACGCACCACTGTTGCAAACCACACTGCATCAACTCCTAGTTTTGCTGCTCCAAACTTCCGTCCCTTGCTTAATCAAGCCCATAGGCAGAATCCCAACCCACGAGCTGTCCCACAACACGCTATAAGGCAAGACTATGTGAATAACCCTCAGCGGCCGCCCAGTCGTCCCAATTTTCGTGGAGGATTTATTGATCTTCCACCAGAAGCTGGGCCTTATGTTATCATATTAGCCGGCGTTCCTGAGTTGGACCAGCACTCCCAGGAGAACCATCATTCCCTGAAAAATAAAGTCATTCATTGGCTTAATTCCAACAAACAGCTTCCTGCCCCTCAAAGAAGCAGTGTACTAATGGTACGAAGAGTGCCTTGGATAGGTCCCACACAAAAGTCCCTGGCAGGTGACTGTATCGTGGTATCTTTTGCTGACCCTCACACAGCACAGCACCTATGTGCTTGGCCATCGTACGAAGTAAATCCCACAATAGTTGTGAGACCCCTTACCTTTTTTTACCCCCCAAGACATCATGCGAAGGAAGGCTTATGGTCAACTGTCCAGAATCCCAGACGGACAACAAACAGGACCGATGGATACAGCCAGCATAATTGGTGGCAAGGGGCACCCACCACCAACATGTTTGGTCGCATGGAGGAGGTGGTAGGATGGTTTCCAGGTAACATCTCCTTAAGAAACCGCTTTGATCCACTTGTGGGCATGGAGGAGCTAGATTGACCATCACAAAATTCTCTTGGTAATGCCCTGATAATAGGAGAGTCCAGCCAGAGGGAGAAGGGAGAAAGTCGTAACGATAACTTATGGGAGAATGTTTCCATTGGTGACGATCGTACCTCCAACCCCCAAGCCCCTGAGGCTGGTCTCATTAAAGAAAGTGCACCAAGCTCAATTATCTTAAGGCAAAATCTGGAAGTATCACTTGAACCAGCCAGAAAGAACCAAAGTGAACTAAGGATGTGCCTAATTTCCTGGAACATTGCTGGGCTTGCCTCAAGACTGGAGGATGAGGCATGGTTAGACTTTGTGGGTGTCTGTGACATTTTGTGCCTCCAGGAAACATGGAGTCGATCCACTCAGAACATTGAGGGCTTCCAAGCCTTTAACACCCTAGCGGTACCTTCACAAGCGGGTAGGGCAAAAGGTGGTCTAATGACAGGAACTTCGTTAAAACTATGTAAACTTGCAATCTCTAAGATAGCTGACACCCCATGGTTTCAAGTGCTAATGTTGGTCAACTTGTTTCCTGAACCATTGTTACTGATTAATTGGTATTACAACATCTTTGTTAATAATGAGACAACTGTAATGTCGAAGTTGGAGGAGGCCATAGCCAGGGCACGCTACGAGCAACCCCTACTCTTTGTCATCTGGGTGGGAGACTTCAACTGCTCGTTATGCACCCATGGGGACTCGAAGGTGTGTGGTTTGAGAGACTCCCATGACCATCCCCTGACACACTTCAAACATACACCCCAGGGGGACGCTTTAAATAACATCATTATCTTAAATGACTTATGTATAGTGGAACCCTGGGTTGGTCCAAATTCGGCTCCGATACCAACTTTTCAGGGAAGTAGAGGTATGATGAGTTTTATCGACTTTGCAATTATTTCCATTGGGTATTTCCACTATGTTGATAAATTGGAGGTAACCGCTAATGCTGCCAGTGACCATAACCCTTTAATCCTATCCCTGCTTTGTCCTGTTAAACCCAAACATCCTGTTTGGGAACAATCTATAAAGTTTAACAGGAACCAAGGAATCACTCTTAAATGGGGTAAAATAGACGCAGCAGGTCTTGAGGCAGAGATCCTAAATGGATATAGCTCCGAATATGAGGCATGTCTATCACCTACAGCTAACCCCGAAAAGGTTATAGGGAATTTTGAATCATTATGCGGGCACGTAGCCGAACGTCTCATAAAACCAATTGGGAAAAATAAAAGGTTAGGGCCCAGATGGTTTGATGCTGCATGCTCGGCAACACATAGATCCCTGAAAGTGGCATTAAAACAAAAACCTAGAGATATAGATTTGGTTAGAGCATCTAGACTGGCCTATAAAGAAGCCATAAGAATAAGGAAGCTGGACTTAAAAAACCTAGCCTGGGAAGATCTAGAAAAGGCCTCGGAATTGAAGGACAGCAGGCTTTTTTGGGAAGTTATTAATCGCCCCCTTTTTATAAGTAATGGCAAGGACAATATTGTGATGCAGATCGCGTGTGAAACATGGGAATCACATTTCGGGGATATTTTTAACCCACATGGAATCTTACTTAATGAACCATTACTAGGAGATCCTAGGGAATTGGTGGTCTCCCAATCCTCTTTGTCCTTGAGCTCATCGCTCACCCTGCAAGAAGTGGAAGATGCCCTGTCGAAAGGCATACCATTAAAAGCACCTGGCCCTGATCTAGTGCCTCTGGACTTTTTTAAGCACAATGTTAAGGTTTGGGCCCCTCTCTTGTTAAATGTATTTAGAGCAGTTTTTATTAGCCGTATTCCGACATCATGGAAGGAGGCAGTAGTTGTGCCAATTTTCAAGAAGGGCGATAGATCTGATCCCCGATGCTATCGCCCAATCTCGTTAATTGACGCATCGTGTAAGATACTGGGTAGGGTTATTTTAGCCAGACTGGAAACATGGGCAGATTCGGTGGGCCTTATTGTAAATTCCCAATATGGGTTCAGAAAAGGCAAAGGTACCGTCGAACAGTGCCTGAACCTGGCTCTGATCATAGGGAAATACATGAAGGCAAGGAATTCTTCCATCTATCTTGCCTTCATGGATCTCTCAAGTGCATTTGACACTGTGTGTCGGAGCAAGCTGTGGCAAATGATGGAGGTTATGGGTTTCGAGGAACCCTTGGTCATCCTGCTCCGTAGACTCCATGAATCAACCACTGTAGCCATAAGGTTCGGGCCAGGGGGAGAGAAAACTAAGTCCATTCCCTCAACTGAGGGCGTCCGCCAAGGATGCATATTAGCCCCCTTTTTGTTTCTAGTGTACACCAATGGGCTGGAAAAATACTTGTTGGACCAATGCCATGATTTTCCAAAGGTCAACGGCAGGAGCATACCAATGCTTTCTTACGCCGATGATACGGTACTAATGACACTCATAGGAAACAGCATGCAGCATTGTCTTGATGCCTTCCACAACTTCATGTTGGACCTAGACCTGAAGGTAAACTTCACCAAATCCTTTGCTATGGTCTGTGGCCCAAAGGGTATCAAAACCAGAAAGTTTGTAGTAAATAACTCCACCATCGAAAAGGTTGAAAATTTTAACTATCTGGGAAACCTTTTCAATAACAAATTAAGCTGGGCCCCGTTAATGAAGACTCGAGTCCAGAGTGCCAGTCGTTCTATTGAAGGTCTGTTTCGTTTCTGTGGCAAACTAGGTCAAAAACCTGTTACACATCTAAAAACCCTGTACAAAGCAAAATGTTTGTCGGTAGCTACCTATGGGGCAGGGGTTTGGGGGACTGAAAGCCCTGACACGATACAAACCATGGAGAACAAATTTTTAAAGCGTGTATTGGCTATTCCATCAAGTTCCTCAAATAGATTTGCCCACGATGAGATAGGTCTGAGCTACGTGAGTGACACCATTCGCCTCTCCCCCTTATTATTATGGGGTAAAATATGGTTATCAGAGGATTTACAGCTTTCTAGAGATATCCTCCGGGACTGTTTAAAATTGGCATGAAACAGATCCCATGGCTATCTTATGTTAACGAAATACTCCATAAAATAGGTCTGGGTGACATTTTTGACAACCCCGAAAATATTCAGGGAGATATTAAAGCTGTTATCAAATCAAGTTATTGGAAATCCTCACTTGTGCACTCTTCGGTCAGCCCTCACGTTCCTAAGGTTACTTTACAGCACCAGTTTTATTTAACCTTTACAAATCATGTGCAATGGCGATTCTATTTGACAAGGTTTAGGTTACACATCTTGCATTTTCTTTTTGCGTTTCCTAAACAGGGGGGCTGGTGTGAGAGACTGCCCCCTTGTCCCTGTAACAACAAAGATAGCCAAAGCACGATGCATGTTGTTCTTTTCTGTTCCCTATATAAGGATCCGAGAATTAGGTTTATTAAGCCGATCCTTAAGGAAAAGCAACCATGTCACTATAAAGAGGGTTATGACCATCTGTTATCTTTGTCTTCATCTGGTGTCTGTTGTGCAATGTTAAATTTCATACGAGTGTCACTCTTGATTAGAAAACGGTATGGTTAATTCCGGCTCCTAGAACTTGTCTCTTTGCTCATGTATATTGTTGTTTCATGATTTTCTTTCCCTGTCCTTTAATGTATACCCTGGTATGAAGAACTTATGAATTAACCTAATTTGATTGAAAAAGTTGTGGGTTACAACTGTGATTATATTTAATTAATGTATTTTATTAGTTTAGTTTAGTGTTATAATTTTAAAATTGTTTTTTAAATGAATTCAAAACTATGTTTGTAAATGCAATTGTTTGACTTTTATGATTCTTTTTTCTGAATCGAATAAAGTTTTTGAAATGAAATGAAAAAATGAAATGAGACAGTTTAGTCACTAACCCATGCACTCAGTGAGACACATTTAATCACTCACTCATACAGTCAGTCATGCACCTACTAAATCCTTCATCCAGACACTTATACATCCACTCATTCTTCAATATGTAAGACATATTTTAACTTTACAGAAACATACAGTCACTGGATGTTGTCATCAGTGATGTCATCAGTGATGTCATTTGAGATGTCATCAGTGATGTCATCAGTGATGTCACTGACCATGTCATGAATGATGTAATATGTGACATCATCAGCAGTGGATTGCGGGTGCACGATATATAGTTAGTGCAACTAACTATATATGGAATTTCAATGGTTTTGTGTGAGTAAAATAAGGTTTTCTAAATGCTAATTCCTCGCTATATATGGTCTATAACCTGTGGTTTTTTCAGTGAATTTTCAAGGTTTTGTAAATGCTAATTCCTAACTATATATGGTCTATAACCTATGGTTTTTTCTGTGAATTTCATTGGTTTTTTAACAGCTAATATCTGTAGCTGTAAAATGTATTCTTCTTTAAATCCAAAAATATATTTTATATGTTTATGAATAATTTTTTTTTTAAATATTTTTTTTTCTTCGTTCCCGCTTCGCGAATCGGGAAGCTTCCCGTTAGCTGACCTTGATGCCGCGAAATAGACCGCGAGCCGGTAAACGTTTCTTTACCGCAAGTGCCGCGTTAGAAAACAACATCGTGACGCCTCCCGTCCGCATGACGTTTCACGTTGTCGCGTGATACGTCATATGACGTGCTACGTTAGCGAACTGGTACGCGAAGCGAGTCGCAAAGCGCAGGTTTCTGGAAGCAAACCGGGAGGCCCTGCAAAGCGCTTAACGTAAACACAGCAAGTCATGTGACTTGGTAATAACACTTTTCATTGGTTCATTTCACTTTTGGTTTCCTAATGTTGTAAGACTAGGTCATATAATCTAAAATGAACACTTTTGATTGGTTGAGAACTCTTGTTTTTCCCAAATGATGAAAATCCCTCCTTCTTTCCTCACTCTGACTTTCATCATTGTGAGAGAAAGACCCTTTGTGATCGCTGAGCAATGGCTTCTTTAGTAGCTTCAGCTGGTGCTTCCCCACCACCTCCACCACATCCAAGGAAGAGTGGACCACCTGCTCAAGTTATAATTCAACAAGAAGAAGAAGAAGAGGAACAGGACGACGAGCACGAAGAGAGGCAGTTTTTGCCTGAGCAGCCCAGGACGTCTCACCGGAAAGAAAACTTCATTTGGCAATTTTTTAAAATTCCCAAAGGTCAGAAAAAAGTAAATGCAAGATACGTAACTTGCCTTATATGTCAAGATAGACTGTCCAGAGGAACCGAGAAAAAATACAGTTTCGGAAACTACACAATGCATCGCCATATGACTAGGTGGCATCCTAACAACTACAGTGCTGCACAGTTTCGGAACGACCTAGATAATCTCCCTATTATGGCCAGAAGATCTGTTGTACCGGAAGTAACGGGACCAGAGGGCAGGGAGATGGTGCCAAATATACAAATGAAATTTGGTGAAGTAAAACACACCTGCGTATTTTGCGATGGATTCATTTCCTACGGAGAAAAAAGCATCACTCTGATCAACAGAGCTATTGACTATCATATGCAAGTTTGTACGAAACGCCCAAAATAATAAATACTTCTTTTTTTGTTTTGCTGCTCCTGTTGAGCCCTTTACAATGAATCGTTTTCATTGCCCCCTCCAAGAAAAACCCAAAAAAATATAAAACTTCAGAAAAATTCAAAAAAAGTAAAAAAATGAAACCCATCATTTTGTTCCTTTGCAAATTAAATGTTTTAAGTGTTAAAACTTTATTCCAATCAAGATGACTTCAGGTGTGCCATACTTTTGTCATAAGTAAGACTGTTAGCGCTCTAGTTGTTCTTTAGAACACTCTGGGACATTCTGTCACTGGGCTATAGTTGGGCTACATCTGGCTGATATTTGGGCTACATTTGTTTTTTTTGTCTCTGGTGGCCATCTTTGGGCTACATTGGGCTACATTGGGCTACATTTGGGCTCTAACATATATATATAGCCCAATGTAGCCCAATATATATTTTTCAAAGTTAATTTTCGTAAAAACCACTGGAGGATATATCTTGAGACATAGCAAAGGCACATCGGGCTACCAGTCCCTACAATTTTGCCAAGTTTTGTGGAAATCCATTCAGCCGTTCGAGCTAAAAGTGAGTCCAACCGCCCTATGGAAAACTCAATGTTAAAAACACGTTTTGGGACCCCCCTTTTTTCTCGGCCCCCGCTTGACGAAACCCCCTCCAAACTCTCAGGGGACGCTCAGAAACAAAATGTGCCATTTTCCTGAAAATTTCAGCCAATTCCGTCCATCAACGCTAAAGTTATTCAACATAGAATTTTCAGAAATCCCTATTCAAAAAAATCCTAACTATATATACCTACTGGCGACCGCCAGTAGGTAATATATATATATATATATATATATATATATATATATATATATATATATATATATATATATATATATATATATACCTACTGGCGGTCGCCAGTAGGTATATATAGTTAGGATTTTTTTCCTATGGGATTTTTGAAAATTCTATGTCGAATAACTTTGGCGTTTGAGGACGGAATTGGCTGAAATTTTCATTTTCCTAGGTTTTCTGAGGGTGGTTGAGGAGGCCCATATGTGCGGAAAAAATACAAATTTAGTTTTCAAATTTTCGCGCGGTTAGCGTCCGGTGCGCGTACCGGGTAGCGCTCCGGAAAGCGTAAATCGTGAAAATTAGTAAAAAAAAAGTTACATTTAAAATTTGTTTATAGTGATCATAGTTAGGGTAGCTCTGAGAAGAGCTTTTGGGTCTGTGGTAGATTTAGGTACTTATAAGTAGGTATCAATACATAGTCTTAAATTCAGGATGAAAACTCTGTTCCCCTCATCTGAGGAAGTGAACTCCATCTTCTCTGTAGATATCTTGCATGTAGTAACGCAAGTTATTGTTGTAGATGGAGCCCATTCCATGGTCTCTCATGTAAGCTGAAACAGACTTATTTACATGCTTCCTCGATTTCTCAATTTGTGGACAAAATTCGTTTGACCACCTCCATTTCTGTCTTTGGCATATATTTGAATATACCAAGGCAGTTTGAGGAAAAAGTGCCATCAATTGCTCAAAGGTGTCCTTTAAAAGCATTTCCAGACCTACCCCAGTCAAAGTGCCCAAGTCATTTCCTCCGCAGTGCACAATTAACAGGTCAGGTTTTGGCAAATGCAAAAAGGTTTTCACCAATGGTATCAATTGGTGACATCTTAATCCTCTGTGGCCAATTAAGTTGATTTCCACATTTTGAAAATTGAGGTTGTGTAAATTTCTGTTATCAGCATACCTTTGAGCCCAGTAGATGTAACTATGTCCAACAATCCAGACAGAAAACATGGTGAGAGAAGGTTCTGCTGCAGTCAGATGAAGTGTGGTAATGAAATGGCAGTTGAAACAGTAGGAGTATGTAATGAAAAAAACTGGGGTCCCAAAACGCGTTTTTCCCATGCAATTTTCCATAGGGCGGTTGGACTCACTTTTAGCTCGAACGGCTGAATGGATTTCCACGAAAATTGCCAAAATTGTAGATATTGTTTGCCCGATGTGCCTTTGCTAGGTCTCAATATATGTGCTCCAGTGGATTTTGATAAATTAACGTTCAAAAAAATATATATATCTGTAACAGCGCTCCGGTTAGCGCCCCGGTTCGCGTACCGGACGCGTAACGGAACTTCGCGAAGCGAAGCTGATTGGCTCTTTGGTGTCTGTCAACATTCTAAACAGTCCGGAGCGGCCGCCTTCTTGTCTCTCGGTAGGATCGAGAGACAAGAGGAGGCCAAAACAAAGGGGGAAATGACCATAAGGGGGCATAGTAGATCCTACCTGACCCCCTAGGTTTGATGTGGAGGTTTTAAAAGGGCCCCGCGGGGCAAAAAAAAAATATCGTTTTTTTTGCGTGGGGAGCGTCCGGTACGCGCACCGGGAAGCGGTCCGGGGAGCCTACTATGGGGAAAAAAGAATGATGGACTTTTCAAATATTGTATGTTTATTGATTGTTCGTTTTGTTGTTTTTTTGTTTTTTTTTATTTAAGTAGCAATATGTAGGTACCAATGCAGAGTCAAAAAATTAATATACACCGTCTCCTTTGTAGATATCTTGCATGTTGTTTCAGAAGTTATTGTGGAATATGGAATCCATATCATAGTCTGTCAGGAAAGCAGAAAGAACATGGAGGCAGGAGATGAAAAAGAGATGTCAAATACACATTGGAGATAATATAGTTGGAGAAAGGAAGTAACTATGAGCAAAATTACTATGTAACATAAAAAAGTTGCACAGTATACTATAAGTCTGACTTTACATTATAATCAATTAGGTACTAGTTTATGAATTACATATAAAAATGATTAAAGTCTCGAACAATTTTTGATTATTAAATATAAATTTATTTTTGTGATTCTTTTTCCAAATTTAACAGAACATTTAACAACAAATTGTCGGAAATGTCCTCATTTTCAATGAGCGAATCTACTGCATCTACACATTGAACTAATTCATGGTCCCGTGATTCATTCATGAAATCTGAGTCATCATTGTCCTCAATAACTTTTTCTGTGTTGTTCTCCAGAACAATTTTGAAGGAAATAATCTGCTGTCCTTCCATTTTCTTCCTGTAATTTGCATAAAAAATAAATATATCAGTAGAGATAGGGCACTGTTGGGTTTAAGTTCAGACAGGTACTTGTGAGTTTATAACAGAGAAGTTATCTATGGGCACTGTATGGTTTCAGGCGTGAAGTAGTACTATTAAAAAGTGCCTGTGAAGAAGTCTAAGTAAATTCATAATTATGGCACAGAAACCTAAATCAATCCATAAATATAATAAACGAGCCTTTCTCAATGTCTAACTCTTACAGAGGGACAGTATATAACTATCTGAAAATGTTTTCCCAAATTAATTTAAAGTGCATAACATAGTTCTCCTTTCAAATTTATAAAATAACATCTTACCCTTTAAAAACAAGTTTAAGTTGTCAGTGAAAATTCACTTGCAATGTACTTCAGGAAGTAGTGGTCAAAATGGCTGTGTTTCTCTCTCTTTTTTTATATATATTCAGGTACATAACCAATCAAATGTCAGGTAAAAAAAGTAGAAAATGAAAGTAACATTTTAATTGGTTTTCAATTCCAACACTTCAGATGTGTTTTGTGAAGTAATTTACCTCAGGGTATTTAGAGAGGTCTACAGGCTAAATGGTTAAATGGAATTCCAACCAAATTTGTGAAAATGGTGGGGATTGGTATGTAGTATGAGCTAATCTATATTTGGTGAAAGTGTCTCCAGTGGTTTTTCTCTAAATTACTTTCCCACCTTTTTTAAGCGAGCGCTTCCCGGTGCGCGCCCCCGTACGTGAACCGGCAGCGTTACGGGAGTCCTCCATTTTGTGTTTCGGTAGGATTGAGATACAAGATGGAGGACAAATAATGTTCAGAATGGGTAGAAGGGGGCATGGTACACGTATCCTGACCCCCTAGGTTTTCTGAGGGTGGTTGAGGAGGCCCATATGTGCGGAAAAAAAAACACATTTTTTTTCAAATTTTCGCGCGGTTAGCGTCCGGTTCGCGTACCGGGTAGCGCTCCAGAAAGCATAAATCGTGAAAATTAGTAAAAAAAAAGTTACATTTAAAATTTGTTTATAGTGATCATAGTTAGGGTAGCTCTGAGAAGAGCTTTTGGGTCTGTGGTAGATTTAGGTACTTATAAGTAGGTACTAATACATAGTCTTTAATTCAGGATGAAAACTCTGTTCCCCTCATCTGAGAAGTGAACTCCATCTTCTCTGTAGATATCTTGCATGTAGTAACGCAAGTTATTGTTGTAGATGGAGCCCATTCCATGGTCTCTCATGTAAGCTGAAACAGACTTATTTACATGCTTCCTCGATTTCTCAATTTGTGGACAAAATTTGTTTGACCACCTCCATTTCTTTCTTTGGCATATATTTGAATATACCAAGGCAGTTTGAGGAAAAAGTGCCATCAATTGCTCAAAGGTGTCCTTTAAAAGCATTTCCAGACCTACCCCAGTCAAAGTGTCCAAGTCATTTCCTCCACAGTGCACAATTAACAGGTCAGGTTTTGGCAAATGCAAAAAGGTTTTCACCAATGGTATCAATTGGTGACATCTTAATCCTCTGTGGCCAATCCAGTTAATTTCCACATTTTGAAAATTGAGGTTGTGTAAATTTCTGTTATCAGCATACCTTTGAGCCCAGTAGATGTAACTATGTCCAACAATCCAGACAGAAAACATGGTGAGAGAAGGTTCTGCTGCAGTCAGATGAAGTGTGGTAATGAAATGGCAGTTGAAACAGTAGGAGTATGTAATGAAAAAAACTGGGGTCCCAAAACGCGTTTTTCCCATGCAATTTTCCATAGGGCGGTTGGACTCACTTTTAGCTCGAACGGCTGAATGGATTTCCACGAAAATTGCCAAAATTGTAGATATTGTTTGCCCGATGTGCCTTTGCTAGGTCTCAATATATGTGCTCCAGTGGATTTTGATAAATTAACGTTCAAAAAAATATATATATCTGTAACAGCGCTCCGGTTAGCGCCCCGGTTCGCGTACCGGACGCGTAACGGAACTTCGCGAAGCGAAGCTGATTGGCTCTTTGGTGTCTGTCAACATTCTAAACAGTCCGGAGCGGCCGCCATCTTGTCTCTCGGTAGGATCGAGAGACAAGAGGAGGCCAAAACAAAGGGGGAAATGACCATAAGGGGGCATAGTAGATCCTACCTGACCCCCTAGGTTTGATGTGGAGGTTTTAAAAGGGCCCCGCGGGGCAAAAAAAAAATATCGTTTTTTTTGCGTGGGGAGCGTCCGGTACGCGCACCGGGAAGCGGTCCGGGGAGCCTACTATGGGGAAAAAAGAATGATGGACTTTTCAAATATTGTATGTTTATTGATTGTTCGTTTTGTTGTTTTTTTTGTTTTTTTTTATTTAAGTAGCAATATGTAGGTACCAATGCAGAGTCAAAAAATTAATATACACCGTCTCCTTTGTAGATATCTTGCATGTTGTTTCAGAAGTTATTGTGGAATATGGAATCCATATCATAGTCTGTCAGGAAAGCAGAAAGAACATGGAGGCAGGAGATGAAAAAGAGATGTCAAATACACATTGGAGATAATATAGTTGGAGAAAGGAAGTAACTATGAGCAAAATTACTATGTAACATAAAAAAGTTGCACAGTATACTATAAGTCTGACTTTACATTATAATCAATTAGGTACTAGTTTATGAATTACATATAAAAATGATTAAAGTCTCGAACAATTTTTGATTATTAAATATAAATTTATTTTTGTGATTCTTTTTCCAAATTTAACAGAACATTTAACAACAAATTGTCGGAAATGTCCTCATTTTCAATGAGCGAATCTACTGCATCTACACATTGAACTAATTCATGGTCCCGTGATTCATTCATGAAATCTGAGTCATCATTGTCCTCAATAACTTTTTCTGTGTTGTTCTCCAGAACAATTTTGAAGGAAATAATCTGCTGTCCTTCCATTTTCTTCCTGTAATTTGCATAAAAAATAAATATATCAGTAGAGATAGGGCACTGTTGGGTTTAAGTTCAGACAGGTACTTGTGAGTTTATAACAGAGAAGTTATCTATGGGCACTGTATGGTTTCAGGCGTGAAGTAGTACTATTAAAAAGTGCCTGTGAAGAAGTCTAAGTAAATTCATAATTATAGCACAGAAACCTAAATCAATCCATAAATATAATAAACGAGCCTTTCTCAATGTCTAACTCTTACAGAGGGACAGTATATAACTATCTGAAAATGTTTTCCCAAATTAATTTAAAGTGCATAACATAGTTCTCCTTTCAAATTTATAAAATAACATCTTACCTTTTAAAAACAAGTTTAAGTTGGCAGTGAAAATGCACTTGCAATGTACTTCAGGAAGTAGTGGTCAAAATGGCTGTGTTTCTCTCTCTTTTTTTATATATATTCAGGTACATAACCAATCAAATGTCAGGTAAAAAAAGTAGAAAATGAAAGTAACATTTTAATTGGTTTTCAATTCCAACACTTCAGATGTGTTTTGTGAAGTAATTTACCTCAGGGTATTTAGAGAGGTCTACAGGCTAAATGGTTAAATGGAATTCCAACCAAATTTGTGAAAATGGTAGGGATTGGTATGTAGTATGAGCTAATCTATATTTGGTGAAAGTGTCTCCAGTGGTTTTTCTCTAAATTACTTTCCCACCTTTTTTAAGCGAGCGCTTCCCGGTGCGCGCCCCGGTACGTGAACCGGCAGCGTTACGGGAGTCCTCCATTTTGTGTTTCGGTAGGATTGAGATACAAGATGGAGGACAAATAATGTTCAGAATGGGTAGAAGGGGGCATGGTACACGTATCCTGACCCCCTAGGTTTTCTGAGGGTGGTTGAGGAGGCCCATATGTGCGGAAAAAAACCCACATTTTTTTTCAAATTTTCGCGCGGTTAGCGTCCGGTGCGCGTACCGGGTAGCGCTCCGGAAAGCATAAATCGTGAAAATTAGTAAAAAAAAAGTTACATTTAAAATTTGTTTATAGTGATCATAGTTAGGGTAGCTCTGAGAAGAGCTTTTGGGTCTGTGGTAGATTTAGGTACTTATAAGTAGGTACTAATACATAGTCTTTAATTCAGGATGAAAACTCTGTTCCCCTCATCTGAGAAGTGAACTCCATCTTCTCTGTAGATATCTTGCATGTAGTAACGCAAGTTATTGTTGTAGATGGAGCCCATTCCATGGTCTCTCATGTAAGCTGAAACAGACTTATTTACATGCTTCCTCGATTTCTCAATTTGTGGACAAAATTTGTTTGACCACCTCCATTTCTTTCTTTGGCATATATTTGAATATACCAAGGCAGTTTGAGGAAAAAGTGCCATCAATTGCTCAAAGGTGTCCTTTAAAAGCATTTCCAGACCTACCCCAGTCAAAGTGTCCAAGTCATTTCCTCCACAGTGCACAATTAACAGGTCAGGTTTTGGCAAATGCAAAAAGGTTTTCACCAATGGTATCAATTGGTGACATCTTAATCCTCTGTGGCCAATCCAGTTAATTTCCACATTTTGAAAATTGAGGTTGTGTAAATTTCTGTTATCAGCATACCTTTGAGCCCAGTAGATGTAACTATGTCCAACAATCCAGACAGAAAACATGGTGAGAGAAGGTTCTGCTGCAGTCAGATGAAGTGTGGTAATGAAATGGCAGTTGAAACAGTAGGAGTATGTAATGAAAAAAACTGGGGTCCCAAAACGCGTTTTTCCCATGCAATTTTCCATACGGCGGTTGGACTCACTTTTAGTTTGAACGGCTGAATGGATTTCCACGAAAATTGCCAAAATTGTAGATATTGTTTGCCCGATGTGCCTTTGCTAGGTCTCAATATATGTGCTCCAGTGGATTTTGAAAAATTAACGTTAAAAAAAATATATATATCTGTAACAGCGCTCCGGTTAGCGCCCCGGTGCGCGTACCGGACGCGTAACGGAACTTCGCGAAGCTGATTGGCTCTTTGGTGTCTGTCAACATCCTAAACAGTCCAGAGCGGCCGCCATCTTGTCTCTCGGTAGGATCGAGAGACAAGAGGAGGCCAAAACAAAGGGGGAAATGACCATAAGGGGGCATAGTAGATCCTACCTGACCCCCTAGGTTTGATGTGGAGGCTTTAAAAGGGCCCCGCGGGGCAAAAAAAAAAAATTTCGTTTTTTTTGAGTGGGGAGCGCCCGGTACGCGCACCGGGAAGCGGTCCGGGGAGCGTACTATGAGGAAAAAAGAATGATAGACTTTTCAAATATTGTATGTTTATTGATTGTTCGTTTTGTTGTTTTTTTTTGTTTTTTTTTATTTAACCACTTGGATGCTAAGGCCCTGGAAAGATTTACACTAAATTTCCATTGAAATCAATGGAAACTCCATGACGAGCTGAGCTCGTCAAGAGCGTCGAAGGGGTTAAGTAGCAATATGTAGGTACCAATGCAGAGTCAAAAAATTTATATACACCGTCTCCTTTGTAGATATCTTGCATGTTGTTTCAGAAGTTATTGTGGAATATGGAATCCATATCATAGTCTGTCAGGAAAGCAGAAAGAACATGGAGGCAGGAGATGAAAAAGAGATGTCAAATACACATTGGAGATAATATAGTTGGAGAAAGGAAGTAACTATGAGCAAAATTACTATGTAACATAAAAAAGTTGCACAGTATACTATAAGTCTGACTTTACATTATAATCAATTAGGTACTAGTTTATGAATTACATATAAAAATGAATAAAGTCTCGAACATTTTTTGATTATTAAATATTAATTTATTTTTGTGATTCTTTTTCCAAATTTAACAGAACATTTAACAACAAATTGTCGGAAATGTCCTCATTTTCAATCAGCGAATCTACTGCATCTACACATTGAACTAATCCATGGTCCCGTGATTCATTCATGAAATCTGAGTCATCATTGTCCTCAATAACTTTTTCTGTGTTGTTCTCCAGAACAATTTTGAAGGAAATATTCTGCTCTCATTCCATTTTCTTGCTGTAATTTGCATAAAAAATAAATATATCAGTAGAGATAGGGCACTGTTGGGTTTAAGTTCAGACAGGTACTTGTGAGTTTATAACAGAGAAGTTATCTATGGGCACTGTATGGTTTCAGGCGTGAAGTAGTACTATTAAAAAGTGCCTGTGAAGAAGTCTAAGTAAATTCATAATTATAGCACAGAAACCTAAATCAATCCATAATTATAATAAACGAGCCTTTCTCAATGTCTAACTCTTACAGAGGGACAGTATATAACTATCTGAAAATGTTTTCCCAAATTAATTTAAAGTGCATAACATAGTTCTCCTTTCAAATTTATAAAATAACATCTTACCTTTTAAAAACAAGTTTAAGTTGTCAGTGAAAATGCACTTGCAATGTACTTCAGGAAGTAGTGGTCAAAATGGCTGTGTTTCTTTCTCTTTTTTTATATATATTCAGGTACATAACCAATCAAATGTCAGGTAAAAAAAGTAGAAAATGAAAGTAACATTTTAATTGGTTTTCAATTCCAACACTTCAGATGTGTTTTGTGAAGTAATTTACCTCAGGGTATTTAGAGAGGTCTACAGGCTAAATGGTTAAATGGAATTCCAACCAAATTTGTGAAAATGGTAGGGATTGGTATGTAGTATGAGCTAATCTATATTTGGTGAAAGTGTCTCCAGTGGTTTTTCTGTAAATTACTGTCCCACCTTTTTTAAGCGAGCGCTTCCCGGTGCGCGCCCCGGTACGCGAACCGGCAGCGTTACGGGAGTCCTCCATTTTGTGTTTCGGTAGGATTGAGATACAAAATGGAGGGCAAATAATGTTCAGAATGGGTAGAAGGGGGCATGGTACACGTATCCTGACCCCCTAGGTTTTCTGAGGGTGGTTGAGGAGGCCCATATGTGCGAAAAAAAAACACATTTATTTTCAAATTTTCGCGCGCTTAGCGTCCGGTGCGCGTACCGGGTAGCGCTCCGGAAAGCTTAAATCGTGAAAATTAGTAAAAAAAAAGTTACATTTAAAATTTGTTTATAGTGATCATAGTTAGGGTAGCTCTGAGAAGAGCTTTTGGGTCTGTGGTAGATTTAGGTACTTATAAGTAGGTACCAATACATAGTCTTAAATTCAGGATGAAAACTCTGTTCCCCTCATCTGAGAAGTGAACTCCATCTTCTCTGTAGATATCTTGCATGTAGTAACGCAATTTATTGTTGTAGATGGAGCCCATTCCATGGTCTCTCATGTAAGCTGAAACAGACTTATTTACATGCTTCCTCGATTTCTCAATTTGTGGACAAAATTCGTTTGACCACCTCCATTTCTGTCTTTGGCATATATTTGAATATACCAAGGCAGTTTGAAGAAAAAGTGCCATCAATTGCTCAAAGGTGTCCTTTAAAAGCATTTCCAGACCTACCCCAGTCAAAGTGCCCAAGTCATTTCCTCCACAGTGCACAATTAACAGGTCAGGTTTTGGCAAATGCAAAAAGGTTTTCACCAATGGTATCAATTGGTGACATCTTAATCCTCTGTGGCCAATCCAGTTGATTTCCACATTTTGAAAATTGAGGTTGTGTACATTTCTGTTATCAGCATACCTTTGAGCCCAGTAGATGTAACTATGTCTAACAATCCAGACAGAAAACATGGTGAGAGAAGGTTCTGCTGCAGTCAGATGAAGTGTGGTAATGAAATGGCAGTTGAAACAGTAGGAGTTCTTTGAAAGATGTAATTTGAATGGTCAAGAAAAAATCATTTTATGAAAGATTGCACTGGATACGCAGGTGTACTGAGAGTTCAGAGTTCAATTGAAACATTGTTGTGTGAACTTGCAAACATCAGAGGTCTTTCAGGAGGTGGTTGCTATGGAAAAGAGGCAAACAGGGCAGAAGGGGGAAGGGTGTTGATTTGAAAAAAGTGAGGGAAGAGTTTTGATTGGGTGACATGAGAGATATGTGTGATGAATTACAGCATGTCTGTGCCTTTGTTGGTTGCAGCCTCTGGAGTGCATACCCTTTGCTCTGCTAAAGACAAAAGTGGTGTGTGTCTGAGACTGTTTTAAAACTCAAAAAGTATTTGCTAAGGTGAGAAAAGATTCATTTAATTTAAATAGAGAATAGTATGCTTTAAGGAGAAAATTATGAAGAAAGTTGTGTATTTAAAATGTTGCTTTGTGTCAAGTGTTTTACAAATAGATTTGGTTTCTTTGAGTTACATAGCCATGTTAAAAGTGACGCAAAAGTGGTGGAAGGGCCTTAAAAATACGCTTTCATGTGTGTTAGGGCATTTTAAGTCACTTCCCCATGAATGTGGGTAAATAAGTGATTTACTTGATGTGTTTAAAAACGTTTTTTGAAATCAATTAGGTTTCTTGATATGTACTGCTAGAGTTTCATAGGCTGCTTGAGGCATATTTACAAGGCCTTTGAGTCACTTTGATGTTATTTTCCCCATTTTATTTTAAGACATTTCCCCGTGGTGCAAAGTCCTTGTAAATACGCCCCCATGTGTGCTTGGCAAATTTAGACTTTGTTTCTTTGAGTTACATAGCCATGTTAAAAGTGATGCAAAAATGGTGCAAGGGCCTTAAAAATACGCTTTCATGTGTGTTAGGGCATTTTAAGCCACTTCCTCATGAATGTGGGAAAATAATTGGTTTATTTGATGTGTTTAAAAACGTTTTTTAAAGTCAATTAGGTTTCTTGATATGTACTGCTAGAGTTTCATAGGCTACCTGGGGCATATTTAGAAGGACTTTGAGTCACTTTGATGTTATTTTTCCCATTTTAATTTAAGACATTTCCCTATGGTGCAAGGTCCTTGTAAATACGCCCCCATGTGTACTTGGCAAATGGAGATTTTGTTTCTTTGAGTTACATAGCCATGTTAAAAGTGATGCAAAAATTGTGCAAGGGCCTTAAAAATACGCTTTCATGTGTGTTAGGGCATTTTAAGTCACTTCCTCATGAATGTGGGAAAATAATTGGTTTATTTGATGTGTTTAAAAACGTTTTTTGAAGTCAATTAGGTTTCTTGATATGTACTGCTAGAGTTTCATGGGCTGCCTGGGGCATATTTAGAAGGACTTTGAGTCACTTTGATGTTATTTTTCCCATTTTAATTTAAGACATTTCCCCGTGGTGCAAGGTCCTTGTAAATACGCCCCCATGTGTGCTTGGCAAATTTAGATTTTGTTTCTTTGAGTTACATAGCCATGTTAAAAGTGACGCAAAAATGGTGCAAGGGCCTTAAAAATACGCTTTCATGTGTGTTAGGGCATTTTAAGTCACTTCCCCATGAATGTGGGTGAATAATTAGTTTACTTCATGTGTTTAAAAATGTTTCTTGAAGTCAATTAGGTCTCTTGAAATGTACTGCTAGAGTTTCATAGGCTGATTGGGGCATATTTACAAGGCCTTTGAGTCACTTTGACGTTATTTTCCCCATTTTAATTTAAGTCATTTTCCTGTGGTGCAAGGTCCTTGTAAATACGCCCCCATGTGTCCTTGGCAAATTTAGATTTTGTTTCTTTGAGTTACATAGCCATGTTAAAAGTGACGCAAAAATGGCGCAAGGCCCTTAAAAATACGCTTTCATGTGTGTTAGGGCATTTTAAGTCACTTCCCCATGAATGTGGGTGAATAATTACTTTACTTGATGTGTTTAAAAACGTTTCTTGAAGTCATTTAAGTTTCTTGATATGTACTGCTAGAGTTTCATAGGCTGCTTGGGGCATATTTACAAGGCCTTTGAGTCACTTTGACGTTATTTTCCCCATTTTAATTTAAGTCATTTACCCGTGGTGCAAGGTCCTTGTAAATACGCCCCCATGTGTGCTTGGCAAATTTAGATTTTGTTTCTTTGAGTTACATAGCCATGTTAAAAGTGACGCAAAAATGGTGCAAGGGCCTTAAAAATACGCTTTCATGTGTGTTAGGGCATTTTAAGTCACTTCCCCATGAATGTGGTAGAATAAATATATTTATTTATTTCTAAATTTCATCTGCAACCCTGAGTAGGACTCACCTCAAACAAACCTCTGGATAGGCCACACCTTATCGGCATCCTGAATCATTCATTTAAAATGTTGGGGGCAGATTTATGATGGCCGTGTGCCTCTTTTGCGCCGCTGTTGCGTCACTTTTGTGACGCAGCAGTGGTGGAAAAGATGCACCATGTTGCAAGATAGGCCTCACTTCATCTGCAACAAGATACCGTCAGTTTAAACTGTATACATTTAGGACAGTGTAGGGGGCATGGAGAAGCTGAAGTTTCTGTAAGTGTCAAAGTTGTTGCATACAGTGCTCACCTTCTACGTACTCTTTCATATGCTAGACTACATCTGCACAATGAGATACCTAAGCAAAGGAAACACAGGTGATGTGATTGTGTAATGAGTAAAAGAAATTGCACGTTTTTCAATTACATCACCTGTGTTTCCTAATATTACGAATCACATTGTGCAGATGAGGTTTAGGCCTGTCCAGGGACACAGAGGAGGTCTGGCCTTTGTTCAAGAGTGCAGTGCACATGACTCACTTAATTGGTAGGCCTGCACATGTACTATCTACTCTGTACTCTTCAACAAGCCTAAATTTAATCTGTAACCCTGAGTAGGCCTCACCTCAAACAAACATCTGGATAGGCCACACCTTATCGGCATCCTGGATCAATCATTTAAAATGTTAGGGGCAGATTTATGATGGGTGTGCGCCTCTTTTGCGCCGCTGTGTGTCACTTTTGTGACGCACAGCGGCGCAAAAGATGCGCTATGTTTAGACATATTTACAACTTGATGCATCTAGGCAGATGTGTCACGCTGTAAAGTCCTGTGCCACATGAAACCTGCATCAGGTTTCATGTGGGCGTTTTGTTGCAGGGTGGGCATTCACTCAAAAAAGTTATGTGTAGGGAGCTACCCTTTCTGTCAGGAAAAGGACTGGGTCAATAACTCTAAGAAAAAAACAGGGTGCCTTTTCCTGATTCTGATGCCTTGTAGGTATACCACTCCTACCGGAGGTGGCAACCTATGTGTGAACAGGATTCGTGCAGTCTTGTTAAGGTTACCAAATTTACAACCATGAATTAACAACCTTTCAATGTTACACGGGACCACATATGAAGCATGGAAAGCAATCAAAAATGTTTAAAATTTGTAGTGCATTTATTCAAAAGAATTTCTTGTTTAAAAAGTCATAGTATCACAAAACAGTTTCAACAAAATTATTACACGGTATATGCTCAATGTATACAAACAATATTAATAACACATTTCATAAAAGACAATGTCAATTGTTAAAAAAAGGTTCTCCTTTATACAGTTTTGTTTCCAAAAAACATATTTATAGAAAAATAATAATAAAACACAAATATTAGGAACAAAAATGTCGACGCGGCGTTTCGGTGCCCCTGCTGTTCTTGCACCTTCTTCAGGACTTGTTCCCTGATTGGTCACATCTAAAAAGACATATATCATAGTATGTTTCATTAGGTCCCATCTACTAGTTTCAGTTACATATACTCAATACAGCATTTGATAAACCTAACATTTGGTAACCTCTCAAGTCTCTTATGCACATCCCACCTTAAGATTTGTTGCAACGCTATTGTTATACTTTCTGCAGTTATCTATAAATTGATAACCTTCTAGGCTTGGTGGTGGTATGGTGATGTTGTTTTACACCCGTAATAGATGACTGACCCAGTTTCATATTTCCTCTGCTGGACAGTCCCTTATCCCACCCATTGCTGAGATCTTTCTGTTGGTCATTTTCAAGTAGCCCTGAGGTCTGACATAGGAATCATTTCCCTTTTGCTCTGTGGTTTTTCCCACTGTCGGTCATTTAAATGCATTCGTAAGGTCTGGAATGAGATTTCTTTCCCTTTTTTTTCCCCAATCAGTTTCATTATCCAACTCACCCAGGTGCTATTCCCTGGAGCCTTTTGCTCATATGAGTCTGTTTAACCTCTGCTCATACTCTCGTTCCCTTTAGCTCTATGGGATTTCTTCTCAATCACTGTTCTTGGAGACTGTGGAAATTAACCACTTCAGTACTATAAAATAAAGAGACAATATTCATATATCTTCAATTTTCTCTTTTTTGTGACTATTTCCTGTTCAGTTTAAGAGTAAAAGTCAAATATATGCGCCTCACCGGTTTTTATTTCCAATTCTTATTTTGGTTATAAGGAGGACGCCTCTGGGAGCTCCCGTTCATGTGGGTTCAATACTCCACGCCCACGTCTAGGGATGGGATAATCTTTGTTAGTATATCTAGATTACTCCTTAATTTTATCTAAATAATCCTCTTTCCTATTGTTTTCCTTACCTTATTAAATATTTTGGAGTTATCAGTAGTCTGCCTCACTCATGGGGATGTTGATCTTTTGTTAGAAGCCTTTTTGACTTGGCCTGTGTTTAATGGGAAAGGGATACATTTTAAGGCTGAGTTTAAACAGTCTGTTTCCTTTAAAGAAAACATTCTTCTACTGGCAGCGCTAACCGAGCCCTGTTTTTACTTACTTGGTCAAGGGAGCTGAACTGCGTGGCGTCCTCCTTGTCTCTTGAGTCTTTTCCATCTACTGAAGCTACCTTGTGTCTGATCTTTATACTTGTCACAGATTGGTTCATTTTGGCTAATCACTAACACCTGTTTGTTGTTAATAGGTGCTGGTGTATTGTAACCCGATTTTGGTCGCCATCTTGTAGTGGGTTAAAGCCCTAGTTCTCTGCTTGCTTTTTGTTATAAAGATTATTTCTGTTCTATCTCTCAGGGTTTTTTTCAGGTTTCCTGAATGTATAGCTCCTGCTGATTATGTGGCTAATTCTGCTCTGACTTCACGATCATTCAACATCAACATCAACATCAACATCGTGAAGTCAGAGCAGAATTAGCCACATAATCAGCAGGAGCTATACATTCAGGAAACCTGAAAAAAACCCTGAGAGATAGAACAGAAATAATCTTTATAACAAAAAGCAAGCAGAGAACTAGGGCTTTAACCCACTACAAGATGGCGACCAAAATCGGGTTACAATACACCAGCACCTATTAACAACAAACAGGTGTTAGTGATTAGCCAAAATGAACCAATCTGTGACAAGTATAAAGATCAGACACAAGGTAGCTTCAGTAGATGGAAAAGACTCAAGAGACAAGGAGGACGCCACGCAGTTCAGCTCCCTTGACCAAGTAAGTAAAAACAGGGCTCGGTTAGCGCTGCCAGTAGAAGAATGTTTTCTTTAAAGGAAACAGACTGTTTAAACTCAGCCTTAAAATGTATCCCTTTCCCATTAAACACAGGCCAAGTCAAAAAGGCTTCTAACAAAAGATCAACATCCCCATGAGTGAGGCAGACTACTGATAACTCCAAAATATTTAATAAGGTAAGGAAAACAATAGGAAAGAGGATTATTTAGATAAAATTAAGGAGTAATCTAGATATACTAACAAAGATTATCCCATCCCTAGACGTGGGCGTGGAGTATTGAACCCACATGAACGGGAGCTCCCAGAGGCGTCCTCCTTATAACTAAAATAAGAATTGGAAATAAAAACCGGTGAGGCGCATATATTTGACTTTTACTCTTAAACTGAACAGGAAATAGTCACAAAAAAGAGAAAATTGAAGATATATGAATATTGTCTCTTTATTTTATAGTACTGAAGTGGTTAATTTCCACAGTCTCCAAGAACAGTGATTGAGAAGAAATCCCATAGAGCTAAAGGGAACGAGAGTATGAGCAGAGGTTAAACAGACTCATATGAGCAAAAGGCTCCAGGGAATAGCACCTGGGTGAGTTGGATAATGAAACTGATTGGGGAAAAAAAAGGGAAAGAAATCTCATTCCAGACCTTACGAATGCATTTAAATGACCGACAGTGGGAAAAACCACAGAGCAAAAGGGAAATGATTCCTATGTCAGACCTCAGGGCTACTTGAAAATGACCAACAGAAAGATCTCAGCAATGGGTGGGATAAGGGACTGTCCAGCAGAGGAAATATGAAACTGGGTCAGTCATCTATTACGGGTGTAAAACAACATCACCATACCACCACCAAGCCTAGAAGGTTATCAATTTATAGATAACTGCAGAAAGTATAACAATAGCGTTGCAACAAATCTTAAGGTGGGATGTGCATAAGAGACTTGAGAGGTTACCAAATGTTAGGTTTATCAAATGCTGTATTGAGTATATGTAACTGAAACTAGTAGATGGGACCTAATGAAACATACTATGATATATGTCTTTTTAGATGTGACCAATCAGGGAACAAGTCCTGAAGAAGGTGCAAGAACAGCAGGGGCACCGAAACGCCGCGTCGACATTTTTGTTCCTAATATTTGTGTTTTATTATTATTTTTCTATAAATATGTTTTTTGGAAACAAAACTGTATAAAGGAGAACCTTTTTTTAACAATTGACATTGTCTTTTATGAAATGTGTTATTAATATTGTTTGTATACATTGAGCATATACCGTGTAATAATTTTGTTGAAACTGTTTTGTGATACTATGACTTTTTAAACAAGAAATTCTTTTGAATAAATGCACTACAAATTTTAAACATTTTTGATTGCTTTCCATGCTTCATATGTGGTCCCGTGTAACATTGAAAGGTTGTTAATTCATGGTTGTAAATTTGGTAACCTTAACAAGACTGCACGAATCCTGTTCACACATAGGTTGCCACCTCCGGTAGGAGTGGTATACCTACAAGGCATCAGAATCAGGAAAAGGCACCCTGTTTTTTTTTTTTTTTCTTAGGGTGGGCATTCACTTGCATGAAAGCCCTGTAAAAGTAACACAGTGAAATTTACAAGATTTCACTGAGTCAGCTTTATGGCATTGCTGAATCAAATCCTTACGCCTGTTTGAAACAGGCATAAGGAGTGACGCACCATGCAACTTGTGGCTTGCCCCTGTGCATTGCAGTAGACATGTCGCGCTTACAACGTGATTCCTGCAATGCGCCGCTTTTGTGGCACAGATGCATGACGCATCTGTGCTGTTTTTGCTCAATGGTGCACCGCATTGTAAATGCGGCACATCATGGGTGGCAGAGCAGCGGCGCACGTTAACTGGTGCATCCCTGGGGATGCGCCAGTTAACATAAATCTGCCCCTTTACATTTAAGTATGAGCAGGGGACACAGAGTCGGTGAGGCTTATCCAAGGTTAAGAAGAGATGAGTCCTGTTCACTGAAAACTTGGACATAGGCCTCACCTCCTCAGCATCGCATGGTTAAATAATATCTGCAAAATGTTACTCTTGTTAAACAATTTTACTATTATAGTCTCTGAGATTTCTCTCTTACTCTGCAACATCTCATTGTTGTTCTCTTTCTTTAAAGATAACGACAACATCAAGCATGAGTGATAATGAGCAATCTGTTGATCTCGATCTTATCATTGAACTTGTCATTGAAACGTCAGTGGAAGTATATCCCTTGGATGATTTAAATCCTGTGGATGAAGACGAATATGATGAGGATGCCGATTTGTCAGAATTGTATGACATAGGGTGGGAAGCTGACCTGCTCGAGCCTATGGAACTATAAAGACTTATTTTTAAAAGTTACTGGAAATGAAAAGTAACCATGTTAACCGTTTTATTTCAAATTAAATACAACTTCAAAAACAGCTTGTGTGAAGTGTCTTTAATAAAATAGTGAAATATGCTAATAAAATTAGTTCAGATTCACATATAAAAGAGCACAGGTCAAATGTAAAAGCATTCAATTTCTTTGCTACTATTTGTGAGTTTTAAATTTGCCAATGCACTAAAAATGATTGTATGTAGAATTGACAACTAGTATGTTAATTTTTTGACGACTGTTATTGATTTACTGTTTGGTAATAGTGGTTAATAACATTGTTATTATATTTTACCACAGATTCAACTGCACATCATTTCAAAATTACACAATGCCATCGAAGGAAAGAAGGAGAAAGGCTACAAAACGTCAAAGACAGCAGCTTACTACATGCTTGCAGCAGTCCTCTACAATAAAAACTCGTCAAGTCACCAAGAAAGCTCCGGGTAAGACAACGAAATCATTCCTAAGAAACATTTGCAGAAAAAAAAGTATCACTACAGAACATGTTTTAGTCCAGAAAAAGAGAGCCAATTTAAACGGAAAGGAAAGGCCAATCAAAACTGTTACTGCTAGAGCAGGAGATAACTCTGTGCATGGTAGTAGAAGGAAAAATCAGTTTAGGGACATTCGTAGACGAATGTTCCGCAACAGGATAATTGGCAATTTGTTAAAAAATACTAAGAAAGGTCAACAGAAAGTGGCTTTTTATAAAAGAAAGAAAAATATTGAGAAAATTATTGATCAGGCATTCGAAATTAAGCGAAAGTTATTTATTTTGATAATCAATAGAATTAGGAAACTAAACAAGGCAATTTATGATTTCAAATCAAATAGTAGATGGAAAAGAACAGTTATTCGTAGTAATTTTTGTGAAGTTTTTTCAGGAGAATGGATGCATAGTTCAAGTTGTGAGGCATTTTTTAATGAGGAGAGTTATTTCCAGGATAATGATTTGGTGCATGCAGTTGACACCAGTGGTCGAGCTTATGAGGTGAAAGATGGTTGTCCGGTTGAAAAAGAAAAACTTGTGACAACAGAGGCAGAAGAGGTGTTAGGTAATGAGGTTTTAGGAAAACGTCCTAAGGGACCAGTGTATACCTGGAAGTGTAGTAGTATTTGCAGTGTGCGACAGGATTCCATCAATTTGCTTTGTGATTTTCTACGGACATTTAATAAGAAAAGTTTGAAACAGAAAATGAAGTTGTTGCAAGAATTAGATCCTTGCAGAGTGAGAGAAGTGACAGGTTTGCATGGTCATTCACTGGCTTGTCTTTCCAGGAAAGTATGCCAGGGTGTTTTTCATCATTTCAGGATGCTAGCAGTGCATCATAATAAAGTGAGGAAATTTGTTAGAATGTTGTATTATGCTAAGAGTCCAGCAATTATGCTTAAACAATTATGCACTGCTCTTTTGCATAGTTCAGAAGTAGATGTGAAGAATATTTGTGCAGAAATTGAGTTTTGTTACTTTGCAAGTAAAGAGGAGAATGTTGAAATTAACCCAGAAGAAGAAGGTAATGTGGAAGAGAGTGTACAGATTTCCAGTACAGATAATTTTCAGAAGGAAATTGCCACGTTTCAGGTAAAATCAAGTGAGAGGCCTAATTTCACTTGTGTGTGTTGTTGACGCACTTATTATAAGAATCAGACTAAGTTAGTGGATTTATATGCAAAAAGTGAAAGGGAAAATAATAGTGAATGGAAGGATTTCGCAACATACTTGATGGTAGAAAATTGTTTTGATTTGGGAACGGATCTACGTGTGTGTACTTATTGTTGTTGCAAATTAAATCAAAACCGGATGCCTGCTAGAGCGATTCATAATAATCTGGAATTGGTTGACATTCCTTCTGAATTGAAGCATTTAAATACTTATGAATCTATTTTGATTCAAAGTGTCCATCCCTTTCAGGCTATTGTACGAATGGAGCCAAAGATTGGGAAATTGCCTCCATCAGATTTACAGAGAGGATTAAAGGGAAGAGTTGTTTATTTGCCTCTAGATTTGAAGAAAAACATTAATACAATTGGAGTAGAGAAAGTGGAAGAGGAACCTCTGATTATCTTAGTTAACGGGGTTCCGACAAAGAGTAAGAAAATTTGGCAAGATTTAGTGGATGTTAGGAAAGTCAAAAAGGCAACATTGTATTTGATGAAAAACAATCAGCACTACAGGAATGTATGTGTTGCAGAAGAGGAAGTAAGTGAAGAAGAGGACAGCGATTTGTGTGCTGGACAAATTGAGAAAGTAGAAGCCTCTAAAAATGAAGAAATATATGAACATTATAGTGTTCATCCTTTGCATTCCAAGGAAGTCATGGGGAATGCTATTGAGTTGTTTCAAATGAAACAAGCCAAAGGGAGTCCCATTAGTGTTTGGGAGGAAAGTTTGGAAGCTCGGTGTTTCCCACAGCTATTTCCAACAGGTCAAGGAGGAAGATATGATGAGCGACCTCATCAAATTCCTGCTTCTGAATACCGGACTTTACGATTGTATGCAGAAGATCCGAGGTTTCGTCAATGCATTCCCTATTTGTTTCATCTACTGTTTGAAAGTGATCTGTCTGGACTGTCATATGCAGTGAACCACATTTTGAAAAGTGGTGTACAGATGCAAAATATCTCGGCAAGGGACTTTATGGATAAAGTCAATGTGCAAGACAGTATTTTGGATTCTCACCTGATTAATCTCATGGCGTGTCAGCGTGGTACTAATGAGTGCTGGTACCGTCGTCATGGTGATTTAAAATGTATGCTGAGGAACTTAGGAACTCCCACATGGTTCCTCACTCTCAGCTGTGCCGAGTATGGCTGGGAAGACTTACTTGAATTTCTACGAGAGGCAAATGGAAACATTGAAAATATCGAATTCAAGACACTCGGAGAACTGTGCTCTTTGGATCCAGTGAATGTATGCAGGTACTTCAATCATAGATTTGAAGCTATGATGTCTTTCATCATGAACAAGAAGAATCCACCTCTTGGAGAGGTGTTGGATTTCTTCTGGAGAAAGGAGTACCAAGCAAGAGGTGCTCCTCATATACATATGCTGCTATGGATCAAAGATGCACCCAAATTTGGAACAGATCCGGATGACTTAGTGATGAGTTTCATAGAACAGTATTCTACATGTGCTGTTCCAAACACAAAGGAAGACAAAAGCCTAAGAGAACAAGTTTTACGCTTCCAAAGCCATCGTTGTGGAAAGTGCTGTCGTCGTAAATTCAGAAACAAGGACAAGTTCTACACAAAATGTCGTTTCGCCTTTCCACGACCGGTGATTTCTAAAGGAAGAGTGAACAGTTTGATGTCTTCGCTGCGACATAATGTGACGAGGAAATCACCCAAAAATACATACAATTTGAAAAGGAACGAAGAGTCCAAGTACATCAACGACTACAACCCAGTGATTTTGTCCATGTGGAATGCTAACATGGATATACAGTTTGTGGCTGATAACTGTATGGCTGTGGCTCGGTATGTGACATCTTACATCACCAAAAAAGAAAAGACAGAATTGAAGGATATGTGGGAGGACATTTCCCATGAAAAGAGCCTCAGTAAGAAGTTGTACAGTTTCAGTCTGAAGATGTTGTCGCATCGAGAAATCGGAGCTTACAAATGTTCTGACCGGTTGTCTTCAGCAAGTCTCTATGCCAAATCTAGGAGTATCATTTGGGCGAGTCTTGGTCTTGCTGCAAGGCGTAATCGAGTTCTGAAACCTGTGCGGGAAATTGAGTATTTGGCGGAAAAGGAGCCAAACAGTACCGATATTTTGAAGACCAACATGTTGGATACATATTATCCAAATAGAAGCAGTCACCTCGAGAATGTTTGTCTGTATGAGGTTCTACAAAATTACATATTCAAGAGGAACATCAAAGAAGATATTGATAAATGAGTGTATGCTGTAATTGGAAGTGAGGGATGTCTGGTCAAGCAAAGAAAATGCCACTTGGTAAACCATCGAAAATTGAGTGGCGAATCTCCTGAAAGAAAAGATTTTTTTCTATTTAGCACTTTTGCAACTTTTCAAGCCTTGGCCTGCAGAAGAGGAACTGCTTGGAGATTTCCTCTGTTACGAAGACTCTTTCAATGCCACCAAGGAGACCATAGAATGTCCTGTTTTTCCCAAATATCTAGAAATGTTGAATGTGGAAATCGAGCAGGAAGCAACGATTGCAGCCGAGATTGCTAGAGACAGTTCTCAGGACAGTCAGAGTTCTGTTTCATTGAGTCAGGATCCACTAGGAGGACCAGTTATCGAAAATGAAGCTGCCACTGCCATGATTGAAGTGGAAAGAGCCATGGCACATGCTCAGGAGGATGCGGTTAACTTAGAAGACTTGGAAAGACAACTCAACGTTGAGCAGAGGAAAATATATGACGAAGTTACCAACCAAATTGATCATGGATTAAGTCATGAGAAGAAAGAGTGCTCATGTACGTCGTTGAAGCCTGTCCGACTGTACGTGAGTGGAGAAGCGGGAACTGGAAAAAGTTTCCTCATTGAAGCAATTTCATGTTATTTGCAGAAAAGGACTGAGTCATCGCTGTCTTGTGTTGTCACCGCTCCAACTGGACTGGCAGCACATAACATTAAAGGTATTACTTTGCATCGTCTACTGATGCTGCCAGTGGAGCATGATAACAAATTACAATACCACAAGTTATCTGGAGATGCTTGTTGTGAATTTTCCAGAGTATTGAGGAAAATGAAACTTCTTATCATTGACGAAGTAAGCATGGTTTCCAATATCATACTTGCCTTTGTGCATTTGAGAATGCAAGAAGTTCTCAAAACAGAGTATGATGTGTTATTTGGTGGCAAACACATCATTGTTTTCGGTGATCTTCTGCAGCTGACACCAGTGAAAGGACAACCTGTGTTCAAAATGCTCACGCATGAAGATACCAGGAAGTGCCTAGGGAGCATTGGCAACGTCAATATATGGTTAAACTTCAATTATGCTGAACTGCGTGAAAATATGCGTCAAGCGAAGGATGAAGATTATAAGAATATTCTACAAGATGTTAGAATCGGAAAAGTGACCGAGCATGGGAAAGAAGCTTTACATGCACGATTACTGTCAAATTTGTATCCAGAAGAAGACGTTATGCCTGAGAATATTTTTCGGAAAATTACTGAGAAGAAATCTGGAATATGTTTGATGCCAACTCTTGCAGAATGTGCCATCTTCAACAATAACATGTTGAATTTAGAAAACCAAGAGATTGTGAAACTGGAAGCTATTGACAGAATAGAGCATATGGGAGCAACAATTATGTTGTCTGAGAATTTGAAATCTAAATTGGATTCATTAGAGAAGACTATATCTAAAACTGCTGGTTTTGGAAAGACTCTGAATGTGTGCTTAAATTGCCGTATATTTTAAGAAGGAATTTAGATGTTGAAAGAGGTCTGGTAAATGGATCAATGGGTAATGTTGTTGATTTTGAGAAATACAGAAATAGAGATGGAATTGAATTTTTAAAAATTAAATTTGATGGCATTGAGGAAGTACAGCTAATTGGTCGTTGCTCTGCTAGGTTTTTGCTTGTAAAAGACTTATATGTTCGCCGTAAGCAGTTTCCTGTTTGCTTGGCATATGCGGTGACAATCCATAAATCGCAAGGTTTAAGTGTAGACAGTGCATTGGTGAATATTGGCAGTTCTGTGTTCAAGGAGGGTATGGCATATGTGGCATTGTCACGAGTCAGAACATTATCGGGATTGTACTTGATTGAGTGTGATGTCACAAACATTTGTGCGGATCTAGATTGTGTTAAGGAATACAATAGGTTAAGAAGAGAGTATGCGCCACATTTGCCTCAATATCCTTTGTTTGAGAAACGTGTGGTAGGCCGGAAACGAAGAAATGTGACCAATAGTAGGGAGGTTGTAGCAAAAAGACGAAAAGTCGATGAACCCGAAATTATAATAATAATTATAATATAATATGGTGTCAACTGCTATGCTAATGTAGTGGTTAATGTTGTATTTTCTCTAGAAACTTTAAAAGAAGAGATTGTGGTGAATTCGGATCAAAGATTTTGCAGTTTGTTGAATTCTGTGTTAGAGAAATGTAGCACTGATAGAACAAAAATAGAAAGTGTGTCTGAAATTCGAAATCTATTAGACAAATGTTCAGGTCAAACGCAATTCTCTCAAAATATTCAGCAAGATTGTCAGGAGTTTTTAATGTATATGCTTGATGTATTGCAAGATGAAGGTGTAGATGTAGATCATCTGTTTGGCCTTTCTTAATGGCAGCATGACTGCGAGAACTGTAGGGTATCAAGTACTACTAGTGTAGACTCAGAAAGATTTATATATTTAACTTTGCCAGACAGTAAATCAGTGTCCTTTAATAAGCTAGTAAAAGCAGCTTATCACAACATGGAGTGTAGCCAATGTAAGTCTGTATTGTTGTCCACATTATTTATACGAACATATGGCCATTATGTCATTTTAATGTTCCAACGATGTAGGCCTGATGGAACAAAATTGACAACTTTAATTAAAAATTTTGTGGCTTCGAAGTTGTCAATATCAGGAAGGACTTTTGTAACTGCAGCAATTATATATCATGACGGTCCTTCAACAACATCAGGACATTACACAGCTTATTTGAAGTGTAGAAACGGCTGGTCATTCTGCAATGATTCTGTTTTAACTTTAAAAAAAAAATTGCCTTTTGACCTTAAAAATTCTTACCTGGTGTTTTTACAACCAACATTTTAGAGAAAGAATCTCGGGATTTGCTCTGAGGAATTTCAAGAGGTTTTAATGGCTCCTACACTATTTGGCCTTGAGGATAAGTGTAGTACAGAGTAAAAAGTTATTTTTGAGTTTTAAGTAGTTCATGAAAAAAAAGAAGGTTTTCTTACAGAAAGTGGTGGGCACGGATTAGTTAAAGGACAACAGAGTATTTCCCAAAGCAAGCGGTATTCTTACCATAACACTTGACGTCATGGAAAAATAACTGCACTTTGAATGAGTTCAGAAACACTGTTTCTTTTAATAAGCTAATTCAAGCAGGCAATCAAAACATGGAGTAGAGGTAATGTAAGTCTGCAATGATGTCCACATTTTTTGAACAAACTTTTGGTTATAATGTCATTTAAAAATTCCAACTATATAAACCTGATGAAAGTAAGTTTTCAACATTAATTACAAATGTTGTGGCTACAAAGTCGTTGATTTTAGGAAGAACATTTCTAACTGCAGCTATTATATGACATGATGGTCCTTTGACAACATCCACTTATTACACAGCTTATTGAAAATGTAAAAAAAGCTGATGTTTCGGAAATGATTCACATTTGACTATGAAACAATGTTGCCTTTTGACTTAAAAATATTCTTACTTTCTGTTTTCAGAAGAAAGAATTTTGGGTAGGTAACTGGCCTATAATGATTCTAGGAGTTGATATAATTTAATGTACTGTTTTAAATTGCTTTGTGATTAAAGTGATGTAGAGAATTAAATAATTGTAGTAGTCATAGAGGTAGTGTAAGTGTGCCTCATAGTAAGCTCTTTGGTGTCTGTCAACATCCTAAACAGTCCAGAGCGGCCGCCATCTTGTCTCTCGGTAGGATCGAGAGACAAGAGGAGGCCAAAACAAAGGGGGAAATGACCATAAGGGGGCATAGTAGATCCTACCTGACCCCCTAGGTTTGATGTGGAGGCTTTAAAAGGGCCCCGCGGGGCAAAAAAAAAAAATTCGCTTTTTTTGCGTGGGGAGCGCCCGGTACGCGCACCGGGAAGCGGTCCGGGGAGCGTACTATGAGGAAAAAAGAATGATAGACTTTTCAAATATTGTATGTTTATTGATTGTTCGTTTTGTTGTTTTTTTTTGTTTTTTTTTATTTAACCACTTGGATGCTAAGGCCCTGGAAAGATTTACACTAAATTTCCATTGAAATCAATGGAAACTCCATGACGAGCTGAGCTCGTCAAGAGCGTCGAAGGGGTTAAGTAGCAATATGTAGGTACCAATGCAGAGTCAAAAAATTAATATACACCGTCTCCTTTGTAGATATCTTGCATGTTGTTTCAGAAGTTATTGTGGAATATGGAATCCATATCATAGTCTGTCAGGAAAGCAGAAAGAACATGGAGGCAGGAGATGAAAAAGAGATGTCAAATACACATTGGAGATAATATAGTTGGAGAAAGGAAGTAACTATGAGCAAAATTACTATGTAACATAAAAAAGTTGCACAGTATACTATAAGTCTGACTTTACATTATAATCAATTAGGTACTAGTTTATGAATTACATATAAAAATGAATAAAGTCTCGAACAATTTTTGATTATTAAATATTAATTTATTTTTGTGATTCTTTTTCCAAATTTAACAGAACATTTAACAACAAATTGTCGGAAATGTCCTCATTTTCAATCAGCGAATCTACTGCATCTACACATTGAACTAATCCATGGTCCCGTGATTCATTCATGAAATCTGAGTCATCATTGTCCTCAATAACTTTTTCTGTGTTGTTCTCCAGAACAATTTTGAAGGAAATATTCTGCTCTCATTCCATTTTCTTGCTGTAATTTGCATAAAAAATAAATATATCAGTAGAGATAGGGCACTGTTGGGTTTAAGTTCAGACAGGTACTTGTGAGTTTATAACAGAGAAGTTATCAATGGGCACTGTATGGTTTCAGGCGTGAAGTAGTACTATTAAAAAGTGCCTGTGAAGAAGTCTAAGTAAATTCATAATTATAGCACAGAAACCTAAATCAATCCATAATTATAATAAACGAGCCTTTCTCAATGTCTAACTCTTACAGAGGGACAGTATATAACTATCTGAAAATGTTTTCCCAAATTAATTTAAAGTGCATAACATAGTTCTCCTTTCAAATTTATAAAATAACATCTTACCTTTTAAAAACAAGTTTAAGTTGTCAGTGAAAATGCACTTGCAATGTACTTCAGGAAGTAGTGGTCAAAATGGCTGTGTTTCTCTCTCTTTTTTTATATATATTCAGGTACATAACCAATCAAATGTCAGGTAAAAAAAGTAGAAAATGAAAGTAACATTTTAATTGGTTTTCAATTCCAACACTTCAGATGTGTTTTGTGAAGTAATTTACCTCAGGGTATTTAGAGAGGTCTACAGGCTAAATGGTTAAATGGAATTCCAACCAAATTTGTGAAAATGGTAGGGATTGGTATGTAGTATGAGCTAATCTATATTTGGTGAAAGTGTCTCCAGTGGTTTTTCTGTAAATTACTGTCCCACCTTTTTTAAGCGAGCGCTTCCCGGTGCGCGCCCCGGTACGCGAACCGGCAGCGTTACGGGAGTCCTCCATTTTGTGTTTCGGTAGGATTGAGATACAAAATGGAGGGCAAATAATGTTCAGAATGGGTAGAAGGGGGCATGGTACACGTATCCTGACCCCCTAGGTTTTCTGAGGGTGGTTGAGGAGGCCCATATGTGCGAAAAAAAAACACATTTATTTTCAAATTTTCGCGCGCTTAGCGTCCGGTGCGCGTACCGGGTAGCGCTCCGGAAAGCTTAAATCGTGAAAATTAGTAAAAAAAAAGTTACATTTAAAATTTGTTTATAGTGATCATAGTTAGGGTAGCTCTGAGAAGAGCTTTTGGGTCTGTGGTAGATTTAGGTACTTATAAGTAGGTACCAATACATAGTCTTAAATTCAGGATGAAAACTCTGTTCCCCTCATCTGAGAAGTGAACTCCATCTTCTCTGTAGATATCTTGCATGTAGTAACGCAATTTATTGTTGTAGATGGAGCCCATTCCATGGTCTCTCATGTAAGCTGAAACAGACTTATTTACATGCTTCCTCGATTTCTCAATTTGTGGACAAAATTCGTTTGACCACCTCCATTTCTGTCTTTGGCATATATTTGAATATACCAAGGCAGTTTGAAGAAAAAGTGCCATCAATTGCTCAAAGGTGTCCTTTAAAAGCATTTCCAGACCTACCCCAGTCAAAGTGCCCAAGTCATTTCCTCCACAGTGCACAATTAACAGGTCAGGTTTTGGCAAATGCAAAAAGGTTTTCACCAATGGTATCAATTGGTGACATCTTAATCCTCTGTGGCCAATCCAGTTGATTTCCACATTTTGAAAATTGAGGTTGTGTACATTTCTGTTATCAGCATACCTTTGAGCCCAGTAGATGTAACTATGTCTAACAATCCAGACAGAAAACATGGTGAGAGAAGGTTCTGCTGCAGTCAGATGAAGTGTGGTAATGAAATGGCAGTTGAAACAGTAGGAGTTCTTTGAAAGATGTAATTTGAATGGTCAAGAAAAAATCATTTTATGAAAGATTGCACTGGATACGCAGGTGTACTGAGAGTTCAGAGTTCAATTGAAACATTGTTGTGTGAACTTGCAAACATCAGAGGTCTTTCAGGAGGTGGTTGCTATGGAAAAGAGGCAAACAGGGCAGAAGGGGGAAGGGTGTTGATTTGAAAAAAGTGAGGGAAGAGTTTTGATTGGGTGACATGAGAGATATGTGTGATGAATTACAGCATGTCTGTGCCTTTGTTGGTTGCAGCCTCTGGAGTGCATACCCTTTGCTCTGCTAAAGACAAAAGTGGTGTGTGTCTGAGACTGTTTTAAAACTCAAAAAGTATTTGCTAAGGTGAGAAAAGATTCATTTAATTTAAATAGAGAATAGTATGCTTTAAGGAGAAAATTATGAAGAAAGTTGTGTATTTAAAATGTTGCTTTGTGTCAAGTGTTTTACAAATAGATTTGGTTTCTTTGAGTTACATAGCCATGTTAAAAGTGACGCAAAAGTGGTGGAAGGGCCTTAAAAATACGCTTTCATGTGTGTTAGGGCATTTTAAGTCACTTCCCCATGAATGTGGGTAAATAAGTGATTTACTTGATGTGTTTAAAAACGTTTTTTGAAATCAATTAGGTTTCTTGATATGTACTGCTAGAGTTTCATAGGCTGCTTGAGGCATATTTACAAGGCCTTTGAGTCACTTTGATGTTATTTTCCCCATTTTATTTTAAGACATTTCCCCGTGGTGCAAAGTCCTTGTAAATACGCCCCCATGTGTGCTTGGCAAATTTAGACTTTGTTTCTTTGAGTTACATAGCCATGTTAAAAGTGATGCAAAAATGGTGCAAGGGCCTTAAAAATACGCTTTCATGTGTGTTAGGGCATTTTAAGCCACTTCCTCATGAATGTGGGAAAATAATTGGTTTATTTGATGTGTTTAAAAACGTTTTTTAAAGTCAATTAGGTTTCTTGATATGTACTGCTAGAGTTTCATAGGCTACCTGGGGCATATTTAGAAGGACTTTGAGTCACTTTGATGTTATTTTTCCCATTTTAATTTAAGACATTTCCCTATGGTGCAAGGTCCTTGTAAATACGCCCCCATGTGTACTTGGCAAATGGAGATTTTGTTTCTTTGAGTTACATAGCCATGTTAAAAGTGATGCAAAAATTGTGCAAGGGCCTTAAAAATACGCTTTCATGTGTGTTAGGGCATTTTAAGTCACTTCCTCATGAATGTGGGAAAATAATTGGTTTATTTGATGTGTTTAAAAACGTTTTTTGAAGTCAATTAGGTTTCTTGATATGTACTGCTAGAGTTTCATGGGCTGCCTGGGGCATATTTAGAAGGACTTTGAGTCACTTTGATGTTATTTTTCCCATTTTAATTTAAGACATTTCCCTGTGGTGCAAGGTCCTTGTAAATACGCCCCCATGTGTGCTTGGCAAATTTAGATTTTGTTTCTTTGAGTTACATAGCCATGTTAAAAGTGACGCAAAAATGGTGCAAGGGCCTTAAAAATACGCTTTCATGTGTGTTAGGGCATTTTAAGTCACTTCCCCGTGAATGTGGGTGAATAATTAGTTTACTTCATGTGTTTAAAAACGTTTCTTGAAGTCAATTAGGTCTCTTGAAATGTACTGCTAGAGTTTCATAGGCTGCTTGGGGCATATTTACAAGGCCTTTGAGTCACTTTGACGTTATTTTCCCCATTTTAATTTAAGTCATTTTCCTGTGGTGCAAGGTCCTTGTAAATACGCCCCCATGTGTCCTTGGCAAATTTAGATTTTGTTTCTTTGAGTTACATAGCCATGTTAAAAGTGACGCAAAAATGGCGCAAGGCCCTTAAAAATACGCTTTCATGTGTGTTAGGGCATTTTAAGTCACTTCCCCATGAATGTGGGTGAATAATTACTTTACTTGATGTGTTTAAAAACGTTTCTTGAAGTCATTTAAGTTTCTTGATATGTACTGCTAGAGTTTCATAGGCTGCTTGGGGCATATTTACAAGGCCTTTGAGTCACTTTGACGTTATTTTCCCCATTTTAATTTAAGTCATTTACCCGTGGTGCAAGGTCCTTGTAAATACGCCCCCATGTGTGCTTGGCAAATTTAGATTTTGTTTCTTTGAGTTACATAGCCATGTTAAAAGTGACGCAAAAATGGTGCAAGGGCCTTAAAAATACGCTTTCATGTGTGTTAGGGCATTTTAAGTCACTTCCCCATGAATGTGGTAGAATAAATATATTTATTTATTTCTAAATTTCATCTGCAACCCTGAGTAGGACTCACCTCAAACAAACCTCTGGATAGGCCACACCTTATCGGCATCCTGAATCATTCATTTAAAATGTTGGGGGCAGATTTATGATGGCCGTGTGCCTCTTTTGCGCCGCTGTTGCGTCACTTTTGTGACGCAGCAGTGGTGGAAAAGATGCACCATGTTGCAAGATAGGCCTCACTTCATCTGCAACAAGATACCGTCAGTTTAAACTGTATACATTTAGGACAGTGTAGGGGGCATGGAGAAGCTGAAGTTTCTGTAAGTGTCAAAGTTGTTGCATACAGTGCTCACCTTCTACGTACTCTTTCATATGCTAGACTACATCTGCACAATGAGATACCTAAGCAAAGGAAACACAGGTGATGTGATTGTGTAATGAGTAAAAGAAATTGCACGTTTTTCAATTACATCACCTGTGTTTCCTAATATTACGAATCACATTGTGCAGATGAGGTTTAGGCCTGTCCAGGGACACAGAGGAGGTCTGGCCTTTGTTCAAGAGTGCAGTGCACATGACTCACTTAATTGGTAGGCCTGCACATGTACTATCTACTCTGTACTCTTCAACAAGCCTAAATTTAATCTGTAACCCTGAGTAGGCCTCACCTCAAACAAACATCTGGATAGGCCACACCTTATCGGCATCCTGAATCAATCATTTAAAATGTTAGGGGCAGATTTATGATGGGTGTGCGCCTCTTTTGCGCCGCTGTGTGTCACTTTTGTGACGCACAGCGGTGCAAAAGATGCGCTATGTTTAGACATATTTACAACTTGATGCATCTAGGCAGATGTGTCACGCTGTAAAGTCCTGTGCCACATGAAACCTGCGTCAGGTTTCATGTGGGCGTTTTGTTGCAGGGTGGGCATTCACTTGCATGAAAGCCCTGTAAAAGTAACACAGTGAAATTTACAAGATTTCACTGAGTCAGCTTTATGGCATTGCTGAATCAAATCCTTACGCCTGTTTGAAACAGGCATAAGGAGTGACGCACCATGCAACTTGTGGCTTGCCCCTGTGCATTGCAGTAGACATGTCGCGCTTACAACGTGATTCCTGCAATGCGCCGCTTTTGTGGCACAGATGCATGACGCATCTGTGCTGTTTTTGCTCAATGGTGCACCGCATTGTAAATGCGGCACATCATGGGTGGCAGAGCAGCGGCGCACGTTAACTGGTGCATCCCTGGGGATGCGCCAGTTAACATAAATCTGCCCCTTTACATTTAAGTATGAGCAGGGGACACAGAGTCGGTGAGGCTTATCCAAGGTTAAGAAGAGATGAGTCCTGTTCACTGAAAACTTGGACATAGGCCTCACCTCCTCAGCATCGCTGGACATGGTTAAATAATATCTGCAAAATGTTACTCTTGTTAAACAATTTTACTATTATAGTCTCTGAGATTTCTCTCTTACTCTGCAACATCTCATTGTTGTTCTCTTTCTTTAAAGATAACGACAACATCAAGCATGAGTGATAATGAGCAATCTGTTGATCTCGATCTTATCATTGAACTTGTCATTGAAACGTCAGTGGAAGTATATCCCTTGGATGATTTAAATCCTGTGGATGAAGACGAATATGATGAGGATGCCGATTTGTCAGAATTGTATGACATAGGGTGGGAAGCTGACCTGCTCGAGCCTATGGAACTATAAAGACTTATTTTTAAAAGTTACTGGAAATGAAAAGTAACCATGTTAACCGTTTTATTTCAAATTAAATACAACTTCAAAAACAGCTTGTGTGAAGTGTCTTTAATAAAATAGTGAAATATGCTAATAAAATTAGTTCAGATTCACATATAAAAGAGCACAGGTCAAATGTAAAAGCATTCAATTTCTTTGCTACTATTTGTGAGTTTTAAATTTGCCAATGCACTAAAAATGATTGTATGTAGAATTGACAACTAGTATGTTAATTTTTTGACGACTGTTATTGATTTACTGTTTGGTAATAGTGGTTAATAACATTGTTATTATATTTTACCACAGATTCAACTGCACATCATTTCAAAATTACACAATGCCATCGAAGGAAAGAAGGAGAAAGGCTACAAAACGTCAAAGACAGCAGCTTACTACATGCTTGCAGCAGTCCTCTACAATAAAAACTCGTCAAGTCACCAAGAAAGCTCCGGGTAAGACAACGAAATCATTCCTAAGAAACATTTGCAGAAAAAAAAGTATCACTACAGAACATGTTTTAGTCCAGAAAAAGAGAGCCAATTTAAACGGAAAGGAAAGGCCAATCAAAACTGTTACTGCTAGAGCAGGAGATAACTCTGTGCATGGTAGTAGAAGGAAAAATCAGTTTAGGGACATTCGTAGACGAATGTTCCGCAACAGGATAATTGGCAATTTGTTAAAAAATACTAAGAAAGGTCAACAGAAAGTGGCTTTTTATAAAAGAAAGAAAAATATTGAGAAAATTATTGATCAGGCATTCGAAATTAAGCGAAAGTTATTTATTTTGATAATCAATAGAATTAGGAAACTAAACAAGGCAATTTATGATTTCAAATCAAATAGTAGATGGAAAAGAACAGTTATTCGTAGTAATTTTTGTGAAGTTTTTTCAGGAGAATGGATGCATAGTTCAAGTTGTGAGGCATTTTTTAATGAGGAGAGTTATTTCCAGGATAATGATTTGGTGCATGCAGTTGACACCAGTGGTCGAGCTTATGAGGTGAAAGATGGTTGTCCGGTTGAAAAAGAAAAACTTGTGACAACAGAGGCAGAAGAGGTGTTAGGTAATGAGGTTTTAGGAAAACGTCCTAAGGGACCAGTGTATACCTGGAAGTGTAGTAGTATTTGCAGTGTGCGACAGGATTCCATCAATTTGCTTTGTGATTTTCTACGGACATTTAATAAGAAAAGTTTGAAACAGAAAATGAAGTTGTTGCAAGAATTAGATCCTTGCAGAGTGAGAGAAGTGACAGGTTTGCATGGTCATTCACTGGCTTGTCTTTCCAGGAAAGTATGCCAGGGTGTTTTTCATCATTTCAGGATGCTAGCAGTGCATCATAATAAAGTGAGGAAATTTGTTAGAATGTTGTATTATGCTAAGAGTCCAGCAATTATGCTTAAACAATTATGCACTGCTCTTTTGCATAGTTCAGAAGTAGATGTGAAGAATATTTGTGCAGAAATTGAGTTTTGTTACTTTGCAAGTAAAGAGGAGAATGTTGAAATTAACCCAGAAGAAGAAGGTAATGTGGAAGAGAGTGTACAGATTTCCAGTACAGATAATTTTCAGAAGGAAATTGCCACGTTTCAGGTAAAATCAAGTGAGAGGCCTAATTTCACTTGTGTGTGTTGTTGACGCACTTATTATAAGAATCAGACTAAGTTAGTGGATTTATATGCAAAAAGTGAAAGGGAAAATAATAGTGAATGGAAGGATTTCGCAACATACTTGATGGTAGAAAATTGTTTTGATTTGGGAACGGATCTACGTGTGTGTACTTATTGTTGTTGCAAATTAAATCAAAACCGGATGCCTGCTAGAGCGATTCATAATAATCTGGAATTGGTTGACATTCCTTCTGAATTGAAGCATTTAAATACTTATGAATCTATTTTGATTCAAAGTGTCCATCCCTTTCAGGCTATTGTACGAATGGAGCCAAAGATTGGGAAATTGCCTCCATCAGATTTACAGAGAGGATTAAAGGGAAGAGTTGTTTATTTGCCTCTAGATTTGAAGAAAAACATTAATACAATTGGAGTAGAGAAAGTGGAAGAGGAACCTCTGATTATCTTAGTTAACGGGGTTCCGACAAAGAGTAAGAAAATTTGGCAAGATTTAGTGGATGTTAGGAAAGTCAAAAAGGCAACATTGTATTTGATGAAAAACAATCAGCACTACAGGAATGTATGTGTTGCAGAAGAGGAAGTAAGTGAAGAAGAGGACAGCGATTTGTGTGCTGGACAAATTGAGAAAGTAGAAGCCTCTAAAAATGAAGAAATATATGAACATTATAGTGTTCATCCTTTGCATTCCAAGGAAGTCATGGGGAATGCTATTGAGTTGTTTCAAATGAAACAAGCCAAAGGGAGTCCCATTAGTGTTTGGGAGGAAAGTTTGGAAGCTCGGTGTTTCCCACAGCTATTTCCAACAGGTCAAGGAGGAAGATATGATGAGCGACCTCATCAAATTCCTGCTTCTGAATACCGGACTTTACGATTGTATGCAGAAGATCCGAGGTTTCGTCAATGCATTCCCTATTTGTTTCATCTACTGTTTGAAAGTGATCTGTCTGGACTGTCATATGCAGTGAACCACATTTTGAAAAGTGGTGTACAGATGCAAAATATCTCGGCAAGGGACTTTATGGATAAAGTCAATGTGCAAGACAGTATTTTGGATTCTCACCTGATTAATCTCATGGCGTGTCAGCGTGGTACTAATGAGTGCTGGTACCGTCGTCATGGTGATTTAAAATGTATGCTGAGGAACTTAGGAACTCCCACATGGTTCCTCACTCTCAGCTGTGCCGAGTATGGCTGGGAAGACTTACTTGAATTTCTACGAGAGGCAAATGGAAACATTGAAAATATCGAATTCAAGACACTCGGAGAACTGTGCTCTTTGGATCCAGTGAATGTATGCAGGTACTTCAATCATAGATTTGAAGCTATGATGTCTTTCATCATGAACAAGAAGAATCCACCTCTTGGAGAGGTGTTGGATTTCTTCTGGAGAAAGGAGTACCAAGCAAGAGGTGCTCCTCATATACATATGCTGCTATGGATCAAAGATGCACCCAAATTTGGAACAGATCCGGATGACTTAGTGATGAGTTTCATAGAACAGTATTCTACATGTGCTGTTCCAAACACAAAGGAAGACAAAAGCCTAAGAGAACAAGTTTTACGCTTCCAAAGCCATCGTTGTGGAAAGTGCTGTCGTCGTAAATTCAGAAACAAGGACAAGTTCTACACAAAATGTCGTTTCGCCTTTCCACGACCGGTGATTTCTAAAGGAAGAGTGAACAGTTTGATGTCTTCGCTGCGACATAATGTGACGAGGAAATCACCCAAAAATACATACAATTTGAAAAGGAACGAAGAGTCCAAGTACATCAACGACTACAACCCAGTGATTTTGTCCATGTGGAATGCTAACATGGATATACAGTTTGTGGCTGATAACTGTATGGCTGTGGCTCGGTATGTGACATCTTACATCACCAAAAAAGAAAAGACAGAATTGAAGGATATGTGGGAGGACATTTCCCATGAAAAGAGCCTCAGTAAGAAGTTGTACAGTTTCAGTCTGAAGATGTTGTCGCATCGAGAAATCGGAGCTTACAAATGTTCTGACCGGTTGTCTTCAGCAAGTCTCTATGCCAAATCTAGGAGTATCATTTGGGCGAGTCTTGGTCTTGCTGCAAGGCGTAATCGAGTTCTGAAACCTGTGCGGGAAATTGAGTATTTGGCGGAAAAGGAGCCAAACAGTACCGATATTTTGAAGACCAACATGTTGGATACATATTATCCAAATAGAAGCAGTCACCTCGAGAATGTTTGTCTGTATGAGGTTCTACAAAATTACATATTCAAGAGGAACATCAAAGAAGATATTGATAAATGAGTGTATGCTGTAATTGGAAGTGAGGGATGTCTGGTCAAGCAAAGAAAATGCCACTTGGTAAACCATCGAAAATTGAGTGGCGAATCTCCTGAAAGAAAAGATTTTTTTCTATTTAGCACTTTTGCAACTTTTCAAGCCTTGGCCTGCAGAAGAGGAACTGCTTGGAGATTTCCTCTGTTACGAAGACTCTTTCAATGCCACCAAGGAGACCATAGAATGTCCTGTTTTTCCCAAATATCTAGAAATGTTGAATGTGGAAATCGAGCAGGAAGCAACGATTGCAGCCGAGATTGCTAGAGACAGTTCTCAGGACAGTCAGAGTTCTGTTTCATTGAGTCAGGATCCACTAGGAGGACCAGTTATCGAAAATGAAGCTGCCACTGCCATGATTGAAGTGGAAAGAGCCATGGCACATGCTCAGGAGGATGCGGTTAACTTAGAAGACTTGGAAAGACAACTCAACGTTGAGCAGAGGAAAATATATGACGAAGTTACCAACCAAATTGATCATGGATTAAGTCATGAGAAGAAAGAGTGCTCATGTACGTCGTTGAAGCCTGTCCGACTGTACGTGAGTGGAGAAGCGGGAACTGGAAAAAGTTTCCTCATTGAAGCAATTTCATGTTATTTGCAGAAAAGGACTGAGTCATCGCTGTCTTGTGTTGTCACCGCTCCAACTGGACTGGCAGCACATAACATTAAAGGTATTACTTTGCATCGTCTACTGATGCTGCCAGTGGAGCATGATAACAAATTACAATACCACAAGTTATCTGGAGATGCTTGTTGTGAATTTTCCAGAGTATTGAGGAAAATGAAACTTCTTATCATTGACGAAGTAAGCATGGTTTCCAATATCATACTTGCCTTTGTGCATTTGAGAATGCAAGAAGTTCTCAAAACAGAGTATGATGTGTTATTTGGTGGCAAACACATCATTGTTTTCGGTGATCTTCTGCAGCTGACACCAGTGAAAGGACAACCTGTGTTCAAAATGCTCACGCATGAAGATACCAGGAAGTGCCTAGGGAGCATTGGCAACGTCAATATATGGTTAAACTTCAATTATGCTGAACTGCGTGAAAATATGCGTCAAGCGAAGGATGAAGATTATAAGAATATTCTACAAGATGTTAGAATCGGAAAAGTGACCGAGCATGGGAAAGAAGCTTTACATGCACGATTACTGTCAAATTTGTATCCAGAAGAAGACGTTATGCCTGAGAATATTTTTCGGAAAATTACTGAGAAGAAATCTGGAATATGTTTGATGCCAACTCTTGCAGAATGTGCCATCTTCAACAATAACATGTTGAATTTAGAAAACCAAGAGATTGTGAAACTGGAAGCTATTGACAGAATAGAGCATATGGGAGCAACAATTATGTTGTCTGAGAATTTGAAATCTAAATTGGATTCATTAGAGAAGACTATATCTAAAACTGCTGGTTTTGGAAAGACTCTGAATGTGTGCTTAAATTGCCGTATATTTTAAGAAGGAATTTAGATGTTGAAAGAGGTCTGGTAAATGGATCAATGGGTAATGTTGTTGATTTTGAGAAATACAGAAATAGAGATGGAATTGAATTTTTAAAAATTAAATTTGATGGCATTGAGGAAGTACAGCTAATTGGTCGTTGCTCTGCTAGGTTTTTGCTTGTAAAAGACTTATATGTTCGCCGTAAGCAGTTTCCTGTTTGCTTGGCATATGCGGTGACAATCCATAAATCGCAAGGTTTAAGTGTAGACAGTGCATTGGTGAATATTGGCAGTTCTGTGTTCAAGGAGGGTATGGCATATGTGGCATTGTCACGAGTCAGAACATTATCGGGATTGTACTTGATTGAGTGTGATGTCACAAACATTTGTGCGGATCTAGATTGTGTTAAGGAATACAATAGGTTAAGAAGAGAGTATGCGCCACATTTGCCTCAATATCCTTTGTTTGAGAAACGTGTGGTAGGCCGGAAACGAAGAAATGTGACCAATAGTAGGGAGGTTGTAGCAAAAAGACGAAAAGTCGATGAACCCGAAATTATAATAATAATTATAATATAATATGGTGTCAACTGCTATGCTAATGTAGTGGTTAATGTTGTATTTTCTCTAGAAACTTTAAAAGAAGAGATTGTGGTGAATTCGGATCAAAGATTTTGCAGTTTGTTGAATTCTGTGTTAGAGAAATGTAGCACTGATAGAACAAAAATAGAAAGTGTGTCTGAAATTCGAAATCTATTAGACAAATGTTCAGGTCAAACGCAATTCTCTCAAAATATTCAGCAAGATTGTCAGGAGTTTTTAATGTATATGCTTGATGTATTGCAAGATGAAGGTGTAGATGTAGATCATCTGTTTGGCCTTTCTTAATGGCAGCATGACTGCGAGAACTGTAGGGTATCAAGTACTACTAGTGTAGACTCAGAAAGATTTATATATTTAACTTTGCCAGACAGTAAATCAGTGTCCTTTAATAAGCTAGTAAAAGCAGCTTATCACAACATGGAGTGTAGCCAATGTAAGTCTGTATTGTTGTCCACATTATTTATACGAACATATGGCCATTATGTCATTTTAATGTTCCAACGATGTAGGCCTGATGGAACAAAATTGACAACTTTAATTAAAAATTTTGTGGCTTCGAAGTTGTCAATATCAGGAAGGACTTTTGTAACTGCAGCAATTATATATCATGACGGTCCTTCAACAACATCAGGACATTACACAGCTTATTTGAAGTGTAGAAACGGCTGGTCATTCTGCAATGATTCTGTTTTAACTTTAAAAAAAAAATTGCCTTTTGACCTTAAAAATTCTTACCTGGTGTTTTTACAACCAACATTTTAGAGAAAGAATCTCGGGATTTGCTCTGAGGAATTTCAAGAGGTTTTAATGGCTCCTACACTATTTGGCCTTGAGGATAAGTGTAGTACAGAGTAAAAAGTTATTTTTGAGTTTTATGTAGTTCATGAAAAAAAAGAAGGTTTTCTTACAGAAAGTGGTGGGCACGGATTAGTTAAAGGACAACAGAGTATTTCCCAAAGCAAGCGGTATTCTTACCATAACACTTGACGTCATGGAAAAATAACTGCACTTTGAATGAGTTCAGAAACACTGTTTCTTTTAATAAGCTAATTCAAGCAGGCAATCAAAACATGGAGTAGAGGTAATGTAAGTCTGCAATGATGTCCACATTTTTTGAACAAACTTTTGGTTATAATGTCATTTAAAAATTCCAACTATATAAACCTGATGAAAGTAAGTTTTCAACATTAATTACAAATGTTGTGGCTACAAAGTCGTTGATTTTAGGAAGAACATTTCTAACTGCAGCTATTATATGACATGATGGTCCTTTGACAACATCCACTTATTACACAGCTTATTGAAAATGTAAAAAAAGCTGATGTTTCGGAAATGATTCACATTTGACTATGAAACAATGTTGCCTTTTGACTTAAAAATATTCTTACTTTCTGTTTTCAGAAGAAAGAATTTTGGGTAGGTAACTGGCCTATAATGATTCTAGGAGTTGATATAATTTAATGTACTGTTTTAAATTGCTTTGTGATTAAAGTGATGTAGAGAATTAAATAATTGTAGTAGTCATAGAGGTAGTGTAAGTGTGCCTCATAGTAAGCAGTATCAGTGTCATAGGGAATGTGGAACATGAGTGAGCAAGAAGGGTAAAATATTACTAGTACAGGATTGTAAAAGTGATCTTGAACGTTTTCTTTCTGAAAGTTGCGGAAAAAGAAAATGACGGGATTTGCTTAGAAGAATTCCAAGAGTTATAAATGGCTCTTACACGATTTGGCCTTGAGGAGAAGTACGGTAGAGAGCAAGAAGTAATTTATTGTATGTAACATATTTGTCAAAACGATGGAGCTTTTCTTTCAGAAAGTGGCGGGCTGAAAATAATAACAGCACAACAGAGTATACGCTGTTCATAGGACATCCTTCGACATCATGGAAAGTAAGTTACTTTTAAGGAGTTCTGATTTCTGATTGGTTATGTTATATGGGTTTTTTAAACACAATCATTTTGATTGTGTTTTTTTTCCCCGCTGTTATATGATGAATGCCTTCAAGTCACTGTTTTAAGTGAAATTTGATATATTCTGAGAACAGCAAAAATAAACCATTTAATATGTATAATTAATTCTGTACTTTTTGTATTCATGATATACATTTAGAACTGTGTAGGAGGCATGGAGAAACTGAGGCTTCTGTAAGTGTCAAGGGAGGTGACTAATGTACATTGCTCTGTTGCATACAGTCCTCACCTTCTGCGTACTCTTGGATATGCTGGACTACATCTGTACAATGAGATACCTAAGCTGAGGAAATACAGGTGATGTGATTGTTAAATGAGCAAAAATATTTGCACGTTTTTCAATTATATCACCTGTGTTTCCTAACATTACGAATCACATTGTGCAGATGAGGTTTAGGCCTGTCCAGGGAGACAGAGGAGGTCTGGCCTTTGTTCAAGAGTGCAGTGGACATGACTCACTTCGTTGGTAGGCCTGCACATGTATTATCTCCTCTGTACTCTTCAACAAGCCTAAATTTAATCTGTAACTCTGAGTAGGCCTCACCTCAAACAAATCCCTGGATAGGCCACACCTTATTGGCATCCTGAAACAATCATTTAAAATGTTAGGGGCAGTTTTATGATGGCCGTGCGCCTCTTTTGCGCCGCCGTTGCGTCACTTTTGTGACGCAGCAGCAGTGCAAAAGATGCACCATGTTGCAAGATAGGCCTCACTTCATCTGCAACAAGATACCGTCATTTTAAAATGTATATATTTAGGACTGTGTAGGGGGTATGGAGAAACTGAGGCTCCTGTAAGTGTCAAAGTTGTTGCATACAGTGCTCACCTTCTGCATAGTCTTTCATATGCTAGACTACATCTGCACAATGAGATACCTAAGCAAAGGAAACACAAGTGATGTGATTGTGGAATGAGCAAAAAAAATTGAATGTTTTTCAATTACATTACCTGTGTTTCCTAACATTATGAATCACATTGTGTAGATGCCTCACTCAGTCTGTATCTGACACTCTTTCCTTCACTTCCTCTGTCTCCTCTCTCCCTCACTCTCTTTTCCTTATTCACCCTTTCCTTATATAGTTTACCTTACTCACTTTCTTTTAGTAGCTTACACAACTTCAATTTAGTTTTCTCTTCCGACATGCAGGCTGGGTTCCGTTCGGGTACAGGAACTATTGAACAGGTCTTTAGGCTTTTGTTATTACACTGGAAGGTGGTGGTACTGGGCAAGGGCAGTCTTTACTTGGCCTTTATTGACCTTAAGACTGCCTTTGACCTGGTACCAAGGGAGGAACTTTGGAGGGTGCTTCACGGTTTAGGGATGCCCCCGTACTTACTAAACCTCCTTATTAACCTGCACACCAACACCTATGCCCAGGTTAGATGGGGGCTGAATGGGGAAAAGACCGATAAGATCAGGGTCGAGAGGGGAGTAAGACAGGGCTGTGTTTTGGCCCCTACCTTATTCTCCCTCTATATTAACGGGGTGGTAGATCATCTACTGGGCGAACCATCAGACGCTCCCATTTTGGGAGGAGTAAAAATTCCAACTCTGTTGTTCGCCGACGACACCCTCCTCATCTCTAAAACCCCCCAAGGTCTACAGACACTGCTGAACCGCTTCCAGGACTTCTGTACCACCAAGGGCCTCGTCATCAACATAGACAAGACTAAGTACCTAGTCATGCATCCACCTCGCAAACTTGGCCGCCCTCCAATTCTGAACTCTATACCCCTAGAAAGAGTGGCAGAATTTGATTATCTGGGAATCCGACTGAATGATGCGATGAGCTGGACTGCCCACATTGATAAAATGACTTTGGCCCACAAAAGGGTGGGGGGCGCCCTTCTTAAGGAGTACAATAACTCTACAAAACACTGTGTTGCTCCTATACTTGAGATTTACAAAGCACGTGCGGTCCCAGCGTCACTCTATGGATCGGAACTGTGGGGCTTGGGCAAAGTTGACTCATTAAGCAAGGCCGAAAACAAATTTATCAAGGATCTCCTTGCCATTCCATCGAGCAGCCCGACCATCCCAGTGCTCATGGACACTGGCTGTAAAGCCATAAGGGACCAGGCTCGGCTTCGTCCCCTTCTGCTCTGGGCACGCTTGTGGAGGGTACCGGAGTTACAATCCTATGCCAATGGCTTGGCAGAAGTGATGCACGCTGATGGTTGGAGTAGCATCAAATGGCTGAAGGACATAAAACATCTCTTAGGGGAACTAGGTTTGGACTCTTGCTGGCATAGTCACTCCGCTCCTCCAAAGAAGATTTTAAAAAAACTTTTCTGGGAGTGGGTTTGTGTGAAGCGCTCTAGAAGTCAGCAGCACTGCAAAACCACCGCAGCTTTCCTGCTGTTCAAAGACTCTGTCTTGTACGAGCCATACATGGATATTATATCAGTTGCTATGGATAGGTCCTTGTATATCAAATTTCGGCTAGGAACCTTGCCCTTGGCCGACCTCTGTTCGAGGTGGAATAAAGCCCAGCCCACATCATGCTTCTGTGCTCTTTGCCAGGACAAGCCAGAGACGGTGCCACATTTCCTTTTTGAATGCCCGGACTATGGTCGCCCCAGATCACGTTGGCTTGGTCCCATCTGTAGAGAACTGGGGACTCGTCAGCACTCCGTTGCCCTTCGGATTCTTTTAACTAATACAGCCCCTTCTATTGTTTGTGCTGTTGCTAAGTTTTTAAAATGGGCTTGGTTGATTAGACTTAGAAGACTGTCCACATCAATTTAATTCTTTTTTATCTAATTTATGTTGACCTAACGTGTTTTTAATTTTCATATTACTTGTACAGTCTTACTTATTTCGACATGCTGTTTTTATCTTTTTGTACTGCTTTTATGATATATGCATATCGAAATAAAGCAATCAATCAATCAGTTTTCTCTTCTATCCTTCTTTTCTGTCACTGAAAGTATCTTCTTTTTTTTTCTCTTAGTAATTTACTCTATTTCATTTTCTTTTTGTCTCTGACTGTCTATCACCGTTTCTTTCTCTTTTTTTCTGCATGTTTATCTCTAACTTTATTTCTTTGTAAAATTGGATGATTGTCAATCTTTTCCCTTGTCTTTTCTAATTTTTAAACACATGTTTTAATATTTTTCAAATTTTTGTTGTTTCTTTCACAGATTGAAAGTATAAAAATAACAAGTGACTAAGTTAACGACAATTATAAGGTGTTTTGTACTCTTTTCGTTACATTTCTATCACATTTAACTTCTATTAGTTCCACTGCTTCATTTCTTTAACCGTCAGTTTCCTGCCTTTGCTACTTCCCTCATTCCTTTTTCTATTACTTACTTACTCTATTCCTTCCACTCCTTTTCTCAGTCCCTCTGTTCTCATAGTTCCTCACTCCTGTTCACTCACTCCGTCTCTATTACTCTCACTATCTCTGACTCATCACTCTTTCACTACTTGTTCATTATGCTTTCTCCCTGTAGTTCAAACACACTAAGGGGCATATTATCAACACAGGCGATAAAGTTATCGCTGCTTTTATCAACAGAAAACTGCCGCAAAAGCGGCTTTAGCGGCAGTTTTCTGCCGCAAAAGCGGCTTTAGCGGCAGTTTTCTGCCGATAAAAGCAGCGATAATTTTATCGCCTGTGTTGATAATATGCCCCTATGTTATTTACATTTCTTTGCTGTTTCAATCATTCCTTTTCTGTCACTTCTTCTTTTCTGCTTTCTGTTTTTTCTCTCTGTTATTCCACATGTTTTAACCTTAGTCACTATCATACATCTTGTTTTATTCCTATTTACTTTTGCTCACTGTTTTCTTAACACTTTCCCTCAGGATTGTTCTTTTAGTCCGGTTCTATCCCTACCTCTCATTCCACATCCTTTACTGTTTTTCTTCTTATTTTGAACATTCACTCACATTCTCTAAGAAACTCTTGTTTATTATTCTTCTACTCTCCTTTTTTCTTTCACTTCCTAATCTATTTTGTTTTTCACAATTATACCCTCTTCCATCTTTTCTTCGGTAAATAGATCTATTAAACAGTATCTCTGTGTTACTCCCTCTAGCTGTCTTTCTTTTAACATTACTCTCTTTTTCCTTCCCTTATACTTACTCTTCTTTTTTTTTTATTTCTGGTTCGTTTCCGGTTCGCGTACCGGCGCGCGAACCGGGAAGCGAATCAAAAGAAATAGAGGTTGCCAGAGTGCTAAACATTCTAGCAATTTTTTATAAAGGGGAGGTAGTTCTGAAAAGAACTTTTTTTTCATTATTTTTGTTGTTTTATATTTTTTTTATTTTTTTTCTGAACATTTTTTTACTTTTTTTGTATTTTTTGAACGGTTTTATATTTTTTTGTTTTTTTGGGGGGGGGAGAAACGAAAATGATTCATTATAAAGGGCTCAACAGGAGCAACAAAAAAAAAGATAATTTATTGTCTGGGGTGTTTTGGACAATTATGATTGTCGATAGCTCTGTTGATTAAAGTGATGCTACTCTCCCTGTAGCAAATCAGTTGGCCGCAAAAAATGCACAAATGCTTGACAATCCCAAACTTTAGCTGGATGTTTGGGACCATCTCCCTCGCCTCTGGTCCCGTCACTGCCTCTACATTTGATGTTCTGGCCACAGGAGGGGGGTTATCCTGCAGGTCACGTACCTGCGCAGCACTATAATTATTAGGGTGCCACCTCTGCATATGGCGATGCATGGTGTAATTGCCATAGTTATATTTCTTATCTGTCCCTCTGGACAGATCTTTTTTACAGATAAGGCAAGTAACATAGCGGGCATTTACTTTTTTTTGGCCCTGGGGATATTTGAAAAATTGCCAAATGGAATTTTCCTTGACATGGGACCTCCTAGGCTCTTCAGGCAAAAACTGCCTCTCTTGCTCCTCTTCCTCTTCTTCCTCTTCTTCCTCCTCTTGCTGAACGATAACCTGAGGAGGTGGTCCTCTCTACATAGGAGGTGGTGGTGGTGGTGGGGGTGCACCAGCTGCAGCTACAAGACTTGCCATTTCTAGGTAATCAAAAAAGGTCTTCCTCTCACAAAGTTGAAAGTCAGAGTGAGGAAACAAGGAGGGGTTTTCATCATTTGGGAAAAAAATAGTTCTAAACCAATGAAAAGTGTTATTTTTAGGTCACATGACCTAGCCTTACATCATTAGGAAACCAAAAGTGAAATGAACCAATGAAAAGTTTTATTAACAAGTCACATGACCTGTTATGCTTACGTTACGCGCTCCACGCCGCGCCCCGGATCGCTTCCCGGAAGCTGCGCTTCGCGCCTCGCTTCGCGCACCGGAGCACTTCCGGGTGCGCTAACGCGGCGCGTCATATCACGCATTACGCGACAACGCGATACGTCGCGGTTACGCGACAACGCGATACGTCGCGGTTACGCGACGCGTCACGATGTTGTTTTCTGACACGGCAGTTGCGCAGACGGAACGTTTACCGGTTCGCGGACTGGGTCGCGGCAGCAAATTGAGCTAACGGGAAGCTACCCAGTTCGCGGACCGGGAGCGAAACAAAAAAAAATTGTTAAAAAAATACATAAAAAATTTGTATTAAAAACATATAAAATATATTTTTCGATTTAAAGAAGAATACATTTTAAAGCTTTTGATATTTGCTATTAAAAAACCATTGAAATTCACTGAAAAAACCATAGGTTATAGACCATATATAATTAGGAATTAGCATTTACAAAACCTTGAAAATTCACTGAAAAAACCATAGGTTATAGACCATATATAGTTAGGAATTAGCATTTACAAAACCTTATTTTACTCACACAAAACCATTGAAATTCGCATATATAGTTAGTTGCACTAACTATATATCGCGCACCCGCAATCCACTGCTGATCATGTCACATATTACATAATTCATGACATGCTCAGTGACATCACTGATGACATCACTGATGACATATCCAGCTAATAGGAGTCAAGAGGGACATAAAGGACTAGGTCGCCCTCCACTCAGTCAAGCACTAATCCCAAATTGACCCAGTCCTAAAGGCAAATAATTAATATAGAACTGTAAACAGCTATAGATTGTCAAATGATCGTTCTAATCATACCTCTAATTATAGAGATTATTACTCTGTTTCAGTCTATTGCCATAAATAAAAGGTAGCCTGTCTCTGATAAACAAGTAACCAGACAACACAGTACAGACATCCACTAGAAGGACAACATTTGAAAAAAGTGTGAATAGCTAGATGACACCTCACGGGCGCACCACCAATGGGACCCCTGGTTGGTACTCACCAGGATGGCCCTGTTCTCATCATCGGTGTCAAATAGCTTAACGTAAACGTGTCCAAAAACCCAAAGGAAAGAGGAAGACAGTGAATGGTGCAGTGTACGCAAAACTTATATGTGACAAGGACTAACAACGTTCAACATATAACACACAAAATACTGCACAACAAGATACAACAACCTTTTTACTCATATTTTCTTGTTGCTTACAGTAAACATGTAATATTAAAAGGAGGGGTACGAATACTACCTATCGATTCGTACTCAGCTCACAGCCGACATGTTTCATTGCCTTAGGTATTTTATCAGGCAATTTCTTCAGGGCAAACGAAAATTAGGGTGCCACTGCCAGCGACACTGTGCTTTAAATGCTGTAAATCAAAAATAAACATATATATATATATGTAAAAGACTGCAGGTAGCTTTACTGCGAAGTTAACACTACATTGTATCCATGCATTGCACCTAGTAATAGACAATAATGCTGATTACCTGGGAGGCACCTTTAGCTTTCATACCGTTACCAATATGGCTATATAAAATCCTGGACCCACTTCCAAACGGTAAGTATGGTCTTGCCTCCCTTCTATTTTCATCTAACGGAAAAAAATGAAGAGAGGGGAGGGCGCCATACGGGCGCACGTTAGAGTCAGCCATTCTAATCTCACCGTATCAAAGTTCTATTGTCCGGGAACAGCGCGTTTACCAGTGGAGGGACTTCATTCGGCGTCTTCTCAGCACCGGAGCGCCGAGTGAATGACGCGCGGTCTATTTACCTTTACTGGCGTCAATGCCGGTTGGCTCTGATTGGGCCGGACTGTCATGTGTGCAGCTCACTTCTGATTGGTCCCAAAAATCACATGGCTATTCTAGCCATCGAGTGCGGACTTCTACTCATATTTACACTTCGTATTCTATTTACATTTAATTTACAGGCCATCAATGGTTGCGTTTTCTATGTCGGAAGGGGCATGATTAAAATCAAACGTGCTCTTAACGACAAGGGGCATGTACAACACGTGACGGGCATTCCATTGAATAAAGCGGGCGCCATCTTGGAACGGTACTGCTTAACATTAGAAGGTTATGGCTGTACACAGTGTGGGTGCAAACATAATGTCCCTTAATTATAACATATTAATTGTCAACCACCAAGCTCATTGTATATTTCTCAGTGAGCCGCTGTTTCCATGAGGTGAGCCAAATCATTAAGAGCTATAACCCCTCATGTCAGTTCCAGCTGTTAGTAATTCATTTAGTCCTTGCTGTTCGCTAGATTCCTGGTATATCCAGCGTGCTTCTTTAGTTGCCAGGCGCTTTTCCATAGACTGCGCCTCGCCCACCACTCTTTCCAGAACCACCCAAGTAAAGGAGTGTTTATTGCGATGACAATGTTGCACTAACTTTGTAGTCAGTCTGCCCTGTCGTATCGTACTTAGGTGCTCTTGGATCAGCGAACAGCAAGGACTAAATGAATTACTGGAATGGAATAAGTTACGATGATATAGTTGTTCCTTGGCTCAACAATCTAAAGTCCGATGGCACACATATTATATTGAAAATATTGAAAATATCTAGTTTACGCTCTCCCTTATTTTAGATGCTGTAAGGTGTTCACGTAAACTATCACACCAGATACTAACAGCTGGAACTGACATAGAAAACGAAACCATTGATGGCCTGTAAATTAAATGTAAATAGAATACGAAGTGTAAATTTGAGTAGAAGTCCACACTCGATGGCTAGAATAGCCATGTGATTTTTGGGACCAATCAGAAGTGAGCTGCATACATGACAGTCCGGCCCAATCAGAGCCAACCGGCATTGACGCCAGTAAAGGTAAATAGACCGCGCGTCATTCACTCGGCGCTCCGGTGCTGAGAAGACGCCGAATGAAGTCCCTCCACTGGTAAACGCGCTGTTCCCGGACAATAGAACTTTGATACGGTGAGATTAGAATGGCTGACTCTAACGTGCGCCCGTATGGCGCCCTCCCCTCTCTTCATTTTTTTCCGTTAGATGAAAATAGAAGGGAGGCAAGACCATACTTACCGTTTGGAAGTGGGTCCAGGATTTTATATAGCCATATTGGTAACGGTATGAAAGCTAAAGGTGCCTCCCAGGTAATCAGCATTATTGTCTATTACTAGGTGCAATGCATGGATACAATGTAGTGTTAACTTTGCAGTAAAGCTACCGGCAGTCTTTTACATATATATATATATATGTTTATTTTTGATTTACAGCATTTAAAGCACAGTATCGCTGGCAGTGGCACCCTAATTTTCGTTTGCCCTGAAGAAATTGCCTGATAAAATACCTAAGGCAATGAAACATGTCGGCTGTGAGCTGAGTACGAATCGATAGGTAGTATTCGTACCCCTCCTTTTAATATTACATGTTTACTGTAAGCAACAAGAAAATATGAGTAAAAAGGTTGTTGTATCTTGTTGTGCAGTATTTTGTGTGTTATATGTTGAACGTTGTTAGTCCTTGTCACATATAAGTTTTGCGTACACTGCACCATTCACTGTCTTCCTCTTTCCTTTGGGTTTTTGGACACGTTTACGTTAAGCTATTTCACACCGATGATGAGAACAGGGCCATCCTGGTGAGTACCAACCAGGGGTCCCATTGGTGGTGCGCCCGTGAGGTGTCATCTAGCTATTCACACTTTTTTCAAATGTTGTCCTTCTAGTGGATGTCTGTACTGTGTTGTCTGGTTACTTGTTTATCAGAGACAGGCTACCTTTTATCACTGATGACATCTCAAATGACATCACTGATGACATCTCAAATGACATCACTGATGACATCACTTTTGACATCTCATTTGACATTACTGATCACATCACTGATGACATCATTCATGTGATAATACGATGAACCTCTTCAGACTCTAATATAACCTTAGATACACTCAGTGTAAACAGACACTCACAGACTGTCACTCGTCCATGGAGTTACTCACACACCTAGTCAGTCATGCAAAGAATCAATCACACCTCCATTTTCTCAACTATACAGTTATACACACCTTACTTATTCAAACATATACTAACACATATTTACTCTCTTATACCATACCGGATACAAGTTCACAATGATCCATACAGCCACTCACACATTCACTGGCTCTTATGCACAGTTATTTATATATGTCAACTCTCAGATGTACTGTGTTTTACATATGTACTTACTTTGACATGAGCACTGAGATATCCATTCACTCACCAATACATTCATGCACATAGTCAACCGCCCATACAGCTGTTTCCACATGCACTTTTGAACCCATACATCTAGTGAATCAACTGCTCACACATCTATGCACAGAGTCATACACCTCCCAGTCACCCACACACACACTCAGTCTCCTATACAAATACTTGGGCAACCAATCAATAACACATATAGTTACTCATATAGCTACTGATCAACACATGCAGCAGTTTACAGAACAACAGACATAATGATGCACAAATTAAAACAGTTTAGTCACTAACCCATGCACTCAGTGAGACACATTTAATCACTCACTCATACAGTCAGTCATGCACCTACTAAATCCTTCATCCAGACACTTATACATCCACTCGTTCTTCAATATGTAAGACATATTTTAACTTTACAGAAACATACAGTCACTGGATGTAGTCATCAGTGATGTCATCAGTGATGTCATGTGAGATGTCATCAGTGATGTCATTTGAGATGTCATCAGTGATGTCATCAGTGATGTCACTGAGCATGTCATGAATGATGTAATATGTGACATGATCAGCAGTGGATTGCGGGTGCGCGATATATAGTTAGTGCAACTAACTATATATGCGAATTTCAATGGTTTTGTGTGAGTAAAATAAGGTTTTGTAAATGCTAATTCCTAACTATATATGGTCTATAACCTATGGTTTTTTCAGTGAATATATATATATATTTTTTTTTATTAAACAAAAGCTTCATACAACACACATCACAGAGTTAGGGTCCGATTACGACTTTGGTGGTGTGGGATTGGGCCACCACACCGCCGCCCCACTGCCCCGCGCCTACTCCGCCACTGCACTATACAAATCATGCCCTGCGAAGCTTGAGAGACCTGTTTGCTTAATCACTTGTTTTTCATTAACAGAAACATTTGCAGCACTATAATAAGCAATACACCAGTCTTTTTGGGGTCGTACCTTAGTTTATTAAAGTTGCATATTTTCCTTGGTTTGCACTTCAGTTAAATTAAATGAACTAAGTCACAGCACCGACATCTAATAAAGGAACAGTTTAGGGAATCTCTCACTTGTCACTTTAGTGTGCCACACTTCAGCATTGATTCCTCACGCAAAAGCACACTAAAAACAAGGAAATGTCACACACACACCAAGTGGGATTTTGGCAGCTATCTTATTGCGGCCTTGGCACTCTCTATGTGGTCAGGGCACATTTCCTTCTCAGTAGCATTTAAAGGATTTCCTTATCATCTGGCTTCAATGAAGGGAGCAGTTATAGATTTCCTAGAGCACAACTGATGATATTAGATAGCTGTAGGCGGAAGTTGGGATCACACCAAATGCTGTCTTTCACCGCGTAATATTTTGAAATTAACAAGGAAATGGTTATCCTTATGTTCTTAACAACATCCGGTTAACTGTTATAAAAACCTCAGCATTGGAGCTCATGTTTTTATAAAATTTAACCGGCTGTTGATAAGAACATAAGGACAACCATTTCCTTATTAATTTCCAAATAACAAGCATATGAGTATAGTAGCTGATAGGATAGGAGCTGACAGCTCATTGGCTGATTGATGGTACTTAGACCCTCACTCTGTCGAGTGACAGCAAAGTTCGATTCAAGAAACCCCAATAGCCAAACACCTCATGAAATGGGGAGAAGAGATGCAATGAAAGGTAACATCAGTCCTGCTTCACAAGAGGCTGTGCATGCCGAAGTAGAAATTTGATGGGTCTTAAATGCCACTTATGTTCTGTATTGCTATACATTTCTATTCACTATAGACTTCTGTAGCACTTTATGCTGAACTACTTGGCATGAATTGACCTATGAGGGTACAATAAATATGTGTAAAGACTAGAAATGTACATGTAAAGAATGAAAACAAGCACTGGCAATGCCAACAGGTCTAGCCCAGTATGTGGATAATTAGCAACCTTATGCCACTGTAAGCATTACCGCAATGGTGGATTTCTTTGGTTTTCGTAGGGATACGAGAGAGATCATTTGCTTTATTGGATTGTTTTCATTAACATATGAAGGTGCCCTGTTGAATCAATATTGAAACGCTTATTTGGCACCTCAAAACATGCCTCCTCATTCACGCACAACAAAACACATAAAAAGAGTTGCAATGTATCAGCAAATCTCACTCGTTACTGTTCAGGGTGCAGCTTCTGGGCTTGTACCTGATCCCCACATGCTTTGGAGTGATATTTCAGCAGGCCCCAAAACACTGATATTGTTCCAAAACAGCACTTACCACAACTGCAGCCCTTGCCACAGTTCAATGGCCCACAGTGCACACCAGGCGCCCCCTGAGGTGGAAAGAAAGCACTCACTATGGAGGCATCTGCAGCATGCACCCATCCCTCCAACATCACTCTGATTTGAATCACATCCCCTGCAGTGTCAAAGGGCTGCCGTCATGCAACCTGTTAGTCTCAGCAGAAGAGATTCCTCCTCCCTGCCATCATTTCTGTGTCCCCTGCCGACCCCTGGCTGCAGCTCACCGAACTCTCCATCATGAACCACCCTAGCTGCAAATGTACCTCCCTCAGTTTCACATCAATAAACTTCCCCTCCCAGTGCATGCTCAGCATGATAACCAGCATCCACAGGATCTGCTGCAGGTTCACACACATATGTATGGCCCAAGATTTGCTGCTTCTCTGTGGCTGCAACCTGAGCCTCAGAGCCGCGCGGTAATAAACACCCTGACAGCCCCATTAGAACCAGAGCAGTCAGGTCACTGGGACCACAGCAAATGCCAGGGATCCGAGATACTTGGCAGTGGCACTGCAGTGTTGAGGCCGCAATATGCTTGGCCGGGCTGCTGCGGTCCGCCAAGCATATTTAGAGTTTCCTCACACCACACTTTTCATGGGGGTACAATACCATTAAAAGTGTGGTGGTGAAAGAAAGGGGTGTCTCTGCACCATGGGGTGCATGCAGTGGGTGCATGTTGGGCCCCCCTGTGTGTTTGCACACCAGTACCTGCACAGCATGGAATGCAGCAGTGCATGCCATGCAGTTGCTGATTTTGACATTCCCATTGAGGTTCCTATTTCATAGGCACCGCCATGGGAACACCAAAGAAATGCCCACCAGACAGTAAAGGACATGGAGGACTTTCTGGAGGAAGGGAACTAGACGATTGTCAAAAAGGGCTGCTCCCAGCCATCCCTGCCGGACTGGCAAACAAACTTAGCTCCGGCAAAAAAGTTCAGGCTCAGGGAAAACAGGTGACGCTGCATCAGCCCTGACTCGGATGAAAGACACAGTGAGCACCTCAGATAAAGGAGGACTGTCTTTGTTTGTCTTTCTGGAATTGTTTGCTATCTTTGACACAGTATTTTAAACAAATGCCTGGATTAGAAGTGACCTTAAAAAAACTAGTGGTATTTTCATCAGCGAACCTTGTCAAACAATTTAGTGATGGGTGCTTTGTGTCTTGACAATAGTTCACAGGTTCCCCAAAAACAAAATACTGCTCCGTGTCTAACTATTTCATGTCATAGAGGTCATCAGAAATGTTGTATTTCTGTTGGTTGGATGAAAGCCGTACTCCAGGCCACCCTCACCTTCCTGATGCTGGTTATCTGTGCCTCTGACTACTCAGGTAATATGGAAATCATTTACAAGATCATATGTGTGTCTGAAAATATAGAATATATATTTTTTCCTAATTGTATCTGAAATTCAATGTTTATATTAAAAGTTGCCAAAGTTGCTGAGTCAGCTTTTCCTAATCTCCAGTTAGTTCCGGGCAAATGTGGTGTTCACGGTTAGAATCCCAGACAAGGAAAACTGATGTGGGATGGGGATGCTGTTCTTATGGGCATCTCCCCTTTTAATTATGATTAGCCTCTTTGAAAATACATTATGCTTCACATTACTTAAAAGCCATACCTCTCATATGTTTTAACCCCTTAGTTTCATGCCTGCATTAGAATTTCAGTGCCTGTTTACTTCAGCCCGCTCCTCAGGAAAGGCTTTAAATTCAACAGCTCCTGTTTCAACAAAATGTCATTCAGAAGTGACTCAATTTAAGGTTAAATATAAAATGTTATTGATATAGGTTTTTTGGGGGGTATTCTCTGAAAACCATTTCATTTTCACAGCTTTGATTCTTTCGAGGTGCTGTCCAATCGTGCCAGACTTTATTTATAAATGCCGAATGTTATCTCTGTAGTTGGTCATCAGAACTATATGGGGAAGCTGCAGTTGACCACTGCAGAGTTAAAGGACAGGTTGCTCCTGGTGTTGAAGTATATATTTCAGTCAGCATGTCAGAATGTGTCACATGCAAGAGGAAGATATTTTAGAACCTACAGGAAATGCCCCCTTATTTTAGCTGCTACAGCACTACCCACCATCTCCATGACAAAATGAATTCCATCATTTTGTTTTCATTTCTAAATGAAATTAATTACATTTTAGAGCTTTTAAATTATCAGGATGACATTCAGGTATGTCACACTTTTGTCATAATTACTGAATGGCAGCTCTCAGTTTTTCACAACAACACTGTGGGAAGCTGAAGTACAACACTGGAGAGTCAACTGACATACTTCTGCTGTTGCTGTTTGATGTACGTTTTACTCACAATATCAGAATGTTTCCTCATGGATATTATTATTATCCATATTTGCAAAGTGAGAGCATATCACCCCTAGAGTGTTCAAGGCACTGGGGGGCCGTCCAGGAGAATAAGTGAGCTATTGCCCAGAGTCACATGAAGCTGAGCTGAGCTGCCACGGGCCCCGGGGATCGAACCGTGTTGTCTTGGCTCTGGAGTCAGCAGCTCTGGCCGCATAAACATATTGAAAATGTGCTCTCATTTAAGCTTCTGGCAACACTTTCCCCAACCTCTTTGGGAAAACTTTTTTCTCTCAAACCTTGTTCATCCAATCCCAGCTGAGGGTCACAATTCTGCACAGGGTAAACCTACTTGATAACTCATGAGAATTCCTGAAATAAGTATAACGTCATCAACAAATGATTTATATTGTGACTAAATTCTTGACATGTGGTTATTTCTGTGAAACTCACAACATAGCACTCACTACAATGCATTTAAGTGGGGACAATGGCCCAGACTCCTGTAATTGCTGCCTTACTAAGTTGTCCATGTTGTGGTTGTCGGTTGATCAGGATTGACTAGTCCCCTTTAAAATGGCCAATCAAAGTTTATCTGAAGACCAACAGTGCAGATAGACCTACATTTTAGCCCAACCTGAGCCCTTCTTTAGACGCTCATTTCTCAACACCAGCTTCACAGATTTACACCAAATCACAAAAAGCTGAGGATCCCATAATGGGCAAATGTTAGAGATTGTTTGCTTTTGTATTCACTGAACCATAACTACATTTAAAGTGTGGTTAAACTGAGAAGTGAGGGATGGTGTGCGGCCAGACTGTGCACCCAACCCGCCAAGGTCAATCAACCCCCACTGCCCAGGGCCTTTGTTTTTACCCAGTTCTCTAAAATGGGTGAGATCACACCCGTCTTCAAAAAGTAAACCCTTGGCCCTAGCCTTTTATCTAAATTCAGACCCATCTCCAACTTACCTGGCTGGGGAAAGCTATTAAATGCTGTGTCTCAAAATAACTAATCATATACTTCATTGATAACAGCTTACTCACTGACTATCACTCAAGACTGCATTCTCCTGCCAGCATGTCAGTGACCTCACAAGAAGAACTACTAATCAAACGTTGTTTATAAAAATATTACGTATGTATCTGTCATATTCTATTATAAAGAATGTACCTAATTCGTGTGTGCGGCCACTGGTGCAGGTGTCCGATGTCAGAGCCAGTGCAGGTACTGCCGTTGGAAACGTGTCAGTACACCAGACTCATAATAGAGCAGGCAGACTGGGGGTTTGACGGGCATTTGCGGCAGAGTACCCTTCCCACCAAGCACTATATTGGACCCATAATTCCTTATTCAAAGCCATAATTGGATGCTTAACGAGCTGATTACTTAGACTAAACAGCCCCCAGAGCTTGACCACATACACGCTATCCGAAGGGGAAATTGATCATCTGTGATGACAGAAAAATTAAGACAAAATAAAAATCAAACAGATGAAGAACAAAAGCAGTGGCTGTGCTTATGTACATCAAATAAGCAATCCATTTGCTACCAGATACTACATATAACAGCGTAACTGTGATGAGAATATAAAGCAGAACAGCTGCTCTTAATATTGCAAGGGGTACAAACAAGAAATACATACCAATATTCTAAACAAATCAATGGATAACATATTGGCAATAAAATAAATGGCTGGATACAGAAAATGATTGCCAAAAAGCAACCAAAATAGAAATATTGAAAAATAACATTGCTAGATGTGCTTGATCATGTAATGTGTCATCACTATGAAATACTGAACTGGTTCTCTTTTTTCTCTGATAATGACCAGCTATTGAAGACCAGCAACACCACCTTGATCAACTCATTATTTATTTTTAGTGTTCCCCAAAGATATATATTGGCTCCAACATTATTTAACATATACCCCTCATCTCTTTACTGGTGGGATCCAGGGTCACCTTCCACCATTATGCAGACAAACTGTAAAGATAGTTAAAATTTCTTCCAAAAGAGACATTCTTATCCTCAAATTCTCAAATTCTGCCTCTTGATATTGCAACAAAGGATGGCAAACAACTTTCTCATTTTAAATCCCCAAAGGTCCTCCTCATCACCCCAACCTCTAGCACAGGAAAATCACCTACCTCTTGACCCCTAATGAACTGAGAGTAGCTGCCCACATTTGGATTATTTCTCAACTAAACAGCAGTGCCACTATTTGGGCTGGTGTTCGCCAATCCTATCTCGCACCGACCAAGGCTGTAATCCATACTGTGACCAGACAGAGGCCTGTGAAAAGAAATTTAAAAACATTTTCACACCAGTCGCCACTGAAGGAGACTAATTAGAGCGCCATGTTTGCCCGTCAACCTCTGAAAGCAGCCACCGAGCCTTTACCCAACTACAATAGGCCAGCGTTGTAAAATGCAAAATGCAGGCCTGGTCAGATTTATCCTAGACAAAGGCCAGTTTGAACGCATCACCCCAGTGCCTTGTACCAAATTTCATTTGAAGCCAGAGTTCAATTTACATTCTGAAACACACATTTCTTTAACTGAGAAATCTAATTAGCTGGTAAACGGCTGACTATCTCTGGGTCTTGGCTCACCCTCAGGATCAAAGACAAGGTATAGCTAGACACTCAGACCCAGTTCTTTACTGGTGCAGCAATTATCCTCTGCAAGTCCTTGCCTCCTCAGCTAAGAACCCAGTCAAATCTTCTTTCCTTCTGGGAATTTCTAAAACAGTATCTTCTCGTCTGCACATGAACACATTTTGATGTTATAAGGCATGCATTTCCTATCCCAGACTCTGGCTTTATCCATGTTTCTGTACTCCTTAACTGTAACATTTTAATTTGCTAACTTTACACTTCAACTGTTAGCATTTTTCCTTTTCTGTGCCAAGCGCTCTACCGCCTTTTAGCGCTCTACTGACTTTCAGTATTTCTGTGGTAAAAATTCTGAAAAATCTAGAATGACATGAATGACTGACCTTAGCGCACTGTGGCAGCTTTAAATGGGTGATGTTCCTGCAGTATCACACATACCACTGCAAACCAAACCAAAGCCGCCTAGACTGTGATATGAACTCTCGGTAGGAACCTACTACTATTAACAATGTGTACCTACTAACCACTGCCCAGGCTCAGCTTCTCCGAATATTACCTCTCACCTGGTCTGCATGTCTAACGCAAGCACAACTTTTTCTAAAATGCATGCTTATCAGCTGATGCAGGAGATGCTGTCAGGCAGCATCTCCTGCAGCAGCTGATAAGCATGCATTTTAGAAAAATACCCTGCTTCCCCAAAAGCTGTTGGAAGAGAGAAAAGAGTGTAGATAACCTGCATCCTAATTTAGGAGGCTATGCATTCCTTTAATTGGTAGTGGGCACTTATCTCATACTGTGCCGGTGATAGACACTCCAGAGCTCTGCCCTACCAGCATGAGAGCCATGCACAGGCCAACACCGACCAAAATGAGCTTCTTTCTGGTTTTCTGGCACAACCCAAAGACCACAATGGAGGTCAACCAGATGCAAGGCAGCAGAACCTAAAACCAAAACTTGTTTCCGAAGCAATTAGAAATAGGATTCAAGGTCTGTGATCTCTACTTATGAGGCTCCAATAAGAAAGGGTGGAAAACATTTCCCCCAAAGTATTTATATTCAGTTCACAGTGCAATGCCTGTCTCGGTATGTGTGTGTTCCTCAACTTTATCAGCACTGGGAAGAAGATGCGAGATGAAAAGGCAGCAGGAAAGACCAGTTAACTCCACGTCTGCTTTTACAATTAAACATTAACTAATGGGGACAATCTGTTATTTAGTGAGCAAAGGTTTTCAACCCCCAAAAGTCAGATTAATATATGCAATTAATATTCTAGCTTTCAACATTGTGCAGCTCACTTTCCGCTGGATTTTCCCTTTTCTCCCTATAGGTTTTTTGCTCTGCAACTTCCATTATCATCTCACCTAGCTTGTCCAACTTACTTTCCATATCCAAGGGACTTAAAGGTAAAGGACTACACTGCTCGAACACTAGGATGTCGTTTAGTACTCTGCAGCTCCTTAGAAGATCAGAATCTCCTCTTGACCTCCAACTCTCAGAGGGTTGTGAGATTAAGCAACTCTCAGAGGGTTGTGAGATTAAGCAACTCTCCGAGGGTTGTGAGATTAAGCAACTCTCAGAGGGTTGTGAGATTAAGCAGTCGACGTTTATTCATAAATGTGCATGCAGAATTAGAATCTCGGACTTAGTCAGCCCATGAGTACATAAGTGGGTGGCTGGGCACAACAATGCACCTGTGAAGACATAGAGGCATATTACCAACGATTAGCGATATTTATCGCTAACGAGGCTTAGCAACGAATTTTTTAACGCTAAGCATCGCCGGAAATTATCGCAGAGATAAATTGCTATTAGCAAGGTTTATCTCAGAAGTGATAAAAATCCTCGCGCTAACTGCCAAATGAGAGATTATTGCTGGAAAACCAACGATAATCTCTCGAAGTTTGGCGTTAGCTTGATGATAGGGGCTCACAAACTTAGCCATGATATCCACCTTCCATAGGATATCATGGCTAAGTCAGGAAAATACCAGGTGTAAAAAAAGCAGTGCAAACCGCGGTTAGCGCTGCTTTTTTTATCACTAACAGGGATAGCGAAATCCTTGATAATAGGAGAAATGTCGCTTAACAACATTTCTCCTATGCATCTCTTTAGAGATGCAAGGGGAAGAGTAGAGGAAAAGGGTGCTAACATGCGAATTTGCGTGTTAGCACCCTGTTGCTGATAGGGAGATCATTTTATCTCCGCTTTCTTGGCTTTTAAAACCAAAAAAGCGGAGATGAATACCTTGATAATATGCCCCATAGTAATTTCATTCCATAAGATTTGAAGAGTATAGTTAAATGGAATGATACCAAACCAAAGCCGCCTGGACTGTGATATGAACTCTCGGTAGGAACCTACTACTATTAACAATGTGTACCTACTAACCACTGCCCAGTCTCAGCTTCTCCGAATATTAATGCTCACCTGGTCTTCATGTCTAACGCAAGCACAACTTTTTGGGGAAACCACAGACACTTTCAGCACCGCATCCATCATCTGATCCACCAATCTCATGTTTTAGACTTCAAGCGCTGAAGCAATTCTTCTTCCAAGGCTTTGAATGACTGTCCGTCCTAAAGAAAGCTGACATCAACACCATCCTGTACTTAGTCTAATTCACAGCGAAAGCCAACACTGATTCGTACATTCCCCGAAGATATTTGCTATACAACCAACGCTTTCCACATCCTGATGTGCCTAAGAGCATACAGGACCACAACTGAGCTATAAGCAAGAGATGAAAGGAAGGGAGTTTCTTACATTCAGGATAAAAGAAAAGCATGAGAAAGAAGCAGACAGAATGAACAAATACAGGGAAATAGGAGAGTGGATAAAATGATGAGGATGGTAGAATAAAACAGAACAGAAACAAATAAAAATAATTAGCAAAAGGGAAGGGAAAGGGGAAACATGAAAGAAAGCATGAGGCAGAAGGGAGAAATAAATAGGAAAAGACAAAGGAGTGCATAGCAAGGGTCAGAACTCAGGCAAACAAGTGAGCAGGAGCAGGAGAGAATGAAAATGTGTAGAACAGACAAAGGAGTGTGAGTACTGATGCTTGAACTAGTTTAGGGATGTTTAATTGTTTAAATCTTGACTTACGGGACAGAGAGCTAGAGAAAAAGGGGATGGACAAGCTTGAAATATAGAGGTTAAGAAACTGAGAAATGTGGGCTTTCAATCAAACAGGAATGGACACTGAGGCAACACGATATTAATAATCATTTGGGTGGGAATTCAGGCCGTATGCTGATTCTTTTCAGCATCTTTAGACCTACTAGCATTACAGTGGCCATGGTGCACGTTGACCCTCTATGTTCTAGTGTGTTCATACTAATTATTATCTAGGCCTGGGCACATTTTAGCCCTTCATAGGATATTATGAGCATTTAAGCCATGTGGCGGCGAAGGTATAAAGCATATCGTATGTATCAAAGAGTTGCTTGTTCAGTAGGTAATGTTGTATATTTTGGCTTTCATCAATCCTTCACCGGTATGTGCGCAAAAAAGTTGTATATCTACATGTGCTTTGATATGTTTACAATAAATACCTATTGCTATGTTAGCCAATGGAAGGTGGTCATTTCATGTTTTTAAAAACGTAATTTCACATAAGAGCAACATAAATATTATACAAGAATTTACCAGGGAATGTCTTTTACTAATTATCAGTAGTGATAATCCAGCATATTTCATCAAACCAAAGTCACCAGTAAGAGTAATTGTATTTATTCTGTTGTAAATTAGTATGTCTGAAAAGACTATGGCAGTTAAGGCATGAGAAAGCAAAAGTAATTCTTCCAGTGTCATATGTTATCTATTGCATTTTCTTAAAATGTGTATCTTGTGTAAATACACCCACTATTCTTGAGGAGTGAGTAACAGAATAAAAACTGTCACACATGTCCTCCTTTGGGAAAGAGTATGAAGTGACCTGTTCAACAATGTGCAATCAGTACATAGCTGTACTGTGCCTTAACAATGCAGCATTTGCAAACTGGAACTATTGTAAGTGGCACTAAACATTTATATTGCAAAGAAAACCACTCTAAGCACATATATGCAGTAAATTAAACAGTGGAACAACTTAAACTTTACAACATTCATGCTACCTCTGTGTGCCCTTATCAAAATTTAGACGGGAGGAAGAGCCAGTCAGTCAGTCAAATTTGTCTTTATTTCGATATAAGGCATATCTTTAAAAGCAATATACAAACACAGTAAAAAGGATAAAAGAGCCAATCCATGTAAAATACAATCATAAAAAATGGAGTACGAATGGCATCAATAATTTACATAAAATAGTCAACATAGAGATTAAAAGTTAAGCAATATACATAAGCCTTTTTTATCTGATTAGCCATGCCCAGCTTAAAAACTTCGCCATACCATAGACAAATACGAGCCGTGCATCAGATTTCAGTATTCGCAAAGCTTCACTATAATGTCTGGTGCCCTGCACTTCACACATAGGTTTAAGCCACATGTGACGAGGAGCTTTATTGGCAGGGCAATCAAATAAAAAATGGGGGACCGACTCAGTCCTAGAAGCATAGAAAGGACAAAACGTGCTGGTCTGTGCCGGGATCTTTAAGCGAGCGGTCATTTCACCCAAAGGAAGCACTCCTATTCTAAATTTAAAATATAGGGCTCTATCTCTTGGTTTTGAAATAGCATCGAGATAAGGTTCACATAGGGTTACTTCCTTTACTATTAAAAATTCTCTGGTGGTTCTACACATATTAGGGTTAGTATTTCTTTTGTTCGTTACCCACTGCCAATAACCTTTTTTTAAGACTGCCTTAGGGGGTGCGGAAATAGAGTGCCAAGACTCGCCAAATCCCAATTCTCCAAGGAGATGCTTAACATCCCTTAGCCATCCTATTTTACACCAGCCTGACAGCGATAAAACCTCCTTTAGCCCTTCCGCGTAGCTGGTGAGTTCAGAGACTCTCCATAGGCGAGCCCAAAGAAGAAGGGGTCGTAATCTGGCCTGGTCTTTAATAGGGTGACAACCCATGTCTAAGAGCAAGGGTAAAGTGGGGGTATTATACGAGAGACCCATCAAGTCCTTCAGAAACTTGTTCTCTGAGCAAGATAACTGATCCATATTCTGTGCTCCCCAAAGCTCTGCTCCATAAAGCGCCGCACTAACACCTCTCGCCTTGTAGATGTCTAACACCGGGGCGATAGGTTTGAGAGTAGATAGCCGCTGTTCTTTAAGTAGGGCCCCCACCACCCTTTTATGGATCAATAGCATCTTTTGGAGATGGCAATTCCACTTCATGGTATCAGACAGGCGAATCCCTAGATAATCGAAGACCTTGACCCTTTCCAGAGACACCATATTCAGTAAGGGTGGCCGGCCGTGCTTTTTCGGGGATTCAAGACCAAATATTTTGTCTTTTCAGTGTTAATTTTCAAACCCCAAGAATCTCAGAAGGATTGAAAGCTATCAAGAAGACTCTGTAGCCCAACCGGGGTTTTAGAAATCAAAAGGGTATCTTCTGCGTATAGTAGGGTAGGTATTCTCCTGCCCGCCAGGGTAGGAGCATCCGAAGGATGTTTTAAAAGATGCTCCTCCAATGAAAACAGAGTGGGGACAAGAACGCACCCCTGGCGGACACCCCTATTTACTGTCATTCGGGCGGTCTTTTGGCCCTGTTTACCCCACCGCACCTGCGCAAAGTTCTCAGTATGGAGCTTTATTAATAATGACAGCAGATACGGGGGCATTCCCAAGTCAGACAGTACCCTCTATAGGCAACCACGGGGCACTAGGTCGAATACAGTGCGCTGATCAATAAAAGCAAGATACTGACTGCCTTTACCCAGTACAACCACCTTCCAATAGAGCAACAGCAGTCGAAAGGACTGGTCAATGGTCCCGGTGCCTGACCTGAAACCCGCCTGGAAGTCAGAGAGGATCCCATTGTCCTCTACCCACTGGAGCACCCTCCCAGGACCACCTTCCCTCCAACTTTCTGCGATGAGTCTATCAAGCTTATAGGTCGATAGTTTGCTGGGTCGTCCCTACTCCCTTTTTTGAAGATCGGGACGACCTCAGCACCCATCCAAGATTCAGGGAGAGCAGCATCACGGTAAGTTGCATTAAGCAGCGAGGCAATAAGGTTCCCCCATTCTAACGAGTTAATGCAAAACAAGTCCCCCGGTAACCCATCAGGCCCTGCAGGGTTATTGGGAACAAGAGACTTGATCGCATTCTCTACTTCTTTGCCGGTAAATAATAGATCCTCACTCAGCTCAGGGTGGTCTAGTGGTAGTATCTCAAAGGATCCCCACCCATCACCCGTTGTTGAAGTATATAGTCGGGAGAAATGATCCAACCACAACGCCTCGGGATATTGCATGTTATGAGGGAATCAGTAGGCTTGTTCTTAGCTCTGATTAGGTCCCAAAAACCCCTAGAATCTCTTTCAGCGCTTGCCATCTTCAAGTCGCACCAGAACTGATTCTCCCACTCTTCCTTTGCTTTACAAATGGAACCCCTGTACTTCTTCCTGGCAATACTAATCAGCCAGCATCCCTTTGTTTTGACTGCAATAACTAAATCCCTCTTTGCTTTCCGACAAGAGTTAGTATACCAACCTGGATTTCCCCTGGGGCGCTCCCTCTTACCAGCCTTAGAGTTTTGGCTTCGTATGATAAAAAGGTCACCTATAGATTTAGTGGTGTGGCCAAAAAGAGTAGAAATCTCATGGGCATTTAAGGTGGTAGATTCCAACTTGGTCAAAACCTTAGCCATGATTAATCGTATTTCCAGGACCTTAACCTCATCCATAACCACATTGTTCCATTTCAGGCGTCTCCCGCAGTTTGAGGGACAGACTTTGCCTGTCGATCTCAGCACGGGGGATGCCTGATGGTTAGTTCCCATCATCCATAAAGGGGTCAGTGATAAGGAAAGTAAATTATGGTCACTGTCCGTAGATGGTAGAACTGCCATATCTAATAAGTGTGCCCAAAGTTTAAAGTTCAACAAGATATATTCAATTCTAGACGAATGGCCTATCCTGTTGAACGTGTGGGCGCCACAGGGATCAAAGCTGTTCTACCATTTACTGCCCTCACGCCATACTCCAAGGTTAAAGCATTCATTTGTATGGCCCTTTGGGACCATCTCTTAATAGGTGCTATCGATAAGGATGGTATACCTCTCCTGGCATCTTCCTCTAAGGTACCCAAAATGTCGTCAGCCGCTAAGGGCTCAAAGGTGCAGTTGAAGTCCCCCGCAAGCATGATATGGTTATCTGGGCTACACGAACTAAGTTCGTCCTCAAGAGCCGATACAGTCAAAGAGGGCAACCCTCTTTTGGGGCCTCTAACATAAATGTTAAGGATCTCCAGAGCCCGCCCACTGTGTGGCCCTCTCACTGACAATCTCTGCAAGTCAGGAGACTTAGAATCTCTGCACCTAATCTGAAAGCCTAATGAAATGCTAACCCATATAAGCAGACTGCCAGAGGGACGGCCTCTCCCGTTGGGAGGGGCAATAGCAGGCACAAAGTAGGTAGTATAACCAACTTTGTGACAAGGTTCCAAAGACCACGTTTCTTGAAAGATACATATTCCAAAAGACTCAATGAGGGAATTCCACTCCGGGAAATGCCCGCTATGTTCCAGCTGACAATCTTCAAATCATTATTATCAACTGTCTCATACTCGACAAGAGGTCTCTGTGTGTGCAGACTAGACTCCAAGCCAAGGGCCTTTGGCACACCCTCCAATACTACAATGGTAGGAGGCATGCCCGTAACAAGACATCCAGGTGGCTCCCTGTATACGGAACCAGGAGAAGAAGAGACAGGGGCTGATTGGTGATTACAGCCAAGCCCCTGCGTGACCCCTTGCAAATACAAACTGCAGCTCCCAGGTACAGGGGCTACAGGAAGTGTCTTCTTAGGCAGTTGGTGACCATCTGGTCAGTAACCCCACCACGGCCAGTAAGAGTTCAAATCTGGGAACTGGCAGAACAAGTTAGAAGGGGGTAAATCATGATGGAAATGTCTGTTAGCCCCTCCCTCCCTAGTAGTGGATCTAAGGAGCCATGCTAAAGCGGGATGGGGGTTAAAGTAGCTAAGGTCACGCGTACTAATTCCTGTACTACTCTCACCGGTATCTTAACTGCAAATAAATCTAGCCGCCCTGGGATCTTTGAAGTTGACAAGGATGCAATCACCCCTTGCATCTTTAGGTCTGGTGCCTATCCAGCTAACCCTTCTTACATGAATAGCCCGATCATCAATTGAGCTTGGTAAAGATCTATTTTCCCTAAGCCAAAATATGGTTTTATTTTTAAGTTCAATGTATGACTCATGTTTGCCCGGTTTAAGCATAGGGACCCCAGTGAGAACAATTACGAAGGGCTGGCAGTCCGGGGGTAGGTTGATAATGGGAGTTGTGACTGCATCCGATTCTCCTGATAGCTGCAATTTAGGAGCTGCAGTCATATTTCCAGTTCTAATCGTATCAGAACCTTTACCTTTGCTAGGATTCTTATTTTTAGCAAGACCACTAGTCCCAGGACCTGCAGTCTTCATCACCTTCTTTGGGGGCTCACCACTACTCGTTGGCACTGTAGGCTGCACTAAAGCATCCACAGCAACCACCCCTTTGAGTGAGGGATCCCCAGAGTAGACCCTACACTGCACAGTGGGTGTGTTTACCTCCACCCCTGATGGAATAATCGGGGCGTTAGCAACAGTAGTTGGCGCCTGAAGAACAGTAGTCCCTGCTAGCCCATCCTCCCTAATTCTATTGTGGAGTTTAATTAGGGATTTTAGGGAAAAAAAGTTATCAAGGGTAGCCTGCTCAAATCTGTCCAACCGCTCCGTCAGCCCTTTAACTCTCTCTAGGACTGGGAGGAGCAGGGATTTCATTAAATGTTCGATCTGAACAATCGGTGGAATCTCAGGAGAGGGGCCTGTAACAGGAGCAGATGTAAAGCCTACACTCGTTTTCTCACCTGAGACACCAGAAGTGGCTCCCCCTACCTGCCCCTGGGAAAGTTTGGCTCCCGCCCCCGAGCCCTTGGTGATCAAACCCCCCCTAATGCCAATCCTCCTCGGTTTCTTGTGAGGTTTAAAGTAGCTACCTTTTCGAGGACTAGCAATACGTTTCCTTTTTGTGGGGGCTACTCCAGCTGCTATCAATGATGGTGTCACGAGATGAGGAGTAGGATTCTCATGACAAGGTGGGGTAGGTGGAGAAACTAAGGGAGCAAGAGGCTCAGCTGATCGTGAGTCTGGCAGGGAGGTCCCTTCCCTACATGGCGCCATAACAGACAGCCTCTCTAATCTATCCAGACTAGTCCTAATGGCAACTACTCGTAGGTGGTCAGTACTAGGAGAGACATTAACCCCAGGGTCAACAAGGTGTACTGGAGAAGGGGCTAATGCCAAAGGGCCCAAAGATGAACGTTTATTGGCAAGTAGGTCCTGAGAAAGGCGACGTTCGGTCATAGCAATTTCTTTCTCAATGACCGTAACAACACGGGTAATAAATTGGTCCATGGTGCCTAGTACACTGCTGCTCCCCCCCCTCAAACTCTTACCAGAACGTGTTGACATTGGCATTAGTAGTCCCAGGAGATAGCAAAAAGCTAATTACAATGCCTAAAAGGACTATATAAAAGGAGAAAACAGCAGTACCTAATTCACAAGTTCACCAGTAACTAGACCTCAGGGGGGTGGCCCAGCCCGGCTCCTCTTGGCCCCAGATGGCCACAGACGGCCCGCCCTTTGCCCGGGCTTAGCCCGGCGTGCTCCCGCGCAGCAGTTGACTGTGGCCAAGAAATAGCGTGTGTGACGTGCTGTGGGCGTGGCGGGCAGGGAGCGCAGACCAGGTGTGCAGGGTCAAGCAGGGACTCCTGGAAGAGCGAGTCCTTGCAGCGCTTCTCTACCTGCCTGCCTGGTGTTATCGCTGGCCTCACGCACACACAGCTGCTCCAGTCCCCTCGAGGCGCTAGTCCAGGGCAGTTCGGCGATGCGGCACCCGCGGAGCGGGTACGGCGAGCAGTCCCAAAAGAATCATTCATATATTTGATTTAAACCTTTAATTTCTATGGCGCAGTGATAACATGCCTACACTGTTGACAGGGGCACATTAGAGACCAAAGCAATTTTATTCCCCTTTAGACGGAACCTGCGAGATTGAAAAGAAGGGAATCTTTAAACAGATTTAGGATTAATATTTATGTCAACTACTGAGGTATGGTCTTCTTTAGACACGTTCACCGGTTTTTTATGGCTTCTATACATTTGCAGTTATTGTCAATGCAGTCTTTCACATTGACCTGTATTAAAATTAATTATTTCTGGATGTTTATATTACTGTTTACAAATATTGTGCATGATTTTGGAAAAAACATCAATACTTTTACCAGTTTGCATCAACTTATGCAAAGTTTGACACAATGAGAGCTTGTGGTCTTTTTTCATTGTACCTCTCTGTGTGTGCATTAAACGCTTTATTGACTCCCTCAAGAGCAGCTCCTTATCAGTATTTTGCACTAATTTGTCTTGACCCTTTAAAATATTGACCACAATTAGCCCAGCTGATCCTCTATACTCTTTTCAATACAATGATTCATTCCAAACAGTTGACTATTTCTACCTGTTCCGCCCAGTTCAGCAGTGCCACCCATTGCGACAGTCAGATTACTCTACCCTTTTCTCCTTTTGAAATACCTGGATACCTTAGCTTCTTCAAATTCCTTTCACCTTTCTGACCTATTTTACTAATTTTATGCACTTTACCTTGTAGATCATCTACAGTTTGAACAATGTTGTTTCAGAAATATCTACATTCCTATTAAGGGGATGTATCTTGCACTATCTGCAGTTCTCTAGTGTCAACACCCTGGCAGGACTATTTCATTCTCAAAGTCTACAGCATTTTGTACATTCCCATGAACTATAGTACTTGTTAAAATATTCTGCTGTCTCTCTCACTTCCAACATTACAACTTCATTTTTGTCAAACAATTTCAGATTTACAAATCTGTTCAGGAACAGATGTAAAATATGCTTGAATGAAAGCTTTGAAACTGAAAGTATTTCTTACAGAGGAAACTGCAGTAAAGCACGAAATCTAGTGGCTTCTTTTTATCATAGAAATGATGGTTGGTGCTCTAGAAAGCTAAAATGAGGACACACTGTCTACACGTTCTCAAATATATTCCTTATTCATGTCAGTAAAGAAAGATAGTCTTCCAACACCAGCAGCAGTCTGTCGATCACCTCTATAGAGGTCAACTGCTACTTCACCACAGAGGTCTACTGAACAACTAGTGTCTTGTGGCTCGTAGGGACATTGCCATCTTCACCAAGTTAGCATGAGCACGTGCAGCCTGCCTGCTTCTTTGAGCACGTTACTAAACATCTTTGTTTTTGCAATATTTTCTATTGCTTCTTTCACATGAGAACTCATTGCTGTGTCCACTCTCTGCATATTCCTTGGATTTTGACTGAACATTATGTGCAAGGTCGAACAAACAATGCCCCTTGGTATTTTGTTCCGGCCAGCCCTAAGACAAAACATACCAATGCAGCTGTTGTTTGGACAAATGTACTTGGGTTTTATTAAAATACACGATAGGTAGCACACACTTGGAGAGGGACCTTTCCAGGGAGAAGAGCGAGACAGCACCTATGAAGTAGATCTACCATCTATAGGCCCAGAGATTTTCTAACATCTAATACGACTGCTCCGTAGCAAGAGGAGGGCGGTTAGGCTCTATTGTCTTTCCATGATGATAGCTTCCGTCATGATCTATTGACCAACTTCTATGCTGACTATATTTGTATGATGCATTTTCCTGCTTTTTGTGGAACGTATACTGCATGCTTGGGCATGTTAGTTAAAATAGACAATTTAATTTGTTTTGTGTCAGATCTTATTGTGGACAAGTACAAGAGTGCGAGTGAAAGGGTGTGTCTTGTTACTGTGATTCCTGAGAGAGCTGGGAGTGTTGTGTTCAGGGTCTCTAATCATTTGTTTCTCTGTAAGTGAATAGGAGAGCAAGTGATACACTATATCTAGTCGGCCCTGGGCTCATGGGTACTAAGGTGGTAGGATGACCCAGACCCTATAGACCAAGTTCCAGTAATCCTCCGCATAGTCCAGTGTTTGTGCAGAATCCCTGCCACACTAGAGAGCTAACATTCTTAATTTGTGACAAAAGTGTGGTACACATGAATGCCAACTTGATGGAATCAAAGCTGTACCTCCTAAAGGAGTTTCCTATAGATGGGACTACTGTAAATTAACTAAATGAGGGGTTTCTGTTTGTCATAGAAATTATGGTTAGTGCACTAGAAAGGTAAAAACGAGGACACATTGTCTTAAAGTATCTTCCTCATTCATTTCAGTAAAACATTCTAACATATAGAGTGAAACAGGCACTTCTAACACCAGCAGCAGTCTGGCAGTTAACTCCGTAGTAATCAACTGCACTACCAGCAGAGAGTTCTACGGAACAACTGCAGTGATAACATGTTGTATTCAACAGAAAATGCAGAAACTCCTGGACCTCATTTTATTGCAATAGGAGCTGTTGAATATATAGCAAGCTGAAGTGTTGAAACTAGGGGCTAAAATGTGAGGGGCAAATTGAGCTTTTTGCAATTTGAGGCATATTTTTAAAGGGGTAAAATCAGTTACAGAGAGAAACATCTGAATAAGTCCAGCATCCCTTTCCCAGATCTGTTTACTCTGCATACATGTATACATATATATATACATATATATATAAATATATATATATAAATATATATACATATATATTACCAACAAAAGTCCAATAAAGCACACACTTGAACAGTCCACTGCGAGTGCAGCAAGAGTTTATTACTCAGACGCTTCGCGTTTTGGGACTGCCGTGTTGGTGCGCGTTTTATTGAACTTTTGTTGGTCATATATGTCCGGCTGTGGTTCCGCCGGCACTGCGCACACCACCTGGCAACAGGCTCACTCTCCGAGGACCCTGCTTTTCTGCAGTCGCCAGTAGGTAGTTATAGATAGGACCTATTTTCCATAGGAAATCAGCAACATTCTATTTGGATTAACTTTGGCACCGGTTGACGAATCTTCGCAAAATTTTCAAAACTTATGGCCCAATCCGGTCCGCACCAATCCTGAAAGTCTAGGGGTGATTCGTCAAGCGGGGGCCAAGAAAAAAGGGGGTCCCAAAATGTGTTTTCCCCATGCAATTTCCCATAGGAACCTTTAATCGCAGCTATGGTCCAAACTGCTGAACGGAATTACACCAAATTTGGCAAAGAGGTAGCCCTTGGTTCGGAGTCATGCCTTTTGGTTAAATGGTGTAAATCTGTTCAGTAGTTGCTAAGAAAATCAAAAGTAAATCACATATATATCTATGGCGGCGGTGGATCCGCGCACCCTGAGGGCACACTTCCGATCACGAGCTGCATGCTAATTGGCTAATTGGCTGTCAACTGTCTGTCAACACTCCAAACAAGGAAGTGTTGGCAGCCATTTTGTGCCTCGGTAGGAGCGAGGCTGAAGAAATCAGTGGTGTACAAAATGTATAAAGGGGGCAGGGTAGAAATACCCTGACCCTCTAGACCTGCTTAAGGCGTCCTACAAGGACCCCCAGGGCACAAATTCTTTATTTTTTTTTTAAACTGCTAAATACGCACAGGGTGCATGGATCCTGCCGTAAGAAAATAAATAAAACGAAGTGCGGGCTCAAGCGCTTCTTTAATAATTAGCCCCCGGGGGGCCAAATCCCAGGGGCAAAAATATTACATTTTATCTCTAGGCCCCCCCATCCCTGGGACCGCCAACCCTGGGGCTACACAACAAATGGGTGGGGGGCTCAACCACCACACTCCCAGGAAAATACATGGGTGGGGGATTCAAAGGCCACACTCAGCCCCGGGGACCTCTACCCCGGTGCTTTCCTAAAAATAGTTGGGGGGCCTCAAGGGCCCCCCGAACCCCGGGAACCACCACCCCCCGGGGCCTTGCATGTTGTGGGAGGGGGGATGCGTGGAACCACCACCCCCCAGGGCCAGCTCCTGCAGTGTCTCGGGGTGCCCAACCCCAGGGCACTACTGTTTGCTATGGCTTATTATAACAGCTTGAGTTTTTTCCTATAGTGATGAGGAGTGACTGGTTTGAAAATGTAAGAAAATTTAAAAACTGAACATTCATATAAATAATTATATTTATATAATCTCATGAAGTACTTCAGAATGGTATTTGTATAATATTTTTTAAAGGGCAAAATAGTTGAGGAAGCTAGTTTTGTGTTCTGTATTAGGAAAAATGATAAAATAAAGTGTTTATGTTTTTGTACAAGGACCTACATCATAAAAAATTCAGTAAGGAAAATCAACAAAGCAATTTGGAAGACAGTTTCGAAATCAGTAACAGTGTCATAGAAGAGCTGAACATACCTTTTACAAGTACTGAGAATGAAGAGGAAGAAATGAGTGCTGTAGATATCAGCTGTGATTTCCTAGACAAAACCTTGGATGCTGATTTTGTGGAAGCATTAGATGACATTGAGTATGATGTCATCAGTGATGCCATTCGAGATGTCATCAGTGATGTCATGAGTGATATCACTGACCATGTCGTGAGTGATGTAATATGTGACGTAATCAGCAGTGCATTGTGGGCGCGTGAGTTATAGTTAACTGAACTAATTACAACGGGGGAATTTCAATGGTTATGTATGAGTGAAATGTCCAGCTAACTATAACATGTGTGAAACCTATTTATTTTCAGTGAATTTGCAAGTTTTTTTTAATGCTAATTCCTAACTATAACGTGTGTGAAATGTAGGTTTTTTTCAGTGAATATATATATAAATATATATATATATATATATCTGGCTACAAGTTGCGCCAAATGCGGGGCACTCGAAGGACGGGTGCCGATATTGCGGTGAGGCTCCACAAAATGTTCACGCTCCAAATCTCTGCGATTCCATGCAAAGTAAACAGCACTCACAGGGCTTACGTTCACAGCAGCAATTTATTCCACAAACAGACGCATTTCGGAATGACTTTCTTCATCAGTGTAGTTACATTTGCACTGGTGGGCACCATTTCTAAAAGGGGCACAATAATTACCGCTTCATTAAGAAGGAAGTCATTCCGCAACGCGTCTGTTCGTGGAATAAATTGCTGCTGTCAACTTAAGCCCCGTGACCAACTAGCTTACCATGTACCTCCAGTAAGCGCCAAAGAGCTGTGTTGCAGAGAGGTGTAAAAAGGTGCGTGGCCTCTGAACACCTCTCTGCAACGCAGCTCCATGGTGTATACTGGAGGTACCTGGTGGGCTAGTTGGCCCCCAGGGACCCTCAGGACTCAAGGGGAATTCATCCCCCAATTTACAACGTACCCCTTTGCACATTGTAAATTGCAGGATTAAGTCCCTTTCAATCCTGAGTGATGTCACTCACCATGTCATGAGTGACATAATATGTGACGTCATCAGCAGTGCATTGCGGCGGCGTGAGTTATAGTTAGCTCAACTAACTATAACAGCTGAATTTCACTGATTTTGCACAAGTGAAACGTCCAGCTAACTATAAAGTCCCTGCAACCTGTTTTTTTCAGTGAATTTCCAAGGTTTTTTAAATGCTAATTTCTAACTATAACGTGCCTGAAACCTATGTTTTTTTCTGTGTATATATAAATTTATGGCCATGCCCCGGGGGATGGGGTCCTTGGGGCAGAAATTGCCCACGTGGCCCCTTCCCATTTTTTTTTAAAAGCAGGCCCTGAGGGATGGGGTTCCCCAGAACCCCAAATAATTTAAAAGGAGGGGGCGCTTGATTAAAAAATAAATACATAAAAAATCCGGCATTGTGTCAAGGCCCCGCCCCCTCCCTGCAGTACTCAGCAAACACACCCCCTGGCATGTTGTAGGTGGGGGAATTAATTTCTCTTGAATACTGAGTGTCCCTGGGGGCCACATAGCCTACCATGTACCTCCAGTAAGCGCCAAAGAGCTGCATTGCAGAGAGGTGTAAAAAGAGGCATGGTCTCTGAACACCTCTCTGCAATGCAGTTCCATGGCGCATACGGGAGGTAGCTGGTGGGCTAGTTGGCGCCCAGGGACCCTCAGGATTCAAGGGGACTTAATCTCCTAACTTAAAATGGGACACAGGGTGCACCCCAATTTAAGTTGGGGAATTAATTATATATATATATATTACCTACTGGTGCTTGCCAGTAGGTAGTTATAGTTAGGACCACGCTTCCATAGGAAGAGCATTTTTTGTTTTGCCTATAACTATGGCGTCATTTGAAGAATCTTCATGAAATTTTCCAAACAAATTCTTTGTTCATATCGGCTCCTATGTTAAAAGTTTGGGGGTGATTCATCAAGGGGGGTAACGAGATAACAGGGGGCTCCCAAAACTTGTTTTCCCCATGCAATTTCCATAGGCAACTTTAGACATGGCTACAGGTCGAACGGGTGAGTGGAATTACCCCAAATTTGGCAGGGAGAAGGGTATTGGTCTAGAAAGAAAGCTGTTGTTTATTTGGTGTTATTCCATTCAGTAGTTTTGGAGAAATATCAAAATTTACAGATATCGATATTTGGGAATTCTGCCATCTGATTGGCTGGGGCGTTACGAGCACGACTTTGCTGCTTATTGGTTGCTAGCGCTGTGAGCGTTTGCAAGTAGGAAGTGTTGGCCGCTATTTTGTGATTTTGTTGAAATGAGTAAGGGGAAAAAAGGACAAAAAGAGTAAGAAAGAGAAGGATAGGAGCACTGTAATCTCTGTGGGGGAGTACGAAGCGAAGTAGTCACTCCTATCGGCCTGAATGTGCGGTGTTGCTCAGAGTGAAATGGTGCTGAGATGAGATGCTGCTACACTCGGGTATGAAACCGAGAGCCTAAACTGTGATCTCATTGCTGTAAAGTGATATGCTCTGGTCTTTGTAGCATAGGTGTGCAAGTAGTATTAGTAGGCGTTTATACCATACAGGGAGTGGGAAGCGAACTACTGACCGCTACCCTGCGTTTATACTATACCGAAAGTGAAGTACTCCCACCTACTGGTGTGAAGACTCAGGGATCAAACCGCGCTGATTGCTGTGAAGTGATGGGCTCTGGGCGCTATGGCATACTGGCCGCTGTAGTATAACTGTGTAAATAGTGTTAGTATGCATTTATACTATACAGGGAATGGGAAGCGATCTACTGACCCCTACTGGTCCGAAGACTCGGGGATTAAACTATGAGCCTGCATCGTGAGCGCACTGCTGTAAAGTGATGTGCTTTGGGCGCTGTAGCATTCCTGTGGAAGTAGTGTTACTTTGCGTTTATACAATACAGGGAGTGTGAAGCGAACTACTCACCCCTACCGGTCCCAAAACTCATGGATAAAACCATGAGCTCATTGCTGTAAAGTCATGTGCTCTGTGTAGTATTCTAATGTAAGTCATAGTAGAATGTTAGTATGTAATGCTAGTAGAATGAAAGTCTCTAATGTTAGAATATAGGGCTGTCATGAGGGGCGCCTTGGGGAGTTTGTACATGGTGCTGGAGAAGGCGGTTGCCTTGCTGTCTGTTCCTGTTGGTGGCTGTTTACGCTGTCTTGTTTTCCTGCAATAAATATACTTATAGGATCCACTGTCTGCCTCTTCAGTACATAAACTTGGCGACGAGCGGGAGAAGATAAGAAGAAGGCTCCACTCACCAGTATTTCGAGCTTGCTTGCGTTGTGCTGAAGACACATTTTCTTTGTTAAGCTGTTTCTACCCATCCCAGGGTCGTCGGCTCATTGAACTATGTCATCCGACCTCTGGTAGGATTTATGTTTTTAGATTTTGGCCTTCCTCTGCCTTTTCAGTACACTCTGGTCTCTGTACTACACATGTGCATGTAGTGTTAGTATGCGTTTATACAAATTCTGTAGTTATGCAGTAATTAATGCATCATGACCCTAGGGAGTGCCACTTCCCAGGCGCAGCTCATACAATGTCCTGGGTTTTGCATTCGTGGGACATTTATGTCGGTCTAGCAGAACAGATGGGGACTCAAGTAGCAAAGCGTTACAGTAGTCCAGGTGACTGAGAATAGTGCACCTGACTACCAGAGCTCGGGCTTGTGCCGGGAGGAGTGGCATAATCTTGCGAAGTGAGCGTAATAGGCCCGAGCAGGTAGACACTGTTCTCGCAACCTCAGTCTCCATGCTGAGCTTGTTGTTAATCATAACCCCCAGGTTGCGGACAGTAGTCACTGGCTGTGGTTTTTCTGAAGCCTCTGGGGGCCAGAAATCAGTTGGAAGCGAGCGGGGAATCTTACTACCTGCGCAAAACAACACCTCAGTTTTGGCGGAATTAAACTGCAGGGAGTTGTTCTGTAACCACCTAGCAGTATCTCTCAGACAATCATGAAAAGATTCTAGGGGAATTGATTCTGCCCCATCCCAAGATAGGATGAGCTGTGTATCATCTGCGTAGTTTATGGTTTGCAGCCCATGGGTTTTTATTAATGTGACCAGAGGTTTTAGGTAAACATTAAAAAGAATGGGGCTGATGGACGAGCCTTGGGGCACCCCATGGGGCACAGATGAGAAGGCAGATTGAAAAGGGGGGAGGGACACAGCCTGCTTCCTGTCTCTAAGATAGGACTGGAACCAAAGCAGGGCAGTTCCATCAACACCGGATTCCCTTAGTCTATTTAACAGAATCGCATGGTTGACCGTATCGAATGCGGCAGACAGGTCCAGCAAGATCAGAGCTGCTGCTTGGCCCCTGTCTGCACGCATACGGAGATCTTACAAGGCCATAAGGACAGCTGTCTCAGTCCCATGCGCTGGGCGAAACCCGAATTGAATATCGTCCAGCATGTGATTCTGCTCCAGATATGTGGAGAGACAAGAGCTTACCCAGCGTTCGACAATCTTTGCCGGGAATGGCAGAAGGGAAATAGGCCGGTAGTTGGATAGGCATTCGGCGTTCAAGGAGGGTTTCTTCAGCAGCGGAGTGATGAGAGCCTGCTTCCAAGGTGTTGGAACAAATCCACAACGCAAGGATTGAATGCAGATCTTCCGAAGAATACCAAAGAGTTCTGATCCAAACATTTTCCATATTTTGGGGGGCAGAGGGTCGAGAGGGGAGCCTGAGGTGATCCCATGCGCCAGTCTCACAAAATCCGATTCTGGAATAGGGGGGAAATCCTGCAAATGAACCAAGTTTTCTAGGTTTGTTGACAAGGAGTCAGGGAGGAGAGTCCCGGGGGCATTGAGACTGTCCATTGAGGGGCAGGTATTGAGGTTATGGATGATGGTCTGAATTTTCTCATGAAAGAACTGTGCGAGATCATTACAGAGTGCTTGTGTCGGGGGAGTAATTTTTTTGACGCAGTCAGGGTGGAGGAGAATATTTAGGATCTGAAAGATACTCTTGGAACTATTTGTAGCATTGGTTATAGTAGAGTAGAAATAAATAGATTTACTTTTGACAATTTGGGATTTGTATTCCTGAAGTTTCGTTTTCCAAAGTGCTTTATTTACGTCAGAGTAGCCATGCCTCCATTTCCTCTCAGCCTTTTTAAAAGCGGCTTTGAGAGTTTTCAGGGAATCGTCAAACCAAGGGGCAGATGGTCTGCCCTTAGGTTTGCATTTTTTTAAGGGAGCATAGGAGTCCGTTGTAGAGGAGATTTTTCCACAGAAGGTCTCATAATTGCCCTCTACTGAGTTGACAGAAGAGAAGCTGTCTTGTACCTGGAACACTGCATCGGTGGTACTCAGCAGTTCCAGAGCCTTCCAGTCTCTGTACAAAAAATCAGAGAGGGTGCTGTGTGCCGGTACACCAGACCCTTTAGTGGTGATAAAGAATTTAAGGAGGGCGTGGTCTGTCCAGGTCATGGGCAGGATTTCGTTCAGATGTACTAATAGGGGGGTAGAGAAAATAAGGTCCAGTATGTGACCTGCTTTATGGGTGGGTTCGTTGACCAGTTGATAGAGTCCCACGCTTTCGCAAGAAAGCAGGAGGTTATGCAGTCCGGTATCCAGACTACCATTTGGCTAGAGATTAAAATCCCCTAGGATGATTAACTTACTGTGGGAGATCGCCATGTTTGTAAAGGTGGTGAGTAGCAATTGCTATTGTTGAGAGCTAAAGAACCCCGGAGGGCGATAGCAGACAATGGCCGCGAACGTAGCTCCATTGAGACAGTCAATGGAGAGGCCAAAGAGCTCGGTCTCAGCGACCGGGTCTAAATCTAGAATGTTGACCAGCCAAGATGCTCTATGAATAATGCCAACTCCACCACCTCGGCCTTTGGGTCTAGGAAGATGCAGGATTTTATAGTCCTGAGGGCAGGCCCAATCTAAATCAACGTCACAATCCGCATGGGTCCATGTCTCCGTAAGAAAGAGAACATCTAAGTGATGGTTGTCAACCAGTACTATACTGGTAAAGCCTGACAACAGAGCATACAACAACACAATGGTACACATTACTCTTGTTTGTCACATGTGATTTAGGATGTGCACTCTGCCCATGGCTGATTATACCACTTCGAGCCACCAATACCCAGGCCGAAAGGCAGCACAATAATGTGCACACACACACACCAGGGGCATCGTGTAACACACATTTGTTTTTTGATGAAACGTTTCAGATGCATGGCCATCACACGTGGAAGGCTAATGTACAGACCATGAATATTGAAGAAGATGATCATTGCATGTTGTGTGTAGTATAAGATATGTGTACACAGCAAAAAAACTTTTCTAAAAAGCTCTCTAAGCAGTTCGGGTGTGCCTCATCAAACGCTGTAGAGAGAATGACTAAAATGGGTGGGGTCCTCTAACTGGTCCAATGGGAAATGTTCTGAACTAATCAAATGCTATTTTTTAAGGTCACATGGCAATCCCACCTCAAGGGCGCAAGGAGGCCGCACCCGACATGATTTTGAGAAAATATATTTATCATAATATAGGCGTATTACAGTTAGAAATATATACATGTTTAAAATATTTTAGAATATTGCTTGCTCTCATATACACTTTAAAGTTATTTAGATATAGTTTAGAGATATAAAAAAAAAGAGGGAATAGCATACCCGGCGCGAAACCATACGTCAATGATGTAACACAGGGACTGGCAGCATGCACTCGTCGCATACGCAACATGCAGCGGGCACGACCCCATACGTACATGACACGTAGCATGGTACTGCAAACCCGTTGGGTACAAAATGCGCATCAGTTACAAGTTTAGCAATATGACGGATAGGATTCAAGTGGTGATGGAGTTTGGTACAATACCAGTATGGGACTGCAGTTTTCTAAAAAAAACTAATATATATATATACATATTTTTGGGGGAAGATGTAAAACATTACATAATTTCTAAAGTTAAAAAAAGAAGGATAATAGAGTTCCAAAATATTATCAAAAAATAGAAAAAAATATTAAATTAACATTTAAAAAACCTTTGAAATTCACTGAAAAAAACCATAGGTTTTACAGACGTGATAGTTAGGAATTAGCATTTAAAAAAACTTTGAAATTCACAAAAAATTCATAGGTTTCTGGGACGTTATAGATAGTTGGACATTTGACTCATATAAAACCAGAGAAATTCGCCTGTTATAGTTAGTTGAGCTAACTATAACTTGCGCGCCCGCAATGCACTGCTGATGATGTCACATTTTACATAACTCATGACATGGTCAGTGATATCACTGATGACATCACTGATGACATCTCAAATGACTTCACTCATGACATCACTGACATACTGATGCCCTAATATAAACTTTTATACACCCATTCTAAAATGCAGACCACTATTTTTGAAACCATACACACAAGAATTCCATATACTACATACCACTCACTATTTCCTAGGTCTACACACATATCCAGTCACTTATACATGTAGTTACTCTTCAATACATGACTATATTATGCGCTCATACCTCTGTACATGCAGTCACACTCGGCCACTTATCCATGGAGTAACTCACACACCTAGTCAGTAATGCAAAGAATCAATCACATACCATTTATTCATGTATACAGTTATACACACCAACTCCATTATTTATGGATGGCTGTCAGAAACTAACATTGTAATTCCGACGGCAGAGACAAGCCTGGCTCCACCATCATTGAAGGGATGACTATTCTGCTACTTTCCCGATAGGCTCACAGAGCCGTTGGAAGAGGAGCAGAATCCCCTTGCCGTTTTCCCTCTGACCGCTGTAATCAAAATACGGCAGTCAGATGGAAACCTCAGGATGCCGGGCAGAGAGCCTCCAACCCAATCAGGCCTAATATTGGTAATTCCTTATGTAAACAAATTAATCGTGATTGTTGTGTATTTAAATGCATATTTTGTGCCTTTGAACATATATATTTGACTATTTCATATAGTTTAATTACTTATTTATTCTTTAGTATTGGGTTGTTAGGTTTGTAGGTGGATTGGGTGGGGAATTAATCAAATTATATACTTTTTACATAGTAATTTATTATGCTACTTAAATTTTTATTTTGTAATCAAAAATGTTAAATATTTAACTCATTACTTGTCATATACATTATTTGTTCCATTTTAATTAGTTGCTAGCTCATTGAAAAGTGTATTTATTAATAAAATTAGTAAAATGCATTTTATATTTTTATATGTACTAGCTGTTTACCCGGCGTTGGCCGGGTATTTATTTATTTTCTGGACTTTTGCGAGTATATCCTCACTGATGGACTCCCTATATTTTTGCCATAAAGTGTTTGTATTCACAGTACTGCATGTAGTCAATATTATAGCAAACAGGTTTCTTATTTGCTATAGTTTCAACACTAATATCGGTCGTCGTTCCCGAGGTATGCTGGAACATGCATACATACATACATACATATATGCGGGGTTTCGACCTCGAGTCCAAGACGGGGTCCTTCATCCTCTCCCATCAGGTAATGGAGTTGACTCTTTCCTAGGGGATTCTTGGCTTTAAACCCACATACATGCTAGGTACACCTAAGCACACTTAGGTAATATCCGCATCATTGGAGTATGCTTGATTACTGTCATATTTATATGCCTGCATATATTCGCTGTTTTAGCACTATGGTAGAGTTCTACATTCTACTTACTCTGTTGGTGCTTTTAATCTCTTATGTTAGCTTCTGTCTATTGATTTTCGCAACTCATTTGTTTTTATACTAGAATGATGCTGGTTCAATAAATGCTTATTGAAAACATAACCAAGGTTTATTCTGCGTATGTTTCTGAGACTAAGTGAGCATGAGTAACTGAGCGAAAAGTACTGTACTGTTTCCACGATCCCTGAAGGATCAAAGGTTGTCATGTTTGATTGTTGCCAGAAACTATTCACTCCTCTGTAAAGTTAGGGGGCTTACGATGGCACTGTGAGCTAGCTGGTCTATAGGCTGACACATCCTGCATGGGTGTCCGCAATAAGTCTTGACACCAATCCCTTTGCTTATGTTGTCCAACAAACGCACAGATCCTATGTATTTTTAAGAACTACACGACAACCTTCCTTTGCTCACACTGGATTGGGAATAGTAAATCTAACCCCTCCAAAATCCAACACTGTTGGTGCTTTTGCTTACATTGTAGTGATAATAGTAAATCTAACCCCTCCTAAGTCCAGCATGTTTCATACTTTTACTTTAAATGGAGTTAGATTAGACAATGTTACTCCTCTGAACTCTATTACGTTCTTGTTTTGGGTAGTTTTAACTGTTGTTTCTTTAAGAATATATATTTTTTCTTCAATTTTTTAATATTTTTTATGTACATTTTTGTGTTATTGTCTATATTAATTAAATGTTATATGTATGTGATGTATGTTTGTTAATTAAGAATTTAAAGTTATTGTTAATATTATTAGTGTAGTTTTTTCATGTTTAAATATTGTTTAAGGCATGTGTCAGGGGAGCAACCAGTAGAAGTCCATACACTGATTGACTTATACTTGTTGCTCAACTGTGTCTGGACAAAGCTATACCCCTTTGATAAGCTCTAACAAACTCAGGGCTCAGGGGATTATTTTATTCATTCCAGATTGACTTGGGTGGTATTTTCCAATCCAAAGCTGCAATACTGTGATATTTTTCAACTCTGCGTGGATGGCTTCTGATAATCCTATGCTTAAAGACATTGCTGTAAAAACAACAAAAAGCTTTGTCACTTTTTTAGCTTGACGTGGATGGCACTGTGGTAATCATACAAATAATTATCTAGATAAACAGACATTTGAGGTGAGCAATGTTGTGGTGAAGGTTGTCTTCTAGTGTTCTACATAAAGGGGCTGTTCTCCATCTGAAACTTGGGAACTGCCCAGAATTAACTGCTCTGTATCAATCAAAACTATTTTACATTATTTTTTACATTTGAATTATATTATGAATTTCATTCAGTTGTATATATGTTTGTTAATTTTTACTTTTAAGTTATTGGTAATGTTTAATTTAATGTATTTTGATGATTCTTTAATTATTGTTTTTATATGTTTAAATAATATGTGTAAATATATTTGCATTAGTTACTTAAGCTTTTTAAATACATTACTTATAATATCATATATTTGTGTAATAATATTTTGATATACTATTCCATGATATATATATATATATATATATATATATATATATATATATATATATATATATATATATATATATATATATATATATATATATATATATATATACATATATATATATTTTTTTATTAAACAAAAGCTTCATACAACACACATCACAGAGTTAGTGTCCGATTACGACTTTGGTGGTGTGGGATTGGGCCAACCACACCGCCGCCCCACTGCCCCGCGCCTACTCCGCCACTGCGCTATACAAATCATGCCCTGCGAAGCATGAGAGACCTGTTTGCTTAATCACATTTATTTTTCATTAATAGAAACATTTGCAGCACATTTGCAGCACTTTAATAATCAATATACCAGTCTTTTTGGGGTCGTACCTTAGTTTATTAAAGTTGCATATTTTCCTTGGTTTGCACTTCAGTTAAATTAAATGAACTAAGTGACAGCACTGACATCTAATAAAAGAACAGTTTAGGGAATCTCTCACTTGTCTCTTTAGTGTGCCACACTTCAGCATTGATTCCTCACGCAAAAGCACACTGAAAACAAGGAAATGTCACACACAAACCAAGTGGGATTTTGGCAGCTATCTTATTGCGGCCTTGGCACTCTCTATGTGGTCAGGGCACATTTCCTTCTCAGTAGCATTTAAAGGATTTCCTTATCATCTGGCTTCAATGAAGGGAGCCGTTATAGATTTCCTAGAGCACAACTGATGACATTAGATAGCTGTAGGCGGAAGTTGGGATCACACCAAATGCTGTCTTTCACCGCGTAATATTTTGAAATTAACAAGGAAATGGTTATCCTTATGTTCTTAACAAAATCCGGTTAACTGTTATAAAAACCTCAGCATTGGAGCTCATGTTTTCCTAAAATTTAACCGGCTGTTGATAGGAATATAAGGACAACCATTTCATTATTACTTTCCAAATAACAAGCATATGAGTATAGTAGCTGATAGGATAGGAGCTGATAGCTCATTGGCTGATTGATGGTACTTAGACCCTCACTCTGTCGGGTGACAGCAAAGTTCGATTCAAGAAACCCCAAGAGCCAGACACCTCATGAAATGGGGAGAAGAGATGCAAAGAAAGGTAACATCAGTCCTGCTTCACAAGAGGTTGTTCATGCCGAAGTAGAAATTTGATGGGTCTTAAATGCCACTTATGTTCTGTATAGCTATACATTTCTATTCACTATAGACTTCTGTAGCACTTTATGCTGAACCACTTGGCATGAATTGACTTATGAGGGTACAATAAATATGTGTAAAGACTAGAAATGTACATGTAAAGAATGAAAACAAGCACTGGCAATGCCAATAGGTGTAGCCCAGTATGTGGATAATTACCAACCTTATGCCACTGTAAGCATTAACGCAATGGTGGATTTCTTTGGTTTTCATAGGGATACGAGAGGGCTCATTTGCTTTATTGGATTGTTTTCATTAACATATGAAGGTGCCCTGCTGAATCAATATTGAACCGCTTATTTGGCAGCTCAAAACCTGCCTCCTCATTCACGCACAACAAAACACATAAAAAGAGTTGCAATGTATCAGCAAATCTCTCTCGTTGCTGTTCAGGGTGCATCTTCTGGGCTTGTACCTGATCCCCACATGCTTTGGAGTGATATTTCAGCAGGCCCCAAAACACTGACATCTCTCCAAAGCAGCACTTACCACAACTGCAGCACTTGCCACAGTTCAATAGCCCACAGTGCACACCAGGTGCCCCCTGAGGTGGAAAGAAAGCACTCACTATGGAGGCATCTGCAGCATGCACCCCATCCCTGCAACATCACTCTGATTTGAATCACATCACCTGCAGTGTCAAAGGGCTGCCGTCATGCAACCTGTTAGTCTCAGCAGAAGAGATTCCTCCTCCCTGCCATTATTTCTGTGTCCCCTGCCGACCCCTGGCTGCAGCTCACCAAATTCTCCATCATGAACCACCATAGCTGCAAATGTACCTTCCTCGGTTTCACATAAAAAAACGTCCCCTCCCAGTGCATGCTCAGCACGATAACCAGCATCCACAGAATCTGCTGCAGGTTCACACACATATGTATGGCCCAAGCTTTGCTGCTTCTCTGTGGCTGCAACCTGAGCCTCAGAGCCGTGCGGTAATAAACACCCAGACAGCCCAATTAGAACCAGAGCAGTTAGGTCACCCTGGGACCACAGCAAACACTAGGGATCTGAGATACCTGGCAGTGGCACGGTGGTCTTGAGGCCGCAATATGCTTGGCCGGGCTGCTGCGGTCCGCCAAGCATATTTCGAGTTTCCTCACACCACACTTTTCATGGCGGTACAACACCATTAAAAGTGTGGTGGTGGAAGAAAGGGGTGTCTCTGCACCATGGGGTGCATGCAGGGGCGCATGTTGTGCCCCCCCTGTGTGCTTGCACCCCAGTACCTGCACAGCATGGAGTGCAGAAGTCCATGCCATGCAGCTGCTGATTTTGACATTCCCATTGAGGTTCCTATTTCATAGACACCGCCATGGAAACGCCAAAGAACTGCCCACCAGAGAGTAGAGAAAATGAAGAACTTTCTGGAGGAAAGGAACTAGACCATTGTCAAAAAGGGCTGCTCCCAGCCATCTCTGCCGGACTGGCAACCAAACTTAGCTCCGGCAAAAAAGTTCAGGCTCAGTGAAAACAGGTGACGTTGCATCAGCCCTGACTCGGATGAAAGACACAGTGAGCACCTCAGATAAAGGAGGACTGTCTTTGTTTGTCTTTCTGGAATTGTTTGCTATTTTTGACACAGTATTTTAAACAAATGCCTGGATAAGAAGTGACCTTAAAAAAACTAGTGGTATTTTCATCAGCGAACCTTGTCAAACAATTTAGTAATGGGTGCTTTGTGTCTTGACAATAGTTCACAGGTTCCCCAAAAACAAAATACTGCTCCGTGTCTAACTATTTCATGTCATAGAGGTTATCAAAAATGTTGTATTTCTGTTGGTTGGATGAAAGCCGTACTCCAGGCCACCCTCACCTTCCTGATGCTGGTTATCTGTGCCTCTGACTACTCAGGTAATGTGGAAATCATTTACAAGTTCACATCTGTGTCTGAAAATATAGAATATTTTAATTTTCCTAATTGTATCTGAAATTCAATGTTTATATCAAAAGTTGCCAAAGTTGCTGAGTCAGCTTTTCCTAATCTCCTGTTAATTCCAGGCAAATATGGTCTTCACGGTTAGAATCCCAGACAAGGAAAACAGATGTGGGATGGGGATGCTGTTCTTATGGGCAACTCCACTTTTAATTATGATTAGCCTCTTTAAAAATACATTATGATTCATATTACTAAAAACCCATACCTCTCTTCATGTTTTAACCCCTTAGTTTCATACCTGCATTAGAATTTCAGTGCCTGTTTACTTCAGCCTGCTCCTCAGGAAAGGCTTTAAATTCAATAGCTCCTGTTTCAACAAAATGTTATTCAGAAGTGACTCAATTTAAGGTCGAATATAAATTGTTAGTGATATAGGTTTTTTGGGGGGTATTCTCTGAAAAACATTTCATTTTCACAGCTTTGATTCTTTCGAGGTGCTGTCCAATCGTGCCATACTTTATTTATAAATGCCGAATGTTAGCTTTGGAGTTGGTCATTAGAACTATATGGTGAAGCTGCAGTTGACCACTGCAGAGTTAAAGGGCAGGTTGCTCCTGGTGTTGAAGTATATATTTCAGTCAGCATGTCAGAATGTGTCACATGCAAGAGGAAGATATTTTAGGACCTACGGCAGATGCCCCTTTATTTTAGCTGCTACAGCACTAATCATCATCTCCATGACAAAATGAAATCCATAATTTTGTTTTTTTCTAAATGAAATTAATTACATTTTACAGCTTTTAAATTATCAGGATGACATTCAGGTATGTCACACTTTTGTCATAATTACTGAATATCAGCTCTCCGGTTTTTCACAACAACACTGTGGGAAGCTGTAGTACAACACTGGAGAGTCAACTGACATACTGCTGCTGTGGCTGTTTGAAGTTCGTTTTACTCAAAATATTAGAATTTTTCCTCATGGATATTATTATTATCCATATTTGCAAAATGCGAACATATCACCCCTAGAGTGTTCAAGGCGCTGGGGGCCGTCCAGGAGATTAACCCCTCTTGTGCTCATGACGAGCTCAGCTCCGTCCATAATCCCCTTTTGTATCCCATTTTGTATCGCTTTGTTCACCCTAAGTTGGCAGAGTATGCTCAGACGTGAGTCCCTTGCTCACTTTGCCCCTGGATTCAAGATTTCCTGGCTGATGAGGGTTATGAACCGGATACCGGTCCCAGGATGCTTGTTTCCGGTCCAGGGAAGATATGGCTTGGCAGTTCGGACTGGACTGTTCCCATGAGGCAAAGGGTCAGACTGATTTGCATATGGCCATGTCTGAACTGGGGTGACAGAGTGACCTAAAGAATGGTGATGGATTAAACCCAGATCAGTTGACTGGGGTGAGTGTTTGATTTGCTCATATGTTCCGTCCATCATCCCCTTTTGTATCGCTCGACTCGTCATGAGCCACGGCGCTCCGGTGCTCATGACGAGCTGAGCTCGTCATGGCCCGTGGAATGCTCGCACGCTGGGCTGATTCCCCTGCTGTGCTGAGCGATCCATTAAACGGGCGTGGTCGTGACGAGCTCAGCTCGTCATGAGCACCGGAGCGCTGTGGCTCATGATAAGCTGAGCTCGTCAGGAGCATGGGGGCGCTGTGCGCGCCCCCAGCACAGCAGGGGATTCCTGCCAGAAGCGAAGGGGTTAAGTGAGCTATTGCCCAGAGTCACATGATGCTGAGCTGAGCTGTCACGGGCCCCGGGGATCGAACCGGGTTCTCCAGGCTCCAGATTCATCAACTCTGGCCGCATAAACATATAGAAAATATGCTCTCTTTTAAGGTTCTGGCAACAATTTCCCCAACCTCTTTGGGAACCTGTTTTCTCTCAAACCTTTTTCATCCAATCCCAGCTGAGTGTCACAATTCTGCACAGGGTACACCTACTTGATAACTCATGAGAATTACTGAAATAAGTAATACATCATCAAGAAATGATTTATATTGTGACTAAATTCTTATGGTTATTTCTGTGAAACTCACACCATAACACTCACTACAATGCATTTAAGTGGGAACCATGGCCCAGACTCCTTTAAATGCTGCCTTACTATGTTGTCCATGTTGTGGTCAGCCGATCAGGATTGAGTAATCCTCTTTAAAATGGCCAATCAAAGTTTATCTGAAGACCAACAGTGCAGATAGACCAACATTTTAGCCCAACCCGAGCCCTTCTTCAAACGCTCATTTCTCAACACCAGCTTCACAGATTTACACTAAATCACAAAAAGCTGAGAATCTCACAATGGGCCAATGTTAGAGATTGTTTGCTTTTGTATTCATTGAACCATAACTACATTTAAAGTGTGGTTAAACTGAGAACTGAGGGATGGTCTGCGGCCAGACTGTGCACCCACCCCGCCAAGGTCAATCAACCCCACTGCGCAGGGCATTTGTTTTTTCCCAGTTCTCTAAAATGGGTGAGATCACCCCCGTCTTCAAAAAGTAAACCCTTGGCCCTAGCCTTTTCTCTACATTCAGACCCATCTCCAACTTACCTGGCTGGGGAAAGCTATTAAATGCTGTGTCTCAAAATAACTAATCATATACTTCATTGATAACAGCTTACTCACTGACTATCAATCAAGACTGCATTCTCCTGCCAGCATGTCAGTGGCCTCACAAGAAGAACTACTAATCAAACGTTGTTTGTAAAATTATTAGGTATGTATCTGTCATATTCTATTATCAAGAATGTTCCAACTTCGTGCGGCCATTGGTGCAGGTGTCCGATGTCAGAGCCAGTGCGGGTACTGCCGTTGGAAACATGTCAGTACACCCCACTCATAGTAGACCGGGCAGACTGGGAGTTTGACGGGCATTTGTGGCAGGGTACCCTTCCCACCAAGCACTATATTGGACCCATAATTCCTTACTCAAAGCCATAATTGGATGCTTAACGAGCTGATTACTTAGACTAAACACCCTCCAGAGCGTGACCACATACACGCTATCTGAAGAGGGGAATTGATCATCTGTGATGACAGAAAAATGGAGAAAAAATTAAAATCAAAAGGATGAAGAACAAAAGCAGTGGCTGTGCTTATGTATATCAAATAAGCAATCCATTTGCTACCAGATACTACATATAACAGCATAACTGTGATGAGAATATAAAGCAGAACAGCTGCTCTTAATAGTGCAAGGGGTACAAACAAGAATTACATATCAACATTCTAAGCAAATCAATGGATATCATATTGGCAATAAAATAAATTGCTGGATACAGAAAATGATTGCCAAAAAGCAACCAAAATAGAAATATTGAAAAATAACATTGCTGGATGTGCTTGATCATGTAATGTGTCATCACTATGAAATACTGAACTGGTTCTCTTTTTTCTCTGATAATAACCAGCTATTGAAGACCAGCAACACCACCTTGATCAACTCATTATTTATTTTTAATGTTCCCCAAAGATATATATTGGCTCCAACATTATTTAACATATACCCCTCATCTCTTTACTGGTGGGATCCAAGGTCACCTTCCACCATTATGCAGACAAACTGTAAAGATAGTTAAAACATCTTCCAAAAGAGACATTCTCATCCTCAAATTCTCAAATTCTGCCTCTTGATATTGCAACAAAGGATGGCAAACAACTTTATCATTTTAAATCCCCAAAGGTCATCCTCATCACCCCAAGCTCTAGCACAGGAAAATCACCTACTTCTTGACCCCTATTGAACTGAGAGTAGCTGCCCACATTTGGATTATTTCTCAACTAAACAGCAGTGCCACTATTTGGTCTGGTGTTCGCCAATCCTATCTCGCACCAACCAAGGCTGTTATCCATACTGTGACCAGACAGAGGCCTGTGAAAAGAAATTTAAAAACATTTTCACACCAGTCGTCACTGAAGGAGACTAATTAGAGCGCCATGTTTGCCCATCAATCTCTGAAAGCAGCCACCGAGCCTGTACCCTACTACAATATGCCAGCATTGTAAAATGCGAAATGCAGGCCTGGTCAGATTTATCGTAGACAAAGGTCAGTTTGAACGCATCACCCCAGTTTGAGTGCCTTGTACCAGATTTCATTTGATACCAGAATTCAATTTGCAATCTGAATCACACATTTTTCTAACTGAGAAATCTAATTATCTGGTAAACTGCTGACTATCTCTGGGTCTTGACTCATCCTCAGGATCAAAGACAAGGTATAGCTAGACACTCAGACCCAGTTCTTTACTGGGCAGCAAACATCCTCTGCAAGTCCTTGCCTCCTCAGCTAAGAACCGAATCAAACCTTCTTTCGTTCTGCGAATTTCTGAAACAGTATCTTCTCATCTGCACATGAACACATTTTGATGGTATGAGGCATAGATATCTGAAGTAATCCATGTTTCTGTAATCTTCAACTGTAACATTTTCATTTGCTAACTTTATACTTCAACTGTTAGCATTTTTCCTTTTCTGTGCCAAACGCTCTACCGCCTTTTAGTGCTCTACTGACTTTCAGTAGTGCTATAGTAACAATAGTGAAAAATCTATAATGACATAGATGACTGACCTTAGTGCACTGTGGCAGCTTTAAATGGGTGATGTTGCTGCAGTAGCACACATACCACTGCAGGGCACTGCTTTCAGGCAGCATCTCCAGCAGGAGCTAATAAGCATGTATTTAAGAAAAATATCCTGCTTCCTCAAAAGCTGAAGGAAGAAAGAGAAGAGTGTAGGTTGTAATTTAGCTGAAAAAGCGATAACCTGCATCCTAATTTAGGAGGCTATGCATTCCTTTATTTGGGAGTGGGCATTTATCTCATACTGTGCAGGTGATAGAAACCCCAGAGCTCTGCCCCTGCCAGAATGAGAGCCATGCACTGGCCAACACCCGACCAAAAAAAGCTTCTTTCTGGTTTTCTGGCACAACCCAAATACCACAGTGGAGGTCAACCAGATGCAAGGCAGCAGAACCTAAAACCAAAACTTGTTTCCGAAGCAGATAGAAATAGGATTCAAGGTCGGTGATCTCTACTTCTGAGTCTCCAATAAGAAAGGGTAAAAAACATTTCCCCCAAAGTGTTTATATTCAGTTCACAGCCTGTCTCGGTATGTGTGTGTTCCTCAACTTTATCAGCACTGGGAAGAAGATGCGAGATGAAATCAGCAGGAAAGACCTGTTTACACCACATCTGCTTTTACAATTAAACATTAACTAATGGGGATAATCTGTTGTTTAGTGAGCAAAGGTTTTCAACAGCCAAAAGTCATATTAATATATGCAATTTATATTCTAGCTTTCAACATTGTGCAGCTCACTTTCAGCTGGATTTACCCTTTTCTCCCTTTAGGTTTTTTGCTCTGCAACTTCCATTATCATCTCACCTAGCTTGTCCAACTTACTTTCCATATCCAAGGGACTTAAAGGTACAGGACTATACTGCTCGAACACTAGGATGTCGTTTAGTACTCTGCAGCTCCTTAGAAGATCAGAACCTCCTCTTGACCTCCAACTCTCAGAGGGTTGTGAGATTAAGCAACTCTCAGAGGGTTGTGAGATTAAGCAACTCTCGGAGGGTTGTGAGATTAAGCAACTCTCAGAGGGTTGTGAGATTAAGCAACTCTCAGAGGGTTGTGAGATTAAGCAACTCTCAGAGGGTTGTGAGATTAAGCAGTTGACGGTTATTCATAAATGGGCATGCAGACTTAGAATCTCTGACTTAGTCAACCCATGAGTACACAAGTGGGTGACTGGGCACAACAATGCACCTGTGAAGACATAGGGGCATATTACCAACGATTAGCGATATTTATCGCTAACGAGGTTTAGCAACAAATTTTTTAACGCTAAGCATCGCCGGAAATTATCGGAGAGATAATTTGCTATTAGCAAGGTTTATCTCAGAAGTGATAAAAATCCTCGCGCTAACTGCCAAATGAGAGATTATCGCTGGAAAACCAACGATAATCTCTCGAAGTTTGGCGTTAGCTTGATGATAGGGGCTCACAAACTTAGCCATGATATCCACCTTCCATAGGATATCATGGCTAAGGGGCCGATTAGGATGGAGGATTTTCCGCCTCCTCCGGGCCGGCGGAAGCCACCTCTGGCCCGGAGGAGGCGGAAAATCCTCTGCGGAGTCACCAAAGACCCACCGCCGCATTACGATGGCTGGTGGGTCTTGGTTTCTGTCCGCTGCTTTCCGCCGCGGTCGGATTACAACCGCGGTGGAAAAGCTCTCATTTGGCTGGCAGTGTCTATCAGACACCGCCAGCCAAATTAGGAAACATTTGTAAACATGCTTTCCCGCGGCGGTTTTTCTGCCGTGGAAAAGCATGTGTACTTTTGATTTTGGGGGCCCGTTGCGGGCCCCCAGGGTGTGGACGGGTGGGGGGTGCACATGGGGGGTACCTATGGTAGCCCCCAGCATTTACATGCACAAAGCGGCAGGCACCGCGCGGTGCCTGCCGCTTTGTGCATGTAAATGTAAAACATGCACTTTTAACATTGCGGCGGGTGCTGCTTGAAGCAGCACCCGCCTCAATGTTAAATATCCAGGATGTGACCGCCAGGGTGGCGGTCACATCCTAATTTGCACGGAGGGACCGCCGCAGCCCATGCGGACGGTCCCTCCACCTCTGGGATGTGTCCGCCATCCTAATCGGCCCCTATGTCAGGAAAATACCAGGTGTAAAAAAAGCAGTGCAAACCGCGGTTAGCGCTGCTTTTTTTATCACTAACAGGGTTAGCGAAATCCTTGATAATAGGAGAAATGTCGCTTAACAACATTTCTCCTATGCATTTCATTAGAGATGCAAGGGGAAGCGTAGAGAAAAAGGGGTGCTAACATGCGAATTTGCGTGTTAGCACCATGTTGCTGATAGGGAGATCATTTTATCTTCGCTTTCCTGGCTTTTAAAGCCAAAAAGCGGAGATAAATACCTTGATAATATGCCCCATAGTACTTTCATTCCATAAGATTTGTACAGAATAGTTAAATGGAATGAGACGCCTGCGGGTGTTTGTTGCGCTTTACAAATGGCAATAAATAAATAAATACCAAACCAAAGCCGTCTGGACTGTGATATCAACTCTCGGTAGGAACCTACTACTATTAACAATGTGTACCTACTAACCACTGCCCAGGCTCAGCTTCTCCGAATATTAATGCTCACCTGGTCTGCATGTCTAACGCAAGCACAACTTTTTGGGGAAACCACAGACACTTTCAGCACCGCATCCATCATCTAATCCACCAATCTCATGTTTTAGACTTCAAGCGCTGAAGCAATTCTTCTTCCAAGGCTTTGAATGACTCTCCGTCCTAAAGAAAGCTGACATCAACTCCATCCTGTACATAGTCTAATTCATAGCGAAAGTCAACACTGGTTCGTACATTCCCCGAAGATATTTGCTATACAACCAACGCTTTCCACATCCTGATGTGCCTAAGAGCATACAGGACCACAACTGAGCTATAAGCAAGAGATGAAAGGAAGGGAGTTTCTTACATTCAGGATAAAAGAAAAGTATGAGAAAGAAGCAGACAGAATGAACAAATACAGGGAAATAGGAGAGTGGATAAAATGATGAGGATGGTAGAATAAAACAGAACAGAAACAAATAAAAATAATTAGCAAAAGGGAAGGGAAAGGGGAAACATGAAAGAAAGCATGAGGCAGAAGGGAGAAATAAATAGGAAAAGACAAAGGAGTAGGTAGCAAGGGTCAGAACTCAGGCAAACATGTGAGAAGGAGCAGGAGAGAATGAAAATGTGTAGAACAGACAAAGGAGTGTGAGTACTGATGCTTGAACTAGTTTAGGGATGTTTAATTGTTTAAATCTAGACTTACGGGACAGAGAGCTAGAGAAAAAGGGGATGGACAAGCTTGAAATATAGAGGTTAAGAAACTGAGAAATGTGGGCTTTCAATCAAACAGGAATGGACACTGAGGCAACACGATATTAATAATCATTTGGGTGGGAATTCAGGCCGTATGCTGATTCTTTTCAGCATCTTTAGACCTACTAGCATTACAGTGGCCATGGTGCACGTTGACCCTCTATGTTCTAGTGTGTTCATACTAATTATTATCTAGGCCTGGGCACATTTTAGCCCTTCATAGGATATTATGAGCATTTAAGCCATGTGGCGGCGAAGGTATAAAGCATATCATATGTATCAAAGTGTTGCTTGTTCAGTAGGTAATGTTGTATATTGTGGCCTTCATCAATCCTTTACCGGTATGTGTGCAAAAAAGTTGTATATCTACATGTGCTTTGACATGTTTACAATAAATAACTATATTGCTATGTTAGCCAATGGAAGGTGGTCATTTCATGTTTTTAAAAACTTAATTTCACATAGGAGCAAAATAAATATCATACAATAAATTATCAGGGAATGTCTTTTACTAATTATCAGAAGTGATAATCCAGCATATTGCATCAAACCAAAGTCACCAGCAAGAGTTATTGTATTTATTCTGTTGTAAATTAGTATGTCTGAGAAGACTTTGGTAGTCAAGGCATGAGAAAGCAAAAGTAATTCTTCCAGTGTCATATGTTATCTATTGCATTTTCTTAAAATATGTATCTTGTGTAATTACACCCACCATTCTTGAGTCGTGAGTAACAGAATAGAAACTGTCATACATGTCCTCCTTTGGGAAAGAGTATGAAGTGACCTGTTCAACAATGTGCAATCAGTACATAGCTGTACTGTGCCTTAACAATGCAGCATTTGAAAACTAGAACTATTGTAAGTAGCACCAAACATTTACATTGCAAAGAAAACCACTATAAGCACATATATGAAGTAAATTCAACTGTGAAACAACTTAAACTCTACAACATTCATGCTACCTCTGTGTGCCCTTATCAAAATTTAGACGGGAGGCAGAGCATCGAAATTACACAAAAGAATCATTCATATATTTGATTTAAACCTTTAATTTCTGTGGCGCAGGTATAACATGCCTACACTGTTGACAGTGGCACATTAGAGACCAAAGCAATTTTCTTCCCCCCATTAGATGGAACCTGTGAGATTGAACAAAAGGGAATATTTAAACAGATTTAGGATTAATATTTATGTGAACTACTGAGGTATGGTCTTCTTTAGACACTTTCACCGTTTTTTTATGGCTTCTTTAAATTTTCAGTTACTATCAATGCAGTCTTTCACATTGACCTGTATTGAAATTAATTATTTCTGGATGTTTATATTACTGTCTACAAATATTCTGCATGATTTTGGAAAAAAAATCAATACTTTTACCAGTTTGCATCAACGTATCCAAAGTTTGACACAATGAGAGCTTGTGGTCTTTTTTCATTGTTCCTCTATTTCTGTGCATTAAACGCTTTATTGACTCCCTCAAGAGCAGCTCCTTATCAGTATTTTGCACTAATTTGTCTTGACCCTCTAAAATATTGACCAAATTAAGCCCATCTGATCCTCTATACCCTTTTCAACCCAATGATTCATTCCAAACAGTTGACTCTTTCTACCTGTTCTGCCCAGTTCAGCAGTGCCACCCATTACCCCAGTTAGATTTCTCTACCCTTTTCTCCCCTTTGAAATACTTGGATACCTAAGCTTCTTCTAATTCCTGTCACCTTTCTGACCTATTTTACTAATTTTATCCACTCCTATTAAGGGGATGTATCTTGCACTATCTGCACTTCTCTAGTGTCAACACCTTGGCAGGACTATTTCATTCTCAAAGTTTACAGCATTTTGTACATTCCCATGAACTGTAGTACTTGTTAAAATATTCTGCTGTGACTCTCACTTCCAACATTACAACTTCATTTTTGTCAAACAAAATTTCAGATTTACTACTCTGTTCAGGAACAGATGTAAAATATGCTGGAATGAAAGCTTTGAAACTGAAAGTATTTCTTACAGAGGAAACTGCAGTAAAGCACGAAATCTACGGGCTTTTTTTTATCATCGAAATGATGGTTGGTGCTCTAGAAAGCTAAAATGAGGACACACTGTCTACACGTTCCCAAATATATTCCTTATTTATGTCAGTAAAGAAACATAGTCTTCCAACACCAGCAGCAGTCTGTCGATCACCTCTATAGAGGTCAACTGCTACTTCACCACAGAGGTCTAATGAACAACTAGTGTCACGTGGCTCGTAGGGACATTGCCATCTTCACCAAGTTAGCATGAGCACGTGCAGCCTGCCTGCTTCTTTGTTTTTGCAATATTTTCTATTGCTGCTTCCACATGAGAACTCATTGCTGTGTCCACTCTCTGCATATTCCTTGGATTTTGACTGAACATTATGTGCAAGGTCGAACAAACAATGCCCCTTGTTATTTTGTTCTGGCCAGCCCTTAGACAAAACATACCAATGCAGCTGTTGTTTGGACAAATGTACTTGGGTTTTATTAAAATACACGAATAGGTAGCACACACTTGGAGAGGGACCTTTCCAGGGAGAAGAGCGACACAGCACCTATGAAGTAGATCTACCATCTATAGGCCCAGAGATTTCCTAACATCTAATACGACTGCTCCGTAGCAAGAGGAGGGAGGTTAGGCTCTATTGTCTTTCCATGATGATAGCTTCCTTCATGATCTATTGCCCAACTTCTATGCTGACTATATTTGTATTATGCATTTTCCTGCTTTTTGTGGCACGTATACTGCATGTTTGGGCATGTTAGTTAAAATTAACATTTTAATTTGTTTTGTGTCAGATCTTATTGTGGAGAAGTACAAGAGTGCGAGTGATAGGGTGTGTCTTGTTACTGTGATTCCTGAGAGAGCTGGGAGTGTTATGCTCAGGGTGTCTAATCATTTGTTTCTTTGTAAGTGAATAGGAGAGCAAGTGAGACACTATATCTAGTCGGTCCTGGGCTCATGGGTACTAAGGTGGTAGGAAGACCCAGTCCCTATACACCAAGGGGCCCATTATGATGTCGGGCGGATTGCCTCCGCCAGGCTGGCGGTAGCCACCGCCGGCCTGGCGGAGGTAATCCGCCCGACATCCATTGCCCAATTCCCCCCCACCACATTAGGATGGCGGGGGGGGACGGCTGCGGTTCAATACACCGCCCGCCTGTTTTCCGCCCTGGTCGCCTTGCGGCCGGTGTGGAATGTGTTACATATGGTGGCGGTGTCTGTTAGACACCGCCAGCCATATTACAATGGGCATATTGTCAGGCCTTTCGGAAAGGCAGGCGGTGATTGCTGCGGGGGGCCCCCTGTGGGCCCCCAGAGTGACGGCCAAAGGGGGGTGGCACATAGGGGGTACCTGTGGTACCCCCCTGCATTTGCATAATCGCAGCGGCAGGCACCACGCGGCGCCTGCCGCTTCGATTATGCAAATGCGTGGATTTGTTTTTAACATTGTGGCGGGCGGTGCAGTGAGCACCGCCCGACACAATGTTAACTTGAGGAGTGCGCCCGCCACAGTGGCGGGCGCATCCTAATGCCAATGTCGGGACCCCCGCCCTTTAGGCGGGCGACCCGATCTCCGTTAGTGTGGCGGGCGGACAAAGTCCGCCTGCCATCCTAATGGACCCCCAAGTTCCAGTAATCCTCCGCATAGAGAGCTAACATTCTGAATTTGTGACAAGAGTGTGGTACACCTGAATGCCAACTTGATGGAATCAAAGCTGTACGTCTTAAAGGAGTTTCCTACAGATGGGACTACTGTAAATTAAGAAAATGAGGGGTTTCTGTTTGTCATAGAAATTATGGTTAGTGCACTAGAAAGGTAAAAATGAGGACACATTGTCTTAAAGTATCTTTCTCATTCATTTCAGTAAAACATTCTAACATATAGAGTGAAACAGGCACTTCTAACACCAGCAGCAGTCTGGCAGTTAACTCCGTAGTAATCAACTGCACTACCACCAGAGAGTTCTACTGAACAACTGCAGTGCTAACATGTTTTATTCAACAGAAAATGCAGGAACTCCTGAACCTCAATTTATTGCAATAGGAGCTGTTGAATGTATAGCAAGCTGAAGTGTTGAAACTAGGGGCTAAAATGTGAGGGGCAAATTGAGCTTTTTGCAATTTGAGGCATATTTTTAAAGGGGTAAAATCAGTTACAGAGAGAAACATCTGAATAAGTCCAGCATCCCCTTCCCAGATCTGTTTACTCTGCATACATGTATACATATATATATATATATATAAATATATATATATATATATATATATATTATATATATATATATTACCAACAAAAGTCCAATAAAGCACACACTTGAACAGTCCACTGCGAGTGCAGCAAGAGTTTATTACTCAGACGCTACGTGTTTTGAGACTGCCGTGTTGGTGCGCACTTTGTTGAACTTTTGTTGGTAATATATGTCCGGCTGTGGTTCCGCCGGCACTGCGCACAGCACCTGGCAACAGTGTCACTCTCCGGAGGACCCTGCTTTTCTTCAGTCGCCAGTAGGTAGTTATAGATAGGACCTATTTTCCATAGGAAATCAGCAACATTCTATTTGGAATAACTTTGGCGCCGGTTGACGAATCTTCGCAAAATTTTCAAAACTTATGGCCCGACCCGGTCCGCATCTATCCTGAAAGTCTAGGGGTGATTCGTCAAGCAGGGGCCAAGAAAAAAGGGGGGTCCCAAAATGTGTTTTCCCCATGCAATTTCCCATAGGAACCTTTAATCGCAGCTACAGCCAGAACGGCTGAGCGGAATTACACCAAATTTGGCAAAGAGGTAGCCCTTGGTTCGGAGTCATGCCTTTTGGTTAAATGGTGTAAATCTGGTCAGTAGTTGCTAAAAAAATCAAAAGTAAAATCACATATATATCTATGGCCGCGGTGGATCCGTGCACCCTTAGAGCACACTTACGATCACGAGCTGCATGCTAATTGGCAAATTGGCTGTCAACTGTCTGTCAACACTCCAAACAAGGAAGTGTTGGCAGCCATTTTGCGCCTCGGTAGGAGCGAGGCTGAAGAAATCAGTGGTGTGCAAAATGTATAAAGGGGGCAGGGTAGAAATACCCTGACCCTCTAGACCTGCTTAAGGCATCCTACAAGGACACCCAGGACACAAATTCTTTTTTTAAACTGCTAAATACGCACAGGGTGCATGGATCCTGCCGTAAGAAAATAAATAAAACGAAGTGCGGGCTCACGCGCTTCTTTAATAATTAGCCACCGGGGGGCCAAATCCCAGGGGCAAAAATATTAAATTTTATCTCTGGGCCCCCCATCCCTAGGACCGCCACCCCTTGGGCTACAAAATAAATGGGTGGGGGGCTCAACCACCACACTCCCAGCAAAATACATGGGCGGGGGATTCAAAGGCCACACCCAGCCCCGGGGACCTCTACCCCGGGGCTTTTTTAAAAATAGTTGGGGGGGCCTCAAAGGCCCCCCAAACCCCAGGAACCACCACCCTGGGACCTTGTATGTTGTGGGAGGGGGGACGCGTGGAACCACCACCCCCCAGGGCCAGCTCCTGCAGTGTCTTGGGGTGCCCACCCCCGGGATACTACTGTTTGCCATGGCTTATTATAACAGCTTGAGTTTTTTCCTATAGTGATGAGGAGTGACTGGTTTGAAAATTTAAGAAAATTTAAAAACTGAACATTCATATAAATAATTATATTTATATAATCTTATAAAGTATTTGAGAATGGTATTTGTATAATATTTTTTAAAGGGCAAAATAGTTGAGGAAGCTAGTTTTGTGGTCTGTATTAGGAAAAATGATAAAATAAAGTGTTTATGTTTTTGTACAAGGACCAAATTTTAACAGAAGGGGGGAGAGAGAGAGAGTCAGTGGATTCAGTCTCCCGAGTCATACGAATAAACAAAGTGGAATCCACTCAAGGTGATAGTGATCCCTAGAGTGATGGGGAACACACAGTGTTGTTTAAATGCCCCTCACACACCAACAGGCCCCTTGGTGTCATGCTTCATCATCGGGGCCTTCGCACCCCTCTACGGGATGCGGCGTGCTACGACTCGCGAATACGCAGGAGCACTTGAAGTGAACTATGTGTGGGGGTGTGTGTTTATTACAAAAGTGTGAGTGAGGTGAGGTGAAAAAGTGAGTGGTTAAAAAATACCTGGCACATGGGAGAAAAAACTTTATTAAATCCCCGGCTGGTATTATTAAAATAAAAGTGCAGGGCGTGGTTTTGATAGATACGTGTTAGGGTATCAAACCACTGTTTCAAAAGTCAACATGTTTCGGAGGTCAGAGCCCCCTTCTTCAGGACAAGGGTTAATGCACTTACCCTCCCCTTACTCACATGTAAGATGTAAAAGTGAAAATAAAAATTACAACAATGTGTAATGTTCCTCACAATGTTAAATGTTAGTGAGTGTCGTTGCGCCCAATTGGCGTATGAACCTGTGGAGACAAAATCATAGATAAACATACAGATCTATATTTCACAGGTTGAAAGAGAAGAATCATGCTTCTCTGAAAAAACATCAGGTACAACCAAAAAATAAATGGAACCTGGAAAGGAAAAAGAAAAAGGACACTACAAACATACTCACACACAACACCAACATTACTCTCTGCTCAGGTGGAAGGAGAGCAAAACAGAAAGGAATAAAAATCTTACTTAAAGTTCCCAACTACAGGACTTCATGAGCCTTAGCGTATATTGGGGAATCCTTCCTTTCTAATCAGAAAACCTAAGAAATCAATATCAGGGGTTCAGTAGGAAGAATTTCTCATGAAAGCGCCACAATTACAGTGAGGAACTGCTTCTCTCAGTAGTCTATAACTCACGGTTACTGCAACAGCTAATCGCCTGCCTTCCCTCAACGCGGCTCCGATGAAGTGAGCTACAAAGGAATCGAGGCCCTTATATATATTGTGCCTGTAGTTAATTAATGATGATTAATTGAATAATGCAACCCGGGGGAAGCCCAAATACGGAGATAACAACCTCCGAGCGTCCGGTGATGCGCTAGCGCCTTTCGCTACTCTGTCGCGCATGCGCATTGCCGCTCCAGAGGAACGCATGCGCGGCAGGCGGGGCTGCCGCGCATGCGTCGACGGAGACACTTCGTTTAGACACGAAGCAATCGGCTTTGCAGTTAAACCCCTGATGGTAAATGGCGCTTTAGAAATAAATGCACAGGGACATGCATTTGGAAGAAAATAAAGTATGCGCAAATAAGGCAGGGCATACAGGCAATTTTATAGCTAGAGGCCAAGCAGAGTAAGCAACCATGACAGCAGTGGTGAATTAAAACACTTTTTGGAGATGTATTCGGATCAGCAATTAGATGGACTGCCTTCACGTTAGGACTTAACATATGGTGATTATTTAGTTGGTCCCGAAGGGATACATCCTCAATCACAACTCGGTGATACCTCGTTGTACTGATGTATTAATCCAGATGAACCCCGCAGATACATTTGTTGTATGTAACCACACATATACATAAACAAATTGTGATGGGTAGTCAGATTGAGATTTATCTGAGAAGGTTCCATGGAATGGAATCGTTCAGCCCAGTGGTGTCGGTTCCCAAACGAAACACCCACCGTTGTTCTTTTTCTAGGAGACCTATCTCTGAGGGCAGTTGTTCAATGATTGTCCACTGTAGCTCATTCACACAGTGTTGATGTTCAATAAAATGGGTTGACATCTTGGTCGTTAGTTCGTTACACCTGATGTTGCTTTTGTGTTCATTTAACCTGACCCTTACAGGTCTGGTGGTCATCCCCACATATTCCTTTCCACATGGGCAGGTAATTAGGTAGACAACATTTTTACTGTTGCAGTTCGTAAATGCACGTTGTTCCCATGTTGTCCCATTAGTAAAGGTTAGATTCTGGCTCTTTTTTGTGAGGTGGCAGTTATTACAGTTGCCACACGGGTAGTGCCCATGTACGCCTTGCAACCTCGTCTGATCCTTGGTAGGAGGGGGTGGTCTTGTATGAACGAGTATATCTCTTAGGTTCCTACCCCTTCTGTGTGCAAAAAGAGGTTTCTCCAGAGTCAAACCACCACTCGTTAAAGTGCGCCAATGTTTGTGGACCAATTTTGTCACTTGGTTGCTGACCGGACTGTATGTGGTAACACAAACCGTCCTGTTTGCGGCATCCTCCCTACGTGGATTGTCCTCCAGAAGGGCATCACGGTTATTATTTCGTGCTCTTGTAAAGGCTTTTTTGATCACAGTTTCCGGATATTTCCTCTGTCTTAGTTTTGCACTAAGATCCTTGGCCTGAGTTTTGTATCTGGCCACATCAGTACAGTTCCGCCGAAGGCGTAGGAACTGTCCATAAGGAAGGTTCTCTCTCAGATGACGAGGATGAAAGCTGTCAAATCTGAGGAGACAGTTCCTCGCCGTAGGTTTAAAATGTGTTTCCGTTTTTAACATGCCGGCTTCATGGTAGATGTTCAAATCTAAGAAAACCATGTTGGTATTATATGCCTGGTGAGTGAATTTCAAAAAGGCATTTTGATTGTTCAGCCAGTCAATGAATTCAGTTATCATGGTTTCATCTCCATCCCAGATGACCAGGATATCATCAATGTACCTTCGCCAGGTGCGAATCCTCGCCCTGTGAGGATTGTCTGGGTGCACTCTTTTCTGGCAGAAGCATGGGACCAGTATGGGCAGTACTTTTGCCCCAAGTCTGGCTGGACTGTATGTCCACCATTTGGAATCTACGAAAATCCTGCACCCAGACAATCCTCACAGGGCGAGGATTCGCACCTGGCGAAGGTACATTGATGATATCCTGGTCATCTGGGATGGAGATGAAACCATGATAACTGAATTCATTGACTGGCTGAACAATCAAAATGCCTTTTTGAAATTCACTCACCAGGCATCTAATACCAACATGGTTTTCTTAGATTTGAACATCTACCATGAAGCCGGCATGTTAAAAACGGAAACACATTTTAAACCTACGGCGAGGAACTGTCTCCTCAGATTTGACAGCTTTCATCCTCGTCATCTGAGAGAGAACCTTCCTTATGGACAGTTCCTACGCCTTCGGCGGAACTGTACTGATGTGGCCAGATACAAAACTCAGGCCAAGGATCTTAGTGCAAAACTAAGACAGAGGAAATATCCGGAAACTGTGATCAAAAAAGCCTTTACAAGAGCACGAAATAATAACCGTGATGCCCTTCTGGAGGACAATCCACGTAGGGAGGATGCCGCAAACAGGACGGTTTGTGTTACCACATACAGTCCGGTCAGCAACCAAGTGACAAAATTGGTCCACAAACATTGGCGCACTTTAACGAGTGGTGGTTTGACTCTGGAGAAACCTCTTTTTGCACACAGAAGGGGTAGGAACCTAAGAGATATACTCGTTCATACAAGACCACCCCCTCCTACCAAGGATCAGACGAGGTTGCAAGGCGTACATGGGCACTACCCGTGTGGCAACTGTAATAACTGCCACCTCACAAAAAAGAGCCAGAATCTAACCTTTACTAATGGGACAACATGGGAACAACGTGCATTTACGAACTGCAACAGTAAAAATGTTGTCTACCTAATTACCTGCCCATGTGGAAAGGAATATGTGGGGATGACCACCAGACCTGTAAGGGTCAGGTTAAATGAACACAAAAGCAACATCAGGTGTAAAAAACTAACGACCAAGATGTCAACCCATTTTATTGAACATCAACACTGTGTGAATGAGCTACAGTGGACAATCATTGAACAACTGCCCTCAGAGATAGGTCTCCTAGAAAAAGAACAACGGTGGGTGTTTCGTTTGGGAACCGACACCACTGGGCTGAACGATTCCATTCCATGGAACCTTCTCAGATAAATCTCAATCTGACTACCCATCACAATTTGTTTATGTATATGTGTGGTTACATACAACAAATGTATCTGCGGGGTTCATCTGGATTAATACATCAGTACAACGAGGTATCACCGAGTTGTGATTGAGGATGTATCCCTTCGGGACCAACTAAATAATCACCATATGTTAAGTCCTAACGTGAAGGCAGTCCATCTAATTGCTGATCCGAATACATCTCCAAAAAGTGTTTTAATTCACCACTGCTGTCATGGTTGCTTACTCTGCTTGGCCTCTAGCTATAAAATTGCCTGTATGCCCTGCCTTATTTGCGCATACTTTATTTTCTTCCAAATGCATGTCCCTGTGCATTTATTTCTAAAGCGCCATTTACCATCAGGCGTTTAACTGCAAAGCCGATTGCTTCGTGTCTAAACGAAGTGTCTCCGTCGACGCATGCGCGGCAGCCCCGCCTGCCGCGCATGCATTCCTCTGGAGCGGCAATGCGCATGCGCGACAGAGTAGCGAAAGGCGCTAGCGCATCACCGGACGCTCGGAGGTTGTTATCTCCGTATTTGGGCTTCCCCCGGGTTGCATTATTCAATTAATCATCATTAATTAACTACAGGCACAATATATATAAGGGCCTCGATTCCTTTGTAGCTCACTTCATCGGAGCCGCGTTGAGGGAAGGCAGGCGATTAGCTGTTGCAGTAACCGTGAGTTATAGACTACTGAGAGAAGCAGTTCCTCACTGTAATTGTGGCGCTTTCATGAGAAATTCTTCCTACTGAACCCCTGATATTGATTTCTTAGGTTTTCTGATTAGAAAGGAAGGATTCCCCAATATACGCTAAGGCTCATGAAGTCCTGTATTTGGGAACTTTAAGTAAGATTTTTATTCCTTTCTGTTTTGCTCTCCTTCCACCTGAGCAGAGAGTAATGTTGGTGTTGTGTGTGAGTATGTTTGTAGTGTCCTTTTTCTTTTTCCTTTCCAGGTTCCATTTATTTTTTGGTTGTACCTGATGTTTTTTCAGAGAAGCATGATTCTTCTCTTTCAACCTGTGAAATATAGATCTGTATGTTTATCTATGATTTTGTCTCCACAGGTTCATACGCCAATTGGGCGCAACAACACTCACTAACATTTAACATTGTGAGGAACATTACACATTGTTGTAATTTTTATTTTCACTTTTACATCTTACATGTGAGTAAGGGGAGGGTAAGTGCATTAACCCTTGTCCTGAAGAAGGGGGCTCTGACCTCCGAAACATGTTGACTTTTGAAACAGTGGTTTGATACCCTAACACGTATCTATCAAAACCACGCCCTGCACTTTTATTTTAATAATACCAGCCGGGGATTTAATAAAGTTTTTTCTCCCATGTGCCAGGTATTTTTTAACCACTCACTTTTTCACCTCACCTCACTCACACTTTTGTAATAAACACACACCCCCACACATAGTTCACTTCAAGTGCTCCTGCGTATTCGCGAGTCGTAGCACGCCGCATCCCGTAGAGGGGTGCGAAGGCCCCGATGATGAAGCATGACACCAAGGGGCCTGTTGGTGTGTGAGGGGCATTTAAACAACACTGTGTGTTCCCCATCACTCTTTGTACAAGGACCTACATCATAAAAAATTCAGTAAGGAAAATCAACAAAGCAATTTGGAAGACATTTCAAAATCAGTAACAGTGTCATAGAAGAGCTGAACATACCTTTTACAAGTTCTGAGAATGAAGAGGAAGAAATGAGTGCTGTAGATATCAGCTGTGATTTCCTAGACAAAACCTTGGATGCTGATTTTGTGGAAGCATTAGATGACATCGAGTATGATGTCATCAGTGATGCCATTTGAGATGTCATCAGTGATGTCATGAGTGATGTCGCTGACCATGATGTAATATGTTATTAAATGTACAAAGCCTCTGACACCATAGATTACACAGGTTATTTTTTGTTCAAGTCCTATTTATTGACTATGAACGCTATTTGTCTTAGCACATTATTTTAGGGTTCAAACAGGTACACATGGGGTGTGAACAACTCAGCTTAGAGTATCTCCTTATGACATAAAGTGCATTCACTATTTACAACAACATGTAAAAAACACAATTGCAAAATTACAATGACAGAAACGGTCCACAAAAAAGAAAAGTGAATTAATGTGACAGCAAAATCTTATTTACAAATGGTATTTCAAGGTCCTACCATACATCTAAGAGAGATTATGTTATTGTCCCTGGGGAATATTATCAATTTGTCCCTCCAAGGTAAAAGTAAGTTGTCCTGTAGCTTGCCAGGGACAGTCATGTATTCAAAGTTATAAGATGCCTGATTGTGAGATACGTCTCTCACTATATGTCCCAAGTATTTAATTGGATCATATGGCTTGTGTCTCTCCTGGCACTTAAGTTGAGCCTACGCGTTTCGACCTGGATAGAAATCTTGACAGGATAGGAAATTTAAGGCAGGTCTTCATCAGGGCTCACAGTAGGTGTTGGGGATCATCATGTCACACCTGGGGGAGATTTATAAGGGGCATGTTTTAGTGATAGGATATTGAGCATAGGACCAATTACAGTGCTTGTGGGTGATATTTACAAATCAGTGTGAATGATAATTATTTGAGATCACGTACCCGAGTGTGGAAAAGTCTGTACTGGATTCGTTGAGTACTGATGAGTATCAGGAGGCGGGGTTACTCACTAGCCGGAATGGCTGTGTGTCCGCAGTCTTTAGTTACTGTGGGGGGAAGTAGGAAGATGAATTCAAAACTTCATGTGGATCAATTAGGTCCTGGAGGCTTATCTACGTTTGGAACCTATTACATGATGCATATGTGGGCGCGGCAAGTTGCCGATGTTAATTAATGTTACGCTGGCATCGGTGCATCTCGTACCTGGGGAAATGTGGAAATGTCCTTTATAGCGCCACAGCGTCGTCGTTTGCGGGACGTATTCTCCGCAAGGTGGAGGAGCAGGGGGTCGTTACATTCCCGGCGTCTCCTCGTTGGTGTGTTGCTTCTCTCTCCGCCGCCGCTGTGGAGGGATTGCACAGCGTTCCGAAGGCTGGGAATCTTACGTCTTGGACACAGTTGAGAGCGAAGCTCTCATTGGCTAGTGCGCCTGCTTTGATGTTTGAGCGCTGCTAATTGGACGGCGTATCGCGTCATGGGCACATGCGCTTGTTGCTAGGCGATCAGGACGCTTAATTCTTCGCCGAAAGCTTCTGGCAGCGCGCTGGGGTTTATGTTATGATTCACATGAAGTTGGATATTTCTGATAATTCATTGAGTCCGTGGTTGACTGTATCAAGATACATGATTGTCTTGGCTTCTTGCTTGGACAAATTCTCAGCCACATTTTTCCCTTTCACTTGTTTCACCACAGTCCATTTCAGGTCATCTGGTCCGTGCTGTTTTTCAATGCAATGGGCGACCATGGGTGCATTTTCCTTTCTGCATCGAATTCTCGAGCGGTGTTGTGATATTCTTGTTTTTACGGGCTGGCTAGTTTTTCCAACATACGCAAACCCGCAGGGGCATATGGCGCAGTAGATAACGTTGCAGGTATTGCAGTTTGTAAATACCTCGTGTTTCATTTGTTTCAGGCCATAGGAAAAGACTGTTCCTTCTATAGTGCTACTACAGGAAATGCAATTGCCGCATTTATGGTGTCCTTTAACTGGCGGAAGGTGCAGAAGTGACTGGATTGAACTTTCTTGCCTCGGTAATGTAGTGTCAGCTCTGACCAATTTGTTTCTTATACTCTCGTTCTTTTTGAGTGCGAAAATGGGTGGACCTTCAAATGGTTTTAGGCTCCGTACTGTATTCCAATTTTTTGTGACTATTTTCTTGATTTCTGCGGTTGCTCCTGAGAAGGTTGTCACACATACCATTGGGGTGTCTTCCTTGTTTTTGTCTTTGGGGGTCAAAAGGGTATCTCTCGGGATGTACCATGCTCTCTTCATGCTTCTCTTTAGTAGTTTCCTGGGATAACCTCTTTCGATCAGTTTACATAGCAACTCTTGGGCATGGTGGAAGTAGTCAGTCTTCTTCGTGCAATTCCTGCGCAGTCTCATGAATTGGCTGAATGGTAAGTTTTCACGGAGGTTGCGTTGGTGAAAACTAGAGAAATGTAAAAAAGTGTTGCGGTCCGTCTCTTTGGTGTATAGCGTGGTATACATATTGCCTTCTTCATGCTTGACCATTAAATCCAAGAAATGTATTTGTGTTTTGTTATATGTCATCGTGAACTGGATGTTGGGATTACGGTCATTGAGCCAGACAGCAAATTCATTCAATGTTCTTTCATCACCTCGCCACAGCATGAAGACGTCGTCTATATAACGTCGCCAGACTTTTATATGTCCTTCGTATGGATTGTTATTGTAGATCCAAGTGGCTTCATATAGGGCCATATACATTATAGCCATTTCCGGCGCAAAGGGGCATCCCATAGCCGTCCCCATCGTTTGGAGAAATTGTACGTTGTTGAATTTAAAGAAATTGAATTTCAGGCAAATTTCCGCTAATTTGATTAGGAAATCTGTAGGGACATTATGTGGCCTTTCTCTCTTATCCAGAAAAAATTCTAGTGCTTCCAAGCCGTCTTCTTGCGGAATGTTCGAATATAGACTCACGATGTCCATGGTGACTAGAAATTCCATTGGTTCATCAAAGGGTTGACCATCTAGAAAGTTTATCGCTTCCATCGTGTCTTTAATGAAGCTTGCAGTCTGACCCACAAGGGGTTTTAAAAATGTGTCAACGTATTTAGCCGGTCGTTCCAGAATAGAGTTAACTCCCGATATAATCGGGCGGCCAGGAGGGTTCATAGAGTCCTTATGAACTTTGGGTAGAATATACATCAAGGGCGTGCGTGGATTCTTATTTATTAGATATTCTCCCTCTTTTTTGGATAGCCATCCTTCTTTTCTACCTTGATTGACCAGCGTTTCTAGGCGATCTTTCAGTTTTTCATTCCAGTTGTCATTCTTTTTTTATAGTATTTTTCGTCTGTTAGTTGCCGCAGCACTTCAGCTTCATACATTTCTCGTTGGAGGATAACAATCCCCCCACCTTTGTCCGCCGGCTTAATAATGAGACTTTTGTTGTCTTGGAGTCCCTGTAGGGCGATTTTTTCATCCAGTGTTAAGTTCCATTTTGTATATTTTTTCTTCATTCTCTTATCTAACGTGTCTAGGTCACGTAACACATTCTTTTCGAACGTCAGTAATTCTACAGGCATCTGACTGGAATTAGGAAAAAAGGTTGAAGGATTTTTCAGTCCAGAATAGTTTCTAGTCGTTAGGTCTGATTGATTTTCGAAGAATATCTTAAGCCTCATTTTTCGAAAAAGTTGGATCAGTTCCAATTTAGTTTGACAGATATCTGGACGGACAGTTGGAATGAATGTTAGGCCTTTCTGTAGCACACTTCTTTCGTTATCTGACAGAATGTGGTTAGACAAGTTGAAGACTGCGTTGGAGTACGGTTCTACCATCGGTAAACTCGTCTCCTCGTTGTGATCTCCCCTTGGTATTGGTTGTTGGGGCGGTTGAACCACCTGTTGCCTCTCGGGCGGCCACGGGATCTGCCTCTGCCTCTGTCGGAAAAAGGTGCCTGTTGGTAAAATTGGCGGGCTTGGTCGTCTCTATTGCTGGTGGAGGCGTCGGCGTCACTTGAGTTGGTTGATGCGGAGGAATCTTCTGAGAATGTTATAAATTGTCTTCTGCTTCTGCCTCCGTATGTGCGTAAGGCGCCGGTGTTCTGTTGTTGTTTGTAGTAGTCCTTATCCAGATACGGGTACGTTTTTTTCTCGGAATAGTTTGTAATGTCTTTCAATAATTTCTGTTTTTTGAAGTCTTCGGTTGTTTTTTGGAAGATTTGGTTTTCTTTTTCTATTTTGCTTGAAAGTGCCTGGGCGTTTTCAATTGCTTTATTATTCATGATGTAATATGTGACGTCATCAGCAGTGCATTGTGGGTGTGTGAGTTATAGTTAACTGAACTAATTATAACGGGGGAATTTCAATGGCTATGTATGAGTGAAATGTCCAGCTAACTATAACATGTGTGAAACCTATGTTTTTTTCTGTGGATTTGCAAGGTTTTTTTAATGCTAATTCCTAACTATAACGTGTGTGAAACTTATGTTTTTCTCACTGAATATATATATATATATATATATACATATATATATATATATATATTACCTACTGGCGGTCGCCAGTAGGTATATATAGTTAGGATTTTTTCCCTATGGGATTTTTGAAAATTCTATGTCTAATAACTTTGGCGTTTGTGGACGGAATTGGCTGAAATTTTCTGGAAAATGGAACATTTTGTTTCTGAGGAGCCCCTGAAAATTTGGGGGGGGTTTGTCAAGGGGGGGCCGAGAAAAAAAGGGGGGTCCCAAAACGTGTTTTTAACATTGAGTTTTCCATAGGGCGGTTAGCCTCACTTTTAACCCGAATGGCTGAATGGATTTGCACGAAACTTGGCAAAATTGTAGGGACTGGTAGCCCGATGTGCCTTTTGTAGGTCTCATTATATGTGCTGCAGTGGATTTTGAGAAATTAACGTTCAAAAAAAGATATATATCTGTAAGCGCGGACCAGGCAGCGCCCCGGTTCGCGTACCTTACGCGTATCGGAACTTCGCGTAGCGAAGCTGATTGGCTCTCCGGTGTCTGTCAACATTCTAAACAGTCCTGAGCGGCCGCCATCTTGTCTCTCGGTAGGATCGAGAGACAAGAGGAGGCCAAAACAAAGGGGGAAATAACTATAAGGGGGCATAGTAGATCCTCGCTGACCCCCTAGGTTTAATGTGGAGGTTTTAAAGGGGCCCCGCGGGGCAAAAAAAAAAAAAAAATTTTTTTGTTTTTTTTCGTGGTTAGCGCCCGGTCCGCGAACCGGGAAGCGTTCTGGGGAGCGTACTACAATGAAAAATGAATGATAGTCTTTTCAAATGCTGTATGTTAATTGATTGTTGGATTTTTTGATTATTTTTTATTTCCTTTATCTTCCCAGGGAGTGACCAGGTACGCGAACCGTTGAGCGCCTCGGTTCGCGGACCTTAAGCGTTCCGGGAGTCCACCATTTTGTGTTTCGGTCGAATTAAGATACAAGATGGAGGGCAATTAATGTTCGGAATGGGTAGAAGGGGGCACGGTAGAGTTATCTTGACCCCCTAGGTTTTCTGAGGGTGGCTGAGGAGGTTTATATGTGCGAAAAAAAAACATTTTTTTTAAAAAATTTCGCGAGGTTAGCTCCCGGTACGCGTACCGGGTAGCGCCCCAGGGAGCGTACTTTGTTGAAAATTAGTGAAAAAAGTTAGAGTAAAATAATAATTGTGAGTGATTAGATGTAGGGTAGCTCTGAGAAGAGCTTTTGGGTTTATGGTACATTTAGGTACTTATAAGTAGGTACCAATGCACATTCTTAAATTCAGAGTGAAAACTCTGTTGCCCTCATCTGAGAAGTGAACTCCATCTCCTCTGTAGATATCTTGCATGTAGTAACGCAAGTTATTGTTGTACAGGGAGCCCATTCCATGGTCTCTCATGTAAGCTGAAACAGATTTGTTTACATGCTTCCTCGACTTCTCAATTTGTGGACAAAATTGGTTTGACCACCTCCATTTCTGTCTTTGGCATATATTTGAATATACCAAGGCAGTCTGAGGAAAAAGTGCCATTAATTGCTCAAAGGTGTCCTTTAAAAGCATTTCCAGACCTACACCAGTCAAAGTGCCCAAGTCATTACCTCCACAGTGCACAATTAACAGGTCAGGTTTTGGCAAATGCATAAAGGTTTTCACCAATGGTATCAATTGGTGACATTTTAATCCTCTGTGGCCAAACCACTTAATTTCCACATCTTGTAAATTGAGGTTAGGTAAATTCCTGCTTTCAACGTACCTTTGAGCCCAGTGAATATAACTATGACCAACAATCCAGACAGAAAACATGGTGAGAGAAGGTTCTCCTGCAGTCAGATGAAGTGTGGCAATGAAATGGCAGTTGAAAAAATGAGAGTGTAAAATGAAAAAAAAACTGTGGAGTTTCTGTGTTCATGAAGCAGTAACAGTGATTGGTGGATTTTGATTGATGAAAACAGAAAGTTAGGGTGCAGAGATGTGTTCTTTGAAAGATGTATTTTGAGTGGTCAATAAAAAATCATTAAATGAAAGAATGCACTGGATATGCAGGTGCACTGAGAGTTCAGAGTTCAATTGCAACATTGTTGTGTGAACTTGCAAACACCAGAGTTTTTCCAAGAGGTGGTTGCTATGGAAAATAGGCAGAAAGGGCAGAGGGGGAAGGGTTTTCATTTGAAAAAAAGTGAGGGAAGAGTTTTGATTGGGTGACATGAGAAATATGTGTGAAGAATTACAGCATTTCTGTGCTTTTGATAGCTGCAGACTCTGGAGTGCATACCTTTTGCTCTGCTGAAGACAAATTGGTGTGTTTCTTAGACTGTTTTCAAACTCAAAGTATTTGCTAAGGTGAGAAAATATTTCTTTACTTTAGATAGAGAATAGTGTGCTTTAAGGAGAAAATTATGATTTATGTGGCGCAAATTGCTTGTAAATATGCTCTCACATGTGTATGGAAAATTTTGATTTTGAATGTTTGTGTTACATAGCCATGTTAAAAGTGACCCAACCATGCTGGAAAGCCAATCAAAAAATGATTTCATGTGTTTTAATGACATTTTAAGTCATTTTCCCATGTGCAGTGTTTAGAAATTATGATTTGAAAATCGTTTTTGGGGAAAAGGAATTGTTTTTAAATTCATGACAAGGACATAATGGTGTATGGTTCTTTATAAGGCAATTGACTGTCCCTGATGTTATTTTTCTCATTTTAGTGTAAGACCTTTCTCTGTGGCGCAAATTGCTTGTAAATATGCTCTCACATGTGCATGGAAAATTTAGATTTTGAATGTTTGTGTTAAATAGCCATGTTAAAAGTGACCCAACCATGCTGGAAAGGCAATCAAAAAACGCTTTCATGTGTTTTAATGACATTTTAAGTCATTTTCCCATGTGCAGTGTTTAGAAATTATGATTTGAAAATCGTTTTTGGGGAAAAGGAATTGTTTTTAAATTCATGACAAGGACATAATGGTGTATGGTTCTTTATAAGGCAATTGACTGTCCCTGATGTTATTTTTCTCATTTTAGTGTAAGACCTTTCTCTGTGGCGCAAATTGCTTGTAAATATGCTCTCACATGTGCATGGAAAATTTAGATTTTGAATGTTTGTGTTACATAGCCATGTTAAAAGTGACCCAACCATGCTGGAAAGGCAATCAAAAAACGCTTTCATGTGTTTTAATGACATTTTAAGTCATTTTCTCATGTGCAGTGTTTTGAAATTATGATTTGAAAATCGTTTTTGGGGAAAAGGAATTGTTTTTAAATTCATGACAAGGACATAATGGTGTATGGTTCTTTATAAGGCAATTGACTGTCCCTGATGTTATTTTTCCCATTTTAATGTAAGACCTTTCTCTGTGGCGCAAATTGCTTGTAAATATGCTCCCACCTGTGCATGGAAAATTTTGATTTTGAATGTTTGTGTTACATAGCCATGTTAAAAGTGACCCTACCATGCAGGAAAGCCAATCAAAAAACGCTTTTATGTGTCTTAAGGACAATTTAAGTAATTTTCCCATGTGTAGTGTTTTGAAGTTATGATTTGAAAATCGTTGTTGAGCTAAAGGAATGTTGTTAAAATTTATGTGCGCCATATGCCCCCAAATTTCTTTTTTAGGGTTGCAGCAGGGTGTTCTTGAGACACCCCTGCACCTTTGGAATAAATTCCTAATTTGTGATGAGCAAATTGTTAATCGCAAATTGCACCTTCATTTATATGAGCCTCCTAGCCCATGGAAATGAATGGGTAAAATAGCAATTAGCAATTTGCTCATTGCAAATTAGGAATGGTAAAGAATTGCTATTTATTCCTTAAAATTCGCTATTTAGGAAATGCAAAATAGTTTGATGATACATATGGCGGTTGATCTCTAACAAGATAAGAAGCTTATGGATTCATTTATGGTGACTGGCGCAATGAAGTAGACATCACTTACTTCATTGGTAGAGCTTTACATATATTATCTCCTCTGTATTCTTCATCAAGCGTAAATTTAATCTGCAATCCTGAGTAGGCCTCACTTTAAACAAACCTCTGGATAGGCTACATCTTATTGTTATCCTGTATTAATCATTTAAAATGCTAGGGACAGATTTATGATAGGTGTATACCTCTTTTGTGCCACTTAGAAAACATTGTCCATGGGGAAATGACTTAAAATGTCCTTAAGACACATGAATGTGTTATTTTAAAACGTTTGCAATTTTTTTGGGTCACTTTCAACATGGCTATGTGACTGAAACAGTCAAAATCTAAATTCGCAATGCACAGGTGGGAGCATATTTACAAGGAATGTGCTTCATGGGGAAAGGTCTTATAATGTAATATGGGAAAAATGACATCAGAGACACTGAAATGCCTTATAGAGAAGCATACACCATTATGTCCTTGTCATAAATTTGCAAACCATTACTTTTCCCCAAAAACGATTTTCAAATTATATTTTGAAAACACTGCACATGTGGAAATGACTTAAAATGTCAATAATTCAAAATTTGCGATTCCTTAAATGCAATGTATCAAAAAAAAAATATGTAAAAAATGATATTAAGGATTTGGAAACTACCACCAACTTCTAGTTTGTGGTAATTTGCGAATTCTTTTCAAAAAGCATTTTTTTCAACAAAAAAAAAAGGTCCCATATGACGCCCATACATGCCATTAGGGCATGTAGGTTTGCCATATGCTCCCAAATTTCTTTTTCAGGGGTGCAGCAGGGTGTTCTTGAGATACCCCTGCACGCTTGAAAAAAATCCTATTTTGTGATGAGCTAATTGCTAATCACAAATTGCAACCTTCATTCCTATGAGCCTCCTAGCCCATGGAAATGAATGGGTAATTTGCAATTAGCAATTTGCTCATTGCAAATTAAGAATAGTAAAGAATTGCTATTCATTCCTTAAAATTTGCTATTTAGGAAATGCAAAATAGTTTGATGGTACATATGGTGGTTCATCTGTAACAAGATAAGAAGCTTAGGGATACATTTATGATGACTGGCGCAATAAAGTGCACATTACTTACTTCATTGGTAGTCCTTTATATGTATTATCTCCTCTGTATTCTTCATCAAGCGTAACTTTAATCTGCAATCCTGAGTAGGCCTCACCTTAAACAAACCTCTGGATAGGACACACTTTATTGTCATCCTGGATTAATCATTTAAAATGCTAGGGACAGATTTATGATAGGTGTATGCCTTTTTTGTGCCACTGTGCGTCACTTTTATGATGCAGCGGTGGTGCAAAAGATTTGCTATGAGGTGACAACATTAAAAATTGATGCATTTAGGCAGATATGTCATGGTGTAAAAAAAAACGCACCACATAAAACCCAAGCAGCAGTGATGCAAAAGATGCACCATGTCGCAAGACAGGCCTCACTTTGGGCCATATGTATCAAGCTAATTAGCATTTGCAAAGATCAAAATTCTATGAATTTCGGCCTTTGCGAATGTTAATTAGACAAATGGTATGTATCAAACAACTTTGATGCAAAATAAGGAGTAGCAAAATTTGCTATTTCTTATTTTGCGATTGCACTGAAGCATTTGCAAATTTTGTGACTACTTAAATGCAATGTATCAAACAAAAACTATGTAAAAAATGACATTAAGGATTTGGAAACTATTGTGGTAAATTAGTGGTAATTTGTGAATTCTTTTCAAAAAGCTTTTTTTCAAAAAAACAAAAGGTGCCATATGACGCCAACACATGCCCTTAGGGCATGTATGTGTGCCATATGCCCCCAAATTTGTTTTTCAGGGGTGCAGCAGGTGTTCTTGAGACACCCCTGCACCCTTGGAAAAATTCCTACTTTGTGATGAGCAAATTGCTAATCGCAAATTAAACCTTCATTCATATTAGCCTCCTAGGCCATGGAAATGAATGGGTAACTTGCAATTAGCAATTTGCTCATCGCAAATTAGGAATGGTAAAGAATCGCTATTTATTCCTTAAAATTCGCTATTTAGAAAATGTAAAATATTTTGATGATACATATGGCAGTTCATCTGTAACAAGATAAGAAGCTTAGGGATAGATTTATGATGACTGGCGCCTCACCAGGGATGTGACAGTCATCCTGCGCCACTGTTCCGCCACCCATGTTGTGCTGCATTTACAATGCGGCGCAGCATGGGGCAAAAACGGCACAGATGCGTGACGCATCTGTGCCGTAAAGGTGGTGCATTGCTGGAGTTGTATCGCAAGTGCGATGCAGCTCCAGCAAGGCTCAGGGGTGCCCCATCTCCACAATGCTGCGTCAAGACCTATGCCAGCTTCAAGCAGGCGCAGGGTTTTGACGCAGCTTTCTCCTATCTGATTGTAAATGCGGCACACCATGGGTGGTAAAGCAGTGGTGCACATTAACTGGTGCATGCCTGGGGATGTGCCATTTAATATAAATCTGCCCTTTAACATTTAAGTATGTGCAGGGGACACAGAGTCGTTGAGGCTTATCCAAGGTTAAGAAGAGATGAGTCCTGTTCAGTGAAAAATTAGACATAGGCTTCACCTGCTCAGCATTGCTGGACATGGCTAAATAATAGCTGCAAAATGTTAATCTTGTTAAACAATTTTACTATTATAATCTCTGAGATTTGTTTCTTACTCTGCAACATCTCATTGTTGTTATCTTTCTTTAAAGATAAAGACAACCTCAACATGAGCGACAATCTGCAATCAGTTGATTTTGACCTCATCATTGAACTTGTAATTGAAACATCAGTGGATGTTGATCCTTTGGATGATTTAAATCCTGAGGATGAAGAAGAGCGTGATGAGGATGCAGATTTGTCCGAATTATATGATATAGGATGGGAAGCTGACCTGCTTGAGCCTTTGGAATTATAAACATTTATTTTTAAAATTTATAATCAATAAAAAGTAAAAAGGTAAACCGTTTAATTTAAAAATAAAGACACCTTCAAAAACAGGTTATGTGTAGTGTCTTCAATAAAATATTAAAATATGCTCATAAAATTAGATCAGATTCACATATAAAATAGCATAGGTAACATAAATATAAATGTCATTTCTTTTCTGGTATTTCTGTATTGTAAAATTGCCAATGACTAAAAAATCTTCAAATTAAAATGTCAAGTAGTGTGTTATGTTTTTGATCACTATTACTGATTTACTGTTTGATAATAATGTTTATTAACATTTTTTATTATATTTTTCCTCAGATTCAACTGCAGATCATTTCAAGATTTCAATATGCCTACAATACAAAGACAGATAAAGGCTGCAAAACGTCAAAGACAGCAGGAGAAAAAAAAAACGCAGCAGTCCTCTAACAAAAAGATTTCTCAAGCCACGAAGAAAGCACCGGGTAAGAGCTCTAAATATTTCATAAGAAATATTTGTAATAAAAAAAATATTACTACAGAAAATGTTTCAGTCCATAACACGAGAAGGAAATCAAATGGAAAGAAAAGGACAATGAAAAATGTTACTGCTAGAGCAAGAGATAAATCTGTGCATGATAGTAGAAGGAAACAACAGTTTAGGGAGATTCGTAAACGAATGTTCCGCAACAGGATAATTGGCAATTTGTTAAAAAATATTAAGAAAGGTCAACAGAAACTAGTTTTTTATAAGAGAAAAAAAAAAGTTGAGAAAGTTATTGATCAGGCATTTGAAATTAAACGTAAGTTATTTATTGTGATAATCAATAGAATTAGGAAGCTAAACAAGGCAATTTTTGATTTCAAAAGAAATAGTAGATGGAAGAGAATAGTTAATCGTAGTAATTTTTGTGAAGTTTTTTCTGGAGAATGGATGCATAGTTCAAGCTGTGAGGCATTTTTTAATGAAGAGAGTTATTTCCAGGATAATGATTTGGTGCATGCAGTTGACACCAGTGGTCGTGCTTATGAAGTGAAAGATGGTTGTCCAGTTGAAAAAGAAAAACTTGTGACAACAGAGGCAGAAGAGTTGTTAGGTAATGAGGTTTTAGGAAGACGTGCTAAGGGTCCTGTGTACACCTGGAAGTGTAGTAGTATTTGCAGTGTGCGACAGGATTCCATCAATTTGCTTTGTGATTTTGTACGGTCATTTAACAAAAAAAGTTTGAAGCAGAAAATGAGGTTGTTGCAAGCATTAGATCCTTGCAGAGTAAGAGAAGTGACAGGTTTGCATGGTCATTCACTGGCTTGTCTTTCCAGGAGAGTATGCCAGAGTGTTTTTCATCATTTCAGGATGCTAGCAGTGCATCATAACAAAGTGAGGAAATTAGTTAGAATGTTGTATTATGCTAAGAGTCCAGCAATTATGCTGAAACAATTATGCGCTGCTCTTTTGCATGGTTCTGAAATAGATGTGAAGAATATATGTGAAGAAATTGAGTTTTGTTACTTTGGAAGTAAAGAGGAGAATGTTGAAATTGAGCAAGAAGTAGAGGGTCATTTGGAAGATAGTGTACATGTTTCCAGTACAGATAATTTCCAGAGGGAAATTGCGACGTTTGACGTGAAATCAAGTGAGAGGCCTAATTTCACTTGTGTGTGTTGTAGACGCACTTATTATAAGAATCAGACTAAGTTAGTGGATTTATATGCAAAAAGTGAAAGGGAAAATAATAGTGAATGGAAGGATTTTGCAACATACTTGATGGTAGAAAATTGTTTTGATTTGGGATTGGATCAACGTGTGTGTACTTATTGTCGTAACAAATTAAAACAAAACCAGATGCCTGCTAGAGCAGTTCATAATAATCTGGAATTGGTTGAGATTCCTTCTGAATTGAAGGACTTAAATACTTATGAATCTATTTTGATTCAAAGTATCCATCCCTTTCAGGCTATTGTAAGAATGGAGCCAAAGACAGGGAAATTGCCTCCATCAGATTTACAGAGAGGATTAAAGGGAAGAGTTGTTTATTTGCCTCTAGATTTGAAGAAAAACATTAACACAATTGGAGTAGAAAAAGTGGAAGAGGAACCTCTGGTTATCTTAGTTAATGGGGTTCCGACAAAGAATAAGAAAATATGGCAAGATTTAGTAGATGTTAGGAAAGTTAAAAAGGCAACATTGTATTTGAAAAAAAATAATAAATACTATAAGAATGTATATGTTGCAGAAGAGGAAGTAAGTGAGGAAGAGGATAGCGATTTGTGTGCTGGTCAAATTGAGAAAGTAGAACCCTCTACCAGCGAAGAAATATATGAACATTATAGTGTTCATCCTTTGCATTCCAAGGAAGTCGTGGGGAATGCTATTGAGTTGTTTCAAATGAAACAAGCCAAAGGGAGTCCCATTAGTGTTTGGGAGGAAAGTTTGGAAGCTCGGTGTTTCCCACAGCTTTTTCCAACAGGTCAAGGAGGAAGATATGATGAGCGACCTCATCAAATTCCTGCTTCTGAATACCGGACTTTGCGATTGTATGCAGGAGATGCTAGGTTTCGACAATGCATTCCTTATTTGTTTCATCTCCTGTTTGAAAGCGATCTGTCTGGACTGTCATATGCAGTGAACCACATCTTGAAAAGTGGTACACACATGCAAAACATCTCGGCAAGTGATTTTATGGATAAAGTCAATGTCCAAGATAGTATTTTGGATTCTCACCTGATTAATCTCATGGCGTGTCAGCGTGGTACTAATGAGTACTGGTACCGTCGTCATGGTGATTTAAAATGTATGCTGAGGAACTTAGGTACTCCCACATGGTTCCTCACTCTGAGTTGTGCCGAGTATGGCTGGGAAGACTTACTTCAATTTCTACGAGAGGCAAATGCTAACGTAGATAACATCGAATTCAAGACACCCGGAGAACTGTGCTCTTTGGATCCAGTCAATGTATGTAGGTACTTCAATCATAGATTTGAAGCTATGATGTCTTTCATCATGAATAAGAAGAATCCACCTCTTGGAGAGGTGTTGGATTTCTTCTGGAGAAAGGAGTACCAAGCAAGAGGTGCTCCTCATATACATATGTTGCTGTGGATCAAGGATGCACCTAAATTTGGAACGGATCCAGAAGACTCAGTGATGAGTTTCATCCAACAGTATTCTACGTGTGCTGTTCCAAACGCAAAGGAGAAGAAAAGCCTAAGAGAAAAAGTTCTGCGTTTCCAAAGCCATCGATGTGGAAAGTACTGCCGTCGTAAATTCCGAAACAAAGACAAGTTCTACACCAAATGTCGTTTCGGCTTTCCACGACCGGTGATTTCTAAAGGAAGAGTAAACAGTTTGATGTCTTCGCTGCGACATAATGTGATGAAGAAATCACCTAAAAACACATACAATTTGAAGAGGAACGAAGAGTCCAAGTACATCAACGACTACAACCCGGTGATTTTGTCCATGTGGAATGCTAACATGGATATACAGTTTGTGGCTGATAACTGTATGGCTGTGGCTCGGTATGTGACGTCTTACATCACCAAAAAAGAGAAGACAGAATTGAAGGATATGTGGGAGGATATTTCCCATGAAAAGAGCCTCAGCAAGAAGTTGTACAGTTTCAGTCTGAAGATGTTGTCGCATCGAGAAATCGGAGCGTACGAATGTTCTGACCGGTTGTCTTCAGCAAGTCTCTATGCCAAGTCCAGGAGTATCGTTTGGGCGAGTCTTGGTCTTGCTGCAACGCGTAATCGAGTTCTCAAACCTGTGCGGGAAATTGAGTATTTGGCGGAAAAGGAGCCAAACAGTACCGACATTTTGAAGACAAACATGTTAGATACATATTATCCAAATCGAAGCAGTCACCTCGAGAATGTTTGTCTGTATGAGGTTCTGCAAAATTACATATTCAAGAGGAACATCAAAGAAGATACTGAGAAAGGAGTGTATGCTGTAATAGGAAGTGAGGGATGTCTGGTCAAGCAAAGAAAATGCCACTTGATAAACCATCGAAAATTGAGTGGCGAATCTCCTGAAAAAAAGGAGTTTTTCTATTTAGCACTTTTGCAACTTTTCAAGCCTTGGCGTGCAGAAGAGGAACTGCTTGGAGATTTCCTCTGTTACGAAGACTCTTTCAATGCCGCCAAGGAGACCATAGAATGTCCTGCTTTTCCCAAATATGTAGAAATGTTGAATGCGGAAATTGAGCAGGAAGCAACGATTGCAGCCGAGATTGCCAGAGACAGTTCTCAGGACAGTCAGAGTTCTGCTTCATTGAGTCAGGATCCACTAGGAGGACCTCTTATTGAAAATGAAGCTGCCACTGCTATGAATGAAGTGGAAAGAGCCATGGCACATGCTCAAGAGGATGCGGTTAACTTAGAAGAGTTGGAAAGGCAACTCAACGTTGAGCAGAGGAAAATATATGACGAAGTTACCATGCAAATTGATCATGGATTAAGTCATGGTAAGAAAGAGTGCTCATGTACGTCGTTGAAGCCTGTCCGACTGTACGTGAGTGGAGAAGCGGGAACTGGAAAAAGTTTCCTCATTAAAGCAATTTCATGCTATTTGCAGGAAAGGACAGAGTCATCGCTGTCTTGTGTTGTCACTGCTCCAACTGGACTGGCAGCACATAATATTAAAGGGATTACTTTACATCGTTTACTGATGCTGCCAGTGGAGCATGACAACAAATTAGAATATCACAAGCTATCTGGAGATGCTTGTTTTGAAGTTTCAAGAATCTTGAGGAAAATGAAACTTCTTATCATTGACGAAGTAAGCATGGTTTCCAATGTCATGCTTGCCTTTGTGCATTTGAGGATGCAAGAAGTTCTCAAAACAGAGTATGATGTGTTATTTGGTGGCAAACACATCATTGTTTTCGGAGATCTTCTGCAGCTGACACCAGTGAAAGGGCAACCTGTGTTCAAAATGCTCACGCATGAAGATACCAGGAAGTGCCTAGGCAGCATTGGCAACGTCAATATATGGTTAAACTTCAATTATGCTGAACTGCATGAAAATATGCGTCAGGCGAAGGATGAAGTTTACAAGACTATTCTACAAGATGTTAGAATTGGAAAAGTGACTGAGCATGGGAAAGAAGTTTTAAATGCACGATTACTGTCAAATTTATATCCAGAACAAGATGTTGTGCCTGAGAATATTTTTCAGAAAATTACTGAAAAGAAATCTGGAATATGTTTGATGCCAACTCTTGCAGAATGTGCCAAATTTAACAACAAAATGTTGCATTTAGAAAAGCAAGAGATTGTGAAACTGGAAGCTATTGATAGAGTAGAGCATATGGGATCAACAATTATTTTGTCTGAGAATCTGAAAACTAAATTGGATTCATTAGAGAAGAGTATATCTAAAACTGCAGGTTTTGAAAAGACTCTGAATGTGTGCTTGAACTGCCGTATAATTTTAAGAAGGAATTTACATGTTGAAAGAGGTCTGGTAAATGGATCAATGGGTAATGTTGTTGATTTTGTGAAATACAGAAATAGAGATGGAATTGAATTTTTAAAAATTAAATTTGATGGCATTGAGGAAGTACAGCTAATTGCTCGTTGTTCTGCTAGATTTTTGCTTGTAAAAGACTTATATGTTCGCCGTAAGCAGTTCCCTGTTTGCTTGGCATATGCGGTGACAATCCATAAATCGCAAGGTTTAAGTGTAGACAGTGCATTGGTGAATATTGGCAGTTCTGTGTTCAAGGAGGGTATGGCATATGTGGCATTGTCACGAGTTAGAACTTTATCGGGATTGTACTTGATTGAGTGTGATGTCACAAACATTTGTGCAGATCTAGATTGTGTTAAGGAATACAATAGGTTAAGAAGAGAGTATGCGCCACATTTGCCTCAGTTTCCTTTGTTTGAGAAACGTCTGGTAGGCCGGAAACGAAGAAATGAGAACAATACTGGGGAGGTTGTAGCAAAAAGACAAAAAGTGAATGAACCTAAAATTACAAGCAGAAACAAAAAGGATTCTGTTGAAGATGTTGTTGGTTTTCAGTTTGAAAACAGTTCTGGTGTCAACTGCTATGCTAATGTAGTAATTAATGTTTTGTTTTCTCTAAAAAATGTAAAAGAAGAGATTGTGGTCAATTCTGATCAAAGATTTTGCAGTTTGTTAAATTCTGTGTTAGAGAAATGTACCACTGATAGAAGAAACATAGAAAGTGTGTCTGAAATTCGAAATCTGTTAGATAGATGTTCAGGCCAAACACAATTCTCTCAAAATATTCAGCAAGATTGTCAGGAGTTTTTAATGTATATGCTTGATGTATTACATGCTGAAGGTGTAGATGTAGATCAGCTGTTTGGGCTTTCTTATCAATGGCAGCATGACTGCGAGAACTGTATGGTATCAAGTACTACTAGTGTAGACTCAGAAAGATTTATATATTTAACTTTGCCAGACAGTAAATCAGTCTCCTTTAATAAGCTAGTAAAAGCTGCTAATCACAACATGGAGTGTAGCCAATGTAAATCTGAAATGATGTCCACATTATTTATACGAACATATGGCCAGTACGTCATTTTAATGTTCCAACGATGTAGGACTGATGGAACAAAATTGACAACTTTAATAAAAAAATTTGTAGCTTCGCAGTTGTCAATATCAGGAAGGACTTTTGTAACTACAGCAATTATATATCATGACGGCCCTTCAATAACATCAGGACATTACACAGCTTATTTAAAGTCTAGAAATGGCTGGTCATTCTGCAATGATTCTGTTTTAGTTTTAAAAAAAAAATTGCCGTATGACCTTAAAAACTCTTACCTGGTGTTTTTAAAACCAAAATTTTAGGGAAATAATCTCGGGATGTGCTCTGTGGAATTTCAAGAAGTTCTAATGGCTCCTACACAATTTGGCCTTGAGGATAAGTGTAGTTCAGAGACATAACTTCTAATCATAGGACTGGACATCATGGAGATATATGTGCACTTTGAATGAGTTCAGAAAAACTGTTTCTTTTTATAAGCTAATTGAAGCAGCCAATCAAAACATGGAGTAGAGGGAATGTAAGTCTGCAATGCTGTCTACTGTTTTACATTGCTTTGTGATTAAAAGTGATGTAGAGAATTAAATAATTGTAGTAGTCATAGAGGTAGTGTAAGTCTGCTTCATATTAAGCAGTATCAGTGTCATAGGAAATGTAGAACATGACTGAGCAAGAAGGGGAAGATATTACTATTCCAGGATTGTGAAAATGATCTTCAACATTTTAATTGTGAAAGTTGCGGAAATGCCAAATGATGGGATTGGCTTACAAGAAATCCAAGAGTTATAAATAGCTCTGACTAGATTTGGCCTTGTGGAAAATAGTGGTAGAGAGCAAGAAGTCATTTATTGCATGTAACGTGTTTTTAAAAACGATGGAGGTTTTCTTTCAGAAAGTGGCGGGCTGAAAGTAATAACAGCACAAAAGAGTGTAAGCTGTTCATAGGACATCCTTGGACGTCATGGAAAGTAAGTTAACTTTAAGGAGTTCTGAATTTTGATTTCTGATGTTGTATGGGTTTTTTAAACACAATCATTTTGATTGTGTTTTTTTTTCCCCGCTGTTACATGATGAATACCTTCAAGTCACTGTTTTTAGTGAATTTTGATACATTCTGAGAACAGCAAAAATAAACCATTTAACATGTATAATTAATTCTGTACTGTTTGCATTTATGATGTATATGTAGAACTGTGTAGGAGGCATGGAGAAGGTGAGTTTTCTGTAAGTGTTAAATTTATTGCATGCAGTGCTGCACTTCTACGTATTCTTTCATATGCTGGACTACATCTGCACAATGAGATACCTAAGCAAAGGAAACACAAGTGATGTGATTGTGAAATGAGCAAAATAAATTGCACATATTTCAATTACATCACCTGTGTTTCCTATCATTATGAATCACATTGTGCAGATCAAGTTTAGGTCTGTCCAGGGAAACATAGGAGGTTTCTACTTTGTTGAAGAGTGCAGTGGACATGACTCACTTCATTGGTAGACTTTCACAGATATTATCTCCTCTGTACACTTCAACAAGTGTAAATCTCATCTTGAACTCTGAGTAGGCCTCACCTCAAACAAATCTCTGGATAGGAGACATGTTATTGGCATCCTGAAGCGACACTTTTCTGAAACAAGAGCAATGCAAAAGATGCACCATGTTTTAAGATAGGCCTCACTTCATCTGCATCAAGATACTGTTAGTTTAAAATGTATATCTTTAGGATTGTGTAGGGGACCTGGAGAAGCAGAAGCTTCTGTCAGTGTCAAAGTTGTTGAAAAACTATTTGTCCTTCAATCTTTTCCCTTGTCTTTTGTAATTTTTAAATACATGTTTTAATATTTTTCAAATGTTGGTTCTCTCTTTCACAGATTGAAAATATAAAAATAAAAAGTGATTAATTTAACGGCAATTATAAGGTAAATAGTTGTACTCTTTTCGTTACATTTCTATCACATTCACCTACTATTAGATCCACTGCTTCACTTCTTTAACCCTCAGTTTCCTGCCTTTGCTACTTTCCTCATTCCTTTCTCTATTACCTACTTACTCAACTCCTTCCACTCTTTTTCTCAGTCCCTCTGTTCTCATAGTTCCTCAGTCTTGTTCACTCACTCCATCTCTATTACTCTTAGTGTCTGTGAATTACTTTCCCACCTTTTTTTTTGGACCGCTTCCCGGGAAGTGGCCCGGTTCGCAAACCAGCAGCGTTATGGGAGTCCACCATTTTGTGTTTCGGTCGAATCAAGATACAAGATGGAGGGCAAATAATGTTCAGAATGGGTAGAAGGGGGCACGGTAGATGTATCTTGACCCCCTTGGTTTTCTGAGGGTGGCTGAGGAGGACCATAGTTCTTCACTCTTGTTCACTCTCTCTGTTTCTATTAATGTCACTGTTTATGACTGATCAAAAAAATTTTTTTTAAAAAAGAACAGTAACTATAAGGGAAGGAAACAGACAGTTATGTTAAAAGAAAGACAGCTATAGGGAGTAAACTAAGGATACTGTTACCTACAATCCACTGCTGTTGATGTTACTGACCATGTCATGAATGATGTAATATGTGACATCATCAGCAGTGGATTGTAGGTAACAGTATCTCTTGTTTACTCCCTAGCGCTGTCTTTCTTTTCACATAACTGTCTGTTTGCTTACCTTATACTTACTGTTCTTTTTTTTAAAAAATATTTTTTTTGGTTAGCTTCCGGTACGCGTACCGGGTAGCGCTCCGGGGAGCGAACTAAGAGAAATAGAGGTTGGCAGAGTTCTAAATATTCTACCAATTTTTTTATAATGGGGAGGTAGTTCTGAAAAGAACTTTTTTTTTTATGTTTTTGTTGTTTTATATTTTTTTTAGTATTTTTTGAACATTTTTTTACTTTTTTTGTATTTTCTGAACGTTTTAAAAAATTTTTTGGTTTTTTTGGGGGGGGGGGGAAACAAAAACGATCCATTGTAAAGGGCTCAACAGGAGCAACAAAAAAAAAAGAATTTCTTTTTTGGGGCGTTTCGTACAAACATTAACATGATTTTGAATAGCTCGCAAAATCAAAGTGATGCTACTTTCCCTGTAGCAGATGAAATCGCCACATTCCACGCACACTTGCTTTACGTGCCCAAACAACATTTGGATGTTTGCGATCATCTCCCTCGCCTCTGGTCCCGACACCTCTGGAACAACCGATCTTCTTGCCATTGGGAGGGGATTTTGTTGCTCATCACGTAGCTGGGCAGCACTATAATTATTTGGGTGCCACCTACTCATGCCGATGCATAGTGTGATTGCCGTAACTGTATTTTTTATCAGTTCCCCTTGACAATCTATCACCGCATATACGGCAAAACACGTAGCGTGCATTCACTTTTTTTTGCCCCTCAGGAATTCTATAGAATTGCCAAATGTAATTCTCCTTTCGATTGTACCTCCTGGGCTCCTCTGGCAAAAACCTTGGCTCTTCCTCCTCTTCCTCCTCTTCCTGTTCTTCCTCTTCTTGCAAAATTACTTCTGCAGGTGGTCCTCTCTTTCTTGGATTTGGTGGAGGTGGTGGGTTAGCACCAGCTGAAGCTACTAATGAAGCCATGTCAAAGTGTAAATAAAGGGTCTTTCTCTCACCAAGATGAAAGTCAGAGTGAGGAAAGAAGGAGGGGTTTTCATCATTTGGGAAAAGCAAAAGTTCTAAACCAATGAAAAGTGTTCATTTTAGATCACATGACCTAGTATTACATCATTAGGAAACCAAAAGTGAAATGAACCAATGAAAAGTGTTATTACCGAGTCACATGACCTGCTGTGTTTACGTTACGCGGTCGGCGCCGCGCCGCGGATCGCTTCCGGTTCGCGTACCGCTGCGCTTCCGGGTACGCGAACGTAGCACGTAATATGACGTATTACGCGAGAACGCGAAACGTCATGCTGACGCGACGCGTCACGATGTTGTTTTCTAACGCGAGAGGTGCGCAAAAGGAACGTTTACCGGTTCGCGGACCGGGTCGCGCCTCCGGATTGAGCTAACGGGAAGCTAACCGGTTCGCGTACCGGGAGCGAAACAAAAAAAATAATAAAAAAAAAATTGTATTAAAAACATGTAAAAAATATTTTTCTATTTAAAGAATAATACATTGTAAAGGTTTTGATATTAGCTATTAAAAAACCAATGAAATTCACTGAAAAAACCATAGGTTATAGACCATATATAGTTAGGAATTAGCATTTACAAAACCTTGAAAATTCACTGAAAAAACCATAGGTTATAGACCATATATAGTTAGGGATTAGCATTTACAAAACCTTATTTTACTCACACAAAACCAATGAAATTCCATATATAGTTAGTTGTACTAACTATATATCACGCACCCGCAATCCACTGCTGATGATGTCACATATTACATCATTCATGACATGGTCAGTGACATCACTGATGACATCACTGATGACATCTCAAATGACATCACTGATGACATCACTGATGACATCTCAAATGACATCACTGATGACATCACTGATGACATCTCAAATGACATTACTGATGACATCACTGATAAAATCATTCATGTGATAATACGATGAACGTCTTCAGACTCTAATATAACCTTAGATACACTCAGTGTAAACACAGACTCACAGATTGTCACTCATCCATGAAGTTACACACACACCTAGACAGTCATGCAAACAATCAATCACACCTCCATTTCCTTAACTATACAGTTAAACACACCTTACTTATTCAAACATATACTAAAACATATTTACTCACTTATACAATCCTGGATACAAGTTCACAATGATCCATACAGCCACTCACACATTCACTGGCTCTTATGCACAGTTATTTATATATGTCAACTCTCACATGTACTGTATTTTACATATGTACTTAATTTGACATGTAGCACTGAGATATCTATTCACTCACCAATACAGTCATGCACACAGTCAACCGCCCATACAGCTGTTTCCAACATGCACTTTTGAACCCATACATCTATGCACAGAGTCATACACTTCCCAGCCACCCACACACACACTCAGTCTCCCATACAAATGCTTAGGCAACCAATCAATAACCCATATAGTTACTCATATAGCTACTGATCAACACATGCAGCAGTTTACAGAACAACAGACATAATGATGCACAAATTAAGACAGTTTAGTCACTAACCCATGCACTCAGTGAGACACATTTAATCACTCACTCATACATTCAGTCATGCACCTACTAAATCCTTCGTCCAGACACTTATACATCGACTCATTCATAAATATGTAAGACATATTTTAACTTTACAGAAAAATACAGTCACTGGATGTTGTCATCAGTGATGTCATCAGTGATGTCATTTGAGATGTCATCAGTGATGTCATCAGTGATGTCATTTGAGATGTCATCAGTGATGTCATCAGTGATGTCACTGACCATGTCATGAATGATGTAATATGTGACATCATCAGCAGTGGATTGCGGGTGCGTGATATATAGTTAGTACAACTAACTATATATGGAATTTCATTGGTTTTGTGTGAGTAAAATAAGGTTTTGTAAATGCTAATCCCTAACTATATATGGTCTATAACCTATGGTTTTTTCAGTGAATTTTCAAGGTTTTGTAAATGCTAATTCCTAACTATATATGGTCTATAACCTATGGTTTTTTCAGTGAATATATATATATATATATATATATTACCTACTGGCGGTCGCCAGTAGGTATATATAGTTAGGATTTTTTCTCTATGGGATTTTTGAAAATTCTATGTCTAATAACTTTGGCGTTTGTGGACTGAATTGGCTGAAATTTTCTGGAAAATGGAACATTTTGTTTCTGAGCAGCCCCTGAAAATTTGGGGGGGTTCGTCAAGGGGGGGCCGAGAAAAAAGGGGGGTCCCAAAACGTGTTTTTAACATTGAGTTTTCCATAGGGCGGTTGGCCTCACTTTTAGCCCGAACGGCTGAATGGATTTCCACAAAACTTGGCAAAATTGTAGGGACTGGTAGCCCGATGTGCCTTTTCTAGGTCTCAATATATGTGCTTCAGTGGATTTTGAGAAATTAACGTTCAAAAAAAGATATATATCTGTAACAGCGGACCGGGCAGCGCTCCGGTTCGCGGACTTTACGCGTAACGGAACTTCGCGTAGCGAAGCTGATTGGCTCTCCGGTGTCTGTCAACATTCTAAACAGTCCGGAGCGGCCGCCATCTTGTCTCTCGGTAGGATTGAGAGACAAGAGGAGGCCAAAACAAAGGGGGAAATGACCATAATGGGGCATAGTAGATCCTCCCTGACCCCCTAGGTTTAATGTGGAGGCTTTAAAAGGGCCCCGCGGGGCAAAAAAAAAAAATTTTTTTGTTTTTTTGCGTTGGTAGCGTCCGGTTCGCGAACCGGGAAGCGTTCTGGCCAGCGTACTATAAGGAAAAAAGAATTATAGACTTTTCAAATACTGTATGTTAATTGATTGTTGGTTTTGTTGATTATTTTTTTAATTTTTTTATTGTTTAAGCAATTATTTATTATTGTGATTGTGTTTGAAAATTTAATAACATTTCTAACATTTAACTAGTTTATGAATTACATATAAAAATGATTAAAGACTCAAACAATTTTTTAATATTACATACAATTTTATTTTTCGGATTGTTTTTCAAAATTTAATAGAACGTCTAGCATTTGACTGTCCGATATGTCCTCTTGTTGAGTGAACATAAGTTCCCACATTTGACCGTCATCATAATGAAGTAAATGATCCACAGATTCTACACATTGAACTAATTCATGATCCCGTGATTCATCCATGAAATCTGAGTCATCATTGTCCTCAATATCTTTTTCTGTGTTGTTCTCCAGAACAATTTCGAAGGAAACATTCTGCTCACCTTCCATTTTATTGCTGTAATTTGCATAAAAAATAAATATATCAGTAGAGATAGGGCACTGTTGGGTTTAAGTTCAGACAGGTACTTGTGAGGCGTGAAGTAGTACTATTAAAAAGTGCCTGTGAAGAAGCCTAAGTAAATTCATAATTATACCACAGAAACCTAAATCAATCCATAATTATAATAAACAAGCCTTTCTCAATGTCTAACTCTTACAGAGGGATAGTATATAACTATCTGAAAATGTTTTCAAATTTATAAAATAATATCTCACCTTCTAAAAACAAGTTTAAGTTGTGAGTGAAAATGATCTTGCAATGTAGTTCAGGAAGTAGTAGTCAAAATGGCTGTGTGTCTCTCTCTTCCTTTATATATATTCAGGTACATAGCCAATCAAATGTCAGGTAAAAAAAGTAGAAAATTAAAGTAACATTTTAATTGGTTGTCAATTCCAACACTTCAGATGTGTTTTGTGAAGTAATTTACCTCAGGGTATTTAGAGAGGTCTACAGGCTAAATGGTTAAATGGAATTTCAATCAAATTTGTGAAAATGGTAGGGATTGGTATGTAGTATGAGCTAATCTATATTTGGTGAAATTGTCTCCAGTCGCTTTTCTGTAAACTACTTTCCCACCTTTTTTGATGGTGCGCTTCCCAGGGAGCGACCCGGTCCGCGAACTGGCGAGCGCCCCGGTTCGCGAACCTTAAGCGTTACGGGAGTCCACCATTTTGTGTTTCGGTCGAATTAAGATACAAGATGGAGGGCAAATAATGTTCAGAATGGGAAGAAGGGGGCACGGTAGACTTATCTTGACCCCCTAGGTTTTCTGAGGGTGGCTGAGGAGGCCCATATGTGCGAAAAAAAACATTTTGTTAAAAAATTTAGCGAGGTTAGCTCCCGGTTCGCGTACCGGGTAGCGCCCCAGGGAGCGTACTTTGTTGAAAATTAGTGAAAAATGTTAGAGTAAAATAATAATTGTGAGTGATCAGATGTAGGGTAGCTCTGAGAAGAGCTTTTGGGTTTATGGTACATTTAGGTACTTATAAGTAGGTACCAATGCACAGTCTTAAATTCAGAATGAAAATTCTGTTGCCCTCATCTGAGAAGTGAACTCCATCTCCTCTGTAGATATCTTGCATGTAGTAACGCAAGTTATTGTTGTACAGGGAGCCCATTCCATGGTCTCTCATGTAAGCTGAAACAGATTTGTTTACATGATTCCTCGACTTCTCAATTTGTGGACAAAATTGGTTCGACCACCTCCATTTCTGTCTTTGGCATATATTTGAATATACCAAGGCAGTTTGAGGAAAAAGTGCCATCAATTGCTCAAAGGTGTCCTTTAAAAGCATTTCCAGACCTACCCCAGTCAAAGTGCCTAAATCATTACCTCCACAGTGCACAATTAACAGGTCAGGTTTTGGCAAATGCATAAAGGTTTTCACCAATGGTATCAATTGGTGACATTTTAATCCTCTGTGGCCAAACCACTTAATTTCCACATCTTGTAAATTGAGGTTAGGTAAATTCCTGTTCTCAGCATACCTCTGAGCCCAATAGATGTAACTATGTCCAACAATCCAGACAGAAAACATGGTGAGAGAAGGTTCTCCTGCAGTTAGATGAAGTGTGGCAATGAAATGGCAGTTGAAAAAATAAGAGTTTAAAATGAAAAAACTGTGGAGTTTCTGTGTTAATGAAGCACTAACAGTGATTGGTGGATTTTGATTGCTGAAAACAGAAAGTTAGGGTGCATGGATGAGTTGTTTGAAAGATGTATTTTGAGTGGTCAAGAAAAAATCATTAAATGAAAGAATGCACTGGATATGAGGTGCACTGAGAGTTCAGAGTTCAATTGCAACATTGTTGTGTGAACTTGCAAACACCAGAGGTCTTCCAAGACGTGGTTGCCATGCAGAAAAGGCAGAAAGGGCAGAGGGGGGAAGGGTTTTCATTTGAAAAAAAGTGAGGGAAGAGTTTTGATTGGGTGACATGAGAGATATGTGTGAAGAATTACAGCATTTCTGTGCTTTTGATAGCTGCAGACTCTGGAGTGCATACCTTTTGCAAATTGGTGTGTTTCTGAGACTGTTTTGAAACTCAAAGTATTTGCTAAGGTGAGAAAAGATTTCTTTAATTTAGATAGAGAATAGTGTGCTTTAAGGAGAAAATTATGAAGAAAGTTGTGTTCTTCAAATGTTGCTTTGTCTCAAGTGTTTTACAAATAGATTTAGTTTCTTTGAGAAAATGTAATTGGAGAAAATGTGAAGTATTAGTACTGACAGGGTGTTATTGTGCATAGGAGCTGTGGAGTCTTTTCAAATTATGACTTGAAAATCGTTTTTGAGGAAAATGAATGGTTATAATATTTATGACAAGGACATAATGGTGTATGCTACATTATAAGGCAATTGAGTGTCTCTGATGTTATTTTTCCCATTTTAATGTAAGACCTTTCTCTGTGGAGCAAATTGCTTGTAAATATGCTCCCACCTGTGCATGGCAAATTTAGATTTTGAATGTTTGCGTTACATAGCCATGTTAAAAGTGACACAAACATGCTGCAAAGGCAATCAAAAAACGCTTTTATGTGCCTTAAGGACATTTTAAGTCATTTCTCCATGTGCAGTGTTTTGAAATTATGATTTGAAAATCGTTTTTGGGGAAAAGGAATGGTTTTTAAATTTATGACAAGGACATAATGGTGTATGCTTCTTTATAAGGCATTTCAGTGTCTCTGATGTCATTTTTCCCATATTACATTAAAAGACCTTTCTCCGTGGGGCACATTCCTTGTAAATATGCTCCCACCTGTGCATGGCAAATTTAGATTTTGAATGTTTGTGTTACATAGCCATGTTAAAAGTGACCCAACCATGCTGGAAAGGCAATCAAAAAACGCTTTCATGTGTCTTAAGGACATTTTAAGTAATTTCCCCATGTGCAGTGTTTTCAAATTATGATTTGAAAATCGTTTTTGGGGAAAAGGAATGGTTTGTAAATTTATGACAAGGATATAATGGTGTATGCTTCTTTATAAGGCATTTCAGTGTCTCTGATGTCATTTTTCCAATATTACATTAAAAGACCTTTCCCCGTGGGGCACATTCCTTGTAAATATGGTCCCACCTGTGCATGGTAAATTTAGATTTTGACTGTTTGAGTTACATAGCCATGTTAAAAATGACCCAAAAACTTGCAAAGGCTTTAAAAAAACACTTTCATGTGTCTTAAGGACATTTTAAGTCATTTCCCCGTGGGCAGTGTTTTCAAATTATGACTTGGAAATCGTTTTTGAGGTAAAGGAATGTTGTTAAAATTTATGTGCGCCATATGCCCCCAAATTTCTTTTTCAGGGGTGCAGCAGGGTGTTCTTGAGACACCCCTGCACCTTTGGAAAAATTCCTAATTTGCGATGAGCTAATTGCTAATCGCAAATTGCACCTTCATTCCTATGGGCCTCCTGGCCCATGGAAATGAATGGGTAATTTGCAATTAGCAATTTGCTCATCGCAAATTAGGAATGGTAAAGAATCGCTATTTATTCCTTAAAATTCGCTATTTTGGAAATGCAAAATAGTTTGATGATACATATGGCGGTTCATCTCTAACAAGATAAGAAGCTTAGGGATACATTTATGATGACTGGCGCAATGAAGTGGACATCACTTACTTCATTGGTAGAGCTTTACATGTATTATCTCCTCTGTATTCTTCATCAAGCGTAACTTTCATCTGCAATCCTGAGTAGGCCTCACCTTAAACAAACCTCTGGATAGGGCACACCTTATCGTCATCCTGAATTAATCATTTAAAATGCTAGGGACAGATTTATGATAGGTGTATGCCTCTTTTGCGCCACTGTGTGTCACTTTTGTGATGCAGCGGCGGTGCAAAAGATTTGCTATGAGGCGACAAAATTACAAATTGATGCATTTAGGCAGATGTGTCATGGTGTAAAAAACACCGTGCCACATGAAACTGATGCAGCAGTGATGCAAAAGATGCACCATGTTGCAAGACAGGCCTCACTTGGGGCCATATGTATGAAGCTAATTAGCATTTGCAAAGGCTGAAGTTCTGTGAATTTCGGCCTTTGCGAATGCTAATTAGACAAATGGTATGTATCAAACAAGTTTGATGCAAAATAAGGAATAGCAAAAATTGCTATTCTTTATTTTGCGATTGCACTGAAGGATTTGCAAATTTTGTGATTTTTAAATGCAATGTATCAAACAAAAAATATGCAAAAAATGCCATTAAGGATTTGCAAATTACCACCAACTTCTAGTTGGTGGTAATTTGCGAATTCTTTTCAAAAAGCTTTTTTTCCAAAAAACAAAAGGTGACATATGACGCCCATACATGCCCTTAGGGCATGTATGTGCGCCATATGCCCCCAAATTTCTTTTTCAGGGGGTGCAGCAGGGTGTTCTTGAGACACCCATGCACCCTTGGAAAAATTCCTAATTTGCGATGAGCTAATTGCTAATCGCAAATTGCACCTTCATTCCTATGGGCCTCCTGGCCCATGGAAATGAATGAGTAATTTGCAATTAGCAATTTGTTCATTGCAAATTAGGAATGGTAAAGAATCGCTATTTATTCCTTAAAATTCGCTATTTAGGAAATGCAAAATAGTTTGATGATACATATGGCAGTTCATCTCTAACAAGATAAGAAGCATAGGGATAGATTTATGATGACTGGCACAATAAAGTGGACATAACTTACTTCATTGGTAGGCCTTTACATGTATTATCTGCTCTGTATTGTTCATCAAGTGTAACTTTGATCTGCAATCCTGAGTAGGCCTCACCTTAAACAAACCTCTGGATAGGCCACACTTTATCGTCATCCTGAATTAATCATTTAAAATGCTAGGGACAGATTTATGATAGGTGTATGCCTCTTTTGCGCCACTGTGCGTCACTTTTCTGATGCAGCGGCGGTGCAAAAGATTTGCTATGATGCGACAAAATTACAAATTGATGCATTTAGGCAGATGTGTCATGGTGTAAAAAAACCGTGCCACATGAAACCGATGCAGCAGTGATGCAAAAGATGCACCATGTTGCAAGACAGGCCTCACTTGGGGCCATATGTATCAAGCTAATTAGCATTCGCAAAGGCCAAAATTCTGTGAATTTCAGCCTTTGCGAATGCTAATTAGACAAATGGTATGTATCAAACAAGTTTGATGCAAAATAAGGAATAGCAAAATTTGCTATTCCTTATTTTGCGATTGCACTGAAGGATTTGCAAATTTTGCGATTCCTTAAATGCAATGTATCAAAAAAAAAACATGCAAAAAATGCCATTAAGGATTTGCAAATTACCACCAACTTCTAGTTGGTGATAATTTGCGAATTCTTTTCAAAAAGCTTTTTTTCCAAAAAACAAAAGGTGCCATATGACGCCCATACATGCCCTTAGGGCATGTATGTGCACCATATGCCCCCAAATTTCTTTTTCAGGGGCGGCAGCAGGGTGTTCTTGAGACACCCCTGCACCCTTGGAAAAATTCCTAATTTGCGATGAGCTAATTGCTAATCGCAAATTGCACCTTCATTCCTATGGGCCTCCTGGCCCATGGAAATGAATGGGTAATTTGCAATTAGCAATTTATTCATTGCAAATTAGGAATGGTAAAGAATCGCTATTTATTCCTTAAAATTCGCTATTTAGGAAATGCAGAATAGTTTGATGATACATATGGCGGTTCATCTGTAACAAGATAAGAAGCTTAGGGATACATTTATGATGACTGGTGCAATAAAGTGGACATTACTTACTTCATTGGTAGGCCTTTACATGTATTATCTCCTCTGTATTCTTCATCAAGCGTAACTTTAATCTGCAATCCTGAGTAGGCCTCACCTTAAACAAACCTCTGGATAGGCCACACCTTATCGTCATCCTGAATTAATCATTTAAAATGCTAGGGACAGATTTATGATAGGTGTATGCCTCTTTTGCGCCACTGTGCGTCACTTTTCTGATGCAGCGGCGGTGCAAAAGATTTGCTATGAGGCGACAAAATTACAAATTGATGCATTTAGGCAGATGTGTCATAGTGTAAAAAAAACGTGCCACATGAAACCGATGCAGCAGTGATGCAAAAGATGCACCATGTTGCAAGACAGGCCTCACTTGGGGCCATATGTATCAAGCTAATTAGCATTCGCAAAGGTCAAAATTCGGCGAATTTCGGCCTTTGCGAATGCTAATTAGACAAATGGTATGTATCAAACAAGTTAGATGCAAAATAAGGAATAGCAAAAATTGCTATTCCTTATTTTGCGATTATACTGAAGGATTTGCAAATTTTGCATTCCTTAAATGCAATGTATCAAACAAAAAATATGCAAAAAATGCCATTAAGGATTTGCAAATTACCACCAACTTCTAGTTGGTGGTAATTTGCGAATTCTTTTCAAAAAGCTTTTTTTCCAAAAAACAAAAGGTGCCATATGACGCCCATACATGCCCTTAGGGCATGTATGTGCGCCATATGCCCCCACATTTCTTTTTCAGGGGTGCAGCAGGGTGTTCTTGAGACACCCCTGCACCTTTGGAAAAATTCCTAATTTGCGATGAGCTAATTGCTAATTGCAAATTGCACCTTCATTCCTATGGGCCTTCTGGCCCATGGAAATGAATGGGTAATTTGCAATTAGCAATTTGCTCATCGCAAATTAGGAATGGTAAAGAATTGCTATTTATCCCTTAAAATTCGCTATTTAGGAAATGCAAAATAGTTTGATGATACATATGGCGGTTCATCTCTAACAAGATAAGAAGCTTAGGGATAGATTTATGATGACTGGCGCATCACCAGGGATGTGCCAGTCATCCTGCGCTGCTGTTCCGCCACCCATGGTGTGCTGCATTTACAATGCGGCGCAGCATGGGGCAAAAATGGCACAGATGCGTGACGCATCTGTGCCGTAAAGGTGGCGCATTGCTGGAGTTGTATCGCAAGTGTGATGCAGCTCCAGCAAGGCTCAGGGGTGCCCCATCTCCACAATGTTGTGTCAAGACCTATGCCTGCTTCAAGCAGGCGCAGGGTTTTGATGTAGCTTTCTCCTATCTGATTGTAAATGCGGCACACCATGAGTGGCAGAGCAGCGGTGCACGTTAACTGGTGCATGCCTGGGGATGTGCCATTTAACATAAATCTGCCCCTTTACATTTAAGTATGTGCAGGGGACACAGAGTCGGTGAGGCTTATCCAAGGTTAAGAAGAGATGAGTCCTGTTCACTGAAAAATTAGACATAGGCTTCACCTGCTCAGCATCGTTGGACATGGCTATATAATAGCTGCAAAATGTTACTCTTGTTAAACAATTTTACTATTATAATCTCTGAGATTTGTCTCTTACTCTGCAACATCTCATTGTTGTTATCTTTCTTTAAAGATAAAGACAACATCAACATGAGCGACAATCAGCAATCAGTTGATTTTGACCTCATCATTGAACTCGTAATTGAAACATCAGTGGATGTTGATCCCTTGGATGATTTAAATTCTGAGGATGAAGAAGAACGTGATGAGGATGCAGATTTGTCCGAATTATATGACATAGGATGGGAAGCTGACGTGCTTGAGCCTATGGAACTATAAACATTTATTTTAAAAATTTATAATAAATAAAAAGTAAAAATGTAAACCGTTTAATTTAAAAATAAAGACACCTTCAAAAACAGGTTATGTGTAGTGTCTTCAATAAAATATTAAAATATGCTCATAAAATTAGATCAGATTCACATATAAAATAGCACAGGTAACATGAATATAAATTCCATTTCTTTTGTGCTATTTCTGTATTCTAAATTTGCCAAGCACTAAAAAATCTTCTATGTAAAAATGTCAAGTAGTGTTTTAAGTTTTTGATTACTGTTATTGATTTACTGTTGGGTAATAGTGGTTAATAACATTTTTTATTATATTTTACCACAGATTCAACTGCAGATCATTTCAAGATTTCAGCATGCCAACCAAAGAAAGAGTGAGAAAGGCTGCAAAACGTCAAAGACAGCAGGTTAATGAAAAAAAGCAGCAGTCCTCTAACAAAAAGATTTGTCAAGTCACCAAGAAAGCCCCGGGTAAGAGTACAAAAACATTTCTAAGAAATATTTGTAGTAAAAAAAAATATTACTACAGAAAATGTTTCAGTCCAGAAAAAGAGAGGCAATTTAAACGGAAAGGAAAGGCCCATCAAAAAAGTTACTGCTAGAGCAAGAGATAACTCTGTGCATGATAGCAGAAGGAAACAACAGTTTAGGGACATTCGTAAACGAATGTTCCGCAACAGGATAATTGGCAATTTGTTAAAAAATATTAAGAAAGGTCAACAGAAAGTGGTTTTTTATAAGAGAAAAAAAAAAGTTGAGAAAGTTATTGATCAGGCATTTGAAATTAAACGTAAGTTATTTATTTTGATAATCAATAGAATTAGGAAGCTAAACAAGGCAATTTATGATTTCAAAAGAAATAGTAGATGGAAGAGAATAGTTAATCGTAGTAATTTTTGTGAAGTTTTTTCTGGAGAATGGATGCATAGTTCAAGCTGTGAGGCATTTTTTAATGAGGAGAGTTATTTCCAGGATAATGATTTGGTGCATGCAGTTGACACCAGTGGTCGAGCTTATGAAGTGAAAGATGGTTGTCCAGTTGAAAAAGAAAAACTTGTGACAACAGAGGCAGAAGAGGTGTTAGGTAATGAGGTTTTAGGAAGACGTGCTAAGGGTCCTGTGTACACCTGGAAGTGTAGTAGTATTTGCAGTGTGCGACAGGATTCCATCAATTTGCTTTGTGATTTTGAACGGTCATTTCATAAGAAAAGTTTGAAGCAGAAAATGAGGTTGTTGCAAGAATTAGATCCTTGCAGAGTGATAGAAGTGACAGGTTTGCATGGTCATTCACTGGCTTGTCTTTCCAGGAGAGTATGCCAGAGTGTTTTTCATCATTTCAGGATGCTAGCAGTGCATCATAATAAAGTGAGGAAATTAGTTAGAATGTTGTATTATGCTAAGAGTCCAGCAATTATGCTTAAACAATTATGCGCTGCTCTTTTGCATGGTTCTGAAATAGATGTGAAGAATATATGTGAAGAAAAGAAGCAGGTAATGTGGAAGATAGTGTACAGGTTTCCAGTACAGATAATTTCCAGAGGGAAATTGCGACGTTTCAGGTCAAATCAAGTGAGAGGCCAAATTTCACTTGTGTGTGTTGTCGACGCACTTATTATAAGAATCAGACTAAGTTAGTGGATTTATATGCAAAAAGTGAAAGGGAAAATAATAGTGAATGGAAGGATTTCGCAACATACTTGATGGCAGAAAATTGTTTTGATTTGGGATTGGATCAACGTGTGTGTACTTATTGTTGTTGCAAATTAAATCAAAACCAGATGCCTGCTAGAGCAGTTCATAATAATCTGGAATTGGTTGAGATTCCTTCTGAATTGAAGGATTTAAATACTTATGAATCTATTTTGATTCAAAGTATCCATCCCTTTCAGGCTATTGTAAGAATGGAGCCAAAGACAGGGAAATTGCCTCCATCAGATTTACAGAGAGGATTAAAGGGAAGAGTTGTTTATTTGCCTCTAGATTTGAAGAAAAACATTAACACAATTGGAGTAGAAAAAGTGGAAGAGGAACCTCTGGTTATCTTAGTTAATGGGGTTCCGACAAAGAATAAGCAAATATGGCAAGATTTAGTGGATGTTAGGAAAGTTAAAAAGGCAACATTGTATTTGAAAAAAAATAATAAATACCATAAGAATGTATATGTTGCAGAAGAGGAAGTAAGTGAGGAAGAGGATAGCGATTTGTGTGCTGGTCAAATTGAGAAAGTAGAAAACTCTACTAGTGAAGAAATATATGAACATTATAGTGTTCATCCTTTGCATTCCAAGGAAGTCATGGGGAATGCTATTGAGTTGTTTCAAATGAAACAAGCCAAAGGGAGTCCCATTAGTGTTTGGGAGGAAAGTTTGGAAGCTCGGTGTTTCCCACAGCTTTTTCCAACAGGTCAGGGAGGAAGATATGATGAGCGACCTCATCAAATTCCTGCTTCTGAATACCGGACTTTGCGATTGTATGCAGGAGATGCTAGGTTTCGACAATGCATTCCTTATTTGTTTAATCTCCTGTTTGAAAGCGATCTGTCTGGACTGTAATATGCAGTGAACCACATCTTGAAAAGTGGTATACACATGCAAAACATCTCGGCAAGTGACTTTATGGATAAAGTCAATGTCCAAGATAGTATTTTGGATTCTCACCTGATTAATCTCATGGCGTGTCAGCGTGGTACTAATGAGTACTGGTACCGTCGTCATGGTGATTTAAAATGTATGCTGAGGAACTTAGGAACTCCCACATGGTTCCTCACTCTGAGCTGTGCCGAGTATGGCTGGGAAGACTTACTTGAATTTCTACAAGAGGCAAATGCTAACGTAGAAAACATCGAATTCAAGACACCCGGAGAACTGTGCTCTTTGGATCCAGTCAATGTATGTAGGTACTTCAATCATAGATTTGAAGCTATGATGTCTTTCATCATGAATAAGAAGAATCCACCTCTTGGAGAGGTGTTGGATTTCTTCTGGAGAAAGGAGTACCAAGCAAGAGGTGCTCCTCATATACATATGTTGCTGTGGATCAAGGATGCACCTAAATTTGGAACGGATCCAGAAGACTCAGTGATGAGTTTTATACAACAGTATTCTACGTGTGCTGTTCCAAACGCAAAGGAGAAGAAAAGCCTAAGAGAAAAAGTTCTGCGTTTCCAAAGCCATCGATGTGGAAAGTACTGTCGTCGTAAATTCCGAAACAAGGACAAGTTCTACACCAAATGTCGTTTCGGCTTTCCACGACCGGTGATTTCTAAAGGAAGAGTAAACAGTTTGATGTCTTCGCTGCGACATAATGTGATGAAGAAATCACCTAAAAACACATACAATTTGAAGAGGAACGAAGAGTCCAAGTACATCAACGACTACAACCCGGTGATTTTGTCCATGTGGAATGCTAACATGGATATACAGTTTGTGGCTGATAACTGTATGGCTGTGGCTCGGTATGTAACGTCTTACATTACCAAAAAAGAGAAGACAGAATTGAAGGATATGTGGGAGGACATTTCCCATGAAAAGAGCCTCAGCAAGAAGTTGTACAGTTTCAGTCTGAATATGTTGTCGCATCGAGAAATTGGAGCGTACGAATGTTCTGACCGGTTGTCTTCAGCAAGTCTCTATGCCAAGTCCAGGAGTATCGTTTGGGCAAGTCTTGGTCTTGCTGCAACGCGTAATCGAGTTCTCAAACCTGTGCGGGAAATTGAGTATTTGGCGGAAAAGGAGCCAAACAGTACCGACATTTTGAAGACCAACATGTTGGATACATATTATCCAAATCGAAGCATTCACCTCGAGAATGTTTGTTTATATGAGGTTCTTCAAAATTACATATTCAAGAGGAACATCAAAGAAGATACTGAGAAAGGAGTGTATGCTGTAATAGGAAGTGAGGGATGTCTGGTCAAGCAAAGAAAATGCCACTTGGTAAACCATCAAAAATTGAGTGGCGAATCTCCTGAAAAAAAGGAGTTTTTCTATTTAGCACTTTTGCAACTTTTCAAGCCTTGGCGTGCAGAAGAGGAACTGCTTGGAGATTTTCTCTGTTACGAAGACTCTTTCAATGCCGCCAAGGAGACCATAGAATGTCCTGCTTTTCCCAAATATGTAGAAATGTTGAATGCGGAAATTGAGCAGGAAGCAATGATTGCAGCCGAGATTGCCAGAGACAGTTCTCAGGACAGTCAGAGTTCTGCTTCATTGAGTCAGGATCCACTAGGAGGACCTGTTATCGAAAATGAAGCGGCCACTGCTATGAATGAAGTGGAAAGAGCCATGGCACATGCTCAGGAGGATGCGGTTAACTTAGAAGAGTTGGAAAGCCAACTCAACGTTGAGCAGAGGAAAATATATGACGAAGTTACCATGCAAATTGATCATGGATTAAGTCATGACAAGAAAGAGTGCTCATGTACGTCGTTGAAGCCTGTCCGACTGTACGTGAGTGGAGAAGCGGGAACTGGAAAAAGTTTCCTTATTAAAGCAATTTCATGTTATTTGCAGGAAAGGACAGAGTCATCACTGTCTTGTGTTGTCACCGCTCCAACTGGACTGGCAGTACATAACATTAAAGGGATTACTTTACATCGGTTACTGATGCTGCCAGTGGAGCATGACAACAAATTACAATATCACAAGCTATCTGGAGATGCTTGTTTTGAAGTTTCAAGAATCTTGAGGAAAATGAAACTTCTTATCATTGACAAAGTAAGCATGGTTTCCAATGTCATGCTTGCCTTTGTGCATTTGAGAATGCAAGAAGTTCTCAAAACAGAGTATGATGTGTTATTTGGTGGCAAACACATCTTTGTTTTCGGAGATCTTCTGCAGCTGACACCAGTGAAAGGGCAACCTGTGTTCAAAATGCTCACGCATGAAGATACCAGGAAGTGCCTAGGCAGCATTGGCAACGTCAATATATGGTTAAACTTCAATTATGCTGAACTGCATGAAAATATGCGTCAGGCGAAGGATGAAGTTTACAAAACTATTCTACAAGATGTTAGAATTGGAAAAGTGACCGAGCATGGGAAAGAAGCTTTACATGCACGATTACTGTCAAATTTATATCCAGAACAAGATGTTGTGCCTGAGAATATTTTTCAGAAAATTACTGAAAAGAAATCTGGAATATGTTTGATGCCAACTCTTGCAGAATGTGCCAAATTCAACAACAAAATGTTGCATTTAGAAAAGCAAGAGATTGTGAAACTGGAAGCTATTGACAGAGTAGAGCATATGGGATCAACAATTATTTTGTCTGAGAATCTGAAAACAAAATTGGATTCATTAGAGAAGAGTATATCTAAAACTGCAGGTTTTGAAAAGACTCTGAATGTGTGCTTGAACTGCCGTATAATTTCAAGAAGGAATTTACATGTTGAAAGAGGTCTGGTAAATGGATCAATGGGTAATGTTGTTGATTTTGTAAAATACAGAAATAGAGATGGAATTGAATTTTTTAAAATTTAATTTGATGGCATTGAGGAAGTACAGCTAATTGGTCGTTGTTCTGCTAGATTTTTGCTTGTAAAAGACTTATATGTTCGCCGTAAGCAGTTTCCTGTTTGCTTGGCATATGCGGTGACAATCCATAAATCGCAAGCTTTAAGTGTAGACAGTGCATTGGTGAATATTGGCAGTTCTGTGTTCAAGGAGGGTATGGCATATGTGGCATTGTCACGAGTTAGAACTTTATCGGGATTGTACTTGATTGAGTGTGATGTCACAAGCATTTGTGCGGATCTAGATTGTGTTAAGGAATACAATAGGTTAAGAAGAGAGTATGCGCCACATTTGCCTCAATATCCTTTGTTTGAGAAACGTGTGGTAGGCCGGAAACGAAGAAATGTGACCAATACTGGGGAGGTTGTAGCAAAAAGACGAAAAGTCGATGAACCTGAAATTATAAGCAGAAACAAAAAGGATTCTGTTGAAGATGTTGTTGGTTTTCAATTTGAAAACAGTTCTGGTGTCAACTGCTATGCTAATGTAGTGGTTAATGTTTTGTTTTCTCTAGAAAATGTAAAAGAAGAGATTGTGGTCAATTCTGATCAAAGATTTTGCAATTTGTTAAATTCTGTCTTAGAAAAATGTAGCACTGATAGAACAAACATAGAAAGTGTGTCTGAAATTCGAAATCTGTTAGACAGATGTTCAGGCCAAACACAATTCTCTCAAAATATTCAGCAAGATTGTCAGGAGTTTTTAATGTATATGCTTGATGTATTGCATGCTGAAGGTGTAGATGTAGATCAGCTGTTTGGGCTTTCTTATCAATGGCAGCATGACTGCGAGAACTGTAGGGTATCAAGTACTACTAGTGTAGACTCAGAAAGATTTATATATTTAACTTTGCCAGACAGTAAATCAGTCTCCTTTAATAAGCTAGTAAAAGCAGCTGATCACAACATGGAGTGTAGCCAATGTAAATCTGAAATGATGTCCACATTATTTATACGAACATATGGCCAGTATGTCATTTTAATGTTCCAACGATGTAGGCCTGATGGAACAAAATTGACAACTTTAATTAAAAATGTTGTGGCTTCGCAGTTGTCAATATCAGGAAGGACTTTTGTAACTGCAGCAATTATATATCATGACGGTCCTTCAACAACATCAGGACATTACACAGCTTATTTAAAGTCTAGAAATGGCTGGTCATTCTGCAATGATTCTGTTTTAATTTTCAAAAAAAAATTGCCGTATGACCTTAAAAACTCTTACCTGGTGTTTTTAAAACCAAAATTTTAGGGAAAGAATCTCGGGATGTGCTCTGAGGAATTTCAAGAAGTTCTAATGGCTCCTACACGATTTGGCCTTGAGGATAAGTGTAGTTCAGAGACATAACTTCTAACCATAAGACTGGACGTCATGGAGAAATAAGTGCACTTTGAATGAGTTCAGAAAAACTATTTCTTTTTATAAGCTAATTGAAGCAGCCAATCAAAACATAGAGTAGAGGGAATGTAAGTCTGCAATGCTGTCTACTGTTTTACATTGCTTTGTGATTAAAAGTGATGTAGAGAATTAAATAATTGTAGTAGTCATAGAGGTAGTGTAAGTCTGCTTCATAGTAAGCAGTATCAGTGTCATAGGAAATGTAGAACATGACTGAGGAAGAAGGGGAAGATATTACTAGTCCAGGATTGTGAAAATGATCTTCAACATTTTAATTCTGAAAGTTGCGGAAATGCCAAATGACGGGATTGGCTTACAAGAAATCCAAGAGTTATAAATGGCTCTGACAAGATTTGGCCTTGTGGAAACTTGTGGTAGAGAGCAAGAAGTCATTTATTGTATGTAACATGTTTTTCAAAACGATGGAGGTTTTCTTTCAGAAAGTGGCGGGCTGAAAGTAATAACAGCACAACAGAGTGTAAGCTGTTCATAGGACATCCTTTGACGTCATGGAAAGTAAGTTAACTTTAAGGAGTTCTGAATTCTGATTTGTTATGTTGTATGGGTTTTTTAAACACAATCATTTTGATTGTGTTTTTTTTTCCCCGCTGTTATATGATGAATACCTTCAAGTCACTGTTTTTAGTGAAATTTGATACATTCTGAGAACAGCAAAAATAAACCATTTAACATGTATAATTAATTCTGTACTGTTTCCATTTATGATGTACATTTAGAACTGTGTAGGAGGCATGGAGAAGGAGAGGCTTCTGTAAGTGTCAAAGTTCTTGCATACAGTGCTCATTTTCTATGTAGTCTTTCATATGATAGACTACATTTCCACAATGAGATACCTAAGCAAAGGAAACACAGGTCATATGATTGTGGAATGAGCAAAGAAATGTGCATGTTTTTCAATTATATTACCTGTGTTTCCTAACATTACACACCACATTGTGTAGATGAGGTTTAGGCCTGTTCCTGGAGACAGAGGAGGTCTGACATTTTTTCAAGAGTGCAGTGGACATTACTCACTTCGTTGGCAGGCCTCCACATGTATTATCTTCTTTGTATTCTTCAACAAACCTAAATTCCATCTGCAACCCTGAGTAGGACTTACCTGAAACAAATCTGTGGATAGGTTACACCTTATTGGCATCTTGAAACAATCATTTAAAATGTTAGGGTCAGATTTATGGTGGCCGTGCTCCTCTTTTGCTCCATTGTGGGTCACTTTTGTGTCAAAGATGCACCATGTTGCAAGATAGGTTTCAGTTCATCTCCAGCAAGATACCATCAGTTTAAAATGTATATAATTAGCATTGTGTAGGGGGCATGCAGAAGCAAAAGCTTTTATAAGTGTCAAAGTTGTTGCATGCAGTTCTGCACTTCTAGGTACTGTTTAATATGCTGGACTACATCTGCACTATGAGATACCTAAGCAAAGGCAACACAGGTGATGTGATTGTGAAATGAGGAAAAGAAACTCCACATTTTTCAATTACATCACCTGTGTTTCCTAAGTTTATGAATGACATTGTGCAGATGAAGTTTAGGTCTGTCCACGGACACAGAAGAGGTCTGGCCTTTGTTCAAGAGTGAAGTGGACATGACTCACTTCATTGGTAGGCCTTCACATGTATTATGTCCTCTGTTCTCTTCAAACAACTCGAAATTTCATTTGGAACCCTGAGTAGGTCTCACCTCAAACAAACCTCTGGATAGGACACATCTTATTGGCATCCTGAAGCAATCATTTAAAATGTTAGTGTCTTGTGACACTTTTCTGAGACAACAGCAGTGCAAAAGATGCACCATGTTTTATGATAGGCCTCACTTCATCTGCATCAAGATACTGTTAGTTTAAAATGTATATCTTTAGGACTGTGTAGGGGGCCTGGAGAAGCAGAAGCTTCTGTCAGTGTCAAAGTTGTTGAAAAACTGTTTGTCCTTCAATCTTTTCCCTTGTCTTTTGTAATTTTTAAATACATGTTTTAATATTTTTCAAATGTTTGTTCTCTCTTTCACAGATTGAAAGTATAAAAATAAAAAGTGAGTAATTTAACGACAATTATAAGGTAAATGTTTTGTATTCTTTTCGTTACATTTCTATCACATTCACCTACTATTAGCTCCACAGCTTCATTTCTTTAACCCTCAGTTTCCTGCCTTTGCTACTTTCCTCATTCCTTTCTCTATTACCTACTTACTCAACTCCTTCCACTCTTTTTCTCAGTCCCTCTCTTCTCATAGTTCCTCACTCTTGTTCACTCACTCCGTCTCTATTACTCTTAGTGTCTTTGACTGATCACTTTTTCACTACTTGTTCATAATGCTTTCTCTGTGTAGTTGAAGCACACTAAGGGGCATATTATGAACACAGCCAATAAAATTATTGCTGTTTTTATTGGCAGAAAACTGGTGCAAAAGTGGTTTTAGCGGCAGTTTTCTGCCGCAAAAGCGGCTTTGGTGACATATTTCTGCCGATAAAAGCTGCAAAACTTTTATTGCCTATGTTGATGATATGGCTCTATGTTATTTACATTTCTTTGCTGTTTCAATTAATCTTTTTCTGTTATTTTTTGTTTTCTGTTTTCTATTTTTTCTCTCTGTTATTCCCCATTTTTTAATCTTATTTTGAACATTCACTCACATTCTCCAAGAAACTCTTCTTTGTTATTGTTCTACTCTCTTTTTTTTCTTTCACTTCCTTATCTATTTTGTTTTCCACAATTATACCCTCTTCCGTCTTTTCTTCGGTAAATAGATCTATTAAACAGTATCTCCGGTTTACTCCCTATAGCTGTCTTTCTTTTAACATCACTCTCTGTTTACTTTCCTTATACTTACTCTTCTTTTTTTTATTTTTTTTATTTTTTTGGGTTCGCTCCCGGTTCGCGAACCGGGAAGCGAACTGGGAAGCAAACTAAAAGAAATAGAGCTTGCTAGAGTGCTAAACATTCTAGCAATTTTTTTTGAAAGGGGAGGTAGTTCTGAAAAGAACTTTTTTTTAAATGTTTTTGTTGTTTTATATTTTTTTTTATTTTTTGAACATTTTTTGTTTTTTTTGTATTTTTTGAACAATTTTATATTTTTTTTGGTTTTTTTTGGGGGGGGAAACAACAAAAAACAGGCATTGAAAAGGGCTCAACAGGAGCAAAAAAAAAATTACTGTGTGGGGCGGTTAGGGCAATTATGATTGTTATAAGCCAGGTTGATGGAAATAATACTCATGTTGCCACATGATATCAATGCACCGCAGTGCAGACAAGTATATTTCATATGCCCAAAATTCTCCTGGATGTTTGGCACGGTTTCCCGTGCCTCTGCTGCTGTCAATGACAGTAACGATGTTGACCTGGCCACAGGAGTTGCTGTTGGGTTTTGTTCCATGTCACGAATTTCCGCCCGGCTGTAATTGAGTGGATGCCTCCTGCTCATGTGCCGATGCATGGTATAGTTCCCATAGCTATACTTTTTATCAGTCCCTCTTGATAATTTGTCTTTGCAAATGAGGCAGGTGACATACCTCGCATTCACTTTCTTCTGCCCTGGAGGGATTGAAAAAAACTGCCAAATGAAACTGGCTTTCCTATGGGAAACCCGGGGCACCTCTTCCAAGAACTGTGGTCCTTCTCTATCCTCTTCCTCTATTTCTTCCTCTTCCTCCTCTGTGTTGGTGATGACCTGGGGAGGTGGTCCTCTCTTCCCATGAGGAGGTGGAGGTGGTGGTGGGGGTGCACCAGCTGAAGCAAGTACTGAAGCCATTGCTCTACTATGAATAAAGGTCTTCCTCTCACAATGATGAAAGTCAGAGTGAGGAAAGAAGGAGGGGTTTTCATCATTTGGGAAAAACAATAGTTCTAAACCAATGAAAAGTGTTATTTTTAGGTCACCTGACCTAGCCTTACATGATTATGAAACCAAAAGTTAAATGAACCAATGAAAAGTTTTATTAACAAGTCACATGACCTCTCACGCTTATGTTACGCGCTGCGGAACGCGCCCCGGATCGCTTCCGGGTCGCTGCGCTTCGCGCCTCGGTTCGCGCTCCGGAGCACTTCCGGGTGCGCTAACGCGGCGCATCATAAGACGCATTACGCGGCAACGCGATACGTCGCACTTTCGCGAAGCGCCGCGGATCGCTTCCGGGGAGCTGCACTTCGCGTCTCAGTTCGCGTACCGGAGCACTTCCAGGTGCGCTAACGCAGCGCATCATAAGACGCATTACGCGACAACGTGATACGTCGCGCTTCCGCGGCGCGTCACGATGTTGGTTTCTAACGCGGCAGTTGCGCTAATGGAACGTTTACTGGTTCGCGGACCGGGTCGCGGCATCAAATTGAGCTAACGGAAAGCTTCCCAGTTCGCGAACCGGGAGCGAAACAAAAAGAATATTTAAAAAAAATTTATTAATAAACATATAAAATATGTTTTTGGATTTAAAGAAGAATACATTTTACAGCTATAGATATTAGCTTTTAAAAAACCAATGAAATTCACTGAAAAAACCATAGGTTATAGACCATATATAGTTAGGAATTAGCATTTACAAAACCTTGAAAATTCACTGAAAAAACCATAGGTTATAGACCATATATAGTTAGGAATTAGCATTTAAAAAACCTTATTTTACTCACACAAAACCATTGAAATTCCATATATAGTTAGTTGTACTAACTATATATCGCGCACCCGCAATCCACTGCTGATGATGTCACATATTACATCATTCATGACATGGTCAGTGACATCACTGATGACATCACTGATGACATCTCAAATGACATCACTGATGACATCTCATTTGACATCAATGACCACATCACTGATGATATCATTCATGTGACAATACAATGCATCTCCTCACATTTTAATATAACCTCTGTTACACTCAGTGTTAAATACAGAGTATAATTTTTGAAACCATTGACACACCAATACTAGTTACTACATACGCACTCACTGATTCGTACGTCTACACACACATTCACTCATTCACCCATACAATCATTCATACATACAATCAATCATCTTTACAACACTATCATATGCACTCATACACCTATACAGACACTCACACTCTGCCACTCATCCATGGAGTTACTCACACACCTAGTCAGTCCTGTAAAGAATCAATCACACTTCCATTTTCTAATCTATACAGTTAAACATAGAGCACCTTACGTTTTCAACCATATACTAACACATACTTAGTCTCTTATACAATCATTGATACAAGTACACATTGATCTGCACAGAGTCACACACCTCCCAGCCAGCCACACACACACTCAGTCTCCCATGCAAATACTTGGGCAATCAATCAATAACCCATATAGTTACTCATATAGCTACTGATCAACACATGCTGCAGTTTACAGAACAACAGACATAATGATGCACAAATTAAGACAGTTTAGTCACTAACCCATGCACTCAGTGAGACACATTTAATCACTCACTCATACATTCAGTCATGCACCTACTAAATCCTTCGTCCAGACACTTATACTTCCACTCATTCTTCAATATGTAAGACATATTTTAACTTTACAGAAACACACAGTCACTGGATGTTGTCATCAGTGATGTCATCAGTGATGTCATTTGAGATGTCATCAGTGATGTCATCAGTGATGTCACTGACCATGTCATGAATGATGTAATATGTGACATCATCAGCAGTGGATTGCGGGTGCGCGATATATAGTTAGTACAACTAACTATATATGGAATTTCAATGGTTTTGTGTGAGTAAAATAAGGTTTTTTAAATGCTAATTCCTAACTATATATGGTCTATAACCTATGGTTTTTTCAGTGAAAATATATATATATATATATATATATATATATATATATATATATATATATATATATATAAATAAATATCTGGCTACAAGTTGCGCCAAATGCGGGGCACTAGAAGGACGGGTGCCGATATTGCGGTGACGCTCCACAAAATTTTCACGCTCCAAATCTCTGCGATTCCATGCAAAGAAAACAGCACTCACAGGGCTTACGTTCACAGCAGCAATTTATTCCACAAACAGACGCATTTCGGAATGACTTTCTTCGTCAGTGCAGTTCATTTGCACTGGTGGGCACCATTTTTAAAAGGGGCACAATAATTACCGCTTCATGACAAAGGAAGTCATTCCGCAACGCGTCTGTTTGTGGAATAAATTGCTGCTGTGAACTTAAGCCCCATGACCAACTAGCTTACCATGTACCTCCAGTAAGCGCCAAAGAGCTGTGTTGCAGAGAGGTGTAAAAAGGTGCGCGGCCTCTGAACACCTCTCTGCAACCCTGCTCCATGGTGTATTCTGGAGGTACCTGGTGGGCTAGTTGGCCCCCAGGGATCCACAGGACTCAAGGGGAATTCATCCCCCAATTTACATCGTGCCCCCTTGCACATTGTAAATTGCAGGATTAAGTCCCTTTCAATCCTGAGTGATGTCACTCACCATGTCATGAGTGACATAATATGTGATGTCATCAGCAGTGCATTGTGGGGGCGTGAGTTATAGTTAGCTCAACCAACTATAACGGCTGAATTTCACTGGTTTTGTACAAGTGAAACGTCCAACTATCTATAAAGTCCCTGCAACCTGTTTTTTTCAGTGAATTTCTAAGGTTTTTTAGATGCTAATTTCTAACTATAATGTGCCTGAAACCTATGTTTTTTTCTGTGTATATATAAATTTATGGTCATGCCCCGGGGGATGGGGTCCCCGGGGCAGAAATTGCCCACGTGGCCCCTTCCCATTTTTTTTTAAAGCAGGCCCTGAGGGATGGGGTTCCCCAGAACCCCAAATAATTTAAAAGGAGGGAGCGCTTGATTAAAAAATAAATACATTAAAAATCCGGCATTGTGTCTAGGCCCGCCCCCTCCCTGCAGTACTCAGCAAACACACCCCCTGGCACGTTGTAGGTGGGGGAATTAATTTCTCTTGAATACTGAGTGTCCCTGGGTGCCACATAGCCTACCATGTACCTCCAGTAAGCGCCAAAGAGCTGCATTGCAGAGAGGTGTAAAAAGGGGCATGGCCTCTGAACACCTCTCTGCAATGCAGTTCCATGGCACATACCGGAGGTACCTCGTGGGCTAGTTGGCCCCCAGGAACCCTCAGGATTCAAGGGGACTTAATCCCCTAACTTAAAATGGGACAGAGGGTGCATTTGCACACTTGTCACATCAGGCCCCACCCTCTCCCTGCACCACTGTGCAAACGCACCCCATTTTAAGTTGGGGAATTAATTATATATATATATATTACCTACTGGCGCTTGCCAGTAGGTAGGTATAGTTAGGACCACGTTTCCATAGGAAGAGCATTTTTCGTTTTGCCTATAACTATGGCGTCATCTGATGAATCTTTATGAAATTTTCTAAACAAATTCTTTGTTCATATCGGCTCCTATGTTAAAAGTTTGGGGGTGATTCATTAAGGGGGGGAACGAGATAACAGGGGGCTCCCAAAACTTGTTTTCTCCATGCAATTTCCATAGGCAACTTTAGACATGGCTACAGGTCGAACGGGTGAGTGGAATTACCCCAAATTTGGCAGGGAGAAGGGTCTTGGTCTAGAAAGCAAGCTGTTGTTTATTTGGTGTTAATCCATTCAGTAGTTTTGGAGAAATATTAAAATTTACAGATATCGATATTTGGGAATTCTGCCATCTGATTGGCTGGGGCGTTACGAGCACAAGCTTGCTGCTAATTGGTTGCGAGCGCTGTGAGCGGTTGCAAGTAGGAAGTGTTGGCCGCTATTGTGTGATTTTGTTGAAACGAGTAAGGGGAAAAAAGGACAAAAAGAGTAAGAGAGAGAAGGATAGGAGCACTGTAATCTCTGTGGGGGAGTACGAAGCGAAGTAGTCACTCCTATCGGCCTGAATGTGCGGTGTTGCTCAGAGTGAAATGGTGCTGAGATGAGATGCTGCCACACTCGGGTATGAAACCGAGAGCCTAAACTGTGATCTTATTGCTGTAAAGTGATGTGCTCTGGTCTTTGTAGCATAGGTGTGCAAGTAGTATTAGTAGGCGTTTATACCATACAGGGAGTGGGAAGCGAACTACTGACCGCTACCCTGCGTTTATACTATACCGGAAGTGAAGTACTCCCACCTACTGGTGTGAAGACTCGGGGATCAAACCGTGCTGATTGCTGTGAAGTGATGGGCTCTGGGCGTTATGGCATACTGGCCGCTGTAGTATAACTGCATGCATTTATACTCTACAGGGAATGGGAGCGATCTACTGACCCCTACTGGTCTGAAGATTCGGGGATTAAACCATGAGCCTGCATCGTGAGCACACTGCTGTAAAGTGATGTGCTTTGGGCGCTGTAGCATTCCTGTGGAAGTAGTGTTACTTTCTGTTTATACAATACAGGGAGTGGAAAGCGAACTACTCACCCCTACCGGTCTCAAGACTCATGGATAAAACCATGAGCTCATTGCTGTAAAGTCATGTGCTCTGTGTAGTATTCTAATGTAAGTCATAGTAGAATGTTAGTATGTAATGCTAGTAGAATGAAAGTATGTAATGTTAGAATATAGGGCTGTTATTAGGGGCACCTTGGGGAGTTTGTACATGGTGCTGGAGAAGACGGTTGCCTTGCTGTCTGTTCCTGTTGGTGGCTGTTTACGCTGTCTTGTTTTCCTGCAATAAATCTACTTTTGGATCCACTGCTGTCTGCCTCTTCAGTACATAAACTTGGCGACGAGCGGGAGAAGGTAAGAAGAAGGCTCCACTCACCAATATTTCGAGCTTGCTTCCGTTGTGCTGAAGAAACATTTTCTTCGTTAAGCTGTTTCTACTCATCCCAGGGTCGTCGGCTCATTGAACTATGTCATCCGACCTCTGGTAGGATTTATGTTTTTAGATTTTGGGCTTCCTCTGCCTTTTCAGTACACTCTGGTCTCTGTACTACACATGTGCATGTAGTGTTAGTATGCGTTTATACAAATTCTGTAGTTATGCAGTAACCAATGCATCATGACCCTAGGGAGTGCCACCTCCCAGGCACAGCTCATACAATGTCCCGTGTTGTGCATTCGTGGGACATTTATGTTTGATATTAGAGGGCGGGTGCATGGCTCTTTGAAGCGAGAGGAGGAAAACCTTGAAGCGCATCAATAGAACGGATCTGGATGGTAACAATGGAGAAAAAAAATGAAGCGGGGTCTCACCCGTTCATTTAAATGAGCCCCCTGGTGGGTAATGTTCCAGGGCCAATCCTAATATTATATTGCAGGTTCTCTGCAGCACTGGGGACCTTAATCTCACTTGTAAATTAGGTGCGGGAGGGCACAGAGACGTTTCGCAGCCTAGGGGATTGCCACGTCCCCAGGTATTGTTTACTAATTGTTCAGGCGGCTTCAAGGCCAACTGAAGTCCAGGGGTCACCAACCTCCGTGGCTTTAGTTAAATATGCAGGGTGGGCCTCACCAGTCCCTGAAGCCTCGGTGGTCCTAGGCAGTGCCTTATTGGTTCTGTAATCACACAGGCAGTGCTCATGGTGTTATAAAGTGAAACACGCATAGAACCCTCACAGTTGTAGAATTAAGCAGGCTTCATTTATGTAATAATCTGTTGGTTTATATTTGGTAGGTGCACTGCAAAATTACAAATGTTTCCCTCATAACCTCCTAAAAACAGCCGATTTTCACAAGTAACTACAGACAAGTGTTGTCAGAAAAAGAAGACCTACACACTCACTTACTTATTGGTAAAAAAATAACCTTTATTAAAACCACACAAATAAATGGAAACGCAAGTTTATTAGAACAAACAACAGTATAACATGAAAACAGTGGGTTGGACTCCTCTGGAAGCAGTGTACAAATCCTGCAAGACAAAAAAGAAACATAAGTATGTGTGCCATGTCCAAGAGAAAAAGAAAGGTATTGAGAATGAGAGGAAGATAGTGGGAATGGGAAAGAAAGTGAGTGGGTGGAAGGGAGAAGGAAAGGGAGAGTCAAAAGCACAGAGGGAGGAGGAGACAGAGAGTCGGCCTACTGCACTCAGCCCTCACTGTTTACCTCCCATCACCCGTGTGTCTAGGATGCTGGGGTCCGCGAGAAAGAGTGCGGTCCAGCAAGTCCTTAAAATGAAACAGATATGAATGAGGCCAGAGATTACATTATTATCTATGGCAACATCGCTTGCCTACACCTGTTCACCCAAGCTGCTGCACCCCAGCCCCTTCCCTCATACTGTGCTCAATTGCAGCTCCTGAGCACCGAGGTTTCAGTGCGCATCTGCCACTACAGGTGTGTCCAACGACATGCCGGTGCAAGTTCCGACTCCTGGGTGCTCTAGGGTAGCACAGGAGGTCGGGGACGGTGTCTTAATACCACAATGGAAGGCGTAAGAATGCCCAGGGCATCCTCAAGGGATGAGCAGCCACTCCGCCCATTTTGGAGCAACCAATTCAGTGTCTGAAAAGGGAGTAATAATATATTGGTGGAAACGTCTGGAGGTAACTCCCGCGCTTACAGTGATAAATAGCAATGGCAGATGCTACGCGCAGCGTCCGCGTTGTTGGCGCGCCGGAGGTGCGCCAGAGGTAAGCCCGTTTGCGCCCGTTCGCGCACAGGGCGCGCTGGCGGCTGGAAATGCTGCCCTTGTTGCCTCCCCCTCTCTAATTTACACAAAGGAGCAGCTTCTTAGCTGGAAATCTCCTGATATAGTTGATTTTCAGCTCCCTATTCCTACTAGATGTCAGGAATCTCTGTCCTGTGGCTTGCTTAATGTGAGATCACTCTGCAAGCATTTCATGGAGATAGCGTTACTCATAGAACAGCATGAGCTTGACGCTCTCTTCATGACGGAAACTTGGACCAGGACAGATAGCGTAGTGGAGCTGGGTCAAGCCTGTCCCCCAGGCTATAAAATCATACACTCTCCTTGGGTGGGGGCTAGAGGAGGAGGTCTAGGACTTATCTATAGGGAATTGCTAGACTTTTCCCACTTGGAAATCAAGGAGATCCCTGATTGTGAGCTGATGGGTTTCTCATTGAAGGAGCAAAGTGGGGTTCTCTATACTGGCTTATTATGCTATCGCCCACCAGCCTGCGCCCCATCTGTCGTAACCGAGCTCACGGATTTAATCTATGACCTTTCAAATTCCCACGCTAGATTGGTGGTGTTAGGGGATTTTAATCTGTGGCCAGATGGGCCAACAGACTCAGCATTTAAATATCTGACTCAGGCCTGTTGTAACATTCAACTGGAGCAGTTAGTTTTTTCCCAAACCCACCAAAAGGGTCATGCTCTGGACTTGATTTTTGCCAACACTAGTCAGGTGTCTGTTGGAGATATCTTACCACAATGTTGGACAGACAATGCTCTGGTCCTCTTCTCTATAGCTCTCCCAGAGGGCCGCTCAAAGATCAGTAGCTCTGGAGTGGTTAAGATAGGCAGACAGTGGTCGAGACTTCTGAAACAGACTAGTTTACCTAAGCTACTTCCAGGAATCTTCATGCTGGGCGACAATGCAGATGAAAGTTATAACTCTCTTAGCCGGCAAATTACCGCCTCTTTGGACAAATTAGCTCCACTGAGGGAAACGCGAGATAAAACCAAAACCGCTATGCCCTGGTTCTCGAAGGAGCTTTTTCAGCAAAAACTCCAGTGTAAGCGCGCTGAGCGGGCATGGAGAAAACAATACAGTGAGTCTGACAAACTCCTTTTTAAACAGGAACTGGCGTCTTATAAGTCGCATATTAAGTGCGCAAAGGCCAGTTTCTTAGAGGAAACTTTATGTTGAGCCTCAAACAAAGCCCAGGCCTTGTTTAAAATCGTTAAAAATCTATCTCACCCGGCTTGCGTCACAACAGCTATTCCAGCCTCCCAATTGCTACGTGACTCGTTGGCTAAGGCCTTCGAGGATAAGATCAGGACTATTCTAAGCAATTTGAGTCAGCTGGCACTGGTGGCGGCTTCTCCTCCCGTTTCTGAGTTGGAACCCGGGAAAGCCCGGCTGGATAACTTCTCTCTCCCTTCCTTTGTGGAATTTTGCTCTTTGGCGGATTGGGTAGCCTCTGGCTCTCCCCTTGATGTGCTTCCACATAAATTCTGGAAGCTGTTCAGGGATAAACTTTTTCCCCCTCTTTATGCCATTTGTTGCCAGTCTCTTGGTACTGCCCAAGTCCCGGCTAACTGGAAGCTCGCGGTAGTCTCTCCACTGCTGAAAAAGGAATCACTGGACCCTTTGTGCCCCGCAAATTATAGACCTATCTCATTGCTCCCCTTTCCGATTAAAATCATGGAAAAAATGGTCACAAAACATCTGTCCAGTTTCTTGGACACCAATGACTGTCTGGACTCGGCGCAGTTCGGGTTTAGACCTGCCCATGGAACAGAATCAGCTTTCGTGACTGTTTTGAATGACCTACCTTCGTTCGCGTGCCGACCAAGGTCGAGCAGCATTTCTTGTGCTGCTCGACATGTCGGCAGCGTTCGATACGGTCAGTCATGCCATCTTGATCAGGAGACTGGAGGAGGCTGGGGTGGCGGGCCTGGCCCTGGATTGGCTGGTTTCATACCTTGCCAACAGACATCAGGTAGTTGCACTGCCCCCTTTTAAGTCTTCCATCAAAAGGGTTGAGCAGGGCATACCACAGGGCTCGGCTGTCAGCCCCATCCTTTTTAATCTTTACCTCCGGCCCCTGATCAAGCTTATCAAATCCTTTGGCATCACAGTCACCAACTATGCCGATGACACGCAACTTATCTTCTCTTTTGAGGGTAAGAACGTAGTGTCACAGGAGTCCTTCCATCACTGCATGGTCAGCACGGCGGAATGGCTGGGCAATAACTCCTTACAGTTTAACAGTTCTAAAACTGAGGTGCTTTATTGCTCAGCCGACCGTATTCCTCGTCCTCTTCCGCAAGATTTCTGGCCTTTAGCCTGTCAAGGCACGGTATCAGCAGCTGAATCTGTTCGAAACTTGGGAGTGATGATGGAATCTAACCTTCAACTAGACGGTTTTGTAAATAAAACTGTGTCCAACTGTATGGTGCTGTTGCGCACTTTACGGAAGATCCTCCCATTGCTCACAACCCACGCCAGACCAGAAGTAGTGTGGAGTATCATCCTAAGCAGACTAGATTACTGCAACGCACTGCTTCTGGGGGCCCCTGCCATCTTGTTGGGCAAATTGCAGCGGGTTCAGAATTTTGCTGCAAAATCGTCACTCTCTCGTAGATGCTATGATTCCTCTTCAGCGGCACTAAAAGATCTTCATTGGCTGCCCATATCCCAGCGTGTTGAATTTAAGGCTTTGTGCCTGGTTTTCCGGGCTCTTCATGATCTGGGTCCGACTTCCTTACGAGAGATGTTCTCCTAGTACACTCCCACCAGACCTCTTCGTTCTGCCTCAGCCTATCTAGTGGCAGTCCCAAAAACCCGGAGGATACAGATGGGTGGTCGCTCCTTTGGCTACGCAGCATCTAGGCTGTGGAATGCGCTTCCACTTTTTCACTGCAGTACGGGAGACCTTTCAGCCTTTAAAAAGGGACTAAAAACTCACCTTTTCCCAAGAACAATATAGATGGCTGCAAATGTAATGTTTCTTGTGTTCAGGCCTTGAAAGATCACAGCGCAAGGATACCCGCCGGGTGACAGTTGCGCTTTATAAGTATGCCTTACAATACAATACAATACAATACAACGTAAGGTTCATTTCAAGCTTAATAGAGAACACCAGTTGAGTGCATCCTTCCTTCTTGAAGTACGATCTACCAACTGTTAGTGGTAATCGTGGTTCAAAGTGGAGTTGGAGCGCACAAGAATACACAAGGTTAAATAATGATATGTTATGCCAACGTTCCCATACAAAGGAACAGAGCGCATACTGGAAGCATAATGTGCGCGTGTAATGCAGTGGCGCAAGCCTGTGTGCATGTACACCTAGTAATCAGCTCAGTGCAGTGGCCCAAAAGCCAACGCCTCGTGTCTGTAGGGCAGCGCTGCCCGCCGGCTCAGGCCAACAGTACGATCCAGCAGGTCCTTAAAATGAGACAGATGTGATTGAATGAGGTCAGAGATCATATCATTACACACAGCAATACCGCTTGTTCGCACCTGAGCACCCAGGCTGATACACCCCACCCCTCCGGCAGCAGTGCGCTCAATTTCAGCCATTGTGCACCCAGGCCCCACTGCTCACCTCCTGTCATTGTGGTGTGGCCAAACACGATGGGCAGCAGTGTTCACAATTCATGTGCAGTGTTGATTGCAGGATTGTGTACACCTCATGGATTCCTTTCGAAAGACGACGTCCAGTAGGGTTCACAATTCATGTCCAGTGTTGATTGCCAGGATGTTGTATACCTCATGGATCCCTTTTTTTTATTGCACATTGTGATATGCGAGGTGGATGCAACCATATCACCTGAGGCAGTGTGGAAGAACTGGGACAAGTGGCAGCGTTGTTATCCTATTTATATGTACGCAAAGTGGGCTGGGCTTGCATACGCCAGGCCAGCGTAGGGGTGTGAATAATTGTCCCAGGCACCTGGGCTTTGTTCAGTTTCTGCCTGGCCAGGAAGTGTACTTATGTGTGTTTCTGTTGCAGTTTTGACATCGCAGAATGCGCAATTTACGTTAATGTACCGGAAGGGCGGCAACTATTGCTAATGAGATGCTGTTCGAAAACATTGAATGGGCAATATCACATGTCTTTGTCAATCTTGTGGATATGTGCTGACACGCATGTAAATGGTGTGCGGTACTATTAAAAGTGTTGCTATCGCGAAGCGCACACATGTGAATGTGCTCGGATGGAGGGAGGATCAGCAGTGAGGCACAACATACATAGAGATAACACTCATTACAGTCATTACAGTCAAGCAATGCATGTCAAACGTGAATCTGAAAGTCTCACATATGACACACTACTATACTGGTAAAGCCTGACAACAGAGCATACAACACAATTGTACACATTACTCTTGTTTGTCACATGTGATTTAGGATGTGCACTCTGCCCATGGCTGATTATACCACTTCGAGCCACCAATACCCAGGCCGAAAGGCAGCACAATAATGTGCACACACACACACACCAGGGGCATCGTGTAACACACATTTGTTTTTTGATGAAACGTTTCAGATGCGTGGCCATCACACGTGGAAGGCTAATGTACAGACCATGAATATTGATGAACATGATCATTGCATGTTGTGTGTAGTATAAGATATGTGTACACAGCAAAAAAACTTTTCTAAAAAGCTCTCTAAGCAGATCGGTGTGCCTCATCAAACGCTGTAGAGAGAATGACTAAAATGGGTGGGGTCCTCTAACTGGTCCAATGGGAAATGTTCTGAACTAATCAAATGCTATTTTTTAAGGTCACGTGGCAATCCCACCTCAAGGGCGCAAGGAGGCCGCACCCGACACGATTTTGAGAAAATATATTTATCATAATATAGGCGTATTACAGTTAGAAATATATAAATGTTTAAAATATTTTAGAATATTGCTTGCTCTCATATACACTTTAAAGTTATTTAGATATAGTTTTGAGATATAAAAAAAAAGAGGGAATAGCATACCCGGCGTGAAACCATACGTCAATGATGTAACACAGGGACTGGCAGCATGCACTCGTCGCATACGCAACATGCAGCGGGCACGACCCCATACGTACATGACACGTAGCTTGGTACTGCATACCCGTTGGTTACAAAATGCGCATCAGTTACGAGTTTAGCAATATGACGGATAGGATTCAAGTGGTGATGGAGTTTGGTACAATACCAGTATAGGACTGCAGTTTTCTAAAAAAAACTAATATATATATATACATATTTTTGGGGGAAGATGTAAAACATTACATAATTTCTAAAGTTAAAAAAAGAAGGATAATAGAGTTCCAAAATATCACCAAAAAATAGAAAAACATATGAAATTACCATTTAAAAAACTTTTGAAATTCACTGAAAAAACCATAGGTTTTACAGACGTGATAGTTAGGAATTAGCATTTAAAAAAACTTTGAAATTCACAAAAAAATCATAGGTTTCTGGGACGTTATAGTTAGTTGGACATTTGACTCATAGAAAACCAGAGAAATTCGCCTGTTATAGTTAGTTGAGCTAACTATAACTTGCGCGCCCGCAATGCACTGCTGATGATGTCACATTTTACATAACTCATGACATGGTCAGTGATATCACTGATGACATCACTGATGACATCTCAAATGACTTCACTCATGACATCACTGACATACTGATGCCCTAATATAAACTTGTATACACCCATTCTAAAATGCAGACCACTATTTTTGAAACCATACACACAAGAATTCCATATACTACATACCACTCACTATTTCGTAGGTCTACACACATATCCAGTCACTTATACATGTAGTTACTCATCGATACATGACTATATTATGCACTCATACCTCTGTACATGCAGTCACACTCGGCCACTTATCCATGGAGTAACTCACACACCTAGTCAGTAATGCAAAGAATCAATCACATACCATTTATTCATGTATACAGTTATACACACCAACTCCATTATTTATGGATGGCCGTCAGAAACTAACATTGTAATCCCGACGGCAGAGACAAGCCTGGCTCCACCATCATTGAAGGGATTACTATTCTGCTACTTTCCCGATAGGCTCACAGAGCCGTTGGAAGAGGAGCAGAATCCCCTTGCAGTTTTCCCTCTGACCGCTGTAATCAAAATACGGAAGTCAGATGGAAACCTCAGGATGCCGGGCAGAGAGCCTCCAACCCAATCAGGCCTAATATTGGTAATTCCTTATTTAAACAAATTAATCGTGATTGTTGTGTATTTAATTGCATATTTTGTGCCTTTGAACATATATATTTGACTATTTCATATAGTTTAATTACTTATTTATTCTTTAGTATTGGGTTGTTAGGTTTGTAGGTGGATTGGGTGGGGAATTAATCAAATTATATACTTTTTACAAAGTAATTTATTATGCTACTTAAATTTTTATTGTGTAATCAAAAATGTTAATTATTTAACTCATTACTTGTCATATACATTATTTGTTCCATTTTAATTAGTTGCTAGCTCATTGAAAAGTGTATTTATTAATAAAATTAGTAAAATGCATTTTATATTTTTATATGTACTAGCTGTTTACCCGGCGTTGGCCGTGTATTTATTTATTTCCTCACTGATGGACTCCTTATATTTTTGCCATAAAGTGTTTGTATTCGCTGTACTGCATGTAGTCAATATTATAGCAAACAGGTTTCTTATTTGCTGTAGTTTCAACACTAATATCGGTCGTCGTTCCCGAGTTATGCTGGAACATGCATACATACATACATACATATATGCGGGGTTTCCACCTCGAGACCAAGACGGGGTCCTTCATCCTCTCCCATCAGGTAATAGAGTTCTCTCTTTCCTAGTGGATTCTTGGCTTTAAACCCACATACATGCTAGGTACACCTAAGCACACTTAGGTAATATCCGCATCATTGGAGTATGCTTGATTACGGTCATATTAATATGCCTGCATATATTCGCTGTTTTAGCACTATGGTAGAGTTCTACATTCTACTTACTCTGTTGGTGCTTTTAATCTCCTATGTTAGCTTCTGTCTATTGATTTTCACAACTCATTTGTTTTTATACTAGAATGATGCTGGTTCAATAAATGCTTATTGAAAACATAACCAAGGTTTATTCTGCGTATGTTTCTGAGACTAAGTGAGCATGAGTAACTGAGCGAAAAGTACTGTACTGTTTCCACGATCCCTGAAGGATCAAAGGTTGTCATGTTTGATTGTTGCCAGAAACTAATCACTCCTCTGTAAAGTTAGGGGGCTTACAATGGCACTGTGAGCTAGCTGATCAGGGCTGACACATCCTGCATGGGTGTCCGCAATAAGTCTTGACACCAATCCCTTAGCTTATGTTGTCCAACAAACGCACAGATCCTATGTATTTTTAAGAACTACACGACAACCTTCCTTTGCTCACACTGGCTTGGGAATAGTAAATCTAACCCCTCCAAAATCCAACACTGTTGGTGCTTTTGCTTACATTGTAGTGATAATAGTAAATCTAACCCCTCCTAAGTCCAGCATGTTTCATACTTTTACTTAAAATGGAGTTAGATTAGACAATGTTACTCCTCTGAACTCCATTACGTTCTCGTTTTGGGTAGTTTTAACTGTTGTTTCTTTAAGAAGATATATTTTTTCTTCAATTTTTTAATATTTGTTATGTACATTTTTGTGTTATTGTCTATATTAATTACATTGTATATGTATGTGATGTATGTTTGTTAATTAAGAATTTAAAGTTATTGTTAATATTATTAGTGTAGTTTTTTTATGTTTAAATATTGTTTAAGGCATGTGTCAGGGGAGCAACCAGTAGAAGTCCATACACTGGTTGACTTATACTTGTTGCTCCACTGTGTCTCGACAAAGCTATACCCCTTTGAAAAGCTCTAACAAACTCAGGGCTCCGGGGATTATTTTATTCATTCCAGATTGACTTGGGTGGTATTTTCCAATCCAAAGCTGCAATACTGTGATATTTTTCAACTCTGCGTGGATGGCTCCTGATAATCCTATGCTTAAAGACATTGCTGTAAAAACAACAAAAAGCTTTGTCACTTTTTTAGCTTGACGTGGATGGCACTGTGCTAATCATACAAATATTTATCTAGATAAACAGACATTTGAGGTGAGCAATGTTGTGGTGAAGGTGGTCTTCTAGTGTTCTACATAAAGGGGCTGTTCTCCATCTGAAACTTGGGAACTGCCCAGAATTAACCGCCCTGTATCAATCAAAACTATTTTACATTATTTTTTACATTTGAATTATATTATGAATTTCATTCAGTTGTATATATGTTTGTTAATTTTTACTTTTAAGTTATTGTTAATATGTTTAATTTAATGTATTTTGACGATTCTTTAATTATTGTTTTTATATGTTTAAATAATATGTGTAAATATATTTGCATTAGTTACTTAAGCTTTTTATTTTTAATGATTTTAATATTTTGTAATTTAATATTTTAAATACATTACTTATAATATCATATATTTGTGTAATAATATTTTGATATACTATTCCATGATTATATATATATATATATATATATATAATTTTTTTTTTTTATTAAACAAAAGCTTCATACAACACACATCACAGAGTTAGGGTCCGATTACGACTTTGGTGGTGTGGGATTGGGCCAACCACACCGCCGCCCCACTGCCCCGCGCCTACTCCGCCACTGCACTATACAAATCATGCCCTGCGAAGCTTGAGAGACCTGTTTGCTTAATCACATTTATTTTTCATTAATAGAAACATTTGCAGCACTTTAATAAGCAATATACCAGTCTTTTTGGGGTCGTACCTTAGTTTATTAAAGTTGCATATTTTCCTTGGTTTGCACTTCAGTTAAATTAAATGAACTAAGTCACAGCACTGACATCTAATAAAAGAACAGTTTAGGGAATCTCTCACTTGTCACTTTAGTGTGCCACACTTCAGCATTGATTCCTCACGCAAAAGCACACTGAAAACAAGGAAATGTCACACACAAACCAAGTGGGATTTTGTCAGCTATCTTATTGCGGCCTTTGCACTCTCTATGTGGTCAGGGCACATTTCCTTCTCAGTTGCATTTAAAGGATTTCCTTATCATCTGGCTTCAATGAAGGGAGCCGTTATAGATTTCCTAGAGCACAACTGATGACATTAGACAGCTGTAGGCGGAAGTTGGGATCACAGCAAATGCTGTCTTTCACCGCGTAATATTTTGAAATTAACAAGGAAATGGTTATCCTTATGTTCTTAACAAAATCCGGTTAACTGTTATAAAAACCTCAGCATTGGAGCTCATGTTTTTATAAAATTTAACCGGCTGTTGATAGGAACATAAGGACAACCATTTCCTTATTACTTTCCAAATAACAAGCATACGAGTATAGTAGCTGATAGGATAGGATCTGATAGCTCATTGGCTGATTGATGGTACTTAGACCCTCACTCTGTCGGGTGACAGCAAAGTTCGATTCAAGAAACCCCAAGAGCCAGACACCTCATGAAACGGGGAGAAGAGATGCAAAGAAAGGTAACATCAGTCCTGTTTCACAAGAGGTTATTCATGCCGAAGTAGAACTTTGATGGGTCTTAAATGCCACTTATGTTCTGTATTGCTATACATTTCTATTCACTATAGACTTCTGTAGCACTTTATGCTGAACCACTTGGCATGAATTGACCTATGAGGGTACAATAAATATGTGTAAAGACTAGAAATGTACATGTAAAGAATGGAAACAAGCACTGGCAATGCCAATAGGTGTAGCCCAGTATGTGGATAATTACCAACCTTATGCCACTGTAAGCATTAACGCAATGGTGGATTTCTTTGGTTTTCGTAGGGATACGAGAGGGCTCATTTGCTTTATTGGATTGTTTTCATTAACATATGAAGGTGCCCTGCTGAATCAATATTGAAATGCGTATTTGGCACCTCAAAACCTGCCTCCTCATTCACGCACAACAAAACACATAAAAAGAGTTGCAATGTATCAGCAAATCTCTCTCGTTGCTGTTCAGGGTGCAGCTTCTGGGCTTGTACCTGATCCCCACATGATTTGGAGTGATATTTCAGCAGGCACCAAAACTCTGACATCGCTCCAAAACAGCACTTACCACAACTGCAGCCCTTGCCACAGTTCAATGGCCCACAGTGCACACCAGGCGCCCCCTGAGGTGGAAAGAAAGCACTCACTATGGAGGCATCTGCAGCATGCACCCATCCCTCCAACATCACTCTGATTTGAATCACATCCCCTGCAGTGTCAAAGGGCTGCCGTCATGCAACCTGTTAGTCTCAGCAGAAGAGATTCCTCCTCCCTGCCATCATTTCTGTGTCCCCTGCCGACCCTTGGCTGCAGCTCACCAAACTCTCCATCATGAACCACCATAGCTGCAAATGTACCTCCCTCTGTATCACATCAATAAACTTCCCCTCCCAGTGCATGCTCAGCACGGTAACCAGCATCCACAGTATCTGCTGCAGGTTCACACACATATGTATGGCCCAAGCTTTGCTGCTTCTATGAGACTGCTGCCTGAGCCTCAGAGCTGTGCGGTAATAAACACCCAGACAGCCCCATTAGAACCAGAGCAGTCAGGTCACCCTGGGACCACAGCAAATGCCAGGGATCCGAGATACTTGGCAGTGGCACGGCTGTCTTGAGGCCGCAATATGCTTGGCCGGGCTGCTGCGGCCCGCCAAGCATATTTAGAGTTTCCTCACACCACACTTTTCATGGGGGTACAACACCATTAAGAGTGTGGTGGTGAGGAAAGAAAGGGGTGCCTCTGCACCCTGGGGTGCGTGCAAGGGGCACATGGTGTGCCCCCCTGTGTGTTTGCACACCAGTACCTGCAAATCATGGAGTGCAGCATTGCATGCCATGCAGCCACTGATTTTGACATCCCCATTGAGGTTCCTATTTCATAGGCAATGCCATGGAAACGCTAAAGAACCGACTACCAGACAGTAGAGGACATGAAGAACTTTCTGGAGGAAGGGGACTAAACCATTGTCAAAAAGGGCTGCTCCCAGTGGAGTTCTGGACTTTTTGGTTCCGTCCAGAGGTGTCAGGGATAACACCCGAAGACCCCGGAGTTCCACCTGTCTCGGTGCACAAACAAACAGAAACACGGGCTTCTCGATGGTGGCGTCAAAGACCAAAGGTTTATTACTGCAGGGACACAGAAGTCACAGAAACTACACATGGGCAGTATCTAGGAGCCTGTTCAATTTGTACAAAGAGGGTTGTTCCTTATATACTAAATATTCTGCTCGGGGCAAATTCTTTACATGTTACCACAGTTCTAAACATTCGTGTCTTAAACAATAAATATTTGGCGTTTGCACAGGAATCGTCAACAGTATCTGATGTCAAAACATTACGAATGAGGGGTTCCCACTAGTCCATCATAATCCTATGTCAATTCTTCATTCAAGACCCGGACCGCCTCATCGTAAATTTCGTTACCTCCCCCTAATAAAGGCCCAGAAGGAAAAGAGCAGAGCCAGGTGTGGAAGATAGAAAGACAGGATAAGAGATGTTTGTGGGTCGTAAATGGGCACGGTTACCAGCTTCGGCCGTCTAATCATGATCAGGCCAACGAACACAAGAACCAGTATAGCAGGACTGGCCTCAGGCTGGGGAGGCAGCTCTTGCCGAGTCATGCTGCCACAGCGTTGCTGGCCTAAGGTGCACGTGTCACTCGCAAGGTGAATCGCCGGCTAAAGCCTACGTGTCCTTAAATGAAAAGAGGTCATTGTGTGTCCATTGACTATGTGAGGGCAAGGAATACAAAATGGCTTCCGTGTCCTAAGATGGATGCCATGGGTAGGACAGAAATGTGTTTGTAACTGGAGTGCTCTTGCTCGTAGCATAGCGAAAACACCAGGATATACTAAATGGATCATTTGCGGTCTACTGATACCAAAATTATGTATTTACGACAATGTTACAAACACGAGTAAAATCGTCACGGAACCTCAGACCCTCCTTTTGCCCTTACATAGGCAATTACTCAGTCTATATCAGAGTCAGAGTCTAATTCTATGCTCATTAGGTCAGTGACATGTTGTTGTATCATCATCCTGTCTCGTGCCTTTTCTCCTAATGCAGGTGGTTTTCTGAAACAGGTTGCAGCACAGAGACTACACAGAGCGGGACCACATTGGATAATAAGACAGCACGAGAACAGAAATACTAGGATGACACCAATGACCATCAGAACCTTCCATCCCCACGCTGATACCAGAGTCCAAAACCACTCCATGAAGGACCAGTTTCCCTTATCTACGTGTATAGAGTCGGAAATTTTGTGTAGCTTAGAGATTGCTTCATAGACTGTTGGAGCATTATTTGGAATAAAGACACAGCAGCTCGATTGGATCATTCTGCATACCCCACCTCGATCTGCAAGTATTACGTCTAGAACCATACGGTTCTGCAACGTCATGAGACGATCCGCCTGAAGCTCAGCTGTTAAGTTACTAAGGGCACCAGCAGTTTCTGTAATAGTAGATTCAACTACCCGTGTTAGTTGACGTAGATTTCTACTATTGGCCATAGGCCCCCAAAACGGAAGGAAACCTTTGAAAAAGTCTCCAGCTTCTTGACCAGCGGTATCTTCCTTGCTGAAGACACCTCTTGCTACTCTGGTTTTGTGATAATCTGCAGAAGCAGTGTATGTCGGAGGTAACAATCGAGCAATATAACATGAACCTGAGAAGTCAGCAGGCAGCCATGTATAAGCTCTGTCCTGACAGATGAAGTAGGTACCCCTAGCAGTCAGAAAGGCAGGGGAGGAGTCAGACGGAAATACGTAAGTCTCAACGCACTCACTCCTCCCTAGCTGAGCTCTCGGATTTCTCCCATTTCCTTGCAAACAGACTTGACCTTGGTGAGGCACGACCCAAACTGAAATGGAGCTTTTACGCTTGCTTTCTCCCAAACTAAGGCGATACTCTGTAGAGTTCCAACTCAAATACACCGTAATTCATCTCTAGGGTAAGATGGAGTATTATTGACGTCTTTAATCATATCAATAATTCCCTGGACTAAAGCTTTGTTGGCTGAGTTGTATTTAGTGGACCGTGGTGGACGCGGAGGATAGGTCTCAAGGGCATATGAAAAAATGGTCTGAAAGGCCTGAAATGATCCATTGTAGCTAAAAGGCAAGACTAAATAGGGAATGCCTTTATCCATAGTGTGAGGTATCAAGCCACACACCCAGCAGTCTGTAGTATTAACTACCAGTTGGTGTTGATGCAAGAGCTGTACAAATGTATTGTTAATAAATTCTGAGCGTCGAGCTTGTTCGTGTTCAGGAAATGAGTGAAAAGAATGCATAGAAGAAACCGTAGAAGTAGTAGGATCAAGGGGAGGTACTGTAGTTACTGGCATAAAAATCAAATGTACACCAAAGATGATTCCACCCACCAACGTTATCAAAACAATTAAAAATGTAACTGCACATTGCATTAGAAAGCATTTGCTGTGAAGTATTCGGTACAGTCTATTTCTGCGAACATAAATTACATTTTCTCGTTGTAGCTCAGGAAGCTCCATCTTCTACGACCGTTCGCGACCACTGATGATGTGTACGTAGATGAAAATGCCTCTATCAGCCCTGGGAGTTCCCAGAACTAACAGAAAGATCGACCTTGTGTCTGACCCCCGCAGATTCAACTAGGCACACAGCCACGACCCTACGGCTACCCAGACGGCAAGGCAATTTTAAAACAAAAAGAAACAATACAAAGTATTAGCAAACTTCCTGGCTGGAGGCAATGTATAGCAAATTCAAATCTGAAAATAGGCAGTTTCCTGCTTTATTTGTCCATATTGCGAGAACGTAAGTTGTATCTCAGTTTTGCAGGAGCTGTCTGATCTGGAAACAATGTATTTTCAGCTGACGTTGCAATGTTCACGTTCGCAGATGGCAAATGTTCTTTTGGTGCAGATGGCCGATGTTCGTTGGGTGTGGATGACAAATGTTCAGGGTTCAAAAGAGCAGTTTCAGGAGGAGAGTCAGAATTTGGTGAATCCGTGATCAGTTCTGCATCGCTAAAAGGTATGAACCTGGGGATTTGTTCCGTTTCAGAGGCACCGATTCCTTTCTTTACCCAGTTGTCGTAAGGAAGTGGCAGAGGCACACGTTTAGCATGTGTCGTATGGATCCAGTTTTTCCTTCCGGCCACACGAATAGCAGTTCTCGTTGCTAGTAGGACTTGGAAAGGGCCAATGAATCTGGGCTGAAGATTTTTCGTTCTTGCAAAATTTTTGATGACCACCTGATCACCCGGTTTCAGCTGATGGCCTGGACTCTCCGGTGGCTTTGGCAATGCATCGAAAACCTGTTGGTGAATAAGACTCAATTTAGCAGTCAAGTCGAAAAGGTAATCAATTAACATTGGGTATTCCAGCTGCTTGAATTCTTTTGGTCTAGGTACCCCCCAAATATTTGCAGGACGACCAAAAACTATTTCATAAGGACTAAGCCCTACTCTAGAATGTACGGTTGCTCTTGTTGATAGCAAAGCCAACGGCAATGCGTCTGGCCAGGACAAACCCGTGGATGCTTGTATCTTAGCAAGTTTCAGTTTAAGGGTGCCATTGTAACCCTCGACTAAACCCGCGGACTGGGGATGATTCGCACTATGAAACTTCTGTCTAATCCCTAGGCCGGCACACACACTCTGCATAACTTTCCCTACGAACTCACTTCCGTTATCTGACCATACAATCCGTGGCATTCCGTATCTGGGGAAGTATTCTTTAAGAAGAATTTTGGCAGTGGATAAGGCAGTATTGTCCTTTAGCGGGTATGCTTCGATCCATCTGGAGAAAGCACAAACTACCACTAGGACGTATTTCAGGTTATTACAACGATCCATGTGAATGAAGTCTAGCTGGATCACTTCAAAGGGGCAGGAAGGAGGAGCGAAGTGACCTGCAGGTGTGGGGATTCCCTTGCCAGGATTATGCATCAAGCATACCATACAATTTCTCACCACTCTCTCTGCACACTTACTAATCCCATCATTCTTCCAGACCGGAGCCAACATCTTACAAATCCCTTTTGAACTGATGTGCGCTGTTCCATGTGCCATCGTTACTACTGCAAGCACATACGCATCAGGCAACATCCAACGCTGTTGTTCCGACAAGTCAATCCAACACCCACTCGAGTCCAATTTACCCGTGCTCTCTCTCCATGCAAGCTTTTCCTCCTCAGTCGCCTCTTTCTGAATTTCCTTCACGCTTTCCACTGTGTCCTCACACATTCCAGACTCAGAAATCCATCTTGCAGACGTTGCAACATACATTCTACTCATCATATTTCTAGCTGTCTGTTTTGCAGTCTCATCGGCAAAAGCATTCCCACGACCAACATCATCCGTGATTGCTTTATGAGCACTGCATTTCACAATCGCAACTTCAGTCGGCAAGGTTAGAGATTCCAACAAGTCATTAACTAGCTGACCATGTTGAATCTTAGTCCCATGGGACGTAATGAAACCTCTCTCTTTCCACAAACGGCCAAAACTATGGGCCACGCCGAACGCGTACTGACTATCTGTGAACACATTCACTCTCTTTCCCTTAGCTAAAACGCACGCTCTTGTCAGCGCGATCAATTCTGCAGCCTGGGCAGAATTCTGACTCACTCTTGCAGTCTCCACAATCGTACTCAAGGTCGTTACTGCATAAGCAGCAGTCACATCACCATTCTCCAATTTGAAGCAAGACCCATCAGCATTCAGCGTGCCATCTGGATCTGACAACGGAGTGTTTTTTAGATCAATTCGTCCTTTTGTTTCTTCCTCAGTTTTGAAATAACAGTCGTGTGGTTCGGAATCACTCGACTCTTGGCTAGTCGGCAACAATGTTGCTGGATTCAATACATTGCATCTTTTGATCTGAACATGACTAGCTAACAGTGTCAGTTCATAACCTGATAATCTAGCACTGGTAAGGTGTTGCGTCTTGGTTCGGTTCATGAGTGTATCCACAGCATGAGGAACCATAACTACTAGCATGTTGTTCATTACTAAACCAGCAGATTGTCGAATGGAAGCTGCAGCTGCGGCTGTAGCTCTCAAGCAACTAGGCAATGCTCTAGCTACTGGATCTAATGTTGATGAAAAATACGCACAAGGGCGTTGTTTATCACCAAATTTCTGCGTCAAAACACTCAATGCACAACCTTCTCTCTCGTGGACATAGAGCGTGAATGGCTTACTGTAGTCGGGTGTACCCAATACAGGTGCTGAACACAGTGCATTTCGTAACTCAGAAAAACTCTGCTGACATTCAGCAGACCATGGTACCGGACTCGGAACACCTTTCCCAGTCAAGGCTACCAATGGTTTTGCTAAAAGAGAAAAATTTGGGATCCATTGCCTACAATATGAGGTAATACCTAAAAAGGCACGTACTTCTCTCTGCGTGCTAGGAACATTCATCTGTGTAATTGCTTTTATTCTCTCTGGGGTCAACTTCCTTCCCTCCTTTGACAAGAGATGACCTAGGTAGGTCACTTCTTGGCAGCAGTATTGCATTTTTGAAGGTGACACCTTGTGATTCAAATCTGACAAGTGATGCAATAAAGAAATCGTAGCTGTTTTGCAAGTTTCCTTGTCATCAGCAGCCACTAGAAGATCATCGACATATTGTATTAAAGCAGAACCAAGAGGAAGTACGAAGGAATCTAACTGGCTTTTTAATGCTTGACTGTAAATGGATGGGCTTTCACAATAGCCTTGTGGAGCGCGTTTAAACCTAAAGATTCGTCCTCCTAGAGAGAAACCGAAGATATCTCTGCTTTCTTCGGCTATCGGAATGCTGAAAAAGGCATTTTTCAAGTCGACAACCGAAAACCATGCTGCTGTAGCAGGAATCAACGTTAACAATGCAGTAATGTCTGGTACCACAGGAAACTGTGGGATCACAATTTTATTAACCTCTCTGAGATCAATTACAAACCTATATACTGGAGGTTTTGTAGGGTCAGTTCGTTTCAAAATAGGCAGTACAGGACTATTACAGACATTACCTCTAGTTTCTTCTATAACGTCTTTCTCAATCAGATCATGCACTATCAGTAGGAGCGCACGCTCACCTTCACTAGAGATTCTGTATTGTGGAATTCGTGGAAGTTTGACATTTGCTTTCAAAGTTACTACATAGGGTGGAATTTCCAATAGACCTACATCATTAGGACCAGTCGCCCAAAGAGTATCAGGGAGTGAACGCAGCTCTGGTGGGAGCGCATCCATCGACAAGTACATCGGAGAGATTATTCTTTTACCCAACGTAAGCTGTACTCCTGCTGGAGAACAGTACAATGTCGCGTACAGGCGTTTTAACAAGTCTAAACCAAGCAGATTTTCGTTACAACCTGTCGTCAAAATCAGGGGTGCTTTCAATTGACAGGGTCCAACAGAAATAGACAAAGGACCAGAAACAGGGTTGTGAACAGGGGCGCCCGAAAAACCTACTGAAACGTTTGTTGAGCCAGACAAAGGTGCGCCAGGGAGTTTCGCATGTATGATAGAACTTTTTGCTGCACCAGTATCCAACAGAAACGGTTCGACTATACCTGATGTTGCTACTGCGACATAAGGCCCACTCTGATCTACTGGAACTGATACTACTCCCTCTCTTTGTCCATGGCTGTCCTAGTACTCACTTTGCTGAACTTCCTCACTAGCTTCATAATAGTTTTCAACATGATATTGTGGAGACCTATTCTGTTGGGCAGATTGTCCATTTCGCTGGTCGAAATAATTAGAAGGGCGATCACTCGTCTGCGGAGGCATAGCACCTCGTCCTCGACCTCTAGAGTTTTGCATAGAACTACCACGACCTCTCTGAGCTGCCGCAGCATTATTTTGTGCCCGAACTGGACACTCATTTTTGTAATGACCTTCCACTTTGCAATAAGCACATTGATTCCATTGGTATTGTGGTCTTTGAAAATTATATTCCGTTCTTTGATATGACCCTTGCTGCATATTCGTCTGATTCGTGCGAGGCGGATAAGCTTGCTGTAAAAGTACTTTAGTTTTTAAATCTTTCGTCTTTTTATCTGATTTTTCCTTCTCTTCTTTATCCCTATTTTCATAGTACTGGGCAGTCGCAAGTATTTGCGCAGTCGTAGAGACAGCCCACGCACTTTCAGAATTCTTTAATTTACCACTAAGTTCTGGCAACAGATTGTGCACAAATTTATCAACAAATAATCTCTGGCCTCCTTCTGTGCTCATATCCTGACCACTATGATCCACGAAAGTCTCCTCGAATCTTGTGAAAAAGTCTGAGACGCTTTCGTCTTTCTTTTGTTTGCACGCGGACAATTTGTCCCAGTTAACGCGTAATGCTGGCATCAAGGTTTTCATTAAATCGATTATTCTACCAGGCAAATTAGCAATTAGGGGTTCTGGTTTGGAACCACCTATTTGTTGACCATCCGCTGCAATTATAGCTGCCCAGTCACCACCTAGGGCAACTGGATGATTCTCTTTACGAATTTTAGCCCAAATTGGTTGCGGTACTACATTACCAAATAGCAGATCTATGTCAGCAAGATTCAATACACAAGCGTCAACCGTTTGAGCCAACTCTTTGTAGTACCCTGCAGGATTTTTACGCGGATCTGGCAAGGCCTGTTTCACTGCTAATACTTCAGCTCGTTTCCATGGAATATGTATCCATACTCTCTGGAATTGTGCCGGAGCGGCTGCAATACCAAGGTTTACATTAGCTTGCACAGCTTCACGCCAAATTGGTGGAACCTCTCTCATTGGGTATTGACGATTTTGTTTCGTACTGCGTTTCCCTAACTCTCTTGGTGAACGAAGGGATGAGTCGGTTCTATAACTTAGAACCAGTTCCATCGCTTCTTTTATATTTTGTCCAACTATCATACCTGCAGCAAACTCTTTCTGAACATTAATTAATTCTTCTAGATTTGATTCAGGGTCATCCTCTTCCAATTCCTCACGTAGAAGGAAACACATTTCATCGAACACATATCGTTGTGTCGGTTCATTCCATTGCATAAATGTATCTAATACATCTAGTACATTATATCTTCCAACTTTCGAAACCCATCTAAGAGCAGTGGAATCTAATATTCCTCTTTCTTCAGTACTGGGAAGCTGACTACGCCTCTGTACAGAGTCAGAGGTAGGAGTCTTAATCAGAGTTTTATAGAAGGGAGATAGAATATTGGAGACAGAATCAGTGATTCTCCGACGAACAGAAAGCGGAGTCATAATATTAGCAGAAGCAGTAAATAGAGTAGCAGTTGGAACAGATAAATTAGGAACAGTAGGAGTAGCAGGAAAAATAGCTTGTGAAGTAGCAGGTGTGAGCGACACAGGCATAGGTAAAGAAGCCGGCAACCCTAGAAGAGGGGTTGTCGAAGGAACATTAATATTGACCACAGGAGGTACAGGAACTTGATTCAGGGGAGCGGGAACAGGGACACCAGGTTGTCCAGCAACCGGTAATTGAACATTCGGTATAGGTGGAGCCGTAGCACCCTGTGCATACGGTGGGGGTGATCGTAACAAGTAAGACAACAGGGGATCCTTTTCAGGGTCCTCTACTATCTTAGCCGTACTCGATGGCAAAGCAGGATAGCACTTGTCTATCGCTAAATTACGCTCTCTATCGGCCACCTCCATCGCTTTCTCAGACTCGTTGAGTTGCAGCTGCCTAGCAGACTGTTCTAAGGTCAACTCTTGCTCTTTCTGTTCTTTCTTCAACTTTTTAATTTCTCTCTGTTTAGATTCTTTTCGCCAATAACGGAAAGAATCAAACATTGCCGGCCGGGCTTTCTTCTTAAACAACCTTCTTTCTAGATTATCGAGAACTTCAGGTTCAAAACTACCATGTAGTGGCCAACTAAGGACACCATCTTTCTCTGTGAAGCGGATCCATACCTCATTATAAGAGATAGGGCCCACACCAAATTTGCAATATAGATCATAAAGGGGAGTTCCAATCGGAGGAACCAAACACGAGTCCTCCAACTGGGAATCACTGTTGCAACTAAAACAAGACAACATACAATTTTTCCGACTTACCATTTTATAATCCGGAACACAAAACAAACAAGACACAAACAGAAAAGATGCGCACTCGAACCAAGAACTTAGGCCTACCAGAACTGACAAATGCATCGATACCTGAACTGAACAGAATGATTATCGTAACCAGAATAACCAGTGATAATCTTACAGAACTGAACTGAACTGAGAACTAAAAGGATTATCCAAACAGGAGCAACCCTCACAAAATACTTAACTGAGGTACTGAAGACGTCACCAAGGAGAAACCCGTCACGTCTCGCCGTACTAAGGACTGCACCTCGGGTCCAAGACAGGGCGACGGTCAAGGCAACGGACCACTGCAGCCGTCTGAACGGGAACCCTCGTGGAAGAGAACGTCGGGGCCACTTTTGCGATATGCCGGGATCGATGAAGTGGGGCGCCTCCCTCTGAAATCTTCACACGAAGCTCCTCGAACTCTTCAGGCTTTTGGACCGGTACCGAATGACGTCGCCCCACGTTGGGCGCCAATTGGAGTTCTGGACTTTTTGGTTCCGTCCAGAGGTGTCAGGGATAACACCCGAAGACCCCGGAGTTCCACCTGTCTCGGTGCACAAACAAACAGAAACACGGGCTTCTCGATGGTGGCGTCAAAGACCAAAGGTTTATTACTGCAGGGACACAGAAGTCACAGAAACTACACATGGGCAGTATCTAGGAGCCTGTTCAATTTGTACAAAGAGGGTTGTTCCTTATATACTAAATATTCTGCTCGGGGCAAATTCTTTACATGTTACCACAGTTCTAAACATTCGTGTCTTAAACAATAAATATTTGGCGTTTGCACAGGAATCGTCAACAGTATCTGATGTCAAAACATTACGAATGAGGGGTTCCCACTAGTCCATCATAATCCTATGTCAATTCTTCATTCAAGACCCGGACCGCCTCATCGTAAATTTCGTTACCTCCCCCTAATAAAGGCCCAGAAGGAAAAGAGCAGAGCCAGGTGTGGAAGATAGAAAGACAGGATAAGAGATGTTTGTGGGTCGTAAATGGGCACGGTTACCAGCTTCGGCCGTCTAATCATGATCAGGCCAACGAACACAAGAACCAGTATAACAGGACTGGCCTCAGGCTGGGGAGGCAGCTCTTGCCGAGTCATGCTGCCACAGCGTTGCTGGCCTAAGGTGCACGTGTCACTCGCAAGGTGAATCGCCGGCTAAAGCCTACGTGTCCTTAAATGAAAAGAGGTCATTGTGTGTCCATTGACTATGTGAGGGCAAGGAATACAAAATGGCTTCCGTGTCCTAAGATGGATGCCATGGGTAGGACAGAAATGTGTTTGTAACTGGAGTGCTCTTGCTCGTAGCATAGCGAAAACACCAGGATATACTAAATGGATCATTTGCGGTCTACTGATACCAAAATTATGTATTTACGACAATGTTACAAACACGAGTAAAATCGTCACGGAACCTCACCAGCCACCCCTGCCGGACTGGCAACCAAACTTAGCTCTGGCAAAAAAGTTCAGGCTCAGTGAAAACAGGTGACGCTGCATCAGCCCTGACTCGGATGAAAGACACAGTGAGCACCTCAGATAAAGGAGGACTGTCTTTGTTTGTCTTTCTGGAATTGTTTGCTATCTTTGACACAGTATTTTAAACAAATGCCTGGATAAGAAGTGACCTTAAAACTAGTGGACTTTTCATCAGCGAACCTTGTCAAACAATTGAGCAATGGGTGCTTTGTGTCTTGACAATATTTCACAGGTTCCCCAAAAACAAAATACTGCGCCATGTCTAACTATTTCATGTCATAGAGGTTATCAAAAATGTTGTATTTCTGTTGGTTGGATGAAAGCCGTACTCCAGGCCACCCTCACCTTCCTGATGCAGGTTATCTGTGCCTCAGACTACTCACGTAATGTGGAAATCATTTACAAGTTCACATCTGTGTCTGAAAATATAGGATTATTTTTTTTTCCTAATTGTATCTGAAATTCAATGTTTATATTAAAATTTGCCAAAGTTGCTGAGTCAGCTTTTCCTAATCTCCAGTTAATTCCGGGCAAATATGGTCTTCACGGTTAGAATCCCAGACAAGGAAAACAGATGTGGGATGGGGATGCTGTTCTTATGAGGCATCTCCCCTTTTAATTATTATTAACCTCTTTGAAAATACATTATGCTTCACATTACTTAAAAGCCATACCTCTCATATGTTTTAACCCCTTAGTTTCATGTCTGCATTAGGAATTTCAGTGCCTGTTTACTTCAGCCCGCTCCTCAGGAAAGGCTTTAAATTCAAAAGCTCCTGTTTCAACAAAATGTCATTCAGAAGTGACTCGATTTAAGGTTGAATATAAAATGTTAGTGATATAGGTTTTTTTGTGGGTATTCTCTGAAAACCATTTCATTATCACAGCTTTGATTCTTTCGAGGTGCTGTCCAATCGTGCCAGACTTTATGCATAAATGCTGAATGTTAGCTCTGTAGTTGGTCATCAGAACTATATGGTGAAGCTGCAGTTGACCACTGCAGAGTTAAAGGGCAGGTTGCTCCTGGTGTTGAAGTATATATTTCAGACAGCATGTCAGAATGTGTCACATGCAAGAGGAAGATATCTTAGAACCTACAGGAAATGCCCCCTTATTTTAGCTGCTACAGCACTAACCATCATCTCCATGACAAAATGAATTCCATAATTTTGTTTATTTCTAAATGAAATTAATTACATTTTACTGCTTTGAAATTATCAGGATGACATTCAGGTATGCAAAAACAACAATTGATCGACGGAATGTTGCACAATGGCAAAACATTCACCCCCAGTCACAGATCCGGGTTAAATCCATCGTTATTTTGCTCACCAGACCACCCCAGTTCAGACATGGCCATATTCAAATCAGTATTGACCCTGTGCCTCATGGGAACAGTCCAGCCCGAACTGCCAAGCCATGTCTTCCCTGGACCGGAATCAAGCATCCTAGGACCGGTTTCTGGCTATCAGCCATCATCAGCCAGGATAGCTAGATTCTAGTGGCCTGGAGAGCACGGGACTCACGTCTGAGCATACCCGTCCAACTCGGGGTGACAAATGCAAAAACAACAATAGATGGACGGAATGTTGCACAATGACAAAACATTCACCCCAGTCACAGATCTGGGTTTAATCCATCGATATTTTGCTCACCAGGCTTGGTGAGCAAAATAACGATGGATTAAACCCAGATCTGTGACTGGGGGGGAATGTTTTGCCGTTGTGCAACATTCCGTCCATCATCTTGTTGGTTTTGCTGTTCACCCTATGTGGGAAGGGTATGCCCAGACATGGGTCCCTTGCTCACTACGCCACTGGGGTCAAGCTATCCTAGCTGAAGACGGCTGAGAGCCAGAAACCGATCCTAGGATGCTTGATTCCAGTCCAGGAAAGACATGGCTTGGTAGTTCGGGCTGGACTGTTCCCATGAGGCACAGGGCCAAGACTGATTTGCATATGGCCATGCCTGAACTGGGGTGGCTTGGTGAGCAAAATAACGATAGATTAAACCCAGATCTGTGACTGGGGGTGAAGGTTTTGCCATTGTGCAACATTCCGTCCATCATCTTGTTTATTTTGCTGTTCACCCTATGTGGGAAGGGTATGCCAAGACGTGGGTCCCTTGCTCACTACGCCACTGGAGTCAAGCTATCCTGGCTGAAGACGGCTGATAGCCAGAAACCAGTCCTAGGATACTTGATTCCGGTCCAGGGAAGGCATGGCTTGGCAGTTCCGGCTGGACTGTTCCCATGAGGCACAGGGTCAAGACTGATTTGCATATAGCTGTGTCTGAATTGGGTTGGCGAAGTGAGCTAAAGAACAAGGATGGTTTCAACCCAGATTTGTGACTGGGGGTGAGTGTGTGAAAAGTTTAAGTACTCCGTCCATCATCTCCTTGTGTCTGCTTTCTTTGCCCTAAGTTGGCAGGGTATGCCCAGACATGGGTCCGTTGCTCACTTTGGCACTAGATTCAAGATAGCCTGGCTGGTGAGGGCTGTTAGCGCGAAATTGGTCCCAGGATGCTAGTTTTCGGTCCGGTTAGGACATGGATTGGCAGTCCGGTCTGGACTGTTCCCGTGAGGCACAGGGTCAAGACTGATTTGCATATAGCTGTGTCTGAAATGGGGTGGCAAAGTGAGCTAAAGAGAGATGATGGGTTCAACCCAGATTTGAAACAGGGGTGAGTGTTTGTAAAGTTTCAGTGCTCTGTACATCTTGTCCTTGTGTTTGCTTTGTTTGCCTTAAGTTGCCAGGGTGTGCCCAGGCATGGGTCTCCTTGCTCACTTTGCCACTGGATGTAAGCATGCGTGGCTGATATGGGCTGTTAGCGTGAAATTGGTCCCAGGATGCTTGTTTTCGGTCCAGTTAGGACATGGCTTGGCAGTCCGGGCTGGAAAGTTCCCATATGGCACAGGGTCATGACTGATGTGCATATAACTTTGTCTGAAGTGGGGTGGAGAAGTGAGCTAAAGAACGATGATGGATTCAACCCTAATCTGGGACTGGGAGTGAGTATTTGAAAAGTTTCAGCGCTCCGTCCATCATCTCCTTGTGTTTGCTTTGTTTGCCCTAAGTTGGCATGGTATGCCCAGGCATGGGTCCTTGCTCACTTTGCCACTGGATTCCAGCTGACCTGGCTGATGTGGGCAAATAGCCAGAAACATTTCCCAGGATGCTTGTTTCTGGTCAAGGTTAGACATGGCTTGGCAGTTCAGGCTGGAAAGTTCCCATGAGGCACAGGGTCACGACTGATGTTCATATACCTGTGTCTGAACTGGGTTGGCGAAGTAAGCTAAAGAACAATGATGGATTCAACCCAGATCTGAGACTGGGTGAGAGTTTCAAAAGTTTCAGTGCTCCGTCCATCATCTCCTTGTGTTTGATTTGATTGCCCTAAGTTGTCAGGGTATGCCCAGACATGGGTCCGTTGCTCACTTTGGCACTAGATTCAAACTAGCCTGGCTGGTGAGTGCTGTTAGCCCAAAACCAGTCCCATGATGCTTCTTTCTGGTCCGTGGAAAGACATGGCTTGGCAGTTCGGGCTGGACTGTTCCCATGAGGCACAGGGTTAAGACTGATTTGCATATAGCTGTGTCTGCAATGGGGTGGCAAAGTGAGCTAAAGAGCGATGATGGGTTATGTTATGTTATGTTAATTGAGGCTTATTGAGCGCACTAACACCCGAAGGTTTCTTGGCGCTAACTGGAAAGACATGTGAATGAGCAGAAAAGAATTTATTCAGGAAGGGTAAACAGAAAAGTCTTAAGGAGTTTCCTAAACTGAAAAAGGGAGTTGCTAGATTTAATAGTCAGAGGAAGGGAGTTCCAGAGCCTGGGGGCAAGGAAAGCAAAACGACGGCCTCCAAATTTATGAAGTTTAAATTTGGGGATGACAACCAAGTGATGGGAAGCTGAGCGAAGGGAGCGGGCAGGTTGGTACAGGGTAATCCGGGATTTCAAAAAAGCAGGGCAAGGACAGTGAAGGGATTTGAATGCCAGGCAGCCCATCTTGAAGGCCGCTCTCTCCTTCACTGGCAACCAATGGAGCCTGCGAAGCAGGGGCCTTGCCGATTGCCACTTAGGGATCTTGAATATGAGGCGGGCTGCCTGGTTTTGGACCACCTGAAGACGGTGTAAGAGGAAGCGTGGGAGTGCATGATGAAGGGAATTAGAAAAATCCAGGCGCGATATGACAAGGGACAAGACGACCTGACACAGGGCCGCGTGTGGAAGTAGGTGCCTGATCTTCCGGATTTTTCGGAGTTGAAACATACACGAAGAAATCGTGGCACCCACTTGGGCCTTAAGTGACAGTTCGGCATCGATTGTCACCCCCAGACTCCTGACGGACTTGAGGGGTGTCGGGGGGGAACCCAAGTCAGGAGGCCAAAACTGCGGGCCCCAAAAAGCGGCACTGGCACCAGGAAGGAGTAGCTCAGTCTTTCCAGGATTGAGTTTCAATTGATTCTCATTCATCCATTGATGGATATGGATCATAGCGGCGTGGAAGTTGTTAGTTGCCTGAAGAGAATCAAGTGGAAAGACGAGCTGCAAGTCGTCAGCGTAATTGAAGACGCTGACGTCCCAGTTGTGAAGGGAGGAAATTAAAGGACGCAAATAAAGATTAAACAATAACGGGGAGAGTGAAGAACCCTGAGGAACACCGCAAGTGATGGGGGATTTGGTTGCAGTGAAGGGGCCAAGGCGCACGGCTTGTGATCTTCCCGTCAGGAATGACTCCACCCACTTGAGAGCCATGCCCCGGATGCCAGCTTGTTCGACACGGTGGAGAAGGATGTCATGATCCACCGTGTCGAACGCGGCAGACAAGTCCAAGAGAACCAGAGCCTGCGGTCTCTTGGCATCTGTGTTCTCTCTCAAGGTATCCATGACTGCCAGGATGACTGCTTCCGTGGAATGGGCCGGCCTGAAGCCGGCCTGATTGGGCTCAAGGAAGCCCGAGCTCTCGATGAAAGTGGAGAGACATCCGGTGACATGGGCCTCAAGGAGTTTTGACAAGTAGGGCAGTAACGATATTGGGCGGTAGTTGGAGAGTTCGGCCGCATCAGCCCCTGGCTTCTTCAGAAGAGGCAAGAGAATAGCCTCCTTGAAGGTTCCAGGGACTGTGCCAGAAGTGAGCGAGGCATTCAGAAAGGGAAGTACACACTCCGGCAATTTTAAGCAAACCTCACGCAGTACCGCGGGAGGACAATGATCCTCCGGCGAGCCCGATTTTACACGATTGGCTAGCTTTGCCAGGGAGGGGGGATCCAGAATGGGAATTGAAGTGAAAGAGGATAGATTACCCGGGGGGGGGGGTCCAGAGATAGTGACGGCCGAGGAGTAAAGATGATAGAATTTTTTATTTTAATGATTTTTTCAGAAAAAAAGAGGTTGAGAGCATCACAGGTCTCTTTAGAAGGGGTTTGAGCTGGAAGAGTCCTATCGTCCGTGGTCAGTTCGTTCATAATCCTGAACACCTCACGAGATTTGTTGGTAGCAGTGAGGATTCTGTCGGAAATATGCTCCGATTTGGCTGATAAAATAGCCAATTTATATTCCCTCCGAGCAGTAACAAACAACTGTCTGGAAGACAAGGAATAATCCCGTCTCCAGATACGTTCCCATTGGCGTACCTCAAGTTTCATTAGCTTGAGGTTGGCCGAGAACCATCGGTTGGCATTAGGATGTCTGGTACAGGGGAATTTGACTACAGGGGCAAATAGGTCACTAGCCACTTTCAACCAGCTGCAGATGTTAGAGTCGAGCCTATTGATATCCTCACAAGGGAGGGTGCTCAGACAGGTAGAGGCCAGGGTAGTTATAAAACCCTTGGTATCGTAGTTCTTCCAATTGCGTGCAGAGCCACCTGCCCTTAGTGGGGCCTTAATTCGCCCACTGAGTGTGATGGTCAGGTCGACTAAGAAGTGGTCTGACCAAACGCATGGGAGTGTAGAAGGGGTTGAAAGGGATATATTCGAGGTCCAGACCTGGTCTAGTATGTGGCCTTTTGCGTGCGTCGGAGAGGTGACTTGCTGACTCAAATTCAGACTAGTCAGAATCTCAGATAATGCTGTGGCATGTGCCCCAGCGTTGGTGTCCTCAAACCAATAATTAAAATCCCCAAATAGGGCAAAGCTAGGTAGTGAAGGCAAAAGGGCAGACAGCTGTTCGCAGAGTTTCTCTGCGAAGTCTGGCATGGGACGGGGCGGACGATATAAAAGGCCGAATGAAAAGGCCCCCACTTCCGTCCCCAGATTAATAACCAAATTCTCTACTTGAGGAAGTGCAAGGGAAGTTGACGAGATAAGATGGAAGCGTTTTGAGATAATTGCCGCCACCCCCCCACCGGGGTGATCGGCAGTGCGGTCAGCATGGAGAATAAAATAATCCGGGGGAAGGGCTGACAAGATGTCGGGAAGAGAATTCTCAGTGAGCCAGGACTCAGTAAGCAGAAGGAGATCGGGGCTTTCTTGTAGCAGCAAGGTGAAGATATCTTCCTGGTGTTTGACCATAGAGCGGGTGTTTAGAAGTAAAGTCCGGATGGAGGTGTGAGTCTGTGCAGGGGCCGAGCAGGAGACCGGGGGGCCGGGCGGAAGGGGGGGGTTGCAAGAAATGCCAAGTGCAGTAAGTTTCCCCATGGTGACAGAAGGGGGGGCCAACCCAGGTAGATGGTAGAGTCTGAGTTGGCTAGCAGTGTATGAGATGTTATGACAAGCCTCTCCTGCCCCTTGTCCCTGCCGGCCGCGGACGGGCGCAGACGGGCTTAACTCTGGCGCAACTCCGGCGCGTTTACGGCGCGCCCACTGCGCTCGTCCGCTGCGCTGACGCATGGAGGCAATATAAGTAGGCTCTGACGAGGGAGGTGGGAGGAGTCAGCAGGGCGGGAAGGGTGGGGTATTTTAAAAATGAATAGCGTCTAGCGCTCGTATTCAGCGCGACGGCGAGATGGTGATTCTGCTCTTACTCAGCAGAGAAAAAGAAGGTAATTTTAAAAGAAAGTGTTCCCAGCGCGCAGCATGCGAGCCCTCTGCCACCGGGCTGCTTGTCTGTGCTGGGGAAAAGTGGGCGGAGCCTAAGTAGGCTCTGACGAGGGAGGTGGGAGGAGTCAGCAGGGCGGGAAGGGTGGGGTATTTTAAAAATGAATAGCGTCTAGCGCTCGTATTCAGCGCGACGGCGAGATGGTGATTCTGCTCTTACTCAGCAGAGAAAAAGAAGGTAATTTTAAAAGAAAGTGTTCCCAGCGCGCAGCATGCGAGCCCTCTGCCACCGGGCTGCTTGTCTGTGCTGGGGAAAAGTGGGCGGAGCCTAAGTAGGCTCTGACGAGGGAGGTGGGAGGAGTCAGCAGGGCGGGAAGGGTGGGGTATTTTAAAAATGAATAGCGTCTAGCGCTCGTATTCAGCGCGACGGCGAGATGGTGATTCTGCTCTTACTCAGCAGAGAAAAAGAAGGTAATTTTAAAAGAAAGTGTTCCCAGCGCGCAGCATGCGAGCCCTCTGCCACCGGGCTGCTTGTCTGTGCTGGGGAAAAGTGGGCGGAGCCTAAGTAGGCTCTGACGAGGGAGGCTGGAGGAGTCAGCAGGGCGGGAAGGGTGAGGTGTTTTAAAAATGAATAGCGTCTAGCGCTCGTATTCAGCGCGACGGCGAGATGGTGATTCTGCTCTTACTCAGCAGAGAAAAAGAAGGTAATTTTAAAAGAAAGTGTTCCCAGCGCGCAGCATGCGAGCCCTCTGCCACCAGGCTGCTTGTCTGTGCTGGGGAAAAGTGGGCGGAGCCTAAGTAGGCTCTGACGAGGGAGGTGGGAGGAGTCAGCAGGGCGGGAAGGGTGGGGTATTTTAAAAATGAATAGCGTCTAGCGCTCGTATTCAGCGCGACGGCGAGATGGTGATTCTGCTCTTACTCAGCAGAGAAAAAGAAGGTAATTTTAAAAGAAAGTGTTCCCAGCGCGCAGCATGCGAGCCCTCTGCCACCGGGCTGCTTGTCTGTGCTGGGGAAAAGTGGGCGGAGCCTAAGTAGGCTCTGACGAGGGAGGTGGGAGGAGTCAGCAGGGCGGGAAGGGTGGGGTATTTTAAAAATGAATAGCGTCTAGCGCTCGTATTCAGCGCGACGGCGAGATGGTGATTCTGCTCTTACTCAGCAGAGAAAAAGAAGGTAATTTTAAAAGAAAGTGTTCCCAGCGCGCAGCATGCGAGCCCTCTGCCACCGGGCTGCTTGTTCAACCCAGATTTGTGACAGGGGTGAGTGTTTGTAAAGTTTGAGTGCTCTGTCCATCTTCTCCTTGTGTTTGCTTTGTTTGCCCTAAGTTGCCAGGGTGTATCCAGGAATGGGTCTCCTTGCTCACTTTGCCACTGGATGCAAGCTAGCGTGACTGATGTGGGCTGTTAGCCTGAAATAGGTCCCAGGATGCTTGTTTACGGTCCAGTTAAGACATGGCTTGGCAGTCCGGGCTGGAAAGTTCCCATGAGGCACAGGGTCATGACGAATGTGCATATAGCTGTGTCTGAAGTGGGGTGGAGAAGTGAGCTAAAGAACGATGATGGATTCAACCCTAATCTGGGACTGGGAGTGAGTGTTTGAAAAGTTTCAGCGCTCCGTCCATCATCTCCTTGTGTTTGCTTTGTTTGCCCCATGTTGGCAGGGTATGCCCAGACATGGGTCTGTTGCTCTCTTTGACACTGGATTCAAGTTATCCAGGCTGATGTGGGCTGTTAACCAGAATCCAGTCCCAGGATGCTTGTTTCCGGTCCAGGGAAAACATGGCTTGGCTGTTCGGGCAGGACTGTTCCCATGAGGCACATGGTCAAGACTGATTTGCATATAGCTGTGCCTGAACTTGGGTGGCAAAGTGAGCTAACGAACGATGATGGATTCAACCCAGATCAGATTTGTGACTGGGGGTGAGTGTTTGAAAAGCTTCAGTGCTCCGTCCATCATCTCCCTGTGTTTGCTTTGTTTGCCCTAAGTTGGCATGGTATGCCCAGGCATGGGTCCTTGCTCACTTTGCCACTGGATTCAAGCTGGCCTGGCTGATGTGGACAAATAGCCAAAAACATGTCCCAGGATGCTTGTTTCTGGTCCAAGTTAGACATGGCTTGGCATTTCAGGCTGGAAAGTTTCCATAGGCTTAGGGTCACAACTGATGTTCATATACATGTGTCTGAACTGGGTTGGCGAAGTAAGCTAAAGAACAATGATGGATTCAACCTAGATCTGGGACTGTGGGTGAGTTTTTGAAAAGTTTCAGTGCTAAGTCCATCATCTCCTTGTGTTTGCTTTGTTTGCCCTAATTTGGCAGGGTATGCCGAGACGTGGGTCCCTTGCTCACTTTGCCACTGGAATCAAGCTAGCCTGGCTGATGGGAGCTGTTAGCCTGAAGACGGTCCTAGGATGCTTGTTTCTGGTCCAGGGAAGACATGGCTTGGATGTTCGGGCTAGACTGTTCCCATGAGGCACAGGGTCAAGACTGATTTGCATATAGCTGTGTCTGAAATGGGGTGGCGAAGTGAGCTAAAGAACAATTTTGGATTCAACCCAGATCTGTGACTGGGGTGAATGTTTGAAAAGTTTCAGATTGCCATCCATCATCTCCTTGTGTTTGCTTTGTTTGCCCTAAGTTGGCAGGGTATGCCCAGACATTGGTCCCTTGCTCACTTTCCCACTGGATTCAAGCTAGCCTGGCTGATGAGGGCTGTTGGACCGAAACAGGTCTCAGGATGCTCGTTTCCAGTCCAGGGTAGACATGGCTTCGCAGTTCGGGCTGGACTATTCCCATGAGGCAGACACAGGGTCAAGACTGATTTGCATATAGCTGTGTCTGAACTGGGGTGGCGCAGTGAGCTAAAGAACGATGATGGATTCAACCCAGATCTGGGACTGGGGGTGAGTGTTTGAAAAGTTTCAGCCCTCCGTCCATCATCTCCTTTTGTTTGCTTTGTTTGCCCTAAATTGGCAGGGTATGCCCAGACATGGGTCCGTTGCTCACTTTGGCACTAGACTCAAGCTAGCCTGGCTGGTGAGGGCTGTTAGCCCAAAACCAGTCCCATGATGCTTCTTTCTGGTCCAGGGAAGACATGGCTTGGCAGTTCGGGCTGGACTGTTCCCATGAGGCACAGGGTCAAAATTGAATTACAAATAGCTGTGTCTGAAGTGGGGTGGAGAAGTGAGTTAAAGAACGATGATGGATTCAACCCGGATCTGGGCCTGGGGTGAGTGTTTGAAAAGTTTCAGCGCTTCGTCCATCATATCCTTGTGATTGCTTTGTTTGCCCAAGGTTGGCAGAGTATGCCCAGACGTGGGTCCCATTCTCACTTTGCCACTGGATTCAAGCTAGCCTGGCTGATGAGGGCTGTTAGCCTGAAACTGGTCCCAGGATGCTTGTTTTCGGTCCAGGGAAGGCATGGCTTGGCAGTTCGGCCTGGACTGTTCCCATGAGGCACAGGGTCAAGACTGATTTGCATATAGCTGTGTCTGATATTGGGTGGCGAAGTGAGCTAAAGAACGATGATGAATTCAACCCAGATCTGTGACTGGGGGTGAGTTTTTGAAAAGTTTTAGCGTTCCGTCCATCATCTCCTTGTTCTTGCTTTGTTTGCCCTAAGTTGGGAGGGTAAGCCCTGACATGGTTCCCTTGCTCACTTTGCCACTGGACTCAAGCTAGCCTGGCTGATGAGGGTTGTAACCAGTCCCAGGAATGCTTGTTTCCGTTCGATGAAAGACATGGCTTGGCAGTTCGGGCTGGACTGTTCCCATGAGGCACAGGATCAAGACTGATTTGCATATAGCTGTGTCTGAACTTGGGTGGCAAAGTGACCTAAAGATTGATGATGGAATCAACCCAGATTTGTGACTGGGGGTGAGTGTTTGAACAGTTTCAATGCTCCATCCATCATCTACTTGTGTTGGCAGGGTATGCCCAGGCATGGGCCCCTTGCTCACTTTGCCACTGGATTCAACCTGGCCAGGCTGATGTGGGATGTTAGCCCAAAACCTGTCGCAGGATGCTTTTTTCTGGTCCAGATAAGACAAGGCTTGGCTATTCGGGCTGTACTGTTCCCAGGCACAGGGTCTAGACTGATTTGAACATAGCTGTGTCTGAAATGGGGTGGTGAAGTGAGCTAAAGAATGATGATGGATTCAACCCAGATCTTTGACTGGGGGTGAGTCTTTGAAAAGTTTCACCACTTTGTCCATCATCTCCTTGTGTTTGCTTTGTTTGCCTTTTGTTGGCAGGGTATGCCCAGACATGGGTCCCTTGCTCACTTTACCACTGGATTCAAGCTAGCCTGCCTGATGAGGGCTGTTAGCCCGAAACCGGTCCCAGGAAGCTTGTTTCCGGTCCAGGGAAGACATGGCTTGGCAGTTCCGTCTAGACAGTTCCCTTGAGGCACAGGGTCAAGACATGATTTGCATATAGCTGTGTCTGAACTGGGGTGGCGGATTGAGCTAAGTGAGCTAAAGAACGATGATGGATTCAACCCAGATTTGTGACTGGGAGTGAGTGTTTGAAAAGTTTCAGCGCTCCATCCATTATCTCCTTGTGTTTGCTGAGTTTTACTACTCAGGGCTCTCTTTGGAACATGGAGTTCAGCACAAAACTCTGGAGCCGATCTACAAGAAAGATCTGCAGCGTGGCACCGCAAGCCTTTTGGCTGTGCCACGATGTAGCTCTTTCAGAGCACATGAATGCAACATATCTACGCTGGCGCATAAACAGCTGCCATGCGCTGGCGCAGGCACCCTTTCAGCGTGCCAGCTACAAACCGAGGAGGTGAACCTGCCTCAACTGAGCTCTCTGCTACTACCAGCTGCTACCCCCTGAATATCTCCACTGCTTTTTGTGCTGTGTCCATATTCGCTGTTCACTGGGAGCACAGCAACGGGACTACGAGGAAAGAACACAGCACCAAGACAAGTGGAATGAAAACGAGCAGCTCTCGGTGCAAAAGCTGAACAAGCGCCAAAGATAGGTGCTGGAAACAAATACAAGCAACCTGCGAAGAGAGAGTCGATAGATAAAGTAGTGCACTTGAACAAAACATATGGCCAGTATTGAAAGGAACCATGTAGCAGGAGTAAGTGGTCAGGACGGTAACAAAACAGCCTCAAGTTAGGAAAAATGTATACTATTTACCAATGAAAGCAAAGGAATTTGTAAAGGCAGATCACTCAACCAATGAAAAAGCAGTGGGGGTGTCTAAACCATCGAGGGATTACAGCATGCATTGCAGTACAGCGCTTGCGCGCTGACTCTAGGCTCAACCTAAAAACATCAATCCAGGCAAAAAATACGTGAACCAGGAACAATACAGAACTTGTAAAACTGACCATGCTAACTGAAACTCGCTTGGGAAAAGCAACAAACTAGAACCACTCTCAGGTGCCTAGAAAATTGTAAATGGAGAGTTTCTTGGTTTAATTAAGACAAGTTTAAATATTGTTGGGCTATGCGGAAGACCAATTAGACTTGGCCAGATGTGGGATCAACTCGTCAATGTCAGGTTTACTCTACCAGTGAGCAACGAGGACAGAGGGGAGCCTTTGACGCCTCCCAACTCAACTAGGAGGCAGACCGCTATTCTTCTCACGTTTTTTCCCATGGAGGGGGTAGAAGGTGGGGGTGTAATTGCAGTTGTGTGCTTTCTTGACACTATTATTGTTCAGAATAACCTCTCCTCCACTTTCCAATTCACAGCATATGATTTCTGCTTGAATGAAACAATAAGCAGAAAAAAATGACTGACCACTTACATGAGGTGGTACACGTACCTATCGCAAAGGTAAGACAATGCACGCCATTCTACTCCGTTGTGGAGTTAAACATGCTAATTACTGGAATAACGATGTGACAGCGTACTGCTTTTAAAGTACTTCAAATGCGATACTGAGAATTACAGCCACAGTACATAGCCTAACCTTCAAGACCGTACAAATTCTGCTCTCCAAGAAGCCTTGCTTTACGCAGCTGTGCCCAGTAGGATGTCAGTTTAAACTGCTCTTTCCAAGAAGTGCAAATATTACACTATTCAAGGCACATACTTTAAAAGTAAAAAACTGCTCAGTGACTACAGTAACACGTTCAGCATTTCCTGAAGCTACTTTCTCCCAAGTTGTCCTTGTTGTAGACAGCAGTGGCATCCAATAACAAAAAGGCTAACAAAAACAACACGTTCTGAAAGACAAACATTCATGTGAAAATAAAATGCTCTGGAAATGCAAGGCAATTGTTTCTACTTAAAAGTACATTACCTAATTGTGCTTATTACTGAAGTTTGCCTTTTTAGGTGTACGGTCAATTTGGCAGATGAGGTAACACAGTTAATAAAAGTACACTGGCACTTAGGATCACACCAGTCTGTCAAGCAGGGCAACTGAGTCAAATCTACAACTACCAACTTGCACAACTACCCCACAATGTTTATAGTACGGTCACAAGATCACCCTTAACTCACTTCATTTAGCACCAGATGCCAAGAACGTAGTCAAATTTCAAAGACCAATAACTGTAGGCTGGAAGATCCTTGTTGAACCAGATGACTGCATGGAGACGGGTGTTACATTCGCCAGATTACTTGAGAGATGACATAACCTATACATTTGAACTTACATAGTATTAAAATGTATTGGGTTTCACATACTGGCAATAACTATATGAATGAGAATCTTTTACATTTCAAGCCCTGAAGAAGTCCGCTTGAGGACGAAACGCGTTGGCGGTTTCGAATTTTAAAGAATAAGTTCATGTATTTATAAAGCGCACTACTCACCCAGAGGGTCTCAAGGCGCTGGAGGGAGGGGTTTACTTTTTATCAAATAGCCATGTTTTCAGTTCTTTTCTGAAGGAGAAGTGATTCTGAGTAAGGCGGAGGTGGGTGGGGAGTGAGTTCCACGTCTTGGCAGCCAGGAAGGAGAAGGATCTGCCACCCATGGTGGTTTTTTGGATGCGCGGGACTGCGGCGAGGGCTTGATTGGATGATCTTAGTTGGCGGGTGGGAAAGTAGAAGGACAGTCGGGTGTTGAGGCATTCGGGTCCTAGATTATAAAGGGCCTTGTGTGCGTGGGTAAGAAGGCGGAAAGTAATTCTTTTGTTGACGGGAAGCCAGTGGAGGTTTTTTAAGTGACCGGTGATGTGCTCTAGGCGCGGGATGTCTAATATGAGTCTCGCTGATGCGTTTTGGATGCGCTGGAGTTTTTTCTGCAATTTTTTTGTAATTCCGGCGTAGAGTGTGTTGCCATAGTCCAGTCGACTCGTGACCAGTGCATGGGTGACAGTCTTTCTTGTTTCGAGGGGGATCCAGCGGAAGATCTTTTTGAGAATGCGAAGGACGTTGAAGCAGGAGGACGATACGGCGTTGACTTGTCTGGACATTGAGAGGGAGGAGTCTAGAATGAAGCCAAGGTTACGTGCATGGTCTGTGGGTGTGGGCGCAGATCCCAAAGCGGCAGGCCACCAGGAGTCGTCCCAAGCTGAGGAGGAGGATCCTAGGATGAGCACCTCCGTCTTGTCTGAGTTGAGTTTTAAGCGGCTCTGTTTCATCCATTCGGCTACTTCTTTCATACCTTCGTGAAGGTTGTTTTTGGCGGTGTTGGGGTCTTTGGTGAGGGAAAGGATTAGCTGGGTGTCGTCGGCGTAGGAGATGATGTTGAGGTTGTGTTGACGTGCGATGGAGGCGAGGGGACTCATGTAGACGTTGAAGAGGGTGGGACTGAGTGAGGAGCCTTGAGGTACGCCGCAGATGACTTCGGTGGGCTCTGAGTAGAATGGGGGGAGTCGGACTCTCTGTGTTCTCCCGGCTAGGAATGAGATGATCCAGTCCAAGGCTTTTCCTTGTATGCCGATGTTGTTGAGGCGTTGTATGAGGGTGTTGTGACAGACAGTGTCGAAGGCGGCGGAGAGGTCGAGTAGAATGAGGGCCACTGTTTCACCGTTGTCCAGGAGTGCTCGGATGTCGTCGGTCGCCGCAATGAGGGCGGTTTCGGTGCTGTGTTTGGCTCGAAAGCCGTTCTGTGAGGGATCCAGGGAGTTGTTGGATTCAAGGAAGGCTGCTAGTTGGCTATTGACGGCTTTCTCGATGACTTTGGCCGGGAAAGGGAGGAGGGAAATGGGTCGGTAGTTTTTCAGATCTGAGGGGTCTGCTGTTGGTTTTTTCAGAAGGGCGCTGAGTTCGGCGTGTTTCCATATTTCTGGAAAGGTGGCGGAGTCAAAGGAGCAGTTGATGACCTCGCGGAGTTGGGGAGCGATGATGGAGGCAGCTTTGTTGAAGATGAAGTGGGGGCAGGGGTCAGAAGGTGAACCAGAGTGGATTGAGTTCATGAGGCGAATGGTGTCTTCAATGGTGATTGGGTTCCAGGAGTTGAGGTAGTTAGTTGGAGGGGTGGGATCTGAAGTGGGTGGGGTGAGTTGGTCATTGGGAGTATTCTTGAAGCTGTTGTGGATGTCGGCAATTTTGTTGTAGAAGAAGGAGGATAGCGCATCGCAGAGGACTTGGGAGTTAGTGATGTCGTTGGATGCTGCGGGAGGGTTGGTGAATTCTTTGACGATATTGAAGAGTTCCTTGCTGTTATGAGAATTGTTGTCGAGACGGTCCTTAAGTGCTGATTTCTTGGCGGATCGGATCAGTTGGTGGTGTTTGCGGGAGGCTGTCTTGAGGGAGGCCATGTTGTCAGAATGCAAATAAAGATTGACTTTTAACAACGCAAGATCTTACCGGCATTTTTTCTCTTAGGAAAACAACTGTTTATTATAAATCTATTTCATTATGAATAAGGTCTGATGACATGCACATGTATTTAACACATGGACGTGTGCAGGGCCTTTTTGTCTAAACTGTAGGCTGGACCCTGCTCTGAAATGACTCACAGAATAATTTGTGCCAGTTAAATGATTTCTGCATGCTGTATAAACACATGCTGCACTTTGCCCATGTTATCAGCCATCCTGGAATTCCACTCGACAACCAAAGTACTGCCAATGTCTCTCTAGCTACATCTAGATACATGCTATGTTTGATTGTGGCTGCTTAATTTGCACGTTGCTGACTTTTTACAGTTTTTAATTGAATTTAGAAGAACAACTGAAATACTGCTGAAATACTGAATTGTGTAAGCGTTTTTAAAACATTTTAAAAAGTAGTTTGTGTAACATACTTGAACCCTGATCAGACCTGTTGTGTCTGGGGGTCAGCGCTCTAGTTTCTGCTCAAGTCTTGCTCATAAAAGAGCACGCTGGTGCGACCGCGCAGCGTCTAGATACATGCTATGTTTGATTGTGGCTGCTTAATTTGCACATTGCTGACCTTGCACAGTTTTTAATTGAATTTAGAGGAACAACTGAAATACTGCCATAATACTCAATTGTGCAATTGTTTTAAAAACATTTTAAAAAGTACTTTTTGTAGCGTACTTGAACCCTGATCGGACCCGTTGTGTCTGAGGGTCGGCGCTCTAGTTTCTGCTCAAGTCCTGCCTATAAAAGAGCACGTTGGTGCGGCCGCGCAGCGGGCGAGTCGCCGGCGTGCCATAGGCACGCCAAAGACAAGCCCGTCTGCCCCCGTCCACGCACAGGGCGCGCACTGCACCAGCCATGGTGCTGGTTTGAGGAGGACTATCCCAGGAAGATCAGGACACAGTTACACAGGTGAAGAACTGAGAGCCATAGGGAAACAGGGAAGGGGAGCAGGAGAAGTTAAACTAGAAGGGATAGCGGGCCAGAGTTTGAATTTGCTAAAATCAATATTTTGAGATGTGGCCTGCTTAATGTTAGAACCCTGCCTAAGCATCACGTGGAGATTCATATTCTGCTGGAATCACTTTGTCTGGATGCCCTGTCTATAACAGAGACCTGGACTTACCCCGGCTCAGAAATGGAGTAAATCAGTCTGACCCTGTGCCTCATGGGAAAAGTCCAGCCCAAACTGCCAAGTCATGTCTTCCCTGGACCAGAAACAAGCATCCTGGGTCCAGTTTCGGGGTCATAACCCTCATCAGCCAGGCTATCTTGAATTCAATGCCAAAGTCAACTGACCTGGGTTTAATCCATTACCATTCTTTAGCTCACTCCACCACCCCAGTTCAGACATGGCCATATGCAAATCAGTCTGACCCAGTGCCTCATGGGAACAGTCCAGCCTGAACTGCCAAGTCATGTCTTCCCTGGACTGAAAACATGCACCCTGGGACCGGTTTTGGGTTCATAACCCTCATCAGCCATGCTATCTTGAATCCAGTGGCAAAGTGAGCAAAGGACCCACGTCTGGGCATATCCTGCCAACTTAGGGCGAACAAAGCGATACCAAAGGGATGAATGACGGAGCGTTTGAGCAAATCAAACACTCACCCCCAAGTCAACTGATCTGGGTTTAATCCATCACCAATCTTTAGCTCACTCCACCACCCCGGTTCAGACATGGCTATATGCAAATCAGTATGACCCTGTGCCTCATGGGAACAGTCCAGCCCAAACTGCCAAGTCATGTCTTCCCTGGATTGGAAACAAGCATCCTGGGACCGGTTTCGGGTTCATAACCCTCATCAGCCAGGCTATCTTGAATCCAAATCAAAGTGAGCAAGAGATCCACGTCTGGGCATACCCTGCCAACTTAGGGCGAACAAAGCGATACCAAAGGCATGATGGACGGAGCATTTGAGCAAATCAAACACTCACCCCCAAGTCAACTGACCTGGGTTTAATCCATTACCATTCTTTAGCTCTCTCCACCACCCCAGTTCAGACATGGCCATATGCAAATCAGTCTGACCCTGTGTCTCATGGGAACAGTACAGCCCGAACTGCCAAGTCATGTATTCCCTGGACCGGAAACAAGCATCTTGGGACCGGTTTTTGGTTCATAACCCTCATCAGCCAGGCTATCTTGAATCCAGTGGCAAAGTGAGCAAAGGTCCCATGTCTGGGCAAACCCTGCCAACTTAGGGCGATCAAAGCGATACCAAAGGGATGATGGACAAAGCATTTGAGCAAATCAAACACTCACCCCGAGTCAACTGATCTGGGTTTAATCCATCACCATTCTTTAGCTCACTCCACCACCCCAGTTCAGACATGGCCAGATGCAAATCAGGCCCAATTATCAAAGGCTTGAAGTCAAATTACGAATGACATATTTCTACTAATGTTTAATCCACCACTCCACCACCCCAGTTCAGACATGGCCATATGCAAATCAGTCTGACCCAGTGCCTCATGGGAACAGTCCAGCCCGAACTGCCAAGTCTTATCTTCCCTGGACTGAAAAGAAGCATCCTGGGACCGGTTTTGGGTTCATAACCCTCATCAGCCAGGCTATCTTGAATCCAGTGGCAAAGTGATAAAGAGACTCACGTCTGGGAATACCCTGCCAACTTAGGGCGAACAAAGTGATAGCAAAGGGATGATGGACGGAGCGTTTGAGCAAATCAAACACTCACTCCCAGTCAACTGATCTAGGTTTAATCCATCACCATTCTTTAGCTCACTCCAACACCCCAGTTCAGACATGGCCATATGCAAATCAGTCTGACCCTGTACCTCATGGGAACAGTCCAGCCTGAACTGCCAAGTCATGTCTTCCCTGGTCCTGAAACAGGCATCCTGGGACCGGTTTCGGGTTCGTAACCCTCATCAGCCAGGCCATCTTGAATCCATTGGCAAAGGGAGCAAGGGACCCACGTCTCGGCATACCCTGCTAACTTAGGGCGAACAAAGCGATACCAAAGGGATGATGGGCGGAGCATTTGAACAAATCAAACACTCACCCCGAGTCAACTGATTTGGGTTTAATCCATCTCCATTCTTTAGCTCTCTCCACCACCCCAGTTCATACATGGCCAGATGCAAATCAGTCTGACCCTGTGCCTCATGGGAACAGGCCAGCCCGAACTGCCAAGTCATGTCTTCCCTGGTCCGGAAACAAGCATCCTGGGACCGGTTTAGGGTTCATAACCCTCATCAGCCAGGCCATCTTGAATCCAGTGGCAAAGTGAGCAAGGGACCCACGTCTCTGCATACCCTGCCAACTTAGGGCGAACAAAGCGATACCAAAGGGATGATGGACAAAGCATTTGAGCAAATCAAACACTCACCCCGAGTCAACTCATCTGGGTTTAATCCATCACCATTCTTTAGCTCACTCCACCACCCCAGTTCAGACATGGCCAGATGCAAATCAGGCCCAATTAGCAAAGCCTTGAAGTCAAATTACGAATGACATATTTCTACTAATGCTACTTAACTGTTTAATAATGTTTATGATCGCTGCTATGCTATGAAAAAGATTATATTGGAGTTTCTGTTTGTATTTCCTATGTGGGGGTGTCTGTGGGCTACACCACTGCTAAGTCGCAGATCACCTCTCTGAAGCTGTCAATTCGTGTGAGTGTAGGTGACAGACAGAATCAACACCTTATTTAATTGATATGTGGTTGGGTGGGATTGTGTAGTGGTATTTGAGACCCTTTAGGCCGTGGGTTGTGTATGGGGGTTCTGTTAGTACTGCCTATGGGAGGGTGTGGGGATTGGATTTGGGAAAACGTCTTTGTCTTCGTCTTTTAAGGTATTGCTTGAAACGTCCACAGCTGTTGGTTCGGTTGCATTTGATCCTCAACTTAGATGGAATCTCAGCATTAAAGAGGGTATAATACTTTGTTATGTCGTGATGGTCACGGGAACCAAATACTAATTCCTTAGTTGCAATGTTTGAGTCCTCAATATGCCAGAAAAAAGGAATAGAGTATAATCCTACCTTAAGAGATATGTGTTGAAGTTGGCCTTTCTCCAGGAGACACATGTGCGGGGCGACTGTATTGTGGCCATGAAGAAGCGTTGGAAGGGCCAAATATATTCAACATCCTATTTGGGTTATGCCCGGGGGGTACTGATATGGTTTTCCCCTGAGTTCAGAAGACATTTGTCCATGTCGATACAAAGGGGTGCTATGTGGTGTCGGCACGGTCCCTGGATGGCCATGATTTGTGTTTGATTAATGTGTATGCTCCCAATGTGGATGGTGGATTTTTTTGAGGAGGGCTTGTAGCAGCTCGCCCCTATCGAGAGTCGGAAACAGTTATGGCTGGAGACTTTAATTGTGTAATTGATGGAGACGTGGATAGGTTTCATCCCCGCCAGGCCACAAAGCCTTGGATGACAGAAGCCCTTGTACAGCTACAAGCAGGTTTGGGTCTTGTGGATATTTGGAGATCGCATAATCCAAATTCACCAGTGTACTCCTGTTACATGGCAGTGACCCACATATATAGTAGGCTATACTATTTCTTTATGCAGCCTCCCCCAACCCACATATCTGGGATAGTACATAGCGGATCATTCTCCCCTGCTTTTGACTTATTTATTGCAACGCTTTCTGCCCAGTGTACCGTTATGTTGACCTAGAGTTGAAGCACTTATGGACCCAGTCTTTCTTAACACACTGTAGAAGGCCATTGAGCGTTATTTTGAATCCAACTGGGAGAGAGCGAGCAGTAGGGCCCTCGAATTGGATGCACTGAAGGTGGTTATTAGGGAAGAATGCTTGTCTGCATTGGTTAGTATACGTCCACTGCTGGAACAAGAACTCACTAAGGGGGAGGAGAAGCTGTGGGCCCTAGAACAATCGCTTTCACATGACCCTGTAGCATCAGTTCAATGGGATAGGCAGAGTCACTAGGTCGGAGAGATTTGGGACTGACTGGAGAAACATACCTGCCTGGCAGACCGTAGGAGAAGTTATATGGAAGGCGATAGGGCGGGTACGTTGTTGGATAGACTCAAGCGGTCGGAGACTGCAGCTCAGCCAGTATTGGCACTGAGAGATCCCACAGGGCAGGTTGTCTTGACTCAACAATCAATAGCCAAAGAGTTTGAAACCCTTCTCCAAGCGGTATATACCAAGCCACACGATATTGATATTCGAGCCCTTGCCCAGGACCTCTGAGATTTGCACTTACCACACCTTATCCCAGAGGACGCAAAGTCATTTAGGGAGCCTATAGCAATTCAGGATCTACGGCAACCAGTAAAGTTATGAAAGACGGTTAAGGCACTATGGGGTGATGGGAAGTCGGCAAAATATTACAAGTGTTACGCCTGACCCTTATAGGAAAACCCCCTATTGGTGCATGCAGAGGCCTGGAAAAAAGGTATCCTGCCTGCTTCCATGAGAGAGGCATTAATTGTGCTGATGCCAAAGCCAGAAAGGGAACCTATGGCAGGGGGCTCATATGGCCCACTGTCAATGTTAAATATGGATCAAAAACTACTTAGCCATGTGCTGGCAGCGAAAATAATACTGTTTCTACCACGTTTATTACATCAATATCAGTCTGGTATTATCCCCCGCCGCAATACTCTGTGAATTTAAGACACCTGGCCCATGTGTTGCATGCCCCCCATTTGGAGGACGACTGAATGCACTTACCTTCTTCATAGATCAGGCGTTTGTTTCTCTTGGCTGGGACTATATTTGGCAGGTACTTGCAGAGATCGGATTAGGAGACATTTTCATTATATGGGTTTGATTATTGTATATGCATCCAGTAGTTAGGGTGCGTACTGTCCAGTACATCTCGACGGAGATACACCTGCAGCGAGGAATGTAGCAGGGATACCCGTTGCACCCCTGCTCTTTGGGAAGGGCATGGAGCTGTTGAAGTGCCACTTTGGGACTGTCCTGTGAGGAAAGGGGATTCGGGTTGGTTTAACCACCCATGTGATATCACTGTATGCCGATGATGTGATGCTTTACATGAGTCAGCCTGACATCTCTATCCAGATTTTCCTGAATGTCATGCAGGAATTTGGTGAATATTCTGGTCTTTATATTAATAGTGCCAAGTCAGCCCTATTCCCAGCTTCACACTATTTATCCTAGCAGGTCCTCTGCAAGCCCCAGATGCGGTTAGGGGGAGCCTGATTTTATTCACATGATCCGGCGATGCACTGTTATAAGTTTATTGTGCTTCCTCACATTAAGGCGGCAGCCGAGTGGGAGGTGTTGACCACAATTCAACATTGACTACTTCCAACCAACCCAAAAAACATTGAGCAGAAGTTTTGTGACTCTGGACCTTGTAGTGGCTAAGAGATGTATAGCAAAACAATGGCTCTGTCTGTCTCCCCCTCGAATGCAGAAATTGCGAAAGGATATGATTGAGTGGGCAGATGTGGAGGAGGCCCATATGTGGGGCACAAGGAGGGATGATAAATTGCCCACCGACTTGCTCTCCTAGGGAGCAATGATGCAGACACTAGCCGCCATGTCTGAGGATGTGGTTGCAGGTAGCTCTCCAGGTTGTGGTGTGTTCACCGTGCAAATCGCAGTCTGAAGGATTCTACCTAATACTGCCGAATGGGGCAGCTCTACTAAAAATAACCCCCTTACATTTGGAAGCATATTTAGCTTTTCGGATACATGACTAATTAGTCTACCTCTCCAGGAGCAGAACTTATAGGAACCCCTTTGGGTTGGAATTATCACCAGAACTAAGAGACTACTTGAAACTGACATCAGCCCTGAAGAAGTTGTGGGGTAATCCCCTGTAACAGCGACAAAATACGTGTTGGCTAAGAAGGCTTAAAGATCTTGCATTAAAGACATCTGAAAATATAAAGACAAGAATCACTGTGAAATTTTATGTTACTTTATGTATTTACTTTTCAACGTGTGCAGAGGATTTGTATATATAGCATTAGTGGCTTGCTGGCCACACATGAGGGGATCTGGTGGTTTTTCCCTACCTTATGCACCGTGCTAGATTACCTGCCATAACTGATTTGTACTTGTGATAGACCTTAGACCGCCATTTGCCTATTGCTGACCACTGACTGTATAACTAATGTTTCTGTTGTCCCCGGGTAGCAGCTACATCTGTCTCTGAAACTGTGACACTGTCTTTCAAGTTAGATATCCTTTCTGCAATTACAGAGCACGTTTTAGCGACCCTTCATACTGGGCCAGATGTGCGACTACCCATTTTATGACTCGCAAATTGCGTTGCAATTGCGAATCGCAATTTGCAGGTCGCAAATTGGGATGTGCAACAGTGTCAGAGATACAGTTTGTGATTCTCAATGGGTTCACAAATTGCATGCCTCATCAATATTCATGAGGCAAGCGCAATTTGTGACCTCATTGGGAATGGTAGGCCCTCCCGGGTATGGTGGCCTGCTGGGCTCTGCAGACCTCCAAGCCTGAGACTACTTTTAAATAAAGCAGTTTAAAAAAATGCAGCCCTTTTTCCTTAAAGGAAAATGGGATGCATTTAAAAAACGAAAAATTAAACGTTTCTGTTTCATTTTTTAAGGGCAGGTAGTGGTCCCTGGGATACATGGCCTGTGGGGTCGCTAATAGGAAGGGAATGCCCCTTCCAAATAGCGAGTCGCTAAACCTATTTTACGAGTTGCAAATTATTTTGACTCGCAAAATAGTATTAGTACAAGGCCCACAGGGTTTTTGCATGTGCAAACTTGTCGCAAACCTGTTTGTGAATGCAAAATGCCATCGTACTTCTGGCCCACTGTCCCTTGCAGTTTCCTTGCCGCTGCCCGAAACCTCTGACTGTCAGCTCTGGTCTTGTCTCTGTGTGCTATTATGCATTAATAGATGGCCTCCATTGAGGATCCTAAATTGTGTGGCCTATGGGATCCATGGTACTTTTTCCTAAATATTGTGAGGTTATTATTGAGTAGTCCCACTTAAAATCATCTCCAATGTCTGCTCTCCGTCTAGCCCTCCCAGGGGCTTTACGGGTCGTTGAAAGAGCACTGTCATCAGGAACATCACTCAATTCACTAAGTGTGTTTGCTGCCTTTGGAGTCATTTTCCGATGAGTCCAGACCCTACTCATCCAGTCTGTCCGATCTGAGAGTGAAAAAAAGCATTCAACTGAGTCAGGATCTGACCCCTCTTTACTGAATGCTACCTGCTCCTTCTTGTGACCAGGCCCTGTTCTAGAGGGTGGGCCAGGAGGGACCGGCCCTCCCAAGATAGCTTTGTGGCCAACCCAAGGCCCATTCACAAGCAGAAAGCAATTAATTTTACTTTTACTTAATGAAAAAAGAATACATGACTTCAGCCTTACTATCTAAGCCTAATGCCTAGGGCTACCATAAGTGCCTGGGGACAAGGGTGAGGTCACAGGGAGTGATTGCTATTACTGTGCAAATGTTAATAGAAGGAGTACCAAAGACACCCCCATTATATTGAGAACACAAACTGACATAATAATTAAGAGATGAAAACAGGTGGCAGAAACAGTGTGAAGGATTTTGCCATTTCAAGAAAAGTGAATAACATGTGCATACAAGCATGATATATAGCTTAGTAGTGGATTTTCTTTTCCTACTGTGATGGCATTTCTAATTTATGGTTGTGTCCACTGGAATTATGGGGCCAGGGAATACCAAATTACGTTGTTGGATTGTCTAAGTTATGTGGCAAAAAACGAGATATTACTTTGTGTAATAGGCACATTTTGTGATAGTATTACTTCATAATTTTTTTAATCAAAAATATTTATATTGGTTTCAAAGATAGAGAGTACACAAAAAAACAAGCTTTGGAAGGAGACACCAACGCATTGAATATGCCAAGAGTTACAGAAAACTAAAGTATTATAGACAGTTTGTGTACTAGGACTTGGCAAACCCTTAATATGTTCATCATGAATCTATGAGGTCTCCAACTGCCCCCGCACATTGTACAAGTCAACAAGTTCTCATGAAAGGTCAGCAAAGTCTTTTGCTTTCATCTCTCCCTTCCCCCTTCCCCTACCCCAAACAATAAACACAAAAACTATGGTGTCACGTTCAAAAAGAAAAAAGGATCAGATGCTATTGTGGGTGACGGTAAGGCTATGAAGAGAGGGGGTCTCCACGTCCCCCGCAACCCCCTTTGGCAAATCAGGGAAGCCAACTGAAGCTCTAGATGTGAAAGAGATGGAGAGCTTGCAGCCGTGGCCCACATGCAAACAGGGGCAGCCCATCCAAAAGATATTCCACTAGGGATAGTGTGTAACCTCTGAGGGTGCAGGTACCATTCGTACATCATGTTATAATGAGCCTCCCTTGAAAACATGGAGCGATTATACTTGGGAATGTCCCTATATAGTGAGGTCCATTGTTTCCTTTCCAGTGGGATGGCTAAGATTGAATCCCAAAACCTGTGGAACCTAGGGGTGTGGTGTGATCCCAGAGAATGTATGAGTGAATAAAGGAAAGAGATAGAGGCTCCTGACTGCGTGAACTTTTTGATTGGAAGTAGATCCCTAGTGGCTGCCTACCGTACCTGTGGTTGTAGAACCCAATGCTTAAGTTGCATTTGATGGTATTCTTTCGAGGGCTGAAGGTGAAAAGGTTTATACATTCCGCGAAGGTCATCAATTTGCCCAGTTGAAACAGATAAGAGTCGTGAGACACGCACCCTCCCGCCAAGCCTCGAATTACCCCTCCTGCAGCGCCGGAGGAAACTAGGGGTTGAAGTGGAGCGGCGTGTAGGGTGAAGGGAAGGTGGTAATGGATGTGGATCTAGTTAACTCATCCCAAAAAAGGTGGTAGCTGTAGGGGTACTAATATAGGTAGTGCATGGGTGATTGTGTTTCTGCTTCCACACGAGGTCCCTAATCATCCTACCCAATTGTTGTCGGTCCATGTGAAGCCAAAGTTTTTCCGTTTCTCGGAGGGACCATTCGTAATCACTCTAAGTTGAGCTTCTCCATAATAGCCCAAGAAGTCTGATAGGGCCAAATCCCCCTCTTCTCTCGACCTGGTTAGCACTCGATTAGAAAGTTGTTCTCTCTGCCCTTGCCAAATAATGGTAATCATTGTTTTCCGCAGATTCACTTGAAAAGGGAGGCCCTGAAAGAGATACAGCAAGCGCGGAAGAAAGTTCATTTTGATGGCATTGTCTCGCCCTATCCAAGAGAGATAGGCAGCCCTCCACCTAGACGGATCAGCTTTAAGCAGGCGCAGCAAGGGCGGATAGTTAGCTCCCTAGAGATGCTCTAGCTTGGGGGTGAGTTTGATTCCAAGATATGTGATGTCTATCTGCGCGCTCTGAAAAGGGGACGCTCTTTCTATAATCTGCATGGGCTACTTAGGCACGGTTAGGTTAAGAAGGAAGGATTTAAAAAGGTTCACCTTAAATCCAGAGGCTTGTTCATACGAGGCAAGCTCAGATTGAATCGCTGGGAGAGAAGATTACGGCTTTGTGCCTGGGAGTAATACATCATCTGCAAAGAGAGAGATCTTGTGTTATCCGTGCCAAACGGGACAGCCCTTATGTCTGGATTGGACTGAATGTGCTCCGCAAGAGGTTCGCTGCTGCGCGCAAAGTGCAGGGGGGACATTGGGCACCCCTGCCTGGTTCGACGGCAAAGGTTAAAGTGTTCTGAAGCAACCCCATTTACTAAGACTCTGGATCTCGGAGCGGAATAATTCACCTGTATCATTCCAATGAAGGTCTCATTACAACCAAACCGTCATAGTGTATGGGTCAGAAAGTCCCACTCCACCCGGTCAAATGCCTTCTCCGCTTCTAGCAAGAGAAGTACCGTACCATAGGTATAGACTTCCTCTGTGCCTGCCTTCTCAATAATGTTGACCACCCTCCAAAGGTTATCATGAGTTTGCCTATATTTGATGAAGCATGCCTGGTCTGGCTGCACAAGCAACGGCATAACATGTTCCAGACGCAAGGCCAGTATTTTAGAGTATAACTTGGCGTCCAAGTTCAGGAGCACTATAGGCCTGTAAGAGGCGCAGCTAGTGGGGTCCTTCCCCGGCTTTGGGATGACGGAGATCAGAGCCTCTCCCATAGTAGGGGTCACCTTTTGCCTGTCAGCTGTATCAGTGAATAGCAGCACAAGACGGGGGACTAATTCTGGCGCAAATGTACGATTGAGACATTGAGACCCTCAGGTTTGGGCGCTTTTTGGGGTCCTAGGGAGTCTATCGCCTTTTGGACCTCTTCCGTGGAAATGGGGCTACTTAAGTCTTCGTTTGCGGAGGTTAGAACCTGGAGTAGGTCCACAGCCTTTAGGTATTGGCCCTGCACCTACAGCTAGTCTGCAGTATACAAGGAGCGACAGAATTCCCCAAAGACCTTGGCTTTCCCTATTTGGATTTGGTGGGAGATCTCCTTCCCATCGAATATGTTTTTAATGTACTCCTTTTCCTGTCTCACCCGCAGTTGGCGTGCCAATAGTGATCCAACCTTGTTTCGACTCTCGTAACTGCTGGCTTGTAAGGGGAGAAGGGTCTTTTCAGCCCCATTAGTGTAAATAGCCTGAAGCTTCCCTTAACCTATATAATCTTACAGAGGGATTAAGTTGAAGTATTAGACTTGTGGTCAGATTCAGCCTTCCGGAGTTCCCCTTCGAGGAGAATAATTCCCCCTTACATTGTGCTTTGAGGGTAGCATCTAGTTCGATACACTTTCCCCAAATAATTGCCTTAAAAAGGCATCCGAATTGTTGACCAGGAGGTTTGCGCTGGGTCGGTAAGGTAAAAAAACTCTGTGATTGCCTTTCTTAACTCATCCCTAAGAAGCTGACCTCTGCAAAGGAAGTTTGGAAAAAAGCACCTGACATGCTTAGGGAAAGGGTGGGCCAATCAAGGACTAGCACTAGGGGAGCGTGTTCAGATAGGCAGATCGGGTGAAACTGGGAACCTGCTATTGTGTGGAGAAGAGACTGACTAATGAATGCATGATCAGTCCTGGAGTATGTCCTATGTGAATGTGAGAAGAAGGAATATTTCTGAGTCGAGGGATGGGCATCCCTCCGAGCATCTATTAGTCCCAACCAATGTTCCCTCTAATTTTTTTCCTCTATGTGCGGCAGTGGAGGGTCTCTGTGCGCTGCAACCATGGCTATGTGCGCCAGAAACCGAACCTCGCGTGTCTGCGGTGCCAAATGCCGCTCGTTTTTGGGGCCCTCCTGCCCTCTGCCCCACTCGCTTTTGGTGCCCTTCTGCCCTCTGCCCCACTCGCTTTTGGTGCCCTTCTGCCCCACTCATTTTTGGTGCCCTCCTGCCCTCTGTCCCACTCGCTTTTGGTGCCCTTCTGCCCTCTGCCCCACTCACTTTTGGTGCCCTTCTGTCCCACTCATTTTTGGTGCCCTCCTGCCCTCTCCCACTCGCTTTTGGTGCCCTCCTGCCCTCTGCCCCACTCTCACTTTTGGTACCCTTCTGCCCATTGCCCCACTCGTTTTTGGTGCCCTCCTGCCCTCTGCCCCACTCGTTTTTGGTGCCCTCATGCCCTCTGCCCCACTCGCTTTTGGTGCCCCCCTGCCCTCTGCCCCACTCGCTTTTGGTGCCCTCCTGCCCTCTGTCCCACTCGCTTTTGGTGCCCTCCTGCCCTCTGCCCCACTTGTTTTTGGTGCCCTCATGCCCTCTGCCCCACTCGCTTTTGGTGCCCCCCTGCCCTCTGCCCCACTCGTTTTTGGTGCCCTCCTGCCCTCTGTCCCACTCGCTTTTGGTGCCCTTCTGCCCTCTGCCCCACTCGCTTTTGGTGCCCTTCTGCCCCACTCATCTTTGGTGCCCTCCTGCCCTCTGTCCCACTCTCTTTTGGTGCCCTCCTGCCCTCTGTCCCACTCGCTTTTGGTGCCCCCCTGCCCTCTGCCCCACTTGTTTTTGGTGCCCTCATGCCCTCTGCCCCACTCGCTTTTGGTGCCCCCCTGCCCTCTGCCCCACTCGTTTTTGGTGCCCTCCTGCCCTCTGTCCCACTCGCTTTTGGTGCCCTTCTGCCCTCTGCCCCACTCGCTTTTGGTGCCCTTCTGCCCCACTCATTTTTGGTGCCCTCCTGCCCTCTGTCCCACTCGCTTTTGGTGCCCTTCTGCCCTCTGCCCCACTCACTTTTGGTGCCCTTCTGTCCCACTCATTTTTGGTGCCCTCCTGCCCTCTCCCACTCGCTTTTGGTGCCCTCCTGCCCTCTGCCCCACTCTCACTTTTGGTACCCTTCTGCCCATTGCCCCACTCGTTTTTGGTGCCCTCCTGCCCTCTGCCCCACTCGTTTTTGGTGCCCTCATGCCCTCTGCCCCACTCGCTTTTGGTGCCCCCCTGCCCTCTGCCCCACTCGCTTTTGGTGCCCTCCTGCCCTCTGTCCCACTCGCTTTTGGTGCCCTCCTGCCCTCTGCCCCACTTGTTTTTGGTGCCCTCATGCCCTCTGCCCCACTCGCTTTTGGTGCCCCCCTGCCCTCTGCCCCACTCGTTTTTGGTGCCCTCCTGCCCTCTGTCCCACTCGCTTTTGGTGCCCTTCTGCCCTCTGCCCCACTCGCTTTTGGTGCCCTTCTGCCCCACTCATTTTTGGTGCCCTCCTGCCCTCTGTCCCACTCTCTTTTGGTGCCCTTCTGCCCTCTGCCCCACTCACTTTTGGTGCCCTTCTGCCCCACTCATTTTTGGTGCCCTCCTGCCCTCTCCCACTCGCTTTTGGTGCCCTCCTGCCCTCTGCCCCACTCTCGCTTTTGGTACCCTTCTGCCCATTGCCCCACTCGTTTTTGGTGCCCTCCTGCCCTCTGCCCCACTCGCTTTTGGTGCCCTCCTGCCCTCTGCCCCACTCTCGCTTTTGGTGCCCTTCTGCCCTCTGCCTCACTCGCTTTTGGTGCCCTTCTGCCCTCCTGCCTTGTCCCACTCGCTTTTGGTGCCCTCCTGCCCTCTGTCCCACTCGCTTTTGGTGCCCCCCTGCCCTCTGCCCCACTCGTTTTTGGTGCCCTCCTGCCCTCTGTCCCACTCGCTTTTGGTGCCCTCCTGCCCTCTGCCCCACTCTCGCTTTTGGTACCCTTCTGCCCATTGCCCCACTCGTTTTTGGTGCCCTCCTGCCCTCTGCCCCACTCGCTTTTGGTGCCCTCCTGCCCTCTGCCCCACTCGCTTTTGGATTTTGCAGTTAGAAAACCTGTGATTCACAAAATCTCAGACATGGAGACATCAGAATACCCTTTTGCTTTAACAATCCTCTCTTTGAGTTAGAAAAGTCTATTCGACTTTTAAGAGGTGTTTTGAGAACCACTATGAATCACAAATATGTGTCATGAAAGCAGCCTCGAGGTTAACGGCACCATGCGGCACACCAAGGAGCTCTGCTTCTCAAGTCGATTTTTCAACTTGAGCTTTCTGATCGCGAATGGTCACGACCACCCACATTGGGGAAATCTGGCCAGAAGTATGTTTCAAGTGTTTTTTGTTTATTCATGTACTGGCAAATTTACGGTTTTTTAATTACCTCATATTGCTAAGAACTTCAATATTTCTTGAAAGTCATCCATTTAATTTTTTGTCAACTCTGATACATCTTTACTGGATTGCTTTTTAATTGGATTTCTTTATTCGTTTTCCTGAAAGGGGCAACAATGGCTTCCTTTATTTTCTTTTACTGATGGTTTTACCTTCAGCCAAAGTGCCCCCTCATATTTCCTTTTAATTTATTCTACAATGTTTGCAAATTTTTTCTTTTGATCAAACTGTAAATCAGGACAGTAGTCCCCGGATTTACCTTTGCTTTTACAAAACGAGTATTTGCTCAATGAGCTGACAAACTATGTGATGTCAGGGCTAATGTCAAATAAAAGCCACATTTTTTCGGGATGAGGGCCAGGTGGAGGGACTTTAAACCAAGACAAGGGCAGTCTAACTTTTCAATTGATTCACCTTAGTTCCTCCCACTTAGGTTTATTGATCTGTGCCCCTTCGTTTGGTTTAATGTATTGGCAATAAAAAAAACGTTGTTCAATTTTGCCGACTCAGGGTGCATCGGTACTTATTTAAATTAGCACAGAGCATAAAATGGCAGCTCCAAGGATTTGTTTTCGGAGGCTGCACTGTATATCGGTTGGAGCATTTTCAATAATTAATAGATGCATAATTTACACAAGAACTCTGGCCTTGCAGTAGAACAAGGCGAGGAGAGAACTCCCGTTCTAAGTTAAGCCGCCAAAACAAATAAATGCAAGATACATCATATATCTGAATTCTTGCAATGCTGCCACAAAGCGTGTAGGTTTGAGCTGTAGGAAATACTGTCATCAGAACAATTTGCATTTGGGAATGTATTTCATAAAACCCAGAACCATAATTCCTTTTCATAGGTCTGGCATTTCACAATTGACAGAGAATAAGCAATAATCGGTCCGAGAAGGTACTTCAGACAAGAACATTTGAATTCTCCCAAGGGTGCTTTCAGAACGGAATTGCACGTGTTGTCGTGCTTTTGGACTTGCTAAATGTCTTCTCTAAGGGAGCGCGGTTGGGGGCTGATTGTGAGCCATTGTGAAAATGTTTGTTAATTGCAGCGCATGATGGTGCTGCAATTAACAAATGTTTACACAAAGCGCCACAAACAGCCGGCAGCCACAGCCGGAATTACCGTTTTCGCGCCGCTCGCGTTTTAAAAGCGGCGGCGCGAAAGCATTCACAGGATATGTGCGCGCTTCCCTCATGACTCTGCGCGCTCGGGGGAAGCAAGGTGCGCGCGCGCGCGCGCGCGCGCGTTACAGGGAACAGTGGTCCCAACCCCTGCAATGCAGCCTTAAGTGCTTTGTTAAATAACCCCCAGTTACTCTATGAGAATGTGTGGTGTCCGGAGCTGAGTCCCATATCAGATTGAGGTCTCCGGGCAGTAGGATGTCACCCCTAGCGAATCCCTCCAGCAAGGCTAGGAAAGAGCATAGGAAATCATGTTGCCCTGCTTTGCGTGCATCTGTGGGTTGGCCCTATGTTTCAATCGTTGTTCCTCTTTGCGTGTGAGGTGTGTCTCTTGCAGGGCAGCTATTTTAATCTGGTGGTTATTTCGGAATTTTCAGATCCGTTGCCTCTTGTCAAGGGAGTTAAGCTCCTTTACGTTCCATGTTAAGCAGTTAACCCCATCAGAAAACATAAAGCTTGTCAGCTTGTCCCTCAAATTTTGCTCGTGGGGTCGTTGCCATCATAACCCTCCCCCTTCCCTCCAATCCCACCAACTCAATGTAAAAAAGGCGCAAGAAGTACCTTGACACCAAAACAAAGTGAACTTTTACAAATACAAACCATCATTTTGAGCTTGGGTGTTCTCAATCATAGAGGAGAATCTCATTTCGAGCAATAACTGGGCGGCCACATTCCGCCTCCAAGGCCCATAGAACAGCTACTTAGGCACAAATAAGATATTAACTAACAATGACTTTGAGCGTTTTAGACGGCAAGATAATTTTGAGCCTTTCCCCCCGCCGCCTCATCAAAAGAGTCAGAGTGTCTGTGACCGGTCTGGCATGTCCCCAAGGCCCCCGCCAAGGCCCGCAAACCACAGGTCATACTGGATTCCTCAAGCGGAGCAAAGCATCCGAGTTACAAAGATCAAGGACCACCTCATTCCGGAGTGTTCTGCCTGTTCTCTGCTGCTGTAGCCAAGCCACCCCCGCTTCTTCGAGCTTGCCATCCCCTCTACACCTCTCAATTCCGCCGCTCTCGTCGGGGCTGGCACCTCGATACCCAGAATAGCTGCTGTCTCTTCTAATTCTGTGTAGTGATAGTTCTTATTGTCCAGTGTAAAAGCTAAACCAAAGGGGTAAGTCTGGCGATATTTCACCTTGCGGTCTCTTAAGGCTGTAGTGACGGGTCAGAACTTCTGGCGCCGAGCAAGTGTGGCTTGGGCTACATCTTGGCATAGCGAACATGTTGCGTTCTGGAATGACACTTTGTAGAGGGCCCACGCCTTCTGGAGGACCAACTCCTTGATTTTAAAAGAGCTACATTTTTCCAGCACGTCCCTGGGTTTTCTGCAATCTCCCAGAGCTTGTGGCCCCATCCTGTGAACTCGCTCCAGATGAACCTCTGGCTCAGACTCTCCGAGCACTGTTGAAAAAAGCCCCACCATAAAGGCCTCCAGATCTGGGCCTTTGCATCCCAGTTCCAGGCCCCTCGCGCGTATTTTATCCCGATAGAGCGATTCTCAAGATCTTCGCATCTGAACACCGTGGCTTTCAGATGAGCCCGTATGTTACCAGATTGGGCCTTCAAGCGTCGCACGAAGTCTTCCAGCTCCTGGTATTTTGCCTCAAGATTGAGATGATGGGCCCCAATTGAGTCGACATCTGATTGCAGGGACACCAGCTGGCCTCCCATATCGGCCTTACTCTCATCAAAAGAGGCCCCCATATCAGCCTTGACATCGTCTCTGAGTTCTTGTTTGAATTCTTGAAGTGAGGCAATCAGTTCTTTACGTGTAAGCGCCATGTTGCCATCAGTTCATGTTGTCTCTTCACTGACTGTCATCTTGGCAGTGTGGGAGAAAAAACTGGAGACTTTCATGGGCTGCGCCTTTTTGGGTGGCATAGGGACCCGCACCCACTGCTGGTTTGGGCCTCCCCACAGCAGAAAAAAAGCGGGGGCATCCAGACACTCCCTGGCACCCCAACTCTGCTCAGTGTCAGGTGATGGGTATTCAGTGTCGATGAAGTCAGGCACCACGGGCCCAGAGATCGCCTTATAGTAGGGGCTGTCACTCGGTTAGGGTGTCCCGCAACCTCTTGGGATTGTCAGCCAGAGACCACTGCCTAAGATGGTGGATCGGAGTCCGGGATGCTCAGCACTGAGAACAAGCCCCCCATGGCCCGGGGACCTATCTGCCCCTCACTGCTCACAGGGATATTGAAGGTCCTCGCCGATCGACCATTTACTCAGCACAGCATCCTGACATCATCTCGGGCCAGCTTCACCAAGGCAGCGGCTCTATCCAGGGCCTCGCCAATCAGCGCCTCCGCTCCTCTCGGACCAGATGCCCGGATGCTCACTTCACCTGGGGCAGCACACGATAAGCCACTGTGGGGGGGGGGCTATTATTTAGCTCATGGCCTCCTCAGGGGTGATGATAGATCGCTGATGAAGGGAGAACCATCAGGGATATGTAGCTCCCAACCGGGGCCTCCTCACAAGGTTGTGCTTAGGTGCCTGACCAACACCATCTTAAGGTCAGGCCCCATTCGTTCAGAATAACTCCTGGCGACCCACTGTAGTGTAGGGAGACCTCCCCTGCTCTTCCCCGTACCTGGCGTTCTCAACAGGGGAGACCCTCAAGTCCCTCCGCTCAACCGGGGGCTCCCCTCCGCAAACGTGGCCGCAGCTGGGAGACCGCGGCTTCCGTCGGGAGCGCCAGTAGTACCGGGTGCTGTCTTTCTTTGGCTGTAACCGTCTACTGGGCTGAGCGAGCGGGATCGCCATACCCTTCATCCTCTTCTGCGTCCGCGCGGCCACCGGCAGGTCCCGGTGCCACAGCAAATGTCTCGGTAACACAACGCGGTGAGAGACGCCATCTTGGCTTGCGCCACGGGCTCTGACGGCAGGGGCAATCTCACCCCTCACGCATCACCAGGGGCTCCTAACTCGCTGCCGGGGCGCCCGCACCTCCGGGTACCTCAGGGGATCAGGCAGCCCGGTTTTGGGGTAGTACATGCCTTCTAAACTGTAAGAGAGGCTGGTCCTGGCACGGAGCCAATCGGAGTTACGACCGGTCGGCCATGATGGTTAGCCACCACTGTTCCCGATTAGCCGCGCGCCTGCGCGCGCACGCACTTCTCTACCCCCGAGCGCCCAGTGCCATGTGAGGAGAGTGCACAGAGGGCACATCCAGCGAGAGTATTCGCGCCGCTGCCGCTTTTAAAAGGCACGTGGTGCGAAAAACTGGCATTTCCTGATTGCGGAGGTTAGTATTTTTTGGCCACTTGTGTGTGCTATTTCTATTGTTGTAATGTTTTATTAGGAACACTAGTCTGCGGGGGAGATTGTCTGCCTTTATTTAGGTATCCATGTTAATTGCAGCCCCTTCACGAGCTTCGATTAACATGGATATTTAAACAAAAGCACTCAATCCCCCCCGCAGCCTCGCTTTACTATCAGAACAATACAATGATTTGGTAGTAAAGCGAGGCTTCGGGAGAGATTGAGTGCTTTTGTTTATATACCCATGTTAATCGCAGCTCATAAAGGGGCTGCAATTGACATGGATACCTAAATAAAGGCAGACAATCTCCCACGCAGCCTCGCGTTCCTAATAAAACAGGCTGGAATTAACATTGGTGCATTTGCTTTATTTTGTCTGACAGCATTTGGCCACCGTACGGATTATCTGTTGGTGACGTCATCCGTTCTGTGCTCGCCATCTACCGTAACTTGCTTTGTGTAGTTTCTGAAGTTATTCTTCAGTATGATTGCAATCCACCTGGAAAGCTAAAATCTGTAAGCGGCTACAACTTTGTGAGCATGCTTTTGAAGGCAGGCTAGCAAGATTTAATTTGCCTCCTGGCTCAAGTGGACTGAAGTTTCCTCTCTGCTGCCATGGTGGGCCCAGCCACCTGCCATCGGTGAAGTTAACGGGGCAGTGAGTATCGAGCTGAAAACAAGCACTTGTTGCACCCTTGGTTTCACTGACATTATCTCAAGTGGAAGCCCTGGAGCAGGGCGAGGTAGACATTGACCCTGACTTCGAGCCTCAGAGCCGGCCCAGGTCCTGTACGTGGCCTCTGCAGAGACCGGACTTGTCCATTGTGAAGCAGGAACCTCCGTCCGAAGGGATACCAGTGCACGAAGCTCGGTGCGATGGCCAAGAGGCTGTTCTCTGCCCGCAGAATGATTTGGAAAGCAGGGCCGTGGCAGAGGGCATGGCAGGACCTGGGGGAACGACACCTCGGATGGGCGGCTCTCGGCACAACGCCTGGGGCAATCAGTTGTATGCCGAGCATATCAGCCAGGCCATCGAGAGCTTCCCGGAGAACCGGCTCACCCTGTCCCAGATCTACGATTGGATGGTGAAATCCGTGCCCCTTCTTCAAAGATAAAGGGGACAGTAACAGCTCCGCCGGCTGGAAGGTACCCTTTCCCCTCTTTCCTGTTTTAAACATCTTTGGTTGCTGCAGTTCTAGTTCACTGCTTTCCATGTAGGTGCCCTTGCTAAAAATAAGCTCGTATTTATGTAAGGTTTTCATTCCTGCATGCCCTCTCCTGGCTCTGTTAAAAGCTTGGTTTACACCAGGTGTTTCCCTGGCAGTGATGCTGGCGCCAGGGGAATACCCTAGGGATTGTGTGGATTGGGGTGTGCTGAAGCTAAACCTTTTTGGTATTTGCTGGTCGAGTGTTGCAAGTGAGGGGCTTCTGTCGCAGGGAGCAGGACTACCCACTGTTAAAAGGCAAGCAGGCCCCCACGCTGTTAGGCTGTGTTCCACCTTGGTGAGGCTGTCGGCTTGTACTGAGTGTGCTGCCCCAGAGCACAGCAGATATATTCATGCCAGATGGTCGTTGGGGTGGGGTACTCGCATCTGAGTTGGGGGAATGATATCACTTCCCCTGGGATCACAGCTTACTGGACTTTGGATGCAGCGTTTACTCGTCTACCGGGTTGTGCCCCCGTCACCCTCCCCCCTCTTCTTTCATGTTGTGACTCTCACCCTCCTCTTTCCCTCCTTCATACACTGTATACTTCCCCTGCTCCTACCTCTCCCCCTGAATCGCTCCCCTTGCCTACGTTTTCCCTTACTCATATGCCCTTGTTGTTTGCCCCGACCGAGCATGTAACTATGTTGCTATGCTCTAATAACTATATAACCTTTGTAACGATGTAACCTACAACTATGGTCTGATACTCCTTTAAAGCGCTCTGATACATCCGGGTCTAGCCTGTGCTATATAAAACCATTCAAATAAAGTTAAAAAAACATATGGGGATAGTGGTCCTGGAGTCCTTTATCACAAGGAGAGTGACTGGAACAAGGCAGAGGTTTGTGCACTGACTGTGAAATATGTGCTAGCACTGCTGGACCAGTTGCCAGCTGGGTGTGTTGCACATGGCTGGTGGAGGATAATGTAGGCACTCAGGAGGCTTGAAGCCATGGTGATCCACATCAGCGTGTCGAGCTGGGAAGCCTTACCATGGGCATGAATGATACTGCCATTGGCAGAAAAGATAAGATGCTATTGGCATCCCTACATTATCATAAACATGCACAGTTTTTTGGATAAAGAGTTGCATGCATAAATCATGACATGCAGCACAACGGGCTTGGAGTCCCAGAACAACTTCTTGTCTGGGACGAATATAGCCATGCTATTCTGCACAGTGCAAGAATGCTCTCCATTACTACACACGTGATGGCAGAGCCTAAAATCGCATGTGCAGGATTGTATTAAAGCATGCATCTGCTTATAATGCAGCTGTGTGAGGTTTGCATACCAAGGAATTCACACACACAAACACTACACTATGTGTAAATTACAACCATAAGTGCATAGTCAGCTGTTCTTGCCTAATATCGAGACCCAACCCCAATAGTATTTCCAGCTTTAATAATACTTGTACATGAATGGAGACATAGCTATGATCTTTTTATGTTACCTGGGATTGTGTTGTGTCTCTGTTCTCCTAAGGATTTGAATTACAACCACTGCAGACCACCATAATGTAGACAATCATCTTTGTTCTGGTCAATGACAAAATGTTATGATTGCTAGACCTTCATCGTCATCTTTCCCAAGGGTTACAATGCACAACTTTGCCATATGTTCGGCTTGATTTCACATCCCCTAGTGGTAATGTGGCTGCACTCCTTATGAGTGAAAATACTATTAGTTCAGTCTCTGTCAGGCCCCAGTGCAGTGTATGTTTTGAACTTTTATAGTGTGAACTTACCCATGGTACAACAAGAGCTTATTTAGTGTACACTATGTGTAGTCACAGATGTTTTACTAGGGGGCAAAATGAATAGTCTGGTGTGACCGAGGGCAGCATTGAGGCCAGCAGGGTGGTGATAGGAGGGGTGAGTGTAAGGTGGGCATACAGGAAGCAAGGCATGTACATGGTATGGGCAGTGAGGTATGGAGTTATTTTGAGAGTTTCAATCTATACTGCCCTCTAAACCATGCTCCTAGTTTCTAGAGGAGTCACAAATTTGATAGTACTGTATTAAACTCTATCTGAATAGTGATCCCTCACCTGCACCCTGGGGAAAGCCTTCTCTGCTTGATTTTGGCGAGTCAAGTGTACAAAGGAAGTAACCTGATTATTGAACTGAAATGAAATAGAATCTTGGGCCTCACAATCTGCGTATGCCTTTAGCCACTTACCTGTAAGCCATAGGAGTAGTAGAAACAGGCTCAGTTAAGGTAGTGAGTGCAAAGACCCCCAAACAAGGTGTTCAATTCACTGAGGTTGGCTGACACAAACACCCAACCTTCTCCACGAAATTTGGGACAATGGCATTAGCCATAGTGCTAGGAGATTTGACGTTTAATTCTGGCTTTACCACTTTTCCAAAATATGCTGAGTGTGAACTCTACTAAAAGTTTGGGAAGGTTCAACAGCACAGTGGCATTTGCTTGGTGAGAGTAGTCCCGGATCTCACAATGGAACCACTCACACCCCAGTTGTCTAATGAGCAAGATGGGAACTATGAAAACAAATGGCATGTTATTGTTATTGATCCTTTTGAGCTAGAAACTATTTGTTGTTAAAATCTGCAAATTATTCAGCAGATAATGGATCATGTGACGAATCTGCAATCATGTGGAATACCCTGCAGCTGCAGAATTGCAGAATTCCAGTAGCCCTGCTTATTAACTAAAAACACTGACAATGGCAACGTTTTACCACTTCTTAAGTGAAAAAATTGGTCAAGTCTCACTAACACAACACTGATTCAGAATTGGAAGGAGAAATTTCAATTATGCAAAGAAAATCACTGGCAACAATTCAATGGCAGCACTGGTAACATGTGCTGCCTCTCTCCTGCTTTTCTCAATCTCCTGAGGTGCTCACAGAAGGCGGAGCTCGCTAATATAATTAGAAGACACAGTCCATTTTGGGGCACAGGTGACTGTGCATTTTTTCTGTCCCAACATATTCTTCCATTTTCATTTCATTTCATTTTTCATTTCATGAAGCTTTATTCGGTTCATATGTACAAATGACCATAAAAGCATACAGGCAAAGAAAACATATATTATGGTGGCGATAAACAGGTTTAAAAGACAAGATACAAAATTTAAAATATCATACTTTTCCTAGAATAAATAGATTTACATAGAAAAGTAGCTATAAAAAAATGTGTCAGCAGAATCCATATTGTACATCAACCTCATTGCCTCCTCAACATTATAGATGCCATATTTTATAAACATTGGTTTCAGGTAGGCCACCCTGAAATTCATAAAAACAGTATAGATTAACATAAAGTGCAATGTGCTTTGTTTGGACCGGCCGTCACATGGACAGGGCCCAACAGGGTTCTTCTTAAGATGAGGGAAAGCCACCAAATGGTGGGCTAGTCCAAGTCTAAGTCTCGTAAGAACAAACCTGTGGGCTGGTCTGGTTACCTGGCTCAAGTATGGTAGAAAGCCTTCATAGTCAATATATTTATTGTAAAGATCAACTGTAGTCCGTTGTCCGTTGGCAACTAAACGCTTTTGGGCTTTGTACAGCAGACATTTGTTTTTCATCTCCTGCTTGGAGAAATCTCCTGAGCTGGGATGGGGCAGTGAGCTAAATAACGGTGATGGATCAAGCCCTGATCTTTGGACTGGGTAAGAGTGGTCTGCTTAATTCAGACACTCTGTTCATCACCACCCCCTTTTCTGAATCGTTTTTGGCCACTATAGGTGTGGCAGGGTATACTCAGACATGAGACCCTTTCTCACTGCTCCATCAGGATTCAAGCAAGCCGGGCCGAAGAGGCTGAAATGCCAGGAACCGGTCCCCGGTAGCTTGTTTCCTTTCTGGTGAAGAATTGGCTTGGTAGTTTGGTCTGGCCTGTTCCCATGATGCACTGGGCCAGGGACAGACTAATTTGCATATAGCCAGGTTCTGAGCTGGGATGGGGCAGTGAGATAAATAACGGTGATGGATCAAGCCCTGATCTTTGGACTGGGTAAGAGTGGTCTGCTTAATTCAGACACTCTGTTCATCACCACCCCCCTTTTCTGTATCGTTTTTGGCCACTATAGGTGTGGCAGGGTATACTCAGACATGAGTCCCTTTCTCACTGCTCCATCAGGATTCAAGCAAGCCGGGCCGAAGAGGCTGAAATGCCAGAAACCGGTCCCCGGTAGCTTGTCTCCTTTCTGGTGAAGAATTGGCTTGGTAGTTTGGTCTGCCCTGTTCCCATGATGCACTGGGCCAGGGACAGACTAATTTGCATATAGCCAGGTTCTGAGCTGGGATGGGGCAGTGAGATAAATTACGGTGATGGATCAAGCCCTGATCTTTGGACTGGGTAAGAGTGGTCTGCTTAATTCAGACACTCTGTTCATTACCACCCCCCTTTTCTGTATCGTTTTTGGCCACTATAGGTGTGGCAGGGTATACTCAGACATGAGTCCCTTTCTCACTGCTCCATCAGGATTCAAGCAAGCCGGGCCGAAGAGGCTGAAATGCCAGAAACCGGTCCCCGGTAGCTTGTCTCCTTTCTGGTGAAGAATTGGCTTGGTAGTTTGGTCTGCCCTGTTCCCATGATGCACTGGGCCAGGGACAGACTAATTTGCATATAGCCAGGTTCTGAGCTGGGATGGGGCAGTGAGATAAATAACGGTGATGGATCAAGCCCTGATCTTTCGACTGGGTAAGAGTGGTCTGCTTAATTCAGACACTCTGTTCATCATCACCCCCCTTTTCTGTATCGTTTTTGGCCACTATAGGTGTGGCAGGGTATACTCAGACATGAGTCCCTTTCTCACTGCTCCATCAGGATTCAAGCAAGCCAGGCCGAAGAGGCTGAAATGCCAGAAACCGGTCCCCGGTAGCTTGTCTCCTTTCTGGTGAAGAATTGGCTAGGTAGTTTGGTCTGCCCTGTTCACATGATGCACTGGGCCAGGGACAGACTAATTTGCATATAGCCAGGTTCTGAGCTGGGATGGGGCAGTGAGATAAATAACGGTGATGGATCAAGCCCTGATCTTTGGACTGGGTAAGAGTGGTCTGCTTAATTCAGACACTCTGTTCATCACCACCCCCCTTTTCTGTATCGTTTTTGGCCACTATAGGTGTGGCAGGGTATACTCAGACATGAGACCCTTTCTCACTGCTCCATCAGGATTCAAGCAAGCCGGGCCGAAGAGGCTGAAATGCCAGAAACCGGTCCCCGGTAGCTTGTCTCCTTTCTGGTGAAGAATTGGCTTGGTAGTTTGGTCTGGCCTGTTCCCATGATGCACTGGGCCAGGGACAGACTAATTTGCATATAGCCAGGTTCTGAGCTGGGATGGGGCAGTGAGATAAATAACGGTGATGGATCAAGCCCTGATCTTTGGACTGGGTAAGAGTGGTCTGCTTAATTCAGACACTCTGTTCATCACCACCCTCCTTTTCTGTATCGTTTTTGGCCACTATAGGTGTGGCAGGGTATACTCAGACATGAGTCCCTTTCTCACTGCTCCATCAGGATTCAAGCAAGCCGGGCCGAAGAGGCTGAAATGCCAGAAACCGGTCCCCGGTAGCTTGTCTCCTTTCTGGTGAAGAATTGGCTTGGTAGTTTGGTCTGCCCTGTTCCCATGATGCACTGGGCCAGGGACAGACTAATTTGCATATAGCCAGGTTCTGAGCTGGGATGGGGCAGTGAGATAAATTACGGTGATGGATCAAGCCCTGATCTTTGGACTGGGTAAGAGTGGTCTGCTTAATTCAGACACTCTGTTCATCACCACCCCCCTTTTCTGTATCGTTTTTGGCCACTATAGGTGTGGCAGGGTATACTCAGACATGAGTCCCTTTCTCACTGCTCCATCAGGATTCAAGCAAGCCGGGCCGAAGAGGCTGAAATGCCAGAAACCGGTCCCCGGTAGCTTGTCTCCTTTCTGGTGAAGAATTGGCTTGGTAGTTTGGTCTGCCCTGTTCCCATGATGCACTGGGCCAGGGACAGACTAATTTGCATATAGCCAGGTTCTGAGCTGGGATGGGGCAGTGAGATAAATAACGGTGATGGATCAAGCCCTGATCTTTGGACTGGGTAAGAGTGGTCTGCTTAATTCAGACACTCTGTTCATCACCACCCCCCTTTTCTGTATCGATTTTGCAGCTGCAGCATTTTGCGCAAAAATATGTATTTGTCACAATTGCATATTTTAACTGCTGTACTTACATTTTTAAACTGGTACTAATGAGGTAAAAACCTTTTTCCAGACAGTGTTAAGGAGCAAAAGATGACAAAATAAGGCTACGACTCATTACAGTGCAAAAATATAGTCAACATTTCTGCTTAATTTTGTCCTTCCGTGTTGCATATTTCCAGTGGCCCTGATTGGAGTGCGGCTTTTAATCCTCTGGTCCTAAACTGAGAAGGGTGAGGTGGAAAGAGGGGAAGGCGAAGCAGAGGGATGGAAAGGTAATAGAGAGGAAGCTGAGGCAGGAGGGATGATAGTCATAAAAAAGGAGGATGGTGAGAGGGAGAGAAGGAGGGCGAGCCATAAAGACAGAGCAGGGAGAGAGGAGGGTGAGGGACAGAAAAGAGGGGGAGGAAGATAGAGAAGGGTGAGGTAGAGAGAGAAGGGTGAGATGAAGAGAAGGGTGAAGTGAAGTGAGAATAAGTTGACGCACAGTGAGAGGATGGCACGGTCAGCAGAGACACAGTAGGATAAGGTGGAAAGAGAGAGGGGGACTTGAGCAAAACGTGAAGTGGAGAAAGAAGGGCACATCACAGACACAGGTGGATAAGGTGGAGTGGGAGAGAAGAATGACGTGAATAGTGAGCTGGAAAAAAGGAGAGGATGAGTTGAGCAGGATAGCTAGGTAAAGTGGCGAGAAAGAAGGGTGAAGGCGGGAGCAAGGTCGGTGAGACAGAGAAGAAGGATGGTGAGGTGGAGAGAGTAGAAAAGATCAAGCCCATAGGTTTAAATCTTGAAAACAACTTGAAATATCCAGTCTATACTAGTATACAGAACCCACCAGTTGGTAGTGTATGCTCGGCAAACAGCCTTTACAACGAAACTTTTACAACGAACTACCATTACAACGCAACTTTTACAACACAAATCATTACAACGCATTGCTCTGGGGGCGCTCTAGGATAGGGAATAGGTTAATTTACTATCCAATAACCTTCCCTAGTGTCCACGGGGAATGGAGTTGGAATAGTAAATTAAACTATTCACTATCCAGCACCCCAAAGCGCTATGCGTTGTAATGGACTGCGATGTAAAAACCGCATTGTAAAGGCAGGCGTTGTAATAGCCTGCGTTGTAATGTCATACATCCTTATGCTCACACCCGCACAAGACAACCCAGAATGTCTAGGCAGAGCTCTCAGACACTTGGGTGTCTCTGGACAACCCCACTTCATGGCCCTCCCAGATCCCAAATCCTGGAACCGGGCCTGCATGTGATGCCTATTTTGTTTCAGAGATTTCTGGTCCAACCTTTTGTCAGGCACTGACCGGTTGCACCTTCCTTACAGGGGCGTAACATAGGCCCCCGCAGCCCACGCGTTGCGGGGAGGCCCGAAGCTCCAGGGGGCCCCCTCGGCACTGCAATCTGTCTGGAGAGCTCCTAATTGAGCCCGGAGGGGGCCCCTCTACATACCTTGCAGGGAGGCCCCCTCAATTTTCGTTACGCCAGTGCTTCCTTACATTGCAGAATGGGGGCTTCTGCTGAGAACTACATCTCCCAGAAGGGCTACAATGACTGGGAGGGGCCATGGTCTATATTAGCCAATGATGCACACCGAGCAGCGTGCGTAATTCTTGATTTGTTGGAGGATGTGTGACTGTGCGGCTGCATAGGACTCGGATTCTCCCGTTGTATACTTTTTTTGCTTCTACAGGACTTCCTTGCCCAGGGATTCAGTTCTGGTTCGGGGCTCTTTCGTGTCTGTGGTGTCTTCTGACTTCAGCGGCAGACGGTTGTCTGTTCGCTCTTGCTGGGGGAACATTTGGTGTTCCTGAGCTGTTCAGGGTTCACGAGGAGACAGAAGTCAGCGGCTTTTCTCGGTGGCAGATGGTGTTCTGTCTGCTCTCGGTGAGAGCATTTGGTGGCCATGATCTGATCAGAGTTCGGCAATGAGGAAGGATCCAGTGGCTGCTCCGATCCTTGTGCTGCCTGGGCTACAGTGGCACTTACGTCAGGAGTCGATTAGGGGAACCGGCACTTCCACGAGTTGCAGAAACAAAGGTACCAAGGTGCTGTGGTTGTTGCTTGTTTTTAGTAACCACTGATTCTTTTGGAAATAGCTTCTGGTATTATTTTTATTTCCCTTCATCATAACCAATGATGGTATTGTCTTCGGATCTGAACTAGAGTCAAGATTAGGTGGGGCATGGCCAGCATCCACTGAAGATGGCGGCTACCCGAGTACGCTGTACTAGCCGACAGCATTCAAGCCCTTAATATCCGACATTATCCGCAGCCCCGAGGCTCCTACTGTGCAGGGGACTTTGTGGAGAACCAGCGGCAGCCCAACGGTACCTCTGTGCTGCGAGTCTGAGGGGTATTGAGTGCGCGAGCAGTGGTTCGAGTGAACGGCCTGCGTTGACAAAATGGTGCCGTCCCGGCGCTCCGGAGTCTGAGGCTGCCTTGTCCTTCCAGCGGGGCCGTTGCAGACAGGGACGGCAGTACAGGTAGTGGCCGCCCGGGACCCTGCCATCAGCGAGTGGCTGGATGGTGGTGCGGGCGGATTGCTCGTGGAGGCTGCTGGCCGCGGACTTGAGGAGCAGACGTTGGCAGGTTTGCCACACCGCAGCGGGGGGCCTGGCTTTGGTCCCTGCCACCTGTGAATTCACGCCTACCCCTGGTGCTCCCTGCTTCTGGTGTTTGGTGTGGCAGTGAGGGTGCCGCTGAATCCTGAGCCCCCACACACTACAATAATCCCGCACTTCGAGGGAACTTGTACGGCCACTGACATCGGAGCGGCGGGGGTTCCTGAAACCACTGGGGCCAGAACGGTGTCTCCTGCCTGGGCCCAGAGTGGTAAATATATTGTTGGACGGCCTGGCAGTTGCGGTGGGTGGCCCCCTCCCCCTACTGGTCAGACTACTGGAGAGCCTTCTCAGTGCTTGGCAACAGGGACTGCAGGCTATGTGCAGTTGTGGACGCCCGACCTTATGTGACTGCACGCTGACAGCCAGTAACCGGGGTTGTGCTCCGGCCCTGAGTGGGTTTGAGCTACTGCTGGGCTCACTGTTTCCCCTGGTGACACCTGTTGGCAGAGAGGACCCTGGGAACTTGTGGAGACACTGGGTGGAGTGCACTAAACTCCTGTGAGGTTGGGGCTGGAGCATGAGAGTGTTCACTGATAAGAGTGCGCATCCTGTCCTCTGCGACTGTGACTGGGAAACAGCAGACCGCGAACATGGGTCGGAACAGAGTCAGAGGGCCTGGGCAGGCTAACCACATTGACAAGTGCACGGTGGCCATCGGCAGGGCTCGAGTCGGTGTACCAAGCGGGTGGACGGTGTCCCCCCACTTATTTTACCGGGTGGACGCCGTCCCCCCTGCCAAACAGCTGGACTTCACTCTGGGACGAGGAGCTCAGCACCTTTCGTGGCGTCACTTCCTGTCGTGACGTCACGTCCGGTGACAGCATCCCCCTACTTCTTTTTTTTTCGTATTGTGCCCTGGTCATGGGTCGTGACGGCGGTGCGACATGGGGGCATCCGCAGGACTACCGAGAAGATCTGACCCCCAACCCATCTTTGAAGGACATCATGAAAGCGATCCGGGAGTTGAAGGGGACGCTGGAGCTGAAGCTGGACTCCGTCACGGAGGAAGAGAACCTTTGGCGACTCATGCTCAGGACCAGGATATTCAGCACATATAGGAGAACATCATGAAGAATATCCAAGGGGCGAGGGAACACTCCATTGCTATCCACCTTGTCTGCGGCCATGGGAGATTTAGCTAGTATGCGGTTGTGGACCTGGAATGTGAACGGGCTGGGGAACATGATCAAGTGCACATTAGTCCTGCAGCATGTCAAGAGACATTCCCCGAATGTTGTATTGACCCAGGAATCACACCTGGGAGGAAGTAAGTGTAAAGCGCTGGATCGCCTTGGGTACAAACTGGTGGGTCACTCAGGGTACTCGTCTGGGGCTTGTGGGGTGGGTATCCTGGTGTGCAGCACGCTACCCCTAGTTAATACAGACACCAGGACAGACAACGCAGGCTGCTTTGTAGCCGCTGTGGGTAAATGGGAAGGGTGCACGCTTGTGCTGTGCTTATGCTACCTACCACCGGGTATCCATGCAGTGGTTTTCCCGAAGCTTAGCTCATTCCTTAAGGACCTGCCTTTGGGTACTCTCATGATTGGAGGAGACACAAACGTGGGGCCCGATTCACAGAACTAACTTAAGACAATATCCTAAACTTACTACCATTTTGGGATGCACAGAAGGCACTTACTCATTTTGGTATTCACAGAAGACACTTACTCATTTCGGTATTCACAGAAGTTAGGAGTCCTAACTTTAGGACTCCTAAATGCCTTCTGTGAATACTGAAAGTCTTAAAAATTTAATTGTTCTCAGTTTAGGAGTAGTAAAGTTATGACTCCTAACTTTAGGACTCCTAAACTGAGAAAAATCCTAACTTTAAGGATCCGGAAACAAGCATCCTGGGACTTGGCTGATGAGGGTTATGAACCCGAAACCGGTCCCAGGATGCTTGTTTCCGGACCAGGGAGGACATGACTTGGCAGTTCGGGCTGGACTGTTCCCATGAGGCACAGATTGATTTGCATATGGCCATGTCTGAACTGGGGTGGTGGAGTGACCTAAAGAATGGTGATGGATTAAACCCAGATCGGTTGACTGGGGGTGAGTGTTTGATTTGCTCAAACGCTCTGTCCATCATCCCTTTGGTATCACTTTGTTCGCCCTAAGGCAGGGTATGCCCAGACGTGGGTCTCTTGATCACTTTGCCACTGGATTCAAGCAAGCCTGGCTGAAGATGGCTGTAATGCCAGAAACCGGTCCTAGGAAGCTTGAATCCGGTCCACGGAAGGCATGGCTTGGCAGTTCGGGCTTGACTGTTCCCATGAGGCACAGGGTCAGACTGATTTGCATATGGCCATGTCTGAACTGGGGTGGCAGAGTGGGCTAAAGAACGGTGATGGATTAAACGCAGATCTGTTGACTGGGTGTGAGTGTTTGATTGGTTCAGATGCTCCGTCCATCACCACGCCCTTTTGTCACGCTGCAGAAGCACCAGGCACAATCTGAGGAGACTATATGGGGTATTCCACATGACGAGTGAACCCTCCGCCCGACAGACGGCATTGATGGCGCTGGACGCGTCAATGGCATTTGACAGTATTTAGTGGCCATACTTGTTTATGGTACTTCAGAGGCTGGGCTTTGATCCTAACTTTTGTGGGTGGGTCCGACTAATATACAAGACGCCCACGGCTCGGCTGCGAGTTAATGGGGTGCTGTCCGGCTCCTTTATGCTGCGGAGAGGCACTAAACAGGGGTGCCCCCTATCTCCGTTATTGTTTGCCTTCGCGCTGGAGCCGTTGGCACACTGGATTATGAGGGACCTGATGATCTGGGGTATAGTGGCGCAGTGGAGTTGGGAGGAGTGCATTTCGCTCTATGCTGACAACATAGTCTTCTATCGTGCACGACCCTACCACTCAATGGCGCGGGTGCTCCACATCTTCGAGTTAATTGGAAGCTATTCGGGCTATAATATCAATTGGGACATGTCGGGGATTTTTCCACTATCGGGTCCTCCTCCCAGGGTTCCTGCATGGTGTTCCGCCCCAATCATTTTGGACAGTTTTAAATATTTATGCATCCACGTTAGGCGGGACCATAAGGAGTTCCTAGAAAGGAACCTTGGGCCCCAGATGCGCCAACTTGGTACTGATGTCAATCATTGGCGCTCTCTCCCGCTTTCACTTATGGGCAGGGCAGCTCTGTTTAAGATGATGGGGTGCCGCGTCTACTCCATATCCTCCAAAACACCCCATACCGCGTTTCTCCGACAAATCGTTAAACATATAGCACAGGAGGTTCCAACGCTGTTGTGGCAGGTTGGTTCTTCCAAAATCGTGCTTCACAAGTTGCAGAAGGGAGTATACAATGGTGGTCTGGCGATTCCTAATGTCAAGCTATATTACTGGGACTCACAGCTCCAGGTCATAAACGACTGGGTGTGCACAGACGTTGCGGAACTGGCAGACAGAATGGATAGGGCTGCCATGCCGGGAGGGAGCTGCGAGCCTCTTCTCTACTCCCGCTAATCACGTCTCAAGTGGCATATCCACACTAAAGTAGTGATACAGTGCTGGAGAGAGGCCAATAAATTACTTGGCTGGACTCCGTTGTGGGTGGGTGATCTGCTACGCGAGGTGGCTGCCTTCATGGGTTTCATGGGGTGAAAATTGATAGGCATTGAATACTTGAGGACGTTTGGAAAGGAGATACTCCCTTCACCTTTGAGAACTTCAGCCAGAATAAAACTTTCACCAGACCCAGAGATACCTTCATTTAAGACTACTGTATGCACTCCACACCCACATTCACAGTGGCACCCCCGTACCGGAATATTCTCCATTGGAGGATAGGTTGCTGTTTGATCCCATCCCAAGAAGGCAACTTTCACGATATACCGAAAACTGATAAACAATATACCTGACCCCCTGATGACCCTCAGAGAGGCATGGGTTAAAGATTTAGGGAGTATAGATAAGGAGGAGTGGCAGGAGGCAATTCAAAGCACAAGAGAGAATGCGATCAGACCCAGATTTAGGTTGGTACAACTCAAGATACTACACCGCACCTATTACCCTCATACACACTTGTACACATGGGGAAGGGCCCCTACAGCATTGTGTGTCAGGGGATGCCAGTGGGAGGGTACCTTCCTACACATGCTGTGGGAATGTCCAGAAATCACAAGGACCTGGAAGAGAGTCACTGATACCATGTCTGAGGTGTTGGAAGTTCCGATACCCATGGACACTAAATGACTTCTACTAATGATTAAGGGGGACTCTGACTGGTCCAGATATGTGGGCATTTGGTTGGCTCTTGCAACGGGGATAGCTAAGCGAAATATAGCCAGGGGGTATCCTAACCTCTGACACTGGAAGAATGGAGGTGAGACCTTGACTGGTGCTAGCAGGCGGAAGAAACCGTGTACAAAAGTAGGGGGGTGTTAAGAAGTGGAAGAAAATATGGACGCCCTGGCAGAGGTACAGGGGGACTTGCATGGGAGATGACGTACACCAGCCATAAGGGGGTGGAGGGGCACTGTGTTGTGTCACCTGGGTGGTGTGACTAGCGACATGTATTTGTTATGTGGTGCAGGTCTATCGGGAGAAACGCGCCCTGGGCTTTCATCGTTTTATGTCCCTCTGGTCAATTCCTAGCATTGATTTCGTGTATTCACCTTACTGTATGTCACTGCAAGCCATTCGTGTGGTGTATGGTCTATTGAGTAATCTTGATAAAAAGAAAAGATAAAAACAAGATTAGGCATTGGCTCTGTTTGTTGATCCCCATGCTTACTGTCTGATGGAACAATTGCACATGGGCATTTCTTCACTGACAAAGGGTCAAGAATTCTAGTAACTGTAATTGCTTGAACTTTGAACACCGAACTTAAGAAGGCACACAGCACTTTCTTTTTGTTTTGTTTTCTTCTTTCTTTTGGGAATGACGAAGGAGGGTACCTATGTGTGACGCTTGGTTTCCTACCTAAGGAGGAATTGGTGAGAATGGAGTAGTAATTTGTTTGTTTTGTTGTTGTAGGTATATTCTCTTCCAGGTAGAGATCTGTATCACTACTGGTTCTAGAGAGGAACACAGCGATAACTTGAACCTTGTCTGCAAGTACAATTCACATTAGTGAGACTCTATGAGAGTAGCAATTGTTATGGAACTGTATTAATATTGTGCTCTCTGTCTGCATGTATCCCATTCCCCGCTGTTCCTACCCTAATTCATTTTTCCCCTGGCTTGATCCCCTCAATGCTCTGGGTATGTTGTGTCAGAGTTGGGGAAGTCAATAGGTGGATCTCTTTGTGTGTCATCCGGATTCTGAGGAGTTACTGAGGACCTTACACCTTTATTTGACCAGCCCGTCCAGGGCCCAGAGACCAATCTTTTATATGGAGCATCTGATGCCTGCTACCCTTCCCTCCCTGCATCTAGGGCTTTTTTGTACCACCACCACAGACCCTCCTATTGTTCTTGCAGGATTTGCACTGACCTGCTGTTCATCCCCACCAAATTGCTGATGTCCAGTTTCGGGCATCAAGGAAATTTCAGGTACCAATTTCCTCTAAGTTTGTTTTAGGTCTGCACAGAGGATGAGCCTCTGCCTGGTCCGTACTCTCACTGGCTACATGCCCTCCTCCCCTGAGCGTTGATTGCTCTGTCCCCTGGAACAAACTAGCTACTTTTGCCTTGGTCAGCTGCCTCTCTCCAGCTGGCTTTTACAGGTTATCTGTGATTGACCGTTGGGGGGTCTGGGTAGAGAGGAGCTAGCTGAATCAGCATTCTCCTTTTCTGTTAGGTCAATTTTTTCGGACTGCATCACCCATCGAGAACTCTCCTTCTGCTTTCCTCCTCCTGTACCAGCACTGCCGATGTCACCCTCATCACCAGAATTCACTGAGCTCACTGCCTCTCTGGCCTTACAGGTGCTTTAGAGCTCGGGCTGGCGATCTTTGGCCTAATGTTCCCCTGAGGTTACTGACCCAGCCGCTTAGAGAAAGCACAAGGAGTCACAGGGCCCGCAGCAGCCGTCTTCCTGCAGCTATGCCGTGGGGATTTGGGGGGCAGCTGTAAGGAGGTCTGTTCCCCGGGAAGATTAGGAGAGGTGGGTCCAGTCCCTGGGACTACCATTTTGCAACTTTGGGTTTCATTTGGTATAGCCCAATTATAGCCCAAAGATATAAGGTTTAGGTCGCTGGGCTCCTGGTCACCATTTTACGTTTTGTGACCTGGTGGCCAGGAGCAGGGTTGTAGCTGTAGAAAGTTTTGGGAAGTTTTGTAGGATTAGCAGAGTAGGTTTAAGAGTGTAATTGGTCTAGTACTCCCCCTTCGATGGCAGAGGAGAAGGTCCGGGAGGCGATGTGCCTCTTGAAGGAAGCCAGGCGTCTGGACTTGCTAGTCGAAGATGCAGCGGAAGCAGCAGAGGCGGTGCACCTGGCCTCCTCGGTAGGCGCAGCCGCCGTGATTGCAGTGTGTTCTCCACCCTGCAAACTGAGGGTGTCTGGCAAGGGGCAGGCCCGGCGGTTAAGTGAGAGGGGCCACTTCAATGCTAGGAGGGTGGCACCCCAGGGTATGAAACGGTACCCCCCAAGAGCATGAATAATGAGTCGTGCCCGCAAGCTGCCAAGCAGAGTCAGTCGAAGCTGGGCCAGGCCTCCTCTTCAGCATCGAAAGTGAGAGAGTAGAGAAGGGTGAGCGGGAATTTGCGGAGAACAGCCTCTAGTGAGACATGCTGCAGGGTAAGGAGGGGAGGGAGGAGTTGGGAGTCTCTGGAGAGCAGCCTCCACTGAGCTGCTCAGCTGGGATATGCGGCAGGGGGAGGAGGGGAGGAAGAGAGAAGTGGGGAGACCTTTCATAGGAACTATGGAAGCCATGAGAGGATGCTTTCGGGGGCTAAGAAGCAGGACAAGAGTGAAGGTGGTGCCATGGGTAGTTGGAGGCAGCAAGCACCAATTTTGGGGGACTGGTCAGGCCCCCATGGGGACCTAGGGTTCTCTGATGAAGAACATGAGTGGGAGGGAGAAGGGGAAGAGGAAGTGCCTGTAGAACAGGAGCCAGCTGAGGGCCCCCACACTTGGGAGGGCCTAGACATTTTTCAGTCTTTGGGGGAAGGGGTGGGGGTGCAATGGCACAATTGGCAAAGGGGGTCCTCGCACTGGGAGAAGGGGGCATCAGGACAGGGGAGGATGCCGGAGGACATGGCAGTGGTGAGGTTGCCTGAGTTTCGTTATGGGCATTTAGTAAGTTTGATGCAGGGTGTGGATGAGCAGGAGATGGAGTTAGAGTTGGGACAGGGGCAGGGGATGGAGGTGGGAGGAAGGAAGAGGGAAATTGGACAGGTAGGCGCATGGCAGGGAACCTTCACATCAGTCCAGGTTTTTGCTCTATAGGGCAGCAAGTGGAGCAGCACAGCCAACTTGGCGGAGCTGGGGGTGGCTCGTTGGAGCCAGGGTGAAGAGAGTGCTGGGCCAAAAATGGAACGCCCGATACTGCCGAGAGGGCCCTTTGCAGCCAGCATAAGTAGAGCCAGAACGACTTTGCTGGCCCCAACGCCCGGAAGGTGTAACCAGATTCACAGAAGACAGAATATTGACGAACAGCATGTAGAGGTGCCAGAAGGGCGCTGTAAAATACAGTGCCCCCCAGAGAGGGAAAGGGGGTCAGAGTTATGGGAGCTGCTAGGGCCTGCTGGTTGAGATACATAAAGGCCATGATTGGCCACAGGATGGGGCATAAAGATGAAGCGAGCCTTGAAGAATGCGAGATAAGAGAGGAGGATGAAAGGGTTGGGGGCAATCTAACGTTTTACCTAGTGTGTTACAGGGGCCGTCAAAAAAGCAAGTGAGAACTTTGTGACCTGCCGCAAGGCCGGCATGATCAATGGAAGGGACTGCGCCACTTGCAAGGCGGATTGCAACATTATGTGTACCCTCCTTGGAGCCAGGTAAGGCTGAAAGCATGAAAAGGAAATCTGTCATGGTGTCAATTGGGATAGCTGCTGGGGAGCTGCATCAGGAAAGAGAGGGTAAACTGCGGGGGGAAGTATGTCATAGACGTGGGTGTGGGCACTGGCAATGTGCGAAAGAAGAAAAGGAGGACAAGGCAACAAAAGAATTGTGGGAGGAAAATAAGAAAGACGATGAAAAAGATGGCCCTGAAAGCAAAGAAATTAAGTTCAAGAAACTCCTGTACATTTGGGTAATGAAACCTTTAGGAGCCCATCTGATGCCAGTGACGAAAGAGTGCATTTGGAAGGGAGATTATGTAGAGATGCTAAAACTTTTTCACAGGGAGGTCAGGTCAAAAGAGGGATCTAAAGAAAAACAATATAAGTTTGCATAGCAGCCCAAAGTGTAGCTGACAATAGAGAATTGGATGGCAGCCTTCTAGATTTATGCAAGCGTCTACTGTGAAAAATATCCAGAGCGTTGCGTGGCACTGTTTAAATACATGGATGTAATCGGGAAAGTCCAAATAACGGATGAAGGATATGCATGGGCCCAATATGACAAGGAGTTCAGGGTGCGCCTAGCATGGGGCCCGAAGCGAAATTGGGAGAAGAACTAGATACAGATTTGTGGCAACAGACAATAGGGGCGGCAAAAGGGAGAAAGACACTTTTCACTGACAGTGGGCTCCACATAGTTTACTGGCCCTTTCAGGGACGACCCACCCAGGGAGGGGTAGGAGGCACAGGGAGGAGTCAGCCAGGAACAGGAGGGGCGTGCTTGGATTGCAATAAGGGATTGTGCACACGTGCATATTGTAAATTTTGCTCTGAGTGCTTCAAATGTGGGGGCAGGCACGGACTGGTCAACTGCTTTGGGGCAGAGGGAGGATACCATCAGGGGGTATCAATGGCAACAGTCAGGCAGTAATGCAGGGGGTCACAAACAGCAGTTTTCAGGTGCTCGAGGGGGAAAGGATCCACAGGGGGTGGGCTAAAAGGCTCATACTCCGGTTAGTTTAGATATCTGGAACTGTAGCTACAGTGCAATAAGAATCAGGGGCATTGAAGGTGTTGCGGGAGGGTTTTCGAGGTGGGTTTAGTTTGTAGTACACGGGTCCACGGACCAGGAGTTGGGCAGATAATTTGCAGTCAGCCACAGAACAGAAACAGGAAGTACAAAACAAATTGGATAGAGAGGTGCGCAAGGGGAGGATGGTGGGCCCTTTCGAGGATTGGCCCATGGAAAAGAGGATTTTCCCTCCCATCATAGTAGTATCAAAAAAGGAACTGGGATAATACAGACTGATTCCAAACTTGTCTTGGCCGGAAGGGAATTGTGTCAGTGACTTCATCAACGAGGAGGTGGCCACGGTATCTTATTCATCAGACGTCGCCATGTCGCTGGTAGTCACGGCAGGCGCAGCTGCACCAATGGCAAAATATCTTATAAAATCTGCATTTTGGTTCCTTCCAGTCCACCCAGATGATTGGGAACTTCTGGGTATCCACTTTGAAGGAAAGTGGTATGTGGACAAAGCACTACTGAGGGGCTGCTCCATTTTGTGTGCACCGTTTGAGTGTTACTGCACATTTTTACAGTGGCTGTTTTCTAGGCAAAAAAGGGACCAGTGGGTGACGCACTGCGTGGATGATTTTTTCTTTGTGGGTCCCCTAGCTCCGTGGAATGCCAGAAGGCACTGGAAAGTTTCCAAGAGATGATGAGGAACTTGGGGTAACGCTGACACCAGAAAAGATGAAGGGCCCTAGCACAGAGCTGTCATTTTTGACAATTGAGATTGATTCAAAGGAAATGCAAGCACGTTTGCCACAGGAAAAGAAGGACAAAATGCTAACCTTGTTGAGGAACAGGCTATCCCTGGAGAAAATGATGGTCAAAGAAATTCAGGTTCTCCTGGGGCACCTCAACTTTCTGTGCAGAGTAGTGAGGGTTGGTAGGACCTTCTGTAGGAGATTGTGTCAAGCCTTGTCAGGGAAACATTTACCTCAACATCATGCCCAGCTTTCAGCCGGGATCAAAGAAGACCTGAGGATGTGGGGGGTTTTCATACAGTCATTTAATGGAATTCCTCTACCAAGGGACCAAGACTTGGTCCGGGACGTGCAAATCTTTTCAGATGCGACAGGCAACATGAGCTTTGGTCTGTTTTAGAAAGGGAGGTGGTGTGTGGACTAATGGCCGACACACTGGCGAGTTGGCAGCAGGAGCATTGCCTTTTTAGAATTCTTTCCCTTGGTGGTAACAGTGTCATCTGGAGGGATTGATTGTCCCACAAGAAGGTGCTGTTTAGAGTGGGCAACATGGCAGTGGTTGAGATCATGAATCGCCAGTCCGCAAGGGATGAACAGGTGCTGAAATTGTTGAGAGTTTTTTTGTTGGTTTGCTTGAGACATGACATTGCTTTCAGAGCCTTGCGTGTTACCGGTGTGGACAGTGACACTGACAATACCCCGTCGCCCATGCCGTGGCACCTGTGGTATGTAGGTAACATCAGATATTACAACTGGTGGGAAGATCGCTTGTGGATTCCACTAGATTGTCTTACATGTTGGCATGGAGAGAATTTTTGCAATTGAGTGCCCATTGGCGAGCTGAGGGCGTGGCTGCGAGCTGAGGATGTGATACAATGCATCTTGGACCTTATTGACAAGGGTTTATTGAGAATCACAATCGCAGGGAAAATGGCAGTAATTGTTTTCATGGGAAAGCTTTTATGGGCTACACCCCATCGGCAGGAGCATTGGGGACCAGAAATCTAGACGGTTTGGTGCAGGAGCAGGGCCTGGGGGCGAGGCTATGGGAGCCACTTTCATGGCAGATGTCGAACCAATTGCTGGCAGTGTTACCGGAGAAATGCAGGGATGAGGGACAATCATGTTTGTTTTCCACGCTGATGGTGTGGATGTTTTTTAGGGCCTTTCAGGTTTCAGAATTACTGGGTAAGTAGGGGGCGGAGGGAGTTTTGTGGCAGGATGTGTTTTTGTTTTTGCAGAGTAGTCAGTTCCAGGTGTGGTTAAGCGGTCCAAGACAGATCAGAGGGGGCAAGGAAAATGGGTAGTGCTACAGATGTTGGAATTCCCCGGTGCCTGTCCGCTCAGGTGGGCTCGGCAATGGTGGGTTGTGGCGTGGTTATCAGGGTGGGGCAGTTTTCAAGCACTAAAAAGGGGACCGGGCGACGGCACACCAATTATTGGCAATATTGAGCGAAGCCTTATACTGTCTGGGGGTGGATGGGCCAGAGTATGGGATGCACTCCCTCCACACAGGGGCAGCATCAGAGGCGGGTAATAGAGGGTGGGCACAGGACGAAATTATGCGCTTGGGTCGCTAATCATCGAATTGTTACAGGCGCTATGTGAGAAGGATGGGGAGGATGTGCATGTGGTGAACAGTAATATATGAGTTTGATGCAGATTTTTGTTGTTTCAGGATCTGTGTCCGGCCCCGAGACGAAAGAAATGGCTATTTGGGTCGTGGGGCACTTATTCATAAACTTGGCCCAAGTACAGGCTTGTCAGATCTATTTTAGTCAGAACCTCCGATTTAATGAGCGTTTCTTTCAAATTACCTGGAAAGGAAAGGGGGGGCATGTGTTGATTTGTAAAAAGAAAAGGGCATAGTACTTATGCACAGCATGAAGAAAGACTTGTCAAAGAGCAGCGGGCAGGGTGTTACGTGTTATGGACCGGGTTTGTGCCTCGGAGAAAGTGGCGAGGAGTAGTACATCCAGGAGCAGTAGAAAGGGCAACACGTAAAGTGAACTGCGAAATGCCTTTTTTTTGGAAAGGGTTTGGCTTCAGTAGAATTTGTCATCAGGAGATACACTTTGACACAGTCACATTTTTCAGGGATGATGGAGTACACCTCTCTAGGATTGGCATGGATTTTATATATTTTGGAGATCAGGGAAGTTCTGGCTAGAACGTTGAATGTGCAGCAGCACAGGTGAGAAGAAACTATTGGGGAGCAAGAGAGGTAGGGCAGAAAAAGGGTTGGGTGCACCCCCACCCCCTTTTTCTGGGTGGCGGGGGTTTGCAAAGTTTGCCATGGGTTGGCAGTAGTTTGGTTGGCGTTGAACATTGGGAACATGGGCAGGGAAAGGAGAGGCAGGTAGTTTAAGGTTCAGATGTAAACATTTGGGTATTTACTGTTTCAGAAGGGTACACATAGAATGTAGGTTTAACACAATTGTGTATAGTAATTGCAGTACATTGTAAAGTTTGTAATATGTTAAAGGCAGGGTGAGGGACATTTTGAGGGAATCGTATGGGTGGGACCAGGTATTAGGTATCTGATGTATATAGAGGCTTTAGTTTTGTTAGGCAGTTGCCAGGTACGGGTTTGTAATGTGCACCTGTTTCAATAAAGCAGCCTTTTTTCACACAAAATGGGCTCTGAGTCTGTCTGCCTCCCTCTCTACCAATGGGGGTTTGGAGGGCAGCTGACAGTAAAGATGTATGCCCCTTGGGAGATTGGGAGAAGTGGGGGCAGTTAATAGGACTATCATTTCCTAATTTTTGGCTTCATTGGGTATTACCCAGTCATAGCGCAAATCTCTAAGGGTTTAGGTCGTTGGGCTCCCGGCCACCATTTTAGGTTTGGTGGCCTGGTGGCCGGAAGCAGGGTTGTAGCTGTAGAAAGTTTTGCTCTCCCTCCCATCCCTATTTATTTCAGATTCAGGGTACACATTTGAGAAGTTTTCTGATTTGCTTTCTTTGGGACAGGTGTACAAGGGGCAAGTTGTAGTGTCGCTTGGAACAGGTGCTTGGCGGGGGTTTGTAAAGTTTGCCAAGGGGTGTCAGACGTTTGATTGGCTTTGAAAGTTGGGAACATGGGCAGGGAAAGGATAGGCAGGACGTCAAAGGATCAGTTGTAGATGTTTGGTTATTTACATTTTCAGAAGGGCAGGCATAGGATGTAGGTTTAACACAATTGTGTATTTTAATTACAATACATTGTAATGTTTGTAAGATGTTAATGGCAGTGTGGGGGACATGTTGAGGGGATCGTAGGGGTGGGGGTGGGACCAGGAGTTAGGTATCAGATGTATAGAGAGACTTTCGTTTTGTAAGGCAGTTGCCAGCTACTTTATTGTAATGTGCACCTGTTTCAATAAAGTGGCCTTTTTCACACAAAATGGGCTCTGAGTCTGTGTGCCCCCCTCTCTCCCAACCCACTTCCGTTGAGCAGCGGTCCCAGCTACAACATACTCAACCACAACACAGGTACTGACTCTGGCTGGACAAAAAGCTGTTCCCGACGATCTCACATGGCAGCCATCTTGTTTCTGACGTAATTCCTTTTTTGGCATAGTTTTTCTCAAAGATCCAGTTTATCCTTATAACTGGGAGGGACATCACTCTTAGTGCATCCGTATTACCCACCTTGTCAGTGTTAAGAGGGAGGATTCCACAATTAAGTGATTAGTAAAACACTAGAATGTCTAAATATTTCCAAAGTCAATTAGAAAACTCAGTTAAGTAATATGGAAATAGATTTTTATGTCGGTAAAGGCACGCTTCCCCCTCCTTCCTTCACCAGAAGAACAAAGTGACTGCTAGCTACTCTGCAATTCTTGCGTCCCCAGAAAAAGTGCTTACTTACAAATTGCAACACTTTTTGAGAAATGTGCTTGACAATTAAAGGGAAGTTGTATAAACTAGGGACATTTAAAGCACCCTGGGAAGCGCAGACATCTTCGCTTCTGCAACGCTACCAATCCAGAAATAGAGCTTCGTGTGTCATTTCTGCATATCGTGGTTTAGCTCCTCCAAGTGTGTGATGATTTAGGGCCTTCGCTTGAGCAGTGGAGGGGCCCATGCACGTCTTTAGGAATTCCCCTTCCTCCGAACTGAACTGAGCTCACCTCAGATTTAGAGATATTTATCTTGAAAGCAGACACCAGTGCTTGTCAGTGTTGTACCTCGTCCAGCAAGTCTGGCAGGAGGCTAAGTGGGTTGAATAAGGCTACCAAGATATCATCTGCAGACATGCAGTCTCACACATATTTTGTAGGCGCCTTTGAGATCGTTAATCCTTTGACAATGATGTGTGTATCTGGGGTTTGGAGGCTGTGCAGGCCTAAGGTTGATGAGCGCAGTTAGTGCTCTTCCACGTGCTGTGATATTGCTTTAATGACAGGCTGGGAAGATGGATTTAAAATGTCGGAAGGTCAAAGTGCAATTGCTTAAGTGACTGTATATCTTTAAGGCATGGTACTTTCGCTGTTGTTTTGTTTTCTATCTTTGTAAGGCGTTTGTGCACCTTTCAATATTGTAAATTGTCGCTCCAACCGATACTCGTTGCTGTTATGCATTTCTGCGTCAAGTTTTCATATAATTACAAAATGTCAATAAACGGATTAAACAAAATCAGGGTTTTGGTAGCTAGCATGGAGCCATTTGTAACATGTTGACAAACAACAAAGTGAGAGAGGAAATGGTCGAATTAATCTAAGCCATTGGCGATCATTCAGGGGTGATTTCCAGCCCATCATTGTTTACCTACTGTCCCTGTCTAAATGGAGACCTGCAAATTCAAATTAGCATTGGTCCTGTTGCAAGGGGAACTGTCCAGCCCAAACTGCTGGATAGGGTCCCCTTCAGATAGAAACACAGGGAACCCAAGGCTGGTGTAATATCGAGGGCTGTATCCCAGGGCGCAAGCAGTCAGGAGATATATGCCAGTTTACCCTGCTGAACACCTTTTCAGCATCTGGTGACAGCAACAAGATAATGGGTGCATTCTCTGGGCATTCTTCACAGTGGTGTAGGAATTGCCCTACATAAGCACCCAAAGCGAGGGCTGCCACCAAGCACAATGGGCTCGTGAACTGGCTCCCACTTCAGTTAATTAGCTGACTCTGGGCCTCCTATATCTGCAAATCTGCAGAAAAAGTGATAATAAATAACACTGTTTGGCAATACCTTGATAGAGTGGTGTGGGAGATGGATTGGAATGCATATCAAATTAAAAAGAGAACAAGAAATTATGAAAATTATTAAAAAAATATTAAAACATAGAGAGATGGTCAAACAGAAAATGTGAGCATGAGAAAGGTAAGAAGGAAAAAGTAAGCATAAGAGACAAAAGATGGGCATATAGAAAGAGAACAGAGAAAGATAGAAGAAAAGAAGGGTAAAAGGAAGGAAATAAGGAAGAAACTGAAAGGTAAGATGGAAAGGTGAAAGGTAGGGTGAAATAATGAGTGAGTGAAAGGTTGGATAAATGAACGTTTTAAAGGATGTTTGGAAGAGTCAAAGGAACAATAGATTAAAGAGTTAATAGATGAAAGGATGAAGTTGGAGATGGACAGATGGGGTTAAACCATTTGTATAGCACACTATTCACCAGTGAGGGTCTCAAGGTGCTGGAGGGGGGAGGGGGAGTAGCAGCTACTGCTCAAACAACCAGGTCTTGAGGTGTCTCAGTGAATGTAGAGGTGGGTGAAAGAATGGCTAGATAAATACATGAATATAGTCATGGTTGGATGTTTGAATGGATATAGAAGAATGGTTGGAAATGGGAATGGATTGACGGAGGGGGTAATGGATGATAAGATAGAAGAGTGAAAGGATGGCTTGGAAGATTGGTGGAAGTGCGATGAAAGGGTGAATAACTCTTTTAAGGAGGGTTGAGTTTGCTCACCTCACATGCTTGTTGTGATTGGAAGTTTGTTCAAGTGAGGGATATTTGAATGCTCGCCTACTCTCTTGGCTCTCTGACATGGATGATAAATATTTTTGATGTTGTCCCCTCATTGATTCTAAAATGAACATCCTCTGGGAGTAATTAACTCCTAACTTCACAATATTCCACCACAAACAATGTCCTCATTCGATCAACAAGCATTAAACATTCAACAAGGAGGATCACTGATCACTGTTAACACCAACAGTTCATGTATTGACACAGAAACCTACAACTTATACATTGATGTACTGACTTTATTAAAAATGTAATACAGCATTTTACAATATATCATACAGGGAGAAAAGTAGAGAATTCCTTTTCCCTCAGAAAACAATAACAATATAATTGATACTATCACAAAAAAACTCTAAAAACACAACATGAGAGTTAATGAAGACATTAAACTTTGACATTGAGTACCATAAACAATACCAAAGGCTATACAAAATCACCCTAATGTCTCGTAATTTATCAGCATTTAGGGTAAATTAAGAGCGGTGAGTTTATGGTGAACAGGCGACAACGTGTTTCGAAGAAATAGTATAGTTGAACCTTCTTTTTCCAAAAACATAAAACACTACTCTCGGTGATTAAAACATCTATGGTGCATTGTTCTTTAAAATCAGAATGCTATTTGGCCACTGGTACGTAGGTCTAAATTTCTATGTGAGAGAGCCAAAGCAGGTTTCACCTTTTGCATATATGCGCTTTTTTTTTTTTTTTTTTTTTGAAAACCTTTATTTATCGTATGCACATTACACAGCGTCTGCCTACAACCACTGCGGGCCGGCCGCTATGACAATTAATAGCAATGCATGCCATCTTGCGCTGCGGAAAGTCAAGAATAAGAACAATACGATGTAGCAATACAAGATGGCAGGAAAAGGAGAACATAGGTTTCATTTTATAATTTGCGGAAGTATCACAGAGTCGGGCCAGATAGCCAATAAGGCAAACTATACAGCAGGATATTCAATAGTGAAACGGTAATAATCCGGATATGAACGTGAGACATCACACGCAGGATACTCAAGTGTGGAGTTGCAGTACATACCATGCATCGCCCGCCCAAGAGGTATAACAGTGTAAGAGTTACAGTTCAGCCAATACATGTATAACAGGATGCGAGAAAGGCCGTTCCATAGCAGAGAAGGAAGGAGCTATCGTTACACAACAATACAAAACCTCACGGGAAGCCAGTCATGTAATTAGCGAAGTGCCCTCAAATAAAGGAGAAATGGACAATAAAAACCAGAACATATAAGCATGCAATGGCTAAGCAGGAGAGACGATATCATAACCAAAGATTCAATAATCTATGCATATAAAGATGAGCACTGAATGTAAGATCCTTCCCCAAAAGGCAAAACCCGACCCACAAGACGACACTGTTCACCAAATCGAGCACTGGACAGGACAATAGCATGTAATCGAGCGCATCGTTGAGAGGACAACAGGAGGACGCAACTTAAAAACAATCCCACCTAATCGCAGGGATCCGCTTACAACTCGATGAACATTGACAGTGTCATAGGACATATAAGGACACAAACAATAAACCTCCCAAGGAACCCAAGCCCCGGACTACTACCACAAAAAACATACAAAAAGGAAGAATTATAAAGAAGACGAAGAAAAGAAGAGAAAAGTGGGCCATAGAGACAAAGAAGAAAGGAACACACATCCCATCCCCACCCCCCACCCTGCATGCAGCGGAAGGCCACGGCCCACCCCCCCCATAGGCATGCCTGTCGCCCCAGAAAACCCCGAAAAAGGGAAAAGAGAGGAGGAGGGCCCCAGCCCCAGACACGCCCCCCCCCCACCCATCCTGAAAAAACAAGTAAGCCCACCACAAAGGAGGGCAAACAGCAGCGTAGAACCATCCCAATCACTTCAATACATCAGCAGAAGCCATGTCACAGTCCGGTACCAATAACAACCAGCAAATACGTAAACAGTCCAGGTTCAGCCTTGTCCGGTCCGAGTGAAGGCAGTAGGGCGTCGCACAGCAAGGTAGGGTAGGGTCAATGAGTCCACAGTCTCCCGTGGAACTGATGTTGCAGTTGGGAAAAGCAAGAGAGTCATTACAATAGTGCGACGCCATGACACACCAGCCGGCGAAGAAACGGAGGAATGCAAATCAGGAGCGGTAACGGGCAGCTGGAGGGCAAGAAAGTCAGTTGAAACATAGGCGCGGCGACATGATCCAAGTTCACAGTCCAGTTCCGCGTACTTCGGGGTGTCCTCAGCGTCGGCAGACCGGGGAAAATCGGGCTCCAGATCGATATTGTGGTCGTCAGCCATCGCACAACTCGCCGCCATCCACGGGTCCTCAACGGGCATCCAGCGGCAGCGCAAAAGGGAGTGGAAATTCGTGAGAGCCAGTAGGATGTCTCGCAGTGTAGGCGCATTCGCAACTCCACGGGTCATTGTAGCGCACATCTCGGCCAAAGACTTCCAGGGCAAAAGGAGAAAGCACGCACCACCGGTAGTAAATAAGCCAACCGCTACCCACAACAAAGGAGCGGGGCATAGCAGGCACACTCAAGACCACAATCTCTCATCACGGGACAGGGCGCTTACATGGCCGTCCGACTCCTCCCGTAGAGCAGAATAGCGAGGAGAGGCATCGGTCGCCAGCTGGTCCAGAGAGCGGGTGAAGCCTGGCAGTATTTCGGTGGATGTAGCAAAGGGTACGGTCGATAATAGGACCGGCGGAAACCTTTGTTGAGCCGGTCAGGGACGCCGGCACCAATCCCCGACCTTCAGTGTCTGACCGCGCCCAATCACAAGTCTTGGTCTGGGCAACCGGGTGAAGGCGGCCGGCCGGAGCCGATGTTATTCAATCGCGTTCCGGATGCAGCGTCACTCGAGGACCCGGCTCACACCATGCCAGGGCCAGGAAGTTCGAGACGGTGTATCTCGGCCGTCAGGGGCGGGTTCCGCGCCGGGACCACACAGCCGGGCTCCACGGACAGTCACACACACTTAGAAGCAATCGGGATGCAGGATCGTTGACAGGATGGCACGGGAGGCGAGGGCGGCCGGCGGAGCCGGTCGACTATGCGGCCATCTTGGTCGCCGTCTAGGCTCCTCCCCTTATATATGCGCTTTTGTTAGATGGAAACTCAGCTATTGATTTGACTGTATAGGTTCCTGGACCAGTTGCAAATTACGCTGTACTGGTCACCACCTAAGGTCAACTGATTAGGTTTGTCTTATTGCCGATTTCCCTTTGTGCACGGGGCGGTAAATTTGTAATTCAGATTTCATTATTTGCCCGTCTTTTCTGTGGGTTCTTTTCCTCCTATGGCCCTTTTCTTGACGCGTGCAGGGAACCAGCTTGATTTAAGTTCTTCCATTTTTTTGCTATGGTTGGTAAAACCCCTCCTTGATGCCCGAGAATATATCCTGAATAGTCAGGATAAAATGTATGTGGCTCCTACGGTCCTCGTCACAGACCTACTATTTCTGTGAATAATTTGGTATCTACGTTCAATAAGGAAACAGGACATTCAATCAATCAATCAGGGGAATTATAAGGGCTACTCACCCGTGAGGGTCTCAAGGCACTGGGGGGGAGCTAATCAGCTCTGTTCAGTCAAAGAGCCAGGTCTTGAGTGGCTTCCTAAAGATGTTCAGGGAGGGGGCGCATCTGATGTTGAGCGGGAGCTCGTTCCAGGTCTTGGCTGCAATGTAGGAGAAGGTTCTTCCATCTGTTCTGGCTCTGTGGATGCTCAGGATTTCGGTGAGAACAATGGATCTGAGGTTTCTTTTGGGTACGCGGAGGGAGATTCTCTCATTGAGGTATTCGGGTCTGGTGTTGTGGATACATTTGTAGGCGTGGGTGAGTATCTTGAACGTGACTATTCTTCTCGACAGGGAGCCAGTGGAGGTTTCGTAGGTGTTGAGTGGTGTGCTCGTGTTGAGGGATGTCGAGGATGAGTCTGCCTGCGGTGTTCTGTATGGTCTGGAGTTTGCAGATAAGAGACTTGTTGATCCCGGAGTGGAGGGCGTTGCTGGTGATGAGCGTGTGAGTGACAGCTTTCCTTGATTCATGGGGGATCCATCTGAAGGTCTCGGAGGGTGTTGAAGCAGCTGGAGGCGACGGCATTGACCTGTCGGGTTATGGAGAGGGAGGAGTCAAGTACAATGTTGATGTTTCCAGTGTGGTTAGTGGGTGTGGGGCGGCTGCCGAGGGCTGTCGGCCACCAGGTGTCATCCCAAGCCAAGGGGGAGCGTCCGAGGACTTCTGTCTTCTCCGAGTTGAGTTTCACGCAGTTTCTGCCCATCCAGGATGCGATATCCTTCATTCCTTCCTGGAAGTTGAATCTGGTTGTGATTGGGTCCTTGGTGAGGGTGAGGATGAGCTGGATGTCTCCGGCGTAGGATACTATGCTGAGTCCATGCTCTCTGACGATGGTGGCGAGGGGATCCATGTAGATGTTGAAGAGCGTGGGGCTGAGCGATGATCCTTGGGGCACTCTGCAGTTGTTTTCCGTTGGTTCGGAAAGGAAGGGTGGTAGTCTGACTTTTTGGGTTCTGCCAGTGAGGAACAAGCAGATCCAGTCGAGGGCGGTTCCTTGTATGCCAGCGTTGTGGAGTCTGGCGGTGAGTGTGCGGTGGGAGACAGTGTCGAATGCTGCAGAGAGGTTGAGTAGGATCAGGGCTGCAGTGTGTCCTTGGTCGAGGAGGATATGGATGTCATCTGTGGCCATGAGTAGGGTGGTTTCGGTGCTGTGGTTGCTGTGGAATCCGGATTGGGAGGGGTCCAGGATGGTGATTGCTTCAATGAATTTGGTTAGTTCTGTATTGACGGTCTTTCCTGTCACTTTGGCCCTGAAGGGGAGGACGAAGATGGGTCGGTAGTTCTTGAGGTCAGTGGGGTCTGCTGAGGGCTTCTTGAGCAGGAGTCTGACTTCTGCGCGTTTCCAGTCGTCGGGATATGTGCCGGTCTTGAAGGTGGTGTTGATGGTGTGTCGTAGTTCGGGCACAATGGCAATGGCGGCTCTGTGGAAGATGTGCGGGGCGCAGGGGTCTGTGGGGACCCCTAAGTGGATGCCTTTCATGATCGAGGAGGTGTCTTCAGTGGTGACTGGGGTCCAGGAGGAGGTGGTGGGCTGGCTGGTGTTGCTGGAGCAGGAAGTAGATTCAGAGTTGGGTGTCTGGTTGTTGAAGTTGTCGTAGAGTGCCTTAATTTTCAGACGGAAGATGATTTTCAGATGGAAGACTTGAGTCACAATCAGTTGGGTCCTTGTCTGGCTTTGAAATTACTATAACCACCACATTCAGCATTGAGTCCGGCAGGGAATTGGATTATCCAAAGAAGTGGAACTGCCTATCCAGTCATGGGACTAGTGGCGCGCAGAATATCTTTTAGAAAGCCATCTTAACACCATCGGAAGAAGGAGCTTTAACTAGCTTTAATCAGTGTATGAACCAAATCACTTCCTCAATTGAAAGTAGAGCTTTTATTGCCTCATTGTGGTCAATTTTGAGTTTGAAACCCAGATTGAACCATAAATATTCATCACTTATATCAGCAGCAGCCACTGACTCATAATCATAAACGTTTGGATAGAATATTTGGATGAGTTCAACAATTTCTTTGACCTCCCTGGGACTGCACTGATATAAGCCCACCCACTCTTTTGCCAGATCCCTAATATGTTTTTCCTGGCCAGAACATGGTGTAGTTTGCCTTTCACTTGGGCCCTAAACACCACAAACTGTTGCCATATTTTTGGGAACAGTGTTTGTGTGTTCTTTACTTCATCGTTGCCAGTTGCAGTTTCAGTTGGCAACTAATATCTAGTAGCTTTTTAGCATGCCACCAGAGACATAAATGATTCTCTCAATTACAACACGAATTGTAGCCTGAAGAAAGCACACATTTGCTTCATTAGGTCCATATACTACAGGTTATGCATGCACAGTGGAGTTAACAGCAATCATTAGGCTTAGATATTGGCCTGCTGTGTTAAGCCTTGGCATTATTATGGATATTTTGAGAGAATAATGGAGCAACTGTTGCCTTCTTTAAATGCCTGAGGAGAAGTACTCTTGTGGAAGCTATTTTGTTTTCAGTTTAGGCCAATCGCCTATGATCAGGTGTGTGTGCCTCCCAAAAACAGCAAATATCCTCTGCCATTTCTCTTAAAAGAATGAGCGCAACAAAGTCTTTTAGCTAAAGCATTCAGACTTAAATTCTTAAGGATTATATGAGTAGGCATCTAGAGTCAGCCCTACAAGTTGGTCAATGTTGTAGGTTTGTATGTCTCACAGTATCTAGACTGAATAATCCTTCTTGCCACAGATCGCACATAACGTGTGACTGCTCCCTGTCCCCCCAGCTAGGTAATGCATCCTTCGCCTGCTTATCCCCAAAACCAAAAGTAAAACTCAACCAAGAAAACCTGGAACACAATTATATTTTCTTTCCACCAATTTGAAATAATGGAACCTGTTGTAGAATGATAAGGTTGTAGGATGCTGTACCTTGAATAGTTTCCTCCTTCTCTCCACCTTCACCCACCCAGTTTGCTTAGAACTTGCTAGTGAGGTAGTCATGGACAACAAGAGACGCTTCACTCAACTGTCCTTGGTACCAGTGTCTGCTGCATCACTTCTGCTTTTGTTCTTCTGACTGTCACTGATTCTTTGAACTTCTTGCTAAGCTTCCATCATGGCTCTCTCTTGTTCTTGGTCTGGCAGATGGCTCGCTCTTCTTTTTTGGGGCCTTTTGCTAGATGGGACATGTTTCTTTCAATCTGAGTAATGTGGGGTTTTCAGGACTATGATATTTTTGGTCTCCAAGCTATAGAATTCCTTTCACTTCCAAGGGGGTCTCGACATAATGTTTAGCTCTCTCCCAAAAGAATATCTGTATGAAGTGTTGTGGCTAGGAAGGAAATCGGGCACTCTTTTAAAGTCTCTCATTTTACTTAATTGGGCTGCAGTCAGAACATGGATTAATTGAAGTGTATGCCCATTAAATATAATAGCATCATTGGTCCTATCCCAGTTCATGACCTCTTCTTGTTCATAGTATTAAGATATTAAATTTATAATAAGGTTTGAGCGGGAGATTCTAGTCATGTATTAGGGCCCAGTGGAGTCAGGTGCGTGCTGGTCAGTTTGCAATGTGTTGCAAGAGACCAGGTTTCTGCAGAATGTTTGAATCTCCTGCCCCTCAGTGTTCTTGGGCAGACCCCATACACGGACGTTGTTGTGGCAGAATCTATGCTTTAGGGCTATTTGCTTTAAGAGGAGCTCATTAGATATGTCTTCCAGCTCTAGGAGCTGGTTACCTAATAAAGGCATGCTGCTCTTCAGTTTGGTCATCCAATATTCCGTCCATGTCATTGATATCTGGCTTTGTTTCTGCCTGAAAATGGCGTTGGCAGATCTTTGTGATTTGCATAGAGTTATGTGGAGGTCTCTCAGGTGCTTGTTGCCTCTGCTACGCTTGGCATTCTTCACTGCAGACATGTTTGCAATTATTGGATCTCTGCACCCCCTTCTTGTTGTTGTGGAGGAATATAGTTTGTTATATGGGAAGTTACTTAAGTGTTGTCATTCCACCAGTGTATTCCCAAATGAACTACTTGGAGTGTTTACAGCTTGGCTTGTCAACTTGTAGTATTTACGTCACCCAGTTTAGGAAAAATCAACTCCATCTTCCTGAGTGGAGTCACATTCCTGTTCATAGCCACCGTCTTAGATTCTTCTCCATCAACACATCTGGAGCAATAGGAGGAGAAAAAGCCAGGCCGCCCCCCACTCAACACACTGTAAACAACAAGAGGCCTGACTGGATTTAAACACCTATTACTAACAACTCGACACTAGAGGGGTTACCTGTATTTTTTATACTCCCTCATAAAAGCGATCCCTATCGCTAATCAAAGTGTCATGGCGTTCCAATTTTAACAAAAATGTCAGTACCGCATCATAGGACCACTCCCACCCAAACATAAGAGAATGTGAGAGAGGAGAGAAAGCACCTCACGGTCGTAACACCAAGGGGGTTGCTGGTTGATACTCACTAGCACACCCACTTATCATCAACGGTTACTTTCTCTCCATACATAATGATGGGAATTAGATCTTTATTCTCACATGGTCCAGTGGGCACTTGTAGTGACATTATGCACTGACAGTTCATTCACATTTAGGTTTCATTGTCTTCGTCCTTTTCTTCAGGTTTTCAAGATTTTCACGATAGAACACACACTTTTCTTTACTTTTATGGAGAGAAAGTAACCGATGATAAGTGGGTGTGCTAGTGAGTTCCAACCAGCAGCCCCCTTAGTGTTACGACCGTGAGGTGCTTTCCCTCCTCTCTCACATTTTTTATGTTTGGGTGGGAGTGGTCCTGTTAGACCTGGCCCATTGGCGTGAATCTCCCTTCCATTTTTCGCTGTTGCCTCATGTGTTTTTCCTGATGTTAGATGCTTTGGGCACTGTGCCACTGCTGTCCAGTGCCACAGTGCAAGTGTTCCCTATTGTAAAAGTGATGTATGGATTAGTGATTCCATGATTGGCTGGTTTGTTTTATCTGTCAGACCCTAGTACAGTGCACCAGGAGGGCACTGTACTAGGTGCACATGCTGCTAGTGGGCTTGTAGCACTGGTTGTGCCACGCATAGAAGCAGCTTGTAAAAGTGTGTCTAAGGCTTGCCATTGCAGAGCCTGTGTGCAGTCTGATACTGCCATGCTGACTGGGCAAGTGCACCCACTTGCCAGTCCCTAAAACTTCCCTTTTCTTCATATCAGACACTACTATGGTAGGCCCAAGGGCAGGGTGCATTGTAAGTATCAGGTAGGACATGCCCTGGTGTGTGTGGCATGTCCTAATGGTGAATTACAGCCATTTTCGTTTTTCACTATTGCAAGGCCATCTGTTCCCCATAGGCCAGAATGGGCAGTTAGATTAATACATCTTATAATCCTAACTGACTCAGGGAACTAGGTGGAAATTTGAGTTTAGTATGCTTGAAGAATGATAAAATACATCTTTTAGTGAAGTTGGTTTCAACATTCGTTGTTTGAAAATATAAAGTAGGTATTTTCTTGACTAACTATCCAAGCCTGCCTCTGCTTGGTTGTGTATTCTTTGTCTGGAGTTTGAGTGACAGGAGCTGGGGGATTCCAGGAGACAGGGTGAGTCAGCCCAGTGGTGAATAGAGAGATCTGCATCTAGATGGGAGCGAGGCGTTGCACCTGGGACCTGAATAGGACTGTGCCTTCCCTCCACAATGCTGGCTCCACCTCCTGTGGTGCGTCTGATGTCCCTGCCCTGAACTGTGAAAGGAAAGAAGGAGTCATGTAATCAGAGTGGTCCAGGACTGACCAAAATTGATTTAAACTAGGCAAAGGCCTCTCTGCCTTCAGAGAACAAGGAGAAACCCAAACCCCAGAACTTTAAAACACTTTTGGACAACACGAAGAAACCTTTGCTAAGGAGTAAAACCAGAGAGACTATCCCTAAGCTGAAGTGCTGCTTAGGGTATTGGCCTGCAGTGGTTGCCTGACTGCCAAAGAAAGGAGAAAGGAACTTTGTGTATGCTTTATTCAACTTGTGAAGGATCTCCAAGGGCTTGAGAGAAGAGCTTGCCTCGTGCTGAAGTCTTTGGGACAACAAACTTCAACCACAGCTCCCCAAAAGTTCTTTGTAAATGCCTGTAGCTGTTTTGGGCCTTCTGAGGGACTGCGTGACGCAAGTAGCTGGAAGCGCGACTCACGAAGAAGAAGCGCGTCGCCGTCGCAGCCGCTGCCGTCGCATCACTGAACAAGGATGTCGCCGCTGTAACTGCTGCATTGCACTGCAGAAGCACCTTGCATCCACGGAGAAGCGTGCTGCCATCGCATTGCTGTTGTTGCATCACTGAACAAGGGTGTTGCCGCTGCAGTTGGCGTATCGAGTGGAAGAGTCTCGCATATTCGGAGAACTGTCGCCAATGCCTCTGTCGACGCATCGCTGAACAAGGGTGTCGCCGCTGCAGCTGTCGGATTGAGTCGAGACATCTCGTAAAATCGGAGGAGCTAGTTGCCCAAGAAGAAGACGCCATCTTTGTTTCTTTGCACCGGATCTTCAACGCATCACTGTCTTTGCGTGTAAGAAACTACCACCTCACCATCCCTGAAATACTTTTGTTGTAGAAGCGTTACGCATCTTAAGGTACATTGACTCAAAGTGTTGCATTTTAAGATCTAAACAGAACTAAGCTAATTCTGCTAAAAATTGTGGATTTTTGTCGTTTGTGGTCTTGTGTTAAATCTATATAAAAGAATACTTATTTTTAATATACATTTTGTGTGGTGTCCATCTGTAGTGTTGTCACTTGATTACTGTATGTGCTCACAAATGCTTTACACACTGCTCCTGAGATAAGCCTGTCTGCGTGTGCCAAGCTACCAAGGAGGTGAGCAGGAGTTATTTAGGAGTCTACCCCCTTACCCTGACTAGAGGCAAGGGTCCCTATTTGTTACAAGTACCTACCTGTGCCAACTAGAGACCCCCAAATCTAACATTGGTGGTCAGCGGTAAGGATTCCGGAATTGCATTTGTGACTCATGTATAGTAATTGGTGAACACTACTAGTGAGTGCAGACCAAAACGCAACCACATACTTTTGGTGGATTTCTTTTTGGGATTTTCTATTTTTGCCAAGTTTACCCATCATGGAGAGAGCAGAATCCATAGCCTTTTTTGATTTTGAGTGGGAAGAGGAGAAACTGGAAAGCTACAAATTAAGGCAGCTGAAGCACTTCTGCAAGAAATGTAATGTTCCAAATATTGGGCTCTCCAGGAAGGAGGAATTCTACAAGGCGCTGAGAGCCTGGGTAGAAGCAAGGAATACCCCTGAGAATGAGGAAGGGGAGAGAATGCAGATTTGAAGCTGGAAGGGCGATTGGGCCCAGGAGGGAGGAAAACACCTTCCCCCGCAGGTAGCAGTGTTTCTGCCAAGAGTCAGTCCTCAGAGGAGCTGGAGGATAGAGAGAAATGTCGGAGGCATGACATGGAGCTGGCCAAGCTCAAATTGAATGGGCAACTGGATTTAGAAAATAGGAAATTGGCCCTAGAGGAAAATAAAATGCAGTTGGATCATGAAAAAAGTTTGAGGGAGTTGGAATTGAAAGCCAGGAGCTTAGTGATTACTCCCTCTGGTGGCAGCACACTCCTTCAATGCCTGTTGAATCTAGAGTGTATATTCCTAAGGATGTGGCTAGAGAGTTTTATGAGAATGATGACATTGGACAGTGTTTCAAGGTTTATGAGGTAGCTATGTCTTCCCACCTGGTCCCTGAGGAGGATTGGGGAGCGGGGTTATGGGGGCGGTTCCTTAGTGAGGGCCGAGATACACTGTTAGACTTGCTTTCTGATGTCCATAATTCTTATAGCCACATGAAAGATGCATTAATGTCCAGGTATTGTTTGACTCCTGAATTGAATAGGCGGAGGTTCAGAGGTTGCAAGAAGATGGAGAGCAGTACCTGGGTGGAATTTGTCACATTTTTTTGCAGGGCATTGGATGGTTGGGTAAAGGGCAGCAAAGATAATGATTTTCAGGGGCTCTTTGATTTGATTGCATGGGAGCACTTGTCAAGCAATTGTTTTCCAGAGCTGCGCCATCACCTGATTGATAGTAGGCTGACTAACCCTAATAAGCTTGCTGAAGAGGCGGACTCCTGGGTGAGCACCCGGGTCCACAAGGGTCACGTGGGAGACTCAGTCAAAGGTGGGCAGGGTCCCCAGCAGAAGAGTGGGGGAGACAAGGGTAAATAGGGGGAGGTCCAGAAAGGGCCCCAAAGTAATTCCCAAGGGAACCAAGGGAAAGTTTCCCAGCATCCCCTGAGAGAAAGCAAGGTGCCTGAGAGGTAACCCTGTTCACCAGTGGCCCCTGAAGTGTTACAAGTGTGGGTACCTGGGTTATAAGGCGAATGATCCACGGTGCCCCCAGTTTGGAAAAACAGCACCCACTGGTGCTCCACCTTGGCTGATGGCGAGTATAGCCTTGGGTGGAGGAGATTAGTGTCCAAGGTGGGTGGGGTCCCGCAGAGATGTCCCTTGTCTCTTTAGGAGACTGTGAGGTAGTCCCTGGGACCCAGCTGCCCAACAACACTAAGAAATATGGGCAGGGGGTGACCATCAATGGCCATAAGGTGGAGGCTCTTAAAGACAAAGGAGCCAGTGTGACAGCTGTCAAGTGCCAGCTGGTGTCTCAAGAGCAGATTGTCCCTCATGCATTTTGCTGAGTTGTTGCCGCCGACAACAGAGAGCCATTGTCTAATGGCTAAGGATCCCTTTGAGTGGGGGGGTCTCTGGTACTCTTCATGTAGCTGTGAGGCCCACCATGCCTGTTGACTGTTTGTTGGGAAACGATTTGGAGAGCTCAACTTGGGGAAAGGTGGAGCGTAGTACTCACTTGGAGATGTTGGATCTGCCTGACTTGGCATGTGTGACCACACGGTCAATGGCAGCCCGTAGGGGTGCTCAAGAGGACCTGGAGCCTGAGAGGGAGGCCCAGGGACCTGCCTTAGAGAGAAGAGGCAGGGGCGCGGGAAACCAGCACTGAAGTTCTGATAGTCCAGGAGGAGGTAGACCCTGAGGCCGATGCCCTGGAGCCTACAGGGGAACTGGTAGCTGAACTGGGGGACCTGCCTGAGCTGATCCATTGGCAGCACGAAGGAGGACCCTCCAGAGAGAATGCCCTTCTCTTGTGGGTTTGTGGTAACAGGCTGCAAGCCAGGCAGCAGGTGATCAGTCTGGATCACATTGGATGTACTGGGAGAATTGTCTCCTGTATAGTGAGCCTAAGGTTGCTGAGCCTGGGTCAGCCCGTGTACTGGTGGTCCCCCAGCGCTTCAGAGCCTTCCTACTGGGGCTGCCTTATGATGTGCCATTGGCAGGATATTTGGGGCAGGACAAGACCTTTGAGAGCCTTGTCACCCACTTTCATTGGCCCCAAAGGCGCAAGAGTTCAGACACTCATTGCCAGACATGTGAGATTTGCCAGGCAAATGGAAAGATTGGAAGGAAGCAGAAGGCTCCTTTCCGGCCGTTCCCTGTGGTTAGCACCCCCTTTAAGCAGGTGGGTATTGACTTTGTGGGGCCACTCGATCCCAAGAAAGCCATGGGCAACAGGTTCATCCCGGTGTCGGTGGACCATGCCACCTGGCACCCGGAAGCCATACCTTTGAGGACAGTGACGGCCCCTGTGGTAGGACGGGCACCAATGGGAATTTTCTCACGAGTAGGATTCCCTCGAGAGGTAGTGTTTGACCGAGGTACTAACTTCATTTCCAAGTATATGAAGTCCCTGTGGCTGGAGTGTGGGGTAACTTACAAGTTTACCACTCCTTACCACCCCTGAGGAAACGGGTTGGTTGAGAGATTCAACCAAACCCCGAAAGGCATGATTATGGGTCTTGAGGAACTTATGAAGCGTAAGTGGGACGTCCTCTTACCATGCCCGTTGTTTGCATACCGTGATGTGCCACAGAAATCTCTAGGGTTCAGTCCCTTAGAGCTTCTCTATGGTCACCCAGTGAGAGGACCTCTGAGTCTGGTCAAGGAAGTCTGGGAGCAATCTCTCAGGTAACCTCCCCAGGATGTTCATAGCTACATGCTGGCCTTTAGGAACCAGACTAGGCATTTCAGACAACTCAAATTCAAATTCAAATTCAAAAAGCTTTTATTCGATTTGTACATACAAATCATACAAGCAGAAATACATGATTAAAATGTTAAAATCACCATATAATTGTACCAAGAAGGAAAAAAGGCTAAATACATCAAATTGGAAATGATCACGTCTCTATAGGCCAATATTATTGTAAAATACAGACATTCTTATATTGATTAGCTGGGGATCAGTAGGAGTTACTCACTAGACTTTTCATGGGGAACTAAACGTTTAAAATTATTAATAATCATTCGATACTGTGGACCACTTCATGTTTAGTAATACCTTACTACAGAAATTGATATAAAATTTTAAAAGTGGAGGCATAACTATACAGACAGGAGCGTAAAACAGTAATATCATCATAAACAGGTCCTGGCAGCTGTAAAGCATGAGTACAGACAGGTAAGTAGATAACATTATAATACAATACTTTTCCTGGCAGCTGTACATTTTAAAATAAAAGTAGCCAAAAAGAAACAAGTCTCCTCGTTCTCTGATGAAGATAAAAATATCAATGCTGTTTGTGTAGTACAAATGTTATATTTAATAAAGAGAGGTTTAAGGTATTTTATCCTAAAGTACTGATAAAATTTGCAAAAAAGCAAAAAATGGCAACTACTCTGCCTAGAGGTGCTATCGCATGGACAGGGTATATTTGAACTGGTTTTTATAATAGGAAAAGCAACCAAGTGGTGTACAATGCCTAATCTGACCCGTGTTAACACATACTGGTGAGAAGGGCGAGTCACAAATACAAGATAAGATTGTAGTCCGGGAGCTAGATTTAGGTCTTTATAAAATTTTATAGTAACATAATTACCAACGGTTTTGTCTCGTTCGGCCTTACGAAAATTAAGAAACGTTATACACGTGAGGAATGATCCAGACCTATACAGTCAAGGATAATATCCTTGGTGAATCGAGTCTCCGGTTTAGCCCAAATAGAACGCCACAATAAGAGTGGCCGAACTGCTGCCAAATCGGAAATATACTCGATCCCAACTTCTTCGTGGATCAGCTGAATTGAGGCAGAAGGGGGAACACATAACATTCTCCTTAAAAACTTGTTTTCCTCCTTCTGCAAAGAAATACCCTCACAGTGACCCCACACCCCTGCCCCATACAGAGCAGAGGAGACACAGCATACATTGTAAATGTTCATCATGTCTGGGATACTTCGTGAGCCGAGTTTAGAGGCAAAACGAAATATGCTACTAGTTGACCGTAACATTTTTGTTTTTATGGCCTCAAATTCCACATTCCAAGACCCTCTATTATTGTATGTTATTCCCAGATAACAAAATGACTTGACAGAAGTTAACTTTTCCTTGTCAAGGAAGAAAGTGTACTTTACCTGCTTGGCTGCCTGACCACATGACATTACATATGTCTTAGTTTTGTTCACACGAAGCCGCCTAGCTTGAATGAACTGCATAAAATTATCAATTAGGCGCTGTAGGCCCAACTGTGTTCGAGATAAAAGAACAGCGTCATCCGCATAAAGTAACAGCGGAACAGGTTTACCATCAATCAAAGGGGCGTCTGCTGGGATGTCGGTCAAAGATCGGTCGACACCATTAATAAAAAGGGAAAATAAAAGCGGAGCTAAAACACAACCCTGACGTATGCCCCGGGACACTCTAAAGAACGGGGTACATTCGCCAAGGGTGCCATAGCGGACTTTACATGAAAGTCTTTCGTACAATCTAGCTAAAAAGTACACTATTTCCCTAGGTGCCCCGGCATCAAGCAGAACCTCCCAGAGTATGTTATGGTTAACCAAATCAAAAGCGCTGCTCAGATCAGCAAAACATAAAAAGAGGTTGCCACTTTTAGCCACAGTATATTTACTGATTAAAAGGTCCAGATTTACGCATTGGTCCAGTGTACCCAGGCCTTTGCGAAAGCCGTATTGGACTCTAGTTAAGATGTTAAAATCCGTTGCCCAATCTTCTAGCCTCTTCAGCAAAATCCTACTCATCACCTTTACAGAGGCGTCCAGTAATGAAATAGGACGATAATTAGAGGCCTCTGCCTTGTCACCTTTCTTATGTAAGGGAATGATAATCGATTGACCCCAAGTAGAAGGAAATTCACTTTTGGCCGCACAATTAAAAACCCTCACCAAAATAGGAGCCCATAACGCTGTTTCGTCTTTGTATAAATCCAGCGGAACCCCATCGGGGCCCGGGGCCTTTCCTCCTTTACTTAAAGAGATAGCTTCCTGACATTCTTCTAGTGTTATAGCCATCGAAAGGGGCAACCATGGGTTTATAACTGGTGGGGATAACTCAGAGGCTGACCTTTCCGGATTAAAATTTTTAGAAAAATGATTAACCCAGTCACTACATGCCACGTATGAGGTCAGTTCTGGGACATTTTCTTTATTGAGAAACGAGCTATTAATTGTTTCCCAATAGAGTTTACTATTTTTGGTCTCTGCCGCCTCCCTCAACTTATCCCACGCCTCAGACTGCAGAACCCTTTTCCTTTTACTAATAGCTGTTTTATAACAGGCCCTGAGATATTGTATGTCCGTCTTAACACGTGGTTTAGTGCCTAGCGCATTCTTTAGGTCACGGAGGGCGACTATACATGTCTTATCGAACCACCCCTGTTTTGGGCCGCCATTAGCTAACGGGGACTTAGTAAAAATACCATCAATACAGCTATTCATGGATACAAAATAATCTATTAAGCCGCCAGAATCACTGTCATCATCTAAGAAATAATTAATTTGGTTCTTACAAAGCATAACGACCTCCTTCTGCTTAGCTTTGGAGTTTAAACCAGTCCATTTAACCCTCAGGCCCTTTGGTCTAACAGGCACTATATCAGTTGTACATTTACCCTCTGAAACTAATGAGGTACCGTGCCCCAAGAGGGTAACACGTAGACTGTTGTGGTCACTAAGACTTTCTTCATTCACGTACAAATCCGTGTAGGCTCCACTGCTGGACAGCAAAATATGGTCTATGAAAGAACATGCACCCCTGCCTGTAAATGTAGGGCATATAATTGCCTGGTTATTAACATTGCAATTTAACAGGGTCATATCTAGCATGACTAGCATATTATTTAAAGTGGAACCATAACTACAGTGTTGAAAATGGGGAGAGCCCTCCCTCCCCCCCTGATCTCCCCAATGGCTAATTGGTACTGCATCGAAACCACAGTTATTCACATTGGACAGACGACAGGGCTGCAAGTTAAAATCACCAGCCCAAACCACCTCAGCCTTTCTTTTCGAGATATCAAGAGCCTTATTGATTTCCCTTTCTAGAGGCAGTAAGATATCCCCCCTAGTAGCGTCAAAAATATTATTATAGAAATTAACAATAACTAAATCAATGTTCTTCCTGCACTCCACCCTAATAACTTGGCTGTATGTCCCCACGGTTGTGCTGTATTTAACTGTACATTCACACAGCTTGGTTGACATTAACAATAAAAGGCCCCCCTTAGCCCTGCCCGAGCTAGATTTAGTTGCTCTAAGGCAGAAGGATACATACCCTTCAATGTTAATGAGATCTGGACACCAAGTTTCCTGAAGTAGGATTAGATCGAAACCCTCCCCCAAAAAACTGGTCCAGAAGGGTGTACCTAATTTGCCGGTAAGACCAGCGATGTTCCAAGAAATAAGAGAAATTCCTTCTGGTTTACCAGGGTTACCACCAACGGATATCTCCAACTGATTTTCTGGTGGTGAAAAGGCAGGACCCTCTTCCCGAATGATGGTAGCTGAACTTAAGCTCGGACTAGCGGTAGTTATACATATATCAAAGCTACCTTGGTTACCTATGTACTGGGGAGGTATTGCTAGCGCCGACGTAGTGAATTCGTGAGGTACAGCAAGGGGTGTGGCAGAGGAAGAAGAAGAACGCTCCATATCAAGAAAGGGCTTAGGGATGTTTAAGTCCAGTTCGTCTAGAGGGCTAAGTCAATCTACCTCATCTAACGCGGCATATCTATTTGTGTGGGCGAATTGTGAAGACATTAGGTCTTGGGAGTGGGGCGGGTCCTGCCACATTTGTTGCCACGGGTGTTTATCTAATTGCGGTGGCTGGAAAGATTGCTGCCATTGATAAGCTGGCTGGTGTAGAGGTGGCGGAAAATGCAAAGGGTGTTGCCACTGTACTCTAGCTTGCTGCATAGGAAAAGGTAAGGCATTTGATACCTGCTGCTGTAAATTAACATAATGTGGGAAAGGAGGGGGCGGATAAGGTGGTTGCAGCCAAGGTTTAACGGCTTGCTGTTGAAAAAACCCCGGTCCACTATTACTTTGAAAAGTGGGGGGGTTAGGTCGTGCGGGATTTGGTAAAAAATGTGACAGAGGAAGTGGTTTAATTTGGGTCGCAGGACCACTGTTAGGTGCATTACATACATAACTAGCTGCCCCTACATCCCTGAAATTGACAGTTATTACGTCCCCTACTATTGATTTCTTACTTCTACCCACCCAATCCCCTCTCCGAACGGTAAGAATTTCGCCGTTCATGCTATTAGGTAGAGGTTTATGTAGATGGAGCCATTGAGCACATTTGTTTCTAAGCTCCGTAAACGTTTCTTTTACTCCCTCTTTCAATGGGGGAACAGCTGTCAACACAACAACAAAAGGAGAAACCTCTGGTGGTAGATTGATGGACCTAAAACGTGCCTGCTTCGGTTTAGGCCCTTCAGGTTTATTTGTAGAAAGAGGTACAGTGATTGAATTAGGTTTCCCTGCTACTTCTTTGGATTGAATAAATGTAGTGGCAATATTAGCATCAACAGAGTGTTGAATCGCCTGAACAGGAACACTCTCCTTTGTAGTCGGTACAGTTATTGGTTGAACGAGGTTGTTCACTATTTGCGACTCAAGAAATACTGAGTTCCCTGGGGCTACGCTACCTTGGGCTTTATTTAAAGCATCCTTAGGGGACCGGATACTCGTTAGGCATTCAGAGACTAAATCTGTAGTCCCTTGCAATTGAACATGCACTTGTCCTTGCTTATTTTGTGGCCATTTGGAGTGTATTAACGAAGTAAGCCTATCTACTTTAGAAATTAAAGGTTTGATTTGTGCTGCTAAAGTGGCTTCAAGATCTAGTTTTAAATCAGTAACCATATTTTGCACCCAGCACGGGATGCCAGATATCTTTTGTGGGGTGGGGGAAATCAAATTGTGATTCCTAACTGGTGCTTTTGTTTTACTTTTACCCTTTGATGTAACCTTAGGAGGGTTAGGTGCCCTTCTCCGATGAACACTGGGTACAGGGGCTGTTTCCACATCATTAAACCCACTCGGACTCGGCTCCTCTTTATCGGGCGACTGACATGATTCTAGATCTGGTGTAACCTCCAGGTCTTCTAAAGATGGATCCGAGTCAGATTGGGCAACCGATAAATCAACAGTATTCGGTACTGTCGGAACGCTATTAATAGGCAAGGTTATAGGTAAAGAGCAATTATTCAGAGTCTGCATAGCAGGGGATTTAACCTTTGCCAAAGGGCCCAGGGATGAGCGCCTGGCATTAGCAAGATCCATAGATACTCTTTTTTCCAATAATACAATACTTTGATCGATAGTCTCGTGCACGCGTGAAATGAAGAGATCAATAGGTCCTGTCACCTGGGCTACCGCCGTAGCTTTTTTTGCACAACTTCGAGTTCTGCTACGTAAGGTCGACATTTTAGACAGTTAAGATTATCAAGGGTGAAGACACAAGAGTTCTGGGCCAGGGCCGTCCTCTGCCGTCCTTGAACGGCCTTAAACGGCCCGCTCTTTGCCCGGTCTTCGCCCCGGTAGTCGCCCCGCGCGCGTCCCGCGTCGCGGTAGAACTGAGGCCAGTAATGAAGGCGAAGGTTGGGGGCGTGGCCGCCGGGGGAAGAGGCAGCAGCTGTGAGCCGCTGAGGCTGCTGGACCTCGCAGTCCCCCGGTAGGCTCCACGCACAGACTGTAGTTTGAATCCTCAACCTGGGAGCGCGTGACACACCACGGACTGTGGATCCGCTCACACCAGGGAGGACGAGGCAAATGGAGCGTTGAGCGGCACCCGCGGAGCGGGTGTCGCGAACAGTAGCAGAGGATGGCAGAAAACAAAACACACAGCACGAGTCTGGCTCCTCTCAAGATGCAGGTAAGCCCAGAAAGCGCCAAATGACCAGGGAACCCAGGCGATGTTAAAGCGAAGGCTGGGGGCGTGGCCGCCGGGGGAAGAGGCAGCAGCTGTGAGCCGCTGAGGCTGCTGGACCTCGCAGTCCCCCGGTAGGCTCCACGCACAGACTGTAGTTTGAATCCTCAACCTGGGAGCGCGTGACACACCACGGACTGTGGATCCGCTCACACCAGGGAGGACGAGGCAAATGGAGCGTTGAGCGGCACCCGCGGAGCGGGTGTCGCGAACAGTAGCAGAGGATGGCAGAGGATGGCAGAAAACAAAACACACAGCACGAGTCTGGCTCCTCTCAAGATGCAGGTAAGCCCAGAAAGCGCTCACTGAGGCAAATCTCGAAGCCAGCCAGGAGGCGATGAAGCGGTGGTACAAACCGAATGCCACTGTGGTAGAGCTTCAGCCTAATCAGAAAGTATGGGTCATGGCCCCAGTGCAGCCCTGTGTGCTCCAGGATAAGTGGACCAGACCATTTGAGGTTGTGGAGCACAAATGTCCAGTTACCTACTTGGTGGACTTGCGGTCTCCCAGGAAACCCTTGAGGGTCCTGCATGTCAAACGGCTGAAGCCCCACTTGGAGAGGTCCTAAGTGGGCATGCTCCTAGCGACAGATGCAGAAAGGAGAAGGAGACAGAGCCTCTTCCTGACCTCCTGTCTGCAACAGAGCAAGATGGGCCAATGGATGGTGTGAACCTCTCTTCCACCCTGACCCCTGAGCAACAGAATGACTGCCCACAGTTGCTGGGACAGTTTTCTGATCTGTTCTCCCTGGTCCCTGGTGTCACCGACTGGTGCATCCATGATGTAGACACTGGGAATAGTCATCCTGTGAAGCATAAATCTTACAGGGTGACTGACAGGGTGGGAGCTTGCATCAAAGAGGAGGTCGCAAAGATGCTTGCGTTAGGGGTGATTGAGTCCTCTCACAGTCAATGGCCCAGCCCAGTGGTCTTGGTCCCAAAGGCTGCCGCACCGGGTGACACACCAGAACTCTGTTTCTGTGTGGACTACCGAGGGCTCAGTTCAGTCACGAGGACTGATGCGCACCCCATCCCCAGAGCTATAGAGCTCATTGATCGGCTAGCGGCTGCACGGTACCTCAGCACGTCTGACCTAACATCTGGGTAGTGGCAGATCACGTTGACTGATGGGGCAAAAGAGAGGTCAGCATTCTCCATACCAGATGAGCACTTCCAGTTCCGGGTTATGCCCTTTGAGATGCATTTGATTGACCAACCTTTCAGAGGTTGGTCAACCAGGTGTTAGCTGGACTGGACGAGTTCAGTGCAGCCTACCTGGATGACATCGCAGTGTTCAGCAGCAGTTGGGAAGAACATCTGCGCCACCTCTGGGAAGTATTGATGGCGCTGCGGAAGGCAGGCCTCACAATCAAGGCAAGCAAGTGCCAGATCGGGCAGTGTTCCATGGTGTACTTGGGACACCAGGTTGGGAGCGGCCAGGTGACGCCCCTACAGCCCAAGATTGACACCATCCTACCTTGGGAGCCCCCCAAGGCCCAGACAGAGGTGAGAGCCTTTTTAGGACTCTCTGGGTATTACAGGAGGTTTGTCAAGGGGTATGGCAACATTGTTGCACCCTTGACCGAGCTTAATTCCAGGAAGCAGCCCAAAAAAGTGATTTGGACTGACACCTGTCAGAAAGCTTTTGAGGCCTTGGAATCTGCCATGTGCACGGCACCTGTGCTCCTGGCACCCAACTTCTCCAGAGAGTTTATCATTCAGACAGACGCTTCAGAGCATCGTGTGGGGGCTGTTTCATCACAGATGAATGAGGAGGGCCTAGATCAATCCGTCGCCTTCATCAGTAGGCGGTTACTTCCATGGGAACAGAGGTGGAGTGCTATTGAACTACCGTCCAATTTCCCTCCTCCCCTTCCTTAGTAAGGTCTTGGAGTCTCATGTCACCCAGACCCTTACTTCTTTTGTGGAGGACTCCTGTGTTTTGGACCCCCAGCAGGCGGGATTCAGACCAGCACACTCCACAGAAGCAGTCATCCTCTCTGTGATGGACGAACTCCGCAGGGGCGCTGACACCAACACCTGTCAGGCCCTGGTCCTTTTGGATCTGTCAGCCGCCTTTGACACGGTCGACCATGACATCTTGGTCGACCGTGTCGGAGAGGCTGGCATCCAGGGCACTGCCCTGGACTGGGTGCGCTCCTTTCTGACCCACCGCCATCAGGCCGTCAGACTGTCTCAGTTTTCTGCCTCTCAAGTCGAGCTGACCTGTGGTGTCCCTCAGGGCTCTTCCCTATCCCCTCTTCTTTTTAATTTGTATTTGGCCCCATTAATCCGTTCCCTCCACTGTTTTAATGTCTCCGCATTTAATTATGCGGACGACATTCAATTGGTTTTCACCATTGACTCTGGGCCCGAATCTATCTCTACCTTTCAAAATGCCCTTTGTTTCATCAGTGATTGGATGGGTGCAAACCACCTGAAACTTAACCCCGACAAGACCGAGTTGGTGCTTGTCGGGGGACCCTCCAATCCTTGGCATTCTTCCTTCTGGCCGGCTAGCCTGGGCTCCCCGCCTTGTCCGGTCAACTCAGCAAAAAGTCTGGGTGTTGTCATCAGCAACGATCTATCGATGACACCCCAGATTAGTGCTGTAGTCTCCTCTAGTCATTTCCAGCTCAGGAAGATACGTAAGATCTCGCGCCTACTCACCACCGATGCCCTTATTTTGGCCCTACTTGCGTTAGTCATGTCTAGGCTTGACTACGCGAACGCATTATATGTAGGCATCCCTGCTTATCAACTTAGGAGACTACAGCTGATCCAAAATCAGGCCGCCCGTCTGATTTATCACCAGCCGAGAGACCAACATGTCCAACCGCTTCTAAAGGACCTCCACTGGCTTCCGGTCTCTGCCCGTTGCAAATTTAAGCTGGGTTGTATCACCTTCAAATCCCTCTCTGGTCAGGGCCCCGTTTTCATTTCTTCCCTGCTACATCATTACGTCCCCTCCCGTACTCTCCGGTCCTCCCACATGGCTTTTTTATCTATCCCCAGATTCAAGCGGAAGAAACACGGTGGCCTTAGGTTCTCCTTCCTAGCCCCGTCCTTTTGGAATTCTTTACCTCTCCCGCTTAGGTTATCCTCTCCCTATTCTAGTTTCAGATCTTCCCTTAAAACTCATCTTTTCACTGAGGCCTATAATTAACTTTTGTTTCACTGTTATGTTAGTTCTGTCTCTCTCTGCTCTCTCCGAACAGCGCCAAGAAACCTAATGGTGTTAGCGCGCTCAACAAATTAATTTAACATAACATAACATAACATAACAACGTGAGGCATTTGCTGTGGTCTGGGCACTGTAGAAGCTGAGACCATACCTATTTTGAATTCACTTCCGGGTTCAGTCAGACCACAGGCTCCTTTGATGGCTGATGCAGATGATGGGTGAGAATCCAAAACTGTTGAGGTGACCCATTTCCCTACAGGGGATGGATTTCACAGTGGAACACCACCCTGGTACAGAACACGCCAATGCTGATGGTCTGTCCAGATTTTTCAGCCTTAGTGATGAGAACTCCCAGGATGTAGGGTAGTTCTCCCCACATTTCAGCTTGAGGGGATACGTGTTAGACCTGGCACCTTGGAATGGGTCTCCCTTCAATTTTTCGCTGCTGCCTCATGTGTTTTTGCTGGTGTTAGATGCTTTTGCCACTGTGCCACTGCTGTCCAGTGCCACAGTGCAAGTGCTCCCTATTGTAAAATTGATGTATGGATTAGTGATTCCATGATTGGCTGGTTTGGTTTACCTGTCAGACCCTAGTACAGTGCACCAGGAGTGCCCAGGGCTAGTAATCCAAATGCTGCTAGTGGGTTTGCAGCACTGGTTGTACCCCCCATAGAAGCAGCCTGTAAAAGTGTTACCAAGGCTTGCCATTGCAGAGCCTGTGTGCAGTCTGGTACTGCCATGCTGACTGGGCAAGTGCACCCACTTGCCAGTCCCTAAACCTTCCCTTTTCTTCATATCAGACACCCCTATGATAGGCCCTGGTCAGGGTGCATTGTAAGTATAAGGTAGGACATGCCCTGGTGTGTGTGGCATGTCATAATAGTGAATTACAGCCATATTTGCTTTTCACTATTGCAAGGCTACCTATTCCTCATAGGCCAGAATGGGCAGTTAGATTATTACATTTCTAACTGACTCAGGGAAGTAGGTGGAAATTTGAGTTTAGTATGCCTGAACTCAGAATGATGAAATACATCTTTTAGTGAAGTTGGTTTTAACATTCTGCGTTTGAAAATACCACTTCTAGAAAGTAGGTATTTTCTTGTCTAACTATCCAAGCTTGCCTCTTCTAGGTTGTGTATTCCTTGTCTGGAGTTTGAGTGACAGTGGCTGGGGGATTCCAGGAGAAAGGAAGTGTCATCCCAATGGTGAATAGCGAGGTGTACATCTAGATGGGGGGGGGGGGGAGTTGCACCTGGGACCTGAATAGGACTGTACCTTCCCTCCACAATGCTGGCTCCACCTCCTGTGGTGTGTCTAATGTCTCTGCCCTGCACTGTGAAAGGAATGAAGGAGCATGTAAACCGAGTGCTCCAGGACTGACCAGAACTGGTTTGTACTAAGCAAAGGCCTCTCTGCCTTCAGAGAACAAAGATAAACTGTGCATAAAAGAGGGGACCCAAACCCCAGAACTTTAGATCACTTTTGGACAACAAGAAGAAACCTTTGCTGAGGAGTAGAACCAGAGAGACTGAGGAGAGACTATCCCTAAGCTGAAGTGTGGCTTGAGGGATTGGCCTGCAGTGGTTGCCTGACTGCCAAAGAAAGGAGAAAGGAACTTTGTTTAAGCTTTATTCAATTGGTGAAGGATCTCCACGGACCTGAGAGAAGAGCTTGCCTCCTGCTGAAGTCTCAGGGTCAACAGGCTTCAACCACTGGCTCCCCAAGAGTTCTTTGGAAGTGCCTGCAGTTGTTTTGGGCCTTCTGAGGGACTGCGTGTCGCAAGGAGCTGGAAGCGCGACTCACGAAGAAGAAGCGTGTTGCCATTGCAGCCGCTGCCGTCGCATCACAGAACAAGGATGTCGCGGCTGTATCTGTCGCATTGCACCACATCACAGGAAATGTTTTGCAGCATCGAAGAAGCGGGTCGCAGCCGCTTCCGCCACATCACTTATCAAGGGTGTCCCTGCTGTATCTGTTGCATTGCACTGCAGAAGCGCCTCACATCCACGGAGAAGCTTGCCGCCGTTGCAGCCGCTGTTGTCGCATCACTGAACAAGGCTGTAGCTGCTGCAGTTGTCGCATCGAGCAGAAGCATCTCGCATCGTCGGAGAAGAGTGTTGCGCTAACACCGCTGTTATCGCATTGCTTAACAAGGGTGTCGCCGCTGCAGCTGTCGCATCGAGTCGAGACATCTCGCAACATCAGAGGAGCATGTAGCATCAAGAAGATGCCATCTTTGTTTTTTTTCTTTGCATAGGATCTTCAACGCATCATCGTCTTTGCGTGTAAGAGTAGTAATAGAATGATAGCATCCATCACCATTCATTTTTTGACAGGTGGGAACGCCCCTGGAAGTGACGTAGGAGCCGGAAGTCCCGCCCCGGAAGTCCCGCCACGGAAGATCCTCCCCGGAAGTCCGGTGACGGAAGTCCAGGGGCCGGAAGTCCAGCCACTGAGGGTCGGTTCCTGAAGGGCAGCAGCAGAAGTGGGGCGGGCGTAGTGTGTGAGTGCCCTTTACACTGGAATTAATGGATGTGTGTCAATGGTGTAGAGTGGTGGTGTGGGGTATCTAGGGCTATCGGCAAGGCAGCTAGTAGGGCCTACAGGGGTGTTTAGGGTTGTGGGATGGATGAGCAGAGACTTACCTGTGTGCGCCATGTTTGTTGTGCCAGCAGGGACATGTCTGGGCATGCAGGGGCATGTCTGGGCATGTCCATCGGCTAGTAGCGGCTGCAGGCTGATGTTGCATGAGCAGCGTCGAGGTCCATCTGGGGAATGGGAGCCCTAGAGTGTTGCGTGGTCTTTTTTTGGGAGATAGGCCATCCCCCCAGGGGGCGTGCCTGATGCCATTGGAGTTCCTGAGTGGTGGCTTGAGGCGTGGGGGCGTGCCATGGGCAGCAGAGGGCAGGAAATCCATTGGCCGCAGAAGAGGCGGGAAGCTTGACCTTTTGTTTGCTGGGGCAGTAATTTTGCCAAAAAACACACAAAGCAGAGGAGGGTCTAGAGGGGAAACAAGTTTAAAGACCCAGGTACACCCTATCCCCTAATCTAACTCACAATATACACAAAAGGGGGTGCTACTGGTCTGGAAAGGCTAGAAAGTGTCTGCTTTCTGATGAGGAGTGTATGTACAGACTGAGTAGTGAGAGGTAAGAAAACCCATCAGCCCACCCATTGGCGGTACTTCATCATCTGGATTTAGAAAGAACAAGCTGGTATCCACTTAGGCACTCATTATCAATATTGTGAGTAGAACCTAGAGTCGGATCCACCAGTGATGAGAAACCAGCGAGCAGATGTAGCAAGAGCTGTGGGAAAAGGTTGCAGTGCTCAAAAATTATGTGTGTAATAATGAGAGAAAAGGTGCATTAAAATTGACTAGCATGGTGCCTAAGAACGAACTTTATTACAGCGATCACCATGATGACGAGGTTAAAAACAGAGTGTAGATAGTATATCAACAAATATTACTATCCTGATGGTAAAGTTAACTGGTCGACATGTTTCAACCTAGAAAGGCTTTCTTCAGGACCTATGATAACGACACTACTGCAACTGTGTTCAAATTATAATAAGAACTACATACCAGGAAAGGATACCCTACCATCTGGCAATGTGTTGATTGGTAGGCTCAAAAAAATCATGAATGTGAGACTCCTCTCCTGAAACAAAACAGGATGTACAGACACAAAAATATAACAAGTGAAAGCAACATATTGTGATGCAGACATAAAACAGCCAAGGAGACATTGCTCATACTTCATTTTATCAATTCAGACACTCACCCAGAATTTTCACGGGAGTGGCCTCACCTCGCCTGGCGCTCGCTCAGGTAATGAGGCCCCGCTCAACAGAAATGAAAACAATGCCATATATATCATTGTCAATGGTATGGATCCATTTAATTAGGATATCCCCTGTTGTCAAGGAGGTTAAAAGGACTGCTGTTTTCAGCTAGCCTGGTCAGGTGATGATTAACAACCCCAGACAGCCCCAGACAGCTGATAAGGTCTCCTCTGTGGGATTAGTTCTGGTTGCTTTTGACCCTACATCTGTGGGGGAGGCAGCAATTTTGTCACAAACAAGTTTGCCATATGTAATTGCATAGCAGACGGTTTAGTTTATACGTGATAGTTGTATCTGTCCAGAACAGCAATTCAGGCTCGGGACGACCCTGCCGGCCTTGCTATTGGGCCGTTCCTCAGCAGCGAGTCATGGATTGGCTATTCTATTACCCTATGGCCTGGTCGGTAGCATATCACTTTGACACACTAGGCCTATCATAAGTCTGCTTCTAGTAATATCTCCGTCCACCATTTCATCGAGGACGAACACAATCCTTACTACCTCTTTTTACCTTTGCCACCGCCGTTTTTATAATAAGCAAGGCGGATAATTGCACACAAGGGATTTCACAAAAAACGTCCGCCTAACATGGGAAATATAGCGGGTTGGGAAAGAGCTTGCCTTTCTCCAATTGGCCCTTCTTCCCATAGCGAGCCACTGATTGGCTATCTCACGATCCTATAGCTAGTCCCTGTGGACGTTTTAGACCAATCAGGAGGCTACTCATATTTGGACATACTCCCATCTGGGACCGATACAACTCCTAGCTTGCCTTCGATACGTCCGGGACCGCTAGCGTCAAGCTAAAGCACGGCTCGGGGGCTTAACTCTGGGAAGCGGGAACTTCTAACTGCATGCTTCCTTTGTGGTCCGCGAGCATTACATTTAAATCGCTCGCCCTGTCCGTCGTGTTACCTTCCCCTCAGCTCAGTAGGGGTGCGAGGTACCGACGGACAGGTATGTGCAGCGGCAATGTGGCATCAGAAGAGTTTTTTGACTTTATTATCATTTTCACTTATAGCCTTGCCCTGTCACTCTCCAAGGAGCCTTCATTTAGGCTCTGCTTTATAACTGTCTATGCAGCAATGTCTGGATCTGGAGGGTGCTTTGTTTTTCCCTAGATCATGGTTAAACACTCATCTTTGTGTTAAAGCATGGTGAGAGACTGAGTGACAGTGTCTATACAAGTGTTGACTTTTCAAACTTTCCAAGCCATGTAACAACCTGGTATATACTTATGGATTTAGTTACTTAGTTTTCAACAATGGACTTCTCTTTTTCCTTTTGTATAGTGTATTGTATATTGTTAATCATCACCTGACCAGGCTAGCTGATAACTGCAGTCCTTTTAACCTCCTTGACAACAGGGGATATCCTAATGAAATGATTCCATACCATTGACAATGATATATATGGTATTGTTTTCATTTCTGTAGAGCGGGGCCTCATTACCTGAGCGAGCTCCAGGCGAGGTGAGGCCACTCCCGTGAAAATTCTGGGTGAGTGTCTGAATTGATAAAATTAAGTATGAGCAATGTCTCCTTGGCTGTTTTATGTCTGCATCACAATATGTTGCTTTCACTTGTTATATTTTTGTGTCTGTACATCCTGTTTTGTTTCAGGAGAGGAGTCTCACATTCATGATTTTTTTGAGCCTACCAATCAACACATTGCCAGATGGTAGGGTATCCTTTCATGGTATGTAGTTCTTATTATACTTTGAACACAGTTGCAGTAGTGTCGTTATCATAGGTCCTGAAGAAAGCCTTTCTAGGCTGAAACATGTCGACTAGTTAACTTTACCATCAGGATAGTAATATTTGTTGATATACTATCTACACTCTGTTTTTAACCTTGTCATCATGGTGATCGCTGTAATAAAGTTCGTTCTTAGGCACCATGCTAGTCAATTTTAATACACCTTTTCTCTCATTATTACACACATAATTTTTGAGCACTGCAACCTTTTCCCACAGTTCTTACTACATCTGCTCGCTGGTTTCTCATCACTGGTGGATCCGACTCTAGGTTCTACTCACAATATTGATAGTGAGTGCCTAAGTGGATACCAGTTTGTTCTTTCTAAATCCAGATGATGAAGTACCGCCAATGGGTGGGCTGATGGGTTTTCTTACCTCTCACTTCTCAGTCTGTACATACACTCCTCATCAGAAATCAGACACTTTCTAGCCTTTCCAGACCAGTAGCACCCCCTTTTGCAGTAATTTTGCCGCCTAATTTTAAAAGTCTCTGATGGAAAATTACAGCCGTTTTGAAAATAAAATAAAAAAATAATAAAGACAAGTGTTGTGCAATTATGGCTTCTTTCTGCGTGGGAGTAATGTATTAGGGATGATAAACATGGACAGTATGTAATCCAGCAGCTGGGGGCCGTGTAACATGCCAGGGCACTGCTTTGTAACATGGTGGAGTGTGCTGCAGCAAGCCTAAACATGTAGTTTTCCAATACTATATTTTGCACAGCCTAATAGTGAAGTCACTGGTGTAAAATGATGCCAGTTATGAAATGGAAAATAAATAAAATAAAAAATAAATGAAGACAAGTGTTATGGAACTGTGGCTTCTTTCTACAGGGGAGTAATGTGTTAGGGCTGATAAACCGTGGACCAGTATGTAAGGCAGCTGGGGGCTGTGTAACAGGCCCTTGCAGGGTCTTTAACAGGGTAATGTGTTGTCAAAACCTAGACTGTAAGCTTGCTGGGGCAACATCAGGCACAGCCAGAGTTGAAAGTCTCTGATGTAAATGACACTAATTATGAAAAGAAAAATAAATAAAGGCTTGTATTCTGCAACTGATGTTTAAAGTCTCTAATGTAAAATTATGCCAGTTATGAAAAGGAAAATAAATCAAATAAAAAATAAATGAAGACAAGTGTTATGCAGTTGTGATTTCTTTCTATGTGGGAGTAATGTGGTAGGATTGATAAACAAAGGTTAGTATGTAAGGCAACTGGGGGCAGTGTAACAGACACTTGCAGGGTTCTTTAACAGGGTAATGGGATGTCACAAACCTAGACTGTAACTTTACTGGTGCAACATTATGTACAGCCTATTTGAAAGTCTCTTATGTAAATGACACTAATTATGAAAAGAAAAAATAAATCAAGGCTTGTGTTATGCAACTGATGTTTAAAGTCTCTAATGTAAAATGATGCCAGTTATGAAAAAGAAAATAAATAAAATTAGAAATAAATGGAGACAAGTGTTATGCAGTTGTGGTTTCTTTCTACGTGGGAGCAATGTGGTAGGATTGATAAACAGAGGTTAGCATGTAAGGCAACTGGGGGCTGTGTAACAGACACTTGCAGGGTTCTTTAACAGGGTAATGTGTTGTCACAAACCTAGACTGTACGTTTCCTGGTGCAACATTATGTACAGCCTATTTGAAAGTCTCTTATGTAAATGACACTAAGTATGAAAAAAATAAATAAAGACCTGTGCTATGCAACTGAGGCTTTGGCTCTACGTGTGAGTGTGGGGACATGGCTGAGAAACATGGCATTCTTATACAGCATGCGTTAGGGTTCAGCAACATGTACAGGCATATTTTTGCAATGGTAAAATAGGCTGCTGCATCCCAGAAGGGGATGGATGGCGCAAGTTCCACAAAAGGCGGCAAACCAACCCGGCCTGGAGATGTAACATGATGGAAAAATGCTGGTGCAACACAGAAAGAGCAGGACGAACAAGAGGCTAAAAAGTAAGTTTGCTGATATAACATTTTCAGAGCCTAATTTTAAACCGCCTAAAAGACTGCTAAGACAAGAAGAGGCTTCTACGTGGGGAGAGAGGTGGCATGGACTGATAAACATAGGAGTCTTGCAATAGGTGGCGCCGAGGGTCTGGAAATATGCACAGTCATGATGTTCTTAGACAGGGAGAGGTCGGTGAAAGTATGACATTTTTTTAAGGCACGCTTTTAACACCTTGGGAGTGTGCAGAGAAAAAATTTAAATAGGGACGTAACTACACTTGCACTCTGACATTTTTTGGATCACCTAATTTTATCTTTGCGGGTAAACAGGCTTTGGCAGAAGACTACAGAGTTAACATGGTGCAGAGGGGAAACAGCCACGCTGATGAAACATACTCTATACTTAATGTAAGTAGCTATGGATTTTGTTTTTATTCTATAAGGCAGTTCTGGTATTTGTTAAAAACCTTAGACAAGGAATAACTGTAAAATACGCATGCATATAGGTATTATTGTAGTACTATGTCATAGAGACCTAACAGCTTTAAGAGGGTAAAAATTACAAAATAAAACAATGCCTTTTATACACATACCTTAAGTGTTGGTGGTCTCCGGCGTCTGCTGTATTACAAGGGGCCAGTTGTGGTAGGTGCACTGGCTTCTGCTTTGCGCAGTTGTTCTACCCCAGACACTACATTTTATTGACTGCTTGCCTTCTCCTGCTGCATCTTCTGGGAGCACACTCCTCAGCATACTGATACACGATCTTTACTAAACACAGATAGCATTCCAGTACATGTAGTGCTGGCTATTCTCAGTCTCATACTTTTTAGGGGCAGTACAGTAATGTTATTGGGAAATCGACAATGACAATACTTCCTATCAACATTCTATGCATGTTTGCATTCATTGGAGAAGACTACTTATGTTTTCAAGGTGAGTGTGAAAACATCAGTTGATGCTGTTAGTCTAGTACATTTGTATTTACAGCAGCCAGGATACAAACTGCACATCCAAGGGCTCAGACAACACCATTGCATTTAACAATTATAGACGTGGCATTACATTCCTCAGCACCCTGCCGTTGTATCCCCTTATTTGGCACCGCTGATAGCCTCCTCGTGATTGTCTTCTGTTCAATCCACTGCAGTATTGACAACACTTGTTTATTGTAGTTTTACTGCTTTGAGTCCATGTCACATGGATACACAGGTTTTGCTCTCTTGATCTCAGTTGCAAAAATTGTACGCTGTCGACCATTCTTTGCAGTAGTTAATTTGTAAACAATAAGTGCTGGGGCTCTTGTCAGGAGGCAGCTTGCACCAGCCCATTTCTCCTGTTAGCACCACCTAAAACAGAACCAACTACCAACCACAAAAGTGGGGAGAGGATGTGGCGTAATGGCCAGAGTTGCTGACTTCGGCAGATGGGAACCAGGTTTGAGCCACGGCATCGGCTCAACATCCTGTGATTCCGGATAAATCACTTAATCTCCCTATGCATAAATGAATGTGTACTTAACTGGTGCTAATGAAAAGCACTGGAGTTGATGATTAAGCGCTGGCTGAGCACTGGAAAACACCAGCTCAAATTAAGCACTGATTCTTATGCTTCTTTGTGCTAGAGCTAAAACATACATGAACCTGTCAATCTGTGGAAACTATTCCTAAATTAAAGTGCCTTGAAGTGCATGTGCTGAGGCAGGAGGACAGATCCATACTCCCATACACAGAGTATACTCCTTGTGTTGTACATTTCCAAAGGTACCATCCAGTGTAGATAGAAAAACACAAACTTGTTTTTGTCCACACCTATATCACTCACAATTACCAACAACTGGTCCGCCCCGGGTGTTGGAACTAGGGGTGCAGCAGGTACTACAACATCCCCAGACCTGGAAGGAGTTAAGAAAGGTGATGGAAAACAGTGAAGTCTTTCAATCTGTGAAATTTTCAAACTGCATTAGCTGTGTGCTGAAAGCAGTGAAAGATCAACGGAAATTAAGGAGAGCCCGGAGAACAAAGGTATGCCACTCTTGTGAGAGTGTGATATCAGATTACAAGAACTAGGCACATGAAATGCACTAATGTAACCAATAGCTCCTTTTTAAAGTTTGCCAACATCGCAAACAAGAATCATTTGAGTCTTTTAATTGGGAAATGTGGAGACAGACATGTGTTAAAGTAGGGTGCGAAACAAAACCAATCCACAAATTATTTTACCCTTGCGCGCATGCATGGCTAAAACCACTCCGATTTATTAATGGTCTCTTCTAAGTAACTCATTTCTTTAATATTTCTTTTAAAAATAAATTAACAGAATGTATTCACATGTTTAATAATATCGCACCATAATGCAAACTGAACCACATTTTCACTAAAAAAGGTCTCAGAATATCATTCACCCGCTTCCATCCCTTCGGCTCCCCACTTAAAACTTTTTGTCATGCTCATTTGATACACTTGCTTGTCCAGTAACAGAAGGATGCTCTTAGAACACCTACAGTTTTAGCGTGCTTAAGCCCCTGGCCAGCATTCTGAATGAGAAATGTGTTCTAGCATCACTGATGGCTTTTCAGAGCTCATGTGACATTGTTCATCAGATGACTCCTTTCAAGCTCCCTGGGAAGCAGATCCCACGTTGGTTTATGCCGTAGAGCACGTCTGCGGATGAGTCTAGACCTTCCATATTCTAGATGACAGAAGATTTTTGTTTTCCAAATCCTCGTGCAATTAAAAATGTCTCAGACCAAGGTAGACATCCCTCCATCACCATAACGACCTTTAAAATCTACATACTTAGTGTGTCAAAATAGGACTTTCTGTGGTGTATTGAGCCGAAGAAGAAAATGGACTTGGATATCCAGAAATCGAGGAAGTAAACCTGTTACTGTGTTAGTAGCAACTGTGCAAATAGGAAAGAACTCTTTGTTATGTTATGGTAGGTGTTTTTATTTAGCCACCCTACACTGTTTACATGGTCTGTTAACACCCTTAAGTGTTATGGCAGTTTGCTCTCCAACAGAAGGTTCATTTATCGGGGAAATCAGACTTGTGTATTCCTGATTTGTTGTCAGTGTGTTTGTGGTGGCTTTGCTCAATTTGCATTGTGGTGGTGTGTCTTTATCCCTGAGCCTCGACTTTATTGTTTGTCCCTTTCTGGATGTAAACAAGGAGATGCCTCTGGGTGAGGGCTGTGTGGTTTGCATTATATTTTTATATTATACTACAGCTCTGTTTGGCCCAACAGTGTGAGGTTTTGCTGGAAGAGTTTTGCCATAATGGATGGTTTTTACTAGATGTTGAACACCCTCATTTTCTGGGTAAGACTTGTGTCTTGCTGTAACTTGTGTAAAGAAGCAGGTTGGTATGGTTTAGACTGATGTGGTGTTGCAGTGGGTGGTGTAGGGTGGTGTGGGGAGTCAAGTGTGGGTTTGGCTATTGTACCACAATGAATTGTATAGTAATTACATTGCAATTTAGTGTGGTAAGGTATGGTGTTATGTGGCATTTGGTGATGTGGTACACAGACCTTTAAGGTGAGATGTAATGATATGGTGTGCCAAAGTCTGAGAAAGTGTGGCATGGAGTGGTATTGTGTGTGTTGAGAGTGGTGAGGTACTGAGAGATGTGGTGTTGAAAATTGATGATGTGACATGATGGAATATGTTGGTGTATGATATAATGTGCTGTAGTGAGGTAGGCTCATGTGGAGTGGTGCAATATGAGATTGTCTTGTGTGGTATGTTGGTGTGTTCGGGGGTGTGGTGGGGTACTATGTACTAAATGAACTTTGTTGTTGTATAGTTCTGCTGTGCTGTGATGTGCAATGTAATTGCTCGTATATGGATAGTTGTGGTATTGAATGGCGTGTATACTGCATGGTGTGGTGTAGTCTGATATGGAACCATAGGGAGCTGTGGGAGGGGCTGATGGAAGGGTGTGGTGCAATATGATAGCATGTGAGGTGGCTTGGTATAAAGTGTGGGATGTTGTAATCTGGTATAACTATACTTATGTCCGATGGCGCAATGTGTAGGCTGTTGCGTTTTGGTGTGGTGTACATTAGTGTGGTGTTAGATTTTGTGTTGTTATGTGGCATATGTGATATGGTGAACAGGGAGGGGTGTTGTGGTACACAGACCTTAGAATGTATGGTCCTGTGTGGAGTTATGAAGTCAACAAGGGTGCTGTGAGATGCGGCAAAGTGACGGGAAGAGCTTTGCCATAATAGATAGATGGTTTATACTAGATGTTGCACACCGTCATTTTCTGTGTCAGACTTGTGTATTGCTGTAACTTATGTAAAGAAGCAGGTTGACATGGTTTAGGCTGATGTGGTGTTGCAGTGGGTGGTATAGGGTGGTGTGGGGAGTCAAGTGTGGTCCTGGCTATTGTACTACATTGGGTTGTATAGTAATTACATTGCAATTTAGAGTGGTAAGGTGAGGTATGGTATTATGTGGCATTTGGTAATGTGGTACACAGACCTTTAAGGTGAGACGTAATGAAATGATGTGCCAAAGTCTGAGAAAGTGTGGCATGGTGTGGTATTGTGTGTGTTGAGAGGGGTATGGTACTGAGAGATGTGGTCTAGAAAATTGATGATGCGACATTATGGAATATGTTGGTGTATGATATAATGTGCTATAGTGAGATAGACTGAAGTGGAGTAGTGCAATATGAGATTGGCTTGTGTGGTATGTTGGTATGTTCGGTGGTGCAGTGTGGTGATATATGTACTAAGTGACCTTTGTTGTTGTATAATCCTGCTGTGATGTTGCATGTAATTGCTCTTATATGGATAGTTGTGATATTGAATGGCATGTATACTGTATGGTGTGGTATAGTCTGATGTGGAACCATAGGGAACAATGGGAGGGGTTGATGGGTGGCTGTGGTGCAATATGAAAGCATGTGATGTGGCTTGGTGTAAACTGTGGGGTGTTATATTCTGATATAAGTATACTCGTATCCGGTGGTGCAATGTGTTGGATGTTGCGATTAGGAGTGGTGTAGATTGGTGCGGTGTATATTAGTGTGGTGTTAGGTTTTGTGTTGCTATGTGGCATATGTGGTATGGTGAACAGGGAGGTATGTTGTGGTACAATGGGGTGCGTTGTGTTGTATACCATAGAATGTATGGTCCTGTGTGGAGCATGGGCGTAAAATCCGTTACGCTCGCGGATTTTTCGTATTTTCTGAGAATCCGCAATCCGCAAACTCTCGCGGATGTGGCGAGAATACGCAAATCCGCGCGAAGCAGATTTTTTGCTTGTGTTCGCACTGCTCGCGGTCCGCGGCGCGGGCAGCAACAATCTCGCACTCGCGAAAGTACAAAAATTACAAGGGGAGGGGTAAAGGAAGTGGCCCAGTCTCCAACTTCCTGTTCCTGTCCAGCAAGCTCCTCCCATAGGGGTGGGTGAAGGAAGTGCCCCAGTCTCCAACTTCCTGTTCCTGTCCAGCAAGCTCCTCCCATTGCTTATTCCATTTCCTGGCCACTTTGATTTCGATCTTGACTGGGAAGGATTACTTTTTGTGGTTGCTGCTGGAAATTTGGATTTGAGGCCTTTTGGATTACTTTTGGATTCGAAATTTGATTTGACAAAGAAGTAAGTTGATGTTGTTTGTTTGTGGTGATTTTTGTGTGTGTTGCTTTTTTTTCGACTTTTTGGGGGGGAAAATCTGCAAGTTCGCGAGCTGAGGATGTTTTTGCTTGTGTTCGCACTGCTCGTGTCCCGCGCAGCAACAATCTCGCACTCGCGAAATTGTAAAAATTACAATTCTGCACATGAATTGAAAACCACCAGGCTTAGTTATGGGTGCATGCATGATACAACTGTTTTGTTGAATTTTTTTTTTAACATGATTCTGGCCAGGGCATGGATGGCATTGGATTGTGGTGATTTTTGTGTGTTTTACGACTTTTTGAGGTGGTGTTGGGGGCTTGCTATGTGGGTGGGGGCCATTTTATTGCCTGGTCCCGTGTGGGTGGGGGTCTAGGGGCCCTTTTTAAGCCAGTTTGTGTGCTTTGTGCCATAGGCCTGCACCCAGTGTGCTCTGATGTCATCCATTATGCCCAGGGGGCCCAGAATCTGTCTGTTCGCGGATTTTGCTGGTTTTTCGCCACGTTCGCGCCGTGAAGCAACAATCTCGCACTCGCGAAATTGTAAAAATTGCAATTTTGCACCGGAAAACCACCAGCAGGCAGCATAAGCCTTCTGAAACTTGATGGATGGCATTGGATTGTGGTGATTTGATTTGTGTTGGTTTTTTTTACTTTTTGGAGTAGGGGTTGGGGGCTGGCTATGTTGGTGGTGGCCATTTTGAGGCATGGTCCTGGCCATGTGGATGGGGGTCAAGCGGCCATTTTGAAGGCAGGCAGTGAGCTTTGAGACATAGGCCTGCACCCATTGTGCCTTGCTTTCACCCATTGTGCCCAGGCGGAGTCAGGGGTACATGAAAGTACAACCCTCTCTGTGTGTGCTCTCTTGGATCAATGTTAAATTCCTGTTTCCCAAAAATTTAGCAAATCCTAATTTTGAAATTTCTATATTGTGTGGTATGCACTGTGCACCATGTGTATTCATAAATGCCTACTTGCAAACTGTTTATTGAAGCGCTACATAAGCAACATATATTTACTGATGTTCCTCTGTCTTCGTTTGCTTTTAGGTGCACAAAACTCTGCATCATCGTTGAGCATCAGTGCCAGGAAGAAGTCCTGATGCGGCCTGTTGTTCCGACATCTGAAGAAGATGGCTCCAAAAAGAGGTGCCCGTAGGTCCTCTTGCAAGAAAGATGTCTCTACTAAGGAGAAGAAGAAGCAAGTGGCACCACTTACCAAGGAGACTGGTGGCTCAACCAATAAATTTTTGGGGGGAAAACAACAAAAAAAACAAAGGCCTACCATGAGTGCTGCACAGGTAGCCTGTTTAGTTGTTGAATCACCAACGACCAGTGATGTTGGTTCATCACAAGAAAGTAGCAGCACACCATCAACACAGGTTGTAACTCATCTCACAAGTACTATTCAACAACCAAAGCCGCAACAACAACTGCATGGGCTACTAGTACAAGCAGAAGTACAAGCGCAAGGAGGTGTCCGAGAAGGAGCTGTCCGAGAAGGAGCTGTCCGAGAAGGAGCTGGCTGTGAAGGAGCTGGCTGTGAAGGAGCTGGCCAAGAAGGAGCTGGCCAAGAAGGAGCTGGCCGAGAAGGAGAAGGCCGAGAAGGAGAAGGCCGAGAAGGAGAAGGAGAAGGCCGAGAAGGAGAAGGAGAAGGCCGAGAAGGAGAAGGCCGAGAAGGAGAAGGCCGAGAAGGAGAAGGCCGAGAAGGAGAAGACAGAGAAGGAGAGGTCCATGGAGACTTGCAAGTAGAGGTCAGTGAAGATGCCCATGTAGCGGCGCATGGAGCGGTGCAAGTGCCCACAATGGTTGTTCTTCCAGACGTAGGGGCACAGGAGGAAATTGACTTTGGAGCCGGGGTATCATGTCAGGAAGACGAAGCCACTCCTCCTGATGATTCATTTTCTCTCAGCTCCCCAGCAAGGAAAAGATCAAGGAGGGTGTGTAGAAGTTCTAGATTGGCAACCATCTCCGACGTCTGAGAGGGAGGCACACCATGAGCTGCGAAAGGTATCAAATGTTAAAAGGAAGGGCCCCGGAAAGCTCATACTTATGGATCCGAACGTCGGACTTGATGAAGTGGTTCATTCTGATGTTGATGAACAGGATGACAGCAATGACCTAGTCATCACACACGTCATTCCAGCCACACCGGCCATGCAGCATACAGACATTTATACCCTATCCCGACGTCATGCTAAGCGTGACCCTGGCGACCTGGCACTGGTAGCACCACCAACGCAGTCAAGTAGTACAACAAGTTCAACAAAACCTACAGCTCCCATATTTTCTCCCCAGAGGGGGACTCCATCCAGCTCGACTCCCTCAAGTAAGGTTGCTGCAATAATTGCACAACCCAGTAGATGTCTGCAAGGCTCATCCACCACTGCTTCATCTGGCATTGGCAGCAGTATCACCTCGTGCGGCAAAACCAGAAGTTTCCAGTCCCCAGTTTGGAACTTTTTTAGTGTCCATGAAAAGTATGATAACATAGCCATTTGTTGCATTTGTAAGACTAGCGTTAGCCGTGGTAAGACTGGTACCAATTATGGAACCGGAGGCCAGATAGGTCATCTTGAAAGAAAGCACGCTGTCGAATGGTTTCCGCACCTAGCAAACGTCAAGGGAAAGCGATCCCAAAGGGCAAGTGGCCAAAATATACCCATACTAGGTGTTTCATCTGAATATGACGGGGAGGTAGAAGAAGCGTCAGACATGTGTCCGGTTGCACCCAGTACCCCTGGCAGCACCACACCCTCCGGAACACATAGGAGGCACACTGAGAGTCTGGGAGACACACCAATGCGGAAAATGTCAACACTGATCAGAAGTGGGTCGAAGAAGGCATCAGCATCATCCCGTAAATTTGTCCAGCGCACCATTTCAGCCATGTTCTCCTCAGATGTGCAATTTCAGCGCAACCACCCAACTGTACACCTGTATAACACTAAGCTGGCTAAAATGCTAGCGGTGGACCTTCTCCCTTTTTCGTTTGTCGAAGGTGTGGGTTTCCTTGAACTCGTGGCAACACTGGCCCCTAAATGGAAGGTTCCTAGCCGGTTCTATTTTGCCAGGGTTGCTGTTCCAGCACTACATAAAGAGGTGCTTGATTTGGTGGGGGCAGCTTTGCAGAAGAGTGCTGTTCACACTATAAACCTGACAACAGACATGTGGACCAGTTGCCAAGCCCTTGATTACATGTGCATCACTGCACACTGGGTCTCTTTTTCAGGAGTCATAAAACAGATAAATGCAGGTGGTGACTTGGTCGAGATTTTTAAGGGTGCTCGTAAACATCCAACATTAGCCATGTTTGGCATGGAGAAAAGTCATACTGCAGTCAACATTTTGGCTGACTTTAACAAAAAGGTCTCGCAATGGCTGCCCCCAAGACATTGCAAGGTTGGTTATGTTTCTACAGATAATGGCAGCAATGTAGTTAGGGCCATGGAGGACGGTTTCTATTTCAGAGTGCCGTGTTTGGCGCACTGTATCAACCTTGTTGTGCAAAATTTTTGGAAAAAAGAACGTGCAGTCGACAAAACACTGACCATCTGCAGAAGAATATGCACACATTTCAACCATTCTTTTAAGGCCCGGAAGGAGCTGAGGCGCAAGCAAAATGAACGTAGAATGCCAGTGAAAGCACTTATCCAGGAGGTGGCAACACGTTGGAACTCAACCTCTACATGCTTGAGCGTCTGCATGAGCTGTTTCCAGTAGTCAATGAGTATTTCTACAACCTGGGTGGTGATACGACAGAAATGATGCTAGCGGTGGAGCAATGGCAGCTAGTTAAAAGCCTGACAGACATGCTTCGTCCTTTTGAGGTCTTCACGCGTGACGTCAGCAGGGAGGACTGTTCTTTGAGCAAAGCTATCCCATTGTTGCTGAAGCTCGAGCACCAAGTCAAGGTGGTGTCTTCACAATTAAAGGACGTTGGAAAGAACGAAGCACATGAGTTGGCGCAGAGATTATTACAACGCCTAGTTAGCAATGAACGGCTTGTAAAAATCAAGAAACAACAGCACTACATTTGTGCTACTATTCTGGATCCACGTTACAAAAAGCCATTGTTTGGCAAAGTAATAATTCCTTTTGAAACATCGGATGTTACAGAGTACAAAGGTTGGCTAGCTCAGTCAGCCATTCGTTTTGAAAGAGAGCGGAAGGAAACTGTAGGAGAAGACAGTACTACTAGTGAATCAGCAGGCCATCAGGCGTCCCAAAAAAGCACTTCTGCATCTGTGCCTGTGGCAGAAGTGAGTGACTTTTCCTCTGAGCCGTTAACCACACCAGCAACCGTATCATCTGCACCAGGCCCAGGCGATATGTCTGAAGCGGGTTGGCTAACTCAGCTAGGGTTTCCTTGTCCTAGAAAGGACACAAAAGTGCAAAGTACAGGAATCCGGGAGGACATTCTTTCAATGGTGCAGGCCTATCTGGATGACTCAACAGAGGTCAATATTACTGAGGATCCATTGGCGTATTGGCATGGGAAAAGAAAAATATGGCAAAAGCTCCCCAACCTGGCTATCAATTACTTGTCTTGCCCCCTCGCAAGCGTGTCCTCAGAACGTGTTTTTAGTTCTGCTGGTGGCATTGTGACTTCCAAAAGGTCCCGCCTCTTGCCCGCAAATGTGGAGCGGCTCACCTTGATAAAGATGAACCAGCACTTCATACCACCAGATTACAGAGTACGAGAATCCACGCAGGAAGAAGAGGACACCGACCTACCTGAGGAAAGTTCTCCTCAGTTACTAGAAGTAACCCCGACTGATGATTTAGCAGAGTATGAGGACGAGTTCTGATTCCCTGACAGCGAGTTCTGAAAATGAGTCAATCATTCGTTAATTTTAAATTTAGTCCTCCTTATTCACTTTTATTCCTGTGTGTCTGTCTTTCTTTAGCAAGTGCTTCATCACATTCCCAAAAAAACTGTAATCAACCAATAAAACAACAAGCCCATCAACAGAACTGTCTTGATTTTGAAGCCGCAGCATTCCTCAGGTTCACAACAGTTAGTTGACAAGAACTCAGTCCTGGTCGTCTATCCTGAGTCCTCCTCCTCCAGACTCACCCTATCCATTACCCATAATGCTGATGCCTGGATTCTGCACAATGAAGAAACTTACGTTGACGAGTCCCCTAACGCCTTAGGACACTGTGAATTCCAGGTGGAGCCAGACCTCAAACACAAATTACAGGTAAGATAAGCGTTTGGATGGGAGGTAGTATAATGGAGTGTTCGGAGAGGCGAGAGAGTGACAGTGGTACTAGCAGTAAAGTCCTAGGGCTCTTGAATTAACAAACTCTGTGACAGGCATTTACTTTGGAAAACATTTGGCCTATTACACGTGAACGTTTAGGCGTTATTATTGCTCGCTTGCCTGTCTCAGGGGTGCTGTCTGTGGGGCTTCTAGGTGTTTGGGTTGTGTGAGCACCGCTGCCACATTTCTAATGTTGATTGCTTTTGTTTTGCAGAAAATCCACGCCGGGAAACTCCAGTTGGGGCCCTGCTGCAGAACGCCTTAGGACACTGTGAATTCCAGGTGGAGCCAGCCCTCAAACACAAATTACAGGTAAGATAAGCGTTTGGATGGGAGGTAGTATAATGGAGTGTTCGGAGAGGCGAGAGATTGTCAGTGGTACTCGCAGTAAAGTCCTAGGGCTCTTGAATTAACAAACTCTGTGACAGGCATTTACTTTGGAAAACATTTGGCCTATTACACGTGAACCAACACGATGACAGTGTTCAGTAAAACGAACTTACTGCAAAACCACCACCCACCAGGCTCAAAAGTAGTAAAAAACAGGTATGCTCAGATAAAGTTTGAAAAAGTATATTTATATCCCTAACAAAATAATCTCCCGCAAGACCCTCCCTAACCCCAACAAATAAATAGTCCATCAAAAGTCCCCAAAAAACCCAACTCCCAATTCCCACCCCCCAAAAGTCTCTAAAAAAGGGGCAAGGGACACTCTACGGATGCAGGTTGTTCACTTTGGCCTCCAGGGCATCATGCCTTAGGGCCAGGGCATCGTACTCCTCCCGGAGCATGGCGTGATCTAAGCGGAGGCCCTCCATCACCTTTTTGTACTCCTCCCATTTCTTGACCTCCGCCTCCAGGTTGGACACTCTGCGGAGTGCACGGCGCAAGCGTGCCTTTACAGTACTGTGAGGAGGTGCAGCCTTTGCTGCTCGGCGGTGGCGTCTTCCAGCACGGCTCTGGTTGGCTGGAGCACTGCGCTTACCGGCAGAACGTGGGGTCACGGAGGAGGATGCAGTAGATGTAACATTTGATGCACTTGAGTGCGTGTCGTCCCCCTCCATTTCCACCAGCCGGCGATATTGCGCAACAGTGGCATCCAGCCTCCGTTGCCGGGCCAGTACAGCCAGCATACTCCTGCTCGGTTTTGCAGTTTTAGTATTACCAACTATAGAAGAAAGAAAGACATAATCTGTAACGAATGCTCTTTAAAAATATGATTAACACAAAATGATTCAGCAGGAAGTTGTGTCACAGTACAACTAGCAACTAGCCAGCGCAGTACAAATCTATTCAGGCCAGTATCATGGGCGTCTGCATGGAGGGGCAAGGTGGGGCGCTTATGGTTTAGTGCTCTTTCATATGAAAGAGATCTGGCAGAAGTGAGTGACTTTTCCTCTGAGCTGTTAACCACACCAGCAACCGTATCATCTGCACCAGGCCCAGGCGATATGTCTGTTTCCCTCCCTCTCTCTCTCTCTCTCTGTCTCCCTCTTTCTGTCTCCCTGTGTCTCCCTCTACCTCGCTGTCTCTCTCTCTCTGTCTCCCTCCCTCACCCTCCCTCTGGCTCCCTCCCTCTCTCTCTCTCTCCTTCTGTCTTCTTCTCTCTCTGCCTCTATCTGTCTGTCGGTCCCAGCCTGCTGTAATTACCATATTGTAATTTGTCACTGGGCCAGCACTGGATACACATCATATGCTATCTAAGAGTCAGATAGTACCGTGATCCAGCTTACCTGTACTCGCCACCACCACTGCCTGCTTCCTCACAGTCTGATTGTCCTCTGGCGCCGCATCCTCCACAGAGTAGTCCTCAGACTCGGAGTCGATCACGATCACGTCCGAGCTGGCCCTGCCACCAGATGTTCCACCTAAAAAATATATTTAAGACTGTTAGATTACACCACTCACTAGTATTTGGTTTAGGAAGGAAGAAATTTGAAAACAACAGAAAAATTAATTGACTGTCTACTCTAGTCTAAAGTAAAAATGTCCCTCCTTCCAGGGAAGGCTGTTGTCTTTCTGCTTTTCTTTGTCACAATTGATGAATATTTACAACAAGGGGTGGTGAGGGACAGAGTCTCTGAATTAAGCAGAATACTCTCACCCAGTCAAGAGATCAGGGCTAGATCCAACAACGTTTTTTAGCTCACTGCACCATCCCAGTTTCAGAACCTGGCTGTATGCAAAACAGTCTGTTCCTGTCCCAGTGCATGATGGGAACAGGGCAAACCAAACTACAAAAGCCAATTCTTACACTGGGAAGGAAACAAGCTTCCGGGGACCGGTTTCTGGCATTACAGCCGTCTTCGGCCCGGCTTGCTTGAATCCTGATGGTGCAATGAGCAAGGGACTCATGTCTGAGTATACCCTTCCACGCTTAGGGTGGACAAAAATATTTACAACAAGGGGTGGTGAGGGACAGAGTCTCTGAATTAAGCAGAATACTCTCACCCAGTCAAGAGATCAGGGCTAGATCCAACACCGTTTTTTAGCTCACTGCACCATCCCAGTTTCAGAACCTGGCTGTATGCAAAACAGTCTGTTCCTGTCCCAGTGCATGATGGGAACAGGGCAAACCAAACTACAAAAGCCAATTCTTACACTGGGAAGGAAACAAGCTTCCGGGGACAATTGATGAATGCTTGCTTAATTTTAACACACACCATTTTTCTCTGAACAGACAGACGCTGGACTTCTACGGACAAGAGCAACATCAACTAAACCAGGTGAAAGCTCGGCTCGACCACAAGAAATGTGTTCCAACTTCCATTACTCATCAACTCAGCAGCAAGCACTTTTCCTTTTCCAGCTAACTTTATTTTAATATATGTGTTTACTTTTACTTTTAATGAAGCTTTTAAACTTGAATAGACTCTGTGGTTTTTTGGTCCTCCAGACTAGAGTGACTGAGCGAAAGGTTTTGTAATTTTTGCAAGGAGGAGTCCGTGCCGCTGACACTACCAGGTTTATACAGTGTGCCAAACACACCACTCTGAAATATTATGACTCTGGTCTTTCGTGTCCATAGTTTGGCTTGTGGAGATTTGTCCCTGCAACAGTAGTATTATTGATTTTGCTCCTATCTAAACACTGTTTCGAAAAAATTAAATTAGGAACGCTTGGACAACAATAGGTCCTCTATATTTAAATGAAAACTTACTGGGGCCAGCAAAGGAGCACTCGCCGCCCTGGCCTGCATCCTCCTCCTTTGGAACCACTGCATCCACTGTTTCTGTCCGCTTGCCCCTGGGCGGACCTGACGTACAACATGAAAGAAAGAACAGAAAAAATTGATGATTGCTGCGTGTCGATGTCCTTGTCAATCAAATCAAACATTTAGAAAGAACAAGAACCAACTATTTCAGCCAAAAAGAGGGCTACAAAGGAAGGACTGCACCTGAGCCTCTACTCTAGGGGCAGATTTACAAGCCCCTTGCAGCTCTTTTGCTCCGTTCTTGCGTCACTTTTGTGAAGCAGCGCCACAACAAGAGAGGCGCCATGGTGTGGAGTATATTAACAACGTGACGCATATGGGAGATGCATCCCATTCTAAAGCCCTGCGCCATAAGGGAGCGTTCCAGCGCAAGGGAGGGCGTTCCTGCGCAGGAACGCATGCTAAAAGTGGCTATGGGGAATAGATAAAATTTCAATCAGTCATTTAGGACAATGATCCGTCACTGAAACCCTGCGCCTGCATGAAGCAGACTTACGGCTTGATTCAGCATTGCTGGAGCTGCGCCATCGTTGCAACGCAACTCCATCAATGAGCCGCCTTTACGGCACCGATGCGTAACGCTTCGGTGACGTTTTGGCACCATGGCGTGCCGCATTGAAAATACGGCGCACCATGGGTGGTGCTGGCGTGCCTCACACTTTGCAGGGATGCGCAGGTAATTGCTAATCTGACACTTAGGGGCATACTTACGAGTTCTGAGCTGGACACCTCCAGATGTGCACCAGAACAAATGCGTAACGCAAAACTAACCTTGCGTCACGGCAGATGCGCCGCAATTACAATGCGGCAAACCCTGGCGCAAGGGTAGGCAGATGCGTGACGCATCTCGTGACGAAAGAGGGGTGCATCTCTACAGTCGCATCGCAGGCACGATGCAACTCTAGCAATGCTCAGGGCTGCCCAATACTCAACATACCGCATCAGTCCTTACGCCTGCTTCAAGCAAGCAGGCATAAAGAATTGACGTAGCAGCGTCGCGGAAGTGCCTGCGTTAAATCTTGTAGATTTCACGCAGGCACTTTTGCGAGGCACACATCTGCCTGACCGCCACCCGCCCCCCTCCCCCTGCGTGGGAACGCTCCCATTGTGGCGCAGGCCCAGGTCTTAACGTGGCGCATCTCCCTAGATGCATCACGTCGTACATGACTCGCAGGGATGCGCCACGTTTACGTCGCTGTGCGTCAGGTAAGGCAGCGTAAACGTGGCGCAAGGGGCTTGTAAATCTGCCCCTTTGTGTCTAGCACTACGCAGTTCTGTAAAGTACACTCATACATTACTCAGCCCAAATAAATGAACACATAATAGAAAACAAATAAGCAGTGGCACCGCCACAGAGAAGGAGAGCAGTGCACCTGAAATGCACAGAAGATTTTGAAATATTAATTTACCTCTCCTATCAATGTAATCAGCAGCATTATTGCTCTTTGTAAAAAAGTTAAAGCAAACATTTGCAATATTATATAACACACAGAGCAGGAGAAAAAACAGAGTAGTGACGAGTGATGAAAAAATTGCTACTACTACTCACCAAGCCCGGGGACCTCCACTCCCAGCAGGTCGAGCAGGTCGTGCTCCCGGTCCAGGATGTCGGTCCAGCGGTGGGTCACCTGATTATAGGTGCGCTGGACCCCCGTGATGTTAAAAAGGGCCCGGCACACCTGCCCCCACCGCTTCCGTCGCTCCTGGCTGTTGGTGTAACCGGCAGCGATCCTGCCGCCTGCCGCGATGGTCCTGGGGAGACGGCGCTGCACATAATAAACAAGTGAGCCCACCTCCTCAGGACTGAAGATCTCCCGGGGCACCACCATTTCCGCCCTCAAGCGGCCACACGGGAGCCGGGCACGGGCTGCGACGCCCGTCTTGGGCAGCTTGACTGCTGTCTTCACCATGTTCTGGGCAGGTAAGGAGATAAAATGAAAAAGAATAAGAGTAGAAAAGAAGGAAATAAAAGTTTTAAAAAGTAGTTGAAAAGTAAACAAAAGTAGACTAAAACACAAAAATATAGACCTAGAAAACAAGAGGGATAGAAAAAAAGTTAAATAGATCAAAAAAATATCAAAATAAGCAAAGGATGGCAGAGATATAGAGAGGATAGAAACACCATGCCCAGACACATAGGAATGAATGAAAAACAAGATGGCCGCCCGAACACGTGCGTGTAAGTAAGTTCGCACGCGATTTCTCTCGCGAACTCGTGCGAACTTGTATTCGCAAGGCGCTCATCGCGCGAGATTACACATAGCGGGCGGAAACGGAAATACGTCACGCAAACAAAATGGCGGCGCCCATAGTCAACCTTGTGGTAACTCGCACGAGTTCGCGGCTTCCACGGTCATTTTCGCACGACGCCGCGCCTCGCGAATAGGGCGAAATTACCGAAAAACGAGTTTTGCAAAAGCAAAACCAACAAGCAGGTGCAAAAGTTCGAGCTCATCATTTGTAACCATTTCCCTGTAGTGCTTCCTGAAGGGGCCCTCCAGAATCCGGTTGCCTACTTGCAACTATTGTGTGACCCTGCTCTGACAGTCACAGAATAGTTACAAGTATGCCATTGCATCCTGTTAAAATTTTTTTTACATTGCAACAAAAAGGAAAGGGAGCAGACAAGCAGGTGCCAGCCTTCATTAATGTCAGTTGGGGCAGGGCAGGTGTTGTTGTTTGCAAAACTTAAAGCACTTAGCAGGTGTGCTTTGCTTTGCCTCAATAATGTACACTCACTGGTCAATCAGAGGGTGCTGTGATGACACCGAGGGTGGCATGGGTGTGCCAGCCAGAGGGTGGCATGGGTGAACCAGAGTGCCAGTGTTGACAGGATGGCAGTGCTTTGCTTTGCCCCAATAATGTACACTGGTGAACCAGAGGGTGCTGTGATGACACAGAGGATAACATGGGTGAGCCAGAGGGTGGCATGGGTGACCAAAGAGAGTGCCAGTGGTAACAGAGGGTGGCAGTGATGAAGAAAGCCTTGCAAACAGGCTGGGCACGTAGAAACAACAAGTTCGCAAAACTGGCGACCCGACAAGTAAGTTCGCAATTTGCGAAATTGTACAAAACGCTCGCGAACTTGCAGAAACCTGTGCGAACACACCCCCCCCAAAAAATACGCGAATCCGCGAGAATTCGCGGATTTTGCGGATTTTCGCAATCCGCAAATACGCAAATCCGCAAATTCGCGGATTGCGAATCCGCAAAATACGCCCATGCTTAGTATGAAGTCAACGAGGGTGATGTGAGGTACGGCAACGTGACGGGTTATATGGTCGTAGTGAGTGGTTGCAGTGTGGAGTTGTTGTGTGAGATAAAGGGTGGTGTTCTAATTTAGGATTTCCACCCTTGTTTCCCAGCCTCTGGGTGCTATCCGGTAAGGTGTGAATTGATCTGGACTAACGTTTTGTGATGCGAGTTGCATTGTGCTGAACACATTATAGTGTGGTGTTAAGCTTACTGATTATATTGTGTGCCAGGTGTAGTGATGATGTAGTATGGTATGGAATCGGTTGGGGTGGTGATGTTTTGTGCGAGACAGGTTGATATTGTATAGTCTGGAGGTGTTTTGGAGTGTGCTGTGGTGAATGCTGTTATCATATAGCAGAACAACAAAAACCCTTTAACTTATTTTAGGATCCCGGAAAACATAGCAGTCTGAGTCGAAGACCAAGTTATACTAGAAACAGAGTTAATTCATTATATAATTACATTTACAATTGGTGTGTCACCCCTTCTACTCATGTTCAGGTAGTGGTAGAAGTGGGATTGAGGATGCTTCCGTTGTGGACCCAACAGTGTACCAAGTGGCAGTAGGTCAAGGACATTTTCAATAGCTCTTAAATAGTATTCTTAAAAGGCCCTACAAGAAAGCAAGCTTTTCACATAGCCTTCACGGCCAGACTGCTAGATAAGCACAAAATGGCAGTGCAAAAAATATTGCCTTAGTTAGTCTAGCAGTTGCTAAATCTAAAGTACACCCTAAAGTACCATCTTCCATTTTACAAAAATAGGTTCCAAGGAAGTACTCTACTTATTTATTCATTCATTTTGAAGGTGTGGCTAAGAATGCAGCCTCTTAGGCACTATTGTTGGGCCAGTATACCTCCTTTATCAGCAGAAGTCCAAGCCGCAAGTCAAGCCGCTAATCCTGTGAGTGCTACACCGTATGAAGATCTTAAATAAGCCATTATAGCGAAAATTGGGCTCAATGAAAAGAATTACTGAGTTGTGCTCAGAGAGAAATGTGGGCGTATAAGGAAATCCCTAGGCATTATTCTTTAGAATCAAAGACTCAGGAGAAATATGGTACAGATGGGTTTGGTTAGTGAAGGTTATAGATAACATTTATATGGAGTCATTCATAGATATTTTACCTTCTAGTACTGTAAGATGAGCAAAGCAACGTACCACGGTAGGCCTACAGGAAGCCATTAATATAGCTTTCGACAATCCTTGTGCTCAAGATTGGAAATTGGGAAATATTTGAAGTTAACATCCACTCCTAATGTCTGTAAAGGCCCACTCATTTCTCCAAGAATATATTTTTTCCTAATGGCTCATTATTTCCATAATGGAGCAGAGAAGATCACCTCCAAAAATAGGCCACCTTTAATGTTAATCTCTCAAGGACCACAATGCTTTAATTGTGGTGAATGGGTCATCTTGGTTGAGTGTGTCTTAGGAAAACACTAGCAGGAAGGCACGCCAAGGAAGCTTAGTGTGCTTATGAATGTTTATGCTAGTCTTTGACCTACTGCCACTTGGTACCCTGTGAATGTCTGACAAAATATCGAGATTCACAATATCGACGCACAAAAATATCGGAGCAAAAATATCGAAATCAAAAATATCGGGTTCCTATACTTAACTATATATATACACAAATATCGATTTTTTTATATCGATATACAAAAACATCGTTTACTTTTATATCGACTACATTAACATCGGAAAACAAAAATATCGCTATCTACAAAAAATAATGAAATTAACTATAATATCGACATCAAAAATATCGTGCACTTCAATATCGGATTATCAGCTATATCGACTTTTTATATGCATCTGTTTGCATAATTAATTAACGTTTTATATGTTTTCACATCTAAATAAACACACAATACTTAAATTAATACTATAGACACACTATTAATTTGTCAAAAATATCCTATTGGTATAATTATATCACCTACACATATAAAAATATTCTATACTACTTAATTTTATAATTTGTTTTTGTTTTTCACTTCTATTACAAAGTAATCACAACTGAAATTCAAATATACTAACTAACCAATCACAAACCTACTTTTTTAAATGAACCAATAGCAAAGTAATTACTACTGACACTCCCCTATATAAACAATTAAAATCTAAACACAAACTACTTGCCAAAAGTCACTGAAGGAGATTCATCTCTATCCGAATTGCTGCACAACAACTAGAAGAACCAGACTATCAACCTACTATCACATCTTCTAAGTAAGTAAATAAAATAGAAAGTGCATTATTTGCTAATACTACTTACTTACCTGCTAAATACCCAGTGCCCCTTTGCTATTCATACTTCTTAACATGCTAAATAATTATATGAAACTATTTTTTTTAGATACAACGAGTACTGAATATTCTACTCAAAATAACTGTGAACAAACCCTAGGAATACAGATTCTAATAACTATGTAAGTAATTTCACATTGATTCATTATGTGCACATAAATCTAAACACACAGAAATAATGACTTTTGCCCCACATATTTCTTTTTTTCTGTAGATTCTACTACTGAAAACTGCACTACTAATGAACTAAGGACATCAGTACTATTTCTCCAATACATTTTACTACGTAAGTATTATGCAACTGAAATAAATGTGGAAAAACAATACAAACATTTAGAACTGTTCTAATTATGTTCTATTATATATTGTTTATTTACAGAGCAAACACAACGAATAGATATACAGACATAATACAGAACTCCACATTCTGAATAATACAGATAATAATCACAAAGTAAGTATATTAAAGAACATATTTACCAGATAATCTATTAAAAAACATACCAACATGGTGATTATTCTAATACATATGTTCCTTTTTTATTTAAGATAACACTACAAACTACTCTCCAGAAGCTGAAGAAACAACTATACTGGCAAAGACCAACCTAAAAAAATATGTAAGTATCTTCACAACGTGAATCATGAAGATACACTTTTGTAGTAGAAATGAGCTCTAACATTGCAAATGTACCAAAACATTAATTAATAATATACTACTTTCATGTTTTTCATAACAGCTACAACAACATCACAAACAATTATCCCCAACTAAAGAAGCAAGCAGCTCCTAATTTTGCTGTAAATTCAAAAACACGTAAGTATAAACATTCCTACTTATCACTAACATAGATTATTTATCACATTTAATTTGACATTAACTATTATATATACATTTTATAGATAAACAAAGTACAAAATGACCGAAGGAGCCGAATTTGTGACCAGCCAGAAAGGAAAACTATTACTATGCTACATGGGTTACACTTATACACAAGAAAAGCAATATGGCATGCAAGTTAATTGGAAATGTTGTAAATATTATTCTAACAAGTGCTATGGCAGAGCAACAACTAAAGAAGCTACAGTACTGTATACTAGGGAACACAATCATCCACCTAATGTTACTGAAATAGAAGTTAGAACAGCTTTGGAAAATATAAAAGAAGCTAGTACAGGTTCCCAAAAGCAAACAAATGTCATTTTAAAAGAAGCCATTCCTAAAATCCCAAAAACTGCCACAACTCAAATGCCAAATATCCTCTCCTTAAAAAGAACTATAGCACGAACTAAAAAAGCTACTACTTCTACAACACCATCTCCCAGAACATATCAGGATATAAATTTAACTGCTAACCAAATAATAACTTTAAATAAACAACCGTTTATAGTTTACGACAACGAAAACAATGACAAAAGGCTTATAATTTTTGGTACCAGTATGAATTTAGTTAAACTGCAGCAAAGCCAATATTGGATGATGGATGGAACATTTAACATCTGTCCCAAACCATTTTTCCAATTATACACAATACATGGCCTCTACCACAACTGCAACATACCTTTGCTATATGCACTATTACCAAACAAAAATACTTCGACATATATGGAATTAATAAATATAATTAAACAAAAAACTAATGATTTTTCTCCTGAAAGTATCATTCTTGATTTTGAGCAAGCAATGCTCTCAACTATCATAAAAATCCACCCCCATACCTGCATTCAAGGCTGCTATTATCATTTAAACCAGTGTTTATGGAGACACCTTCAAAAAACTACCCTAAGTGTTGAATATGCTACAAACTCTTTTTTTGCTTTCCAAATTAAAAAACTCATTGCACTTGCTTATGTACCTGAAACAGACGTAGCTGAACACTACAACATTCTTATAGACAGCCCCTTCTATAAACAAAATGAAGCTAAATTAAGTCCATTTCTCGACTACTTTGAAGACACCTGGGTAGGCAGACTCCACAGATCTGGCCACAGACGAAATCCCAAATTCCTCATACCCTGGTGGAACGTTTACAGAAGTACCCTTAACGGAGATTCAAAAACTAACAATGCAGTGGAAGGTTGGCACAATGCATTTGTACAATCAACTGGCAGAACCAAACCTACTCTAGAACATTTCATTAAATGCCTACAGAAAGAACAGAGCTACCAGGAATTTAGAATGGACCAATCTGTAACTGAACTTGTCCCTAAAACATCAAAGCAAAATAAACAAATGCACAAGTACCTGGAAGAACAAGTTAAACTTTACCCTAGTACAAAAGGCATAGAATACCTAAATATCATTGCCAAAACACTACTCTAATTAATTCCCAAAATGTTATAAAACACTAAAAGTATCACCTAAGTATGGAAAAATATGTAACGTGAGCTTCTAAAGTATTTAATGTATGCAATATATAGAGATATTATTATAATATATGCACACATTAAAACTAAATAACAAGTAAAAAACTATTCCATAATAAAAATAACATTACCCACCCACACAAAATAAGAAAGCAAGGACTTACCAATCATGTTGTCAATCCAATAACCTCCTTGTCCACCAAAGTAATCCAGGTAGTGCCAAATTAACCCCAAAAAAATGTAAAAATACAACTGTTCCAAAATTAAGACATCCACGTTATCCAGAGCCATCGAATAAGCATAAAAAACCCGAAAAATTTGAAAAATAGAAAGAATTGCTCCAGCAAAACCGAAAAATGTAAAGAAGTGTTTGTAAAGCACTGTTGAATTAAACAAACAAACACTTCCTTTAAAAAAAAACGGAACTTCCGATGTAGCGTACACCTATGACAAAAACATAGAAAACAGACATTCCCACCCACATTAATTAGCTAGTAATTAGGTACAAACATATTAAAATAGATGATTTCACTTGTAGATATACCGTAAAAGACTAAAATTCACTCTATATATAATGAGTTAACTAACCAACACTACGTGTATATACCATAAGTAATTATCTGTTTTCGAAATCTAAAACATACCTCCCTCACATTCAACAACACAAAATATAAGGTCACTAATCTCAAAACATCATTAAAATACACATAAAACATATAAAATAAACCTTACCTAAAGCGACGTGAAGTGTCTCCCAACCGCGATCAGCCCTTCTTCCAAATAACCCAAAACGACCTAACCCGGTTACAAAATAAAGCACCCAAATGCAATAAAATAGTCCCAAGTATAAAATATAATATATATACTTCACTAAATATGCAAAAATGAACATTAAGTTTCTATTATTGTAAAGAAATATTTACTTTAATCCTACAATGATTTGATTAACAAATATGTAAATGAATGTAATAAATACATATTATGAAAAGAATAATATTTATATTAACAATGTATAGAAATATAACTACATTGTCAAAAATTATAATAATAGAAAAATGTGTTAAAAATATGTGACTTACATAATAAATATTTTATGTATTGAAATAAAGTGTAAAAAATACTTTTGTTATTTCTACATTTCTTTATAAAATTACAATATGTAAAAGAGATAATAAATAATAATCATTTGTGTACAAAAAGTATGAAAATAATAATGCTTCTGTATAGTTGCTTATCATTGTGTTTATAAAATATGTTTATAAAACCAAATGTAATAAAAAGATTTTTGTAATGAAATAAAATTTAATTTGTGAAACATAAATAAAAATAATGTTTCTACAATCATGTTGAACTATTTGTATCATTATCTTACTATAATGTAACAATCTTATCAGAAATGTTGCACTGTATATTAAATGTGAGTATATGTTGGTCTCTAATAATTTAATTATTACTATACCACATCCAGCGTACATTAAATTAAAACTGACCCTGAACCCAAAAAATACCCCTTTACCCAAAAACTGAAAACTGACCCTGAACCCTAAAAATACCCCTTTACCCAAAAACCCAAAACTGACCCTGAACCCTGAAAATACCCCTTTACCAAAAAACAGAAAACTGACCCTGAACCCTAAAAATACCCCTTTACCCAAAAACCCAAAACTGACCCTGAACCCTAAAAATACCCCTTTACCCAAAAACTGAAAACTGACCCTGAACCCTAAAAATACCCCTTTACCCAAAAACCCAAAACTGACCCTGAACCCTAAAAATACCTCTTTACCCAAAAACTGAAAACTGACCCTGAACCCTAAAAATACCCCTTTACCCAAAAACCCAAAACTGACCCTGAACCCTAAAAATACCCCTTAACCCAAAAACTGAAAACTGACCCTGAACCCTAAAAATACCCCTTAACCCAAAAACTGAAAACTGACCCTGAACCCAAAAAATACCCCTTTACCCAAAAACTGAAAACTAACCCTGACCCCTAAAAATACCCCTTTACCCAAAAACTAAAAACTGACCCTGAACCCAAAAAATACCCCTTTACCCAAAAACTGAAAACTGACCCTGAACCCTAAAAATACCCCTTTACCCAAAAACTGAAAACTGACCCTGAACCCTAAAAATACCCCTTTACCCAAAAACCCAAAACTGACCCTGAACCCTAAAAATACCCCTTAACCCAAAAACTGAAAACTGACCCTGAACCCTAAAAATACCCCTTAACCCAAAAACTGAAAACTGACCCTGAACCCAAAAAATACCCCTTTACCCAAAAACTGAAAACTAACCCTGACCCCTAAAAATACCCCTTTACCCAAAAACTAAAAACTGACCCTGAACCCAAAAAATACCCCTTTACCCAAAAACTGAAAACTGACCCTGAACCCTAAAAATACCCCTTTACCCAAAAACTGAAAACTGACCCTGAACCCAAGAAATACCCCTTTACCCAAAAACTAAAAACTGACCCTGAACCCAAAAAATACCCCTTTACCCAAAAACTGAAAACTGACCCTGAACCCTAAAAATACCCCTTTACCCAAAAACTGAAAACTGACCCTGAACCCAAGAAATACCCCTTTACCCAAAAACTGAAAACTGACCCTGAACCCAAGAAATACCCCTTTACCCAAAAACTGAAAACTGACCCTGAACCCTAACAATACACCTTTACCCAAAAACTGAAAACTGACCCTGAACCCAAGAAATACCCCTTTACCCAAAAACTGAAAACTGACCCTGAACCCAAAAAATACCCCTTTACCCAAAAACTGAAAACTGACCCTGAACCCAAAAAATACCCCTTTACCCAAAAACTGAAAACTGACCCTGAACCCAAAAAATACCCCTTTACTCAAAAACTGAAAACTGTCCCTGAACCCAAGAAATACCCCTTTACCCAAAACCTGAAAACTGACCCTGAACTCTAACAATACTCCTTTACCCAAAAATAATTATTATTATGTAATTACAAATTAATTATTAATTAACAATAACAATAAAGTAAATATATTAGCACATTAGCTGTAAAGAAATAAAATTAATTATTAATAATATTTTTTCCAAAATAATTTACAATAAGTAAAAAATGTATATTAAACTAAATGAAGCTAATTAATATAATTAACTAATTTATATTAATTAATTACCAATTAATTATTATTTAAAAATATGTAAAAACTTATATTAAGTAATTAACTAATTAATAATAATTAATTAACAATTATTTATTCTTTAAAAATAAATTCAAAAATATATTAATTAATTAACTAGTTAATATTAATTTATTACCAATTAATTATTATTATTATTTAATTACCAATTATTTAATATTTGAAATTATGTCCAAAATTATATTAATTAATTAACTAATTAATAATAATTAATTACCAATTATTAATTTTGTACAATTATGTAAGATATTATATTAATTAATTAACTAATTAATATTCATTAATTACCAATTAATTATTATATAAAAAATGTACAAAATTATAATAATTAATTAACTAATTAATATGAATTATTTACCAATTAATTATTAATAATTCTTTTTTACAAATATATATTAATTTATTAATTATTTTTAAATTACTTCCCACCCTTATCCCCTATAAACCCAATAACCCGCTCCTAAAACTATATATGTTTTTCAAAAATATTTTTATATTAAATATATTGTAATTTTTAAATATAGACCTTTTTATCAAATTTTTATTTACAATTATTATATTTTTTCCTACACTATTTTTTTTCCATTACTACACGATATTTTGTATTGTCGATATTTTGTCATACGATATTATTTTTCTCGATATTTCTACTTACTTACCTATTACGATATTTTTGTATCCAATATATTTGCTTCCCAATATTTTTTACCTTCGATATTTTAACTTCGATATTTTGTCTTTCCGATATTTTATTTTCGATATTTTGTCTGTGTACCGTACCCTGTTGGGTCCACAACGGAAGCATCCTCAATCCCACTTCTACCACTACCTGAACATGAGTAGAAGGGGTGAAACACCAATTGTAAATGTAATTATATAATGAATTAACTCGGTTTCCAGTATAACTTGGTCTTCGACTCAGACTGCTATGTTTTCCGGGATCCTAAAATAAGTTAAAGGGTTTTTGTTGTTCTGCTTTATGATAACAGCATTCACCACAGCACACTCCAAAACACCTCCAGACTATACAATACCAACCTGCCTCGCACAAAACATCACCACCCCAACCGATTCCATACCATACTACATCACTACACCTGGCACACAATATAATCAGTAAGCTTAACACCACACTAAAATGTGTTGAAGTACCGGGTTTTTAAGAACCCAGCGGTGCCAGGGGACACACCCAAAGACTTTGAGTTCTCCTGTCTCAGACTACAGAAACGCAGAGACTTCTTGGTGACTTCAAAGATCAAATTTATTGGCTGCAGCCAGTAACAGGTATCCTAGAAGTACAACAGGGTGTATATTCTCAGGAGACTGCTCAACTTTACAAAGCTAGCCATCCCTTTTATACCAAATATTATGCTTCAGGCAAGCATTCCTTATTTACAGTTGACCATTCACATATTTTCAAAACAAAGAAAAAGCAGAATCATGATGACAAGCCCATATTTCAGTTTGTCCAGCCCACAATCAATTACCCTTCAAGGCCCAACACTTTTCATCAGATATCGGACGGACCCCTAATAAAAACGGGCACCTCCTCATCGTAAAGCAGACCATAAAGAAAGGGACAGAGACAGGTGGGAGTAAGATTAGACATAGTTGTGTATAATAAAGATTTTATGGCATGTTGTGGCTTGATCTCTAATCTCGATCGGCCACTGGGAAAGAAGCTGGCCGAACAGGTTTGGCTTCGGGCAGTGGAGTCAGCTTGCCCAGGTCACACAGAAGTCAGCAAAAGTGTACGTGTCCTTAAGACTCGTTTTGGCCTTAGTCATCAGCCTATGTGAGGGCAACCACAAAATGGCTGCCGTACACAAAATGGAACCCGAGGGTTCATAAGGGAATCTCTGATTTCATAGTGATCTCGTCACTCGAATATGCCGAAAATACTTGTATATAGCATACTCGTCATTCTCGGTCTGCTGATACCAAAATCGTCATGATACGACGATGTTTATGACATGTGTCCAGAATTTCAGTACCACAGCCCCTCCTTTTGCCCTTACATAGGCAATTAACCTACACTCATGCTAATCTGAGTCCAGGTCTATATTCATAAATTCATTGAGATGTTGCTGTAGCATCATCCTATTACTTAGCTCGTCTCTCGATACAGGTTTCCTTACACACGATGTAGCACAGAGGCCACATATAGCAGGAGCACACTGTACGCACAGACAGGACAGGAAAAGAATGGCTAAAATCATCCCAATGACCATCAGAATCTTCCATCCCCAGGCGGATAACAGTTCCCAGAACCACCCCATCAACGACCAATCTCCTTTATCCACATGAATAGATTCAGAGATCTTATGCAGTTTGGAAATGGCCTGGTACACTGTCGGAGCGTTATCTGGAATGAAAACACAGCAACTTGATTGGATCACATTACATACCCCACCTCGGTCTGAAAGTATGACATCTAACGCAACTCTGTTCTGAAGAGTCATAAGACGATCCGACAGGAGCTCAGCAGTCAAGTTACTAAGGGCACCGGCAGTTTCAACTACGGTGGACTCAACCACCCTCGTTAATTGCCTTATATTCCTACTGTTAACAATAGGTCCCCAAAACGGCAGAAAACCCTTCAAGAAGTCTCCCAATTCTTGTCCTGCAGTGTCTTCTTTACTGAAGACACCTCTAACTACCCTTGTCTTGTGGTAATCTGCCGCAGCTGTGTAGGTGGGAGGTGATAGGAACGAAACAAAACATGTGCCCGAGAAGTCAGGGGGCAACCATGTGTATGCTCTATCATAACAGATGAAATAGGTACCCTTAGCTGCTAGGAACGAAGGGGAAGTCTGAGACGAAAAAACATACGTCTCAGTGCAGGTACTCTTCCCTAACTGAGCTCTTGGATTCTTGCCATTACCTTGCAGACATAGATGACCCTGATGGGGTACAATCCAAATCGGAGAGGATCTCTTTGCTTGTTGGTTCTCACTCAGACTTGCTCCATATCCGGGCACGTTCCATTCAATATACGCTAGTGTCTCATCTTTTGGGATAGTCTCATAGGAAGTAGCTCCTCTAATCATGTCTACTATAACCTTAACTAGAGCACTATTCTTTAGATTATCTTTTACAGAACGTAGGGGGTGGACTTCACGAGCATAGATGAACATCGTTATGTATGCCCACACAGAACCATTATGACTGAATGGCAGGACCAGATAAGGGATAACTTTATCAGTAGTATGAGGCATAAGACCACACACCCAAAAGTTAGTCATGTTCACTACTAATTGGTGTTGGTGCAAAAGCTGAATGAAGGAGTTATTGACGAACTCTGATCTTCTAACGGACTCATGTTCAGGTAGAGGGTGAAAAGAATGTGAGGAAACAGTAGAAGGAGGTATGGGCTGTGTAGTGGGTGCAAATGTCACTCGAAAATAAAATAAAACATATCCTATTAAAAACATCATTACACTAAGCAACATGAAAATGCATAATATCAGAAAAAGTTTCTTGGTCATCATTATACACATTTTGGCTTTAAAGTTCATCTCTTTGGCAGGTCTCTCCATCTCGAAAAACTCCATCCTCTAACCTTGCTGCTCGCAGAGGTAGGGTGTTCCGTGCTAAGGAATGCGCCTGTCAGTCCAAGGGAAACGCCCAAGAACCAACCAGAACCGTCGACCTTGTGTCTTCGGCTTGCACTCCAAAGACTTGTCGCCCGCGACCCTACAGCTGAACCCGGATGGTGGTTCGAAAAACAAAAATCAAAAAAGTTTCTCAGATGAGAGAGCTGCACTTTCAAAAATAGCAAATAAAAGAATGTTATTTGTCCACAGTTCTAGGCCTCAAATTATAACGTTTTTTTTCCAGGTAACGTCTGGTCTTGAAATAAGAGTTCAGGGTCGTTAGTGTCCAATCAAATTGACGGTGGCACGGCTTCTTGCAAAAGATTGTCACTTTCACGTTCAGAATTTGTTCCTTTTACACGTGCATCGCTGAAAGGCAGAAAACGAGGCACAGTCTCAGTCTCAGAGTCAGCAATACCCTCCTGGACCCACCGGTCATACGGCAGAGGCAAAGGGACCCTCTTACAATGTACGCCGTGGATCCAGTTCTTTTTTCCTTCCACTCGCACTGCTGATCTCGTTGACAAAAGGACTAGGTAGGGGCCGGTCCAACGGGGCTGATCATTCTTTGTCCGCTGGAAGTTTTTAACTAGGACCCACGATTCAGGATCGATGATGTGCCCTGGATCTTCAGAAACCTGAGGCAAAGTATCGTGAACCTGTTGGTGTAAGACACCAATTTAGCCGTCAAATCATACAAGTAATCAAGCAGTACAGGGTGTTCAATCTCACTGAATTTTGTCGGTCTTGGCACTCCCCATATGTTGGCCGGGCGGCCAAACGCAATCTCATACGGACTAAGTCCCACTCGTGAATGCACAGTCATTCTTGTCGATAAAAGTGCTAATGGCAACGCATCTGGCCATTTAAGACCAGAGCTCACTTGTATCTTGGCAAGTTTAAGTTTTAGAGTGCCATTGTAGCACTCTACTAGTCCAGCTGATTGGCGGTGATTTGCAGCGTGAAACTTTTGGTGTATAACTAGCCCTTCACATACTCTCTTCATCACTCGACCCACAAATTCACTCCCATTATCACTCCAGACCATTCTCGGCAAACCAAACCTAGGGAAAAATTATTTGACAAGGGCTTTAGCTGTGGAAAAGGCAGTGCTATCTTTAAGGGGATATGCTTCTACCCACCTCGAAAAGGCACAAACAACAACGAGTACGTATTTCAAGTTGTTGCACCTCTCCATGTGGATGAAATCTAGCTGCAAAACCTCGAACGGATACGTTGGAGGCGCAAAATGACCAGCTGGAGTTGGAGTTTCCCTACCAGGATTGTATTTCAGACAAACCATGCAATTCTTGACCACATTCTCTGCACACTTAGGAATTCCAGCATTTTGCCATACTGGGGCCAACAACTTACAAATTCCTTTCACACTGATGTGAGCCATTCCATGTGCCATTGTAACCACTGCCAGCACGTACGCATTGGGTAACAACCATCGCTGATGCTCTGACAACTCAACCTAACAACCATTTGCATCTAATTTACCCGTACTCTCTCTCCACACACTCAACTCTTTCTCTGTAGCTTCAGCTTGAATAGATTTCACACTCTCTATCGTATCTTCACACATTCCAACATCACCAATCCATCTTGCAGGGCCCGCAACATACATTCGACTCATCACATCTCTTGCTGTTTCTTTTACAACTTCATCAGCAAACGCATTACCGCGACCAACGTCGTCAGTTACCTTCTTATGTGCACTGCATTTCACTATCACGACTTGCAACGGCAAAGTGAGTAACTCAAGAAGCTCATTTACCAACTGACCATGCTGTATCTTGGCTCCATGCGAAGTCAGAAACCCACGTTCTTTCCACAATCGTCCAAAACTGTGAGCCACACCAAACGCATACTGGCTGTCAGTATATATGGTCACTTTCATTCCTTTTGATAGTACACACGCTCTCGTAAGTGCAATCAACTCTGCTGCTTGAGCTGAATTATGTGGGATACGTGCAGCTTCAACAATCGTATGCAAAGTCGTAACAGCATATGCTGCAGTCGTATCACCATTTGGAAGCTTGAAGCATGAACCATCCACCCATAAGGTACCATCACACTTCACAAGAGGAGTGTCCTTAAGATCTATTCTCCCTTTCGTTTCTTCTTCTGTCCTAAGAAAACATTCATGCTGTTCAGAAACATCTGTCTCTGTTACAATCGGCAACAACGTAGCTGGATTCAACGTGTTGCATCTCTTTATGTGCACATGACTCGCTAAAAGTGTCAACTCATAACCTGACAATCGAGCACTAGTTAAGTGCTGTGTCTTGGTCCTGTTTAGTAAAGTGTCCACTGCATGTGGAACCATTACAATCAATGTATTATTCAGCACCAAACAAGCAGACTGTCGAATAGAAACAGCTGCTGCCGTGGTGGCTCTCAAACAACTCGGCAACGCTCTAGCTACCGGATCCAAAGTCGAAGAGAAATACGCACATGGACGTTGCTTGTCCCCAAAAGACTGTGTCAGCACTGACAACGCACATCCTTCTTTCTCATGGACATACAGTGTAAAGGGCTTACTGTAGTCGGGGGTACCCAACACAGGAGCCGAACACAATGCATTACGCAATTCGGAAAAACGTTTCTGACAATCTTCCGACCGTGGAAGGGGATTCGGTGTATCTTTACAGGTCAATTCCACCAAAGGTTTGGCCAGCAGAGAAAAATTTGGTATCCATTGTCTGCAATAGGATGTAATTCCCAAGAAAGCACGCACTTCTCTCTGTGTCATTGGCACACTCAATTTTGCAATTGCCTGAATTGTTTCTGGGGTCAGTTTCCTTCCCTCCTTCGATAAGGGATGACCTAAGTAGGTCACTTCTTGTCGACAATATTGCAATTTCAAACGAGACACTTTGTGATGCAAATTAGACAAATGACGCAACAACGACAACGTGGCTTCTTTACAAATCTCCTCAGTATCTGCAGCGTCTAGCAAATCGTCGACGTACTGAATAAGGGTAGCGCCATTAGGTTAAACAATCGTATTAAGCTGTGTTTTCAAAGCCTAACTATATATTGATGGACTCTCACAATAGCCCTGAGGAGCGCGCTTGAACCGGGAGCTTCGACCTCCTAAGCAGAATCCAAAGATGTCCCTACTCTCCTCGGCAATCGGGATGCTGAAGAAAGCATTCTTCAAGTCAATCACCGAAAACCAAGTGGCTGAAGACGGAATCATAGTTAATAAGGCAGTGATATCAGGGACAACTGGAAATTGTGGCACAACTATTTTATTCACCTCTCTAAGATCAATAACAAACCTGTAAACAGGTGGCTGAGAAGGGTCAGTACGCTTCAAAACAGGCAGAACAGGACTATTGCAAACGTTGCCTCTTGTTTCTTCAATTACATCTTTTTCAATCAAATCATAAATGATCGCTAGCAATGCCTTTTCACCTTCACTAGAGATCTTGTATTGGGGAATAGGTGGCATTTTAACATTGGCTTTCAACGTCACAACATATGGTGGTATTTCCAACAGACCCACATCATTAGGACCAGTAGCCCAAAGAATATCAGGAAGAAACGACAATTCTGTCGGACGTTTATCCTTTGACAAATACATTGGGGAGACCACTTTCTTACCCAATGTAAGTTGTACTCCCGAAGGAGAACAATACAATGTTGCATACAATCTTTTCAACAGATCCAATCCTAACAAGTTCTCACCACAACCTGTCGTCAGAATAAGGGGTGCTTCGAATTCACGAGGTCCAACAGAAAGGGACATAGGACTAGAAACCGGGTTCCTAACCGGGGCGCCAGAAAAACCTACTGAAACATTCGTCCCGCCAGACAAAGGTGCGCCAGGGAGTTTAGAGTGCATAATAGAACTCTTTGTAGCACCAGTATTCAACAGAAAAGGTTCTGACACACCTGATGTAATCACCTCAACATAAGGTCCACTCTGATCTACTGGAATTGAAACAACTCCCTCTCTTTGTCTATGGCTGTCCTAGCAATCGTCGCCTTCCATATTCTCACCTTCTGCATAATAGTCATCAGCATAGCACTGAGTCGTCCTACTAGACGCGTTGTTCTGCTGGTCAAAGCTATTCATTGAATTTTGGGGAGGAAAGGGACGCGCGTTCTGGGGGAAGTTTCCACGTCCCCTACCTCTAGGAGCTTGTTGAACACCTCGACCTCTTGCGCTAGAAACACCATTCATACGCTGTAACAAAACGGGACAGCTACTTTTAAAATGACCCTCTTCTTTACAATATGCACACTGATTAGGGCCTACAGGAAAACGTGGCTGAGAAAACTCGAACCTTTGCGAGATTCTCTGAAATTGCTGAGGCTGTTGATAATCACGCTGACCACCACGGGGCGGATACGCCTGCTGTAAAAGAACTTTTGTCTTCAATTCTTTAGTTTTCTTGTCTGCTCTATCCTTCTCATCCTTATCTCTATTTTCGTAGTACTGTGCAGTAGCCAATATTTGTGCTCAAGAGGAAACGGCCCAAGAACTCTCTGAATCTTTCAATTTCTTACACAACTCAGGAAGCAAATTGTGCACAAACTTGTCAACGAACAACCGTTGACCACCTTCTGTACTCATATCTTGACCACTGTGGTCGATAAACGTCTCTTCAAACCTACTGAAGAAATCGGACACAGTTTCATCTTTCTTCTGCTTACACGCAGACAATTTATCCCAATTCACTCGCTTAGAAGGAATTAAAGTCTTCATGTACGTAACAATCTTACCAGGGAGGTCTGCAACTAAAGGCTCAGGTTTAGCACCACCAATATGTCGGCCATCTGCAGCAGCAATATTAACCCATGAATCACCTAACTCTTGCGCATGATCCGTATGACGGATCAATCACCACAAAGGCTGCGGAACAACATTTCCAAAAAACATGTCTATATCTGCTATATTCATAATACATGAGTCTGCAGTTTGTGATAATTCCTTATAATACCCTGCAGGATTTTTGCGGGGGTCAGGCAAAGTCTGTTTAAGAGCCAAAACTTCAGCTCGTTTCCACGGAACATGTACCCAAACATGCTGAAAATGTTGCGGAATGGCCGGGTTAGCGTTTGGGTCCCCTTCTCTCCAAACTGGGGGAACTTCTCTCATTGGATATTGTTTCACTTTCCTCTTAACAGAAAGATCAGCCTCAAACAACTGTTGAGAAATAGTCTCACTCCTAAACGACAACAATGTCGCAACTGCTTTCTCAATATCGGAACCCACAATCGTGCCTTTTGCAAACTCGAACCGTACACGGCACAAATTAAGCAGATTGGATTCCAAATCATTATCCTCCAATTCTTCACAAAGAAAAACACACATTTTCTCAAAAACAACGGTGCTTCTCTTTGACGGAAGACATCCATAACAGACTCTAGTTCATATCTTGTGGGGTCGGTAACCCATTTATGCGCCAAATGATCCAATGTCTCCCGCTCTCTAGAATCAGGCAATTGACTATGCAACTGTTTACGCTCTGAAACAGGGGTCGTAGTTAATGACCCAAAGAAAGGAGAAAACAGACTAGTAACAGTATCAGTCATTCTCTGTCAAACAGAAGGAGAAGTCGACAAAAGAACAGGAGGGAAAACAGAATGAGACAAAGCAGACGCAGAGGCAGTATCAGAAGGAATATCGGGAAAAGTAGTCGATACAGTAGGCAAAGTCGTAGGACGTACAGGCGGAGCAGGCAGCAAAGTCGGCGGCCCTTGAGGAGGCTGCGCCAGAGGAGTAGGGGCCAACTGAAGAAGAACTGGCGGCTGTGGAAGAACCTGAGGCAAAACAACCGGAGGTTGCACAACTAAAGGTTGCGGTGGTGCTGTAGCACTCTGCGCATAGGGGGGTAGCGAACTCAATAAATGAGACATTAAAGGATCTTTCTCGAGTTCCTTTGCTGCGTCTTGCTGCAGAGGCGACAAAACTGGATAACATTTGTCAATCGCCATTTTACGTTGCCTGTGCAACTGCTCACTCGCTTGTTCTTCGTTGTCTTTAAACTGTATAGCAGCTTGCATTATCGAGATACCCTTTTCTCTTTTATTCCTCTTTGCTAATTTAATTTCTTTCTGTTTGGCTTCCTTTCGCCATAGGCGGAAAGAGTCATACATCGCCGGCCGGGCTTTCTTCTTAAAAAGTCTAACCTCTAGATTGTCTAAAATCTCTGTGTCAAAACTACCAAATTGGGGCCATTTTAGAACACCATCTTTCCTGGTGTATCGGATCCATACTTCATTATATGTGATGGGGCCTACGCCATGCTTCACATAAAGCTGATAGGTTGGAGTTCCAATTAGAGGAACCGGACACGAGTCCTCCAATCGGGAATCCCTATTACAACCAAGACAAAACAAATTTCCAAGTCTGCTGAGACCAGGCATCTTCGCTCTCTAGTCTAGCTTCAAACGATTATCGAATATGATAGTCTCGTGAATACACGAGTCCCTCGGCTTTGGTACTTGCAAGTTCCAAATCAAAGATCCCAAGGGGATACCCAAAACTAAGAACCAAAACTAAGGACTGGGAGACGCTCCACTCATACTTAACTGAGGTATCGATGATGTCACCAGAAGACTCGTCTATCGTCTCGCTCTACAAATCATCAAAGGGCGATAGTCAGGGCAGCAGTCCTTCATAGCCGTCGGAAAGCGGGGAACCTCGCAGCAAAGACTTTCCGACCACGACGACATACAGGGGTCGATGAAGTGGTTGGCCTTCCTCCAGAATTTTCCCACGAAGCTCCTCACGAACCTCAGGCTTAGACCGGTACCGCTGAAATCGCCCCACGTTGGGCGCCAACTGAAGTACCGGGTTTTTAAGAACCCAGCGGTGCCAGGGGACACACCCAAAGACTTCGAGGTCTCCTGTGTCAGACTACAGAAACGCAGATACTTCTTGGTGACTTCAAAGATCAAATTTATTGGCTGCAGCCAGTAACAGGTATCCTAGAAGTACAACACGGTGTATATTCTCAGGAGACTGCTCAACTTTACAAAGCTAGCCATCCTTTTTATACCAAATATTATGCTTCAGGCAAACATTCCTTATTTACAGTTGACCATTCACATATTTTCACGACAAATAAAAAGCAGAATCATGATGACAAGCCCATATTTCAGTTTGTCCAGCCCACAATCAATTACCCGGCAAGGCCCAACACTTTTCATCAGATATCGGACGGACCCCTAATAAAAACGGGCACCTCCTCATCGTAAAGCAGGCCATAAAGAAAGGAACAGAGACAGGTGTGAGTAAGATTAGACATAGTTGTGTATAATAAAGATTTTATAGCATGTTGTGGCTTGATCTCTAATCTCGTTTGGCCACTGGGAAAGAAGCTGGCCGAACAGGTTTGGCTTCGGGCAGTGGAGTCAGCTTGCCCAGGTCACACAGATGTCAGCAAAAGTGTACGTGTCCTTAAGACTCGTATTGGCCTTAGTCATCGGCCTATGTGAGGGCATCCACAAAATGGCTGCCGTATACAAAATGGAACCCGAGGGTTCATAAGGGAATCTCAGATTTCATAGTGATCTCGTCACTCGACTATAGCATACTCATCATTCTCGGTCTGCTGATACCAAAATCGTTATGATACGACGATGTTTATGACACGGGTCCAGAATTTCAGTACCACAGAGTTCAGCACAATGCAACTCGCATCACAAAACGTTAGTCCAGATCAATTCACACCTTTCCGGATAGCACCCAGAGGCTCGGAAACAAGGGTGGAAATCCTAAATGAGACCACCACCCTTTATCTCACACAACAACTCCACACTGCAACCACTCACTACAACCATATAACCCGTCACGTTGCCGTACCTCACATTACCCTCGTGGACTTCATACCTCCACACAGGACCATACATTCTATGGTATACAACACAACACACCCCACTGTACCACAACACACCTCCCTGTTCACCATACCACATATGCCACATAGCAACACAAAACCTAACACCACACTAATGTACACCGCACCAATCTAAACCACACCTAATCGCAACATCCTACACATTGCACCACCGGATACGAGTATACTTATACCAGATTAACATAACATAACATGAGTATTTGTAAAGCGCACGTTCACCACTACGGGCATCTTGGCGCTGAAATAACAGATGTTTGTTGTTACCCAACTCAATGGTACTCATTTTATCGACCCCAAATGGATGAAAGGCTGAGTGGACCCGCCGGGATTTGAACCTGTGACCATGAGGTCGAACACAGGCCCCTGCAGTAGACCATTAGTCCACTGAGCCACCAGACCCGGCTAACATCCCACACTTTACACCAAGCCACATCACATGCTTTCATATTGCACCACAGCCGCCCATCAACCCCTCCCATAGTTCCCTATGGTTCCACATCAGACTACACCACACCATGCAGTATACATGCCATTCAATATCACAACTATCCATATAAGAGAAATTACATGCAACATCACAGCAGGACTATACAACAACAAAGGTCACTTAGTACATATATCACCACACTGCACCACCGAACATACCAACATACCACACAAGCCAATCTCATATTGCACTACTCCATTTCAGTCTATCTCACTACAGCACATTATATCATACACCAACATATTCCATCATGTCGCATCTTCAATTTTCAAGTCCACATCTCTCAGTACCATACCCCTCTCAACACACACAATACCACACCATGCCACACTTTCTCAGACTTTGGCACATCATTTCATTACGTCTCACCTTAAAGGTCTGTGTACCACATCACCAAATGCCACATAACACCATACCTCACCTTACCACTCTAAACTGCAATGTAATACCTATACAACCCAATGTAGTACAATAGCCAAGACCACACTTGACTCCCCACACCACCCTATACCACCCACTGCAACACCACAACAGCCGAAACCATGCCAACCTGCTTCTTTACATAAGTTACAGCAATACACAAGTCTGACACAGAAAATGACGGTGTTCAACATCTAGTATAAACCATCTATCTATTATGGCAAAACTCTTCCCGTCACTTTCCCGCATCTCACAGCACCCTTGTTGACTTCATAACTCCACACAGGACCATATATTCTATGGTGTACAACACAACACACCCTACTGTACCACAACACCCCTCCCTGTTCACCATACCACATATGCCACATAGCAACACAAAATCTAACACCACACTAATGTACACCACAGCAATCTACACCACACCAAAACGCAACATTATACACATTGCACCATCTGACACAAGTATAGTTATACCAGATTACAACATCCCACACTTTATACCAAGCCACCTCACATGCTATCATATTGCACCACACCCATCCATCAGCCCCTCCCACAGCTCCCTATGATTCCACATCAGACTACACCACACCATGCAGTAAACGTGCCCTTCAATACCACAACTATCCATATAAGAGCCATTACATTGCACATCACAGCACAGCAGAACTATACAACAACAAAGTTCAATCAGTACATATCACCACACTGAACCAGCGAACACCAACATACCACACAAGATAATCTCATATTGCACCACTCCACTTCAGTCTACCTCACTACAGCTCATACACTAACATATACCATCATGTCACATAATCAATTTCAGCACACCATCTCTCAGTACCACACCACTCTCAACACACTCAATACCACACCATGCCACACTTTCTCAGACTTTGGCACACCATATCATTACAGCTCACCTTAAAGGTCTGTGTACCACATCACCAAATGCTTCATAGCACCATACCTTACCACACTAAATTGCAATGTAATTACTATACAATTCATTGTAGTACAATAGCCAAAAACACACTTGACTCCCCACACCACCCTACACCACCCACTGCAACACCACATCAGTCTAACCCATACCAACCTGCTTCTTTACACAAGTTACAGCAAGACACAAGTCTTACCCAGAAAATGAGGGTGTTCAACATCTAGTATAAACCATCTATTTTGGCAAAACTCTTCCAGCAAAACCTCACCCTGCTGGGCCAAACAGAGCTGTAGTATAATATAAAAATATAATGCAAACCACACAGCCCTCACCCAGAGGCATCTGCTTGTTTACATCCACAAATGGACAAACAATAAAGTCGAGGCTCAGGGATAGAGACACACCACCACAGTGCAAATTGAGCAAAGTCACCACAAACACACTGACAACAAATCAGGAATACACAAGTCTGATTTCCCCAATAAATGAACCTTCTGTTGGAGAGCAAACTGCCATAACACTTAAGGGTGTTAACAGACCATGTAAACAGTGTAGGGTGGATAAATAAAAACACCTACCATAACATAACAAAGAGTTCTTTCCTATTTGCATGGCTGCTACTAACACAGTATCAGGTTTACTTCCTCACTTTCTGGATATCCAAGTCCATTTTCTTCTTCAGCTCAATACACCACAGAAAGTCCTATTTTGACACACTAAGTATGTAGATTTTAAAGGTTGTTATGGTGATGGAGGGATGTCTACCTTGGTCTGAGACATTTTTAATTGCACGAGGATTTGGAAAACAAAAATCTTCTGTCATCTAGAATATGGAAGGTCTAGAGTCATCCGCAGAAGTGCTCTACGGCATAAACCAACGTGGGATCTGCTTCCCAGGGAGCTTGAAAGGGGTCTTCTGGTGAACAATGTCACATGAGCTCTGAAAAGCCATCAGTGATGCTAGAACACATTTCTCATTCAGAATGCTGGCCAGGGGCTTCAGCACGCTAAACCTGTAGGTGTTCTAAGAGCATCCTTCTGTTACTGAACAAGCAAGTGTATCAAATGAGCATGACAAAAAAGTTTTAAGTGGGGAGCTGAAGGGATGGAAGCGGGTGAATGATATTCTGAGACCTTTTTTTGTGAAAATGTGGTTCAGTTTGCATTATGGTGGGATATTATGAAACATGTGAATACATTGTATCAATTTATTTTTTAAAGAAATATTAAAGAAATGAGTTACTTAGAAGAGACCATTAATAAATCGGAGTGGTTTTAGCCATGCATGCACGCAAGGGTAAACTAATTTGTGGATTGGTTTGTTTTCGCACCCTACTTTAACACATGTCTGTCTCCACATTTCCCAATTAAAAGACTCAAATGATTCTTGTTTGCGATGTTGGCAAACTTTAAAAAGGAGCTATTGGTTACATTAGTGCCTTTCATGTGCCTCGTTCTTGTAATCTGATATCACACTCTCACAAGAGTGGCATACGTTTTTTCTCCGGGCTCTCCTTAATTTTCATTGATCTTTCACTGCTTTTGAGCACACAGCTAATGCTGTTTGCAAATTTCACAGATTGAAAGGCTTCACTGTTTTCCATCACCTTTCTTAACTCCTTCCACGTCTGGGGGTGTTGTAGTACCTGCTGCACCCCTAGTTCCAACACCCGGGGGGCACCAGTTGTTGGTAATTGTGAGTGATATAGGTGTGGACAAAAACAAGTTTGTGTTTTTCTATCTACACTGGATGGTACCTTTGGGAATGTAAAACACAAGGAGTATACTCTGTGTATGGGAGTATGGATCTGTCCTCCTGCCTCAGCACATGTACTTCAAGGCACTTTAATTAAGAAATAGTTTCCACAGATTGACAGGTTCATGTATGTTTTAGCTCTAGCACAAAGAAGCATAAGAATCAGTGCTTAATTTGAGCAGGTGTTTTCCAGTGCGCAGCCGGCGCTTAATCATCAACTCCAGTGCTTTTCATTAGCACCAGTTAAGGACACATTCATTTATGCATAGGGAGATTAGGTTATTTGTCCGAATCACAGGATATTTGGCCGATGCCGTGGCTCAAACCTGGTTCCCATGTGCCGAAGTCAGCAACTCTGGCCATTACGCCACATCCTCTCCCCACTTTCGTAGTTGGTTCTGTTTTAGGCGGTGCTAACAGGAGAAATGGGCTGGTGCAAACTGCCTCCTGACAAGAGCCCCAGCACTTATTTTTTACAAATTAGCCACTGCAAAGAATGGTCGACAGCGTACAATTTTTGCAACTGAGATCAAGAGAGCAAAACCTGTGTATCCATGTGACATGGACTCAAAGCAGTAAAACTACAATAAACAAGTGTAGTCAATACTGCAGTGGATTGAACAGAAGGCAATCACGAGGAGGCTATCAGCGGTGCCAAATAAGGGGATACAATGGCAGGGTGCTGAGGTATGTAATGCCACGTCTATAATTGTTAAATGCAATGGTGTTGTCTGAGCCCTCGGATGAGCACTTTGTATCCTGGCTGCTGTAAATACAAATGTACTAGACTAACAGCATCAACTGATGTTTTCACACTCACCCTGAAAACATAAGTAGTCTTCTCAAATGAATGCAAACATGCATAGAATGTTGATAGGAAGTATTGTCATTGTCGATTTCTCAATAACATTACTGTACTGCCCCTAAACAGTATGAGTCTGAGAATAGCCAGCACTACAAGTACTGGAATGCTAGCTGTGTTTTGTAAAGATCCTGTATCAGTATGCTGAGGAGTGTGCTCCCAGAAGATGCAGCAGGAGAAGGCAAGCAGTCAATGAAATGTTGTGTCTGGTGTAGAACAAGTGCGCAGAGCAGCAGCCAGTGCACCTACCACAACTGGCCTCTTGTAATACAGCAGACGCCGGAGACCACCAACACTTAAGGTATGTGTATAAAAGGCATTGTTTTATTTTGTAATTTTTACCCTCTTAAAGCTGTTAGGTCTCTTTGACATAGTACTACAATAATACCTATATGCATGCTTATTTTACAGTTATTCCTTGTCTAAAGTTTTTAACAAATACCAGAACTGCCTTATAGAATAAAAACAAAATCCATAGCTACTCACATTAAGTATAGAGTGTGTTTCATCAGCGTGGCTGTTTCCCCTCTGCGCCATGTTAACTCTGTAGTCTTCTGCCAAAGCCTGTTTACCCGCAAAGATATAATTAGGTGCTCCAACAAATGTCAGAGTGCAAGTGTCGTTACGTCCCTATTTCAATTTTTTCTCTGCACACTCCCAAGGTGTTAAAAGCGTGCCTTAAAAAAATGTCATACTTTCACCGACCTCTCTCTGTCTAAGAACATCATGACTGTGCATATTTCCAGACCCACGGCGCCACCTTTTGCAAGACTCCCATGTTTATCAGTCCATGCCACCTCTCTCCCCACGTAGAAGCCTCTTCTTGTCTTAGCAGTCTTTTAGGCGGTTAAAAATTAGGCACTGAAAATGTTACATCAGCAAACTTACATTTTAGTTTTGACGCTCTTGAGAGTCTCTTGTTCGTCTTGCTCTTTCTGTGTTGCTCCAGCATTTTTCCATCATGTTACATCTCCAGGCCGGGTTGGTTTGTCGCCTTTTGTGCAACTTGCGCCATCCATCCCCTTCTGGGCTGCAGCAGCCTATTTTACCATTGCAAAAATATGCCTGTACATGTTGCTGAACCCTAACACATGCTGTATAAGAATGCAATGTTTCTCAGCCATGTCCCCACACTCACACGTAGAGTCAAAGCCTCAGTTGCATAGCACAGGTCCTTATTTATTTTTTCTTTTAATACTTAGTGTCATTTACATAAGAGACTTTCAAATAGGCTGTACATAATGTTGCACCAGGAAACTTAAAGTCTAGGTTTGTGACAACACATTACCCTGTTAAAGAACCCTGCAAGTGTCTGTTACACAGCCCCCTGTTGGCTTACATACTAACCTCTGTTTATCAAGCCTACCACATTACTCCCACGTAGAAAGAAACCACAACTGCATAACAAATGTCTTCATTTATTTTTTTATTTTATTTATTTTCCTTTTCATAACTGGCATCATTGTATATTAGAGACTTTAAACATCAGTTGCATAACACAAGCCTTGATTTATTTTTTCTTTTCATAATTAGTGTCATTTACATAAGAGACTTTCAAATAGGCTGTACATAGTGTTGCACCAGGAAAGTTACAGTCTAGGTTTGGGACATCCCATTACCCTGTTAAAGAACCCTTCAAGTGTCTTTTACACAGCCCCCAGTTGCCTTACATAGTAACCTCTGTTTATCAATCCTACCACATTACTCCCACATAGAAAGAAACCACAACTGCATAACACTTGTCTTCATTTATTTTTTATTTGATTTATTTTCCTTTTCATAACTGGCATCATATTACATTAGAGACTTTAGGTTTAAATCTTTTTATTGCATAATAGAAATACAATACAGAAAACATGGACTATTACTGTTCGAAGCGAGTACTACAGCTCAACACATACAATCACACCGGGTGCTAGGTCCGCCCTCCTAAGATGCTGGAGGCTGGTGCGGTAAGATGCCAAGAACAACGACAGTAATATAAACAAAGGAAAAAGTAACGACCCCCTTCAATCCCCCCTTCCCCAACTTCCCCAGACGCCCCCCTCCTTAGAGACTTTAAACATCAGTTGCATAATACAAGCCTTTATTTATTTTTTATTTTCATAATTAGTGTCATTTACATCAGAGACTTTCAACTCTGGCTGTGCCTGATGTTGCCCCAGCAAGCTTACAGTCTAGGTTTTTGACAACACATTACCCTGTTAAAGACCCTGCAAGGGCCTGTTACACAGCCCCCAGCAGCCTTACGTACTGGTCCCCGGTTTATCAGCCCTAACACATTACTCCCCCGTAGAAAGAAGCCACAGTTCCATAACAGTTGTCTTCATTTATTTTTTATTTTATTTATTTTCCATTTCATAACTGGCATCATTTTACACCAGAGACTTCACTATTAGGCTGTGCAAAATATAGCATTGGAAAACTACATGTTTAGGCTTGCTGCAGCACACTCCACCATGTTACAAAGCAGTGCCCTGGCATGTTACAAGGCCCCCAGCTGCTGGATTACATACTGTCCATGTTTATCATCCCTAATACATTACTCCCACGCAGAAAGAAGCCATAATTGCACAACACTTGTCTTTATTTATTTTTATTTTATTTTCATAACTGCTGCCATTTTCCATCAGAGACTTCTTAAAATTAGGCGGCAAAATTACTGCCCCAGCAAACAAAAGGTCTAGCTAGCTTCCTGCCTCTTCAGCGGCCAATGGATTTCCTACCCTCTGCTGCCCATGGCACGCCCCCATGACTCAAGCCACCACTCAGGTACTCCAATGGCATCAGGCACGCCTCCTGGCGGGATGGCCTATCTCCCAAAAAAAGACCACGCAACACTCTAGGGCTCCCATTCCCCAGATGGACCTCGACGCTGCTCATGCAACATCAGCCTGAAGCCGCTACTAGCCGATGGACATACCCAGACATGCCCCTGCATGCCCAGACATGTCCCTGCTGGCACAACAAACATGGCGCACAAAGGTAAGTCTCTGCTCATCCATCCCACAACCCTAAACACCCCTGTAGGCCCTACTAGCTGCCTTGCTGATAGTCCTAGATACCCCACACCACCACTCTACACCATTGACACACATCCATTAATTCCTGTGTAAAGGGCACTCACACACTACGCCCGCCCCACTTCTGCGGCTGCCCTTCAGGAACCAACCCTCAGTGGCTGGACTTCCAGCCCCTGGACTTCCGGCCTTGGACTTCCGGCCATGGACTTCCGGCCCCGGACTTCCGGGGAGGGACTTCTGGGGAGGGACTTCCGGGGTGGGACTTCCCGCTCCTACGTCACTTCCGGGGGGCGTGCCCACTTGTCATAAAATGAATGGTGATGGATGCTATCATTCTATTACCACTTGTAAGGTACTACTGCATCACCATCCCTGCAACACTTTCATTGTAGAAGTGTTACGCATCTGAAGGTACATTGACTCAAAGTGCCGCATTTTAAGATCTAAAGAGAACTAAGCTAATTCAGTACAGTATTGTGGATGTTTGTCGTTTGTGGTCTTGTGTTAAATCCATTTAAAAGAATACTTATTTTTAATATACAACTTGTGTGGTGTCCATCTGTAGTATTGTCACTTGATTACTGTATGTGTTCACAAATGCTTTACACACTGCCCCTGAGATAAGCGTGTCTGCTTGTGCCAAGCTACCAAGTGGGTGAGCAGGGGTTATTTTAGGAGTGTACCCCCTTACCCTGACTAGAGGGAAGGGTCCCTATTTGTCACAATTACCTCCCTATGCCAACTAGAGACCCCCAAATCTAACAGGTCCTATGATGCTGTACTGACATTGTTGTTATAAATTGGAACACCATGACACTGTGATTAGCGATAGGGATCTCTTTTGTGAGGCCTCATGGACAAGATTTTCCGGCTGCTATATTTCATTATGGTTTTATAGATGGTCATCATTTGTTTTGAGGTTGCCTAGTCATTGTTTCCCTGCACGTGAGGTACTTCATTTGAAGACTATGTGGTATGTTCTCCTATGAGACAGAGAAGATTGCAGCTGTAAGTTGTGGTCTACTTGTTGTATGTGTTTTTCTGCCATGGCAACTCACTTCAGTCTGATTCATCAGCAGTGGTGTTAGACCCAGTAGGTCTTCGTCTCTTCAGCTTTCTGTGGAAATGGATATTTTACTGACTCTGACATTGGCTTTGCTCTCTGCTGTTCTGGTAGTATCTAATGGCCAACATTAGTGGTCCAATATGGCAACCCGTCTTTGGGATCACATCTGTTTTAAGTTTTGCTCTTCGTGAGGTCCTTATGTCGTCGCAAAGCAGGTGTCTTGCGTGCAGGTGAATGTCTTTATGAGCTTCTCAAATAGTTCAGCATTTAATGATTGTAGAGGTTTGAGTGTGGATCACAGTGCTTGCATCCACCCTATTCACCATCACTCACCTTGTGTGCAGTAGTGCATGTTTGCACCCTATGTTTTATTTTGACAATCACACGATATATAGAGTCATTTTTTAAGTTGTCTAATGGAAGCGTGATATCCTCTACCAGGCATTCAGTCAAAAAATGAAAACAAGCTCACCAAAGCCCCAGTGAACACAGGAAAGTGTTAAGGTGCTGCACACATTTCTGCCCCATTCTGTATAATGATTTCAAAACCGTTCTTTATACGTGGGTATGTTCCCATGTAAAGGTTCCTGTGCATTGGTCTTTCCACCTTTTCTTCCTCCCCCCAGTACATTCCCTATCCTACAGAGATGAAACTTTTCTACCCCTGTCTATGGTCCTTGACCGCAGGCCTCTGATACAGGCTCTGTGAAGATCTGACCAGGTGATGAATGCCAGTTTATAAGGTCATTACAGCTCAATCATGAGCATGAGATGTGAATTGGGCATTTTTTCCAGGCTGCCTCGGTTTTACACACCATTAATATTGGTGAAAATTTTAATTAAAGGGTACAGTGCAATGGAGACTTTATCATTATCATCATTATCAAAAAGTCTTTATTGTGATTGTTCATCTTAAAAGACAGAAAATCTATAAAAATTCAGTACAAAGCAACAATATTCATCATAGAATCTCTCAATTAAAAAGTACCAAATCCATCATAAAAATAAAATTACAGAAGTCACAATATAAAACAATTCATAAGACTAGATTAAATATGTACATATACACAAGACTTTTCATAGAAGCAGGCAAAGAAGCCTTAAAAACTCAACCAAGCCGTACGATAAGGTAACGATATTTAGCTCAGAAGACCCCCTCTTTTTTCCTGAATAGCCCAAGACCAGCTCAAAAACTTGGCAACCCCTGTGACAGCAATATCATTGCATCCAGTTTTCAATAGCCTGTTGGCGACAAGTAGAGAGCTGGTCCCTAGAGATCTACATAGGGGTTTAAGCCACATACTTCGAGGGTGCTGGTAGGCAGGGCAAACATAAAAAATGTGGTTAATATCTTCAATGTGCTCAGGACAAAACGGACACTTGTCCCCTGTACCTAATGACCATTTACATGTGAACTTCCTAGTTGGGAGTGTCTCCACCCGGAACTGATGGTAGAGACTTTATCAAAGAGTCAGATACATATCTCATATTTGTGCAAATAAGATAACCACGTTTGCTTTCCAGTAAATATGTCAGCATTGTGTCCATCAAACTAATTTATTTACTCGATGAGTATTGGGATGACTGTATTCTGTGAGGTGTGTCTGTCTGTCAGCAGCAGCTTATGATCGCTAGCCCATGAAAAGTTGTGAACTTTTTTTGTTTAAAATACCTTTATTCTGACAAGGTTTTATACATGTTGTGCAAGCTACAAAATACTGTGGAATGTATGTAATCCCCATGTACAACTCACAACACCCCTTTGGAACACTTGTCTTCCACTCAATCATTCTTTGAGGAATAGATTGAGCCATGAGGTGGAAGGGTGGGGTAAAGAAACAGTCAACTGCCTCTTGTATTCCTTCTGAAATACTCAGTGACGAGGGTGAAATCGGCATTTTAAGATGAGTGCCTCTGAAGACCAGTACGTCAGGGGCAAAGTTGGTTACACTACTGTTAAAAACATGTCAGCAAAGGCCTAGGAAAGATTAGTTGTACAAATGGGTTCTCAGTCAGACTTTGAGTCAGTGTCTCAGGGTGTCGATAGGGGCCTGGTGTGGGCTTGTTCAGGTATGAAGACAATAGATGGGCAGCCAGGTGGAGGGGGTCTGTGCAGCCTTTCTGAGGTCAGGCCATTTCCTGAATTGCAGGCAGAGCTGGGATACAGGATTGCTGCAGTTTATGGTGCTTGGTTGGAGTATACACACACACACACAGCCACACACTCACAATACAGAACAACACAAATAGCTTGATAGTGTTAACGTGTTAACTTACTAGTGATTCCATTCTACAAAACCAAGAAAAAGGATGGGGCAGATTTACAAGCCCCTTGCAACACTTTTATGCCGCCGTTGCATCACTTATGTGACGCAGTGGCGTTGTAAACAATGCGACAGGTTGCAACACATTTACAACGTGATGCATCTAGAGAGATGTGATGTGAATCCCTTGCTCACTTTGCCACTGGATTCAAACAAGCCAGGCTGAAGACGGCTGGAATGCCAGTAACCGGTCCTAGGAAGCTTGTTTTCGGTCCAGGGAAGGCATGGCTTGGCAGTTCGGGCTGGACTGTTCCCATGAGGCACAGGCTCAGACTGATTTGCATGTGGCCATGTCTGAACTGGGGTGGCAGAGTGGGCTAAAGAACGGTGATGGATTAAACCCAGATCTGTTGACTGAGTGTTTGATTGGTTCAGATGCTCCGTCCATCACCACCCCCTTTTGTACCGCATTCTAAATGGTGGCACAAGGTTTTTTTGCATGGCGCATCTCTGCTAAAATACAGACATGCGTCAGTTCTTGTAATCTGCCCCAATGCGTTTTGGTGTGTCCGTTTTCTAACAAGTGCCCTAATAGTTTATGGTCACATAGCAGAATATGAATAACTGTATGAAAAACCATATGCAATTATATCTTTATTGAATTAAACTAAAAGAAACGTTTGAAAATATTTTGAATCAAATTAACAAAGATAAATCCAGAATATAAAAATGAACAGAATGAAATGAACGAAAATTAATTGAATGAAATTAAACGACTGAAAGATAATGAACAGCATAATTTCAGTGTGGTAATTTGAACTAGCAGTTAACGCTACAACAATTAAAGAACAATTGGTGTGTATTTAATACATTGATTCAGGAGTGCTCGAATACTCAATTACATTTGTAAATAAATTGAATATGGCTAAAATAGGATCTTGATTAATTGTTCTTATTTTCCATTATTTGGTAATTCCGGTTCAGCAAAGACCTGCACTTCACAAAGCGTAAGCCACTCCTGTCGGCCTCGAATAATGACGTTCACATAACGACCGACCATTCCATGGCAGTAGAATGTCTGGGTGGCGCCAGCTCCAATTCCGGAAATGTAGGCGCACCTGGGGAAGCAATACACAGACAATGGTTAAATAATTCATTAAAGTTTGAAACAATCTGCATTCCTGTGATCTGTTTATATATAAATTATTCAAGGCCATTGCAGAGCATATGTTGACTAAGACAAGTAAGGTTTTTGATTTGTTCATGCACAGCAGCAGGGCCGGACACGGGACCCAAAGCAGCCCTGGCAAGTGTTGTCAGACAAGCCCCTGTATGGTGCACAGTGAGGTCATAGAGCGAGCCCGACTACTACAAGGAGGGTTTGGGGGGGTTCGCCTCCCAAAAACATTTGGGCAAAAAATGACACATTCTACAACACTGTGTTCATTCTATATTTAATGTTGTTAAAACATAGTACATGATGACCTCACAATGCACCAGGATACAACAATCATCCCTGGAGCCTTGCAAGGATTTCGTTCACTATCACCCTCCAACAGAGCCCCTCATGTCTCCCCAGCACCTCTCTCACATGGATTTAATTAGTTTTATAGCGCTTCTGATACCAGTGTAGGGTGTCTGAGCACTTTACATCACACACAAATACAGGGACAATAAATACGTTTGTAAATCAATGTATAGAAAGCTCTAGAAAGACAGAGGGAATTACAAGGTGTAGGATTCATGTCATCCATACTGGTAGGCATTTTTCACAGTGGTTAGGGTTAGCTTTAATTATAAGAATGTATTTCTTCCCAAACCAGCCCTTTTGAGAAATACTAGGTTAATGGAAGACTGGGAAAAAAATATAGCTATCTATCCTGTACCATGTTTTCTGCATGTAACTCCTTGATGACACGTGATAGCTCACTGCTAGATTGATTGTAACTGATGAACTGTACAATAACAAAAAGATCTCTGTGACAAAAGCAGTTACCCACTAAGCACTGCAAATAAAATTCTGTTCTGTGATCTGCATGGTACACGTCCTTTGCAGCAGGCATATTATTTATTTTAAAATTTTGTAAAGCGTGAACAAGACCCCAAAGGGTATCAGAGCGCTTCACAGTAATGGAAGGGAAGAACAACGTAAAGGGGACATTGAAGGGGGTAAGAGAGGGTAACATAATCAGCTACTAAGACTGTACAAGTATGTGAGCAAACATTACTTAACAAGGTAAGGCAGAAAATCATGGACCTTACAGTTGTTAGTCCCAAAAAAACAAACCCTCTGAGCTACATTAGCTTAACCAAAATTGCCACTAGACAAAACTCCAATCTCGCTCCAGCAGGCATTTTAATCACCAGAGTTATCTTGACACTTTTATTGTTAATGGAAAGCCACTGGCTATACAAGGAACTCTGCAGCAGGTGCTTTCAAAACTGCTGCACTGCTACAAAAAGAGCCTCAGTAACAAAACCAGCTTCTTCACCCTTCCAGCCTCCCGGGGAAACGCCCGGTGGCCGGTACGACCAATCCACCGGTGATGCACGGAGACCCATGACATGCCTGCACACATGCAGCAGGCACACATATTCATAGGACAAAACACATACAATAATTTTCTTAAAGTTCAACAGACCTACATGTACACATTCACACATGCAAGTACATTTACAGGGGTCAATGCACATAGACCAATAGCTGTACCTAAAGCTACAACCCTACAAAACTCAATGCAGAAAAGGCAACTTGTGAAGTGCATAAACAGAGAACTGGATGATGTGCAGGGGGGGCCCAGTGACCCATGATTATGAATCTTTCATGCAATTCACAAGGTGCCGGTGTTTTGATCGGGATTGATTTTGTGCAAGGAGGGATACTTTAGAGGCACAAATGTATTTCTGTAGAATGACACTGACATGTCATCAGTCATAAAACAAGTAATCTCACCTGTACCCATTACAATGGATTCGGGATTTGGCATACCAATGGCATTCTTAATCCCAAACCTAAATGTGACTTGTATCACACCACAGTTAAGAATTTTTTAGATGTGTTTTTATTCTCATATAGCACAAACCTTGCCACAGGCCGGTTAGAGTGCTGAATAATAATTACAGTAGTCACAGTTGATTAAAAAGCACAATTATAGAAATTGGGTCAAAATTTTAGAACAGAAATAGATGAGAACAAAAATGTTTGTGTATCAAAAAGTGATACTTTTATCTAGGCTTGATTGGCTGCTACCTGAAATGTTGCCATTTCCAAGAAGATAGGTCATTCTGTCTCACCGCTGATTCTGAGATTAGACACTTTTGGGTATATTCACAAGAAAGTTTGATAACTACCGCAAGAGTAGCGTAATGCAACTTTCAACATCGCATCGAATCGCGGGAAAATAGATTTGTGTTAACGTGGAATTCACACCATGGCGATAACATGCGATAGTCACCAGAAAACGCATCAAATATCCACGTTAAAATCAACGCCACGCCGCAACAATGCGATATGGGAATGCAAAAAAACATGCGATGAGGCCAATCGCGGTACAAAAAGTAGCGAAAACCAGCCACAAGCCTGCAAATCCCACGCGTCTGGCGGGAAAATGCACCATAAAAACCACAGAAACAACACACCAGAAACAAGCCAAAGCACGTAGCAACATGGATGCACCCTGACCCAGCACAGAGGCCAACGCGAACCGCACAACCCCCACAGACCACCAGCAAGGAACAATGGGGTCCGGGAAGGCCAAGGAGAAGAGGGGGAGGAAGACGGGGTGCAGACCACAGGAAAACAAGACCAGCATCATGGAGGTGACAGAACCCTACCAGCAACTGACCCACAAGCAGGCCACCTGGAATGCAGTCGGAGTGCCGAGGAGGCAAATAGAGGAGGCCAAGAGGCGCCGGCATTACGTGACAACCTAAACCAGGCACAAACCCACTGACAAGAGGAAGGCAGCAATGGCGACAGGAATGAATAAAATGAAATTTGATTTATAAAGCCCATGGCTGCCCGAAAGCGTCCCAGCGCTAACAAAAATAGAAACAAGAGCCAACTGAAGAGGGTACCGATAATTAAGAGTCCTTAGGAAAAAGAAATGTTTTAAGGGCCTTTCGAAACTTAAAATAACAGGGTTTGGTACGAATCCGACTGGGGAGAGAGTTCCAGTTTTTTGCCGCATTTACAGAGAAGCGGCACCCCCTGTGCGTGCCTTCCTAACTCTGGGAACCTTAGCAAAATTTCCAAGGTCCGACTGGAGAGCTCGAGATGATTTATAAGGGCAAATCAGGCTCCTGAGGACCGGAGGTCCTTTACCCTGAAGAGTCTTATGGGTGATGCATAGCGATTTAAAGATGACTCTTTCGCGTATTGGCAGCCAGTGAAGTGCTCTCAAAACCGGTCTAGCCAAAGATCTTCTTGAGGCACCCGCAAGCATCCTGGCTGCAGCATTCTGCACCCGTTGAAGGATATTGATGGTAGCTTCGGGAGCTGCCAAAAAAAGGGCATTACTGTAGTCCAGTCTGGATAATATTAACCCCTGAATCAAAAGTGTCCTGGACTGGGGAGGCAGAAGAGGGAGAACTTTCCACACTGAACGTAGCAGGCCAAAACAAATGCCTGCAACTTTCTGTGCCTGCGTCTTAAAAGTTAGGTCGGGCTCAAACCACACACCTAAGCTTTTAATTTTATCCTTTGGTACGGGCAACTCACCCAGGCAGAGGGGCCAGGCGGCTTTGGGGAGAGATGTAAAGTGATGACCCAGGAGCATGATCTCCGTTTTTGCTCCATTAAGTTTGAGCCGCGAACTGGACATCCAGGAGAATATTTCGGCAAGGTAGGCGGAGAGATTATCCACACATCCTTCTTGTTGGGTTAGCGAGACGACTAGTTGGGTGTCGTCCGCGTAGGTGACTGTTTTGATCCCAAAGGGAGCCACTACCTCCTCCAGTGGGGACATATATATGTTGAACAAAGTAGGGCTCAAAGAAGAGCCCTGAGGGACACCACACTGGAGGGGGGTAGATTTGGACAGCACACCACCTTCCCAGATTCTGAAAGAACGGTTATTCAGAAAGGATATAAGCCATTTCAGGGCCATTCCTGTTACGCCCAGTCTGGCGAGACGGTGAGTTCGAATTTCGTGGTCCACCGTATCAGGAGGTGGCAGTCCAGCGCCACAGGAAGAGCTGGAGGAAACCCAGACCACAATCATCAGTGTGGAGGCGGTGCAAGGAGTAGGGCGTACTGACACAGCTCGAGAGGACCTGACACAACATCATCAGGAGGTGCAACAAATAGAGACTGGGGGACGGGGGAGATGGGCACAATGGCACACATGCACAATGAGGTGTAGCACACTGCACACTTTCAATTACCATGGATTATGTCCCAGATATACTTGGCACAATGCAGAACACACACATAGCAATAACAGCACACCCACATTGACAACAATGTGGTACAATGCGTATAGCCGACACTGCAGAACAGAGGACGCAACTGGCGCTGCACATGCACAGAAACATGCCTACTACATCTGACAGAGCTGGAAACTGTGAAATGGAAATGAATGCATACGATCTCACATCCGTCATGTAGTCAAAATGTACACTGTCCCGCAGAAGAATCCAGCACCTCCCAAACAGTCACAATGTGCATTGCCATACAGTCTGCATGTAGAAGTGTGGCTCAATGGTTAGAGCGGCAGACCCTTATGCAGTAGTCTGGCCGGGACCAGGGTTCATTTCCCGCCTCGGCGGGTCTCGGGCTCAATTTCCTCGGACCTGATAACTATCGCCTCGGTGCCAATTCTAATCATGAGTCCCACTCTGTACCTCTGGGCAATAGCTTGCTTAATCTCTACAACGGCCCCAACAACGCTGAGGAAGCCTGACTTCACCTTGGGGGTGTCCAGGAGTGGGCTCCTCACAGGGAAAGGCCAGGAAGGGTTCCTCGGCGGTATTCGTACAAGCGACGAGATGCCTACGGGTAGTCGTGTGCTATACAAGTGCGTAATCATCATCATGTAAACCAGAACAATGCGCCAACATACATGTCAACACAATGTCAACATGCATCTCATCTTCACATTGCAGAGGGGCACACAACACCTCCAGCAGAGCACAGAAGAAAACACATCTGTGATGCCGGAGAGGACCACCAAAGCGTCAACACAGAAGCCCTTCAACAGCCCATGGATATCCCACGCAACCCCCCACCAGGACCCGGCCAGCCAAGCTATTCAGAGGAGAACACAGAGCCTGCAACAGGCCACACCAGGAAGCACCCGCAAGCACAGCTGGCTCACGACACTTCACCCACCCACACATGGCACCCCAATGCCATGTGTCAGCACGCCAAAAGGAGGTGGCTCAACAGGTGTGCGTGGGGGCCGAACCCATGGAATACGAACTAGAACACATACGTAGGTGTCTATCACCCTTCAGGGACCACCCACACCCCACAAAGGAGACCCTTTGGTGCTGGCAACCCCTTGAACATTGGACACCAGTGCAACAAAAACAGAAAACACATGCATAACAGAGTCAACTGCTGAGCAACATGGAGGGACCTGAAGAAAGTCCAGAGGACAACAAACATGCAAACAGAAGTGTCTGTGAGTTGCAGTGCACTGGTGTTGGGACACTAGAAATGAGCAAGCTCTTGTGAAGAAAGTCTCGGACTGTGTCCCTTTGATATATTCCTGATGCAGATGAAGTGGGGTGTGTTAGACCTCCATTATCTTCCCCATGAACGTCTCAGGGCCCCCACACTGTTTGTGGTGACATTGCTACGCAACCTCTACACAGCACAAAACTCAATCAGTAACGGACAATGGCCTGCGGTGCACTGAGTCACTGGCACCTGGAGTGCTGAGCAGGGTATCAGGCCCATGATGGCATCCACAACAGGTCTGAGCAACTCGGTAAGTCTGTCAGGACCACCATTTCGACTCTGGCAGATGGCGGTTAGAGGTGGTCCTTGCGGTGGTGGCGTGTGCCTCCTGCGGTGATGTGAGGTCCGGGCCGGTCAGGACTCGATTCGATGTGTGAGCCCTGGTGGGACGCAGTTGGGCCCGGAGGCTGCGTACAGCACAGGGCCACAGAGACATTGCACTGATAACCCCAAGGCTAACGCTTCAGGGGCCATCCAATATCTCAGAAGAATTTATTTATTTATTTATTTATTACTTGAGCTTTTAAAGCGCGACAGCTACCCGAACACGGTTTCCCGGCGATGAGATAATGCGGTTAGAGAATGATGGAAGGCCAAGAACAGTTATTGGTCGAAAAGCCAGGTCTTGACGGCTTTACGAAAGCGAATGTATCTATCCTCAGATCGAATGACCAGGGGGAGGGAGTTCCATAGCTTGGGCCCCAGGTAGGCGAACGAGCGACCGCCCATTCTGGAGAGTTTGACCTTGGGAACAGATTTGGGAAAAAGAGCAAAGGGAATGCGTGGGGGAATAAGCATGCACCAGGGTGTGTAAATAGCTAGGTGCCACTTTGTGTTTGATCTTATGCATATAACTAAGCGCCTTACATTTTACTCGGTTTTCGATCTTCAACCAGTGAAGATCGAGCAGGCCCTAGTCCATAGACTCAGACACCGCCAATGTAGGACCAGTGAGTGTCCATGAATGTCGGGAAACAGACTTCGTGGCACCGGTGGTGAGAGGAGATGCAGTCTGCGATGATGCCTGTACACTGATATGAACTCCACCATCGCTAAATCAAGACTCATTGACCTACTGGACCGCAGTGTAGGCCGGAAGCAGAGATCAGCAGTGGCCCACAGCCACGTGTCGTTGGCTCGTGATGCACAGAGTTAGTGACACCAGGGCAGTTGTCGGTAGTGTTCGATCACCTTGGTAACGATGATCCTGTTCCCTCCGGACTGCAATGCGTCATCCTCTTACGCCTCTCCTTGGATCAATGAAATGTATTGTGCCTTTGAATAATCGATGTTCCGTCCCAAATCTGTGACCTACTCGTGCGCAGCATAGTCCAAGGGCAGTAGTCCACGTAGGCCCACAGACACGTGTGGTTGTTATGCTATGCACAGACTTGGTGACACCACATCGAAGGAAGTATAGTGAATTGTACTCTGCCTTCAATGATGCGCACTGCCATGGTGTAATCAAGACTCAGTTCCAAATGCGTGACCTACTTGACTGGTGTAGGCCAGAGGCAGCGGTCAGCACAGGCCATTCACCGAGTTTTGCCGCCATAGGTTGGATGGCCCCACCGGCCTGCGTGGTTCAGGTTTAGTGGCACCACGTGTTCGGTCACCTCTGTGACTGTGACCCGGCTTTCGTGCGGACTGAGACACATATTCCTCTTACTCCTCTCCGTGCGACCACTGGTGTGGGCTCTGCCATTCGTGATTCGTGACTAGGTGCTGGATGCGGGACCTACTGGTCCGCAGGGTAGTCCTGGTCCTCATCCACGTGTCACCGGCTGGCGTTGGACAGAGTAAGTGGCATCATGTGTATCCGGATGGCGTTGAACATGCTTAGTGGCAAAACATGTTGCCAGATGGCGTTGAACAGGGTTAGTGGCACCACGTGTCGCCGGATGGCGTTGAATAGGATTAGTGGCACCAAGTGTCGCAAGATGCCCATATGGAACTATGCCCCATGATCGGGGGGTCGGGTAGTGCAGCCGCTGGGCTGGATTTGAGGTCACTGCCATTCAGGACCCAGAACACAATTTTACATTTGGCATCTACTGGGCCAAAGAGTACGCCGTTGTATTATGTGAATAAGGAAAGAGTGATGTGGGCCAGTTTCGGGGGGCTAGCGATGGTCTGAGAGGCTGGCAGGGTCTCGGGCTTGAAACTTGCACAGGCACATGGTGGGCCCTCCTTGACACACGCCAGTGTAGGCAGGTGATCAGTGTGGCCTGGCTGTGCAAGGGCGGGCCCGGCGGGTTAGTGGTCCAGCGGGGCGGGGTATGGCAGGCGCACAGGATTGCAGGCAACTCTGCTCACGAGGACGGCGTCGGCCTTGTGGCCAGGTGAGAGGCGCCGCCCTGGCAGAGACGTGGGCTTTCCGGGAGAGGTTCACGCCCAGGGCTATGTGCTTTTTGTTCACACCCCTACGCTGGCGCTGGCGTACCCCGGGCCATCCCACTCCACTCTAGGCTTAAGGGGGGATGTAAAAGGCAATATTTCCACGAACTCCCCCACTGGCCGGGGTGACATGGTTGCGTCCACTGTCCACTACACTCCATACACCAGAGGTGTATGTCGCCATGGATATGGGTGTGTTCTGCATACTGCGATCTGTCCAGCACATCCCCAAGTACACTCTTGGCATTGTGTACTTTCCCAATCATAGTTCTACCGCATCCTTCACACATGCCTGGCTGCCACCTCTCCCCACATGTGGCTATTGTGTGGCTGAGGTGCCATGCAGTTGATGGCTCATGTTCACGGCTTTCCCAGGTTACCATTGTAAGTTGCTTTGCCGTGTCTGGCGGGTGGGCATGTTGTTGTGCATGTTGGTTGTGATTTTGTGATGTGTGCATTGCCAGTGTTGTGAGTTGCATGGCTGTGGAGTTGAGGTGAGTGGGGTTTCATTTGGAACTTGCCAAGGGGCTGTGCAATTCCCTTGGTGCCATCCTGGGAACACTAGTTGATGATGGACTGTCGGAGGATGAACGAATCATGCACACTGGCTGTGTATTTTTAGGCGACATTGGTGGAGGTTCCATGGTGTTCTGATGTTGCCTGCTCATTGATGTTTGACGTGTGCTTCCTGTTGCGGTGATTGTGTGCTGTGTCACCAGGGGCACATGTAGGACATGGTGCTGTTGATTGCCCCCAACACGTGCGTTCATCCGGCAATGGCCTATGGTCCTTGCTTGTTCTCCAGCGGATCCTGCGCATTGTGTTGGATGTGTGGGGACTGGGTTACAAGAGTGATGGTGATGTCCAGGACACGTGTGGGGGACTTGGATGTGGCTGGCTGTGAGACTCCTCTGACTCTGGCGGTTGTTGGTTGGGGTGTGCCAGAGGCCAACTGGTGCAGCACAGCCAGCAGCCTGGTGTGGGGTGGGATGTTGGTTGTCTGCTGTGTTGGTGCTGTGGGCCTGTTAGGCGATGATGGTCAGGATGCGTAGGATGTTGTCCCTTTCAGTGGACAGTGACATTGTCAGATGTTGGGTCTGTGAGGCTGGTGCGTTTCCTGGGGGTCTGCTGTCTTTGCCTGCGCTGGCTCTGTGGTGGTCGGGGGGTTCCAGGTGGGGGTTGGGGTCCTGGGGTGGTGGGTGTTGTGGCCATCTTGGGTGTCCGGGCTGCATGATGAGTGGCTCCATGGTGTCTTTTGCCCTTCCAATGTAGCCCTGGGCGGGGCTCCCTTTTGTGGTGCAGGCTGCCGTCTGACTTTACACCAGGTCAGAGCAGGTGTTAATTTCCTGCTGCTAACGTGCCTTATCGCCTGTTTTTTGTTCATATCGCCGATCTGGCTGGTTGTTGAGAATGTTGAGGTGTGGTGTTGCTGCGGCTTTTGGCATGGGAATGACTACTCTGCATCTCATTAGCGATAGTTGCGGGGTCCTCTCTGGCGATTTTTTTCGCTCCATGTACATTTTCAATCTTTGCACGAAACTACTAAGAACATATCAAGTGGTTCACAGACTTTTTCATGAAATCTGTTACCCGTCCAAAGGGAGTATAATCCAATCTTCTTGACACTGAAACTGGTTAAAAGTGAACCAGCAGAGGCTAAATGCTAGATAAAACACACAAAAAGAGGCAACAGAAATAGGCAGTCAAATGGCCAAAGAAATGTTCCTGCGTCTTCAGTTGATATATAAAGGTCTTCTTTATAGGCTTCAACCAAATACACGTGCAGCCATCGTGTTTCTCCCTAAACAGGGCTTCTTCAGGATACTGTACAAGTAATGAAAAACAGTTGCCCATGTGAGTACACATTCTTTAAAAAGTGGACAAAGTGACCAAACACTATTGGTCCAGAGGCAGGCTAGGTTCAACAAAACACATTGTACCAGCATCAGAACCAGTATGTTCCAAATAAAATCTTGTATCTGAACACCAAGAAAAAGACTCAAGAAAAAAGGAAAGAAGCGAGACCTCAAGAAGAGCTATATGTGTTTTTAAATTAAGAGCAAGAGAAACACAAGAACCCAAAAGAATACACCTGAAAGGTGAAAAGGCTTTAGCGCAAAGTGTATAACTGTGCTAGACCAGTGACAGAGAAGACAGCGGCACTTTAGACCGACATGCATAGGCCCAAATGCGTGTTGTAAAAGTCAGATGTTATCAATCTGACCCCTTTACCACTAGTGACACCACCAGACGGTCCATGGGGTGTAAAAAGTAACTTCGGAATGGATGTCCAACTTGCAATACTATGGTCTATAAAGGGCAAAAATGACAAGTAACCATAAGCAATTAATTATCCCCCCATAATGAAAGAATGATCGTACTTTTAGGCCAATCAATAATGAACCTACAATGGGTTAGTTCAGGTTCATATGATAGCAGAATTGACATGTCCAATAGCGCAATCCATTAGGAACGTCCCGAAAAACCTTATGTGGAAATCAAGAACTCCCTCACATATGGTAGACCTGAATATATACAGGTCTGAGCTCAAATAAAACATAAGCAATCCTTACTAAAAAGACACCAATGCCTCCAAAATGTAATACAGTTAACCATGGTTGGTATAATATATCAAAAGCGATGTATACAGAAACGTGCCCATTGTATCATCATCTATAATATTGATGCGGGATAGCAGTACAAAAAAGTGATAATTGCTCCGTTTCTCAACTCTCACTTTTCAATTTTGAAAGCATAGGAGGGACTGTTATACAGTTTTCACGGGCACGTTGCCCTGTCATTAAGCACAATTAGATAAAAAAGATATATTAAGTCTATGCTAGATTCCAACTCGTACAGTTCTACATCCTGCACAGGGCGTATTTGATTCCGGCCAAGGTCAATCAATACTTCGAGGCGGTAGCTGCTCAGTGCCCGAGGTGTGGGCTGGAGGGAGACGACTTTCAGCACATGTTGCGGAGATATACAAGTCTAGGGATTATTGGATGGGGGTGCTGGATCCACTGTGCCAAGTAACGGACTGGACATAAGAACTAGATATGGGAGTTTGTTTGCTACACCGGTTCCCACATACCACTAGAACGAACGTGACAAGCAAGTTTATAGACCTGGGCTTCGTCTTGGCTAAAAGAGAAATCACAATACAATGGAAATCGGCAAGGGGGCCAGGGTTGGGAAGGTGGCGGACGGAGATGCTAAAATGGGCGCAGAGTGAAAGTGCGCTTAGGCTGTAGCAGGCCTTGAGAACGAAGAATGAAAGGGGGTTGGAGGCGGCAAGGGTGTGGAGGCCTTGGTGGGGCTATTGCAGACCCCACAGTCAGTATCAGAGGAGGGGTCAGAACTGGAGGAAGCTCAAGACCCACATGAAGCATTGATTCATGGCGAAGGAACCGGTACTTGATTGATGGACTCAATGATGATTTCTGAGTAGCTATGTTTTGACCTGTACTGTAACACTACCATTTCACGATCATTAATACATGGGATTCTGACGTACAGTAATAGCTGAAAGATTATACTACGGAGGCACACCGGTGGTGCGGGGGGAAGGGTACGGGTGGGGGGCTATACCATGAAATGAGTGATGATATCGTCAGTAGTAGAATCCAATGGATGTTGTATGTGGTAAATGAGAAGGTCTCTTTTTGGTATGTTCTTATTTGGAAAATCAATAAAAAAAATGGGAAAAACAATGAAGTCTATAGAAAGCCCTTCGTATATCAGTTATCCAGACCCCCAAAAAACACTAGGTAAAGGGACCCACCGGCAACTCACAGATCGGGTACAAATCCATTTCTGCAAATCAAGTAAGCAGAAAATGTTCATATCTGCAGAAAAACACATCCCATCTCCCCCACAACAGCTGCCCATTGTTAAGCACCGTCCAAGACTTACCCGTGTTCGGCTCTCATGTCCTCATAAAACTGCACAGAATTGACTGAAGAGAAAACCGTCAACTTCCTGTTACTGTAATTTCCCGGTTAAATTCAAAGGGAGGGCTGGCCTATAACGAGCAGCTACGCCATGAATAGGCGTGGCCTCCCACTTACTGAAGCGTCTGTTAACGTCAATTCTCCTGTCACCGAATAAAGGAGGGGACGTGAGGAATTGTAAACAACTTTATTGAGCAACCATTACAAGCAAAACAGACAGTAAACTCGCACCATACCACGCACTCGTGTAACAATCTTCCGGCAGTGAATGGGAGTCATAGGGTGCATCAATTATGTAGTTTATTTTGAAATCCCTAACTTGCGGATAAGATCAGTAAAAAAGAAATAACCAATTGTGTATTAAATTACTACACAATCGATTATCCAAAAGCTGCAAAAGGTGATGAACTGCTGCAATTTCTGCCGCCCGTATCGATTGTCTGCTGTTCTGGGCTGCGCTCACCTAGCGCTAAGGGTCCACGCCATCTGCTGCATTGCTGCCTGATAGTCCCCCCCGCCGCCGCTCCCCTTACATCAAAGTGGCCGCCGAGTGGGGGACTACACCGTCCAGTAGCCCTTGTGGGATAGTCCCGCCCTCCATCGCCAATCAACGCGCACGGAGGTGCTAGAAGAACCGACACTCCCTCCGCGTCACGGGACGTGCGTGCGGGCGCCGCCGGGCTAAGCCCGCGCAAAGGGCGGGCCCTCTGTGGCCCTCAGGAGCCAGAGGGGGCCGGGCAGGGCCTATACTCCGACATCCCGGCCAGGACAGACCGTGTCATATTATAGTAAGCTTACACCTATCATTGTATGATCAGAGGTTTTCTAGAAATACTGTCCGTGCTCCTATTTGCCTGATATTACTCTTATGCTCAAGTGTGCTTAAAACTGTCTCCGACTAATCTTGCGACGTACTATGACCTCGAGCCTTATGAAAGGAACATTTACATCGATAGGAGGAGCAAATAGAGGAACATTAGACAACTATGTCATTAGGACCACTTCAGACATTGAAAGGGAAAGTATACTTGCAGAGCGACGGGCTGAGCGACGTCGCTCAGTCGAATTTATCAAAAACAAATGCTCTTCTCTGGGCCGGTCACAGCTAGACACCTCACAACACACAAGTCGTCATACTGACAATGAGGACATTGACATATCAAGCAATGACAGCATTCCAATCCTCTTGCGAGATACAACTTCTATATCTGATACGACTAATGAACTGCACAGAAATGTTTCACCTTCCCCTTGTAACTCGATACCAGAGATAGAAGTCCTACCTGAGACGCCCCCACCAGTAGTAGAGGTTATTCAAAAAAAGTCTAAAAACTCAAAGCAACCTTGAGCACAAGGTTCACCACTAAGAAAAAGAAGAAAGAGGGGGAGCGAATTACAGAGAAATAAGACTAGCCATATCGACTTTGGTAAATCTTCCAAAGGCCCCTCACCAAACACAGCCACAACACCAGGCTTAGTTACTTTACCACATTGTCCAATAAAAGAAACACCCAGTACCGACTTAATGGGAAGCATGGAACAATTAATTAGATCCTTTACATTGCCGTTAATAGAGAGATTGAAAGGAATAGAGCATCGACTTGGGACCCTAGAGCAGGCAATAGCTATAAACACAGGGCTAATTAAGGACCTAGCGAAGCCTGTACTGGCAACCCCACCCACTGTATCATCTTTAAATCGTACTGCCCAAAATGAAGCAAAAACGAATAAGTTAATAAATTCAAAACCCCTAAGGACAGTATCTTCTAAACCAACACAGCAATCTGTACAAAACACTGTTAGAGAGGCCCAGATGGGAGAGAAATTATCCGACCCAGGAAATGCACAAAATAAAAAGGGCGGTAAAAGCCCAGTCAGGGCTATAAAGCCTAAGGGGCGCCAAGTAGAATTGCCACCGGAAGCGGTTCCGTTGGTGGTGGTCCTTACGGGAGTTCCAACACTAGAGGATGGTAAGAGGGAAGGCTATTCCCCAGTTAAAAAATAAAGCTATGGACTGGTTTAGCCAGAATCGACCACTTCCCCCAAACATAAATGGTGAGATTTTACACGTCCGGCGTCTTCCCTGGTTGGGAAACAGAACAAAGGATAAAAAGGGGGACAAAATTGTCATTAACTTTAGAGATCACAGAGCCGTTAGTTATATCTTAAATTGGTTCCCAGAAAATGGTAACAATTCCATCACAGCTTATGAATTGACCTATTTTTATCCCAGATCTTTATCGGTTCCCACAGCCAATCCCGGGGCCCCAATTCACTATCAGGCCAACCGTCTCATATCCCTCAAAAATCAATACGCTGCTCTTTCGGGTCTGGAGGGAGTGGACTGACTTCACTATAACAGCACAGCAAAGGACACTGTCGACAGATCATTAGACATGTCTTTTAAAAATATTGATCCAAATCTTATTTACAATCCCTCGAGCCCCAGTTAAAACACATACAGATCCAGGTTATAGCTACTGATTGGTTGGCTAAATCCACTGGGCCTAATGAAACCCTTTCTGTTTCTGTCCCTGAACAGGACCTAAATTCTATACCGGTCATCACAAGTAATACTGGGACTGAGGGATGTAAAGAGAGGGGAATTAACCCTTCTATTTCGGCTTTATTTTGGAATATAGCAGGGCAACGTTCCAAGGTAACAAATGATGAGTGGAGGGCCTTTCTTTTTAATTTTGATATTATAGCGCTCCAGGAGACATGGTTACTTGACGCGATACATATAGAAGGGTTTAAAACCTACTTTTCATCAGCTCAACCATCGACTTCGGGTAGAGCGAAAGGAGGTTTAACCATCTACGTCTCGAACCTTCTGAAAGCAATGGAAGTAGTCCCTATAAAACTGGAGTCTAATTTTCAGATTCTTGGTCTAACTTTAAACAACATGGACAATTTCCTTATAGTGAACTATTATAACAATCGCCGGATAAAGAGGCAGTGAATTTGGTATCTTTGATTCGCTCTATCCTATTATCAAATACAAGGAAATCTGCCAAAGAGGAAGTAATAATTTGGGGGGGGACCTTAATTTGAGACCCTGCCCAGCTCGTAGCCACAACATCTGTGGCATCCTCGATGAGAGGGATAATCCCATCTCACACTTAAAACATTCTATCTTTGGAAGTCACCTAAATGAAACCCTGTTTGAGTTAGATTTGGTCCAAGCAAATAATCTGGAAAATGAGGAGCCATCATTGGCTCCTACATTTCATGGGCAAGGTCATCAAACAACAATAGATTACATTCTGGTTTCAAACGGGGAGAGGATTAAGGAATCAGTATTCACTGGGCATACAATTGCGCTAAGTGACCACTACCCACTCAGCATCTCTTTCACATTGTCCTATAACCCAAAAAGTAATCTTGGTTCGATTTTACTTCAAAACAATATGGTACTGAATAGGTTAAATGGATACGCGCTGAAATGGGGGAAAGTTGATCCCATCGAAATAACAAAGATAGTGATAGCAAGGGCTTTCCCTTCTATCATGAAATGTCTTGCCCTAGACACGTCAGAAGTAGAACTTATTTCTAACTTTGGTACGATTATTAAAGCCATAAATGAAGCCCTGTGGATAGAAATTAAACATAAATCAAAGCCGAAGAAGGGATGGTTTAACCACGAATACACGACTGCTTACTCGAATTTAAAATCTGCATTAAGGAAAGTGGTCAGGATCCCACTTGAGATAAGAACTCTCAGGAAAACATATAACACCGCCCTAAAGAACAGGAAAAAAAAGCTAAAGACTTATCTCTGGGCCCAACTCCACAAAAGCTGTGCTCACAAAAACTCTGCCGCTTTCTGGCAAGTGGTCAAGTCTCCTTTTCTAGTTGATAACACGGACCACCCAAAACTAGACGTAGCAATAGAGGAAAAGGATTGAGTTCATCATTTTTCTAAGATCTTTGCGGTCACCTTAGAGGATGCTACCTCTCATGACCATAACTCCCAGAACTCCACTTCCAGTGGTAGGTCTGAAAGTCCCTTCCCCATTGACCTCCAGTTCTCATTGAAGCAAGTAGATCTGGCCCTGCGTGCAAGTAAAAGTGGGAAGGCACCGGGCCCAGACGGTGTCCCCATTGATCTTTTTAAAGCACAGATGGACCTCTGGACTCCTCTTTTAACTAGACTAGAGTATTGAATGCAACATGCAATATAGGCCTACTGGATTCATGGTCCAAATCCATACTAGTACCGATTTTTAAAAAGGGGGACCGGGGGTCGGTAACCTGCTATCGCCCAATCTCTCTTTTAGACTCCCTAGGAAAGGTGGCGGGTCGACTTATTCTCGAGCAATTGCAAGACTGGGCGGACGATGGCAGGATTATCTCAGATCTCCAGTATGGGTTTCGTCAAGGGTTGGGGACCATTGAGCAGGCTTTAAATCTGTCACTTTTAATAGATAAGTATGTGCATATTAAAAGAGGTGATCTGTATATGGTTTATGTAGACCTATCGTCTGCATTCAATTGTGTCTCCCATTCTAAACTTTGGACATTACTGGGGGATATGGGAGCACCATCGAATTTGCTTACGTTTCTGAGGGAACTCTACTCTAATGCCACAGCAAGGGTTCGCTATGGGGTGGGGGGGGGGGGTTGATGAGGGAATTTGCAGTAGAAAAATGGGTTAGGCAAGGTTGTGTCCTGGCCCCCTTGCTCTTCACTTTATATACTAATGGTCTGGAAAGAGAGATGATCAAGGGATGCCAGGACCTTCCAATGGTGAATAATCTGCCAATACCCGCGTTGCTCTACGCAGACGACACCGTCATACTAGCTCGTACCCCCCTCGAACTCCAAAAGAGTTTGAACAGATACTCCACATTTATGGCAGGTCTTGACCTAAAAATTTACACTAGTAAAACTTTTGTTATGAGGGCAGGTACTGGCCACAAACAAAAAATGAGGGATATCTATTTAGACGAGCAAAAACTAGCGATCACACAAAATTATCCATATCTGGGCATAACGATAGATCATAAACTATCATGGAAACCGGCAGCAGAAACTAGAAAACTTCTTTTTATAAGAACTACTACAGCCCTTGTTAATTTTTCCAGGAAGTTGGGTAAGAGAGCCCCCCTTGAACTTATCACGATTTATAGAGCTAAATGCTTATCTGTGGCCTTGTATGTGGCAGGGTTTTGGGGTTTTGTGCCCACAGACGATATACAGAGAGTGGAAAATTATTTTCTGAGGTACCTCCTTGCGGTCCCTAGGAGTACGGGTACCTTTGCCTGCCACACAAAATTGGGACTCCCATATGTAATGGATTTAGCGAAGGTTGAACCCCTTTTATTATGCCGCAGAATTTGGACATCGGATAAAGCAACTCTTACTCAGTCCATTCTTTCCGATTGCCTAGCCTTGGACAATGCTCACGATTCCAGGTGGTTGTGTTACATTAAAAGGTTTCTCCATGATCTGGGTTGGGAGAGATATTATTATGATCCCTCCCTAATTTGCGAAGTACCAAGGAAGGCACTAAAAGTGAAATGTCTTGCTCATCTTGAGGAACTGAGACTAACGAACGAGGTCATGAAACCAACTGTTGTTCATAGCCTGCTAATACAGACGGCAGCTACTATTCAACCGAAAAATAATCAATAAACCACATAGTACACTCAGCATTAATCAAGGATTACATCAAAATACAGTATTATGGTCACTTTGATCTTCATAGCAGTGAAACTGAAGTTCATGTGGCCCAGAAAGATGTTAAAAATACTGAAATCTCATGAATTATCACATGTTCTTTACAGACCCATAGGTTTACAGTGCATTATAGGAATAAATGCATTTCATTGTCAGTGTTCAGGCACAGGGACACAGCCCTCAATTTGCAGATCCAACAGGCCTCCAATTAACACAGGTGCAATTCTCTGTTACCGCCCCTTACATCTTGATTTACAAAATCAATACCATGATATTTGAAATTGGCTTTGGAAATATTCAAATCACAGGTATGAGCTCCTATAGCATACGATTGGTCATTCCTAAGACAAGCTCAACGATGTTCTTGAATGCGGACTTTGAGTTGTCTGGTAAAACTGCCTACATAAATATTGGAGCAGTTACAAATAATGAAATACACTACATAAGTATACTGGCAATTAAGAAAATGCTGAAGGTGCTACATGTCTCTGCTATTATAGGAGAATTTCGGTGTTCTGTTAAGGCCTAGGTGGCAAACATTACATTCCCCACAGAAGCCAATAGGGCATTTCAGTCAGGTTCCCACATATGGTGACCTTTGGGCAGTATAATTAGGCCGGAGTACTTCGCTAAATGTTTTTGACCTTTTAAAGGTGATTGATATTTTCTCTTGTGACAACGTTCCCACCCCTGGGACACCTTTCAGGATCTTCTAATTAAGCATGGGCGTAAAATCCATTCCGCTCGCGGATTTTGCGGATTTTTGGCGAATTCGCAATCCGCGAATTCCTGCGAATTTGCCGAAAATCCGCAAATAAACGAGCGGAACGGATCCGGGGGGCAAAAGTTCAATCTTCAAGCTTGTAACTATTTTAGAATGGCGCTGGCAAGCTGCCAGCGCCATTCTAAAATAGTTACTGAGTTAGCTTCAACAGGAAGCACTAACAGAAGCAGGTGCTTGAGTTTAACTGAATTCGAGCACCTGCTTTATTTTATCTATTAGTGCTTCCTGATGAAGCTAACTTAGTAACTATTTTAGAATGGCGCTGGCAGCTTGCCGGCGCCATTCTAAAATAAAACAAGAGAGGGGCAGAGGACAGAAGGGCACAACAACAAGTGTGGCAGAGGGCAGAAGGCCACAACAACGAGTGTGGCAGAGGGCAGAAGGGCACAACAATGAGTGGGGCAGAGGGCAGAATGGCACAACAACGAGTGGGGCATAGGGCAGAAGGGCACAACAACGAGTGGGGCAGAGGGCAGAATGGCACAACAACGAGTGGGGCAGAGGGCAGAAGGGCACAACAACGAGTGGGGCAGAGGGCAGAAGGGCACAACAACGAGTGGGGCAGAGGGCAGAATGACACAACAACGAGTGGGGCAGAGGGCAGAAGGGCACAACAACGAGTGGGGCAGAGGGCAGAAGGGCACAACAACGAGTGGGGCAGAAGGGCACAACAAGGAGTGGGGCAGAGGGCAGAAGGGCACAACAACGAGAGGGGCAGAGGGCAGAATGGCACAAAAACGAGTGGGGCAGAGGGCAGAGGGCAGAGAGCGGTCTCGCACAAAAAAAACGCGAAAGCGCAAAGAGCCCAGCGAACGCGCAAAGCGCCCCGCGAACACGCAAACATCCGCAAATTCACACAAATTCGCGAATTTTGCGGATCGCGAATTCGCAAATCCGCAAATTCGCGGATCGCGAATTCGCAAAATTCGCCAATACTTACTTCTAATGTCTGTGGAGGATCTTGAACACATCATGATTGAGTTTAGAGTGTATTGTAATAAAAGCTAGGCGATGCTTAGTCTCTTTTTTAGCCTAAACTTTTAATGTGTCCGTTCTAGTGACCCTCTGCACTCGTCTAAGTGCCTGATTGAGTTCCCTGCATTTATAACCTCTTCTTTCCAATGTATCCAATGACCATTGAGCGTCCCTTTCAAGTTGATGGTTCTCACTACAGTTTCTCTGATTCCTAAGAAGCTCCCCATATGTAATGGCTCTTTTAGTACTGGTGGAGTGAGCACTATCATAATGCAGGGTAGTATTAACAGCGGTGTCCTTCCTCTTGGGAGTACTATGCAACTTGCTGCCTAAAATGTATAGTACAACATCCAAAATTGGATCCTTGCTTTGGACATATTCAAAGTAAATTTTACTTTGAAGGGATCATTGTTAAGATATTCAAAATAACACTTCATACGCAATTCAGTGGCTGTCCAGATCAGGATAACATTGTCAATATAACAACCCCAATAGTGGATATCCTTCGTCCAGACAGCAGCACCTGTGGCCCATGAATAAGTATGTTCAAACCAATCTCATAAATAATTTGCATTGGATGGGGCAAATTTGGACCCCATGACATTCCCTTGTAGTTGTTGGTACCAGTACTATTAAAAAGGAGAACATTATTAGTCAGGATCAGATTGATCATCTCTAGGATTATCTCATTGTGTTTTGTAGTAGACAAAAAATGGTCCATTGCGAAGTGTCCACATTCTCTTCTGATGCAAGTATATAGGCACTCAACATCCATGGTGACAAGCCACATGGATTCATCCCAATGTAGATCTTCTAACTTATTCAAAATGTCCATGGTATCTCTAATATATGATGGGAGGTTAAATACCAGGGGCTTAAGGAACCTATCTACGTATTCAGATAGATGTTCAGTGAGTGACTCAAATCCAGATATAATGGGTTGTCCTGGTGGAAATTTAGCTTTATTGTGTATCTTTGGCAAGAGATAGAGGCAGGGGAACCTAGAATATATTATCTTGAGGAAATCAAATTCTGTTTCAGACAGCAAGCCTATGTCCTTCCAGTGTGTTAATCTATCATTAATCGATATCAATGCATCAGGGCAAGGGTTTGACTCTACTCATGGCTTCCAGAGCATCAGTCAACCGCCCTTCCCTGTTTCGGAGTCCAACTGATAAAACATATCCTACTGTAGGTGAATGTGGACTTTAACCTCCAAGTCACTCTTGTGATACTTGTATGTATGTTAAATCTCTCCATGTACATTTTCAATCTTTTTTTTTTATTTCAAAAACCTTTATTGATTACTGCAAAAGTTTCACACAGCCAGGTGCCTACAACCCTGGGGCCGGCAGCAAAGGGAGCAAAAGAACAATTCACATGTCTTAGAGGATTACACAGCCCTTTAGCCGACAACCCAGGGGTCCGGCGGCAGATTAGATGTTTAGTTCCTCAGGTCGATCCATTTATTCTCGATATTAACCAATAACGTATTCAGCCCCTCATAATTAAACTAGGGTGCTCTTATGGCCGCCTCTTGTCTCTGCCTAACTCTTCCTATCTGCAGTTGCAATAAGAATTTCGTCTGGCCCTAAACTAACCAGAAACAAATATTAACTGCACCCCTCCTCTTCTCGCACACACAGAGCCCACCCTCCTGGACCCGAAATCTAAGACCCGACTCGCATTCACTTCCATACATTCCTACGGCTACTTGAAGACAGGTTGCATCCTGTGCTACACCTACAGGTCTAAGAAAGACGTGAGTTACGCCTCAAGGTTAGCGAATGGGTCACAGTGTCCGACTAAAGGTTACCTTCTAGCTAAGCCTCCTCCCTCCCAATGTCCTCCCCTCCCCTAATTACCCACAACCCCCTCAAGTCTCCTCCATCATGAAGCCCACTTGGCTTGATGTCGATGCAGTCCCCACAATGTTCAGTGCGTCTAACTGTGGCCTCTTATTATCCGTTCCCCCCTCCGCTGCGGTCTCAGTTACTACATCTCTCAAATGTGTTTGATACAATCCCCAGAAATTCTTCGGTCGGCTTGTGGGGGGTAGCAACTCATTATAATGTTCGGAATGAGTGCAACAGTTAAGCATATCATGTGCCCAGCGTTTTGTCGTCGGGAGTGGTCTCCTCATCCAGCAGAGCGCTACCACTCACCTAGCCATAAGCATTCCCATGTCCACAAGCCGCCTAATCGCCAGTGGTAGGCCTCTGGAGAGGCCAAGAAGTGCCAGCGCCGGATCTGGAGTCAGCTCGAGGTCCAGGATCGTGTTCATGGTTGTGAAGATGTTGTCCCAATATTTTTTGATCCCTGGACGAGTCCACGCAAGGTGCATAAAGTCTGCTACCGGTTCGTGACATCTCTCGCATTTAGCAGACTGTCTGAGACCGTATCTGTGGAGTCTCTCTGGAGTGTAGTCAACCTTTGGAGAAACTTGAAGTGTACCAGCCTATACCTACCATTCAGGGATAGTTTCTTAGTATTCACGCAGCAATATCGCCACATATCATCATCAATAGTGATCTGTAGGTCTCTTTGCCAGGCCCCCCTGGCTTTCATGAGTTGTTGTTCTCTATGTGACATAGCCGTCTTGTACATATTCGTCAGAATCTTGCGTGGGGACTCTGTTTTTATAACATATGAGAGTTCCGGAACCTCTGGCGGTTCCGCCAAGTCTGGTCCCAGTAGATCTAAAAGGGCGCTACGTATTCTGTGGAATTGAAACTGGAGCAACAGGGGGACCTCTCCGCGTCCCGCCGCCATCTGATCTAGAGTCTTGACTGTACCATCTAGGAATAAGTCTCCTACTGTGTGGATACCCAATTTGTGCAATGCTTGGACCATGCCTTTCTCTCTGATGGGTGATAGCCATAGAGCCCATTCTAGTGGCATGCTAGGTGAATATAGGAGCGCGCCCACTCGAGCCTATAATAGTGAGTGCCAGGCATGATTTGTTGCAGTTATAGAATCCAATATGCCCATTCTGCGATCTACCCGCCTGAAGATCGTGGCTGGGAGGGACAGTGGATCCGCAAAGTCTCGTTCCATGCGGACATGTGGGATGAGTGTGTCTCCGTGAATCCACTTGTGTAGGTGGGAGGCCTGAGCAACCTTATAATAAAGCTCACAATCCGGAGCCCCCAGGCCGCCAAAGTAGTACGGCAGTGTAAGGAGGGTCCACTCTGGGTTGCTTTCCAGCCCATGCAAGCTTAATCATAAGCTGAGTCAAAGTCCGGAAAAAGGCTTTCGACAGTACCATCGGGAGGGTGCTGAACAGAAGGAGAAATCTGGGTAATACCACCATTTTCATAATGGCAATTCGTCCCATGAGGGAGAACGGGAGTCTGCACCAGACTTCCACATCGTCCTCTAGTCTGCTGAAGGCTACTCCATAGTTTTCCCTGAGCAATGTCTCAGAGTAGGTGTGTAGCCAAACTCCTAAATATCTCATTGGGTATCTGATGGGGTCCAATGACCATTGCAGTGGGAATTCCATCTCGAACCATCTGGTGGCTGAGGTGAGGGGGAAGGGGAGCGATTTTGCCCAATTGACCTTCAACCCGGAAAGTACCCCAAATCAGACCACTTCTCTAAGCATAGACAACAAGTTATATTCAGGGACTCGAACATACAGCAGGGTGTCATCAGCGTACGTCGATACCACGATCTTATAAGTGGGGAAACTTACACCCTCATTACCGTGATATTGCCACAGCGCACAGGCGAGTGGCTTAGCAACTAGTGCATAAAGTAGGGGAGATTGCGGACAGCCATGCCGAGTTCCTCTGCTGATCGGAAATGGGTCCTTCACTCGGTCACCTATGCGGAGTCTGGCCGTTGGTCTGTGATATAACGCACCTATCATTTGAAGGAACGGCATGCCCAATCCCAACCGCTGCAACACCTGTCTCATGAATGGCCACTCAACGGAGTCAAAGACCTTCTCCGTATCAAGGAAAATTGCGATGGCCTTCGCATCCTGTTTAACATGTTGCATAGTGCTGAGGACCGTGCGGATATTGTTGGCCAGATTCCTGCTGGGGATGAATCCCGCCTGTTCCGGGGCTACCAATTTGGGGGCTAGGAGAGCAAGGCAGGTCGCCAACACTTTTACGTAAAGCTTGGTGTCAACATTTAGTAGGGAGAGGGGCCTGTATGAGCTGCACTCGTCGTGTGCCTTATCTTGCTTGAGTATTGTGACCAGCAATGCCTCCCTCATAGTGTGGCATGCTACCCTCAACACAAATTTCGTCGAACAGCGTGGATAAGTGGGGGATTAGCTTGTCTTGGAATGCTTTATAGAAACTCACCGTGAGTCCGTCCGCGCCTGGTGCGCTTCCAGAAGGCATGCTCGCCAGCGCCTCTATTATTTCATCTTTCCCTATGGGTAGCATAAGGAATTCACGGTGCGTGTTAGTTAGCATGGGTAGGTCTATGTGTTCCAGGTATTCCTATGTCTCTTCAGAGAGGTCTCCACGCTTGGAGGAGTACAGGTCCAAGTAATAGCTCCTGAACCTGTTCGCTATTTCCATCTCATCAGATATGACTTGACCGTCCGGGGTCTTCAACTCTGTGACCAGGGGTTTCTCCCTATTGCCCTTGAGTATTCTAGCTAGGAGCAAGCTAGGTCTCTCCCCTTCCCCATATGTTCTCGCCTTCGCATACTTCCCCATGTGCTGTACTTCCCTGTCCGCTTCTTCATTATATTCAGTGATTAGGGATTTTATTTCATCAGCCACAGCCAAGTTTGGGCTGCTCTGTTGTTGCTTCTCGAGCGTCGCCAGCTGCTTCTCTAAAGACGACAGTCTCTGTCGAATGGATTTGAGAACGCTCGAGTGCTTGGATATGGCAATGCCCCGAATGTACACTTTAAAGGTCTCCCACACCGATTGAAAGTTGTCCACTGACCCTATGTTAGCTTCAAAGAAGACATCAATCTCTACCGCCAGCTCCCCCCTAAACAGCGGATCCAGCAGTGAGTATTGGGGGATGTGCCATGTAAACGGAGGAATCGATCTTGTTGCAGACTCTAGGACTAGTAGGAGAGGGGAATGGTCTGACAGCATGCGAGACAGGACTGCGCAGGCCCTGATACGGCTCATCATGGATGAGGTTGCCAGCCAGTAGTCTATTCTGGTGTGAATATCTTGGTAGGCCGAGTAGTGAGTGTAACCTCCCTTTGCAGTATGCCTGTATCTCTACACATCTTCCACACCTAAGCTAGTGAGCTCCGTCTGTAGTGCCTGCGCAGCAGCCGAGGGCTTGCGCGGTGGGCCTGCCGATCTATTCAGTGCAGGGTTGAGCACCAAATTCAAGTCCCCCCCCAGAGTACCTGCACATTGGAGAAGGTTCGTGTTACATTCGCCAAGTTGTGATAAAATTCTGGGGAGTCGAAGTTCGGACCATAAACATTAATGACTATCAGTTCTAGCCCTAAGACTTTACAGTTTGATATCACATAACGGCCTCCCGGGTCTGCCCGCAGCAGTGTCAGAAATAGTTTCGACTTAGGGTTAACGCAGGTCAGCACGCCCCTGGAGTAGGTCATGAAGCCTGCTGCCGTGACGCTACCTTCCAGTCCCCTACGGTGCAGCATCTTGCTTGTGAGTGGGAGATGAGTCTCCTGCAGTAGGGCCAAATCCACCTTCTGTCGTTGTAGGTAACTTAGCACCTTCCTGAGCTTGCGGTAGTCGTTGAGGCCCCGCACATTCCATGTGAGGGCCCGAATCGTGGGTAGTCTTTTCAGCCGTGCTCGTCATCGCTCTTAAATTTGTGCAGTATTATTGCTAAGGTATGTCGCGGGCCCAGGGTGGGCTGTGTGTGCAAATAATGAAACAACAACTCCCCCCTACCTCTCGAGCACAACAACCCAACAGTTCCGCCCCCCACCCACAGCAGACCTCCCCCAACCTGGCCTTGCCGAGCCCATTCCCCCCCGCCTCCCTCTCTTTCCCACCCCTAACTGTATTAACTCCAGAAAGTCAATTGGGGGCATTGCGCGCGGGGGCCGAGGTTGCCATGCACCAGCAAACAGTGCTAGCCCGCACTGTACTGGAGACCCACCGCTCACTGACCGTCGTGGTTAATAGCATGCATCAACAAACCCCAAGGTGTTGAACATTTGTATTGCAGCCTAATCGTTTCTAAGGACAGCCTTAAAGTATAAAAAACATTCCCCTGTCCCTGTTCCCTTGGTGTATCCCGCCCATCCAATACATCCACATCTTGAATGTCCATCTACATAATTCTCACAGTGTGTCTACGCCCATGCACCTTACCGCCCTATAAGACAAACAAGAAGCGGTCAGTCAGTCCTGCTCGTCGAGCTGGCTGCTCTCCCCTGCTTCTTCTGATGGTTCATTGACGTTTGTGCGATGGCCCCTCGCCCAGCCCTTCAGGGCTTGTTGTAAAGCTCGTTGGTCTGTGAACAGATGTGATTGTCCCTATCTGTTGACTCTCAGTTTTGCCGGATACAGCATCGCATAGTCCAAACCCAGATCTCTAAGTTGTCTTTTGTATGGGGCGTAGTGCTTGCGGGCCTCTTGTACTCTCGCAGTGAAGTCAGGGTATAAGGAGATCTCCGAACCTTCGTACTGTAGCAATTTTTTGTCTCTAGCCTGGCGCAGTGCAGCGTCTCTGTCTCTGTAGTTGAGCAGCTTGGCTATGATCGGGCGCGGAGGGGGCGCGGAGGGGCGCCCGGGCGCCATCGCGGGCCCAGGGAGCGACGTGCCCGCTCCACCACAAACATCGGGACAAAGGTCTCTTCGCCCAGCAGAGTGGTCAGCAGTTTTTCTATGAACCTCTCCATGTTGCCCGTCTGGGTCGTCTCCGGCAGGCCCGTGATTCTCAGGTTGCAGTGACGCGAGTGCGCCTCCAAGTCTTCAGTGTTGTCTTGCAGGGTTTGCATTAGTTTCTTGATTTTTTTGTGATCTGTGTCAACTTCCGTTTGCGCCTCCTCCACCTCCGTTACCCTCCGCTCACACATGTCCAATCTTTCGCCGTGTTTATCGATCCGTTCCCCCATTCTGTCCATTCTGTAGGTGAGGGCGTCTAATTTCGAGCCCAGGGCCGTCATGCTGTTCTGCAGGTCCTTTTCCATAGCCAGTAGCATGTTTTTTAAATCTGCGCCTTCTGCGGCGCCATCGTCATCCTGTATGGCGCCTTTCTCCGAGTTTGCGGGTTCGTGCGATTGAGAGCGCCTTTGATTGAAGGAGAGTTTGGTCTGGGTCTTATCACCTCGACCCATCTTGGAATATGTTGGTGGGAGCTCCTGGCATTGTTTCACTCAGTATCCCCTATACTCCTGCCAGCCCAAGTTCATGTATAGCTCCTGGTAGCGGTTGGGCAGACCCTTAGTGCATGCACAATGATATCCAATCGTATTAGATATCTCTGGGGTGACTCACCTTTCAAAACCCCAAATGTAGCGTGAATCACACTCTCGATGCGGGCTGCACTCAGAATGCACACCTGGATTCAAGTGCCGTATGGTGGATCACTCCTCCAGGCGCACCGCCATAGACACCATGACTCTGGTTGCCCAGCCCTCCGACAGATTTCCTGCAAGAGTTATTGTGTTTGAGCCTCCGGTGCGGCGCCTCTTGCCCAACCCGCTCTCTCCAGTGCGTAGCAATCTGGCTTGGGGTCACACGCGTCCTTCCTCTGTGCCGCCCTGGTGAAACCGTCGCGCCTCCTCACCTCATCAGCATTGGGCAGTCGAGCGTCCCTCCAGTGCTGGTAGTCGATCTGGCTCTTGGGTGTTTCCCACCCTAGTCGGTCATCTACTTCGCTTAACCCACTCCGCTGTCCCGCACCACTTGTAGCCACACAGCTCGGTAGTTCCTGCACTCCCTCCCGGGGGCCGATCTTCGTCCAGCGCGCCACCCGCACCGGGGCTCCCCCGCGTTGTCACCAGCGGCCTCCAGCCGAATCGCAGTCTCGGCCGTGTAGCCTACACCGGACCAATTCCCGGGGCTCAGTAGGGGAGTGGGGAGGGGAGGTGGTGCGGGACAACCGTGCGGGTCGTTACTGGCAAAGAGTTGGTACCTGCTCAGGTCCGTATGCTTCGACCCGGATCTCTCCCAGGCAGACGACTCCCTCTGGCCGCACGTACTGTGGCAGCAAGCGGGTCAATTACGCACTCTAGAGCGTGGCTTTCAGGCCTCCTGCGGCTCCACTCCTCTGTGCCCGCATTTGGTGGGATCTAAATGTCGGAAACTCACCAGAAAAGTTTCTACGATATCCGCTGGTTCTCTCGAGCTCAGGGGAGTAGGCTTACTGCGTTATAGTTAATGCTGATGCAGGATTATTCAGGATAATATTAAACCAACGGACGGAGTTCCGGGCTTAGACGGCCATCTTGGTTGCCGGTAAGCCCCGCCCTCCCTACATTTTCAATCTTTGCACAAAACTACTAAGAACGTATCAAGTGGTCCACAGAATTTTTCATGCAATCAGTTACCCGTCTAAAAAGAGTAAAATCCAATCTTCTTGACACTGAAACTGTTTAAAAGTGAATCAGCCGAGGCTAAATGCTAGATTAATGGCAATTAAGAGGCAAAACCTACATTTATAGAAAATGAACTCTGGCTTTCTGAGGTCTCCACGACTAGTGTATTGTGTGGAAAATTCTGTTTGTCTGTTGGCTCGCCCAGCTGGCTGCTAAAGCCATGAAGATAGCAAACTATCAAAATCTCCATCACCGTCCAAAAGGTCAATTCCTGCTCAACCCATCTACACAATTCTACTCATGAACGTGGATTCACCAAAATACCAGGGGCAGCTGAAGTGGGATCACACATACTCTAACATCAATGACATCACAGAAAATAATGTCATATGACCTTTGACCCCATAGTAAATACACACTTAATAGCAGTTATTACACAAATTATTGTCTGTTTTAGATACATCCTGTATTTTAATACAAAAACTGATAAAATATGTCAAGTAAACATTAATAACTTCTTTTCATTCAGAGGATGTAGTGCCATGAAGCACAGAACACTAGGAACCACAAGTATTTCTATCACAGATAGCCATGATATAATGCTTTCTGTAGTGTACATCAAAAAGGGAAAATGTGTTGATGCATCACAGGAAAAGGCTCTTAAAAAGTAAACTTAGCTGTTATGTCCATTTCTATTAACTTATACACCCCATATGTTGAAATCAACTATGCAATTGGCATACAATATTCCTTATTTTTGTTTAAAGATGTTGTATGAGCCTCACTTTAAAGATGCAGGCACAGTTTCTAAGCATAAAACACAATATTCAAAAACGATAAGTTGTTTAACAATGTACTTTTATAGTTAAATATTTGCTGAATTGTGAGCATTGCTCTACTAACTTTACTATATAGAACGTGATCTCAAAGCAACACTGGACTCCTTGAAAAATGCACAGCATATTTTTGTCAAACATACAAAGAAAACCCTTGTCCTATCGCATCATCTACAGAGGTCCTTATCATGGAGGCTTACATCCTAAGGATTATATACAGAACAAACAGCTACAATATAGTGATACTTATATTCTCCCTCAACCAGGAAAATCCCGCAAAGCAGAAGTATTATCCAGCAGATCACTAATAGAATTGACAGGCTCTCCATCTCCCTTGCAATGTAATTTTAAGGTCATTGGGGGCTCTGGGCAAGACATATTTTAGGGTCCCTGTATGGAACATATTCGGATTTCATTACTCATTTCCTGGTAGCTCATGATGTCTGGTATGATAAGTAATAGTAAATTGTTTACTTTGCCCAAGCCTTAAAACATCTCTGCTCCCTTCACCCTTGTGTGCTGCATCCAGCCCAGTACTAGCTTTTCACTATGTCATTGGAGGAAAATAATCCACTACCCAGAACACCAAATCTTTAGTGTAGTCATTCTACCATACTAACCAACTCAGCTTTGAAGGCAAATTAATTTCATTTGTACACTATGTCAGTATTAATATACTGTTTGGAGCATTGTAGATTCACATAATTTGGCCATTTTCCCAATATGTAATATACATCTGTTAGATTTATTGAAAAAATCTCAGAGCTCATACTTGCAGAATTCTCCTGTTACAGGAGATATCATCTTCCTGCCTTCTAACAAGCAAACAAGCAAATGGGTACCCACGCACACTCAAGGTATAGAAAAGAGTTCTGTACCAATGACTGACCTTCTGATACACTGTCCTGTTGTACTCTTTATATTCAGGAATATACTCTCAAACAGGGAATGCCAGGTGTACAGGAATGTGCCCATGATTCCTCCTGATCTTCCGTAGCTCCAAATAAAAAACAATGCCTTCAGTGGCACTTGCCCCAAAAGGGTCATTTACTTTGACTGCGGCTTAGCCTAAAGAGGGGCCATCAAAATGAACAAGCACTGGCAAAATCATTCAGTCAGTCTTAGTCCGTTAAAGGTTATTGGCTTTGCCAATGCCTGGACCAGCAGGGATAATGGAACACAACTATACACAAAGGGATATATATATATATATATATATATATATATATATATATATATATATATATATATATATATATATATATATATATATATATCTATATACTAGAGCTCACAATTATTTGTCGGGTGCAAACCTAGCTGAAGTGCAAAGGAGCACTGAACAGGGAGCATGTCCCTGGAAAGTTAGAATCATTGGGACAAAGTAAAGTGCAGATTATAGGGTCACAGGTGGTGCTCTTTGAAGAGCTGGGCCTTCAGGTTTTTTCTTAATTGTATAAGAGTCAGTGCTGATATGATGACAATAGCAATTCTGTTCTAGATCCCGGAATGTGAATGCCTTCTGGCTTTTTTCTTCTTGCAATCTTTTGGCTCCTGGTCCAGTTATGGCCACCCTCAAAGGGGCTATGTTTGTTTTCCTGATAGGCCAGGGGGTTGTTGTTGGGGGACTTGAAGCGATCCATCTTGCCTTGAAGATGATTTAGGCTGGATGGGGTATCCAGTGGAAGTATTTTAATGTAGGGGTGATGTGGTCAACTTATTTCAAGCCTTTGATGAGCCATGTTTGTCCAGACCAGGCCTTCTTGGCAACTATTTGTGGATCGGGGGGAGGAGCCAAGATGGCGACCGGGATGGCAGCGTAGCCCCCGGCTCCGTGAACCTCCGCCTCCCGCACGGATATCCTGCATGAGATCCTGAGCCTGCGCTATATACCCGTGATGGTGATTGAGAGCGGCGACCGCTCGTGTGCTCCTGAAGTTTCTGACGGCGATACCGCCGGAGAAATGTTTATTTGAAGTTGGCGGCCTGTGCAACCCTGACACCGGGACCTCGGGTGGACAACATGGCCGGGTACTAGTTCGACAACAACGGCCATTGATGACTGGGCGGAGTCGGACTACCGGAGTGGCGCTCATATTGGCCTGAATTTCACCGTGGTCACTCCTACCACTGAGCGGAGCGGATCGAGAGCATACCCGAGTTGGCAATTCCAAGATGCTTCTGTAATTCCCTGAGCCCTTGCCGGTGAGCTGCTCGTCACTCGTCCCGATTTTCGCGGGCCGCTCCCGAATTTTTTCGCTAATATTGCTCCAGGGCGAGGATGGTTTTTACCTGTGGCCACATACTGGGCACATATTTTGCCCACCCTCTGGTATCCTGTTTGCAGTACCATGGCCCTTGATGCGCTAGTGTCTGTGTCCCGGTCACAACATAAGGTGGAACTGCTCTCTGGCCATCTTGGTAGGGTGGAGTCTATCACCCTATATGCTGGGCCCTAGCAAGGTTGGGAGTGCGTGGCTGAGAGGAGCATAATGGAGCGGGCGCAAGGAGCTATGCTGATGTATGCTGATCTTCTCGCAGCCCTCGGTGCCCTTCATTTCACCCTGGCTCACGACGCCCGATTGTTGGGGAGGAAGCTGGATGATATTGTGTCAACGTCGGACCAGTTGAGATCGGCCTGTCCCCAGGTACACGGGGATTTGTTTCATTTCCAACAGGAGGAGAGTGTCGTGGCCGCCCCTGTGAATGGGGGAAAGCTGGACATTTCGGACTATGTGGCGACGTGTGGTCCGCTGGCCGTAGGTTTGGACTGTTCCCGACGTTCTGGATTTGAGCAGACGGTGGTGCCTTTGTCCCACGCACAGCCTCCGGCGTCCCAGGCAATCTTCCAGCAATGGTCGGCTGCGCTGGCTGTTTCCTTCTTCTTGGACCCTGTACGCTTGGTGTGGACCACATGTCCTGGGCAGTACCGAGACAAATGATTCTTTGTGATGATGACTGTGTTGGTATCCAGCGGCGTCCAACTTGCATGTGTGTGTCACTTTTTGGTCTCTTTTGGACGCTCCCCTTCCTCGTACCATCAGACATGGCAGTGGGTCGACGGGTATGCATTGGCGGATTCGAAAGAAAGGCCAAGGATAGATTTGCTCCTTCAGAGGTTGTACTTTAGTAGGCGGGCAGCCGCGGGGGATATGTGCTCTCACGACATAACTGATAGGGTAGTGGGTGAATAATGCTCCCCATTTCTCTTTGACATGCTCGGTTTTTGTTGTCTACTGTTTGCCTTGGGGAGGAATATATTGTGCGGGAGGGAGTAGCTGTGGACATGTTTGAAGGCCCTCCTCCAGTTTATTATTATTCTTATTCTTTAGTGAATTCTGTGTTTTTCTCTCCCTCTTCTTTGGGGCAGTTCCTGGGCGACAGGCACGCTGTTAGTGGGGTAGGCCGTAGCCATTACAGTGATGTGGGGTGGCGGGTGTGGGGGGGGTTTGTTATTTTAGTTTGTTATGTTCTATGGTCCCTTTCTTCCTTTTCCGTCTGTCTTTGGGAGGGTTCTTTACCTCTTTAGTAGGGTTGGCTGTCTTCTTTCCCTTTTTCCTTTTCTTATAAGGCTTCTACACTCGATTATGCCTTTAGGCTCATGGAGGGCGGGTTTTCAGAATGATGCTCTGCTATATTGCTAGCTGTCGTATTGTTTTTGCTCTTGGTCCGCCTCGGCGACTGTATTGTTTTGACAACTGTATGGTTCATCACCTGATTCTGTTTGCTCTGCGGGGTACGTCCCCCCCCTCACCTCTTCTTACTTTCTGTGGTGTGACGCCACTGCTCCTGCAGCCGTTCCTACTCTACGTAACTTTAAAAAAAACGAACACCTCATATATCCTTATGCTTTGCAGTGCACACTCACAACTGACGTATCAATGATATTGTTTTTTCGGTCATGTTCTTGTTTTTATATCCTGATTCATTTGCTACACTTGCGGCCGGCCCCTGTGGTTGTGGGCCTGCTTCTGTACTACTTTGCAAATTTAAATAAAGGTTTTCAAAAAAATAAAAAAATAAATAAATAAACAACTATTTGTGGATCCTTTTAGTTCACAGATACGGCCTTGCGCTTCTGGTGGCAAGGTCTGGTTCCAGATTTAAAATGAGCTCCGAGCCTTACCACAAATCAAAATTCCAAGGAAGGGAAAAAGGCGGAACCCCAGCAAAAATCCTTCCCAAGATAAGGCAAATGGACATGGATGAGTGACCACTAAAGGACTGGATCAGGATGGGACACATACAAGCAGGAACAAGAAATCTCCACAGAAACCATCCATTAAATCTTATAATGCATTGGAGTTCCATCCAGATTTCTTTAAATAGTAAAAAGATAGAAAGGGATCCTTTCAAAAGACTGGAAATTCTTTCTGCCATGATACCGAGGGCTAAAAAAAGGTAGTAAAAGCAAAGCTAAGCCTCTGGCCCAAAATGGGCAATTAGGACTGAAAAGGAGACACTGGAATGTGAATAAGAATCAAGCAAGTCCACAGCACTACAGAGACACCGTGTATCTCATGACCCAAGACGCCTAGCAAAAAAATATAACAAAGAGGTCAGCATGGAGCAATGGCGATTCAAAACTGTGCGCATTGCGCGGCCGGGAACCCACCATGACACCAGTGAACGTAGGACATTTTCATGACAATGTTACTGCATGTAGTACACATTTCAGAGGTATTAGGATGGTATTGAGGACACCACTGAGCAGGGTACAGCCTTCATTCAGAAAAGGTGATCAGCTTTTTTCATGCAGCGGAGCGTCAAAACATTTACTGCTGCCGTATGTTAATTCCTAATGTAATGCTAGCGCCGTCTTTACAACATGGAGCAACATTGGATTAGAAACAAGCATTTGCATTGCAATAGGTCTCGCATTAAGAAAGTTTGAGCTATTGGTATTGTAAATGACATATTTTTTATTTATGTTTTGTTTTTGAAAATAGTGAAATTAATAGCTTTGTCATTTACAATGCCAATAGTTATAACTTTCGCAAATGTGACACCAATAGCATTTGTAATGCAATATGTGTTGTATTTACGTGACTTACATGTATTGATATTACAAATAACAATGGCTTTTAATTTTGTTTCAATAATTAATACTTAAATAAAAGTTATTGTAATTTATAATGGCAATAGCTTAAAGTTTTGTAAATAACTTTTGTGAAGACTATGTTCAGTGTCTTTTATTGTGACGATAATCCAAGAACAGAAGCGAAATATTAACATCTTTTTGTTACATTTGTAATAAAGCTTGAAACATTGAGAGAACATATTTGAACCAGGTGTTGTTGAATGGTTGCACAGATTGATGCTGTGGTGGCGCTGAGTGATGTTGTGATGGCAAACGTGTGATGCTGTGGCGTTCAGTGATGCTGTGGTAGCACATAGTGATGTTGTGGTGCCCCTGAGTGATGCTCTGGTAGTGCGGAGTGATGCTGTATGCTATGCTATGATTTGTTTTGCTATCCCATGTTTTGTTTTGTTACGCTATGCTATCCTATGCTTTGATTTGTAATGCTATGCTATGACGTGTTTTGTTATGCTATGCTATGCTATGCTTTGTTATGCTATGCTATGTTTTGGTATGCTATGCTAGGTTTTGTTGTGTTTTATTATGCTATGCTTTGTTTTGCTATGCTATGTTTTGTTATGCTATGCTATGTTTTGTTGTGTGATATGCTATGTTTTGCTATGCTATTATATGTTTTGTTTTGCTATGATATGTTTTGTTGTGTTTTGTTAAGCTATGCTATGCTATGCTTTTTTGTGTTTTGCTGTTTTGTTATGCTGAGTTGTTGTATTTTGTTATGCTATGTTTTGTTATGTTATGCTATGTTTTGTTATGCTATGCTATGTTTTGTTTTGCTATCGTATGCTTTGTTTTGTTATGCTATGTTTAGTTTTGCTATCATATGCTTTGTTTTGTTATGCTATGCTATGCTTTGTTGTGTTTTGTTATGCTATGCTATGGTTTTTGTGTTTTGCTATGCTATGCTTTGTTATGCTATGTTTTGTTTATGCTATGCTATGTTTTGTTGTGCTCTATTATGCTATGCTTTGTTTTGCTATGTTTTGTTATGATATGTTTTGTTATGCTATGTTTTGTTATGCTATGCTTTGTTATGCTATGCTTTGTTATGCTATGCTTTGTTATGCTATGTTTTGTTATGCTATGCTAAGCTTTATTTTGTTATGATATGTTGTGTTTTGTTATGCTATGCTATGTTGCGTTTTGTTATGCTAAGCTATGTTTTGTTGTGTTTTGTTATGCTATGCTATGTTTTGCTATGCTTTGCAATGCTATGTTTTGTTATGTATGCTGTGTTTTGTTGTGTTTTGTTATGCTATGTTTTTCTATGTTTTGTTATGCTATGTTTTGTTATGCTGTTTTGTTATGCTATGCTTTGTTTTATGTTATGTTATGCTAGGTTTTGTTATGTTCTGCTATGTTTTGGTCTGCTATGTGTTGTTGTGTTTTGTTATGCTATGTTTTGTTATGTTATGCTATGTTTTGTTATGCTATGTTTTGTTTTGCTATCCTATGCTTTGTTTTGTTATGTTATGATATGCTATGTTTAGTTTTGCTATCCTATGCTTTGTTTTGTTATGCTATGCTATGTTTTGTATTGCTATGCTATGTTTTGTTGTGTTTTGCTATGCTTTGTTATGCTATGCTATGTTTTGTTGTGTTTTATTATGCTATGCTTTGTTTTGCTGTGCTATGTTTTGTTATGCTTTGGTATGCTATGGTTTGTTATGCTAAGCTTTGTTTTGTTATGCTATGCTATGTTGTGTTTTGTTATGCTATGCTATGTTTTGTTGTGTTTTGTTATGCTACGCTATGTTTTGCTATGCTTAGCAATACTATGTTTTGTTATGCATGCTATGTTTTGTTGTGTTTTGTTATGCTATGCTATGTTTTGTTATGCTATGCTTTGTTTTATGTTATGTTATGCTATGTTTTGTTATGTTATGCTATGTTTTGTTCAGCTATGTTTTGTTGTATTATGTTATGCTATGCTATGCTTTGTTGTGTTTGCTATGCTATGTTCTGTTTTGTTATGCTATGCTATGTTTTGCTATCCTATGCTTTTTTTGTTATGCTATGCTATGCTGTGTTTTGTTATGCTATGCTGGTGAGGATGTGTGAGTGTGTGAGAGGGGGTGTGAGGGTTAGGGGGTGTGGGGGTGTGAGGGTGAGGGGGTAAGGGAGTTTGAGGGTGAGAGGGTGTGAGGGTGAGGGTGTGAGGAGGGGTGAGGGTGTGTGAGGGTGAGGGGGATTAGGGGGGTGAGGGTGTGTGAGAGTGAGGGAGTGAGGGGGTGTGAGGGTGAGGGGGTGTGAGGGTGTGTGAGGGGTGTGAGGGTGAGGGGGTGTGAGGGTGAGGAGGTGTGAGGGTGAGGGGGTGTGAGGGTGAGTGAGGGTGTGTGAGGGGGGGTGCGGGTGAGGGTTGATGGGGTGTGAGGATGTGTGAGGGTGAGGGAGTGTGAGGGTGAGGGGGTGTGAGGGTGGGTGAGGGGGAGTGAGGGGGAGGGGTGTGAGGGTGTGAGGGGTGAGGTTGTGAGGGTGAGTGGGAGTGAGGGTGAGGGGTGTGAGGGTTAGGGGTGTGAGGGTGAGGGGTGTGAGGGGGTGTGAGGGTGTGAAAGGGTGAGGTGTGAGTGGGTGTGAGGGTGAGTGAGGGGGTGTGAGGGTGAAGGGTGTGAGGGTGTATGAGGGTGAGGGGTGTGAGGGTGAGAGGGGGTGAGAGGGTGAGATGGTGAGTGAGGGTGAGGGTGTGTGAGTGAGGGTGTGTGAGGGTGAGGAGGTGGGTGAGGGTAGGAGGGTGAGAGTGTGAGTGAGGGTGTGTGGGGGTGCGAGGGTGAGTGAAGGTGGGAGGGTTGTGAGTGAGGGGGTGAGGGTGTGAGGGTGAGTGTGTGTGAGGGTGAGTGAGGGTGGATGAAGGTGTGAGGGTGGGTGAGAGGGTGAGGGAGGGTGTGTGTGAGGGTGAGGTGTGTGTGAGGGTCAGGCGGTGTGGGGGGTGAGGGTGAGAGGGTTGTGAGGGTGAGGGGGGTGAGGGTGAGAGGGTTGTGAGGGTGAGAGGGGTGAGGGTGTGAGGGTGAGGGTGTATGAGGGTGAGTAAGGGCATGTGAGGGTGGGTGAGGGTGAGTGAGGGTGAGAGGGTGTGAGGGTGAGGGGGTGAGGGGGTGTGAGGGTGAGGGGGTATGAGGGTGAGAGGGTGTGAGGGGGTGAGGGTGAGTGAGGGTGAGAGAGTTGTGAGGGTGGTGAGGGTGTGAAGGTGAGGGTGTGAGGGTGAGTGAGGGTGGGTGAGGGTGTGAGAGGGTGAGGGTGTGTGAGGGTGTGTGAGGGTGTTTGAGGGTGAGGAGGTGTGAGGGCGAGGGTCCGCAGTATATGGTGGCAGGGCAGACATCATAAGACAGAGAGAAGAGACTGGTGGTGACTGCGTTCGTCAGTTTCAGAATCAGGAGGGGCAGAGTCAGCACAGTCTGCGAGGGAGCAACGTGTCTAGAGGCAAAGCATAGCGGATGTAGTATTGCAGCTAGCAAGTCGAGTGTTTTCAAGCTGCTTGTCCCTAGAGAGATGGCAACACAGCAACAGCATTTGAGGAGCAAGGCTACTGTAAACAAGCACGGTAGGCTTTCACTTTCGTCCAGAAACAAGCTCTCGGCATTGCTGTGGCGGGGGGGGGGGGGATGGAGCGCATTCCTTTGAAGTCTGATGCGGGTCGGGAAAGCGGCAGCCTTTGAAGTCTGAATGGGGGGGAGCGGCAGCCTTTGAAGTCTGATGCGAGGCACAGACAAATGGTGGTGTGTGACGTGGCTGGCATGCACACGCATAGATCACATTAGCTGCGTCTAATCCACAGTTTTGGCAGACTTTTCGCACTGCTTACTAGAATCTCGCCGCAATGCTTACGCATTCCTTCAGCGAGACCTAAAAACTAGCGGGTAAAAAAAGATGACGCTAACAATGAGCATTATTTACATTACTGTGAAAAAGTGACATTCTTCCAATGAGGGGCAAGAAAAACCACGCTAACCGTCCGAATATCCCATTTCTGTTCCTAGCATGAAAAAATAAATACAAAAACTCTGCTAAGGAGAAAAAATAATGAACAAAAAACCTGAATGCAGAATTGAGCAGCAAGGAACTGGCACAGCACAGGACCACAACCCCACTAACAGCCAGGATGATCAGCCAGAGTCCAAGGGGAAGAGGAAGAGGAAATGCAGGTTTAGTAAGGAGAATGAGATCCTGATTAGGGAGGTGACGGATCATCAACACAAGCCCTTAGTTAGCTCCAAACATCACTAGGGACCCAAAGGCCCATGCCGCAGTCCATAGTGGATAAGGTGAACTGCATAGCTGAAGTCTAGAGGACAGTGACGGACTGTAAAAAGCACTGGCACAATGTCAAGCTCAAAACTAAGCAGAAACTGGCAACCAATCTACAGGCATAATGGCAGACCGAAGGTGGCACCCAGTGCCCCAGGAGGAGCTCCCTCCCTTGGAGGGGCAGGTGTCCGCAGTTATCTGTGAGGAGTCGGTGGTTGGAGTAGCGGGACAGGTTAGAGCTGAATTTGACCTACTACATCAAAAACAGGGTAGGTACTAACAAAGGACAATGGGGGCCAATATGTAATGTTGTGCAGTCCAGGCTCCTATATCTCAGCACTCTGCACCACTCTTTGCAGGTCAAAGGGTAGCCACCTGGCTACTCTATGCTTAGATAATACATTAATGGAAGGTTTATGGGCGTTTTGATCACATGTTTGCACAGGACAGCATTGCAAGTGTCATGGCTGGGCTATCATAGCTCACGTTATAAGAACAGCATTGTGCTGTGTCTATTCCTATAATAACTGCATGCACCGGGCACGTATAGCAGACGCACACCAATGCAGTAGTCCCTGAACCATAGGTCAATAGGCACCAGTGTAGGTCCTACCCAGCTGAATGTGCACAAGGAGAGCGGAAAGCACAGGGATGTGCCCTACGGTCCTACACAAAGAGCAACCCTGTACTTTCATATTCAAACAGTTTGGGGCAGAAAAATGCTTTCTAATGCTGTGCTGCTCTGCATGTCTATAAATGATGCCCTTCCATCACACCTAGGCCCATGCGCATACACCTAGGCTGGTAATTTGTATTATACAAATGGTATCTCACAGGATCAACAACCCAGCTGAGGGATGGGGGATCTGTGAGCCATGGCTAGTACACATGGAGATATGACAATTGTCACTTCCAAACTCACCTGGAGCAAACTACAAGGCACACAGGCTGTTATGAGATGCAGGCAGGGTGGACATGAGCACCTCTCCTCAACACCGAAATAACAGGGTGTGGGAAAGAATGCAACGTACGTACATCAGTGGAACATGGGCCATAGTTAAAGTGAAAAGGTGCAGGGCGTAAATGCATACATACTGGCTGGGCCAATATGCATCCTTTCACAAATGCATTGAAGGCCGTATACACTGGATAATGTTGCATCCCTGCGCACACCTCTGTACAGCAGCAAAAAGAACAGCTGTGCACCAATGCAGGCACCCTTGCACCATGGCTCAAGGTTGTCTCTGTTGGTGCTTGCCGTCATCATCATTGCCAGCGCAAGGGAAAACACATGGGATGCCCACAATCCTTATGAGTATAGTGCTGTCCTGTGTATGTGCAATGACACAGGGTTGCAACTCTAAAGTGCCTGCTGCACCATTTTGTGTCAAAACATTGTGAAAATGCCCCTCAGTAGATACATGTCCCCATTCCGAGCAACACTACCATCTATGGTGCTGCCTGACACATGTCAATCTATAACAGCCTGCCATGTTGGCTTGTTGGAGGTTGCCACACATGATGTAGGTGGTGTAGGTACTGGAGAATGGATGTATGATCAAGGTCTCCTCAATGTGTCGCAGTAAGTTGGCTGCCAGGACCTTATTTGAAACAGCCAGAGGGATAAATGAACACATACAAGTGCATGGATCAGATCAAAGAGATGTCTGGCACCCTGCAGATGACCCATGGCATGAACGTCAGTGAGTGATTCTATTTTGACTACTAGGACAGGCCCCATCTACTCAGCGTTGGCACACGGTGGTACTGATCACAATTTCTGAGGTCCGGTCATGTTAAATTAAGACACAGTGCTATCTGCCATCCACAGCATACTGTAACAGCTGTCAGCTGTCCTATATATATATAAATGGAGAATAGAAAGTGTAATGTTATGCTCTATGTTTATCAACTGTTCAAAAACACATAGAAGACAGCAGCAATATCATTTCCCCTTTTCATTGCAGAGGATGAACCCTTACCTCCTGGCCAGCACCCTGTCCTGTGTATCACTGATGATGGCAGTGATAACAATTTACCAACCATCGACCATGACACCCTCCAAGAGCTCCTGGATTTCATATGGATACCATCTCCAGACACAGGGAGGGTCAGCAGAATTGTGGCATCTCCACATACCCCACGTAACAACCCACAGGCACCACCTACCACCACACCCATGCCCCTGGACTCCGATCTTCCAATGGGTGGGGATAGAAACCCAGGCAAGCACTCTAGAGGGGATCCGTGGGTGCCTCAGTCCCAATAGGGACACCTACTCCCCGCTCTATGGCCTCCAGCTGTCCCTAGACAACATCGCTGGTGTCATGAGGCAGATGCATCAACAACTGCCCTGCCAAAGTGGCACCAGCGATGTGGCCAAAGAGCTGCAAGATATCCGAACCATCTTGGAGACCATAGAGCAGAAGCAGGACTCCCACATGTCATCCTACTACTGCGGTGTTGCTGCTGTGTTGCAAAACCAGATGATCCTCCTCGCTGCAGTGATGCCTCATGTTTTGGAACAGATGAATGGTGCTGCAGGCATGGCATCCACATCTTCCACCCCAAATGTGTGTACATCTTTCCACAGAAAAAGTATTTTGTATTTTCATATGTGTCATTTGTCCAGTTTCTCCTTAGCCCTGTGCTGATGAACATGGCAGGGAACATCTGCTGTCACTGGCCTTGTTTGGACTTTGCCCTGTTCACCTTGAATATTTGTGGACTGACAGTGTGGCCTATCCTACCTAATGACACTGTGGTCATCATCCTGACTGATGGATTCCTAATTCTCAACATGTCCCATGACATGTTCCTCACAGGGAGTCTGTCTAGACATCCACTGCCTTGAAACATCCTTTGGGGTTGTTATCCTTTGAACTGTCCCTGTGAGACCAATTAAAAAAATGCACATGTAAATAAATGCACAAAAAAGTTCTAGCTATGTGTTGTCTGTCTCTATGAGTCAGGACAAAGGTAACCATTGGCTAATAAATGTGGCCTCTACATCAGATACTATTAAAAGGGACATCATTGTGTCAGCAGAGTCCGGGACAATGCTAGGCTGTGAGAGTTTGACAAATGTTGGAAGCACCTATTGTGTGAGTATCATTAAGTATATAGTCAAGGTGGCTGCAATAATGTGCCATTGCTGTCATGCCGTCAATGTGAATGGTAAGATCAGTCACCTCACAAGTGTCATATCCATCCATGGTGTCATATAGATATGCTTTGCCTACACACTGTGTTAAGTTAGCATGAGCTTATTTGGAGTTTAAACGCCATTTTAACTTTTTGCTGCTTCTACACATGACACATATTTGTTCCTTTTGCTTTAACCCTAGTAGAGTGTTTTGCTCCACACGAGAATACTATGTTATTGCTCTGATATCAGCTTTGCTTTCTGAGCTGTGTCTGTACAGTGAGTGCGGAAACCTTCAAGGATATCTCAACACAGTAGTTGTTATGAGGTCTGATCTTCGCACGTTCCTAGACATAACATACATGCAGCTGCGGCCAAGTTCTGACTTTAGGCGCGTTTTATATTGAATTGCAGAGAGCATACAAACACACTTGATGGTGCTTCGCATGCAGAGAGCTGGTGGAAGATGATGTGATCCCTTACCACTTAGATCTGAGGTATGGGCCCGCCCTGCTAAAACCCAAAGAGACCTTCTTAGATATAATATAATATGCTAGCTAGGGAGGGGGAAAATTAGGTGTTGTTTAACCCTATTCATTTTAGCATTATAATATGCTTTCACCTTTCATATTCTATGGACTAGTAACTATGCTGATTACTTTGTTTCTTATAATATGTTTGCTTGTATTAGCTAAGATACCGCGTTGGAGAACACTGCATTAGTAAATAAACATTTCAAATGTGCACGCGTCCTCATTTACTCCTAGTTCTGGATTGAAATGAATGTATAACGAAAGAGTGTTCAGGTGTTCCACGTTACCTGAGGTATTCTAAGTCCATGTTCTGGTTTGTCTAAGTATTGGGAGTTTGTAATGACCAATGAGACACTGTAGCTAGTCTGGTAGGGGTTTTTGGGTACTAAGGTGAGTTTTGGTACACCCTAATTCACTGAGGTTCCAAGTCTCTATGCACAGTTCTGTATGAGAACGGAATCCCTGCGACAATGGTTGCTAGCAAAGAAAACTACATTTGGTTGACAAGTGTAAGAGGTTATGAAGCAGCACTCAGTGTATCAGTCCGCATACCATCTGTATGTGCAGAAATCATGGGGCATATCATCCCCCCAAGACATGTTGTATTTGCATCGTGTATGCGACTACAAAATCAGCACTCAGTCATCATGCCTCAATGAAAGTGATGCCCACTGGTCAACAACGTCTGATTGTAAGTTGTATGCAAAGTTAATGGGTGTGTGGTAATGTTGCACAGTACAATTGAACAAGATGACTGCATACACTTAAGTGCAACACATCTTGGGGTTAGTGTAGGATACATCTTCCACATAATTCAGTGCCCATTGGTTGTGAGTCTGTGCAGGCAGAAGTAGTGCAGCTTTTCTTCATGACAGTTACAATATTTCCCTGAAAACGTTATTGCTGGATGTCATAGGGGATGTAGTTTGTGCATGAGAGGGCACCTTTCTGCACAGTCTGGTTCCTTGGATGACAACTGTAGTGGTTCTTGCAACACACATTTATACATGTTGTGCAAATTGGATCTGATATGCATATATGATTTTTAATGTGATGTTCCATTGTTGAGGGAAACTAGTGTGGTGTATATAGACGGCCATATTTCTCCGTTTCACATGTGTGTGATATATCTTCATTCCTCTTGCCCATGGGATTGATTTGTGCTACCCATATTTCACACAGGGATTACTGTCCTTCAGCTATGATTTTTGGTGCCTCATTGTGATTATGTCTTCTTATGTGAGAGTCATTACCACAATTAAATGCGCATATAGGTCCTCATGTTGCTTTTCTACCACTGGACATCAATGAATGTGGAAAGGCTCAGCTAACCTTCATCTAAAGTGAAGTACTGGAATGTGCATTTCTTTTTACATACAGAACATCCATGTTTTTTCTATGTTCACCTATTCACATAATGGTGTGTGATGGCAACCCCCCCTGCACAATGGTGCCCATGTGTCAGCTTGTTGTCCTGACATAACGTAATGATTCATGGACAGATTCCAGAACCAATGTAATACTATCTGTGCAATTCCCTCCTTCAATGTGTAATGTGGAATGCTGGATACATTATGATTGGACATGAAAGAAACCTGTGCTGTTGTACCCTCTTTTCACCTCTGGTTGGGTGGCCCACCACTTGCACCCTGTTGCAGTGTCCTGTACGTAGGATGTGTGCAGGGCCGGACTGGGAAGTGAAAGCAGCCCTGGCAAATTTTGCCAGACCAGCCCCCGTCCGGCGCGTAGCGAGCCAGCCTCCGTCCCGCGCGTAGCGAGCGAGCGCAGCGAGCGAGCCCGACGGGCACTAGGGGGGGTTGGGGGGGTTCTCCCCCCAAGAAATTTTTCAAAAACGACATACCAAAATGGTGAATTTTACAGCACATTTTTCATTACATATTCAAATTGTATAAACTTTCAAAGCACAGTAAACAGTAGATGATGACCTTAAAGAACATCAGGTTACCCACCCAGTCATATGTATTCATAGGCATTCTTTCAGAGAGCACTAAAAATAGACACAAGTAATGAATCAGAGAGAACAAAGTAAAAGTGAGACCAACCCCCACATGGTGTGTAGCGAGCAAGCGCCGTGAGCAACCACCAGGGTGAGTTTGGGGGTTTGAACTTCTACCCCCCCAAGAAAATTTGGGAGACAGAAAAGCCAAAACAGAGCGAGAGCGAGAGAGAGAGCTAGAGAGAGAGAGCTAAGAGAGAGCGAGCTAAGAGAGAGAGCGCTAAGAGAGAGAGAGCGAGAGAGAGAGCTAAGAGAGAGAGAGCTAAGAGAGAGATAGAGCGAGCTAAGAGAGAGCTAGAGAGAGAGAGCTAGAGAGAGAGAGAGAGAGCTAAGAGAGAGAGAGAGCTAAGAGAGCTAGAGAGAGAGAGAGCTAGAGAGAGAAAGAGCTAGAGAGAGAGAGCTAGAGAGAGCTAGAGCGAGCTAAGAGAGAGCTAGAGAGAGAGAGCTAGAGAGAGAGAGAGAGAGCTAAGAGAGAGAGAGAGCTAAGAGAGCTAGAGAGAGAGAGCTAGAGAGAGAGAGCTAAGAGAGAGAGAGCTAAGAGAGAGAGAAAGAGCTAAGAGAAAGAGAAAGTGAGAGAGAGAGCTAAGAGAAAGAGAAAGAGAGAGAGAGCTAAGAGAAAGAGAAAGAGCTAAGAGAAAGAGAAAGTGAGAGAGAGAGCTAAGAGAAAGAGAAAGAGAGAGAGAGCTAAGAGAAAGAGAAAGAGAGAGAGAGAGAGCTAAGAGAAAGAGAGAGACAGAGAGCTAAGAGAAAGAGAGAGAGAGAGCTAAGAGAAAGAGAGAGAGAGAGCTGAGAGAGAGAGAGCGCTAAGAGAGAGAGAGAGAGCTAAGAGAGAGAGAGAGAGCTAAGAGAGAGAGAGAGCTGGGAGAGAGAGAGAGAGAGCTGGGAAAGAGAGAGAGAGAGCTGAGAGAGAGAGAGAGCTAAGAGGGAGAGAGAGAGCTAAGAGAGAGAGAGAGCTAAGAGAGAGAGAGAGAGAGCTAAGAGAGAGAGAGAGAGAGAGCTAAGAGAAAGAGAGAGAGAGAGAGCTAAGAGAAAGAGAAAGAGAGAGAGAGAGAGAGAGAGCTAAGAGAAAGAGAGAGAGAGAGCTAAGAGAAAGAGAGCGAGAGAGCTAAGAGAAAGAGAGAGAGAGCTGAGAGAGAGAGAGCGCTAAGAGAGAGAGAGAGAGCTAAGAGAGAGAGAGAGAGCTGGGAGAGAGAGAGAGCTGGGAGAGAGAGAGAGAGCTGGGAGAGAGAGAGAGAGCTGGGAGAGAGAGAGAGAGCTGAGAGAGAGAGAGAGAGCTGAGAGAGAGAGAGAGAGCTGAGAGAGAGAGAGAGAGCTGAGAGAGAGAGAGAGAGCTAAGAGAGAGAGAGAGAGCTAAGAGAGAGAGAGAGCTGAGAGAGCGAGAGAGAGAGCTGAGAGAGAGCTGAGAGAGAGCTAAGAGAGAGAGAGCTGAGAGAGAGAGAGAGAGAGCTGAGAGAGAGAGAGCTGAGAGAGAGCTGAGAGAGAGAGAGAGAGCTGAGAGAGAGAGAGCTAAGAGAGAGAGAGCTAAGAGAGAGAGAGAGAGAGCTAAGAGAGAGAGAGCTGAGAGAGAGAGAGCTAAGAGAGAGAGAGAGAGAGCTAAGAGAGAGAGAGAGCTAAGAGAGAGAGAGAGCTAAGAGAGAGAGAGCTAAGAGAGAGAGAGAGAGAGCTAAGAGCGAGAGAGAGCTGCGAGAGAGAGAGCTGAGAGAGAGCTGAGAGAGAGAGAGAGCTAAGAGAGAGAGAGAGAGAGAGCTAAGAGACACAGAGAGAGAGAGAGAGCTGAGAGAGAGAGAGAGCTAAGAGAGAGAGAGAGAGAGCTAAGAGAGATGGAGAGAGCTAAGTGAGATGGAGAGAGCTAAGAGAGATGGAGAGAGCTAAGAGAGAGAGAGAGAGCTGAGAGAGAGCTGAGAGAGAGCTGAGAGAGAGAGAGAGCTGAGAGAGAGAGAGCTGATAGAGAGCTGAGAGAGAGAGAGAGAGCTGAGAGAGAGAGAGAGAGCTAAGAGAGAGAGAGAGAGCTAAGAGAGAGAGAGAGCTGAGAGAGCGAGAGAGAGAGCTGAGAGAGAGCTGAGAGAGAGCTAAGAGAGAGAGAGCTGAGAGAGAGAGAGAGAGAGCTGAGAGAGAGAGAGCTGAGAGAGAGCTGAGAGAGAGAGAGAGAGCTGAGAGAGAGAGAGCTAAGAGAGAGAGAGCTAAGAGAGAGAGAGAGAGAGCTAAGAGAGAGAGAGCTGAGAGAGAGAGAGCTAAGAGAGAGAGAGAGAGAGCTAAGAGAGAGAGAGAGCTAAGAGAGAGAGAGAGCTAAGAGAGAGAGAGCTAAGAGAGAGAGAGAGAGAGCTAAGAGCGAGAGAGAGCTGCGAGAGAGAGAGCTGAGAGAGAGCTGAGAGAGAGAGAGAGCTAAGAGAGAGAGAGAGAGAGAGCTAAGAGACACAGAGAGAGAGAGAGAGCTGAGAGAGAGAGAGAGCTAAGAGAGAGAGAGAGAGAGCTAAGAGAGATGGAGAGAGCTAAGTGAGATGGAGAGAGCTAAGAGAGATGGAGAGAGCTAAGAGAGAGAGAGAGAGCTGAGAGAGAGCTGAGAGAGAGCTGAGAGAGAGAGAGAGCTGAGAGAGAGAGAGCTGATAGAGAGCTAAGAGAGAGAGAGAGAGCTAAGAGAGATGGAGAGCTAAGAGAGATGGAGAGCTAAGAGAGAGAGAGAGAGAGAGAGAGATAAGAGAGAGAGAGAGATAAGAGAGAGAGAGAGATGGAGAGCTAAGAGAGAGAGAGATAGAGGTCACCAAACCAGCAGCCTGATTATAACTTTAGAACTAACATGAAAACTCTCAACAATGCCATCAAACCCATACACCTCACACACCCACTTTTATAAGCATTCCAATAACACATAGGAAAGAACAGACACACCCCATATTAACAAGATCTACCAAGAACCCAAGCAGGTGGATTAGCAGACTCTACTAACACAGGTTAGGTGGAAGATCACATTATCCACACTCTACTGTGATATGTCTACAAGTACTAGAAGTGGGCGAGCAAAGAGATTAACAGGGAGAGCCGAGACAGAGCCAAACCAAGGGTGGGCTCTGGCTGTAAAAGCTCATGCGCGAGCTGAGCCCTGAAAATCATGCAAGAAACAACATATTAGAATATAAATTGTCTTCAAAATTTAAAAAAAAGTGTTTCTTTAATATTGAGTGTTTCACCTTAGTCCATCAGATTGTATCTCTGCATCGAGAAGTATTTATTGCAAGCGAAAGGTTTTAAACAGAAATTTACAAATATTCCTGCCCACGCCATGCTAAAAATGCTATTACTGAACTAAGAAGCAAGTGAGTTGTCATTTCCACCCTATATGTGGCCTAAATTCTTATCATACAGAGAGTAACATTAAATCAATCACAAAAGAGGTTTTTTGTACTGCACACAACCCAAAAACACTTATTTGAAGGTGCTCTGATATGTGATAATGATGAAAAAGGAGGCTCTGAGGCAAAATATTTGCTCAGGATTACACTGTTTGGTCAACCACGGATGCCGGGGTTGATAGCAGATTTTCGAGTTTCACACTGTGCAGTTCAGCCACTTGATGGGTATATCTTTCTGACATCAAAGATTAATGGTTTGTCCTTAATTCTTGGAAGAGGAGATTAGCGTGTGGGTGACAGTCACAATCCACATTTTATTTTCTGCGGTTTTACATAGTGCGCACTTGTGAAAGCTTAACAACAGACAAAGACCACCTTGCATGCTGTTTTTTAAATGTTGCAGGTAGATTTGTCAGATTTACAGAATGCGGAGCTGAGGCCAGGATTTAAACCTTGTTCCCCCCCATGTTACATGGTTGTCAGCAGTAGCCAGTAGGACACATAACCTTAGTTCTTTTTGGGCTCAAGATTCTAAGATGAACCTGAGCTGAGCCAGAGCCGGCATTTACCTCAAGCCTGGTTTGAGCTTTCAGTGCTCTGTCTAGCAAGTACAACCGTTAGGTAACATAACATAAAATAACATTTGATCTCTAATTGAGTCATATCCTTCCATCAGTTGAGCGCTTGCTTTTTTCAGTTCAGATCCTTCTGCCACGGTTTTCTATGATAGACCCACCTCCACTGGTGTGAGTCATTCCTTGCTTGACTTGAATCTCATTTGCCTGTAGTTTGAGGTCTATACTTCCTCCGAGGAGTTTAATTCTCTCCTGGATTGAGTCCTATCTTCCTTCTTTTTAATTTTAATTTTTTTTATGTTATATAGCGCAAACTAGACCCGAAGGTATAAGCCAAGTTACATGAGCACCAGTTGTGTTACAGATGGACACATTAATTTTGTTAGGCAAAGGGAGATTAAGTGGGTTGCCCAGAATCACAGGATGTTGCGCGTCCCTGCTGAGATTCGAACCCAGTTTCCCAGCTTCGAAGTTGACTGCTCTAGCCGTTAGGCCACAACCTTGGTGGGGAGTTCTAGCATCTATAGACTAGTTGAATCTTATAAATTAAGTCGTCTCATGGTTAGAGTTCTATACCTCCATTAATTGAGGTCTGTAGTCCAAGGGGTCGAGTCCAAACCTTCATTGGTGGGAGTCCTACAGTCCCATGGCCTTATCCTAGTCAAATAATATAACCAGGATCTTGTCTCATGACCTAGCAACAATAACCCTGGTGAATTACTCCTGAGGAGAAATGACCAGAAACCTTTTCAATATGTGGCAAAGCAGCAAACCTCAGCCAGGCTTTAAAGATCGCTGTGTATAAAACAGCATGTGTAAAGAGCTCTCATGAATATTCATCATGTGCCTCGTGTCTGAGCCCAACCACTCCAGTAAGGTAGGGTTGTGAATTGGGAGCGGCAGCTACTGGGATCCGTGTACAAAATAATTTATGGATGGAATAGATGGTGAACTGGGTCAACTCCCCGGTTCAGCTCTTCAATGTCTTTAAGAGAGAGTTGTTGTTGTGTATTAATGACATATAATTAAAGTTCCCATTCTGGTGAGCGCTATATGATGTAGAGTTGGGCAAGCCACTGAAGCTCCAGCCAGGCTCGAGTCGAGACAGATGCCTGTCTCTGGCTCAGCTCGAGGTCCTCTGGACCCCTCAAGACCAGAGGGAGCAGAGCTCTGCTCTGCCGGCCAAAGCAAAAGGGATACCAATACTGTGGCTTAGTTTTACAATGTGATACATGGCATCAATCCCGGCTGAACACATTTTGTGGCGCTAGGCAATATTTTATTTCACCAAGCACCCTTTTCTTCATTATCACATCGAAAGTGCCTACAAACACGCGAGCTCAGGCTGTGGACTGTACAAAAATCTGAATAGAATATGAAGTTGCTTAATTTCTCAAATATGTTGCTGTCATCTTGTGAGAAAAACGTCAGTCATCATAAGTTCAGTGTAATTATGAGTGACTGTTAGTCACTCATAATTACACTGAACTTATGAAAATGTCACACACATAGCAATCTGAAACCTTGGCAGCTACGGCCGGGCACTGGCAGGCTCAGGCTCTAGCTGACGACTCCGACTTAAAAGACAGTAAAAATAGACAGCTAACAGGGGAACATCTTAACGAGGGAGCTGAGGAGCAAGTGGTCAGGGGGAGAGGCCTTTCTCTTGTTGCCGCGCTTGGTTTCTCTTGTCCACATGCATACAGAGCGCGGGGCCTGTGAGATCAATCGGCCTGCTGCTGAGAACACACTAGTTCTTACAAAATACCCTCCTCAGAGGCCTGCCGCAGCACACTCCTTAGGACAAGATGCCAGAACACATCCACCCAAAATTATGTTTTCTTTGCAATTCACACTGAAACCGCATTAAAGCGGAGGATGGGAACTCAGGCCTGACAGCTCCCTGTGCTATCAGTTCACCAATAAGGCCTCGTAAAGACCTGCAAGCCTCTGGATAAATTGCATTTTCCAATGGTTAATTAGGCTGTCTTGAGCCAACTTCAGTGTTTGCATTAAAGACAGACAGTCAAGATACAGTCCACACTTAATTCTTTACTGTTTCGCCTCAATATGAGCCTTCTTTGCCCCCTGGTCCAGTATCAGCCCCTGCTGCCCTGCTCCGATCTCAGCACTCGCACTGCCCCTCTGTATACTAAGCCCCTTCAGATCCATGCACTATACTCAGTTTTATACCTGGTCTATATTTAACACCCTCACGGCTTCATTCCAATGGATGTTTACTCTCCTTTGCACCATCTGCTAATATGATGCAACTTTCATGACCTAAAGACAGTGTGCCTATCCACAGTGCTAATGTCACTTTCCATCATGCTACTTTCATATTAAACTTAAGTTAAAAACAACTGTTCTCATAGAAGTGAATTCATATAAAAAATAATAAAGACTGGTAGGCTATTTTGAAGGCATCATACTACCAGGGTAAGTTCAGATTTGACCCTATAAACTATTACTAGAACAATCAATAACACAACCATATAATACATAAGCTATTGGAAACGGTTAGAAACACAGCCGGCCTTTCATTAGTGTGATAAGCAATTATACAAAATATCCCAAAGACACTGGGTGGCAACATCAATTATAGGCAGGCAAACTGGAATTATGTGATTCTGCTGCATTTCCCACAGTTACAGATTTAACGCATTTGCCACACAATCCATCATGTGCAGCACAATTTGCAGATGCGAACAAAAAATTCTGTTTCTAGCCACAACGGATCAAAAGTTACTAAAAGCATGGAAACGTGTTCCTGTACAGTGTAGGCCCTTTACATTGGTTGACTGATCATCCCTCAGTTGTCCATTGCCACATTTGGGTGTTAAACCAATACTACAAAGGTGACATATTTAATTAGATAGTGTTGCTATGCGTAAAAATTACATCACGAAATAGTACTATAACAAAATGGCCCGTAATATGCCATAATGTGTTTTTTCTTATAAAATAATTTACTTAAATACTGCTCCATAATTCCAGTTGCTATTATTATAGGTTAAGTGAAAGAGGACAAATAATGGATGAAATCATTGGTGTAGGTGTTATTCTGTTAACATTCGTGCAAAAGCGACGGAAAACGACCTCAGGTGGAAATTCAATATAACCTAACAGCTACCACAAAAATCAAAACGGAGAAATGTTACTTAAATACTCTAAAATGCTCCGAGAACAAGTAGACCGGTGCGGTTACACTTACTCACTCACGGTCACGGGCCGTGCTGTTGGTGGAAGAGTGCAGACACAGGACAGGAGTGCTGCCTACTTCCAGGGGCGGGCAGCGTGCCAGCGGCCTAGCCTAGCCACCCCACCACAGTACAATAAATTAAATGATGGTGGCCGCTTGGCGCTCCGGTCCTCTCATGCCTCTGGCTGGCTCTCGTGATCAGGGCCTGCAACCTGCTGTAGTAGGGCACCCTGACTGCGCAGTTTTTAATTGCCCCTATTCAATGCGCATGTGCGAAAGACAGCACTCTAGGCGGCGCGCAGACGCGCCGGAGGAGGCAGGGCATAATTGCGCCCTGCGCACAGTCAGGACAGGCACCTCACTCTCCCCCAACGTTATGCTTCCGCTTTTTTTGGGGGGGGGGGGTTAAGTTGCACCGCACGTCAGTGCAAAGGTCGACAATCAGGCTTGTTGCTGCCTGCTGCAGTGTATGGGTGGCGCTGAGTGAGTACAGTACTGCTGGGTGGGGGGCCGGTTTTGCATCAGGGGGCCGGTTTTGGATCAGGGGGCCGGTTTTCGGTCCGACCCGACAGGTACAGCGTGTCAGTGTCAGACTGACACTGACACGCTGTACCGGTCGGGTCGGACCGAAAATCGGCCCCCACTCTCAAAACCGGCCCCCTGATGCAAAACCGGCCCCCCACCCCCTCCAGCCGACCGGGGGATTGCCCGGTGCCCGAAAGCACCAGTCCGGGCCTGGATGTGTGTTAGAATGATCTGGTCTATATTAATGTTGTATGGGAACCGCCACCACATTCTTCATGGTATACATCCTTAACATAGATTGAATGAGAGATGCACTTTGTTGATGCTTGCAGTACTGCATACATATGAGGCCTTACAATGTCATGCAGAAATATTTCCCATTGCCACATTGACATGATTTGGGCATGTGCTTCATCCGAGCATCATGACTGAAGATAGTCTTTTAGCCCATTAGACTTGTACATGTGGGCCACAATTGCTTAGTCAGTTTCGACATGTGTGACTTGTAGATAATGTGTTGCACATTTGCCATGTAGTAATAGACATGTTTATGGGGCCACACCAACAACGTATGCACAGTCACATTTAATCCAAGACTGATATGCCAATGAGTTTCTACATGATTGAGTGTCTTGTGGTCTGTTGTGTGCTTGACATGTACTGACTGACCAGTTGGCCATTCCCATAGGTTCCATTCTGGAAACACTGATTGAGTGAAGATTAATGGGACATGTGTGCTTCCTGTTGTGGTAGATGTGTGATGTCGCCACAAGAGGCACATGTTGGACATGTGTGCAGTCCATTGCCCCAACACATGTGGGAATCCTGCAATGGCATAAAAGCCTTGCTTGTTGTCCTGTTGTTGCTTCGCTATATTGGGAAATTAGAGGTACTGAGGCGTAAGGCTTATGATGGTATCTAAGATGGTGAGGAGGAGCCTGGAGAAGGATGCCAGGGATACTGCTGCCACTCTGGCTGTGTGGGTTGAAAAGTTCCTGATGCCAGTATGTGCAGGCCAGCGAGTAGTTTGACCTGTGGAGGTATGTTGGTGCAGTGCTTGGATGTCGGTTGCAGCCTTGGCACAATCTGGTGCAGGAGGCGGACAATGGACTCCCTCTTGATCCTGTATTGGGCAAATGACCTCTTCCTCTGCGAGGTCAATGAGGGTTATCTTCTTGCGGCGTTCCCGCTCCCTTCTCCTGCTCTGCCTCTGTGGTGGTGCAGCTCCTAGCTGCAATATCAGTAGATCCATGGCATAGTAGAGCTTACCAAAGTAATTTGAAACTATTTTGCTGTTATACAAGTGTACTGGCATAATTTTTAAGACCAGTTTTTCCCTAGCTAATGGAACCCGGCTGCAGTTTTTTAGTATTAGTAGCATTTTAAGAAAATCCTTGTACATATGACAGCGTGTGTTTTGCTGGTGTTTTTCCAAGGGAACGCCTACCTTGCATTACATTTTCAGTAAATACCACTAACCTAACTGGCGTTGTAAAAAAAATCCTGCTAGCTGTGGAAAAGTGGTGCTAGAGGGCTCTAGAGTCACTTTGTAAATAAGGTGATTAAAAAAAACACCACAATGTCAATTAAATGATGCTACAGTGGTGTTAAATCCTCGTAAATATGCCCCATCTCTGGGAGAAAGAGCCTCACTTTCTTCTAAAGGGAGAGTGGAAACCAAGCTGTCTTTGTCTTCTTGATGATGGTTTGCTTAAATGAGAGGTGTGCGTCAAAGTTGAGTCCCAGGGATTTTGCATGGTCTGAAAACTGGAGGTGAAGCCTCCTAGGCTTAAGGTGGAGAGCCAGACTTAAATCAGGTGTTGTTTGGTTCTATTGGAAAAAAAGAGGAATTCAGTGTTTGTAGGGTTTAGCTTCAAGATCCTGGTTGACCTCCAAGCCTGAATGAGTTTGATGCCTGATTTAAGTCTCTGTATGTCAGTAGCTGAGGATATTTTTAAGTAGCGTTGAATATCATCTGTGTATTGATAGATCTGAATGATGCAGTCTGCAAGAATGGATCCAAGTGGTTCACTATGATGGCAGAGAAGATGGTGCCCAGGGGTACTTTGTAGGAAACAGTGAGTGTCTGTTACCTTTTGGAACTTATTTGCACAAGCAGGCACCGGTTGGTGAGACAGGATGTGAGCCATTTCAAGATATTGCCTAAAACTACAACGCCGATTACCAGGTTGTTAATCAAGCTGGAAGGTTGACTGCTGAAGGCTGCCAAGAGAACAAGCAGGACCAGGGGGCAGGGGTTCTCCCTATTGCTAAGGAGTAGAGTGTTGTAAGCTAATTGAAGTGTGGCGGCATCAGACCTGTAGTGCAATCTGAAGCATGAGTGACAGTCCTGTAGAAGATCATTCATGCTGCTGTGCCCTTGTAGCTGTAAAGCAGCTGCTTTCTCCTTCATATGGGAGGTGGGTTACAGGGCAGACATTGGTGAGGCTGTGCAAGGCCAGAGATGGCTAACCCTGGGGGGTATCGGAGCACCTGCTTTGGAAAAAAAATGCTTGCTCTATTGGCACCTGGCATAGCCTATTCTGATTGTTTTTGAAATATCAAATAGTTCATAGACTCCCGCTTTTGCTCTAAACATTTGTTGCTATATTTTCCCACTAAGCTTGCATTTTAAGTTTCGCTATACAATTATACAAATAGATAATTGGTATTATATCAAATGTGCTGATGTGCAGAAATTGGCAGAGTTTGCATTGATTTTCCACCCATCTCTTAAATCAGGCCCTACGTCCTGCCACTCTTTATTTATTCACTTTAATACTAGTTACATTAAGCGCATTTTTTCCGCCAAGTCAAAATTACCTGATCTTAAAGCTCATATTTATATGGCATAAATTCCACTCTCAGGAGTCTGAGAATGATAATGGGAATACATTGTTTCATTCTAATTGCAAAATATCACAAATGTTATTGCTACAGCATTTCAGACAAAAATATTCAACATTTCATAAGCAGTGCATGATCTTTCATCAAGCACCCAGCTAGTAGAATGCCTTAATTCCAACCTTCAGACATATACCTATAAATCTGGTTGCATCTGTCACTATACCATAACGGAACCTTAATTACCTTTTTGTCCCCTCTTGCTGGGATTGGTAGCAAATGAGGCCTCTCTACCTCCCCTAGACAGCAATCCCATGCTAACCCAACCAGTAAAAGCCTCTGCTCTGCCCTGCCCTTCCTCCTTTTTTGGTCGAGCATCAGCGATGATCTGTTGTATCTCTCTTTGTGGCTTTGGCAAATTCACCCATTGCTATTGGCTGTTAGCTCCAGCCTTCAGAAATGCTGTTTTCTTATTGGTGCATTTCTGTTAAAGTCCCTCCTTCCTCTCTTTCCAGCAATTTCACTGAGAGAACATTTTGGTTGGCCATCCCACTGTACAGCTGTGATGGCCCCTCCTCTTCCCTCTCCCATTGGGTGTTTTCCTGTCACATGACATTGTGAAAACCTATCAGCTAGTGGCGGCTAGTGACATTTGAAAGGGGAGAGGCGTAAAACAATTGTCGTACTTCACTGTGGCGAGCGTAGCATGAACCACCTAGAACTCCGAGAACATTTTTAAAAGTGCAGGCAAATGGTGCATTTTCAAGCAAATTTGAGAGTGTGACACTATCCCGGAAGTGCTGCAGGCTGTGCTCAAAATAGTTAGTAAATTAGCAAGGATATAAGGTGCCCAGACTCGTATCCGACCAGGGCTGAGCTCTGCTGGAGAAGGGGCTGTCACTTTCACTTAGGGGGACCAGACTACTTTTATTTGCAGCCGGGCCTTTAACCAGAAGTGACAGGATAGAGATCCCGAGCTCTGGGCTGGATGGCTTGGATAAGTGGCGCAGACAGAGAAGGCAACACGGATACAGCAGCCCTCGGTGTCCCGCGAAGATAAATATGTTCAGTATGCCACGCATTAAGTCATCCTCGGCAGGGCGCGAACAAGAGTGAAACAGTTTGTATATGTAGACAGCTAGCTAAACGCGTGGATGTTTAATGCATTAAATATTATTTAAGCAGACACATGAAACAATCCGTTCTCATTGAATTATCCACCACAGTCGCATATTTGCGTGTTTGTACATGTGAGGCCATTATTCAGAAATATACAGCAATGCACACAACTACCGCCGGTCCGCGTAGCCAGAAAGGACTGTACAATTTCGGTGCTCGGTGGAAGGCATTTCCCTGGTCTTATGAGTTTTCTACCTATATTAACTAACTGCAGTAGGCGTTAAACTAGACCTAGCATTTACTTGTTATAACTGTTGGAATCTTTAATGTACATTTTACTCTCTGGTCGTCGTCGAGCTGCATACAGAAACATTAACTGGTGGTGTAGCGGCAGCGGCCGGGAGTGGCAGTGTAACATTAATACATTCCAGCGCCTAAAGACGGTTTGCAGAAAAAGCGCTAATGTTTATGTACTAAATCAGTCAATCATGAAAGCACAAATACAATTCAAAGTTGTTCCAAACAGCTCCCCTAAAATATTTGTTGCAGAGGACCACCAAAATCCTTAACATGACACTGATGTACAAAGGTGAAATAGAAATTAATTCAGTGCAAGGTTTCTGTAATTGGCGAGCCTGGGAAGTGAGGGCGAAACACATGGAAAAATGCCAGACAAGCGCGGGAGTACAGTAAACAGCAGGTCCCCACCCCCGGTATTATATGGCTATATGATCCCACTCTTTGACCTTCCGTCCCACGCTACTGCTTGTCAGCCAAGAGCCCTCACATAACAATGTTGTTTGAGTGGGTTTCTCAAATCATCCTTTGTGTCTACGTGCACACTGCTTGGCCTGTACCCTCAACTTGGCGCCATCTGGATGCAACATAGACGTAAACACATAACTTGTAAAGCACTCTGATATCCTCGGGTCTAGCTAGCACTGTATAAAACTCGAATAAATATATAAAATAACTAAACAACGGGCCTTAATAGGGCTCTATGAATACTCAGAAGGGGGTAAGGTGGGATGAGAGCTTGGCCTTCGCCGCCCACATTCAGCAGGTGACAACAGGGTGCTTAAGCAAATTGAGGAATTTGCGCAAGTTCCTCGTGCTTCTTCCAGAAGACTGACGAAAAATGGTAGTCCATGCGACAGTCACTTCTAGGCTGGACAATGCTAACGGCCTATATTTGGGCCTACCTAAATATTTGATTCAACGTTTGCAGACCGTGCAGAATGCGGCTGCGAGGCTGATAAAACACATTCCTTTCAAACAGCATGTCTCTCCGCATTTGCGCGAGCTGCACTGGCTTCCGGTGGCAAGCAGAATTAAATTCAAAGCGCTAACTCTGGCTTTTAGAGCTTTCCGTGGCACCTGTCCTAGCTATCTCAAAGCTAGACTCCCTAGGTATGAACAGGCGAGACTCTTACGGTCAAACTCCCTACTCCAGTTACACACCCGCGAGTCAGAAAGGCGCGTTTGGGAGGCAGGACTTTCTCAGCAAATACGGCAAAGCTGTGGAACGCCATACCGCCGACCATTCAGTCGGCAACATCAGAGATTGGGTTCAGGAAGCAATTAAAAACTTGGCTCTTTACTCAAAAGATCTGATCCACCGGCATTACTTATTGTTCCCTCTGAGCTGCTCACATAGCGCCGGGACACCTCCTGGTGAGGTAGCTGTTCGCGCTCTAGAAATTTCGGTATTATAATTATTATTATTAGAAGGGATTTGACTTGAGTCCATTGGTAGCCAACGGAATTCCCAGGGATGTTAAAAAAAGTCTGGTGGCAGCATTTTGGACTACCAGAAAACCTTTTCATCAGGTAAGTGGGAAGCCCTAGATAAAGGGAGTTGGCATGATTAAACCTAGCAGTGATGAGGGAATGTAATAAAGGTCTGGGCACAGACAAGGAGGGTTTGTCAAGAACGTGTTAAGGCAAAGTGGCAAGCGGAAACTGCTCAGAATTGAGGCCCGAAGGCAAGCTCATGATTCAATTAGACGCGCTGTACTTTCCTCGGAACATACGTAAAGGTTTCTGGGTAGGTATGAGTTTAAAAATAATGTTTGCAATCCTGGGTCTTCCTTGAACTTAACCTGTGATCTTTTTGGTAGTGGAAGTCAAGGTCGGAAATGCAAGTAGCACTAAGAGGTACATATCAATTTAACGTCAGTTATAACTTACTTTACTGCCAAAAAATAGATCATTTAAACCCAGGTTGTTTATTAGCACAGGAAGCCAGGATGTCACAGTACTTGGAAATGCTGCAGGCGCCAAAGATTCAGTGTTTCATTATTATCTGTCAAACTGGGGCCTTCACTTAAAAATAAACACAGGTTAGTCCAATGCAATTCCTTTAAATAAAAGCAAGCGCACTTGATGCGGATTGCGGATACGACCTCGAAGACAGTCGCGGCCGGCATTACGGGTGGGGGGGTGGATGGAAATGGGGTCGTCACGCCACGTAGGCGATGGGGGGGAGGCTGGAGGGGTTTAATGGGAAAAAAATATATAAAATAAAGGAAAACTCCCAACTCTCGCCGTCCTGCTTTTGAATTCCTGGCTGCAGCACTGGTCATCAGGAAGGCAGCCTCCCTCCCCTCCACCAATCACAATGCTGCAATGGCAGCGTTGTGATTGTTGAGGCCGCTGCCCCACTCGGGTTATTTTCTCTAAGTATTCTGCAGCATACATTGAGACTAGGGGAGTGGACAGTGTTGCTCGAGGGCAGGGGGGACTGGCTTGTCCACTGTTGTTCATACTGACTGTTTTGGGCGGCCTCAGGCTGCCCAAACAGTCAGTATGAACAACAGTTGGCAAGCCACTCCCCCCTGCCCTCGAGCAGGACCGCCCACCCCCAACCAGGAACTTCTGCTTTCTCTCCGTGCGAAAAGGCAGAAACAAATGGTAGTTATTACCATTTATGTTTCTGCCTTCTCGCACGGCGGGAAAGCAGGGGGGCGGCGCCCAAACGCCCCTATAGAGGAGTCGCCACTGCGAGTATCAGCGATGATGTTTGTTGATGTGCATTTTCCCCCCACAGCACTGTTGGTTATGTTGCATCGAGTACTGTTGCGGTCGACTGTTTCTTTTCATTTAAATGAATCATTAAATAAGACTTGTTTTGTATGGGAGTCTTTAATTAGGACACTCCTGAAAGGTGCCAGCATCAAGTACTATGTGTCTTACTTAGCCCTGGTGAGCTCATCAAGATGGGGCTGGCACAGCAATCCCCAGCCGCTCTCCTCCGTTGCCATTTATCACGTTTGATTGATTGAAGGTTTAAAGGAATAAAGCGAGAAAGGTCTGTTTTAGGTTTCGAAGCAGATCACTTGCACTGTGAGTAATTAAGATGCGTGTGTGAGCATGTTGCGTTTGACTGTTTCTTTTAATTTAAATGACTCATTAAATAAGACTTGTTTTGTATGGGAGTCTTTAATTAGGTTGTACCTGAAAGGTGCCAGCATCAAGTACTACGTGCCTTACTTCGCTCTGGTGAGCTCATCAACATGGCGCAGCGATCGCCAGCCGCTCTGCTCTGTTGCCGTTTATCACATTTGATGGTTTAAAGGAATAAAGTGAGAAAGGTCAGCTTCAGGGTTCAAGGCAGATCACTTGAACCGTGAGTAATTAAGATGCGTGTGTTAGCATAATTAATAGCCCCTTAGTGCTATCCAGTTCTTAAAACAGGACGAAAGCAGATGATAGCAAATTTTAAAAAAACACGTCTATCACACATCCACCTTTCCAAAAAGCAGAAATGAAAAATGCATTTTGGTACTACTCCATAGGTACAAATGTCGGAGCATGCCCGACTTAATTCACCTTCCAGATATCTGGAGACTGCATGTAAACAGCGTCAATCCGTCTTTGTTTACCATGGCCTTTTATGCTGCATTTCATGAATGCCTAAGCGAGACAAGGCTCACGGGAGCCTTTTGACGACCACCCACATGCCCTCCTGGTTGCCATGTGACTGCCACTGCTGAAGGATCAGCCCCAGCATTTCTGGCAAAGGCTGGGAGACAGGTGTCAGAATGGTGCAGCAGGCAACCCTCAGCAGTGCTAATTTCAGATGTGCGTTATGTTTTAGAATCAGTGGGGCATATTCTCAAGGAGCTATCGCGAGTTTAAGGCACTTTATCACAGCCAATGTCTCGATAAATTCATCACCCATTCACAAGCTGGTGCTAACAGCCCATAGCACCAGTTTACCTGTGATAGCAGCCGCAAAAAGCATCGCCACAGATGACCCCCGCAACTATCGCTAATGATATGCAGAGTAGGCGTTCCCGTGCAAAAAGCCGCAACAACACCACTCCGCAACATTCTTAACGACCAGCCAGATCGGCGATAAGATCACAAAACAGGTGATAAGGCGCGTTAGCTGCAGGAAATTAACACCTGCTCTGACCTGGTGCAAAGTCGGACCACAGCTTGCACCACAAAATGGAGCCCAACCCAGAGCTTCACCTGAAGGGCAACAGATGCCATGGAGCCACTGATCATGCAGCTTGGAGCCCCAACACTGCCACAACACCCACCACCACCATCCCCAGGACCCCTCCTCCCCGGGCACCCCTGCAGGGCCAAAGACATGCTACATCAACTACACAGAATCATGTACCAAACAATCCACCTGATGTCGCACAATCATATTTGGTGACATGCATATGTCGTCACAAAAATGAGCATCACACATTCACATTTGATGTTACAAATGACAATTTATTCAAAGAAACAGAACAGAAATGAAGACACATGACGGCTCCCTCGGGACAATCCGTAGGTCACAGCCTGCAAGACAACAATCCTGATGAGAAGGTGTGTCTTGTGCATATCAAAGGACAGAGAGAGAGAGCGAAGGAGAGAGAGAGAGAGAGAGAAAGAGAAGGCCGTCGCCGACTGGATGAAGATCAGCCGACTGAAGCTGAACTCGGACAAAAACGAGGTCCTGATCCTCGGCTCCAACCCATCAGCCTGGGACGACTCCTGGTGGCCGACAGCACTGGGGGCAGCCCTGACACCCACCGACCACGCACGCAACCTGGGAATCATCCTCGACTCAACGCTCTCCATGACCAAGCAAGTCAACGCCGTCTCCTCCTCCTGCTTCAACACCCTCCGCATGTTCCGCAAGAGCTACAGGTGTATCTCGACAGATACAAGAAGAACAGTCACCCAGGCCCTAGTCAGCAGCAGACTTGGCTAGGGAAACACCCTCTATGCAGGAGCCCCGACCAAGCTCATAAAAAAATTGCAACGCATCCAAAACGCCTCGGCAGGACTGATCCTCGATGTCCCACGCCACGGCCACATCACCCTGACCTGAGAAACCTACACTGGTTGCCCATCAACAACAGGATATCCTTCAAGGTCCTCATCCAGGCACACAAGGCACTCCATGAGACCGGCCCAGCCTACCTCAACAGACGACTTTCCTTCTACATCCCTAACCGCCAGCTCCGCTCCGCCGACCTCGCACTCGCCACCGTCCCGCGCATCCAAAGAACAACCACTGGCAGGAGATCCTTCTCCCACCTCGCTGCCAAGAGCTGGAATACTCTCCCACTGAGCCTACGACAGACCCAAGACCTGCTGACCTTCAGGAGACTTCTCAAGACCTGGCTGTTTGATCAGTAGAGGCCCCCCTCCCCTCCCCAGCGCCTTGAGACCCTCATGGGTATGTAGCACGCTCTACAAATGGTTGATTGATTTAGAGAGGGAGCGAGAGAAAGACGGACAGAGAGGGGAAGCGAGAGAAAGGCGGACAGAGGGGGGAACGGAATGGCCTCTTCCATTGTCCTCTTCAGCACTCCGACTGCATTCACCTTGTCCACGATGTACTGCCATAGTCCATTTTTGGTTGCCAATGACACAGTGGAGGTGACGAACAGTTGTTGATGGTGTGCTACCACCTCCGTTATCAGGATCCTGTTTTCCTGTGAACTGAACCGCTTCTTCCTACTCATCTTCTCCTTGGCCTTCCCTGACCCCGAGCTCCCAGGAAGGTCCCATGGGGGCTCTGATTCTACTCCCTACTTGCTCCGGCTAAATCCATTTTGCTTCTCTGTTGTTTGCCATTTTTTTGTCTGTTTTGTCTGGCATTGATGGTGATTTTTCAGTCTGATGCATGTGAATTGCATAGTAACAGTAAAGTATAATAGCAAATGTAATATAAGGGTTATACGGGATGTTAGAGAGAGAAAAGGCTGCTGACAGCGAAGGATTTTTTGACAATGCAATTGTATTTCCAAAAACAAATCAAAATATGTACATTTACAAGATTGTTACGGTGCAAAAGTGTCCCCAGTGTGTTATGAAGAACCAAAAACAAAGCGACAGTTGAGTGATTATATGTGACAGTATTTACAAAGTTTCTGAGCAATAATTCTTTCAAGGAAAGCGACCGTTCTGATCTGTGGATAAAGGGTCTCATCAGGACCATAGTTTGGGGGACATCTGGTTTATACAGTGCTTGGTCACGTGGGGTGTGCTGTGCCAACCCTGTGCGTGAAAAGAGTAGAACGAATTACTCACAGTGAACCCAGCCGGGTTCACTGGCATTTGTTACTGAGCAATGAATGGATTCTGGTCTTGGACGCGGTCTGGGTGGGGCGTGGTGCTGCTGTGATCCTATCGAAGGATCCGATAGTTGTGGGATCTTGAAATGAGTATAGCCCTCAAAGGGGCGAACGTTACCGAGGGTAATACCTTGTGTAACGGCTTGATAGCATAGAGCAGTCCGACTCGATCTGTCTGCTCCGGTGGGGGATAACGCGTTATATGCTATTATGCTTTACTGTTACTATACCAAGTAATTTTATCACTCCACTGGAACCGCTGTTTCCTATATAAAGTACGCACCCTGGTTCTTCCCTTCCGGCATGTGAATTGCAGGCCTGTCGCTGCTTGTCGCTGGTTTTTGTATCGCGATTGGCCTCATCACAGCTTTTTTGGCGTGCTTGTTACGCATTTTTGCGGCATGGCATTGAATTTAACGGGGTCATTTGATGCGTTATCTGGTGACTATTGCATGGTGCCATCATGTTGTGAATACTTAGTTGACATCAACTGTTATTTTTGCGTTTGTCACCACGACTGTGACGGGTATGCCCAGACATGGGTCCTGTGCTCTCCATGCCACTGGAATCAAGCTATCCTGGCTAAAGAGGGGTGAAACAACGAAACTGGTCCTAGGATGCTTGTTTCCAGTACAGGGAGGACCTGGCTTGGCATTTCGGGCTGGGCTGTTCTCATGAAGCACAGGGTCAAGACTGATTTCAATATGGCTGGGTTCAAACTGGAATGGCATGGTGAACAGAAAAACTATGGATTTAGGCCCAGATCTCTGTACTGAGGTGAATGTAAGACATTGTTCTGTATTCTGTCCATCAACTGTTGAAGTCATAATGTCATTTTTAATGTTCATGTATGCTTTTTTTATCGATTGTAAAGATTTTAATTAATCAACAAATAAATATTTACTTTACTTTACTTTACTGTCCATCAACTGTTGTTTTTTCTCAGTTAACACAGCGTAATTTTCCTGCGATAGCCTGCGATGTTGAGAGTTGAGTTAAGTTACTTTTGTGATGGTTATCACACGTTTTTGAGAATATATTCCCCAGTGAGTATATAAAAGTGGTCCTTAAGAGCCAAAAAACTTGAGCTTTTTTTTTTTCTTGAGTCTGAACTCCTCACAACCAAATAACTGTATTTAGTGGAACATTTGACATTGCCACTAAATGAAAGGGCTCAGTTTATTATTAAACTGTTATCAAAAACATCAAAACACAAATGGGCTCCTTCAGCAAATTTAAATGGTTGTGGTTGCGAGTGGCAGCGCCAAAGCACACAGACCAGTTTATATAACGCACAATGGACTGCAAGCCACATCCACATGCTTTCCAATATCAACCTGCAGAAAGTACTTCGACCACAACTTTCCAGAACCAGGTGAGTGAAGGCAATACAGACCACAACCTTTTGCAGTAGCAACCGAGCTGAGGCACTGTAGGTCACAAACTCCCTAGTGCAAACTGAGAGTAGGTAGTGCAGGCCACAGACCTTACAATACTAGCTCAAGGAAGCATTGCATACCACTGACGCAACGATATCAGCTTAAAGACCGCTTTGCTTATCTCAGAAGGTCGTGCTGCATTTTCTTGCTGGGCGCCTCGTGTCACCAAGAGATAAAAGAAAAATGCAAATGTTCGAAAACAATGTAAAACGGTACATACGACATATACACCGCACGTCCCTTCATTTACTGTAGCAGTGCACACTTCGTAAAAGCAATACAATATAGGTACCTTGTTTTTTTCTCCCACATTTTTTTTCATTGAAATGTAAACATAGGCAAAGACAGGTGTTAGGACAGTCCATCACAGATCGTATCACAGCTACCTGGCACAGCGTCACCAGCTCCGTTATCTCAACAGCTGTGTGCAAATCCACCACACATAAAGTAACAGCCCCAAACAAAAATCCCCTTCATTGTGAGTAGCCGCAGGCCTCGCTTCTCTTTCTGCATAAATCACCCCTCCTCCACTTGCACATCATCTGCATAACATGCAGTGTCTAACAGTCCAAACCTGTTATAGCACTTTTTACCACGAAAACTCTCTACCAGCAAAAAGAACCTGTTTATTCCTCCTGTCCACTACCCTTTCCACCCACACTCCTCGCCTGCTGCCTTCACTCTAGGCTGTTATACTCTACCTTTTCCTTGTTTGTTGGCTGTGGTGTACACTGGCAAATATTCCAGCTTCTAGTTTCGCACGCATAAAATAACACCTTTACCGTAGGTACCTCAAGCACGCCCTTTAACCCTACATATGCCTTTCCTCTATTGCTCTCATTCCTACATCTCTCGTGCTTCCTAGCCCTCATCTCCTTATCTGCCTTTTCCTCTATTGTCCTCATACATGACCCCCATTTGTCCCCTAATGATTACCTTCTGTTGTGCTCCCATATCTGCTTCTCTTCTGATATGCCCCATACCTCGCTTTTGTTTCCCCACTATGTCTCTCTTCCGTCATGACCCCTTAGCTGCTCTCCCTCTGTGGCCCTATATATGCCCCTGCTGTTGTTGTCAGATCTGTCTTTCATTTGTGTCCCTCTGGGGCACTAATATCTGCTTCTCTTCCGCTCCATATATGCAGCTTCCTACATACACCTGCCTACTTCTCCGCTGCTGCCCCTGCCTGAGCCCTCTACTCCTGGTGCCTACCCATCTCACTACGTATGGTGCATGCAGACTCGCCCCACGTGCCCTGAAGTGATTATCCTGGGGAATTAACCTTTCTGACACCTTTTTAAAATCCATATCCCTCTTTCATTGTATCAAAATATATAATTGGCATTGGCTTACTGAACAGTATGTCAGTCCTTTGGGCTTCCAGCGCTGGGGGTTGTGTGAAATTCAGGACACTATTCTGAGATATCCATCGCAGACAGCATTTAATTTGGTTTCCAGATGTGTTTATATTGTATTGTAATTGCATTTATATAGCGCTTACTACCCCTGACGAGGTTCAAAGCCCTGTTTCGGCGAGTAGCATGCTACTCTGGAACCCATAGAGGACTGGTGGTGAATTAGTATAGTGAAATATGGAAGTGATTTGAGTGGTGGATATGTTAGTTATTTGGATTAAGAAAGATAGCGGAGGGGGAGGAGCTTCGCGGGTGTCCAAGATGGTTGCGTGAGCAAAGAGCTCCCCGGACCCGCGCCGCCCTTCGCAAATATCTTGACTACATCCTGATTTTGAAGATGGGCTTTTGTTCGCAAACCCTCGCTGATCTCAACATTCTTTGAAGAATTGAATTCGGACGTTGGGATCCGCTTTTACATCGCCTTGAACTTTTGCGGCCCGCCCCGAGACGGACCGGGGGCTCGGTTGCACGGCAGGCCGGGGAGTAGTTTAACAACAACGGCTGAGGGGGTCTTCTTTCTATCGACCCCAGTTTAACTTTCAGTTTCGTTTTCTACTCCCGGCTCGGATTGATGGAAGCGCTGCCCTGATCGATCCTCAGCCGGCTTGGTGTTTCTATACTGCTTTCTGCTGTCCCTACTGAGTGCCTTATCTCCAGCTTTCTTGGCGTCTCGGCTAATTTGATCCAGTTTCGTTGTCTGCGTGGCCGCTCTACACCCGGCCATTTTTACCAGGTCGCACGGGCCCCTCCGGGGTCCCTTCTCCAATATGGCCACTAGACCTGATACTGAGAGGCGCAAGATCAAGACACCTCTCCGTGGGGGACAGACCCAGATGAACATTATGGATCATTACTCTCAGTTAAAGGGGTCCCCCGGCGGTGCTGGTCGCACTTCTGACGATCCTAAGGCCTATTCTGCAGCGCCCTCGGAAGTATCGTTGCAAGACGTCATGGGTGCCATTACCAGCATGAAGGCCTCCATGGGACAGCAGTACGAGGCCCTCGCCTCTAAGATCGACACGGTGGCCATCGACATCACGCTGATTAGAGCGGACTTGGCGAAGACTAACAAGAGGGTCAAGTCGTTGGATTTGAAGACTTCCAGTCTTATTACGGATGTCACAGATGCTCGGACTGAGATCGGTAACCTGCGTTCCTCTCACGACATGATGGCTCGTTGCCTTGAGGATTATGAAAATAGGGCCCGTCGTAACAATGTACGCCTTATCGGTGTCCCTGAGAGTCCCGAGACGCCTGCAACCGACCTTCTTGTGGAAGATCTGGTCACGAATTATCTCGCTCCCGCCGGACTTAGCAAATTCTTTGCTGTTGAACGAGCCCATCAAGTCCCAGGCGGGAAGGCAAAGCCGGGTGCACCCCCAAGGCCCATCATTGCCGGACTATTCCACTTTAGGGATAGAGACGCTATCCTTCAAGCCTCGCCGGACAAGGGCCCTGTGAAATTCGAAAATGCCTCCGTGACCTTTTATCCCGACTTTACACCGCTCGTTCAGTGGCAGAGGCTGGGATTTCAGGGAGTAAAGAGACGGCTGCGGGACTTGGGCCTTAAGTACGCCATGTTGTTCCCGACCAGACTTCGGATCGAATATGGGGAACGCACGTTTTTCTTTGATCGCCCGGACAATGTTAGTGACTGGCTTGACTCTCTGCCCAAGAGAGACGATTGACCTGGACACCCCGGTTGCGCCGACGTTGGCGCGCCTGAGTGAAAGTGACACCGTGGATCCTGGCGTCTGAACTTTTCTACTATTTCAGATGAGTCTGGACATTGGTTCTCTTGTTTTTAGTCTAGATTGGCCCGAGGGTGGCGGGGGGTGAATGGGGACACTTCCTCCTCCTGGGTTCTTTGTGTAGATTAGTTTAATGATGGGGCGACAGGCACACTGCAAGTTGGGGTGGCTTCTGAGTCGTACGCAGGGGTGCAGGGTGGGGGGTGTTGTAACGGGTTCAAGTTGGGGGGTGGTGGGGGGGTGTGTGTGTGTTTCTTTTTATTCACAAGGCATCGTATTGTTTTTTTCTTTTGCTCTGGTCAGTGTGTCTTGTGTGGGTGTTGCTCTGCCTACTTCTTGGGGATGGGAGTGGCGAGTTGAGACTGCTGTCCTGGAATGTCAATGGGTTGGGAGACAGGATAAAGCGAGGGGTTGTGTTACGGTTCCTTAGACGCCATTCTCCCGACATTGTCCTTTTGCAGGAAACGCATTTAATAGGTAACGCATATCAGGCCATGAATAGACGTGGATACCGGCTGATGGCTCACTCTGGGTTTACTTCTGGTTGCAGGGGGGCGGGAATTCTTATCCGGTCTTCTCTCCCTTTTGAAATTGATGAAGTGACGCTTGACGACAGGGGGGACTAGGCGGCGCTCACTGGTAGATGGGCGGGGAAGACACTGTCCATACTTTCTGTGTATATCCCTCCGGGCCTACAGGCCTCGACCTACGCTGATCTCGGCAGGGTTATATTGGGGCTTCCTGAGGGCCTCCTGATTCTGGGTGGGGATTTTAATTCTGTTGTCTCTGGCACTTCTGATAGTTGTCCCCCTAGGGATTTGCCTAGGTCTCAAATGTGGCTGAGTGACTTGCTCGAAACCTTCGGGCTGGTAGACAGTTGGAGGCTGATGCACCCCACGCAATTACAATACACTTTCCATTCCGGGGCCCATGGCAGTCTCTCCAGATTGGATTACTTCTTAATGCCATCGGTCCAATCCTCCTCCATTAGAGAGGTTCGTCAACTTCCTTGGGGTATTTCTGACCATTCCCCTCTGTGGCTTAGTTTGAGGTCGGGGCGGGCAGTGAGGGTAGAGTTGCCCCTATTTATCCCTGGTACTTCCGCAATCCCAAAACTCGCTCTGAACTTGTGGAAGCTATTGACCATTAGTTCGATGAAAATGTGGGGTCTGTTTCCTCTGCTGTTTCATTGTGGGAAGCCTTTAAGACGGTTGTTCGTGGGCATTCCCTGTCGCTCATTGCCGCCGCCAAGAGGGCTAACAATGTGGAACTTGTACGCTTGGAAACCGAAATAACTGCACTTGATGACGATCTTGAATCTGGAGTCTCTCGCGCAAAGCTGCACTCCCTCGGTTTGAAACAAGCTGATTATAGAGCTCTTGTTACTGATGCGGCAAAAGTGATGTATAGAGAGCAACAGGGTAGGTTGTATGATGTGGAAGACAAGGCTGGTAAATTGCTTGCGTGGTTGGACAAGAAAGAGAGAATGAATCGTGTTGTTCCGGTGATTGTTGGGCCTGATGGTGAGTGTGTTACGGACCCAGTTGGGATTGTTCAGTGTTTTGTAGACCACTTTAAGATTGTGTACGCCTCGGTCGGTGGTAGAGATGAGGAAGACTCTCGCTTGCTGTTGCGGGATATCGCATTGCCCTGCCTTTCTGACGCCGACAGAGACCTCATGGAGGCTCCTCTCATGGTAGATGAAGTTGCGGTGGCTATACGTTCTCTCCGTTCTGGCAAGGCAATGGGCCCCAATGGTTTACCCATTGAACTGTGCAAGCTGCGACCCGACAAAATGGCGCCCTACTTAAGGGAGATGTTCCTTGAGGCTTTGGAGTCTGGTTCCCTTCCCGCTGATCAACGACTTGCTACCATTGTAGTTATCCATAAAGAGGGTAAGCCGCGGGATCGTTGTACTTCGTACAGACCTATTTCTTTACTTAATGCCGAACCTAAAATCCTAGCGAAATTGTTGGCTAATCGCTTGATTATGGTGATTGGAGACTTGATCCATCCAGATCAGTCCGGTTTCATTCCACATCGCAACACCGCCCTTAATCTTCGCAGACTCCATGGAGTTCTCGCGAGGGCTGGGACGCTCACAGAGCCGGCCATTTTGGCTTCCCTTGACGCTACCATGGCCTTCGATGCCATTGAGTGGCCCTACCTTTGGGCGGCCCTCTCGAAGTTTGGATTTGGACCGGTGTTCATCGCCTGGGTGAAACTTCTTTACGAGAGGCCTTTGGCTCAGGTGGTGGTTAACGGGAAAGTGTCTTGTGTTTTTACACTTGGGCGTGGTACCCAGCAGGGCTGCCCGCTGTCTCTGCTGCTTTTTGCCATTGCTTTACAACCTTTGGCAGAGTGGCTCCGTTGGGAGCCTTCAATGCGGGGCATTCAGTGGACTCCAGATTTTGAGGTTCGAGTTTCACTATACGCTGATGACATCCTTCTCTACCTCACCTCCCCTCGGAAGTCCTTGAATGTACTTTTTGATGTTCTGACCTCTTTCAGAAAGAACTCAGGTCTCATTATTAATTGGGCTAAATCCTGCGTCTACGTTTTGGCGGGAGATCTCCCTCCATTGCCTCATAGATTTCCAATTCAAGTAACTGAGACCGGCTTTAAGTACTTAGGGATTTACGTCTCCTTGGACCCCTCTGTGCGCTACGAGCGTAATTTTTTACCCCCCCTCCAGCGGCTCAAGCTCGATGTTGCACACTGGCGTAGGTTGCCGTTGTCACCACTTGGTAGAGCGGCGCTTTTTAAAATGATGTCACTGCCTCGATTTTTATATGCACTACAAAATTCATTTGACCCAGTTTCTTCGGGTTATTTTCGTGAAGTGGAGAGCCTACAGACACGTTTGATCTGGGATGGACGCACGCGCATTGCTCTTTCCAAACTCACGCTTCCGTGGTATGACGGTGGTATTGCCCTCCCAGATATCAGGCGTTATTATTGGGCTTCTCAGTTGAGTGCAATCAACCATCGCGACTTACGCTCCCGGCCCTGCCCCGGCTTTTTCTATGGATACATTTCTTCTGCCAGGAGGGACTTTCAACAGGGCGCTGCATTCCAAGGGGCTCTATGGAGCACTGACCGGTCCAACCAAAATTGCCTTACGGGTGTGGCAGGATGCGAATGCGGCATTGGGGTGGTGTGGTAGATTTACCCGCACGACCCCTTTGTATGATTCTGAATGTTTGGGACATCTGTGGAGAACGAAAGGCTTTGATAAATGGGATATGATTGGTATAAGAAAAGAAGGTGATCTATGGACGAAGGGTACCATCAAGTCCTTCTATGTGTTGAAAGAGGAGTATGAGCTTGGTGACACGGAATTCTTCAGGTATGCTCAGGTCCGTCATGCTCTACTGTCAGTTTTTGCTGTGGGTGATGATATTCCTGAATCCTTCCCTCTCGAGGACCGCATCCTAGATGGCCATGTGCCCGACAGCACGATTTCACTGATCTATAAGAAACTGATTAATAATAGAGATGATTTGCTTGTGCGCCTTAGGGCTTTGTGGAGTGCTGACGGACTAGAACTGGACGACGAGGACTGGCAATCTGCTTTGTCCTCGCCTAAGGAAGTCGCTATTCCTGCTCGCCTTAGGTTTGTCCAGCTTAAGATCCTCCATCGTGTGTATGTTACTGGTCCAAGTCTGGTTCGTATGGGTTATTCTTTAGACGGGTTGTGCAAGCGTGGCTGCGGTATGTCTGGCACCCTCCTCCACATTCTATGAGAATGTCCGGAGGTGGTTGTGTTTTGGTCCCGAATACATGTGGTGATGGAGAGAGTTACTGGTGTGTCGCTACTGCCCGAATCTGGGCGTTGTCTGCTGAATGTCTGGGAACCTAATGATTACACACGGCGCAGATCACCTGGGTGACCCTTGGTAATATGGTTGCGAAGAGAGATGTCGCTCAGCTCTGGGGATCCCACAGGCCACCCACTGTATCAAAATGGAAGGAGAACATGGATTGGTGCATGTTTCGGGAGAAGACTGTGTACCTATTCTGGGGCAGGCCCAAGAAATGGGTTAGGATCTGGTCTCAATGGAATGCATATCGTGGAAATATATGTACTCCCCCACAAGATGTATATCCCGATGCCTCCTTGTCCCCCTAACTGGCATTCCGATTTCTATTATAGATGGTATTACTGCTTGTTTCCTCGCCTGCCCTTCCCTCCTCACAAATATTGATTGTACTGACTGTACTGTGTACTAGAGCTCTGCCTACATGGACTCATGGTCATGCTTTACTGTATTTTTGCCTTGTGAGTTTTGTTAATTTGTTTATTTGACTGTTTCAATAAAAATAAAAAAAATAAAAACAGCAACAAAAAAAAAGAAAGATAGCGGAGGGATAGAAGAGGAAGAAAGATTTGTATTTATATAGCACTTGCTACCCCTGATGAGGTGTTGAAGCACTTTTTTTGTTGAGTAGTACGCTACTCCAGAACCCCTAAAGCATTAGTGTTGATGAATTAGTACAGTGAAATATGAAATGTATTTGAGAGGTGGACATGCTAGTCTGTTATTTGGATATATGGTTGGTTGCTTATCAAAAGATCACACCAAAGGTTTTGCGATTCACTCTAGAGAAAGACCACTTTCAGTACGAGTCCTTCCTTTTGGGCTCGAGGCATCCCTCAGTGTATTCACCAAACCTTTGACTCTTTTAGTAGCTCTTCTTCCTTCTGAGTGATTTTTTTGTCCACCCTTATCTAGATGACTGGTTGATCCATGCTTCTTTAGAAGGCTTTCTGTTGTCTTATGTAAACAGACTTAGAAATTCTCCAAAATCACTTTTGTCACCTAAATTGGGAGAAATACTTATGTAACAGAACTAGTGCAGAAGAAAAGTCCCAAAAATGTTCACCCTTTGGGGTAAACATTCCAACAGCAGACAAGAAACCCATGTCTGTAAATCGGGCCTTTGTGCACCTTAGAGGCTTTGCACAATTTCCCCTCTATGGCTACTGAACATTAAAACTGCCTTTCTAGTAGCCTTTAAATCATCCAGGAGGGGCATTGAACTGCAGGCACTCTCGGCGCACCCTCTCTATGCCACTTTCGTTCTAACCATGCAAGCTGGTACTCTGGACATGTGCCTCCTTCCTTCCGGAGGTTGAGACTCCCTTCCATATAGGCCAGAATATCACCCTGCCTACCTTCTCTGATCTGCCTCACCCCTCCAAAAGAAGAGGAGAGACTTCACCGTCTGTACCCAAAAAGAGCGCTGTCATTCTGCCTTGATCTCACAAAAGAGTTCCGGGTGGACAATGAACTCCTTGTGGGGGTATGCAGGACCCAAGAAAGGGAAGACTGTGCAGAGACAGACCATCTCAAGATAGATACTACTCTGCATCAAGATTTGCTACGCATTGGTGCTGTAATGTCGTTTATTAGTAGGTGTAGGTAGATACCTAACACCAGTAATAAGGCCACAATCACAATATAAGGTCCAGTCCCAAAAAATGACTTCCTTGCCTAACCCTTGGTAGCTGGCTGTTTGCAGGCAGGCTTAACTTAGGAGACATGTGTGTACATTATTTAACAACACTAATACATGAAATAAGTAAGACACAACACACAATAAAAACGCAACAGCAATGATAAGGGAAACACTTTTATGATTAACATGACACCAAAACTAAAAAAATCCAAAGTAGGGAACAGGAGATATGAATTTTTAAAGATGAAATACTTTCTAGTGCCTAAAAACGAAAAGCACCAACTTGGGACATCTGGCCGTGCTTGACCAGGACACAGTCAAAATTTTAGGCTGATTGCAATGGAGGGTGGATTTGATACAGTGAGTGGTAGGGACCGGTCAAGTTTTTACCTTCAGACGTAGTCGTTTTTCTGGAGCTTTTCATCTCACTTCAAGCGGGGCTCCTTGTCAGGCTGAGTTTCAAGTAGACGATGGTGGCTTGGGTCAGCACAAGGCCTCAGTGAAACCCTGGAAGTCTTTAGCTCCCAGGCTTTCAGCTGGCCTAACTTGAAATCCAGGCCGGCTTGCGTTTCGACGTCAGCGGCTTGATTCTCTTCGATAGGTCGGTCAACTTATGGAGTTTTTTGCCACAAATTCTCCAAAGGTCTGAAACTTCTGGAACTTCTTCCAGAAGATCCTTTTGGGATTCCAATGTGTCCTTAACACCAATCCATGGTTCTAGAAGACTCTGAGTTGCTTGTTGGTATGTTGGGACGACGTCTTCCACAATCCACCTGGCCAAATCATTTAAAGTCCAGCTGAAGGGGTTAGCTGTGTTCCTCCTGATGGAGATGATGCAGGTGGAGCTCTTTTAACCTGTTTCTTTCAGGAAGCCCACTCATTCACTTGTCAAAGCAAAGCAAAGTCCTTACAGACTGTGGTTCCAAAGTGTGTAGCAGGTGCAGTAATTTAGAGTGCAATTCTCTTGGTGCAGGCCAGGGTTCAAGCAGGGCAGTCCCTCTTCTTCTTGTTTAACCAGGGATCTGATTTGCCCGGCAGCTCTCCCATATTTATTCAGTGTTTTTGGGTGACAAACAGGGTGGCACCTCTGATAAATGTGGTACAGGATGCCACCCAGAAGTATGACAGCTTCCTCCAAAGTGTGGCATATTCTTGTCAAGAAACCACTGCTCTTTAATATTCAAAATGGAGAAACTCTGTCCTGGAGGTTAAAATCTGGCTGAGCCATCCCACTGGCATGGTTAACGTTCCCTAACACTCCTCTCCCAGCCCCTCTGCTAATTCAATTACTGGGGCTCCTATCTGGCTGGGGTGCAGGATGTAGGAGTGAGCCTGTTTCCTGTCCTAACCTTCATTAATTCTTTGAAGACCAGTTTGGCTACTCCAACCTCATCCTGCCTTCTTTTCCGCAACTGCAGATCTCCTCCCACCCGATGTCCTTTGTCTCCATGCAGGTCTCTTCACACCTTAATAGAACAGTTTGGCTCAGCCTGTCAAAGGCTGGCCATTCAGGAGAGGAAGCTAGAAGGCTGGATTTTGCCACATCAGAAAAGCAAGTTCTGTAACTTCTTTTATGTCATAGTTATAATAAATCTAACATTCACAAGATGTAGGATTTATCATCACTATTCTTTTAAGTCTTTGAATTATTATTTCAGCTCACTCCTGTCAATAGTTATACTTTAATAAATTATTCCAATGTTCACCTATGGAGTGAATGTACTACAAGAGGGAAAATGAAATTGGCAGTTTTTCGCCCAGTAGGGCATATAAAACTTCTTTGATAATGTTCCTGCCTATTTTAAAATTATGCCCGGCTCTTGGAGCACCTCGTTCAGACCTTATGGTAACATATATGTAAAAATAAGGTAGTTTAAGAGTTTGGAAGTACCTTTAAATCCAAAGCTGAATGTGCATATCATTTTATTTTAAAAGCAGCCAGCAAAGCAGGGCTTCCTTTAAAAGGACAGCAGGCAACACAGCAGTGCACAATTAAGTGCATTAAATAAACTGGGCCTATAAACCTACATGCCCTACCATAAACTTGGGGCTTACAGGTAGGTTGTCCTACCAATTGTAATTACACATAATTACCACAGACCTTTTACACAGAGTACTGGCCCTGGGCCTGGTTAGCAGAGCCCAGGGCACAATCCGAGTCAGTAGCCAAAAGTATCAGTCAAAAAATGGTCAAGGCAAAAAGGATGGCTTTTCTCACGCTTGGCCAAGAAGCAACCCCCGGAGGGCCTGCACATTTATTCCATAGGAGGCACATCTGTAATCACTGTGATAGCCAGCGAAGTCCCTATCCAGAACATCTGACAGGCAGCAGCGTGGGCATCTTTGCAAACTTTTACCACGTACCACTGTCTGGACAGTAAGGTCCGTCGCGAAGGGCACTACATGTGCTCAGTTGTGCAGGACTTTCTGATTTAAATTGGCTTCGCAGACCCACCTCTGGGGAGTCATTGCTTGGGTATCTATTCTAATGTAAGGAATTTGCGGCTAGAAGTCTCTATTGGAGTAATGCCTTATCTGGGAGAGACTTTATCTAGTCGCAGATTCCTTGCCGACTTTTAGAAATTGGGTTTCTGGTTGGCAGAGGTATGCACCCTTTACAAGCAGGAATCACAATTCTAGTCAGGGTAAGTCAGAAGCACACTTTAAATTAACCTGTGCTCACCATGTGGTAACTTGGCACAGAGCAGTCAGGCTTAACTTAAGAGGCAGTTTGTAAAATATGCGTGCAACACTTCAAACAGTAACACAGTAAAAAAAAAACGAAAAAGATCACACCATCTTTAGAAAAATGGCTTGTAAAACGAGACCAAAATGGCAAAAATCCAATAAGAAGTCAAGATGTGGGGGGCGTGGCTTGTCCGGCAATGATGGCGGTCGTGCCTTAGGTCCTGCTTAATTATCCTGCCCTGAGCGCCTAAAATCACCAACTGGCTATCGGAGGTGCTGCTGTACAGCTAGGCGATCCTCCGATAACTCTGGTGGCCTGCAGAGTGTGGCGGCGCAGCCCGAGGTGGAGGGGCGGCCTGGTGAGTGACGGCGCCAGGCCTTGCCTGGAGCGCCTGGCCGGCGGCGTGGTTCCTGAGGCTGGCACAGAAGAGTTGGTGTGGCGGTGGAGCGCGGCGCTTCCTCCATTCAAAATCTGGGGGCGGCCCGCTTCGCTCAAGTGTGCCTAGTTGCAGATTGCTCTGCCTGGCGCTGCCGTGAAGCCCTGGGGAAGGTGGGTCCGGAGCTGCCGGCAGGCAGAGACTTTGTCCTGGGCCGGGCGGCCCTGTGGAAGGCGGTGGCCATTTTCTGTATCCCGGGCTGGCGGCGGTGAGTCCCGACCATCCAGGGACGGCAGTGGTGAAAGTGGCGGCTATGGAAATATGATGCTGCTGTGTGTGTTACCTGGCCCTGGTGGTGTCCCCTGGATGGTGGTGACCCCACAGCTGCGCTGCGGGGGGCCGAAGGTGCGAGCTGGTGGTCAGTGCGGGCCACAGAGCAGGAGGGCGGGATGTTGCCTTCCGGCAGCGAGGTGGAGTCGCCCTTCTATTGGCCTGAAATCCTGGAGACAGCTACAGCCTGCTTGAGGTCCGCGAGGGGGAACCTGCTCTTCTAGGAGACGTCCTGTTTATTTCCTGTGCTGTACGATTGCCCCTAGGGTTGGTAACCCATGCAACAGTCGGGACACGACTCTCCAAGATGACCCGTGATAAAGGAGGAGGTGGAGGTGCCAAACAGGGCACCCTCGCCAAGTATACTGATGCGGGGGCCGCTGCCGGGACTGTGGGCTTGCAGAGTCAACTGCATGATAATGCGGCGCTCATGGCGGCCATCACTCAATCCCGAGACATGCTGGACGCCAAGATCGGGGCTGTCGGGTCCGATGTTACCCTGCTGCGACAAGACCTGCGGAATGCCGTAGAGCGCATTACTGAAACAGAGACTCGTGTCTCGGAGGTGGAGGACAACGTCACGGCTCTGAAGAAGAAAGTTGCGGCTGTGGAAAAAGTACAAAAGGATCCGGCCCTGTGGGTCGAGGATGCGGAAGGGCGTGCCAGGCGGAACAATCTGCGCTTTGTAGGGTTTCCGGGGGGATGCGAAGGAGACAGCGTGGAGCGCTTTCTGACCTGGTGGCTGGAGGGATGGCTCCCTTCTGATGTGCTCTCCCATTGCTTTGTCATAGAATGGGCCCACCGTGCCCTCATGCAGAAGCCCCCGCTGGGTGCTCGCCCAAGGCCAATCATAGCTAAATTCCTTAACTATATGGATCGGGACACCATCCTGCGACAGGCCAGAGCTAAGTCCTCCTTCACTTGCGACAATGCCTCTATACTTATCTTTCCGGACTACACTCGCATGGTGCAACAGCAGCGACAATCTTTCCTGGCAGCCAAAGCGCCCCTTCGAGACCTCAAGCTTCAATATGCGCTGCTGTACCCCACCAGGCTGAGGGTCATTTATCGGTCCTGCACAATGCTCCTTGACCCCCCGGAAGAAGTCTTTAAATGGACTGATGAAACTGTGTAGATACGTTCCCATACGCCACCGGGCATTGACTCTGAATCCTCTTCCAGTAATGAGGCCCTTGGGGGGTCCCGGGGCCAGAGGGGTGGCAACAGGAGGTCCCGCTCCAGGCGTCGATCCAGGTCCGGCTCTGTCCTCCGCCAGAAGGGCGCGTCACCAGAGAAGCAGCAGTTGGAGGAAAGACTTTGTGACTCTATTGTCCAGGCGTTCAGTTGGGCCTGTTCGACTTTAGGCTGGATCTCGCTCATGCAGTCGTGGACGGGACAGGGTGTGGTCCTTTCCCCCAAAAGTTATGGGTGTTTCCTTGGGGATCCATTGGAGGGGGTGGTGTTTGTCCCCCTGTTGGGGACTGGACCATGTTCCGACCACGACAGGTACTTCCATGTTTGGGAGGTATGGGGTGGTGGGGGGGTCGGAGAGGATGTTTGAAGGGGGTTGGGAGTTAGGGGGTTTGCTTGATTGCGTATTTGTGCTGTATGTTTGTCAAAATTCAGGTGCGCTGAGCCGGGGAGGCACTGGTGGGAGGAACGGGTACTCTTTATCATGTCTGACACTGGGGGAGGAGGGCGGGTAGCCCCGTGTTTCCTGTGCGTAGTTAGTTGGAATGTGCGCGGGGCGCTGGACAAAGTGAAGAGAGGGGCCATTCTGCGATTTGCTAAGAGAGCTGGGGCTGACATGCTGTTGCTTCAGGAAACACACCTACTGGGCACGAAGGCTCTTTGTCTACAACGGTTTGGATTTAATCTGGTCTATCACTCCAGGTTCACAAGGGGCTCACGGGTTGTTGCAATTCTGAATCATCGTAGGGTTTCTTACACACACGAGAAGATATGGTCTGATACCCAAGGTAGATATGCTGTTATACAGGACAAGATTGGGGGCGGCCTCTTGATGATTAGCAGTGTATGTGCTCCGCCGCCACTACAGTGGTCTTTGGTGGAACGGCTCTTGACGCTGTGGGGGACTATGCCAGATACCCTGTCTGTAGGACTTGGCCCTTTCCCCAGAAATTTTTCGCTTTTTATCCTTTAATTTAGGGTGACCCTTAGTGTAACAAAAGTGAACAGGCCATGTGTAGTGGAGATGCCCTGCGTAATGTTAAACTAATGTTAAGGTGCAGGTGCCCTCTTCCCCTAACATGGCTGCCCCTGTCCCCTGCTACTGCAGCGTGGTCCTTTCAGGCGCATTCTAGTGGCCAGGAGCTGGCTGGAACCCTCAAACAATGTATCAATATTAGCCTGCCAGCCTGCCCATAGCCAGAATGGTGGAACCTCTTAGAACCTCCTGGAACCTTCTGGAACAGGTGAGGTGACACCAACTGCCACTGCCAACTGTCAACTGGCACTATATAAGGAAAGGGAGGGAAACTTTCCTGTCAGATTAAGGGAGCACAGACCTGGGGAAGAACCTACGCAGGAATTTTAGGCAGTGGGGCCTAGTCAGAGACTTATGATACTTGGAGTGACAGGGCTTAGGTGTTGCCTTCCAAGTGTTGAGGAATCTTGAACTTACCCCCTGATCTAGCCCGGCGGGAGGGGAACCCAGAGTCCATCTGAGGGGAACTGGCTGAGGAGATTTGATACCAGCCATCAACTCCAACCCCCCCTCCCTTCAAGGAACCCAGAGACTGCTATTTACAAGGGCGCAAGAAATATAAAGCGCCAAGAAGAAACCAAACCACCACAGGACTATTGAAAAATCAACCAGGTATTGGCGCTGTGTTGCTCCCCGCGCTCCCTGACGCCACCTGGGACCCCTTTTGCTGGTTTGCCACTGTTGTGCGGCCTGTCCTGTTGGTCCTGCTGATTTAATTCCAACTTAAATAAACTGTCTGCTGGCTAAGCGCTCTTATTCCCTAGCTCTAGCACCCTGAACTACCTGTCCTGATTGAGCTGCCTTGCTAATCTGCTTAAAGCTGAGTCGAGCTGTACTGCCCCTCAAGCGCTTTCTTGTGTGCCCCCTGGAGGAGCGCTGGTCTCCCTAGAACTGCGGCACCCGTACAAGCGCTATATTTCTGCTCCAGGCGCTGGACTGTCCAAAAGTGATTTGAAATGAACTGTGCTGCCAAGAGCGTAGCTCGTAATGCTGGAGATCAAACCTGCTGACTGCCCTCCAGCGAGGCATCTGCCCCAAGCGCTAAACTGCGCCACGTGTTTGCCCCGTGTGAAGCGCTGTGAAGAAGAAGAGCGCTGGATTTTCCCCTCAAGCGCGGGACCTCTGACACCTGAGACGGGCTTGAGCGCCACGAGCGCTGACATCATTGCCCCCGAAGCGCCACCTGTGCACACACCGCCGCAGCCCCGTGAAGCGCTGCCTGCTGTCCCTGGCGCTGTGGTGTAGCGCTGCTGCCGTCTCAGGTGTTGCGGACCCCGCCTCTGCCGGCGGAAGCCGTCGCGGACTGGCGTTTGCCTCAGGAAGCCCCTCGCTTCTAGGAATAGTGACGGCAGCCCCCGGTGAGAGGAGAGGGCCGCCGGAGTACGCAGTGGGCCGCGCTAGGCCCGACGAAGCCATCCTGCCGGCCTCACGTGATGGGGGCGTCGGAAGTGACTCCGCCCCGCCACACTTTGATTGGCCGCCGGCGTCGTGCCCCCGCAGGCCGCGCTGCCATAGGCGGCTGCGGGGGCACCCACGCCCTCATTGGTCTTCTGCCTCTGCCCCGCAGATAGCAATGCGATTGGCCGAGGAGGCCGAGCCTCCCCTCCCCACCAGCCTCCGGATAGGTTCCCGGGCCTTGGAAGTCCGTGTAGGTCCAGGACCAGGAAGATACGCTGCTGGAGGCCCTCGGGGAGAATAGGAACCCTTTCCCCAGGCGCCAGAAATACTTTGGAGGGCCCTGGGAAGAGCGAGGGCCCTCCACCCACCAGAATCGGCGCAAGAGCTCCTCGAGGAGCCGAAGATTGAAGGTAACCCCCGGGGAGGAGGGCAGGAGGCCGCAGAAGTCCCGAGTGCGCCCCTCCCCTGGGGAACTTTGTTGTTGGCCCCCGCTGTGCCCACAAGGCTATTGGAGCTGGGCCGAAGGCCAGTATTAACTGGAGAGCCCACAAGTTAACCCCTGACTAGGGGAATGGTGAACACGGATGCAGAACTACTTTTAGGGGAACGGCTAGGCCCCTGTTCTAATGATTGTTCTGAAATGTTTATTCTAGCCTGAGAGTAATAGGGTTATCCCCATAGCTGGGGAATAGGTAATTACCGATCATTAATCTGCCCTGGTCAACCACAACATTACTCGTGGCTTATAAAATGTGGAAGGCACTTTAAGAGAATTGTATGGAGTCGTCTGGAATGGTTATTCTTCCATAGGGAAATTGGTAGTTAATTGCCTGGTTACCCTTGCCTAATGAATTGTTACCCAATCTTTAATGAGCTGTTGCCTGGTCCTCAGGGAACTCTTGAATTTCTGCATAGGGAAGGGTTATATGCCAAGTGCAATGTTCTCTAAGTACAACTCCTGGAAATGTTTAATGCTGGAAATGTAACGTTTTAATCGTTATTGAAATAAGTTATTGTTATTGAGAATATGAACGGCTCTACATGCAATGTTGTTCTCACCTGCAAACAGGATAATTCCTAAAGAAAGGTCCCTACTAGATTATGGGGGTGTTTACCCTGGCATTGGACTGTTTTAGAGGTCCCAAGGCACACAGTTTATAGGCCTCAATTCATAAAAAGGTTAACCCCTGATTAGGGGCTATAATAGAATGCCTACAGTACCAGGATGAAGAGTATTAGCGAGGGCTAGGCCCAAACCTTGGGATTATCCATATTTCGTCTAGTGTTCTGCTCAGCCTAGGCCTTATGCATGGTTCACCTGTTATTAAATGTTTACTTCTGCTCAGAGAAGTGGTTACTTCCTGGATGAAATGTTGGTGCATAACTAATGAAAAGTTCTACTTCTACTATGGAACTGCTTAATGATCATTCCTGCTGGGAGTGATTCTTAAAATGGTTAATCCTGCACAAGGGGATGTTTATTCTTAATGAAATGTTTTCCCCCCTTTAGTGCCGCATTTACTGGAAGCCTACAGTTATTTATTTACATGTTTATTGCTGTGGAACGCTCACCCTTGCTTGGTGAGAAGTGGGTAAAATGCCTGCAGAACCAATGAGATGCAATGTCATTTGGTTGTCTCCTTAATGTATTTCTTACAGGTTCTGACAAGAAGCAAGGCTAAGGTCAGGCCTGTGGTTATCTATACTTAATATTATCTAATATTCAATAATTATCTGATATTTAATTTTATTCCTCTTAGTATTTATTACAAAGTGTTGAAACATATGTATTCTGAAGGAAAACTAATAAGTAATTGATACTGTAATTTTTGATTACCCTGACTCTGCTCTATATAAAAGTTATCTAACTGGAGTGGCGTCACTCATTGCGTGGCCATTTTTACTGTCTCAGTGGTTGTGTGTGCTGTATGGTCGCTTTACACGTAAGCTTTCAGATGCCTACCCGCTCGTGCCATGCTACCCACGGGGAGCTGGTGACCCCAGTTCCAACACTGTCCATAGTGGGTGGGGAATGGAATGATGTGATGGAGCCCGTGCTTGATAGGTGGAGAAGCGGGGGGATTCCCTTGGTGGGAAGTTCCTCTACCAAACTTCATTCCATGGAGATGGGGCTTGACTGGGTGGATGTGTGGCGCCATATGCATGGACCTCGTAGGGAGTACACTTATTTTTCCACAGTGCATGAGTCCTTCTCTAGGCTGGATTATATCTTTGTTCCTAGGGGACTTGCATATAGGGTATTGTCGACTACTATACTGCCTAGGGCCCTGTCCGATCATTCGCCTGTAGCGCTCCCGCTTTAGTTAGGCCCGGGGCGGCAGCCGCTTCGGTGGCATATGTCGGGGTGGTGGCTCCAAGGGGAGGAGTACAGGGAACACCTGACTAAGGCCATAGCGGACTATTTTATAGCTAATGCGGGGTCCGAGGACTCTCCCGCGATTCTTTGGGAGGCTTTGAAACCGACGATGCGGAGTGTCGATATCTCTTGGTGTGTAGCGGCAAGGAGGGAGCGGCAGTCGAGTATATCAATGGGGGGATAAATCCAGCAAGATGCTCCACCGCTTGTATCAGGGTTCCTTACATGCCCAGCCACTGCCTCGGATCCTCGATCTGGAGGGGGCTCCTGTTGTTGAGACCTCGGCTATCGCTGCGAGCTTCGCGGCGTATTATGAGGGTCTGTATGCACCCCAGGAGTGTCTCCCAGAGGAGACCATCCAAAAGTTTACAGACAATCTTCCCCCTGGGCGTTATCGGACGAGGTGTGGGAGAGGTTGGACCCCTGTCCGACGACGAATTGAATACAGCCTTAGGGGAGCTGAGCCCGGGGAAGGCGCCGGGTTCCAGTGGCTTCCCGAGTGAATTTTTTTAAAGCTTATCTGTGCAGTTAAGCCCATATTTTAGACCAGTGATCGAGGAGGCGCAGGAAAGTGGCTCGCTCCCTCGGACTGGAGGCATGCGGAAGTGGTGGTATTTCTTAAACCGGGGAGGCCTCCGGAGCGGCATGAGTCCTATCGCCCTATCTCCCTCCTTAATATTGAGGCCAAGGTGTTGGCTAAGGCTCTGGCCAATAGGCTCAGGCCATATATCACAGACTTGGTACATCCAGACCAGGCTGTATTCATGCCACAGAGGGCTACCCGTCATAATATCAGATGAGCGCATGTTGCAATATCGGCCTGGAGGCAGCTCGGAGGGCCAGCGGCTTTACTTTTGGCAGATATGGATAGGGCGTTTGATTCCCTGAGTTGGGTGTATTTGTTTGCATTATTGCGCCATCTTAACTTTGGCCCACGTTTGTTGGCTTACCTGCGGTTGCTCTATACAGAACTTACAGCGTCGGTGCGGGTAGGGGGGGCAATATCTCGCTCCTTTAAGATCGAACGGGGCACGCATCAGGGGTACCCCCTCTCGCCCTATTTTTTTGCGCTTGCTATGGAACCGCTGGCGGCGTGGGTACATATTGATGCTCAGCTCAAAGGCTTCAGATGGGCCCCTGGTGTTGTTGATAAAATAGCGTTGTATGCCGGCGACGTCCTATTCTTCCTCACTGATATTGATAGGTCGGGACCGCGCTTACTGCCAATTTTGCAGATCTTTGGCGAGACCTCAGGGCTCTATATGAACCCGGCAAATCCACACTATGAGTTCTGGATGATCAATACAGGGCAGGGGACTGGGCCTCCGATCTACAGCCCACATCTGGGGGGATGAAATATCTGGGAGTATATCTCTCGGCTTCACCGATTGTCTCTAGGGAGCAGAACTTGGCCTTGGTGTGGGACCGCACGCGAGAGGATCTCAAGGCATGGTCTCGTATGCCCCTCACAATCTACGGTAGATCAGCTATTTTTAAAATGGTGGCGCTCCCTTGTCTACTATATCAACTGCAGAATCACCCCTATTTGATTTCGCTGCTCTGGTTCCAGCAGGTAAACTCGGCTTTGGGTGGGCTTCTGTGGGAGGGGGGGGGAGTTCACCTAGCTTTACGTACGTGCTTCCTCTCTACATACACTGGGGGGCTTGGGACGACAGATGTCCTCTCTTATTATCAACAAGGGGTGGTGAGGGACAGAGTCTCTGAATTAAGCAGAATACTCTCACCCAGTCAAGAGATCAGGGCTAGATCCAACACCGTTTTTTAGCTCACTACACCATCCCAGTTTCAGAACCTGGCTGTATGCAAATTAGTCTGTTCCTGTCCCAGTGCATGATGGGAACAGGGCAAACCAAACTACAAAAGCCAATTCTTACACTGGGAAGGAAACAAGCTTCCGGGGACCGGTTTCTGGCATTACAGCCGTCTTCGGCCCGGCTTGCTTGAATCCTGATGGTGCAATGAGCAAGGGACTCATGTCTGAGTATACCCTTCCACGCTTAGAGTGGACAAAAATATTTACAACAAGGGGTGGTGAGGGACAGAGTCTCTGAATTAAGCAGAATACTCTCACCCAGTCAAGACATCAGGGCTAGATCCAACACCGTTTTTTAGCTCACTGCACCATCCCAGTTTCAGAACCTGGCTGTATGCAAATTAGTCTGTTCCTGTCCCAGTGCATCATGGGAACAGGGCAAACCAAACTACAAAAGCCAATTCTTACACTGGGAAGGAAACAAGCTTCCGGGGACCGGTTTCTGGTATTACAGCCGTCTTCGGCCCGGCTTGCTTGAATCCTGATGGTGCAATGAGCAAGGGACTCATGTCTGAGTATACCCTTCCACGCTTAGGGTGGACAAAAATATTTACAACAAGGGGTGGTGAGGGACAGAGTCTCTGAATTAAGCAGAATACTCTCACCCAGTCAAGAGATCAGGGCTAGATCCAACACCGTTTTTTAGCTCACTGCACCATCCCAGTTTCAGAACCTGGCTGTATGCAAATTAGTCTGTTCCTGTCCCAGTGCATGATGGGAACAGGGCAAACCAAACTACAAAAGCCAATTCTTACACTGGGAAGGAAACAAGCTTCCGGGGACCGGTTTCTGGCATTACAGCCGTCTTCGGCCCGGCTTGCTTGAATCCTGATGGTGCAATGAGCAAGGGACTCATGTCTGAGTATACCCTTCCACGCTTAGGGTGGACAAAAATATTTACAACAAGGGGTGGTGAGGGACAGAGTCTCTGAATTAAGCAGAATACTCTCACCCAGTCAAGAGATCAGGGCTAGATCCAACACCGTTTTTGAGCTCACTGCACCATCCCAGTTTCAGAACCTGGCTGTATGCAAATTAGTCTGTTCCTGTCCCAGGGCATGATGGGAACAGGGCAAACCAAACTACAAAAGCCAATTCTTACACTGGGAAGGAAACAAGCTTCCGGGGACCGGTTTCTGGCATTACAGCCGTCTTCGGCCCGGCTTGCTTGAATCCTGATGGTGCAATGAGCAAGGGACTCATGTCTGAGTATACCCTTCCACGCTTAGGGTGGACAAAAATATTTACAACAAGGGGTGGTGAGGGACAGAGTCTCTGAATTAAGCAGAATACTCTCACCCAGTCAAGAGATCAGGGCTAGATCCAACACCGTTTTTTAGCTCACTGCACCATCCCAGTTTCAGAACCTGGCTGTATGCAAATTAGTCTGTTCCTGTCCCAGTGCATGATGGGAACAGGGCAAACCAAAATCCAATTCTTACACTGGGAAGGAAACAAGCGTGGAAGGGTATACTCAGATGTGAGTCCCTTGCTCATTGCACCATCAGGATTCAAGCAAGCCGGGCCGAAGACGGCTGTAATGCCAGAAACCGGTCCCCGGAAGCTTGTTTCCTTCCCAGTGTAAGAATTGGCTTTTGTAGTCTGGTCTGCCCTGTTCCCATGATGCACTGGGCCAGGGACAGACTAATTTGCACACAGCCAGGTTCTGAAACTGGGATGGTGCAATGAGCTAAAAAACGGTGTTGGATCTAGCCCTGATCTCTTGACTGGGTGAGAGTACTCTGCTTAATTCAGAGACTCTGTCCATCACCACCCCTTGTTGTAAATAATTTTGTCCACCCTAAGCGTGGAAGGGTATACTCAGATGTGAGTCCCTTGCTCATTGCACCATCAGGATTCAAGCAAGCCGGGCAGAAGACGGCTGTAATGCCAGAAACCGGTCCCCGGAAGCTTGTTTCCTTCCCAGTGTAAGAATTGGCTTTTGTAGTCTGGTCTGCCCTGTTCCCATGATGCACTGGGCCAGGGACAGACTAATTTGCACACAGCCAGGTTCTGAAACTGGGATGGTGCAATGAGCTAAAAAACGGTGTTGGATCTAGCCCTGATCTCTTGACTGGGTGAGAGTACTCTGCTTAATTCAGAGACTCTGTCCATCACCACCCCTTGTTGTAAATAATTTTGTCCACCCTAAGCGTGGAAGGGTATACTCAGATGTGAGTCCCTTGCTCATTGCACCATCAGGATTCAAGCAAGCCGGGCCGAAGACAGCTGTAATGCCAGAAACCGGTCCCCAGAAGCTTGTTTCCTTCCCAGTGTAAGAATTGGCTTTTGTAGTCTGGTCTGCCCTGTTCCCATGATGCACTGGGCCAGGGACAGACTAATTTGCATACAGCCATGTTCTGAAACTGGGATGGTGCAATGAGCTAAAAAACGGTGTTGGATCTAGCCCTGATCTCTTGACTGGGTGAGAGTACTCTGCTTAATTCAGAGACTCTGTCCATCACCACCCCTTGTTGTAAATAATTTTGTCCACCCTAAGCGTGGAAGGGTATACTCAGATGTGAGTCCCTTGCTCATTGCACCATCAGGATTCAAGCAAGCCGGGCCGAAGACAGCTGTAATGCCAGAAACCGGTCCCCGGAAGCTTGTTTCCTTCCCAGTGTAAGAATTGGCTTTTGTAGTCTGGTCTGCCCTGTTCCCATGATGCACTGGGCCAGGGACAGACTAATTTGCATACAGCCAGGTTCTGAAACTGGGATGGTGCAATGAGCTAAAAATTGGTGTTGGATCTAGCCCTGATCTCTTGACTGGGTGAGAGTACTCTGCTTAATTCAGAGACTCTGTCCATCACCACCCCTTGTTGTAAATAATTTTGTCCACCCTAAGCGTGGAAGGGTATACTCAGATGTGAGTCCCTTGCTCATTGCACCATCAGGATTCAAGCAAGCCGGGCCGAAGACGGCTGTAATGCCAGAAACCGGTCCCCGGAAGCTTGTTTCCTTCCCAGTGTAAGAATTGGCTTTTGTAGTCTGGTCTGCCCTGTTCCCATGATGCACTGGGCCAGGGACAGACTAATTTGCATACAGCCAGGTTCTGAAACTGGGATGGTGCAATGAGCTAAAAAACGGTGTTGGATCTAGCCCTGATCTCTTGACTGGGTGAGAGTACTCTGCTTAATTCAGAGACTCTGTCCATCACCACCCCTTGTTGTAAATAATTTTGTCCTCCCTAAGCGTGGAAGGGTATACTCAGATGTGAGTCCCTTGCTCATTGCACCATCAGGATTCAAGCAAGCCGGGCCGAAGACGGCTGTAATGCCAGAAACCGGTCCCCGGAAGCTTGTTTCCTTCCCAGTGTAAGAATTGGCTTTTGTAGTCTGGTCTGCCCTGTTCCCATGATGCACTGTGCCAGGGACAGACTCATTTGCATACAGCCAGGTTCTGAAACTGGGATGGTGCAATGAGCTAAAAGACGGTGTTGGATCTAGCCCTGATCTCTTGACTGGGTGAGAGTACTCTGCTTAATTCAGAGACTCTGTCCATCACCACCCCTTGTTGTAAATAATTTTGTCCACCCTAAGCGTGGAAGGGTATACTCAGATGTGAGTCCCTTGCTCATTGCACCATCAGGATTCAAGCAAGCCGGGCCGAAGACGGCTGTAATGCCAGAAACCGGTCCCCGGAAGCTTGTTTCCTTCCCAGTGTAAGAATTGGCTTTTGTAGTCTGGTCTGCCCTGTTCCCATGATGCACTGGGCCAGGGACAGACTAATTTGCATACAGCCAGGTTCTGAAACTGGGATGGTGCAATGAGCTAAAAAACGGTGTTGGATCTAGCCCTGATCTCTTGACTGGGTGAGAGTACTCTGCTTAATTCAGAGACTCTGTCCATCACCACCCCTTGTTGTAAATAATTTTGTCCACCCTAAGCGTGGAAGGGTATACTCAGATGTGAGTCCCTTGCTCATTGCACCATCAGGATTCAAGCAAGCCGGGCCGAAGACGGCTGTAATGCCAGAAACCGGTCCCCGGAAGCTTGTTTCCTTCCCAGTGTAAGAATTGGCTTTTGTAGTCTGGTCTGCCCTGTTCCCATGATGCACTGGGCCAGGGACAGACTAATTTGCATACAGCCAGGTTCTGAAACTGGGATGGTGCAATGAGCTAAAAAACGGTGTTGGATCTAGCCCTGATCTCTTGACTGGGTGAGAGTACTCTGCTTAATTCAGAGACTATGTCCATCACCACCCCTTGTTGTAAATAATTTTGTCCACCCTAAGCGTGGAAGGGTATACTCAGATGTGAGTCCCTTGCTCATTGCACCATCAGGATTCAAGCAAGCCGGGCCGAAGACGGCTGTAATGCCAGAAACCGGTCCCCGGAAGCTTGTTTCCTTCCCAGTGTAAGAATTGGCTTTTGTAGTCTGGTCTGCCCTGTTCCCATGATGCACTGGGCCAGGGACAGACTAATTTGCATACAGCCAGGTTCTGAAACTGGGATGGTGCAATAAGCTAAAAGACGGTGTTGGATCTAGCCCTGATCTCTTGACTGGGTGAGAGTACTCTGCTTAATTCAGAGACTCTGTCCATCACCACCCCTTGTTGTAAATAATTTTGTCCACCCTAAGCGTGGAAGGGTATACTCAGATGTGAGTCCCTTGCTCATTGCACCATCAGGATTCAAGCAAGCCGGGCCGAAGACGGCTGTAATGCCAGAAACCGGTCCCCGGAAGCTTGTTTCCTTCCCAGTGTAAGAATTGGCTTTTGTAGTCCGGTCTGCCCTGTTCCCATGATGCACTGGGCCAGGGACAGACTAATTTGCATACAGCCAGGTTCTGAAACTGGGATGGTGCAATGAGCTAAAAAACGGTGTTGGATCTAGCCCTGATCTCTTGACTGGGTGAGAGTACTCTGCTTAATTCAGAGACTCTGTCCATCACCACCCCTTGTTGTAAATAATTTTGTCCACCCTAAGCGTGGAAGGGTATACTCAGATGTGAGTCCCTTGCTCATTGCACCATCAGGATTCAAGCAAGCCGGGCCGAAGACGGCTGTAATGCCAGAAACCGGTCCCCGGAAGCTTGTTTCCTTCCCAGTGTAAGAATTGGCTTTTGTAGTCTGGTCTGCCCTGTTCCCATGATGCACTGGGCCAGGGACAGACTAATTTGCATACAGCCAGGTTCTGAAACTGGGATGGTGCAATGAGCTAAAAAACGGTGTTGGATCTAGCCCTGATCTCTTGACTGGGTGAGAGTACTCTGCTTAATTCAGAGACTCTGTCCATCACCACCCCTTGTTGTAAATAATTTTGTCCACCCTAAGCGTGGAAGGGTATACTCAGATGTGAGTCCCTTGCTCATTGCACCATCAGGATTCAAGCAAGCCGGGCCGAAGACGGCTGTAATGCCAGAAACCGGTCCCCGGAAGCTTGTTTCCTTCCCAGTGTAAGAATTGGCTTTTGTAGTCTGGTCTGCCCTGTTCCCATGATGCACTGGGCCAGGGACAGACTAATTTGCATACAGCCAGGTTCTGAAACTGGGATGGTGCAATGAGCTAAAAAACGGTGTTGGATCTAGCCCTGATCTCTTGACTGGGTGAGAGTACTCTGCTTAATTCAGAGACTCTGTCCATCACCACCCCTTGTTGTAAATAATTTTGTCCACCCTAAGCGTGGAAGGGTATACTCAGATGTGAGTCCCTTGCTCATTGCACCATCAGGATTCAAGCAAGCCGGGCCGAAGACGGCTGTAATGCCAGAAACCGGTCCCCGGAAGCTTGTTTCCTTCCCAGTGTAAGAATTGGCTTTTGTAGTCTGGTCTGCCCTGTTCCCATGATGCACTGGGCCAGGGACAGACTAATTTGCATACAGCCAGGTTCTGAAACTGGGATGGTGCAATAAGCTAAAAGACGGTGTTGGATCTAGCCCTGATCTCTTGACTGGGTGAGAGTACTCTGCTTAATTCAGAGACTCTGTCCATCACCACCCCTTGTTGTAAATAATTTTGTCCACCCTAAGCGTGGAAGGGTATACTCAGATGTGAGTCCCTTGCTCATTGCACCATCAGGATTCAAGCAAGCCGGGCCGAAGACGGCTGTAATGCCAGAAACCGGTCCCCGGAAGCTTGTTTCCTTCCCAGTGTAAGAATTGGCTTTTGTAGTCTGGTCTGCCCTGTTCCCATGATGCACTGGGCCAGGGACAGACCAATTTGCATACAGCCAGGTTCTGAAACTGGGATGGTGCAATGAGCTAAAAAACAGTGTTGGATCTAGCCCTGATCTCTTGACTGGGTGAGAGTACTCTGCTTAATTCAGAGACTCTGTCCATCACCACCCCTTATTGTAAATAATTTTGTCCACCCTAAGCGTGGAAGGGTATACTCAGATGTGAGTCCCTTGCTCATTGCACCATCAGGATTCAAGCAAGCCGGGCCGAAGACGGCTGTAATGCCAGAAACCGGTCCCCGGAAGCTTGTTTCCTTCCCAGTGTAAGAATTGGCTTTTGTAGTCTGGTCTGCCCTGTTCCCATGATGCACTGGGCCAGGGACAGACTAATTTGCATACAGCCAGGTTCTGAAACTGGGATGGTGCAATGAGCTAAAAAACGGTGTTGGATCTAGCCCTGATCTCTTGACTGGGTGAGAGTACTCTGCTTAATTCAGAGACTCTGTCCATCACCACCCCTTGTTGTAAATAATTTTGTCCACCCTAAGCGTGGAAGGGTATACTCAGATGTGAGTCCCTTGCTCATTGCACCATCAGGATTCAAGCAAGCCGGGCCGAAGACGGCTGTAATGCCAGAAACCGGTCCCCGGAAGCTTGTTTCCTTCCCAGTGTAAGAATTGGCTTTTGTAGTCTGGTCTGCCCTGTTCCCATGATGCACTGGGCCAGGGACAGACTAATTTGCATACAGCCAGGTTCTGAAACTGGGATGGTGCAATGAGCTAAAAAACGGTGTTGGATCTAGCCCTGATCTCTTGACTGGGTGAGAGTACTCTGCTTAATTCAGAGACTCTGTCCATCACCACCCCTTGTTGTAAATAATTTTGTCCACCCTAAGCGTGGAAGGGTATACTCAGATGTGAGTCCCTTGCTCATTGCACCATCAGGATTCAAGCAAGCCGGGCCGAAGACGGCTGTAATGCCAGAAACCGGTCCCCGGAAGCTTGTTTCCTTCCCAGTGTAAGAATTGGCTTTTGTAGTCTGGTCTGCCCTGTTCCCATGATGCACTGGGCCATGGACAGACTAATTTGCATACAGCCAGGTTCTGAAACTGGGATGGTGCAATGAGCTAAAAAAAGGTGTTGGATCTAGCCCTGATCTCTTGATTGGGTGAGAGTACTCTGCTTAATTCAGAGACTCTGTCCATCACCACCCCTTGTTGTAAATAATTTTGTCCACCCTAAGCGTGGAAGGGTATACTCAGATGTGAGTCCCTTGCTCATTGCACCATCAGGATTCAAGCAAGCCGGGCCGAAGACGGCTGTAATGCCAGAAACCGGTCCCCGGAAGCTTGTTTCCTTCCCAGTGTAAGAATTGGCTTTTGTAGTCTGGTCTGCCCTGTTCCCATGATGCACTGGGCCAGGGACAGACTAATTTGCATACAGCCAGGTTCTGAAACTGGGATGGTGCAATGAGGTAAAAAACGGTGTTGGATCTAGCCCTGATCTCTTGACTGGGTGAGAGTACTCTGCTTAATTCAGAGACTCTGTCCATCACCACCCCTTGTTGTAAATAATTTTGTCCACCCTAAGCGTGGAAGGGTATACTCAGATGTGAGTCCCTTGCTCATTGCACCATCAGGATTCAAGCAAGCCGGGCCGAAGACGGCTGTAATGCCAGAAACCGGTCCCCGGAAGCTTGTTTCCTTCCCAGTGTAAGAATTGGCATTTGTAGTCTGGTCTGCCCTGTTCCCATGATGCACTGGGCCAGGGACAGACTAATTTGCATACAGCCAGGTTCTGAAACTGGGATGGTGCAATGAGCTAAAAGACGGTGTTGGATCTAGCCCTGATCTCTTGACTGGGTGAGAGTACTCTGCTTAATTCAGAGACTCTGTCCATCACCACCCCTTGTTGTAAATAATTTTGTCCACCCTAAGCGTGGAAGGGTATACTCAGATGTGAGTCCCTTGCTCATTGCACCATCAGGATTCAAGCAAGCCGGGCCGAAGACGGCTGTAATGCCAGAAACCGGTCCCCGGAAGCTTGTTTCCTTCCCAGTGTAAGAATTGGCTTTTGTAGTCTGGTCTGCCCTGTTCCCATGATGCACTGGGCCAGGGACAGACTAATTTGCATACAGCCAGGTTCTGAAACTGGGATGGTGCAATGAGCTAAAAAACGGTGTTGGATCTAGCCCTGATCTCTTGACTGGGTGAGAGTACTCTGCTTAATTCAGAGACTCTGTCCATCACCACCCCTTGTTGTAAATAATTTTGTCCACCCTAAGCGTGGAAGGGTATACTCAGATGTGAGTCCCTTGCTCATTGCACCATCAGGATTCAAGCAAGCCGGGCCGAAGACGGCTGTAATGCCAGAAACCGGTCCCCGGAAGCTTGTTTCCTTCCCAGTGTAAGAATTGGCTTTTGTAGTCTGGTCTGCCCTGTTCCCATGATGCACTGGGCCAGGGACAGACTAATTTGCATACAGCCAGGTTCTGAAACTGGGATGGTGCAATGAGCTAAAAAACGGTGTTGGATCTAGCCCTGATCTCTTGACTGGGTGAGAGTACTCTGCTTAATTCAGAGACTCTGTCCATCACCACCCCTTGTTGTAAATAATTTTGTCCACCCTAAGCGTGGAAGGGTATACTCAGATGTGAGTCCCTTGCTCATTGCACCATCAGGATTCAAGCAAGCCGGGCCGAAGACGGCTGTAATGCCAGAAACCGGTCCCCGGAAGCTTGTTTCCTTCCCAGTGTAAGAATTGGCTTTTGTAGTCTGGTCTGCCCTGTTCCCATGATGCACTGGGCCATGGACAGACTAATTTGCATACAGCCAGGTTCTGAAACTGGGATGGTGCAATGAGCTAAAAAAAGGTGTTGGATCTAGCCCTGATCTCTTGATTGGGTGAGAGTACTCTGCTTAATTCAGAGACTCTGTCCATCACCACCCCTTGTTGTAAATAATTTTGTCCACCCTAAGCGTGGAAGGGTATACTCAGATGTGAGTCCCTTGCTCATTGCACCATCAGGATTCAAGCAAGCCGGGCCGAAGACGGCTGTAATGCCAGAAACCGGTCCCCGGAAGCTTGTTTCCTTCCCAGTGTAAGAATTGGCTTTTGTAGTCTGGTCTGCCCTGTTCCCATGATGCACTGGGCCAGGGACAGACTAATTTGCATACAGCCAGGTTCTGAAACTGGGATGGTGCAATGAGGTAAAAAACGGTGTTGGATCTAGCCCTGATCTCTTGACTGGGTGAGAGTACTCTGCTTAATTCAGAGACTCTGTCCATCACCACCCCTTGTTGTAAATAATTTTGTCCACCCTAAGCGTGGAAGGGTATACTCAGATGTGAGTCCCTTGCTCATTGCACCATCAGGATTCAAGCAAGCCGGGCCGAAGACGGCTGTAATGCCAGAAACCGGTCCCCGGAAGCTTGTTTCCTTCCCAGTGTAAGAATTGGCATTTGTAGTCTGGTCTGCCCTGTTCCCATGATGCACTGGGCCAGGGACAGACTAATTTGCATACAGCCAGGTTCTGAAACTGGGATGGTGCAATGAGCTAAAAGACGGTGTTGGATCTAGCCCTGATCTCTTGACTGGGTGAGAGTACTCTGCTTAATTCAGAGACTCTGTCCATCACCACCCCTTGTTGTAAATAATTTTGTCCACCCTAAGCGTGGAAGGGTATACTCAGATGTGAGTCCCTTGCTCATTGCACCATCAGGATTCAAGCAAGCCGGGCCGAAGACGGCTGTAATGCCAGAAACCGGTCCCCGGAAGCTTGTTTCCTTCCCAGTGTAAGAATTGGCTTTTGTAGTCTGGTCTGCCCTGTTCCCATGATGCACTGGGCCAGGGACAGACTAATTTGCATACAGCCAGGTTCTGAAACTGGGATGGTGCAATGAGCTAAAAAACGGTGTTGGATCTAGCCCTGATCTCTTGACTGGGTGAGAGTACTCTGCTTAATCCAGAGACTCTGTCCATCACCCCTTGTTGTAAATAATTTTGTCCACCCTAAGCGTGGAAGGGTATACTCAGATGTGAGTCCCTTGCTCATTGCACCATCAGGATTCAAGCAAGCCGGGCCGAAGACGGCTGTAATGCCAGAAACCGGTCCCCGGAAGCTTGTTTCCTTCCCAGTGTAAGAATTGGCTTTTGTAGTCTGGTCTGCCCTGTTCCCATGATGCACTGGGCCAGGGACAGACTAATTTGCATACAGCCAGGTTCTGAAACTGGGATGGTGCAATGAGCTAAAAAACGGTGTTGGATCTAGCCCTGATCTCTTGACTGGGTGAGAGTACTCTGTTTATATACTTTAACAACAACTATTAAACTTTTTAAAAATCATATCCAACACACTGACTACCACAATATAGTATATTTTTATCACATGAATATGGGGAAGGAGATGAGAGGAAACACCAAGTATTTGAGCAAAAAAGTGTCCCAATACTCCCAATGGGAACTAATATAATAATTGTAGAGATTTCTGTGTGAGATGAATGTCATAGGTTTGAATACTGGCAGCTCCTCTCAGACTTTCATCTTCAAGGTTTGATACAATGGATAAGATTAAATTGGTTAATAATTAACATCTTTCATCAATGTGAGAGACCATAGAAATCATAGTTATTATTGAATATCAAGTTACATCTGAGTTACCAACATAATGGCGCATCTACTACTGCCTCTGCCCATAGAATGTCATGATAGTTCTTTTTTTTAAGCAAGTTATGTCTGCTTTGCGGTGCGTTATCCCAGTGATAGTGGAGTGGCAGATTACTCATAAATGTCAGTCTTAGAAAACGACTGGGTAGCAGAGGAACATATGTGGCAACATTTAAGAACATCAGCAGGCTTCAAGCAGCAGAGGAGGACCATCTCAGACTGCTCAGTAGCAGCAGTCAACTTGCACCCTTAGCTTTTGAGTCAGAACAGAGGCTTCTGTCTACTCCCTGCTCAGATAAGTCTAGCAGCCTAGACTTATAACCTCTCTGTAGCAAGCACATTTAGGCTGGTCATCTTACTGTATAAGAACTGTCACTGATTCCTTTCAGGCAGTTATCTTTCCTTTATACATGTTACATAACAGTGCATGCTGGAACTTGATATTATTGAAGCATATTGGGACAGGAATGTCCCCTGCATGATGTTCAGTTGCAAGCCCGAACTGCCTGGTCATGTCACACACTAATCTTGTGCACAAACATTTCCCTAGGACCAGTCTTTGTCTATGAACTGGATGGGGCATACTAATCAAAGCCTCATAGTAACAGGACACTCTTGTCCCTGTCAATGGTTACAATTGTGGTGGCAGCATACCATAGATTGTGAATTAGTGACAGACATTTACCGGTGACTTTTGAATGTGCAATTACAGACAATTTGAGCTAAAGTTCCACTGATCATGAAGAACCCAGAATCCTGAATGCAGCCTGAGCATTGTGCAAGAGAGTTATACATAATAGTTAGTCATGCATGAGTAATGGAAGTAATGGAAGTCCATAGACTAGGCCAGAGTACAAGATGGAGAGGTTTCTTTCTCCAGATACCATATGTGTATTGCTATCATCTCTTAGATGGGAAGGATAACCACCAAACGCTACATTGGAGAAAGAGAAGACATACGTTCCTTATAAGTGCCAATATACTTGCTGATACATTGGTCTGTAAATAACTCTGACTACAGTTGCCATTAGGTAAATGGCATGACGTTCAGGGTATCTGTTGTTAGGGAAAGGATCTTTCGAATGGCCACAGATTCTTATTGCTCTTTTTGATCTCTATGAGGAGGGGTCGTAAATAGCTGGGTGTAGCCTGCTCTCACCGCTTTGTATTTCTGTGGTGGTCTCTCTACTTGGAGACTGTCCTGCTGGGCGCAAAATCCTTGTAGATAGAGGCCAGGGGTGCAGGGTGGTGGCGAGGACACATGAAAGGGGAACCGATCCAAACTGGTTCCACGGAAGCAGATCTAGAATATGCATCCTCTGCCTGTGAAATAAGTATAAAAATGGGAGCTCAAGACCTTTTGCTATTCATTGCTGTGGTCTCTTCTAACGAGGAGGATGTACTCTGCAGAGGACGAATGGAATACTATGCAGCCAAGGGTTGGTATCGCACTGACAGCCACGAGTTGAGGGAACATCTCCTAGAGTCGAACATGAAGGAGGAATGGCTGGACTGTCTTGGGTGCCAAGGCATCCTATCTGTGAGTGAGGGAAGGTCACTCCAAATGAGGAAGATACCGAGAAGCAGATCATCGATGGGACTGCTGTAATTAACTCTGGCATAGGACCTGTCTGACAGAGACTCAATAGGGAAATGCACTAAATGACTCAAGATGCTGCTGGATGGAGAGCTGCCATCTTCACCATATATCCTTCATTGCTGGCAGGAGCCTAGAATAGTGTGCCAATGCATAAGACCCAACTGAAGCCAGGTAAGCACCTGCTGCTGGCCCATGTGCCCCACAAGTCAACTGAATGAGCACAGCACTCCCAAGTGTGCTGTGGGTTCAGAACCAGTCCTAAAGATTACATGGCCTGAGAAGGGCCATGGAGACACCTCATGAAGAATCAAGGTCATCACCTAGAGACACTCTGTGCCAAAGTTAGCCCCCAGCATCTGCCCCACCAAGGAATCATCATCTGCAGGCATGTATTTTTCACCCCCTTAAGAAGTGACAAGTTCTCACTGGAGTATTGGAGTGAGCTGCACTGTGAATCAAGTAACCAAAAGAGTGCTGGTGCGCGCCACAATCAGCAGACTGCTACTTGGAAAAGGGCACACAACAGAAGTCTCTGCTTCTGACATCATGCTCCAATCAACACGCTGAATGAACGATTGCCAAATGTCTCTGTAGAAGACTGCAGTGTGTCGCTTGAAGGCTCCTACTGCTGGTGAGATCCCCTGCCACAGGATGGCCAAATGCGGCCTGCACTAATACTATGAATTTGATGAGAGAGTGAATGGGTCTAGGCTCGAGAAACTCTGTGCTAAGATTCAACGTGTGCTCCCTGCTCAGACACGCCATAGAAATCTGGGACCTCCTCAAAACTCACAAGCCCGACGTCGCCTTCCTCACAGAGACCTGGACTAATGCCAGCTATACACCCAACATCGCAACCGCCATCCCAAATGGATACAAGATCCTGAGGAAAGACTGCCCCACCCGCCTAGGAGGAGTCATCACCATCATTCACAAAAAATCCCCCACATAACAACCACCGACCCAGACAATGCCTCACCCACCAAGAAACATCTCCATTTTCAGATCCAGACCAACCCTAAAATGATTCTCCGCGGAAACCTCATCTACCGAACGCCTGCCCCCGCCTCTGCTCACCAACATCATTACTGACCGCTTTGCACCCTACGCCCTCGCCTCCACAGACTACATACTACTCGGAGACCTAAACTTCCATCTGGACAACCATGATGATCCCAACACCATCGCCCTCCTAGAGAACCATACCAACATAGGACTGAAACAACTTGTCTCTACCCCCATTCACACAGCAGGACACACACTCGACCCCATCTTCACAGGAGGAAACAGTTTCTTCTTTAGCCACACCAGGGAACTACTCAGGACTGACCACCACTGCATCCATTTCTCCTTAAGAAAACTCACCGCACACAAGCATGCGAGCCGCCTCCCACATAGAATTTGGAACAAAGCCACCAAAGAACACATCACATCTGCCCTCACCAGCACTCCACCCCCAACCATGCCAGACGGCAACACCATGGCAAGCAACCTCCACCGATGGATCACCATCTGCATGGACACACTTGCCCCCCTCCGGAAGGCTACAGGACGACACAACAAGAAAGCAAGCTGGTTCACCACGACACTCCAAGATTCCAAGCGCTCCTGCCGATGACTTGAAAAGACTTGGAGAAACCGCAAAACCCCGGAAACATGCACCGCCTACAATGCAGCCACCACAGCACACCACCAACTCATCACAGGCACAAAGAAGAATTTCCTCCAAGACAGAATCCTCACCAACGCCCACATCTCCAAGGAACTCTTCTCCATCATACAGGAATTTGCCAAACCAGACAGCGAAACAACAGACATCCCACCCTTCCAAGACCTCTGCAACACACTCAGCTCCTTCTTTCATCTCAAGATCAAGACACTCTACGACACCTTTGACGACCAAGACCTCTGCACCACCTCAAGTACCACCCTCAGTGACGCCATCCAACAGACCCTACTCACCTAGACCCCGTTCACGTCAGAAGACACCTTAAAGAGCATGAAGAGCATCCACTCCGGAGCACCCTCAGACCCCTGTCCGCCCCCTATCTTCCACAGGGCCACCACAGCCATCGCACCCGGACTAGGTCGAATTATCAACTGCTCCCTTGAGACCGCCACATTCTCCGATGACTGAAAGCATGCCGAAGTCAACCCCCTACTCAAGAAACCCTCCGCAGACTCAACGGACCTCAAGAACTTCAGGCCCATCTCACTTCTTCCATTCACAGCCACAGTTATTGAAAAGGTCGTCAACACCCAGCTTGCATACTTCATGGAATCCAACAATGTCCTAGACATCTCCCAATCTGGATTCCACAGCAACCACAGCACCAGGACAGCCCTCCTCGCCGCAACTGACGACATCCGCGTCCTCATCGACCAGGGCCAAATGGCAGCCCTCATCCTCCTGGACTATCAGCAGCCTTCAACACGACTCGCACCCCACATGAGCCACCAGACTCGAAGGCACCAGGATCCAAAGAAAAGCCCAAGACTGAACACCCTGATTCCTCACAGGCAGAGCACAGAGAGTCAGACTCCTGCTCTACGCCTCAGAACCGACAGAGACTAGATGTGTTGTACACCAAGGATCATCCCTCAGTGGTATTTTCTCATGCAACACATAAATATGACGTTCAAGGAGGGCACCCACTACACGACATGCCGGAAAGATAGCAAGGCGCACGTTGAATTACTCTCGCATTGGTATAAAGGTAAATTGATAATGATATATTAGCATTCCAACATGTACTTTTGACAAGTGAGGATATTTGTTTATGGTGCTTGTTAATGTTTTCTCACAGATGGTTCCCCTCTTTTGGTTGGTTTACCATGCCTCTTTTTAGTGGAATGTACTTCAAAGACTTGGACGCATCTGTAAGCAACACACTGGGCTTTGAGAGTTGAACTTTGCAGTTTGGTTAATCTTAGTTGTAACAGTAAGATTATATTTTCCTAGTGGTTCTACATGTATCCTGCATTCTGTCAATAGGAGAAGCGATTACACCGAGTCTTCTAGAGCGTTTAAGGGTTAGTAACCATGTTTTGGTTAACCACGTATAATGGTGCTGGTGACGGTTTTCCTCTTGTTTTCTCCTCTCGGCTGGTGGTGTACATGATTCACTAGGCGTAATGTATAAGCACATGAAGGCTTATTTACAAGCCCCTCGCGCCACTTTTGCATCATTTTTAACATGGGAAAACTGACGTATGGGTGGTGCAAGGGGCTTGTAAATAAGCCACATGGTTTCACGCTGTTGCTTCAGATAGAATCCCCTGTTTCTTTTCTATGAGCACAGGTTCACCACATACTGTTTTAATGTCTGTTGGAGAACACACCATTACATACCTTGTTTTAAAACATGTTTTGAACACACATGCATTGATTGATTCATGTAAAGAACTCTGATCTTGGTTCTAGGATGGAAATATTGCTTATACAGATATTTGTTATTTTGCAGCTCCCCTGACGAATGGCTAATACCCCGAAATGCACTGGGATTCGTGTCACAAGCTCAGCTGCATTTATGGTATTGTGTAATGCAATGTGATGTAACATTGTTTATTCTCTTTGAGCATGATGAATGATGTAAATTTGTTTGTTCTAATATGTTAGAAGGTGTGATAATGAAAAGGATACATCAAGATAAAGCATCCAAACAAGTGAATGACTCATTGTATTAAACTTTTGAAATATTTACTGTATTTGAAAGAACCACCAGGAGATTTAGAGCTGTGAACTTTGTGTTGAGTGCACATTATTTGTGTACCTTCTTAGAATTGCTCCTTCTCTCCTGCCTTTAGCAATCTGATGTCTGATAGCTGCAATCTAAGACGATTTGTCTACTTCCTGATAGATTGTGGTAATTTCGTGGGTGAGGGTTTTCTGGAGGTCCTCTTTAGTGTTAGGGTTGTGTGTTGCGGTTCCCAGCCCGCTCCCGCTTTGTTGGTTGAAATGGGTTAACAGGAAATCCAACCTTGTCCCTTCGGTGATCTATTAAGCTGCTCCTCCATGTGATGGGCGCAATATTTTATTCACCATGGCCCAGAAGTGTGCAATGTTTTTGGTTTTGGTGTCATGCAAGAGTTTTTCCCAGAGCCCCTCCTCCCTGGACATATGTGTTCCCATTTCAGCATTTTGAGCATGTTCATCTTTTGTTGAGGTGATGATATGAGATTTAGGTCTTAGACCATTGACGTTCCATGAGCAAAGGCAAACGGCTGAGTTATTCTGTTGAGGTGTCCCTTCTTTTTGCGTGTTTTGTCATTGGGAGCCTCCAGAAATGTTTTTGGTCCTTATGATTTGCTGAGTGTCACGGGTCACGGGCATTTGCTGAAATGGGTAATGGGTTTGGCTATGGCAACCGCTTCTTGCAGATTCCCATGTGGATGATTGACCCCGGGCTCCCCGACGCACAGACACTGGGGTTTTCCTGTTGTTGCAGCTTTTGATCTCTATGTTGGTGAATAGTGGGAAAGGATATCCTACACTGTGGTAGGGCAATATGGTTATGCACCATGACTTCAATGTTTCATGTTCGTCAAGCACTTTATTTGCAAGCGACAGTGAACCCCATGTAGCCTTGGTAGTCTCTCTATCCGAGTTCACGTCTGATCTGATAAATTCTAATGAAAGCAGGTTGGTTTTTCTTATGTCTCTTAGAGTTGGAATAGATGATATTAACTGCAAAATGTTGCTTCTCTTCAGTATGTTGCAGTTCCCCTTAGACTTGATTTCAGGTTTTAGGAGCATGGCGCATTGTTCTGTTTGGAGCCAAGTGGAATTGTCTGTTGAGAAATCTCGCACCCCTCTGTTGCATTCCTAATGAGCACTGGTTAGGTGTACCATCACCAAAGATTGTTTGCACCTTTGAAATCAGGTGATGGTTGCTGCGATGGGGCCGGTTCCTATCGGCTGCTGACCTAGTGGCCCTACTGTGCCGTCCGCTCTTGACACTTGACCCCCCTGTGTTGTCTTGCAGAATTGGAACTTCTGGATTGGGCTCATAGGTGTCTGTGGTACTTGCAGCCCAGCTCCTGTTATTTGTCTGTGCTGCTGTTAAGGCTGTACTTTCTCTGTTGTCGCTTTTTGCGAACACTCTGGGGCCCTCTGGGTCTCTAGTGGAGTCTCCCTGTGTAAGATGATTCTGTACATTTGATGGTGTGCTGGGCGACGAACATAGGGTCCTGGGGGAGTAGCTTGCTTCCCAGGGGGGTTTTAGATCTCCTTGTTGGATATCTGCATTTAAGCCTTTGGCTTCCGTGTTTGCTTTGCACTGCGGGTCTCTGCTGATGCAGTTTGCCTCCTGGCTGGGAGTTACTTTGTTGCTTGGTGTTTAGGGGGTTGGACGTAAGTAGGTTACAGGCAAGTTTAGTTTTTATGGGTAGAAAAGTGGAAATGTGGTAGGTTGGGTTGCTTCTGGCCTTTCCTCTTGAATTGTCGCCTTTGTTTGGCATTCAGGGCCGGCATGCCTCCAGCTTGGGATGGCATTGATCCGGCGACGATGACTTCCTCAGATGAGCTTCTCATGTTTCCTGTGTGTGGGTTGTTGACAACTCCTCTCGCAGGGCTTTGTGTTTTGTAGGCATCTGATTCTGTGTTTGGTCGATCATAGCGGGCTATCATATGCTTATTTTCAGATCTTCAACAAGGTTGGTTAGCATCGAAGGGAGGGAGGATAGTTTCTCAACAATTGGCCCACAGCCGCAGATTAAGCTTCCTTCCTGTTGGGCTCGTGTGTCAAGAATCCCTAATTTTTCACTTATGCCTCCGACGTATAGAGCCAGGGTCTTGAGGAGCTTTAATTGTATGTCCATATTTTCTGGCAGGTACTGTAGTGCCTCCACCAATCGTTACATAGTACTTAGCAGGGAGGCATACACGTTTATCATTTGCAACTGAACTGTTTTATTTGGGAGGGCTCTCCTGTTGGGGTCCGTATCTAAGTTGCCTTTGCTGCTTTTGTCGGAACTAGTTGAAGGAGATCTGTGTGCGGGCCCCTTTAGGGAGTCCAGAGAATAGGATGCCACCATGTCAGCCCATTCCTGGGTGTCAAGATAGGAGAGGACTTCCAGCTTGTCCTCCTGTATATTATGTGGTCCTGCCCCTCTGCAGATTCTAATGTGGTCCTCTTGGGATAAAGATGTCAGCTGCGAGTTTGAGGAGTGAAGAGGGGCCTGTGAGGGGCAAGGGGCAGTGTACTTGTATCACGTTCTTGTGCCCAGGCTTCCCCTGTGACTCGTTTTTGCTGTCGTCCTCTTTTTTCCATGAAGAGGGATTCTGGGCTGTGAGGGGAGAGCTTTGTTTATTGGGATGATTTAGTCATCTGTTCCCTCTCTTGCTTTGCTTCTGTGTATCAGGGGCCCATGTGCACTCCCTTCTGCTGTGTTCTCCTGTGCAATGTGAGTTGTGGGGTGCCTGACAGTGTCTTGGACCTGCTCCGCTGTTGTTTGGGTTTGCGGTGAGTGCTCCTCCTGCGCCGTTTGACTGGCTTGAGGTGAGGTAGAAGTCACATTAATGGGGTCCTGTAGGCCTTATATCCCACTACTTGATGAGAATATGGTGGAGCCTGCATCCTTTAGGAAGTAGAATTTGGAGTACATTTTGGGTTGGGAGAGGATCTTCCATTGTCGGTCCTGGTCTCCCTGTATTTTTGCAGACGTGCCCTGTATTGTTGGGTCGAGGGGGATTAATGCTGTTTGCTGCTTTGTTCCCTCACCTTTGATTTTTGATGTCTTCTTCTTGCCTTTGCCCCCCGCCCGAGTTCCTGGGAGGTTGCCTCCTTGATTTTCCTGACCTTATTGTTCCTGGCCCTCCCTGGCTGAGCCTAGTGTTTCCTTGGCTGCCTTGGTCTCCTTGATTTGATTGTTGTTCATTGTTTGTTTGTGGCCTTCTTTTTCCTAATGCCTAAGGCTGATGCCCAGGGCTGATCCTAGGGCTGCTTCTGCATGGTATCCTGGGGCTGCCCATATGGCTGTCAGGACCCTGTCTGTACAGTATACACTCAGTGGGAGCTGAATGCCCTGCAGTCCGCATCTCTCTAGGCCCTTGCTCACTTCAGGGGTATCTTCTGCTGTGCCCCTCTCCTGATCCTTGGCTGTCCTCAGCTGCTGCTGCTGCGGTCGCTGTCGCTGCGTGCAAGGTGGCAGCAGCAGGGGTCAGTTGGCCGAAGAGAGAAGGTGACATAAGGGGGGGGAGGGGGGCTGGGCATTCCACAAATGTCTGCTGGTTCAGTGAGCTTGCTGCAGAACTTGATGCCACTCAAGCCCCAGATCAAGCCTTAGAGCCTGCCGCACCTTTTGCTGAAGTTGGCTGGGGCAGGCATGGTCACATCAGTCGCCTCAGGGAGAAAGTAAACGGCCCATCGAGTCCAGGCACGTCCCTTAACTGTGACCTTGGCTGCCACTACTGCCCCAGCGGTCCTCTCTCTTCACGCCTTAATGGAAGGCGCAGTTTAATTGAAAAAAATTGCTCACACCACACTCTATCAGCAGGAAAGCAGCTGATAGGGTTTGGAGGAGTTTCAGATGATGGTGCTCTGCCTAAAGTATACGTTACATTCAGTAGGGAGATTGTTTCTAATGGGTGGTGCGTTAAGGGCGAACGGAATGACCCTAAAACCGTTCCAAGACAATCAAAAGGATTATCACAAACTGTAAACAGCAAGGCTCTCGCAACCACAATGCAGTGTGCAACATAAAAACAAAAGTGACAATAAAGTAGCAGAAAGCAGCAGATCTCTATGTTTGTGTTCTTTTTCAAAAGGATGTTTTATTGGATCCACAATCAGCCGACACGTGTTTCATCGTGTTAAAGTGGAGTCAACACGACTCTTCAGGGCTGATGAAATAAAATAAACATGTGTATAGTACATTTCACTGTAACACATCTGGTACACTTATCAGTGATAGAGACGTGCATGGAAGTGAAAGTGAGTTCCCAACAACTGATTGTTACGTGCCTAGTGTCCGTTTAGTGATTAGCGAACCATGCACATCCACACTCGCATCCTGGTGACGGTGGTGAAGTGCGTGGGTAACGGCTAAACCATTACTGTCTGTTTTAACACTTCGTTGTCTGTTAACATAAAATCCCCAAATCACATGATCTGTTGTCTCATGCTCACGGAGAACCCGCGTTTGCGAAGGATCAGGGTGTAAAAGTGTCAATTGCTCCATTCCAATAAACACACGGGTGAGTATATCGTGCTCATTAACACACTGGGTCTATGTACCAAACACCAAAAGTCCATGCAACTCTGAAAACCCCCATTAGTCGCAATTGTAGCCTACCTGGTATAAAGACCCAGGCATCTATGGGTCGATGCGAAATTGAATATGAGTTGATAGAAATATCTATGTTTTAAAAAAAAAAAAAAAAAAGTAAAAAACGGGAGAAAAATAAGAACGGGCAAGTGGTGTTGATCGCAGGGTGCAGTAAAGTATTGTTGATTATGGCTTACCCTGTAAGGATATTGACGGGTCTGTCAATATATTAAATACTTAAAGAACCCTGGTTCCGGGTTTACAGCTGTATTTGAACACAGCTGTGTTGGCATATTAAATCAATGTTGCTCGTTTATTCCAATTGAGACTGCACGAAAAAAGGAAAGCAAAATAAGGCTATATGAAAAAGGCTAAGAGGAAAAAGAAAAATAATAATAAAAAAATAAAAGTATCAAATAACCGCAAAAAGCAGTCCAATCCATTAATAGTCTGTAGTGTACATACCTAAACACGTGTGGGTGTTTAACCGTACCGGGAGGGGATCCGGAAGTTAAAGTTTTAAGGCTGGTTCTTGGTTAAGAATCTCCGTAGGTGAACGAACTGAATACAAAAAATACAAGAACGGAGGCGGGAGTAAGTGTATATCCAGAGAATGGATTGTGTATCAGAAAAGCAAGTACACAGGGTATTCTGTTCTTACCTGAAAATCGGTATCCCTCCTCTGTGTGTTCCCGGTCGCCGTGTTCCAAAGACGGACACGTGACCGGAAACCGGAAAGACTAATATAGTCTAGGTTGATCATGGGCTAGAGCGTGCTAATAGGATTACCGCGTCTGAACGTAACCGCCATCTTGGGTGTGAAAATGTATACTAGGGGTCGCGTAACTGGTGAAAAAAATCGAAAAATACAATACGAACAAAAACACCATTTCAGGTGAGTGCAAAGTTAGTTAGAGGTGAGTTTCTCTCTGTTAACAATTAGGTGCTCTTGCCGAACATTTCCTCAAAAAAATAATAAAGGATGAGACCATAAGTATACGTATAGATCCGTAAGAATCTATTGGTACGATCTCATGAATTCTTATTGAGTTTGTTTATATAGGGAACGGAAAGAGAAATTCACGAAAAAAAACAAAAAAAAAAACTTGAGTCGAGTCGTCTATTTTGAAATTTGAAATTTCACAACCAGTTCAGATCGCGAAAAAGAATATGCCTAATGGTAGAGTAATCCATGTAGGCATACTAACCATACCTAAATTAGAATCCTGAATCAAGTGGTCAAGTGTAGAAAATTTTGTGTAAGTTGATTCCAATTGAGTGTAGAGGCTGTTAGGTTGGATTGAAGAACCCCGACTTAAGCACCCATAAGTGAAGTATAAAATCGCACGGTGACTGGTGACTTGGCATTCTACATGTGTACATTGAGATCATTCTTTATATGAATTTATAAGAATACATGTCATAATGACAAATCATAAGCCACAGTTTAGCACTTACTATTGATACATCATAATTGAGTGAGACATATCATTGTGGTAATCCAGCACATTAAAATCATATGGTAAATGGTAATCAAAAAGGCTGTAATGGAGTCGTGACTCCCAAAATGAACTAATTATATGACCATATCTCCAATGAAGTCGTTCATGCAGTTCTCATTTCAGTCTAAACGATTTCATGTCTATTTGCAAATGTGTTATCATATTAAGGATAATTGGTTCATGTGCAACATTTATAGAGATAGTGGGGCATTAGTTCCCTAAAAAGAATTGAAGCTCTGGGTCATAGTTCAGCCCGTGTTCCACGCATTGCAAACGCATCCCGCACGTCGCCTCCCTACGTCTCAAAGTAAGTTCTCTGTTACCCCCCCTAATATTTGGGGGGATTACATCAATACCAAAGAAACGTACCTTCACTTCATCCTCAAGTGGTTGACAAGCTGCAATATGCAGCGCAACCGGGTATTTAGGATCTCTTTTTTGAATAGCCCGCATATGTTCAGCTATTCTCTCTTTAAGGGGTCTGATAGTACTGCCCACGTATATCTTGCCACACTGGCATTCAATAATGTAAACAACGTATCTGGTTAGGCATGTGATGTTGTGTCTGATTGTATATGTGACACCATCATGACCTTTGAATGTTTTAGTGCCATGTTTACCCCAAACACACAAAGAACAGAAACCACATTTATAGAAACCTAAGCTATGTGTAGTAAGCCAATCTAAGGCTGAAGTATTATGTGGGACCGTAGGACTAAGTTTGTTTTTTAGTGTACATCCCTTTTTGTATGTGATGGCTGGTCTCTCTGGTAACCACTCTCTTAGGGTTGAATCTTCAGTTGGTAGTTTCCAATGTTTATTAAAACTCTTAGAGATCGTGTAGTGTAGTGCATTAAACTCAGTAATGAGTCTAATTTTTTGGGTAGAGGATTCACTTTCGGTACGTTTCTTTAAACAATCTGGTCTCGAGGCGCGACGAACCCTTTTCTCTGCAGATTTCAGAGTTTGGAGGGGATAACCTCTATTTAGAAATCTGTTTTTCATGTTGGTTAGACAGTTGTCGAATTCTCTAGGCTCACTACAGTTACGTTTGGCTCTCAGGTATTCACCATAAGGTATAGCCTGTATTTGGTGTATAGGGTGAGAGCTGCAAGCATGGAGGACAGAATTACAGGAAGTCGGTTTCCTGTAAAGTTTACTGTGGAGTTCATTGTCTTTTACGTAAAATTCCAAGTCTAGGAATTCCATCTTTTCTTTGCTAAATTGCATGGTAAATTGTATACCCCATGTGTTGTCGTTGAGATATTTGTAGAAAGTAGTCAAAGAGTCTATTGTACCAGACCAAAGGAGAAAGCAATCGTCAATGTAACGTCCCCAAAATAAAATGGAGTCGATATAGGCAGAACCTTTAGGGCCCCAGATGAGATCAGATTCGAGGGCCCCCATAAACAAGTTGGCAAAGGAAGGGGAAAATTTCGAACCCATAGCTACCCCCTTCGTCTGTCGGAACCATTTACGGTCAAAGATAAAGTAGTTATTGTCCAGAATGATTTCCATCATACGTAGTAACATCTTCGTGTGAGCCCACAGCGAAGCTGGTCGGTTGGAAAGTGTTTTCTCCATTGCTTGCATCCCTAATTCAGGATTAATGCTGGTGTACAATGACACCACATCCATTGTAACTATAATGGTTTCAGGTTGCCAATCAATATCTGACATCATTCCTAAGATATGTTTGGAATCTTGGATGTAAGATGGTAAGTTTTTGACTAAAGGGCCTATAAAAAGGTCCACATATTCTGCTAATCTCTCTGTAGGACCCCCAATACCCGAGACAATGGGTCTGCCCGGCGGGAATGGTAGGTTTTTGTGTATTTTGGGAAGAGTATACAACCAAGGAAAAGTGGGTCTAAAAACCTTCAGATATAGGTATTCGTCGTCGTCCAGAAGGCCAGATTGTTTCCATTCAAGCAACAATTTGTTGATTAGAATGGTTAGAGGACCCATAGGGTTTTGAGAAAGTGGTTCATAACAAGAATTGTCACTCAGTTGCGTAAAAATCTCATTGTTGTAATCCACGAGATTCATCACAACCACATTGCCCCCCTTGTCAGCCTCCCTAATGATGATGTTCGAGTTTTCACTAAGAATAGAGAGTGCAAGACGTTCACCTTTTGTCAGGTTGTCCTTGTATTTGAATTTGTCATTTAAGTTCTTCATGTTTAATTTGTTTATGTCATCCAGGACATGCCTATGAAAATTATCTATAGCATTACCCCCAGATAGAGTTGGGGTCCACCTAGATTTGTTTTTCAGGCCACTAGCCTGGCCATAATCTGTTTCAATATCTAGTTCCTCTAGAAGCCTCTCCATATCATAAGGGCTTTCTTCTCTATCCGTTAAAGAAAGAAGCAGATGGGTTGCTTGAACATCTTTAATAGTCAAAACTTCTTTGTCACAGACAGTAGGAGAGGGTCTAGAATCACTAGCAACATTAGATTTACAAGCAAAATGTTTCTTCAACTTTAAATTTCGTATAAACTTGAAAATGTCAATTTTACTCTGACAGATATCACCAGTGGTGTAAGGGTTAAAGTTTAGACCTTTGCCAAGTAAGGAAACCATATCAGTGGTTAAAGGAAAGGACGAAAGGTTGATTACTTGAACCGTATCATCTGAGTTAGTTAATTCCTTTGTGTGCCTGACCTGAGTTTCCTTCGATACTCCTCGTTTGAGGTTGCGCCTGCCCCTGTGGGTTTTGGGTCTGTGGCGCCCCTGGTTAGTGTTGTTCTGTTGCCCTTTCTGATGCGTTCCATTTCTAAAAAAAATGGCATATTAATAAGATCAGTATTCTCTGTTCTTTCATTCTCAGATTCTATGAGTCCAACAGAGTTAAATGAGGAGGTACTCGAAGTCACTGAGCTAGCTGGAGTAGATCTACCCGTCTGGGAGCCTTGTCTAGATTTGGGAATCAATGAATCGTATTTTTGTTCATAAGTATATACCCTCCCATTTCTATAGTCAGCCTCATCCCTTCTGATTTGCCGGGCCTTCCTGGTCTTGATATCTGCCTGATGTTTAAGGAGAATTTCATCCAAAATGGTGTAGTTCTTGACAGTGGATTCAGGTTTGTTGAGATCCTTGATCTCTTGTTCTAGGGTGGATATTTCTAATAGAAGTTTAGCAGACTTTCGTTCTGCACTCTCTATTAATATGTCCATTAGGTTCATAGAATTCTGGTTAGGAGACTCCTCCCTCAGGCACACAAAGGAATTAACTAACTCAGATGATACGGTTCAAGTAATCAACCTTTCGTCCTTTCCTTTAACCACTGATATGGTTTCCTTACTTGGCAAAGGTCTAAACGTTAACCCTTACACCACTGGTGATATCTGTCAGAGTAAAATTGACATTTTCAAGTGTATACGAAATTTAAAGTTGAAGAAACATTTTGCTGGTAAATCTAATGTTGCTAGTGATTCTAGACCCTCTCCTACTGTCTGTGACAAAGAAGTTTTGACTATTAAAGATGTTCAAGCAACCCATCTGCTTCTTTCTTTAACGGATAGAGAAGAAAGCCCTTATGATATGGAGAGGCTTCTAGAGGAACTAGATATTGAAACAGATTATGGCCAGGCTAGTGGCCTGAAAAACAAATCTAGGTGGACCCCAACTCTATCTGGGGGTAATGCTATAGATAATTTTCATAGGCATGTCCTGGATGACATAAACAAATTAAACATGAAGAACTTAAATGACAAATTCAAATACAAGGACAACCTGACAAAAGGTGAACGTCTTGCACTCTCTATTCTTAGTGAAAACTCGAACATCATCATTAGGGAGGCTGACAAGGGGGGCAATGTGGTTGTGATGAATCTCGTGGATTACAACAATGAGATTTTTACGCAACTGAGTGACAATTCTTGTTATGAACCACTTTCTCAAAACCCTATGGGTCCTCTAACCATTCTAATCAACAAATTGTTGCTTGAATGGAAACAATCTGGCCTTCTGGACGACGACGAATACCTATATCTGAAGGTTTTTAGACCCACTTTTCCTTGGTTGTATACTCTTCCCAAAATACACAAAAACCTACCATTCCCGCCGGGCAGACCCATTGTCTCGGGTATTGGGGTCCTACAGAGAGATTAGCAGAATATGTGGACCTTTTTATAGGCCCTTTAGTCAAAAACTTACCATCTTACATCCAAGATTCCAAACATATCTTAGGAATGATGTCAGATATTGATTGGCAACCTGAAACCATTATAGTTACAATGGATGTGGTGTCATTGTACACCAGCATTAATCCTGAATTAGGGATGCAAGCAATGGAGAAAACACTTTCCAACCGACCAGCTTCGCTGTGGGCTCACACGAAGATGTTACTACGTATGATGGAAATCATTCTGGACAATAACTACTTTATCTTTGACCGTAAATGGTTCCGACAGACGAAGGGGGTAGCTATGGGTTCGAAATTTTCCCCTTCCTTTGCCAACTTGTTTATGGGGGCCCTCGAATCTGATCTCATCTGGGGCCCTAAAGGTTCTGCCTATATCGACTCCATTTTATTTTGGGGACGTTACATTGACGATTGCTTTCTCCTTTGGTCTGGTACAATAGACTCTTTGACTACTTTCTACAAATATCTCAACGACAACACATGGGGTATACAATTTACCATGCAATTTAGCAAAGAAAAGATGGAATTCCTAGACTTGGAATTTTACGTAAAAGACAATGAACTCCACAGTAAACTTTACAGGAAACCGACTTCCTGTAATTCTGTCCTCCATGCTTGCAGCTCTCACCCTATACACCAAATACAGGCTATACCTTATGGTGAATACCTGAGAGCCAAACGTAACTGTAGTGAGCCTAGAGAATTCGACAACTGTCTAACCAACATGAAAAACAGATTTCTAAATAGAGGTTATCCCCTCCAAACTCTGAAATCTGCAGAGAAAAGGGTTCGTCGCGCCTCGAGACCAGATTGTTTAAAGAAACGTACCGAAAGTGAATCCTCTACCCAAAAAATTAGACTCATTACTGAGTTTAATGCACTACACTACACGATCTCTAAGAGTTTTAATAAACATTGGAAACTACCAACTGAAGATTCAACCCTAAGAGAGTGGTTACCAGAGAGACCAGCCATCACATACAAAAAGGGATGTACACTAAAAAACAAACTTAGTCCTACGGTCCCACATAATACTTCAGCCTTAGATTGGCTTACTACACATAGCTTAGGTTTCTATAAATGTGGTTTCTGTTCTTTGTGTGTTTGGGGTAAACATGGCACTAAAACATTCAAAGGTCATGATGGTGTCACATATACAATCAGACACAACATCACATGCCTAACCAGATACGTTGTTTACATTATTGAATGCCAGTGTGGCAAGATATACGTGGGCAGTACTATCAGACCCCTTAAAGAGAGATTAGCTGAACATATGCGGGCTATTCAAAAAAGAGATCCTAAATACCCGGTTGCGCTGCATATTGAAGCTTGTCAACCACTTGAGGATGAAGTGAAGGTACGTTTCTTTGGTATTGTTGTAATCCCCCCAAATATTAGGGGGGGTAACAGAGAACTTACTTTGAGACGTAGGGAGGCGACGTGGATCATGCGTTTGCAATGCGTGGAACACGGGCTGAACTATGACCCAGAGCTTCAATTGTTTTTAGGGAACTAATGCCCCACTATCTCTATAAATGTTGCACATGAACCAATTATCCTTAATATGATAACACATTTGCAAATAGACATGAAATCGTTTAGACTGAAATGAGAACTGCATGAACGACTTCATTGGAGATATGGTCATATAATTAGTTCATTTTGGGAGTCACGACTCCATTACAGCCTTTTTGATTACCATTTACCATATGATTTTAATGTGCTGGATTACCACAATGATATGTCTCACTCAATTATGATGTATCAATAGTAAGTGCTAAACTGTGGCTTATGATTTGTCATTCTGACATGTATTCTTATAAATTCATATAAAGAATGATCTCAATGTACACATGTAGAATGCCAAGTCACCAGTCACCGTGCGATTTTATACTTCACTTATGGGTGCTTAAGTCGGGGTTCTTCAATCCAACCTAACAGCCTCTACACTCAATTGGAATCAACTTACACAAAATTTTCTACACTTGACCACTTGATTCAGGATTCTAATTTAGGTATGGTTAGTATGCCTACATGGATTACTCTACCATTAGGCATATTCTTTTTCGCGATCTGAACTGGTTGTGAAATTTCAAATTTCAAAATAGACGACTCGACTCAAGTTTTTATTTATTTTTATTTTTCGTGAATTTCTCTTTCCGTTCCCTATATAAACAAACTCAATAAGAATTCATGAGATGGTACCAATAGATTCTTACGGATCTATACGTATACTTATGGTCTCATCCTTTATTATTTTTTTGAGGAAATGTTCGGCAAGAGCACCTAATTGTTAACAGAGAGAAACTCACCTCTAACTAACTTTGCACTCACCTCAAATGGTGTTTTTGTTCGTATTGTATTTTTCGATTTTTTTCACCAGTTACGCGACCCCTGGTATACATTTTCACACCCAAGATGGCGGTTACGTTCAGACGCGGTAATCCTATTAGCACGCTCTAGCCCATGATCAACCTAGACTATATTAGTCTTTCCGGTTTCCGGTCACGTGTCCGTCTTTGGAACACGGCGACCGGGAACACACAGAGGAGGGATACCGATTTTCAGGTAAGAACAGAATACCCTGTGTACTTGCTTTTCTGATACACAATCCATTCTCTGGATATACACTTACTCCCGCCTCCGTTCTTGTATTTTTTGTATTCAGTTCGTTCACCTACGGAGATTCTTAACCAAGAACCAGCCTTAAAACTTTAACTTCCGGATCCCCTCCCGGTACGGTTAAACACCCACACGTGTTTAGGTATGTACACTACGGATTATTAATGGATTGGACTGCTTTTTGCGGTTATTTGATACTTTTATTTTTTTATTATTATTTTTCTTTTTCCTCTTAGCCTTTTTCATATAGCCTTATTTTGCTTTCCTTTTTTCGTGCAGTCTCAATTGGAATAAACGAGCAACATTGATTTAATATGCCAACACAGCTGTGTTCAAATACAGCTGTAAACCCGGAACCAGGGTTCTTTAAGTATCTAATATATTGACAGACCTGTCAATATCCTTACAGGGTAAGCCATAATCAACAATACTTTACTGCACCCTGCGATCAACACCACTTGCCCGTTCTTATTTTTCTCCCGTTTTTTACTTTTTTTTTTTTTTTAAAACATAGATATTTCTATCAACTCATATTCAATTTCGCATCGACCCATAGATGCCTGGGTCTTTATACCAGGTAGGCTACAATTGCGACTAATGGGGGTTTTCAGAGTTGCATGGACTTTTGGTGTTTGGTACATAGACCCAGTGTGTTAATGAGCACGATATACTCACCCGTGTGTTTATTGGAATGGAGCAATTGACACTTTTACACCCTGATCCTTCGCAAACGTGGGTTCTCCGTGAGCATGAGACAACAGATCATGTGATTTGGGGATTTTATGTTAACAGACAACGAAGTGTTAAAACAGACAGTAATGGTTTAGCCGTTACCCACGCACTTCACCACCGTCACCAGGATGCGAGTGTGGATGTGCATGGTTCGCTAATCACTAAACGGACACTAGGCACGTAACAATCAGTTGTTGGGAACTCACTTTCACTTCCATGCACGTCTCTATCACTGATAAGTGTACCAGATGTGTTACAGTGAAATGTACTATACACATGTTTATTTTATTTCATCAGCCCTGAAGAGTCGTGTTGACTCCACTTTAACACGATGAAACACGTGTCGGCTGATTGTGGATCCAATAAAACATCCTTTTGAAAAAGAACACGAACATAGAGATCTGCTGCTTTCTGCTACTTTATTGTCACTTTTGTTTTTATGTTGCACACTGCATTGTGGTTGCGAGAGCCTTGCTGTTTACACTCTATCAGCACCCAGTTTGCCTCGCTCCCCCCTCGGACAGCAAAGTCAGGGGTGAGAGGCGTGTTGAGGGAGGCAGCGTGAGGTGCGGCAGTGGTGTTGTGGCAAGTTGGTACTGCAGACTGGGAAGATCCAGGAGCCTGTGGAGGGCTTGCGGTGCAAATGAGAGCGATGAATCGGGTACCGGTGGCAGCAATGCTGGCAAGTGGGGTTTCCCTGGTGTGTCCACAAGCTGCATCTGGATCAAACCAGACCGCCTCTGAGGATCACCTGAGGCTCTCTCTCAGTGGCTGCCGGCTGCCGCACTCGCACAGTCGCCGGGCTGCGGGAGTCGTAGCAATTACAGGCTTCGGAGGTCCAGAAGCCTGTGCTGCTGTGTAGTTCCTACAAATCTATACAGGATCCGAGCATTTTGACAACATAAACTAAGGTGATTGGTGTCCAGACTGATTCCAGACATCCCAAAGGATATGTTAGTCTGTAGACCAGCTAGCTTACAGTGCCACTATGAGCTCCTCTTCCCAAGGAGCGAATAGTTTCTGGCAACTATCGAACATGACAACCCTGAACCCTCAGGGATCGTGGAAACAGTATAGTACTTTTCACTCAGTCACTCGTGTTTACTTTGTCTCAGAGAGATACACGGAATAAATGGTGGGGATGTTGGCAATAAGCATTTATTGAACCAGCGTCATTCTAGTATAAAATACGTGTGCTGCAATAACCATTAGACATAAACAGATATATATGGTTATGAGCAGCAGTAGAGTAAAGAAAAGGTAGAATTCTACCATAGTGCTAAAACAATGAATATGTTCAGGCATATAGATACATAACAGTAATAATGCGTACTCCTACGATGCAAACCCTAATTAGATGTACCTAAATGTACCTAGCATATATGTCGGTGTGTAGCCAAGAAACCCCTTAGGATAGAGCTAACCCCATTACCTGAAGTGGGAGAGCAAAGGACCCCGTCTTGGTCTCGAGATTGACACCCGCAAGGGATGTCAGGCCACTGCATGCTGGAGTTGCTGAGTGCAGGGTCCTCAGCGTCTCACATCAGCGTGTCAGCATGGCATGCTTTCTGCTCTGGTTTGTCGAGTGGAGATGTAGTGCTTATAGACCCAAAAGATACCCTTAGGGGCTCTACCTAAAAGTGTACTGTGGGCATGTCAGGCAAGGATGATGATGGAGGTGATCCTTATACAGAGTTATTATGCAGAAGATGGTAATAACGCTGTGCTACTGAGAATCTTCATGCATAATACATGGATTAGTTTTCTGAGAAAACCACACGACAGTCATGTAGCACCTAGCTAGGTAAAAGGTCAGTGTCAGACCCGTTATGTAGAACAATGGTAGGACAGATGTAAGTGAAAGGTTGTGTAACTACCTAGGCCTATGTTGGGGTACATTGGGGTTCATAACAGTGCCTTGAGCCTTGAGCCTTGAGAGTGAAGCGGTGGGTCAGATGCCAGGTGCCCCGGTGTCTGTGTCCCACCCGGCTCACTTGGATCAACTCTGCACTGGTGGCGCAGTCTGACTAGCTGGCGTGTGATGACAGATCCCGGAAGCAGCCTCCGGAGTGGCAAACTAGTAGTGACAGACTAGGAGCACATTGGAAGAAGAGGAGAAAAACCTGCAACCGCGATTTTGAGTAGGTAGATCAAGTGTCTTATTGCAAAGGCCTCTGAAGTTGATGGTCAAGTCTGTCTATTGGCAATCCAAGAAAGATAGAACCGTAGTATGTCCTCTACAGTAGCTAAGTTGCAAGGTGCTTATATTTCCATGATTTGCCAGGCAGCTACATGGTCTGATTCAGATAACTTTCCTAAACATTATAGGCTCTCAGAAGGACAAAATATTCATTGGATACATGGTTCTATCCCCTAAGAAGGAATATGGGGAGTTGAATTTGTGTTTTCTATAAAAAAAACTATTTCTATTCAGCATGCACTGCCAGTTGTCCGTGTTGTGTTAGCTTGCTAAATCTAATTTACTATGGATTCATGATAGGGAGGGGGGAATGGTATTGCTTAAACTACATACCGGTAATGGCATTACTCTGAGTGCTGCTCCCTCGCTGTAATTCACATTACCTGTAAATATTTCAAGCATGTGGGTATCCTGAAGTGCAAGTATTCCATATGTGACTATGATTCTCAGCTCCCTGTGTCTCATGAAGATGTGCAAAGTCCTGGTGGTCCTGAGGAAGGGTTCAAGGAAAGTTCCAACAGCAAACTAGCTGAAGGGGAGAAGCTCCAGCCTCCAAGACAACTAGAACTGGTCAGCAGCACTAGTTTCAAGAGGACGTACATTTTATAGTTTTTTGTGCTTATCACACTGGTGAAGGAAGATTATATTACTCACACCCTGGGGAGAGGATATATTCTTGCTGGTTTGTAATGTGTGCTTCCCCTCTGCGACAGGTCTGGAGGGCTGGAACCTGACAGGGTTTGAGTGGAAGTGCACACATGCTTTTGTGTTCATTGAGCACATGTCCCACAAGGCATGTGCTCCCCGATTACTGCTAGAAGCTGGCCCGGAAGCACTAGAATTGAAGACATTACTTCATATCCATGGATGCTTTTCCCCTGTGAGCTACAACCTAAGACTCTGAAGTCTCTGCCCAGAATGTTGCCTGGAGCCCAACCACAGGGTTTGTGGCAGAGAACAGAAAACGACAGGCGAGCAGTGAGAGCTGCGGTGGGCATTGTGAGAGCTTGGGGGCCAGAGAGTCCAGATGGGTGGAGGTGCAGACTCAGGAATATCAAGGCCATCTCACATTTAGAACAAGGAAATCACACAGTAAGTGGTTATTGCCCAAAAGTATGATTGGGCAGAAATCGAGCTTTCAAAATATTAGTAAGTTCCTTCATTACATCGGGTGTAAGAACACACCTCTTATAAGTGCTAAAGATGTACAACATACACGCTGAATGGAGCTGCAGGAAGCAGTCCAGGTCATATCTAATCAGAGAGCATAGTTCCCCATGATGCCCACTATGGCAGCTCTCTGTGCCTTTGGCACTATCTGGGCAAGGACCACACAAACACACTTGCCATTAACACGTCCACATCAAGTGTACGCTGTATGCACACTCAGTGACCACCATCATCAACCTGCTTCAACAATCAGCGAGTGAATATGAGGAGGGGAGTTGGAGCTTTATTTAGAAACAAGTTTGAGGCCTGAGTAGAGTTCCTGAAGGAAGAGGAGGGCAAAGTAAGGAGCCAGTAGAGGTATACAATTATATACTAAAGTTCACCAAGTAAAGTAAAAATAAACAAGGACTAAAACATTTCTCAGATCACAAGGAAATTAAAAAAAATGAGGACCTGGTGGAAGGAAATAATAAAACAAACTGAAAGTAAATTGAGGTACTGTCCTTATTTATCCAAATAAGTAACATTGACTGTGACAAAACAATTATTAAATTAAGCTCTTTAAAAGTAAGATATAGCTCTTAAATCTGTGCACTCGCCTAGAAATATATCTTACACATATGATCAGAGTGGAACTCATGTCACAGGATTGTACTTACTCTAACCTATTTTCCACAATATTCGTTTAAATTATGTATTTAGTAAATTGAATACTTGTACTCTTCATTACTAGATGGGTGTTCCATTACTCTGATCGCATGCAGGACTGTAATTGTAAGCCTGGTAATACAATAAACGCCATAGCAGAACCAAAGAAACAAGCACCTGTCATCTGTAAATGGCAAATAAAAGTGAACAAAGTTCACACCTTACCTTGCATTGTTATTTCCATAGTTTGTTAGGGAATTTCCAATGAGAATTTCTGCTCCTTTCAGCCTCTCAGGAACGTGAATTCTGTTGGTGATGGAAATGGCATACATTTTATGTGGTTCCAGTAAATCCACCCTCCACCAGGGATTAAGTTGATAATTTGTATGGGAGCAGGATCCATGTACAAAATCGGGATCCTGATTTCCATCTATTGCGTTGATCGCATCTGACATAAAATCTTGGCCGTTGACATTTTTAAAAAGAATACTTGACTGGGTGGCTCGCCCTCTCAAAGCCACATTTTCACCTGAAAGTCAACAGAACATGAGGTGAGACCCAGCAGTAGTTGCTTCAATAGGACAATCTTCATTCCTAAAACATATTTATGCCATGAAATAATTACTATTTATATCTTAGAACAGTAGATAAGGTTTTTGAAAATCAGTGGGCCTATGTTAAAGATATATTGCCATCATAAATGCAGTAAACAATCAACATTCAAGTTTAGGAGGTGATTGTAACAAAGCAGTATGACTGAGGACACATTAAGGGTATTTTATTATTATATTGAGTCAGCACATTCATATCTATGTTGATATCCAGATTGAACCAAAGTGACCATTCACAAAAAAACATTTTCTTGTTTGTCCCACTTCAATGACTTTGCACATCACACATTACCTTTACCTGCACCACCTCTAAGTGGTCTCAAGTGGTCTCACACTGAGCTCCATTCAAATTGGCCAGGGATATACTCCTACTTCCGCAGTTGAGCCATCTATCCCCTATTCAGGTGGAACAGCACAGCCAGTGTTCGTTCATTGAAAGGTCAGGGATGTCACTGTATCTTCCATAACTTTGCATGGGCTTTCTATGCATCACAATGTATCCAACTCCCTCAGCATGTCCACACCCACAATGTAAACCAGGGACCTGTGCATTGTGCTCTGCTGCTGCAGATGTCTGCAGGGTTCTTTGCTGATCCCGATCTGTGCTACAGAAATATGTTAAGTCTTTATTAGGCTGAACCCACTCTAGGCCTGCTTGCCAGTACTCTGCCTGCTATCAGTTGTGGGGAGAATTTTACACTATTTAAAGGAAGGGCCTACAACACCTTGCGTTCGCTAAAATTGTTTAACTGTAAAGGGTGTATGTTTCCCCATGAGTATAGAGTAGCATGTAATGCAAAAGTTGAAAAATATGAAACAAAAACAGCAAAACTTTGGTAAACAAATATTTAAAGGTCCATTGCCAATTACCTCAGTTATCCAGAGTGTATATTTTGTTTTCAGATACACACAATATATTTCCAAATACTTCTTTAGTGATATATCCTGGTCTGATAGACTTATGTTTCCAATATAATTCTGGTATCCTTCAGTACGATCGTTATATAGAGTTTGTCAGCTTTTAAGACTGATGTAGTCAACACGTGTTTCACCCCTTCCTTTTGGTCTGGAAGTCAGGGGTTTTCTGAAGGCTCGAGTTCGAGGAAATAACCAATAGTAGTTAATTTTAAATTACCTCTAGTAATGGTGGCAAACTATTCTGAGTGTATAGTTCTTAAGTAATTGTACAACACTCGTGATTAAACATTAGTATGACTTCAATTCAATTCAAAAAGCTTTTATTCGATTTGTACATACAAATCATACAAGCAAAATACATAATTGAAATATTAAAATCACCATATGATCTCTCCTAAAAGGGAAAAGAAGGCTAAAGTGCAAAAAGTGATAAATAATCATGTCACTTTAGGTCAACCTATTATTATAGGATACAAAGCATCCTTATATGGACAATCTGGGGATCAGAAGGACTTACTCACAAGGCATTTCCTGGGAACTGTACATTAAAATTATTAAAAAACATTCAGTACTGTGGCCCACTTCATATATAATCAAACCTTAATTACAGAAATTGATATAAAGTTTACAAAATTTAAGAACATATATATACAGACAGGAGTGTAAACGGTAATATCATAGACAATTCCTGGCAGCTGTATAACATAAGTACAGACAGGTAGGTAAACATTATTATAATACAATACTTTTCCTGGCAGCTGTACATTTTAAGATAAAAGTGGCCAAGAAGAAACAAATCTCCTCGTTCTCCAGTGAAGATAAAAATATCAATGCTGTTTGTGTGGTATAGATATTATATTTAATAAAAATTGGTTTGAGGTACTTTATCCTAAAAGACTGAAAAAATTTACAAAAAAGTAAAAAATGGCAACTACTCTGCCGAGAAGTACTATCACACGGACAGGGCATGTTTGAACTGGTTTTTGTGTTTGGAAAAGCAACCAAGTGATGAACAATGCCCAATCTAACCCGTGTTAAAACATACTGGTGAGAGGGGCGTGTCACATATACAAGATAGGATTGGAGTCCAGGAGCTAAATTTAAATCTTTGTAGAATTTCACGGTAACAAGGTTGCCAACGGCTTTATCTCGCTCTGCTTTACGAAAATTTAAAAATGTTGTCTTAACTTCTTTTTTTGAAATGGAGACAACCTTATCGGGCTCGCGGAGCACATCAATGTTAAAAAGAAGAAGATACCAACGATGGATGTATCTTAACCAGGATATACGTGAAGAGTGATCCAAACCTATACAGTCAAGGATAATATCCTGGGTGAATCGAGTCTCTGGCTTAGCCCAAATAGAACGCCACAACAGGAGTGGCCGAACTGCTGCTAAGTCAGAGATATACTCGATCCCAACTTCTTTATGAATCAATTGGATGGAAGCAGAAGGGGGGACACATAGCAGTCTCCTTAGGAACTTGTTTTCCTCCTTCTGCAGGGAAGTACCCTCACAGTGTCCCCACACCCCTGCCCCATACAAAGCAGAAGAAACACAACATACATTGTAAATATTCATCATATCAAAAATACTTCGTGAGCCAAGTTTGGAAGCAAAGCGAAATATGCTACTAGTAGACCGTAGCATCCTTAATTTTACAGCATCAAATTCCGCGTTCCAGGACCCACTGTTATTGTATGTTATTCCCAGATAACAAAAGGATTTAACAGAGATCAACTTTGTCTTATCTAGGAAAAAAGTATGCTTTACCTGCTTGGTTGCCTGGCCACATGACATTACATACGTCTTTGCTTTATTTACACAAAGCCGCCTAGCTTGGATAAACTGCATGAAATTATCAATTAGACGTTGTAGGCCCATCTGTGTTCGAGATAGAAGAACAGCGTCATCCGCATAAAGTAACAGCGGAACAGGTTTACCACCAATCAGGGGGGCATCTGCTGGGATGTCAATCAGGGTTCGATCGACACCATTAATAAATAGGGAAAATAGGAGCGGGGCTAAAACACAACCCTGGCGTATACCCCGAGACACTCTAAAAAACGGGGTACATTCACCAAGGGTCCCGTAGCGGACTTTACATGAAAGTTTTTCGTACAGTCTAGCTAAAAAGTAAACTATTTCCCTTGGGGCCCATGCATCGAGCAGAACCTCCCATAAAATATTATGGTTAACCAAATCAAAAGCGCTGCTCAAATCAGCAAAACATAAAAAGAGGTTGCCACTTTTAGCCACAGTATATTTACTAATTAAAAGGTCCAGATTTACGCATTGGTCCAGTGTACCCAGGCCTTTGCGAAAGCCATATTGGACTCTAGTTAAAATATTAAAATCAGTAACCCAGTCTTCTAGCCTCTTCAGCAAAATCCTACTCATCACCTTTACAGAGGCGTCCAATAATGAAATTGGACGATAATTAGAGGCCTCTGATTTGTCACCTTTCTTATGTAAAGGAATGATAGTCGATTGACCCCACGTGGATGGAAAATCACTTTCAGCCGCACAGTTAAAAATTCTCATCAAAATGGGGGCCCATAAAACTGTTTCATCTTTGTATAAATCCAACGGGACCCCATCGGGACCAGGAGCCTTGCCTCCTTTACTTAAAGAGATTGCTTCATGGCATTCTTCCAGTGTTATAGCCATTGGAAGGGGCAACCATTGATTTATATCTGATGGTGGTAATTCAGAGGTTAACCCTTCTGGATTAAATATTTTGGAAAAATGGTTAACCCAATCATTACATGCCACGTATGAGGTCAGTTCTGGGACATTTTCTTTACTGAGAAACGGGCTATTGATTGTTTCCCAATAGAGTTTACTATTCTTAGTCTCAGCAGCCTCCCTTAACTTATCCCACGCTTCAGTCTGTAATACCCTTTTCCTTTTATTGATAGCTGTTTTATAACTGGCCCTGAGGTATTGTATGTCCGCCTTAACACGTGGTTTGATACCAAGAGCCCTCTTTAAGTCGCGGAGGGCAACTATACAAGTCTTGTCAAACCACCCCTGCTTAAGACCACTATTGGCTGACGGGGTCTTAGTAAAAATACCGTCAATAGTCCTATTCATAGATACAAAGTAATCTATTAAGCGGCCAGAATCACAGTCATCGTCCAGGCAATAACTAATTTGTTTCTTGCATTGGATAAGGACCTCCTTCTGCTTAACTTTAGAATTTAGACCAGTCCATTTAATCCTTAGGCCCTTTGGTCTAGTAGGCACTATGTCAGTTGTACATTTACTACCTGGAACTAATGAGGTACCATGCCCCAAAAGGGTAACACGTAAGCTATTGTGGTCGCTAAGGCTTTCTTTATTTACGTACAAGTCGGTATAGTTTCCACTGCTAGACAGCAAAATGTGATCTATAAATGAACCTGCATCTCTGCCCGTAAATGTAGGGCATGTTATTGCCCGATTATCAACGTTGCAGTTTAACAGGGTCATGTCCAGCGTGACTAGCATGTTATTTAGCGTGGAACCATAACTGCAGTGTTGGAAGTGAGGAGAATCCTCCCTCACCCCCAAGTCTCCCCAATGGCTATTTGATACTGCATCAAAGCCACAGATGTTCCCATTGGACAAGTGGCAGGGCTGCAAATTAAAATCGCCGGCCCAAACCACCTCTGCCCTTCCCATCGAAATATTAAGGGCCTTAATAATTTCCTTTTCCAGAGGCAATAAAATATCCCCCCTAGTAGCATCAAAGATATTGTTATAAAAGTTAACAATAACTAAATCAATGTTCTTCCTACACTCCATCCTTATAACTTGGCTGTGTGTCCCCACAGTCGAACTATATTTGACCGTACAATCGCGCAGCTTAGTGGACACAAGCAATAAAAGGCCCCCCTTAGCCCTGCCCGAGCTGGATTTGGTTGCTCTAAGGCAAAAGGATGCATACCCTTCGATATAGATAGGATCTGGACACCAAGTTTCCTGTAATAGGATTAGGTCAAATCCCTCACCTAAAAAGCTGGTCCAAAAAGGGGTACCTAATTTGCCGGAAAGGCCAGCGATGTTCCAGGAAATAAAAGAAATTCCTGCTGGTTTGCCATAATCACCAACAACGGACAACTCCGACTGATTTACTGGTGGTAATAAGGCAGGACTATCTGCCCGAGAGATAGTGACTGGGCTTATGCTGTAACTAGCAGTAGTTATGCATGTGTCGGGGCTGCCCCGATTACCCGTATGCTGAAGAGGCGGTGGAGGAGTCAATATAGTGAGTTCGGCTAGTGGGGTGACAAGGGGGGGAGAACACCCCATGTCAAGAAAGGGCGTAGGAATATTTGAAACCAGTACTTCTGGAGGGCTGAGTCAATCTACCTCATCTAACACAGCATATCTATTTGGATGGGCGAATTGAGAGGACATAGGATCTTGGGAGTGGGACGGGTCCTGCCATGGTTGTTGCCACGGTTGTTTATCTAATTGTGATGGCAGGAAAGGTTGCTGCCATTGATAAACAGGCTGGGGTAAAGGTGGCGGAAAATGAAATGGATGTTGCCAGGAAGCTTTAACTTGGTGCATAGGAAAAGGTATGGCGTTTGGTAATTGCTGTTGTAAATTAACATAAGGTGGAAAATAAGGAGGTGGATAGGGAGGTGGATGAGGAGGTTGCAGCCAAGGTTTGGCAGCTTGCTGTGGAAAATACCCAGGTCCTCTATTACTTTGAAAAGTAGAACATGGAGTGTTGGGTCGTGCTGGCTTTGATAAAAAATAGGACAAAGGAAGTGGATTGATTTGGGTCGCAGGACCACTATTGGGTGCATTACATATGTAGCTTGCTGCCCCTACATCCCTAAAGTTAACTGTAATTACGTCCCCTACTATTGTTTTCTTGCTTCTGCCCACCCAGTCCCCCCTACGCACGGTAAGAATTTCGCCGTTCATGTTATTAGGAAGGGGTTTGTGTAGATGGAGCCATTGAGCACATTTGTTTCTAAGCTCAATAAACGTTTCTCTTACTCCCTCCTTCAATGGAGGAACAGCTGTCAACACAACGACAAAAGGGGAAACCTCTGGTGGTAGATTTATGGACCTAAAGCGCGCCTGCTTTTGCTTGGACCCTTCCGGATTACTTATAGGGAGGGATGCAGATTTAGGATTGGGTTTTCCTGCAACATCTTTAGCTTGAATAGAAGGGATATTAATGTTATCAGTAACAGGGTGTTGATTCACCTGAACCGGAGCCTTCTCCTTAGAAACCAGTGCAGTTGTTAGTTGGGCAAGGTTGTTCCCTGCTTGCGATTCAAGGGATATAACTGGGTTCCCAGGGGCTGCAGTAACTTGACCCTTATTTAATTCATCTTTTGGAGGCTGAGTGCTCGTTAAACATTCAGGTGCTAAATCTGTGGAACCTAGTAGCTGAACATGCCCTTGTCCCTGCTTTTTATGTGGCCATTTAGAATGTATTAACGAAGTAAGCCTGTCCACTTTAGAAATTAAAGGCTTAATTTGTGCTGCTAAAGTGGCTTCAAGGTCCAGTTTTAAATCTGTTACCATGTTTTGTACCCAGCATGGGATGCCTGGTGTCGTTTGTGGGGTAGGAGAAATTAAATTATGGTTCCTGACTGGTGCTTTTACTTTATTTTTGCCCTTCGATGTAACCTTAGGAGGGTTAGGAGCCCTTCCCCGGGGAACAATGGGTACGGGAACTGTTTCCGTATCGCTAAACCCGCTCAGACTCAGCCCCGCTTTGTCAGGTGACTGACAAGTTTCTAGGTCTGGTGTGACCTCCAGGTCTTCGGAGGACGGGTCTGAGTCTGATGGAGCAACCGATAGATCGACAGTATTAGGTACAGTCGTAACATTACTAATAGGCATGCTTATAGGTAAGGAGCAATTATTCATAGTCTGCGGAACAGGTGATTTAGCCTTTGCCAAAGGGCCCAAAGATGAGCGCCTAGCGTTTGCAAGGTCCATAGAGACTCTTTTTTCCAATAGAACAATACTTTGATCAATGGTCTCATGGACTCGTGAAATAAAAAGATCAATAGGTCCAGTCACCTGAGCTACAGCCGTAGCTTTTTTCGCACAACTTCGAGTTCTGCTGCGTGTTGTCGACATCTTAGGTGTTATAATTCTCAAGGGCAAAGAAACAGGGGTACTGGGCCAGGGCCGTCCTTTGCCGTCCTTGAACGGCCTTAAACGGCCCGCTCTTTGCCCGGTCTTCGCCCCGAGCTGCGTCCCGCGCGCGTCCCGCGTCGCGGTAGATCTGAGACCAGCTAAGAAGGGAGAGGTTGGGGGCGTGGCCGCCGGGGGAAGAGGCAGCAGCTGTGTGCAGCTGAGGCTGCTGGACCTCGCAGTCCCCCGGTAGGCTCCACGCACAGTCTGATGATGTCAAACCTCAACCTGGGAGCGCGTTAATCTCCACGGACTGTGGAGCCGCTCACACCAGGGAGGATGGGGCACAAAGCGGTGAGTATAGAGTAGCATGTAATGCAAAAGTTGAAAAATATGAAACAAAAACAGCAAAACTTTGGTAAACAAATATTTAAAGGTCCATTGCCAATTACCTCAGTTATCCAGAGTGTATATTTTGTTTTCAGATACACACAATATATTTCCAAATACTTCTTTAGTGATATATCCTGGTCTGATAGACTTATGTTTCCAATATAATTCTGGTATCCTTCAGTACGATCGTTATATAGAGTTTGTCAGCTTTTAAGACTGATGTAGTCAACACGTGTTTCACCCCTTCCTTTTGGTCTGGAAGTCAGGGGTTTTCTGAAGGCTCGAGTTCGAGGAAATAACCAATAGTAGTTAATTTTAAATTACCTCCAGTAATGGTGGCAAACTATTCTGAGTGTATAGTTCTTAAGTAATTGTACAACACTCGTGATTAAACATTAGTATGACTTATTTTCCAGGTGCTAAGTGATTATGTGCTGTTTGGTGATAAATAATACAGGCATTTTTTATGTTATCACTTATATCATATCTTCTATTAATTTATGCCTACATTGTGATCGCACTGGCATATGCTAACGTCAAGAGTTATAAAAAATACCTTTAATTAATTCTTTGTTTGGTTTCTCATGGTCACTTCTGGCCCATCAAACAATAATCGTAGTCCATACTCAGGCTTGCACCATCATGAAGTAATCATTAGCTTATGACGATCATTTCACCATCATCTACTAATCCTCTCTACAGAACCATATTTGTTCCATGAACCACATTCCATATGCAAGCGTATCAACAAAAAATGCCACACTAATATTATGATTAAGCCAATTTCACATGTAAACAACATAGGGGCATATTCACAAGGAGCTATCACCGAATTACCGGCAATTTATCGCAGCCAAAGTCGTGATAAATGTACCTCCCCATTCACAAGCTGGTGCTAACAGCCTACAGCACCAGTTTACCCGCGATAGCAGTCTCAAAAAACATCGCCATAGAGGACCCCCGCAACTATCGCTAATGAGATGCAGAGTGGCCGTTCCCGTGCCAAAAGCAGCAACAACACCACTCCTGAACATTCTCAACAACCAGCCAGATCAGGGATAAGAACACAAAACACGCAATAAGACGCGTTAGCAGTAGGAATTCAAGACCTGCTCTGATTTGGGAGTAAAGCCGGACGGCAGTCAGCACCACAAAAGGGAGACCAGCCCACCGCCACAACTGAAGAACGACAGATGCCATGGAGCCACTCATCATGCAGCCTGGACACCCACGAGGGCCACAACACCCCCCCCCCGCCACCCCGGACAACCGCAGAGGCAGCGCAGACAAGGACAGCACCCCCAAGAAAACGCACCTGCCTCACAGGCCCAACATCTGACAATGTCACTGTCCACTACAGGCTGAAAGGTACAACTATCCCACGCATCCTGGCCATCATCGCCTAACAGGCTAGCGGCACCAACATGGCAGACAACCAACATCCCACCCCACACCAAGCTGCTCCTGTTAGACCCTCGCACACCCCAATGAACACCCACCAGTGTCGAAGGAGTCCCACAGCCAGCCACATCCAAGTCACCCACACCTGTTCTGGACATCACCATCAACCTGGCACCCCAGTGCCCATGCGTACAACACAATGCGTATGAACCGCTGGAGACCAAGCAAGGACCATACACCATACCCGGATGCTTGCAGGTGTTGGGGGCAATCCACTGCACACATGTCCCACCTGTGCTCCCTGGATACACAGTACACAATCAGCGCAACAGGAAGCACACGTCACATATCAATGTGCAGGCAACATCAGAACACCGTGGAACCTTCACCAATGTTGCCTCCAAATACACAGCCAGTGTGCATGAGTCCTTCATCCTCCTACAGTCCATCATCAATCAGCTCCCCCAGGATGGCACCAAGGAGAATGCACAGCCCCTTGGCAAATTCCAAATTAACACCCCACGCATCGCAACTCCACAACCATGCAATACACAACTCAAGCAATGCACACGTCACTAAATCCCAAACAACATGCACAACAACATGCCCACCCACCAGACATGAGAGGACAACTTACAATGGTAACGTGGGCAAGCCATGTACATGACCAATCAACGACATGGCACCTCAGCCACACAATAGCCGAATGTGGGGGAGTTGGCAACCAGGCATGTGTGAAGGATGCAGTAGAACCATGATTGGCAAAGAACCCAATGCCAAGAGTGGCGGAGATGTGCTGGACAGACCGCAGTATGCAAAACACACCTATATCCATGGCAGCATACACCTCTGGTGTATGGAGTGTAGTGGACAGTGGACGCAACCATGTAACCCCAACCAGTGGGGGTGCTTGTGGAAATGTTGCCTGTTACGTCCCCCTCGTAAGCATGAGCAGAGTGAGATGGTCTGGCGTACGCCAGGCCAGCGTAGGGGAGTGAATAAAAAGCACATAGCCCTGGGCGTGGTCCTCTTCCGGAAAGCCCAACGTCTCTGCCAGGGCGGTGCCTCCCACCCTGCCACATGGCAAAAGCCATCCTCGTAAGTGGAGTTGCCTGCGATCCTGAGCGCATGCCGTACCCCGGCCCGCAGGACCACAAACCCGTCAGGCCCGACCCTGCGCAGCCAGGCCACACTAATCACCAGCCGACACCGGGGTGTGTCAAGGAGGGCCCACCAAGTGCCTGTGCAAGCTCCAAGCATGTGCCAGCAGCCACAGCACCAGAGCCTCCCGATCAGTGATTGATTGATTGGTTGAATGGTTGACACTTGGTGCCTCTAACTCTCTTCAATGTCCGCCGGCAACATGTGTATGAGGGACCAGGACTACCCTGCCAACCAGTAGTTCTCACATCCAGCACCTAGTCGTGAATCACGAATGGCAGGGTCCACACCAGTGGTCGCACAGAGAGGAGTAAGATGATGATGCGGCTCAGTCCGGACGAAAGCTGGGTGACAGTCACGGAGGTGAGGAGACACGTGGTGCTACTGAACCTGAACTACGCAGGCCAGTGGGGCCACCAACCTATGCCGGCAACACTCAGTCAATGGGCCGTGCTGACCACTGCCTAGTAGGTCACAGAGTCTTCATTTGCGAGGGTGGAGTTCATATCAGCATACCGGCATCATCGCAGACTGCATCCGCTCTCAGGACTGGTGCCACTAAGTCTGTTCGATGACAATCATGGACACTCTTTGGTCGCAAATTGGTGGCGTCTGAGTCGATGGACTAGGGGGTAGTTTTCATCCTGATGTAGCTGATACCAAATTGGTTGTGAAAACGAGGCTTGTGCTTGCCACCCCACAATTTGCTGCTGCCGTATAAAATCAAAACTTTTGGCGTCATGCCCAGGAGGACCCCTTCCACTGTCCCATGAAACCATCCGCAACATACACCATTGACATTTATGGTGACCCGCTCATGTCACATGACCCATCTGACTGCACCGCAAGTCACCGTCCCGTGGCTGGGTGCCTGTGCCTGCCGCAGTGCATCCAGGGCCACTGACTCTGTGCTAGTCTGGTCCGGGACACCCTCTTTGGAGATATTGGCTCTGAAGAGTTGGCCTTGGGATCATCAACGCTATTTCTCTGTGGCCCTGCGCTGAACTCAGCCTCCAGGCCCAAATGCGTCCCACCAGGGCTCACGCACCAAATCAAGTCCTGGCCAGCCCGGGCGTCCCATCACCGCAGGAGGCACACGCCACCACCGCAAGGACCACCTCTGACCATCATATGCCAAAGTCGAAAAGCTGGGCTTGACGGACTAACGGAGTTGCTCAGACCTGTCGTGGATGCCATGATAGGCCTGATACCATGCTCAGCTCTCCAGGTGCCAGTGAGTCAGTGCACCGCAGGCCATTGTTCGTTGCTAATTGAGTTTTGAGCTATGGAGAGGTTGCACAGCTATTTCACCTCAAACAGTGTGGGGGCCCTGAGACGTTGATGGGGAAGATGATGCAGGTATGACACACCCCACTGCATCTGCATCAGGTATCTATCGAAGGGACACAATCGAGACTTTTTCTTCACATGAGCACGCAAATATCTAGTGTCCCATCCCCAGTGCCCTGCAACTCACTGACACTTCTGTTTGCATGTTGACTGTCCTCTGGACTTTCTCCGACTCCCTTCATGTTGCTCAGCATTTGACTCTTTTATGCACGTGTTTTCTATTTCCGTTGCACTGGTGTCTAATGTTCAAGTGGTTGCCAGCACCAGACATTCTGTGCTGAATGGATTACACTCACGCCACACACATCCAGCACAGGCGTCACTGTACATGTGGCGCTGCCAATAAAGGGGCCGGGCGCATGTGCCCATAGCCAGTTCAACATGATATCTGCATGTGTCCTTGTGGTATTGTATGCATGAGGGCCCTGGGCCCTACAACATTACATTGTGCTGTGTACATCAGATGATGACGTGTCACCGCAGGCAGTGGGTTGGAGCTTGGACATGTAGCTTTGTCATCACCCACTCAATTCATAAGGGGAGTGGCCAGGGCCGTCATACGCAGAGCCAACATGGGTGTGCGAATGCTATTTGAGCTCCCAGCCCGTGGTTCTGTACTGTGAATGTGCATCTGCATGTGTCTCTTTGGCAGTCTGGGTCTTCTTAGTGGATTGGTGGCCCCAGAAGGGTGATAGACACCTACGTATGTGTCCTGGTTTGCATTCCATGGGTTCATCCCCGACACACACACCTGTTGGGCCACCTCCATTTGGCGTGCAGACACATGGCATTGGGGTGGGATGTATGGGTGGGTAAAGTGTCATGAGCCAGCTGTGCTTGTGGGTGCTTCCTGCTGTGTGGTCTGTTGCAGGCTCTGTGTCCTCCTCTGAGTAGCTCGGCTGTCCAGGTCCTGGTGGGGGGTTGCATGGGATATCCATGTGCTGTTGTAGGACATGGGTGTCAATGGTGTAGTGGTCCTCTCTGGCATCACTGATGTGTTGTATTCTGTGCTCTGCTGAAGGGTTTGTGTGCCCCTCTGCGATGTGAAGGGGAGGTGCGTATTGACTTTGTGTTGACATGTATGTTGGTGCATTGTGCAGGTTTGCATGCAGACTGTGTGGCAATGTACATTGTGACTGTTTGGGGCTGCTAGATTCTTCTGTGGGACAGTGTACATTTGGTCTACATGACGGATGTGAGGTTGTTCGCGTACATTTACATTTCACAGCTTCCGGCTCCGTCAGATGTAGTAGGCATATTTCTGTGCATATGCGGAGTCATTTGTGTCCTCTGTTCTGCAGTGTCGGCTATGCGCGTTGTTCCTCCCTGCTTGTCAACTTCCCGCGCAGCCGAGACTCTTGCTGTAGCGGCCCCAGGATCCCTTGCTCGCCGCTCCCCCAGCCACGCCCACACTCCTTGGCCACGCCCTCAACGGTCCTATAAACCATGTGTTTTCCCCGTTCGCGCAGCGGACGGGCGCAGCGGGCGCGCCGTTTGCGCACCGAAGGCGCGCCTAAGGCAAGCCCGTCTGCGCCCGTCCGCGACCGGTCGGGACCAGGGGCCACAGACCCTGCTCAAATCTTGACCTACTCCTCTGCCCAACTATCTGCACTTAAGACCCCCAGCCTTCTCTCTCCCTCACTCACTCTTCGTCTGGATTCACTTGGTGTCCTCGCGGCTCACTGCCCTTGTCCACCTTCTTTCTCCCCCCCCTCCACTTCCCCACCCCTTCCCCTACCGACCACAATCCCTTCGCCACCACTTCTATCCGCAGCCTCCGCTCTTCTGCTTAATACTCGGTCAGCAGTCAAGCACCAAATCGAACTTTCCAATCTTCTTTCCTCAGACTCCCTTGATTATCTCTTTCTTACCGAAACGTGGTTCACAACAGATTCACTCCCTGACCTCCTAGCTATCCTCCCAGACACTCACTATGCTCTCCGTATGGATCGTCCGGCGGGCAAAGCTGGTGGCGGAGTGGCAATGATCATTCGCTCAACGCTTAGATTTCAGCTTCTTGACCACCCTCCCATTCCTCACGTGGACTTTTTGGTTGCTCGTTCCACCAATCTCAATGATCCTCTCACTCTTGTGCTTGTTTATCGGCCTCTCCAGTCCATGCCTCAGTTTGTTCCCTTACTACAGGACCTTCTTGCCACCTTGGCGGTAAACAACTCTTCTGTAATCCTGTGGGGATTTTAATTATTGGCCCGACGACCCCAGAGAATGTTCTGCTTCCAAGGACTTCTCTGCCACTCTTCAGTCACTGAACTTTTTCCCTCACATCACCGTTCCGACCCATGACAAAGGTCACATTCTAGACCAAATCTGGTCACTGCGCCACCAAATTTCTCCTCCCTCTATCCTTCCCTGCATCTGGTCGGATCATTTTATGATTTCTTTTAATATTTTTTCTGCCTCCTCTGTAAAAATCCCTTTCACTAAGAATGCGTCAGTCCGCTGCTGGAGCAAGACGGACCTTGTCCTTCTCTCTTCTTCCCTGGCCTCCACAGCCCCTGATCTGACGGATCTCCCTCTTGAAACCCAAGCTAATGCCATCAGCTCTTGGCTTTCTTCCTCTTGTGACACCGCCGCCCCCCTAAAGAAAGTCAAATCTGTTCGGCCTCACGATGCCAACAGATGGTTCACGAGCGAACTTAAAGATCTCAAGCTCAGTCTCAGGCGCTCGGAGCGCCACTGGAGACGCAATTACTGTCCCAAGCTCCGCTCCAGGTACAGACTCTTACTGAACAACTATAAGAAAGCTGTTGTGTCAGCCAAAACAGCTTACTTTTCAGAGAAGATAGCTCTCTCTACTAATAAGCCCCGTGAGATCTTCTCCCTGGTCAAGCAGCTTGCCACCTCTGACCGCACAAATATCAGCTCCGTTCCGTCTCAGTCTTTTTGCCGCACCCTTAATAATTACTTTATCGATAAGATCACTGCCATCAAAAACAATATTCCCACAGTCTCCCAAATTCAAGTCACATTTTGTCCCCCTCCGCCTCCTGTCCTACTGGATCATTTTCTTCCTATCACCCATGATCAATTTCTTCTCTTACTTGCCAGGGTCAAGTCTGGCTCCCCTAGCTGACTGCGCCCCGGCACGAATTCTTCAAACCCTCTTCACCTCCTGCCCTGCACCCCCTCTCACTTTGCTTAACTCCTCCCTAGCCCTTGGATCTGTCCCCTCTTCCTTTAAAACCGCAATAGTCTTCCCTATCATAAAAAAACCTGGTTTGGATCCCTCTTCACCCCCTAATTTTAGACCCATTTCCCTTCTTCCCTACCTGGGCAAGATCTTGGAAAGACATGTGACCTCTTGTCTCTCCTCCCACATTGAGGAACACTGCCTCTTAGCTTCCCACCAAGCAGGCTTCCGCCCTGGCCATTCCACAGAGACTGTTGTCACTGCGGTTTTGGACGAGCTCAAGGGCAAGGCGGATCTCGGCCTACCCCAGGCGTTGGTGCTCCTCGACCTGTCGGCTGCGTTCGACGCGGTTGACCATGTCATTCTTCTCGACCGTGTCCGCGCAGCCGGCATTAGAGGTGCTGCACTTTCCTGGATAGCATCTTTCCTCCAGGGCAGAACCCAGGCAGTCCATCTTGCAGGGTTCTCCGCTCCTCCCCGCCCCCTTGTGTGTGGAGTCCCTCAAGGTTCCTCTCTCTCCCCTCTTCTTTTCAATCTCTATATCTATCCTCTTATTCTTTCTCTTCAGGAGCTGGGGGTCTCCGTGTATAACTACGCTGATGACCTTCAGCTCATCTTTGATTTGTCCATCCCTGATTCTCCCTCTTTCCTTAGTTCCACCCTAATTTTCATCTCGGATTGGATGATCACCAACCATCTCAAGTTGAATCCGGACAAGACGGAGCTTGTCCTCACTGGTGGTCCCACTAATCCTTGGTCCCCTTCTTACTGGCCCCCTTCCTTTGGCCCCTCCCCCTCACCTGTTCCTTCTGTTCGTACCTTGGGCATTAAGGTTAGCAATGACCTTTCAATTCACGCCCAAGTCAGCTCCGTTATTTCATCCTGTTTCTTGTCCCTTCGTCTTATCCGAAAAATTTCCCGCTTCTTTTCTACCTCTGCCCTTAAATCGATCATTATGGCCCTCATCACTTCCCGCCTTGATTATGGGAATTGTCTCTATGTTGGCATCCCGGCCTTCGAATCACGATGGCTACAGGCTATTCAGAATCAAGCCGCCCGTCTAATTTTCCATCTCCCCAAATTCTCTCACATCACGCCCGTCCTCAAGTCCCTTCACTGGCTCCCGGTGCACCTCCGCTCTCTCTTCAAACTAGCCTGCTTAGCCTTTCTGGCCTACACTCACTCCGCTCCTCTCTTTATTGCTTCTCTAGTCACTCCTTACACTCCGACTCGTACCCTTCGCTCCTCATCCCTTCTCCTTCTCCAAGTTCCCCGGTTTCGTAAATCTCGGACCGGTGGCACCCGTTTCTCGGTTTTGGCCCCCCAGTTTTGGAACAGTCTCCCATTATCCATTCGGTCTGTTCCCAACTATTCCTCTTTCCGCAAAGCTTTAAAAACTTTTCTTTTTCTCCAGGCCTTCCCAGCTTAGCCCTCCGATAGCACTGTAGATTCCGACTCTCCAGCGCCAGGAAGCCGCTTGGCCGCAGTGCGCTCTAGCAAGTTCCTTTTCAATTTCAATTTCAATTTCAATTTCCTCGTTGTCGTCAATGCGGGTGTACTGTTTGTGCTATGTGTGTGTGCTGCAGTGTGCCAAGGGGACCTGGGCCATGGACCTGGGTGATTGTGGGTGTGTAGTGTGCTACACCTCGTTGTGCATGTATGCCATTTTGCCCACTCCACCCGTCCCCCTGTCCCTGTTCATTGCACTCCCTGTTGATGTAGTGTCAGGTCCTCTCAAGCTGTGTCCATACTCTCTACTCCTTGCACCGTCTCCACACTGCTGACTGTGGGCTGGGATTCCTCCATCTCCTCGGGTAACGCTGGACTGCCACCTCCTGTCACCGTTGCTGCCTTCCTGTTGGCAGCGGGTTGGTGTCTGGTTTAGGTAGTCACGTCATGGCGGCACCTATTGGCCTCCTGGATTGGCCTCCTTGGCACTCCAACTGCAATCCAGGTAGTCTGCTAGTGGGTCAGTTGCTGGAAGTGTTCTGTCATCTCCGTGATGCTGGTTTTGTTTTCCTGCGGTCTGCACCCTGTCTTCCTCTTCCTCATCTCCTTGGCCTTCAACGACCCCGTTGATTCCTTGCTGGTAGTCTGTGGAGGTTATGAGGTTCGAGTGGGCCACTGCGCGTGTTCAGGGTGCATCCATGTTGCATTGGATTGTTTTGGTGTATTTTTTCTCTGTTTTTTATAGTGCATTGTCCCGCCAGACGCTTGGGATTTGCAGGCCTGGGGCTGGTTTTTGCAACTTTTTGTACCGCGGTTGGCCTCATTGTATTTTTTTTTGCATTTGCGTTTCGCATTTATGCAGCATGGTGTTGATTTTCATGTGGATATTTACCGCGTTATCCGGTGTCTATCGCATGCTACCACCTTGTTATGAATTCCACGTTGTCACACGGTTATTTTCCCACGATAGGCTGCGATATTAAAAGTTGCGTTGGGCTACTCTTGCAGTAGTTATCACACATTCTTGTGAATATATCCCATAGTATTAATGCTGATGATACTACACGCCTCCTCATTCCTTCTCCAAGTGATTTTATTATCTTTTTCCTTCTTTAGGCTATTGACTGAGCATCGTTGTTTTTGCTGTCCTGACCCGAGGTGCAGAGGAGCAGAGGAGGAGAGAGACTACATCTCCCATGGGGCACGCTGACCAAGCCCACACCTGGAAGCACTCACGGGCTGACCGGCGCCTACTTAACACAGCATCACTCACGCTGCGCGTACGCGCGCCAGGTAAAGCCCGGGCCAAGGGCGGGCCCATTTTAGCCCGTTCGAGGCCGTTGGGGACCGGATCGGGCCACCCCTCTTACTTGGGTCACCCGTATATCCATGTCATCAAACTGAACTGTAAGTACCAGCTGGGTCGCTTGACAGTCTTGCAAGATGTCTGTACGCGCTTGTAATAGAAGTAAGGGCGGGAATCAGAGTGGGTCCCTAACAGGGACACTTGATAACTTCATCACTCGGGCAAATTCAGTGATAGATCAAGGGATTGTTCTCATGGAGCGAAGGGTTTCACAAGACCTTGCCCTTGCGAAGAGATCATCTATGGGACATTTTGCTAATGCCCGTACCCCAGAGCCATCTTCACGAATGAATATAATAGAAGCACCTGTAACAGTTCATAACCATCCTACTATGCCGGTTCAGGATATCATCTCAATAGCTGACCAGCTTCAAATATCCACGTCTGTACAAGCAAGTATAGTGTCTAATTATAACTCTCCCGAAAGACCAAACACTAGACAGACACGAGGGAAGTTACAGGGTGCAATACCGAAGAGGAAGCGGGGGGCTAATGAACCCGGTGGAGGAAGGAGACCAAAAGTCGCCAAACAAGCCAGTAACAGCAGCTTATTATCATCGGATTTGGGTGATGTGTCTGTGAACCAATCAGGGTCATCTGGGCCAACATTGCCGCCTGTACCGATTCCGGGTGCTTCTAAACCTGCTGGTACAGCTATGGTATTGGAGGACTTTGATCTCGATAAACTTGGCTTTTTATTAAAGTCTTCTTTTAAATCCCTTGAAGACAGGCTTCTACAAATCGAACTACGCCTAGCCAAGATGGAGGATGTGACATTGAACATTGCGGCCAATACCAGGCTAACAGAGTTGCCCTCGGGTACTGGTCAACAGAAGGCTGTAAAGAGGGGGGGTGCCGCCTATGCCTTCATCCCAAGCACCATCTTCCTCAAGGGGGCATATAGTTAAGTCTTCAGCTCCCACGTTATTACCGCTGTTACAACATTTGTTGGGGATGCTGCCAAATCTACTGTCAAGTCTATTGAAACCCCCCGGTGTGTACCTGATTCTATCTCATTTAGGAAGTTGATAGTTGACTTACCTCCAGAATCGAGTCCGTACACTGTTGTCTTAACAGGGGTACCTGAGATGAGTAACCCCAATAAGGAAACATATATGTCCCTAAAAAAAAAGGCAACGTACTGGTTGAATAGCAATAGACCACTCCCTCATAATGTCACTTGCGAAATTAGGATGATACGCAGGGTGCCCTGGGTTGGGCATATGCCCAAAAATATACAAGGCGATTGTGTGCTCTTAAACTTCAGGGAAGGGGATTGGTCTTTAGCAAGGCATCGGGGTAGAGGTAGGGGGGCTGGTGATTGGCATGTGCACCCACGTAGTTTCAGTCAAATACATACACAAAACAGGTATAGTGGACTAGAGATGGTTGATTGACTCTTTTACCCTGGGGATATCTCCCCCGGAGTCTCGGACAATGGGAGTGTAGTACCTCCTGAAGGAGCGACTGAGGTTGGAAATGTTCGAACACCATGTGCCCCCGCCTCAGTCGCAAGGGTTAGTAATGTAGTTAATAACGTCCCTTGTTCTGGAAGCATACTGGGAGCTCAAGTTCCACCCCCAGTAGAATCCAAGGTTCTGGATCATAATGTAATTTCCTGGAATATTGCTGGGTTAGTCGGAAAAGTCAAGGATCCGACATGGATAGCTTTTATAAGATCCTTTTCGGTGATATGTCTGCAAGAGACTTGGCTGGTAGGGAGTGACATATTTATAGAAGGTTATAAAAGTTTTTTTGTACCAGCAGAGCCGTCACGAAGTGGCAGAGCTAAATGGGGATTGGCTGTGTACATTGATTTAGCACTGTCCTGCACCGCCAAAACATTTCCTACTTGCAACACTGACATCCAAGTATTAACGGTTAAAAGAGGGAAGGAAACTCTATCCCTAATTAACTTTTATAATGCTGTAAACCCAAAAGGGGATTGTAGACTTGTTGATCTGGGTAACTTTGTTAGGTCCCACTGTGAGAGCCTTTCCCATCGAATCCTCATCATAGGGGATTTCAAGTACACCCCTGCGGGAACCCAAAGAACACTGACATTGGATCATTGGGCTGTCATAGGATGAGGGGCCTACATTTTGAGCATACTTGCCGGGGTGATCTGTTGAACCAGCTCACAAATGAATTTGATCTAATTCCTGCCATGTCCCTGGCGGATTATCGTAGTTTTCAACCGGTACCTACATATAAAGGCTACATGGGGGATCTTATATTGATCATATTCTTCTCTCTAGTGGCCTCTATACATCCTTATTAGGCTTTGAAATTCAGGAGAACCAACACAGTGATCAGAACCCAGTTTGTATTCTACTGGGTGGCAACCTTTTAAAACTACTGGGAAAAATACAAGACGGTGGCACTCTTAAATGCACGGATGGAAGGCGACGCCTAAAGTGGGCTAAGGTAAACTCTGACCAATTATATGACAAGATTAATAATTTGTGTGCTACCATGTTATCACTGTGTGTGTCCCCAGCATCCTCCCCTCAGATGTTCTTCAAGCTTTTGATGCTATCGCTTCTAAAGTAGGTGAAATGTTAACTGTACCATCCTTGGGCTCTGTTCGTAGTGATCCCAAATGGTTTGATCACTCTTGCTCCAGGGCATGTCGTGATTTAAAGGCGGCTCTGAAGATTAGTCCTAGGGACCTGTTACAGATCAGGGCATTACGCAACTTATATATCAAGGCTCTGGCTAAACGTAAGTCAGAAGTAAAAGACGATGTTTGTCAAGATCTGATAGACCCCAGAATTCTTGGTAATAGCGAGAAATTCTGGGGTATTATTAACAAACATTTATTTGAGTCATCAGGTGATACCTCAGTTGGTGCTGACATAACTGAATATGAGTGGGTATCCCATTTTAGTATTATTTTTAATAGTAACATTCCACAGTCTGAATCCACGAGAGAAGTACAAGGAGTAAACCCACCACGTTTTACCATGAGTGAGGTTGAGAAGGGCATTACGGGGTTGTCAAGTAATAAAGTGCCCCCAGACCTTTTTAAATCAAGGGTACCTCTTTGGGCACCTGTCCTTACTGCCGTGCTTAACGCAGCTGCAGAACATGGCTGCCCAAGGTCGTGGGGGACCTCTACGATAGTGCCAGTTTTTAAGAAAGGGAATAATTAATGAGGAGACGATCCCGAAAACAAAAACCTTTTCATATTTGGGCGTCCTTTTTGATGACCAGATGAATTGGGGCCCCTCAGTCCAGAGGAAAAGGGGGAGATAACCCGGGCAAACGCGGCTATCTTTAATTTTGCCAGGAAAATGGGCAAACGCCCTATTGCTGCCCTGTTAAAGATCTATCAGGCAAGGAGTGTGGCGATAGGCTGTTACGGAAGTGAACTCTGGGAGTATGTGGCAATTAATGACCTTGTGGTGGCAGAAAACAACTTCTTGAAACAGCTGTTGGGGGTCCCGAGGGGAACTTCCAACTTAATAGTGCACGAAGAATCAGGTATCCCCTTTCTAAGTGACACTATTGCATTACGACCACTAATTTTTTGGTTAAAATGCAGGCTAAATAAAGACCTGCCTTTAAATCACCTACTCTTGAGAGAAGCTTTATCCTGGGATAATATGCTTAAAATTCCGTGGTTAAAGTATTTGAAAGATTGTTTTTTTAGTATGGGGCGTCAAGAACTCTTTTTAAAACCAGATTCTATCAGGGCTGCTGACGTAGAGTATGTGAGGAAAACTTTTTCCCTCTCTCAATACTTGCTTCGCGAAGAATTAAATAAACGTAGTGTTCGGAAATATGTTATCTTGAAAAGTACTCCGCATATGGAGCCTTATTTATCCTGGCCAACGTCGGGCTCTGATTGCCATCTGTTAACCAGGTTCCGACTGGACTTTTTCCACCTAATGTTAGCTGTCCCAAAGGGTTGCCACCGAGGACAAGTGCTACCAGCCTGCGGCTGCGACAATGAGTCTCCGCAGGATTTGGTGCACTTTTTATTTATTTGTCCTTTTTATGATCTACCTCAGAGGTTTTATCTCAAGTCCCTCCTTAAAAAAATGAACTTTTCCCAGGTCAGACCTGCACTTTGTTATTTGCAAATACTAAACCCCGAAAGTACTTTATTTGTGATTGGCTTTTTAAAATCTGCCTTAAAATTTACAAACAGCATGGAGGGTTGATTGCTTAGTACTGCTCTTATTAATTTATTCGCCCTACTGTGATTGTTACTTTTAATATGTGTTTTTAGATTACTTTTGTTTTATTGTGTAATTTTATCAACTGTGCTTTTATGGTTGTTTCTGCTTGAATAACCAAATAAAGATTTTGAAATGAAATGAATGACTGAGCAGAGATTAATTATTACAGGCCATAGCTAAATGTCCATTGGAAGTAAGCAGAAGGTTGTTACTAAAGCTCCACCTAAAGGCAGCATAATTGTGTTATACCTTCTGTCATCACAGGAGGTCCCTCTAAAGGCAGCAGAGTGGTGTAGTACTTCAGAGTATTCTTAAAACGCTTTATGAAGTCTGGAGAGGGATTCAGTATTCCAGCACATTGCTAGAGGTCCCTCAGAAGTGGCCAAACTGTGTACAGTGCCTCCATTTGTTAATAGAGGTCCCTCTGACATCACAGATAGACTGCAGTACTTTACATCAGTACTGTAGACCTCACTAAAGTCAGCTGAATGGTGCCATAACACAGTTGTTACTGCAGGTCTCATGCTGGTCAACTGTGGTCTAGTTTCACCTTGGATTGCATGGGTGATATCATTTCTAGATGAAAAGTTGCAAAATATTTTCATGAACTGTTCTTTATACTTTAGCTGCTGCAAACCACAGAAGATGGTGCAGATGGCAAGGGCATGGAACTTGGATTTTCCTCTGTGAGGGCACACGAGCTGAGGGAACACGAGCAGCAGGTAAATGCTGTGAAAGGCCCAAGCATCAGCACATCATATGCAATGAATAATTGGTAAACTTTCCCCAAGCCAATCACAATACATTGCTCCGTCTTTGAGGCCCAACAACCAATGAACAATCGGACCTTTCCCTGCATGTCCAAACCAATCAAACTTCTTCTTGCATACCTACAAAATATTTCCTCCAAATGGATTGGTTTCGAGCAAATGAGTTCTCAATGGCTGGCTTGTGCATTTGCAGCAACTATAGGACAAGGGTCTGTCATTAATGAATCAAGATTTTTTAATCCAGTCACAATAAAGACAAGGGTGGACAGTTTAGGCAGATGGTTACCCATGTGATCAATATAAAGCATTATTATAAACAGTAGAGGATCTTAAAGAATCATCTAAATTAGCATGTATACACTCTATAATACATTTTCAATCCTATTTTCAAAATAACATTTTCTCTTTTGTATGTTTATATTCTTTTGTTGCACAAAAATGATTATATTTTAAAATAACACCTGATAAAAGACGTATATGGCATTTAAATTCAGGTTTACATCATACTTCAAGTAGACATTTGTTTATCATGTGGGATGTGTGGCTTTTAGTGTGGTAAGTCTTCTTTTCAAATTGTTTTTTGTATCACCAATTAGTCTTTGCCTGGTGATGACAAGAACCTCATGCATTAAAGCTGAAGTACTTTCTCAAAAGTAGAATATTACACCCAATAGACAATACCCACTGCAGCCAGCTTGCAGTCAGGGTAGGGAAGTCTGGGAATTCCATGCCCTTCAAAGCACACCGTCTAAATTCTTCTCCCACCTTCTCAAAGGAGGGTACCAGAGTATTAAAAGGTGACCTTGAATCCCAGCTCTTCGGGCATACTTCTGGACCTGTGGATGCTCTACCTGGAAGAAGGACTGCAGTGCTGCTGAAAGGACTGCAACTTTGCTGTACTGCTTACCTGCTACTGCCTTGCTGAATTGCTGCCTTTCTGTCCTGCTTCCCTCTTGCCTGGGGAAGAAGGACAATTTGAACCCAGCACCAACAATGCACTCCAAAGGGCTAGTCTGCTGGTCTCCTGATCTGAGCCTCAGGTCCTGGGCCCTTGGAAGGGGTGCTGAAAGTTACCAGTTAGCAAAGTCTAAAAGTAGGTACTTAACAATGTGGCTACAAACTGCTCTGAGAACCATGAGGAGACTGGGACAAACCTGTTTTTCCTATCTGCTTGAGGTGCATTGCTGGTCAGATTGACTTAATGACTTCTCCCACTTTGTTCTTCTGCGCAACAGCAAATCCTTTTTAGCTGTCCTTCGTCAAAGGGGTATCTGGCCTTGTGGAACTGTCTATGGCTACAGTTCTCTGCCTCGTCCCACTGAAGATTTTCAGCCTCCATTTTAGAGACTAGGTGCGAACGTAGAAATCTTCACCGCGGCTTCAACCCAAAGCTATCCGATGACAACCCTTCCTCCTGCACGCTGAACTGTACCTTCTCAGAAAGTGTTTCTCAGAAATTACTTAATTCTGAAGGTAAGCACTGACAGAGCCCAATCCACCTCTTTTCTGAACCACGCTCCATTGCGGTCAGCCATATTTTCCGACTTTGACCTGGTCTTGTGCAACTATATGTCTGCGGTTGGCGCCTTGATCTTTTAGGCACTACTTTTTACTAAAAACTTTAAAAATTCATAACTGCATTTCTATTGATTGGATTTTTGTCATTTCTAATAGTCATTTTTTGTGGCAAGTAATTTATTGAAATCCACTCTATGTCTATAAATTAGTTTAGGATTTTTCTTTTGTTTTGCTTTCACTTTATTATGGTTTGTCTGCTGCATATTCATTTTACACCTTGCCTTTAAGTTAAGCCTGACTGCTTTTTGTGCTAAGTTACCAAGGGTTATGCACAGGTTAATTTAGTGACCTTTTGTGGTTCACCCTGCAAGGGATTGTTGGTGTTGCCTAACTGGGGTTCACACCACAGTCAACCAATAATCCCATTTCTCATGCCTACTAACCAGTACAGGTATGGGTTCATTTCCTAAATTGTTGTGTGGAAAAGTATTTTCATATGATTGGTGTAACAAAGGCCACCTCAACTATTGCCACATTCATTATTCCTCTCATATACTTGTGTCGCAGCTAGATGTCTGGGGTTCAGGAACCCAACATATAAAAACCTACACAATGCCAATAAAATATTAAGCAATATCCAGGTTTATTCACAGAAAGATGTTTTGCTGATACAGAAGGGTCTTTCAAAGGCTGCCATGCTTGATACAGAGAGGTTAATCTAACTGTACATTAGAAACGCCACAGCCTGCAAGACAGCTGTATCATATGTATAAGTTAGGTCAAAGCCATCCGTGGAACATATGTATCTATGTATGCATTTATATAGCATTTTTACAGCATAGCCAAAGACAAGCTTCAAGCCAGGCAGCTGGGTTGTGGACCATTAATGAATTGTGATGTAATCTTCTTTAAAGAGGTGAGACTTTTGTCATGTTCCTTTACATGCATACTGAGCCTCATTTTGGCCATAATGGTTCTCTAACACTCTGGCTAATGATGTATATGTTATGAGAGTAGTAGAGTATTGTACAGTGTTGCAATATGATATATAGTGTAGTGACATGGTGTATTCCTTAGTGGACTAGAGCAATGAGGTATACAAGGGAATGGCATGTCGAACAGTAGAGTAGGGTGGCGTAGACTGTCATGGAGTGGAGTAGGGTGAAGTGAAGTGTCATAGAATGGAGTATTGTCAAGTGGAGTGCCGTAGAGTACAGTGGAGGAGAGCGTCCTAGAGTGAAGTGCCATGCCATATAATGGAGTGGCGTATCGCAGAGAGAAGTTGAGTGGCATGTTGATGAGTGTCATACAGTGTAGTACAGTGGCGTAGAGTGGATGGACAAAGAATGGAATAGTAGCATAGAGTGTAGTACAGTTTAGTAGAGTAGAGTAGAGTAGCATACAATGGAGTAGGGTGTTGCACAGTGGATTGGATTAGAGCGAAGTATAGTACAGTGGATTAGAGTGGGACAAAATGCAGTAGAGTGGAGAATATTGGAGTAGAGTAGAGTACACTGGAGTGGAGTAGTGTAGAGTTGAATAAAGTGTCATAGAGTGGAGTGGCATGTCGCAAACTATAGTGGCGTGGAGGTCAGTAGAGTGGAGTGGCATAACATACAGTTGAGTAAAGTGTCGCTTAAATCAACTTTATAACAGCTCATTTGGACCATAAAAGTACACAATTCAAAACAGTATATATAGTTAAAAACATATAAATATTATCCCTGTTTATAGCAATAAATCATACAGCATCAGTTGTGAGAAGAAATGCCCAAAGCTCAGATAAAGCCAATGGAACAAAAACCTCAGGAGAAGTCCTAAAAGGAAGTGTCATACATTGGAGTACTGTGTTGTACAGCAGAGTGTAGTGGAATGTCGTACAGTATTGGGAAATAATGTACACTACAGTAGAGTAGAATGGCATATGGACTAGTTAATGTTTGTAGAGTGAAGCTGTGTACAGTAGAGTGTTGTAGACTGTGGTACTGTGGATTAGCATACAGTGTTATAGAGTACAATGGCATTGAGTGGCATAGAGTGGAGTCGGGTACAGTGGACTAGTGCAATAGAGTAGCATGCTCTGTCAGAATAGAGTAAAGTGGGGTGCAGTGGCATATAAAAAGTTGCGTACAGTGTTGTATAGTGGACTAGAGTATCATGGAGTAGAGTGGAGTGTTGTACAGTGGCATGCAATATAGTACAGTGTTGTTCAGTAAAGTGAAGGGGTATAGATAGGAGTAAGGTGTCAGAGAAGGGCATATAGTGTAGTAGTGTTTTAAAGTGGAGTTGCGTAGATTAAGGTAGTGTGTGTAACAGTGGAGCTGCGTCAAGTGAGTTGTTATATAGTACCATAGAGTAAAGTAAAGTATCATACAGTGGAAGAGAGTCAAGTGAGTTGTGTAACGTGGTATGGAGTAAAGTACAATAAAGTGTTTTAGTGTGTCATAGAGTAGAGTGGCATAAAGTGGGGTGTACTGGTATAGCGTAGGTAGTAAACTGTATAGTGGAGTGCTGTGTCCCTTAAAAAAGTGTTGTATAGTGGAACAAAGTTTTATACATCGAAGTGTATGGGCCTAGAGTGGAGTATAGAGTTGGACAGTGGAGTGTACGGGGATATAGTGAAGTAGAATGTCATAGAGTGCCCTGAAGTGTGGTGGACTTTTATAGAGTGGAGTTGAAGAGAGTGGAGGAGAGTGTCATACAATAGAGTGGCACACAGTGGAGTGGCGTACACTGTAGTGGCATAGAGTGGATTACCATAAAGTAGAGCAGCATACAGTCCTCAAATAGTACAGTGGAATAGTGTAAAAAAGTGGGGTGGCATAGAGTGGAATAGCATAGAGTGGAGTGGTGTACAGTGGAGTGGTGTAGAGTGGAGTAGGGTATAGTGGATTAGCATTGAATGATGTGGCATACATTGAAGTAGAATAGGGTAGAATCGAGGAAGCTGTTAAAATTTGGAGTAGTGTCTTATAGAGTAGAGTGGAGTGCTGTGTTGTACAGTGTTTGAAACTGTTGTAGGGTAGAGTGTTGTACAATAGAGTGTACGGACATAGACTCAAGTGAAAATTTGGACAGTCGAATGTACAGGGATAGAGTGGAGTAGAGTCTAGTAGAGTGGCATGGAGAGTAGTAGAGTTTTGCAGAGTTGGGTTATATAGAGTGGAGGAGAGTACACTGGAGTGGCGTAGAGTGGAATAGCATATAGTGGAGTGGCATAAAGTTGAAAAGCATAGAGTGGAGCAGCGTATACTGGAATGCCGTACAGTGGAGTGGTGTAAAATGTAATAGCACACAGTGAAGTGGCTTAGACTGGAGTGGTGGATTGTGGGGTAGGGTGCAGTGTAATAGCACACAGTGGAGTGCTGTGTAGGAGAGTAGGATCTGCTTACTATGGTTACCCCCACTTTTTGCTGGTGTTTCACTGTTTTTCGACTTTAGTCTGGCTGGGGCAGTGCTATCCAGGACCCCAGCCTAGCTGCTTCCTCTCTAAAATGATTTCATGTACTTTAGGAACACTCCATATTGGTTACTGGAGTACACTTGTGAGTCCCTGGTATATGGTACCTTAGATACCAAAGGCATAGGTACCCCAGAGGCCTACGAGGGATTGCAGCATGTATTATGCCACCACTGGGAAGCCTTCCAAAATGGCACCATAGGACTGCTACTGCAGCCTAGGTAAGGTGGTGCATGCACCCCTTACTAAGATATAGTTTACCTATATCTACCTTTAATCACTGACATATACCTATCAGTCAATCCTATGGCAGGCCCTATCAATCCTGAAGGCAGAGTGCCTGGTGTTGTGTGAGAGGGTGCGCATGCATGAGCAGGACCCCTCCGCAGCTTTCAGAATCTATTCTCTGAATCTGTTCTGTGATGCAGCCAGACCATATACTCTTAAGTGCAATATAACCTCGCACTAAATACTAACTTTGTAATGGCTGCATGGAAACATGGTGTGTTTGGTGTCAAACACTTTGGAATCCTACCCCCTCCCCCCCGTCAGTCCTGGTGGCGGGGTAGAATTCCACCCTTCTAGAGGGAGAAGACATGTACACACTGGTCTGCCAGGTAATAGTTTAAACGAGCCCTGGCATCACAAAATGGATGTCACAGACACAGGTCTGACCTCCCGCTGCTGGACGAAACTCCGGCAGGGGAGGCCTGGATAATGGGTTTCCTGTCACAGGGAGGTGTAACCACCTCCCAGACAGGCTTTAGTGTATTGGGGCTGGGTGGGTGCATTCAGAGAATGCTTTTCAAACAGTGCTGGGGGCGCACTTGGTGTCCCTGTGCATACCCCAGTTCAAACCGGTTGCAGGGGCATTCAGCCCCTGCTCTGGCACGAAACTGGACAAAGGAAATGGGTGTAATCACCCCTCTTTCCTGACCCGCCCATAGGTGGGTCCCCAGACTATGTCTAACCCCTTTTCTTAGTATAAGTAAGGGACCCCAGTACTTAGTACTTAGTACTTTACATTATACCTGGACGAAACTCTGAAGCTGAATCCTGGAACTTCAACACACTATATCGACTAGAGGACTGAAGAATCTTCCTTTGGGTTAAGGAGTGACTCTCCTGTTCAAACAGGCACCAAAGAAGCATCTTGCTGGTCTGCATTTCCAAAGCTCCCATCAGACGCCGAAGTATTTGCGACTCAGGACAAAGACTTCCGGAATTCTTAGAGGCCGACACAAGATCCCAGCAAAGCTGAGACCTGCAGCTCTCAGGAGTGACTTGGAACCGGAATTCCTGGGCACTGTGCTCATTTGCAAGTGCATCAACTTCCTGAGCTTTCCCGAAGTTGTGCATTGGGGTACTTATGGAACAAGCCCTGAGCACAATCTGCACCAAAGTTTGTGAGCCTACACTCCACGAGAGTGCCGTGAGCCCGCTTCTAGCATTTCTGCTCGAGGCCTCTTTGCAATCCCTGGTCCATCAACTGGTGGGTCCCCACGAAGGTAACTGTACTTTCCTTTGGGCTTCCCAGGTAGCTCTAGACGTGCCCCGACTCCCCACCCAGTGGTGAGTCCCTCACACTTTGCTGGTCTGCACCAAAGCCAATCTCTGCTTTCTGCGTGGGTTGCTGTTGCCGAGGCTTGTTGAGTCCAATCCGGAAACCGACACCGCAGCACTCGACATCCTTTGTAGCACAGCTTGAATCCAGCACCTGATTTTCATCGACACCTCCTGGTCCTTGTGGCTGAAGAGTCAAGCTTCACCTTCTTCACCTGAAATCACCCGACATCGGTGGGCATCCGCTAAACGTCTCCCTGGTCACTGGCTAGTGACCCAGACTCTTTCCCATCTGCTTTCAGGTTCTTATCTTCCTTGATCCAGGCATGGATCCATCCAGACACTTTCGACTTGGACGCAGCAGCACTTTGCAGCAGATCACCATTGAAAACGACGATGAAGCCCGACACGAAAAGACACCTATGCACCCGGCTTCCCTGGGTAAGGTAACTCAAGTACTCCAGTGTTCCCGTGGGTGTTGACACTAGAACCTCCTAATCCTAAAGGGGTTTGCTCCAAGTCTTCTTCTAAGTGTCTTTAACCTTTGAATTCCCAACCGCGACTTTCCCCACAGAAGTTAATGGTGATGCGTGGCTGTGTTTAGACACTGCACGCGTCCCCCTTGGGTCCCCTGTGTAACTACCTTGGGTGGTTCCTGGTGGCCCGAGCGATTCTAAAGGCTCTAGTCCTTGTATCTATGTAAGTTGCGGTTATTATACCACTTTATTAATATATGGTTTGGTACGCCCCTAGGGCTCAACGTATATTGTGCTAATTTACTGTGTGCTCATTAAGTTTCCTGAATGTACTTTTGCCTCTAGTCTCATAAAGAGACTAGAGGGATGTGTTTAGAAGAAATATATATATTTTATGTATATACCTGGTGTGGTTCTCCTTTCATTTGGTCATTCATGAGATTATAGACTGGTAAAAGAAGCTGCTTTACATTCCTTCAAGACTTAGCCTGAAGGCCGCTCTCCACAGCTACCACTCGGATAGCTTTCTATTAAGGTTGTCTTTAACCTACCATCAATAAGGGTCATTTGGACTGGTGAAAGGTGCCCAATAGCATAGTGGACAGCATATGCCAAGCCAACTTCTCACATGCTGTACAGTGGAGTATGGTAGGGTGGTATACCATAGAGTAGAGGGGCAAAGATTGAAGTTATGTACAGTGTAATACCATAGAATGGAGTGGAGTGCAGTAGAATAGCATGAAGTGGAGTACAGTGGAGTGGGATAGTGTGAAACAGCATAGAGTAGAATACCATAGAGTGAAGTGGCATAAAGTGGAGTGGTGTAGACTGAGTGCCAGTGGAGTCAGTAAGAGTGAAATAGCATATAAAGTAGTCTGGAGTGCCAATTAATTGACTAACATAGAATGAAGTGACTAAGGGTGGAGTGGTGTACACTGGAGTAGCATAAAATGGAGTGGCATTCAGTGGAATAGTGTAGAGTGGAGTGTTGTACAGTAAAGTGGCATAGACTAGAATAGCATATAGTGGAGTAGCGTACAGTACAGTGGTGTACAGTGAAGTCTGTAGCCTGGAGTGGCGTACACTAAAATGGGGTAGAGTGTAATAGCATATGGTGGAGTTGCGCTGAAAAGAATAGCATAGATGGGAGTGGGATAGAATGCAGTGGCATAGATTGGAATAGCATAGAGTTGAGTGTCATACAGTGGAATACCATATATATTGGAGTAGTCTATAGAGGAGTGGAGGCCATTGGAGTGGCGTAACCTGAAGAAGGCGTAGAGAGGAGTTGCAAACACTGTAATAGAGTAGAGTGGAGTTGTCAAAAGTCTAATAGTGTAGAGTGAAGTGGTTCAGAGCCAAGGGGTGTACAGTGGAGTGTTGTAGAGTGTAATAAAGTATAGTAGAGTAGCTTATAGTGGAGTGGCGTATAATGGAGTGATGTAGACTGGAGCGGCGCACACTCATGTGGGGTAGAGTGTAATAGTATACAGTGGAGTGGCATATATTGGAGTGGGGTCCAAACGAATTGCGTAGAATGAAGTGCCATAGAGTGGAGGGCCATACACTGGACTGGTGTAGAATGGAGTAGCGTACAGTGGGGCGGCATACAGTGTAAAAGCATAGAATGAAGGGTTATAGAGTGCATTAGCATACATTGGAATAAAGGAGAGTGGAACATTGTACAGCAGAATGGCATAGAGTGAAATAGCGTATAGTGGTGTAGCATCCGGTAGAGTTGCATACAGTGGAGTAACGTAGATTGGAGTGGCGTACATTGGTGTTGTGTACAGTGTAATAGTGTAGAATAGAGTGGCGTAGAGTGGAGTTTCATACAGTGGAGGGACGTATAGTAAAGTGGCCACAGCAGGGTGGCTTACGGATGTATGTGAGACTGAGCAGCTATGTAGGGTCCGGCGTGCAGAGTCATGCAAGACAGTAAATTGTGCTGCCTCACGTTTCTCCAAAATTACCAATCAACGCAGGACCATGCATGGTGGCCTTGCACTCCTTTATAGATCTGAATAAAGTATTGCATTGCCCATGCAACACTATGAGTGATGCAAGGGTACCACAATCCAGTAACACAGCTAGGCCTTAGTTATAGTTTGGGCCGGTATACTTTGCAGTATACAGTAGTATATGATAGTGGCAAGCCAGTATATAATTGAGTAATGGCTGTTTTTCAAGAATGAAAAAGCAGCCATATTGTTTTTACTACTCTTTGGCTGTGTTCAACGTTAGGGCCTTAGATCTGGGTAAGTAGTAAGTCCCTACCTATTACCACTTTATTCCATACCTAATATTAAAGTGGTAATAGGTAGGGAAATGTATTCATATATTTTTTCTATATTTTTAAATAAGATTACGTCCATGTATCACAAACAACTGTGAAATTCCGCAAAAGTACTACCGTGACAGATATCACTAGGTTTAAATGCCCCATAAGAAAATAACTATCCTGATTAACTACAGTACCCAAACAGCAGCATCTCTGCACCATAATGTATAATTCTAGTCAGCCGTTTTCGTGCTATATCAAATACAATAGTCTCTGGAAAATGCATTGATGGAAAAACGTGTTTTGGCCCCCTTTTATCTTCGTAGCCCAAAAATGAATCACCTCAAACATTTACATAATCTCAAACTGTAGAAAATGCTATGGTCTGGAAAGTTTTTGGGTGATTCGTCAAACGGGTGGAACATTATTAGGGAGCTAATATCCAAGGAATTCCTTTCTTTGGGAATGCTAAGTATAATTACAGAGTGGCAATCAGATTTAATGTGATTTCTATTTGTTATGTATTTTGCTTATTGGTTTTCATAAACATTAGGCCGTAAATGTGCCTTTTAGTTGTTTGTGTTTTAATTCTGAAACTTTACATATGCAGTCTAGTTTGTTTTTGGGGCTTCCTTGCTACCTTTAGTAGGATTGTGCTGCACCTAAAGCCCATAGTAAATGAAAGGCAATCATTGCTATAAAAGATTTTTGTTCCTAATGGCCATTTATCATGTCTTCCATTTGGGGGCCAATTCCAATCTTGATCGGAAGGTCCCCGAACGTGATCTGGCTGTAAAAAAAATGAGCCTTATGCGTGTTCTCCGCCCGACAGCAAGTACAATGCAATAAAAGCAAAATCGCCGACCGAATCGTTTCCGGGTCCGAACTGCTCCGTACTCCTCGTCTGTAAGCAAATCGTGCAGAGCAATGGAGGCGAATTCCGACCGAGCCAGTACGATGCACGTGTCGGCCAGCTGGCTCGCAAAATGTCTGGGAAGCTGCCTATGGGGGTCCGCCTCAGACACCCTGTCAACCGCATCCTTACGACCCGGACACAGGGGGAGACCCAAGGGTCTCCCAAACACAGGCATGTATGGTGCGGATGGTACCCATGCGTACTCACTGTAGGGGGCACCCTTGTGCAAGACATACCCATTCAGTCAATGGGAGCCCATGTACGCGTGGTACGACCGGCTCCCATTGACTTCAATGGGAGTCAGACCGAACCGAGTCCGGCAGCATGCGGCTGCATCGTACTCACTCGGTCGGAATGCAGGAGTCTGACTCGGTCGGAAAAACACTCTGGATCTGGCTCGGTCTCAGAGCTTACCGACCCAGATTGGAATCGGCCCCATAGTAGTTTGTGTATCTCACTGCTTGGTCACTTTTCCATTTCATGCACAGGAGTACATAATGAAGATGATTTTTGTTTGTTTGGAGCAGATTTATTTTGTGTTATGTATTTGTTTATAGGTTCTATTAGCATGTGGCCATAATGGGTCTTTCAGTTGTTCATCTAAGTATATTTGAAACTTAAATATGCAGCCTAATTTATTCTTAGGGCTTCCTTGCTTCTTTTTATATGATTGTGCTATGTATGAAGGCCAAAGTAAGTGGCATTCAGTATTATTGATATAAAAATTTAGATTATCATTTTTTTTCCTGGTGGCCAATTATCATGTCCTCTAAATAGTTTTTGTGACTCACGCCTAGGGCAATATTTCACTTTGTTGCACAGGGGTGCATAAGATAGATGGTTTTTGTTTGGATTGGGCAATTTTTTTTGTGGGCTAGAGAGCATGCAAAGAAATCCCATATAGATTAAGATGTATTTTAATTGTTGTGTTTTTGTTTATAGGTTTCCGTAAGAATGTAACCATAAAGGGGTCTTTTAGTTGTTCCTCTAGTACATCTGAAACTTTACATATGCAGTCTGGTTTATTTTTTTGGCTTCGTTGCTTACTTTTAGTAGCATTGTGCTACAAGATATCACTACAGTGAAAAACCGTATAACTTACCTCCGGTACCCGGAAGAATCATCTGTGCACCCTAATATCGAATGCTGCCAATTTTCAGCAAAATCCAACTGCCCATTTTCACAAAACACAAAATACATTCATTAGTCTATAAAAAGTGCATTGGATGTCAAACATGTTTTTCTTTGCACTCCCTTGACCAAACACTGCAAAGTTTTCAGTTCTCTGATAATGGAACAAATGAAACAGGTCTGCAACGTTTTGTGGACATTTGCCAAATGGGTGTAAAGTCATTAAGGGGCAAAAATTATTATTTTTAATCTCTGGTGACCCTAACTATAAATACAGCTGTTCTGTAATATTGTAATTGGAGGTGACACAATGGAAAAATGCACATATCACAATATACTAAGGGTACACTTCATAGATGACTTATTTGTCACGTGGGGAGGATGTAAGGTAGAGTCAGTCATCATTGTGGAGCAAATAAACAAAAATTATTGAATTTGGCTTACACAAGTAAGATAATTCAGAGACAACTGGAATTCCTTGATGTATTAATAAAGGTAGATGCAAATAAATTGGTGACAACACTGTAAAGAAAACTCACAGTAGGCAACAGTATGTTACATGCTCAAGTCTTCCACCAGGCACCACTTGTTAACAGTATACCCTTCAGGGAATTCTACAGAGCTAGAAAGGTTTTCAGTGCAAATGAAGAATATAGTGAAATAGAAAGGCAAATGATAACTAGATTCAGGGCAAGAGGGTACTGTGAAAATATTATGAATACAGCTTCCAAAAGAGCAAGGCAGTACAGAAAGGAAGCAGCATTTTTTACTGCTACAAAGAGGACTGAAAGGAAGAAGAGACTCAGGTTTGTCACCACTTATAACCGAAACATGTGAGAGTGACGGCTGCCCTTATCAAACATTGCCATCTTATTAGAAGGGACCCAGTAATTGGTCATAATATTCCTAGGAGACCTCCTATTTGCGATAGAGGCACTCACTCAATGCAAGATCACTAAATGAGAAATTATATAAAAAGTGGTGAGAGGGAGATGGCATGGATTTCCCAGAGGGAAAGGTTTATGAAATGCAATCAATGTAAAGCATGTGAGCATGGAGTTAATATCGCTGCAGCAGGAATATCAGTTAACAAAAACATCAAGGTTAAGGGTAGTTTGACCTGCAGAAGCATACATGTGCTCTATCAAGTACCATGCCCCTGTGAAAGACATATCTTGGCAGTATGACATTGCCTATACATAAAAGAATCTTACAACATTTGCGAGCGATTAAAAATTGAGATTTTAGCTACCCAGGTGCAAAGCCTTTTAGTAGATTCTGTAACGGAGAGGATTCCAAGCTAGGATATTGTGTTTTAGCACAGGCACCCAAAAATGTAAGATACAGTGATAGAGAATGATATTTGAGACAATTAGAAAATAGATTCCTTTTGGATATGGACAGTAAGGAACCGTATGGTCTCAATATTGATTAAGAACTACACACATACCTATGTTAAGCCTGCTTGCTTGTAAGCTGTACCATAGATGCCTTGAGTGAGTATGACTTTGCATATTGAGGATGGATGAATAGGGTTGAAATATGATGTCACTCACTACAAACATGAGAACATATATTTTATTTGTTTTGTTTGAGATGTTCCTAATGAAGGTCATGGATTACATTGCCCTCTGGGGTTAATGTGGTAACTCAATAGGGTGGTGCAATAATTGGAAAGGGATATCGATAAATAAGACATTGCAGAGGCTAGTCCAAACAGGTGATTTTGGTCAATTAACAATGCAATAATTAGGATATTTTTCACTAATTAATTACTTGTGTAATTGCACATAGTATTTTTTATGGTTGGTATAATTGTGTATGTATTGTAAGCAATTATACATTGATGGATTATGTAATGACTTAGAAGCATACATGAATATTATAAGATGGTGCTCAACTGACATTTTGTATACTTAAACTTTGTTAATATTGTTTATGCCAGGTTGATTTAGATGATATATTGTATATAAATGGAAAATAAATATATAGAAGAAAAACATTTTCTGCCAAATTGTTGACTTGGATTGGCACAATTTGATTTACGTTTCATAGTATTATAAACAATCTAAGCAGCGGCGGTCCCTCTGTGGGAGGGTAGGAACGCCGCCCCACCTTCCCAGACAGCTGCAGATAGCTGGAAAAATAAAATGGTAAAGATTACCATTCAGTTTTCCAGCTTTCTGTTGAACTGAGAGGGCAGGGCCAGTGCGTCATTGCTGCTGATTGACAGCACTGACGAGTGGCCCTTGTATTGTGAATTAGTCATGTCGGTTTGGCCGGCTACAATATTACTGCCAAAAAGACATGCACAATTTAACCTCTCCAACCCAGTTGTCATGGACAGCCGGGTTGGAGACCAGGCCTAGGCCTTCACTGCTCTTCGGAGTGTTGAAGAAGCCTGCACCAGTCAATCCAGTCACTTCTCTCATGCAGCATGAGGGCTGTGTCTGGATTGGATAAGGAGCTGCGGGACCTCGTGCTGGAGGAGTAGGGAGCTGGCTGTAGGAGTCTGGAACCGGCTGGAGAACACCTAGAACATGCTACATGGTAAAAAGGTAAGTGAAGTGCTTTTTTTCATTTTAAAATGTAAATGTTTATTGGTATCTTGTTTAATTTTATCTATGTTGACTCACCATTTTTGTGGGTCACCAACCACCACTGATTCCAAGATGACACCCATTTGTTTATTTTGAAACATGGGGCTAGATATAGGTGATCACAATTTACAGAATCTTAAATACCGAATTTTACCAATTCAATATTTAAGAATCGGTAAATGTGATGTAGGTAATAAATCGGTAAAATTTACCGATTCGGTAATATTCCTTATTACCGAATCGGTAATGAGGAATACCTTCCCATTTATTCCTATGGGCCTGGAGGCCCATAGAAATGAATGGGAAACCATTCACTATTACCGATTCGATAAATACCGAATGGGTAATAGCGGGAGCATATTCAAGGGTGGCAGGGTGTCACATTGACACCCTGTTGCACCCCATAATGGTGAATGTATGCACATGTGGTGCACATACATGCCCTAAGGGCATGTACGTCTGCCACAGGGCACTTTTAAAAAGCAAATAATTGGTTTTTTAAAGGTATTAAGTATTTACCACCAACTTGTAGTTGGTGGTAAATAACGAATCCTTAAAGCAAACATGCACTCACTTGAGTGCTACCTACATAGGTTTTAAGGATTCGGTAATATACTGATTCCTTAAAATAAGGAATCGGTATTTTACTGATTCCTTAAAATAATGAATCAGTAAATTATCGAATCCTTATTTAGAGCTTCCTACATTGGAAAGGGCTAAATACCGGTCTGTAACGGCAAAATCACCGATTTTCGGCCGTTACCGACCGGTATTTAGCTACCTACATCTGGCCCTTAGTCTTTCATTTTTGACTATGAGTTGTTGGTTTGAATGAAGTAACAATTATGGTGTCTAAATTGTGAAGAAGGCTGATCTAAGCTGCCAAAATGTGTTGAGTCTTCAGCTTTCTTCAGCTTTCAATAAACCATGAAACTGTTTCCTCCAGACTGCAGGTTAGATTCTTGTGTTAAGGATGTGCAGGTGGGCACGCTTACCCGAGCACCACCGGTGAAATAATATATATGTGTATATATATATATAAATCCACACCACTCCACTCCCACGAGCTGGTTGCTTGCGCTTTCTCTCCCAGAAAGAACGTGGAGCACAGACCCAGGTTAGTGCCAAAAAATCTTGTTTATTTAGCTGTTGTTCTGTCGGCCATTACGCGTTTCGGTAGACAACGTACCTTGATCACATGACACGGAAAGTTGGCACCTGATTCTTTAAATGCCAACAGTTCTCACTTTTTTTTCATTTTTTGTGATGCAATCTTAAAGTGACAGTGCTCATATTTTAGTGCAAGACGCTACATTGTGACATCTTAATTGTAATATTGGTACAATACCTGACTACAGTTGACCTCTTTACAAGTTTATACACATGATTTTAGCTATTGATTTGTGCAATTTCGCATTAATATGTGCAAATTACGCAATACAGTACATCATTTTTATGTAAATTTCTGTTGTTCTCGTAGAAAGCTCGCAACAGTTATCACGGTATAAATACCATCCGTGCAAATCCTGCTTTTATGTGCAAAAGAACAAATCGATATTGTACATAAATATAGTGCAAATTCAAACCTATACATAAATAAGAACTTGTATAAAAACTATATTTACTATCTATATACAATTAACATTCTGTACATTTGCTATATACAAGATATATAAATGTTATTAGAATTTATTTTTCTTGTATTTTTCAATTATAGTGTTTATACTTGTATAATTTGGGTCTTTAATATGGTCACTGCCTCCCATGATTTTAAGGGGTGTCTAGGGTCTGATTGTCTCAATTCCCCTACCAATGTAGCTTTGTATCTCTCCACTCAGAAGCCTCTGGTGAGAGTACATTGTAACATAATTTTAAGTGTTGTGAAAGTGAGGTTGGATAAAAATAGTGCTAGAATCTAAGTGATGAAGAAGAAAATTAAAAGGACATAAAAAATTATATATGTGCATTTTTTTAAAATTACCCCTATTTTTTTAGGATATACTTTAAGTCTTATTCTTCTATATATGTATATATTCACTGAAAAAAACATAGGTTTCACACGTTATAGTTAGCTGGACATTTCACTCATACAAAACCAAGTGAAAAGAAGGTCAATGCACCAAAAGTGACCTGTAAGATCTGCGAGACAACTCTCTCCATGGGCGACCCCACAAAGAAATACTTGTTTGGGACAGCAGCATGGTGCACCATGTTAAAACTCTGCACCCTAACAACTATGCAAGAGTTGCAACACAAAGGTTGCAGGACAACCCTCCGCCTGCTGTTGCAAGCACATCGACTGCACCACCATCTCTGGCAAGCAGTCCGCACCCGAACATTGATCCTGATTTTACAGACCAGAAAATTAATTGTAAATTTTGCAATAAATTATGTTACGGTGAACAATCGATAGACCGCATTAAACGCAGGAAACGGGAGCACCGTTGTTCACGCCATTAATTTTTTGGGCTTAAAAAAAAAACTTGTTCAAAAAAATCCCCCAAAAATACAAAACTTCAAAATACTGTTCTTTTCAGAACTACGTTCACTGGTCAAAGAAAGACCTATATTTCTATGATAATGTGTAAAACTTTGTCTGAATGAATGTGTTGTGCATAAATGAATGAATTAATACATTAGTAGTGTATGGTGAAAGTGAAAGTGCAGAACTATAAGGAAGTGCTACAGCATAAATCTATAAGGTGTTTACTTATAGTATACTGTAGAATTTCCGAAGCACTTGAATGTAACATATGTGCATAAATATATTACAAGTCTATGCTTCTCTTTGTACTGCTGTTGAAACTGCCTGGGTGAATTTGTAAGTGGTAGGGGCAGATTTACAACCTCCTTGTGCCTCTTTTACACCACCATTGCATCACTTTTCTGACGCAGCGGTGGGGCAAAAGATGCGTCATGGTGTGTGGTATTTACAATGTGATGCATCTGGGAGGTGCTTCGCATTGTAAATTCCTGTACCAGAAAGAGACATTCCTACACGGAGGGGGGCGGGGGGCGTTCCGGCGCAGGAATACCTCCTAAAAGTGGCTGAGTGAAATCTACTTGATTTCAGATTGTCACTTTTGGGCTAGTGCTGCGTCAAAACCCTGCACTTGCTTGCAGCAGGCATAAGGATTGACCCAGGATTCTGAGCATAGGGCCACCAGAGGGGTTTGAAGCAGTCTATGGCCTAAGGCCTATTTTAATGCATGAGTACTTAGGTACTGAGTGGATGATTATAGTTCTGCAAAGAAAGTGCCTGACTGAATTTATAACAGCTTCAGTTTTACCACAGTACATAGATAAGCACATACTGCTGAATGGCTCACTACAATACCAAAACAGTAGTGTGAGAGTGTTTGGTGAAAGTGTAATGATACAGACTGTAGAATTTAAGGTGTAAAAGAGAGGTTTGCAGGTGCATAGAAGGCTGCAAGCATAGTCTACAGGGGTTTAAAACAGTCCATGGCCTAAGGCCTACTTTGCTCCATGATTACTTGGGTACTGACTGGATGATTACATTTCTGCAAGGAGAGTGCCTGACTAAATTTATAAGAGGTGCATTTTTAGCACAGTGCATAGATAAGGACATTCTGCTGAATGGCTAAATACAATACAATAATCAACAATGACAGAGTGTTTGCTGGAAGTGTAAGGATACAGAATGGGGAATTGAAGGTATAAAACATATGTTTGCAGGTGCATAGAAGACTGCATACATAGCCTATAGGGGTTTGAGCAGTTCATGGCCTAAGGCCTACTTTGCTCCATCAGTACTTGGCTACTGACTGGATGATAACAGTTGTGCAAGGAGAGTGCCTGGCTAAATTTATAAGAGGTTCAGTTTCAGCACAGTGCATAGATAAGGACTTTCTGCTGAATGGCTCACTACAATACTGAAACAGTAGTGTGAGAGTGTTTGATGAAAGTGTAACAATACAGACTGGGGAATTGAAGGTATAAAAGGCAAGTTTGCAGGTGCATAGAAGACTGCAAGCATGGTATATAGGGGTTTAAAGCAGTCCATGGCCTAAGGCCTACTTTGCTCCATAATTACTTGGGTACTGACTGGATGATTACAGCTCTGCAAGGAGAGTGCATGACTGAATTTATAAGAGCTTCATTTTTAGCACAGTGCATAGATAAGGACATTCTGCTGAATAGCTCAGTACAATACTGAATCAGCAATCACAGAGTGTTTGCTGGAAGTGTAAGGATACAGACTGGGGAATTGAAGGTATAAAATACAAGTTTGTAGGTGCATGGAAGACTGCATGCATAGTCTATAGGGTTTGAAGCAGTCTATGGCCTAAAGCCTATTTTATTGCATGAGTACTTAGGTACTGAATGCATGAGTACAGTTCTGCAACGAAAGTGTCTGACTGAATTTATAACAGCTTCAGTTTTAGCACAGTGCATAGATTAGGACATTCTGCTGAATGGCTCAGTACAATACTGAATCAGCAATGACAGAGTACTTGCTGGAAGTGAAAGGATACAGACTGGGAAATTGAAGGTATAAAAGACAAGTTTGCAGGTGTATGGAAGACTGCATGCATAGTCTGTAGGGGTTTGAAACAGTGCATGCCCTACGGCCTGGTTTACTGCATGATTACTTGGGTACTGACTGAATGATTACAGTTCTGCAAGGACAGTGTTGAGATGAATGTATATCTGCTTCAATTTTAGCATAGTGTATAGGTAAGCACATACTGCTATATGGCTCACTACAATACTAAAACAGCAGTGGCAGAGTGTTTGAAGGAAGTGTAAGGATACAGACTGGGCAAAGAATTTAAAGAATGTATAAGTGAATCTATAAGTGCTACACTTTTAGTACAGTGAATGTTTTAGTATATAGTACTCAAACCATTATTATTATATAACAATAAATGTATTCTTCTAACATCTCATAATTTAAGAGAGCTTCTAAAATAATTTCATCAGGTATTTCATTGATATCAATTTCCTGGTTATCAATTTTGGAATTTATATGATCAAAAAACTCGATATCATCTAATGCTTCCACAAAATCAGCATCCAAGCTTTCGTCTAGGAAATCACAGCTGATATCCGCAGCACTAATTACTTGTTCTTCATTCTCGCTGCTTGTGAAATGAATGTTTAGCTCTTCTATGAGACTGTTGATAATTTCCAAACCGTCTTCCATATTGTTCTGTTGTTTTTCCATAATCAATTTCTTATGTTGTAGGTCCTTGTACAAAAACATAAACACTTCATTTTATCAGTTTTCCTAATACATAACACAAAAGTAGCTTTAACAACTATTTTGCCCTTAAAAAAATATTATACAAATACCATTCTCTACTACTTTATAAGGTTATATAAATATAATTACATATATGAATGTTCTGTTTTTAAATGTTCTTACATTTTCAAACCAGTCACTCTAGAAAAAGACTCAGGCTTTATGCAGTACTATAAAAAGGACAATATGTCTATTCACCTTACCTGTTCCAATCTAGTAAATGTGTTGTAGTAAAATGCAAGGAATACTGGTACACCCAGTATATATGTTAACTTTTTCAAATGTCTTTAAAAGATACAAACCATCTTTGCACAGATACACCATCCATCTCTTGTTACTTTAGCTCTGTAGAAGCACATCCCATCAACCATTTTTAATAGTTACTTATACTTACCTTAAACATAATAAATAATAAAAAAATTATATATTATAAAATTAGCATCTGTGGAAGACAAAAAAAAAATACAGTTACAATATCTATTTTACAACACAAAATAATTTGTAAAGCATTTCATTTGCCTTTTTTGCTGTTCTCAGAATATATTGAATTTCACTAGAAACAGTGAGTTCAATAGTTGTCATCACATAACAGCGGGCAAGAAAAAGACAATCCATAAGATTATCTTAAAAAAACAATCAACATTCTCAATAACAATCTAAAAAATAGAAATGAAACATATGTTAAATGTTTTTTTCTGAGAGCAGTTTCTTACGTAAGTATGAGATATCTCAAACAATCTTATAATAACAAAACACTATAATTAATTTTCATACACTGCAAATAAAGTTACTTACCAATATATGCTGACAAAATATACAACAAATAGTCCTTAATGGTTTTACCTACTTTTCCTCATGGGCAAATAGTATATGTCAAATTCTTAGTTTGGAAGTTCTTCAATAGTAATCCTCAGCATCTGCCTCCCACCCTTCTGATCCAAAACCACCGACATCATTTGCGGCTTCCCCCAGGGCTCATCCCTCAACCTGACGCTATTCAACATCTACATGGCCACCCTCACACAAGTGGCCCGCCATCACAACCTCAACATTATCTGCTAAGACAAAGACACCCAACTCATCTTCTCCCTCACCAAGGAGCCACATACCACCGAAAGCCGTCGCCAACTGCAAAAGGATCGGCTCTCTAAATCTCAACTCGGACAAACACCTACAACGACTACAATGAATCCAAAACACCTCCGCCCGACTGATCAGCAATGTCCCCTGCCGTAGCCATATCACCCACCACCTGAGAGACCTACACTGGCTCCACGTCGACAAGAGGATCACCTTCAAGCTCCTCACCCTCACTTACAAAGTATTCTACAACACCAGACCAACCTACCTTAACAGCTGTAATCCGAAAGGCCAAATTTTGTTCCTAAAACTTTGGCTTTAAAAATATTAGGTAAGAATTTGGTAACTCTTTAGGCAATCGTTGTTTAAAAACCAATTGACTATCATTACAATGTATCCAACCTTTCAGACATTTTAAATAAACAGTGTAATGTCCAGATGTTGTAGAAGGACCATCATGAAAAATAATTGCTACAGCTACAAAAGTTCTTTCTGATATTGATAGTTGAGTAGCTACAAATTTTTTAATTAAAGTTTCCAATTTTCTTCATCAGCTCTACAACGTTGCAGCATTAAAATTACATACTGTCCATATCTTTGTATAAATAACGTTGATGACATTTCTGATTTACATTGGCTACACTCCATGTTTTGACTTGCTCCTCTAACTAGGGGCCAGATGTAGGAGCCCAAATACCGGTCGGTAACGGCCGAATTCGACCGTTACCGACCGGTATTTAGGATTTGGCATGTAGGGGGCATGTCATTTACAGAATCGGTAAATTTACCGAATCGGTAAATATACAGAATTGGTAAAATACCGAATCGGTAAATTTACCGATTCTGTAAATGAGATGTAGGTGGCACTTCAAAGAGTGCCACAGGCCCTTAAGAGTCGGTATTTTACCACCCAATCTTATTGGGTGGTAAAATACCGAATACAGGTGTGCATGCACATCTGTGCATGCACACCTGTGCAGTGTGACACACAGACATGCCCTTAGGGCATGTATGTGTGCCACATGTTACACGTGCCTGTATTCGGGGTGCTAGAGGGTGTCAAAGTGACACCCCCTGCACCCTTGCAGAATTCGGTATTTACGGAATCGGTAAATACCAAATCGGTATTGCCCATTGATTCCTATGGGCTTCAAGGCCCATAGGAATCAATGGGCAATACCGAATCGGTATTTACCGATTCGGTAAATACCGATTTTTACAGATTCGGTATTTCAAACAATAAATTCACCTACATCTCCAACCTTCTAATTTACCGATTCATAAATACCGAATCGGTAAAATTCGGTATTTATGAGTCGGTAAATTTGAATTACCTACATCTAGCCCTTGATTGTTAAAAGACACTGATTCACAGTCTGGTAAAGTCAAATACATAAATCTTTCAGTGTCTATGTTAGTGCTACATGTAACAAACAATTTTCACAGTCATGTTGCCATTTATAAGAAAGGCCAAAAAGGTTTTCAATATCTATACCTTCATCTTCCAATACAACAAGCATATACATTAGAAATTCCTGACAATCTTGCTGAATATTCTGCATAAATTGAGTAGAACATATGTCCAAAACATTTGGAATATCAGAAACACATTGAGGCCCATTGGGATGTCTGGCAGATCGCCACCGCCATGCGGGCGGTGGCGATCCGCCAGACATCCTCGCCCACCACCCAACCGCCACCCATTCCCCCCCGGCCATATTACTATGGCGGGGGGACCGTGGCGGACGGAAACACCGTCCGCCTCTTTTTCGCCCCGGTCGCCTATTAGTATGGGCTTTGGGAGATGCCTTTCTGCCGCCACGGAAAGGCAGGCGGTCTTTACTTTGGGGACCCCCTGCGTGCCCCCATGGTGAAGGTGAGGTGGGGGGTGCACATGGGGGATACCTGTGGTACCCCCTACATTTGCATACACAATGCGGCAGGCACCGCGCGGTGACTGCCGCTTTTTATATGCAAATGCATTACATGCATTTTTAGCATTGTAGCGGGCGGTGCTGAGAGCACCGCCTGCCACAATGTTAAAAATGCAGGATGCACCCGCCACTGTGGCAGGCGCATCCTAATACCCCCCACGGGACCCGCGCGCTTATGGCGGGCGGTCCTGTAATCCGCTAGGATGGCGGGCAGACTAAGTCCGCCCGTCATCCTAATGACCCCCTTTGTATTTTACTTTTATCACTACTACATTTCTCATAAACAGAATACAACAACAAACAAAATCTTTCTTCCCATTTTCAACAATTTGCTGTTGCAAACTTTCAAGAAAAAAAACCCAACATTAACAACTACATTAGCATAGCAGTTGACACCAGAACTATTTTCAAACTGATAACCAACAATCTCTTCAACATGTCCTTTTTCTTTTTGTTTGCAATCACAACTTCATCTTGGATTTTTTCTTTCTCTGCAGGTTCACTACAGATATTCTCAAATCTTCTTTTTCTACCTACCACACGCTGTTCAAATACTGGATATTGACCTAAATTGGGTGCATATTCTCTTCCTAACCTATTATACACAATTTGCATCTGCACTAATCTTTGTCTCATCAAAATCAATCAAGTACAATCCAGATAAAGTTCTCACTCGAGACAAAGCAACATATGCCATACCCTCTTTAAACACGATACTTCCAATATTCACTAAAGCACTATCTACACTTAAACCTTGACATTTATGAATGGTCACTGCATACGCCAAAGAAATAGGAAACTGTTTTCTGCGAACATACAAATCTTTTACAAGCAAAAACCGAGCTGAACAATGACTAAATTGTTGTACGTCTTCAATTTCATCAAATTTGATTTTCAAAATTCAATACCATCTCTATTTACATAATTATGAAATCAACAATTTTACCCATTGCTCCATTTACGGAACCTTTTTCCACATTCAAATTACGTCTTAAAATTACCCTACAGTTTACACATGCATATAAATTATTTTCTAAAGCAGCAATTTTACGTATTGATTTCTCTAAAGAATCCAATTTCCTCTTCAACTTTTCGGTCAAAATAATAGTGATTCCTTCATGTTCTATTTTATCGATAGCTTCCAATTTTATAATGTCTTCATTTTCCAACTTTAAAATGTTTTCATTGAATATAGAACATTCACGCAGTGTTGGCATTAAGCAGATTAAAGATTTGTTTTCTGCAATTCTCATATATATTTTCTCAGGAACAATATTTTCATTTGGAAACAAATTGGAAAGTAATCGTCTCTGTAAAGCTTGTTTGCCATGTTCAGTCACTTTTCCAATTCTTATATTTTGAAGAATAGGTCCATAATCAGCATCATTTGCCTGTCGCATATTTGTAATAAGTTCCTTAAACTCAAAATATGACCAAATGTTAACATTTCCAATGCTCCCCAAAAACTTTCTGGTATCTTCATGAGCCAGTGTTTTAAACACTGGTTGTCCTTTTACAGGAGTAAGTTGTAGAAGATCTCCAAAAACTATGACGTGTTTTCCTCCAAATAATACGTCATACTCTGTTTTAAAAATTTGCTGCATTCTTAAATGCACAAAGGCAAGCATTAAGTTTGATACCATGCTTACCTCATCAATAATGAGAAGTTTTATGTTCTTCAAGACTCTTGAAACTTCACAACAAGCTTCTCCAGATAGCTTGTGGTATTCCATTTTGTTTTCATGCTCTACTGGTAGCATTAATAAACGATGTAAAGTAATTCCTTTAATATTGTGTGCTGTCAACCCAGTTGGAGCAGTGACAACACAAGACAAATGCCACTCAGTTGTTTTCTGTAGATAAGTTGTAATTATTTTAATTAAAAAAAGTTTTCCTGTTCCAGCTTATCCACTCACGTACATTCGGAAAGGTTGAAAGGATAAGCAAGAGCACTCTTTCTTTTCATGAAGTAATTCATGGTAAATCTGTTCTCTCACTTGCTCCTATATTTGTTTCTGCTCAACATTTAGTTGTTCTTCCAAGTTTCCTAAGTTTGTTACATCTTCTTGAGCTTGATACATTGCTGTTTCCACCTCTTCCATAGCAGTTGCAGCTTCATTTTGAACAATTGGTTCTCCTAGTGGACCCTGACTCAATGGAGCAGAAGTTTGACTGTCTTGAGAACTGTCTCTAGCAATCTCAGCTGAAATTGTAGCTTCTTACTCAATTTCGTCGTTCAACATTTTCACATAATTAGCAAAAACAGGACATTCTATAGTATCCTTACTTGCGTTGAACGAATCTTCATAGCTCTCAAAATCTCCAAGTAATTCCAATTCTGAACACCACGGCTTGAAAAGTTGCAAAAGAACTAAATAGTAAAATTCCCTTTTGTCAGGAGTTTCGCAACTCAGTTTATGGTGATTAATCAAAAGTCCTTTTCTTTGTTTCACCAAACATCCTTCAGAACCAATCACGGCATATATACCATTATTGATGTTTTCTGTAATATTCCGTTAAAAAATATAGTTTTGCAGCACTTCATAGAGGCAAATGTTTCCAAGATGATGACTTCCATTTGGATAATATGTATCCAACATATTTGTTTTCACAATATCTGTACTTTCTGGCTCTTTTTCAGCTAAATATTCAATTTCTTGTACAGATTTAAGTACTCGATTTCGTGTTGCAGCAAGACCTAGACTCACCCAAATGATTCTTCTAGATTTGGAGTATAGACTTGCATATGATAAGCAATCGAGCATTCATACGCTCCAATTTCTCGATGAGACAACATCTTCAAACTGTAACTATTTAATTTCTTACTTAGACTCTTCTCGTGGGAAATCTCTTCCCACATTTCCTTCAATTCCGTCTTTTCTGATTTTGTTATGTAGGATGTTACATATCGAGAAACAGTAATGGAATTGTCCGCAACGTAATGAATATCCATGTTAGCATTCGACATGGACAAAATGACTGGGTTGTAGTCATTTATGTATTTTGACTCTTCATTTCTTCTTAAGTTGTAGGTATTTTTTGGAGACTTTCTTGTGATAGTATGTCGTAAAGATGACATAAAACTGTTCACTCTTCCTTTTGATATTACAGGACGTGGAAATCCAAAACGACATTTGGTGTAGAATTTGTCCATAGATTTGTACTTTCAATGACAGAATTTCCCACAACGATGGCTTTGGAATCGTAAGACGTGTTGTCTTAAGTCCTTATCTTCTGAACTTTTGGGTATATCACATGTAGCATATTCTTCAATAAAAGACAACACAGTATCATCTGAGTCTGTTTCAAATTTGGGAGCATCTTTGATCCATATTAGCATATGTATGTGAGGAGCACCTCTCGCTTGATATGCCTTTCTCTAAAAGAAATCCAGAACCTCTCCAAGAGGAGGATTTTTTTTATTGGTGATAAAAGACATCATAGCTTCAAATCCATGATTGAAATACCAGCATATATTAACTGGATCCAAAGAGCACAATTCTCCAGGTGTCTTGTATTCAATATTTACTATGTTTGGATTTGCCTCTCAAAGAAATTGAAGCAAATCATCCCAAGCATATTCAGCACAGCTTAGAGTAAGGAACCATGTAGGAGTTCCTAAGTTCCTTAGTATACATTTAAGTTCTCCATGACGATAGTACCATTACTCATTAATACCACGCCGACATGCCATGAGATTAATTAGCTGAGATTCCAAAACATTATCTTTCTGCTGTACTTTATCCATAAATTCCTTTGCCAAAACATTTTGCAGATGTACACCTGTTTTCAATATATGGTTCACTGCATACAAGTCACTCTCAAACAAAGGATGAAACAAATACGGAATACATTGTCGAAATCTTGGATCTTCTGCATACAATCTTGATGTCGTTATTCAGATGCAGGAATCTGCACAGGTCGGTCATCATATCGTCCTCCTTTTCCTGTTGGAAACAACTGAGGGAAACCACGAGCTTCCAAGCTTTTTTCCCCATACACTAATGGGACTTCCTTTTGCTTCTTTCATTTGGAATAACTCTATAGTATTCCCATAACTTCTTTGGAATGAAGTGGATGAAAACTATAATGTTCGTAGATTTCTTCAGTTCTGGACACATCCACTTTTTCAATGTGTCCAGATGACGAATCACTATCTTCTACAGTTATTTCTTCTTCTCCCTCATACACATTTTTATGGTATTGATTATTTTTTACCAGATACAATGTTGCCTTTTTCACTTTCCTAACATCCACTAATTCTTGCCAGATTTTCTTACTCTTAGTAGGAATGCCATTAACAAGAATAACTTAAGGTTCATCTTCTACATTTTCTACACCAATTGTTTCAATATTTTTCTTTAAATCTAGAGGCAAATATACAACTCTTCCCTTTAATCCTCTCTGTAAATCTGAAGGAGGCAATTTCCCTGTCTTAGGCTCCATATGAACAATAGCCTGAAATGGATGCACACATTGAATTAGAATAGACTCATAGGTATTCAAATCCATCAGTACAGAAGGAATATTTACCAACTCAAGAATATTATGCACAGCTCTAGCAGGCATTTTGTTCTCGTCTAATTTGTTATAACAATATTTACAAATACGCTGATCAGAACTCAAATCAAAACAATTCACTACCAACAAATAAGTTGCAAATTCCTTCCAGTCATTATTATTTTCGTTTTCACTTTTTAAATACAGATCAACAGTCCTGGTCTGATTTTTATAATGAGTTCGTCGACAACAAATACAAGAATAATTTGGCCTTTCACCTGAAATAACCTTAAACTTTGTACTTTCTTGCTCAAAATGTTCTGTACTTCAATGTTGTACATTCTCTACCACATTTCCTTCTATTAATGTATCAATTTCTGCAATGTCTTCCTCAGGACCAAAGTAACGAACCTGAATAACTTCACAAACGTTCATTACATCTGATACAAATCCACGCATAAGAGCACTGTTCAACTTTTTTAACATTAGTGCTGGACTTTTTGCATAATACAATCTTCTGACTAATTTCCTCCTTTGAGTATGATGTACTGCTAACATCCTGAAATGGTGAAAAACACTTCAACAAACTTTTTTAGAAAGACAAGCCAGAGAATGACCTTGCAAACCAGTATTTTCTCTCACTCCGCAAAGGTCTAGTCCTTGCAACATCTTAATATTTTGTTAAACACTTTTCTTATTATAGTTACGCAAGAAATTGCGTAAAAAATCAATAGATTCCTGCCGTACACTACAAATACTAATGCAATACCAAGTGTACACTGGAGCTTTAGGACGTCTACCTAAAACTTCATCAGCTAACACCTCTTCTGCATTTCTAGGAACAAATTTCTCTTTCTCAATAGAACAGCCATTTTTAAGCTCATAAGCACGACCACTGGTGTCAACTGCATGCAACAAATCATTACTCTGAAAATAACTCTCTTCATTAAAAAAAGGCTCGGAACTTGAACTATGTTTCCATTCATCCCAAAAAAAACTCAGAAAAATTACTTCTGTTAATTACTCTTCTCCACTTAATTTTGGCCTTCATTAAATGGATTGGCTTATCTTGTGGTCGAATCCTATTAATTACTAAAATAAACAACTTCTTTTTCAATTTTAAAGCTTTCTCAACTATGTTTTCTATACATTTCTTCTTCTTATAAAATGCTGTTTTTCATTTGCATTTCTTCACTTCCTTTATCAAATTTGACACAACTCTATTATAAAACATTCTTTTGTCTAATTTCCTGAAATTGATTCTTCCTCCTTTTACTATACAGTGTTTTTGTACAGGATGATTTCCGATCATTTTTCTCTTTTCTCTTGTTTTTCTTTTTAGTTGCAGATACACTATTTCTATTTTTGACATTGTCCACACTACTCGTAATGTTTGAAAATTTCTTCAAAAAAGTCTTCGTTCTCTTACCAGGACTATTTTTTCTTTTTGTTCACACATTGTTGTTGAGGTAAATCTTGTGAATGACCTCTCTTTAAATAATAAGCTTTATTATGTTGTTTACTCTTTTCACTTTTTGAAGGCATGATGAATTTCTTTTAGTGTTAATAAATAGAATCTGTTATAAAAAATATATAACATTATAAAAATAAATATATGAAATATACTATTCTATTTGTAAATAAATACAATGTAAAATGACTAAGTATAAAAAACAACTGTGTAACTGATAACAGAAGTGCATACACACTGCATAAATCTTTCAAGAACTACATCTGGAAGAAGAATACGTTAATGAATTCATCAGTAGTTCAACTTTTCAGCAGTGAATGGATTAGTATATGCTACTAAATGCATCACTAGAACAGTACAAGGGGAAACACATACTATACCAGCAGAACTGAAGGTATAAAAGACAAGTTTGCAGGTGTATAGAAGACTGCATGCATAGTGTGTAGGGGTTCGAAACAGTCCATGGCCTAAGGCCTACTTCAATGCATCAGTACTTGGGTACTGATTAAATAGTTACAGTTCTGTAAGGAGATTGTCTGACTGAATTTATAAGTGCTTCAGTGTTAGTGCAGTGAATGGATTACCACAGACTGCTAAATTGGTCACTACAGTACTACAAGAACAGTCACGGGGTGTTTGGTGGAAGTATAAGCATACAGAGTGGAGAATTGAAGATATAAAGCACAAGTGTACAGGTTAATAGAAGAATACATATATACTGGATAGGGGTTTGAAACAGTCCATGGCCTAAGGCCTACTGCACTGCATCAGTACTTGAGTACTGACTAAATGATTACAGTTATGTAAGGAGAGTACTACATTTATAAGTGCTTGAGTTTTAGCACACTGTAAAAATTATCACAGACTGCTAAATGGGTCATTATAATAGTGCTAGAACAGTCACAGAGTGTTTGATGGAAATATAAGGATACGGAATGGAGAAGTGAAGATGTGAAACACATGGATACAAAAATACATATATACTGGATAAGGGATTCAAGCAGTTCATCTGCTAAGGCCTACTTCACTGCACCAATACTTGAGTACTGACTAAATGATTACACTTCTGTAAGGAGAGTGCCTGACTGAATTTATAAGTGCTTCAGTATATGAGGACAGACAAGGAGTATGAGGAAAGGGGGAAGAATATGAAGAGAGAGGGGTGAGAATGAGGAAATAGAGGGAAGTATAATGAGACACGGGTGTGTATAAGGAAAGAGGGATGTGTATGAGGAAAGAGGGTGGAGTATGATGAGAGGACAGAGTATGAGGAGAGGGGGACAAATGAGGAGAGAGGGTGGAGTAGCAGGAAAGAGGGGGGAGTGTGAGGACAGAGGTGAGTATGAGGAGAAAGAGGGAAGAATGAGGAGACAGGGGGAATATCAGGAAAGAAGGGGAATATAAGGAGAGAGAAGGAGAGTGTGAGGAGAGAGAGAGGAGTATGTTGAAAGAGGGGCGAGTATGAGGACAAAGGGGGAAGAGAAGCAAAGAGGAGTGTGTATGAGGAGAGAGCAGACAGTATAAGGAGAGAGGGGGGATAATGAGGAGAAAAGAGAAATATAAGGAAAGAGGGGTGTATGAGGAGAGAGGGGAATATGAGGAGAAGGGGGAGTATGAGGAGAGAGGGGAGAGAAAGATGAGAGAGGGGGAAGTATCAAAAGAACAGGGAGAATGAGGAGAGATAAGGGAGTATCAGTAGAGAGGAAGAGTATAAGAGAAAGGGGAAGTGTGAGAAGAGTGGGGGTAGTATGGGGAGAGAGAGGAGCAGTATGAAGAGAGAGGGGTTAGTATGTGTAAAGAGGAGCGAGTATGAGGAGAAAAGAGGAGTATAACGAGAGAGGGGGTGTATGAGGACAGAGGGAGTACTATGTGAAGAGAGTATGAGGAGATGGGGGAGTATGAGGAGTGAAGGGGGTATGAGGAGAGAGGGAGGAATATGACAAGAGGGGGTAATATGAGGAAGTGGAGACTATGAGGAAACAGGGAGTATAATGGGAGAGGGTGAGTATAAGGAAAGGGGAGAGTATAAGAAGAGAGGGGGAATTATGAGGAGCAAGGTGGGAGTATGAGGAGAGAAGGGGGTATAAGGAGAGAGGGGGAGTATGAAAGAAGGGAAAATATGAAGAGAGGGGGGAGTATAAGGAGACACTGGAGTATGAGAGGAGAGGGGGAGTATGAGGAGAGTGGAGAGTATGAGGAGAGAAGGGGAAGTATGAGGAGAGAAATGGGAGTATGAGGAAAGAAGGGAGAGTATAAGAAGAGAGAGGGAGAGTATGAGGAGAGAGAAGGGAGTATGAAGAGAGAGGGGAATATGTGGAAAGAGGCGCGAGTATGAGGACAAAAGAGGAGTATAAGGAAAGAGGGGTGTGTGGAAGGAGAGAGAGGAGAGTATGAGAAGAGAGGACGGAGAATGTGGGGAAAAGGGGAGCATAAGGAGAAAAGGGGTATATGAGGACAGAGGGTGGAGTATGAGGAGAAAGGGAGGAGTATAAACAGATGGGGGATTATGAAGAGTGAAAGGGGTATGAGGAGAGAGGGGGGAGTATGACGAGAGGAGGAAATATAAGGAGAGGGGGGACTATGAAGAGACGGGGAGTATGAGGGGAGGTAAGAGTATAAGGAGAGAGGGGGTAGTATGAGGACACAGTAAGAAGTATGAGAAGAGGGTAATATGAGGAGAGGGGGTAGTATGAGGACAAGAAGGAATATGAAGAGAAGGGGGAGTATGAGGAGAGACGGGGAGTATGAGGAGAGGAGGGAATATGAGGAGAGAGGGGAGTATGAGGAGAGGGGGGAGTATAAGGAGAGGGAAGAGTATTAGAAAATGGAGGAGTATGATGAGTGAAGGGGGTATGAGGAGAGAGGGGAGTATGAGGAGAGAAGGAAGAGTATGAGGAGAGAGAGGGGGAGTGTGAGGACAGAGGAGAAGTATAAGGAGAGAGGGGTGTCTATGAGGAGACAGCAAGAAATATGAAGAGAGGGGAGAATATGAGGACAGGGAGGAATATGAAGAGAGGGGGGAGTATGAAAAAAGGGGCAAGTATGAGGAGGAAAGAGGAGTATAAGGAGAGAGGGATGTGTATGAGGAGAGAGAGAGGGAGTGTGAGGTGAGAGGGGAAGTATAAGAGGAGAGCAGTGTGTATGAGGAGACAGGAGGCAGTATGAGGAGAGAGGGGGAGAATATGGAAAAAGGGGCGAGTATAATTACTTAATGTACACTGACGCACAGTGTGATTCTAGACAAAAAATATGAGACCATGCTTTTTACCAAAACACATTTACTACTCTAAAACGGTTAAGGGACTGCACATATTCCATGTATATAACTAGTACATTTCAGTGGACAACCCTGACTCATTTTGCAAATACATATACAATTTGCTGCATTATTTTTGCCAACATTACATCAAAAAAGTGACACAATACAACAACAAAGAGGCGCAAGGGGCTTATAAATCTGCCCAAGAGTGTATGCAGCAGTGTATGTATACTGACTGGGGAACTGTTAAGGTGGAGGTATGAGGAGAGAGAGAGGAATAACAGGAGAGAAGAGGGAATATAAAAAGAAGGGGGAGTTTTATGAGACACGGGAGAGAATGAGGAAAGAGGAGGAATATGAAGAGAGACAGGGGAGTATGAACACAAAGAGGAGGAGTATGAGGACAGGGGGGAATATGAGGACAGAAGGGATTATGAGGAGAGAGGGGGAAGTACGAGGAAAGAGGGGAGAGTATGATGACAGGGGGGAGTATAAGGGGAGAGAGGAGAGAATGAAGAGAGAGGAGGAATATAAGGAAAGAGGAGGGAGTATGAGGAGACAGTAAGAAGTATGAGTAGAGAGGGGAATATGAGGACAGGGGGGAATATGAAGAGAGCGGAGAGTAGGAAGAGAAAAGAGGAGTATAATGAGAGAGGGGTGTGTATGAGGAGAGAAGGGAGAGTATGAGAAGGGAGGGGGGAAATGTGGAGAAAAGGGGAGTATAAGAAAAGAGGGGTTATTAGGAGAGAGGAGGCACTATGAGGAGAGAGGGAGGAGTATGAGAAGATGGAGGAGTATGAGGAGTGAAAGTGATATGAGGAGAGAGGTGGGAGAATGAGGAGAGAAGAAAGAGTAGGAGGAGAGACAGGAGTGTGAGGAGAGAGGGGAAGTATAAGGAGAGAGGGGTGTGTATGAGGAGAGGGGGGAGTATGAGGAGAGAGGGGGTAGAATATGGAAGAAGGGGCGAGTATAATTCCTTAATGTACACAGACGCACAGTGTGATTCTAGACAAAAATATAAGACCATGCATTTTACCAAAACACATTTACTACTCTAAAACTGTTAAATGACTGCACACATTCCATATATATAACTACTACATTTCAGTAGACAACCCTGACTCATTTTGCAAATACATATACAATTCACCGCATTATGTTTGCCAACATTACATCAAAAAAGTGACACAATACAACAACATAGAGGCGCAAGGGGCTTATAAATCTGCCCAAGAGTGTATGCAGCAGTGTATGTATACTGACTGGGGAATTGTTAAGGGGGAGGTATGAGGAGAGACGGAGGAGTAAGAGGAGAGAGGAAGGAGTATAAAAAGAAGGGGGAGTATTAGGAGACAGGGGAGAGAATGAGGAAAGAGGAGGAATATGAGGAGAGACTGGGGAGTATGAACACAGAGAGGAGGAGTATTAGGACAGGGAGGAATATGAGGACAAAAGGGATTATGAGGAGAGAGGGGGAAGTAAGAGGAGAGAGGGGAGAGTATGACGACGGGGGAGTATAAGGGGAGAGAGGGGAGAATAAAGAGAGAGGAGGAATATAAGGAGAGAGGAGGGAGTAAGAGGACAGAGAGGGGGACTATGAGGACAGTGGGGAATATGAGGAGAAGGGGGAATATGAGCAGAAAGGAAGGAGTAACAGGACAGAGGGGGGAATATGAAGATAGGGGGGAGTTTGAGGACAAGGGGCAGTATGAGGAGAGAGAAGTGAGAATGAGGAAAGGGGGAATATCAGGGGAGAGGGGAGTGTATAAGGAGAGAGAGGGAGACTGTGAGGAGAGAGGGGGGAGTATGAGGAAAGAGAGAGGAGTATGAGAAGAGAAGGGCGAGTATGTGTACATAGGGGCGAGTATGAAGAGAAAGGGGAAGTATAAGGAGAGAGGAGTATGTATGAGGAGAGAGGAGGGAATATGAAGGGAGAGGGGGAAGAATGTGGAGAAAAGAGGATTATAAGGAGAGAGGGGGTGTATAAGGAGAGAGAGGATAGTATGAGGAGACAGTAAGAACTATGAGGAGAGGGGGGAATATGAGGACGGGGGAATATGAAGAGAGCGGGGAGTATGGAAAAAGGGGCAAGTATGAAGAGAAAAGAGGAGTATAAGGAGAGAGGAGTGTGTATGAGGAGAGAAGGGAGAGTATCAGAAGAGAGAGGGGAAATGTGGAGAAAAGGGGAGTATAAGAAAAGAGGGGGTGTATTAGGAAACAAAGGGTACTATGAGGAGACAGGAAGGAGTATGACGAGTTGGAGGAGTATGACGAGTGAAGGAGGCATGAGGAGAGAGGTGGGAGTATGAGGAGAGAAGAAAGAGTATGAGGAGAGACAGGAGGAGTGTGAGGAGAGAGGGGAAGTATAAGGAGAGAGGGGTGTGTATGAGGAGGGAGTATGAGGAAAGAGGGGGGAGAATATGGAAAAAGGGGCGAGTATAATTCCTTAATGTACACAGACGCACAGTGTGATTCTAGACAAAAAAATATAAGACTATGCATTTTACCAAAACACATTTACTACTCTAAAACTGTTAAATGACTGCACACATTCCATATACATAACTACTACATTTCAGTAGACAACCCTGACTCATTTTGCAAATACATATGCAATTCACCGCATTATGTTTGCCAACATTACATCAAAAAAGTGACACAATAGAACAACAAAAAGGGACAAGGAGCTTGTAAATCTGCCCCAGAGCGTATGCAGGGAGAGAGGAAGAAGTAAGAGGAGAGAGCCGGGAGTATGAAGAGAAAGGGGAAGTATAAAGAGAGAGGGGGTAAAATAAGAGGGGAGGAATATGAGGAGAGACAAGGGAGTATGAACACAGAGAGGGGGAGTATGAGGACAGAGGGGAATTTAAGGAGAAGGGGTAGTATGAATTGAATTTGAGTTTGAATTTAAAGGTATTTGTTGAGCGCGCGTACACTAGGCGGTTTCATGGCGCTATTGAGGAGAACGGTTCCTGAGTTGGATGGAGAGATGGTTTAGGTTTTAAAATGCCTGTGAGAACAAAAAGGTTTTCAGGGTGCTGCGGAACTCCAGATAGGAGGTTTCAGATCTCATAGAGAGAGGAAGAGCGTTCCAAAATTGTGGAGCAAGGACAGAAAAATTGGAACCTCCCATTCTGCTCTTCTTGAACCTGGGTCCCACCAAGAGGGACAGAGAAGAAGAGCGCAACTGTCTGGTGGGGATGTAAGGTTTGATTTTAGACTTTATGAACTCAGGGGCTGTTCCTGCGAGAGTCTGGAAGGTAATGCATCCTATCTTGAAGAGGGCCCTTTGTCTAATAGGGAGCCAGTGGAGGGATCTTAGGAGGGGAGTAGTGTGGTTTGATTTGGGTAAGCCACAGGCTAGGCGGGCAGCTTGGTTTTACACCAGTTGGAGCCCTCGGAATGCGTACGCTGGAGCACCATTGTACAGGACATTCCCGTAATCTAAATGGGAGAGGACCATAGCCATCAGGATCAATTTAAGAGCAGAGAGGGAAAAAAAACGTGAGATCTTCCGGATAGTGCGCAAAGTGAAGAAACAGGAGGAAACCACCGTGCTGATCTGAGAATGTAGGGTGAGTTGTTGGTTGAGGGTGATTCCCAGTGTCTTAACAGAGAAAGAAGGAGAAGGGGGGGACCAAAAGAGGGGGGCCAGAAGATGGGAGACCAAGGGTTGAGTTTGCCGCCAGTGAGGAGAAGTTCGGTCTTATCAGGGTTGAGCTTGAGGTGGTTAAAGCTCATCCAATCCCTGATAAAGACCATCACCGACTGAAAATTATTAATAGAATAAGAAGAATTAGAGAAATTGAAGATGAGCTGGAGGTCATCGGCGTAATTAAACACCGTGACCTCCATCCTTTGTAAGGCAGAAATAAGCGGGAAAATATACAAATTAAAGAGAAGAGGGGAGAGAGAAGATCCCTGAGGGACACCACATTGCACTTTGCGGGCTTGGGAGGAAAAATTCACCAGATGGACTGCCTGTGCGCGATCGCTCAGAAATGAGCTGAGCCAGGCTAGGGCTAAACCTCCAATGCCAGCCGCCTTGACACAGGAGAGGAGGATGGTGTGGTCCACCGTGTCAAAGGCGGCCGACAAGTCAAGAAGAACCAGTGCCTGTGGGAGGTTAGCGTCTAGCCCCTCTCTAAGTGTGTCTAAAACCGAGACCACCACTTTTTCGGTGGAATAGAGAGGGCAGAACCCTGCTTGGCAAGGGGCAAGATAGCCGCTGTCCTCGATGAAAGAGCTGAGGACTTTGGTGACATAGCGTTCAAGGACCTTAGCCAGGTAGGGGAGAAGGGAAATGGGCCGATAATTTGCTAGCGCTGTTGGATCTGCGCCCGTTTTTTTTAAGATTGGGATGATGGTGGCAGATTTGTGACAAGGGGGGACAGTTCCTGACTTAAGGTGATCATTGAGAAAGGTAAGGGCAGGGAGAGGACAGGTTAGGAAAATGTCGCGCAAGATGTAGGCTGGGCAGATGTCCAAAGGAGAACCAGACTTGACGCAAGGGAGCAAGGAGACAAAGGTTTCTTTAGACAGGGGGGCTATTTGATCAAGTTGGTGGGTACTGGGTGGCGAGTTGGGGTTGACGAAAAGTGGGGAGGGAGAGGGGATGTTAGCCTTAATATATCTGCGATTTTATTGATAAAAAAGTTGTTCAGCGAGTCACACAGGGGCTGGGAGGGTACCGGCTTGGAGGTTGTCCTATCAGAAGAGGCCAATTCAAAGACTGTGGCGAAGATTTCTCTTGGTTGGTTCTCTGCCCATAGGATTTTGTTTGAAAAGTAGCAGGTTTTTGCTTCTAGGATGGCTTTCTTGTACTCAGCCTGGATGGAGGAGTACAATGATTTAGAGGCGGTGCAGTAGGTGCGTCTCCAAGCGCGTTCTGCATGGTGAACAGCTAGTTTTTTCTCCTTGAGCTCAGGGCTAAACCATTTGTTTACGTCAATAGCACGTCTAATCCCGATACATCTCAGAGGGGCCACTTGATCACAGGCATTGGACAGTCATTTGTTTAGAGTTTCAGCTTGGAGCAATGTGGCTTGGTCCTCTATGGTCGGACAAGTGGTTAATAAGGAGGAGCAGAGTGATGGTATGTCAACTTTGCCCCAGTTGCGAGCCCAAGTGTTTTTGGGCAATGAGTATGAGGAGAGAGGGAGGAGTAAGAGGATAGAGGGGGGGAATATGAAGACAGGGGTATAAGGACAGGAGGGAGTATGACGAGAGAAAGGTGAGAATGAGGAAATCGGGGGAATATCAGGAGAGAGTGGGGAGTATAAAGAAAGAGAAGGGGAGTGTGAGGAGAGAGGGGGAGTATGAGAAGAGAGAGAGGAGTATGAGAAGAGAAGAGGGAGTATGTGCAAAGAGGGGTGAGTATGAGAAGAAAGGGGGAGTATAAGGAGAGAGGAGTATGTATGCGGAGAGAGGAGGGAATATGAAGAGAGAAAGAGAAGAATGTGGAGAAAAGAGGAATATAAGGGGAGAAGTGGTGTATATGGAGAGAGGGGGTAGTATGAGGAGACAGTAAGATGTATGAGGAGAGGGGGGAATATGAAGACGGGGGAATATGACGAGTAGGGGGAGTATGGAAAAAGAGGGGCAAGTATGAGGAGAAAAGAGGAGTATAAGGAGAGAGGGGTGTGTATGAGGAGAGAAGGGAGAGTATGAGAAGAGAGGGGGAGAATGTGGAGAAAAGGGGAGTATAAGAAAAGAGGGGGTGTATTAGGAAACAAAGGGTACTATGAGGAGACAGGAAGGAGTATGACGAGTTGGAGGAGTATGACGAGTGAAGGAGGCATGAGGAGAGAGGTGGGAGTATGAGGAGAGAAGAAAGAGTATGAGGAAAGAGAGGGTGTGAGGAGAGAGGGGAAGTATAAGGAGAGAGGGGTGTGTATGAGGAGAGGGTGGAGTATGAGGATTTTGGGGGGAGAATATAGAAAAAGGGGCAAATATAATACCTTAATGTACATTGTGATTCTTGACAAGAAAAAACGAGACCATGCATTTTACAAAAACACATTTACTACTCTAAAACGCTTAAGTGACTGCACACATTCCATGTATATAACTACTACATTTCAGTGGACAACCCTGACTAATTTTGCAAATATATATGCAATTTGCTACATTATTTTTGCCAACATTACATCAACAAAGTGACACAATAGAACAACAAAGAGGCGCAAGGGGCTTGTAAATCTGCCCAAGAGTGCATGCAGCAGTGTATGTATACTGACTGGGGAATTGTTAAGCGGGAGGTATGAGGAGAAAAAGAGGAGTATGAGGAGAGAGAGGAGGAGTGTAAGGAGAGAAGGGAAGTATATGGAGAGAGGGGTGTGTATGAGGAGAGAGGGGGAAGTATGAGAAGAGGGGGGAGAAAATGGAAAAAAAGGGGTCAGTATAATTCCTTAATGTACACAAACGCACAGTGTCATTCTAGACAAAAAATGTGAGACCATGCATTTTACCAAAACACATTTACTACTCTAAAACGGGTAAATGACTGCACAAATTCCATGTATGTAACTACTACATTTCAGTGGACAACCCTGACTCGTTTTGCAAATACATATGCAATTTACTGCATCATTTTTGCCAACATTTCATCAAAAAAGTTACATAATAGAACAACAAAAAGGCACAAGGGGATTGTAATCTGCCCCAGTGTATGTATACTGACTGGAAAATTGTAGATTTAGAACACAAGCCTAATTATTTTTTCGATTTCACAATTTTTTATTGGGAGTTTGACAGAATCAAAAACATACATACAAAAATAATAAAATAATTTACCATGATGTGAGTCGTAGATAAGGATGTAACTATCTCAGATTGATACATAATAGAGTAAAACATGTACATTGGTATTGACAATACAAGGGGGTCAAAAACAATCTTTAGGTATAAACTAAAATAAAAGCGATGCTTGGAAGTGTCATGACATTATTTATAAACAGCACTTATAGTATCTTCACAGAAGTGGTAAATGATGGTGTACAAGTGATAATCGTCGCAGTGAGAAAATATCAGGTATAGGCAGCAGCGGCGAGGTAGGCTCAGAGGCAAGTGTATGGGTGGGGGTTCGGCCCAAGGAACCGGGGGTGCAGAGTGGGGAGTCATGGGGGATTATGCACACTGAATTAGTTGTCTAGCGAAGACCACATTCTTCTATGAGAGGGGCGCCAAGGGGTGTTCAGGAGTGAAATATTGTCAGAGCCTCTCAGGTTGGAGATCCAGTTTAACCAATGTTTAAAGGATGCTTTGCGGGTGTCTTTCCAGTTGTTTAAGATTATTTTCACAGCCGCTGTAAATAGGAGGTCAATTAAGGCCTTGTCGTCCTCGGATAGCGAAGTGGCTTTAGTAAATCCCAAAACTAGAGTGGGAAATTCCCGCGCGAGGGAGATGGAGAATACTTTAGTGATGAACGCATAGATTTTGTCCCAGAAGGCTGGATAATTGTAGATTTGAAACACAAGCCTAATTCTAAACAAGCAACTCTATTAACTACTCTACAACTGTAAAAGTGATTGCACACATTCTACATTTTTTAGTACTGCACTGTATTGCACAAAGGTGACTCACTAAACACATTAACTTACCAAATGATTTATTCACAATAGTTATCCAAATGCAGACAAACTCAGAATATGATTCTACACACTTACTCTTACTAAAACCAAAATGCACCACATACATTCCCTTACAAGTTATCAACTCACCTTTCAAATTGATTTGTAAATTAAGAATGCCACTCACACAGCAGATATTCTTATACAGAATCTCTCTACTTCAGTGTTTGCAGCAAAACCAAAAAATTGCATATTTTCCCTCTCAATTTAAACATATATACACGTTAATAACAAATCAAATTTCTTCACACATTAATTCAAAACCAAACACACATTTCTATTGGTTGAACATTTGAACCCTTTCCAACTGACATAACTTTGCACCCTACCCCCAACAGATAATGCAAAAGTCAACTGTCCACAGAGGTCAAAAGTTCAGCACACTGTAAAACACTCCTCCACTCCGAATAGGTACTTACTTATAAGTACCAATAAAGAGAAAAGCTCTTATTAGAACCAAACAACATCTAAACACATAAGCTTGATAGATATCTGTAAATATATATTTTTAATTGATTTTGTTCTTGCTTAGGTACGCTTACGGGACGACTTACAAACTTCGCACCGTACGTCGTACGTACATGCATGGTACGCGTACGGTAGATCTACCATAAACAAAAAAAACCCCTCTATCACTAATTTTTATAATCCCCGTGGACCCCATCCCCCGGTGCTCAAATACAATGTTGGGGACCATGGGGGGAGCCCCAATGCCCCCACAGTCCCAGCCGGCATTGCTTTTGTCAGAGAGAGCAGCTTATATGCTGCTCTCCCTAACGAAAAGCAATCTGCTTTCCTACTTGAAAGAGAGAGCAGGTTAACCTGCTCTCTCTTTCAAATAGGAAAGCAGTTTGCTATGGTAGGGTGGGAGCCGCCAGGCTCGCGCCCTACCATAGCAAACAACAGAGTCCCGAGGCTAGGCACCCCAGGACACTGCAGGAGCCGGCCCTGGGGGGTGGCAGTCCCCAGGGCCACCACAAGGCTCCAGGAGGAGGGCCGCGTGCCCCTCCTCCCAACATTGAAAAGCCCCGGGGGGTGGTGGTCCCCCCCGTCACGGACCCCCCTATTTTCAATATTGGAGCCCTGTGGAGGTGGCAGTCCCTGGGGCGTGTGGTGGGGCTTGAGCCCCCCACACAGGTGTTTTTAAAAAAAACATTTTTTAAAAGAGAAGCCCCGGGTGGTGGCTGTCCCCAGGGCTGCGGGGGAGCCGTGAGACCCCCGTATACATATAGTTAAAGCCCCGGGGGTGGCGGTCCCTGGGGCTGGAGGGCCCCTCTGGGCCCCCCATTATAAATAAAAACATTGCCCCCGGGATTTGGCTCCCCCGGGACTTGGCCACCCCCGGGGGCTAAATAACAATAAAGCGGGCTTGGTTTTTTTTCTTTTTCACGGCGTACGCGTACCATACGCGTATTCTGTGATTAAAAAAAAAAAAAAAGATTTTCACCTTGGGGATCATTGTGGTGAAATCCCCTAAGCAACCCTAGGGGGTCAGGAAGTCCTATAGCAAATAGCACACTTTTCCTGTCAATCTACACACATATACAAATAAATAAATCACACTTATTGCCAAATTAAATCAAAACGAAACACACTTTTCTATTGCTTGAACTTTTGAACCCTTTCCAACTGACAACATTTTCAACCCTAACCCCATTTCACATTCTGCCAGTTACCATAGAAACACTTCAGGGAACACCTAACTGAGCACACAGGTGAAAAGTTCATCATACATTGTTGCAAATCAAAACAGCAAGAGAGCTTGACTTGTCAATATACCAACTTATCTTAAGTAACATTCTTTTCTATCACTTTTTGTTAACCAATAAATAACATGCTTTAAAAAAACAGAAAATCTCACCCTAATTTTCTATGTAAAATGTTTTCAAACAACCAATAATTTCTTTGCTTTTTTCAAAACTCCACTTATCCACCATTTTAGAACTTTTTTTTTTTTTTTAAACTGTCATTTCATTTACAGAGACCATCTGAGGTACGCAGAACAGAAAGGATTTCACAAAGACCTAGGTTTACCAAATGTAGACATTAAATGGATTGGACAAAGAGGATTAAAGTGGCACCAATTGAAGCCATTGGTAAAATACTTTTTGCATCTCCAACACCCTGACCTCATAATTGTGCACTGTGGTGGCAATGACCTAGGCACTTTGACTGGGGTAGGTCTGGAAATGTTTATGAAGGACACCTTTACAGAACTGATCTCACTTTTCCCCCAAACTACCTTTGTCTATTCTAATATATTCCAAAGGCAGAATTGGAACTGGTCCAATCAATTTTGTCCACAGATTGAGAAAGCTAGGAAACATGTGAATAAATCTGTTTCTGCTTTTCTCCGAGACTATAGAATGGGGTCCATTTACAACAACAATCTGCGTTTCAGTATGCAAGGTATCTATAGGAGAGATGGAGTACATTTTACAGATGAAGGGAACAGAGTCTTCTTTATGAACTTTAGACTCTGCATCGGTACTTACTTACCAATAAACACAAGGGCTCTTTTTAGAGCCACCCAACATCTAAACACATACACTTCATAAATATCTGAAAAATATTTTTATTTTTCTTGCTTAGGTACGCTTACGGGACGACTTACAAACCTCGCACCGAACGTCGTACGTACGTGCATGGTACGTGTACGGTAAAACTACAATTAAAAAAAAATAGCCTCTATCACTAATTTTTATAATCTCCGGGGACCCCATCCCACGGGGTTCAAATACAATGTTGGGGACTGTGGGGGGAGCCCCAATGCCCCCACGGTCCCAGCCCGCTCCCCGCGTCCTTTGGGAGCCGGCATTGCTTTTCGTCAGAGAGAGCAGCTTACATGCTGCTCTCCCTAACGAAAAGCAATCTGCTTTCCTACTTGAAAGAGAGAGCAGGTTAACCTGCTCTCTCTTTCAAATAGGAAAGCAGTTTGCTATGGTAGGGTGGGAGCCGCAAGGCTCCCGCCCTACCATAGCAAACAGCAGAGTTCCGGGGGTAGGCACCCCGGGACACGGCAGGAGCCGGCCCTGGGGGATGGTGGTCCCCATTGCCACCACAAGGCTCCAGGAGGGGGGCCGCGCTGCCCCCTCCCAACATTGAAAAGCCCCGGGGGGTGGTGATCCCCCCCACACAGATGGTTTTTTTAAATGCTAATTTTTATAAAAAAAATTTAAAAGAAGCCCCGTGGGGTGGCTGACCCGGGTCTGCGGGAAAGCCGTGAGTTCCCCGCATACATATAGTTAAAACGGACTTCATTTTTTTTTCTTTTACACGTCCTACGCGTACCCTACGCGTATAGTTTGATTTTTAAAAAAAATGTATATTTTCTTTGTGCCTTAGGGTCCTTGTGGGACCCGCTAAGCAGGCCTAGGGGGTCAGGGTGTTTCTACCCAGCCCCTTTCGCATGTTTTTTGCGATTCTTTCACTACTTTCTTGTGCCTTGGTTCTACCGAGGCACAAGATGGCTGCCAACACTTCCTGGTTTGAAGTGTTGACAGACAGTTGACAGCCAATTAGCATGCAGCTCGTGTCCGGGAAGGTACGCGTATAATCCTTGGATGGTACGGGTACGGTACTTCGTCTATAGATCTATCTATGATTTTACTTTTGATTTTCTCAGGAACTACTGAACGGATTTACACCATTTAACAAAAAGCATAATCTGCGAACCCAACTCTAACCTTTTTGCCAAATTTGGTGTAATTCCGTTCAGCAGTTCGGGCTGTAGCCTCACTTAATGGAAAATTGCATGGGGAAAACACATTTTGGGACCCCCCTTTTTTCTCGGCTCCCGCTTCACGAACCACCCCGAAACTTTCAGGGAAGGAGTAGAGCGGAGCAGGACATTTTCTTGGAGAATTTCGAGTGTATTCGTTGATCAAATAGAATGTTGCAGATGGAAACTAGGTCCTAACTATAACTACCTACTGGCGACTGCCAGTAGGTAATATATATATATATGTATATTCACTGAAAAAACCATAGGTTATAGACCATATATAGTTAGGAATTAGCATTTAAAAAACCTTATTTTACTCACACAAAACCATTGAAATTCCATATATAGTTAGTTGCACTAACTATATATCGCGCACTCGCAATCCACTGCTGATGATGTCACATATTACATGGTCAGTGACATCACTGATGACATCACTGATGACATCTCAAATGACATCACTGATGACATCACTGATGACATCATCCAGTGACTGTGTGTTTCTGTAAAGTTTAAATATGTTTTACATATTGAAGAATGAGTAGATGTATAAGTGTCTGGACGAAGGATTTAGTAGGTGCATGACTGAATGTATGAGTGAGTGATTAAATGTGTCTCACTGAGTGCATGGGTTAGTGACTAAACTGTCTTAATTTGTGCATCATTATGTCTGTTGTTCTGTAAACTGCTGCATGTGTTGATCAGTAGCTATATGATTAACTATATGGGTTATTGATTGATTGTCCAAGTATTTGTATGGGAGACTGAGTGTGTGTGTGGCTGGCTGGGAGGTGTGTGACTCTCTGCAGATCAATGTCTACTTGTATCAATGATTGTATAAGAAAGTAAGTATGTGTTAGTATATGTTTGAAAATGTAAGGTGCTCTATGTTTAACTGTATAGACAAGAAAATGGAAGTGTGATTGATTCTTTACAGGACTGACTAGGTGTGTGAGTAACTCCATGGATGAGTGGCAGAGTGTGAGTGTCTGTATAGGTGTATGAGTGCATATGATAGTGTTGTAAAGATGAGTGATTGTATGTATGAATGATTGTATGGGTGAATGAGTGAAGGTGTGTGTAGACGTAGGAATCAGTGAGGGCGTATGTAGTAACTAGTATTGGTGTGTCAATGGTTTCAAAAATTATACTCTGTATTTAACACTGGGTGAAACAGAGGTTATATTAAAATGTGAGGAGATGCATTGTATTGTCACATGAATGATATCATCAGTGATGTGGTCATTGATGTCAAATGAGATGTCATCAGTGATGTCATCAGTGATGTCATTTGAGATGTCATCAGTGATGTCATCAGTGATGTCACTGACCATGTCATGAATGATGTAATATGTGACATCATCAGCAGTGGATTGCGGGTGCGCGATATATAGTTAGTGCAACTAACTATATATGGAATTTCAATGGTTTTGTGTGAGTAAAATAAGGTTTTTTAAATGCTAATTCCTAACTATATATGGTCTATAACCTATGGTTTTTTCAGTGAATTTCAATGGTTTTTTAATAGCAAATATCATAAGCTGTCGAATGTCAAGTACGTGGTAAGTGAAAACATTTTCGTGTTTATGCACACTGATCTGCTTTGAATGGTGCCCCCCCTCATTTCTATTAGGAGTACTCTCTCTTTGCAGATAGTGAAAGGTAGTTAACGCAGGCCTTTGCCCCCGTTGTAATACGTCGTGCCTGCTTCTCTCTCCATTTGATTGATTGTTATCCAAGCATTTACTGTTTTAGAATTGGTTCTCTTTGGTTCATTCTCTATTTACAAACAGACACAGAGTTGCAATACTCTGTTTAGTCTTTGCAGATAACGAAAAATCGTGTAAAAAAAAGAAAAGGAATCGAGCAAAATCAGTAGGCCACTAATGGGATCTCTTTTTGACCTCGCTAAAATAGAAACATTAGGAACAACCCCTCATGACAAATACAAAACTAGTGAGATGAACTGAACTCCACACAATGATGGCTGCAAAACAGCTCGGCTCCGCCACCCACCCCGCCCAAAATAACGATAAAGAGCGGCTGCCATGATTGGTTGCGGAATGGCCACGACGGAGCTACGAAATGGTGGTGCTCTCATGCTAACCCCAGCTTCAGTCTGAAACATCCAGAAACACTGTAGACTACCAATTCGATCAGTTCCGGTAGCGCCCCAATGTAACCCGGTAGAGAAGAACTAGCCTTCCCCTCTTTGACTGATGGTTCTTGTTGCCTGTCCCTTCTGTTGTCATTTAACAGAACTATTTAGCCTGCTGAAAGGGTTGTGTTCCGACCGCTGGTTGGTGGAGACATTTTGACTATATTCTGGACCTGCGTTGTCGCGTAATGCGTCATATGACGCGCCGCGTTAGCGCATCCGGAAGTCATCCGGGGCGCGACGCGCAGCGCGTAACGTAAGCATAACAAGTCATGTGACTTGTTAATAAAACTTTTCATTGGTTCATTTTACTTTTCTTATTCTAATGATGAAAGGCTTGGTCATATGACCTAAAAATTACGCTTTTTATTACTTCCGAACATTATTTTTTCTTAAATATATGTTATAATGTTCCAGGCTAATGTACTTTCCCGGAAAATTTACAACTGTCCTGCAAGTAAAATATATTATTTTTTCGAGAAAAAGAGCGTTTCTTCGTCCCATGACGGAGCCGTTTAGCAAAAGAGGGTCGACCTGCTGTCTTAGTCGCCGATACGCCTGAATATGAGATTCTTATCGATCACTTTATGTTGCAGGAGTAGAAAACACAACAGCCCTTGACCATTTATCTTTACTGCGTTCCTGCGTATTATACCTTTTACCCTTCATGTAATTGGTCTGCTTTATTTCACTTGCCTTTTAATGATTCTAAAACAGTGACTATTATTAAAAACTTTACCAATGTATATACTACTACCATGTTTTCTTTTAAAAACCTTTATTGTGAAAATTTCATTATACAAATACGAGCCTATAATCACGTGGGCCGGCCACGGAGCAAACTGTAATCGTATATGATGAGTAGACATTTACACTGTAGAGGAACGTAACGGGCGGGCCATTAGGTTGCAAGAACTAAGGTGTCTAACAGTTGCGGAATCGGTGGACGTACATTTTATAATTAAAATACGACAGGGCCAGTTACAATAAAATTATCTAGATATACATTTGCGGGCAAGTACCATGGGTGACGTTAATTCGAACTTTCAATAGTACAGTAATCAATAACACATCAGAACTTAATATCAATAGGGATGTCGAAATATTCAATCAATTCTCGTCCCCGCCCGCCATATGCTTCAAAACTGCATACGTATCTCGTGATTTCAAGGTTCTGCAACCAGTACACAACAAGGAGTTACGAGTCCCATTTATTCCGGCGCCATTTTGGGCGAGGACGGGCAGGTCCAGGATATAGTCAAAATGTCTCTACCAACCATCGACTATGATGATGTTCATATGCTGTATTTATTAGAGTAACACTCATCTGTCCACATGAAATTAATTTGCCACAATCTAAACATGTCATTTTAATCTTTCCAAAGTTCTAAATATTTGGGACCATTTCCCTTGCCTCTGATGCTGTCAGTGCCACTTCTTTGATGAATGTACTGGCAGGTCGGGGGTTCTCCTCCAAATCTCTCTTTTATGCAGCACTATAATTAATTGGTGCCACCTCTCCATATGACGATGCATGGTATAGTTACCATAACTATATTTTTTTCGGTTCCTCTGGAGAGTACATCGTGGCAGATGAAGCGTGTAACGTACCGGGCATTTACATTTTTTTGCATGTACAGGAAAGGAAAAAAAAAATCGAGCGTCTGAGTTCTAAAGTGTCCCAGGGCCATTTTAGTAGACCAGGCCCAAATCCAAAGAACAAGCCGCCATTTTGAGAGTCCTGTTGCAGCCGCCTGTCGCTGTAGCATCAAGAGCAGCCGAAACTCAGCTGAATGGCAACTGAAACGGTAAAGGGGCGCCCCACTACAGCAGACGAGCCTCCACCTAGGAAGGCCCGTTCACGCCGCCTCCCCCCCCCCCCTTCGGGCACCCCATGCCGTTATTCGGAGCAGTATTGTAGGATGGCCACACCAGTGCGGCAACTTGCTAGACATCACCTCGGTGGTAACCGAATCTCAGCGCCTTTTGGTGTCTTCTCTTCAGAAAATATTGTTGCGCTGCCTTTGGCCCCATTCGCACATCGGTCCGCTACTGACGCCATCTCACAGGCTAATGGGGCGCCCCACGCCGAGTTTCAGCATTGTAGGATAACCACACCAGTACAGCAACTTGCTAGACATCACCTCGGTGCCATCCGGATCTTCGCATCTCAACGCCTAGTGGTATCTTCCATACAGAAAATATTGTTGCGCTGCCTTTGGCCCCATTCGCACATCGGTCCGCTACTGACACCATCTCACATGGCAACAGGGCGCCCCACGGCGACTTTTACCATTGTAGGATGGCCACACCAGTGCCACAACTTGCTAGACACCACCTCTGTGCCATCCGGATCTTGGCATCTCAGCGCCTTGTGGTGTCTTCTATTCAGAAAATATTGTTGCGCTGCCTTTGGCCCCATTCGCACATCGGTCCGCTACTGACGCCATCTCACAGGCCAACGGGGCGCCCCACGCCGACTTTCAACATTGTAGAATGGCCACACCAGTGCGGCAACTTGCTAGACACCACCTCGGTGCCATCCGGATCTTGGCATCTCAGCGCCTTGTGGTGTCTTCTATTCAGAAAATATTGTTGCGCTGCCTTTGGCCCCATTCGCACATCGGTCCGCTACTGACGCCATCTCACAGGCCAACGGGGCGCCCCACGCCGACTTTCAACATTGTAGGATGGCCACACCAGTGCACCTTACTAGACACCACCTCGGTGCCATCCGGATCTTGGCGCGTTGTGCTGCCTTCGGCCTATTCGCACATCGGTCCGCTACTGACGCGAACTCACAGGCCAACAGGGCGCCCCACGCCGACTTTCAGCATTGTAGGATGGCCACACCAGTGCTGCAACTTGCTGGACACCACCTCGGTGCCATCCGGATCTTGGCGCGTTGTGTTGCCTTCGGCCTATTCGCACATCGGTCCGCTACTGACGCCGCCTCACGTGCCAACGTATTTTCTCCGCATTTTATACCCTATGCCGCATAACAGGTCATGTGACTTGTTTATAAAACTTTTCATTGGTTCATTTTACTTTTGGTTTCCTAATGATGGAAGGCTTGATCATATGACCTAAAAACAACACTTTTCATTGGATGAAAACTTTTTTTTTTCCCCAAACGATGAAAGCCCCACCTTGTTTCTGGATGTTTCAGACTGAAGCTGGCGTCACCATGAAAGCACCACCATCTCGTGGCTCCGTCGTAGTCATTCCGCGAGCAATCATGGCAGCTGCTCCCCACCAGAAGCCTCCAGGAGTCGGGGGCCCCCAAAACTTTTGATGAATCCTCAAGGCGGAGGGGACGCTTTCGAGAATGGGGTCCAAGACCTAGCAGACAAGCGTCCGATTTCCAAGGTGTCCCAGGGCCATTTCAGTGGACCAGGCCCAAAAAGGAAACAGCCTGCCGCCATTTTGAGAATCCTGTGACAGCCGCCTATCGCTGCACCGCAAGAGTGGGCGCAACTCAGCTGAATTGCGGCTTTTGACACAGTGGACCAAAAGCGGACGGAATGGCAACTGAAACGGTAAAGGGGCGCCCCACTACAACAGACGAGACTCCACCTGGAGAGGCCCGTTCACGCCGCCTCCCCCGGGGCGCCCCACGCCGTTATTCGGAGCAGCATTGTAGGATACCAAAACCAGTGCGGCAACTTACTGGACATCACCTTGGTGCCATCGTTCTGCTGCCTTGGAACTATTCGCACAACAGTTTGCTACTGATGACCCACCCCCCGCGACGCCCCACGCCGGATTCCGAAATCAGTGAAATCTGGACGTTGTGCTGCGTTGGGACTATTCGCACAGCCGACCGCTACTTCGTTGTTTTTCCCTAAAAATGTTTATATGTTATTACTGTTTTTGTTTTCTTGTATATATTTATAAGTTATTAAAGTTTTATAATCTTACTACTTTGTTGGAGTGCTATATATTTTTAATGTGACACATAATTGTAAAAACTTTGATGTACAAAGAGTCATCCCTGGAATCTTCCGCTTCAGGCTCGGTCCCCTCCCCAATCACAATACAGGATGGTTTTCAGATAATAGGAACGCGTCTGCTGTGACGGATCTCATCGAGTGTGGGACTTGATCTACTATAACTCCTTTGAAGAGGGGTGATTCTTTACAGCTGGGGCCATAAACTACATCTGCAGGGCTAGCTGATACCCTAGGACCGGCCTGGACAATCGGACACAGAGGAAAAGGAGTGTCAGAGGGTGCGGTAGTGAATAGGGCGAAAGGGAGGTGACGGGCGGGCACAGGGTGTGATTCTCAGGGAAGAGCAGCGCAGATGGGGGGTGGTTTATTACCCATGCATAAGACAGAGAGCGGGGGTGACCACTGCCTGGGGGAGATGCTTGCGAGGGTGGGGAGCCATGCTAAGGATCGACAGCGTGCAGAGAGTGGGTCTGGTCAAGGCATCTAAAATGACTGCCGTGCACGACAAAAGTGTGGCATTTGAAAAAAGGCAAGATGGCGCAGACAATGTTTTTCAACACTTCCTGATTTCCTTCGAATCGAACGTTAACAGACGTTGGGGCATATTACCAAAGTTAAGCGATATTTATCCCTAACGATGCTTAGCAACGAATTTTTTACCGCTAAGCATCTTCAGAAATTATCGCAGATAAACCTTGCTATTATCAAGGTTTATCGCAAATACGATAAAAAACGACCGCAATGCATTAATATCGCTGAAAACTCAGCGATATTCATGCATTACCGAGCTAATGCTCTTAGCCATGTTATCCACCTCCCATTGGATAACATGGCTAAGAACTGCTCAGGGCAGGTGGTAGCTTTTGGAGATATTCGCGCTTATCGCGAATATTTCCAAAAGTTGGTAATAGGAGATAGCGATGTTAGCGACTGTTTCCAGTCGCTAACATCTTGGCATGCCCACTTTGCATGTCATTAGTGATAAATATCACTCACATGCAAAGTGGGGCCCAAGATGGTCGCTATCTCCTACTAGCCGTCGCTAACTGGTGTTAGCAACAGCTAGGTAATACAGAGATAATTTTATCTCCGCGAAGCGGAGCGCTGTTACAGATATATATCTTGTTTTTGAACGTTAATTTCTCAAAATCCACTGAAGCACATATATTGAGACCTAGCAAAGGCACATCGAGCTACCAGTCCCTACAATTTTGCCAAGTTTCGTGCAAATCCATTCAGCCGTTCGATTATTATTATTATTATTTTTTTTGCCCCGCGGGGCCCTTTTAAAACCTCCACATCAAACCTAAGAGGTCAAGGAGGATCTACTATGCCCCCTTATGGTCATTTGCCCCTTCGCTTTGGCCTCCTCTTGTCTCTCGATCCTACCGAGAGACAAGATGGCGGCCGCTACGGACTGTTTGCAATGTTTACAGATGCCGGAGAACCAATCAGCTTCGCAAACCTCCGTTACGCGAAGCGGAGCGCTGTTACAGATATATATCTTTTTTTGAACGTTAATTTCTCAAAATCCACTGGAGCACATATATTGAGACCTAGCAAAGGCACATCGGGCTACCAGTCCCTAATATTTTACCAAGTTTCGTGCAAATCCATTCAGCCGTTCGATTATTATTATTATTTTTTTTTTTTGCCCCGCGGGGCCCTTTTAAAACCTCCACATCAAACCTAGGGGGTCAGCGAGGATCTACTATGCCCCCTTATGGTCATTTGCCCCTTCGCTTTGGCCTCCTCTTGTCTCTCGATCCTACCGAGAGACAAGATGGCGGCCACTACGGACTGTTTGGAATGTTCACAGACGCCGGAGAACCAATCAGCTTCGCTTCACAAAGCTCCGTACCGCGAAAAGTCCGCGAACCGGAGCGCTGCCCGGTCCGCTGTTACAGATATATATCTTTTTTTGAACGTTAATTTCTCAAAATCCACTGAAGCACATATATTGAGACCTAGCAAAGGCACATCGGGCTACCAGTCCCTACAATTTTGCCAAGTTTCGTGCAAATCCATTCAGCCGTTCGGGCTAAAAGTGAGGCCAACCGCCCTATGGAAAACTCAATGTTAAAACACGTTTTGGGACCCCCCTTTTTTCTCGGCCCCCCCTTGACGAACCCCCCCCAAATTTTCAAGGGCTGCTCAAAAACAAAATGTGCCATTTTCCTGAACATTTCAGCCAATTCCGTCCACAAACGCCAACGTTATTAGACATAGAATTTTCAAAAATCCCATAGAGAAAAAATCCTAACTATATATACCTACTGACGACCGCCAGTAGGTAATATATATATATTACTTCACTTAGCAAGCAGGGTGGTTTGCTAATAAATTAAGAGGCACTTTCGGAGTCAGGATACAAAGCTTGAAAATGCTTTATTCGGTGCTTTCAGTCCCTCTCCCCTCCAGTTCGACAGACGCGTTTCGCCTTCGCGGCTTTTTCAATGTCGATTAATCCTCAGTGTTACAACCATTTTAAACCCACCCCTCACTTCCATAGCCATGGAGACCAATGATGGACATAAATTCTACCAACTAGACATCAGTTAGGTGGCGGCCATCTTATAGTGGGTGAAAAATGTAATAAATTCATTAACAATTTAAAAGTGCAAGTGCTCAAAACGAAATCAGTACAAAATATTGCTAAATAATCGAATTTCACGATTAAAGTACATTCATAAAAAACAGGCATATCAATTGTAGAATGGCAACTTAATAATCAGCCATATACATAACCTGTAATATCTTACAAAGTCTCAGCAGATAACATAATCGATAAAGTGAAAAGTTAAAAAAATCAAAGAACATTATCACACTATATCGATATGTATTTCCAACTGCTGAGGTAACAAAAAAACAAAAAAACAAACAAAAAAAAAAATATATATATATATATATATATATATATATATATATATATATATATTACCTACTGGCGGTCGCCAGTAGGTATATATAGTTAGGATTTTTTCTCTATGGGTTTTTTGAAAATTCTATGTCTAATAACTTTGGCGTTTGTGGACGGAATTGGCTGAAATTTTCAGGAAAATGGCACATTTTGTTTCTGAGCAGCCCTTGAAAATTTGGGGGGGGTTCGTCCAGTGGGGGCCGAGAAAAAAGGGGGGTCCCAAAACGTGTTTTTAACATTGAGTTTTCCATAGGGCGGTTGGCCTCACTTTTAGCCCGAACGGCTGAATGGATTTGCACGAAACTTGGCAAAATTGTAGGGACTGGTAGCCCGATGTGCCTTTTGTAGGTCTCAATATATGTGCTCCAGTGGATTTTGAGAAATTAACGTTTAAAAAAAGATATATATCTGTAACAGCGGACCGGGCAGCGCTCTGGTTCGCGGACTTTTCGCGCAACGGAGCTTTGTGAAGCGAAGCTGATTGGTTCTCCGGCGTCTGTCAACATTCCAAACAGTCCGTAGCGGCCGCCATCTTGTCTCTCGGTAGGATCGAGAGACAAGAGGAGGTCAAAACAAAGGGGGAAATAACTATAAGGGGGCATAGTAGATCCTCGCTGACCCCCTAGGTTTGATGTGGAGGTTTTAAAAGGGCCCCGCGGGGCAAAAAAAAATAATAATAATAATAATTGAACGGCTGAATGGATTTGCACGAAACTTGGCAAAATATTAGGGACTGGTAGCCCGATGTGCCTTTGCTAGGTCTCAATATATGTGCTCCAGTGGATTTTGAGAAATTAACGTTCAAAAAAAGATATATATCTGTAACAGCGCTCCGCTTCTCGTAACGGAGGTTTGCGAAGCTGATTGGTCATTCTGTCACTGGGCTATAGTTGGGCTACATCTGGCTGATATTTGGGCTACATTTGTTTTTTTGTGTGTCTGGCGGCCATCTTTGGGCTACATTGGGCTACATTGGGCTACATTGGGCTTCATTGGGCTACATTCGGCTAATTAGCAAATAGCTCATCGCAAACTAGGAATGGTAAATAATCGCTATTTATTCCTTAAAGTTCGCTATTTAGGAAATGCAAAAAACTTTGATGATATATATGGCGGTTCATCTCTAACAAGATAAGAAGCATAGGGATACATTTATGATGACTGGCGCATCACCAGGGATGTGTTAGTCATTCTGTGCCGCTGTTCCGTCACCTATGGTGTGCTGCATTTACAATGCGGCGCATCATGGGGCAAAAACAGCACAGATGCGTGATGTATCTGTGCCGTAAAGGTGGCGCATTGCTGGAGTTGTATCGCAAGTGTGATGAAGCTCCAGCAAGGGTCGGGGGTGCCCCTGTCGCAGGGTTTCTGTTCTCACACAGAACTGTGGACAGAGGATTGGAACCTCGGCGAATGCATTGCTGGAGTTGTATCGCAAGTGTGATGAAGCTCCAGCAAGGGTCGGGGGTGCCCCTGTCGCAGGGTTTCTGTTGTCACACAGAACTGTGGACAGAGGATTGGAACCTCGGCGAATTAGGGTGTCCCAAAACTCACGTTAGTAATCAAAAACTCCTTAGCAAGCTAGGTACAGTGTCACATTGGATATAACAAACTCTCAATGTTTAGACAATCCAGAATATGAACTTATAGTACCTCAGGATACGTGGAACTCATGAACAGTCGGTCGTTATAGATTTCTTAGAAACCAGAACATGGAGTTAAGAAGAACAGATGTGTATTTGAAATGTTTATTTACTAATGCCGTCTTCTCAGGCGTAGTACCTTAGATAATAAAAGTACACATATTATCAGTAGCAAAATTACCAGCATAGTTACTAGTACATAAAAAGTGAATGGTGATAGTATGTTAACATGCTGTAAATGAATAAGAGTTAGCAACACTTATAAGCAGCCGCGGGCCGTGGAGGGAGTTACGGTGAGGCAGGGAGGCGGGGAGGGGGAGAAGCAGGGTGGAGAATACAAGTACACATATTATCAGTAGCAAAATTACCAGCATAGTTACTAGTACATAAAAAGCGAATGGTGACAGTATGTTAACATGCTGTAAATGAATAAGAGTTAGCAACACTTATAAGCAGCCGCGGGCCGTGGAGGGAGTTACGGTGGGGCAGGGAGGCGGGGAGGGGGAGGGGCAAGGTAGAGAGGGCTCCACCCTGCTTCTCCCCCTCCCCGCCTCCCTGCCCCATCGTAACTCCCTCCACGGCCCGCGGCTGCTTATATCTCACCCTCCCTAATACACATATTATATTATTTGCTAAGAAGGTCTCTTTGTGTTGGTTTAGGGCGTGCCCATACTTTAGTGTCTTAGATTTGAAGGAATCACATCACCATACACCAGCTCTCTCTTCATGTGAACCGCATCAACTGTTGTGTATGTGTGTTCGGCAAAGCAATATAAAACCCGCCTCATGCCCAGAATTGGCAGAAGTTGCACTTATGTTATGAGTATGAAGTCGTGGAGATCAGACCTCATAACAATTCTGTATCGTGTTGTTCTTGAAACTTTAGCACTCGCTGTACAGATATAGTTTAACAAGTAAAGCAGATAGTAGACCAATAACATATTATTCTCATGTAAACCACGATGAACTACTAGGTGGAAAGCTAAAGCAACAACTAAGTGTCGTGTGCAGAAGTTGCAAAAAAGGAAAAATGGCGTTTAAACCGGTAATGAGCCCATGCTAACTTAACACGGTGTAAAGATATCCAGGACCTAGATGACACCTCCTCATGATCCGGAATCGAACTGAATAGGATAATAGAAGTGCCATCTCATGAGAGCAGATTGCAAGTTTATATGTGGACGGTCCGCAAGGTAAAGCATTAAAAACTAGGAAAATTTAATGCTAAAGAAAAATAAAACAGCCAAGTACTTTATCGAGTCTTAAGCCAATAGGCAAGGTAAATAATAAAAACTTGACAAATAAGTCAATGAATTGTCAATGAAATGCTAGTACTCAGCATATCAAACATGAAAAAGGTCTATGACATACCTGTGTATGCAAAATAAGCTGCAACAGCTTCCAATAGGAAGTCACCGTCTTCATCCGAAAACAGTTCAGCCATCCAATTTAAAAGCGGAAAAGAACATACGTGCTCTCCCAGCACCGGATCCTCTATCACCATCAGAGGACAGCTCGGTGGGTTTTCAAGAAAGCTCTCTTCCAAGAAAGACTGTGCTGCCGCCAGTAAATTCCAGGGACCAAGTAGTCCATGCATCAATGCCACAGCCATAATCCTTTCGCCAGGACAAACCAACTCGTGAGTAATGATAGGAGTCATCAGCTGATTAAAGTCGACGTCAGGAGAAACTGGTCCGCAGAGACACAAATCAATGGCCCAATCGAAATCACAGGTCAGGCAGTGAAATACAGGCTGGACACAGGTGAAGTAGGAGAATCGAAAAGATAATCCATATGCCGTGCTTAATATCGCCAACGGCATTGTGCCATAATATTCTAGCATGCGATTGCGGAACAGTGTCAGCAGCTGCAGGGTCGGAGGTTGCATAGGAGGGACATCCATATTTAAAAATGTAAAAAAGCACAAGAGCGTCCGCTGGTAATGCAAGTAAAAATGCCAATCCACGAACCAGAGTGCAGAAAATACAATGAAAGGAAGCAGGGATGACTCCAAAGATTTTCTCAAATGAAGTCACGAGACCACTGGTAACAACTTTAAAAAAGTGTGTCAGGGACTTTGTGGAGGATGCGTTAAAGATAGTCGGAAACATGTTGCTGAAATTGAAAGGCAAATCTTAATTGAAAAGGGTGTGCACCTCTGTACGGGTGTTCGCTATGTGAAGTACGAAAGTTTCACGGGCCGAACTCAAGGCCACCTCTCTCTGAGACAAAAGAGCTCTTATTCTTGCCATGCCGTTGAAACGTGTCCCAAGGTTGGTATTTGTGGCCAGATTGAAAACTCCCTATGTTCATGTGTGGGAGGAAATAGAACATTTCTGCAGCAAATAACCCGTTCACTTACTGTTACGATAAAAGGAATACTTTTAATTAACTCAGAACAATCTTCATTATTGAGCATCAAATAACTACCATTTTCCAACAACTTGAACGTGGGGATGATAGCAGGAACTGGCGTGCCTTGCAACACGCAAGCCATATTTGGTCGGTGTTTGTTGCATGAACCGTGTAACTGTATGTGCCTACACATTAGTGAATGATCTGGCGTCTCAGTGCATTCCTCTCCATTCAGATAAACTTCTTGATCATCTTTGAAACATCTGTATGTGTATGGAAGCGACCAGACCTCATGAAGAAAAGCACTACCTAAAGGTTCATAACGACCTATTGGTATATATTTCATACAATTTGAAAAGTTATATAAAGCAAAAGGCAGCGTTATTAAACCGTGGATAAGGCATGTTGTCAAAAAACCCGCAATCCTCTGCTGATGATGTCACTGAGCATGTCATGAATGATGTAATATGTGACATCATCAGCAGTGGATTACGGGTAATAGTATCTCTAGTTTACTCCCCTATAGCTGTCTTTATTTTAACATAAGTGTGTGTTTCCCTCCCTTATACTTACTGTTTTTGGTTCGCTTCCAGTTCGCGTACCGGCGAGCGAACTAGGAAGCGAACTAAGAGAAATAGAGGTTGGCACAGTTCCAAATATTGTACCAATTTTTTAATAACGGGGAGGTAGTTCTGAAAAGAACTTTTTTTTTTATTTTTCGGAATTTTTTTTTACTGTTTTTGAATTTTTCGGAACAGTTTTATATTTTTTGGGGTTTTTCTTGGAGGGGGCAATGAAAACGATTCATTGTAAAGGGCTCAACAGGAGCAACAAAACAAAAAAAATAAGTATTTATTATTTTGGGCGTTTCGGACAAACTTGCATATGATAGTCAATAGCTCTGTTGATCAGAGTGATGCTTCTTTCTCCGTAGGAAATGAATCCATCGCAAAATACGCAGGTGTGTTTTACTTCACCAAATCTCATTTGTATATTTGGCACCATCTCCCTGCCCTCTGGTCCCGTTACTTCCGGTACAACAGATCTTCTGGCCATAATAGGGAGATTATCTAGGTCGTTCCGAAACTGTGCAGCACTGTAGTTGTTAGGATGCCACCTAGTCATATGGCGATGCATTGTGTAGTTTCCGAAACTGTATTTTTTGTCGGTCCCTCTGGACAGTCTATCTTGACATATAAGGCAAGTTACGTATCTTGCATTTACTTTTTTCTGACCTTTGGGAATTTTAAAAAATTGCCAAATGAAGTTTTCTTTCCGGTGAGACGTCCTGGGCTGCTCAGGCAAAAACTGCCTCTCTTCGTGCTCGTCCTCCTGTTCCTCTTCTTCTTCTTCTTGTTGAATTATAACTTGAGCAGGTGGTCCACTCTTCCTTGGATGTGGTGGAGGTGAAGCACCAGCTGAAGCTACTAAAGAAGCCATTGCTCAGTGATCACAAAGGGTCTTTCTCTCACAATGATGAAAGTCAGAGTGAGGAAAGAAGGAGGGATTTTCATCATTTGGGAAAAACAAGAGTTCTCAACCAATCAAAAGTGTTCATTTTAGATTATATGACCTAGTCTTACATCATTAGGAAACCAAAAGTGAAATGAACCAATGAAAAGTGTTATTACCAAGTCACATGACTTGCTGTGTTTACGTTAAGCGCTTTGCAGGGCCTCCCGGTTTGCTTCCAGAAACCTGCGCTTTGCGACTCGCTTCGCGTACCAGTTCGCTAACGTAGTAAGTCATATGACGTATCACGCGACAACGTGAAACGTCATGCGGACGGGAGGCGTCACGATGTTGTTTTGTAACGCGGCACTTGCGGTAAAGAAACGTTTACCGGCTCGCGGTCTATTTCGCGGCATCAAGGTCAGCTAACGGGAAGCTTCCCGATTTGCGAAGCGGGAACGAAGAAAAAAAAATATTTAAAAAAAAAATTATTCATAAACATATAAAATATATTTTTGGATTTAAAGAAGAATACATTTTACAGCTACAGATATTAGCTGTTAAAAAACCAATGAAATTCACAGAAAAAACCATAGGTTATGGACCATATATAGTTAGGAATTAGCATTTACAAAACCTTGAAAATTCACTGAAAAAAACATAGGTTATAGACCATATATAGTTAGGAATTAGCATTTACAAAACCTTGAAAATTCACTGAAAAAACCATAGGTTATAGACCATATATAGTTAGGAATTAGCATTTAAAAAACCTTATTTTACTCACACAAAACCATTGAAATTCCATATATAGTTAGTTGCACTAACTATATATCGCGCACCCGCAATCCACTGCTGATCATGTCACATATTACATCATTCATGACATGGTCAGTGACATCACTGATGACATCACTGATGACATCTCAAATGACATCACTGATGACAACATCCAGTGATTATGTGTTTCTGTAAAGTTTAAATATGTTTTACATATTGAAGAATGAGTGGATGTATAAGTGTCTGAATGAAGGTTTTAGTAGGTGCGTGATTGACTGTATGAGTGAGTGATTAAATGCGTCTTACTAAATGCACGGGTTAGTGACTAAACTGTCTGAAAGTGTGCATCAGTATGTCTGTTGTTGTGCAAGCTGCTGCATGTGTTGATCAGTAGCTATATAAGTAGCTATATGGGTTATTGATTGGTTGCACAAGTATTTGTATGGGAGACTGAGTGTGTGTATGGCTGGCTGGGAGGTGTGTGACTGTGCAGATCAATGTGTACTTGTATCAGTGATTCTATAAGAGAGTAAGTATGTGTTAGCATATGTTTGAAAATGTAAGGTACTCTATGTTTAACTGTGTAGATTAGAAAATGGAAGTGTGATTGATTCTTTACAGGACTGACTAGGTGTGTGAGTAACTCCATGGATGAGTGGCAGAGTGTGAGTGTCTGTATAGGTGTATGAGTGCATATGATAGTGTTGTAAAGATGAGTGATTGTATGTATGAATGATTGTATGGGTGAATGAGTGAATGTGTGTGTAGACGTAGGAATCAGTGAGTGCGTATGTAGTAACTAGTATTGGTGTGTCAATGGTTTCAAAAATTATACTCTGTATTTAACACTGGGTGTAACAGAGGTTATATTAAAGTGTGAGGAGATGCATTGTATTGTCACATTAATGATATCATCATTGATGTGACCATTGATGTCAAATGAGATATCATCAGTGATGTCATTTGAGATGTCATCAGTGATGTCATCAGTGATGTCACTGACCATGTCATGAATGATGTAATATGTGACATGATCAGCAGTGGATTGCGGGTGCGCGATATATAGTTAGTGCAACTAACTATATATGGAATTTCAATGGTTTTGTGTGAGTAAAATAAGGTTTTTTAAATGCTAATTCCTAACTATATATGGTCTATAACCTATGGTTTTTTCAGTGAATATATATATATATATATATATATATATATATATATATATATATATATATATATATATATATATATATATATATATATATATATTACCTACTGGCAGTCGCCAGTAGGTAGTTATAGGTAGGTAGTTATAGTTAGGATTGGCTACCATAGGAAATCCGCAACATTCTATTGGGAATAACTCTGGTGCCGGTTGAGGAATTTGTGTGTAATTTTCCAAACTTTTGGCCAGCTCCGCTCCGCTCCTTCCCTGGAAGTTTCGGGGGGATTCGTGAAGTGGGGGCTGAGAAAAAAGGGGGTCCCAAAATATGTTTTCCCCATGTTAATTTCCATAGGACGGTCTGACAAGTCTACAGCCCGAACCGCTGAACGGAATTACGCCAAACTTGGCAAAATTGTAGGGACTGGTACGCAGATGTGCCTTTGCTATATTTGGTGAAAATTGCTCCAGTGTTTTTTAAAAAAAATTAACTTAAAAAACACATATCTATAAGCGCTCGCCGAGCGCTCACAGGTGCACGTACCGGGGAGCGCACCCGGCACGCTACGGGAGTGCGTGAGTGGAAAGCTGATTGGCTATCGGGTTTCAACATTGTAAACAGTCCAGAGAGTCCGCCATCTTGTGTCTCGGTGTCTCGGTGGAGAGGTGAAAAAGAAAGGGGGATATAATTAAAAGGGGGCAGAGTAGACACAGCCTGACCCCCTAGGTCATCAGGGGCCTAGAAGAACCCTGATGGGCAAAAAAACTTTATTTTTTTATTTTCGCGGGGTAAGCGCTGGGTGCGTTCCCCGGTACGTGCACCCTGAGCGCACCACAGGGAAAAACAGTGTAAGAAATTATAGTAAAAAAATAATTTTGAGTTCTTAGAGGTAGGGTAGCTCTGAAAAGAGCTGTTGTGTTATGTGGGTGTTTTTTGTACCTACAAGTATGTACCAATGCAGAGTATTATATTCAAGAGGAAAACTCTATTCCCCTCATCTGTAAAATACACAACATCTCTCCTATAGATGTCTTGCATGTTGTAACGCAAGTTGTTGTGGTAAATGGAACCCATACCATAGTCTCTGAGGAAAGCAGAAACAGATTTATTCACATGTTTCATTGCTTTCTCAATCTGTGGACAAAATTGGTTAGACCAGTTCCATTTTTGCCTTTGGCATATGTTAGAAAATACCAAGGCAGTTTTTGGAAAAAGTGGCATCAATTGCCCAAAGATGTCCTTTAAAAGCATTTCCAGACCTACCCCAGTCAAAGTGCCCAGGTCATTGCCACCACAGTGCACAATTATGAGGTCAGGGTGTGGTAGATGCATAAAGGATTTTACCAATGGTATCAATTGGTGACTTCTCAATCCTCTCTTTCCAATCCATACAATGTCCACATTTGGTAAATCAAGGTTGTAAATACCTCTGTTAGCTAGGTATTTTTGACTCCAGTGGACAAAGCTATGACCCACAAACCAGACTTTTGGCATCTTGAAGGTAGATGGGCTTGTATTCAGATGAGTTGTGGAAATGAAATGGCAGTTTGAAAGTAGGAGTTATGTAAAAAAGTGGTTGAGATTCAGGGCACTTGAAAAACAAAAAATGATTGGTGCTTTCTTAACATTCTCCACTGAAAACTAGGGTGCATGCTTTTGTTTTTTGAAAGAAGTCATTTCAATGGTTGAGAAAAAGTCATTTCAAGAAACATTGCATATGATTAGCTGGTACATTGAGTGGTCAAACACCCTTGCTGCTTTTTTTTTTGCAACATAGTATGATGAACTTCTGAACTGTGTGCTGGGTGAGGCGGGAGTTACCATGGTAACAGGGGAATGAGCACTGGGGGATGGGTGAATGTTATGTGACTTTCAAAGTGTTCAAAAGTCCAACCAATTAAAATGTGCAGTTTCTTACTCCACTTCATTAACTCCTTCTCTTACTCCTTCTGTCCTCTTACTTCTAAACTCCCCTTCCCTCATTCTCTCTCTGTTAGCCTCATTCTCTCCGTCCCCTTAGTCTCTCACTCCTTTTCTATCACGCTCACTCCCTATAACTCAGCCATACTCCTACACTCACCTTCTTTCAGACCTTTTCCTTTACTTTCCTTCCTCTCTCTTCCCATCCTTCGCTCCTTCACTCTTTTCCCTTCCCTTACTCCCCTTACTCCATTTCAGTAACTCCTTCTCTCAATCCCATGTGAAAGGGCCTGCGTCAGTCTTACGCCTGCTGTGAGGCAGGCGCAAGATTTTGACGCAACGTTGTCCTAAAAGTGACGCAGTGAAATCTCATAGATTTCACTGCGTCACTTCTATGACCCTTCCTTGCATCAATACGCCCCCTTTGCACACATTATACCTGGAGCAGGGGTTTACAAAGTGACGTATCTACCTAGATGCGTCACTTTGTAAATATGACTCAACAAGGCGCATTTTTTACACACCGGCAGCGTAAAAGTGACGCATTGCCTCATAAATGAGGCCCTCAGTCTTCTACTCTCACTTTTTCTTTCACTTTCTCTGTCTCTTCACTCCCTTACTTACCTTGTCTCACACTCACTTGCCTTTATCCAGTCTGTATCTCCACTCTTTCCTAAACATCACTGATGTCATTTGAGATGTCATCAGTGATGTCACTGACCATGTCATGAATGATGTAATATGTGACATCATCAGCGGTGGATTGCAGGTGCGCGAAATATAGTTAGTACAACTAACTATATAGGAGCAATTTCAATGGTTTTGTATGAGTGAAATGTCCAGCTAACTATAACACCCCTAAAACCTATAGTTTTTTGAGTGAATTTTAAAGGTTTTTTAAATGCTAATTCCCAACTATATAAGACCTGAAAGCCCACCAGAAATCTCCAGTATGCGCCAGGGGGCTGCTTGCAGAGAGGTGTAATGAGGCCACACCTTTTTTACACCTCTCTGCAACGCAGACCCCGTGCATGTTGGAAGAGGGGGAACTAATTCCCCTTGCATACTGGGGGTCCCTGGTGACCAACTAGCCCACCTGCAACCTCCAGTATGCGCCAGGGGGCTGCATTGCACAGAGGTGTAATGAGGCTATGCCCCTTTTTACACCTCTCTGCAACGCAGGCCACTGGCCCGTTTGCAGAGGGGGGACTAATTCCCCTTGCAAACTGGGGGTCCCTGGGTCATATCTGCCCAAACGCCGATATTCCGACCGATTGAAAATGACTTTTCTTGAGAAACATTTGGATTTGGATTATCATGTTCTATACTTTGGAATTTTTGAAAGACTGACTTTGAGGATGCTATAAATTACTCAAGTCTGCCCGAATTGTGTGGGTAAGATTGATACCTAGTCACTTTGAATAAGAATGTACGTACGTCTCGTCTAACATTTGGAAGAAATATCTAGTTATATGACAACAGGATACCGACATAACTTGAAGGAAATAAGAATGCCCTGAAGAAGTTCTGTTGTACAGAACGAAACGTGTCGGCTGGCTGTGGTACATAAACTTAAGGAAAATAAAAGCATTTGAATATACACCAAGATTCTGCGCTTCAATAAGGACTCTAAGTGATATGATTTGATTGGACTTATTGTGCAAGTGGTGCTGTGCCAAACTTTGGAATATTCTCCACTACTCACTCCCTACTACTCACTATCTACTACTCTCTGCTACTCACTCTCTACTACTCTCTACTACTCACTCTCTACTACTCTCTCTCTACTACTCACTCTTTACTACTCACTCTCTACTACTCTCTACTACTCACTCTCTACTTCTTACTCTCTACTACTCTCTACTACTCACTCTCTACTGCTCTCTCTCTACTACTCTCTACTACTCACTCTCTACTACTCACTCTACTACTCACTCTCTACTACTCTCTACTACTCACTCTTTGCTACTCTCTACTACTCACTCTCTACTGCTCTCTACTACTCACTCTACTACTTACTCTCTACTACTCACTCTCTACTACTCACTCTACTATTCACTCTACTACTCTCTACTACTCACTCTCTGCTACTCTCTCTACTGCTCTCTACTGCTCCCTACTACTGTGTATTAGACAGCATTACCATGTTAAATCTTTTCCTTCTCTGCCTGTAGTCTCACCCCCCGTGTGTACCATTTTATCACTGTCTTCACTATTCCCCCCCTGTGTGCTCCAATTAGCCTCTGCATGTAACATTTCTCAAACTGTTTCCAGCATTTATTCTCTGTTGGACCATTTTATCCTCTGTGTGTACCATGTCTGTGTGTGCTTGCACTATCTGTGTCTCTGCTTGAACCATCTCACCTTCTCTCTGCAACATCTTTTCTATGACTGCACCATCTGTCCCTCTGCCTGCAGCCCTGCACCATCTATCCTCTGTGTGTACCATATCTGTGTCTGCTTGCACTATCTCTCCCTCTACCTGCAGCCCTGCACCATCTATCCTCTGTTTGTACCATGTCTGTGTCTGCTTGCACTATCTGTGTCTCTGCCTACAGCCCTGCACCATCTATCCTCTGTGTGTACCATGTCTGTGTCTGCTTGCACTAACAGTGTCTCTGCTTGAACCATCTTACCCTCTCTCTGCAACATATTTTCTGTGACTGCACCATCTGTCACTGTGCCTGCAGCCCTGCACCATCTATCCTCTTATTGTTTCATGTCTGAGTCTGCTTGCATTATCTGTTTCTCTGCCTGCAGCCCTGCACCATCTATCCTCTGTGAGTACCATGTCTATGTCTGCTTGCACTATCCGTGTCTCTGCCTACAGCCCTGCACCATCTATCCTCTGTGTGTACCATGTATGTGTCTGCTTGCACTATCTGTCCCTCTGCCTGCAGCCCTGCACCATCTATCCTCTGTGTGTACCATGTCTGTGTCTGCTTGAACTATCTGTGCCTGTGCTTCAACCATCTCACCCTTTCTCTGCAACATCTTTTCTGTGACTGCACCATCTGTCCCTCTGCCTGCAGCCCTGCAACATATATCCTCCGATTGTACCAGTTTAGTCTCTGCCTGCATTATCTCATTTTTTTCGTCTGCACCAACGCTCTCCCACTGTCTGCACCCTCTCATCTGCATCTGCACATGCCTATTAAGATATGGCTGCTGGTGTGTATTACACAGCACTACCATGTCAAATCCTTTCCTTCTCTGCCTGTAGTCTCACACCATGTATATGTCTCCTTGCACTATCTGTGTCTCTGTTTGAACCATTTCACCCTCTCTCTGCACCATCTTTTCTGTGACTGCACCATCTGTCCCTCTGCCTGCAGCCCTGCACCATCTATCCTCTGATTGTACCAGTTTAATCTCTGCCTGCATTATCTCATTTTTTGTCTGCACCAACCCTCTCCCACTGCCTGCACCCTCTCATCTGAATCTGCACATGCCTATTAAGATATGGCTGCTGGTGTGTATTACACAGCACTACCATGTCAAATCCTTTCCTTCTCTGCCTGTAGTCTCAGAACCCCTGTGTGTACCATTTTAATCACTGTATTCACTATCCCCCCCCCTGTGTGCTCATTTAGCCTCTGCATGTAACATTTCTCAAACTGTTTCCAGCATTTCATTTCTGTTGGACCATTTTATCCTCTTTTGTGTACCATGTCTGTGTCTGCTTGCACTATCTGTGTCTCTGCTTGAACCATCTCACCCTTTCTCTGCAACATCTTTTCTGTGACTGCTCCATCTGTCCCTCTGCCTGCAGCCCTGCACATCTATCCTCTGATTTTACCAGTTTAATCACAGGCCTATTAAGATATGGATGCTGGTGTGTATTACACAGTACAAAAGGGGGCAGTAATGGACGGAGCATCTGAACCAATCAAACACTCACACCCAGTCAAAAGATCTGGGTTTAATCCATCACCGTTCTTTAGCCCACTCTGCCACCCCAGTTCAGACATGCCTATATGCAAATCAGTCTGACCGTGTGCCTCATGGGAACAGTCCAGCCCGAACTGCCAAGCCATGCCTTCCCTGGACCGGAAACAAGCTTCCGAGGACCGGTTTCTGGAATTACAGCCGTCTTCAGCCCGGCTTGCTTGAATCCAGTGGCAAAGTGAGCAAGGGTCTCACGTCTGAGCATACCCTGCCACATTTATGGCGGCCAAAAGCAGTACAAAAGGGGGTGGTAATGGACGGACCATCTGAACCAATCAAACACTCACACCCAGTCAAAAGATCTGGGTTTAATCCATCACCGTTCTTTAGCCCACTCTGCCACCCCAGTTCAGACATGGCTATATGCAAATCAGTCTGACCCTGTGCCTCATGGGAACAGTCCAGCCCGAACTGCCAAGCCATGCCTTCCCTGGACCGGAAACAAGCTTCCGAGGACCGGTTTCTGGCATTACAGCCGTCTTCAGCCCGGCTTGCTTGAATCCAGTGGCAAAGTGAGCAAGGGACTCACGTCTGAGCATACCCTGTCACACTTATGGTGGCCAAAAGCGGTACAAAAGGGGGTGGTAATGGACGGAGCATCTGAACCAATCAAACACTCACACCCAGTCAAAAGATCTGGGTTTAATCCATCACCGTTCTTTAGCCCACTCTGCCACCCCAGTTCAGACATGGCTATATGCAAATCAGTCTGACCCTGTGCCTCATGGGAACAGTCCAGCCCGAACTGCCAAGCCATGCCTTCCCTGGAACGGAAACAAGCTTCCGAGGACCTGTTTCTGGCATTACAGCCGTCTTCAGCCCGGCTTGCTTGAATCAAGTGGCAAAGTGAGTGGGACTCACATCTGAGCATACCCTGTCACACTTATGGCGGCCAAAAGTGGTATAAAAGGGGGTGGTAATGGACGGAGCATCTGAACCAATCAAACACTCACACCCATTATGATATGGGTTTAATCCATCACCTTTCTTTAGCCCACTCTGCCACCCCAGTTCAGACATGGCTATATGCAAATCAGTCTGACCATGTGCCTCATGGGAACAGTCCAGCCCGAACTGCCAAGCCATGCCTTCCCTGGACCGGAAACAAGCTTCCGAGGACCGGTTTCTGCCATTACAACCGTCTTCAGCCCGGCTTGCTTGAATCCAGTGGCAAAAAAAGCAAGGGACTCACGTCTGAGCATACCCCGCCACACTTATGGCGGCCAAAAGCGGTATAAAAGGGGGTGGTAATGGACAGAGCATCTGAACCAATCAAACACTCACACCCAGTCAAATGATCTGGGTTTAATCCATCACCGTTCTTTAGCCCACTCTGCCACCCCAGTTCAGACATGGCTATATACAAATCAGTCTGACCCTGTGCCTCATGGGAACAGTCCAGCCCGAACTGCCAAGCCATGCCTTCCCTGGACCGGAAACAAGCTTCGGAGGACCGGTTTCTGGCATTACAGCCGTCTTCAGCCCGGCTTGCTTGAATCCAGTGGCAAAGTGAGCAAGGGACTCACGTCTGAGCATACCCTGCCACACTTATGGCGGCCAAAAGCGGTACAAAAGGGGGTGGTAATGGACAGAGCATCTGAACCAATCAAACACTCACACCCAGTCAAAATATCTGGGTTTACTCCATCACCGTTCTTTAGCCCACTCTGCCACCCCAGTTCAGACATGGCTATATGCAAATCAGTCTGACCCTGTGCCTCATGGGAACAGTCCAGCCGGAACTGCCAAGCCATGCCTTCCCTGGACCGGCAACAAGCTTCCAAGGATCCGTTTCTGGCATTACAGCCGTCTTCTGCCCGGCTTGCTTGAATCCAGTGGCAAAGTGAGCAAGGGACTCACGTCTGAGCATACCCTGCCACACTTATGTCGGTCAAAAGCGGTACAAAAGGGGGTGGTAATGGACGGAGCATCTGAACCAATCAAACGCTCACACCCAGTCAAAAGATCTGGGTTTAATCCATCACTGTTCTTTAGCCCACTCTGACACCCCAGTTCAGACATGGCTATATGCAAATAAGTCTGACCCTGTGCCTCATGGGAACAGTCCAGCCTGAACTGCCAAGCCATGCCTTCCCTGGACCGGAAACAAGCTTCCGAGGACCAGTTTCTGGCATTACAGCAGTCTTCAGCCTGGCTTGCTTGAATCCAGTGGTAAAGTGAGCAAGGAACTCACATCTGAGCATACCCTTCCACACTTATGGCGGTCAAAAGCGGTACAAAAGGGGGTGGTAATGGACGGAGCACCTGAACCAATCAAACACTCACACCCAGTCAAAAGATCTGGGTTTAATCCATCACCGTTCTTTAGCCCACTCCGCCACCCCAGTTCAGACATGGCTATATGCAAATCAGTCTGACCCTGTGCCTCATGGGAACAGTCCAGCCCGAACTGCCAAGCCATGCCTTCCCTGGACCGGAAACAAGCTTCCGAGGACCGGTTTTTGCCATTACAGCCATCTTCAGCCCGGCTTGCTTGAATCCAGTGGCAAAGTGAGCAAGGGACTCACGTCTGAGCATACCCTGCCACACTTATGGCGGCCAAAAGCGGTACAAAAGGGGGTGGTAATGGACGGAGCATCTGAACCAATCAAACACTCACACCCAGTCAAAAGATCTGGGTTTAATCCATCACCGTTCTTTAGCCCCCTCTGCCACCCCAGTTCTGACATGGCTATATGCAAATCAGTCTGACCCTGTGCCTCATGGGAACAGTCCAGCCGGAACTGCCAAGCCATGCCTTCCCTGGACCAGCAACAAGCTTCCAAGGACCGGTTTCTGGCATTACAGCCGTCTTCCGCCCGGCTTGCTTGAATCCAGTGGCAAAGTGAGCAAGGGACTCACGTCTGAGCATACCCTGCCACATTATGGCGGTCAAAAGCGGTACAAAAGGGGGTGGTAATGCACGGAGCATCTGAACCAATCAAACGCTCACATCCAGTCAAAAGATCTGGGTTTAATCCATCACTGTTGTTTAGCCCACTCTACCACCCCAGTTCAGACATGGCTATATGCAAATAAGTCTGACCCTGTGCCTCATGGGAACAGTCCAGCCTGAACTGCCAAGCCATGCCTTCCCTGGACCGGAAACAAGCTTCCGAGGACCGGTTTCTGGCATTACAGCCGTCTTCAGCCCGGCTTGCTTGAATCCAGTGGCAAAGTGAGCAAGGGACACATGTCTGAGCATACCCTGCCACACCTATGGCGGCCAAAAGCGGTACAAAAGGGGGTGGTAATGGTCGGAGCATCAGAACCAATCAAACACTCACACCCAGTCAAAAGATCTGGGTTTAATCCATCACCGTTCTTTAGCCCACTCTGTCACCCCAGTTCAGACATGGCTATATGCAAATCAGTCTGACCCTGTGCCTCATGGGAACAGTCCCACCCGAACTGCCAAGCCATGCCTTCCCTGGACCGGAAACAAGCTTCCGAGGACCGGTTTATGCCATTACAGCCGTCTTCAGCCCGGCTTGCTTGAATCCAGTGGCAAATTGAGCAAGGGACTCACGTCTGAGCATACCCTGCCACACTTATGGCGCCCAAAAGCAGTACAAAAGGGTTGGTAATGGACGGAGCATCTGAACCAATCAAACACTCACACCCAGTCAAAAGATCTGAGTTTAATCCATCACCGTTCTTTAGCCCACTCTGCCACCCCAGTTCAGACATGGCTATATGCAAATCAGTCTGACCCTGTGCCTCATGGGAACAGTCCAGCCCTAACTGCTAAGCCATGCCTTCCCTGGACCGGAAACAAGCTTCCGAGGACCGGTTTTTGGCATTACAGCCGTCTTCAGGCCGGTTTGCTTGAATCCAGTGGCAAAGTGAGCAAGGGACTCACGTCTGAGCATACCCTGCCACACTTATGGCGTCCAAAAGCGGTACAAAAGGGGGTGGTAATGGACGGAGCATCTGAACCAATCGAACACTCCCACCCAGTCAAAAGATCTGGGTTTAATCCATCACCGTTCCTTAGCCCACTCTGCCACACCGTCCATTACCACCCCCTTTTGTACTGCTTTTGGCCGCCATAAGTGTGGCAGGGTATGCTCAGATGTGAGTCCCTTGCTCACTTTGCCACTGGATTCAAACAAGCTGGGATGAAGACGGCTGTAATGCCAGAAACCGGTCTTCGGAAGCTTGTTTCCGGTCCAGGGAAGGCATGGTTTGGCAGTTCAGGCTGGACTATTCCCATGAGGCACAGGGTCAGACTGATTTGCATATATCCATGTCTGAACTGGGGTGGCAGAGTGGGCTAAAGAACGGTGATGGATTAAACCCATATCTTTTGACTGAGCGTGAGTGTTTGATTGGTTCAGATGCTCCGTCCATTACCACCCCCTTTTGTACCACTTTTGTCCGCCATAAGTGTGGCAGGTTATGCTCAGACGTGAGTCCCTTGCTCACGTTGCCACTGGATTCAAGCAAGCCGGGCTGAAGACGGCTGTAGTGCCAGAAACCGGTCCTCGGAATCTTGTTTCCGGTCCAGGGAAGGCATGGCTTGGCAGTTCAGGCTGGACTGTTCCCATGAGGCACAGGGTCAGACTGATTTGCATATAGCCATGTCTGAACTGGGGTGGCAGAGTGGGCTAAAGAACGGTGATGGATTAAACCCATATCTTTTGACTGGGCGTGAGTGTTTGATTGGTTCAGATGCTCCGTCCATTACCACCCCCTTTTGTACCACTTTTGGCCGCCATAAGTGTGGCAGGTTATGCTCAGACATGAGTCCCTTGCTCACGTTGCTAATGGATTCAAGCAAGCCGGGCTGAAGACGGCTGTAATGCCAGAAACCGGTCCTCGGAATCTTGTTTCCGGTCCAGGGAAGGCATGGCTTGGCAGTTCAGGCTGGACTGTTCCCATGAGGCACAGGGTCAGACTGATGTGCATATAGCCATGTCTGAACTGGGGTGGCAGAGTGGGCTAAGGAACAGTGATGGATTAAACCCAGATCTTTTGACTGGGCATGAGTGTTTGATTGGTTCAGATTCTCCATCCATTACCACCCCCTTTTTTACCGGTGTGTATTACACAGCACTACCATGTTAAATCCTTTCCCTCTCCGCCTGTCGTCTTACACACCCTGCGTGTACCATTTTATCACTGTCTTCACTATTTCCCCCCCTGTGCGCTCATTTAGCCTCTGCTTGTAACATTTCCCAAACTGTTTCCAGCATTTATTTTCTGTTGGACCATTTTATCCTCTGTGTGTACCATGTCTGTATCTGCTTGCACTATCTGTGTCTCTGCTTGAACCATCTCACCCTCTCTCTGCAACATCTTTTCGGTTACTGCACCATCTGTCCCTCTGCCTGCAGCGCTGCACCATCTATCCTCTGATTGTACCAGTTTAATCTCTGCCTGCATTATCTAATTTTTTGTCTGCACCAACCCTCTCCCACTGCCTGCACCCTCTAATGTCCATCTGTACAGGCCTATTAAGATATGGCTGCTGGTGTGTATTACACAGCACTACCATATTAAATCCTTTCCTTCTCTGCCTGTAGTCTCACACCCCCTGCGTGTACCATTTTATCCCTGTGTGCTCATTTAGCCTCTGCATGTAACATTTCTCAAACTTTTTCCAGCATTTCTTCTCTGTTGGATCATTTTATCCTCTGTGTGTACCATGTCTGTGTCTGCTTGCACTATCTGTGTCTCTGCTTGAACCATCTCACCCTCTCTCTACAACATATTTTCTGTGACTGCAGCATCTGTCCCTCTGCCTGCAGCCCTGCACCATCTATCCTCTGATGGTGTAGGGCTGCAGGCAGAGGGACAGATAGTGCAAGCAGATACAGATCTGCTACACACAGAGGATAGATGATGCAGGGATGCAGGCAGAGACATAGATAGTGCAAGTAGACACAGACATGGTTCAATCAGAGGGTAGATGGTGCAGGGCTGCAGGCAGAGGGACAGATGGTGCAGTCACAGAAAATATGTTGCTGAGAGAGGGTGAGATGGTTTAAGCAGAGACACAGATAGTGCAAGCAGACACAGACATGGTGTGAGACTACAGGCAGTGAAGGGGAAGATTTAACATGGTAGCGCTGTGTAATACATACCAGCAGGCATATCATAATAGGAGTCTGTAGATGCAGATGAGAGGGTGCAGGCAATGGGAGATGGTTGGTGCAGACAGAAAATGAGATAATGCAGGCAGAGAGTAAACTGTTACAATTAGAGGATAGATGATGCAGGGCTGCAGGCAGAGGGACAGATAATGCAGTCAGAGAAAAGATGGTGCAGAGAGAGGGTGAGATGGTTTGAATTGGAAATTTATTTTCTGTCTGCACCAACCCTCTCCCTCTGGCTGCACCCTCTGCCTGCACCCTCTAATGTGCATCTTTAGAGCCCTATTATGTTATGGCTGCTGGTGTGCATTAGAAAGTGCTACCATGTTATATTTCTCCCCTCTCTGCCTGTAGTCCTGCACCCTCTGCCTGCATCATTTTATGTCTGTTTGTACTTTCTCTCCCTTTTGTGCTAAATCACCTAAATCAAGAAGTGGATCATGATTTAAGTGATGTAGTTGTAGAAAGTCCTATGCAGTATGTGTTTCAGGCCTCTTAATTTTCAAATTGTGTTTATGCTGTGCAATTTAGATGCTTGGTCTGCTGTTGAAATGCAAAAGCAATTGTGTCTGTAGCATGTAGTAATCATTTCAGTGATTTTCAATTGTACATTCTCAGTCACACCTTGACTCACTACACTGTTTTAAATTCACTTCATTGTCCTAAATCTTGAAACTCCATTCCTAGAAAAATATTATAAACTCTTGCAACACAACTGCAGTGTTGTAAACCCTGAAAGAATATTCCCAGCAAGACTCCCTTTTATTGTAGTAATCATTTTACTGAATTGGAAGGGATAGTGTTATGTGTATAAGATCACAGTGTGAGTCTGTTTTCAATTAAGAGGAATGTGGCAGAATAATTTGCGTAGTTAGTGTGTTTAAAAATATGGGCATACATGTACTTATACAATTGATAAACCTAGTTTTTTATTATCTATTAGTGAAAATGATATAATTAAGTGTTTATATTTTTTTGCAAGGTGCAACAAAATTATCATATTGGTGCAATGGAACGGCATCAGGAGAACTTTGCTTTAAATTTTGACATCTCAAACGAATTAATAGAGGAGTTAAATGGACCTTTTGCAGAGGAAATAATAAAGAAAATACAGATTTCTTTGATGAGACTTTGGACAGAGAATTACTAGAAGCGGTGGAAGATATTGTATTTGAAGATCAAAATTTTGAAATTGAGGAAAATCAGAAAGAAATACCGGATGAAGTGATGTTGGAGGTTTTATTGGAACACAAAATGTTTGATGAATACATTTATAATTTATAATAAAAAATTATTTGAGTGAGTCTTTTGGTACTATTGTAATATTTGGATCATTGATGTGTTTAAAAAATATGGAAATACATGTTCTGATGAAGTGCATGTTCCCTTTTAAACCGCTTTTGGCCGCCATAAGTGTGGCAGGGTATGCTCAGATGTGAGTCCCTTGCTCACTTTGCCACTGGATTCAAGCAAGCTGGCATGAAGACGGCTGTAATGCCAGAAACCGGCCTTCGGAAGCTTGTTTCTGGTCCAGGGAAGGCATGGTTTGGCAGTTCAGGCTGGACTATTCCCATGAGGCACAGGGTCAGACTGATTTGCATATATCCATGTCTGAACTGGGGTGGCAGAGTGGGCTAAAGAACGGTGATGGATTAAACCCATATCTTTTGACTGAGCGTGAGTGTTTGATTGGTTCAGATGCTCCGTCCATTACCACCCCCTTTTGTACCACTTTTGTCCGCCATAAGTGTGGCAGGTTATGCTCAGACGCGAGTCCCTTGCTCACGTTGCCAATGGATTCAAGCAAGCCGGGCTGAAGACGGCTGTAGTGCCAGAAACCGGTCCTCGGAATCTTGTTTCCTGTCCAGGGAAGGCATGGTTTGGCAGTTCAGGCTGGACTGTTCCCATGAGGCACAGGGTCAGACTGATTTGCATATAGCCATGTCTGAACTGGGGTGGCAGAGTGGGCTAAAGAACGGTGATGGATTAAACCCAGATCTTTTGAATGGGCGTGAGTGTTTGATTGGTTCAGATTCTCCATCCATTACCACCCCCTGTACCGGTGTGTATTACACAGCACTACCATGTTAAATCCTTTCCTTCTCCGCCTGTCGTCTTACACACCCTGCGTGTACCATTTTATCACTGTCTTCACTATTTCCCCCCCTGTGCGCTCATTTAGCCTGTGCTTGTAACATTTCCCAAACTGTTTCCAGCATTTCTTTTCTGTTGGACCATTTTATCCTCTGTGTGTACCATGTCTGTATCTGCTTGCACTATCTGTGTCTCTGCTTGAACAATCTCACCCTCTCTCTGCAACATCTTTTCTGTTACTGCACCATCTGTCCCTCTGCCTGCAGCCCTGCACCATCTATCCTCTGATTGTACCAGTTTAATCTCTGCCTGCATTATCTAATTTTTTGTCTGCACCAACCCTCTCCCACTGCCTGCACCCTCTAATGTCCATCTGTACAGGCCTATTAAGATATGGCTGCTGGTGTGTATTACACAGCACTACCATATTAAATCCTTTCCTTCTCTGCCTGTAGTCTCACACCCCCTGTGTGTACCATTTTATCCCTGTGTGCTCATTTAGCCTCTGCATGTAACATTTCTCAAACTGTTTCCAGCATTTCTTCTCTGTTGGATCATTTTATCCTCTGTGTGTACCATGTCTGTGTCTGCTTGCACTATCTGTGTCTCTGCTTGAACCATCTCACCCTCTCTCTACAACATATTTTCTGTGACTGCAGCATCTGTCCCTCTGCCTGCAGCCCTGCACCATCTATCCTCTGATGGTGTAGGGCTGCAGGCAGAGGGACAGATAGTGCAAGCAGATACAGATCTGCTACACACAGAGGATAGATGATGCAGGGCTGCAGGCAGAGACATAGATAGTGCAAGTAGACACAGACATGGTTCAATCAGAGGATAGATGGTGCAGGGCTGCAGGCAGAGGGACAGATGGTGCAGTCACAGAAAATATGTTGCTGAGAGAGGGTGAGATGGTTTAAGCAGAGACACAGATAGTGCAAGCAGACACAGACATGGTGTGAGACTACAGGCAGTGAAGGGGAAGATTTAACATGGTAGCGCTGTGTAATACATACCAGCAGGCATATCATAATAGGAGTCTGTAGATGCACATGAGAGGGTGCAGGCAATGGGAGATGGTTGGTGCAGACAGAAAATGAGATAATGCAGGCAGAGAGTAAACTGTTACAATTAGAGGATAGATGATGCAGGGCTGCAGGCAGAGGGACAGATAATGCAGTCAGAGAAAAGATGGTGCAGAGAGAGGGTGAGATGGTTTGAATTGGAAATTTATTTTCTGTCTGCACCAACCCTCTCCCTCTGGCTGCACCCTCTGCCTGCACCCTCTAATGTGCATCTTTAGAGCCCTATTATGTTATGGCTGCTGGTGTGTATTAGAAAGTGCTACCATGTTATATTTTTCCCCTCTCTGCCTGTAGTCCTGTAGAATGCAGCCAGCAGTGCAATCGCCTCACTGTAAAACGCCCCCAGGCTCAGGACAAGGTATTGTGTTTTCATTTAATTTGCATCACCTCTTCACTGAATTACTCGAGTTTATTTCTCAGACTTGTCTGCCCAAAATGGCTGGGGCCATAAAACTTGTAGCCTCACCGGCCTCCATTTTCCCTGAAACCCACATAAAACCGGTTCCCTCGCCCAAAATGGCTGGGGTCATAAGTCTAGAACATCTAAGCACCAGACCCCCACAAAACTAATCTAAACACCCACTCTGCCTTCCCCTCACTCGCCAAAATAGACATAAGACTCCCCTCCACCCACCCAGTGAGATAGAAATAGGACTCCTAGACCTGCCTTTTCTTGAACTTCTGAAACTGGCTCACCTCGTTGTTCTCATTACGTAACAATAAACAAAGGACTGCTATACCCCTCAATCTCTCTAACTTGGCGGCCATCTTAGGCTAGTCAATCCTCATCACTGCATCACGCCTAAAGAAGCGGCCATCTTAGACTAGTCTAAATCACTACTCCTTCGCACTCATTCCTTGACTGCTGCACCCACTCTTTCCTCACACACATCATAGCGCATTTCCTACACCCAGCCACGCATCCCCCTACTCCCAACATGGAACCCTTGGGCAAACACACTTACAAAATAAATTACCCCCCCGGGCTCACCAAAAAAACGCAAAAAGGTTTAAGCACAACTTCTTGAAGTCCCACCCTGAAACACCCTTTGTAGACACCTACTTTTCCCTCAACAATGGAACCAAGAGCACTGATATCATCCTATACACTACACGCAGAGCACAATGGAGAAAAGCACTCCTTACCCTACTTACCGTCTCGACCACTAGGAAAATTGCCTATGGAGTAACACTCTCAACCACACCATCCCAGCGCTTTCCTGCTAGAGCAACCATCACCATCTACAACAACGGCACCATCTTAATTCAATCCACAGACAGAAACCTAGACCTATTTGACAACCTGTTCCCCACCTTTAAAGAATACTTCTCTAAATCCCTGATCCCTCACCCTCCCGCCATCATTCCCAACATCTTGGACTCCACACCACCTCCTGACATTAACACGCACCCCCTCACTCCCCCCACTACTCTACTCTATCACCCTCCGTCTACAGACACATCACACCTTTCAGCATCAGACGCCGAACGCACCTCCTCTAGCATCCCCCACACCGCCACCCCCTCGACCCCTCCCCCACAGAACACGCCACGCACACCTCCGACTAGCTTCTCAGAACACCCCCCTCCCCTAACTGTACCCAACGCAACATGACTCTCTCTCTTCCCATATCCCCCCCCACACTTTGCACTGCCGTCCCGCCCCTCATACCAAGCTTCTCAGAACAACCCTCCTTCAACCTCACACCCCCCACTCTCAGTCCCCACTATCCCACCTCCACCCCCGCAACCCCCAGCCTCCACACCGCCCCATTTACCCTTCCCCTCTTAGCACTGATGCCCTGCCCAATAACGCTAACACCAACCCTAACACCAATCCTCTCTCGAACACTTCCAACCCCTTCACCAGCTCCACCTCTCCACCCCGATTACCCCCCTTCTCCAGTAACCTATACGCCTGTTCACCGCCATTACCCTTCCCCGCGACCAACACCACGCTGGACATGATTATGTCCACCCTCCTCCAAATGAAAGAAGAACTACACTCCATCAAAGAGTTGCTCATCACACACCCCAGACACCCCCCTCCCACCACCAATCTTACACCTAATAACACTTCCCCCTCACCTCCTACTCTCCTTACCACACAACACCCCCCTTACTGGACCTCTATCCCCTCTCGCAATACCGCCAATCGCAATACCAATCGCAATCGCAATACCACCAATCGCAATACTACCTTTACACCTAATAACACCTCCTCCTCACCTCCTACTCGCCTTATCACACAACACTCCCCACACTGGACCTCTATCCCCTCTCGCAATACCACCAATCGCCCCAGATGCACTACCGATACGATCTCAGACCATGACATACAAACCCTTCTCCACTCTTACGTCCCGGCTCTCCAAAATGGCCTAGCCACCAACCATCTGTCCATCCCAACGATTATCTCTAACCCTCTCAGGCACCACACGCATAACAACAGAGGCTCCGTCCCCAACAATCTCACAAATGTACCCCTCACCATCGAACCTTCCTCCACCCTCTGCACCCCTAGACTCAAATGCATACTTCTCAATTGCAGATCGGCCCAAAGACATTCCGCGGGGGTCGCCGATCTCATCATTTCTCTGGAACCGGATCTAGCCATTCTGACTGAAACATGGTTGTCCGATTCTTCTACACCTATCATGGATATCCTAGTCCCCCCCAACTACTGTATCATTAGACTTGACAGGATCAAAAAGACAGGCGGTGGAATTGCCTGTATTTACAGAAGCAACCTTTCAGTTATTAAAGCGTCCGCCCCCTCCCTTACTTCCTCTGAATACCTCTGCCTTGATGTCATCAGCGAAAGCAAACCGGTATGCTCACTACACATCATATACCACCCACCTGGGGACAAGCTCTCCTTCTCCCAACAACTCATGGACACAATCTCAACCAACTCAGGACGGCAAAACACCTAAATTTTCCTTGGCGACTACAATCTCCACTGGAATGACAGCAGTGACACAGTGGTAAATAGCCTCAAAATCTTCCTCAACGCCCTTGATCTCACCCAAATATGCAACAGCCCGACCCATGAGAAAGGTTCTATCATCGACCTTATTATCTCCAAAGAGGACGCTATTCAACTTGAGTCAATCCAACCTTGTGACTGGTCAGATCATCATATTGTCTCCTTCGTTATCAATTAAAAAATTTAATTTAACCCAGTTCAACCCTCTAAGCCCAAAGTTTGGAAAAGAGACATGAAGAAACTCAACCCAGACTCCTTACCGCCTAACAGCTGCAATCTCCTACTTCCCCCTTCCGCCGCTACGGACGTTCAACTCCTGACTGACCACTATCTCAATGCTATGACCACGATCATCAATGAGGCTGCACCCATGCAACTGAAAAGAGTCTCATCCAAGATCAAGATGACGGGAGCCTCAATGAAGATAGACGGGCCATGCGAATGGCAGAGCGCGCCTGGAAATCAGCCCCCTCTGCACTGCACCTAAAAACCCTGAAGAAACAGAGAAACGCCTACTTCAGGAAAATAAAACGCTCAAAAAGAGATTTCTTCAGCCTCCAGCTCGCCCAAGCAAAAAAACGCCCAAGAAAACAGTTTGAGCTAATCAGAACACAATCCAAAGAACAACCCCAGACACTCAGCACCATGGGCGTTACACCTTCCTGTGAAGACTTCTCTGCTTTCTTTAACCAAAAAACCGACAACATAAGAAGCGATCTCCTCAATGACGCAATCCTTTACTCCAACCCCCAACACACAGCAGTGTCTGAACCAAAGAACAATGCTACATGGTCATCCTTTGGCACCTACTCCGAAGAAGAAATTGGCAGATTGCTCAGCACCCTGAAACCATCCAATCACCTCACTGACCCCCTTCCTGCTAACGCTGTAAAAGACTTTACCCCTTTGCTCCTCCCACTCTGGACTAAGATTATCAATAGCTCTCTTCAACAAGGATCCATCCCTAGCGCCCTCAAAGTCGGACAAGTCACACTGTCGTATTTTGGCAGTATCTGTATTAGCTTTCAGCTCAGCTACACAATCTTTTTCTATTAACTTGACCAAAACGTGCGGGAGCCATTTTGAATCCTTTGGCTTCCATTTTGTATGAACATGCTGCCTCGTGGTCAGCATGCCTTTTTGTCCTTTCTCGATACCGATGATCGTTTGCCTTGCCCGGCAACACGCTATTTTTAGCACTGGTCAAGCACACATGCGCATTACACACCGACTGGTCATCTCTTAGGAATGTTCTCCCAAACTGACCAGTGCTACTTGACTCCTCCCACACGTTGGCTGTGTTCCAAAAATGACCTTATATGTACTTAAAACTGTGTAAAAGTGTAAACGCCTACCTTTTTATTGCTATTAAATTGTATAAAAGAGGTCGCGCACCGATGTTCGGTGTGCTACTTCTTGCATTGCCGAAGGGTGCTGTAGGAATGTACCACCACCCAATGGGGTCTTAATAAACTTGTCTTTTGCATTTTCCAGTGCACGGGACCCCCAATCGTGATATATATTTTTTAACTGGTTAGTTACCGTTCTGAGGTCTGTGAAAACGGAAGCCAGGAATATCAAGGGGGGGGGGATCAGTTCTGTCCAGTGTAGTGACACCCGTCTTGAATCTCGGAGAAGACACCAGCGGCAGCCTCAGTCCTCAGCACTACCTTTTTATTTTTTTTTGTGTTGTTCTTGAAGAACTTTGTTCTGTGAAATATGGCACCTTCCTCAATACGAAATAAGAGAATTCTTGGTGCTGTGCTGTTTGTTTTGACTATAGTGGTAATAGCAGTAATAGCTTGGACTATAGAACAATTGTTTCCTGCACGAGAACACTTACTGCCTACCACTCCAAGCCCATCTGAACATTTTCATTTCACGTTGCCTTTTCATGAAGAAAGACATAGTCAGACTTATTTAAACAACAGTTTTATTCAGATTTTGCACCATACCCACAACATGACTAATACCACTAATTGTTGGGTATGTGGAATGATGCCTGGCCATCAAAAGAAAGGAGGAACCCCACTTATTCCTCTCCCGTTTTCCCATAATGGTTCTTGCAATGCTTGGTACACTCTTCTTTTCACTTTACGATGGCCAACGAAAGGTGGGTTACTTTTCCGACTAAATAAAGTATGCTACAATGATAAAGATGGCTATCCACAAGCTGAAGGAACTAAATTTGAGTGGGAAGAATACCGTCCGGACAATGTATCTACACCTCGTATATTTACAAATCAAAGACTCATAAATATGTCGAATTTACACGTCATAACTGTTATTGATACAAAAGCAGATCTTTGCATTAGAAATAAAGGTACAATCCCTGTAGGTCGAAGTGAATGTAATATCACACTTACGTTTGATACCCCAAATGGTATTACATTTGTAGCTTCACGTAATACGTATTTTATTTGTGGGAATAAGGGATACCATCGTCTTCCTATTGGATGGCTAGGGACATGTTACATATCTTTTGTGTTGCCACCTGTGTTTATTGCCCCACCTATGTATCATAATGATTATGTATTATATCATGATTTTATACTAAATAGAGTCAAAGGGACATTAGACATTGATGATGTAGACCAGACTGATACCTCTTTACAGCAATATGTAGATTTCAATTTGGGATTATTTTCGTTTGTAGGAGCTGCATTAAACAGTAGAAAGATAAGACGGCTCACACATGTTGTGGAAGCAGTTGCTAATGAAACTGCCTCGGCTTTAGGAAATATAACTGAAGAACTGCAAATTACTAGAATTGTGACGCTTCAGAACCGGATGGTTCTGGATGTAATATTAGCTGATCGTGGGGGTGCATGCCGCATCATCGGTAGTAGTTGCTGCGTGTATGTGCCAGATAATTCACCTTCTGTATATGATGCTATTTCTAAGCTACACAAAATAGCTGCTGAGATTCATCCAGGGAATGGAACATGGACATTTTCTGGTTGGTTCTGGACTCTGCTGAGTACATGGGGTTGGAAGTTATTAACTATTTTATGTATTATTATCGGAATACTCTTTTTTCTCTGTTTATGTATTCAATGTGGTCCTACCTTATGTTCCGTATGTGTCACAGTTTGTATCCCATCCAAACGAGCTATTATTAAGCAAGAGAAAATGGTTAATAATGAAATGATGAAGATGATGGCCATTAATATCGATGATGAGAATTCTGATTACTCCCGTTATGAGGTAGCTTTTGCTAAACGCTAAAAGGGCCGTCTGTCGTATTTTGGCAGTATCTGTATTAGCGTTTAGCTCAGCTACACGATCTTTTTCTATTAACTTGACCAAAACGTGCGGGAGCCATTTTGAATCCTTTGGCTTCCATTTTGTATGAACATGCTGCCTCGTGGTCAGCATGCCTTTTTGTCATTTCTCGATACCGATGATCGTTTGCCTTGCCCGGCAACAGGCTATTTTTAGTACTGGTCAAGCACACATGCGCATTACACTCCGACTGGTCATCTCTTAGGAATGTTCTCCCAAACTGACCAGTGCTACTTGACTCCTCCCACATGTTGGCTGTGTTCCAAAAATGACCTTATATGTACTTAAAACTGTGTAAAAGTGTAAACGCCTACCTTTTTATTGCTATTAAATTGTATAAAAGAGGTCGCGCACCGATGTTCGGTGTGCTACTTCTTGCATTGCCGAAGGGTGCTGTAGGAATGTACCACCACCCCATGGGGTCTTAATAAACTTGTCTTTTGCATTTTCCAGTGTCCGTGCCAACTTCTATCCTAAGGTGTTTGAGAGTTTAGCAGAGTATGTAGGTCTGATTGAACCCGAATACAACAACACAGCTACTAAAAAAAACAACAGCAGACCCCACTGATCTAAACAATTATCGGCCTATTACAAATATTCCCACTCTCGCTAAACTGTTGGAAAAATGCGTACAGCTACAACTGACTAAACACATAGATAAGTTTGATCTCCTCAACCCTCATCAATCAGGCTTCCGAGCTGGGCACAGTACCGAAACTGCTATGACTCACATAGTTGACGACGCCCTCCAAATCCTAGACCAAAACGATACCTGCCTCCTCATCCTTCTTGATCTCTCTTCAGCATTCGACACAGTTAAACATGAGAACCTACTTGAACTATTAAACACAAGAATGGGCATATCTGGGACTGTTCTCAAGTGGTTCACTTCCTTTCTACACAACCGGTCTCAGAGATTCAAAAGCAACAACCTGATGTCCTCTCCAGTACCTGTATCGCTAGGCGTCCCTCAAGGATCCTCCCTCTCCCCAACACTGTTCAACCTAGTTATGGAACCTCTCACTACTTTGCTACAAGCATCCAATGTTCACTTTCACATGTATGCCGACGACACCCAACTTTATCTCAAAATACAATCTCCCAAGGACATCATGCTTCTGAACACCACGATCAGAAACACCCAATCCTGGCTTGCCGAGAATCACCTCAAACTCAATGCGCTGAAGACTGAATTCCTCCTGATCTCACCTCCCGCAAAAATCTCTACCGCTCAAACATGGCTTAAGCACCTAACGGCTCTGAATATACAACCTACCATCGTAGACTCAGCAAAATCTTTAGGCATAACACTTGACGCCAATCTCAACATGCAGCAACACATCAGCAAGGCAACGAAAGGAGCGAACTTCCAAATCAATACCTTGAGAAAACTTAAACCCTTCCTTCCAGCCAAAGACTTCCATACTGCAGTACAATCTATAGTCATCCCGCACATAGAATACGGTAGCACCGCCCTCTGCGGGCTCCCCCTATCTACAACGGCACCCCTAAGAGCGTCCCTTAACGCGGCAGCGAGACTCATCACTGGCTCAAAAAAACACTCGCATATTTCCCCTGACTTTAAATCCCTGAACTGGCTACCTTTTGAAGCCAGAATACATCTGAAAATCGCCTGCATGACACACAAGGCTGTACACATGAACTCACCCGCCTACCTCACTCAAAAGCTGACAATTTCTGGTGGCTCTAGAACTACTAGAAGCACAAACAATCTTCTGCTGAAGCCTCAAAGATTTCGGAAGGAAAAAACCTATAAACGCTCCTTCTCAGGAATGGCGCCCAGGATCTGGAACTCACTCCCTCCTGAAACCAGGCTCATCTCCTCCAACAAACTTTTTAAGAAAGAAGTAAAAGCGATCCTCATGGCTAAATACACATGATCTATTATTCTGTATTTCTCAAGAATCCGCTCTGTACTACCTGCCTGACCCCATGGGCTATTTGTTTTACTTGTATTATCGACTTATCTGATTGTATACGTTCCCTCTTTGAATATTTCTATATTGTTGACGCACCCGTTTGACTTTGCATACTGTACCTACTCCACCTTATTCCTACTCGTGTACTACTGATGCACCTGTGTGACTATGTACCCTGTACTCACCTACCTCAACTTTGCCTACCTTTATGCTATCTCCAAAAGCATTTTAAGCACGCTTAAACAAGTATATGCTCCTTCTTTTTGTACCTTTATACTATTGGTGCAACTGTTTGACTATGCACCTTGTACCTACACTACTTCAACTTTGACCTACCTCTTGTATTTTGACCTACCTATGTAACTATGCACGCATCTGTTTGACTATGCACCTTGTACCTACACTACCTCAACGTTGACCTACCTCTTGTATTTTGACCTACCTATGTAACTATGCACCTTGTACCTAACTACCTCAACTATTACATACTATTATTCTATCACCCCCTTGTCCTTGTAAAGCGCTCTGATATCTGCAAAGATCTTGTTCGCGCTATATAAAACTTCAAAAATAAAAAAATAAATAAATAGTTCTGCACCCTCTGCCTGTATCATTTTATGTCTATTTGTACTTTCTCTCCCTTTGTGTGCTAAATCACCTAAATCAAGAAGTGGGTCATGATTTAAGTGATGTAGTTGTAGAAAGTCCTATGCAGTATGTGTTTCAGGCCTCTTAATTTTCAAATTGTGTTTATGCTGTGCAATTTAGATGCTTGGTCTGCTGTTGAAATGCAAAAGCAACTGTGTTTGTAGCATGTAGTAATCATTTCAGTGATTTTCAATTGTACATTCTCAGTCACACCTTGACTCACTACACTGTTTTAAATTCACTTCATTGTCCTAAATCCTGAAACTCCATTCCTAGAAAAATATTGTAAACTCTTGCAACACAACTGCAGTGTTGTAAACCCTGAAAGAATATTCATTGCAAGACTCCCTTTCATTGTAGTAATCATTTTACTGAATTGGAAGGGATAGTGTTATGTGTATAAGATCACAGTGCGAGTCTGTTTTCAATTAAGAGGAATGTGGCAGAATAATTTGCGTAGTTAGAGTGTTTAAAAATATGGGCATACATGTACTTATACAATTGATAAACCTATTTTTTTATTATCTATTAGTGAAAATGATATAATTAAGTGTTTATATTTTTTTGCAAGGTGCAACAAAATTATCATATTGGTGCAATGGAACAGCATCAGGAGAACTTTGCTTTAAATTTTGACATCTCAAACGAACTAATAGAGGAGTTAAATGGACCTTTTGCAGAGGAAATTAATAAAGAAAATACAGATTTCTTTGATGAGACTTTGGAGAGTGAATTACTAGAAGCGGTGGAAGATATTGTATTTGAAGATCAAAATTTTGAAATTGAGGAAAATCAAAATGAAATACCGGATGAAGTGATGTTGGAGGTTTTATTGGAACACGAAATGTTTATTTTAAATTTATTTTAAATTCTTATTTTAAATTCTTCTATAGCGCCGGAATCAATCCCATGAGGGTATCTCCGCGCTTTGCCAGCTGAGGAATATTTCCCAGAATGAGCAGCCTGGAGAGTTATGTGGATAGAAATGCCTCTTGGTAAAGAAGGGTTTTCAGTGTCTTTCTAAAAGACAAGTGATTTGTGTTAGTTCTTAGGTCAATGGGAAGACTGTTCCAGAGGGCGGGGCCAACAGAGGAGAAAGCACGGTCTCCTTGTCTAATTTTCTTTGTGGTAGGAGGTTTTAATAGGGCTTGATTGCATGAGCGGAGGGACCTGCTGGGCTGGTACAGTTCCAGGGACTGGGATAGGTATTTAGGGCTTGCTCCATACAGGCATTTATGCACCATGCAACAGATCCTAAAATTGATGCGCTGCCGTATGGGAAGCCAGTGCAGTTCTTTCAGCAAGGGCTTAGAAGGAGTCCTGGCGGGTACACCCATGACCAGTCTTGCAGCCGTGTTCTGGACTACCTGCAAGCGGCCTACAGCATCAGCATTAGCTAATGTTAGCAGGCCGTTACAGTAGTCCAGACGACTAGTTACCAAGGCCTGTACAAGTGTCTTTCTACATGTGGCCGGGAGAAAAGGAAAGACACGCCTGAGCAGACCAATGGTGTGAAAGCACAGACCCGCAATATAGTTTGTGTGATCTTTTAGGGTCAGTTTTTGATCCAGCTTCACTCCGAGATTTTTAACGTGAGGTTTGGGTACAGGTACTGGGCCAAGGTCTAGTGGCCACCAGTCAGGGGACCAAAGGATACTTGCTTTGCCAAAGAGCAAGACCTCTGTTTTTGTTACATTACACTGGAGGCAATCCCTCGCCTTCCAGTGTGACACCGCTCTCATACCCTCAGCAAAGTTCTCCTTGGTTTTGAGGCCAAGGGAGCTGAAAGGGTAGAGGAGCTAGGTGTCGTCGGCGTAGGAAACCGGTATGAACCCATATTTCCGCACAATCTCAGCAAGGGGGGCCACATAGACATTAAACAATGTAGGGCTGAGGCAAGAGCCCTGTGGCACCCCCTTTGTGAGCCCCCTAGAGATGGAACTGAAGGGGCCCAGGCTGATAGATTGCGACCTCCCGGAAAGGAAACTCTCCAACCAAGATAGTGCTACGCCTCCGATTCCCACTCCTTGCAACCGGTTCAACAGGGTGTTATGAGACACGGTATCGAAGGCTGCAGACAGGTCCAACAGCACAAGAATCATAGAGCCCCCTTTGTCTTGTTTGATGAATACATTTATAATTTATAATAAAAAATTATTCGAGTGAGTCTTTTGGTACTATTGTAATATTTGGATCGTTGATGTGTTTAAAAAATATGGAAATACATGTTCTGATGAAGTGTGTTAGGGTTTAGGGTATGTAGTACTAGAAACTGCTATGCAGTATGTCTGTCAGGTCTCTTAATTTGCAAATAGTCTCCATGCTGTGCACTGAAGATCCTGACTGTGTTATAGAAATGCCATAGCAACTCTCTCTGTAGCATGTAGTAATCATTTCACTTCCTCTGTGCATATGTTTTAAGACATGTGAATACATGTACTCATGGAGTGAGTTAGACTTCAGGACATGCAGTGCTTTATACTCCTAGCCCTTGCATGATACCATACACTGACGATGCACAACTGTATTGCTCTAAAGTCAGAAATATCAATCCCACCATGACTCTTTACACTGTCTAAACACTACTGCACTGTTCTGAACCCTGAAACACCATTCTCAGCAAATTACCTAACAATGTTAAAACACCACTGCACTGCCATGAACTCAGAAACAGCACTCACTGCATGATTTCCTACTCTGCTCAGACACTGTTGCTGTACCTTCATCTTACTTATGAAGTGAATCAGTGTTTACATCATATAGTTGTTCTAATTGCTATGTAGTATGTTAGAAGTGGTCTATAACATTTTTTTTATTTTCTTCACATTAGATTGTTCTTATCTACAGAAAGAAATACCAAGATGCCTACCAAGGATGCTAAAAGAAGAAAATATAAACAGGCTTACTTTTCTAAGGCAACACAATTGCAAGATGTATCTAAACAACATTGTACAGAGAAAAAGAAGAGGTTGCTCCTGGTAAGACAACAAAGGATTTTATAAGGAAATTAACTGAAAGGAAAAAAAATTTGTATAATGTGGAAAAGATAAAAAAAAAACATCTGTAAGAACAAAGAAAAAGGACTTAAAAAAGAAAAATGTTGCAAAAGTGTCTGGCGATCAAAATGGCTATAGTAATGGACGCAAAAATCAGTTTGTTGAAATTCGTAAGAGAATGTTTTATAACAGAGTAGTATTAAATTTATTGAAAAGTGGAAAGATTTCTAAAAGGAAAACAGCTTTTCATAAGCAAAAAAAAAGAATAGAAAGTATTGTTGATCAGGCGAAATTGTTTATTTTAGTAATCAATAGACTTCGTACACTAGACAAGGCAATTCATCTTTTGAAAGCAAAAAGTAAGTGGAAAAGAGTAAATAATAGAACTAATTTTTGTAATGTTTTTTCTGGAGAAAGGAAGCATAGTTCAAATTCTGAGCCATTTTTTAATGAAGAGGCTTACTTTCACACTAATGATTTGTTGCATGCAGTTGACACCAGTGGTCGAGCATATGAGGTGAAGGATGTTTGTCCGATTGAAAAAGAGAAAATTGACCCAAGAAATGCAGAGGAGGTGTTAGCTGATGAAGTTTTAGGGAGACATCCTAAGGCTCCAGTGTACACTTGGAATTGTAGTAGTATTTGTAGTGTACGCCAGGATTCAATTGATTTTTTTTTACGTAAGTATACTAAGAAAAGTATTAAACATAAGATTAAGATGTTGCAAGAATTAGACCCCTGCCAAGTGATAGAAAAAACGGGTTTGCAAAGTCAATCTGTGGCTTGTCTTTCTAAAAAGGTATGCCAGAGTGTTTTCCACCATTTTAGGATGTTAGCAGTGCATAATACTGAAGAGAGTAAATTAGTGAGATGGATGTATTATGCAAAAAGTCCAGCACTTAAACTAAAACAGTTAAACTGTGCTCTTTTACATGGATCTGTATTAGATGTAAAGAGCATTTGTGAAGAAATTGAGGTTAGTTACTTTTGTGAAAAAGAAGACAGTGCAGAAACTGATACAGTATTAGAAGGAAATGTGGACGAAAATGTACAAAATTTTAGTACAGAACATTTTGACCAAGAAATACAAGGTTTAAGGTCATTTCAGAAGAAAGGCCAAATTATTCTTGTATTTGTTGTCGACAAACTCATTATAAAAATCAGACCAGGACTGTTGATCTGTATTTAAAAAGTTAAAAGGAGAATAATAATGAGTGGAAGGAATTTGCAACTTATTTGTTGGTAGAGGATTGTTTTGAATTGGGTTCTGATCAACGTATTTGTAAATATTGTTATAATAAATTAAATGAAAACAAAATGCCAGCTAGAGCTGTACATAATAATCTTTAGTTGGTAAATATTCCTCTGAACTGATGGATTTAAATATTTATGAGTCTATTCTGATTCAATGTGTGCATCCATTTCAGGCTATTGTTCGTATGGAGCCTAAGACAGGGAAATTGCCTCCTGATTTACAGAGAGGATTAAAGGGAAGAGTTGTATATTTGCCTCTAGATTTAAAGAAAAATATTGAAACAATTGGTGTTGAAAATGTGGAAGAGGAACCTCTAGTTATTCTAGTTAATGACGTATCTACGAAGAGTAAGAAAATCTGGCAAGAATTAGTGGATGTTAGGAAAGTCAAAAAGGCAACGTTGTATTTGGTAAAAAAACAATCAATACTACAAAAATGTACATGTAGGAGAAGAGGAAACAACTATAGAAGAAGACAGTGATTTGTCAGCTGGACAAATTGAAAAAGTGGATGTGTCCAGAAGTGAACAAATTTATGAACATTATAGTGTTCGTCCACTGCATTCAAAAGCAGAACAGGGAATGCTATTGAGTTATTCCAAATGAAAGAAGCAAAAGGAAGTCGTATTAGTGTATGGGAAGAAAGCTTGGAAGCTTGTTGTTTTCCTCAGTTATTTCCAACAGGTCAAGGTGGACGATATGATGACCGACCTGTGCAGATACCAGCATCTGAATACCGGACATCAAGATTGTATGCAGAAGATCCAAGATTTTGACAATGTATTCCATATTTGTTTCATCTTCAGTTCGAGAGTGATTTGTCTGGACTTTCTCATGCAGTGGACCACATACTAAAAAGTGGAGTACATCTGCAGAATGTTTCGTCAAGGGACTTTATGAATAAAGTCCAAGAGAAAGACACTGTTTTGGAATCTCAGCTAATTAATCTCATGGCATGTCAGCGTGGTACTAACGAGTATTGGTACCGTCGTCATGGGGAATTGAAATGTATGCTAAGAAACTTAGGAACTCCTACATGGTTCCTTACTCTAAGCTCTGCTGAGTATGCTTGGGAAGATTTACTTCAATTTCTTCGAGAGGCAAATGCAAACATAGAAAATATAGAATACAAGACACCTGAAGAATTGTGCTCTTTGGATCCAGTTAATGTATGCAGGTATTTCAATCATAGATTTGAAGCTATGATGTCTTTTATCACAAACAAAAAAAAAACCCTCTTGGAGAGGTTCTGGATTTCTTTTGGAGAAAGGAGTATCAAGCAAGAGGTGCTCCTCACATACATATGCTGCTATGGATCAAAGATGCCCCCAAATTTGGAACAGATTCGGATGAGACAGTGATGAGTTTTATTGAACAGTATTCTACATGTGCTGTTCCTAAAAACACAGAACAAAAGAATTTAAAACATCAAGTCTCGTGGTTTCTAACCCATCGTTGTGGAAAATACTGTCGTGGAAAGTACAAAATAAAGGACAAGTTCTACACAAAATGTCGTTTTGGATTTCCATGACCAGTAACATCAAAAGGAAGATTGAACAATTTTATGTCATGTTTGCGACATACTGTGACACGAAAATCACCGAAAAATACCTATAACTTCAGAAGAAATGAAGAGTCAAAGTATATAAATGACTATAACCCAGTCATTTTGTCCATGTGGAATGCAAACATGGATATTCAATATGTTGCAGACAACTCCATTGCTGTGGCTCGATATGCACCTTCTTACATTACGAAATCTGAAACGACAGAACTAAAGGAAATGTGGAAAGAAATTTCTCATGAAAAGAGCCTAAGCAAGAAATTGTACAGCTACAGTTTGAAGATGTTGTCTCATCGAGAAATCGGAGCATATGAATGTTCAGATCGCTTATCATCTGCAAGTCTATATGCCAAATCTAGAACAATCATTTGTGTGAGTTTAGGTCTTGCAAGAACACGAAACCGAGTTTTGAAATCTGTACAAGAAATTGAGTATTTAGCAGAGAGAGAACCAAACAGTACAGATATTTTGAAGACAAATATGTTGGATACATACTATCCAAATAAAAGTAATCATCTTGAGAATGTTTGTCTCTATGATGTACTGCAAAGCTATACTTTTAAGAAGAACATTACAGAAGATATCAATAAAGGAGTATATGCTGTGATTGGATCTGAAGGATGTCTGGTGAAACAAAGAATAGGACATTTGATTAATCATCAAAAACTGAGTTGGAAAACTCCTGACAAAAGGGAATTTGACTATTTAGCTCTTTGACAACTCTTTAAGCCATGGCGTACAGAAGAGGAACCACTTGGAGATTTTCTCAGTTATGAAGATTCATTCAACGCAATCAAAAATACTATAGAATGTCCTGTTTTTACTAATTATCTCCAAATGTTGAACGAGGAAATACAGCAAGAAGATACAATTGCAGCAGAGATTGCTAGAGACAGTTCTCAAGACAGTAAAAGTTCTGCTTTGTTGAGTCAGGATCCACTAGGAGGACCAATCATCCAAAATGAAGCAGCCACTGCCATGGATGAGGTGGAAAGGGCAATGGAACAAGCTCAGGAGGATGTAATAAACCTAGAAGAATTGGAAAAACAACCAAATTTTGAGCAAAAACAAACATACGATGAAGTGACAGAGCAGATTGAGCATGGTTTATGTCATGAGAAAAAAGAGTGCTCATGTATGTCATTTAAACCTGTCCGACTGTACGTGAGTGGAGAAGCAGGAACTGGAAAAAGTTTTCTAATTAAAGCAATTACAACTTATCTACAGAAAAGAACTGAATCGTCACTATCTTGTGTTGTTACTGCTCCAACTGGGTTGGCAGCACATAACATTAAAGGGAATACTTTACATCGTTTATTGATGCTGCCAGTAGAGCACGAAAATAAATTAGAATACCACAGGCTATCTGGAGAAGCTTGTTGTGAAGTTTCCAGAGTCCTGAAAAAAATTAAACTTCTCATTATTGATGAGGTAAGCATGGTATCAAATTTAATGCTTGCCTTTGTGCATTTAAGAGTGCAACAAATTCTTAAAACAGAGTATGATGTGTTATTTGGAGGCAAACATATCATTGTTTTTGGAGATCTACTACAGCTAACTCCTGTGAAAGGACAACCAGTGTTTAAAACCGTTACACATGAAGATACCAGAAAGTGCCTGGGAAGCATTGGAAATGTTAATATATGGTTATATTTCAAATATACAGAACTAACTCAAAATATGCGACAGGCAAAGGATGCTGATTATAAAAGTATTCTTGAAGATATAAGAATTGGAAAAGTGAGTGAACATGGCAAAGAAGCTTTACAGGCACGATTACTTTCAAATTTGTTTCCAAAGGAAAATGTTGGTGCAGAGAATATACATAGAAAAATTGCTGAAAATAAATCAGTGATGTGCTTAACGCCAACTCTGCAAGAATGTGCAATCTTCAATGAAAAAATGTTGAAGTTAGAAAATCAAGAAATTATAAAATTGGAAGCTATTGATAGAATAGAGCATGAAGGAGCTACTATTATTTTGTCAGAAAAGTTAAAGTCAAAATTGGAATATTTAGACAAATCAATTTCTAAAACGGCTGGTTTAGAAAAGAATCTATATGTATGTTTAAATTGTCGGATAATTTTACGACGTAATTTACATGTGGAAAGAGGTTCAGTAAAATGGAGCAATGGGACATGTTGTTGGTTTTGTGAATTACCCAAATAGAGATGACATTGAATTTTTGAAAATCAAATTTGATGATATTGAAGACGTACAACAATTGAGTCGTTGTTCGACTCGATTTTTGCTAGTAAAAGATTTATATGTCGGCCGAAAACAGTTTCCTGTTTGTTTGGCATATGCGGTGACTATTCATAAATCGCAAGGTTTGAATGTAGATAGTGCTTTGGTGAATATTGGAAGCACTGTGTTAAAAGAGGGTATGGCATATGTTGCTTTATCTCGAGTCAGAACTTTATCTGGATTATACTTGATTGATTTTGATGAGACAAAGATTAGTGCAGTTCAAAATTGTGTGAAAGAGTATAATAGGTTAAGAAGAGAATATGCTCCAAATTTACCTCAATATCCTTTATTTGAAAAGCCTGTGGTACGTCGAAAAAGAAGACATGAGAAAATATGTAGTGAGGTTGTGTCATATAGTTACTGCTTACCTATATACCGTGTTAAGTTAGCATGAGCTTATTAAATGTTTAAACGCCATTTTTCCTTTTGCTGCTTTTGCACACGACACATAATTGTTGTTTTAGCTTTCCACCTAGAAGAGCGTTGTGATTTACATGAGAATAATATGTTATTGCTCTGATATCAGCTTGCTTGGTAAAATATGTCTGTACAGTGAGTGCTGAGGCTTCCAAGGATAACTCGACACAGTGTTGTTGTGAGGTCTGATCTTCGCACCTTTCTAGACATAACATGAATACAGCTGCTGCCAAAATCTGGCTTTACGCGCGTTTTATATTGCTTTGCTTAGAGCACACGTAACACACTTGATGGTGCTTCGCATGCAGAGAGCTGGTGGAAGTTGATGTGATCCTCTGACACTGAGATCTTGAGGTATGGGCCCACCCTACTAAAACCCAAAGAGACCTTCATAGATATAATGTCCTATGCTAGTTAAGGAGGGTGAGAATTAGGTGTTGTTAACTCCTATTCATTACAGCATTTTAGTATGCTGTCACCGTTTGCTTTCTATGGACTAGTAACTATGCTGATAACTTTGTTTCTTATAATATGTTTGCTTGTATTATATAAGATACTGCGTTTGAGAACCCTGCATTAGTAAATACATATTTCAAATATGCACGTGTCCTCATTTACTCCACGTTCTGGTTTGTAATGATTGTATAGCGAAAGAGTGTTCATGTGTTTCACGATACCTGAGGTATTCTAAGTTCATGTTCTGGTCTGTCTAAAAATTGGGAGTTTCTTATGACCAATGAGACAGTGTAGCTAGCTCGGTAAGGGGATTTTGGGTACTAAGGTGAGTTTTGGGCCACCCTAATTCACAAAGGTTCCAAATCTCTATGCACAATTCTGTAGGAGAACAGATTCCCGCTACAGTTGAAGAGAAAAGAAGAAAATTAGATGAACCCGTAATTGTAAGCAAAAAAAAAAGGATACTATTGAAGAGGTTGTTGGATTTCAGTTTGAAACCAGTTCTAGTGTCAACTGCAATGCTAATGTAGTGGTTAATGTTGTTTTTTTCTTGAAAGTTTACAAGAACAGATTGTTGAAAATCGGGACCAAAGATTTTGTTGTTTGTTGAATGAATGAATGAATCGGATCTTATCGCGCGCAAATTTAGCCCAATGGGCGTCAAGGTGCCTAAATCAAATATAGCAGCAGTGTCCCACCTTCTACAGCCTTCTCTCATTGGTATGCCCTCTTGAAGAGGCAGGTTTTAAGAGCCTTTTTAAAGGTTTGAATTGAGGGAAGGGTTTTTATTAGGATAGGGATAGAGTTCCAAAGCTTCGGAGCGACCACAGAGAAAGCTCTTTCTCCCCATCTGACTGATTTAGCCCGAGGAACGACCAGCTGGCACAGTCCCGAAGAACGAAGATCTCGTGTAGGGACATAACATGTAAGCAGGGAACCAATGGCGCTCGAGGGGCCTTCTACCAAAGCTCTATAGGCCAGGCACAGAATTTTAAAAGAAATTCTGTAGTGAACAGGGAGCCAATGAAGTTCTTTCCTGGCTGCAGTGGCGGAGGAGGATTTAGGGAGAGCCAGAACAAACCGAGCTGCCGCATTCTGCACTATCTGCAGTCGGTGAACAAGACTTTTATTAGCTTCCGCATAGAGGGAGTTGCAATAATCTAACCTTGATCCTACCAAGGCAACTGCGACCTGTTTACGAACTTGGGGGGAGAGATATCCTCGGATTTTGTTGAGTATCCTGATCACACCCCAGCAAGTAGCCACGGTTCTATTGGCTTGGAGGGTCATAGAGAGCGAGATGTCAAATATTACACCCAGATTCCTGGCGGATTGGGAGGGGGTGGGGCAGATACCAAGCGAAGATGGCCACCACTCATCAGACCAAGCATCTTGGTCCTTCCCAAAAATCAACACCTCCGTCTTTTCGCCGTTCAGCTTCAGGGAATTTACAGTCATCCAGTCTGCCACATACTGCATGCATACCCTGAAGCTGGCAGCCGATGACCTGACGGAGGAGTGAGCCAGTGACACCATTATCTGGGTGTCGTCTGCGTAGGACACCACCTCCATCCCCTGCGATCTTACTAGTCTTGCCAGGGAGCCACATAGATGTTGAATAGGGTCGGACTTAGCGCCGACCCTTGTGGCACCCCACATTGCAAAGACTTAGCAGAGGAGAGGTGGTTCCCAAGCATCACTCTCTGTTCTCTTTCCAACAGGAAAGAGTTGAGCAAACTCAGGGCCGACCCCGTGACACCCGCTTCCCTAAGCCGAGATGTAAGAATGGCCGGGGATAGGGTGTCAAAGGCGGCCGTGAGGTCCAACAGAACCAAGACCGTGGTAAGGCCAGAGTCCACTTTGCGTCTGATGTTGTCGACTACATAGGTGAGGGCGGACTCAGTACTATGGTGTTTTCTAAAACCATGTTGCGTGTTGTCAAGGTATCCGGATGACTCAAGGAAAGAGGACAAATGCAGATTAAGATGTGCCTCAAGCATCTTGGCGGGAGCAGGCAGGAGGGAGATCGGCCGGAAGTTGTTCAGGAGGGCCGGATCGAGGGATGGCTTCTTGAGGAGAGGCTTCACAATCGCCTTCTTCCATACCGATGGAAATGAGCCCTGGATAATAGCCTTATTCATTACCTCAAGCATGGGAGGAAGAAGGCAGTTTCTACATTCTTTAAGTTTTTTCAAAGGTATGGGATCCAGGGGGGAAGCAGATTTAGTCTAGTCAAGCAACAGATTAAGTCTCTCTAAAGATAGAGAGGGAAATTGAGCAAGGGAACAAGAGGAATCTGTAACTAGGGAGTCCAGGCTGGAAATAACAGAGGGAACAGTTTGATCCAACGCTTGGCACTGAGCTTCCAAAAAGGTATGAATATCGAAAGTTTTCTTGTGGAAGAAGTCGGAGATGTTATTACAGAGTTCTTGCGAACTGACTACGGGATGTTGAATTCTGTCTTTGAGAAATGTAGCAGTGATAAAAGTAAAATAGAAAGTGTCTCTGATATTCGAAATGTTTCAGACATATGTTCTTGTGTAAATCATTTTTCACAGAATATTCAGCAAGATTGTCAGGAATTTTTAATGTATATACTTGTTATATTGCAAGATGAATGTGTAGACATTGAAAATCTTTTTGGTCTTTCTTATAAATGGCAACATGACTGTGACAATTGTCCATTTTCAAGCAGTACTGAAATAGACACTGAAAGATATATATATTTAACGTTACCAGACTGCAAATCAGTGTCTTTTAATAATCTAGTTAGAGAAGCAAATCAAAACATGGTTTGTACCCAATGTAACTCACAAATGTTATCAACATTATTTATACGAAGATATGGACAGTATGTAATTTAATGCTCCAACGATGTAGACCTGATGGAACCAAATTGACAACTTTTATTAAAAATGTTGTAGCTTCTCAACTATCAATTTCAGGAAGAACTTTTGTAACTGTAGCTAATATTTTCCATGATGGTCATTCTACAACATCAGGACATTACACAGCTTATTTAAAATCTCCAAAAGGCTGGACACAATGTAATGATACTCAATTGGCCGTCAGAGTGAGGATCAATGAACAGAAGAGCAATATAAGGTGCATAAAAAAGCACAACTAAAATGTCAAACAACTTCCTGCAACAACAACATTGTGTCAACGACCTGAGATGGACGGTCATAGAACAACTTCCCTCTGAATCTGGCCTTTTTGAAAAAGAGCAACGATGGGTGTTCTGTCTGGGCACCTACATAGATGGATTAAATGACGACATCCCATGGGGACAACTCCGCTGAACCCAGCAAACATTTGGATTATGAGCACCCAACCTTTGTAAAAACAACCCCCTGCTGTAATGTTAATAATGTCTTAAATGCATATTGTTCTGCCAATCGGGCCCCTGACATACAGAGTACAGGGCTACCGAAAAGAAACCCCTATTACATTGTGTACAATTTTATACTTCAACTGATGCACCAGAATTAGCTATGGATCTAGTTCAGCATGAGATTGGCCGCTGAACACACTGTCTAGAGCCAATAAGTTTATGAAAAACACATGCGCTACCAATATGCCACTATTTACCAACTCCGGGACATTATAACGTGATTAAGGAGGCTTGCAGTTTCCTCAACTAAGGGCTAAGACTCAATCGCTGACTATGAACACAAAGAGGTTATCTAACACGCATGCGCTACCATTGCGCATGCGCGCAGATTATCACACTACCGGGCCACCGATACGCGCAGCCATGGTATACATACACCAGGATGCCCATTTTGGGGCGTTTGCCGGCTTCAAATAACCAATTAACTAGCCTCATTAAGTTGCTTTAGAGGGTACTTAAACCCCAGCACAACACCATCCCTCACTATCTACGGAGCCGTGCAAGGGGTGAGGTAACGCTGGAGCAGTCCTTCTGAAATCGTGAGTAATGGGAGTGTTTGATAACAACAAGACAACCACCTAACGTGTAAGTATCATGCCTACGTTTCCTGTTGATACTTCCTCCTAACAGGATGCATATTGGACAACTCAGTCCCTCCCTTTTTGACGCAGAGGCTCATGAGGCACAACCGGGATTTTGAAATAGTATGTAGAAAATCCTTTTTCTAAAAACAATGATTTTAACACTCACCACGAATGGTAAAAAATGAAGCAAGCACAAATCCACCATAGAGACTTGGATAATAAATAATGTTTGTTTTATGTTATTTGTATAGTGTGTACTGTCCTTCCCTTCCCCTTTTTTTCCCCCTCATAGGCACGAGTACTGCTAGTATGATAAATATCATTTTTGTCTAGGTATCATCCACCTAACATTATTATTCCTTCACAATCCCCATTTTTTCTTAAGGTGAAACAGCGTGGAGGGCTACATCGATTTATGATGGAGGTACATCACCTCTTTTCTTTCTTACAGGTTCGCAAATTTGTGAAAACCCCATGTTAGGTACAATAGAATTATTTTGTTCACTTTTCTGTAAATTACAGCTAATTAGTATATGTGAGTAAGGTGGGGATTTGTGTTATCCCGTCCTGAAGAAGGAGTCCTGCACTCCGAAACATGTCGACGCACACCCGAGGTTAATGTACATCATACTACATTAAAAACCTCTCTTCACACTTTTTTTAGTGGCACCAGCCCGGGGACAAATTCAAGTTTTTTGAGCCTCCCCACGGGCCAATTGTTTTTTAACCTTCACCTAGCACTACAAACCTCACTACTCACTGACTTTCACAAATACCCACACACACCACACATAGTCTGTGTATAAGTGCTCCCACGTAGCCGCAGGTTGTAGCACGCCGCAACCCATAGAGGGTTGCGAAGACCCCTATGATGAAGCATGACACCAAGGGTCCTTTTGGTGTGTGAGGGATATTTAAATAAAACACATAGTGTCCCCCTCCACAGTAGGGGTCACTTACAAATACACCCTGTAGTGGATTCTACTTTGTTTTTGGATAAATTTAGGGAGAACGAATCCACTACTTTTCTCTCACTCCCCTTTTTGTTACAAGTACACGTACTATTTGGCCATGAGGAAAGGTATTTCAAAGAAAAAGTGACTATCTCGGGTAAATGTTGTTATCATATGTAATATCCTGTATATTATGTATATGCATATTTCCCACTACTCCATCTGTAGAACACTCTGGTGTGATGTCATTTAGAATGTTGTTCTATGAAGCTGTCAGTTGGAGTAGGGCTGAGTGCCTAACTGGGTGCTCCTGGTGGGGGTATCTACTGATGTACTACTGATCTCCATCTATCTTCAATAAATCCACATAAATATCACCAACTTGCGTGGAGTCAGTTACTACATTTATTTGGCGACGATTTGAACTAAAGAACCTGCATCTGCTACCTCTGAGGACCACTGAAGACATCCTGCTCCTACTCTCAACCTCAAGTAACTTCAAGCAACCTACAATTAGCTCCAACTCTTCATCTGGCGTACATCAGCCCCACCAGTGACCTACCACCGGTCGCCCTCCAAATTGGATGTGCCAATCTATTCCTGCATACAATGTAAGTGTACCAGCCCCTATACAACGCTTGAAGAGCATCAGGAACTACTGTGCTGGTAAAAGACATTAATCATTCTCATTATAAGCTGCGCAGGAAGAGTGAAGATTTTATTTTGAAAAGAACTGCCCAACGTAATAACATAAGAATTTATAAACGAGCAAGTCAGGGCAGAAGGGAGACAGCCGTACGTCATCAAATATATGTTTATTTGCACTGAAAGCGAGGAACAGTAAAGGTAGGAGCGTGGATATGTTTAGAGCACAACTGAAACAGAAATGGTAGTGTGATCTACCGGTTATACACGCACAAGAGACAGAGTGTGATTAAAGCTTGATTTATATGCTGTTTCAGTGTAAACACAGCACGAGTGGTGAAACACTTGAGAAGCACGAGGTGGAGCGGTCCTCTTCAGAATTCAGGGGATAACCGGCAACGCAGTGTAATTAATCTCCTGGGAGTGTTAAAAGTAAAAACAATCTGACGAACCATGTATTCACACATTGACAGTTGGTCCGCCGCTTTTCTTTTCAAAACGCAGCATGCAGCTCGTGCAAGCAGCCTCACCCTCTCGTCATTGTCCTTTCATCAGTCCTCCGACGGAATCCGGGGTTTCAGTGACGTCTTCATTGTGGCAAGTCTGTGGACTGATTCACGACGTTTGGGAACGTCTGCACACCTTGAACCTCCCGGCCTTACGTGAACAACGTGCTTCCATTTTGTGAATGTCATACAATCAATCATTCACACAGTTTTCTATCGTACGCTGCCAACCACGTCCTGTAATCCAATCATCCTGGTATGGAGTGATTTCGGTAAATTTTTAGGCATTATATCCAGCGTGTCAGTTCTACAGTTTTTCAGAGTTCAAATGTTTGGACACACGCTACTGCTTTAAGCCAACCAGTAAAACGTCGATTACGTGCCACCATTTTCTTTGATGTTTGCCCTTTATGAGGATGTTCGGTCTTGTCAAATAAATCTCGTCACACAATGTTTGTGCCGGAAATCTGCCTGCATCGCTATGAAGCTCATATTCAAACTTAAGAGACATAATGAGTGGCTGACAACTCTGCGTATCAAAACAAACTTTTTCGACATCAGATTAAGTGGGTATTCATAAAGTTTTCTTTAGACAAGATACTTCGCAAATGTTTAAAAAAAAAAAGAAGAATAGCTGAAGCACACTTTGGTGTTTCAAGGTACTTTTTGTGTGTCAACATAGTCAGCGACACACTTCTCGATCTTCAAGAATCATTATTTCACGTTCTATTGATGTCTTTCTTATTAAGTATAATGCATGTTCGATTTGTACTCTATATACACTGCACTGTACAATGCTGCCATCTAGTGGCTTTATTTCAAGTACAATTTAATGTCAAATATACTTAACAGTTTAGTCTCTTTCCTAGTACAGCTTATGACATAACTGTATAATAGTTTAGTTTTACAGTGTTTCAGAGTTTCAGAGTTTGTCTTTCCTACAAGTTAACGGAACACATGTCATGGCATATTTTGAATTCATTATTTGCAGAGGTAAGTCCCTGCGTATATAAGTCACCTTGTGCTGCATTCACATGTTGTTGTTTGGGTTTTGGTAGAGTCTTCTGTACCCTTAAATGGGGTTGGCTCTACGTTCTTTCAGTTGTTCTGTGCACAATTTCGACCTCTCAGGAGGTGTGTGTTTATTGGGTCCGCCCATCATCCTGTACATTACTTGACCTCATGTCGAGGTACGTTTTTTTTAACACATACATGTTTTTTTTACTCATGACATTACATGTATACCTTCACTTCAGTGCACAATTTTACCTTTCTTAAGGTGTCTAGTGTAGGTTAATGGTTTCACGTCAACTGTGCACAAAAGTTTTAGTTATCTTAATTTTTTTCCTCAGCACATTCACATATTACCCTGTTGAATGTTTAGTTTGGGTTTTCACCTTTTACAGTACTGCAGTGGTCTATCAAGACTGGGTATTTCTTTATTCTGTTTTACAAACTTATTTCGCTGTAGCCCAGTACTTTTCAATTGTATTATTTATTCTAATATCTGTTATTGTATAGAGAAGAAGGAATTCTAAATTGTTTTTCTCTTCTTCTCTATCATCTTATATTCTCCTGATATGGTTTACTCTTACTGTACTTTCCTGGCCAGTTCGTGCACAGAGGGTTCTCATTGATGGTTTCTATTTCTTCTTTTTTTTTCTTTTCGCATTCATCAGAAAGGAGGATGGGAAACTGGTTTTGTATTTCTGTTTCTTGTTATCTAGCTTTACTTTGTTTATCTAGATCTCTTCTATTAATTTCCACCCTCTAAGTTTTAGTTTTGTTTCTACACGCCTTCTCTCTTTATTCCTGTCTACAGCTTTGTTTCTACACTTCTCTTCTCTTTATTTCTGTTTACATGGTTTTACACCTGATTATATTCTTTTCACTTTTATTAGAAAAGAGGATATGTAATATCCTGTATATTATGTATATGCATATTTCCCACTACTCCATCTGTAGAACACTCTGGTGTGATGTCATTTAGAATGTTGTTCTATGAAGCTGTCAGTTGGAATAGGGCTGAGTGCCTAACTGGGTGCTCCTAGTGGGGCTATCTACTGATGTACTACTGATCTCCATCTATCTTCAATAAATCCACATAAATATCACCAACTTGCGTGGAGTCAGTTACTACATTTTGTTTATACATAACTTTATTTAGAGAGTATAAATAAGAAGTAATAATGTTGTTGTTGATATTGGGTACTTATGTAAGAAATTGCTGATTGAAAGAAAACATTTAAGATATGTTTTTTCAAATATTTACATTATTTATTGAAATGTTGTATGGGTTTTTTAAACACAATCTTTTTGATTGTGGTTTTTTTTGCCCGCTGTCATATGATGAGTAGTATTGAACTCACTGTTTTTAGTGAAATTCAATATATTCTGAGAACAACAAAATAAAATATATAGCATATTGTAAAAATTATTTTGTATTATGAAATATAGATTATAACTCGATTCTTTCTTGTCTTTCACACATGTTATATTTATAAGGTAAGTACGACAAGGAAAAAATACTTTTTCATCACTCTCTTACTTCTCTTTCTCTCTTCCTTTTTTTCACTTTCTCTTTTACTCCTTTACCTTCCCTCAACTTACACCTGTTCTCTCATTCTCCTTGTTCCCTCTTTCCTCTGTCTGTCCCTCACTTCTCTTTTCTATCCTACTCTATCACTACCTTTGTCTTGCTGTATTGCCCTCTTACTCTTTTTCCTTCACATCATCCCTCTGTCACCTTTACTTAATCCAGTCCTTTCACTTCCTCACTCCCTTTTGCTAACTCCCTTTCTCCTTTTTTTCCTCCCTCATTTCCCTTTCCTCCATCCGTTTCTAAGTCTATTCCTCTGTCTAAGTCACTATAACTGACTTAGTCCCTCACAGTCAGTCCCTCAATCTCCATCTGTTTGTCTCTTTTACTGTCTCCCTCTTTCTCTACCAGTCTTCCTTTTATTTTTTTCTCTCTTACCATAATCCTTCTCTATCGCTTACTTCTTTTTACTTTCTCTTAATATGCTTTTTTTCCATCATATCTCTTCCCTCACCCTTATATCCCTTCCCTCACTGACACTGTGCTTCATTCAATCTTAGTCATTTTCTACCACTTCATGTTCTCCTCTCTCTGCATCACTCTAATTCCTTTTCTTCTGCTCCCATTCCCTCACTCCCTCTCAATCTCTTTCGCTCACTCCATTCGTCAATCCACTTCCCTTATTTCCGTTTCCTCATTCCTTTTTTCTTTACTGTCTCACTCCTTTCACTCAATTTCTCTCTCCCTCACTCCCTTTGTCTCACTCAGTCTAACCTATTCATTTCCTGTCAGTCACTTGTTCTCCCTCTCTTTCTCTGTCACTCTCTCCCTCTCTCTCTCTCCCTCACCCTTCCTTTCTTTCTCTTTCTGTTTCCTTCACTCCTATTTTCTGTTGTATTGTGAAATATATATTATAACTCAATTTTTTCTTGTCTTCCACAGATACTATACAACGTGTCATTATTTATAAGGTAAGTATGACAAATAAAAAATATCTTTTCATCACTCTATTATTTCTTTTTCTCTTATTTCCTTTCTTCCCTCTCTCTCTTACTCACCTTCCTTTTCTTTATCTTAGTCCCCTTCCATCATTCTATTTACTCCTCTACATTCACCTTTACATTTCTTCTCTCACCATCAGTACTCTTCCTTCACCCTGAAGTACCTTATCCAACTCCCTCTTTCCCCTCTCTGTCCCTCACTTCTCTTTCCTATCTTCCTCCATCACTACCATTGTCTTGCTGTATTGATCAGTCTCTTCTCACTCTCCCCTTACTCATCATCCCTCACTCTCTTTCACTCTCTGCACTTCTTTCACGCTCTTTACCTCACTCCATCCGTCAGTCCGTTTCCCTCACCCCTCTTTCCTCATTTACTTTTGCTAACTCCCATTCCTGTGGTCTCTCACTTCTTTGACTTCATTTCTCTCTCCCTCACTCCCTTTGTCTCACTTGCTCTCCCTCTCTTTCTCTGTCACTCTCTCTCTCTCGTTCTCTCTCCCTTACCCTTCCTCTCTTTCCATTTCTGTTTCCTTCACTTCTACTTTTTTTTCTATTACGAAATATATATTATAACTAAATGTTTTCTTTTCTTCCACAGATAGTATATATTTTTTTAAAATATACTATAAAGTTGTCATTATTTTTAAGGTAAGTTTGACAAACAAAAAATTCTTTTTCATCACTCTCTTACTTTTCTTTGTGTCTTTCCCATGCTTTAATCTCTCTATTACTAACCTTCCTTTACTCATACTTTTCTCGTTGTCATTACTGCCCTTCATTCACCTCTACACTCTTTTTGTCTCCAAAAGTACTCTTCCTTCACCATAACTGACCTTGTCTAACTCCCTCTTTACACTGCCTGTCTCTCACTTCTCTTTCCTATCTTCCTCAATCACTACCTTGTGTTGCTGTATCACTCAATCTCTACTCACTCCCCCCTTACTCTCTTTCTATTACATCATCCCTCACTAACCTTCAGTCACTCCACTTCTCTCACTCCTCCACTCCCTTTTGCTCACTCCCCTTCCTTTATTCCCTCCTTCACTCCCCTTTCCCCCATCTGTCTCTAAGTCTCTTCCTCTGTTTTAGTAACTGTAAGTGTTTTACTCATTCACACTCCCTCAGTCTCCTTCTGTTTGTCTCTTTCACTGTCTCTGTCTCTGTTCATTATTTTTCCTTTTCTTTTCTCTCTTTCCATAAATACGTGTCTCTCACTTACTTCTTTTTCCTTTCTCTTAATATGCTTCTTTTTCCATCACTCCTCTCCCCTCACTCTTATATCCCTTCCCTCACTGTCACTGCCCTTCACTCAATCTCACTCCTCTTCTCACACTTCATGTTGTCCTCTCTGTGCATTACTCCCATTCCCTTTCTCCTGCTCCCATTCCCTCAGTCCCCCTCAGTCTCTTTTGCTTACTCCATCTGTTAATCCCCTTCCCTTATTTCCCTTTCCTCATTTCCTTTTGCTTACTCCCATTCCTTTAGTCTCTCACTCATCTTCTCTACATTTTTCTCTCCCTCTCTAGCTGTGTCTCACTCGTCTTTCCTCCTGTCTGTATCTCACCCCTCTTGTCTTTTCCACTCTCTTTCCACACTCTCCCTCACTCTCCTTCACTCCTTTAAATCCTCAGTCCCCTTCCCTCTCTACGCTTTCCTAAGTCCCTCCATTCCCTCACTCAATTTTTCTCTCACTCACCCCCCACTTCTCACTTTCACTTACCTCCCTTTTATCATCCTCATACCCCTTCCCTCACCATCACTCCACTTCTCTTGCCTTCACTCCGCTTACCCTACTCTAGTTCCCTCTCTCCGTCCCTTACTCCACTTCCCGGTCTCCACCCCGCTCCCCTTCTCTCACTCCCCCTCCCTCACTCTCCTTTCCCTAGTGCCCTTCCCTTACTTTTTCACTCCCCTTAACTCACTCCCCTACCCTTAGTCCCTTTATTTCAGTCACTCTTTGATTCCCTTTTCCTCACTCACATACTCCCCTTTCCTCACTCATTCCTTCAGTCCCTTCCTCCCTTTCACTCAGTCATTTCAGTCATTCATTTATACACTACACATTCATTCAAAAAATGAAAGACACAGTGTGTAAGAAATACAGCTCATTTTGGAGAAGTGAGTTAGTTCTGAAAAGAACTTTTTTTTGCTTTGTTGTTTTATATTTTTATTCTTTTTTGAAAGTTTTATTTATATATTTTTTTCAAACAGGAATAGGAAACTGGAACGGCAAAACTGTTCAACAGGAACAAAGTAAATGAAAAATAAAATCCTCTCCTCTGGGAGCATTGGTGGTCTCGAATTCTACGTTCAATCGAATTGAAGCTCTGCTCCCCGTAGACGATTATTTTATTGCACATGTTGCATCTCATGTCCATAGAACTCAGGAATGGCCTCATATCCAATTGTGAGGTGGATGGTGAGGCATATGGTGGTGCTGTCGATGTGCTGGCCACAACAGGTGGAATCTGATGTTCTTGGTCATCTGATTCTGAAGAGGAATCCATTCTTCCTGCCATCTTTTCAAATCTCTGGAACAATCCTTGAAGAAAGCTGGAAAGGTCCTTCTCCCAAGAGAGTGAAACAGATAGTGAGGGAAGTGGGTGGGGTTTTTGAACATTCTAGAACAGAAACTACTATTAACCAATGAAAAGTGTTGTTTTCGAGTCACATGACTTGACGTGCGCGCACGGTGCGCGCACATCGCATCAAAATGGCGTTTTACCCGATTTTCATAAAAGTTTCTAAACGTGAAAAGGACGCAAGGAAGAGACTCCCTGACCCCCTAGACCTTGTCAGGGGGTCCTCAAAAGTTTTTTTTTTAAATCGCGAGGTGCGCGCACGTTTGAGAAACACAAAAAAAAATTTGACTGTTTACATGTTGATTGAAGATGTAGAGTATACTGTTCAACTTTATGCAAATCATAAAAAATACATGTGCTGTTGCATATTACATAATACAGTCAATGTATTACAATATACAAAGGCAGTTTGTTGAAAAATAAATTTTAAAATAAATAATGATTTACAAATTAGCAAATATTGAAAGTTCACTAGAAAATCATAGCTTTCACACACGTATTGTTAAGATTTAGCGCGCCCCGGTGCGCGTACTGGGGCGCGCTTATAGGTATATATATTTTTTTGAACCTAAATTACTCAAAATCCACCGGAGCACATATCTTGAGACATAGCAAAGGCACATCGGGCTACCAGTCCCTACAATTATGCCAAGTTTGGTGGAAATCCATTCAGCTGTTCGGGCTAAAAGTGAGTCCAACCGCCCTATGGAAATTAACATGGGAAAAACACGTTTTGGGACCCCCCTTTTATCTCGGCCCCCGCTTGACGAATCCCCCCCCAAGCTTTCAGGGAAGGAGCAGAGCGGAGCTGGCCATTTTCTTGGAGAAATTCAGCCAATTCCGTCCATCAACGCCAAAGTTATTCCCAATAGAATGTTGCGGATTTCCTATGGAAACTAGGTCCTAACTATAACTACCTACTGGCGACCGCCAGTAGGTAATATATATATATATATATATATATATATATATATATATATATATATATATATATAACTTCAAATAAATAGTCCCGAACCTCCGAATTCGGCGAACAGAGACCAGACGAATCCCAAAGATAAGGCAAGATGGTTTTATTGCACCAAGTTCAAAAAGCGCAGCGGACTGACGCATTTCGGGCGGATGCCCTTGATCACAGTCATATATATATATATATATATGTATCTCTGCACGGCTTCGGCGAGAAGCATACCGCGAAGAGCCCCTGGATACTGGATGAATTACCTACCTGGCATACGGGAGTCGAGGCCGTCAAGTGTGAGAGAATCCGACGGCAGTGTAGACAATCCGTGAAAGGTAGAAAGAAAAACCAGAGTTTCCAGTGGGGAGTTGTGCAAACAGCGGATGCGCGAATTAACTCGGGGATCCGAGGTTCGAGTGCTCAAGCTGTTCTAGTGTTGAATCTCAAAGGAACGAATTACCCGTAAAACAGAAGCGGTATCGCTTCAAGCAAAGATTGTCTGCGGATACGTTGCGAAACAGGGAAGAGGCGGCGGACAGCATGTTTGACAAAGCCCCGGCTGGGGAGTTGAACCCGCAAGGGCAGTTACCACCCAACGCCAGCTTGAGCGCTAATCCCACATTGAGAGACCTATTCAAGAAATTAGAGAAGCTCATGAAAAAAGAGCAATCCAAGTGGTGGGAAAACAAGTCCTCATCAAGATATTTAAAAGTCGGCAGAGTTCCGAGAGGTCTTAGAATAAGTCTTGCACCAAGTTATGAAACGCCAGACCCCACAATGCTCACGGAGTGGGCGGAAATCAACTTAGAGTGTTCTGCCAAATTAATGGGGTGCCTGGTTCGCTATGCAGAAAGCGACCGCCTGAAAATACAAGCAGACATTTAAAAACTTGAAGAAGAAATAGCGGTATTGGGACCCAGTGATCGAGCAGATAAATTCAGGAGTGACATGATACAGAGGGTGAAAAAAGTTGAGGAAATAATAAAAAAACGCAAGACTTTTAAGTTTGAGCGTGACCGCCTCGATTACCTGAATGGTCAAATTTTCACATATGCAAAAAGGTACGAGAATGTGAAAGCCCGGGCAAGGAAGACTAGACAGAATGCGGTGGATAATGGAACCGTATCAGTATCTTCTACAGATGCCAGTCTAACCTCGGGCAGTGAGGCGGAAAACGAGGCTGCAGGGCCCTCCACGGTGGGCTCAGGGAAACTTTCATTGGCGCAAGAAGTAAGCTGCCTATGTCAAGACCGGCGCGACACTTTAAGACCAGGAGTGAAAGGGAAGACACAGGCAAGCAACATCGTGCCAACCAAAAGCGGCACGCCAGGAGAAAATGCCGTAGGTACAAAGCAGCCCAATACAAGTCAAGCAGCAAGAGGCCGCTGGAACAAATCGAACCGGAAAGCGACCCAGAGATAAAAAATAACAATAAAAAATTGATTATTAACCTCACCAATCTCACCCTAACATCTAATGAAGAAATGATCCTAGGATTAGGATTATCATATTGTCCTCCAGCAGACTTCAATTATGTTGATGCAAGAATGGACTCCTATCGGTTTATAAGAAAGTTGAAACTTAACAAGTTTTTCCTCCAGCAACCAAAAAGAAAAAAAACAATAGGGGCACAAAATAGTCCCTCTTTGTTGGAAGCAGGGGAACGTGGCACATTTGATGAGATCTGGGGCTTAAAACAAGAAGGAGAAAAAACCAGTGACCTGCCCTTAATTACATCAAGTGAGGACCGTGCTATGAGTCACACTCCTTTTAAGCCAAAATCAACTTTCCAACCTGTACTAGTTCATGACAACTTGGAGATGTATCACAAACTTGTTATCAAAGAGCTTAAGCAACTTAACATTGCTACTAATAAAAAACGTAAAGCAGCCGATAAAAGGAATCAATGTTATCACAACTTAATTAAGAAATTGGAGTCTAACAAAAATGTGATTGTCCGCCAGGCCGACAAAGGCGGTAACATTGTTTTATGGCCGCGAGAAATGTATGTTGCCGAAGCAGAGAGTCAATTATTGGACACCACGTGCTATAGGAAAAGTAACTTGACTGTTTTGAAAGGAGCATGGCAAGAACAAAACATAAAATTAATGGCATGGAGGAGTGCCAAACTTTTGTCCAATGATGAATACAACTTCATGAAGAACGACCACCCGGTAATACCGACATTTTATTCAATACCAAAGGTACATAAGGACATCAAGACACCGCCTGGACGCCCGATTATATAGGCGATAAATAGCGCGACTGAAAATATCTCACGCTATATAGACTTCTTCTTACAGGAATGGGTAAAAAGTTTAAGATCATATGTACAGGACACATCTGATTTTATCAGACAACTGAGTAATGTTGTGTGGAGTACGGACTGCTTATTGATAACATTAGATGTAACTTCACTATATACATCGATCAAACATTCCGGTGGGCTTAAAGCAATAGAATTCTTTTTAAATAAGAGACCCATGAATTTCTCGGCGCATAACAAAATGTTATTGTCAATGATTGAAATGTGCCTTGAACAAAATTTCTTCCTTTTTAACAATCAGCTATAATCGCAGGTCAGGGGTGTCGCAATGGGGGCCTGCTTCTCCCCGAGTCTGGCATGTTTACACATGGGACTTTGGGAGGAGCAGGTCCTCGGAGGCACTCTGAGTGAAGTAATGCAGAAACATGTTCCCTTATATGTAAGGTACATAGACAACCTATTTTTGATATGGAAAGGTACATGGAAAAAAGCCAACGATTTTGTGGAAGCGATTAACAATAATGGTCTCAATTTGATATTTACTTCGCATATAGATGCTAGGTCGGTGGTATTTTTGGACACTGAGGTTTTTATAACGGAAACAGGTATAGCCACGAGGATGCATAGAAAACCGACGGCTGGAAATACAGTCCTGAACGCGTCCAGCCAGCACCCTTATCACCTGATCAGCAGCATTCCCTTTGGGGAAATGCTGCGGATCAGGCGAATTTGCAGTACTGATCTAGATTGTCAGATAGCGCAGGAAGAAAGCAAAGCACACTTTCTGTCTTGTGGCTACTCAGTAAAGAACATCCAGAAGGCTATAAACCGGTTCAATTATATCACAAGACAAGAAGCCCTAGCAATTAAAGATAGGCCTAGCGACCAGAAAGCAGAAGATATAGTGATCAAGCCACGAGTGATTATCAAATACAGTAGACAACATAAGGAAATTTGGCGAATTTTCTCTGAGAATTTAATAACAGGGGATCCTGTTATTGGGAAATACATCCACAACAAACCCAACATAACTTTTAGAAAATCTGTGTCTATGGCAGACAAGCTAGTGAGTAGCTTCCTTGAGAAACAAGTTTCGGATACGTGGGGTGCCCTAGGAGGAGTATATAGTACCCTTTAAAAGTGAGGTTGTGCTGATTAGGAAGCGCATGTCGTGTAGAACGGAGTTTGCAGTGCATGTGCTGCAGTGCCCTTGTGATCTCCAGTATGTGGGGAGTACCCGTCTTCCGGTGCACAAGCGGATACTGCAGCACATAAGGGCCATTGTGGGGAAAGATCAGTCGAACCCGGTAGCCCAACATTTTGAAAATCTGCATAACAGTGACCCCGCATTCCTTCAATATTATGCCATAGATTGTGTCCTGCCATTAAAGAGAGGAGGAGACAGAGATGCGAAACTCCGGGTTTTGGAAACCAGGTACATAATAGATTTAGACAGTAAGGCCCCTCGGGGGATGAATGCTAGTGAAGATCTCTAAACTTGTCTTTAGTTCTGTATTTATATTGTACCTGGTCAAATTAGAATTGATAATCTAGACACCTTACAAACCTGGAAGGATGTCCCCTTTGTCCCCATGCTCACTGTGAATTATGAATGATGTCTCTCAGGTTGGTGTTTAGTACTCGTTGACCAAGGGTGGTATGAAGATGTCCTATAAAATCTGAAACTTCTTCCCACACCTTTTTATGATTTTACACAAAAATGAAATTTTGAGTTAGTATTGTGCACTATTTTTTACACATAGGGTTAAGGTATTGACAAGGGTAAATTATAAGATTGTGTGAGTTCATATGAATTAGATGTAAATACAGTGTTTGAATATTCTGATTATTATGTCACTTTGCGAAAAACAATACTGTCATTTTATAAAATATTCCAAAGGGTTTGCACATGTTCTGATGTTAACACAATATTTATTATGATGTTCACAGAATCTGATATTTGTTGCTAAAAATTGCACATATATATTATCAGTGGCAAATTACAATTATGAGTAGGAATAAGTTATTTTTCCTACCCACGGGCACTTTGCCTTTTATTATAAATAGTGTGTATATAGAATGATAATGAATTTTATTCTATTTATGCATATACATTTTCCTGAACTAGATATATTTCTCTGTATATATTATCATATTGTATATGGATTATATATTTATGATTGCGAAATTTGCACAGTATATGTTTTGCACAGAACAAGAAATCCTTGTAAATGTATTATATGGCACCATGCCATTAATTCAGTTTCAAATGACAAACATCTCTTTCTATAAGAATGTGAACAGTAAAGGGTTAACATGGGGAGGTTGGAAATAATTAACACCACCCCTTTTCTTTGAACTCTTTAAGTACCCTCGGCTCTGTTTAGCAACTGTATCATGTGATCAAGCCTCGAGCTAGAGGCGAAACGTGTCATGCGGACTTGCTGGGTTTTATTTTTTAAATAAAACACTAAATTTGCACCAGAAACTTTGGGTCTGACTTGTTCGCTTTTTTTGAAAACTGTCCGAGCAAAAAGGACAGTGATGTGATGGCTGCAACATCGAGCGGAGTACAAGGAATATATGTATATACATAAACTATCTACTGGCGGTCGCAAGTAGTTCGTTATAGTTAGGACCTGGTTTCCATAAGAAAAGTGTTTTTTGTTTTCCCAATAACTTTGGCACCAGTTCATGAATCTTCCTTTGCGCATTTTTAAAACTAGTTGCCTGCTCCGGTCAACTCCTGTCTTGAAAGTTTCGGGGTGATTCTCTAAGCTGGGGCCAAGAAAAAGGGGGGTCCCAAAACGCGTTTTCCCCATGTTAACTTTAGACAAAGCTACAGCCCGAACTGCAGAACTGAATTACACCAAATTTAGCAAAAACAAAGCCCTTGGTTCAGAAAGAGTCCCTTTTGTTAAATGGTGTAAATCTTTTCAGTAGTTCCTGAGAAATTAGAAAAAGAAAATGTTTCAATATCTGGGCGGAGCCTAACCACACAAGCACGAGTTTGCATCTGATTGGCTGGCAACACTTCAAACCATCTTGTGCCTTGGACGGAGAGAGAAATAAAAAGGTGAGGCAAAGATAAAAAAAGAAAGAAAATGGGTCAGGGTTAATACACCCTGACAACCGAGGCCTTCTCAGGGAGTAACACAGGAACTGCCAGGCCCAAAAAAAGCATTTAAAAAAAAAAATTCGGGCGGGGTTGCACCGGGTGCGTGAATCCAACCGAAAATAAAAAAAACGCAGTCTCTCGTGCTTCGTTTTCAAAGCCCCCTGAAGCCCTGGGGACAGCCTCCTCCCCGGGGCTTGTTTATTAATTTGTGGGGGGCCTCCAAGGCCCCCTATGCCCTGGGGACTGCCACGCCCCGGGGCTTTTCATAAATGTTCACAGGGGCACATTGCTCCCCGCTGCCCCAGGGAACGCCACTTCCTAGGGCTTTTCTTAAGTATTCATGGGGGGCACACAGCCCCCCAAGCCCTGGGGACCGCCACACCCTGGGGCTTTTCTTAAATATTCCCGGGGGGCAACAGGACTGCCCCGGGACAGCCTCCTCCCGGAGATATTTTTATAATAAAACCTGTGTGGGCAGCTGAAGCCCCTCCATACCCCAGGAACTGCCACCTCCCGGGGCACTAGAAATGCCCCCTTGAATCCTGAGGGTCACTGGGGGATAACTAGTCCACCAGGTACCTCTAGTAAGTGCCAGGGAGCTGTGTTGCAGAGAGAAAGTCCAAGACCACACCCCCTTTTTATACCACTCTGCAACACACCACTTTGGTCCTTACTGGAGGTAGCTGGTGGGCTAGTTGACCACCATGGACCCTCAGAACGCAAGCAGACTTAATCCCCCAATTTACAACGCACCAAAGGGGTGCGTTTGCACAGTGGTGCCGGGAGGGGGCAGGCCTGATATGACAAGTGTGCAAACGCACCCTGAGGTGCATTTTAAGTTGGGAGATTAAGTCCCCTTGAATCCTGACGGTCCTTTGGGCCTATTAGTCCACCTGGTACATCCAGTAAGCACCACAGAGTTGCGTTGCTGAGAGGTGTAAAAAGGGGTGTGGTGTCGGACCCCCCCCTGCAAAGCAACTCTGTGGCGCTTACTGGAGGTACCTGGTGGGCTAGTTGGTCCTGAGGGACCCTCAGGGTTCAAAGTGAATTAATCCCCCAACTTAAAACCCACCAGGGGGTGAGTTTGCATAGTGATGAAGGGAGGGGGCGGGGCCTGATGGGACATGTTTGTACTTATCCAATCACTCTGCCAAAACCCAAGCACTTATAAATTCACCATGCACTCTCCTTGCATATGCACTGCTAAAATCCCATGAGCACTACTCATGCAGTCAAGCCATCTACTTGTCACTACTCATGCAGTCCTCCAATCACCCAGGTACCACCATGTACTTATCCAATCACTCCACCAAAACCCAAGCACTTATAAACTCATAATAGACTCTCCTTGCAGTACTCTAATCATCGATTCAGTACCCATGTACTTATGCAAAGGCCCAGGCACTAACACATGCACTGCTACAATCCCCTGAGCACTACCCATTTAGTCCAGCCATCTCCCTGTCACTACCTATGCACTCCTCCAATCACCCAGTCAGCACCATGTACTTATCCAATCACTCTGCCAAAATCCAAGCACTTATACATTCACCATGCTCTCTCCTTGCAGTACTCCTATCATCCAGTCATTACCCATGTAATCATGCAATGACCCAGACACTAAAACATGCACTGCTACAATTACCTGAGCACTACTAATGCAGACCAGCCATCACCTTGTCATTAACCGTGCACTCCTCCAATCACCCATCCAGCATCATGCACTCCTCCAATCACTCCACCAAAACCCAAGCACTTATAAATTCAGCAAGCACTCTCCTTGCAGTACTTTAATCATCCAGTCAGTACCCATGTACACATGCAATGACCCAGTCACAAACACATGCACTGCTACAACCCCCAGAGCACTACTAATGTAGTCCAGCCATCTCTCTGTCACTGCCTATGCACTCCTCCAATCACCCAGTCAGCACCATGTACTTATCCAATCACTCCACCAAAACCCAAGCACTTATAAATTCACCATGCACTCTCCTTGCAGTACTCTAATCATTCAGTCAGTTCCCATGTACTTATGCAATGGCCCAGGCTCTAACACATGCACTGCTATAATCCCCTGAACACTACCCATGCACACCTCTAACCACCTACACACTACTGATTCACTCCTCCATTTACCCATGTAGTACCCATGCACTCCAGCAATTCTTCTGGCACCACCCAAGCACTACTCTAATCATCCATCCAGCTTCATGTACTTATCTAATCACGACAAACCCAAGCAGTTATAAAATCACCATGCACTGTCCTTGCAGCACTATAATCATCCAGTCACTACCCATGTACTCATGCAATGACCCAGGCACTAACACATGTACTGCTTCAATTACCTGAGCACTACTCATGCAGACCATCCATAACCTTGTCACTACTCATGCACTCCTCCAATCACCCAGCCAGCACCATGTACTTATGCAATGTCCCAGGCACTAACACATGCACTGCTACAATCCCCTGAGCACCTCCCATGCAGACCTCTAACCACCTACACACTACTGAGTCACTCCTCCACCCATGCTGTCCAGCCATCGCACTGTCACTACCCATGCACTCCTCCAATCACACAGCCAGAGCTATTTACTTATCCAATCACTCTGCCAAAACCCAAGCAGTTATGAAATCACCATGCACTGTCCTTGCAGCACTCTAATCATTCAGTCACTCACTATCCATGTCCTCATGCAATGACCCAGGCATGCACTGCTACAATTCCCTGAACACTACTGATGCAGTACAGCCATCTCCTTGTCACTACCCATGCACTCCTCCAATCACCTATCCAGCATCATGTACTTATCTAATCACTCCACCAAAACCCAAGCACTTATAAATTCACCATCAACTCTCCATGCAGTACTCTAATTATCCAGTCAGTAGTGGAGCCCTAGCTATTTCATTCTGATGAATGCCGAGCACCCTCGGGGCCAATATGGCAGAACAATGTTGATGACACTGGTGGTGATGGTGTATTAGCTCCCCAAATCCCCATTATTGATTTGTAATATCAAGTAGGCACCTTATAAATAAATGTATTTTGATGTTTACATTGGTTTTTAACCTGTCACTTTATCATGGGTCCCCACTTAGCGTTTAGAAGTGCCTCCCTGTCTCCAGGTGTAGGCCAGCTTTCTATCAAATACAGTTTTTAGAGAGCGAGGACTGCCAATGATGAAGCATGTCACCTGGTGGTGTGTGAGGACAGTTCTCATTTTTTTAGATGCCCAGCACCCCACTGAACTATGTGTATAGTACTGGACCTTGAGTATAGAATCAGAGATTTATTCAGGATAGGTTCTTGTATGTGTTCTCCTTAGTACTATGCCAGAGGTCATCACCCAGGGGGGGAGAGGTGGCGCAGGTGAAGGATATCAATCCCTCTGAAGATCTTCCTGTGCTCAAACAGCCAAGATCCCCTTATATTTCAAGAGTGCAAGTGCGGATAATGAGGTCTGGAAGGTTGAGAAGAGATGCACCAACAGTTTCGAAGCAGAGGAAGAACCAGTCAGGCTGTGTGGCGAACCCTCTCTCGAAAGGCTACTTAAGGCCATCCCTGAGTTTAGCTGTCTTGTTGTGAACGTATCTAGGACCTTATTTAAATATTCCAGATTAATGCCCTTATGTGGTTAGAACAAAACATATCCTTATAAAGGCATGAGAATCATATCCATATTTAGTCATAGCCAATGCAGTCCAAATACGGCAAGGCTACTCCCATAGACTCCTAGAAAATACAACGCGTTCTTTAAACAAACCAAGCCTCCAGCAGCCCGGGAATTCCCCCTGCTTCTGTTTTGATTTGTCCAAGAACTCCTGGAGTCCTGAAAGAACTGCGAGTTCTTAGTGACGTCTTATGTCCAACCTTACGTCAAACTCGGCACCTTCCAGGTATAAATATACCAGCATCTGCCTTAGCAAAGACACGGTGGTTTGGAGAAGATCGGCTATCTACTTACCCGACGCCCTGCTGAAATAAGTGCTGAAGGATGCCGACCCTCTCATTGACGCACTGAGAAAGATGCTGTCTTTTCTCCTGCCGAGTAATCCAGCTCCAGTGTTTCCAGTCACCCTTGCGGATTGCTGGGAGATCGAGTCCTGAGAAAGAGATACAAGACCTCCTTCATTCTATAACCAAGGTACAGAGCTGATTAGATCCTTAGAGAATTCTTGATTCAGATTCTTGGCAAAAACTATCTTAACTTAAACTGCAGCTCCCTTACTCCTTCCCACGTACTAGGCTTAGGTTAGGTACACCAGGGTAGGCGTATTTTAGAAACACCAGTTGAGTACGTTTAGTCAATTTTAAGTATCTTATGGATTAGAAACCATATAAATGCTTTTACAGTATTATTTCATAATACTCCTTTTACTGTACGCACTTTACTTTATGACAAGTATTGCAATTGAGGCAATTCACTACTCTTGCATGAGAAAGAAGACTGCTCAATAAATAACCACTTTTATTGAAAACGCCCGTCTCTCTATTTCTCTGCACTCCTGGTGAAACTAAGCATGCACGATTGACTGAGTGAAATATCTGTCTATTGTTTCCGCGACTCTGGAGATATACTCCTTATTCTGGGGGGAGCAAAGTTGTCATGTTTATGCGGTTGTCAGAAACTAATCCCTTCTTGTCTATTCAGGAGAGTTAACTCCTTCCTGTTCACTCGAGAAAGTTTCTAGTGACCTCTGAGCTAGCTGGCATTCATAATTAAGTGCACCATATTCAATAGAGACCTAGTCGACCTCAGTCCTACGTCTAAACTATCGTTTAAGTTATTCCAATGCGGAGATCCTATTGGGAATATAGGAACTACACTACATGGCGCCCAGCGTTTGGTAAGGCGATAATCTAACGCTAGATACTAGAGTAACTCAGTTGTGCTTTTCACACAGACCCCTTTTTCCTGTAAAAACTCCAATAGACGTCTGGAGTGGATAAAAGGTTAATATCCGCCAGAACTTAGTAGGATGAGAATCCTATGTATTAGTTTTTGGTTTAGTCAACGTTAAAGGATACAGTGTTCCAAAATATTGAGCACCTAATCTTTGTTTCCTTGAAACTTGCTCTGTAACAAAACCTTTCAGTCAGTAAAAATGTCGGAAGGTGAAGAGGATAAAAAAAGAGATGCTTTAGCAGCTCAACTGTTGTTAGATGACACAACTCTCCAACAGAATCATCCCGGTCAATATAAGAAAAACTATAACTATGAAACTTATAAAAAATGGAGTATCACCAAGAGGTGGTACAGTCATATTTGTGGTAACCCTGGGCGTCCGATTCGGCTACGCCCACGGAGTAGGCGTAGTGTTGCCTTCTACGCATTTTGCGTAGACAGCGTAGCCGGCAACACTACGCCCACTCCGTGTGCGTAGCCGAGTCGGCCGCCACCCGCCTCCCTCCCGCCCTCCCCTAGATACATTATTTAAGCAAACTACCCTGAAAAATACAATTATAAAGCACTTACCTTGTCCGGGGCTCGTCCGGGGCTCCCTCTTTGAATAGCGTCCTTTACTGGATACCAATGCGCATGCGCGGGCGGCCACGCATGCGCATTTCTCGGGAGAAATGCGCATGCGCGGCCGCCCGCGCATGCGCATTGGTATCCAGGAAAGGATGCTATTCAAAGAGGGAGCCCCGGACGAGCCCCGGACAAGGTAAGTGCTTTATAATTGTATTTTTCAGGTTAGTTGCTTAAATAATGTATCTAGGGGAGAGCGGGAGGGAGGTGCGTAGTGGGGCTACGCGGAGTGCGGGAGTGGGCGTAGCTTCTCGCCCCCTCCGCGTAGCTCCGCGGAGCCCCACTACGCCCACTACGCCCAGGCTTAATTTGTGGTAGAGGCATATGAATATCGGCAGACAGAGGTATTGTATTCCTGGATACATTTTCCAGCAGCGCATGCTGTGACACGCGATTTTCACTACTACAAAGTAGGGGAATCTCCAACGGAATACGTCCCCTTCGAGGACATTGAAATTCCACTAACATACCAAGAGCACCAGCTCTGGTTTAATGGTGCCCTAAAACATCAAAATCACTTCACCAGGCTCGGTCCATTAGGAAGACCAGGAGCCACATGGCCAGTTCTAGCCTGCTATACACCACATCCTGACATTGAAAAAATGTCAAGCGGAGAACTTTTGGTTCAACTAAAACAATTAATAATAATACATAGACAATTGGTCCAATATGTCATGCGGACTTTAACAGTCCAACCAGCAATAAGAATTCCACAGCACATCCCTCACCAGGGGAACACAAATAAAATTACACCACAGACTATACAATCAGTCATTGGCAAATTACCCGCAAAACGGGAACAAATTCCGTTCTGGTTAGCTCAAATAATTACCCAAATAGAGGCAGTATTTCCTGATACTACACCTAATGAAAAACACAGAATCCTGACTATCTGTCTTCCAATGGGGATCGCACCACATGTGGAGGACTGTGACACTTGGGGCACAGTCTTTGCTTCGATATACACAAAAACACATGGTGTTCTGTCTATGACGGTTATACCAGACGTACTAAGACAGATTCAAAATGAATACGGTCCAGAACCTGCTTTAACTCTAGGTATGAAATTACTGAAAGACTTTAAGCAAGTCTCGGCTATACTACTAGCCTACATAAAAGGAGAAGCAGCATCTGTGGCGATCCGTCAGAAATTGAAAGAAACAGATATAGCAGAACAACCTTTTTGAACTTGCCAGAATAATTGAAAAATCCTATGAAGAACTACTTAGAGATAGTTTGGATGGGAAACCACTAAAACCCCAACTAACTGAAAATCCTGAAAAAACCTTTATCAAAAATAATCTCAATACTCCAAAAAAGAGGTGGGAGGGTAATAAACAAACCACTCCCAGAGAAAAACAGTTTCAGTCCAGAGGAAGGTCTCCTCAACGGAGAGATAGATCTCCAGAACGAGGGGGCAAGTCCCCACAAAGGGAGCCCTCTGAAAAAAGATACAACCTTAGAGATAGGGATAAATTAAGAAAACCTGACAGATATCAAGATGTTGATACACGTCCCTCTCGATCTTTTCAGACTTCCTCACAGAAATCGGAAAGAAGAGGACGGTCAGAACACAAAGAAGAGCACGTCAAGTCCAAAGACAAGGAACCTGCTCATCAAAGTAAAAAATTACAATTTCCAAAAAAGAAGGTAGCTAGTATTAAAATAAAACATACTGAGGATTCTGAGGACACAACTGAAAAACGGAGAATGGGCCGAGACAATGCTAGACAGTGCAGCAGAAGTGACCATAGCTCGCAAGATCCTGATGAATCTTCTGGAGACAGTGGACACGAATGAATACATTCAGGTAGAAACTGCAGACACCAGAGTTAGTGTACACCATAAATTATATGAAATAACATTACGTATAGAGGGGGACAAAAGTAGGAAAATAAGGGGTCTCTTTTGGGATAACCTATCTAAAGGCTATGACATCCTTCTAGCAGAAAAAGGCTGGCCACCAGAGTTTGTCAGGGAGTGCCCACATGGCAAAGAAATGATTATGCCTGCCTTCTCAAATCAAATTCCAATTCCATACACATATGCTAGAAAATGGGCAGTGGCCCAAGCCCCTGCATGATATAAAAATCATGTAGGATGGGATGAGGATTCTCCTCACCATAACATTCAGTTAAAAAATCAACCTACTGCACAGAGACTGTATCCTGTTAAGCAAGAAGCTAAAAAACAAGTCAGGGAGATCTTAGATCAACTTGAATATCAGGGGGTGATTGAAACATGCACCTCACTAATAAACAATCCTTTGTTTCCTGTCTCCAAACCAGACAATTCATATCGTCTAGTTTTGGATTACAGACACCTAAACTCTTGTTGCAAAACATTTGCAGTACAAAACTCACACAGTGCAGCACTAATGAATAACATTGTGCGCAAAAAATATAAAACGACATTATATATTTCAAATGGCTTCTTCTGTCAAAACATTGCACCAGAAAGCAGGTATTTGACCGCTTTCTCCAGTATGGGGGCCCAAAAACAATTTTGTCGTCTCCCACAGGGATTCAAGAATAGACCAGGATTGTTTTCAGCCAGGGTAACAGAGTTACTACAAATGTATGATGATGAGGCATTATCTTATGTCGATAACATCGATCTTACAGACGATTACCTGGAGACACACTTGAAAAGAGTGAACGCCATAATACTTGGGTTCGCATCTGAAGGGTACAAATTCAACTTTAAAAAGTCACGAATTGTCCACCTCACTGTCCTGTTTTTAGGATATGAGTTATCAAGTGAAGGCAAAAGCCTAGCAGACAACTTCTTAGAAAAGTGTGCAGTACTCCAAGCTCCAAAAACGCTGAATAACTTACAATCAATTCTAGGTTTCCTGAATTTCGGAAGAACATACATTCTAAACTACGCAGAGAGGGTTAAACCTCTCTACAAATTAAAGCCTGATTTCAAACCAATTAATTGGACTCAGAAACATACAGAAATGTTACGTTCATTACAAACAGACATGTTAACTAAAACAAAACTGCAAACACGTACAAACGAACGCAACCTTGTAATCCGAGTCATCCCAGGAAGATGCGGATTCACATACCTGACCTCTAATGAGGGAGAAACGGTACCAATAGCTTACAAAGCTGAAATGAAATTTAGTTCTACTGAAAAAATTCTGACTGCGGTTCAAACTGCGGTAGCAAAAGAAAGATCCCTAGCCCAAGGGAGGAACATATCTGTTTTAACAGCAGTACCAGCCCTTGAGGCAGTAACAAGACCACGAATTCCAAATGCTGAAGCTTTAGATCCTAAATGGATACAATGGGAAAATTCTCTTGCTGCAACAGACGTGAAACACGCATTTGATCCCAAAATGAAAAAACTAGAAGATCTGGAATATGAACATGAATATCCTCTGCCAATCGAAATTCTGCCTCTCGGACAATACACCTGTGTAATCTACACGGACAGATTTGCACAACACTACGTTGTGGATAAACAAATTTATAATGCAGCATGCGCGATTGTTAAAGGTCGCTGGCGCTTAGGTAAATTCAGACCGATGGTCACCAAAACTGAATCACTCAGAAACTGTGCAGCTCAGCGAGCTGAAATAAGATCTTTAAAGATGGCGCTTGAAAATGCCGATCGCGAATTCCCCACACTAATAGCGTGCGATTCGTATTACTGTGTCCAGTCTTACAATAATTACATGCAGACATGGATTAGGAACGGTTACAAAGATGAGACAGGTGCCACAATAAAGCATAAAAAGCTCTGGGAATAAGTAGTTCTTTTACAGAAAGAACTACAAAAGACTCACGTGATTCATCCACTGAGTCATCAACGTGATGGTGTTCACGTTGCAGGGAATTCATTGGCTAACAGAGCCACAGCGGCAGCTGTTCAATCGGCTTCCGTAGCTACAAAAAAGCGTTCAAAAAAACAAATTGATGGAAAAACCATGCTGGCAGTAAAAGCCTCATTAAAAGGCGACTATGCAGCATTACCTCTCAACTATCCACTCAATAATACATACATAATTGATGCGAACTCCGTTCCTTTTGCTCAAATCCCTGGAGTGGGGGATAGAGTAATTCCAAACACGAACCGGAGAACTTACTTGATTCAAGAAGCACACATGGGAATGGGTCTGCGGCACCAAGAGATCTTGAAATCTCTAATAGAATTGCAATCAGAATACTGGTGGCCGGGGATGAGCGTGCAAATTTATAACTTTGGAATGGATTGTCAGGACTGCAATAGAGATCGCAGTTGTGAACCGGACCAGATACCAGCCCAGACACCTCTATTAGACAGCATTAGGCTATCTATACGCAGACATCCAGACGGAAAAATGCGATCCCATAAATATTAAGACGAGATTCATTTGGATGTGGCCCCAGCACTCGGCTGACGCCAAAACTGTTATAAAAGATTTGCGAGTCTTTATCGGCACATACGCAATTGGCATGCTACTTTCTGACCAGTGTCCTGCTTTTAGCTCTCGAGCTTACAAGGAGGCCATGGCCAGCATGGGCATTGCATTGCGGTACTCTAGTCCATTCCATCCCGAGGGAAATGCGGTAGTGGAGAGAAAAAACTGTGACATAAAGCAATCTATAACAGCGAGGGTATTAGGTTCGGGTGACGGGTGGGTCAAACATCTAATAAGTGTCCAACGTAGTCTTAATAATCTGCCAAGAAATTCTCTAGGAGGTATCACTCCCTACGAACTTTTGTTTGGTACTAGAATGATCATTCATGACCTCGATTGTCAGACTTCAGTGGTGAAACAAAAAACTTTTTATATCAAATATCGTTTGGCTGTTTTACAGGACTTAAATGAAACAAGAAGAAGTCTAAGTAACACAAAGCTAAAGTCAACAGCCACTGAAAAAAAACACCTGTCCCAGCAAGACCTGTCTGGATTCTAAAGATTGGGGATCTGGTCAGAGAAAAGATCGCTGTGAAGAAGGAATTTGGGCCTTCTTACAGAAAAGTAGTACCTGTCTTAGCTGTCTGCGAAACAAGATCAGTAGTACTACCGCCCCTTGCTGGTAAAAAGGAGAACAGAGTTGTATCAATCGACCTAGTAAAATCACAATCATGTGGCCAATAATAAGTAGTAGGCCCAGTGGACTCCTAAGAAGTAGCAGAAGATCAAACCTTGCTACAATCCAAGAGGTTCAAACTGAGAGACTAATCACATTTGATAAACCTGCAGTGAATAAAAAAGGACTATGCAACAAAGCCATGGAACTTGTGCCTCTTGAAACCCAAATTGCAACCGTTCGTCAAGAAACACCAATCTACAATGATGTAGCCTCTGAACATACAGAATCAAAGATTAATAACAATCCGGAAGCAATTCCAACAATTGACAGAACTGCATCTGGCTACTTCATCAATTTCGATGACTTTTCTGATGATCCAAGTGAACATGAAGAAACGCCAGCAACTAAAACTTTCAAAGAAAAAATGACTGAACTCTTTCATCAACTCAAAGAAACATATCTGATTTCACCATGGATTGAATTATGGATTTTCTTAGGTGTACTTTTCCTGCTTCTGTGGCTCATCTTGGTTTTGAGTTTGGATAGATTTATTGATGGAAAATATAGTACAATGGACACAGCAAGTCAGAACATCAACTTGGTCCTAAAGCCTCACAGATGTTCTCACATTGAAAAAAGAGAACTATCGTCAGTGAACATCACAGCCATTCCTATACCTGGTGGTGTAGCATGGGACGCTACTGATTACGAAATCTATGGCATGATTGAACTCTTGAAATATCCGCATCAGTTCAAGGTTTCATTAAGTGACTTTGTGACACCTAGTACTTTCTCTGATGATTGGTACTTTGAAAATATTCATAATATGATGTCAGACTTAGAAATGTCAGCAACATTTACAGAACATGATTATTTAGAAGGCTCATCAAACTATGAAGAAATGTATTGCTTTAATCATTATGGACATCACTATTTGCATAAATCTGCTAATCCTAGAAATGTTTTTACTTATAATCAATGGGTACATTGTCCAACACCGCCAAAAGGCAGTTCGAAAACATTTTATGAGAAATTCCCATACTTCTCAGGGTTTAACAACACTGATCCAGAAACATTTTATTTCAAAATCTTAAATAAGACTGGAATGAAAAACATGTTCACAAATACTAAATTGATTTATTCTGAAAAATTTTATGAAAAAATGTCTACATTTGGTTTTGAATTTTGGAAAAACAACATTGAGACAAAAACCATATGGGGTTCAAAAGACTGGCAGGTACAAGGTCTAGAATCACTATTCAGAGCCTGCATGATCCCAGAACAGATAATATTCCTGAATGACACATTCAACAAACAACCTGTCTTGGCTTAGCCAAGATAAAAGACTTAAACAAACCATCTATTCCAAAGCCCATACCTGATAGTAATAGCACTACAGTTGTGGAGATAGACGTATCCCATATTTTACACCAAAACAGAACAAATATTGATTGGAAAAAATGGTTGATCCGGCCCACAGACACTAATAACTGTCAAGATAGATTCCTGAACAAAACACAGGGGTTCAAACAGACCAGGCCAGACCCGAGATATTCCCAGAGACAACATCCAGGGATAGTTACAACATACAGTGTAGGAAAACTATGTCTCGAGTGGCTACAGAAATCCACACTACCTGAAATTAAGCAACACTTGACTTTACTTAAAGAAGGTGCAGACTTGCGAGATCTCATACTGGGACCTCGCAAACAGCGTCAAAAACGTTTCATATACGCCGGTATATACGCTGCTTACAACGAAGCTTGGAAAGTAACGCAAATTGAAACTGCTGAAAAAATACGAGAAATTGATTGTATTAATTTGGTAAAATCACTGTCTGTAGTGGACAATGGGTTAACGACTCTGTCCTCCAGAATTTATTCACTGGACATCATTGTATCATCTGCTATTGATATAATAGAACAGGATACGCTAATGTTCAACATGGCCAGTCCCAATTACGTTCTAGTGTACAGTTAGGCTGGATGTTACAAAACCTCCGTTCAGGCTACGTGCCATGGTGACTGTCTATTCAACACAACGTCATTATTTTCTATCTTTAACCTTACAGATAAACAAATCTCTTTGGCACAAAAAGGAGCAGACTATACGGTGCTGAGCATTGAAAAACTAGAAAAATTGCCATTGACAATGTCAGAACGACCTGTCATTGAATGGATAATACATGATACAATTACAATTCCGATAACGACTTTTCAGTTTCAATATTGCCAAAAATATATACCAGCAGGCCTGTATGAAAGGTTGGGTAAATGATACATCAAGTCAACCTGGAATTTACCTTATACACATAGATGTTATAGTGAAGGGAAAAAAGAGGTATTTCTTAGAGGCAACAACTGTAAAAAGTCACTAAGCGGTACACTTCTGTGTCAAGGTATTAACTTGCATGGAGCCTGCGAAGGTTCATCAAATAACCTTTCATGTCACCTGCACGGCACCCCTGCGACACAGATAGAGCCTTTTTTCAGACAGCTTTCCAACGGCAGCTACGTTATAATAAGTGACCACAGCTGTTGTGGCATGGTGCCAGGAACGGCCTATCTCGTGAGCGTTACTTCCAGGGTAATTTGCTGTATGCAAGTATTGTATCCAAACCAGACAAGGAGGCAGCAATATGGCCTTCTCGGAATTTCTCTTCTATTCGAATTGATACTTTAAGCAGAATGAAGTCTATTCTTTTACAGACAACTGTGCCTTTAACCTCGTCTAGAGAAACGTATGATCTGCAAGTTGCAAGGACAGCGGCAGAGATACATACACTATTATCAACAAATTGCCCCATGCCTTTTTTAGAAATGTTAGCTCAAATCTTAAACATGTCAGATACCAGTGGCATCGCACATGTATTTAAGACAATTTTTTCGGGACTATTAGCACCCTTTGAAGCAGTCCTGAGCATCTTCCCGAATTTTGTGCACTCGGTGTACGGCGGCCTGCCTCTCATCTTGGGACTAGTAGCAGGAATTTTATTTTTGTTCCTTCTGCTCCGATATGGCAAGTCAAGTCACAGACAAAACCCAGGCAACAATGGAAGAAACGATCCTAGCGATGAGATACCGAGAAAGGATTATTAAGGTCCTCGGCTTGGCGAAGCTAAGAGATCTGAATACTACCTGGTTTCTTTCATTCAGACCAATCTGGCAAGATTGCATCTTACCTGTTCTACGATGCCTGCTATGCGGAAAAGGATGCGCGTTGGACGTCTGTCTTACACTACCATCAGCAGTACCTATGGATATCGATAATTTGCTTGGTTTGGTAACGGCTCATGCAACGTGTTGTCCCCAGCGGTTACCTATTCCGATGACGGCATTCGTTGAGACCTCACCATTATGATTAGGTGGCGGTGAGGTGCGAGATGAAAGCGGCACACAGGTACAACCATCTGTGACCATTGCTGATCCAGACATCGATGATGACAATGATTCTCACATTTGCACTATTTCTACTTTTTTGGATTTGGTCCAACTTTCACCTACTGTTGTAGACGAATTCTTTGCCAGCCTATCTGAACTTATGTTCTCCCCTAACAACGAGAATAACTTTTAAAACAAAACATGAGCACACAGCGTTCCCTGAACTCTGAATTCGGCCTTCAGTTTGGATAAACAGAGCTTTTGAAAACATTTTTAACTATTTTTCTTCCCTGAAAGCAAAATAATTTTTTTCCAGTTCCCAAAATATTTACTTTTTTGGCACATGATATTCTGCTTGAAGTAGAACTATTCTTAGAGAACAGAATTTCTATTTTCATATTCTCTAGAGACAATATTTTGACTTAGCCTCTAGCACATGTACAGTCTTGTATAAATATGTGATGAAATGGTCTTGACCTTCTCTTCTGTATTAAGAGCCATTTCATAAATGTAATTTTCGCAAATCATTCAGCCAACGTATCATATATGCATTATCTGAATGTTACCTCTGCTTGAAAACGTACAGTATAATACTCATCTTTCGTGTATATACCATTTCAAATGCATTTTTGTATTTTGGGGTGGGTTGGAAAACACATGCATCGTTATATGTTTAGTATTGCATAGCATTTAGTAATGATGGACATTATACGTGGAGTGGGTGTTGTGAGCGTATCTAGGACCCTATTTAAATATTCCTGATTTATGCCCTTATGTGGTTATAACAAAACATATCCTCATAACGGCACAAGAATCATATCCATATTTAGTCATAGCCAATGCAGTCCAAATACGGCAAGGCTACTCCCATAGACTCCTAGAAAGTACAACGCGTTCTTTAAACAAACCAAGCCTCCAGCAGCCCGGGAATTCCCTCTGCTTCTGTTTTGATTTGTCCAAGAACTTCTGGAGTCCTGAAAGAACTGTGAGTTCTTAGTGACGTCTTATGTCCAACCTTACGTCAAACTCGGCACCTTCCAGGTATAAATATACCAGCATCTGCGTTAGCAAAGACACGGTGGTTTGGAGCAGATCGGCTATCTACTTACCCGACGCCCTGCTGAAACAAGTGCTGAAGGAAGCTGACCCTCTCATTGACAAACTAAGAAAGACGCTGTCTTTTCTCCTGCCGAGAAATCAGCTCCAGTGTTTCCAGTCACCCTTGCGGGTTGCTGGGAGATCGAGTCCTGAGAAAGAGATACAAGACCTCCTTCATTCTATAACCAAGGTACGGAGCTGATTAGATCCTTAAAGAATTCTTGATTCAGATTCTTGGCAAACACTATCTTAACTTAAACTGCAGCTCACTTACTCTTTCCCACGTACTAGGCTTAGGTTAGGTACACCGGGGTAGGCGTATTTTAGAAACACCAGTTGAGTACGTCTAGTCAACTTTTATCATTGTATGTATTTTATCCGTTTTAAGTATCTTATGGCTTAGAAACCATATAAATGCTTTTACAATATTATTTCAAAATACTCCTTTTACTGTACGCACTTTACTTTATGACAAGTATTGCAATTGTGGCAATTCACTTCTCTTGCATGAGAAAGAAGACTGCTCAATAAATAACCACTTTTATTAAAAACAACCGTCTCTCTATTTCTCTGTACTCCTGGTGAAACTAAGCATGCACGATTGACTGAGGGAAATAGCTGTCTATTGTTTCCGCGACTCTGGAGATATACTCCTTATTCTGGGGGGAGAAAAGTTGTCATGTTTATGCGGTTGTCAGAAACTAATCCCTTCTTGTCTATTCAGGAGAGTTAACTCCTTCCTGTTCACTCGAGAAAGTTTCTAGTGAACTCTGAGCTAGCTGAAATTCATAATTAAGTCTAACATATTCAATAAAGACCTAGTCGACCTCAGTCCTATGTCTAAACTATTGTTTATGTTATTCCAATGTGCAGAGCCTATTGGGAATATAGGAACTACACCACCGTCTGGAGTCACACAACATCATATCAATTAAATTTCTGGAAACGAGGGCCAGAACCTACACTGACGAGAGTTCTATCCAGAACAGAGGCTTTCAACGCATGGGGAATCAAGATCAGCCCCCTTAAAGTAATTGGCTACCCTGTAGTTCTGGCAAAAAACCCAGACACTCCCAGAGGTACCCAGGAAAGAGCCATATTCAATCCTAATAAATGCCTTGGCCAGTATCATCACAACCTCTAGTGATCAGAGGGTGACTACAAATGACCTTTTAAGACATGACTGGAACTGGATGCTGTCAACCCTGTCCCGTAGGCACTCTGCCCTCGAATCTCCATCTTTGTGCTTCTGGAATATCAGTGGCTTCTCACAGAAACTTCGGTTCCCCCGATCTCACAGCCTTTCTGAGTGCCTATGAAATCATTGGCTTACAATAAACATGGTCCGTGTGGAGTCATAGTATCACTGGCTTTATCAAGCTCAGTAAATCGGCTTCCATAGAGCACAAGTACGGTAGAACAAATTGTGGTCTGTCATTATTCACAAAGCCCTACACAACCAAGGCCCAGGATACCTCAACAGCCGCCTCAACTTCTACGCTCCCAAACGCCAGCTTCGATCAACCAGCCACGCCCTAGCCGCCGTCCCCCGCATCCGAAGAGCCACCACAGGGGGACGGTCCTTCTCCTACCTCGCCGCCAAGACATGGAACACCCTCCCCACCCACCTCAGCCTGACCCAGGACCACCTCGCCTTCAGGAAGCAACTCAAGACCTGGCTGTTCGAGCAGTAGCGGACCCCCCTCCCCCAGCGCCTTGAGACCCTCTGGGTGAGTAGTGCGCTATATAAATGCTATGATTGATTGATTGATTGATTGATTGATAGGTGCAAATGTAACTAATAATATTTCAAGGGAACTTTTTGTTTTTAGTTTTATATAGTGGGCACTCCACCCGAATGTATCAGAGCGCTTTGCATGAGCACCATTTGCAGTAAAGACGAGCACAATAATTTTTAGGCATGGAGAGATTAAGTGATTTGCCCAGAATCAGAGGATGTTTGAGCCTGCCGCCAAACTCAAACCATATTCCCCAGCTTCAAAGTCAGCTGCCCTAGCCATAAAGCCACATATTGGTTACAAGAATAAAAATTTGCAACTGGAGACCACAGAGCTTGCTTGTGCTGATTAACATCTCAATCAATCCTAGTGGAAGGGAGAAACGGTCAAAACGTAACCGGCTCCTATTGGTCCTGTGTGACCTGGCCAGGGACCATTCTCTATCTGATTGCATGTGAACAGGTGACTTTAACAGAAACCTCTTCCAAGATCACTACAAGGTCAATGATGAGATCTCCCTAGAGGGCTTACGGAACATCGTTGAACATATCAGGCCAAAGGGCTGCTCAGGAAGCTGACTAGGGGTATTCCTTGTCCTGCTGATCAGCAACAACATGCACTTTAAAGTACCAAATAGCCAGTTGTCAAAGAACATCCCCCCAGTTGGTCAAGAACTGATGGTGAAACTTGTTACTATCTCAACTATACCATATGTAACGGGGAAATGTTCCCCTCAGTGGAAAGCTACTGCATAGTTCCGTGCACTGAGACTGACCAATGCCCCCAGTTCACAGAGAATAAATTCCATTATGTCCAACTACACCTCAGCCTGTGACACAAGCAAGGTTATTTACACCAACAACCAGAGGCTCCTCAAATGGAGAGATTACATCAGTGGTAAAATAAAACCATGGCTGAATAAATCAAAAACACCGCAGGGACAGACTTAGGTGACATCAATCAATCAGAGAATTATAAGCGCACTACTCACCCGTGAGGGTCTCAAGGTGCTGGGCGCAGGGGGGGGGGCGGGTACACCGCCCTGTTCAGCCCAAGAGCCAGATCTTGAGAGTTTTCCTGATGGTGTTCAGGAAGGGGGCACTTCTGATGTCTGCTGGTAGCTCGCTCCAGGTCTTGGCCGCAATGTGAGAGAACGATCTTCCACCTGCACTGGCTCTGTGGATGCGCTGGGTTTCAGTGAGTGCGAAGTTGGACGATCGCAGATTCCTTCTGGGTAAGTGGAAGTTCATTCTGTCATTGAGGTATTTGGGTCCGTTGTTTTTCAGGCATTTGTAGGCATGAGTGAGGATTTTGAAGGTTACTCTCTTCTCTAGGGGGAGCCAGTGGAGTCGCCGCAGGTTTTGGCTTATGTGTTCGTGCCGGGGGATGCCAAGGACAACTCTGGCTGCGGTGTTCTTTAATAAAACAATTTGTTTGTTTTTGATTATTTAATAAAACAATCCCACTGATTGTTTTATTAACCAACTTCTCATAGAATGTCCACGATCAGCTATAAAATTTGTTCAGTCATACAATCACACCAAGTCATTTTCCCCTACAACAACTATTTAAAGCCTAAAGAAAGCTCACAGCACTGCCGTGAGAGAGGTTTGAAAAACCCCAGAGAATAAAGAGCAACTCTAAATATTCAATTTGGTGCTGAAAAATTATAAGTGTGCTGTTCATGCAAAGAAGTGAAGTCGCTCAAACCACTTCCGGACGATTCTCCTATGTGAGAGCAAAAATTCCAACTCAAGGACCTTCTGGGCCTGGGTGAGCAGGCAAGTGAATGGGTCTGTCCCTAGCCCAATTGTACCCACCTCCTCAGCTATGTCCAAAGCAGGCACATACCAAAGAACCAAATGGGAGTCACTGCAGCATCTGGTACACTGTCCAACTTTTTTTGCCATATCAATTTTATCCGCCAAAGCAATCACCTCACACACCCTGTTGCAATAATGTTTTGTAGACTTCATGGTGGCATTTCACAGCGTGTCTGGGGGGGGACACCCTGGTCCAAAGTAAAGAAATGGGGCATGCTATATAAACTTCAAGAGGCCATTATCCAGTTACATTCCAAAACCTGTGTTTGCATTAAACTAACTGATGGTGCCTGCGTGTCAAGATAAATCTCCACCACACCTGGTGTAAAGCTGGGGTGCATGTTAGCCCCCCTGCTATTCAAACTGTTTATTTCTGATCTGTCTAAATCCCATGATACCATCCACAGCCCCTCCCTAAAGATTGACCGGGAACACATCAGCGACCTACTTTGTGCAGATGGCCCTGTTCAGCTATACAGGAGTAGGGTTCCAGCATTGCTAAACCAGCTGCACTCCTGCACTGCCTCTAACAGCTTGGAAGTTAACCTAAATAAAACCAAAGTTTTTACACTCGTAAGGAAATTTTACCGTGGGGATGTCTGGTTCTGAAACGGCAATAAGATCACGAAGGATCACTCTTACAGAGAGGCAAGATGGCGTCCGCAGCACGGACGTGTGTGTGAGGAGCTCTCTGACCCTCGACTCGGCTCACCTGATTGCGCTGCTTTTCTGACTGATCTGGACGATTGTTGAGCTCTGGTGTAGTGGTGCAGAAGCGTGGCGGCGGCAGTGGCGGAAAAAACAAAAAGCCTAGGAGATTTATTGCTGATTTGTTGCTGTGGGGTAGGCGCTTCGGCGTCTGCAGACCGTTGGATCGACCGCGAGAGTTTTCTGCCTGGGAGCGGTGATGCTGGAGTGGGTGGAGTGAGCGGCGTGAGCGGTATATCGAGAGTTGGAGCAAGGAGACGCGCCGCAGCTGGAGGGGAAATAGAGACCGCTGCTGCCGGCTACTGGCTACCGGCTGTTCTGCTGTGGCGGTCCACGAAACAGGTTGCAGGTACTGGGGAAGCCATACACACAGCGAGGTGGAAGTGTGTGGATGATTGGGACTTCCGAAAAGCCCTTGAAGATTTTTGTATTTTCGTGCCTACCGCCCAGTGTAGCAGCGAGTGAGCTGCTTTCCCATTTTCGAATGGGTGAAACTGCAAGTATATATATATCGCCTACTCATGGGAGTATGATTGTATTTGGGATCAAAGCCTGAGGTACATAATACCCGGCTGGTGCAAAAGCATGTCTGAAATGTAACTGTTGCAAGTATTGCGCCTGGCAGCTGTAACTGTCGCAAGATTCTGAGCTGGAGGAAAAAAAAGAGAGGGAAAAAAAAGCAAGGGAAAAAAAAGGATAAAAGACCACTACATTTAAAATACTGGGATTGTAGCTGTAGATACTTGTTTGATACCTACTGAGGAGCCGGAAATCTCTCTAAACCTTGGTACAATAGGCTTAGCTCAACTCTATTATGCCACCTAAAGCAGATAGGGGTGGAAAAACTAGACCTGTAGGCGAAGCGACAGTCGTCACTCATGCCGCACTCGCCGCAAAGTCTAAGGAAATACAGGGTGCCCTGGACTCTGGACATGGTGGGCCGAGTAAAGATGCTATCTTGGGCAATCCAAAGATACCACAAATGTTCCAGTCAGCTGTCAGGGGGAAAAAATTGGTATTGTTGCTTCTAATTCTAATTCTAATCCTAACCTAGAGGAAGGGACTACTGGTAATGGTGAAAATACGGAGCAATGCCTTTCATTTCAGGCGACGATACCTCCCATGATATCTTCTGCGATACCTTATATCTCGGCAGAGATTGGTGAAGGCGTCGATGATATGAGTGCTCAGGAGGATGGGGAAGGTGCTGTTAGCGAGGGAGAAGCCCACGAGCCACTAAGCAGTAAGGATGGGGAATTCTATTCACTGTCAGAACAGTCCGACATGGATATGGAAGATGAACTTTCGCTTCCGGAGGACGATGGTGGAGATAACACTTTAAATTCCCTCAACATGGATGGTAGTCAATATAAGAATACTTCTTCTGCAGGTACTTCTGCTCAGGCCTCTACCATACGAAAGAAGAACAATAGAGGAGGCAGTGTTGGATAGGCTACTACCAAAGTGATTGACTGGGATCTTTCTGTAGGTACACAGCTGTTGGAGAGATTAGATCTTTCTGAACAAGTTAATGGAGGTGTAATAACTGAGGCATCTAGTCAAGCGCCTGGCTCTGTATCATTGGAGGAAATTTACAGGCTGGAGGCCCGAGCTGAACATCTCAAAACTCATTCAGCATGTAAGAAGCTACAAAATACTGTTCGATGCCTCGCCAAGACATGTAATGATTTTACTGATCATATGGTAGAATCGGAGGCAAGGATATCATCTTTAGAAGACCAGATGGTGTCTCAAAAGGCGGATGTAGCAGAGATAAAGGCACATAAAAATGATGTTCACGATAAGATTGATGAGTTGGAAAATCACCTCCGCCGCAATAACTTAACAATATTAGGGGTTCTGGAGGGCCTAGAGGGGCAGGATACACGGAAGTTTGTGGCAGAACTTTTTGAGGAAGCAGAATGGAATTGGACACGTGAGATTAAGCGGGCCCACAGATTTCCTTTTTGTTTGCAACCAGCAAGAAGCACGCAAGTAGGACCCCAGCAACCACGGGCAATTTTGATTTCTTTAAATAATGTTTTGGCAAAGCAGGTACTTTATGATAAGGCCAGACCCGAGAGGAAGAGAACTAGTAAAGGTATACAGGTTTTTGTGCGGCCTGATTTTTGTCATTTTACTGTAGAGAAACGCTGGAAGCTTTGACAATTAATTGCTCTATTCCAAGCTAAGGGTCTGCAAGTATTCCTATTACAGCCAGCAACATTAAAAACTCTCCATAAGGGTCAGACCCATTTTTTTTACATCTGGGGCTGGAGCGAAAGACTATTTACTTACTTTGGCTTGACAGATTGGCATAGTACTCAGACACTCTATGATTGAATTCTGATCCTTTTCATATGTTTTGATGCTTCACTTACTATGAAAATGTTTATGGATTGAGCCGAGTCTTAAGGGGAGCCACTCACCCAACATCACAAGGGTGCACTACCCTATTGCCTTAATTAAGGGGGGCTCACATTGGGGGGAGGGGGGGAGGTTTGTTGGTGTGTGGTTGGGGTAGGGGGCACTAGGGGAATAGGGGGAGAGGTGGGGGAATGGGCTAGGGGGGAAAGATAAAATGTCAGTTCATAACAGTTGTTTTGAGTACTGTGGAGTAGATATAGTTTCTTGGTTAACAGTTAACGACATGAAATCTACAAGTCTTGATGTCGGCTAGGTGTCCACGAATCTGCTCCTTTAATGTCTGCGGTCTTAATAATGTCATGAAAAGAAAACGTGTAATTAATGAGGTGCATTTAATCAATCCTGATGTTCTTTGTCTGCAGGAAACCCATATTCCATGGCCTAGTCATAAAATTCTATACTCAAAGGGGTCTGCCCTGCTTGCTGTTTCTAGACAAACTACCATGAATAGTGGTGTGTCTATAATGGGCAGTCGGGGGTTGAATGAACGGGTAACACACGTGTGGACACTTTCGGGCGGTGTGCGATCACTGAGTGTAAATTAGAGACTACTAAGATTACACTATGCACAGTATATGGATCTAACCTAGATGAGGCCGAAATTTTTGAGTTTTTAAATGTAGAATTGGTGCATTGGGCAACCCCTTTGATAATACTTGGGAAATTCAATATACATGGCGACACCCAAACCTGGAACCCTCCTTATAAGAATTATAATGGCCATAAGCCGAAGGTATTTAGCGCTTTAAGTCAGCTGATACTCCAACATGGTTTGGTTGAGGGGTGGGCAACGTTGCAACCTGGGAAACCGGGGTATACTTTTTTTTCTTCTCCCCACTCTAAACTAGTAAGATTAGACTATATTTTCCTTCCCCGAATTTTAACTGCCGGTGCTAACATGCAAGTAATGCCTCAAATTACTTCTGATCACAGCCCAGTGGTTATGGACCTGGCATGCTGTAAAGTGAAGTTTGAAGTGCGAGCATTTACTTTCAGTAAAAAATTAGTCTTCGATGAGCAATTTATAATTCATATTAAGGCATTGGGCTAAGCAGTTTTTAGATATTAACCGAGGCACTGCTACTCAACCCATGGTTTGGGATTCGTTTAAAGCGGGTCTTCGGGGGGAAACATGCAGTTATGGATGGGCTAAACAAAAGCAACAAAAAGCTTTGATAACTGGACTGATTGCGGAACTCAGAGTGGCAGAATGTGAGCTTACTGCCATAATCTGTTCAAACACTGACTCTCGTATAGCACAAACTAAGGTTGCTAGCTGTAAAGCTAGGATTAATGGGATATGGATCCAAGATATTGCTGCCCAATATCAGGCTTATAAGACTGAAAGATATGAATATGGGGAGGCAACGGGCAGATGCTTGGCTCAAAGAATGCGTGGTAGACAGGCGGCGCAACGCATCGAGGTACTGGAGAATGCTAGTGGGGATATGGTCGAAACTATGGAGGAAATTATGGAAGTTTTTTGTAAGTATTATCAAGAATTATATACTCAAGATCCTGTTGCTGAGGAACTAATAGAGTCTTATCTTCAGGATTTCGATTTCCTTAAACTTGGGCCTTTTGAGAGGGAGAAATTGGAGGCTCCGATTTCTATGTTGGAACTAAAGTCAGCAATAGATGAGTTGGCACTTGGGAAAGCATCTGGTCCGGATAAACTCCCTTTGGAGGTTTATCGTTTATTATTTGAAATTATTAAAGAGGATATGCTTACTACTTTTATAACAGCTCAAGGCGGAAACCCCCCTGTGTCCTGGGACGATGCTAACATAGTTGTTTTAAAAAAAAAAGATAAGCCCCCTTGTTCTCCTGGGTCATACAGGCCTATATATTTATTTAATGCAGATGTTAAAATATATTCTAAAATACTGGCAACTCGGCTTGTGCAAGTTGTCCCTTCACTTGTATCTCGGCATCAACTTGGGTTTCTCCCTGGTAGAAGCATGGTCAATCACCTCCATAGGGTTATGTCAGTAATAGTGGAGAAGTGTGGCTCACCGATTAGAGTGGCAGACCCTGAGGCAGAGGTCTGGCCTGGGACCAGGGTTCAATTCCCGACGCGGCAGGGTCTTGGGCTCAATGTCCGCGGACTCGATAATACTCGCCAAGGTGCCTACTCTAATCATGGGTCCCACTCTGCAACTCTGGGCAAGAGCTTGCTTATTCTCCTCAACGGCCCCGAAAGCGCTAGGATGCCTAGCCACACCTTGGAGGTGCCCAGTAAGGGGCATCTCACAGGGAAAGCCAGGAAGGGTTCCACAGCGGTATACAGCGCCAAGATACCTTTCAGGTGATAGTGCGCTTTACAAGTATACACACATTTACATTTACATTTTGCAACTGCGCTACAAAAGAATATTGGTATTATTTTTCTAGATGCTGAAAAAGCATTTGATCGCGTTACATGGGCTTTTTTATGGGCCACAATGCATAAGATGGGGTTTGGACTTGACTTCATACAGGCAATACGAACTATATATAAGTGCCCTCGAGCTAAAATATGCACTATGTGACATGAATCTCCAGTTGTACATATAAACAGGGGAACACGGCAGGGATGTCCGTGCTCACCTCTGCCTTTTGCTATCTATATAGAACCATTATTACAGCTATTGGAGTCCACTAATTTTATTCGATCGATGTCAGTTGACGAGTACAACATATGTGTTTTAGCATACGCGGACGATATTGCAGTGGTGTCATCGGATCCTGCATCTTCTCTAAGAAAGGTAGAAAGCTTAACGCAAACGTTTGGACAGGTTGCCGGGTACAAGCTAAATATTTCTAAAACTCAAGTCGTCTGCACGGCTGGGCTGTGCCCAGGCGAATCCCGAGTAACACCTGAGGCTAAGTACCTGGAGATCAAAATCAGGATGTCCATTCAGGAAATAATAGAAGTAAATTGGTCTGACATCGTAGGCTCTGTAAAAAAACAGCTAGAAAAGGTAGAATGCCTACATCTGTCAATGGTTGGGCGCCGGAATGTATTAAAAATGTGCATTCTTCCTAAGGTACTCTAATATTTCCGGACAGTTCCTCTAGAGTTAACACAAATACAATTAATGCAGCTCCAGTCTGTTACTGATAGGTTTATTTGGGGGTGGAAGAAAGCCCGTCGGGCATCAAAATATATGATGCTTCCATTGACACGCGGAAGGTGGGGGGGTCCCAAACTTTCTTTTATACTATTTAGTGTGTCTGATACAAAATTCAAAATATATGGTAATGGGGGGGCGATACAGCAGTTTCTCCTAATATTTATCAGATGATATTAGGGAATCCGGCCCGTGCAGCTCTGTTGAAATTCTTTGAGCCAAGTTACTTTAAACGTACTAGATTTAAATTTATGATCGCAGCATATAAGGGGTGGAAAATGATATGTAAAATTTTGGCCATAAGGCGGATACATTTTCATACATCCCTAGAATCTACAGAAATATTCCCGGGGATATTTTGGGATACAAAGATGAAAGCTTGGAGAGATAATGGGATATGTTTTTTGGGCGATATGTATAAGGATGGGGTACTGATGGCCTTTTCGGATTTAATGGCAACATATGCAATAACCAAGAATGATTTCTTTAAATATTTACAGTTACGCGATTTCTTATATAAACATGCTTGGTCACAGGGTATTTTGTGCAATTAATTTATTGAAGCTATGTATAAAGGTGCAAAGATAGGGACGCTATATGAAATGTTACTTTCAAAGCAATGAGACGATATAGCTATTTAAGATGTGAAATGGCAGGTTCAACTAGGTAACTCTGGTTTTTCATTACAAACTTCGATCGACTTGGCAAGTGAAGTAATTCTGTCTGCAAATTTGTGTACACAACATTCTAAAAACCCTTTTTAATTTATACCATACACCAGTTAAAATGATGAAGTGGGGCAATATTTATGATGGTAAATGTTTTAGGTGTCAAATGGAGGAAGCCGATATAGTTCATATATTCTTTGATTGCAATGCACTAACCCAGCTTTTTTCATGTATTGAACGATTTTTGCTAGAAACAACTAAGGTGCCTTGCGTAATAAGTCAGGAAATGTTGCTCTTTGGGGTCTGTAACAGGACAGAATATACACAGAATGACTATTCTAATTGTTGTTTTTTTATGGCAATGGCGGTGGATAGACTGTGTATAGCCACGATGTGGTTGAAACCAGAGGCAGCAGCCTATGAAATGTGGCGAGCCAAATTTTATAATGTGTTTTATTTTAAGTCTCTGAAGAAGAAACAATTAGGGCTGAAAATATGACAGCCGATGCTGCAACATCTAGACGTATCGTTGTAATAATAATATTGATATGCTATAATGATATATTTGTTCTTTTTTGTTCTGAATATATGTAACATATTAATCCCTATGCCTGTCTTTTTTTATCCACTTGTTTTTTTTCGCTTCTGTTTTGTATGTTATGAACTGAATAATACATTTAAAAAAAAAAAAAGGATCACTCTTACAAAAACTTCTTGTTCCTGTTGACACAAGAGGATCTCACGCTCAGCAACAAAATGAAGTTCTGAAGAAACAAAGGTTATGGCCCTTCCGATGACTCTGTCAAAATTGTGGAACTCGATGGGGGGCCCAAGCCTTACTACTGGGTAAAAATGGCAAGCTTCTAAACTAACTTATAACCACGATATATACATTTGTCCTTCACTTACCGAGAGTGTCTTCTGCCGCCCATATTAGGCTGGAACTGGGTCTTTAAAATCAGCGGCCTGCTAGAGCTGGCACCTTCCTAAATTTGTGCCATAAACTCCAGACTGCCAGTGGTGGCTGCTTAAAGGCGCTACTATGCAGCAAGATTAACACCGGCGGGCCTAGGCAACCACACAACCAGTTCCTTGAGGACTGCCTAATCACCCTGGATGTGAGAACATTGGGTCTCCGACCTGAGTCAACCCGCGTTTAAGCAATGCATCAAAATATGTGTACACCTCTGTTCATACCACTCTGACAGGATAGGATGAGCATCAGTCTTGGTCACATAATTTAGACCTCTGTAAGACACACCAAACCTCAGTTCAGGTGTGGTGTCTGGTGGGGCAGATTTGGTACCATACCCACAGAATTGGACCAGGGGCTACTGGAGGTTCTATCACCCCCAACTCTAGCATCTTGGAGATTTTGCTTTTGATGCTGGCCCTCACCTTATCCTACAACCTGTAGTTTCTGCAGGCGCTGCAGCAGTTCAGATGCGATGTGCCAGGTCTGCTCCTGCCACAGGGACAATGTGTTGATATCTGCTCACACAGTCAGCGGATGCATCAGTGCCTCTGAAGCATGTATCTGGGATGACTTCCAGTGAGACAAAGAGTCAAAAATAACTCCCCCTTTGTGCAAATAAGTAATTTGCCTCTCACACGTCCAAACCAAGGATCAACCAATAACATAATTTTATAACAATAAAGATTGTCTTTAGCCAACAATAATAATTACTACATACAATTTGTAAAAGATTTTTTCTTTACATTTTGGTGATATTAAAAGTTCCTACAGAAATCCATCCTTTCATCCTTTTGTACAAATTATGATTTTTTCTACATTGTGATTTCAATGATTACATATTAAATTTTCTATAGGAAAAATGAATTGGTACTGTGCATATATATTTATATTATTATATTTGTATTTTTTGTTTTGGTGTTATTGGTTGATCCTTGGTTTGGACGTGTGAATTACTTATTTGCCCAAAGGGGGTATTATTTTTTACCTTTTGTCTTGTTGGTGCCCTACCCTGTTGGAATGAAAGGGCCCCTCTCCTTTTGTTAGGTACTACTTTCAGTGAACCAGGCACAAGAGCAGGGGCGGAGACTTTGATTTCCCTGAGTCTCAACGACTGGAGGCAAGTCAACAAGCCCTTGGAGAACACTTTGGGGTGCAAGGCAGAGTCCAGCTCTCCCTCAGAAGGGTCGGACAGCAGAAATACAGCACAGCAGAAAAGCAATCCTTCCAGGTCGGCAGTCCAGCAGAATGTCAGTCCTTCATACAGCACAGCAGTTTTTCTGATAGATTCTAGTTGTAGGCCTAAATGTTTCTGATTTGGGTGGGTGTCGGAGACCCAGTACTTATACCCAGTTGTGCCTTTGAAGTTGGGGTTACTTCAAAGAAGGATATTTCAAGTGCACAGAGGTCCTTTCTTCCCAGCCCAGCTCCAGACCATCAGTAGTGGGTAATCAGCCCTTTGTGTGGGGACATGTTACTGCCTATTCAGGTGTAAGTGTCAGGCCCTCTCCCCCTTCCTGCCAAGCAAGAGCCATCAGAATGCAGATGAGTATTCATGCACACCTCATCTTCCTGGCTGTCTAGAGGGAATGCACAAAGTGCAGCTGTCACCCACCCCAGACTTGTATTGAAGACAGGCTGCAGGCACACAGAGCTGTAAGATCTTTGAAATGTCCATGTTCTTAAAGTGACATATCAAAAATTGTAATGTCAAATTAAATTTTATAAGCAAAGTGGATGTGTTATTACCATTCCAAAGATATCAGACATGACATAGCTACTCCTTCTCTAATCAGTTTTACAACTTAAAATTGTATTAAGGAATTCCCAATCTTAACCTATGAGAGGAGTAGGCCTCACAGAAGTGGAAAATGAATTTGGATGTTAGGAGGTACATGACCTACCTTTTTCTTACACAACACCCTGCCCTATTGGCTTCCTAGGGCAAACCTTAGGGGTGATGTATGTCTAATAAAAGGGGAGTTTAAGGTTTGGTACATGGTTTCAAATGCCAAGTCAAAGTGGCAGAAAAACGGCACACAGGCTCTGCAGTGGCAGACCTGAGACAAGTTTAAAGGGCTACTTGTGTGGGTGGCACAATCAGTGCTGCAGGCCCACTAGTAGCATTTCATTTGTAGGCCATGGGTATATGGTATACCACTTTACAAAGGGCTTACAAGTAAATTAAATATACTAATTTTATATACACCAATGTTAACATGTTTGAGGGAGAAGAACATGCACTGGTCAGCAGTGGTAAAGTGCTCAGATTCCTAAGGCCAAAAAACGAATCAGCAAAAAGAGGAGGTAAGCAAAGAAAACATGTGGGGGAAGACCACCGTAAGGCTGACAGATCTAACATGTACCTTGGCAATATATCTTGAAGGTCCATAGATGTTGGGTTAGGAACTCTATACTTCCTCTATAACCACTTACCTTATTTTTCCCCTCAATATTCTGCCCAGGATATTAGTGTTTCTTATTATTTCTAGCCTCGATATTCCATAATACAACACCTTCAGAAGAGCAACATACATCTGGTCTTCCAGTGTCTAGGAAAAGAACCAGATGCTTACCAGGAGAGCACGGTGGAAGGAGATACCAAGATATACCAGTGCTCAAGGGCTTAAAAAATGGGCTAGAGATAATGAAAATATAATGTGAAGATAATGAAAATGCAGCTTTGTACATTACAAAGAAACTCAATAATGTATGATAATGGCTATTTACATTACCTGGCCGTGCTGAATCCACGACAAGCAACAGTGTGCAGACAAACGTAGCTGTAAGTGCATCTTTCATTCTGCGAATAGAAAAACAAATGTTTTAACAATTTTAATTTAATTGAAATTGGATAGGAAACAGAGGTCCACCATAATCATGGGGGAGGCTAGCGAAACAGAAGAAAGGGTGGAATGGGAAGACAGGAGACTCATTTGATTAGCCCACCATATAATATGACAATCACAGTTGACTGAAACTTACTTTCTCCTATATCGTTTTTTAACCTTTTAGGCTCACAGGAGTCCGAACACTTTGGAGAGTTCGAGGAGCAACTTGTTGCAAGATATCACAGGCATATTGATGGAGCAAGGTTTCATACGTACAGAAACTTGCTTGGACTCAGCCCTCTCGAAATAACATATAATATATTAATCAACATGTTTTGTCTTATTAATATTTGCATTTCACTAAATGTATAGAAAGATGGGGAAGCTTGTCAATGTGCTTTTACTAACAGTAACCCGGGTGTCCTAAAATGGCTACCGAAAACGCAGGGACTTTTCTGCGCATGCGTCTGCCACATCTACGTGGTGTGACGTCTTTCGCGTCTGGTGGGAATTTTTTGCTTCTGCGCACTAATGACAAGATGGCCGCTTCATGCTTACTCTTACTAAAGCATATGCTCTTGCTTGTACTAAAACTTGTGTGTTTTGCTTAACTATTTATGCTAAAGTTTAAATAAAGTAATGGGGTTAGAGTAGAAATAAGTGGTATACAGTGCATTCATTTATTTTTGTATTCTAATGTGTTTCTCTTTGACTTTATTAATAGCTCGTATTTGGGCCTAAAGGGTGACATGAACAGCCATATTGAAAACCGCTTTGCGCATGAGTCGAGAACTTTGAGGGACCTCAAGCAGTGGCATTGAACTGGTGCCAGTGACTGTCTTTCCGGCAACGCGCATGGAAACCACAAATTCATAACCTGGGAAAGCAAAAGAACTAGAAACTTTGTATATTAAAATGTAATAATATTGCAGGGCGGAATAAAGACATGGGAAAGTAAATTATGGGTGGGAACATTGTTCAAATATATTAAATTGAAATGACCTCATCTTAGTATGGTGTGATGACCTCTCCTTGTCTCTCTGACCAATCACTGAAGGGGAACACATAGTTTTGCAACATTTAGGAGTGGTACATTGCCCTGGAAATGGTATAACTAAGGTAGGCTTAGTTAGAGAAATTGTCCGACTTGTCCAATTATCTGACCTGTCACTGACCCAACATATGCTGTAAGAGATCGAGAGCAGAGGTGCTGGCATAGCACTCTGTCAGAAGAATTGGGGTGTTGCTGAGGGAGAATTATCGATTACCCAGTCAGGGTACCTATTTTCCGTAGAGAGGGGTGTGACACTGGCATTGCACTAGTGAAGGTTACCTGACCTGTTCTGCACCTGTACTGTCCCGTTGACACCTGATTAGTCGGGAGCCCTATCTTTGCCCCAGCCCGTGGCCAGGGTTGGTCCTCTCACCATACTAGGTAAATATAATCTATGTGGTATGTCCTTGTGCTATTTCCCTTTTTCACCCTTCCCAGGTACCAATGTCTAAAGGTGTTACTGTGATTTCTTGAAAACTTTATGTCTTATTAATCATATTCTTACTCGTAAAATTTCTGGTCACTGTATTGTGGCTGCTGACTCAACAAAACTTGCATAGATAAAGTGTTTAAAACTTCTCCCGAGTCTGTGGTTATTATATCACGGAAAAGGTAAATTATTAAATGCTACCTATTATGCTAACTCCCTTTTCGATCCCTAGGACTTATAACATAGGTGACAAGGATTGGTAAATCATAGTATACAGGAATAAGTCCTAAAAGGAAATAAGGAACTGATAGGCTGTAAGTAGAAGCAGGATTACTAGTTCAAAGTGTGAATGTTTAAGGGCCCAGGTGAGTATGGTAAATTGAGCTGGTAGCTCTGCGCTCCATCAGTATAAGAACAGCTCACTGCAATAGCACCCCCCCTTACCGGTGGCCCAGGCCGAGCAGTTTGCCAGGGCCAGTTTCGGTACCCAGTCCGGCTCTGGGTAGGAGTACCCCATAAGTTTGTATATAAAAGTGCTTCTATGTTAACTATGTATCTCAATACTTTGTCATCAAGTAGTCCTTGAAGGGTGTTTTTAGAAGACTTGTGCGGGGTGCTCTTCCTGCTGTTGTAAGCACTTCCAATCAGATTCTCCCAATTCGAGGACCCCTAAAATGTTTAATTTCTGGTCTAAGTAAATGAGGTTTTAGCGTCAGGTCTCTATAAGTGATATGGTCACCTTTATGGGTCTGACTTTAGCCAAGACCTTTTAATTTTACTAAAATTATTTTAACTATCTTACGTCATTGTGAGTGACACGCATTCCGCTCTTTCACATGGAGCACATCCACCTTAAAAGTAGTTCTCTTCAGTGCCAGGCGCTCCTATGGCAATGAATATTTTTGGAGACCCATAAATATGTTTGCTTTTAGACAACCTTCAAATACTTATGTACAGGGTTTTTTCAGGCAGCCCTCTTCATCCATTGTTCAGTTGTACTGCCAATCACATTTCTGCTGCCCACCATTGGACATAGCAAGGGTCAGTGCATGAGACCACTTCTGCTATTGCTTGCCTCATGTTTGAGTGAAGGCATGCTGCACAAGAACAGTGTCGACCCCCCCCCATACCCGCCCCCACCCTCCACACGCATACAGAAAGTAATCGTGTTAAGTGCCACGGACTGGAGAGTCAATGTGTCACTTTGTTAAAAAAATATATATACTTTTTCTTTTTTTGTGTGTTTTATAAATAATTATGTGATGCCATGGCACCCCGAACAGTGCTACCAGGTCCTTACTGTTGCTTGCAGTGTGCCACATACCTGAAAAGAACTGTAACCATGACCCATATGTGAATGGGCTTTAAAACTACTCAAAGGTGGCTGCCAAACCATGCACACGGAAACACTGTGGGTGGCTTTGGGGGAGCAAACAGTGTTTCATTGGAATGTTGCATGGTCCCCCTGATGTCTCCCAATGCCCTAACATTTCCACTTTAAATGCAGCATCTATCCTTGTAAAGGACACGGCTGCGTTAAAAAAACGTTAGCAGACCTCCCTCCGTGTATTTTTACTCACGTCATTTTATTATTACTACAGCAGGTGCTTTTGTGAAGTTCTATAAAAGTACATTTTATGATTTAACTAGTCCATTGGTGACTTTGCAAAATGCAACCTTGTTTGCAAATCAAAAAACAGGGTGATGAACGTAAGGCTTGAGTTAACCTCAGCACTTTACCATGGGTTGAGCAACATCCCAGTCCATTGTTTTTCGCTCACTGTGCCACTCTAGACAGAAATACCTGACATACGTACATCACTCTTGGTTAAAGCCATTGCACATATCGAGTCCACAGCACACAAACAAGGTGATGGAAGGAATGCACATTATCCGATGTTCAATGTGCACCTTATTCTTTGCAGCCATGCAACACAGCAGGCCCTGGAGAGTGAATAGGGCGTAACAAAGACCAACACACCCCTGTATATTCTGAGGTGTTAGAGATAGTTTTTACATGTGAAGAGCAAAATGCGTGCACATGCAAATGCACATTTCTGCAATACCACCTCCTGCAGATTATTCACACTGGAAACAATCTGCCGTAGCAAATGCAAAATACTAAACATGCCTCTGGAATCTACAGTCATAGGGTGTCCTGAGGTTATCAAGTGGATCCAGATTGTGCCCTGGTTTATAGGTGCAATGTGTTGTCTCTGGGACCCGGGGATACCGGGTCCAACAAACACATTTCCCCTCCAATCAGCTGTGCAAACATCTAGCCCCATATGTATAAAAAAAAGTCCCAGCAAGTCTCCCTCCTACATGGTGCGATCACAAACCAGAAAGCTGTCCTGCCTGTAGGCAAGGAAACATTTTCCATTACTCCCAGCAATAGGCCGGTGGTAATTGTTTGGCAAACTGAGAAATCCAGGGGTCATATTACAGAAGGTGCCCAGGGGCATAGTTGCCATTCGTCGGTGTTTTTTACTGAAGGGACTGCACCATGAATGTAAATCCAGCTCCTAACTCCGAAATCCATACTCAAACCGAATCAGTTCAGTAGGTCCATGGGCACCAGGCTTGTTTTGAATAAACATTGTCATTTCTCATTCTGAGTTCCCCTCTTTCCATAAGTGACACCAATTTAGCTTTTATACTAGAGATTTCTGCTTGATACAGCTCTAAGAACCCCACACATATACTGATGGTTGCAGGATAACATAAAACTATGTAAAAGACGATTAGCTTTTATGGCTACCTCGGCTCCAAAAACGAATAAGCAGAGTGAGTCTTTACCTGTATTGATGGGACCGACGGATCTTCTGCAGATGTCTTTGGTTTCTCTTCTGGTTTAGATCTTAACACATGAAGCACACTCATGTATATACCCGTGATGTCTTACACAGAGCGATGCTATATTTGCATTGACAATATACCATCTGTTATCTGTTAATACAGGTAAAACATTAATGAGTACTTACTTTGGAAATAATTTGACTAGAGGAACTTCATTTAGCATGACTCATTGACATTCAATATTTGTTTCGGCCTGTCAATCAGTCATTGATCAGTTAAATACCTTAAACAATGTTCCTGTGAGCAAACAGTCTCAAAACTAACAGCTGTTTGCTGAGGACCAGGTAGAACTATAGCTGACAGGGAAATTAAAGCTAAGCAAATATAAAGATGGAGTCAGAGTGAGATGTCCTTAAAAAGGGGAAAAAAGAATATCAGACAAACCATTACATGAGGTGAAAAGAAACAAAATGAACCAATAGAAAAAGCATAGGATTAGCACAATCCACAATCCATGAAGTCCCCCACTGTTATGGGTAGTGGAGACTTTGGAGGCGAGTTAGGTTCCTTTTTGTGACGTTTTGAAGGGGCAGCAGGATTGGAAACCTTACGAAGAGAAGACATACTTGCTGAAGTAGTTTTCTGACCAAGTGGGGAGAAAGCCTCCATGTAGGTGGATGCATTGGTGTATTGAAGTTGTCAGAAGATAGACCGCGTATAAACGTGTAATATGAGCCTTATAAAATGCTGCAAAAACAGTAATGAAAAAGCTCCTCTAATCCTCTGCGCTCCACATCCGCGTTGGGAGGCCTGATTCCATAGGCAACCTCACGAGGAACATATTTAATATCCACCACCAGACTTAGCAGCAGTAAACATGGACAGTGCCTACTCACTGTAGAAAAAGCATCAAAACACAACAACTGACTCAGTCCATTTATTAGGGCTGGTGGAAATACCTTGCTGCGTACGCTGGTTTGCCTAACAAAAGGATTCTGCTTCAGCTGAATGGACCCGCACTGAGTGCCTCTTCATTTTTGGGCAATCTTTTTTTGAAATATATATATATATACCCAAGCAATGACCTTCCTTCCACGGTCATAAATCGAGGCGCACACTTGAGCGATTAAAATTCTTCAATTTATTAGTTACCACACAACCACAGCACCAGACAGATGCGTTTTGGCTTCATGCCTTTTCTCAATGTCGGTGGGGTCATTAAAAAAAACATTTAAAGTAAATAAAATCATAGACATCAAAGAAGGAAACAATTCATCCCAATCACTGACATAGAGGAAGTCTCTCTCTAGTCTTGAAATCCAAGGGTTATTTCTGTCGGCCATCTTTGAGTGGTATACTGATACATGTATGCAATAAGTTATCTGCATGCAAAACATGGTTTGCATCTCAACCAAATCAAATGCATGATTAAAGTTCTATATACTTCTCAAATTTCAATTCATTATTGTATTCATTTGCAATATGAAAACCGTTACATTGTATCCATGATGTAGGAGTGGTTTGGGGGGTTTTGCCTGGGATTGGAGTCTGCAAGCATGAGTAGCTCCGTAAACTTTTGTTGCTGTCCACCAAGGAGCGCTGAAGGTATGGAGCTAGTGGGTCATTCTGCTTGTTGGAAGGAACCTCTGGTAACAACGAGAAAGGGAAACCAATGTTTGTATAAGTCCAACGTTATTTTAACAAACAACGTTACTCCCCTGTGACCCTGGAAGCAGGTATGTGTTAATATAATACTGGCCTTATTGTTTTCTAGAGTGGAAAGAGATGATGTGGTGGTTTACCTAAGTGAAAATAGTCTCTATAGTTGTGAAGTATCCAGTTCCCACTTTGGAATATGTTTTTGGAATTGCTGAGAGTTGTGCTGAAGTATTACTTGCTACCCCTAGCTGCACAATCCTCAACAGCTCCCTGAGGGATGGTTGACTCCTTCCCGAATGGAAAGCTACCCAAGTTGTTCCTGTCTGGAAAAACCTCAAAGCTCCTATAGACAAACTATCCAACTACCACCCCATTTCTCTGCTCCTCCTGCAAAGCAGGCTACTTGAAAAACACATTAACAGGCACTTATCCGAGTTTGTAGAAACTGCGCATTGCCTAGATATCTCCCTGCCAGGCTTCCGGGTCAAGCACAGTACCGAGTCTGCCTTGATAGAGATAACTGATAACATCAGAATGGGACTGGACAAGGGTCAATTTTTACAAAAATAATGGTCCTTAACAGACATAATAAAGATGTGATTAATATAGACTTGAGTCAGTGTTATATTGAAGATGTCCAGCTGGAGAATCAATTTAATGAATTAATAAATGCAAAAACAAATAGGAGCAAAACAATACAGTGGGACACAATTCTGTATCCTACACATACACAAAACCAATACATATGAACAGAAACATATCAGGCAAGACAAGGGAAGCTTGTGGAAAATACGAATAATTAGGGCAAGCTTGGGAAAAACAGCTAATGCACTTGTTTTATCACATTGGATTAATGTGCATGCTGTTTAAACAAGTCAACACGTTTTGATCCTTTTTAAAAATACTAGGATCATCATCAGGACAGGTATAATACAAGCCTGAATTATATAATGCCTCGTAAACGTTGTTACGGGCTGGGTGAACGAGAGCGTGGTGGCTCGGATGGAGCCTAGAGGTGGCAGCACATGGCGGACCTTGAGTGATTAGGTTGCAGCTTTTACAATGGGTCTATCCTTTAAAGATAATTAAAATTTGGTGAAGGACATAGGCTGCGGCGAAGGCTGGGTGGATGGTGCACTGTCAGCCCAATCAGGGACGACTCCGATCCACAGCTCGATGGACAAGGGTTAGGCAGCACTCCTAGTGCTGCTTGACCTATCGTCGGCATTTGACACCGTCTCGCACCAAATCCTACTGGAGTGACTTCAGGACATTGAGGTTCAAGGGGCTGCATTGAAATGGCTGCCAGACTTCCTAACGGACAGAACTCAAACCGTCACTATGGCCACTTTTAAATCCAAGACCTCCAGAGTAACCAAGGGAGAACCACAGGACTCATGTTTGAGCCCTACCCTTTTTAACATATATGTTACTTCCTTGGCCAAATTAATGAAGTCTCTAGGGTTTAGTCCCATCTCCTACACGGACGACACACAGCTCTTACTCTGCTTTGATAAATCCAGCCATAACTCCCAACCCATCTTTTCAGAAGGCTTAAAAACCATTGCCTCCTGGATGAGGGCCAACCTCCTCCAACTGAATGCCGAGAAACCGAAAATGATGTTGTTTTGTGGCGTGCCAATAAGCTGGCCACCCAGTTGGTGGCCGGAGGAACTGGGGTCGGCACCCTCCCCGAAAACAGTGGTCAAGAATTTGGGCATCCGCATTGACCAGAAATTAACACTAGAAGCACATTCTACCACTACTGTAGGAATATACTTCCACAAACTCAGTCTCCTTAGAAGAGTGTTCCCTCTACTACCTCATTCCACACGAAAAACACTGATGCAAGCTGTTAGAACTGGGGTCACCAATTCTGACACAGTAGCTTGGCGCAAGGCAGGAAGGCACCCGAAGGCAATGCGTAAAGCAGAAGTGCAGCACACACTCGCACTGAGACAGGGAGGCACACGCAATAAAATGACACCACACCAGATTGTTGTTTCAAACAAGACTCTTTATCTAGACTTCTTTAGTGCAGGTAAGTACCTCACTGTTATATACTAGGCATCAATTCAGGTATTGATCATTTCTCAAAAATCAGGCCATTATCACCGCAAGTATCTCGCTATTATATAGGGGCAGTCTAGGCAATCACATTCCTCATATGCAGGTTCATTAAAGATAACATTTCATAGGACTGGTTTCCACATAACACATCTCTTGTGCTAGGGGAACTTTGCAATAATTCAACAGAAGCATGTTGGAAGGTGGATATCTGACTATATGGTTACCCCAATTTTTTGCCTAGTGTTTAGCTGGTTTTCAACTTAGTTGTCCTGGGATCCTGCTATTCAGGGTCCCAGGCTATCTGCTCTCATTGTAAAATGGACTCCATGTACTTTAGGTACATACCAAATTGGGAATTGGGTCACCTTTGTGAGCCCCTGTATAGTGTACCTTAGGTACCCAGGGCATAGGTGCACCCAAGGCCTACCAGGGGTTGCAGCATGTATTATGCCACCCCTGGCTGGCCATCCAAACTGACACCACTGGCTGATCACTCAGCTGGGGCAAGGTGGTGTAATCACCCTTTGCTTTAGATATAGTATACCTATATCTAACCTATATATAGACACATATATACCTATAAGTCACTCCTATGGCAGGCCTTAACAATCCTGGAGGCAGAGTGCTTGGTTTTATGTGAGATGGTACTCTAGCATGAGCTGAGACTGTCTGCAGCTTTCGGAACCATGTCCTTATAGCTGTTCTATGATATAGCCATACCATATACTCTGAAGTGCATTATAATCTTCGCGGTTAATGCTAACTTTGGTTTGGCTTTATCGAAACATGTTGTGTAAGGTGTCAAACACTTTGGAATACTACCCCCTAGCCAGTTCTGGTGACGGGGGTAGCATTCCACCTTTCTAGAGGGAGAAGACATGTAGTAACTGTTAATCCCGGTTAAAGTTAAACAGAGCCTCTGCATCACAAAATGGATGCTGCTGCCACAGACACAAGTCTGACCTCCTGCTGCTGGGAGCCCATCCAGCGAGGGAGGCCTGGACAATAGGTTTCCTGCCTTAGGAGGTGCTAGCACCTCCCCAGACAGGCCATAGTGCATTGGGGAAGGGTGGGTTGAATGAAATGAGACACTGCCTGGGGCACACAAGGTGCTCCATGCATAGCCCGGTTCAAACCAGTTGCTGGGGCACTCCAGCCCCAGCTCTGGCACAAAATTGGACAAAGGGAAAGGGGTGTAACCACCCCCTTCCCTGGTCCCACCCGTAGGAGGGACCCAGCAGGTAATCCAGACCCTTTGATTAGTATAAAGCTAGGAGCTGAGTCTAGAGACTTTAGATTATCCTGAACTGAAACTCTGAAACAAAACTCTGGACCTTCGACATTCACCCACACAAGGCTGGGTGAGTAGCACTATGAGGAAATGCCTCATATTGTTTGAGCTATTAAGCTTTTCATATCACGCTGAATGCAATTCATTCATGCTAGTGTGTACAGCCTGTGCAGCTTATGTGTATTTATATGTTTGTATTATTGATCGATGGTGTTGTTGTAAAACAAACTCTGTTTTTTTTAGGAAGAAGATGTTCTACTTCCTTTCCAGTGGACATCCCAATGTGATAGTTCCTGGTAGATATGTACCTATTTATTAGTACATTGTTTTGTGTTGATGTAACATTTTCAACCATGTTTGCAGTAGCATTTTCTAGTCATGGTCCTGAAGAAAGCCGGGGTAATGCCCCTTGGGCTGAAACATGTCGACCGATTCATACTCCGCCATAGGGTAATCTTATTACTCGGCGTGTTTTTAACTCTTGGCACAAGGAATGTGTTTTGAATACTTTACAACACCCTGGTAGTCAATTTTATTTCACTATTATCATTTAAGCACTGCACTTTAGTAAAACATTACTCCATGTTGAATATCACGGCTAGTCTTCTGACATCCTTATCCATATCGACACTACATGGTCGGTTTGGTTTTTTGGAGTGATCAGTGATATCCCACATGACGCAAATTCCACCATAACGGGTGGTCTGATGGGATTCATCTAGCATGTGACTCTCAACATCATGTGTTCATACATGCATGCATCTCTTGCACCTTCGCTAGCATAGGCACACACTTTTTCCAGACCTGGTCAGCTCTGTTGTGTGGTACATATCGTAGTTTGGGGTATGAGCAGACAGGTCATTAAATATTCCCCTTGACCCTCCATATACTTGTTTTGTTTTTGATGATTTAGAGCAACTGTTCAGTTGCGGGTCTTTTTTGGAAGGTTGCAGCGCATTTTAGTTGCATCCATTAAGCTCACCTAACACAATTGTGCGTGTTCCCTCCTGATAACCTGTTTCAAGACCTACCGTCCTTTTAACCTCTGAGACAAAACTCTCATAAATCATGAGTGTAATGATCCTGCACAAGGGTCATGTTGTGCTTTCTCTATTTTTGGGAATCTGCACAAGGCATGTATTGGCTACTAATCTAAGTCAGAGTCCTCGGTATGTCAAATCACTTCTGACGGATTTCACAATGTACCCTTGAGTGGCTCTGTATAGTTTTTGATTTTTAACACTTGGCTTTAGGGTGCAGTCCTTTTACATCATGAGCACTATACACGATAAACCTGAGTCAAATATTAACCAGGGAAGGAAACATTGGGCACAGGACAAATACCAAGTACTTTGTAAACCGGACATTTACATCAATTTAGGGTGATTTGGAGACCCTTTATATCATTACACCCTGTGTATGCTTTTCATTCTGGATAAATAATTTTTCACTTTCGGGCGTTTCTTTATTTAATTGCACTCGCTATTTTGCAGCCTTTAATGGCTTCCCCCCCTTGCTTTGGTCCGTTTAAATAATATCATAGTATCAAAAAAACGGAGCGCCGCGCATGTGCATAGGAGCAGTGTCTCCTTACTCACGCCGGTGCCTACAGCCTCTCTGTAGTCATTTCGCATGCGCGCTCGAGTAATGTCTCTTTATACGCCGCCCTTTAGAGTGCGAGACTCTCAATGGCTATCACTGCCACTTTACAATATCTTCGGCGGTTATAAAAGCTTGCTGGTTGGTTCCGACCAACACCTCCACTTCCGCTCGTTTTTCCCTCGGAGGCACCGACGGACAGGTTAGTCTCCAGTTGGCCCTTCGTTTTCCTGCTGTAGCTAATTTGCAGTTTAGCTGTTTGGTTGAGGTATTTTGTGCTTTGGTCTTCACGGACGGCCCTTTTAATACATTAGACTTGAGGTCTCACTGAGGACCTTGTTGCTTTTGGGCACAGGCTATTTGAAGAGCCTAGTATAATGTATAGTCCATATTTATAACCCCAGGGGCACATACAACTACAGATTGTGTTATTAGATAGGTTCTTTTTACCGATTGCGAACACACTTAGAGGTTACCACTTATGTATTCTGTTCATGCCCTTTGATATTACAGGCATTATAGCCTTGGGTATTGTCCATGGCCTTAAGTGTAGGTTCTGTAAGGTTGTAGGGTGATGGTACTAGCACACGTGTGTTGGGTTAGGGTGTAGAGCAATTGGCTTGGTTACTATAGAGCTGTGTACTCATGGTTTCCTTTTTTCTACACTATAGAGCGGGGCCTCATACTCCCGAGCGGTTGCCGGGTGAGGTGAGGTCTTCACCCACACAAGGCTGGGTGAGTAGCACTATGAGGAAATGCCTCATATTGTTTGAGCTATTAAGCTTTTCATATCACGCTGAATGCAATTCATTCATGCTAGTGTGTACAGCCTGTGCAGCTTATGTGTATTTATATGTTTGTATTATTGATCGATGGTGTTGTTGTAAAACAAACTCTGGTTTTTTTAGGAAGAAGATGTTCTACTTCCTTTCCAGTGGACATCCCAATGTGATAGTTCCTGGTAGATATGTACCTATTTATTAGTACATTGTTTTGTGTTGATGTAACATTTTCAACCATGTTTGCAGTAGCATTTTCTAGTCATGGTCCTGAAGAAAGCCGGGGTAATGCCCCTTGGGCTGAAACATGTCGACCGATTCATACTCCGCCATAGGGTAATCTTATTACTCGGCGTGTTTTTAACTCTTGGCACAAGGAATGTGTTTTGAATACTTTACAACACCCTGGTAGTCAATTTTATTTCACTATTATCATTTAAGCACTGCACTTTAGTAAAACATTACTCCATGTTGAATATCACGGCTAGTCTTCTGACATCCTTATCCATATCGACACTACATGGTCGGTTTGGTTTTTTGGAGTGATCAGTGATATCCCACATGACGCAAATTCCACCATAACGGGTGGTCTGATGGGATTCATCTAGCATGTGACTCTCAACATCATGTGTTCATACATGCATGCATCTCTTGCACCTTCGCTAGCATAGGCACACACTTTTTCCAGACCTGGTCAGCTCTGTTGTGTGGTACATATCGTAGTTTGGGGTATGAGCAGACAGGTCATTAAATATTCCCCTTGACCCTCCATATACTTGTTTTGTTTTTGATGTTCTATGATATAGCCATACCATATACTCTGAAGTGCATTATAATCTTCGCGGTTAATGCTAACTTTGGTTTGGCTTTATCGAAACATGTTGTGTAAGGTGTCAAACACTTTGGAATACTACCCCCTAGCCAGTTCTGGTGACGGGGGTAGCATTCCACCTTTCTAGAGGGAGAAGACATGTAGTAACTGTTAATCCCGGTTAAAGTTAAACAGAGCCTCTGCATCACAAAATGGATGCTGCTGCCACAGACACAAGTCTGACCTCCTGCTGCTGGGAGCCCATCCAGCGAGGGAGGCCTGGACAATAGGTTTCCTGCCTTAGGAGGTGCTAGCACCTCCCCAGACAGGCCATAGTGCATTGGGGAAGGGTGGGTTGAATGAAATGAGACACTGCCTGGGGCACACAAGGTGCTCCATGCATAGCCCGGTTCAAACCAGTTGCTGGGGCACTCCAGCCCCAGCTCTGGCACAAAATTGGACAAAGGGAAAGGGGTGTAACCACCCCCTTCCCTGGTCCCACCCGTAGGAGGGACCCAGCAGGTAATCCAGACCCTTTGATTAGTATAAAGCTAGGAGCTGAGTCTAGAGACTTTAGATTATCCTGAACTGAAACTCTGAAACAAAACTCTGGACCTTCGACATTCTACTGCAATTAGAAGACTGAAGAATCTCCCTTATGGTCAAGGAGTGACCACCCTGTGCAAACAGGCACTATCAGTGACTTGCCGGTTTGCTTTGTCAATGCTCCTGCCGGAGCCCAAGCACTTAGCTACACAGGAACTGGACTTTCATACTTCTCTGACCCTGATCCATATCCTCAGCAAAGCTGAGACCCGTGGCGGACACGAGAGATGTGGGACCGGACACCCTGGACATCCTGCTTTTTGCTAACTGTGCAGCTCCTGAGGCACCCTCGAAGTTGTGCATTGGGGATTGAGAAGCCCCATACCCGAGCAACATTTGTTCATAAGCATGGCCCTCCACACTCACCGAATGCCGCGTGAGGCCTACTCCTGCATTTTAGCTCGACGTGCCTTTCCGGTTACTAGCCCATTGGCTAATTAGCCCCCCTGAAGGAGATCCTTTAAATTTCTACTGCTGCCCTGGTTGTTCCAGGCTTGCTCCAGCTTCCCTGCAAAGGAGAAGCTCCCCAGACCTTGCTGGTCTGACTCGAAGCCAATCTTCACTTCCTGCATGGGTTGCGTTTGCCAAGGCTTGTTGGGTCCAATCTGGATACCAACACCGCACACAGCCAGATACTTTGTGCGACAGCTTGACTTCAGCTACTGGTCATCGTCCACGCCTCCTGGACCTTGTGGCTGCAGAGACAAGCTTCACAACATTACTTGATTGCAGCTCGACATCGCCTGGTTCCTTCCTGGTTCCATCCTGGTCACTGGCTAGTGACTCAGACTCTGTTTCCTCTGCTTTCAGGTTCTTCACATCCTAGATCCACCCTTGGATCCAACCGGACATCTTCCTACTGGTCGCCTGCAGCATCTTTTTGCAGATCTCCATAGGATTCATCCACGAAACCCGACACCAAAAGACACCTATGCACCCGGCCTCCCTGGGTGAGGTAACATGAGTCCTCCGGTGCTCCTGTGGGTATTAATTATCCAAGTGTCCTAGTTTAAAGTGGGTTTCTCCTAGTCCATCCTCAAGTGTCCTAAATCAACTAGTTTCTAACTTTTACGTTCCCATTGTATCCCTATGGTAACTTTTGTGTGTGTTTAGGCACTGCACATGCATCCCGTGGGCCTCCTGCTTCCTAACCTTTGGTAGTCCAGCGTAGCCCCAGCGATTCCCAAGGCCCTAGGCCTATTCACTATTCCTGAAGCAGTTCTTATACCACTTACTTAGTATATGGTTTGTGAGGCCCCTAGGGCATAACTGTATTTGTGCAACTTATAGTATGCTTATTGAGTAACTTGTGCTGTATATCGAACTCTGACCTCATAAAGAGTGCAGAGGGGTTGTGTTAGTAATAAATACATATTTATTTGATATATACCTTGTGTGGTGTCCTTTCATCTGGTATTCAAGGGGTTACATTTGGTAAAACAGCTGGCTTCACATGCTCTCTGAAGTTTTAGCATAAGACTGCTTTGTCCATGCTACCACTAGGATAGCTGGTCTATAAGGTTGACTTTACAACCATCATCATAAGGGTTGTTTGGACTGGTGCAGGGTGATCGCTAGAATAGTGAACACCATATACCAGGCCAACTTCTCACAAAGCATACATGTCACAACAGCATCATGCATAGCATTTCTTAAGAAAGGTCACGCTAGAAGGAACAGTTCCCTGGGAAGGGGTTAACTTAGGTACAGTTCTTCAATCACCAATTCAGTTCTTGGGCCTAGTTTAGTAGGCCTTTAATCACTTCTACCCTCATTCCAGGCTTTCAGGGCCAACAAGGTTAAAATAAGGCCTACAGGGCCCAGCTGCAGTCTCCTGTGGGGGAGGGGCATGCACGGGGCTGCCACTCCGATGTGGCCAGGCTCCTCAGCAGCCCCGCTATCCTAGATGCTTTCGCCCTCCCAGGGGGGTGTTACCTTTAGTTTTGGCCTCCATGAGGCCTTCGTCTCTAGGTCCTGGGCTGGTGGCAAGTCGGGGCCTCCCGCGCTCAGTGGAGGCCCCGCGTTGGTGGTGTGAGCCGGTCCCAGGCCTTCTAGTGTCTTCCTCGGCCGGGGACAAATGGGGATGCAGTAGTGCCGAGGCGCGCCCGCAGCCGCTAAGCCCAGCGTGGCTTGCGGGGGCGTGGCAGCCTCGACCAATGGCTGCGCGGCACTTGCGGGGGCATTGTCTATGACGTGGCCGGCACCCCATCAATTGACGGTGGCCGCGGCAGCTTCCAAGGCTCAGCGCGGCCTTCAGTAATACCGTGGCGGCCCTCCCAGGGTTCGGGGGCCACGGCGGTGGTCTCCAACAGCCCCTTCTCACCCCTTAGCGGGGCGGCGCCCACGCAGCCTCCCTCATGCTACTTGCCACTCAGCGCCCCTGGCACACATCGCTTCCTTCACTTCCCGGCAACCCGGGCTGCAGTGGTGACTTTCGGCAGGTAAACACGTTAGGGACACAGCGCCAGAGAGCCGATACTGACTGGGGCCAGTGAATCACGGGTTGGCCTCCCGCGGGGGCAAAGGCAACGTCAGCAGTAGAGCACTTTTTGGCACAGCGCTGGGGGTTAAGGCCAGTCTCTACAACACAGCGCTTAGCAGGCAGAACCGAGTATGACCTTGGGGCATCCAGCAGTAGCCTTCAGCAGTTCTGCGCTAGGTGGGCATACAGCGCTTCAGGTGCATAGCACGGGGGGCACAGCACTTGGAGATTAAAGCACCAGCAGCACAGTTCTATCAGGAAAGAGCTTAGGTGGTGCAGCGCTGTTTACCTGGTTGATCCCCCCAGCAGTGCTCTCAGCAGGCAGTCCACTTCTTCTTGACAGCGCTGGATGGAAGTAGTGCCATTCTTGGTGGGGGAATGAATGGCAGGTCTCAGTGTAGGTCCTTAGGTAAGGAAGGGGGTTGAGTTGGTGGGCTTCAGAGGCAGGATGGTTCCCTGCAACACACTGGAGGTGGTTCCCTGGGTCCCCCCTTATCTAACTTAGGAGCAGCAGGGCCTAAGCTCAGTCAGTCCCAGTAGTGTAGGTTCCTCCCCTAGGCCCAACCATCTATACTCCTACAGAGGTTCCCCCAGGCCCACTGGTGCCCCAACTGACAGTCAGGTTTCCCTCCTTTACTCTTATACCTCTAGGTCAGGTGACCCTCCTCTAAAGGCGGCAAAGCGTAACCCCTCCCAAGGCTGGAAGGTTCCAAGAGCTTCCACACTTTAGGCTATGGAACAAAAAGGCGGGATGGCAGTGATACTGTATCAGAATGTCCCAGCCTGCTCCTAACTACTAGTGCATGTATTCAAAGGCCACTCCGCAGTAGCAGGGGCCTGTGGCAGCAATGTTGTTGGGAGAGAGCACCTGCACCTCAGCACTGTTTGGCAGTGGCTTGGTGCCCAGAGACCTAGGTTCAACAAAAGACGGTGGCAAAAATAAGGTGAGAAGGAGAAAAAAAACTGGGTAAGACCACCCTAGGGCTGACAGGTCTAACACAAGCTCTAGTGTTAAGCCGACTGGACTACTGCAAGGCTTTGTTGGTTTCTGCCAACGAGGCCTCCCTGGAAAAATTGTAAGTAGTCCAGAACACCGTGGCCCGATTAGTAGCAAATCCCCCTCCCCCCGAACAGCCTCAATACCACTTCTAAACAAACTCCACTGACTCCCAGTGAGAAAACGAGTGGCATTTAAGATCTCTTAACGGACTGGGACCCCCTTACCTGTCCAACAATGTATCAAGGTACACACCCTCTAGGTCTCTTTGGTCAGGATCCAAGTCACTTCTCTGCATCCCGAGAATCAAAAAAGCTTGCACGGATGGAAGGGCCTTTACACATTGTGCCCCTCCTCTCTGGAACGAACTTCCCTGCCAACCATGCGAATGACAGAACCTCCTAATCAATCAATCAATCACAAGATTTGTAAAGCGCACTACTTACCTGCAAGGGTCTCAAGGCGCTGAGGGAGAGGAGGAGGGGTTGCCGCTACTGGTCGAATAGCCAGGTCTTGAGTCATCTCCTGAAGGTCAGCAGATCTTGGGTCTGTCGTAGGTTGAGGGGAAGGGTGTTCTTCCTACAATGTTCCTACAATATCCTACATTTTAGAAAACTGTTAGGTACGTCTGTCTGGCTGTAGCACGCTGCCCCAGCACGGAGATACCCCTGTTGGGGTGATTCGGGCGCTATATAATGTTATAAATATCAAATATTACTCAGGTTAGACACCTGTTTCAGTCTGGAGATGTCTCGGAGTTTGCCGGCTAGCTTTAAAGTTTCTGTACTTCTGGGAAATCATGCCTGATCAAGTACTTTCTTGTTTGCTGGTTGTATTGTAGTGCAGAGCATCTTAGAGAAATATGTTATTGTAGAAAGAAACCTGCCGGATAAGGTAGATTTGTGCGGACCTCAAGCTACTCATTTGTATCGTTTTTTGCAATGTAGACCATGTGAACAGGATATGCAAGGCACAAAGATGTGTGCCTAGACTCTAGAGACATCCCCTTATGTACAGAAGTAAGGGAACTGAGGAATCACATTTTGAAAACCATCACTCTAGAAATTCTATCCTCTGAAGAGTGATGCTTAGGACGTCCTCAAACTATCTGTCCATTTGTATGCCAAGGTTTTGTGGATCCTTTTGTTGTGGCTCCAATCTGAAACACGAAAGAAGACCTGTATAGCCATACTGAAATGGACCTTGGTATGGATAAAATTGGTTGCAAAATGTTTTGTCTTCATTAGCGGTCCTGAAAGAGATATTTAAGCAATGTTATAGATGTTGCCAATGACTTAGAAAAGCAAGTGACAGCCGAACATATTGAGGAAGCTCCTCCTTGAAGAAAAAAGCAGGGTAATGTTTGTGACCTCCAAAGGCTAAACTGCGTTGAAGCTTTAGCAGCGTGTTATCCATAGTTGGGAATCACATGATAGCCGAACTGTGAAAGTGGTACTGAAATCATGCAACTGGAAAAAAAAAGTGCAGGATTGTGGCCATGGGCATCCTGTAAGTCCAGCCATGTCCTCTAGGCTGCGTTGTTTAGAAAAACAATAGATGTGTACAATAGAAAAAACATATGTGAGGCCTTAGGCTCACGTGACCTGAGGCTTGTGTGTTTTTTTCCTTTTTCACAGCAGGAGTAGAAATCCACTGGTCTATGGGAATATGGAACGCTCTGTCCAGTTCCTTGCCACAGATGATGAGGGCTCCTTTCTTGACTATTGATAAAAGGAAAGGAGAAGGGGAAGATTAACTGAAACTAGGGAAACTGCAGGGAATGGCGTATGCAACCAACATAATACCTTTTGGACTGAATTTTTCTTTATCACGAGGTTGGCGATATTGCTTGCCTGCCCCTGTCCCTAGGCCAGAAATGTAGCCTTTTTGATCGACAAAGTTCCTAACACTTGCCTCCCAAGTCAACCAGGTATCTTCTGTTTGCTTCCACATGCTGAAAGTCCTGCGTAAGATCCTTCCATTTATCCCCTTCTCACTAAGGAAAACTGTAATCGCAGCCTTAGTCCTGTCAAGGATAGATTACTGCAATGCACTATACTTAGGGGCAGGGGTAGGGCAGCTCTCTAAGCTCCAATCACTACAAAATGTGACTGCAAGAGTACTGCTCGATCTGCCCACACATCAAGACATCATACAATGTCCACAAGTATAAAACATCTCCATTGGCTTCCTGTTAGACAGAGAATAGAATTTAGGGCTCTCTGTTTAGTCCATAGTGCAGACGACATTCAATTACTATTTCCCTGCTATATGCCATCACGCTGTCTCAGGTCAGCCAATACTGGACTGGTCCTTGTCCCCAAGACCAGAAAAGTTAGATGGGGAGGAAAAGGATTCTCAGCCCAAGCGGCTAAAACTGTGGAACTCCCTTCCCACTCATTTGAGACTACAGTCCAGCAGGACCCTCTTCAGAAAACTGATAAAAACACAGCTTTTCTCTATACTTTAGACTCGGCAGAGCATGGACTACACCTACCTTAGCGCCAAGACTGCAAGGCAATAGTGCACTTAATAAATATTCAGTAAATCAGCCAATGGGCTTTTGAGACAGAAACAAAGGAAATTCTGCGATGGGAGATAATCTCTCCCATATGAAGAGAAAAAGAATGCTCGTGTACGTTACAAAGGAACCCTTTATGTGAAAGGTGGCAAGTGATGCGGCCGTGACTACTATCTTGTATGGTTTGGAAAGTATTGCCCAGGATTGTGGGTTGCAGTACGCAAAAGATGTTTAAGGCTTTGCCTACCAATTCAATGTTGCTGACAATGCCAGATGATGGAACGCTGTGTAAGCGATAACTACTGCACAAACAATAAGATCATTGGATGTGCTTTATAAGAATTCTTATAGTTTCCTAAGTTTATCTTGGGCCAATAAAACTATTAGTGTGCCCATGTGCGATGACAATAGTTGGTCAGTAGAACCAAAATTGGAAAAAGAAATAACCAAATGGAGGCTGATAACCCTGATTGCAAAGAACGTTTTGAGACAGTGTCTAGGTAAGTATCCCTACAATCTGGTGTTGCGTCGGGTGTCCGCTGAACCACTTGGGTAACCAGAAATTGCGGCAATGCAGCTACAACCGTGGCTAGGTTCCGCAGCATTGTCATGCCTTTTCCCCAAACATAATGCACTGGCGGAATAAAATACTTAGACTTCTTAATAGAAGTTATCTAAGAAACAATATATATATTATTTTTAATTTGTTTATTGAGTTTTTCAAAATACATAACAGTCAGCATATATCTCATTTGGAGTATACATTGCAAACATATAGCCATCCGAAGTTCGAAAAACAACAAACCTAATACCTTGCCTCGCCTCTAACTTCTCCACATATTATCGATATACAGGGGGTGTACATTAGCAATAATGTAAATCCAAATTAATCAGTCATTCGGGGTTGAAGGAAGATAAAGACATTACTTGTCGTACACAATCAATAGTGTGGAATATCAGTGTAGAGATACAATACATAGACATGTTCATGGATGTAATAGCGGCACAGTCAGTACTAGCCCATTAAACACTTAGGGCCTTATTTATGAAGGCCTTGCGCCGCCAATGCGTCACTTTTAACATGGGAAAAAGTGACGCACCGGTGGCGCAAGGCCTTCATAAATAAGGCCCTTAGGAAGAGGGTAATCAGCTATCTCTGTCATACTATATCTATTCCGACACTTCATCACTAGCCGGATCGATCGTGTCTTGTGGGGAGGCCGCCCTTGCGGTGGACCATTGTATAAACGGCTCCCATATGTCTTTGGGTCGTGATGTCGGTGGCATGAGCTGCCAATAAATGCCAAGTTGAGTGTGGCCGTCTGATAGCCATTCGGCAAGGGTGGGTATTCTTTTCCTGCCCCACTTAAGAGCAATTTGCCTATGCGCGTAGAGCAATAAGAGAGCGTGCAGTTTTCGCTGGCGGGGTAATGTGTTCTGCACCTGCCCAAGTAGCCCCAGGTGTGGAGATGTCCCATCAGCACGTCCAACTATCTAGTTTACTGCCATGAAGACGTCTTTCCAGTTATTTAAGAGCCACGGGCAGTCCCATGCTAGTAGGCTATCCCTTTATTAAATTAATACCAGGAACTGCTGTACTTCCTTTTAAACTTGCACTTTCTATCGTGGGCTTAATGGTTGGCCCCTTTCTTTTTCACACTTAAGAACCCAATGATGAGAATAAACACCTACGTGTTTGGTGTTTGAGGTTTTTTTTCCCATCTCTTGTCTCATCTCACCTTCTCTCCCCGCTGTGCCTTTTCATGACCCTTTTTCTCCTCCTGGCAAGACTGTGTTTCTGGGGGGTCAATAGAGGGGTAGTGTTTTTAAAAAAATCTTGACGCTCTTATGTTGTTTTGGAATAGTCCCATGCTATATTCAGAAAGGAGGTAGGTGTGTGCCCACATCTCCAACATCCTTCATCCTTCCGTAGTTTCATTTTGTAAAGACTAACTGGAGTTCTGTAGTACCGATGTAAGAATTTAAAATGTATTAGTCGGAGTTTGTAATTGGGGGACAATTCCGTCATTTGTTTGCAACAGTAGTCCCATTGCTCCTCCGTCAGGGGAGGGTCTAATTCATTATTCCATAGCTGCAAGGATCTAGGTGTATAATGGGGGCTTGGTCCTGCATGGTGGCGTATAGTCGAGTAACTAGTTTACGTGGGGATGCCTTTGCTAAAATGTTTTCTAATGCGTTCAGCGTCGGAGGGGCCTGTGGAAAGCCCTCCCAGAGCGCGCGGCAGGCTGCTTTCAATTTGTGGTAAGTAAACCTTTCAGTGAATGACAATGCCTGATCTGTCGTGTCTGTGGATAGGAGCCTGAAAGTGCCTTCTGGGTGTAAATCTGCAAAAGTCAGCCCTTGTGTGCCTCCTATCTCTACTACCCTCCCTCCCTGTTCCAGACACGGTAGTGTGGGGTTATCTCGCAGAGGCATGGATGATGCGTACAGAAGAGGGACACCTGCACGTTTCTGGAGTTCCCGCCAGACCCACCTTAGCATGTCAGCAGTGTCAATATCCTGTCTGGGCCTCGGTGCTCTTTTGTAGAGTGCTACCTTCAGGGGGATGGGTGCAACCGCATCTATCTCCACCGCTACATGTGGTTGATACGGAGTCGGGTAGACCCAGAAGTGAAGGAATTGTGCCTGCGCACAAAGCGCATACAGCTGCATGTCCGGTGCTCCAAGGCCTTCTTGCTTAAGCGGGACCGTTAGGAGATCCCAAGACACTCTCGCCTGTCCACTTGTCCATACCAAAGTGAGTAGCTGGGTTCTAAGGCTTTTATAAAAGTGCTGCGTGAGGGGGACAGGTACATTTGTGAATAAGTATAAAAATTTCGGCAGTATGACCATTTTTATCAATGCCACCTTGCCTGTAATGGATAGCGGTAGTTTAGACCATATAGCTACTTTCGTCTCCAGCCAGTCCATAGTCTGCCCAAAATTCAAGCTCCATATATCTTGCAGACTACGGCTGAGCCACACCCCCAGATATTTTACTTCATCTGCCTCCCAGCGCAGTGGATATTCCGATTCAACCTCAAGGGTTCCTTCCGTCAACAGAAATATGACAGATTTCTTCCAGTTAATGGTGATGCCAGAAATACCGCCAAAGTTAATGAATTCGCGGAGCACTGGATGTAAGTTTTCTGAGGGGTTGAGGATGTATCGAGTGACATCATCCACGTACATGGATATTAAAAGGCTTCTAGAACTGAAACCAATCCCTCTGGCCGTGTGGTGTTGCCACACCCTGGCCGCAAGTGGTTCCATTGCAATAGCAAACAAAAGGGGTGAAAGGGGACAGCCCTGCCTCGTTCCCCTAGTGATGTCAAAGCAGTTAGATATCAATCCATTTACACAAACTCGAGCTTGGGGCTTCTCATAAAGTAGCTTTATGCGAGTGATAAAAAGGGGGCTAAATCCCATGCGGACCAGAATTCTAAAAAGGTACGGCCATTCGAGTGAATCAAATGCTTTTGTTGCGTCTAGGAATATAGTAGCCGCCTTTGTGCTGGGATGCAGATAATGGAGGACAGAGAAGAGCGTTCGCAAGTTGTGTGAGGTTGCTCGCCCTGGAATGAACCCAGACTTTTCCGGGAAGGCCACCATCGGAAGGAGGGGCTGCAGACGGTTTGCCAGGAGCTTGGCATAGATCTTCACATCTACATTTATTAATGACAGAGGGCGGTATGAATCAAGTTCTTTCTCATCTTTGTCCGGTTTTAGCAGTGTCATTATTAGGGCCTCACGCATGGAGGGAGGGAGGATTCCAGATTCCAAAGCCTCATTGTACACTGCCAGCAGTGTCGGGGCTAGTTCTTCGCTATAAGTTTTGTAAAATGACGTCGTCAGGCCATCAGGCCCTGGGGCTTTATTTAACGGCAAACTCTTGATCACCTGCTTGATGTCTTCTGCATTTATGGGTAGGCCCATATACCGCCTGTGTGTGTCATTAAACCAAACCAGCCCTATAGAGTCTAGGAATGCGTGCAAGTTTTCCGATTGTGTCGATTGAGTGGCCGCGTAGAGGGAAGAGTAAAACGCAGCAAATTCCTTTAAGACCTCCTGCCCCGTGATCACCCCCCCTTTGGGTATGTTGATCGTGTGAATAAATGGAGCGGATTGAGATCGCCTGATTATGCCGGCAAGTGTGCGACCTGGTCTGTCCCCCTCTCCATAACGCCTAGCCCTGGCATGCTCCCCTAGAAATTTCAATTCCCTCTTAGCTTCCTCAGCAAATTCCAGTAGCTTACTCTTGAGTTCCGCTGCCAGCGCCGGGTTAGCCCCAGAACAGAAGCGTGTGTCTAAGTCTCTGATCTGCTGTTCAAGCTGCGCCAGTGTCCCCCGCCGTGCTTTCAGAACACCTGCCTGCCGAGCTATACATTTCCCCCGGATTACTACCTTGACGGTATCCCACAAAATGGCTTCCGTTGGGACCGTACCAGAGTTAAGTTCAAAGTATTCAATGGTGTCTTTTCTGATTTCTTCCTTAAAGGCCTCCTCAAGCAGTGCATGAGGTGGTAGCGGCCAGCTAAAGGCACGTGTCGGTGCATCTGGAAGCGTCAGTGTAAGTAAGCAGGGTGCGTGATCTGAGAGGGAGCGTGCCAGGTGTGAAATGTCTACCACCCAGGATGCCACATCTGAGGACACCAACCAGAAATCCAACCGTGACCACGCATCATGTTGGGCCGATATACATGTCCCCTCTCGCTGTAAGGGGTGCCTATCTCTCCAAATGTCCACCAATGTACCCTCAGAGATCAGGTCTCGTAACGCTAATCCTGCCTACGGGTGCAGTGGGTGCGGTGAGCCCCGCCTGTCCAGGTGATCATTTAGCACAGCATTGAACCCCCCCCCCCATATTATTGTATGACATTGCGTAACTACTATCCGGGACCAGACCTCCCTGAAGAACTCTGGGGCGCCAATACCACCTGCTTGCCTCCCAGGAGACCCTGTAGAACAACATACCTCCCCTCCGGATCTGTATGTGCCGCAATTTCTTTCCAATCAAGACCTCTACGGAACAGTATAGCCACACCTCGAGCGTAATTTGAGTAGATTGCAGAGTACACCTTCGCCCATCTGGCGTGTCTATGTTTAGGGGAGGGCGTAACATTCAGATGGGTCTTTTGTAAAAAACATATGTCAATATTGTGCCGTGTCAAATATGCATGCATCAACCTGGCTTTCCTGTTATCATTTAGGCCTCTGATATTCCATGTTAACACATTAACCTTCACTTTTTGCATGGTATTAGTAACCCAGTTGTGACCTTGTGTACGTCCCTCCCTGAAACATCACTCCAACCCCCCAATCAGGTTGTGTTAAACCCTCCCTCCATTCTCTATAAAAAGATTTTGAAGTGAACATAGGGAAACTTCCCATGAGGGCGTGGATTCGCTGGCATACACCCCTGTAGACACAGGGTGGCAGGGGGGGTTTAAAGGCTCATCCACGTTATCAATACATACAACAAGAATGAAAACCTAGAATGTTGCCCCAAGCAGCAATTACCAAACTAGTGATACACGTGGCAGCTCCATGTACATTTTATCAATATATGATAAACCATTTAGAATAGTGACATATCTCTCTAACGTTGAGAAAAGGAAGTATAATAGAAAAAAACAAAAAGGCAACAACACAGATAGGAAATCAGTCATTGTCACTTAAACGATCGTTCCCCTTGTCTCCACTCGTTCTCGCCACCCTCGCGCCTGGCTTGGACTTACATACATGTTTGGTGAATTTGATGGCTGGTTTTGCATCTACAAAAAAGTGGGCTGAGCCATCATGGGAGACCTTGAGTTTAGCCGGGTATAAAAGGGAGTAGGGAATTTCTGCTTGCCGCAAGAGACGCTTGGCTGGGAGAACCTCCTTTCTTGCCGCTTGTACAAGGGGGGTCAAGTCAGGATAGAAGGAGATGGTGTTCCCTTTATGAGTTATCTGCCCTTTTTCCCTCGCTAGGCGCAGAATCCGGTCCCTGTCCTGATAATTCAACAGATTGCCCAGGATGGGCCTTGGTGTACCTCCTACCTGCGGCTTTGGTCCGAGAGCTCTGTGTGCCAGTTCAACCACGAACACCGGGGAAAAAGGGGGATCGAATAGTTCATGTAGGAGATCAGTGATGTATACCTACATTTTAGTGATAGCTGTGGTTTCAGGAATTTCCGTGACACAGAGGTTGTTGCGCCTCGAACACGCTTCCAAATCATCATTCTTTTCTCTAATCAGGGACAGCATTTTATCCATCTGTAAAAGTTGCTCCTTAGTGTCAGCTCTAAATTCGTGAAATTCAGTCTGCCGATTTTCCAGGCAATCCAGACGTGTTTCGTGAGTGACCACCTGTGTTTTGACCGAGTCTAATTGAGATGTCAGAGTGTCCAACTTGGCGTCTATGTTTTGCAGACTAGACCGAACCTCCCGCATCAAGTTCGGATGTCCTCACCTTGGTCGTCAGCAGAATCTGCTTGGCTCGCATCTCCCGAAGCTCCAGGTTGTTGCTCCGGCTGTCTGGCCGGTCGCCTGTTCGCGAAAGTGATTTTCGATTGGCGGGTGTCCGTCTTGCCCATTTCGTCTGTGGTCTGCAGAGCCACGAGGCCAGGTCAGCAGGATAATTTTCGCCACTGGGTGTAGGGACCAGGATTTTGACCTATACCAGTGCTTTTCCACAAGCGTCTGTTGTATGTTCTCCGACCTCCAGCAACTTGGATTGGCCTAGTTTCCTTGCACTAGTACCGGTTAGCAGCTTAATCGCATGTCTCGTGGCGTGGATGATATGCGCATCCAAATAGGCGCAGCCGGCCTCTAAGTCTAGCGCTCACGGCCTCCTAGTCACCTCCCCTCAACAGTGCAGCCTGGGCAGGGTGTTTTATTATGGCACGGGCACTTGGTCAAGCAGGTCTTCCAGCAGCTAAGCCAGAGGAGTGGTAGAGTGGGGTCCTCTCACCGCGCACCCCACCCGCAAGCTTCACTCCGCATCTGCAGTTAAGAGGCAAAACGGTGGGCCTAGGTTGTCCAGCCTCGGAACGCTCGCAGTCACCCCAGTGGTTTCGCCGCCACTCACACTCCAAAACATTTCGTTACTCAAGTGGCAGGTAAGTTGCGGCGGACCGTCGGCCCTCTCTTAACAGCGTCTCAGGGGCAAGCGGGTTTGCGCCGATCGTTTCACCCCGACCTCCCAGAAAAATTGAAGGGGAAAGCCAGATTGCAGACCAATGTCACCATTAATATACTTGCGAGAAGTGCGGACAGAGTCCAGCGCGGTCGGCGGGCGCCAAGTGTCTATTGTTCGGCCATGCACCGTCTACCCTCGCTCCTGCAGCCGCTAGCGATGGCGCCGGGTACCTGGCAATACACGAAGTTCAGCAGAAGCGGTCAAAGAAGGGCGTCCGACGCCTCTGGTCGTCAGCACAGGTGGAGAACGCCGCCACATCCGATCCCCATCTCCGCAGCGTCTCCACCAGCAGCAACACGAGACTGACACCCACGCGCGGTCGGGCCTGCACAGCCGCGGGGTCGATTTTAGTGTCCGCCGGGGCTCCGCGACCACGCCTCCAGGCACGCGCGGCGCTCAGCTCCCGGGCCGCATCGAAAGGATCTCAGCGTGCCTTCCGAAGCACCTCCCGGAGAACTCCCTCGACCGTCTGTGGCACGGTGCTGCGATGTGTCAGGGCAGTGTAGATAGGACTTCGTTTTGGCCCTGGAATCAGGATTATTGCAGGATTTTTCCCCCCTAACCGGCGGAGCTCGCTAAGAAGCGGCCATTTTGCTGCTCAGTTGGCCACGCCCCCACCCATTTAAGAAACAATATATTAGCTTGGCAGTAATTGCAGTTGGAATGTCCTGGGGGTTGCTTACAGGAGGTTGCTTAGAAAGTCGTGAATCTTGTGTTGGCGGCGAATACAGTGTGGACCCAGTGTGAGATAGTGGGAAGAAAGCTGTAGCCTTCCAGAGTCAATGGATGATTGATATATTATGATGACGTAGGATCCTCCTTTGTAGAGTACAGAATACCAAAAGGTATCATTGGTGGGACCACAGCTGCTGGGAAGAAACTTTGATAGTTGAGGTGCATACATTTTGTATCAGTTTAATGTCTGAGGGAAAAAGCAAAAAAAAAGTTTTCTTTAAAATTTCATAATTATGAAGGTTATACCCATGCCTTTGGAACCTACATAGAGGTATGCAGATGGATATACAGTATACAGTATTTGGGGATTAGCACTCCCAATAAGGTGTGAATAGCTTCACCTTCGGAGAACCACCATGCTTCCACTAAATTGTATGGCGTCAACAAGGCTGTGCACGATCATTGACAACTCGCCATCGACGATGCTTGCCTTCGGGACACCGCCGCCAACCCTTCATCAATGAAGACAAGTCTTCAACAAAGCCGCCGACCACAGCCATGAATGAGCGCCTTAGATAACGTCCTCGACAACGACTGTCTGCGACGATTGGAGGAAGTAAGTATTTAGGGCCGCATGCATCAAGCAAAATACTGGTCGCAAACGGGACAATTCTTTGCGATAGGTATTTTGTCATTTGGGATGCATCAACCCAAAAGCAATTAGCAAAATAGGTAATCGCAAAATTTGCGATTCCCTAATTGGCAAATGCAGTTAAAGAATCGCAAATTGCGATTCCCTAAATGCGATGCATTATGCATTTGCAAATTACGTTTTCGCAATTTGGAATTGCAAAATACCATCAACTTCAAGTTGATGGTAATTTGCAATTCCTTTGAAAAATGCAAACAAATGTATTTTTCAAAGTGCATGGTGGTGCATACACATGCCCTTAGGGCATGTGTGTGCACTATACTTACTTTTATGGGGGTGCATCAGGGTGGCCTTTTGGCCCCTTGCACCCTTGAAATTGCATGCGCAATTTGTGAGTACCCATTTGGTACTCGCAAATTGCAAATGCAATCCCATTCATTCCTATGAGCCTCTAGGCCCATGGAAATTAATGGGAAGCCATTCTTTAAGAGCAAATCGCAATTTGCGATTCTCTGTTAAGGAATATGTAGGAATCACAATTTTTTATGCAAAACCTACATGCATAGGTAATTGTGACTCCTTAATAGTGATTGCTTAATAATCGCTGTTAAGGACTCACAATTCCTACCTTTGATGCATGTGCCCCTTAAATCTCTGACCGATGTTAAACATCGAGGGAGCGTGGACTGTTCATGTTCAGTAAGGGCCACCGTTGACAGATATTAGTGTCAAGGAAAACCCCGTCAACGGGATAGATGGAGTTTCAGCTAGGCTGACAACATTGAGGATACGGTGATGCCTTCGTCGATGCCGTAAATGACGTCATTGCCGTGATCGATGCTGTGAAGGCCTTGCTGTCAATCTATGAAGCCTTAGGAAGAGCAAACTCCATGTAAAATAGTAGGAGTTACAGGCTCTGCCAGTTAAGTTCCTGAAGAGAGGGTTTTTCGTTTCTCCCTTAAACTGTCCTTCTGAGACCCAATATGAGTCTTTTTAAGGACGTTTGAGAGCTTCTGGAGTACCTTGCTCCTTTGACGTTTGGCTCATTTCAAAGCTTCATAGGGTTACATTCTTTAGACGCCATAAAAGGAGCCTTCCCTCTTACCTTATAATGAGGGTAGAGGCAAATAATGTAATCCTAGCAAGGAATATCTATATGCAAACAAATATTTTCCAGAACCGCCACAGGGTCAGAAAGCCCTTTCCTTTTAAGAGCGTTAGTCACTGTAATAATTAAATGCATTTTTTAAAATTACTAGTTGGTAAATAGATGAGAAGAGCTCTCAGATTCCCTTCACACGAAGTGCAGTAAAAAATCTGAGGGATTCATCCTCTGTTGGGAGTGTTCTAGAGGTACTATTATCTGTTCGGTTGAGTAAAAATGTGGTCCTTTTTAGGTCTCGCCCTGCGATTGCAGGCCAAAGGCCTGCTGTCGCAGAGCGAGACTATTGTTATCATTCCGGCTTTCAAGGACTCAAAGGGAGCCGGAGAGGACAACAGACTGTCACGCGCACGCAGCAGCAGCCTGCCGGGATCAGGTCGCGCGCATCAACACGCGCTCCGATTCCGGCAGGCTCTTCACAACACATGCACAACACACATACAGCCCCCCCCCACGCATACACACACACATACATACAGAACCCCCCCGCATACACACACGCATGCACACACATACACAGAGAACCCCCGGCGCTTACACACACATCCCTTACCTCGTCTCGGCGTCTTCGCGCTCCCTTGCCCCCGCTCCTCTGGTGCGAGCGCACCACTAGTTTCGATTCCCGCGTCGGCTCCTCTGTGGTGCGCGCGCACCACAGGTTTCTATTTAAACAGCCAATCAGGAGGCAGAACTCCCTTTAGACATGCTCCCTCTCTGGTCCGCTATCATTTTTTTCTTTTGCATAGTCTTGGCCTCGTTCCGAACCCGTAGTTGATAAGTCCCTATAGCTTTAGACGTGACTCATTTAGCTTACGATAGCTATGTGCGTCATTTCCTACTTGCTGTCGGAACCAATCCAACAGCTTGGTAGATGAAAGATTGAAAAGGCCTTGGATTGGAGGAATATGGCGAGGGCTCCCTGCACCCAAGGGTTACCCCCTGGCTTACGTGGTTCCTCCTGTGCTGCACTTTGTGTGCACAGCAGGAGAGCTTGCATTAGTATTGGCCATTTCAAAACTTTTTAGATGTATAGAAAACACCATTCTGTGCTCTTTTCCTCGATGCCGTTATATTGATGTCAAGTGAAAGTCAATAAAACCTCCAGAGTGTCCTTTCTGTGGCAGGGCTTTGAGACGTCGCTGTAACGCTCTGCTGGTGAGGCGATGCACTGAATGAAAAACCTCTTCGGTGGCTCCGCGGACGGGACGCAGCGTTCCTGGCCCCTGGAGCCTGTGCTTGCATTCCTCTGCTCCCCGGGCTGCTGGGGTTAATGCGCTGGCAGCCCATTGAAGTCTTTGCAGTCACCGCCATCTACCCCTGCGCAGTGCCCTGTCATGCGGCTGCTGCTCGCCCCTCCGCCCGCCCTCCCTCCTGCAGTCTGGGCTGCGCGGACCACCCCTTCCTCCACCCCCTCCCTTCCTCCACCCCCACCCCCCTACCCCGACGACTATGCATGAAATGCTCCGTTCCTGCGAGCGAGGGGGCTGGGGGCTCTGCTCACCGGGGCCCTGCTCTAAGAGGAGTTTGGCAAGCAGCACACTTGTAGCAGTAAAATGACACCATGCTTCTCTATTTTCTAATAAAATCCCCCGAGTGGGAGAGCAACAGGTGGGCGGAGGACACATGCTGGCATTTTGGAGCAGAAGGCAATACTATCCCTTATTGGCCCTCTGCCACTCCACTGTCTCCAATGCAGCCCCACCGCTGTCATTTTGCCCTACGGCATTACAGCCTGCTGCCGGGGGCTATACCAGCTGGTAAGGCCCTCTCCCCCAGTTATAGACCCAAACCACAAACGAGGGCCTTCAAAGAGGGCAAGCTTTACCGATTAGTGTGCCCTGGCGGATGAGGGCTACAATACTACTGGAACATTCCACCGTCTAAGGGTATAAAGTTTTACATTACACAGACGGAAACAGAACGAAAAACATTGGAATGTTGGCGCATGGGGTCCATATCCTCCGTTATTGGCCCTTTCCCTCTCCGCATGCCATCGTCCTTATATAAAAGATCCGAAAACGTGTATGTGCCTGTAAAAGTCATTACAACGCTATAAAGTGGTAATCATGTGAGTCACCTGACATTAACCGTCATTTCATTCGAAGGGCTTCACAGGATTTGAAAACAAAGTTGCTCTTGTACTTCCGTGTTGTGGGTCTGACTCCCTCCCCTGCTTGGCACTGACCACCCACCAAGGGTTAATTGCGCAGAGCGAATCGACATAAAGGTTTCCCAACCCGTCCCTGTCACACTTGCATGCTGTTGTGTGTCTCTTTGCAGCCTTTTTCCTCTCTCGTTGTCCTTAAATGGCCTAGCCACGCGCCGGACCTGGAAATGACCGAGGCACTCCCAGTTTAGTGTGCTGACTGTTTCCAGGGCCCACTAGCCTCTTGGAGGGAAGGGCCCCACATGTCAGGAACCCCCCAATATCTGAGGAGGCACATCTGCGACACACTGGACCCGGAAGGCTCCTTGGGCAGGCTCCCTGTCCCAAAATGTCCTCTCTTAGGCTTTGGTGAAGTGTCAGAAAGTAAAATGCAGACAGCAGCTCTGAAGACGGGGTGCATGTGAAGGTGAGGCCTAGCGCTAGAAGTCTGCAGGCCGGCTATCTTTGGGGGATTTGGGTGAGAGGTGCTCTGTGGAGAGCCTTGGGTTCCTTAGATACTCTATGGCTGTGGCCTTTTAAGTGTAGAAAACATGAAAAATATAAGGCGGTCAGAGAAAAGCTATTATTGAATGCATTATGTTTAAAATGTGCCTTTTGGTCTTGGAATATCATCCGTGATCTTAAACAGGCAACACTAATGTATTTTTGTCCTTGCCGAAATTTGCTTTCCTTTTGCTCACAACAGTAAAATAACAAGCATTGGCATAGCCAATAGGTCTCGCCTTTGGACCTTGTAAGTGTTTAACCACGCAACAGTTAATCTTGTTGCACCAAGGACATTGTGCTGCATAACTGAATACTTATAAGGTTCAAAAAGCGAGACCTATTGGCTATGCCAATGCTTGTTATAAAATGACATGGACATGCTATTGAAGTGATTTTCTTTGCATATAGAAGCCTATGTTAATATGATATACTGCTTTACTATGGTACCATGGGACTCCCACTTCGACAACGGGGAATGATTCAAGCATGGGAATCTATGAAAGATCCAATACTTGATAAGTGTATGTTACTGAAGTTATTACAAGTTCATTGTTTGAGAGGCCCTCTAGTGTATTGATGGTAATTGCCTATTCTTGTTCTTTTGGGTGCATTGCGTCTTCACAAAATCAGAGGTCCTGGTCCTGTGCACATACCCTGGCAGATCAGAGGGTCTCCAGTTATTGCGGTGCTGCACAGTTGCTGGCCAGAACCAGTACAGCAAGTCTCTCTTTTCGTATTTTGTTGCAACCCCGCTAGCCCCCAAGGGGCACGCTTTGTTTAGGGAGAGACTATCCCTTGAACAAGCCCAGTCCTGTGGGGATAGGAGGTCTAGCATCAGTTCCATTATCGTCTCTGCAGTTGGAACCAGGTGAGTGCATGACATAAGATAACAATTGAATAATTAAACAATTGACATCATTATAACTAAATGAAATATTTAATTTACAATACAATAATTAATTTACAAAAAAATAAATTAATTATAATTTAAATTACTTCCCACCCTATTCCCCTACATTCCGAACAACCCCGCTACTACATTATAAATTATTTAATCAATAAAAAGAAAATAACATTTTAAATTAGAAACTATATCATAAAAAAATTTATAACAATTATACTGACAATTCTAACACCTAAAATTGGTATTAGTAACAAATTACACAAAAACATAATGTTTGCAATCATATTTAAGTAAATGATATTAAATAAAACAATATCATTAAAAATAATATTATACCCAAAAAATCAAAATTCATAACAATGATATTCTGTGACTTGATATTTCTGCACTAACAATATTTTTATCACAATATTTTTGTATCACAGTATTAAAAATGCAATATTTTGTCCAAACATCCCTCAGGAAGGCTCTGGCCTTGCTGCTCATGGTGGCTTTGCTGGCAGCAGAAAGTGTTCTAGGATTTTACCAAACATATGTTACAAACAAAGTACACCTTCAGTTCTTGCTGTAGACATTTTACATTTTGCGCATATCATGGCACCAAGCATTCAGATACCAGGGCCCCCAATATATAGCATAACCTGAGACTGGTCAAAGATTCCCCTGAGCAGGATGTGCACCACAGTCTTGCGTAGCACATCTGTGGCTGTGAGGAAGAGATAGTCAATTCTGTACATACTTCAATACACCCCAGAGTGCTGAGTATGTTCAGTCACATTGAATGCCAAGTTCTCCGGACATCAAACAGGCCCAGGGAATCTACGCATTCAGCTAGCACGAAATCTGCTGTAGCCTCACTGTTCTAGCACTGGTCCAGAGCAGGATCCAACTGTATCTTAAAATCCTTGCTCACAATGGTAATTCCCTGAAGTAGGCTTGTGTGTGCGCTACAGCGATCCTTAAGAGAAGAGCGGTTTTAATGAGATGTAGGGGGATATTTGCACTAAGAAGGTTACAGTGTTCCCCTTCAATTGACCCTCCCATCACATATCTTACTCAAACGTCAGCTGTGTCCTGGGTGTCAAACATTGGGTAGGCTTTATGTTAGAGAATTGGAGCACCTCTAGAGCCCTTCATTTGCCCAGCATGAAACACTCTATTATAGCCATATTGGGCCAAGACAGGACATTGTCAACTGATCCAGCGGAAAACCAAGGGTTATACACATAAATATACACTAAGGCGCATACATATTCATCCAATTCTTCCCGGTAAACCTCTGGGGTGGTCAAGTTTTATAATTCACTCAAACATTGATTAGCTATTTCTATAGTTTTGGTACATAACTAATCATTCACAAATCAACTCACTTTCCTCTGGTTGAGGGACCATTAGTTGGGTTTTGTTGATTGTGATATTAACAGTAAAATACATTTTTATAAATCACAGTGAAATAACCACAGACTCTGGGTCAGATTCAGAAATGCTGAGCAGGTGATATTCGAGGTCCCATCATGTGGAAAGGGTCAACTACCAGTGGCCTACAGTAGGCACCTGGCCCCTGGCACCGTCTGTCAGATGTCCATGCCATGGACGATTGTAGATGTCCCACTTCCAGACCACCTCCTCCTTGAACTCTCAGGTGATCCGCAGGCGCAGCCAGAAGCCTAGTGTGTCACCTTAGAAGAACATTGTTTCCACTGGAGCATTTGTCCCACCACGTTCCAGGGCAGCACCCCCAGAGGTCACCACAGATAGAGGTCACCTATTCCCCCACTTGCTGGGCGGGGCAGCTCTGCATTGATGAAGAAGAGCAGTAGCACCATAACATGCTTGCTCTACTTTCACATGTAGGTGAACAGGGAAGGATGGGATGGCTCTATTCCACCACCCCACATGGCACCAGGGCCTGGTCTGATAGTATGGACAAACCTAACTTGCAGTGACGCATCATACAGGCAGAAAATCGGTCTCTTCCCCTCTGGCAGATCTGTGGAGCTGTCCACACCGATTATGTGGGAAGAGGTAATGAGCAGGGCAACATCCCTCACCAGGACACATTGGATGCCATCTTGGCAGTTACTGAGGAGACCTAAGAGAACCCCTTGAACTAAAAGCACCCACAATTAAGGTTCATCAATGTTAACATGCTTCAAGCAAATCAACACAAGATATCCATCAAAGTCAATGAATTGGAAACAGTCCAGGCTACAGAGCCATCTGTGCATGACTGGTAAAAGCAGATTGGGGACGTCTCTGAATGTGTTCCCCAATTGGGGCACAGAGAGACACAGATACACAGAAGACTACTCCATATGAAATAACCTGAGGATTTTAGATCTTCCAGAGAGAATCAAGAGTTAAAGTACGGAGATGCACTTTAAAGACTGGCACAGCATGGAAATTGCACCATATACTCTCTCCAATTTTTCTCTATGCAGCCGTGGGATGCACTATGTCCAGTGCTGGAGAAGATTACTCAATTATAGGGATCATGATCCCCTCATGGTGTGCCTGCAAGAAAGGATCTTATGAAGTTCAATGCAATAAGGTGTTTCTTTTCCCAGATTAAGGCACCAATACAACAGCAGCAACACTCTTTCCTAGAAATAAAATAGTCCTCAGGTCAGTGACCTTAAAATATAGGCTCCAAATTGCAGCCAAACCGAAAGTGCTAGGAGCAACTTGTTCACAATTTTGTACAGATGCTGAAAGAGCCATGGAGTGGGCTGATACTTTGGCAGTGCAATGCTATAATGTACTAGTAGACAATCAGACCATGCTAAAGGCAGAATATCAGGGCCCCTCTCAAACCAAGAAAAGCGCAAGCAATGACTGGACTTAAAGACACTCTGGCACAGGTCACTTTATTCTTGTTCAAATGAGTTGAGCTGGGATAGTCTGGAACTAGACTTGGGGGCCTTATGAAAATGTAAATGTTATTAAACGACAACACTCGGTTCTACATATAAACAGTCAGATAGATAAGTGCTGAGCCTGATTACAAAGGGGCTAATTTAATGAAGAGATCAAAAAGGGATTTTGGGACAGCAGGGTAGACCCGTGGTCAACATTGGCATTACATATAACCACATGGCATAATGGGGATGAATGAATATAAGTTTGTCATTTGGAATATTTTGAGGATTTGGTAACCTGATAAAGAGAGATATGCTGCATTGCATTCCTATCGCGATAGAGGGCAAATACACATTGCATGTTGACGAGAAGCGCATCTTTCCAAATCAGCTACCACGTTACAAAAATGGTGGAAAGGGCAACTGTTCTATACAACATATTCCTCATATATAAAAGGAACACTGCCCTGGGAGTGCTACTAATAGACCATCATAGTAAGTTAGATCCATACTGCATGCACGTCCTAGTGAAGGGTGGCCTGAATAGTATAGCCATAGCAAAAACTACAGTACTCAGAAAACTTGAGAAGTCACTTGACCTAACTGGCATATAGCATATATAGTTCAATTTTATTGTTTGATTAATAAAAATCATTACAATCCTCGTTTAAAAAATGAATAGATCACGCACTACAAAAGCATGCTCTCATTGAAAAACTTCATAAAAGTGATTTTAAAACCATTTCTTAGTTTCCCCCATGGGCAGGTCTTTTAATTTACTGGGTCTTGGGCAAGCGAATATGGGAGTTGAGGGCACGTTAGTGAATGTCCAGCCGCTATCAAACTTTTATTCTCAGTGATACTGCCATTTTTTTTTTCAATTAATGTCCTGGAGCTTTTTTCTTACTTCATTCATGAATTTAAGACCCCGACAGGCCAGGATTGAAGATGAACCTCCCAGCCAGCTTATTACCGCTTGCCGGCATGTTTTTATGTTCAGTTGGATCAAGATATCCCGTAGGTACTGTCTTCTTAGTGCCATGAGAGCTGGGCACACACAAAACAAATGAATTAGGGTTTCGTTGTAGTAACCGCACAGTCTGCATTGGGGGCTTTCTTCGTGGTATTTCCAGGTAGGCCTCAGGTCCTTGGAATAATGCAAACGCATTCGATAGTCTATGAAGATCTTTTTTAAATGTAGACTAAAATGGGTGGCTAGATAAGCCTGCGGTTTTTGATGGTGATAGGAGGAAATTACAGTCCAGGCATGGCGTCAGTTAGTCAATATTTTTTTGTCCTCTAATAGTGATTTTCCTTTTGCTGCAATGTTGGCTGTTTTACTAAAGTATGCGTGATCTATTTTTTTATTCCATACTTCTAGTAGTTCCAATTCGGACAGGCAGGTTCTCAAGTAAGTTGCCCACGAGTTTCTCGAAGGCTCGCTGTCCTCAGCATTTATTTCTTGCCAACAGGTGAGATTCATTGACTGGGCTGAGCGAAGTTTGTGACATAGTTTTACAAACCTTGTCATGGACCGAAATTTTTGATTTTGTAGTCCGAATTCTAGACGGACTTGAGTCACAGATGCTGATTTAGGTAATGTGAACACTGCTTTGTATATTTTGTTTTGTAGCTCGTTTAGTAATTTGGCCTCCCCTCTGAGCCATGTTACTAATCCATATGACAGTGTTGGAAGGATCTGTGCGGCCATTACTTTTAGGAGGTGAGTGTGGTTAGGGCCATCCATTTTTAGTTGAAGTTGCCAGTAAGCGTAAATTAACGTTTGTGACTTTGCTTTTATTGCCAAAGTGTGTTCTTTTTTTTAATTACCTTGCCCGAGAGTCACGCCTAGATACCGATAGGATTTCTGTTCTTCTAAAGCTGAGTTGTCAATTGTCCATTTGAATTTGATGTTCTTATGCTCCATTAGTCGCAATACTTTAGTTTTTTTCCCTGTTCAATTCCAGGTTTTCTTGATCTAAATAGGATTGAAGCTTATTTATTAAACGTTGTAGGCCTATTGGCATTTTACTTAATAGGATAATGTCGTCCGCATACCCCAGAATTGGAATTAGGATGTTGCCGAGTTTAGGAACGTCACTTTCGATTAATCCTAGGTTTCAGCCTAAGTCTGCCAGGTACACTTGACCTAACTGGTTCACACACATATCTGGCTAGAAAATATAACAGTGTGGGAGACATCTTGCTAAATACATCAAGACCACCACTGCAACTAATTTCAGTGATGAAAAAACGTGGAGGGATTTGCAACTTTGTCCGGCTGTTGGCAGTTGAAAATTGTCAGTAGCTGCCATTTGCATAACTGACCAGATCAAAATTTGCTTATTGCTCACACACGCATGATTTATACTCCAGATTGTCCATACATAAACAATATCAAGTAACACAGTCAAATATTTCTCTGAAATTGCAGAAGGGACAGGAGACTAGCAGAATGGGAAGCCTTCAAATTCTATCTCAGGGGTATGTTTATTACAATATCCCACAAAGTCAAGTCAGCACTTAATAATATAGTGAGTTAGCAGGAAAATTAAATTATAAACATAGAAATTATAGAAGTGGCAGATCAACAGGTGGAAATGGACTTTACTCACATTAGGGTGGCCTATAGAGCAGTGATTGATAAAATGCACGTGTTTGATGGTAGAAATTAGTTAGGCAGCATGCTGAAGAGAATAAGATGGCCCATCGTATGGTCTAAATGCTACACACTGGCAAAAAACACAGCCCTATACTGGCATTTAAAACTACTGATGATGGGCTAGTCAGTTCATCAAATGAAAAAACAAAGATATGCTAGCATACTACAGTAGTGGAGGTTGCACTTGACATGTACACAGCCAGGAACATGAGACATAAATAAGTGGGGTGGAGCTGTGAGTGATAATGGTAGAGCAGAAGACAGTACTCAACATATCTCTGACATAGAAGAAATCACAGCAGCAAATATGTCATGTCCTTTAGGATAGTCCCATCATGTACATAGCGATCACATACATTTTGTCCTATCCACACGAAAATAACGGTTTTACACAGGTGACCTTTTACCTAGTAGCTTGCTTCTGTCTCTTCGACACCAGCTCCCGGTACCATATCATAATCCATGTACCTGACGTACATAAACATGTCCCCAGGCACGGCAGATTTATTCAGTACAAGGGTCACCATGGACAACAGCCAGCTGTGCATGATCATTTTTGGTTAGAAAAGGAATGGCAATGGATAAGCAGTTGTTTTCAAAACATATCGATTCTAGAAGAAGTCCGGGAGTGACTACTTTAGTATAAAAGACCCTCACTCCCCCTTACAATTCAGAGGAGAATTCCTTCCAGGCTGGACTGAGGTTTTGCAGGCTGATCCTTCGACATGCAGCGAGCTGACAAAAAAACGATGGATTTGGGCCCAGATCTCTGTACTGGGGTGAATGTATGACATTGTTCTGCATTCTGTCCATCAACTGTTGTTTTGCATTTGTCACCCCGAGTTGGATCGGTATGCTCAGACGTGAGTCCCATGCTCTCCACACCACTGGAGTCAAGCTATCCTGGCTGAAGACGGCTGATAGCCAGAAACCGGTCCTAGGATGCTTGATTCCGGTCCAGGAAAGACATGGCTTGGCAGTTCGGGCTGGACTGTTCCCATGAGGCACAGGGTCAAGGCTGATTTGCATATGGCCATGTCTGAACTGGGGTGGTGTGGAGTGCAAAAAAACGACGGATTTAGGCCCAGATGACATTGTTCTGCATTATGTCCATCAACTGTTGTTTTGCATTTGTCACCCCGAGTTGGATGGGTATGCTCAGACGTGAGTCCCATGCACTCCACACCACTGGAGTCAAGCTATCCTGGCTGAAGGCGGCTCATAGCCAGAAACCGGTCCTAGGATGCTTGATTCCGGTCCAGGAAAGACATGGCTTGGCAGTTCGGGCTGGACTGTTCCCATGAGGCACAGGGTTAAGGCTGATTTGCATATGGCCATGTCTGAACTGGGGTGGTGTGGAGTGCAAAAAAACGTTGGATTTAGGCCCAGATCTCTGTACTGGGGTGAATGTATGACATTGTTCTGCATTCTGTCCATCAACTGTTGTTTTGTATTTGTCATCCCTTGCGGGGTGTCATCCTCGAGGCAGAGATGGGGTCCTTTATTCTAAACCATCAGGTGAGGAGTTGTTGATTCCCTGAGGGATTCTTGACTACACTTTAGTATTTACATACGCACATACCCATGCTTCATCTACATATTTAAGCTAGGTACATTTAGATAGGCTACGCATCGTAGGAGTTCGCCAATGCTATTGTTTTATATAATCGGCTTATATTTATATTTTTAGCACTATGGTAGAAATGTATCACCTGTTTAGGATATTAGTGCTAGCAATTACTTTTGTATGCTCCTGTCCTTTGATTGTGATAGCAAATATGTTTTACACAAGACTGATTCTTGACCAATAAGTAATTATTGAAACCGTTCCAATCGTCATACTGTGTGTATTCTGAGGAAAGTAAGCACGAGAGACTGAGCGAAAGATACTATACTCATCCTGTGGGGGTGTCCAGAGTCTGTCTGCACACCAAGCCTTCAGTTAAGGTCTTCCAAAACGCGCAGGTCCTGAGTAGGTCCTAAGAACTACACGACAATAGGTAGTTTTCAGCCAGAAACACATAATGTTGTGATGGCTTCACCTATGAGGTTTATAGCATGTATGGCTCTTTGCTGCCCCCCAGTACCCTATCTATGTTTCAAGTGGCCAGAGAATGTGGGGTGTTGCCAAAGTGAGCAAAAAAGCTAAAATAGTGGTTTTACTGAAACCAGTTTGGGATCTGCTAGAGTTGTCCTCATATAGTCTGCTATCAATGCTGGAACTGGATTGTAAAATTCTGGGTGAAGGACTTGCAGCTAGGATTTTGACACTGTTGCCTAAACTTTATACCTCAAAGAAATACAGTAGTTAATTTGAGGAGACTCTTCTATGTTACAAGAGAATGATCGTGTGATGACAATCTATTGGCTTCAATCAACATGAAGAAGGCGTTTGACGCCCTCAACTGGAATTATGTGTTCCCAGTCCTCCATGTCATATCTTTCTATGTGGATGATACAGTATTGAATCTTGGACAAGGGGGTGACAGGGATGCAGCCAACATTGATACACTTTGTAACCTTTTTTCAGGCCCCCATCACAAGGGATCTATATTGATTTCTATCACAGGTATAGCATTTTAGCTGGATATGGGAGATGGCTAGGAAGGTTAGGAAGTAAACCCTAACATTGTTCTTTGTTCCAATAGGTCTCCCTCCACACTGTTCCCTTCTCGTGTTCCCCTTCCCTTGCTTGATCATCTCAACTTTATTAGCTATAACAGCAAACAGAAGCTGGGCATATAGAGATTGGACCCTTTTGGCATTGCGCTGATTCCAAGGAGTTCATCTGGCTGACAGCTTTGCAGATATATCCGACTAATAGTGACAATGGACAAGTGATGTATATACCATCTGAAAATACTACCAGAGCTGGGCCTGCCGCATGAGGTTGTGGAGTAGCAGCTCTTAACTTTCCAATATCTGGATATACAAATCTATCATATAGATCAGGCCCTGATTAATGGGGAACATATCAGCAGCACTTTCAGGGCCCAAGCAATTGGCATGGAAGATGTTGCCTCTTTTGATTTGGGGCAAGATTTCTACCACCAAAATGGTAGTCCTGACCCATTTCATTAATTATTTCAGCTTTAACACATTATGTGTGCTGAGGTATCAATTAGTTACAATGGACACCATTCTGAAAGATAGACCATGGGGTAGTTATAGACATAAAGGGGCATATTTACAAGAAAGGTGGTGGAGTGAAGCATAGGCCTTCTTGGCTTAACACAGCGCTCTGCCACTTTGGAAACGCTGGGCTGCACCGTATTTACAGTGGCACACATAGAAGTTGCAACACATCATTTTTAAAATTGTTTATGTGCACGAAGGGACACCTTCCTGCAAATAAAGGTGTCACTTCCTGTACATAGACAAACATACATGGTGTTTTTCAGTTTCTATGTGTGCTGTACAATGCAGCACACATAGAAACAGAAAAAACAAGGAGATACACAGCATTTCTCCTCATTTCGCCATGTTAAAACCAGGGTTTTTTTTGGTCTTAATTTTGGTGCTGCCCCATATTTACACCACCCTATTAAATATGGGACAGCGTAAAAATCAATGGGTGTTGCGGCGGAACGCTACACACCCATTGCCCCCCCTTCACGCTAAGTATAGCGTGAAAGGGTGCCTTATTTACAAGGCAGCGTTAAGCCACCTTAAGTGGATTAACACTGCCTTGTAAATAAGGCAAAGCCCATATCGCCACAGGAACCTCAAAAAAGTGATGTTCCTGTGGCAATGGGGGGGTTGTAAATATTCCCCATAGTGTCCCTTAGCAAACTGCCATTCCTGAGTATGGGGGCCCATTTTGGAGCACTATTATCTGGCAGCACAGTTCCAACAGATGGCAAGATGAGTGCAGGACCCTAAAAGTCAAGAGAGCCATAAATTTATGGACTAGCAGGAGAAGATAGAGTTATGATACACATCTACTCAAAAACAGTAGAAGAGAAATCACTTACACTGCATGTGGCCAAGTACTCTGGAACAGGACCCTTCAACAAATGTTATGAAGATAGCCAATCAATCAATCAATCAATCAATCATCTTTATTCGGATACAGATACATAACCATAAAAGTACAAACAGAGAACAATATATGCAATAAAAAATGTCAGCGATAAAGGGGGCAATTAAAGTATCCAATTAAAACTGGTCCTCCAGTGATACAATGCACAAAATGATATAAGAAAACGAAATTCATCAGAATATTTATATACCAGAAATTATGAAATTTAAGGTTAAAAATAACGTAGTTCAGCAGGGGCACATAGAGTTATTAGTGCGCACCACCGCTTTCAGAAAAGAACTAACCCGAAAGGTTAGCTCATCGTCTTTCAAAGCAATGACCTTCCCATATGCTGCCTTGTAGTCAATCTCAGGTAAAACCTTAAAATATGGAATCAAAAACCTTTTGGTGAGTATTGAATAGTAACTACAGAAAAATAAAAAGTGCAGCATAGATTGTTTGTGTTGGCTATTGCATGACCATGACAAATGATCGAGGTTGGATATATAGCCCGCAGGGAATAAGAGCATGAATTTCATAGGTTCAGTCCTCAGTCGGAAAAGTAGGCCCCTTTCCCAACGACCAATAGGTTTTAATAAATAGCTGGAAGGTGCTCATGAAATATTCTCGATACGCATATATCTAGCGACAGACGTTTTCTTACTCTCTTTGTCAAATCTAGCATTTCTATTAGATGCGTAAAGAGCCATCTGGAGGGATTTCTTACTAATGGTACTGAGGTCTAAAGGGTTTGAGAATAAACATTAGTGGTTCACACTAATTAAACTATTGTGTACAGCAGCAAGCCAAGGTATTTCCATCCCCTTATCGCATATTATCTCCCTAGTAAGTTGGGCCGCGGGGTTTCTCCAAACTCTCAGTCAAAATAATGCTGGGTGAGCCTTAATATAATCTTCAATATAAGGCAAGTTAAGTTCACAATGACTGGCATATTTGGAGGAAGAAATAGGAGCGACCAGAATTTAAGGCAAAATCTGTTCTCTTCATACTGGATGCTGCCGCAATTAGTGTGGCCCCAAACGTCTGCACCATGGGTAGCAGTTGGTATGCATTGGAGTTTAAAAATGTTAGCTGTGGCAGATACAACCTCTGTATTCCTCGGCTTTGGTAAACCGAGTATCGTATTAGTAGATCTTGTAAAATTTCTCCTACAGTAAGCCACATGGTCAGCCTACAATCCATTTGAAGCAAATACCAACCCAAGCTATGGGAAAGTGCGAGTGCTTTGTAAACTATTTGAATCTAAAACAATTGATGTGTTAAAATACTTTTTCGATCCACACGCTATTAAAAAAGATTTTTTTAAATTAGTGCATAAATACAGAGCAGCCATAAAATCTACGAAACGCCGCACCAAAATGCGGAGAGCTTTTGAGGTGCGGCCCATCAGCACCACATCATCGGCGTATAACAGGGTGGGGAGTTTGTTGCCATTGATGCAGGGAACATCGTGGGTGAGAGTTACCAAAGACTTATTCAAATCATTGATATACAAGATATATAGGAGAGGGGCCAGGACACAGCCCTGCCTGACCTCTCTACCCACTTCAATGTCTTTTGATACCTCACCATCCCTGCTAATACGCACCCGGGTGTGTAGGTCTTTGTGCAAATGGGCTAAAAGATGTGTGAGGAACTCGTCCAGAACATAGTTTAAAAGAGTAGTCCAAAGCTGTGACCTAATGACAAAGTCGAAGGCCGAGGTGAAATCCAGAAATGCTGGATATATAGGTGTTTTCTTAGCAACATTGTATTTAACGATAATCAAGTTGAGGTTGAGGCACTGCTCAACAGTGTCAATGTTGCTTCTGAACCGCAACTGTCAAGGGTGTAGGATCTGAGCTTCCTCAGCCCATGACCTGATGTTGTTATACAGAACACTCCCCAAAATTTTCAACGTATTATCAATAAGGGTGATCACCCTGTAACAACTTGGGTTTGAACGGTCCCCCTTTTTAAAAATCGGAACGATAATACAAGTGGACCAAGTATTAGGTATAATGGAATTTGTTAGATTATTAAAAACATTCAACAGTCGGGGCCCCCAAAAGTCCGGATAACTTTTAATAAGATCGATGGGCAAGCCATCAGGGCCTGGGGCTTTGCATCCCAGGCTCTGATCAATAGCATCCACTACTTCCGGTAACTTAATCAGGACCCTAGTAGTTATAGCATATTCGTTCATAGCTATAAATGAGGCTGGGGCAGAATAGATCTTCATAAAGTGTGCTTCCCAGAACTCACTAGAGATATTGCAACTAATTGTAGACATGGGATGTCCCAAGGACCTCATGTCTTTAACAGCTGACCAAAAATCCTTACAATTTTTTAACAAGCAATCCCGAGCAAGGTTATCCCAGTGCTCTCTTATAATTTCCTCATTTCTAGTTGCAATAGCTAGTTTATAGCGTAGTCTGAGTGATTTGATAAGCGAGCTATCTCTAGGTTTAATAACGAGCGCCCTTCGGAGCGCTCTATTAGCTGCAGAACAGTCAGCGTTAAACCAGCCTGGGTCTGAATACATTTTCTTAATGGGCCTAGACAACAGAGTTTTGACGCCCCTACAAAGCTGCGTGAAAGCGTCAACAGCCTCAGAATTATGGGCCAGATGTAGGTAGGCTTTTACCGGTAAAAGCCTTTTCCTATGTAGGGGGCTTTTTTACAGATTCGGTAAATAACAAATCGTTATTTACCGATTTGGTATTTACCGAAGCATCATTTACCGATTCGGTATTTACCGAATCGGTAAATGAGATGTAGGAAGCACTGTAAACCGTGCTTCTGGGTTTTAAGAATTCGTTATTTACCACCAACTATTAGTTAGTGGTAAATAGGGAATTCCTATGTAAATGCATAAATGTGCATTTACACCTGTGCCATGTGACAGACATACAAGCCCTTAGGGCATGTATGTATGCCACATGTGCACACCAACACTAATCAGGGGTGCAACAGGGTGTCAAAGTGACACCCTGCCACCCTTGACTTTTTCCCAATTTTACCGAATCGGTAATTACCGATTCGGTAATTGCCATTCATTCCTATGGGCCTCTAGGCCCATAGGAATGAATGGCAAATACCGAATCGGTAATTACCGATTCGGTAAATACCGAATCTTAACGATTCAGATTTTTTACCGATTAATTACCTACATAGGATTTACCGATTCTAAAATACCAAATCGGTAAAATTTGGTATTTTAGAATCGGTAAAACCTATTTACCTACACCTAGCCCTATATTCCTTAACCCCTTACATGCTGATTACGGCCGGGAGCCGTCATGGCACACAGTGCTCGTGTGCTGATGACGGCTCCCGGCCGTCACGACTGCACCCGTGATCGGAATGTGCCGCACAGGCGCAGAATCGCGGCAGCATGCAAGGGGTTAAAAGATAAACAAGTGTCGATTAAGTCAGAGTATGTTCTTACCATCCTGCCAAATATGACTTTGTTGTCTATGCCACGCCAGACCAATCTGAGGTTGTCGGTAGAGGGGGACAAATCCCTTGCACCACACTCTTTATCGAAGATTGGTCTGGGTTCGAGACTCAGAATAGGTTAATAAGGTTATGATTCCCGTCTAGTGTAGAGACTACCTTAGCTTTTAGCACACAATTTTCTAAAGGGGCAGTGATAAAAATATAATTGATAGTAGAGGACGAGCCCCTGCTCTATAGGTAGGTTCTATATGACTGACTCTTGTCAGGACTGCTGCAAGCTCAATCACATCTAAGAAATTGTTAGTACTTAAAAGGTTTAATAATTGGGCCCCCCTTTTACATAATGGTGCCTTGTTTGTAGGATGAATGGTAGAATGAATACCCCTCAGTAACTTGACATTAAAATCACCCTCTAAACATATTCCCACAGGTTTGATGACACGTTTAGTTGACTGTAAGTTAGAAATGAGTTTAAACAAATCGGTAAAATTCATATTTGGAACATTCTTAAAATCATTGTTATAAAAATTAATTAAGTAAAACGAGATCCCCGTTTATGGATAATGGCCAGAAATGTATCATTATTGGTAGCGAGGACCCTAGCACGACACCCTGCTGTGATGTTAAATCCAAATTGAAAGACCTCCTGCCGGCTGACCGGAGTCTGGGGTGGGAGCTACGATGTTAAAACATTCAAACCCCTCCAGAAATAACTCCTGAGTGGCCCAAGTCTCCTGAAACATTACAATGCCCTGTTTATGAACTAACTCCAACCAGTCGAGCAGTTTCATTTTGGACGCGAGACCTGCAACATTCCAACTCAAAATTTTAAGAGTGGGTTCTACATTAAGCACGGTCGGGATATCAGGTTCACAGGATGGGGATAAGATTAAAGGAGGGGCTAGCTCAGATAATACCAGTGTTAAAAGGGGACGAGACAGTCAATCCTGGCTATCCAGGCCCGATAGGGGCAAAAATCTATAATGTAGAGAGAGGGGGCGGGCAGTGAGAGGCACGTCATGGGATGGTGCCCCCAGGGAAGGTTTGTAAAAATACCCTAGGGGTAAAGCCCATATGCTAGTAATTAAGTTAGACTTGGCCTCCTGTGACAATAGTATTGATTTAGCCACTGACGGTTTGCGAAAGTTAATAACGATGCAGTCCCCCATGATACACTTTAGGTACTGCCCCACCCAACCAACTCTTCGTACCATAATGATGTTGTCAATAAATGACACCCTAAACCCTTTGTGTTTAGATAGCCAATCTACGCTCTTGTGGTGTAACTGCTCCCATGACTCAGTTTGATTTGGCCTTCGAGGGGGCACACCTGACAAAACCACTACATAAGGGAAGGCTGTCGATGGTAAATTTAACACCTCTCTGCTACCCACAGGGTCTGATAAGCATATTACGTCAGTGCCACCCTCCCGTGATATGCTGCCTGCAGCGTAAGTATTAGTTAGGGCCACAGTAGGAATACTGACAGTGGTCGTGAGACGAGACACATTGGTAGAAGATGGACGATTTACGCTTCCATTATTAGGGTTACTATTTTCTGCGCCATTACCCTCAGGTACAAAAAACATCTTAATTTTGTGACAAATGCCACATGAATTAGTCACTGAGTTCGAATTGGGCACACTGGTCGAAATATTTGTGGTGTGGGTTGACGCATTATTAGGTGGTGCGGATGTATATGTCCTTCCAGATGTAATAGGCGCGGTGGAGCTAACTTGGGTGGAGGAGTTTGTATTGAGAGGCTCAAGTTGAGGCATGGGCAAATGTTCCCTCAGAGTGGCGAAGTGACTGTCAGTGCGCCTTTAACACGCTCAAAGATGGTATCCACAATACGACTAATGATAACTTCACTATAGCCATAACTCTCGAAAGGAATCGGACCGGTCTCAGTCTGGGTGCCGACAGAACGGCAGGGATCAGTAGCAGAAGTATGCACATGGGCAGCAACAGTCATGGGCTTACGAAAAGCACGTATTCATGAGCGCAAGGCTGAGCGAGATGAGCAGGGGAGGGAGGGTTGCTTCCTATTGGTGCTGCTAACTGTAGCAGGCTTCCTTTTGCGTTTCGCCCCCGTGATTACCTCAGAGCTCGTCGTGATATCCAGCAAGATAACGTCAGGTATGGGAGCGTGAGATATAATAATAATAATAATATTAATAAGTAATTTATAAAGCGCCTGGCTGCACAAAGAACAGTGTGTCCCCGCGCTAACTGCTGATAGATTTCATGAGGCAGATATTAGAAAGCCTTGGGGGGGGGGGTTTACATGATAGGGAACATAAAAGTTTTAAGTTTTCCCCGGAATCTTAATTCAGATGGTTCCATCCGAAGGTGAAGCGGGAGAGCGTTCCACTGTTTGGAGGCTAGGTACCTAAAGGAGCGTCCGCCCATTCTGGCCCTGAAGATACGGGAAAGTTTAAACAGTATCGCACCTGATGATCTTAAGTTCCGAGTGGGGCGATGTGTAATAAGGTTATTCTTTAAATAGTCAGGGCCTTTGCCCTGAGTGATACGATGCGCATAACAAAGAGCTTTAAATTTAATCCGCTCCCTAACTGGAAGCCAGTGAAGCTTGGCCAGAGCGGTCTTCCCAGAAGCTCTGCGCGAAAGCCCGAGCACGAGGCGTGCGGCAGCATTCTGCACGCACTGAAGTTGGTGAAGGCCTTTTTGACTTAGCCCTATCAACAGGGCGTTCCCATAATCAAGGTGCGGAGTCACCAGAGCATGGACAATGGTTTTTCTGGCTCCGGTAGGGAGGAGATCTAAAACCTTCCGGAGAACCCTCAGTATACCAAAGCACCTTCCAGTCACCCTGCTGACATGGGTCTTGTAAGAAAGATCTATATCCAGCATTACGCCGAGGTTTCTTACCGACTCCACGGGAGTGGGAGGACTCCCTAATTCAATGGGCCACCACAGGCGAGACCATGCCGATGCTGCTCTCCCGACCACCAGTAATTCTGTTTTTTCGCCATTAAGACGCAGGCAGTTGTTGTTCATCCATGCTGCTACTGCCGACATACAGTTTGAAAAGTTAATGGCGTCTTCTCTGCGGTCGGGTGTGAGCTTAAACATCAGCTGGGTGTCGTCGGCATAGCTAACAATGCCCACCCTAAATGCCTCCACCACGTGAGCCAGGGGTTCCATATAGATATTGAACAAGGTAGGGCTCAAACTTGAGCCCTGAGGAACCCCATGGCTTACCTTCCGTAGGGAGGATTTGAAGGGTGGGCAGTGCAACTGAAAACTTCTATTGGCCAAAAAGGATCGTAGCCAGGCAAGCGCTGATCCTGTCACCCCCATCTCCGAAAGACGAGACAGCAGCGTTGTGTGCAGCACGGTGTCAAACGCTGCACTCAGGTCTAATAAAACCAACGCTGCTGTCTCACCTTCATCCACTATCTGCCTAAGGCTCTCAGTGGAATACAAAACGGCCGACTCAGTAGAGTAGCCAGTTCTGAATCCCGATTGTGAGGGATGGAGGAGGGCTTCCTCCTCCAAATATTTCATGAGCTGCCTGTTAGCAATCTTTTCCACAATTTTTGCACAGAAGGGGAGAAGTGAGATGGGGCGAAGGTTTTGGAGTTGAGAGATGTGTATATTAAGTTTTTTTTTTAGGGGGATAACTTGTGCTGTTTTCCACGCCTCGAGTACGTGACATTCCTGAAAAGACAGTGTCACCATGTGACTAATATAGTCGATTAATATGCTCTCCATAACTCCTTTGCACCGAGCCGGTGGGCACGCGTCGCAGGGGGATCCAGATTGTATGCTGTTAACAACACCTAATAGTTCATGTCTATCAGGTGTTTTAAAGCATACAAAGTGGGATTTCTGTGTGGAGACGGCTCTTATATCCCCACGGTTACTGAAGAGATCATTGCTGTCTGTAAAGGTGGCATGAATTTTGTCAACCTTATCCACAAAGAAATCAGCTACAAGATCGCACATCTCAGTAGAGTAAGTATCTTGAGCTTCGAGTCTAGATGGAACCGTGAGTTCTTTGTAAATACTAAAGAGTTCTCTGGTGGGGTTATCCGCTAGCTCAGTTCTACTTTTGAAGTAGATACTTTTCTCCAATCTTACCAATTTCTGATATTTTTTTAGCTCTGTTTTATAGCATAATTTGAGTTCTGGGGCATAGTTCTGCCTCCACCTCCGCTCCACAGTTTTACATTTAGCTTTAGCCAATCTAAGTTTTTCTGAGAACCACGGGGCAGTTCTGGATTGCCTTACCGGTGGTTTGAGCGTCCAAGGCACTACTTTGTCCAGGGCATTGGACATCCAATTCTCATAACTGTTCCATGCCTCTTGTAGAGTGTTACCTAGGGGCAGGGGATGTTCTAATAGGGCACTTTTAAACAGATCTGGGGTAAATTTCTTCCAAACCCTACGCTTCTGAGATAAAGGTTTTTTGGATTTGATTCCTGGGGGTTCATCTTCTATTTCAAACGGGACGATGCAGTGATCCGACCAAATCAATTGGACCGGAGGTAAGACCTTAACACCTTCCCAATTAGAGAAAATAGGGTCCAAGGTATGGCCTAGCTGATGCGTGGGGGCTGTGGATAGCAAACTAACCCCTACGGAGTTCAGAGCTGCAACCACAGTTTGCCCCTCCCTACAATCTGTGTCTTCAAAGTGAAGGTTTAAATCTCCCAGGACAAGAAACCTTTTGTATCTAATCGCTGGTTGAGTTATTGGTTCTAAAAGTTGGTCTCCAAACTGTGCAGCACCCCTTGGAGGGCGGTATATCAGTAATCCACTGATCACGTTTTTAGGACCTACTTTTATGGTGAAAAAGCCGCTCTCGCTGTTAGGTACGGTCGCTTTTAGTAGAGTGCATTCTAGTTCTGATTTATAAATTAGAGCTAGCCCCCCACCTCGCTGTTTTTGTCTATCTAGTCTAAGTAGACTGTAACCAGGGGGGACAGCTTCAAGAACATCCGGAGAAGATGTTTCTTCCAGCCATGTCTCTGTAAGAAACATGGCGTCCGGGTCTCTGTTTATCAATAGGTCATATATCTCGACTTTATGTTTCTTCATAAACCTACAGTTCAATAGTAGCATTTTTAACTTGGCTACTTCCCTTACCTCCCTTCTGAACAGTGGCAAGGTCTGATTACACGTCTTGCAATAGGGAGGTAATGACTCGGCCAGTAGAGTGTGGAGACAGCTATTTTCCGGTGTCTGACATAATGATAGTAGGTCCAGTTTGGTGTAGCATAATCGGTGCCTAAACATACCCTGCGAACCAGCTAGCTCTGATGGACCAGGGGGTCCTGCCCCGCGCCCCGGTCGATCGCGGACGGGCGCAGACGGGCAGGACTCTGGCTTGACTCCGGTGAGCGTACGGCGCGCCCGCTGTACGCGTCTGCTGCACGGAGCCATGGCCGTATGTTTTTATAGCGGCGCCCGAGCGACAGAAGAGGAGAGCCCTCTCCAAGATGGCCGCCACTAAATTCTCAGCTCGGTCCCCAGGAGATGACGGCCCTGCAGTCGGCCAATCGTTGAGGGGAGAGGCAGGTAATCTGCCAAGACCAAGCAGAGTGTATAGATGGTTAAATTTAAAGGGCGCCGAATCCTACACCCTAATATCGGTGCAAGATTCGAAAACGCCGTGATGGTCAGCAGCGCAAAGCGCTGATGCCGGGGGGAGGGAAAGGACACAAAGGGAAAAAGCGCAATAAAGATTTAAGAGCAGTTAAAAAATCAACCACCCGGCTCACGCCTCAGGGGTCAAAATATCAGCAATCTCCTGATTATAGTGCGTCCTCTATTTTTATAGCGGCGCCCGAGCGACAGAAGAGGAGAGCCCTCTCCAAGATGGCCGCCACTAAATTCTCAGCTCGGTCCCCAGGAGATGACGGCCCTGCAGTCGGCCAATCATTGAGGGGAGAGGCAGGTAATCTGCCAACACCAAGCGGAGTGTATAGATGGTTAAATTTAAAGGGCGCCGAATCATACACCCTAATATCGGTGCGAGATTCGAAAACGCCGCGATGGTCTGCAGCGCGAAGCGCTGATGCCGGGGGGAGGGAAAGGACACAAAGGGAAAAAGCGCAATAAAGATTTAAGAGCAGTTAAAAAATTAACCACCCGGCTCACGCCTCAGGGGTCAAAATATCAGCAATCTCCTGATTATAGTGCGTCCTCTATTTTTATAGCGGCGCCCGAGCAACAGAAGAGGAGAGCCCTCTCCAAGATGGCCACCACTAAATTCTCAGCTCGGTCCCCAGGAGATGACGGCCCTGCAGTCGGCCAATCGTTGAGGGGAGAGGCAGGTAATCTGCCAACACCAAGCAGAGTGTATAGATGGTTAAATTTAAAGGGCGCCGAATCCAACACCCTAATTTCGGTGCGAGATTCGAAAATGCTGCGATGGTCTGCAGCGCGAAGCGCTGATGCCGGGGGAAGGGAAAGGACACAAAGGGAAAAAGCGCAATAAAGATTTAAGAGCAGTTAAAAAATCAACCACCCGGCTCACGCCTCAGGGGTAAAAATATCAGCAATCTCCTGATTATAGTGCGTCCTCTATTTTTATAGCGGCGCCCGAGCGACAGAAGAGGAGAGCCCTCTCCAAGATGGTCGCCACTAAATTCTCAGCTCGGTCCCCAGGAGATGACGGCCCTGCAGTCGGCCAATCATTGAGGGGAGAGGCAGGTAATCTGCCAACACCAAGCAGAGTGTATAGATGGTTAAATTTAAAGGGCGCCAAATCCTACACCCTAATATCGGTGCGAGATTCGAAAACGCCACGATGGTCTGCAGCGCGAAGTGCTGATGCCGGGGGGAGGGAAAGGACACAAAGGGAAAAAGCGCAATAAAGATTTAAGAGCAGTTAAAAAATCAACCACCCGGCTCACGCCTCAGGGGTCAAAATATCAGCAATCTGATACCAACATGGGAAACCGCACAGTTGGTAATAGAACCATCTGGTGCACTAGCGTTTAAATTAGTGCTTGCCACAGTGGGAGGTAGAGGAAGAGGGGGTACCCCCAGGCCGAGAGAGAGACGCCTCTCGGTCAGTTCTATCTCGTTATAGACAATGCTGAAAGCTCTTTCCAACATGCTATCAATACTTGTTGTGGCAGGCCTTAGAGCCGATTGGCCCCCTCGCTTACCCATAATCACATTAAGCAGGCTGGAATATGGCAGGATTAGATGAGCTCACCTCAGTAAATTCAGAAGGACTCCGATGAAAGAGGGATGGCCTAGCCCAGTCTCCTCCGGTCGTTTACTGGTGCAGAAGGGCCCGCCCTTGGCCAGGGCGCGCTCGCCCGTGTCCGCACTGCGGGAGCCCTGCAATGTTCTTAAGTGCTTCCTGGCGCTTGTGGAGTGCGTGGGCGGCGTGGGCGACGCTAAGAATGCTGGGGCTTGTAGTCCCGGCCGACGCCCACCAATCACGACCGCAACCGGGGCTGTAGGCTGCACAAGTGACTCTCTCTTGGCGGTGGCGGCAGGGATGGAACTGCGAGGCAGACACCAGGCACCAGGTAAGATTGACACTAAGTACTCTGGAACAGGACCCTTCAACAAATGTTATGAAGATAGTATATGCACCTGAATTCCTGCTATGATACTTACCAAAGAGGCAAAACTGTTATCAGAGATGAACGTAACTATTCAGAGAGAGGCCAGAAGTTGGACCTGGCCCCCTCTGCAGGATCACCCAAGATTTGTGCATTGCTTTGCTGGACCGGTTTTTGTTGTGGTATAGACCTCTCCACTTTTTCCCTCCTAATCAGTGTTAACGTGCTTCTGCTCTCCCTTATAAACATGTTATAATTGGTATATACTCGATTGGTACATTTAATTTGCTCATAGGTCCCTTGTAAATAATACTAACTGTACCCTGAGTATGTAAATTAGATGCTACTAGTGGGCAGAAGCATTGTGCCACCCACTAAAGTAGCGCTGTAAAATAAGCCTCAGGTCTGTCACTGCAGCTTGCAGTGAAGTTCTAAATTGACATTTCGACCTGGCAAAATAAACCTTTTGCCAGGCCTAGGCTTTTCTTTTGAATGCATATAGGCCACCAATCAACAAGACCCTACATTACTACTTTAGAAATATCAGTTTTAGAAAGTTGAAATTTCTCTGCTTAATGTTTCTAGGGCCTTACTGTGAGTGGCCAGTTGCCCTTGAGCTTGTAGTGGCTTTCCCATTGGGAAATGTGGATTGGAGCCAGACTGGAGACAAAAGGGCCTGGGTGTAGACGAGAGTGGGTCTTACTGACAGGATGGCTGTGATAGAGTTGTGCCCTTCCCTGAATACACTTCAAAGAAGCCTGCCTCCAGGGTTACTCCTGCCTTTGTCCCCTAGTCAGATTGGAGCACAACCCAGGAAAATGGAGAATGAGCTAGAATTCATTTGGAAAGAGACTAGCAATTGCGACCCATCCACAAGTTGGCACTGGGTCTATAAAAGGCAACCCCAAGACCATAGATCAGCACACTCTTGGACCTGTGGAGACTCTGAAGACAGACTGCCCATATATTTGATCTCTGAATGAAGACTTGGCCTGCTTGCCTTGTCTCCAGGACTCCAGACGTGACTCCAACAGTCAGTTGACTGACCCCCTGTGTGAACTATTGGGACACAAAACACACTAAACTTTGGGTAGGGTCAGAGGCCAAAATTTATAGACAAACCGGGATATGCAGCCCCATTTAAACTTATGAATACACAAAATATACCCCGAAGTCTAATAGAGAAGAACAAAAATACTCTAACGAGCCAAGACTCAAAAAAATATACAAAATGTGTATGGATTCCCATCACTCACCATTCCAGGTGACATGCTTCATTATCTGGGTCTCCTTTAACAGGGCTAACACTCCACCCTAGTGATGGAGGAGCCCAAGGATGTTTTCAAAGGTATAGATACAGATGTGAGCAAATGCAATATATAGAGTGTATGGGAAAAAGTGCAGTGCAAAAAGTGATGTGAATTCTAAAATTGAAGTGTCATCAGACCCCAAGCTTTATTTATGTCAGCTATGATCAAAAGTTAAAAACAGTGCAATGGGACAGTTTCAATAGATAGCTGTCCACTAATAATCAATCGGTCAACATGTTTCAGCACTCGAAGGTAGATGTACACCTAGTGCGTTCGTCAGGACCTAATAGATATTAATGCTACTGCTAAGTGTAAAAGTGATATGAACACAATCAAAAAAAGAAAACCATAAAGGATACACTGTAACCTGAACCATCTGAGAGCCTGCTGGCGCTGCCGCGGCCTACCTTGCTGAAACATCGGAGAGCCTGCTGGCGCTGCCGCGGCCTACCTTGCTGAACCATCTGAGGGCCTGCTGGCGCTGCCGCGGCCTACCTTGCTGAACCACCTGAGAGCCTGCTGGCGCTGCCGCGGCCTACCTTGCTGAACCATCTGAGAGCCTGCTGGCGCTGCCGCGGCCTACCTTGCTGAAACATCTGAGAGCCTGCTGGCGCTGCCGCGGCCTACCTTGCTGAACCACCTGAGAGCCTGCTGGCGCTGCCGCGGCCTACCTTGCTGAACCATCTGAGAGCCTGCTGACGCTGCCGCGGCCTACCTTGCTGATCCACCTGAGAGCCTGCTGGCGCTGCCGCGGCCTACCTTGCTGAACCATTTGAGAGCCTGCTGGCGCTGCCGCGGCCTACCTTGCTGAACCATCTGAGAGCCTGCTGGCGCTGCCGCGGCCTACCTTGCTGAACCATCTTGTTAGCCTGCTGGCGCTGCCGCGGCTCGAACCGCTCGGAACCCCCCAGCTCGAGGATTGAGAGCTGTGCGTAGGGTATCCCTTCCTCCGCCCAGAGTAAGACAGTCCCGCTACCTTACCCCCCTTTACGAGACTTTCCAGATCCCTCGATCTGCTTGTACATACTGCCAAAAACCAGCAACCGTTTACTACTTATAAAGTTTGAGAACTTGACCTCCTGTGTGGTGTCCGTTTGTAGTGTTGTGATTACTCTGCTGTACGATCCTAGGAGAGGACCCTCATTCAGGAGGCCTCTCGGTAAACGCTCGGCTACTTCTCGACGGAGGGGTGGACCTAGGGGTGGTCAGTCAGACATCTTCTATCTCCCCCGGGTCGCCTTTCTAACACTCTGCACTCTGCACTCCCTATGCACTCTGCACTCTGCACTCCCTATGCACTCTGCACTCTGCACTCCCTATGCACTCTGCATTCTGCACTCCCTATGCACTCTGCACTCCCTATGCACTCTGCACTCCCTGTGCACTCTGCACTCCCTATGCACTCTGCACTCCCTATGCACTCTGCACTCCCTATGCACTCTGCACTCTGCACTCCCTATGCACTCTGCACTCCCTATGCACTCTGCACTCTGCACTCCCTATGCACTCTGCACTCCCTATGCACTCTGCACTCCCTATGCACTCTGCACTCCCTATGCACTCTGCACGCCCTATGCACTCTGCCCTCCCTATGCACTCTGCACTCCCTATGCACTCTGCACTCCCTATGCACTCTGCACTCTGCACTCCCTATGCACTCTGCACTCCCTATGCACTCTGCACTCTAGCACTCCCTAGCACTCCCTACTCACTCTGCACTCTGCACTCCCTATGCACTCTGCACTCCCTATGCACTCTGCACTCCCTATGCACTCTGCACTCTGCACTCCCTATGCACTCTGCACTCCCTATGCACTCTGCACTCCCTATGCACTCTGCACTCTGCACTCCCTATGCACTCTGCACTCCCTATGCACTCTGCACTCCCTATGCACTCTGCACTCCCTATGCACTCTGCACTCCCTGTGCAATCTGCACTCCCTATGCACTCTGCACTCCCTATGCACTCTGCACTCCCTATGCACTCTGCACGCCCTATGCACTCTGCACTCCCTATGCACTCTGCACTCTGCACTCCCTATGCACTCTGCACTCCCTATGCACTCTGCACTCTGCACTCCCTATGCACTCTGCACTCCCTATGCACTCTGCACTCTAGCACTCCCTAGCACTCCCTACTCACTCTGCACTCTGCACTCCCTATGCACTCTGCACTCCCTATGCACTCTGCACTCCCTATGCACTCTGCACTCCCTATGCACTCTGCACTCCCTATGCACTCTGCACTCTGCACTCCTATGCACTCTGCACTCCCTATGCACTCTGCACTCCCTATGCACTCTGCACTCTGCACTCCCTATGCACTCTGCACTCCCTATGCACTCTGCACTCCCTATGCACTCTGCACTCCCTATGCACTCTGCACTCCCTATGCACTCTGCACTCCCTATGCAATCTGCACTCCCTATGCACTCTGCACTCCCTATGCACTCTGCACTCCCTCTGCACTCTGCACTCCCTATGCACTCTGCGCTCCCTATGCACTCTGCACTCTGCACTCCCTATGCACTCTGCACTCCCTATGCACTCTGCACTCCCTATGCACTCTGCACTCTGCACTCCCTATGCACTCTGCACTCTCTATGCACTCTGCACTCCCTAAGCACTCTGCACTCCCTATGCACTGTGCACTCCCTATGCACTCTGCACTCCCTATGCACTCTGCACTCCCTATGCACTCTGCACTCCATATGCACTCTGCACTCCCTATGCACTCTGCACTCCCTATGCACTCTGCACTCTGCACTCCCTATGCACTCTGTACTCCCTATGCACTCTGCACTCCCTATGCACTCTGCACTCTGCACTCTCTACGCACTCTGCACTCACTATGCACTCTGCACTCCCTATGCACTCTGTACTCCCTATGCACTATGCACTCCCTATGCACTCTGCACTCCCTATGCACTCTGCACTCTGCACTCTCTATGCACTCTGCACTCTGCACTCCCTATGCACTCTGCAATCTGCACTCCCTATGCACTCTGCACTCTGCACTCCCTATGCACTCTGCACTCTGCACTCCCTCTGCACTCTGCACTCCCTATGCACTCTGCACTCCCTGTGCACTCTGCACTCCCTATGCACTCTGCACTCTGCACTCCCTATGCACTCTGCACTCCCTATGCACTCTGCACTCTGCACTCCCTATGCACTCTGCACTCCCTATGCACTCTGCACTCCCTATGCACTCTGCACTCCCTATGCACTCTGCACTCCCTATGCACTCTGCTCTCTGCACTCCATATGCACTCAGCACTCTGCACTCCCTATGCACTCTGCACTCCCTATGCACTCTGCACTCCCTATGCACTCTGCACTCTGCACTCCCTATGCACTCTGCACTCCCTATGCACTCTGCACTCCCTAGGCACTCTGCACTCTGCACTCCCTATGCACTCTGCACTCCCTATGCACTCTGCACTACCTATGCACTCTGCACTCCCTATGCACTCTGCACTCCCTATGCACTCTGCCCTCCCTATGCACTCTGCCCTCCCTATGCACTCTGCCCTCCCTATGCACTATGCCCTCCCTATGCACTCTGCACTCTGCACTCCCTATGCACTCTGCACTCTGCACTCCCTATGCACTCTGCACTCTGCACTCCCTATGCACTCTGCACTCCGTATGCACTCTGCACTCCCTATGCACTCTGCACTCCCTATGCACTCTGCACTCTGCACTCCCTATGCACTCTGCACTCCCTATGCACTCTGCACTCCCTATGCACTCTGCACGCCCTATGCACTCTGCACTCCCTATGCACTCTGCACTCTGCACTCCCTATGCACTCTGCACTCCCTATGCAGTCTGCACTCTGCACTCCCTATGCACTCTGCACTCCCTATGCACTCTGCACTCTAGCACTCCTGTTAGACGGGGACCCTGAGGGTCGGCCGGATACCGAGGGAGAGATCCCCGAGGGGGACCGTCTCCGGCGATCGTACAGACAAGTACCCTCCCTCCCCACAAACAGGCACCACACCAAGTCGAGTTCAAGGCTTTATATAAGGTTCTTAAGGCAAGGATATCAGCGATACAGGATAACTTGGACCCGGGGGTCCTCTCACTTCTAGTCTCTGTAGGGAAAGGGGGTAGCGGGACAGTCTTAGTACCGGATCGGTACAGGTGGTGGTAAAAGGCGAGCTCACAATCCTCGAGCTGGAGGGTCTGTGGATCGGGCCGCGGCAGCGCCAGCAGGCCAAGGTGATAGTCTCCTAAAGCAGGGGGCCGCGGCAGCGCCAGCAGGCCAAGTCGATGGTTTCACGAGGCAGAGGGCCGCGGCAGCGCCAGCAGGCCAAGATGGTTTCACGAGGCAGAGGGCCGCGGCAGCGCCAGCAGGCCAAGACGATGGTTTCACGAGGCAGAGGGCCGCGGCAGCGCCAGCAGGCCAAGACGATGGTTTCACGAGGCAGAGGGCCGCGGCAGCGCCAGCAGGCCAAGACGATGGTTTCACGAGGCAGAGGGCCGCGGCAGCGCCAGCAGGCCAGGACGATGGTTTCACGAGGCAGAGGGCCGCGGCAGCGCCAGCAGGCCAAGTCACGGATGAGTTCTTCTCGGGTCTCTCGACTCCAGGATACAACTGCCTTCCTGGTCTGGTCCTGCCCCAGTTATAGGTCTGGTCCCCTTTGATGTCCGGACCCTCGCGCCTGGGGGCCGGGAGGTCCGGGATGAGGGAGTCCAGACACCCAGCAGGGGGGTGGAGCCAGCGCCCAGGCGGCCTGGGGTGATCGACACCTGGCGGAGGAGAGCCGTTGACGATTCCTTCTCCCATTGACTCGCCAAGTGGTCACTCTGCCTCCTGGGGGGAGGTTGGTGCCTCGATGTCGGGCCCGGCCGGGCCCAGGGTGAGGGTCGAGTTGAGGCCACGCGGCCTCGTGCTGCAGTGCCCCAAGATGGCGGCCGGGTCGATGTCGTGGGGTAGATGGTGGCCCGGGCCAGCTGGGTCCGGAGCTGGTGTCTTGTAGTGGAGGGATTGCAGGGTACTTCGGGTGGTTGTTGGTGGACTCTGGCTGGGGATGCAGGGAGAGCCAGGGTCCTGGTCCCATTGCGGGGAGGGGGTACAGCTCGAACATGCGGCCTGTCCAACATGCGTCCCCCCCAGCTGAAGGCGGGGAGAGTCAGCCATCTTCCTGGGGACTCTCCTCGCTGAGGCGGAAAAAGCGTGACAGGCCGTCGGCGTTGGCGTGGTCCTGGCCTGGACGATGTTCCACCGTGAAGTCCATCCCCTGCAGGGAGATGGACCAGCGCAACAGCTTCGGGTTCTCCCCCCGCATTTGCATCAGCCATTGCAGGGGTCGGTGGTCTGTTTGCACCCGGAAGTGGGTGCCGAAGAGGTATGGCCGGAGCTTCTTGAGTGCCCAGACTACGGCGAAGGCCTCCCTCTCAATGGTGCTCCAGCGCTGTTCTCGGGGCAAGAGGCGTCTGCTGATGAAGACCACCGGATGGTCGACCCCTTCGGCGTTGAGTTGGGAGAGGACGGCCCCCACACCATGTTCGGAGGCGTCCGTCTGCACAATGAATTCCCGGCTGTAGTCGGGAGCCTGGAGCACGGGGGCCGTGCACATGGCGGTCTTTAGCTTCTCGAAGGCTGATTGGCAGCCCGGGGTCCAGTTGACGGTTTTGGGGCTCTTCTTGGAGGTGAGCTCTGTGAGGGGCCCCACGATGCTGCCATAGTCCTTCACGAACCGCCGGTAGTATCCGGTGAGCCCCAGGAAGGCCCGGACCTCCGTTTGGCTCGTAGGGGGTTGCCAGGCCTGGATGGCAGCAATCTTGAGTTGGAGAGGGGCCACCAGCCCGCTTCCCACTTGGTGTCCCAGGTAGGTCACGGACCCTTGGCCAACTTGGCACTTGCTGGCCTTGATGGTGAGCCCGGCTTGTTGGAGGGCGAGTAGAACCTCCCGCAGGTGGCGGAGGTGGTCGGTCCACTGGTGGCTGTACACAGCAATGTCGTCCAGGTAGGCGGCGCTGAAGTCTTCCAGGCCCGCCAGTACCTGGTTTACCAGCCGTTGGAACGTTGCCGGGGCGTTTTTCATGCCGAAGGGCATGACTTTAAAGTGGTAGTGCCCGTCTGGGGTAGAGAAGGCGGATCGTTCTTGGGCCCTAGGGGTGAGGCCGATCTGCCAGTAGCCCGCTGTTAAGTCGAAGATGCTCAGGTAGCGGGCGGCCCCCATCCGGTCAATTAGCTCGTCTGCCCGGGGGATGGGATGAGCGTCGGTCCGGGTAACTGCATTCAGCCCTCGATAGTCCACGCAGAACCGGAGCTCAGGGGCAACGCCCGGGGCAGCTGCCTTGGGAACCAGGACGACTGGGCTCGCCCAGGGACTGTCTGAGGGTTCGATCACTCCTAGGGTCAGCATCTTGGACACCTCGGTCTGGATGCAGGCTCGTACCCGGTCTGGTACGCGGTATGCTCGGTGTCGAATAGGAGGGCTGTCCCCGGTGTCCACATCGTGGAGGCACCAGGGGGTGACTCCGGGGGTGAGGGAGAACAGGGAGGCGAACTGCCTCAGGAGCGTTTGGCAGTCTTGGCGTTGCTCCGGGGACAGGGCCTCGGAGAGCTGGACCCCTTCCACTGAGCCATCCTGCTCGAAGGCCCTCAGTAAGTCCGGAAGGGGTTCGGAGTCTTCTTCTGTCCCAGTATCGGTAGCCATTAGGAGGCTGAGTTCGGATCGCACAAAATGGGGTTTGAGCCTGTTGGCATGGAGGACCCGTAGGGGATTCCGGGCAGTCTCCATGTCGATTAAATAGGTGACGGGCCCCTTGCGTTCGATTACCTTGAAGGGCCCGGACCATCTGTCTTGGAGGGCACAGGGCTCAACCGGGGACATCACCCAGACCTGTTGTCCAGGTTCGAACTCAATGGAGGACGTGTGCTGATCGTACCACCTCTTCATGTCCTCCTGACTGGCCTCGAGGTTGGCTTTGGCGGTGTCTCGGAACCGCCGGGTCTGGTTGCGGAGAGCCAGGAGATACCGGTAGATGTCCGGGGGAGTTTTCTGGGGAGGCTGCTCCCAACCTTCCTTGACTAGGCTGAGGGGGCCCCGGATGGGGTGTCCGTACAGTAGTTCAAAGGGGCTGAAGGCGAGGGACTTCTGCGGGACCTCCCGATAGGCAAACAGGAGGCATGGCAGCAGTACGTCCCACTGGCGTCGAAGGGGTTCTTCTAGTCCCATGATCATCCCCTTGAGGGTGCGGTTGAATCTCTCGACCAGTCCGTTTCCTTGCGGGTGATAGGGGGTCGTGAATTTGTAGGTGACCCCGCATTGCTGCCAGAGGGACTTCATATATCTGGAGATAAAGTTCGTGCCCCTGTCACTGACGACCTCCCGGGGGAACCCCACCCGGGAGAAGATCCCCATCAGGGCCCGGCCCACCACGGGGGCCGTCACAGTCCGAAGAGGGATGGCCTCGGGATAGCGGGTGGCGTGGTCTACCAGGACCAGGATGAACCGGTGTCCTTGGGCTGTTCGAGGGTCGAGGGGCCCCACAATGTCTATTCCCACTCGTTCAAACGGGGTGGTGACGACAGGAAAGGGTTGTAATGGTGCTTTGATTTTTCGGCCACTTTTTCCGCTGGCCTGGCAGGTGGGGCAGGCCTTGCAGTGGTTGGTGACATCCTTCCGCATGTGGGGCCAGAAAAAATGGGTCACCAGGCGGTCGTAGGTTTTATCCTGCCCCAGGTGTCCGGCAAGGGGGACATCGTGGGCTAAGTTCAGGAGGAAGTCTCGGAAGCGAAGGGGCACCACCAGCACCCGGCTGGCCCCTAGTTCTGCAATTTTCTGCTCGCTGTAGAGCAGGTCTTGGTCCCAGTAGATCCAGTGGGCCCCCGAGGTATCCCCGGTGCTCTGGGCCAGGGCTTGCTGCCGGAGTCCTTCGAGAGAAGGACAGGTTTGTTGCTCGGCCCGGAATTGTTCCTGCGTGGGGCCTCCCTCCTGCCGCCATTGTGCCAGGTCAGGGACGTCCCGAAGCTGGTCGGGTCCTTCTTCGGTTTGGGTCAAGGGAATGGCTTCTGGGGCGGCCTCCTCTGGGATGAGCGCGGGAGGAGGTTCTGGCCACTCGGGCTCTTCTGGGCTGGGGACCGCGCGGGCGGTCATGGACCGGGTCGTGACGCAGACCCATTCGGGGAGGCCAAGCATCCCCAGGTGCTCCCTCCGTTCGACAGCTGCCCAGGGAGAGCTTTCAAGGTCGTTTCCTAGGAGGCAGTCCACGGGGGCATCATCGCGGATGTTGGACAGGCCACATGAAGGGCCGCTCTCCCCCGGTCCAACCAGGCCCGAGCCCAGCCACGCAAGTACCACACACCACCATTGCACGTCCACCGTCCCCGCAGGGACCCCTACACTCGAACCTGTTGACCGCGTAGGCCGACCCACTACCGGCCTGCGCGCCCATCCTGGGCGCCATCTTGGACACTCCACCACGAGGCCGCCTGGCCCCCGATCGACCTCAACCCTGGGCCTGGCCAGGCCTCAGACATTCCGGCACCAACATCCACCCAGGAGGTGAGCGGGCTACTTGGTCAGTCAATGGGAGCAAGAGGTGTCGATGGCTCTCCCCCGCCAAGTGCCGCTCGCCCATCGCCTCCCCGGGCGCTGGCTCCACCCCCCTGCTGGGTGTCTGGACTCCCTCATCCCGGACCTCCCGACCTCCAAGTGCGAGGGTCCGGACATCAAAGCACACCAGCCCTATAACTGGGGCAGCTCCAGAGCAGGACGGGAGTTGTATCTTGGAGTCGACAGACGCAAAGAAGAACTCATCCTTGACGGACTACTGGCGCTGCCGTAGCTCTGTCTTGTGCACCCTCGTCTTGCCTGCTGGCGCTGCCGCGGCTTTGGGAACCACCCTATCCTTCATCGTCGTCGGGACCTGCTGGCGTGGCCGCGGACCGTTTGTAACCACCACCTTCATCGGGACCTGCTGGCTCTGCCGCGGACCGTCGTCTTCCTTCATCCATCTCGGGACCTGCTGGCTCCGCCGCGGCCCGTTCATCTCCACCACCGAGCTCGAGGATTGAGAGCTATTTCCATCTTTTTGGTAACAAGACTGTCCCGCTACCCTTTTCCCAAACAGAGACCAGAATAGAGGGGACCCCTGAGTCCAGACCTCCTTGTACCATTCTACCGTACTTGAAGAATTGCCTATAAAGTATCGTTGAACTTTATCCTTGTGTGGTGTCCGTTGGTGGGGGGGAAGTTACTTGTCTGTACGATTCACTGGAGACGGCTCTCCCCGGAGACCTCTCCCCTTATCCTCGGCCGACCCTCCCGGTCCGTCTAACATTGGTGGCCAGCGGCGCGATCCGAATCACCGCATAAACCGTACAGAGAGTAGCTCACCCCACGGCGAATCACGATGTCAACTAAAGACAGCGGATCAACGGAGAAATTCCAGATGGAGAAATTGGACGAGTACAGCCATCGTGAACTTAAACAGTTCTGTATCGAATTAGGTATCGCTACCACCGGACTAAATACCAAAGATGACTTTAAGCAGGCCCTAGAATCTTGGGCAGAAACCGGGGCTGCCGGAACCCCCGATCAAAACATCGCAGCACAAACCCCCATGGCCCCTGAAGAGCAAAGAAGGGGTCTCTCGCCAGACGAGATCCAGGAACGAGAAAGAACCCGACTACACGAGCTAGAAATGGCCCGGCTCAAAATGGACGTTGAACTGAAGTTGGCCGAACAGAAAATCAACTTAGAGCACCTGCGTCTCCGAGAAGAAAGAGAGGAGAAACAGAGACAAAGGGAGCTCGAGGAAAAGAAACTGGCATATGAACATGAGCGGAAACTAGCTGAAATCGACCTACGCAAACAGAATAAAGAAGCAGGGGTGTCCGAGCAACCCCACACTCCAGGGGCAACAGAGAAGAAGGTACACATCCCCAAGGATGTCGTTCGAGAATACTTCCGAGAGGACGACATCCAGCAATGGTTTAAGGCCTATGAAATCGCTATGACTGCACACCGGATCGATAGAAGCGATTGGGGGGCCGGTCTGTGGGGGAGATTCCTCAATGAGGGCCGCGACGCCCTGCTGCAACTCCCGGACCACCAGATGACCTCCTATGACCATATGAAAGCTGCACTCCTCACCCGCTATGGCCTCACACCCGAGATGCACCGTCAGAGGTTCCGAGACTGCACCCGCATCCCGGGTACAACTTGGGTGGACTATGTCAATTACTTTAGCCGAGCCTTCGAGGGCTGGATCAAAGGAAGCAAGGTCACAACCTACGAACAACTGTTCAATCTTATGGTATGGGAGCATCTGTCGAACAATTGCTTCATTGAACTTCGCCAGCACCTCCTCGACAGCAAGTTAACGGATCCCCGGCAGCTCGCAGCCGAAGCTGACCGGTGGGAGATCACCAGAGTGGGTCGAAATGGGTCCTACGAACAGAACCGGAACAACAATGGTCAGCACCGTCCCCGAGGAGGAGGAGGCCAAGGACGCGGAAGAAGCAACGCTCCGGTCACCCCCACTACCAGCACCACCCCCCCGGCCAACCGGGGCAGCACCCCAGCGCGACCGGGATATCGAGCCAATGTTACCTGCCATCGATGCCAACGAGTCGGACACTATGCAAACGACCCAAACTGCCCCCAGTACCAGAGCCCAAGACCCCGCCAAGTAGCCGCTGCTGCTTTGGGGGAGGAACAGATCTCAGAGGAACAAGAAGAATATGAACAGGAACACCAAGAATGGGAGCCAGCCGCCATGGCTCTCGCCTGCCTAGGGGGGAGAGACATGGTCCCGCGGGTCCCCCTACCCGCTAATACCCAGAAGTACAGCCAATGGGTGGGCATCAATGGACGCCGGGCTGAAGCCCTTCGTGACACTGGGGCCAGTGTAACAGCCGTCCGCTGTCACCTGGTGACCCCCGAACAATACTTACCAAACATTCTCTGCCCTGTACGTTCAGCCGATAACTCAGAAAGTCTGTGTCGGATGGCCTGCGTCCCCTTCGAATGGGGAGGGGTCTCCGGCATGTTGAAGGTGACGGTCCGAGATGATGCCCCCGTAGACTGCCTCCTGGGTAATGACCTGGAAAGCTCTCCATGGGCAGCAGTCGAACGAAAAGAGCACCTGGGGATGTTGGGCGTCCCGGACTGGGCGTGCGTCACCACCCGGTCCATGACCGCCCGTGCCAACCCCCGCCCAGAGGAACCCGAATGGCCGGCGCCACCGCCTCCGGTCTTCCCCGCCGAAACCACCGACCGTGACGTCCCCCCCGAACCAGCTCAACCTCCAGACCTCGCTAACCCCGACCAGTGGCCTCAAGAGGGGGGGCCCACGCAAGAACAATTTCGCCAAGAACAAAAGACCTGTCCCTCCCTCGAGGGACTCCGCCAGCAAGCGCTAGCCCAAAGCGCAGGGGATACCTCCGGAACTCACTGGGTCTACTGGGACAATGATCTGCTGTACAGTGAGCAAAGAATCGCGGAGCTGGGGGCCAGCCGAGTCCTAGTGGTACCCCTCCGTTTTAGAGACTTTCTGCTAAACCTGGCCCACGATGTCCCCCTGGCAGGACACCTGGGTCAAGACAAAACCTATAGCCGCCTGGTGACCCACTTCTTCTGGCCCAAAATGAGGGACAATGTACACCAGCATTGCCGATCTTGCCCCACGTGCCAAGCCAGTGGAAAGAGCGGCCGCAAACTGAAAGCCCCCCTGCAACCTTTTCCCGTGGTCACCACCCCGTTCGAGAGGGTCGGAATCGATATCGTAGGGCCCCTGGACCCGCGCACAAAACAAGGCCATCGATTCATCCTGGTGCTAGTGGACCACGCCACCCGCTACCCGGAGGCTGTTCCCCTGCGGACTGTGACAGCCCCGGTAGTCGGCCGGGCTCTGATGGGGATCTTCTCCCGGGTGGGCTTCCCCCGGGAGGTCGTCAGTGACAGAGGCACGAACTTTATTTCGAAATATATGAAGTCTCTCTGGCAACAGTGCGGGGTTACCTACCGGTTCACGACCCCCTATCACCCTCAAGGAAACGGACTCGTTGAGCGGTTCAACCGCACGCTCAAAGGGATGATCGGGGGGTTGGAAGAGCCCCTCCGTCGCCAGTGGGATGTGCTGCTGCCGTGCCTCCTCTTCGCCTATCGAGAGGTTCCCCAGAAGTCCCTGGGCTTCAGCCCATTTGAACTGCTATATGGACACCCCGTGCGGGGGCCGCTCAGCCTAGTCAAGGAAGGCTGGGAGATGCCCCCTCTAAAGAACCCACCAGATGTTTTCCGCTACCTCCTAACCCTCCGCAACCAGACCCGGCGATTCCGAGAACTAGCAAAAGCCAACCTAGAGGCCAGTCAAGAGGACATGAAAAGGTGGTATGACCGGAATGCCTCCTCCATCGAATTTGAACCTGGGCAACAGGTATGGGTGATGTCCCCCACCGAACCCTGCGCCCTACAAGACAAGTGGACAGGGCCCTTCAAAGTGGTCGAGCGCAAGGGTCCGGCTACCTATCTCATCGACTTGGAATCTTCCCGGAACCCCCTCCGGGTCCTCCACGCTAACAGACTGAAACCGCACTTTGTACGGACAGAACTCAGCCTCCTGATGGCCACAGACAATGGGGCTGAAGAGGACTCCGAGCCCCTCCCTGACCTCCTACGGACTCGGGAGAAAGACGGCTCCGTAGATGGGGTCCGACTCTCAGAGGCCCTCACCCGAGAGCAACGCCAGGAGTGCCGAGTTCTCCTGTCACAATTCGCCAGCCTGTTCTCCCTCACCCCAGGTGTCACTTCCTGGTGTACGCACGATGTGGACACGGGGGACAGCCCACCTATCCGCCACCGGGCCTACCGCGTGCCAGATCGGGTACGGGCCTGCATCCAGGAAGAAGTAGCCAAAATGCTCACGCTCGGGGTCATCGAGCCCTCACACAGCCCCTGGGCCAGCCCTGTAGTACTGGTCCCCAAAGCCGCTGCCCCCGGCACCACACCAGAACTCCGGTTCTGCGTCGACTACCGGGGCTTGAATGCGGTCACCAGGACAGACGCACATCCCATCCCCCGGGCAGATGAACTAATCGACCGCATGGGAGCTGCCCGCTACCTCAGTATCTTCGACCTGACGGCGGACTACTGGCAAATCGGCCTCACACCCCGGGCACAAGAACGTTCCGCCTTTTCCACTCCCGATGGCCATTACCACTTCACAGTCATGCCCTTCGGCATGAAGAATGCCCCAGCAACATTCCAACGGCTCGTCAATCAGGTCCTGGCGGGGCTCGAAGGATTCAGCGCCGCCTACCTAGACGACATCGCTGTATACAGCAACCATTGGTCCGAGCACCTCCACCACCTCCGAGCAGTGCTGCAAGCCCTTCAGCGAGCTGGCCTCACGATCAAGGCCAGCAAGTGTCAAATTGGGCAAGGGTCTGTAACCTACCTCGGGCACCAGGTGGGAAGCGGCCTGGTGGCCCCTCTGCAGCTAAAAATTGCCGCCATCCAGTCCTGGCAGCCCCCCATCACCCAGACCGAGGTACGAGCCTTCCTGGGCCTCACGGGCTATTACCGAAGGTTCATGAAAGACTATGGTACTATCGTGAGGCCCCTCACAGAACTCACGTCAAAAAATCAGCCCCAGAAAGTCAACTGGACCCCAGAGTGTCAAGCTGCATTTGAACAATTGAAAGCCGCCATGTGCTCCGCCCCTGTGCTCCAGGCCCCCGACTACAGCCGGGAGTTCATCGTCCAGACGGATGCCTCCGACCATGGCATTGGGGCAGTCCTGTCTCAAGCGAACACCGAAGGCCGTGATCAACCGGTGGCCTTCATCAGCCGGCGACTCCTACCACGGGAACAACGCTGGAGCACCATAGAGAGGGAGGCCTTCGCGGTGGTATGGGCCCTCAAGAAGCTCCAGCCCTACCTTTTTGGCACACACTTTCGGGTACAGACCGACCACCGACCCCTGCAGTGGCTGATGCAGATGCGGGGGGAAAACCCGAAGTTACTACGCTGGTCCATCTCCCTACAAGGGATGGACTTCACAGTTGAACACCGGCCTGGGCCAGATCACGCCAACGCAGATGGCCTGTCCCGGTTCTTCCGCCTCGACGAGAAGAGTCCCCAAGAGGATGGGTAACTCTCCCCGCCTTCAGCTGGGGGGGACGCATGTTGGACAGGCCACATGAAGGGCCGCTCTCCCCCGGTCCAACCAGGCCCGAGCCCAGCCACGCAAGTACCACACACCACCATTGCACGTCCACCGTCCCCGCAGGGACCCCTACACTCGAACCTGTTGACCGCGTAGGCCGACCCACTACCGGCCTGCGCGCCCATCCTGGGCGCCATCTTGGACACTCCACCACGAGGCCGCCTGGCCCCCGATCGACCTCAACCCTGGGCCTGGCCAGGCCTCAGACATTCCGGCACCAACATCCACCCAGGAGGTGAGCGGGCTACTTGGTCAGTCAATGGGAGCAAGAGGTGTCGATGGCTCTCCCCCGCCAAGTGCCGCTCGCCCATCGCCTCCCCGGGCGCTGGCTCCACCCCCCTGCTGGGTGTCTGGACTCCCTCATCCCGGACCTCCCGACCTCCAAGTGCGAGGGTCCGGACATCAAAGCACACCAGCCCTATAACTGGGGCAGCTCCAGAGCAGGACGGGAGTTGTATCTTGGAGTCGACAGACGCAAAGAAGAACTCATCCTTGACGGACTACTGGCGCTGCCGTAGCTCTGTCTTGTGCACCCTCGTCTTGCCTGCTGGCGCTGCCGCGGCTTTGGGAACCACCCTATCCTTCATCGTCGTCGGGACCTGCTGGCGTGGCCGCGGACCGTTTGTAACCACCACCTTCATCGGGACCTGCTGGCTCTGCCGCGGACCGTCGTCTTCCTTCATCCATCTCGGGACCTGCTGGCTCCGCCGCGGCCCGTTCATCTCCACCACCGAGCTCGAGGATTGAGAGCTATTTCCATCTTTTTGGTAACAAGACTGTCCCGCTACCCTTTTCCCAAACAGAGACCAGAATAGAGGGGACCCCTGAGTACAGACCTCCTTGTACCATTCTACCGTACTTGAAGAATTGCCTATAAAGTATCGTTGAACTTTATCCTTGTGTGGTGTCCGTTGGTGGGGGGGAAGTTACTTGTCTGTACGATTCACTGGAGACGGCTCTCCCCGGAGACCTCTCCCCTTATCCTCGGCCGACCCTCCCGGTCCGTCTAACAGCGGACAGTTACTTTTAACATCCCTGTTACTCCTCCCCACTCGAAGGGGACGCAGGCCATGTGGCATAGGCTTTCGGAGTTGTCGGCTGATCGAACAGGGCAAAGAATGTTCGGCAAGATTTGGTCTGGAGTGACGAGGTGGCGTCGGACCGCCGTTACACTGGCCCCGGTGTCGCGGAGGGCTTCCGCCCGGCGGCCATTGATGTTGACCCATTGACCGTACTTCTGTGTGTTGGCGGGAAGGGGGGCCCGCGGAATCATGTCTCTCTCCCCTAAGCAGACCAGTGCCATGGCGGCTGGTGCCCATTCAGAGGGATCGGTCTCGTACTCCTCTTGGTCTTCCGGGATTAGTTCTTCCCCTAGGGCCGCCGCTGCAACTTGGCGGGGAGTAGTGTTCGGATTCTTTGGGCAGTTGGGATCACTGGCGTAGTGGCCGGGTCGCTGGCACCTGTGGCACGTAATGTTGGCCCGGAAACCGGCCCGGACGGCAGGGCTTCCCCGGCCAACCGGGGTCGAGGGGTTTCTGGGGGGTGACGAGGGGCCGGGGTCTCTCCCCCGACCCTGACTTCCTCCTCCCCTTCGGGGGCGATACGATCTGGATACTTCGCTGGGTGCGCTCCGGCCAACTCGGGTGCTTTCCCACCGGTCGGCTTCGGCGGCGAGTTGTCGAGGGTCGGTTAGCTTGCTGTCCAGGAGGTGTTGCCGGAGCTCCACGAAGCAGTTGTTCGACAGGTGTTCCCATACGATAAGGTCAAAGAGTTGGTCGTAGGTGGTTACTTTGTTGCCCTTGATCCACCCCTCGAAGGCTCGGCTAAAAAAGTTCACGTACTCCACCCAAGTTGTACCCGGAATCCGTTTGCAGTCGCGGAACCGTTGGCGGTACATCTCAGGCGTGAGCCCGTATCGAGTGAGGAGGGCGGCCTTCATGTGGTCGTAGGAGGTCATCAGCTGGTCCGGGAGTTGCAGCAGGGCGTCCCGCCCTTCGTTGACAAACCTCCCCCATAATCCGGCTCCCCAATCGCTTCGGGGAATCCGGTGGGAGGTCATTGCCACCTCATAGGCTTTAAACCACTGCTGGATATCATCGTTCTTGTGGTATTCCCGGATGACATCTTTGGGAATGTGAACCTTGGGTTCGGTCGAGGCAGACGGGGTCGGTCGTTCGGGGAGCCCGAGGTCTTTATTCTGTTTCTGAATCTCCAGTGCTTTGAGATTGCGCTCATGTTCGTATTCTAGTCTCTTTTCCTCTAGCTCCCTCTGTCTTTGCTTGTCTTCCCGCTCTTCCCTGAGTCGTAAGTGTTCCAGGGTTATTTTTTGTTCTGCCAGCTTGAGTTCCCCATCCAAGCGAAGTCGGGCAAGTTCTAATTCGTGGAGTCTGGTTTTTTCTCTTTCTCGGATCTCTTCCAGGGAGAGATCCGTTCTTTCTTTAGTTGGTGCGGGGCTCGTTTCGGTTGTTTGTGTTCGGGGTACGGCCGTACCCGTTTCTGCCCAAGCTTCTAGGGCTCGTTTGAAGTCTTCCTTTGTGCTAAGACCTGTGGTTGGAAGTCCAAGTTCTATGCAATATTGCTTCAGTTCCCGGTGGTTGTAGTCTTCCAATTTTTCCATCTGAAATTTTTCCGTTGTTCCGCTCTCTATTGACATGGTTGTTGTGTGTGGTGGGGCGAGTGACTTTCTGTACGATTATGCGTAGGTTCGGATCCCGTCGCTGGCCACCAATGTTAGACGGGGACCCTGAGGGTCGGCCGGATACCGAGGGAGAGATCCCCGAGGGGGACCGTCTCCGGCGATCGTACAGACAAGTACCCTCCCTCCCCACAAACAGGCACCACACCAAGTCGAGTTCAAGGCTTTATATAAGGTTCTTAAGGCAAGGATATCAGCGATACAGGATAACTTGGACCCGGGGGTCCTCTCACTTCTAGTCTCTGTAGGGAAAGGGGGTAGCGGGACAGTCTTAGTACCGGATCGGTACAGGTGGTGGTAAAAGGCGAGCTCACAATCCTCGAGCTGGAGGGTCTGTGGATCGGGCCGCGGCAGCGCCAGCAGGCCAAGGTGATAGTCTCCTAAAGCAGGGGGCCGCGGCAGCGCCAGCAGGCCAAGTCGATGGTTTCACGAGGCAGAGGGCCGCGGCAGCGCCAGCAGGCCAAGATGGTTTCACGAGGCAGAGGGCCGCGGCAGCGCCAGCAGGCCAAGACGATGGTTTCACGAGGCAGAGGGCCGCGGCAGCGCCAGCAGGCCAAGACGATGGTTTCACGAGGCAGAGGGCCGCGGCAGCGCCAGCAGGCCAAGACGATGGTTTCACGAGGCAGAGGGCCGCGGCAGCGCCAGCAGGCCAGGACGATGGTTTCACGAGGCAGAGGGCCGCGGCAGCGCCAGCAGGCCAAGTCACGGATGAGTTCTTCTCGGGTCTCTCGACTCCAGGATACAACTGCCTTCCTGGTCTGGTCCTGCCCCAGTTATAGGTCTGGTCCCCTTTGATGTCCGGACCCTCGCGCCTGGGGGCCGGGAGGTCCGGGATGAGGGAGTCCAGACACCCAGCAGGGGGGTGGAGCCAGCGCCCAGGCGGCCTGGGGTGATCGACACCTGGCGGAGGAGAGCCGTTGACGATTCCTTCTCCCATTGACTCGCCAAGTGGTCACTCTGCCTCCTGGGGGGAGGTTGGTGCCTCGATGTCGGGCCCGGCCGGGCCCAGGGTGAGGGTCGAGTTGAGGCCACGCGGCCTCGTGCTGCAGTGCCCCAAGATGGCGGCCGGGTCGATGTCGTGGGGTAGATGGTGGCCCGGGCCAGCTGGGTCCGGAGCTGGTGTCTTGTAGTGGAGGGATTGCAGGGTACTTCGGGTGGTCGTTGGTGGACTCTGGCTGGGGATGCAGGGAGAGCCAGGGTCCTGGTCCCATTGCGGGGAGGGGGTACAGCTCGAACATGCGGCCTGTCCAACAACTCCCTAGCACTCCCTACTCACTCTGCACTCTGCACTCCCTATGCACTCTGCACTCCCTATGCACTCTGCACTCCCTATGCACTCTGCACTCTGCACTCCCTATGAACTCTGCACTCCCTATGCACTCTGCACTCCCTATGCACTCTGCACTCTGCACTCCCTATGCACTCTGCACTCCCTATGCACTCTGCACTCCCTATGCACTCTGCACTCCCTATGCACTCTGCACTCCCTATGCACTCTGCACTCCCTATGCACTCTGCACTCCCTATGCACTCTGCACTCCCTATGCACTCTGCACTCCCTATGCACTCTGCACTCCCTATGCACTCTGCACTCTGCGCTCCCTATGCACTCTGCACTCTGCACTCCCTATGCACTCTGCACTCCCTATGCACTCTGCACTCTGCACTCCCTATGCACTCTGCACTCACTATGCACTCTGCACTCCCTATGCACTCTGCACTCCCTATGCACTCTGCACTCCCTATGCACTCTGCACTCCCTATGCACTCTGCACTCTGAACTCCCTATGCACTCTGCACTCTGCACTCCCTATGCACTCTGCACTCCCTATGCACTCTGCACTCCATATGCACTCTGCACTCCCTTTGCACTCTGCACTCCCTATGTACTCTGCACTCCCTATGCACTCTGCACTCCCTATGCACTCTGCACTCTGCACTCCCCATGCACTCTGCACTCCCTATGCACTCTGCACTCCCTATGCACTCTGCACTCCCTATGCACTCTGCACTCCCTATGCACTCTGCACTCTGCACTCCCTATGCACTCTGCACTCCCTATGCACTCTGCACTCTGCACTCTGCACTCCCTATGCACTCTGCACTCCCTATGCACTCTGCACTCCCTATGCACTCTCCACTATGCACTCCCTATGCACTCTGCACTCCCTATGCACTCTGCACTCCCTATGCACTCTGCACTCCCTATGCACTCTGCACTCCCTATGCACTCTGCTCTCTGCACTCCATATGCACTCAGCACTCTGCACTCCCTATGCACTCTGCACTCCCTATGCACTCTGCACTCCCTATGCACTCTTTACTCTGCACTCCCTATGCACTCTGCACTCCCTATGCACTCTGCACTCCCTATGCACTCTGCACTCTGCACTCCCTATGCACTCTGCACTCCCTATGCACTCTGCACTACCTATGCACTCTGCACTCCCTATGCACTCTGCATTCTGCACTCCCTATGCACTCTGCACTCCCTATGCACTCTGCCCTCCCTATGCACTCTGCCCTCCCTAGGCACTCTGCCCTCCCTATGCACTCTGCCCTCCCTATGCACTATGCCCTCCCTATGCACTCTGCACTCTGCACTCCCTATGCACTCTGCACTCCCTATGCACTCTGCACTCTGCACTCCCTATGCACTCTGCACTCTGCACTCCGTATGCACTCTGCACTCCCTATGCACTCTGCACTCCCTATGCACTCTGCACTCTGCACTCCCTATGCACTCTGCACTCCCTATGCACTCTGCACTCCCTATGCACTCTGCACTCCCTATGCACTCTGCACGCCCTATGCACTCTGCACTCCCTATGCACTCTGCACTCTGCACTCCCTATGCACTCTGCACTCCCTATGCACTCTGCACTCTGCACTCCCTATGCACTCTGCACTCCCTATGCACTCTGCACTCTAGCACTCCCTAGCACTCCCTACTCACTCTGCACTCTGCACTCCCTATGCACTCTGCACTCCCTATGCACTCTGCACTCCCTATGCACTCTGCACTCCCTATGCACTCTGCACTCCCTATGCACGCTGCACTCTGCACTCCCTATGCACTCTGCACTCCCTATGCACTCTGCACTCCCTATGCACTCTGCACTCCCTATGCACTCTGCACTCCCTATGCAATCTGCACTCCCTATGCACTCTGCACTCCCTATGCACTCTGCACTCCCTATGCACTCTGCACTCCCTCTGCACTCTGCACTCCCTATGCACTCTGCGCTCCCTATGCACTCTGCACTCTGCACTCCCTATGCACTCTGCACTCCCTATGCACTCTGCACTCCCTATGCACTCTGCACTCTGCACTCCCTATGCACCCTGCACTCCCTAAGCACTCTGCACTCCCTATGCACTCTGCACTCCCTATGCACTCTGCACTCCCTATGCACTCTGCACTCCCTATGCACTCTGAACTCCCTTTGCACTCTGCACTCCCTATGCACTCTGCACTCCCTATGCACTCTGCACTCTGCGCTCCCTATGCACTCTGCACTCTGCACTCCCTATGCACTCTGCACTCCCTCTGCACTCTGCACTCTGCATTCCCTATGCACTCTGCACTCACTATGCACTCTGCACTCCCTATGCACTCTGCACTCCCTATGCACTCTGCACTCCCTATGCACTCTGAACTCCCTATGCACTCTGCACTCTGCACTCCCTATGCACTCTGCACTCCCTATGCACTCTGCACTCCCTATGCACTCTGCACTCCCTTTGCACTCTGCACTCCCTATGTACTCTGCACTCCCTATGCACTCTGCACTCCCTATGCACTCTGCACTCTGCACTCCCCATGCACTCTGCACTCCCTATGCACTCTGCACTCCCTATGCACTCTGCACTCCCTATGCACTCTGCACTCCCTATGCACTCTGCACTCTGCACTCCCTATGCACTCTGCACTCCCTATGCACTCTGCACTCTGCACTCCCTATGCACTCTGCACTCCCTATGCACTCTGCAATCCCTATGCACTCTGCACTCCCTCTGCACTCTGCACTCCCTATGCACTCTCCACTATGCACTCCCTATGCACTCTGCACTCCCTATGCACTCTGCACTCCCTATGCACTCTGCACTCCCTATGCACTCTGCACTCTGCACTCCCTATGCACTCTGCACTCCCAATGCAATATGCACTCCCTACTCACTCTGCACTCCCTATGCACTCTGCACTCTGCACTCCCTATGCACTCTGCACTCCCTATGCACTCTGCACTCCCTATGCACTCTGTACTCCCTATGCACTCTGCACTCTGCACTCTGCACTCCCTATGCACTCCCTATGCACTCTGCACTCCCTATGCACTCCCTCTGCACTCCCTATGCACTCTGCACTCCCTATGCACTCTGCACTCCCTATGCACTCTGCACTCTGCACTCCCTATGCACTCTGCACTCCCTATGCACTCTGCACTCTGCACTCCCTATGCACTCTGCACTCCCTATGCACTCTGCACTCCCTATGCACTCTGCACTCCCTATTCACTCTGCACTCCCTATGCACTCTGCTCTCTGCACTCCATATGCACTCAGCACTCTGCACTCCCTATGCACTCTGTACTCCCTATGCACTCTGCACTCCCTATGCACTCTTTACTCTGCACTCCCTATGCACTCTGCACTCCCTATGCACTCTGCACTCCCTATGCACTCTGCACTCTGCACTCCCTATGCACTCTGCACTCCCTATGCACTCTGCACTACCTATGCACTCTGCACTCCCTATGCACTCTGCATTCTGCACTCCCTATGCACTCTGCACTCCCTATGCACTCTGCCCTCCCTATGCACTCTGCCCTCCCTAGGCACTCTGCCCTCCCTATGCACTCTGCCCTCCCTATGCACTATGCCCTCCCTATGCACTCTGCACTCCCTATGCACTCTGCACTCTGCACTCCCTATGCACTCTGCACTCTGCACTCCCTATGCACTCTGCACTCTGCACTCCGTATGCACTCTGCACTCCCTATGCACTCTGCACTCCCTATGCACTCTGCACTCTGCACTCCCTATGCACTCTGCACTCCCTATGCACTCTGCACTCCCTATGCACTCTGCACGCCCTATGCACTCTGCACTCCCTATGCACTCTGCACTCTGCACTCCCTATGCACTCTGCACTCCCTATGCACTCTGCTCTCTGCACTCCCTATGCACTCTGCACTCCCTATGCACTCTGCACTCTAGCACTCCCTAGCACTCCCTACTCACTCTGCACTCTGCACTCCCTATGCACTCTGCACTCCCTATGCACTCTGCACTCCCTATGCACTCTGCACTCCCTATGCACTCTGCACTCCCTATGCACTCTGCACTCCCTATGCACGCTGCACTCTGCACTCCCTATGCACTCTGCACTCCCTATGCACTCTGCACTCCCTATGCACTCTGCACTCCCTATGCAATCTGCACTCCCTATGCACTCTGCACTCCCTATGCACTCTGCACTCCCTCTGCACTCTGCACTCCCTATGCACTCTGCGCTCCCTATGCACTCTGCACTCCCTATGCACTCTGCACTCCCTATGCACTCTGCACTCCCTATGCACTCTGCACTCTGCACTCCCTATGCACTCTGCACTCCCTAAGCACTCTGCACTCCCTATGCACTCTGCACTCCCTATGCACTCTGCACTCCCTATGCACTCTGCACTCCCTATGCACTCTGAACTCCCTTTGCACTCTGCACTCCCTATGCACTCTGCACTCCCTATGCACTCTGCACTCTGTGCTCCCTATGCACTCTGCACTCTGCACTCCCTATGCACTCTGCACTCCCTCTGCACTCTGCACTCTGCATTCCCTATGCACTCTGCACTCACTATGCACTCTGCACTCCCTATGCACTCTGCACTCCCTATGCACTCTGCACTCTGAACTCCCTATGCACTCTGCACTCTGCACTCCCTATGCACTCTGCACTCCCTATGCACTCTGCACTCCCTATGCACTCTGCACTCCCTTTGCACTCTGCACTCCCTATGTACTCTGCACTCCCTATGCACTCTGCACTCCCTATGCACTCTGCACTCTGCACTCCCCATGCACTCTGCACTCCCTATGCACTCTGCACTCCCTATGCACTCTGCACTCCCTATGCACTCTGCACTCCCTATGCACTCTGCACTCTGCACTCCCTATGTACTCTGCACTCCCTATGCACTCTGCACTCCCTATGCACTCTGCACTCCCTATGCACTCTGCAATCCCTATGCACTCTGCACTCCCTCTGCACTCTGCACTCCCTATGCACTCTCCACTATGCACTCCCTATGCACTCTGCACTCCCTATGCACTCTGCACTCCCTATGCACTCTGCACTCTGCACTCCCTATGCACTCTGCACTCCCTATGCAATATGCACTCCCTACTCACTCTGCACTCCCTATGCACTCTGCACTCTGCACTCCCTATGCACTCTGCACTCCCTATGCACTCTGCACTCCCTATGCACTCTGTACTCCCTATGCACTCTGCACTCTGCACTCCCTATGCACTCCCTATGCACTCTGCACTCCCTATGCACTCCCTCTGCACTCCCTATGCACTCTGCACTCCCTATGCACTCTGCACTCCCTCTGCACTCTGCACTCTGCACTCCCTATGCACTCTGCACTCCCTATGCACTCTGCACTCTGCACTCCCTATGCACTCTGCACTCCCTATGCACACTGCACTCCCTATGCACTCTGCACTCCCTATGCACTCTGCACTCCCTATGCACTCTCCACTATGCACTCCCTATGCACTCTGCACTCCCTATGCACTCTGCACTCCCTATGCACTCTGCACTCCCTATGCACTCTGCACTCCCTATGCACTCTGCACTCCCTATGCACTCTGCTCTCTGCACTCCATATGCACTCAGCACTCTGCACTCCCTATGCACTCTGCACTCCCTATGCACTCTGCACTCCCTATGCACTCTTTACTCTGCACTCCCTATGCACTCTGCACTCCCTATGCACTCTGCACTCTCTATGCACTCTGCACTCTGCACTCCCTATGCACTCTGCACTCCCTATGCACTCTGCACTACCTATGCACTCTGCACTCCCTATGCACTCTGCATTCTGCACTCCCTATGCACTCTGCACTCCCTATGCACTCTGCCCTCCCTATGCACTCTGCCCTCCCTAGGCACTCTGCCCTCCCTATGCACTCTGCCCTCCCTATGCACTATGCCCTCCCTATGCACTCTGCACTCTGCACTCCCTATGCACTCTGCACTCCCTATGCACTCTGCACTCTGCACTCCCTATGCACTCTGCACTCTGCACTCCGTATGCACTCTGCACTCCCTATGCACTCTGCACTCCCTATGCACTCTGCACTCTGCACTCCCTATGCACTCTGCACTCCCTATGCACTCTGCACTCCCTATGCACTCTGCACTCCCTATGCACTCTGCACCCCCTATGCACTCTGCACTCCCTATGCACTCTGCACTCTGCACTCCCTATGCACTCTGCACTCCCTATGCACTCTGCTCTCTGCACTCCCTATGCACTCTGCACTCCCTATGCACTCTGCACTCTAGCACTCCCTAGCACTCCCTACTCACTCTGCACTCTGCACTCCCTATGCACTCTGCACTCCCTATGCACTCTGCACTCCCTATGCACTCTGCACTCCCTATGCACTCTGCACTCTGCACTCCCTATGCACTATGCACTCCCTATGCACACTGCACTCTGCACTCCCTATGCACTCTGCACTCCCTATGCACTCTGCACTCCCTATGCACTCTGCACTCCCTATGCAATCTGCACTCCCTATGCACTCTGCACTCCCTATGCACTCTGCACTCCCTATGCACTCTGCACTCCCTCTGCACTCTGCACTCCCTATGCACTCTGCGCTCCCTATGCACTCTGCACTCTGCACTCCCTATGCACTCTGCACTCCCTATGCACTCTGCACTCCCTATGCACTCTGCACTCTGCACTCCCTATGCACTCTGCACTCCCTAAGCACTCTGCACTCCCTATGCACTCTGCACTCCCTATGCACTCTGCACTCCCTATGCACTCTGCACTCCCTATGCACTCTGAACTCCCTTTGCACTCTGCACTCCCTATGCACTCTGCACTCCCTTTGCACTCTGCACTCTGCGCTCCCTATGCACTCTGCACTCTGCACTCCCTATGCACTCTGCACTCCCTATGCACTCTGCACTCTGCATTCCCTATGCACTCTGCACTCACTATGCACTCTGCACTCCCTATGCACTCTGCACTCCCTATGTACTCTGCACTCCCTATGCACTCTGCACTCTGCACTCCCTATGCACTCTGCACTCTGAACTCCCTATGCACTCTGCACTCTGCACTCCCTATGCACTCTGCACTCCCTATGCACTCTGCACTCCCTATGCACTCTGCACTCCCTTTGCACTCTGCACTCCCTATGTACTCTGCACTCCCTATGCACTCTGCACTCCCTATGCACTCTGCACTCTGCACTCCCCATGCACTCTGCACTCCCTATGCACTCTGCACTCCCTATGCACTCTGCACTCCCTATGCACTCTGCACTCCCTATGCACTCTGCACTCTGCACTCCCTATGCACTCTGCACTCCCTATGCACTCTGCACTCTGCACTCCCTATGCACTCTGCACTCCCTATGCACTCTGCACTCCCTATGCACTCTGCACTCCCTCTGCACTCTGCACTCCCTATGCACTCTCCACTATGCACTCCCTATGCACTCTGCACTCCCTATGCACTCTGCACTCCCTATGCACTCTGCACTCCCTATGCACTCTGCACTCTGCACTCCCTATGCACTCTGCACTCCCTATGCAATATGCACTCCCTACTCACTCTGCACTCCCTATGCACTCTGCACTCTGCACTCCCTATGCACTCTGCACTCCCTATGCACTCTGCACTCCCTATGCACTCTGTACTCCCTATGCACTCTGCACTCTGCACTCTGCACTCCCTATGCACTCCCTATGCACTCTGCACTCCCTATGCACTCCCTCTGCACTCCCTATGCACTCTGCACTCCCTATGCACTCTGCACTCCCTATGCACTCTGCACTCCCTATGTACTCTGCACTCCCTATGCACTCTGCACTCTGGACTCCCTATGCACTCTGCACTTCCTATGCACTCTGCACTCCCTATGCACTCCGCACTCCCTATGCACTCTGCACTCCCTATGCACTCCCTATGCACTCTGCACTCCCTATGCACTCTGCACTCTGCACTCCCTATGCACTCTACACTCCCAATGCCCTCGGCACTCTGTACTCCCTATGCACTCTGCACTCCCTATGCACTCTGCACCCCCTATGCACTCTGCACTCCCTATGCACTCTGCACTCTAGCACTCCCTAGCACTCCCTAGCACTCCCTATGCACTCTGCACTCCCTATGCACTCTGCACTCCCTATGCACTCCCTATGCACTCTGCACTCCTGTTGGACAGGCCGCATGTTCGAGCTGTCACCCCCTCCCCGCAATGGGACCAGGACCCTGGCTCTCCCTGCATCCCCAGCCAGAGTCCACAAACGACCACCCGAAGTACCCTGCAATCCCTCCACTACAAGACACCAGCTCCGGACCCAGCTGGCCCGGGTCACCATCTACCCCACGACATCGACCCGGCCGCCATCTTGGGGCACTGCAGCACGAGGCCGCGTGGCCTCAACTCGACCCCAACCCCGGGCCCGGCCGGCCCCGACATCGAGGCCCCACCATCCTCCCAGGAGGCAGAGTGACCACTTGGCGAGTCAATGGGAGAAGGAATCGTCAACGGCTCTCCTCCGCCAGGTGTCGATCACCCCAGGCCGCCTGGGCGCTGGCTCCACCCCCCTGCTGGGTGTCTGGACTCCCTCATCCCGGACCTCCCGGCCCCCAGGCGCGAGGGTCCGGACATCAAAGGGGACCAGACCTATAACTGGGGCAGGACCAGACCAGGAAGGCAGTTGTATCCTGGAGTCGAGAGACCCGAGAAGAACTCATCCGTGACTTGGCCTGCTGGCGCTGCCGCGGCCCTCTGCCTCGTGAAACCATCATCTTGGCCTGCTGGCGCTGCCGCGGCCCTCTGCCTCGTGAAACCATCGTCTTGGCCTGCTGGCGCTGCCGCGGCCCTCTGCCTCGTGAAACCATCGTCTTGGCCTGCTGGCGCTGCCGCGGCCCTCTGCCTCGTGAAACCATCGTCTTGGCCTGCTGGCGCTGCCGCGGCCCTCTGCCTCGTGAAACCATCGTCTTGGCCTGCTGGCGCTGCCGCGGCCCTCTGCCTCGTGAAACCATCGTCTTGGCCTGCTGGCGCCGCCGCGGCCCTCTGCTTTATGAGACTATCACCTTGGCCTGCTGGCGCTGCCGCGGCCCGATCCACAGACACTCCAACTCGAGGATTGTGAGCTCGCCTTTTTACCACTACCTGTACCGATCCGGTACCCAGACTGTCCCGCTACCCCCTTTCCCTACAGAGACTAGAAGTGAGAGGACCCCCGGGTCCAAGATATCCTGTATCGCTGATATCCTTGCCTTAAGAACCTTATATAAAGCCTTGAACTCGACTTGGTGTGGTGCCTGTTTGTGGGGGGGGAGGTAACTTGTCTGTACGATCGCCGGAGACGGTCCCCCTCGGGGATCTCTCCCTCGGTATCCGGCCGACCCTCAGGGTCCCCGTCTAACATTGGTGGCCAGCGACGGGATCCGAACCTACGCATAATCGTACAGAAAGTCACTCGCCCCACCACACACAACAACCATGTCAATAGAGAGCGGAACAACGGAAAAATTTCAGATGGAAAAATTGGAAGACTACAACCACCGGGAACTGAAGCAATATTGCATAGAACTTGGACTTCCAACCACAGGTCTTAGCACAAAGGAAGACTTCAAACGAGCCCTAGAAGCTTGGGCAGAAACGGGTACGGCCGTACCCCGAACACAAACAACCGAAACGAGCCCCGCACCAACTAAAGAAAGAGCGGATCTCTCCCTGGAAGAGATCCGAGAAAGAGAAAAAACCAGACTCCACGAATTAGAACTTGCCCGACTTCGCTTGGATGGGGAACTCAAGCTGGCAGAACAAAAAATAACCCTGGAACACTTACGGCTCAGGGAAGAGCGGGAAGACAAGCAAAGACAGAGGGAGCTAGAGGAAAAGAGACTAGAGTACGAACATGAGCGCAATCTCAAAGCACTGGAGATCCAGAAACAGAATAAAGACCTCGGGCTCCCCGAACGACCGACCCCGTCTGCCTCGACCGAACCCAAGGTTCACATCCCCAAAGATGTCATCCGGGAATACCACAAGAACGATGATATCCAGCAGTGGTTTAAAGCCTATGAGGTGGCAATGACCTCCCACCGGATTCCCCGAAGCGATTGGGGAGCCGGATTATGGGGGAGGTTTGTCAACGAAGGGCGGGACGCCCTGCTGCAACTCCCGGACCAGCTGATGACCTCCTACGACCACATGAAGGCCGCCCTCCTCACTCGATACGGGCTCACACCTGAGATGTACCGCCAACGGTTCCGCGACTGCAAACGGATTCCGGGTACAACTTGGGTGGAGTACGTGAACTTTTTTAGCCGAGCCTTCGAGGGGTGGATCAAGGGCAACAAAGTAACCACCTACGAACAACTCTTTGACCTTATCGTATGGGAACACCTGTCGAACAACTGCTTCGTGGAGCTCCGGCAACACCTCCTGGACAGCAAGCTAACCGACCCTCGACAACTCGCCGCCGAAGCCGACCGGTGGGAAAGCACCCGAGTTGGCCGGAGCGCACCCAGCGAAGTATCCTGATCGTATCGCCCCCGAGGGGGAGGAGGAAGTCAGGGTCGGGGGAGAGACCCCGGCCCCTCGTCACCCCCCAGAAACCCCTCGACCCCGGTTGGCCGGGGAAGCCCTGCCGTCCGGGCCGGTTTCCGGGCCAACATTACGTGCCACAGGTGCCAGCGACCCGGCCACTACGCCAGTGATCCCAACTGCCCAAAGAATCCGAACACTACTCCCCGCCAAGTTGCAGCGGCGGCCCTAGGGGAAGAAATAATCCCGGAAGATCAAGAGGAGTACGAAACCGATCCCTCTGAATGGGCACCCGCCGCCATGGCACTGGTCTGCTTAGGGGAGAGAGACATGATTCCGCGGGCCCCCCTTCCCGCCAACACACAGAAGTACGGTCAATGGGTCAACATCAATGGCCGCCGGGCGGAAGCCCTCCGCGACACCGGGGCCAGTGTAACGGCGGTCCGACGCCACCTCGTCACTCCAGACCAAATCTTGCCGAACATTCTTTGCCCTGTTCGATCAGCCGACAACTCCGAAAGCCTATGCCACATGGCCTGCGTCCCCTTCGAGTGGGGAGGAGTAACAGGGATGTTAAAAGTAACTGTCCGCGATGATGCCCCCGTGGACTGCCTCCTAGGAAACGACCTTGAAAGCTCTCCCTGGGCAGCTGTCGAACGGAGGGAGCACCTGGGGATGCTTGGCCTCCCCGAATGGGTCTGCGTCACGACCCGGTCCATGACCGCCCGCGCGGTCCCCAGCCCAGAAGAGCCCGAGTGGCCAGAACCTCCTCCCGCGCTCATCCCAGAGGAGGCCGCCCCAGAAGCCATTCCCTTGACCCAAACCGAAGAAGGACCTGACCAGCTTCGGGACGTCCCTGACCTGGCACAATGGCGGCAGGAGGGAGGCCCCACGCAGGAACAATTCCGGGCCGAGCAAAAAACCTGTCCTTCTCTCGAAGGACTCCGGCAGCAAGCCCTGGCCCAGGGCACCGGGGATACCTCGGGGGCCCACTGGATCTACTGGGACCAAGACCTGCTCTACAGCGAGCAGAAAATTGCAGAACTAGGGGCCAGTCGGGTGCTGGTGGTGCCCCTTCGCTTCCGAGACTTCCTCCTGAACTTAGCCCACGATGTCCCCCTTGCCGGACACCTGGGGCAGGATAAAACCTACGACCGCCTGGTGACCCATTTTTTCTGGCCCCACATGCGGAAGGATGTCACCAACCACTGCAAGGCCTGCCCCACCTGCCAGGCCAGCGGAAAAAGTGGCCGAAAAATCAAAGCACCATTATAACCCTTTCCTGTCGTCACCACCCCGTTTGAACGAGTGGGAATAGACATTGTGGGGCCCCTCGACCCTCGAACAGCCCAAGGACACCGGTTCATCCTGGTCCTTGTAGACCACGCCACCCGCTATCCCGAGGCCATCCCTCTTCGGACTGTGACGGCCCCCGTGGTGGGCCGGGCCCTGATGGGGATCTTCTCCCGGGTGGGGTTCCCCCGGGAGGTCGTCAGTGACAGGGGCACAAACTTTATCTCCAGATATATGAAGTCCCTCTGGCAGCAATGCGGGGTCACCTACAAATTCACGACCCCCTATCACCCGCAAGGAAACAGACTGGTCGAGAGATTCAACCGCACCCTCAAGGGGATGATTATGGGTCTAGAAGAACCCCTTCGACGCCAGTGGGACGTACTGCTGCCATGCCTCCTGTTTGCCTATCGGGAGGTCCCGCAGAAGTCCCTCGGCTTCAGCCCCTTTGAACTACTGTACGGACACCCCGTCCGGGGCCCCCTCAGCCTAGTCAAGGAAGGTTGGGAGCAGCCTCCCCAGAAAACTCCCCCGGACATCTACCGGTATCTCCTGGCTCTCCGCAACCAGACCCGGCGGTTCCGAGACACCGCCAAAGCCAACCTCGAGGCCAGTCAGGAGGACATGAAGAGGTGGTACGATCAGCACACGTCCTCCATTGAGTTCGAACCTGGACAACAGGTCTGGGTGATGTCCCCGGTTGAGCCCTGTGCCCTCCAAGACAGATGGTCCGGGCCCTTCAAGGTAATCGAACGCAAGGGGCCCGTCACCTATTTAATCGACATGGAGACCGCCCGGAACCCCCTACGGGTCCTCCATGCCAACAGGCTCAAACCCCATTTTGTGCGATCCGAACTCAGCCTCCTGATGGCTACTGTTAGACGGGGACCCTGAGGGTCGGCCGGATACCGAGGGAGAGATCCCCGAGGGGGACCGTCTCCGGCGATCGTACAGACAAGTTACCTCCCTCCCCACAAACAGGCACCACACCAAGTCGAGTTCAAGGCTTTATATAAGGTTCTTAAGGCAAGGATAACAGCGATACAGGAGATCTTGGACCCGGGGGCCCTCTCACTTCTAGTCTCTGTAGGGAAAGGGGGTAGCGGGACAGTCTTGGTACCGGATCGGTACAGGTAGTGGTAACAGGCGAGCTCACAATCCTCGAGCTGGAGTGTCTGTGGATCGGGCCGCGGCAGCGCCAGCAGGCCAAGGTGATAGTCTCTTAAAGTAGAGGGCCGCGGCAGCGCCAGCAGGCCAAGGTGATAGTCTCTTAAAGTAGAGGGCCGCGGCAGCGCCAGCAGGCCAAGACGATGGTTTCACGAGGCAGGGGCCGCGGCAGCGCCAGCAGGCCAAGACGATGGTTTCACGAGGCAGGGGCCGCGGCAGCGCCAGCAGGCCAAGACGATGGTTTCACGAGGCAGAGGGCCGCGGCAGCGCCAGCAGGCCAAGACGATGGTTTCACGAGGCAGAGGGCCGCGGCAGCGCCAGCAGGCCAAGACGATGGTTTCACGAGGCAGAGGGCCGCGGCAGCGCCAGCAGGCCAAGTCACGGATGAGTTCTTCTCGGGTCTCTCGACTCCAGGATACAACTGGTTTCCTGGTCTGGTCCTGCCCCAGTTATAGGTCTGGTCCCCTTTGATGTCCGGACCCTCGTGCCTGGGGGGCCGGGAGGTCCGGGATGAGGGAGTCCAGACACCCAGCATGGGGGTGGAGCCAGCGCCCAGGCGGCCGGGGGTGATCGACACCTGGCGGAGGAGAGCCGTTGACGATTCCTTTCTCCCATTGACTCGCCAAGTGGTCACTCTGCCTCCCGGGGGGAGGTTGGTGCCTCGATGTCGGGCCCGGCCGGGCCCAGGGTGAGGGTCGAGTTGAGGCCACGCGGCCTCGTGCTGTAGTGGCCCAAGATGGCGGCTGGGCCGAGGCCGTGGTGTGGATGGTGACCCGGGCCAGCTGGGTTCGGAGCTGGTGTCTTGTGGGTGAGGAATTGCAGTGTACTTCGGGTGGTCGTCGGGGACTCTGGCTGGGGGATGCAGGTGGAGCCAGGGTCCAGGTCCCATTGCGGGGAGGGGGCAGCCCGACCATGCGGCCTGTCCAACATGCGTCCCCCCCAGCTGAAGGCGGGGAGAGTCAGCCATCTTCCTGGGGACTCTCCTCGCTGAGGCGGAAAAAGCGTGACAGGCCGTCGGCGTTGGCGTGGTCCTGGCCTGGACGATGTTCCACCGTGAAGTCCATCCCCTGCAGGGAGATGGACCAGCGCAACAGCTTCGGGTTCTCCCCCCGCATTTGCATCAGCCATTGCAGGGGTCGGTGGTCTGTTTGCACCCGGAAGTGGGTGCCGAAGAGGTATGGCCGGAGCTTCTTGAGTGCCCAGACTACGGCGAAGGCTTCCCTCTCAATGGTGCTCCAGCGCTGTTCTCGGGGCAAGAGGCGTCTGCTGATGAAGACCACCGGATGGTCGACCCCTTCGGCGTTGAGTTGGGAGAGGACGGCCCCCACACCATGATCGGAGGCGTCCGTTTGCACAAGGAATTCCCGGCTGTAGTCGGGAGCCTGGAGCACGGGGGCCGTGCACATGGCGGTCTTTAGCTTCTCGAAGGCTGATTGGCAGTCCGGGGTCCAGTTGACGGTTTTGGGGCTCTTTTTGGAGGTGAGCTCTGTGAGGGGCCCCACGATGCTGCCATAGTCCTTCACGAACCGCCGGTAGTATCCGGTGAGCCCCAGGAAGGCCCGGACCTCCGTTTGGCTCGTCGGGGGTTGCCAGGCCTGGATGGCAGCAATCTTGAGTTGGAGAGGGGCCACCAGCCCGCTTCCCACTTGGTGTCCCAGGTAGGTCACGGACCCTTGGCCAACTTGGCACTTGCTGGCCTTGATGGTGAGCCCTGCTTGCTGGAGGGCGTGTAGAACCTCCCGCAGGTGGCGGAGGTGGTCGGTCCACTGGTGGCTGTACACAGCAATGTCGTCCAGGTAGGCGGCGCTGAAGTCTTCCAGGCCCGCCAGTACATGGTTTACCAGCCGTTGGAACGTTGCCGGGGCGTTTTTCATGCCGAAGGGCATGACTTTAAAGTGGTAGTGCCCGTCTGGGGTAGAGAAGGCGGATCGTTCTTGGGCCCTAGGGGTGAGGCCGATCTGCCAGTAGCCCGCTGTTAGGTCGAAGATGCTCAGGTAGCGGGCGGCCCCCATCCGGTCAATTAGCTCGTCTGCCCGGGGGATGGGATGAGCGTCGGTCCGGGTAACTGCATTCAGCCCTCGATAGTCCACGCAGAACTGGAGCTCAGGGGCAACGCCCGGGGCAGCTGCCTTGGGAACCAGGACGACTGGGCTCGCCCAGGGACTGTCTGAGGGTTCGATCACTCCTAGGGTCAGCATCTTGGACACCTCGGTCTGGATGCAGGCTCGTACCCGGTCTGGTACGCGGTATGCCCGGTGTCGAATAGGAGGGCTGTCCCCGGTGTCCACATCGTGGAGGCACCAGGGGGTGACTCCGGGGGTGAGGGAGAACAGGGAGGCGAACTGCCTCAGGAGCGTTTGGCAGTCTTGGCGTTGCTCCGGGGACAGGGCCTCGGAGAGCTGGACCCCTTCCACCGAGCCATCCTGCTCGAGGGCCCTCAGTAAGTCCGGAAGGGGTTCGGAGTCTTCTTCTGTCCCAGTATCGGTAGCCATCAGGAGGCTGAGTTCGGATCGCACAAAATGGGGTTTGAGCCTGTTGGCATGGAGGACCCGTAGGGGGTTCCGGGCAGTCTCCATGTCGATTAAATAGGTGACGGGCCCCTTGCGTTCGATTACCTTGAAGGGCCCGGACCATCTGTCTTGGAGGGCACAGGGCTCAACCGGGGACATCACCCAGACCTGTTGTCCAGGTTCGAACTCAATGGAGGACGTGTGCTGATCGTACCACCTCTTCATGTCCTCCTGACTGGCCTCGAGGTTGGCTTTGGCGGTGTCTCGGAACCGCCGGGTCTGGTTGCGGAGAGCCAGGAGATATCGGTAGATGTCCGGGGGAGTTTTCTGGGGAGGCTGCTCCCAACCTTCCTTGACTAGGCTGAGGGGGCCCCGGACGGGGTGCCCGTACAGTAGTTCAAAGGGGCTGAAGCCGAGGGACTTCTGCGGGACCTCCCGATAGGCAAACAGGAGGCATGGAAGCAGCACGTCCCACTGGCGTCGAAGGGGTTCTCCTAGACCCATAATCATCCCCTTGAGGGTGCGGTTGAATCTCTCGTCCAGTCCGTTTCCTTGCGGGTGATAGGGGGTCGTGAATTTGTAGGTGACCCCGCATTGCTGCCAGAGGGACTTCATATATGTTAGACGGGGACCCTGAGGGTCGGCCGGATACCGAGGGAGAGATCCCCGAGGGGGACCGTCTCCGGCGATCGTACAGACAAGTTACCTCCCTCCCCACAAACAGGCACCACACCAAGTCGAGTTCAAGGCTTTATATAAGGTTCTTAAGGCAAGGATAACAGCGATACAGGAGATCTTGGACCCGGGGGTCCTCTCACTTCTAGTCTCTGTAGGGAAAGGGGGTAGCGGGACAGTCTTGGTACCGGATCGGTACAGGTAGTGGTAACAGGCGAGCTCACAATCCTCGAGCTGGAGTGTCTGTGGATCGGGCCGCGGCAGCGCCAGCAGGCCAAGGTGATAGTCTCTTAAAGTAGAGGGCCGCGGCAGCGCCAGCAGGCCAAGACGATGGTTTCACGAGGCAGGGGCCGCGGCAGCGCCAGCAGGCCAAGACGATGGTTTCACGAGGCAGGGGCCGCGGCAGCGCCAGCAGGCCAAGACGATGGTTTCACGAGGCAGAGGGCCGCGGCAGCGCCAGCAGGCCAAGACGATGGTTTCACGAGGCAGAGGGCCGCGGCAGCGCCAGCAGGCCAAGACGATGGTTTCACGAGGCAGAGGGCCGCGGCAGCGCCAGCAGGCCAAGTCACGGATGAGTTCTTCTCGGGTCTCTCGACTCCAGGATACAACTGGTTTCCTGGTCTGGTCCTGCCCCAGTTATAGGTCTGGTCCCCTTTGATGTCCGGACCCTCGCGCCTGGGGGGCCGGGAGGTCCGGGATGAGGGAGTCCAGACACCCAGCATGGGGGTGGAGCCAGCGCCCAGGCGGCCGGGGGTGATCGACACCTGGCGGAGGAGAGCCGTTGACGATTCCTTTCTCCCATTGACTCGCCAAGTGGTCACTCTGCCTCCCGGGGGGAGGTTGGTGCCTCGATGTCGGGCCCGGCCGGGCCCAGGGTGAGGGTCGAGTTGAGGCCACGCGGCCTCGTGCTGTAGTGGCCCAAGATGGCGGCTGGGCCGAGGCCGTGGTGTGGATGGTGACCCGGGCCAGCTGGGTTCGGAGCTGGTGTCTTGTGGGTGAGGAATTGCAGTGTACTTCGGGTGGTCGTCGGGGACTCTGGCTGGGGGATGCAGGTGGAGCCAGGGTCCAGGTCCCATTGCGGGGAGGGGGCAGCCCGACCATGCGGCCTGTCCAACATGCGTCCCCCCCAGCTGAAGGCGGGGAGAGTCAGCCATCTTCCTGGGGACTCTCCTCGCTGAGGCGGAAAAAGCGTGACAGGCCGTCGGCGTTGGCGTGGTCCTGGCCTGGACGATGTTCCACCGTGAAGTCCATCCCCTGCAGGGAGATGGACCAGCGCAACAGCTTCGGGTTCTCCCCCCGCATTTGCATCAGCCATTGCAGGGGTCGGTGGTCTGTTTGCACCCGGAAGTGGGTGCCGAAGAGGTATGGCCGGAGCTTCTTGAGTGCCCAGACTACGGCGAAGGCTTCCCTCTCAATGGTGCTCCAGCGCTGTTCTCGGGGCAAGAGGCGTCTGCTGATGAAGACCACCGGATGGTCGACCCCTTCGGCGTTGAGTTGGGAGAGGACGGCCCCCACACCATGATCGGAGGCGTCCGTTTGCACAAGGAATTCCCGGCTGTAGTCGGGAGCCTGGAGCACGGGGGCCGTGCACATGGCGGTCTTTAGCTTCTCGAAGGCTGATTGGCAGTCCGGGGTCCAGTTGACGGTTTTGGGGCTCTTTTTGGAGGTGAGCTCTGTGAGGGGCCCCACGATGCTGCCATAGTCCTTCACGAACCGCCGGTAGTATCCGGTGAGCCCCAGGAAGGCCCGGACCTCCGTTTGGCTCGTCGGGGGTTGCCAGGCCTGGATGGCAGCAATCTTGAGTTGGAGAGGGGCCACCAGCCCGCTTCCCACTTGGTGTCCCAGGTAGGTCACGGACCCTTGGCCAACTTGGCACTTGCTGGCCTTGATGGTGAGCCCTGCTTGCTGGAGGGCGTGTAGAACCTCCCGCAGGTGGCGGAGGTGGTCGGTCCACTGGTGGCTGTACACAGCAATGTCGTCCAGGTAGGCGGCGCTGAAGTCTTCCAGGCCCGCCAGTACCTGGTTTACCAGCCGTTGGAACGTTGCCGGGGCGTTTTTCATGCCGAAGGGCATGACTTTAAAGTGGTAGTGCCCGTCTGGGGTAGAGAAGGCGGATCGTTCTTGGGCCCTAGGGGTGAGGCCGATCTGCCAGTAGCCCGCTGTTAGGTCGAAGATGCTCAGGTAGCGGGCGGCCCCCATCCGGTCAATTAGCTCGTCTGCCCGGGGGATGGGATGAGCGTCGGTCCGGGTAACTGCATTCAGCCCTCGATAGTCCACGCAGAACCGGAGCTCAGGGGCAACGCCCGGGGCAGCTGCCTTGGGAACCAGGACGACTGGGCTCGCCCAGGGACTGTCTGAGGGTTCGATCACTCCTAGGGTCAGCATCTTGGACACCTCGGTCTGGATGCAGGCTCGTACCCGGTCTGGTACGCGGTATGCCCGGTGTCGAATAGGAGGGCTGTCCCCGGTGTCCACATCGTGGAGGCACCAGGGGGTGACTCCGGGGGTGAGGGAGAACAGGGAGGCGAACTGCCTCAGGAGCGTTTGGCAGTCTTGGCGTTGCTCCGGGGACAGGGCCTCGGAGAGCTGGACCCCTTCCACCGAGCCATCCTGCTCGAGGGCCCTCAGTAAGTCCGGAAGGGGTTCGGAGTCTTCTTCTGTCCCAGTATCGGTAGCCATCAGGAGGCTGAGTTCGGATCGCACAAAATGGGGTTTGAGCCTGTTGGCATGGAGGACCCGTAGGGGGTTCCGGGCAGTCTCCATGTCGATTAAATAGGTGACGGGCCCCTTGCGTTCGATTACCTTGAAGGGCCCGGACCATCTGTCTTGGAGGGCACAGGGCTCAACCGGGGACATCACCCAGACCTGTTGTCCAGGTTCGAACTCAATGGAGGACGTGTGCTGATCGTACCACCTCTTCATGTCCTCCTGACTGGCCTCGAGGTTGGCTTTGGCGGTGTCTCGGAACCGCCGGGTCTGGTTGCGGAGAGCCAGGAGATATCGGTAGATGTCCGGGGGAGTTTTCTGGGGAGGCTGCTCCCAACCTTCCTTGACTAGGCTGAGGGGGCCCCGGACGGGGTGCCCGTACAGTAGTTCAAAGGGGCTGAAGCCGAGGGACTTCTGCGGGACCTCCCGATAGGCAAACAGGAGGCATGGAAGCAGCACGTCCCACTGGCGTCGAAGGGGTTCTCCTAGACCCATAATCATCCCCTTGAGGGTGCGGTTGAATCTCTCGACCAGTCCGTTTCCTTGCGGGTGATAGGGGGTCGTGAATTTGTAGGTGACCCCGCATTGCTGCCAGAGGGACTTCATATATCTGGAGATAAAGTTTGTGCCCCTGTCACTGACGACCTCCCGGGGGAACCCCACCCGGGAGAAGATCCCCATCAGGGCCCGGCCCACCACGGGGGCCGTCACAGTCCGAAGGGGGATGGCTTCGGGATAGCGGGTGGCGTGGTCTACCAGGACCAGGATGAACCGGTGTCCTTGGGCTGTTCGAGGGTCGAGGGGCCCCACAATGTCTATTCCCACTCGTTCAAACGGGGTGGTGACGACAGGAAAGGGTTGTAATGGTGCTTTGATTTTTCGGCCACTTTTTCCGCTGGCCTGGCAGGTGGGGCAGGCCTTGCAGTGGTTGGTGACATCCTTCCGCATGTGGGGCCAGAAAAAATGGGTCACCAGGCGGTCGTAGGTTTTATCCTGCCCCAGGTGTCCGGCAAGGGGGACATCGTGGGCTAAGTTCAGGAGGAAGTCTCGGAAGCGAAGGGGCACCACCAGCACCCGACTGGCCCCTAGTTCTGCAACTTTCTGCTCGCTGTAGAGCAGGTCTTGGTCCCAGTAGATCCAGTGGGCCCCCGAGGTATCCCCGGCGCTCTGGGCCAGGGCTTGCTGCCGGAGTCCTTCGAGAGAGGGACAGGTTTTCTGTTCGGCCCGGAATTGTTCCTGCGTGGGGCCTCCCTCCTGCCGCCATTGTGCCAGGTCAGGGACGTCCCGAAGCTGGTCGGATCCTTCCTCGGTTTGGGTCAATGGACTGGCTTCTGGGGCGGCCTCCTCGGGGATGAGCGCGGGAGGAGGTTCTGGCCACTCGGGCTCTTCTGGGCTGGGGACCGCGCGGGCGGTCATGGACCGGGTCGTGACGCAGACCCATTCGGGGAGGCCAAGCATCCCCAGGTGCTCCCTCCGTTCGACAGCTGCCCAGGGAGAGCTTTCAAGGTCGTTTCCTAGGAGGCAGTCCACGGGGGCATCATCGCGGACAGTTACTTTTAACATCCCTGTTACTCCCCCCCACTCGAAGGGGACGCAGGCCATGTGGCATAGGCTTTCGGAATTGTCGGCTGATCGGACAGGGCAAAGAATGTTCGGCAAGATTTGGTCTGGAGTGACGAGGTGGCGTCGGACCGCCGTTACACTGGCCCCGGTGTCGCGGAGGGCTTCCGCCCGGCGGCCATTAATGTTGACCCATTGACCGTACTTCTGTGTGTTGGCGGGAAGGGGGCCCCGCGGAATCATGTCTCTCTCCCCTAAGCAGACCAGTGCCATGGCGGCGGGTGCCCATTCAGAGGGATCGGTCTCGTACTCTTCCTGGTCTTCCGGGATTAGTTCTTCCCCTAGGGCCGCCGCTGCATCTTGGCGGGGGGTAGTGTTCGGGTTCTTTGGGCAATTGGGATCACTGGCGTAGTGGCCGGGTCGCTGGCACCTGTGGCACGTAATGTTGGCCCGGAAACCGGCCCGGACGGCAGGGCTTCCTCGGCCAACCGGGGTCGAGGGGTTTCTGGGGGGTGACGAGGGGCCGGTGTCTCTCCCCCGACCCTGACTTCCTCCTCCCCCTCGGGGGCGATACGGTCTGGATAATTCGCTGGGTGCGTTCCTGCCAACTCGGGTGCTTTCCCACCGGTCGGCTTCGACGGCTAGTTGTCGAGGGTCGGTTAGCTTACTGTCCAGGAGGTGTTGCCGGAGCTCCACGAAGCAGTTGTTCGACAGGTGCTCCCATACGATAAGGTCAAAGAGTTGTTCGTAGGTGGTTACTTTGTTGCCCTTGATCCACCCCTCGAAGGCTCGGCTAAAAAAGTTCACGTACTCCACCCAAGTTGTACCCGGAATCCGTTTGCAGTCGCGGAACCGTTGGCGGTACATCTCCGGTGTGAGCCCGTATCGAGTGAGGAGGGCGGCCTTCATGTGGTCGTAGGAGGTCATCAGCTGGTCCGGGAGTTGTAGCAGGGCGTCCCGCCCTTCGTTGACAAACCTCCCCCATAAACCGGCCCCCCAATCGCTTCGGGGAATCCGGTGGGAGGTCATTGCCACCTCATAGGCTTTAAACCACTGCTGTATATCATCGTTCTTGTGGTATTCCCGGATGACATCTTTGGGGATGTGAACCTTGGGTTCGGTCGAGGCAGACGGGGTCGGTCGTTCGGGGAGCCCGAGGTCTTTATTCTGTTTCTGGACCTCCAGTGCTTTGAGATTGCGCTCATGTTCGTACTCTAGTCTCTTTTCCTCTAGCTCCCTCTGTCTTTGCTTGTCTTCCCGCTCTTCCCTGAGCCGTAAGTGTTCCAGGGTTATTTTTTGTTCTGCCAGCTTGAGTTCCCCATCCAAGCGAAGTCGGGCAAGTTCTAATTCGTGGAGTCTGGTTTTTTCTCTTTCTCGGATCTCTTCCAGGGAGAGATCCGCTCTTTCTTTAGTTGGTGCGGGGCTCGTCTCGGTTGTTTGTGTTCGGGGTACGGCCGTACCCGTTTCCGCCCAAGCTTCTAGGGCTCGTTTGAAGTCTTCCTTTGTGCTAAGACCTGTGGTTGGAAGTCCAAGTTCTATGCAATATTGCTTCAGTTCCCGGTGGTTGTAGTCTTCCAATTTTTCCATCTGAAATTTCTCCGTTGTTCCGCTCTCTATTGACATGGTTGTTGTGTGTGGTGGGGCGAGTGACTTTCTGTACGATTATGCGTAGGTTCGGATCCCGTCGCTGGCCACCAATGTTAGACGGGGACCCTGAGGGTCGGCCGGATACCGAGGGAGAGATCCCCGAGGGGGACCGTCTCCGGCGATCGTACAGACAAGTTACCTCCCTCCCCACAAACAGGCACCACACCAAGTCGAGTTCAAGGCTTTATATAAGGTTCTTAAGGCAAGGATAACAGCGATACAGGAGATCTTGGACCCGGGGGTCCTCTCACTTCTAGTCTCTGTAGGGAAAGGGGGTAGCGGGACAGTCTTGGTACCGGATCGGTACAGGTAGTGGTAACAGGCGAGCTCACAATCCTCGAGCTGGAGTGTCTGTGGATCGGGCCGCGGCAGCGCCAGCAGGCCAAGGTGATAGTCTCTTAAAGTAGAGGGCCGCGGCAGCGCCAGCAGGCCAAGACGATGGTTTCACGAGGCAGGGGCCGCGGCAGCGCCAGCAGGCCAAGACGATGGTTTCACGAGGCAGGGGCCGCGGCAGCGCCAGCAGGCCAAGACGATGGTTTCACGAGGCAGAGGGCCGCGGCAGCGCCAGCAGGCCAAGACGATGGTTTCACGAGGCAGAGGGCCGCGGCAGCGCCAGCAGGCCAAGTCACGGATGAGTTCTTCTCGGGTCTCTCGACTCCAGGATACAACTGGTTTCCTGGTCTGGTCCTGCCCCAGTTATAGGTCTGGTCCCCTTTGATGTCCGGACCCTCGCGCCTGGGGGGCCGGGAGGTCCGGGATGAGGGAGTCCAGACACCCAGCATGGGGGTGGAGCCAGCGCCCAGGCGGCCGGGGGTGATCGACACCTGGCGGAGGAGAGCCGTTGACGATTCCTTTCTCCCATTGACTCGCCAAGTGGTCACTCTGCCTCCCGGGGGGAGGTTGGTGCCTCGATGTCGGGCCCGGCCGGGCCCAGGGTGAGGGTCGAGTTGAGGCCACGCGGCCTCGTGCTGTAGTGGCCCAAGATGGCGGCTGGGCCGAGGCCGTGGTGTGGATGGTGACCCGGGCCAGCTGGGTTCGGAGCTGGTGTCTTGTGGGTGAGGAATTGCAGTGTACTTCGGGTGGTCGTCGGGGACTCTGGCTGGGGGATGCAGGTGGAGCCAGGGTCCAGGTCCCATTGCGGGGAGGGGGCAGCCCGACCATGCGGCCTGTCCAACAATATATCTGGAGATAAAGTTCGTGCCCCTGTCACTGACGACCTCCCGGGGGAACCCCACCCGGGAGAAGATCCCCATCAGGGCCCGGCCCACCACGGAGGCCGTCACAGTCCGAAGGGGGATGGCTTCGGGATAGCGGGTGGCGTGGTCTACCAGGACCAGGATGAACCAGTGTCCTTGGGCTGTTCGAGGGTCGAGGGGCCCCACAATGTCTATTCCCACTCGTTCAAACGGGGTGGTGACGACAGGAAAGGGTTGTAATGGTGCTTTGATTTTTCGGCCACTTTTTCCGCTGGCCTGGCAGGTGGGGCAGGCCTTGCAGTGGTTGGTGACATCCTTCCGCATGTGGGGCCAGAAAAAATGGGTCACCAGGCGGTCGTAGGTTTTATCCTGCCCCAGGTGTCCGGCAAGGGGGACATCGTGGGCTAAGTTCAGGAGGAAGTCTCGGAAGCGAAGGGGCACCACCAGCACCCGACTGGCCCCTAGTTCTGCAACTTTCTGCTCGCTGTAGAGCAGGTCTTGGTCCCAGTAGATCCAGTGGGCCCCCGAGGTATCCCCGGCGCTCTGGGCCAGGGCTTGCTGCCGGAGTCCTTCGAGAGAGGGACAGGTTTTCTGTTCGGCCCGGAATTGTTCCTGCGTGGGGCCTCCCTCCTGCCGCCATTGTGCCAGGTCAGGGACGTCCCGAAGCTGGTCGGATCCTTCCTCGGTTTGGGTCAATGGACTGGCTTCTGGGGCGGCCTCCTCGGGGATGAGCGCGGGAGGAGGTTCTGGCCACTCGGGCTCTTCTGGGCTGGGGACCGCGCGGGCGGTCATGGACCGGGTCGTGACGCAGACCCATTCGGGGAGGCCAAGCATCCCCAGGTGCTCCCTCCGTTCGACAGCTGCCCAGGGAGAGCTTTCAAGGTCGTTTCCTAGGAGGCAGTCCACGGGGGCATCATCGCGGACAGTTACTTTTAACATCCCTGTTACTCCCCCCCACTCGAAGGGGACGCAGGCCATGTGGCATAGGCTTTCGGAATTGTCGGCTGATCGGACAGGGCAAAGAATGTTCGGCAAGATTTGGTCTGGAGTGACGAGGTGGCGTCGGACCGCCGTTACACTGGCCCCGGTGTCGCGGAGGGCTTCCGCCCGGCGGCCATTAATGTTGACCCATTGACCGTACTTCTGTGTGTTGGCGGGAAGGGGGCCCCGCGGAATCATGTCTCTCTCCCCTAAGCAGACCAGTGCCATGGCGGCGGGTGCCCATTCAGAGGGATCGGTCTCGTACTCTTCCTGGTCTTCCGGGATTAGTTCTTCCCCTAGGGCCGCCGCTGCAACTTGGCGGGGGGTAGTGTTCGGGTTCTTTGGGCAATTGGGATCACTGGCGTAGTGGCCGGGTCGCTGGCACCTGTGGCACGTAATGTTGGCCCGGAAACCGGCCCGGACGGCAGGGCTTCCTCGGCCAACCGGGGTCGAGGGGTTTCTGGGGGGTGACGAGGGGCCGGTGTCTCTCCCCCGACCCTGACTTCCTCCTCCCCCTCGGGGGCGATACGGTCTGGATAATTCGCTGGGTGCGTTCCTGCCAACTCGGGTGCTTTCCCACCAGTCGGCTTCGACGGCTAGTTGTCGAGGGTCGGTTAGCTTACTGTCCAGGAGGTGTTGCCGGAGCTCCACGAAGCAGTTGTTCGACAGGTGCTCCCATACGATAAGGTCAAAGAGTTGTTCGTAGGTGGTTACTTTGTTGCCCTTGATCCACCCCTCGAAGGCTCGGCTAAAAAAGTTCACGTACTCCACCCAAGTTGTACCCGGAATCCGTTTGCAGTCGCGGAACCGTTGGCGGTACATCTCCGGTGTGAGCCCGTATCGAGTGAGGAGGGCGGCCTTCATGTGGTCGTAGGAGGTCATCAGCTGGTCCGGGAGTTGTAGCAGGGCGTCCCGCCCTTCGTTGACAAACCTCCCCCATAAACCGGCCCCCCAATCGCTTCGGGGAATCCGGTGGGAGGTCATTGCCACCTCATAGGCTTTAAACCACTGCTGTATATCATCGTTCTTGTGGTATTCCCGGATGACATCTTTGGGGATGTGAACCTTGGGTTCGGTCGAGGCAGACGGGGTCGGTCGTTCGGGGAGCCCGAGGTCTTTATTCTGTTTCTGGACCTCCAGTGCTTTGAGATTGCGCTCATGTTCGTACTCTAGTCTCTTTTCCTCTAGCTCCCTCTGTCTTTGCTTGTCTTCCCGCTCTTCCCTGAGCCGTAAGTGTTCCAGGGTTATTTTTTGTTCTGCCAGCTTGAGTTCCCCATCCAAGCGAAGTCGGGCAAGTTCTAATTCGTGGAGTCTGGTTTTTTCTCTTTCTCGGATCTCTTCCAGGGAGAGATCCGCTCTTTCTTTAGTTGGTGCGGGGCTCGTCTCGGTTGTTTGTGTTCGGGGTACGGCCGTACCCGTTTCCGCCCAAGCTTCTAGGGCTCGTTTGAAGTCTTCCTTTGTGCTAAGACCTGTGGTTGGAAGTCCAAGTTCTATGCAATATTGCTTCAGTTCCCGGTGGTTGTAGTCTTCCAATTTTTCCATCTGAAATTTCTCCGTTGTTCCGCTCTCTATTGACATGGTTGTTGTGTGTGGTGGGGCGAGTGACTTTCTGTACGATTATGCGTAGGTTCGGATCCCGTCGCTGGCCACCAATGTTAGACGGGGACCCTGAGGGTCGGCCGGATACCGAGGGAGAGATCCCCGAGGGGGACCGTCTCCGGCGATCGTACAGACAAGTTACCTCCCTCCCCACAAACAGGCACCACACCAAGTCGAGTTCAAGGCTTTATATAAGGTTCTTAAGGCAAGGATAACAGCGATACAGGAGATCTTGGACCCGGGGGTCCTCTCACTTCTAGTCTCTGTAGGGAAAGGGGGTAGCGGGACAGTCTTGGTACCGGATCGGTACAGGTAGTGGTAACAGGCGAGCTCACAATCCTCGAGCTGGAGTGTCTGTGGATCGGGCCGCGGCAGCGCCAGCAGGCCAAGGTGATAGTCTCTTAAAGTAGAGGGCCGCGGCAGCGCCAGCAGGCCAAGGTGATAGTCTCTTAAAGTAGAGGGCCGCGGCAGCGCCAGCAGGCCAAGACGATGGTTTCACGAGGCAGGGGCCGCGGCAGCGCCAGCAGGCCAAGACGATGGTTTCACGAGGCAGGGGCCGCGGCAGCGCCAGCAGGCCAAGACGATGGTTTCACGAGGCAGAGGGCCGCGGCAGCGCCAGCAGGCCAAGACGATGGTTTCACGAGGCAGAGGGCCGCGGCAGCGCCAGCAGGCCAAGACGATGGTTTCACGAGGCAGAGGGCCGCGGCAGCGCCAGCAGGCCAAGTCACGGATGAGTTCTTCTCGGGTCTCTCGACTCCAGGATACAACTGGTTTCCTGGTCTGGTCCTGCCCCAGTTATAGGTCTGGTCCCCTTTGATGTCCGGACCCTCGCGCCTGGGGGGCCGGGAGGTCCGGGATGAGGGAGTCCAGACACCCAGCATGGGGGTGGAGCCAGCGCCCAGGCGGCCGGGGGTGATCGACACCTGGCGGAGGAGAGCCGTTGACGATTCCTTTCTCCCATTGACTCGCCAAGTGGTCACTCTGCCTCCCGGGGGGAGGTTGGTGCCTCGATGTCGGGCCCGGCCGGGCCCAGGGTGAGGGTCGAGTTGAGGCCACGCGGCCTCGTGCTGTAGTGGCCCAAGATGGCGGCTGGGCCGAGGCCGTGGTGTGGATGGTGACCCGGGCCAGCTGGGTTCGGAGCTGGTGTCTTGTGGGTGAGGAATTGCAGTGTACTTCGGGTGGTCGTCGGGGACTCTGGCTGGGGGATGCAGGTGGAGCCAGGGTCCAGGTCCCATTGCGGGGAGGGGGCAGCCCGACCATGCGGCCTGTCCAACAGCTACCGATACTGGGACAGAAGAAGACTCCGAACCCCTTCCGGACTTACTGAGGGCCCTCGAGCAGGATGGCTCAGTGGAAGGGGTCCAGCTCTCCGAGGCCCTGTCCCCGGAGCAACGCCAAGACTGCCAAACGCTCCTGAGGCAGTTCGCCTCCCTGTTCTCCCTCACCCCCGGAGTCACCCCCTGGTGCCTCCACGATGTGGACACCGGGGACAGCCCTCCTATTCGACACCGAGCATACCGCGTACCAGACCGGGTACGAGCCTGCATCCAGACCGAGGTGTCCAAGATGCTGACCCTAGGAGTGATCGAACCCTCAGACAGTCCCTGGGCGAGCCCAGTCGTCCTGGTTCCCAAGGCAGCTGCCCCGGGCGTTGCCCCTGAGCTCCGGTTCTGCGTGGACTATCGAGGGCTGAATGCAGTTACCCGGACCGACGCTCATCCCATCCCCCGGGCAGACGAGCTAATTGACCGGATGGGGGCCGCCCGCTACCTGAGCATCTTCGACCTAACAGCGGGCTACTGGCAGATCGGCCTCACCCCTAGGGCCCAAGAACGATCCGCCTTCTCTACCCCAGACGGGCACTACCACTTTAAAGTCATGCCCTTCGGCATGAAAAACGCCCCGGCAACGTTCCAACGGCTGGTAAACCAGGTACTGGCGGGCCTGGAAGACTTCAGCGCCGCCTACCTAGACGACATTGCGGTGTACAGCCACCAGTGGACCGACCACCTCCGCCACCTGCGGGAGGTTCTACACGCCCTCCAGCAAGCCGGGCTCACCATCAAGGCCAGCAAGTGCCAGGTTGGCCAAGGGTCCGTGACCTACCTGGGACACCAAGTGGGAAGCGGGCTGGTGGCCCCTCTCCAACTCAAGATTGCTGCCATCCAGGCCTGGCAACCCCCTACGAGCCAAACGGAGGTCCGGGCCTTCCTGGGGCTCACCGGATACTACCGGCGGTTCGTGAAGGACTATGGCAGCATCGTGGGGCCCCTCACAGAGCTCACCTCCAAAAAGAGCCCCAAAACCGTCAACTGGACCCCGGACTGCCAATCAGCCTTCGAGAAGCTAAAGACCGCCATGTGCACGGCCCCCGTGCTCCAGGCTCCCGACTACAGCCGGGAATTCATTGTGCAGACGGACGCCTCCGATCATGGTGTGGGGGCCGTCCTCTCCCAACTCAACGCCGAAGGGGTCGACCATCCGGTGGTCTTCATCAGCAGACGCCTCTTGCCCCGAGAACAGCGCTGGAGCACCATTGAGAGGGAGGCCTTCGCCGTAGTCTGGGCACTCAAGAAGCTCCGGCCATACCTCTTCGGCACCCACTTCCGGGTGCAAACAGACCACCGACCCCTGCAATGGCTGATGCAAATGCGGGGGGAGAACCCGAAGCTGTTGCGCTGGTCCATCTCCCTGCAGGGGATGGACTTCACGGTGGAACATCGTCCAGGCCAGGACCACGCCAACGCCGACGGCCTGTCACGCTTTTTCCGCCTCAGCGAGGAGAGTCCCCAGGAAGATGGCTGACTCTCCCCGCCTTCAGCTGGGGGGGACGCATGTTGGACAGGCCGCATGTTCGAGCTGTCACCCCCTCCCCGCAATGGGACCAGGACCCTGGCTCTCCCTGCATCCCCAGCCAGAGTCCACAAACGACCACCCGAAGTACCCTGCAATCCCTCCACTACAAGACACCAGCTCCGGACCCAGCTGGCCCGGGTCACCATCTACCCCACGACATCGACCCGGCCGCCATCTTGGGGCACTGCAGCACGAGGCCGCGTGGCCTCAACTCGACCCCAACCCCGGGCCCGGCCGGCCCCGACATCGAGGCCCCACCATCCTCCCAGGAGGCAGAGTGACCACTTGGCGAGTCAATGGGAGAAGGAATCGTCAACGGCTCTCCTCCGCCAGGTGTCGATCACCCCAGGCCGCCTGGGCGCTGGCTCCACCCCCCTGCTGGGTGTCTGGACTCCCTCATCCCGGACCTCCCGGCCCCCAGGCGCGAGGGTCCGGACATCAAAGGGGACCAGACCTATAACTGGGGCAGGACCAGACCAGGAAGGCAGTTGTATCCTGGAGTCGAGAGACCCGAGAAGAACTCATCCGTGACTTGGCCTGCTGGCGCTGCCGCGGCCCTCTGCCTCGTGAAACCATCGTCTTGGCCTGCTGGCGCTGCCGCGGCCCTCTGCCTCGTGAAACCATCGTCTTGGCCTGCTGGCGCTGCCGCGGCCCTCTGCCTCGTGAAACCATCGTCTTGGCCTGCTGGCGCTGCCGCGGCCCTCTGCCTCGTGAAACCATCGTCTTGGCCTGCTGGCGCTGCCGCGGCCCTCTGCCTCGTGAAACCATCGTCTTGGCCTGCTGGCGCCGCCGCGGCCCTCTGCTTTATGAGACTATCACCTTGGCCTGCTGGCGCTGCCGCGGCCCGATCCACAGACACTCCAGCTCGAGGATTGTGAGCTCGCCTTTTTACCACTACCTGTACCGATCCGGTACCCAGACTGTCCCGCTACCCCCTTTCCCTACAGAGACTAGAAGTGAGAGGACCCCCGGGTCCAAGATATCCTGTATCGCTGATATCCTTGCCTTAAGAACCTTATATAAAGCCTTGAACTCGACTTGGTGTGGTGCCTGTTTGTGGGGGGGGAGGTAACTTGTCTGTACGATCGCCGGAGACGGTCCCCCTCGGGGATCTCTCCCTCGGTATCCGGCCGACCCTCAGGGTCCCCGTCTAACAACTCCCTATGCACTCTGCACTCCCTATGCACTCTGCACTCGCTATGCACTCTGCACTCCCTATGCACTCTGCATTCCCTATGCACTCTGCACTGCCTATGCACTCTGCACTCCCTATGCACTCTGCACTCCCTATGCACTCTGCACTCCCTATGCACTCTGCACTCCCTATGCACTCTGCACTCTGCACTCCCTATGCACTCTGCACTCCCTATGCACTCTGCACTCCCTATGCACTCTGCACTCCCTATGCACTCTGCACTCTGCACTACCTATGCACTCTGCACTCCCTATGCACTCTGCACTCTGCACTCCCTATGCACTCTGCACTCCCTATGCACTCTGCACTCCCTATGCACGCTGCACTCCCTATGCACTCTGCACTCCCTATGCACTCTGCACTCCCTATGCACTCTGCACTCCCGATGCACTCTGCACTCCCTATGCACTCTGCACTCTGCCCTCCCTATGCACTCTGCCCTCCCTATGCACTCTGCACTCTGCACTCCCTATGCACTCTGCACTCCCTATGCACTCTGCACTCTGCACTCCCTATGCACTCTGCACTCTGCACTCCCTATGCACTCTGCACTCTGCACTCCCTATGCACTCTGCACTCTGCACTCCCTATGCACTCTGCACTCCCTATGCACTCTGCACTCCCTATGCACTCTGCACTCCCTATGCACTCCCTATGCACTCTGCACTCCCTATGCACTCTGCCCTCCCTATGCACTCTGCACTCCCTATGCACTCTGCACTCCCTATGCACTCTGCACTGCCTATGCACTCTGCACTCCCTATGCACTCTGCACTCCCTATGCACTCTGCACTCTGCACTCCCTATGCACTCTGCACTCCCTATGCACTCTGCACTCTGCACTCCCTATGCACTCTGCACTCCCTATGCACTCTGCACTCCCTATGCACTCTGCACTCTGCACTCCCTATGCACTCTGCACTCCCTATGCACTCTGCACTCCCTATGCACTCTGCCCTCCCTATGCACTCTGCCCTCCCTATGCACTCTGCCCTCCCTATGCACTCTGCACTCCCTATGCACTCTGCACTCTGCACTCCCTATGCACTCTGCACTCTGCACTCCCTATGCACTCTGCACTCTGCACTCCCTATGCACTCTGCACTCCCTATGCACTCTGCACTCCCTATGCACTCTGCACTCTGCACTCCCTATGCACTCTGCACTCTGCACTCCCTATACACTCTGCACTCCCTATGCACTCTGCACTCCCTATGCACTCTGCACTCCCTATGCACTCTGCACTCTGCACTCCCTATGCACTCTGCACTCCCTATGCACTCTGCACTCCCTATGCACTCTGCACCCCCTATGCACTCTGCACTCCCTATGCACTCTGCACTCCCTATGCACTCTGCACTCCCTATGCACTCTGCACTCTGCACTCCCTATGCACTCTGCACTCTGCACTCCCTATGCACTCTGCACTCTGCACTCCCTATGCACTCTGCACTCTGCACTCCCTATGCACTCTGCACTCCCTATTCACTCCCTATGCTCTCTGCACTCCCTATGCACTCTGCACTCCCTATGCACTCTGCACTCCCTATGCACTCTGCACTCCCTATGCACTCTGCACTCTGCCCTCCCTATGCACTCTGCACTCCCTATGCACTCTGCACTCCCTATGCACTCTGCACTGCCTATGCACTCTGCACTCCCTATGCACTCTGCACTCCCTATGCACTCTGCACTCTGAACTCCCTATGCACTCTGCACTCCCTATGCACTCTGCACTCTGCACTCCCTATGCACTCTGCACTCCCTATGCACTCTGCACTCCCTATGCACTCTGCACTCCCTATGCACTCTGCACTCCCTATGCACTCTGCACTCCCTATGCACTCTGCCCTCCCTATGCACTCTGCCCTCCCTATGCACTCTGCCCTCCCTATGCACCCTGCACTCTGCACTCCCTATGCACTCTGCACTCTGCACTCCCTATGCACTCTGCACTCTGCACTCCCTATGCACTCTTGTTGGACAGGCCCCACGAAGGGCTCGCTCCCTCCCCACATGACAGGGCCCAGACACCGGCTCTCCGGGGCCTACCCGCAGAAGCAACCCACAACCCGTCCCCTCCGGGACGCCTGCTCCCGGATATCTCTGTGTCACGGGCCCGGGCCCCCGGCAGCCCCATTGCCCGGCCCAGCCGCCATCTTGGACACTGCACCACGCGGCCGCGTGGCCTCAGCTCGACCCCAACCCTGGGCCCGGCCAGACCCCGCCATCCCGGCACCACCATCCATCCAGGAGGTGAACGGACCACTTGGCAGGCTGATGGGAGAAAGAAGTGTCGATGGCTCTCCCCCGCCAGGTGCCGATCGCCCCCAGCCTCCCCGGGTGCTGGCTCCACCCCCCTGCTGGGTGTCTGGACTCCCTCATCCCGGACCTCCCGACCTCCCAGTGCGAGGGTCCGGACATCAAAGGGCGCCAGACCTATAACTGAGGCAGCCCCAGAGCAGGAAGGCAGTTGTATCCTGGAGTCGAGAGACACCGAGAAGAACTCATCCTTGACGGACTGCTGGCGCTGCCGCAGCCCTGCCTTGTGAACTATTGTCCTGCCTGCTGGCGCCGCCGCGGCCTTCTGCAACCTTCATCCTCGTGGGAACTGCTGGCGCTGCCGCGGCCCGTTGTAACCGTCATCCTCATTGGGACCTGCTGGCGCTGCCGCGGCCCGTTGCCACCTACGACCTCTTCGGGACCTGCTGGCGCTGCCGCGGCCCGTTGCCACCTACGACCTCTTCGGGACCTGCTGGCGCTGCCACGGCCTGACCCGTCCGAACGCCGAGCTCGAGGATTGTGAGCTACCACCGTTTCACCTCAGTGCCTGTAGGTACCAAGACTGTCCCGCTACCCCCTTCCCCTACTAGAGACTAGAATTGAGAGGATCATCGTGTCCTAATCTCCTTGTATCGTACTACCTTACTCAAAGAATTGCCTATAAAAGGTGTTAAGCTGACCTTCGTGTGGTGTCCATCTGTGGGGGGGAAGTTACTTGTCTGTACGATCGCTGGAGACGGCCCTCACTGGAGGCCTCTCCCCTTGTGCTCGGCCGACCCTCCAGGTCCCCGTCTAACATTGGTGGCCAGCGGCGCGATCCGAACCAACGCGTAACCGTACAGAGAGTAACTCACCCTACGACTAATCCACAATGACGACCAGAGAGAGCGGATCTGCAGAGAAATTCCAGATGGAAAAACTGGAAGAGTACAACCACCGAGAGCTAAAACAATTTTGCATAGAACTAGGCATTCCCTATGCACTCTGCACTCCCTATGCAATCTGCACTCCCTATGCACTCTGCACTCCCTATGCACTCTGCACTCCCTATGCACTCTGCACTCCCTCTGCACTCTGCACTCCCTATGCACTCTGCGCTCCCTATGCACTCTGCACTCTGCACTCCCTATGCACTCTGCACTCCCTATGCACTCTGCAATCCCTATGCACTCTGCACTCTGCACTCCCTATGCACTCTGCACTCCCTAAGCACTCTGCACTCCCTATGCACTCTGCACTCCCTATGCACTCTGCACTCCCTATGCACTCTGCACTCCCTATGCACTCTGAACTCCCTTTGCACTCTGCACTCCCTATGCACTCTGCACTCCCTATGCACTCTGCACTCTGCGCTCCCTATGCACTCTGCACTCTGCACTCCCTATGCACTCTGCACTCCCTCTGCACTCTGCACTCTGCATTCCCTATGCACTCTGCACTCACTATGCACTCTGCACTCCCTATGCACTCTGCACTCCCTATGCACTCTGCACTCCCTATGCACTCTGCACTCTGAACTCCCTATGCACTCTGCACTCTGCACTCCCTATGCACTCTGCACTCCCTATGCACTCTGCACTCCCTTTGCACTCTGCACTCCCTATGTACTCTGCACTCCCTATGCACTCTGCACTCCCTATGCACTCTGCACTCTGCACTCCCCATGCACTCTGCACTCCCTATGCACTCTGCACTCCCTATGCACTCTGCACTCCCTATGCACTCTGCACTCCCTATGCACTCTGCACTCTGCACTCCCTATGCACTCTGCACTCCCTATGCACTCTGCACTCCCTATGCACTCTGCACTCTGCACTCCCTATGCACTCTGCACTCCCTATGCACTCTGCAATCCCTATGCACTCTGCACTCCCTCTGCCCTCTGCACTCCCTATGCACTCTCCACTATGCACTCCCTATGCACTCTGCACTCCCTATGCACTCTGCACTCCCTATGCACTCTGCACTCCCTATGCACTCTGCACTCTGCACTCCCTATGCACTCTGCACTCCCTATGCAATATGCACTCCCTACTCACTCTGCACTCCCTATGCACTCTGCACTCTGCACTCCCTATGCACTCTGCACTCCCTATGCACTCTGCACTCCCTATGCACTCTGTACTCCCTATGCACTCTGCACTCTGCACTCTGCACTCCCTATGCACTCCCTATGCACTCTGCACTCCCTATGCACTCCCTCTGCACTCCCTATGCACTCTGCACTCCCTATGCACTCTGCACTCCCTATGCACTCTGCACTCTGCACTCCCTATGCACTCTGCACTCCCTATGCACTCTGCACTCTGCACTCCCTATGCACTCTGCACTCCCTATGCACTCTGCACTCCCTATGCACTTTGCACTCCCTATTCACTCTGCACTCCCTATGCACTCTGCTCTCTACACTCCATATGCACTCAGCACTCTGCACTCCCTATGCACTCTGCACTCCCTATGCACTCTGCACTCCCTATGCACTCTTTACTCTGCACTCCCTATGCACTCTGCACTCCCTATGCACTCTGCACTCCCTATGCACTCTGCACTCTGCACTCCCTATGCACTCTGCACTCCCTATGCACTCTGCACTACCTATGCACTCTGCACTCCCTATGCACTCTGCATTCTGCACTCCCTATGCACTCTGCACTCCCTATGCACTCTGCCCTCCCTAGGCACTCTGCCCTCCCTATGCACTCTGCCCTCCCTATGCACTATGCCCTCCCTATGCACTCTGCACTCCCTATGCACTCTGCACTCTGCACTCCCTATGCACTCTGCACTCTGCACTCCCTATGCACTCTGCACTCTGCACTCCGTATGCACTCTGCACTCCCTATGCACTCTGCACTCCCTATGCACTCTGCACTCTGCACTCCCTATGCACTCTGCACTCCCTATGCACTCTGCACTCCCTATGCACTCTGCACTCCCTATGCACTCTGCACGCCCTATGCACTCTGCACTCCCTATGCACTCTGCACTCTGCACTCCCTATGCACTCTGCACTCCCTATGCACTCTGCTCTCTGCACTCCCTATGCACTCTGCACTCCCTATGCACTCTGCACTCTAGCACTCCCTAGCACTCCCTACTCACTCTGCACTCTGCACTCCCTATGCACTCTGCACTCCCTATGCACTCTGCACTCCCTATGCACTCTGCACTCCCTATGCACTCTGCACTCCCTATGCACGCTGCACTCTGCACTCCCTATGCACTCTGCACTCCCTATGCACTTTGCACTCCCTATGCACTCTGCACTCCCTATGCAATCTGCACTCCCTATGCACTCTGCACTCCCTATGCACTCTGCACTCCCTATGAACTCTGCACTCCCTCTGCACTCTGCACTCCCTATGCACTCTGCGCTCCCTATGCACTCTGCACTCCCTATGCACTCTGCACTCCCTATGCACTCTGCACTCTGCACTCCCTATGCACTCTGCACTCCCTAAGCACTCTGCACTCCCTATGCACTCTGCACTCCCTATGCACTCTGCACTCCCTATGCACTCTGCACTCCCTATGCTCTCTGAACTCCCTTTGCACTCTGCACTCCCTATGCACTCTGCACTCCCTATGCACTCTGCACTCTGCGCTCCCTATGCACTCTGCACTCTGCACTCCCTATGCACTCTGCACTCCCTCTGCACTCTGCACTCTGCATTCCCTATGCACTCTGCACTCACTATGCACTCTGCACTCCCTATGCACTCTGCACTCCCTATGCACTCTGCACTCCCTATGCACTCTGCACTCTGAACTCCCTATGCACTCTGCACTCTGCACTCCCTATGCACTCTGCACTCCCTGTGCACTCTGCACTCCCTATGCACTCTGCACTCCCTTTGCACTCTGCACTCCCTATGTACTCTGCACTCCCTATGCACTCTGCACTCCCTATGCACTCTGCACTCTGCACTCCCCATGCACTCTGCACTCCCTATGCACTCTGCACTCCCTATGCACTCTGCACTCCCTATGCACTCTGCACTCCCTATGCACTCTGCACTCTGCACTCCCTATGCACTTTGCACTCCCTATGCACTCTGCACTCTGCACTCCCTATGCACTCTGCACTCCCTATGCACTCTGCACTCCCTATGCACTCTGCAATCCCTATGCACTCTGCACTCCCTCTGCACTCTGCACTCCCTATGCACTCTCCACTATGCACTCCCTATGCACTCTGCACTCCCTATGCACTCTGCACTCCCTATGCACTCTGCACTCCCTATGCACTCTGCACTCTGCACTCCCTATGCACTCTGCACTCCCTATGCAATATGCACTCCCTACTCACTCTGCACTCCCTATGCACTCTGCACTCCCTATGCACTCTGCACTCCCTATGCACTCTGTACTCCCTATGCACTCTGCACTCTGCACTCTGCACTCCCTATGCACTCCCTATGCACTCTGCACTCCCTATGCACTCCCTCTGCACTCCCTATGCACTCTGCACTCCCTATGCACTCTGCACTCCCTCTGCACTCTGCACTCTGCACTCCCTATGCACTCTGCACTCCCTATGCACTCTGCACTCTGCACTCCCTATGCACTCTGCACTCCCTATGCACTCTGCACTCCCTATGCACTCTGCACTCCCTATGCACTCTCCACTATGCACTCCCTATGCACTCTGCACTCCCTATGCACTCTGCACTCCCTATGCACTCTGCACTCTGCACTCCGTATGCACTCTGCACTCCCTATGCACTCTGCACTCCCTATGCACTCTGCACTCCCTATGCACTCTGCACTCCCTATGCACTCTGCACTCCCTATGCACTCTGCACTCCCTATGCACTCTGCACTCCCTATGCACTCTGCACTCTGCAGTCCCTATGCACTCTGCACTCCCTATGCACTCTGCTCTCTGCACTCCCTATGCACTCTGCACTCCCTATGCACTCTGCACTCTAGCACTCCCTAGCACTCCCTACTCACTCTGCACTCTGCACTCCCTATGCACTCTGCACTCCCTATGCACTCTGCACTCCCTATGCACTCTGCACTCCCTATGCACTCTGCACTCCCTATGCACTCTGCACTCTGCACTCCCTATGCACTCTGCACTCCCTATGCACACTGCACTCTGCACTCCCTATGCACTCTGCACTCCCTATGCACTCTGCACTCCCTATGCACTCTGCACTCCCTATGCACTCTGCACTCCCTATGCAATCTGCACTCCCTATGCACTCTGCACTCCCTATGCACTCTGCACTCCCTCTGCACTCTGCACTCCCTATGCACTCTGCGCTCCCTATGCACTCTGCACTCTGCACTCCCTATGCACTCTGCACTCCCTATGCACTCTGCACTCCCTATGCACTCTGCACTCTGCACTCCCTATGCACTCTGCACTCCCTAAGCACTCTGCACTCCCTATGCACTCTGCACTCCCTATGCACTCTGCACTCCCTATGCACTCTGAACTCCCTTTGCACTCTGCACTCCCTATGCACTCTGCACTCCCTATGCACTCTGCACTCTGCGCTCCCTATGCACTCTGCACTCTGCACTCCCTATGCACTCTGCACTCCCTATGCACTCTGCACTCTGCATTCCCTATGCACTCTGCACTCACTATGCACTCTGCACTCCCTATGCACTCTGCACTCCCTATGCACTCTGCACTCCCTATGCACTCTGCACTCTGCACTCCCTATGCACTCTGCACTCTGAACTCCCTATGCACTCTGCACTCTGCACTCCCTATGCACTCTGCACTCCCTATGCACTCTGCACTCCCTATGCACTCTGCACTCCCTTTGCACTCTGCACTCCCTATGTACTCTGCACTCCCTATGCACTCTGCACTCCCTATGCACTCTGCACTCTGCACTCCCCATGCACTCTGCACTCCCTATGCACTCTGCACTCCCTATGCACTCTGCACTCCCTATGCACTCTGCACTCCCTATGCACTCTGCACTCTGCACTCCCTATGCACTCTGCACTCCCTATGCACTCTGCACTCTGCACTCCCTATGCACTCTGCACTCCCTATGCACTCTGCACTCCCTATGCACTCTGCACTCCCTCTGCACTCTGCACTCCCTATGCACTCTCCACTATGCACTCCCTATGCACTCTGCACTCCCTATGCACTCTGCACTCCCTATGCACTCTGCACTCTGCACTCCCTATGCACTCTGCACTCCCTATGCAATATGCACTCCCTACTCACTCTGCACTCCCTATGCACTCTGCACTCTGCACTCCCTATGCACTCTGCACTCCCTATGCACTCTGTACTCCCTATGCACTCTGCACTCTGCACTCTGCACTCCCTATGCACTCCCTATGCACTCTGCACTCCCTATGCACTCCCTCTGCACTCCCTATGCACTCTGCACTCCCTATGCACTCTGCACTCCCTATGCACTCTGCACTCCCTATGTACTCTGCACTCCCTATGCACTCTGCACTCTGGACTCCCTATGCACTCTGCACTTCCTATGCACTCTGCACTCCCTATGCACTCCGCACTCCCTATGCACTCTGCACTCCCTATGCACTCCCTATGCACTCTGCACTCCCTATGCACTCTGCACTCTGCACTCCCTATGCACTCTACACTCCCAATGCCCTCGGCACTCTGTACTCCCTATGCACTCTGCACTCCCTATGCACTCTGCACCCCCTATGCACTCTGCACTCCCTATGCACTCTGCACTCTAGCACTCCCTAGCACTCCCTATGCACTCTGCACTCCCTATGCACTCTGCACTCCCTATGCACTCCCTATGCACTCTGCACTCCCTATGCACTCTGCACTCCCTATGCACTCTGCACTCGCTATGCACTCTGCACTCCCTATGCACTCTGCATTCCCTATGCACTCTGCACTGCCTATGCACTCTGCACTCCCTATGCACTCTGCACTCCCTATGCACTCTGCACTCCCTATGCACTCTGCACTCCCTATGCACTCTGCACTCCCTATGCACTCTGCACTCTGCACTCCCTATGCACTCTGCACTCCCTATGCACTCTGCACTCCCTATGCACTCTGCACTCCCTATGCACTCTGCACTCTGCACTCCCTATGCACTCTGCACTCCCTATGCACTCTGCAATCCCTATGCACTCTGCACTCTGCACCCCCTATGTACTCTGCACTCCCTATGCACTCTGCACTCCCTATGCACTCTGCACTCCCTATGCACTCTGCACTCCCTATGCACTCTGCACTCTGCACTCCCTATGCACTCTGCACTCTGAACTCCCTATGCACTCTGCACTCTGCACTCCCTATGCACTCTGCACTCCCTATGCACTCTGCACTCCCTAGGCACTCTGCACTCCCTTTGCACTCTGCACTCCCTATGTACTCTGCACTCCCCATGCACTCTGCACTCCCTATGCACTCTGCACTCCCTATGCACTCTGCACTCCCTATGCACTCTGCACTCTGCACTCCCTATGCACTCTGCACTCCCTATGCACTCTGCACTCTGCACTCCCTATGCACTCTGCACTCCCTATGCACTCTGCACTCCCTATGCACTCTGCACTCCCTCTGCACTCTGCACTCCCTATGCACTCTCCACTATGCACTCCCTATGCACTCTGCACTCCCTATGCACTCTGCACTCCCTATGCACTCTGCACTCCCTATGCACTCTGCACTCTGCACTCCCTATGCACTCTGCACTCCCTATGCAATATGCACTCCCTACTCACTCTGCACTCCCTATGAACTCTGCACTCTGCACTCCCTATGCACTCTGCACTCCCTATGCACTCTGCACTCCCTATGCACTATGTACTCCCTATGCACTCTGCACTCTGCACTCCCTATGCACTCCCTATGCACTCTGCACTCCCTATGCACTCCCTCTGCACTCCCTATGCACTCTGCACTCCCTATGCACTCTGCACTCCCTATGCACTCTGCACTCCCTATGTACTCTGCACTCCCTATGCACTCTGCACTCTGGACTCCCTATGCACTCTGCACTTCCTATGCACTCTGCACTCCCTATGCACTCCGCACTCCCTATGCACTCTGCACTCCCTATGCACTCCCTATGCACTCTGCACTCCCTATGCACTCTGCACTCTGCACTCCCTATGCACTCTACACTCCCAATGCCCTCGGCACTCTGTACTCCCTATGCACTCTGCACTCCCTATGCACTCTGCACCCCCTATGCACTCTGCACTCCCTATGCACTCTGCACTCTAGCACTCCCTAGCACTCCCTATGCACTCTGCACTCCCTATGCACTCTGCACTCCCTATGCACTCCCTATGCACTCTGCACTCCCTATGCACTCTGCACTCCCTATGCACTCTGCACTCGCTATGCACTCTGCACTCCCTATGCACTCTGCATTCCCTATGCACTCTGCACTGCCTATGCACTCTGCACTCCCTATGCACTCTGCACTCCCTATGCACTCTGCACTCCCTATGCACTCTGCACTCCCTATGCACTCTGCACTCCCTATGCACTCTGCACTCTGCACTCCCTATGCACTCTGCACTCCCTATGCACTCTGCACTCCCTATGCACTCTGCACTCTGCACTCCCTATGCACTCTGCACTCTGCACTCCCTATGCACTCTGCACTCCCTATGCACTCTGCACTCCCTATGCACTCTGCACTCTGCACTCCCTATGCACTCTGCACTCCCTATGCACTCTGCACTCTGCACTCCCTATGCACTCTGCACTCCCTATGCACTCTGCACTCCCTATGCACGCTGCACTCCCTATGCACTCTGCACTCCCTATGCACTCTGCACTCCCTATGCACTCTGCACTCCCGATGCACTCTGCACTCCCTATGCACTCTGCACTCTGCCCTCCCTATGCACTCTGCCCTCCCTATGCACTCTGCACTCTGCACTCCCTATGCACTCTGCACTCCCTATGCACTCTGCACTCTGCACTCCCTATGCACTCTGCACTTTGCACTCCCTATGCACTCTGCACTCTGCACTCCCTATGCACTCTGCACTCTGCACTCCCTATGCACTCTGCACTCTGCACTCCCTATGCACTCTGCACTCTGCACTCCCTATGCACTCTGCACTCCCTATGCACTCTGCACTCCCTATGCACTCTGCACTCCCTATGCACTCCCTATGCACTCTGCACTCCCTATGCACTCTGCCCTCCCTATGCACTCTGCACTCCCTATGCACTCTGCACTCCCTATGCACTCTGCACTGCCTATGCACTCTGCACTCCCTATGCACTCTGCACTCCCTATGCACTCTGCACTCTGCACTCCCTATGCACTCTGCACTCCCTATGCACTCTGCACTCTGCACTCTGCACTCCCTATGCACTCTGCACTCCCTATGAACTCTGCACTCCCTATGCACTCTGCACTCCCTATGCACTCTGCACTCCCTATGCACTCTGCCCTCCCTATGCACTCTGCCCTCCCTATGCACTCTGCACTCTGCACTCCCTATGCACTCTGCACTCTGCACTCCCTATGCACTCTGCACTCTGCACTCCCTATGCACTCTGCACTCTGCACTCCCTATGCACTCTGCACTCCCTATGCACTCTGCACTCCCTATGCACTCTGCACTCTGCACTCCCTATGCACTCTGCACTCTGCACTCCCTATACACTCTGCACTCCCTATGCACTCTGCACTCCCTATGCACTCTGCACTCCCTATGCACTCTGCACTCTGCACTCCCTATGCACTCTGCACTCCCTATGCACTCTGCACTCCCTATGCACTCTGCACCCCCTATGCACTCTGCACTCCCTATGCACTCTGCACTCCCTATGCACTCTGCACTCCCTATGCACTCTGCACTCTGCACTCCCTATGCACTCTGCACTCTGCACTCCCTATGCACTCTGCACTCTGCACTCCCTATGCACTCTGCACTCTGCACTCCCTATGCACTCTGCACTCTGCACTCCCTATGCACTCTGCACTCCCTATTCACTCCCTATGCACTCTGCACTCCATATGCACTCTGCACTCTGCACTCCCTATGCACTCTGCACTCCCTATGCACTCTGCACTCCCTATGCACTCTGCACTCTGCCCTCCCTATGCACTCTGCACTCCCTATTCACTCCCTATGCACTCTGCACTCCCTATGCACTCTGCACTCCCTATGCACTCTGCACTCCCTTTGCACTCTGCACTCCCTATGTACTCTGCACTCCCTATGCACTCTGCACTCCCTATGCACTCTGCACTCTGCACTCCCCATGCACTCTGCACTCCCTATGCACTCTGCACTCCCTATGCACTCTGCACTCCCTATGCACTCTGCACTCTGCACTCCCTATGCACTCTGCACTCCCTATGCACTCTGCACTCTGCACTCCCTATGCACTCTGCACTCCCTATGCACTCTGCACTCCCTATGCACTCTGCACTCCCTCTGCACTCTGCACTCTCCACTATGCACTCCCTATGCACTCTGCACTCCCTATGCACTCTGCACTCCCTATGCACTCTGCACTCCCTATGCACTCTGCACTCTGCACTCCCTATGCACTCTGCACTCCCTATGCAATATGCACTCCCTACTCACTCTGCACTCCCTATGCACTCTGCACTCCCTATGCACTCTGCACTCCCTATGCACTCTGCACTCCCTATGCACTCTGTACTCCCTATGCACTCTGCACTCTGCACTCTGCACTCCCTATGCACTCCCTATGCACTCTGCACTCCCTATGCACTCCCTCTGCACTCCCTATGCACTCTGCACTCCCTATGCACTCTGCACTCCCTATGCACTCTGCACTCCCTATGTACTCTGCACTCCCTATGCACTCTGCACTCTGGACTCCCTATGTACTCTGCACTTCCTATGCACTCTGCACTCCCTATGCACTCCGCACTCCCTATGCACTCTGCACTCCCTATGCACTCCCTATGCACTCTGCACTCCCTATGCACTCTGCACTCTGCACTCCCTATGCACTCTACACTCCCAATGCCCTCGGCACTCTGTACTCCCTATGCACTCTGCACTCCCTATGCACTCTGCACCCCCTATGCACTCTGCACTCCCTATGCACTCTGCACTCTAGCACTCCCTAGCACTCCCTATGCACTCTGCACTCCCTATGCACTCTGCACTCCCTATGCACTCCCTATGCACTCTGCACTCCCTATGCACTCCCTATGCACTCTGCACTCCCTATGCACTCCCTCTGCACTCCCTATGCACTCTGCACTCCCTATGCACTCTGCACTCCCTATGCACTCTGCACTCCCTATGTACTCTGCACTCCCTATGCACTCTGCACTCTGGACTCCCTATGCACTCTGCACTTCCTATGCACTCTGCACTCCCTATGCACTCCGCACTCCCTATGCACTCTGCACTCCCTATGCACTCCCTATGCACTCTGCACTCCCTATGCACTCTGCACTCTGCACTCCCTATGCACTCTACACTCCCAATGCCCTCGGCACTCTGTACTCCCTATGCACTCTGCACTCCCTATGCACTCTGCACCCCCTATGCACTCTGCACTCCCTATGCACTCTGCACTCTAGCACTCCCTAGCACTCCCTATGCACTCTGCACTCCCTATGCACTCTGCACTCCCTATGCACTCCCTATGCACTCTGCACTCCCTATGCACTCTGCACTCCCTATGCACTCTGCACTCGCTATGCACTCTGCACTCCCTATGCACTCTGCATTCCCTATGCACTCTGCACTGCCTATGCACTCTGCACTCCCTATGCACTCTGCACTCCCTATGCACTCTGCACTCCCTATGCACTCTGCACTCCCTATGCACTCTGCACTCTGCACTCCCTATGCACTCTGCACTCCCTATGCACTCTGCACTCCCTATGCACTCTGCACTCCCTATGCACTCTGCACTCTGCACTCCCTATGCACTCTGCACTCCTTATGCACTCTACACTCTGCACTCCCTATGCACTCTGCACTCCCTATGCACTCTGCACTCCCTATGCACGCTGCACTCCCTATGCACTCTGCACTCCCTATGCACTCTGCACTCCCTATGCACTCTGCACTCCCGATGCACTCTGCACTCCCTATGCACTCTGCACTCTGCCCTCCCTATGCACTCTGCCCTCCCTATGCACTCTGCACTCTGCACTCCCTATGCACTCTGCACTCCCTATGCACTCTGCACTCTGCACTCCCTATGCACTCTGCACTCTGCACTCCCTATGCACTCTGCACTCTGCACTCCCTATGCACTCTGCACTCTGCACTCCCTATGCACTCTGCACTCTGCACTCCCTATGCACTCTGCACTCCCTATGCACTCTGCACTCCCTATGCACTCTGCACTCCCTATGCACTCCCTATGCACTCTGCACTCCCTATGCACTCTGCCCTCCCTATGCACTCTGCACTCCCTATGCACTCTGCACTCCCTATGCACTCTGCACTGCCTATGCACTCTGCACTCCCTATGCACTCTGCACTCCCTATGCACTCTGCACTCTGCACTCCCTATGCACTCTGCACTCCCTATGCACTCTGCACTCTGCACTCCCTATGCACTCTGCACTCCCTATGCACTCTGCACTCCCTATGCACTCTGCACTCCCTATGCACTCTGCACTCCCTATGCACTCTGCACTCCCTATGCACTCTGCCCTCCCTATGCACTCTGCCCTCCCTATGCACTCTGCCCTCCCTATGCACTCTGCACTCCCTATGCACTCTGCACTCTGCACTCCCTATGCACTCTGCACTCTGCACTCCCTATGCACTCTGCACTCTGCACTCCCTATGCACTCTGCACTCCCTATGCACTCTGCACTCCCTATGCACTCTGCACTCTGCACTCCCTATGCACTCTGCACTCTGCACTCCCTATACACTCTGCACTCCCTATGCACTCTGCACTCCCTATGCACTCTGCACTCTGCACTCCCTATGCACTCTGCACTCCCTATGCACTCTGCACTCCCTATGCACTCTGCACCCCCTATGCACTCTGCACTCCCTATGCACTCTGCACTCCCTATGCACTCTGCACTCCCTATGCACTCTGCACTCTGCACTCCCTATGCACTCTGCACTCTGCACTCCCTATGCACTCTGCACTCTGCACTCCCTATGCACTCTGCACTCTGCACTCCCTATGCACTCTGCACTCCCTATTCACTCCCTATGCACTCTGCACTCCCTATGCACTCTGCACTCCCTATGCACTCTGCACTCCCTATGCACTCTGCACTCTGCCCTCCCTATGCACTCTGCACTCCCTATGCACTCTGCACTCCCTATGCACTCTGCACTGCCTATGCACTCTGCACTCCCTATGCACTCTGCACTCCCTATGCACTCTGCACTCTGAACTCCCTATGCACTCTACACTCCCTATGCACTCTGCACTCTGCACTCCCTATGCACTCTGCACTCCCTATGCACTCTGCACTCCCTATGCACTCTGCACTCCCTATGCACTCTGCACTCCCTATGCACTCTGCACTCCCTATGCACTCTGCCCTCCCTATGCACTCTGCCCTCCCTATGCACCCTGCACTCTGCACTCCCTATGCACTCTGCACTCTGCACTCCCTATGCACTCTGCACTCTGCACTCCCTATGCACTCTTGTTGGACAGGCCCCACGAAGGGCTCGCTCCCTCCCCACATGACAGGGCCCAGACACCGGCTCTCCGGGGCCTACCCGCAGAAGCAACCCACAACCCGTCCCCTCCGGGACGCCTGCTCCCGGATATCTCTGTGTCACGGGCCCGGGCCCCCGGCAGCCCCATTGCCCGGCCCAGCCGCCATCTTGGACACTGCACCACGCGGCCGCGTGGCCTCAGCTCGACCCCAACCCTGGGCCCGGCCAGACCCCGCCATCCCGGCACCACCATCCATCCAGGAGGTGAACGGACCACTTGGCAGGCTGATGGGAGAAAGAAGTGTCGATGGCTCTCCCCCGCCAGGTGCCGATCGCCCCCAGCCTCCCCGGGTGCTGGCTCCACCCCCCTGCTGGGTGTCTGGACTCCCTCATCCCGGACCTCCCGACCTCCCAGTGCGAGGGTCCGGACATCAAAGGGCGCCAGACCTATAACTGAGGCAGCCCCAGAGCAGGAAGGCAGTTGTATCCTGGAGTCGAGAGACACCGAGAAGAACTCATCCTTGACGGACTGCTGGCGCTGCCGCAGCCCTGCCTTGTGAACTATTGTCCTGCCTGCTGGCGCCGCCACGGCCTTCTGCAACCTTCATCCTCGTGGGAACTGCTGGCGCTGCCGCGGCCCGTTGTAACCGTCATCCTCATTGGGACCTGCTGGCGCTGCCGCGGCCCGTTGCCACCTACGACCTCTTCGGGACCTGCTGGCGCTGCCGCGGCCCGTTGCCACCTACGACCTCTTCGGGACCTGCTGGCGCTGCCACGGCCTGACCCGTCCGAACGCCGAGCTTGAGGATTGTGAGCTACCACCGTTTCACCTCAGTGCCTGTAGGTACCAAGACTGTCCCGCTACCCCCTTCCCCTACTAGAGACTAGAATTGAGAGGATCATCGTGTCCTAATCTCCTTGTATCGTACTACCTTACTCAAAGAATTGCCTATAAAAGGTGTTAAGCTGACCTTCGTGTGGTGTCCATCTGTGGGGGGGAAGTTACTTGTCTGTACGATCGCTGGAGACGGCCCTCACTGGAGGCCTCTCCCCTTGTGCTCGGCCGACCCTCCAGGTCCCCGTCTAACATTGGTGGCCAGCGGCGCGATCCGAACCAACGCGTAACCGTACAGAGAGTAACTCACCCTACGACTAATCCACAATGACGACCAGAGAGAGCGGATCTGCAGAGAAATTCCAGATGGAAAAACTGGAAGAGTACAACCACCGAGAGCTAAAACAATTTTGCATAGAACTAGGCATTCCCTATGCACTCTGCACTCCCTATGCACTCTGCACTCCCTATGCACTCTGCACTCCCTATGCACTCTGCACTCCCTCTGCACTCTGCGCACCCTATGCACTCTGCACTCTGCACTCCCTATGCACTCTGCACTCCCTATGCACTCTGCACTCCCTATGCACTCTGCACTCTGCACTCCCTATGCACTCTGCACTCCCTAAGCACTCTGCACTCCCTATGCACTCTGCACTCCCTATGCACTCTGCACTCCCTATGCACTCTGCACTCCCTATGCACTCTGAACTCCCTTTGCACTCTGCACTCCCTATGCACTCTGCACTCCCTATGCACTCTGCACTCTGCGCTCCCTATGCACTCTGCACTCTGCAATCCCTATGCACTCTGCACTCCCTCTGCACTCTGCACTCTGCATTCCCTATGCACTCTGCACTCACTATGCACTCCCTATGCACTCTGCACTCCCTATGCACTCTGCACTCCCTATGCACTCTGCACTCTGAACTCCCTATGCACTCTGCACTCTGCACTCCCTATGCACTCTGCACTCCCTATGCACTCTGCACTCCCTTTGCACTCTGCACTCCCTATGAACTCTGCACTCCCTATGCACTCTGCACTCCCTATGCACTCTGCACTCTGCACTCCCCATGCACTCTGCACTCCCTATGCACTCTGCACTCCCTATGCACTCTGCACTCCCTATGCACTCTGCACTCCCTATGCACTCTGCACTCTGCACTCCCTATGCACTCTGCACTCCCTATGCACTCTGCACTCCCTATGCACTCTGCACTCTGCACTCCCTATGCACTCTGCACTCCCTATGCACTCTGCAATCCCTATGCACTCTGCACTCCCTCTGCACTCTGCACTCCCTATGCACTCTCCACTATGCACTCCCTATGCACTCTGCACTCCCTATGCACTCTGCACTCCCTATGCACTCTGCACTCCCTATGCACTCTGCACTCTGCACTCCCTATGCACTCTGCACTCCCTATGCAATATGCACTCCCTACTCACTCTGCACTCCCTATGCACTCTGCACTCTGCACTCCCTATGCACTCTGCACTCCCTATGCACTCTGCACTCCCTATGCACTCTGTACTCCCTATGCACTCTGCACTCTGCACTCTGCACTCCCTATGCACTCCCTATGCACTCTGCACTCCCTATGCACTCCCTCTGCACTCCCTATGCACTCTGCACTCCCTATGCACTCTGCACTCCCTATGCACTCTGCACTCTGCACTCCCTATGCACTCTGCACTCTGCACTCCCTATGCACTCTGCGCTCCCTATGCACTCTGCACTCCCTATGCACTCTGCACTCCCTATTCACTCTGCACTCCCTATGCACTCTGCTCTCTACACTCCATATGCACTCAGCACTCTGCACTCCCTATGCACTCTGCACTCCCTATGCACTCTGCACTCCCTATGCACTCTTTACTCTGCACTCCCTATGCACTCTGCACTCCCTATGCACTCTGCACTCCCTATGCACTCTGCACTCTGCACTCCCTATGCACTCTGCACTCCCTATGCACTCTGCACTACCTATGCACTCTGCACTCCCTATGCACTCTGCATTCTGCACTCCCTATGCACTCTGCACTCCCTATGCACTCTGCCCTCCCTATGCACTCTGCCCTCCCTAGGCACTCTGCCCTCCCTATGCACTCTGCCCTCCCTATGCACTATGCCCTCCCTATGCACTCTGCACTCCCTATGCACTCTGCACTCCCTATGCACTCTGCACTCCCTATGCACTCTGCACTCTGCACTCCGTATGCACTCTGCACTCCCTATGCACTCTGCACTCCCTATGCACTCTGCACTCTGCACTCCCTATGCACTCTGCACTCCCTATGCACTCTGCACTCCCTATGCACTCTGCACTCCCTATGCACTCTGCACGCCCTATGCACTCTGCACTCCCTATGCACTCTGCACTCTGCACTCCCTATGCACTCTGCACTCCCTATGCACTCTGCTCTCTGCACTCCCTATGCACTCTGCACTCCCTATGCACTCTGCACTCTAGCACTCCCTAGCACTCCCTACTCACTCTGCACTCTGCACTCCCTATGCACTCTGCACTCCCTATGCACTCTGCACTCCCTATGCACTCTGCACTCCCTATGCACTCTGCACTCCCTATGCACTCTGCACTCCCTATGCACGCTGCACTCTGCACTCCCTATGCACTCTGCACTCCCTATGCACTTTGCACTCCCTATGCACTCTGCACTCCCTATGCAATCTGCACTCCCTATGCACTCTGCACTCCCTATGCACTCTGCACTCCCTATGCACTCTGCACTCCCTCTGCACTCTGCACTCCCTATGCACTCTGCGCTCCCTATGCACTCTGCACTCCCTATGCACTCTGCACTCCCTATGCACTCTGCACTCTGCACTCCCTATGCACTCTGCACTCCCTAAGCACTCTGCACTCCCTATGCACTCTGCACTCCCTATGCACTCTGCACTCCCTATGCACTCTGCACTCCCTATGCACTCTGAACTCCCTTTGCACTCTGCACTCCCTATGCACTCTGCACTCCCTATGCACTCTGCACTCTGCGCTCCCTATGCACTCTGCACTCCCTATGCACTCTGCACTCCCTCTGCACTCTGCACTCTGCATTCCCTATGCACTCTGCACTCACTATGCACTCTGCACTCCCTATGCACTCTGCACTCCCTATGCACTCTGCACTCCCTATGCACTCTGCACTCTGAACTCCCTATGCACTCTGCACTCTGCACTCCCTATGCACTCTGCACTCCCTGTGCACTCTGCACTCCCTATGCACTCTGCACTCCCTTTGCACTCTGCACTCCCTATGTACTCTGCACTCCCTATGCACTCTGCACTCCCTATGCACTCTGCACTCTGCACTCCCCATGCACTCTGCACTCCCTATGCACTCTGCACTCCCTATGCACTCTGCACTCCCTATGCACTCTGCACTCCCTATGCACTCTGCACTCTGCACTCCCTATGCACTCTGCACTCCCTATGCACTCTGCACTCTGCACTCCCTATGCACTCTGAACTCCCTATGCACTCTGCACTCCCTATGCACTCTGCAATCCCTATGCACTCTGCACTCCCTCTGCACTCTGCACTCCCTATGCACTCTCCACTATGCACTCCCTATGCACTCTGCACTCCCTATGCACTCTGCACTCCCTATGCACTCTGCACTCCCTATGCACTCTGCACTCTGCACTCCCTATGCACTCTGCACTCCCTATGCAATATGCACTCCCTACTCACTCTGCACTCCCTATGCACTCTGCACTCTGCACTCCCTATGCACTCTGCACTCCCTATGCACTCTGCACTCCCTATGCACTCTGTACTCCCTATGCACTCTGCACTCTGCACTCCCTATGCACTCCCTATGCACTCTGCACTCCCTATGCACTCCCTCTGCACTCCCTATGCACTCTGCACTCCCTATGCACTCTGCACTCCCTCTGCACTCTGCACTCCCTATGCACTCTGCACTCCCTATGCACTCTGCACTCTGCACTCCCTATGCACTCTGCACTCCCTATGCACTCTGCACTCCCTATGCACTCCCTATGCACTCTGCACTCCCTATGCACTCTCCACTATGCACTCCCTATGCACTCTGCACTCCCTATGCACTCTGCACTCCCTATGCACTCTGCACTCCCTATGCACTCTGCACTCCCTATGCACTCTGCTCTCTGCACTCCATATGCACTCAGCACTCTGCACTCCCTATGCACTCTGCACTCCCTATGCACTCTGCACTCCCTATGCACTCTTTACTCTGCACTCCCTATGCACTCTGCACTCCCTATGCACTCTGCACTCCCTATGCACTCTGCACTCTGCACTCCCTATGCACTCTGCACTCCCTATGCACTCTGCACTACCTATGCACTCTGCACTCCCTATGCACTCTGCATTCTGCACTCCCTATGCACTCTGTACTCCCTATGCACTCTGCCCTCCCTATGCACTCTGCCCTCCCTAGGCACTCTGCCCTCCCTATGCACTCTGCCCTCCCTATGCACTATGCCCTCCCTATGCACTCTGCACTCTGCACTCCCTATGCACTCTGCACTCTGCACTCCCTATGCACTCTGCACTCTGCACTCCCTATGCACTCTGCACTCTGCACTCCGTATGCACTCTGCACTCCCTATGCACTCTGCACTCCCTATGCACTCTGCACTCCCTATGCACTCTGCACTCCCTATGCACTCTGCACTCCCTATGCACTCTGCACTCCCTATGCACTCTGCACTCCCTATGCACTCTGCACTCTGCACTCCCTATGCACTCTGCACTCCCTATGCACTCTGCTCTCTGCACTCCCTATGCACTCTGCACTCCCTATGCACTCTGCACTCTAGCACTCCCTAGCACTCCCTACTCACTCTGCACTCTGCACTCCCTATGCACTCTGCACTCCCTATGCACTCTGCACTCCCTATGCACTCTGCACTCCCTATGCACTCTGCACTCCCTATGCACTCTGCACTCTGCACTCCCTATGCACTCTGCACTCCCTATGCACACTGCACTCTGCACTCCCTATGCACTCTGCACTCCCTATGCACTCTGCACTCCCTATGCACTCTGCACTCCCTATGCACTCTGCACTCCCTATGCAATCTGCACTCCCTATGCACTCTGCACTCCCTATGCACTCTGCACTCCCTATGCACTCTGCACTCCCTCTGCACTCTGCACTCCCTATGCACTCTGCGCTCCCTATGCACTCTGCACTCTGCACTCCCTATGCACTCTGCACTCCCTATGCACTCTGCACTCCCTATGCACTCTGCACTCTGCACTCCCTATGCACTCTGCACTCCCTAAGCACTCTGCACTCCCTATGCACTCTGCACTCCCTATGCACTCTGCACTCCCTATGCACTCTGCACTCCCTATGCACTCTGAACTCCCTTTGCACTCTGCACTCCCTATGCACTCTGCACTCCCTATGCACTCTGCACTCTGCGCTCCCTATGCACTCTGCACTCTGCACTCCCTATGCACTCTGCACTCCCTATGCACTCTGCACTCTGCATTCCCTATGCACTCTGCACTCACTATGCACTCTGCACTCCCTATGCACTCTGCACTCCCTATGCACTCTGCACTCCCTATGCACTCTGCACTCTGCACTCCCTATGCACTCTGCACTCTGAACTCCCTATGCACTCTGCACTCTGCACTCCCTATGCACTCTGCACTCCCTATGCACTCTGCACTCCCTATGCACTCTGCACTCCCTTTGCACTCTGCACTCCCTATGTACTCTGCACTCCCTATGCACTCTGCACTCCCTATGCACTCTGCACTCTGCACTCCCCATGCACTCTGCACTCCCTATGCACTCTGCACTCCCTATGCACTCTGCACTCCCTATGCACTCTGCACTCCCTATGCACTCTGCACTCTGCACTCCCTATGCACTCTGCACTCCCTATGCACTCTGCACTCTGCACTCCCTATGCACTCTGCACTCCCTATGCACTCTGCACTCCCTATGCACTCTGCACTCCCTCTGCACTCTGCACTCCCTATGCACTCTCCACTATGCACTCCCTATGCACTCTGCACTCCCTATGCACTCTGCACTCCCTATGCACTCTGCACTCCCTATGCACTCTGCACTCTGCACTCCCTATGCACTCTGCACTCCCTATGCAATATGCACTCCCTACTCACTCTGCACTCCCTATGCACTCTGCACTCTGCACTCCCTATGCACTCTGCACTCCCTATGCACTCTGCACTCCCTATGCACTCTGTACTCCCTATGCACTCTGCACTCTGCACTCTGCACTCCCTATGCACTCCCTATGCACTCTGCACTCCCTATGCACTCCCTCTGCACTCCCTATGCACTCTGCACTCCCTATGCACTCTGCACTCCCTATGCACTCTGCACTCCCTATGTACTCTGCACTCCCTATGCACTCTGCACTCTGGACTCCCTATGCACTCTGCACTTCCTATGCACTCTGCACTCCCTATGCACTCCGCACTCCCTATGCACTCTGCACTCCCTATGCACTCCCTATGCACTCTGCACTCCCTATGCACTCTGCACTCTGCACTCCCTATGCACTCTACACTCCCAATGCCCTCGGCACTCTGTACTCCCTATGCACTCTGCACTCCCTATGCACTCTGCACCCCCTATGCACTCTGCACTCCCTATGCACTCTGCACTATAGCACTCCCTAGCACTCCCTATGCACTCTGCACTCCCTATGCACTCTGCACTCCCTATGCACTCCCTATGCACTCTGCACTCCCTATGCACTCTGCACTCCCTATGCACTCTGCACTCGCTATGCACTCTGCACTCCCTATGCACTCTGCATTCCCTATGCACTCTGCACTGCCTATGCACTCTGCACTCCCTATGCACTCTGCACTCCCTATGCACTCTGCACTCCCTATGCACTCTGCACTCCCTATGCACTCTGCACTCCCTATGCACTCTGCACTCTGCACTCCCTATGCACTCTGCACTCCCTATGCACTCTGCACTCCCTATGCACTCTGCACTCTGCACTCCCTATGCACTCTGCACTCCCTATGCACTCTGCACTCCCTATGCACTCTGCACTCTGCACCCCCTATGTACTCTGCACTCCCTATGCACTCTGCACTCCCTATGCACTCTGCACTCCCTATGCACTCTGCACTCCCTATGCACTCTGCACTCTGCACTCCCTATGCACTCTGCACTCTGAACTCCCTATGCACTCTGCACTCTGCACTCCCTATGCACTCTGCACTCCCTATGCACTCTGCACTCCCTATGCACTCTGCACTCTGCACTCCCCATGCACTCTGCACTCCCTATGCACTCTGCACTCCCTATGCACTCTGCACTCCCTATGCACTCTGCACTCCCTATGCACTCTGCACTCTGCACTCCCTATGCACTCTGCACTCCCTATGCACTCTGCACTCTGCACTCCCTATGCACTCTGCACTCTGAACTCCCTATGCACTCTGCACTCTGCACTCCCTATGTACTCTGCACTCCCTATGCACTCTGCACTCCCTATGCACTCTGCACTCTGCACTCCCCATGCACTCTGCACTCCCTATGCACTCTGCACTCCCTATGCACTCTGCACTCCCTATGCACTCTGCACTCTGCACTCCCTATGCACTCTGCACTCCCTATGCACTCTGCACTCTGCACTCCCTATGCACTCTGCACTCCCTATGCACTCTGCACTCCCTCTGCACTCTGCACTCCCTATGCACTCTCCACTATGCACTCCCTATGCACTCTGCACTCCCTATGCAGTCTGCACTCCCTATGCACTCTGCACTCCCTATGCACTCTGCACTCTGCACTCCCTATGCACTCTGCACTCCCTATGCAATATGCACTCCCTACTCACTCTGCACTCCCTATGCACTCTGCACTCTGCACTCCCTATGCACTCTGCACTCCCTATGCACTCTGCACTCCCTATGCACTATGTACTCCCTATGCACTCTGCACTCTGCACTCTGCACTCCCTATGCACTCCCTATGCACTCTGCACTCCTGTTAGACGGAGACCTGGAGGGTCGGCCGAGCACAGTGATCGCACAGACAGGTAACTTCCCCCCCACAGATGGACACTGTTGGACAGGCCGCATGTTCGAGCTGTCCCCCCTCCCCGCAATGGGACCAGGACCCTGGCTCTCCCTGCATCCCCAGCCAGAGTCCACAAACGACCACCCGAAGTACCCTGCAATCCCTCCACTACAAGACACCAGCCCCGGACCCAGCTGGCCCGGGTCACCATCCACACCACGACATCGAACCGGCCGCCATCTTGGGGCACAGCAGCACGAGGCCGCGTGGCCTCAACTCGACCCTAACCCCGGGCCCGGCCGGCCCCGACATCGAGGCCCCACCATCCTGCCAGGAGGCAGAGTGACCACTTGGCGAGTCAATGGGAGAAGGAATCGTCAACGGCTCTCCTCCGCCAGGTGTCGATCACCCCAGGCCGCCTGGGCGCTGGCTCCACCCCCCTGCTGGGTGTCTGGACTCCCTCATCCCGGACCTCCCGGCCCCCAGGCGCGAGGGTCCGGACATCAAAGGGGACCAGACCTATAACTGGGGCAGGGCCAGACCAGGAAGGCAGTTGTATCCTGGAGTCGAGAGACCCGAGAAGAACTCATCCGTGACTTGGCCTGCTGGCGCTGCCGCGGCCCTCTGCCTCGTGAAACCATCGTCTTGGCCTGCTGGCGCTGCCGCGGCCCTCTGCCTCGTGAAACCATCGTCTTGGCCTGCTGGCGCTGCCGCGGCCCTCTGCCTCGTGAAACCATCGTCTTGGCCTGCTGGCGCTGCCGCGGCCCTCTGCCTCGTGAAACCATCGTCTTGGCCTGCTGGCGCTGCCGCGGCCCTCTGCCTCGTGAAACCATCGTCTTGGCCTGCTGGCGCTGCCGCGGCCCTCTGCCTCGTGAAACCATCGTCTTGGCCTGCTGGCGCTGCCGCGGCCCTCTGCCTCGGGAAACCATCGACTTGGCCTGCTAGCGCGGCCGCGGCCCTCTGCTTTATGAGACTATCACCTTGGCCTGCTGGCGCTGCCGCGGCCCGATCCACAGACACTCCAGCTCGAGGATTGTGAGCTCGCCTTTTACCACTACCGGTACCGATCCGGTACCAAGACTGTCCCGCTACCCCCTTTCCCTACAGAGACTAGAAGTGAGAGGACCCCCGGGTCCAAGATATCCTGTATCGCTGATATCCTTGCCTTAAGAACCTTATATAAAGCCTTGAACTCGACTTGGTGTGGTGCCTGTTTGTGGGGAGGGAAGTAACTTGTCTGTACGATCGCCGGAGACGGTCCCCCTCGGGGATCTCTCCCTCGGTATCCGGCCGACCCTCAGGGTCCCCGTCTAACATTGGTGGCCAGCGACGGGATCCGAACCTACGCATAATCGTACAGAAAGTCACTCGCCCCACGACACACAACAACCATGTCAATAGAGAGCGGAACAACGGAAAAATTTCAGATGGAAAAATTGGAAGACTACAACCACCGGGAACTGAAGCAATATTGCATAGAACTTGGACTTCCAACCACAGGTCTTAGCACAAAGGAAGACTTCAAACGAGCCCTAGAAGCTTGGGCAGAAACGGGTACGGCCGTACCCCGAACACAAACAACCGAAACGAGCCCCGCACCAACTAAAGAAAGAGCGGATCTCTCCCTGGAAGAGATCCGAGAAAGAGAAAAAACCAGACTCCACGAATTAGAACTTGCCCGACTTCGCTTGGATGGGGAACTCAAGCTGGCAGAACAAAAAATAACCCTGGAACACTTACGGCTCAGGGAAGAGCGGGAAGACAAGCAAAGACAGAGGGAGCTAGAGGAAAAGAGACTAGAGTACGAACATGAGCGCAATCTCAAAGCACTGGAGATCCAGAAACAGAATAAAGACCTCGGGCTCCCCGAACGACCGACCCCGTCTGCCTCGACCGAACCCAAGGTTCACATCCCCAAAGATGTCATCCGGGAATACCACAAGAACGATGATATCCAGCAGTGGTTTAAAGCCTATGAGGTGGCAATGACCTCCCACCGGATTCCCCGAAGCGATTGGGGAGCCGGATTATGGGGGAGGTTTGTCAACGAAGGGCGGGACGCCCTGCTGCAACTCCCGGACCAGCTGATGACCTCCTACGACCACATGAAGGCCGCCCTCCTCACTCGATACGGGCTCACACCTGAGATGTACCGCCAACGGTTCCGCGACTGCAAACGGATTCCGGGTACAACTTGGGTGGAGTACGTGAACTTTTTTAGCCGAGCCTTCGAGGGGTGGATCAAGGGCAACAAAGTAACCACCTACGAACAACTCTTTGACCTTATCGTATGGGAACACCTGTCGAACAACTGCTTCGTGGAGCTCCGGCAACACCTCCTGGACAGCAAGCTAACCGACCCTCGACAACTCGCCGCCGAAGCCGACCGGTGGGAAAGCACCCGAGTTGGCCGGAGCGCACCCAGCGAAGTATCCAGATCGTATCGCCCCCGAGGGGGAGGAGGAAGTCAGGGTCGGGGGAGAGACCCCGGCCCCTCGTCACCCCCCAGAAACCCCTCGACCCCGGTTGGCCGGGGAAGCCCTGCCGTCCGGGCCGGTTTCCGGGCCAACATTACGTGCCACAGGTGCCAGCGACCCGGCCACTACGCCAGTGATCCCAACTGCCCAAAGAATCCGAACACTACTCCCCGCCAAGTTGCAGCGGCGGCCCTAGGGGAAGAAATAATCCCGGAAGACCAAGAGGAGTACGAGACCGATCCCTCTAAATGGGCACCCGCCGCCATGGCACTGGTCTGCTTAGGGGAGAGAGACATGATTCCGCGGGCCCCCCTTCCCGCCAACACACAGAAGTACGGTCAATGGGTCAACATCAATGGCCGCCGGGCGGAAGCCCTCCGCGACACCGGGGCCAGTGTAACGGCGGTCCGACGCCACCTCGTCACTCCAGACCAAATCTTGCCGAACATTCTTTGCCCTGTTCGATCAGCCGACAACTCCGAAAGCCTATGCCACATGGCCTGCGTCCCCTTCGAGTGGGGAGGAGTAACAGGGATGTTAAAAGTAACTGTCCGCGATGATGCCCCCGTGGACTGCCTCCTAGGAAACGACCTTGAAAGCTCTCCCTGGGCAGCTGTCGAACGGAGGGAGCACCTGGGGATGCTTGGCCTCCCCGAATGGGTCTGCGTCACGACCCGGTCCATGACCGCCCGCGCGGTCCCCAGCCCAGAAGAGCCCGAGTGGCCAGAACCTCCTCCCGCGCTCATCCCAGAGGAGGCCGCCCCAGAAGCCATTCCTTTGACCCAAACCGAAGAAGGATCCGACCAGCTTCGGAACGTCCCTGACCTGGCACAATGGCGGCAGGAGGGAGGCCCCACGCAGGAACAATTCCGGGCCGAGCAAAAAACCTGTCCTTCTCTCGAAGGACTCCGGCAGCAAGCCCTGGCCCAGAGCACCGGGGATACCTCGGGGGCCCACTGGATCTACTGGGACCAAGACCTGCTCTACAGCGAGCAGAAAATTGCAGAACTAGGGGCCAGTCGGGTGCTGGTGGTGCCCCTTCGCTTCCGAGACTTCCTCCTGAACTTAGCCCACGATGTCCCCCTTGCCGGACACCTGGGGCAGGATAAAACCTACGACCGCCTGGTGACCCATTTTTTCTGGCCCCACATGCGGAAGGATGTCACCAACCACTGCAAGGCCTGCCCCACCTGCCAGGCCAGCGGAAAAAGTGGCCGAAAAATCAAAGCACCATTACAACCCTTTCCTGTCGTCACCACCCCGTTTGAACGAGTGGGAATAGACATTGTGGGGCCCCTCGACCCTCGAACAGCCCAAGGACACCGGTTCATCCTGGTCCTGGTAGACCACGCCACCCGCTATCCCGAGGCCATCCCTCTTCGGACTGTGACGGCCCCCGTGGTGGGCCGGGCCCTGATGGGGATCTTCTCCCGGGTGGGGTTCCCCCGGGAGGTCGTCAGTGACAGGGGCACAAACTTTATCTCCAGATATATGAAGTCCCTCTGGCAGCAATGCGGGGTCACCTACAAATTCACGACCCCCTATCACCCGCAAGGAAACGGACTGGTCGAGAGATTCAACCGCACCCTCAAGGGGATGATTATGGGTCTAGAAGAACCCCTTCGACGCCAGTGGGACGTACTGCTGCCATGCCTCCTGTTTGCCTATCGGGAGGTCCCGCAGAAGTCCCTCGGCTTCAGCCCCTTTGAACTACTGTACGGACACCCCGTCCGGGGCCCCCTCAGCCTAGTCAAGGAAGGTTGGGAGCAGCCTCCCCAGAAAACTCCCCCAGACATCTACCGGTATCTCCTGGCTCTCCGCAACCAGACCCGGCGGTTCCGAGACACCGCCAAAGCCAACCTCGAGGCCAGTCAGGAGGACATGAAGAGGTGGTACGATCAGCACACGTCCTCCATTGAGTTCGAACCTGGACAACAGGTCTGGGTGATGTCCCCGGTTGAGCCCTGTGCCCTCCAAGACAGATGGTCCGGGCCCTTCAAGGTAATCGAACGCAAGGGGCCCGTCACCTATTTATTCGACATGGAGACCGCCCGGAACCCCCTACGGGTCCTCCATGCCAACAGGCTCAAACCCCATTTTGTGCGATCCGAACTCAGCCTCCTGATGGCTACCGATACTGGGACAGAAGAAGACTCCGAACCCCTTCCGGACTTACTGAGGGCCCTCGAGCAGGATGGCTCAGTGGAAGGGGTCCAGCTCTCCGAGGCCCTGTCCCCGGAGCAACGCCAAGACTGCCAAACGCTCCTGAGGCAGTTCGCCTCCCTGTTCTCCCTCACCCCCGGAGTCACCCCCTGGTGCCTCCACGATGTGGACACCGGGGACAGCCCTCCTATTCGACACCGAGCATACCGCGTACCAGACCGGGTACGAGCCTGCATCCAGACCGAGGTGTCCAAGATGCTGACCCTAGGAGTGATCGAACCCTCAGACAGTCCCTGGGCGAGCCCAGTCGTCCTGGTTCCCAAGGCAGCTGCCCCGGGCGTTGCCCCTGAGCTCCGGTTCTGCGTGGACTATCGAGGGCTGAATGCAGTTACCCGGACCGACGCTCATCCCATCCCCCGGGCAGACGAGCTAATTGACCGGATGGGGGCCGCCCGCTACCTGAGCATCTTCGACCTAACAGCGGGCTACTGGCAGATCGGCCTCACCCCTAGGGCCCAAGAACGATCCGCCTTCTCTACCCCAGACGGGCACTACCACTTTAAAGTCATGCCCTTCGGCATGAAAAACACCCCGGCAACGTTCCAACGGCTGGTAAACCAGGTACTGGCGGGCCTGGAAGACTTCAGCGCCGCCTACCTAGACGACATTGCGGTGTACAGCCACCAGTGGACCGACCACCTCCGCCACCTGCGGGAGGTTCTACACGCCCTCCAGCAAGCCGGGCTCACCATCAAGGCCAGCAAGTGCCAGGTTGGCCAAGGGTCCGTGACCTACCTGGGACACCAAGTGGGAAGCGGGCTGGTGGCCCCTCTCCAACTCAAGATTGCTGCCATCCAGGCCTGGCAACCCCCTACGAGCCAAACGGAGGTCCGGGCCTTCCTGGGGCTCACCGGATACTACCGGCGGTTCGTGAAGGACTATGGCAGCATCGTGGGGCCCCTCACAGAGCTCACCTCCAAAAAGAGCCCCAAAACCGTCAACTGGACCCCGGACTGCCAATCAGCCTTCGAGAAGCTAAAGACCGCCATGTGCACGACCCCCGTGCTCCAGGCTCCCGACTACAGCCGGGAATTAATTGTGCAGACGGACGCCTCCGATCATGGTGTGGGGGCCGTCCTCTCCCAACTCAACGCCGAAGGGGTCGACCATCCGGTGGTCTTCATCAGCAGACGCCTCTTGCCCCGAGAACAGCGCTGGAGCACCATTGAGAGGGAGGCCTTCGCCGTAGTCTGGGCACTCAAGAAGCTCCGGCCCTACCTCTTCGGCACCCACTTCTGGGTGCAAACAGACCACCGACCCCTGCAATGGCTGATGCAAATGCGGGGGGAGAACCCGAAGCTGTTGCGCTGGTCCATCTCCCTGCAGGGGATGGACTTCACGGTGGAACATCGTCCAGGCCAGGACCACGCCAACGCCGACGGCCTGTCACGCTTTTTCCGCCTCAGCGAGGAGAGTCCCCAGGAAGATGGCTGACTCTCCCCGCCTTCAGCTGGGGGGGACGCATGTTGGACAGGCCGCATGTTCGAGCTGTCACCCCCTCCCCGCAATGGGACCAGGACCCTGGCTCTCCCTGCATCCCCAGCCAGAGTCCACAAACGACCACCCGAAGTACCCTGCAATCCCTCCACTACAAGACACCAGCTCCGGACCCAGCTGGCCCGGGTCACCATCTACCCCACGACATCGACCCGGCCGCCATCTTGGGGCACTGCAGCACGAGGCCGCGTGGCCTCAACTCGACCCTAACCCCGGGCCCGGCCGGCCCCGACATCGAGGCCCCACCATCCTCCCAGGAGGCAGAGTGACCACTTGGCGAGTCAATGGGAGGAGGAATCGTCAACGGCTCTCCTCCGCCAGGTGTCGATCACCCCAGGCCGCCTGGGCGCTGGCTCCACCCCCCTGCTGGGTGTCTGGACTCCCTCATCCCGGACCTCCCGGCCCCCAGGCGCGAGGGTCCGGACATCAAAGGGGACCAGACCTATAACTGGGGCAGGACCAGACCAGGAAGGCAGTTGTATCCTGGAGTCGAGAGACCCGAGAAGAACTCATCCGTGACTTGGCCTGCTGGCGCTGCCGCGGCCCTCTGCCTCGTGAAACCATCGTCTTGGCCTGCTGGCGCTGCCGCGGCCCTCTGCCTCGTGAAACCATCGTCTTGGCCTGCTGGCGCTGCCGCGGCCCTCTGCCTCGTGAAACCATCGTCTTGGCCTGCTGGCGCTGCCGCGGCCCTCTGCCTCGTGAAACCATCGTCTTGGCCTGCTGGCGCTGCCGCGGCCCTCTGCCTCGTGAAACCATCGTCTTGGCCTGCTGGCGCTGCCGCGGCCCTCTGCCTTATGAGACTATCACCTTGGCCTGCTGGCGCTGCCGCGGCCCGATCCACAGACACTCCAGCTCGAGGATTGTGAGCTCGCCTTTTTACCACTACCTGTACCGATCCGGTACCCAGACTGTCCCGCTACCCCCTTTCCCTACAGAGACTAGAAGTGAGAGGACCCCCGGGTCCAAGATATCCTGTATCGCTGATATCCTTGCCTTAAGAACCTTATATAAAGCCTTGAACTCGACTTGGTGTGGTGCCTGTTTGTGGGGGGGGGAGGTAACTTGTCTGTACGATCGCCGGAGACGGTCCCCCTCGGGGATCTCTCCCTCGGTATCCGGCCGACCCTCAGGGTCCCCGTCTAACAGGGATGTTAAAGGTGACTGTCCGCGATGATGCCCCCGTGGATTGCCTCCTAGGAAACGACCTCGAAAGCTCTCCCTGGGCAGCTGTCGAACGGAGGGAACACCTGGGGATGCTCGGCCTCCCCGAATGGGTCTGCGTCACGACCCGGTCCATGACCGCCCGCGCGGTCCCCAGTCTAGAAGAGCCCGAGTGGCCGGAACCTCCTCCCACGCTCATCCCAGAGGAGGCCGCCCCAGAAGCCAGTCCCTCGACCCAAACAGAAGAAGGATCCGACCAGCTTCGGGACGTCCCTGACCTGGCACAATGGCGTCAGGAGGGAGGCCCCACTCAGGAACAATTCCGGGCCGAACAGAAAACCTGTCCCTCTCTCGAAGGACTCCGGCAGCAAGCCCTGGCCCAGGGCACAGGGGATACCTCGGGGGCCCACTGGATCTACTGGGACCAAGACCTGCTCTACAGCGAGCAGAAAATTGCAGAACTAGGAGCCAGTCGGGTGCTGGTGGTGCCCCTTCGCTTCCGAGACTTCCTCCTGAACTTAGCCCACGATGTCCCCCTTGCCGGACACCTGGGACAGGATAAAACCTACGACCGCCTGGTGACCCATTTTTTCTGGCCCCAAATGCGAAAGGATGTCACCAACCACTGCAAGGCCTGCCCCACCTGCCAGGCCAGCGGAAAAAGTGGCCGAAAAATCAAAGCACCTTTACAACCCTTTCCGGTCGTCACCACCCCGTTTGAACGAGTGGGAATAGACATCGTGGGGCCCCTCGACCCTCGAACAGCCCAAGGACACCGGTTCATCCTGGTCCTAGTAGACCACGCCACCCGCTACCCCGAGGCCATCCCTCTTCGGACTGTGACGGCCCCCGTGGTGGGCCGAGCTCTGATGGGGATCTTCTCCCGGGTGGGGTTCCCCCGGGAGGTCGTCAGTGACAGGGGCACGAACTTTATCTCCAAATATATGAAGTCTCTCTGGCAACAATGCGGGGTCACCTACAAATTCACGACCCCCTATCACCCGCAAGGAAACGGACTGGTTGAGAGGTTCAACCGCACCCTCAAAGGAATGATTATGGGCCTAGAAGAACCCCTTCGACGCCAGTGGGACGTGCTACTTCCATGCCTCCTGTTTGCCTATCGGGAGGTCCCGCAGAAATCCCTCGGTTTCAGCCCATTTGAACTCCTGTACGGGCACCCCGTCCGGGGCCCCCTCAGCCTAGTCAAGGAAGGTTGGGAGCAGCCCCCCCAGAAAACTCCCCCGGACATCTACAGGTACCTCCTGGCTCTCCGCAACCAGACCCGGCGGTTCCGAGACACCGCCAAAGCCAATCTCGAGGCCAGTCAGGAGGACATGAAGAGGTGGTACGATCAGCACACGTCCTCCATTGAGTTCGAACCAGGACAACAGGTCTGGGTGATGTCCCCGGTTGAACCCTGTGCACTCCAAGACAGATGGTCCGGGCCCTTCAAGGTGATCGAACGCAAGGGGCCCGTCACCTATTTAATCGACATGGAGACTGCCCGGAACCCCCTACGGGTCCTCCATGCCAACAGGCTCAAACCCCATTTTGTGCGATCCGAACTCAGCCTCCTGATGGCTACCGATAATGGTACATGTTGGACAGGCCGCATGGTCGGGCTGCCCCCCCTCCCCGCAATGGGACCTGGACCCTGGCTCCCCCTGCATCCCCAGCCAGAGTCCCCGACGACCACCCGAAGTACACTGCAATCCCTCACCCACAAGACACCAGCTCCGGACCCAGCTGGCCCGGGTCACCATCCACACCACGGCCTCGGCCCAGCCGCCATCTTGGGGCACTGCAGCACGAGGCCGCGTGGCCTCAACTCGACCCTCACCCTGGGCCCGGCCGGGCCCGACATCGAGGCACCAACCTCCCCCCAGGAGGCAGAGTGACCACTTGGCGAGTCAATGGGAGAAGAGAATCGTCAACGGCTCTCCTCCGCCAGGTGTCGATCACCCCAGGCCGCCCTGGGCGCTGGCTCCACCCCCCTGCTGGGTGTCTGGACTCCCTCATCCCGGACCTCCCGGCCCCCCAGGCGCGAGGGTCCGGACATCAAAGGGGACCAGACCTATAACTGGGGCAGGGCCAGACCAGGAAGCCAGTTGTATCCTGGAGTCGAGAGACCCGAGAAGAACTCATCTGTGACTGGCCTGCTGGCGCTGCCGCGGCCCTCTGCCTCGTGAAACCATCGTCTTGGCCTGCTGGCGCTGCCGCGGCCCTCTGCCTCGTGAAACCATCGTCTTGGCCTGCTGGCGCTGCCGCGGCCCTCTGCCTCGTGAAACCATCGTCTTGGTCTGCTGGCGCTGCCGCGGCCCTCTGCCTCGTGAAACCATCGTCTTGGCCTGCTGGCGCTGCCGCGGCCCTCTGCCTCGTGAAACCATCGACTCGGCCTGCTGGCGCTGCCGCGGCCCTCTGCCTTATGAGACTATCATCTTGGCCTGCTGGCGCTGCCGCGGCCCGATCCACAGACACTCCAGCTCGAGGATTGTTGGACAGGCCGCATGTTCGAGCTGTACCCCCTCCCCGCAATGGGACCAGGACCCTGGCTCTCCCTGCATCCCCAGCCAGAGTCCACCAACGACCACCCGAAGTACCCTGCAATCCCTCCACTACAAGACACCAGCTCCGGACCCAGCTGGCCCGGGCCACCATCTACCCCACGACATCGACCCGGCCGCCATCTTGGGGCACTGCAGCACGAGGCCGCGTGGCCTCAACTCGACCCTCACCCTGGGCCCGGCCGGGCCCGACATCGAGGCACCAACCTCCCCCCAGGAGGCAGAGTGACCACTTGGCGAGTCAATGGGAGAAGGAATCGTCAACGGCTCTCCTCCGCCAGGTGTCGATCACCCCAGGCCGCCTGGGCGCTGGCTCCACCCCCCTGCTGGGTGTCTGGACTCCCTCATCCCGGACCTCCCGGCCCCCAGGCGCGAGGGTCCGGACATCAAAGGGGACCAGACCTATAACTGGGGCAGGACCAGACCAGGAAGGCAGTTGTATCCTGGAGTCGAGAGACCCGAGAAGAACTCATCCGTGACTTGGCCTGCTGGCGCTGCCGCGGCACTCTGCCTCGTGAAACCATCGTCTTGGCCTGCTGGCGCTGCCGCGGCCCTCTGCCTCGTGAAACCATCGTCTTGGCCTGCTGGCGCTGCCGCGGCCCTCTGCCTCGTGAAACCATCGTCTTGGCCTGCTGGCGCTGCCGCGGCCCTCTGCCTCGTGAAACCATCGTCTTGGCCTGCTGGCGCTGCCGCGGCCCTCTGCCTCGTGAAACCATCGTCTTGGCCTGCTGGCGCTGCCGCGGCCCTCTGCCTCGTGAAACCATCGTCTTGGCCTGCTGGCGCTGCCGCGGCCCTCTGCCTCGTGAAACCATCTTGGCCTGCTGGCGCTGCCGCGGCCCTCTGCCTCGTGAAACCATCGACTTGGCCTGCTGGCGCTGCCGCGGCCCTCTGCTTTATGAGACTATCACCTTGGCCTGCTGGCGCTGCCGCGGCCCGATCCACAGACCCTCCAGCTCGAGGATTGTGAGCTCGCCTTTTACCACCACCTGTACCGATCCGGTACTAAGACTGTCCCGCTACCCCCTTTCCCTACAGAGACTAGAAGTGAGAGGACCCCCGGGTCCAAGTTATCCTGTATCGCTGATATCCTTGCCTTAAGAACCTTATATAAAGCCTTGAACTCGACTTGGTGTGGTGCCTATTTGTGGGGAGGGAGGGTACTTGTCTGTACGATCGCCGGAGACGGTCCCCCTCGGGGATCTCTCCCTCGGTATCCGGCCGACCCTCAGGGTCCCCGTCTAACATTGGTGGCCAGCGACGGGATCCGAACCTACGCATAATCGTACAGAAAGTCACTCGCCCCACCACACACAACAACCATGTCAGTAGAGAGCGGAACAACGGAAAAATTTCAGATGGAAAAATTGGAAGACTACAACCACCGGGAACTGAAGCAATATTGCATAGAACTTGGACTTCCAACCACAGGTCTTAGCACAAAGGAAGACTTCAAACGAGCCCTAGAAGCTTGGGCAGAAACGGGTACGGCCGTACCCCGAACACAAACAACCGAAACGAGCCCCGCACCAACTAAAGAAAGAACGGATCTCTCCCTGGAAGAGATCCGAGAAAGAGAAAAAACCAGACTCCACGAATTAGAACTTGCCCGACTTCGCTTGGATGGGGAACTCAAGCTGGCAGAACAAAAAATAACCCTGGAACACTTACGACTCAGGGAAGAGCGGGAAGACAAGCAAAGACAGAGGGAGCTAGAGGAAAAGAGACTAGAATACGAACATGAGCGCAATCTCAAAGCACTGGAGATTCAGAAACAGAATAAAGACCTCGGGCTCCCCGAACGACCGACCCCGTCTGCCTCGACCGAACCCAAGGTTCACATCCCCAAAGATGTCATCCGGGAATACCACAAGAACGATGATATCCAGCAGTGGTTTAAAGCCTATGAGGTGGCAATGACCTCCCACCGGATTCCCCGAAGCGATTGGGGAGCCGGATTATGGGGGAGGTTTGTCAACGAAGGGCGGGACGCCCTGCTGCAACTCCCGGACCAGCTGATGACCTCCTACGACCACATGAAGGCCGCCCTCCTCACTCGATACGGGCTCACGCCTGAGATGTACCGCCAACGGTTCCGCGACTGCAAACGGATTCCGGGTACAACTTGGGTGGAGTACGTGAACTTTTTTAGCCGAGCCTTCGAGGGGTGGATCAAGGGCAACAAAGTAACCACCTACGACCAACTCTTTGACCTTATCGTATGGGAACACCTGTCGAACAACTGCTTCGTGGAGCTCCGGCAACACCTCCTGGACAGCAAGCTAACCGACCCTCGACAACTCGCCGCCGAAGCCGACCGGTGGGAAAGCACCCGAGTTGGCCGGGGCGCACCCAGCGAAGTATCCAGATCGTATCGCCCCCGAGGGGGAGGAGGAAGTCAGGGTCGGGGGAGAGACCCCGGCCCCTCGTCACCCCCCAGAAACCCCTCGACCCCGGTTGGCCGGGGAAGCCCTGCCGTCCGGGCCGGTTTCCGGGCCAACATTACGTGCCACAGGTGCCAGCGACCCGGCCACTACGCCAGTGATCCCAACTGCCCAAAGAATCCGAACACTACTCCCCGCCAAGTTGCAGCGGCGGCCCTAGGGGAAGAAATAATCCCGGAAGACCAAGAGGAGTACGAGACCGATCCCTCTGAATGGGCACCCGCCGCCATGGCACTGGTCTGCTTAGGGGAGAGAGACATGATTCCGCGGGCCCCCCTTCCCGCCAACACACAGAAGTACGGTCAATGGGTCAACATCAATGGCCGCCGGGCGGAAGCCCTCCGCGACACCGGGGCCAGTGTAACGGCGGTCCGACGCCACCTCGTCACTCCAGACCAAATCTTGCCGAACATTCTTTGCCCTGTTCGATCAGCCGACAACTCCGAAAGCCTATGCCACATGGCCTGCGTCCCCTTCGAGTGGGGAGGAGTAACAGGGATGTTAAAAGTAACTGTCCGCGATGATGCCCCCGTGGACTGCCTCCTAGGAAACGACCTTGAAAGCTCTCCCTGGGCAGCTGTCGAACGGAGGGAGCACCTGGGGATGCTTGGCCTCCCCGAATGGGTCTGCGTCACGACCCGGTCCATGACCGCCCGCGCGGTCCCCAGCCCAGAAGAGCCCGAGTGGCCAGAACCTCCTCCCGCGCTCATCCCAGAGGAGGCCGCCCCAGAAGCCATTCCCTTGACCCAAACCGAAGAAGGACCCGACCAGCTTCGGGACGTCCCTGACCTGGCACAATGGCGGCAGGAGGGAGGCCCCACGCAGGAACAATTCCGGGCCGAGCAACAAACCTGTCCTTCTCTCGAAGGACTCCGGCAGCAAGCCCTGGCCCAGAGCACCGGGGATACCTCGGGGGCCCACTGGATCTACTGGGACCAAGACCTGCTCTACAGCGAGCAGAAAATTGCAGAACTAGGGACCAGTCGGGTGCTGGTGGTGCCCCTTCGCTTCCGAGACTTCCTCCTGAACTTAGCCCACGATGTCCCCCTTGCCGGACACCTGGGGCAGGATAAAACCTACGACCGCCTGGTGACCCATTTTTTCTGGCCCCACATGCGGAAGGATGTCACCAACCACTGCAAGGCCTGCCCCACCTGCCAGGCCAGCGGAAAAAGTGGCCGAAAAATCAAAGCACCATTACAACCCTTTCCTGTCGTCACCACCCCGTTTGAACGAGTGGGAATAGACATTGTGGGGCCCCTCGACCCTCGAACAGCCCAAGGACACCGGTTCATCCTGGTCCTGGTAGACCACGCCACCCGCTATCCCGAGGCCATCCCTCTTCGGACTGTGACGGCCCCCGTGGTGGGCCGGGCCCTGATGGGGATCTTCTCCCGGGTGGGGTTCCCCCGGGAGGTCGTCAGTGACAGGGGCACGAACTTTATCTCCAGATATATGAAGTCCCTCTGGCAGCAATGCGGGGTCACCTACAAATTCACGACCCCCTATCACCCGCAAGGAAACGGACTGGTCGAGAGATTCAACCGCACCCTCAAGGGGATGATTATGGGTCTAGAAGAACCCCTTCGACGCCAGTGGGACGTACTGCTGCCATGCCTCCTGTTTGCCTATCGGGAGGTCCCGCAGAAGTCCCTCGGCTTCAGCCCCTTTGAACTACTGTACGGACACCCCGTCCGGGGCCCCCTCAGCCTAGTCAAGGAAGGTTGGGAGCAGCCTCCCCAGAAAACTCCCCCGGACATCTACCGGTATCTCCTGGCTCTCCGCAACCAGACCCGGCGGTTCCGAGACACCGCCAAAGCCAACCTCGAGGCCAGTCAGGAGGACATGAAGAGGTGGTACGATCAGCACACGTCCTCCATTGAGTTCGAACCTGGACAACAGGTCTGGGTGATGTCCCCGGTTGAGCCCTGTGCCCTCCAAGACAGATGGTCCGGGCCCTTCAAGGTAATCGAACGCAAGGGGCCCGTCACCTATTTAATCGACATGGAGACTGCCCGGAACCCCCTACGGGTCCTCCATGCCAACAGGCTCAAACCCCATTTTGTGCGATCCGAACTCAGCCTCCTAATGGCTACCGAGACTGGGACAGAAGAAGACTCCGAACCCCTTCCGGACTTACTGAGGGCCTTCGAGCAGGATGGCTCAGTGGAAGGGGTCCAGCTCTCCGAGGCCCTGTCCCCGGAGCAACGCCAAGACTGCCAAACGCTCCTGAGGCAGTTCGCCTCCCTGTTCTCCCTCACCCCCGGAGTCACCCCCTGGTGCCTCCACGATGTGGACACCGGGGACAGCCCTCCTATTCGACACCGAGCATACCGCGTACCAGACCGGGTACGAGCCTGCATCCAGACCGAGGTGTCCAAGATGCTGACCCTAGGAGTGATCGAACCCTCAGACAGTCCCTGGGCGAGCCCAGTCGTCCTGGTTCCCAAGGCAGCTGCCCCGGGCGTTGCCCCTGAGCTCCGGTTCTGCGTGGACTATCGAGGGCTGAATGCAGTTACCCGGACCGACGCTCATCCAATCCCCCGGGCAGACGAGCTAATTGACCGGATGGGGGCCGCCCGCTACCTGAGCATCTTCGACTTAACAGCGGGCTACTGGCAGATCGGCCTCACCCCTAGGGCCCAAGAACGATCCGCCTTCTCTACCCCAGACGGGCACTACCACTTTAAAGTCATGCCCTTCGGCATGAAAAACGCCCCGGCAACGTTCCAACGGCTGGTAAACCAGGTACTGGCGGGCCTGGAAGACTTCAGCGCCGCCTACCTGGACGACATTGCTGTGTACAGCCACCAGTGGACCGACCACCTCCGCCACCTGCGGGAGGTTCTACTCGCCCTCCAACAAGCCGGGCTCACCATCAAGGCCAGCAAGTGCCAAGTTGGCCAAGGGTCCGTGACCTACCTGGGACACCAAGTGGGAAGCGGGCTGGTGGCCCCTCTCCAACTCAAGATTGCTGCCATCCAGGCCTGGCAACCCCCTACGAGCCAAACGGAGGTCCGGGCCTTCCTGGGGCTCACCGGATACTACCGGCGGTTCGTGAAGGACTATGGCAGCATCGTGGGGCCCCTCACAGAGCTCACCTCCAAGAAGAGCCCCAAAACCGTCAACTGGACCCCGGGCTGCCAATCAGCCTTCGAGAAGCTAAAGACCGCCATGTGCACGGCCCCCGTGCTCCAGGCTCCCGACTACAGCCGGGAATTCATTGTGCAGACGGACGCCTCCGATCATGGTGTGGGGGCCGTCCTCTCCCAACTCAACGCCGAAGGGGTCGACCATCCGGTGGTCTTCATCAGCAGACGCCTCTTGCCCCGAGAACAGCGCTGGAGCACCATTGAGAGGGAGGCCTTCGCCGTAGTCTGGGCACTCAAGAAGCTCCGGCCATACCTCTTCGGCACCCACTTCCGGGTGCAAACAGACCACCGACCCCTGCAATGGCTGATGCAAATGCGGGGGGAGAACCCGAAGCTGTTGCGCTGGTCCATCTCCCTGCAGGGGATGGACTTCACGGTGGAACATCGTCCAGGCCAGGACCACGCCAACGCCGACGGCCTGTCACGCTTTTTCCGCCTCAGCGAGGAGAGTCCCCAGGAAGATGGCTGACTCTCCCCGCCTTCAGCTGGGGGGGACGCATGTTGGACAGGCCGCATGTTCGAGCTGTACCCCCTCCCCGCAATGGGACCAGGACCCTGGCTCTCCCTGCATCCCCAGCCAGAGTCCACCAACGACCACCCGAAGTACCCTGCAATCCCTCCACTACAAGACACCAGCTCCGGACCCAGCTGGCCCGGGCCACCATCTACCCCACGACATCGACCCGGCCGCCATCTTGGGGCACTGCAGCACGAGGCCGCGTGGCCTCAACTCGACCCTCACCCTGGGCCCGGCCGGGCCCGACATCGAGGCACCAACCTCCCCCCAGGAGGCAGAGTGACCACTTGGCGAGTCAATGGGAGAAGGAATCGTCAACGGCTCTCCTCCGCCAGGTGTCGATCACCCCAGGCCGCCTGGGCGCTGGCTCCACCCCCCTGCTGGGTGTCTGGACTCCCTCATCCCGGACCTCCCGGCCCCCAGGCGCGAGGGTCCGGACATCAAAGGGGACCAGACCTATAACTGGGGCAGGACCAGACCAGGAAGGCAGTTGTATCCTGGAGTCGAGAGACCCGAGAAGAACTCATCCGTGACTTGGCCTGCTGGCGCTGCCGCGGCCCTCTGCCTCGTGAAACCATCGTCTTGGCCTGCTGGCGCTGCCGCGGCCCTCTGCCTCGTGAAACCATCGTCTTGGCCTGCTGGCGCTGCCGCGGCCCTCTGCCTCGTGAAACCATCGTCTTGGCCTGCTGGCGCTGCCGCGGCCCTCTGCCTCGTGAAACCATCGTCTTGGCCTGCTGGCGCTGCCGCGGCCCTCTGCCTCGTGAAACCATCTTGGCCTGCTGGCGCTGCCGCGGCCCTCTGCCTCGTGAAACCATCGACTTGGCCTGCTGGCGCTGCCGCGGCCCTCTGCTTTATGAGACTATCACCTTGGCCTGCTGGCGCTGCCGCGGCCCGATCCACAGACCCTCCAGCTCGAGGATTGTGAGCTCGCCTTTTACCACCACCTGTACCGATCCGGTACTAAGACTGTCCCGCTACCCCCTTTCCCTACAGAGACTAGAAGTGAGAGGACCCCCGGGTCCAAGTTATCCTGTATCGCTGATATCCTTGCCTTAAGAACCTTATATAAAGCCTTGAACTCGACTTGGTGTGGTGCCTGTTTGTGGGGAGGGAGGGTACTTGTCTGTACGATCGCCGGAGACGGTCCCCCTCGGGGATCTCTCCCTCAGTATCCGGCCGACCCTCAGGGTCCCCGTCTAACAAGGATTGTGAGCTCGCCTCTTACCACTACCTGTACCGATCCGGTACCAAGACTGTCCCGCTACCCCCTTTCCCTACAGAGACTAGAAGTGAGAGGACCCCCGGGTCCGAGATATCCTGTATCGCTGATATCCTTGCCTTACGAACCTTATATAAAGTATTGAACTCGACCTGGTGTGGTGCCTGTTTGTGGGGAGGGAGGTAACTTGTCTGTACGATCGCCGGAGACGGTCCCCCTCGGGGATCTCTCCCGCAGTATCCGGCCGACCCTCAGGGTCCCCGTCTAACATTGGTGGCCAGCGACGGGATCCGAACCTACGCATAATCGTACAGAAAGTCACTCGACCCACGGCACACGACCACCATGACAACAGAGAGCGGAACAACGGAGAAATTCCAGATGGAAAAATTGGAAGACTACAACCACCGAGAACTGAAGCAATATTGCATAGAACTTGGTCTCCCAACCACAGGTCTGAGCACAAAGGAAGACTTCAAACGAGCCCTAGAAGCTTGGGCGGAAACGGGTACGGCCGTACCCCGAACACAAACAACCGAGACGAGCCCCGCACCAACTGAAGAAAGAAGAGCGGGTCTCTCCCTGGAAGAGATCCGAGAAAGAGAAAAAAGCAGACTCCACGAGTTAGAACTAGCCCGACTTCGCTTGGATGGGGAACTCAAGCTGGCGGAACAAAAAATAACTCTGGAACACTTACGGCTCCGAGAGGAGCGAGAAGAGAAGCAAAAACAGAGAGAGCTAGAGGAAAAGAAACTAGCGTACGAACATGAGCGCAATCTCAAAGAACTGGAGATCCAGAAACAGAATAAAGACCTCGGGCTCCCTGAACGACCGACCCTGCCTGCCTCTACCGAGCCCAAGGTTCACATCCCCAAAGATGTCATCCGGGAATACCACAAGAACGATGATATACAGCAGTGGTTTAAAGCCTATGAGGTGGCAATGACCTCCCACCGGATTCCCCGAAGCGACTGGGGAGCTGGATTATGGGGGAGGTTTGTCAACGAAGGGCGGGACGCCCTGCTGCAACTCCCGGACCAGCTGATGACATCCTACGACCACATGAAGGCCGCCCTCCTCACTCGATACGGGCTCACACCTGAGATGTACCGCCAACGGTTCCGCGACTGCAAACGGATTCCGGGTACAACCTGGGTGGAGTACGTGAACTTCTTTAGCCGAGCCTTCGAGGGGTGGATCAAGGGCAACAAAGTGACCACCTACGAACAACTCTTTGACCTTATCGTATGGGAGCACCTGTCGAACAACTGCTTCGTGGAGCTCCGCCAACACCTCTTGGACAGTAAGCTAACCGAACCTCGACAACTCGCCGCCGAAGCCGACCGGTGGGAAAGCACCCGAGTTGGCCGGAACGGACCCAGCGAATCATCCAGACTGTACCCAGGGCCCCATCGCCCCCGAGGAGGAGGAGGAGGCCAGAGTCGGGGGAGAGACCCCGGCCCCTCGTCACCCCCCAGGAGCCCCTCGACCCCGGTCGGCCGAGGAAGCCCTGCCATCCGGGCCGGTTTTCGGACCCACGTTATGTGCCACAGATGCCTGCGACCCGGCCACTACGCCAGTGATCCCAACTGCCCAAAGAATCCGAACACTACCCCCCGCCAGGTCGCAGCGGCCGCCCTAGGGGAAGAACTAGTCCCGGAAGACCAAGAAGAGTACGAGACCGACCCCTCTGAATGGGCCCCCGCCGCCATGGCACTGGCCTGCTTAGGGGAGAGAGAGATGATTCCGCGGGCCCCCCTTCCCGCCAACACGCAGAAGTACAGTCAATGGGTCAACATTAATGGCCGCCGGGCGGGAGCCCTCCGCGACACCGGGGCCAGTGTAACGGCGGTCCGACGCCATCTCGTCACTCCAGACCAAATCCTGCCGAACATTCTCTGCCCTGTCCGCTCAGCAGACAATTCCGAAAGCCTGTGCCACATGGCTTGCGTCCCCTTCGAGTGGGGAGGAGTAACGGGGATGTTAAAGGTGACTGTCCGCGATGATGCCCCCGTGGATTGCCTCCTAGGAAACGACCTCGAAAGCTCTCCCTGGGCAGCTGTCGAACGGAGGGAACACCTGGGGATGCTCGGCCTCCCCGAATGGGTCTGCGTCACGACCCGGTCCATGACCGGCCGCGCGGTCCCCAGTCTAGAAGAGCCCGAGTGGCCGGAACCTCCTCCCACGCTCATCCCAGAGGAGGCCGCCCCAGAAGCCAGTCCCTCGACCCAAACAGAAGAAGGATCCGACCAGCTTCGGGACGTCCCTGACCTGGCACAATGGCGTCAGGAGGGAGGCCCCACTCAGGAACAATTCCGGGCCGAACAGAAAACCTGTCCCTCTCTCGAAGGACTCCGGCAGCAAGCCCTGGCCCAGGGCACAGGGGATACCTCGGGGGCCCACTGGATCTACTGGGACCAAGACCTGCTCTACAGCGAGCAGAAAATTGCAGAACTAGGAGCCAGTCGGGTGCTGGTGGTGCCCCTTCGCTTCCGAGACTTCCTCCTGCACTTAGCCCACGATGTCCCCCTTGCCGGACACCTGGGACAGGATAAAACCTACGACCGCCTGGTGACCCATTTTTTCTGGCCCCAAATGCGAAAGGATGTCACCAACCACTGCAAGGCCTGCCCCACCTGCCAGGCCAGCGGAAAAAGTGGCCGAAAAATCAAAGCACCTTTACAACCCTTTCCGGTCGTCACCACCCCGTTTGAACGAGTGGGAATAGACATCGTGGGGCCCCTCGACCCTCGAACAGCCCAAGGACACCGGTTCATCCTGGTCCTAGTAGACCACGCCACCCGCTACCCCGAGGCCATCCCTCTTCGGACTGTGACGGCCCCCGTGGTGGGCCGAGCTCTGATGGGGATCTTCTCCCGGGTGGGGTTCCCCCGGGAGGTCGTCAGTGACAGGGGCACGAACTTTATCTCCAAATATATGAAGTCTCTCTGGCAACAATGCGGGGTCACCTACAAATTCACGACCCCCTATCACCCGCAAGGAAACGGACTGGTTGAGAGGTTCAACCGCACCCTCAAAGGAATGATTATGGGCCTAGAAGAACCCCTTCGACGCCAGTGGGACGTGCTACTTCCATGCCTCCTGTTTGCCTATCGGGAGGTCCCGCAGAAATCCCTCGGTTTCAGCCCATTTGAACTCCTGTACGGGCACCCCGTCCGGGGCCCCCTCAGCCTAGTCAAGGAAGGTTGGGAGCAGCCCCCCCAGAAAACTCCCCCGGACATCTACAGGTACCTCCTGGCTCTCCGCAACCAGACCCGGCGGTTCCGAGACACCGCCAAAGCCAATCTCGAGGCCAGTCAGGAGGACATGAAGAGGTGGTACGATCAGCACACGTCCTCCATTGAGTTCGAACCAGGACAACAGGTCTGGGTGATGTCCCCGGTTGAACCCTGTGCACTCCAAGACAGATGGTCCGGGCCCTTCAAGGTGATCGAACGCAAAGGGCCCGTCACCTATTTAATCGACATGGAGACTGCCCGGAACCCCCTACGGGTCCTCCATGCCAACAGGCTCAAACCCCATTTTGTGCGATCCGAACTCAGCCTCCTGATGGCTACCGATAATGGGACAGAAGAAGACTCCGAACCCCTTCCGGACTTACTGAAGGTCCTCGAACGGGATGGCTCAGTGGAAGGGGTCCAGCTCTCCGAGGCCCTGTCCCCGGAGCAACGCCAAGACTGCCAAACGCTCCTGAGGCGGTTCGCCTCCCTGTTCTCCCTCACCCCCGGAGTCACCCCCTGGTGCCTTCACGATGTGGACACCGGGGACAGCCCTCCTATTCGACACCGGGCGTACCGCGTACCCGATCGGGTGCGCAACTGCATCCAGACCGAGGTGTCCAAAATGCTGACCCTGGGAGTGATCGAACCCTCAGACAGCCCCTGGGCGAGCCCAGTCGTCCTGGTTCCCAAAGCAGCCGCCCCGGGCGTTGCCCCTGAGCTCCGGTTCTGCGTGGACTATCGGGGGCTGAATGCAGTTACCAGGACCGACGCTCATCCCATCCCCCGGGCAGATGAGCTAATTGACCGGATGGGGGCCGCCCGCTACCTGAGCATCTTCGACCTAACAGCGGGCTACTGGCAGATCGCCCTCACCCCTAGGGCCCAAGAACGTTCCGCCTTCTCTACCCCGGACGGGCACTACCACTTTAAAGTAATGCCCTTCGGCATGAAAAACGCCCCGGCAACGTTCCAACGGCTGGTAAACCAGGTACTGGCGGGCCTGGAAGACTTCAGCGCCGCCTACCTGGACGACATTGCTGTGTACAGCCACCAGTGGACCGACCACCTCCGCCACCTGCGGGAGGTTCTACACGCCCTCCAGCAAGCCGGGCTCACCATCAAGGCCAGCAAGTGCCAGGTTGGCCAAGGGTCCGTGACCTACCTGGGACACCAAGTGGGAAGCGGGCTGGTGGCCCCTCTCCAACTCAAGATTGCTGCCATCCAGGCCTGGCGACCCCCTACGACCCAAACGGAGGTCCGGGCCTTCCTGGGGCTCACCGGATACTACCGGCGGTTCGTGAAGGACTATGGCAGCATCATGGGGCCCCTCACAGAGCTCACCTCCAAGAAGGGCCCCAAAACCGTCAACTGGACCCCGGACTGCCAATCGGCCTTCGAGAGACTGAAGGCCGCCATGTGCACGGCCCCCGTGCTCCAGGCTCCCGACTACAGCCGGGAATTCATTGTGCAGACGGACGCCTCCGATCATGGTGTGGGGGCCGTCCTCTCCCAACTCAACGCTGAAGGGGTCGACCAACCAGTGGCCTACATCAGCAGACGCCTGCTGCCCCGAGAACAGCGCTGGAGCACCATTGAGAGGGAGGCCTTCGCCGTAGTCTGGGCACTCAAGAAGCTCCGGCCCTACCTCTTCGGCACCCACTTCCGGGTGCAAACAGACCACCGACCCCTGCAATGGCTGATGCAAATGCGGGGGGAGAACCCGAAGCTGTTGCGCTGGTCCATCTCCCTGCAGGGGATGGACTTCACGGTAGAACATCGTCCAGGCCAGGACCACGCCAACGCCGACGGCCTGTCACGCTTTTTCCGCCTCAGCGAGGAGAGTCCCCAGGAAGATGGCTGACTCTCCCCGCCTTCAGCTGGGGGGGACGCATGTTGGACAGGCCGCATGGTCGGGCTGCCCCCCCTCCCCGCAATGGGACCTGGACCCTGGCTCCCCCTGCATCCCCAGCCAGAGTCCCCGACGACCACCCGAAGTACACTGCAATCCCTCACCCACAAGACACCAGCTCCGGACCCAGCTGGCCCGGGTCACCATCCACACCACGGCCTCGGCCCAGCCGCCATCTTGGGGCACTGCAGCACGAGGCCGCGTGGCCTCAACTCGACCCTCACCCTGGGCCCGGCCGGGCCCGACATCGAGGCACCAACCTCCCCCCAGGAGGCAGAGTGACCACTTGGCGAGTCAATGGGAGAAGAGAATCGTCAACGGCTCTCCTCCGCCAGGTGTCGATCACCCCAGGCCGCCCTGGGCGCTGGCTCCACCCCCCTGCTGGGTGTCTGGACTCCCTCATCCCGGACCTCCCGGCCCCCCAGGCGCGAGGGTCCGGACATCAAAGGGGACCAGACCTATAACTGGGGCAGGGCCAGACCAGGAAGCCAGTTGTATCCTGGAGTCGAGAGACCCGAGAAGAACTCATCTGTGACTGGCCTGCTGGCGCTGCCGCGGCCCTCTGCCTCGTGAAACCATCGTCTTGGCCTGCTGGCGCTGCCGCGGCCCTCTGCCTCGTGAAACCATCGTCTTGGCCTGCTGGCGCTGCCGCGGCCCTCTGCCTCGTGAAACCATCGTCTTGGCCTGCTGGCGCTGCCGCGGCCCTCTGCCTCGTGAAACCATCGTCTTGGCCTGCTGGCGCTGCCGCGGCCCTCTGCCTCGTGAAACCATCGACTCGGCCTGCTGGCGCTGCCGCGGCCCTCTGCCTTATGAGACTATCATCTTGGCCTGCTGGCGCTGCCGCGGCCCGATCCACAGACACTCCAGCTCGAGGATTGTGAGCTCGCCTCTTACCACTACCTGTACCGATCCGGTACCAAGACTGTCCCGCTACCCCCTTTCCCTACAGAGACTAGAAGTGAGAGGACCCCCGGGTCCGAGATATCCTGTATCGCTGATATCCTTGCCTTACGAACCTTATATAAAGTATTGAACTCGACCTGGTGTGGTGCCTGTTTGTGGGGAGGGAGGTAACTTGTCTGTACGATCGCCGGAGACGGTCCCCCTCGGGGATCTCTCCCGCAGTATCCGGCCGACCCTCAGGGTCCCCGTCTAACAGGACAGAAGAAGACTCCGAACCCCTTCCGGACTTACTGAGGGTCCTCGAACGGGATGGCTCAGTGGAAGGGGTCCAGCTCTCCGAGGCCCTGTCCCCGGAGCAACGCCAAGACTGCCAAACGCTCCTGAGGCGGTTCGCCTCCCTGTTCTCCCTCACCCCCGGAGTCACCCCCTGGTGCCTTCACGATGTGGACACCGGGGACAGCCCTCCTATTCGACACCGGGCGTACCGCGTACCCGATCGGGTGCGCAACTGCATCCAGACCGAGGTGTCCAAAATGCTGACCCTGGGAGTGATCGAACCCTCAGACCGCCCCTGGGCGAGCCCAGTCGTCCTGGTTCCCAAAGCAGCCGCCCCGGGCGTTGCCCCTGAGCTCCGGTTCTGCGTGGACTATCGGGGGCTGAATGCAGTTACCAGGACCGACGCTCATCCCATCCCCCGGGCAGATGAGCTAATTGACCGGATGGGGGCCGCCCGCTACCTGAGCATCTTCGACCTAACAGCGGGCTACTGGCAGATCGCCCTCACCCCTAGGGCCCAAGAACGTTCCGCCTTCTCTACCCCGGACGGGCACTACCACTTTAAAGTAATGCCCTTCGGCATGAAAAACGCCCCGGCAACGTTCCAACGGCTGGTAAACCAGGTACTGGCGGGCCTGGAAGACTTCAGCGCCGCCTACCTGGACGACATTGCTCTGTACAGCCACCAGTGGACCGACCACCTCCGCCACCTGCGGGAGGTTCTACACGCCCTCCAGCAAGCCGGGCTCACCATCAAGGCCAGCAAGTGCCAGGTTGGCCAAGGGTCCGTGACCTACCTGGGACACCAAGTGGGAAGCGGGCTGGTGGCCCCTCTCCAACTCAAGATTGCTGCCATCCAGGCCTGGCGACCCCCTACGACCCAAACGGAGGTCCGGGCCTTCCTGGGGCTCACCGGATACTACCGGCGGTTCGTGAAGGACTATGGCAGCATCATGGGGCCCCTCACAGAGCTCACCTCCAAGAAGGGCCCCAAAACCGTCAACTGGACCCCGGACTGCCAATCGGCCTTCGAGAGACTGAAGGCCGCCATGTGCACGGCCCCCGTGCTCCAGGCTCCCGACTACAGCCGGGAATTCATTGTGCAGACGGACGCCTCCGATCATGGTGTGGGGGCCGTCCTCTCCCAACTCAACGCTGAAGGGGTCGACCAACCAGTGGCCTACATCAGCAGACGCCTGCTGCCCCGAGAACAGCGCTGGAGCACCATTGAGAGGGAGGCCTTCGCCGTAGTCTGGGCACTCAAGAAGCTCCGGCCCTACCTCTTCGGCACCCACTTCTGGGTGCAAACAGACCACCGACCCCTGCAATGGCTGATGCAAATGCGGGGGGAGAACCCGAAGCTGTTGCGCTGGTCCATCTCCCTGCAGGGGATGGACTTCACGGTAGAACATCGTCCAGGCCAGGACCACGCCAACGCCGACGGCCTGTCACGCTTTTTCCGCCTCAGCGAGGAGAGTCCCCAGGAAGATGGCTGACTCTCCCCGCCTTCAGCTGGGGGGACGCATGTTGGACAGGCTGCATGGTCGGGCTGCCCCCCTCCCCGCAATGGGACCTGGACCCTGGCTCCCCCTGCATCCCCAGCCAGAGTCCCCGACGACCACCCGAAGTACACTGCAATCCCTCACCCACAAGACACCAGCTCCGGACCCAGCTGGCCCGGGTCACCATCCACACCACGGCCTCGGCCCAGCCGCCATCTTGGGGCACTGCAGCACGAGGCCGCGTGGCCTCAACTCGACCCTCACCCTGGGCCCGGCCGGGCCCGACATCGAGGCACCAACCTCCCCCCAGGAGGCAGAGTGACCACTTGGCGAGTCAATGGGATAAAAGAATCGTCAACGGCTCTCCTCCGCCAGGTGTCGATCACCCCAGGCCGCCCTGGGCGCTGGCTCCACCCCCCTGCTGGGTGTCTGGACTCCCTCATCCCGGACCTCCCGGCCCCCCAGGCGCGAGGGTCCGGACATCAAAGGGGACCAGACCTATAACTGGGGCAGGACCAGACCAGGAAACCAGTTGTATCCTGGAGTCGAGAGACCCGAGAAGAACTCATCTGTGACTGGCCTGCTGGCACTGCCGCGGCCCTCTGCCTCGTGAAACCATCGTCTTGGCCTGCTGGCGCTGCCGCGGCCCTCTGCCTCGTGAAACCATCGTCTTGGCCTGCTGGCGCTGCCGCGGCCCTCTGCCTCGTGAAACCATCGTCTTGGCCTGCTGGCGCTGCCGCGGCCCTCTGCCTCGTGAAACCATCGACTCGGCCTGCTGGCGCTGCCGCGGCCCTCTGCCTTATGAGACTATCATCTTGGCCTGCTGGCGCTGCCGCGGCCCGATCCACAGACACTCCAGCTCGAGGATTGTGAGCTCGCCTCTTACCACTACCTGTACCGATCCGGTACCAAGACTGTCCCGCTACCCCCTTTCCCTACAGAGACTAGAAGTGAGAGGACCCCCGGGTCCGAGATATCCTGTATCGCTGATATCCTTGCCTTACGAACCTTATATAAAGTATTGAACTCGACCTGGTGTGGTGCCTGTTTGTGGGGAGGGAGGTAACTTGTCTGTACGATCGCCGGAGACGGTCCCCCTCGGGGATCTCTCCCGCAGTATCCGGCCGACCCTCAGGGTCCCCGTCTAACAACTCCCTATGCACTCTGCACTCCCTATGCACTCCCTATGCACTCTGCACTCCCTATGCACTCTGCACTCTGCACTCCCTATGCACTCTGCACTCCCTATGCACTCTGCACTCTGCACTCCCTATGCACTTTGCACTCCCTATGCACTCTGCACTCCCTATGCACTCTGCACTCCCTATGCACTCTGCACTCTGCACTCCCTATGCACTCTGCACTCTGCACTCCCTATGCACTCTGCACTCCCTATGCACTCTGCACTCCCTATGCACTCTGTACTCTGCACTCCCTATGCACTCTGCACTCTGCACTCCCTATGCACTCTGCACTCCATATGCACTCTGCACTCCCTCTGAACTCCCTATGCACTCTGCACTCCCTATGCACTCTGCACTCTGCATTCCCTATGCACTCTGCCCTCCCTATGCACTCTGCACTCCCTATGCACTCTGCACTCCCTATGCACTCTGCACTCCCTATGCACTCTGCACTCCCTATGCACTCCGCACTCCCTTTGCACTCTGCACTCCCTATGCACTCCCTATGCACTCTGCACTCCCTATGCACTCTGCACTCCCTATGCACTCTGAACTCTGCACTCCCTATGCACTCTGCACTCTGCACTCCCTATGCACTCTGCACTCCCTATGCACTCTGCACTCCCTATGCACTCTGCACCCCCTATGCACTCTGCACTCCCTATGCACTCTGCACTCTAGCACTCCCTAGCACTCCCTATGCACTCTGCACTCCCTATGCACTCTGCACTCTGCACTCCCTATGCACTCCTTATGCACTCTGCACTCCCTATGCACTCTGCACTCCCTATGCACTCTGCACTCTAGCACTCCCTAGCACTCCCTATCCACTCTGCACTCCCTATGCACTCTGCACTCTGCACTCCCTATGCACTCCTTATGCACTCTGCACTCCCTATGCACTCTCCATTTCCTATGCACTCTGCACTCTGCACTCCCTATGCACTCTGCACTCTGCACTCCCTATGCACTCTGCACTCCCTATGCACTCTGCACTCTGCACTCCCTATGCACTCTGCACTCCCTATGCACTCTGCACTCCCTATGCACTCTGCACTCCCTATGCACTCTGCACTCCCTATGCACTCTGCACTCCCTATGCACTCTGCACTCTGCACTCCCTATGCACTCTGCACTCCCTATGCACTCTGCACTCCCTATGCACTCTGCACTCTGCACTCCCTATGCACTCTGCACTCCCTACGCACTCTGCACTCCCTATGCACCCTGCCCTCCCTATGCACTCTGCCCTCCCTATGCACTCTGCCCTCCCTATGCACTCTGCACTCCCTATGCACTCTGCACTCTGCACTCTGTATGCACTCTGCACTCTGCACTCCCTATGCACTCTGCACTCCCTATGCACTCTGCACTCCCTATGCACTCTGCACTCTGCACTCCCTATGCACTCTGCACTCTGCACTCCCTATGCACTCTGCACTCTGCACTCCCTATGCACTCTGCACTCCCTATGCACTCTGCACTCTGCACTCCCTATGCACTCTGCACTCCCTATGCACTCTGCACTCCCTATGCACTCTGCACTCTGCCCTCCCTATGCACTATGCAATCTGCACTCCCTATGCACTCTGCACTCTGCACTCCATATGCACTCTGCACTCCCTATGCACTCTGCACTCCCTATGCACTCCCTATGCACTCTGCACTCCCTATGCACTCTGCACTCTGCACTCCCTATGCACTCTGCACTCCCTATGCACTCTGCACTCTGCACTCTGCACTCCCTATGCACTCTGCACTCCCTATGCACTCTGCACTCCCTATGCACTCTGCACTCCCTATGCACTCTGCACTCCCTATGCACTCTACACTCCCTATGCACTCTGCACTCCCTATGCACTCTGCACTCCCTATGCACTCTGCACTCCCTATGCACTCTGCACTCCATATGCACTCGGCACTCTGCACTCCCTATGCACTCTGCACTCCCTATGCACTCTGCACTCCCTATGCACTCTGCACTCTGCACTTCCTATGCACTCTGCACTCCCTATGCACTCTGCACTCCCTATGCACTCTGCACTCCCTATGCACTCTGCACTCCCTATGCACTCTGCACTCTGCACTCCCTATGCACTCTGCACTCCCTATGCACTCTGCACTCCCTATGCACTCCCTATGCACTCTGCACTCCCTATGCACTCTGCACTCCCTATGCACTCTGCACTCCCTATGCACTCTGCACTCTGCACTCCCTATGCACTCTGCACTCCCTATGCACTCTGCACTCCCTATGCACTCTGCACTCCCTATGCACTCTGCACTCTGCACACCCTATGCACTCTGCACTCCCTATGCACTCTGCACTCCCTATGCACTCTGCACTCCCTATGCACTCTGCACTCCCTATGCACTCTGCACTCTGCACTCCCTATGCACTCTGCACTCCCTATGCACTCTGCACTCCCTATGCACTCTGCACTCTGCACTCCCTATGCACTCTGCACTCCCTATGCACTGTGCACTCCCTATGCACTCTGCCCTCCCTATGCACTCTGCCCTCCCTATGCACTCTGCCCTCCCTATGCACTCTGCACTCCCTATGCACTCTGCACTCTGCACTCCCTATGCACTTTGCACTCCCTATGCACTCTGCACTCCCTATGCACTCTGCACTCCCTATGCACTTTGCACTCCCTATGCACTCTGCACTCCCTATGCACTCTGCACTCTGCACTCCCTATGCACTCTGCACTCCCTATGCACTCTGCACTCCCTATGCACTCTGCTTTCTGCACTCCCTATGCACTCTGCACTCCCTATGCACTCTGCACTCTGCACTCCCTATGCACTCTGCACTCTGCACTCCCTATGCACTCTGCCCTCCCTATGCACTCTGCCCTCCCTATGCACTCTGCACTCTGCACTCCCTATGCACTCTGCACTCTGCACTCTGTTTGCACTCTGCACTCCCTATGCACTCTGTACTCCCTATGCACTCTGCACTCCCTATGCACTCTGCACTCCCTATGCACTCTGCACTCTGCACTCCCTATGCACTCTGCACTCTGCACTCCCAATGCACTCTGCACTCTGCACTCCCTATGCACTCTGCACTCTGCACTCCCTATGCACTCTACACTCTGCACTCCCTATGCACTCTGCACTCTGCACTCCCTATGCACTCTGCACTTCCTATGCACTCTGCACCCCCTATGCACTCCCTATGCACTCTGCACTCCCTATGCACTCTGCACTCTGCACTCCCTATGCACTCTGCACTCCCTATGCATTCTGCACTCTGCACTCCCTATGCACTTTGCACTCCCTATGCACTCTGCACTCCCTATGCACTCTGCACTCCCTATGCACTCTGCACTCCCTATGCACTCTGCACTCCATATGCACTCGGCACTCTGCACTCCCTATGCACTCTGCACTCCCTATGCACTCTGCACTCCCTATGCACTCTGCACTCTGCACTCCCTATGCACTCTGCACTCCCTATGCACTCTGCACTCCCTATGCACTCTGCACTCTGCACTCCCTATGCACTCTGCACTCCCTATGCACTCTGCACTCTGCACTCCCTATGCACTCTGCACTCCCTATGCACTCTGCACTCCCTATGCACTCTGCACTCCCTATGCACTCTGCACTCTGCACTCCCTATGCACTCTGCACTCCCTATGCACTCTGCACTCCCTATGCACTCTGCACTCTGCACTCCCTATGCACTCTGCACTCCCTATGCACTCTGCACTCCCTATGCACTCTGCACTCCCTATGCACTCTGCACTCTGCACTCCCTATGCACTCTGCACTCTGCACTCCCTATGCACTCTGCACTCCCTATGCACTCTGCACTCCCTATGCACTCTGTACTCTGCACTCCCTATGCACTCTGCACTCTGCACTCCCTATGCACTCCCTATGCACTCTGCACTCCATATGCACTCTGCACTCCCTCTGAACTCCCTATGCACTCTGCACTCCCTATGCACTCTGCACTCTGCATTCCCTATGCACTCTGCCCTCCCTATGCACTCTGCACTCCCTATGCACTCTGCACTCCCTATGCACTCTGCACTCCCTATGCACTCTGCACTCCCTATGCACTCCGCACTCCCTTTGCACTCTGCACTCCCTATGCACTCCCTATGCACTCTGCACTCCCTATGCACTCTGAACTCTGCACTCCCTATGCACTCTGCACTCTGCACTCCCTATGCACTCTGCACTCCCTATGCACTCTGCACTCCCTATGCACTCTGCACCCCCTATGCACTCTGCACTCCCTATGCACTCTGCACTCTAGCACTCCCTAGCACTCCCTATGCACTCTGCACTCCCTATGCACTCTGCACTCTGCACTCCCTATGCACTCCTTATGCACTCTGCACTCCCTATGCACTCTGCACTCCCTATGCACTCTGCACTCTAGCACTCCCTAGCACTCCCTATCCACTCTGCACTCCCTATGCACTCTGCACTCTGCACTCCCTATGCACTCCTTATGCACTCTGCACTCCCTATGCACTCTCCATTTCCTATGCACTCTGCACTCTTCACTCCCTATGCACTCTGCACTCTGCACTCCCTATGCACTCTGCACTCTGCACTCCCTATGCACTCTGCACTCCCTATGCACTCTGCACTCTGCACTCCCTATGCACTCTGCACTCCCTATGCACTCTGCACTCCCTATGCACTCTGCACTCCCTATGCACTCTGCACTCCCTATGCACTCTGCACTCCCTATGCACTCCCTATGCACTCTGCACTCCCTATGCACTCTGCACTCCCTATGCACTCTGCACTCTGCACTCCCTATGCACTCTGCACTCCCTACGCACTCTGCACTCCCTATGCACCCTGCCCTCCCTATGCACTCTGCCCTCCCTATGCACTCTGCCCTCCCTATGCACTCTGCACTCCCTATGCACTCTGCACTCTGTATGCACTCTGCACTCTGCACTCCCTATGCACTCTGCACTCCCTATGCACTCTGCACTCCCTATGCACTCTGCACTCTGCACTCCCTATGCACTCTGCACTCTGCACTCCCTATGCACTCTGCACTCTGCACTCCCTATGCACTCTGCACTCCCTATGCACTCTGCACTCTGCACTCCCTATGCACTCTGCACTCCCTATGCACTCTGCACTCTGCACTCCCTATGCACTCTGCACTCCCTATGCACTCTGCACTCCCTATGCACTCTGCACTCTGCCCTCCCTATGCACTATGCACTCTGCACTCCCTATGCACTCTGCACTCTGCACTCCATATGCACTCTGCACTCCCTATGCACTCCCTATGCACTCTGCACTCCCTATGCACTCTGCACTCTGCACTCCCTATGCACTCTGCACTCCCTATGCACTCTGCACTCTGCACTCCCTATGCACTCTGCACTCCCTATGCACTCTGCACTCCCTATGCACTCTGCACTCCCTATGCACTCTGCACTCTGCACTCCCTATGCACTCTGCACTCCCTATGCACTCTGCACTCCCTATGCACTCTGCACTCTTCACTCCCTATGCACTCTGCACTCCCTATGCACTCTGCACTCCCTATGCACTCTGCACTCCCTATGCACTCTGCACTCCCTATGCACTCTGCACTCTGCACTCCCTATGCACTCTGCACTCCCTATGCACTCTGCACTCCCTATGCACTCTGTACTCTGCACTCCCTATGCACTCTGCACTCTGCACTCCCTATGCACTCCCTATGCACTCTGCACTCCATATGCACTCTGCACTCCCTCTGAACTCCCTATGCACTCTGCACTCCCTATGCACTCTGCACTCTGCATTCCCTATGCACTCTGCCCTCCCTATGCACTCTGCACTCCCTATGCACTCTGCACTCCCTATGCACTCTGCACTCCCTATGCACTCTGCACTCCCTATGCACTCCGCACTCCCTTTGCACTCTGCACTCCCTATGCACTCCCTATGCACTCTGCACTCCCTATGCACTCTGCACTCCCTATGCACTCTGAACTCTGCACTCCCTATGCACTCTGCACTCTGCACTCCCTATGCACTCTGCACTCCCTATGCACTCTGCACTCCCTATGCACTCTGCACCCCCTATGCACTCTGCACTCCCTATGCACTCTGCACTCTAGCACTCCCTAGCACTCCCTATGCACTCTGCACTCCCTATGCACTCTGCACTCTGCACTCCCTATGCACTCCTTATGCACTCTGCACTCCCTATGCACTCTGCACTCCCTATGCACTCTGCACTCTAGCACTCCCTAGCACTCCCTATCCACTCTGCACTCCCTATGCACTCTGCACTCTGCACTCCCTATGCACTCCTTATGCACTCTGCACTCCCTATGCACTCTCCATTTCCTATGCACTCTGCACTCTGCACTCCCTATGCACTCTGCACTCTGCACTCCCTATGCACTCTGCACTCTGCACTCCCTATGCACTCTGCACTCCCTATGCACTCTGCACTCTGCACTCCCTATGCACTCTGCACTCCCTATGCACTCTGCACTCCCTATGCACTCTGCACTCCCTATGCACTCTGCACTCCCTATGCACTCTGCACTCCCTATGCACTCTGCACTCTGCACTCCCTATGCACTCTGCACTCCCTATGCACTCTGCACTCCCTATGCACTCTGCACTCTGCACTCCCTATGCACTCTGCACTCCCTACGCACTCTGCACTCCCTATGCACCCTGCCCTCCCTATGCACTCTGCCCTCCCTATGCACTCTGCCCTCCCTATGCACTCTGCACTCCCTATGCACTCTGCACTCTGCACTCTGTATGCACTCTGCACTCTGCACTCCCTATGCACTCTGCACTCCCTATGCACTCTGCACTCCCTATGCACTCTGCACTCTGCACTCCCTATGCACTCTGCACTCTGCACTCCCTATGCACTCTGCACTCTGCACTCCCTATGCACTCTGCACTCCCTATGCACTCTGCACTCTGCACTCCCTATGCACTCTGCACTCCCTATGCACTCTGCACTCTGCACTCCCTATGCACTCTGCACTCCCTATGCACTCTGCACTCCCTATGCACTCTGCACTCTGCCCTCCCTATGCACTATGCAATCTGCACTCCCTATGCACTCTGCACTCTGCACTCCATATGCACTCTGCACTCCCTATGCACTCTGCACTCCCTATGCACTCCCTATGCACTCTGCACTCCCTATGCACTCTGCACTCTGCACTCCCTATGCACTCTGCACTCCCTATGCACTCTGCACTCTGCACTCCCTATGCACTCTGCACTCCCTATGCACTCTGCACTCCCTATGCACTCTGCACTCCCTATGCACTCTGCACTCCCTATGCACTCTACACTCCCTATGCACTCTGCACTCCCTATGCACTCTGCACTCCCTATGCACTCTGCACTCCCTATGCACTCTGCACTCCATATGCACTCGGCACTCTGCACTCCCTATGCACTCTGCACTCCCTATGCACTCTGCACTCCCTATGCACTCTGCACTTCCTATGCACTCTGCACTCCCTATGCACTCTGCACTCCCTATGCACTCTGCACTCCCTATGCACTCTGCACTCCCTATGCACTCTGCACTCTGCACTCCCTATGCACTCTGCACTCCCTATGCACTCTGCACTCCCTATGCACTCCCTATGCACTCTTCACTCCCTATGCACTCTGCACTCTGCACTCCCTATGCACTCTGCACTCCCTATGCACTCTGCACTCTGCACTCCCTATGCACTCTGCACTCCCTATGCACTCTGCACTCCCTATGCACTCTGCACTCCCTATGCACTCTGCACTCTGCACACCCTATGCACTCTGCACTCCCTATGCACTCTGCACTCCCTATGCACTCTGCACTCCCTATGCACTCTGCACTCCCTATGCACTCTGCACTCTGCACTCCCTATGCACTCTGCACTCCCTATGCACTCTGCACTCCCTATGCACTCTGCACTCTGCACTCCCTATGCACTCTGCACTCCCTATGCACTGTGCACTCCCTATGTACTCTGCCCTCCCTATGCACTCTGCCCTCCCTATGCACTCTGCCCTCCCTATGCACTCTGCACTCCCTATGCACTCTGCACTCCCTATGCACTTTGCACTCCCTATGCCCTCTGCACTCCCTATGCACTCTGCACTCCCTATGCACTTTGCACTCCCTATGCACTCTGCACTCCCTATGCACTCTGCACTCTGCACTCCCTATGCACTCTGCACTCCCTATGCACTCTGCACTCCCTATGCACTCTGCTTTCTGCACTCCCTATGCACTCTGCACTCCCTATGCACTCTGCACTCCCTATGCACTCTGCACTCTGCACTCCCTATGCACTCTGCACTCTGCACTCCCTATGCACTCTGCCCTCCCTATGCACTCTGCCCTCCCTATGCACTCTGCACTCTGCACTCCCTATGCACTCTGCACTCTGTTTGCACTCTGCACTCCCTATGCACTCTGCACTCCCTATGCACTCTGCACTCCCTATGCACTCTGCACTCCCTATGCACTCTGCACTCTGCACTCCCTATGCACTCTGCACTCTGCACTCCCAATGCACTCTGCACTCTGCACTCCCTATGCACTCTGCACTCTGCACTCCCTATGCACTCTACACTCTGCACTCCCTATGCACTCTGCACTCTGCACTCCCTATGCACTCTGCACTTCCTATGCACTCTGCACCCCCTATGCACTCCCTATGCACTCTGCACTCCCTATGCACTCTGCACTCTGCACTCCCTATGCACTCTGCACTCCCTATGCATTCTGCACTCTGCACTCCCTATGCACTTTGCACTCCCTATGCACTCTGCACTCCCTATGCACTCTGCACTCCCTATGCACTCTGCACTCCCTATGCACTCTGCACTCCATATGCACTCGGCACTCTGCACTCCCTATGCACTCTGCACTCCCTATGCACTCTGCACTCCCTATGCACTCTGCACTCTGCACTCCCTATGCACTCTGCACTCCCTATGCACTCTGCACTCCCTATGCACTCTGCACTCTGCACTCCCTATGCACTCTGCACTCCCTATGCACTCTGCACTCTGCACTCCCTATGCACTCTGCACTCCCTATGCACTCTGCACTCCCTATGCACTCTGCACTCCCTATGCACTCTGCACTCTGCACTCCCTATGCACTCTGCACTCCCTATGCACTCTGCACTCCCTATGCACTCTGCACTCTGCACTCCCTATGCACTCTGCACTCCCTATGCACTCTGCACTCCCTATGCACTCTGCACTCCCTATGCACTCTGCACTCTGCACTTCCTATGCACTCTGCACTCTGCACTCCCTATGCACTCTGCACTCCCTATGCACTCTGCACTCCCTATGCACTCTGTACTCTGCACTCCCTATGCACTCTGCACTCTGCACTCCCTATGCACTCCCTATGCACTCTGCACTCCATATGCACTCTGCACTCCCTCTGAACTCCCTATGCACTCTGCACTCCCTATGCACTCTGCACTCTGCATTCCCTATGCACTCTGCCCTCCCTATGCACTCTGCACTCCCTATGCACTCTGCACTCCCTATGCACTCTGCACTCCCTATGCACTCTGCACTCCCTATGCACTCCGCACTCCCTTTGCACTCTGCACTCCCTATGCACTCCCTATGCACTCTGCACTCCCTATGCACTCTGCACTCCCTATGCACTCTGAACTCTGCACTCCCTATGCACTCTGCACTCTGCACTCCCTATGCACTCTGCACTCCCTATGCACTCTGCACTCCCTATGCACTCTGCACCCCCTATGCACTCTGCACTCCCTATGCACTCTGCACTCTAGCACTCCCTAGCACTCCCTATGCACTCTGCACTCCCTATGCACTCTGCACTCTGCACTCCCTATGCACTCCTTATGCACTCTGCACTCCCTATGCACTCTGCACTCCCTATGCACTCTGCACTCTAGCACTCCCTAGCACTCCCTATCCACTCTGCACTCCCTATGCACTCTGCACTCTGCACTCCCTATGCACTCCTTATGCACTCTGCACTCCCTATGCACTCTCCATTTCCTATGCACTCTGCACTCTGCACTCCCTATGCACTCTGCACTCTGCACTCCCTATGCACTCTGCACTCTGCACTCCCTATGCACTCTGCACTCCCTATGCACTCTGCACTCCCTATGCACTCTGCACTCTGCACTCCCTATGCACTCTGCACTCCCTATGCACTCTGCACTCCCTATGCACTCTGCACTCCCTATGCACTCTGCACTCCCTATGCACTCTGCACTCCCTATGCACTCTGCACTCTGCACTCCCTATGCACTCTGCACTCCCTATGCACTCTGCACTCCCTATGCACTCTGCACTCTGCACTCCCTATGCACTCTGCACTCCCTACGCACTCTGCACTCCCTATGCACCCTGCCCTCCCTATGCACTCTGCCCTCCCTATGCACTCTGCCCTCCCTATGCACTCTGCACTCCCTATGCACTCTGCACTCTGCACTCTGTATGCACTCTGCACTCTGCACTCCCTATGCACTCTGCACTCCCTATGCACTCTGCACTCCCTATGCACTCTGCACTCTGCACTCCCTATGCACTCTGCACTCTGCACTCCCTATGCACTCTGCACTCTGCACTCCCTATGCACTCTGCACTCCCTATGCACTCTGCACTCTGCACTCCCTATGCACTCTGCACTCCCTATGCACTCTGCACTCTGCACTCCCTATGCACTCTGCACTCCCTATGCACTCTGCACTCCCTATGCACTCTGCACTCTGCCCTCCCTATGCACTATGCACTCTGCACTCCCTATGCACTCTGCACTCTGCACTCCATATGCACTCTGCACTCCCTATGCACTCTGCACTCCCTATGCACTCCCTATGCACTCTGCACTCCCTATGCACTCTGCACTCTGCACTCCCTATGCACTCTGCACTCCCTATGCACTCTGCACTCTGCACTCCCTATGCACTCTGCACTCCCTATGCACTCTGCACTCCCTATGCACTCTGCACTCTGCACTCCCTATGCACTCTGCACTCCCTATGTGTTGGACAGGCCGCATGGTCGGGCTGCCCCCTCCCCGCAATGGGACCTGGACCCTGGCTCCCCCTGCATCCCCAGCCAGAGTCCCCGACGACCACCCGAAGTACACTGCAATTCCTCACCCACAAGACACCAGCTCCGAACCCAGCTGGCCCGGGTCACCATCCACACCACGGCCTCGGCCCAGCCGCCATCTTGGGCCACTACAGCACGAGGCCGCGTGGCCTCAACTCGACCCTCACCCTGGGCCCGGCCGGGCCCGACATCGAGGCACCAACCTCCCCCCGGGAGGCAGAGTGACCACTTGGCGAGTCAATGGGAGAAAGGAATCGTCAACGGCTCTCCTCCGCCAGGTGTCGATCACCCCCGGCCGCCTGGGCGCTGGCTCCACCCCCCTGCTGGGTGTCTGGACTCCCTCATCCCGGACCTCCCGGCCCCCCCAGGCGCGAGGGTCCGGACATCAAAGGGGACCAGACCTATAACTGGGGCAGGACCAGACCAGGAAACCAGTTGTATCCTGGAGTCGAGAGACCCGAGAAGAACTCCTCGGTGACTGGCCTGCTGGCGCTGCCGCGGCCCTCTGCCTCGTGAAACCATCGTCTTGGCCTGCTGGCGCTGCCGCGGCCCTCTGCCTCGTGAAACCATCGTCTTGGCCTGCTGGCGCTGCCGCGGCCCCCTGCCTCGTGAAACCATCGACTTGGCCTGCTGGCGCTGCCGCGGCCCCCTGCCTCGTGAAACCATCGACTTGGCCTGCTGGCGCTGCCGCGGCCCTCTGCCTCGTGAAACCATCGACTTGGCCTGCTGGCGCTGCCGCGGCCCCCTACCTGGGGAGACTATCATCTTGGCCTGCTGGCGCTGCCGCGGCCCGATCCACAGACACTCCAGCTCGAGGATTGTGAGCTCGCCTCTTACCACTACCTGTACCGATCCGGTACCAAGACTGTCCCGCTACCCCCTTTTTCCCTACAGAGACTAGAAGTGAGAGGACCCCCGGGTCCGAGATATCCTGTATCGCTGATATCCTTGCCTTAAGAACCTTATATAAAGCATTGAACTCGACTTGGTGTGGTGCCTGTTTGTGGGGAGGGAGGTAACTTGTCTGTACGATCGCAGGAGACGGTCCCACTCGGGGATCTCTCCCTCAGTATCCGGCCGACCCTCAGGGTCCCCGTCTAACACTATGCACTCTGCACTCCCTATGCACTCTGCACTCTGCACTCCCTATGCACTCTGCACTCCCTATGCACTCTGCACTCCCTATGCACTCTGCACTCCCTATGCACTCTGCACTCTGCACTCCCTATGCACTCTGCACTCTGCACTCCCTATGCACTCTGCACTCCCTATGCACTCTGCACTCCCTATGCACTCTGTACTCTGCACTCCCTATGCACTCTGCACTCCCTATGCACTCCCTATGCACTCTGCACTCCATATGCACTCTGCACTCCCTATGAACTCCCTATGCACTCTGCACTCCCTATGCACTCTGCACTCTGCATTCCCTATGCACTCTGCCCTCCCTATGCACTCTGCACTCCCTATGCACTCTGCACTCCCTATGCACTCTGCACTCCCTATGCACTCTGCACTCCCTATGCACTCCGCACTCCCTTTGCACTCTGCACTCCCTATGCACTCCCTATGCACTCTGCACTCCCTATGCACTCTGCACTCCCTATGCACTCTGCACTCTGCACTCCCTATGCACTCTGCACTCCCTATGCACTCTGCACTCCCTATGCACTCTGCACCCCCTATGCACTCTGCACTCCCTATGCACTCTGCACTCTAGCACTCCCTAGCACTCCCTATGCACTCTGCACTCCCTATGCACTCTGCACTCTGCACTCCCTATGCACTCCTTATGCACTCTGCACTCCCTATGCACTCTGCACTCCCTATGCACTCTGCACTCTAGCACTCCCTAGCACTCCCTATCCACTCTGCACTCCCTATGCACTCTGCACTCTGCACTCCCTATGCACTCCTTATGCACTCTGCACTCCCTATGCACTCTCCATTTCCTATGCACTCTGCACTCTGCACTCCCTATGCACTCTGCACTCTGCACTCCCTATGCACTCTGCACTCTGCACTCCCTATGCACTCTGCACTCCCTATGCACTCTGCACTCTGCACTCCCTATGCACTCTGCACTCCCTATGCACTCTGCACTCCCTATGCACTCTGCACTCCCTATGCACTCTGCACTCCCTATGCACTCTGCACTCTGCACTCCCTATGCACTCTGCACTCCCTATGCACTCTGCACTCCCTATGCACTCTGCACTCTGCACTCCCTATGCACTCTGCACTCCCTACGCACTCTGCACTCCCTATGCACCCTGCCCTCCCTATGCACTCTGCCCTCCCTATGCACTCTGCCCTCCCTATGCACTCTGCACTCCCTATGCACTCTGCACTCTGCACTCTGTATGCACTCTGCACTCTGCACTCCCTATGCACTCTGCACTCCCTATGCACTCTGCACTCCCTATGCACTCTGCACTCTACACTCCCTATGCACTCTGCACTCTGCACTCCCTATGCACTCTGCACTCTGCACTCCCTATGCACTCTGCACTCCCTATGCACTCTGCACTCCCTATGCACTCTGCACTCCCTATGCACTCTGCACTCTGCACTCCCTATGCACTCTGCACTCCCTATGCACTCTGCACTCCCTATGCACTCTGCACTCTGCCCTCCCTATGCACTATGCAATCTGCACTCCCTATGCACTCTGCACTCTGCACTCCATATGCACTCTGCACTCCCTATGCACTCTGCACTCCCTATGCACTCCCTATGCACTCTGCACTCCCTATGCACTCTGCACTCTGCACTCCCTATGCACTCTGCACTCCCTATGCACTCTGCACTCCATATGCACTCGGCACTCTGCACTCCCTATGCACTCTGCACTCCCTATGCACTCTGCACTCCCTATGCACTCTGCACTCTGCACTTCCTATGCACTCTGCACTCCCTATGCACTCTGCACTCCCTATGCACTCTGCACTCCCTATGCACTCTGCACTCCCTATGCACTCTGCACTCTGCACTCCCTATGCACTCTGCACTCCCTATGCACTCTGCACTCCCTATGCACTCCCTATGCACTCTGCACTCCCTATGCACTCTGCACTCTGCACTCCCTATGCACTCTGCACTCCCTATGCACTCTGCACTCTGCACTCCCTATGCACTCTGCACTCCCTATGCACTCTGCACTCCCTATGCACTCTGCACTCCCTATGCACTCTGCACTCTGCACACCCTATGCACTCTGCACTCCCTATGCACTCTGCACTCCCTATGCACTCTGCACTCCCTATGCACTCTGCACTCCCTATGCACTCTGCACTCTGCACTCCCTATGCACTCTGCACTCCCTATGCACTCTGCACTCCCTATGCACTCTGCACTCTGCACTCCCTATGCACTCTGCACTCCCTATGCACTGTGCACTCCCTATGCACTCTGCCCTCCCTATGCACTCTGCCCTCCCTATGCACTCTGCCCTCCCTATGCACTCTGCACTCCCTATGCACTCTGCACTCTGCACTCCCTATGCACTTTGCACTCCCTATGCACTCTGCACTCCCTATGCACTCTGCACTCCCTATGCACTTTGCACTCCCTATGCACTCTGCACTCCCTATGCACTCTGCACTCTGCACTCCCTATGCACTCTGCACTCCCTATGCACTCTGCACTCCCTGTGCACTCTGCTTTCTGCACTCCCTATGCACTCTGCACTCCCTATGCACTCTGCACTCCCTATGCACTCTGCACTCTGCACTCCCTATGCACTCTGCACTCTGCACTCCCTATGCACTCTGCACTCCCTATGCACTCTGCACTCCCTATGCACTCTGCACTCCCTATGCACTCTGCACTCTGCACTCCCTATGCACTCTGCACTCCCTATGCACTCTGCACTCCCTATGCACTCTGCACTCTGCACTCCCTATGCACTCTACACTCAGCACTCCCTATGCACTCTGCACTCTGCACTCCCTATGCACTCTGCACTTCCTATGCACTCTGCACCCCCTATGCACTCCCTATGCACTCTGCACTCCCTATGCACTCTGCACTCTGCACTCCCTATGCACTCTGCACTCCCTATGCACTCTGCACTCCCTGTGCACTTTGCACTCCCTATGCACTCTGCACTCCCTATGCACTCTGCACTCCCTATGCACTCTGCACTCCCTATGCACTCTGCACTCCCTATGCACTCTGCACTCTGCACTCCATATGCACTCGGCACGCTGCACTCCCTATGCACTCTGCACTCCCTATGCACTCTGCACTCCCTATGCACTCTGCACTCCCTATGCACTCTGCACTCTGCACTCCTGTTAGACGGGGACCCTGAGGGTCGGCCGGATACCGAGGGAGAGATCCCCGAGGGGGACCGTCTCCGGCGATCGTACAGACAAGTTACCTCCCCCCCCCACAAACAGGCACCACACCAAGTCGAGTTCAAGGCTTTATATAAGGTTCTTAAGGCAAGGATATCAGCGATACAGGATATCTTGGACCCGGGGGTCCTCTCACTTCTAGTCTCTGTAGGGAAAGGGGGTAGCGGGACAGTCTGGGTACCGGATCGGTACAGGTAGTGGTTAAGAGGCGAGCTCACAATCCTCGAGCTGGAGTGTCTGTGGATCGGGCCGCGGCAGCGCCAGCAGGCCAAGGTGATAGTCTCATAAAGCAGAGGGCCGCGGCAGCGCCAGCAGGCCAAGACAATGGTTTCACGAGGCAGAGGGCCGCGGCAGCGCCAGCAGGCCAAGACGATGGTTTCACGAGGCAGAGGGCCGCGGCAGCGCCAGCAGGCCAAGACGAGGGTTTCACGAGGCAGAGGGCCGCGGCAGCGCCAGCAGGCCAAGACGATGGTTTCACGAGGCAGAGGGCCGCGGCAGCGCCAGCAGGCCAAGACGATGGTTTCACGAGGCAGAGGGCCGCGGCAGCGCCAGCCGGCCAAGACGAGGGTTTCACGAGGCAGAGGGCCGCGGCAGCGCCAGCAGGCCAAGACGATGGTTTCACGAGGCAGAGGGCCGCGGCAGCGCCAGCAGGCCAAGACGATGGTTTCACGAGGCAGAGGGCCGCGGCAGCGCCAGCAGGCCAAGTCACGGATGAGTTCTTCTCGGGTCTCTCGACTCCAGGATACAACTGCCTTCCTGGTCTGGTCCTGCCCCAGTTATAGGTCTGGTCCCCTTTGATGTCCGGACCCTCGCGCCTGGGGGCCGGGAGGTCTGGGATGAGGGAGTCCAGACACCCAGCAGGGGGGTGGAGCCAGCGCCCAGGCGGCCTGGGGTGATCGACACCTGGCGGAGGAGAGCCGTTGACGATTCCTTCTCCCATTGACTCGCCAAGTGGTCACTCTGCCTCCTGGGAGGATGGTGGGGCCTCGATGTCGGGGCCGGCCGGGCCCGGGGTTAGGGTCGAGTTGAGGCCACGCGGCCTCGTGCTGCAGTGCCCCAAGATGGCGGCCGGGTCGATGTCGTGGGGTAGATGGTGACCCGGGCCAGCTGGGTCCGGAGCTGGTGTCTTGTAGTGGAGGGATTGCAGGGTACTTCGGGTGGTCGTTTGTGGACTCTGGCTGGGGATGCAGGGAGAGCCAGGGTCCTGGTCCCATTGCGGGGAGGGGGTGACAGCTCGAACATGCGGCCTGTCCAACATGCGTCCCCCCCAGCTGAAGGCGGGGAGAGTCAGCCATCTTCCTGGGGACTCTCCTCGCTGAGGCGGAAAAAGCGTGACAGGCCGTCGGCGTTGGCGTGGTCCTGGCCTGGACGATGTTCCACCGTGAAGTCCATCCCCTGCAGGGAGATGGACCAGCGCAACAGCTTCGGGTTCTCCCCCCGCATTTGCATCAGCCATTGCAGGGGTCGGTGGTCTGTTTGCACCCGGAAGTGGGTGCCGAAGAGGTATGGCCGGAGCTTCTTGAGTGCCCAGACTACGGCGAAGGCCTCCCTCTCAATGGTGCTCCAGCGCTGTTCTCGGGGCAAGAGGCGTCTGCTGATGAAGACCACCGGATGGTCGACCCCTTCGGCGTTGAGTTGGGAGAGGACGGCCCCCACACCATGATCGGAGGCGTCCGTCTGCACAATGAATTCCCGGCTGTAGTCGGGAGCCTGGAGCACGGGGGCCGTGCACATGGCGGTCTTTAGCTTCTCGAAGGCTGATTGGCAGTCCGGGGTCCAGTTGACGGTTTTGGGGCTCTTTTTGGAGGTGAGCTCTGTGAGAGGCCCCACGATGCTGCCATAGTCCTTCACGAACCGCCGGTAGTATCCGGTGAGCCCCAGGAAGGCCCGGACCTCCGTTTGGCTCGTAGGGGGTTGCCAGGCCTGGATGGCAGCAATCTTGAGTTGGAGAGGGGCCACCAGCCCGCTTCCCACTTGGTGTCCCAGGTAGGTCACGGACCCTTGGCCAACCTGGCACTTGCTGGCCTTGATGGTGAGCCCGGCTTGCTGGAGGGCGTGTAGAACCTCCCGCAGGTGGCGGAGGTGGTCGGTCCACTGGTGGCTGTACACCGCAATGTCGTCTAGGTAGGCGGCGCTGAAGTCTTCCAGGCCCGCCAGTACCTGGTTTACCAGCCGTTGGAACGTTGCCGGGGCGTTTTTCATGCCGAAGGGCATGACTTTAAAGTGGTAGTGCCCGTCTGGGGTAGAGAAGGCGGATCGTTCTTGGGCCCTAGGGGTGAGGCCGATCTGCCAGTAGCCCGCTGTTAGGTCGAAGATGCTCAGGTAGCGGGCGGCCCCCATCCGGTCAATTAGCTCGTCTGCCCGGGGGATGGGATGAGCGTCGGTCCGGGTAACTGCATTCAGCCCTCGATAGTCCACGCAGAACCGGAGCTCAGGGGCAACGCCCGGGGCAGCTGCCTTGGGAACCAGGACGACTGGGCTCGCCCAGGGACTGTCTGAGGGTTCGATCACTCCTAGGGTCAGCATCTTGGACACCTCGGTCTGGATGCAGGCTCGTACCCGGTCTGGTACGCGGTATGCTCGGTGTCGAATAGGAGGGCTGTCCCCGGTGTCCACATCGTGGAGGCACCAGAGGGTGACTCCGGGGGTGAGGGAGAACAGGGAGGCGAACTGCCTCAGGAGCGTTTGGCAGTCTTGGCGTTGCTCCGGGGACAGGGCCTCGGAGAGCTGGACCCCTTCCACTGAGCCATCCTGCTCGAGGGCCCTCAGTAAGTCCGGAAGGGGTTCGGAGTCTTCTTCTGTCCCAGTATCGGTAGCCATCAGGAGGCTGAGTTCGGATCGCACAAAATGGGGTTTGAGCCTGTTGGCATGGAGGACCCGTAGGGGGTTCCGGGCGGTCTCCATGTCGATTAAATAGGTGACGGTCCCCTTGCGTTCGATTACCTTGAAGGGCCCGGACCATCTGTCTTGGAGGGCACAGGGCTCAACCGGGGACATCACCCAGACCTGTTGTCCAGGTTCGAACTCAATGGAGGACGTGTGCTGATCGTACCACCTCTTCATGTCCTCCTGACTGGCCTCGAGGTTGGCTTTGGCGGTGTCTCGGAACCGCCGGGTCTGGTTGCGGAGAGCCAGGAGATACCGGTAGATGTCCGGGGGAGTTTTCTGGGGAGGCTGCTCCCAACCTTCCTTGACTAGGCTGAGGGGGCCCCGGACGGGGTGTCCGTACAGTAGTTCAAAGGGGCTGAAGCCGAGGGACTTCTGCGGGACCTCCCGATAGGCAAACAGGAGGCATGGCAGCAGTACGTCCCACTGGCGTCGAAGGGGTTCTTCTAGACCCATAATCATCCCCTTGAGGGTGCGGTTGAATCTCTCGACCAGTCCGTTTCCTTGCGGGTGATAGGGGGTCGTGAATTTGTAGGTGACCCCGCATTGCTGCCAGAGGGACTTCATATATCTGGAGATAAAGTTTGTGCCCCTGTCACTGACGACCTCCCGGGGGAACCCCACCCGGGAGAAGATCCCCATCAGGGCCCGGCCCACCACGGGGGCCGTCACAGTCCGAAGAGGGATGGCCTCGGGATAGCGGGTGGCGTGGTCTACAAGGACCAGGATGAACCGGTGTCCTTGGGCTGTTCGAGGGTCGAGGGGCCCCACAATGTCTATTCCCACTCGTTCAAACGGGGTGGTGACGACAGGAAAGGGTTGTAATGGTGCTTTGATTTTTCGGCCACTTTTTCCGCTGGCCTGGCAGGTGGGGCAGGCCTTGCAGTGGTTGGTGACATCCTTCCGCATGTGGGGCCAGAAAAAATGGGTCACCAGGCGGTCGTAGGTTTTATCCTGCCCCAGGTGTCCGGCAAGGGGGACATCGTGGGCTAAGTTCAGGAGGAAGTCTCGGAAGCGAAGGGGCACCACCAGCACCCGACTGGCCCCTAGTTCTGCAATTTTCTGCTCGCTGTAGAGCAGGTCTTGGTCCCAGTAGATCCAGTGGGCCCCCGAGGTATCCCCGGTGCCCTGGGCCAGGGCTTGCTGCCGGAGTCCTTCGAGAGAAGGACAGGTTTTTTGCTCGGCCCGGAATTGTTCCTGCGTGGGGCCTCCCTCCTGCCGCCATTGTGCCAGGTCAGGGACGTCCCGAAGCTGGTCAGGTCCTTCTTCGGTTTGGGTCAAGGGAATGGCTTCTGGGGCGGCCTCCTCTGGGATGAGCGCGGGAGGAGGTTCTGGCCACTCGGGCTCTTCTGGGCTGGGGACCGCGCGGGCGGTCATGGACCGGGTCGTGACGCAGACCCATTCGGGGAGGCCAAGCATCCCCAGGTGCTCCCTCCGTTCGACAGCTGCCCAGGGAGAGCTTTCAAGGTCGTTTCCTAGGAGGCAGTCCACGGGGGCATCATCGCGGACAGTTACTTTTAACATCCCTGTTACTCCTCCCCACTCGAAGGGGACGCAGGCCATGTGGCATAGGCTTTCGGAGTTGTCGGCTGATCGAACAGGGCAAAGAATGTTCGGCAAGATTTGGTCTGGAGTGACGAGGTGGCGTCGGACCGCCGTTACACTGGCCCCGGTGTCGCGGAGGGCTTCCGCCCGGCGGCCATTGATGTTGACCCATTGACCGTACTTCTGTGTGTTGGCGGGAAGGGGGGCCCGCGGAATCATGTCTCTCTCCCCTAAGCAGACCAGTGCCATGGCGGCGGGTGCCCATTCAGAGGGATCGGTTTCGTACTCCTCTTGGTCTTCCGGGATTATTTCTTCCCCTAGGGCCGCCGCTGCAACTTGGCGGGGAGTAGTGTTCGGATTCTTTGGGCAGTTGGGATCACTGGCGTAGTGGCCGGGTCGCTGGCACCTGTGGCACGTAATGTTGGCCCGGAAACCGGCCCGGACGGCAGGGCTTCCCCGGCCAACCGGGGTCGAGGGGTTTCTGGGGGGTGACGAGGGGCCGGGGTCTCTCCCCCGACCCTGACTTCCTCCTCCCCCTCGGGGGCGATACGATCGGGATACTTCGCTGGGTGCGCTCCGGCCAACTCGGGTGCTTTCCCACCGGTCGGCTTCGGCGGCGAGTTGTCGAGGGTCGGTTAGCTTGCTGTCCAGGAGGTGTTGCCGGAGCTCCACGAAGCAGTTGTTCGACAGGTGCTCCCATACGATAAGGTCAAAGAGTTGTTCGTAGGTGGTTACTTTGTTGCCCTTGATCCACCCCTCGAAGGCTCGGCTAAAAAAGTTCACGTACTCCACCCAAGTTGTACCCGGAATCCGTTTGCAGTCGCGGAACCGTTGGCGGTACATCTCAGGTGTGAGCCCGTATCGAGTGAGGAGGGCGGCCTTCATGTGGTCGTAGGAGGTCATCAGCTGGTCCGGGAGTTGCAGCAGGGCGTCCCGCCCTTCGTTGACAAACCTCCCCCATAATCCGGCTCCCCAATCGCTTCGGGGAATCCGGTGGGAGGTCATTGCCACCTCATAGGCTTTAAACCACTGCTGGATATCATCGTTCTTGTGGTATTCCCGGATGACATCTTTGGGGATGTGAACCTTGGGTTCGGTCGAGGCAGACGGGGTCGGTCGTTCGGGGAGCCCGAGGTCTTTATTCTGTTTCTGGATCTCCAGTGCTTTGAGATTGCGCTCATGTTCGTACTCTAGTCTCTTTTCCTCTAGCTCCCTCTGTCTTTGCTTGTCTTCCCGCTCTTCCCTGAGCCGTAAGTGTTCCAGGGTTATTTTTTGTTCTGCCAGCTTGAGTTCCCCATCCAAGCGAAGTCGGGCAAGTTCTAATTCGTGGAGTCTGGTTTTTTCTCTTTCTCGGATCTCTTCCAGGGAGAGATCCGCTCTTTCTTTAGTTGGTGCGGGGCTCGTTTCGGTTGTTTGTGTTCGGGGTACGGCCGTACCCGTTTCTGCCCAAGCTTCTAGGGCTCGTTTGAAGTCTTCCTTTGTGCTAAGACCTGTGGTTGGAAGTCCAAGTTCTATGCAATATTGCTTCAGTTCCCGGTGGTTGTAGTCTTCCAATTTTTCCATCTGAAATTTTTCCGTTGTTCCGCTCTCTATTGACATGGTTGTTGTGTGTGGTGGGGCGAGTGACTTTCTGTACGATTATGCGTAGGTTCGGATCCCGTCGCTGGCCACCAATGTTAGACGGGGACCCTGAGGGTCGGCCGGATACCGAGGGAGAGATCCCCGAGGGGGACCGTCTCCGGCGATCGTACAGACAAGTTACCTCCCCCCCCCACAAACAGGCACCACACCAAGTCGAGTTCAAGGCTTTATATAAGGTTCTTAAGGCAAGGATATCAGCGATACAGGATATCTTGGACCCGGGGGTCCTCTCACTTCTAGTCTCTGTAGGGAAAGGGGGTAGCGGGACAGTCTGGGTACCGGATCGGTACAGGTAGTGGTTAAGAGGCGAGCTCACAATCCTCGAGCTGGAGTGTCTGTGGATCGGGCCGCGGCAGCGCCAGCAGGCCAAGGTTATAGTCTCATAAAGCAGAGGGCCGCGGCAGCGCCAGCAGGCCAAGACGATGGTTTCACGAGGCAGAGGGCCGCGGCAGCGCCAGCAGGCCAAGACGATGGTTTCACGAGGCAGAGGGCCGCGGCAGCGCCAGCAGGCCAAGACGAGGGTTTCACGAGGCAGAGGGCCGCGGCAGCGCCAGCAGGCCAAGACGATGGTTTCACGAGGCACAGGGCCGCGGCAGCGCCAGCAGGCCAAGACGATGGTTTCACGAGGCAGAGGGCCGCGGCAGCGCCAGCCGGCCAAGACGAGGGTTTCACGAGGCAGAGGGCCGCGGCAGCGCCAGCAGGCCAAGACGATGGTTTCACGAGGCAGAGGGCCGCGGCAGCGCCAGCAGGCCAAGACGATGGTTTCACGAGGCAGAGGGCCGCGGCAGCGCCAGCAGGCCAAGTCACGGATGAGTTCTTCTCGGGTCTCTCGACTCCAGGATACAACTGCCTTCCTGGTCTGGTCCTGCCCCAGTTATAGGTCTGGTCCCCTTTGATGTCCGGACCCTCGCGCCTGGGGGCCGGGAGGTCCGGGATGAGGGAGTCCAGACACCCAGCAGGGGGGTGGAGCCAGCGCCCAGGCGGCCTGGGGTGATCGACACCTGGCGGAGGAGAGCCGTTGACGATTCCTTCTCCCATTGACTCGCCAAGTGGTCACTCTGCCTCCTGGGAGGATGGTGGGGCCTCGATGTCGGGGCCGGCCGGGCCCGGGGTTAGGGTCGAGTTGAGGCCACGCGGCCTCGTGCTGCAGTGCCCCAAGATGGCGGCCGGGTCGATGTCGTGGGGTAGATGGTGACCCGGGCCAGCTGGGTCCGGAGCTGGTGTCTTGTAGTGGAGGGATTGCAGGGTACTTCGGGTGGTCGTTTGTGGACTCTGGCTGGGGATGCAGGGAGAGCCAGGGTCCTGGTCCCATTGCGGGGAGGGGGTGACAGCTCGAACATGCGGCCTGTCCAACAACTCCCTATGCACTCTGCACTCCCTATGCACTCTGCACTCCCTATGCACTCTGCACTCTGCACTCTGCACTCCCTATGTACTCTGCACTCCCTATGCACTCTGCACTCCCTATGCACTCTGCACTCCCTTTGCACTCTGCACTCCCTATGCACTCTGCACTCTGCACTCCCTATGCACTCTGCACTCCCTATGCACTCTGCACTCCCTATGCACTCTGCACTCCCTATGCACTCTGCACTCCCTATGCACTCTGCACTCTGCACTCCCTATGCACTCTGCACTCCCTATGCACTCTGCACTCCCTATGCACTCTGTACTCTGCACTCCCTATGCACTCTGCACTCCATATGCACTCTGCACTCCCTCTGCACTCCCTATGCACTCTGCACTCCCTATGCACTCTGCACTCTGCATTCCCTATGCACTCTGCCCTCCCTATGCACTCTGCACTCCCTATACAAGCTGCACTCCCTATGCACTCTGCACTCCCTATGCACTCTGCACTCTGCACTCCCTATGCACTCTGCACTCCCTATGCACTCCGCACTCCCTATGCACTCTGCACTCCCTATGAACTCTGCACTCCCTATGCACTTTGCACTCCCTATGCACTCTGCATTCCCTATGCACTCTGCACTCTGCACTCCCTATGCACTCTGCACTCCCTATGCACTCTGCACTCCCTATGCACTCTGCACTCTGCACTCCCTATGCACTCTGCACTCCCTATGCACTCTGCACTCTGCACTCCCTATGCACTCTGCACTCCCTATGCACTCTGCACTCCCTATGCACTCTGCACTCCCTATGCACTCTGCACTCTGCACTCCCTATGCACTCTGCACTCCCTATGCACTCTGCACTCCCTATGCACTCTGCACTCTGCACTCCCTATGCACTCTGCACCCCCTATGCACTCTGCACTCCCTATGCACTCTGCCCTCCCTATGCACTCTGCCCTCCCTATGCACTCTGCCCTCCCTATGCACTCTGCACTCTGCACTCCCTATGCACTCTGCACTCTGCACCCCGTATGCACTCTGCACTCTGCACTCCCTATGCACTCTGCACTCCCTATGCACTCTGCACTCCCTAAGCACTCTGCTTTCTGCACTCCCTATGCACTCTGCACTCTGCACTCCCTATGCACTCTGCACTCTGCACTCCCTATGCACTCTGCACTCTGCACTCCCTATGCACTCTGCACTCTGCACTCCCTATGCACTCTGCACTCCCTATGCACTCTGCACTCCCTATGCACTCTGCACTCCCTATGCACTCTGCACTCCCTATGCACTCTGCACTCCCTATGCACTCTGCACTCTGCACTCCCAATGCACTCTGCACTCTGCACTCCCTATGCACTCTGCACTCCCTATGCACTCTGCACTCCCTATGCACTCTGCACTCCCTATGCACTCTGCACTCTGCACTCCCTATGCACTCTGCACTCCCTATGCACTCTGCACTCCCTATGCACTCTGCACTCTGCACTCCCTATGCACTCTACACTCCCTATGCACTCTGCACTCCCTATGCACTCTGCCCTCCCTATGCACTCTGCCCTCCCTATGCACTCTGCCCTCCCTATGCACTCTGCCCTCCCTATGCACTCTGCACTCTGCACTCCCTATGCACTCTGCACTCTGCACTCCGTATGCACTCTGCACTCTGCACTCCCTATGCACTCTGCACTCCCTATGCACTCTGCACTCCCTATGCACTCTGCTTTCTGCACTCCCTATGCACTCTGCACTCCCTATGCACTCTGCACTCCCTATGCACTCTGCACTCTGCACTCCCTATGCACTCTGCACTCCCTATGCACTCTGCACTCTGCACTCCCTATGCACTCTGCACTCTGCACTCCCTATGCACTCTGCACTCTGCACTCCCTATGCACTCTGCACTCCCTATGCACTCTGCACTCCTGTTAGACGGACCGGGAGGGTCGGCCGAGGATACGGGGAGAGGTCTCCGGGGAGAGCCGTCTCCAGTGAATCGTACAGACAAGTAACTTCCCCCCCACAGACGGACACCACACAATGATAAAGTTCAACGATACTTTATAGACAATTCTTCAAGTACGGTAGAATGGTACAAGGAGGTCTGGACTCAGGGGTCCCCTCTATTCTGGTCTTTGGTTGGGAAAAGGGTAGCGGGACAGTCTTGTTACCAAAAAGATGGAAAATAGCTCTCAATCCTCGAGCTCGGTGGTGTAGATGAACGGGCCGCGGCGGAGCCAGCAGGTCCCGAGATGGATGAAGGAAGACGACGGTCCGCGGCAGAGCCAGCAGGTCCCGATGAAGGTGGTGGTTACAAACGGTCCGCGGCCACGCCAGCAGGTCCCGACGATGATGAAGGATAGGGTGGTTCCCAAAGCCGCGGCAGCGCCAGCAGGCAAGACGAGGGTGCACAAGACAGAGCTACGGCAGCGCCAGTAGTCCGTCAAGGATGAGTTCTTCTTTGCGTCTCTCGACTCCAAGATACAACTGCCGTCCTGCTCTGGAGCTCCCCCAGTTATAGGGCTGGTGTGCTTTGATGTCCGGACCCTCGCACTTGGAGGTCGGGAGGTCCGGGATGAGGGGGTTCAGACACCCAGCAGGGGGGTGGAGCCAGCCCCCGGGGAGGCGATGGGCGAGCGGCACTTGGCGGGGGAGAGCCATCGACACCTCCTGCTCCCATTGACTGACCAAGTAGCCCGCTCACCTCCTGGGTGGATGTTGGTGCCGGAATGTCGGAGGCCTGGCCAGGCCCAGGGTTGAGGTCGATCGGGGGCCAGGCGGCCTCGTGGTGGAGTGTCCAAGATGGCGCCCAGGATGGGCGCGCAGGCCGGTAGTGGGTCGGCCTACGCGGTCAACAGGTTCGAGTGTAGGGGTCCCTGCGGGGACGGTGGACGTGCAATGGTGGTGTGTGGTACTTGCGTGGCTGGTTCGGGCCTGGTTGGGCCGGGGGAGAGCGGCCCTTCATGTGGCCTGTCCAACATGCGTCCCCCCCAGCTGAAGGCGGGGAGAGTTACCCATTCTCTTGGGGACTCTTCTCGTCGAGGCGGAAGAACCGGGACAGGCCATCTGCGTTGGCGTGATCGGGCCCAGGCCGATGTTCAACTGTGAAGTCCATCCCTTGTAGGGAGATGGACCAGCGTAGTAACTTCGGGTTTTCCCCCCGCATCTGCATCAGCCACTGCAGGGGTCGGTGGTCGGTCTGTACCCGAAAGGGTGTGCCAAAAAGGTAGGGCCGGAGCTTCTTGAGGGCCCATACCACCGCGAAGGCCTCCCTCTCTATGGTGCTCCAGCGTTGTTCCCGTGGTAGGAGTCGCCGGCTGATGAAGGCCACCGGCTGGTCATGGCCTTCGGTGTTCACTTGGGACAGGACTGCCCCAATGCCATGGTCGGAGGCATCCGTCTGGACGATGAACTCCCGGCTGTAGTCGGGGGCCTGGAGCACAGGGGCGGAGCACATGGCGGCTTTCAATTGTTCAAATGCAGCTTGACACTCTGGGGTCCAGTTGACTTTCTGGGGCTGATTTTTTGACGTGAGCTCTGTGAGGGGCCTCACGATAGTACCATAGTCTTTCACGAACCTTCGGTAATAGCCCGTGAGGCCCAGGAAGGCTCGTACCTCGGTCTGGGTAGTGGGGGGCTGCCAGGACTGGATGGCGGCAATTTTTAGCTGCAGAGGGGCCACCAGGCCGCTTCCCACCTGGTGCCCGAGGTAGGTTACAGACCCTTGCCCAATTTGACATTTGCTGGCCTTGATTGTGAGGCCAGCTTGCTGAAGGGCGTGCAGTACTGCTCGGAGGTGGTGGAGGTGCTCGGACCACTGGTTGCTGTATACAGCGATGTCGTCTAAGTAGGCGGCGCTGAATCCTTCGAGCCCCGCCAGGACCTGATTGACGAGCCGTTGGAACGTTGCTGGGGCATTCTTCATGCCGAAGGGCATGACTGTGAAATGGTAATGGCCATCGGGCGTGGAAAAGGCAGAACGTTCTTGTGCCCGGGGTGTGAGGCCGATTTGCCAGTAGCCCGCCGTCAGGTCGAAGATACTGAGGTAGCGGGCAGCTCCCATGCGGTCGATTAGTTCATCTGCCCGGGGGATGGGATGTGCGTCTGTCCTGGTGACCGCATTCAAGCCCCGGTAGTCGACGCAGAACCGGAGTTCTGGTGTGGTGCCGGGGGCAGCTGCTTTGGGGACCAGTACCACAGGGCTGGCCCAGGGGCTGTCTGAGGGCTCGATGACCCCGAGCGTGAGCATTTTGGCTACTTCCTTCTGGATGCAGGCCCGTACCCGATCTGGCACGCGGTAGGCCCGGTGGCGGATAGGGGGGCTGTCCCCCGTGTCCACATCGTGCGTACACCAGGAAGTGACACCTGGGGTGAGGGAGAACAGGCTGGCGAATTGTGACAGGAGAACTTGGCACTCCTGGTGTTGCTCTCGGGTGAGGGCCTCTGAGAGTCGGACCCCATCTACGGAACCGTCTTTCTCCCGCGTTCGTAGGAGGTCCGGGAGGGGCTCGGAGTCCTCTTCGGCCCCATTGTCTGTGGCCATCAGGAGGCTGAGTTCTGTCCGTACAAAGTGCGGTTTCAGTCTGTTAGCGTGGAGGACCCGGAGGGGGTTCCGGGAAGATTCCAAGTCGATGAGATAGGTAGCCGGACCCTTGCGCTCGACCACTTTGAAGGGCCCTGTCCACTTGTCTTGTAGGGCGCAGGGTTCGGTGGGGGACATCACCCATACCTGTTGCCCAGGTTCAAATTCGATGGAGGAGGCATTCCGGTCATACCACCTTTTCATGTCCTCCTGACTGGCCTCGAGGTTGGCTTTTGCTAGTTCTCGGAATCGCCGGGTCTGGTTGCGGAGTGTTAGGAGGTAGCGGAAAACATCTGGTGGGTTCTTTAGAGGGGGCCTCTCCCAGCCTTCCTTAACTAGGCTGAGCGGCCCGCGCACGGGGTGTCCATATAGCAGTTCAAATGGGCTGAAGCCCAGGGACTTCTGGGGAACCTCTCGATATGCGAAGAGAAGGCATGGCAACAGTACATCCCACTGGCGACGGAGGGGCTCTTCCAACCCCCCGATCATCCCTTTGAGCGTGCGGTTGAACCGCTCAACGAGTCCGTTTCCTTGAGGGTGATAGGGGGTCGTGAACCGGTAGGTAACCCCGCACTGTTGCCAGAGAGATTGCATATATTTCGAAATAAAGTTCGTGCCTCTGTCACTGACGACCTCCCGGGGGAAGCCCACCCGGGAGAAGATCCCCATCAGAGCCCGGCCGACTACCGGGGCTGTCACAGTCCGCAGGGGAACAGCCTCCGGGTAGCGGGTGGCGTGGTCCACTAGCACCAGGATGAATCGATGGCCTTGTTTTGTGCGCGGGTCCAGGGGCCCTACGATATCGATTCCGACCCTCTCGAACGGGGTGGTGACCACGGGAAAAGGTTGCAGGGGGGCTTTCAGTTTGCGGCCGCTCTTCCCACTGGCTTGGCACGTGGGGCAAGATCGGCAATGCTGGTGTACATTGTCCCTCATTTTGGGCCAGAAGAAGTGGGTCACCAGGCGGCTATAGGTTTTGTCTTGACCCAAGTGTCCTGCCAGGGGGACATCGTGGGCCAGGTTTAGCAGAAAGTCTCTAAAACGGAGGGGTACCACTAGGACTCGGCTGGCCCCCAGCTCCGCGATTCTTTGCTCACTGTACAGCAGATCATTGTCCCAGTAGACCCAGTGAGTTCCGGAGGTATCCCCTGCGCTTTGGGCTAGCGCTTGCTGGCGGAGTCCCTCGAGGGAGGGACAGGTCTTTTGTTCTTGGCGAAATTGTTCTTGCGTGGGCCCCCCCTCTTGAGGCCACTGGTCGAGGTTAGCGAGGTCTGGAGGTTGAGCTGGTTCGGGGGGGACGTCACGGTCGGTGGTTTCGGCGGGGGCGACCGGAGGCGGTGGCGCCGGCCATTCGAGTTCCTCTGGGCGGGTGTTGGCACGGGCGGTCATGGACCGGGTGGTGACGCACGCCCAGTCCGGGACGCCCAGCATCCCCAGGTGCTCTTTTCGTTCGACTGCTGCCCATGGAGAGCTTTCCAGGTCATTACCCAGGAGGCAGTCTACGGGGGCATCATCTCGGACCGTCACCTTCAACATGCCGGAGACCCCTCCCCATTCGAAGGGGACGCAGGCCATCCGACACAGACTTTCTGAGTTATCGGCTGAACGTACAGGGCAGAGAATGTTTGGTAAGTATTGTTCGGGGGTCACCAGGTGACAGCGGACGGCTGTTACACTGGCCCCAGTGTCACGAAGGGCTTCAGCCCGGCGTCCATTGATGCCCACCCATTGGCTGTACTTCTGGGTATTAGCGGGTAGGGGGACCCGCGGGACCATGTCTCTCCCCCCTAGGCAGGCGAGAGCCATGGCGGCTGGCTCCCATTCTTGGTGTTCCTGTTCATATTCTTCTTGTTCCTCTGAGATCCGTTCCTCCCCCAGAGCAGCAGCGGCTACTTGGCGGGGTCTTGGGCTCTGGTACTGGGGGCAGTTTGGGTCGTTTGCATAGTGTCCGACTCGTTGACATCGATGGCAGGTAACATTGGCTCGATGTCCCGGTCGCGCTGGGGTGCTGCCCCGGTTGGCCGGGGGGGTGGGGCTGGTAGTGGGGGTGACCGGAGCGTTGCTTCTTCCGCGTCCTTGGCCTCCACCTCCTCGGGGACGGTGCTGACCATTGTTGTTCCGGTTCTGTTCGGAGGACCCATTTCGACTCACTCTGGTGATCTCCCACCGGTCTGCTTCGGCTGCGAGCTGCCGGGGATCCGTTAACTTGCTGTCGAGGAGGTGCTGTCGAAGTTCAATGAAGCAATTGTTCGACAGATGCTCCCATACCATAAGATTGAACAGTTGTTCGTAGGTTGTGACCTTGCTTCCTTTGATCCAGCCCTCGAAGGCTCGGCTAAAGTAATTGACATAGTCCACCCAAGTTGTACCTGGGATGCGGGTGCAGTCTCGGAACCTCTGACGGTACATCTCGGGTGTGAGGCCATAGCGGGTGAGGAGTGCAGCTTTCATATGGTCATAGGAGGTCATCTGCTGGTCCGGGAGTTGCAGCAGGGCGTCGCGGCCCTCGTTGAGGAATCTCCCCCACAGACCGGCCCCCCAATCGCTTCTATCGATCCGGTGTGCAGTCATAGCGATTTCATAGGCCTTAAACCATTGCTGGATGTCGTCCTCTCGGAAGTATTCTCGAACAACATCCTTGGGGATGTGTACCTTCTTCCCTGTTGCCCCTGGAGTGTGGGGTTGCTCGGGCACCCCTGTTTCTTTATTCTGTTTGCGTAGGTCGATTTCAGCTAATTTCCGCTCATGTTCATATGCCAGTTTCTTTTCCTCGAGCTCCCTTTGTCTCTGTTTCTCCTCTCTTTCTTCTCGGAGACGCAGGTGCTCTAAGTTGATTTTCTGTTCGGCCAACTTTAGTTCAACGTCCATTTTGAGCCGGGCCATTTCCAGCTCGTGTAGTCGGGTTCTTTCTCGTTCCTGGATCTCGTCTGGCGAGAGACCCGTTCTTCGTTCTTCAGGGGCCATGGGGGTTTGTGCTGCGATGTCTTGATCGGGGGTTCCGGCAGCCCCGGTTTCTGCCCAAGATTCCAGGGCCTGCTTAAAGTCATCTTTGGTATTTAGTCCGGTGGTAGCGATACCTAATTCGATACAGAACTGTTTAAGTTCACGATGGCTGTACTCGCCCAATTTCTCCATCTGGAATTTCTCCGTTGATCCGCTGTTTTTAGTTGACATCGTGATTCGCCGTGGGGTGAGCTACTCTCTGTACGGTTTATGCGGTGATTCGGATCCCGTCGCTGGCCACCAATGTTAGACGGACCGGAGGGTCGGCCGAGGATACGGGGAGAGGTCTCCGGGGAGAGCCGTCTCCAGTGAATCGTACAGACAAGTAACTTCCCCCCCACAGACGGACACCACACAATGATAAAGTTCAACGATACTTTATAGACAATTCTTCAAGTACGGTAGAATGGTACAAGGAGGTCTGGACTCAGGGGTCCCCTCTATTCTGGTCTTTGGTTGGGAAAAGGGTAGCGGGACAGTCTTGTTACCAAAAAGATGGAAAATAGCTCTCAATCCTCGAGCTCGGTGGTGTAGATGAACGGGCCGCGGCGGAGCCAGCAGGTCCCGAGATGGATGAAGGAAGACGACGGTCCGCGGCAGAGCCAGCAGGTCCCGATGAAGGTGGTGGTTACAAACGGTCCGCGGCCACGCCAGCAGGTCCCGACGATGATGAAGGATAGGGTGGTTCCCAAAGCCGCGGCAGCGCCAGCAGGCAAGACGAGGGTGCACAAGACAGAGCTACGGCAGCGCCAGTAGTCCGTCAAGGATGAGTTCTTCTTTGCGTCTCTCGACTCCAAGATACAACTGCCGTCCTGCTCTGGAGCTCCCCCAGTTATAGGGCTGGTGTGCTTTGATGTCCGGACCCTCGCACTTGGAGGTCCGGAGGTCCGGGATGAGGGGGTTCAGACACCCAGCAGGGGGGTGGAGCCAGCGCCCGGGGAGGCGATGGGCGAGCGGCACTTGGCGGGGGAGAGCCATCGACACCTTCTGCTCCCATTGACTGACCAAGTAGCCCGCTCACCTCCTGGGTGGATGTTGGTGCCGGAATGTCGGAGGCCTGGCCAGGCCCAGGGTTGAGGTCGATCGGGGGCCAGGCGGCCTCGTGGTGGAGTGTCCAAGATGGCGCCCAGGATGGGCGCGCAGGCCGGTAGTGGGTCGGCCTACGCGGTCAACAGGTTCGAGTGTAGGGGTCCCTGCGGGGACGGTGGACGTGCAATGGTGGTGTGTGGTACTTGCGTGGCTGGTTCGGGCCTGGTTGGGCCGGGGGAGAGCGGCCCTTCATGTGGCCTGTCCAACAACTCCCTATGCACTCTGCACTCTGCACTCCCTATGCACTCTGCACTCTGCACTCCCAATGCACTCTGCACTTTGCACTCCCTATGCACTCTGCACTCTGCACTCCCTATGCACTCTACACTCTGCACTCCCTATGCACTCTGCACTCTGCACTCCCTATGCACTCTGCACTCCCTATGCACTCTGCACTCCCTATGCACTCTGCACTCCCTATGCACTCCCTATGCACTCTGCACTCCCTATGCACTCTGCACTCTGCACTCCCTATGCGTTCTGCACTCCCTATGCACTCTGCACTCCCTATGCACTCTGCACTCCCTATGCACTCTGCACTCCCTATGCACTCTGCACTCCCTATGCACTCTGCATTCTGCACACCCTATGCACTCTGCACTCCCTATGCACTCTGCACTCCCTATGCACTCTGCACTCCCTATGCACTCTGCACTCCCTATGCACTCTGCACTCTGCACTCCCTATGCACTCTGCACTCCCTATGCACTCTGCACTCCCTATGCACTCTGCACTCTGCACTCCCTATGCACTCTGCACTCCCTATGCACTGTGCACTCCCTATGCACTCTGCCCTCCCTATGCAGTCTGCCCTCCCTATGCACTCTGCCCTCCCTATGCACTCTGCCCTCCCTATGCACTCTGCACTCTGCACTCCCTGTGCACTCTGCACTCTGCACTCTGTTTGCACTCTGCACTCCCTATGCACTCTGCACTCCCTATGCACTCTGCACTCCCTATGCACTCCCTATGCACTCTGCACTCCCTATGCACTCTGCACTCTGCACTCCCTATGCACTCTGCACTCCCTATGCACTCTGCACTCTGCACTCCCTATGCACTCTGCACTCCCTATGCACTCTGCACTCCCTATGCACTCTGCACTCTGCACCCCCTATGCACTCTGCACTCCCTATGCGCTCTGCACTCCCTATGCACTCTGCACTCCCTATGCACTCTGCACTCCCTATGCACTCTGCACTCTGCACTCCCTATGCACTCTGCACTCCCTATGCACTCTGCACTCCCTATGCACTCTGCACTCTGCACTCCCTATGCACTGTGCACTCCCTATGCACTGTGCACTCCCTATGCACTCTGCCCTCCCTATGCAGTCTGCCCTCCCTATGCACTCTGCCCTCCCTATGCACTCTGCCCTCCCTATGCACTCTGCACTCTGCACTCCCTATGCACTCTGCACTCTGCACTCTGTTTGCACTCTGCACTCCCTATGCACTCTGCACTCCCTATGCACTCTGCACTCCCTATGCACTCTGCACTCCCTATGCACTCTGCACTCCCTATGCACTCTGCACTCCCTATGCACTCTGCACTCTGCACTCTGTATGCACTCTGCACTCTGCACTCCCTATGCACTCTGCACTCCCTATGCACTCTGCACTCCCTATGCACTCTGCACTCTGCACTCCCTATGCACTCTGCACTCTGCACTCCCTATGCACTCTGCACTCTGCACTCCCTATGCACTCTGCACTCCCTATGCACTCTGCACTCTGCACTCCCTATGCACTCTGCACTCCCTATGCACTCTGCACTCCCTATGCACTCTGCACTCCCTATGCACTCTGCACTCCCTATGCACTCTGCACTCTGCCCTCCCTATGCACTATGCACTCTGCACTCCCTATGCACTCTGCACTCCATATGCACTCTGCACTCCCTATGCACTCTGCACTCCCTATGCACTCCCTATGCACTCTGCACTCCCTATGCACTCTGCACTCTGCACTCCCTATGCACTCTGCACTCCCTATGCACTCTGCACTCTGCACTCTGCACTCCCTATGCACTCTGCACTCCCTATGCACTCTGCACTCCCTATGCACTCTGCACTCCCTATGCACTCTGCACTCCCTATGCACTCTACACTCCCTATGCACTCTGCACTCCCTATGCACTCTGCACTCCCTATGCACTCTGCACTCCATATGCACTCGGCACTCTGCACTCCCTATGCACTCTGCACTCCCTATGCACTCTGCACTCCCTATGCACTCTGCACTCTGCACTTCCTATGCACTCTGCACTCCCTATGCACTCTGCACTCCCTATGCACTCTGCACTCCCTATGCACTCTGCACTCCCTATGCACTCTGCACTCTGCACTCCCTATGCACTCTGCACTCCCTATGCACTCTGCACTCCCTATGCACTCCCTATGCACTCTGCACTCCCTATGCACTCTGCACTCCCTATGCACTCTGCACTCTGCACTCCCTATGCACTCTGCACTCCCTATGCACTGTGCACTCCCTATGCACTCTGCCCTCCCTATGCAGTCTGCCCTCCCTATGCACTCTGCCCTCCCTATGCACTCTGCCCTCCCTATGCACTCTGCACTCTGCACTCCCTGTGCACTCTGCACTCTGCACTCTGTTTGCACTCTGCACTCCCTATGCACTCTGCACTCCCTATGCACTCTGCACTCCCTATGCACTCCCTATGCACTCTGCACTCCCTATGCACTCTGCACTCTGCACTCCCTATGCACTCTGCACTCCCTATGCACTCTGCACTCTGCACTCCCTATGCACTCTGCACTCCCTATGCACTCTGCACTCCCTATGCACTCTGCACTCTGCACCCCCTATGCACTCTGCACTCCCTATGCGCTCTGCACTCCCTATGCACTCTGCACTCCCTATGCACTCTGCACTCCCTATGCACTCTGCACTCTGCACTCCCTATGCACTCTGCACTCCCTATGCACTCTGCACTCCCTATGCACTCTGCACTCTGCACTCCCTATGCACTGTGCACTCCCTATGCACTGTGCACTCCCTATGCACTCTGCCCTCCCTATGCAGTCTGCCCTCCCTATGCACTCTGCCCTCCCTATGCACTCTGCCCTCCCTATGCACTCTGCACTCTGCACTCCCTATGCACTCTGCACTCTGCACTCTGTTTGCACTCTGCACTCCCTATGCACTCTGCACTCCCTATGCACTCTGCACTCCCTATGCACTCTGCACTCCCTATGCACTCTGCACTCCCTATGCACTCTGCACTCCCTATGCACTCTGCACTCTGCACTCTGTATGCACTCTGCACTCTGCACTCCCTATGCACTCTGCACTCCCTATGCACTCTGCACTCCCTATGCACTCTGCACTCTGCACTCCCTATGCACTCTGCACTCTGCACTCCCTATGCACTCTGCACTCTGCACTCCCTATGCACTCTGCACTCCCTATGCACTCTGCACTCTGCACTCCCTATGCACTCTGCACTCCCTATGCACTCTGCACTCCCTATGCACTCTGCACTCCCTATGCACTCTGCACTCCCTATGCACTCTGCACTCTGCCCTCCCTATGCACTATGCACTCTGCACTCCCTATGCACTCTGCACTCCATATGCACTCTGCACTCCCTATGCACTCTGCACTCCCTATGCACTCCCTATGCACTCTGCACTCCCTATGCACTCTGCACTCTGCACTCCCTATGCACTCTGCACTCCCTATGCACTCTGCACTCTGCACTCTGCACTCCCTATGCACTCTGCACTCCCTATGCACTCTGCACTCCCTATGCACTCTGCACTCCCTATGCACTCTGCACTCCCTATGCACTCTACACTCCCTATGCACTCTGCACTCCCTATGCACTCTGCACTCCCTATGCACTCTGCACTCCATATGCACTCGGCACTCTGCACTCCCTATGCACTCTGCACTCCCTATGCACTCTGCACTCCCTATGCACTCTGCACTCTGCACTTCCTATGCACTCTGCACTCCCTATGCACTCTGCACTCCCTATGCACTCTGCACTCCCTATGCACTCTGCACTCCCTATGCACTCTGCACTCTGCACTCCCTATGCACTCTGCACTCCCTATGCACTCTGCACTCCCTATGCACTCCCTATGCACTCTGCACTCCCTATGCACTCTGCACTCTGCACTCCCTATGCACTCTGCACTCCCTATGCACTCTGCACTCTGCACTCCCTATGCACTCTGCACTCCCTATGCACTCTGCACTCCCTATGCACTCTGCACTCCCTATGCACTCTGCACTCTGCACACCCTATGCACTCTGCACTCCCTATGCACTCTGCACTCCCTATGCACTCTGCACTCCCTATGCACTCTGCACTCCCTATGCACTCTGCACTCTGCACTCCCTATGCACTCTGCACTCCCTATGCACTCTGCACTCCCTATGCACTCTGCACTCTGCACTCCCTATGCACTCTGCACTCCCTATGCACTGTGCACTCCCTATGCACTCTGCCCTCCCTATGCACTCTGCCCTCCCTATGCACTCTGCCCTCCCTATGCACTTTGCACTCCCTATGCACTCTGCACTCTGCACTCCCTATGCACTTTGCACTCCCTATGCACTCTGCACTCCCTATGCACTCTGCACTCCCTATGCACTTTGCACTCCCTATGCACTCTGCACTCCCTATGCACTCTGCACTCTGCACTCCCTATGCACTCTGCACTCCCTATGCACTCTGCACTCCCTATGCACTCTGCTTTCTGCACTCCCTATGCACTCTGCACTCCCTATGCACTCTGCACTCTGCACTCCCTATGCACTCTGCACTCTGCACTCCCTATGCACTCTGCACTCTGCACTCTCTATGCACTCTGCACTCCCTATGCACTCTGCACTCCCTATGCACTCTGCACTCCCTATGCACTCTGCACTCTGCACTCCCTATGCACTCTGCACTCCCTATGCACTCTGCACTCTGCACTCCCTATGCACTCTACACTCAGCACTCCCTATGCACTCTGCACTCTGCACTCCCTATGCACTCTGCACTTCCTATGCACTCTGCACCCCCTATGCACTCCCTATGCACTCTGCACTCCCTATGCACTCTGCACTCTGCACTCCCTATGCACTCTGCACTCTGCACTCCCTATGCACTTTGCACTCCCTATGCACTCTGCACTCCCTATGCACTCTGCACTCCCTATGCACTCTGCACTCCCTATGCACTCTGCACTCCCTATGCACTCTGCACTCCCTATGCACTCTGCACTCTGCACTCCATATGCACTCGGCACTCTGCACTCCCTATGCACTCTGCACTCCCTATGCACTCTGCACTCCCTATGCACTCTGCACTCCCTATGCACTCTGCACTCTGCACTCCCTATGCACTCTGCACTCCCTATGCACTCTGCACTCCCTATGCACTCTGCACTCTGCACTCTGCACTCCCTATGTACTCTGCACTCCCTATGCACTCTGCACTCCCTATGCACTCTGCACTCCCTTTGCACTCTGCACTCCCTATGCACTCTGCACTCTGCACTCCCTATGCACTCTGCACTCCCTATGCACTCTGCACTCCCTATGCACTCTGCACTCCCTATGCACTCTGCACTCCCTATGCACTCTGCACTCCCTATGCACTCTGCACTCTGCACTCCCTATGCACTCTGCACTCCCTATGCACTCTGCACTCCCTATGCACTCTGTACTCTGCACTCCCTATGCACTCTGCACTCCATATGCACTCTGCACTCCCTCTGCACTCCCTATGCACTCTGCACTCCCTATGCACTCTGCACTCCCTATGCACTCTGCACTCCCTATGCACTCTGCACTCTGCACTCCCTATGCACTCTGCACTCCCTATGCACTCCGCACTCCCTATGCACTCTGCACTCCCTATGAACTCTGCACTCCCTATGCACTTTGCACTCCCTATGCACTCTGCACTCCCTATGCACTCTGCACTCTGCACTCCCTATGCACTCTGCACTCCCTATGCACTCTGCACTCCCTATGCACTCTGCACTCTGCACTCCCTATGCACTCTGCACTCCCTATGCACTCTGCACTCTGCACTCCCTATGCACTCTGCACTCCCTATGCACTCTGCACTCCCTATGCACTCTGCACTCCCTATGCACTCTGCACTCTGCACTCCCTGTGCACTCTGCACTCCCTATGCACTCTGCACTCCCTATGCACTCTGCACTCTGCACTCCCTATGCACTCTGCACTCCCTATGCACTCTGCACTCCCTATGCACTCTGCCCTCCCTATGCACTCTGCCCTCCCTATGCACTCTGCCCTCCCTATGCACTCTGCACTCTGCACTCCCTATGCACTCTGCACTCTGCACCCCGTATGCACTCTGCACTCTGCACTCCCTATGCACTCTGCACTCCCTATGCACTCTGCACTCCCTAAGCACTCTGCTTTCTGCACTCCCTATGCACTCTGCACTCTGCACTCCCTATGCACTCTGCACTCTGCACTCCCTATGCACTCTGCACTCTGCACTCCCTATGCACTCTGCACTCTGCACTCCCTATGCACTCTGCACTCTGCACTCCCTATGCACTCTGCACTCCCTATGCACTCTGCACTCCCTATGCACTCTGCACTCCCTATGCACTCTGCACTCCCTATGCACTCTGCACTCTGCACTCCCAATGCACTCTGCACTCTGCACTCCCTATGCACTCTGCACTCCCTATGCACTCTGCACTCCCTATGCACTCTGCACTCCCTATGCACTCTGCACTCCCTATGCACTCTGCACTCCCTATGCACTCTGCACTCCCTATGCACTCTGCACTCTGCACTCCCTATGCACTCTGCACTCCCTATGCACTCTGCACTCCCTATGCACTCTGCCCTCCCTATGCACTCTGCCCTCCCTATGCACTCTGCCCTCCCTATGCACTCTGCACTCTGCACTCCCTATGCACTCTGCACTCTGCACTCCGTATGCACTCTGCACTCTGCACTCCCTATGCACTCTGCACTCCCTATGCACTCTGCACTCCCTATGCACTCTGCTTTCTGCACTCCCTATGCACTCTGCACTCCCTATGCACTCTGCACTCCCTATGCACTCTGCACTCTGCACTCCCTATGCACTCTGCACTCTGCACTCCCTATGCACTCTGCACTCTGCACTCCCTATGCACTCTGCACTCTGCACTCCCTATGCACTCTGCACTCCCTATGCACTCTGCACTCCCTATGCACTCTGCACTCTGCACTCCCTATGCACTCTGCACTCTGCACTCCCAATGCACTCTGCACTTTGCACTCTGTAGGAAATGGAACCCCCCGGCCGGCCAGGGCTTGCGCCACAGCCAGTCAGAGACCGCCACTCCTATATAAAGTCGACCCCTGCTCGCCCTCTAGGTAACGCGGCGCGGGCAGTCAGGCCTATCTCGGAGGACATGTGTGAAGCATTTGCGCACGCACCCACCAACAGCAACATCCCAGGCCTCCCACAAAAGGAACTCCACACGAAGTATATATGAAAATAGTCTTTGTATTAGACAGGACACATAGGAACATACACTTTACAAGGGGTTCAAGGCACGGCAGGGGTTACCAGGGAAAAGGTACAGGGCAGGGCCAAGGGACCACTGCCAGTGGTACGCATCTGATGGAACTGGCATTAGAACACATATCTCCTGGGAGCTTCCTAGAACTAGCAGTAGACTCACTCTGACCAGGGATCACATACATGAGACATTGGGTACTCAGGCTGGAAGGGACAAGGTACATAACACAACAGAGGCCCCCATCAGCAGGGCTACACATAGTCAATCAGCAGGGCAACACATAGTAATCCTCAGCATCACATGCATATTAGTCCGTAGCACCCCCTAGGCCAGATGACCATCCTGGGGCAGGGGCGCCTTAGAGTCTCGGTGTCCAAAGGGGCCTGAAAGGGCCCGGGCAAACCTAAACGTGGCAGCGGCCCACGAAGTGCTGGGCCGCTGAGGGACTTGGCGGAGCCTTGCCGGCTCAGGGGGACAGGAGGGCGATGGTGGAGCCTCTCGGGGCTCAGAGAAACAGGGGAGCACGTGGTGGAGCCTCTCGGGGCTCAGGGAAACAGGGGGGCACGTGGTGGAGCCTCGCGGGGCTCAGGGAGACAACTGTGGGCAGGCGGGGCCCCCCTCGGGGGACCCGACATCAATGGCGGCCCCTCGGGCCATGAGGGAGCCTCTCGGGGCCCAGGCAGGGTCATGGGCACGTGGTGGAGCCTCCTCGGGCTCAGGGGCTATCTGGGTGGAGCCTCGCGGGCTCGGGGGACCAAACAGGTAGAGGGAGCCTCTCGGGGCTCAGGGGGGGCAAGGTATGGCCAGGCGGGGTCCCCCCTCGGGGGACCCGGCGTTACTGGGGGCCCCGGGGGCCTCTGAGCACACTCGGGCTCGCGCTGGAGGGGAGGGGCGGCCACCGGCAATGTGGCCCGATGCCCCGCCTCCCCTCCGGCATTACTCACCGGTCGCCGAGCGCGCCGGTCTCTCTCCGCTCTCCGGGGCTCCCTCTCGCTCCTGGGGGCCCCGGGGGGAAGTCGCGGCGGTCCTGGGGTCAAGCAGGGGCGCGGAGTAGGCTCCCGCTGCCCCCTGCATTACTCGGCTCTTCGTTCCTCGCCTCCACAGCTTCCCGGGCCGGCGTCCAATCACAGCGCGGCCCGGGGAGACGTCAGGAGCCAAGCCCGGGCCGCCATCCAATCACAGCGCGGCCCGGGGGAGGGCTTCACGGAGGGGTCCCGGGCCGGCGGCGGTGACTTGGGGGGAATTGACGAGGGTCAGGCCCCCTCGGGAATGGGGCAGTAGCGAGGTAGGCACTCGCTGGGGGTGTAGAACCCCGCAGAACAGGGCAAAGGCCGGGTAGCACCGGCGGGTGGACGGAAGCGCTCCCAGCGCTAGAAACACGGGCAAAGCGCTCCAAAGCGCTAGGAGACAGAGTGAAGCGCTCCAAGCGCTAGGGGTCGGAGGAAAGCGCTCCCAAGCGCTAGATGAGGGATAGCAAAGTCCATGGGAGAGTCCAGGACCTCAGGAGGAGTACAGCAGCTCCTAGGAGGGGCAGAGGCCCAACAGCAGTTCAGGAGCAGGGCAGGGCCCAGGGAGGCCAGCCAACCCTGAGCCCACGCAGCAGCAGCCCCTGGCAGGGTTCCAGTCAGGAGAAGCAGGAAGAGAGAAGAGAGAGAGAAAAGGGCCCACCCTCCTTTTATACAGGAGCTCCCTTTGTCTCCAAAAGGGGCAGGCAGGGAGAGAACCAGCTGGAACTGGTTATAAGGAATTTCTTGGTGCTGGCCAGGCCAGGGACACTGGACGCACCCCCGGGGGGTGGGGCCAGCCTGGTGGGGGAAGGCCCAGCCGGCTTCAGCCAATCACGCGCCAGCACACCTACTGCACACACACACCAAGGTCTAGAAGGGGCCCTTCCCTTCTAGCCACACGCATGCCACATATGTCATCTTGTAGCATTCAACCTCACGAGCGCACACATACCAAACACGGCCCGGCCCGCCCCACGCATCGGGAACTGCCAGAGCCACATACATCCCCCATGCATTCCTATGGGCGGCAGGTCTCTCTCACCACGCACACACTCAGGAGGGGACTCACCATCCCCCGGTCACATATACTAAGCACAACTTCAGGGATGGACCTGCCAGACGGGCCAAGTCCAACACATGCCCCCCCCAGCCCAAACGCAGGGGAGACCAATCACTACCGGGATGGACTTCCCTGCTGCAGGGCGGTAGGACGTGGACGCGGCCCGCAGTGCCGGACCAATAAACATATCCATATTAAAAATAATAAAAGTTAAAACAAAAACAAACAAAAAAAAATAAAAATGAAGACATAGGTCCAACCAGGCTACCCACCTGGTACTCCTTAGTTGCCCATGACTAGGACCAGGCCCTAAGCCATCCAGATACCACTGGTCCCTGCTAATCCGAAGTGGGGGGGCGGTACCCCTGGCCCCCAACAGCCATTCTCCACTCCCTTTCTCAGTGTAGCCACGACTACCACGGTTCCTTCCACCTAGGGTCCGCACCCTCAGGTTTACCAGAGGTCACGGGCAAGAATGCCCCACCCTACCTCTACTTCTGAGGTTCTGTGTTCTCCCAGGAGAAACACCCTCAGAACACACCTTCCTACCAGTCTTGGAACTTCCTCCCTCCACTGGTCTTCCACCTGGGAACTAAGCGTTCAGCTCTCCCCAAGGCAAGCCGCGGCCGAGCCAGCAGGTCTTCCTTGTCCGGGATACAACTTAACATGAATTCCGCCAGGGCGACACCTGACACCTAAAACACCACAAGATGAGCCGCGGCAGCGCCAGCAGGTCTCAGTACAACACAACACAAGATGAGCCGCGGCAGCGCCAGCAGGTCTCAGTACAATGAACCCAACAAGATGAGCCGCGGCAGCGCCAGCAGGTCTCAGTACAACGCAACCTAAATTCAGCCAGGGCGACACCTGACACCTAGAACACAACACGATGAGCCGCGGCAGCGCCAGCAGGTCTCAGTACAACGAACACAGCAAGATGAGCCGCGGCAGCGCCAGCAGGTCTCAGTACAACGCAACCTAAATTCAGCCAGGGCGACACCTGACACCTAGAACACAACAAGATGAGCCGCGGCAGCGCCAGCAGGTCTCAGTACAACGCAACCTAAATTCAGCCAGGGCGACACCTGACACCTAGAACACAACACGATGAGCCGCGGCAGCGCCAGCAGGTCTCAGTACAACGAACACAACAAGATGAGCCGCGGCAGCGCCAGCAGGTCTCAGTACAACGCAACCTAAATTCAGCCAGGGCGACACCTGACACCTAGAACACAACAAGATGAGCCGCGGCAGCGCCAGCAGGTCTCAGTGCAACGAACACAACAAGATGAGCCGCGGCAGCGCCAGCAGGTCTCAGTACAACGCAACCTAAATTCAGCCAGGGCGACACCTGACGCCTAAAACACAACCAGCGGGGTAAGGGGACTTGATGCATCCAACACATTCAGCGGGGTAAGGAAGGACATTATTATCGTTGATTCAGCAAGCTCCCCCTCCCAGGGAACTTACACCCCATTACTCAGCACACCTCAACATTCATCCACACATCGTCCCTTAGACTGGTAAGACAGTTTTCTACCGCCCAGATTCCTCAACCTGACCCTGGTGGCACAGGTACCATTACTCTAGGGGAGGGACAAGGATCATACACATTTGAACACAGCTACGCAGACACCACTGGATCCCACCCTTCTGGGGAATCCAGAAAACCATATTGTACTAGGGAGAGGATTTACCCTCCCAAGCTAGGGGCAACTAACTAACAGGGTACACAGACACTGTTTCTACAGAACAGACATTTCCATTGATCATTAAACATTTCCATAGGGTAGACATTTTTAGCAACCTGACCTGACCCCATGTGGGGCATGTATCATTACTCCAGGGAAGGAACAGGGACCATACACATTGAACACAATTACGCTGCCACCACTGGATCCCACCCTTCTGGTGAATCCAGAAAACACATCGCACTAGGGGGTTGATCTACCCTCCCGGGCTAGGGTCACCTAACCAGAACACATTTTTCACAGAACGGACATTTAAGTAACCTCCTAAAAACAATAATCTCCTTTCTTTGCGACCAGTTACAATACAGAGTTTTTGTAGGGAGGCCAGTTATCGTTGTGGTACTTGCGCAAACACCAGTCCGGATCCCACCGCTAGCCGCCAGTGTAGGAAATGGAACCCCCCGGCCGGCCAGGGCTTGCGCCACAGCCAGTCAGAGACCGCCACTCCTATATAAAGTCGACCCCTGCTCGCCCTCTAGGTAACGCGGCGCGGGCAGTCAGGCCTATCTCGGAGGACATGTGTGAAGCATTTGCGCACGCACCCACCAACAGCAACATCCCAGGCCTCCCACAAAAGGAACTCCACACGAAGTATATATGAAAATAGTCTTTGTATTAGACAGGACACATAGGAACATACACTTTACAAGGGGTTCAAGGCACGGCAGGGGTTACCAGGGAAAAGGTACAGGGCAGGGCCAAGGGACCACTGCCAGTGGTACGCATCTGATGAAACTGGCATTAGAACACATATCTCCTGGGAGCTTCCTAGAACTAGCAGTAGACTCACTCTGACCAGGGATCACATACATGAGACATTGGGTACTCAGGCTGGAAGGGACAAGGTACATAACACAACAGAGGCCCCCATCAGCAGGGCTACACATAGTCAATCAGCAGGGCAACACATAGTAATCCTCAGCATCACATGCATATTAGTCCGTAGCACCACCTAGGCCAGATGACCATCCTGGGGCAGGGGCGCCTTAGAGTCTCGGTGTCCAAAGGGGCCTGAAAGGGCCCGGGCAAACCTAAACGTGGCAGCGGCCCACGAAGTGCTGGGCCGCTGAGGGACTTGGCGGAGCCTTGCCGGCTCAGGGGGACAGGAGGGCGATGGTGGAGCCTCTCGGGGCTCAGAGAAACAGGGGAGCACGTGGTGGAGCCTCTCGGGGCTCAGGGAAACAGGGGGGCACGTGGTGGAGCCTCGCGGGGCTCAGGGAGACAACTGTGGGCAGGCGGGGCCCCCCTCGGGGGACCCGACATCAATGGCGGCCCCTCGGGCCATGAGGGAGCCTCTCGGGGCCCAGGCAGGGTCAGGGGCACGTGGTGGAGCCTCCTCGGGCTCAGGGGCTATCTGGGTGGAGCCTCGCGGGCTCGGGGGACCAAACAGGTAGAGGGAGCCTCTCGGGGCTCAGGGGGGGCAAGGTATGGCCAGGCGGGGTCCCCCCTCGGGGGACCCGGCGTTACTGGGGGCCCCGGGGGCCTCTGAGCACACTCGGGCTCGCGCTGGAGGGGAGGGGCGGCCACCGGCAATGTGGCCCGATGCCCCGCCTCCCCTCCGGCATTACTCACCGGTCGCCGAGCGCGCCGGTCTCTCTCCGCTCTCCGGGGCTCCCTCTCGCTCCTGGGGGCCCCGGGGGGAAGTCGCGGCGGTCCTGGGGTCAAGCAGGGGCGCGGAGTAGGCTCCCGCTGCCCCCTGCATTACTCGGCTCTTCGTTCCTCGCCTCCACAGCTTCCCGGGCCGGCGTCCAATCACAGCGCGGCCCGGGGAGACGTCAGGAGCCAAGCCCGGGCCGCCATCCAATCACAGCGCGGCCCGGGGGAGGGCTTCACGGAGGGGTCCCGGGCCGGCGGCGGTGACTTGGGGGGAATTGACGAGGGTCAGGCCCCCTCGGGAATGGGGCAGTAGCGAGGTAGGCACTCGCTGGGGGTGTAGAACCCCGCAGAACAGGGCAAAGGCCGGGTAGCACCGGCGGGTGGACGGAAGCGCTCCCAGCGCTAGAAACACGGGCAAAGCGCTCCAAAGCGCTAGGAGACAGAGTGAAGCGCTCCAAGCGCTAGGGGTCGGAGGAAAGCGCTCCCAAGCGCTAGATGAGGGATAGCAAAGTCCATGGGAGAGTCCAGGACCTCAGGAGGAGTACAGCAGCTCCTAGGAGGGGCAGAGGCCCAACAGCAGTTCAGGAGCAGGGCAGGGCCCAGGGAGGCCAGCCAACCCTGAGCCCACGCAGCAGCAGCCCCTGGCAGGGTTCCAGTCAGGAGAAGCAGGAAGAGAGAAGAGAGAGAGAAAAGGGCCCACCCTCCTTTTATACAGGAGCTCCCTTTGTCTCCAAAAGGGGCAGGCAGGGAGAGAACCAGCTGGAACTGGTTATAAGGAATTTCTTGGTGCTGGCCAGGCCAGGGACACTGGACGCACCCCCGGGGGGTGGGGCCAGCCTGGTGGGGGAAGGCCCAGCCGGCTTCAGCCAATCACGCGCCAGCACACCTACTGCACACACACACCAAGGTCTAGAAGGGGCCCTTCCCTTCTAGCCACACGCATGCCACATATGTCATCTTGTAGCATTCAACCTCACGAGCGCACACATACCAAACACGGCCCGGCCCGCCCCACGCATCGGGAACTGCCAGAGCCACATACATCCCCCATGCATTCCTATGGGCGGCAGGTCTCTCTCACCACGCACACACTCAGGAGGGGACTCACCATCCCCCGGTCACATATACTAAGCACAACTTCAGGGATGGACCTGCCAGACGGGCCAAGTCCAACACACTCCCTATGCACTCTGCACTCTGCACTCCCTATGCACTCTACACTCTGCACTCCCTATGCACTCTGCACTCTGCACTCCCTATGCACTCTGCACTCCCTATGCACTCTGCACTCCCTATGCACTCTGCACTCCCTATGCACTCCCTATGCACTCTGCACTCCCTATGCACTCTGCACTCTGCACTCCCTATGCACTCTGCACTCCCTATGCACTCTGCACTCCCTATGCACTCTGCACTCCCTATGCACTCTGCACTCCCTATGCACTCTGCACTCTGCACACCCTATGCACTCTGCACTCCCTATGCACTCTGCACTCCCTATGCACTCTGCACTCCCTATGCACTCTGCACTCCCTATGCACTCTGCACTCTGCACTCCCTATGCACTCTGCACTCCCTATGCACTCTGCACTCCCTATGCACTCTGCACTCTGCACTCCCTATGCACTCTGCACTCCCTATGCACTGTGCACTCCCTATGCACTCTGCCCTCCCTATGCAGTCTGCCCTCCCTATGCACTCTGCCCTCCCTATGCACTCTGCCCTCCCTATGCACTCTGCACTCTGCACTCCCTGTGCACTCTGCACTCTGCACTCTGTTTGCACTCTGCACTCCCTATGCACTCTGCACTCCCTATGCACTCTGCACTCCCTATGCACTCCCTATGCACTCTGCACTCCCTATTGTTGGACAGGCCACATGAAGGGCCGCTCTCCCCCGGTCCAACCAGGCCCGAGCCCAGCCACGCAAGTACCACACACCACCATTGCACGTCCACCGTCCCCGCAGGGACCCCTACACTCGAACCTGTTGACCGCGTAGGCCGACCCACTACCGGCCTGCGCGCCCATCCTGGGCGCCATCTTGGACACTCCACCACGAGGCCGCCTGGCCCCCGATCGACCTCAACCCTGGGCCTGGCCAGGCCTCAGACATTCCGGCACCAACATCCACCCAGGAGGTGAGCGGGCTACTTGGTCAGTCAATGGGAGCAAGAGGTGTCGATGGCTCTCCCCCGCCAAGTGCCGCTCGCCCATCGCCTCCCCGGGCGCTGGCTCCACCCCCCTGCTGGGTGTCTGGACTCCCTCATCCCGGACCTCCCGACCTCCAAGTGCGAGGGTCCGGACATCAAAGCACACCAGCCCTATAACTGGGGCAGCTCCAGAGCAGGACGGGAGTTGTATCTTGGAGTCGAGAGACGCAAAGAAGAACTCATCCTTGACGGACTACTGGCGCTGCCGTAGCTCTGTCTTGTGCACCCTCGTCTTGCCTGCTGGCGCTGCCGCGGCTTTGGGAACCACCCTATCCTTCATCGTCGTCGGGACCTGCTGGCGTGGCCGCGGACCGTTTGTAACCACCACCTTCATCGGGACCTGCTGGCTCTGCCGCGGACCGTCGTCTTCCTTCATCCATCTCGGGACCTGCTGGCTCCGCCGCGGCCCGTTCATCTCCACCACCGAGCTCGAGGATTGAGAGCTATTTCCATCTTTTTGGTAACAAGACTGTCCCGCTACCCTTTTCCCAAACAGAGACCAGAATAGAGGGGACCCCTGAGTCCAGACCTCCTTGTACCATTCTACCGTACTTGAAGAATTGCCTATAAAGTATCGTTGAACTTTATCCTTGTGTGGTGTCCGTTGGTGGGGGGGAAGTTACTTGTCTGTACGATTCACTGGAGACGGCTCTCCCCGGAGACCTCTCCCCTTATCCTCGGCCGACCCTCCCGGTCCGTCTAACATTGGTGGCAGCGGCGGGATCCGAATCACCGCATAAACCGTACAGAGAGTAGCTCACCCCACGGCGAATCACGATGTCAACTAAAGACAGCGGATCAACGGAGAAATTCCAGATGGAGAAATTGGACGAGTACAGCCATCGTGAACTTAAACAGTTCTGTATCGAATTAGGTATCGCTACCACCGGACTAAATACCAAAGATGACTTTAAGCAGGCCCTAGAATCTTGGGCAGAAACCGGGGCTGCCGGAACCCCCGATCAAAACATCGCAGCACAAACCCCCATGGCCCCTGAAGAGCAAAGAACGGGTCTCTCGCCAGACGAGATCCAGGAACGAGAAAGAACCCGACTACACGAGCTAGAAATGGCCCGGCTCAAAATGGACGTTGAACTGAAGTTGGCCGAACAGAAAATCAACTTAGAGCACCTGCGTCTCCGAGAAGAAAGAGAGGAGAAACAGAGACAAAGGGAGCTCGAGGAAAAGAAACTGGCATATGAACATGAGCGGAAACTAGCTGAAATTGACCTACGCAAACAGAATAAAGAAGCAGGGGTGTCCGAGCAACCCCACACTCCAGGGGCAACAGAGAAGAAGGTACACATCCCCAAGGATGTCGTTCGAGAATACTTCCGAGAGGACGACATCCAGCAATGGTTTAAGGCCTATGAAATCGCTATGACTGCACACCGGATCGATAGAAGCGATTGGGGGGCCGGTCTGTGGGGGAGATTCCTCAATGAGGGCCGCGACGCCCTGCTGCAACTCCCGGACCACCAGATGACCTCCTATGACCATATGAAAGCTGCACTCCTCACCCGCTATGGCCTCACACCCGAGATGTACCGTCAGAGGTTCCGAGACTGCACCCGCATCCCGGGTATACTATCGTGAGGCCCCTCACAGAACTCACGTCAAAAAATCAGCCCCAGAAAGTCAACTGGACCCCAGAGTGTCAAGCTGCATTTGAACAATTGAAAGCCGCCATGTGCTCCGCCCCTGTGCTCCAGGCCCCCGACTACAGCCGGGAGTTCATCGTCCAGACGGATGCCTCCGACCATGGCATTAGGGCAGTCCTGTCTCAAGCGAACACCGAAGGCCGTGATCAACCGGTGGCCTTCATCAGCCGGCGACTCCTACCACGGGAACAACGCTGGAGCACCATAGAGAGGGAGGCCTTCGCGGTGGTATGGGCCCTCAAGAAGCTCCGGCCCTACCTTTTTGGCACACACTTTCGGGTACAGACCGACCACCGACCCCTGCAGTGGCTGATGCAGATGCGGGGGGAAAACCCGAAGTTACTACGCTGGTCCATCTCCCTACAAGGGATGGACTTCACAGTTGAACACCGGCCTGGGCCAGACACGCCAACGCAGATGGCCTGTCCCGGTTCTTCCGCCTCGACGAGAAGAGTCCCCAAGAGGATGGGTAACTCTCCCCGCCTTCAGCTGGGGGGGACGCATGTTGGACAGGCCACATGAAGGGCCGCTCTCCCCCGGTCCAACCAGGCCCGAGCCCAGCCACGCAAGTACCACACACCACCATTGCACGTCCACCGTCCCCGCAGGGACCCCTACACTCGAACCTGTTGACCGCGTAGGCCGACCCACTACCGGCCTGCGCGCCCATCCTGGGCGCCATCTTGGACACTCCACCACGAGGCCGCCTGGCCCCCGATCGACCTCAACCCTGGGCCTGGCCAGGCCTCAGACATTCCGGCACCAACATCCACCCAGGAGGTGAGCGGGCTACTTGGTCAGTCAATGGGAGCAAGAGGTGTCGATGGCTCTCCCCCGCCAAGTGCCGCTCGCCCATCGCCTCCCCGGGCGCTGGCTCCACCCCCCTGCTGGGTGTCTGGACTCCCTCATCCCGGACCTCCCGACCTCCAAGTGCGAGGGTCCGGACATCAAAGCACACCAGCCCTATAACTGGGGCAGCTCCAGAGCAGGACGGGAGTTGTATCTTGGAGTCGAGAGACGCAAAGAAGAACTCATCCTTGACGGACTACTGGCGCTGCCGTAGCTCTGTCTTGTGCACCCTCGTCTTGCCTGCTGGCGCTGCCGCGGCTTTGGGAACCACCCTATCCTTCATCGTCGTCGGGACCTGCTGGCGTGGCCGCGGACCGTTTGTAACCACCACCTTCATCGGGACCTGCTGGCTCTGCCGCGGACCGTCGTCTTCCTTCATCCATCTCGGGACCTGCTGGCTCCGCCGCGGCCCGTTCATCTCCACCACCGAGCTCGAGGATTGAGAGCTATTTCCATCTTTTTGGTAACAAGACTGTCCCGCTACCCTTTTCCCAAACAGAGACCAGAATAGAGGGGACCCCTGAGTCCAGACCTCCTTGTACCATTCTACCGTACTTGAAGAATTGCCTATAAAGTATCGTTGAACTTTATCCTTGTGTGGTGTCCGTTGGTGGGGGGGAAGTTACTTGTCTGTACGATTCACTGGAGACGGCTCTCCCCGGAGACCTCTCCCCTTATCCTCGGCCGACCCTCCCGGTCCGTCTAACACCTATGCACTCTGCACTCTGCACTCCCTATGCACTCTGCACTCCCTATGCACTCTGCACTCTGCACTCCCTATGCACTCTGCACTCCCTATGCACTCTGCACTCCCTATGCACTCTGCACTCTGCACCCCCTATGCACTCTGCACTCCCTATGCACTCTGCACTCCCTATGCACTGTGCACTCCCTATGCACTCTGCCCTCCCTATGCAGTCTGCCCTCCCTATGCACTCTGCCCTCCCTATGCACTCTGCCCTCCCTATGCACTCTGCACTCTGCACTCCCTATGCACTCTGCACTCTGCACTCTGTTTGCACTCTGCACTCCCTATGCACTCTGCACTCCCTATGCACTCTGCACTCCCTATGCACTCTGCACTCCCTATGCACTCTGCACTCCCTATGCACTCTGCACTCCATATGCACTCGGCACTCTGCACTCCATATGCACTCTGCACTCCCTATGCACTCTGCACTCCCTATGCACTCTGCACTCCCTATGCACTCTGCACTCTGCACTCCCTATGCACTCTGCACTCCCTATGCACTCTGCACTCCCTATGCACTCTGCACTCCCTATGCACTCTACACTCCCTATGCACTCTGCACTCCCTATGCACTCTGCACTCCCTATGCACTCTGCACTCCCTATGCACTCTGCACTCCCTATGCACTCTGCCCTCCCTATGCGCTCTTCCCTCCCTATGCACTCTGCAATCCCTATGCACTCTGCCCTCCCTATGCACTCTGCACTCTGCACTCCCTATGCACTCTGCACTCCCTATGCACTCTGCACTCCCTATGCACTCCGCACTCCCTATGCACTCTGCACTCCCTATGCACTCTGCACTCCCTATGCACTCTGCACTCTGCACTCCCTATGCACTCTGCACTCCCTATGCACTCTGCAATCACTATGCACTCTGCACTCCCTATGCACTCTGCATGCCCTATGCACTCTGCACTCCCTATGCACTCTGCACTCTGCACTCCCTATGCACTCTGCACTCCCTATGCACTCTGCACTCTGCACTCCCTATGCACTCTGCACTCCCTATGCACTCTGCACTCCCTATGCACTCCCTATGCACTCTGCACTCCCTATGCACTCTGCACTCTGCACTCCCTATGCACTCTGCACTCCCTATGCACTCTGCACTCTGCACTCCCTATGCACTCTGCACTCCCTATGCACTCTGCACTCCCTATGCACTCTGCACTCCCTATGCACTCTGCACTCTGCACTCCCTATGCACTCTGCACTCCCTATGCACTCTGCCCTCCCTATGCACTCTGCCCTCCCTATGCACTCTGCCCTCCCTATGCACTCTGCACTCTGCACTCCCTATGCACTCTGCACTCTGCACTCCCTATGCACTCTGCACTCCCTATGCACTCTGCACTCTGCACTCCCTATGCACTCTGCACTCCCTATGCACTCTGCAATCACTATGCACTCTGCACTCCCTATGCACTCTGCACGCCCTATGCACTCTGCACTCCCTATGCACTCTGCACTCCCTATGCACTCTGCACTCCCTATGCACTCTGCACTCTGCACTCCCTATGCACTCTGCACTCCCTATGCAGTCTGCACTCCCTATGCACTCTGCACTCCCTATGCACTCCCTATGCACTCTGCACTCCCTATGCACTCTGCACTCTGCACTCCCTATGCACTCTGCACTCCCTATGCACTCTGCACTCTGCACTCCCTATGCACTCTGCACTCCCTATGCACTCTGCACTCCCTATGCACTCTGCACTCCCTATGCACTCTGCACTCTGCACTCCCTATGCACTCTGCACTCCCTATGCACTCTGCACTCTGCACTCCCTATGCACTCTGCACTCCCTATGCACTCTGCACTCCCTATGCACTCTGCACTCTGCACTCCCTATGCACTCTGCACTCCCTATGCACTCTGCACTCCCTATGCACTCTGCACTCCCTATGCACTCTGCACTCCCTATGCACTCTGCACTCCCTATGCACTCTGCCCTCCCTATGCATTCTGCCCTCCCTATGCACTCTGCCCTCCCTATGCACTCTGCACTCTGCACTCCCTATGCACTCTGCACTCTGTATGCACTCTGCACTCTACACTCCCTATGCACTCTGCACTCCCTATGCACTCTGCACTCCCTATGCACTCTGCACTCCCTATGCACTCTGCACTCTGCACTCCCTATGCACTCTGCACTCCCTATGCACTCTGCACTCCCTATGCACTCTGCACTCTGCACTCCCTATGCACTCTGCACTCCCTATGCACTCTGCACTCCCTATGCACTCTGCACTCTGCACTCCCTATGCACTCTGCACTCCCTATGCACTCTGCACTCCCTATGCACTCTGCCCTCCCTATGCACTCTGCCCTCCCTATGCACTCTGCACTCTGCACTCCCTATGCACTCTGCACTCCGTATGCACTCTGCACTCTGCACTCCCTATGCACTCTGCACTCCCTATGCACTCTGCACTCCCTATGCACTCTACTTTCTGCACTCCCTATGCACTCTGCACTCTGCACTCCCTATGCACTCTGCACTCTGCACTCCCTATGCACTCTGCACTCTGCACTCCCTATGCACTATGCACTCTGCACTCCCTATGCACTCTGCACTCCCTATGCACTCTGCACTCCCTATGCACTCTGCACTCCCTATGCACTCTGCACTCCCTATATACTCTGCACTCTGCACTCCCTATGCACTCTGCACTCTGCACTCCCTATGCACTCTGCACTCCCTATGCACTCTGGACTCTGCACTCCCTATGCACTGTGCACTCCCTATGCACTCTGCACTTCCTATGCACTCTGCACTCCCTATGCACTCCCTATGCACCCTGCACTACCTATGCACTCTGCACTCTGCACTCCCTATGCACTCTGCACTCCCTATGCACTCTGCACTCCCTATGCACTATGCACTCCCTATGCACTCTGCACTCTGCACTCCCTATGCACTCTGCACTCCCTATGCACTCTGCACTCTGCACTCCCTATGCACTCCGCACTCCCTATGCACTCTGCACTCCCTATGCACTCTGCACTCTGCACTCCCTATGCACTCTGCACTCCCTATGCACTCTGCACTCTGCACTCCCTATGCACTCTGCACTCCCTATGCACTCTGCACTCCCTATGCACTCTGCCCTCCCTATGCACTCTGCCCTCCCTATGCACTCTGCCCTCCCTATGCACTCTGCACTCCCTATGCACTCTGCACTCCGTATGCACTCTGCACTCCCTATGCACTCTGCACTCTGCACTCCCTATGCACTCTGCACTCCCTATGCACTCTGCACTCCCTATGCACCCTGCTTTTTGCACTCCCTATGCACTCTGCACTCTGCACTCCCTATGCACTCTGCACTCTGCACTCCCTATGCACTCTGCACTCAGCACTCCCTATGCACTTTGCACTCTGCACTCCCTATGCACTCTGCACTCCCTATGCACTCTGCACTCCCTATGCACTCTGCACTCTGCACTCCCTATGCACTCTGCACTCTGCACTCCCTATGCACTCTGCACTCTGCACTCCCTATGCACTCTGCACTCCCTATGCACTCTGCACTTCCTATGCACTCTGCACTCCCTATGCACTCTGCACTCCCTATGCACTCTGCACTCTGCACTCCCTATGCACTCTGCACTCCCTATGCACTCTGCACTCCCTATGCACTCTGCACTCCCTATGCACTCTACACTCCCTATGCACTCTGCACTCCCTATGCACTCTGCACTCCCTATGCACTCTGCACTCTGCACTCCCTATGCACTCTGCACTCCCTATGCACTCTGCCCTCCCTATGCGCTCTGCCCTCCCTATGCACTCTGCAATCCCTATGCACTCTGCCCTCCCTATGCACCCTGCACTCTGCACTCCCTATGCACTCTGCACTCCCTATGCACTCTGCACTCCCTATGCACTCCGCACTCCCTATGCACTCTGCACTCCCTATGAACTCTGCACTCCCTATGCACTCTGCACTCTGCACTCCCTATGCACTCTGCACTCCCTATGCACTCTGCAATCACTATGCACTCTGCACTCCCTATGCACTCTGCATGCCCTATGCACTCTGCACTCCCTATGCACTCTGCACTCCCTATGCACTCTGCACTCCCTATGCACTCTGCACTCTGCACTCCCTATGCACTCTGCACTCCCTATGCACTCTGCACTCCCTATGCACTCTGCACTCCCTATGCACTCCCTATGCACTCTGCACGCCCTATGCACTCTGCACTCTGCACTCCCTATGCACTCTGCACTCCCTATGCACTCTGCACTCTGCACTCCCTATGCACTCTGCACTCCCTATGCACTCTGCACTCCCTATGCACTCTGCACTCCCTATGCACTCTGCACTCTGCACTCCCTATGCACTCTGCACTCCCTATGCGCTCTGCCCTCCATATGCACTCTGCCCTCCCTATGCACTCTGCCCTCCCTATGCACTCTGCACTCTGCACTCCCTATGCACTCTGCACTCTGCACTCCCTATGCACTCTGCACTCCCTATGCACTCCACACTCCCTATGCACTCTGCACTCCCTATGCACTCTGCACTCCCTATGCACTCTGCACTCTGCACTCCCTATGCACTCTGCACTCCCTATGCACTCTGCAATCACTATGCACTCTGCACTCCCTATGCACTCTGCACGCCCTATGCACTCTGCACTCCCTATGCACTCTGCACTCTGCACTCCCTATGCACTCTGCACTCCCTATGCACTCTGCACTCTGCACTCCCCATGCACTCTGCACTCCCTATGCAGTCTGCACTCCCTATGCACTCTGCACTCCCTATGCACTCCCTATGCACTCTGCACTCCCTATGCACTCTGCACTCTGCACTCCCTATGCACTCTGCACTCCCTTTGCACTCTGCACTCTGCACTCCCTATGCACTCTGCACTCCCTATGCACTCTGCACTCCCTATGCACTCTGCACTCCCTATGCACTCTGCACTCTGCACTCCCTATGCACTCTGCACTCCCTATGCATTCTGCACTCTGCACTCCCTATGCACTCTGCACTCCCTATGCACTCTGCACTCTGCACTCCCTATGCACTCTGCACTCCCTAGGCACTCTGCACTCCCTATGCACTCTGCACTCTGCACTCCCTATGCACTCTGCACTCCCTATGCACTCTGCACTCCCTATGCACTCTGCCCTCCCTATGCACTCTGCCCTCCCTATGTACTCTGCCCTCCCTATACACTCTGCACTCTGCACTCCCTATGCACTCTGCACTCTGTATGCACTCTGCACTCTGCACTCCCTATGCACTCTGCACTCCCTATGCACTCTGCACTCCCTATGCACTCTGCACTCTGCACTCCCTATGCACTCTGCACTCCCTATGCACTCTGCACTCCCTATGCACTCTACACTCTGCACTCCCTATGCACTCTGCACTCCCTATGCACTCTGCACTCCCTATGCACTCTGCACTCTGCACTCCCTATGCACTCTGCACTCCCTATGCACTCTGCACTCCCTATGCACTCTGCCCTCCCTATGCACTCTGCCCTCCCTATGCACTCTGCACTCCCTATGCACTCTGCACTCCCTATGCACTCTGCACTTCCTATGCACTCTGCACTCCCTATGCACTCCCTATGCACCCTGCACTCCCTATGCACTCTGCACTCTGCACTCCCTATGCACTCTGCACTCCGTATGCACTCTGCACTCTGCACTCCCTATGCACTCTGCACTCTGCACTCCCTATGCACTCTGCACTCCCTATGCACTCTGCACTCCCTATGCACTCTACTTTCTGCACTCCCTATGCACTCTGCACTCTGCACTCCCTATGCACTCTGCACTCTGCACTCCCTATGCACTCTGCACTCTGCACTCCCTATGCACTATGCACTCTGCACTCCCTATGCCCTCTGCACTCCCTATGCACTCTGCACTCCCTATGCACTCTGCACTCCCTATGCACTCTGCACTCTGCACTCCCTATATACTCTGCACTCTGCACTCCCTATGCACTCTGCACTCTGCACTCCCTATGCACTCTGCACTCCCTATGCACTCTGCACTCTGCACTCCCTATGCACTCTGCACTCCCTATGCACTCTGCACTTCCTATGCACTCTGCACTCCCTATGCACTCCCTATGCACCCTGCACTCCCTATGCACTCTGCACTCTGCACTCCCTATGCACTCTGCACTCCCTATGCACTCTGCACTCTGCACTCCCTATGCACTTTGCACTCCCTATGCACTCTGCACTCCCTATGCACTCTGCACTCCCTATGCACTCTGCACTCTGCACTCCCTATGCACTCTGCACTCCCTATGCACTCTGCACTCCCTATGCACTCTGCACTCCCTATGCACTCTGCACTCTGCACTCCCTATGCACTCTGCACTCCCTATGCACTCTGCACTCTGCACTCCCTATGCACTCTGCACTCCCTATGCACTCTGCACTCCCTATGCACTCTGCACTCTGCACTCCCTATGCACTCTGCACTCCCTATGCACTCTGCACTCTGCACTCCCTATGCACTCTGCACTCCCTATGCACTCTGCACTCCCTATGCACTCTGCACTCCCTATGCACTCTGCCCTCCCTATGCACTCTGCCCTCCCTATGCACTCTGCCCTCCCTATGCACTCTGCACTCCCTATGCACTCTGCACTCCGTATGCACTCTGCACTCCCTATGCACTCTGCACTCTGCACTCCCTATGCACTCTGCACTCCCTATGCACTCTGCACTCCCTATGCACTCTGCTTTCTGCACTCCCTATGCACTCTGCACTCTGCACTCCCTATGCACTCTGCACTCTGCACTCCCTATGCACTCTGCACTCTGCACTCCCTATGCACTTTGCACTCTGCACTCCCTATGCACTCTGCACTCCCTATGCACTCTGCACTCCCTATGCACTCTGCACTCCCTATGCACTCTGCACTCTGCACTCCCTATGCACTCTGCACTCTGCACTCCCTATGCACTCTGCACTCCCTATGCACTCTGCACTCCCTATGCACTCTGCACTTCCTATGCACTCTGCACTCCCTATGCACTCCCTATGCACCCTGCACTCCCTATGCACTCTGCACTCTGCACTCCCTATGCACTCTGCACTCCCTATGCACTCTGCACTCTGCACTCCCTATGCACTTTGCACTCCCTATGCACTCTGCACTCCCTATGCACTCTGCACTCCCTATGCACTCTGCACTCCCTATGCACTCTGCACTCCCTATGCACTCTGCACTCCCTATGCACTCTGCACTCTGCACGCCATATGCACTCGGCACTCTGCACTCCCTATGCACTCTGCACTCCCTATGCACTCTGCACTCCCTATGCACTCTGCACTCCCTATGCACTCTGCACTCTGCACTCCCTATGCACTCTGCACTCCCTATGCACTCTGCACTCCCTATGCACTCTGCACTCCCTATGCACTCTGCACTCCCTATGCACTCTGCACTCTGCACTCCCTATGCACTCTGCACTCCCTATGCACTCTGCATTCCCTATGCACTCTGCACTCCCTATGCACTCTGCACTCCCTATACACTCTGCACTCCCTATGCACTCTGCACTCCCTATGCACTCTGCACTCCCTATGCACTCTGCACTCTGCACTCCCTATGCACTCTGCACTCCCTATGCACTCTGCACTCCCTATGCACTCTGTACTCTGCACTCCCTATGCACTCTGCACTCTGCACTCCCTATGCACTCCCTATGCACTCTGCACTCAATATGCACTCTGCACTCCCTCTGCACTCCCTATGCACTCTGCACTCCCTATGCACTCTGCCCTCCCTATGCACTCTGCCCTCCCTATGCACTCATGTTGGACAGGCCTCGTGGCCGGGCCGCCCCCCCTCCGCACGACGGGGCCCGGACCCCGGCTCTCCCTGAAACCCCAGCAAGAGCCACCCCGGCAACCCCCCGAGGCAACCCCTAACCCGACCACAACGGGACTCCAGCCCCTGAACCCTCCAGTACCGGCTAGCCCTGGTCCCCGTCAGTACCATGGCCCCGGCCCAGCCGCCATCTTTGGGCACTCCAGCACGAGGCCGCGCGGCCTCGACCCGACCCCAACCCTGGGCCTGGCCAGGCCCCGACATCGAGGCACCAACCTCCCCCCAGGAGGTAAAGAGACCACTTGGCAGGTCCATGGAAGAAGGAGTCGTCAACGGCTCTCCTCCGCCAGGTGTCGATCACCCCCGGCCGCCCTGGGCGCTGGCTCCACCCCCCTGCTGGGTGTCTGGACTCCCTCATCCCGGACCTCCCGACCTCCAGGCGCAAGGGTCCGGACATCAAAGGGGACCAGACCTATAACTGGGGCCGCTCCAGACCCGGAAAGCAGTTGTATCCTGGAGTCGAGAGACACCGAGAAGAACTCATCCTTGACGGACTGCTGGTGCTGCCGCAGCCCTGCCCTGTGAACCCTTCGTCTTGGCCTGCTGGCGCTGCCGCGGCCCTCCGCCTCGTGAAACCATCATCTTGGCCTGCTGGCGCTGCTTCGGCCCTCTGCAACGTGAACCATCATCGTGGCCTGTTGGTGCTGCCGCGGCCCTCTGCAACGTGAAACCTCATCTTGGCCTGCTGGCGCTGCCACGGCCCTTTGCAACGTGAACCGTCATCTTGGCCTGCTGGCGCTGCCGCGGCCTTCTGCAACGTGAACCATCCTCTTGGCCTGCTGGCGCTGCTGCGGCCTTCTGCAGCCTGAACCATCGCCTTGGCCTGCTGGCGCTGTCGCGGCCCCTTCTTTGTAGACTTCCTCCTAGCTGGCCGGCGCTGCCGCGGCCCGACCTTGCAGACTCTTAAGCTCGAGGATTGTGAGCGTCCCTCTTTGTTAGACGGGGACTCTGAGGGTCGGCCGAATACTGAGGGAGAGGTCCCCGATGAGGGCCGTCTCCGGCGATCGTACAGACAAGTCACCTCCCCCCCCACAAATAGGCACCACACCAGGTCGAGTTCAATGCTTTATATAAGGTACGTAAGGCAAGGGTAGTAGCGATACAGGATATCTCGGACCGGAGGGTCCTCTCACTTCTAGTCTCTGTAAGGAAAAGGGGGTAGCGGGACAGTCTTGGTACCGGGTCGGTACAGGGGGTGGCAAGAGGCGAGCTCACAATCCTCGAGCTGGAGAGTCTGTGAGCCGGGCCGCGGCAGCGCCAGCAGGCCAAGGCGATGGTGCCACGAGGCAGAGGGCCGCGGCAGCGCCAGCAGGCCAAGTCGATGGTTTCACGAGGCAGAGGGCCGCGGCAGCGCCAGCAGGCCAAGACGATGGTTTCACGAGGCAGAGGGCCGCGGCAGCGCCAGCAGGCCAAGACGATGGTTTCACGAGGCAGAGGGCCGCGGCAGCGCCAGCAGGCCAGTCACGGATGAGTTCTTCTCGGGTCTCTCGACTCCAGGATACAACTGCCCTCCTGGTCCGGCCCTGCCCCAGTTATATGTCTGGACCCCTTTGATGTCCGGACCCTCGCGCCTGGGGGGCCGGGAGGTCCGGGATGAGGGAGTCCAGACACCCAGCAGGGGGGTGGAGCCAGCGCCCAGGGCGGCCTGGGGTGATCGACACCTGGCGGAGGAGAGCCGTTGACGATTCCTTCTCCCATTGACTAGCCAAGTGGTCACTCTGCCTCCTGGGCGGAGGTTGGTGCCTCGATGTCGGGGCCGGCCGGGCCCAGGGTTAGGGTCGAGTTGAGGCCACGCGGCCTCGTGCTGTAGTACCCAAAATGGCGGCTGGGCCGAGGCCGGGGTGTGGATGGTGACCCGGGCCAGCTGGGTCCGGGGCTGGTGTCTTGTGGTGGAGGGATTGCAGGGTACTTCGGGTGGTCGCCGGGGACCCTGGTTGGGGATTCAGGGAGAGCCAGGGTCCGGGTCCCGTTGCGGGGAGGGGGGACAGCCCGACCATGCGGCCTGTCCAACATGCGTCCCCCCCAGCTGAAGGCGGGGAGAGTCAGCCATCTTCCTGGGGACTCTCCTCGCTGAGGCGGAAAAAGCGTGACAGGCCGTCGGCGTTGGCGTGGTCCTGGCCTGGACGATGTTCCACCGTGAAGTCCATCCCCTGCAGGGAGATGGACCAGCGCAACAGCTTCGGGTTCTCCCCCCGCATTTGCATCAGCCATTGCAGGGGTCGGTGGTCCGTTTGCACCCGGAAGTGGGTGCCGAAGAGGTAGGGCCGGAGCTTCTTGAGTGCCCAGACTACGGCGAAGGCCTCCCTCTCAATGGTGCTCCAGCGCTGTTCTCGGGGCAGTAGGCGTCTGCTGATGAAGGCCACTGGTTGGTCGACCCCTTCGGGGTTGAGTTGGGAGAGGACGGCCCCCACACCATGATCGGAGGCGTCCATCTGCACAATGAATTCCCGGCTGTAGTCGGGAGCCTGGAGCACGGGGGCCGTGCACATGGCGGTCTTTAATTTCTCGAAGGCCGATTGGCAGTCCGGGGTCCAGTTGACTGTTTTGGGGCTCTTCTTGGAGGTGAGCTCTGTGAGGGGCCCCACGATGCTGCCATAGTCCTTCACGAACCGCCGGTAGTATCCGGTGAGCCCCAGGAAGGCCCGGACCTCCGTTTGGGTCGTGGGGGGTTGCCAGGCCTGGATGGCAGCAATCTTGAGCTGGAGAGGGTCCACCAGCCCGCTTCCCACTTGGTGTCCTAGGTAGGTCACGGACCCTTGGCCAACCTGGCACTTGCTGGCCTTGATGGTGAGCCCGGCTTGCTGGAGGGCGTGTAGAACCTCCCGCAGGTGGCGGAGGTGGTCGGTCCACTGATGGCTGTACACAGCAATGTCGTCCAGGTAGGCGGCGCTGAAGTCTTCCAGGCCCGCCAGTACCTGGTTCACCAGCCGTTGGAACGTTGCCGGAGCGTTTTTCATGCCGAAGGGCATTACTTTAAAGTGGTAGTGCCCGTCCGGGGTAGAGAAGGCGGAACGTTCTTGGGCCCTAGGGGTGAGGGCGATCTGCCAGTAGCCCGCTGTTAGGTCGAAGATGCTCAGGTAGCGGGCGGCCCCCATCCGGTCAATTAGCTCATCTGCCCGGGGGATGGGGTGAGCGTCGGTCCTGGTAACTGCATTCAGCCCCCGATAGTCCACGCAGAACCGGAGCTCGGGGGCAACGCCCGGGGCGGCCGCCTTGGGAACCAGGACGACCGGGCTTGCCCAGGGGCTGTCTGAGGGTTCGATCACTCCTAGGGCCAGCATTTTGGACACCTCGGTCTGGATGCAGGCGCGCACCCGGTCTGGTACGCGGTACGCCCGGTGTCGAATAGGAGGGCTGTCCCCGGTGTCCACGTCGTGAAGGCACCAGGGGGTGACTCCGGGTGTGAGGGAGAACAGGGAGGCGAACCGTCTCAGGAGGGCTTGGCAGTCCTGGCGTTGCTCCGGGGACAGGGCCTCGGAGAGCTGGACCCCTTCCACTGAGCCATCCCGCTCGAGGGTCCTCAGTAAGTCCGGAAGGGGTTCGGAGTCTTCTTCCGTCCCGTTATCGGTAGCCATCAGGAGGCTGAGTTCGGATCGCACAAAATGGGGTTTGAGCCTGTTGGCATGGAGGACTCGTAGAGGGTTCCGGGCAGTCTCCATGTCGATTAAATAGGTGACGGGCCCCTTGCGTTCGATCACCTTGAAGGGTCCGGACCATTTGTCTTGGAGTGCACAGGGTTCAACCGGGGACATCACCCAGACCCGTTGTCCCGGTTCGAACTCAATGGAGGATGCGTGCTGATCGTACCATCTCTTCATGTCCTCCTGACTGGCCTCGAGATTGGCTTTGGCGGTTTCTCGGAACCGCCGGGTCTGGTTGCGGAGAGCCAGGAGATACTTGTAGACGTCTGGGGGAGTTTTCTGGGGAGGCTGCTCCCAACCTTCCTTGACTAGGCTGAGGGGGCCCCGGACGGGGTGCCCGTACAGGAGTTCAAACGGGCTGAAGCCGAGGGATTTCTGCGGGACCTCCCGATAGGCAAACAGGAGGCATGGAAGTAGCACGTCCCACTGGCGTCGAAGGGGTTCCTCTAGGCCCATAATCATTCCCTTGAGGGTGCGGTTGAACCTCTCGACCAGTCCGTTTCCTTGCGGGTGATAGGGGGTCGTGAATTTGTAGGTGACCCCGCATTGTTGCCAGAGAGACTTCATATATCTGGAGATAAAGTTCGTGCCCCTGTCGCTGACGACCTCCCGGGGGAACCCCACCCGGGAGAAGATCCCCATCAGGGCTCGGCCCACCACGGGGGCCGTCACAGTCCGAAGAGGGATGGCCTCGGGATAGCGGGTGGCGTGGTCTACTAGGACCAGTGTTAGACGGACCGGGAGGGTCGGCCGAGGATAAGGGGAGAGGTCTCCGGGGAGAGCCGTCTCCAGCGAATCGTACAGACAAGTAACTCCCCCCCCCACAGACGGACACCACACAAGGATAAAGTTCAACGATACTTTATAGGGAATTCTTCAAGTACGGTAGAACGGTACAAGGAGGTCTGGACTCAGGGGTCCCCTCTATTCTGGTCTCTGTTTGGGAAGAGGGTAGCGGGACAGTCTTGTTACCAAAAAGATGGCAATAGCTCTCAATCCTCGAGCTCGGGGGTGTAGATGAACGGGCCGCGGCGGAGCCAGCAGGTCCCGAGATGGATGAAGGAAGACGACGGTCCGCGGCAGAGCCAGCAGGTCCCGATGACGATGAAGGATAGGGTAGTTCCAAAAGCCGCGGCAGCGCCAGCAGGCAAGACGAGGGTGCACAAGACAGAGCTACGGCAGCGCCAGTAGTCCGTCAAGGATGAGTTCTTCTTGGCGTCTCTCGACTCCAAGATACAACTGCCCTCCTGCTCTGGAGCTGCCCCAGTTATAGGGCTGGTGTGCTTTGATGTCCGGACCCTCGCACTTGGAGGTCGGGAGGTCCGGGATGAGGGAGTTCAGACACCCAGCAGGGGGGTGGAGCCAGCGCCCGGGGAGGCGATGGGCGAGCGGTACTTGGCGGGGGAGAGCCATCGACACCTCTTGCTCCCATTGACTGACCAAGTAGCCCGCTCACCTCCTGGGTGGATGTTGGTGCCGGAATGTCTGAGGCCTGGCCAGGCCCAGGGTTGAGGTCGATCGGGGGCCAGGCGGCCTCGTGGTGGAGTGTCCAAGATGGCGCCCAGGATGGGCGCGCAGGCCGGTAGTGGGTCGGCCTACGCGGTCAACAGGTTCGAGTGTAGGGGTCCCTGCGGGGACGGTGGACGTGCAATGGTGGTGTGTGGTACTTGCGTGGCTGGCTCGGGCCTGGTTGGGCCGGGGGAGAGCGGCCCTTCATGTGGCCTGTCCAACATGCGTCCCCCCCAGCTGAAGGCGGGGAGAGTTACCCATTCTCTTGGGGACTCTTCTCGTCGAGGCGGAAGAACCGGGACAGGCCATCTGCGTTGGCGTGATCTGGCCCAGGCCGATGTTCAACTGTGAAGTCCATCCCTTGTAGGGAGATGGACCAGCGTAGTAACTTCGGGTTTTCCCCCCGCATCTGCATCAGCCACTGCAGGGGTCGGTGGTCGGTCTGTACCCGAAAGGGTGTGCCAAAAAGGTAGGGCCGGAGCTTCTTGAGGGCCCATACCACCGCGAAGGCCTCCCTCTCTATGGTGCTCCAGCGTTGTTCCCGGGGTAGGAGTCGCCGGCTGATGAAGGCCACCGGTTGATCACGGCCTTCGGTGTTCACTTGAGACAGGACTGCCCCAATGCCATGGTCGGAGGCATCCGTCTGGACGATGAACTCCCGGCTGTAGTCGGGGGCCTGGAGCACAGGGGCGGAGCACATGGCGGCTTTCAATTGTTCAAATGCAGTTTGACACTCTGGGGTCCAGTTGACTTTCTGGGGCTGATTTTTTGACGTGAGTTCTGTGAGGGGCCTCACGATAGTACCATAGTCTTTCACGAACCTTCGGTAATAGCCCGTGAGGCCCAGGAAGGCTCGTACCTCGGTCTGGGTAATGGGGGGCTGCCAGGACTGGATGGCGGCAATTTTTAGCTGCAGAGGGGCCACCAGGCCGCTTCCCACCTGGTGCCCGAGGTAGGTTACAGACCCTTGCCCAATTTGACATTTGCTGGCCTTGATCGTGAGGCCAGCTTGCTGAAGGGCGTGCAGCACTGCTCGGAGGTGGTGGAGGTGCTCGGACCACTGGTTGCTGTATACAGCGATGTCGTCTAGGTAGGCGGCGCTGAATCCTTCGAGCCCCGCCAGGACCTGATTGACGAGCCGTTGGAATGTTGCTGGGGCATTCTTCATGCCGAAGGGCATGACTGTGAAATGGTAATGGCCATCGGGAGTGGAAAAGGCAGAACGTTCTTGTGCCCGGGGTGTGAGGCCGATTTGCCAGTAGCCCGCCGTCAGGTCGAAGATACTGAGGTAGCGGGCAGCTCCCATGCGGTCGATTAGTTCATCTGCCCGGGGGATGGGATGTGCGTCTGTCCTGGTGACCGCATTCAAGCCCCGGTAGTCGACGCAGAACCGGAGTTCTGGTGTGGTGCCGGGGGCAGCTGCTTTGGGGACCAGTACTACAGGGCTGGCCCAGGGGCTGTCTGAGGGCTCGATGACCCCGAGCGTGAGCATCTTGGCTACTTCTTCCTGGATGCAGGCTCGCACCCGATCTGGCACGCGGTAGGCCCGGTGGCGGATAGGGGGGCAGTCCCCCGTGTCCACATCGTGCGTACACCAGGAAGTGACACCTGGGGTGAGGGAGAACAGGCTGGCGAATTGTGACAGGAGAACTTGGCACTCCTGGCGTTGCTCTCGGGTGAGGGCCTCTGAGAGTCGGACCCCATCTACGGAGCCGTCTTTCTCCCGCGTTCGTAGGAGGTCCGGGAGGGGCTCGGAGTCCTCTTCAGCCCCATTGTCTGTGGCCATCAGGAGGCTGAGTTCTGTCCGTACAAAGTGCGGTTTCAGTCTGTTAGCGTGGAGGACCCGGAGGGGGTTCCGGGAAGATTCCAAGTCGATGAGATAGGTAGCCGGACCCTTGCGCTCGACCACTTTGAAGGGCCCTGTCCACTTGTCTTGTAGGGCGCAGGGTTCGGTGGGGGACATCACCCATACCTGTTGCCCAGGTTCAAATTCGATGGAGGAGGCATTCCGGTCATACCACCTTTTCATGTCCTCTTGACTGGCCTCTAGGTTGGCTTTTGCTAGTTCTCGGAATCGCCGGGTCTGGTTGCGGAGTGTTAGGAGGTAGCGGAAAACATCTGGTGGGTTCTTTAGAGGGGGCATCTCCCAGCCTTCCTTAACTAGGCTGAGCGGCCCGCGCACGGGGTGTCCATATAGCAGTTCAAATGGGCTGAAGCCCAGGGACTTCTGGGGAACCTCTCGATATGCGAAGAGGAGGCACGGCAGCAGCACATCCCACTGGCGACGGAGGGGCTCTTCCAACCCCCCGATCATCCCTTTGAGCGTGCGGTTGAACTGCTCAACGAGTCCGTTTCCTTGAGGGTGATAGGGGGTCGTGAACCGGTAGGTAACCCCGCACTGTTGCCAGAGAGATTTCATATATTTCGAAATAAAGTTCGTGCCTCTGTCACTGACGACCTCCCGGGGGAAGCCCACCCGGGAGAAGATCCCCATCAGAGCCCGGCCGACTACCGGGGCTGTCACAGTCCGCAGGGGAACAGCCTCCGGGTAGCGGGTGGCGTGGTCCACTAGCACCAGGATGAATCGATGGCCTTGTTTTGTGCGCGGGTCCAGGGGCCCTACGATATCGATTCCGACCCTCTCGAACGGGGTGGTGACCACGGGAAAAGGTTGCAGGGGGGCTTTCAGTTTGCGGCCGCTCTTCCCACTGGCTTGGCACGTGGGGCAAGATCGGCAATGCTGGTGTACATTGTCCCTCATTTTGGGCCAGAAGAAGTGGGTCACCAGGCGGCTATAGGTTTTGTCTTGACCCAAGTGTCCTGCCAGGGGGACATCGTGGGCCAGGTTTAGCATAAAGTCTCTAAAACGGAGGGGTACCACTAGGACTCGGCTGGCCCCCAGCTCCGCGATTCTTTGCTCACTGTACAGCAGATCATTGTCCCAGTAGACCCAGTGAGTTCCGGAGGTATCCCCTGCGCTTTGGGCTAGCGCTTGCTGGCGGAGTCCCTCGAGGGAGGGACAGGTCTTTTGTTCTTGGCGAAATTGTTCTTGCGTGGGCCCCCCCTCTTGAGGCCACTGGTCGAGGTTAGCGAGGTCTGGAGGTTGAGCTGGTTCGGGGGGGACGTCACGGTCGGTGATTTCGGCGGGGGCGACCGGAGGCGGTGGCGCTGGCCATTCGAGTTCTTCTGGGCGGGTGTTGGCACGGGCGGTCATGGACCGGGTGGTGACGCACGCCCAGTCCGGGACGCCCAGCATCCCCAGGTGCTCTTTTCGTTCGACTGCTGCCCATGGAGAGCTTTCCAGGTCATTACCCAGGAGGCAGTCTACGGGGGCATCATCTCGGACCGTCACCTTCAACATGCCGGAGACCCCTCCCCATTCGAAGGGGACGCAGGCCATCCGACACAGACTTTCTGAGTTATCGGCTGAACGTACAGGGCAGAGAATGTTTGGTAAGTATTGTTCGGGGGTCACCAGGTGACAGCGGACGGCTGTTACACTGGCCCCAGTGTCACGAAGGGCTTCAGCCCGGCGTCCATTGATGCCCACCCATTGGCTGTACTTCTGGGTATTAGCGGGTAGGGGGACCCGCGGGACCATGTCTCTCCCCCCTAGGCAGGCGAGAGCCATGGCGGCTGGCTCCCATTCTTGGTGTTCCTGTTCATATTCTTCTTGTTCCTCTGAGATCTGTTCCTCCCCCAGAGCAGCAGCGGCTACTTGGCGGGGTCTTGGGCTCTGGTACTGGGGGCAGTTTGGGTCGTTTGCATAGTGTCCGACTCGTTGGCATCGATGGCAGGTAACATTGGCTCGATGTCCCGGTCGCGCTGGGGTGCTGCCCCGGTTGGCCGGGGGGTTGGGGCTGGTAGTGGGGGTGACCGGAGCGTTGCTTCTTCCGCGTCCTTGGCCTCCACCTCCTCGGGGACGGTGCTGACCATTGTTGTTCCGGTTCTGTTCGTAGGACCCATTTCGACTCACTCTGGTGATCTCCCACCGGTCTGCTTCGGCTGCGAGCTGCCGGGGATCCGTTAACTTGCTGTCGAGGAGGTGCTGGCGAAGTTCAATGAAGCAATTGTTCGACAGATGCTCCCATACCATAAGATTGAACAGTTGTTCGTAGGTTGTGACCTTGCTTCCTTTGATCTAGCCCTCGAAGGCTCGGCTAAAGTAATTGACATAGTCCACCCAAGTTGTACCTGGGATGCGGGTGCAGTCTCGGAACCTCTGACGGTACATCTCGGGTGTGAGGCCATAGCGGGTGAGGAGTGCAGCTTTCATATGGTCATAGGAGGTCATCTGGTGGTCCGGGAGTTGCAGCAGGGCGTCGCGGCCCTCATTGAGGAATCTCCCCCACAGGCCGGCCCCCCAATCGCTTCTATCGATCCGGTGTGCAGTCATAGCGATTTCATAGGCCTTAAACCATTGCTGGATGTCGTCCTCTCGGAAGTATTCTCGAACGACATCCTTGGGGATGTGTACCTTCTTCTCTGTTGCCCCTGGAGTGTGGGGTTGCTCGGGCACCCCTGCTTCTTTATTCTGTTTGCGTAGGTCGATTTCAGCTAATTTCCGCTCATGTTCATATGCCAGTTTCTTTTCCTCGAGCTCCCTTTGTCTCTGTTTCTCCTCTCTTTCTTCTCGGAGACGCAGGTGCTCTAAGTTGATTTTCTGTTCGGCCAACTTCAGTTCAACGTCCATTTTGAGCCGGGCCATTTCCAGCTCGTGTAGTCGGGTTCTTTCTCGTTCCTGGATCTCGTCTGGCGAGAGACCCGTTCTTCGTTCTTCAGGGGCCATGGGGGTTTGTGCTGCGATGTCTTGATCGGGGGTTCCGGCAGCCCCGGTTTCTGCCCAAGATTCTAGGGCCTGCTTAAAGTCATCTTTGGTATTTAGTCCGGTGGTAGCGATACCTAATTCGATACAGAACTGTTTAAGTTCACGATGGCTGTACTCGTCCAATTTCTCCATCTGGAATTTCTCCGTTGATCCGCTGTCTTTAGTTGACATCGTGATTCGCCGTGGGGTGAGCTACTCTCTGTACGGTTTATGCGGTGATTCGGATCCCGTCGCTGGCCACCAATGTTAGACGGACCGGGAGGGTCGGCCGAGGATAAGGGGAGAGGTCTCCGGGGAGAGCCGTCTCCAGCGAATCGTACAGACAAGTAACTCCCCCCCCCACAGACGGACACCACACAAGGATAAAGTTCAACGATACTTTATAGGGAATTCTTCAAGTACGGTAGAACGGTACAAGGAGGTCTGGACTCAGGGGTCCCCTCTATTCTGGTCTCTGTTTGGGAAGAGGGTAGCGGGACAGTCTTGTTACCAAAAAGATGGCAATAGCTCTCAATCCTCGAGCTCGGGGGTGTAGATGAACGGGCCGCGGCGGAGCCAGCAGGTCCCGAGATGGATGAAGGAAGACGACGGTCCGCGGCAGAGCCAGCAGGTCCCGATGACGATGAAGGATAGGGTAGTTCCAAAAGCCGCGGCAGCGCCAGCAGGCAAGACGAGGGTGCACAAGACAGAGCTACGGCAGCGCCAGTAGTCCGTCAAGGATGAGTTCTTCTTTGCGTCTCTCGACTCCAAGATACAACTGCCCTCCTGCTCTGGAGCTGCCCCAGTTATAGGGCTGGTGTGCTTTGATGTCCGGACCCTCGCACTTGGAGGTCGGGAGGTCCGGGATGAGGGAGTTCAGACACCCAGCAGGGGGGTGGAGCCAGCGCCCGGGGAGGCGATGGGCGAGCGGTACTTGGCGGGGGAGAGCCATCGACACCTCTTGCTCCCATTGACTGACCAAGTAGCCCGCTCACCTCCTGGGTGGATGTTGGTGCCGGAATGTCTGAGGCCTGGCCAGGCCCAGGGTTGAGGTCGATCGGGGGCCAGGCGGCCTCGTGGTGGAGTGTCCAAGATGGCGCCCAGGATGGGCGCGCAGGCCGGTAGTGGGTCGGCCTACGCGGTCAACAGGTTCGAGTGTAGGGGTCCCTGCGGGGACGGTGGACGTGCAATGGTGGTGTGTGGTACTTGCGTGGCTGGCTCGGGCCTGGTTGGGCCGGGGGAGAGCGGCCCTTCATGTGGCCTGTCCAACAACCAGGATGAACCGGTGTCCTTGGGCGGTTCGGGGGTCGAGGGGCCCCACAATGTCTATTCCCACTCGTTCGAACGGGGTGGTGACGACAGGAAAGGGTTGTAAAGGTGCTTTGATTTTTCGGCCACTTTTTCCGCTGGCCTGGCAGGTGGGGCAGGCCCTGCAGTGGTTGGTGACATCCTTTCGCATTTGGGGCCAGAAAAAATGGGTCACCAGGCGGTCGTAGGTTTTATCCTGTCCCAGGTGTCCGGCAAGGGGGACATCGTGGGCTAAGTTCAGGAGAAAGTCTCGGAAGCGAAGGGGCACCACCAGTACCCGACTGGCTCCTAGTTCTGCAATTTTCTGCTCGCTGTAGAGCAGGTCTTGGTCCCAGTAGATCCAGTGGGCCCCCGAGGAATCCCCTGTGCTTTGGGCCAGGGCTTCCTGCCGGAGTCCTTCGAGAGAGGGACATGTTTTCTGTTCGGCCCGGAATTGTTCCTGAGTGGGGCCTCCCTCCTGATGCCATTGTGCCAGGTCAGGGACGTCCCGAAGCTGGTCGGATCCTTCTTCTGTTTGGGTCGAGGGACTGGCTTCTGGGGCGGCCTCCTCTGGGATGAGCGCGGGAGGAGGTTCCGGCCACTCGGGCTCTTCTAGACTGGGGACCGCGCGGGCGGTCATGGACCGGGTCATGACGCAGACCCATTCGGGGAGGCCGAGCATCCCCAGGTGTTCCCTTCGTTCGACAGCTGCCCAGGGAGAGCTTTCGAGGTCGTTTCCTAGGAGGCAATCCACGGGGGCATCATCGCGGACAGTGACCCTTAACATCCCTGTTACTCCTCCCCACTCGAAGGGGACGCAGGCCATGTGGCATAGACTTTCGGAATTGTCTGCTGTAGGAAGGGGGAGTCTCTGGTTGGCGCAGTGCAACACTGGCGACAAGCAGGGCCTCTCTCTTCCCCGTCAGGGCTGAGGGTTACCTTCAAGACAACCTCTGCTTACCCTCTAGGTAGTGTGGCTTAAGCAGTCTTAGGCTAATCTCTGGGGCATGTAGGGTTAAACATTTGCAATATCATACCATCACAACCAACCCACCACACAATGACACCAAACTGTATTTGTGAAAATATATCTCTTTATATAAATCTCAAGCAGGCTTGTAAATACAGTCTTGGTTACTTTTTAAAAGCAGGTTCCAGTTACTCTTTTATCAATGTCACAGTTCTTTCTCAGCAATAAGCAATCTTTTGGGCCTTCTGCCCAGGTTCCCGCAAGGTTCAGTATTTTGTAGCGCCTCACTGCGTGTTCCGCTGTCTCCGCTCGTTTCAGAGAGGAGAACGGGCCCGGCCGGCTAAAGCTCACGCTTCCCGCGTGGGCCTCGTCGATCTGGCACAGTGCGAGCCTTGGTTGCAGGGGCGGCTCGCGCTGGGGAACAGGGAGCGCGGTGCGAGCTCAGGACGTAGGACGCTCACACCGCGAGGTCAAAGAACACAGTACCTTGGCTTTCTGGTAAGTCTTGGAGCGGACGGCTGTCCGGGGATCTGTCCCGCGTCGCGTTGTCTTCCTGGAGGGTGCGGCGGCCTGCGAGTCTCAGCGCAGGTAGCAGGGCACCCGGGATGACGGTGCTGATGCGGAGCAGGATTCTCCGGAGTCCGGCTCGCTCGTGCTGAAGGGGGAAGCTGCAGGCAGGCGGGGCTGAGGGGGGTGCACTCCACCGAGCGCGGGGCACAATTCCGGCACGGCTCCGCAGCGAGCCACTTCTAGCTGCGGGGGCCAGGGGGTCTCAGCGCCCAAGTCACGAGGGGCACAATCTTGGCAGTGCCGGTCTTTGCGGAGCAGCCTGTACCTCGGGGGTCACACAGGCGGCGATGCTTGGACCGGGCAGGTCCTCCCTTTCCGTTGCAAGGGCGGCTCAGCGCGGACAGTCACGGCGCTCGAACCAGCGCGGGGCTGATCCTTACTTTGTGGCTGGCACACGAACAGGCCACAGTCACGGTGGTCGGGGAAGGAGCACAGCTGCTCAAATTGTCAGAGAGCGTGGCAGCAGGCACAGCGCTCTCAACTCTCCTTTCCTTGGCGCTGTAGAGACACACAGCACACGCCAGCAGCAGCTTGTCTTCAGGGGGGTAGCGCTCACTGTTCCTGGAGCGCTGGTCAGGGGGCAAGTTCACAGCAAGCCCTTGGAGATCTTTCAGCAGAGTTTGGCACAAAGTTCAAATAAGCAAAAGTCTTTGGTAGTCTTTTCTTTCCTCTCCTTTGGCAGCAAGGCACCAGACACAGGCCAGAGTCAGCGCTCCTCCTTGTAGTCCTTCCAGGTCCTTCTCTTCGGGCAGAGTTTCTCTTGTAGCACAAACAGGATCTAATTTACAAGGAGCAGGGCTCCTACTTTTATACCCAGTTTCTTTTGTTCTAGCAAGCCAGGGGGGCCTCTGCATAACTGCTCCAGTCTCTGAGTACTTGTTGTGGGTACTTGTGACTTCTGCATTCAGTGTGAGGGCAGGCACATCAGCCGCTCCCCAGGGGGGCGGAGCCGGCATTGAGAGGGCAGGAGTGGCCTGAGCACTTTGTTTACAAGCTTCGGTCCTTCCTGGGCCAGGTGCAGGCTGAGTCATCAGTCGCTCCCCAGGAGGGCGGAGCCAGCATTGTGGTGGCAGGGGCACAGCCTGATGCATCATTCAGGGGAAACTCCCACCACCCATTAAGGGGTCCTCCTGCTAATCACTACCTGTCAACTCCCAGCCCTGTCACTCACACACACCAGACAGTCAGATCCACATCCAAGCAGAGGCGGGCTGAAATGGTTAGGCAAGCAAATGCTAACTTTCTAAAAGTAGCATTTGCAAACACAGGATATTAAAATAAACTTTACTAAAAGAAGTATTTTATTATTCTGAGTTCAGGCATACTAAACATGAATTTCTACCTTGTTCCCTGAGCCTGCTGGGATTATAGAGTGTAATAATTCCAGCAGCCCATCTGGCCTAGAAGGGAACAGGTAGCCTTACAATAGTGAAAAACGAGTTTGGCAGTAATTCACTATTAGAACATGCCACGCACATCAGGGCATGTTCTACCTTATACTTACAATGCACCCTGCCCTCAGGCCTACTATAGGGGTGACTAATATGAAGTTTTAAGGGAAGGTTTAGGGGCTGGCAAGTGTGTGCACTTGCCCAGCCAGGGTGACAGTACCAGACTGCACGCAGGTTCTGCAATGGCAGACCCTAGACACATTTTAAGGCTGCTTCTGTGGGTGGCGCAACCAGCGCTGCAGGCCCACTAGCAGTATTGGCATTCACAAGCCCTGGCACTCCTAGTGCACTTTACTAGGGACTAACAGTAAATCCAATGAACCAATCATGGACATCAATCACATGTACACTTTACAGTAGGGAGCACTTGCACTGCGGCACGGGTTGGCCGTGGCGCAGTGCCCTGAGTAGCAGACACCAGCAAAACATTTGAGGCACAACAGCAAAAAGTGGAAGGGAAACTCACGCCAAGGTGCCAGGTCTAACACGTGTCCCCTCCAGCTGAAATGTGGGGAGAACTACCCTTCCCCAGGGAGTTCCTCATCACTAAGGCGGAAAAATCTGGACAGACCATCAGCGTTGGCGTGATCTGTGCCAGGGCGGTGTTCCACCGTGAAGTCCATACCCTGTAGGGAGATGGACCACCTCAACAGTTTTGGGTTCTCACCCCTCATTTGCATCAACCATCTGAGGGGCCTGTGGTCCGTCTGAACCCGGAAGTGAGACCCAAACAAGTAGGGTCTTAGCTTCTTCAGCGCCCAGACCACAGCAAATGCTTCTCGCTCTATTGCACTCCACCTACTTTCCCGTGGAAGTAACCTCCTACTGATGAAGGCTACGGGTTGGTCCCAGCCCTCCTCAGTCATCTGGGAGAGAACAGCCCCTACACCATGCTCTGAAGCGTCTGTTTGCACTATGAATTCCTTGGAGAAATCAGGAGCCAGGAGCACGGGCGCCGTGCACATGGCAGTCTTCAGGGTGTCAAAAGCCTTCTGACAGGTGTCAGTCCAAATCACATTCCTGGGCTGCTTCTTAGAAGTCAGTTCTGTCAAGGGGGTCACAATAGTGCCATAGCCCTTGACAAACCTCCTGTAATACCCAGTGAGCCCCAGGAAGGCTCTCACTGCAGTCTGGGTCTTGGGGGGTTCCCAAGCCAGGATGGTCTCAATTTTGGGTTGCAAGGGTGCCACCTTGCCACTCCCCACTTGGTGTCCCAAGTACACCACTGAACCCTGCCCAATCTGGCACTTGCTTGCCTTGATTGTGAGGCCTGCCTTGCGCAGCGCCATCAACACTTCCCAGAGGTGCCGCAGGTGTTCTGGCCAGGTGCCACTGAACACTGCGATGTCATCCAGGTAGGTGGCACTGAACTCATCCAGCCCAACCAACACCTGGTTGACCAACCTCTGAAAGGTGGCAGGGGCATTCTTCATCCCAAATGGCATCACCCGGAACTGGAAATGCCCATCTGGTGTGGAGAATGCTGACCTCTCCTTTGCCCCATCGGTCAAGGCGATCTGCCAGTACCCAGACGTTAAATCAAACGTGCTGAGGAACCGGGCAGCCCCTAGCCGATCAATGAGCTCATCAGCTCTGGGGATAGGGTGCGCGTCAGTCTTGGTGACTGAATTGAGTCCTCTGTAGTCCACACAGAACCGGAGTTCAGGTGTGGCTCCCGGCACAGCAGCCTTTGGGACCAAGACCACGGGGCTGGACCAAGGACTGCTGGAAGACTCAACCACCCTAAGAGCAAGCATCTTGGAGACCTCCTCCTTGATGCAGGCCCGGACCCTGTCAGTTACCCTGTAAGCCTTATGCTTCACAGGTAAGCTGTCTCCTGTGTCCACATCATGGACGCACCAATCTGTGACACTAGGAACCAGGGAGAACAGGTCTGGAAACTGCCCCAGCAACTGGCGGCAGTCTTCCTGTTGCTCAGGGGTCAGGGTGGGTGAGAGGTTAACTCCATCCACTGACCCATCCTTCTCACAGGCCACTAAGAGGTCAGGAAGAGGCTCAGACTCCTCTTCCATTCCATCATCAGTGGCCAACAGCATGCCCACTTCGGACCTTTTCAAGTGGGGCTTGAGGCGGTTGACATGTAAGACCCTTAAAGGATTCCTGGGCGTCTTCATGTCCACCAAGTATGTCACTGAGCTCTTGCGCTCCACAACCTCAAATGGGCCTGTCCACTTATCCTGAAGTGCACAGGGTTCCACTGGGGCCAAGACATACACCTCCTGTCCAGGCTGAAGCTCTACCAGAGTGGCATTCTGGTCGTACCACCGCTTCATCTCCTCCTGGCTTGCTTCCAGATTTGCCTCAGCAAGTTGTCTGAAGCGCCTGGTTTGGTTTCTGAAGGCCAGCATGTAGCTATATACATTCTGGGGAGGTTTCCTGGGAGATTGCTCCCAGCCTTCCTTTACCAAACTCAGTGGTCCTCTCACGGGGTGGCCATACAGCAGCTCAAAGGGGCTGAACCCTAGAGACTTCTGTGGCACCTCGCGGTATGCAAAGAGCAGGCATGGTAAGAGGACGTCCCACTTACGCCTCATTGGACCTTCCAGGCCCATGATCATGCCCTTCAGGGTTCGGTTAAATCTTTCAACCAACCCATTTCCTTGGGGATGGTAAGGTGTGGTGAACTTGTAGGTTACACCACACTCTTGCCAAAGGGACTTCATATACTTGGATATAAAGTTGGTCCCCCTGTCGCTCACCACCTCTAGAGGGAACCCCACTCTGGAGAAAATTCCCATTAGTGCACGCCCCACCACGGGGGCCGTCACTGTCCTCAGAGGGATGGCTTCAGGGTACCGGGTGGCATGATCCACCAAGACCAGGATGAACCTGTTGCCCATGGCTGTCTTGGGGTCCAGAGGCCCAACAATATCAATACCCACTCGTTGGAATGGCGTACTGACCACAGGGAAGGGTTGGAGGGGAGCCTTGTTCTTCCCTCCGCTCTTCCCACTTGCCTGGCAAGTTGGACAGGTCCTACAATGAGCATCTGAGCTCTTGTGCATTTGGGGCCAGTAGAAGTGGGTGACAAGCCTGTCATAGGTCTTGTCCATCCCCAAATGTCCTGCTAAAGGCACATCATGAGCCAGTCCCAGGAGGAAGGCTCTGAACTTCTGGGGTACCACCAGCACACGGGCTGACCCAGGTTCAGCAGCCTTAGGCTCTGAGTACAGGAGGTCATTCTCCCAGTACACATAATGTGTTTTGGCCTGAACACCATTGGCCTGGTCTGCAGCCTGCTGCCGCATACCCACGAGAGAAGGGCATTCTTTCTGCTCCCTGCAGAATTCCTCCCTGGAGGGGCCTCCTTCTTGCTGCCAATGGGTCAGCTCAGGCAGGTCCCCCAGTTCGGCAATCTGTTCCCCAGTAGGCTCCAGGGCATCCCCCTCAAGGTCTGCTTCCTCCTGGACCGTGGGAACTTCAGGGGCCGGTTTCCCGCGCGCCCTGCGCCTTCTCCCTAAGGCCGGTTCCTGGGCCTCTCCGTCAGGCCCCAGGACCTCTTGATCACCCCTACTGGCTGCCATTGACCGGGTGGTCACGCACGCCCAGTCAGGTAGACCCACCATCTTCAGGTGAGTCGTTTTCTCCACCTTTTCCCAAGGGGAGTCCTCCAAGTCATTCCCTAGCAAACAGTCAACAGGCATGGCTTTCCTCACACAGACCTGCAGAGTACCAGAGACCCCCCCCCACTCGAAGGGAACTTGAGCCATCGGACACTGACTCTCTGAATTGTCAGCGTTGACAACCCTACAGTAGGCATGGGGTACAACCTGCTCCTGAGACACCAGGTGATGCCTCACTGCAGTCACACTGGCTCCTGTGTCTCTAAGAGCCTCAGCTTTCTTACCATTGATGGTAACCACCTGCCCATATTTTTTAGTGTTAGAGGGCAGGTAGCTTGCAGGGACCATCTCACTGTCTCCTAGTGAGACTAGGGTCATCTGAACAGGATCTCCACCCCCCGGGACCATCACTTCTTCTCCTAAGTGAACACTGGTCACTTGTCGGGGCGGAGCACCAGTGGGTGCTGGTTTTCCAAACAGGCGACACTTGGGGTCACTGGCTATGTGCCCCGGGTCACCACATTTGTAACAATTGAAGGGCCCCTTTGGAACAGGACGACCTGTCGGGGCCCCATTCTGCTTAGGGGGTGGGGGAGGCTGAGAACCTTTCTGCTGGTCCCCTTGGGGATTACTTTGGGGGCCTTTTTGGAACCCTTTCTGTTTTCCCTTGTCCCCCCCACTCTTCTGCTGGGGACCCTGCCCACCCTTGGCGGAGTCTCCCACTGGACCCTTGTGGACCCTGGTGCTGAGCCAGCGGTCCGCCTCCTCAGCAAGTTTCCTCGGGTTGGACAACTTGCTATCAATCAGGTGCTGGCGTAACTCAGGAAAACATTGATCAGACAAGTGCTCCCATGCAATTAAATCAAAGAGACTTTGAAAATCATTCACTTTGTTACCCTTCACCCAACCATCCAGTGCTCTGCAAAAAAAAGTCACAAACTCCACATACGTATTCCCAGGCCGCTTATTACACCCCCTAAACTTCTGCCTATACATTTCAGGGGTAAGCCCATACCTGGTCATTAAAGCTTCTTTCATATGGGGATAGGATCTCTGGTCTTCAGTGGGCAAATCTAGCAGGGTGTCCCTTCCTTCGCTAAGGAACCTTCCCCATAACCCCGCTCCCCAATCCCTCTCAGGGACCCGGTGGGAAAGCATGGCTACCTCATATGCCCTAAACCACTGTCCTATGTCATCCCCCTTAAAGAACTCTTTAACTACATCTTTGGGGATGTGCACTCTTGACTCTACCTGCACCGGCGTTGTGCTGCCACCAGAGGGAGGATGATCCAAGGCTTTCTCTTTTAGACTCATCTCCCTCATTTTCATATCAAACTCAAACTGGAGTTTTCTTTCTTCCAGAGCCATTTTTTTGCTTTCAAGCTCCATTTGGCCCTTCAAATTCAATTCTGCCATCTTGATCTCATGATCCCTGGTTGCCTGTCTGTCTGCCAGCTCCTCTGGCGACAGGCCTCTGCCAAAGCTAAGAACGCTGTCTGGTTTTTCCAGATTCACAGGATCCACAGGTGCACCCTGATCCTCAGGTGCCTTCCTAGATTCAATCCAGGCTCTCATGGCTTTGTAGAACTCGGGTTTGTTCTTGCATCCTGCGTGTGGAACCTTGAGTTTCCTGCAAAAATAACTCAACTGCTTCTTTGTGTAGTCATCCAGCTTTGATGCATCCCATTCTAGCTCCTGCGCACCAGAGGCTATGGACTCTCCTCCATCAATGCTGTTTGTGCCAGGCATGTTTGCAACACTAGGGATCTTCTTCTTTTAGCAAAATTAAAAATCAAAAAGTCTGTGGCTAAGTTACTGGACTGTAATCACTATGCAATGGTCAGTAGCTAAGGTAAAACACTGCAAATGTAAATTCGCGAATCCTCACCGCTGCGTCCAATGTAGGAAGGGGGAGTCTCTGGTTGGCGCAGTGCAACACTGGCGACAAGCAGGGCCTCTCTCTTCCCCGTCAGGGCTGAGGGTTACCTTCAAGACAACCTCTGCTTACCCTCTAGGTAGTGTGGCTTAAGCAGTCTTAGGCTAATCTCTGGGGCATGTAGGGTTAAACATTTGCAATATCATACCATCACAACCAACCCACCACACAATGACACCAAACTGTATTTGTGAAAATATATCTCTTTATATAAATCTCAAGCAGGCTTGTAAATACAGTCTTGGTTACTTTTTAAAAGCAGGTTCCAGTTACTCTTTTATCAATGTCACAGTTCTTTCTCAGCAATAAGCAATCTTTTGGGCCTTCTGCCCAGGTTCCCGCAAGGTTCAGTATTTTGTAGCGCCTCACTGCGTGTTCCGCTGTCTCCGCTCGTTTCAGAGAGGAGAACGGGCCCGGCCGGCTAAAGCTCACGCTTCCCGCGTGGGCCTCGTCGATCTGGCACAGTGCGAGCCTTGGTTGCAGGGGCGGCTCGCGCTGGGGAACAGGGAGCGCGGTGCGAGCTCAGGACGTAGGACGCTCACACCGCGAGGTCAAAGAACACAGTACCTTGGCTTTCTGGTAAGTCTTGGAGCGGACGGCTGTCCGGGGATCTGTCCCGCGTCGCGTTGTCTTCCTGGAGGGTGCGGCGGCCTGCGAGTCTCAGCGCAGGTAGCAGGGCACCCGGGATGACGGTGCTGATGCGGAGCAGGATTCTCCGGAGTCCGGCTCGCTCGTGCTGAAGGGGGAAGCTGCAGGCAGGCGGGGCTGAGGGGGGTGCACTCCACCGAGCGCGGGGCACAATTCCGGCACGGCTCCGCAGCGAGCCACTTCTAGCTGCGGGGGCCAGGGGGTCTCAGCGCCCAAGTCACGAGGGGCACAATCTTGGCAGTGCCGGTCTTTGCGGAGCAGCCTGTACCTCGGGGGTCACACAGGCGGCGATGCTTGGACCGGGCAGGTCCTCCCTTTCCGTTGCAAGGGCGGCTCAGCGCGGACAGTCACGGCGCTCGAACCAGCGCGGGGCTGATCCTTACTTTGTGGCTGGCACACGAACAGGCCACAGTCACGGTGGTCGGGGAAGGAGCACAGCTGCTCAAATTGTCAGAGAGCGTGGCAGCAGGCACAGCGCTCTCAACTCTCCTTTCCTTGGCGCTGTAGAGACACACAGCACACGCCAGCAGCAGCTTGTCTTCAGGGGGGTAGCGCTCACTGTTCCTGGAGCGCTGGTCAGGGGGCAAGTTCACAGCAAGCCCTTGGAGATCTTTCAGCAGAGTTTGGCACAAAGTTCAAATAAGCAAAAGTCTTTGGTAGTCTTTTCTTTCCTCTCCTTTGGCAGCAAGGCACCAGACACAGGCCAGAGTCAGCGCTCCTCCTTGTAGTCCTTCCAGGTCCTTCTCTTCGGGCAGAGTTTCTCTTGTAGCACAAACAGGATCTAATTTACAAGGAGCAGGGCTCCTACTTTTATACCCAGTTTCTTTTGTTCTAGCAAGCCAGGGGGGCCTCTGCATAACTGCTCCAGTCTCTGAGTACTTGTTGTGGGTACTTGTGACTTCTGCATTCAGTGTGAGGGCAGGCACATCAGCCGCTCCCCAGGGGGGCGGAGCCGGCATTGAGAGGGCAGGAGTGGCCTGAGCACTTTGTTTACAAGCTTCGGTCCTTCCTGGGCCAGGTGCAGGCTGAGTCATCAGTCGCTCCCCAGGAGGGCGGAGCCAGCATTGTGGTGGCAGGGGCACAGCCTGATGCATCATTCAGGGGAAACTCCCACCACCCATTAAGGGGTCCTCCTGCTAATCACTACCTGTCAACTCCCAGCCCTGTCACTCACACACACCAGACAGTCAGATCCACATCCAAGCAGAGGCGGGCTGAAATGGTTAGGCAAGCAAATGCTAACTTTCTAAAAGTAGCATTTGCAAACACAGGATATTAAAATAAACTTTACTAAAAGAAGTATTTTATTATTCTGAGTTCAGGCATACTAAACATGAATTTCTACCTTGTTCCCTGAGCCTGCTGGGATTATAGAGTGTAATAATTCCAGCAGCCCATCTGGCCTAGAAGGGAACAGGTAGCCTTACAATAGTGAAAAACGAGTTTGGCAGTAATTCACTATTAGAACATGCCACGCACATCAGGGCATGTTCTACCTTATACTTACAATGCACCCTGCCCTCAGGCCTACTATAGGGGTGACTAATATGAAGTTTTAAGGGAAGGTTTAGGGGCTGGCAAGTGTGTGCACTTGCCCAGCCAGGGTGACAGTACCAGACTGCACGCAGGTTCTGCAATGGCAGACCCTAGACACATTTTAAGGCTGCTTCTGTGGGTGGCGCAACCAGCGCTGCAGGCCCACTAGCAGTATTGGCATTCACAAGCCCTGGCACTCCTAGTGCACTTTACTAGGGACTAACAGTAAATCCAATGAACCAATCATGGACATCAATCACATGTACACTTTACAGTAGGGAGCACTTGCACTGCGGCACGGGTTGGCCGTGGCGCAGTGCCCTGAGTAGCAGACACCAGCAAAACATTTGAGGCACAACAGCAAAAAGTGGAAGGGAAACTCACGCCAAGGTGCCAGGTCTAACATCTGCTGATCGGACAGGGCAAAGAATGTCCGGCAGGATTTGGTCTGGGGTGACAAGGTGGCGTCGGACCGCCGTTACACTGGCCCCGGTGTCGCGGAGGGCTTCCGCCCGGCGGCCATTAATGTTGACCCACTGACTGTACTTCTGCGTGTTGGCAGGAAGGGGGGCCCGCGGAACCATCTCTCTCTCCCCCAAGCAGACCAGCGCCATGGCGGCTGGTGCCCACTCAGAGGGGTCGGTCTCGTACTCTTCTTGGTCTTCCGGGATTAGTTCTTCCCCTAGGGCGGCCGCTGCGACCTGGCGGGGGGTAGTGTTCGGATTCTTTGGGCAGTTGGGATCACTGGCGTAGTGGCCGGGTCGCTGGCATCTGTGGCACATAACGTTGGCCCGGAAACCGGCCCGGATGGCTGGGCTCCCTCGGCCGACCGGGGTCGAGGGGCTGCTTGTGGGTGACAAGGGGCCGGGGTCTCTCCCCCAACCCTGGCCTCCTCCTCCTCCTCCCCGGGGGCGATGGGGCCCGGGGTATGGTCTGGATGATTCGCTGGGTCCGTTCCGGCCAACTCGGGTGCTTTCCCACCGGTCGGCTTCGGCGGCGAGTTGCCGAGGTTCGGTTAGTTTACTGTCCAAGAGGTGTTGCCGGAGTTCCACGAAACAGTTGTTAGACAGGTGCTCCCATATGATAAGGTCAAAAAGTTGTTCGTAGGTGGTCACTTTGTTGCCCTTGATCCACCCTTCGAAGGCTCGACTAAAGAAGTTCACGTACTCCACCCAGGTTGTACCCGGAATCCGCTTGCAGTCGCGGAACCGCTGGCGGTACATCTCGGGTGTGAGCCCGTATCGAGTGAGGAGGGCGGCCTTCATGTGGTCGTAGGATGTCATCAGATGGTCCGGGAGTTGCAGCAGGGCGTCCCGCCCTTCGTTGACAAACCTCCCCCATAACCCGGCTCCCCAGTCGCCCCGTGGAATCCGGTGGGAGGTCATGGCCACCTCATAGGCTTTAAACCACTGCTGTATATCATCGTTCTTGTGGTATTCCCGGATGACATCTTTGGGGATGTGAACCTTGGGCTCAGTAGAGGCAGGCAGGGTCGGTCGTTCGGGGAACCCGAGTTCTTTATTCTGTTTCTGGATTTCCAGTTCCTTGAGGTTGCGCTCATGTTCGTACGCTAGTTTCTTTTCCTCTAGCTCTCTCTGTTTTTGCTTCTCTTCTCGCTCCTCTCGGAGCCGTAAGTGTTCCAGAGTTATTTTTTGTTCCGCCAGCTTGAGTTCTCCATCCAAGCGAAGTCGGGCCAGTTCTAATTCGTGGAGTCTGCTTTTTTCTCTTTCTCGGATCTCTTCCAGGGAGAGACCCGCTCTTCTTTCTTCAGTTGGTGCGGGGCTCGTCTCGGTTGTTCGTGTTCGGGGTACGGCCGTACCCGTTTCTGCCCAAGCTTCTAGGGCTCGTTTGAAGTCTTCCTTTGTGCTAAGACCTGTGGTTGGAAGGCCAAGTTCTATGCAATATTGCTTCAGTTCCCGGTGGTTGTAGTCTTCCAATTTTTCCATCTGGAATGTTTCCTTTGTTCCGCTCTCTGTTGTCATGGTGGTTGTGTGTCGTGGGGCGAGTGACTTTCTGTACGATTATGCGTAGGTTCGGATCCCGTCGCTGGCCACCAATGTTAGACGGGGACTCTGAGGGTCGGCCGAATACTGAGGGAGAGGTCCCCGATGAGGGCCGTCTCCGGCGATCGTACAGACAAGTCACCTCCCTCCCCACAAATAGGCACCACACCAGGTCGAGTTCAATGCTTTATATAAGGTACGTAAGGCAAGGGTAGTAGCGATACAGGATATCTCGGACCGGAGGGTCCTCTCACTTCTAGTCTCTGTAAGGAAAAGGGGGTAGCGGGACAGTCTTGGTACCGGGTCGGTACAGGGGGTGGCAAGAGGCGAGCTCACAATCCTCGAGCTGGAGAGTCTGTGAGCCGGGCCGCGGCAGCGCCAGCAGGCCAAGGCGATGGTGCCACGAGGCAGAGGGCCGCGGCAGCGCCAGCAGGCCAAGTCGATGGTTTCACGAGGCAGAGGGCCGCGGCAGCGCCAGCAGGCCAAGACGATGGTTTCACGAGGCAGAGGGCCGCGGCAGCGCCAGCAGGCCAAGACGATGGTTTCACGAGGCAGAGGGCCGCGGCAGCGCCAGCAGGCCAAGACGATGGTTTCACGAGGCAGAGGGCCGCGGCAGCGCCAGCAGGCCAGTCACGGATGAGTTCTTCTCGGGTCTCTCGACTCCAGGATACAACTGCCCTCCTGGTCCGGCCCTGCCCCAGTTATATGTCTGGACCCCTTTGATGTCCGGACCCTCGCGCCTGGGGGGCCGGGAGGTCCGGGATGAGGGAGTCCAGACACCCAGCAGGGGGGTGGAGCCAGCGCCCAGGGCGGCCTGGGGTGATCGACACCTGGCGGAGGAGAGCCGTTGACGATTCCTTCTCCCATTGACTAGCCAAGTGGTCACTCTGCCTCCTGGGCGGAGGTTGGTGCCTCGATGTCGGGGCCGGCCGGGCCCAGGGTTAGGGTCGAGTTGAGGCCACGCGGCCTCGTGCTGTAGTACCCAAAATGGCGGCTGGGCCGAGGCCGGGGTGTGGATGGTGACCCGGGCCAGCTGGGTCCGGGGCTGGTGTCTTGTGGTGGAGGGATTGCAGGGTACTTCGGGTGGTCGCCGGGGACCCTGGTTGGGGATTCAGGGAGAGCCAGGGTCCGGGTCCCGTTGCGGGGAGGGGGGACAGCCCGACCATGCGGCCTGTCCAACACTCTTGCCACCCCCTTTACCGATCCGGTACCAAGACTGTCCCGCTACCCCCTTTCCCTACAGAGACTAGAATTGAGGGGACCCTCGAGTCCTGAATCTCCTGTATCGCTGATAGCCTTACCACAAGAACCCTATATAAAGAGTGTTGTTCTCATCCTTGTGTGGTGTCTATCTGTGGGGAGGGAAGTGACTTGTCTGTACGATCGCCGGAGACGGCCCTCATCGGAGGCCTCTCCCCCAGTACTCGGCCGACCCTCCGGGTCCCCGTCTAACATTGGTGGCCAGCGGCGCGATCCGAACCAAAGCATAATCATACAGAGAGTAACTCGCCCCACGACACACAACCACCATGACGACAAAAGAGAGTGGAACAACGGAAAAATTCCAGATGGAAAAGCTGGAAGAATACAACCACAGAGAACTGAAACAATTCTGCATAGAACTAGGCATTTCAACCACAGGACTGAGCACGAAAGAGGACTTCAAACGAGCCCTAGAATCTTGGGCGGAGACGGGTACGACCATACCCCGAACACGAAGCCCCGAGACACCCGGAACGAGCCCCCCGCCGATGGAAGAAAGAAGATCGGGTCTCTCTCCAGAAGAGGTCCGAGAACGGGAAAAAAGCAGGCTCCATGAATTGGAACTGGCGCGACTTCGCTTAGATGGAGAACTCAAACTGGCGGAACAAAAAATAACGTTGGAACACTTACGGCTCCAAGAGGAGCGGGAAGAGAAACAAAGGCAGAGAGAGCTAGAAGAGAAGAAGCTAGCCTACGAACATGAGCGCAACCTCAAAGAACTAGAGATTCGGAAGCAGAACAAGGAGCTCTGCACTCCGTATGCACTCTGCACTCTGCACTCCCTATGCACTCTGCACTCCCTATGCACTCTGCACTCCCTATGCACTCTGCACTCTGCCCTCCCTATGCACTCTGCACTCCCTATGCTCTCTGCTCTCTGCACTCCCTATGCACTCTGCACTCCCTATGCACTCTGCACTCTGCACTCCCTATGCACTCTGCACTCTGCACTCCCTATGCACTCTGCACTCCCTATGCACTCTGCACTCCCTATGCACTCTGCACTCCCTATGCACTCTGCACTCCCTATGCACTCTGCACTCTGCACTCCCTATGCACTCTGCACTCCCTATGCACTCTGCACTCTGCACTCCCTATGCACTCTGCACTCCCTATGCACTCTGCACTCTGCACTCCCTATGCACTCTGCACTCCCTATGCACTCTGCAATCCCTATGCACTCTGCACTCCCTATGCACTCTGCACTCCCTATGCACTCTGCACTCTGCATTCCCTATGCACTCTGCACTCCCTATGCACTCTGCACTCTCTATGCACTCTGCCCTCCCTATGCACTCTGCCCTCCCTATGCACTCTGCCCTCCCTATGCACTCTGCACTCCCTATGCACTCTGCACTCTGCACTCTGTATGCACTCTGCACTCTGCACTCCCTATGCACTCTGCACTCTGCACTCCCTATGCACTCTGCACTCCCTATGCACTCTGCACTCCCTATGCACTCTGCACTCCCTATGCACTCTGCACTCTGCACTCCCTGTGCACTCTGCACTCTGCACTCCCTATGCACTCTGCACTCTGCACTCCCTATGTACTCTGCACTCTGCACTCCCTATGCACTCTGCACTCCCTATGCACTCTGCACTCTGCACTCCCTATGCACTCTGCACTCCCTATGCACTCTGCACTCTGCACTCCCTATGCACTCTGCACTCCCTATGCACTCTGCACTCCCTATGCACTCTGCACTCCCTATGCACTCTGCACTCTGCACTCCCTATGCACTCTGCACTCCCTATGCACTCTGCAATCCCTATGCACTCTGCACTCCCTATGCACTCTGCACTCTGCACTCCCTATGCACTCTGCACTCTGCACTCTGCACTCCCTATGCACTCTGCACTCCCTATGCACTCTGCACTCCCTATGCACTCCCTATGCACTCTGCACTCCCTATGCACTCTGCACTCTGCACTCCCTATGCACTCTGCACTCCCTATGCACTCTGCACTCTGCACTCCCTATGCACTCTGCACTCCCTATGCACTCTGCACTCCCTATGCACTCTGCACCCCCTATGCACTCTGCACTCCCTATGCACTCTGCCCTCCCTGTGCACTCTGCACTCCCTATGCACTCTGCACTCTGCACTCCCTATGCACTCTGCACTCCCTATGCACTCCCTATGCACTCTGCACTGCCTATGCACTCTGCACTCCCTATGCACTCTGCCCTCCCTATGCACTCTGCACTCCCTATGCACTCTGCACTCTGCACTCCCTATGCACTCTGCACTCCCTATGCACTCTGCACTCCCTATGCACTCTGCACTCTGCACTCCCTATGCACTCTGCACTCCCTATGCACTCTGCACTCCCTATGCACTCTGCACTCCCTATGCACTCTGCACTCCCTATGCACTCTGCCCTCCCTATGCACTCTGCCCTCCCTATGCACTCTGCCCTCCCTATGCACTCTGCACTCCCTATGCACTCTGCACTCTGCACTCCCTATGCACTCTGCACCCCCTATGCACTCTGCACTCCCTATGCACTCTGCACTCCCTATGCACTCTGCACTCTGCACTCCCTATGCACTATGCACTCCCTATGCACTCTGCACTCTGCACTCCATATGCACTCTGCACTCCCTATGCACTCTGCACTCTGCACTCCCTATGCACTCTGCACTCCCTATGCACTCCCTATGCACTCTGCACTCCCTATGCACTATGCACTCCCTATGCACTCTGCACTCTGCACTCCATATGCACTCTGCACTCCCTATGCACTCTGCACTCTGCACTCCCTATGCACTCTGCACTCCCTATGCACTCCCTATGCACTCTGCACTCCCTATGCACTCTGCACTCTGCACTCCCTATGCACTCTGCACTCCCTATGCACTCTGCACTCTGCACTCCCTATGAACTCTGCACTCCCTATGCACTCTGCACTCCCTATGCACTCTGCACTCCCTATGCACTCTGCACTCCCTATGCACTCTGCCCTCCCTATGCACTCTGCACTCCCTATGCACTCTGCACTCTGCACTCCCTATGCACTCTGCACTCCCTATGCACTCTGCACTCCCTATGCACTCTGCACTCTGCACTCCCTATGCACTCTGCACTCCCTATGCACTCTGCACTCCCTATGCACTCTGCACTCCCTATGCACTCTGCACTCCCTACGCACTCTGCACTCCCTATGCACTCTGCCCTCCCTATGCACTCCCTATGCACTCTGCACTGCCTATGCACTCTGCACTCCCTATGCACTCTGCCCTCCCTATGCACTCTGCACTCCCTATGCACTCTGCACTCTGCACTCCCTATGCACTCTGCACTCCCTATGCACTCTGCACTCCCTATGCACTCTGCACTCTGCACTCCCTATGCACTCTGCAGTCCCTATGCACTCTGCACTCCCTATGCACTCTGCACTCCCTATGCACTCTGCACTCCCTATGCACTCTGCCCTCCCTATGCACTCTGCCCTCCCTATGCACTCTGCCCTCCCTATGCACTCTGCACTCCCTATGCACTCTGCACTCTGCACTCCCTATGCACTCTGCACCCCCTATGCACTCTGCACTCCCTATGCACTCTGCACTCCCTATGCACTCTGCACTCTGCACTCCCTATGCACTATGCACTCCCTATGCACTCTGCACTCTGCACTCCATATGCACTCTGCACTCCCTATGCACTCTGCACTCTGCACTCCCTATGCACTCTGCACTCCCTATGCACTCCCTATGCACTCTGCACTCCCTATGCACTATGCACTCCCTATGCACTCTGCACTCTGCACTCCATATGCACTCTGCACTCCCTATGCACTCTGCACTCTGCACTCCCTATGCACTCTGCACTCCCTATGCACTCCCTATGCACTCTGCACTCCCTATGCACTCTGCACTCTGCACTCCCTATGCACTCTGCACTCCCTATGCACTCTGCACTCTGCACTCCCTATGAACTCTGCACTCCCTATGCACTCTGCACTCCCTATGCACTCTGCACTCCCTATGCACTCTGCACTCCCTATGCACTCTGCCCTCCCTATGCACTCTGCACTCCCTATGCACTCTGCACTCTGCACTCCCTATGCACTCTGCACTCCCTATGCACTCTGCACTCCCTATGCACTCTGCACTCTGCACTCCCTATGCACTCTGCACTCCCTATGCACTCTGCACTCCCTATGCACTCTGCACTCCCTATGCACTCTGCACTCCCTACGCACTCTGCACTCCCTATGCACTCTGCCCTCCCTATGCACTCTGCCCTCCCTATGCACTCTGCCCTCCCTATGCACTCTGCACTCCCTATGCACTCTGCACTCTGCACTCTGTATGCACTCTGCACTCTGCACTCCCTATGCACTCTGCACTCCCTATGCACTCTGCACTCCCTATGCACTCTGCACTCTGTACTCCCTATGCACTCTGCACTCTGCACTCCCTATGCACTCTGCACTCTGCACTCCCTATGCACTCTGCACTCCCTATGCACTCTGCACTCTGCACTCCCTATGCACTCTGCACTCCCTATGCACTCTGCACTCTGCACTCCCTATGAACTCTGCACTCCCTATGCACTCTGCACTCCCTATGCACTCTGCACTCTGCCCTCCCTATGCACTATGCACTCTGCACTCCCTATGCACTCTGCACTCTGCACTCCATATGCACTCTGCACTCCCTATGCACTCTGCACTCCCCATGCACTCTGCACTCCCTATGCACTCTGCACTCCCTATGCACTCTGCACTCCCTATGCACTCTGCACTCTGCACTCCCTATGCACTCTGCACTCCCTATGCACTCTGCACTCCCTATGCACTCTGCACTCCCTATGCACTCTGCACTCCCTATGCACTCTACACTCCCTATGCACTCTGCACTCCCTATGCACTCTGCACTCCCTATGCACTCTGCACTCCCTATGCACTCTGCACTCCCTATGCACTCCCTATGCACTCTGCACTCCCTATGCACTCTGCACTCTGCACTCCCTATGCACTCTGCACATCCTATGCACTCTGCACTCTGCACTCCCTATGCACTCTGCACTCCCTATGCACTCTGCACTCCCTATGCACTCTGCACTCCCTATGCACTCTGCACTCCCTATGCACTCTGCACTCTGCACACCCTATGCACTCTGCACTCCCTATGCACTCTGCACTCCCTATGCACTCTGCACTCCCTATGCACTCTGCACTCTGCACTCCCTATGCACTCTGCACTCTGCACTCCCTATGCACTCTGCACTCCCTATGCACTCTGCACTCCCTATGCACTCTGCACTCCCTATGCACTGTGCACTCCCTATGCACTCTGCCCTCCCTATGCACTCTGCCCTCCCTATGCACTCTGCACTCTGCACTCCCTATGCACTCTGCACTCTGCACTCTGTTTGCACTCTGCACTCCCTATGCACTCTGCACTCCCTATGCACTCTGATTTCTGCACTCCCTATGCACTCTGCACTCCCTATGCACTCTGCACTCTGCACTCCCTATGCACTCTGCACTCTGCACTCTGCACTCTGCAGTCCCTATGCACTCTGCACTCTGCACTCCCTATGCACTCTGCACTCCCTATGCACTCTGCACTCCCTATGCACTCTGCACTCCCTATGCACTCTGCACTCCCTATGCACTCTGCACTCCCTATGCACTCTGCACTCTGCACTCTGCACTCCCTATGCACTCTGCACTCCCTATGCACTCTGCACTCCCTATGCACTCTGCACTCCCTATGCACTCTGCACTCCCTATGCACTCTGCACTCCCTATGCACTCTGCACTCCCTATGCACTCTGCACTCCCTATGCACTCTGCACTCTGCACTCCCTATGTACTCTGCACTCCCTATGCACTCTGCACTCCCTATGCAATCTGCACTCCCTTTGCACTCTGCACTCCCTATGCACTCTGCACTCTGCACTCCCTATGCACTCTGCACTCCCTATGCACTCTGCACTCCCTATGCACTCTGCACTCTGCACTCCCTATGCACTCTGCACTCCCTATGCACTCTGCACTCCCTATGCACTCTGCACTCCCTATGCACTCTGCACTCTGCACTCCCTATGCACTCTGCACTCCCTATGCACTCTGCACTCCCTATGCACTCTGTACTCTGCACTCCCTATGCACTCTGCACTCCATATGCACTCTGCACTCCCTCTGCACTCCCTATGCACTCTGCACTCCCTATGCACTCTGCACTCTGCATTCCCTATGCACTCTGCCCTCCCTATGCACTCAGCACTCCCTATGCACTCTGCACTCCCTATGCACTCTGCACTCCCTATGCACTCTGCACTCTGCACTCCCTATGCACTCTGCACTCCCTATGCACGCTGCACTCCCTATGCACTCCGCACTCCCTATGCACTCTGCACTCCCTATGCACTCTGCACTCCCTATGCACTTTGCACTCCCTATGCACTCTGCACTCCCTATGCACTCTGCACTCTGCACTCTCTATGCACTCTGCACTCCCTATGCACTCTGCACTCCCTATGCACTCTGCACTCTGCACTCCCTATGCACTCTGCACTCCCTATGCACCCTGCACTCTGCACTCCCTATGCACTCTGCACTCCCTATGCACTCTGCACTCCCTATGCACTCTGCACTCCCTATGCACTCTGCACTCTGCACTCCCTATGCACTCTGCACTCCCTATGCACTCTGCACTCTGCACTCCCTATGCACTCTGCCCTCCCTATGCACTCTGCCCTCCCCATGCACTCTGCACTCTGCACTCCCTATGCACTCTGCACTCTGCACTCCGTATGCACTCTGCACTCCCTATGCACTCTGCACTCCCTATGCACTCTGCACTCCCTATGCACTCTGCTTTCTGCACTCCCTATGCACTCTGCACTCTGCACTCCCTATGCACTCTGCACTCTGCACTCCCTATGCACTCTGCACTCTGCACTCCCTATGCACTCTGCACTCTGCAATCCCTATGCACTCTGCACTCCCTATGCACTCTGCACTCCCTATGCACTCTGCACTCCCTATGCACTCTGCACTCTGCACTCCCTATGCACTCTGCACTCTGCACTCCCAATGCACTCTGCACTCCCTATGCACTCTGCACTCTGCACTCCCTATGCACTCTACACTCTGCACTCCCTATGCACTCTGCACTCTGCACTCCCTATGCACTCTGCACTTCCTATGCACTCTGCACCCCTATGCACTCCCTATGCACTCTGCACTCCCTATGCACTCTGCACTCTGCACTCCCTATGCACTCTGCACTCCCTATGCACTCTGCACTCTGCACTCCCTATGCACTTTGCACTCCCTATGCACTCTGCACTCCCTATGCACTCTGCACTCCCTATGCACTCTGCACTCCCTATGCACTCTGCACTCCCTATGCACTCTGCACTCCCTATGCACTCTGCACTCCATATGCACTCGGCACTCTGCACTCCCTATGCACTCTGCACTCCCTATGCACTCTGCACTCCCTATGCACTCTGCACTCTGCACTCCCTATGCACTCTGCACTCCCTATGCACTCTGCACTCCCTATGCACTCTGCACTCTGCACTCCCTATGCACTCTGCACTCCCTATGCACTCTGCACTCTGCACTCCCTATGCACTCTGCACTCCCTATGCACTCTGCACTCCCTATGCACTCTGCTTTCTGCACTCCCTATGCACTCTGCACTCTGCACTCCCTATGCACTCTGCACTCTGCACTCCCTATGCATTCTGCACTCTGCACTCCCTATGCACTCTGCACTCTGCACTCCCTATGCACTCTGCACTCTGCAATCCCTATGCACTCTGCACTCCCTATGCACTCTGCACTCCCTATGCACTCTGCACTCCCTATGCACTCTGCACTCTGCACTCCCTATGCACTCTGCACTCTGCACTCCCAATGCACTCTGCACTCTGCACTCCCTATGCACTCTGCACTCTGCACTCCCTATGCACTCTACACTCTGCACTCCCTATGCACTCTGCACTCTGCACTCCCTATGCACTCTGCACTTCCTATGCACTCTGCACCACTATGCACTCCCTATGCACTCTGCACTCCCTATGCACTCTGCACTCTGCACTCCCTATGCACTCTGCACTCCCTATGCACTCTGCACTCTGCACTCCCTATGCACTTTGCACTCCCTATGCACTCTGCACTCCCTATGCACTCTGCACTCCCTATGCACTCTGCACTCCCTATGCACTCTGCACTCCATATGCACTCGGCACTCTGCACTCCTGTAAGAAATGGAACCCCCCGGCCGGCCAGGGCTTGCGCCACAGCCAGTCAGAGACCGCCACTCCTATATAAAGTCGACCCCTGCTCGCCCTCTAGGTAACGCGGCGCGGGCAGTCAGGCCTATCTCGGAGGACATGTGTGAAGCATTTGCGCACGCACCCACCAACAGCAACATCCCAGGCCTCCCACAAAAGGAACTCCACACGAAGTATATATGAAAATAGTCTTTGTATTAGACAGGACACATAGGAACATACACTTTACAAGGGGTTCAAGGCACGGCAGGGGTTACCAGGGAAAAGGTACAGGGCAGGGCCAAGGGACCACTGCCAGTGGTACGCATCTGATGGAACTGGCATTAGAACACATATCTCCTGGGAGCTTCCTAGAACTAGCAGTAGACTCACTCTGACCAGGGATCACATACATGAGACATTGGGTACTCAGGCTGGAAGGGACAAGGTACATAACACAACAGAGGCCCCCATCAGCAGGGCTACACATAGTCAATCAGCAGGGCAACACATAGTAATCCTCAGCATCACATGCATATTAGTCCGTAGCACCCCCTAGGCCAGATGACCATCCTGGGGCAGGGGCGCCTTAGAGTCTCGGTGTCCAAAGGGGCCTGAAAGGGCCCGGGCAAACCTAAACGTGGCAGCGGCCCACGAAGTGCTGGGCCGCTGAGGGACTTGGCGGAGCCTTGCCGGCTCAGGGGGACAGGAGGGCGATGGTGGAGCCTCTCGGGGCTCAGAGAAACAGGGGAGCACGTGGTGGAGCCTCTCGGGGCTCAGGGAAACAGGGGGGCACGTGGTGGAGCCTCGCGGGGCTCAGGGAGACAACTGTGGGCAGGCGGGGCCCCCCTCGGGGGACCCGACATCAATGGCGGCCCCTCGGGCCATGAGGGAGCCTCTCGGGGCCCAGGCAGGGTCGGGGGCACGTGGTGGAGCCTCCTCGGGCTCAGGGGCTATCTGGGTGGAGCCTCGCGGGCTCGGGGGACCAAACAGGTAGAGGGAGCCTCTCGGGGCTCAGGGGGGCAAGGTATGGCCAGGCGGGGTCCCCCCTCGGGGGACCCGGCGTTACTGGGGGCCCCGGGGGCCTCTGAGCACACTCGGGCTCGCGCTGGAGGGGAGGGGCGGCCACCGGCAATGTGGCCCGATGCCCCGCCTCCCCTCCGGCATTACTCACCGGTCGCCGAGCGCGCCGGTCTCTCTCCGCTCTCCGGGGCTCCCTCTCGCTCCTGGGGGCCCCGGGGGGAAGTCGCGGCGGTCCTGGGGTCAAGCAGGGGCGCGGAGTAGGCTCCCGCTGCCCCCTGCATTACTCGGCTCTTCGTTCCTCGCCTCCACAGCTTCCCGGGCCGGCGTCCAATCACAGCGCGGCCCGGGGAGACGTCAGGAGCCAAGCCCGGGCCGCCATCCAATCACAGCGCGGCCCGGGGGAGGGCTTCACGGAGGGGTCCCGGGCCGGCGGCGGTGACTTGGGGGGAATTGACGAGGGTCAGGCCCCCTCGGGAATGGGGCAGTAGCGAGGTAGGCACTCGCTGGGGGTGTAGAACCCCGCAGAACAGGGCAAAGGCCGGGTAGCACCGGCGGGTGGACGGAAGCGCTCCCAGCGCTAGAAACACGGGCAAAGCGCTCCAAAGCGCTAGGAGACAGAGTGAAGCGCTCCAAGCGCTAGGGGTCGGAGGAAAACGCTCCCAAGCGCTAGAGGAGGGATAGCAAAGTCCATGGGAGAGTCCAGGACCTCAGGAGGAGTACAGCAGCTCCTAGGAGGGGCAGAGGCCCAACAGCAGTTCAGGAGCAGGGCAGGGCCCAGGGAGGCCAGCCAACCCTGAGCCCACGCAGCAGCAGCCCCTGGCAGGGTTCCAGTCAGGAGAAGCAGGAAGAGAGAAGAGAGAGAGAAAAGGGCCCACCCTCCTTTTATACAGGAGCTCCCTTTGTCTCCAAAAGGGGCAGGCAGGGAGAGAACCAGCTGGAACTGGTTATAAGGAATTTCTTGGTGCTGGCCAGGCCAGGGACACTGGACGCACCCCCGGGGGGTGGGGCCAGCCTGGTGGGGGAAGGCCCAGCCGGCTTCAGCCAATCACGCGCCAGCACACCTACTGCACACACACACACCAAGGTCTAGAAGGGGCCCTTCCCTTCTAGCCACACGCATGCCACATATGTCATCTTGTAGCATTCAACCTCACGAGCGCACACATACCAAACACGGCCCGGCCCGCCCCACGCATCGGGAACTGCCAGAGCCACATACATCCCCCATGCATTCCTATGGGCGGCAGGTCTCTCTCACCACGCACACACTCAGGAGGGGACTCACCATCCCCCGGTCACATATACTAAGCACAACTTCAGGGATGGACCTGCCAGACGGGCCAAGTCCAACACATGCCCCCCCCAGCCCAAACGCAGGGGAGACCAATCACTACCGGGATGGACTTCCCTGCTGCAGGGCGGTAGGACGTGGACGCGGCCCGCAGTGCCGGACCAATAAACATATCCATATTAAAAATAATAAAAGTTAAAACAAAAAAAAAAAAAAAAAAAAAAAATGAAGACATAGGTCCAACCAGGCTACCCACCTGGTACTCCTTAGTTGCCCATGACTAGGACCAGGCCCTAAGCCATCCAGATACCACTGGTCCCTGCTAATCCGAAGTGGGGGGGCGGTACCCCTGGCCCCCAACAGCCATTCTCCACTCCCTTTCTCAGTGTAGCCACGACTACCACGGTTCCTTCCACCTAGGGTCCGCACCCTCAGGTTTACCAGAGGTCACGGGCAAGAATGCCCCACCCTACCTCTACTTCTGAGGTTCCGCGTTCTCCCAGGAGAAACACCCTCAGAACACACCTTCCTACCAGTCTTGGAACTTCCTCCCTCCACTGGTCTTCCACCTGGGAACTAAGCGTTCAGCTCTCCCCAAGGCAAGCCGCGGCCGAGCCAGCAGGTCTTCCTTGTCCGGGATACAACTTAACATGAATTCCGCCAGGGCGACACCTGACACCTACAACACCACAAGATGAGCCGCGGCAGCGCCAGCAGGTCTCAGTACAACACAACACAAGATGAGCCGCGGCAGCGCCAGCAGGTCTCAGTACAATGAACACAACAAGATGAGCCGCGGCAGCGCCAGCAGGTCTCAGTACAACGCAACCTAAATTCAGCCAGGGCGACACCTGACACCTAGAACACAACACAATGAGCCGCGGCAGCGCCAGCAGGTCTCAGTACAACGAACACAGCAAGATGAGCCGCGGCAGCGCCAGCAGGTCTCAGTACAACGCAACCTAAATTCAGCCAGGGCGACACCTGACACCTAGAACACAACAAGATGAGCCGCGGCAGCGCCAGCAGGTCTCAGTACAACGCAACCTAAATTCAGCCAGGGCGACACCTGACACCTAGAACACAACACGATGAGCCGCGGCAGCGCCAGCAGGTCTCAGTACAACGAACACAACAAGATGAGCCGCGGCAGCGCCAGCAGGTCTCAGTACAACGCAACCTAAATTCAGCCAGGGCGACACCTGACACCTAGAACACAACAAGATGAGCCGCGGCAGCGCCAGCAGGTCTCAGTGCAACGAACACAACAAGATGAGCCGCGGCAGCGCCAGCAGGTCTCAGTACAACGCAACCTAATTCAGCCAGGGCGACACCTGACGCCTAAAACACAACCGGCGGGGTAAGGGGACTTGATGCATCCAACACATTCAGCGGGGTAAGGAAGGACATTATTATCGTTGATTCAGCAAGCTCCCCCTCCCAGGGAACTTACACCCCATTACTCAGCACACCTCAACATTCATCCACACATCGTCCCTTAGACTGGTAAGACAGTTTTCTACCGCCCAGATTCCTCAACCTGACCCTGGTGGCACAGGTACCATTACTCTAGGGGAGGGACAAGGATCATACACATTTGAACACAGCTACGCAGACACCACTGGATCCCACCCTTCTGGGAATCCAGAAAACCATATTGTACTAGGGAGAGGATTTACCCTCCCAAGCTAGGGGCAACTAACTAACAGGGTACACAGACACTGTTTCTACAGAACAGACATTTCCATTGATCATTAAACATTTCCATAGGGTAGACATTTTTAGCAACCTGACCTGACCCCATGTGGGGCATGTATCATTACTCCAGGGAAGGAACAGGGACCATACACATTGAACACAATTACGCTGCCACCACTGGATCCCACCCTTCTGGTGAATCCAGAAAACACATCGCACTAGGGGGTTGATCTACCCTCCCGGGCTAGGGTCACCTAACCAGAACACATTTTTCACAGAACGGACATTTAAGTAACCTCCTAAAAACAATAATCTCCTTTCTTTGCGACCAGTTACAATACAGAGTTTTTGTAGGGAGGCCAGTTATCGTTGTGGTACTTGCGCAAACACCAGTCCGGATCCCACCGCTAGCCGCCAGTGTAAGAAATGGAACCCCCCGGCCGGCCAGGGCTTGCGCCACAGCCAGTCAGAGACCGCCACTCCTATATAAAGTCGACCCCTGCTCGCCCTCTAGGTAACGCGGCGCGGGCAGTCAGGCCTATCTCGGAGGACATGTGTGAAGCATTTGCGCACGCACCCACCAACAGCAACATCCCAGGCCTCCCACAAAAGGAACTCCACACGAAGTATATATGAAAATAGTCTTTGTATTAGACAGGACACATAGGAACATACACTTTACAAGGGGTTCAAGGCACGGCAGGGGTTACCAGGGAAAAGGTACAGGGCAGGGCCAAGGGACCACTGCCAGTGGTACGCATCTGATGGAACTGGCATTAGAACACATATCTCCTGGGAGCTTCCTAGAACTAGCAGTAGACTCACTCTGACCAGGGATCACATACATGAGACATTGGGTACTCAGGCTGGAAGGGACAAGGTACATAACACAACAGAGGCCCCCATCAGCAGGGCTACACATAGTCAATCAGCAGGGCAACACATAGTAATCCTCAGCATCACATGCATATTAGTCCGTAGCACCCCCTAGGCCAGATGACCATCCTGGGGCAGGGGCGCCTTAGAGTCTCGGTGTCCAAAGGGGCCTGAAAGGGCCCGGGCAAACCTAAACGTGGCAGCGGCCCACGAAGTGCTGGGCCGCTGAGGGACTTGGCGGAGCCTTGCCGGCTCAGGGGGACAGGAGGGCGATGGTGGAGCCTCTCGGGGCTCAGAGAAACAGGGGAGCACGTGGTGGAGCCTCTCGGGGCTCAGGGAAACAGGGGGGCACGTGGTGGAGCCTCGCGGGGCTCAGGGAGACAACTGTGGGCAGGCGGGGCCCCCCTCGGGGGACCCGACATCAATGGCGGCCCCTCGGGCCATGAGGGAGCCTCTCGGGGCCCAGGCAGGGTCGGGGGCACGTGGTGGAGCCTCCTCGGGCTCTGGGGCTATCTGGGTGGAGCCTCGCGGGCTCGGGGGACCAAACAGGTAGAGGGAGCCTCTCGGGGCTCAGGGGGGCAAGGTATGGCCAGGCGGGGTCCCCCCTCGGGGGACCCGGCGTTACTGGGGGCCCCGGGGGCCTCTGAGCACACTCGGGCTCGCGCTGGAGGGGAGGGGCGGCCCCCGGCAATGTGGCCCGATGCCCCACCTCCCCTCCGGCATTACTCACCGGTCGCCGAGCGCGCCGGTCTCTCTCCGCTCTCCGGGGCTCCCTCTCGCTCCTGGGGGCCCCGGGGGGAAGTCGCGGCGGTCCTGGGGTCAAGCAGGGGCGCGGAGTAGGCTCCCGCTGCCCCCTGCATTACTCGGCTCTTCGTTCCTCGCCTCCACAGCTTCCCGGGCCGGCGTCCAATCACAGCGCGGCCCGGGGAGACGTCAGGAGCCAAGCCCGGGCCGCCATCCAATCACAGCGCGGCCCGGGGGAGGGCTTCACGGAGGGGTCCCGGGCCGGCGGCGGTGACTTGGGGGGAATTGACGAGGGTCAGGCCCCCTCGGGAATGGGGCAGTAGCGAGGTAGGCACTCGCTGGGGGTGTAGAACCCCGCAGAACAGGGCAAAGGCCGGGTAGCACCGGCGGGTGGACGGAAGCGCTCCCAGCGCTAGAAACACGGGCAAAGCGCTCCAAAGCGCTAGGAGACAGAGTGAAGCGCTCCAAGCGCTAGGGGTCGGAGGAAAACGCTCCCAAGCGCTAGAGGAGGGATAGCAAAGTCCATGGGAGAGTCCAGGACCTCAGGAGGAGTACAGCAGCTCCTAGGAGGGGCAGAGGCCCAACAGCAGTTCAGGAGCAGGGCAGGGCCCAGGGAGGCCAGCCAACCCTGAGCCCACGCAGCAGCAGCCCCTGGCAGGGTTCCAGTCAGGAGAAGCAGGAAGAGAGAAGAGAGAGAGAAAAGGGCCCACCCTCCTTTTATACAGGAGCTCCCTTTGTCTCCAAAAGGGGCAGGCAGGGAGAGAACCAGCTGGAACTGGTTATAAGGAATTTCTTGGTGCTGGCCAGGCCAGGGACACTGGACGCACCCCCGGGGGGTGGGGCCAGCCTGGTGGGGGAAGGCCCAGCCGGCTTCAGCCAATCACGCGCCAGCACACCTACTGCACACACACACACCAAGGTCTAGAAGGGGCCCTTCCCTTCTAGCCACACGCATGCCACATATGTCATCTTGTAGCATTCAACCTCACGAGCGCACACATACCAAACACGGCCCGGCCCGCCCCACGCATCGGGAACTGCCAGAGCCACATACATCCCCCATGCATTCCTATGGGCGGCAGGTCTCTCTCACCACGCACACACTCAGGAGGGGACTCACCATCCCCCGGTCACATATACTAAGCACAACTTCAGGGATGGACCTGCCAGACGGGCCAAGTCCAACAACTCCCTATGCACTCTGCACTCCCTATGCACTCTGCACTCCCTATGCACTCTGCACTCCCTATGCACTCTGCACTCCCTATGCACTCTTGTTGGACAGGCCACATGAAGGGCTCGCTCCCTCCCCGCAGGACAGGGCCCGGCCACCGTCAGCACCATTGCCCGGCCCAGCCGCCATCTTGGACACGGCACCACGCGGCCGCGCGGCCTCAGCCCGACCCCAACCCTGGGCCTGGCCAGGCCCCGACATCCCGGCACCACCCTCCACCCAGGAGGTGAACGGACCACTTGGCAGGTCAATGGGAGTAAGAAGTGTCGATGGCTCTCCCCCGCCAGGTGCCGAGCACCCCCAGCCTCCTCGGGCGCTGGCTCCACCCCCCTGCTGGGTGTCTGGACTCCCTCATCCCAGACCTCCCGACCTCCAAGAGCGAGGGTCCGGACATCAAAGGGCGCCAGACCTATAACTGAGGCCGCCCCAGGACAGGAAGGCAGTTGTATCCTGGTGTCGAGAGACACCGCGACGAACTCATCCTTGACGGACTGCTGGCGCTGCCACAGCCCTGCCTTGTGAACTATTGCCCTGCCTGCTGGCGCTGCCGCGGCCCTCTGCAACCTTCATCCTCGTGGGACCTGCTGGCGCTGCCGCGGCCCTCTGCAACCTTCATCCTCGTGGGACCTGCTGGCGCTGCCGCGGCCCTCTGCAACCTTCATCCTCGTGGGACCTGCTGGCGCTGCCGCGGCCCGTTGTAACCTTCATCCTCGTGGGACCTGCTGGCGCTGCCGCGGCCCGTTGCAACCTGCATTCTCGTGGGACCTGCTGGCGCTGCCGCGGCCCTTTGTAACCTTCATCCTCGTTGGGACCTGCTGGCGCTGCCGCGGCCCGTTGCCACCTACGACCTCTTCGGGACCTGCCGGCGCTGCCGCGGTCTGACCCATCCGAACACCGAGCTCGAGGATTGTGAGCTATCACCGTTACACCTCCGTACCCGTGGGTACCAGGACTGTCCCGCTACCCCCTTCCCTTACTAGAGACTAGAATTGAGAGGATCATCGTGTCCTGAGCGCCTTGTATCGTGCCACTCTACTACCAGAAGTGCCTATAAAAGGTGTTACCCTGATCTTTGTGTGGTGTCCATCTGTGGGGGGGAAGTTACCTGTCTGTGCGATCACTGTGCTCGGCCGACCCTCCAGGTCCCCGTCTAACAACTCTGCACTCTGCACTCCCTATGCACTCTGCACTCCCTATGCACTCTGCACTCCCTATGCACTCTGCACTCTGCACTCCCTATGCACTCTGCACTCCCTATGCACTCTGCACTCCCTATGCACTCTGTACTCTGCACTCCCTATGCACTCTGCACTCTGCACTCCCTATGCACTCCCTTTTTTTTTTTTTTTTTAGTATAACATGTCTTTATTCCTCTGTGTGTAATTGCAAACTCAACATTCTAAACCTGCATCCACTTCTCTACGCTCTAAATGATTACGTAATAGTTCTACAGAATCCATCAGGAGCCACAGAGGTTCTGTCATTTCAAACCCACACTGCACTACATCATCCACCCCAAATAATAATCCACTTTCTCAAACTGCCCGACTCACGATTCCGAAATATTTTTCAACAGGGTTTTGGTCACAAAGCATTGATACATATCATACTGATTTCTTTGGGAAAGGATACTTACAACATATCCCTTGCAAATGCAGATTCAGTATAGGGTTGTAATCCCATTTTAAGAGTATGTAAATCTTTACTGACACTTAAAATGGGATTAGTATTTTTAAAAGTGCATTTTAAACAGCTCTGATTGCCATAATGACCCACCACCCATACTCCAACACCACAATATATACACAAGGACATTCCCCTCTCCCTTCCTTTTTCATGTATCCCTTGCCATCTCTCATTATCCCAGTTGGGATTCTCCCTGTATGGCTTTTAACACAAGGCCAGAGATAGCATTGGCATGTAATCTTCCTGTTGTGCATGAAATCACATTCAGTGCTAGCCTGAACGGTGTATTAATCTCATATGCAAATGTTTCTATTTAAAACAAACGACAAAAAAACAACATGCAGATGTCTAACAAAAAAAAAAAAGTTTAACATTTGCAAACAGAGAATTGAAGTGTGTGTGACTGTTACAATGCTTTGGGCAGCTGGCCTATAGCTTTCCGTTTTCAGAAAAAATCACACATGCTTTGGATACTTTTTAACGTGGGACTCTTTATTACATATGTTTATACTCATAAGCTGAGTGCAGCCTAAATACTAATGAACAAATTGCTTTATTTATTGGATATTCTGTGGCAAACAAAATGTGGTGGCTTGTTGTGGCTTATTCACCAACTGGGCTTTTTTGACACTAACCAGATAAATATAAGAAACGTTATTGGTTTGTGAGTTTGATATGGCACTAGCTACATATATGCTATTCATTATGATCCCACAATATATATTGATCTAAAACATACATTTTTAGATCAATATCTGGTAAAATAATTTTGCTGGATCCCCTGCTTTGTGACTTTCTTTTTCTGAACTCAAGCAGCCTTGCAGTATCTATTTTTATTTTTTTTTTATTTTTTTTTTTATTAAAGGTTCATTGCAATAAAACATCATTAATATTTTACAAGGTACAAAATAGAGCATTTAGAATCAAATCTGTACAAAAGACTACATAAATACATGAGATATTCCAAATAGATATACATTCCATTCATAATAATAATTTAGAGTACGTGGCTAGAATATTAATAACAGTTATGACGATTACATATAGATACAGAGATAAAATGAGAGGCTTTGATCAAGTACTACTATTCATGTAATATTTCTATCTTTCCTCCAATTCAGTATGGGCGCCCATATACGTCTACCCATCTCTCGTTTTTTGACTCCTTTAAACTCATTGTTAGACGGGGACGTTAGACGGGGACCCTGAGGGTCGGCCGGATACTGCGGGAGAGATCCCCGAGGGGGACCGTCTCCGGCGATCGTACAGACAAGTTACCTCCCTCCCCACAAACAGGCACCACACCAGGTCGAGTTCAATACTTTATATAAGGTTCGTAAGGCAAGGATATCAGCGATACAGGATATCTCGGACCCGGGGGTCCTCTCACTTCTAGTCTCTGTAGGGAAAGGGGGTAGCGGGACAGTCTTGGTACCGGATCGGTACAGGTAGTGGTAAGAGGCGAGCTCACAATCCTCGAGCTGGAGTGTCTGTGGATCGGGCCGCGGCAGCGCCAGCAGGCCAAGATGATAGTCTCATAAGGCAGAGGGCCGCGGCAGCGCCAGCAGGCCGAGTCGATGGTTTCACGAGGCAGAGGGCCGCGGCAGCGCCAGCAGGCCAAGACGATGGTTTCACGAGGCAGAGGGCCGCGGCAGCGCCAGCAGGCCAAGACGATGGTTTCACGAGGCAGAGGGCCGCGGCAGCGCCAGCAGGCCAAGACGATGGTTTCACGAGGCAGAGGGCCGCGGCAGCGCCAGCAGGCCAGTCACAGATGAGTTCTTCTCGGGTCTCTCGACTCCAGGATACAACTGGCTTCCTGGTCTGGCCCTGCCCCAGTTATAGGTCTGGTCCCCTTTGATGTCCGGACCCTCGCGCCTGGGGGGCCGGGAGGTCCGGGATGAGGGAGTCCAGACACCCAGCAGGGGGGTGGAGCCAGCGCCCAGGGCGGCCTGGGGTGATCGACACCTGGCGGAGGAGAGCCGTTGACGATTCTTTTCTCCCATTGACTCGCCAAGTGGTCACTCTGCCTCCTGGGGGGAGGTTGGTGCCTCGATGTCGGGCCCGGCCGGGCCCAGGGTGAGGGTCGAGTTGAGGCCACGCGGCCTCGTGCTGCAGTGCCCCAAGATGGCGGCTGGGCCGAGGCCGTGGTGTGGATGGTGACCCGGGCCAGCTGGGTCCGGAGCTGGTGTCTTGTGGGTGAGGGATTGCAGTGTACTTCGGGTGGTCGTCGGGGACTCTGGCTGGGGATGCAGGGGGAGCCAGGGTCCAGGTCCCATTGCGGGGAGGGGGGCAGCCCGACCATGCGGCCTGTCCAACATGCGTCCCCCCCAGCTGAAGGCGGGGAGAGTCAGCCATCTTCCTGGGGACTCTCCTCGCTGAGGCGGAAAAAGCGTGACAGGCCGTCGGCGTTGGCGTGGTCCTGGCCTGGACGATGTTCTACCGTGAAGTCCATCCCCTGCAGGGAGATGGACCAGCGCAACAGCTTCGGGTTCTCCCCCCGCATTTGCATCAGCCATTGCAGGGGTCGGTGGTCTGTTTGCACCCGGAAGTGGGTGCCGAAGAGGTAGGGCCGGAGCTTCTTGAGTGCCCAGACTACGGCGAAGGCCTCCCTCTCAATGGTGCTCCAGCGCTGTTCTCGGGGCAGCAGGCGTCTGCTGATGTAGGCCACTGGTTGGTCGACCCCTTCAGCGTTGAGTTGGGAGAGGACGGCCCCCACACCATGATCGGAGGCGTCCGTCTGCACAATGAATTCCCGGCTGTAGTCGGGAGCCTGGAGCACGGGGGCCGTGCACATGGCGGCCTTCAGTCTCTCGAAGGCCGATTGGCAGTCCGGGGTCCAGTTGACGGTTTTGGGGCCCTTCTTGGAGGTGAGCTCTGTGAGGGGCCCCATGATGCTGCCATAGTCCTTCACGAACCGCCGGTAGTATCCGGTGAGCCCCAGGAAGGCCCGGACCTCCGTTTGGGTCGCAGGGGGTCGCCAGGCCTGGATGGCAGCAATCTTGAGTTGGAGAGGGGCCACCAGCCCGCTTCCCACTTGGTGTCCCAGGTAGGTCACGGACCCTTGGCCAACCTGGCACTTGCTGGCCTTGATGGTGAGCCCGGCTTGCTGGAGGGCGTGTAGAACCTCCCGCAGGTGGCGGAGGTGGTCGGTCCACTGGTGGCTGTACACAGCAATGTCGTCCAGGTAGGCGGCGCTGAAGTCTTCCAGGCCCGCCAGTACCTGGTTTACCAGCCGTTGGAACGTTGCCGGGGCGTTTTTCATGCCGAAGGGCATTACTTTAAAGTGGTAGTGCCCGTCCGGGGTAGAGAAGGCGGAACGTTCTTGGGCCCTAGGGGTGAGGGCGATCTGCCAGTAGCCCGCTGTTAGGTCGAAGATGCTCAGGTAGCGGGCGGCCCCCATCCGGTCAATTAGCTCATCTGTCCGGGGGATGGGATGAGCGTCGGTCCTGGTAACTGCATTCAGCCCCCGATAGTCCACGCAGAACCGGAGCTCAGGGGCAACGCCCGGGGCGGCTGCTTTGGGAACCAGGACGACTGGGCTCGCCCAGGGGCTGTCTGAGGGTTCGATCACTCCCAGGGTCAGCATTTTGGACACCTCGGTCTGGATGCAGTTGCGCACCCGATCGGGTACGCGGTACGCCCGGTGTCGAATAGGAGGGCTGTCCCCGGTGTCCACATCGTGAAGGCACCAGGGGGTGACTCCGGGGGTGAGGGAGAACAGGGAGGCGAACCGCCTCAGGAGCGTTTGGCAGTCTTGGCGTTGCTCCGGGGACAGGGCCTCGGAGAGCTGGACCCCTTCCACTGAGCCATCCCGTTCGAGGACCCTCAGTAAGTCCGGAAGGGGTTCGGAGTCTTCTTCTGTCCCATTATCGGTAGCCATCAGGAGGCTGAGTTCGGATCGCACAAAATGGGGTTTGAGCCTGTTGGCATGGAGGACCCGTAGGGGGTTCCGGGCAGTCTCCATGTCGATTAAATAGGTGACGGGCCCCTTGCGTTCGATCACCTTGAAGGGCCCGGACCATCTGTCTTGGAGTGCACAGGGTTCAACCGGGGACATCACCCAGACCTGTTGTCCTGGTTCGAACTCAATGGAGGACGTGTGCTGATCGTACCACCTCTTCATGTCCTCCTGACTGGCCTCGAGATTGGCTTTGGCGGTGTCTCGGAACCGCCGGGTCTGGTTGCGGAGAGCCAGGAGGTACCTGTAGATGTCCGGGGGAGTTTTCTGGGGGGGCTGCTCCCAACCTTCCTTGACTAGGCTGAGGGGGCCCCGGACGGGGTGCCCGTACAGGAGTTCAAATGGGCTGAAACCGAGGGATTTCTGCGGGACCTCCCGATAGGCAAACAGGAGGCATGGAAGTAGCACGTCCCACTGGCGTCGAAGGGGTTCTTCTAGGCCCATAATCATTCCTTTGAGGGTGCGGTTGAACCTCTCAACCAGTCCGTTTCCTTGCGGGTGATAGGGGGTCGTGAATTTGTAGGTGACCCCGCATTGTTGCCAGAGAGACTTCATATATTTGGAGATAAAGTTCGTGCCCCTGTCACTGACGACCTCCCGGGGGAACCCCACCCGGGAGAAGATCCCCATCAGAGCTCGGCCCACCACGGGGGCCGTCACAGTCCGAAGAGGGATGGCCTCGGGGTAGCGGGTGGCGTGGTCTACTAGGACCAGGATGAACCGGTGTCCTTGGGCTGTTCGAGGGTCGAGGGGCCCCACGATGTCTATTCCCACTCGTTCAAACGGGGTGGTGACGACCGGAAAGGGTTGTAAAGGTGCTTTGATTTTTCGGCCACTTTTTCCGCTGGCCTGGCAGGTGGGGCAGGCCTTGCAGTGGTTGGTGACATCCTTTCGCATTTGGGGCCAGAAAAAATGGGTCACCAGGCGGTCGTAGGTTTTATCCTGTCCCAGGTGTCCGGCAAGGGGGACATCGTGGGCTAAGTTCAGGAGGAAGTCTCGGAAGCGAAGGGGCACCACCAGCACCCGACTGGCTCCTAGTTCTGCAATTTTCTGCTCGCTGTAGAGCAGGTCTTGGTCCCAGTAGATCCAGTGGGCCCCCGAGGTATCCCCTGTGCCCTGGGCCAGGGCTTGCTGCCGGAGTCCTTCGAGAGAGGGACAGGTTTTCTGTTCGGCCCGGAATTGTTCCTGAGTGGGGCCTCCCTCCTGACGCCATTGTGCCAGGTCAGGGACGTCCCGAAGCTGGTCGGATCCTTCTTCTGTTTGGGTCGAGGGACTGGCTTCTGGGGCGGCCTCCTCTGGGATGAGCGTGGGAGGAGGTTCCGGCCACTCGGGCTCTTCTAGACTGGGGACCGCGCGGGCGGTCATGGACCGGGTCGTGACGCAGACCCATTCGGGGAGGCCGAGCATCCCCAGGTGTTCCCTCCGTTCGACAGCTGCCCAGGGAGAGCTTTCGAGGTCGTTTCCTAGGAGGCAATCCACGGGGGCATCATCGCGGACAGTCACCTTTAACATCCCCGTTACTCCTCCCCACTCGAAGGGGACGCAAGCCATGTGGCACAGGCTTTCGGAATTGTCTGCTGAGCGGACAGGGCAGAGAATGTTCGGCAGGATTTGGTCTGGAGTGACGAGATGGCGTCGGACCGCCGTTACACTGGCCCCGGTGTCACGGAGGGCTCCCGCCCGGCGGCCATTAATGTTGACCCATTGACTGTACTTCTGCGTGTTGGCGGGAAGGGGGGCCCGCGGAATTATCTCTCTCTCCCCTAAGCAGGCCAGTGCCATGGCGGCGGGAGCCCATTCAGAGGGGTCGGTCTCGTACTCTTCTTGGTCTTCCGGGACTAGTTCTTCCCCTAGGGCGGCCGCTGCGACCTGGCGGGGGGTAGTGTTCGGATTCTTTGGGCAGTTGGGATCACTGGCGTAGTGGCCGGGTCGCAGGCATCTGTGGCACATAACGTGGGCCCGAAAACCGGCCCGGATGGCAGGGCTTCCTCGGCCGACCGGGGTCGAGGGGCTCCTGGGGGGTGACGAGGGGCCGGGGTCTCTCCCCCGACTCTGGCCTCCTCCTCCTCCTCGGGGGCGATGGGGCCCTGGGTACGGTCTGGATGATTCGCTGGGTCCGTTCCGGCCAACTCGGGTGCTTTCCCACCGGTCGGCTTCGGCGGCGAGTTGTCGAGGTTCGGTTAGCTTACTGTCCAAGAGGTGTTGGCGGAGCTCCACGAAGCAGTTGTTCGACAGGTGCTCCCATACGATAAGGTCAAAGAGTTGTTCGTAGGTGGTCACTTTGTTGCCCTTGATCCACCCCTCGAAGGCTCGGCTAAAGAAGTTCACGTACTCCACCCAGGTTGTACCCGGAATCCGTTTGCAGTCGCGGAACCGTTGGCGGTACATCTCAGGTGTGAGCCCGTATCGAGTGAGGAGGGCGGCCTTCATGTGGTCGTAGGATGTCATCAGCTGGTCCGGGAGTTGCAGCAGGGCGTCCCGCCCTTCGTTGACAAACCTCCCCCATAATCCGGCTCCCCAGTCGCTTCGGGGAATCCGGTGGGAGGTCATTGCCACCTCATAGGCTTTAAACCACTGCTGTATATCATCGTTCTTGTGGTATTCCCGGATGACATCTTTGGGGATGTGAACCTTGGGCTCGGTAGAGGCAGGCAGGGTCGGTCGTTCGGGGAGCCCGAGGTCTTTATTCTGTTTCTGGATCTCCAGTTCTTTGAGATTGCGCTCATGTTCGTACGCTAGTTTCTTTTCCTCTAGCTCTCTCTGTTTTTGCTTCTCTTCTCGCTCCTCTCGGAGCCGTAAGTGTTCCAGAGTTATTTTTTGTTCCGCCAGCTTGAGTTCCCCATCCAAGCGAAGTCGGGCTAGTTCTAACTCGTGGAGTCTGCTTTTTTCTCTTTCTCGGATCTCTTCCAGGGAGAGACCCGCTCTTCTTTCTTCAGTTGGTGCGGGGCTCGTCTCGGTTGTTTGTGTTCGGGGTACGGCCGTACCCGTTTCCGCCCAAGCTTCTAGGGCTCGTTTGAAGTCTTCCTTTGTGCTCAGACCTGTGGTTGGGAGACCAAGTTCTATGCAATATTGCTTCAGTTCTCGGTGGTTGTAGTCTTCCAATTTTTCCATCTGGAATTTCTCCGTTGTTCCGCTCTCTGTTGTCATGGTGGTCGTGTGCCGTGGGTCGAGTGACTTTCTGTACGATTATGCGTAGGTTCGGATCCGGCCGCTGGCCACCAATGTTAGACGGGGACCCTGAGGGTCGGCCGGATACTGCGGGAGAGATCCCCGAGGGGGACCGTCTCCGGCGATCGTACAGACAAGTTACCTCCCTCCCCACAAACAGGCACCACACCAGGTCGAGTTCAATACTTTATATAAGGTTCGTAAGGCAAGGATATCAGCGATACAGGATATCTCGGACCCGGGGGTCCTCTCACTTCTAGTCTCTGTAGGGAAAGGGGGTAGCGGGACAGTCTTGGTACCGGATCGGTACAGGTAGTGGTAAGAGGCGAGCTCACAATCCTCGAGCTGGAGTGTCTGTGGATCGGGCCGCGGCAGCGCCAGCAGGCCAAGATGATAGTCTCATAAGGCAGAGGGCCGCGGCAGCGCCAGCAGGCCGAGTCGATGGTTTCACGAGGCAGAGGGCCGCGGCAGCGCCAGCAGGCCAAGACGATGGTTTCACGAGGCAGAGGGCCGCGGCAGCGCCAGCAGGCCAAGACGATGGTTTCACGAGGCAGAGGGCCGCGGCAGCGCCAGCAGGCCAAGACGATGGTTTCACGAGGCAGAGGGCCGCGGCAGCGCCAGCAGGCCAGTCACAGATGAGTTCTTCTCGGGTCTCTCGACTCCAGGATACAACTGGCTTCCTGGTCTGGCCCTGCCCCAGTTATAGGTCTGGTCCCCTTTGATGTCCGGACCCTCGCGCCTGGGGGGCCGGGAGGTCCGGGATGAGGGAGTCCAGACACCCAGCAGGGGGGTGGAGCCAGCGCCCAGGGCGGCCTGGGGTGATCGACACCTGGCGGAGGAGAGCCGTTGACGATTCTTTTCTCCCATTGACTCGCCAAGTGGTCACTCTGCCTCCTGGGGGGAGGTTGGTGCCTCGATGTCGGGCCCGGCCGGGCCCAGGGTGAGGGTCGAGTTGAGGCCACGCGGCCTCGTGCTGCAGTGCCCCAAGATGGCGGCTGGGCCGAGGCCGTGGTGTGGATGGTGACCCGGGCCAGCTGGGTCCGGAGCTGGTGTCTTGTGGGTGAGGGATTGCAGTGTACTTCGGGTGGTCGTCGGGGACTCTGGCTGGGGATGCAGGGGGAGCCAGGGTCCAGGTCCCATTGCGGGGAGGGGGGCAGCCCGACCATGCGGCCTGTCCAACACTCATACAGACAGGACTCAATATTATGGATGCAAAGAAGTCTTGATAACCACATCTGAAAAGAGGGGGCATTTTCATCCTTCCAATTTGACGTGATCAGAATTCGCATAACCGCTACTGACAGGAAGACAAGGGCTTCCTCATCTTTTCCAAGGCCCAATTTTGAGTCATTACCAATAAGTACCAATGTCGGGGATAGGTCGATCTTATGACCTAGCAGCCCCTCCCAGAATTTGGAAATCTCCTCTTTAAGAGGATCTAACCTCACACAAGAGACGAACATGTGATTTATATCAGCTTGATGTGAGCCACATCTAGGGCAGCAGTCGTCCTGTCTAACACCCCACTCAAATAGTTTTGACGGGGTATGATACAGCTTGAATAATGTCTTAAAATGTTGAGCCCTTAAGTTTGAAGATCGAAAGAGCTTTTTATTCAGTTCTATGGATAGATCAATATCTACATCGGGGTTATTCAGTTTCGTGGCCCAACCCCTCTCTGTTTTCTCCATGTCGTCCTGAATCTCATCTATTAATAGATTATATAGTGTTTTAATCTTTCTACATCCTCTGTCCAATACCTCCAGTACCGTAATATCTATTTTAGGCTTTAATTTAGGTCTGAGGCCACGCAGCGTTCGGGCTATTTGTTCATACAAGAGCCACTGAGTGCTTGGGATGTTAAACAACTTTTGCATGTCCTCAAACCCTCTAATCTTATCACCCTCCATTAAGTCTTCAACCCTTTTTATCCCCATTCTCTTCCATTCCTGGAGACTTCTATCTGACCTTAAATGTGGAAAGAGGCACTCCCTATGCACTCTGCACTCTGCACACCCTATGCACTCTGCACTCCCTATGCACTCTGCACTCCCTATGCACTCTGCACTCCCTATGCACTCTGCACTCTGCACTCCCTATGCACTCTGCACTCCCTATGCACTCTGCACTCCCTATGCACTCTGCACTCCCTATGCACTGTGCACTCCCTATGCACTCTGCCCTCCCTATGCACTCTGCCCTCCCTATGCACTCTGCCCTCCCTATGCACTCTGCCCTCCCTATGCACTCTGCACTCTGCACTCCCTATGCACTCTGCACTCTGCACTCTGTTTGCACTCTGCACTCCCTATGCACTCTGCACTCTGCACTCCCTATGCACTCTGCACTCCCTATGCACTCTGCACTCCCTGTGCACTCTGCTTTCTGCACTCCCTATGCACTCTGCACTCCCTATGCACTCTGCACTCTGCACTCCCTATGCACTCTGCACTCTGCACTCTGCACTCTGCACTCCCTATGCACTCTGCACTCTGCACTCCCTATGCACTCTGCACTCCCTATGCACTCTGCACTCCCTATGCACTCTGCACTCCCTATGCACTCTGCACTCTGCACTCCCTATGCACTCTGCACTCCCTATGCACTCTGCACTCTGCACTCCCTATGCACTCTACACTCTGCACTCCCTATGCACTCTGCACTCTGCACTCCCTATGCACTCTGCACTTCCTATGCACTCTGCACCCCCTATGCACTCCCTATGCACTCTGCACTCCCTATGCACTCTGCACTCTGCACTCCCTATGCACTCTGCACTCCCTATGCACTCTGCACTCTGCACTCCCTATGCACTTTGCACTCCCTATGCACTCTGCACTCCCTATGCACTCTGCACTCCCTATGCACTCTGCACTCCCTATGCACTCTGCACTCCATATGCACTCGGCACTCTGCACTCCCTATGCACTCTGCACTCCCTATGCACTCTGCACTCCCTATGCACTCTGCACTCCCTATGCACTCTGCACTCTGCACTCCCTATGCACTATGCACTCCCTATGCACTCTGCACTCCCTATGCACTCTGCACTCTGCACTCTGCACTCCCTATGTACTCTGCACTCCCTATGCACTCTGCACTCCCTATGCACTCTGCACTCCCTTTGCACTCTGCACTCCCTATGCACTCTGCACTCTGCACTCCCTATGCACTCTGCACTCTCTATGCACTCTGCACTCCCTATGCACTCTGCACTCCCTATGCACTCTGCACTCCCTATGCACTCTGCACTCCCTATGCACTCTGCACTCCCTATGCACTCTGCACTCTGCACTCCCTATGCACTCTGCACTCCCTATGCACTCTGTACTCTGCACTCCCTATGCACTCTGCACTCCATATGCACTCTGCACTCCCTCTGCACTCCCTATGCACTCTGCACTCCCTATGCACTCTGCACTCTGCATTCCCTATGCACTCTGCCCTCCCTATGCACTCTGCACTCCCTATGCACTCTGCACTCCCTATGCACTCTGCACTCCCTATGCACTCTGCACTCTGCACTCTCTATGCACTCTGCACTCCCTATGCACTCTGCACTCCCTATGCACTCTGCTTTCTGCACTCCCTATGCACTCTGCACTCTGCACTCCCTATGCACTCTGCACTCTGCACTCCCTATGCACTCTGCACTCTGCACTCCCTATGCACTCTGCACTCCCTATGCACTCTGCACTCCCTATGCACTCTGCACTCCCTATGCACTCTGCACTCCCTATGCACTCTGCACTCTGCACTCCCTATGCACTCTGCAATCCCAATGCACTCTGCACTCTGCACTCCCTATGCACTCTGCACTCTGCACTCCCTATGCACTCTACACTCTGAACTCCCTATGCACTCTGCACTCTGCACTCCCTATGCACTCTGCACTCCCTATGCACTCTGCACTCCCTATGCACTCTGCACTCCCTATGCAATCCCTATGCACTCTGCACTCCCTATGCACTCTGCACTCTGCACTCCCTATGCACTCTGCACTCCCTATGCACTCTGCACTCTGCACTCCCTATGTACTCTGCACTCCCTATGCACTCTGCACTCCCTATGCACTCTGCACTCTGCACTCCCTATGCACTCTGCACTCCCTATGCACTCTGCACTCCCTATGCACTCTGCACTCCCTATGCACTCTGCACTCTGCACTCCCTATGCACTCTGCACTCCCTATGCACTCTGCACTCTGCACTCCCTATGCACTCTGCACTCCCTATGCACTGTGCACTCCCTATGCACTCTGCCCTCCCTATGCAGTCTGCCCTCCCTATGCACTCTGCCCTCCCTATGCACTCTGCCCTCCCTATGCACTCTGCACTCTACACTCCCTATGCACTCTGCACTCTGCACTCTGTTTGCACTCTGCACTCCCTATGCACTCTGCACTCCCTATGCACTCTGCACTCCCTATGCACTCTGCTTTCTGCACTCCCTATGCACTCTGCACTCCCTATGCACTCTGCACTCTGCACTCCCTATGCACTCTGCACTCTGCACTCTGCACTCCCTATGCACTCTGCACTCTGCACTCCCTATGCACTCTGCACTCCCTATTCACTCTGCACTCCCTATGCACTCTGCACTCCCTATGCACTCTGCACTCCCTATGCACTCTGCACTCCCTATGCACTCTGCACTCTGCACTCCCTATGCACTCTGCACTCTGCACTCCCTATGCACTCTGCACTCCCTATGCACTCTGCACTCCCTATGCACTCTCCCTATGCACTCTGCACTCCCTATGCACTCTGCACTCCCTATGCACTCTGCACTCCCTATGCACTCTGCACTCTGCACTCCCTATGCACTCTGCACTCCCAATGCACTCTGCACTCTGCACTCCCTATGCACTCTGCACTCTGCACTCCCTATGCACTCTACACTCTGAACTCCCTATGCACTCTGCACTCTGCACTCCCTATGCACTCTGCACTCCCTATGCACTCTGCACTCCCTATGCACTCTGCACTCCCTATGCAATCCCTATGCACTCTGCACTCCCTATGCACTCTGCACTCTGCACTCCCTATGCACTCTGCACTCCCTATGCACTCTGCACTCTGCACTCCCTATGTACTCTGCACTCCCTATGCACTCTGCACTCCCTATGCACTCTGCACTCTGCACTCCCTATGCACTCTGCACTCCCTATGCACTCTGCACTCCCTATGCACTCTGCACTCCCTATGCACTCTGCACTCTGCACTCCCTATGCACTCTGCACTCCCTATGCACTCTGCACTCCCTATGCACTCTGCACTCTGCACTCCCTATGCACTCTGCACTCCCTATGCACTGTGCACTCCCTATGCACTCTGCCCTCCCTATGCAGTCTGCCCTCCCTATGCACTCTGCCCTCCCTATGCACTCTGCCCTCCCTATGCACTCTGCACTCTACACTCCCTATGCACTCTGCACTCTGCACTCTGTTTGCACTCTGCACTCCCTATGCACTCTGCACTCCCTATGCACTCTGCACTCCCTATGCACTCTGCTTTCTGCACTCCCTATGCACTCTGCACTCCCTATGCACTCTGCACTCTGCACTCCCTATGCACTCTGCACTCTGCACTCTGCACTCTGCACTCCCTATGCACTCTGCACTCTGCACTCCCTATGCACTCTGCACTCCCTATTCACTCTGCACTCCCTATGCACTCTGCACTCCCTATGCACTCTGCACTCCCTATGCACTCTGCACTCCCTATGCACTCTGCACTCCCTATGCACTCTGCACTCTGCACTCCCTATGCACTCTACACTCTGCACTCCCTATGCACTCTGCACTCCCTATGCACTCTGCACTTCCTATGCACTCTGCACCCCCTATGCACTCCCTATGCACTCTGCACTCCCTATGCACTCTGCACTCTGCACTCCCTATGCACTCTGCACTCTGCACTCCCTATGCACTCTGCACTCCCTATGCACTCTGCACTCCCTATGCACTCTGCTTTCTGCACTCCCTATGCACTCTGCACTCTGCACTCCCTATGCACTCTGCACTCTGCACTCCCTATGCACTCTGCACTCTGCACTCCCTATGCACTCTGCACTCTGCACTCCCTATGCACTCTGCACTCTGCACTCCCTATGCACTCTGCACTCCCTATGCACTCTGCACTCCCTATGCACTCTGCACTCCCTATGCACTCTGCACTCTGCACTCCCTATGCACTCTGCACTCTGCACTCCCAATGCACTCTGCACTCTGCACTCCCTATGCACTCTGCACTCTGCACTCCCTATGCACTCTACACTCTACACTCCCTATGCACTCTGCACTCTGCACTCCCTATGCACTCTGCACTCCCTATGCACTCTGCACTCCCTATGCACTCTGCACTCCCTATGCACTCCCTATGCACTCTGCACTCCCTATGCACTCTGCACTCTGCACTCCCTATGCACTCTGCACTCCCTATGCACTCTGCACTCTGCACTCCCTATGCACTCTGCACTCCCTATGCACTCTGCACTCCCTATGCACTCTGCACTCCCTATGCACTCTGCACTCTGCACACCCTATGCACTCTGCACTCCCTCTGCACTCTGCACTCCCTATGCACTCTGCACTCCCTATGCACTCTGCACTCCCTATGCACTCTGCACTCCCTATGCACTCTGCACTCCCTATGCACTCTGCACTCTGCACTCCCTATGCACTCTGCACTCCCTATGCACTGTGCACTCCCTATGCACTCTGCCCTCCCTATGCAGTCTGCCCTCCCTATGCACTCTGCCCTCCCTATGCACTCTGCCCTCCCTATGCACTCTGCACTCTGCACTCCCTATGCACTCTGCACTCTGCACTCTGTTTGCACTCTGCACTCCCTATGCACTCTGCACTCTGCACTCCCTATGCACTCTGCACTCCCTATGCACTCTGCACTCCCTATGCACTCTGCTTTCTGCACTCCCTATGCACTCTGCACTCCCTATGCACTCTGCACTCTGCACTCCCTATGCACTCTGCACTCTGCACTCTGCACTCCCTATGCACTCTGCACTCTGCACTCCCTATGCACTCTGCACTCCCTATTCACTCTGCACTCCCTATGCACTCTGCACTCCCTATGCACTATGCACTCCCTATGCACTCTGCACTCTGCACTCCCTATGCACTCTGCACTCCCTATGCACTCTGCACTCTGCACTCCCTATGCACTCTACACTCTGCACTCCCTATGCACTCTGCACTCTGCACTCCCTATGCACTCTGCACTTCCTATGCACTCTGCACCCCCTATGCACTCCCTATGCACTCTGCACTCCCTATGCACTCTGCACTCTGCACTCCCTATGCACTCTGCACTCCCTATGCACTCTGCACTCTGCACTCCCTATGCACTTTGCACTCCCTATGCACTCTGCACTCCCTATGCACTCTGCACTCCCTATGCACTCTGCACTCCCTATGCACTCTGCACTCCCTATGCACTCTGCACTCTGCACTCCATATGCACTCGGCACTCTGCACTCCCTATGCACTCTGCACTCCCTATGCACTCTGCACTCCCTATGCACTCTGCACTCCCTATGCACTCTGCACTCCCTATGCACTCTGCACTCCCTATGCACTCTGCACTCCCTATGCACTCTGCACTCTGCACTCTGCACTCTGCACTCCCTATGTACGCTGCACTCCCTATGCACTCTGCACCCCCTATGCACTCTGCACTCCCTTTGCACACTGCACTCCCTATGCACTCTGCACTCTGCACTCCCTATGCACTCTGCACTCCCTATGCACTCTGCACTCCCTATGCACTCTGCACTCTGCACTCCCTATGCACTCTGCACTCCCTATGCACTCTGCACTCCCTATGCACTCTGCATTCCCTATGCACTCTGCACTCTGCACTCCCTATGCACTCTGCACTCCCTATGCACTCTGCCCTCCCTATGCACTCTGCACTCTGCACTCCCTATGCACTCTGCACTCCCTATGCACTGTGCACTCCCTATGCACTCTGCCCTCCCTATGCACTCTGCCCTCCCTATGCACTCTGCACTCTGCACTCCCTATGCACTCTGCACTCTGCACTCTGTTTGCACTCTGCACTCCCTATGCACTCTGCACTCTGCACTCCCTATGCACTCTGCACTCCCTATGCACTCTGATTTCTGCACTCCCTATGCACTCTGCACTCCCTATGCACTCTGCACTCTGCACTCCCTATGCACTCTGCACTCTGCACTCTGCACTCTGCAGTCCCTATGCACTCTGCACTCCCTATGTACTCTGCACTCCCTATGCACTCTGCACTCCCTATGCACTCTGCACTCAATATGCACTCTGCACTCTGCACTCCCTATGCACTCTGCACTCCTATGCACTCTGCACTCTGCACTCTGCACTCCCTATGTACTCTGCACTCCCTATGCACTCTGCACTCCCTATGCACTCTGCACTCCCTTTGCACTCTGCACTCCCTATGCACTCTGCACTCCCTATGCACTCTGCACTCCCTATGCACTCTGCACTCCCTATGCACTCTGCACTCTGCACTCCCTATGCACTCTGCACTCCCTATGCACTCTGCACTCCCTATGCACTCTGCACTCCCTATGCACTCTGCACTCTGCACTCCCTATGCACTCTGCACTCCCTATGCACTCTGCACTCCCTATGCACTCTGTACTCTGCACTCCCTATGCACTCTGCACTCCATATGCACTCTGCACTCCCTCTGCACTCCCTATGCACTCTGCACTCCCTATGCACTCTGCACTCTGCATTCCCTATGCACTCTGCCCTCCCTATGCACTCTGCACTCCCTATGCACTCTGCACTCCCTATGCACTCTGCACTCCCTATGCACTCTGCACTCTGCACTCCCTATGCACTCTGCACTCCCTATGCACTCTGCACTCCTTATGCACTCCGCACTCCCTATGCACTCTGCACTCCCTATGCACTCTGCACTCCCTATGCACTTTGCACTCCCTATGCACTCTGCACTCCCTATGCACTCTGCACTCTGCACTCCCTATGCACTCTGCACTCCCTATGCACTCTGCACTCCCTATGCACTCTGCACTCTGCACTCCCTATGCACTCTGCACTCCCTATGCACTCTACACTCTGCACTCCCTATGCACTCTGCACTCCCTATGCACTCTGCACTCCCTATGCACTCTGCACTCCCTATGCACTCTGCACTCTGCACTCCCTATGCACTCTGCACTCCATATGCACTCTGCACTCCCTATGCACTCTGCACTCTGCACTCCCTATGCACTCTGCACTCCCTATGCACTCTGCCCTCCCTATGCACTCTGCCCTCCCTATGCACTCTGCACTCTGCACTCCCTATGCACTCTGCACTCTGCACTCCGTATGCACTCTCCACTCTGCACTCCCTATGCACTCTGCACTCCCTATGCACTCTGCACTCCCTATGCACTCTGCTTTCTGCACTCCCTATGCACTCTGCACTCTGCACTCCCTATGCACTCTGCACTCTGCACTCCCTATGCACTCTGCACTCTGCACTCCCTATGCACTCTGCACTCTGCAATCCCTATGCACTCTGCACTCCCTATGCACTCTGCACTCCCTATGCACTCTGCACTCCCTATGCACTCTGCACTCTGCACTCCCTATGCACTCTGCACTCTGCACTCCCAATGCACTCTGCACTCTGCACTCCCTATGCACTCTGCACTCTGCACTCCCTATGCACTCTACACTCTGCACTCCCTATGCACTCTGCACTCTGCACTCCCTATGCACTCTGCACTTCCTATGCACACTGCACCCCTATGCACTCCCTATGCACTCTGCACTCCCTATGCACTCTGCACTCTGCACTCCCTATGCACTCTGCACTCCCTATGCACTCTGCACTCTGCACTCCCTATGCACTTTGCACTCCTGTTAGACGGAGACCTGGAGGGTCGGGCGAGCACAGTGATCGCACAGACAGGTAACTTCCCCCCCACAGATGGACACCACACAAAGATCAGGGTAACACCTTTTATAGGCACTTCTGGTAGTAGAGTGGTACGATACAAGGCGATCAGGACACGATGATCCTCTCAATTCTAGTCTCTAGTAAGGGAAGGGGGTAGCGGGACAGTCTTGGTACCCACGGGTACGGAGGTGTAACGGTGATAGCTCACAATCCTCGAGCTCGGTGTTCGGATGGGTCAGACCGCGGCAGCGCCGGCAGGTCCCGAAGAAGTCGTAGGTGGCAACGGGCCGCGGCAGCGCCAGCAGGTCCCAACGAGGATGAAGGTTACAACGGGCCGCGGCAGCGCCAGCAGGTCCCACGAGAATGCAGGTTGCAACGGGCCGCGGCAGCGCCAGCAGGTCCCACGAGGATGGAGGTTACTACGGGCCGCGGCAGCGCCAGCAGGTCCCAACGAGGATGAAGGTTGCAGAGGGCCGCGGCAGCGCCAGCAGGTCCCACGAGGATGAAGGTTGCAGAGGGCCGCGGCAGCGCCAGCAGGCAGGACAGTAGTTCACAAGGCAGGGCTGTGGCAGCGCCAGCAGTCCGTCAAGGATGAGTTCTTCTCGGTGTCTCTCGACTCCAGGATACAACTGCCTTCCTGTCCTGGGGCTGCCTCAGTTATAGGTCTGGCGCCCTTTGATGTCCGGACCCTCGCTCTTGGAGGTCGGGAGGTCTGGGATGAGGGAGTCCAGACACCCAGCAGGGGGGTGGAGCCAGCGCCCGAGGAGGCTGGGGGTGCTCGGCACCTGGCGGGGGAGAGCCATCGACACTTCTTACTCCCATTGACCTGCCAAGTGGTCCGTTCACCTCCTGGGTGGAGGGTGGTGCCGGGATGTCGGGGCCTGGCCAGGCCCAGGGTTGGGGTCGGCCTGAGGCCGCGCGGCCGCGTGTTGCCGTGTCCAAGATGGCGGCTGGGCCGGGCAAGGGTGCTGACGGTGGCCCGGGCCCTGTCCTGCGGGGAGGGAGCAAGCCCTTCAGGTGGCCTGTCCAACATGCGTCCCCCCCAGCTGAAGGCGGGGAGAGTCACCCATCTTCTTGGGGACTTTCCTCGTCGAGGCGGAAAAAGCGGGACAGGCCATCCGCGTTGGCGTGGTCTGGGCCAGGACGATGCTCCACAGTGAAGTCCATCCCCTGCAGGGAGATGGACCATCGCAACAGTTTGGGGTTCTCCCCCCGCATCTGCATGAGCCATTGCAGGGGCCGATGATCTGTCTGTACCCGGAAATGGGTTCCGAAGAGGTATGGCCGGAGCTTCTTGAGGGCCCATACCACTGCGAAGGCCTCTCGCTCAATGGTGCTCCAGCGCTGTTCTCGGGGCAGTAGGCGTCTGCTGATGAAGGCCACTGGTTGGTCCACTCCTTCGGGGTTCAGTTGGGAGAGGACGGCCCCAATACCATGGTCGGAGGCATCGGTCTGCACGATGAACTCGCGGCTGTAGTCGGGGGCCTGGAGCACAGGAGCGGTGCACATGGCGGCCTTCAGCGCCTCGAAGGCTGCTTGACAGTCGGGCGTCCAGTTGACTCTCTTTGGGCTGTTCTTGGACGTGAGTTCCGTGAGGGGCCCCACAATGCTGCCATAGTCCTTCACAAACCGCCGGTAGTATCCGGTGAGCCCCAGGAAGGCTCGGACCTCTGTTTGTGTCTCGGGGGGTTGCCAGGACCGGATGGCAGCTACCTTGAGTTGGAGGGGGGCCACCAGACCGCTCCCCACTTGGCGTCCGAGGTAGGTCACGGACCCCTGGCCGATTTGGCACTTGCTGGCCTTTATGGTGAGGCCGGCCTGTTGGAGGGCCTGCAGGACCGCTCGGAGGTGGTGGAGGTGGTCTGCCCAGTGGCGGCTGTATACTGCGATGTCGTCCAGGTAGGCGGCGCTGAATTCTTCGAGGCCCGCCAATACCTGGTTCACCAGTCTTTGAAAGGTAGCTGGAGCGTTCTTCATGCCGAAGGGCATCACTCTGAAGTGGTAGTGTCCGTCCGGGGTGGAGAAAGCGGAACGTTCTTGGGCCCTGGGGGTGAGGCCGATCTGCCAGTAGCCCGCTGTCAGGTCAAAGATGCTTAGGTAGCGGGCTGCCCCCATGCGGTCGACTAGTTCATCTGCGCGGGGGATAGGGTGAGCGTCGGTTCGGGTGACCGCGTTCAGCCCCCGATAGTCGATGCAGAATCGGAGCTCAGGTGTGGTGCCCGGTGCCGCGGCCTTGGGGACCAGGACGACCGGGCTGGCCCAGGGACTGTCCGAAGGCTCGATGACCCCGAGGGCGAGCATCTTGGAGACTTCTTCTTGGATGCATGTACGTACCCGATCCGGTACTCGGTACGCCCGGTGTCGGACAGGAGGACTGTCCCCCGTGTCCACGTCGTGCAGGCACCAGGAGGTGACTCCGGGTGCGAGGGAGAACAGGTTTGCGAACGGCAGCAGGAGGGCCCGGCAATCTTGACGCTGCTCTGGGGTCAGGGCCTCGGAGAGTCGGACCCCGTCCACCGAGCCATCCCTTTCCCGAGTCCTCAGTAGGTCAGGGAGGGGCTCGGAGTCTCCTTCCGTACCACTGTCGGTAGCCATCAGCAGGCTGAGTTCTGAGCGCATGAAGTGGGGTTTGAGCCTGTTGGCGTGGAGGACCCGGAGGGGGTTCCGGGGGGACTCCAGGTCGATGAGATAGGTGACGGGACTCCTGCGCTCGATCACCTTGAAGGGCCCCGTCCATTTGTCTTGCAAGGCACACGGTTCGATGGGGGACATCACCCACACCTGCTGACCCGGTTCAAACTCGATGGAGGAGGCATGTTGGTCGTACCACTTCTTCATGTCCTCTTGACTGGCCTCCAGATTGGCTTTAGCGATCTCCCTGAATTTCCGGGTCTGATTGCGGAGGGTCAGGAGGTATTTGTAGACGTCCGGAGGGGTCTTTAGGGGGGCCATCTCCCATTCCTCCTTCACTAGGCTGAGAGGCCCGGGAACGGGGTGTCCGTACAGGAGTTCGAAGGGGCTGAAGCCGAGGGACTTCTGGGGGACTTCTCGGTAGGCGAAGAGGAGGCACGGTAGTAGCACGTCCCACTGGCGGCGTAGGGGTTCTTCCAGCCCCATGATCATCCCCTTGAGGGTGCGGTTGAACCGCTCGACTAGTCCGTTCCCCTGGGGGTGATAGGGGGTGGTGAAGCGGTAAGTGACTCCGCACTGCTGCCAGAGGGATTTCATATACTTTGAAATAAAGTTCGTACCCCTGTCGCTGACGACTTCCCGGGTGAAGCCCACTCGAGAGAAGATCCCCATCAAGGCTCGACCCACTACTGGGGCTGTTATCGTACGAAGGGGGACCGCCTCAGGATATCGGGTAGCGTGGTCCACCAGGACCAGGATGAAGCGATGCCCCTGTGCTGTTCGAGGGTCCAGGGGCCCCACAATGTCTATCCCCACCCTTTCGAACGGGGTGGTCACCACGGGGAATGGTTGTAGGGGTGCCTTGAGTTTGCGGCCGCTCTTCCCGCTGGCCTGGCAGGTCGGGCAGGACCGGCAATGGTTGGAGACGTCATTTCTCATTTTGGGCCAAAAAAAGTGAGTCACCAGGCGGTGGTAGGTCTTGTCTTGGCCCAGGTGCCCGGCCAGGGGGACATCATGGGCTAGGTTCAACAGGAAGTCTCTGAAGTGGAGGGGCACCACCAGCACTCGCCCGGCCCCCAGTTCTGCGATTTTCTGTTCGCTGTACAAGAGATCATTGTCCCAATAAACCCAGTGGGCCCCGGTGGTGTCTCCTTGGCTCTGGGTGAGCGCTTGCTGTCGCAATCCCTCGAGGGAGGGGCAGGTCTTTTGCTCCTGCCGGAATTGTTCCTGGGTGGGCCCCCCTTCTTGACGCCACTGAGCCAGGTCGGGAAGCTCGGGGGGCTGTGGGGACCCCTCTGGGGCGGGGTCCGGGTGGTCGGTCTGGAGGAAGTCTTCTTCTGGAGTGATCGAGGGCGGAGGTGCTGCCCATTCTGGTTCTTCTGGTCTAGGGATGGTGCGGGTGGCCATGGACCGGGTGGTTACGCACGCCCAGTCCGGGAGACCCAACATCCCCAGATGCTCTCTTCTTTCCACAGCGGCCCACGGGGAGCTCTCGAGATCGTTCCCCAGGAGGCAGTCTACGGGGGCATCGTCACGGACAGTTACTTTCAGCATGCCGGACACTCCTCCCCATTCGAAGGGGACGCAGGCCATCCGACACAGGCTCTCCGAGTTATCTGCCGATCGGACGGGGCAAAGTACGTTTGGTAGGATTTGTTCTGGGGTCACCAGGTGACAGCGGACGGCCGTCACACTGGCCCCGGTGTCACGCAGGGCCTCGGCCTTGCGCCCATTGATGCTCACCCATTGGCTGTACTTCCGAGTGTTGGCGGGCAGGGGAGTCCGCGGGACCATGTCTCTTCCTCCTAGGCATGCCAGGGTCATGGCGGCGGGTTCCCACTCGAACTGCTCCGACTCATAGGTCTCCGTGTCTTCGGAGACTTGTTCTTCTCCCAGGGCGGCGGCCGCCATCTGGCGGGGCCCGGGGACCTGGTTCTTCGGGCAGGTCGGGTCACTGGCATAGTGGCCGACTCGCTGGCATCGATGACACGTCACGTTAGCTCGGAACCCCGGGCGCATCGGGGGGTTTCCCCGGCCTGCTGGGGCCGGGGTGGCGTTAGTGGGTGCGGCCGGGACGGCGTCTCTGCCCCGGCCCGGGCCTCCTCCTCCTCCTCGGGGACGATGATGACCTTGGTTGGTTCTGTTCTGCTCATTCGGCCCACTCCGGGCCACTCGGGTGCTCTCCCACCGGTCAGCCTCGGTGGCGAGCTGCCGGGGTTCAGTCAATTTACTGTCGAGGAGGTGCTGCCTGAGCTCGACGAAGCAGTTGTTGGAGAGGTGCTCCCACACAATGAGATTGAAGAGTTGTTCGTAAGTGGTTACGTTGTTACCCTTGATCCACCCCTCGAAGGCTCGGCTGAAATAGTTCACGTATTCCAACCACGTTGTACCTGGGATCCGGGTGCAGTTGCGGAACCTCTGGCGGTACATTTCGGGTGTAAGTCCATATCGACTGAGGAGGGCGGCCTTCATGTGGTCATAGGACGTCATTTGATGGTCCGGAAGCTGCAGCAGGGCATCACGACCCTCGTTGACGAATCTCCCCCATAGACCGGCTCCCCAGTCACTTCGAGCGACCCGGTGGGCGGTCATGGCAATCTCATAGGCCTTGAACCACTGCTGTATGTCGTCGTTCCGGTGATATTCTCGGACCACATCCTTGGGGATGTGGACCTTCTGCTCGGTAGGACCCGGGGAGTGCGGTTGCTCGGGCACCCCTAGGTTTTTGTTCAGTTTGCGTATTTCTATCTCCGCTAGTTTGCACTCGTGCTCGTATGCCAGTCTTTTTTCTTCGAGGTCTCTCTGTCTCTGTTTTTCCTCTCGCTCTTCTCTGAGCCGTAAGTGTTCTAAGTTTATTTTTTGTTCCGCCAGTTTCAATTCTCCGTCTAATCTGAGTCGTGCCAAGTCTAACTCGTGTAATCTATTTTTTTCCCGCTCTTGGATCTCTTCACGGGACGGGCCTGTTCTCCGTTCCTCCGTCCGGGTGGTGTTGACTTCCGGGGCTGCGGGGTCCCGGGGGGTTGCGGTATTTGTCTCTGCCCAGGCCTCTAGGGCGTTTTTGAAGTCTTCTTTTGTGCTTAGCCCGGTGGTAGCAATGCCTAAGTCCATGCAAAATTGTTTGAGCTCTCGGTGGTTGTATTCTTCCAGCTTTTCCATCTGGAACTTCTCCGCCGATCCGCTCTCTTTGGTCGTCATTGTGGTTTTAGTCGTAGGGTGAGTTACTGTCTGTACGGTACGCGTTGGTTCGGATCCCACTGCTGCCACCAATGTTAGACGGAGACCTGGAGGGTCGGGCGAGCACAGTGATCGCACAGACAGGTAACTTCCCCCCCACAGATGGACACCACACAAAGATCAGGGTAACACCTTTTATAGGCACTTCTGGTAGTAGAGTGGTACGATACAAGGCGATCAGGACACGATGATCCTCTCAATTCTAGTCTCTAGTAAGGGAAGGGGGTAGCGGGACAGTCTTGGTACCCACGGGTACGGAGGTGTAACGGTGATAGCTCACAATCCTCAAGCTCGGTGTTCGGATGGGTCAGACCGCGGCAGCGCCGGCAGGTCCCGAAGAAGTCGTAGGTGGCAACGGGCCGCGGCAGCGCCAGCAGGTCCCAACGAGGATGAAGGTTACAACGGGCCGCGGCAGCGCCAGCAGGTCCCACGAGAATGCAGGTTGCAACGGGCCGCGGCAGCGCCAGCAGGTCCCACGAGGATGGAGGTTACTACGGGCCGCGGCAGCGCCAGCAGGTCCCAACGAGGATGAAGGTTACAACGGGCCGCGGCAGCGCCAGCAGGTCCCACGAGAATGCAGGTTGCAACGGGCCGCGGCAGCGCCAGCAGGTCCCACGAGGATGGAGGTTACTACGGGCCGCGGCAGCGCCAGCAGGTCCCAACGAGGATGAAGGTTGCAGAGGGCCGCGGCAGCGCCAGCAGGTCCCACGAGGATGAAGGTTGCAGAGGGCCGCGGCAGCGCCAGCAGGCAGGACAGTAGTTCACAAGGCAGGGCTGTGGCAGCGCCAGAAGTCCGTCAAGGATGAGTTCTTCTCGGTGTCTCTCGACTCCAGGATACAACTGCCTTCCTGTCCTGGGGCTGCCTCAGTTATAGGTCTGGCGCCCTTTGATGTCCGGACCCTCGCTCTTGGAGGTCGGGAGGTCTGGGATGAGGGAGTCCAGACACCCAGCAGGGGGGTGGAGCCAGCGCCCGAGGAGGCTGTGGGTGCTCGGCACCTGGCGGGGGAGAGCCATCGACACTTCTTACTCCCATTGACCTGCCAAGTGGTCCGTTCACCTCCTGGGTGGAGGGTGGTGCCGGGATGTCGGGGCCTGGCCAGGCCCAGGGTTGGGGTCGGCCTGAGGCCGCGCGGCCGCGTGGTGCCGTGTCCAAGATGGCGGCTGGGCCGGGCAAGGGTGCTGACGGTGGCCCGGGCCCTGTCCTGCGGGGAGGGAGCAAGCCCTTCAGGTGGCCTGTCCAACAACTCCCTATGCACTCTGCACTCCCTATGCACTCTGCACTCCCTATGCACTCTGCACTCCCTATGCACTCTGCACTCCCTATGCACTCTGCACTCCCTATGCACTCTGCACTCCATATGCACTCGGCACTCTGCACTCCCTATGCACTCTGCACTCCCTATGCACTCTGCACTCCCTATGCACTCTGCACTCTGCACTCCCTATGCACTCTGCACTCCCTATGCACTCTGCACTCTGCACTCCCTATGCACTCTGCACTCCCTATGCACTCTGCACTCTGCACTCCCTATGCACTCTGCACTCCCTATGCACTCTGCACTCCCTATGCACTCTGCTTTCTGCACTCCCTATGCACTCTGCACTCTGCACTCCCTATGCACTCTGCACTCTGCACTCCCTATGCACTCTGCACTCTGCACTCCCTATGCACTCTGCACTCTGCACTCCCTATGCACTCTGCACTCTGCACTCCCTATGCACTCTGCACTCTGCAATCCCTATGCACTCTGCACTCCCTATGCACTCTGCACTCCCTATGCACTTTGCACTCCCTATGCACTCTGCACTCTGCACTCCCTATGCACTCTGCACTCTGCACTCCCAATGCACTCTGCACTCTGCACTCCCTATGCACTCTGCACTCTGCACTCCCTATGCACTCTACACTCTGCACTCCCTATGCACTCTGCACTCTGCACTCCCTATGCACTCTGCACTTCCTATGCACTCTGCACCCCTATGCACTCCCTATGCACTCTGCACTCCCTATGCACTCTGCACTCTGTGTTAGAAAGGCGACCCGGGGGAGGCAGAAGAGGTCTGACTGACCACCCCTAGGTCAACCCTTCTGTCGAGAAGTAGCCGAGCGTTGCCGAGAGGCCTCCTGAATGAGGGCCCCTCCTAGGATCGTACAACAGAGTAACCACAACACTACAAATGGACACCACGCAGGAGGTCGAGTTCTCAAGCTTTTATAAGTAGTAACGGTTGAGGCTCTTGGCAGTATATACAGCGGGATCGTGGGATCCGTAAAGTCTCGGACAAGGGGGGTAAGGTAGCGGGACAGTCTTACTCTGGGTGGAGGAAGGGATACCCTACGCACAGCTCTCAATCCTCGAGCTGGGGGGTTCCGAGAGGTTCGAGCCGCGGCGGCGCCAGCAGGCTAACAGGATGGTTCAGCAAGGTAGGCCGCGGCAGCGCCAGCAGGCTCTCAGATGGTTGCAGCAAGGTGGGCCGCGGCAGCGCCAGCAGGCTCTCAGGTGGTTCAGCAAGGTGGGCCGCGGCAGCGCCAGTAGGCTCTCAGGTGGTTCAGCAAGGTAGGCCGCGGCAGCGCTGTTAGACGGACCGGGAGGGTCGGCCGAGGATAAGGGGAGAGGTCTCCGGGGAGAGCCGTCTCCAGTGAATCGTACAGACAAGTAACTTCCCCCCCACAGACGGACACCACACAAGGATAAAGTTCAACGATACTTTATAGGCAATTCTTCAAGTACGGTAGAATGGTACAAGGAGGTCTGGACTCAGGGGTCCCCTCTATTCTGGTCTCTGTTTGGGAAAAGGGTAGCGGGACAGTCTTGTTACCAAAAAGATGGAAATAGCTCTCAATCCTCGAGCTCGGTGGTGTAGATGAACGGGCCGCGGCGGAGCCAGCAGGTCCCGAGATGGATGAAGGAAGACGACGGTCCGCGGCAGAGCCAGCAGGTCCCGATGAAGGTGGTGGTTACAAACGGTCCGCGGCCACGCCAGCAGGTCCCGACGACGATGAAGGATAGGGTGGTTCCCAAAGCCGCGGCTGCGCCAGCAGGCAAGACGAGGGTGCACAAGACAGAGCTACGGCAGCGCCAGTAGTCCGTCAAGGATGAGTTCTTCTTTGTGTCTCTCGACTCCAAGATACAACTCCCGTCCTGCTCTGGAGCTGCCCCAGTTATAGGGCTGGTGTGCTTTGATGTCCGGACCCTCGCACTTGGAGGTCGGGAGGTCCGGGATGAGGGAGTCCAGACACCCAGCAGGGGGGTGGACCCAGCGCCCGGGGAGGCGATGGGCGAGCGGCACTTGGCGGGGGAGAGCCATCGACACCTCTTGCTCCCATTGACTGACCAAGTAGCCCGCTCACCTCCTGGGTGGATGTTGGTGCCGGAATGTCTGAGGCCTGGCCAGGCCCAGGGTTGAGGTCGATCGGGGGCCAGGCGGCCTCGTGGTGGAGTGTCCAAGATGGCGCCCAGGATGGGCGCGCAGGCCGGTAGTGGGTCGGCCTACGCGGTCAACAGGTTCGAGTGTAGGGGTCCCTGCGGGGACGGTGGACGTGCAATGGTGGTGTGTGGTACTTGCGTGGCTGGGCTCGGGCCTGGTTGGGCCGGGGGAGAGCGGCCCTTCATGTGGCCTGTCCAACATGCGTCCCCCCCAGCTGAAGGCGGGGAGAGTTACCCATCCTCTTGGGGACTCTTCTCGTCGAGGCGGAAGAACCGGGACAGGCCATCTGCGTTGGCGTGATCTGGCCCAGGCCGGTGTTCAACTGTGAAGTCCATCCCTTGTAGGGAGATGGACCAGCGTAGTAACTTCGGGTTTTCCCCCCGCATCTGCATCAGCCACTGCAGGGGTCGGTGGTCGGTCTGTACCCGAAAGTGTGTGCCAAAAAGGTAGGGCCGGAGCTTCTTGAGGGCCCATACCACCGCGAAGGCCTCCCTCTCTATGGTGCTCCAGCGTTGTTCCCGTGGTAGGAGTCGCCGGCTGATGAAGGCCACCGGTTGATCACGGCCTTCGGTGTTCACTTGAGACAGGACTGCCCCAATGCCATGGTCGGAGGCATCCGTCTGGACGATGAACTCCCGGCTGTAGTCGGGGGCCTGGAGCACAGGGGCGGAGCACATGGCGGCTTTCAATTGTTCAAATGCAGCTTGACACTCTGGGGTCCAGTTGACTTTCTGGGGCTGATTTTTTGACGTGAGTTCTGTGAGGGGCCTCACGATAGTACCATAGTCTTTCACGAACCTTCGGTAATAGCCCGTGAGGCCCAGGAAGGCTCGTACCTCGGTCTGGGTGATGGGGGGCTGCCAGGACTGGATGGCGGCAATTTTTAGCTGCAGAGGGGCCACCAGGCCGCTTCCCACCTGGTGCCCGAGGTAGGTTACAGACCCTTGCCCAATTTGACACTTGCTGGCCTTGATCGTGAGGCCAGCTCGCTGAAGGGCTTGCAGCACTGCTCGGAGGTGGTGGAGGTGCTCGGACCAATGGTTGCTGTATACAGCGATGTCGTCTAGGTAGGCGGCGCTGAATCCTTCGAGCCCCGCCAGGACCTGATTGACGAGCCGTTGGAATGTTGCTGGGGCATTCTTCATGCCGAAGGGCATGACTGTGAAATGGTAATGGCCATCGGGAGTGGAAAAGGCAGAACGTTCTTGTGCCCGGGGTGTGAGGCCGATTTGCCAGTAGCCCGCCGTCAGGTCGAAGATACTGAGGTAGCGGGCAGCTCCCATGCGGTCGATTAGTTCATCTGCCCGGGGGATGGGATGTGCGTCTGTCCTGGTGACCGCATTCAAGCCCCGGTAGTCGACGCAGAACCGGAGTTCTGGTGTGGTGCCGGGGGCAGCTGCTTTGGGGACCAGTACTACAGGGCTGGCCCAGGGGCTGTCCGAGGGCTCGATGACCCCGAGCGTGAGCATTTTGGCTACTTCTTCCTGGATGCAGGCCCGTACCCGATCTGGCACGCGGTAGGCCCGGTGGCGGATAGGGGGGCTGTCCCCCGTGTCCACATCGTGCGTACACCAGGAAGTGACACCTGGGGTGAGGGAGAACAGGCTGGCGAATTGTGACAGGAGAACTCGGCACTCCTGGCGTTGCTCTCGGGTGAGGGCCTCTGAGAGTCGGACCCCATCTACGGAGCCGTCTTTCTCCCGAGTCCGTAGGAGGTCAGGGAGGGGCTCGGAGTCCTCTTCAGCCCCATTGTCTGTGGCCATCAGGAGGCTGAGTTCTGTCCGTACAAAGTGCGGTTTCAGTCTGTTAGCGTGGAGGACCCGGAGGGGGTTCCGGGAAGATTCCAAGTCGATGAGATAGGTAGCCGGACCCTTGCGCTCGACCACTTTGAAGGGCCCTGTCCACTTGTCTTGTAGGGCGCAGGGTTCGGTGGGGGACATCACCCATACCTGTTGCCCAGGTTCAAATTCGATGGAGGAGGCATTCCGGTCATACCACCTTTTCATGTCCTCTTGACTGGCCTCTAGGTTGGCTTTTGCTAGTTCTCGGAATCGCCGGGTCTGGTTGCGGAGGGTTAGGAGGTAGCGGAAAACATCTGGTGGGTTCTTTAGAGGGGGCATCTCCCAGCCTTCCTTGACTAGGCTGAGCGGCCCCCGCACGGGGTGTCCATATAGCAGTTCAAATGGGCTGAAGCCCAGGGACTTCTGGGGAACCTCTCGATAGGCGAAGAGGAGGCACGGCAGCAGCACATCCCACTGGCGATGGAGGGGCTCTTCCAACCCCCCGATCATCCCTTTGAGCGTGCGGTTGAACCGCTCAACGAGTCCGTTTCCTTGAGGGTGATAGGGGGTCGTGAACCGGTAGGTAACCCCGCACTGTTGCCAGAGAGACTTCATATATTTCGAAATAAAGTTCGTGCCTCTGTCACTGACGACCTCCCGGGGGAAGCCCACCCGGGAGAAGATCCCCATCAGAGCCCGGCCGACTACCGGGGCTGTCACAGTCCGCAGGGGAACAGCCTCCGGGTAGCGGGTGGCGTGGTCCACTAGCACCAGGATGAATCGATGGCCTTGTTTTGTGCGCGGGTCCAGGGGCCCTACGATATCGATTCCGACCCTCTCGAACGGGGTGGTGACCACGGGAAAAGGTTGCAGGGGGGCTTTCAGTTTGCGGCCGCTCTTTCCACTGGCTTGGCACGTGGGGCAAGATCGGCAATGCTGGTGTACATTGTCCCTCATTTTGGGCCAGAAGAAGTGGGTCACCAGGCGGCTATAGGTTTTGTCTTGACCCAGGTGTCCTGCCAGGGGGACATCGTGGGCCAGGTTTAGCAGAAAGTCTCTAAAACGGAGGGGTACCACTAGGACTCGGCTGGCCCCCAGCTCCGCGATTCTTTGCTCACTGTACAGCAGATCATTGTCCCAGTAGACCCAGTGAGTTCCGGAGGTATCCCCTGCGCTTTGGGCTAGCGCTTGCTGGCGGAGTCCCTCGAGGGAGGGACAGGTCTTTTGTTCTTGGCGAAATTGTTCTTGCGTGGGCCCCCCCTCTTGAGGCCACTGGTCGGGGTTAGCGAGGTCTGGAGGTTGAGCTGGTTCGGGGGGGGACGTCACGGTCGGTGGTTTCGGCGGGGGCGACCGGAGGCGGTGGCGCCGGCCATTCGGGTTCCTCTGGGCGGGGGTTGGCACGGGCGGTCATGGACCGGGTGGTGACGCACGCCCAGTCCGGGACGCCCAACATCCCCAGGTGCTCTTTTCGTTCGACTGCTGCCCATGGAGAGCTTTCCAGGTCATTACCCAGGAGGCAGTCTACGGGGGCATCATCTCGGACCGTCACCTTCAACATGCCGGAGACCCCTCCCCATTCGAAGGGGACGCAGGCCATCCGACACAGACTTTCTGAGTTATCGGCTGAACGTACAGGGCAGAGAATGTTTGGTAAATATTGTTCGGGGGTCACCAGGTGACAGCGGACGGCTGTTACACTGGCCCCAGTGTCACGAAGGGCTTCAGCCCGGCGTCCATTGATGCCCACCCATTGGCTGTACTTCTGGGTATTAGCGGGTAGGGGGACCCGCGGGACCATGTCTCTCCCCCCTAGGCAGGCGAGAGCCATGGCGGCTGGCTCCCATTCTTGGTGTTCCTGTTCATATTCTTCTTGTTCCTCTGAGATCTGTTCCTCCCCCAGAGCAGCAGCGGCTACTTGGCGGGGTCTTGGGCTCTGGTACTGGGGGCAGTTTGGGTCGTTTGCATAGTGTCCGACTCGTTGGCATCGATGGCAGGTAACATTGGCTCGATATCCCGGTCGCGCTGGGGTGCTGCCCCGGTTGGCCGGGGGGGTGGTGCTGGTAGTGGGGGTGACCGGAGCGTTGCTTCTTCCGCGTCCTTGGCCTCCTCCTCCTCGGGGACGGTGCTGACCATTGTTGTTCCGGTTCTGTTCGTAGGACCCATTTCGACCCACTCTGGTGATCTCCCACCGGTCAGCTTCGGCTGCGAGCTGCCGGGGATCCGTTAACTTGCTGTCGAGGAGGTGCTGGCGAAGTTCAATGAAGCAATTGTTCGACAGATGCTCCCATACCATAAGATTGAACAGTTGTTCGTAGGTTGTGACCTTGCTTCCTTTGATCCAGCCCTCGAAGGCTCGGCTAAAGTAATTGACATAGTCCACCCAAGTTGTACCCGGGATGCGGGTGCAGTCTCGGAACCTCTGACGGTACATCTCGGGTGTGAGGCCATAGCGGGTGAGGAGTGCAGCTTTCATATGGTCATAGGAGGTCATCTGGTGGTCCGGGAGTTGCAGCAGGGCGTCGCGGCCCTCATTGAGGAATCTCCCCCACAGACCGGCCCCCCAATCGCTTCTATCGATCCGGTGTGCAGTCATAGCGATTTCATAGGCCTTAAACCATTGCTGGATGTCGTCCTCTCGGAAGTATTCTCGAACGACATCCTTGGGGATGTGTACCTTCTTCTCTGTTGCCCCTGGAGTGTGGGGTTGCTCGGACACCCCTGCTTCTTTATTCTGTTTGCGTAGGTCGATTTCAGCTAGTTTCCGCTCATGTTCATATGCCAGTTTCTTTTCCTCGAGTTCCCTTTGTCTCTGTTTCTCCTCTCTTTCTTCTCGGAGACGCAGGTGCTCTAAGTTGATTTTCTGTTCGGCCAACTTCAGTTCAACGTCCATTTTGAGCCGGGCCATTTCCAGCTCGTGTAGTCGGGTTCTTTCTCGTTCCTGGATCTCGTCTGGCGAGAGACCCGTTCTTCGCTCTTCAGGGGCCATGGGGGTTTGTGCTGCGATGTTTTGATCGGGGGTTCCGGCAGCCCCGGTTTCTGCCCAAGATTCTAGGGCCTGCTTAAAGTCCTCTTTGGTATTTAGTCCGGTGGTAGCGATACCTAATTCGATACAGAACTGTTTAAGTTCACGATGGCTGTACTCATCCAATTTCTCCATCTGGAATTTCTCCGTTGATCCGCTGTCTTTAGTTGACATCGTGATTCGCCGTGGGGTGAGCTACTCTCTGTACGGTTTATGCGGTGATTCGGATCGCGCCGCTGGCCACCAATGTTAGACGGACCGGGAGGGTCGGCCGAGGATAAGGGGAGAGGTCTCCGGGGAGAGCCGTCTCCAGTGAATCGTACAGACAAGTAACTTCCCCCCCACAGACGGACACCACACAAGGATAAAGTTCAACGATACTTTATAGGCAATTCTTCAAGTACGGTAGAATGGTACAAGGAGGTCTGGACTCAGGGGTCCCCTCTATTCTGGTCTCTGTTTGGGAAAAGGGTAGCGGGACAGTCTTGTTACCAAAAAGATGGAAATAGCTCTCAATCCTCGAGCTCGGTGGTGTAGATGAACGGGCCGCGGCGGAGCCAGCAGGTCCCGAGATGGATGAAGGAAGACGACGGTCCGCGGCAGAGCCAGCAGGTCCCGATGAAGGTGGTGGTTACAAACGGTCCGCGGCCACGCCAGCAGGTCCCGACGACGATGAAGGATAGGGTGGTTCCCAAAGCCGCGGCTGCGCCAGCAGGCAAGACGAGGGTGCACAAGACAGAGCTACGGCAGCGCCAGTAGTCCGTCAAGGATGAGTTCTTCTTTGCGTCTCTCGACTCCAAGATACAACTCCCGTCCTGCTCTGGAGCTGCCCCAGTTATAGGGCTGGTGTGCTTTGATGTCCGGACCCTCGCACTTGGAGGTCGGGAGGTCCGGGATGAGGGAGTCCAGACACCCAGCAGGGGGGTGGAGCCAGCGCCCGGGGAGGCGATGGGCGAGCGGCACTTGGCGGGGGAGAGCCATCGACACCTCTTGCTCCCATTGACTGACCAAGTAGCCCGCTCACCTCCTGGGTGGATGTTGGTGCCGGAATGTCTGAGGCCTGGCCAGGCCCAGGGTTGAGGTCGATCGGGGGCCAGGCGGCCTCGTGGTGGAGTGTCCAAGATGGCGCCCAGGATGGGCGCGCAGGCCGGTAGTGGGTCGGCCTACGCGGTCAACAGGTTCGAGTGTAGGGGTCCCTGCGGGGACGGTGGACGTGCAATGGTGGTGTGTGGTACTTGCGTAGCTGGTTCGGGCCTGGTTGGGCCGGGGGAGAGCGGCCCTTCATGTGGCCTGTCCAACATGCGTCCCCCCCAGCTGAAGGCGGGGAGAGTTACCCATTCTCTTGGGGACTCTTCTCGTCGAGGCGGAAGAACCGGGACAGGCCATCTGCGTTGGCGTGATCTGGCCCAGGCCGATGTTCAACTGTGAAGTCCATCCCTTGTAGGGAGATGGACCAGCGTAGTAACTTCGGGTTTTCCCCCCGCATCTACATCAGCCACTGCAGGGGTCGGTGGTCGGTCTGTACCCGAAAGGGTGTGCCAAAAAGGTAGGGCCGGAGCTTCTTGAGGGCCCATACCACCGCGAAGGCCTCCCTCTCTATGGTGCTCCAGCGTTGTTCCCGTGGTAGGAGTCGCCGGCTGATGAAGGCCACCGGCTGATCACGGCCCTCGGTGTTCACTTGAGACAGGACTGCCCCAATGCCATGGTCGGAGGCATCCGTCTGGACGATGAACTCCCGGCTGTAGTCGGGGGCCTGGAGCACAGGGGCGGAGCACATGGCGGCTTTCAATTGTTCAAATGCAGCTTGACACTCTGGGGTCCAGTTGACTTTCTGGGGCTGATTTTTTGACGTGAGCTCTGTGAGGGGCCTCACGATAGTACCATAGTCTTTCACGAACCTTCGGTAATAGCCCGTGAGGCCCAGGAAGGCTCGTACCTCGGTCTGGGTAATGGGGGGCTGCCAGGACTGGATGGCGGCAATTTTTAGCTGCAGAGGGGCCACCAGGCCGCTTCCCACCTGGTGCCCGAGGTAGGTTACAGACCCTTGCCCAATTTGACATTTGCTGGCCTTGATCGTGAGGCCAGCTTGCTGAAGGGCGTGCAGCACTGCTCGGAGGTGGTGGAGGTGCTCGGACCACTGGTTGCTGTATACAGCGATGTCGTCTAAGTAGGCGGCGCTGAATCCTTCGAGCCCCGCCAGGACCTGATTGACGAGCCGTTGGAATGTTGCTGGGGCATTCTTCATGCCGAAGGGCATGACTGTGAAATGGTAATGGCCATCAGGAGTGGAAAAGGCAGAACGTTCTTGTGCCCGGGGTGTGAGGCCGATTTGCCAGTAGCCCGCCGTCAGGTCGAAGATACTGAGGTAGCGGGCAGCTCCCATGCGGTCGATTAGTTCATCTGCCCGGGGGATGGGATGTGCGTCTGTCCTGGTGACCGCATTCAAGCCCCGGTAGTCGACGCAGAACCGGAGTTCTGGTGTGGTGCCGGGGGCAGCTGCTTTGGGGACCAGTACTACCGGGCTGGCCCAGGGGCTGTCTGAGGGCTCGATGACCCCGAGCGTGAGCATTTTGGCTACTTCCTCCTGGATGCAGGCCCGTACCCGATCTGGCACGCGGTAGGCCCGGTGGCGGATAGGGGGGCTGTCCCCAGTGTCCACATCGTGCGTACACCAGGAAGTGACACCTGGGGTGAGGGAGAACAGGCTGGCGAATTGTGACAGGAGCACTTGGCACTCCTGGTGTTGCTCTCGGGTGAGGGCCTCTGAGAGTCGGACCCCATCTACGGAACCGTCTTTCTCCCGCGTTCGTAGGAGGTCCGGGAGGGGCTCGGAGTCCTCTTCAGCCCCATTGTCTGTGGCCATCAGGAGGCTGAGTTCTGTCCGTACAAAGTGCGGTTTCAGTCTGTTAGCGTGGAGGACCCGGAGGGGGTTCCGGGAAGATTCCAAGTCGATGAGATAGGTAGCCGGACCCTTGCGCTCGACCACTTTGAAGGGCCCTGTCCACTTGTCTTGTAGGGCGCAGGGTTCGGTGGGGGACATCACCCATACCTGTTGCCCAGGTTCAAATTCGATGGAGGAGGCATTCCGGTCATACCACCTTTTCATGTCCTCCTGGCTGGCCTCTAGGTTGGCTTTTGCTAGTTCTCGGAATCGCCGGGTCTGGTTGCGGAGTGTTAGGAGGTAGCGGAAAACATCTGGTGGGTTCTTTAGAGGGGGCATCTCCCAGCCTTCCTTAACTAGGCTGAGCGGCCCGCGTACGGGGTGTCCATATAGCAGTTCAAATGGGCTGAAGCCCAGGGACTTCTGGGGAACCTCTCGATATGCGAAGAGGAGGCACGGCAGCAGCACATCCCACTGGCGACGGAGGGGCTCTTCCAACCCCCCGATCATCCCTTTGAGCGTGCGGTTGAACCGCTCAACGAGTCCGTTTCCTTGAGGGTGATAGGGGGTCGTGAACCGGTAGGTAACCCCGCACTGTTGCCAGAGAGATTTCATATATTTCGAAATAAAGTTCGTGCCTCTGTCACTGACGACCTCCCGGGGGAAGCCCACCCGGGAGAAGATCCCCATCAGAGCCCGGCCGACTACCGGGGCTGTCACAGTCCGCAGGGGAACAGCCTCCGGGTAGCGGGTGGCGTGGTCCACTAGCACCAGGATGAATCGATGGCCTTGTTTTGTGCGCGGGTCCAGGGGCCCTACGATATCGATTCCGACCCTCTCGAACGGGGTGGTGACCACGGGAAAAGGTTGCAGGGGGGCTTTCAGTTTGCGGCCGCTCTTCCCACTGGCTTGGCACGTGGGGCAAGATCGGCAATGCTGGTGTACATTATCCCTCATTTTGGGCCAGAAGAAGTGGGTCACCAGGCGGCTATAGGTTTTGTCTTGACCCAAGTGTCCTGCCAGGGGGACATCGTGGGCCAGGTTTAGCAGAAAGTCTCTAAAACGGAGGGGTACCACTAGGACTCGACTGGCCCCCAGCTCCGCGATTCTTTGCTCACTGTACAGCAGATCATTGTCCCAGTAGACCCAGTGAGTTCCGGAGGTATCCCCTGCGCTTTGGGCTAGCGCTTGCTGGCGGAGTCCCTCGAGGGAGGGACAGGTCTTTTGTTCTTGGCGAAATTGTTCTTGCGTGGGCCCCCCCTCTTGAGGCCACTGGTCGAGGTTAGCGAGGTCTGGAGGTTGAGCTGGTTCGGGGGGGACGTCACGGTCGGTGGTTTCGGCGGGGGCGACCGGAGGCGGTGGCGCCGGCCATTCGAGTTCCTCTGGGCGGGTGTTGGCACGGGCGGTCATGGACCGGGTGGTGACGCACGCCCAGTCCGGGACGCCCAGCATCCCCAGGTGCTCTTTTCGTTCGACTGCTGCCCATGGAGAGCTTTCCAGGTCATTACCCAGGAGGCAGTCTACGGGGGCATCATCTCGGACCGTCACCTTCAACATGCCGGAGACCCCTCCCCATTCGAAGGGGACGCAGGCCATCCGACACAGACTTTCTGAGTTATCGGCTGAACGTACAGGGCAGAGAATGTTTGGTAAGTATTGTTCGGGGGTCACCAGGTGACAGCGGACGGCTGTTACACTGGCCCCAGTGTCACGAAGGGCTTCAGCCCGGCGTCCATTGATGCCCACCCATTGGCTGTACTTCTGGGTATTAGCGGGTAGGGGGACCCGCGGGACCATGTCTCTCCCCCCTAGGCAGGCGAGAGCCATGGCGGCTGGCTCCCATTCTTGGTGTTCCTGTTCATATTCTTCTTGTTCCTCTGAGATCTGTTCCTCCCCCAGAGCAGCAGCGGCTACTTGGCGGGGTCTTGGGCTCTGGTACTGGGGGCAGTTTGGGTCGTTTGCATAGTGTCCGACTCGTTGGCATCGATGGCAGGTAACATTGGCTCGATGTCCCGGTCGCGCTGGGGTGCTGCCCCGGTTGGCCGGGGGGGTGGTGCTGGTAGTGGGGGTGACCGGAGCGTTGCTCCTTCCGCGTCCTTGGCCTCCACCTCCTCGGGGACGGTGCTGACCATTGTTGTTCCTGTTCTGTTCGGAGGACCCATTTCGACTCACTCTGGTGATCTCCCACCGGTCTGCTTCGGCTGCGAGCTGCCGGGGATCCGTTAACTTGCTGTCGAGGAGGTGCTGGCGAAGTTCAATGAAGCAATTGTTCGACAGATGCTCCCATACCATAAGATTGAACAGTTGTTCGTAGGTTGTGACCTTGCTTCCTTTGATCCAGCCCTCGAAGGCTCGGCTAAAGTAATTGACATAGTCCACCCAAGTTGTACCCGGGATGCGGGTGCAGTCTCGGAACCTCTGACGGTACATTTCGGGTGTGAGGCCATAGCGGGTGAGGAGTGCAGCTTTCATATGGTCATAGGAGGTCATCTGGTGGTCCGGGAGTTGCAGCAGGGCGTCGCGGCCCTCATTGAGGAATCTCCCCCACAGACCGGCCCCCCAATCGCTTTTATCGATCCGGTGTGCAGTCATAGCGATTTCATAGGCCTTAAACCATTGCTGGATGTCGTCCTCTCGGAAGTATTCTCGAACGACATCCTTGGGGATGTGTACCTTCTTCTCTGTTGCCCCTGGAGTGTGGGGTTGCTCGGGCACCCCTGTTTCTTTATTCTGTTTGCGTAGGTCGATTTCAGCTAATTTCCGCTCATGTTCATATGCCAGTTTCTTTTCCTCGAGCTCCCTTTGTCTCTGTTTCTCCTCTCTTTCTTCTCGGAGACGCAGGTGCTCTAAGTTGATTTTCTGTTCGGCCAACTTTAGTTCAACGTCCATTTTGAGCCGGGCCATTTCCAGCTCGTGTAGTCGGGTTCTTTCTCGTTCCTGGATCTCGTCTGGCGAGAGACCCGTTCTTCGTTCTTCAGGGGCCATGGGGGTTTGTGCTGCGATGTCTTGATCGGGGGTTCCGGCAGCCCCGGTTTCACCGTACAGACGAGTAACTTCCCCCCCACAGACGGACACCACACAATGATAAAGTTCAACGATACTTTATAGGCAATTCTTTAAGTACGGTAGAATGGTACAAGGAGGTCTGGACTCAGGGGTCCCCTCTATTCTGGTCTCTGTTTGGGAAAAGGGTAGCGGGACAGTCTTGTTACCAAAAAGATGGAAATAGCTCTCAATCCTCGAGCTCGGTGGTGTAGATGAACGGGCCGCGGCGGAGCCAGCGGGTCCCGAGATGGATGAAGGAAGACGACGGTCCGCGGCAGAGCCAGCAGGTCCCGATGAAGGTGGTGGTTACAAACGGTCCGCGGCCACGCCAGCAGGTCCCGACGACGATGAAGGATAGGGTGGTTCCCAAAGCCGCGGCAGCGCCAGCAGGCAGGACGAGGGTGCACAAGACAGAGCTACGGCAGCGCCAGTAGTCCGTCAAGGATGAGTTCTTCTTTGCGTCTGTCGACTCCAAGATACAACTGCCGTCCTGCTCTGGAGCTGCCCCAGTTATAGGGCTGGTGTGCTTTGATGTCCGGACCCTCGCACTTGGAGGTCGGGAGGTCCGGGATGAGGGGGTTCAGACACCCAGCAGGGGGGTGGAGCCAGCGCCCGGGGAGGCGATGGGCGAGCGGCACTTGGCGGGGGAGAGCCATCGACACCTCTTGCTCCCATTGACTGACCAAGTAGCCCGCTCACCTCCTGGGTGGATGTTGGTGCCGGAATGTCTGAGGCCTGGCCAGGCCCAGGGTTGAGGTCGATCGGGGGCCAGGCGGCCTCGTGGTGGAGTGTCCAAGATGGCGCCCAGGATGGGCGCGCAGGCCGGTAGTGGGTCGGCCTACGCGGTCAACAGGTTCGAGTGTAGGGGTCCCTGCGGGGACGGTGGACGTGCAATGGTGGTGTGTGGTACTTGCGTGGCTGGTTCGGGCCTGGTTGGGCCGGGGGAGAGCGGCCCTTCATGTGGCCTGTCCAACACGCCAGTTTCAATTCTCCGTCTAATCTGAGTCGTGCCAAGTCTAACTCGTGTAATCTATTTTTTTCCCGCTCTTGGATCTCTTCACGGGACGGGCCTGTTCTCCGTTCCTCCGTCCGGGTGGTGTTGACTTCCGGGGCTGCGGGGTCCCGGGGGGTTGCGGTATTTGTCTCTGTCCAGGCCTCTAGGGCGTTTTTGAAGTCTTCTTTTGTGCTTAGCCCGGTGGTAGCAATGCCTAAGTCCATGCAAAATTGTTTGAGCTCTCGGTGGTTGTATTCCTCCAGCTTTTCCATCTGGAACTTCTCCGCCGATCCGCTCTCTTTGGTCGTCATTGTGGTTTTAGTCGTAGGGTGAGTTACTGTCTGTACGGTACGCGTTGGTTCGGATCGCGCCGATAGCCACCAATGTTAGACGGAGACCTGGAGGGTCGGCCGAGCACAGTGATCGCACAGACAGGTAACTTCCCCCCCACAGATGGACACCACACAAAGATCAGGGTAACACCTTTTATAGGCACTTCTGGTAGTAGAGTGGTACGATACAAGGCGATCAGGACACGATGATCCTCTCAATTCTAGTCTCTAGTAAGGGAAGGGGGTAGCGGGACAGTCTTGGTACCCACGGGTACAGGGGTGTAACGGTGATAGCTCACAATCCTCGAGCTCGGTGTTCGGATGGGTCAGACCGCGGCAGCGCCGGCAGGTCCCGAAGAAGTCGTAGGTGGCAACGGGCCGCGGCAGCGCCAGCAGGTCCCAACGAGGATGAAGGTTACAACGGGCCGCGGCAGCGCCAGCAGGTCCCACGAGAATGCAGGTTGCAACGGGCCGCGGCAGCGCCAGCAGGTCCCACGAGGATGGAGGTTACTACGGGCCACGGCAGCGCCAGCAGGTCCCAACGAGGATGAAGGTTGCAGAGGGCCGCGGCAGCGCCAGCAGGTCCCACGAGGATGAAGGTTGCAGAGGGCCGCGGCAGCGCCAGCAGGCAGGACAGTAGTTCACAAGGCAGGGCTGTGGCAGCGCCAGCAGTCCGTCAAGGATGAGTTCTTCTCGGTGTCTCTCGACTCCAGGATACAACTGCCTTCCTGTCCTGGGGCTGCCTCAGTTATAGGTCTGGCGCCCTTTGATGTCCGGACCCTCGCTCTTGGAGGTCGGGAGGTCTGGGATGAGGGAGTCCAGACACCCAGCAGGGGGGTGGAGCCAGCGCCCGAGGAGGCTGGGGGTGCTCGGCACCTGGCGGGGGAGAGCCATCGACACTTCTTACTCCCATTGACCTGCCAAGTGGTCCGTTCACCTCCTGGGTGGAGGGTGGTGCCGGGATGTCGGGGCCTGGCCAGGCCCAGGGTTGGGGTCGGCCTGAGGCCGCGCGGCCGCGTGGTGCCGTGTCCAAGATGGCGGCTGGGACGGGCAAGGGTGCTGACGGTGGCCCGGGCCCTGTCCTGCGGGGAGGGAGCAAGCCCTTCAGGTGGCCGGTCCAACAACTCCCTATGCACTCTGCACTCCCTATGCACTCTGCACTCCCTATGCACTCTGCACTCTGCACACCCTATGCACTCTGCACTCCCTATGCACTCTGCACTCCCTATGCACTCTGCACTCCCTATGCACTCTGCACTCCCTATGCACTCTGCACTCTGCACTCCCTATGCACTCTGCACTCCCTATGCACTCTGCACTCTGCACTCCCTATGCACTGTGCACTCCCTATGCACTGTGCACTCCCTATGCACTCTGCCCTCCCTATGCACTCTGCCCTCCCTATGCACTCTGCCCTCCCTATGCACTCTGCACTCTGCACTCCCTATGCACTCTGCACTCTGCACTCTGTTTGCACTCTGCACTCCCTATGCACTCTGCACTCTGCACTCCCTATGCACTCTGCACTCCCTATGCACTCTGCACTCCCTGTGCACTCTGCTTTCTGCACTCCCTATGCACTCTGCACTCCCTATGCACTCTGCACTCTGCACTCCCTATGCACTCTGCACTCTGCACTCTGCACTCCCTATGCACTCTGCACTCTGCACTCCCTATGCACTCTGCACTCCCTATGCACTCTGCACTCCCTATGCACTCTGCACTCCCTATGCACTCTGCACTCCCTATGCACTCTGCACTCTGCACTCCCTATGCACTCTACACTCTGCACTCCCTATGCACTCTGCACTCTGCACTCCCTATGCACTCTGCACTTCCTATGCACTCTGCACCCCCTATGCACTCCCTATGCACTCTGCACTCCCTATGCACTCTGCACTCTGCACTCCCTATGCACTCTGCACTCCCTATGCACTCTGCACTCTGCACTCCCTATGCACTTTGCACTCCCTATGCACTCTGCACTCCCTATGCACTCTGCACTCCCTATGCACTCTGCACTCCCTATGCACTCTGCACTCCATATGCACTCGGCACTCTGCACTCCCTATGCACTCTGCACTCCCTATGCACTCTGCACTCCCTATGCACTCTGCACTCCCTATGCACTCTGCACTCTGCACTCCCTATGCACTATGCACTCCCTATGCACTCTGCACTCCCTATGCACTCTGCACTCTGCACTCTGCACTCCCTATGTACTCTGCACTCCCTATGCACTCTGCACTCCCTATGCACTCTGCACTCCCTTTGCACTCTGCACTCCCTATGCACTCTGCACTCTGCACTCCCTATGCACTCTGCACTCTCTATGCACTCTGCACTCCCTATGCACTCTGCACTCCCTATGCACTCTGCACTCCCTATGCACTCTGCACTCCCTATGCACTCTGCACTCCCTATGCACTCTGCACTCTGCACTCCCTATGCACTCTGCACTCCCTATGCACTCTGCACTCCCTATGCACTCTGTACTCTGCACTCCCTATGCACTCTGCACTCCCTCTGCACTCCCTATGCACTCTGCACTCCCTATGCACTCTGCACTCTGCATTCCCTATGCACTCTGCCCTCCCTATGCACTCTGCACTCCCTATGCACTCTGCACTCCCTATGCACTCTGCACTCCCTATGCACTCTGCACTCCCTATGCACTCTGCACTCTGCACTCCCTATGCACTCTGCACTCCCTATGCACTCTGCACTCCCTATGCACTCTGCTTTCTGCACTCCCTATGCACTCTGCACTCTGCACTCCCTATGCACTCTGCACTCTGCACTCCCTATGCACTCTGCACTCTGCACTCCCTATGCACTCTGCACTCTGCACTCCCTATGCACTCTGCACTCCCTATGCACTCTGCACTCCCTATGCACTCTGCACTCCCTATGCACTCTGCACTCCCTATGCACTCTGCACTCTGCACTCCCAATGCACTCTGCACTCTGCACTCCCTATGCACTCTGCACTCTGCACTCCCTATGCACTCTACACTCTGCACTCCCTATGCACTCTGCACTCTGCACTCCCTATGCACTCTGCACTCCCTATGCACTCTGCACTCCCTATGCACTCTGCACTCCCTATGCACTCCCTATGCACTCTGCACTCCCTATGCACTCTGCACTCTGCACTCCCTATGCACTCTGCACTCCCTATGCACTCTGCACTCTGCACTCCCTATGCACTCTGCACTCCCTATGCACTCTGCACTCCCTATGCACTCTGCACTCCCTATGCACTCTGCACTCTGCACACCCTATGCACTCTGCACTCCCTATGCACTCTGCACTCCCTATGCACCTTGCACTCCCTATGCACTCTGCACTCCCTATGCACTCTGCACTCTGCACTCCCTATGCACTCTGCACTCCCTATGCACTCTGCACTCCCTATGCACTCTGCACTCTGCACTACCTATGCACTCTGCACTCCCTATGCACTGTGCACTCCCTATGCACTCTGCCCTCCCTATGCAGTCTGCCCTCCCTATGCACTCTGCCCTTCCTATGCACTCTGCCCTCCCTATGCACTCTGCACTCTGCACTCCCTATGCACTCTGCACTCTGCACTCTGTTTGCACTCTGCACTCCCTATGCACTCTGCACTCCCTATGCACTCTGCACTCCCTATGCACTCTGCACTCCCTATGCACTCTGCTTTCTGCACTCCCTATGCACTCTGCACTCCCTATGCACTCTGCACTCTGCACTCCCTATGCACTCTGCACTCTGCACTCTGCACTCTGCACTCCCTATGCACTCTGCACTCTGCACTCCCTATGCACTCTGCACTCCCTATTCACTCTGCACTCCCTATGCACTCTGCACTCCCTATGCACTCTGCACTCCCTATGCACTCTGCACTCTGCACTCCCTATGCACTCTGCACTCCCTATGCACTCTGCACTCTGCACTCCCTATGCACTCTACACTCTGCACTCCCTATGCACTCTGCACTCTGCACTCCCTATGCACTCTGCACTTCCTATGCACTCTGCACCCCCTATGCACTCCCTATGCACTCTGCACTCCCTATGCACTCTGCACTCTGCACTCCCTATGCACTCTGCACTCTGCACTCCCTATGCACTCTGCACTCCCTATGCACTCTGCACTCCCTATGCACTCTGCTTTCTGCACTCCCTATGCACTCTGCAATCTGCACTCCCTATGCACTCTGCACTCTACACTCCCTATGCACTCTGCACTCTGCACTCCCTATGCATTCTGCACTCTGCACTCCCTATGCACTCTGCACTCTGCACTCCCTATGCACTCTGCACTCCCTATGCACTCTGCACTCCCTATGCACTCTGCACTCCCTATGCACTCTGCACTCTGCACTCCCTATGCACTCTGCACTCTGCACTCCCAATGCACTCTGCACTCTGCACTCCCTATGCACTCTGCACTCTGCACTCCCTATGCACTCTACACTCTGCACTCCCTATGCACTCTGCACTCTGCACTCCCTATGCACTCTGCACTCTGCACTCCCTATGCACTCTGCACTCCCTATGCACTCTGCACTCCCTATGCACTCTGCACTCCCTATGCACTCCCTATGCACTCTGCACTCCCTATGCACTCTGCACTCTGCACTCCCTATGCACTCTGCACTCCCTATGCACTCTGCACTCTGCACTCCCTATGCACTCTGCACTCCCTATGCACTCTGCAATCCCTATGCACTCTGCACTCCCTATGCACTCTGCACTCTGCACACCCTATGCACTCTGCACTCCCTATGCACTCTGCACTCCCTATGCACTCTGCACTCCCTATGCACTCTGCACTCCCTATGCACTGTGCACTCCCTATGCACTCTGCACTCCCTATGCACTCTGCACTCTGCACTCCCTATGCACTCTGCACTCCCTATGCACTGTGCACTCCCTATGCACTCTGCCCTCCCTATGCAGTCTGCCCTCCCTATGCACTCTGCCCTCCCTATGCACTCTGCCCTCCCTATGCACTCTGCACTCTGCACTCCCTATGCACTCTGCACTCTGCACTCTGTTTGCACTCTGCACTCCCTATGCACTCTGCACTCCCTATGCACTCTGCACTCCCTATGCACTCTGCACTCCCTATGCACTCTGCTTTCTGCACTCCCTATGCACTCTGCACTCCCTATGCACTCTGCACTCCCTATGCACTCTGCACTCTGCACTCTGCACTCTGCACTCCCTATGCACTCTGCACTCTGCACTCCCTATGCACTCTGCACTCCCTATTCACTCTGCACTCCCTATTCACTCTGCACTCCCTATGCACTCTGCACTCCCTATGCACTCTGCACTCTGCACTCCCTATGCACTCTGCACTCCCTATGCACTCTGCACTCTGCACTCCCTATGCACTCTACACTCTGCACTCCCTATGCACTCTGCACTCTGCACTCCCTATGCACTCTGCACTTCCTATGCACTCTGCACCCCCTATGCACTCCCTATGCACTCTGCACTCCCTATGCACTCTGCACTCTGCACTCCCTATGCACTCTGCACTCTGCACTCCCTATGCACTCTGCACTCCCTATGCACTCTGCACTCTGCACTCCCTATGCACTTTGCACTCCCTATGCACTCTGCACTCCCTATGCACTCTGCACTCCCTATGCACTCTGCACTCCCTATGCACTCTGCACTCCCTATGCACTCTGCACTCCCTATGCACTCTGCACTCTGCACTCCATATGCACTCTGCACTCCCTATGCACTCTGCACTCCCTATGCACTCTGCACTCCCTATGCACTCTGCACTCCCTATGCACTCTGCACTCCCTATGCACTCTGCACTCTGCACTCTGCACTCCCTATGTACGCTGCACTCCCTATGCACTCTGCACTCCCTATGCACTCTGCACTCCCTTTGCACACTGCACTCCCTATGCACTCTGCACTCTGCACTCCCTATGCACTCTGCACTCCCTATGCACTCTGCACTCCCTATGCACTCTGCACTCTGCACTCCCTATGCACTCTGCACTCCCTATGCACTCTGCACTCCCTATGCACTCTGCATTCCCTATGCACTCTGCACTCTGCACTCCCTATGCACTCTGCACTCCCTATGCACTCTGCACTCCCTATGCACTCTGTACTCTGCACTCCCTATGCACTCTGCACTCCATATGCACTCTGCACTCCCTCTGCACTCCCTATGCACTCTGCACTCCCTATGCACTCTGCACTCTGCATTCCCTATGCACTCTGCCCTCCCTATGCACTCTGCACTCCCTATGCACTCTGCCCTCCCTATGCACTCTGCACTCCCTATGCACTCTGCACTCCCTATGCACTCTGCACTCCCTATGCACTCTGCACTCTGCACTCCCTATGCACTCTGCACTCCCTATGCACTCTGCACTCCCTATGCACTCCGCACTCCCTATGCACTCTGCACTCCCTATGCACTCTGCACTCCCTATGCACTTTGCACTCCCTATGCACTCTGCACTCCCTATGCACTCTGCACTCTGCACTCCCTATGCACTCTTTACTCCCTATGCACTCTGCACTCTGCACTCCCTATGCACTCTGCACTCCCTATGCACTCTGCACTCTGCACTCCATATGCACTCTGCACTCCCTATGCACTATGCACTCCCTATGCACTCTGCACTCCCTATGCACTCTGCACTCTGCACTCCCTATGCACTCTGCACTCCCTATGCACTCTGCACTCCCTATGCACTCTGCACTCTGCACTCCCTATGCACTCTGCACTCCCTATGCACTATGCACTCTGCCCTCCCTATGCACTCTGCCCTCCCTATGCACTCTGCCCTCCCTATGCACTCTGCACTCTGCACTCCCTATGCACTCTGCACTCTGCACTCCCTATGCACTCTGCACTCCCTATGCACTGTGCCCTCCCTATGCACTCTGCACTCTGCACTCCCTATGCACTCTGCACTCTGCACTCTGTTTGCACTCTGCACTCCCTATGCACTCTGCACTCTGCACTCCCTATGCAGTCTGCACTCCCTATGCACTCTGCACTCCCTATGCACTCTGATTTCTGCACTCCCTATGCACTCTGCACTCCCTATGCACTCTGCACTCCCTATGCACTCTGCACTCTGCACTCTGCACTCTGCAGTCCCTATGCACTCTGCACGCTGCACTCCCTATGCACTCTGCACTCCCTATGCACTCTGCACTCCCTATGCACTCTGCACTCCCTATGCACTCTGCACTCCCTATGCACTCTGCACTCTGCACTCCCTATGCACTCTGCACTCCCTATGCACTCTGCACTCTGCACTCTGCACTCCCTATGTACTCTGCACTCCCTATGCACTCTGCACTCCCTATGCACTCTGCACTCCCTTTGCACTCTGCACTCCCTATGCACTCTGCACTCTGCACTCCCTATGCACTCTGCACTCCCTATGCACTCTGCACTCTGCACTCCCTATGCACTCTGCACTCCCTATGCACTCTGCACTCCCTATGCACTCTGCACTCCCTATGCACTCTGCACTCTGCACTCCCTATGCACTCTGCACTCCCTATGGACTCTGCACTCCCTATGCACTCTGTACTCTGCACTCCCTATGCACTCTGCACTCCATATGCACTCTGCACTCCCTCTGCACTCCCTATGCACTCTGCACTCCCTATGCACTCTGCACTCTGCATTCCCTATGCACTCTGCCCTCCCTATGCACTCTGCACTCCCTATGCACTCTGCACTCCCTATGCACTCTGCACTCCCTATGCACTCTGCACTCTGCACTCCCTATGCACTCTGCACTCCCTATGCACTCTGCACTCTGCACTCCCTATGCACTCTGCACTCCCTATGCACTCTGCCCTCCCTATGCACTCTGCCCTCCCTATGCACTCTGCACTCTGCACTCCCTATGCACTCTGCACTCTGCACTCCGTATGCACTCTGCACTCTGCACTCCCTATGCACTCTGCACTCCCTATGCACTCTGCACTCCCTATGCACTCTGCTTTCTGCACTCCCTATGCACTCTGCACTCTGCACTCCCTATGCACTCTGCACTCTGCACTCCCTATGCACTCTGCACTCTGCACTCCCTATGCACTCTGCACTCTGCAATCCCTATGCACTCTGCACTCCCTATGCACTCTGCACTCCCTATGCACTCTGCACTCCCTATGCACTCTGCACTCCCTATGCACTCTGCACTCTGCACTCCCAATGCACTCTGCACTCTGCACTCCCTATGCACTCTGCACTCTGCACTCCCTATGCACTCTACACTCTGCACTCCCTATGCACTCTGCACTCTGCACTCCCTATGCACTCTGCACTTCCTATGCACTCTGCACCCCTATGCACTCCCTATGCACTCTGCACTCCCTATGCACTCTGCACTCTGCACTCCCTATGCACTCTGCACTCCCTATGCACTCTGCACTCTGCACTCCCTATGCACTTTGCACTCCCTATGCACTCTGCACTCCCTATGCACTCTGCACTCCCTATGCACTCTGCACTCCCTATGCACTCTGCACTCCCTATGCACTCTGCACTCCCTATGCACTCTGCACTCCATATGCACTCGGCACTCTGCACTCCCTATGCACTCTGCACTCCCTATGCACTCTGCACTCCCTATGCACTCTGCACTCTGCACTCCCTATGCACTCTGCACTCCCTATGCACTCTGCACTCCCTATGCACTCTGTACTCTGCACTCCCTATGCACTCTGCACTCCCTATGCACTCTGCACTCTGTACTCCCTATGCACTCTGCACTCCCTATGCACTCTGCACTCCCTATGCACTCTGCTTTCTGCACTCCCTATGCACTCTGCACTCTGCACTCCCTATGCACTCTGCACTCTGCACTCCCTATGCACTCTGCACTCTGCACTCCCTATGCACTCTGCACTCTGCAATCCCTATGCACTCTGCACTCCCTATGCACTCTGCACTCCCTATGCACTCTGCACTCCCTATGCACTCTGCACTCTGCACTCCCAATGCACTCTGCACTCTGCACTCCCTATGCACTCTGCACTCCCTATGCACTCTACACTCTGCACTCCCTATGCACTCTGCACTCCCTATGCACTCTGCACTTCCTATGCACTCTGCACCCCTATGCACTCCCTATGCACTCTGCACTCCCTATGCACTCTGCACTCCCTATGCACTCTGCACTCTGCACTCCCTATGCACTTTGCACTCCCTGTGCACTCTGCACTCCCTATGCACTCTGCACTCCCTATGCACTCTGCACTCCCTATGCACTCTGCACTCCCTATGCACTCTGCACTCCCTATGCACTCTGCACTCCATATGCACTCGGCACTCTGCACTCCCTATGCACTCTGCACTCCCTATGCACTCTGCACTCCCTATGCACTCTGCACTCTGCACTCCCTATGCACTCTGCACTCCCTATGCACTCTGCACTCTGCACTCCCTATGCACTCTGCACTCCCTATGCACTCTGCACTCCCTATGCACTCTGCACTCTGCACTCCCTATGCACTCTGCACTCCCCATGCACTCTGCACTCCCTATGCACTCTGTACTCTGCACTCCCTATGCACTCTGCACTCTGCACTCCCTATGCACTCCCTATGCACTCTGCACTCCATATGCACTCTGCACTCCCTCTGAACTCCCTATGCACTCTGCACTTCCTATGCACTCTGCACTCTGCATTCCCTATGCACTCTGCCCTCCCTATGCACTCTGCACTCCCTATGCACTCTGCACTCCCTATGCACTCTGCACTCCCTATGCACTCTGCACTCTGCACTCCCTATGCACTCTGCACTCCCTATGCACTCTGCACTCCCTATGCACTCCGCACTCCCTTTGCACTCTGCACTCCCTATGCACTCCCTATGCACTCTGCACTCCCTATGCACTCTGCACTCCCTATGCACTCTGAACTCTGCACTCCCTATGCACTCTGCACTCTGCACTCCCTATGCACTCTGCACTCCCTATGCACTCTGCACCCCCTATGCACTCTGCACTCCCTATGCACTCTGCACTCTAGCACTCCCTAGCACTCCCTATGCACTCTGCACTCCCTATGCACTCTGCACTCTGCACTACCTATGCACTCCTTATGCACTCTGCACTCCCTATGCACTCTGAACTCCCTATGCACTCTGCACTCTAGCACTCCCTAGCACTCCCTATGCACTCTGCACTCCCTATGCACTCTGCACTCTGCACTCCCTATGCACTCCTTATGCACTCTGCACTCCCTATGCACTCTCCACTCCCTATGCACTCTGCACTCTGCACTCCCTATGCACTCTGCACTCTGCACTCCCTATGCACTCTGCACTCTGCACTCCCTATGCACTCTGCACTCCCTATGCACTCTGCACTCCCTATGCACTCTGCACTCCCTATGCACTCTGCACTCCCTATGCACTCTGCACTCACTATGCACTCTGCACTCCCTATGCACTCTGCACTCCCTATGCACTCTGCACTCCCTATGCACTCTGCACTCCCTATGCACTCTGCACTCTGCACTCCCTATGCACTCTGCACTCCCTACGCACTCTGCACTCCCTATGCACCCTGCCCTCCCTATACACTCTGCCCTCCCTATGCACTCTGCCCTCCCTATGCACTCTGCACTCCCTATGCACTCTGCACTCTGCACTCTGTATGCACTCTGCACTCTGCACTCCCTATGCACTCTGCACTCCCTATGCACTCTGCACTCCCTATGCACTCTGCACTCTGCACTCCCTATGCACTCTGCACTCTGCACTCCCTATGCACTCTGCACTCTGCACTCCCTATGCACTCTGCACTCCCTATGCACTCTGCACTCTGCACTCCCTATGCACTCTGCACTCCCTATGCACTCTGCACTCCCTATGCACTCTGCACTCTGCCCTCCCTATGCACTATGCACTCTGCACTCCCTATGCACTCTGCACTCTGCACTCTGCACTCCATATGTACTCTGCACTCCATATGCACTCTGCACTCCCCATGCACTCTGCACTCCCTATGCACTCCCTATGCACTCTGCACTCCCTATGCACTCTGCACTCCCTATGCACTCTGCACTCCCTATGCACTCTGCACTCCCTATGCACTCTACACTCCCTATGCACTCTGCACTCCCTATGCACTCTGCACTCCCTATGCACTCTGCACTCCCTATGCACTCTGCACTCCATATGCACTCGGCACTCTGCACTCCCTATGCACTCTGCACTCCCTATGCACTCTGCACTCCCTATGCACTCTGCACTCTGCACTCCCTATGCACTCTGCACTCCCTATGCACTCTGTACTCCCTATGCACTCTGCACTCTGCACTCCCTATGCACTCTGCACTCCCTATGCACTCTGCACTCCCTATGCACTCTGCACTCTGCACTCCCTATGCACTCTGCACTCCCTATGCACTCTGCACTCTGCACTCCCTATGCACTCTGCACTCCCTATGCACTCTGCACTCCCTATGCACTCTGCACTCCCTATGCACTCTGCACTCTGCACACCCTATGCACTCTGCACTCCCTATGCACTCTGCACTCCCTATGCACTCTGCACTCCCTATGCACTCTGCACTCTGCACTCCCTATGCACTCTGCACTCCCTATGCACTCTGCACTCTGCACTCCCTATGCACTCTGCACTCCCTATGCACTGTGCACTCCCTATGCACTCTGCCCTCCCTATGCACTCTGCCCTCCCTATGCACTCTGCCCTCCCTATGCACTCTGCCCTCCCTATGCACTCTGCACTCTGCACTCCCTATGCACTCTGCACTCTGTTTGCACTCTGCACTCCCTATGCACTCTGCACTCTGCACTCCCTATGCACTCTGCACTCCCTATGCACTCTGCACTCCCTGTGCACTCTGCTTTCTGCACTCCCTATGCACTCTGCACTCCCTATGCACTCTGCACTCTGCACTCCCTATGCACTCTGCACTCTGCACTCCCTATGCACTCTGCACTCCCTATGCACTCTGCACTCCCTATGCACTCTGCACTCCCTATGCACTCTGCACTCCCTATGCACTCTGCACTCCCTATGCACTCTGCACTCTGCACTCCCTATGCACTCTACACTCTGCACTCCCTATGCACTCTGCACTCTGCACTCCCTATGCACTCTGCACTTCCTATGCACTCTGCACCCCCTATGCACTCCCTATGCACTCTGCACTCCCTATGCACTCTGCACTCTGCACTCCCTATGCACTCTGCACTCCCTATGCACTCTGCACTCTGCACTCCCTATGCACTTTGCACTCCCTATGCACTCTGCACTCCCTATGCACTCTGCACTCCCTATGCACTCTGCACTCCCTATGCACTCTGCACTCCCTATGCACTCTGCACTCTGCACTCCATATGCACTCGGCACTCTGCACTCCCTATGCACTCTGCACTCCCTATGCACTCTGCACTCCCAATGCACTCTGCACTCCCTATGCACTCTGCACTCTGCACTCCCTATGCACTATGCACTCCCTATGCACTCTGCACTCTGCACTCCCTATGTACTCTGCACTCCCTATGCACTCTGCACTCCCTATGCACTCTGCACTCCCTTTGCACTCTGCACTCCCTATGCACTCTGCACTCTGCACTCCCTATGCACTCTGCACTCTCTATGCACTCTGCACTCCCTATGCACTCTGCACTCCCTATGCACTCTGCACTCCCTATGCACTCTGCACTCCCTATGCACTCTGCACTCCCTATGCACTCTGCACTCTGCACTCCCTATGCACTCTGCACTCCCTATGCACTCTGCACTCCCTATGCACTCTGTACTCTGCACTCCCTATGCACTCTGCACTCCATATGCACTCTGCACTCCCTCTGCACTCCCTATGCACTCTGCACTCCCTATGCACTCTGCACTCTGCATTCCCTATACACTCTGCCCTCCCTGTGCACTCTGCACTCCCTATGCACTCTGCACTCCCTATGCACTCTGCACTCTGCACTCCCTATGCACTCTGCACTCAGTATGCACTCTGCACTCCCTATGCACTTTGCACTCCCTATGCACTCTGCACTCCCTATGCACTCTGCACTCTGCACTCCCTATGCACTCTGCACTCCCTATGCACTCTGCACTCCCTATGCACTCTGCACTCTGCACTCCCTATGCACTCTGCACTCCCTATGCACTCTGCACTCTGCACTCCCTATGCACTCTGCACTCCCTTTGCACTCTGCACTCCCTATGCACTCTGCACTCCCTATGCACTCTGCACTCTGCACTCCCTATGCACTCTGCACTCCCTATGCACTCTGCACTCCCTATGCACTCTGCACTCCCTATGCACTCTGCACTCCCTATGCACTCTGCACTCCCTATGCACTCTTCCCTCCCTATGCACTCTGCCCTCCCTATGCACTCTGCCCTCCCTATGCACTCTGCACTCTGCACTCCCTATGCACTCTGCACTCTGCACTCCGTATGCACTCTGCACTCTGCACTCCCTATGCACTCTGCACACCCTATGCACTCTGCACTCCCTAAGCACTCTGCTTTCTGCACTCCCTATGCACTCTGCACTCTGCACTCCCTATGCACTCTGCACTCTGCACTCCCTATGCACTCTGCACTCCCTATGCACTCTGCACTCTGCACTCCCTATGCACTCTGCACTCCCTATGCACTCTGCACTCCCTATGCACTCTGCACTCCCTATGCACTCTGCACTCTGCACTCCCTATGCACTCTGCACTCTGCACTCCCAATGCACTCTGCACTCTGCACTCCCTATGCACTCTGCACTCCCTATGCACTCTGCACTCCCTATGCACTCTGCACTCCCTATGCACTCTGCACTCCCTATGCACTCTGCACTCCCTATGCACTCTGCACTCTGCACTCCCTATGCACTCTGCACTCCCTATGCACTCTGCACTCCCTATGCACTCTGCACTCCCTATGCACTCTGTACTCTGCACTCCCTATGCACTCTGCACTCCATATGCACTCTGCACTCCCTCTGCACTCCCTATGCACTCTGCACTCCCTATGCACTCTGCACTCTGCATTCCCTATGCACTCTGCCCTCCCTATGCACTCTGCACTCCCTATGCACTCTGCACTCCCTATGCACTCTGCACTCCCTATGCACTCTGCACTCTGCACTCCCTATGCACTCTGCACTCCCTATGCACTCTGCACTCCCTATGCACTCCGCACTCCCTATGCACTCTGCACTCCCTATGCACTTTGCACTCCCTATGCACTCTGCACTCCCTATGCACTCTGCACTCTGCACTCCCTATGCACTCTGCACTCCCTATGCACTCTGCACTCCCTATGCACTCTGCACTCTGCACTCCCTATGCACTCTGCACTCCCTATGCACTCTGCACTCTGCACTCCCTATGCACTCTGCACTCCCTATGCACTCTGCACTCCCTATGCACTCTGCACTCCCTATGCACTCTGCACTCTGCACTCCCTATGCACTCTGCACTCCCTATGCACTCTGCACTCCCTATGCACTCTGCACTCCCTATGCACTCTGCACTCCCTATGCACTCTGCACTCCCTATGCACTCTGCCCTCCCTATGCACTCTGCCCTCCCTATGCACTCTGCCCTCCCTATGCACTCTGCACTCTGCACTCCCTATGCACTCTGCACTCTGCACTCCGTATGCACTCTGCACTCTGCACTCCCTATGCACTCTGCACTCCCTATGCACTCTGCACTCCCTAAGCACTCTGCTTTCTGCACTCCCTATGCACTCTGCACTCTGCACTCCCTATGCACTCTGCACTCTGCACTCCCTATGCACTCTGCACTCTGCACTCCCTATGCACTCTGCACTCCCTATGCACTCTGCACTCTGCACTCCCTATGCACTCTGCACTCCCTATGCACTCTGCACTCCCTATGCACTCTGCACTCCCTATGCACTCTGCACTCTGCACTCCCTATGCACTCTGCACTCTGCACTCCCAATGCACTCTGCACTCTGCACTCCCTATGCACTCTGCACTCCCTATGCACTCTGCACTCTGCACTCCCTATGCACTCTGCACTCCCTATGCACTCTGCACTCCCTATGCACTCTGCACTCTGCCCTCCCTATGCACTATGCACTCTGCACTCCCTATGCACTCTGCACTCTGCACTCTGCACTCTGCACTCCATATGCACTCTGCACTCCATATGCACTCTGCACTCCCCATGCACTCTGCACTCCCTATGCACTCCCTATGCACTCTGCACTCCCTATGCACTCTGCACTCCCTATGCACTCTGCACTCCCTATGCACTCTGCACTCCCTATGCACTCTACACTCCCTATGCACTCTGCACTCCCTATGCACTCTGCACTCCATATGCACTCGGCACTCTGCACTCCCTATGCACTCTGCACTCCCTATGCACTCTGCACTCCCTATGCACTCTGCACTCTGCACTCCCTATGCACTCTGCACTCCCTATGCACTCTGCACTCCCTATGCACTCTGCACTCCCTATGCACTCTGCACTCTGCACTCCCTATGCACTCTGCACTCCCTATGCACTCCCTATGCACTCTGCACTCCCTATGCACTCTGCACTCTGCACTCCCTATGCACTCTGCACTCCCTATGCACTCTGCACTCTGCACTCCCTATGCACTCTGCACTCCCTATGCACTCTGCACTCCCTATGCACTCTGCACTCCCTATGCACTCTGCACTCTGCACACCCTATGCACTCTGCACTCCCTATGCACTCTGTACTCCCTATGCACTCTGCACTCCCTATGCACTCTGCACTCTGTACTCCCTATGCACTCTGCACTCCCTATGCACTCTGCACTCTGCACTCCCTATGCACTCTGCACTCCCTATGCACTCTGCACTCCCTATGCACTCTGCACTCCCTATGCACTCTGCACTCCCTATGCACTCTGCACTCCCTATGCACTCTGCACTCTGCACTCCCTATGCACTCTGCACTCTGTTTGCACTCTGCACTCCCTATGCACTCTGCACTCTGCACTCCCTATGCACTCTGCACTCCCTATGCACTCTGCACTCCCTGTGCACTCTGCTTTCTGCACTCCCTATGCACTCTGCACTCCCTATGCACTCTGCACTCTGCACTCCCTATGCACTCTGCACTCTGCACTCTGCACTCTGCACTCCCTATGCACTCTGCACTCCCTCTGCACTCTGCACTCCCTATGCACTCTGCACTCCCTATGCACTCTGCACTCCCTATGCACTCTGCACTCTGCACTCCCTATGCACTCTGCACTCCCTATGCACTCTGCACTCTGCACTCCCTATGCACTCTACACTCTGCACTCCCTATGCACTCTGCACTCTGCACTCCCTATGCACTCTGCACTTCCTATGCACTCTGCACCCCCTATGCACTCCCTATGCACTCTGCACTCCCTATGCACTCTGCACTCTGCACTCCCTATGCACTCTGCACTCCCTATGCACTCTGCACTCTGCACTCCCTATGCACTTTGCACTCCCTATGCACTCTGCACTCCCTATGCACTCTGCACTCCCTATGCACTCTGCACTCCCTATGCACTCTGCACTCCCTATGCACTCTGCACTCTGCACTCCATATGCACTCGGCACTCTGCACTCCCTATGCACTCTGCACTCCCTATGCACTCTGCACTCCCTATGCACTCTGCACTCTGCACTCCCTATGCACTATGCACTCCCTATGCACTCTGCACTCTGCACTCCCTATGTACTCTGCACTCCCTATGCACTCTGCACTCCCTATGCACTCTGCACTCCCTTTGCACTCTGCACTCCCTATGCACTCTGCACTCTGCACTCCCTATGCACTCTGCACTCTCTATGCACTCTGCACTCTCTATGCACTCTGCACTCCCTATGCACTCTGCACTCCCTATGCACTCTGCACTCCCTATGCACTCTGCACTCCCTATGCACTCTGCACTCCCTATGCACTCTGCACTCTGCACTCCCTATGCACTCTGCACTCCCTATGCACTCTGCACTCCCTATGCACTCTGTACTCTGCACTCCCTATGCACTCTGCACTCCATATGCACTCTGCACTCCCTCTGCACTCCCTATGCACTCTGCACTCCCTATGCACTCTGCACTCTGCATTCCCTATACACTCTGCCCTCCCTGTGCACTCTGCACTCCCTATGCACTCTGCACTCCCTATGCACTCTGCACTCCCTATGCACTCTGCACTCTGCACTCCCTATGCACTCTGCACTCCCTATGCACTCTGCACTCCCTATGCACTCCGCACTCCCTATGCACTCTGCACTCCCTATGCACTCTGCACTCCCTATGCACTTTGCACTCCCTATGCACTCTGCACTCCCTATGCACTCTGCACTCTGCACTCCCTATGCACTCTGCACTCCCTATGCACTCTGCACTCCCTATGCACTCTGCACTCTGCACTCCCTATGCACTCTGCACTCCCTATGCACTCTGCACTCTGCACTCCCTATGCACTCTGCACTCCCTTTGCACTCTGCACTCCCTATGCACTCTGCACTCCCTATGCACTCTGCACTCTGCACTCCCTATGCACTCTGCACTCCCTATGCACTCTGCACTCCCTATGCACTCTGCACTCCCTATGCACTCTGCACTCCCTATGCACTCTGCCCTCCCTATGCACTCTGCCCTCCCTATGCACTCTGCCCTCCCTATGCACTCTGCCCTCCCTATGCACTCTGCACTCTGCACTCCCTATGCACTCTGCACTCTGCACTCCGTATGCACTCTGCACTCTGCACTCCCTATGCACTCTGCACTCCCTATGCACTCTGCACTCCCTAAGCACTCTGCTTTCTGCACTCCCTATGCACTCTGCACTCTGCACTCCCTATGCACTCTGCACTCTGCACTCCCTATGCACTCTGCACTCTGCACTCCCTATGCACTCTGCACTCCCTATGCACTCTGCACTCTGCACTCCCTATGCACTCTGCACTCCCTATGCACTCTGCACTCCCTATGCACTCTGCACTCCCTATGCACTCTGCACTCTGCACTCCCTATGCACTCTGCACTCTGCACTCCCAATGCACTCTGCACTCTGCACTCCCTATGCACTCTGCACTCCCTATGCACTCTGCACTCCCTATGCACTCTGCACTCCCTATGCACTCTGCACTCCCTATGCACTCTGCACTCTGCACTCCCTATGCACTCTGCACTCCCTATGCACTCTGCACTCCCTATGCACTCTGCACTCCCTATGCACTCTGCACTCCCTATGCACTCTGCACTCCCTATGCACTCTGTACTCTGCACTCCCTATGCACTCTGCACTCCATATGCACTCTGCACTCCCTCTGCACTCCCTATGCACTCTGCACTCCCTATGCACTCTGCACTCTGCATTCCCTATGCACTCTGCCCTCCCTATGCACTCTGCACTCCCTATGCACTCTGCACTCCCTATGCACTCTGCACTCCCTATGCACTCTGCACTCTGCACTCCCTATGCACTCTGCACTCCCTATGCACTCTGCACTCCCTATGCACTCCGCACTCCCTATGCACTCTGCACTCCCTATGCACTCTGCACTCCCTATGCACTTTGCACTCCCTATGCACTCTGCACTCCCTATGCACTCTGCACTCTGCACTCCCTATGCACTCTGCACTCCCTATGCACTCTGCACTCCCTATGCACTCTGCACTCTGCACTCCCTATGCACTCTGCACTCCCTATGCACTCTGCACTCTGCACTCCCTATGCACTCTGCACTCCCTATGCACTCTGCACTCCCTATGCACTCTGCACTCCCTATGCACTCTGCACTCTGCACTCCCTATGCACTCTGCACTCCCTATGCACTCTGCACTCCCTATGCACTCTGCACTCCCTATGCACTCTGCACTCCCTATGCACTCTGCCCTCCCTATGCACTCTGCCCTCCCTATGCACTCTGCCCTCCCTATGCACTCTGCACTCTGCACTCCCTATGCACTCTGCACTCTGCACTCCGTATGCACTCTGCACTCTGCACTCCCTATGCACTCTGCACTCCCTATGCACTCTGCACTCCCTAAGCACTCTGCTTTCTGCACTCCCTATGCACTCTGCAATCTGCACTCCCTATGCACTCTGCACTCTGCACTCCCTATGCACTCTGCACTCCCTATGCACTCTGCACTCTGCACTCCCTATGCACTCTGCACTCCTGTTAGACGGGGACCCTGAGGGTCGGCCGGATACCGAGGGAGAGATCCCCGAGGGGGACCGTCTCCGGCGATCGTACAGACAAGTTACCTCCCCCCCCACAAACAGGCACCACACCAAGTCGAGTTCAAGGCTTTATATAAGGTTCTTAAGGCAAGGATATCAGCGATACAGGATATCTTGGACCCGGGGGTCCTCTCACTTCTAGTCTCTGTAGGGAAAGGGGGTAGCGGGACAGTCTGGGTACCGGATCGGTACAGGTAGTGGTAAAAAGGCGAGCTCACAATCCTCGAGCTGGAGTGTCTGTGGATCGGGCCGCGGCAGCGCCAGCAGGCCAAGGTGATAGTCTCATAAGGCAGAGGGCCGCGGCAGCGCCAGCAGGCCAAGACGATGGTTTCACGAGGCAGAGGGCCGCGGCAGCGCCAGCAGGCCAAGACGATGGTTTCACGAGGCAGAGGGCCGCGGCAGCGCCAGCAGGCCAAGACGATGATTTCACGAGGCAGAGGGCCGCGGCAGCGCCAGCAGGCCAAGACGATGGTTTCACGAGGCAGAGGGCCGCGGCAGCGCCAGCAGGCCAAGACGATGGTTTCACGAGGCAGAGGGCCGCGGCAGCGCCAGCAGGCCAAGTCACGGATGAGTTCTTCTCGGGTCTCTCGACTCCAGGATACAACTGCCTTCCTGGTCTGGTCCTGCCCCAGTTATAGGTCTGGCCCCCTTTGATGTCCGGACCCTCGCGCCTGGGGGCCGGGAGGTCCGGGATGAGGGAGTCCAGACACCCAGCAGGGGGGTGGAGCCAGCGCCCAGGCGGCCTGGGGTGATCGACACCTGGCGGAGGAGAGCCGTTGACGATTCCTTCTCCCATTGACTCGCCAAGTGGTCACTCTGCCTCCTGGGAGGATGGTGGGGCCTCGATGTCGGGGCCGGCCGGGCCCGGGGTTAGGGTCGAGTTGAGGCCACGCGGCCTCGTGCTGCAGTGCCCCAAGATGGCGGCCGGGTCGATGTCGTGGGGTAGATGGTGACCCGGGCCAGCTGGGTCCGGAGCTGGTGTCTTGTAGTGGAGGGATTGCAGGGTACTTCGGGTGGTCGTTTGTGGACTCTGGCTGGGGATGCAGGGAGAGCCAGGGTCCTGGTCCCATTGCGGGGGGGGGGGTGACAGCTCGAACATGCGGCCTGTCCAACATGCGTCCCCCCCAGCTGAAGGCGGGGAGAGTCAGCCATCTTCCTGGGGACTCTCCTCGCTGAGGCGGAAAAAGCGTGACAGGCCGTCGGCGTTGGCGTGGTCCTGGCCTGGACGATGTTCCACCGTGAAGTCCATCCCCTGCAGGGAGATGGACCAGCGCAACAGCTTCGGGTTCTCCCCCCGCATTTGCATCAGCCATTGCAGGGGTCGGTGGTCTGTTTGCACCCGGAAGTGGGTGCCGAAGAGGTAGGGCCGGAGCTTCTTGAGGGCCCAGACTACGGCGAAGGCCTCTCTCTCAATGGTGCTCCAGCGCTGTTCTCGGGGCAAGAGGCGTCTGCTGATGAAGACCACCGGATGGTCGACCCCTTCGGCGTTGAGTTGGGAGAGGACGGCCCCCACACCATGATCGGAGGCGTCCGTCTGCACAATGAATTCCCGGCTGTAGTCGGGAGCCTGGAGCACGGGGGTCGTGCACATGGCGGTCTTTAGCTTCTCGAAGGCTGATTGGCAGTCCGGGGTCCAGTTGACGGTTTTGGGGCTCTTTTTGGAGGTGAGCTCTGTGAGGGGCCCCACGATGCTGCCATAGTCCTTCACGAACCGCCGGTAGTATCCGGTGAGCCCCAGGAAGGCCCGGACTTCCGTTTGGCTCGTAGGGGGTTGCCAGGCCTGGATGGCAGCAATCTTGAGTTGGAGAGGTGCCACCAGCCCGCTTCCCACTTGGTGTCCCAGGTAGGTCACGGACCCTTGGCCAACCTGGCACTTGCTGGCCTTGATGGTGAGCCCGGCTTGCTGGAGGGCGTGTAGAACCTCCCGCAGGTGGCGGAGGTGGTCGGTCCACTGGTGGCTGTACACCGCAATGTCGTCTAGGTAGGCGGCGCTGAAGTCTTCCAGGCCCGCCAGTACCTGGTTTACCAGCCGTTGGAACGTTGCCGGGGCGTTTTTCATGCCGAAGGGCATGACTTTAAAGTGGTAGTGCCCGTCTGGGGTAGAGAAGGCGGATCGTTCTTGGGCCCTAGGGGTGAGGCCGATCTGCCAGTAGCCCGCTGTTAGGTCGAAGATGCTCAGGTAGCGGGCGGCCCCCATCCGGTCAATTAGCTCGTCTGCCCGGGGGATGGGATGAGCGTCGGTCCGGGTAACTGCATTCAGCCCTCGATAGTCCACGCAGAACCGGAGCTCAGGGGCAACGCCCGGGGCAGCTGCCTTGGGAACCAGGACGACTGGGCTCGCCCAGGGACTGTCTGAGGGTTCGATCACTCCTAGGGTCAGCATCTTGGACACCTCAGTCTGGATGCAGGCTCGTACCCGGTCTGGTACGCGGTATGCTCGGTGTCGAATAGGAGGGCTGTCCCCGGTGTCCACATCGTGGAGGCACCAGGGGGTGACTCCGGGGGTGAGGGAGAACAGGGAGGCGAACTGCCTCAGGAGCGTTTGGCAGTCTTGGCGTTGCTCCGGGGACAGGGCCTCGGAGAGCTGGACCCCTTCCACTGAGCCATCCTGCTCGAGGGCCCTCAGTAAGTCCGGAAGGGGTTCGGAGTCTTCTTCTGTCCCAGTATCGGTAGCCATCAGGAGGCTGAGTTCGGATCGCACAAAATGGGGTTTGAGCCTGTTGGCATGGAGGACCCGTAGGGGGTTCCGGGCGGTCTCCATGTCGATTAAATAGGTGACGGGCCCCTTGCGTTCGATTACCTTGAAGGGCCCGGACCATCTGTCTTGGAGGGCACAGGGCTCAACCGGGGACATCACCCAGACCTGTTGTCCAGGTTCGAACTCAATGGAGGACGTGTGCTGATCGTACCACCTCTTCATGTCCTCCTGACTGGCCTCGAGGTTGGCTTTGGCGGTGTCTCGGAACCGCCGGGTCTGGTTGCGGAGAGCCAGGAGATACCGGTAGATGTCCGGGGGAGTTTTCTGGGGAGGCTGCTCCCAACCTTCCTTGACTAGGCTGAGGGGGCCCCGGACGGGGTGTCCGTACAGTAGTTCAAAGGGGCTGAAGCCGAGGGACTTCTGCGGGACCTCCCGATAGGCAAACAGGAGGCAGGGCAGCAGTACGTCCCACTGGCGTCGAAGGGGTTCTTCTAGACCCATAATCATCCCCTTGAGGGTGCGGTTGAATCTCTCGACCAGTCCGTTTCCTTGCGGGTGATAGGGGGTCGTGAATTTGTAGGTGACCCCGCATTGCTGCCAGAGGGACTTCATATATCTGGAGATAAAGTTTGTGCCCCTGTCACTGACGACCTCCCGGGGGAACCCCACCCGGGAGAAGATCCCCATCAGGGCCCGGCCCACCACGGGGGCCGTCACAGTCCGAAGAGGGATGGCCTCGGGATAGCGGGTGGCGTGGTCTACAAGGACCAGGATGAACCGGTGTCCTTGGGCTGTTCGAGGGTCGAGGGGCCCCACAATGTCTATTCCCACTCGTTCAAACGGGGTGGTGACGACAGGAAAGGGTTGTAATGGTGCTTTGATTTTTCGGCCACTTTTTCCGCTGGCCTGGCAGGTGGGGCAGGCCTTGCAGTGGTTGGTGACATCCTTCCGCATGTGGGGCCAGAAAAAATGGGTCACCAGGCGGTCGTAGGTTTTATCCTGCCCCAGGTGTCCGGCAAGGGGGACATCGTGGGCTAAGTTCAGGAGGAAGTCTCTGAAGCGAAGGGGCACCACCAGCACCCGACTGGCCCCTAGTTCTGCAATTTTCTGCTCGCTGTAGAGCAGGTCTTGGTCCCAGTAGATCCAGTGGGCCCCCGAGGTATCCCCGGTGCCCTGGGCCAGGGCTTGCTGCCGGAGTCCTTCGAGAGAAGGACAGGTTTTTTGCTCGGCCCGGAATTGTTCCTGCGTGGGGCCTCCCTCCTGCCGCCATTGTGCCAGGTCAGGGACGTCCCGAAGCTGGTCAGGTCCTTCTTCCGTTTGGGTCAAGGGAATGGCTTCTGGGGCGGCCTCCTCTGGGATGAGCGCGGGAGGAGGTTCTGGCCACTCGGGCTCTTCTGGGCTGGGGACCGCGCGGGCGGTCATGGACCGGGTCGTGACGCAGACCCATTCGGGGAGGCCAAGCATCCCCAGGTGCTCCCTCCGTTCGACAGCTGCCCAGGGAGAGCTTTCAAGGTCGTTTCCTAGGAGGCAGTCCACGGGGGCATCATCGCGGACAGTTACTTTTAACATCCCTGTTACTCCTCCCCACTCGAAGGGGACGCAGGCCATGTGGCATAGGCTTTCGGAGTTGTCGGCTGATCGAACAGGGCAAAGAATGTTCGGCAAGATTTGGTCTGGAGTGACGAGGTGGCGTCGGACCGCCGTTACACTGGCCCCGGTGTCGCGGAGGGCTTCCGCCCGGCGGCCATTGATGTTGACCCATTGACCGTACTTCTGTGTGTTGGCGGGAAGGGGGGCCCGCGGAATCATGTCTCTCTCCCCTAAGCAGACCAGTGCCATGGCGGCGGGTGCCCATTCAGAGGGATCGGTTTCGTACTCCTCTTGGTCTTCCGGGATTATTTCTTCCCCTAGGGCCGCCGCTGCAACTTGGCGGGGAGTAGTGTTCGGATTCTTTGGGCAGTTGGGATCACTGGCGTAGTGGCCGGGTCGCTGGCACCTGTGGCACGTAATGTTGGCCCGGAAACCGGCCCGGACGGCAGGGCTTCCCCGGCCAACCGGGGTCGAGGGGTTTCTGGGGGGTGACGAGGGGCCGGGGTCTCTCCCCCGACCCTGACTTCCTCCTCCCCCTCGGGGGCGATACGATCGGGATACTTCGCTGGGTGCGCTCCGGCCAACTCGGGTGCTTTCCCACCGGTCGGCTTCGGCGGCGAGTTGTCGAGGGTCGGTTAGCTTGCTGTCCAGGAGGTGTTGCCGGAGCTCCACGAAGCAGTTGTTCGACAGGTGTTCCCATACGATAAGGTCAAAGAGTTGTTCGTAGGTGGTTACTTTGTTGCCCTTGATCCACCCCTCGAAGGCTCGGCTAAAAAAGTTCACGTACTCCACCCAAGTTGTACCCGGAATCCGTTTGCAGTCGCGGAACCGTTGGCGGTACATCTCAGGTGTGAGCCCGTATCGAGTGAGGAGGGCGGCCTTCATGTGGTCGTAGGAGGTCATCAGCTGGTCCGGGAGTTGCAGCAGGGCGTCCCGCCCTTCGTTGACAAACCTCCCCCATAATCCGGCTCCCCAATCGCTTCGGGGAATCCGGTGGGAGGTCATTGCCACCTCATAGGCTTTAAACCACTGCTGGATATCATCGTTCTTGTGGTATTCCCGGATGACATCTTTGGGGATGTGAACCTTGGGTTCGGTCGAGGCAGACGGGGTCGGTCGTTCGGGGAGCCCGAGGTCTTTATTCTGTTTCTGGATCTCCAGTGCTTTGAGATTGCGCTCATGTTCGTACTCTAGTCTCTTTTCCTCTAGCTCCCTCTGTCTTTGCTTGTCTTCCCGCTCTTCCCTGAGCCGTAAGTGTTCCAGGGTTATTTTTTGTTCTGCCAGCTTGAGTTCCCCATCCAAGCGAAGTCGGGCAAGTTCTAATTCGTGGAGTCTGGTTTTTTCTCTTTCTCGGATCTCTTCCAGGGAGAGATCCGCTCTTTCTTTAGTTGGTGCGGGGCTCGTTTCGGTTGTTTGTGTTCGGGGTACGGCCGTACCCGTTTCTGCCCAAGCTTCTAGGGCTCGTTTGAAGTCTTCCTTTGTGCTAAGACCTGTGGTTGGAAGTCCAAGTTCTATGCAATATTGCTTCAGTTCCCGGTGGTTGTAGTCTTCCAATTTTTCCATCTGAAATTTTTCCGTTGTTCCGCTCTCTATTGACATGGTTGTTGTGTGTGGTGGGGCGAGTGACTTTCTGTACGATTATGCGTAGGTTCGGATCCCGTCGCTGGCCACCAATGTTAGACGGGGACCCTGAGGGTCGGCCGGATACCGAGGGAGAGATCCCCGAGGGGGACCGTCTCCGGCGATCGTACAGACAAGTTACCTCCCCCCCCACAAACAGGCACCACACCAAGTCGAGTTCAAGGCTTTATATAAGGTTCTTAAGGCAAGGATATCAGCGATACAGGATATCTTGGACCCGGGGGTCCTCTCACTTCTAGTCTCTGTAGGGAAAGGGGGTAGCGGGACAGTCTGGGTACCGGATCGGTACAGGTAGTGGTAAAAAGGCGAGCTCACAATCCTCGAGCTGGAGTGTCTGTGGATCGGGCCGCGGCAGCGCCAGCAGGCCAAGGTGATAGTCTCATAAGGCAGAGGGCCGCGGCAGCGCCAGCAGGCCAAGACGATGGTTTCACGAGGCAGAGGGCCGCGGCAGCGCCAGCAGGCCAAGACGATGGTTTCACGAGGCAGAGGGCCGCGGCAGCGCCAGCAGGCCAAGACGATGGTTTCACGAGGCAGAGGGCCGCGGCAGCGCCAGCAGGCCAAGACGATGGTTTCACGAGGCAGAGGGCCGCGGCAGCGCCAGCAGGCCAAGACGATGGTTTCACGAGGCAGAGGGCCGCGGCAGCGCCAGCAGGCCAAGTCACGGATGAGTTCTTCTCGGGTCTCTCGACTCCAGGATACAACTGCCTTCCTGGTCTGGTCCTGCCCCAGTTATAGGTCTGGCCCCCTTTGATGTCCGGACCCTCGCGCCTGGGGGCCGGGAGGTCCGGGATGAGGGAGTCCAGACACCCAGCAGGGGGGTGGAGCCAGCGCCCAGGCGGCCTGGGGTGATCGACACCTGGCGGAGGAGAGCCGTTGACGATTCCTTCTCCCATTGACTCGCCAAGTGGTCACTCTGCCTCCTGGGAGGATGGTGGGGCCTCGATGTCGGGGCCGGCCGGGCCCGGGGTTAGGGTCGAGTTGAGGCCACGCGGCCTCGTGCTGCAGTGCCCCAAGATGGCGGCCGGGTCGATGTCGTGGGGTAGATGGTGACCCGGGCCAGCTGGGTCAGGAGCTGGTGTCTTGTAGTGGAGGGATTGCAGGGTACTTCGGGTGGTCGTTTGTGGACTCTGGCTGGGGATGCAGGGAGAGCCAGGGTCCTGGTCCCATTGCGGGGGGGGGGTGACAGCTCGAACATGCGGCCTGTCCAACAACTCCCTATGCACTCTGCACTCCCTATGCACTCTGCACTCCCTATGCACTCTGCACTCTGCACTCCCTATGCACTCTGCACTCTGCACTCCCAATGCACTCTGCACTCTGCACTCCCTATGCACTCTGCACTCCCTATGCACTCTGCACTCCCTATGCACTCTGCACTCCCTATGCACTCTGCACTCCCTATGCACTCTGCACTCCCTATGCACTCTGCACTCCCTATGCACTCCGCACTCCCTATGCACTCTGCACTCCCTATGCACTCTGCACTCCCTATGCACTTTGCACTCCCTATGCACTCTGCACTCCCTATGCACTCTGCACTCTGCACTCCCTATGCACTCTGCACTCCCTATGCACTCTGCACTCCCTATGCACTCTGCACTCTGCACTCCCTATGCACTCTGCACTCCCTATGCACTCTGCACTCTGCACTCCCTATGCACTCTGCACTCCCTATGCACTCTGCACTCCCTATGCACTCTGCACTCCCTATGCACTCTGCACTCTGCACTCCCTATGCACTCTGCACTCCCTATGCACTCTGCACTCCCTATGCACTCTGCACTCCCTATGCACTCTGCACTCCCTATGCACTCAGCACTCCCTATGCACTCTGCCCTCACTATGCACTCTGCCCTCCCTATGCACTCTGCCCTCCCTATGCACTCTGCACTCTGCACTGCCTATGCACTCTGCACTCTGCACTCCGTATGCACTCTGCACTCTGCACTCCCTATGCACTCTGCACTCCCTATGCACTCTGCACTCCCTAAGCACTCTGCTTTCTGCACTCCCTATGCACTCTGCACTCTGCACTCCCTATGCACTCTGCACTCTGCACTCCCTATGCACTCTGCACTCTGCACTCCCTATGCACTCTGCACTCCCTATGCACTCTGCACTCTGCACTCCCTATGCACTCTGCACTCCCTATGCACTCTGCACTCCCTATGCACTCTGCACTCTGCACTCCCTATGCACTCTGCACTCTGCACTCCCAATGCACTCTGCACTCCCTATGCACTCTGCACTCCCTATGCACTCTGCACTCCCTATGCACTCTGCACTCCCTATGCACTCTGCACTCCCTATGCACTCTGCACTCTGCACTCCCTATGCACTCTGCACTCCCTATGCACTCTGCACTCCCTATGCACTCTGCCCTCCCTATGCACTCTGCCCTCCCTATGCACTATGCCCTCCCTATGCACTCTGCACTCTGCACTCCCTATGCACTCTGCACACCCTATGCACTCTGCACTCCCTATGCACTCTGCACTCTGCACTCCCTTTGCACTCTGCACTCCCTATGCACTCTGCACTCCCTATGCACTCTGCTTTCTGCACTCCCTATGCACTCTGCACTCTGCACTCCCTATGCACTCTGCACTCTGCACTCCCTATGCACTCTGCACTCTGCACTCCCTATGCACTCTGCACTCTGCACTCCCTATGCACTCTGCACTCCCTATGCACTCTGCACTCCCTATGCACTCTGCACTCCCTATGCACTCTGCACTCTGCACTCCCTATGCACTCTGCACTCTGCACTCCCAATGCACTCTGCACTCTGCACTCCCTATGCACTCTGCACTCTGCACTCCCTATGCACTCTACACTCTGCACTCCCTATGCACTCTGCACTCTGCACTCCCTATGCACTCTGCACTCCCTATGCACTCTGCACTCCCTATGCACTCTGCACTCCCTATGCACTCCCTATGCACTCTGCACTCCCTATGCACTCTGCACTCCCTATGCACTCTGCACTCCCTATGCACTCTGCACTCTGCACTCCCTATGCACTCTGCACTCCCTATGCACTCTGCACTCCCTATGCACTCTGCACTCCCTATGCACTCTGCACTCTGCACACCCTATGCACTCTGCACTCCCTATGCACTCTGCACTCCCTATGCACTCTGCACTCCCTATGCACTCTGCACTCTGCACTCCCTATGCACTCTGCACACCCTATGCACTCTGCACTCCCTATGCACTCTGCACTCTGCACTCCCTATGCACTCTGCACTCCCTATGCACTGTGCACTCCCTATGCACTCTGCCCTCCCTATGCAGTCTGCCCTCCCTATGCACTCTGCCCTCCCTATGCACTCTGCCCTCCCTATGCACTCTGCACTCTGCACTCCCTATGCACTCTGCACTCTGCACTCTGTTTGCACTCTGCACTCCCTATGCACTCTGCACTTCCTATGCACTCTGCACCCCCTATGCACTCCCTATGCACTCTGCACTCCCTATGCACTCTGCACTCCCTATGCACTCTGCACTCCCTATGCACTCTGCACTCTGCACTCCCTATGCACTTTGCACTCCCTATGCACTCTGCACTCCCTATGCACTCTGCACTCCCTATGCACTCTGCACTCCCTATGCACTCTGCACTCCCTATGCACTCTGCACTCTGCACTCCATATGCACTCGGCACTCTGCACTCCCTATGCACTCTGCACTCCCTATGCACTCTGCACTCCCTATGCACTCTGCACTCCCTATGCACTCTGCACTCTGCACTCCCTATGCACTATGCACTCCCTATGCACTCTGCACTCCCTATGCACTCTGCACTCTGCACTCTGCACTCCCTATGTACTCTGCACTCCCTATGCACTCTGCACTCCCTATGCACTCTGCACTCCCTTTGCACTCTGCACTCCCTATGCACTCTGCACTCTGCACTCCCTATGCACTCTGCACTCTCTATGCACTCTGCACTCCCTATGCACTCTGCACTCCCTATGCACTCTGCACTCCCTATGCACTCTGCACTCCCTATGCACTCTGCACTCCCTATGCACTCTGCACTCCCTATGCACTCTGCACTCTGCACTCCCTATGCACTCTGCACTCCCTATGCACTCTGCACTCCCTATGCACTCTGTACTCTGCACTCCCTATGCACTCTGCACTCCATATGCACTCTGCACTCCCTCTGCACTCCCTATGCACTCTGCACTCCCTATGCACTCTGCACTCTGCATTCCCTATGCACTCTGCCCTCCCTATGCACTCTGCACTCCCTATGCACTCTGCACTCCCTATGCACTCTGCACTCCCTATGCACTCTGCAATCCCTATGCACTCTGCACTCCCTATGCACTCCGCACTCCCTATGCACTCTGCACTCCCTATGCACTCTGCACTCCCTATGCACTTTGCACTCCCTACGCACTCTGCACTCCCTATGCACTCTGCACTCCCTATGCACTCTGCACTCCCTATGCACTCTGCACTCCCTATGCACTCTGCACTCTGCACTCCCTATGCACTCTGCACTCCCTATGCACTCTGCACTCTGCACTCCCTATGCACTCTGCACTCCCTATGCACTCTGCACTCCCTATGCACTCTGCACTCCCTATGCACTCTGCACTCTGCACTCCCTATGCACTCTGCACTCCCTATGCACTCTGCACTCCCTATGCACTCTGCACTCTGCACTCCCTATGCACTCTGCACTCCCTATGCACTCTGCACTCCCTATGCACTCTGCCCTCCCTATGCACTCTGCCCTCCCTATGCACTCTGCCCTCCCTATGCACTCTGCACTCTGCACTCCCTATGCACTCTGCACTCTGCACTCCGTATGCACTCTGCACTCCCTATGCACTCTGCACTCCCTATGCACTCTGCACTCCCTAAGCACTCTGCTTTCTGCACTCCCTATGCACTCTGCACTCCCTATGCACTCTGCACTCCCTATGCACTCTGCACTCTGCACTCCCTATGCACTCTGCACTCTGCACTCCCTATGCACTCTGCACTCTGCACTCCCTATGCACTCTGCACTCCCTATGCACTCTGCACTCCCTATGCACTCTGCACTCCCTATGCACTCTGCACTCTGCACTCCCTATGCACTCTGCACTCTGCACTCCCAATGCACTCTGCACTCTGCACTCCCTATGCACTCTGCACTCCCTATGCACTCTGCACTCCCTATGCACTCTGCACTCCCTATGCACTCTGCACTCCCTATGCACTCTGCACTCCCTATGCACTCTGCACTCTGCACTCCCTATGCACTCTGCACTCCCTATGCACTCTGCACTCCCTATGCACTCTGCCCTCCCTATGCACTCTGCCCTCCCTATGCACTCTGCACTCTGCACTCCCTATGCACTCTGCACTCCCTATGCACTCTGCACTCCCTATGCACTCTGCACTCTGCACTCCCTATGCACTCTGCACTCCCTATGCACTCTGCACTCCCTATGCACTCTGCTTTTTGCACTCCCTCTGCACTCTGCACTCTGCACTCCCTATGCACTCTGCACTCTGCACTCCCTATGCACTCTGCACTCTGCACTCCCTATGCACTCTGCACTCTGCACTCCCTATGCACTCTGCACTCTGCACTCCCTATGCACTCTGCACTCCCTATGCACTCTGCACTCCCTATGCACTCTGCACTCAGCACTCCCAATGCACTCTGCACTCTGCACTCCCTATGCACTCTGCACTCCCTATGCACTCTACACTCTGCACTCCCTATGCACTCTGCACTCCCTATGCACTCTGCACTCCCTATGCACTCCCTATGCACTCTGCACTCCCTATGCACTCTGCACTCTGCACTCCCTATGCACTCTGCACTCCCTATGCACTCTGCACTCTGCACTCCCTATGCACTCTGCACTCCCTATGCACTCTGCACTCCCTATGCACTCTGCACTCTGCACACCCTATGCACTCTGCCCTCCCTATGCAGTCTGCCCTCCCTATGCACTCTGCCCTCCCTATGCACTCTGCCCTCCCTATGCACTCTGCACTCTGCACTCCCTATGCACTCTGCACTCTGCACTCTGTTTGCACTCTGCACTCCCTATGCACTCTGCACTCTGCACTCCCTATGCACTCTGCACTCCCTATGCACTCTGCACTCCCTATGCACTCTGCTTTCTGCACTCCCTATGCACTCTGCACTCCCTATGCACTCTGCACTCTGCACTCCCTATGCACTCTGCACTCTGCACTCTGCACTCTGCACTCTGCACTCCCTATGCACTCTTCACTCCCTATTCACTCTGCACTCCCTATGCACTCTGCACTCCCTATGCACTCTGCACTCTGCACTCCCTATGCACTCTGCACTCCCTATGCACTCTGCACTCTGCACTCCATATGCACTCTACACTCTGCACTCCCTATGCACTCTGCACTCTGCACTCCCTATGCACTCTGCACTTCCTATGCACTCTGCACCCCCTATGCACTCCCTATGCACTCTGCACTCCCTATGCACTCTGCACTCTGCACTCCCTATGCACTCTGCACTCTGCACTCCCTATGCACTCTGCACTCCCTATGCACTCTGCACTCCCTATGCACTCTGCTTTCTGCACTCCCTATGCACTCTGCACTCTGCACTCCCTATGCACTCTGCACTCTGCACTCCCTATGCACTCTGCACTCTGCACTCCCTATGCACTCTGCACTCTGCACTCCCTATGCACTCTGCACTCCCTATGCACTCTGCACTCCCTATGCACTCTGCACTCCCTATGCACTCTGCACTCTGCACTCCCTATGCACTCTGCACTCTGCACTCCCAATGCACTCTGCACTCTGCACTCCCTATGCACTCTGCACTCTGCACTCCCTATGCACTCTACACTCTGCACTCCCTATGCACTCTGCACTCTGCACTCCCTATGCACTCTGCACTCCCTATGCACTCTGCACTCCCTATGCACTCTGCACTCCCTATGCACTCCCTATGCACTCTGCACTCCCTATGCACTCTGCACTCCCTATGCACTCTGCACTCTGCACTCCCTATGCACTCTGCACTCCCTATGCACTCTGCACTCTGCACACCCTATGCACTCTGCACTCCCTATGCACTCTGCACTCCCTATGCACTCTGCACTCCCTATGCACTCTGCACTCCCTATGCACTCTGCACTCTGCACTCCCTATGCACTCTGCACTCCCTATGCACTCTGCACTCCCTATGCACTCTGCACTCTGCACTCCCTATGCACTCTGCACTCCCTATGCACTGTGCACTCCCTATGCACTCTGCCCTCCCTATGCAGTCTGCCCTCCCTATGCACTCTGCCCTCCCTATGCACTCTGCCCTCCCTATGCACTCTGCACTCTGCACTACCTATGCACTCTGCACTCTGCACTCTGTTTGCACTCTGCACTCCCTATGCACTCTGCACTCTGCACTCCCTATGCACTCTGCACTCCCTATGCACTCTGCACTCCCTATGCACTCTGCTTTCTGCACTCCCTATGCACTCTGCACTCCCTATGCACTCTGCACTCTGCACTCCCTATGCACTCTGCACTCTGCACTCTGCACTCTGCACTCTGCACTCTGCACTCTGCACTCCCTATGCACTCTGCACTCTGCACTCCCTATGCACTCTGCACTCCTTATTCACTCTGCACTCCCTATGCACTCTGCACCCCCTATGCACTCCCTATGCACTCTGCACTCCCTATGCACTCTGCACTCTGCACTCCCTATGCACTCTGCACTCTGCACTCCCTATGCACTCTGCACTCCCTATGCACTCTGCACTCTGCACTCCCTATGCACTTTGCACTCCCTATGCACTCTGCACTCCCTATGCACTCTGCACTCCCTATGCACTCTGCACTCCCTATGCACTCTGCACTCCCTATGCACTCTGCACTCCCTATGTACTCTGCACTCCCTATGCACTCTGCACTCTGCACTCCATATGCACTCGGCACTCTGCACTCCCTATGCACTCTGCACTCCCTATGCACTCTGCACTCCCTATGCACTCTGCTCTCCCTATGCACTCTGCACTCTGCACTCCCTATGCACTCTGCACTCCCTATGCACTCTGCACTCCCTATGCACTCTGCACTCTGCACTCTGCACTCCCTATGTACTCTGCACTCCCTATGCACTCTGCACTCCCTATGCACTCTGCACTCCCTTTGCACACTGCACTCCCTATGCACTCTGCACTCTGCACTCCCTATGCACTCTGCACTCCCTATGCACTCTGCACTCCCTATGCACTCTGCACTCCCTATGCACTCTGCACTCTGCACTCCCTATGCACTCTGCACTCCCTATGCACTCTGCATTCCTGTTGGACAGGCCACATGAAGGGCTCGCTCCCTCCCCGCAGGACAGGGCCCGGGCCACCGTCAGCACCATTGCCCGGCCCAGCCGCCATCTTGGACACGGCACCACGCGGCCGCGCGGCCTCAGCCCGACCCCAACCCTGGGCCTGGCCAGGCCCCGACATCCCGGCACCACCCTCCACCCAGGAGGTGAACGGACCACTTGGCAGGTCAATGGGAGTACGAAGTGTCGATGGCTCTCCCCCGCCAGGTGCCGAGCACCCCCAGCCTCCTCGGGCGCTGGCTCCACCCCCCTGCTGGGTGTCTGGACTCCCTCATCCCAGACCTCCCGACCTCCAAGAGCGAGGGTCCGGACATCAAAGGGCGCCAGACCTATAACTGAGGCAGCCCCAGGACAGGAAGGCAGTTGTATCCTGGAGTCGAGAGACACCGAGAAGAACTCATCCTTGACGGACTGCTGGCGCTGCCACAGCCCTGCCTTGTGAACTATTGTCCTGCCTGCTGGCGCTGCCGCGGCCCTCTGCAACCTTCATCCTCGTGGGACCTGCTGGCGCTGCCGCGGCCCTCTGCAACCTTCGTCCTCGTTGGGACCTGCTGGCGCTGCCGCGGCCCCAAGTAACCTCCATCCTCGTGGGACCTGCTGGCGCTGCCGCGGCCCGTTGCAACCTGCATTCTCGTGGGACCTGCTGGCGCTGCCGCGGCCCGTTGTAACCTTCATCCTCGTTGGGACCTGCTGGCGCTGCCGCGGCCCGTTGCCACCTACGACCTCTTCGGGACCTGCCGGCGCTGCCGCGGTCTGACTCATCCGAACACCGAGCTCGAGGATTGTGAGCTATCACCGTTACACCTCAGTACCCGTAGGTACCAAGACTGTCCCGCTACCCCCTTCCCTTACTAGAGACTAGAATTGAGAGGATCATCGTGTCCTGATCGCCTTGTATCGTACCACTCTACTACCAGAAGTGCCTATAAAAGGTGTTACCCTGATCTTTGTGTGGTGTCTATCTGTGGGGGGGAAGTTACCTGTCTGTGCGATCACTGTGCTCGGCCGACCCTCCAGGTCTCCGTCTAACATTGGTGGCTAGCGGCGCGATCCGAACCAACGCGTACCGTACAGACAGTAACTCACCCTACGACTAAAACCACAATGACGACCAAAGAGAGCGGATCGGCGGAGAAGTTCCAGATGGAAAAGCTGGAAGAATACAACCACCGAGAGCTCAAACAATTTTGCATGGACTTAGGCATTGCTACCACCGGGCTAAGCACAAAAGAAGACTTCAAAAACGCCCTAGAGGCCTGGGCAGAGACAAATACCGCAACCCCCCGGGACCCCGCAGCCCCGGAAGTCAACACCACCCGGACGGAGGAACGGAGAACAGGCCCTTCCCGTGAAGAGATCCAAGAGCGGGAAAAAAATAGATTACACGAGTTAGACTTGGCACGACTCAGATTAGACGGAGAATTGAAACTGGCGGAACAAAAAATAAACTTAGAACACTTACGGCTCAGAGAAGAGCGAGAGGAAAAACAGAGACAGAGAGACCTCGAAGAAAAAAGACTGGCATACGAGCACGAGTGCAAACTAGCGGAGATAGAAATACGCAAACTGAACAAAAACCTAGGGGTGCCCGAGCAACCGCACTCCCCGGGTCCTACCGAGCAGAAGGTCCACATCCCCAAGGATGTGGTCCGAGAATATCACCGGAATGACGACATACAGCAGTGGTTCAAGGCCTATGAGATTGCCATGACCGCCCACCGGGTCGCTCGAAGTGACTGGGGAGCCGGTCTATGGGGGAGATTCGTCAACGAGGGTCGTGATGCCCTGCTGCAGCTTCCGGACCATCAAATGACGTCCTATGACCACATGAAGGCCGCCCTCCTCAGTCGATATGGGCTTACACCCGAAATGTACCGCCAGAGGTTCCGCAACTGCACCCGGATCCCAGGTACGACGTGGTTGGAATACGTGAACTATTTCAGCCGAGCCTTCGAGGGGTGGATCAAGGGTAACAACGTAACCACTTACGAACAACTCTTCAATATCATTGTGTGGGAGCACCTCTCCAACAACTGCTTCGTCGAGCTCAGGCAGCACCTCCTCGACAGTAAATTGACTGAACCCCGGCAGCTCGCCACCGAGGCTGACCGGTGGGAGAGCACCCGAGTGGCCCGGAGTGGGCCGAATGAGCAGAACAGAACCAACCAAGGTCATCATCGTCCCCGAGGAGGAGGAGGAGGCCCGGGCCGGGGCAGAGACGCCGTCCCGGCCGCACCCACTAACGCCACCCCGGCCCCAGCAGGCCGGGGAAACCCCCCGATGCGCCCGGGGTTCCGAGCTAACGTGACGTGTCATCGATGCCAGCGAGTCGGCCACTATGCCAGTGACCCGACCTGCCCGAAGAACCAGGCCCCCGGGCCCCGCCAGATGGCGGCCGCCGCCCTGGGAGAAGAACAAGTCTCCGAAGACACGGAGACCTATGAGTCGGAGCAGTTCGAGTGGGAACCCGCCGCCATGACCCTGGCATGCCTAGGAGGAAGAGACATGGTCCCGCGGACTCCCCTGCCCGCCAACACTCGGAAGTACAGCCAATGGGTGAGCATCAATGGGCGCAAGGCCGAGGCCCTGCGTGACACCGAGGCCAGTGTGACGGCCGTCCGCTGTCACCTGGTGACCCCAGAACAAATCCTACCAAACGTACTTTGCCCCGTCCGATCGGCAGATAACTCGGAGAGCCTGTGTCGGATGGCCTGCGTCCCCTTCGAATGGGGAGGAGTGTCCGGCATGCTGAAAGTAACTGTCCGTGACGATGCCCCCGTAGACTGCCTCCTGGGGAACGATCTCGAGAGCTCCCCGTGGGCCGCTGTGGAAAGAAGAGAGCATCTGGGGATGTTGGGTCTCCCGGACTGGGCGTGCGTAACCACCCGGTCCATGGCCACCCGCACCATCCCTAGACCAGAAGAACCAGAATGGGCAGCACCTCCGCCCTCGATCACTCCAGAAGAAGACTTCCTCCAGACCGACCACCCGGACCCCACCCCAGAGGGGTCCACACAGCCCCCCGAGCTTCCCGACCTGGCTCAGTGGCGCCAAGAAGGGGGGCCCACCCAGGAACAATTCCGGCAGGAGCAAAAGACCTGCCCCTCCCTCGAGGGATTGCGACAGCAAGCGCTCGCCCAGAGCCAAGGAGACACCACCGGGACCCACTGGGTTTATTGGGACAATGACCTCTTGTACAGCGAACAGAAAATCGCAGAACTGGGGGCCGGGCGAGTGCTGGTGGTGCCCCTCCACTTCAGAGACTTCCTGTTGAACCTAGCCCATGATGTCCCCCTGGCCGGGCACCTGGGCCAAGACAAGACCTACCACCGCCTGGTGACTCACTTTTTTTGGCCCAAAATGAGAAATGACGTATCCAACCATTGCCGGTCCTGCCCAACCTGCCAGGCCAGCGGGAAGAGCGGCCGCAAACTCAAGGCACCCCTACAACCATTCCCCGTGGTGACCACCCCGTTCGAAAGGGTGGGAATAGACATTGTGGGGCCCCTGGACCCCCGAACAGCACAGGGGCATCGCTTCATCCTGGTCCTGGTGGACCACGCTACCCGCTATCCTGAGGCGGTCCCCCTTCGTACTATAACAGCCCCAGTAGTGGGTCGAGCCTTGATGGGGATCTTCTCTCGAGTGGGCTTCCCCCGGGAAGTCGTCAGCGACAGGGGTACGAACTTTATTTCAAAGTATATGAAATCCCTCTGGCAGCAGTGCGGAGTCACTTACCGCTTCACCACCCCCTATCACCCCCAGGGGAACGGACTAGTCGAGCGGTTCAACCGCACCCTCAAGGGGATGATCATGGGGCTGGAAGAACCCCTACGCCGCCAGTGGGACGTGCTACTACCGTGCCTCCTCTTCGCCTACCGAGAAGTCCCCCAGAAGTCCCTCGGCTTCAGCCCCTTCGAACTCCTGTACGGACACCCCGTTCGCGGGCCTCTCAGCCTAGTGAAGGAGGAATGGGAGATGGCCCCCCTAAAGACCCCCCCGGACGTCTACAAATACCTCCTGACCCTCCGCAATCAGACCCGGAAATTCAGGGAAATCGCTAAAGCCAATCTAGAGGCCAGTCAAGAGGACATGAAGAAGTGGTACGACCAACATGCCTCCTCCATCGAGTTTGAACCGGGTCAGCAGGTGTGGGTGATGTCCCCCATCGAACCGTGTGCCTTGCAAGACAAATGGACGGGGCCCTTCAAGGTGATCGAGCGCAGGAGTCCCGTCACCTATCTCATCGACCTGGAGACCCCCCGGAACCCCCTCCGGGTCCTCCACGCCAACAGGCTCAAACCCCACTTCATGCGCTCAGAACTCAGCCTGCTGATGGCTACCGACAGTGGTACGGAAGGAGACTCCGAGCCCCTCCCTGACCTACTGAGGACTCGGGAAAGGGATGGCTCGGTGCACGGGGTCCGACTCTCCAAGGCCCTGACCCCAGAGCAGCGTCAAGATTGCCGGGCCCTCCTGCTGCCGTTCGCAAACCTGTTCTCCCTCGCACCCGGAGTCACCTCCTGGTGCCTGCACGACGTGGACACGGGGGACAGTCCTCCTGTCCGACACCGGGCGTACCGAGTACCGGATCGGGTACGTACATGCATCCAAGAAGAAGTCTCCAAGATGCTCGCCCTCGGGGTCATCGAGCCTTCGGACAGCCCTGGGCCAGCCCGGTCGTCCTGGTCCCCAAGGCCGCGGCACCGGGCACCACACCTGAGCTCCGATTCTGCATCGACTATCGGGGGCTGAACGCGGTCACCCGAACCGACGCTCACCCTATCCCCCGCGCAGATGAACTGGTCAACCGCATGGGGGCAGCCCGCTACCTAAGCATCTTTGACCTGACAGCTGGCTACTGGCAGATCGGCCTCACCCCCAGGGCCCAAGAACGTTCCGCTTTCTCCACCCCGGACGGACACTACCACTTCAGAGTGATGCCCTTCGGCATGAAGAACGCTCCAGCCACCTTTCAAAGACTGGTGAACCAGGTATTGGCGGGCCTCGAAGAATTCAGCGCCGCCTACCTGGACAACATCGCGGTATACAGCCGCCACTGGGCAGACCACCTCCACCACCTCCGAGAGGTCCTGCAGGCCCTCCAACAGGCCGGCCTCACCATAAAGGCCAGCAAGTGCCAAATCGGCCAGGGGTCCGTAACCTACCTCGGACACCAAGTGGGGAGCGGTCTGGTGGCTCCCCTCCAACTCAAGGTAGCTGCCATCCAGTCCTGGCAACCCCCCGAGACACAAACAGAGGTCCGAGCCTTCCTGGGGCTCACCGGATACTACCGGCGGTTTGTGAGGGACTATGGCAGCATTGTGGGGCCCCTCACGGAACTCACGTCCAAGAACAGCCCAAAGAGAGTCAACTGGACACCCGACTGTCAAGCAGCCTTCGAGACGCTGAAGGCCGCCATGTGCACCGCTCCTGTACTTCAGGCCCCCGACTACAGCCGCGAGTTCATCGTGCAGACCGATGCCTCCGACCATGGTATTGGGGCCGTCCTCTCCCAACTGAACACCGAAGGGGTGGACCAACCAGTGGCCTTCATCAGCAGACGCCTACTGCCCCGAGAACAGCGCTGGAGCACCATTGAGCGAGAGGCCTTCGCTGTGGTATGGGCCCTCAAGAAGCTCCGGCCGTACCTCTTCGGAACCCATTTCCGGGTACAGACGGACCATCGGCCCCTGCAATGGCTCATGCAGATGCGGGGGGAGAACCCCAAACTATTGCGATGGTCCATCTCCCTGCAGGGGATGGACTTCACTGTGGAACATCGCCCTGGCCAAGACCACGCCAACGCGGACGGCCTGTCCCGCTTTTTCCGCCTCGACGAGGAGAGTCCCCAAGAAGATGGGTGACTCTCCCCGCCTTCAGCTGGGGGGGACGCATGTTGGACAGGCCACATGAAGGGCTCGCTCCCTCCCCGCAGGACAGGGCCCGGGCCACCGTCAGCACCATTGCCCGGCCCAGCCGCCATCTTGGACACGGCACCACGCGGCCGCGCGGCCTCAGCCCGACCCCAACCCTGGGCCTGGCCAGGCCCCGACATCCCGGCACCACCCTCCACCCAGGAGGTGAACGGACCACTTGGCAGGTCAATGGGAGTACGAAGTGTCGATGGCTCTCCCCCGCCAGGTGCCGAGCACCCCCAGCCTCCTCGGGCGCTGGCTCCACCCCCCTGCTGGGTGTCTGGACTCCCTCATCCCAGACCTCCCGACCTCCAAGAGCGAGGGTCCGGACATCAAAGGGCGCCAGACCTATAACTGAGGCAGCCCCAGGACAGGAAGGCAGTTGTATCCTGGAGTCGAGAGACACCGAGAAGAACTCATCCTTGACGGACTGCTGGCGCTGCCACAGCCCTGCCTTGTGAACTATTGTCCTGCCTGCTGGTGCTGCCGCGGCCCTCTGCAACCTTCATCCTCGTGGGACCTGCTGGCGCTGCCGCGGCCCTCTGCAACCTTCGTCCTCGTTGGGACCTGCTGGCGCTGCCGCGGCCCGTAGTAACCTCCATCCTCGTGGGACCTGCTGGCGCTGCCGCGGCCCGTTGCAACCTGCATTCTCGTGGGACCTGCTGGCGCTGCCGCGGCCCGTTGTAACCTTCATCCTCGTTGGGACCTGCTGGCGCTGCCGCGGCCCGTTGCCACTTACGACCTCTTCGGGACCTGCCGGCGCTGCCGCGGTCTGACCCATCCGAACACCGAGCTCGAGGATTGTGAGCTATCACCGTTACACCTCAGTACCCGTAGGTACCAAGACTGTCCCGCTACCCCCTTCCCTTACTAGAGACTAGAATTGAGAGGATCATCGTGTCCTGATCGCCTTGTATCGTACCACTCTACTACCAGAAGTGCCTATAAAAGGTGTTACCCTGATCTTTGTGTGGTGTCTATCTGTGGGGGGGAAGTTACCTGTCTGTGCGATCACTGTGCTCGGCCGACCCTCCAGGTCTCCGTCTAACAATTCCCTATGCACTCTGCACTCTGCACTCCCTATGCACTCTGCACTCCCTATGCACTCTGCACTCCCTATGCACTCTGTACTCTGCACTCCCTATGCACTCTGCACTCCATATGCACTCTGCACTCCCTCTGCACTCCCTATGCACTCTGCACTCCCTATGCACTCTGCACTCTGCATTCCCTATGCACTCTGCCCTCCCTATGCACTCTGCACTCCCTATGCACTCTGCACTCCCTATGCACTCTGCACTCCCTATGCACTCTGCACTCTGCACTCCCTATGCACTCTGCACTCCCTATGCACTCTGCACTCCCTATGCACTCCGCACTCCCTATGCACTCTGCACTCCCTATGCACTCTGCACTCCCTATGCACTTTGCACTCCCTATGCACTCTGCACTCCCTATGCACTCTGCACTCCCTATGCACTCTGCACTCCCTATGCACTCTGCACTCTGCACTCCCTATGCACTCTGCACTCCCTATGCACTCTGCACTCTGCACTCCATATGCACTCTGCACTCCCTATGCACTCTGCACTCCCTATGCACTCTGCACTCCCTATGCACTCTGCACTCCCTATGCACTCTGCACTTCCTATGCACTCTGCACTCCCTATGCACTCTGCCCTCTGCACTCATGTTGGACAGGCCACATGAAGGGCTCGCTCCCTCCCCGCAGGACAGGGCCCGGGCCACCGTCAGCACCATTGCCCGGCCCAGCCGCCATCTTGGACACGGCACCACGCGGCCGCGCGGCCTCAGCCCGACCCCAACCCTGGGCCTGGCCAGGCCCCGACATCCCGGCACCACCCTCCACCCAGGAGGTGAACGGACCACTTGGCAGGTCAATGGGAGTACGAAGTGTCGATGGCTCTCCCCCGCCAGGTGCCGAGCACCCCCAGCCTCCTCGGGCGCTGGCTCCACCCCCCTGCTGGGTGTCTGGACTCCCTCATCCCAGACCTCCCGACCTCCAAGAGCGAGGGTCCGGACATCAAAGGGCGCCAGACCTATAACTGAGGCAGCCCCAGGACAGGAAGGCAGTTGTATCCTGGAGTCGAGAGACACCGAGAAGAACTCATCCTTGACGGACTGCTGGCGCTGCCACAGCCCTGCCTTGTGAACTATTGTCCTGCCTGCTGGCGCTGCCGCGGCCCTCTGCAACCTTCATCCTCGTGGGACCTGCTGGCGCTGCCGCGGCCCTCTGCAACCTTCATCCTCGTGGGACCTGCTGGCGCTGCCGCGGCCCCCTGCAACCTTCGTCCTCGTTGGGACCTGCTGGCGCTGCCGCGGCCCGTAGTAACCTCCATCCTCGTGGGATCTGCTGGCGCTGCCGCGGCCCGTAGTAACCTCCATCCTCGTGGGACCTGCTGGCGCTGCCGCGGCCCGTTGCAACCTGCATTCTCGTGGGACCTGCTGGCGCTGCCGCGGCCCGTTGTAACCTTCATCCTCATTGGGACCTGCTGGCGCTGCCGCGGCCCGTTGCCACCTACGACCTCTTCGGGACCTGCCGGCGCTGCCGCGGTCTGACCCATCCGAACACCGAGCTCGAGGATTGTGAGCTATCACCGTTACACCTCAGTACCCGTAGGTACCAAGACTGTCCCGCTACCCCCTTCCCTTACTAGAGACTAGAATTGAGAGGATCATCGTGTCCTGATCGCCTTGTATCGTACCACTCTACTACCAGAAGTGCCTATAAAAGGTGTTACCCTGATCTTTGTGTGGTGTCTATCTGTGGGGGGGAAGTTACCTGTCTGTGCGATCACTGTGCTCGGCCGACCCTCCAGGTCTCCGTCTAACATCGGTGGCTAGCGGCGCGATCCGAACCAACGCGTACCGTACAGACAGTAACTCACCCTACGACTAAAACCACAATGACGACCAAAGAGAGCGGATCGGCGGAGAAGTTCCAGATGGAAAAGCTGGAAGAATACAACCACCGAGAGCTCAAACAATTTTGCATGGACTTAGGCATTGCTACCACCGGGCTAAGCACAAAAGAAGACTTAAAAAACGCCCTAGAGGCCTGGGCAGAGACAAATACCGCAACCCCCCGGGACCCCGCAGCCCCGGAAGTCAACACCACCCGGACGGAGGAACGGAGAACAGGCCCTTCCCGTGAAGAGATCCAAGAGCGGGAAAAAAATAGATTACACGAGTTAGACTTGGCACGACTCAGATTAGACGGAGAATTGAAACTGGCGGAACAAAAAATAAACTTAGAACACTTACGGCTCAGAGAAGAGCGAGAGGAAAAACAGAGACAGAGAGACCTCGAAGAAAAAAGACTGGCATACGAGCACGAGTGCAAACTAGCGGAGATAGAAATACGCAAACTGAACAAAAACCTAGGGGTGCCCGAGCAATCGCACTCCCCGGGTCCTACCGAGCAGAAGGTCCACATCCCCAAGGATGTGGTCCGAGAATATCACCGGAATGACGACATACAGCAGTGGTTCAAGGCCTATGAGATTGCCATGACCGCCCACCGGGTCGCTCGAAGTGACTGGGGAGCCGGTCTATGGGGGAGATTCGTCAACGAGGGTCGTGATGCCCTGCTGCAGCTTCCGGACCATCAAATGACGTCCTATGACCACATGAAGGCCGCCCTCCTCAGTCGATATGGGCTTACACCCGAAATGTACCGCCAGAGGTTCCGCAACTGCACCCGGATCCCAGGTACGACGTGGTTGGAATACGTGAACTATTTCAGCCGAGCCTTCGAGGGGTGGATCAAGGGTAACAACGTAACCACTTACGAACAACTCTTCAATATCATTGTGTGGGAGCACCTCTCCAACAACTGCTTCGTCGAGCTCAGGCAGCACCTCCTCGACAGTAAATTGACTGAACCCTGGCAGCTCGCCACCGAGGCTGACCGGTGGGAGAGCACCCGAGTGGCCCGGAGTGGGCCGAATGAGCAGAACAGAACCAACCAAGGTCATCATCGTCCCCGAGGAGGAGGAGGAGGCCCGGGCCGGGGCAGAGACGCCGTCCCGGCCGCACCCACTAACGCCACCCCGGCCCCAGCAGGCCGGGGAAACCCCCCGATGCGCCCGGGGTTCCGAGCTAACGTGACGTGTCATCGATGCCAGCGAGTCGGCCACTATGCCAGTGACCCGACCTGCCCGAAGAACCAGGCCCCCGGGCCCCGCCAGATGGCGGCCGCCGCCCTGGGAGAAGAACAAGTCTCCGAAGACACGGAGACCTATGAGTCGGAGCAGTTCGAGTGGGAACCCGCCGCCATGACCCTGGCATGCCTAGGAGGAAGAGACATGGTCCCGCGGACTCCCCTGCCCGCCAACACTCGGAAGTACAGCCAATGGGTGAGCATCAATGGGCGCAAGGCCGAGGCCCTGCGTGACACCGGGGCCAGTGTGACGGCCGTCCGCTGTCACCTGGTGACCCCAGAACAAATCCTACCAAACGTACTTTGCCCCGTCCGATCGGCAGATAACTCGGAGAGCCTGTGTCGGATGGCCTGCGTCCCCTTCGAATGGGGAGGAGTGTCCGGCATGCTGAAAGTAACTGTCCGTGACGATGCCCCCGTAGACTGCCTCCTGGGGAACGATCTCGAGAGCTCCCCGTGGGCCGCTGTGGAAAGAAGAGAGCATCTGGGGATGTTGGGTCTCCCGGACTGGGCGTGCGTAACCACCCGGTCCATGGCCACCCGCACCATCCCTAGACCAGAAGAACCAGAATGGGCAGCACCTCCGCCCTCGATCACTCCAGAAGAAGACTTCCTCCAGACCGACCACCCGGACCCCACCCCAGAGGGGTCCACACAGCCCCCCGAGCTTCCTGACCTGGCTCAGTGGCGCCAAGAAGGGGGGCCCACCCAGGAACAATTCCGGCAGGAGCAAAAGACCTGCCCCTCCCTCGAGGGATTGCGACAGCAAGCGCTCGCCCAGAGCCAAGGAGACACCACCGGGGCCCACTGGGTTTATTGGGACAATGACCTCTTGTACAGCGAACAGAAAATCGCAGAACTGGGGGCCGGGCGAGTGCTGGTGGTGCCCCTCCACTTCAGAGACTTCCTGTTGAACCTAGCCCATGATGTCCCCCTGGCCGGGCACCTGGGCCAAGACAAGACCTACCACCGCCTGGTGACTCACTTTTTTTGGCCCAAAATGAGAAATGACGTATCCAACCATTGCCGGTCCTGCCCAACCTGCCAGGCCAGCGGGAAGAGCGGCCGCAAACTCAAGGCACCCCTACAACCATTCCCCGTGGTGACCACCCCGTTCGAAAGGGTGGGAATAGACATTGTGGGGCCCCTGGACCCCCGAACAGCACAGGGGCATCGCTTCATCCTGGTCCTGGTGGACCACGCTACCCGCTATCCTGAGGCGGTCCCCCTTCGTACTATAACAGCCCCAGTAGTGGGTCGAGCCTTGATGGGGATCTTCTCTCGAGTGGGCTTCCCCCGGGAAGTCGTCAGCGACAGGGGTACGAACTTTATTTCAAAGTATATGAAATCCCTCTGGCAGCAGTGCGGAGTCACTTACCGCTTCACCACCCCCTATCACCCCCAGGGGAACGGACTAGTCGAGCGGTTCAACCGCACCCTCAAGGGGATGATCATGGGGCTGGAAGAACCCCTACGCCGCCAGTGGGACGTGCTACTACCGTGCCTCCTCTTCGCCTACCGAGAAGTCCCCCAGAAGTCCCTCGGCTTCAGCCCCTTCGAACTCCTGTACGGACACCCCGTTCGCGGGCCTCTCAGCCTAGTGAAGGAGGAATGGGAGATGGCCCCCCTAAAGACCCCCCCGGACGTCTACAAATACCTCCTGACCCTCCGCAATCAGACCCGGAAATTCAGGGAAATCGCTAAAGCCAATCTAGAGGCCAGTCAAGAGGACATGAAGAAGTGGTACGACCAACATGCCTCCTCCATCGAGTTTGAACCGGGTCAGCAGGTGTGGGTGATGTCCCCCATCGAACCGTGTGCCTTGCAAGACAAATGGACGGGGCCCTTCAAGGTGATCGAGCGCAGGAGTCCCGTCACCTATCTCATCGACCTGGAGTCCCCCCGGAACCCCCTCCGGGTCCTCCACGCCAACAGGCTCAAACCCCACTTCATGCGCTCAGAACTCAGCCTGCTGATGGCTACCGACAGTGGTACGGAAGGAGACTCCGAGCCCCTCCCTGACCTACTGAGGACTCGGGAAAGGGATGGCTCGGTGGACGGGGTCCGACTCTCCGAGGCCCTGACCCCAGAGCAGCGTCAAGATTGCCGGGCCCTCCTGCTGCCGTTCGCAAACCTGTTCTCCCTCGCACCCGGAGTCACCTCCTGGTGCCTGCACGACGTGGACACGGGGGACAGTCCTCCTGTCCGACACCGGGCGTACCGAGTACCGGATCGGGTACGTACATGCATCCAAGAAGAAGTCTCCAAGATGCTCGCCCTCGGGGTCATCGAGCCTTCGGACAGTCCCTGGGCCAGCCCGGTCGTCCTGGTCCCCAAGGCCGCGGCACCGGGCACCACACCTGAGCTCCGATTCTGCATCGACTATCGGGGGCTGAACGCGGTCACCCGAACCGACGCTCACCCTATCACCCGCGCAGATGAACTGGTCGACCGCATGGGGGCAGCCCGCTACCTAAGCATCTTTGACCTGACAGCGGGCTACTGGCAGATCGGCCTCACCCCCAGGGCCCAAGAACGTTCCGCTTTCTCCACCCCGGACGGACACTACCACTTCAGAGTGATGCCCTTCGGCATGAAGAACGCTCCAGCCACCTTTCAAAGACTGGTGAACCAGGTATTGGCGGGCCTCGAAGAATTCAGCACCGCCTACCTGGACGACATCGCGGTATACAGCCGCCACTGGGCAGACCACCTCCACCACCTCCGAGAGGTCCTGCAGGCCCTCCAACAGGCCGGCCTCACCATAAAGGCCAGCAAGTGCCAAATCGGCCAGGGGTCCGTAACCTACCTCGGACACCAAGTGGGGAGCGGTCTGGTGGCTCCCCTCCAACTCAAGGTAGCTGCCATCCAGTCCTGGCAACCCCCCGAGACACAAACAGAGGTCCGAGCCTTCCTGGGGCTCACCGGATACTACCGGCGGTTTGTGAGGGACTATGGCAGCATTGTGGGGCCCCTCACGGAACTCACGTCCAAGAACAGCCCAAAGAGAGTCAACTGGACGCCCGACTGTCAAGCAGCCTTCGAGACGCTGAAGGCCGCCATGTGCACCGCTCCTGTACTCCAGGCCCCCGACTACAGCCGCGAGTTCATCGTGCAGACCGATGCCTCCGACCATGGTATTGGGGCCGTCCTCTCCCAACTGAACACCGAAGGGGTGGACCAACCAGTGGCCTTCATCAGCAGACGCCTACTGCCCCGAGAACAGCGCTGGAGCACCATTGAGCGAGAGGCCTTCGCTGTGGTATGGGCCCTTGTTGGACTTGGCCCGCAGGGCTGGTTCACCCCTGAAGTTTTTGCCTTATGTGTGACCCTGTGTCAGTGATTTTTGGGTCTATGCGCACTTTTCCCTGGGTCCCAGAGTGAAAGTGCGTGCGTGTAGCATGGCTGGCCTGCCCTCCCATAGGAATGCATGGGGAATGTGTGTGTCCCTGGTAGTTCCTGATGCGTGGGGAGTGCAGGCTCGAGTTTAGTATGTGTAAACTCGTGAGAGTGAATGCTGCGAGATGGTATATGCGGCATGTATGTGTCTAGTTGGGAAGTGCTACTTCTGGACATTGAGATATGTGTGCGTGTGCTGTGAGGGTGCTGGAGCGTGATTGGCTGGAGCTGGCTGGCATGCCAGGCTCCAGGAAGTCTGGATGGGTCTGCCCGGTGGTGAGTGGGAGATTAGCATGAGTGATGTGTGGGAGGAGTGTACCTGTGTCCTGGATGGGCTGGGTTTTCCCCACACAATGCTGGCTCCGCCCCCCTGTGGTGTGTCTAACGACCCTAGCCTCCCCAGTGAATGAAATGGGTGGTTGGGCCATTAAGAGTGCTCCAAAGCCAGCTGAAACTGGTTTTCCCCCCCACCCTGCACCTTGAAACAAAGGATTTGGTACTATAAGAAGGGGCTGTGTCCCCTTGGAAAATGTTCTGCTTTTGGATCCTGCCAGAGGGGGCTGTTGCTGCTGCTGGGGCCAGGAGGACCGCCACTTGGGGTGTCTCCCTGCCTGGAGACCCAGTGTGCTGGCTCTGGCCCAGCCTTGCCCCCCCTGCCTGCCTCCAGCCCTTGCTGGAGCTTTGTCCTGTCCTCCAGTGCTGGGGAGCACTGAGGACTCCTTGCCTGCAGCCTGAGAGCGCTGCTCTCTGCCCTTCAGCGCTGGGGAGCGCTGGAATCGCCTGCCTAGCGCTTGGAAGCGCTTTATTTTGGCCCTAGCGCTGTGAGCGCTGTATTTTGTCCTGGAGGCGCTTGGGAGCGCTTGCCCTTCGTTACTAGCGCTGCTAGCGCTTTGAGAGCACAGCCGGTGCCCACCCGGCATCTGATCGCCCTGTGTGGCGGTTTGACGGCGCGGGTGCCACCCCGCTCATTGCCGCGTTGTTTGCCCGTTTTTATTGGATTCACGAGGGAGCCCACTCCTCGGATCCTGGGAAGCCGCCTGCCTGCCTAAGAAGCGAGCCGCCGCGCTGCCCGCGGCGACCCAGAAGTGGTAAGCGGCCCGGCCAATCCCAGCGCGGCCCAGGAAAGGCCGACCGGAAGTCCCGCCTCCTCAGCCGAGCCGGGGAGGAAGAAGCTGCCGGCCGGGTCCCTGAGGCTCCCCGAGTGGAGAGGGGAGCCCCGGGACGAGGGGAAAGGAGCCCCGCGGCGAGAGGAGCCGCCCTGCAGCCCAGAACCGGTGAGTGTTGCGAGAAGTGAGGGGAGGGGCGCCGGGACACGTTGTCGGTGTCCGCCCCCCCCTGCCCCCCTCAGCAGCGCGACCTCGCGCCCTTGTGTTTAGAGCCAGAGAGGCTCTTAGGGGGCATTTCTCGTCCTGAGTCCCCAGAGGGGGGGACTCCAAGCGCCCCCACGTGTTCGAGGGTCCCCCGCGAGGGGCCCTGACGCCCGCATCATTGTTGAGGAGCCCGGAGAGGCTCCTGGGGGCCATTTTGTTCGTTGAGCCCAGAGAGGCTCTGAGGGTGCCATCCCCTCGTGTAGGAGCCCAGAGAGGCTCCAGCCCTTTTGCGTGACGAGCTTGAGAGAGGCTCCAGCCTGCATTTGATTTACGAGCCTGAGAGGCTCCAGGCGCTATTTGTTGAGGAGCCCAGAGAGGCTCTGGGGCAGTGGTTCTGGAAAGAAGTGCCTGAGCGAGGCTCAGGGCGCCATTTCTTGTCCTGAAGCCCAGTGAGGCCCCACAGTGCCACAGCAGTGGTTCTTGAGCCCAGAGAGGCTCCAACTTTGCCCTAACTTTCCCTGAACCAGTTGCCCAGCACTTTGTGGGCAACTGCTACGTTTAGGCCCTGACATTGGGACACAGGGACTGTCACAGGTGGTGACTGATCTAAGTTTTGCGCAATGTTATTGCTACACCTCTGAATGTTAATGCATCATGTGTTGTGTCTTTACACCCCTACAGGAATTGAGATGTGTAGGTGGTTGTTTTTCTCCCTAGTACAGGTGGTGCTAGTGAGGTCCTGTTACCAGTGATTACTGGTGGGGTGCTCTATTTTTATATTGTGTGCTACACTGATTTTACTGTCCAAAGTGCTATTTCTGAAAGTATTATTTCTAAAAGTGCTGATACCCCTGACAGTGGTCCAAGTGGCCCTGTCCTGTGCAATATCCCTTGTAAATTCCGCCCGTGCCTGTTGGCACAGTGTAACAAGATGTGTGTTTTATCTGATGTATATTTATTATAATACAAAGGCTATTTTCATATAACCTTGTGTGGAGTTTCCTTTGTGGTGGGCCTTTGGTTGTTGTTGCTGGGGTGCGTGCGCAAATACTTAACTTACATCGCCTCCAAGTTTAGCCTTGCTGCTCGCGCCACGTTACCTAGAGGGTGAGTAGGGGTTATCTTGGCGTGTAACTCCCTTGCCCTGACTTGGGTGTGGTGGTCTCTGACTGACTTTGGCGAAAGCCCTGGCCAGCCAGGGATCCCATTTCCAACATTGGCGGCAAGCGGTGGGATAAGGATTTGTGTTTGCGTTGTACCACAGTAGCGGCTGGCCGCACTTCAAAGCTCTACATTTTTAGATAACCACATTTTTGGGGATTATTGTTTTTGGTAAAATTCCATTGTTTCTTCTCCTGAAGAGTGTCATTTTATAATTGTGTCCTGTACATTTGTCCCCCGCCCTGCTTCCAGAGTTTGGTACCTGTGTCACTTTGGTCAGGTTGAGAAGTCAGGGGTGGTAGAAACTGCCTTACCGATCCGAGGGGAGGGTGTGTGTGGATGAATGGTGTGTTTTTCTGGACGCATGAGTGAGTTCTTTTTTAAGGAGAGTGTGGAAGTTTTGGAATTGTGTACTCCTACTTCAGATTGCAAGGTCCCTTGTGTTGCACGTGTCTGTGAGCATCCTGTCAAGATGGAATCTCCTTTTAACCTTTGTGGCCTGTTTAAGTACAATGTGCATGAGTTGGTACGGTTATGTAAGGAGAGAGACATCCCAGTGAGTGAGTCAAACACCCAGTCCAAGCTTAGGGATAACATGATCCTGTGGCAGAAGAGTGACTGGGAGCGTGAGCACAGAGAGAGAGAGAGGGCCCGGGCCGCACACCAGGAGGGTGGTGGGTCTGAGGGGAGCCCTGAAGAGTCTGATGTGGAGAGTGAGTTTGACAGTGGATGGGCGCCAGCAGAGAGTGAGTACCCCCTAGATAGGGAGTCCCTTGCTGGGTCCAGTGTCAGATGTAGCACCCCATCCCTTTCCCTGTCCCCAGAGGAGTGGGTGGATAGGAGAGAAGAGAGGGAGCACCAGCTGGCCATGGAGAAGCTCCGGTTAGAGTATGCCAGAGAGATGGCGCAGCTGGGTGTGAATGAGCGGACTGCAGAGGCTGCGAGGGCCTTGGCCAGGGAGAAGATAGCCCTAGAGTGTAGGTTATCCCCTGAGCGCAGTCTTAATTTTCTGGATCCCCCAGGGAGGGTTGAGTCCAGTGGTGGCAGCTATTTAGATTCCAGTCTAGAAATTCCCAGTTCCCCGAGTATGGTTCCTGTTTCCCCAGAGGAGGAGAATAGGGTGAGGTTTAGGAACCTTAGGAAACCGTCTCATCAGTCTTGGGAAGACTTTGAGGAGGACTGTTGTGGAGCCCACGAAATGTGATTGGGACCTATTGTTCGATATGTTTCTCAGAGAGCAGTTGCTCAGTTGTTGTTCACCAGGGTTGCGCCAACACCTGTTAGGGTGTGGATTGTCTGAACCATGTGACCTGGCAGAGGAAGCAGACCGCTGGGAAAGGGCCAGAGGTTCTGTAGAGTCATTGGTGAGTGAGTCCAAAAGAAGTGGTTCAGGTATCTTCCAGCCCAGCGTGGTGGAAGAGGCTCAGTGTAGCCCAGCTAGGTCCCAGTATAGTGAGAAGGGTGTAGGGGCTGACTGCCTGGCTCAGTGGAGCAGGAGTCAGTGGGTGGCTGAGAGCCCCCAGAGGCCCGAAGCCCTGTCTCAGAGCCTGGGTGGTTTCTTGAGGGAACACCAGGTTGGGGACCTAGGCTGTCCTGTTAGCCCATTTGAGGAGGATCTCCTAGTGAGTAGAGGACCTGGAGCGTCTGTAACCAGAGCTCCTGTGGTTCTAGAGGCTGGCAGTACCGCTCCGGTAGGGAGGGTACAGGAGTCCAGCGTGAGGAGTGATTGGGGGATGAGTTTCCCAGTGGATGCACCAGTGGACCAGAGACTAGCCAGTGGGGCTAGATCTTCTTGGAGGGACCCGGGTGGCACCACTTCTGGTCTGGGGGATCGTCACGCACTGTCAGGTGGACAGAGGGCGGGAGATCTGCGCCAGACAGACAGTCACACAACCGATGTGTCAGTTGTTAGCCTCAGGGGGATTGTGTGTGAGTCCCCAGAAGTCCTGGAGTGCCAGGCAGTTGTTCCACCAAAGGTTTTAGACCGGAGGTTGGATGGCCAGGTTCAGGATCAGCCTGACCTGAAGGGTAGGACGACTGTAACCAGTGTCCTGACCGGTTCTTCTTCCAGAGGAACTTCTCCAGGTGGGAGAAGGCAGACCTCTGGAAGGGGGTGCAGAGGGTGGGAGAGCCCACCTCTGTCCCCGGTGCAACCTGAGGGGTTAAACCCTAGGTTGGAATGGCGTTCTAGGTGTCCCCCTCGCATGGGGAGGAGGAACCCTAAAAGAAGAGGTAAGGGGAGGAGCGCCTTCCCTGAGACTCCTGGTCCACCTGAGGTTGTAGACCCTAGGCTGGAGAACCAGTGGCAGTCTAGCCCTGTCTTGCAGACAGGAGGAGTGGAGAATGGCTACTAAGGGCCTGGGGTTACTACCCCCCACTTCATGAGTAGGCAGGAACCAGTGGCACCTGGGTGGCCTAGGGCCTGGTCCTGGCCGCGGACAGCTGAGGAGTACCAGTGGGGTAGCCCAGTTGGTCCTTACAGTAGCTTTAGAAGGAACCCTAGGGGTTCACCATGGCATAGAACAGGAGGATGTCCCGGCAGTGGCGGGCCTGCGTCCGTGTTCTATCGCCCCAAGCAGGGAAGTCCATCACGGTGGTGATTGTTCTCTCCTGCGTTTTGGCTGGAAGGGGGTTGTGTTGGACTTGGCCCGCAGGGCTGGTTCACCCCTGAAGTTTTTGCCTTATGTGTGACCCTGTGTCAGTGATTTTTGGGTCTATGCGCACTTTTCCCTGGGTCCCAGAGTGAAAGTGCGTGCGTGTAGCATGGCTGGCCTGCCCTCCCATAGGAATGCATGGGGAATGTGTGTGTCCCTGGTAGTTCCTGATGCGTGGGGAGTGCAGGCTCGAGTTTAGTATGTGTAAACTCGTGAGAGTGAATGCTGCGAGATGGTATATGCGGCATGTATGTGTCTAGTTGGGAAGTGCTACTTCTGGACATTGAGATATGTGTGCGTGTGCTGTGAGGGTGCTGGAGCGTGATTGGCTGGAGCTGGCTGGCATGCCAGGCTCCAGGAAGTCTGGATGGGTCTGCCCGGTGGTGAGTGGGAGATTAGCATGAGTGATGTGTGGGAGGAGTGTACCTGTGTCCTGGATGGGCTGGGTTTTCCCCACACAATGCTGGCTCCGCCCCCCTGTGGTGTGTCTAACGACCCTAGCCTCCCCAGTGAATGAAATGGGTGGTTGGGCCATTAAGAGTGCTCCAAAGCCAGCTGAAACTGGTTTTCCCCCCCACCCTGCACCTTGAAACAAAGGATTTGGTACTATAAGAAGGGGCTGTGTCCCCTTGGAAAATGTTCTGCTTTTGGATCCTGCCAGAGGGGGCTGTTGCTGCTGCTGGGGCCAGGAGGACCGCCACTTGGGGTGTCTCCCTGCCTGGAGACCCAGTGTGCTGGCTCTGGCCCAGCCTTGCCCCCCCTGCCTGCCTCCAGCCCTTGCTGGAGCTTTGTCCTGTCCTCCAGTGCTGGGGAGCACTGAGGACTCCTTGCCTGCAGCCTGAGAGCGCTGCTCTCTGCCCTTCAGCGCTGGGGAGCGCTGGAATCGCCTGCCTAGCGCTTGGAAGCGCTTTATTTTGGCCCTAGCGCTGTGAGCGCTGTATTTTGTCCTGGAGGCGCTTGGGAGCGCTTGCCCTTCGTTACTAGCGCTGCTAGCGCTTTGAGAGCACAGCCGGTGCCCACCCGGCATCTGATCGCCCTGTGTGGCGGTTTGACGGCGCGGGTGCCACCCCGCTCATTGCCGCGTTGTTTGCCCGTTTTTATTGGATTCACGAGGGAGCCCACTCCTCGGATCCTGGGAAGCCGCCTGCCTGCCTAAGAAGCGAGCCGCCGCGCTGCCCGCGGCGACCCGGAAGTGGTAAGCGGCCCGGCCAATCCCAGCGCGGCCCAGGAAAGGCCGACCGGAAGTCCCGCCTCCTCAGCCGAGCCAGGGAGGAAGAAGCTGCCGGCCGGGTCCCTGAGGCTCCCCGAGTGGAGAGGGGAGCCCCGGGACGAGGGGAAAGGAGCCCCGCGGCGAGAGGAGCCGCCCTGCAGCCCAGAACCGGTGAGTGTTGCGAGAAGCGAGGGGAGGGGCGCCGGGACACGTTGTCGGTGTCCGCCCCCCCCTGCCCCCCTCAGCAGCGCGACCTCGCGCCCTTGTGTTTAGAGCCAGAGAGGCTCTTAGGGGGCATTTCTCGTCCTGAGTCCCCAGAGGGGGGGACTCCAAGCGCCCCCACGTGTTCGAGGGTCCCCCGCGAGGGGCCCTGACGCCCGCATCATTGTTGAGGAGCCCGGAGAGGCTCCTGGGGGCCATTTTGTTCGTTGAGCCCAGAGAGGCTCTGAGGGTGCCATCCCCTCGTGTAGGAGCCCAGAGAGGCTCCAGCCCTTTTGCGTGACGAGCTTGAGAGAGGCTCCAGCCTGCATTTGATTTACGAGCCTGAGAGGCTCCAGGCGCTATTTGTTGAGGAGCCCAGAGAGGCTCTGGGGCAGTGGTTCTGGAAAGAAGTGCCTGAGCGAGGCTCAGGGCGCCATTTCTTGTCCTGAAGCCCAGTGAGGCCCCACAGTGCCACAGCAGTGGTTCTTGAGCCCAGAGAGGCTCCAACTTTGCCCTAACTTTCCCTGAACCAGTTGCCCAGCACTTTGTGGGCAACTGCTACGTTTAGGCCCTGACATTGGGACACAGGGACTGTCACAGGTGGTGACTGATCTAAGTTTTGCGCAATGTTATTGCTACACCTCTGAATGTTAATGCATCATGTGTTGTGTCTTTACACCCCTACAGGAATTGAGATGTGTAGGTGGTTGTTTTTCTCCCTAGTACAGGTGGTGCTAGTGAGGTCCTGTTACCAGTGATTACTGGTGGGGTGCTCTATTTTTATATTGTGTGCTACACTGATTTTACTGTCCAAAGTGCTATTTCTGAAAGTATTATTTCTAAAAGTGCTGATACCCCTGACAGTGGTCCAAGTGGCCCTGTCCTGTGCAATATCCCTTGTAAATTCCGCCCGTGCCTGTTGGCACAGTGTAACAAGATGTGTGTTTTATCTGATGTATATTTATTATAATACAAAGGCTATTTTCATATAACCTTGTGTGGAGTTTCCTTTGTGGTGGGCCTTTGGTTGTTGTTGCTGGGGTGCGTGCGCAAATACTTAACTTACATCGCCTCCAAGTTTAGCCTTGCTGCTCGCGCCACGTTACCTAGAGGGTGAGTAGGGGTTATCTTGGCGTGTAACTCCCTTGCCCTGACTTGGGTGTGGTGGTCTCTGACTGACTTTGGCGAAAGCCCTGGCCAGCCAGGGATCCCATTTCCAACAGCCCTCAAGAAGCTCCGGCCGTACCTCTTCGGAACCCATTTCCGGGTACAGACGGACCATCGGCCCCTGCAATGGCTCATGCAGATGCGGGGTGGAGTTCTGGACTTTTTGGTTCCGTCCAGAGGTGTCAGGGATAACACCCGAAGACCCCGGAGTTCCACCTGTCTCGGTGCACAAACAAACAGAAACACGGGCTTCTCGATGGTGGCGTCAAAGACCAAAGGTTTATTACTGCAGGGACACAGAAGTCACAGAAACTACACATGGGCAGTATCTAGGAGCCTGTTCGATTTGTACAAAGAGGGTTGCTCCTTATATACTAAATATTGGGCTTCAGGCAAATTCTTTACATGTTACCACAGTTCTAAACATTCGTGTCTTAAAAAATAAATATTTGGCGTTGCACAGGGATCGTCAACAGTATCTGATGTCAAAACATTACAAATGAGGGGTTCCCACTAGTCCATCATAATCCCATGTCAATTCTTCATTCAAGACCCGGACCGCCTCATCGTAAATTTCGTTACCTCCCCCTAATAAAGGCCCAGAAGGAAAGGAGCAGAGCCAGGTGCAGAAGAAAGAAAGACAGGATAAGAAATGTTTGTGGGTCGTAAATGGGTACGGTTACCAGCTTCGGCCGCCTAATCATGATCAGGCCAACGAACACAAGAACCAGTATAGCAGGACTGGCCTCAGGCTGGGGAGGCAGTTCCTGCCGAGTCATGCTGCTACAGCGTTGCTGGCCTAAGGTGCACGTGTCACTAGCAAGGTGAATCGCCGGTTAAAGCCTACGTGTCCTTTAAATGAAAAAAGAGGTCATTGCGTGTCCATTGACTATGTGAGGGCAAGGAATACAAAATGGCTTCCGTGTTCTAAGATGGATGCCACGGGTAGAACAGAAATGTGTTTGTAACTGGAGTGCTCTTGCTCGTAGCATAGCGAAAACACCAGGATATACTAAATGGATCATTTGCGGTTCACTGATACCAAAATTATGTATTTACGACAATGTTACAAACACGAGTAAAATCGTCACGGAACCTCAGACCCTCCTTTTGCCCTTACATAGGCAATTACTCAGTCTATATCAGAGCCAGAGTCTAATTCTATGCTCATTAGGTTAGTGACATGTTGTTGTATCATCATCCTGTCTCGTGCCTTTTCTCCTAATGCAGGTGGTTTTTCTGAAACAGGTTGCAGCACTGAGGCTACACAGAGCGGGACCACATTGGATAATAAGACAGCACGAGAACAGCAATACTAGGATGACACCAATGACCATCAGAACCTTCCATCCCCACGCTGATACCAGAGTCCAAAACCACTCCATGAAGGACCAGTTTCCCTTATCTACGTGTATAGAGTCGGAAATCTTATGTAGCTTAGAGATTGCTTCATAGACTGTTGGAGCATTATTTGGAATAAAGACACAGCAGCTTGATTGGATCATTCTGCATACCCCACCTCGATCTGCAAGTATTACGTCTAGAACCATACGGTTCTGCAACGTCATGAGACGATCCGCCTGAAGCTCAGCTGTTAAGTTACTAAGGGCACCAGCAGTTTCTGTAATTGTAGATTCAACTACCCGTGTTAGTTGACGAAGGTTTCTACTATTGGCCATAGGCCCCCAAAACGGAAGAAAACCTTTGAAGAAGTCTCCAGCTTCTTGACCAGCGGTATCTTCCTTGCTGAAGACACCTCTTGCTACTCTGGTTTTGTGATAATCTGAAGAAGCAGTGTATGTCGGGGGTAACAATCGAGCAATATAACATGAACCTGAAAAGTCAGCAGGCAGCCATGTATATGCTCTGTCCTGACAAATGAAGTAGGTACCCCTAGCAGTCAGAAAGGCAGGGGAGGAGTTAGACGGAAATACGTAAGTCTCAACGCACTCACTCCTCCCTAGCTGAGCTCTCGGATTTCTCCCATTTCCTTGCAAACAGACCTGACCTCGGTGAGGCACGACCCAAACTGAAGTGGAGCTTTTACGCTTGCTTTCTCCCAAACTAAGGCGATACTCTGTAGAGTTCTGTTGGACAGGCCGCATGTTCGAGCTGTCCCCCCTCCCCGCAATGGGACCAGGACCCGGGCTCTCCCTGCATCCCCAGCCAGAGTCCACAAACGACCACCCGAAGTACCCTGCAATCCCTCCACTACAAGACACCAGCCCCGGACCCAGCTGGCCCGGGTCACCATCCACACCACGACATCGAACCGGCCGCCATCTTGGGGCACTGCAGCACGAGGCCGCGTGGCCTCAACTCGACCCTAACCCCGGGCCCGGCCGGCCCCGACATCGAGGCCCCACCATCCTCCCAGGAGGCAGAGTGACCACTTGGCGAGTCAATGGGAGAAGGAATCGTCAACGGCTCTCCTCCGCCAGGTGTCGATCACCCCAGGCCGCCTGGGCGCTGGCTCCACCCCCCTGCTGGGTGTCTGGACTCCCTCATCCCGGACCTCCCGGCCCCCAGGCGCGAGGGTCCGGACATCAAAGGGGACCAGACCTATAACTGGGGCAGGGCCAGACCAGGAAGGCAGTTGTATCCTGGAGTCGAGAGACCCGAGAAGAACTCATCCGTGACTTGGCCTGCTGGCGCTGCCGCGGCCCTCTGCCTCGTGAAACCATCGTCTTGGCCTGCTGGCGCTGCCGCGGCCCTCTGCCTCGTGAAACCATCATCTTGGCCTGCTGGCGCTGCCGCGGCCCTCTGCCTCGTGAAACCATCGTCTTGGCCTGCTGGCGCTGCCGCGGCCCTCTGCCTCGTGAAACCATCGTCTTGGCCTGCTGGCGCTGCCGCGGCCCTCTGCCTCGTGAAACCATCGTCTTGGCCTGCTGGCGCTGCCGCGGCCCTCTGCCTCGTGAAACCATCGTCTTGGCCTGCTGGCGCTGCCGCGGCCCTCTGCCTCGTGAAACCATCGACTTGGCCTGCTGGCGCTGCCGCGGCCCGATCCACAGACACTCCAGCTCGAGGATTGTGAGCTCGCCTTTTACCACTACCGGTACCGATCCGGTACCAAGACTGTCCCGCTACCCCCTTTCCCTACAGAGACTAGAAGTGAGAGGACCCCCGGGTCCAAGATATCCTGTATCGCTGATATCCTTGCCTTAAGAACCTTATATAAAGCCTTGAACTCGACTTGGTGTGGTGCCTGTTTGTGGGGAGGGAGGTAACTTGTCTGTACGATCGCCGGAGACGGTCCCCCTCGGGGATCTCTCCCTCGGTATCCGGCCGACCCTCAGGGTCCCCGTCTAACAAGTTCCAACTCAAATACACCAGTAATTCATCTCTAGGATAAGATGGAGTATTATTGACGTCTTTAATCATATCAATGATTCCCTGGACTAAAGCTTTGTTGGCTGAGTTGTATTTAGTGGACCGTGGTGGACGCGAAGGATAGGTCTCAAGGGCATATGAAAAAATGGTCTGAAAGGCCTGAAATGATCCATTATAGCTGAAAGGCAAGACTAGATAGGGAATGCCTTTATCCATAGTGTGAGGTATCAAGCCACACACCCAGCAGTCTGTAGTATTAACTATCAGTTGGTGTTGATGCAAGAGCTGTACAAATGTATTGTTAATAAATTCTGAGCGTCGAGCTTGTTCGTGTTCAGGAAATGAGTGAAAAGAATGCATAGAAGAAACCGTAGAAGTAGTAGGATCAAGGGAAGGTACTGTAGTTACTGGCATAAAAATCAAATGTACACCAAAGACGATTCCACCCACCAACGTTATCAAAACAATTAAAAATGTAACTGCACATTGCATTAGAAAGCATTTGCTGTGTAGTATTCTGTACAGTCTATTTCTGCGAACATAAATTACATTTTCTCGTTGTAGCTCAGGAAGCTCCATCTTCTACGACCGTTCGCGACCACTGATGATGTGTACGTAGATGAAAATGCCTCTATCAGCCCTGGGAGTTCCCAGAACTAACAGAAAGATCGACCTTGTGTCTGACCCCCGCAGATTCAACTAGGCACACAGCCACGACCCTACGGCTACCCAGACGGCAAGGCAATTTTAAAACAAAAAGAAACAATACAAAGTATTAGCAAACTTCCCGGCTGGAGGCAATGTATAGCAAATTCAAATCTGAAAATAGGCAGTTTCCTGCTTTATTTGTCCATATTGCGAGAACGTAAGTTGTATCTCAGTTTTGCAGGAGCTGTCTGATCTGGAAACAATGTATTTTCAGCTAACGTTGCAATGTTCACGTTCGCAGATGGCAAATGTTCTTTTGGTGCAGATGGCAAATGTTCATTGGGTGTGGATGACAAATGTTCAGGGTTCAAAAGAGCAGTTTCAGGAGGAGAGTCAGAATTTGGTGAATCCGTGATCAGTTCTGCATCGCTGAAAGGTATGAACCTGGGGACTTGTTCCGTTTCAGAGGCACCGATTCCTTTCTTTACCCAGTTGTCGTAAGGAAGTGGCAGAGGCACACGTTTAGCATGTGTCGTATGGATCCAATTTTTCCTTCCGGCCACACGAATAGCAGTTCTCGTTGCTAGCAGGACTTGGAAAGGGCCAATGAATCTGGGCTGAAGATTTTTCGTTCTTGCAAAATTTCTGATGACCACCTGATCACCCGGTTTCAGCTGATGGCCTGGACTCTCCGGTGGCTTTGGCAATGCATCGAAAACCTGTTGGTGAATAAGACTCAATTTAGCAGTCAAGTCGAAAAGGTAATCAATTAACATTGGGTATTCCAGCTGCTTAAATTCTTTCGGTCTAGGTACCCCCCAAACATTTGCAGGACGGCCAAAAACTATTTCGTAAGGACTAAGCCCTACTCTAGAATGTACAGTTGCTCTTGTTGATAGCAAAGCCAGAGGCAATGCGTCTGGCCAGGACAAACCCGTGGATGCTTGTATCTTAGCGAGTTTCAGTTTAAGGGTGCCATTGTAACCCTCGACTAAACCCGCGGACTGGGGATGATTCGCACTATGAAATTTCTGTCTAATCCCTAGGCCGGCACACACACTCTGCATAACTTTCCCTACGAACTCACTTCCGTTGTCTGACCATACAATCCGTGGCATTCCGTATCTGGGGAAGTATTCTTTAAGAAGAATTTTGGCAGTGGATAAGGCAGTATTGTCCTTCAGTGGGTATGCTTCGATCCATCTGGAGAAAGCACAAACTACCACTAGGACGTATTTCAGATTATTGCAACGATCCATGTGAATGAAGTCTAGCTGGATCACCTCAAAGGGGCAGGAAGGAGGAGCGAAGTGACCTGCAGGTGTGGGGATTCCCTTGCCAGGATTATGCATCAAGCATACCATACAATTTCTCACCACTCTCTCTGCACACTTACTAATCCCGTCATTCTTCCAGACCGGGGCCAACATCTTACAAATCCCTTTTGAACTGATGTGCGCTGTTCCATGTGCCATCGTTACTACTGCAAGCACATACGCATCAGGCAACATCCAACGCTGTTGTTCCGACAAGTCAATCCAACACCCACTCGAGTCCAATTTACCCGTGCTCTCTCTCCATGCAAGTTTTTCCTCCTCAGTCGCCTCTTTCTGAATTTCCTTCACGCTTTCCACTGTGTTCTCACACATTCCAGACTCAGAAATCCATCTTGCAGACGTTGCAACATACATTCTACTCATCATATTTCTAGCTGTCTGTTTTGCGATCTCATCAGCAAAAGCATTCCCACGACCAACATCATCCGTGATTGCTTTATGAGCACTGCATTTCACAATCGCAACTTCAGTCGGCAAGGTTAGAGATTCCAACAAGTCATTAACTAGCTGACCATGTTGAATCTTAGTCCCATGGGACGTAATGAAACCTCTTTCTTTCCACAAACGGCCAAAACTATGGGCCACGCCGAACGCGTACTGACTATCTGTGAACACATTCACTCTCTTTCCCTTAGCTAAAACGCACGCTCTTGTTAGCGCGATCAATTCTGCAGCCTGGGCAGAATTCTGACTCACTCTTGCAGTCTCCACAATCGTACTCAAAGTTGTTACTGCATAAGCAGCAGTCACATCACCATTCTCCAATTTGAAGCAAGACCCGTCAACATACAACGTGCCATCTGGTTCTGACAACGGAGTGTCTTTTAGATCGATTCGTCCTTTTGTTTCTTCCTCAGTTTTGAAACAACAGTCGTGTGGTTCGGAATCACTCGACTCTTCGCTAGTCGGCAACAATGTTGCTGGATTCAATACATTGCATCTTTTGATCTGAATATGACTAGCTAACAGTGTCAGTTCATAACCTGATAATCTAGCACTGGTAAGGTGTTGCGTCTTGGTTCGGTTCATGAGTGTATCCACAGCATGAGGAACCATAACTACTAGCATGTTGTTCATTACTAAACCAGCAGATTGTCGAATGGAAGCTGCAGCTGCGGCTGTAGCTCTCAAGCAACTAGGCAATGCTCTAGCTACTGGATCTAATGTTGATGAAAAATACGCACAAGGGCGTTGTTTATCACCAAATTTCTGCGTCAAAACACTCAATGCACAACCTTCTCTCTCGTGGACATAGAGCGTGAATGGCTTACTGTAGTCGGGTGTACCCAATACAGGTGCTGAACACAGTGCATTTCGTAACTCAGAAAAATTCTGCTGACATTCAGCAGACCATGGTACCGGACTCGGAACACCTTTCCCAGTCAAGGCTACCAATGGTTTTGCTAGAAGAGAAAAATTTGGGATCCATTGCCTACAATATGAGGTAATACCCAAAAAGGCACGTACTTCTCTCTGCGTGCTAGGAACGTTCATCTGTGTAATTGCTTTTATTCTCTCTGGGGTCAACTTCCTTCCCTCCTTTGACAAGAGATGACCTAGGTAGGTCACTTCTTGGCAGCAGTATTGCATTTTTGAAGGTGACACCTTGTGATTCAAATCTGACAAGTGATGCAATAAAGAAATCGTAGCTGTTTTGCAAGTTTCCTTGTCATCGGCAGCCACTAGAAGATCATCGACATACTGTACTAAAGCAGAACCACTAGGAAGTACGAAGGAATCTAACTGGCTTTTTAATGCTTGACTGTAAATGGATGGGCTTTCACAATAACCTTGTGGAGCGCGTTTAAATCTAAAACTTCGTCCTCCTAGAGAGAAACCGAAGATATCTCTGCTTTCCTCGGCTATCGGAATGCTGAAAAAGGCATTTTTCAAGTCGACAACCGAAAACCATGCTGCTGTAGCAGGAATCAACGTTAACAATGCAGTAATGTCTGGAACCACAGGAAACTGTGGGATCACAATTTTATTAACCTCTCTGAGATCAATTACGAACCTATATACTGGAGGCTTTGTAGGGTCAGTTCGTTTCAAAATAGGCAGTACAGGACTATTACAGACATTTCCTCTAGTCTCTTCTATAACGTCTTTCTTGATCAGGTCTTGTACTATCAGTAGGAGCGCACGCTCGCCTTCATTAGAGATTCTGTATTGTGGAATTCGTGGAAGTTTGACATTTGCTTTCAAAGTTACTACATAGGGTGGAATTTCCAATAGACCTACATCATTAGGGCCAGTCGCCCAAAGAGTATCAGGGAGTGAACGCAGCTCTGGTGGGAGCGCATCCATCGACAAGTACATCGGGGAGATTATTCTTTTACCCAACGTAAGCTGTACTCCTGCTGGAGAACAGTACAATGTCGCGTACAGGCGTTTTAACAAGTCTAAACCAAGCAGATTTTCGTTACAACCTGTCGTCAAAATCAGGGGTGCTTTCAATTGACGGGGTCCAACAGAAATAGACAAAGGACCAGAAACAGGGTTGTGAACAGGGGCGCCCGAAAAACCTACTGAAACGTTTGTTGAGCCGGACAAAGGTGCGCCAGGGAGTTTCGCATGTATGATAGAACTTTTTGCTGCACCAGTATCCAACAGAAACTGTTCGACTATACCTGATGTTGCTACTGCGACATAAGGGCCACTCTGATCTACTGGAACTGATACTACTCCCTCTCTTTGTCCATGGCTGTCCTAGTACTCACTTTGCTGAACTTCCTCACTAGCTTCATAATAGTCTTCGACATGATACTGTGGAGACCTATTCTGTTGGGCAGATTGTCCATTTCGCTGATCGAAATAATTAGAGGGGCGATCACTCGTCTGCGGAGGCATAGCACCTCGTCCTCGACCTCTAGAGTTTTGCATAGAACTACCACGACCTCCCTGAGCTGCCGCAGCATTATTTTGCGTTCGAACTGGACATTCACTTTTGTAATGACCTTCCTTTTTGCAATAAGCACATTGATTCCATTGGTATTGTGGCCTTTGAAAATTATAATCCGTTCTTTGATATGACCCTTGCTGCATATTAGTTTGATTCATGCGAGGCGGATAAGCTTGCTGTAAAAGTACTTTAGTTTTTAAATCTTTCGTCTTTTTATCTGATTTTTCCTTCTCTTCTTTATCCCTATTTTCATAGTACTGAGCAGTCGCAAGTATTTGCGCAGTCGTAGAGACAGCCCACGCACTTTCAGAATTCTTTAATTTACCACTAAGTTCTGGCAACAGATTGTGCACAAATTTATCAACAAATAATCTCTGGCCTCCTTCTGTGCTCATATCCTGACCACTATGATCCACGAAAGTCTCTTCGAATCTTGTGAAAAAGTCGGAGACGCTTTCGTCTTTCTTTTGTTTGCACGCGGACAATTTGTCCCAGTTAACGCGCAATGCTGGCATCAAGGTTTTCATTAAATCGATTATTCTACCAGGCAAATTAGCAATTAAAGGTTCAGGTTTGGAACCACCTATTTGTTGACCATCCGCTGCAATTATAGCTGCCCAGTCACCACCTAGGGCAACTGGATGATTCTCTTTACGAATTTTAGCCCAAATTGGTTGCGGTACTACATTACCAAATAGCAAATCTATGTCAGCAAGATTCAATACACAAGCGTCAACTGTTTGAGCCAACTCTTTGTAGTACCCTGCAGGATTTTTACGCGGATCTGGCAAGGCCTGTTTCACTGCTAATACTTCAGCTCGCTTCCATGGAATATGTATCCAGACTCTCTGGAATTGGGCCGGAGCGGCTGCAATACCAAGGTTTGCATTAGCTTGCACAGCTTCACGCCAAATTGGTGGAACCTCTCTCATTGGATACTGACGATTTCGTTTCGTACTACGTTTCTCTAATTCTCTCGGTGAACGAAGGGATGAGTCATTCCTATAACTTAAAATCAGTTCCATCGCTTCTTTTATATTTTGTCCAACTATCATACCTGCAGCAAACTCTTTCTGAACATTAATTAATTCTCCTAGATTTGATTCAGGGTCATCCTCTTCCAATTCCTCACGTAGAAGGAAACACATTTCATCGAACACATATCGTTGTGTCGGTTCGTTCCATTGCATAAATGTATCTAATACATTTTGTACATTATATCTCCCAACTTTCGAAACCCATCTAAGAGCAGTGGAATCTAATATTCCTCTTTCTTCAGTACTGGGAAGCTGACTACGTCTCTGTACAGAGTCAGAGGTAGGAGTCTTAATCAGAGTTTTATAGAAGGGAGATAGAATATTAGAGACAGAATCAGTGATTCTTCGACGAACAGAAAGCGGAGTCATAATATTAACAGAGGCAGTGAATAGAGTAGCAGTTGGAACAGATAGATCAGGAACAGCAGGAGTAGCAGGAAAAATAGCTTGCCCCGGAGTAGCAGGTGTGAGCGACACAGGCATAGGTAAAGAAGCCGGCAACCCTAGACGAGGGGTTGTCGAAGGAACATTAATATTGACCACAGGAGGTACAGGAACTTGATTCAGGGGAGCGGGAACAGGGACACCAGGTTGTCCAGCAACCGGTAATTGAACATTCGGTATAGGTGGAGCCGTAGCACCCTGTGTATACGGTGGGGGTGATCGTAACAAGTAAGACAACAGGGGATCCTTTTCAGGGTCCTCTACTATCTTAGCCGTACTCGATGGCAAAGCAGGATAGCACTTGTCTATCGCTAAGTTACGCTCTCTATCGGCCACCTCCATCGCTTTCTCAGACTCGTTGAGTTGCAGCTGTCTAGCAGACTGTTCTAAAGTCAACTCTTGCTCTTTCTGTTCTTTCTTCAACTTTTTAATTTCTCTCTGTTTAGATTCTTTTCGCCAATAACGGAAAGAATCAAACATTGCCGGCCGGGCTTTCTTCTTAAACAACCTTCTTTCTAGATTATCGAGAACTTCAGGTTCAAAACTACCATGTAGTGGCCAACTAAGGACACCATCTTTCTCTGTGTAGTGGATCCATATCTCGTTATAAGAGATAGGGCCCACACCAAACTTGCAATAAAGATCATAAAGGGGAGTTCCAATCGGAGGAACCAAACACGAGTCCTCCAACTGGGAATCACTGTTGCAACTAAAACAAGACAACATACAATTTTTCCGACTTACCATTTTATAATCCGGAACACAAAACAAACAAGACACAAACAGAAAAGATGCGCACTCGAACCAAGAACTTAGGCCTACCAGAACTGACAAATGTATCGATACCTGAACTGAACAGAATGATTATCGTAACCAGAATAACCAGTGATAACCTTACAGAACTGAACTGAACTGAGAACTAAAAGGATTATCCAAATAGGAGCAACCCTTACGAAATAACCAACTAGCAACCACTGAATACTTAACTGAGGCACTGAAGACGTCACCAAGGAGAAACCCGTCACGTTTCGCCGTACTGAGGACTGCACCTCGGGTCCAAGACAGGGCGACGGTCAAGGCAACGGACCACTGCAGCCGTCTGAACGGGAACCCTCGTGGAAGAGAACGTCGGGGCCACTTTTGCGATATGCCGGGATCGATGAAGTGGGGCGCCTCCCTCTGAAATCTTCACACGAAGCTCCTCGAACTCTTCAGGCTTTTGGACCGGTACCGAATGACGTCGCCCCACGTTGGGCGCCAATTGGAGTTCTGGACTTTTTGGTTCCGTCCAGAGGTGTCAGGGATAACACCCGAAGACCCCGGAGTTCCACCTGTCTCGGTGCACAAACAAACAGAAACACGGGCTTCTCGATGGTGGCGTCAAAGACCAAAGGTTTATTACTGCAGGGACACAGAAGTCACAGAAACTACACATGGGCAGTATCTAGGAGCCTGTTCGATTTGTACAAAGAGGGTTGCTCCTTATATACTAAATATTGGGCTTCAGGCAAATTCTTTACATGTTACCACAGTTCTAAACATTCGTGTCTTAAACAATAAATATTTGGCGTTGCACAGGGATCGTCAACAGTATCTGATGTCAAAACATTACAAATGAGGGGTTCCCACTAGTCCATCATAATCCCATGTCAATTCTTCATTCAAGACCCGGACCGCCTCATCGTAAATTTCGTTACCTCCCCCTAATAAAGGCCCAGAAGGAAAGGAGCAGAGCCAGGTGCAGAAGAAAGAAAGACAGGATAAGAAATGTTTGTGGGTCGTAAATGGGTACGGTTACCAGCTTCGGCCGCCTAATCATGATCAGGCCAACGAACACAAGAACCAGTATAGCAGGACTGGCCTCAGGCTGGGGAGGCAGTTCCTGCCGAGTCATGCTGCTACAGCGTTGCTGGCCTAAGGTGCACGTGTCACTAGCAAGGTGAATCGCCGGTTAAAGCCTACGTGTCCTTTAAATGAAAAAAGAGGTCATTGCGTGTCCATTGACTATGTGAGGGCAAGGAATACAAAATGGCTTCCGTGTTCTAAGATGGATGCCACGGGTAGAACAGAAATGTGTTTGTAACTGGAGTGCTCTTGCTCGTAGCATAGCGAAAACACCAGGATATACTAAATGGATCATTTGCGGTTCACTGATACCAAAATTATGTATTTACGACAATGTTACAAACACGAGTAAAATCGTCACGGAACCTCAGGGGGGAGAACCCCAAACTATTGCGATGGTCCATCTCCCTGCAGGGGATGGACTTCACTGTGGAACATCGCCCTGGCCAAGACCACGCCAACGCGGACGGCCTGTCCCGCTTTTTCCGCCTCGACGAGGAGAGTCCCCAAGAAGATGGGTGACTCTCCCCGCCTTCAGCTGGGGGGGACGCATGTTGGACAGGCCACATGAAGGGCTCGCTCCCTCCCCGCAGGACAGGGCCCGGGCCACCGTCAGCACCATTGCCCGGCCCAGCCGCCATCTTGGACACGGCACCACGCGGCCGCGCGGCCTCAGCCCGACCCCAACCCTGGGCCTGGCCAGGCCCCGACATCCCGGCACCACCCTCCACCCAGGAGGTGAACGGACCACTTGGCAGGTCAATGGGAGTACGAAGTGTCGATGGCTCTCCCCCGCCAGGTGCCGAGCACCCCCAGCCTCCTCGGGCGCTGGCTCCACCCCCCTGCTGGGTGTCTGGACTCCCTCATCCCAGACCTCCCGACCTCCAAGAGCGAGGGTCCGGACATCAAAGGGCGCCAGACCTATAACTGAGGCAGCCCCAGTACAGGAAGGCAGTTGTATCCTGGAGTCGAGAGACACCGAGAAGAACTCATCCTTGACGGACTGCTGGCGCTGCCACAGCCCTGCCTTGTGAACTATTGTCCTGCCTGCTGGCGCTGCCGCGGCCCTCTGCAACCTTCATCCTCGTGGGACCTGCTGGCGCTGCCGCGGCCCTCTGCAACCTTCATCCTCGTGGGACCTGCTGGCGCTGCCGCGGCCCTCTGCAACCTTCGTCCTCGTTGGGACCTGCTGGCGCTGCCGCGGCCCGTAGTAACCTCCATCCTCGTGGGACCTGCTGGCACTGCCGCGGCCCGTAGTAACCTCCATCCTCGTGGGACCTGCTGGCGCTGCCGCGGCCCGTTGCAACCTGCATTCTCGTGGGACCTGCTGGCGCTGCCGCGGCCCGTTGTAACCTTCATCCTCGTTGGGACCTGCTGGCGCTGCCGCGGCCCGTTGCCACCTACGACCTCTTCGGGACCTGCCGGCGCTGCCGCGGTCTGACCCATCCGAACACCGAGCTCGAGGATTGTGAGCTATCACCGTTACACCTCAGTACCCGTAGGTACCAAGACTGTCCCGCTACCCCCTTCCCTTACTAGAGACTAGAATTGAGAGGATCATCGTGTCCTGATCGCCTTGTATCGTACCACTCTACTACCAGAAGTGCCTATAAAAGGTGTTACCCTGATCTTTGTGTGGTGTCTATCTGTGGGGGGGAAGTTACCTGTCTGTGCGATCACTGTGCTCGGCCGACCCTCCAGGTCTCCGTCTAACAACTCCCTATGCACTCTGCACTCCCTATGCACTCTGCACTCCCTATGCACTCTGCCCTCCCTATGCACTCTGCCCTCCCTATGCACTCTGCCCTCCCTATGCACTCTGCACTCTGCACTCCCTATGCACTCTGCACTCTGCACTCCGTATGCACTCTGCACTCTGCACTCCCTATGCACTCTGCACTCCCTATGCACTCTGCACTCCCTATGCACTCTGCTTTCTGCACTCCCTATGCACTCTGCACTCTGCACTCCCTATGCACTCTGCACTCTGCACTCCCTATGCACTCTGCACTCTGCACTCCCTATGCACTCTGCACTCTGCACTCCCTATGCACTCTGCACTCTGCACTCCCTATGCACTCTGCACTCCCTATGCACTCTGCACTCCCTATGCACTCTGCACTCCCTATGCACTCTGCACTCTGCACTCCCTATGCACTCTGCACTCTGCACTCCCAATGCACTCTGCACTCTGCACTCCCTATGCACTCTGCACTCCCTATGCACTCTGCACTCCCTATGCACTCTGCACTCCCTATGCACTCTGCACTCTGCACTCCCTATGCACTCTGCACTCCCTATGCACTCTGCACTTCCTATGCACTCTGCACTCCCTATGCACTCTGCACTCCCTATGCACTCTGCCCTCCCTATGCACTCTGCCCTCCCTATGCACTCTGCCCTCCCTATGCACTCTGCACTCTGCACTCCCTATGCACTCTGCACTCTGCACTCCCTATGCATTCTGCACTCCCTATGCACTCTGCACTCTGCACTCCCTATGCACTCTGCACTCCCTATGCACTCTGCACTTCCTATGCACTCTGCACTCCCTATGCACTCTGCACTCCCTATGCACTCTGCCCTCCCTATGCACTCTGCCCTCCCTATGCACTCTGCCCTCCCTATGCACTCTGCACTCTGCACTCCCTATGCACTCTGCACTCTGCACTCCGTATGCACTCTGCACTCTGCACTCCCTATGCACTCTGCACTCCCTATGCACTCTGCTTTCTGCACTCCCTATGCACTCTGCACTCTGCACTCCCTATGCACTCTGCACTCTGCACTCCCTATGCACTCTGCACTCTGCACTCCCTATGCACTCTGCACTCTGCACTCCCTATGCACTCTGCACTCTGCACTCCCTATGCACTCTGCACTCCCTATGCACTCTGCACTCCCTATGCACTCTGCACTCCCTATGCACTCTGCACTCTGCACTCCCTATGCACTCTGCACTCTGCACTCCCAATGCACTCTGCACTCTGCACTCCCTATGCACTCTGCACTCTGCACTCCCTATGCACTCTACACTCTGCACTCCCTATGCACTCTGCACTCTGCACTCCCTATGCACTCTGCACTTCCTATGCACTCTGCACCCCCTATGCACTCCCTATGCACTCTGCACTCCCTATGCACTCTGCACTCTGCACTCCCTATGCACTCTGCACTCCCTATGCACTCTGCACTCTGCACTCCCTATGCACTCTGCACTCCCTATGCACTCTGTACTCCCTATGCACTCTGCACTCCCTATGCACTCCCTATGCACTCTGCACTCCCTATGCACTCTGCACTCCCTATGCACTCTGCACTCCCTATGCACTCTACACTCCCTATGCACTCTGCACTCCCTATGCACTCTGCACTCCCTATGCACTCTGCACTCTGCACTCCATATGCACTCGGCACTCTGCACTCCCTATGCACTCTGCACTCCCTATGCACTCTGCCCTCCCTATGCACTCTGCCCTCCCTATGCACTCTGCCCTCCCTATGCACTCTGCCCTCCCTATGCACTCTGCCCTCCCTATGCACTCTGCACTCCCTATGCACTCTGCACTCCGTATGCACTCTGCACTCCCTATGCACTCTGCACTCCCTATGCACTCTGCACTCCCTATGCACTCTGCACTCCCTATGCACTCTGCTTTCTGCACTCCCTATGCACTCTGCACTCTGCACTCCCTATGCACTCGGCACTCTGCACTCCCTATGCACTCTGCACTCCCTATGCACTCTGCACTCCCTATGCACTCTGCACTCCTTATGCACTCTGCACTCCCTATGCACTCTGCACTCCCTATGCACTCTGCACTCCCTATGCACTCTGCACTCCCTATGCACTCTGCACTCTGCACTCCCTATGCACTCTGCACTCTGCACTCCCTATGCACTCTGCACTCTGCACTCCCTATGCACTCTGCACTCTGCACTCCCTATGCACTCTGCACTCCCTATGCACTCTGCACTCCCTATGCACTCTGCACTCCCTATGCACTCTGCACTCTGCACTCCCTATGCACTCTGCACTCCCTATGCACTCTGCACTCCCTATGCACTCTGCACTCCCTATGCACTCTGCACTCTGCACTCCATATGCACTCGGCACTCTGCACTCCCTATGCACTCTGCACTCCCTATGCACTCTGCACTCCCTATGCACTCTGCACTCCTTATGCACTCTGCACTCCCTATGCACTCTGCACTCCCTATGCACTCTGCACTCCCTATGCACTCTGCACTCCCTATGCACTCTGCACTCTGCACTCCCTATGCACTCTGCACTCTCTATGCACTCTGCCCTCCCTATGCGCTCTGCCCTCCCTATGCACTCTGCCCTCCCTATGCACTCTGCCCTCCCTATGCACTCTGCCCTCCCTATGCACTCTGCACTCTGCACTCCCTATGCACTCTGCACTCTGCACTCCCTATGCACTCTGCACTCCCTATGCACTCTGCACTCCCTATGCACTCTGCACTCCCTATGCACTCTGCACTCCCTATGCACTCTGCACTCCCTATGCACTCTGCACTCCCTATGCACTCTGCACTCCCTATGCACTCTGCACTCTGCACTCCCTATGCACTCTGCACTCTGCACTCCCAATGCACTCTGCACTCTGCACTCCCTATGCACTCTGCACTCTGCACTCCCTATGCACTCTACACTCTGCACTCCCTATGCACTCTGCACTCTGCACTCCCTATACACTCTGCACTCCCTATGCACTCTGCACTCCCTATGCACTCTGCACTCTGCACTCCCTATACACTCTGCACTCCCTATGCACTCTGCACTCTGCACTCTGCACTCCCTATGCACTCTGCACTCCCTATGCACTCTGCACTCCCTATGCACTCTGCACTCCCTATGCACTCTGCACTCTGCACTCCCTATGCACTCTGCACTCCCTATGCACTCTGCACTCCCTATGCACTCTGCACTCTGCACTCCCTATGCACTCTGCACTCCCTATGCACTCTGCACTCCCTATGCACTCTGCCCTCCCTATGCACTCTGCCCTCCCTATGCACTCTGCACTCTGCACTCCCTATGCACTCTGCACTCTGCACTCCGTATGCACTCTGCACTCCCTATGCACTCTGCACTCCCTATGCACTCTGCACTCCCTATGCACTCTGCTTTCTGCACTCCCTATGCACTCTGCACTCTGCACTCCCTATGCACTCTGCACTCTGCACTCCCTATGCACTCTGCACTCTGCACTCCCTATGCACTCTGCACTCTGCACTCCCTATACACTCTGCACTCTGCACTCCCTATGCACTCTGCACTCCCTATGCACTCTGCACTCCCTATGCACTCTGCACTCCCTATGCACTCTGCACTCTGCACTCCCTATGCACTCTGCACTCTGCACTCCCAATGCACTCTGCACTCCCTATGCACTCTGCACTCCCTATGCACTCTGCACTCCCTATGCACTCTGCACTCTGCACTCCCTATGCACTCTGCACTCCCTATGCACTCTGCACTCCCTATGCACTCTGCACTCTGCACTTCCTATGCACTCTGCACTCCCTATGCACTCTGCACTCCCTATGCACTCTGCCCTCCCTATGCACTCTGCCCTCCCTATGCACTCTGCCCTCCCTATGCACTCTGCACTCTGCACTCCCTATGCACTCTGCACTCTGCACTCCGTATGCACTCTGCACTCCGCACTCCCTATGCACTCTGCACTCCCTATGCACTCTGCACTCCCTATGCACTCTGCTTTCTGCACTCCCTATGCACTCTGCACTCTGCACTCCCTATGCACTCTGCACTCTGCACTCCCTATGCACTCTGCACTCTGCACTCCCTATGCACTCTGCACTCTGCACTCCCTATGCACTCTGCACTCCATATGCACTCTGCACTCCCTCTGCACTCCCTATGCACTCTGCACTCCCTATGCACTCTGCACTCTGCATTCCCTATGCACTCTGCCCTCCCTATGCACTCTGCACTCCCTATGCACTCTGCACTCCCTATGCACTCTGCACTCCCTATGCACTCTGCACTCTGCACTCCCTATGCACTCTGCACTCCCTATGCACTCTGCACTCCCTATGCACTCCGCACTCCCTATGCACTCTGCACTCCCTATGCACTCTGCACTCCCTATGCACTCTGCACTCTGCACTCCCTATGCACTCTGCACTCCCAATGCACTCTGCACTCTGCACTCCCTATGCACTCTGCACTCTGCACTCCCTATGCACTCTACACTCTGCACTCCCTATGCACTCTGCACTCTGCACTCCCTATGCACTCTGCACTTCCTATGCACTCTGCACCCCCTATACACTCCCTATGCACTCTGCACTCCCTATGCACTCTGCACTCCCTATGCACTCTGCACTCCCTATGCACTTTGCACTCCCTATGCACTCTGTACTCCCTATGCACTCTGCACTCCCTATGCACTCTGCACTCCCTATGCACTCTGCACTCCCTATGCACTCTGCACTCCCTATGCACTCTACACTCCCTATGCACTCTGCACTCCCTATGCACTCTGCACTCCCTATGCACTCTGCACTCTGCACTCCATATGCACTCGGCACTCTGCACTCCATATGCACTCTGCACTCCCTATGCACTCTGCCCTCCCTGTGCACTCTGCCCTCCCTATGCACTCTGCCCTCCCTATGCACTCTGCCCTCCCTATGCACTCTGCACTCCCTATGCACTCTGCACTCCGTATGCACTCTGCACTCCCTATGCACTCTGCACTCTGCACTCCCTATGCACTCTGCACTCCCTATGCACTCTGCACTCTGCACTCCCTATGCACTCTGCACTCCCTATGCACTCTGCATTCCCTATGCACTCTGCTTTCTGCACTCCCTATGCACTCTGCACTCTGCACTCCCTATGCACTCGGCACTCTGCACTCCCTATGCACTCTGCACTCCCTATGCACTCTGCACTCCCTATGCACTCTGCACTCCTTATGCACTCTGCACTCCCTATGCACTCTGCACTCCCTATGCACTCTGCACTCCCTATGCACTCTGCACTCTGCACTCCCTATGCACTCTGCACTCTGCACTCCCTATGCACTCTGCACTCTGCACTCCCTATGCACTCTGCACTCTGCACTCCCTATGCACTCTGCACTCCCTATGCACTCTGCACTCCCTATGCACTCTGCACTCCCTATGCACTCTGCACTCTGCACTCCCTATGCACTCTGCACTCCCTATGCACTCTGCACTCCCTATGCACTCTGCACTCCCTATGCACTCTGCACTCCCTATGCACTCTGCACTCTGCACTCCATATGCACTCTGCACTCTGCACTCCCTATGCACTCTGCACTCTGCACTCCCTATGCACTCTACACTCTGCACTCCCTATGCACTCTGCACTCTGCACTCCCTATGCACTCTGCACTTCCTATGCACTCTGCACCCCCTATGCACTCCCTATGCACTCTGCACTCCCTATGCACTCTGCACTCTGCACTCCCTATGCACTCTGCACTCCCTATGCACTCTGCACTCTGCACTCCCTATGCACTCTGCACTCCCTATGCACTCTGTACTCCCTATGCACTCTGCACTCCCTATGCACTCCCTATGCACTCTGCACTCCCTATGCACTCTGCACTCCCTATGCACTCTGCACTCCCTATGCACTCTACACTCCCTATGCACTCTGCACTCCCTATGCACTCTGCACTCCCTATGCACTCTGCACTCTGCACTCCATATGCACTCGGCACTCTGCACTCCCTATGCACTCTGCACTCCCTATGCACTCTGCCCTCCCTATGCACTCTGCCCTCCCTATGCACTCTGCCCTCCCTATGCACTCTGCCCTCCCTATGCACTCTGCACTCCCTATGCACTCTGCACTCCGTATGCACTCTGCACTCCCTATGCACTCTGCACTCCCTATGCACTCTGCACTCCCTATGCACTCTGCACTCCCTATGCACTCTGCTTTCTGCACTCCCTATGCACTCTGCACTCTGCACTCCCTATGCACTCGGCACTCTGCACTCCCTATGCACTCTGCACTCCCTATGCACTCTGCACTCCCTATGCACTCTGCACTCCTTATGCACTCTGCACTCCCTATGCACTCTGCACTCCCTATGCACTCTGCACTCCCTATGCACTCTGCACTCCCTATGCACTCTGCACTCTGCACTCCCTATGCACTCTGCACTCTGCACTCCCTATGCACTCTGCACTCTGCACTCCCTATGCACTCTGCACTCTGCACTCCCTATGCACTCTGCACTCCCTATGCACTCTGCACTCCCTATGCACTCTGCACTCTGCACTCCCTATGCACTCTGCACTCCCTATGCACTCTGCACTCCCTATGCACTCTGCACTCCCTATGCACTCTGCACTCCCTATGCACTCTGCACTCTGCACTCCATATGCACTCGGCACTCTGCACTCCCTATGCACTCTGCACTCCCTATGCACTCTGCACTCCCTATGCACTCTGCACTCCTTATGCACTCTGCACTCCCTATGCACTCTGCACTCCCTATGCACTCTGCACTCCCTATGCACTCTGCACTCCCTATGCACTCTGCACTCTGCACTCCCTATGCACTCTGCACTCTCTATGCACTCTGCCCTCCCTATGCGCTCTGCCCTCCCTATGCACTCTGCCCTCCCTATGCACTCTGCCCTCCCTATGCACTCTGCCCTCCCTATGCACTCTGCACTCTGCACTCCCTATGCACTCTGCACTCTGCACTCCCTATGCACTCTGCACTCCCTATGCACTCTGCACTCCCTATGCACTCTGCACTCCCTATGCACTCTGCACTCCCTATGCACTCTGCACTCCCTATGCACTCTGCACTCCCTATGCACTCTGCACTCCCTATGCACTCTGCACTCTGCACTCCCTATGCACTCTGCACTCTGCACTCCCAATGCACTCTGCACTCTGCACTCCCTATGCACTCTGCACTCTGCACTCCCTATGCACTCTACACTCTGCACTCCCTATGCACTCTGCACTCTGCACTCCCTATACACTCTGCACTCCCTATGCACTCTGCACTCCCTATGCACTCTGCACTCTGCACTCCCTATACACTCTGCACTCCCTATGCACTCTGCACTCTGCACTCTGCACTCCCTATGCACTCTGCACTCCCTATGCACTCTGCACTCCCTATGCACTCTGCACTCCCTATGCACTCTGCACTCTGCACTCCCTATGCACTCTGCACTCCCTATGCACTCTGCACTCCCTATGCACTCTGCACTCTGCACTCCCTATGCACTCTGCACTCCCTATGCACTCTGCACTCCCTATGCACTCTGCCCTCCCTATGCACTCTGCCCTCCCTATGCACTCTGCCCTCCCTATGCACTCTGCACTCTGCACTCCCTATGCACTCTGCACTCTGCACTCCGTATGCACTCTGCACTCCCTATGCACTCTGCACTCCCTATGCACTCTGCACTCCCTATGCACTCTGCTTTCTGCACTCCCTATGCACTCTGCACTCTGCACTCCCTATGCACTCTGCACTCTGCACTCCCTATGCACTCTGCACTCTGCACTCCCTATGCACTCTGCACTCTGCACTCCCTATACACTCTGCACTCTGCACTCCCTATGCACTCTGCACTCCCTATGCACTCTGCACTCCCTATGCACTCTGCACTCCCTATGCACTCTGCACTCTGCACTCCCTATGCACTCTGCACTCTGCACTCCCAATGCACTCTGCACTCCCTATGCACTCTGCACTCCCTATGCACTCTGCACTCCCTATGCACTCTGCACTCTGCACTCCCTATGCACTCTGCACTCCCTATGCACTCTGCACTCCCTATGCACTCTGCACTCTGCACTTCCTATGCACTCTGCCCTCCCTATGCACTCTGCCCTCCCTATGCACTCTGCCCTCCCTATGCACTCTGCACTCTGCACTCCCTATGCACTCTGCACTCTGCACTCCGTATGCACTCTGCACTCTGCACTCCCTATGCACTCTGCACTCCCTATGCACTCTGCACTCCCTATGCACTCTGCTTTCTGCACTCCCTATGCACTCTGCACTCTGCACTCCCTATGCACTCTGCACTCTGCACTCCCTATGCACTCTGCACTCTGCACTCCCTATGCACTCTGCACTCTGCACTCCCTATGCACTCTGCACTCCATATGCACTCTGCACTCCCTCTGCACTCCCTATGCACTCTGCACTCCCTATGCACTCTGCACTCTGCATTCCCTATGCACTCTGCCCTCCCTATGCACTCTGCACTCCCTATGCACTCTGCACTCCCTATGCACTCTGCACTCCCTATGCACTCTGCACTCTGCACTCCCTATGCACTCTGCACTCCCTATGCACTCTGCACTCCCTATGCACTCCGCACTCCCTATGCACTCTGCACTCCCTATGCACTCTGCACTCCCTATGCACTCTGCACTCTGCACTCCCTATGCACTCTGCACTCCCAATGCACTCTGCACTCTGCACTCCCTATGCACTCTGCACTCTGCACTCCCTATGCACTCTACACTCTGCACTCCCTATGCACTCTGCACTCTGCACTCCCTATGCACTCTGCACTTCCTATGCACTCTGCACCCCCTATACACTCCCTATGCACTCTGCACTCCCTATGCACTCTGCACTCCCTATGCACTCTGCACTCCCTATGCACTTTGCACTCCCTATGCACTCTGTACTCCCTATGCACTCTGCACTCCCTATGCACTCTGCACTCCCTATGCACTCTGCACTCCCTATGCACTCTGCACTCCCTATGCACTCTACACTCCCTATGCACTCTGCACTCCCTATGCACTCTGCACTCCCTATGCACTCTGCACTCTGCACTCCATATGCACTCGGCACTCTGCACTCCATATGCACTCTGCACTCCCTATGCACTCTGCCCTCCCTGTGCACTCTGCCCTCCCTATGCACTCTGCCCTCCCTATGCACTCTGCCCTCCCTATGCACTCTGCACTCCCTATGCACTCTGCACTCCGTATGCACTCTGCACTCCCTATGCACTCTGCACTCTGCACTCCCTATGCACTCTGCACTCCCTATGCACTCTGCACTCTGCACTCCCTATGCACTCTGCACTCCCTATGCACTCTGCATTCCCTATGCACTCTGCTTTCTGCACTCCCTATGCACTCTGCACTCTGCACTCCCTATGCACTCGGCACTCTGCACTCCCTATGCACTCTGCACTCCCTATGCACTCTGCACTCCCTATGCACTCTGCACTCCTTATGCACTCTGCACTCCCTATGCACTCTGCACTCCCTATGCACTCTGCACTCCCTATGCACTCTGCACTCTGCACTCCCTATGCACTCTGCACTCTGCACTCCCTATGCACTCTGCACTCTGCACTCCCTATGCACTCTGCACTCTGCACTCCCTATGCACTCTGCACTCCCTATGCACTCTGCACTCCCTATGCACTCTGCACTCCCTATGCACTCTGCACTCTGCACTCCCTATGCACTCTGCACTCCCTATGCACTCTGCACTCCCTATGCACTCTGCACTCCCTATGCACTCTGCACTCCCTATGCACTCTGCACTCTGCACTCCATATGCACTCGGCACTCTGCACTCCCTATGCACTCTGCACTCCCTATGCACTCTGCACTCCCTATGCACTCTGCACTCCTTATGCACTCTGCACTCCCTATGCACTCTGCACTCCCTATGCACTCGGCACTCCCTATGCACTCTGCACTCTGCACTCCCTATGCACTCTGCACTCCCTATGCACTCTGCACTCCCTATGCACTCTGCACTCCCTATGCACTCTGCACTCCCTATGCACTCTGCCCTCCCTATGCGCTCTGCCCTCCCTATGCACTCTGCCCTCCCTATGCACTCTGCACTCCCTATGCACTCTGCACTCTGCACTCCCTATGCACTTTGCACTCCCTATGCACTCTGTACTCACTATGCACTCTGCACTCCCTATGCACTCTGCACTCCCTATGCACTCTGCACTCCCTATGCACTCTGCACTCCCTATGCACTCTACACTCCCTATGCACTCTGCACTCCCTATGCACTCTGCACTCCCTATGCACTCTGCACTCTGCACTCCATATGCACTCGGCACTCTGCACTCCCTATGCACTCTGCACTCCCTATGCACTCTGCCCTCCCTGTGCACTCTGCCCTCCCTATGCACTCTGCCCTCCCTATGCACTCTGCCCTCCCTATGCACTCTGCACTCCCTATGCACTCTGCACTCCGTATGCACTCTGCACTCCCTATGCACTCTGCACTCCCTATGCACTCTGCACTCCCTATGCACTCTGCATTCCCTATGCACTCTGCTTTCTGCACTCCCTATGCACTCTGCACTCTGCACTCCTATGCACTCGGCACTCTGCACTCCCTATGCACTCTGCACTCCCTATGCACTCTGCACTCCCTATGCACTCTGCACTCCTTATGCACTCTGCACTCCCTATGCACTCTGCACTCCCTATGCACTCTGCACTGCCTATGCACTCTGCACTCTGCACTCCCTATGCACTCTGCACTCTGCACTCCCTATGCACTCTGCACTCTGCACTCCCTATGCACTCTGCACTCTGCACTCCCTATGCACTCTGCACTCTGCACTCCCTATGCACTCTGCACTCCCTATGCACTCTGCACTCCCTATGCACTCTGCACTCCCTATGCACTCTGCACTCTGCACTCCCTATGCACTCTGCACTCCCTATGCACTCTGCACTCCCTATGCACTCTGCACTCCCTATGCACTCTGCACTCTGCACTCCATATGTACTCGGCACTCTGCACTCCCTATGCACTCTGCACTCCCTATGCACTCTGCACTCCCTATGCACTCTGCATTCCTTATGCACTCTGCACTCCCTATGCACTCTGCACTCCCTATGCACTCGGCACTCCCTATGCACTCTGCACTCTGCACTCCCTATGCACTCTGCACTCCCTATGCACTCTGCACTCCCTATGCACTCTGCACTCCCTATGCACTCTGCCCTCCCTATGCACTCTGCCCTCCCTATGCACTCTGCCCTCCCTATGCACTCTGCCCTCCCTATGCACTCTGCACTCTGCACTCCCTATGCACTCTGCACTCCCTATGCACTCTGCACTCCCTATGCACTCTGCACTCCCTATCCACTCTGCACTCTGCACTCCCTATGCACTCTGCACTCCCTATGCACTCTGCACTCCCTATGCACTCTGCACTCCCTATGCACTCTGCACGCCCTATGCACTCTGCACTCCCTATGCACTCTGCACTCCCTATACACTCTGCACTCCCTATGCACTCTGCACTCTGCACTCTGCACTCCCTATGCACTCTGCACTCCCTATGCACTCTGCACTCCCTATGCACTCTGCACTCCCTATGCACTCTGCACTCCCTATGCACTCTGCACTCTGCACTCCCTATATACTCTGCACTCTACACTCCCTATGCACTCTGCACTCTGCACTCCCTATGCACTCTGCACTCCCTATGCACTCTGCACTCTGCACTCCCTATGCACTCTGCACTCCCTATGCACTCTGCACTTCCTATGCACTCTGCACTCCCTATGCACTCACTATGCACCCTGCACTCCCTATGCACTCTGCACTCTGCACTCCCTATGCACTCTGCACTCCCTATGCACTCTGCACTCTGCACTCCCTATGCACTTTGCACTCCCTATGCACTCTGCACTCCCTATGCACTCTGCACTCCCTATGCACTCTGCACTCCCTATGCACTCTGCACTCTGCACTCTGCACTCCCCGTGCACTCTGCACTCCCTATGCACTCTGCACTCCCTATGCACTCTGCACTCCCTATGCACTCTGCACTCCCTATGCACTCTGCACTCTGCACTCCCTATGCACTCTGCACTCCCTTTGCACTCTGCACTCCCTATGCACTCTGCACTCTGCACTCCCTATGCACTCTGTACTCCCTATGCACTCTGCACTCCCTATGCACTCTGCACTCTGCACTCTGCACTCCCTATGCACTCTGCACTCCCTATGCACTCTGCACTCCCTATGCACTCTGCCCTCCCTATGCACTCTGCCCTCCCTATGCACTCTGCCCTCCCTATGCACTCTGCCCTCCCTATGCACTCTGCACTCCCTATGCACTCTGCACTCCGTATGCACTCTGCACTCCCTATGCACTCTGCACTCCCTATGCACTCCCTATGCACTCTGCACTCCCTATGCACTCTGCACTCCCTATGCACTCTGCTTTCTGCACTCCCTATGCACTCTGCACTCTGCACTCCCTATGCACTCTGCACTCTGCACTCCCTATGCACTCTGCACTCTGCACTCCCTATGCACTTTGCACTCTGCACTCCCTATGCACTCTGCACTCCCTATGCACTCTGCACTCCCTATGCACTCTGCACTCCCTATGCACTCTGCACTCTGCACTCCCTATGCACTCTGCACTCTGCACTCCCTATGCACTCTGCACTCCCTATGCACTCTGCACTTCCTATGCACTCTGCACTCCCTATGCACTCTGCACTCCCTATGCACTCTGCACTCTGCACTCTGCACTCCCTATGCACTCTGCACTCTGCACTCCCTATGCACTTTGCACTCCCTATGCACTCTGCACTCCCTATGCACTCTGCACTCCCTATGCACTCTGCACTCCCTGTGCACTCTGCATTCCCTATGCACTCTGCACTCCCTATGCACTCTGCACTCCCTATGCACTCTGCACTCTGCACTCCATATGCACTCGGCACTCTGCACTCCCTATGCACTCTGCACTCCCTATGCACTCTGCACTCCCTATGCACTCTGCACTCCCTATGCACTCTGCACTCTCCACTCCCTATGCACTCTGCACTCCCTATGCACTCTGCACTCCCTATGCACTCTGCACTCCCTATGCACTCTGCACTCCCTATGCACTCTGCACTCTGCACTCCCTATGCACTCTGCACTCCCTATGCACTCTGCATTCCCTATGCACTCTGCACTCCCTATGCACTCTGCACTCCCTATGCACTCTGCACTCCCTATGCACTCTGCCCTCCCTATGCACTCTGCCCTCCCTATGCACTCTGCCCTCAATATGCACTCTGCACTCTGCACTCCCTATGCACTCTGCACTCTGCACTCCCTATGCACTCTGCACTCCCTATGCACTCTGCACTCCCTATGCACTCTGCACTCCCTATGCACTCTGCACTCCCTATCCACTCTGCACTCTGCACTCCCTATGCACTCTGCACTCCCTATGCACTCTGCACTCCCTATGCACTCTGCACTCCCTATGCACTCTGCACGCCCTATGCACTCTGCACTCCCTATGCACTCTGCACTCCCTATACACTCTGCACTCCCTATGCACTCTGCACTCTGCACTCCCTATGCACTCTGCACTCCCTATGCACTCTGCACTCCCTATGCACTCTGCACTCCCTATGCACTCTGCACTCCCTATGCACTCTGCACTCTGCACTCCCTATATACTCTGCACTCTACACTCCCTATGCACTCTGCACTCTCCACTCCCTATGCACTCTGCACTCCCTATGCACTCTGCACTCTGCACTCCCTATGCACTCTGCACTCCCTATGCACTCTGCACTTCCTATGCAATCTGCACTCCCTATGCACTCACTATGCACCCTGCACTCCCTATGCACTCTGCACTCCCTATGCACTCTGCACTCCCTATGCACTCTGCACTCCCTATGCACTTTGCACTCCCTATGCACTCTGCACTCCCTATGCACTCTGCACTCCCTATGCACTCTGCACTCTGCACTCTGCACTCCCCGTGCACTCTGCACTCCCTATGCACTCTGCACTCCCTATGCACTCTGCACTCCCTATGCACTCTGCACTCCCTATGCACTCTGCACTCTGCACTCCCTATGCACTCTGCACTCCCTATGCACTCTGCACTCCCTATGCACTCTGCACTCTGCACTCCCTATGCACTCTGTACTCCCTATGCACTCTGCACTCCCTATGCACTCTGCACTCTGCACTCTGCACTCCCTATGCACTCTGCACTCCCTATGCACTCTGCACTCCCTATGCACTCTGCCCTCCCTATGCACTCTGCCCTCCCTATGCACTCTGCCCTCCCTATGCACTCTGCCCTCCCTATGCACTCTGCACTCCCTATGCACTCTGCACTCCGTATGCACTCTGCACTCCCTATGCACTCTGCACTCTGCACTCCCTATGCACTCTGCACTCCCTATGCACTCTGCACTCCCTATGCACTCTGCTTTCTGCACTCCCTATGCACTCTGCACTCTGCACTCCCTATGCACTCTGCACTCTGCACTCCCTATGCACTCTGCACTCTGCACTCCCTATGCACTTTGCACTCTGCACTCCCTATGCACTCTGCACTCCCTATGCACTCTGCACTCCCTATGCACTCTGCACTCCCTATGCACTCTGCACTCCCTATGCACTCTGCACTCTGCACTCCCTATGCACTCTGCACTCTGCACTCCCTATGCACTCTGCACTCCCTATGCACTCTGCACTTCCTATGCACTCTGCACTCCCTATGCACTCTGCACTCCCTATGCACTCTGCACTCTGCACTCCCTATGCACTCTGCACTCCGCACTCCCTATGCACTTTGCACTCCCTATGCACTCTGCACTCCCTATGCACTCTGCACTCCCTATGCACTCTGCACTCCCTGTGCACTCTGCATTCCCTATGCACTCTGCACTCCCTATGCACTCTGCACTCTGCACTCCATATGCACTCGGCACTCTGCACTCCCTATGCACTCTGCACTCCCTATGCACTCTGCACTCCCTATGCACTCTGCACTCCCTATGCACTCTGCACTCTCCACTCCCTATGCACTCTGCACTCCCTATGCACTCTGCACTCCCTATGCACTCTGCACTCCCTATGCACTCTGCACTCCCTATGCACTCTGCACTCTGCACTCCCTATGCACTCTGCACTCCCTATGCACTCTGCATTCCCTATGCACTCTGCACTCCCTATGCACTCTGCACTCCCTATGCACTCTGCACTCCCTATGCACTCTGCACTCCCTATGCACTCTGCACTCTGCACTCCCTATGCACTCTGCACTCCCTATGCACTCTGTACTCTGCACTCCCTATGCACTCTGCACTCTGCACTCCCTATGCACTCCCTATGCACTCTGCACTCCATATGCACTCTGCACTCCCTCTGCACTCCCTATGCACTCTGCACTCCCTATGCACTCTGCCCTCCCTATGCACTCTGCCCTCCCTATGCACTCATGTTGGACAGGCCTCGTGGCCGGGCCGCCCCCCCTCCGCACGACGGGGCCCGGACCCCGGCTCTCCCTGAAACCCCAGCAAGAGCCACCCCGGCAACCCCCCGAGGCAACCCCTAACCCGACCACAACGGGACTCCAGCCCCTGAACCCTCCAGTACCGGCTGGCCCTGGTCCCCGTCAGTACCATGGCCCCGGCCCAGCCGCCATCTTTGGGCACTCCAGCACGAGGCCGCGTGGCCTCGACCCGACCCCAACCCTGGGCCTGGCCAGGCCCCGACATCGAGGCACCAACCTCCCCCCAGGAGGTAAAGAGACCACTTGGCAGGTCCATGGAAGAAGGAGTCGTCAACGGCTCTCCTCCGCCAGGTGTCGATCACCCCCGGCCGCCCTGGGCGCTGGCTCCACCCCCCTGCTGGGTGTCAGGACTCCCTCATCCCGGACCTCCCGACCTCCAGGCGCAAGGGTCCGGACATCAAAGGGGACCAGACCTATAACTGGGGCCGCTCCAGACCCGGAAAGCAGTTGTATCCTGGAGTCGAGAGACACCGAGAAGAACTCATCCTTGACGGACTGCTGGCGCTGCCGCAGCCCTGCCCTGTGAACCCTTCATCTTGGCCTGCTGGCGCTGCCGCGGCCCTCCGCCTCGTGAAACCATCATCTTGGCCTGCTGGCGCTGCCTCGGCCCTCTGCAACGTGAACCATCATCGTGGCCTGCTGGCGCTGCCGCGGCCCTCTGCAACGTGAAACCTCATCTTGGCCTGCTGGCGCTGCCGCGGCCCTTTGCAACGTGAACCGTCATCTTGGCCTGCTGGCGCTGCCGCGGCCTTCTGCAACGTGAACCATCCTCTTGGCCTGCTGGCGCTGCTGCGGCCTTCTGCAGCCTGAACCATCGCCTTGGCCTGCTGGCGCTGCCGCGGCCCCTTCGTTGTAGACTTCCTCCTAGCTGGCCGGCGCTGCCGCGGCCCGACCTTGCAGACTCTTAAGCTCGAGGATTGTGAGCGTCCCTCTTGCCACCCCCTGTACCGATCCGGTACCAAGACTGTCCCGCTACCCCCTTTCCCTACAGAGACTAGAATTGAGGGGACCCTCGAGTCCTGAATCTCCTGTATCGCTGATAGCCTTACCACAAGAACCCTATATAAAGAGTGTTGTTCTCATCCTTGTGTGGTGTCTATCTGTGGGGAGGGAAGTGACTTGTCTGTACGATCGCCGGAGACGGCCCTCATCGGAGGACTCTCCCCCAGTACTCGGCCGACCCTCCGGGTCCCCGTCTAACATTGGTGGCCAGCGGCGCGATCCGAACCAAAGCATAATCATACAGAGAGTAACTCGCCCCACGACACACAACCACCATGACGACAAAAGAGAGTGGAACAACGGAAAAATTCCAGATGGAAAAGCTGGAAGAATACAACCACAGAGAACTGAAACAATTCTGCATAGAACTAGGCATTTCAACCACAGGACTGAGCACGAAAGAGGACTTCAAACTTGCCCTAGAATCTTGGGCGGAGATGGGTACGACCATACCCCGAACACGAAGCCCCGAGACACCCGGAACGAGCCCCCCGCCGATGGAAGAAAGAAGATCGGGTCTCTCTCCAGAAGAGGTCCGAGAACGGGAAAAAAGCAGGCTCCATGAATTGGAACTGGCGCGACTTCGCTTAGATGGAGAACTCAAACTGGCGGAACAAAAAATAACGTTGGAACACTTACGGCTCCAAGAGGAGCGGTGTAGGAAATGGGACCCCCGGCCGGCCAGGGCTTGCGCCCCAGCCAGTCAGAGACCGCCACTCCTATATAAAGTCGACCCCTGCTCGCCCTCTAGGTAACGCGGCGCGGGCAGTCAGGCCTATCTCGGAGGACATGTGTGAAGCATTTGCGCACGCACCCACCAACAGCAACATCCCAGGCCTCCCACAAAAGGAACTCCACACGAAGTATATATGAAAATAGTCTTTGTATTAGACAGGACACATAGGAACATACACTTTACAAGGTGCTCAAGGCATGGCAGGGGTTACCAGGGAAAAGGTGCAGGGCAGGGCCAAGGGACCACTGCCAGTGGTACACATCTGATGGAACTGGCATTTAGAACATATAACACTGGGAGCTTCCTCGGACTAGGACTAGCCCACATAATCACCAGGAGCTTAGCATTAGAATACGTCACGCCCCGGGGTCTCATAGGACTAGCAATAGAACTCACTCTAACCAGCATGGACATACATGAGGCAAGGTACATAACACAACAGAGGCCCCCATCAGCAGGGCAACACATAATAATTCTCAGCATCACATTGATATTAGTCAGTAGCACCCCCTAGGCCAGATGACCGTCCTGGGGCAGGGGCGCCTTAGAGTCTCGGTGTCCAAAGTGGCCTGAAAGGGCCCGGGGCAAACCTAAACGTGGCAGCGGCCCACGAAGTGCTGGGCCGCTGAGGGACTTGGGCGGAGCCTTGCAGGCTCAGGGGGACAGGGGGGCGATGGTGGAGCCTCTCACAGGCTCGGCAGGGTCGGGGACACGTGGTAGAGCCTCTCGGGGCTCAGGGAGACAGGGGGGCAATGGTGGGGCCTCTCGCGGGCTCAGGACAAAGCTGCGGGCAGGCGGGGCCCCCCTCGGGGGACCCGGCATCAATGGTGGCCCCACGGGCCATGAGGGAGCCTCTCGGGCTCGCGCTGGAGGGGAGGGGCGGCCACCGGCAATGTGGCCCGATGCCCCGCCTCCCCTCCTACATCACTCACCGGCTGTTGAGCGCGCCGGTTTCTCTCTCGCTCTCCGGGGCTCCCTCTCGCTCCTGGGGGGCCCCGGGGGGGGAAGCAGCAGTCGTCTCGGGGGTCGCAGGGGCGCGGAGTAGGCTCCCGCCGCTCCCTGCAGGTTCGTCTCCTCCTCACCAGCTCCCCGGGCCGCCGGCCAATCAGAGCGCGGCCCGGGGAGACGTCATCGGGCCAGCAGCCCATCAGAGCGCGGCCCGGGGGCGGGCCTCACGAAGGGTCCCGGGCTGCGGCGGGGAATACGGGGGGGGAAATTGACGAGGGCCAGGATCCCTCGATTAGGCATCCATGAAGGGGCAAGCGAGGTAGGCACTCGCGGGGGAGGTATAATCCCCCAAAGGACAGGGCAACGGCCGGGTGGCACCGGCGTGGTGAAGGTAGCGCGCACAGCGCTAGTGCCACGAAGGATGCGCTCCAGCGGCGCCGACAGGACAGAAGGCAGCGCTCCAAGCGCTAGGGTCAGAGGAAAGCGCTCCCAAGCGCAAGAAGCGGGAATGAGCGCCCCAAGGCGCTAGGTTAGCAGGAAAACGCTCTCAAGCGCTAGGGCCATAGCTAGCAGAGACCCCAGGAAGCCCAGGAGCCCAGCAGATCAGGAACAGAGCAGGGCCCAGGGAGGCACGCCCTTCCCTGAGCCCAAGCAGCAGCACGACCCAGGTAGGGTCCCAAGCAGGAAGAAGAAGAGAGAGAGAAAAGGGCCCACCCCCCTTTTATACAGGAGCTCCCTTTGTCTCCAAAAGGGGCAGGCAGGGAGAGAACCAGCTGGAACTGGTTACAAGGAATTTCTTGGTGCTGGCCAGGCCAGGGACACTGGACGCACCCCCGGGGGGGTGGGGCCAGCCTGGTGGGGGAAGGCCCAGCCGGCTTCAGCCAATCAGGCGCCAGCACATCTACTGCACACACACACCAAGGTCTAGAAGGGGCCCTTCCCTTCTAGCCACACGCATGCCGCATACATCATCTTGTAGCATTCAACCTCACGAGCGCACACATACCAAACACAGCCCGGCACGCCCCACGCATCAGGAACTACCAGAGCCACATACATCCCCCATGCATTCCTATGGGCGGCAGGTCTCTCTCACCACGCACACACTCAGGAGGGGAATCACCATCCCCCGGTCACATATACTAAGCACAAACTTCAGGGGTGGACCTGCCAGACGGGCCAAGTCCAACACACGCCTAAAACACAACCAGCGGGGTAAGGGGACCTGATGCATCCAACACATTCAGCGGGGTAAGGAAGGACATTATTATCGTTGATTCAGCAAGCTCCCCCTCCCAGAGAACTTACACCCCATTACTCAGCACACCTCAACATTCATCCACACATCGTCCCTTAGACTGGTAAGACAGTTTTCTACCGCCCAGATTCCTCAACCGGACCCTGGTGGCACAGGTACCATTACTCTAGGGGAGGGACAAGGACCATACACATTTGAACACAGCTACGCAGACACCACTGGATCCCACCCTTCTGGGGAATCCAGAAAACCATATTGTACTAGGGAGATGATTTACCCTCCCAAGCTAGGGGCAACTAACTAACAGGGTACACAGACACTTTTTCCACAGAACAGACATTTCCCTTGATCATTAAACATTTCCATAGAGCAGACATTTTTAGCAACCTGACCTGACCCCATGTGGTGCAGGTATCATTACTCCAGGGAAGGAACAGGGACCATACACATTGAACACAATTACGCTGCCACCACTGGATCCCACCCTTCTGGTGAATCCAGAAAACACATCGCACTAGGGGGTTGATCTACCCTCCCGGGCTAGGGTCACCTAACCAGAACACATTTTTCACAGAACGGACATTTAAGTAACCTCCTAAAAACAATAATCTCCTTTCTTTGCGACCAGTTACAATACAGAGTTTTTGTAGGGAGGCCAGTTATCGTTGTGGTACTTGCGCAAACACCAGTCCGGATCCCACCGCTAGCCGCCAGTGTAGGAAATGGGACCCCCGGCCGGCCAGGGCTTGCGCCCCAGCCAGTCAGAGACCGCCACTCCTATACAAAGTCGACCCCTGCTCGCCCTCTAGGTAACGCGGCGCGGGCAGTCAGGCCTATCTCGGAGGACATGTGTGAAGCATTTGCGCACGCACCCACCAACAGCAACATCCCAGGCCTCCCACAAAAGGAACTCCACACGAAGTATATATGAAAATAGTCTTTGTATTAGACAGGACACATAGGAACATACACTTTACAAGGTGCTCAAGGCACGGCAGGGGTTACCAGGGAAAAGGTGCAGGGCAGGGCCAAGGGACCACTGCCAGTGGTACACATCTGATGGAACTGGCATTTAGAACATATAACACTGGGAGCTTCCTCGGACTAGGACTAGCCCACATAATCACCAGGAGCTTAGCATTAGAATACGTCACGCCCCGGGGTCTCATAGGACTAGCAATAGAACTCACTCTAACCAGCATGGATGTAGGAAATGGGACCCCCGGCCGGCCAGGGCTTGCGCCACAGCCAGTCAGAGACCGCCACTCCTATATAAAGTCGACCCCTGCTCGCCCTCTAGGTAACGCGGCGCGGGCAGCCAGGCCTATCTCGGAGGACATGTGTGAAGCATTTGCGCACGCACCCACCAACAGCAACATCCCAGGCCTCCCACAAAAGGAACTCCACACCAAGTATATATGAAAATAGTCTTTGTATTAGGACACACTTAAGGGTAAATACACAATTTACAAGGTGCCAGGGGCACGGGCAGGGTTTACAAGGGAATATATACAGGACAGGGTCTGGGGACCACTGTCAGGGTTATGCGCATGATAGAACTGGCATTTAGGACATATAACATCTGGGAGCTTCCTAGAACTAGTACCAGAACACATCACAACCAGGAGCTAGCATTTAGAACACAGGATAACTTGGACCACAATAGAACTAGCAGTAGAACTCACTCTAACCAGAAGTCACATACAGGGGACATCGGGTATTCAGGGGGGAAGGGACAAGGTACATAACACAACAGAGGTACCTGTAGGAAGGAAACATAGAATAACTCCCAAGGAGCACAGTTAACATTTAGCTAGTACTCTCAACAGGCCACTGGCCTTCGGGGCTAGGACGCCCAAGGTCTCAATGTCAGGGTAGGCTGCAGGTAGCCTACCATAAGCCTAAACGTGGCAGCTGCCCACGAAGTGCTGGGCAGCTGTAGATGATGGGGGCATCACGTTGGAGCCTCGCAGGCTCGGAATAATTAGGCAGCAGGGGGGAACCTCACGGGCTCGGGGACTGATGTGCTGGGGTTGAGCCTCGCAGGCTCGCAAGGGCAAGAGACAATGGTGGAGCATCGCGTTGGAGCCTCGCAGGCTCGGAATAATTAGGCAGCAGGGGGGGTGCCTCACGGGCTCGGGACTGATGTGCTGGGGTTGAGCCTCGCAGGCTCGCAAGGGCAAGAGACAATGGTGGAGCATCGTGGGAGTCCTTTCCGGACTCTAGAACCAAGGGAGGGGGCCTCGCAGATCCACAGCACTCCCCAGGGCAGAGGAGCGACCCGTAGTCCGCCCGCACTCACCGGCTGTTAGAGGCGGCGGCTCCACGGGGCCTCAGCTCCTCTCTTCTGGGCTCCTCGGTGCAGCGATGGCAGCGCTCCCCCCTCGGGGAAATCACCGGACTTCTGGGTGCGCGTGGGGAAGCCCTCAGGGTCGGGCCAATCCCTGCGCGGCCCAGCAATGACGTCGCCGGAGTCTCGGCGGCCGGGGCCAATGAGCATGCGGCCTGCTTTCTCCGGGGCCGCCAATGACAGCGCGGCCCTGGATAGGGGGCGGGCGCCGCACCTCACAGGCGGAATCCGGCAGCGGCGGTGACGGTCTCCGGGCAATACCGGGTGGGCACCGGTTCGGGTAGAAGGGACAGAAATCGAGGTGGGCACTCGATGGGAACAGCGCAGAGTCCCCATGCAGGGTAGGCACCTGTCAGGAGGTGTACGATCGGCAAGCAGCGGCTTGGTCCGTCACGGAAGGGAAAATAAAGCGCTACCCAAGCGCTAGGTCAAAGATGACGCGCTCCCAAGCGCTAGCAGGTCGGAACCAGTGCTCCCAGCGCAGGTAGCAGGAATACAGCGCTCCCAAGCGCTACAGGTCAGAGAAGACAGCAAAGTCCAGAAAAGAGTCCAGGAACTCAGGGGGGAGCATAGCAGCTCCTGGCAGGGAAAAGGCCATCAGCAGTCCAGGAGTAGGGCAGGGCCCAGGGAGGCAAGCCAACCCTGAGCCCAAGCAGCGGCAGCCCCTGGTAGATTCAAGTTGAGAACAAGAACATTTGAGAAGAGGTCACAGCCTCTTTTTATACCATAAATTCCTTTGTCTAAAGGTGCTGGGTGGGGGAGAAACCAGTCGCAGCTGGTTTTGGGAGTATCTTGTTTTCCCCAACCACCCCTTTCATTCATCAGGCAGGACAGTCATCAGACGCACCCCAGGGGGGCGGAGCCAGCATTGTGGGGGAAAGCCCAGCCCCATACAGGATACAGGCACAGCTCCTCCCTCACATCAGCATGCTAATCTCTCCATTCATCCCCGGGGCAGACCCACACAGACAACTGGAGCCAGGCTCCCCAGCCAGCCTCAGCCAATCATACGCCAGGCACACCTTCCACAAATATGCCAACTTCTAAAAGGGGGACTTCTACACTAGACACACTCATGCCGCATATACCGTTGCGCAGCATTCAATCTCACGAGTTCATACATACCAGACTTGACCCTGCACACCCTACGCATCGGGGACTACCGAGGACACATACATTCCCCATGCATTCCTATGGAAGGGTAGGTCTCTCTCTCTTCACACGCACTCAGAGGGGGAATCACCATCCCCAGGTTACATATATCATAAAAACTTCAGGGGTGGACCTGCCAGACGGGCCAAGTCCAACACATGCCCCTCCCAGCCCAAACGCAGGGCAGACCAATCACTACCGTGATGGACTTCCCTGCTGCAGGGCGATAGAACGTGGACGCGGCCCGCACTGCCGGACCAAAAGACATACCCAGATTTAAAAATAATAAAAAAAAGTTAAAACAAAAAAAAAAAAAAAAAAAAGAAATAAATGAAGACATAGGCCCAACCAGGCTACTCCCCTGGTACTCCTTAGTTGTCACTGACTAGGACCAGGCCCCAAGCCATCCAGATACCACTGGTCCCTGCTAATCCGAAGTGGGGGGCGGTACCCCGGGCCCACAAGAGCCATTCTCCACTCCCTTTCTCAGTGTAGCCACGACTACCACTGTTCCTTCCACCTAGGGTCCGCACCCTCAGGTTTGCCAGAGGTCACGGGCAAGAATGCCCCACCCTACCTCTACTTCTGAGGTTCCGCGTTCTCCCAGGAGAAACACCCTCAGAACACACTTTCCTACCAGTCTTGGAACTTCCTCCCTCCACTGGTCTTCCACCTGGGAACTAAGCGTTCAGCTCTCCCCAAGGCAAGCCGCGGCTGAGCCAGCAGGTCTTCCTTGTCCGGGATACAACTTAACATAAATTCAGCCAGGGCGACACCTGACACCTAAAACACAACAAGATGAGCCGCGGCCGCGCCAGCAGGTCTCCGTGATCAACTCTCCCCTAAAGTAAGCCGCGGCCGAGCCAGCAGGTCTTCCTTGACCGGGATACAACTAAACATAAATTCAGCCAGGGCGACACCTGACGCCTAAAACACAACAAGATGAGCCGCGGCAGCGCCAGCAGGTCTCAGTGATCAACTCTCCCCTAAAGTAAGCCGCGGCCGAGCCAGCAGGTCTTCCTTGACCGGGATACAACTAAACATAAATTCAGCCAGGGCGACACCTGACGCCTAAAACACAACAAGATGAGCCGCGGCAGCGCCAGCAGGTCTCCGTGATCAACTCTCCCCTAAAGTAAGCCGCGGCCGAGCCAGCAGGTCTTCCTTGACCGGGATACAACTCAACATAAATACAAACAAGATGAGCCGCGGCAGAGCCAGCAGGTCTCAGTGTTCCGCTCTCCCCAAGGTAAGCCGCGGCCGAGCCAGCAGGTCTTCCTTGTCCGGGATACAACTTTACACACATTCAACAAGGGGGACACCTGACGCATAAAACACATTCAGCGGTGTACGGAACACATGATGCATCAAACGCTTTCAGCAGGGTAGGTAAGACACAATTATCGTTGATTCAGCAAGCTCCCCATCCCAGAGAACTTACACTCCATTATTCAGCAGCTCCCCCTCTCAGAGAACTTACACTCCATTAATCAGCACACCTCAACATTCATCCACACATCGTCCCCTAGACTGGTAAGACAGTTTTCTACCGCCCCCGATTCCTCAACCTGGCCCTCGTGGCACAGGTACCATTACTCTAGGGGAGGGACAAGGACCATACACATTGAATACAATTATGCTGCCACCACTGGATCCCACCCTTCTGGTGAATCCAGAAAACACATTGCACTAGGGGGTTGATCTACCCTCCCGGGCTAGGGTCACCTAACCAGAACACATTTTTCACAGAACGGACATTTAAGTAACCTCCTAAAAACAATAATCTCCTTTCTTTGCGACCAGTTACAATACAGAGTTTTTGTAGGGAGGCCAGTTATAGTTGTGGTACTGCGCAAACACAAGTCCGGATCCCACCGCTAGCCACCAGTGTAGGAAATGGGACCCCCGGCCGGCCAGGGCTTGCGCCACAGCCAGTCAGAGACCGCCACTCCTATATAAAGTCGACCCCTGCTCGCCCTCTAGGTAACGCGGCGCGGGCAGCCAGGCCTATCTCGGAGGACATGTGTGAAGCATTTGCGCACGCACCCACCAACAGCAACATCCCAGGCCTCCCACAAAAGGAACTCCACACCAAGTATATATGAAAATAGTCTTTGTATTAGGACACACTTAAGGGTAAATACACAATTTACAAGGTGCCAGGGGCACGGGCAGGGTTTACAAGGGAATATATACAGGACAGGGTCTGGGGACCACTGTCAGGGTTATGCGCATGATAGAACTGGCATTTAGGACATATAACATCTGGGAGCTTCCTAGAACTAGTACCAGAGCACATCACAACCAGGAGCTAGCATTTAGAACACAGGATAACCTGGACCACAATAGAACTAGCAGTAGAACTCACTCTAACCAGAAGTCACATACAGGGGACATCGGGTATTCAGGGGGGAAGGGACAAGGTACATAACACAACAGAGGTACCTGTAGGAAGGAAACATAGAATAACTCCCAAGGAGCACAGTTAACATTTAGCTAGTACTCTCAACAGGCCACTGGCCTTCGGGGCTAGGACGCCCAAGGTCTCAATGTCAGGGTAGGCTGCAGGTAGCCTACCATAAGCCTAAACGTGGCAGCTGCCCACGAAGTGCTGGGCAGCTGTAGATGATGGGGGCATCACGTTGGAGCCTCGCAGGCTCGGAATAATTAGGCAGCAGGGGGGAACCTCACGGGCTCGGGGACTGATGTGCTGGGGTTGAGCCTCGCAGGCTCGCAAGGGCAAGAGACAATGGTGGAGCATCGCGTTGGAGCCTCGCAGGCTCGGAATAATTAGGCAGCAGGGGGGGTGCCTCACGGGCTCGGGACTGATGTGCTGGGGTTGAGCCTCGCAGGCTCGCAAGGGCAAGAGACAATGGTGGAGCATCGTGGGAGTCCTTTCCGGACTCTAGAACCAAGGGAGGGGGCCTCGCAGATCCACAGCACTCCCCAGGGCAGAGGAGCGACCCGTAGTCCGCCCGCACTCACCGGCTGTTAGAGGCGGCGGCTCCACGGGGCCTCAGCTCCTCTCTTCTGGGCTCCTCGGTGCAGCGATGGCAGCGCTCCCCCCTCGGGGAAATCACCGGACTTCTGGGTGCGCGTGGGGAAGCCCTCAGGGTCGGGCCAATCCCTGCGCGGCCCAGCAATGACGTCGCCGGAGTCTCGGCGGCCGGGGCCAATGAGCATGCGGCCTGCTTTCTCCGGGGCCGCCAATGACAGCGCGGCCCTGGATAGGGGGCGGGCGCCGCACCTCACAGGCGGAATCCGGCAGCGGCGGTGACGGTCTCCGGGCAATACCGGGTGGGCACCGGTTCGGGTAGAAGGGACAGAAATCGAGGTGGGCACTCGATGGGAACAGCGCAGAGTCCCCATGCAGGGTAGGCACCTGTCAGGAGGTGTACGATCGGCAAGCAGCGGCTTGGTCCGTCACGGAAGGGAAAATAAAGCGCTACCCAAGCGCTAGGTCAAAGATGACGCGCTCCCAAGCGCTAGCAGGTCGGAACCAGTGCTCCCAGCGCAGGTAGCAGGAATACAGCGCTCCCAAGCGCTACAGGTCAGAGAAGACAGCAAAGTCCAGAAAAGAGTCCAGGAACTCAGGGGGGAGCATAGCAGCTCCTGGCAGGGAAAAGGCCATCAGCAGTCCAGGAGTAGGGCAGGGCCCAGGGAGGCAAGCCAACCCTGAGCCCAAGCAGCGGCAGCCCCTGGTAGATTCAAGTTGAGAACAAGAACATTTGAGAAGAGGTCACAGCCTCTTTTTATACCATAAATTCCTTTGTCTAAAGGTGCTGGGTGGGGGAGAAACCAGTCGCAGCTGGTTTTGGGAGTATCTTGTTTTCCCCAACCACCCCTTTCATTCATCAGGCAGGACAGTCATCAGACGCACCCCAGGGGGGCGGAGCCAGCATTGTGGGGGAAAGCCCAGCCCCATACAGGATACAGGCACAGCTCCTCCCTCACATCAGCATGCTAATCTCTCCATTCATCCCCGGGGCAGACCCACACAGACAACTGGAGCCAGGCTCCCCAGCCAGCCTCAGCCAATCATACGCCAGGCACACCTTCCACAAATATGCCAACTTCTAAAAGGGGGACTTCTACACTAGACACACTCATGCCGCATATACCGTTGCGCAGCATTCAATCTCACGAGTTCATACATACCAGACTTGACCCTGCACACCCTACGCATCGGGGACTACCGAGGACACATACATTCCCCATGCATTCCTATGGAAGGGTAGGTCTCTCTCTCTTCACACGCACTCAGAGGGGGAATCACCATCCCCAGGTTACATATATCATAAAAACTTCAGGGGTGGACCTGCCAGACGGGCCAAGTCCAACAATGGACATACATGAGGCAAGGTACATAACACAACAGAGGCCCCCATCAGCAGGGCAACACATAATAATTCTCAGCATCACATTGATATTAGTCAGTAGCACCCCCTAGGCCAGATGACCATCCTGGGGCAGGGGCGCCTTAGAGTCTCGGTGTCCAAAGTGGCCTGAAAGGGCCCGGGGAAACCTAAACGTGGCAGCGGCCCACGAAGTGCTGGGCCGCTGAGGGACTTGGGCGGAGCCTTGCAGGCTCAGGGGGACAGGGGGGCGATGGTGGAGCCTCTCACAGGCTCGGCAGGGTCGGGGACACGTGGTAGAGCCTCTCGGGGCTCAGGGAGAAAGGGGGGCAATGGTGGGGCCTCTCGCGGGCTCAGGACAAAGCTGCGGGCAGGCGGGGCCCCCCTCGGGGGACCCGGCATCAATGGTGGCCCCACGGGCCATGAGGGAGCCTCTCGGGCTCGCGTTGGAGGGGAGGGGCGGCCACCGGCAATGTGGCCCGATGCCCCGCCTCCCCTCCTACATCACTCACCGGCTGTTGAGCGCGCCGGTTTCTCTCTCGCTCTCCGGGGCTCCCTCTCGCTCCTGGGGGGCCCCGGGGGGGGAAGCAGCAGTCGTCTCGGGGGTCGCAGGGGCGCGGAGTAGGCTCCCGCCGCTCCCTGCAGGTTCGTCTCCTCCTCACCAGCTCCCCGGGCCGCCGGCCAATCAGAGCGCGGCCCGGGGAGACGTCATCGGGCCAGCAGCCCATCAGAGCGCGGCCCGGGGGCGGGCCTCACGAAGGGTCCCGGGCTGCGGCGGGGAATACGGGGGGGAAATTGACGAGGGCCAGGATCCCTCGATTAGGCATCCATGAAGGGGCAAGCGAGGTAGGCACTCGCGGGGGAGGTATAATCCCCCAAAGGACAGGGCAACGGCCGGGTGGCACCGGCGTGGTGAAGGTAGCGCGCACAGCGCTAGTGCCACGAAGGATGCGCTCCAGCGGCGCCGACAGGACAGAAGGCAGCGCTCCAAGCGCTAGGGTCAGAGGAAAGCGCTCCCAAGCGCTAGAAGCGGGAATGAGCGCCCCAAGGCGCTAGGTTAGCAGGAAAACGCTCTCAAGCGCTAGGGCCATAGCTAGCAGAGACCCCAATAAGCCCAGGAGCCCAGCAGATCAGGAACAGAGCAGGGCCCAGGGAGGCACGCCCTTCCCTGAGCCCAAGCAGCAGCACGACCCAGGTAGGGTCCCAAGCAGGAAGAAGAAGAGAGAGAGAAAAGGGCCCACCCCCCTTTTATACAGGAGCTCCCTTTGTCTCCAAAAGGGGCAGGCAGGGAGAGAACCAGCTGGAACTGGTTACAAGGAATTTCTTGGTGCTGGCCAGGCCAGGGACACTGGACGCACCCCCGGGGGGGTGGGGCCAGCCTGGTGGGGGAAGGCCCAGCCGGCTTCAGCCAATCAGGCGCCAGCACATCTACTGCACACACACACCAAGGTCTAGAAGGGGCCCTTCCCTTCTAGCCACACGCATGCCGCATACATCATCTTGTAGCATTCAACCTCACGAGCGCACACATACCAAACACGGCCCGGCACGCCCCACGCATCAGGAACTACCAGAGCCACATACATCCCCCATGCATTCCTATGGGCGGCAGGTCTCTCTCACCACGCACACACTCAGGAGGGGAATCACCATCCCCCGGTCACATATACTAAGCACAAACTTCAGGGGTGGACCTGCCAGACGGGCCAAGTCCAACAAGCGGGAAGAGAAACAAAGGCAGAGAGAGCTAGAAGAGAAGAAGCTAGCCTACGAACATGAGCGCAACCTCAAAGAACTAGAGATTCGGAAGCAGAACAAGGAGCTCTGCACTCCGTATGCACTCTGCACTCTGCACTCCCTATGCACTCTGCACTCCCTATGCACTCTGCACTCCCTATGCACTCTGCACTCTGCCCTCCCTATGCACTCTGCACTCCCTATGCTCTCTGCTCTCTGCACTCCCTATGCACTCTGCACTCCCTATGCACTCTGCAGTCCCTATGCACTCTGCACTCTGCACTCCCTATGCACTCTGCACTCTGCACTCCCTATGCACTCTGCACTCCCTATGCACTCTGCACTCCCTATGCACTCTGCATTCTGCACTCCCTATGCACTCTGCACTCCCTATGCACTCTGCACTCCCTATGCACTCTGCACTCCCTATGCACTCTGCACTCTGCACTCCCTATGCACTCTGCACTCCCTATGCACTCTGCACTCTGCACTCCCTATGCACTCTGCACTCCCTATGCACTCTGCACTCTGCACTCCCTATGCACTCTGCACTCCCTATGTACTCTGCAATCCCTATGCACTCTGCACTCCCTATGCACTCTGCACTCCCTATGCACTCTGCACTCCCTATGCACTCTGCACTCTGCACTCCCTATGCACTCTGCACTCCCTATGCACTCTGCACTCCCTATGCACTCTGCCCTCCCTATGCACTCTGCCCTCCCTATGCACTCTGCCCTCCCTATGCACTCTGCACTCCCTATGCACTCTGCCCTCCCTATGCACTCTGCACTCCCTATGCACTCTGCACTCTGCACTCCGTATGCACTATGCACTCTGCACTCCCTATGCACTCTGCACTCTGCACTCCCTATGCACTCTGCACTCCCTATGCACTCTGCACTCTGCACTCCCTATGCACTCTGCACTCCCTATGCACTCTGCACTCCCTATGCACTCTGCACTCCCTATGCACTCTGCACTCCCTATGCACTCTGCCTTCCCTGTGCACTCTGCACTCCCTATGTGTTAGACGGGGACCTGGAGGGTCGGCCGAGCACAAGGGGAGAGGCCTCCGGTGAGGGCCGTCTCCAGCGATCGTACAGACAAGTAACTTCCCCCCCCCACAGATGGACACCACACGAAGATCAGATTCACACCTTTTATAGGCAGTTCTTGAAGTAAGGTCGTACGATACAATGAGATCAGGACACGATGATCCTCTCAATTCTAGTCTCTATTAGGGAAGGGGGTAGCGGGACAGTCTTGGTACCCGTAGGTACAGCGGTGGAACGGTGGTAGCTCACAATCCTCGAGCTCGGTGTTCGGACGGGTCAGACCGCGGCAGCGCCAGCAGGTCCCGAAGAGGTCGTAGGTGGCAACGGGCCGCGGCAGCGCCAGCAGGTCCCAACGATGATGAAGGTTACAACGGGCCGCGGCAGCGCCAGCAGGTCCCAACGAGGATGATGGTTACAACGGGCCGCGGCAGCGCCAGCAGGTCCCACGAGAACGAAGGTTGCAGAGGGCCGCGGCAGCGCCAGCAGGCAGGACAATAGTTCACAAGGCAGGGCTGCGGCAGCGCCGGCAGTCCGTCAAGGATGAGTTCGTCGCGGTGTCTCTCGACTCCAGGATACAACTGCCTTCCTGTTCTGGGGCTGCCTCAGTTATAGGTCTGGCACTCTTTGATGTCCGGACCCTCGCTCTTGGAGGTCGGGAGGTCCGGGATGAGGGAGTCTAGACACCCAGCAGGGGGGTGGAGCCAGCGCCCGAGGAGGCCGGGGGTGATCGGCACCTGGCGGGAGAGAGCCATCGACACGTCTTCCTCCCATTGACCTGCCAAGTGGTCCGTTCACCTCCTGGGTGGATGGTGGTGCCGGGATGTCGGGACCTGGCCAGGCCCGGGGTTGGGGTCGAGCTGAGGCCACGCGGCCTCGTGGCGCAGTGTCTAAGATGGCGGCTGGTCCGGGCAAGGGTGCTGACGGTGGCCCAGGCCAGGGACACAGGGATTCCCAGGAGCGGACGTCCCATGGGGGACGGGTTGGGGGTTGCTTCTGCGGGTAGTGCCTGGAAGGCCGGTACCAGGGCCCTGTTATGCGGGGAGGGAGCGAGCCCTTCATGGGGCCTGTCCAACATGCGTCCCCCCCAGCTGAAGGCGGGGAGAGTCACCCATCCTCTTGGGCACTTTCCTCGTCGAGGCGGAAAAAGCGGGACAGGCCGTCCGCGTTGGCGTGGTCTTGACCAGGGCGATGCTCTACAGTGAAGTCCATCCCCAGCAGGGAGATGGACCATCGCAATAGTTTGGGGTTCTCCCCCCGCATTTGCATGAGCCATTGCAGGGGCCGATGATCTGTTTGTACCCGGAAGTGGGTTCCGAAGAGGTAAGGCCGGAGCTTCTTGAGGGCCCATACTACTGCGAAGGCCTCTCGCTCAATGGTGCTCCAGCGCTGTTCTCGGGGCAGTAGGCGTCTGCTGATGAAGGCCACTGGTTGGTCGACTCCTTCGGGGTTCAGTTGGGAGAGGACGGCCCCAATACCATGGTCGGAGGCATCGGTCTGAACGATGAACTCGCGGCTGTAGTCGGGGGCCTGGAGCACAGGAGCGGTGCACATGGCGGCCTTCAGCTTCTCGAAGGCCGCTTGACAGTCGGGAGTCCAGTTGACTCTTTTTGGGTGGTTCTTAGACGTGAGTTCCGTGAGGGGCCCCACAATGCTGCCATAGTCCTTCACGAACCGCCGGTAGTATCCGGTGAGCCCCAGGAAGGCTCGGACCTCGGCTTGTGTTTCGGGGGTTGCCAGGACTGAATGGCAGCTACCTTGAGTTGGAGGGGGGCCACCAGACCGCTCCCCACTTGGTGTCCGAGGTAGGTCACGGACCCCTGGCCGATTTGGCACTTGCTGGCCTTTATGGTGAGGCCGGCCTGTTGGAGGGCCTGCAGGACCTCTCGGAGGTGGTGGAGGTGGTCTGCCCAGTGGCGGCGGTATACCGCGATGTCATCCAGGTAAGCGGTGCTGAATTCCTCGAGGCCCGCCAATACCTGGTTCACCAGTCTTTGAAAAGTGGCGGGAGCGTTCTTCATGCCGAATGGCATCACTCTGAAATGGTAGTGCCCATCCGGGGTGGAGAAAGCGGAACGTTCTTGGGCCCTGGGGGTGAGGCCGATCTGCCAGTAGCCCGCTGTTAGGTCGAAGATGCTTAGGTAGCGGGCTGCCCCCATGCGGTCGACTAGTTCATCTGCTCGGGGGATAGGGTGAGCGTCGGTTCGGGTGACCGCGTTCAGACCCCGATAGTCGATGCAGAATCGGAGCTCAGGTGTGGTGCCCGGGGCCGCGGCCTTGGGGACCAGGACGACCGGGCTGGCCCAGGGACTGTCCGAAGGTTCGATGACCCCGAGGGCGAGCATCTTGGAGACTTCTTCTTGGATGCATGTACGTACCCGATCCGGTACTCGGTACGCCCGGTGTCGGACAGGAGGACTGTCCCCAGTGTCCACGTCGTGCAGGCACCAGGAGGTGACTCCGGGTGCGAGGGAGAACAGGTTTGCGAACGGCAGTAGGAGGGCCCGACAATCTTGACGCTGCTCTGGGGTCAGGGCCTCGGAGAGTCGGACCCCGTCCACTGAACCATCTCTTTCACGGGTCCTCAGTAGGTCAGGGAGGGGCTCGGAGTCTCCTTCCGCGCCACTGTCGGTAGCCATCAGCAGGCTGAGCTCTGAGCGCACGAAGTGGGGTTTGAGTCTGTTGGCGTGGAGAACCCGGAGGGGGTTCCGGGGGGACTCCAGGTCGACGAGATAGGTGACGGGACTCTTGCGCTCGATCACCTTGAAGGGCCCTGTCCATTTGTCCTGCAAGGCACACGGTTCGATGGGGGACATCACCCATACCTGCTGACCCGGTTCAAACTCGATGGAGGAGGCATGTTGATCGTACCACTTCTTCATGTCCTCTTGACTGGCCTCAAGATTGGCTTTGGCGATCTCCCTGAATTTCCGGGTCTGATTGCGGAGGGTCAGGAGGTACTTGTAGACGTCTGGAGGGGCTTTTAGGGGGGCCATTTCCCATTCCTCCTTCACGAGGCTGAGAGGCCCGTGAACGGGGTGTCCGTACAGGAGTTCGAAAGGGCTGAAGCCGAGGGACTTCTGGGGGACTTCTCGGTAGGCGAAGAGGAGGCACGGTAGTAGCACGTCCCACTGGCGGCGTAGGGGTTCTTTAAGCCCCATGATCATCCCCTTGAGAGTGCGGTTGAACCGCTCAACCAGTCCGTTTCCCTGGGGGTGATAGGGGGTTGTGAATCGGTAAGTGACCCCGCACTGCTGCCAGAGGGATTTCATATACTTTGAAATAAAGTTCGTACCCCTGTCGCTGACGACTTCCTGGGGGAAGCCCACTCAAGAAAAGATCCCCATTAAGGCTCGACCCACTACTGGGGCTGTTATAGTACGAAGGGGGACCGCTTCAGGATAGCGGGTGGCGTGGTCCACCAGGACCAGGATGAAGCGATGCCCTTGTGCTGTTAGGGGGTCCAGGGGCCCCACAATGTCTATTCCCACCCTTTCGAACGGGGTGGTCACCACGGGGAAGGGTTGTAGGGGTGCCTTGAGTTTGCGGCCGCTCTTCCCGCTGGCCTGGCAGGTCGGGCAGGACCGGCAGTGGTTGGAGACGTCATTCCTCATTTTGGGCCAAAAAAAGTGAGTCACCAGGCGGTGGTAGGTTTTGTCTTGCCCCAGGTGCCCAGCCAGGGGGACATCATGGGCCAAGTTCAACAGGAAGTCTCTGAAGTGGAGGGGCACCACCAGCACTCGACCGGCCCCCAGCTCTGCGATTTTCTGCTCGCTGTACAAGAGATCATTGTCCCAATAAACCCAGTGGGCCCCGGTGGCGTCTCCTTGGCCCTGGGCGAGCGCTTGCTGTCGCAGTCCCTCGAGGGAGGGACAGGTCTTTTGCTCCTGCCGGAATTGTTCTTGGGTGGGCCCCCCTTCTTGACGCCACTGAGCCAGGTCGGGAAGTTCGGGGGGCTGTGCGGACCCCTCTGGGGTTGGTTCCGGGTGGTCGGTATGGATGGAGTCGTCTTCGGGAGCGATCGGGGGAGGAGGTGCTGACCATTCGGGTTCTTCCGGTCTAGGGATGGTGCGGGTGGCCATGGACCGGGTGGTCACGCACGCCCAGTCCGGGAGGCCCAACATCCCCAGATGCTCTCTTCTTTCAACAGCTGCCCATGGGGAGCTCTCGAGATCGTTCCCCAGGAGGCAGTCCACGGGGGCATCCTCGCGGACAGTTACTTTTAGCATGCCGGACACTCCTCCCCATTCGAAGGGGACGCAGGCCATCCGACACAGGCTCTCCGAATTGTCTGCCGATCGGACGGGGCAAAGAACGTTTGGCAGGATTTGTTCTGGGGTCACCAGGTGACAGCGGACGGCCGTCACACTGGCCCCGGTGTCACGCAGGGCTTCGGCCTTGCGCCCATTGATGCTCACCCATTGGCTGTACTTCCGAGTGTTGGCTGGCAGGGGAGTCCGCGGGACCATGTCTCTTCCCCCTAGGCAGGCCAGGGTCATGGCGGCAGGTTCCCACTCGAACTGTTCCGACTCGTATGCTTCAGTGTCTTCGGAGACTTGTTCTTCTCCTAGGACGGCGGCCGCCACCTGGCGGGGCCCGGGAGCCGGGTTCTTCGGGCAGGTCGGGTCACTGGCGTAGTGGCCGATTCGCTGGCATCGGTGACACGTAACGTTGGCTCGGAACCCCGGTCGCATCGGGGGGTTTCCCCGGCCGGCTGGGGGCGGGGTGGTGTTAGCGGGAGTGACCGGGACAGCGTCTCTGCCCCGGCCCGGTCCTCCTCCTCCTCGGGGACGATGATAACCTTGGTTGGATCTGTTCTGCTCACTCGGCCCACTCCGGGCCACTCGGGTGCTCTCCCACCGGTCCGCCTCGGTGGCGAGCTGCCGTGGTTCAGTCAATTTACTGTCGAGGAGGTGCTGCCTGAGCTCGACGAAACAGTTGTTGGAGAGGTGCTCCCACACAATGAGATTGAAGAGTTGTTCGTAGGTGGTTACGTTGTTACCCTTGATCCACCCCTCGAAGGCTCGGCTGAAATAGTTTACGTACTCCAACCAAGTTGTACCTGGGATCCGGGTGCAGTTGCGGAACCTCTGGCGGTACATTTCGGGCGTAAGCCCATATCGGCTGAGGAGGGCGGCCTTCATGTGGTCGTAGGACGTCATTTGATGGTCCGGAAGCTGCAGCAGGGCATCACGGCCCTCATTGACGAATCTTCCCCATAGCCCAGCTCCCCAGTCACTTCGAGCGATCCGGTGGGCCGTCATGGCAATCTCGTAGGCCTTGAACCACTGCTGTATGTCGTCATTCCGGTGGTATTCTCGGACCACATCCTTGGGGATGTGGACCTTCTGTTCGGTAGTACCCGGGGAGCGCGGTGGCTCGGGCACCCCTAGGTTTGTGTTCAGTTTGCGTATTTCTATCTCGGCTAGTTTGCACTCGTGTTCGTATGCCAGTCTTTTTTCTTCGAGATCCCTCTGTCTCTGTTTTTCCTCCCGCTCTTCTCTGAGCCGTAAGTGTTCTAAGTTTATTTTCTGTTCTGCCAGCTTCAATTCTCCGTCTAATTTGAGCCGTGCCAAGTCTAGCTCGTGTAGTCTATTTTTTTCCCGTTCCTGGATCTCTTCTCGGGAGGGACCTGTTCTCCGTTCTTCCGTCAGGGTGGTGTTGACTTCCGGGGCTTCGAGGTCCCGGGGTGTGGCGGTATTCGTCTCTGTCCAGGCCTCTAGGGCGTTTTTGAAGTCTTCTTTTGTGCTTAGCCCGGTGGTAGCAATGCCTAAGTCCATGCAAAATTGTTTTAGCTCTCGGTGGCTGTATTTCTCCAGTTTTTCCATCTGGAACTTCTCTGCCGATCCGCTCTCTTTGGTCGTCATTGTGGTTTAGTCGTAGGGTGAGTTACTATCTGTACGGTACGCGTTGGTTCGGATCGCGCCGCTGGCCACCAATGTTAGACGGGGACCTGGAGGGTCGGCCGAGCACAAGGGGAGAGGCCTCCGGTGAGGGCCGTCTCCAGCGATCGTACAGACAAGTAACTTCCCCCCCCCCACAGATGGACACCACACGAAGATCAGATTCACACCTTTTATAGGCAGTTCTTGAAGTAAGGTCGTACGATACAATGAGATCAGGACACGATGATCCTCTCAATTCTAGTCTCTATTAGGGAAGGGGGTAGCGGGACAGTCTTGGTACCCGTAGGTACAGCGGTGGAACGGTGGTAGCTCACAATCCTCGAGCTCGGTGTTCGGACGGGTCAGACCGCGGCAGCGCCAGCAGGTCCCGAAGAGGTCGTAGGTGGCAACGGGCCGCGGCAGCGCCAGCAGGTCCCAACGAGGATGAAGGTTACAACGGGCCGCGGCAGCGCCAGCAGGTCCCAACGAGGATGATGGTTACAACGGGCCGTGGCAGCGCCAGCAGGTCCCACGAGGATGAAGGGTTACAACGGGCCGCGGCAGCGCCAGCAGGTCCCACGAGAACGAAGGTTGGAGAGGGCCGCGGCAGCGCCAGCAGGCAGGACAATAGTTCACAAGGCAGGGCTGCGGCAGCGCCGGCAGTCCGTCAAGGATGAGTTCGTCGCGGTGTCTCTCGACTCCAGGATACAACTGCATTCCTGTTCTGGGGCTGCCTCAGTTATAGGTCTGGCACTCTTTGATGTCCGGACCCTCGCTCTTGGAGGTCGGGAGGTCCGGGATGAGGGAGTCCAGACACCCAGCAGGGGGGTGGAGCCAGCGCCCGAGGAGGCCGGGGGTGATCGGCACCTGGCGGGAGAGAGCCATCGACACATCTTCCTCCCATTGACCTGCCAAGTGGTCCGTTCACCTCCTGGGTGGATGGTGGTGCCGGGATGTCGGGACCTGGCCAGGCCCGGGGTTGGGGTCGAGCTGAGGCCACGCGCCCTCGTGGCGCAGTGTCTAAGATGGCGGCTGGTCCGGGCAAGGGTGCTGACGGTGGCCCAGGCCAGGGACACAGGGATTCCCAGGAGCGGACGTCCCATGGGGGACGGGTTGGGGTTGCTTCTGCGGGTAGTGCCTGGAAGGCCGGTACCAGGGCCCTGTTATGCGGGGAGGGAGCGAGCCCTTCATGGGGCCTGTCCAACACTATGCACTCTGCACTCTGCACTCCCTATGCACTCTGCACTCCCTATGCACTCTGCACTCCCTATGCACTCTGCACTGCCTATGCACTCTGCACTCCCTATGCACTCTGCACTCCCTATGCACTCTGCACTCCCTATGCACTCTGCACTCTGCACTCCCTATGCACTCTGCACTCCCCATGCACTCTGCACTCCCTATGCACTCTGCACTCTGCACTCCCTATGCACTCTGCACTCCCTATGCACTCTGCACTCCCTATGCACTCTGCACTCCCTATGCACTCTGCACTCCCTATGCACTCTGCCCTCCCTATGCACTCCGCCCTCCCTATGCACTCTGCACTCCCTATGCACTCTGCACTCTGCACTCCGTATGCACTCTGCACTCTGCACTCCCTATGCACTCTGCACTCCCTATGCACTCTGCACTCCCTATGCACTCTGCACTCCCTATGCACTCTGCACTTCCTATGCACTCTGCACTCTGCACTCCCTATGCACTCTGCACTCCCTATGCACTCTGCACTCTGCACTCCCTATGCACTCTGCACTCCCTATGCACTCTGCACTCTGCACTCCCTATGCACTCTGCACCCCCTATGCACTCTGCACTCCCTATGCACTCTGCACTCCCTATGCACTCTGCACTCTGCACTCCCTATGCACTATGCACTCCCTATGCACTCTGCACTCCATATGCACTCTGCACTCCCTATGCACTCTGCACTCTGCACTCCCTATGCACTCTGCACTCCCTATGCACTCTGCACTCCCTATGCACTCCCTATGCACTCTGCACTCCCTATGCACTCTGCACTCTGCACTCCCTATGCACTCTGCACTCCCTATGCACTCTGCACTCTGCACTCCCTATGCACTCTGCACTCCCTATGCACTCTGCCCTCCCTATGCACTCTGCACTCCCTATGCACTCTGCACTCCCTATGCACTCTGCACTCCCTATGCACTCTGCACTCCATATGCACTCGGCACTCTGCACTCCCTATGCACTCTGCACTCCCTATGCACTCTGCACTCCCTATGCACTCTGTACTCTTCACTCCCTATGCACTCTGCACTCTGCACTCCCTATGCACTCCCTATGCACTCTGCACTCCATATGCACTCTGCACTCCCTCTGCATTCCCTATGTACTCTGCCCTCCCTATGCACTCTGCCCTCCCTATGCACTCTGCACTCCCTATGCACTCTGCACTCCGTATGCACTCTGCACTCTGCACTCCCTATGCACTCTGCACTCCCTATGCACTCTGCACTCCCTATGCACTCTGCACTCTGCCCTCCCTATGCCCCCACTCGGCAACTTATGATCCAAGCTACCGTCATCTCCAGGCTGGATTATGCTAGTTCTTTGCTGGCCGGGTTGAACGTGGCTGAGATCGGGCGCCTGCAACGGATCCAGAATGCAGCAGCGAGAGCGGTGGTAGGCCTTCCAAGATTCTGTCCTACCTCCAGCACCATACGAGCGCTGCATTGGCTCCCGGTGGCGCAGCGGATTCAGTTTAAGGTCCTCTGCGTCGCCTATAAGATCTTGAAGGGGTCCCCGGCAACGATCCTTACGACCCTCATGGCCAACTACATCCCAGCACGACCCTTAAGATCGGCAGACCTCGAATTGGCCGTGGTACCGCGCTTTAAGCGAGCCAGGGCCGGTGGACGCTCATTTCGAGTGCGGGCCGCTGCTTTGTGGAACTCCTTACCCCCGGCAATTCGCGCTATGAGCGATTTGCTTTCTTTTCGTCGCGCCGTGAAAACATTTTTATTCCCTTAGTCATTTTGCTTGTGCTGTTTTTATTTAGTTGTGTTGTGTAGCTGCCTTGTCGGGCGCCAGGACGCTCCTTAGCTGGATCATCTGTGCGCCTAATAAAAACCACATAACATAACATAACATAACTCTGCACTCCCTATGCTCTCTGCTCTCTGCACTCCCTATGCACTCTGCACTCCCTATGCACTCTGCACTCTGCACTCCCTATGCACTCTGCACTCTGCCCTCCCTATGCACTCTGCACTCTGCACTCCCTATGCACTCTGCACTCTGCACTCCCTATGCACTCTGCACTCTGCACTCCCTATGCACTCTGTACTCCCTATGCACTCTGCACTCCCTATGCACTCTGCACTCCCTATGCACTCTGCACTCCCTATGCACCCTGCACTCTGCACTCCCTATGCACTCTGCACTCTGCACTCCCTATGCACTCTGCACTCTGCACTCCCTATGCACTCTGCACTCCCTATGCACTCTGCACTCCCTATGCACTCTGCACTCCATATGCACTCTGCACTCCCTATGCACTCTGCACTCCCTATGCACTCTGCACTCCCTATGCACTCTGCACTCCCTATGCACTCTGCACTCTGCACTCCCTATGCACTCTGCACTCCCTATGCACTCTGCACTCTGCACTCCCTATGTACTCTGCACTCCCTATGCACTCTGCACTCCCTATGCACTCTGAACTCCCTATGCACTCTGCAATCCCTATGCACTCTGCACTCCCTATGCACTCTGCACTCCCTATGCACTCTGCACTCCCTATGCACTCTGCACTCTGCACTCCCTATGCACTCTGCACTCCCTATGCACTCTGCCCTCCCTATGCACTCTGCCCTCCCTATGCACTCTGCCCTCCCTATGCACTCTGCACTCCCTATGCACTCTACACTCTGCACTCCGTATGCACTCTGCACTCCCTATGCACTCTGCACTCTGCACTCCCTATGCACTCTGCACTCCCTATGCACTCTGCACTCCCTATGCACTCTGCACTCCCTATGCACTCTGCACTCTGCACTCCCTATGCACTCTGCACTCTGCACTCCCTATGCACTCTGCACTCCCTATGCACTCTGCACTCTGCACTCCCTATGCACTCTGCACTCCCTATGCACTCTGCACTCTGCACTCCCTATGCACTCTGCACTCCCTATTCACTCTGCACTCCCTATGCACTCTGCACTCCCTATGCACTCTGCACTCCCTATGCACTCTGCACTCTGCACTCCCTATGCACTCTGCACTCTGCACTCCCTATGCACTCTGCACTCCCTATGCACTCTGCACTCTGCACTCCCTATTCACTCTGCACTCTGCACTCCCTATGCACTCTGCACTCCCTATGCACTCTGCACTTCCTATGCACTCCCTATGCACTCTGCATTTCCTATGCACTCTGCACTCTGCACTCCCTATTCACTCTGCACTCCCTATGCACCCTGCACTCTGCACTTCCTATGCACTCTGCACTCCCTATGCACTCTGCACTCCCTATGCACTCAGCACTCCCTATGCACTCTGCACTTTGCACTCCCTATGCACTCTGCACTCCCTATGCACTCTGCACTCTGCACTCCCTATGAACTCTGCACTCCCTATGCACTCTGCACTCCCTATGCACTCTGCACTCCCTATGCACTCTGCACTCCCTATGCACTCTGCCCTCTGTTAGACGGGGACCTGGAGGGTCGGCCGTGCACAAGGGGAGAGGCCTCCAGTGAGGGCCGTCTCCAGCGATCGTACAGACAAGTAACTTCCCCCCCACAGATGGACACCACACGAAGGTCAGCTTAACACCTTTTATAGGCAATTCTTTGAGTAAGGTAGTACGATACAAGGAGATTAGGACACGATGATCCTCTCAATTCTAGTCTCTAGTAGGGGAAGGGGGTAGCGGGACAGTCTTGGTACCTACAGGCACTGAGGTGAAACGGTGGTAGCTCACAATCCTCGAGCTCGGCGTTCGGACGGGTCAGACCGCGGCAGCGCCAGCAGGTCCCGAAGAGGTCGTAGGTGGCAACGGGCCGCGGCAGCGCCAGCAGGTCCCGAAGAGGTCGTAGGTGGCAACGGGCCGCGGCAGCGCCAGCAGGTCCTGAAGAGGTCGTAGGTGGCAACAGGCCGCGGCAGCGCCAGCAGGTCCCAACGAGGATGACGGTTACAACGGGCCGCGGCAGCGCCAGCAGGACCCACGAGGATGAAGGTTGCAGAAGGCCGCGGCGGCGCCAGCAGGCAGGACAATAGTTCACAAGGCAGGGCTGCGGCAGCGCCAGCAGTCCGTCAAGGATGAGTTCTTCTCGGTGTCTCTCGACTCCAGGATACAACTGCCTTCCTGCTCTGGGGCTGCCTCAGTTATAGGTCTGGCGCCCTTTGATGTCCGGACCCTCGTACTGGGAGGTCGGGAGGTCCGGGATGAGGGAGTCCAGACACCCAGCAGGGGGGTGGAGCCAGCACCCGGGGAGGCTGGGGGCGATCGGCACCTGGCGGGGGAGAGCCATCGACACTTCTTTCTCCCATCAGCCTGCCAAGTGGTCCGTTCACCTCCTGGATGGATGGTGGTGCCGGGATGGCGGGCCTGGCCGGGCCCAGGGTTGGGGTCGAGCTGAGGCCACGCGGCCGCGTGGTGCAGTGTCCAAGATGGCGGCTGGGCCGGGCAATGGGGCTGCCGGGGGCCCGGGCCCGTGACACAGAGATATCCGGGGGCAGGCGTCCCGGAGGGGACGGGTTGTGGGTTGCTTCTGCGGGTAGGCCCCGGAGAGCCGGTGTCTGGGCTCTGTCATGCGGGGAGGGAGCGAGCCCTTCGTGGGGCCTGTCCAACATGCGTCCCCCCCAGCTGAAGGCGGGGAGAGTCACCCATCCTCTTGGGGACTCTCCTCGTCGAGGCGGAAAAAGCGGGACAGGCCATCCGCGTTGGCGTGGTCTTGGCCAGGGCGATGCTCCACAGTGAAGTCCATCCCCTGCAGGGAGATGGATCATCGCAATAGTTTGGGGTTCTCCCCCCGCATTTGCATTAGCCATTGCAGGGGCCGATGATCTGTTTGTACCCGGAAGTGGGTTCCGAAGAGGTAAGGCCGGAGCTTCTTGAGGGCCCATACTACTGCGAAGGCCTCTCGCTCAATGGTGCTCCAGCGCTGTTCTCGGGGCAGGAGGCGTCTGCTGATGAAGGCCACTGGTTGGTCGACTACCTCGGGGTTCAGTTGGGAGAGGACGGCCCCGATGCCATGGTCTGAGGCATCAGTCTGGACGATGAACTCACGGCTGTAGTCGGGGGCCTGGAGCACAGGAGCGGTGCACATGGCGGCCTTCAGCCTCTCGAAGGCCGCTTGACAGTCGGGGGTCCAGTTGACTGCTTTTGGGTTGGTCTTGGATGTGAGTTCCGTGAGGGGCCCCACAATGCTGCCATAGTCCTTTACGAACCGCCGATAGTATCCGGTGAGCCCCAAGAAGGCTCGGACCTCGGTTTGGGTTACGGGGGGGTGCCAGGACTGGATGGCAGCGATCTTGAGCTGGAGGGGGGCCACCAGACCGCTCCCCACTTGGTGTCCGAGGTAGGTCACGGACCCCTGGCCGATTTGGCACTTGCTGGCCTTGATTGTGAGGCCGGCCCGTTGGAGGGCCTGCAGGACCCCTCGGAGGTGGCGGAGGTGGTCTGACCAGTGGCGGCTATACACCGCGATGTCGTCCAGGTATGCGGCGCTGAACTCTTCGAGGCCCGCCAATACCTGGTTCACAAGTCGTTGAAACGTGGCTGGAGCGTTTTTCATGCCGAATGGCATCACTCTGAAATGGTAGTGTCCATCCGGGGTGGAGAAAGCGGATCGTTCTTGTGCCCTGGGGGTGAGGCCGATCTGCCAGTAGCCCGCCGTCAGGTCGAAGATGCTTAGGTAGCGGGCCGCCCCCATGCGGTCAACTAGTTCGTCGGCTCGGGGGATGGGGTGAGCGTCGGTTCGGGTGACAGCGTTCAGACCCCGATAGTCGACGCAGAACCGGAGCTCGGGTGTGGTGCCCGGGGCCGCAGCTTTGGGGACCAGTATAACCGGGCTGGCCCAGGGGCTGTCCGAGGGTTCGATGACTCCGAGGGCGAGCATCTTGGAGACCTCTTCTTGGATGCGGGTGCGTACCCGATCTGGTACCCGGTACGGCCGGTGTCGGATAGGAGGACTGTCGCCAGTGTCCACGTCGTGCAGGCACCAGGGGGTGACCCCGGGTGTGAGGGAGAATAGGCGTGCAAATTGCAGCAGGAGGGCCCGACAGTCTTGGCGCTGCTCCGGGGTCAGAGCCTCGGAGAGTTGGACCCCGTCCACTGAACCATCTTTTTCCCCGGCCCCCAGTAGGTCAGGGAGGGGCTCGGAGTCCTCTTCCGCCCCACTGTCTGTAGCCATCAGCAGGCTGAGCTCCGAACGCACGAAGTGGGGTTTGAGTCTGTTGGCGTGGAGGACCCGGAGGGGGTTCCGGGGGGATTCCATGTCGATGAGGTAGGTGACGGGGCTCTTACGCTCGATCACCTTGAAGGGCCCCGTCCATTTGTCCTGTAAGGCACAAGGTTCGATGGGGGACATCACCCATACCTGCTGGCCAGGCTCGAATTCGATGGAGTAGGCATGTTGATCGTACCACTTCTTCATGTCCTCCTGACTGGCTTCAAGATTGGCTTTGGCGAGCTCTCTGAATCGCCGGGTCTGATTACGGAGGGTCAGGAGGTACTTGGAGACGTCTGGAGGGGTCTTCAGGGGGGCCATTTCCCACTCTTCTTTAACGAGGCTGAGAGGCCCGCGAACAGGGTGTCCGTACAGGAGTTCGAAAGGGCTGAAGCCGAGGGACTTCTGGGGGACTTCTCGGTAGGCGAAGAGGAGGCACAGTAGTAGCACGTCCCACTGGCGGCGTAGGGGTTCTTCCAGCCCCATGATCATCCCCTTGAGAGTGCGGTTGAATCGCTCGACCAGTCCGTTTCCTTGCGGGTGATAGGGGGTCGTGAATTGGTAGGTGACTCCGCACTGTTGCCATAGGGATTTCATATATTTTGAAATAAAGTTCGTGCCCCTGTCACTGACGACCTCCCTGGGGAAGCCCACTCGAGAGAAGATCCCCATTAAGGCTCGACCTACCACTGGTGCTGTTACAGTTCGAAGGGGAACCGCCTCAGGATAGCGGGTGGCGTGGTCCACCAGGACCAGGATGAATCGATGCCCTTGTGCTGTTCGGGGGTCCAGGGGCCCCACAATGTCTATTCCCACCCTTTCGAACGGGGTGGTCACAACGGGGAATGGTTGCAGAGGTGCCTTGAGTTTGCGGCCGCTCTTCCCGCTGGCCTGGCAGGTCGGGCAGGACCGGCAGTGGGTGGAGACGTCATTTCTCATTTTCGGCCAGTAAAAGTGAGTCACCAGGCGGTTGTATGTTTTGTCTTGCCCCAAGTGTCCAGCCAGGGGGACATCATGGGCCAAGTTCAGAAGGAAGTCTCTGAAACGGAGGGGCACCACCAGCACTCGACTTGCCCCCAGCTCCGCTATTCTTTGTTCGCTGTACAGTAGGTCATTGTCCCAATAGATCCAGTGGGCCCCTGTGGTGTCTCCTGCGCTCTGGGCGAGCGCTTGCTGTCGCAGTCCCTCGAGGGAGGGACATGTCTTTTGCTCTTGCCGGAATTGTTCTTGGGTGGGCCCCCCTTCCTGACGCCACTGAGCCAGGTCCGGAAGGTCTTGGGGCTGAGCGGGCACTTCTTGGGATTGTTCCGGGTTGTCGGTAGGGATGGAGTCTCCCTCCGGAGCGATCGGGGGAGGAGGTGCTGGCCATGCGGGTTCTTCAGATCTAGGGATGGTGTCGGCGGCCATGGACCGGGTTGTTACGCACGCCCAGCCCGGGAGGCCTAACATCCCCAGGTGCTCTCTTCTTTCAACGGCTGCCCACGGGGAACTCTCGAGATCGTTCCCCAGGAGGCAGTCCACTGGGGCATCGTCGCGGACAGTCACTTTTAGCATCCCGGACACTCCTCCCCATTCGAAGGGGACGCAGGCCATCCGACACAGGCTCTCCGAATTGTCGGCCGATCGGACGGGGCAAAGAACATTTGGCAGGATTTGTTCTGGGGTCACCAGGTGACAACGGACGGCCGTCACACTGGCCCCTGTGTCACGCAGGGCTTCGGCCTTACGCCCATTTATGTTCACCCACTGGCTGTACTTCCTGGTGTTGGCTGGTAGGGGAGCCCGCGGGATCAGGTCTCTCCCCCCTAGGCAGGCCAGGGTCATGGCGGCAGGTTCCCACTCGGGCTGCTCCTGCTCGTACTCTTCAGATCCTTCGGAGACTTGCTCTTTTCCTAGGGCGGCGGCAGCCACCTGGCGGGGCCCGGGGGTCTGGTTCTTTGGGCAGGTCGGGTCACTGGCATAGTGGCCGACTCGCTGGCATCGATGACACGTAACGTTGGCTTGGAACCCCGGGCGCATCGGGGGGTTGCCCCGGCCGGCCGGGGGCGGGGTGTAGTTTGCGGGAGCGGCTGGGACGGCGTCTCTCCCCCGGCCTGGGCCTCCTCCTCCTCCTCGGGGACGATGATGACCCTGGTTGGTTCTGTTCTGCTCGTTGGGCCCACTTCGGGCCACTCGGGTGCTCTCCCATCGGTCAGCCTCGGTGGCGAGCTGCCGGGGGTCGGTCAATTTACTGTCGAGGAGGTGCTGCCTGAGCTCGACGAAGCAGTTGTTGGAGAGGTGCTCCCACACAATGAGGTTAAAGAGCTGTTCGTAGGTTGTTACGTTGCTACCCTTGATCCATCCCTCGAAGGCTCGGCTGAAATAGTTCACATATTCTATCCAGGTTGTACCCGGGATGCGGGTGCAGTTGCGGAACCTCTGGCGGTACATCTCGGGCGTCAGCCCATATCGACTGAGGAGGGCGGCCTTCATGTGGTCATAGGACGTCATTTGATGGTCCGGAAGCTGCAGCAGGGCATCACGGCCTTCATTGACGAACCTCCCCCATAGACCGGCTCCCCAGTCACTTCGAGTGATCCGGTGGGCAGTCATGGCGATCTCGTAGGCCTTGAACCACTGCTGTATGTCGTCGTTCCGAAAATATTCCCGGACCACATCTTTGGGGATGTGGACCTTCTGTTCGGTAGTACCTGGGGGGCGCGGTTGTTCGGGCACCCCTAGGTCTTTGTTCTGTTTGCGCATCTCTATCTCCGCTAGCTTGCACTCGTGTTCGTATGCCAGTCTTTTTTCTTTGAGTTCTCTCTGTCTCTGCTTCTCCTCTCGCTCTTCTTGGAGCCGTAAGTGTTCTAAGTTCATTTTTTTTTCTGCCAGTTTCAATTCTCCGTCTAATTTGAGCCGTACCAGCTCTAACTCGTGAAGTCTATTTTTCTCTCGTTCTCGGATCTCTTCCCGGGAGAGATCCGTTCTCCTTTCTTCTGTCAGAGTGGTGTTTGGTTCCGGGGCTTCGGCGGTATTCGTCTCTGCCCAGGATTCTAGGGCGTGTTTGAAGTCCTCTTTCGTGCTCATGTGGAAAAGTAAATTTTGCCATGTTCTGTGTCCCTACGTGTTCCCCATCCTATGTTGTATGTGCATGATTAATATGCATATGTATTCCCCATGATCGATTAAAGACGCAATTACAGTTGTGTCCATCTCTAGTATGCCAGTTCTCAGTTCTCGTGAAAGCTACGAGTATTAGGCCTATGTAAAGTTACGTTGCCACGTTTCTCAGTGTGCACGTTATTTCATTGAAAAGTCCCCGTTTCTAGGCCTCAAAAGGGCCCGGACACCAGATTCAGCTCCTGTCTCCTGAGCCCTCGCTGAGGAGCGATACAGCCCCCACCTGTATCCCTGACCCTTCACTTACTTCCTGCCTCACAGTGCCCGGCTCGGCCTGGCTCTGCCTGCCAGTCTGCCAAGAGTATGTTATGATTCTAGTTATCAGTCCAGCCCTCCTTCTCTGCATTCCTAAAGCTACTGAATCGCATCAATAGTTTCCGTCATCGTCTAGCCTTTACGTCTCCATGTAAGAGAAATACTGTATTAATGGTCATTTAATATTCTTCAACACGCACTACATGTAGATTAATGCATGCACCAGTCTTAGTGTCTGTTAGCCTTTACCCCGATAACTTTTGGATTCTATCAACATGTTCTCTAAACATCAGATACTAGATAGTGTTTAGGTACATGTCGCCCTGACTCCCCTGACTCCCCAGACTTCAGTCTCTGCTCCTAGCGCAGAAGTCATAGCCCCCAGCTTCTCCTAGTAACACGTCATTGTCAGTTTGCGCGCACCACTAGGTTAGAGGTTCCGGCTCCTTAGTGTTAGACGGACCGGGAGGGTCGGCCGAGGATAAGGGGAGAGGTCTCCGGGGAGATCCGTCTCCAGCAATCGTACAGACAAATAACTTCCCCCCCACTGACGTACACCACACAAGGATAAGGTTCAACGTTACTTTATAAGCAATTCTTTAAGTACGGTGAGGTGGCACAAGGAGGTCTGGACTCCGGGGTCCCCTCTATTCTAGTCTCTTGGTTGGGTAAGGGGGTAGCGGGACAGTCTCGTTACCACTCTGGGGGATGTGGTGGTAGATGAATTAGCTCACAATCCTCGAGCTCGGCGTTCTAGATGATCGGGCCGCGGCGGAGCCAGCAGGTCCCGGGATGGTTGAAGGTAGTGACGGTCCGCGGCGGAGCCAGCAGGTCCCGATGAAGATGGGTGCAGAGAGCCGCGGCAGCGCCAGCAGGCAGATCGGTAGTTCGCAAGGCAGGGCTACGGCAGCGCCAGTAGTCCGTCAAGGATGAGTTCTTCACTGCGTCTCTCGACTCCAGGATACAACTGCCTTCCTGCTCTGGAGCTGCGCCAGTTATAGGTCTGGCGCCCTTTGATGTCCGGACCCTCGCACTGGGAGGTCGGGAGGTCCGGGATGAGGGAGTCCAGACACCCAGCAGGGGGGTGGAGCCAGCGCCTGGGGGAGCTGGGGGCGATCGGCACCTGGCGGGGGAGAGCCATCGACACCTCTTTCTCCCATTGACCTGCCAAGTAGTCCGCTCACCTCCTGGGTGGATGGTGGTGCCGGGATGTCGGGGCCTGGCCAGGCCCAGGGTTAGGGTTGATCGGAGGCCACGCGGCCTCGTGGTGCCGTGTCCAAGATGGCGCCCAGGCCGGGCGAGAGGGCCGGTAGGGAATCGGGCCCATGATGTGGAGATGTTCAGGGGCAGGGGCCCTATAGGAGACGGGAAACGGGTTGTTGTTGCGTGTAACGCCTGAGGAGCGGGGCTCGGGCCTGGTCGTGCGGGGAGGGAGCAAGCCTTACACGTGGCCTGTCCAACATGCGTCCCCCCCAGCTGAAGGCGGGGAGAGTCACCCATCCTCTTGGGGACTCTCCTCGTCGAGGCGGAAAAAGCGTGACAGGCCATCTGCGTTGGCGTGGTCTTGCCCGGGTCGATGTTCCACAGTGAAGTCCATCCCCTGCAGGGAGATGGACCAACGTAGTAGTTTCGGGTTTTCCCCCCGCATCTGCATTAGCCATTGCAGGGGTCGATGATCGGTCTGGACCCGGAAGTGGGTGCCGAAGAGATAAGGCCGGAGCTTTTTGAGGGCCCACACCACGGCGAAGGCCTCCCTCTCGATGGTGCTCCAGCGTTGTTCTCGGGCCAGGAGCCGTCTGCCGATGAAAGCCACTGGCTGGTCAAGTCCTTCGGGGTTCAGCTGGGAAAGGACTGCCCCAACGCCATGGTCGGAGGCATCTGTTTGGACGATAAATTCCCGACTGTAGTCGGGGGCCTGGAGCACCGGGGCGGAGCACATGGCGGCCTTCAGCTTCTCGAAGGCCGCTTGACAGTCTGGGGTCCAGTTGACCTTCTTGGGTTGGTTTTTGGATGTGAGTTCCGTGAGGGGCCCTACAATGCTGCCATAGTCCCTCACGAACCGCCGGTAGTAGCCTGTGAGTCCCAAGAAGGCGCGGACCTCGGTCTGGGTGATGGGGGGCTGCCACGACTGGATGGCAGCGATCTTGAGTTGCAAAGGGGCCACCAGACCGCTTCCCACCTGGTGCCCGAGATAGGTCACGGACCCCTGGCCAATTTGGCATTTGCTGGCCTTGATCGTGAGGCCAGCTCGTTGGAGGGCCTGTAGCACCTCTCGGAGGTGGTGGAGGTGGTCGGACCAGTGGCGGCTGTACACAGCGATATCGTCCAGGTAGGCGGCGCTGAATTCTTCGAGTCCTGCCAGGACCTGGTTCACTAGCCGCTGAAATGTTGCTGGGGCATTCTTCATGCCGAATGGCATGACCTTGAAGTGATAGTGGCCATCAGGAGTGGAGAATGCAGATCGTTCTTGGGCCCGGGGTGTGAGACCGATCTGCCAGTAGCCCGCTGTCAGGTCGAAGATGCTGAGGTAGCGGGCAGCTCCCATGCGGTCGATTAGTTCATCTGCTCGGGGGATGGGGTGTGCGTCTGTTCTGGTGACCGCATTCAAGCCCCGGTAGTCGACGCAGAACCGAAGCTCCGGCGTGGCGCCGGGGGCGGCCGCTTTGGGGACCAGTACCACTGGGCTGGCCCAGGGGCTGTCTGAGGGCTCGATGACCCCGAGCGTGAGCATCTTGGCCACCTCCTCTTGGATGCAGGCCCGTACCCGATCTGGTACGCGGTAGGCCCGATGGCGGACAGGGGGACTGTCTCCAGTGTCCACGTCGTGTAAGCACCAGGGGGTGACCCCTGGGGTGAGGGAGAACAGGGTGGCGAACTGCAGCAGGAGGTCTCGGCAGCCTTGGCGCTGTTCCAGGGTGAGGGCCTCCGAGAGTCGGACCCCGTCCACGGAGCCGTCCTTCTCCCGAGACCGTAGGAGGTCAGGGAGGGGTTCGGAGTCCTCCTCGGTTCCATTGTCGGTTGCCATCAAGAGGCTGAGCTCTGAGCGTACAAAGTGGGGTTTAAGTCTATTAGCGTGGAGGACCCGGAGAGGGTTTCGTGAAGATTCCATATCGATGAGATAGGTGACAGGGCTCTTGCGCTCGATTACTTTGAAGGGCCCCGTCCATTTGTCTTGCAGGGCGCATGGTTCGGTGGGAGACATTACCCACACGTGTTGGCCGGGTTCAAATTCGATGGAGGATGCATTCTGATCGTACCACCTTTTCATGTCCTCCTGACTGGCCTCCAGGTTTGCTTTTGCCATCTCTCTGAACCGTCTGGTCTGGTTGCGGAGGGTTAGGAGGTACTTGAAAACATCTGGAGGGTTCTTTAGAGGGGGCATTTCCCAGCCCTCTTTGACTAGGCTGAGCGGCCCCCGCACCGGGTGCCCATACAAGAGTTCGAACGGGCTGAAGCAGAGGGACTTCTGGGGGACTTCTCGGTAGGCAAAGAGAAGGCACGGTAGTAGCACATCCCACTGGCGACGGAGGGGCTCTTCCAACCCCCCAATCATCCCTTTGAGCGTGCGGTTGAACCGCTCAACCAGTCCGTTTCCTTGAGGGTGATAGGGGGTCGTGAATCGGTAGGTGACCCCACACTGTTGCCAGAGGGACTTCATGTATTTTGAAATAAAGTTTGTGCCCCGGTCGCTGACGACTTCTCGGGGGAAGCCCACCCGGGAGAAGATCCCCATCAAGGCCCGGCCGACTACCGGGGCTGTCACAGTTCGCAGGGGAACAGCCTCGGGGTAGCGGGTGGCGTGGTCCACCAGTACTAGGATGAACCGATGTCCTTGTGCTGTACGGGGGTCCAGGGGTCCCACAATGTCTATCCCCACCCTCTCGAACGGGGTGGTGACCACTGGAAAAGGTTGCAGAGGTGCTTTAAGCTTGCGGCCGCTCTTCCCGCTGGCCTGGCACGTGGGGCAAGATCGGCAGTGTTGGAGTACGTCGTTCCTCATCTTGGGCCAGAAAAAGTGGGTCACCAGGCGACTGTAGGTTTTATCCTGACCCAGGTGGCCAGCCAGGGGGACATCGTGGGCCATTTTTAGCAAGAAGTCTCTAAAGCGGAGGGGCACCACTAGTACTCGACTGGCCCCTAACTCTGCGATTCTCTGTTCGCTGTACAACAGGTCATTGTCCCAATAGACCCAATGGGTTCCGGAGGTATCCCCTGCACTCTGGGCGAGGGCTTGTTGGCGGAGTCCCTCGAGGGAGGGACAGGTCTTCTGCTCGTGGCGAAACTGTTCTTGGGTGGGCCCCCCCTCCTGACGCCACTGATCCAGGCCGGGAAGGTCCTGAGGCTGAACGAGCCCCTCGGGAGTTTGTTCTGGGGTGACGGCACGGTCGGTGTCTGGAGCGACCGGGGGAGGAGGTGCCGGCCATTCAGGTTCTTCGGGTCGGGGGATGGCACGGGCAGCCATGGACCGGGTGGTTACGCACGCCCAATCCGGGATGCCCAACATCCCTAGGTGCTCTCTCCTCTCTACGGCGGCCCACGGGGAACTCTCAAGATCATTTCCCAGGAGACAGTCTACGGGGGCATCATCTCGGACCGTCACTTCCAACATGCCGGAGACTCCTCCCCACTCGAAGGGGACGCAAGCCATCCGACATAGACTCTCCGAATTGTCGGCTGAACGGACAGGGCAGAGGACGTTCGGCAGAATCTGTTCTGGGGTCACCAGGTGACATCGGACGGCCGTTACACTGGCCCCGGTGTCACGTAGGGCTTCGGCCCGGCGTCCATTAATGTTCACCCATTGACTGTACTTCCGGGTGTTGGCGGGTAGGGGGACCCGCGGGACCATGTCTCTTCCCCCTAGGCACGCTAGAACCATGGCGGCTGGTTCCCATTCCTGGCGTTCTTGCTCACATTCCTCATGTTCTTCGTAGATTTGTTCTTACCCAAGGGCGGCGGCAGCCATCTGGCGGGGTCTCGGAGTCTGGCTCTGTGGACAATTCGGGTCGTTGGCGTAGTGGCCGTCTCGCTGGCATCGGTGACACGTGACATTGGCTCTGTATCCCGGCCGCGCCGGGGTGTTGCCCCGGTTGGCCGGGGGTGGGGTGCTGGTAGCGGGAGCGGCCGGGGCGTTGTCTCTCCCTCGTCCCTGGCCCCCTCCTCCTCCTCGGGGACGGTGCTGACCGTGGTTGTTCCGGTTCTGTTCATGGGGCCCAGTTCGGCCCACTCGGGTAATTTCCCACCGGTCAGCCTCGGCGGCAAGCTGTCGTGGATCAGTTAATTTACTGTCGAGGAGGTGCTGCCTGAGCTCGACGAAGCAGTTGTTCGATAGATGCTCCCATACCATGAGATTGAAGAGTTGCTCGTAAGTCGTTACGTTGCTTCCCTTGATCCACCCCTCGAAGGCCCGGCTGAAATAGTTCACGTATTCCACCCAAGTTGTGCCCGGGATCCGAGTGCAGTTTCGGAACCTCTGGCGGTACATTTCGGGTGTGAGCCCATAGCGGGTGAGGAGGGTAGCTTTCATGTGGTCATAGGAGGTCATCAGATGGTCTGGGAGCTGTAGCAGGGCATCGCGGCCCTCATTGACGAACCTCCCCCATAGACCGGCTCCCCAGTCGCTTCGATCGATCCGGTGGGAGGTCATAGCGATCTCGTAGGCCTTGAACCATTGCTGTATGTCGTCCTCTCGGAAATATTCTCGAAGGACATCCTTGGGGATGTGTACCTTCCTTTCTGTCACCCCCGGGGGGCGCGGTTGCTCGGGCACTCCTAATTCTTTGTTCTGCTTGCGTAAGTCTATCTCAGCTAGTTTGCGTTCGTGTTCGTACGCCAGTCTCTTCTCTTCAAGCTCTCTTTGTCTCTGTTTCTCTTCCCGTTCTTCTCGGAGCCGCAGATGTTCCAGATTTAGTTTTTGTTCGGCTAATTTGAGTTCGCCATCCATTTTGAGCCGGGCCATCTCTAGCTCATGTAGTCGGTTTCTTTCTCGTTCTTGGATCTCATCTTGCGAGAGACCCGTTCTTCGCTCCTCGGGAGCCGTGGTGTCTTTCTCTGCTGTTGCGAGATTTTGGTCCGGGGGTCTGACGGCCCCGGTTTCTGCCCATGACTCAATGGCGTGCTTGAAATCGTCTTTAGTATTCAGACCGGTGGTAGCGATACCTAGTTCAATGCAGAATTGTTTCAACTCACGATGGCTGTATTCTTCCAATTTCTCCATCTGGAATTTTTCGGTGGATCCGCTTTCTTTGGTTGACATTGTGGTTTTGTCGTGGGGTGAGCTACTCTCTGTACGATTACGCGTTGATTCGGATCCCGTCGCTGGCCACCAATGTTAGACGGACCGGGAGGGTCGGCCGAGGATAAGGGGAGAGGTCTCCGGGGAGATCCGTCTCCAGCAATCGTACACACAAATAACTTCCCCCCCACTGACGTACACCACACAAGGATAAGGTTCAACGTTACTTTATAAGCAATTCTTTAAGTACGGTGAGGTGGTACAAGGAGGTCTGGACTCCGGGGTCCCCTCTATTCTAGTCTCTTGGTTGGGTAAGGGGGTAGCGGGACAGTCTCGTTACCACTCTGGGGGATGTGGTGGTAGATGAATTAGCTCACAATCCTCGAGCTCGGCGTTCTAGATGATCGGGCCGCGGCGGAGCCAGCAGGTCCCGGGATGGTTGAAGGTAGTGACGGTCCGCGGCGGAGCCAGCAGGTCCCGATGAAGATGGGTGCAGAGAGCCGCGGCAGCGCCAGCAGGCAGATCGGTAGTTCGCAAGGCAGGGCTACGGCAGCGCCAGTAGTCCGTCAAGGATGAGTTCTTCACTGCGTCTCTCGACTCCAGGATACAACTGCCTTCCTGCTCTGGAGCTGCGCCAGTTATAGGTCTGGCGCCCTTTGATGTCCGGACCCTCGCACTGGGAGGTCGGGAGGTCCGGGATGAGGGAGTCCAGACACCCAGCAGGGGGGTGGAGCCAGCGCCTGGGGGAGCTGGGGGCGATCGGCACCTGGTGGGGGAGAGCCATCGACACCTCTTTCTCCCATTGACCTGCCAAGTAGTCCGCTCACCTCCTGGGTGGATGGTGGTGCCGGGATGTCGGGGCCTTGCCAGGCCCAGGGTTAGGGTTGATCGGAGGCCACGCGGCCTCGTGGTGCCGTGTCCAAGATGGCGCCCAGGCCGGGCGAGAGGGCCGGTAGGGAATCGGGCCCACGATGTGGAGATGTTCAGGGGCAGGGGCCCTATAGGAGACGGGAAACGGGTTGTTGTTGCGTGTAACGCCTGAGGAGCGGGGCTCGCGCCTGGTCGTGCGGGGAGGGAGCAAGCCTTACACGTGGCCTGTCCAACACTTAGGTAGCCCCCTCCATGTTTCCGCCCCATTTATGACATATTCTGTTACGTTTACATCACATGTCTATGTTCACGCCTCTTGTTACACCTACTTTCACCCTTATCTTTCGCGACTGCTATTGACCACACCCACTGCTCCGCCTATTGTATGTACTGTAATGCAATTGTTTTAGTATATATGCTTGTGCACTGTTATTAAAAGTTACGCCGCCGATACGCTGATTCCGATCCTGCCCCCGGCAGCGCTGCCATCCTAGTCCTGTGCAGGTTGTCCTGTTCCTGTCCTTATGCTGTATTAAACCTGCAAACTCCTACTACCTCGAATCTTGACTCTTATTTATTGAGCTATCTGTTATTACTATATCCAGTCAAAAATAGATCCGGTATTATTTATTTATATACCACATAATGGCGCCCGAATAGGGACTTGCCCTTTCCCCACGCGCCGGTGAAGCCACGTATGCCCCCTGACCCTCTGCAGCCGTGACGGAACTCTTCTGCGCACCGGCAGATATTTCTGCTTCAAGTATCCCTCAGGCCCACGGAGGAGACGGAGGTTGCGGTCCAGCGTCCAGACGAGGCGGTGGAGGAACGCGGCGAGTCCCGACCAGAGCCCAAGCCGAGAGTCCAAGGTCCGAGGTATCCGGAGGCCCACCCGTAACTGAAGTCCGAAGTTCGTCCGTCCGGCGTCGAAGCAGTCCAGTCCAGTCCGAGGCCTTCCGTTCTTGCTGCCCGGTGAGTACCGTTGCTGGGGTAGTATCTAGACAGGGTCAATCTAATTGACTCTGGTCCGTGGGTTTGGTGGTACACAGACCCAATACGAAGTGTCCACTCCGGTGGATGCGGGTCCTGACGTGTCTCTTTATGAGACCGGTAAGTTCGTACTGTTTTAGCAGTGCATCTAGTTTCTGTTCTAGTCAGTTCTGTTCTCGAGAAAATTCATGTATTCTGTTTTCAGTATTCCAGGTAGTATTTTGTCAAGACTATTATTTTGAAAATGTCATTCATGTATTTTAATGTCGTGGAATGAAAGTGGTGTAATTATCGTGTTCATTGTGTATTGTATTGTGTCTAGATTACAGTCCAGTCATGCCTTTGTTTTCCAAGTTACGTCAGTTAAAAACTAGAAAAGGTCTGTTAGAGGAAGCAGTTCCTGTCCCGCCTAGGGACAGTCCAGGTCATTTTATGTATCAAAAGCATGGCATAAGTGCCATATTATATCTAGATTTATGGGTGGAGTACACCAAACAGTTAGAAGAAAAGTACAGATGGCCCGTATCGGGTACATGGGATGCCGAGTGCATCATGCGAGTAGAAGAAGCATTATGGAAAAAGAAAGCCAGACAGTCACAGAAAGATGCCGTCGAGTTATGGCGCAAAGAATCTCATAAGAGAACCGAAAAAGAAATCAGAAAGTCAGAATTAAGTAGAGAATCCATAGAAAGAGCCCAAGAAAGGGAATTAATCGAAATAGGTGAGCGAGTTAAAACCGAACAGTCAGACAGACAGAGGAATGCCCTCATTAAGGGTATGTATCCTCTTCTTGCCAAGGGCTTGCCAAAAGCAACCCCAGAGGCATCCAGTAATTTTCCGCCACCATTAGTTCCGACCAAGCTACGTCACAAACCGACCGCAGCTGATATTTTTATCTCGTCCTATTTGGACGACATAGTCCCAGAATATGCAAATCCTGTTCCGCCAGTTCCTGTAAATCATGCAATTCCTGCTCCTCCAGACACCGGGGCACCTTTTGCAGTACCTGCTACGGTACCCCCGGTCCAGCCCATAGTACAACTTCCCGCCACATCAGCCACTCTGCCAGCACGAAGAATGTCAGTCGACGATTCTAGTTTAGGGGCCGCAGGAGGAGGTCCTCCTGGTACCCCGCCACCACACCAACGTGTAACGTTAGTCGAGTTACATGAACGTGCGTTACAGCGTACGCCCAAATATAAGTCCGTTGCAGAAATCCGACGAGCTCTTACTGAATGCCGCTATGATCCAGTCACAGGCGATGATAGTACGGTTATATATTCCATACGTGTGAGACGGGTGACCGGGTATTTGGACACCCTACCGGATATGAAAGAAGATCTAGACAGAATATATCGTTTCATCCGTACAGGGGATGATCCAGAAAGTATTGGCGAAACCATGTCCCAAAGGAAAGCTGAGATCCAGCTCATGGTATTAAAGTTTCTGATCAATTGTTTAATACGGGAACAAGATTCCCCGACCAAAGATCCGACAGAAATGAGAACCCTGACAAGGTGGAGTGATAATATAGCCGAGGGTAAACACAGAACCATCAGTAGTATAGAGAGTATGTACAAGAAAATTCGTAAGGAAATAATAAGGTTACACGAACAACGTAAAACAGCACAAGTAAGCGAGAAAGAGAATGACTCTCCTACAGAAGAGGTAGAGGATGAGAATCCCGCCAGAATAGCGTATGTAGGTAAATCTAGATTTCCAGACCGCCATTCACGTTTGGAACACAAGAAAATCTTTCATCATCCAGCACCAGAACAAGGTTCTCTAGAACAAGTATTTCAAGCTACCGATCACATTTTGAAATCACAAATTGGTTATAGTGAGTTAAGTACTGTTGGACTTTGGCCCTTAGGGCAGGTTCACCCCTAGACTTTTTGCTTGAAATGGTGATTTTGGGATTCTGCGCACTTTCACTGTGTCCCAGTGGAAAGTGCGGGCGCACTCTGAGTGCATGTGCTGAGCTAGGCCTGCCCGCCCATAGGAATGCATGGGGAATGTATGTGTCCCTGGTAGTTCCTGATGCGTGGGGTGTACAGGCTTGAGTCTGGTATGTGTGAACTCGTGAGAGTGAATGCTGCGAGATGGTGTATGCAGCATGTATGTGTCTAGTAGCGAAGCGCCATTTCTAGACATGGCTGTACGTGTGCTGTGAGGGTGCTGGCGTGTGATTGGCTGGAGCTGGCTGGCATGCCAGGCTCCAGGAAGTCTGGATGGGTCTGCCCGGTGGTGAGTGGGAGATCTGCATGAGTAATGTGTGGGAGGAGTGTACCTGTGTCCTGGATGGGCTGGGTTTTCCCCACACAATGCTGGCTCCGCCCCCCTGTGGTGTGTCTAATGACCCAAGCCCTGCCAGTGAATAGAGAGGGTGGTTGAGGTAAACAGAGTACTCAAGAACCAGCTGCGACTGGTTCCGCCCCCACTCTGCACCCTTGAACAAAGGAATGCACTGTATAAAAATGGGGCTGTGTCCCCACTGAAGTTGTTCTCTTCCAGGATCCTGAGGGGGCTGTTGCTGCTGTCGCTGGGCCAGAGGACCGCCACTTGGACTGTCTCCCTGCCTGGAGACCCAGTGTGCTGGCTCTGGGCCCAGCCTTGCCCTCCCCTGCCTGCCCAAGGACTGCTGGGACTCTGCCCTGCTTGCTGAGGGCACCTGGGAGCGCTTTATTTCATTTATAGTGCTTAAAAGTGCTTTATTTGGCTGGTAGCGCTTGGGAGCGCTGTGCCTTCACCCTAGCGCTGAGAGCGCTTTACTTTTCCTTTTTTGCGGCTGCCCACGCCGAGTTTGCAGTCCCCTGGCAGGTGCCCACCCTGCCAAGGATCTTGCGCTGTACTCTGCCACTAGCGCTGTGGGAGCGCTTCATTTATCTCTAAGGCCGGTGCCCACCCGGCATTACCGCGGAGATTGTCCCCGTAGCCGCCCGGCCGCGACCAGGAAGTCAGGCAGGCCGGGGGCGGTACTGCGGGACACTCGTCATTCCCCGGGCCGCGCTCTGATTGGCTGCCGGCCCGGGACAGGAAGGAGGAAGCCAGAAGCTGCCGGGAGCCGACCCCGGGATCCGGTGAGCAGGACAGAGAAGCCGGAAGCAGCCACAGCATCCTGCCCGGGGCTCCCAAGTGTCGGGAGAGCCCCGGACCTTCCACCAGTCCAGGAGAAAGGGAAGAAGTCTGCTGTGAGCCCCGAGGAGCGGGAGCTCTCGTGACGCAGCTGCCTGCCAGACCGGTGAGTGGGGCTCTGAGTGAGGCGGTTGGGGGGTGTGTCGGGCACGCTTTCGGTGCCGCCCCCGTGACCTGGGTCCCTTCTCCCTTCCGGCGAGGAATTGTTGGTGAGCCCTGAGAGGCTCAGGGGGCATCCTGCTTATGTAGAGCCAGGAGAGGCTCCAGGTGCCCCAATTGTGCTCGAGTCCCCAGGAGGGGGACTCCAACGGCGGCCATTGTTGCTTCAGAGCCCGGAGGGGCTTAGGGGGCACAAGTGATTTCTGTGGAGCTTGCGAGGCTCAGAGGCAAGTTGTATTCACGAGCCCCAGAGGCTCAGAGGGCATTTGGTGTCTGTGGGGGAGTGGCCCCAGAAGGCCCCACCTTGCCCCCACCTTGTTGTGAGCCCGGAGAGAAGGCTCGAGGCGCCAGATTGGTTTGCGAGCCAGAGAGGCTCAGGGGCCATTTATTTCACGAGCCCAGAGAGGCTCAGGAGACAGTCAGTGGGGCAGAGCCTAGAGAGGCTCCCACGTTGGCCCCATCCTCATCTCCAGCTGCCCAGCACTTCGTGGGCAGCTGCCACGTTTAGGCCCTGACATTGGGACACATGGACAGTCACAGGTGGTGACTTGTGAGATTGGCGCAATTGTTATTGCTTACACCTCTGAATGTATTGTGATGCATCATGTGTTTTCCCCCTTACACCTCTGAATGAATGTTATGCATTGCATCATGTGTTTTCCTCTTACACCCCTACAGGTATTGTAATACATAGGTGGTTGTTTTCTCCCTAGTACAGGTGGTGCTAGTGAGATCCTGGTTACCAGTAATTACTGGTTGTGTGCTATTTTGTGCTATATTCTATGTACTAAGTACTATTTCTGAAAGTGCTACTTCTGATTCCTGACAGTGGTCCAGGTGGCCCTGTCTTGTACATATCCCTTGTAAATTCTGCCCGTGCCTCTGGCACATTGTAAAGTGTGTGTTTTATCTAATGTGTTTTGGTGTAATACAAAGGCTATTTTTTCTATAACCTTGTGTGGAGTTTCCTTTGTGGTGGGCCTTTGGTTGTTGTTGCTGGGGTGCGTGCGCAAATACTTAACCTACATCGCCTCCAAGTTTAGCCTTGCTGCTCGCGCCACGTTACCTAGAGGGTGAGTAGGGGTTATCTTGGCGTGTAACTCCCTTGCCCTGACTTGGGTGTGGTGGTCTCTGACTGACTTTGGCGAAAGCCCTGGCCAGCCGGGGATCCCATTTCCAACATTGGCGGCAAGCGGCGGGATAAGGATTTGTGTTTGCCTTGTACCTTAGTAGCGGCTGGCTGCACCACAAAACTCTGCATTTTAGATGACCACATTTTAAGGGGATTGTTTTTTTTGGAAGTTTCATATTTTCTTCTCCTGAAGGTATCATTGTGCAATTGTGTCCAGTGCATTTGTTCCCCTGCCCCGCGCCCAGAGTCTGGTACCTGTGTCACTTGTGGTCAGGTTAAGAAGTCAGGGGTGGTAGAAACTGCCTTACTAGTCCGAGGGGGGGGTTGTGTGTGGATGAATGGTGTGTGGCACTAGGCAAGTGAGTGTGAGTTCTCTGGGGTAGAGAGCTTGCTGAATACCTTGTGAATTGTGTACTCCTGTGTTAGCTCAGACCCCTAGGTTCCCTGTGTGATCTCTTCACTAGAACGTCCGCCAGAATGGTGCCTGCTTTAGATGTCTGTGATCTGTTTAGATACAGTATGGGAGAGTTGGTAAGGTTCTGTGAAGAGAGAGACATAGGGGTGGATGAGTTAGACACTCAGTCCGAACTTAGGAGCAGCCTGATCCTATGGCAAAAGTGTCAGTGGGACCTTGAGCGCAGTGAGGAAAGGGCCCGGGCTTCACACCAGGAGGGTGGTGGGTCTGTGGGGAGCCCTGAAGATTCAGAAGAGGAGGAAGAAAATGATAGCACAGGGACGCCAGCAGATAGTGAGGACCCCATAGATAGGGAGTCCCTTGCTGGGTCCAGCATAGGAGGCAGCGCCTCATCCCTTTCCCTGTCCCCAGAGGAGCTGGAAGATAGGAGGAGAGAAAGGGAGCACCAGCTGGCTTTAGAAAAGCTCAGGTTGGAGCATGCCCAGGCTATGGCACAGCTGGGCATTAGAAAGCAACAGCTAGAGACCGAGAGGGTCTTAGCGCAGGAAAGGATAGAGGAGGCTGAGAGGGCCTCCACCAGAGGCGAAGTAGCTCTGGAGGGTAGACTATCCCCTGCGCGCAGTGTTGAGTTTCTGGATCCCCCAGGGAGGGTTGGGTCCAGTGGTGGCAGCTATTTAGATTCCAGTGTAGGAAATCCCAGTCCCAGTTCCCCCAGTCTGGTACCTGTTTCCCAAGAGGAGGAGTATAGGTTGAAATTCAGGGGCAGTAGGAAGCTGGCTCACCAGTCGTGGGAGAAGTTTGAGGATGAATGTTGTGGAGCACTGTGGGCTTGGGTAGAGGTTCACACTGACTCTGATTTTGAAGTCTTGTTTGATCTTATAGTCAAAGAGCAGGTGCTCAGTGGTTGTTCGCCAGAGTTGCGCCAACACCTGTTGCAAGTTGGATTTACTGATACAGAGTTACTGGCAAGGGAAGCCGACCGCTGGGAAAGGGCCAGAGGTTCTCTAGGGTCATTGGTGAGTGACTCCAAAAGTAGTGGTTCAGGGACCTTCCAGCCCAGCGTGGTGGAAGAGGCTCAGTGTAGCCCAGCTAGGTCCCAGTATAGTGAGAAGGGTGTAGGGGCTGACTGCCTGGCTCAGTGGAGCAGGAGTCAGTGGGTGGCTGAGAGCCCCCAGAGGCCCGAAGCCCTGTCTCAGAACCTGGGTGGTTTCTTGAGGGAACACCAGGTTGGGGACCTAGGCTGTTCTGTTAGCCCATTTGAGGAAGATCTCCTAGTGAGTAGGGGACCTGGAGTGTCTGTAACCAGAGCTCCTGTGGTTCTAGAGTCTGGCAGTACCGCTCCGGTAGGGAGGGTACAGGAGTCCAGAGTGAGGAGTGATTGGGGGAGTTCCCCAGTGGAAGGACCAGTGGGTCAGGGACTACCCAGTTGGGCTAGGTTCCCGTGTAGTGACCATGGTAACACCACTTCTGGTCTGGGGGATCGTCACGCACTGTCAGGTGGACAGAGGGCGGGAGATCTGCGCCAGACAGACAGTCACGCAACAGATGTGACATTTGTTAGCCTCAGGGGGATTGCGAGTGAATCCCCAGAAGTCCTGGAGTGCCAGGCAATTGTTCCACCGAAGGTTCTAGACCAGAGGTTGGGAGGCCAGGTTCAGGATCAGCCTGACCTGAAGGGTAGGACGACTGTAACCAGTGTCCTGACCGGTTCTTCTTCCAGAGGAACTTCTCCAGGTGGGAGAGGGCAGACCTCTGGAAGGGGGTGCAGAGGGTGGGAGAGCCCACCTCTGACCCCGGTGCAACCTGAATGGATAAGTCCTGGGTTGGAATGGCGTTCTAGGGGTACCCCTCGCAGAGGGAGGAGGAACCCTAGGAGAAGAGGTAGGGGGAGGAGAGCCTTCCCCGAGACTCCTGGTCCGCCTGAGGTTGTAGGCCCTAGGCTGGAGTACCAGTGGCAGTCTAGTCCTGTCTTGCGGACAGGAAGAGTGGAAAATGGCTCCTATTTGCCAGGGGTTACTACCCCCCGCTCTGCGAATTGGCCTGGACCAGGGGCACCTGGGTGGCCCAGGGCCTGGTCCTGGCCGCGGACAACTTGGGAGTACCAGTGGGGTAGCCCAGTTGGTCCAGACAGTGTGTTTAGAAGGAATCCCATGGGTTCACCGTGGCATAGAACAGGAGGGTGTCCCTGCAGTTGCGGGCCCGCGTCCGTGTTCTATCGCCCCAAGCAGGGAAGTCCATCACGGTGGTGATTGGTCTCCCCTGCGTTTTGGCTGGAAGGGGGTTATGTTGGACTTTGGCCCTTAGGGCAGGTTCACCCCTAGACTTTTTGCTTGAAATGGTGATTTTGGGATTCTGCGCACTTTCACTGTGTCCCAGTGGAAAGTGCGGGCGCACTCTGAGTGCATGTGCTGAGCTAGGCCTGCCCGCCCATAGGAATGCATGGGGAATGTATGTGTCCCTGGTAGTTCCTGATGCGTGGGGTGTACAGGCTTGAGTCTGGTATGTGTGAACTCGTGAGAGTGAATGCTGCGAGATGGTGTATGCAGCATGTATGTGTCTAGTAGCGAAGCGCCATTTCTAGACATGGCTGTACGTGTGCTGTGAGGGTGCTGGCGTGTGATTGGCTGGAGCTGGCTGGCATGCCAGGCTCCAGGAAGTCTGGATGGGTCTGCCCGGTGGTGAGTGGGAGATCTGCATGAGTAATGTGTGGGAGGAGTGTACCTGTGTCCTGGATGGGCTGGGTTTTCCCCACACAATGCTGGCTCCGCCCCCCTGTGGTGTGTCTAATGACCCAAGCCCTGCCAGTGAATAGAGAGGGTGGTTGAGGTAAACAGAGTACTCAAGAACCAGCTGCGACTGGTTCCGCCCCCACTCTGCACCCTTGAACAAAGGAATGCACTGTATAAAAATGGGGCTGTGTCCCCACTGAAGTTGTTCTCTTCCAGGATCCTGAGGGGGCTGTTGCTGCTGTCGCTGGGCCAGAGGACCGCCACTTGGACTGTCTCCCTGCCTGGAGACCCAGTGTGCTGGCTCTGGGCCCAGCCTTGCCCTCCCCTGCCTGCCCAAGGACTGCTGGGACTCTGCCCTGCTTGCTGAGGGCACCTGGGAGCGCTTTATTTCATTTATAGCGCTTAAAAGCGCTTTATTTGGCTGGTAGCGCTTGGGAGCGCTGTGCCTTCACCCTAGCGCTGAGAGCGCTTTACTTTTCCTTTTTTGCGGCTGCCCACGCCGAGTTTGCAGTCCCCTGGCAGGTGCCCACCCTGCCAAGGATCTTGCGCTGTACTCTGCCACTAGCGCTGTGGGAGCGCTTCATTTATCTCTAAGGCCGGTGCCCACCCGGCATTACCGCGGAGATTGTCCCCGTAGCCGCCCGGCCGCGACCAGGAAGTCAGGCAGGCCGGGGGCGGTACTGCGGGACACTCGTCATTCCCCGGGCCGCGCTCTGATTGGCTGCCGGCCCGGGACAGGAAGGAGGAAGCCAGAAGCTGCCGGGAGCCGACCCCGGGATCCGGTGAGCAGGACAGAGAAGCCGGAAGCAGCCACAGCATCCTGCCCGGGGCTCCCAAGTGTCGGGAGAGCCCCGGACCTTCCACCAGTCCAGGAGAAAGGGAAGAAGTCTGCTGTGAGCCCCGAGGAGCGGGAGCTCTCGTGACGCAGCTGCCTGCCAGACCGGTGAGTGGGGCTCTGAGTGAGGCGGTTGGGGGGTGTGTCGGGCACGCTTTCGGTGCCGCCCCCGTGACCTGGGTCCCTTCTCCCTTCCGGCGAGGAATTGTTGGTGAGCCCTGAGAGGCTCAGGGGGCATCCTGCTTATGTAGAGCCAGGAGAGGCTCCAGGTGCCCCAATTGTGCTCGAGTCCCCAGGAGGGGGACTCCAACGGCGGCCATTGTTGCTTCAGAGCCCGGAGGGGCTTAGGGGGCACAAGTGATTTCTGTGGAGCTTGCGAGGCTCAGAGGCAAGTTGTATTCACGAGCCCCAGAGGCTCAGAGGGCATTTGGTGTCTGTGGGGGAGTGGCCCCAGAAGGCCCCACCTTGCCCCCACCTTGTTGTGAGCCCGGAGAGAAGGCTCGAGGCGCCAGATTGGTTTGCGAGCCAGAGAGGCTCAGGGGCCATTTATTTCACGAGCCCAGAGAGGCTCAGGAGACAGTCAGTGGGGCAGAGCCTAGAGAGGCTCCCACGTTGGCCCCATCCTCATCTCCAGCTGCCCAGCACTTCGTGGGCAGCTGCCACGTTTAGGCCCTGACATTGGGACACATGGACAGTCACAGGTGGTGACTTGTGAGATTGGCGCAATTGTTATTGCTTACACCTCTGAATGTATTGTGATGCATCATGTGTTTTCCCCCTTACACCTCTGAATGAATGTTATGCATTGCATCATGTGTTTTCCTCTTACACCCCTACAGGTATTGTAATACATAGGTGGTTGTTTTCTCCCTAGTACAGGTGGTGCTAGTGAGATCCTGGTTACCAGTAATTACTGGTTGTGTGCTATTTTGTGCTATATTCTATGTACTAAGTACTATTTCTGAAAGTGCTACTTCTGATTCCTGACAGTGGTCCAGGTGGCCCTGTCTTGTACATATCCCTTGTAAATTCTGCCCGTGCCTCTGGCACATTGTAAAGTGTGTGTTTTATCTAATGTGTTTTGGTGTAATACAAAGGCTATTTTTTCTATAACCTTGTGTGGAGTTTCCTTTGTGGTGGGCCTTTGGTTGTTGTTGCTGGGGTGCGTGCGCAAATACTTAACCTACATCGCCTCCAAGTTTAGCCTTGCTGCTCGTGCCACGTTACCTAGAGGGTGAGTAGGGGTTATCTTGGCGTGTAACTCCCTTGCCCTGACTTGGGTGTGGTGGTCTCTGACTGACTTTGGCGAAAGCCCTGGCCAGCCGGGGATCCCATTTCCAACAAGTACTATGCATGAACAAGAACTGCATTAGCCATTGCAGGGGTCGATGATCGGTCTGGACCCGGAAGTGGGTGCCGAAGAGATAAGGCCGGAGCTTTTTGAGGGCCCACACCACGGCGAAGGCATCCCTCTCGATGGTGCTCCAGCGTTGTTCTCGGGCCAGGAGCCGTCTGCTGATGAAAGCCACCTTCTGGTCAAGTCCTTCGGGGTTCAGCTGGGAAAGGACTGCCCCAACGCCATGGTCGGAGGCATCTGTTTGGACGATAAATTCCCGACTGTAGTCGGGGGCCTGGAGCACCGGGGCGGAGCACATGGCGGCCTTCAGCTTCTCGAAGGCCGCTTGACAGTCTGGGGTCCAGTTGACCTTCTTGGGTTGGTTTTTGGATGTGAGTTCCGTGAGGGGCCCTACAATGCTGCCATAGTCCCTCACGAACCGCCGGTAGTAGCCTGTGAGTCCCAAGAAGGCGCGGACCTCGGTCTGGGTGATGGGGGGCTGCCACGACTGGATGGCAGCGATCTTGAGTTGCAAAGGGGCCACCAGACCGCTTCCCACCTGGTGCCCGAGATAGGTCACGGACCCCTGGCCAATTTGGCATTTGCTGGCCTTGATCGTGAGGCCAGCTCGTTGGAGGGCCTGTAGCACCTCTCGGAGGTGGTGGAGGTGGTCGGACCAGTGGCGGCTGTACACAGCGATATCGTCCAGGTAGGCGGCGCTGAATTCTTCGAGTCCTGCCAGGACCTGGTTCACTAGCCGCTGAAATGTTGCTGGGGCATTCTTCATGCCGAATGGCATGACCTTGAAGTGATAGTGGCCATCAGGAGTGGAGAATGCAGATCGTTCTTGGGCCCGGGGTGTGAGACCGATCTGCCAGTAGCCCGCTGTCAGGTCGAAGATGCTGAGGTAGCGGGCAGCTCCCATGCGGTCGATTAGTTCATCTGCTCGGGGGATGGGGTGTGCGTCTGTTCTGGTGACCGCATTCAAGCCCCGGTAGTCGACGCAGAACCGAAGCTCCGGCGTGGCGCCGGGGGCGGCCGCTTTGGGGACCAGTACCACTGGGCTGGCCCAGGGGCTGTCTGAGGGCTCGATGACCCCGAGCGTGAGCATCTTGGCCACCTCCTCTTGGATGCAGGCCCGTACCCGATCTGGTACGCGGGAGGCCCGATGGCAGACAGGGGGACTGTCTCCAGTGTCCACGTCGTGTAAGCACCAGGGGGTGACCCCTGGGGTGAGGGAGAACAGGGTGGCGAACTGCAGCAGGAGGTCTCGGCAGCCTTGGCGCTGTTCCAGGGTGAGGGCCTCCGAGAGTCGGACCCCGTCCACGGAGCCGTCCTTCTCCCGAGACCGTAGGAGGTCAGGGAGGGGTTCGGAGTCCTCCTCGGTTCCATTGTCGGTTGCCATCAAGAGGCTGAGCTCTGAGCGTACAAAGTGGGGTTTAAGTCTATTAGCGTGGAGGACCCGGAGAGGGTTTCGTGAAGATTCCATATCGATGAGATAGGTGACAGGGCTCTTGCGCTCGATTACTTTGAAGGGCCCCGTCCATTTGTCTTGCAGGGCGCATGGTTCGGTGGGAGACATTACCCACACTTGTTGGCCGGGTTCAAATTCGATGGAGGATGCATTCTGATCGTACCACCTTTTCATGTCCTCCTGACTGGCCTCCAGGTTTGCTTTTGCCATCTCTCTGAACCGTCTGGTCTGGTTGCGGAGGGTTAGGAGGTACTTGAAAACATCTGGAGGGTTCTTTAGAGGGGGCATTTCCCAGCCCTCTTTGACTAGGCTGAGCGGCCCCCGCACCGGGTGCCCATACAAGAGTTCGAACGGGCTGAAGCCGAGGGACTTCTGGGGGACTTCTCGGTAGGCAAAGAGAAGGCACGGTAGTAGCACATCCCACTGGCGACGGAGGGGCTCTTCCAACCCCCCAATCATCCCTTTGAGCGTGCGGTTGAACCGCTCAACCAGTCCGTTTCCTTGAGGGTGATAGGGGGTCGTGAATCGGTAGGTGACCCCACACTGTTGCCAGAGGGACTTCATGTATTTTGAAATAAAGTTTGTGCCCCGGTCGCTGACGACTTCTCGGGGGAAGCCCACCCGGGAGAAGATCCCCATCAAGGCCCGGCCGACTACCGGGGCTGTCACAGTTCGCAGGGGAACAGCCTCGGGGTAGCGGGTGGCGTGGTCCACCAGTACTAGGATGAACCGATGTCCTTGTGCTGTACGGGGGTCCAGGGGTCCCACAATGTCTATCCCCACCCTCTCGAACGGGGTGGTGACCACTGGAAAAGGTTGCAGAGGTGCTTTAAGCTTGCGGCCGCTCTTCCCGCTGGCCTGGCACGTGGGGCAAGATCGGCAGTGTTGGAGTACGTCGTTCCTCATCTTGGGCCAGAAAAAGTGGGTCACCAGGCGACTGTAGGTTTTATCCTGACCCAGGTGGCCAGCCAGGGGGACATCGTGGGCCAGGTTTAGCAAGAAGTCTCTAAAGCGGAGGGGCACCACTAGTACTCGACTGGCCCCTAACTCTGCGATTCTCTGTTCGCTGTACAACAGGTCATTGTCCCAATAGACCCAATGGGTTCCGGAGGTATCCCCTGCACTCTGGGCGAGGGCTTGTTGGCGGAGTCCCTCGAGGGTGGGACAGGTCTTCTGCTCGTGGCGAAACTGTTCTTGGGTGGGCCCCCCCTCCTGACGCCACTGATCCAGGCCGGGAAGGTCCTGAGGCTGAACGAGCCCCTCGGGAGTTTGTTCTGGGGTGACGGCACGGTCGGTGTCTGGAGCGACCGGGGGAGGAGGTGCCGGCCATTCAGGTTCTTCGGGTCGGGGTATGGCACGGGCAGCCATGGACCGGGTGGTTACGCACGCCCAATCCGGGATGCCCAACATCCCTAGGTGCTCTCTCCTCTCTACGGCGGCCCACGGGGAACTCTCAAGATCATTTCCCAGGAGACAGTCTACGGGGGCATCATCTCGGACCGTCACTTCCAACATGCCGGAGACTCCTCCCCACTCGAAGGGGACGCAAGCCATCCGACATAGACTCTCCGAATTGTCGGCTGAACGGACAGGGCAGAGGACGTTCGGCAGAATCTGTTCTGGGGTCACCAGGTGACATCGGACGGCCGTTACACTGGCCCCGGTGTCACGTAGGGCTTCGGCCCGGCGTCCATTAATGTTCACCCATTGACTGTACTTCCGGGTGTTGGCGGGTAGGGGGACCCGCGGGACCATGTCTCTTCCCCCTAGGCACGCTAGAACCATGGCGGCTGGTTCCCATTCCTGGCGTTCTTGCTCACATTCCTCATGTTCTTCGTAGATTTGTTCTTCCCCCAGGGCGGCGGCAGCCATCTGGCGGGGTCTCGGAGTCTGGCTCTGTGGACAATTCGGGTCGTTGGCGTAGTGGCCGACTCGCTGGCATCGGTGACACGTGACATTGGCTCTGTATCCCGGCCGTGCCGGGGTGTTGCCCCGGTTGGCCGGGGGTGGGGTGCTGGTAGCGGGAGCGGCCGGGGCGTTGTCTCTCCCTCGTCCCTGGCCCCCTCCTCCTCCTCGGGGACGGTGCTGACCGTGGTTGTTCCGGTTCTGTTCATGGGGCCCAGTTCGGCCCACTCGGGTAATTTCCCACCGGTCAGCCTCGGCGGCAAGCTGTCGTGGATCAGTTAATTTACTGTCGAGGAGGTGCTGCCTGAGCTCGACGAAGCAGTTGTTCGATAGATGCTCCCATACCATGAGATTGAAGAGTTGCTCGTAAGTCGTTACGTTGCTTCCCTTGATCCACCCCTCGAAGGCCCGGCTGAAATAGTTCACGTATTCCACCCAAGTTGTGCCCGGGATCCGAGTGCAGTTTCGGAACCTCTGGCGGTACATTTCGGGTGTGAGCCCATAGCGGGTGAGGAGGGTAGCTTTCATGTGGTCATAGGAGGTCATCAGATGGTCTGGGAGCTGTAGCAGGGCATCACGGCCCTCATTGACGAACCTCCCCCATAGACCGGCTCCCCAGTCGCTTCGATCGATCCGGTGGGAGGTCATAGCGATCTCGTAGGCCTTGAACCATTGCTGTATGTCGTCCTCTCGGAAATATTCTCGAAGGACATCCTTGGGGATGTGTACCTTCCTTTCTGTCACCCCCGGGGGGCGCGGTTGCTCGGGCACTCCTAATTCTTTGTTCTGCTTGCGTAAGTCTATCTCAGCTAGTTTGCGTTCGTGTTCGTACGCCAGTCTCTTCTCTTCAAGCTCTCTTTGTCTCTGTTTCTCTTCCCGTTCTTCTCGGAGCTGCAGATGTTCCAGATTTAGTTTTTGTTCGGCTAATTTGAGTTCGCCATCCATTTTGAGCCGGGCCATCTCTAGCTCATGTAGTCGGTTTCTTTCTCGTTCTTGGATCTCATCTTGCGAGAGACCCGTTCTTCGCTCCTCGGGAGCCGTGGTGTCTTTCTCTGCTGTTGCGAGATTTTGGTCCGGGGGTCTGACGGCCCCGGTTTCTGCCCATGACTCAATGGCGTGCTTGAAATCGTCTTTAGTATTCAGACCGGTGGTAGCGATACCTAGTTCAATGCAGAATTGTTTCAACTCACGATGGCTGTATTCTTCCAATTTCTCCATCTGGAATTTTTCGGTGGATCCGCTTTCTTTGGTTGACATTGTGGTTTTGTCGTGGGGTGAGCTACTCTCTGTACGATTACGCGTTGATTCGGATCCTGTCGCTGGCCACCAATGTTAGACGGACCGGGAGGGTCGGCCGAGGATAAGGGGAGAGGTCTCCGGGGAGATCCGTCTCCAGCAATCGTACAGACAAATAACTTCCCCCCCACTGACGTACACCACACAAGGATAAGGTTCAACGTTACTTTATAAGCAATTCTTTAAGTACGGTGAGGTGGTACAAGGAGGTCTGGACTCCGGGGTCCCCTCTATTCTAGTCTCTTGGTTGGGTAAGGGGGTAGCGGGACAGTCTCGTTACCACTCTGGGGGATGTGGTGGTAGATGATATAGCTCACAATCCTCGAGCTCGGCGTTCTAGATGATCGGGCCGCGGCGGAGCCAGCAGGTCCCGGGATGGTTGAAGGTAGTGACGGTCCGCGGCGGAGCCAGCAGGTCCCGATGAAGATGGGTGCAGAGAGCCGCGGCAGCGCCAGCAGGCAGATCGGTAGTTCGCAAGGCAGGGCTACGGCAGCGCCAGTAGTCCGTCAAGGATGAGTTCTTCACTGCGTCTCTCGACTCCAGGATACAACTGCCTTCCTGCTCTGGAGCTGCGCCAGTTATAGGTCTGGCGCCCTTTGATGTCCGGACCCTCGCACTGGGAGGTCGGGAGGTCCGGGATGAGGGAGTCCAGACACCCAGCAGGGGGGTGGAGCCAGCGCCTGGGGGAGCTGGGGGCGATCGGCACCTGGCGGGGGAGAGCCATCGACACCTCTTTCTCCCATTGACCTGCCAAGTAGTCCGCTCACCTCCTGGGTGGATGGTGGTGCCGGGATGTCGGGGCCTGGCCAGGCCCAGGGTTAGGGTTGATCGGAGGCCACGCGGCCTCGTGGTGCCGTGTCCAAGATGGCGCCCAGGCCGGGCGAGAGGGCCGGTAGGGAATCGGGCCCACGATGTGGAGATGTTCAGGGGCAGGGGCCCTATAGGAGACGGGAAACGGGTTGTTGTTGCGTGTAACGCCTGAGGAGCGGGGCTCGGGCCTGGTCGTGCGGGGAGGGAGCAAGCCTTACACGTGGCCTGTCCAACACTTAGGTAGCCCCCTCCATGTTTCCGCCCCATTTATGACATATTCTGTTACGTTTACATCACATGTCTATGTTCACGCCTCTTGTTACACCTACTTTCACCCTTATCTTTCGCGACTGCTATTGACCACACCCACTGCTCCGCCTATTGTATGTACTGTAATGCAATTGTTTTAGTATATATGCTTGTGCACTGTTATTAAAAGTTACGCCGCCGATACGCCGATTCCGATCCTGCCCCCGGCAGCGCTGCCATCCTAGTCCTGTGCAGGTTGTCCTGTTCCTGTCCTTATGCTGTATTAAACCTGCAAACTCCTACTACCTCGAATCTTGACTCTTATTTATTGAGCTATCTGTTATTACTATATCCAGTCAAAAATAGATCCGGTATTATTTATTTATATACCACATAATGGCGCCCGAATAGGGACTTGCCCTTTCCCCACGCGCCGGTGAAGCCACGTATGCCCCCTGACCCTCTGCAGCCGTGACGGAACTCTTCTGCGCACCGGCAGATATTTCTGCTTCAAGTATCCCTCAGGCCCACGGAGGAGACGGAGGTTGCGGTCCAGCGTCCAGACGAGGCGGTGGAGGAACGCGGCGAGTCCCGACCAGAGCCCAAGCCGAGAGTCCAAGGTCCGAGGTATCCGGAGGCCCACCCGTAACTGAAGTCCGAAGTTCGTCCGTCCGGCGTCGAAGCAGTCCAGTCCAGTCCGAGGCCTTCCGTTCTTGCTGCCCGGTGAGTACCGTTGCTGGGGTAGTATCTAGACAGGGTCAATCTAATTGACTCTGGTCCGTGGGTTTGGTGGTACACAGACCCAATACGAAGTGTCCACTCCGGTGGATGCGGGTCCTGACGTGTCTCTTTATGAGACCGGTAAGTTCGTACTGTTTTAGCAGTGCATCTAGTTTCTGTTCTAGTCAGTTCTGTTCTCGAGAAAATTCATGTATTCTGTTTTCAGTATTCCAGGTAGTATTTTGTCAAGACTATTATTTTGAAAATGTCATTCATGTATTTTAATGTCGTGGAATGAAAGTGGTGTAATTATCGTGTTCATTGTGTATTGTATTGTGTCTAGATTACAGTCCAGTCATGCCTTTGTTTTCCAAGTTACGTCAGTTAAAAACTAGAAAAGGTCTGTTAGAGGAAGCAGTTCCTGTCCCGCCTAGGGACAGTCCAGGTCATTTTATGTATCAAAAGCATGGCATAAGTGCCATATTATATCTAGATTTATGGGTGGAGTACACCAAACAGTTAGAAGAAAAGTACAGATGGCCCGTATCGGGTACATGGGATGCCGAGTGCATCATGCGAGTAGAAGAAGCATTATGGAAAAAGAAAGCCAGACAGTCACAGAAAGAGGCCGTCGAGTTATGGCGCAAAGAATCTCATAAGAGAACCGAAAAAGAAATCAGAAAGTCAGAATTAAGTAGAGAATCCATAGAAAGAGCCCAAGAAAGGGAATTAATCGAAATAGGTGAGCGAGTTAAAACCGAACAGTCAGACAGACAGAGGAATGCCCTCATTAAGGGTATGTATCCTCTTCTTGCCAAGGGCTTGCCAAAAGCAACCCCAGAGGCATCCAGTAATTTTCCGCCACCATTAGTTCCGACCAAGCTACGTCACAAACCGACCGCAGCTGATATTTTTATATCGTCCTATTTGGACGACATAGTCCCAGAATATGCAAATCCTGTTCCGCCAGTTCCTGTAAATCATGCAATTCCTGCTCCTCCAGACACCGGGGCACCTTTTGCAGTACCTGCTACGGTACCCCCGGTCCAGCCCATAGTACAACTTCCCGCCACATCAGCCACTCTGCCAGCACGAAGAATGTCAGTCGACGATTCTAGTTTAGGGGCCGCAGGAGGAGGTCCTCCTGGTACCCCGCCGCCACACCAACGTGTAACGTTAGTCGAGTTACATGAACGTGCGTTACAGCGTACGCCCAAATATAAGTCCGTTGCAGAAATCCGACGAGCTCTTACTGAATGCCGCTATGATCCAGTCACAGGCGATGATAGTACGGTTATATATTCCATACGTGTGAGACGGGTGACCGGGTATTTGGACACCCTACCGGATATGAAAGAAGATCTAGACAGAATATATCGTTTCATCCGTACAGGGGATGATCCAGAAAGTATTGGCGAAACCATGTCCCAAAGGAAAGCTGAGATCCAGCTCATGATATTAAAGTTTCTGATCAATTGTTTAATACGGGAACAAGATTCCCCGACCAAAGATCCGACAGAAATGAGAACCCTGACAAGGTGGAGTGATAATATAGCCGAGGGTAAACACAGAACCATCAGTAGTATAGAGAGTATGTACAAGAAAATTCGTAAGGAAATAATAAGGTTACACGAACAACATAAAACAGCACAAGTAAGCGAGAAAGAGAATGACTCTCCTACAGAAGAGGTAGAGGATGAGAATCCCGCCAGAATAGCGTATGTAGGTAAATCTAGATTTCCAGACCGCCATTCACGTTTGGAACACAAGAAAATCTTTCATCATCCAGCACCAGAACAAGGTTCTCTAGAACAAGTATTTCAAGCTACCGATCACATTTTGAAATCACGAATTGGTTATAGTGAGTTAAGTACTATGCATGAACAAGAACTAGCCCGATCAGCAGTCCGATGGACTACTGATTCTACCACTTTTCCAGACGAAATAGTGGCACAAATGTTTCTGAAACTGCCCCCAGCCGAACAGCGACTGGTGGGTATGTATATGATTCAGCACCTCATCACCTTGTATGAGGGTCAACATTCTGATCCAGGTCCGTTACATGATGTCCTGAACGAGTTACTCCAGTATAGATGGAAAGGTTTAGGTACCGATTTAATTAGTGTCATTCTAGAACAGCGTCATAAATATAGTATGTTTTTGAACCCGCATTTTGTTCACGTCTCACCTCCAGAAAGTAAACCGTTTTACATAGATAGACAGAATCCGTTACGAGAAGTACACCCAGTCAGGACAGCAGATGGTGAAATGCAACGAGTATTTGTTTACACCCCGATTACAAAGATGGAACTCTTAGAGATGAAGAAATTAATTCCCTGTCACGACAAAGATCCAGCAGGGTTCCACCGAGAGTTAAAGGACATGCTCCGTATGGGAGAATATACTTATCCAGATATTATTAAAATGCTAAAGGTCCTGTTGCCCGCAGGGGTATACGAAAAACTTAAGGAAAAAGAATGGGAGGTGGGAGAGAAAAAGATCGATTGGGCAGTTCTAGAAGCCGAAGATAAGATACGAGTACCAGGTACCGGTCTTGGAGAGAAATGTAAAGAATTACCAGAACTGTTAATACAAGTTTTGCCCAGATTGTTAGCCACTAAAAAGGAAGACTGGGATGCAATCTCAGCCTGTAAACAGAAACAAGACGAAGACACTAGTGATTTTTATTCTAGATTTGAAAAATGTTTCATTATAAACAGTGGATTGAAGACGAGTAGCGAGTCATACCCTCATCTTTTTGTTACTAAACTAGTCGAGAATTCAAGTCCACAAGTTAAGAATCGAGTTTTGAAAGTCGAAAGTACATGGCAAGCTAGTACCCCGTCCCAGATGTTACAGATGCTCCAGTATCACCAGAACAGAATCAGAGAAGAGCAAGAACACGAGAGAAGACGTATGAAAGACACGAAAATGAAAGTACTAGTTGCACAATCTATTCCACAAGACAGTCAGAAGAGGGGTCCGAATCAAGCCAGTCATCCTGCAGCTCCCGTTAAAGGGACATGCAATTATTGTAAACAGCCAGGTCATTTCATAAACGAGTGTGCAGTTCTGAAACATAATATAGCTACTGGTAAAACTAAAGAAAGACCACGTCCGTCTAGACAAGAACAAGTTTCACAGACTTCTCAGCCACAGAATGCACAACAGACAGTTCCAGCACCGCAGCCTATTGCTGCAACACAGCATGTTACACAGCAGATGTACCAGTATGCTCAGGCAGAGTATCCAGAGTACCAACAGTATTCATGAAACAGCCTAGAGAGTGAGGTAGGCTTGCCTCTCATCGAGATTCCTGTAGATCAAGAAGGTCCCTATATTCATAGTCAAGTACTAGGGAAAGACAGAAAGTTTCTGATTGATACAGGGGCAAGTAGGACCACTATAAGTCACGCCGAAGTTCCAGGGGCTCCGCTCTCAGGCTCTAGAAATGTTTCCCTTGGATTTTCAGGAAAGCCTATTGTAAACGAGATATCTAAGCCAGTTACTCTAGACGTAGGTCCATTGTCCCGTACTACTGATCTATTACTTACGAAGTCATGTCCAGAAAATCTGTTAGGCATTAAGACACTGAAAGAATTAGGTGCAGTTATTTGCTGCTCCCCAGAGGGAATAAGTTTGTTTTTACGTGACTTCAAGGGTCACTATGTATTACGAGATTTTGATCCGAGATTGTCAAATGTTCCGCAGCATCTATGGGCGCAAGGTCCAACTGATGTTGGTTTCATGCAAATCACACCCCATCGTGTGACTCTCAAACCAGGTGTAGTGTTACCACGAATCAGACAGTACAGATTGCCACCTGAGGCTGTAGCAGCCTTATCCAAAATAATTGACGAGCTCATTGCTCAAGGAGTAGTTGTAGAAACTGACTCCAATGTATGTAATTCTCCGATCATTCCAGTCATGAAACGTACTGATCCAAATGCACCCCCAGTATATCGATTAGTGATTGACCTTCGAGAACTCAATAAATGTATTATTCCCCAATACCCAGTTGTCCCAGATATCTCTTCCCTGTTGACAGCCATTGATTCTGAGGCAATATTCTTTACCGTAATTGATCTCAAAAACGCGTTTTTCAGTGTCCCCATTCATCCAGACAGCCAGTACCTTTTCGGTTTTTGCTTAAATGGAAGGAGCTATAAATTCACACGAGCTCCTCAAGGTTTCACAGAAAGTCCTAGCATTTACAGTCAAGCACTTAAGAGACAACTAGACAACATTCACATGCCAACAGACACTGCCCTGCTCCAGTATGTCGATGATCTACTGATCACAGCCCGTTCTGAACGTGCTTGCGAGCGAGCATCACTTACAGTCTTGTATTTCCTAGCCGAGATGGGGCACAAGGTGTCCCCTTCGAAGCTTCAATTCTGTGTCCAGCAAGTGATCTACTTAGGCCACTTACTGTCCAAGTGGGGTAGGCAGTTGACACCCGATCGTATCCAGTTAATAGCGAGTCTTCCTCAGCCCAAGACACAGAAGGAGGTACGTGCTTTTATCGGCCTCACTTCTTACTGCAGACAATGGATTCCTCAGTATGCATTTCTAGCTAAGCCACTGATACAGTTAACGACACAGGAGGCAGCCGTATCGACTGTCCTCCCTTGGACATCTGAACATACACTTAGTTTCAATGAGCTAAAGAAAGCTCTATGCCAAGCTCCTGTTCTAGCTACACCGAACTACAGTAAGTCTTTTACACTTTTTGTTACAGAACGTAATGGTACAGCATTATCTGTTCTTACACAAGATCAAGCAGGACAATACAAGCCCTGTGCTTATTTTTCGAGCACATTAGATCCTGTAGCCCAGGCTTTGCCTGCGTGCCTCAAGTCAGTTGCAGCCACAGCACTAGCTATCAGACAAAGTGATTCCATAGTATTAGGACACTCTCTGACAGTACAAGTTCCACACTCCGTAGAAGTTCTTTTAAACCGAACACAGACTCAGCACTTGACAATTGCACGTTTGACAGGTTATGAACTGACACTGTTTGTTGGACAGGCCACATGAAGGGCTCGCTCCCTCCCCGCAGGACAGGGCCCGGGCCACCGTCAGCACCATTGCCCGGCCCAGCCGCCATCTTGGACACGGCACCACGCGGCCGCGCGGCCTCAGCCCGACCCCAACCCTGGGCCTGGCCAGGCCCCGACATCCCGGCACCACCCTCCACCCAGGAGGTGAACGGACCACTTGGCAGGTCAATGGGAGTACGAAGTGTCGATGGCTCTCCCCCGCCAGGTGCCGAGCACCCCCAGCCTCCTCGGGCGCTGGCTCCACCCCCCTGCTGGGTGTCTGGACTCCCTCATCCCAGACCTCCCGACCTCCAAGAGCGAGGGTCCGGACATCAAAGGGCGCCAGACCTATAACTGAGGCAGCCCCAGGACAGGAAGGCAGTTGTATCCTGGAGTCGAGAGACACCGAGAAGAACTCATCCTTGACGGACTGCTGGCGCTGCCACAGCCCTGCCTTGTGAACTATTGTCCTGCCTGCTGGCGCTGCCGCGGCCCTCTGCAACCTTCATCCTCGTGGGACCTGCTGGCGCTGCCGCGGCCCTCTGCAACCTTCGTCCTCGTTGGGACCTGCTGGCGCTGCCACGGCCCGTAGTAACCTCCATCCTCGTGGGACCTGCTGGCGCTGCCGCGGCCCGTTGCAACCTGCATTCTCGTGGGACCTGCTGGCGCTGCCGCGGCCCGTTGTAACCTTCATCCTCGTTGGGACCTGCTGGCGCTGCCGCGGCCCGTTGCCACCTACGACCTCTTCGGGACCTGCCGGCGCTGCCGCGGTCTGACCCATCCGAACACCGAGCTCGAGGATTGTGAGCTATCACCGTTACACCTCAGTACCCGTAGGTACCAAGACTGTCCCGCTACCCCCTTCCCTTACTAGAGACTAGAATTGAGAGGATCATCGTGTCCTGATCGCCTTGTATCGTACCACTCTACTACCAGAAGTGCCTATAAAAGGTGTTACCCTGATCTTTGTGTGGTGTCCATCTGTGGGGGGGAAGTTACCTGTCTGTGCGATCACTGTGCTCGGCCGACCCTCCAGGTCTCCGTCTAACATTGGTGGCTAGCGGCGCGATCCGAACCAACGCGTACCGTACAGACAGTAACTCACCCTACGACTAAAACCACAATGACGACCAAAGAGAGCGGATCGGCGGAGAAGTTCCAGATGGAAAAGCTGGAAGAATACAACCACCGAGAGCTCAAACAATTTTGCATGGACTTAGGCATTGCTACCACCGGGCTAAGCACAAAAGAAGACTTCAAAAACGCCCTAGAGGCCTGGGCAGAGACAAATACCGCAACCCCCCGGGACCCCGCAGCCCCGGAAGTCAACACCACCCGGACGGAGGAGCGGAGAACAGGCCCTTCCCGTGAAGAGATCCAAGAGCGGGAAAAAAATAGATTACACGAGTTAGACTTGGCACGACTCAGATTAGACGGAGAATTGAAACTGGCGGAACAAAAAATAAACCTAGAACACTTACGGCTCAGAGAAGAGCGAGAGGAAAAACAGAGACAGAGAGACCTCGAAGAAAAAAGACTGGCATACGAGCACGAGTGCAAACTAGCGGAGATAGAAATACGCAAACTGAACAAAAACCTAGGGGTGCCCGAGCAACCGCACTCCCCGGGTCCTACCGAGCAGAAGGTCCACATCCCCAAGGATGTGGTCCGAGAATATCACCGGAATGACGACATACAGCAGTGGTTCAAGGCCTATGAGATTGCCATGACCGCCCACCGGGTCGCTCGAAGTGACTGGGGAGCCGGTCTATGGGGGAGATTCGTCAACGAGGGTCGTGATGCCCTGCTGCAGCTTCCGGACCATCAAATGACGTCCTATGACCACATGAAGGACGCCCTCCTCAGTCGATATGGGCTTACACCCGAAATGTACCGCCAGAGGTTCCGCAACTGCACCCGGATCCCAGGTACGACGTGGTTGGAATACGTGAACTATTTCAGCCGAGCCTTCGAGGGGTGGATCAAGGGTAACAACGTAACCACTTACGAACAACTCTTCAATATCATTGTGTGGGAGCACCTCTCCAACAACTGCTTCGTCGAGCTCAGGCAGCACCTCCTCGACAGTAAATTGACTGAACCCCGGCAGCTTGCCACCGAGGCTGACCGGTGGGAGAGCACCCGAGTGGCCCGGAGTGGGCCGAATGAGCAGAACAGAACCAACCAAGGTCATCATCGTCCCCGAGGAGGAGGAGGAGGCCCGGGCCGGGGCAGAGACGCCATCCCGGCCGCACCCACTAACGCCACCCCGGCCCCAGCAGGCCGGGGAAACCCCCCGATGCGCCCGGGGTTCCGAGCTAACGTGACGTGTCATCGATGCCAGCGAGTCGGCCACTATGCCAGTGACCCGACCTGCCCGAAGAACCAGGCCCCCGGGCCCCGCCAGATGGCGGCCGCCGCCCTGGGAGAAGAACAAGTCTCCGAAGACACGGAGACCTATGAGTCGGAGCAGTTCGAGTGGGAACCCGCCGCCATGACCCTGGCATGCCTAGGAGGAAGAGACATGGTCCCGCGGACTCCCCTGCCCGCCAACACTCGGAAGTACAGCCAATGGGTGAGCATCAATGGGCGCAAGGCCGAGGCCCTGCGTGACACCGGGGCCAGTGTGACGGCCGTCCGCTGTCACCTGGTGACCCCAGAACAAATCCTACCAAACGTACTTTGCCCCGTCCGATCGGCAGATAACTCGGAGAGCCTGTGTCGGATGGCCTGCGTCCCCTTCGAATGGGGAGGAGTGTCCGGCATGCTGAAAGTAACTGTCCGTGACAATGCCCCCGTAGACTGCCTCCTGGGGAACGATCTCGAGAGCTCCCCGTGGGCCGCTGTGGAAAGAAGAGAGCATCTGGGGATGTTGGGTCTCCCGGACTGGGCGTGCGTAACCACCCGGTCCATGGCCACCCGCACCATCCCTAGACCAGAAGAACCAGAATGGGCAGCACCTCCGCCCTCGATCACTCCAGAAGAAGACTTCCTCCAGACCGACCACCCGGACCCCACCCCAGAGGGGTCCACACAGCCCCCCGAGCTTCCCGACCTGCCTCAGTGGCGCCAAGAAGGGGGCCCACCCAGGAACAATTCCGGCAGGAGCAAAAGACCTGCCCCTCCCTCGAGGGATTGCGACAGCAAGCGCTCGCCCAGAGCCAAGGAGACACCACCGGGGCCCACTGGATTTATTGGGACAATGACCTCTTGTACAGCGAACAGAAAATCGCAGAACTGGGGGCCGGGCGAGTGCTGGTGGTGCCCCTCCACTTCAGAGACTTCCTGTTGAACCTAGCCCATGATGTCCCCCTGGCCGGGCACCTGGGCCAAGACAAGACCTACCACCGCCTGGTGACTCACTTTTTTTGGCCCAAAATGAGAAATGACGTATCCAACCATTGCCGGTCCTGCCCAACCTGCCAGGCCAACGGGAAGAGCGGCCGCAAACTCAAGGCACCCCTACAACCATTCCCCGTGGTGACCACCCCGTTCGAAAGGGTGGGAATAGACATTGTGGGGCCCCTGGACCCCCGAACAGCACAGGGGCATCGCTTCATCCTGGTCCTGGTGGACCACGCTACCCGCTATCCTGAGGCGGTCCCCCTTCGTACTATAACAGCCCCAGTAGTGGGTCGAGCCTTGATGGGGATCTTCTCTCGAGTGGGCTTCCCCCGGGAAGTCGTCAGCGACAGGGGTACGAACTTTATTTCAAAGTATATGAAATCCCTCTGGCAGCAGTGCGGAGACACTTACCGCTTCACCACCCCCTATCACCCCCAGGGGAACGGACTAGTCGAGCGGTTCAACCGCACCCTCAAGGGGATGATCATGGGGCTGGAAGAACCCCTACGCCGCCAGTGGGACGTGCTACTACCATTCCTCCTCTTCGCCTACCGAGAAGTCCCCCAGAAGTCCCTCGGCTTCAGCCCCTTCGAACTCCTGTACGGACACCCCGTTCGCGGGCCTCTCAGCCTAGTGAAGGAGGAATGGGAGATGGCCCCCCTAAAGACCCCCCCGGACGTCTACAAATACCTCCTGACCCTCCTCAATCAGACCCAGAAATTCAGAGAAATCGCTAAAGCCAATCTAGAGGCCAGTCAAGAGGACATGAAGAAGTGGTACGACCAACATGCCTCCTCCATCGAGTTTGAACCGGGTCAGCAGGTATGGGTGATGTCCCCCATCGAACCGTGTGCCTTGCAAGACAAATGGACGGGGCCCTTCAAGGTGATCGAGCGCAGGAGTCCCGTCACCTATCTCATCGACCTGGAGTCCCCCCGGAACCCCCTCCGGGTCCTCCACGCCAACAGGCTCAAACCCCACTTCATGCGCTCAGAACTCAGCCTGCTGATGGCTACCGACAGTGGTACGGAAGGAGACTCCGAGCCCCTCCCTGACCTACTGAGGACTCGGGAAAGGGATGGCTCGGTGGACGGGGTCCGACTCTCCGAGGCCCTGACCCCAGAGCAGCGTCAAGATTGCCGGGCCCTCCTGCTGCCGTTCGCAAACCTGTTCTCCCTCGCACCCGGAGTCACCTCCTGGTGCCTGCACGACGTGGACACGGGGGACAGTCCTCCTGTCCGACACCGGGCGTACCGAGTACTGGATCGGGTACGTACATGCATCCAAGAAGAAGTCTCCAAGATGCTCGCCCTCGGGGTCATCGAGCCTTCGGACAGTCCCTGGGCCAGCCCGGTCGTCCTGGTCCCCAAGGCCGCGGCACCGGGCACCACACCTGAGCTCCGATTCTGCATCGACTATCGGGGGCTGAACGCGGTCACCCGAACCGACGCTCACCCTATCCCCCGCGCAGATGAACTGGTCGACCGCATGGGGGCAGCCCGCTACCTAAGCATCTTTGACCTGACAGCGGGCTACTGGCAGATCGGCCTCACCCCCAGGGCCCAAGAACGTTCCGCTTTCTCCACCCCGGACGGACACTACCATTTCAGAGTGATGCCCTTCGGCATGAAGAACGCTCCAGCCACCTTTCAAAGACTGGTGAACCAGGTATTGGCGGGCCTCGAAGAATTCAGCGCCGCCTACCTGGACGACATCGCGGTATACAGCCGCCACTGGGCAGACCACCTCCACCACCTCCGAGAGGTCCTGCAGGCCCTCCAACAGGCCGGCCTCACCATAAAGGCCAGCAAGTGCCAAATCGGCCAGGGGTCCGTAACCTACCTCGGACACCAAGTGGGGAGCGGTCTGGTGGCTCCCCTCCAACTCAAGGTAGCTGCCATCCAGTCCTGGCAACCCCCCGAGTCACAAACAGAGGTCCGAGCCTTCCTGGGGCTCACCGGATACTACCGGCGGTTTGTGAGGGACTATGGCAGCATTGTGGGGCCCCTCACGGAACTCACGTCCAAGAACAGCCCAAAGAGAGTCAACTGGACGCCCGACTGTCAAGCAGCCTTCGAGACGCTGAAGGCCGCCATGTGCACCGCTCCTGTACTCCAGGCCCCCGACTACAGCCGCGAGTTCATCGTGCAGACCGATGCCTCCGACCATGGTATTGGGGCCATCCTCTCCCAACTGAACACCGAAGGGGTGGACCAACCAGTGGCCTTCATCAGCAGACGCCTACTGCCCCGAGAACAGCGCTGGAGCACCATTGAGCGAGAGGCCTTCGCTGTGGTATGGGCCCTCAAGAAACTCCGGCCGTACCTCTTCGGAACCCATTTCCGGGTACAGACGGACCATCGGCCCCTGCAATGGCTCATGCAGATGCGGGGGGAGAACCCCAAACTATTGCGATGGTCCATCTCCCTGCAGGGGATGGACTTCACTGTGGAACATCGCCCTGGCCAAGACCACGCCAACGCGGACGGCCTGTCCCGCTTTTTCCGCCTCGACGAGGAAAGTCCCCAAGAAGATGGGTGACTCTCCCCGCCTTCAGCTGGGGGGGACGCATGTTGGACAGGCCACATGAAGGGCTCGCTCCCTCCCCGCAGGACAGGGCCCGGGCCACCGTCAGCACCATTGCCCGGCCCAGCCACCATCTTGGACACGGCACCACGCGGCCGCGCGGCCTCAGCCCGACCCCAACCCTGGGCCTGGCCAGGCCCCGACATCCCGGCACCACCCTCCACCCAGGAGGTGAACGGACCACTTGGCAGGTCAATGGGAGTACGAAGTGTCGATGGCTCTCCCCCGCCAGGTGCCGAGCACCCCCAGCCTCCTCGGGCGCTGGCTCCACCCCCCTGCTGGGTGTCTGGACTCCCTCATCCCAGACCTCCCGACCTCCAAGAGCGAGGGTCCGGACATCAAAGGGCGCCAGACCTATAACTGAGGCAGCCCCAGGACAGGAAGGCAGTTGTATCCTGGAGTCGAGAGACACCGAGAAGAACTCATCCTTGACGGACTGCTGGCGCTGCCACAGCCCTGCCTTGTGAACTATTGTCCTGCCTGCTGGCGCTGCCGCGGCCCTCTGCAACCTTCATCCTCGTGGGACCTGCTGGCGCTGCCGCGGCCCTCTGCAACCTTCGTCCTCGTTGGGACCTGCTGGCGCTGCCGCGGCCCGTAGTAACCTCCATCCTCGTGGGACCTGCTGGCGCTGCCGCGGCCCGTTGCAACCTGCATTCTCGTGGGACCTGCTGGCGCTGCCGCGGCCCGTTGTAACCTTCATCCTCGTTGGGACCTGCTGGCGCTGCCGCGGCCCGTTGCCACCTACGACCTCTTCGGGACCTGCCGGCGCTGCCGCGGTCTGACCCATCCGAACACCGAGCTCGAGGATTGTGAGCTATCACCGTTACACCTCAGTACCCGTAGGTACCAAGACTGTCCCGCTACCCCCTTCCCTTACTAGAGACTAGAATTGAGAGGATCATCGTGTCCTGATCGCCTTGTATCGTACCACTCTACTACCAGAAGTGCCTATAAAAGGTGTTACCCTGATCTTTGTGTGGTGTCCATCTGTGGGGGGGAAGTTACCTGTCTGTGCGATCACTGTGCTCGGCCGACCCTCCAGCGTCTAACACTGTTCCAGCCACACATAGAAATCAGACGCTGCAACGTTCTAAATCCTGCTACACTGTTACCGTCAGTTAATTCAAATCCTGCCACACACAACTGTGTGGAAGTAGTTAATACTATGACTAAGCCAAGACAAGATCTGACAGATATTCCATTACCAGATCCTGACCTGACACTTTATGTGGATGGTTCATGTATGAGAACAAGTACAGGAGAACTAGTAGCCGCGTATGCAGTGACTACTGACACTGAAGTTATAGAAACACACCGTATTGACACCCTGTCTGCTCAAGCAGCAGAGCTAGTTGCTCTGACCCAAGCCTGCATACACGCCAAGAACCTGAAAGTCAATGTTTATACAGATTCACGCTACGCATTTGGAGTCGTACACGACTTTGGAGTGCTCTGGCAGGAGAGAGGTTTCATGACTTCTCATGGAACCAAGATTCAGCATGGTCTCCTTATTCAAGCTCTGTTAGATGCTATACACTTACCGACATCTATCGCTATCATGAAGTGCAAAGCACACACGAAGGTTACTGACACTATTTCCCAGGGTAATGATCTAGCAGATCGCACAGCCAAGCTTACAGCACAGACACCAGATATACCAGTTAACAAGACACCGACATCCATTCTAGAACAGACTACTTGTATGACAGTTAAGGACCCCACTCAAGATATCATAGATATCCAGTTACATGCTACTCCCGATGAAATCAAGAAATGGTCCGAACAAGGAGGGGTCCAGACAGATCAGGGATGGTTGACGAAGGGTAGAGCCACATGGTTTCTCCCCGACTCTATGGTTCAAGTCATTATCAATACCGCACATAGTCCAGCACACTTAGGAGAAAAAGCTATGTTAGACAGTATCCAGAACATTTGGTTCAACAAACATTTACGAGCTGCAGCCAAGCAGAAAGTCCGTACCTGTATGATATGTTGCCAGTTTAATCCAGGTAAAAGTGTCCCGGTGGAACAAGGTGGATTCCAGCCCCCTGACCACCCTTTTGAAGCCCTCCAGATGGATTATATTCAGATGGAGCGATGTCGAGGTTTCAAGTATGTCCTTGTAGTTGTATGCGCTTTGTCCAGGTGGACAGAAGCATATCCAGTCCCAGATTACACAGCCGCGACCACTGCCAAACAGTTGGTTCGTGAATTCTTCCCCCGCTATGGACTCCCAAGGGCCGTATATTCTGATAACGGCCAGCCATTCTCATCTGAACTGATGAAACACGTTTCCCTGTTGTTAGGATACCAGTGGTACGCCATCCTGAAGCAGCCGGTCTGGTAGAGAGACATAACCAGACCCTGAAAATCCGCATTGCCAAAGTCTGTAAAGAGAAAGGTGTGGACTGGCTAGTAGCTCTGCCAGTCGCTCTGTTTTATATGCGCATTTATTTATTTTATTTTATTTTATATTCTTCTATAGCGCCTGAATAGACCCCCGAAGGGGTATCTCCGCGCTTTGCCAGTAAGAATATCCTCAGATGAATATGGGTAGTACATATAAACAGAGAGGGATCAATTGCTGGGGAATAGGTACGTTTTTAAGACCTTACGGAAGGTCAGATGGTTGGTAAGTATTCTCATCTCAGAAGGTAGGGAGTTCCAGAGCTTTGGTCCAAGATGGGCCAGAGCTCGCCCTCCTTGTCTGGACCTTTTTATTCTGGGCACCTGCAGAAGCTGCTGGTTACCGGAACGAAGGGTACGTCCAGGGGCATAGGGCAGGAAGATGTTGGCCAGATATTTTGGGCCTTTGCCTATCATGCTTTTGTGGATAGTGCATAGGGTCTTAAAATGTACTCGTGCCCTCACTGGCAGCCAGTGGAGCCTAATCAGCAGAGGGAGGGAGGGAGTCCTAGGGGGGGCATTGAGGACTACCCTTGCTGCCGTGTTTTGAATCACTTGCAACTTTTTGAGCTGCCCTTCGTTTGCTCCTAAAAGGAGGCCGTTGCAGTAATCCACTCTGCTGATGACTAATGCCTGCACGAGTGTTTTCCTATGGCAGTCTGGCAGATAGGGGAACACTCTTCTTAACATTCCAATAGCTTGGAAGCAGGTGCTAGCCACCTGGTTTACATGGTCCTTGTAAGTGAGTGTCTGGTCTAATAACACTCCAAGGTTTCTCACCATGCTTTTAGGGCTGGGAACAGGGCCCAATTCCAGGGGCCACCAATCCGGTGTCCAGTGTGTTGCTGCTTGCCCAAACAACATTACCTCAGTTTTTCCGATATTACATTGGAGGCAATTTAATGACATCCATGTAGATATTGCTTTCATTCCCTCTGCAAAAGATCTTTGTATTGCAGGTGTTAGATCTTTAAAGGGAAAGAGGAGTTGGGTGTCGTCAGCATACGACACAGGTGTAAACCCAAATGATCTTGCTAGAGTGGCCAAGGGGGCCACATACACGTTGAAGAGTGTAGGACTTAAGCAAGAACCCTGTGGCACTCCCTTGTTGAGCTCCCTGTAGATGGATTTGTGGGAGCCCAGCCTGACCTCTTGAGAACGGCCTGACAGGAAGCTTTCCATCCATGTCAGTGCCACTCCCTCCAATCCTACGCCCTTTAGTCGCTCAAGAAGCACTTTGTGAGACACCGTATCGAAAGCGGCGGAGAGATCCAACAGCACCAGAATCATAGAGCTACCTCCATCCAGTGCCATTCTGATGTTATTGGTCACTGTTTGGAGGGCTGATTCGGTGCTGTGGTTCGGCCTGAAACCAGATTGGGAATAGTCCAGGCCCTCCGTCGCTTCGAGATGTTGTGACAGATAGGTGTTCACATGCTTCTCAGCTATTTTGCTGATGTATGGCAGGAGCGAGATGGGGCGCAAGTTGGAGAGGTCGGTCCATGGGGATGCAGCTTTCTTGCGTATTGGGTTTACCACCGCCCTTTTCCACTCTACCGGGACGTGTCCTTTAGTAAGAGAGATGTTAATAACATTTTGTATAAAGGGGCCCAGGAGAGGGATCAGGGGAGGAACCATCTTGGCAGGGAGGAGGTCATTTGGAGATCCTGATTTAATGTGAGTAATGAGATGAGGAAGATCTGTACTTTCAATAAGGGGGAAAAATGATAATGGGTGTGGGTTATCTTTAGGCGGGGTTAGAGGTGTAATCTTATTGGTATCGCTCATGCTGTTATTGGCAGCCACTATTTTCTCATATATGTTGTTTATTTTACTCTCAAAAAACGATGATATGTCGTCGCATAAAATCTGTGAGAACTCCTCAGGGCTCTCACATGCGGCGGGTTTGATGAAGTTTTGAAGGATTTTAAAAAGCTCCTTAGGGCAATTAACAGCTTCTTCCAGCTGTTGCAGAAGACGATTTTTACGGGCCGTTCTGATGTTTTTGTAATAAATGGATTGAGCAAGACGGAAGACCGCTCTAATCTCCTCAGTCTTATGCTTCCTCCATTTTTTTTCGGCTTGCCTACATTTCTGTTTTTGCTCCCTTAGCTCCTGAGTATACCAACTTTCTTGTTTAGAGGAGGGATACTCTTTGTATAGTTTTAAAGGGGCCAGGGTGTCAATGGCTTGCTTAATTGAGCCTGTGAATTTTTCCAGTGCTGTGTCTGCTGTGTCTTCTGCTAATATGGTGGGTTCTACCCAAATTTCCCGTAGGTTACTTAAGGAGATTTTGTGCCATTGGCGGCGCCAAGTCTGAGGAAAGGGTCCTTTGTTAGTGGGTTTTTTGGGGATTGAAAATGAGAATTGTAGAAGAAAATGGTCTGTCCATAGGATCTCTCTTGCTGGAAGGCAGTTGATCTTTGAACAGTTGGAGAGGACAAGGTCTAACGTGTGGCCACCACTGTGCGTGGGTCCGGTGTTTTTTATCTCTAGACCTAGATTTAACAGGTCGGTGATAAGGGAGTAAGATTCAGGTAGAGTTGGTTGATCTACATGAATGTTGAAGTCCCCTAGAAGGATAAAATCTTCGTTGGATTTGAGTTGGGGCGCTAGCAACTCTTGGAGGAGGAGCGGGAAGTCTGGGTTTGATCCTGGGGGACGATAAGCCAGAGCTCCTTTCCAGAATATGTGGCTTTTAAGATCAATTTTAAAAAACATGATTTCAAGTAGTGGGCTTTGATATTGCGAAAATACAGTGACCTTTAAATCATCCTTGTGTATGATTGCTAGGCCACCGCCAGTCTTCCCTTCTCTATCTAGGTGTTTAAGTTTATATCCGATTGGGATCCCCATTGTTACAGCAGTGATGGTGTGGGGCTTCATCCAGGTTTCAGTGATGAAACATATGTCTGGCTGGATAGAGTGTATCAGATCCCATACCTCGTGCTGGTGTTTGGGCAGGGATCTTACGTTAAGAAGGAAAGACTTCAACCTTATTGCGGGAGCTTCTACTTCAGGTGGACTGTAATTACAGAGCAATCGATGATGACATTCTAAACATGAAAAGGCTCCCTCCACAGTATGCCATGGTATTTTAGTGCTGCATGCGGACAGCGGTTTTAGGGCTTTTAAGGATTGAGTAGAGTAGGTGATAAAGTGTGGATTCATACCTGATCGTGATAATATAGAAGGCGCAATGGCTGTGGCCCCTGGCCCCGTCCTGTCGCGGACGGGCGCAGACGGGCAGCTCTTTGGCGGGTCTTCGGCGGGGCTGCGCGCGATCGCTGCGCGCTCAAAAGGGCGCGAGGGCTATATACCACTGCGTGGATCCACTAGAGCGCTAACCGCTCCCAGTGGACCAGGAAGTGAACAGGAAGTGAGTAAAAAGCCTACCACCCCCTTGTTACCGTGGGAGGCGGCAGCCTAGCGCTTTCACCCACCGTGGGTCACGCGAGGATATCTGGAAGCTAAGTTGCTTCTTGGTGAGTGCGTGCGGTGCAAGCAATGCGCTCCGATTTTAAAAATACACTTTAGTGTTATATCAGTAAAATAATGCCACAGTTCAATTCACATTTGCTTTTAAAAATTATGTTGGTACCATTCCACACACGCTCTCCTTACATGAGGCGACCGACAAGCGGGTTGGAGACACTGCCACCGTCTCCTTCCCGCAGCGAGCACCTCCGGCGCTCCGCCTATATACCACTGCGTGGATCCACTAGAGCGCTAACCGCTCCCAGTGGACCAGGAAGTGAACAGGAAGTGAGTAAAAAGCCTACCACCCCCTTGTTACCGTGGGAGGCGGCAGCCTAGCGCTTTCACCCACCGTGGGTCACGCGAGGATATCTGGAAGCTAAGTTGCTTCTTGGTGAGTGCGTGCGGTGCAAGCAATGCGCTCCGATTTTAAAAATACACTTTAGTGTTATATCAGTAAAATAATGCCACAGTTCAATTCACATTTGCTTTTAAAAATTATGTTGGTACCATTCCACACACGCTCTCCTTACATGAGGCGACCGACAAGCGGGTTGGAGACACTGCCACCGTCTCCTTCCCGCAGCGAGCACCTCCGGCGCTCCGCCTATATACCACTGCGTGGATCCACTAGAGCGCTAACCGCTCCCAGTGGACCAGGAAGTGAACAGGAAGTGAGTAAAAAGCCTACCACCCCCTTGTTACCGTGGGAGGCGGCAGCCTAGCGCTTTCACCCACCGTGGGTCACGCGAGGATATCTGGAAGCTAAGTTGCTTCTTGGTGAGTGCGTGCGGTGCAAGCAATGCGCTCCGATTTTAAAAATACACTTTAGTGTTATATCAGTAAAATAATGCCACAGTTCAATTCACATTTGCTTTTAAAAATTATGTTGGTACCATTCCACACACGCTCTCCTTACATGAGGCGACCGACAAGCGGGTTGGAGACACTGCCACCGTCTGCATGGTCGCACATTCCAGATCAGGTCTGTCCCCCTATGAGGTCGTATTTGGCCGCCCCCCTAATATGTGGGGTACACCTAGACCTCGAAGTATTACAGATGTTTCAAGTAATATGCTGACAGATTACCTAGCTTCCTTGATGTCTGCCCTACACTCTTGTCGTTCACAGGTTGCCGCCGCATTTCCAGACAATACCGAGGTGGCACCGCATGAAATCGTTCCCGGAAGTCTGGTTCTCGTAAGGAACTTTGATCGTTCAAGTCCGCTGGAGCCCCGCTGGAAGGAGCCAAAGCAGGTCCTCCTGGCCACCCGTACTGCCGTCAAGCTGGAAGGCAGGAAGGGGTGGGTCCATCTGTCTCACGTAAAGAAATTTTATGGACTAAAGACTGTTTCCAAGAACATTTCCGAGGATTTTAAAGACTGCCAAAGTACTATTCTCAAGGACTGTCCCGCAAAAGACACTGATTCAAAGCCCTCCCTGTTAGAGAAAACTCCGCAGCAGGAGTATAAGGTGAAATTAAGGTCTAGTAAAATAAGTCAGCCAGTTTGATTGTCTAAGTCCTCCCCTAGGTGAAACGGTTAGACCGGTTTCTGACATGTATAAAATAGACCCCCATAGAGAGAGAGTTAGTGAGAACTCTAAAAGTTGCATTATTATTTTATGTTTTCTGTTATATCTCAGCCTTATGATTGCCTGCACGAGTTATGCATTTTATTTATGTTTTCCACTTTCTCATGTAAATAAGTCTTCTAATGCTACAGTAGAACACACGTTTAGTGATCTGCCTCCTCATGAACTATCTTATCGTCTTGCTATGCGAAATAATTCCTTTATCCGCATGTTACATTATTCACACCAGACCAGCAATGCCACTAATTGTTGGGTGTGTGGTCGACTCCCCCTTTTCCAGACACCGAAGGGAGTTCTGCCACTCTTTCCTTATCCATTTTCACATACTGGTTCGTGTGGAGCATGGTCCACGTTAACATTATCCTCAAATGATATGTCCTTTCTTAACAGTACATGTTTTCCAGGCAAGCAAGGTCTTCCCCACAGAACAGGGTTAGATCTAGAAAATGAGGTTTATAATTTGGGTAATTATTCTTCGAATTTTATGGTCCTGAATGTTCAGTCTGATCCTACTCCAGACTTACCTGTTATGTCAGTACTACCAGTCAAAGGCGAATTATGTGTCAGAAATAATGGTTCCATACATGTAGGACATAGTGATTGTACTACTATTGTCAAGTATAGTGACAGCAGGAAATCTATTTTCAAAGCTTCACGTCATTCTTATTTTGTTTGTGGTCAGACCGCATATGTTCGTCTGCCCCTCGATTGGGAGGGAACCTGTTACATTGCATTCCTTCTGCCACCAGTTTTCCTAGCCCCACCTGACTATCATAGGAATTCCCACCTAGTACATACTAGACACAAGAGAGACCTCCCGATTGTCGATTATACTGAAACTGCTCTAGAACAATACATAGATATCAATAAAGGTGTCTTCCCCTACTTAGGTACTGTCGTGAATAGTAAACTGATACGTAGATTAACCAGAACCCTTGAAGGAGTAGTGATTGAGACTACCTCTGCTCTAGGTAACTTAACCGAAGAGCAATCTTTTATGAGAATTGTCGTGCTCCAGAATCGTCTCGTCCTTGACGTCATACTGGCCGATAGGGGCGGGGCATGTAGAGTCATCGGATCTAGTTGCTGCATTTTCATTCCTAATAACGCGCCGTCTGTTTATTCAGCTATAACCAGACTCCATAAAATTGCCCATCTGTTACACCAAAATCCAGGCACCTGGACATGGTCCGGTTGGTTCTGGAGTATAATTTCTGCCTGGGGATGGAAAGTGTTGTCCTTCCTAGGTATTGCAGTAGCGATCATATTCAGTTGCTGCCTCTGTATACAATGTGGCCCTGCGATTTGCGGCATTTGTGCTACCTCTTGTATTCCTAGTCCCAAGTCCCGTTCTAAATCCAGTTCCAAGAAAATTCGAGACGAGCAAATGATACTGTATGAAATAATAGATGGTATCATGAATATTGATGTTTCCTGATGGAAACGTAGTGACAAGGAGGGAATGTGGAAAAGTAAATTTTGCCATGTTCTGTGTCCCTACGTGTTCCCCATCCTATGTTGTATGTGCATGATTAATATGCATATGTATTCCCCATGATCGATTAAAGACGCAATTACAGTTGTGTCCATCTCTAGTATGCCAGTTCTCAGTTCTCGTGAAAGCTACGAGTATTAGGCCTATGTAAAGTTACGTTGCCACGTTTCTCAGTGTGCACGTTATTTCATTGAAAAGTCCCCGTTTCTAGGCCTCAAAAGGGCCTGGACACCAGATTCAGCTCCTGTCTCCTGAGCCCTCGCTGAGGAGCGATACAGCCCCCACCTGTATCCCTGACCCTTCACTTACTTCCTGCCTCACAGTGCCCGGCTCGGCCTGGCTCTGCCTGCCAGTCTGCCAAGAGTATGTTATGATTCTAGTTATCAGTCCAGCCCTCCTTCTCTGCATTCCTAAAGCTACTGAATCGCATCAATAGTTTCCGTCATCGTCTAGCCTTTACGTCTCCATGTAAGAGAAATACTGTATTAATGGTCATTTAATATTCTTCAACACGCACTACATGTAGAATAATGCATGCACCAGTCTTAGTGTCTGTTAGCCTTTACCCCGATAACTTTTGGATTCTATCAACATGTTCTCTAAACATCAGATACTAGATAGTGTTTAGGTACATGTCGCCCTGACTCCCCTGACTCCCCAGACTTCAGTCTCTGCTCCTAGCGCAGAAGTCATAGCCCCCAGCTTCTCCTAGTAACACGTCATTGTCAGTTTGCGCGCACCACTAGGTTAGAGGTTCCGGCTCCTTAGGTAGCCCCCTCCATGTTTCCGCCCCATTTATGACATATTCTGTTACGTTTACATCACATGTCTATGTTCACGCCTCTTGTTACACCTACTTTCACCCTTATCTTTCGCGACTGCTATTGACCACACCCACTGCTCCGCCTATTGTATGTACTGTAATGCAATTGTTTTAGTATATATGCTTGTGCACTGTTATTAAAAGTTACGCCGCCGATACGCCAATTCCGATCCTGCCCCCGGCAGCGCTGCCATCCTAGTCCTGTGCAGGTTGTCCTGTTCCTGTCCTTATGCTGTATTAAACCTGCAAACTCCTACTACCTCGAATCTTGACTCTTATTTATTGAGCTATCTGTTATTACTATATCCAGTCAAAAATAGATCCGGTATTATTTATTTATATACCACACTCAGACCGGTGGTAGCAATGCCTAGTTCTATGCAAAATTGTTTTAGCTCTCGGTGGTTGTACTCTTCCAGTTTTTCCATCTGGAATTTCTCTGCAGATCCGCTCTCTCTGGTCGTCATTGTGGATTAGTCGTAGGGTGAGTTACTCTCTGTACGGTTACGCGTTGGTTCGGATCGCGCCGCTGGCCACCAATGTTAGACGGGGACCTGGAGGGTCGGCCGAGCACAAGGGGAGAGGCCTCCAGTGAGGGCCGTCTCCAGCGATCGTACAGACAAGTAATTTCCCCCCCACAGATGGACACCACACGAAGGTCAGCTTAACACCTTTTATAGGCAATTCTTTGAGTAAGGTAGTACGATACAAGGAGATTAGGACACGATGATCCTCTCAATTCTAGTCTCTAGTAGGGGAAGGGGGTAGCGGGACAGTCTTGGTACCTACAGGCACTGAGGTGAAACGGTGGTAGCTCACAATCCTCGAGCTCGGCGTTCGGACGGGTCAGACCGCGGCAGCGCCAGCAGGTCCCGAAGAGGTCGTAGGTGGCAACGGGCCACGGCAGCGCCAGCAGGTCCCGAAGAGGTCGTAGGTGGCAACGGGCCGCGGCAGCGCCAGCAGGTCCCAACGAGGATGACGGTTACAACGGGCCGAGGCAGCGCCAGCAGGACCCACGAGGATGAAGGTTGCAGAAGGCCGCGGCGGCGCCAGCAGGCAGGACAATAGTTCAAAAGGCAGGGCTGCGGCAGCGCCAGCAGTCCATCAAGGATGAGTTCTTCTCGGTGTCTCTCGACTCCAGGATACAACTGCCTTCCTGCTCTGGGGCTGCCTCAGTTATAGGTCTGGCGCCCTTTGATGTCTGGACCCTCGCACTGGGAGGTCGGGAGGTCCGGGATGAGGGAGTCCAGACACCCAGCAGGGGGGTGGAGCCAGCACCCGGGGAGGCTGGGGGCGATCGGCACCTGGCGGGGGAGAGCCATCGACACTTCTTTTTCCCATCAGCCTGCCAAGTGGTCCGTTCACCTCCTGGATGGATGGTGGTGCCGGGATGGCGGGGCCTGGCCGGGCCCAGGGTTGGGGTCGAGCTGAGGCCACGCTGCCGCGTGGTGCAGTGTCCAAGATGGCGGCTGGGCCGGGCAATGGGGCTGCCGGGGGCCCGGGCCCGTGACACAGAGATATCCGGGGGCAGGCGTCCCGGAGATGACGGGTTGTGGGTTGCTTCTGCGGGTAGGCCCCGGAGAGCCGGTGTCTGGGCTCTGTCATGCGGGGAGGGAGCGAGCGCTTCGTGGGGCCTGTCCAACACCCTCCCTATGCACTCTGCACTCCCTATGCACTCTGCACTCTGCACTCCCTATGCACTCTGCACTCCCTATGCACTCTGCACTCCCTATGCACTCTGCACTCTGCACTCCCTATGCACTCTGCACTCCCTATGCACTCTGCACTCCCTATGCATTCTGCACTCTGCACTCCCTATGCACTCTGCACTCCCTATGCACTCTGCCCTCCCTATGCACTCTGCCCTCCCTATGCACTCTGCCCTGCCTATGCACTCTGCACTCCCTATGCACTCTGCACTCTGCACTCTGTATGCACTCTGCACTCTGCACTCCCTATGCACTCTGCACTCCCTATGCACTCTGCACTCCCTATGCACTCTGCACTCCCTATGCACTCTGCACTCTGCACTCCCTATGCACTCTGCACTCTGCACTCCCTATGCACTCTGCACTCTGCACTCCCTATGCACTCTGCACTCCCTATGCACTCTGCACTCTGCACTCCCTATGCACTCTGCACTCCCTATGCACTCTGCACTCTGCACTCCCTATGCACTCTGCACTCCCTATGCACTCTGCACTCCCTATGCACTCTGCACTCCCTATGCACTCTGCCCTCCCTATGCACTATGCACTCTGCACTCCCTATGCACTCTGCACTCTGCACTCCATATGCACTCTGCACTCCCTATGCACTCTGCACTCCCCATGCACTCTGCACTCCCTATGCACTCCCTATGCACTCTGCACTCCCTATGCACTCTGCACTCTGCACTCCCTATGCACTCTGCACTCCCTATGCACTCTGCACTCTGCACTCCCTATGCACTCTGCACTCCCTATGCACTCTGCACTCCCTATGCACTCTGCACTCCCTATGCACTCTACACTCCCTATGCACTCTGCACTCCCTATGCACTCTGCACTCCCTATGCACTCTGCACTCCCTATGCACTCTGCACTCCCTATGCACTCTGCACTCCATATGCACTCTGCACTCCCTATGCACTCTGCACTCCCTATGCACTCTGCACTCTGCACTCCCTATGCACTCTGCACTCCCTATGCACTCTGCACTCTGCACTCCCTATGCACTCTGCACTCCATATGCACTCTGCACTCCCTATGCACTCTGCACTCTGCACTCCCTATGCACTCTGCACTCCCTATGCACTCTGCACTCCCTATGCACTCTGCACTCTGCATTCCCTATGCACTCTGCACTCCCTATGCACTCTGCACTCCATATGCACTCTGCACTCCCTATGCACTCTGCCCTCCCTATGCACTTTGCCCTCCCTATGCACTCTGCCCTCCCTATGCACTGTGCCCTCCCTATGAACTCTGCACTCCCTATGCACTCTGCACTCTGCACTCCATATGCACTCTGCACTCTGCACTCCCTATGCACTCTGCACTCCCTATGCACTCTGCACTCCCTATGCACTCTGCACTCCCTATGTACTCTGCACTCCCTATGCACTCTGCACTCTGCACTCCCTATGCACTCTGCATTCCCTATGCACTCTGCACTCTGCACTCCCTATGCACTCTGCACTCTGCACTCCCTATGCACTCTGCACTCTGCACTCCCTATGCACTCTGCACTCTGCACTCCCTATGCACTCTGCACTCCCTATGCACTCTGCACTCCCTATGCACTCTGCACTCCCTATGCACTCTGCACTCCCTATGCACTCTGCACTCCCTATGCACTCTGCACTCTGCACTCCATATGCACTCGGCACTCTGCACTCCCTATGCACTCGGCACTCCCTATGCACTCTGCACTCCCTATGCACTCTGCACTCCTTATGCACTCTGCACTCCCTATGCACTCTGCACTCCCTATGCACTCTGCACTCCCTGTGCACTCCCTATGCACTCTGCACTCCCTATGCACTCTGCACTCCCTATGCACTCTGCACTCGCTATGCACTCTGCACTCCCTATGCACTCTGCATTCCCTATGCACTCTGCACTGCCTATGCACTCTGCACTCCCTATGCACTCTGCACTCCCTATGCACTCTGCACTCTGCACTCCCTATGCACTCTGCACTCCCTATGCACTCTGCACTCCCTATGCACTCTGCACTCCCTATGCACTCTGCACTCCCTATGCACTCTGCACTCTGCACTCCCTATGCACTCTGCACTCCCTATGCACTCTGCACTCCCTATGCACGCTGCACTCCCTATGCACTCTGCACTCCCTATGCACTCTGCACTCCCTATGCACTCTGCACTCCCTATGCACTCCACACTCCCTATGCACTCCGCACTCCCTTTGCACTCTGCACTCCCTATGCACTCCCTATGCACTCTGCACTCCCTATGCACTCTGCACTCCCTATGCACTCTGCACTCTAGCACTCCCTAGCACTCCCTACTCACTCTGCACTCTGCACTCCCTATGCACTCTGCACTCCCTATGCACTCTGCACTCCCTATGCACTCTGCACTCTGCACTCCCTATGCACTCTGCACTCCCTATGCACTCTGCACTCTGCACTCCCTATGCACTCTGCACTCTGCACTCCCTATGCACTCTGCACTCTGCACTCCCTATGCACTCTGCACTCCCTATGCACTCTGCACTCCCTATGCACTCTGCACTCCCTATGCACTCCCTATGCACTCTGCACTCCCTATGCACTCTGCACTCTGCACTCCCTATGCACTCTGCACTCCCTATGCACTCTGCACTCCCTATGCACTCTGCACTCCCTATGCACTCTGCACGCCCTATGCACTCTGCACTCCCTATGCACTCTGCACTCCCTATGCACTCTGCACTCCCTATGCACTCTGCACTCTGCACTCCATATGCACTCGCCACTCTGCACTCCCTATGCACTCTGCACTCCCTATGCACTCTGCACTCCCTATGCACTCTGCACTCCCTATGCACTCTGCACTACCTATGCACTCTGCACTCCCTATGCACTCTTCACTCCCTATGCACTCTGCACTCCCTATGCACTCTGCACTCCCTATGCACTCTGCCCTCCCTATGCGCTCTGCCCTCCCTATGCACTCTTCCCTCCCTATGCACTCTGCCCTCCCTATGCACTCTGCCCTGCCTATGCACTCTGCACTCTGCACTCCCTATGCACTCTGCACTATGCACTCCCTATGCACTCTGCACTCCCTATGCACTCTGCCCTCCCTATGCACTCTGCCCTCCCTATGCACTCTGCCCTCCCTATGCACTCTGCCCTCCCTATGCACTCTGCACTCTGCACTCCCTATGCACTCTGCACTCCCTATGCACTCTGCACTCCCTATGCACTCTGCACTCCCTATGCAAATCAAATTTCAAAGCTTTATTCGACATTAGTCATAAAAGCATCCACCTAACCCTAATACAATAAATACTATATCTAAAAATACATCCTAAAACACATATTAAACATTGACAGTCGAATGCTATGCATATAAAAAATACAAATACATTTTCCAAAATTCATTAAAAAAAAATTATTTTTTAGAAATGGCAATTCGCTTAACGTGATAGATTGATAATAGCAACCATATTTCAATTTACTATATTTGCTATAAGGGTACGAGTGCGGATTATCCAAGCCCAAGCAAGAAATTTTGCTACGGCAACTACAAATGGAGCTGAGCAATCAGTTTCTAATATTCTAAGGGCTATCTGCCCTCCCTATGCACTCTGCCCTGCCTATGCACTCTGCACTCTGCACTCCCTATGCACTCTGCACTATGCACTCCCTCTGCACTCTGCACTCCCTATGCACTCTGCACTCCCTATGCACTCTGCACTCCCTATGCACTCTGCACTCCCTATGCACTCTGCACTCTGCACTCCCTATGCACTCTGCACTCCCTATGCACTCTGCACTCTGCATTCCCTATGCACTCTGCACTCCATATGCACTCTGCACTCCCTATGCACTCTGCACTCTGCACTCCCTATGCACTCTGCACTCCCTATGCACTCTGCACTCTGCATTCCCTATGCACTCTGCACTCCCTATGCACTCTGCACTCCATATGCACTCTGCACTCCCTATGCACTCTGCCCTCCCTATGCACTTTGCCCTCCCTATGCACTCTGCCCTCCCTATGCACTGTGCCTTCCCTATGAACTCTGCACTCCCTATGCACTCTGCACTCTGCACTCCGTATGCACTCTGCACTCTGCACTCCCTATGCACTCTGCACTCCATATGCACTCTGCACTCCCTATGCACTCTGCACTCCCTATGTACTCTGCACTCCCTATGCACTCTGCACTCTGCACTCCCTATGCACTCTGCACTCCCTATGCACTCTGCACTCTGCACTCCCTATGCACTCTGCACTCTGCACTCCCTATGCACTCTGCACTCTGCACTCCCTATGCACTCTGCACTCCCTATGCACTCTGCACTCCCTATGCACTCTGCACTCCCTATGCACTCTGCACTCTGCACTCCATATGCACTCGGCACTCTGCACTCCCTATGCACTCTGCACTCCCTATGCACTCTGCACTCCCTATGCACTCTGCACTCCTTATGCACTCTGCACTCCCTATGCACTCTGCACTCCCTATGCACTCTGCACTCCCTATGCACTCCCTATGCACTCTGCACTCCCTATGCACTCTGCACTCCCTATGCACTCTGCACTCGCTATGCACTCTGCACTCCCTATGCACTCTGCATTCCCTATGCACTCTGCACTGCCTATGCACTCTGCACTCCCTATGCACTCTGCACTCCCTATGCACTCTGCACTCCCTATGCACTCTGCACTCCCTATGCACTCTGCACTCCCTATGCACTCTGCACTCTGCACTCCCTATGCACTCTGCACTCCCTATGCACTCTGCACTCCCTATGCACTCTGCACTCCCTATGCACTCTGCACTCTGCACTCCCTATGCACTCTGCACTCCCTATGCACTCTGCACTCTGCACTCCCTATGCACTCTGCACTCCCTATGCACTCTGCACTCCCTATGCACGCTGCACTCCCTATGCACTCTGCACTCCCTATGCACTCTGCACTCCCTATGCACTCTGCACTCCCTATGCACTCCGCACTCCCTATGCACTCCGCACTCCCTTTGCACTCTGCACTCCCTATGCACTCCCTATGCACTCTGCACTCCCTATGCACTCTGCACTCCCTATGCACTCTGCACTCTAGCACTCCCTAGCACTCCCTACTCACTCTGCACTCTGCACTCCCTATGCACTCTGCACTCCCTATGCACTCTGCACTCTGCACTCCCTATGCACTCTGCACTCCCTATGCACTCTGCACTCTGCACTCCCTATGCACTCTGCACTCTGCACTCCCTATGCACTCTGCACTCTGCACTCCCTATGCACTCTGCACTCCCTATGCACTCCCTATGCACTCTGCACTCCCTATGCACTCTGCACTCTGCACTCCCTATGCACTCTGCACTCCCTATGCACTCTGCACTCCCTATGCACTCTGCACTCCCTATGCACTCTGCACGCCCTATGCACTCTGCACTCCCTATGCACTCTGCACTCCCTATGCACTCTGCACTCTGCACTCCATATGCACTCGCCACTCTGCACTCCCTATGCACTCTGCACTCCCTATGCACTCTGCACTCCCTATGCACTCTGCACTCCCTATGCACTCTGCACTCCCTATGCACTCTGCACTACCTATGCACTCTGCACTCCCTATGCACTCTTCACTCCCTATGCACTCTGCACTCCCTATGCACTCTGCACTCCCTATGCACTCTGCCCTCCCTATGCGCTCTGCCCTCCCTATGCACTCTGCCCTCCCTATGCACTCTGCCCTCCCTATGCACTCTGCCCTGCCTATGCACTCTGCACTCTGCACTCCCTATGCACTCTGCACTATGCACTCCCTATGCACTCTGCACTCCCTATGCACTCTGCCCTCCCTATGCACTCTGCCCTCCCTATGCACTCTGCCCTCCCTATGCACTCTGCACTCTGCACTCCCTATGCACTCTGCACTCCCTATGCACTCTGCACTCCCTATGCACTCTGCACTCCCTATGCAAATCAAATTTCAAAGCTTTATTCGACATTAGTCATAAAAGCATCCACCTAACCCTAATACAATAAATACTATATCTAAAAATACATCCTAAAACACATATTAAACATTGACAGTCGAATGCTATGCATATAAAAAATACAAATACATTTTCCAAAATTCATTAAAAAAAAAATATTTTTTAGAAATGGCAATTCGCTTAACGTGATAGATTGATAATAGCAACCATATTTCAATTTACTATATTTGCTATAAGGGTACGAGTGCGGATTATCCAAGCCCAAGCAAGACATTTTGCTACGGCAACTACAAATGGAGCTGAGCAATCAGTTTCTAATATTCTAAGGGCTATCGATTGGCTGCGGGTACCAATATTTAGGCACACTGGTTTTAACCACTTGCGCCTAGGGCTGGTATACAATGGGCAACAGAATAGCAAATGGGAAATGTGCTCTACTTGATCTTTGCAAAAATAACAATGTTCATCCCACAATGGGGACCAGTGTTTCTTGAACGCATTCACAGGTAATGTTCCTATGCGGAACTGGAAATACAGTTTCCTGTCATATGGTCGTTCAATTATATCCCAATATTGTTCGCATGACGGATACATTTTTATGTCTAAAAAACGAGATGACAATTTTGGATAGGATCCATTACAGAACATTGTTGAATACACCATTTCCCAATATAATTCTTTCAGTATCGCTTTTGTAGGAAAGCTAGCCACATCATTAGAGCCCCATAAATGGTCCAGTTTTAACTTTACAAGAAGTCCCCGTAGTTCTTTTAGCCATTCAATGCAATGGAAACGATCGAACTCAACAACATCTGCCAAAGCTAAAGCATAATGATTTAGCTCTGGATTCACCATCAGGCGTCTCCAATATAAGAGTGGCCGTAACCTGGCAATATCCTCAATATTTTTCCTGCCAAGGTCCAATTTCAGTGGAATTGTGGGTGTGCTTTGGGGGACCGTTACAAGCCCTCGCAAGAATCTGTTTTCTGCACGTCCCAGCTCTCCCAAGTTTGAGAACCCCCACAATTCAGAACCATATAGGCAAGCACCCAATACTTTCGTATTATAAATTTCAAGCGCACAATTTACTGGCTTAGTTAGCGAGGCTCGGTGTTTTAGGCTAACTGCGCCTGCGAGCTGGTTGAACTTCAAAACTGTCGTATTTATGTGCGATTTCCACTTCATATTCCCCTGCAGGATGATACCTAAATAAGAAAAAGCATCCACTTTCTCTAGGGGAGTACCTTTATATTTTATTACACCTTTAAAAGTGGAATATTGATTTAGGCACATAAATTTAGTTTTTGTGGTATTCAGTTCAAGACCCCTATTATCAGAGAATTCTCCAAAAGCGTCTACCACTTTTTGAAGACCGCTCGGCGTACGTGAAAGTAAAAGCGTGTCGTCCGCAAACATAAGGACGGGGACGCGGGAGCCTGCTATAATTGGGGCGTCACTTGAGATTTCCTTTAGATGGTCGACTATGCCATTTATATAAATTGAAAATAATGTTGGTGCTAGGACACATCCTTGTCTTACTCCTCGTTCTACTGGAAACGGGTCTGTAACTTCTCCTTGCTTGCCCCACCTGATCTTAGCAAAATTATTTTCATGGAGGCGAACTAGGAGGGTGAGGAGTTCCTGGCTTAATCCTACATCGGCCAGGGTCTGCCACAATTTTTCTCTGGGGACAAGGTCAAACGCTGCTTTTAGATCCACAAAAACGGCGTACAATGACCCCTTTTTTAGTGTGACATTTCTCCAATAGATAGCTATTGTTGGACAGGCCGCATGTTCGAGCTGTCCCCCCTCCCCGCAATGGGACCAGGACCCTGGCTCTCCCTGCATCCCCAGCCAGAGTCCACAAACGACCACCCGAAGTACCCTGCAATCCCTCCACTACAAGACACCAGCTCCGGACCCAGCTGGCCCGGGTCACCATCTACCCCACGACATCGACCCGGCCGCCATCTTGGGGCACTGCAGCACGAGGCCGCGTGGCCTCAACTCGACCCTAACCCCGGGCCCGGCCGGCCCCGACATCGAGGCCCCACCATCCTCCCAGGAGGCAGAGTGACCACTTGGCGAGTCAATAGGAGAAGGAATCGTCAACGGCTCTCCCCCGCCAGGTGTCGATCACCCCAGGCCGCCTGGGCGCTGGCTCCACCCCCCTGCTGGGTGTCTGGACTCCCTCATCCCGGACCTCCCGGCCCCCAGGCGCGAGGGTCCGGACATCAAAGGGGACCAGACCTATAACTGGGGCAGGACCAGACCAGGAAGGCAGTTGTATCCTGGAGTCGAGAGACCCGAGAAGAACTCATCCGTGACTTGGCCTGCTGGCGCTGCCGCGGCCCTCTGCCTCGTGAAACCATCGTCTTGGCCTGCTGGCGCTGCCGCGGCCCTCTGCCTCGTGAAACCATCGTCTTGGCCTGCTGGCGCTGCCGCGGCCCTCTGCCTTGTGAAACCATCGTCTTGGCCTGCTGGCGCTGCCGCGGCCCTCTGCCTCGTGAAACCATCGTCTTGGCCTGCTGGCGCTGCCGCGGCCCTCTGCCTCGTGAAACCATCGTCTTGGCCTGCTGGCGCTGCCGCGGCCCTCTGCTTTATGAGACTATCACCTTGGCCTGCTGGCGCTGCCGCGGCCCGATCCACAGACACTCCAGCTCGAGGATTGTGAGCTCGCCTTTTTACCACTACCTGTACCGATCCGGTACCAAGACTGTCCCGCTACCCCCTTTCCCTACAGAGACTAGAAGTGAGAGGACCCCCGGGTCCAAGATATCCTGTATCGCTGATATCCTTGCCTTAAGAACCTTATATAAAGCCTTGAACTCGACTTGGTGTGGTGCCTGTTTGTGGGGAGGGAGGTAACTTGTCTGTACGATCGCCGGAGACGGTCCCCCTCGGGGATCTCTCCCTCGGTATCCGGCCGACCCTCAGGGTCCCCGTCTAACAGCTATGAAGTATAAGACTTGGTCAACACTGCTAGTCAGGGGTCGAAATCCTGCCTGATAGGGTGACAATATATCCCTTTCATCGATCCATTGCTGCAGTTTGTTTTGGACTAGACGCCCCATCAGTTTTTGGGCTGTATCAATTAAACTGATGGGTCTATAGTTTTTAGCTAGGGTTTTGTCCCCTTTTTTAAATATGGGGACAATTTCTGCTCCCTTCCATGATGCAGGTACCTCCCCTCCCATCGCCACAGCATTGGCCAGCATTTCAAAATAGGTACACCAGGATTTCCGGTCCGATAAAAATATATCAGCCGGGATTCCATCCATACCCGGGGCTTTTCCCCCCGCTATACAATCCAATGCTTTACTGACATCCATTTCATTGAATATTTGATATTTGAAAAAGACAGGTGGTGGAGGTTTAATGGAGATGTAAGCTGGGTTTCGGGCATACTGTGGTTGGAAAAACTCAGTCCATTTGCATTTAGCAACATGGTTTTGTGGCTGGGCAGCTATCCCTCCCCTTTCCCATTTTACCAGGGACCAAAATCGCTTGGAGTCCTTAGCAGCACAGGCCTCCTTCAAGTCCTGCCAGCATTCCTCATCCCAGCGTTTCCTAGCCTGTTTTTGGGTCTGTCTATAATTATCCCTAGCCCTCCTTACTGCTTTGGCATTGCCTGTTCTCAATTCTGTACTTAGGTTGAATCGTGCCAGCCTGCAACTCTTATCATACCACCCTTGCCTAGGTTGCTCCTTTTTAGTTTTACTAGAATCTACTGTTTTAATAAAAAAGCTTTGGATGTTACGAAAAAGATTTTTATGGGCCTCCATCATGTGAACTTGAAAGTTGGGCTTTCCACAATGAGACTTAATGTTGTTTACTTGATCGGCTACTACTTTTTTGAGAGTCTCAAGTTTTTCAACATCTTCTGATAGCATTCTCCATTTCAGATGTCGTTGGTTGTTCGAACAAACAACATCTTGTGTGACCATTTCATTTTTGTTAGTAGACTCTGTACTCTCATTATAAGGGTGAAGGGTCAGGCATAGGGGGTTGTGGTCGCTTTCTAATCTCTTTTTCACAACCATATCTACCATTTTATTCCAAGCCCTTACATCCAATAGTAAATAGTCAATTCTACTAGCTGCTCGACCATTGTCAAACGTATTATTCCCTTCTAAATCAGAGGGCGAACGCCCGTTTACTGCTCTTAAACCTTTTGCTAAACAGAGACTCTTTAGCTGGATTGCCACTGAGCTCCATTTTTTAATAACAGGCACCTCTAACTGGGGTATGCCCCACTTGGCATCCTCTTCCTCAGACAGGATCCTATCCTCTTCACCTAAGGGTTCAAAGGTGGCGTTTAAGTCTCCGCCTACTATCACATGGGGTTTTGCTGTTACCATTTCAATATTCTGGTCAAGAATTGTTACAGTCTCTGAAGATTTGCCACTACCAACTCCCCTGGCATAAATATTATACAAGACAAGTTCGTGGCCATTTCCCCAGTTGATATCAAGTGCTATGATATCCTTAGTTGGTACAGATCTTTGTTTTATAGAACAATTCAATGACTGTCGTATCCAGATTAACAAGCCTCCTGAGGGGCGTCCCAAGCGGTTTCTGGTTGCTGGCATATAGAAGTTTAAATACCCCTGGCGGAAAGTTGGAGTCAATGACCAAGTTTCTTGTAGCATAATTATATCATATTGGTCAATGAAATCCACCCACTCTGGTGTAGTTATTTTATTCGCTAAGCCTGCTATATTCCATGAGACAAGGGACAGTAATGATGTCTCTTGGTGTTGCAACACCTGGCACTTCTCTGCATTGTTTATAAGTACCTCACATTCTGCAGTTGGTGTTTCACCATCCATCAATATAACCTTACTTTCTTTTGCCTTTCTAGCTCTATTTATACCTTTAAAATCTGGCATTGTCCCTCCCTCAACAAAAGTTTGGGGTTCCCTAAAGCCTATTTTCTGATTATTTGGCTGTGTACAACTCATATTTTCTGCCCTTCCATTATTTAAAATTATCTGCTTTTTAAGAGATACAGATTCATAACTTGCGAGTCAGTCGCATTCGTTTAAGTCAGATAAAGCCGAATAACGATTTACCATATTTAGTCCCCAATTGCATGTAGGATCTGCCCTGGCCCTTCTCTTTCCCACCACTGACCACTTAGTTCTCAATATACTTGGCTTAGCTACAAGACCTCTTCTAGTATAGAAAAAATCTAACATTAGTGGAATTATTTCTTCCGTTCTACGTTGTGGAGGGAAAATGTTATGCAAAATGTCCGGTAGTACCTCAGGGCCCTTAAGGTTTAATACCACACAGTCACCTGCAAATTTCTTCGGTTTAGTCCCTATCCACTTTACCCGTCTCGCTGATAGCAAGTCTCCTAAAAGCTTTTCTTTTCCCCGGGGAGATATATGCATGTTATTACTCAACCACTGCGAAGCTTTGTTTAATAAAGAATCTGGGGACTCACCCTGGCCTGTTTTTAGGGGTGGAACATTAGCAAGTACTAATATCAATGGTGAGGCTTCTACAATTAGTTCCATAGGACTTGTTTCAGTATTAGAGTCAGGGGATAGGATATTCCCTTGAATTGGCAGAGGGTCTAGGGTGATACAGTTACTAGGAACATTACTAGGTCTGGTACTAGTTAGTTGAATAGGAACTGGAATGTCTTCTATTCCCCCAGGGATGTTTCCCCCTATTATGTTTCCCGTCACTTGTTTTTCATCAAATTTATTTAATACTAGATTCGGTATCTCTACTACACTATCATTTATTGTTTTTACGAGGGTCTCCAGTTTTTTAACTTTATCAGTTAAATGATCTATTTTAGATGTAAGGGGTTTGATCAACTGGGATATCTTGGATTCTAACATGCCCATAAACTTGCTTGATAACATATCATCCCATACATTATTGGCATTCCCTTCCTCCCCTATCCCTTCTGAGGCACTCTTGTGTTTGTTTCTAGGTGGATTTGTTGATTTATTTCTACTAGAGCGAAGTCCTTCTCTTTTGGGGGGGGCTTTTATGGACCCTCTTGTTACTCTTGGTGCAGGTACAGGCATTGGGGAAGAGATGCTTTCCTTGTCTATCCCTGACTCATTACAGGATATGTTTAGCTCCTCCCCAATCAATAGATCGACATTTGTATCAAGTTGTGGAGCAATAGATGTCATAGAAGCATTTAGCGCTATACAATCACTAGTCTCTTCCACATGCAAATCTGAGACAATTATTTCATCAGAGTCCAATTAGGTTTCGCCCAGATCTACTAATTGGGCACACGGTGGGGAGTCTACTAGTTGAGCACATGGTGGAGAGTCACTAAGCCCCAGGGAAGACCTTCGTACACTGTTAATTTTTGTCACCACTTGGACTAAATAATTGTCCATTGTGTTAGCAGGGGTGATGGGGGTCTTCTGTCTCGACATGTCAGAGGCATTCAAACCTAATACGGGACAAATGTCTTTTCAATAGCAGAATTATCAGGTTTTGGGCACTTAAATAGTTAGTAACAACTTAGTCGGAAAAGCGTGGAACTCACAGCACAATAGATGATAGATTCCTGGCCCAGTCCAGTCGTGGCCAGTCTTGGACTGTCTTAGACTGTCCGCCCTTTGTCCGGGCTTCGTCCGGCGTCCCGCACACGCGTCCCGCTATGCGTCAATGATACGTTTTTGTAGGAGGAGCAGGGGGCGGGAAGAGACTCCAGGTGCGCTACGATTTTCCTGCGCGGAACCCTGGGTCTCGCAGTCCCAGCCCCTGTTACAACAGCCTTTCAGTCGCCCTAAATCCAAAGCGCCTTTCCTCGCAATTCAGCAGGCAAACGGTGGGTCAGAGGCAGAGTCACGGACACAGTAGGAAACGAGCGGCTCCCGCGAAGCGGGGGCCGCGAGCTGTTTGAAGAGCAGGTCAGCCAATCAGGGAGGAGCAGGGGCGGGAAGAGACTCCAGGTGCGCTACGATTTTCCTGCGCGGAACCCTGGGTCTCGCAGTCCCAGCCCCTGTTACAACAGCCTTTCAGTCGCCCTAAATCCAAAGCGCCTTTCCTCGCAATTCAGCAGGCAAATGGTGGGTCAGAGGCAGAGTCACGGACACAGTAGGAAACGAGCGGCACCCGCGAAGCGGGGCCCGTGAGCTGTTTGAAGAGCAGGTCAGCCAATCAGGGAGGAGCAGGGGCGGGAAGAGACTCCAGGTGCGCTACGATTTTCCTGCGCGGAACCCTGGGTCTCGCAGTCCCAGCCCCTGTTACAACAGCCTTTCAGTCGCCCTAAATCCAAAGCGCCTTTCCTCGCAATTCAGCAGGCAAACGGTGGGTCAGAGGCAGAGTCACGGACACAGTAGGAAACGAGCAGCACTCCCTATGCACTCTGCACTCCCTCTGCACTCTGCACTCCCTATGCACTCTGCACTCCCTATGCACTCTGCACTCCCTATGCACTCTGCACTCTGCACTCCCTATGCACTCTGCACTCCCTATGCACTCTGCACTCCCTATGCACTCTGCACTCCCAATGCACTCTGCACTCCCTATGCACTCTGCACTCCCTATGCACTCGGCACTCCCTCTGCACTCTGCACTCTGCACTCCCTATGCACTCTGCACTCCCTATGCACTCTGCACTCTGCACTCCCTATGCACTCTGCACTCCCTATGCACTCTGCTCTCCCTATGCACTCTGCACTCTGCACTCCCTATGCACTCTGCACTCCCTATGCACTCTGCACTCCCTATGCACTCTGCACTCCCTATGCACTCTGCACTCCCTATGCACTCTGCACTCTGCACTCCCTATGCACTCTGCACTCTGCACTCCCTATGCACTCTGCACTCCCTATGCACTCTGCACTCTGCACTCCCTATGCACTCTGCACTCCCTATGCAATCTGCACTCCCTATGCACTCTGCACTCCCTATGCACTCTGCACTCTGTACTCCCTATGCACTCTGCACTCCCTATGCACTATGCACTCTGCACTCTGCACTCCCTATGCACTCTGCACTCCCTATGCACTCTCCACTCCCTATGCACTCTGCACTCCATATGCACTCTGCACTCCCTATGCACTCTGCTCTCTGCACTCCCTATGCACTCTGCACTCCCTATGCACTCTGCACTCCCTATGCACTCTGCACTCCCTATGCACTCTGCACTCCCTATGCACTCTGCACCCCCTATGCACTCTGCACTCCCTATGCACTCTGCACTCCCTATGCACTCTGCACTCCCTATGCACTCTGCACTCTGCACTCCATATGCACTCTGCACTCTGCACTCCCTATGCACTCTGCACTCTGCACTCCCTATGCACTCTGCACTCCCTATGCACTCTGTACTCTGCACTCCCTACACTCTGCTCTCCCTATGCACTCCCTATGCACTCTGCACTCCCTATGCACTCTGCACTCCCTCTGCACTCCCTATGCACTCTGCACTCCCTATGCACTCTGCACTCCCTATGCACTATGCACTCTGCACTCTGCACTCCCTATGCACTCTGCACTCCCTATGCACTCTGCACTCCCTATGCACTCTGCACTCCTTATGCACTCTCCACTATGCACTCCGTATGCACTCTGCACTCCCTATGCACTCTGCCCTCCCTATGCACTCTCCACTCCCTATGCACTCTGCACTCCATATGCACTCTGCACTCCCTATGAACTCTGCTCTGTGCACTCCCTATGCACTCTGCACTCCCTATGCACTCTGCACTCCCTATGCACTCTGCACTCCCTATGCACTCTGCACTCCCTATGCACTCTGCACCCCCTATGCACTCTGCACTCCCTATGCACTCTGCACTCCCTATGCACTCTGCACTCCCTATGCACTCTGCACTCCCTATGCACTCTGCACTCCCTATGCACTCTGCACTCTGCACTCCATATGCACTCTGCACTCTGCACTCCCTATGCACTCTGCACTCTGCACTCCCTATGCACTCTGCACTCCCTATGCACTCTGCACTCCCTATGCACTCTGTACTCTGCACTCCCTATGCACTCTGAACTCTGCTCTCCCTATGCACTCCCTATGCACTCTGCACTCCCTATGCACTCTGCACTCCCTCTGCACTCCCTATGCACTCTGCACTCCCTATGCACTCTGCACTCTGCACTCCCTATGCACTCTGCACTCCCTATGCACTCTGCACTCCCTATGCACTCTGCACTCCCTATGCACTCTGCACTCCCTATGCACTCCGCACTCCCTATGCACTCTGCACTCCCTATGCACTCCCTATTCACTCTGCACTCCCTATGCACTCTGCACTCTGCACTCCCTATGCACTCCCTATTCACTCTGCACTCCCTATGCACTCTGCACTCTGCACTCTGCACTCCCTATGCACTCTGCACTCCCTATGCACTCTGCACTCCCTATGCACTCTGCACTCCCTATGCACTCTGCACCCCTATGCACTCTGCACTCCCTATGCACTCTAGCACTCCCTAGCACTCCCTATGCACTCTGCACTCCCTATGCACTCTGCACTCTGCACTCCCTATGCACTCCCTATGCACTCTGCACTCCCTATGCACTCTGCACTCTGCACTCCCTATGCACTCTGCACTCCCTATGCACTCTGCACTCCCTATGCACTCTGCACTCCCTATGCACTCTGCACCCCCTAAGCACTCTGCACTCCCTATGCACTCTGCACTCTAGCACTCCCTAGCACTCCCTACTCACTCTGCACTCTGCACTCCCTATGCACTCTGCACTCCCTTTGCACTCTACACTCCCTATGCACTCTGCACTCCCTATGCACTCTGCACTCCCTATGCACTCTGCACTCCCTATGCACTCTGAACTCCCTATGCACTCTGCACTCCCTATGCACTCTGCACTCCCTATGCACTCTGCACTCTGCACTCCCTATGCACTCTGCACTCCCTATGCACTCTGCACTCCGCACTCCCTATGCACTCTGCACTCCCTATGCACTCTGCACTCCCTATGCACTCTGCACTCCCTATGCACTCTGCACTCTGCCCCCCATGCACTCTGCACTCCCTATGCACTCCCTATGCACTCCCTATGCACTCTGCACTCTGCACTCACTATGCACTCTGCAATCACTCTGCACTCCATATGTACTCAGCACTCTAGCACTCCCTAGCACTCCCTACTCACTCTGCACTCCCTATGCACTCTGCACTCCCTATGCACTCTGCACTCCCTATGCACTCTGCACTCCCTCTGCACTCTGAACTCCCTATGCACTCTGAACTCCCTATGCACTCTGCACTCCCTATGCACTCTGCACTATGCACTCTGCACTCTGCACTCCCTATGCACTCTGCACTCCTTATGCACTCTGCACTCTGCACTCCCTATGCACTCTGTACTCCCTATGCACTCTGCACTCCCCTTGCACTCTGCACTCTGCACTCCCTATGCACTCTGCACTCCCTATGCACTCTGCACTCTGAACTCCCTATGCACTCTGCACTCTGAACTCCCTATGCACTCTGCACTCCCTATGCACTCTGCACTCCCTATGCACTCTGCACTCTGCACTCCCTATGCACTCTGCACTCTGCACTCCCTATGCACTCTGCACTCTGCACTCCCTATGCACTCTGCACTCCCTATGCACTATGCACTCTGCACTCCCTATGGACTCTGCACTCCCTTGCACTCCCTAGCACTCTGCACTCCCTAGCACTCTGCACTCCCTAGCACTCTGCACTCCCTAGCACTCTGCACTCCCTTGAACTCTGCACTCCCTAGCACTCTGCACTCCCTAGCACTCTGCACTCCCTAGCACTCTGCACTCCCTTGCACTCCCTAGCACTCTGCACTCCCTAGCACTCTGCACTCCCTAGCACTCTGCACTCCCTAGCACTTACCTTTAACTTGAACAGACAGAAACGAGACACACAAAGGGGAGACGACATAAGACGGAACACGGAGCAAAAGTATAAACAAAATGCTGCTTACCTGATCGGAAATCACAACAACTTCCTGGCAACGTAAATCTCGCCGACCACTCCGGCTAAAGGCACTTCCAAAAAGACGAAAACATCACGGGAGAAAAAAATAAATAAATACACGCCCACTGCCACATGACGTCAGAAAAGAGGCAGGATGAGAAAAACATCGCCGAAACGCCCACGAATCGCCCCGAACGATGACAGGCAGATCTCACTTCCAATGGCTAGCCTCCATTTATGGAGGTAGCCAATGGACGTGAGAGGCGTAACAAAGCACCATACTCTTCACAAAAGATTTCGCCTCCGCGAACCGCTGCTTGCGCAGCTTTTCGCCAGGTCGAAACCTAAAAAGGACTAGGCTCCCCTCTACGTATTGGACTTTTGTCATCTTTGTGGAGTTTTGATTTTTAAAATACTGTCTATTTTTCTAAATTGGTTTGGGATTTTTCTTTTACTGTGTTTCACTTTAATACTGTTTGAGTGTTGCCAACATATTTTACTCATTGCCTAGAAGTTAAACCTGGCTGCTTCGTGCCAAGGTTTATTGACAATTGTAGCTCACCCTGAACAGGATTGTTATTATTTCTTGAAGTGGGTTCACCCCTACATCAACAAATAATCCAATTTCTTTCAAAGAGGAAAAGATGGGCTCAACAAGAGGCAAGGTACATTGAGGTCAATTGGCGGCTGGGAAGACTGGTCCTAAAAGTTTTACTGACTTTGTGCCAATAGGAATTGGGGTGGAGCCAGGAAAATGTAGTCCAGCTATCCCCTCTGCTTTATAGGCAGTTGTTCCCTGCCAGTCTTTGAGATGAGATGGAACTGACAGAAGGAGAGTTGACTTCTGCCTCTCCACACCACACCTGATCCTAACTTAGACAACAGAGAAAGGTGCAGGATATGACCCAGTTGCAAGGGAGTGTAGATTGTAAAGACTTTAACTAATGAAGTTACTGGGATATTAAAACTGGAGGAGAAGGTGCATAAAGGATTTCTACTATGCCTGATGTAAGAGTATGATATGAAAACAAGTATGAAAACAATCAGTTTAAGAAGAACTTCAGTTTGATTGCCTATTCCTCAAGTGTACAATCCACAATTCTCTTTCAGACTTTTACTCAAAATAAGACAACATAACAGTTTAAAGACTAGAGATTAAAAAAAGTTTCTCAATCTAAAGCTACATATAATCTTATGGAATTTCATACGTGTTAGACGGAGACCGGGAGGGTCGGCCGAGCACAAGGGGAGAGGCCTCCGGGGAGGGCCGTCTCCAGCGATCGTACAGACAAGTAACTTCCCCCCCACAGATGGACACCACACGAAGATCAGATTAACACCCTTTATAGGCAGTTCTTGAAGTAAGGTAGTACGATACAAGGAGATCAGGACACGATGATCCTCTCAATTCTAGTCTCTAGTAGGGAAAGGGGGTAGCGGGACAGTCTTGGTACCTACTGGTACTGAGGTGAAACGGTGGTAGCTCACAATCCTCGAGCTCGGCGTTCGGACGGGTCGGACCGCGGCAGCGCCAGCAGGTCCCGAAGAGGTCGTAGGTGGCAACGGGCCGCGGCAGCGCCAGCAGGTCCCACGAGGATGGAAGTTGCAACGGGCCGCGGCAGCGCCAGCAGGTCCCACGAGGATGAAGGTTGCAGAAGGCCGCGGCAGCGCCAGCAGGCAGGACGATAGTTCACAAGGCAGGGCTGCGGCAGCGCCAGCAGTCCGTCAAGGATGAGTTCTTCTCGGTGTCTCTCGACTCCAGGATACAACTGCCCTCCTGCTCTGGGGCTGCTTCAGTTATAGGTCTGGCGCCCTTTGATGTCCGGACCCTCGCACTGGGAGGTCGGGAGGTCCGGGATGAGGGAGTCCAGACACCCAGCAGGGGGGTGAAGCCAGCACCCGGGGAGGCTGGGGGCGATCGGCGCCTGGCGGGGGGAGAGCCATCGACACTTCTTTCTCCCATTAACCTGCCAAGTGGTCCGTTCACCTCCTGGGTGGATGGTGGTGCCGGGATGTCGGGGCCTGGCCAGGCCCAGGGTTGGGGTCGAGCTGTGGCCACGCGGCCGCGTGGTGCAGTGTCCAAGATGGCGGCTGGGCCGGGCAATGGGGCTGACGGGGGCCCGGGCCCGTGACACAGAGATAACCGGGAGCAGGCGTCCCGTAGGGGACGGGTTGCGGGTTGCTTCTGCGGGTAGCACCCGGAGAGCTGGTGTCTGGGCCCTGTCATGCGGGGAGGGAGCAAGCCCTTCATGGGGCCTGTCCAACATGCGTCCCCCCCAGCTGAAGGCGGGGAGAGTCACCCATCCTCTTGGGGACTCTCCTCGTCGAGGCGGAAAAAGCGGGACAGGCCATCCGCGTTGGCGTGGTCTTGGCCAGGGCGATGCTCCACAGTGAAGTCCATCCCCTGCAGGGAGATGGACCATCGCAATAGTTTGGGGTTCTCCCCTCGCATTTGCATTAGCCATTGCAGGGGCCGATGATCTGTTTGTACCCGGAAGTGGGTTCCGAAGAGGTAAGGCCGGAGCTTCTTGAGGGCCCATACTACTGCAAAGGCCTCTCGCTCAATGGTGCTCCAGCGCTGTTCTCGGGGCAGTAGGCGTCTGCTGATGAAGGCCACTGGTTGGTCGACTCCCTCGGGGTTCAGTTGGGAGAGGACGGCCCCGATGCCATGGTCTGAGGCATCAGTCTGGACGATGAACTCACGGCTGTAGTCGGGGGCCTGGAGCACAGGAGCGGTGCACATGGAGGCCTTCAGTTTCTCGAAGGCCGCTTGACAGTCGGGAGTCCAGTTGACTGTTTTTGGGTTGGTCTTGGATGTGAGTTCCGTGAGGGGCCCCACAATGCTGCCATAGTCCTTCACGAACCGCCTTTAGTATCCGGTGAGCCCCAGGAAGGCTCGGACCTCGTTTTGGGTTACGGGGGGGCGCCAGGACTGGATGGCAGCAATCTTGAGCTGGAGGGGGGCCACCAGACTGCTCCCCACTTGGTGTCCGAGGTAGGTCACGGACCCCTGGCCGATTTGGCACTTGGTATTTGGTATTTGGTATTTTGGTATTTGGAGGGGTATTTGTAAAGCGCGGCGTTCGCTCCGGAGGGAGCATCATGGCGCTGTGAATCCTTGAGCCCAAATCGCAGAGTGGTAGGAGGGGGGAGCTAGATGGCGGATTTAGTCCAGTCGTCAGGGAGATTAAAAATCCAAGTTTTGAGGAGCTTCCTAAAGGGTTTCTCAGGAGTCTGAAGTCTGAGATGTCTTGGCATGCTATTCCAGGCTTTGATGGCCAGGGTGCTAAGGGTTTTACCTCCTTTAGACTTCAGATTGAATTTGGTGGAGGTCATAAGGTTTTCTTGTGAGGATCGAAGGGAGCGACTAGGATTATAGTGAGGGAACCGTCTGGTAAGGTAAGCAGGACCTGTATTGTTGAAGGCTCGAAAAGCAACAATGAGGATTTTAAAGAGTATTCTCTTGTGCAAAGGGAGCCAATGCAGGGTCTTGAGGGCTGTGGAGATTGATGATTTGCGTGGGAGTTTTAGAACCAGGCGAGCCGCAGTGTGTAAAACACTTTGAAGTTTCGAGATCGTTGACTTTTTAGTCCCTGCCAGAAGACCGTTACAGTAGTCCAATCGGGAGAGTATGAGGGCCACTGTGACTGCCTTTCTAGAATCAAGGGTGAGGAAATCAAAGAACTTTCTCAAAGATTTTATTATGCCGAAGCATTTGCCTGCTACGGACGTGACATGATGATCGAAAGAGAGGTCAGAATCAAAAATGACCCCGAGATTTCTAGCAGAGGTGACTGTCTGAGGGGGGGCTACAGAGTTGTCGGGCCACCATAGGGCAGGGCAGAACGAGGTGTTCTTTCCAATGGGGAGGATCTCAGTTTTATTTGAGTTGCAGCGAAGATGGTTAGCATCCATCCATTGGAATACTGCCGTTAGACAGTGTTTGAGATTGAGCTCTGTTTTATTAGAGTTATCGTCTAGGGGGATGATCAACTGAGTATCATCAGCATAGGAAGTTACGGTTATGCCGAATGATTCTATCAAAGTAAGAAGTGGAATGAGATAAATGTTGAAGAGGAGGGGGCTTAGGATGGAACCTTGAGGGACTCCAGAAGACACCTTTTTCTCATTGGATTGGAAGGAGCCGAGGGTGACAGTTTGCGACCTATCGCTGAGGAAGGATCTGATCCATGATAAGGCTGTGCTAGTGATGCCGATATCAATAAGTCTGTTGATGAGGATGGAGTGGGATATGGTATCGAAGGCTGCCGTGAGGTCAAGAAGGATTAAAATAGCCTTCTTCCTTTGATCCTGTATGGATTTGATGGTGTCGGTCAGTTCGATTAGAGCGGTTTCAGTTGAATGATTGGACCGGAACCCAGATTGCTGGGGATGGAGTAAATTGTGGGAATCAAGAAAAGTCTTAAGTTCTTTATGTACTAGCTGTTCTGTTATTTTACCCAAAGCAGGTAGAAGGGTGATGGGACGAAGGTTGGTCAAGTCTGTTGGGGATTTGTTAGCCTTTTTCATAAGTGGCTTAACCATGCCCTTTTTCCATACAGAAGGAACAGAACCGGAGCTGAGGGACAGGTTGATTAATTTGTTTATGATAGGGTTGACCTCGTTAATGATGAGGTGGAGAATCTTGGGTGGGCAGGGGTCAGAGGGAGAGCCAGATTTGCACGCAAGAATGGCTTCTCTGGTCTGAGTCAGTGTTACTGGAGTAAAGTTTTTGAGACTATTTGTAGTCAGGCACGGTTGGTCTGCGTCGGGGATTATGTGTGTTGGGGGGGGGGAAGTCTTTTTGAATGGAAGTAATTTTATCCTCAAAGTAATCAGAAATCCTGTCACATAGCTCCTGGGATGGGGGGATTTCAGGCTGTAGAGCTTTGGGGTTGGTAAAGGTTTTTACAATTGTGAACAGGGTTTTTTGCTTTTGGCTGGCTTTGTTTATGGCGTTTACATAGTAGGTCTTTTTTGCCAATTTGATGGAGGAGAGATAGCTTTTCCTCTGCGAGATGTAAGTGCTACGGTCATCATTATTGTAGGTTCCGCGCCATTTGCGTTCCGCTTTCCTGCAAAGAAGATGTGCGGAGGCTAAATCAGGCGTGTACCAGGGAGCTTTAATTTTGTTTTTCTTCAATGTGCTACCCTGTTGTTAGACGGACCGGGAGGGTCGGCCGAGGATAAGGGGAGAGGTCTCCGGGGAGAGCCGTCTCCAGTGAATCGTACAGACAAGTAACTTCCCCCCCACCAACGGACACCACACAAGGATAAAGTTCAACGATACTTTATAGGCAATTCTTCAAGTACGGTAGAATGGTACAAGGAGGTCTGGACTCAGGGGTCCCCTCTATTCTGGTCTCTGTTTGGGAAAAGGGTAGCGGGACAGTCTTGTTACCAAAAAGATGGAAATAGCTCTCAATCCTCGAGCTCGGTGGTGGAGATGAACGGGCCGCGGCGGAGCCAGCAGGTCCCGAGATGGATGAAGGAAGACGACGGTCCGCGGCAGAGCCAGCAGGTCCCGATGAAGGTGGTGGTTACAAACGGTCCGCGGCCACGCCAGCAGGTCCCGACGACGATGAAGGATAGGGTGGTTCCCAAAGCCGCGGCAGCGCCAGCAGGCAAGACGAGGGTGCACAAGACAGAGCTACGGCAGCGCCAGTAGTCCGTCAAGGATGAGTTCTTCTTTGCGTCTCTCGACTCCAAGATACAACTCCCGTCCTGCTCTGGAGCTGCCCCAGTTATAGGGCTGGTGTGCTTTGATGTCCGGACCCTCGCACTTGGAGGTCGGGAGGTCCGGGATGAGGGAGTCCAGACACCCAGCAGGGGGGTGGAGCCAGCGCCCGGGGAGGCGATGGGCGAGCGGCACTTGGCGGGGGAGAGCCATCGACACCTCTTGCTCCCATTGACTGACCAAGTAGCCCGCTCACCTCCTGGGTGGATGTTGGTGCCGGAATGTCTGAGGCCTGGCCAGGCCCAGGGTTGAGGTCGATCGGGGGCCAGGCGGCCTCGTGGTGGAGTGTCCAAGATGGCGCCCAGGATGGGCGCGCAGGCCGGTAGTGGGTCGGCCTACGCGGTCAACAGGTTCGAGTGTAGGGGTCCCTGCGGGGACGGTGGACGTGCAATGGTGGTGTGTGGTACTTGCGTGGCTGGGCTCGGGCCTGGTTGGACCGGGGGAGAGCGGCCCTTCATGTGGCCTGTCCAACATGCGTCCCCCCCAGCTGAAGGCGGGGAGAGTTACCCATCCTCTTGGGGACTCTTCTCGTCGAGGCGGAAGAACCGGGACAGGCCATCTGCGTTGGCGTGATCTGGCCCAGGCCGGTGTTCAACTGTGAAGTCCATCCCTTGTAGGGAGATGGACCAGCGTAGTAACTTCGGGTTTTCCCCCCGCATCTGCATCAGCCACTGCAGGGGTCGGTGGTCGGTCTGTACCCGAAAGTGTGTGCCAAAAAGGTAGGGCCGGAGCTTCTTGAGGGCCCATACCACCGCGAAGGCCTCCCTCTCTATGGTGCTCCAGCGTTGTTCCCGTGGTAGGAGTCGCCGGCTGATGAAGGCCACCGGTTGATCACGGCCTTCGGTGTTCGCTTGAGACAGGACTGCCCCAATGCCATGGTCGGAGGCATCCGTCTGGACGATGAACTCCCGGCTGTAGTCGGGGGCCTGGAGCACAGGGGCGGAGCACATGGCGGCTTTCAATTGTTCAAATGCAGCTTGACACTCTGGGGTCCAGTTGACTTTCTGGGGCTGATTTTTTGACGTGAGTTCTGTGAGGGGCCTCACGATAGTACCATAGTCTTTCACGAACCTTCGGTAATAGCCCGTGAGGCCCAGGAAGGCTCGTACCTCGGTCTGGGTGATGGGGGGCTGCCAGGACTGGATGGCGGCAATTTTTAGCTGCAGAGGGGCCACCAGGCCGCTTCCCACCTGGTGCCCGAGGTAGGTTACAGACCCTTGCCCAATTTGACACTTGCTGGCCTTGATCGTGAGGCCAGCTCGCTGAAGGGCTTGCAGCACTGCTCGGAGGTGGTGGAGGTGCTCGGACCAATGGTTGCTGTATACAGCGATGTCGTCTAGGTAGGCGGCGCTGAATCCTTCGAGCCCCGCCAGGACCTGATTGACGAGCCGTTGGAATGTTGCTGGGGCATTCTTCATGCCGAAGGGCATGACTGTGAAATGGTAATGGCCATCGGGAGTGGAAAAGGCAGAACGTTCTTGTGCCCGGGGTGTGAGGCCGATTTGCCAGTAGCCCGCCGTCAGGTCGAAGATACTGAGGTAGCGGGCAGCTCCCATGCGGTCGATTAGTTCATCTGCCCGGGGGATGGGATGTGCGTCTGTCCTGGTGACCGCATTCAAGCCCCGGTAGTCGACGCAGAACCGGAGTTCTGGTGTGGTGCCGGGGGCAGCGGCTTTGGGGACCAGTACTACAGGGCTGGCCCAGGGGCTGTCTGAGGGCTCGATGACCCCGAGCGTGAGCATTTTGGCTACTTCTTCCTGGATGCAGGCCCGTACCCGATCTGGCACGCGGTAGGCCCGGTGGCGGATAGGGGGGCTGTCCCCCGTGTCCACATCGTGCGTACACCAGGAAGTGACACCTGGGGTGAGGGAGAACAGGCTGGCGAATTGTGACAGGAGAACTCGGCACTCCTGGCGTTGCTCTCGGGTGAGGGCCTCTGAGAGTCGGACCCCATCTACGGAGCCGTCTTTCTCCCGAGTCCGTAGGAGGTCAGGGAGGGGCTCGGAGTCCTCTTCAGCCCCATTGTCTGTGGCCATCAGGAGGCTGAGTTCTGTCCGTACAAAGTGCGGTTTCAGTCTGTTAGCGTGGAGGACCCGGAGGGGGTTCCGGGAAGATTCCAAGTCGATGAGATAGGTAGCCGGACCCTTGCGCTCGACCACTTTGAAGGGCCCTGTCCACTTGTCTTGTAGGGCGCAGGGTTCGGTGGGGGACATCACCCATACCTGTTGCCCAGGTTCAAATTCGATGGAGGAGGCATTCCGGTCATACCACCTTTTCATGTCCTCTTGACTGGCCTCTAGGTTGGCTTTTGCTAGTTCTCGGAATCGCCGGGTCTGGTTGCGGAGGGTTAGGAGGTAGCGGAAAACATCTGGTGGGTTCTTTAGAGGGGGCATCTCCCAGCCTTCCTTGACTAGGCTGAGCGGCCCCCGCACGGGGTGTCCATATAGCAGTTCAAATGGGCTGAAGCCCAGGGACTTCTGGGGAACCTCTCGATAGGCGAAGAGGAGGCACGGCAGCAGCACATCCCACTGGCGACGGAGGGGCTCTTCCAACCCCCCGATCATCCCTTTGAGCGTGCGGTTGAACCGCTCAACGAGTCCGTTTCCTTGAGGGTGATAGGGGGTCGTGAACCGGTAGGTAACCCCGCACTGTTGCCAGAGAGACTTCATATATTTCGAAATAAAGTTCGTGCCTCTGTCACTGACGACCTCCCGGGGGAAGCCCACCCGGGAGAAGATCCCCATCAGAGCCCGGCCGACTACCGGGGCTGTCACAGTCCGCAGGGGAACAGCCTCCGGGTAGCGGGTGGCGTGGTCCACTAGCACCAGGATGAATCGATGGCCTTGTTTTGTGCGCGGGTCCAGGGGCCCTACGATATCGATTCCGACCCTCTCGAACGGGGTGGTGACCACAGGAAAAGGTTGCAGGGGGGCTTTCAGTTTGCGGCCGCTCTTTCCACTGGCTTGGCACGTGGGGCAAGATCGGCAATGCTGGTGTACATTGTCCCTCATTTTGGGCCAGAAGAAGTGGGTCACCAGGCGGCTATAGGTTTTGTCTTGACCCAGGTGTCCTGCCAGGGGGACATCGTGGGCCAGGTTTAGCAGAAAGTCTCTAAAACGGAGGGGTACCACTAGGACTCGGCTGGCCCCCAGTTCCGCGATTCTTTGCTCACTGTACAGCAGATCATTGTCCCAGTAGACCCAGTGAGTTCCGGAGGTATCCCCTGCGCTTTGGGCTAGCGCTTGCTGGCGGAGTCCCTCGAGGGAGGGACAGGTCTTTTGTTCTTGGCGAAATTGTTCTTGCGTGGGCCCCCCCTCTTGAGGCCACTGGTCGGGGTTAGCGAGGTCTGGAGGTTGAGCTGGTTCGGGGGGGACGTCACGGTCGGTGGTTTCGGCGGGGGCGACCGGAGGCGGTGGCGCCGGCCATTCGGGTTCCTCTGGGCGGGGGTTGGCACGGGCGGTCATGGACCGGGTGGTGACGCACGCCCAGTCCGGGACGCCCAACATCCCCAGGTGCTCTTTTCGTTCGACTGCTGCCCATGGAGAGCTTTCCAGGTCATTACCCAGGAGGCAGTCTACGGGGGCATCATCTCGGACCGTCACCTTCAACATGCCGGAGACCCCTCCCCATTCGAAGGGGACGCAGGCCATCCGACACAGACTTTCTGAGTTATCGGCTGAACGTACAGGGCAGAGAATGTTTGGTAAGTATTGTTCGGGGGTCACCAGGTGACAGCGGACGGCTGTTACACTGGCCCCAGTGTCACGAAGGGCTTCAGCCCGGCGTCCATTGATGCCCACCCATTGGCTGTACTTCTGGGTATTAGCGGGTAGGGGGACCCGCGGGACCATGTCTCTCCCCCCCAGGCAGGCGAGAGCCATGGCGGCTGGCTCCCATTCTTGGTGTTCCTGTTCATATTCTTCTTGTTCCTCTGAGATCTGTTCCTCCCCCAAAGCAGCAGCGGCTACTTGGCGGGGTCTTGGGCTCTGGTACTGGGGGCAGTTTGGGTCGTTTGCATAGTGTCCGACTCGTTGGCATCGATGGCAGGTAACATTGGCTCGATATCCCGGTCGCGCTGGGGTGCTGCCCCGGTTGGCCGGGGGGGTGGTGCTGGTAGTGGGGGTGACCGGAGCGTTGCTTCTTCCGCGTCCTTGGCCTCCTCCTCCTCGGGGACGGTGCTGACCATTGTTGTTCCGGTTCTGTTCGTAGGACCCATTTCGACCCACTCTGGTGATCTCCCACCGGTCAGCTTCGGCTGCGAGCTGCCGGGGATCCGTTAACTTGCTGTCGAGGAGGTGCTGGCGAAGTTCAATGAAGCAATTGTTCGACAGATGCTCCCATACCTTAAGATTGAACAGTTGTTCGTAGGTTGTGACCTTGCTTCCTTTGATCCAGCCCTCGAAGGCTCGGCTAAAGTAATTGACATAGTCCACCCAAGTTGTACCCGGGATGCGGGTGCAGTCTCGGAACCTCTGACGGTACATCTCGGGTGTGAGGCCATAGCGGGTGAGGAGTGCAGCTTTCATATGGTCATAGGAGGTCATCTGGTGGTCCGGGAGTTGCAGCAGGGCGTCGCGGCCCTCATTGAGGAATCTCCCCCACAGACCGGCCCCCCAATCGCTTCTATCGATCCGGTGTGCAGTCATAGCGATTTCATAGGCCTTAAACCATTGCTGGATGTCGTCCTCTCGGAAGTATTCTCGAACGACATCCTTGGGGATGTGTACCTTCTTCTCTGTTGCCCCTGGAGTGTGGGGTTGCTCGGACACCCCTGCTTCTTTATTCTGTTTGCGTAGGTCGATTTCAGCTAGTTTCCGCTCATGTTCATATGCCAGTTTCTTTTCCTCGAGCTCCCTTTGTCTCTGTTTCTCCTCTCTTTCTTCTCGGAGACGCAGGTGCTCTAAGTTGATTTTCTGTTCGGCCAACTTCAGTTCAACGTCCATTTTGAGCCGGGCCATTTCTAGCTCGTGTAGTCGGGTTCTTTCTCGTTCCTGGATCTCGTCTGGCGAGAGACCCGTTCTTTGCTCTTCAGGGGCCATGGGGGTTTGTGCTGCGATGTTTTGATCGGGGGTTCCGGCAGCCCCGGTTTCTGCCCAAGATTCTAGGGCCTGCTTAAAGTCATCTTTGGTATTTAGTCCGGTGGTAGCGATACCTAATTCGATACAGAACTGTTTAAGTTCACGATGGCTGTACTCGTCCAATTTCTCCATCTGGAATTTCTCCGTTGATCCGCTGTCTTTAGTTGACATCGTGATTCGCCGTGGGGTGAGCTACTCTCTGTACGGTTTATGCGGTGATTCGGATCGCGCCGCTGGCCACCAATGTTAGACGGACCGGGAGGGTCGGCCGAGGATAAGGGGAGAGGTCTCCGGGGAGAGCCGTCTCCAGTGAATCGTACAGACAAGTAACTTCCCCCCCACCAACGGACACCACACAAGGATAAAGTTCAACGATACTTTATAGGCAATTCTTCAAGTACGGTAGAATGGTACAAGGAGGTCTGGACTCAGGGGTCCCCTCTATTCTGGTCTCTGTTTGGGAAAAGGGTAGCGGGACAGTCTTGTTACCAAAAAGATGGAAATAGCTCTCAATCCTCGAGCTCGGTGGTGGAGATGAACGGGCCGCGGCGGAGCCAGCAGGTCCCGAGATGGATGAAGGAAGACGACGGTCCGCGGCAGAGCCAGCAGGTCCCGATGAAGGTGGTGGTTACAAACGGTCCGCGGCCACGCCAGCAGGTCCCGACGACGATGAAGGATAGGGTGGTTCCCAAAGCCGCGGCAGCGCCAGCAGGCAAGACGAGGGTGCACAAGACAGAGCTACGGCAGCGCCAGTAGTCCGTCAAGGATGAGTTCTTCTTTGCGTCTCTCGACTCCAAGATACAACTCCCGTCCTGCTCTGGAGCTGCCCCAGTTATAGGGCTGGTGTGCTTTGATGTCCGGACCCTCGCACTTGGAGGTCGGGAGGTCCGGGATGAGGGAGTCCAGACACCCAGCAGGGGGGTGGAGCCAGCGCCCGGGGAGGCGATGGGCGAGCGGCACTTGGCGGGGGAGAGCCATCGACACCTCTTGCTCCCATTGACTGACCAAGTAGCCCGCTCACCTCCTGGGTGGATGTTGGTGCCGGAATGTCTGAGGCCTGGCCAGGCCCAGGGTTGAGGTCGATCGGGGGCCAGGCGGCCTCGTGGTGGAGTGTCCAAGATGGCGCCCAGGATGGGCGCGCAGGCCGGTAGTGGGTCGGCCTACGCGGTCAACAGGTTCGAGTGTAGGGGTCCCTGCGGGGACGGTGGACGTGCAATGGTGGTGTGTGGTACTTGCGTGGCTGGGCTCGGGCCTGGTTGGACCGGGGGAGAGCGGCCCTTCATGTGGCCTGTCCAACACCTGTTGATTGAGTGGGCATCGTTTAGTGATTTCTTCTGAGAGCCAGTTATGAAGACGAACTGCATCTCTATCGATGTTACCGGATAGAGAGAGGGTACTGGTTGGGGAAAAGGGATGAAGGATTAGGTTGTTCTGGACCGTTTTCCAATTTGTAGAGTGAGCATTGCCGGAAGTGCGTTTTTTGCTAGTAGGAGGGTGGCCGGTAGAAATGTGGAAGGGGATGAGGCAGTGATCTGTCCAAATCTGGGGGAGGGGGGACAGGGTGGTGATAAACGGGAAATTTGAACAGACACCATCCAGGGTGTGACCAAGCGAGTGGGTAGGCAACTTGACGCTTTGTTGTAAGTTAAAGATTTCGAGTACCCGATTTCGAGTTGCTGGCCTTGATTGTGAGGCCGGCCTGTTGGAGGGCCTGCAGGACCCCTCGGAGGTGGCGGAGGTGGTCTGACCAGTTGCGGCTATACACCGCGATGTCGTCCAGGTATGCGGCGCTGAACTCTTCGAGGCCCGCTAATACCTGGTTCACAAGTCGTTGAAACGTGGCTGGAGCGTTTTTCATGCCGAATGGCATCACTCTGAAATGGTAGTGTCCCTCCGGGGTGGAGAAAGCGGATCGTTCTTGGGCCCTGGGGGTGAGGCCGATCTGCCAGTAGCCCGCCGTCAGGGCGAAGATGCTTAGGTAGCGGGCCGCTTCCATGCGGTCGACTAGTTCGTCGGCTCGGGGGATGGGGTGAGCGTCGGTTCGTGTGACACCGTTCAGACCCCGATAGTCGATGCAGAATCGGAGCTCGGGTGTGGTGCCCGGGGCCGCCGCTTTGGGGACCAGTACAACCGGGCTGGCCCAGGGGCTGTCCGAGGGTTCGATGACTCCGAGTGCGAGCATCTTGGAGACTTCTTCTTGGATGCAAGAGCGTACCCGATCTGGTACTCGGTACGGCCGGTGTCGGATAGGAGGACTGTCGCCAGTGTCCACGTCGTGCAGGCACCAGGGGGTGACCCCGGGTGTGAGGGAGAATAGGCTTGCAAATTGCAGCAGGAGGGCCCGACAGTCTTGGCGCTGCTCCGGGGTCAGGGCCTCGGAGAGTTGGACCCCGTCCACTGAACCATCTTTTTCCCCTGTCCCCAGTAGGTCAGGGAGGGGCTCGGAGTCCTCTTCCGCTCCACTGTCTGTAGCCATCAGCAGGCTGAGCTCCGAGCGCACGAAGTGGGGTTTGAGTCTGTTGGCGTGGAGGACCCGGAGGGGGTTCCTGGGGGATTCCATGTCGATGAGGTAGGTGACGGGGCTCTTACGCTCGATCACCTTGAAGGGCCCCGTCCACTTGTCCTGTAAGGCACAAGGTTCGATGGGGGACATTACCCATACCTGCTGGCCAGGCTCGAATTCGATGGAGGAGGCATGTTGATCGTACCACTTCTTCATGTCCTCCTGACTGGCCTCAAGATTGGCTTTGGCGATCTCTCTGAATCGCCGGGTCTGATTACGGAGGGTCAGGAGGTACTTGTAGACGTCTGGAGGGGTCTTCAGGGGGGCCATTTCCCACTCTTCTTTAATGAGGCTGAGGGGCCCGCGAACAGGGTGTCCGTACAGGAGTTCGAAGGGGCTGAAGCCGAGGGACTTCTGGGGGACTTCTCGGTAGGCGAAGAGGAGGCACGGTAGTAGCACGTCCCACTGGCGGCGTAGGGGTTCTTCCAGCCCCATGATCATCCCCTTGAGAGTGTGGTTGAATCGCTCGACCAGTCCGTTTCCTTGCGGGTGATAGGGGGTTGTGAATCGGTAGGTGACTCCGCACTGTTGCCATAGGGATATCGTATATTTTGAAATAAAGTTCGTGCCCCTGTCGCTGACGACTTCCCTCGGGAAGCCCACTCGAGAGAAGATCCCCATTAAGGCTCGACCTACCACTGGGGCTGTTACAGTTCGAAGGGGAACCGCCTCAGGATAGCGGGTGGCGTGGTCTACCAGGACCAGGATGAATCGATGCCCTTGTGCTGTTCGGGGGTCCAGGGGCCCCACAATGTCTATTCCCACCCTTTCGAACGGGGTGGTCACAACGGGGAATGGTTGCAGGGGTGCCTTGAGTTTGCGGCCGCTCTTCCCGCTGGCCTGGCAGGTCGGGCAGGACCGGCAGTGGTTGGAGACGTCATTTCTCATTTTCGGCCAGTAAAAGTGAGTCACCAGGCGGTTGTATGTTTTGTCTTGCCCCAAGTGTCCAGCCAGGGGGACATCATGGGCCAAGTTCAAAAGGAAGTCTCTGAAGCGGAGGGGCACCACCAGCACTCGACTGGCCCCCAGCTCCGCTATTCTTTGTTCGCTGTACAGTAAGTCATTGTCCCAATAGATCCAGTGGGCCCCTGCGGTGTCTCCTGCGCTCTGGGCGAGCGCTTGCTGTCGCAGTCCCTCGAGGGAGGGACATGTCTTTTGTCCTTGCCGGAATTGTTCTTGGGTGGGCCCCCCTTCCTGACGCCACTGAGCCAGGTCTGGAAGGTCTTGGGGCTGAGCGGGCTCTTCTTGGGTTTGTTCCGGGGGGTCGGTAGGGATGGAGTCTCCCTCTGGAGCGATCGGGGGAGGAGGTGCTGGCCATTCGGGTTCTTCAGATCTAGGGATGGTGTCGGCGGCCATGGACCGGGTAGTTATGCACGCCCAGCCCGGGAGGCCCAACATCCCCAGATGCTCTCTTCTTTCAACGGCTGCCCACGGGGAACTCTCGAGATCGTTCCCCAGGAGGCAGTCCACTGGGGCATCGTCACGGACAGTTACTTTTAGCATACCGGACACTCCTCCCCATTCGAAGGGGACGCAGGCCATCCGACACAGGCTCTCCGAATTGTCGGCCGATCGGACGGGGCAAAGAACGTTTGGCAGGATTTGTTCTGGGGTCACCAGGTGACAACGGACGGCCGTCACACTGGCCCCTGTGTCACGCAGGGCCTCGGCCTTACGCCCATTTATGTTCACCCACTGACTGTATTTCCTGGTGTTGGCTGGTAGGGGAGCCCGCGGGATCAGGTCTCTTCCCCCTAGGCAGGCCAGGGTCATGGCGGCAGGTTCCCACTCGGGCTGCTCCTGCTCGTACTCTTCAGGCTCTTCGGAGACTTGCTCTTCTCCTAGGGCGGCGGCAGCCACCTGGCGGGGCCCGAGGGTCTGGTTCTTTGGGCAGGTCGGGTCACTGGCATAGTGGCCGACTCGCTGGCATCGATGACACGTAACGTTGGCTCGGAACCCCGGGCGCATCGGAGGGTTGCCCCGGCCGGCCGGGGGCGGGGTGTTGTTTGCGGGAGCGGCCGGGACGGCATCTCTGCCCCGGCCCTGTCCTCCTCCTCCTCCTCGGGGACGATGATGACCTTGGTTGGTTTTGTTCTGCTCGTTTGGCCCACCCCGGGTCACTCGGGTGCTCTCCCATCGGTCAGCCTCGGCGGCGAGCTGCCGTGGGTCAGTCAATTTACTGTCGAGGAGGTGCTGCCTGAGCTCGACGAAGCAGTTGTTGGAGAGGTGCTCCCACACAATGAGGTTGAAGAGCTGCTCATAGGTTGTTACGTTGCTACCCTTGATCCATCCCTCGAAGGCTCGGCTGAAATAGTTCACATATTCTATCCATGTTGTACCCGGGATCCGGGTACAGTTGCGGAACCTCTGGCGGTACATCTCGGGCGTCAGCCCATATCGACTGAGGAGGGCGGCCTTCATGTGGTCATAGGACGTCATTTGATGGTCCGGAAGCTGCAGCAGGGCATCACGGCCTTCATTGACGAATCTCCCCCATAGACCGGCTCCCCAGTCACTTAGAGCGATCCGGTGGGCAGTCATGGCGATCTCGTAGGCCTTGAACCACTGCTGTATGTCGTCGTTCCGATAATATTCACGGACCACATCTTTGGGGATGTGGACCTTCTGTTCGGTAGTACCTGGGGGGCGCGGTTGCTCGGGCACCCCTAGGTCTTTGTTCTGTTTGCGCATTTCTATCTCCGCTAGCTTGCACTCGTGTTCGTATGCCAGTCTTTTTTCTTCGAGTTCTCTCTGTCTCTGCTTTTCCTCTCGCTCTTCTTGGAGCCGTAAGTGTTCTAAGTTCATCTTTTGTTCTGCCAGTTTCAACTCTCCGTCTAATTTGAGCCGTGCCAACTCTAACTCGTGTAGTCTATTTTTCTCTCGTTCTCGGATCTCTTCCCGGGAGAGATCCGTTCTCCTTTCTTCCGTCAAAGTGGTGTTTGTCTCCGGGGCTTCGGCGGTATTTGTCTCTGCCCAGGATTCTAGGGCGTGTTTGAAGTCCTCTTTCGTGCTCAGACCGGTGGTAGCAGTGCCTAGTTCTATGCAAAATTGTTTTAGCTCTCGGTGGTTGTACTCTTCCAATTTTTCCATCTGGAATTTCTCTGCAGATCCGCTCTCTCTGGTCGTCATTGTGGATTAGTCGTAGGGTGAGTTACTCTCTGTACGGTTACGCGTTGGTTCGGATCGCGCCGCTGGCCACCAATGTTAGACGGAGACCGGGAGGGTCGGCCGAGCACAAGGGGAGAGGCCTCCGGGGAGGGCCGTCTCCAGCGATCGTACAGACAAGTAACTTCCCCCCCACAGATGGACACCACACGAAGATCAGATTAACACCCTTTATAGGCAGTTCTTGAAGTAAGGTAGTACGATACAAGGAGATCAGGACACGATGATCCTCTCAATTCTAGTCTCTAGTAGGGAAAGGGGGTAGCGGGACAGTCTTGGTACCTACTGGTACTGAGGTGAAACGGTGGTAGCTCACAATCCTCGAGCTCGGCGTTCGGACGGGTCGGACCGCGGCAGCGCCAGCAGGTCCCGAAGAGGTCGTAGGTGGCAACGGGCCGCGGCAGCGCCAGCAGGTCCCACGAGGATGGAAGTTGCAACGGGCCGCGGCAGCGCCAGCAGGTCCCACGAGGATGAAGGTTGCAGAAGGCCGCGGCAGCGCCAGCAGGCAGGACGATAGTTCACAAGGCAGGGCTGCGGCAGCGCCAGCAGTCCGTCAAGGATGAGTTCTTCTCGGTGTCTCTCGACTCCAGGATACAACTGCCCTCCTGCTCTGGGGCTGCTTCAGTTATAGGTCTGGCGCCCTTTGATGTCCGGACCCTCGCACTGGGAGGTCGGGAGGTCCGGGATGAGGGAGTCCAGACACCCAGCAGGGGGGTGGAGCCAGCACCCGGGGAGGCTGGGGGCGATCGGCGCCTGGCGGGGGGAGAGCCATCGACACTTCTTTCTCCCATTAACTTGCCAAGTGGTCCGTTCACCTCCTGGGTGGATGGTGGTGCCGGGATGTCGGGCCTGGCCAGGCCCAGGGTTGGGGTCGAGCTGTGGCCACGCGGCCGCGTGGTGCAGTGTCCAAGATGGTGGCTGGGCCGGGCAATGGGGCTGACGGGGGCCCGGGCCCGTGACACAGAGATAACCGGGAGCAGGCGTCCCGTAGGGGACGGGTTGCGGGTTGCTTCTGCGGGTAGCACCCGGAGAGCCAATGTCTGGGCCCTGTCATGCGGGGAGGGAGCAAGCCCTTCATGGGGCCTGTCCAACAATACGACTGGAATTTAGCTCTTTTTAAAACATTTTATTTATTGGCATTTAGAAATACTACATAGAGATTCTTGGTGAACAATATTGGAACATCATGTATCATGTTGCAAGTAATAATCTGATAACATAACAAAAACAAAACAATCAGGTGGTAGAGCGACATACTCTCGTCAATATAGGGCCTTCTGGACACTTCACAACAGGACTACAAGCATAAGGTATGTTGTTGCGGCTGTGATGCATTTCATAACCACAATATTACCATGACATTAAACATAACCCTAAAATGAGCTAGGCATGTACTGGGGTGCATGCCGTATTACCGTGGATGGACATGGGTGCCACAGCCCTCCCTGCCAGTGAGGGTGAGCCAGGGTCATCTGAATTGTGAGAGCTTAACCACCCTAGGAACAGACTCCAAATATCTATGGGCCTGGAAGCAGCAGGCATTAGTTCCCAGAATGTAGACAACTGGTCCTGGCAGAAGGTGACATCAAGTATCCAGGCCTTTACTGATAGGGCATTTGATTTCCCCCCCAGTGCCTGGCTACCCTACATTTCGCAAATAAAAGTAGCATGTCGTGTAGTCTGCGGACTTCAACCGGGGTGTCTTACACATATCCCAACAGCTCAAGTAGGGGAGTCAGTTCCACTTGTATTACCAAAATTCCGCAGATCTTGCTGAAGATATCCGCCCAATAGCTTGCATTAGAGGGACAACTCCAGGCCAGGTGTAGAATGGATGCTTGTGTGGTGTGGTATCTCCAGCAGCTAGTATCCGAGCGGATACCCATTCGGTGGAGTTGAGTAGGTGTTCTATGGAAGCAGTGGAGGAATTTGAAGTGGATGAGTCGTAGTTTGTAATTAGGGGACAACAATTTTAATTGGCCACAATAAAAGTGCCATTGCTTGTCAGTTATAGGTGGGTGAAGGTTGACATTCCACCCTGCTAACACTTTCAGCTTGGTCACTGGGGAGGTGTGCTTCATGATGTTGTATAAAATTGTGATGAGTCTACGTGGCGATGGTTCTGTTAACATGTGTTCTAGGGCCTGTAGTTTAGGCGGAGGGCTTGGAAAAGTGTTATGTAGTTGACGGCATGTGGCACGGATGCAGTAATTTAGGAACAAGTCAAAGAAGCTGGGTGGGGTCTTCCCGTGTGATGATGGTGGGGTAATTAAAGTGTCTTCGGAATATGGGTCCTCAAACGTGTTCATGTCTAGTTGTCTCGCCATTGTCACATTCCCTTTGTCTTCTAGTTGAGGTATTTGTGGATTGTGGGCCAAGGGAATAGAAGGGGCATAAAGTATCTCAATCTTAACACTGTTCCATAGAGCCTCCCATGCCCAGCGCAGTGTTTCAATCGTGTTTATTTCATTTCGGGGTTGTTGGTATGTCTGATATAGTGCTATGTGAAGGGGGTAGAGCCGTTCTGTCTGTTTCTACCGCTACATGAGGTTGGAACGGAGTCGGATGCAGCCAGGAGTGAATTAACTCAGCTTGTGTGCAGTATGCATATACAGGAATGTCAGGTGCACCCAGCCCTCCCTGGCCAGCAGGAGCATAAGTAGCTCCCAAGAGACCCAAGCCTGTTTACCTGCCCAAACCGAGAAAGCAGCAGGGAACACAATGTCTTGAAGAAGGTTTGAGTTAGTGGGAAAGGGAGATTCATAAAAAGGTATAGAAATCTTGGCAGAACTATCATTTTGGTAACCACAATACTACCAGTTAATGACAACAGCAATTTGGACCAGGTGGTCACCTTCCCTTCGAACCAGGTGAAAGCCTGCTCATAATTAATACTCCAGATCTCTTGCATATCGCGGCTCGCCATATCCCTAGGTACTTGACTGGCCCCTCCGCCCACTTAAGGGGGTAGTCCAGCTCGAAGGGTTTAGCGATGTCAGTTAGAGGGAATAATATTGATTTGGCCTAATTAATATGGATTCCTGACAATCCTTCAAATTGAATAATTTCTCGTAGGACGCGGTGTATGTTTTCCTCCGGGTTGTTGATGTACAAAGTGATGTCATCTGCATATAGCGAGATGATTGGTCCCCTGGTTGTGAATCCCAACCCCTTGGATGCCTGATGTTGTCTGAGATGAGCTGCCAGTGGCTCCATAGCAATGGCAAATAAGAGAGGGGATAGGGGACATTCCTGTCTCGTACCACGGGTGATCGGGAAGGTGTTCAAAATTAGGCCATTCACGCAAAGCCTGGTGGTGGGCACAGAATATAGCAACTGGATCTGTTTAAGGAATGTTGGGCTGATTCCCAATCTCTCCAAAATTGTGAAGAGGTATGGCCATTCTAAAGAGTCGAATGGCTTTGGTTGCATCAAGATGAGCGGCCAATGCAGATGTTTGGGGATCTAGATAAGTACTGCAAAAAAGGTGAGAAGATTATGTGCTGGTGATCTCCCGGGTATAAAACCTGATTTATCAGGTCTGGTGATTAGGGGGAGTAGTGGATGTAGCCTGTTTGTGATTAGTTTAGCATATTTTGGTATTAATATTTATCAGCGACAGTGGGCGATAAGAATCCCAATGATTCCGGGCTTTCCCAGGTTTTAGCAATGTCAATATAATCGCCTCCCACATGGTAGGGAGTAGGGTTCCGTCCCTTGAGCCTCCTGGTATACAGCCAGGAGAAGGGGTGCTAGTAATGATGCATAGCATTTGTAGAATGAGGTAATTAAGCCATCTGAGCCGAGAGCTTTGTCATTCGGTAAGCCGTTTATGACCTGTATAATTTCGTCTGTGGTAAAGGGCTCATCCAGGTAGGATCTATGCACCCTGTACAGCCATAGTAATTCAATAGAGTTTTAACAGGTCTGGAGGTCCGCCGATATGGCAGGAGGAGAGGAGTATAATTTAGAGTAAAACTGTGTGAGGTGGTCTAATATCTCCTGTGGGCCTCTAACAGCCACATGGTTCTCGTCTAGTATCTCTGTGATGTATGATGCATTGTGCGGTGTCCTGAGAATGGTAGCAAGGGCTCTGCTTGGTCGAGCCCGCTCCCCATACCTTCTGGCTAAGTGTGTTTACCCAGGAATTTTACCTCCATTTGTGCTTCTGCATCAAATTCAGTGGTTTTCTCCCTAAGCAATGCCAGGTGGCTCAGGTGTTTAGTGTTGTAGTATTGCAATTCAATATACCTAGGCTGTGGGGTTTTAGGTTTAAACCTATAATAACTGATAAAACCCCACTGAAAGAAAAATAGCCCTCACCAGTGAAAACATATAAACACTGAAAAAACACCTGCAACACCACAAACTAAATGCCATTCAAAGAAAGGAAAAATAAAGTGAAAGAGTCATTTTTGTATCTTCCTGAAGGGGCGAATACAATGTAACTTTGTTATACAAGCTAGCAGTAAGAAAGACTGGGCTAACATTATTCTGCTTGAGTTTTGTTGTTTAGGGATGCCACTAAAATATTGTTTCTTCTTCCTTCTGCTTTTCTTTTTGTTATATGGTTTTTGGTCTAAAGATTTAGGGTTTAGAAGCATTTTTAGGCCTTGTTAAATTATGTTATAAACTGTAGACAATCAGGAAATATCAAACTCACATTTGATATTTCAGCTGCGTTTGATTCTTTCACTGATAGGTAAAATGGCTGGTTTCATAAGAATCTTTACTAAAATGTGTCATCACATTTACCCACAGAGAATGGGTAAAAACCCTTAATACATCAGCCCCCAGGTTCTAGTGGGTCAGAATTGATAGTAGGTGAATTGCCAACAACTCAGGCTTTAAACATTCAATGCAATGTATAATGACAAGTATATGTTAAAAGAGCGCTATAATGACAAGTATATGTAAAAAGAGCGCTATCACCAAGCATCTGGGATAGTGGTGAAAACATGACATCAAACTTTTGGAAAATATGGAACGCAGTGTCACTTGGAATGCGCTGCAAAAAGATTCTTCCAAAGTTCAATAAAGATTGGAGTGATATTGTTTATATTTGCAGTGATTCAGCTGCGTATATGAAAAAGTTGTGTGATGACCTGTCAAAATTGATACTCGAGCTGGAGTGATTCCCTGTAAGAAAACCTTGCCACTTGTTAGATGGTATGATGAAAGCATCTTTACAATCTTTAGAATTTATGAGGGATACTATCCTTGTGCACTGTTTTCTTATGCACAGGAACTAAAACGCAAATATTTATCATTTTGTGCTTTGTGTAGCATCAAAGAAAGAGTCATCACAACTGTGCCCCTAAGCTGATCCTACTCAGTCCAAGGGGCTATTAATGCTATATTATCCATGTGGCAACCAATTACAGAATTTCTGCTGCATGATGATGCCAAAGGCAAGAAATGTGAGGATCTTTGGTCGCATATTGATAGTGCTGTGAAAAAAGTACACTCCACTACATGTTTAGATTTTTACAGGAAAACATAACTGCTGTAGTGGACATAATCAAAAAGCTAGAGTGTTCAGCATAATTGGTGTAGATGTGAAACTTCTCCTTGAGAGTAGCCTGGGCGACACCTTTAGTGACTTTGGCACTGCAACGTGTTCCATGTTAGAGTGATTGCCACTTGGTAAGCAAAGCAATGTTGAAGAGCAATTCAGGAACGTTTATTTAACAAAGTATCAGAAACGGCTTGCAATGATGAATTGAAATTTCCCTTCACCACCAATGGCATTTGAGGTCAATGAAACCTCTCTGTGGTACTCTGTACAAGTTCTAGATCCCTTCAGTAAAAGGGAATTTCCTCCGTAGTTTCAAAAGTGCTGCTTCATTTTTGACTGATTCAATAACTCTGAAGGCATAAGCGCCCATCTCAACGCAAATGTTGCAGAACCTGCCCTGAGAATCGCAATCATCAAGTGCACCAGTATTGGCCGAAAACTATGTCAGTGGCCAGAGTTAACAAATCGTGTACTGGCTGTTTTGGCATTGCCCGTCCCAAGTGCCAATGTTAAGAGGGCCTTTTCACAGACGTTTACATGGGAAAGAGCAGGCACACATGACCAAACACTCACTGAAGAAGTATTATATGGTATACTACTATAAGCTTAATTTACAAAAATCTATTTGGATCTCATATAAAATATACGTACACTGTCTATATACCATGTGCTATCAGTGCAGAAAGCAAGCAATACTAAAAGAAAAATGTTCCATAAACACCAGAAAAACACTTTTTCCGTTGTTTTTAGTGGCGCGAAAATGTGTAACCACTGATAACAACTGTTTTTTTAAGGTATTGAAATCACTTGAAAACACTGAAAAAACCCCACCAGAATTTACCAAAAATAGAAACTGAAAACAGGAAAGCCTAAATATACCACTGGTTTGCAGACTTTTAAGGGATTGCCTAATGGATTTCAATACTCCAGCTTGCCTGGCTATGCAGTTCCCGCGAATTACAGCTTTGAAGGCTTCCCATAGTGAAGCTTAAGAGGAAACTGACCTTAATGTGAAATATTCCATTATGTCTCCCCGGATTTCTTCCTGAAAAGCAGAGTCTAATATGGTATGTGGCCGGAGTCGCCAACTAAATTCCTGTTGTGGTATTGCTGGGATTGTCAGTAGTAAAAGGCAGGGGGTGATTGACAGTGTCCTAGGTAAATTCTTGATGTCTGTTGTCCATGTCGCTATATCTCTGAAGACTAACCAATAGTCAAGTCTGGACCAGGCATTGTGTTGTGTCGTGATACATGCGCCTTTATCTGTCCCAGGATGCCACCGCCTCCAAATGTCCACTAAACTGCCGTCCAGCAAGATGGTATTTAGTGTTGCATTTAAACTAGGGTGAAGTCTACTAGAGGCTCCCATTCTATCCAGGGCCTCATCTCATCTAGCGTTGAAGTCCCCCTCCCCATATACTTGTGCTGCATCCCATTAGCCTGATTTTCGCCCATATACTGTCTATGTTAGGCCCATAAATTTCTGCCATGGTAATCCTAATATTTCCTAGTGTACCTCCCAAGATAACATATCTACCCTCCGGGTTGAGGTGCGAGTCTGTAGTTGTCCACTCCAGTCCTCGGCGCAAAAGCACAGCCACCCTTCTTGCGTAGCTAGAGTATATAGATGAGTAGGTGCTCCCTGTTGGACTGGGCCCTTCTAGCAGGTCCACCCCTGAAGTTGTGCTTGTTAAATGTGACCTGGGGATGGTGATTCCCACTCTGAGTGTGTGTAGATGAGAGAAGCCTGCCCTCCCATAGGACTGCATGGGGAATGGGTGTGTCCCTGATAGTTCCTGGTGCGTGGGGGGTACAGGCTCGAGTCTGGTATGTATGGACTCGTGTGATTGAATGCTGTAAGATGATGTATGCGACGTGTGTGTGTCTAAAAGAGAAGTGCCACTTCTAGACATCGGTGTGTGTGTGCAGTAAGTATGCTGGCGCGTGATTGGCTGAAGTGAGGGAGGGGCTGTGCCTGTATCCTGTATGGGTCTGGGCTGTCCCCCACAATGCTGGCTCCACCCACCTGGGGTGCGTCTGGTGTCCTAGCCTGGCCAGTAACAAGAAATTCCTTATAACCAGTTCCAGCTGGTTCTCATCCTGCCTGCCCCTTTTTAGACAAAGGGATCTCATGTATAAAAGGAGGGTGTGCCCTCTTCTCTTTTTTCTTTCCTGCTTGTCCTGACTGGCATCCTGCCAGGGGCATGCTGCTGCTTGGGCTCAGGGGAAAGGCTTGCCTCCCTGAGCCCTGACCTGCTCCTGATCTACTGGGAACCTGGACTTCCTTTGGACTCTGCTAGCTATGGCCCTAGCACTTGAGAGCGCTTTCCTGCTATCCTAGCGCCTTGGGGCGCTTCCTTCACGCTTCTAGCGCTTGGGAGCGCTTTTCTGCTGTCTAAGCGCCTTGTGACGCTCCATCCCGGCTCCTAGGGCTCTCCGGCTGTCCTAGCGCCTTGAGGCGCTGCCTTCATGCCCCTAGCACTGGGAGCGCTCTATTCGTCCGGCCGGTGCCCACCCGGCCTTTGCCTGTTCGTGGGAGGGGGCCCGAGCCCCCAGCGAGTGCCTACCTCGCTTGCACCGTCATTGCCCTACTTTTGCGAGGGAGCCTGGCCCTCGTCAATTTCCCCTGTGTTCACCGCCGCCGCCCGGGACCCTCGTGAGGCCCGCCCCCGGGCCGCGCTCTGATAGGCTGCTGGCCCGATGACGTCTCCCCGGGCCGCGCTCTGATTGGCCGGCGACCCGGGGAGCTGTAGAGGCGGAGGGGAGAGCCGAGCATGCAGGGAGCGGCGGGAGCCGACTCCGCGCCCCTGCGTCCCCCAGAAGAAGTGCCGCTTCCCCCCCGGGCCCCCCCAGGAGCGAGAGGGAGCCCCGGAGAACGAGGAGAGACCGGCGCGACTAACAGCCGGTGAGTGCTGCCGGAGGGGAGGCGGGGCTTCGGGGCACATTGTCGGTGCCCGCCCCTCCCCTCCAGCGCGAGCACACATGTGCTTGAAGGCCCGCGGGGCCCCCAGTGATGCCGGGTCCCCCGAGGGGGGGCCCCGCCTGCCAATAGCTTCGTCCCTGGGCCCCGCGTGGCTTCGTCACAGCCCCTGGGACCCCCAGTGATGCCGGGTCCCCCGAGAGGGACCCCGCCTGCCCCGCAGCTTGACCCCTGAGCCCGAGAGGCTCCATCATGGCCCGTGGGGCCACCCGTGATGCCGGGTCCCCCGAGGGGGACCCCGCCTGCCCTGCCTTGACCCCGGAGCCCCGCGAGGCTCCACCTCCGGCCTGAGCCCCGAGAGGCCCCTTCTGTATTTTTACCCCCGAGCCCCGAGAGGCTCCAGCTGCATCTTTGACCCCCGAGCCCCGAGGAGGCTCCAACGTGTCCTTGCCCCTGAGCCCCGAGAGGCTCCAGCTATAATCCCTGAGCCCCGAAGAGGCTCCACCGTTTGGCGCCTTTTTCCTCAGAGCCTGCGAGGCTCCCCCAATGGCCCCATCCTTGCTCTACAGCTGCCCAGCACTTCGTGGGCAGCTGCTACGTTTAGGTTTAGTGTAGGCTACCTGCAGCGTACCCTGACATTGAGACTTTGGGCGTCCTAGCCCCTGAAGGCCCGTTGGCCTGTTGAAAGTACTAGCTAAATGTAACTGTGCTCCTTGAGAGTTATTCTGTGTTTCCTTCCTACAGGTACGTCTGTGGTGTCATGTACCTTGTTATTCCTTCCCTCCTGTATAACCTTGCCTCATGTATGTTGATACTGGTTAGAGTGAGTTCTATTGCTAGTCCTAGGAAACCCCGGGGCGTGACGTATTCTAATGCTAAGCTCCTGGTGATTATGTGGTCTAGTCCTAGTTCGAGGAAGCTCCCAGTTGTTATATGTTCTAATGCCAGCTCCATCATGTGCATATTCCTGGCAGTGGTCCCATGGCCCTGTCCTGTATATATTCCCTTGTAAACCCTGCCCGTGCCCCTGGCACCCTGTAAAGTACGTGTTCCTATGTGTCCTTTTTAATACAAAGACTATTTTCATATATACCTGGTGTGGAGTTACTTTTGTGGGGGGCCCGGGAGGTTGTTGCTGGGGGGTGCGTGCGCAAATGCTTTACACATGACCTCCGAGATAGGCCTTGCTGCTCGCGCCACGTTACCTAGAGGGCGAGTAGGGGTTGTCTTGGTGGGTGACCCCCTGGCCCTGACGGGGGAGTGGTGGTCTCTGACTGACTCTGGCGCAAGCTCTGGTCGGCCGGGGATCCCATTGCCTACATTGGTGGCTAGCGGTGGGATCCAGACTTGTGTTTGCGCAGTACCACAGCGATAACCGGCCCCACTACAACACTCTGCAGTTGAGATGAATGTCTGTTCTTGTGAAAAAAGTGGTTCTGGTGCACTTTGCTAAAAATGTCTGTTCTTCTGAAAAAAGTGGTTCTGGTGCGCTTTGCTAAAAATGTCTATTGTTGTGAAAAATGTGGTTCTGGTGCACTGTGAGTTAGGTGTCCCTAGCTCGGGAGGGTAGATCCTCCCCCTAAGTGCAATGTGTTTTCTGGATTCACCAGAAGGGTGGGATCCAGTGGTGGCAGCGAAATTGTGTCCAATATGTGCGGTCCTTGTCCCTTCCCTAGAGTAATGGTGCCTGTGCCACCTGGGTCAGGTTGAGGAATCAGGGGCGGTGAAAACTGTCTTACCAGTCCAGGGGAGGGTGTGTGGATGAATGTTGAGGTATACTGATTAATGGAGTGTAAGTTCTCTGAGAGGGGGAGCTTGCTGAATAATGGAGTGTAAGTTCTCTGGGATGGGGAACTTGCGGAAGCAACGATAATTGTATCCTACCTACCCCGCTGAATGTGTTTGATGCATCATGTGTTCCGTACACCGCTGAATGTGTTTCATGCGTCAGGTGTCCTACCTTCCCCGCTGAATGTGGTTGATGCATCATGTGTTCCGTACACCGCTGAATGTGTTTTATGCTTCAGGTGTCCCCCTTGTTGAATATATGTTAAGTTGTATCCCGGACAAGGAAGACCTGCTGGTGCTGCCGCGGCTTGCCTTGGGGAGAGCTGAATGTTGGACCCGGCCTCATGGCGTGGTCCTACCCCTCCCGCATGGCGGGCCCAGGACGACATCAGCCCTCCTCCGGACCTCGGGCGGCCCCTTCTGCCCGACCCTGCACGCCCCAACACAACAGATCCGGCTACCATCCCGGATCCCCCATGTTGGACAGGCCTCGTAGCCGGGCCGTCCCCCCTCCGCACAACAGGGCCCGGACCCCGGCTCTCCCTGAATCCCCAGCAAGAGCCACCCCGGCAACCCCCCGAGGTAACCCACAACCCGTCCACAACGGGACTCCAGCTCCTGAACCCTCCCGTACCGGCTGGCCCTGGTCCCCGTCAGCACCATGGCCCCGGCCCGGCAGCCATCTTTGGACACTACAGCACGAGGCAACGTGGCCTCGAATCGACCCCTACCCTGGGCCTGGCCAGGCCCCGACATCGAGGCACCAACCTCCACACAGGAGGTAAAGAGACCACTTGGCAGGTCAATGAAAGTAGGAGGCGTCAACGGCTCTCCTCCGCCAGGTGTCGATCACCCCCGCCCTCCCTGGGCGCTGGCTCCACCCCCCTGCTGGGTGTCGGGACTCCCTCATTCCGGACCTCCCGACCTCCAGGCGCGAGGGTCCGGACATCAAAGGGAACAAGACCTATAACTGGGGCAGCTCCAGACCAGGAAGGCAGTTGTATCCTGGAGTCGAGAGACACAGAGAAGAACTCATCCTTGACGGACTGCTGGCGCTGCCGCAGCCCTGCCCTGTGAACCCTTCATCTTGGCCTGCTGGCGCTGCCGCGGCCCTCTGCCTCGTGAAACCATCATCTTGGCCTGCTGGCGCTGCCGCGGCCCTCTGCCTCGTGAAACCATCATCTTGGCCTGCTGGCGCTGCCGCGGCCCTCTGCCTCGTGAAACCATCATCTTGGCCTGCTGGCGCTGCCGCGGCCCTCGGCAAAGTGAACCATCATCTCGGCCGGCTGGCGCTGCCGCGGCCCTCTGCCATTGGAACCATCGCCTCGGCCTGCTGGCGCTGCCGCGGCCCCTTCGTTGTAGACCTTCCTCCTAGCCGGCTGGCGCTGCCGCGGCCCGACCTTGCAGACTCCTAAGCTCGAGGATTGTGAGCTTCCCTCCTGCCACCCCCTGTACCGATCCGGTACCAAGACTGTCCCGCTACCCCCTTTCCCTACAGAGACTAGAATTGAGAGGACCCTCGAGTCCTGAATCTCCTGTACCGCTGATAACCTTGCCGCAAGAACCCTATATAAAGCGTGTTGATCTCATCCTTGTGTGGTGTCTATCTGTGGGGAGGAAAGTGACTTGTCTGTACGATCGCCGGAGACGGCTCTCATCGGAGGCCTCTCCCCCAGTATTCGGCCGACCCTCCGGGTCCCCGTCTAACATTGGTGGCAGCGGCGGGATCCGAACCTACGCATAATCGTACAGAGGGTCACTCGCCCCACGACACACAACCACCATGACAACAAAAGAGAGCGGAACAACGGAAAAATTCCAGATGGAAAAGCTAGAAGAATACAACCACAGAGAACTGAAACAATTTTGCATAGAATTAGGCATTTCAACCACAGGACTGAGCACGAAAGAGGACTTCAAACGAGCCCTGGAATCTTGGGCGGAGACGGGTACGACCGTACCCCAAACACGAAGCCACGAGACACCCGAAACAAGCCCCACGCCGACGGAAGAAAGAAGATCGGGTCTCTCCCCAGAAGAGGTCCGGGAACGGGAAAAAAGCAGGCTCCATGAATTAGAACTGGCACGACTTCGCTTAGATGGAGAGCTCAAATTGGCGGAACAAAAAATAACGTTGGAACACTTACGGCTCCGAGAGGAGCGAGAAGAGAAACAAAGGCAGAGAGAGCTAGAAGAGAAGAAGCTAGCCTACGAACATGAGCGCAACCTCAAAGAACTAGAGATTCGGAAGCAGAACGAGGAGCTCGGAGTCCCCGAGCGCACGAACACTCCTGCCCCTACAGGTCCACATACCCAAAGATGTCGTCAGAGAGTACTACAAGAACGATGATATCCAGCAATGGTTCAAAGCGTACGAGGTAGCCATGACCTCCCACCGGATTCCCCGGAGCGAATGGGGAGCCGGATTATGGGGGAGGTTTGTCAACGAAGGGCGAGACGCCCTGCTGCAACTCCCGGACCATCTGATGACATCCTACGACCACATGAAAGCCGCCCTCCTCACTCGATACGGACTCACACCCGAGATGTACCGCCAGCGGTTTCGCGACTGCAAACGGATCCCGGGTACAACTTGGGTGGAGTACGTGAACTTCTTTAGCCGGGCCTTCGAGGGGTGGATCAAGGGCAGCAACGTGACCACCTACGAGCAGCTCTTTGACCTTATTGTGTGGGAGCACCTTTCTAACAACTGCTTCATCGAACTCAGGCAGCACCTCCTGGACAGTAAACTAACGGAACCTCGGCAACTCGCCGCCGAAGCTGACCGATGGGAAAGCACCCGAGTTGGCCAAAACGGACCCAGCGAACCGAACAGAACTGCCCAAGGGCCCCATCGCCCCCGTGGAGGAGGAGGCCAGGGTCGGGGTAGGGACACCGGCCCGGTGACTCCCACAAGCAACCCCCGCCCCTGGCCGGCAGGGGAAACCAACCCGATGCGACCAGGCTTCCGAGCCAACATTACTTGCCACCGATGCCAGCGACCCGGCCACTACCCAAATGATCCCAATTGCCCAAAGAACCCGAACCCTTTACCCCGCCAGGTCGCTGCTGCAGCCCTGGGGGAAGAGCAAACCCCAGAAGACCAAGAAGAGTACGAAACCGACCAGCCTGAGTGGGAACCGGCCGCCATGTCCCTGGTTTGCTTAGGGGAACGAGACCTGATCCCTCGGGCCCCCCTTCCCGCCAACACGCAGAAGTACAGCCAGTGGGTCAACATTAATGGCCGCCGGGCTGAAGCCCTCCGTGACACCGGGGCCAGTGTGACCGCGGTCCGCTGTCATCTGGTGGCCCCGGACCAGATCTTGCCGAACATTCTTTGCCCTGTCCGGTCGGCCGACAACTCAGAAAGTCTATGTCAAATGGCCTACGTCCCCTTCGAATGGGGAGGAGTATCAGGGATGCTGAAAGTGACGGTCCGCGATGATGCCCCCGTGGATTGCCTCCTGGGGAACGATCTCGAAAGTTCTCCCTGGGCAGCAGTCGAACGGAGAGAGCACCTGGGGATGCTGGGCCTCCCCGAATGGGTCTGTGCCACGACCCGGTCCATGACCGCCCGTGCCGTCCCCAGTCCAGAGGAACCCGAGTGGCCGGAGCCTCCTCCCGCGATTGTCCCAGAGGAGGCCACCCCAGAAGCAAGTCCCCCGGCCCAAACCGAAGAAGGACCCGGTCGGCTCCAGGACCTCCCCGACCTGGCCCAGTTGCGTCAAGAGGGGGGTCCCACCCAGGAACAATTCCGACAAGAACAAAGAACCTGTCCCTCCCTCGAGGGACTCCGGCAGCAAGCCCTTGCCCAGAGCGCAGGGGACACCTCGGGGGCCCACTGGATCTACTGGGACAATGACCTGCTCTACAGTGAGCAAAGGATTGCAGAACTGGGGGCCAGTCGGGTGCTGGTGGTGCCCCTCCGCTTCAGAGATTTCCTCTTGAACTTAGCCCACGATGTACCCCTTGCCGGACACCTGGGACAGGACAAAACGTACGACCGCCTGGTGACCCACTTTTACTGGCCCCGAATGCGAAAGGATGTCACCAACCACTGCAAGGCCTGCCCCACCTGCCAGGCCAGCGGAAAAAGTGGCCGAAAAACCAAAGCACCCTTGCAGCCTTTCCCGTCGTCACCACCCCGTTCGAACGGGTGGGAATAGACATTGTGGGGCCCCTGGACCCCCGAACAGCCCAAGGACACCGGTTCATCCTGGTCCTGGTGGACCACGCCACCCGCTATCCCGAGGCCATCCCTCTTCGAACCGTGACGGCGCCTGTGGTAGGCCGAGCCCTGATGGGGATCTTCTCCCGGGTGGGCTTTCCCCGGGAGGTCGTCAGCGACAGGGGCACGAACTTCATCTCGAAATACATGAAGTCTCTCTGGCAACAGTGCGGGGTCACCTACAAATTCACGACCCCCTATCACCCGCAAGGAAATGGATTGGTCGAGCGGTTTAACCGCACTCTCAAAGGAATGATCATGGGCCTAGAAGAGCCCCTCCGTCGCCAGTGGGACGTGCTACTCCCGTGCCTCCTGTTCGCCTACCGAGAGGTCCCTCAAAAATCCCTAGGCTTCAGCCTATTTGAACTCCTGTACGGGCACCCCGTCCGGGGTCCCCTCAGCCTAGTCAAAGAAGGTTGGGAGAGGCCCCCCCAGAAAACTCCCCCGGATGTATACAAATATCTCTTGGCCCTTCGCAACCAGACCCGGTGATTCAGGGAGATCGCCAAAGTCAACCTTGATGCCAGTCAGGAAGACATGAAGAAATGGTATGATCAGCACGCCTCCTCCCTCGAGTTCAAGCCGGGACAGCAGGTCTGGGTGATGTCCCCGGTTGAACCCTGTGCCCTACAGGACAAATGGTCCGGACCCTTCAAGGTGATCGAACGCAAGGGGCCCGTCACCTACTTAATCGACATGGAAACTTCCCGGAACCCCCAACGGGTCCTCCACGCCAACAGACTCAAGCCCCATTTTGTACGCTCAGAACTCAGCGTCCTGATGGCTACCGATAATGGGACGGAAGAAGACTCCGAGCCCCTTCCGGACCTGCTGAGGACCCTCGAGCAGGATGGCTCCGTGGAAGGGGTCAGACTCTCCGAGGCCTTGTCCCCGGAGCAACGCCAAGACTGTCAAGCTCTCCTGACACGATTCGCATCCTTGTTCTCTCTCACCCCTGGGGTCACCCCCTGGTGCCTTCACGATGTGGACACCGGGGACAGCCCCCCTATTCGCCACAGGGCGTACCGCGTACCAGATCGGGTGCGCGCCTGCATCCAGACCGAGGTGTCCAAGATGCTGGCACTGGGAGTGATCGAACCCTCTCACAGCCCCTGGGCCAGCCCAGTCGTCCTGGTCCCCAAGGCCGCCGCCCCTGGCGTTGCCCCTGAGCTCTGGTTCTGTGTGGACTACCGGGGACTGAATGCCGTTACCAGGACCGACGCTCACCCTATCCCCCGGGCAGATGAGCTAATTGACCGTATGGGGGCCGCCCGCTACCTGAGCATCTTCGATTTAACAGCGGGCTACTGGCAAATCGGCCTCACCCCCAGGGCCCAAGAACGATCCGCCTTCTCTACCCCGGACGGTCACTACCACTTCAGGGTGATGCCATTCGGCATGAAAAACGCTCCGGCAACATTTCAACGACTCGTGAACCAGGTACTGGCGGGCCTCGAAGAATTTAGCGCCGCCTACCTGGACGACATCGCTGTGTACAGTCACCACTGGACCGACCACCTCCGCCACCTGCGGGAAGTTCTACACGCCCTCCAGCAGGCCGGGCTCACCATCAAGGCCAGCAAATGTCAGGTTGCCCAAGGGTCCGTGACCTACCTAGGACACCAAGTGGGAACAAGCGGTCTGGTGGCCCCCCTCCAGCTCAAGATCGCTGCCATCCAGGCCTGACAACCCCCTACGACCCAAACCGAGGTCCGGACCTTCCTGGGACTCACCGGGTACTACCGGCGGTTTGTGAAGGACTATGGCAGCATCGTGGGGCCCCTCACAGAGCTCAAATCCAAGAAGAACCCCAAAACAGTCAACTGGACTCCGGACTGCCAATCGGCCTTCGAGAAGCTGAAGGCCGCCATGTGCACTGCCCCCGTGCTCCAGGCTCCCGACTACGGCCGGGAATTCATCGTACAGACGGACGCCTCCGATCATGGCGTGGGGGCCGTCCTCTCCCAACTCAACACCGAGGGAGTCGATCAGCCAGTGGCATTCATCAGCCGACGCCTGCTGGCCCGGGAACAACGCTGGAGCACAATCGAGAGGGAGGCCTTCGCCGTAGTATGGGCCCTCAAGAAGCTCCGGTCCTACCTCTTCGGCACCCACTTTCGGGTGCAGACAGACCACCGACCCCTGCAATGGCTGATGCAGATGCGGGGGGAAAACCCGAAACTGTTTCGCTGGTCCATCTCCCTACAGGGGATGGACTTCACTGTGGAGCATCGTCCAGGCGAGGACCACGCCAACGCAGACGGCCTGTCACGCTTTTTCCGCCTCGGCGAGGAGAGTCCCCAAGAGGATGGCTGACTCTCCCTGCCTTCAGCTGGGGGGGACGCATGTTGGACAGGCCTCGTAGCCGGGCCGTCCACCCTCCGCACAACAGGGCCCGGACCCCGGCTCTCCCTGAATCCCCAGCAAGAGCCACCCCGGCAACCCCCCGAGGTAACCCACAACTCGTCCACAACGGGACTCCAGCTCCTGAACCCTCCCGTACCGGCTGGCCCTGGTCCCCGTCAGCACCATGGCCCCGGCCCGGCAGCCATCTTTGGACACTACAGCACAAGGCCACGTGGCCTCGAATCGACCCCAACCCTGGGCCTGGCCAGGCGCCGACATCGAGGCACCAACCTCCACACAGGAGGTAAAGAGACCACTTGGCAGGTCAATGAAAGAAGGAGGCGTCAACGGTTCTCCTCCGCCAGGTGTCGATCACCCCCGGCCTCCCTGGGCGCTGGCTCCACCCCGCTGCTGGGTGTCGGGACTCCCTCATTCCAGACCTCCCGACCTCCAGGCGCGAGGGTCCGGACATCAAAGGGAACAAGACCTATAACTGGGGCAGCTCCAGGCCAGGAAGGCAGTTGTATCCTGGAGTCGAGAGACACCGAGAAGAACTCATCCTTGACGGACTGCTGGCGCTGCCGCAGCCCTGCCCTGTGAACCCTTCATCTTGGCCTGCTGGCGCTGCCGCGGCCCTCTGCCTCGTGAAACCATCATCTTGGCCTGCTGGCGCTGCCGCGGCCCTCTGCCTCGTGAAACCATCATCTTGGCCTGCTGGCGCTGCCGCGGCCCTCTGCCTCGTGAAACCATCATCTTGGCCTGCTGGCGCTGCCGCGGCGCTCGGCAACGTGAACCATCATCTCGGCCGGCTGGCGCTGCCGCGGCCCTCTGCCATTGGAACCATCGCCTCGGCCTGCTGGCGCTGCCGCGGCCCCTTCGTTGTAGACCTTCCTCCTAGCCGGCTGGCGCTGCCGCGGCCCGACCTTGCAGACTCCTAAGCTCGAGGATTGTGAGCTTCCCACCTGCCACCCCCTGTACCGATCCGGTACCAAGACTGTCCCGCTACCCCCTTTCCCTACAGAGACTAGAATTGAGAGGACCCTCGAGTCCTGAATCTCCTGTACCGCTGATAACCTTGCCGCAAGAACCCTATCTAAAGCGTGTTGATCTCATCCTTGTGTGGTGTCTATCTGTGGGGAGGGAAGTGACTTGTCTGTACGATCGCCGGAGACGGCTCTCATCGGAGGCCTCTCCCCCAGTATTCGGCCGACCCTCCGGGTCCCCGTCTAACACCCCATCATCAACCTGGCCCCAGCGTAGGCCCATCACGACCTAAGCACGAGGCTGTGCCCGACTCCATCTTGGGCCCACCACGTCACGAACACGTGGCCTCGGCCCCAGCCTCGGCCCCAGCGAAGCCCAGACATAGAGGCGCCAAGATCCACCCAGGTGGTCGAGTGGCCACTCGACAGATCCCGGAGGGAGAGGAGTTTCGATGGCCCTCCAGCCGTCCCCGGACGCCTGGTATTGATCGCCCTCCGGCCTCACTGGGCGCTGGCTCCACACCCCTGCTGGGTGTCTGGACACCTTCATCTCGGCCCCTCTGACCCCCAGGCGCGAGGGTCCGGACTTCAAAGACCTCCAGACCTATATCTGGGCCAGCCCTGGATCAGGTCTTGAGTTGTATCCTGGACTGGAAGCCCTGCTGACGCTGTCACGGCCGACACCAGACGAACTCATCCTTCCTGTAACCTGAACCATCTGAGAGCCTGCTGGCGCTGCCGCGGCCTACCTTGCTGAAACATCGGAGAGCCTGCTGGCGCTGCCGCGGCCTACCTTGCTGAACCATCTGAGGGCCTGCTGGCGCTGCCGCGGCCTACCTTGCTGAACCACCTGAGAGCCTGCTGGCGCTGCCGCGGCCTACCTTGCTGAACCATCTGAGAGCCTGCTGGCGCTGCCGCGGCCTACCTTGCTGAACCATCTGAGAGCCTGCTGGCGCTGCCGCGGCCTACCTTGCTGAACCACCTGAGAGCCTGCTGGCGCTGCCGCGGCCTACCTTGCTGAACCATCTGAGAGCCTGCTGGCGCTGCCGCGGCCTACCTTGCTGAACCATCTGAGAGCCTGCTGGCGCTGCCGCGGCCTACCTTGCTGAACCATCTTGTTAGCCTGCTGGCGCTGCCGCGGCTCGAACCGCTCGGAACCCCCCAGCTGGAGGATTGAGAGCTGTGCGTAGGGTATCCCTTCCTCCGCCCAGAGTAAGACAGTCCCGCTACCTTACCCCCCTTTACGAGACTTTCCAGATCCCTCGATCTGCTTGTACATACTGCCAAGAACCAGCAACCGCTTACTACTTATAAAGTTTGAGAACTTGACCTCCTGTGTGGTGTCCGTTTGTAGTGTTGTGATTACTCTGCTGTACGATCCTAGGAGAGGACCCTCATTCAGGAGGCCTCTCGGTAAACGCTCGGCTACTTCTCGACGGAGGGGTGGACCTAGGGGTGGTCAGTCAGACATCTTCTGTCTCCCCCGGGTCACCTTTCTAACATTGGTGGCAAGCGCTGGGATCCGAGCCCACGCAGATCGTACAGAGAGTGATTCACTCGCTACCCAGAAAAACCCACTGCGACCATGAGCACAGAATTCCAGAAGGAGAAGATGGAAGACTACAGTCACAAGGAGCTGAAGCAATTCTGCAAAGATCTAGGCATCGCTACCACTGGCTTAAGCACCAAAGAAGATTTCAAATCGGCCCTGCAGGCCTGGGTGGACGCCGGTGAGGCGCCACCTCCGAGGGAAGATAACCCGGGCCCGAACAGAGGCCCGGAGGCCCAGCCGAACCCAGCGGGAGAAAGACCCGCAAACCCAAACACAGGCCTCTCCCACGAAGACGCCCGAGAACGAGAGAGGAACCGGCTCCACGAGTTGGAGCTTGCTCGACTCAAACAAGAAGGAGAGATCCAACTGGCAGAAAGGAAGCTAGCCCTCGAGCAGCTACGGCTAGAAGGAGACCTAGAAGAAAAGCGAAGACAAAGAGACCTCGAGGAGAAGAAACTCCTGCTCGAGCACGAGCGCGTCCTCAAAGAACTAGAATTCAAAGCCAAGGCAAACGAGACTGCCACCTCCGGGGGTAGGACCTCACCTCCCCCGGTGGACACGAAGGTGCACATACCCAAGGATGTCGTCAAAGAGTACTATAAGAACGACGACATCCAGCAGTGGTTCAAAGCTTACGAGGTCGCCATGGCCGCCCATCGAGTACCCCTCAAGGACTGGGGCGCCGGCCTGTGGGGGAAGTTTATCAACGAAGGGAGAGACGCCCTGCTGGAGCTCCCTGATACCGAGAGGACCTCGTACGAGCACATGAAGACCGCCCTCCTCACTCGCTATGGACTCACCCCCGAGATGTACCGGCAGCGATTCCGAGACTGTAAAAAAATCCCCGGTACCACGTGGGTGGAATACGTGAACTATTACAGTAGAGCCTTCGAGGGGTGGACTCGGGGCTGCCAGGTCACCACCTACCAGCAGTTGGTCGACCTCATTCCATGGGAACACCTGTCCAATAAATGTTTCGTCGAACTCCGGCAGCACCTCCTCGACAGCAAATTGACTGAGCCACGAAAACTCGCTGTCGAGGCAGACCGATGGGCCAGCACCCGAGTTCCCCGGTACACGATGGGAGATTACGGCCGGGGGTCCCCGGGAAACCACCGACCACGAGGTGGCGGAGTAGGCCAGAGCCGGGGTCGAGACGCCCCCCAAGGGTCATCCCCTACCTCCACGTCGCCACCCCTGGGCCGGAGAGGGGGCCCCCCAGCCAGGCCGGGGCCCCGCCCGAACGTTACGTGCCACAGATGCCAGCGACAGGGTCATTACGCAAATGACCCCCTCTGCCCGATGAACCAGCGACCCGGCACCACCGGACCCCCAGCCCGCCAGATCGCGGCAGCTGCCCTAGGTGAAGAAAGAAGTGAGGAAGAAGACGACGACCACGAGCAGGCCGAGTGGGAGCCCGCCGCCATGACCTTAGCCTGCCTGGGTGCTCAAGACATGATCCCCCGAGGGCCGATCCCCGGCAACACCCAGAAGTACCGCCAGTGGGTCACCATCAATGGTCGCCGGACCGAAGCCCTCCGTGACACTGGGGCCAGCGTGACAGCGGTCCGCTGCCATCTGGTGACCCCGGAACAGATCCTTCCCAACGTCCTGTGCCCAGTCCGATCCGCAGATAACTCCGAAACTTTGTGTCAGATGGCCCGCATCCCCTTCGAGTGGGGGGGAGTGTCGGGCGTGCTGAAAGTGACTGTCCGCGACGATGCCCCCGTGGACTGCCTCCTTGGGAACGACCTGGAAAGTTCCCCATGGGCTGGCGTCGAGAGGAGAGAGCATCTGGGGATGCTAGGCCTTCCCGAGTGGGTCTGTGCGACCACCCGCTCCATGTCCGCCCGAGCCTCCGCCCCAGCGGGGGACGCTCCAACGGAGGAGCCAGAATGGCCCGCACCTCCGCCATCCGTCGTCCCCGAGGACGCCGACACCGAGCCCGGCCCCCAAGGGCCCGACCAAGAAGATCTCACCGAGCTCAACCACCTCCCAGAACTCGCTCAATGGCGCCAAGACGGTGGCCCCACCCGCGAACAGTTCCGGCAGGAACAGAAAGCCTGCCCCTCCCTCGAGGGGATGCGACAGCAAGCCGCTACGCAAGCCGCTGGAGACCCCGCGGGGTCCCACTGGGTCTACTGGGACAACGACCTCCTTTACAGTGAGCAGAAGATTGCCGAGCTAGGGGCCGGCCGGGTGCTGGTTGTACCCCTCCGGTTCAGAGACTTCCTCCTGAACTTAGCACATGATGTGCCCCTCGCCGGGCACCTGGGGCAGGACAAAACTTACAGCCGCCTGGTGACCCATTTCTACTGGCCAAAAATGCGCACTGATATCCAGAACCACTGCAGGACCTGCCCGACCTGCCAAGCCAGCGGGAAGAGCGGGGGGAAAGTCAAAGCCCCGCTCCAGCCGTTCCCTGTGGTAACCACCCCCTTCGAGCGAGTGGGAATAGACATCGTAGGGCCCCTGGACCTTCGCACCTTGTAGGGGCACGGCTTCATCCTCGTCCTGGTGGACCACGCCACCCGCTTTCCTGAGGCCATCCCTCTCCGAACCATCACGGCCCCCGTGGTGGGCCGAGCCCTCATGAGCATCTTCTCCCGAGTCGGCTTCCCCCGAGAAGTCGTGAGTGATCGGGGGTCCAACTTCATCTCGAAGCATATGCGGTCCCTATGGCAACAGTGCGGGGTCGCATATAAGTTCACCACCCCGTATCATCCCCAGGGAAATGGACTCGTGGAACGCTTTAACAGGACACTGAAGGGAATGATCAAGGGCCTCGAAGAGCCCCTCCGGCGCAAATGGGATGTCCTGCTGCCCTGCCTCCTGTTCGCCTACCGCGAGGTACCCCAGAAGTCCCTGGGGTTCAGCCCGTTCGAACTCTTGTATGGACACCCAGTTCAAGGCCCCCTTAGCCTGGTCAAGGAAGGCTGGGAGACAGCAGTTCGAGATGCCCCACCGGATGTCTACCGGTACCTCCTGACACTCCGCAATCAGACTCGGAAGTTCAGGGAACTTACCGAGGCCAACCTGGAGGCCAGCCAAGAGGACATGAAACGCTGGTATGACCAGAACGCCTCGTCCATCGAGTTCGAGCCGGGCCAGCAAGTCTGGGTCATGTCCCCGGTTGAGCCGTGTGCCCTCCAGGACAAATGGACGGGGCCCTTCAAGGTGGTGGAGCGCAAGAGCCCCGTCACCTACCAGGTAGACATGGAATCCCCCAGGAACCCCCTCCGGGTTCTACACGCTAACCGGCTCAAACCGCACTTTGCACGCACTGAACTGAGTCTGCTGCTGGCGACCGATGACGGAGCAGAAGACGACTCTGAGCCACTCCCAGATCTCCTCAGCACCACCGAGAAAGACGGCTCCTTCGAAGGGGTCCGGCTCTCCTCTACCCTGACCCCAGAGCAGCAACAAGACTGCCGGAAGCTGCTGGGGCAGTTTGAGGATCTGTTTTCCCTCACGCCGGGGGTCACCCGGTGGTGTGTCCACGATGTAGACACCGGAGACAGCCCCCCTGTGAAACAACAAGCTTTTCGAGTGCCCGACCGGGTTCGGGCCTGCATCCAATCCGAGGTGGCCAAGATGTTGGCCCTGGGGGTAGTCGAGCCCTCCAACAGTCCCTGGGCCAGTCCCGTTGTCCTGGTCCCGAAAGCTGTCGCCCCCGTAACAGCGCCCGAGCTCCGGTTCTGTGTTGATTACCGGGGACTGAATGCCGTCACCAGGACCGACGCACATCCCATCCCCAGGGCGGATGAACTGATCGATCGCCTAGGGGCCGCCAGATACCTCAGCACCTTCGATCTCACGGCGGGGTATTGGCAGATCAGCCTCACCCCTGGCGCACAAGAGCGATCGGCCTTCTCGACGCCAGATGGCCACTATCACTTCAAAGTGATGCCCTTCGGCATGAAAAATGCGCCGGCCACCTGTCATGCTTTAAGAATCCCCTACGCGGTCCCTTTAAGAAACCCGGTATGTAAGGAACCAGGAAACAGGGAACGACGCTTCACGTTCCTGCGTCAAGCTTCCCTTGTTTCCGGTTCCGTCCCTGTTTCTCTGACTTCGTTGCACTTGGTTCTGTTTTGCTGTTGACCGCTGTTCTTCGTGTAGCGTTCCCCTGCACCAGCTTTAAGTGGGCTCGCATGCGCGCTTGGTTACAGCACCTTTCTGCCTCTGGCGTACACTGCTGTGTGCTCCGCCCGGCGGCCGGGCTTTGCTCCGCCATCCGGCCGGGCATTACTCTGTGCGTACGTACTCTCCTCTCCCCTACTCCTGGTGCCTCGCCCGGCGGCCGGGCCTTGCTCCGCCATCCGGCCGGGCACTGCTCCGTTCTCTGCTTTGCTAAGAACGAGTTCACGGCTTTAAACGTGAACTTCTGATTTATTGCGCTGACCCTCAGTTCCACCCGGCGGCCGGGCTTAGCTCCGCCATCCGGTGGAACTAGTCTCCCTATTGCTTCCCAGTATTTCTTTTTACGCCTGACAGCCGGGTTGTGCTCCGCTGTCCGGTGTGGTGTTTTCCCCCATTTTTCTCCTTACTTAGTTAGTCAGTTAGGTTTCTCCTTTATTATTTTTCCTGTCCCCACCTTACCTGCAAGGTCCCTGTTTCCAGGAGCTTCCACCGTCTCTTTCCATAATATACTGGAAACTCTGTCCTTGGTATTTCGTGGCACTCTTGCGTGGATCTGGGTGGGTGCCTCTATTCCTCACTACAGGGAATCACGGTAAGAGCGTTTATGCGCTACCAATATTTTGCCTTATTATTGTTCCATGTAAATAGATTGTATAGAATTTGTTTGGTTCTCATAGATGGTGATTATTCATAAAGACATCTGCAGAAGAATTAAATGGAAGGTTCTTTGTGTACCAGACGTTATTGAAGGGGTCTTCAATGGCAGTTCCAAGATAGTTGAAGTAAGAGAGGGGTTGTTTAGAGTGCTATCAAACATACAACATCTAGACTATAGTACTCCTTTCAATAACTGTGTCATCCTTTTTATAGCTCCAGACGTTGTACCTTACTTCCACCTTCATCTGCTAAATCAGAGTCATATTAAGAACTTGGGGTACGTGATATGTTTATGTACATGTATAATCAATATCCTGTTTGATTGGAGTAGAGCTAGAGTGTTTTTGTTTCCTCTTGTCATTTCAGCCTTCCTGATTTCTTGTTGCCTTCATTGAAGTACCCTATATTCACTACTGGAGAATTCCATCAGCCATCATTGTCTTCCCCCTTCTTTCCTTGTTTTGTTTCCCTGTTTTCCCCTGGCGTGTCTCTCGTACTCTAGTGCTTGATAGAGTCGGAAGACCGTAGGGGAAGGCTGCGGACTACTCTTCGGATTCCTGACGCTCCTGTGGAACCAGCCTGCAATCCTTACACCACCTTCCAGAGGCTAGTGAATCAGGTGCTGGCCGGACTAGAAGAATACAGCGCCGCCTATCTAGATGACATTGCGGTTTACAGCCTTCACTGGAATGAGCACCTATCCCACCTCTGGGAGGTCCTGACGGCCCTCCGGCGGGCCGGACTAACAATCAAAGCCAGCAAATGCCAGATAGGCCAAGGGTCCGTGACCTATATAGGACACCAAGTAGGGAGCGGTCAAGTAGCTCCCCTCCAACCAAAGGTAGACGCCATCCGGGCCTGGGAGCCCCCGGTCACCCAGACCGCCGTCCGAGCCTTCCTGGGGCTCACCGGATACTATCGGCGGTTTATAAAAGACTACGGGAGCATTGTGGGGCCCCTCACCGAACTGACCTCAGAGAAATTACCCCAGAAGGTGCACTGGACCCCTGCGTGCCAAACAGCCTTTGAGACTTTAAAGACTGCCATGTGCACTGCCCCTGTGCTCCAGGCCCCCGACTACAGCAGAGAGTTTGTAGTCCAAACAGACGCCTCGGAGCACGGCATCGGGGCGGTCCTGTCACAAGTTAACCCCGAAGGAATAGACCGGCCTGTGGCCTTCATCAGCCGCCGCCTCCTGACAAGAGAACAACGGTGGAGCACCATCGAGAGGGAAGCCTTTGCCGTGGTGTGGGCCCTCAAGAAGCTCCGGCCCTACCTCTTCGGCACCCACTTCCGAGTCCAGACCGACCACCGGCCCCTGCGGTGGTTGATGCAGATGCGGGGAGAAAACCCGAAACTGCTCCGCTGGTCCATTTCTCTGCAGGGGATGGATTTCACTGTGGAGCATCGCCCTGGCAACGACCACGCCAATGCCGACGGCCTGTCCATATTCTTCCGCCTCGGCGAGGAGAATCCCCAAGAAAGTGGGTGACTCTCCCCTGCCTTCAGCTGGGGGGGACGCGTGTTGGACCCGGCCTCATGGCGTGGTCCTACCCCTCCCGCATGGCGGGCCCAGGACGACATCAGCCCTCCTCCGGACCTCGGGCGGCCCCTTCTGCCCGACCCTGCACGCCCCAACACCACAGATCCGGCTACCATCCCGGATCCCCCATCATCGGCCTGGCCCCAGCGTAGGCCCATCACGACCTAAGCACGAGGCCGTGCCCGACTCCATCTTGGGCCCACCACGTCACGACCACGTGGCCTCGGCCCCAGCCTCGGCCCCAGCGAAGCCCAGACATCAAGGCGCCAAGATCCACCCAGGTGGTCGAGTGGCCACTCGACAGATCCCGGAGGGAGAGGAGTTTCGATGGCCCTCCAGCCGTCCCCGGACGCCTGGTATTGATCGCCCTCCGGCCTCCATGGGCGCTGGCTCCACCCCCCTGCTGGGTATCCCGGACAAGGAAGACCTGCTGGCGCTGCCGCGGCTTGCCTTGGGAAGAGCTGAACACTGAGACCTGCTGGCGCTGCCGCGGCTCATCTTGTTGAATGGATGTTGAGTTGTATCCCGGACAAGGAAGACCTGCTGGCGCTGCCACGGCTTGCCTTGGGGAGAGCTGAACACTGAGACCTGCTGGCGCTACCGCGGCTCATCTTGTTGAAAGTATGTTAGGTTGTATCCCGGACAAGGAAGACCTGCTGGCGCTGCCGCTGCTTGCCTTGGGGAGAGCTGAACACTGGGCCTGCTGGCGCTGCCGCGGCTCATCTTGCCGAATGAATGTTAGGTGCGGAACTGGACGGGGGTCAGAGGGAGTCTGACTCCTGGGCATCCGGTGAACTTAGTTCCCAGGTGGTAGACCAGTGGAGGGAGGAAGTTCTGAAACTGGTAGGAGAGCGTGTTCTGAGGGGGCTTCTCCTGGGAGAGCGCAGAACTTCAGAAGTAGAGGTAGGGTGGGGCATTCTTGCCCCTGACCTCTGGCCAGCCTGAGGGTGCGGACCCTAGGTGGGAGAGAAAGTGGTAAAGTGGAACTACACGAAGAAGGGGAGTGGAGAGTGGCTGTCGTGGGCCAGGGGTTACCACCCCCCACTCCGGGTTGGCATGGACCAGTGGTATCTGGGTGGCCTAGGGCCTGGTCCTAGCCATGGTCAACTAAGGAGTACCAGTGGGGTAGCCTAGTTGGGCCTATGTTTTTTATTTTTTTTTCTGTAATTGGTTTTTTTTTTTTTTTAAGTATGTGTGCGTCGATAAGAGCAAAGTGGTGTAGAACTGGAAGGGGGCCCTGCAGTGCGGGCCTGCGTTCATGTTTTTTTTCGCCCAAAACAGGGAAGTCCATCACGGTAGTGATTGGCCTACCCTGCGTTTTGGCTGGAAGGGAGCCGTGTTGGACTGGGCCCTTCTAGCAGGTCCACCCCTGAAGTTGTGCTTGTTATATTTGACCTGGGGATGGTGATTCCCACTCTGAGTGCGTGTAGATGAGAGAAGCCTGCCCTCCCATAGGACTGCATGGGGAATGGGTGTGTCCCTGATAGTTCCTGGTGCGTGGGGGGTACAGGCTCGAGTCTGGTATGTATGGACTCGTGTGATTGAATGCTGTAAGATGATGTATGCGACGTGTGTGTGTCTAAAAGAGAAGTGCCGGGGGCGTGGCCAAGATGGCGGCTTGAAAGGACGCGGATTGCGAGGCTCCCCGGCCCTGTGTCCCTCCCGCACGATTTCCTGGCTGCCACCCCCTTGTGCCCCTGCCCAAATTCGGCTCATGCCGACCTCACTCCCTTGGGGGACCACTAGCCGAGTTTCCTGGGCCGACGACCGCTAGAACCCCGCTTTTCCTGTTGCTGCCAAGCCCGGTGCGTCGGCGACGAAGGTTAGAGCCCTTCCGCCGCACACCCACGCATCGGCGGCTGCGGTCGCTGACCGAAGCTCCACACCTACGAGCAGCGGAGCACAGAGAGGCGACCTGGGCGACCAACGGCGGAGAGCCCGATCGGCTGGTGCTCCCGGCCGCCCCCGGACAGCCTGTGCCCAGTCGCCAGCCGACCGCCGAATCCAGGCCCCGGCGTGGGCCTCCAGGCGACCACCCGCGCCTTTTCTTGTCGGGCCTGTGGGGGCTTGCGCTGCGCAGAACACGGGCCGCCGGCCCCGCGCACCTCCACCAGCCCCCCCCCCCACCTCATCGGCTGCCTCCGGAGAGGTCGCTCCAGCTCCGGCGGCTGCACCCTCTCGGGGCCTTGAGCGGCCCTCTACAAATTTAGGCCCCGGCGTGGGCCTACAGGGCGGTGACGCAGGCTCAACCCCGCCGCCCCCCCGGAGCCACAAACCGGGCGGGACTTTGGTCGCCTGCCCTCCACGGATCTCCGGACCCCCTCGCACCTCTGACCTCCGGCGGGGGGGACCCACCTGTGCTGCGGCCTACCCCCCCCCGGCCTCTCCGAAGCCTGCGAGGACTCTGATCTCCCTCGCCCCGGCGCGGACCTGCTGGGCGACCGGAAGAGTCACAGCCCATTGCGGTCACTCAACGAGGCGGCACCAGCCTTCCGAACACTTTAGGTCCCGGCGTGGGCCTACCGGGTGGTGCCACAGGACCGGACCCGCCGCCCCTACGACCCACCGGTGCCCACCTCACGCCTCAGACCTCCAGCGGGGGGGTCCCACCCGTGCGGGGGCCTACTTGCTTGGGCCCTTCCTATAGCTGCCAGGCGTGGGCCTGCTGGACGGCCGGAGGGCCCACCATCCACCGCGCCATCTGCTGCGGTCATCACACGAGGAGACATCGGCCCGCCGCCTGCGCCCTGCGGCCTCCCCGCCCCCTGGCCTACCGTTGGAGGAGCACTCCGACGACGTGAGACACCACCCAGCTGCATCTTCCCATGTTGGCAACGACCCTCTGGACGGGAGGCATAAGGTGAGCTGCGCACTGCGACCTGGACTGCCAGCCTTCCCCTCCCCCGGACCCTGCATTTCCTGTGTGGTGGCCCTCGGCTGCTGTGGTCGGGGACGCGGACTTGTTGGAAGGGGCCGTTGACTCCAGCTGCCTTCCGGCTACCTGCTGCCCACCATCCACCGGGACCCCCGCGCAGTCCGTGGATCCCTCTGCGACATCCAGCTCACGAGACTCACGAGACTCTCTTCTTGCTAATGCCGGGGCTCAGTTCTCCTGCCTAACGCCTAGACGCTCCCCCTGGGCCCGTACTGCTCTTCCTCCAGCCACATATAACCCCGCTTGGCGTAGTGCATTGCCCTAACCCGGACATTCTGGTTACCCCTACCATCAATCTCTCACTGGCTACTACGCACTCTGAGCGCCGCCCTTGCGACTCCCCCGCGACGGACAGCGGCCCCCGGACCAGCCCGCGGACCCCCCTGCTGAATCTCCGCGCCTGACCTCTCGCATTACCCAGGGCCGGCTCCGCATCACCCGCTGACCCTCACGGTTGGCCTCGCTTCGGTGGCTGGGCGATCACTCGGCGGCCCCGACGACGCCCGCTGGCCGAGCCCCTCACCCTGCTTGGGGCATCATGACGCAATCTACTCGCAAAGGTGGCCGGAATGTTGTGGATCTCATGCATAAGGCAGCGGCGAAGGGAGATAAGACCCAGCCACAGCCGTCCCCGAAGCCCCCCACGAGCCCTCAGACACCGGACGAGGACTCCGCTCCCATCACGAAGGCCTTCCTAGCCTCCCTTTTCAACACATTGCGAGAGGACTTCCAGACTTTGAAACAGGACATTGCCGGGGAACAGCGCGAACTCCGTCGTGACATTGATGGTCTGGGTGAGCGGGTTGCCTCTCTGGAGGACGCTGATCAATCCCGCAGCGGGGAGGTGGAGAGACTCCAGCAGGAAATCCTGCGACTTCAGGATCAACAGGTGGATTTACAGTCGCACTCTGAAGACTTAGAGAACCGCTCCAGACGGAATAACATACGGGTCAGGGGTGTTCCGTTGAAGGCTGAAAAAGACAATGTGACCAGCTATCTCCAAGACCTATTCAGGGACATCCTGGGTGAGCCGAGCGACTTTGAAATCCGAATCGACCGGGCTCACAGGGTAGGCATGGCACGCAGAGCACCTGCACCACCTCCGGACATTCTGGCGTTCCTCCCGGACTTCCCTCTGAAGGAACGCATCCTTAGAGAAGCCAGGAAGGCACAGCCCATTAGGTTTCGAGATGACCCTGTAGCCCTCTTTCAGGACCTCTCTAACATCACCTTACAAAAGCGTAAGTCCTTCCGGCCTGTGACGAACTTCCTGCGAGATGCCGAGATACCCTACTCCTGGGGTCACCCGTTCCGCCTGATCTTCAAATGGAACGGCTCCCTTCATCAACTCAGATCACTCCGTGGCGCCTGTTCCCTCCTAGGGATAGACATGCCGGAAGGTTCCAACTCCAGAGACGCCTCTCCGTCCCGGTCACAGGACGACCCGTCTCGCCCTACAAGAGACGGCTGGCAGACAGCTCGCAGGAGGAGGGCGCCGAGACCCATCCCAAAACCGGACCCAATCACGGTCGCCCAGGAACGTGAAGCTGCAGTACAGGAAGTGGCGGATAACACAGCACCCGATCTGTAGAACTTTGACCTTGTCGGGGGTGCGCTTTCACTCGCACGTAGCTTAACTGGGGGTTGGGCCGGGGAGCCGCCAATTGGGCTGCAGCCATGGTACCCCTTTCTTTGACTTTCTGCGGACCTGTGCCCTGCACGACTAGGCCCGAGACTTTTACCAGTTGTTGTTGGGGGGGTTGTTCTGGGAGGGGGAGGGGGGTTTGGGGGACAAGGGTTCAGTATTTGGAGGGGGTTGGGAGGGTCCACTCTGTTGGGGTTAGGGTGGCCGAGGGGGGGAGGGAGTTGTGGGAGGGATCCAGTACGCCATGGGGCCTTTACACACACCACGGGCTCCCTATGTTTTGCGCCACTGCGCAGCGCCTTGCACTCATAATCCAGCTTGTTCCCTTGTGCCGTGGTGATGCTTGATACGATTAAAATCCTGTCTCTTAACGTCAAGGGCCTCAACAATCCGATAAAGCGTAGAGCTATCATCTCTTACTTGGAGAACTCTGAAGCCGACATCTGCTTACTACAGGAAACCCACCTCTTAGCTAAAGATTGGCATCGGTTGCGCTCCCGCGCCTTCCCGCAGCAATTCTTCTCCTCTCTCCCATCTAAGAAAGCCGGGGTGGCTATCCTCATATCACGGCGCTTCAAGGGCAAGGTGGGGGCCAAGATAGGGGAAATCAAAGGACGCCTTCTAGCCCACACTTTCCTAATAGGCGACACTGCATACACAATAGGCTCCATCTACTCCCCCAACACAGGTCAAGAGCCCTTCTTAATTTCCGCGATCTCTGAAGCGCTTCAAGCTCCTCACACCCACATGCTACTCGGGGGGGACATCAACCTCGTCATGGATACCGACAGGGATAGATCGGGGCACCGCTACGGAGACACCGGGGCACTTTCGCAAAAAGGCGTTACCTGGCTGCATGATAGAGACATCTCGGACCTTTGGAGGCATACACACCCCCTCACAACGCAGTACACATTTTACTCACACGTACACCACACTTACGCGCGCATAGACCACTTCCTGGGATCATCAGGCCTCATTCCTCACATCGCCACAGCGTCAATTGTCCCGGCAGCCCTCTCCGACCATGCGGCATTGGAACTGTCACTCAACGTGCCCAGGTCGCCACGCACCCCGGGGTCGTGGAGGCTTAATGAAACCCTCCTGCAGAAGCCGGCGGTAGCCCACCAGCTTCATAAATGCATATCAGATTATTTGGCCACCAACGACACCCCTGATGTATCGGTGTCGTCCTTGTGGGGGGCCTTCAAAGCTGTCGTCCGGGGGGAGCTGATAGCAATATCGGCCGCGGACGCTAAACTTCGCAGGGAGAAGAGAGATGACCTCTCCGACAGGGTCGCGGAGTTGGAGAGAGCGCACAGCCGCACAGGCGCCCCAAGAATTTGGCGCCAACTTAAAGCCGCCCGGGCTCAATTAGCCAGCCTCGACACCGACAGAGCGGAATTTGCCGCTCTCCGCCTTCGCCACACATATTACGTGGGGGGCAACCGTACCGGCCGGCTTCTGGCCAGCGCCTTGAAAGCCAAACTTCAACGCTCCAAAATCACAACACTACTGGACGACGCCGGCGACGCTGTTACGGAGGACGTACAGATTGCTTCAGCCTTTCGGTCCTTCTACGCCTCTCTGTACAGCGCGGACAGGGCGTCACCGGCAGACATAGATACATATCTGCAATCTGCTGATGTCACGCCGCTATGCCCGGCGAGCACGGAAGCCCTAGATGCCCCTATCCGTGCCGACGAGATCCTCGCTGCTATTGCGCGCCTTCGCCCGCTTAAATCCCCGGGCCCTGACGGCTTCTCGGCGGGCTTTTATAAGTCCTTCGGCCAGGTCCTGGCGCCTATCCTCGCCAGGCTGTTTAACTCCTTTGAAGGCCCGAGTTCCATCCCACCCGATATGCTGGCAGCTGATATCGTGGTCCTGCCTAAGCCGGGCAAACCCCCGACGCATTGCTCCGCGTTCCGCCCCATCTCCCTGCTCAATCTGGATCTGAAGCTGTTTACGGGGGTGCTTGCGGCTCGTTTAGGTCCATGCCTCCCGGGCATCCTCGAACCGGACCAATCGGGCTTTGTCCCGAATCGCCAGTGCAGCGACAACACAAAAAGGCTCCTGCATCTCGTGGACAAGGCTCACTTTCAGGTATCGGATTCTGCCCTACTAGCCATCGATGCAGAGAAGGCTTTCGACCGTGTCGACTGGACCTACCTGCGGGCTGTGCTACGACGCTACCGCCTGGGCGCCCGGTTTCAGGCCTGGATCGCGAGCTGCTATCACCGTCCCTTGGCCCGTGTCCGGTTGGGTGGCCTCAAATCAGAACCCTTCGAGATACAGAGGGGTACCCGCCAAGGATGCCCTCTCTCGCCCCTATTATTCGCCCTGTACGTGGAACCCTTGGCGCAAAAGATACGGGACAACCCTCACATTACAGGGATGTCTTTCGGCAACGAACCCCACGTGGTGGGATTGTACGCGGATGACATAATCGCCGCATTGGACCGTCCGTCCAGCTCCATACCGGCGTTCCTGGCGGAGTTGGAGCAATTCGGTGCGGTGTCCGGTTTCAAAGTTAACCAGGGGAAATCCTTGATCCTGCCCCTGGGAAGCCATGCCCTTCCCAACAGCCCGCCGCCTACCTTCGGCTGCAAATTACGATCCACTGCTCGGCTTCCGTACCTGGGGATCACCCTGACCTCTTCCACGATCTCGACGGTCAATCATAATTATTCTACTTTAACATCCCAGATCCGGGCCGACTTCACGCGCTGGTCGAAGCAACCCCTCTCCCTACTTGGCAGGATCGCGGCGGTGAAGATGTCGGTCCTACCCAAGATATTGTAAATTTTTCAGACCCTCCCGGTATCCCCGCCTCCGGGAATGCTAGCTGACCTCCAACACGACATTCACCAATTTGTGTGGGAGAAGAAACGCGCCAGACTACATAGACGAGTAGCGCACAGGACCGTGGACGAGGGCGGCCTTGGGATCCCGAATCTATTGCAATATTTCCAAGCCTCGCAAATTCGATACCTGGTGGAATGGTACCGACCCGAGTCAGAGAAAAGATGGCTTTTTCAGGATAGGGCAATGGCTCAGACCTCTTTGTGGAAGGTACCATTTCTTGCTCGCCAGCACAGACCGCGCCATCTCCTCCGCTCCCCTATCACTCGGACCACTATGGCAACCTGGGACATGGTGGCGGTCAAACGGGGCCTCACGACCTTCCCGTCTCCACTTACCCCTCTCTTTGATAATCCCGCATTCCCACCTGGCACGGACGCTCGAGCTTTCCTGCAGTGGCGTGATACGCCTTGCCGATCGGCCGGCCACCTCTTTGATCTGGAGGGTTTTCTCTCTCTCGCTGACGTTTCGCAAGCCTACGGGGTGGATAAACCACGCATGTTTCAATATTTCCGAATTCGCCACTGGCTCTTGCACCCAGAAGTTGCCCCCTTGGTCGGCCGGCAAATGACGCCGTTCGAACGCTGGCTTGTGTCCAAAGACTCAGATAAACATCTTGTTTCAGACCTTTATCGGATGCTCACCCCTGCTGCCGACCCTGCTAAAACTGCTGGCCAGCGACGATGGGAAACCGAACTCGGGAGAACTCTTTCCTCATTAGAATGGGACCACATACACTATAGAGCCGCCCACACCACCCGCAATACCAAAGCTAGGGAATCGGCGATAAAACTGGCGATCTATTGGCACCTAACCCCAGCGAGACTCAACCAGGGTAACCCTGCCCGAAGTGCGCTGTGTTGGAGGGGCTGTGGCAGCCGGGGCACGCTGACTCACCTCCTATGGGAATGTCCCGCCCTGCAGGAATATTGGAAGGCCGTCTTGGACGACATTGATTCCACATTCGACACTGAAATCCCACGCTTCCCAGCTTACACAATCCTAGGGCTCCCTAATGCGCTTATGTTCCCCTTGAGATCAGCTCGCGGCAAACAGATGGGCATCGCTATGCAGGCGGCGGCCCAACACATCCTGTCGCTCTGGGGCTCCACCACCTCTCCCACCCACACAGGCTGGTTGCATAAGTTGTGGTTCACGTTAGGCATGGAACGGATTCAGGCCACGCTCACTCACACGCCTGACTCATTCCGAACCACTTGGCAACCGCTCCTGACGTTACTCTCCAGGGAATTCCATGAAATCACTTGCCCAAAGTACCTTCGCATCCTACGCCTTACAGAGTGCATGGTGGACCACGAGCGACCGAAGGCACCCTGATACACTTGGACTGACTATAACGCACACGATCACTACGGAAGAATGGCGTACTGGTAGGGGCGGGAGGAGGGTGTTTGAGTTGGATGTTGGGGGGGGGCGGGGTTTTTGTGTTTTTTAAGGCTGGCCTTTTTGATTGCTGCTCCACTTAGGGGCTCTTCTCGACCTCCGGGCAGCGCCTCGCCATCTGGGCATGTTCACCCTGCTCACTTAATGCTTCTAAGAGAAGACGTGTTTGTCTGTCTCGCTTGCCTTCCTTGCCTGCTGATTGTCTATTGCCATGCCATGCCTGTTTCTTCTGTTTCAAAACTCAATAAACATACTTTGACATTAAAAGAGAAGTGCCACTTCTAGACATCGGTGTGTGTGTGCAGTAAGTATGCTGGCGCGTGATTGGCTGAAGTGAGGGAGGGGCTGTGCCTGTATCCTGTATGGGTCTGGGCTGTCCCCCACAATGCTGACTCCACCCACCTGGGGTGCGTCTGGTGTCCTAGCCTGGCCAGTAACAAGAAATTCCTTATAACCAGTTCCAGCTGGTTCTCATCCTGCCTGCCCCTTTTTAGACAAAGGGATCTCATGTATAAAAGGAGGGTGTGCCCTCTTCTCTTTTTTCTTTCCTGCTTGTCCTGACTGGCATCCTGCCAGGGCATGCTGCTGCTTGGGCTCAGGGGAAAGGCTTGCCTCCCTGAGCCCTGCCCTGCTCCTGATCTACTGGGAACCTGGACTTCCTTTGGACTCTGCTAGCTATGGCCCTAGCGCTTGAGAGCGCTTTCCTGCTATCCTAGCGCCTTGGGGCGCTTCCTTCACGCTTCTAGCGCTTGGGAGCGCTTTTCTGCTGTCTTAGCGCCTTGGGACGCTCATCCCGGCTCCTAGGGCTCTCCGGCTGTCCTAGCGCCTCGAGGCGCTGCCTTCATGCCCCTAGCGCTGGGAGCGCTCTATTCGTACCGCCGGTGCCCACCCGGCCTTTGTCTGTTCGTGGGAGGGGGCCCGAGCCCCCAGCGAGTGCCTACCTCGCTTGCCCCGTCATTGCCCTACTTTTGCGAGGGAGCCTGGCCCTCGTCAATTTCCCCCGTGTTCACCGCCGCCGCCCGGGACCCTCGTGAGGCCCGCCCCCGGGACGCGCTCTGATAGGCTGCTGGCCCGATGACGTCTCCCCGGGCCGCGCTCTGATTGGCCGGTGACCCGGGGAGCTGTAGAGGCGGAGGGGAGAGCCGAGCATGCAGGGAGCGGCGGGAGCCGACTCCGCGCCCCTGCGTCCCCCAGAAGAAGTGCCGCTTCCCCCCCGGGGCCCCCCAGGAGCGAGAGGGAGCCCCGGAGAGCGAGGAGAGACCGGCGCGACTAACAGCCGGTGAGTGCTGCCGGAGGGGAGGCGGGGCTTCGGGGCACATTGTCGGTGCCCGCCCCTCCCCTCCAGAGCGAGCACACATGTGCTTGAAGGCCCGCGGGGCCCCCAGTGATGCCGGGTCCCCCGAGGGGGGGCCCCGCCAGCCAGTAGCTTCGTCCCTGGGCCCCGCGAGGCTTCGTCACAGCCCCTGGGACCCCCAGTGATGCCGGGTCCCCCGAGAGGGACCCCGCATGCCCCGCAGCTTGACCCCTGAGCCCGAGAGGCTCCATCATGGCCCGTGGGGCCACCCGTGATGCCGGGTCCCCCCAGGGGGACCCCGCCTGCCCTGCCTTGACCCCGGAGCCCCGCGAGGCTCCATCTCCGGCCTGAGCCCCGAGAGGCCCCTTCTGTATTTTTACCCCCGAGCCCCGAGAGGCTCCAGCTGCATCTTTGACCCCCGAGCCCCGAGGAGGCTCCAACGTGTCCTTGCCCCTGAGCCCCGAGAGGCTCCAGCTATAATCCCTGAGCCCCGAAGAGGCTCCACCGTTTGGCGCCTTTTTCCTCAGAGCCTGCGAGGCTCCCCCAATGGCCCCATCCTTGCTCTACAGCTGCCCAGCACTTCGTGGGCAGCTGCTACGTTTAGGTTTAGTGTAGGCTACCTGCAGCGTACCCTGACATTGAGACTTTGGGCGTCCTAGCCCCTGAAGGCCCGTTGGCCTGTTGAAAGTACTAGTAAATGTAACTGTGCTCCTTGAGAGTTATTCTGTGTTTCCTTCCTACAGGTACGTCTGTGGTGTCATGTACCTTGCCATTCCTTCCCTCCTGTATAACCTTGCCTCATGTATGTTGATACTGGTTAGAGTGAGTTCTATTGCTAGTCCTATGAAACCCCGGGGCGTGACGTATTCTAATGCTAAGCTCCTGGTGATTATGTGGTCTAGTCCTAGTTCGAGGAAGCTCCCAGTTGTTATATGTTCTAATGCCAGCTCCATCATGTGCATATTCCTGGCAGTGGTCCCATGGCCCTGTCCTGTATATATTCCCTTGTAAACCCTGCCCGTGCCCCAGGCACCCTGTAAAGTACGTGTTCCTATGTGTCCTTTTTAATACAAAGACTATTTTCATATATACCTGGTGTGGAGTTCCTTTTGTGGGGGGCCCGGGAGGTTGTTGCTGGGGGGTGCGTGCGCAAATGCTTTACACATGACCTCCGAGATCGGCCTTGCTGCTCGCGCCACGTTACCTAGAGGGCGAGTAGGGGTTGTCTTGGTGGGTGACCCCCTGGCCCTGACGGGGGAGTGGTGGTCTCTGACTGACTCTGGCGCAAGCTCTGGTCGGCCGGGGATCCCATTGCCTACACTCCACCATTGCTGTGGTGTAATTTAGTAGAAGATGTACTGTTCTGATGAGTTTCTTGGAGGAAATAGATATCAATTTTGTGTCTAGTCAAGTAGGATTGTGTAAGCCAGGTTTTTATATGGTCATTAAGCCCTCAGATATTTCAAGTGAGGTATTTAAACATCGTCATAATTGTTTGGAGTTTGAAGTGATATGTTCTTGGTTGTATCCAGACATTGCAGTTGTCCATAGGCCCTTGTACACACTGTTAAGCGCTAGTTTTGTGTATGAATATAGGGCCATGTGTTGTGCCCTTCCATGGAAATGGTGTGCCCTGTTAAGTGTTAGTGATTGCTGCTTCAGTATCGCTCTACCCTAAACAAATACTTTAATGGTCATGTCCCCCTCACCTCCCACAGCAACCCCCCAAGTAGGTTGTGTACAAAGTCCTGCCCCGTACATAAACGTAGCTATACCCCAGCAACATGCAAAGGGGCTGAATAAGGGAGCTCTCCCTGGGGGCATGAGTTCACCGGCATACTACCCTGCCATGAGGTGGGGCGGGCGTGTAATAGGAGAAGAGTCAGAGTGTGATGATCAAAAATCGTCTACTGGTCATGATCACCGGCCTCACCTTGGGGTTGTATTGACGCCTAGGACTTTCCACCGTGGTTATCCTGAAAGTTCTTTCTCTCGTGCTTGTCAGGAGACATCTGGCATCCAATAGTGCTCCGTCAGGAGGGTTTAATAATTGTTGCTGAGGCCGTGGACTGCGGGCCCGCGTCCAGCAGTTTTAGCGAAGTGCTTCTGACCTCCTATATGTTTAGCAAACTTCAAGGCTGACTTGACATCTGTGTAATAGTGTGCAGAGCCCTCATATTTCAGCTTAGCCGGGTATAGCAGGACATATAGGATCTCAGTCTGCTGCAGGATTCGCTTGACAGGTGCAAATTCCCACCTAGCCGCCTGCACCGCTGGAGTAAAGTCAGTGTAAAACAAGATATTGTTGCCTTTATGGCTTATGTTACCTCGTTACCCGGTTGAGCACCGAATCATGTTGCAGTCACTGTAGTTTAGCAAACGTGCCAGAATCAGTCTGAGCATAGCACCCACAGGGGGCCTGGGGTCCAGAGTTTGATGGAATTGCTCCATGATGAATATTGCTGAATGGTCAGGGCCAAACAGCTCCTGCAGTAGCTCTTCTACGAAGGTTTCCAATTTGGATATTGCGGTGGTTTCGGGAATGTCCGTGATCCAGAGGTTATTTCTGCGAGACTGGGCTTTAAGGTCATCATTCTTGGCTTTAATTTCATTTCGGACTTTATCCATCTGCAACAGGTGATCTTTAGTTTCAACCTTGAATGCGTGGGCTTCGGAGGTGCGGTTTTTCAACATTTCTAAGCGGGTTTCATGGGTATTGTTGGACTTGGCCCTTCTGGCAGGTTCACCCCTAATCTTTTTGCTTTTAATATATGATCTGTGTTAATGATTTTAGGGTCTCTGCGCACTTTTTCCCTGTGTCCAGGTTAAAGTGCGTGCATGTAGTGAGGCTGGCCTGCCCTCCCATAGGAATGCATGGGGAATGTGTGTGTCCATGTTAGTTCCTGATGTGTGGGGAGTGCAGGCTCGAGTTTGGTATGTGCGAACTCGTGAGAGTGAATGCTGTGCAATGGTATGTGTGGCTTGTATGTGTCTAGTGGGGAAGTGCCACTTCTAGACATTGATGTGTGTGTGCAGTGAGGGTGCTGGAGCGTGTTTGGCTGGAGCTGGCTGGCAAGCCTGGCTCCAGGAAGTCTGGATGGGTCTGCCCAGGAGTGAGTGGAGAGATCAGCCTGAGTGATGTGAGGGAGGGCTGTACCTGGTTCCTGAATGGGGCTGGGTTTTCCCCACACAATGCTGGCTCCGCCCCCTGTGGTGCGTCTAACGACCCTAGCCTCCCCAGTGAATGAAAGGGGTGGTTGAGCCATCAAGGGTGCTCCAAAACCAGCTGTGACTGGTTTCTCCCCCACCCTGCACCCTGAGACAAAGGATTTACCTGTATAAAAAGGGGCTGTGTCCCCTTACAATTTGTTCTCTGTTCTGTTCCAGGATCCTGCCAGAGGGGGCTGCTGCTGTTGCTGGGGCCAGGAGGACTGCCACTTGGATTGTCTCCCTGCCTGGAGACCCAGTGAGCTGGCTCTGGGCCCAGCCTTGCCCCCCTGCCTGCCTACAGACTCTTGCTGGACTTTGTTGCTTGGAGTGCTTGAGGGCGCTCTCTCCTGTCCTTCAGCGCTGGGGAGAGCTGATATTGCCTGTCTAGCGCTGGGAGCGCTTCATTCCGCCTCTAGCGCTGAGGAGCGCTTTATTTGGGGCCACGGCGCTTGATAGCGCTTTGTTATGCTTATAGCGCCTGGAGCGCTTAGCTGACCTTTGGAGCCGGTGCCCACCCGGCATTGCCAGCGATGTTGAGTGTCTCTTTGCTGGCGCTTTGGGAACGCTTTTTTGATAATTGAAGCCGGTGCCCACCCGGCATTGCCCCGTATCGTCACCGCCGCAGTCCAGGACAAAGAACTACCGAGAGAAGCTTCCCGGAAGAGCCGCGCCGCCATTGGTTGGCTGCGGGAGGCTCATCTCGAGGAAGCTGCGCTCCGTTTGGTCTGGAGCTGCCGCGTCAGGAGGGGCTCGGCTGGCGGTGCCGCGCTGCTGTTGGAGGAGTGAAGGAGCAGGACGCAGCCTGCGTTGTCCTGCCCGAGGCTCCCGAGCGAAGGGAGAGCCCCCGGAAAAGAGAAGAGCTGCAGCTGCAGTCAGCCGGTGAGTTGGGCCGGGAGAACAAGTGAAGGGAGGAGGGCGTCGGGGCACATTGCCGGTGCCCGCCCCTCCCCTCCAGTGTGTAGAGCCTGTTGAGGCTCTTGGGGCATTTGCATTTGTCTCTGAGTCCCCCGTGAGGGACTCCAACGACCCCGCATTTGTGATTAGGAGGCCCGAGGCTCCGAGTGGCCATTATCTATTTCGAGTCCCCAGAGGGGGGACTCCAACGAAGGGCATACTTGTTCAGAGCCTGAGAGGCTCAAAGCCCATCATTGTTTTAGAGCGCAGAAGCTCTTAAGTGCCAGTCTATTGTTTTACGAGCCCTGAGAGGCTCTTGGGGGACACAGGCAGTTGGTTAGAGCCCCGGGGCTCCCACGCTGTGTCTCGCCCCACCATTGTTCTTGAGCCCACAAGGCTCCAACGTTGGCCCATCAGTATTTACAACTGCCCAGCACTTTGTGAACAGTTGCCACGTTTAGGTCTGTGTTCTTTGCTGCCTGCGCAGCCTGCCCTGACATTTTGGACTAAGGGCATTTCAGCCCTTGCGAGGCCAGTTGGCCTGGGGGACAGTTCTAGTGTTGTGCTACGTGCACCCTGCGCAATTTATGGTTTACTTGCTAATATGATTCCTGCGCAAATGTTCTACCTGCACCTCTGAATATGCTTTTAAGTTCATGTGCAATGTGTTTTATGTTTCTTCTCCTTTGCTAAAAGTGACCTGCTTAGAGGATTGTTTATTGTTTTATTACCTTTGCTAAATGTGACTTGCTTAGGTGATTGTTTATGTTTCTTCCCCTTTGCTAAAAGTGACCTGCTTAGAGGATTGTTTATGTTTTATTACCTTTGCTAAATGTGACTTGCTTAGGTGATTGTTTATGTTTCTTCCCCTTTGCTAAAAGTGACCTGCTTAGAGAATTGTTTATGTTTTATTACCTTTGCTAAAAGTGACTTGCTTAGGTGATGGTTTATGTTTCTATAGGTCATGATAAAAAGGTCCTAGTTCCCTGCGTGATTTTCCTAAAGTGGGTAGGGTTGCATAGGAGGTATTTACCCTTTACCAGTGATTACTGGTTGTGTGATACCTTTACTATTTTGGTGCTACAGTCATTATATGCTTTATGTGCTGAATGTTATTCCTACAAAGTAATATTTCTACAAGTGCTTATTCTAAAAGTGCATACCCCTGACAGTGGTCCAGGTGGCCCTGTCCTGTACATAATCCCTTGTAAATGTTGCCCGTGCCTGTTGGCACATTGTAAAGTGTGTGTTTTATCTAATGTGTTTTTATTAAAATACAAAGACTATTTTTCATATAACCTTGTGTGGAGTTTCCTTTGTGGTGGGCCTTGGGTGTTGTTGCTGGGTGCGCGCGCAAACGCTTTGCACATCGCCTCCGAGATTAGCCTTGCTGCTTGCGTCACGTTACCTAGAGGGTGAGCAGGGGTTATCTTGGTGTGTAACTCCCTTGCCCAGACTTTAGAAATGGTGATCCCTGACTGACTTTGGCGTGAGCCTTGGCCGGAGGGGGTCCCGTTTCTAACAGGTATGAACTAGTTTTTTTGACTTAGTCCAGCTGAGAGATGAGTATGTCCAGTTTGTTGTCTATTGTTCTTAGGTTGGACTTCATTTCCAACAGGGGAGAGCGTAGATCGTCATTTTGTCCATCCATCTCTTCTCTCTGCCCATGTTCCACATCTGCTTCAGCTTCAGTGTCTGCATGTTGTGTCGAAGGATAACTTGCTCTGTTTGGTGTCATGTTTCCGCATCTCGCCAGTCAGCACGGCGTGTTGGTCCAATGAGGCGGCAGGCTGAGCAGGGACCCTCAGTATGGGGGGACAGCAGGGTTTCAACAACATTTATATGCATGTTCTGTAGCCTGTTTTTAGTTCCTGTGCTTGTATGCAGGCTCCCTGTACTGATTGAAACCAATGTGCTGTATGGAATAGCGGCTTGATGAAGGGCAAGTTGCTCGTAGGTCGAGTGAGCCGGCCGGGCCGCCTTGTGCAGATTCCAAAATCACTCTCTAATGTCTGGCCTGTTTGTGCCTTTATGGTGGAGAGGAAGGATCGGCGAGAGGCCTCGCCTCCCCACAGCCGGAGTGGCCCCAGACAGTCATGGGCCAGACTCAGACTGCCAGGGATGGCCCCAAGCTCAAGAAACACTGCGGCGATGTAAGCCAGGGCCAACAGGTGCGAGCCTTCAGTGCTAAAGCTCAGCTCCCTCCGACCTGCATCCAGCGCTTTGGTTTATGACTCCGCCTCAAGCAGCGCAAGGGGGTCCACCGCCGCACTAGGCCCAGGCCCGTGCTTTGCAGACCCAACTATGGCACCCACCCAGGCCCCGAGGACGCACCATTCCGCCAGGACAGAGATAAGGCAACATCGCTCTCACCAGGTGGCACGAGGATACAGCACAGCTGCTCCTCTCTCGATTCCAGTTGGTTCAGTTCTGCGGCGGGCACGCATACACAGCAGAAGGAGCAGTCCGGGACTCGCAGCAGGTGTTTGTGAAGGCCGATGGGAGGGGGCCGCGCAAGTTTGCTATCAACGTTAACTAGGTAGAATGTCTATTGTGGCCTTCACACTTGTGATCTTGAATCCACACCCTCCACTGACGTCGCCAGCGCCCACCTCACCCAGGGCTGGTCTTGCCCGCTCCACAGTACCAGCACCTCGCGACGTCTCAGCCGGGCCCACATCTAGGCCCAGCCCGTCAGTGTTCTGCAGTCGGATCGGCATGTTTCTCAATCACGGGAGTCGGCTCATCTGGTGCAGCAACAGCTCATTTTCATTCTATCACATGTTTTAGCTTCATCTTACTCTTCCGTGGGCAGGATTAATGTAGAATTTGAATTCGGCCGGCAGAGCCCTCCCAACGAGCGGCCATCTTGCTGCTCGGCGAGAGCATGCCCCCATGAAATTTAGCTCTCTAAAGCACTTCTCAGCTTCACAAAACACCTCAAGGTGTATCTTTTGAGGTTATCTTTTAGGTCCAGGTCAATCAATCGCCCCATGCCTGGATGCCCTCAGGTGTTGTGTAAACAGACCAAATTATTAAGAAGGTGAGTGTCAATTGGTAAGTATAGATTTACTATTGTTAACTCCATATCGACATACCTTCAAAAATATTTATATCATCAAGATACATACATATAGAGTTACATATAGTAAAACTTTGCTTACCTATAGAAAGTTACCTTCACAATAATTTTGCCCTCGATATTCTTAATATAATATTATGTCCACACAATATTTGTTCTCTGAAATTTTGTTTAAACACAGAGCACTATTAACCATTCAAGATTCTAAAATTAGACCACTGACCTCAGTGGCAGAAGGCCCTGCTCACGGTTCATCTTTCACTATCCAAATACCATCAGATAAAAGGTAAAGAGACCTAGAAAATAAGCAAGCACTCTTTGTAAAAAGAAGGGCCATATATGAGCCGTTGACCAAGGTGTTCTGAGTCACTTTATCCGGAGGTGTGTACATAAAGCTGAGAGGCTTACATTTCATATACAAAAGGCTCCGATTAACTGTGTACTGATGACGTGTCACCTGGGCTTCCACAGAACAGGCTGACTATCAGATTATACAGAATAAATATATATACATTTCTCTGGAACTCAGGCTGTTAGGTAATAATAAAGAGAGCTGACACCTCGACTATCAGCAAAATAAACACAATTTATTTCCTGTCTCCACCCTGATAAGATTTCACCCAGAAAACACCTGACAGACGATCCAGGAAAGAGACCGAAGTAGAGAGCGGGGCTGAGTGATGGAGGGAAGAATGAGAGAGAGAGAGAGAGAGAGGGGGGGGGAGAGAGAGGGGGGGAGTGGGAGAAAAAGAGAAAATACAGCAAATACAAGGAAAGAGTGAAAGACAGAGATACTAGAATGCTACCTTCTATGAGTCAGAGGTGCCCAGACCCCTTCTACATTTCAGTCTTAAGATCTTTTTGGGGCAGATCGAGAAAAAGAGACAAAATGGTCTGATCTGTCTGAGATATCAAAGAGCAATGGGCCAGAGAGTGTCTGTACAATGAATATTTGTAAATAAAAATACAGTGAAAAAGAGGAGATATAAGATGACAAAAACCCATGGACAACACATATTGTATTGAAAAAGAATAAAAGCAGAGACGTTTCAGGGTATGCACAAAGCAGACAATTACCTTTGTAGGGACCTTCTGGTAAAGCGATCATGTCACTCTTGCTGTAATAATAAACGTTACGTGTTTAGTGTTTGGCATGTCACCATTAGGGTGTCCTTCCCCCAAACCTTTTGCCTTCACCCTCCTATGTTGATGAATCGTTTTTATTGACCTTTGGACTTGACCACAGTTAATGAGTGTTTAGTGCTCACTCCCTAATACATGGTAAAATTGGTTTACACCTGATTGGCCTATTTAATGTACTTATCAGTCCCTATTAAAGTGGCATACCATACACCCAGTGCCAGTAAGTTGAATGCTACTCGTTGACCTGCAGTATATATTGTGCCATCCACTTAAGTAGCCCCATAAAAAATGCCATTGCAGCCTTAATGCCGTTTTAAAATGCCAAGTCAATTTAGCAAAATAACACCTTTGCTAAGCATTAAACTCCCCTTTCATTACAAATTAGACTCCTCTAAGGTAGGCCCAATATAACTCGTAGGGCAGGGTGCATTCTAATTAAAAGGTTGGACTTGTTTTTGCAGATCCTGGTAAGGAAAAACTCCTAAATTCGTTTTTAACTACTCTGAGAACTTCCTCTCCAAAAGGACAGCATTGGTTTGCCGTATTATATTTAATAAGTGCTAACCTTTGATTGAGAAAATGTGAAAAGAGTAATTAAAAATCCTCTTTAATGGTGAAGTTAGATTTTAAGTTACAATTTTAAAAATAGCACTTTTAGAAAGTTGGTATTTTCCTGCTTATTTGGTGCCTCCATCCGATTCCGGGGTTACATGACTGGGCGTAGTTGGCAGTTGGGCTTTGTTTATTCCTCCCAGAAAGCCACACAATAGAGGGATTAGGTGGGCATGTATGGGCCCTCACTGGCAGGAGGGGGGCAGAGCTGGGCAAAGCCCCACTTGCAAATCAATAGGCTGTACCCGGCCCTCACACAAAGGACTTGTCACCACTGCAATGTTCATGCTGTCAGACTGTAGCCAGGGTAAGGGAGGTAGGAAACTTCAAGCACTTCAAATTGAGTTCTCTAGAAACCTCTACTACCTAAAAGAAGGCAGCAGGTATAAAAATAAGACCCTCAGACCCATTCTTCAGTTCTCTTTTCAGACCTTTGGAAAGATTGTCACAGGACTGCTTGCTGATGTGGCCTTCTGTGGACTTCAGAAGGCTGCTTTGTGCACATGGAAGGACTGCTCTGCTACTTAAAACCTGCATTGAACCCTCAGATGCCTGTCCTGCTGTGAGCCCTGTTCTAATTTTTTAACCCAGGACTACCCAAGTGACTCCAATCGCTAGTTGGCTGGCCTCAGAGATAACCATCCTGAACCCGCACCGGGACCCAGCAGTAGTGAGCTCCACTCCCCCCCTATGTGGTGCTCTTACAGTCCTGGTGGTGGTGGTGCTAAAGGTGCCCAGATAGGCTAAATTGAAAAATAAGGACTTCGAACATTTTTGGCTAATGACTCCTCTGAGATCCGAGAGGAGATCGGGACCAACGTCCTTATATATCTGCCCAAGGCACATTGCCGAAAAGCTTGACTTTGCTGCAGCTCCCAGTACATTCTTCTCCACTGCAGTACATCCTATGAGGGTGGGCAGAGTGGCACTACACGGAGTTCTACAGAGTTGAAAAAAATCTCCATGGAACTCTGCTCTGCTCCACCCCAATGAAAAAAAATGTCAACCTCGCACACCTTTGGTAAAGCAACTCTACCTTTACATGCTAATACACATGTAGCCACCCCCACAAAAAAAGAGCTTGGAAATATATCCACCAAGGATCACTGTTTAGGTTTCCAGTGGGATGGGTACCGCCATCAGACCCACCAGACCCTGAGGAAACCATTCCTGAAGCTGCAAGGACTCTCCCCGGCTCAGTGGGAGAGAAGATATTATGACATTCACTGCACTCTCGAATTCAGCCCCATGATGCTTTGCGGGGCCTTCGTTTGGGTTTGTATTTTTGCCCATATCTTTGCTCGGGTGGTCCTAGGTGGATGAGACCACCACCGAATCATTCAGCATGATGTGCTCGTTGTGCTCAAGGCATCTGCTTGGTCCTCTCCCTAGGTTAGGGGGCACCCCGAAATTATCACCTCTCGCACTGCTTGATATATTTTCAAGCTCACTTTTTGTGAGGTGGCTATATGCTCTTTAGCAGATAAAGTTAGAGGTGCTTTACCACAGGTGGGTGCTGGTGCAGGGGCTACCTCTGCTATTCTGTGGAGTCTGAGTTTTGCCTGAACTCCGCGTTCCCAATGGAGTACAGAGTTGGCAAAGCTCAACAGACTCCACTGGTGGAGTGGAGTTAGCTGCACGGGCTTAATACTCTGTTCAGCAGTTCTTCTTACCCGTGATTTTGACCTGTGGTTCCCTGATTACACCTTCTCCTGGTACACAACCTGAAGCCTTGCCCTGTTAAACTTCTACTTTCTCAAAACATTTTTCCTGAAAGTACGAAGTTAAGTGCCAACCAGTCCCAATACACTGCTTGTATCTGACTCATGCTCCATCGTGGTCGGCCATATTTTGCAACTTTGACCTGGTCTCGCGTGACTAGATGTCCACGGTTTACGCTTTGCTCGTTGTTAGACCTGACATCATTGGCATGAGTCTCTCCTCCATTTTTTCTGTTTGCCTCCTCTGTTTACGATGTTTTTGCTGGTATATGCTTTGGGCACTGTGCCACTGCTGATCAGTGCCACAGTGCAAGTGCTCCCTATGTGAAATTGCTGTATTGATTGACTTCCATGTTTGGCTTATTTGGTTTACTGTCAGTCCCTAGTAGAGTGCACCAGGAGTGCCAGGGCTTGTAAATACAAATGCTGCTAGTGGGCTTGCAGCACATGTTGTGCCACCCACAAGAGCGGCCTAGTAAAAGTATGTCTGAAGGTCTACCATTGCTAGACCACGTGCAGTCTGACTGTCACGAGGACTGCGCAAGTACACCTACTTGCCAGTCCCTAAGCCTTCCCTTAACTTCATGTTAGTCACCCCTATGGTAGGCCCAAGGGCAGGGTGCATTGCAAGCATAAGGTAGGACAAGCCTGACAAGGTTGGCATGTCCTGATAGTGAATTACAGCCATAGTCGTTTTTCACTATTGTAAGGTAACCTGCTCTCCATCAGTTAGAATGGGCTGCCAGGATTATTAATGCTATAATCCTAGCGGGCTCGGGGAGCATGGTGCAATGTCGAGTTTGGTATCCCTGAACTCAGGGTTTAAGAAGGCATCCGTTTGTGTGGATGGTTTTTGGACTCTGTGTTTGAAAATAGCACTTTTAGAAAGTAGCTATTTTCTTGTCTAACTGTCTACCGGTCTCTGCTGGTTCTGGTGTGCGTGTGACAGGAGCTGGGTGGCTCCAGAGGTCTGAATGAGTCAGTGTGGGATGAGTGGGGCATTTTCATTGAGAGTAGGGGAAGAGTAGCTCCTGATAGCCTGCCCTGCCTGATACAATGCTGGCTCCGCCCCCCTGCCAGGCGACTGATGACTCTGTGCCTGCCAGGGACTTTCCTGGCCCCCCTCCTGCCGGGCAACTGATGGCCCTGTCCTTGCCAGTGACAATGCTGGCTCCGCTCCTGCTGGGCGGCTGAGGACTCTGCCCTGCCCAGTGAATAGGCCAGGTGCCTCAGCCTGGCAACACCCACAACAAACCCAGGATCGGGGGAAATTCCCCTGCATGGACAAAGGGATCAAAGCCAAAAAGGGGTATAAGAGAAGGACCCCTGAACCAAGAATTTAGATCACTTCTGACAAGGAAACCTGAACCAAGGACAAGAAGCCTGCTGATCCAAGGACTGTCTACCTCTTCTGCCAGAGTGCTGTTTGTTGGGGGAATCCTGCAGTTGCTTCTTTATTTTTGCCAAGGAACCAGGAGAGAAGAACTGAGTGTGTACTCTCAAACTTGCTAAGAAAATCTCCAAGGGCTGGAAGAAGTGCCAGCCTCCTGTTGAAGTCACAGGGTCAAAGGACTTCATTTGTTTGCTGAAAGTGCTTGTTGCTGGAAACCTGAAATCCAGCACCTCTGAAGAATCCAGCAATCTCGACGCCGACGGACGTCGCCGAATCCAGCTCGACATCGTGAGTAACGGCTCCAGTGTCCCGCACCTTCGACGCCGGCCGCCGGGCCCGATCGACGCCAGTAGCGACGCCAGTGAGTAGCGAGTTCGGCTCCAGCTCCAAGTGACCCTGTGTCGACGCCGCCGCTGATCGCATCGACGCCGAGCCCTCTCGACGCCGTGAGCGCTGCTCACTCTTGCAACATCGACATCGACGACGCTGTATCCTGCTTCATCCCGTGAGCGCTGCTCCCGCCTGACTTCGGTCGACGCCGCTGCAGATCGCCCCGACCCTGAAGCCCGATCGACGCCGAAGACGCGACGCCGGACATCTCGACGCCGCTGATCATCGAGTGCTTCACTTTTCCAAGGTACTGTGTTGTTGGGGTCTGTGCGACTCCGGGCTCGACGTAGCGCTCCTCGCGGTCGACGCCGAACCTTTGGATTAACTTTGCCTCGACGTCGTGTGACTCCCGTGTGGGTTACATTGTTGCCAAGAACTGTGTTTTAAAGAAGAAGAGTTGCTTTTGATACTAAAGACTTTTTGTGCTAAGAAGAAACCGTACTTGAACTATTATTTTTCCTTCCAAAAGTATTTATTAAGATTGTGGTATATTTTTGTCGTTACTTGGTCTTGTGCTAAGCCTTATATAAAAATACTTATTTTTATAATACTACTGTGTCGTGTCCATTTGTAGTGTATTCACTTTATTACTGTATGTGGTCATAAATGCTTAACGCACTGCCTCTGAGATAAGCCTGTCTGCTTTGCCAAGCTACCAAGGGGGTGAGCAGGGGTTATCTAAGTGTGTGATCCCCTTGCCCTGACTAGAAAAGGTGTGTCCCTATTTGTCAGAAGTGTATACCTCTGCCAACTAGAGACAGCCACTTCTAACACTCGTTTAGGTAATTTAACCTTTAAAAATTCATAACTCTGGTTCTACTGATTGGAGTTCTGTAATCTTGGTGTCATATATTTTATTATAAATATATTCTGTTTTTCTAAATTAATGTGGGAACTTTCTTCTTTTATTGTGTCTCTTGACTACTTTTTGTATACTGCATACATACTTTACATTTTGCCTCCAAGATTAGCCTGACTGCTTTTGTACTTCGTTACCAGAGAGTTGAGCACATGTTAATTTAGTGACTTTTGAGGTGCACCAAGACAGGGATTGTGGCTGTTGCTTGAGCAGGGTTAACATCCCACTCAACCAACAACCCAATTTCTCATGTGTAGTTTTTTATTTACTTATTCTTTGTTATAAACTGTCCTGTAGCCAGGGGTAGTTCTCCCAAACAACAACTACAGCACAGAAAACGGGAGCATATGTTGAGAATTTACAGACCACAACTTATTTGTCATTTTTGTTGAAACTATTACATTATTCATATTATTCTATCATTACAAGCACAAGTGATAATTAGTAGGAATTTGTGCATTTTAAACTTTTAGCTGCTGAGGCTTTTCCTCCCTTCGCATGATTATGTTATGTCATGTCATGTCTTCTCTTGTCATGTTATGTTATGTTATGGTACACTAAGTTATGTTATGTTAATCTGTAAGGCACACTATTCACTTTTGAGGGTATCCTGGCACTTACAGATGTGCAGGCAGTAATGTTCCTGAAAGTTAGTCGATGAGTCAGGTCTTCAGCTGCTAGTAGAATTCAAGCAGTGAGGAGGAGGCTCTGATGCAGTGAGGGTGGTCGCTCTATGCCTTGGTGCAGTGTATGAGGAGGCACGACCTCTTGCACTGCAATTGTGTATACGGGGGATGTTCACACATGAGAGCCAGGCTGAGCTGAGGTGTCTGGCAGGCCGATGGAAGTCTATGCAAGTGTTGAGGTATGTGAGGCCTGAGTTGTTGAATGCTTTGAAGGCATGAGTGAGGAGTTTGAAGTGGGTGTGTTTGTGGATTGAGAGCCAGTGGAGCTTCTTGAGGTGTGGGTGTTGTGAGTGTGATGCAGAAGGATAAAGATGAGACTTGCTGCGGTGTTGGTTGGTAGACTGTTCAGGAGCTGCCTGTTGATCCCAGCATACATTGTGAAGCCGTAGTTGAGCTGGCTGGCCATGAGGGCTTATGTGATCAGGTGTTTTCTGGAAACCATTTGAAGTTCCTTTACAGAGAGGAATTGGGCACAGCCTCACACTTTCACCTAAATAGGTTATGTCCTGTCCCCATACTAAGGGATGCATACCCCCTGTAGTGAGTCTGGAGCCATGGCAGGAAGGGAGGACCTCTGTGCAATTTAAAGATTATTCTTTGAAGTCTCCCCCACTTCAAAGGCACAACTAGGTATAAGTACCGGACTTCTGACACCACCACTTCAGTACAGTTCAGGACTTGTAAACAATCTGCTAGGAAGAAGAAATGCTGTGCTGAAGGACTGCCACTCTGCTGGACTACTCCTCTGGAAGAACTTCTGCCTTGCTGTGTCACCCTGCTGCCTGCTGCTCTCTCTTACCTGGGTGATAAAGGCTGGACCTTGAACTTGAACCCAGAGTGACTCCAAGGGCTAGCTGACTGGCCTCCCGTTTGGAATTTTCAGGGACACAAAAGACTTCCAACCACCCTGCTTCTGGACCTGGACCATTGGATGTGAGAATGAGGTGCTTGCTCCAGCGGAACCAACTCCTCTGCTGTGAGAGCAGAATCAACACATTGCCACTGTTACGGGAACAGGACTGGCACATCGCCCTCAGAAGCAGCACATCACCATCAGAACATCCACTTTTGAACCAACCCATCGCCGCCACTGCATGGAGATGATCGACGCATCACCTCTAAAGTGTGAAGAAACCTGCTGCATCACCTTCAGAACCATTGCATCGCTTTTGGAACTGACGCATTGCAGCTGTTGTGTCTAGAAAATAAGCACATTGCCTCAATTGTGGGGTTGACACAGACCTATTGCTCAGTTGCACCCGCATCTTTGTTGATGCAACCAGGACTAAGGTGCTTTTATTCAGCGGGCCTCGCTACATCCCTGTTTCTGGACCATGCTCTTTCGGAGTCAGGCTGAACGTTTGACTTTGTCCTGGTCCGGCATGACCACAAATCCCAAATAAGATCTTATTGCTACTAAACACTATTTTACAGTGTATTCTTTTGAAATTCATATCTCAAGTGTTGCTTATTGGATTGTTGTCATTTTGGTCTTGTGTTATTTATTAAATTGAGAGCATTTTTTCTAACCTGGTGTGGAATCTTTTTATGTGGGGGTTTCAGTGTTTCACTGTTTGAATTGTTGCTCAAATCTTTACACATTGCGTCTTAAGTGAAGTCTGACAGCTCTGTGCCAAGCTACCAGAGAGTGAGCACAGGTTAAATTAGGGTGTGTTTGTGACTTACCTTGACTAGTATTGTGGTTACTGTTTGACCAGGGCTTCAACCCCAGTCAACCAGGAACCCTGGGGCATATTTAAAAGCATTTGATGTGGCCGTAGCGTAGATTTTTTGACATTACAGCAGCTTTTTTAATTGCCAAATTTACAAGTTGCCACAAAGTCCAGTTAGCAGCATTTTTCCAGCGTTATTGTCAATTTTTCACCTGGCTTCTTCTGTTAGCGTGAAATACTGAAAATGAGATGCAAGATAGGCATTTTTGCATAAAAACTCCCAGAAAACACACAACTCGATATTTACAAGGAATCCCTTGTACGTCACTAAAAAAGAAAAACTGCAGCTAAGTCCCATTAGTGGCAGTTTTTTAATGTCAGAAATTACCTGGTCTTAAAAATGAGGCTAACACACTTGTATATAAGGAGAACACTCCCAAATCATCTTTGGCACCCTCAGTGACGCCATGGAGCTTCTGCTACTACAACAATGGGCACCAAGAAGACCACCACCACCACAGAGGCAGCAGCGGAAAAGGGAGTGGTTCTACCAACAGAGGATTACCCTCATACACTTCTGGCCAGAGGAGGTCATAGCCCGTTACAGGCAAAAAAGGGGGTCCACTATCCGCCTCCTCAACCAGATTGCACCAAGGCTGGAGCCCTCATCCCAGTGCTGTACCAACATCCCTCCACAGACAAAGCTACTTGCTGCACTCCACGTGCTGGCCTCAGGGACTCTTCAACCAACCACCGCCAGAGTGGCAAGAGTATCACAGGCATCCTTCTCCAGGTTCCAACCCACTGTCCTGGATAGCATAATCAGCCTGATGCCACAGTATCTCCACTTCCTCAACATTACGCAAGAACAACTCACCAACAAGCAAGGTTTGTATGCCATTGCAGGATTTCTCCATGTGTTGGGGGCAGTGGACTGCACCCATGTGCAACGTGTGCCTCCTGAGGAAACTGCACACATATACCGCCACAGGAAGCATACCTACTCAATAAATATGCAGGCTATGGTTGACCATCTTGGTTTCTCCATCAATGTCATGGCAAAGTACCCTGGCAGTGTTCATGATTGATATATCTTCTGTCAATCTGGTATCAACCAGCGGTTCCAGAATGGCACCAATGGCAATGTTGACTGCTTGTTGGTAAGTACAACTCTAACACACCATACACCTCAAGGCACTCAATCATGTAGGTGAACAATGTCAAATTGCTCATGTTGTGATTTACATTGTGCATATATTTTTGCTGTGCCAACTTTCAGGAACAAACATATAATGCAAAGGTACAACATATACTTAATAAGTCACTCCTAGGGAGTAGCCAGGAAAGTACATTACCACCCACTTTGTCCCTCAAGGAACAAATATCACTCCAAAGTTATTGAGCCCAACACTTGCCATTCAAGTGCCTGTGACACTAGCTTCCCTTAACACTATTTCTGAAAATGATGCATATCACAGCTGTACATTTAAAGTTCTGTGCAAAAGTGCACATTTACCAGTATTACTTTCTTATGTATAACCCTACATATTTCCACTCTGTATATCTTTCCAACATCATATGTATGCCCCCCATTTCCATTTTCATCTTCAACTTTTGGAAATCATACCTCACTTTTGTTCATTCACATAACATTTCATGACTTCACCTTCCACCTTTCTGCCCTTCTCATCAATCTTGTTCAATATATGTTAATATCTGCTTCCCATTTTCTCAATCTTCTCTTATTTCACTTTTTGTCTTGTTGGTTAATCACCCTCCAGCCCTTCCATTGACCCATCTTATGATTTTACATTATGTTGGACCCGTCCTCGTGGCGTGGTTCGCCTCTGTCCCTCCACACCCTGTGAGCGTAGGCCTGACTTACAGTGGGCCTCCACACATTATATTTTTGTTTTTCTTCCATTCATCAAATCTTACTTTGCCTTCTTTTATTCCCTTGCCCTTCCATCCATCACTCAGTTCTACGTTCAGTTTTATTTGTCTGCTTTCCAACTTACTTAGTTTACTTCAGTTTTTAATCACATCCACTTATATTTGTGGCGCATTGTTTATGCCACCGCAGTGACACGAAAAGTGATGCAACGGTGGTGCAAAAGTGTTGCAATGCCTTTCTTAAATAAGGCCCTCCATGTTGTATGTGTACCTGAGTTCTATTCTGCTTCATTTTCCTTTCCTTCTTTACTCATTTGCAGTCTGCTTTCCTTCTGTCCTGCTGTTGCTATGCCTTTGCAACTAACATAAGTTCACACATCCAGTTATTTTAAGGTAATTGTTTTTTGGTCACTGCTTCCAAACCCGTTGATGCACAATTGTAGCCTACTATTACATGTTGCCACTGTTGATAAGTTTTTACTTCTGCCTTACAATAAAATTTCAGCCACAGATGATAGCCAAGAAGGGATGTAAAACACATCTGTCCCAAGCTCCCATGCTCAATATGGTATAGTGTGTGCTACGCTATTCCCTGGACCGGAAACAAGCTTCCTAGGACCGGTTTCTGGCATTTCAGCTGTCTTCAGCCAGGCTTGCTTGAATCCAGTGGCAAAGTGAGCAAGGGACTCACGTCATGGCTTGGCAAGACTGATTTGCATATGGCCATGTCTGAACGGGGGTGGCAGAGTGGGCTACAGAATAGTGATGGATTAAACCCAGATCTTGACTGGGTGTGAGTGTTTGATTGGTTCAGATGCTCCGTCCATCACCACCCCCTTTTGTACCGCTTTGTTCGCCATAAGTTGGCAGGGTATGCCCAGATGTGAGTCCCTTGCTCACTTTGCCACTGGATTCAAGCAAGCCTGGCTGAAGACGGCTGAAATGCCAGAAACCAGTCCTAGGATGCTTGTTTCCGGTCCAGGGAAGGCATGGCTTGGCAGTTCAGGCTGGACTGTTCCCATGAGGCACAGGGTCAGACTGATTTGCATATGGCCATGTCTGAACTGGGGTGGCAGAGTGGGCTAAAGAATGGTGATGGATTAAACCCAGATCTGTTGACTGGGTGTGAGTGTTTGATTGGTTCAGATGCTCCGTCCATCACCACCCCCTTTTGTACCACTGTGTTCGCCATAAGTTGGCAGGGTATGCTCAGACTTGAGTCCTTTGCTCACTTTGCCACTGGGTTCAAGCAAGCCTCGCTGAAGACGGCTGAAATGCCAGAAACCATTCCTAGGAAGCTTGTTTCCGGTCCAGAGAAGGCATGGCTTGGCAGTTCAGGCTGGACTGTTCCCATGAGGCACAGGGTCAGACTGATTTGCATATGGCCATGTCTGAACTGGGGTGGCAGAGTGGGCTAAAGAACGGTGATGGATTAAACCCAGATCTGTTGACTGGGTGTGAGTGTTTGATTGGTTCAGATGCTCCGTCCATCACCACCCCCTTTTGTCCCACTTTGTTCGCCATAAGTTGGCAGGGTATGCTCAGACGTGAGTCCCTTGCTCAATTTGCCACTGGGTTCAAGCAAGCCTGGCTGAAGACGGCTGAAATGCCAGAAACCGGTTCTAGGAAGCTTGTTTCCGGTCCAGGGAAGGCATGGCTTGGCATTTCGGCTGGACTGTTCCCATGAGGCACAAGGTCAGACTGATTTGCATATTGCCATGTCTGAACTTGGGTGGTGGAGTGAGCTAAAGAATGGTGATGGATTAATCCCAGATAAGTTGACTGGGGGTGAGTGTTTGATTTGCTCAAATGCTCCGTCCATCATCCCATTTGGTATCGTTTTGTTCGCCCTAAGTTTGCAGGGTATGCCCAGACATGGGTCCCTTGCTCACTCTACCACTGGAATCAAGATAGCCTGGCTGATGAGGATCATGAATCCGAAACCGGTCCCAGGATGCTTGTTTCCGGTCCACGGAAGACATGGCTTGGCAGTTCGGGCTGGACTGTTCCCATGAGGCACAGGGTCAGACTGATTTGCATATGGCCATGTCTGAACTGGGGTGGTGGAGTGAGCTAAAGAATGGTGATGGATTAAACCCATATTAGTTGACTGGGGGTGAGTGTTTGATTTGCTCAAACGCTCCGTCCATCATCCCCTTTGGTATCGATTTGGTATTGGTAGAAGGCAACACATGTCAAGCAGTGTGTCTCACTCTGAAGTCAGAGAAGAAAAGGAAAAATAAAAGCCTGGGTTCATTGTTGCACAAACTGTCATAGATCCGACTTGACTTGAAAGTCTCCTCGAATCTATACATAAAAAAACAAAGCCTTCACCTCATTTAGATGCCCTGCCCCTAACTATATCTCACCCCTGGCAGATGACCAGCTGCTGGAAGGTACGTCATATGTTTAGTGCTATGTATGTGTGTAATGGGTAGGCATGTCATCTTGTATACCTTGAAAAATAAGTCAGAGGAGCACTAACGCATGGCAGCAAACGAGGGGGGAGCTGGAGTGGCGCTCAGTGAGGAGGGAGCGAGAGAGAGAGAGAGAGAGAGAGAGACAGAGAGAGGAACATGTGTATTTAAGGAGTGGGTGGGACAAAGGGGTAGAGAGACAACCTGACGAATAACAGATGAAAGGGACATGCAGGGAGGGCTACAGATGCAGAAAACAAAAGGGAAGAAAAACAAATGTACAGAAAGAAGCAAAAGTGGTAGGTGGATGAGGGAGAAGCACAAGAGATGTAGGTCAATGAGATGTTGACGGGGAGGGAAAGAGCGATGTGGAAGAGTAACTATAAAGGAAAGTCAAAGAGTATTATGAGGAGAGAAAGAGCGAAATCTGAGTCAGAGAGGAACAAGAGAAGGCAGTTGAACACTGAAAATTTTTAAAAAGGGCCTCTTGCCTGAAGAAACCTAATTACACAGTACGTCCTCGTCTGCTTCCTCATCCCAGTCCTTACTGGGTGAAGTGACATCTCGCAAACACAGAAATGCCTTTTCTATCTACAAACAAACAAAAACACAAATATGGCCAACTTCCTCTTCCTGTATGGCTCATAAATAGAAAAAGTAGTCATAACAATAATTCCTATTTTTACAATTCTGGCACAGTGGTTCCTATTGAAGTGTAGGGAAGTAATTATTTTTCAATATTCATGAATCTATTCCATGGTAGTGCGTCGCAGAGCGAGCACATACATTATGGGCTTTTACGTGTCACCCCACACTGGAGGCTGTGCTAGCAAGCAAGCGCAGTCTTTATGCCCTGCTTTAGGGGTCATGAGCGTCTCAGATTTTCATTTCTTAAGGGTCTGAGGCGCGCGACCTCCAGTCTTTAGCAAAGAAATGCAGTGCGTGTTATTATAGGGCGACGCTAGCTCGCAAGAGTATGCAGGACTCCCTGATCTGATTGCCTGGTAACACTTCAGGTGGGTAGCAGCCGACAACCAGCTCTATTTTAACACTAGTAAATCTCCGGGCGCACGTGCTCGCAATTAAACGAGCCACTGCTAATAAAGGGTGGCAAAGCTAAAGCCCAACAAGTCTCGTTCCAGCAAGACTTTGTCAGCCCACGCAAGAAACTAAACATTCTCCAGTTACCTTCTCAAGCTTCATGCTAACAACAAATTGTGTTGCACAACAATGCTGTGCACCACGAAGGAAGCAAAATCATAGGATGGAAGCAGGGGAGCTATTGGTGTGTGAGGATGTCTTAACACCCAAAAACAACAGGATCTTGGAAGCAAAAGCAGGAGGATATTCCACAGAGTAGGACACCTAGATCACGAAGGGAGAAAGAGAAAGATGACATCCATCAGTGAAGGAACTACTAGCATAAACTTTGTGTATCCTCAAAATTACACCCAGACAAGAAAGCAGCTCTTTGTAAGGATTTCCTGGGCAACATGATTATGGTTACTCCCACAAGGAGACTGTCGGCATGGTAAGAAGAGGTGCACTAAGAAAACCCTGGTGCAAAACTGCCGAGCAACACTGCCTACAGATTAGCGTTGGAGACTTCACAGAGCTTGGTTAGTGGTTTAATAATACCAGTGAAAAACACCTCAAGTTTGTTCAGCATTGACATGTGTTGGCCATGGAAAACTTTGCATTTTGCTTACTGTTCAACGCGCTTCTATACTGCAACAAACATTGGCCGCAAGCGGCCGTAAAAGTAAAGCCGAAATGTTGCATTTTGCTTACTGTTAAACATGCTTCTATACTGCAACAAGCATTGGCCGCAAGCGGCCGTAAAAGTAAAGCCGAAACGTTGCATTTTGCTTACTGTTAAACATGCTTCTATACTGCAACAAGCATTGGCCGCAAGCGGCCGTAAAAATAAAGCTGCGCGGTACCTTGCTGGCGATCAGCTTGCATTAACGTGCATGCGCGCGCGCTCTTGTACGCGTTCTAGCAAGCTGATCGCCAGCAAAGTAGCATTTCTCTGAGCCCCAAAATGTCTCGGCCGAGACCAGCGCATGCGCTGGTTCAGGCCGAGACCTAAAAAGAAATGAAACGTTTTTGTTTAATTTTTTAAGGGCAGGTAGTTGCCCCTGGGACCTCTGCCTGCTCTGGAAGAATGTTAGCGCACCCATTCACAAAGGGGAAGGGGTCCCCCGGGGACCCCTTCACGTTTGCAAATGGTTTACCACCCTCTTGAAGATGGTGGTAAACTGCAAGTGTTTTACAACCACAAAGGCGGTCGCAAAACATTCTTACATAGCATTCAGTGTTGCTATTAGGAAGAGATGCCCTTGGAATACCCCTTCCTAATAGCAAGTCGCTAATCCTATTGAGTGCGTAGCAATTCAATTTGTGACTCGCTAAATAGGATTACTACATGGGCCACCGGTATTTTGCTAGCGCATACGTGTCTAAAACCTTTAGTAACTAATGTATGGTGTCCCTACAGTGGACTGTGTGCATCAACATGTGTTCACAAACAGCGCAAAAAGTCACATACATCCACTTTCATGTCCATGCCTGACGCATTGAAACTTGTAGATCCAGAAAAAACTGTTACCAAATTTTGTACCAAAATGAAGTAACTCCTACAGATACTGCCATGTATCATGTAATGGTAATGATGACGATTTGCTCTTTGGAATGGTAACCATACATACATACAGCATTTGTGAGAGCTAGAGCTACTGGCGTTGTAAATTATATTGTTTTTAACCTATATTTTTTGTTTGTAGTGAAGTGGATGTTCCCGTAACACTGTGATTTGCCGTGAGGAAGTCCGTAGCGCACACGCTACAGATCTAATGCTGATTGCGGTCGCCATCTACTTATCGATCCACCTCACGGCTCCCTTACCTTGATGTTCAACTTTTACCCGTATTTATAGAATATATTTTGCTACTGACTAGTCTTACAACTTGGGATCTGGCTTGGCCAATAGGAGTGCACCTTCTCCTTTTGCATGATTCTGCAGATCAAGTACATTACTTTGGACCACGTTGGAGCTAGCCAGTGAATGATTTAACCAGCAGCGCGACATTTGTTTTACTCATAAGAAGTCCTTAATCACTTCCAGCAAATAGCCCAGCCCGGTTGGAATTATTACCGGCAGCGCGATTACTGAGACCTTATCGTCAATATTCAGCCCTGAGGAAGTTGTGGAACTATTTCCACATGTGACGAAACACGTGTCGGCTAATTCTGTTTTGGCTTAATGTACACTGAATTAAAGACTAAGCAACATCACATCGATTTGTTAATGTATCATTGTTTGTATTTCGTTGAACTTTTGTAGTAAATTTACAGACTGTTGATTTACCTGGATGTGTGCCTAGGTTTGGTTAAACACGTGGAGTGGATGTATGTTGTTTGTAGTGGAATTATGTGGTTTCAATTGAGATTGCTAGTTGTGGAATTGTGTGGAGTGGAATTGTGTGGTGTGTAGTGTATTTCTATATTGGAAATGTATGCTATGAAGAATAAATATAGTGAGAGTTGTATAGAATAGATAAAAAGGAAGATTGGGGGATAGGTAGTTTGTGTATGAAGTGGCGAATAAACTCTAGATAAAGTAGTAGAAAGATTGTGTGAGACAGTGAGAATGAAGGGGAAAGAAGGTTATAGATGCATAAAGAGACTGCGTTTGTGTACGCAGAAGACACTGAAAGAAGAGGAAAGTGTATGCTTGCATTTTTTTGTTGTTGAAAAGTTATGGTAAGAAAACTGTGCTGGAAGAACTGAAGTGAACCAAGATGAGAAACACTGGATCTGTGCGTGTGCAATGGAATTATGTGGATAGTAATTATGTGTTATTGCGTATAGTGGAGTTATGTGTAGTGGTATTGTGTGTTGTGGAGTAGCATATATTGAGTGGAATTCTGTGGTGTGGTGTTGAATTATGTGGCATGATGTGGAATTGTGTGTTGTGGATTGGATGTGTTTGGTGTGGATTGGAATTGTGTTGTGGAGTGGAATTTTGTGCGGTGGAATGGAATTGTTTGTGAAAACTTCAAATTACTGCATGTGCAGATGGGTGCGGAAGGAGGAGCAATCTTGCTGGGTAATTACAGACCACAACTTTTGCACTTGTGGGCAAAAGAAGCCTGTGCACCCTCTGGGTCGGTGTTATCTTCCATACCCACGTACGTCCACTGGTCCTGCTTATATATTAGAACAAATAAGCCCTATCGTGAAAAGGGTTTCTATCTCTGTAACAAAACATGAATTTCGTTGCGAGCGCTGCATCTCATTTGGCGATGCAGCGCGTTCAAAGAGATTCATTTTTTTTGTTTTTTTGTTTACTTATCTCCAATCTGCCGTATTTCTCAGTTTACCACAACCCACCCTGCCCCTCCACCGCCCCATGTCACCACCCGGCAGCACACCCTATACGGGCTGCTACTGAGCACCAGTGGAGCGGGTGGGCAATAGCTGAGGGCGATGTCTGTATTCTTAGACTGACTGTCCGGATGTGCGGTCAGAGATGAAGGAGCCTACAGCCACTTCACCTGCATGCAAATGTAAGTGACATGGAGCAGGCTTCGTGAGGACATTAAAAAAAGATGAAAAAAAGAGACAAGCAGTGCATAATCACACAGGGGTGCCAAAGTAAATATATTATTAAAAAACATTAAAGACCTTCTCTGTCCAAGGAGCGTGGGTGGGTGCTAGCAGAGGGAGATGTCAGAGTTCTTAGACTGACTGTCCGATGGGCGGGCGGAGATGAATGAGCCAGCTGTTGTGCAGTCACGTCACCTGCATGCAAATGTAAAGGACACAGAGCAAGCAATGTGTAATCACACAGGGGTGCCATTGTAATTAAATTAAAAAAACATTAAAGGGGGGACCATGCTAAAACATGACGTGCGGTGCCCGTGACACTCCCACGTCATGGAACGTGGGAGTGTTGTGCACACTTGCATTACATAGCGTTTTGTCTTGTCTTAACACACAGGCATATGTACAAAGATATATGGGGCATCCGTGTGCATGATCTTGTGGTGTTTTTTTTTTCTTTTTTGGTCCTCATCTCACCTTTCAAGCCTCTGCGGGTCTTATTAAGCCGCCTTCGTTGTCTGTCGCCCCTACGGCTTACCGCACTCGCTTGGGTCGTCCGACCAGTCCCATTGTTTTGTAAGGGACCTTGGTGTAATCATAAGACCAATGATGTTACAGTAATCTTAGGTTATTACCCCAGCTCACGAGGGGGTGGCAAATGTTCTTGTGGTGGTGTCTAACCATCAGGGCAGTCCCTGTGCAGGCACATGTGTGCCATGTACAAAGGGTGAATGGGCTGCAAGTTGTATGGCTTTGTGCATGAAGGGACACTTTACAGCACATGACGTTTTTCATGAAAGTGGAATTGACTCATCGATGTGTGGTGCAGAATCCAGCACACATGGAATGATCTGAATCTCACAAGTACTCATTACATGTCAACTAGTCTTGCCTGTCTAATGTCACATTGTTAGAGTTGTCAAAGCTGTCACAGCCCCAGACGTATTAATCTGGACAAACATCAAAAGTCATATATGTAGTGGTTAACTGTCCAACACTGCACCAATGTCACACCCAGTCTCTTTAGTGGACTGGTGTGGCAAAGAGAAAAATGGACAAGGTGGCGTGAAGCCATGTTAAGTGCCTTGCACAACCCAACCCTGGGAATATGGCCATGTCATTTACGCCACCTAATCAAATACAAAAAAGATAATCTGTTCACATTTTTGCATTGTATGTATGCAACCAAATCTTTTTCACTAGTAGTAAATGCTTGGTGAATGAATATGTGTGTGTTTGAACCCCATGACAGTGGTACACACCTTACTGGAACAGGATATTTAACTGCCTCATATGTATACACACATGCAACCTATGGAAACCAGTATGACTCTGACTAATGCATGGTTTGCCAATCAAACATTGTGAATTAGGGCACAGCATTAATGTATGAATGGTTGGCATGTTGACAGGCTAGACATTATTTAATCAAAACACATCTGATCAAGCAAAGTCACATACACAACACTGTTATGTTATGTTATGTTATTTCGGTTCTTCTATAGCGCAACAGCTACTCCAGAAGGAGTGTCCCGGCGCTTTGGCGAAGGAAGCCCTCAAGACGGCAACACAACACAACAACTGAGGAAAGTGGCAAGCCTATCTGGTAAAGAGCCAAGTTTTTAAAGCCTTTCTAAAGGACATAAGGCAGGGAATCTGTCTGAGAAAAAGCGGAAGCTCATTCCAAGCACGAGGAGCCAAATGATGAAAAGAGCGACCGCCCTGTCTAGCTCGTTTAATGGCCGGGACTACCATTTTAGACAGGGAGGCAGACCGTAAGGCTCTGTTGGGTTTATACAGAGCCAGACGTTTCCTAATATATCTGGGACCGATGGCGTGAAGAGCTTTAAAGGTCAGCGTCAGGCTCTTAAACTGAACTCTCTTGGCTATAGGAAGCCAATGCAGCTCTTTAAGCAGCACAGAGGCACTTGCACGTCTAGGGAGCCCGTAGATGGCACGGGCAGCTGAATTTTGGACTACTTGAAGCCGCCTCACCAGGTATTTGGGAAGCCCTAGGTAGAGGGCGTTCGCGTAGTCCAATCTGGACCCTACAAGTGCCTGAACAATGATCCGTCTGTGTTTGATGGATATCAGGGGCAAAAATTTTCTAAGCATCCGGAGGATGCCGAAGCATTTCCCCGAAAGGCTAGATATTTGGGGCCCATAAGAAAGATCATTATCAATGATGATTCCCAAATTTTTGGCTTTTGCGCTTGCCTTAACAGGTGGAAACAAATCCTGAGGCCACCAGTTTTTCCAAACTGGCTCAGAAGCAAATCCAAAAAAAAGCAGCTGGGCACATGCCATAGCCAAAGACTGTCACCAGGCATACAATAGCTTGAACAAGTGTACATTTACAGATCATCTACCACTTAGAGTGAATTTTTTTCCCGCATTTCATGTTAGTGTTAACTTTTTCTTAGCAGCTTTACAATTCACTCGCAAAGTACCTGGGTTGATAATGGATATTTCCCATTAAACCTTTAGCTGGGGAAAATAAATTCATGCAAACTCACAAAACGGGCCATAAATGCACAGGAAGTAATGTCAGCATGCATCCTGTATCCTGGATAGTGCTGTATTCTTTCACTTTCACTTTTATTCACCCTGTTAGTTTCTTCTGAGCAGTGTGGTTGTGTTTTGACGTGTGCAGTGATTCTGTGTGGTAAAAGTGTTTCTTTGGTGTATAGTCTGCTGAAGTCTGCTGTCCCTGCTATCCCTGTCAAATGTTGTGTCACTGTTAAGTCGGGTTTTTTGCGTTTTGTCTCTTGTTTTGTCCGGTTTGTGTGCATGAGGGAAAACACTTAAGAAATTGTAAGTTACTGCTCATGTAGCTGGGTGTTTCTTTTTTAGTGGGTTTTGTAGTGTTGGGGTAGATGTTGGGTGAAGGTAGAGAGGGGGGGACGTTGCAGGAAGCATTTGGGGCTTTCCTCTGGCTAATTAAATGTTACCTCCCTAGAATGATTGAGAGTGGGGGACGTGTACTAAAGTGGTACGATGTCAAAGTAAGAAAATTGTAGTGGGAACGCATTTGCCACCATATGCAGAGGATCTTGGGTGTGGACAGAACTGTCCAACAGCTCAAACATCGGTATCAGTATTGCGTTGGCTGGGGGGCAGCCTATTGGACAACCTGGGGATCTTCACTGGCAGGCAAGGTGGTAAGAAAATAAAAATTATTGTCTGCTTTCACACTGTGTGTACCATGGAAAAAACTGGCATTTCACAATGTGTTGGTGCAAAACTTTGCGGACTAACACCAACACAGGCACTCTTGCCCCATTTTGCAAGGCTGGCAGCATTGTAGGGAAAGATTGTTAATGAGCAGGTAGATGTCACTTCCTGCACATTGACAAATAATAAGTTTGCATTTGAACCAATATGTGTGCTGCTACATTTCACACACATAGATTTTGCAAATCATCATGTAGTGATTAGTAAAGTGCATGGAGGGTCACCTTCCTGCACTGCAACTATTACAGAACGTTACATCTTATTATTATGTGAGCTTCTGGTTTACATTAGCATAGTTTGAGCAGAATACATGTAGAAAGGTTAATGTTTGACCTTATAGGTTCGTCCTAACACCTCCAAAGTGTAGGGAATAAAGCCCCAGGTCCAGACAGGCTCTCTATTGACCTTATTAAACAAGAACCGGAATTTTGGGCACCTCTTTTATGTAACGTTTTTAATAACTTGTCCAAAACAACTATCCCCGGGACTTGGAGCACTAGCATTATAGTGCCGATTTTTTTAAAAAGTGACCAATCCGACCCTAGCTGTTATCATCCTATCTCCTTGATAGATAACACCTTGAAAGTCTTAGGAAGGGACGTGTTTAATAAAATTAGGTCTTGGGCGGAGAAGGATCAAATTTTAAACTTATGTCAGTTGGGTTTTAGGAGTAAACTAGGCACAGTCGAACAGTGTTTGAATTTCAATGTAATCCTTGGTAAATATACGATTGCACAAAACACATCAATTCATTTGGGTTTTATGGACCTCACATCAGCATTTGATTTTGTCAATAGTTCACGCTTATGGACGGTCCTTTTAAATTATGGGTTGGACGAGGCCTTGGTTTATTTCCTGGCATATTTACTGTTGGACAGGCCGCATGGCCGGGCCGCCTCCCCTCCGCACAACGGGGCCCGGACCCCGGCTCCCTCTGAATCCCCAGCAAGAGCCACCCCGACAACCCCCCAAGGCAACCCGCACCCCGTCCACAACGGGACTTCCGCTCCTGAAACCCGTCAGTATCGGCTGGCCCTGGCCCCATCAGCACCCTGGCCCCGGCCCAGCCGCCATCTTTGGAACCTACACCACGAGGCCGCGTGGCCACGGCTCGACCCCAACCCCGGGCCTGGCCAGGCCCCGACATCAAGGCACCAACCTCCACCCAGGAGGTAGAGAGACCACTTGGCCGATCAATAAACGAAGGAGTCGTCAACGGCTCCCCTCCGCCAGGTGTCGATCGCCCCCGGCCTCCCTGGGCGCTGGCTCCACCCCCCTGCTGGGTGTCTGGACTCCCTCAGCCCGGACCTCCCGACCTCCAAGCGCGAGGGTCCCGACATCAAAGAGGACCAGACCTATAACTGGGGCAGCTCCAGACCAGCAAGGCAGTTGTATCCTGGAGTCGAGAGACACCGAGACGAACTCATCCTTGACGGACTGCTGGCGCTGCCGCAGCCCTGCCCTGTGATCCATCGCCTTGGCCTGCTGGCGCTGCCGCGGCCCTCTGCAACGTGAACCATCGCCTTGGCCTGCTGGCGCTGCCGCGGCCCTCTGCAACGTAAACCGTCGCCTTGGCCTGCTGGCGCTGTCGCGGCCCTCTGCAACGTGAACCATCGCCTTGGCCTGCTGGCGCTGCCGCGGCCCTCTGCAACGTGAACCGTTGCCTTGGCCTGCTGGCGCTGCCGCGGCCCTCTGCAACGTGAACCATCCGGCCGCGGGCCGTGGAGGGAGTTACGGTGGGGCAGGGAGGCGGGGAGAGGGAGGGGCAGGGTGAAGAGGGCTAAAAACCAGCACATGGATAATTACAGGTAAGTAAACAATTTAAATAATAAAACGAATTTCCTAGCGCGCACTGCATCGCAAAATGCGATGCAGTGCGCGCTACGGAATTCGTTTTATTAATTAAATTGTTTACTTACCTGTAATTATCCATGTGCCGGTTTTTAGCCCTCTCCACCCTGCCCCTCCCCCTCCCCGCCTCCCTGCCCCACCGTAACACCCTCCACGGCCCGCGGCTGGAACCATCACCTTGGCCTGCTGGCGCTGCCGCGGCCCTCTGAAACGTGAACCATCGCCTTGGCCTGCCGGCGCGACCACAGCCCGACCGTGCAGCCTCCTAAGCTCGAGGATTGTGAGCTGCCCTCCTGCCACGACGGTACCGATCCGGTACCCAGACTGTCCCGCTACCCCTTTCCCCTACAGAGACTAGAAGTGAGAGGACCCTCGAGTCCTGGTTCCTCTGTATCGCTGATAACCTTGCCACAAGAACTATATATAAAGAGTGTTGATCTCATCCTTGTGTGGTGTCTATCCGTGGGGAGGGAAGTAACCTATCTGTACGATCGTCGGAGACGGCCCTCATCGGAGGCCTCTCCCCCAGTCCTCGGCCGACCCTCCAGGTCTCCGTCTAACATTGGTGGCCAGCGGCGCGATCCGAACCAACGCATAATCGTACAGAGGGTAACTTGCCCCACGACACACAACCACCATGACAACAAAAGAGAGCTGAACAACGGAAAAATTCCAGATGGAAAAACTAGAAGAATACAACCACAGAGAGCTGAAGCAATTCTGCCTACAACTAGGCATTTCAACCACGGGACTGAGCACCAAAGAGGACTTCAAACAAGCCCTAGAATCCTGGGCCGAGACGGGTACGACTGTGCCCCCAACACGAAGCCACGAGACTCCCGAAACCAGCCCCACCCCGACGGAGGAAAGAAGATCGGGGCTCTCCCCAGAGGAGGTCCAAGAACGGGAAAAGAACAGGCTCCATGAATTGGAACTGGCGCGACTTCGCTTAGAGGGAGAGCTCAAATTGGCGGAACAAAAAATAACGTTGGAACACTTACGGCTCCGAGAGGAACGAGAAGAGAAACAAAGGCAAAGAGAGTTAGAAGAAAAGAAGCTAGCCTACGAACATGAGCGCCAACTCAAGGAACTAGAGATTCGGAAGCAGAACAAAGAGCTCGGGATCCCCGAGCGGCCGAACACTCCTGCCACTACAGATCCCAAGGTCCACATCCCCAAGGAGGTCATCAGAGAGTACTATAAGAACGATGAAATCCAGCAATGGTTCAAAGCATACGAGGTAGCCATGACCTCCCACCGGATTCCCCGGAGCGACTGGGGAGCCGGGCTATGGGGGAGGTTTGTCAACGAAGGGCGTGACGCCCTGCTGCAACTCCCGGACCACCTGATGACGTCCTACGACCACATGAAAGCCGCCCTCCTCACTCGATACGGACTCACACCCGAGATGTACCGCCAGCGGTTCCGCGACTGCAAACGGATCCCGGGCACAACTTGGGTGGAGTACGTGAACTACTTTAGTCGAGCCTTCGAGGGGTGGATCAAGGGCAGCAAAGTGACCACGTACGAGCAGCTCTTTGACCTTATTGTATGGGAGCACCTTTCTAACAACTGCTTCATCGAACTCAGGCAGCACCTCCTGGGCAGTAAACTAACGGAACCGCAGCAACTCGCCGCCGAAGCTGACCGATGGGAAAGCACCCGAGTTGGCCGCACTGGGCCCAGCGAACCAAACAGAACTGGCCAAGGGCCCCATCGCCCCTGTGGGGGGGGAGGAGGCCAGGGTCGGGGTAGAGACACCGGCCTGGTGACTCCCACAAGCAACCCCCCGCCCCCGGCCGGCAGGGGAAACCCTCCGATGCGACCCGGCTTCCGAGCCAACGTTACCTGCCACCGATGCCAGCGACCCGGCCACTACGCCAATGATCCCAACTGCCCGAAAAACCCGAACACGATACCCCGCCAGGTTGCGGCTGCCGCCCTGGGGGAAGAGCCAACCCCGGAAGATCAAGAAGAGTACGAGACCGACCCGCCCGAGTGGGAACCGGCCGCCATGTCCCTGGTTTGCTTAGGGGAACGAGACCTGATTCCGCGGGCCCCCCTTCCCGCCAACACGCAGAAGTACAGCCAGTGGGTCAACATTAATGGCCGCCGGGCGGAAGCCCTCCGCGACACCGGGGCCAGTGTGACCGCAGTCCGCTGTCACCTGGTGGCCCCGGACCAGATCTTGCCGAACATTCTTTGCCCTGTCCGGTCGGCCAACAACTCAGAAAGTCTATGTCGAATGGCCTGCGTCCCCTTCGAATGGGGAGGAGTATCCGGAATGCTGAAAGTGAAAGTAACTGTCCGCGATGATGCCCCCGTGGATTGCCTCCTGGGGAACGACCTCGAAAGTTCTCCTTGGGTAGCAGTCGAACGAAGAGAGCACCTGGGGATGCTAGGCCTTCCCGAATGGGTCTGTGTCACGACCCGGTCCATGGCCGCCCGGGCCGTCCCCAGCCCAGAGGAACCCGAGTGGCCGGAGCCTCCTCCCGCAATTGTCCCGGAGGAGGCCACCCCAGAAGCAAGGCCCCCGGCCCAAGCCGAAGAAGGACTCGGGCGGCTCCAGGACCTCCCCGACCTGGCCCAATGGCGTCAAGAGGGGGGTCCCACCCAGGAACAATTCCGTCAAGAACAAAGAACCTGTCCCTCCCTAGAGGGACTCCGACAACAAGCCCTGGCCCAGAGCGCAGGGGACACTGCAGGGGCACACTGGATCTACTGGGACAATGACCTGCTCTACAGTGAGCAAAGGATTGCGGAACTGGGGGCCAGTCGGGTACTGGTGGTGCCCCTTCGCTTCCGAGACTTCCTCCTGAACTTAGCGCACGATGTCCCCCTTGCCGGACACCTGGGGCAAGATAAGACGTACGACCGCCTGGTGACCCACTTTTACTGGCCCCGAATGCGAAAGGACGTCACCAACCACTGCAAGGCCTGCCCCACCTGCCAAGCCAGCGGAAAAAGTGGCCGAAAGACCAAAGCACCCTTACAGCCCTTTCCCGTCGTCACCACCCCGTTCGAACGGGTGGGAATAGACATTGTGGGGCCCCTGGACCCCCGAACAGCACAAGGACACTGGTTCATCCTGGTCCTGGTGGACCACGCCACCCGCTATCCCGAGGCCGTCCCTCTCCGAACCGTGACGGCACCCGTGGTAGGCCGGGCCCTGATGGGGATCTTCTCCCGGGTGGGCTTTCCCCGGGAGGTCGTCAGTGACAGGGGCACGAACTTCATCTCGAAGTACATGAAGTCTCTCTGGCAACAGTGCTGGGTCACCTACAAATTCACAACCCCCTACCACCCACAAGGAAATGGATTGGTCGAGCGGTTTAACCGCACTCTCAAAGGGATGATCATGGGCCTAGAGGAACCCCTCCGTCGCCAGTGGGACGTGCTGCTTCCGTGCCTCCTGTTCGCCTACCGAGAGGTCCCTCAAAAATCCCTCGGCTTCAGCCCATTTGAACTCCTGTACGGACACCCCGTCCGGGGTCCCCTCAGCCTAATCAAAGAAGGTTGGGAGATGGCCCCCCAGAAATCTCCCCCTGATGTATACAAGTACCTCTTAACCCTCCGCAACCAGACCTGGCGGTTCAGGGAGATCGCCAAAGCCAACCTTGAAGCCAGTCAGGAAGACATGGAGAAATGGTATGATCAGCACGCCTCCTCTATCGAGTTCGAGCCGGGACAGCAGGTCTGGGTGATGTCTCCGGTCGAACCCTGTGCCCTACAGGACAAATGGTCCGGACCCTTCAAGGTGATCGAACGCAAGGGGCCCGTCACCTACTTAATCGACATGGAATCCGCCCAGAACCCCCTACGGGTCCTCCACGCCAACAGACTCAAGCCCCACTTTGTACGCTCAGAACTCAGCCTCCTGATGGCTACCGATAATGGGACGGAAGAAGACTCCGAGCCCCTTCCTGACCTGCTGAGGGCCCTCGAGCAGGATGGCTCAGTGGAAGGGGTCAGACTCTCCGAGGCCTTGTCCCCGGAGCAACGGCAAGACTGTCAAGCTCTCCTGTCCCAATTCGCAGCCTTGTTCTCGCTCACCCCCGGGGTCACCCCCTAGTGCCTTCACGATGTGGATACCGGGGACAGCCCCCCTATTCGACACAGGGCGTACCGCGTACCAGATCGGGTGCGCGCCTGCATCCAGACCGAGGTATCCAAGATGCTGGCCCTGGGAGTGATTGAACCCTCGGACAGCCCCTGGGCCAGCCCCATCGTCCTGGTCCCCAAAGCTGCCGCCCCGGGCGTGGCCCCTGAGCTCCGGTTCTGTGTGGACTACCGGGGACTGAATGCCGTTACCAGGCCCGACGCTCACCCTATCCCCCGAGCAGATGAACTAATTGACCGTATGGGGGCCGCCCGCTACCTGAGCATCTTCGATTTGACGGCGGGCTACTGGCAAATCGGCCTCACCCCCAGGGCCCAAGAACGATCCGCCTTCTCTACCCCGGATGGTCACTACCACTTCAGAGTGATGCCGTTCGGCATGAAAAACGCCCCAGCAACATTTCAACGACTCGTGAACCAGGTACTGGCGGGCCTTGAAGAATTCAGCGCCGCCTACCTGGACGACATCGCTGTGTACAGTCACCACTGGACCGACCACCTCCGCCACCTGCGGGAGGTTCTACACGCCCTCCGGCAGGCCGGGCTCACCATCAAAGCCAGCAAATGTCAGGTTGGCCAAGGGTCCGTGACGTACCTGGGACACCAAGTGGGAAACGGTCTGGTGGCCCCCCTCCAGCTCAAGATTGCTGCCATCCAGGCCTGGCAGCCCCCTACGACCCAAACCGAGGTCCGGGCCTTCCTAGGGCTCACCGGTTACTACCGACGGTTTGTGAAGGACTATGGCAGCATCGTGGGGCCCCTCACGGAGCTCACATCCAAAAAGAACCCCAAGACAGTCAACTGGACTCCGGACTGCCAGTCGGCCTTCGAGAGACTGAAGGCCGCTATGTGCACTGCCCCAGTGCTCCAGGCTCCCGACTACGGCCGGGAATTCATTGTACAGACGGACGCCTCTGATCATGGCGTGGGGGCCGTCCTCTCGAGGGAGTCGACCAACCAGTGGCATTCATCAGCCGACGCCTGCTGGCCCGGGAACAGCGCTGGAGCACCATCGAGAGGGAGGCCTTCGCCGTAGTATGGGCCCTCAAGAAGCTCCGGCCCTACCTCTTCGGCACCCCCTTTCGGGTCCAGACAGACCACCGACCCCTGCAATGGCTGATGCAGATGCGGGGGGAAAACCCGAAACTGTTGCGCTGGTCCATCTCCCTGCAGGGGATGGACTTCACTGTGGAGCATCGGCCAGGCCAGGACCACGCCAACGCAGACGGCCTGTCACGCTTCTTCCGCCTCGGTGAGGAGAGTACCCAAGAGGATGGCTGACTCTCCCTGCCTTCAGCTGGGGGAGACGCATGTTGGACAGGCCGCATGGCCGGGCCGCCTCCCCTCCCCTCCAACGGGGCCCGGACCCCGGCTCCCTCTGAATCCCCAGCAAGAGCCACCCCGACAACCCCCCAAGGCAACCCGCACCCCGTCCACAACGGGACTTCCGCTCCTGAAACCCGTCAGTATCGGCTGGCCCTGGCCCCATTAGCACCCTGGCCCCGGCCCAGCCGCCATCTTTGGAACCTACACCACGAGGCCGCGTGGCCACGGCTCGACCCCAACCCCGGGCCTGGCCAGGCCCCGACATCAAGGCACCAACCTCCACCCAGGAGGTAGAGAGACCACTTGGCCGATCAATAAACGAAGGAGTCGTCAACGGCTCCCCTCCGCCAGGTGTCGATCGCCCCCGGCCTCCCTGGGCGCTGGCTCCACCCCCCTGCTGGGTGTCTGGACTCCCTCAGCCCGGACCTCTCGACCTCCAAGCGCGAGGGTCCGGACATCAAAGAGGACCAGACCTATAACTGGGGCAGCTCCAGACCCGCAAGGCAGTTGTATCCTGGAGTCGAGAGACACCGAGACGAACTCATCCTTGACGGACTGCTGGCACTGCCGCAGCCCTGCCCTGTGATCCATCGCCTTGGCCTGCTGGCGCTGCCGCGGCCCTCTGCAACGTGAACCATCGCCTTGGCCTGCCGGCGCGACCACATCCCGACCGTGCAGCCTCCTAAGCTCGAGGATTGTGAGCTGCCCTCCTGCCACGACGGTACCGATCCGGTACCCAGACTGTCCCGCTACCCCTTTCCCCTACAGAGACTAGAAGTGAGAGGACCCTCGAGTCCTGGTTCCTCTGTATCGCTGATAACCTTGCCACAAGAACTATATATAAAGAGTGTTGATCTCATCCTTGTGTGGTGTCTATCCGTGGGGAGGGAAGTAACCTATCTGTACGATCGTCGGAGACGGCCCTCATCGGAGGCCTCTCCCCCAGTCCTCGGCCGACCCTCCGGGTCTCCGTCTAACATTTACATAGGGATTTGAAGGCGCGGGTCAGGATTGGAAATGATTGGGAGGTCTCTGGGGAGATCGCAATTGGTAGAGGGGTCATTAACAATTATACCACCAAGCACTTGAGTGCTTGGTGGATAATTGTTAATGTATAGTCATTATTGACATGTATTTGAGTAGTGGTAACCTACTCTCTCCACTTTGAGCACCAATCGGACTTGACCCTGTATCTACTTTTACTTATACACGCTGTGCGCTCCAGTATAACTGTTACCAGTATAGTACAATGGTAGAGGGGTCAGACAGGGATGCGTAATTGCCCCTCTTCTTTTTATCCTTTACATAAATGACTTACATAATACCCTGTCAAAACTGACAAATGATGTCCCAAAAATTAATGGTAACGTACTCCCTGCACTTTTATATGCAGACGATGCCAATATTATGGGTCGCACCCCTAATGCACTCCGCACTTTAGTTAAGGGATTTGTGGCCTTCATGGCAGATCTGGAGCTCCGCACCAATTTAAAAAAATCGTATATAATGAGTTGTGGTACTAAAAAACACTGCATCAACTCTATAACATCTGGCACTGAATCCCTATCACGCACAGGCACTTTTGTGTTCTCAGAAACAGGATCTTGGCAAGCTCATGCTGCTTAGTAGAAGCACATTTTCAAAAGCGATTAACTCCATCTTGTGCCTTCGACAGCCGAAACAGGCAGAGGTGGTTTTACCTTTAATGAAAATATACAAATCGCAGTGTATTTCGACAGCCACTTATGGCGCAAAAGTTTGGGGAATCATAAATTGCAGCTGGGTCCAAAGTGAAGGAAATAGATTCTGCAGAAAAACTTTGGGGGCTCAAATCTCTTCACCTTCCTACGTATGTCACAGGGAACTTAATTTGTTTTACATTGAAGATTTTATTCGGTCTCGCCCAGCCATAGTCTGGTTAAAAATTTGGCAGAACCCGGCTGAATCCTTGACTAGAGAAATCATCACTGATTGCCTTAAGTGTGACACGGATGGTTCTATACCATGGCTCTCTGCGGTCAGAAAAAGTTTAATCAGTGTGAACTTGGAACGTGTTTTCTCACATCCATTAGAAAATGAGGGCTTGACCAAAAGATCCCTCATGGGGGCACTATACAAACTATATAGTAAGTAAGGTGCCGCTCGTACTGAGGTTTTCCTGCGAGAACTTTGCCCTTTGCTACAGGAGTAGCCATACAGTTTCCCTGCCATTCTTGACTCCGGCGTGAGGAGGAAACCACCGGCGAGGCCGCAGAGGAGGTGAGAGGCGCGGCCCCGGGACTGCGAGGACCAGCATTCCATACCATCAGCTGTGTCCTCTTCCCGCGTGAGCCGCGCCCCCTCCCAGTGCCACGCCCCCACCAAAACGCTCTTCACCTCTCGCGGCCCCCGCTTCGCGGGAGCCGCTCGTACTGAGGTTTTCCTGCGAGAACTTTGCCCTTTGCTACAGGAGTAGCCATACAGTTTCCCTGCCATTCTTGACTCCGGCGTGAGGAGGAAACCACCGGCGAGGCTGCAGAGGAGGTGAGAGGCGTGGCCCCGGGACTGCGAGGACCAGCATTCCATACCATCAGCTGTGTCCTCTTCCCGCGTGAGCCACGCCCCCTTCCAGTGCCACGCCCCCACCAAAACGCTCTTCACCTCTCGCCGCCCCCGCTTCGCGGGTGTCGCTCGTACTGAGGTTTTCCTGCAAGAACTTTGCCCTTTGCTACAGGAGTAGCCATACAGTTTCCCTGCCATTCTTGACTCCGGCGTGAGGAGGAAACCACCGGCGAGGCCGCAGAGGAGGTGAGAGGCGCGGCCCCGGGACTGCGAGGACCAGCATTCCATACCATCAGCTGTGTCCTCTTCCCGCGTGAGCCGCGCCCCCTCCCAGTGCCACGCCCCCACCAAAACACTCTTCACCTCTCGCGGCCCCCGCTTCGCGGGAGCCGCTCGTACTGAGGTTTTCCTGCGAGAACTTTGCCCTTTGCTACAGGAGTAGCCATACAGTTTCCCTGCCATTCTTGACTCCGGCGTGAGGAGGAAACCACCGGCGAGGACGCAGAGGAGGTGAGAGGCGCGGCCCCGGGACTGCGAGGACCAGCATTCCATACCATCAGCTGTGTCCTCTTCCCGCGTGAGCTGCGCCCCCTCCCAGTACCACGCCCCCTCTTATCTAAAAGGAACTTAAGCAATTCCACTAACGCGCAACGCGGGATGCGCGCGGGTCGTAGCCCGGGGCGAAGCCCGGGCAAAGGGCGGGCCCGTTTAAGCCCGTTCAAGCCTGTGCAAGTCTGGTCTGGGCCTACTTTTTTTCTTTTCTTTTTGTTTTTCGATATCACTTCCATATCTTGATAGCTGTTCTTCAGTTATTTCCTTCATTTCCACCTGCAAACGTGCTACTATAGCGATACCATGTCCACAAGGGCTAGCAGGAGCAAGACGGCTCAGGGCTTGGGCCAGGTCACCGGTCCAATTGATCAATTCATCACCAAAGCAAATGATGCAATCAACCAGGGGATTGTACTTCTAGAAAGACGCGTTTCGCAGGACCTTGCTGCGGCGCGAAGATCCTCAATGGGCCTTTTGGCTCTAGCTACAACACCTATTCAGTCAGGAACAAATGCCCCATTATTGCATGAAGCTCGTGTAGACATACATACCATTCCAATGAGTGTTGATTTATCTGCCACCTGTCTCTCTCTGGGCGAAGTCACCATGGAAGACCTGGAGAAAACACCAATCATGGTGATAAGCCCCACTCAAATGGTCCCGCAAACTTTGGTAGATCCCCCGATTATAACCGACAAGGGGACAAGGGAGGGAGCAATCCCTAAACAAAATGGCATCAGGCCAACAGATAAAAATAAAAATAAAAATAAACATCACTCCCCCCCAAAGCATAAAAGATCTAGAAAATCTCTCCGTACCTCTCCAAAAAATAATTCTACAAACTCCCTACCTGCAAATATGGACGAACTCTCTGCAGCAGCTGCATTTTCGGACGCTGTCGAGAGGGGGTCTGCTGCTGGTAATAAAAACCACTTTGAACTAAACGCGCAAGTGTTAGCCACTATTAAGGATCTTATAAAGTCCCAATTAATACCAATTGAACGATCCTTAATCAACATCGAGAAACAAATCGCCAGGCTTATTAACCTTTCAAGTCATCAAAAACCTACTAGCAGCACTCTAGCTCCTATAGCCCCCACTAAAGTAAACATCACCAAGGCAGCTACCGCACAGAAATCTGTACCTTCACCATTAACATTAAAAACTCCCACGATCCCTACCAACTTGCAAGAGAATCCAAAAGAGACCAAGGATACTACTCAGCAAGCACAGGGGAAGAGGGGAATACCCGCTGATCTTCAAAAAACCAAACCCAAGCCTTTCCCCCCCAAAACCCTAGATCTCCAGCAGGGTGGAGACACAGCTAAAAAACCAGTAAGACCTAAGAGGCCTATCCACCTCCCCCCAGAGGCAAGCCCCTATACTGTGATCCTCACGGGGGTCCCAGAATTAGAGGAAAACCTGAGAGAATCCAACTGGTCTTTAACGAACAAAGTTTTGCAATGGCTTAACATCAATAGACCCCTTCCCCCAAACTGTAACAGTAGATTCTCCATGGTACGTAGGGTCCCATGGATCGGAGACACAAGAAAAAGAACACAGGGGGACTGCATCATCATTAACTTTGATGATCCAGAAACAGTGAGATATATATGTTCTTGGACAACCTTGGAGAAAAAGGGAGGAATAGATGCTAATCGTCTGTCCTTTTTTTACCCTCCGAGGTATTCCTATGAACAAGAACATCCTTTTAGTTGGAATCAATCCCCTGGGTGGAGCTGGTCCCAAGTAGATACACGCAGTAGAAGAAGGGAATGGGAACCTTACCCTTGGAATCCTAGAAGAGAGCAACCTTATATAGAGGGTTGGAGAGGGGCACCGACCAGTAACCACTTTTCAGTTCTAGAAATGGTATATTGACCATCAAGTAACCAAACATCTTCTAAGAACGAGACAAAAACTATTCTGCCATCTGTAAGCCCAGTGTTATCCCTAAGTCAAGCTAGCGAACCTTCTGCGGAATGTTCCACTGTGGGCTTTCCTAACATGTCCATTTCTGGGTGCATGAATGTTCTACCTGATGGATCCTCAGCCCTCCCTCCGATCTCAGTCCCGGGTCAAACTCACGCCAATTCTCCATCGAACCTTTTTGATCCAAATCAAAACATGTCCCTTTTAACGTGGAACATCGCTGGTCTCTCAAAAAAAGCCAGTGAACCACACTTCCTGAATTTTATAAACACCTTTGATATAATAGCGCTGCAGGAATGTTGGGATCTGACACCCAACAATCTAGATGGCATCAGCACACACTTTACCCCAGCCATTCAGTCCAGTAAAGGCAGACCTTCGGGAGGTCTTTGTTCATATGTCTCAAATACGCTCAATGTATCTCTAGAAAGTGTAGAGCTCTCTTCATCTGATCCTAGCATCAACAAAATTGGCCTCTCCCTACAGGCTTTTCGACTGACCGGGAAAGAGGTTGTTAATTCCCTCATTATTAATTTATATAACAACGTATTGAGGGATGACCAACTCCAATTTACAGAGCATTTGAGTAAACTTTTAAAGAAGGGAATGGGAGGGGTCGGACTGGATAGACGTATAGTGATTCTAGGAGACTTTAACTGTCATCTATGTCCACACAGCGGAACAAGGGTCTGTGATTTAAGAGCCCCCAATGGCGACTACATCACCCATTTCGAGCACACAACTGTTGGTAATCAACTGAACAACCTACTACACGAGTGGGATTTGGGCTTTTTTAACGATCTAACTGTGCCCTCGACTGACTTTTTACCTACATTTCACGGAAGGGGGTCGTTCACGACAATAGACTTCATCCTGATGTCCAATAGTCACCATGGCGACGCCCTAGAAGCTAGGAGAGAAGACATAGTTATGAGCGACCACTATCCGATTAGTGCCAAAATATACACTCCCTCCAGCGGGATTAAACCCGGGGGCATAACAGAAAATCTTTATTCACATTCCATATCTTTATCATCGAGAAACGGATACACCATAAAATGGGCTAAAGTTGACACAATTAAGTTCCTGGAAAAACTGATAATATCTGACCCTGATCTATTTCAGATTTGTCTTGAACACCCTCCTAATGCACGAGCAATTATACTTGCCTTTGACCAAATTGCAATACAAATTAGGAAAAATCTAACCAGAAAATATAAAGAAAGCACTGTGACCAAGAGCCCAGGCTGGTTTGACCACGAATGTTCAAAAACACATAACATCCTAAAGGTTACACTTTAAAAAATCTCCCAAAAATTTATTGGAAATAAGATCTGCTCGTGTTGCTTACCGACAGGCAATTAAAAACAGGAAAAGGGAACTGAAAAATGCCGCCTGGGAGGCATTGATAAAAGCAAGCACCCTAAGGGACAATACGGCCTTTTGGAGGGAGGTCAACGCCCCCTTTTTTAAGGCCAGGACGTCTGACCTCATAGAAATCGCCATCACGGAGGAAGCCTGGACAAACTATTTCACTGAACTGTATAAACTAGATGAGCAGATTGAACCACCCAGCCTTGAATTATTGCCAGTGGAGAGAAATGACTCATACAGAAGTCAGACAGAGTCCTTCCCACTTCTCACCCATTTTAACTATCCAGATGTGGAATTGGCCATACTTGAAAGCTCCAATGCTAAAGCTCCAGGTCCGGACGGAATTCCCATTGACTTATTCAAAGACAATATTCAACTCTGGGCTCCAATCATCACAAACGTTCTTAATTCTTATGCTCTCAAAGGTTTCCCTGTCACATGGCAAGAAGCAATAATAATACCTATCTTTAAAAAAGGTGAAAGAATGGACCCAAAATGCTATAGACCGATTTCTTTACTGGACTCTATGATGAAGGTGGCTGGGAGAGTCTTGTTGAACCAACTACAAGCATGGGCCCAGGAAAATGACGTTTTGTCCAAATTTCAATATGGTTTTGTTTCTGGCCTTGGGACAGTGGAGCAATGCCTTAATTTAGCCCTGATCACTGACAAATACCTAATGGCGAAGAAGAGCAATATATATATGACCTTTGTAGACTTAAGCTCTGCTTTTGACTGTCTTAACCATAGCATACTTTGGTCTACCCTAACAGACTTGGGAGTCGATTCAAATATACTTGCCTTCATAATGGAACTGTATCGAGGGGCCAAGGTTCGGTATGGAAAGGACGGAACCTGTACACAAAAATTTCCCATCAGAAAGGGGGTCAGGCAGGGCTGCATCCTCGCCCCCTTTCTTTTTAATCTTTATATTAATAGTGTTGCTGATTGTCTGGCGAAATTGGACGTCGACTATCCTAAAATAAATGGCCATGTAGTCCCAATCCTTTTATATGCGGACGACGCTGTCATTATGTCTAGGACCCAACTAGGTCTACAAAAAGCGTTGTCAGCCTTTTCTACATTCATGGGCTCGAGAGGCCTTAAGATTAATGTGAGCAAAACCTTCACTATGTGTTGCAGTAACAAAAAGAATATCTCATGTAACACCTTTATAAATGCAACAAAGATAAGCCTTACGAAAACTTTTAGTTACCTGGGTGTATTTTTTAATAACAAAGGGTCATGGAACACAGCCATTCATACTCGCAACCTGGCTTTCATCAGACAAATTGGAGCCTTAAAGAAATTTGCAGCAAAACTAGGTGGGAAACCGGTTGGGATTTTGCTGGACATTTATGCAGCTAAATGCGTTTCCACAGCAACATATGGTGCTGGAATCTGGGGCGTGGCGGACTGTCGTGAGATGCAAACCAGCGAGAACGCATTCCTGAGATATCTGCTGGCGGTCCCTCGTTCCATTTCTACCACAGTCTGCCACAACGAGCTTGCCCGGGTTCATATTTCTGACATAATTAAGTCCACACCAATCCTGCTATGGCACAAAATATGGTCCTCAGAAAAGACAGTCCTCAATCGAGATGTGATCAAGGACTGTATGGCTTTAACAGACTCAAGGAAAATGCCCTGGCTTGTCTATGTTAAGAAATTTTTAACATCACTGGGTCTAGCTGATTTGTATGATAATCCTACTTCGTGTCTAACAATCTCGAAAAAGGACCTTAAGGCCCGTTGTCTAGGCCTGCTCGAGGACAGGCGTTCGTACCTTGAAGGTAATAAATCAACGATTGTCCACCATAATCTTTTACTCCACTGTGCAGGTATTCCCCTTTATCTTTCACCGACTCTTTCGATTTACACGAGAATGCTGTTAACAAGGATGAGGACGGACTGTTTATACTGTCTGTTAACATTTCCCACCATAAATGATTGGTCTGGTGACTTGGTGGTTTGTCCTTGCGACAATGTTTCTAAGCAGTCCAACATACATGTCGTTTTGTTCTGCAAATTTTATGACTGGGGAAGAAAGAAACATCTACTCCCACTCCTGAAGTTATGGGGTCTAAGACAATGCAGGCCAGCCTTACTCAAACTATACATGCTTGAGGATGAACTCCCGATTACTGCAGCTGCCAGTTTCTTGAAATTTGCAGTAAGGTGTAGAGCGTCCATGAACTGATTTATCTCTGATAAGTTACTTCTGATCAGTATAAAGACTCTCGTAACTTATCCTTTTTATGTTTTACACCTGCGTTTTGAACTCTATTTTATACTGTATTAAATTGTGCTTTTATGATTTTTTTGTGCGAAAATCGAATAAAGCTATTCTTTGAATCTATATAGTAAGGAAACACACGCCACAGAGTCCACTAAGCCCTCAGTAGTTAGGTACCTGGCCCTCAGGGAGGCACCCGTCCCTCAAAACCCAATGCTACCAAAATACCTTCTGAGTAGCTTTTGGCGCTGGAAGAGGGGTTTACTCTTCCGCCTTAGAGATGGTTCAATAAAATACTCACTTTGCTTCCCTCTTGGTTTTAGCAAAAATCTTGGGCAGATGCCTTGTCCGTGTGGCACTGGAAGTAACCAAACAGTGGTACACTTTTTACTGTTTTGCAATTATTATGGTAAATGGACTGCTAGCGTGTTCGGACCCCTGAGGCGGAAGCCGGGGGTGTATTGTATTGTTTTTAGCTGTGTGCATTATAAATTTGGTTAAAACTTGTGTTACCTTAAAAACTTTTAATAACTCTCACCACTCGAGTCAGTTTCTGCCGCATTCGTTCCCGCCCCCAGCGCAGCAGATTGAGTGTTGACGCTGTGGAGGCAGGGCTCTAGGACGCCATATTGGGGGGATTAAGGCTTGCGCTCGAGCTGTTGGACGCCTCCCGCCCGCCCAGGTATAAAATCTGCACAAAGGCGCGAGCGCGCTGACTGCTAGCGTGTTCGGACCCCTGAGGCGGAAGCCGGGGGTGTATTGTATTGTTTTTAGCTGTGTGCATTATACATTTGGTTAAAACTTGTGTTACCTTAAAAACTTTTAATAACTCTCACCACTCGAGTCAGTTTCTGCCGCATTCATTCCCGTCCCCAGCGCAGCAGATTGAGTGTTGACGCTGTGGGAGGCAGGGCTCTAGGACGCCATATTGGGGGAATTAAGGGTTGCGCTCGAGCTGTTGGACGCCTCCCGCCCGCCCAGGTATAAAATCTGCACAAAGGCGCGAGCGCGCTGACTGCTAGCGTGTTCGGACCCCTGAGGCGGAAGACGGGGGTGTATTGTATTGTTTTTAGCTGTGTGCATTATAAATTTGGTTAAAACTTGTGTTACCTTAAAAACTTTTAATAACTCTCACCACTCGAGTCAGTTTCTGCCGCATTCGTTCCCGCCCCCAGCGCAGCAGATTGAGTGTTGACGCTGTGGGAGGCAGGGCTCTAGGACGCCATATTGGGGGGATTAAGGGTTGCGCTCGAGCTGTTGGACGCCTCCCACCCGCCTCTAGACTGAATAAAAAGATGTTGTCATCCCGTCCGCGCAGCGGGCGCGCCGACGGCACGCCGAAGGCGCGCCAAAGGAAAGCCCGTCTGCGCCCGTCCGCGACTGTACGGGACCAGGGGCCACAACCCCTGCTCCTTTTCCAGGTTATCTAGGGGGATACAGCTCCAGCGAGCTGCTTAGCCTGCGACCTCCAGCAATGGCAATTTGCAACCATTCTTATCACCCTCTAAACTTGCCCCCACAATGTCAGCACTGTAACTCCTATCTCAAAGTCTTCCCACTACTAAGACCCAGCCTACCTTTAGGATGTTTCTTCTTAATTGTAGGTCCTTACCTAAACAGCAAACAGAATTATCCTAGCTATTTGACGAGCTTAACCCGGATATATTCTTTCTCACTGAGACATGGTTAACACCGTCCTCGGAGCCCGATATAATACAAGCACTGCCACAGGGATATCAAATAGCAAGGACAGACCGCCTATCTTGGAAAGGCGGCGGATTAGCAATAATATTCAAAGATCATTATTCCTGCCGTTGCTCCCCCAGCCCTTTTTTGGACTGTGAAAATAAATCATTCAGTTTGGAGCTCTCGCCAAACATTAGCTTCTCTGGAGCACTGATCTACCGCCCCCCAGGATCGGTTAGACAGTTCCTACATTCTTTGCCCTCAGTAGTCGCAGACCTTGCTGCCACCTTTGCTAATTTTACACTGTTGGGCGACCTAAATATGCATTTTGATGATATTGGGGACTATACGGCCAAGAGCTAATCGCCAATCTGTCCACATTACAGTTATCTCAGCTTGTCTTACTACCCACACATACTAAAGAGCATTTGCTGGATCCTGTATTTAGTAACTGCCCTGATTTGAAGGCAGACCTCCCCATTGCGCTCCCGTGGACGGACCACTGGTTAGTCCCTTTAACTTGGAATACTCATAAACCCCCTGCCCTGATGCCAGGACTACGGGACGCACGAAATTGGTCCAAACTCTCATTAGATAAGTGGGCCGACGAGCTACAAGCCACAACACCATCTATTAACGTAGATCCCTTGGTAGCTAATGCTGAATTCAACAACTGGATAACCAAAGCACTGAATATCATTCTCCCAGTTAAGACAACCCGGGCAAAGAGATCTAGGACCTCGGCCCCCTGGTATTCTGAGGAGCTCAGGGATATTAAACGCAAGTGCAAAAGGCTGGAGAGGAAATGGCGACTGGGTTATACTGACCCAGATAAAACCCCGTACAGAAAATCCATCAGGGATTACAAGAAGGAAATAAGGAAAGCACAAGCCCTGTACTATACTCAAAAGATTTCCGAAGCCAGCTTTAACTTGAAGGAGATCTATCGGATTGTAAAAAGCCTCACTAAACTTCCCCAGCCCCCCGTAAATAGTGAGGACTTACAAGCCCGATGTAATGATCTAGCGGACTTTTTTTATAACAAAGTGGATCTCATCTACTCATCCTTTTCAACCATCATTCCTAACACTTCAGTAGACATCCGGGCGTATTCCAAGCAGGATACAACAGGCAATTTGTCACCTGTGTTGGATGAGTTCCCTTTGCTACATTCAGACCTAGTGGCAATCTTAATGGCGCAGGTCAAATCGGGCTCTCCCAGTGATCCTGCTCCCCCGAGCTCTTTAAAGGTTGTTAGCCACACTATCCTTCCTGTTATGTTGGAGGTACTTAATGCCTCAATCTCCACTAACACGGTTCCACCAGCATGGAAAGAGGCTAGGGTGAGGGCGCTCGTGAAGAAACCCAACATGGACATTAACAACTTCAGTAACTACCGCCCCATTTCCCTGCTCCCTTGGGTCAGCAAGATACTAGAGAAATTCATCAACAGTCTTCTGACTAATTTTCTAGAAAATAATCAGTTGCTTGACCCATCACAAACGGGTTTTCGCCCCAAACATGGGACGGAATCTGCCTTGCTGGCAGTTCTGGAGGAAACTAGAGGTATCTTAGATTGGGGAGGATCGGTGGCAGTCATCCTTCTCGATCTGAGTGCCGCTTTTGACACTGTAAATCATGAAATCTTATTGCAGCGTCTCTATGACATCGGGATTCAGGGAGGAGCGTTGAAATGGCTCAGGTCATTCCTCAGCGATAGAACCTTTCAGGTCTTTGAGGGAAATACCATCTCCACTAGCAGACCTTTGGGCTGTGGAGTCCCGACGTTGTTTTGTCTATATGAGGCCGCTGGGGGGATCGTCCGTCCATATGGTATTAAGATCGTTACCTATGCGGACGATACCCAGCTGGTGGTCTCTCTGATGCGGGCCGAGGGCTCTGCGGCCATGGTGTATCTGGCGGGTTGCCTGAGTGAAGTGAACAGCTGGATGACCCTGTCTTGTCTCAAACTTAATGGGGACAAGACAGAGGTCATGCTGTTGGGACGCTCGGTTCCATCTCCGGTGGGCCCGATTTGGCCACCCTGTCTGGGCTCCCCCCCAGCTCCCAAGAATGCCATTAAGAGTTTGGGCATTTGGCTGGATAGGTCCCTAACGCTAGACTTCCAGGCTGTCAAGCTATCTGCCACCAGTTTTGGCCTTCTTAGAATGTTAAGGAGGATTGTTCCCCTGTTACCATTCAAATCCAAACAAACTGTCGTACAGGGATTGATCCACTCTAGGCTGGACTTCGGAAACGCACTCTATCTTGGAGCCCCTGGCTTCACACTGCGGAAATTACAAGTGATTCAAAACTGTGCGGCCCGAACCCTACTTCATATTCCCCGTAGGCTCTCAGCCAAACCTGGCCTAATAACACGGCACTGGCTACCTGTTAGGGACAGGATTAGTTTCAAGTCGCTCTGTATTGCCCATCAGTCATTCTGGGAAACTGGCCCAGCAATCAATCGTCCCTTAATCACCCCCTACCTCCCCAGCAGACAGCCACGTTCCGCCAATGCGTTTCTTGCTGTCGTGCCTAAGGTCAAACGGACCAGATCGGGAGGCCGTTATTTCACCTTGAATGTAGCCAGGCTGTGGAACACTTTACACCTCCACTTAAGGTCCAATTCAGACCTAACTTCCTTCAGGAAACAATTGAAAACTTTTTTGTTCAATAAATAGGCCCTTCTCAACTTCTGTGTCATTCGCCCAACTGTAAGAACACCTTCTCAGTCACAGCGCTTGGACGCCTCCGGGCAGCTATTCGCGCTTTACAAAACGCATTTTCATTTAATTTAATTTCAAATATACAAAACAATATCTGATTCTGTATTTTAAGGAAGTAAGCGTTACAGATCACAAAACAGCTTATCTTGAAATTTTACGATTGGGTAGTGTGGATCTGATTTTTCGAGTAAGCTTGCTTTTATCTGCGGCAGTACGTTCACGTGCCTCCATGGGTGACCTATAACGTGCTAAACACACTTAATAATGGTCGGGTGAATTTAGCAATTATTATTTCCTCATCTGAGCATTATTAAGGCCGCTCCGTTTAGGTCTGGAGGCGCAAGTAAAATAACTATTACGCACTATGTTACGGTTATTGTTTACAATTACATTGCACTTTATTGTATCTGATGCTGCTGCTGATATTTATATTTATACTTAACCTTATACCTACTATGTGGTCAACATTGTTTACACTTTCGCACCTTATTATATAATGATGTCTTGGAATGCCCGTCCAACTGTTTTTAAAATGTCATTCTATGACATTGTTCATTTTTATTGTGTCTTTCTATACAATGTTTACTGTGGAAATTTCTGTTCGACTGTGATTGAATTGTGCTTTTATGGATTTCTTTTATCCGAATAAAGATTTAATTAATTAATTGAGTTGTTAGAACTGAGTCAGTCACAGACTTGAAGACCTTGTCTAGTGGTACAATATCTGGCTATTGTGTTCCCATACCCAACACCAAACCCATTGTCTGCCCCTTTGCTTTAGTGGAATGCAGTGCTAAGAGCCATATTTACAAGGTGGGCCAAGCCATGCTAAGTTGCACAGTGTCAAATTGTATCCATTTTCATTAGGCTTACTGGCAGAACACACAATAAACACTGTCATCGTTGGCTTTATGGCAATTGTTAACATACATCCAAGTATAGGAGGACAATGGTAGATTGAAGTCTCAGAGTCTGATGTGCTTGTGAGATGTAAAAATAAAACGACTTGCAGTCTCTGACATGTAAGTGAGGTAGGCTTGGTGTTTTCTGACACTCAGTTGTGACTAGGTTGTTAAGCAATGTCTGATGTGACTGCACCTCTCAAATTTAGTCACAAGAGAAGCACCTATTGTTCCCAGATTGTCTCTCAGTACCCATACCTGCATTGAGCATTTGTTGTGTGTTATTAAGGTACTTCACCCCCTTCCTCTAGGCAACATGATCTGACACGTGAAAATATTGCTATATGTTGCCTGTAGTTGAGATAAATAACAAACGTGGTACTTTTGCCACATGATGACTGATCAATACTCCTATTTCTTGTGCTCCATCTGGGTGGCCAATATTCACACAAAGTGACATGGATGCCTTCCAGAACACCCACGCCACTGGTGAGTGCCTTAGTGTATGTATGTTGAATCAACGAATGAGTGTTTGTGATGACTGGTCCGGCCTGTTGATGATCCCACTCTGAGTGTGCCTGACATGGATATCACCTGAGGAGGCACATTAATGTGAAGGTGTAGTAGCATTGAAATTCTGCAAAATATGGTGCACTGCATTCCAACATTTCCTGAATGTAGGGATGGTCTGTTTGTGCAATGCTACGGGCCCACCCAGGCCTTTTATGAGACATGTGCCATCTTAAGTTGCCAGCGCCAAACCAGGCACCATGGCATTATGGACCAATGGAGCCTGCATTCGTGCTAGGCAGCCAAAGATGGCACTGGTGTTTGTGAAAACACAGGTGCGCCTCTTATTTTTGCACAGTCCTTGCTTCCATGCATTTCCCACTTGTTGGAGCTGATTGTCTGATAAATTTCCATTGCACCGTGCTACAACAATCTTCTCACAGGACGTCCCTACACATTTTAGCACACTGATCTACAGTACTATGGTACCGATTAGGTCCACCCTTCTACTTAGCAATTGATGCTGTGACCTGATGGTGCAGCTACAAACCTTGATACTGTGTGAGGTAGATGCACCATGTACCAAAAATTGACGTACTGTTGTGAAGTCAACAGCAACATATAATGTCTAAATTCCAAACAGTTCAATTTGCAGCACACATAGTAACAGCAATATCCCATAAAATAATGTTTATGTGCACGGAGGATCACCTTCCTGTACATAAACAGTTATTACCTCTACACAGACACCCTTACACTTGGGTGCAAGGGTGCCTGTGTTGATGCAAGGTAACTTAGATACCCACAGGTTTCCTATATCTACATTATCACTACACCTATAAACCTATCAGTAACCCCTATGGCAGGCCTTATCAATCCTGAAGGCGGGGTGCTGGGTTTTGTGTGAGAGGGTGCCCATGCAAGAGCAGAGCCCCTCTGCAGCCTTCGGAATCAATCCTCCGGGGTTGTTAATGATGCAGCCTATACCATATACTTTTAAGTGCATTATGACCTCGCTCTAAATGCTAACTTTAAAACGCCTGCACAGAACCATGTTGTATTTGGTATCAAACACCTTGGAATCATACCTCCACACCAGTAACTGGTGTGGAAGGTATGATTCTCCCATGGTAGAACCACTAGTGTGGGGCACCGGGCTACCCGGAAGCAGGTTTCCTTAAGCCTGACATCACAAAATGGATGTTGCAGCCACAGACATGAGTCTGCCCTCCTGCTGCTGGACGAAATTCCAGCAGGGGAGGCCTGGACAATAGGTTTCCTGTCACAGGGAGGTGTATCACCTCCCAGATAGGCTTTAGTGTATTGGGGCTGGGTTGGTGCACTCCAAGAGTGCTTTGAGTCAGCACTGCGGGCACATTTGATAGGGACGGAGATTTCATTCTCTTTGATCTATCTGTTTAATTCTTTCAGTAGGGTGCTTGGATAGGCTTTTCCTTCAATGTCCAAGAGGGCACTCAATCTATAATTTTTTGGATCTGTATTATCTCCCCTCTTGAATATTGGATGTAGAAATGACCCACGCCATGATTCGGCACATTAGCTTGTAAACGACATTCAATAAACAGATTGGATAAAATGTTTCCCCAATATTCTCTCAAAATTGCTCCTGGAAGACCGTTCGGCCCGGTTGCGCCGTCTTTTCTATAACTTTTTCAATGGCGGTGCAGTCTTGTTCTTTGACTATTATTTCCATTACAGCCTCCGCATCTATATTTGTACACCATGGACACTGTCCAAAATGGCTTAAATGAGTTGGACGCTACCAATGCTCAATTATCCTATTTAAGCTATGAATAGTCTACTGCACAAAAAACATGTATATTATGGCACCACATGTTCAACTGTTACATCTTGCTGCATTTGTGTTTATACATTACAAGGTGCCGAACATAGTGTATAAGACTTTTTCTATCTTGTAGTTGGCCTTTATTTCACAATCTGCATGACAAACAGAACCGTTTTAATGTTTCCTATATAGTGTCCTACGTTTTTCTTAAGAGTCACTTTAAGGCAACATATGGCCTGGTGCTCCCCCAAGTCCCCTTTTTTAACTTTGTTACCTACGGCCAGCCCTTGCCCAGATCTGGTCTCCCTTCCTCCTTCAAGGCAAGTATTGAGACCACACCAATTTTGGGGATTTTGGATTAGGGGGGTGTAACCCCCCCCCGGCCGTATTTATTACAAAATTAAAAAACATTTATTAACATTATTTACAATTACGCAGAAAGGCCAGATACATTGTTAGACCAATGATGTCACATGGCTAACCTTAACTCTAATACACATGACACTCCTACTGTAAATCTAACAATGCATATATACAATTTATGCATGTCTCCTCTAGAGCCTACAGCAAGGTCAATGACTGGCAGCCTCCTGATCTCAGCAAATTACTAGAAATTACTCCACCGGAGTCGGCTTGAGCAGGGGGTACAGCTTATCAAATGGATACATTCCCCCGGGCCCCCCCTACGCCCTGTGCCTTAAACTCCATAACGGGGGCTGTAGAAATTCTGCATACTTGCGCCCTGAGGCGCATGCGCGTGGGGGGTGGCCACAGGCCCACTGGGAAGAATGCCTTCCCCGGCCCCCGCACCCCGACAGGCTACCTAGCGGCTGTCACTACCCCTGGAGTTACCTGTTTGACCGCTAAGGACCGAAGACTATGCTTACCAATCATGACCTTACCGCCTGACCGGAGACACACAACTAAATACGACATTATTACCTGATATCAAATAACATGTACTGACATTTAATCAACATTACACACTTCAATTAGATAACTGTATTAACCAATCCTGTTCTTGACAAGCTTATAAATATTGACATTTTTATTATACATTCACCAAAACATCGCATTTACATTGACTATCTCCTGAGATTCCTGTAATAAAGTAAAAGAACAAAGCAAACATATCAAATTTACATTACTTCTATCTCCTGAGATACCTGCAATAACATTTAAAAGAGCATAGCAAATACATTACTGACAGGCATCATTAACAGGTACCTACTCATCAAGCTTACATTAATGCTATCACCCGAGATACCTGTAACGAAAAACTTTTTTTGAGAAACATCAAAAATACATTTTTAACCAACGCATTTAAATTACCTGCCTTAGGGGATGGTGGGAGGGGAAAAAAAATTACGGGCCACTAGTGGCCCGGGTGCTCTGCCCGTGGGGAGCGTAAGAACAAGAGACTGTTCTACTCCCCACACCCCCTTTTAACAGGGGGGGCACTGGCCAGTCTAAACTGGTCTGACCCCGCTGTTGGGTGTCCGTGTGAACCGGAAGCACTTAAAGTGCTTCCAGTTCACGCCCTGCCGTAACCTGCCTTCTGGATGATAATGGGGAAGTTGGGAGTTCTCCCACCTCATCCTTTCCCCCGGGGACAGGTTCGACCGCCATAAGGGCAGCCCGCGCTATTTTAGCACTCGGCCTGGTCCATATGGCCTGGTACTCCCCCAAGTGCCCTTTTTTAACTTTGTTACCTACGGCCAGTCCTTGCCCGGATGGGGTCTCCCTCCCTCCTTCAAGGCAAGTATTGAGACCACACCAATTTTTGGATTAGGGGGGTGTAACCACCCCCGGCCATATTTATTACAAAATTAAAAAACATTTATTAACATTATTTACAATTACGCAGAAAGGCCAGATACATTGTTAGGCCGATGATGTCACATGGCTAACCTTAATTCTAATACACATGACACTCCCACTGTAAATCTAACAATGCATAAATACACTTTCTGCGTGTTCCCTCCAGAGCCTATGTTAAGGTCAATGACTGGCAACCTCCTGATCCCAGCAAACTACGAGAAATTACTCCGCCGGAGTCGGCTTGCACAGGGGGTACAGCTTATCGGACGGATACTTTCCCCCGGCCCCCCCTACGCCCTGTGCCTTAAACTCCATAACGGGGGCTGCAAAGATTCTGCATACTTGTGCGGGGGTGGCCACTGGGAAGAATGCCTCCCCCGGCCCCCGCACCCTGACAGACTACCTACCGGCTGTCACTGCCCAAGGAGTTACATGTTTGACCACTAAGGACCGAAGACTATGCTTACCAATCATGACCTTACCGCCACAGGACAGCATAGCTGCCCGACTAACTGTCCTCCCCCTCAGCCCCCTAGGAAGGTCATGCCCTGTAATTCGCCTGCCCCTGGACTCGAACAACCATTCGTCCCAGGCGAACCGGGTCGTTACCCCCTATGTTCTCATTTCCAACCTACGCACCATGGCCTCGGAGAAACTGCAAGCGAACATAAAAATAGCCCATCCGTCACTGTATTGCCCTACTACCAGGCTAAAAACCTACACTACCGTACACGATACTATGTAGCAGTGTACTGCTGCAAACTTCTCCCCTGAGTCACAGGGTCAAGAAGCTTGCACTTCATGTGAAACAGAACCAATGGGTTAAAGCATGTGCAGTTGCCCATAGCAGTTACAGCACAGATGGTTAGTGCTCCTAGCCTTTGGATGAGGGATGTGATTTGTATACCAGGCCAATTGCCTACCTTGTGAGACTGCACCCCTCTTGTTCCGCCCTCACCCTCAGCCCAGTCTGCATAGGTATGATACTGTGTTCCACCACGTACGAGTCAGATGTGCAACAAGGTGTACAAAAACCAGGGTACTTAGGTATTGAATGCTACGACCTAGGCATCTAATGCCAGAATGTGCCCAAGCACATGCAACGTGACACAAACACGGAAAACCACTGTCTAAAAGTTCGGGCACCGGGCGCTGTGTTGCAAAATACTTTAATAGTATAAGTGTATGAGCACAAAAGGGGTGACGGATCCCAGGCATTTAAAGCTTAATTGTACAAGCACAGAAGGTGCACAGGTACCGTGTGATAACAACACGGACATTCCAATGCCCACACGGGGCCACAATCCTGTGTGAAATAATACATAACTCCTCAGAAGTGTATGACCATAAGGGTGCATAGGTACTGTGTGACATAACCCGCTTCCAATGTATACGTGTACCTGTGATGGGTGCATAGATTCTATTTGCAAAAGACCTCTCATTCATATTTCTAACCGCCCCCGCATGCCTATGGCTATTTTGATGACAGAGTCCTACTTCCTAATTGTAGTAGCATCCGCGTGCCTACTGCCTTCCTGAAGGTGTGAAAACGAAGCCTACGTTGTAACAAGCAGGGATGTGTTCGCACTCGCAAGGCATTGTTTGTGTAACTACAAAATTAACGGGTAGTTGCTGGCTGAGCTGAAACTGGGCTTTTCAACCTTTACTTTGACATCAGACTTTCACTTCTGACCGCTTTAGCTTAGCCTTTGTTGCCACTGACAGCTCCTGAGGCGGAAGCCGGGAGACTCTAGCACTCAAAATGTAAGCACTGTGATTTAAAACTGTTTTTACCTTTTATGATTCTTCTTGCCCAGAGCACTCCCCCTCCTAATTTCGCCGTCTCAGCACTGCGCAGCCGACATTAACGCTGCCGCGGGGTTCTGCAAAGTTTCTGCCACCATTTCCAAGGGAAGTGAGGCCACGCCCACACTCCTGAGGCCACGCCCCCTTCTCACCCCTTTAAAAATGTGCCTCAACCGGACGCGCAGCGGACGCGCTCAGCGGGCGCGCCAAAGGTAAGCCCGTCTGGGCCCGTCCGGGCCCAGCCGGCCCTAGGCCCAGAACCTATGCCCCATTCTGCAGGGGTTTGCTATAGTTATACTCAAAGAGACCTTTTGTCCCTCAAACCCACAAAAAACTCTAACTGCCACTACAACTATAATGGGGAAAATACCTTCATCATGTGCAACCTCTGCAACCCATACCACACCACAGTGGGACACCAGGCCCTTCAATTGGGCCTCCTGAAATGCAGATCCCTCCCGAAGCACTCCTTAGAGATAAACCTCCTAATACAGGACAGGACCACAAGACAGATATACTGTTCCTCACGGAAACGTGGCTGACACCCAATTCAGAAGCAGATATCGTAAGCTCCCTCCCCCAAGGTTTTTTAATATTTTTTCAGAAAAGACCCCTCGGAAGAGGAGGTGGCCTTGCCATAATATATAGGGAAGATTTCGTATGCAGAATAAAAGACAGTGGCATCGAAGACTGTGAGAGCTGCCTTTTCGCTATACAACTATCACCCACAGTATCCCTCTCCGGGTTACTTATATATCGCCCACCGGGGAGCCCAAATCGGTTCTCTAGTGCCCTAATGGAAACCGTTACTACACTAGCAGCCTCCTCCCCCAACTTTATGATTTTAGGAGATCTCAATCTCCACTTCAATGATCCTCTGGACTCCGTAGCGTCTGATCTCCTCCTCGACCTCACGGCATATGAACTGAAACTTGTCAATGTTGAGGCGACGCACAATGAAGGTCATCTACTTGACCCTATTTTCACCTCCTCGAGCTAAAAACCACACCTCCCTACCCTCTCCCGTGGACGGACCACTTTTTGGTCCCTCTATCCTGGCAAACCAATGCTCCGCCATTACAACCCCAGAAAACGCGTGTCTTGGATAGAGCCTGGCACAAACTCCCGGCGGATAACTGGACCTCCATACTAGAACAGTCCTACCCCCCCCCCCCCGGCACTCGACCCAGTGATTGCAGATACGGAATTTAAAAAATGGCTCACTCACTCACTCGACTCTATCCTTCCCATAAAAAGTATCCAGAAAAAGGAGAAAAGATCTCACCACGCCCCCTGGTACTCACCCGAGCTTAAACTTCTTCGAAAAGAATGCAAAAAACTGGAGCGTTCCTGGAGGAAAGACGGGTATAGATCCAAAAAAGATGAATATCGTACCGCCATGAGAACATACAAAACTGCCCTGCGCAATACTAAGAGGCAGTTCTTCGACGATAGAATCCAAAAGTCTTCTAACTCTGCCAGGGAAACCTTCGCCATCATGAAGGAACTGCTCAAAGTGCCAGACCCTCCTTTAGCTGGCGACACTTTTGAGGACAAGTGTAACAAATTGGCAAACTATTTTGATGAAAAAATCCAAAATATTTTAACCTCCCTGCCCCGATCCAATCAAAAAGCAGACTTAAACTATCAACCAGCTAACCAGCCACCCACCTGGATACCTTTGGTCCCGTATCAGTGGATGAAGTACTCAAAACTTTGGCCATTATTAAAAGTGGCTCACCAAGCGATCCGGTCCCCATGCGGATCCTTAAAATGATTGCAACCACTATCGCCACTCCCGTTACAGACCTCATTAACTCCTCACTGCTTCACGGAGTGGTCCCCCCTGGCTGGAAGAGAGCCATTGTCAAGGCCCGTCTGAAAAAGCCGCTCCTAGACCCAGCGGATTTGGCCAATTATAGGCCAATCTCCCTTCTCCCTGGAATTAGCAAGGTCACGGAAAGGCTAGTCAATAAAAAACTCTCCCACTTCTTGGAATCTAACAACCTTCTCCAGAACTCACAGACTGGCTTCCGCCCTGGACAGGGCACGGACACCGCCCTTCTGGCAGTAGTTGAGGAGGCCAGATGCATTTTGGATGCAGGAGGATCAGTGGCAGTGATCCTCCTGGACCTAAGTGCGGCCTTCGACACTGTTAACCACCAGGTCCTTATCCAGCGACTGACTGACATAGGGGTGGTAGGAACTGCCCTGTCCTGGCTCACATCATTCTTGAGCAACCGCACTTTCGAGGTCTGGGAAAGTAACACCCGATCAGCGGCAATCCCCCTCCAGTGTGGGGTACCACAGGGCTCCTCCCTTAGCCCAACATTATTCAATGTGTACATGTCCCCACTGGAGGAGGTTGTCGCCCCGTTCAAAGTAAAAATTGTCAACTACGCCGACGAGACCCAACAGGTCGTCTCCCTTTCCCACCCGGACCAAGGGCCAGGTCCCCTCCACGCCTGTCTATCAAAAATATTCACTTGGATGGGTGAATCTTCACTAAAACTGGATGGATCCAAGACAGAGATCATGATACTAGGGAATAAAGGATCCACCCTCCCGCCGAACATCTGGCCTACCTGCTTGGGGGCGCCCCCATCCCCAAAAAAGGAGATCAAGAGTTTGGGGGTCTGGATGGAACAGGACCTATCCTTTAAGACCCAAGCCAAAAAAGTAGCGGGTACCTGCTTTGGCCTCCTTCGATCGTGTCGGAAGATCCTGCCCCTCCTTCCACAGACCTCCCGTAAGCTGCTCATCCAAGGATTGATCCTGTCTAGACTGGATCACAATATCGCCATCCTCCTTGGAGCGCCGGAATCCACCCTCAACAAGCTCCAACAAATCCAGAATGCCGCAGCACGGCTTCTCACGGACACCCCAGCCAGATCATCAGCCAAACCAGCACTGAAACGGCTGCACTGGCTCCCAATAAGAGAAAGGATACAATTTAAATCCCTCTGCCTGGCACACAATCTACTACAGGACAAGGGCCCCCCCATTCTCAAAAACCTAGTCATCCCATATAAAGCCAACTCCGATCAGACCACGAACGCCTAGTCACAGTGCCCAGAGTAAAAAAGGCACGGACAGGGGGACGGCGGTTCTCGGTCAACACAGCTAAACTGTGGAACTCCCTCCCCCTCAAACTTAGGACTGAACCTTGTCATCTCTGATTTCGGAAACTTCTGAAAACCCACCTCTTCCCCTGATCCCCCTGATCCCCCTGATCCCCTCCTCTTCTCCCTGTCTTTCCCTCTGACCCCGCTGTCTTGGTCTTTACGCTCGGATGCTTCCGGGTTACTACGCGCTTTATAAACCTTACTCACTCACTCACTCACGTAAGGAACAATGCATGCGACTTTCAATGAGGGCGCCTAACATCGTGCCATTTGCACTGGGTGAGGAACATTGAAAATCATAACCCATTAAGAGCGCCTGTTGCAGTCTCCCGAGCGACACTGAACTCAGACTTTCAATTCTGACCGCTTTAGCCTCACCTCAGTTCCATTATGTAAGGGACATTGTACGTGCATTTTACTGAGAGCGCCTAGCTCCATTTCCCTTAAGTGTGGAACATAGAAAATCATATCCCCAATTAAACGTGACTAGCGTAGCACCTGTTGCTTTTACTTACCCTTGAAATCAGACAATCAATTTTGACCGCTTAGCATAGCCTAAGTTCCGACAGATAAGGAACATTGCATGTGACTCTCAGTGAGAGCGCCTATCGGACTATCAAAGAGAGCACCTAGCATTGCACCGGTTCCATTAAATGAGGAACCGTAGGGCGCCCGACTTAATTCTGACCACTTAGCATGGCCTCAGTTGTGTTACCTATCTACACTGCTCGGTATTATCTGTGTTAATTCAGCTGCTTTCTGTAGAATTTAAGTATTCCTGCGTTGAGACTTGTGAAAATATGACGGACCCTTTCTGGAAGTTGTTTGGTACACCAGAGGGCATCTTGGCGCTGAATCACAGAATGTTTATTGTTACCCGACTCAATGGTACACATTTTATCAATCTCAGAAGGATAAAAGCTGAATGCCACCCGCCGAGATTTGACCCTGTGACCATGACCCTATAGTGCACACATTAGTCCCCTACGCCACCAGGGCCAATTCAATAATGAGGAACACTGACACCAGACTATCAATGAGAGCGCCTAGCATCGCAGCAGTTCCATTTAGTCAGGAACATTGAAATCAAAACAATTTAAGAGCGCCTAGCAAAACTTGTTGTATTACATGAAGAACATTGAATTCAGATTTTCAGAGAGACTTCAAGAGCGCTGATCATAGTACCAGTTTAGTACATGAGGAACATAGTAATCGCACCGTCAAATGAGAGCGCTTAGCGTGGTCCGAGTTGAGTCCCACTGCAGTTGAGGCTAGACCACAAGATATGCGCCGACTCGTACCTTGTACCTTAGTCTTTGACCAGGAACCATACCCTCATGAAAGTCACTGTCAGACAATTTGGTTACGAAATGGCCTCCCACATATAGGAACCGCAGTTTGTTGGCATTATCACCAGTGAACTATAATAGCCATCTTGCCGGGTGAAATTCTAATCTCTAATATTTTTGTTAGTAATTTCTATCGGCGTTACGAATAGTATGTCGGCTCATTTCAGGGCTGGCTGAACCGAAACTGAGGGACTCAGAGCATTTTTTACAAACAGCATAGCTGAAAAGAAGACATGTTGTTGGGAGCACGTAGCGAAGCCTAGTTGCATTATATGGGGACACATTCATATTTGTTAGGCAACGGGGATTACACGATCTACTCCCTTACTCTTGCAAAACAAAGTGTAGACACCACTTGACCACACGAACTAATCTTTGCACGAAGGCCGGGCCCCCGAATACACACCGCGCGTGAGTACTTACCCAGAGACAGGCTCTTACACAAGTGAAACCCCTTTTTAAATTAACTTTCTGTGAAGCCGACAAACGATTGCCCAATGGTAACCTGCTATGGGCATACAGAAAGCGCATCAGTAATTATTTTTCGTATTTCATAAACTTTTATTCGATTATAGAATCATATAATCATAAAAAGTACATTTTTTAAGAAAAAAGGGAGAAATGTTTTTTTCTTAAATCAATAAATAAAAAACCGTATACAGATAAGATCACAGAGATGGAGTTTCGGAATGGTAATATAGTCTCTCTAGATTGAAAAGCAAAATACATGTTTAGTTAGAAACTTTGCGACGCGTTGATATAACTACTTTAAGAAAGGTAGCTACCAGTTTCGCTTCTTGTAGAGATTTCGGAGATTGTAAATGAGAAAGTGCTGGATGCGATTGTCTGAGTCCATTAGATCGGAGAATAGGAATGATCCATGTTTTTCTTGCTGATCTGTAATATTTACAGAAAAGAACTACATGGATCGTAGATTGTGCAGAAACTCCATCGCAGGGACAGCTCATTAGATTACGGGACCAGTTCTTCGTTTCCGGAAATGAGACCAGTCGAAAGAAAAGATCAAACCGGAGCCTTGTAATTAGGAGCTTTTCATAGTTCGATAAGAAGTATGTTAAATAGGGCTGAATACGTTTCTCTGTCTGCAGTTTACAAATTCTTTCATTTTGAATTTTAGTGATCTCTGCTTGATTGCGGAGTTCCCTTAGATGGCCCATACATATTCGTTTCAACTGTTTCTTCGAGATGTCTTCAATTGAGGGTGGTTCGAGGAAGTAGTGCTCACAATCAAGATCTACAAAGAATTTATAGATATAATTCAGCCACGGAATTTTCCGCCAATGCGCTAGGCCAAGACAGTCGGAGATAAGGGAACGGGTAATGTGGCTTTCGGGATTACACCATATTCGCTGCCACAATAAGATGGGCTGGCTTCGTATGGTGTCAACAATATATTCCATCCCAAGTTCCCGATGCGAGGCTAAAATCGGGGAACTTTGGGGAAGAGATAGAATGTATTTAATAAAATCGTTTTCGGTGACCTGGAGTTGATCAATACATCCATAGCCCCAGATACCTGCTCCGTAGGTAGCCACACTGTGGCATTTTGCATAGTATATAGTTAGCAACTCCGCTGGGGCTGGTTTGCCTAGTTTTCTTGAAAAAACAGTTAGTGCTGAGGTAGCGCGGCGAAAATTAAGATTTCTAGCTTCCACTGCCTTGCGCCAGGTCATTGTGTCGTCCACTAGAATGCCCAAGTATGGGTACACAGGTGTTTTTTCTAATCTGGTGTTGTTTATAAGTATGGGCTTGGAGACTCTTGGCCTTGGGCCAATGTTCATTGTAAAAGTCTTTTTGATATTAACTTTAAGGCCAAGTGAATCCATGAAACTCACATACTTATTAAGCTGCAGCTGGAGTTGGTTAGAAGTCCGTGCAAGAATTACAGAGTCGTCGGCATACAGGAGGATGGGTATCGGGCGGTGGTCTATCTGCGGGAGGTCCTGGCTCCCTTCCAGCATAGCCTGCTCAAGCCCGTTTGTGTATAGGTTGAACAGGAAGGGAGCCAGTACACATCCTTGCCTTACTCCTCTCGAGATTTTAAAGGGTCGTGAAAGTTCACCGCCGGTGCCAAATCGAACTCGGCCTTCTGCGTTGGTGTATAGTTCTCTTAGGAAGGCTAATAAAGGTGGATCCACTCCGAGGTGCGCTAGGATCTGCCAGAGCTTAGCGTGTTGTACACAGTCGAACGCCGCGCTTAAGTCTACATAGACCAGGAAGATGTTGCCTCCTTTAGCGCGCGCGTACTTTCCGGCCAGGAGGACGAGATTTAGGGCCTGCTCAACCGTTCCGAGCCCCTTCTGGAAACCATATTGCAGATCCGTGATGATGTTATTCTCCCGGGCCCAGGATTGTAGTCGGTCCAGGAGTATACGGCCTGCAATCTTGCCAGTGGAATCCAGAAGGGAGATCGGCCTATAGCACGCGGGGTCATTTCGGTCCCCTTTCTTGAAAATAGGCAGTAGTGTTGATGTTGACCATGAGGGGAAGAGACCGATTGAAACTACTGCAGCCATGACCCGTGTAATTATTTTCGACCAATAATCGATGTCATATAGAAACAGATCCATAGGGACCCCATCTGGACCCGGAGCCTTGCCTGTTTTTGAAGCCTTAATTGCCTTTCTAACCTCATTTAGACTAAAACGTAGGTTGATTGGGTAGATGTTACTCTTAACCAGATCGGGTTCATGCATTTGGATTGTTGGTACGACATCTGATGGTATTTCAAAGATTTTTGAAAAATGAGAGACCCAATCGTTCTCAGTTATTGCCACGTCGAGATGGTCGGGATCACTGATGTTGGTCAAGAATGGTGATCTTATGGTCTGCCAGAAGGCAGTACTATCTTTCCTTAGTGCAGACTCATGTAATCGGAGCCATAGGTCTTGCTTAATCTGTTTTTTACAGTTTTTTCGAGCAGTGTTGTACTTTTTCCTCAATTGGGAAATTTTTTGAGGATCTCTCGGTTGCTGGTGTAAGGCTTCTTTGAGAAATGTGAGGGCCTTCCGACAGGCGGGAACGAACCATCTCGTGGTGCGAAGTCTGGACTTATTTTTTGGATTAATGAATAGCTCGTCCCTTATTACAACCTGGATGTTTTGAAAAGAGGTGACAATTAGTTCTGGGGGTGTCACAGGGGACAGACAGTTGGTTAGCCAGATGTGTGTTTTTTCGAGGATCCTTTGAGTCATCTCTTTCGGGTCGATCTTAGTCCATTTAATTGCATATCCGTTCAACTTCTTCAACGCCAGCGACTGTTGATCGAGGGAACTAGATTTTATGGGGAGTATCTCGGCTTGTTTTATATGTATTTCCACACTAAGTGGGTAGTGGTCGCTGATTGGATTAGACCCAATCTTGTAGTTGCTTAATTGCCCTTTATACGAGTTTGAGGCTAGAATATAGTCAATGGTAGACGAACATCCTCGCCCATGAAAGGTGGGTAGAAAAGCCTGTTCCGGGATCACTAGTTCGTTTACAAAGTCAAGATCTAGAGTAAACAGAATTTCGTTTAATTTGTTACCACCTAGGGTGTGCACAAAGTGAGCGATAGGGTTTCCAAGTTCGTTATAGAGCCCACAGTTCCCGTTTTTGTGCTTTGGGCACAATGTGAGATTAAAATCTCCACCCCAGATAAAGTAAATTGTGCGATTATTGTTGATTTTTTGGAATGAAGATAAGTATGTAACTATCACGTCTAGATGTGAGCAACATTCCAGAGGGCATGAGTTATTGTAGTAGTTTATGAGAAGATATAGATTTCCTTTCGATGCTGTTGTCTGTGTGATTTGTACAATTTGGAAGACGGGTGTTTCCTTTAACAGTTTCACGGTGAGGGGGAGGGTATTGGAAATATAGGTCGTGAGACCACCTTTGGGTCTGCCCATCAGTAATTACAGAGGCAAGCTATTAAAGTGAACCAAGTGAACCCCTTTGAAATTAAACTTGCTGTGCAGTTTCCAAGCTGCTATTGAAGTCATCTCAACACGGATGCTACACCTGACAAATGGCTTACCGATGATAACCTACCATGGGCATGCATACAGCTTGTCAGTAATTACAGAGACGGACTATTAAAACAAAAGTGAACCCCTTTTTAACTTAAAATGTCTGTGAAGTTTCTAAGCAGCCATTGAACACAGCACTGGCTTGCAGCAAAGGCACGCATGCCAAAAGGTGTGCGTAGGGAATCATATTTAAATAAGTTAAAACAAAACTTTTCAGAGCTCTGCCGCTACACAAGTTTAAGTCCAAGTCATAAAAAACCACATGAACAAGTCTTTGCTTGAGGGCCTGGCCCGCGTGCACATACAGCTCCTCAGAATTTACACAGAGGCAGACTATTACAGGTGCAACCACATTTAAATCAAATTTTCAGTGAAATTTCAAAACAGCTAATGAAGCAATCTCAAAAATGACGCTACGTCCGATGAATGGCTGCCCAATGATAACCTCCTCTGTGACACAGCGGCAGGCTTAATAAAAGAGTGAAACCCCTACTATGGGGAACACTATCACAGCTATTCTCCGGACCAGTGTGGGAGCCTAGGAGGGAAACCACAAGGCTATTGCATGCTAAAAACAGTCGGGAGTGTATCATTTCACGACGTACACGAATCCGTGGAGCCCGCACTTCAGCCCAAACAAAATGGTCCTACATTGAGTAAAAACCTTCTTAGGCGAACACCTAACCTTCCAAGGAAGCCCCCTCGAATAATACGTAGCGTCCCAGGGACTGTTGTTGCACCCAGATATACAGCCTGATTCATGAAACGAAAATCGGCTCGCAAAGGGCCAGATTCTGAGAATCTGGCCCTTTGCGAGTGCAATTATTGCATTTGGGATTCATCATCCCAAATGCAATAATCGCAATTACAGAATTCGCTATTGTGCGAGGAATAGCATTTAAGGAATCTCTATTAGAGATTCCTTAAATGCAATTCATCAACCAATTTTAAATTGCTATTTCGCTATATTTGGCCGCTATTTACCACGAAGTCTGACTTCGTGGTAAATAGCGAAAAAATAGATTAAAGCACTTTAGTGCATTTTTTTCTTTTGCATGTTGCACACACACATGTCCTTTGGACATGTGTGTGTGCAACTCCAATGTATATTACATTTCAGGGGTGCTACAGGGTGTCCTTTGGACACCCCTGGCACCCTTGAAATCGCTATCAGCCTGATTCATGTAGGCAATAGCGCTCGCAAAAGGGCCAGATTCTGAGAATCTGGCCCTTTGCGAGTGCGATTTTTGCATTTGATATTTACAATCCCAAATGCAAAAATCGCTATTTAAGAATTCGCATATTTGCGAGGAATGGCATTTAAGGAATCTCTAATAGAGATTCCTCAAATGCTATTCATGACACATCAAGAAATAGCGATTTTGCACTTTTGGGGCCGCTATTTACCGAGAGGTCAGACCTGTCGGTAAATAGCAAAAACTCAGAAAAATGCTTTTAAAAGCATTTTTCTAAGTTGCATGTTGCACACACACATGTCCTTTGGACATGTGTGTGCGCAACACCTGTTCAAATGTGCATTTTAGGGGTGCTACAGGGCGTCCTTTGGACACCCCTGGCACCCTTAAAATCGCTATCTCATTTGCGAGTAGCAAATTGCTACTCGCAAATAAGGGATACTCCCCATTCATTCCTATGGGCCTCTTGGCCCATAGGAATGAATGGGGAGTTTTTGCGAGTAGCAATTTGCTACTCGCAAATAAAGAACATGTAGGAATCGCTATTTTATTAGCAATTCCTACATGAATGCCGTTTTGCGTGTCCTCAATAGCGAGTCGCTATGATTCGCTATTAGGGCCACGCAAAACGGCATGTACATGAATCAGGCTGTATCTTATTTGCGAGTAGCAAATTGCTAATCGCAAATAAGGAATACTCCCCATTCATTCCTATGGGCCTTTTGGCCCATAGGAATGAATGGGGAGTTATTCCTTATTTGCGATTAGCAATTTGCTACTCGCAAATAAGGAATGTGTAGGAATCGCTATTTATTTAGCAATTCCTACATGAATACCGTTTTGCGAGTCCTTAATAGCGATTCGCTATGAATCGCTATTAGGGGCTCGCAAAACTGCCCGTTGATGAATCAGGCTGATAGTCACATGTTCCCCTGAAAAACCAACTCTGGCTGGTTCGAAACAGATCCTGGATGTTACACTCACTATAATATATCTAATTATGGAAAACAAAAACGTGCAAGTATTTGCGAACAGAAGTATCGTTAAATGTTATACAAATTACTATCCTTATATATAACTAGGCATACTCCCTACATTCCTTAATTGTATCAAGTTCCACAATTCGCAATTTAACATACTGCTAATTATGCCTTCGCTTATAAATAAATCAATAAAACAGACGTATTTAAAACACAAAACGCGCATCAGAAACACACAACTAATGCCGAATGAGATCACCGTGAGGGTGCTCGTTCCCCAGTGGGAGCATTGGATATTTTAGCCATCTACCTTACTTATTCAAGTAAATTAATAAGTGATTCCCATACTGTGAGAAGTGGTGAAAATGGTTTCTGGTTAATGTGCTGTAGGGTAATCCAAACATATTTCGCTAATCAGAAAAATGTGCTTTAATTAACATGTTTCCATAAGCTTGGCAGCATATTAAACGTACTTCCTAACTTTATACCACTCCGTTCCACTGAATGGTGCTTTTTAAAATCACCATCCAGATGGGAAATGAAATGCACTCGTACCCTAGGATATTTGAATAAAGATTCAATATAAACCAAGCCAGGAGTCTCAGCTTTAAGCACATTTTCTCGAATGCCACCTGGCACATTTAGCAGGTCCACATCGCTCCTACTGTTCTGGAAGAAGCAGCGTGTCCAGATTGCTCTACACATCTGTTAAGCCTCGATGAATTTGACTGCGCCTCTTGGTGAAACCCCCTTCATTCTAATCCACGGTACTTAACTAAAATAAAGAGCAGGATTAAAAACAGTCGGAAAATCGAAGTTCTCCAAAACCTTTTTTCTAAACCGTAGGTTCCACAAAGCCAACCGAGTTGTATCTTGGCTGCGCTCCTTACGCCTAATTAAGGATCAATGCATTTGAATGTTATTTGCGACTTTTTCTTTGTAGAAGAATGGTGTGTTTGCTGAACTTTCCCCCTTCAAGTATAAATTATAGGCTGCAGTCCCTACGGCGGGGATGCTCTGCCCCAGTAAAATTAAAATGCTGCAAGTGCACATCAGGCACATACTCCAAATCTCTCGTGTGAATATTGTGCGCTGTACACATGTTCATTAATCTTCTTTCGCAAGGGCAGCATGGGCTCAAGAGTTGAGAGCACAAAGCCTGACACATAGTAGTAGCCCGTCCTGACTGAAAATAACAGTAAAGAAGTGGCAATACAGAAATCACTACTCATGTTGCCAAGCATTCTGGGAGTCCGGTCTCACATTTTAAAGGGCCCGAGACCATTACTCACCGGCCCCCCTCCGAGACACGTGTCTCAAAACAGCGCTTCGTTCCCCGCCCACATCAGCAGCTGGAAGCTGCAGCCTGGTGCCACACATGCGCCTACCGGCTCCCCTCGGTGACCCCAGACCACGATCGGCTTCCCCTAGACGCGCAGCAACCTCCGCTGAATGGCTACACGAGACAACTCCCTCTTCCGATCCAACAACAGCTGATCGGACCTGGAATGAGAAAGAGAAAAGAAAAGAAATTACAGGCCGCTGGTGGCCCGGGTGCTGTGCCCGTGGGGAGCGTAAGAACAAGAGACTGTTCTCCCAGCTTGCGTCTTGTTTTTGCCTGTCAGATTCCTTCTGACAGCGGTGAGTTTTTGAATACCGAGGCAGTAGCCTCATTACTCCACATTCATTTAGAATTTTTTTTAATCGCTGTTTAGGTTGTCTTATTGATGTGTGACGCTTTTTCACAGTTGAGGTTGCATCACATGGTCAGCTCAGTGATGGGCCGCGGGTAGCGGTCAATTGAGTTTGCAGAATTGTCAGCATGTTTCCTCAGAGAGTTTCGTTTTTGTCTATCTAGTTCCTTCTGGTAGTGTTGAGTTTTGGGTGCCTGCCGCGGCGATTATGCCATCAGACAGTGAAAAGGTTTTGGTTGCTTGCCGAGGCGATTATGCCGTCTGGCAGCGAAAGGGTTTTGGTTGCTTGCCGAGGCGATTATGCCATCTGGCAGCGGTGAGTTTTGCGTATCTGCCGGCGTTTGCCTTCAGGCAGTGATGAGATTTTGGATGCTGCGTTGCTGTTTCAGTTTCACAAGTTTAGCGCTTCGATGGGACATGGGTATCGGTCAAATGGGTTTGTAGAGATGTCTGCGAGTTTCTTGATCAGTGGGTTTTCCTTTTGATCTAATCCTTTGTAGAATTTCCTGTTGAGTTTGAGGAGATGGTCGTCCAACATCTCAATGCCCAGGTCTCTGTGGAGGTCTGCTGTTCGTGTGAACATAGGTGCACCTGCTGCAATCCGTAAGGCCTTGCTCTGTAGTCTCTGTAGGTCTTCCCGTATCTGCGGGCGGCAGCCACTCCAAACTGGTGAAGCGTATGTCATAGTTGGTCGAATTATTGCGGTGATTGCTCGCACCTTGCTCTGCATGGGCATCGACTTGGTCTTCAGGAGTGGGTATAATGCAGCCAGTTTGGCTGCTGCTTTCTGGCAGGTCTTCTCTATGTGGTTTCTCCAGCTGAGTTTAGAGTCCAGAGTCACCCCTAGGTAGGAGCTGATGTTTTCCCATTTGATCTCGTCCCCATTGAGGAGGATCTGTGGATGTTTCCTGTTCAGCTTCCTGGTGAATAATGTTGCTGTGGTTTTGCTTGTGTTGAGGGTGATCTGCCAGTCGCTGTACCATTCAGAGAGTCTGTTGAGTGATGCCTCAAGGTTCTTAGCCACTTCTATGTCGCTGAAGGATTGGGAGATGACTGCAACATCATCAGCATAAAGAGCCAGATCAGTCTTCTTTAAGTCTGTGGGGATATCGTTGGTAAATATGTTAAAGAGAAAAGGTCAGAGAATTGATCCCTGAGGCACTCCAGCGAGGATAGGGCGTGTTGATGAGCATTCCTCCCGTACCGTCACGTGGAAGGTCCGTCCTAACAAGTAGTTGGAGAGCAGTTTAACCAGGTAGCTTGGGAACTTGAGTTTGATGAGTTTGTAAATCAGTCCCTTGTGCCATACTCGGTCGAAGGCTTTGGCTACATCCAGGAAGACTACTCCTGTAGACTTGTGGATGTTGAATCCATGGCTGATGATGTCCACAACTCTGAGAAGTTGGTGATTTGTTGAGTAGTCTTTCAGGAACCCAAACTGTTCTTTGGAGAGGAGGTTTTCACTTGAGGCAAAGTCCGTGAGGCGAGCGAGAATAACTTTTTCAAAGAGCTTTGATAGGCCCAATAGCAGACTTATGGGTCAGTAGTTTGCAGAGTCTCGTAGTGGTTTTCCAGCTTTAGGGAAAACAATGAGTCTTGCCTCTTTCCAGGCTTTGGGGAAGTACTGCTGCTGCATACACGCATTGAAAATCTCTGTAAGTTGTTCCACTGCAGCATCTGGGAGCATCTTGATGGCTTGGTTTGTTATTCCATCCTTTCCTGGAGCCTTGCCATTTTTTTGTTTCTTTATTAGGGCTAGGACTTCACCTGTTGAGCATTCCTCAATGGTTGAAGCTACAGTTTCTGGCGGGTGCTCTAGGTGGTGCTTTGTGACCTCTTGTTCGACTTCTGTTGCCATTTTGCTTGCCTGGTTGGGCCTCAAGGATGCCTCCAGTGTCTCGGCGAGGACCTCAGCCTTGTCCCTGTTGCTGCATGCCAGGTGTGTCTTTCTTTGTATGGGTGGGTTTGGTTCTTTCTTTTCAGTCAAGCGTCGGGTCATTCTCCATAGAGAGTTGTCAGAGTCCTTTAGGTTGGCTGTTGCTGCTTCCCATTTCTCACCTCTGTGCTGGCTTATTTGCGTCTTCAGCTGTCTTGTCAGTTCGTTGTATCTTTTCAGCAGATCGGGGGTGCGGTACTTTTGCCTCTCTCTCCGGGCTTTGCTTTTGACAGCTATCGACTTCTTTATGTCATTCGGTAGGACGTAGATGGAGCAGCGTTTGGGATCTTGCTGGGGAATGCTGCGTTCGATAGCAGTATGGACTGCAGCTGTGAAGTTGTGGACCGCCTGATCAATTTCTTCAATGCAGCGTATGCAGCCAGGGGCCAGTGTCTCCTCCAGGCTTCTCTTGTAGAGACTCCAGTCCCCCTTCTTGTAGTTGTGCCTGTTGCCCTGTTGTTGGTTTTCAATCACATCTCCAACTGTGATCAATACCGGGTTGTGATCAGATGTCAGCGCTGTCAAAGTTCCAAGCTCCATACATTGTGATAGGTTCTTCATGACAACTATGTCCAGGACGTCGGGATCGTGCTGTGCAGCACCCGGGTAGTGTGTTGGGCAAGTTGGGCCTGCCACTACAAAGTCCTTCTTCCTGGAGTGGGCAAGTAGTGCGTGTCCTTTCGTGTTTGCGGTGCGAGAGTTCCAGCACTGGTGCTTGGCATTAAGGTCTCCTCCAATTAGTGTTGGGATGTTGGGATCTAGTAAGGCATCTGGGTCTTTTGGTTGTAGCTTTGCTGGGGGTGAGTAGACAGCTATCAGCCGTAGAGGGCCTACTGGTGTCTGGATCTGTATGCCAGTTGCTTCAATGCTCCCCACTGGTGGTAGTGCAATCTCGTGGTGCTTCACTTTTGTGCTGACAATAACTGCAGTCCCTACGCCCTTGGCTCCATTGGGGCGATCTTTGCGGTATACCCTGTGGTTTGCTAAGGTAAGCTTCTGGCTTCCTTGGAGATGAGTCTCAGAGATAAGCGCCACACTCACATCCTTAGTTTCCATCAGGTGTAGGAGTTCATCTGTTTTCTTCTGAATGCTGTTAGCATTCCACATCACGAAGAGAGAGTTTCTTTTAGTTTTTGCTGCCATGGGAGTTGCTTTCTTCACCTGGGAAAAGTCCGGCGATGATATTCGCCACCATTGTCACCACGGGGTGGATGTCCATGTCTGCGACTACTTTCGCAACTTTCACAGTGAGTTCCTGCCAGTTGATGGTTGAGCCTATTCCACAGGATGGTCCCGGTGTGGTCGTTGGAGGTGGGCTGACTTGCTTAGGTGCTGTGACGTCCGCGTATGTCCTTCCATCCACGTGTGCATCACTACTGCTGTCGGTTGTATTGGGGGTTGGGAGCCTGTGTGCCAATGCAGGTCTGCGGTTGTAGGTCTTCCTTTGCTGCTGGTCTGTTGCTGGTGAGTGTTGGGAAGACCTTGGTGGTTCTGGGTGTGGCTTGCGTTGTTCTACCTTCTTTGCTTTCTGCAGGTAGGGACAGCCGCGATAGCTCGCTGGGTGGGGTCCTGTGCAGTTGGCACATATTGCTGGTTCAGTTTCCCGGTTCCGTGTGCATTGATTAGAGGTGTGTTCGCCTCCACAGCGTACACACTTTGGCTTCTGCTGGCAGAAAGCAGAGGTGTGCCCCAGGCGCTGGCAGTTGTAGCACATGACTGGACCTCGTTTCCCTCTGGGTGCTTCTGTGGTAACGATGCAGCCGCAGAGCCGTGTGACTGCCGAGAGGTCTGCTGGCTTCCCATCCTGGCTTGGGGACAGGGTTACAACAAAGAGGGGAAATCTCTTGTTCTTATCCGCTGGAGAGGTAATCTGTGCAATATTTTTGACTGGGAGACCAAGTTCAGCTAATTCCTCAGTGATGTGCCCAAGTGATGCATTTGCTGGGAGCCCCCATATTACAAATCGCTGGGCTTTTGCCGTGGTCATTGAAAAGGTGTGGTACTCCATTTTCTGCTCTGTAAGTACGGTGGTCACACTCCTGTAGTCATCTGGGGTGGTGAGCATAATCTTGGCGTGGTCTTGTCTGGGCTTGATTGTGTAGGAGGAGTTGCAGTGTTCATCCAGTAGATCCACAAGGTCCTTGTGAGTGGCTAAGTTCTTCAGGATGATGGGGGGGATCCGTAATCTTTTTGTGGGACCTGAAGAGGTCCCTGGTTCAGCTGCCCCGTGGTCCTGAGGGTTGGCGTCGCAGTCCTGGGTATGTTGGAGAACCTGATAGCGGTTTGCGGTTGCAACTGTAGGGCTAATGAGAGGTGGGCGGGCAAGCTTTGCGTGTTTTTCCGGTGAGCTTGGAGTCGAGTCGCGCCCCTTTCTTTTTGACTGAAGGCGCCATTCCGTGTCGTCTCCGGTGTTGCTGGGTTGAGCCCCGGCGTCTGCATCCATGGTTGATGCTGCTTGGTGGGGGGGCTGTGGGTCGCCTTGGGCAGACATGGGGTAGTAGCTATGGGGCTTCTACGAATATAGTAACACTAAGCTTTTGCTAAGAAAAACCTGAAAATCACAAACAGTTTGCCAGGGAGTCACAAGATCCAGATGCAAAACCACAGAATCTGCTGATGTAAAAATCGCAATTGCTAACAATGCAAGAGAATAGCACAGTGTATAGCAGGTCAGAAGCGCAGGAAGCAATTTATGCAAAACCACAACTTCAGTTGATGCAAGATCAAGATCAAGATCGCAAATGCAAACAAATGCAAACAGTGCAAGAGAATAGCACAGCGTTTAGCAGGTCAGAAGCGCAGGAAGCAAATGATGCAAAATCACAAATTTTGTTAATGCAAGATCACAAATGCAAGCGAATATGAGAATGTTTACCAGATCAAAAAAGCACAGAATCAAATCACCAGTGCAATTGAAGCAGGTACTCACTGTTTTGCTGACCCCCCGGAATCCAGCGGCGACTCACGGGAAGGATGCACGCCCAGCACGGCCATGGCAGGAGCAGTCAGTCCAGGAGGTTGGGTCTGGGGGAGGGTCTGGGGGAAGCCCTCGGTATTCTCAGGCAGTCAGCCTGCCCACCTGTCTGGTGCGCAGCCTGGCCCCGGTCAAGCCAGGGAGACGCAGGCCCAGCACCCAAGAGGAGCTAGCTGGGTGGTGGGGCTAGCCCTTCTTCTTCCCCTCCTTGGTGCGCAGCCTAGCCCCGGTCAAGCCAGGGAACGCAGGCCCAGCACCTCAGAGGAGTGGGGAGAGAGCATGGAGCGAGGGAGGAAGGGAGAGCCCTAATCAGGTGCTGCCATCAGCTGGTCCGATCATCGCTGTCTCCTGCTGCCATCAGCTGGTCCGATCATCTCAGCTGCCAAATCAGAAATCGTCTGATCGATCTGATCATCAGAATAATGTCAAATGAGAAGAGACTGTTCTGCTCCCCACACCCTCTTTTAACAGGGGGGCACTGGCCAATCTAAACTGTTGGGTGTCCGTGTGAACCGGAAGCACTTAAAGTGCTTCCGGTTCACGCCCCGCCGTAACCTGCCTTCTGGATGATAATGGGGGAGGTGGGAGTGCTCCCACCTCCTCCTTTCCCCTGGGGACAGGCTCGACCGCCACAAGGGCGGCCCGCACCATTTTAGCGCTCGGCCTGGTCCATTTTCTACACTACCCTCTTTGTGAAACATTATGTCTGGTAGGTGAGTCAACAAACCAACTGTATCTCTGATTTTATTCACGCTGCCCACAACATCACTGGTACACAAACTTACAAAACTGCTCCTAACACAGTTCGCCTTTAGTTTATATGACGAACAGTATTTAGGCAAGGAGTCTGCTGTCTGAGTTATCCTGTATGCGCAAGATTATGGTGAGGCCCATAGCCCCAGTCTTTAGTTAATCTGGGCAATACACAACATCACTTGTATATCTATCGTGCAACAATATATTCAATTAGACCACTATGTGTGTGGCTTTCTGACCAAACATGCCTTTTTTTGAAAATATACCACCTAGTCCATTAATGACTATGCCAGATCCTCCAGAATTTTAAAACCGACCCGGGCGGGTTTGGTTTTGCACTTTCCGGCATGCCGGCATTCAGCGGCTGTACTGACAGCGTGCCGCACGTGCACGCTTCCCAGCGCCTCCTTATCTTCAGCTCTCCCGGGGCCCAGCAGTCAGTTGCAAAAGTCAGACAGACGGAGCAAACGGGCACGTGAGAGCGTATTCTTCTTGATTTCCTCAATTTTGACAATGTAGTGTACGTGTCAATTACCTATATTTGGTAACTAATGTTCCGCCTCTCCTGATTCTTTCTTAGATTTATACACCGCTTCATTGATTCTAAGGTATGTTGTAGTCAACCCTTCTTCTAAATGTGAGAGTGCACATTTTGGCAATTTAGTCTGTCTGGCAAGCGCTGCATTAGTAACTTATGAGTTTGGTGGACGGAGGGGACGGGTATTTTTTTTGATTTCTTCATTTTTGACAATTTAGTGTGCCTGACTATTGCCCTATTTGGTAACTAATGTTCCACTTCTCTAGATTTATCCACAGCTTCATTGAGTTCAAATGAGAGAGCACGCCTTTTGACTATTTAGTTTGTCTGGCAAGCACCGCATTAATAACTTAAATACCCCTTCATCTGATTTTCATTTAGATTCATTTGCCGATTCATTGACAGGTATGTTATGGGTGACGATCTTTTCAGTAATCTATGGTATTTTGTCCTTTCTTGTTTTAATGGGACACGTACCACAGCCCCGCTCTCGTGTCTTATTTCAGACAGCACCAAGATCGTGGAGCGTGCAGGTCTTTATACTCACCAAGACAAAGTGAGTGTGTGGTGGCTTTAACGTATCGTAGACTGTGTTTTAGTCCCTCTTTTAGTCTTTTTGCTTGAGTTTTTACACATTTGTCTGTTCATTTAGGAGGATATTGACTTATCTCTGTCCAGGTTGGGAATTGCGATCCATTAACCACTTTTAAATTGACCTACGCTCAAATGCTTGATCATCTTCGATATCACTGAGGATCGTTCAAGACTATCCTGGCATAATTTTACACTACGAAGTAAGTGGCATTGTGTCCTCAGTTTTCAAGTGCCCCCATCCCCCTCAGCGCTAATGGTGACACATGCCCCTTTTTTGTTTTCAGCGCGATGCGAGTTCTCCTTTCTCACCCTTTCTGATGCAAGAGCCCACGGGCCTACCATTCTTACATTTTCCGGCCTGATTCATCCAGCTGGTTCCAATTGGTAAACATTCATTGTTATCACTCATCAATGTTCAGATTAGCACTCACCATCACCAGACTAAGGTGAATCGATCTAATGTTCTCTAGGTGTCTCCCTTTTGTCCTGATGAAGACCTTTCAAGCACAGATGACAGAAATTAATTATCTGTGTCAAAATAATGCTATGTTATCTCTGTATTGATTTGCCTTCATATGGCTGGATAGGTTTCAGCGAGCTTTGATGTATATATTGCACATTGCCTTTCCTCTTCTACAACCCTCACAAGTGCACATTCTTTCCTGAGCACTCTCTCTTCTCTTTTTCTAGAGCTCCATTTTTAGAAATGTACAGACAATCGTGCTGTCCTCTATAATCATGTGATGATTAGAGAATAAATTGCATTATTTTGATCTGTTATGGTGATGCTCTGATTTCTGTTTGTGTTAAAATTGCGCTTCACTGTGACCATATTTTTGTTGTACTGTATTAAACCCGGGACCAGTGGTATTTCGAGTCACACACTGTTGTATAACTACCATGTAACTATAAACAAGGACATCATAAAAGATGATTTATATGCCCTGGTGAGGAATAAACTTCCAATGTCATGTTTCCCCATTGTCAATACTGAGCTCCGTAGGCTAACATTGGATTATTTTATTTAAGTATAAATATTGATGGAAATGACCTGAAAATGTCTTTCAAGAACTTAAAATATTACTTATGATAAATCCAATATGCCACTGTTGCATTTATCGTAACTAATACAGAAAATACGTTATAGAACTTTCTTTTCTGTGAGGCAAAATCCAGCGTTCAAGCATTCTCTCCTGATTGGTCAGCCTTAACAGGCTTAGCCAAGCTGCTTTGATGAGGTGATAAGTGGCCTACATAGAGCAGAGGTTATCTGGTGAGGGAACTCTGCTGCTACAGAGAAAAGGCCAGGGTGCTGGGAGCTGGGTAAATCAAACGGGGCTTCAAAGAGAGCAGGACAGGAAGGAATGCCAGGCCTGTACTCCTCCTGCCAGATGGCAGGCCCAGAATTGGAATTTGCAGAAGGTCTGGAGTGGGAGTGTTAATGGAAATGAGTCACACCAGTAGGTTGATTTAGCCAGGTCTTACTCTCCTAGAGAGGAATTCTACATCTTGAACTGTAAAGTGCAGTCCTTTGTGGGAGAAGAATATGTACACTTTGGGGGAAGCTGTCATGCTTTTGGGTGGCAGTGTGCACCTCAAACAAAGAGGTGCCCCCCTGCTTGTCGCCACAGATCACTGAATACATATGTGAGAGCTGCATAGTAACTCTGATCTGATGCCAGAAACTACAAGGAGAAGAAGGACGGCCCTGCTGGATTCCCTGGTCTGCACACCAAGGTCTTGCTATCTGAAGGAGTAGGCTAGCTGCACACTTGGAACTACTGCTCTGAAGACTTTGCCTTGCTTCAAAACGGATTGAAGAATGAACTCCCTGAAAGCAACAGGCTAACAGAACTTCCCTGCACCATTTCCCTCAAGAAGTCCCCTGTCTGGAGCACTTCCAGTGGACTTTTAAGGATTTGGCCAGGTGCATTGTGGGAATGGTAGTCCCAAACTTTCATGGAAACTCTCAGAGCTTCAAGACCCTTGGATTTGTGTTTTAGACACTGTGAACCCTCAAGAGGAACTTCAGGAAGAAAATCCATAAGTTTGGAGCAACGTTTGGAAAGAGTTCCATAAATGGACCGACTCGACGTCAAGCTGGCTAACTTCAACTGCGACCCGGTACGGATTTTAGGTACGTCCCGCTGAAAGCTCTCCTCCAAAACATTTTAAGTCCGAAGTTAACATTTTTACCAGGGCCTCCTGTAGTAGTGGGCCTCAGCAAGGCCTACCAGTGCTAGGGGTTCGCCCTTCTCTGCACAGAGTCCTCAGACCATAGAATAGAAACAAATAGAAAATACAAGATTTATTAAACCTCATGGACAGGCGTTTCAGGCAGTGCACCTGTCTACTTTCTCCGCCTCTTATTCCTCCCTATCCTGCGGAGTGCCACAGGGCTCCGCTTTATCCCCTTTGTTATTTAATTTGTACATGCAGCCCTTGATTGTTTCCCTTCGCAAATCCGCAGCCACTATCTTCAATTACGCGGACGATTTGCAGTTAATTTTACCCATTGACACCTCCCTTTCCTCCCGTACCAGTTTCCAATTCACCATGCTTGAGATATCGGAATGGATGTACCATAGCCAGCTCAAATTAAACCACATCAAGACCGAGCTTGTGCTCGTGGGTGGAGCAGCCAACCCATGGAACAACAGCTTTTGGCCTCCCTCACTAGGGCCCCCTCCCTGCCCTGTCAATTCTGTGAAGAGTCTTGGCGTAGTCATCTCGAATAGCCTATCTATGAGGCCCCAGATTAGTGCTGTTACGTCATCCTGCTTCTTCCATCTGTGCAGGATACGTAAAATCTGTAGATTTCTTACCAGAGATGCACTTATCCTTGTCATCATGGCCCTCGTTAGGTCGAGAATTGACTACGCCAACACTTTGTATGTGGGAATTCCTGCATACCATCTCCACAGGTTGCAGCTGGTGCAAAATCAGGCAGCACGCGTGGTCTACCATCAACCTAAGCACCAGCATGTTTCGCCGCTACTGCGGAGCCTGCATTGGCTCCCGGTGGCTAAGCGCTGCACCTTCAAACTGGGTTGTACTGTATTCAAAGCTCTGTCCGATCTGGCCCCTGTTTTCACTTCTTCGAGTCTGAAGCGATATGTCCCCTCCAGAGATCTCCGTTCCTCTTCTCACAACCTCTTAGTCATCCCCAAAATCAAACGCAAAAAACACGGCGGTTCTTGCTTTTCTTTTTTGGCCCCTAAAACCTGGAACTCCCTCCCGTTTGCTTTCCGACATTGCCCTTCCTACGATTGTTTTCGTAGGATGCTGAAAACGTATCTCTTCCAGTCAGCCTTCGAGTAATACCCGTTCCTGCTCTCCGTATTTGTTATGAGCGCCATGAAACCGTTTGGGGACCGAGCGCGGTATAAATTTTTTTAACATAACATAACATAACATCATGAGGTGAAATTACATTCACACAACACCCTTCGGTAATATATGAAGTAGCACACTGAATGGAAGGAGCTTGGTCCTGGTATACCCACACAGGGGCTCAAAAGAAGTCTGTACAAGTAGAAGAAGAACGGTTTAGGTACATAAAAGGTCATACAGAAAATGCACAGTCAACAAGTGGGAGGAGCTAACAGTTGCTAATTCTGGTGAACACATCCTGACAGTTAAAGACTAGGGACAGCTGCAAGGACAGCTGCAAGCTCAACTGAGCATGTGCGCAGCAGAAGAGGCTAAATATAACCTGTCTCTAGGCAGATTTCAAGGGCAGACAACAGCAAGGTAGGACAGAGCACATGGCACGCACGTGGTAGCACATGGCAAACAAGATGGCTGCCAGAAATACAAAATGGATTCCACAAAACGGATAAGATAAGCTCTAAATACAGGATGGCTTCTGCTAATGCTAATGTTAATGCTAACCTAATCGCTGCCAAATTACAACAGACAACCCTTTTAGCATTAGCTGAAGACAGTCATTTATCTGGGGTAATCTAGATATGCATCCTGTACATTGATGCTCATCAGTTCAGTGACCTCTTTATTTAGCATTCATTGGGCTTTCATTTCTGCAACATTTCTCTTGGCAGGTGTACAAGCAGTGATGCAAATAGAGCAAAGCATGGGACCACAATGTATGCATATACAGCATGTAAATAGTATCACCAGTAGTATACCTAAGATAGTCAGTAGCTTCCAGCCCCAAGTAATAAAGAGTGTCCATATCGAGTTCGAAAATGTCCATGTACCAGTCTCCGGGTGAATCTCTGCAGCAATCTTATGCAGTTTAAAGATTGCATCATATACTAAAGGCGAGTGATCTGGAAGGAAAACACAACGGCTGCTGCCAATGATGCAACATGCACCACCTCGATCAGCCAAAATCAAATCTAGCACCATGTGATTCTGGAGTGCTACAATCCTCCCAACTTGCAGCTCCTCTGTAATGTTCCCAAGTGCCATAGCTGTCTGATTGGTAACAGCTTCCACAAAACAAGTCAATTGCCTTATCTTTCTGCTGTTCAATGCAGCACCCACAAAGAAGAAGAATCCTACGTTAAACTCAACATATTGCTATAGAGCAGTGCCAGTTTGGTCAACTTCATCCATACTTATTGTCCTCTTATTTCTGTTCTTGGAAATGTCATTGTACAATTTGAAGTCGAGGTGAAATGACGCAGGTGTCAAAAACACAGGGGACAACAGAAAGGACACGTAGCAGACCCCTGACCACCCAAAAGGTAGTTGATAAGATCCCTTATTGCCACAAAGTAAGTATTATGCAAGCCTGTAAAACTGCTGTTATTGGCACCTTCAATGGTTAGAATTACAGTACATTCACTTCTCCCCACTGAAATTCTCCCAATTAATAAAAAACATAACTTTATTAGTCGCCCGTCCCTGCTGCTACCTGGCACTGAAAATCTAGTAATAAAAACTGATACTGAGAAAGGCGCCATAGCTCTGGTTTTACTTTACCGTCCCCCACAATCTATGCCTGCCTTTCCCTTAGGACTTGCCGAACAAATAGCGTCAATTACTATGAAATATCCCCACACTATCCTCATTGGAGATTTTAATCTGTGGTTCGACAGCCCGGACACGGATATCCAAGCGAGAGTATTGTTTGATTTACTTACTGACATTAACATGACCCAATTCATACAGTCCTCCACTCATGAGAAAGGCCACCATCTCGACCAACTATGGTCGCATAATCTCCCTCTGTTATCTATCGTGATTCAGCCCTGTATCTGGTCAGATCACCATTTTGTTCATTTTTCCCTTCAAGTAAGGAGACAACATCAGATTCCTTCTCAGCCTGGAGGGGAAACTCGCAAATGGGGGGCAATAGATCTCTCTGCTTTTCTGGATACTTTGGTTTCTACTCTGCCTCCACCTGACGACATGGGGGACGTAGATGATATCTATGAGGCGTTTGTCTCATGGATCCAAAGCGCTGCTAATATTCATGCACCTAATGTAAAATTCTCCCGCTCACGCGACAAAGAGGCTCATAAATGGTTCTCTGCGGACCTCAAACAACTTAAACTAGAGGTCAGGCAAAAAGAGAGAATCTGGCGTAGAAATTATCTCCCACAAGATAAAGAGGTCTATTGCCTGAGTCGTCGCCTCTACCAAAAAACCATCCTTAAGAGGAAGACTGACTATTTTTCAGGCATAATTCTGAAATCTCAGAATCAAACTAAAGACATCTTTAGAATAGTGAACGACCTCTGCAATGACGAGCGTACGTCACTACCTATTGCACAATCTCAAGCCTTATGTGATGACTTGAATAATTTTTTTATAGAAAAAATCATCACAATTAAACAAAGTATACCATCACACCCTGCCAGTAACATCACTGAGGACACATACATGAATCCAGAGATCTTAGACCACATCCCCCCGATTGATTCCAAACAATTGTCGGAACTTCTTCAAAGGATCAAATCAGGGTCACCTAATGATATCTGTCCCCCTTCAATCTTTAGAGAAGTAGGCCTATCCCTTCCACAGGCATTCCTGCCTATCCTCAATGAATCCCTCAGACAAGGCAGAGTCCCCACAGATTTCAAAAAAGCTCTCCTTATACCTTTGGTAAAAAAACAAGGGAAGGATCCTCTGGATCTTACAAACTATAGACCTATTTCCCTGCTGCCCTACCTCTCAAAGGTACTGGAGGCTCATGTCTCTAAGAGTGTCTCTAATTTCATCGAGACCACTAACTACTTGGAGCCTAATCAAGTGGGGTTTCGCCCTGGTCATTCAACAGAGGCGGTGATTCTAGCGGTTCAGGACAACCTTAGAGCCAATGCGGATATCGATACACACCAAGCTCTGGTGCTGCTTGACCTCTCGGCTGCGTTCGACACGGTTGACTATGACATCTTGCTCAACCGTGTCGAACAGGCCGGCCTGAGAGGACCAGCGTTGAGCTGGATTAGATCCTTTATCGAGGGCCGGACTCAGGCAATTCAACTGGGCAGCTTTACAGGTACTAGGCACACGTCCACCTGTGGAGTCCCGCAGGGGTCGTCATTGTCCCCCTTATTATTTAATCTTTATCTCCGCCCTCTTCTTTATTCCCTTAAGAAGTTTAATGTCACGGTGTTCAACTATGCGGACAATTTACAGCTAATATTTCATCTGAACATCCCTGATGCTGTGTCCGAATTTCAGAACACTATGAAACACATCCAATGCTGGATGAACGAAAATCATCTAAAACTCAACCCGGGCAAAACAGAACTACTTTTGCCCGGGAACAGTTTATCCAGCTGGAGTGATAACTTCTGGCCAGCAGACCTGGGCATCCCTCCCGTAAGGTCCATTGCTGTAAAGAGCTTAGGCATCACGCTCCACTCGGACCTGTCCTTAAAAACCCAGGTGGGCGCCGTGGTCTCAGCAAGTTTTTTCCAAATGAGGAAAATAAAAAAGATTGCTCATCTTTTTACCCAGTCTGCCTTAATCCAGGTTACTATTGCTCTGGTTATGTCCCACCTGGACTATTCCAACAGCGTCTATTTGAGACTTCCAGTGGGCCTGTCGAAGAGACTTCAACTTGTCCAGAATCAGGCGGCGAGACTCATCCTACAACAGCCAAAATGGTCTTCTATTAAACCTGGACTAGAAAAGCTACACTGGCTTCCGATCTCCCAGCGCATAGCCTTTAAAGCAGGGTGTATCACCTTCAAGGCCATACAAGATAAAGGCCCTGCCTTTATTCGTTGCCTGATCTCTAAATATATACCCACCAGAAGCTTGCGCTCTGCGCAAAAATCCCTACTGGAGGTGTCTCGCTTCAAAAGGAAGCGACAGGGAGGCTGCTGTTTTCGACATCTAGCAGCCTCACTTTGAAACTCCATCCCCTTATCGATTAGGCAGAGTGAGGATTTACTCACCTTTCGTAAGGGATTAAAAACTTGGTTGTTCGCCCAAGCCTACCATTAGCCATTGTCAGCTCAGTGTTATGTTAGACGGATTCTTCACTTTTCCTATAGCGCCATGAAGCCCACGGGCGTACGAGCGCTCTACAAATTGATTTTAACATAACATAACAAATACATAAATCTACTTTAACTCTACTAACAGAAATCACAAATGGTCCATTGTTCTTGATAGTTCTCATATTCGTGAAGACATATGGTGTCGAATTATTGTCAGGTTGATACTCTTCCCATTCCCATTTGGTCCCTTTAGCTTGAGGATAACCATCTTTATCTTGATACCATACTTTATTGAGGAGAAAGTTAATCCCACCTTATGAAGGCTTTCCAGGTGCAAACAAAAGCACATACCAAGCTTGACAAGAACCATTGTGCGAGAATGGAAGAGGAATGAAAGGTGTTCCTCCCTTTTTCTGGTGAACAGGTATCATCCCACACACCCAGCAGTTGGTAGTATTTGTGGCATTATGAGTATGAAGCAACATCTGGATGAATGTATTATTTAGGTAGGATTGTCGATGCTTCTGCTCATGGTAGGGAAGCTTAAAAAGTAGTGGTGTTCAACTGGCACTGGAGTAGTGGCGATCAAAAGCTGTCGAGCAGGAGCCACTTTCTCAACAAACCAAGTTATTATTGCCATAACCACCATAGCAACAACAAACACTACAGCACAAATTATTTTCTTATTGCAGATCTTAGCAACTGTTGATCTTTCAACAGACATAATTACTTTGTCAGTCATCAAAATCAATCGTTGGAGCTCTTATCCCTGGGCAGCCGCTGATTTCTTCACAGAGGGTCAAGATGGGTGTCACTACACTTTGCAGGACTGATCCCCCCCTTGCCATGTTGGCACTCCTTTTAACTAACCCAGGGCGGTAGCTCAACCAGTCTTTTTTGGCAAAGCAGATTCTTTCCTTGGTCTCAACTGATATCGGGATTCTCCAGCAATTGTGTGGTCCGGGAAGACTTCTGCAGATTCATCAGGTGAGATAGCTTGACCTTTCTCCGTCTCCAGAATCTCTTGATGGTCGGTCAACACAGCAGGTTCCACCAAGGATGATAGTACTCTCTTGCAGTGAGTACTATGGACCTAATTTTTTCGATTCGTCACTCGAACTGCAGTCCTTGTCGCAAGGAGCGCTTGCTCTGGTCCTTGCCACCTCGGCTCCAAGCTGTTCGATCTGTCGAAGACCTTGACCATCACGTGGTCGCAAGGACAGAGTTTGTGGGCCTCACCTGTAGATCTGTCAGGAAGAGCTTCTCAAACCTGTTGATGAATAGAGATCAAACTGTCAGTTAACTGTGCCAAATAATCATTCATCAGAACACATGGAACATCATGTATGGGGCGTGGCTTAGGAACTCCCCAAATGTTCATCGGTCTCCCAAACACCACCTCATATGGTGTAAGCCCAGATCGTAAATGTGGCACCGATCTTATGGACAACAATGCCAAAGGTAGTGCATCAGGCCATTTCAGAGACATGGAAGCCAGTATTTTCGCTAACTTTAATTTCAAAGTAGCATTGTACCTCTCCACTAATCCTGCTGATTGTGGGTGGAAGACTGCATAGAATGTCTGCTTAATCCCTAATCCTTTCAGGACATTCTCAACGACGTGCCCAATAAAATGAGGTCCGTTGTCACTCCACAAAAGTTTGCAAACACCATATCTTGGGAAAAACTCCTTAGAAGCACCTTAGCTGTAGTGAGACCTGTATTATCCTTTGTTGGGTATGCCTCTATCCATTTGCTGAAGGCACATACCACCACTAGGACATTCTTCCAGTTATTGCAGCGTTCAAGTTGGATGTAATCCATCTGCAAAACTTCAAAAGGTGCAGTCGGTGTAGCAAACCCTCCTGTAGGAGTACGTATCCCTTTACTAGGATTATACTGCCAACAAATCAAACAGGACTGTACTACTCTCTTAGCTGTGCTGGCAATCTCAGGATGCTCCCAAACTCGTGTAAGCAATTTCGTTATCGCTAGAGCTCCAACATGTGCCATCCCATGTGCCATTTGAACCATAGGTTGTAAATAGGCTGTAACCAGTTTCCATCTATCCATGTCTTTGTTGCGCCAACAACCCTCATCGTCCATTATACCTTCTTTAGCCCATTGCTCAAGTTCTGCTACAGAAGCAGATCTCTGTACATCTAACACTTCCTGTCTAGCATCATGCCATCTCTCAGCTTGAGACTTCACTACGTACATAGAAGTAGTGCTTCGTTGCATTGCAGTTTCACGAGCTACGCGAGCTGCAAAGGAATTGCCTTCTCCTGTCTTATCAGTTACTTTCTTGTGTGCACTACACTTCACAATAACTATCTTTTTTGGATATGTTAGTGCAGGTAAGATATTATGCACTAACCTTCCGTGCATTATCTGCATCCCGTGGGACGTAAGAAAGCCTCTTTCCTTCCAGAGCAGGCCAAAATCATGGGCCACTCCAAAAGCATAGCGGCTGTCTGTATAGATATTCACACGCATGTCAGTGCTAAGTTCACACGCTCGTGTTAAAGCTATTAGTTCAGCTGCTTGAGCTGACTTCTGAGTTATATGAGCTGTTTCCACTACTGTCTGAAGTGTTGTATTTGCATATGCAGCTGAAGTCGTGCCATCTGGTAACTTCAAACATGACCCATCAACCCACAGTTCCCCATCTACATCTGAAAGGGGCGTATCTTGCAAGTCGATGCAACCCTTTGTCTGTGCCTCAGTTAGAAATATACAGTTGTGAGGCTCCTTTGACTGAGACTGAGTCGCAGGATATGGCAACTAAGTGGCTGGGTTTAGTGTTGCACACCTCTTCAAGGTAATATGAGGTGCTAACAGTGTCAATTCATATCCTGTCAAGCGGGCACTAGTTAAGTGTTGCGTCTTAGTCTGATTCAAAAGGGCATCAACTGCATGGGGTACTAGCACCAACAGTTTATGTGACAAAACTATCCCTTCACTCTGACGTGTGGACACAGTTGTTTCTGCAACTGAATGGAAGCATCCAGGCAACGCGCAAGCAACAGGATCAAATACTGCTGAAAAATATGCACAGGGACGCTGCTTATCACCACGTGTCTGCACTAAAACTGATAATGCACATCCATCTTTCTCGTGTACATAAAGTGTAAAGGCCTTCGTGTAGTCTGGAGTACCTAACACTGGTGCTGAACAAAGAGCTTGTCATAACTGTCGGAAAGCAGTCTCACATTCATCTGTCCATGGAAGGGGCACTGGAGTGTCTTTTGTCAAAAGCGCTATCAGAGGTTTAACAATGTGTGAAAATCCTAATATCCATTGCCTACAAAATTAAGTGAAACCAATAAAGGCACAAACATCTTTCTGAGTAGAAGGTACGGGTGTGTCTAAAATTGCTTGAATGCGATCTGGTGTCAGTGCATGGCCCTCCTTAGACAGAAGGTGACCTAAGTAGGTAAAGTGGCAAGCAGGGAGTCCCCTTTGGGTAGAATTATACACCACAAATACATTAACAGCACTAAATTCACAACAAATAAATGAACAAAGAGGAAATGTAAAAATAAATTCATAAAAAAGTATACAATTTATTCAGATAAGTATTAAAAACATAGTATAGCCCTATCATCAGTACAATATTAATAAATAAGAAGATATACATACATTGAGCATACACAAAACACAAGAATGGGAAACACAATAAGGAAAAATAATTCCTATTAGCACTAGGGAAATATAATAGTCAATCAGTAATCAGCTCTGATACATGTTCCAATTGCAGTCAGAGTTGTTGCTTCCCCAGACTTAGCGTAATTTCCACTCATATATGCATCGATGCGTTTCGGTGGGCAAATTAATAATTACCCAACACCTTCTACAGGAAAGAATATTTTGTTCCCACATAAACATATTATATCTGTAATATAAGAACAGCCAAGAAATATATATATTACATAACTTCAACAATATTAAAAAACAAACAAAATATATTTTTACATATCCTCAATGCTCCAACTTTTGTTCATTAGTAATAACTAGCCGTAAACATAACACACATACTCGGATTTCATCTATTTAGTAATTAATGCAGATAGATAAGGTATGGTTGAGAAACCTCCAATAGCTGCCATAAAATGCAGAGAAATTTCGGGGTATATATTAACGTGATAAGGTTAGAGGCCTTCATTTCTTTCCGGGAACACATTAAAATAAAAATATATACCCAACATTGGGTTAAAAACCATTCATATATTCACAAAAAATGATGAGGACCACTGACACATCGGGGTCAAGTAGCGAAGACGATGGTCCTCAGAGAGAGGATAGTACAGGGAGAAATCACACCAGAGATCAGGGTTCTTTTTTAGACTCACACCCAAAGAGAGGCCAACATTTCAATGGGAATATGGGGAGGGGCCAATTCAACCGGGGCCCTCCACAAACAACAGGAATACATAAGGACAAGGAACAAACGTTACTGGCGATCGACCGAATACCCGTAATTAATCTGTCAAATAGGGCATTGAATGAGATGGAAATGAGGATTTTAAGTAGGGGTTTGAGTTTTGTCCCTTCGACGGGTGTAGATACATTTCAGTTAGAAAAGGACATGCGCTCTTTTTTTTAGAAAAGTCAGACTCAGGAGATTTTTTGAGGATAGGGTAACTAGAGAACGTGAAAATGTTTCAGGACTAAAACCTAAGTCTTCTTTCACCCCCACATTAGCTATGGTTGGAAGAAATATAGAAGCTTTTGAAACAGCCGTAGAAAGTTGAATCCAGAATATCTTGGGTAATAGAAACAGGCCCAATACTTATATTATAAATAGAGATGAAAGAATAGCTCTTAATTCCTTAAAAGATGATAGGTCCCTTACTATCAAAGCTGCAGACAAGGGGGGTGAGGTCATAGTTTTTAATACATCAGACTATGAGGATTGAATCTATAAATTGTTAGACGTTAAAGAACATTATGTAGGAACTAAGGCAAGCAGCATCATTAAGGTATCTAGGGACTGTATAGCTCTCCTTGAGGAGGCGAAGGATCAGAATTGGTTTTGCGAGGATGAATTGAAGTACTTAAATAATGTTGAACCTAGAATTCCGGCTATTTATGGCCTTCCCAAGGTGCTCAAGCACAGCGCTGATCCACCAATGAGACCCATAGTGAGTAGCATTGACTCTCTCCTTGAGCCTATCAGCAAATATGTTGACCATTTTTTGAGACCGATTGTATGTGGTCTCAAATCCTATGTGAGGGACGCTGCCCATATGATCTCACTTATTTAAGGTAAGGGTTCTGTAGGGAGACTCAATGTCTGGTTACCCTGAACATTGAGTCTCTCTATACGAATATTCCGCAAGAAGATACAGTTATGGGGATTGAGGATATCCTAGAGAATCAGGACCTAGGTGGTGCGAACAAAGATTTTATTGTTAAATGTGTGAGACTCATCCTGATGAACAATGTCTTCCTATTTAAGGATGAGTACTTTAAGCAACTAAAGGGGACCAGCATGGGGGCCACTTGTGCCCCCAGTCTGGCTTGCTTTTATGTTGGACAATTTGAGGCCAAACATATTTATAATGTATTGGCCCCCTTTTTTGAAAATGTAGCGGGCTGGAACCACTAAATTGATGACAATTTCTTTATTTGGGATGGCTCAGCTGAACAGCTTGATGAGTTTTTAATGTGGTTGAACTTAGGTGACCCCAAACTTAGGTTTACGTCGCACCACAGTACCTCTAGGGTTGATTTTTGGGATATTTCCATTAAGGAAATGAGTGGAGTTTTTGAGGTTGAGCTGTTAACTAAACCTATGGCGAAAAATAACCTCCACCATTTTTCAAGCTTTCATCCTAAATCACAAAGAGAAAGTATCCCTTTCAGCCAATTTCTCCGACTTAGGACAAATTGTTCAGAACTCGATGATTTTTATAAACATTCTGAGATTCTTAAAAACAAGTTCAAAGATAGGGGCTACCCCAAAAAACATTTGTCCCATTCATTGAAGAGACAAAAAAAGACTGAAGAGACTGAAAAAAAGAAGGAGCCTTTAAATAAGGTTGTAGTTGTTAGTAAAGTCTCCACTCTAAGTAATCAAATTAAGAACGTAGTTAACAAGAACTGGCACGTATTGAATCACGATGAAAACATTAAATTGGAAAAGCCTTTGTTTGCTTTTAAAAAGAATAAGAATTTACGTGATCTTTCAGTGCATACACACAGAGAGGAGAACCAACCCAACCAGAGAACCATGGAAAACACTGTGGCAATAGGGCATTTTAGGTGTGGAAATTGTAATATCTGTCCACAATGCCTACAAGCCACTGAAATAACGCACAATGGTTTAGTGCTGAAATCTAAAACTATTTGTAATTGTAAGAGCAGGAATGTTGTGTATCTTTTACTATGCCCGTGTGGCCTTGGCTACGTCGGAGAGACTGGTAGGGAGTCCCGGACTAGATTCCAAGAACACAGATCAGCCATTAAAACCAAGAAGATCGCAGCGCCACTAGTTACACAATTTATAGAATCAGGTCACGGGGAGAATGACTTTCTGTGGTTCATCCTCGAAAAGGTTAAAATTGGAAAAAGAGGGGGGAACATGCAGTCAAAACGTAAAATGCACGAACAGTCGTACGTTTCTTACCTAAATACTGTACGGAATGGTTTGAATTCGAAAGAAGAATGGGAGCGATTGATAGGGCCAACATAAGAGAGGATCCTGTGCACCCCTCTCTACCTGAGAATCTATTTACTTTTTTCTGAGAAGTTTCATTTATTTTAATTTATTTATAGTTATTTTTCTCTCCAGATATATATGCTAATTTTTGCACAATATATGAATAAATAGGCACTTGCATTATTGAATATTAGAGAGTTTATACATTTAGTCATGCAGAGATAGAACAGAACTAGGAAATGTGGGACTGTTCCCAATTACTATTCGGACTGAATAAATAGCAGACCCGTTTACAACTCAGCAACATTGAGCAAAGGAACTCGTTCTAAGAGGGCATTTTTTTTCAGGGCAATATTTATCAGTACTAGTGCTATTTTGAATTCTTATGATTCACATAAAATGCCCAATAATAACATTTTGCCAAGTATGCAGATAAACCAAAAATATATTGTTTATATGAGCGAGTTATATAGCTGGACGTTCTCTGGAGTCTTTTTTCACTGTCTATAGTTGTCGGGTGAAGTTCTAGTCTTTTTTTGCTTCCTAAAATAGGATATGTCTGTTCACACCGGAAATGGTGGCTCGGCGTCCAACGTAACCATCCGTATACTTCAGTATTTAAACTCGGGTTTAAGACGGTGCATTTATTATTTATACATCTACGGAGGCGAAAGCCCTGGATGCCTATCTTTTGAACCCATGCAGGGAATACTGTTAGATTAGACTCAAGAGTTCCTGAAAGGGAGTTAAGTTAAATTCATGGACCGTTTTAATTTGTTGTCTCTTGTTGTTTGGATCCAGACTGCTGCCGGCTCTGCTTTTTAAATTCTTGCGAATACCTTGCACTCTTTATCTGTAGCAACTCCACTCTTTTATGCAAGCTACACATCATCTATCATCCCCCTGGCACTTCACTGTCAAACTCATGGAACTTATCACTGCTAAGTCCTCCTTGAACTCTAAAGATATCTTCATGGGTGATTTCAACCTGCACTGGAATGACTACAAGGACCCTCATGTCAACGCCATCAAATATCTCCTGTCCGATCAAGCCCTGACCCAAGCCTGTTCACTCCCAACACACTCGAAAGGGGCCATCTCTAAGGAAACAACAGTCAAGCTTATCTCTATGAACCCGTGTGAGTGGTCTGACCACCACGCCATCACATTCCTACTACCTGTCACCCACAAGATAAGGGCACCACAACCAGTGATTCCTAAACGCTGGATTAGAGACACTAGAAACCTAGACCACAATGAACTGAAGGCTCGCTGCACATCTGACCTCCCCCACCCTCCCATTTCTCAACGGTCAATGACCTCAATAATCATTTCTCTGCAACTATCTCGAACATCATGGATGAACTAGCCCCACTAAAGCTAAAAAGAACCCAATCAAAAGATAAGAACCCCTGGTTCACTGGACCCCTCAACGATGAGAGGAGATGCCTCCGGCAATCCGAAAGAATCTGGGGAAAGCACCCCTCCACCGCACATCTTAAACTTCTCCGCCAGGCCAGAAATGCCTACAACAAGAACATGCTTAACTCAAAAAATAGTTTTTCAGATCCGAACTACAAAATGCCAAGAACAGACCTCGCAAGCTCTTCGATCTGGTCAAACACCAATCCAATAAACTGGTCAAAACCTCGAAAGAAACACCAAAGTCCTTAATATCATCGGAGGAATTCTCCTCCTTTTTCGCTGACAAACTCACAGCCTTAGAAAATGAACTTAGTGCCGCCACATACTCTCTATCCCTCCCAGGCAGGCACCCTCCTCCCGAGATGCCCCACAGACTTCACCTAAGAACCAAGCACTTTGGACTGACTTCAACTTCTACGACGAAGACTCTGTATCTAAAATCCTATCGTCTCTAAAACCGAATAACCACTTTAACGACCCAATCCACTCCAACTGCCTAGTGGCCGTTGCCCAATCCATTATCCCTAGCTGGACTGCAATAATAAACGCCTCGTTCCAGCAGGGTTCCATTCCTGATTTTCTGAAAGCCGGCCAAGTCCTCCCCATTTTGAAAAAGCAGTTGCTGGACCCAGCCATTCCAGACAATTTCAGACCTATCTCCAACATCCTCCTCTTAGCCAAAGTGTTGGAGAAGTGTGTACAACAGCAACTAAGTCAACACATCAACAACTTCCACCTTCTCGATGACTTCCAATCTGGATTCAGACCTGGGCACAGTACTGAAACGACCATGCTCCACATCGTTGACGACGCCCTCCTAGCTTTAGACCAAGGGAAAACATGCCTTTTAATCCTCCTAATTCTTTAATCGGCCTTCGACACGGTCAACCACGAAAAACTAATCGAACGCCTCAAACTCAGGATGGGTTTGAATGGCGCTGTTCTAAAATGGTTTAGATCCTTCCTCCAAAACCGATCGCAGCGATTCCTAATCAATGGCAATCTCTCTGCTCCCTCTCCGGTCAAGGTCGGAGTCCCCCAAGGATCAACCCTGTCCCCTACCCTCTTTAACCTCTATCTCGAACCACTTGCCGAAGTATTATGCTCAGCAAATATCTCCTACCATATGTATGCTGACGACACCCAGCTCTACATCAAAGCCTCCTCTCTCGAGGATATTCTCTCCCTGAATGAGGCCCTGAAGTCAACCATCCATTGGCTCACCTCCAATCAACTCAAGCTCAATACCAAGAAAACAGAATTTCTCTTAATTTCCCCTCCAAAAAACAATCGCGAGACGCAGATATGGATCAAGGCTATCACAGCCCTAGATTGCCCACCGACCATCGTGGACTCAGCAAAATCTCTGGGAATAACTCTTGTCTGCAAGTTGAACATGCAGGACCACATCAACACGATGGCCAAATCAGCCAGATTCCACTTGTGCTACCTCTGGAAACTGAAACTCTTTCTTGACACTACCGACCTAAAAAGTGCAGTCCAAGCGCTAGTAATCTCTAGACTGGAATATGGATGCTCCACCCTCTCTGGTTTACCCAAGATCTCCCTGGCACCCTTGAGAGACTGTCTTAATGCTGCCGCCAGACTTCTTACAAGCTAAAAAAAATGTGACCATATAACTCCACACCTGAAAGCATTGAACTGGCTTCTCCTTGAGGCCAGAATACAACTCAAACTGGCCTGCATTACACACAAGGCTTATACTCAAACTCCCCGGCTTATCTTGCACAGAAACTGGTGGTATCTGGCGGAATCAGAAACTCCCGGTCCGCCAGAGACCTTTTACTCCAACCGGCATGGTTCCGGAAAAAAAAAACTTTTAACCTGGCTTTCTCTGGATCCGCCCCAAGAATATGGAACTCTCTCCCGCCAGCCATCAGAAGAATCCCCTCTTTGGCACGTTTCAAAAAGGAGGCCACAACCTTCCTTATGGGTAAATTCCTCTCCTAAATGCTGCCTCCTACCAACACAAAGACTTTGACTAACTACTGACTAGCGACTCCCTTCGAAATACCACACTACCCCGTCAGGAAATCTGGGGCCTTCTCTGGAGCTATTTAAATGTAAACTGTATATACTTGTCATCTACCCTTAATGTGTTTCCTTGCCTAATGTGATCACATGTAAAGGGCTCTGATACCCTACACCAACCAACAACCGTCGGGATTACTAAGTAACCCGTGACGTCTGAGCGCTTTGGACCGTGCCTCTAGGACGGATTTTTATCGTATTTTAAGGTATAACTCGCCACATAAGTGTTTGACGTTTTGAGTTAGGCATTCTGTAACCATGCGGGAATATATTTATCTACTCTCTTTTAGTGAAGGATATATATATTTTTTGTGAATAAGGGGTATGTGCATAGCACTTTATGGCTAGCATGACGACATTGAGGGTCTATGTACCTTGAACATAGCTTTAATAGACCCTGCCTACTATGACGATTGTTTTAGTCACGTGTATTAGTCAGAATGTGATGTTCTTTATGTTCCAGACTGTTGCTATTGCTGTTTGCTGCCAATATAACACTCAATTAACTATTGCGTATTAGAAACAGAGCAGTGGGGCTAGAAATTACAACTAAGGTGTGTTTCACATTATGATATTGTTAACTCTTAGTGCCACATACATACTGGCTCATATTAGAACAGCGGTCTTTGTATTTTTTTCTTTCTTTACATGCAGGATCCTACACAGTGTTCTCTCAAAGACAGTTTTCCATATTGTAGGTCTTTTAAACCCCATACATGAAGGTAATTAGTGATGTATCCCTACTGAGTGACAATATGATGTGTGAGAGAGATACTGGATAATGACCTTCATGACGTTTCAATTCAGCAATGACCGTCTTAGTGTTAGGTCTTTTAAACCCAATATACAAAGGTAATGAAAGGGGTACCCCCTATTGAGTTATAATTTGAAGCGTGAGAGATTTTAGATAATGACCGCCCTGATGCTTGCATTAGCAATGACCGCCTTAGTGATAGGATTTAGCTATGGCATTATGTTTAGGATATGGGTCTGTTTACCCAGCTCAGCGGTCCTCATATTTTTTGTGAATATATGGATGTTTTTTAACCCAATGTTGGGTATATATTTTCATTTTAATGTATTCCCGGAAAGAAATGAAGGCCTCTAACCTTATCACTTTATTATATACCCCAAAATTTCTCTGCATTTTATGGCAGCTATTGTAGGTTTCTCAACCATAACTTATCTATCTGCATTAATTACTAAATATATGAAATGCGAGTATGTGTGTTATGTTTACGGCTAGTTATTACTAATGAACAAAAGTTGGAGCATTGAGGTTATGTAAAAGTATATTTTGTTTGTTTTTTAATATTGTTGAAGTTATGTAATATATATATTTCTTTGCTGTTCTTATTACAGATCTAATATGTTTATGAGGGAACAAAATATTCTTTCCTGAAGAAGGTGTTGGCTATTTATTAATTTACAAAACAACAATTGGAGAGGTAGGTAGATTCAAGGACACTCTCTCAGTCCCCGGTTAGATTCAAATAAACAAAAGAAGAGAGGTCAAATCAAACTCAAATAAGACACAGAGACGGAGTAAGGTAAGAATCCCACACCCACTTTGGGTGGGAAGGAAAGCCCTCACACACCGACCTAGTCAGTGTCATGCTTCATCATCGGGCCCCACCAAAGAGGGCGAGTGCCTCTTCGGTGTGCTGCGACGCCAGAAAGACTGCGGAGCTGGTTGTGTGAGAAGGGCGTGCTGTGAGAAAAAATTTAATTAAAAGTGCCATAAAAAGGGTATCAATACAAAAAGTTTAATGAGTGATCCCTAAGGCACATGTGGGAAGTATTATGTGTCTGAATTTAGCTGCCAAGGTTTTAGGATTGGTTAAATTCAGAAATACTTATATCAGTCAACATGTTTCTGCCATACTAGTGGTTTAAGTTTACCAAGGCATTCTTCAGGACTAAACCCCGGCGGTATGGACTCTCTAATCGTCCACCCTGACCTGGGACGTGAAAGTGAAAATATATAAAAAAGGTAAAAAAGTGCTAAAAATAGAAGAGCGGGCCGCTCATTCTAAAAAATGCTCCAAATTGTGGGGGTCCGGTTTTGAGGCGATCTGCAGATCTGCAGGTTCATAGCGGTTTGCGAGCGTTGAAGGCGATGTGCCAGGCACGCTGCAATCCCCCTCCCGAGACCCATGGTGCAAGTAGAGCCCTGTTTTAAAGTGCTGAGATACTCCACAATTTGGAGCATTTTTTAGAATGAGCGACCCGCATGAAGCATGACACTGACTAGGTCGGTGTGTGAGGGCTTTCCTTCCCACCCAAAGTGGGTGTGGGATTCTTACCTTACTCCGTCTCTGTGGCTTATTTGAGTTTGATTTGACCTCTATTTATTAATTTACCCACCAAAACGCATTGATGCATATATGAGTGGAAATTACGCTAAGTCTGGGGAAGCAACAGCTCTGACTGCAATTGGAATATGTATCAGAGCTAATTACTGGTTGACTATTGTATTTCCTTTGTGCTAACAGGAATTATTTGTCGTTATTGTGTTTCCCATTCTTGTCTTATAATTCTGCATGCTCAATGTATGTATATCTTCTTATTGATTAATATTGTACTGATGATAGGGCTCTACTATGTTTTTAATACTTATCTGAATAAATTGTATACTTTTTTAATGAATTTATTTTCACTTTTCCTCTTTGTTCATCTATGTTGTTGTGAATTTAGTGCTGTTAATGTAAGTATGTGTGGTGTGTAATTCTACCCAACGGGGACTCCCTGCTTGACACTTGTCTTTATTGGTACCCCACCCCTTTGGTTGTTGGGTCCCTCTCTTTTATTAGAGACCTAAGTAGGTTACCTTCGGTCTACAATATTGCAATTTCTTTGGTGATACTTTATGATGGTGTGTAGCAAGAAAAGAAAGCAAAGACAAAGTACACTCTTCACACAGTTCAGGCTTATCGGCTGCCAACAAGATGTCATCAACATACTGTATGAGAGCCACTCCTTTAGACAAAACGAAAGAATCAAGCTGTCTCTTCAATGCTTGACTGTAAATACTAGGACTCTCAGTATAGCCTTGAGGAACTCTACAAAATCTATACGATCGATTAATCAAAGTGAAACCAAACAAGTATCGGCTATCAGGATGAATAGGGATCGAAAAGAAAGCGTTCTTCAAGTCTATCACAGAGAATGTAGTTGCTGTCGGAGGAACCAAAGTAAGTAGTGTCGTTATGTCACAAACCACAGGATATTTCGGTACTACAATCTTGTTAACTTCTTGCAAATCAATAATGAATATGTAAATCTTAGTGTCAGTATATTTTTTCAAAATAGGAAGAATAGGACTGTTGCAAACATTGTAAGGGACTTCCTCCACAACCCCCACTTTAATCAAATCATGAACAATGCGTATAAGTGCTTCTTTGCCTTCCTGAGAAATTTTATATTGAGGCAATCGTGGCAATGAAGCGCCCTCCTCGACACTAATGATAATAATAATAATAATAATCCACATTTGTAAAGCGCGAACACACACCCGTAAGGGTCTCTAGGCGCTGGGGGCCGTCGGGAGGATTAAGCAAGCTATTGCCCAGAGTCACATGGTGCTGGGCTAATCTGCCGCCGGAGCCGGGGATCGAACCGTGATCCCCAGATTCAGTCACCCTGGCCACGGCGCTACACCTATCCCTTATTGCAATGGTGGAATACCCATTTGCCCTACATCAGTGTCTGAAGTAGCCCACAAAGTACTAGGGGAGTGAAGCTAATGCAGTATCCTCTTCAACAAGACAAGATCTCTCAATTGTGGGGTAATTGTCATTCAAAATAACACGTACTCCTTCAGGAGAAAATCGTATCATAGCCCTGAAATACTTGAGCATATCAAGACCCACAATATTGTCTGGTGTGTTCGGAGAGAGCAAAAATGGACATGGAGCAGTGAATTTATCAACATGGAATGCAAGTGGTTGTGATAATGGGCTAAGGGAGGGTGTTCCATCGAACCCTATCCATGTAATGGTTGAGCCAGACAGGGGAGCCCTTGGAACCGATTGTTTAGATAAGGCGCTACTAGAAGCCCCTGTATCAACCAGAAACTGATTAGTAGAACCCAAAACATGTGCTGTAACATAGGGTCCCCTCTGATCTACTGGAACTTCAACTGATTCCTTACCCCATCCTAGGCAATCTCATGCATAAGCAGGACAGCACTTAGTCGGAAATTTGATATTGGTATCAAAAGTGTTAAACCCATCCTGCCCACGTGTATTAGCATAAAACCTAGCACGATCACCTGTGCTTCCTCTAGGCCCTGAATATCCTGAAAGATTCCTCATTTGTCCCCGTCCACGTGGATACTGCTGAGCACGCAGTGCTGGACAATCAGAAGCCCAATGTCCAAATTTCTTACAGTACGCACACTGGTCAACAGACAAATTCAAACAAGTATAAGAAGGAAAAGACGAACCATAAGATCCAGGTCCACCTCTATAACTACCTCTAGAAGGAGGATCATAAGCCTGAGCCAACATACCCTTCATTTTTAATTCTTTAGTCTTCTTATCCTCATTACCCTTTGCTTCTAATACTGAGCCATAGTCAAAAGGGAAACCGGAGAAGCGGAAGTCCATGAACTCTCACTTGCCTTTAGGCGACCAGCTATGCCTGGCAACAGGTTTGCGACATATTTATCGACAAACAGATGCCTACGCTTGTCATCTGTCAATGACTGGCCACTAAAATCGTGGAATGCCTCCTCAAAGCGTGTAAAGAAATCTGAAACTGATTCATCTGCCTTTTGCTTACACAAAGCTAACACAGTCCAATCTATCTTGGTAGGGGGAATAATCATCTTTAACTTAACTAATATAGCTGCAGGAAGATCCAAAATCAATTTACACGGTTTCTGTGCAGGTTCCCGCTGTACATCCATTTGTTCTAACTCTTTCCATAATGCCCCAAAAGTCACACGATCATCTACTTTACGCACAGTTCTCCACATGTCAGGCAGTAATATCAACCCAAAGAACATGTCTATATCAGGCAAAGTCATAGTACAAGAGCTAATGGCTCCCCTCAACTTCCTCATAAAAAGCTGCTGGATTTTTCCGCGGATCAGGCCATGCAGTTTTAAGGGCTATTAAAACCGCTCTATTCCAAGGAGTGTAGACCCAATTATAAATAAAATAACCCTTTGCATCAGCAGAACTTTTATCATCATCTGTTCCCTCGCCTCTAGGAGGAACATACAAGGGCGCGGCTTCCCGCATAGGTTTCGCATGAACTATCATAGTCTTATCTGTTCCGACCATAGAAGCTTGTACCACGCTGGTCTGAGATGTTAGTGCAGCTGCTGCTGCCTTTTTCTCCTCTCGCAAAAGGAATGCATCAGTACGCAGTTTAATCAAACGCCTGATTGTATCAGCCACCTGAGAAAAGACAAAAAGACCATCACGCATTTGCTTACAATCAGCTGCTACATCATCAGGTTCCAATTCATCAGAATGTTTCCTAAACTGCTCAACAACCTCTGCGGCAAATACCTCAGTAAAATATGTTTGCTCCCTTTCCTGCCAGTTTTTTATGTCATCTAAAAGCTCAGAATCAGGGGTGGTACACGAAGGGCCTTACGAGCAGCAAATCTAAGCTTGGACGAGCGCTCAGTGGACAACATAGAACGAGTTTTCCGTGCTTTCTCCTGTTCTTTAGAAGAGTCCTCATCTGACTCACGAGAGGCAGAGGGAAGAATATACGGAGGTGGAGAACGATTTAATAACAAGAAATCAACTTGAGGTTTATTAAGGATAGGATAAAGGGGTTGGCTAACAGCGTATTGGCCAGTTACCTGTAAATGGCGCTCCCTATCCTCTCTCCCTTTCAGTTCTTTTATGTCCTTGTTTTTCAACTCTAATGCTTTTGCATAAATGTTCTTTCGCTGTTCTTTTTCAATCAAGGCTTGCTCACGCTTCATTCATTCACGCACTTCTTTCTCCCACATTCGTGCACAGTCAAACATATCTTGCCTAGTCTTCCACTTGAACATACATTGTTCTACATACTGAATCTTTCACAAATCAAATGACCCAATGCATAGGCCAACGCAACTCAGGATCCTTACTAGTATATTTATTCCATAACGTGCTGTACATTATAGAAGAAATACCATATTTAATATACAAATCCCTATTAGGCGTCCCCTCCGGGGGGGGGGCGGCTGTGCTTCATCAAGTCTCAAACTGCTACCACTACAAAAGCAACACATCCTACGAAGTGTGCTAAAAAACAGGCATACCAAAAATAGTGCAGAATATTCAGTATTATAACTAAAGTAGCACTTAAGGTACCTTTAGTTCGATGTGCCGTTCAAATCAATTCAAATAGAGAAAATTCTCCTCATTACCTGCCTATATAAATTTTTATATATACGTCACATACAAATCCAAAGTTGGCCAACACAAATCCCAAAATTCAAAAGCCACAGTAAGTGTTCCTTAACTACCTTACCAATTCCAGGCATCAAAACCAACAGCAAGCGCCGCAGAACGACTCTTACCAATCACTTGGTGTCCAGGTTCCAACTTCCAAGTTCTCAAAATCGACCAAATGGTCACTGCACGGCGAATCATCAGAAGAGATCTGAGTCGAGGACCAGCACCACCTGGATGGTCAGATCAGAAAGAAAGGAAAAACACCGTGGTTGCCAAGACTCGGGTCTCCTCGGGCAGCGATCGCGTCCAAAGCGAGATTCCAATCCTTTGTTTCGACCACTCCTTCAGGCATCCGAGTCGCCGATGAGCCTCGCGTTCGAGCGCCAATTTGCATAAGTGGGCCTCAGCAAGGCCTACCAGTGCTAGGGGTTCGCCCTTCTCTGCACAGAGTCCTCAGACCATAGCATAGAAGTTGGCAGAGAAACTGGAATAGAAAATACAAGATTTATTAAACCTCATGAGGTGGAACTACATTCACAACACCCTTCGGTAATGTATGAAGTAGCACACTGAATGGAAGGAGCTTGGTCCTTTTATACCCACACAGGGGCTCAAAAGAAGGGGGCATAAGTAGAAGACGAAGGTTTTAGGTACATTTAAGGTCATACAGAAAATGCACAGTCAACAAGTGGGAGGAGCCAACAGTTGCTAATTTAGGTGAACACATCCTGACAGTTACAGACTAGGGACCGCTGCAAGAACAGCTGCAAGCTCAACTGAGCATGTGCGAAGCAGAAGAGGCTAACTATAACCTGTCTCTAGGCAGATTTCAAGGGCAGACAACAGCAAGGTAGGACAGAGCACATGGCACGCACATGGTAGCACCTGGCAAACAAGATGGCTGCCAGAAACACAAAATGGATTCCACAAAACGGATAAGATAACCTCTAAATACAGAATGGCTTCTGCTAATGCTCCCCTTATCGCTGCCAAATTACAACACTCCCGCTTAGTGTATCTGACCAGGGCTCCATTGCTGTCGGCCTCAAAATTTGACTTTACCCCAGTTGAGTACAACCAAATGTCTCAAGTTGGTGCTATATATTGTTAAGCACAATAAAGTGCTTAATCTTTAAAAATTCATAGCTCTAGTTCCCTATATTGGATTTTTGTCGCTTTGGTGTCTTTTTAAGGATAAAAATATTCCATATGTTTCTAAATTACTGTGGGATTTATATTGGATGTTGTGTCTTACATATTTAATGGATTGGTGATTTTAAATGATTCACATACCTGTCTCTTGAGTTAAGCCTGCTTGTTCGCAGTCAGCTACCAAGGGTTGAGCCAAGGGGTAATGTATTAAGACCTTGACTGGACCTTATTGCTAATGGTAGGTGTGTACTTACCCCTACTAATAATCCACCTTCCAACATTTGGCGTTTAGTGGTGTGGATACGTTTTTGTGTTTAAATTACACCATACTCATGTATTGGGTAATGGGTAGGTCTCTGTCTTTGCCCTCTCTCTCTAGTCTTGGGTTTTATTCCTTATCTCCTTTCCCCTCTCTCTTAGTTCCCTTTCTTTAACACTATAAGTATAAGCCATGCTATTCCCCACCGGCCAGTGGTTGTAGGTGGGTGTTGTGTTTATTGTTTGCCACAAAAATTCAATGAAACGATTTAAACCATAAATTACACCATACAGTAAAGTAAGTTAAGTTCTTTAAAAATCCACTAAATTGGCCTCGTAAAAACTGTTGATTTTTTTTAAGTTTTGAAATTTGGACTAAAACTGATTTTTATCCATCTTTTAGATTTTTCTAAGTTTGTTCAATTTCTGATTTGTAAAGTTTGTGTGACCCAAAACTAGGGATACCATAGATAGATCTGGATAAATTGAATAAATTCACAGTGCCTGACCTTAGGGTTCAGTGAAGGTCCGGGGGGATTCCTTAAAGCAACCAGATCAAGAAAGCACAGTTGATTCGGTCCCTTAAGGCCTGGGTACAGAGAGCTCCAGAGAAGGAAGGGAAGGGTGACCTCTCTAACCACCTGCAGGAGGTGAATGATGATAACCTTTCCATTTCTTCTAGCACCTGGTTCATATTTCCAGCAAATTGGGGGAGGACATGTTGCCCTGCACATGGCACACCAATGTCCATTAGAGAGAGGGAGCTTGAGGCTCACTCAGCTTCCATAGCTTTGGAAGAGAGGAATTTGGCCCACAAAGAAAATAAATGGGCAAGGGAGGTAGAAAAAAGAAGTGCCGTCAACAACAATGAAGAAGATACTGAGATGCTCAGGAGTGGTGGGTTTAATCCCAGACTTACCAAGGGAATAGTTTCCATGTATACTGAGGAGATGATATTGACAAATGGCTAACAGCATTTGAAAGGGCCCTTGAGATGAGAGGGGTCCACTCAAAGTATTGGGATTCTCTCCTGTGGGAACTGATCCCAATAGCTGGCAGGGATAGACTACTGACCCTACATATGGATGAAGCAAAATCTTACTCCCAGATGAGCCAATGTTTAGTCAAGTAATTTGGTTTGATCCCAGAACAGTACAGGGTGAAGCTCATGGACACCCAGAAAGTTAACACACGGTCCTGGGAGGACTTTGTGGACATCTCAGTGAAAATACCAGCAGCTGGATTAGTGGTAACCAAGTGAGCACTTATGAGGGCTGTACAATGTATTGTTTATAGAGCATATCCTGCCTCATTGTACACAAGAGAAGTTATGCCAGGACCTAGTTGACTCTAAACTGACTAGCCCTAAAGAGCTGGGAGAGATAGCTGATGAGTGGCTGAGACCCCAGGTTTCCAATCAGCACCCGGGGAGTGATCACCGCCCTCCCCCCCCCTCCCCCCCCCCGGGAAAGCACAGGGGATTGAAGGTTAAAAAAGAAAGAGTCCTCAGAAGATCAACAAAAACCTGCACAGGGGAGGAACCCTGAGCAAAGCCATTTTCAAGAAGAGGGGATATCAGAAATGTTCAGTGACCTAATGAATGAAGGTCAGTGTTTTGACTGTTATCAACCAGAATACAAGAAAGGAGATGTTGTCTGTACAAAGAAGCCTCCCCACTGGTTGGCAGTCCCTGGGAATCGCCAGCATAGGGGTGGAAATTGTCCAAGAGATAAGGAAGAGGTTGACAGAGGCAACCCTACTGTCCTTGGGTGTGGTGGAGGTTGCACCTTTGGCCGCCTTGCCTTCTAGCATGAAGAGATATAGGCAGAGGCTTAAAATCAATGGAACTGAGGCTCTGAGAGAAACAGGAGCAAGTGTAAATATGGTCACAGAGATACTGGTTTTACCCAGGCAGATCCTACCTGGTATGTGTCACCAGATAACCTATGTAGACAGCAGAGCCAAACTCAATCCCATGGCAATGGTGAGTTTGGAATGTGGAGGTCTGACAGGCCCTATGCAGGTAGTAGTGTTTCCTGTACTCCCAGTGGACTGTCTACTGGGAAATGATCTTGAACCGTCTGACTGGTCAGGGGTGGGGAGAATGGTCCATGCAAGGATGCTGTATGTCCCCGAGTGGGTATGTGCTGTGACCAGTCACAGGCCACACAAAAGGGAAATGCTGGACATGTGGAGCCTTGAGCAATGGGCCACACATCAATGACTAGAGAAAGGGCACCGGGTCTGGTGGGCCAGTCCAAAGAATTCAAGAGGTGCAGGAGGAATTGAACCCTGAGGAGGAGGATCGGAACTCTGAGGTAGGGATTCCATACCTGCATGACCTGTCTGACTTGGCAGAATTGCAAGGAGCAGGTGGACCCTCCAGAGAGGAGTTGTGTCAGGGACAGAGAGAGTGTCCCACTCTTGAGGGCCTGAGGCAGACTGCCTCCAGGCAACATAAGGGTGATGTCAGTGGCCCCCACAAACTCTGCTGGGAGGATGGAGCTCTTTACACTGATCTAGAGACCTCAAAGAAGGGGCTACCAGGAGGTTGGTGGTCCCCCAAAAGTACAGTGAATTCCTCCTGACTTTAAGCGATGACATCCTCTTCACAGGGCATTTGGGGCAGAGTAAGACATGGAAAAGGTTGGTTAACCATTTCTATTGGCCCAACATATCTGCGAAAGTGAAAGAGTTTTGCTGCTCCTGTGTAACCTGTCAGACCAGTGGCAAGACAGGAGGCAAACCAAAGATTCCCTGGATACCACTGCTAGTGGTTGGGACTCCCTTTGAGAGGGTGGGGTGGACATTGAGGGTCCCCTAGAGCCCCCAACGCTATCAGGGATCAAGTATATTTTGGTGGTAGTTGACCATGCCACAAGATACCCTGAAGCCTCAGAACTGTCACTGCGTCTTTGGTGGCTAGGGTCCTACTTGGTGTGTTCTTCAGAGTGGGTTTCCCAAAGGAGGTTGTTTCAGATAGGGGCACAAATTTCATGTCCAGCTATCTGAAGACGATGTGGGAAGAATGTGGCGTTACCATATTATTCACACCCCATATCACCATCCCATATCATCCCCAGACTAATGGTCCAGTGGAAAAGTTCAATAAGGCCCTGACAGGCACAATCAATGATTTCTCTGACAAACTGATGAGGAGATGACATGTACTGCTCCCATGCCTTCTGTTTGCCTACACGGAGGTTCCACAAAAATGGTTGGCTTTAGCCCCTTTCAGTTATTGTTAGGGCACCCTGTAAGAGGGCCATTGAGCCTCATGAGAGAGTCTTGGGAAAAGCCTCTCAATGAAGCCCAGGAGGATGTGCTAGACTAATTGCTAGGTCTGAGATCTTGCATGGCAGAGTACATGTACAAGGCAAGCAGAACACTGGAGGCAAGCCAGGAGCTCATGAAGCACTGGTATGACCAAAAAGCTACCATGCCTAAGTACACTCCAGGGACATTTTTGTGGGTGTTGAAGCCTGTGGCCCCTAGGGCCCTCCAGGTCAAGGGGACTGGGCCCTATTCAATCCCAGAGAAAAGGGGTGCGGTTACCTACCTAGATAATAATGAAGAACTGGCGAATTCTGAACGCAAACAGACTGAACTATCAGCCTTTCCTATTTTGTTTTTAAAACAATGCAAGCATAAGAGACATGGTTGTACACACAAGGTCAAGGACCCAAAAACCTCCAGAAACACGGCCGAACAATCCATGGGGTCTACCCACTATTACTGGACATTATGATTATGGCTATTGCAAAGCCTATCCACTTACTGTCAATGGCAAAAGGGCTAACATTGGCTTGAGTGAACCATGGGAACTCAGAAAGCAAATTACCTGCAATTCTGAAAAAGTAATTTACCTCATTAAGTGCCCGTGTGGCTCCAGTATGTAGGCATAACAACTTGTCGAGTGAAGGTCCTCATACTGGAGAACATGAGTAACATAAGATGTGGTAGGTATAACACTAAACAAGCCGCTCACTTCAAAGAAAAGAATCACACTGAGAATGATTTGAAGTGGATTGTGATTGATAAACCGTACCTTCCACCTACGGTGAGTGACGTCACGGACCTACTTTTCCTGAGGGAACAAAGGAGGGTGCATAGACTAAACAGCAGCAGATTGGGTTTGAATGACTCCATTCTATGGCATCAGTTGAATAACATGACAACAACTTAGAACAGGTCTATTAACACTTCAGAACAGAATGATTTGCATCCATGGATTAAGATATTGTGGGTTCCCTACATGATTGGTTCCCAAGGAAACAGAAGTAACATAAAGGGTCATGACTATGGTGCAGGACAGACAAAACAACATTATGGTGGATTAGAATCTCAAGTCAATAGGGACATATTACCAAGTGCCCTATCTGAATCACAGAGGCACCTTTTGGCCTTTTAACTGAGGCCCTTTTGCCGAGATTTTAGTCCATCAGCCTGTAAAAATAATGTTTCACTGGCAGAACAGCTAAATCTGAAGGACACTCGTCTACCTTGTTGTCCAAATGAGTGATCATGTGGTTTCTTGACAGAAAGAATTTAAGGAGATTCCTCCTGAGTGACTTTGATATGTAAACTCCAAAATAGCTGTGCTGCCGAGATGGTTCGGAATGTGGGTGGTCGGTCTAGTCTTCTGCGCCCAGTAACAGGAACCGGAAGCAATCACAAGGTCAGGTGCACTCAAAAAAGGCAGGCACAGCAGCACACAATTATCGTCGGAGGACTCAGAGTGGCAAAAAAGTGCACATCGACCCTTGATGAAGTAAGTGGGGGTCCGACTAGGGCACCGGAATGAGTTTGTCAAAGAGAGGAACATGGTCATTTTTACAGTTGGACCAGCAGCGGGCCAGAAGACTTCTCCCTCATATCGGCAACCTCTGGAGAGAGGCAAGTAGAATCTACCACGTCTCCATGGAGTATGTCTCTTGTCGGTTCACCCACCAGGGTCAAGAACGAGTTGAGGCATGCTTCCTGTGAATGGAACCATGCTGGTGAGCGAGAGATTGATTGGATACTCTCTTCACAACCTCTTCGCACAAAGACAGTGGGCATCTTTCAGGGGCAATGTGACTCATACCACCACGCCTAGCTGAACAATTACCTTTAGAGAAGAGGGTGTTGTCATAAGTACACCTTTGAGCATCTGAATCTTCGCATGCGTTAAAGATCAAATATCACCAATATCAGTATCTCTGGGTTTATGAGTACGAACAAGATAACACCACATGATTTGAATTGAGCAGTCTCTCACATAAGGATTTGTCTGAGTATTTGCTTTATCGTGCAGAGTGTGACTACAAGGCTGGGTCCCACGATGGTCCTGGGTTGAGAGAATATCTTATGATACTTGTGTAAGAGGAATACCGTCTTACCTTATTCAATGGGGGACCTAGATTTATCAGTTAAAATGGGCTTGTGACTGTAGTGTGCCTATCTTCATGTGGTGTTAGTGTAACTCAGGTTCATATTAAAAGCAAAAAAAATTTGCAAAGGGATTAGCACAGAGGAATTTTGAATACGGTAATTTAAAATGCTCACAGAGATTTAGGGGGGTTTCTCAATTGTTCATTGTTTTTGTTACAGATTTAAGTTAGAAATGTGTTACGGAGAACAAGTAAAGTTGAATCAATCACTTATTTTTAACGATTGAACACATTGTTATTAGGACCAGATGTTAAAGGAATCTACACCCTGAAGAAGGCCAGTGACCCAGCACAGCAAAGGAATATGGCTCAAACATGTTGGTAATCGCAATGGGGGTTTAGGAGTAGTTGCTCCTCCTTTATACCCTTTATTTTCATTTTTAATCCTGTCAAGGTGGACCAAAAAAAAGGAATACAGGCGGTACCTCCTTATGCAGTTTTATCTTTCTTTTTTTCTGCACCATTGATCCCTTTCAGGAAAAACTCTTTCCTTTCCTCACTAATTCTCTCCTTCACCTCACTAAAACAATCTGCGCTCCATCCATCGTGTAGGTCTGCACCTGGGCGTCCGAAAGTGGCCCTATGATGAAGCATGCCACTACATAGTGGTAGGTTAGAGACACTGACAGAACGATCAATAGAATAATTCAGACTTACTCCCTTACTTACTAAATCAGACTTACTCCCTCGGTAAATTTTAAAGGCATCCTTCTTTACCGTCCTCCAGGACAAAGGTCAGCATTTATCTCTGATATCGGTCACATTTTGGAAACAGCTGCCCTGGATGGTTCATTCACAATATTAGGTGATTTTAATTTTCATTTTGATAAAATTGAAGACAATGATACTGCCGCCCTTCAGGCATGTCTAACAACCTTCGGATTTTCCCAGCTAGTGAAAGCCCCTACCCATGAAGGAGGCCACACATTGGATGGCATCTTTACGAATTTAAATGACTTACAGATCTCAGCCATCTTCCCCATCACTTGGTCAGATCACTTTGTTATAACGGCCAACCTAACCAACTATGCCCCAGGATTAGCTAAGGAAAATGATAACCATCGCCAGACCTTCCTGGATTGGAAAAATCTTGACAGTAATAGTTTACAATCACTTCTGATTAAAACCAGTCCGCCTCTGTCAAATGATGCTAAAATGGCTATTTCCCAATATAACGAGTGGGTTGCTTCTGCGACCACTCTACTGGTTCAGTCAAAACAATGCTCCCGAAATAGATCATCCCCCTCTGCCCCCTGGTACTCGGAAACTTTAAGGACACAAAAGCAGCTGTGCCGGAGAAATGAGAGGAACTGGCGTAGACACTATTCCGAAGAGGTTAAAACAACATATAAGCAATCGGTCACTATATATAAAAACATGATCTTAGATGCTAAGAAGAAGTTCTTTTCAGAGAAAATTGAACTCTCTAAAAACTCAAGCAAGGCTCTGTTTGAGACCACTAAACAGTTGGCCGGATGCTTACCTAACTTACAACCCCCCCCTTCTCAATCATTTTGTGATGCATTGGCCAATTATTTTTACAATAAAGTTAATGATATTTATGCTGTCTTTGCCAACTGTGAAGAGACAAAACAAAACACTGCTCCTGAGATGGTGAGCTCCTCCATGGTTGGCCCATCTCTTTCCCAGTTTAATGAGGTCTCTATTAATCAGGTTAGGGACATTGTGTCATCCATTAAATCAGGCTCTGCCCTTGATCCCTGCCCTTTTAAAGTACTGCTCCCAGTATCAGAAGTACTGCTACCAGCTATTACAACCATCTGTAACACAATGATTAACACAGGTGTTTACCCCTCTGATCTCAAAAAGACGCTATTAAAGCCACTACTAAAAAAACATAACCTAGATAGGAACGAGCTTAAAAACTATCGACCAATTGCTAATCTGCCTATCTTGGCTAAAGTTGTTGAGAAGGCCCTAAATACTCAACTATCAGCCTTCATAGAAACCCATAATCTACTGGATGATTCCCAGTTTGGTTTCCGCCTAAATCACGGGACAGAGACGGCCCTGATCAAGGCTACTGAGGACATCAGAACCATTCGTGATGCGGGTGGTACAGCAGTCTTGATACTGCTCGACCTATCAGCGGCATTCGACACGGTCGATCACGCCATTTTGATCGACCGTGTCGAAGCACTGGGGATTCGACACAGGGCCAGGACGCTCCTGGCCTCTTTTCTTGCTGAGAGAACCCAGGTAGTCACTATAGGGCCCTTTCAGTCCACCACCCTGTCCTTGCCGTGCGGTGTACCTCAAGGCTCATCCCTGAGTCCGACACTATTTAATATATATGTGTCGGACCTTGCCAAAACTATTCGTGCCCATGGGATGAGCCTTACATCTTACGCCGACGACACTCAGTTGGTTTTGGCTATCAGAAATGACGGCCAAAAAATCGCTGATAACTTCAACCTGGGTATGCAGGCCATAGGGAACTGGATGGCATCTAATTGCCTTAAATTGAACTCGGATAAGTCCGAGGTGGTCATCTTTGGAAGTTTAACCCCAGAATGGTCCTCCCGCTGGTGGCCACAGTCTATGGGTCCTCCCCCTACCCCTGTCAGCAAAGTGAGGAATCTAGGTGTCATGTTTGACGATCGTCTCACGTTTTTCCCTCATGCAAGTCAGATTGCCTCCTCTGCTTTTTATAAGCTACGAATCATTAAAAAAATTCTCCCTTTCCTTCCAGTTTCTGCTGGGAAAACCCTGATCACCTCTTTGGTCCTGTCCACTTTGGACTATTGTAATGCCCTATTTCTGAATTCCCAAGAAAAAGTTCTCAATAAGCTGCAAACCATCCAAAATGCGGCTGCCAGACTGTTGGGTGATGTCCCCAAGTTTCAATCAGTCTCAGGAACCATTAGAGAACTTCACTGGCTCTCCATCAGGAACAGAGCTAAATTCAAAGCCTTGTGTATTGTCTATAGGGCGTTGCATAATCAGGGACCAGCTTTTCTTACGCAACAACTTGTTTCCTATCGGCCCACCAGATCCCTGAGGTCTTCTGACCTCCTCCAGCTGGAAATACCCCGTACCAAATTGGTCTCATGGGGCGACAGAAGATTTCTCGTCGCAGCACCTAAGCTTTGGAATACGTTGCCATTATCTATAAAGAGCAGCCCCTCTCTGTGGTCCTTCCGAAAGCATCTTAAAACGTGGCTATTTGATCAATAATTACTTCCCTCCCTAAGGCAGATTTCAGCAAATACTTAGCGCCAAGACGCCCACGGGCCTTCGCTGCGCTTAATAAGTGTTTAAATAAATAAATAAATAAATAATTCATTATAAGGTCTCTCGTTTTATGTTTTTTAGTCCTCTTTTTTGTGAGTTGTGGTATTTTCAGGAGGGGAGTCAGAGAAGGCTTACTCCCTTGTCTCTCTGTTTGTGGTTTTAGATCTTAACACCGCCAGGTACCTCCCACCGGGTCTTACATGTCAATAGGTTGAAAGCCCACCAAGACAGGGTAGACATGACAATGTTGATGGTCACGGTTGAAGGAGGAGACTGAGCCAGTGGCACACCTCCTATCCAAAAATGTGCAAGCTGGGTCAGTGGAGGGAGTGGTACACTGCCCCAAATTGACAGAGCAGCAGTACAGAGACTGCAAGCAGGTGCTGGAGCAGTTTGCTGGTCTGTTCTCTCTGACCCCAGGCATCAGCACAGCATTGACACTGGTGACAGCGCACCTGTCAAGAACAAGTAGTACAGGGTATCTGACCACTCCAGAGCCAACATCAAGGCTGAATTGACTCAGATGCTGGAAATGGGGATAATCGAGCCCTCTGACATTCCCTGTACAAACACAGTGGTGCTGGTCCCAAAACCTGACCCCCAGGGGGCAAAGAATGATTTTAGGTTCTGTGTGCACTACAGAGGACTGAATGTAGTCACTAAGACTGATGCTTACCCTATATCTAGAACTGATGAGTTCATTGATAGGTTAGGGGCTGCTAAGTACCTGAGTACATTTTATTTGATCTCAGGCTACTTGCAGATTGCCCTCATGAAGGAGCAAAGGAGAGGCCAGCATTCTCCGCACCAGAGGGACATTTACCAATTCGAAGTAATGCCCTTTGGCTTAAAGAAAGCCCCTTCCACCTTCCAAAGGTTGGTGAACAGGGTCCTATCTGGGCTGTAGCAGTTCAGGCAGCGTATCTGGATAATATAGCTCCACCTGGGAAGATCACTTAACCTGGAGGAAGCACTTTGGGCCCTGTAGCAGGCAGGCCTGAATATTAAGGCAAAAAAGTGCCGAATAGGGCAGAGTTTAGTTGTGTACCGGGGTCACCTTGTAGGTAGAGGCCATGTAGAACCTCTCTAGGCTAAAATCCAAACCATTTTAGATTGGACAGCTCCTACAACCCAGACACTGGTCAGGGCCTTCCTTGGTCTGACCGGGTATTATAAAAGGTTTGTTCAGTACTATGGGACCATTGTAGCACCCCTGACAGAACTTACTTCTAAAAAACGGACGAAGAAAGTCATATGGATTCCAGAGTGTCAGAAGGCCTTTGACACTCTGAAAGAGGCTATGTGTTCAGCACCAGTGTTACTGGCCCCTGACAACAGAAAGGAATGTATGGTTCAGACAGATGCTTCAGAACAAGGGAGTGGGGCAGTGTTGACAAGTGAATGAGGAGGGCATTGATCAACCAGTTGCCTTCATTACCAGGCAACTTCTACCCAGAGAACAAAGGTAGAGTGCCATTGAGAGGGAAGCATTTGCTTTTGTTTGGTCCCTGAAAAAGCTGAGACCATACCTGCTTGGTACTCACTTCCATGTTCAAATTGGCCAGAGACCTCTCATTTGGCTCATGCAGATGAGTGAGGAGAATCCTAAGCTGTTGAGGTGGTATTTTTCTCTACAGGGGATGGACTTCACAGGGGAGCACAGACCTGGGATTGAATATGCCAATGTGGATGGACTTCCGAGGTTTTCACACTTAGCTGATGAGGACTACCAGGGTCCCATCACCTTTCGTTTGTGAGGGTGCCATGTGATAAAGTCACGCTTTTTCCACAGATCACTCTCCCTTTTTTGACTGATACTGGTGGTAACTGACTCTGACCACACCCTGGGTTCTGCAAGCGAGGGCCAGTACTCTGATTAATAAGGTATATAGCCAGTCTTTTTAAAATATCACTGACTTACCTCTGTGGAATCCTGATCTACCGCCCTCCAGGACCAGCAGGGGTTTGGGCAGCTGCACTCCCAGACCTCATTGCCCCCTTATTACTAGAAGCTACCAATTTCACAATTCTAGGAGATCTTAATTTACACTTTAACGAACCCACTTGCACCATCAGTTCCACTCTCACCACTGATTTAGTCACCATGAATGTTCTTCTTTGTAATTCTGGCCCCACCCACATGGCAGGTCATCTACTGGATCCCATCTTCTCTAACCTAACTAATATCTCATGTTAGATAGCCCGCCCTATAACATGGTCAGATCATTTCTTGGTCGGCTTTAAGGTGAAACAAGAAAGGGGATGTGAACTTTCCTCTACAGTGGATATCAGAAATAGAAAAAGCTAGATATGGATCGCTTTAATCTCCACCTTCAGCATACCATGCCAGCTTTCACGACAGTCAATATTACAGATGCTGACATTATTCAAAACTGGCTGACATTGTCTATTGATACATGTCTTCCTCTGACTAAGAAGAAAAAAATGAACAAACATCGTCCTCCCGCCACCTGGTTCTCTGACAAAGTTAAAACAGAAAAAAACAAAAGTAAAGTACTGGAGAGACATTGGAGAAAAGACTATGCCCTGGCATCAAGACATACTTATAAACAGGCATCAAAAGGACATCATGCCCTGTGTAATGCCACTCGTGCTGAGCATGCAAATAACATCATTTTGCTATCTCATAACAACGCCAAAATCCTGTTTAATGTGGTGAAAGAACTGTCAGGAGAAACTTGCCAGCCTGAGCCACCAGGACTAACTGACGTGCAATGCGAAGCACTGGCAGAATTCTTTCAAATCTACTCTGAATTCAATATTAATGGAGACCCGGCATCTAAGCCCATCAAATCACCACTTAACTCCACTCTTACCCTCATATCACTGAACAAAAATGGTAGACCAGGTAATACACTTGATAAATGACTGCCTCTGGATACTTCGACCCTTCGGCCATATTTGATCTAGTATTAAATCAGGCTCCCCTAAAGATCCCCTTCCCATCACCGCCCTCCAAAAATTGGAACCTCCAATTCTTAAACTCATTATAGAGCTCCTAAATGCCTCGCTACACGATGCAGTAGTGCCAGCAGAAAGAAAACATGCTGTGATCCTCCCCTTGCTAAAGAAAGCAAATGCTGATCCGGAAGTTCTATCCAACTTTCGTCCAATCTCATTGCTCCCGGCGTTCTCCAAAATTTTGGAAAAACACATCAACTTCCAGCTGACGCAATTTGTTGACTCCCAGAGTATCCTACACTCATCTCAATTTGGCTTTAGAGTGGGCTTCTCCACCGAATCCACGCTCTTGGGAGTCACCGAAACAATTCGCCAAACGGCTTGATATGGGAGATACTGTGGCACTCATATTACTCGGCTTAAGTGCCACTTTCGACACGGTGTCCCACACGACTCTTCTGCAAGTCCTACATTCTAGGGGCATTGTCCGAGCAGCATTAAATGGCTGGCGAGATTTTTGTCTAGTCGAACCTTTCAGGTTTATTCCCCCACGGCAAGCTCTAAGTCCCATGACTCCCCTCATGGTGTACCATAGGGTTCAATACTCAGCCCTTTACTATTCAACATACATGTCAGCTCTCTGGCGACTATAGCTGAAGATGCTGGGCTTACCATATACTCATACGCTGACGACACCCAGCTTATCTTCTCCTTATCGCCCAAAGAGGCTTCAACTGTGTCCTCTCTCCAAACAGGTTTAAATAAGATAGCCGACTGGATGCACACTAACAAGTTGAAACTAAACAGAGGAAAAACCGAACTCCTAATTCTCGGTGGAAACAAAACTCTCTGTGGCCCCCAACACTGACCTCTTCAAATGGGTGACCTCCCCCCACCGTCACAATCTGTCCGTAACCCGGCATAATTATAGATGACCAACTATCTATGCGACAGCAAGCGGTTAAGGTAGCCTCAATCTGCTTCACAATTCTGAAACGGCTCTGAAAAATTCTCTGGGTGCTGCCGCCTTCGACACAAAAAACTGTGGTCCAAACCTCGATCATGTCCAGATTGGACTACGGCAATGTCCTGTATTTAGGTGCCAATAAGGAAGTGCTTCAGTAGCTGCAAGTAGTCCAGAACTCTGCGGCCAGACTCCTATGTCAATTACCTCGTACGGCCTCCATTACTGGCCCTCTATGCGACCTCCACTGGCTCAAGATAGAAAATCATTCCAAATTCAAAGCCCTTTGCTACATTCTCAAGATCAATGCAGGTACAGCACCACTCTACCTCAGGACCTTAGTTCACCCATACCTCCCTACGCGTCTTCTCCGTTCATCCAATCAGGCTAAGTTTCAAGTTCCTTTGATCAAACCTGCACGAATGGGCGGACGGTCATTTGCTTACTTGGCCCCGTCTCCAGGGAATTCTCTCCCACCCCCACTCCGCCACAAACTTAATTATCACAAATTCCGTAAAGGCCTTAAAACTTGGCTATTCAATCTCTAGAGTCTGTCCTTCCTTTTCTTCCAGCAGATATCCATAGGCGCGGGGAAACCTCCGGGTAGCTGTTGCGCCTTATAAATTTAACAAATAAATAAAAATAAATATAGTAATCAGCTATAGTTATAATTAGCAATTACAGACCCCTGTAAATCCCTAGTATATAATATGAGAAGGGAGACTCAAACTACCTATGAGTCCCTGGTGTATAATAGGGCAGAAAGGTTTAGAGGCCCAGTAAAGTTCCTGCACTGGAGTGTGCACTACTGTGTTGCCTGTTGTCATTTTTAGAGGCAACCCTGCTTTGCAGACTGTCTTTGTAAAATAAAAATCATATGCTGAGTTGACTTTGGAATTAAAATTATTTCTTAAATGGTAATCTCACCTTATTATTTTACGTATGTCAGCCCAAGGTCTACCCTATGTGCCCCATTGGTGGAGTACCATGTAACTTTAAGTGAGAACATTATAAAGGATGGTCTCTATGCCCTGGTGAGGGAAAAACTGCCAATTTCATGTTTCCCCATTGTAGATACTTAGCTCTGTAGGCTCACTTTGCAATATTTTATGTAAGTATAAATATTGCAAGGAAGGAGCTAATGATTTCATTCAAGGACCTAAACGATCGGTGATAATAAACCCAACAACTTGCCACTGTTGGATTTATCATGCCTAGTACAAAAAATAAGTTATAGAACTTTCTGTTCTGTGAGCCAAAATGTCAAGGTGCCCCCTTCCTTGTTGCTGCAGATCATTGAATAAATATGTATGAACTACGTAGCAACTCGGATCAGCTACCTGAAACCACAAGGAGGAGAAGGACTGCCCTGCTGGAACCCTAGTCTGCACCCTAAAGGCTGGCTCTCTGAAGGACTGCTCTTGCGGCACACCTGAAACTACAGCCCTGAAGACTTTGCTTTGCATCAAAAAGGCAATAGGTTAACAGAGCTTTTCTGCACCATCTCCCTCAAGACGTTCCCAGCCTGGAGTGCGTCCAGTGGACTTTTAAGTATTTAGCCAAGTGCATTGTTGTCCCAAACACTAAAGGACCTTCTAATTCCTTGGATGTGTGTTTAGGACATGCTTGGCCCTCAAGAGGAAGTTCAGGAAGAAGTTCCAGAAGTTTGGAAAAGTTTGGAGCAACTTTTGGAAAAAGCTCCATAGGTGGACTGACTCAACGTCAAGAGTCAAGCCATATATCTTCAACCGCAACCTGACCTAGATTTCAGATTTGTCCCACTGAAAGCTCTGATGATCCAGACTTCAAGGATTTGCCCAGTGCATCACAGTGAAGCAATCCGATGACGTCATATCAAAATCAGCCTGCTGGAGGGGACCACAAGCCCTCAAGAGACAATTCTCCAGAAAATGTTCGAAGTCCAAAGGTAAAATTTTGACCGGGGCCTCCCGCTTAGTGTATCTGATCAGGGCTCCAACATGATTGGCCTCAAACTTTGACTTTGTCCTGATCAAGCGTGACCAGATGTCCCAAGTTGGCACTTGATGTTTCTAAGCAAATTCATATCTCTGGTTCCCTATATTGGAGTTTTGTCAATTTGGTGTAATTTTAAAGATATAATTATTTCCTATTTTTATAAATTGATGTGGGATTTTTATTGTGTGTTGTGTCTTACTTATTTAATGTATTGATGTTTTAAATGCTTTACATCATCAAAGAGGTTTTATTCGAGTAATTCTCATAAAAGCACAATACATACATAAATTTAAAACATCATTAAATAGTTGCCTCGATCAGATAGGAATCAATTACAATACATAAAAAAACATGAAAAAATGCATATGATTAAAATTGACACACTACATCGAATGGGTTCAGTAAAACAATCCCTATATAGGCAGTCTCTCGGCTATGGCTTTCTGCCTAATGGACTATGCCCACCCCAGAAATTTAGCTATTGCTATAGCGAATGGCAAACAAGTGCTGGTGCAGATAATTCTCAGAGCTCCTGAGCCACTAGCGGTGCCTACATTTTTACAGACAGGTATTAGCCAAATTCGCCTTGGGACGACATAGGCTCGACAAGAAAATAAAAAGTGCCCAATAGTTTCCTTTGGAGATCCACAGGCGGGGCAGGTAGTATTGGATGAACCCCTCCACCTACCAGTTAGGGACCTGAGAGGGAGAGCACCTATCCTCATTTGAAAAAGAAGCTTCCTGTCCCCTGGCTTGGCTATGTTGTCCCAATAGAGTTCTCGGTTGGGGTAGATTTTAGCTTCCAAAAAGCGACCTGTCATTGATCCGGCATCAGTCTTTCTCCAGTCCCGCTTGGCCACATAATCCCAATATAGCTCCTTTAATGTTTTTTTACTAGGAAAAAGTGCACCTGACGGGTTATCCCAAAGAAATTGGAGGCCAAGCACACATAACATGGTTCTGAGATCTTTTAACCATTTTATCCTGTGAAATACATCAGCTTCGATCATTGCTAAAAAGCCCTCGGCATAATGTTTAAGCTCTGGGGTATTCCAGAGCCACTTCCAATACAAGATCGGGCAACGCTTCGACAAATCTGGCCTTTCTGCCCAACTCAGATAAAATGCTTTACATACCTGTCTCCTGAGTTAAGCTGGCCTGCTTGCAGCCAGCTACCAAGAGTTGAGCCAGGGGCTATTGTATTAAGACCTTGATTGAACCTTACATTGCGTTGGTGGCTTTTTTGCTACAGGTAGGTGTAAAAGTACCCCTACTAATAATCCACCTTCCAACATCAGGTCACACCTGAAAAAGTTAGTGTTGCCTGAGTGTATTTATGCAACCACCAGGTCCAGGTCTGCCCAATAAAGGAGCCAAGGAGCCAAGGACATTGGAGTTTAGGGACATGGCATAGACAGCTGCTAGAAGAGGAAAGGGCAAGGGACATGGGAAACTAGCCCCTAAATGTCTACCAATTGAGGTGGATGGCGCGCCAGAGGAGGTTGCCCCGGAGCCCACTGGAGAGGACATTGCCCCCCTGATTATTGTGTTAATTGCCAGGAACTCTGCTGATACCACAGATAATTTTTCTCTCTGTAAATCTTCCGTATCTGATTAGATGGCAAGAAATTTCCTTAAATGTAATGCAGTAAAAACCGAGGTGCTGCTCTTTGGGATGCAAACCTCGATTTGGAATTGCAATTGGTGGCCGAACACCTTAGGCACCCCCTGATTCCAGTTGAGAAGGCCACAAATCTGGGGGTGACCCTGGAAACTGAACTCTCTCTGAATGGCAGGCCAATCGCAATGTTGCGACCTACTTTAGGATTATTAAGAAGTTGGAGAAAGGCTTACCTTTTATCCCATTGGCGGCGAGAAAGCAGGTCGCTCTAGCGTAGGCCATTTATATATTGCACTATTGTAGTTCCCTCTACTTCTAACATCAGTGTCCAGGCAAAGCTCCAGTTGGTCCAGAAGGCACCAGAAAGACTCATTCTTGACATTTCTAAGCACCATTCAGCTGCAGCAGGGTTATTGAAGTTACATTGGCTTCCCATAAGAAAGCGCATTATGTTCAAAGCTATTTGTATTGTACATAAGGCTCTCTATCTTCCAAATCTGGCTGGGATTAAAGATATGTTTCATCTGTGCATCCCAGGGAGACATCTTTGCTCAGCCCAGGCCAGCCCAAGCCAATTTGGTAACTGGGGGTCAGATGGGGGAGGGGTACAATTGCTGTGAGCAGACTCTGGAACTCGCTTCCTCAAGCTCTGATGATGATTACTGCCCATCTTCCTTTTAGAAAGTCACTTAAGACTTGGCTTTGTACTATCTAGGCAGCCCTTTAGAATGAGATGATGGTTTGTCTGACACTGATCATTATCGAATGACTGTGACAACATTGTTTTGGTGCCTGTGGGTAAATGCTGCGCTTTATAAATTTAAATCAAATCTCTTGGTGACCTGCCTGAACTTGGTGGATGGCAAGTAGGAGGACCCACCAGTGAGGAGTACTGTAAGGCACAGAAAAAGTGCTTGACCCTGGAGGGAATGAGGCAATAAGCTGAAGCCCAGGCAGCTGGTGATGCCTCTGGTAGTCACTGCATCCGGTGGGAGGGAAAACTCCTATATAGTAAGCCTATGACCCCTGTGCATGGGGCAAGAAAGGCACTGAAATATACCAGGGAGGACATCTTAGGCAGGACAAACCCTTTGCCAGGCCTGTCCTTCCCACTCTCTCTGGCCTTGGATGTAAATGACCTCAGATACATTCTGTAGGACTTTTTTAACCTGCCAGTCCAGTGGAAAGACAGGGGAAACCTGACAGAACCCTTGAAGTCCGTGCCTCTAATTGGCACTCCCTTTGAGGCAGTGGACATGAACATGGTAGGGCCCATGGATCCCCAGACACCCCTTGACAACAGGTTTATCCTGGTGTATCATGCCACAAGACATTCAGAGGCCATACCTCTGAGGACTGCAATGGCATCTCCACATGCTAACCACCATCTATAGTAACTTCCAAACTCACTTACTACTGCCACCTGAGCTGCTTGAACTGGGCGCAGAAATCCAGTGTTAATGCTCACTGGGGTGGTCTTGTTCCCCAACGCTTCTCCACTAGATGTTGCTTCTGGGGACCTGAAGCAGAAAGGACTCAACTTTTAAAAACCCAAACAACTGAACACATCAAATCCTGTGGCCATGGAGGAGGGGGGGCTACTGGAGGCCCTGCACTGGCCCCAATGGTGGGTGCTGATGCCACTGTGACTGAACTGGTGATGGTAGATTTGATGCCCTGGCAGGGAGTCTCTTTGCTTTAGGCAAGCGACCTCACCGCTTTGACGTCAGGCTGGATGCCACAGACGGATGAGTGTCAGACTTAGAGGATGGTTCTGCACAGACCACGAAACGTTTAGAGCGACTGGAAAAGTTGCTGAAATCCATGGCCATTGAGAACAAAGGCCTGGAGGGGAGGGGTTGATGTAACAACCTACGCATCCTAGGGATTGCAGAATCCACCAATACTGCATGCCTGGTTTATTTGTTCAAAGACTACTGGCTTCTATGCTGGGCAGACAGAACTTCCCATCCACATTAGTTGTGGAATTTGTGAACTATTCACTGGGCCCCTAATCCAACCCTGGATACCCTCCGAGATCAATAATAGCCAGACACCTAAACTTCTGGACCGCAACATGGCCATGAGACTGGCTCGAGAGGATGGTCCGCTATAAAATAAAGGTTCAATGATCTCCTTGCTTCCTGACTTCACCATGGTGGTGCAGGAGGCATGTCAGAAATGTACAGATGTCAAGTCTAACCTGCACAAAATGGGGCTTCGATGTGGCACGTTGTACCCAGAGCACCTCAGGATTGATATGTACGGTAAAGCTCACTTTTTTGACACCCCAACATCAGCGCAGACTTTCTGTAAAGAATATTCAAAGCATCATATGTCCTCTTAATACTCTACCCCGACAGATCTTCTCCTGATTTGCACTCCAGTGCCAGTGCGGACCTTTTCTCCACAGACTGATGTGCACACCCCATTGCTGGTATGCATTGTGTGGCTCATTTGCAGCCCCCTCAGATCGCTGTCTCTAAATCAACATGACCAAATCCACAAGACACCTTCGCAGTTGCGGCTCCTCCGCTAAGGCGGAAGAGCGTCACCCCACTGCTTTAGGAGCAGTGCAGCGGAAAAATTTCAATTATAATAACCTGGTTATTATCATCGTATTCTTCACTACAGGCTGGGTTAGGGCAGGGTGGGGCTGATGGCGGGACTGAGGTGGGGGGTAGGAGTGGTTTGCCCACTCCAAGTGCTCATGACCCTCTTGAGCAAGCGGAACAGTCTTGCACACTTTGGATCTTCCCCACCGAGCTTGCTTTACACAGCCTGGTGAGGAACATGCAAAGCTTCATAGTCTGAGTGGCAAACCACTGCATACCAGACCAATCACAACGCTGCACTGCAGAGTTGTGATTGGCTTAGAGGTGGAAGCCTGTTGCTTTCCTTCCACCACAGAAGCAGAAGAGAAGGTGGATGAAGGGACCGAAGGGGAGAGATGGCCGGCCGGCAGAAAATGGTAAGTGGATTTGTTTTTTTTTAATTGTCTCCCAGCCCGCAACCCACATCCCCTGCCAGCCACCACTGCACCTCCAACCTTCTGATAAGTACCCATTCCATCCACTATTCACAATGATTGGACTTCTTCTAGGCCACTGCGCTGGCAATGCAACCCCATGTGGTATACACTATTATGATGAATGTTCTTTCTTTTCGTATTAAGCGGTTTGATAGTACTGGGATTCATCAGGCACCAATTGGCCTGGTGTAGGTGGAGGAGAGGAGATGGGGTTTGCTTATTTGTTTGAGGTTATAGCTGTTGTTTTACCGGATCACTGAAATATTATCAACGGTCACATTATCGACTTGCTAAAATATCGTTGAAAAATTATCGACGACAAAAATATCGACTTTGTATACTTATTACACCAACTACAAAAATATCGAGTAAAAAATATCGACTCTTTAGAATATCGAGTACATAAATATCGCCTTAATAAATATCGACTACAAATATATCGTTTTTAATGAAATTACCCCTAACACTACAAAAATATCGACTACTAAAATATAGAGTACAAAAATATCGTTTCAAATAAAATCTTGAGTTCTTTTTTGTACCCTTTCATGTCTAAAATACCATATTAATCGTCAATACAAGTCATTGCTCTATACAAAAAACATTTTACATATAATACCTGTTACTTTTATAACATTCCTATTTATCTACATTTGCTATACATTCTACTAAATGTGTTCTATCATTTGAAAAATATTCTTTACATTTAACTAACATTTTCATTATTTTTTTTCACTTACACATCTATTTTATTTAACAACTAACCTGCTTTAATGCGGAAATCACCACATACCACCATTCTCACATCAACAAACACACCAATTAACAAAAAAAATTCAAACTAGCCTATACAATGCTTCATTTCATCCTACAACCAATCAAATCAAAGCACACAAAATACACATACTATAAAAGGGATACATGCATTCTACCATTTGTTGCTGCTAACTCTATAGAAAGAAGATGCCAACACTCTGAAGATTTTGTTCCTGAACAAACATCTTTAAAGATCCAGCTCACTAGCTAATTATTCAAGTAAGTTACAGTGCATTATTTAGAAATCTAAATTAGTAGTCTACTATTTTACTTATATCTCCTAACTCTTGCACTTATTTAATTTGTATCTCCTCCTACATTTCTGATAGAAACTACTCCAAATAATTTCCTAATACATGCTCCTATTTCTTCACCTGAAAAATCAGATAGTAAGTATATATTAATGCTCTGTTATACACCAACTGCTGTTTTTAAACACTATTTCACAAGATTCATTCTTTATTTTAAACATTTTATTCACAGATATTCTGAGATTTTCCTATTTCAACACTACAAATGTATAAAACTACACTAATTAAACATGTAAGTATATATGTTTTTGTTAGTAAACACCCAATATTAAAAATGCTATTTTCTAAACAACATATCTTGCATATTACATCTTCCCTACAGATCCAATAAAAACATCCAATATCAACTATACCAAAAGACAAGACTACCCTTGTAAAAAATGTAAGTATACTTGTAATTTGTCTAAAACTTCCGAAAAAAACGAAAACGATGTTCTTAACACCATGTTATTTATTTTATATTTCCTCTACAGATATTCTGAATACATCATACATCTATTCTACCTACAGCAAACAAAACTACTTATCATCATCATCATCATTTTAACTTTATTTCGTTTTTTTTATGAACCATAAAAGTACATCAAGAAGAAAAAAAAATACATTTGTAACAATCAACTAATACACAGTTACATCCCATTTTATATATATATACAGTAAATCCGTTAGCATGTGGTATCTAGAGTGACGATTAAAATACTGAAACAATAAATACACAGATTAAAAAGTTTAAAACACAATAGAAATCTAGATTTTGGTAGGACAGGCAATCTACCTCCATTGGAGTGCCTTGCTACTACCGAATCATTCTCCGTCTGATTAACCACATTGAAAACAAGAATTTAGCTATAGCAGTAACTATTAATGCATTAGTATCAGTTTTTAATATTCTAAAAAACTCTATATGGTTCCTAATTCCTAGATTCACACATAGCTGTATAATCCATTTCGTCCTGCTAACAGAATAAGCAGGACAGAACAAAACCACGTGCATTAGGGATTCATTTGGATCATCACAACCTGGGCAAGGACGCACTAGACCAGTTTTCCATTTATCGATGTAGGAGTGGAGGGGTAGTGTTCCATATCTAAACTGTAAATACAGTTTTTTTGCTAGGACCGGTTCTATAATGTCTAGTTCCCTCTCAAAGCTGTATACATTCTTAAAATCCAAAAAGCTGTCGGTGAGACTAGAGGGCCTTGCCGATCGAAGAACTTCTTGTAAGTTGTAATATTTTATAGAATCTGCCAGGGTTCTCTTTGAGATGGATTGGCATGCGACCTCCGGATTGGACCAGAGGTTCTCCATGCCAATCCTGGACGCCTGCCCCCTTATGAAAGATAACCACTTTATCCTCCCTGCACCCGGGCGTGCCATCACAATCTTCAGTTCTTCTCTATAGCACTCAAGCTCCGGGACACTCCACAATCTACGCCAGTAGAGGAGTGGGCGTGAGGCAATTGTTTCTGCAATTGGCCTTAGATTTAAATCCAGCCTTAGTGGAATTAGTGGTGTATTCTTTGGTAGGGAGAGAAGCTGTCTGATGAAGTTATTCTCAGTTATGCTAATCTCACTCGCTGGGCGGTGCCCCCAGAGTTCCGCCCCATAAAGGGTGGAAGATCTGGTTTGTACCTTATATATTTCCATCGGTACACTGACTATTTTGTGGACACATGATTTCTGTACTTTGAGGATCCCCCCCGTGGATTGAGAAAGGGTTAGGTTAGCCTTAATCATTTGATTTTCCCAACTCATTTTATCATTTAGGGTCAGACCTAAGTAAGTGAAATTGTTTACCCTTTCCAGGGGTCGTCCATCCATTTTCGGGCGTGGACAATTAATTGCGCTGGCATTAAATACCATGTACTTTGTTTTATCTATATTAATCACCAAATTCCTGTTCCTACAGAATTCGGTGAATTGGTCTAACACCCGCTGCATCCCCATTGATGTTTTTGAGAGCAGCAGGGTGTCGTCCGCAAACATAAGTGCAGGAAATTTACCACCAGCTAAATTGGGAGCGTCAATGTTATGGACGCTAGTTAGGTCATCAACAAGGCCGTTTAAAAAAAGGGAAAATAAAGTAGGGGCAAGTACGCATCCCTGCCTAACTCCCTTCTCAATTGGAAAAGCTCTTGTCAGCTGGCCATATTTGCCATAGCGTACCTTCGCATAGGTTCCTACTTATTTAGAAGTTTGTATACTTTTAAATATTTCCAATTTCCCAACGGTTCCAAATATTATTTATAATATTTTACATTTATTTATTCTATCTTCTCTACAGATCTGAACTTTACTACCTTGATTTACTCCACCAAATACTACAACTCAACTATTTAAACAAGTAAGTATATGTAATGTTTACATCAAATGTACTACTAAGCAAAATAGAAAACTGCTTTTTCCTAGGAAAAACGTTTGTTATGTGTAAACATTAACTTAGCATTTCTATATTTTCATACCAACAGTAAATAAAGAAATACATACAAGAAAATCCTTCAAAATACAGTTCTGCATTTGTGATTACTACTTTTAGTAACTGTAAGTATAAATACATCATTAATTATGTTTGCACCACAAAGTGAAATATATGTTTTTTGATTTTGTTTCTTTCTACTCTTTCCTAGAACAAGTAAAACAAAATGACAGAAGGTGCAGAATTTGTTATGTCACAGAAAAATAAATTACTGTTATGTTATATGGGTTATGTTTATAATCAGGAAAGACAAAGCGGTAGAAAGGTTTTCTGGAAATGTACCAAATATTACTCAAACAAACGTTATGGAAGGGCTACTACTGAGGAAACTAATGTGTTATTTACCAGGGAACACAATCATCCCCCCAATGTCACAGAAATTGAAATAAGAGATGCTTTAGAAAGTATAAAAACTGCTAGCACACAAAGTGATAAACCAACAACACAAATCCTTAAAGAAGAACTGCTAAAAGTCCCAGCCCATGCTTCAGGTCAACTACCCTCTATTGACTCCCTTAACGCACAATTGCATACACTAAAAGACTCACTACCACAACCCAACCCAACCCTACTACTTTTGAGGAAATTATTATTTCACCAGAAATGTGCATCACACACAATAAAGACAAATTTATCCTTTTTGACAATGAAAGCAGTACAAACAGAATCATAATGTTTGCAACTGCAAGTAATTTAAGAAAAATCCAACAGTGTCCCCAATGGATGATGGATGGAACATTTAAACCATGCCCAAAACCTTATTATCAACTATATTCCATCCACGGTTTATACCAAAACTATAACATCCCTTTCATTTACTGTTTGCTACCTAACAAACAGCAAAACACTTATACAGAAATATTAAATGTTCTCAAAAATGAAATCAATAATTATTTTCCACAAAAAATAATTATTGATTTCGAATTAGCTATGATTAATAGCATTTTGAAAACATTTCCCCACACAGCAATCCAGGGTTGCTACTATCATTTCAATCAGAGCATATGGAGACATCTCCAGAAATCAACTTTAAGTATTCTATACTCAACAGATAGCACCTTTGCCTATCAAATTAAAAAATTGATAGCACTGGCCTACGTTCCTGTTACCGATGTAGCGGAACACTATAATTTATTAATTGACAGCACATATTACAAGAGGAATGAAGATAAACTAACCCCATTACTGGACTATTTCGAAGATACTTGGGTGGGAAGGTTGCACAGATCTGGACATCGACGCCAACCCAAATTCCAAATCCCTTGGTGGAATGTCTATCTTAGTACTTTAAACCAAGAGGCTAAAACAAACAACAGTGTAGAAGGGTGGCATAATGCTTTCCAAGCTACCACAAGCAGAGCCAAACCCACATTCCATAACCTACTAGAAGTTTTGAAAAAAGAACAAAGCTATCAAGAACTAAGAATGGAACAATCTGTGACCCAAATTGGTCCAAAACTAACTAAACAAACTAAACAAATGTTCCGACTACTGCAAAGTCAAGTCACACTATATCCTACAACTAGAGGATTAGAATACCTGTCAATAATAGCTAAAAGCCTACTATAAAAATGTCTACTAAATATACTAATGTCTTCTTACAATAATGGTAAATATAAAAATCATAAACATTTCTAAACAATTATAAATAATACATATTTGTTTAAGAAACTTATCAAAATTTGGGACATTATTTCTGAACAAATATGCAATATTTATAATTACATCACACATACACATTACATAAAGATCGACATTTCCCACCCAATAAAAAAAGTACTTTAAATACTTACAATTTTTGTAGATGAAAAAGACGTAATGAAGCAAAATACAATCCATACAATTTATTTATTTATCTATTTATTTCGATTTATATAGCGCGTTATAACCCAGGGGTCTCTAAGCGCTATTGCAATGTAGGACAATTCCAATATGGGAAACCCTCAAAAACCCGAAAATTATGTAAAAATGAAATAAACGCTCCAGGAAATCCCGAAAACAGTAGTGTGGACACTTTAGTATTTAAAGTGATATACACACAACTTTTAAAAAACGGTCACGCATATCAATGTATCAATCCAATACGAAACCCTCCAAAAACCCGAAAAATGTTTAAAAATTTTAAAATCCGCTCCTGGCAAACACGAAAAATAGGAGATACATGTCAAAATATAACCATAATAAGTCATACATTAGTTTCTCCGGAAAAAAACACGCTTCCTTCCATGTAGTTTTCATGCGAGGAACCAGAACCTGTAAAAAAACATATGTAACGAAACCCACCCACAAATAGCCCATAACATTTGTAAATACACTCACAATTAACATTAACCATGTAAGAAGACATTTCCTAACACTTAAAATAACACTAGAACTAAAACATACACGACGAATCTATAACGACGACATTTCACCTAAACGCTACATAAACAATTCATACATACACACAAAAAAACTACACAGTTCGAATATACCCTCAAACATTACCACTCAGTTATAAATTGTATGTAAAATTAACCTTACCTCTCTCCACGGGAAGCAACTCCCAACCGCGAGCTTCTCCAGTCCTGAATGAAGCGCAATAACCTTACGCGGTAAAAAAGTAGTCCCCTTAAACCATTTTTGAAAAGGTATCATAGAAAATACAATGTTATAGTAAAAAAATATAATACATACACATTGTTATTTTAACAAATTAATACACTAGACTCATTATAATTTAAACTGTTTAAAAAATATAAATATATTTAATATTAATTAATATATAGTAATTATTATATATTAATAATATTGAAAAATTATGTAACACTTGAAATAAAATATGTAACTAATTTCTTATTGTGTACATTTATTTGAATAACTTTGTGTTTGTTTATAACTAAACATTATAATTGTTTATGGTAATAATTAATAATAATAAATAATATAACTTATTTATTGTTATTAATAAAAAAAATATAACCATTTAATATATAAACAATGCCCTGAAATAATGTATTTTTATTTCTCTGAATGTATGTTTTTCAGAAAAGAAGAGATAAATGATTATGTTTAGTAATTAATAATAATAATAATAAATATATTTGTTATTATTTTTATTAATTATTACAAAATGTTTTATAATAATTTCTAAGTATTATAAAAGTATATAATTGCATAAATAATCTTTTGCCAACACCAGATATTATTATTAAACAAAAATTCTTCCCCTATACAGTTATAAAGTTTACAACATAATATATTTATATGTTTCATTTAAAAACAACATTGTCTGAAATATGTACCAAAAAATGTCTTAATTTGTATTTCCATATCTTGAGCAAATATAATAATTGTCATGTTACTTTATAAAAATGTACATTTAAAAAATAAATATTTAATAATATTAATATATAATATTAACATTATTAAATATAAATGGAAGAAGCTGGAAAAAAACTGTTTTTTTATTTATTTCAATATAAATACTTGTTACTCAAAGTTAATGATGATAAATATGTTTATTTACAGAATAAATGTTGTTAAATAATTTTGTGTGATAATTTACAACATGTACATAAATGATAATGTGTTATTCTGCAAATACTACATTTCAAAAAAATGTTATGTTCTTTTTGATTGTGATTGTATTGTAGTACACATAAAAAAATTAAAAAATTTTAATAAAGTTTTGTGAAAAAAACCATTTTGCATTATTTTGTAATATAATAACACGGTAATGTACAATTATATGCAAATGTGCTGGACACTGACCAATTAATATTTACTATTGCTACTCCAGTCAAACTATTATCAGGGAAGTTGCTGGACACTGACCAATTATTATTTACTATTCCTACTCCAGTCAAACTAATATCAGGAAAGGTGCTGGACACTGACCATGTATAAATTAGAATTGCTACTTTAGTATAATGTTATTGTATACAATTTTGTCAAATAATTATTTTTTATTAATTTTATTTACATTTATTTTTAATATATTTTTTGCAGAGTAGTACTAAATTAATTTTTTTGCAGAAAAATGTGCAACTTTTTGTCACTAAAATTTATTAAATTATTTTTAATATTTATATTATTTTTTTGCACACTTTATATTCCTAATACTAATATTATGTTGAATGTATGACATAATATCGACAGACCAAATATCTACATACAAAAATATCGACACAAAAATATCTAAATCAAAAATACTGGAGTCATATCTTCATAAAGGTAATTACAAAAATATAGAAAAAATAATATCGTCGTACAAAAATTTCGAATTTAAAAATATCGTATTTTTAAAATTATTATTAATAATGTAAAAATAATTGTAAAATACATACAATTTTACAAATATTAAATAAAAACATTAAAACATATTTAAAAAATTAAAACGAATACATATACATTTAAAATAAATTAAAAACTTAATAATTTAATGTAATTTTTTTTTAATTTAATTTCATTTATTTAATATAAATTTATTTTATATTTACCCTGTACGCCTGTACCCCAAAAACCCAATACTGACCCTGAACCCTAAAAATATCCCTGTACCCCAAAAACCCAAAACTGACCCTGAACCCTAAAAATACCCCTTTATCCAAAAACCCAAAACTGACCCTGAACCCTAAAAATACCCCTTTACCCAAAAACACAAAACTGACCCTGAACCCTAAAAATATCCCTTTACCCAAAAACTGAAAACTGACCCTGAACCCAAAAAATACCCCTTTACCCAAGAACTGAAAACTGACCCTGAACCCTAAAAATACCCCTTTACCCAAAAACTGAAAACTGACCCTGAACCCAAAAATATACCCCTTTACCCAAGAACTGAAAACTGACCCTGAACCCTAAAAATACCCCTTTACCCAAGAACTGAAAACTGACCCTGAACCCTAAAAATACCCCTTTACCCAAAAACTGAAAACTGACCCTGAACCCAAAATATACCCCTTTACCCAAGAACTGAAAACTGACCCTGAACCCTAAAAATACCCCTTTACCCAAGAACTGAAAACTGACCCTGAACCCTAAAAATACCCCTTTACCCAAAAACTGAAAACTGACCCTGAACCCAAAAATATACCCCTTTACCCAAGAACTGAAAACTGACCCTGAACCCTAAAAATACCCCTTTACCCAAGAACTTAAAACTGACCCTCAACCCTAAAAAATACCCCTTTACCCAAAAAACCAAAACTGACCCTGAACCCAAAAAATACCCCTTTACCCAAAAACTGAAAACTTACCCTGAACGCTATAAATACCCCTTTACCCAAAAACTGAAAACTGACCCTGAACCCTAAAAATACCCCTTTACCCAAAAACTGAAAACTGACCCTGAACCCAAAAATATACCCCTTTACCCAAGAACTGAAAACTGACCCTGAACCCTAAAAATACCCCTTTACCCAAAAACCCAAAACTGACCCTGAACCCTAAAAATACCCCTTTACCTAAAGACTGAAAACTGACCCTGAACACTAAAAATACCCCTTTACCCAAAAACCCAAAACTGACCCTGAACCCTAAAAATACCCCTTTACCCAAAAACCCAAAACTGACCCTGAACCCTAAAAATACTCCTTTACCCAAAATTAATTAATATTATTTAATTACCAATTAATTATTAATTAACAATAACAAAGAAGTTAATATATTAGCACATTAGCTGTAATTAATTTAATGTAATAATTAATATTATTTTTTCCCAATTAATTAATTAACGATAACAAAATATTATATATAAAAAATTACTCTAATTAATGTAATTAACTAATTGATATTAATTAATTACCAATTAATTACTAATAAAAAATATGTGCAATATTATATTAATTAATTAACTAATTAATATTAATTATTTACCAATTAATTAATAATTAAAAATATTTACAAACATATATTAATTAATTATTTTTTTTTAATTACTCCCCACCCTTATCCCCTATTAACCCAACATCCCGCTCCTAAACATTAACTACAATTTATAACAATAACAAAGAAGTTAATATATTAGCACATTAGCTGTAATTAATTTAATGTAATAATTAATAATATTTTTTCCCAATTAATTATTTAACAATAACAAAATATTATATATATTAAAATTACTCTATTTAATGTAATTAACTAATTAATATTAATTATTTACCAATTAATTACTAATAAAAAATATGTACACATTTATATTAATTAAATAACTAATTAATATTAATTATTTACCAATTAATTAATAATTATAAATATTTACAAACATATATTAATTAATTATTTATTTTAAATTACTCCCCACCCTTATCCCCTATTAACCCAACATCCCACTCCTAAACATTAACTACAATTTAAATTACTATTAATAAATTTTATTTTATTTTTTACCTTTTTTCTACATATTATCGATATTTTTTACTTTGACTATTTATCGATATTTTGTCTTGTCGATTTTTTTGAGTCGATATTTTTGTACTCGATATTTTGTTATCATTATTTTAATCGATATTTTTCCCAACGATATTTTTGTTATCGATATTTTATTATTGTCGATATTTTTAACTCGATATTTTGTCCATTCGATATTGTGGAGTCGATATTATGTCTAGTTACCTGTTTTACCACTATTCCGATTGTATAGGCTTGACACATATCTGCACCATTACATAGATTTATACACACCCTTCCATGTCACATCCACGGCCGTCTGAATTGCAGTCTGTGGTGTTAATGTTCATGTCCTGGAACATTCGAGGCTCAAACAGCCCGCAGAAAGGTAAACTGGTAAACCAGTATCTTTCCCGACACGATTCACAGATCACCTTTTTGCAAGAATCGCACCTTTCACCCGACAGGACCCACACATTTGCAGCTTCATGGGCACCCATTGTTAATACTCCTGTTACAGCACATACTCCAGAGGATTCAGCACACTGACCCATAAAAACTTGCATTTCACCCCACAGCTTCAATCCTGGATGAATAAGTCAGGTAAGCAAGGGGACACTAGCCAGTCACTCAATATTACTAGCTAACATTTACACTCCAAATGTGGACTTCTCTGAGTATTTTTGAAACACTACATAATCCAATTGGGCGCATGGACCTTGGCCCCTTAGTCATAGGTGGTGACTTTAACTAACTAATGGATCCAATGCTTGACACCATGGCACCCTCCTCGACTGGTAAACCTAGATGACTTCAGATTTTAAATGATGCTTGCAACCCATAAGCATTACAGAATGTCTGGCGGCTGAAAGGAGGCTCAACACTGGCATAGACGTATTATTCCGCCCATCCCCCCCCCCACAATACATGGTCTCACATTGATTACTAGCTCAAGTCCGCAACTCCATGGCCCTGGCTCGTCATTGTCCAGCATTTAGCTCCTACACTCTCAGATCATTCCCCGGACCATATCCCAAAAGCGTTCCTTTTGGAGGAGGCCTAGAAAGACAATGCTGATTCCCCACACTAGCTCTACAAGATACTCCATTTTGTTCTGACCTTCAAAATGCGTTGGTGGAATACTTCCAACTTAATGAGGGCTCAGTGGGCACACAAGCTACCTTATGGGAAGCATGTAAGGTGTACATTAGGGGCATATGCATCTCTAAACACTCTGGAGTATTACAAGACTTATGCGGGGGCTAGCGTGCATCAAGAAAGATCTGACTGAGCTGGACTTGGCCAACGCACAATGACGTATTGTCCCCTGAGCATTTACTCCAGCCAAGTTACTGACTGAATACCATGACCTAGCTGAGCGTGAAGTCCATTTTTAGGGCAATACGCCAGAGCTCTGATATGGGGATGGTGCCCATCCAGGGCGCACTCTGGTCCAACTTCTCCAACGCCAAGAGGCTCCTCCTACATAGCCAAACTATATACAGAGGGTGGATCACAGGTTACTGCCAAAAAGTACAAAGTACAAAGTACAAAGCACAAAGTAATTTATTATGTTGATTATTTAAAATCTTACAATATTACACATCAAAAGGAGAAACAGTGAAAAGCTATATTCATGTAAAAACAATTTAAAATGACATTGCATCAGCTTTGTAGTCAGTTAAATATTTACAGAAGGTACAAATCCTACTTTCCTTTTAACTATTATTAGGAACTTTACAAAATTAGCATTTAAAAAGATATCATTCGAGATTAGGAACTTAATCAGGGCCTGCCTACATGTCCTTATGCCGCGTGCCTTGAAAAGAACCCTAAGCAGTGCTTTTATCTCTTGCAGGAGTTCAGGGCAGGTACACAGAAGATGAAGAATATCCTCCTCACCGTTCTTGCACAGTCTACATTGCGTTAGGGTTACCGATCTCTCCCACGGTGGAAGGTGACACAGGCCTGGCATTATTCCAAATCTGGCTTTAAGGAACACCTGTTTGTTTTTTTCCGTCCAAGGTGTTACCAGATATTGTTGAATTTCCTTCTTTTTATAACCGTTTATTGTCGCCCAGGCGTGTTTTCACTTTTTACGGGTATCTTTATCGTTTAGGATAGATAGGTGGTTTGTGGTTTTGTTACTTATTTTCTTTAACGATGTCTTGGTTATATTATTTTCCCATATCGGCATGACCGCAAAATCTTTTATTGCTTTCCTAAGATAGAGCGCTGCAGTAGAGTTGGTGTCGTTATTTAATTCTATCCATAACAGATGCGATACTTCATTATGGTGGTAATTTTTTATTTGATTCCATACTTTTATAAAGTGGCCCTGCCTTGCATATTGTTGATTGGTGAGTCCGAATTCCAACCTTACTTGGGCAGGGGATGCGTTCGCTGGAAGATGGAATATGGCCCGGTAAGCTCTAGTTATGATTTTGTTCAGAGTTTCAGTGTCCATACCCATTACCGCTTCGCTACCGTATGTGCTAGTCGGTAGTAGCCTTGCACCAATAATACTCAGAAGAGGGCCATAGGTTAGGCTGGAAAGTGACTTCTGCACAATTCTGAATGCTGCAGTTAATGCATTCGCTTTTCTTTTCATATCCCTTTTTTGTAATTGGAAGCTACCCTTCGCATCAAATAACACACCCAGGTATTTATATACATCTACTCGTTCTAGCTCGGTCTTATCCATGAACTATTTGCTCCTATATCTTATTTTGTTGATTTTGGTAACAACCATGATCTTAGTTTTTGTCTCATTTATGACCATCCCGTTATCCTTCGAGTACATGTGGGCCCGCCTAATTAGGCGCTGTAGTCCCACTTTAGTGTGGCTCAGAAGTATGACGTCGTCCGCGTACAGCAGGTTCGTGAGACGCTTTTCAGCTAGTTTCGGGGGTGCGCATTTTCCTCGTCCAGTATTGTAGTTAGGTCGGCGAGAAACAAATTAAAAAGGAGGGGGGCTACAACACAGCCTTGTTTTAGGCCTTCATCTGCTGGAATCTTCTGCCAAAGAGGATATTTTGACGACACTGATCCAATATTATTCACACCTCAATACCACTCAGCTCTCCGGGGATGAGACAGTTCAGATGGCATACCCGGAGGAGATAGCCATGATGTGGCCATCTGATCCCCAATCCCAGTTCCTTAGTGAACCAATTTCTAGTGACTACATCGTACAAGCCATAGATTTCCTGGCTGGTTCTATGGCCCCTGGCCTGGACGGCTTCATTGGAGAGTTTTACAAACACTTGAAACATCTCCTTGCACCCCAACTTCTAGCCATGTTTGTGCAGTCCCTAGAATCCGATGTTCTCCCTCTATCCATGCCTGAAGCTATAATTTCACTACCCCTCAAGCCAGGCAAAGACACCCATTATTGTGGTTTGAATAGACTCTGGGGGAGAGGTGTGGCGCCGCGGCCAGGGCGACTGACGCTGGAATCTGGGGACCACGGTTCGATCCCCGGCTCCGGCGGCAGGTTAGCCCAGCACCATGTGACTCTGGGCAATAGCTCGCTTAATCTTCCTGACGGCCCCCAGGGCCTAGAGACCCTTACGGGTGATTGAGCGCTTTACAAATGTGGACTTTACTTTACTTTACTCACTGGTGGATTGCACGCTGATTAGACTAATATACGGAGAACGACAATGGGCCATACAAGAAACACACAGCACTCCATGCCACACTCTGTAAACTGGGCATCCTCCACAGGTTTTCCTCATTGATATGCTTTTTATGTTCCAACCCTACAGCATGCATCGTAGATAATGATTCATTGACCCCTGCTTTTCGTGTTACATGTAGCAAAAGGTAGAACTGCCCCCTATCCCCTTTACTTTTTATAATAGCCATGAACCATCTGGTCCAACAACTCTTAAAAAACATGTACATCGTGGATGAAAATTTAAGCCAGGCCCCCTCTTTATCCCATTATTCGCCAATGAAGTTCTTTTGTTTGTACGGCAACCGGAAGATAACTTGCGCCCAATTCTTCAAGAGGTGATCTACTTTGGAAGCCATCCTGGTCTTCAGACCAATTGGTCTAAAACAAAACTTTTCCCTCTTACTATCGCCACAACACCCATCCAATGCACACTCCCACTGACTTGGTGCAAAGGTACAGTTAAATACTTAGTTACCTGTTCTACACCAAGATAAGGAACAAATGGTGCGGTTCAATTATGGCCTCGCTATTGACGCGTTATCCACACAAATTGACCACTGGAATGACTGTCACTATCCATGGCCGGACGGATCTCTATTATAACAGCATATGCAATGCAACCGGTCTCGCCTTTGGGACCTTTTAAGTATTTAGCCATGCTGCACATTATCCTGGGTGCCGAAATATCTACTGTTCGTTAACACGGAAGCTTTGACACTAATAGGAAAATTATCGCACTGCTTTTAGGCTGATACAACTCTTTCAGCCATCTAGCCCTACATTTTAACACTGACATCTGATCGCCGGCCTGAAGCGCCCGCTATGCCTGACACCTGTACCTTGCAAAAGGCACAACTGTTTAGCAGATGCCATTCATGGTGGCAGAGGGCCTGTCACAGTTTAAGTTGGGGCATAAGCATGATCAGTGCAGCATGGGCAATGGCACTGGGGCCCAGGGGTAAAATGCGCCCACAGCACACTAAATGTGACAAACATTTACTAGCCAACCAGGGTTCCTGAGGCATGTCTTCCTGTTTGCACTGATCCCCAAGAACCTTTACAACACCGCACATTTCCAGGGGTGCACTAATACAGAACCAAGTCACAGGAGGAATACAGCGCAGACAGGGGCACGTAAAGTGGGGCATGGTTAAAGAGCAGTGTTAGAACTGGGGGTCTCTAATTGGCAATGGTGTACACCTTTGACCAAATAGGGACCCTTGCTTCTAAGTCAGGGAAAGGGGATTACACTACTGGATAACCCCTGCTCACCCCCTTGGTAGCTTGGCACGAGCAGACAGGCTTATCTCAGAGGCAGTGTGTTGAGAATCTGTGAATACACACAGTAATACAGTGAAAAAACTACAAATGGACACAACACAAGTTTTATAAAAATAAGTATTCATTATATAGACTTAAGAACAGACCACAAGCGACAAAAATCCACAATACTATACTTAAAATAGACTTAAAGATGGTAGAAGTCACTTAGTTCAAGTCGATGATAAATGCGACCCAGTTCTCACAGAAGTACCTAGATGCGTAACGCAAAACAAACAAAAGGCTCGCAGAGTGGGAGATGCCTCGGTTCCGTACTTCGGGGAAGGCGATGCGTCACGCCTCAATGCTTGCGCAGAGTAGGGGATCCGTCTTGATCCTTACCGGAGCAGAGGTGATTCGTTTATTCTTGTCCTGCGGCCCGGTTGCAATGCGTCAAGATGGCGTCACGATGCAACAATCTGGTGCGATGCGATAAGATGGCGCCCTTGATGCGACGACGTGCAGACAATGCGTGCATGCCCGGCAGCCGTGCAGTGAATTCTGTAGCTTTGGAGCCGCGACAGGCCCTGCGACACGCTTCTTTGGTGATGCAACGGCGACCTTGCGGCTGCAACATTCTTCTCCGGTGATGCGTCGGGGAACAGCTTTGATGAAGACACGCTTCTCTGGTGATGTTGGAGCAACCTCTGCGGCGGTGACACGCTTCTCCGGCGATGTGACGGAAACAGCTGCAACGCGCTCCTTCTCGATGCGTCGCGCTTCCAGCTCCCAGCGACACGCAAGCTTCTGCAGATAGAATTCCCAGCAAAGAAATTCAGAGGGGAGCTGGTGGTGAAGTCTTTTATCCCTGAGACCTCAGCAGGAGGCAAGCACAAGTTCAAGCCCTTGGAGTAATATTCTGCAAGATGATGAAAGTTCTTTAAAAGTTCCTTCTCCTTTCCTTGGCAATGAAGAAACCACTGCAGGCCAACACAGCACACTGGCAGGGGAGGAGTTGAAACTCCTGCAGCTTCCTTGGTTTTCTCCTTGGCAAAGGTGTGTCTTGTTATTCCAGAAGTGATCTAAAGTCTTGGGTTCTGGGTCCCCAAGTTTATACTGCAAAATTCTTTGGCCTCTGAAGGCAGAGGGGCCTTTGCCTAGTCCAAACCAGTTCTGGTCAGTCCTGGAGCACTTTGTTGACAAGACGTCTTCTTTCCTTTCACAGTGTAGGCCAGGGACATCAGACACACCACAGGAGGTGGAGCCAGCATTGTGGAGGGAAGGCACAGCCCTATCCAGGTCCCAGGTGCCACTCCTCCCATCCATCTACATGTAGATCTCTCTATTTAGCCCTGTGCTGACTCACCCTGCCTCCTGGAATCCCCCAGCCCCTGTCATTCAAACTCCAGACAAGGAATACATAACCTAGCAGAGGTAGGCTTGGATAGTTAGGCAAGAAAATACCTAGGGCCTCATTTATGAAAAGTGACGCATCGCTGCGTGAAAACAGCGATGCGTCACTTTTCACTGCGCCCTCCTTGCGAGACCAATGATGCGTCATATTTACACTATGACGCATCATGGCGCAAGGAGTGACAGATACATCAGTATTTCTGACGTATCTGTAAGCGCAAAAGTCACGCATTGCTGGAATGTGTCACAAAAGTGACGCAACTCCAGCAATGCGTCCTTTCACATGGGGAAAGCTCCATGTGAAAGGGCTTTCGTCAGTCTTGCGCCTGCTGTGAGGCAGGTGCAACATTTTGACGCAACAGCGTCCTAAAAGTGACGCAGCGAAATCTCATAGATTTCACTGCGTCACTATTACGAGGCTTTTTGCAGAGGAACGCCCCCTCTGCATACATTATACCTGAAGCAGGTATAATGTAGCGCAGGGGTTTACAAAGTGACGCTTCTGCTTAGATGCATCACTTTGTAAATAGTGCGCAACAGGAGGCATGTTTTACGCCGCCGATGCGTCACAAAAAGTGACGCATCGGAAGCGCAAAACTGACGCAAGGCCTCATAAATGAGGCCCCTACTTTCTAAAAGTGGTATTTTCAAACACAGAATGTTAAAACCAACTTCACTAAAATATGTATTTTATCATTCTGAGTTCAGGCATACTAAATTCGAATTTCTACCATGTTCCCTGAGTCAGTTAGGATTATAAGGTGTTATAATCAAACTGCCAAATCTGGCCTACGGGGGACAGGTAGCCTTGCAATAGTGAAAAACGAAAATGGCTGTAATTCACTATTAGGACATGCCACACACACCAGGGCATGCCCTACCTTAGGGACTGGCAAGTTGGTGCACTTGCCAAGTCAACATGGCAGTACTAGACTGCACACATGCTCTGCAATGGCAGGCCTGAGACACACTTTACAAGCTGCTTCTGTGGGTGACACAACTAGTGTTGCAAGCCCACCAGCAGTATTTGATTTACAGACCCTGGGCACACATGGTGCACTGTACTATGGTCTGACAAGTAAATCAAATAACCCAATCATGGAGTAAATGTAAATGTAAATGTGTTGGACTTGTAAAGCGCACAGCTGCCGGTAAGCGTCCCGGCGCTGGAGACCGCTGGGGAACCCGTCCTGGCTTTCCCTGTGAGATGGTCCCTTCTGGGTATCTCCAAGGTGAAACCAGGCATCCCCGGCGTCTGTGGGGGGCCGTTGTAGAGATGAGGCAAGCTTAATGCCCAGAGTTGCCGAGTGTGATCCCTGGTTAGAGTAGGCACCGAGGCGAGAATTGTCAAGTCTACTGACCCTGGTCCACGACCCTGCCGCGTCGGGAATTGAACCCTGGTCCCGGGCCGTTCTCTGCTTTCGGGTCTGCCGCCTCTAACCAGTGAGCCACACCAGTCCACTAGTCACTAATCCATTACATCAATTTAATATAGGGAGCACTGGCACTGTGGCACTGAATAGCAGTGGCACAGTGCCCAAAGCATCTAACCAGCAAAACAGATCAAAACAGAGGAGGCAATCAGTAAAAAATGGAAGGGAGACTCACACCAATGATACCAGGTCTAACAAGCGGGGACAAAAAAAAATATTCTGCAAACTGCTTTGGCACCCTTGGTCAAATCTGCACAACGGGTGACAGGAATTTACAGGTCTTGTTTTCTGTTGCCATGTCAGGTTATGGCCAGATCAGGGATTCCAGTTTGAATATGAATGTGAATACAATGAATAAAGGGGGAGGGGTCAAAAAAGCTTTGACATGCTAATATGTTTGGCACCATTTGACACATCTGTACAGAAGTAGAGCTCCTAAAATTGGTAATTACTTGCAAACTGCATGGTCAATTTGGGACTGGGAGGATGGCTGCCAGCAGCATCTGTCACTTGAACACGGCCAAAGGAGTCATGCAGCAAGCAGCGAGTTTTGTGGAGGGCCTGGCCTTTGCCCCTGATAGGATTTCTTCAGTTTCCATTAGTTCTCATCTGGCCGAGTGTTTTTTTGTTGTGAGGAACACCTATCGCTGAAATGCATTTACTGTGACAATGTAAATAAATGATGCAGGATTACGGGAATGCATATTGGTTTTCTTGGATGCCCATTCGTCTTATGCATATCACATGGTGGCTACAGACCGCAGTTGCACCAGGCACGTCAGGAGTATGCAATTAGGTACAGCAAGCAATGGAATATATATACACAAAATACCCTTTAGCAGAATGAGCAAGCAGTCTGGTGCGCCACTCATTCTTGCATTTGGCAAGTGCCTCTGGCACATTACATCAGAGTAGTCTAGTGGTACAACAGAGCACTATGTCATGAACCAAAGTCCCATAACCATATGAATCTAGCACTTGCTCAGTGATGATCTATGCATCCAAGTACAACCAGGAGCTATGATATAACAACTTACAATACTGGTTATCCTTAAATGGTCATTGAGATATAACATAGCACCTAATACCTGTTAACTTGTTGAATGTGCGCATATAAACAGTCTAAAAACACACTAAACTTTGATCCACAGTGTATAGACAACCCAAAGCCTATAGTCAGGTTATCTTGAAGGCAGTCCAAAAACAACTAAATAATATGTTTGAGATAGAACAGAAAACGAGCAGCAATCATGGATAAGTACAGACAAAAAGGGTTTTGAAACGAAACACTCAATCTTATATGCCTAGGAATGTGAATAAGTTGGTAGAAGAAAAAACTTAAGAAGGGGTATTTTGTGAAAAAAGGTAGTCACTTAAAATCAAGATTTTCAGGTCATGCTTCGAAAGTGGAAGGTATATAGTACTGGATAGACATATATTAGGTACTTACAAAGATGGCTATCGGTCATTTAGTGAACAACATACCCAGAGCTCGGAAGGCCAGGATGAAGGGGTTTTTACGGAGTCAAAGCAAACATTTTAAACCCCCAACAGCTCCAGGTGCAGCCTGTAAGTTTAAAACTACAGGTGTATCTTTTTACTATCGAAACTTGTAGATCTGTCCTCTAGAAATTTGGTTGTGTGGTGCCATAAGAGGGGGCTCCTCCTAAAGGAAATACAAGCTCTAATAAACTAGGCTTATTTTTATTTAACAGTTTTATATAGCGCAAACTTGAACCCGAATCGGGTATCAGAGCGCTTTACATAGCACCAGTTGCATTACATGAAGACACATTCATTATTTGTTAGGAACGGGGAGATTAAGGGGCATATTATCAAGGGATTTATCTCCGCTTTTTTGGCTTTAAAGGCCAAGAAAGCGGAGATAAAATTATCTCCCTATTACCTAGCTGTCGCTAACACCAGTTAGCGACAGCTACTAGGAGATAGAGACCATCTTGGGCCCCGCTTTGCATGTCAGTGATATTTATCACTAATGACATGCAAAGTGGGCGTGCCAAGATGTTAGCGACTGGAAACAGTCGCTAACATCGCTATCTCCTATTACCAACTTTTGGAGATATTCGCGCTAAGCGCGAATATCTCCAAAAGCTAACACCTGCCCTGAGCAGTTCTTAGCCATGTTATCCAATGGGAGGTGGATAACATGGCTAAGAGCATTAGCTCGGTAATGCATGAACATCGCTGACTTTACAGCGATATTCATGCATTTTGGACGATTTTTATCGCTTAGGAGATAAACCTTGCTAATAGCAAGGCTCCTAAGCGATAAAAATCGCCGCAACACGGCGATAAAATTATTGCCGCTAAGCCAACATAGCGATAATTATCGCTAGTTGTTGGTAATATGCCCCCCAGTTCCCCAGATTCGAGGTCGAACGTCTTACCCGTTAGGCCAACTCTTCTACCAGCATGCCTTATAGTGGCGAAGAACATAAGGACATACAGATACAGAGGCCCACTCCTGCTGCACCAATCTTCACAACTGTCCACATAAGTAGTATCAATACATGGTGCAAACTTCTGCCCAAACATACAGTAACAAATATTTCCTATTGCTACCTCGTTGGCCTTTGTTAATAGTAAAAGGAAAATTGTGAAACAAATCTTAGGAACTCCCCAACACTTTGCTTGCTAATCCAACATGCAGTCTTGCAGTAAGAAATAACTCAGGTAAAGGAAAAGAGACCCTTGACCATTGTGTTTAAAATGTTCAAGGGGAATAAACATAAACATAGTACTTCATTCTTCTAAATTACAATTACCCAGCTCAACTGTACAAACCATATTGATCATGAAAGGGTTGAATCATGAGAAGGGCTCGATTGTGACCACGGGGACCTCTGCAACAAGTACTCAACCTGCTGAGCTCACATAAGGCAGATTATTTCCGTTAGACCACACATTGCATACAGCATTTAACGAGGTTAAGACACACAATATAACCATGTTCGATGGCAGATTACATTAGCCAAACATGAAAGCAACCTAATTTGCTAATGGTGGTGAAGATTAAGTAGCCAAACATAAATACATTAAAAAAGAAAAATAAGTGCATGGTACTTTCATATTCTTAACTTCCCATAAAGGCCAAGAAGGAAGCAAATGCCACAGATGCGGACGAAGATTCAATGGAGCAATTTACCCGAAATTCCTCAGCATTTTATTATTATTATTATTTTAATCGTAAATGCTGTATTCTGCATATAAAGTAGATCTCCATGACTTCAGAAACCGACTTCAAACATTAACCGCCCGATGGCTTGCATTTTTGAAAGTTAATGAAAGTCCTTTGTTTACGAAATCACTTCATGATCAACAATGCTACTATTTACTTGTAAAGTTCATGCCATAGAGTGTCGATCTATAGGCAAATTATATGTGAACGATGCATTGGCTCTCTGGAACCTTTTACGGATGTAGTTTTAAGTCAAAGAAATGGCAGGGTCACTTGTGCCAACTCATTTCATATCCCCTCTTGTACATAAAAGAACAGTTTTCAAATAGGTGCTCCAAGGAAATGGGCTGCCACTATTTCCCACAAATATGGACGGGGTACACGCAGTCCTGAAACAGTCAACACAGTTTCCCGAGCACTCAAGAATACCAATACGTCCAATTCTTCTTCTATCAAAAAGATTTATTCCTTTAAGATTCTTCAGTCTCCAAATGTTCTCATCTTCCAATATAGCCAACACGTGTTTCGTCTGACAATCGATGTGCTTACATCTCTGACTTCGTCAGGGCTATAAGTAAATACACTTTGTTGACTTTTATGGGCGTACTATCGTGATCAGCTTAGTGTTCAAGGAGGTTAGCTAACTTTAAAGCCATAAAAACAACAGTTGTCATCTGTCAACCAGAGAGGGCAATCTACCATATAGCGTGCAAATAGACGTTGTAGTATGTTTTCCAATACTGTAAACGCCGGCATGCAGCCTTACAGCACAACTGCCACTAATTTGGACACGTTTTTCTCGTGAACGTCCTAAAGATGAGTGGAGCCACCTAAATGCCAAACATCATGCAGTAAAAACAATAGTAAACACGTTTCAAATTCCGTTTGGCTTTCCTAGTTTATTTATTATTATTTGCTTTGGTACTCAACTGAGGACCACAAATATTTTAAGCATAAAATTCAATTTTTACACCATTTAAAATTTCTCATGTTAATACAAAGTTAAAAATGATTTTAAAAATGTGTAAAATTTATGACAGACAAATTCATTTGGGGGAAATTTACATACAACAATCAGTTCCTTTGCTAAGTTAATTTTACATTTGACGTATAACGCTTGCAAAAACTTTTTCCTTGCCATCGCCACTTTTGGATCTGGGCATACAAACATTAAATGCTCTAGATCCTCCTCTCCGCCATTACACAAGTTACATATCGGGCTTTCCTTTAAGTGCCATTTTGATGTTACGGTTTTGACTGGTAATATGCCAAACCGGAGCAGAACGGTCGCTCTTCTAACGCCATGATTAAGATTAAAAGCGATATATTGCTGAGGTTTCTGGAATGTTATTAATTCAATAAAATTCTTATAAACATTTAGTTTAGAGCAATGCGAGGAGTCTAGATCAAAGCTAAATCTTGAAGTAAAATGTTTTAAAAAGAGCTTCAACTGGGCTGGTGTCCAGGCTAGCAGCAAATCGGTGTTAATCTCTGCTAGCTTAAAAGCTGTTGACATGTTCTTAGAAAATACATGTTTAGACGAGTCTCGGTCAAAGGTCTCAGTTTTGAGCAGAGATCTAAGAGTTCCTTCCTCCGCATGTAGGAGATTGTACGCCCACCTGATAATATTAGCGATTTCTCGAGAATAAGAGCTGGCTAGTGAAAACTCGAGGCGAAGAGCTTGAACTGGGACAGCCTGAGACACCTTCATTAGTCTCCGTAGTAATTTCCCATCCTTTTAGGTCTAAGAAACTCCATTGATTTATAGGAATATATTCCAGGGCATATGATAGAACTGGTGGTATCTTGACACTGTACACCTTAAGCAGGGAAGAGAAGTGCCTGTGTCCCGAGGCTGCGTATAATCTTAAAAGAGCTCCCGCATGTACGTCAGATTTCCTGATCAGGTTTACAATCTGTGGCTGATTTTGTAGAGTATTGGAGAAAATTCTGCCTAAATAGGTATATTCCTTCGCCTCTTCCACCTTTTCTCCCCCAGGGGTCCAGCGATATTTCGGGCTCTTTTTCCTCCCTGAAAACGAGACTATTTTTGTTTTAGTGATGTTAGGAATTAAGTAGTTTTCCTCCGTATATTTATGCAGTGCCTGAAGATTGTTTTGTAGACCGAATGGGGTTAGCTCTAATATGATAATATCATCTGCATATAACAGTGTATGTATATTATGGGAGGCTATCTTTGGTGGAAATGTATGTACTTGCTGGAAGTGTTGAGGCATGTCACTAAGATAGAGTGAAAATAATAGGGGGGCAAGGAGACATCCTTGCTTAAGGCCATTAGGGGTTGGGATAAGACTAGTTAGACCCTTTTCCCTCCCCATTTGAACCTGGCACCAGGTGTCTGTGTGCAGAGAGATTAATATTCGTAATAGCTGATTTGGGATACCCATTTTACTAAGTTTTTTTCCAAAGTGTTCCTCTGTCCACTCTGTCGAACGCGGTCGAAAAATCGATAAAAGCTGCATAGACGATCTGAGATTTAATTGTCACATATTTGTCTAGGATGGTTTGCAGCACTGTGATATTGTCCGTGACTGAATGCTTTGGCCTAAAGACTGCCTGGTATAGAGGAATCAGTCCAGATGAAAAGGCCCAGTTTTTTAAGTTGGTCCAAGACCTCTGCCGTAAAGATCTTTCCTGTGGCATCCAGAAGAGCTATTTGTCTATAGTTACTAGGTTGGAGTCTTGATCCCTTTTTGTGAATAGGAATGATGATGCTCCCCTTCCAGGACTTCGGGGTTTCCCCAGTGCTAAAGATGTAGTTAAAAAGGGGGGAAGCATCTTGCTCCATCCTTTGGTGTCGGACTGGAGGACCTTGATTGGAATTTGGTCAGGGCCTGTAGCTCCTGTTGATCTCGCTTTTCTAATGTGCGTCTCGATAGAAAAGGGAGTAGATGATCTACTATTTAGAGATTTAGTATCTGGGTTGCTTGAGAACGTATGCGCCATTTCTGAGATGGTATTTAATTTATATAGATTGGCGAGATAAGTTTTCCATTCTTTTGGGGGGACCGGAATAGCTTGTAGTGCTTTTTTTGTGCCTGTTTCTTTGGAGATTATAGACCAATAGACACGTTGATTGTAGTGCTTTGCTGCTATCTGCAGATCCACCCAGTTTTTGTCTTGGGCTATTCTCTTATGTTTTTGTTTTTCCCTCCTGAGTTGGTTCTTTAGTGTATTATTTCTACCTGTCTAGACGATAATCCTTCTAGGAACTGTGCTCTTATCAGTTTATTTAAAAGCTTTGTGCTGGCAGTTAGTTTTGAATTTTTGTTTTGGATCTTTGAAGGTCTCGATTGCTTCAACTTTTCCTGTAATTTTTGCGTTAATTTATTAATGATCATTTCAAAATTGGTTATTGGATTGGTAGAGTGGTTTATTTGAAGAAGCTGGTTAGTATCTATTAAGGTAGTTATCTTATTAAGTGTTGTTGAGTTCCAATGAATCCACCTTTGCTTATGGTTTACCATAACTGTACTGTACTTGTACATGATGTGGCTAGTTGGACATAGATATATTTTCCATTCTGTGCGTAACAACAGAATGACATGATCGCTTCCATGGACGAAATTAATTTGAAGTTGTGAGGCAAGCCCAAACAAATCAAGGCTACATATCATATAATCCAGAAGTGAGGAGCTGTTATTTCCCTTTCTCGTGTTTGAGGCGGGAATGTCACCTTCCACATTCCCATTTAGCAAGATTCCACTTAACATTGGAAGTGTTGCTAGTAAAATTTTTCCTCTTTTATCCGCCTTGGTCCCTATAGGAAATACCGGTACGGAAATTTCCAACGCCTCTTCTTTGTACCAATTGGCCCATTTTTATATTTCCTCATTGGATAGTTTTCCATTAAGGTCACCCATAATAAGAAATGATGGATAATCTTGACTTTCGATGATTTGTTCGATGTCTTCCAAAATTTCTATTAGCAGACCATACATTTTTGTTCCAGGAGGAATATATAAATTAAATATTAATAGTTTTTTAAGGGACCTAAAGGGTTTATCCCACACTTGATCTTGATACATTGATAATGACGTGATTTCATTGGGACTATTTCTTGGGCCCAGTTATACTCTTCGCTTAGTAGGATCGTTATCCCGCCCTTCGCATGACCTCGCTCAACCCGCAGAGCAGGGATATCATATGTAATATTTCTTTATTGATAAAAGTTTTGTGTAGTCCATGTTTCTTGTAGGGCCACAATAGCGGGTGAATTTTTTACTAATTCTTCAATTTTTTCTTTAGTTTTTCCCGCTATATTCCAGGAGGATATCACTAGACCTGTGCTAAACAGGGGATTTAGTGTCCTTAGTTTGTTTATTTTTATTCAGGGTCTCAGCGATCCAATTCCATGATTGATCCCTTGTAGTTACTTCCTTGTTAAGGGTGTTTTTACTCCAGATTTCCCTTTCACCATTCTTTATGGAGATAAATATATTTTCTGCAGAGTGGCCTAAGGAATGGGTCTTTTTGTTTATAGGTTGGTACATTTTTTGAGATCCTTCAAGCGGATGCATCATATTGTAAACTTCATTTTTTTGTACTGGGATCAAGTCGTAACCACGTTTGTGGAGAGTCTAACTCTCCTTCAAGATGATTCCTGGTAAGACTGGAGACCAGAATTCTACAATTGCAGTTTTTGTTTTGGCTTTATCTGGGAACATAAAAAGGTTAATTTCATTTCGCGTTAAGGATTGTAGCGGCTGAATCTGTTGTAAAAGATTAATGATTCGACCACGATTGAGTGGAGCTTCATCAGTAGGGAATAGCTCTGTAATTTGTAGATAGTTGGATCTTATCTCCTCGAGTTGTAATCCTTTTCTCTGCGATTCTGAAAGTCCTTTAGAGGTCCCTCTTAATGTTGAATTTACTGGACCATATGTAAATTTAGTAGCCTTTGGATTTAATGTAGACTGTTGATAGAGATTTTTGTTTCCGGGTTTTTCCGGTGACTTCTGGTGTTTTATCCTCGGGGTAAGGGACAGTTCTGGCGTTCCTTCATGTTCTGATACGGCAGGTAAAGGAGTCGTGTTCTGAAATTTAATTTTATTAGCCTTCTTCCTTTTAAATTTTCTTATCGCCTTTCTCTTTTTTATCTTTCTTTGCCGGTGTTTCTTTTTTGTGTTTTCCAAGTTCTGTGCATCCTCGCTGTTTAGATCGGTATTGACGTTTATTTCAGGGTCAATTGCAGGACTGATCGTATTAGATTTAGTTTTGTTTTTTGTAAAAATTGGGTAATAAGCCACAGGGTGGTGGTGTGGTTCGGGATAATTTCCCTCTTTGAATAAGTTTCTAAGGGAATATGTGATGGTATCTCCCTGCTTACCCATAGTTTCCCAGGATGATTTCCTTCCGGTTTGTGTTGCAGTTTCTTTCTTCAGGGGATATAGCTCATTGTTGGTTTTGATTGTTAAGTTATCACCAATTTCCCCTTTACATTGGTCACAGATTCCTGTTATTTTTGATGACCTGAATTTCTTTTTCTTCTTTTTTTCCTCAACTAGAAATTTTAAAATTCCTATTTGTACGTCAAGTGTTTGGTCAGAGTTCTCTAATATGTTGCCTAAATGGTTAAGAACTGATTCCAGAATATTTTGTAGGGTAAACAGTGACTTGGATACTGGAGTTTGGGTGTTGATCAAACCAGTAGTACTGAAGATAGAGAGATCTGGTGAATTATCAAGGAGACCCTCTATATCCGGAGATTTTTGTGGAGTGCTCTTCAGTATGTTATTGGTCTCCGTTTGTGATCCCATTTGTCGTACTCCGTCCTTTTTGTTAGTATCTAGGCAAAAGGAATAGCACTCGGGGGACTGTTGTATCTTAAATAGATCCGATGTTTGTAGTCCAGTTGTCATTAGATCCAAAAGTGAATCCTCCTGATTAATTAGAATACTTTTTTGCTCTGCTTCAGAACTAGTATGAGTTTGACCTTGAGTTAGGTATATTCCACCTTTTCCATCCTCAGTAATATCTGATATTTCTATATTTGTCTGATCTTTTACTTTTTGCTCCTGTTCATTTGTAATTAGTTTAGAAAAATACTTTCTAATTCCAGGGGTTACTGTTGTCTTTCCAATTCTTACGGCCTTGTTGGTGCTTTTCCTAATTGCCTCATCTGTTCCCATTCTTTTCATGAAGATGGTTCTAGATCTGAGTTTCTTGTAAGCCATTACGCTGTAGTAGGTCTTTTGGAGTTGGCAAGTTGTTACTTAGGGATCTTAACAGGGCGAAATCTTTATAGTCTATCCCCTTCTGTTCCCTTCTGTTGACTCGCGAAAGAGGAGCAGCTCCGGTCTGTTTCCAGTTGGTGTAAACGGGAGGTTTTGGTTTCGGGGGCCCTGCCCGGTGCGCGGCTCATGCAACACCGGCGCTGGCGCCCGATTCCGGTTCCCTAAGTCCGTTTCTTGTATATTTATACAATTTTGTAGAACAGTTCGGTGCTCCTCACAACTCCCGCTGAGACCAGCGAAACTCACACTAGGAGGGGAGAGCTGGCACGTACAAGGGGGATCTTGGGCTTCAGTGCTACTTACGGCCGCTATCAGGACTTGCGTTCTCTCTTCGCAGGAATACACCGCCTAGCCTCGCCTCACCCGGTTCCTGGGCAATTCGGTGGCGAATTCAAGAACCGCGCACCGACCCCCGTCAGGGGCCGAGACTGGGGGGGCTAGGGGGAAGTGTCTTCGGCTCCAGGTGCCAGAGGAATAAGTGATTATTGCTGCTGCACCGGCTACTAAGGGGAATTAATACAACTCCTCCCAGGTCCTCGGGGTCTTATTATGTGAGTTACGTTACACCATTTAATTTACACCATTTAATGCCTCTCACAGAAGTCACCCCAAACGACTCACCGAATTCGGGGCCGTACCCTGTTCGCCTGCTGTCCTGGTGGCTGCACTCTGTGCTCCGACTTATTCGGGTCGTCGGCGGCGTTGTTCTTACAGCGCTTCAAGTCAGCGCTCACGCCCGACCTCTCACGCCCGACTGGGGGGGGGGGGTCGGTGGCGTTGTTCTTACAGCCCTTCAAATCAGCGCTCACGCCCGACCGCTCACACCCGACCGGGTTGGGGGTGGGGGTCGGCGGCATTGTTCTTGCAGCGCTTTAGTCAGCGCTCACGCCCGACCACTCACACCCGTAACCTCCTCTCCTCGACTCGGCTCACACGACGTCTGGGGTCTGGTGTCTTGCAAGACGTGGATTGTGGATTGCTGCAAAATCTCACCAAACTTCCTCAATTAACCGTTGTTGGTTATTAATGTCGCAAGTTATTGATGGTTATTGATAATTGGAGGTGGGGGAGGGGGAAAGAGTAGCCGCTGCTCCCGGAGTTCTCTTTACTCTTTACTCTGTTCTCTTTACTTTTTACTCTGTACCCCCCCAGGCTGGTCCCCCGAGGCTGGTCGGACCGGTCCACTCCTTGAATGGAAAGTACACAAAGTGAAGCACAGGAGCTTGCCCCCCCCCCCTGAGCTCTCACCAGTTGGGGGGTTGGAGTTTTTACGCTCCGGTGCTCCGGGTGGAGAATCTTCAGTTGAGGTGCTCCGAACCGTCACCGGAGCTCGCCGCTAGGACACCGGCGCTGGCAAATGGAGATGCGCGATTTTCCTGCTCGCGGTACAGTCACAGTCCTGCCATGGACGACATCAGGTGACACCGGGAGTCGGTAGTCGGGAAAACGCTGCTCGCACGGAGCCGGGCGCAACCGCCTTTCACTTCCGCATACAACAAAGGCGTTCCCTGCTATGCTCTGAACAGTCAGGGCACCTAGCCAACATAAACAAATAAACTACACGAAAAGATGACAACATTGCAAGTTTCTGAGTAACGAGAAAAAACAGGTAGCACAAATAAGACCTTGAAAATTGTCCCAAAAAGTAGGTTTACTGTCTAATGTTGCTGGACAAAACAAATACAAACCTGTCAAATCCGTAGCCCTCTAATTCGACTCTGGCTAACATTTTTCAGAACACGCGGACACGCCCCTTTTAGAATGCCCGACATGCATGATTGCCAATGTCTGGGGGTTCACAACAATCTTCAAAGACCCCGGCTCTCTGAAGCTGGCAGATACACGAACTGACCTGTCATGTTTTAAGTATGCAGTGCAGGCCATTGTGTACCAGGGTTCATGCCAGGGCCCTGAGGAGCGCTTCCTAAACCAGGGCCTTTCTCTGCTGGTGACCAAGAACGTGCTGCGCAGAAAACAACTGAGCAAAAAAGGCACTTTGCAGCGTCTGGCCAAACAACCTTTGCAAGATGACCTGTAAAGGGGTTTGACAACTCTGCCACAATGTGGTTGTTATATGTGCTTGGCGAGGGTGCCTGTACTAGAAAGCTACCCAAATTGGCGTAAGGAGGTTGTGCAAGATGTGAACTGCTGGCGGAGGAAGGAGTGAGCCTGTTTTTATGGGCGTGAGTGGGGAAACCTGAGGTGCAAGACAGCTGGGAGTCGTTACTGCTGCAAAAATTGGGAAGGGTCTGCCTCAGGCATAGACACGCTGGAAGGCGGTGTGGGTGGACTCCACCTACAGTGGGGGCGTACTAGCGCCACCATGAAGGAGCTTCCCCGATGCAGGAGGTGTATGTTCCTCCATCGCAGGTCACTTTGTGCAGCAGGACCCCGTGACAGGCATGGAAGGTGTAGGTGGCTGGATGTTGGTTGGAATGCGTGGCTTCGGGGCAGGTCGGGGATTGTGCCAGCTGCTTGACCTGCGCAAAATTGGCTGTTCCGTCTAGGGGTCGAAACGTCGACACTTCTTTATTTTTGTCAGACATATATGACAGAGAATGCATATCTGTAATTATGTTATGATTTGACATTTAATGCATTTGGCAGGAAACTGTCGGGATAGTTTTCAATTCATTTACTGTTATATATATATATATATATGCGCACTACTGTCCTTTCTCACAATCCTCCCCATGCACTTATCACCTCACCCCTCTGTGCACCTGTTTCTCTTAAAATATCCATTTAGGATTTGTTTTATAAACTTTATAAATTGATTAATTTTAATATTGTGATGAAATAAAATCACATCCATTGGTAGAAAGATTGTTTGGTGGTGCCTGTCTTTGATTAGCTACAATTGATTAATTCTTGCATTGATTTATCTGTTTTAATTGCTCTCCACTGGGACATTTTCTTGTTGTACCACTATTTACCCAGGGCCAGTAACCATTGGGTCGCCCCATTGTTACATAACTCTTTAGACCTCCGGTGCAGGCGTGACTCACCTTCTGCGAGGTCTGCTGCAGCACATTCTGCTCCACGGTCATGGCCCGGCCCTGAGGCGGCCGCGGCGGGCAGGTGATGCAAAGGAGGCTTGAGGCACGGGCACTGCAGCGGCGCGCAGAGAGACCGGGGCCACCGGGTGACAGAATGAGGGATTATCGTAGAGTGGCCGGTCCAATGAGAGCCGATGTCTGACTGCGCATGCTTCTGCACAAACACTCTACCTGTGCCAGCTCTCTACTCTTCAGTACGGCCGGACAATAAAAAGGACAAACTACTTTAAAAACAAGCATTTGCAATGCAATACAACTCACATTTAGGCGATACATATTGCATTAGAAATGGGAGTGCAGAAGGTTAAAAAGGCACGAATGGGAGTGAGGGTAAGAGGGAGCGAGAAGTCACAAACTGCGGGAGGGGCGGGGGAACACAAGGCAGAAAATAGTGTTGGAGTAAAGGGTCCAATAGCCAGGGAAGGATATCAATCAGAACATGGCCGTCAGGTGGAGGGACTAGCAAGACAAAAAACAATCAGAAGGCAGCATTTACGATCTAAGCCAATCCAAAAGATGGGTGGGACGTGGGCAAAGCTTCCCCCGCAATAGTGTATACTGCATGCCTCGCAAAGCGATAGCAGTGCATTTGCGCTGCTACGCTAGGCGAGACCTAAAAATGGTGATTATCCACAGATTTCTCTGCCTCTTTCTGAATTTTCCCATCCAGCTCACCAACTCTTTCTTTGCCACATTACACGGCCAACTGGGACACATTGAAACTCCTATATGAAAGTGGCGGATTTAGAGTACCTCATCTATGCATGCGTTATCTGGCGGTTCACTGTCAGTATGCCCAGCATAGGTACCACCTGACGCCTGGCTTCCTTATGCCAAGCCCGAGATGAACCAAGCCACTCCAACTCTTCTAGCTTCTGCATTGCCCCAGGGTATCCCAGAGACATTCAAACCCTGTCCACCATATGTTGGGTGTGCCAGAAGCTTCAGTGAACTGTGTATGGCCTGCTGTTTTTTTTTGCCTGCTTTACAACTGGCAGACAACCACTGGCAAAACCATGTGCAAAACCCTATGGCATGATATTGCCTTCACAAGTTTGGGGCCTGTTTCTTGATGATCACCCTCTCATCTACCCCTGAGATGGTCATTTCACTACGTCTTTATTCATTGTGTGCTACATACTACCATAGTGAACCACCCATTAGCACCAGACAAATTCCTTCCATTAACCATAGTGATAAACGACGTCGACTTGGGGTGACTGGTTTCGAGGCTATACCATGCCAGTCTACCCATTCTACCTACACATGATGCTAAGCTCAGGACCCACTCGGAAGTAGATTTTGGACTTCCACTGATGGATAATAATATATGTACCGCCTATTGTTCACAAACCCAATCGATCTCACTTAATCACCAACAAACTTATACAATTTGAATTTCAGCGACAAGCTTATGTCACCCCAAGTGATCAAAATAGATATGACTAACCACAATCTTCTGAATGCCCCATGTGTCATTTCTTGGGTGCAAACTTCATACATATGGCGTGGGTATGTGGACATATTGCAAATTATTGGGGTGAGGTCTTCTTCCGCCAAACTAAGATGGTGGACATTAATCTTGATCCTAATCCACTCTTTGCATTGCTGGGATTTGTACAAGATCTTACGAAAAGCATTAGACGGTTTGTTGCAATGGCCCTGCTTTTGGCCAAATGTGAGATTGCTTTACACTGGGGTGGTAGACACCCGCCCAAGGTCAAAAACTGTCTGACCCGCATAACATATTGCAATACTAACAGCAAACTCTTCTCTTCCCTTCAACCCTCAATGTCCAGACCAAGGGATATATAGCAACCCCTACATGATTACTTACTTTCGACAACTGAGGCTTCCCAGACCTCCTATGCTACTGAGTACCATCCTACTCCCTCCACACTACAATTACTTGGCTCCACCCCACTGGACCTCCACGGATGACATGTACATGTCAGATAGATCAGACACCTAAACAGAGGACCTTCCCTCCTCATTATTCCCCCTCCTTCCGGATTAGACTGTTGGCTCTTTTACAATTTTATGTCTACTTTGTGGTATTTTGTATTATGCGGCTCGCTATGTTGGATTTGGAGAACATTTGTTCTTTTTATTGCCTCTTTAACAACTGGATTGATCAAAGCATCTACTCCCAATGCTCCGGTATTGCAAGGGTGGCTATTACACCTTGTTATATGCTGTACCATTCTCCTTTCTTGGATATCCTATTTAATTGTCACCTGTACATTTCTCACTGGCTGAAACACCAGCTTTTCTTTGATATGGTATTTTGCATAGATGTCTCCTCTGCTGCTACTGGATGAAACTATGTACACTGCTGTGATGCATTATATGTGCATTTTACTTAAAAAAAAAAAATCTGTTTTTGAGGGTTTTAGGTTTAGCTATTTTGTAGCACCTAACTGTTGACTGCCTGTAGGCATTTTGTAAGTCCAGCTGTCCCAAGATATGAATGGCTTTCCTTTTTAAGGTTAATCTGAGTATCACCTGCACAGTTATGGCAAGAGAGATTGAAGGAATTTATAAACGCTGTGAGTACGTTCAGTTATATTTCGAATAGCAGAAGGCAAATCATTGAGCCTTGGGGGACACCTATTTTTTGGGAGAATGGTGCTGATAGGCATACCAATAAACACAATTTGTGTTGTATCTGTACGGTAGGACTAAATACATTTTCAAATGAAGTACTTATCCTTTTAAATAGCAGCTCATAGTCCACAGTGTCGAAAGCCACTGAGAAATCTAGTAGGAGTGCAGCCACTCAATTAAGGTCTGTGGGGCCTATTCACAAACTGCATTTTGTAGTATGTTTAGTAGTACTGCAATATTACTGCTCATGTACTATAACATATTTACAAAGCTACGTTTGGAGGTCTCCACCTCTACTGTCTTTTATCTACAGAGATCTTTGCTCCAACCGTGAAGTTCTCTGCTCATGCACGCTTACATTCTCATCGTAAATGTGGGAGAGAATTTAATGTAACTGAATCCTATACATAAAGTTTATTCATTTAAAATACATAATAAATAAATATCAACATTTGACTCTAGATTTTTTTTTATCTTTAAAAAATAATTTGAATATAATTGTATATAATTGAGTTCATTAAACTTTAATTCATAATTAAGGTCATAGTGCTGCAGCATTTTTTAGTTTGTTTTGTATTTGGAATAAAGATATCAAAATAATTTATATTAATATTTAACATAAAAATATATATTTTTTAAAGTTGAATAAACTTCCAAAAATATCCTTACACTTTACCATTGAGAGAAAAGTGCACCGGCGATGGGGACCTGTTCCTAATTGTGAAAAGTTACTAGTAAATATTTCTCTACCACTGGTTTCAAGGGGTGGAGGCATATGCATAAATGTACTCATGTGTAACTTTACACGTGTGAACAGAGCCCCATGTGTTCTTGGGGTCATTTAAAACTACCATTAATTATGATTCAGTGCCTTTACTGGGTTTGAAATCTGGATTTTGGTTAGAGAGGGGGTTGTTTTCCCTGAGGAAGTTTGAGATGTAAATGGACGAATGATATCTTTTCAATCAACTTACCCATAGATGGTCATTTCAATATTGATTTGTAATTTGCTCAGTCTTTGAGGTCTAATTCTTACTTTTTTAGAAGTTAGACGCCTGGAAATTTCTCTGGAGGGTAATGATTTGTTGATTATTGCTCAGGTCACTATGGCCACATAGGTAACTTTGAGAATGTTCTTGAAAATGTTTGGGGGGCGCAAGTCAGCAGGTGATCCAACCATGCTGATTTATATTAGCTTGTGTTTTTTAATGGACACAAGTTTAAAGGAGCATCATTTTAGGTATATTTATTGTAGTCATATTGTAGTTTAATTGGCAGAATAACAAAAAGTAGTGGGTACCTTTGCTAAGAGGTGGGCCTCAAGGTCCCTGTTTTTTAAATCATGTGTTCTGCAAGAGAGTGGCATAGTTCCTGAACGTAGTCGGCAAGGTCAATAGTGCAATCTGTTTTATGGAATTTGCAGATGTTATTGAATTGACCTCTTGTCAAATAGGCTCCATCCAAAATGTTTTGGTAGTAATGAGATTTCTTAGATTTTTAAATGGTAGTTTTGTAAATTTTGCACCCTTATACATGCAATTTTTATCTTTCTGTTGTTTGTTTTCTTCCATTATTGTTACAGGATTCTGATGTTCTGTTTTTGAATTTGGAGTAACAGGTCTTTCTTTGGTAACCTATGTTTGAGATTTCAAGCAGGGAGCCTTTGTCAAACATCTAAGTTAGTCAATAACAAACTTGATTCACATACATCAGTGTATTCAGAAGTTGCATTACCACTAATTCGGACTTGAAAGACTCTATGCTGAAACTCTTCCGTTCTCTCTAAGGAACATTGTGATTAGGTGTTGTTGATGGCAGGGGTTTATGGTCAAACAAATGAGTGGGTGATCAGGTAATTTTGTTGAATTTCTTTAATGAGATAAGACTTTTTGAAGCCAATATGGCACTGAAGGTATGGCCCGCGTCATGTAGGTCTCCAATGGCCAGTTGGTGGCCGTTCGGAGATTCCTGGTTAGGGGGTAGGTATCCACTCTGGAATAGATCAGGTAAGTAAAACTAGATGTTGAGGATTCCTAGACATAGATAGGGAAATTAATAAATATACTGATTAATGAACCACCTTTGAACACTGTGTTTACTCTGACACTCTTTGTATGCTGGACTGGTTTTGACAAATGTTGTAAAGCGCTCCAATACCTCTGGGTCTAGCTAGCGCTATATAAAACTCCAAAATAAATAAAGGGTTCTGATCCTAAGTCCAGGAAGACATCCTCAAAATTATGGGGGATTATAGAATAGGAGGAATGATGAATTAAAGCGAGGGAGTGGGAAGCACTGGTGACAGTATACTGTGTAGTGATCAGGAGGAGTGAACAGGTCCTTTTAACCTGTGTCACTGGAGTGAGGCCTACAGGCTCACTCACTCGAAGTTACAATGCATAGTTCTTATCTCATCCTTGGCGAACAACAGTTTGGTGTGGAGTTCTGTGTAGTGCTTGAGTGGTGTAACTGCCCTGGATGTATGTGTGCCTGTAAATGGTACAACTCAGCGATAACGCAATACTGTGAAATGCATGTTTCTTAAGTGCATTGCTGGGTGTATGTGTGCCTGTTTATGGTACAATAATGAAAGATGTAGTGCTTTGCAATGAGTGGATGTTAAATAAATGTGATGAGTGTATGTGTGCCTGTGAATGGTACAATGCACGGATGATGCAGTACTGTGCAGTGCATGCATGCTAAATTCATGTGCTGAGTGACCAGAGCAGCATGTATTGAGCCACCCTCAGAAACACCTCACCTCAACACACACGCACACTGCCATTGCAGGTTGTGTGTTTTGGTTCAGGCAAACGGAAAGCATTGGCATGGCACACATCCCTGTGTGCCATGCCCACGAACACTGCCTGTGACAGAGGTAAGTCACTCCTCAAGCACGCCTCACAGCCCTAAGGTAGGGTGCACTATACCACGGGTGAAAACATAGATGCATGAGCAATATGCCCCTATATTGTCTGTACCATTCACAGACATTGTAAGTGCAGTGTAGCCATACTGAGTACTGTCGTGTAGTTCCTATAAACCTATATAGGATCTGCGTGTTTAGACAACATAGGCTGTGTGATTGGTGTCCAGCCTGATTCCAGACACCTCCACCGGGTATGTTCGCCTATATACCAGCTAGCTCACACTGCCACTGGAAACTCCTCTTACCAAGGAGAGAATAGTTCTTGGCAACTATTGAGCATGACAACCCTGTCCCATCAGGGAACGTGGAAACAATACAGTACTTTTCTCCCAGTCAGTCATGCTCACATTGTCTCACAGAGATACACAGAATAAATGGTGGGGACGTTTTTGCATAAGCATTTATTGAATCAGCATCATTCTAGTGTAAAATAGGTGTGCTGAAACAACCATAAGCCAGAAACAGATATAAATGATTATAAGCACCAATAGAGTAAATGGGTGGTAGATTCCTACCATAGTGCTAAAACAATGAATACAGGCAGGTATATAAATGCTTGACAATAAAAATGCGTACTCCTACGATGCAACCCTAACAAGATGTACATACCTGTAGCTAGCATGTATTTGTATTTCGCATTTATAGAGCACATTATCACCGTCAGGTCTCAAAGTGCTGTCAAGAGAGAGAGGCACGTCCTGGCCTGGGGGGTGGAGAGTTAGCTTTGGGGGGAGCCCCTTGCTTCTGAAAGGAGGACTGTTTTTAACATGTAGGTGTATGTAGGTGTATGTAGGTGTAGAGCCAATAATCCCCCTAGTCTGAAGCCAACCCCATTATCTGAATGAGAGACTGTGGGACCCCATCTTTGGTCTTGAGATGGACACCCAGCAAGGGATGTCTGGCCACTTTGACCTGGAGTGTCTGCATGCAGGAACCTCAGAGTCTCGGGTCAGTGTGTCAGCAAGGAAGTCTTTCTCCTCTGCATTCCCCAGCAAAGATATGGTGTATATATACCCAAAAGGCACTCTCAGGGGTTCTACCTTGCTGGGTCATGTCGGCTGAGGATGACTAAAGGGATGACCCATATACACAGTTATTATGCAGAAGAAGGTAGCCCTGTTGTGATTCTGAGAATCGGAAAACAACATAAGATTTATGCAGCACCTTAACTAGGTAAAAGGTCAATACCAAAAACCGTTATGTATTACAATGGCAGGGAAAATGTAGGTGAAAGTTTAGGTGAATATCCAGTCCTATATTGGAGTACATAACAGTGCAAAAAGTAGAAGAGTAGAAAAATGCACTCAGTGGGCATCTTAGAGATGCCCCCTTGAAAAACTACCAACTTCCTTATGTGCAGCTGACTGGTCTGCAACAGTCTGCCACACACAGACATGTTCCTGACCCCCTGAGATGAGAGCCCTTGTGCTCTTGTGGGTCACAAACAAAGACTGATCGGGGTGGAGATGCTATCACCTACCCCCAAGCAGGTACAACATTCAGGGCGGTAAGCCTTAAAGGCTTCCTGCCCTTTGATATGCTGGCACGGGTCTCTCGAGGTAGTCAAGATGCCTGCTCCTCTGACTCAGCCCCACTTTTGGTGGCAAGGTCGGCGGTAAAATTAGTAATCATGGGAGGTGTGTCCCCTCTCTGCCAGGACCACCCATAAGGTGCCCTCGATCAAGGTGACTCTCTGCTTAGAAAATCATCCATCTTGAATGGAAGGATTCTATCAAATCAGGTTAGGGGGATGCACCCTAACCAAAGGGAGGGGACATTCAAAGGGTGAAGACACCCTAAAGGCAAGTAGCCCATTCGCTACCAGCTGTCAGTACCTGTGATGCCCATAAATTCAGTGTTTAGGCCCCCCTGTAAAATGGATCCTCAGAATCCTGCAACCTAAAAGGATGGATGAAGAAGAATCCATGCAGCCCAGCAAAAAGACACCTACTGCTTTGGTCTCAGCCCTACCGGCCTATATCCTGCTTCCAAACCTACAAAGAAGACGACTACTGCTGGGTGGCCATGACTTCCGAGAACCACAGGAAAACTGCCACTCCCGAGGACAACAGCCCTGTCGAGAAAAACCTCCATCTTCAAGGACTCCAGATGTGGGCGGATCAGCAACCCATGCCCACTCTGCATCCAAAGCCCCTGACCGAGTCTGAGCGGCTTACTTGTCCAGTGCCATCTCCCCAGCGATCCAGACTTCAACTCCATTAGTGGCTGACCTCTCCTGGACCCCACGAAGTCGCCTGTAGCCTCTTCACAAAAAGTCCCCTGACCGCGACCCGCTCCGACTAAGCACTCCAACACCAAAAGGCACCCCTGGATCCTCAGCCTCCCGGCCTTGGGGAGTCTAACCAATGGTGCCTCAACCTCACCCTACTCTCCAACTTAGCTGCCCAGCCAGTGGTCAGCTTCATCCAGCTTTTTGGCCAGAACTTGCAGCCTCTTTGTGCAACCGAGATTCCCCATTAAAATGCATTGGGCGCCCAATCCTGAATTTGCACCTTGCACCAGGGTGCCCCTGTGCTGCTGGTGGTGTAGATTTGGTGGTGCCTTGTGCCCCCCTGTGCTGATCTTAACCCATGGGGCCTGTACCCTGTAACCGCTGGTGCTTACCTGCAAACCTTGCCTCTCTGAGGTGCTACCAGCCTCCCTTGATTTACATTCGGACCAATGACCTCCGCAGCCGGCCGCCCTGTGCCACTAGTGGTGCAGTACTTACCTTGAACTGAACCTTGCCCAGTGTCGATCTAAACCCCTGAAACTCTGAAAGTAAGTTGGGTACTTACCTGTTTATGCATACTACTGCTTTTCTCCCATAGGATTGCATTACATTTACAAATCTATTGCATACAAAAGTCTACCTACCTAAAAAAGTATTTCTATCACTGTAAAGCATTTTCTACTTTCTTGCAAAACAATCATCACTGCATTTGAAAAGTATTACTGCTTTTGAAACTGTTAATTGTTTGCATCTGAGTTTCACTTGGTTCTAGGAATAAAGTAACAAAGTATTACTTTTTATACAAACAATTGTGCTGGATTCAGTCTTTGAGTGTGTGCTATCATTTCATGTCTGAGTGTGTAGAGTACATACTTAACACAGCCCTCTGATAAGCCTAACTGCTCGACCACACTACCACAAATAGACCATTAAGCATTATCTGTTTAAACCTCTGTAAGCCTTTGGGGATCCACTGGGCTTTGTGCACACTATACCTTACTTTAGCGTAGTATATTGAGAACCAGCTTCGTAGATACTTCATGCTTAATAACTTTGTAATGGTGATGATAAATCCTATTTAATGGTAAAGTTGGATTTGACATTACCATTTTAGAAATGCCACTTTTAGAAAGTGGAAAGCGCCACCCCAGGGGCGTCGTCTCCCGACTGCACAGCGTTATATCCAATGAATGGACTATTCCAAAATTAACAAAGGTAAAGAAGGTTCATCAATTCTCAAAGTAAGTTTATTCAATCATCATGAGTACTTGTTCATGAGCTAATAGCGTGTATTTCATTCACATCTTGTCAACAAAAAAGTCTTGATGAGTCAAATTATTTAATCCCAATGCATCTCGAGCTAAATGGAGCCCTTCATCAGGGGAACATTGATGAAGGGCTAAATGGAGCCCTTCATCAGGGGAAAATTGATGAAGGGCTAAATGAAGCCCTTCATCAGGGCAAAAGTAGAACCTAAAGAAAGCAAGCAAGAAAATACAGCTCTCATAGAGGTAATCAAATGATTTGTAAGGGTGGGCGTAAAATCCGCTCCGTTCGCAGATTTTTCGGATTTTTGGCAATTTTGAGATCCGCAAATCTCGCGAAATTGCCGAAAAATCTGCCCGCAAGTGGGTTTTTTCTTTCCAGTAGAGGTATCAAGTCAACATGGTGGCATCTTCGTGGATAAATATGCAGGCAGGATTCATTCTGGTACGATGCTCCTGTCACAAAAATTAACCCTCAACAGGAAGCACTTACAGATATAAGCAGGTGCCAGAGTTGAAGCTCAAATTCAGTCGCGCATTATAATCAGCCCAAACAACTAGTGAGCATGGTCCAGATGTGCTTCCTCCCCATATCTACCGCCTACAATTAGATGCAATCCTTGATAGAGGTCTTTGCATCCACGAGTTTCTCGAGCGCAATCCCCGTGTACTTCCTGTGACCAGGAGGCTGCTTCCTTCTCACCTGCTGCTCTGATCGGTCTCTGACCCTTACAAGAGGCATTTGAACTCGCATGGAAGCCCCACCCCTTTGGCCCCGCCCCACAAACACTAGGGTATACAACGTCTTCCCGCCCTTTCCTCACTATCATGGACAGCTTACTCGAGGGACCTCGGCGCCTGTCGGTGCAGTGGCAAAGTTACAGACACAGGTGGTCACTGGAGACAACTTTTCTGGGCCTTTACGCGGCTGTAGTGTAGCAAAAGCACTATACATTTACCCAATGAGGTAGCACTTACTGATTAGCCAGTAGAAAGGACTCCAGTTGAGTAGAGGTATGGCACAACCGGTGGCATCATCGTAGTTAAATATGCATGCAGGATTCATTCTGGCACGATGCGCCTGTCACAAAAATTAAACCTCAACAGGAAGCACTTACAGATATAAAGCAAGTGCCCGAGTTGAAGCTCAAATTCAGTAACACATTATAATCAGCCCAAACAACTAGTGATCACGGTCTAGGCTAGGCAGGTGTGCTTCCTCCCTATATCTACCGCCTACAATTAGATGTAATCCTTGATGGAGGTCTTTGCATCCACGAGTTTCTCGAGCGCAATCCCTGTGTTCTTCCTGTGACCAGGAGGCTGCTTTCCTCTCATCTGCTGCTCTGATTGGTCGCTGACCCTTTATAAACAAGAGGCATGTGAACTCGCATAGAATCCGTGCCCGTTTTGCCCCGCCACACACACACTAGGGTATGCAACGTCTTCCCGCCCTTTCCTCACTATCATGGCCAGCTCACTCGAGGGACCTCGGTGCCTTTTGGCACGGTGGCAAAGTTACAGACACACGTGGTCACATATTTGTGCAAATGGCAAAACAATCTGCGAGTTCCTGGGAAAATCCCCGAACTTGTGGATTTATTTGCCATTTCGCGCGAATTCGCGGACCGCGAATCCGTAAAATTCGCCCATACTTAATGATTTGTTGATGCAAAGCAAGTAAAATCATCAGTGACGGCTCGCCGAGGGAGTGCTGCATGGCGGTGAGGCGGGGCGGCGGAGGGGGAGGGTGGGGGTTAGTAGAGTCTGAGATATGACAGATAGGAGTAAGGTAAGTAATTAAATAAATAAAACAATTTACCTTGCATGCTCTGCATCGCTTGCTCAAAGTGCGGAGGGAGCAAGCTCATCTTTTCGCACAGCAGCATCGCCGCTCACCACCACGAGGCCCCAGCCTACCTGTTTGTGACACCCTGCAGACCACTGCCATTGACGCTCACGTGCTCCCAGCGAACTCTTCCCCAACAAACGAGACTCTTGACTCAACTTGAGAAGGAAAAACTTCAGCAGGACCTGCTTGAAAGGGTATCCGACCCATATTCCATCACGGTCGGCTTGACTTTTCACATTTACCCTTAAAAAGACAGATTTACCCTTAAAAAAATCATAGTAATTTAAAATAAAAAGGTTACAGGGATGTTATTCCTAGGTTCATGTTTTACCCACAGAAAACCATGGAAATTTAGCAGTTATAGTTTTTCTTATAGTTATATTTATCTAAATAAACTATAACTAGTGTCAGTAAGTAACTTTAGGCCATGAGTTATAGTTCCTTAACATAACTATAAGTATAACTGCCAAATTTCTGTTGTTTCATGTGGGTTAAACATGAACCTAACTATAACGTTCCTGTAACCTTTGTTTTTTTTAATTGAAAAAATATATATATATATAATGTGAACTAGGCCACTCCGTTGGCCGAAACGCGCCATATGTCCGAGTTTTTGCACTCTGTACATGGCTGAATAAAGACGTTACTGCGGCCGGCAGTAGCAAAAAAAAGAAAGGAGTCCATCTCTCTTTGCGGTGCCTGGATGCACCTTTGAGTGATAATTGTATATATATATATTCACTGAAAAAACCATAGGTTATAGACCATATATAGTTAGGAATTAGCATTTACAAAACCTTGAAAATTCACTGAAAAAAACATAGGTTATAGACCATATATAGTTAGGAATTAGCATTTACAAAACCTTATTTTACTCACACAAAACCATTGAAATTCCATATATAGTTAGTTGTACTAACTATATATCGCGCACCCGCAATCCACTGCTGATGATGTCACATATTACATCATTCATGACATGGTCAGTGACATCACTGATGACATCACTGATGACATCTCAAATGACATCACTGATGACATCACTGATGACAACATCCAGTGACTGTATGTTTCTGTAAAGTTAAAATATGTCTTATATATTGAAGAATGAGTGGATGTATAAGTGTCTGGATGATGTATTTAGTAGGTGCATGACTGACTGTATAAGTGAGTGATTAAATGTGTCTCACTGAGTGCATGGGTTAGTGACTAAACTGTTTTAAATTGTGCACCATTGTGTCTGTTGTTTTGTAATCTGATGCATGTGTTGATCATTAGCTATATGACTAACTATATGGGTTATTGATTAGTTGGCCAAGTATTTGTATGGGAGACTGAGTGTGTGTGTGGGTGTCTGGGAGGTGTATGACTCTGTGCATAGATGTGTGAGCAGTTGATTCACTAGATGTATGGGTTCAAAAGTGCATGTGGAAACAGCTGTATGGGCGGTTTACTGTGTGCATGAGTGTATTGGTGAGTGAATGGATATCTCAGTGCTACATGTCAAAGTAAGTACATATGTAAAACACAGTACATGTGGTAGTTGACCTATATAAATAACTGTGCATAAGAGCCAGTGAATGTGTGAGTGGCTGTATGGATTATTGTGAACTTGTATCAGGGATTGTATAACAGAGTAAATATGTGTTATTATATGTTTCAATAAGTAAGGTGTGTTTAACTATATAGTTGAGGAAATGGAGGTGTGATTGATTCTTTGCAAGACTGATTAGGTGTGTGAGTAACTCCATGGATGAGTGACAGTCTGTGAGTGTCTGTTTACACTGAGTGTATCTAAGGTTATATTAGAGTCTGAAGAGGTTCATCGTATCATCACATGAATGATGTCATGAGTAATGTCAAATGAGATGTCATCAGTGAAGTCATCAGTGATGTCATTTGAGATGTCATCAGTGATGTCATCAGTGATGTCACTGACCATGTGCTGAATGATGTAATATGTGACATCATCAGCAGTGGATTGCGGGTGCGCGATATATAGTTAGTACAACTAACTATATATGGAATTTCAATGGTTTTGTGTGAGAAAAATAAGGTTTTGTAAATGCTAATTCCTAACTATATATGGTCTATAACCTATGGTTTTTTCAGTGAATTTTCAAGGTTTTGTAAATGCTAATTCCTAACTATATATGGTCTATAACCTATGGTTTTTTCAGTGAATTTCATAGGTTTTTTAATAGCAAATCTTTATAAAAATAATACATTTTAAATCGAATTTTATATTTTATAATTTTTTTATTTATTTTTTATATTATTTTTGGTGCGCTCCCGGGGCGCGGACAGGTGAACGCACGGGTAAGCGCAATCTTGCGGCGCGCCCCGGGGCGCGTACTGATGCGCGTCCCGGAAGCGCTATTGGCGCGAACGAAAACAACATCGTGACGTATCGCGTAGCCGCCACGCCTTGCGTCATAAGACACGTATCACGTAGCCGCGAGATGCGTCTTATGATGCACCGCGTAAGCGCACCCGGAAGCGCATACGATCGCGCAACGTAAGCGCCCCGATGCGCTTACGATACACGCCCGGGACGCGCCCCGGGGCGCGTAGCGTAAGCGCGTCAAACCATGTGTCTTTAAAATAACACTTTTCATTGGTTCAGAACTTTTTTTTTTCCAAATTGTGTGAAACCCACCCATTTCTCTCACTATTGCTTTGTACTTGGAGAGAGCAAGAGCTGTTCTGTCTACTCTGTTTATCTCCTACTTTTCTGATCTCCAGCAATGGCTGCAAGAGAGTCATCCAGCAGTGATTCAGAGGGATTTTTAGATGAGGACCCTCCTCAGCAAAAGAAAAAAACCCATTTCATCTGAAAATTTTACGACATCCCTGAAGGACAGAAAAAAGTCAACGCTCCCAAAGTAACCTGCAAAATATGTGGGAGTAGTTTATCCAGAGGCAATCCTCTGAAAAAATATAGTTTTGGAAATGCTAATTTGATCAGGCATGTGAAAAGAAGACACCCTAACAACTTTGCCAGGGAGAGTGTCAGAGAGCTGGCACGGAATGTACCCACAGATGGCGGCAACACCTCCACTGGTGGAGCAACACCTTCGGGACCACCCCGTGGAAGAATGGTCCCTAACATTCAGCCGGTGTTTGCAGGCATCAAATTTTTGTGCACGGAGTGTGACGAACTGCTCTGCTATGGGGAGCAGAGTGTTGAACTCATTGCCCTAAAGAAACAGCAACACCGCTGCTCTTCCAGTCCCTAAATTTTCAAATTATTTTGCTCCTGTTGAGCAGTTTTGGAATCCTTGTTTTTGTTTTTCCCTTGACAAAAATCCCAAAAAAATATAAAATTGTTTTAAAAAGTCTAAAAAAAATATAAAACAACAAAAACAAAAAAAATATATAAAACAACAAAATCAAAAAAAGTTCTTTTCAGAACTACCTCCAATTTATAAAAAGAAGCTTTTTTTTTTTTTTTTAAAAGTCTGTCATTTTTTATCTCCATGGTACGCTCCCCCGTACGCTCCCCGGTGCGCGTACCGGGCGCTCCCCCCCCCCCCCACCGCGAAAAGCGATTTTTTTTTTTTTCACCCGCGGGAGCCTTTTATGGCCCCCACATCAAAAGTAGGGGGTCAGGGGGGTGTACCCTGCCCCCTTTTGCTCATTTCCCCCCTTTGATTCTTGCCACCTCTTGTGTCTCAATCCTACCGAGACACAAGATGGCGGCCGCTGCGGACTGTTTCGAATGTTTACAGACACCCGAGAACCAATCAGCTTGCCGTGCGCAAGTCGCGTTGCGCGCCTGGAGCGCTCCCCGGTATGCGTACCGGGCGCGGCTCTAGATATATATCTTTTTTAAACCTAATTTACTCAAAATTCACAGGACCACATATCTTGAGACCTAGCAAAGGCACATCGGGCAAACAATATCTACAATTTTGCCAAGTTTCGTGGAAATCCATTCAGCCGTTCGAGCTAAAAGTGAGGCCAACCGCCCTATGGAAAATTGCATGGCAAAAACACGTTTTGGGACCCCCCTTTTTTCTCGGCCCCCCCCTTGACGACCCCCCCCCAAATTTTCAGGGGCTGCTCAGAAACAAAATGTTCAATTTTCCTGAAAATTTCAGCCAATTCCGTCCACAAACGCCAACGTTATTAGACATAGAATTTTCAAAAATCCCATAGAGAAAAAATCCTAACTATATATACCTACTGGCGACCGCCAGTAGGTAATATATATATATTCACTGAAAAAAACCATAGGTTATAGACCATATATAGTTAGGAATTAGCATTTAAAAAACCTTATTTTACTCACACAAAACCATTGAAATTCCATATATAGTTAGTTGTACTAACTATATATCGCGCACCCGCAATCCACTGCTGATCATGTCACATATTACATCATTCATGACATGGTCAGTGACATCACTGATGACATCACTGATGACATCTCAAATGACATCACTGATGACATCACTGATGACATCTCAAATGACCACTGATGACATCACTGATGTCATCTCAAATGACATCACTGATGACATCACTGATGACATCACTGATGTCATTTCAAATGACATCACTAATGACATCACTGATGACATCACTGATGACATCTCAAATGACATCTCAAATGACATCACTGATGACATCTCATTTGACATCACTGATGACATCACTGATGACATCTCAAATGACATCACTGATAACATCACTGATGACATCTCATTTGACATTACTGATCACATCACTGATGACATCATTCATGTGATATTATGATGAACCTCTTCAGACTCTTATATAATCTTAGATACACTCAGTATAAACATACACTCACAGACTGTCACTCATCCATGGAGTTACTCACACACCTAGTCAGTCATGCAAAGAATCAATCACACCTCCATTTCCTCAACTATACAGTTATACACACCTTACTTATTCAAACATATACTAAAACATATTTACTCACTTATACAATCCTGGATACAAGTTCACAATGATCCATACAGCCACTCACACATTCACTGGCTCTTATGCACAGTTATTTATATATGTCAACTCTCACATGTACTGTATTTTACATATGTACTTACTTTGACATGTAGCACTGAGATATCCATTCACTCACCAATACACTCATGCACACAGTCAACCGCCCATACAGCTGTTTCCACATGTACTTTTGAACCCATACATCTAGTGAATCAACTGCTCACACATCTATGCAGAGAGTCATACACCTCCCAGCCACCCACACACACACTCAGTCTCCCATACAAATGCTTGGGCAACCAATCAATAACCCATATAGTTAATCATATAGCTACTGATCAACACATGCAGCAGTTTAGAGAACAACAGACATAATGATGCACAAATTAAGACAGTTTAGTCACTAACCCATGCACTCAGTGAGACACATTTAATCAGTCACTCATACAATCAGTCATGCCCCTACTAAATCCTTCATCAAGACACTTATACATCCACTCATTCTTCAATATGTAAGACATATTTTAACTTTACAGAAAAATACAGTCACTGGATGTTGTCATCAGTGATGTCATCAGTGATGTCATTTGAGATGTCATCAGTGATGTCATCAGTGATGTCATTTGAGATGTCAACAGTGATGTCATCAGTGATGTCACTGACCATGTCATGAATGATGTAATATGTGACATGATCAGCAGTGGATTGCGGGTGCGCGATATATAGTTAGTACAACTAACTATATATGGAATTTCAATGGTTTTGTGTGAGTAAAATAAGGTTTTTTAAATGCTAATTCCTAACTATATATGGTCTATAACCTATGGTTTTTTCAGTGAATTTTCAAGGTTTTGTAAATGCTAATTCCTAACTATATATGGTCTATAACCTATGGTTTTTTCAGTGAATTTCATTGGTTTTTTAAAAGCTAATATCTGTAGCTGTAAAATGTATTCTTCTTTAAATCCAAAAATATATGTTATATGTTTATTAATACATTTTTTTTTAAATATTTTTTTTTCTTCGCTCCCGGTTCGCGAACCGGGAAGCTTCCCGTTAGCTCAATTTGATGCCGCGACCCGGTCCGCGAACCGGTAAACGTTCCGTTTGCGCAACTGCCGCGTTAGAAATCAACATCGTGACGCGTCGCGGAAGCGCGACGTATCACGTTGTCGCGTAATGCGTCTTATGACGCGCCGCGTTAGCGCACCCGGAAGTGCTCCGGTATGCGAACTGAGACGCGAAGCGCAGCTCCCCTGAAGCGATCAGGGGCGCGTCGCGAAAGCGCGACGTATCGCGTTGCCGCGTAATGCGTCTTATGACGCGCCGCGTTAGCGCACCCGGAAGTGCTCCGGAGCGCGAACCGAGGCGCGAAGCGCAGCGACCCGGAAGCGATCCGGGGCGCGTTCCGCAGCGCGTAACATAAGCGTAACAGGTCATGTGACTTGTTAATAAAACTTTTCATTGGTTCATTTCACTTTTGGTTTCATAATCATGTAAGGCTAGGTCAGGTGACCTAAAAATAACACTTTTCATTGGTTTAGAACTATTGTTTTTCCCAAATGATGAAAACCCCTCCTTCTTTCCTCACTCTGACTTTCATCTTTGTGAGAGGAAGACCTTTTTTGATATTTCAGCAATGGCTTCATTGGTAGCTTCAGCTGGTGGACCCCCACCACCACCACCACCTCCTCATGGGAAGAGAGGACCACCTCCCCAGTTCATCAGCAACACAGAGGAGGAAGAGGATGAGCAAGAGGAAGAGGAGACAGAAGGACCACAGTTTTTACAAGAGCAGCCCTGGTTTTCTCATCGGAAAACCAGTTTTATTTGGCATTTTTTTTCGATCCCTGAAGGGCAGAAGAAAGTTAATGCTAGATATGTCACCTGCCTCATATGTAAAGAGAAGTTATCTAGAGGCACCTTAAAAAAATACAGCTTCGGTAACTACACCATGCATCGTCATATGAGCAGGTGGCATCCATTAAACTAGAGCCGGGCAGAGATGCGTGACCAGCAGGACAACCCAACAACTCCTGTGGCCAGGTCATCATCACAGATATCTTTGACAGCAGCAGAGGCACGGGAAACCGTGCCAAACATTCAGGACAACTTTGTCCATATGAAGTTTACCTGCTTGTATTGTGGTGCATTACTGTCTTGTGGCAATATGAGTATTACCTTAATCAACCGAGCTTATGAAAATCACAATTGCCCTAAACGCCCCAGACAGTAATTTTTTTTTTTGCTCCTGTTGAGCCGTTTCCAATGCCTGTTTTTTGTTGTTTCCCCTCCATCAAAAACAAAAAAAAAACATAAAACTGTTCAAAAAATACAAAAAAAACAAAAAATGTTCAGAAAAATAAAAAATATATATAAAACAACAAAAACATTAAAAAAAAAGTTCTTTTCAGAACTACCTCCCCTTTAAAAAAAAAATGCTAGAATGTTTAGCACTCTGGCAAGCTCTATTTCTTTTGGTTCGCTTCCCCGTTAGCTTCCCGGTTCGCGAACCGGGAGCGAACCAAAAAAAAAAAAAAAAAAAAAGAAGAGTTAGTATAAGGGAAGTAAACAGAGAGTAATGTTAAAAGAAAGACAGCTATAGGGAGTAAACCAGAGATACTGTTTAATAGATCTATTTACCGAAGAAAATATGGAAGAGGGTATAATTGTGAAAAACAAAATAAAAAAGGAAGTGAAAGAAAAAAAGAGAGTAGAACAATAACAAAGAAGAGTTTCTTGGAGAATGTGAGTGAATGTTCAAAATAAGATTAAAACATGTGGAATAACAGAGAGAAAAAACAGAAAACAGAAAAGAAAAAATAACAGAAAAAGATTAATTGAAACAGCAAAGAAATGTAAATAACATAGAGCCATATCATCAACATAGCCAATAAAAGTTTTGCAGCTTTTATCGGCAGAAATGTGTCGCTAAAGCCGCTTTTGCGGCAGAAAACTGCCGCTAAAACCACTTTTACAGCAGTTTTCTGCCAATAAAAACAGCAATAATTTTATTGGCTGTGTTCATAATATGCCCCTTAGTGTGCTTCAACTACACAGAGAAAGCATTATGAACAAGTATTTATTTATTTGATATTTGTGGGTATTTGTAAAGCGCGAGCGTTCGCTCCCAGGGGAGCATCATGGCGCTGGGCGAGTTACGGAGGAATAACTGGGATAAGTGGTGAATAAAAGATGGAACTAGATGGCAGCCAGGACAGAGGAGTCGGAGAGTTTGTAGACCCATGTCTTAAGAAGTTTCCTGAAATTGTTCTCATTATTGATGACTCTGAGGTCAATGGGTAAGGTGTTCCAGGCTTTAGCTGCCAGAACATTAAAGGATTTTCCTCCTCTGGTCTTATATTTAAATCTGGGGATTTGGACAAGGTTAGTCCCAGAAGATCTCAGGCAGCGCGAAGGATTGTAGCGCTTGAAGCGGTTTACAAAATAGCGGGGTCCTGTATTTTGCATGGTCTTATGGACTGTGAGAAGCAGTTTGAAGAAGATTCTTTTGTGCAGTGGCATCCAATGAAGTGAATTCAGGGCTGCAGATGCAGATGACCTTCTGGGGAGTTGCAAAACCAGTCGAGCTGCAGCATGTTGTAGACTCTGCAGCTTCCTGAGGGTAGATTTTTTCACCCCAGCCATAAGGCCGTTGCAGTAGTCAAGTCGGGAGAGTAGAAGGGCTACCGCGACTGACTTTCTGGCTGCAATTGGGAGGAAATCAAAGAATTTCCTCAGAGATTTTATTAGTCCAAAACATCGACCGGCAGTGATCTTGACGTGGTCGTCAAAAGTGAGGGAGGAATCAAATTGTACGCCCAGATTTCTGGCTGCTGTAACTGCACTAGGAGGAGCCTCGGAGCCTGTGGGCCACCAATCTTTAGGGGAGAAAGAGATATTCTTGCCTATTGGAATGATCTCTGTCTTTGCGCTATTGCATCTGAGATGGTTAGTGTTTAGCCATACAAAGACATCGGATAGGCAGTTTTTAAAGCGAAGCTCTGCGTCCGTACGCTGTTTGTCGATGGTGACGACCAATTGTGTGTCGTCAGCGTAGGACGTAACCAGGATACCATGCGACTCTATCACAGCTAGGAGGGGTGCCATGTAGATATTAAAAAATAGGGGGCTCAATATGGACCCCTGGGGCACTCCAGATGTAATTGACTTTTCGCTGGAAAGATATGGTCCAAGTGCTACAGTCTGGGACCTGTTTGATAGGAATGATGAAATCCAAGCCAGGGCTAAGTCTGTCACACCGATCTCTCGCATTCGATTGATTAGAATAGCGTGCGAGATGGTATCGAATGCCGCTGTGAGATCCAACAGGATGAGGACAGCTTGCTTGCCCTCATCCTGTAGGAATTTAATGGAGTCGGTAAGCTCGATCAAGGCTGTTTCTGTCGAGTGACCGGAGCGGAAGCCCGATTGCTGTGGATGCAGGATGTTATGGGCTTCTGTGAAGGTTTTAAGTTCCTCGTGCACTAAATGCTCCGTGACTTTGCCTAGGAAAGGAAGTAGGGAGATAGGCCGCATATTAGTCAGGTCTGTAGGTGGTTTATTCTGTTTTTTTAACAGGGGTTTGACAGTGGCCTTCTTCCATTTGACAGGTACAATTCCAGATGCAAGGGATTCATTAATGATTCCATTGATGTGGGGATTGACTGTATCAATCAGGTGATGAAGGATGATAGGAGGACAGGAGTCCGTAGGTGCTCCTGATTTACAGGCGCGGATTGCCTTGCTTGTCTGTTCCAAGGATACTGGTTTAAAACTGGAGAGAGGAAGGTGATTGACTGTGACTTGTGTGGTGGTCGTCGGGGGTAGAGGAAAGTCTTTCTGAATGTTGACAATTTTGTCAACGAAGTAGTCTGCAATTTGGTTGCAGAGACTCTCTGACGGAGGTATGTCAACGGTAAGAGCTTTTGGGTGGGTGAAGGACTTGACTATAGTGAAGATTGTTTTTTGGTTTTGGTGCGCTTCCATTATGAGATTAGTAAAAGTAGTGAAAGAGTGATCAGTCAAAGACACTAAGAGTAATAGAGACGGAGTGAGTGAACAAGAGTGAGGAACTATGAGAAGAGAGGGACTGAGAAAAAGAGTGGAAGGAGTTGAGTAAGTAGGTAATAGAGAAAGGAATGAGGAAAGTAGCAAAGGCAGGAAACTGAGGGTTAAAGAAATGAAGCTGTGGAACTAATAGTAGGTGAATGTGAAAGAAATGTAACGAAAAGAGTACAAAACATTTACCTTATAATTGTCGTTAACTTACTCACTTTTTATTTTTATACTTTCAATCTGTGAAAGAGAGAACAAACATTTCAAAAATATTAAAACATGTATTTAAAAATTAGAAAAGACAAGGGAAAAGATTGAAGGACAAACAGTTTTTCAACAACTTTGACACTTACAGAAGCTTCTGCTTCTCCAGGCCCCCTACACAGTCCTAAAGATATACATTTTAAACTAACAGTATCTTGATGCAGATGAAGTGAGGCCTATCTTAAAACATGGTGCATCTTTTGCACTGCTGTTGTCTCACAAAAGTGTCGCAAGACACTAACATTTTAAATGATTGTTTCAGGATGCCAATAAGATGTGTCCTATCCAGAGGTTTGTTTGAGGTGAGGCCTACTCAGGGTTCCAAATGAAATTTCGAGTTGTTGAAGAGAACAGAGGACATAATACATGTGAAGGCCTACCAATGAAGTAAGTCATGTCCACTTCACTCTTGAACAAAGGCCAGACCTCTTCTGTGTCCGTGGACAGACCTAAAGTTCATCTGCACAATGTCATTCGTAAACTTAGGAAACACTGGTGATGTAATTGAAAAATGTGGAGTTTCTTTTCCTCATTTCACAATCACATCACCTGTGTTGCCTTTGGTTAGGTATCTCATAGTGCAGATGGAGTCTAGCATATCAAAGAGTACATAGAAGTTGAGCAGTATATACAACAATTTTGACATTTACAGAAGACTTAGCTTCTTATCTTGTTGGAGATGAAGTCAGGCCTGTCTTGCAACATGGTGCATCTTTTGCATCACTGCTGCATCGTTTCATGTGGCACGGGTTTTTTACAGCATGACACATCTGCCTAGATGCATCAATTTGTAATTTTGTCGCCTCATAGCAAATCTTTTGCACCGCCGCTGCATCCCAAAAGTGACGCACAGTGGCGCAAAAGAGGCATACACCTATCATAAATATGTCCCTAACATTTGAAATGATTGATTCAGGATGACGATAAGGTGTGGCCTCTCCAGAGGTTTGTTTAAGGTGAGGCCTACTCAGGATTGCATATCAAATTTATTCTTGTTGAAGAATACAGAGGAGATAATACATGTGAAGGCCTACCAATGAAGTAAGTCATGTCCACTTCACTCTTGAACAAAGGCCAGACCTCTTCTGTGTCCGTGGACAGACCTAAACTTCATCTGCACAATGTCATTCGTAAACTTAGGAAACACAGGTGATGTAATTGAAAAATGTGGAGTTTCTTTTCCTCATTTCACAATCACATCACCTGTGTTGCCTTTGCTTAGGTATCTCATAGTGCAGATGTAGTCCAGCATATGAAACAGTACCCAGAAGTGCAGCACTGCATGCAACAACTTTGACACTTACAAAAGCTTCAGCTTCTGCATGCCCCCTACACAGTGCTAATTATATACATTTTAAACTGATGGTATCTTGCTGGAGATGAACTGAAACCTATCTTGCAACATGGTGCATCTTTTACACAAAAGTGACCCACAGCGGAGCAAAAGAGGCGCACGGCCATCATAAATCTGACCCTAACATTTTAAATGATTGTTTCAAGATGCCGATAAGGTGTAACCTATCCACAGATTTGTTTCAGGTAAATCCTACTCAGAGTTGCAGATGAAATTTAGGTTTGTTGAAGAATACAGAGGAGATAATACATGTGCAGGCCTACCAACGAAGTGAGTCATGTCCACTGCACTCTTGAACAAATGTCAGACCTCCTCCGTCTCCAGGAACAGGCCTAAACCTCATCTACACAATGTGATGTGTAATGTTAGGAAACACAGGTAATATAATTGAAAAACGTGCAATTTTTTTTGCTCATTCCACAATCATATCACCTGTGTTTCCTTTGCTTAGGTATCTCATTGTGGAAATGTACTCTATCATATGAAAGACTACGTAGAATATGAGCACTGTATGCAACAACTTTGACACTTACAGAAGCCTCACCTTCTCCATGCCTCCTACACAGTTCTACATGTACATCATAAATGCAAACAGTACAGAATTAATTATACATGTTAAATGGTTTATTTTTGCTGTTCTCAGAATGTATCAAATTTCACTAAAAACAGTGACTTGAAGGTATTCATCATATAACAGCGGGGAAAAAAAAACACAATCAAAATGATTGTGTTTAAAAAACCCATACAACATAACAAATCAGAATTCAGAACTCCTTAAAGTTAACTTACTTTCCATGACGTCGAAGGATGTCCTATGAACAGCTTACACTCTGTTGTGCTGTTATTACTTTCAGCCCGCCACTTTCTGAAAGAAAACCTCCATCGTTTTGAAAAATATGTTACATACAATAAATGACTTCTCGCTCTCTACCACACGTTTCCACAAGGCCAAATCATGTCAGAGCCATTTATAACTCTTGGAATTCTTGTAAGCCAATCCCGTCATGTTGTATTTCCGCAACTTTCAGAATTAAAATGTTGAAGATCATTTTCACAATCCTGGACTACTAATATCTTACCCTTCTTGCTCACTCATGTTCTACATTTCCTATGACACTGATACTGCTTACTATGAAGCAGACTTACACTACCTCTATGACTACTACAATTATTTAATTCTCTACATCACTTTTAATCACAAAGCAATATAAAACAGTAGACAGCATTGCAGACTTACATTCCCTCTACTCCATGTTTTGATTGGCTGCTTGAATTAGCTTATAAAAAGAAATAGTTTTTCTGAACTTATTCAAAGTGCACTTATTTTTCCATGACGTCCAGTGTTATGGTAAGAAGTTATGTCTCTGTACTACACTTATCCTCAAGGCCAAATCGTGTAGGAGCCATTAGAACTTCTTGAAATTCCTCAGAGCACATCCCGAGATTCTTTCCCTAAAATTTTGGTTTTAAAAACACCAGGTAAGAGTTTTTAAGGTCATACGGCAATTTTTTTTTTAAAATTAAAACAGAATCGTTGCAGAATGACCAGCCATTTCTAGACTTTAAATAAGCTGTGTAATGTCCTGATGTTATTGAAGGACCGTCATGATATATAATTGCTACAGTTACAAAAGTCCTTCCTGATATTGACAACTGTGAAGCCACAAAAATTTTAATTAAAGTTGTCAATTTTGTTCCATCAGGCCTACATCGTTGGAACATTAAAATGACATACTGGCCATATGTTCGTATAAATAATGTTGACATCATTTCAGATTTACATTGGCTACATTCCATGTTGTGATCAGCTGCTTTTACTAGCTTATTAAAGGAGACTGATTTACTGTCTGGCAAAGTTAAATATATAAATCTTTCTGAGTCTACACTAGTAGTACTTGATACCCTACAGTTCTCGCAGTCATGCTGCCATTGATAAGAAAGACCAAACAGGTGATCTACATCTACACCTTCAGCATGCAATACATCAAGCATATACATTAAAAACTCCTGACAATCTTGCTGAATATTTTGAGAGAATTGTGTTTGGTCTGAACATCTGTCTAACAGATTTCGAATTTCAGACACACTTTCTATTTTTGTTCTATCAGTGCTACATTTCTCTAACACAGAATTTAACAAACTGCATAATCTTTGATCAGAATTGACCACAATCTCTTCTTTTACATTTTCTAGAGAAAACAAAACATTAACCACTACATAAGCATAGCAGTTGACACCAGAACTGTTTTCAAATTGAAAACCAACAACATCTTCAACAGAATCCTTTTTGTTTCTGCTTATAATTTCAGGTTCATCGACTTTTCGTCTTTTTGCTACAACCTCCCCAGTATTGGTCACATTTCTTCGTTTCCGGCCTACCACACGTTTCTCAAACGAAGGATATTGAGGCAAATGTGGCGCATACTCTCTTCTCAACCTATTGTATTCCTTAACACAATCTAGATCCGCACAAATGTTTGTGACATCACACTCAATCAAGTACAATCCCGATAAAGTTCTAACTCTTGACAATGCCACATATGCCATACTCTCCTTGAACACAGAACTACCAATATTCACCAATGCACTGTCTACACTTAAAACTTGCGATTTATGGATTGTCACCGCATATGCCAAGCAAACAGGAAACTGCTTACGGCGAACATATAAGTCTTTTACAAGCAAAAATCCAGCAGAACAACGACCAATTAGCTGTACTTCCTCAATGCCATCAAATGTAATTTTTAAAAATTCAATTCCATCTCTATTTCTGTATTTCACAAAATCAACAACATTACCCATTGATCCATTTACCAGACCTCTTTCAACATGTAAATTCCTTCTTAAAATTATACGGCAGTTCAAGCACACATTCAGACTCTTTTCAAAACCTGCAGTTTTAGATATAGTCTTCTCTAATGAATCCAATTTTGATTTCAAATTCTCAGACAAAATAATTGTTGATCCCATATGCTCTACTCTGTCAATAGCTTCCAGTTTCACAATCTCTTGCTTTTCTAAATTCAACATTTTGTTGTTGAAGATGGCACATTCTGCAAGAGTTGGCATCAAACATATTCCAGATTTCTTCTCAGTAATTTTCTGAAAAATATTCTCAGGCACAACATCTTGTTCTGGATATAAATTTGACAGTAATCGTGCATGTAAAGCTTCTTTCCCATGGTCGGTCACTTTTCCTATTCTAACATCTTGTAGAATATTCTTGTAAACTTCATCCTTCGCCTGACGCATATTTTCATGCAGTTCAGCATAATTGAAGTTTAACCATATATTGACGTTGCCAATGCTCCCTAGGCACTTCCTGGTATCTTCATGCGTGAGCATTTTGAACACAGGTTGCCCTTTCACTGGTGTCAGCTGCAGAAGATCTCCGAAAACAATGATGTGTTTGCCACCAAATACCACATCATACTCTGTTTTGAGAACTTCTTGCATTCTCAAATGCACAAAGGCAAGCATGACATTGGAAACCATGCTTACTTCGTCAATGATAAGAAGTTTCATTTTCCTCAAGATTCTTGAAACTTCACAACAAGCATCTCCAGATAGCTTGTGATATTGTAATTTGTTGTCATGCTCCACTGGCAGCATCAGTAAACGATGTAAAGTAATCCCTTTAATGTTATGTGCTGCCAGTCCAGTTGGAGCGGTGACAACACAAGACAGCGATGACTCAGTCCTTCCCTGCAAATAACATGAAATTGCTTTAATAAGGAACCTTTTCCAGTTCCCGCTTCTCCACTCACGTAGAGTCGGACAGGCTTCAACGACGTACATGAGCACTCTTTCTTCTCATGACTTAATCCATGATCAATTTGCATGGTAACTTCGTCATATATTTTCCTCTGCTCAACGTTGAGTTGTCTTTCCAACTCTTCTAAGTTAACCGCATCCTCCTGAGCATGTGCCATGGCTCTTTCCACTTCATTCATAGCAGTGGCAGCTTCATTTTCGATAACAGGTCCTCCTAGTGGATCCTGACTCAATGAAGCAGAACTCTGACTGTCCTGAGAACTGTCTCTGGCAATCTCGGCTGCAATCGTTGCTTCCTGCTCGATTTCCACATTCAACATTTCTACATATTTGGGAAAAGCAGGACATTCTATGGTCTCCTTGGCGGCAGTGAAAGAGTCTTCGTAACAGAGGAAATCTCCAAGCAGTTCCTCTTCTGCACGCCAAGGCTTGAAAAGTTGCAAAAGTGCTAAATAGAAAAACTCCTTTTTTTCAGGAGATTCGCCACTCAATTTTCGATGGTTTACCAAGTGGCATTTTCTTTGCTTGACCAGACATCCCTCACTTCCAATTACAGCATACACTCCTTTCTCAGTATCTTCTTTGATGTTCCTCTTGAATATGTAATTTGGAAGAACCTCATACAGACAAACATTCTCGAGGTGACTGCTTCGATTTGGATAATATGTATCCAACATGTTGCTCTTCAAAATGTCGGTACTGTTTGGCTCCTTTTCCGCCAAATATTCAATTTCCCGCACAGGTTTCAGAACTCGATTACGCGTTGCAGCAAGACCAAGACTCGCCCAAACGATACTCCTAGATTTGGCATAGAGACTTGCTGAAGACAACCGGTCAGAACATTCGTAAGCTCCGATTTCTCGATGCGACAACATCTTCAGACTGAAACTGTACAACTTCTTACTGAGGCTCTTTTCATGGGAAATGTCCTCCCACATATCCTTCAATTCTGTCTTCTCTTTTTTGGTGATGTAAGATGTCACATACCGAGCCACAGCCATACAGTTATCAGCCACAAACTGTATATCCATGTTAGCATTCCACATGGACAAAATCACCGGGTTGTAGTCGTTAATGTACTTGGACTCTTCGTTCCTCTTCAAATTGTATGTGTTTTTAGGTGATTTCTTCATCACATTATGTCGCAGCGAAGACATCAAACTGTTTACTCTTCCTTTATAAATCACCGGTCGTGGAAAGCCGAAACGACATTTGGTGTAGAACTTGTCCTTGTTTCGGAATTTACGACGACAGTACTTTCCACAACGATGGCTTTGGAAACGTAGAACTTTTTCTCTTAGGCTTTTCTTCCCCTTTGCGTTTGGAACAGCACACGTAGAATACTGTTGTATGAAACTCATCACTGAGTCTTCTGGATCTGTTCCAAATTTAGGTGCATCCTTGATCCACAACAGCATATGTATGTGAGGAGCACCCCTTGCTTGGTACTCTTTTCTCCAGAAGAAATCCAACACCTCTCCAAGAGGTGGATTCTTCTTATTCATGATGAAAGACATCATAGCTTCAAATCTATGATTGAAGTACCGGCATACATTGACTGGATCCAAAGAGCACAGTTCTCCGGGTGTCTTGAATTCGATGTTTTAGATGTTTCCATTTGCCTCTCGTAGAAATTCAAGTAAGTCTTCCCAGCCATACTCGGCACAGCTCAGAGTGAGGAACCATGTGGGAGTTCCTAAGTTCCTCAGCATACATTTTAAATCACCATGACAACGGTACCAGTACTCATTAGTACCACGCTGACACGCCATGAGATTAATCAGGTGAGAATCCAAAATACTGTCTTGCACATTGACTTTATCCATAAAGTCACTTGCCGAGATGTTTTGCATGTGTATACCACTTTTCAAGATGTGGTTCACTGCATATGACAGTCCAGACAGATCGCTTTCAAACAGGAGATGAAACAAATAGGGAATACATTGTCGAAAACCTAGCATCTCCTGCATACAATCACAAAGTCCGGTATTCAGAAGCAGGAATTTGATGAGGTCGCTCATCATATCTTCCTCCCTGACCTGTTGGAAAAAGCTGTGGGAAACACCGAGCTTCCAAACTTTCCTCCCAAACACTAATGGGACTCCCTTTGGCTTGTTTCATTTGAAACAACTCAATAGCATTCCCCATGACTTCCTTGGAATGCAAAGGATGAACACTATAATGTTCATATATTTCTTCACTAGTAGAGGGTTCTACTTTCTCAATTTGACCAGCACACAAATCGCTATCCTCTTCCTCACTTACTTCCTCTTCTGCAACATATATATTCTTATAGTACTTATTATTTTTTTTCAAGTACAATGTTGCCTTTTTGACTTTCCTAACATTCACTAAATCTTGCCATATTTTCTTATTCTTTGTCGGAACCCCATTAACTAAGATAACCAGAGGGTCCTCTTCCACTTTTTCTACTCCAATTGTGTTAATGTTTTTCTTCAAATCTAGAGGCAAATAAACAACTCTTCCCTTTAATCCTCTCTGTAAATCTGATGGAGGCAATTTTCCTGTCTTTGGCTCCATTCTTACAATAGCCTGAAAGGGATGGATACTTTGAATCAAAATAGATTCATAAGTATTTAAATCCTTCAATTCAGAAGGAATCTCAACCAATTCCAGATTATTATGAACTGCTCTAGCAGGCATCTGGTTTTGATTTAATTTGCTACAACAATAAGTACACACACGTTGATCCGATCCCAAATCAAAACAATTTTCTACCATCAAATATGTTGTGAAATCCTTCCATTCACTATTATTTTCCCTTTCACTTTTTGCATATAAATCCACTAACTTAGTCTGATTCTTATAATAAGTGCGTCGACAACACACACAAGTGAAATTAGGCCTCTCACTTGATTTCACCTGAAACGTCGCAATTTCCCTCTGAAAATTATCTGTACTGAAAACCTGTACACTATCTTCCACATTACCCTCTTCTTCTTGGTCAATTTCAACATTCTCCTCTTTACTTCCAAAGTAACAAAACTCAATTTCTGCACAAATATTCTTCACATCTATTTCAGAACCATGCAAAAGAGCAGCGCATAATTGTTTAAGCATAATTGCTGGACTCTTAGCATAATACAACATTCTAACTAATTTCCTCCCTTTATTATGATGCACTGCTAGCATCCTGAAATGATGAAAAACACTCTGGCATACTCTCCTGGAAAGACAAGCCAGTGAATGACCATGCAAACCTGTCACTTCTCTCACTCTGCAAGGATCTAATTGTTGCAACAACTTCATTTTCTGCTTCAAACTTTTCTTATTAAATGTCCGTACAAAATCACAAAGCAAATTGATGGAATCCTGTCGCACACTGCAAATACTACTACACTTCCAGGTGTACACAGGACCCTTAGGACGTCTACCTAAAACCTCATTACCTAACACCTCTTCTGTCTCTGTTGTCACAAGTTTTTCTTTTTCAACTGGACAACCATCTTTCACTTCATAAGCTCGACCACTGGTGTCAACTGCATGCACCAAATCATTATCCTGGAAATAACTCTCCTCATTAAAAAATGCCTCACAACTTGAACTATGCATCCATTCTCCGGAAAAAACTTCACAAAAATTACTACGATTAACTATTCTCTTCCATCTACTATTACTTTTGAAATCATAAATTGCCTTGTTTAGCTTCCTAATTCTATTGATTATCAAAATAAATAACTTACGTTTAATTTCAAATGCCTGATCAATAACTTTCTCAACTTTTTTTTTTCTCTTATAAAAAACCACTTTCTGTTGACCTTTCTTAATATTTTTTAACAAATTGCCAATTATCCTGTTGCGGAACATTCGTTTACGAATGTCCCTAAACTGTTGTTTCCTTCTACTATGATGCACAGGGTTATCTCTTGCTCTAGCAGTAACATTTTTGATTGGCCTTTCCTTTCCGTTTAAAATGCTTCTCTTTTTCTGGACTGAAACATTTTCTGTAGTAATATTTTTTTTACTACAAATATTTCTTATAAATGTTTTTGTGCTCTTACCCGGTGCTTCCTTGGTGACTTGACAAGTTTTTTTGTTAGAGGACTGCTGCATTATATCATGTACCTGCTGTCTTTGACGTTTTGCAGCCTTTCTAAGTCTTTCTTTAGTTGGCATGCTGAAATCTTGAAATGATCTGCAGTTGAATCTGTGGTAAAATATAATAAAAAATGTTATTAACCACTATTACCAAACAGTAAATCAATAACAGTCATCAAAACCTTAACACACTACTTGACATTTTTAGTGCTTGGCAAATTTAGAATACAGAAATAGCAGAAAAGAAATGGAATTCATATTCATTTTACCTGTGCTGTTTTATATGTGAATCTGATCTAATTTTATGAGCATATTTTAATATTTTATTGAAGACACTACACATAACCTGTTTTTGAAGGTGTCTTTATTTTTAAATGAAATGGTTTACATTTTTACTTTTCATTTATTATAAATTTTTAAAAATAAATGTTTATAGTTCCATAGGCTCAAGCACGTCAGCTTCCCACCCTATGTCATACAATTCTGACAAATCTGCATCCTCATCATGTTCTTCTTCATCCTCAGGATTTAAATCATCCAAGGGATCTACTTCCACTGATGTTTCAATTACGAGTTCAATTATGAGGTCGAGATCAACTGATTGCTGATTGTCGCTCATGTTGATGTTGTCGTTAACTTTAAAGAAAGAGAACAACAATGAGATGTTGCAGAGTAAGGCACAAATCTCAGAGACTATAATAGTAAAATTGTTTAACAAGAGTAACATTTTGCAGCTATTATTTAGCCATGACCAGCGATGCTGAGGAGGTAAGGCCTATGTCCAAGTTTTCAGTGAACAGGACTCATCTCTTCTTAACCTTGGATAAGCCTCACCAACTCTGTGTCCCCTGCTCATTCTTAAATGTAAAGTGGCAGATTTATGTTAACTGACGCATTCCCAGGGATGCACCAGTTAATGTGCACCGCTGCTCTGCCACCCATGGTGTGCCGCATTTACAATGTGGAGCACCATTGAGTGAAAACAGCACAGATGCGTCACGCATCTGTGCCGCAAAAGCAGCACATTGCAGGAATCACGTCGTAAGCGCAACATGTCTACTGCAATGCACAGGAGCAAGCCACACATTGCATGGTGCATCACTCCTTATGCCTGTTTCAAACAGGCGTAATGATTTGATTCAGCAATGCTATAAAGCTGAGTCAGTGAAATCTTCTAAATTTCACTGTGTTAGTTTTACAGGGCTTTCTTGCAAATTAATGCATACCTTGCAACAAAACACCTATATGAAAACTGACGCAGGTTTCATGTGGCACAGGACTTTACAGCATGACACATCTGCCTAGATGCATCAATTTTTAAATATGTCGCCACATAGCAAATCTTTTGCACCGCCGCTGCGTCACAAAAGTGACGCACAGTGGCACAAAAGAGGCACACGGCTATCATAAATCTGTCCCTAACATGTTAAATGATTGATTCAGGATGACGATAAGGTGTGGCCTATCCAGAGGTTTGTTTAAGGTGAGGCCTACTCAGGGTTGCAGATTAAATGGAGATGGGGCACCCCTGAGCCTTGCTGGAGCTGCATGGCACTTGCGATGCAGCTCCAGCAATGCGCCACCTTTACGGCACAGATGCGTCACGCATCTGTGCTGTTTTTGCCCCATGGTGCACCGCATTGTAAATGCAGCGCACCATGGGTGGCGGAACAGCGGCGCAGGATGACTGGCACATCCCTGGGGATGCACCAGTCATCATAAATCTATCCCTAAGCTTCTTATCTTGTTGAAGATGAAGTGAGGCCTGTCTTGCAACATGGTGCATCTTTTGCATCACTGCTGCATGGGTTTCATGTGGCACGGTTTTTTTACAGCATGACACATCTGCCTAGATGCATCAATTTGTAATTTTGTCGCCACATAGCAAATCTTTTGCACCGCCACTGCGTCACAAAAGTGACGCACAGTGGCGCAAAAGAGGCATACACCTATCATAAATCTGTCCCTAGCATTTTAAATGATTAATTCAGGATGACGATAAGGTGTGGCCTATCCAGAGGTTTGTTTAAGGTGAGACCTACCTACATTCATGGGGAAATGAATTAAAATGTCCTTAAGACACATGAAAGCGTTTTTTTAAAGCCTTTGCAGCATTTTTGGGTCACTTTTAACATGGCTATGTAACTTAAACAATCAAAATCTAAATTTGCCAAGCACAGGTGGGAGCATATTTACAAGGAATTTGCACCACGGGGAAAGGTCTTACATTTAAATGGAAAAATGACATCAGAGACACTGAAATGCCTTATAAAGAAGCATACACCATTATGTCCTTGTCATAAATGTTAAAAGCATTCCTTTTCCTCAAAAACGATTTTCAAGTCTTAATTTGAAAACACTGCACATGGGGAAATGACTTCAAATGTCCTTAACCACTTGGATGCTAAGGTGTTTTATGGCTTCCCATGTAATTTCCATTGAAGTCAATGGAAACTCCATGACGAGCTGGGCTCGTCATGAGCGTCGAAGGGGTTAAGACACATGAAAGCGTTTTTTGATTGCCTTTGCAGCATTTTTGGGTCACTTTTAACATGGCTATGTAACTCAAACTATCAAAATGTAAATTTGCCAAGCACAGGTGGGAGCATATTTACAAGGAATTTGCACCACGGGGAAAGGTCTTACATTAAAATGGAAAAACAACATCAGAGACACTCAAATGCCTTATAAAGAAGCATACACCATTATGTCCTTGTCATAAATGTTAAAAGCATTCCTTTTCCTCAAAAACGATTTTCAAGTCTTAATTTGAAAACACTGCACATGGGGAAATGACTTAAAATGTCCTTAAGACACATGAAAGCGTTTTTTGATTGCCTTTGCAGCATTTTTGGGTCACTTTTAACATGGCTATGTAATTCAAACTATCAAAATGTAAATTTGCCAAGCACAGGTGGGAGCATATTTACAAGGAATTTGCACCACGGGGAAAGGTCTTACATTAAAATGGGAAAAATAACATCAGAGACACTCCAATGCCTTATAAAGAAGCAGACACCATTATGTCCTTGTCATAAATGTTAAAAGCATTCCTTTACCTCAAAAACGATTTTCAAGTCATAATTTGAAAACACTGCACATGGGGAAATGACTGAAAATGTCCTTAAGACACATGGAAGCGTTTTTTGATTGCCTTTGCAGCATTTTAGGGTCACTTTTAACATGGCTATGTAACTCAAACATTCAAAATCTAAATTTGCCAAGCATAGGTGGGAGCATATTTACAAGGAATTTGCACCACGGGGAAAGGTCTTACATTAAAATGGGAAAAATAACATCAGAGACACTCAAATGCCTTATAAAGAAGCATACACCATTATGTCCTTGTCATAAATGTTAAAAGCATTCCTTTTCCTCAAAAACGATTTTCAAGTCATAATTTGAAAACACTGCACAGCTCCTATGCACAAAAACACCCTGTCAGTACTAATACTTCACATTTTCTCCAATTACAATTTCTCAAAGAAACAAAATCTATTTGTAAAACACTTGAGGCAAAGCAACATTTTAAAAACACAACTTTCTTCATAATTTTCTCCTTAAAGCACACTATTCTCTATCTAAATTAAATAAATCTTTTCTCACCTTAGCAAATACTTTATGAGTTTCAAAACAGTCTCAGAAACACACCACTTTGTCTTTAGCAGAGCAACAGGTATGCACTCCAGAGTCTGGAGCTATCAAAAGCACAGAAATGCTGTAATTCTTCACACATATCTCTCATGTCACCCAATCAAAACTCTTCCCTCACTTTTTTCAAATCAAAACCCTTCCCCCCTCTGCCCTCTCTGCCTTTTTAGCATAGCAACCACCTCTTGGAAGACCTCTGGTGTTTGCAAGTTCACACAACAATGTTTCAATTGAACTCTGAACTCTCAGTGCACCTGCATATCCAGTGCAATCTTTCATTTAATGATTTTTTCTTGACCATTCAAAATACATCTTTCAAAGAACTCATCCATGCACCCTAACTTTCTGTTTTCAGCAATCAAAATCCACCAATCACTGTTACTGCTTCATTAACACAGAAACTCCACAGTTTTTTTCATTTTAAACTCTTATTTTTTCAACTGCCATTTCATTGCCACACTTCATCTGACTGCAGCAGAACCTTCTCTCACCATGTTTTCTGTCTGGATTGTTGGACATAGTTACATCTACTGGGCTCAGAGGTATGCTGATAACAGAAATTTACCTAACCTCAATTTACAAGATGTGGAAATTAAGTGGTTTGGCCACAGAGGATTAAAATGTCACCAATTGATACCATTGGTGAAAACCTTTATGCATTTGCCAAAACCTGACCTGTTAATTGTGCACTGTGGAGGTAATGACTTGGGCACTTTGACTGGGGTAGGTCTGGAAATGCTTTTAAAGGACACCTTTGAGCAATTAATGGCACTTTTTCCTCAGACTGCCTTGGTATATTCAAATATATGCCAAAGACAGAAATGGAGGTGGTCGAACCAATTTTGTCCACAAATTGAGAAGTCGAGGAAGCATGTAAACAAATCTGTTTCAGCTTACATGAGGGACCATGGAATGGGCTCCGTGTACAACAATAACTTGCGTTACTACATGCAAGATATCTACAGAGGAGATGGAGTTCACTTCTCAGATGAGGGCAACAGAATTTCATTCTGAATTTAAGACTGTGCATTGGTACCTACTTATAAGTACCTAAATGTACCATAAACCCAAAAGCTCTTCTCAGAGCTACCCTACATCTGATCACTCACAATTATTATTTTACTCTAACTTTTTTCACTAATTTTCAACAAAGTACGCTCCCCGGGGCGCTACCCGGTACGCGAACCGGAAGCTAACCTCGCGAATTTTTTTTAAAAAATGGTTTTTTTTCGCACATATGGGCCTCCTCAGCCACCCTCAGAAAACCTAGGGGGTCAAGATAAGTCTACCGTGCCCTCTTCTACCCATTCTGAACATTAGTTGCCCTCCATCTTGTATCTTAATTCGACCGAAACACAAAATGGTGGACTCCCGTAACGCTTCAGGTTCGCGTACCGGGGCGCTCGCCAGTTCGCGTACCGGGGCGCTCCCCGGGAAGCGCTCCATCAAAAAAGGTGGGAAAGTAATTTACAGAAAAACGACTGGAGACACTTTCACCAAATATAGATTAGCTCATACTACATACCAATCCCTATCATTTTCACAAATTTGATTGAAATTCCATTTAGCCATTTAGCCTGTAGACCTCTCTAAATACCGTGAGGTAAATTACTTCACAAAACACATCTGAAGTGTTGGAATTGACAACCAATGAAAATGTTACTTTCATTTTCTACTTTTTTTACCTGACATTTGATTGGTTATATACCTGAATATATATAAAGGAAGAGAAGGAAACACAGCCATTTTGACTACTACTTCCTGGTGTACATTTCAATTGGATTTTCACTAATCACTTCAACTTCTTTGTAAAGGTAAGTTGTTATTTTAAAAACTGAAGTATATTGTGCACTATCAGTTAATATGGTAAACTTTTTCTGATAGTTATATACTATCCCTCTGTAGTAGTTATAGATTTAGATAGACTTCTCTGTTATAGTTATGGATGGAGTTAGGTTTCTCTTGTATAATTATGAATTTACTTACGTTAAATCACATACACTTTTTTATATTCCTACTTCCACTCTGATGCTATACACTGCCCAAAGATAAATTCACTGATAAAAACTGCCTATCTAAAATTAATCCCAACAGTGCCCTATCTCTACTAATATATATTTTTTTTATCCAAATTTCAGGCAACATGGAAGGCGAACAGAAAGTTTCATTTCAAATTGTCCTGCAAGAGAGCAGCCAAGAATTAATTGATCCAAATTATATAGAATTTATGGATGAAACTTGGGACCAAGAACTACTGCAATGTGTGCAAGCAGTAGATGACCTCCTTCAAAATGAGGACATTTTACACACTCAGAGATTACAAGCTATGTTCAATGAAAATGACGACATTTCAGACAGTGAAATGTTAGAAATGTTATTAAATTTTGAAACACAATCACAATAATAAATAATTGCTTAAAAAATAAAGAAATTAAAAAATAATCAACAAAACCAACAATCAATTAACATACAGTATTTTAAAAGTCTATCATTCTTTTTTCCTTATAGTACGCTCCCCAGAACGCTTCCCGGTTACTTCATTATGATGACGGTCAAATGTGGGAAGTTATGTTCACTCAACAAGAGGACATATCGGACATATCGGACAGTCAAATGTTAGACGTTCTATTAAATTTTGAAAAAGAATCAGAAAAAATAAAATTATATTTAATATTCAAAAATTGTTTGAGTCTTTAATCATTTTTATATGTAATTCATAAACTAGTACCAAATTGATTATAATGTAAAGTCAGACTTATAGTATACTGTGCACAATTCCAAAAATACATTTATATTTAATAATCATTAATACTGCTACTTAAATAAAAAAAAAACAACAAAAAGAACAATCAATAAACATACAATATTTCAAAATATCATAGTCTATCATTCTTTTTTCCTTATAGTACGCGCCCTTTTAAAACCTCCACATCAAACCTAGGGGGTCAGGGAGGATCTACTATGCCCCCTTATGGTCATTTCCCCCTTTGTTTTGGCCTCCTCTTGTCTCTCGATCCTACCGAGAGACAAGATGGCGGCCGCTCCGGACTGTTTAGAATGTTGACAGACACCGGAGAGCCAATCAGCTTCGCTACGCGAAGTTCCGTTACGCGTCAGGTACGCGAACCGGAGCGCTGCCTGGAGCGCGCTTACAGATATATATCTTTTTTTGAACGTTAATTTCTCAAAATCCACTGGAGCACATATATTGAGACCTAGCAAAGGCACATCGGGCTAACAGTCCCTACAATTTTGCCAAGTTTCGTGCAAATCCATTCAGCCGTTCGACCTAAAAGTGAGGCCAACCGCCCTATGGAAATTAACATGGGAAAAACACGTTTTGGGACCCCCCTTTTTTCTCGGCCACCCCTTGACGAACCCCCTCCAAATTTCCAGGGGCTGCTCAGAAACAAAATGTTCAATTTTCCTGAAATTTTCAGCCAATTCCGTCCACAAACGCCAAAGTTATTAGACATAGAATTTTCAAAAATCCCATAGGGAAAAAATCCTAACTATATATACCTACTGGCGACCGCCAGTAGGTAATATGCAGAAACGCTCCAAAGAGTGCCACGGACTGCAGCACCCTTTTAGAGAAAAACGGACACAAACTCAGGTAGCAAGTGCAGCAGTGTCTTTTATTTTAATTTTCTCATGTGCAGCAGGAGTGCCATATATATTCCAAGTCTCATACACAAAAGTTCATACACATACATATATATATGTTTTAGTGAGGCAGTAACTAAGGATTTGTTGAAATTCAGAGCCAAAACTACCCGTCTAAACAAACACAACAATTTGACCAAATCACAGTTAGATGCCATCAAAAGTCTAGAGAAAGACGAATCTGTGATTTTTAAGCCCTCCGACAAAGGAGGTAACATCGTGATCATGTCCCGAGAACAATATACAGAGGAAGCCTATCGACAACTAAGGAACCGTGAATGCTATGAAACAACAACGAATAATGCTTATCAGGAAAGCATTCAAAAATTCAATGAGCTTATCAACAAATGGTTTGGAAAATGAATGTTGGACAGTGATGAACATTTATTCCTTCGGACTATGAATCCCATCCTGCCAACCTTTTATCACCTTCCCAAGGTGCATAAAGACCGGCTAAGACCACCAGGGAGACCAATTGTCTCCTCAATGGGGAGTCTAACTGAAAATTTGTCGAAATTCCTAGACCATTACTTGTTTGAAGCCGTATTGCAATTGAAGTCTTATATCAAAGATACAACTGACTTCATAAATCACATTGAATCTGTATCATGGCAACCATCTTACTGTTTGTTGGCATTGGACATTACCAGTCTCTACACGAGCATAGATCATCAACAGGGTCTCCATGCCATGGAGTATTTCTTGAAGAAAAGACCGCTAAAGTTTGCCATCCATAACGCAATGCTTTTGGAGTTTGCTAAATTCTGTCTGTTTAACAATATTTTTGTTTTTCAGGGTGAACTGTTCAGACAAACCTCGGGGACCGCGATGGGCACCTGCTTCGCCCCCAGCTATGCGAATTTATTCGTTGGCTGGTGGGAGGAGCAGGTGGCCTGGTCTCCGGCCAATAAAAACTGGTCTGAAAAAATTGTGTCTTGGAGCAGGTATATAGATGACCTGTTCCTAATATGGAATGGTAGTGAAAGTGAGGTTGCTGATTTTGTCCATCACTTCAATAACAACACATTCAATCTGCACTTTAGTGGGGAAATTAGTTCGGTGGCAGCAAACTATTTAGATCTCAAAGTGGAGATAATGGATGGTAAAATTATCACGTCTCTCTTCAGAAAACCGACCGCGGGTAACAGCACGCTTCATGCTTCTAGCGGTCATGCTAAGAAATTAGTGAACAGCATCCCCTATGGGGAATTTCTTAGACTAAAACATAATTGCTCCAGGGAGAGTGACTTTAAAATGGCAGTTGGTGAAAGCACCAACCGATTCCTAGCTAGGGGTTACAATGCTACTTTACTACAAAGTGCCTTACAAAGAGCGAAATCCAGATCCAGAGAAGAATTACTGAAACCAGTGACGTCCAATAAAGAGACTAAACAATTCAGAATGATTACAACTTATTCGGAAGATGCCAATATGTTAAGATCTATAATGAAAAGAAATTGGCATATTCTCCGTACTGACAATATTATTGGGTCAGATATCTCTGCGGGCCCTCTAATAACTTTTTGGAAAGCCCGTTCTCTGAAAGACAGTCTCGTACACAGTGACCTGGATAATCCTTCTCCCAACAAAGAACTTTGAGTGAAATGAGGGGATTCTTTCCTTGCGGAAAATGCAAGGCTTGTGCCTTTAGCAGGAGGGTTCTCTCATATCACATCAATGGGTTATCATCAGAAAAAAAGATAACTAAATTCATGACCTGCCTCACCACACAAGCAGTATACTGTTTGGTGTGCCCCTGTGGGCTCCGTTATATAGTGAGCACTATCCACAGCGTTAAAATCAGAGTGTTAGAACACATGCGGGCCATTGGCAAAAAGGATCTGAATTATCCAGTAGCTCAGCACTTTGCCATTAAACATGGAGGTAACAGGGATCTGTTACAGTATTTTAGCATTGCCTGTATACCCAATAATGTCAGGGGAGGTGATAAAATTCAGAGACTCAGGAGACTAGAGTCTCACTATATAATAGACCTGCAAACTAAATCTCCTAATGGATTAAATTCAGGGGAGGAATTAAGTGTCCACCTGGGTTGATGAATCACCACTGCCATCATGAATTGGACAATGTTGTGTAGAACTATGAAGTGCTGTTTCTGTTGTTTGGATTTTGTCATATATATTAAACTAGAAGTGAATTTGAAAGATTGCCGTTACACGGCCTCATTCAGTAAATGTGGAAATTTGCTAGCAACCGGCATTATAGGTTGCCTAGGCCGATCCACGGCAAGATTATTTAACATTGATTATATGCCATCTAAATAGTCCTTTTTGCCAAAAGCTTATGTGCAAAATGTTTCTTTTTTAGAGCCTTGTCTACACTTACTGTATACAAATGCGGGCATGCTTTGTTTGTCGTAATTTCGACTGTCTAAAGATGGCGCGTGTTCTGAGTTACACTGGAGCGCCAGGCCTCTTTCCATTTTACTGAATGTTTTTTTTGATAAATGGCGTTCTGTGATGCGTACATTGTAAACACACTGACGAAGGTAATCTACCGAAACGCGTCTGTGAAATAAAACTGCTGCTGATGTAACTAACCCCGCGAGTGCTGCATATTTCTTTCCGGGATCCGGGAGAATATTGAGCGAGAATATATATATATATATATATATTCACTGAAAAAACCATAGGTTATAGACCATATATAGTTAGGAATTAGCATTTAAAAAACCTTATTTTACTCACACAAAACCATTGAAATTCCATATATAGTTAGTTGCACTAACTATATATTGCGCACCCGCAATCCACTGCTGATGATGTCACATATTACATCATTCATGACATGGTCAGTGACATCACTGATGACATCACTGATGACATCTCAAATGACATCACTGATGACATCACTGATGACATCTCATTTGACATCAATGACCACATCACTGATGATATCATTCATGTGACAATACAATGCATCTCCTCACATTTTAATATAACCTCTGTTTCACCCAGTGTTAAAAACAGAGTATAATTTTTGAAACCATTGACACACCAATACTAGTTACTACATACGTACTCACTGATTCCTACGTCTACACACACATTCACTCATTCACCCATACAATCATTCATACATACAATCACTCATGTTTACAACACAATCATATGCACTCATACACCTATACAGACACTCACACTCTGCCACTCATCCATGGAGTTACTCACACACCTAGTCAGTCCTGTAAAGAATCAATCACACTTCCATTTTCTACTCTATACAGTTAAACATAGAGCACCTTACGTTTTCAACCATATACTAACACATACTTACTCTCTTATACAATCATTGATACAAGTACACATTGATCTGTACAGAGTCACACACCTCCCATCCAGCCACACACACACTCAGTCTCCCATGCAAATACTTGGGCAATCAATCAATAACCCATATAGTTAATCATATAGCTACTGATCAACACATGCAGCAGTTTACAGAACAACAGACATAATGATGCACAAATTAAGACAGTTTAGTCACTAACCCATGCACTCAGTGAGACACATTTAATCACTCACTCATACATTCAGTCATGCACCTACTAAATCCTTCGTCCAGACACTTATACATCCACTCATTCTTCAATATGTAAGACATATTTTAACTTTACAGAAACATAGTCACTGGATGTTGTCATCAGTGATGTCATCAGTGATGTCATTTGAGATGTCATCAGTGATGTCATCAGTGATGTCACTGACCATGTCATGAATGATGTAATATGTGACATCATCAGCAGTGGATTGCGGGTGCGCAATATATAGTTAGTGCAACTAACTATATATGGAATTTCAATGGTTTTGTGTGAGTAAAATAAGGTTTTTTAAATGCTAATTCCTAACTATATATGGTCTATAACCTATGGTTTTTTCAGTGAATTTTCAAGGTTTTGTAAATGCTAATTCCTAACTATATATGGTCTATAACCTATGGTTTTTTCAGTGAATTTCAATGGTTTTTTAATAGCAAATATCATAAGCTGTCGAATGTCAAGTACGTGGTAAGAATTTTTTTTTTCGTGTTTATGCACACTGATCTGCTTTGATTGCTGCCCCCCACCCCTCATTTCTATTAGGAGTACTCTCTCTTTGCAGATAGTGAAGGGTAGTTAACGCAGCCCTTTCCCCCTTTGTAATCCGTCGTGCCTGCTTCTCTCTCCATTTGATTGATTGTTCTCTTTGGTTCATTCTCTATTTACAAACAAGCACAGAGTCGCAATACTCTGTTTAGTCTTTGCAGATAGCGAAAAATTGTGTAAAAAAACAAAAGGAATCGAGCAAAATCAGTAGGCCACTAATGGGATCTCTTTTGACCTCGCTAAAATAGAAACATTAGGAACAACCTGTTGAAAATAGCAATGCGTATGTATATAAGCGGCGTTCATTTGTGTTCACAGTACCCCTTGTTGATTGTTTCAATCGAGCATTGAATTGTTCGAAGTTAATTCTCTTAACGATCTTCTCTACCTGCAAACGAGGAAGAATAGGAATATTCTATCTCCCTTTGCAGATAGTGAAGGGTAGGTAACGCAAGCCTTTAACACGTCGTACCTATTTCATTCCTCATTGATTGATTGATTGTCCGAACATTGACTGTTTGGGAATTAGTTCTTTTTGGAGGTATTCCCTGTTTGCAAATAAACGTAGGAAAATCTTTGCAAGTAGTGAAAGGGTACGTAATGCGGACCGTTCTCCCCCGTTGTAATCTGTCATGCCTATCTACTCCCCACTGATTGATGCACCTTTTTCACCCGGACCATTTACTAGAGATACGTCATCTGGCCCGACCAGAGAGCACCCCTAGTGAAAAGGACATATGCAATAATAACGAAGTGATCACTGTATCCTGTTAACAGAAACTTTACCATGAAACAACCTGGAAAGAAAAAAATAGGAAAACGAAAATCAGTAGGCCACTGATGAACATGAACTTTTATTAAACAACGAACAAAGAAACGATAACATAACGTAATGATAAAACCTATTAATGTCCTAGAAACAAGAAAACGTTAAAATATGCCAGTGGTGAGAGACCAGAAAAACAGTAAGAGAAACCAAATCACCCCTCGCTGTCCCACCGCCTGCCACGCCAAAAAAATCGATAGACTAGGGAAAATGCAAGTCAGTAGAACATCCACCCCCACTCTGGAAACTTCCAAGGTGGGGCAGGGTTCCGGCTACGCCCAGCCGGGAGCAGCCCATATAAGGCAGGTCCTGCTGCCACGCCTCGGCCAGGAGATCCTAACGTAGGGTGTAGCCGGAGGAGAGGCCGAGACCAGCGGGACCCGGCCAGGGGATTGCCTTTACAACGCTGAACAGTTGCAGGGGGGGGGAATGTCTCCTCGACCCTCCCCTCTCTCTCCCAGTCCGGCCGCGGTGGCCCTTGAGAGTTGCAGGTAGTCCCGCCACATGCTCTTCCGGTCCGACCACCAACGGTCGGGGGGCCGAGGCCGACGGGATCCGGCTGCAGCCGATAAACCAAGAAACCCGTTCATGGGGCCAGAGCCAGGGGCGTCCGGCCGACATCCACCGGAAGCCCGGCCCGAAGACGGACGGGACACTTCTTTCTTTTATAATGGCTGCGACAACACTGGAGGGGGATGTCTTGCACATGCCTCCGACCCCCCCCTCGTCCTCATCGCCTGGTCCGGCCATAACAAATCTCAAGCGAGACGCCGTGGGGTGCACTGGGAGGGAGAGACGGTGCGAACAGGCCTCTCCCGCCTCCCCAGGTGGAGGCTTCCCAGCTGCACCCTCAGCGCTCCAGGCGGTGGCATCCTAACAACTACAGTGCTGCACAGTTTCGGAACGACCTAGATAACGGTTCTTCCACTGTGGCCATGCTGCAACGTCTCGCCCGGCAGGGTGGAGCCCGTCCGCTCATGTGACCCCGCGATCGCCGGTAGCTGCCGAACTCTCAAAATGGCGGTCGACCTGGCAAGAGCGGGCCCAACATAAAGAAATGGCCCGGTCACTGGTTGACTCCACCACCGTAGTCCTCCACGACCTTGAAGATTCTAGAGGAGCCGCGGGAGTCTCCGACCCCCGATGGGGAATGACTGCCATGATCGCCCGTGGAGTGACGAAACTGTATCCGCGGGACGTCGGCGCTCCCATGCTGGCGCCAGCCTCACTTTGAATTACTACAATCCTGCAGACCTCACTTCCGGTGAAAGCACAGTGTGACCCGGTAGGAAAAATTATTGCAACCCCTCCCCTTTTTGACTGATAGTTCAAACCACCGATCCTTTCCTTTGCCCTTTTAACGGAACTTTGGACTGCCTCCCCCTCTTTTACATTTTCTAGAGAAAACAAAACATTAACCACTACATTAGCATAGCAGTTGTCACCAGAACTGTTTTCAAATTGAAAACCAACAACATCTTCAACAGAATCCTTTTTGTTTCTGCTGTGACCCTGCTACAGCACAGGCATTGTCCCCAGCAGTAATTCTGCAATGCCGGTAAGAATAGCTGTGGTGCCTACTGGACTCACTCACCCCCGCTGCGCCCCACGCCGTTTTTTGCTGGGCGGCAACTTACTAGACATCACTTTCGTGCCATCTAGATTTCAGCGCGTTCTGCTGCCTTGGAACTATTCGCACAACAGACCGCTACTGACAAGAATATTTCATTATTGGTGCTGTCAATTTCAATAAATCTATTGGATAATTAAAAAGAAATTGCCACGGTCTCTTCGTTGTTTAAATGTTTTTACTGTTTTTGTTTTGTTGTATATATTTATATGTTATTAAAGTTTTATATTCCTACTACTTTGTTGGAGTGCTATATATTTTTAATGTGACACATAATTGTAAAAACTTTGATGTACAAAGAGTCATTCCTGGAATCTTCCGCTTCAGGCTCGGTCCCCTCCCCAATCACAATACAGGATGGTTTTCAGATAGTAGGAACGCGTGTGCTGTGACGGATCACATCGGGTGTGGGCCTTGATCTACTATAACTCCTTTGAAGAGGGGTGATTCTTTACAGCTGGGGCCATAAACTACATCTGCAGGGCTAGCTGATAGCCTAGGACCGGCCTGGACATTCGGACACAGAGGAAGAGGAGTGTCAGAGGGTGCGGTAGTGAATAGGGCGAAAGGGAGGTGTCGGGCGGGCACAGAGTGTGATTCTCAGGGAAGAGCAGCGCAGATGGGGGAAGGTTTATTGCCCATGCATAAGACAGAGAGCGGTGGTGACCAGTGCCTGGGGGAGATGCTTACGAGGGTGAGGAGCCATGCTACGAATCGACAGCGTGCAGAGAGTGGGTCTGGTCAAGACATCTAAAATGGCTGCCGTGCACGACAAAAGTGTGGCATTTCAAAAAAGGCAAGATGGCGCAGACAATGTTTTTCAACACTTCCTCATTTCCTTCGAATCGAACGTTAACAGACGTTGGGGCATATTACCAAAGTTAAGCGATATTTATCGCTAACGATGCTTACCAACCAATTTTTTACCACTAAGCATCGTCAGAAATTATCGAAGATAAACCTTACTATTATCAAGGTTTATCGCAAATGCGATAATAAACGGCCGCAATGCATGAATATCGCTAAAAACTCAGCGATATTCATGCATTACCGAGCTAATACTCTTAGCCATGTTATCCACCTCCCATTGGATAACATGGCTAAGAACTGCTCAGGGCAGGTGTTACTTTTTGGAGATATTCGCGCTTAGCGCGAATATCTCCAAAAGTTGGTAATAGGAGATAGATATCTTGCATGTTGTAATGCAAGTTATTGTGGTATATGGAACTCATACCATAATCTCTCAGGAAAGCAGAAACTGATCCTTTTGGGACCGCCTAAAAAGGCCTAGGGGGTGAGGAGTACTCTACTTTGCCCCCTTTTCACGTTCCGAACTATTTTATTTTACTCTCTTCTGTAATTACACAAAATACCAGCGATAAGATGCATCGGAGACACACACTGAGAGAAAGGAGGCCGGAGATGAAGAAGACATGTCAAATACACATTGGAGATAATATAGTGGCAGAAGGGAAGTAAATATGAGTAAACTTACCATGTAACATAAAAATGTTGCACTCTATACTATAAGTCTCATTTTATACTACAATCACTTCGCTACAACCTCATAAATTAAAAATAAAAATAAATAATGTCTCAAACAATTTTTGATTTCTAAATATAAATTTATTCTTCAGAATTTTCTAAATTTGAAACAACTAGTAACATGTCCTCATCAGTAATTTCCTCTTCAATCATCTCATCTGGAATCTCCTCATTAAAAGTCTGCAATGATGATTCTTGTAACTCTATGGTCTCCAAACACTCGATAAATTCGCCATCAAGAGATTGATCAAAAAAATCATTCAAGTCATCTCCTCCTTCTGACAATATTTCATTATTGGTGCTGTCCATTTCAATCAATGTAGTGGAATCATTCAAGTCATCTCCTCGTGACAATATTTCATTATTGGTGCTCTCAATTTCAATCAATGTAGTGGAATCATTCAAGTCATCTCCTCCTTGTGACAATATTTCATTATTGGTGCTGTCCATTTCAATCAATCTAATGGAATCATACAAGCCATCTCCTCCTTGTGACAATATTTCATTATTGGTGCTCTCAATTTCAATCAATGTAGTGGAATCATTCAAGTCATCTCCTTGTGACAATATTTCATTCTTGGTGCTGTCCATTTCAATCAATCTAATGGAATCATACAAGTCATGTCCTCCTTGTGACAATATTTCATTATTGGTGCTCTCAATTTCAATCAATGTAGTGGACAATTCAAAAGAAATTGCCACGGTCTCTTCATTGTGAGCCATTTTATTTTGAAATTGCTTGCTGTAAATTGCAGAAAAAAATAATCACTTTCATTTATCGTTTTTAGTAATACATAATATAAAACTAACTTCATCAAGTATTTAGTATAACAGAAGGACTGCAAATAAATAACAGAAAACATTTTTCAAATTATCTTCAAGTGTACAACATAGTTCCCCTTACAAATTAACAACTCACCTTTTTAAAAGTAGCAGAAGTGTTAGTACTGTGTAAATCAAACACCAGAAATTCACCACCAAAAATTCCTCACAAATGTACCTCAGACAGTAGTATCACAAAATGGCTGTGGTTTCCTCTCATTTGACATATATACATAACCAATTAACTTTCATCACACACAAATACAAAACCAAAGTAACATTTTAATTGGTTCTAAATTTCAACACTTTCAAATGTGTTTTCCCCATGCAATTTTCCATAGGACATTTACATACGTCTACAGCCTGAATGGCTGAACGGAATTACACCAAACTTGGCAAAATGGTACATCAAACCTAAGAGGTCAGGAAGGATCTACTATGCCCCCTTATGGTCATTTCCCCCTTCGCTTTGGCCTCCTCTTGTCTCTCAATCCTACCGAGGGACAAGATGGCGGCCGCTACGGACTGTTTGGAATGTTGACAGACGCCGGAGAACCAATCAGCTTCGCAAAGTTCCGTAACGCGAAAAGTACGCGAAGCGGAGCGCTGTTACAGATATATATCTTTTTTTCAACGTTAATTTCTCAAAATCCACTGGAGCACATATATTGAGACCTAGCAAAGGCACATCGGGCTACCAGTCCCTAATATTTTGCCAAGTTTCGTGCAAATCCATTCAGCCGTTCGATTATTATTATTTTGGGTTTTTTTTGCCCCGCGGGGCCCTTTTAAAACCTCCACATCAAACCTAGGGGGTCAGCGAGGATCTACTATGCCCCCTTATAGTTATTTCCCCCTTTGTTTTGACCTCCTCTTGTCTCTCGATCCTACCGAGAGACAAGATGGCGGCCGCTACGGACTGTTTGGAATGTTGACAGACGCCGGAGAACCAATCAGCTTCGCTTCACAAAGCTCCGTTGCGCGAAAAGTCCGCGAACCAGAGCGCTAACCGGTCCGCTGTTACAGATATATATCTTTTTTTAAACGTTAATTTCTCAAAATCCACTGGAGCACATATATTGAGACCTAGCAAAGGCACATCGGGCTACCAGTCCCTACAATTTTGCCAAGTTTCGTGCAAATCCATTCAGCCGTTCGGGCTAAAAGTGAGGCCAACCGCCCTATGGAAAACTCAATGTTAAAAACACGTTTTGGGACCCCCCTTTTTTCTCGGCCCCCACTGGACGAACCCCCCCCAAATTTTCAAGGGCTGCTCAGAAACAAAATGTGCCATTTTCCTGAAAATTTCAGCCGATTCCGTCCACAAACGCCAAAGTTATTAGACATAGAATTTTCAAAAAACCCATAGAGAAAAAATCCTAACTATATATACCTACTGGCGACCGCCAGTAGGTAATATATTCACTGAAAAAACCATAGGTTATAGACCATATATAGTTAGGAATTAGCATTTAGAAAACCTTATTTTACTCACACAAAACCATTGAAATTCCATATATAGTTAGTTGCACTAACTATATATCGCGCACCCGCAATCCACTGCTGATGATGTCACATATTACATCATTCATGACATGGTCAGTGACATCACTGATGACATCACTGATGACATCTCAAATGACATCACTGATGACATCATCTAGTGTCTGTGTGTTTTTGTAAAGTTTAAATACGTTTTACATATTGAAGAATGACTGGATGTATGGAAGACTGAGTGTGTGTGTGGCTGGCTGGGAGGTGTGTGACTCTGTGCATACCAATGTGTACTTGTATCAGTGATTGTATAAGAGAGTAAGTATGTGTTAGTATATGTGTGAAAAGTATGGTGTTCTGTGTTTAACTATAGATGAGGAAATCGAAGTGTGATTGATTCTTCACAGGACTGACTAGGTGTATGAGTGCATATGATAGTGTTGTAATAATGAGTGACTGTATGTATGAGTGATTGTATGGGTGAATGAGTGAATGTGTGTGTAGACGTAGGAATCAGTGAGTGCGTATGTAGTAACTGGTATTGGTGTGTCATGATGTCATCAGTGATGTCATTTGAGATGTCATCAGTGATGTCATTTGAGATGTCATCAGTGATGTCATCAGTGATGTCACTGAAGTATGGTGTTCTGTGTTTAACTGTATAGATGAAGAAATGGAAGTGTGATTGATTCTTTACAGGACTGACTTGGTGTGTGAGTAACTCCATGGATGAGTGGCAGTGTGTGACTGTCTGCATAGGTGTATGAGTGCATATGATAGTGTTGTAATAATGAGTGACTGTATGTATGAGTGATTGTATGGGTGAATGAGTGAATGTGTGTGTAGACGTAGGAATCAGTGAGTGCGTATGTAGTAACTGGTATTGGTGTGTCATGATGTCATCAGTGATGTCATTTGAGATGTCATCAGTGATGTCATCAGTGATGTCATTTGAGATGTCATCAGTGATGTCATCAGTGATGTCACTGACCATGTCATGAATGATGTAATAGGTGACATCATCAGCAGTGGATTGCGGGTGCGCGATATATAGTTAGTGCAACTAACTATATATGGAATTTCAATGGTTTTGTGTGAGTAAAATAAGGTTTTCTAAATGCTAATTCCTAACTATATATGGTCTATAACCTATGGTTTTTTCAGTGAATTTTCAAGGTTTTGTAAATGCTAATTCCTAACTATATATGGTCTATAACCTATGTTTTTTTCAGTGAATTTCATTGTTTTTTTAACAGCTAATATCTGTAGCTGTAAAATGTATTCTTCTTTAAATCCAAAAATATATTTTATATATTTATTAATAACTTTTTTTTTATATATTTTTTTCTTCGTTCCCGCTTCGCGAATCGGGAAGCTTCCCGTTAGCTGACCTTGATGCCGCGAAATAGACCGCGAGCCAGTAAACGTTTCTTTACCGCAACTGCCGCGTTAGAAAACAACATCGTGACGCCTCCCGTCCGCATGACGTTTCGCGTTGTCGCGTGATACGTCATATGACGTGCTACGTTAGCGAACTGGTACGCTTACCGAGTCGCAAAGCACAGGTTTCTGGAAGCAAACCGGGAGGCCCTGCAAAGCGCGTAACGTAAACACAGCAGGTCATGTGACTTGGTAAGAACACTTTTCATTGGTTCATTTCACTTTTGGTTTCCTAATGATGTAAGACTAGGTCATATAATCTAAAATGAACACTTTTCATTGGTTGAGAACTATTGTTTTTCCCAAATGATGAAAATCCCTCCTTCTTTCCTCACTCTGACTTTCATCATTGTGAGAGAAAGACCCTTTGTTACCAGTGAGCAATGGCTTCTTTAGTAGCTTCAGCTGGTGCTTCCCCACCACCTCCACCACATCCAAGGAAGAGTGGACCACCTGCTGAAGTTATAATTCAGCAAGAAGAGGAAGAAGAGGAACAGGACGACGAGCACGAAGAGAGGCACTTTTTGCCTGAGGAGCCCAGGACGTCTCACCGGAAAGAAAACTTCATTTGGCAATTTTTTAAAATTCCCAAAGGTCAGAAAAAAGTAAATGCAAGATACGTAACTTGCCTTATATGTCAAGATAGACTGTCCACAGGGACCGACAAAAAATACAGTTTCGGAAACTACACAGTGCATCGCCATATGACTAGGTGGCATCCTAACAACTACAGTGCTGCACAGTTTCGTAACGACCTAGATAATCTCCCTATTATGGCCAGAAGATCTGTTGTACCGGAAGTAACGGGACCAGAGGGCAGGGAGATGGTGCCAAATATACAAACGAGATTTCGTGAAGTAAAACAAGTCTGCGTACATTGCAATGGATTCATTTGCTACGGAGAAAGAAGCATCACTCTGATCAACAGAGCTATTGACTATCATATGCAAGTTTGTACGAAACGCCCCAAATAATAAATTCTTTTTTTTTGTTTTGTTGCTCCTGTTGAGCCCTTTACAATGAATCGTTTTCGTTGCCCCCTCCGAAAAAAAAACAAAAAAAATATAAAACTGTTCAGAACAATTCAAAAAAAGTAAAAAAATGTTCAGAAAAATAATAAAAAAAATATAAAACAACAAAAACAATAAAAAAAAAGTTCTTTTCAGAACTACCTCCCCGTTATTAAAAAATTGGTACAATATTTGGAACTGTGCCAACCTCTATTTCTCGTAGTTCGCTTCCCAGTTCGCTCGCCGGTACGCGAACCGGAAGCGAACCAAAAAATGTTTTTTAAAAAAAGAACAGTAAGTATAAGGGAAGGAAACAGACACTTATGTTAAAAGAAAGACAGCTATAGGGGAGTAAACTAGAGATACTATTACCCGTAATCCACTGCTGATGATGTCACATATTACATCATTCATGACATGCTCAGTGACATCATCAGCAGAGGATTGCGGGTTTTTTGGCAACGTGCCTTATCCACGGTTTAATAACGCTGCCTTTTGCTTTATATAAGTTTTCAAATTGTATGAAATATATACCAATAGGTCGTTATGAACCTTTAGGTAGTGCTTTTCTTCATGAGGTCTGGTCGCTTCCATACACATACAGATGTTTCAAAGATGATCAAGAAGTTTATCTGAATGGAGAGGAATGCACTGAGACGCCAGATCATTCACTAATGTATAGGCACATACAGTTACACGGTTCATGCAACAAACACCGACCAAATATGGCTTGCGTGTTGCAAGGCACGCCAGTTCCTGCTATCATCCCCACGTTCAAGTTGTTGGAAAATGGTAGTTATTTGATGCTCAATAATGAAGATTGTTCTGGGTTAATTAAAAGTATTCCTTTTATCGTAACAGTAAGTGAACGGGTTATTTGCTGCAGAAATGTTCTATTTCCTCCCACACATGAACATAGGGAGTTTTCAATCTGGCCACAAATACCAACCTTGGGAGCAGATTTCAACGGCATGGCAAGAATAAGAGCTCTTTTGTCTCAGAGAGAGGTGGCCTTGAGTTCGGCCCGTGAAACTTTCGTGCTTAACATAGCGAACACCCGTACAGAGGTGCAGACCCTTTTCAATACTGATTCGCCTTTCTATTTTAGCAAGATGGTTCGGACTATCTTTAACGCGTCCTCCACAAAGGCCCTGGCGCACTTTTTTAAAGTTGTTACCAGTGGTCTCGTGACTTCATTTGAGAAAATCTTTGGAGTCATCCCTGCTTTCTTTCATTCTATTTTTTCCACTGTGCTTGGTGGATTCCCATTTTTACTTGCATTACCAGCGGACGCTCTTGTGCTTTTTTACATTTTTAAATATGGATGTCCCTCCTGTGCAAGCTCCCGCCTTGCAGCTGCTGACGCTGTTCCGCAATCGCATGCTAGAATATTATGGCACAATGCCGTTGGCGATATTAAGCACGGCATATGGATTATTTTTTCGATTCTCCTACTTCACCTGTGTCCAGCCTGTATTTCACTGCCTGACCTGTGATTTCGATTGGGCCATTGATTTGTGTCTCTGCGGACCGGTTTCTCCTGACGTCGACTTTATTCAGCTGATGAGTCCTATCATTGCTTACGAGTTGGTTTGTCCTGGCGAAAGGATTATGGCTGTGGCATTGATGATTGGACTAATTGGTCCCTGGAATTTACTGGCGGCAACACAGTCTTTCTTGGAACAGAGCTTTCTTGAAAACCCACCGAGCTGTCCTCTGATGGTGATAGAGGATCCGGTGCTGGGAGAGCACGTATGTTCTTTTCTGCTTTTAAATTGGATGGCTGAACTCTTTTCGGATGAAGACGGTGACTTCCTATTGGAGGCTGTTGCAGCTTATTTTGCATACACAGTTATGTCATAGACCTTTTTCATGTTTGATATGCTGAGTACTAGCATTTCATTGACAATTCATTGACTTATTTGTCAAGTTTTTATTATTTAGCTTGCCTATTGGCTTCAGACTCGATAAAGTACTTGGCTGTTTTATTTTTCTTTAGCATTAAATTTTCCTAGTTTTTAATGTTTTACCTTGCGGACCGTCCACATATAAAGTTGCAATCTGCTCTCATGAGATGGCACTTCTATTATCTTATTCAGTTCGTTTCCGGATCATGGGGAGGTGTCATCTAGGTCCTGGATATCTTTACACCGTGTTAAGTTAGCATGGGCTCATTACCGGTTTAAACGCCATTTTTCTTTTTTTGCAACTTCTGCACACGACACTTAGTTGTTGCTTTAGCTTTCAACCTAGTAGTTCATCGTGGTTTACATGAGAATAATATGTTATTGCTCTACTATCTGCTTTACTTGTTAAACTATATCTGTACAGCGAGTGCTGAAGTTTCAAGAACAACACGATACAGAATTGTTATGAGGTCTGATCTCCACGACTTCATACTCATAACATAAGTGCAGCTTCTGCCAATTCTGGGCATGAGGCGGGTTTTATATTGCTTTGCCGAACACACATACACAACACTTGATGCGGTTCACATGAAGAGAGAGCTGCTGTATGCTGATGTGATTCCTTCAAATCTAAGACACTAAAGTATGGGCACGCCCTAAACCAACACAAACAGACCTTCTTAGCAAATAATATAATATGTGTATTAGGGAGGGTGAGATATAAGCAGCCGCGGGCCGTGGAGGGAGTTACGGTGGGGCAGGGAGGCGGGGAGGGGGAGGGGCAGGGTGAAGCCCTCTCCACCCTGCCCCTCCCCCTCCCCGCCTCCCTGCCCCACCGTAACTCCCTCCACGGCCCGCGGCTGCTTATAAGTGTTGCTAACTCTTATTCATTTACAGCATGTTAACATACTGTCACCATTCGCTTTTTATGTACTAGTAACTATGCTGGTAATTTTGCTACTGATAATATGTGTACTTGTATTATCTAAGATACTACGCCTGAGAAGACGGCATTAGTAAATAAACATTTCAAATACACATGTGTTCTTCTTAACTCCATGTTCTGGTTTCTAAGAAATATATAACGACCGACTGTTCATGAGTTCCACGTATCCTGAGGTACTATAAGTTCATATTCTGGATTGTCTAAACATTGAGAGTTTGTTATATCCAATGTGACACTGTACCTAGCTTGCTAAGGGGTTTTTGATTACTAAGGTGAGTTTTGGGGCACCCTAATTCGCCGAGGTTCCAATCCTCTGTCCACAGTTCTGTGTGAGAACAGAAACCCTGCGACAGGGGCACCCCTGAGCCTTGCTGGAGCTTCATCACACTTGCGATACAACTCCAGCAATGCGCCACCTTTACGGCACAGATACGTCACGCATCTGTGCTGTTTTTGCCCCATGATGCGCCGCATTGTAAATGCAGCACACCATAGGTGACGGAACAGCGGCACAGAATGACTAACACATCCCTGGTGATGCGCCAGTCATCATAAATCTATCCCTATGCTTCTTATCTTGTTAGAGATGAACCGCCATATGTATCATCAAAGTTTTTTGCATTTCCTAAATAGCGAACTTTAAGGAATAAATAGCGATTCTTTACCATTCCTAGTTTGCGATGAGCTATTTGCTAATTACAAATTACCCATTCATTTCCTTCATTTCCATAGGGCGGTTGGACTCACTTTTAGCTCGAACGGCTGAATGGATTTCCACGAAACTTGGCAAAATTGTAGGAACTGGTAGCCCGATGTGCCTTTGCTATGTCTCAAGATATATGCTCCAGTGGTTTTTACGAAAATTAACTTTGAAAAATATATATTGGGCTACATTGGGCTATATATATATGTTGGAGCCCAAATGTAGCCCAATGTAGCCCAATGAAGCCCAATGAAGCCCAATGTAGCCCAAAGATGGCCGCCAGAGACAAAAAAAACAAATGTAGCCCAAATATCAGCCAGATGTAGCCCAACTATAGCCCAGTGACAGAATGACCAATCAGCTTCGCAAACCTCCGTTACGCGAAGCGGAGCGCTGTTACAGATATATATCTTTTTTTGAACGTTAATTTCTCAAAATCCACTGGAGCACATATATTGAGACCTAGCAAAGGCACATCGGGCTACCAGTCCCTACAATTTTGCCAAGTTTCGTGCAAATCCATTCAGCCGTTCGATTATTATTATTATTTTTTTTTTTTGCCCCGCGGGGCCCTTTTAAAACCTCCACATCAAACCTAGGGGGTCAGCGAGAATCTACTATGCCCCCTTATGGTCATTTGCCCCTTCGCTTTGGCCTCCTCTTGTCTCTCGATCCTACCGAGAGACAAGATGGCGGCCGCTACGGACTGTTTGGAATGTTCACAGACGCCGGAGAACCAATCAGCTTCGCTTCACAAAGCTCCGTTGCGCGAAAAGTACACGTACTGGAGCGCTGCCCGGTCCACTGTTACAGATATATATCTTTTTTTAAACGTTAATTTCTCAAAATCCACTGGAGCACATATATTGAGACCTACAAAAGGCACATCGGGCTACCAGTCCCTACAATTTTGCCAAGTTTCGTGCAAATCCATTCAGCCGTTCGGGCTAAAAGTGAGGCCAACCGCCCTATGGAAAACTCAATGTTAAAAACACGTTTTGGGACCCCCCTTTTTTCTCGGCCCCCCTTTGACGAACCCCCCCAAATTTCCAGGGGCTGCTCAGAAACAAAATGTTCCATTTTCCAGAAGATTTCAGCCAATTCCGTCCACAAACGCCAAAGTTATTAGACATAGAATTTTCAAAAATCCCATAGAGAAAAAATCCTAACTATATATACCTACTGGCGACCGCCAGTAGGTAATATATATATATATATATACATATATATATATATATATATATTGAAGCTCCAATTGCACCAACAAGCCGGTGCACTCGTGGGCGGGTGCTCTTTGCGGTGGTGCCCCGCAATATAGATTCACGCTCCAAGCAACTCCCTTAAATTACCTAAGAAGTCAAAAGAGCACTCTAGTCGGACAGCGTGGAAGATTTTTAATCAGCTAGCAGTAGTTCGAGACAGACGCGTTTCGTTTCCTTCATCAGTGTCATAGATTATAACTATTGCGCCGTCACCATGGCTACACGCCCATTGACGGTAGGTGAGTTTACATACATTGGGGAAACTGTTGGCCATCTTAGCATGGTCAATTTACCAGTGTTCACAATATCGAAATCATATTGTAATAATATACATTTGTCATATTGCACCAAATATCCACATTCCTTTGGGGAATATCCCTACACCAAATGTCGAGTCTTTATAGCTCATCCATCGCCATACCCAGTTTAAAAATTGATCACGGTAGTGTGGTGTGTAAAATTATAAACATGTAAATTCATGGTTCTCTGGTCACATAGTATGTATATACAAATTATATCACACAATTGCTTAATATTTTCTTTTTTATTGCTCAAGCTATACCACGCCAGCCGACACGTGTTTCATTCAGGGTTTTCTTGTTATAGTGGCGTGTATTGTAGTTCCACTTGACCGGTGATAATTCCAACCCGGTAAGGGTATCTTTTCTGTTTAACGAAAGTATATTTCTTCTCCTGCAACTTCTTCAAGCACAAACAATGTTAATCGTGTTCTAGGCGCCGTATATTAGCGCAAGATAGGAACAGGAACCATCTTTGTTTTAAAACAAGTCAATGCAGCTATTATGGCCGCTTTTAGTATCTGCAATCTCCAGGGTGGTTATACCGATAAATGCGTACAAATGTCCGAATTATTCCAGAACCTCCTGTTCCTCTCAGCCGCGAGTCCGGCGTCTCCGTGTAATGGCGATTTCGAAATGATTAACATTGTTTGTCAGAGTGACTTGTACTCTGATGAAACACGTGTCGGCTGGCGTGGTATAGCTTGAGCAATAAAAAGAAAATATTGCTCTCACAAGAAGAAGTGGACATCATTCCTTATGATTATACTGTTTGAACTGATATTTACACTACTTGGTGTTGGAATTTAATTCAGTGTGTGCGTGGGAATTGGTCTTTCATTGTTCAAGTGTTGTGAACCAACACCTTCTGGAGGGGTTAAGAGGGTCTCCCCTCCCCTATAGCACCATGGCCTGTAACAAGAGCAGCCAGACAGGCAGTCAGTAACATAGCAGAGCGCAAGTATTCCCTGAAAAGAAAAAAAAAACCCTGTTTCTTTGGAGAACCATCTTTCTTGTGGGATGACAGGATTTTTATGGGTTAATTCCCTACGGGGTCCAATCAAATTTCTTAGCAGACGTCAGAATCCTGCCTTGGCTGTAGTCTCGTTCGTCTCTTGCAAATTTCTCATGTTTTCTTTGCCGGATCTTCAATTCGTATTTGGCCCAGCCTTTGCTTCATCTGTTCTTTCATTTCTTCCATTTTGCTTTTATCCGTGTTCTTACATATCTCCTCCTCCAGGTTCGCAATCTCTTCCAAAGCTCTTGCCTGGTCAATCCAGGCAAACTTTACCAAGATGTCCAACATTCCTTTACATGATGCGCAGTATATTCTGCCCACTGTTCTAGCAGACGTGGGTCCGGATTTTCATACTCAGGGACTGTATAGATCCGCAGTCCCCGCGGTACCGTGTCTACATCTATGTAATTTTGTAAGGAGGTGGTTTCCACCACTTCCTTACTTCTCTCTCATACAGTCTTTCAAGTTTAGAGAATTATGCCTGGAAAACATTATTAATTTTTCTTTGAGTAGTATCTTTCAACCCCTCTGTTGTTGTGTGCCTTTTGAAATGTCTCGTGCAGCCTCGCAGTTATCCATTTCATCAAACAAACTGCAGGCTGTTACAATGTGCGAGGGCAGCCGCTCCCACACCCTATGCATTGCCCGACAAACGCCCAATGTCAGTGTTATGTACAGCAGAATATACAGGATTCAGGAAAAGTCTCTTATGCGTCACTTACCAGTCAGCCTCCGCCGTGGTCTGCTGGCCAAGACGGTTCCTGCTACGAACGCTTATCCTCCCGATCCAATTTCACTGCTTGTATGCTCTGACATGGTGCTCCGGATATCAATTGAAGCTCCAATTGCACCAACAAGCCGGTGCACTCGTGGGCGGGTGCTCTTTGCGGTGGTGCCCCGCAATAAAGATTCACGCTCCAAGCAACTCCTTAAATTACCAAACAAGTCAAAAGAGCACTCCAGTCGGGCAGCGTGGACGTTTTTAATCAGCTAGCAGCAGTTCAAGACAGACGCGTTTTGTTTTTCCTTCGTCAGTGTCATAGATTTACGCCGCACGGACGCCATTTTAACTATTGCGCCGTCACCATGGCTACACGCCCATTGACGGTAGGTGAGTTTACATACATTGGGGAAACTGTCAGCCATCTTAGCATGGTCAATTTACCAGTGTTCACAATATCAAAATCATATTGTAATGATATACATTCATCATGTGGCACCAAATATCCACATTCCTTTGGGGAATATCCCTACACCAAATGTCGAGTCTTTATAGCTCATTCATCACCATACCCAGTTTCAAAATGCATCACGGGAAGAGTGGTGCGTAAAATTATAAACATGTAAATTCATGGTTCTCTGGTCGCGTTGTATGTATATACAAATGATATCACACAATTGCTTAATATTAAGCGTATGCGACCTCAGCAATCACGTGTTGTACTGCATATACGGCATCTTGCCCCCACGTGATTAACATGACTATAAGTATAACTGCCAAATTTCTGTGGTTTCGTATGGGTTAAACATGAACCTAACTATAACGTTCCTGTAACCTTTGTGTTTTTCATTGAAAAGAAAAATATATATATAATGTGAACAAGGTCACCCCGTTGGCTGAAATGCGTCATATGTCCGAATTTTTGCACTCTGTACATGGCTGAATAAAGACGTTACTGCGGCCAGCAGTAGCAGAAAAAAGAAAGGAGTCCGTCTCTCTTTGCGGTGCCTGGATGCACCTTTGAGTGGTATTTGGATATATAAACGCGTCTGGCAGGAAAACCGAAAAGGACATTGTTCACGGCTTGTGCCCTTGCTTTGGCATAATTTCCTACCTGTAAGTGCATCCCACCTAGGGGCAACTCTTTCTTCTTTATATATATATATATATATATATATATATATATATACATATATATTACCTACTGGCGATAGCCAGTAGGTATATATAGTTAGGATTGTTTTCCATAAGGAAATCGCAACATTCTATTGGGAATAACTTTGGCGCCGGTTGAGGAATCTTCCTGAAATTTTCCTTAACTTTGCCTCGCGGCGCTCCGCTCCTTCCCTGAAAGTTTGGGGGGGATTCGTCAAGCGGAACCTGAGATAGTTTTCCACCAAACTTGGCAAAATTGTAGGGACTGGTAGCCCGATGGGCCTTTGCTATGTCTCAAGATATGTGCTCCAGTGGTTTTCACGACAATTTACTTTGAAAAAATATATATTGGGCTACATTGGGCTATATATATGTTAGAGCCCAAATGTAGCCCAATGTAGCCCAATGTAGCCCAAAGATGGCCACCAGAGACAAAAAAAAACAAGCCCAAATGTAGCCAAAATATCAGCCAGATGTAGCCCAACTATAGCCCAATGACAGAATGTCCCAGAGTGTTCTAAAGAACAACTAGAGCGCTAACAGTCTTACTTATGACAAAAGTATGGCACACCTGAAGTCATCTTGATTGGAATAAAGTGTTAACACTTAAAACATTTAATTTGCAAAGGAACAAAATGAGGGGGTTCATTTTGCCATAGAAATTATGATTAGTGCTGAAGAAATAAAAATTAGGGCACATTTTGAGTGACTTCTCAAATCCTCTTATATTTCATTAAAAAAATTCTGATATGCAGTCTCCCAAGATGGCCACCAGAGACAAAAGAGCCCAAATGTAGCCCAAATATCAGCCAGACGTAGCCCAACTATAGCCCAATGACCGAATGTCCCAGAGTGTTCTAAAGAACAACTAGAACGCTAACAGTCTTACTTATGACAAAAGTATGGCACACCTGAAGTCATCTTGATTGAAATAAAGTGGTAACACTTAATACATTTAATTTGAAAAGGAACAAAATGAGGGGTTTCATTTTGCCATAGAAATTATATATATATATATATATTCACTGAAAAAACCATAGGTTACACACCAGTTAAAGTTAGGAATTAGCATTTAAAAAACCTTTGAAATTCACTGAAAAAAACATAGGTTTCACACCAGTTATAGTTAGCTGGAAATTTTACTCGCATAAAACCATTGAAATTCCCACGTTATAGTTAGTTGGACTCGCTATAACTTGCACGTCTGCAATGCACTGCTGATGACGTCACATATTACATCACTCATGCATATATTTAAATATTTAAACATTACTCGCTAATATATGTATTCACTAAGATACACTTAATAAGCCAGTTAACCAATCAATTTTTTTTTTAAAAACACTGAAAAAACCATAGGTTTCAGGCCTTATATAGTTAGGAATTAGCATTTAAAAAACCTTTGAAATTCACTGAAAAAAACATAGGTTTCAGGCCTTATATAGTTAGGAATTAGCATTTAAAAAACCTTTGAAATTCACTGAAAAAACCATAGGTTTCAGGACTTATATAGTTAGGAATCAGCATTTTAAAAACCTTTGAAATTCACTGAAAAAACCATAGGTTTCAGGAGTTATATAGTTAGGAATTAGTTTTTAATATCTATATATATATATTACGCAGGTGTATAAAGCGCGAGGTTTGAGTGTCCATGTAAAGCAATTTTTTTAACCTAATAAATTTGACACCATTTAAAGAATCTGCATCAAACTGTCCAACAAAAAAAGTTAGTCTAGTTTGGCTCTCTAACTAAAAGTTTCCTGCTGATCCGTCAAGCAAGGGTCAAGAAAATGGGTTATTCCAAAACATTGATTTCCATATAGGTTCCTGTGCAATAGAGAAAAAAATGACTGAACAGAATTACACCAAATCTGGCAGAAAATTGGAACTTTGCTGATAATGCATGTTTTTCATTATTTAGTGTAAACCGATTCAGTAGTTTCTGACAAATTCGTGTTTGTAAAGGTAATTAGGGTGGGCAAGAAAGAGTGTTTCACCCCAAATAAATTAATGATATCTGGAGTGATGGCATCCGGATATGCTCTTATTGTCCATTTTAAAGGTGATTCACTAATCTTGATTTGCTGGATACACCTAGAAGATGTTGTGTTAGGGTGTATAGGGCCCAGGGACATGGCCCTGGCATCCTGATAATACATTTAAATAAATGTATAAAGGGTCAGTGTGACCACAGCCTGACCCTGCAACATATGGTGAGTCCCAGACTAGCCGCTGCCCCCCCACTTTTGATTGGCTAGTCAAAACATGAACAGCATGTTGTGGCACCGATTATTGGACTCTTGGACATAGTCCCCATTGAAATGCCTTACAATGAAAGCCTGTTTTTGAGGGTAACAAAAAGAAATATATATGAAAGGAGACAACATATTTTAGTTACTGCGAGATGTTGGCCTGGCATATGATGTCCACTGTTCTAGTGAGCACCTTGCACCAGGCCAAACGACCACTATTGATGATAGGTTATATAGTCAACCTAATAGAAAGCTGTCCCAGTGGTAGCTGTGGAGAGCAGCCTTCAGGCTAAGACTTAGAGGCGAGTTAAGCAACTTGTTTTACCAGATACACTCTCTTGAATAATCAAATGAAAGCACACCACACAAGGTATATATCAAATATATATGTATTTATTCTAAACACAACCCCTCTGGACTCTTTATGAGGTCAGAGGTAAAAGTACAATACAAGGAACTTAATTAGCATACGATAAGTTGCACAGTATACGTTTTGCCCTAGGGGCCTCACAAACTATATACTAAAATAGTGGTATAAGAACCACGTGAGGGTAGAAAGGAGGCCTAGGGCCTGTAGAACCGCTGGGGCGACCTGGAACTACCCAAGGTAGGGACACAGGAGACCCACGGGGAACGCGTGCAGTGTCTAAACACAATCCACGGATCACAATTGACTTTCTATGGCGAACAAACAAGTTAGAATTTTAAAAATTAAGGGCACTTAGAGGTGAACTGCGATGGAACCATTTTAGACTAGGACACTTCGAGAGTCAAGACCCACGGGAGCACCGGAGTACTCGTGTTACCTCACCAAGGGAAGCCGGGTGCATAGGTGTCTTTTGGTGTCGGGTTTCGTCGTCGATTCCAATGGGGAGCTGCGAAGAATTGCTACAGGCGACCAGAGGAAAAGTGTCCGGGTGGCTCCAAGGGTGGATCGGAGATGTGAAGAAACTGAAAGCAGAGGGAACAGAGTCTGGGTCACTATCCAGTGACCAGGATGGCGAGGAAAATATGCCAGCCGATGTTGGATGTTTTCAGGTGAAAGAGGTGAAGCTTGACTCTTCAGCCACGAGGACCAGGAGGTGTCGATGATGACCAGGACCTGGATTCGAGCTGTCCCACACAGGATGTCGAATGCTGCAGCGTCTGTATCCAGATTGGACCCAACAAGCCTTGGCAATTGCAACCCAGGCAAGATGTCGAGATTCGCTTCACTTCAGACCAGCAAGGTCTGAGGGTCTCCTCCTTTGGAGAGGAGTGAGAGCACATCTGGAGCAACCAGGAAAGCTCAAGGAATCAAAGATGACCCTTTGTGGGGGCTCACTAGCCAACAGTCTAGGAACCTCAAAGGAGCCTTGAGTGGAAATGCACAAAGCTGGCCCACGGAACACTAGTGGAGTGTAGGCCTCTGAGCTTCGGTGCAAAAGGTGCTCGGGGCAGGGGCTTCAAATACCCCAGTGCACAACTTCTGGAAATGCCGGTAAGTAGGTGCAGGTGCAAAAATGCAGGATGTCCAGGAGTTACGGTCCCACGTCTCTCGTGTCTGCTACAGGTCTCAGCTTTGCTGGTAGCACAGGTCAGCGTCAGGGATGTCTGGAAGTCTGTGTCCTGTGTCGCAGAGTCTTCGGGATCCGGTGGGAGCACTGGATTGGTTTCGATCACACTTGACAAACAGTCAACAGGCGGTAACCCTTCCCCATTATCATTCGGACTTTACGGAGATTAGGCATGGGGTTCCCCAGGGCGCTGCAATCAGCCCAATAATATTTAACACGTATATGAGCCCCCTGATCTCGATTATTAAGTCCTATGGGGTTAGCTTGGTAAACTATGCTGACGATACACAGCTTATTGTCTCATTGGAGGGAAACCTTGCAGTCTTGCTGGAAAAATTCCACGCCTGTATGTTAGAAACGATGCATTGGCTGAAAAACAACTCTTTACAATTCAACTGTGAAAAAACTGAGATGCTCTGCTGTGCAGCAGGTAAAGTGCCTGTTCCCTCCCTTTGGGTTTTTGGCCCATCGCCACAGAGACACCTTTGCTACCCGTCACGACGGTACGCAATCTTGGGGTCAGTTTTAATGATAAATTGAACCTTGAAACCCACGACAATAAAATTGTGGGAAGCTGTTTTTCGCTCATCAGAGCTCTCCGGAATATCCTGCAGTTACTCCCATACCAGGTACGAGCGCATGTAGTAAGGAGCGTTATTCTGAGTCGTCTTGACTATGGAAAAGCGCTACTGCTGGAAACACCTAGGTACCTGATTGGGAGACTCCAGAGAGTACAGACGGTGGCGGCTAAACTGGCCCGGTCTAGACCACGACGGTCATCCACATCCTTGCCATTGTCGGAGCTGCATTGGCTTCCGATACTCCAGAGGATTAAATTCAAGTCACTGTGCATTGTCTTTAAGGCACTGCACAGGATGGGAACAATACCGCTGCAGTCTAAGTTTAACTGATATAATCCCACACGGAGCCTTCGGTCTTCCGCGACTAATCTGGTGAATATATCCAAGATCAAGAAAGTTAAATCCGGCGGAAGAGCCTTTAGCTATGCAGCAGCACGCCTCTGGAATAGTCTGCCAGTTGAGTTAAGACAGATGCAGTATCTGATGAAGTTTAGGGGCAAAGTCAAAACCTGGATTTTCCCTAGAGTACTGGCCGAGATTAGCAACCAGTGAGCCTGGTATCTGTGGTGATGGAGCATTTGTACCACAGCGCCAGGATGCCCGTTGGGTTACAGTGCGCTTTATAAATCCAAAATACAATATAATACAATGCAGACCGGCAAAGATGCTTTTGTTGCCTGCTTGAACAGGGTGGTCACTCCTTGACCACAAGGGATATTTCTTCCATGTTCCAGTCGATAAGAATGTCGAAGGTCCAAGATATATGTTGCAGAGTTTCGTCCAGGGTAACCTAAAGTCCTAGGGACTGGGCTGTTATGTTATGTTAAAAGGTTCTTATCAAGCGCATGTTCACCAACGGTTTCTTGGCACTAGGGTGGGAAATAATGCAGCATCAGAGAGAAAGCCTAGTCATTATATGCCTGAGAGAACAGCCATGTCTTCAGCCGTTTCCTAAAAAGTGAATAGGAGGTGACCGACCTCAGCTCTGCAGGGAGCGAGTTCCAGAACTGAGGGGCCAAGACAGCAAAATGAGAGCCACCATGTTTTTTACGTTTAAAAGTGGGAGTGACTAATAGGTTTCCAGTGGGAGGATCCTAGGTTATGAGTAGGGACATAGCGAAGAATCTTGGACGAGATAAAAGCTGGGCTGTTGCCATGAAGAACCTTAAAAATCGTGCAACCCATCTTAAACAAGCCACGCTTAGCCACAGGGAGCAATGAACGCTCTTCATCAATGGTCTAACCCGGTGCCATTTTGGTTGGTGGAAGATTAATCTGGCGGCCTGATTCTGGACTAGCTGGAGGCATCTCAGTTGATAAGCCGGGATGCCTACATAAAGTGAATTGGCATAATCCAGTCCCGAACTAACCAATGCCAAGATCACCAAGATCAGAGCATCCCGGGACAAGAATCTACCGATCTTCTGATTCTACGCAATTGGAAGAACCCAGCAGAAACCACGCACTAATCTGAGCCTTCATCGATAGGTCATTGCTAACCACAATACCCAAACTCTTGGCTGAGCTGACAGGAAGAGGAGGATTGCCCAAGGTAGAATGCCAAAAGTTGGAGTTCCAAGGATTAGCGAGTCCTCCAGTGAGGATAAGCTCGGTTTTATCAGGGTTGAGGTTCAGTAGATTTTTATTCATCCACTCACTGATAAAGGTCATTGTGTCTTGAAAATGGGACACAGAAGATGGAAGGAGATCAATGTCAAAGACCAGTTGAAGGTCATCAACATAATTATAGGGCCCAACTTTCCTTTCCCGCAAAGAAGAAATTAGAGGGAGGAGATACAAATTAAAAAGGAGTAGGGAGAGGGAGGAACCCTGAGGAACCCCACAGGTCAGTTCCATTTTCTTCGAGGAGAAGTTGTCAAGGCATACTGAGATCATCCATAACTGTCAGGATAACTGACTCTGTAGAATGAAATGGGCTAAACCCACCCTGGTGGCAGTCCAAGATATTGGACTGTTCAACAAAGGTGCTTAGTTGGATTGAGACATGCGCTTCAAGAACCTTTGCCAGGTAAGGTAATAATGAAATTGGCCGGTAATTACCAAGAATGGCTGGGTCAGCACCTGGCATTTTTAGGATGGGAATAATTTCTGCAGTTTTAAAGAGGTCGGGGACTATGCCTGACTTGATTGATGTATTAAGAAGGGATGGGGGGAATCTGAGCATTTAGAGAAAACTTCCTGAAAAACGTGAGGGGGACAACAATCAGTTGGATATCCAGAGACGACTTTTTTTAGTAGGCCTAGAAAGGTCTCCTGAGAAATAGTGGGAATCATAGTCAGCTGAGGCGACGATCCACAGAGGTTAGAGGCGCATGCAAAGGTAGCAGAGGTAGGGATACTAGCCTTAATGGCAGTGATTTTTTCTATAAAATAGGAATTGAGGGAATTACAAAGGATCTGTGAGGGAATAGGTTTTGCCATAATTCTATCAGGTTTAGAAAGCTCATTTACTATTGCAAAGATATCTTTTGACTTGTTGGCTGAGTTGAGGACTTTATTGGAGAAATAATCAGATTTGGTTTGAAGAATAGAGTTTTTATATTCTTTCATCAAGTTGGTATAAGTGATCTTAACTTCTACATAATAGTGATGTCTCCATCTACGTGCTGCCTGTCTCAGTGCCAACTTCTTAATCTTAAGTTCATCAGAGAACCACCGCTGTGCATCGTGGGGTATGAGAATCTTAGTGCGCTTAAGGGGGGCGGCGCAGTCGCAAGCGGACTCAAGCCAGGCCTTGAAGTTGGTTGTCGGTATTTGAACCGATTCCGATACCTCTGGGGCCGTCGTGGTTAAAAGAGAGCAGAGATGATCAACATTAGCTCTTCTCCGGTTTCTAGACTTATAGTTCTTTAATAGTTGAGTTTTAGTGGGAGGAATGTCGGAGAGAGTAAAAGAGATAAAATGAGGATCCGACCAAGTGCACGGGTAGACCATAAGGGGCGAAATCATCAGGTTGGCTGTCCAAACTTGATCTAATGTGTGCCCCTTTATGTGGGTGGGTTCATGCACACATGTTGGGTGCAATTCATACCAGACAGAAGGTCTGACAGTTCATTTGAGCTGGCACTCTCCTGTTCATCAAGGGGCCAATAATTAAAATCACCAATGATAAGAAATAGGGCGTGGGCAATGGCTAAGTGGGAAATCATTTCACCCAAAGCCTGAGATCCAATTTTGTAAACATGTTTAGCCCCCTGGAAAGCATCTAGAATATCAGAAAAGAGGTGCAAGGAATAGCAATCTTTTATTGTTACCAAATTGAAACCTTTGTAAACTAAGCAAGACCGAAGATCTGAAGAGCCATTTTTAGGTACAAAAATAATAGGCTCCAGAAGGAGATTTAGTTGGCACACTAAGACCATTCACTGGGTTTGCATCAAAATATTCTTGCAATGTATGCCGTTCTAAATAGATAAGGAAAAGTTGCACCCTGAGGGACGCTTGGCCCCAGTAAGTATTTTGATAGTAAAATCAAGCGGTCGATGAAGCGGCAGCTCCTTGGTAGATGATCCTTGGAAAGCATCATGGTACTTGAGGTACATTTCAGAGAATTCAGATAACTGTTCAACCAAATGGGAGGAACTCCTAGGAAGTACTTAAGAACTTTCAGTAGAAGGAAGAGTATCAGAAGTATAATGGAGACACAAACTCTATGCCCATGAATAAGATACGTGCGGACCAGTTTGTCTGGATTGTGTGAAATAACCAGTTTATACCAAAATAATAAAATAATGAGGGGAATAAAGACGGATCTAATGACCATGCTTATAGACTGTAAAACTGAACTCCGCACTGAGCTCTGTCAGGACATTAAATCCTCTATTGACCAATTGAGATCGGACCTGACAAGCCGTCTGACCTGATCACCGCCAAACTACAAGCTGATGGACCTGCTTTTTTAATGCCTCGCAGCAGATCCCTGGAACTTTTTACCGAACTACCTACTCCCTTCCCCTCCCTGCTCCACTCCTATCCTCTTTTCTGATACTAATCTTTGCCCCCACCTGTCCTTGCCCTAATCCCCACCCTGTTTACCTGTGAATTTCCTGCGTCATTTGAGAGCTGGCTATTTTGTCTGATGCCCGATGGAGCTACCTGGTTTAGCTATAGGGGAGACAGGTCGGGGATTCCCTCCTTGGACGTCACCTACCCAGTCGGTCTTTAGCCAGACTTCCTTTCGTCTCTCCTGTCGTCTCTTCCCGCTTCCCCCCTCTATTTATATCTCTACTTCTCCCCTCTCTCAATGTATTGTGACCAAACTTTTTGTCTGATGCCCGATGGAGCTACCTGGTTTAGCTATAGGGGAGATGGGCCATGGATTCCCTCCTTGGTCGTCACCTACCCAGTCGGCCTTTAGACAGATTTCATTTTGTCTCTCCTTGTTGTCTCTTCCCATATCCTCCCTTTATCACCTTCCCTGTCCCCTCCCCTCTACGCTCCATTTATTTTGCCCTCCATGTTATTTAATGTTTCTCATTGAGACCTAGCTATTTGGCCAAAGCCCGGTGGAGCTACGTGATTGCTATAGAGGAGATGGGTTTTGGGATTTCCACCTCGACCGTCACCTACCCAGCCAGTCTCTGGACAGACTTTCCTTCGTCTTTCTGCCGTATCTCCCTACCATCCTGTTTTTATGCGATCCTCTTCCCTCGACACTTGAGATCGAACTACTTTGTCTGTTTCCCAATGGAGCTACCTGGTTTAGCTATAGGGGAGATGGACCGTGGATTCCCTCCTTGGTCGTCACCTACCCAGTCGGTCTTTAGACAGACTTCCTCTCGTCTCTACGGTTGTCCCTTCCCTTATCCTTATGTTCTCACCTCACCTACCCCCCACTTCCTTTCTCTCTCCTCTCTTAATGTATTGCTGATTGTCTGATGTAAAGATTCAAGATTCAAAAGATTTTTATTTGCTTTGGTACTCAACTGAGGACCACAAACTTAATAAAACAAGTTACAGAAGGTAAATCATTAGAAGTTAATACAGTATTAAAAAAGACTTTAAAAATTTATAGAAATTATAGCAGACCCATTCACTGGGTGGATGTTTACCTACTATTATCAGATTATTTACTGTTGTAATTTTACATTTCCGATATATCGGGTCAAGGTATCTTGCTCGTGCTTTTACTATATTTGGATGGGGACAAACGAATAATATATGTTCAATGTCCTGATCACCACCTTGACAGAATTTACATATCGGGGAACCTGCTGGTGTCCATTTGGAGGGAAAGGTAGAAACAGGTAAAATACCTAAACGCAGCATTATAATAGCCCTTCTAGCTCCGTGCGTAAGGCAAAATCCCAGATATGGCCGCATTTGCTTATATTCCAATGACTCAGTAAAGAGTTTGTATGTGGGTAACTTACAGCAATATGCAAGATCAAGGTCAAAACTCAGTCTTGGTGTGAAGCATTTTAGGAAGAGTTTCAGTTGAGTATTTGACCAGGTAAGCAAAATGTCTTTGGTAAGATTAGCGATTTTAAATGCAACCGACATATTCCTGGTAAAATTAAGGTTTAAGGTTTCTAATTCAAATATCTCAGTCTTTAACAAGAATCGCAATGTTCCTTCTTTAGCATGCAGTAGGTTGTAAGCCCATCTGATGACATTGGCCACTGCTATAGCATAGGTGCTTGTAAGTGATAATTCCAATCTGAGTGCCTGTACTGGTGTAGATCTTGAAACTTTTAGTATTTTTTTCAGAATTTTTCCTTCGGTTATGTCCATAAAGGACCATTGCTTAGTTGGTATGTGTTCAGTAGCATAGGATAAAACCGGGGGGGGTTTTGCTCTGAACACTTGTAGTAATGAAGAGAAGTGCCTATTTCCGGTGGCATTGTACAATCTGGAGATGGCCCCGGCATGTAATTCTGCTTTTTTCTTAAGATTATTTATTTGCTTTGAGTTTTGCAAGTTCTTTGTGAAAATCCTGCCGAGGTAAGTGTATTCTTCTACTTCCTCTACTCTGATCCCCTCAAGTTACCAACAGTATTTGACATTTTTCTTCTTCTTACCGGTAAAAGCTACCACTTTGGTTTTTGATAGGTTTGGGACTAAATAATGTTCCTTGGAATAGTTGTTTAAGGAATCCAATAATTTTTGAAGACCAAAAGGTGTAAGGTCCAACATCACTATATCATCTGCATATAGTAGGGCGTGAATGCCTTGAAAAGCAATCTTTGGTGGCAAACTGGAGCATTGTTGCAGATGATACGGTAAATCGCTCAAGTATAATGAAAATAAGATAGGTGCGAGAAGGCACCCTTGTTTAAGACCATTAAAAGTTTTGATCTGTTTGGTCAATCCTTTATCGCTCCCCATTTGTACCTGGGACCAAGTGTTAGTATGGAGCGCAATTATGATCTGCAATAAATTTTCGGCAATCCCTAGTTTCCTCAATTTTTTCCATAGTGTAGGTCTATCTACGCGATCAAACGCTGTAGAATAGTCGATGAACGCAGCATACACTGTTTGAGATTTCTGCCCAATGTATTTATCTAAAATAGTCTGGAGAGTGGATATATTATCTGTGACTGAATGATTGGGACGAAAGCCAGCTTGGTACTTAGGTATTAGACCCTGCGAGAAGGCCCAGTCCTTCAATCTGTCCAAGATCTCCGCAGCGAAGATTTTTCCAGTTGCATCCATTAACGCTATTTGGCGGTAATTGCCAGCAACATTTTGGCTCCCCTTTTTATATATTGGAATAATAATACTCCCCTGCCATGATTTAGGTAATCTCTCAGTACTAAAGATATAATTAAAAAGTGTTGATAGTATCTGACTCCATTCTTTAGGATGTGACTGTAAAACCTTAATGGGTATTTGATCAGGACCTGACGCTGCAATTCTTCTTGCTTTTCTAATGTGTATTTCTATAGAAAATGCTGTAGTTTTTTCTATCGAATTAGGTTTGTTTTCCGACATAATTTCAATATCACTTCTGTCCGATTCGTTGACATTTTCTTTGTATAGCTCAGTTAGATATATTTCCCATTCTTTTGGTGGAACTGGTATAGCATACAGTTTCTTTTTTGTACCAGTCATTTTGGCAATCAGAGACCAATATTTTCTTTGGTTGTATTTTTTCGCCGCCTCTTGAATATCCACCCAATTTTTATCTTGCAGCATACTTTTTTGACTGTTCTTCTTTCTTCTTAATTGGTTTTTTAGTTTGTTTATTTCTTGCTGGATTACATGTGAGAAATTTAGGTGTTGCCCTCGAATGAGTTTATTGAGCTTCCTTCTGATTATACTTTTGTTGGACGTCTTATAATTTCTCTTTTTTTCTTGTTTTATCCGACTTAGGACTGCTTTTTTAAGAGTGTTGATGATACATTCAAAATTTGTTATTTGATCTTCGGAATGTATACTGGATAGAAGTTGATTTTGTGAGATTAATTCGTTAATATGGTCAAAAGTCGCTGAATTCCAAAAGATCCGTCTCTGTTTGTTGTCAATTTCAATATTGCTTTTATGGAACATAATTCGGTTTGACGAGGAGGACTTTACCGACCAACCAGTTTTTAGATGTATAAGGGCATGGTCGCTGTCGTCTGTAAAGTCAATGTTCAAGTGTAGAATTGTATCTATTAGCTCCATACCACAAATTAAATAGTCAATTATCGATAGAGATCCATTCCCTCGTCTTGTAAAAGACGCTGGTCTATCACCATCCACATTACCATTCAAGATAGTCCCATTTAAATTTGGTAAACATGATAGTAACAATTTTCCTCTTTTATCAGAAACTTTCCCTTTGGGGAATATTGGGATAGATAATTCCAGCGATTCCTCTTCATATAATTTTGCCCATTTTCCGATCTCAGCATTAGAAATTTTTGCATTCAGGTCACCCATAATTAAATATGATATATTCGCTCGATCTTCAATTATTTGTGCGATTGCATCCATGGTTTCTACCAGGGTGATGTCCTGGTTGGTGCCTGGAGGAATGTACACGTTAAAAAGTAAAAAGGCCTTTTTTTGGTCAGGGTTATTAGACTTTATTGAGATCTTGATGCATTGGAAGTTGTCTGAATTAGACTCAATAACTGCTTGGGACCATGATTGCTCCTCGCTCAATAGAATTGCAAGTCCGCCCTTAGCATGGCCTCTGTTCGTTGCTATAGCCGGAGTATCATAGACATAGTAGCCCGTCTGAACAAAAGATTTTATTGCCCAGGTTTCCTGTACAGCTAAGATATCAGGATAGTTATTTAGTGCTTCATTCATTTTGTTGTTTGTCTTTCCGGCTATATTCCATGATGTGATCTTTAGACCATTGTTAAACATTGTATTGTTGTTGGTAATCTAATTTGTTACTGTTTATGGTCTCCGAGACCCAGGCCCAAGACTTTAGGTTTTTTGTGACCACATTTTCTTCTTGATCTTGGTTCCACACTTTCCTTTCTCCTTTATTAACCTGAATTTTCAAGGTTTCCTTCCTTGTACGAGTTACTCCTGGATCAGCAAAATTAGAGTCATTGGAATACCAGTTATTAATTGGGATATTCAGGTGAGTTCCTAAAAGGCCTATACTTTTGTTTTTGATTTTGGTATTCTTAGGTGGGGATCTTTCGATGACATCGTACCCACTTTTATGGAGTGTTTCTTGTTCCTTTAAGATAATACCAGGAAGAACTGGTGACCAAAAAATTACTTCCGCTATTTTACGATTGTCCTTTATGGGAAAGGTTACCAGATCTATTTCTTTACTAGTTATAGATTGTAAAGAATGTATTTGCTGAAGCAAGTTAATTATCCTTCCTCGGTTTAATGGTAGATTATCAATAGGAAAAAGTTCTTCGAACTGTAGACGATTAGTCATGGTCAATTCACCACCTGTTGACGATTTCTTATTTTTCTCAGTTGTTTCCTTATTTGTTTGACCTACTCTATCAATTACTTTGGGAGGTATGTATTCAATTGCTTTGGGGTTTAATAAGGTTATTAATGGTGTATTTATTGTATCATTAGTTGCCTCAGCCGAGGAATGATCGAATATTAATTTATCATTTTGACCCTCTTTACTGTCATGGGGGGAAATTGCATTTTTGAATTTGAGCTTTCGGGATTTCTTTTGGTTTATTCTTCTTAATGGCTTCTTATTTCAGTTTTTTCCCTTTATTCCTTTTTTATGTTTTGTTTGGGGAATTATGTCAACGCCAACTTCATCAAGTGAATGTTTGGTAGAGATTCCGTGTTCTTCTTCTTCAGTTCCATTTTTTTGCGAGTTATGTTTTTTGGCAGCCGAAAAAATGGGGAACTCTTTACCTATAGATGATGGCTCTTCTTTAAAAAGATTCTTCAAGGAATATATTTTCTCATCCTTAATCTTTTTCCGTATCATCTTATTAGATTGATCTAGTCCGGTTGTTTGGGTACTAATATCACATTTAAAATGAGATTCAGAGCTTTTTGTATTTTTGGTTGAAGTATAATATTTTTCCTGCTTCGGATCAATTATCTGTTTGTTATTTATTGCATCAGAGAGTTCTTTTTTCCTCTTTTCTTCTACCAGAAATTTTAATATTCCAATTTGAACATCTAAAGTTTGATCGGAATTTTCCAGAATATTACCTAAAAAGGAGAGTACCGATTCCAATATTTCTTGTAAAGTATAAAGAGCCTTTGAAATTGGTGTCACAGTGTTAGATGAATTTATTTCATTAGGAAGAAATGGATCCAATGAAGTATTCTGATCTATTTTATGTTCTAGAGATTGATCCTGTGGTCTGATGAATGAATTGTCTAGACTTAACTGAAGATTTGAGATATTTTCCATCAGCTTTATATCATTTTGAGAAAGGTCCTCAGTACCAGAGAGGCTGCCTAATCGTTTTATAGGTGTTAAAGATGTTATATGTGAGGAATCATGAATCGGAGTTTGTGATTCTTGTGTTGAGAATAGAGGCTTCTGGTTAAATTCGAAATCCGAAGCATTTGAGGGTTGAGTGGTTTGTGATTCTAAAATGGGCAGCTCTGTAGCATCATTTGGTGTTGTTATTTTAATTTTTAGTGGGATTTTTTCAACGTGTGAAGGAGTTTTCTTTTTTGGTGATAAAGCTAAAAAATAGTTACTGATTGCAGGTGTTCCAGTTATCTGACCTTGTTTTATTGAATTGTCAGAAGATTTTCTAATTGCTTCCTCGGTGCCCATTCTCTTCATAAATATTGTGCGCGATCTAAGTTTTTTATAGGCCATAAAATAAGCGTTCAAGGAGTCAGGGGTGTGGAAATTTTTTAATAATCTACTTGTCCATGGGACAAAATGCAACTTATATCTACATGTCCTGTAAGACAATCTACTTGTCCCATCTGTTCCCAAATCAATAATGTGGGATGACAAAGAACCATTAATGGATTTTTGTTTTAATAAAACTGACCAGTGATATCAATGATTTACAAAAATGTTGAAGGAAAACTTGACTTTATTGCTGAGAAAAGCGATATTCTCCTTAAGTACTGAAACAAAACAATAAACGATCTTCAATAAACCAATCAAATGACACTTGTTAAAGCCCACAGCTGGTATGAAGGTAGTGTCCCAGCGATCTAGCAGACAGTAAAGGAAGGCCAAAGTAATAAAAAATGTAACTGAGTCACATAGCCAAGTTTTAAGTTGCCTTTTGAAGGCTGGCAGTCAATTAACCGTAACTGAATAGGAAGAATGTCAATAATTTTGCAGTGCGTACAGTAAAGGGGTTACCTCCACAATGAGACTTCAGAAATTTTGGAATCAGCAGGAGTTGACTATTGTTGGATCTAAGTGCCCTCTTTTGAGTATACAGAGACAGTCAATTCAGGAGATAACATGGTCCCTCACCATGATAAGTGCTGGAAGCAAATGTTAGAGTTTTGAAGTTGATACACTATACCACTGGAAGCCAGTGCAGATGTCTCAAATATGGAGAGATGTTATGGCACCTCGGCACTCTCCTGATTAGTCGTGCCACTGCATTTTGAATTAGCTGAAGTTGGTGTATCAAAAATGCAGGAAGACCAAGTTTGAGACTGTTAAAGTAGTCCAGATGGGACAAAATTAAAGAATGAACTAACTGTTTTCCTTGTCTCTTCAGAAACCAGATCAAGAAACGTCTTTATAATTTTCATCTTCATAAGGCAGACAGACGAAATATGTTTAATTTGAGACATAAAAGAGAGGGTGGAGTCAAAGATGATGCACACATTTCTAGCAGACGTGGTATGATTAGGACAGGTGGTTGGCAGGCCACCACCAGATAAAAGGTGGCAGGGGCCATTTTGGTAAAAACCAAAACTTTTGATTTGTCAGAATTGTGTTTTAAACAATTTGCATCCATCCAAGTTGTGACTGCTCCAAGACATTCTTTGAAGTTGTGAAAAGCTTCCTCCATATTATCTTGGAAGGATCTTGAATAACTGACTTCAGGTATGGAAGCTTCGATATACTGGTCCAAATCACAAGCTGCAGCATATTTGCACATCCACCCATGTTGGTTGTATGTGGAAATATCTACTGCAGAAACATCATGCTGCCAAAATATTGAAAACCAAAAGATAGAGTCTGGAGTTATGAATAGTAAATCTTTGCTTACCAATTTACCTTCTCCAAATTTTGACGCTCAAAATTTTGTATATAATATTCTGGTAGCACGATATACTTATTCATAATTAAGGTGGAGTACCTCAGTGTTGCAGTAAAAAATTAATGGATGAGAAATGCTGTGCAGTTGGGGAGGTGCTGTCTGTCACAAAACGTCTGGCCTCCTTCCAGCCTAATTAGTTATTCCCCTTTCATCTTGCCATACCGACATACTCACTGCACATACACACAACCCAACTGCAATGACACGCACACCTGGGATAGACAGACACCCACTGCACACTCAAACAACGCCATTGCACAGCCACATAGCTTCACTGCAGATGCATACACTCATACATCACTTAATGGACAGACACACAACCCCATGCAGGATCACACCCCTAGAGACATAGACCCCCCACAGACTTAAGCACACCTCAGATTGATAGACCCAAACACTTCCTATTGATAGTCAGTGCCTAACAGGAAAGGTTTGCATAACACGTGCTTAACTTGGCCCTGACTGGAGCAGAGATACTACCCGCAAACATATCCATGGATTTCCAGAAAAGGCTGAAAGAAGCCACTCATTTTGTGTTCTAATGAAGGACATTCTACAAATGTATGAGAAATACAAATGTATGTTGCAGAAGGGGAAGGGTTCCAAGGAAGTTTTGGATTAGGTGGCAATGATGTCCAGCATAGGTCCACGAGGGCAGGTCCGAATCCATGGCCAGACTTTCAAAATGACCACTGACTATTCAAATTAGTTCCAATGAGATTAAATTGGTATATGTTTATTTTATGTAATAATCCTAAAAATCTAGTATGGGTTTGGCCCTCCTTGGAACATGTTGGACACCCCTAGTCTCTGGCTGTTTGGGATCTATAGTTTGCCAATGCTTATTTCAACTTTGGTTTGCAAATAGCACAGCTTTTCAGGTTGTTAGGCTCAAAGAGTAAAAAAGATTCACTTACACCTACCTTTTCTTGTGAATACATATTTTCTGAGGTGAGAGAAGAGGATGTTTCAGGAGGGTATTTCAGGGTCAGTATGCCCTGGGAAGTTTATGCATACCCACGAAATAATGCATTTGGGAGTATTCACAACTCTTCTCCAGAGCCCATTCTCATCATGGACATGGCCAAATATTTATTTATATGAAAGATCAAACAAAATCTGGGTCCATAGTAAATGTAGGAAGAAAATTCCACCTAATTTGGTAGGATTGTAGGGAAAGGTCTCACTGCTTGCCTTGTGGTTTACTGTCCACAGAGCATTGGGAAAAATGGAGACAGTATTACTGTTGGGAAAACTACATGTATTGACTCGGAAGTATGTTGATTGTCCAATTCAGGGGTTATGTGGCAGTTCTCATTGCTCAAAAGGGGTAGTTTCTGATATGCATTTCTTCACATCTTCATTATTCGGTTCACTCACAATAAAATGTCACTCAAGGTGTCCAACATTTGACAGTAGAACGTACACTGAATCCACGGAACTGTCACACATACGCAATAAAAAATCGTCAGCTAAGAGCACAACCTCAAATAAAAGGCCTTCAAAATGCTGGGCTAATTGTGTCGCTAAAAGAGCCAAAAGCATAACGGTTAAATCTTAAAAAATACTTTGCCATATTAAGGGTCGGGGCAGGATAATTCTTAAATTTCACACATAAAATAACACAACGTCAAATTTAAATACCCTGAAAATATGAAATTGTAATGCCTAAACACAATGAAAATGTGGCAGCGTCTCTCCCGAACACAAGATCACCTTTCAGCACCTAAATGACCAGGCCTATCCCGTCCTGGCGGGCAATCAGGGTCTCTTGGATCTTAGAGCACCATCCAACTCCACTGCCCTCTTTAGCACAGCCTTGGCCGACCGCTCCAACCCTTGCAGTGCCGCCATGGCCAGAACAGGAGAGAATCTGAGCCAAACGGGACCCCGCATGCCAGATGAGATAGCCCTCTCCAGCGCTACCCACGCAGGACTGCTTCAGGGCGCACCAGTAGTTAAATATTTTAAATACAAACTTACTCTCCTGCATGAGCAATATTCACCACACTTTCGATTTGTTTGGACAACTGCACCCAAGGAAAGAGAGAAAACGGACAACCAAACAGATGGAAGAAAGTATTTACCGTGCCTCAGCCCATTTTATATCGCGTTCTTAGTTTAACCCAAAACAAGTTAAAATAACTTTGATATGGAGTTACAATCTTGTATAATTGGGCAATTACTAAACAAAAAAAAATGCAGACACCACGCTCTTAAAGACCCCTCTCCTTGCTCATCCCGGTTTCATTCTCTTTCTACCGCCTCTTTGCTCTACTTCGTGTGCTTGCAGAGCAAAAGTGTCCACGTTTCAGCACTAGCCACGCAGACATTAGCAGCTAGGAAAACACAAAAACGTGTTTTTAGAATGCTACCAACAAGGCAAATAAATTGTACGTTCTGTATTCGGCATCCCGTGCCATCACGCATGCTATGGCATTAGTAAATCATATGACAGAGACAGGTGGAGCAGCTATAGGCAGACCATTGTTCTTGTGCACACTCCTAATACACAAGAGATGCGTGTGTACAGTAGCTACAACCAGTAGTGGAAGAGAAGCTGCGTCTGACAGAACACTACCGGCCCCTCACCGAGATGATAGCTGTGGGTGTGGGGCCGAGCAGGGAAATCGCAGTTTACTTTGATTTAATGTCTAGTTGTCCATCGGACAAAATAGACATTAAATCTTCTTGCCCCTGACAGAAATCAACATGTCTCGGGCGTCGGGCGATATGAATTCCCCACCCCTGAAGGAGTACTGGTTGTTGGTTGAGCAAAGGACCTTATGGTAACATATACCTATTGATTGGAGTTGTAAATGAGATGTAAATGGAGTGGCCCGTCCCGTCCTCAGTCGTCCACGGACGGCCACAGACGGCCCGCCCTTTGCCCGGGCTTCGCCCCGGGCTTCGACCCGCGCGCGTCCCGCGATGCGCGTAACAGGAGTTGTTTAAATAGTGATGTATCTGATTGTGGGGGCGTGGCGCTGGGAGGGGGCGCGGCTCACGCGGGAAGAGGACCAGCTGGAAGGTGTTGTCTGCGGGGCCGGCGCCTCTCTCTCCTCTGCGGCCACAGGTAACTCAAGCAGGTCCAACGACGATTCAGCAGTACAAACGCCTCACAGGCTCCAGGGGAAGGCAAACAGCGTAGAGCAAAGCAAGCAGCTGTAATGACACACACGAGCGGCTCCCGCGAAGCGGGGGCCGCGAGAAGTTATCAAGCTGGTTGGGGGCGTGGCACTGGGAGGGGGCGCGGCTCACGCGGGAAGAGGACCAGCTGGAAGGTGTTGTCTGCTGGTCCTCGCAGTCCCGGGGCCGGCGCCTCTCTCTCCTCTGCGGCCACAGGTAACTCAAGCAGGTCCAACGACAATTCAGCAGTATAAACGCCTCACAGGCTCCAGGGGAAGGCAAACAGCGTAGAGCAAAGCAAGCAGCTGTAATGACACACACGAGTGGCTCCCGCGAAGCGGGGGCCGCGAGAAGTTATCAAGCTGGTTGGGGGTGTGGCACTGGGAGGGGGCGCGGCTCACGCGGGAAGAGGACCAGCTGGAAGGTGTTGTCTGCTGGTCCTCGCAGTCCCGGGGCCGGCGCCTCTCTCTCCTCTGCGGCCACAGGTAACTCAAGCAGGTCCAACGACGATTCAGCAGTATAAACGCCTCACAGGCTCCAGGGGAAGGCAAACAGCGTAGAGCAAAGCAAGCAGCTGTAATGACACACACGAGTGTCTGATGTAATGTTGTTATTGTTGATCTTTTTCTGTTACACTGTTAAACCACATTGTTGAACTTCCTTTCGTCCCTCCTGTCATCTCCTCCCGCATCCACCCTCTATTTATGTCTCTCCTTCTCCCCCTCTCAAAGTATTGAGACAGAACTTTTTTGTCTGATGCCCGATGGAGCTTCCTGGTTTAGCTATAGGTGAGATTCCCTCCTGGGTCCTCACCTACCCAGTCGGTCTTTAGTCGGTCTTTAGACAGACTTTCTTTTCATCTCTCCTTATTGTCTCTTCCCTTATCCTCCCTTTCTCTTTTTTTTTTTAATTTTTTTTATTGAGATACATAGAACATGAGCACATGATCCAGCAGCAAAAAACAAAAAACCTTCTCATCACGTAAAAGTGGAATAGAATCAATGACAAACATCATACCGTGGAACAAATATTTTGGGAGATTCCTCCTTTTCGCACATTTATATAGTTTATACAAAATGACAATACACCATAATAAAGCCATTGTGAAAAAAAAGGAGAAGAGAAATGAGTTAAATACATCGAAATACAGAGCTAAGAAGGAGAAAAAAAAAACCAGAAAGAAGTACAGAAAAATACAGAGAAATACAGTGAGGGGCCCTCCCCAAGTAGTCAACCTTCTGGCATATATGTGCAGACGGAGCCCCAGATTTGCTGTCCTAATGCCCTTTTCCGTCTCCCTTTCAAAACATAGAGATTGTATTCAGTATTATAAGTAAAAAAGGAACCGGGTCCGCCTTGCTTCAAACGAAGGAGGATTGTTTTGTAGCCAGCACGAGGCTATGCACAACCTTAGAACCGCTGTGGCTACAAATATCGTATACACATTATTGCTTGGGGAGACATTTTGAGCACTTCCTGAGTCCAGACCCAAAAGGATCTGCATAAGTGACAGCTGGACAGGAACACCCAATATCTCTGACAAAAACTTATTGACATGCCCGAACAAATTCCTTAGTTTAGCACAGGTGCCAAAGGTTATGGGTAACGTCTGCCTGTTGAACGTTACACCTAAAACATTTCCCCTCTGGGTCGCCACCCCATTTGGATATTTTATCTGGTGTATGATAAAGATAGAATAGAGTTTTGTAATGTTGCATAATAAGATTGGCTGACATAAGTACTTGCCCTGCTAATTCAATTGACCTCTCAAACGGAATACCTTGACAGCCTAATCTGTTTTCCCATTTACTTATGTGTTTCTATATCATTGGGCAGAGCCCCAAGCATTAAATTATAAAGTACCCCTATCCGGGCACCTTTCTTATTCGCCTGGATAAGGGGATTGAAAGACATGGATATATTCATTTTCGATAAATAATCACGAATTTGCAGACACTTGAAAAAATGTGTAGTTGGGAGGTGATATTGCTCCCTCAACTGATTAAAAGATTTTAACCCATCCGCTACAAATAGATCCCCTAACATGATTAAGCCACTCTTTCGCCAGCTCACAACTATACGATCCCAAAAAATACTAGGAGACAGAATCGGGGCAGTCAATGGAGTATATCTGGAGACTTTCTCCGTTATATATAGCTTTTTAATTGTCTTCCAGTCCTTAAAAACAGCAGCAACCACCTTGAATCTGGTGCGTTTATAGTAGTTCCAATCTAAGTTAAGATAAGGCGATTCCTGACTTCTGATCCAAGGAGTAGGGTATATATTGAGGGTTGTAATGCTACATCCACAGGTCCTACCCCTGTAAGCAAGATGTTCATGTGCTGGAGCATGCAAGTATAGTAATATAGAAGAAAATCTGGGACCGCGCAGCCACCAACCGCCCTTGGTAAAACCTTGGTAAAACCATGTATTTTTTTGCGCGCCGTTCCTTTCCGCGAGACCACAAAAATTTCATACAGACCAACTGCAATTTCATAATGTCTGCCAGGAGGATCTCTAATGGTACGCAGCGATAGAAATAGAGAATTTTAGGCAATACCATCATTTTTAGCGTGTTACATCTTCCGACTAACGTTAAATGGAGACATTTAGCCTGGTCCAGTTGTTTACGAGTCCCAGTGAGCAGCTTTTGCCAATTAGAATGTACAGTGGCCGTGGCAGATGCTGTGATCTGTACCCCTAAGTATGTTACTTCTGTGAGGACCCTGCAATCTATAAAAGACTTGATGTTTACACATAGAATCTGCGTCTTAGCAGTATTCAGCTTGTAGCCTGATACCGACCCATATACTGCTGCCAAATGATCGATCTCGGGCATCGCCACTGCGGGCTTAGGAGAAAGTACGGCCACATCATCAGCGTACGCGAGCACGTGATATTGTTGCTGACGTATCATTACTGGCGGGATCCGGGAGCTGTTTTCCAACATCTTTAAAAACTGATCAATGTAAAGGGTGAATAAGAGAGGGGAACACAGGCAGCCTTGCCTTGTCCCCCTTTGTATTAAAACATGTGCTGATTGTAGCCCCATTGAATAAATCCGAGCGGTTGGCTGTTGATATAATGTCTGCACAGATTGTATATACTTTGCCCCAAAACCGCGAGATTTCATCACGTCCCATAGAAAAGCCCATGATACTTGATCAAAAGCTTTATGAGGCTCAGCGGTATTTCCATGCCATTTGCGTAATCAATTAGGGTAATCACCCGGTTGACATGGTCAGTTGTGCCACGTTTAGGGATGAACCCATGCTGATGCACAGAGACCATTGGAGATATCACTCCAGAAAGCCTTGCCGCAAAAATTTTCGAATATATTTTCCCGTCAGTATTTAGTAACGAGATGGGTCGATATGAGGCTGGCTGATCAGCGGGTTTCCCCTTTTTTCTTAAAAACCACAATACTGGCCTCGTCCCATATTTTAGGGTACAACCCTGTCTGAGCGAGCCGTAATATGGCGAGCATATCATGTTTCAGAACCTGCAAAAAGGTTTTGTATATCTCTAACGGAAACTTATCGGGGCCCGCTGCCTTGCCTGCTGGGAGTGCCTTAATAGCCGCCTCAAGTTCAGACATCGATATTGGGGCCTCAAGCTTTAATGCAGTATCGCTATCCAGATCTTGCTCGCAGAATTGCTCAAGTAGAGGGGCGGCCTTACTTCTGTCAAAGTCTTTCCCAGTGTATAATCGAGTGTAGAACTGTCTAAACACTTCGACTATTCCAGTCTCACTCTCTATCACGTGCCCAGCTATATCTTTAATGGTACTAATTCTTTGTGAGGCTTCTCGCGCCCTCAATTTCTGGGCCAAACACCTACCACTGGTATCACCGTACTCATATAAGAGCTGCCGTTTAAAGTTGAAAGTTTTGGCCGCCTCTTTGCTCCAATGGTGGTTTACCTGTGCCTTACACCGGGCGACCACTGCTGCCGAGTCCAGAATATCTCTACACAAGCGTATATCCTGTACTAGCTGTTCCTCTGCCTCGGCTAAATTACTATACAATTGGTGCAGCTGAGCTCGTGCTTGCTTCTGCGCATGTAAGCCATAACTGAGGACCTCCCCTCTAAAGGCGGCTTTAAACGTGTCCCACACTATCCCCATCTCAGCACTGCCCCTGTTATGGTTAAAAAACTCTACTATCCAATCCATCATATCCTCCTTGAATTTTATATCTAGTAGCAATTTACGATCAAAGGTGAATTCCCTCGGTTTACTGACAGGGCTGTTAAATCCAATAGAAAGGACGACAGGGCCGTGGTCTGAAATACCTGTATTTGTGCACCTGAAAGCATAACCTGTGGGGCAGAAAAATAATCAAGATGCACCAGCTTTTCATAGGGTGCTGAAAAGAAGGTATAACCAAGATTACAGCCCCTAAGATGGGACCACGCATCGACCAAACCGTGTGAGATGAGAAATGATCGCAATGATCTATATACCTTTGGTTTCCTACCCACATACAAAAAATCACCATTGTGCCATGATCCCGATTGAAGATTTATATTTAGATCCCCACATACTATTACTGGGGTAGGCCACATTGCTAATTCAACATTGAGATAATCTAGCACGGCTGACTCGTCGAAATTAGAACCATACCGCCACCCACGTAATAGCTCTGATTATTCCTTATTCGATCCTACAGGAGAAAAATGACAATAGAAACAATGTGTCTCTTAACCAGACTGTAGCTTACATTAGCTTACATTAACCAAGTCTGCTTATTGTAAATGTGGTTAGAAAAAAGAAAGTATCTGTTGCAAATTAGTCTTTAAGCAGGCTCAAGATCCGAGCAGCAGATGTCCAAGTACAAAAAAAAAAAAAGAACCCGATAAGAAAAGACTTCTTTTTTAAACCACTCAGTCTGGTTATTTCGCATACTTATAACCACAATGTGTCCATACAAGAGTGAAATTAAACCATTTTTAAGGAAGTCTTTCATTGCTGCAGAGCTTGGATAAAGTCTACTGATGATCCCAAAAAAAAAAGGCAATGATAAGTTTGAAAAGTTCGGGAACAGTTCAGAACAGCTGTAGCCAACTTCACCCCAATTCACCAAACTTGCAATGTCACCGAATTCACAAAAAAAATAGATTATATTTAACCTAGAATGAAAGGCATCACTTATTGACATCTATGAACTTTAAATACTCTTGCGCTTTAATCTCAGATGTGAAATGTTTAGTCTGCCCCTTAAAGATCACTTTCAGCTTCGTCGGATTGAGAAGAAACACTTGTGCTCCTTTCGCTTCAAATGGCGAAATCAGTTGGCGAAATTCCCATCTTTGCCTCACGGTAGCAGGGCAGAAATCCGGACGGACAAAGAATTCACACCCATTGCCTGTGCGTTGTCTGTCAGGGCGTGCAAGATCATATAATGCCTCTCTCAGAACAGAGTTATTAAGGCATATCAAAATTGCTCGCGGCAGAGGTCTTGAACTACCCGCCACATTAGTATCTCCATAATTTTCCGCGGAGAGAAAGGGAATCGATGTGCCCTAACAATCTCATTCTCCCAGTGCCATTCACTTAGCTCAGGGAAAGCTTCTGTGAACACCTCAATGATAAACTTACGGACATCTTTTCCTTCTTTTGATTCAGGTATACCTAAGACCCTTAAGTTATTGCGCCTTGCGCGGTTTTCCAAGTCCATCAATTTCCATTCTACATCTGCAGTAGTTGACTGCAGAGTTTCTGTAGCCGCCTGCTGCTTAACTAACAAGTCGTAAGCACAAGAGATACGCTCCTCCGTCTCAGTTACTCTCGTAGTCAGCTCATTGAGGGTTTTAACCATTCGTCGTATCGTATTTTGGAGCTTCCGGACTGCCCCGTGTGCGATTACTTTCCGCTTTAGTCTCTGCACGGTGTGCCATGATACTTCTATAGATAATGTCCAGGGTGGCCGCATTTCCTCCCTTTCTCACCTCCCCTGCCCCCTCCACTACTTTTCTCTCTCCCCTCTCTCCTCTCCTAATTGTATTGCCTATTTTTTGGGGGGATTTAATGTGTAATTGTTGAACTTTTTCTGTTACATTGTTGATTCTCATGTAAAGCGCTCTGATACCTCTGAGTCTAGCCAGCGCTATATGAGGCACAGGGTCAGACTGATTTGCATATGGCCATGTCTGAACTGGGGTGGCAGAGTGAGCTAAAGAACGGTGATGGATTAAACCCAGATCAGTTGACTGGGGGTGAGTGTTTGTATTGTCAATGCTCCGTCCATCACCACCTTTGGTTTTTCTTTGTTCGCCCTAAGTTGGCAGGGTATGCTCAGACGTGAGTCCCTTGCTCACTTTGCCACTGGAGTCAAGCAAGCCCGGCTGAAGACGGCTATAATGCCAGAAACCGGTCCTGGGAAGCTTGATTCCGGTCCAGGGAAGACATGGCTTGGCAGTTCGGGCTGGACTGTTCCCATGAGGCACAGGGTCAGACTGATTTGCATATGGCCATGTCTGAACTGGGGTGGCGGAGTGAGCTAAAGAACGGTGATGGATTAAACCCAGATCAGTTGACTGGAGGTGAGTGTTTGTATTGTCAACGCTCCGTCCATCACCACCTTTGGTTTTTCTTTGTTCGCCCTAAGTTGGCAGGGTATGCTCAGACGTGAGTCCCTTGCTCACTTTGCCACTGGAGTCAAGCAAGCCCGGCTGAAGACGGCTGTAATGCCAGAAACCGGTCCTGGGAAGCTTGATTCCGGTCCAGGGAAGACATGTCTTGGCAGTTCGGGCTGGACTGTTCCCATGAGGCACAGGGTCAGACTGATTTGCATATGGCCATGTCTGAACTGGGGTGGCGGAGTGAGCTAAAGAACGGTGATGGATTAAACCCAGATCAGTTGACTGGGGGTGGGTGTTTGTATTGTCAACGCTCCGTCCATCACCACCTTTGGTTTTTCTTTGTTCGCCCTAAGTTGGCAGGGTATGCTCAGACATGAGTCCCTTGCTCACTTTACCACTGGAGTCAAGCAAGCCCGGCTGAAGACGGCTGTAATGCCAGAAACCGGTCCTGGGAAGCTTGATTCCGGTCCAAGGAAGACATGGCTTGGCAGTTCGGGCTGGACTGTTCCCATGAGCCACAGGGTCAGACTGATTTGCATATGGCCATGTCTGAACTGGGGTGGCGGAGTGAGCTAAAGAACGGTGATGGATTAAACCCAGATCAGTTGACTGGGGGTGAGTGTTTGTATTGTCAACGCTCCGTCCATCACCACCTTTGGTTTTTCTTTGTTCGCCCTAAGTTGGCAGGGTATGCTCAGACGTGAGTCCCTTGCTCACTTTGCCACTGGAGTCAAGCAAGCCCGGCTGAAGACGGCTGTAATGCCAGAAACCGGTCCTGGGAAGCTTGATTCCGGTCCAGGGAAGACATGGCTTGGCAGTTCGGGCTGGACTGTTCCCAAGAGGCACAGGGTCAGACTGATTTGCATATGGCCATGTCTGAACTGGGGTGGTGGAGTGAGCTAAAGAACGGTGATGGATTAAACCCAGATCAGTTGACTGGGGGTGAGTGTTTGTATTGTCAACGCTCCGTCCATCACCACCTTTGTTTTTTCTTTGTTCGCCCTAAGTTGGCAGGGTATGCTCAGACGTGAGTCCCTTGCTCACTTTGCCACTGGAGTCAAGCAAGCTTGGCTGAAGACGGCTGTAATGCCAGAAACCGGTCCTGGGAAGCTTGATTCCGGTCCAGGGAAGACATGGCTTGGAAGTTTGGGCTGAACTGTTCCCATGAGGCACAGGGTCAGACTGATTTGCATATGGCCATGTCTGAACTGGGGTGGCGGAGTGAGCTAAAGAACAGTGATGGATTAAACCCAGATCAGTTGACTGGGGGTGAGTGTTTGTATTGTCAACGCTCCGTCCATCACCACCTTTGGTTTTTCTTTGTTCGCCCTAAGTTGGCAGGGTATGCTCAGACGTGAGTCCCTTGCTCACTTTGCCCCTGGAGTCAAGCAAGCCCGGCTGAAGACGGCTGTAATGCCAGAAACCGGTCCTGGGAAGCTTGATTCCGGTCCAGGGAAGACATGGCTTGGCTGTTCGGGCTGGACTGTTCCCATGAGGCACAGGGTCAGACTGATTTGCATATGGCCATGTCTGAACTGGGGTGGTGGAGTGAGCTAAAGAAAGGTGATGGATTAAACCCAGATCAGTTGACTGGGGGTGAGTGTTTGTATTGTCAACGCTCCGTCCATCACCACCTTTTGTTTTTCTTTCCCAGAAGTTACACAATGGGACTGGAATTCGGAAATACAGGGGGCACATCGGTTTCCACTTCGGAAGCGGCAGACCTCAGCCTCACCTGACACTAACAATATTTTCCCAAGAGCCATCCTGATATGTTTCAATAACTTTCTCGCTCTTGAGAAAATATTTGATCCGGCTAGGCCAGATAAGAAGCGGATGGAGAAGGGATCCTAATTCTTTGTTCGGTCTGACTTTTGCCCAGCAACAGTCGAGCGGCGCTGGCATCTTCGCCAGCTGATTTCTCTATTTCAGGCAAAGGGAGCCCAGTTTTTCTACTTTTCCCGTCCAAGTTAAAAGTAATTTTTAAAGGCCAAACTAAATACTTCACATCAGAGATACTCGCTAAGGAGTTTCTGGGCTCTATTTAGTTTGAACTGCCTTATTTAATCTAATCTGATTGACTGAATCGGGATAGTATTTTTTTGTTTCAAGTTACAGAGCTTCAAGATGAACTGATTGATGGTTCTATTTTCTCTCTCTAGTTCATTCTCTTTGGGTGATCAGGTCATCCGCAATCTTCTAACGGGGGGGCCTTTGGTTCCAGGGGAACGCGGGTTTTCACCAACCTAACCGTCATAAGGACTACGGTCCTGTTGCTCCACTTCGGGGGTGGGCGGTGAGGGGGGAGTGACTGCTGATTCTGGGGGGGTTGTGGGATGGGGTGTTTTGGTGGCGGGGGCTCAGGAGGCTGTTTTTGTTTCCAGAATCATGTATGTGTTTAGGAAATATGATTCACGCTGTAATGATTGAAATGCTTTGTACACTCAGGCTTAGAGGTTTGAATTTCTGCTTTACTAGTAAACTAGGTTTCAGAGGTTGTTGGTTTTTGCAATTTTTGAATGAGGGGAGATAAGTTACGTTGTGCCACATGGAATATCTTTGGTTTAAATGATGCCAAAAAACGTAGGATTTTCTGTAAGATTCTTCAAATTTTACAGGTTGATTTAATGTGTTTACAGGAGACTCATATCCCGTGGAATAAGCGTGGGTGGTTAAGATTCCCTGGTTATGAGCTAGTTGCTTGCTCTCGTCAGACATCTACAATTAGGGGTGTTGCTATTTTGTTAAAGACAGGGCTTGGGTCTCTTAAAAAAGTGAAAGAAGATCATTTTGGAAGGTGGGTCATTATCGAACTATTGGTAAATAGATGCCCTTTGTCAGTCTGCTCAATCTACGCCTCTAATCTGGACGACCCCCACGTTCTTAGGAGTCTGAATTTGGAATTAGTGGGGTGGCCCCATCCAATGCTATTCTGTGGTGACTTTAATATTAATTTATCTAGTCAAATCAATCTCTTAACTCATCGTGGTTATGTGGGCCGGAAGCCCCGAGTATATAAGGCTCTCCAGATTCTTCTCCTGGAACACGGTCTTATAGAATTATGGCATTACCATCACCAAGATAAGGATGGACACACATTCTATTCTATCCCACACAATAAAATGGTTCGCCTTGATTATGTCTTTTTGTCCGATCAAAGTGCCGGTTCTGCTAGCATCGAGGTTGTTCCTAGGACCATATCTGATCACAACCCTATAATTATCGATCTCTCATGGGATCACCCTACTCAACAAATTAGATCATGGACTTTCGAGAGGAAGCTCCTTATAGATCAGCAATATCAGGGACACATGGCTGCATGGATTCCAGAATTTATCAATATTAATAGGGGGACCGCTTCTGACTGTGTGGTTTGGGATACATTCAAAGCTGCTTTGCGTGGGGAAACTAAAAGTTTTGCATCCCACCGTTGGAAACAAGCACAGCAACAGATCAAAGACCGATTCCTAGCGTTACGACAAGCCGAACTTGAATTGAGTAACAATATTCGGTTTGGTCAAGAGTTATCCCGCAGTCTGAAGGCGGTCGCCATATCAAAGTCTAATTTGCTCGAACCACTTTATCAAGACCTAACAGCCAAATATGTTCAATTTCGAACTTTAATGTACGAATTTGGGGAAAATTCAGGAAAGGTTCTTGCAAAGAGACTACAACAGAGGGCTATGGCTAATCGAATTGTCCGAGTTACGGATCAACAGGGCTGTTTGCAGGAGACCCCTAGTGGTGTTTTGGATGTTTTTGTGAGCTTTTATTCCAAATTATATACAGAAGATCCTAATATCGTTCAAAATCATTCTGACCTGGATGAGTTTTTCAGGCCTTAGACACCTTGAAGCTAACAACGGAACAGAATGAAGCTCTTTCTGCTCCTATTAGCTGGGAGGAGGTAGAAATCTCTATTAAATCTCTGTCTAATGGTAAAGCTGCTGGCTCTGATCTTATCTATCTCGAGTTTTATAAGACCTTTTTGCCACTGCTCAGACAAGAAATGCTAGCTGTTTTTAGGGCCACTCAAGCCGGAGTCATCCCTGATTCTTGGCGATGGGCCACTATTGTCTTGTTCAAGGCAAGGACGAGTTGAATCCCTCCTCATATCGACCGATTGCACTAATCAACACCGACAGCAAAATTTATTCTAGAATTCTAGCTTTCAGATTAGCCCAAATTATAGTCCCTCTTGGTTTCAATCCATCAGCATGGGTTTATTCCCGGCAGGGTCACAACGGATCATATCCGGCGTGTCATTGCGCTGCTTGATTGGGCTCAGGCCACGGGTTCCCCCATCGGGGTGATCCTGTTGGACGCCGAGAAGGCGTTCAACTGGGTCTCCTGGGGGTTCCTCTGGGCTGTAATGCGTTGGAAGGGATTTACTGCTGAGTTTATCCAGGCCCTTCAGGCGCTTTATTTGGCTCCAACTTCTGCAATTCGTATTTCAGGGAAAGAATCTGGCTATTTTTCCATTAGTAGGGGAACTAGACACGGTTGCCCCTGTTCCCCCCTCCTATAAGCCCTGTTCATAGATCCTTTCTTGAACATGATTGAAAAATGTCAGGGCATCTCTCCAGTCAGGGTTCGGGGGGTGGACTATAAGGCATTGGCATATGCCGATGATATTGTTGTATTAACGGACAGCGTCGGTCCCTCTTTCATAGCGTTAGAGAACCTCGCGGGACAATTTGGTGCTATATCTGGGTATGAGTTGAATATCGCAAAGACCCAAGTTATTCAGTCCTCAGTTATGCCCTCCTCGCAGGTTCTTATAGCTAAAGAGGCTATGTACCTGGGGGTCCAAATTTCTTCTGAGGTCGATCAGATTCCCGATTTAAATTACTCCCCTATAATCGATTCACTCCATATTAAATTTGAGAGAATGGACCACCTACACCTCTCTCTGTATGGACGTTGTAACATCTTGAAAATGCTTGCCCTCCCAAAATTTCTATATCTCTTCAGGTCCATTCCACTCTTAATTCCTCAGTCAACATTAGTAAGAGCTGAAAGAATATGTCAACGGTTTCTCTGGGGATACCGCAGGCCAAGAAGGGCTGCGAAGTGGACCTATCTCCCCCGGGAGCGAGGTGGCTGGTCAGTCCCTAACTTGCTATATTATTATTGGGCTGCTCTGGCTCAGCATTTTGCCCTCCCCTTGCTCGGTGACACGTTGATATTCCTCTCTGTATGTCTCCATCTATTTATGAAATAGCACTTGGCGATGCTGCTAAGGGAGTATTAACGCGTGTATTGGAACCAAGCTACTTTAAAAAAAACAAATTTAAGATCTGTTGGGCCTTATTCTCCGTTTGGCAGAAAATCCACTCTCGCTTGGCTATTTCAAAACTTAATCATTATACCCTATTTAATGCTTCTGGTCTGTTGCCCCAATATTTTATGATGATATAATGATTAAATGGAGCTCTTTAGGCCTAAAGGCAATTGGTGACCTAGTTCAGGATGACCAGTTGGCTTATTTTTCTTTTTTGACGGACAAATTTCATTTGCAATCCAATTACTTTTTTAAATACCTACAGGTTAGAAGTTTTCTTGACAAAAATTTCTCCAAAAATCCTAAAGTATATGCTAAGATTACTTTAATTGACTTCATTAGGAAGGAATCTAGAATAAGTGCCCTCTATCAAAGCCTTCTGTCTGAACTTCCGGACGATCTAGTTGCCCAGAATGTTAAGTGGGCCGGTAAATTTGGGGCCTCAATAATAGATTTGAAATTCCCACTCGAATTAGCCAGATCTGTCCTAGTTTCTGGTACGTTGCGCACTCAAAGCTATATGGCTGTGTTTAATCTGTACCATACCCCTGCTAAAATAGCTAGCTGGGGGGCTGCTAGAGGGACCAGTGGGGTTTCCTGCTCTAGATGTAAATTGTTTTCTGCTGATGCGATACACATGTTTTATTCATGCCGCAATTTAAGTTCTTTTTTAAACAAAATCGAAGTCTTTCTTAATCAGTTACTTCAGATTCCGGTCAAGATTTCAGCGGAGTTAATAATAACGGGGTATGAATATTCAACTGCTTTCCAAAGAACAAAGCATACTTCAGCGTTTTTGTTTATCGCAATGGCTATGATTAGATTATATATAAAATCACAATGGTTAAATCCAGAGGCCCCCACTTTCATCCACTGGAAAGCTAGGATGCTTGCATGGTACAAACTAGAGTCATCTGTGCAGTTTTTGAGGGGGAGGAGAAGAACTGGGCCCCTTTCGAGGATTGGTTTTCTCATTAATGTTTTTCTTCTACACTTAACGGCCTTTTTTTTCTCTCCCTGTTACCCATTGATTTGTCCATTTAACCTGTTGTGTACATATTCTTCTTTTTTTTGTTCTGATCTATGTTTAATAATATTGCTTTTTAATGTGTACTCCTAAACCTTATACTTTGTTGTATTGTTTCCTGATGCTCTCTTATTTTTCTTTTTGAAAATTATAAATAAAGTAAAAAAAAAAAAAAAGGATCACTTCTCTTTCCTGCTCAGTCACAGAGGCGGGGTAGGCTCCCGCCCTCCTGCAGAGGCACAGCTCCGCCCCAGACCAGGCAACCTCTTCATGTCTTCCTGGCCACGGCGGTGCCTTGCGGCGGCTTCTTCTCTTCTTGCGGCGAAGTGCGTGGTGAGCTCCGGGCACCACATAAACACAACAGCGGGGTGGGCACCCGCTTAGGAAGGCAAGAAACAGTGGGGTGGGCTCCCACTGGAGAATCCCAAAACACGGGCTGGGCACCCGCTTCGGTATAAAGGCACCCAAAAATGCGGAATGGGCTCCCGCTTCTGCAGGAAGTGGGTGGGCACACGCTCCTCACGCAATGCGGGGGAATCCCCATGTCAGGATTCCTTCGGTAACGATTGCAGCTCCACGCTGCAAAGCCCACGTGCTTCCCAGTGGAGCATAAAGCGCTTTCTTCATCACACGCTGGGGGCAGAGTCTCTTTTCCAGTTTGAGGAGCTCAGGCAGGCCAGCACACCAGGGCTCTTCAGCAGGCCAGCAGCTTCACTTCCATGAGTTGGGAGCCCCCGATGGCGGATCCTCCTTGGCCAAGCAGTTCCTGAAGTAAGTCCCATGCTCTCCACACCACTGGAGTCAAGCTATCCAGGCTAATGATGGCTGATAGCCAGAAACCGGTCCTTGGATGCTTGACTCCGGCCCAGGAAAGACATGTCTTGGCAGTTCAGGCTGGACTGTTCCCATGAGGCACAGGGTCAAGGCTGATTTGCGTATGGCCATGTCTGACCTGGGGTGGTGTGGAGTGCAAAAAAACGATGGCTTTAGGCCCAGATCTCTGTAATGGGGTGAATGTATGACAATGTTCTGCATTCTGTCCATCACCTGTTGTTTTTGCCTCAAGTAAGCAAACAGCACAACCTTTTTCATGGGGTCACAGCCCCTACCTTTATACCACATTTTCCTTTGTCTGCAGAGCACAGGTCTTGGGGGGACCAGCTAGAACTGGTTCTGCAGCTCTCTTTTTACAGTGTTTACACCCTTCTTTGGGAGACGGGGGCTCGACCATCAGACACACCATTCGCATTCGCTAGGGCAGGCACAATCCTATTCAGGGGCCAGGGGCTTCTCCTCCCACCACTCCAAATGCAGATGCCCCATTCAGCCTAGCGCTGACTCACCCTGCCCCTCCTGAAGCCACACACACCTCACCAGCCCCTGTCAATAAAAAGCCAGACACAGAAATGCCAACTTCTAAAAGTGGAAATTCTAAAATAGTTATAATAAATCTGTGCACACCATTGCGTAGCATTTATTAACACTATTTCAAACATACCAAACTTGACCACGCTGTGCCTCTCATTTCAGGAATTACCACTGAAACACGCATCAGGGAATCCCCAATGAATTCCTTTGGGAGGGCATCCCTGAAGTAGTGAGAAACCAAAATGGCTGTTTGTCACTACCAGGACATGTCACACACTTAAGGTATATGTCCTATCTTTTACCTACAATGCACCCTGCCCATATGGCTAGCTAGGGCCTATCTTAGCAGTGACTGACATGCAGTAAAAGGTGGGTCCCAGACATGGCACACACTTTAGGTGCCACGTCAAAGCGGCAATAGCACTGCGCGCACATGCCCACAATGGCAGAGACTTGAGATGGGTTTGAAAGGCTACTTTGGTGGGTGACGCAATCAGTGCTGCAAGCCCATCAGTAGCATTTAATTTACCATCCCTGGGTATATGAGATATGGCTTTACAAGGGACTGAGAGATAAATTAAAAAGGCCAACCAGGTGTAGACCAATCTTACCATATTTATCACAGTGAGCACACGCACTTTACACTGGACAGCAGTGCTAAAGTGCTCAGAGTCCTAAAACCACTAACACTATGTCAGAAAAAGGCTAGGAAAAAAGCAAAATGATTAGGGATGACCCTGCAAAAAGGGCCAAGTCCAACAGCCACCTTGGGTATGACACAGGTGAAACAAATGTTCAAGTCTGCAATTTCAGACTGGAAGAGCAGTTATAAACTGCTAGCCTGACTTTGTCAGTTAAACCAATGGCAAAGCCAAACCTCCTACTGCAATATGCCACCCCTATGGGAGGCTACCAAGCCCTAAGGCAGGGAGCAGCATTGGTTATGGGTAGAACATGTATTTTACATGTTCTTTCAAGTGTGGCTTTTACTATGGAAAGACTCGGTCACTACATTTGTGAGTACAGGGTTACATGCTGACCCCTCAGCTATGCTAACTCCAGAAGGGTACACACAAAGTTGATACTCCAAGGTATGACACAACTCGCTACATTAATATCGACTTTGTTCTCAATTTGAAATTAATGTAACAAGCTGCAGTATACAACTTTTACAAGTTTGTTACTTTGTTGCCTTCAATTTTCTGTGCGAAATAACAGTCACACAAAGATCTTGCGCCAACACTGAGAGATGCGCTACCGACATCCATGGAAGTATTCAATAGGGGCCTGCACTGGAGAGATGTTTTATCTCCCTACTGCAGGAAGCCACACAGGTGTTGGTCAAAGAGTTGAACTTCAAAGCTGAAGCCGCCTTTTAAGAGGAAATGAGGAACACTAGGGAGGGGTGAAGCCCCAATGTTTAGGCAGACACTCTGGCACCTGGGAGGAAGAGGGGAAGCCTGTTGTCAAACCTGTTTTCCAGAGGCAAGTAACCCATTTGGTAACCACACCTCTGGGTTGGGTGAGGGAGCTGTGAATGCCAAGAAAGGGGTTCTGCCATGTTGGGAGCGGGCATAATGGTGACTCCTGGGATAGCCAGATGGAAAACGTCCCAGTTAGGGGACATCAGGTGGGAGGGAACATGGTAGCCCAGTCAGCTACTAATCTTATCTATCCTGCGGGCATTTTATGAGCATAAATAAGGCACTCCTGGCTCCCAGAACTCAGATCCAGACTGGACTGGAAGAGCCACCCAAGAAAGGCGACCCTGCCCCACTTTGAAACAAGTGAAGAGAGGCTGCACTGGCGTGAAAGGCACCTACTAAACCTGTTGGTTAGCAAAGAAGAGGGACTTTACCTTCTGTGTCCTACTCTTGGAAAAACAGTCACTGGAGCTCACCCAAAGCAAAGAGACTCCAAGGGTCAGTTGGCTGACCCCTGCTCACAGCACAGGGCCACAACAGCTGAAAAGCCTCTTTGGACAAGTTGGTAGCCCAGAATTTCCCGACCACCGCCAGCTGCCTCCGTACAGCACCGGAACCAGGATCAGATGCTCAAAGTTGCATCTGGGTTTGCTGAGCCCAAGAGAGTCATTGAAGTGCGGCTTGGTCATCCAAAAGCCGGGTTGTTACCCAGGAAAATATTTGACTGTGACTGCTAAATCGGGCGACTGGTGGCCCAGTAGTGACTGAACCTCTATGAGCACCAGGAGGACTTGGAGGAATGTTGAACCTGTGACCAGGGACACCTCAACCCCTTTTGTGGATCATGGAGTAGGTGTAGAAATGTTCCCATTGACCACACCACATCCACAGCATCCTTGAGCATCTTCAACAACCTTCAGCCCTTTAGTCAGGACCACTTTCATAGGTAACAAACTACTGCAATGTATAAAGGTGCCTGGTACTCACTAAGGACTGCTTCACCTGCAAAGTTACCTGATTCTGAGGTTCTTGCTGGTCTCCCTGACCGCCTCCCTACTGGAGTCAATTTCCTAAAATTACCCTAAGAGATCGCAACACAACTAGCCCAACAATTTAGTGAAAACTTTTCTGTAAAATGTGTTGAATTTGGCAATGCTTATTTGGGGGTTGAGTGAAAAGCTTTGATTTACTACACCTTGTAAATTCTATAATTACAGAATCTTCCAGTGGACCTTTTTCATTGTGGTGTCTAAAAATATTTAAAAATATAGTCTACTTTTGTAAATTGGTGCAGATTTCATGAGTGTCTCATTGATTTCTTCTTCAGTTGTTTTGGTGCTGTTTAAATGCTTTGCTTGTGATCCTTTGTGTAAGCCACAGCAACCCAGGGTTGGGCTACAGGGTTTAACAAACAAAAGCTGCTGGTTCTAAAAGGATTGGTAATTGTATTACAAGGTGAGATCACACATCGACCATATAATGCACCCCATTTCCCCACACCATCTTAATGTATAAAAGCTGTAAAACTAAAAATAATTCTACAGAGCACACCGCAGTAAATGAACAAATGAGGAGGTTTATTTTTGTCATAGAAATTATTGTTTGTGTTCTAGAAGACTAAAATGAGGATATATGTTCTATAAATTATCATATATCTTTTTTATAAATTTCGTAAAAAGTCTGCCTTGCTGTGTGAAACGTACATATAGCACCAACACCAACCTGTCAGTTGGCTCCTCATTGTTCTATTGAACCTTCATCTCTAATGAATAGATAGAACACTAACAATCTGTATAAACCACACAGTGTGGCATACCTGAACACCATCTTGATGCAATCAAAGCTGTAAAACCAAAAGCATTTCCTTTAGCTATTAAAAAAATGAGGTGGTTAATTTTGTCATAGAAATTATGGTTAATACTCTGGAAGGCTACAATGAGGACACTTTCTATAATTTCTCAAATATCTTCCTCATCAGTGACAGAAAAGGCTAGTATATTGAGTGAAACATGTACTTCCAACATCAGCAGTAGACTTTCTGATCTGATTCCCAGTGCTGGACTGCAACTTCACCACAGTATTGTTAACATCTAGAGCATTAACATTTATGTTTATTTGACAAAGCTGGGGTACATCTGATACCATTTTGATGGGATCAAAGCTGTAAAGCATTTCCTACAGAGAGTACTGCAATAAATGAGGAAAGTATGGCTTGCTTGTTGTCATAGGCATTATGGTAAGCGCACTAGAAAGATAAAATCAGGACTAAAGAACAACCAGAGCACTAACATGTTGTTTAAACACACAAGTGAGGCAGTCCTGAACACCATTTTGTTGGAGAAGGAGATTTTGAATTTAAAGCCTTTCCTGAGGAGCAGACTAAAGTAAACGACTGATATGTTAATGCACATATGAAACCAGCAGATTAAAAATGTGAGGGGACGTCCTGGTATTTGAGGTCTAATTTTTTTTAAGGGGGCTTACGGAGGAGACATCTGCATAAGCACAGAATCTCCTTTCCACATCTGCTTCTGTGTCCTACCCGTTTTCTCAGTCGCCGAACTGCTCCCTAATTTTACAATTGTAAAAACTTTGATAGGTTAACTTTGTGCATGTCAGTGGTTTGATGGCCCGAAGGGAGGCACATGGAGGTTTGGCCTCAACCCCAGGGGCCAACAACCTCCTCCTGCTATGGCACTCACAACAGTTGAAATGACATAATTGATGATATCACGTATACTTTTACGTTTAAAGTGAAACATTGTTCAAATAATTAATGAGTACCGCAGCCCCAAAAGTAATATCATAAGTAGTGCATGATCAGTGTTCAAGCTATAGTCTATTGCCTAAACTGTAACTGTGTATGTGTGTGTTTGTGTATATATTTATTATTTATTTACAGATAAAATTTGTGTGTTGTATAATTTGGATTCATAATTGATTAGCTGTTTCGATGCTGGCCTTGAAGGTATACTCCTTAGCCCAATTTCCAGCATGACTTATTCAGAGGCGTTCTTGAAGCAGTGCACAGCTGACTCAAGCCTTTGTAGCCACCTGAACTTCAACTTGATACGCTCCCTTTTGAAGTGAAGCTGACATCTGGCTCGGCTGTATTCCAGAGATTAGACCTGCACAGCATTTGGGGCCTACGTGCAGCGAGCTGTGCTCCGGGGACTCCGTTGGGGCTGGCTATTGCTGAGAGTGTTGCTGCGGCCGCCTCTGTGTCTGTGACGGCAGCGGCAGCGGCAGCGAATGTACGCCCCTGGATTGCCCTGGTGTCGAGAGGGCCCCTACGGAGAAGCGAGCATGGACCTGCGGACTACCGCGACTGTCAATTCCGTAGGTGGAGTGGCCGGGCTATGGCCTAGATTGTAGGTGCCAGTGGCTGGGGACGGTGCAGCGTCCTGTGGTGGATCGCAGCAGGCTAGGTTTCTAGAGTGTGGTCACCCAGCACTGCTGAGGAATGTAACCTCTGCCTGTGGCCGCAGGTGTTTTCCTCTGCTTCTTACCCCGATTGTGCTGGCAGGGTCTTCCTACATTTGGCCCGCCTTCCTGCCCTTTCCATCCCCATAAGGAGGCATTGGCTGGCCGCTGGGGGTGCTCCCACTGGACGGCCTAGGCTGGAGTGGGGAAAGTGAAATTGAAGGCTAAATCCCCCCACACTAAATATTCATCCTGTTCCTTTGCCCTGGGCCTGCATACCTGTTGCAAGCTAGTCTAATGACATGATTAGTGGTGGAGGTGAAATTTGAAAGTGGTGTGGCGTAAAGTGATTGTCATACTGCACCGTAGCGAGCGAGCATAGCCAGCGAGCCTTAACAACCTAAAGGGGGCTCGGGGGTTCTCCCCGAGAACACTTTGAAAAAAGAGTGGAAAAATGGTGCATTTTCAAGCAATTTTGAGAAAGCAGGAAGCTTAATAAAACAATTGTGAAAGTGCAGTTATTACACTAATAAAGAGATGGCATATAACATAGGTAGCTGCTTATTCAGTATAACCACAGAGCTTCATAACAGACTTCGAGATACAATGCATTTCTGAGTACATCACAGATGTTTTTTATTTAACAAACAACTGAATAGGTTTCAAACTAGCAGCATTCAACATATTGTTTATAAAATAAATGGGATTCTTTTCACTAGGTCGCTCTCTATAGAGAGCATTGCCAAAGCATTCAGTCTTTCCTCAAGCATGGTGTTCCTCAGGAATGTCTTAATCCTGTTTAAGGTAGAAAAACATTGTTCTGACTCTGCTATTGTCATAGGAGTGGTAATGACAATTTTTAGAAAGCCACTGTCTCTGTAAGTGGCTTTTCCATGTTAAGTTTATGAAATAAAGCCAGCAAAGAAATGGCACCTTTCACCTTCCGGTATACACTCATTCCGTACAGTACAGTCAACTCCGTTTTTAGGTCCTCTTTGTTCAGCATAGGATAAGCTGTTGTTGTATAAGCTTTATTCGAAACAATTTCCATAAAAGCACATGACATTTAAAACAATTACACAAAAATACATATTAACAGTAAAAAGACATTAAACTTACAGTGCAGCTCATACAATATTGCATATAAAAACCATTGATAAAATATATTACATTAACCGTTATTAAAAGGGATCCCTAATTACATAATTTTCCCCAGAGCCCGTCGTCTAATTGCCCAGGCCCAGCCTAGATATTTGGCCACCCCTATGACTATCGAATCCTGGGTAGTTGTACATAAGATTCTTAAGGCCACAGTACTATCGCGTGTCCCCAGGTTTTTGCATACCGGCGTAAGCCATTTAGCCCTTGGTTTAATATAGGCTTGACATACGAATAGGAAGTGGCCTATGCTCTCTTCGGCATTTTCACATGCAGGGCATAATTTATTGGTCGATTTATTCCAGCCAGCTGTCATTTTCTTCAGGGGGATAGATCCTGACCTTAACTGGAAAACCAATTTCCTATCCATTGGTGCCGTGATGTTATCCCAGTAGGTTTCTAGGGCAGGTAAAATTTTTGACTCCAAAAAGCGGCCAGACATAGAGTCAGACATAGAGTCGGTCCTTGTGTCTTTCAGCAGTTTAACACCCACCCAATCCCAGTACTGTTTTTTTAGGTTTTCCTTGCTAGGGAAGACCTCACCCACAGGATTGTTCCAAAGATTTGAGGATAAGCTTCCCCAGCCTCATTCAGAGCATGCTCAGGGAAGGATTAATCATATTTTGCAAAGTGTTCACTTTGCAGTAATGCGGCACTCACCAAATGTTTTCTGAAAGAAAAACGTTCTTGTGCATTAAATATTACAATGTCACATATCTCCTTTGCAATTCGGACCAGATTGGTAATGTTTTTCCTGCGTTTTGAAAAAGTAGAATCCTCTGGAAGTTTGCTGTCTAAATTGTCAACCTCATCTCTCACTTTGCTTATGCTTTTGACAAACATAGTGGTATATCTTTTCACAGAGACAGTATCTATCTCTCGTGCTTGTAACTGCTTGTATAATATGTCGACAGATAACATTATCTCATGAAATAAAAACAGAAAGAACTGACACTCTCTGTCTTGTAGTGTTCTAGCAAAGCCACGGCTTCACTGTGAGTTTTGAAATCAAAGTCAGCATTGGCTTCTATGGCGTCAAAACATTTCACAATGTCCTCCCTATATTGATATATTAGTTTGACTGTACGTATGTTTAAAGTTCCAACGAGTTGAGGATCCCCTTGGAATCCTTTTGTCCACATTCTCCTGAAGTGCTTCCGTTCTTTTGGGGGAACCTGAGAAGAATGCTGCCATGCCTCCTACATCCTGAAAGAAAATTTGTGTCTTGGAGATCTTTGATACTGCCTGTTGCATAATAAGATTAAGTTGGTGGGCGTAACAGTGCACAAAATGAACATTAGGGTACACATCTCTAATTGTTTTCTGTACTCCACCAAGGCTTCCACTCATTACGGACGCAACATCATAGCTTTGTGCAATACGTTGTTTTTTTTAGGCACCTCTGGAAAAATTAAGCTCAGTTGAAGCAGTATAGCTGCAGTAATGGTTTCTGCACTAGAGTTTCTTAAATGTGTGAAACCATAGAACCTATCCACAACATTACTGTCATTGTCCAGGTACCGAAAGACTTATACGGACTGTGTATTTGTGGCCACATCAGTGGTGTCATCAGCCTGAATAGCCCCAAAGTCTGTGTTTTGCAACTCGTGTACAATATGGCTTCTCATAATTTCTAGCCTACACTCAAGGAGTTCATTTTGCATTGTTTTAGAGGTGCCCTTAAAGACTGTAGCTAAATGTGCTTCCATTTCCTTGTCTATGCTTGCTATTAAATTGACAAGGCCTCTGAATATTCCAGGATTTGAGGAACTTTCTGCTTCATCAAGGCCTCGCAATGCCAGCTCGAAAGCACCACAGAAACAAATGCAATCAATTATTTTTGATAGTATGTGTCTATTCCTATCAACTGCTTCATTGTGTTTCTGTATTGTTTTGCCGTATGCATCGTTTATGTGCAGTTCAATCGGTGTGTCTCTCAACATTCCCAGTCTCATCAAGTTTTCCATATGCTTTCTTGTGTGTGCATGTTTCTTTATTTTTTCAGGCAAATGCTTCAAGTCTTTTACTCCTTCTCTTGTCCAAAAAAAGTCACCATTAAACAGCAAGCAGGGGAAGCAGAACAGAGAATTTCTTGACGGTCACCCAGTAAGCCAATCAGCCTTTGTGCACCAGATGTTTGAGAATGTACGTTTGTAAGATTTTCGTCTGTCCTGGGTAACTTGTTCTAGTTGTAGCTCAGGCCGATCAGGTCCTAATTGCTTTATATGTAGTTTATCTTCTAGTGGCCGTGCATGGAATGACATTGTAATTAGCTGTTCTACTGTATTCATCATGCTGATGCCGTCCTTACCAATATTAAAGAAACCTGTCAATACTCAAAGTACAACGTATAAGGTTTGGTGCAATAATATCACATTTCAGTATAAATACATATATCTTGTGCATTATCGCAATATATCTCCAACAGCTCCCCTTTGGACAACATGACTGCCGAAGATACAGCCTGCTGCCTCTGTGTGCCATAATGGTTACCGAAAGCACTGCAACAGACACTGCTTGAGGGCCTTGAACAAGGCAAGGGATAGATAGTGCATTTAACAACCGTTATTGCCCAAAGCACAAAGTTAAGGCTATTAGTAAATTTTATCCACTGAAGGTACAATGTTCAGAATGTGCAACCACCCCAACTACCATGTAGAGTAACCACATACATAGCCCTAACTCCAATTTAAAGAAATATAGCATCAGTTTGCTTACCTTTAACACTGGTGTTTGCTAGGTCGTAGATGGGGTGAAAGAGCAACTAAGGAGGTTTGGTGCTCTTGTTCTTCGCCAAAAAATTGCCCCAAAATTAGGTAATGGCTCTCTGGCTTTACTAGGTGCTGAAATAAAAAATATAACAATTACTTTTTGAAACATTAGGGTAATGAAACAAACACTGGGGGCGAAAATATAACGCTCCAGTTTTTACCTTGCAGTTTGCATGCAGCTCTTAGATCACAGTTAATAGCTCAATGATCTTTGTTAGGATTTTAGCTTACAAACTTGAAGTAATGAAAGGATCACTGACAAAAGAAGTGACTCACTGACCTATTTACATCAAGTGCATTTTGTGATCTGCATCAGGTACATGTTATTTGCAGCATGCACATTAACCTTCTGCACTACTTTTCCATGAGTCAAATCTTCCATTAGACAAAACACAAAACTCTGATCGCTCTCTAGGAAAAACATTAAACGTCAGCGTTATCATGACATTTTTATTGTCTCTCGTCAGGAGGCTGCTTGCTAAAGCGCTTTGAGGAAACGTGCTGAATAAGGGCCATCATAACTGGAGGAACGCATGAGTGTGCAAGGATGACAAGCTGAGTGGACATTACTTAATGCCTCCAGTTATCCGAGGTTGTTTCCGGCCAATAACTTAAGTTGAGGAAGTGCTTCCGAGCTGAGTACTTCCCTGCGCTCACACAGGTTGTAACTTGCACAACATGTATTGTGAGTAGGTGACAGGGCACATGGAACAGAGCTGCTTGTATTTTAAATGTTATAATTATGCTGAGCTCTTCCGTTAATTGGGCTATCTGATTAATACATATATTTTAATATGTGCGCTTAACAGGTTTCTCTGACTTTACTTGAATAAGCCGAACATATAACCCTATTCTGAAAGGTTAAAGTGCGGCTAATCAGATTGCAAAAAAGAGCATTAGTGTGATAGGCCGTCCTTTTTAGTTGTTCCTTGTTTTAGGTCCTCTCTGATTGGCTCTTTGTAGCCATTCAAAATCAATGTGAGTAGCAAACCCCTCCATGGACCACTCTCTGGCAGGCAGCCGGGTCTGACTGGTTTTTCCCACATTAATCAGCGGGGTGGATGGAGTCGCTCATATACTAATGAAAATAGGTGGATTTTATCAGTTTTGTTATTTGCTAAACTATTTAGCCCGCCACTAACAGATTACCTACAGTTAAAAGGTTTATTAATCTGTACATAAGGGACAGCTAGAAACTGAAACCGTGATAAAACGAAACGTGTTTTCATGTACATTAGTTATTCTTATTAGGAAGAAGTGCATTTTTTGGTTTGCTGACTGCTTAAAATGCACGACCTGCCAAGATAATTTTACTCTCGCACAACCCAAGAAGTGATCCACCTTCCCACGAGGATTTCAAATGTGCAAAGCCAACAAACCCAAAAAGACTCAGCGGGCCACTGTCACATTGTTTTCCTCTTGTTTTTTCAGAGCCAGTATCCGAGGAGTTTTCATCTTTAAGGATGCTATGTGGCTGCTTAAAACATAGCACCGCTGTCTAGTAACCTGAGAGTTAAATGTAGGATGCAGCCAGCTGCTCGGAATGTTTTCTTGTATCTGCTACTGTTATTCAGAAAGGAGCCTGGAATGAAGACTTTGAGGTTTTGACAGCACAGTTGTGAATATTTCTCTTAGCACACTTGGGGCCGGATGTAGGTCGGTCGGTAACGGCCGAAAATCGGTATTTTCGGCCGTTACCGACCGGTATTTGCAAAATGGTATGTAGGGCCACATATTTTACAGATTCGGTAAATTTACCGATCGGTAAATTTACCGAATCTGTAAAATACCGAATCGGTATTTTTACCTATTTTTATTTTTTTTGCAGAGTTTTATATAGCGCGAACTAGACCCGAACCGAATCAGGTATCAGAGCGCTTTACATAGCACCAGTTACGTTACATGAGGACACACTTTCATTTTAGGCACGGGGAGATTAAGTGATTGGCCCAGAATCACAGGAGGTTTCTTGGCGTCGTTACCGAGACTCGAACCCAGATCCCCTGGTCCGAGGTCGAGCGCCTTAGCCGTTAGGCCAACCCCTCTCCCCTAAAACTTGGCTATTTGATAAATTTGGTATGTAGGTGGGACTCTTCTGAGTCCCACAACCCTTACCGAATCTGTATTTTACCATCAAATATATTTGATGGTAAAATACCGATTCCGGTGTGCATGCACATGTGTGCATGCACACCTGTGCCATATGACAGGCAGACCTGCCCTTAGGGCAGGTATGCCTGCCACATGGCACCCGAGCCTCTTTTGGGGGTGCCAGAGGGTGTCAAAGTGACACCCCCTGCACCCTTGTGGAATTCGGTATTTACCGATTCGGTAAATACCGAATCGGTAATGCCCATTCACTCCTATGGGCTGCAAAGCCCATAGGAATGAATGGGCATTACCGGTCGGTATTTACCGAATCGGTAAATACAGATTTTTACCGATTCGGTAAAAGGAACATCTGGATGTTCCTACATATCCACCCCTTATATTTACCGATTTTTAATTACCGAATCGGTAAAATTCGGTAATTAAAAATCGGTAAATCTATTTTACCTACATCTGGGCCTTGGTCCCCCCGGTATCAGCTGCTAGGTGCCAGAAGGCTTCACTACTTGCATTACCTACAGACATGTGGGGCAGAGGGGGGCATGAAAAGGCAAGGCATCGGGACTGTTGTTGCACAGAAATGTTCACGTCAAATACCATAAGCTAAAAATCTGATGCGAAAACTGACCTTAGAATATTCAGAAGAGGGATGGGGTGAATTTGTGGCTGCGGGTAGCGAGGTTGAAGGTGATTTGTTTTAAAATATTGCATAAATGGCGTTGCATTATGTGCATCATGGTTAAGCTCACCTTGTGAGTAGTCTGGAGATGTAGGTGTTAGGATGTTTACAAGGCATATTCTGGGGAGGGGGGCATGCGTCAGACAGGGTCGCTACTGAGAGAATCTGAATGGGTAGCGGGTGGCAGAAACACCTATACATGCACATATAGCCTCACTCCATGACGTCGAAAGTGGACAGATTCGGAGAGAATCTGCTAGAGAGGGAAAGAAGAAAGATTTTCTCAGTTTCGTTGGTATTTTGGCTTCAGGGCTGGGAGAAGAGGCAGCGCGTGCGATGGGTTTGTTTTTTGCCTCCTCTTCTCGCACTTTGGGGTTTCCGGCAATCCCTGCACTTTGTTTCAAAGGCGGGAACCTACCACTCTTTAATATTCAGTGCTAAAATGTAGTGCTTTGTTTGGGAGAGGTGGTGCTTGTATAGTATAATATTTATGTGGAAATCATAAAATAACGCATTTTGCCAGTCCAAATTTCAATTGGAATCTCTGAGGGAAGGTCCTGGTAGGCATGATGTTTCAGTTTATTCAGGAACGTCTCACAAAGTAAAATGGGGCATATCGATCTGACTGGAATTTTATTTGAGTACTTCTGCAAGCGCTGGAAAACAAACTACTTTCACAAATTTCCATAGTTTCCTCACGAACCTCCATTTATTGAGGGGCAGAAAATGGCTGAATTTCAGCCGGAGGTTGTCATTCCAGGAAGTGCTCCCCTTGTGCCACTGCTGGAGAGGAGAGGGTCGCGGTTAGTTGTCTGATGCTGCTGATAATCAAGGTATTTATGTTGGCAGTTGCGCTGGGACAAAGCTGCTGTGAGACGGTTTGATAGATCGTGTCTAGCGTGCTATTTTTGTAGATTAAACCTTTTCTGTATAATTAGGTGGCAGCGCGAAGAGCAAGCCCGCGGCACAGGGGTCACTCAGGGATTCGCCAATCGCCCTGGACTACACAAGAACTGACACTGAGGGTCCCCCCACACCCAGCCTGAGCGGAGGACTCCGACTAATTTTGAGTTGACTCTTACTTTGCAACACAAATACTGGATCAGACAGATTCTCTCTCAATGTGGTGAACGTCGATGATCAGGATCTTTTTTGGAGCGAGGAGTAATCAATGTGAATGACGATCACTGATGATCTGAAGTACGTCGTCACTCAGTGGCGGTGCATCCATTGGGGGCATTGGGGCGTTGCCCCATCAGTGCCACATGGCCCCATTCCAGTATAATTAATACAATAATACTCTCGCAGGACTGTCTCTGTCTCACGCTGAACCACGGCTGAAAACGCTAATGTATACCGGGAGTCCGGGACATGCCCAAGGCAAGTGAATCCCTGAGTGACCCCTGCGGCGCGGGCCTGTGCTGCGCAACTAATACCTATACAGTACTGACCAGGACCCACAGACTCAGTTTTAGTTTCCCTTGTGTAGACCAGGGCAATTGGTGAATCCTTGAGTGACCCTTGTGCAAGAACCACACTCCACGCTGTTACTTGAAGCGAAAAAGGCCATTTTATTAGGACATGGTTGCAATCCTGTAAACAGTACATAAATGCAATAAATCTACTTTCCCCATCCCATACCGACTCATTCTCCTTTCATCCATTCTCAAAACCATCTCACCTGTTTGACTCTTCCCCCATTCATTCAGTGACCTCCTTCCTCTACCCATTCTCACCTTCACTTGCCCTCCAAGCATCCTCTTTTGAATTTCCTTTATTGGTCATTGCATCCCTTGCCCCGCTATCAGTCACCTGTGTACCTCTCTCCCCCCACCCCGAGGGGTGGATCTGCCCGTATGTGACTCACCACCCCTCCAAAGTACTGTAACGACTCTGCTCTGCAACCTGCCCTTCATTGGTACGCACAGACCCAAAAAACACCCCAATTCTTTGCTTAAGACCTGTAGTGTGGGTGGGTGGACAAACTTTTCTATTTTCCCCCCGGTGGTGCTTAGGTGTCATGAAGAGGCTGGATCTTCCTCTCCTGACACCTTACATCCCCTCCCAACTCCTGCCCCTTCCTTCACTCCTATAATCCCACCCCCACCTTGTCCTTCAGGCCGTTGCGCGAATACCCCGGGGGCCGCATCGCGCACGAGCCACACTCCAAGCTGTTACTTGAAACGTAAAAGGCCATTTTATTAGGACAAGGTTGCAATCATTTAGACTTTATTAAACAGTACATAAATGTAATAAATCTACTTTCCCCACCCCATACATTCTCAAAACCATCTCACCTGTTCTCATTCTCACCTTTACTTGCCCTCCAAGCATCCTCTGTTGAATTTCCTTCATTGGTCATTGCCGCCCGCGCCCCGCTATCAGTCACCTGTGTGTATCTGTCTCACCCCCGAGGGGTGGATCCACCCGTATGTGACTCACCCCCCCTCCAAAGTACCGCCAATCAGGGAACCCCCGTAGGGCAGTTCCCTGCCCCATCCGCCCCTTCCAGTTCTTGTGCAACTTTCGCCTCCCGTCAGCCGACCCTGCGAACGACCATCCATCACTTAAACTTGCGGCTTGTATAAAATTACTAATGCTGGGACAGCCCCTACCGCAAAAGGTGCACCCATTCGAAGCAGGACTACTTGGTCTTCCAGTTCCTGTGCACCTAACGCCTCCCCCCGTGGCACCAGGTAGACGACCATCCACCCCTCAAACCTGTGTCCCGTGTAAACAAGTAACATTTCCGGGACCATTCCCCGTCCGTGAAAGTGCCCCAATCTGTGAACAAGACCACCTGTATCCCTTCAAAATTGTCTCATCACATTGCGGGCCCTTGCACTCTGCCTCATGTCTCCCACACGTCTCCCACACCCACTAGCACCGGCCAGGCCCGGGCTTCTGCCCTCAGTTTACCTGGTACCTCCTCACTGCGTACCCTTCTAGTAGCTCTCCCCAACTCTTTATTTGTTGCCTCATAGCTTCCCTTCTATCCCGCCCTTGTCTCGCGTGTCTTCCCGCACCTATAGCGAAACTGCATCACGCAACTACAATCTCCTTTGTAAAATATCGCCCTCTACGACCCAGGAAACCACCTCGTACCCCACCGTATCTTGCTGCGCCAAGGCCCCCCCATTTAGTTCCCCAAAGCAGTGCCCATCGCTACCCTGGACTGTCAGCTCACTGTCTGTCGCACCCTCTTGCCCTCAGTTACTGTGATGCCACCCCAGGCCCCTACTGTTCATTCTGACCAAAACCCCCCGCAGAGTATCCTACCCAGAATTCAACAAAATACCTGTACCTGTCCAGCCCCCAGGCAAGTCCTTGCCTATATAAGGCTGCCCCCCATCATGCCGCACAACGCTTGCGCCCCAGGCACTGCAACCTCCGGAGCCCCACAGCTCTTTGTGACTCCGGCCCCCACCAAGTGTGCAACGCTCAACAGTCAAGCCTGCCCTGTGCATTGGGAAGCCGTGATGCAAAGCCCTCTTGCTGATCACCATTTCCCTTCCTCTGCAATTTTGCCCCTTCTGACAGCCCTCCTCGTACCCCGAGACACCCCCACCTCCCCCGGGGACTTCCAGTACACCCAGTCCTCAGCAAGGTCTCTCTGTGACCCCTTTCCCCATCCTCTACGTAGACTCGTCAATCCCGACCCACTTCAGATCACACCCACTATTTCGCTGTAGCACCGGCTTCCTCCTGAGAGTCGTCGAGCGCCATGGACCCATGGCCTCTAAATAACCAAGAGGGCCCTCCTGGCCCCTGACTACCTTCCCCTGGGCTCCCCCCCTTCCTACCAGGGTAGCCCAGCTTAACCTTGTGAGTGGAGGACACTCCTTCCCGAGTACCGTCCCCCCTAACTTCGTTAGCTAACCGACACGGGCGCCGTCACCAGTCTCTCCTGTACCCGAAGTGACCTGCCTGTTAGAATATGTAGCCAGAAAAACCTGCTACCCCTCCTCTTCAGGTCAACTTCTCTGCTCCTGGTTAAGTGATCCTTGATAAAAGTCGCCAGCCCACCCCCAACAGTGGGTAGTGGCTGAGTATTGCGTTGAAATCCCCCCGGTTGAGTCAAGCTTGGACTGACCTTATCCCTTCTCTCACAATTCTACGTCCAGTTACACCCCCCCCATCTTGTAACACCCTGAGCTGCAAACCCTGGTTTTGCAGTGCAACTGCTCTGTCCTGAGCCCCACACCGGAATATGATGTCCCCTTTGCAAGACTGCTGTCCACATTTTGAGTCAATTGCCCCCCGGCCCACTAGTCACACTCCTTCATAAATGGCAAGAAGTGATAAGTGACCCTTTGCCGTCTTTCTTCCTCTTGGTACAACAAACATCCATTTGCACCCAAACCTTACTTGAGGCTTGGCCCCAAATGCTCATTTCCTGCAGCATGCTGCATCTGCACCTGTATCCCCACCAAAAAAAAAAAACACCTCCCCCAGCCGACCAGCTGGGTGTCATTTGTGCCCTGGGCTCCTCAACCCCCTGGCATTTGCCATATGCCTTTTACCTGAGTGTCCGTCGGGGACCTCCTCATCTGGACTGGAGCCGCTGTCCCCTCTTTTGAGCTCCTCGCCCCCAGCTCCGTTGCAGGCCGCACTTGCCTCCTGAAACAAACAAAAAAAATGGTCTGGTTACCTGAAACCCCCACACCCCCCATGGCAGCACCCCACTCCCCATCATCCCCTTTTGTACTTCATCCTCCATTCCACATTCTCATCTCCGTCACCAACTGCCACATATCCAAGTCTTTGTCCCCTCAACATCCAAGCCATCTATCACCAAATGTACACATAACTTGATATGATTCATAAGGTTGTCTTGTTCAAATACGCAAATCCCTCGTTGGAGGGCAGACCGCCGCGGACCACCTACTGCTTCCGGCCAGTGCCGGTCCTGGTTCCCCCCCACACCCGGTCGCTCCAACCAGGCGGGTCCCAAGAACCAACGGGCCTCGTGCCGAGCTGGCAATCCCTTGGCCTGACTTGAAGGACCCGGGCCACTGCAGCGTACAGCTCCCTGGCCGCCCCCTAGTGCCCACCCCCCACCTCCCTCTCGATCAGCCACTCCCGTACCAGACCCAGCCTCGCACACCCCAGCACAGCGTCCTCCCACTGTGCCCCCCCAGCACTCCTGCTGCCAACACCGGAGCTGCTTACTGTGCCTGCTCCTAGATTACGTTGTAGCAGGGAGGGACCTGCTACTCGCCTTTCCTGAAAAAAGGTTCCACACATGCTGGGGGTATGCGGCAATCGTCCACTGACCCCCTCAACCATGCCTCACCAAATGTCCAGGGCATGAAGCAGCTCTTGGGTTCCCCCTTTGGAAAAAACTGCCCCCCCAGCCCTAGGAGGAGAAAGGGGAGCGTCCCACCTCAGCCCCCCTGACCCCGATGCTCGCCCGTTGCCAAGAAAAACTACACCCACAAACTCCACCCTTTTGGGGCGCAAGTCTGCAAATTAGGAGGCCCCCCCGCCAGATTCGGGTAGGCCGCCCGACGCTCCATGACGTGTCCAAAGTGGGATCTGGTGCTATGCGCCATGACCAGAAGTCTCCTCTAGTCCTACTCATGCCCTCCTAAACCGGGCATGTGTGAAACCCCGTCCCCAGCACTCTCCATATACTGTGGGGCCCAGCGCCTGGCTGGCCTGGCACACTATTGCCCCCCCCTGTCTCATTCCGTCTCGGGCCTCCTACGGCAAAGTCGCGCCCCCATGCGTGCTACCTTCCCCCCCCCCCGTGAACGATTGGAGGGCAGTCTATGCCCCCCGTCCCGCGCCTCTCAGGCGCCCATGCGTGGCTGCCCCCACCCCCTACCTGACACGGCCGGTCGACTCCTGTTGGTGGCTCTCCCCTCAAGCCACCACCGCAGCATAAGTCCCCGCATCCGCCGTCCTGAGCTCACAGGCCATCCCAGACTGCACCCGCTGCCACGCACAAGGCTGCAGGAGGCCCAACCATCCGGCCAGCCAAGACCTCAGTGCGGTGCTGACGGCATCCTCGTCGGCACCTCCCGCGATTGCGGCAAACGTTGATGAAAATTACAACCCTGCCCTGCACGAAATACCAATAAAAGTCCCCAGCCAATCGACCAATCGGCAGGTTGCCTAACACTTTACTAATTGACAAACTTTTATATTCCCCCCCCCCACTCCCCACGGTGGTGCTCAGGTGTCAGGAAGAAAGCGAAAGCTAAAGAATGGTGATGGATTAAACCCAGATCAGTTGACTGGGGGTGAGTGTTTGATTTGCTCAAATGCTCCGTCCATCATCCCCTTTTGTATCGCCAGGTGTCAGGAGGAAGAGGCCGGATCTTCCTCTCCTGACACCTTATATCCCCTCCCAACTCCCGCCCCTTCCTTCACTCCTATAATCCCACCCCCACATTGTCCTTCCGGCCGTTGCGCGAATACCCCAGGGGAAGACTGGTCTCCGACCTTCACTTCCCCCGGGAGCCGCACTACGCCGCGGGCCTGCGCTGCGCACTGCCACCTAATTATACAGTTAAGGTTTAATCAACAAAAATAGCACACTAGACACAATCCTGAAAACCGTCTCACAGCAGCTTTGTCCCAGCGCAACTGCCAACAAAAATACCTTGATTATCAGCAGCCTCCGCAACTAACCGCGACCCTCTCCGCTCAAGCCGTGGCAGGAGTGGAGCACTTCCTGGAATGACAATCTCTGGCTGAAATTCAGCCATTTGCTAGCTATTTTTAGATGCCTCTAATTAAGTGGGGGTTCGCGAGTAAACTATGGAGATTTGAGAAAGTAGTTTGTTTTCCAGCGCTTGCAGAAGTACTCAAATTAAATTCCAGTCAGAACGATAAGAGGCATTTTACTTTGACAGACGTTCCTGAATAAACTGAAACATCATGCCCACCAGGACCTTCCCTCAGAGATTCAAATTGAAATGTGGACTCGCGAAAAGCATATTTTTATTATTTCCACACAAATATTATACCATCCAAGCACCACCTCTCCCAAACAAAGCATTACATTTTAGTTCAGAATATTAAAGAGTGCCAGGTTCTCGCCTTTGAAACAAAGCACGAGGTTTGCCGGAAACCGCAAAGTGCGAGAAGAGGAGGCAACAAACAAACCCATCACACGCGCTGCCTCTTCTCCCAGCCGTGAAACCAAAATACCAACGAAACGCAGGAAATCTTTCTTCTTTCCCTCTCTAGTAGATTCTCCCCGAATCTGTCCACTTTCGACGTCATGGAGTGAGGCTATATATGCATCTATAGGTGTTTCTGCCCCCGCCCCCGCTCTCCTTTCAGATTCTCTCAGTAGCGACCTCGTCTGATGAAAGAATCCCCCCCCCCCCCCAGAATATGCACTGTAAACATCCTGTCACCTACATCTACAGACTACTCGCAAGGTGAGCTCAACCTCGATGCACATAATGCAACACCATTTAAGCAATATTTTAAAATAAATCACCTTCAACCTCGCTACCCGCAGCCCCTAATGCTTGCCACGCTATTCACCCCATTCCTTTATGAATATTCTAAAGTCTGTTTTCGCATCAGATTTTTAGCTTATGGTATTTGACGTGAACATTTCTGTGCAACAAAAGTCCCGATACCATGCCTTTTAATGCCCCCCCCTGCCCCACATGTCTGTAGGTAATGCAAGTAGTGCAGCCTTCTGGCACCTAGCAGCAGATACCGGGGGAACCAAATGTACCAAGGGAAATATTCACAACTGTGCTTTTAAAACCTCAAAGTCTTCCTTCCAGGCTCCTTTCTGAATAACAGTAGCAGATGCAAGAAAAACATTCCGAGCAGCTGGCTGATTCTTACCTTTAACTCTCAGGTTACTAGACAGAGGTGCTGTAATTAGCAGCCACACAGCATCCTTAAATATGAAAACTCCTCGGACACTGGCTCCAAAAAAACAAGAGGAAAACAATGTGACAGCGGCCCGCTGAGTCTTTTTGGCAGGGCACAAGTCCTAAAAAAAGAAGTGGGGGGACTCTCCAAGGTAGGCGTGGTCACAGGAAGTGACATCACGACAGGAAGTGACATCACGACAGGAAGTGACATCACGGCAGGAAGTGACATCACGACATGAAGTGACATCACGACATCCTGAGTGTCCTATAATAGCACGTGTTAAGTCTGGTTATTCCACGTCCCGAAGAAAGGGTGGTACGGGTAACTGGAAGGAAGAGCCTCTGGGTTCTGCAAGTGTGACCATTGTCCACTGGGGTACAGTTATAGGCAGAGGTCATTCCACTGAAATTACGCTCCAGTCAGTACCTCTGAAGGTCTGCCTACTTGGGGCGGATTTGCTGAGGCAGACCACTCTCAGTGTCTGCCATGCCTGGCAGGAAAAATGAACACTGCCCACCACTTGTAGGGGAAAATCTCCCTGTGGGTAGGAGACATTTTTATTTTTCAGAAACAAACCCTTGAATTGTGGGCTTGTTTCTGAAAAACAAAGAAGTTTGCGAAGTGGGCTGTAACAATATGACAGCCCACTCAGCATTCAGTCTTGCCAAAAGCACATCTACTTCACCAATGGATACACTTGTGTTAAAGAGTTCCCCATCGACACAGTAAAGAGTTATACGTTGGGTGGGTTGTCCTCCATAGGGAGCGGTAGTAAAGGTTACAGAATATTCTACGTTCTATTATATGACCTGCATTTTTGGGCAGCATGTTTATCCCTCAGTTACAGATATTGCCAAGATGCCATTTTGCTAATTATCCAAATACAGCCCACATTGCCATATTATCAGACGGAATAAACTATGCACTTAAAGTAGCTTAAACATGGATGTATTTAGGTGGTAAATGGTACTAATGAGATGAAACATTTGCCCAGTTGCGGTGATTCCCAGGATCAAGAAGGCCAGAAGTGGCGGTAGCCTCTTCTCACTCAATGCCTCCAGACTATGGAATGCCCTCCCACTGCATCTACGGAGCGAACCAAACCATTTGAACTTCCGAAAACAGTTGAAGACCTGGCTGTTCATATAAAAGCTCAGACCCCCTCCCCTTAGCCCCGCGCAGCGCTGGGATGCCTCCGGGTAGCCATGCGCTATACAAGTAACAATACAATACAATACAGTTAATGTTAGCATGTGCAAAATGTCAAAATAATAAAGTAACTCTATCATAAAATATGCAGCATTATACTACATAACTTGCCTTTGCTTGCCTCATAATTCCACCCTGCTGCATAATTTGGTCTTCTCCTGACGCATAATTCCAGTGACCCGGACTATGGCAAAAGGCAAAGGTGGGCGAGACACCAAATTACCAGGGACAGCGGAGCCAAGGGTCTGCTCTGGCTCTTAAGAACCCATACACAAGCCAAGCCTTGAAAAAATGTGGTGTGACAATCATGCAGCACAGATTATGTTAGACTATAGTAAACTATCGAAAGCACCTCATGTTAATACTTCAGATTATGTGCAAAGTATTTATCAAACAAGACCTGAGAATCGTTCCAGCTCCCCCACCACCTCCCCCCAAAAGACAGTGCTATTAGTGAACTAAAAGGCAAGTCAGGGGTTTTGTACAGTGCAAAGCCTGAAGTCATGTATTTGAAGGTGTATTCTTTGTGATGATAAATAAAAAGGAGGATTGGTTTAAAACTTTTTGCCTATACTTTAAGATGAATGTTTAATGTAGTTTTTACAGTTTTTTGATCAACATCGACTGGAAAGTATTGGAGCTCTTCATTTGAGTATCAATACTGGAACCTGTTTCCAGGGCCGGCTTTAGCACTGGTGGTGCCCAGTTAGCGCCCCCCAATGACCACTACCGGCACAGATTCCCTTACAACCACCCTTTAACAGGATTCAAAATGTAACACAATACTTGAGAGTTCTCTGTAATAATAACAATTGTTTTCTAACCAAACAAATCTTATTTGCAACAATAAAAAAATGGAAGACTGGGGAAAAAAGTATAACACTCTAATATATAACTTGCAGTTTGCATGCAGCGCTTTGATTACAGTTGATAGCTCGCCGTTCCATTTTAGGATTTTAACTTAGAAACTGCAAGTAACTAAAGAATACCTCTAACAAACGCAGTAACCCACTGAGCTACCTTCATAAATACAGGTCTGTGATGTATGGTACACGTCCTTTGCATCAGGCATATTAACCCATATTAACAATGAGTCAAAACTTTCACTAGACAAAACTCCGATCTCACTCCAAGTAGAACATTAATCACCGAAGCTATGTAACATTTTTATTGTGGCTAGGAACGAGGCAGAGGGTGCTTTTTAAACTTTAATATACTTACCCTAGTGCCGGCCTCACAATCCTCCCCCAGTTCCAATTTCAGCAACACTGGGCGTAATGACATGTCCACACCCTCTCATTGCAGTGTGAAACACATTCACATAGGATTAGTTTCACACTGACTGCTAAGGGCCTCTTGAAAAACTGTAAGCAGCCCCTTTGTAATTTAATTGCTGTACTGGGCTTCCTGGTGCGCCTCCCGCTTTGAAAAGGGACGTTTTGACGATACCCTTTTGTTATGTATTCTGCTTCTCGAGGGGAGAGCGCACTCCCACAGAGCGTCTGGGCGCTGTAAGAAGCAAGTCTGCATTCGGGCACACACGCGCAGCCTAGAGGCAAACATAATTCATCAGTAATGGTGGACGCGATTTTGATTGAGCAGGGTGGCATGCGAATTTGGCACCTGCGGCGACTCGTGGAGGAGATTAGAGAACACAAGGGACAGAAGTCTCCGGAGTTGATCATCATCCACCTGGGCGGCAACGACATGGTGGACTGAGGACGCCTTGTGGTCAAGGAGGCCCTGCTGACGGAGTTTGCATGGCTGGGGCGGGCCTTCCCCCAGGCCAGGATAGCTTGGTCCTGCATGATCCCACGTCAGACATGGGGCACTGGAGTCCGGGCTAGGGCATTGAATGTTTCACTCAGGCGACTCAATGGGGAATTGGCCAAGTTGTGCTCAGTGAAGGGCCGCTTGTGTCACATCCAACACCGGATGATTTCGGGAGAGGCAATGTTCCATCGTGATGGAGTTCACTTATCTGACATTGACACGGATACATGGATCAGGGGAATATGGTCCTTTGTGCAGAACTTACTGGGCAATGGGGAGGGTAACGGACCTGTGGGCCCGGGTCACCCTTGTGGCGGTAAAGAGTCCTTAGACCATTGACATGGACTTACAGAATGGACGCGAGTCCACTTGCGTACTCCCTAGGCCAGCACTGAAGGGAGAGACGGTAAGCTCTCCGCAGGGAGATTAGGGCCACCGGCTGGGGAGGCTAGGGCACCAGGTTATGAGCCTCCTGGGATCCTGGGCAGCCTGGTGGTCAAGGGGTGGGCCCGGGAGATGGCGGACAAGGACCTGAGGGCAGGGGCCCTTCACTCAAGGACGCAGGTGGGTTGCGCCTTGCGTGGGGAGCTCAGCCTTGGAGATGCGAGCCAGAGGGCCCCTTAGTGCTGGAGGAAAGAGGAACTCTAATAACAACGAATTATTAATGTCAATAATAAAAGTGTGATATTGTTATGGATTTGAATATTGTCATGTTTATGGTTGTTGATATTAAACATGGCCGTTTTACACCCACTCTATCTCTGTGAATAATGTGACTGTGGGTATTGGTGGGCGGGGAGCATGCTAGGGGATCCGGGCCCTATGCCAAGCACCGGGCTAGAGAATTGCGCCTCTAGGGCCCGGCCCCACGCCACGCCATAGGGTAGTGTAGGCGGCCGGCTCACCCTATGGGTGGCCGTCCGGGGAAGTACTTCCGGGGCATGCGTGACGCACTTCCAGAGCGGGCGGAGGCGGAGACTGTGACCTATTTAGGTCAAGAGAGTGGTGGTCTCGGTCTCTTTCTTCGCGGCACCGGACCTGCTCCCACTGCCTCTGCCCCCTCATTTTTGTAAATTGGAACTCCCACCCACCCGTCCCTTAGCTCAGTAGTTTGGAGGGGGCGTGTTGCGGTAAAGAGACCTTAGACCTTTGACATGGACTTACAGAATGGACGGGAGTCCGCCTTGCGTACTCCCTAGGCCAGCACTGAGGGGAGAGACGGTAAGCTCTCCGCAGGGAGATTGGGGCCGCCGGCTGGGGAGGCTAGGGCACCAGGTTACGAGCCTCCTGGGACCCTGGGCAGCCTGGTGGTCAAGGGGTGGGCCCCGGAGATGGCGGACAAGGACCCGAGGGCAGGGGCCCATTACTCGAGGATGCAGGTGGGTTGCGCCTTGCGTGGGAGCTCCGCCTTGGAGATGTGAGCCAGAGGGCCCCTTAGTTCTGGGGGAAAGAGGAACTCTAATAACAAAGAATTATTAATGTCAATAAAAAAGTCAATAAAAAAGTGTGATATTGTTATGGATTTGAATATGTATTGTCATGTTTATGATTGTTGATATTAAACATGGCCGTTTTACACCCACTCTATCTCTGTGAATAATGTGACTGTGGGTATTGGCGGGCGGGGAGCATACTGGGGGATCCGGGCCCTATTGTATACTGAGGGTTGTTTAGGTTTCGCCTGTCGAAAGCTGCGCACTGCGCAGCCTTTCGCGCAGGCGAAATCTTATGTTAGAACAGTGTGGCCTTCGTTCCGTCTCTCTCTTCCATTGGCTAGCTCCATAAATGGAGGCTAGCCATTGGAAGAGAGAACTGTCCGTCATTTCCTGAGGCGATTGGTGGGCGTTCCGCCGATTCTTTCCCTCTCCGCAACGTCATGAAGGGCGTGTACTTTTTTTTTTTTTACACCGATGTTTGTGTTCATTATTAACCTTGTCCCTGTCCCGCTGGCTGTTTCCTGACCACCTTCCCGCTGTCTGTCCCCCCTCCCGCTACCCCCCTCCCGCTGTCCGTGTCCCTGTTAATCCGCCCCCCCTCCCACTGTCCGTGAGCCCGTTCACCCGCCCCCCCTCCCGCTGTCCGTGAGCCTGTTAACCCTCCCGCTGTCCGTGTGCCCGCCCCCCTCCCGCTGTCCGTGTGCCCGCCCCCCTCCCGCTGTCCCCCTCAAGCGGACACTAAACACCCCCTTCTCCGCCAAGCAAGACATATTGCTTTCGATGTCTCTCTTTTCCTTCGCTGGCCTCGCGCCTGAGAGGGTGGGTGGCCGGGGCTGGCACGGGGCAGCCTGAATGCGCGCTGATGAGGTAGCTGAGCTGGTTAGGGTTTTCCTGGAGAGATCTGCTTATCACTTGGTCGAATCGCTGGGAAAGTGTGTCCGGGAGGCAATACAATTAGCGTTTTGTTAGTCGGCTTATTGTAGCCATTGTTGTTAACAGCGTTTAGAGGCACGGTGACAGCTTTACATATGGTGTGTTTGCATATTGATAAATCTTCAGAAATATACACGCGCCTCTTTCTGCACCCTTCCACGCCCTAACTTCCTTTGCGGCACCCAGTAAGCTGGTGTCCCTTCTGACTGGATCTACCCAGGTGGAGTTGGGGGTTTACGAATGTTTTGCCTGGTGGGGCAGAGTAAAACTCGTCATCTCCCCCACACTCCTTTCCGCCTCTTTTGTAAGCTTACACTTCGCCAACAGTTTATTCTTACCCCAGTGGCCTCTGTTCATTAATCTCATCCCCTCCCTTTACTGTCCTCTCTTCTTTCCCTGGTGATCTCATCCTTTCCTGCCTGTCTTCACTCCGTCCCCATCCTCTGCCCGCCATTGGCTCTCTTCTCTCGTCCTCTTTCCCATCTGTCCCTCGTGTCTTCTTCACCCATAAGACTCCCTCCCCAGCTCCTCCCCCATTCATCAGTCCAGTTCACACTTTTTTAAATGTCCCCCTACCTTCCCTATCTTCTGCCCTCACTCACCCCTCTGTCCCAGCCGTCCCCTCTCGCGTTTCCCCTCTATTTCCTCGTTGGTTCCTCGCTCTGCCTTTCCCTCTCTTTCTTCTCCTCGCACCCTGACCAGCTCAACCTCCTCCATTTGCCGTCCCTCCTGCCCGCTCACCGTTGTCCTCACACACCCCTCTCCATTTAGGATCCCCCCTCCTTTCCTTTCTCCCTCCCATCCTCTCACATCCTCCATTGATACATTGTACTCGCCCTATCTTTCTTTTGCTTTCCTCTTCCAAATCTACCACTTGCCCTCTCGGCTCATTCCATGACCCGCCGCTACCCCTTTACTCCGTCCCCTTTCTCTCTCTCTCTCTCCCTCTCTCTTGTGCTTTCTCCACATCTTTCCCTCTCAGCTTTCTTTCTTCCCTCTTACAGTTTCAGTTTCTCTCGTTCTCTCACTCTCTCTCCCCTCCTACCGTCTCTTTCCCTCTCACCCCTCCTCTTTCCTCGCTAAATCTGTGCCCCTCGTGTCTGCTCTCTCTGGTCACCAGAAGAGACAGCGCCTCCCACCGCCGCAAAAACGCCCACCATAGAAAGAGCGCAAGGGATAGGAAACGAATAAACAAGGGAAGGAAAGACACACAACCAAGAGTGGAACACTTAAAGCTGCTCCAGAGAGGGGGAGCCGAGCAGGTCCGCCTGGAAATGTACATATGTAGAGACACTTCCCCGGGAAGGCCCCCCCCTTCTGCCCCCCGATCAGACCCTTTCAATTATTCAATAGCTAGAGCAGACCAAGTGACTGCCAGGTGCAATACATCAGGCTTAGGAAGGGCTTTCATTAGATTCGGAGAGATTCAAGCTGCTCTCTCCCTCCATCCCTGCGCCCTCTCTCCTGGAGCTCCCGCCAGCCCCTCTCTGGCCATTGGCGCCCATTGACCTTGGTGATCCTCATGCCAGCTGTGTGTGCCAAGTACAGTGACTGTTCTCTTACAGTCTGCTTGCCTGAAATGCATGTACCCCTCTTTGAATTTGACCCTGGTTAAACCTTCACGTACATCTAGTTGATGTTGACCCTGCACTCCCCACACATCAGGAAGTACCAGGGGCATACATATTCCCCATGCATTCCTATGGGAGGGCAGGTCACTCACCACACATACACAGAGAGCTCACGCACTTTACACTGTACCACAGTGAAAAAGTGCGCCAAGGCCTAAAATCACCAACACCGGGTTCCAGAAACAGGCTAGGAAAAAGTCAAAAGTTTCGGGGTGAACCTGCCAAAAAGGGCGAGGTGCAACAGGCACACACTCGATAAAGGAGAGCAATGTTCATCTGAACAAAAATGAAACTGAAATCCTGACACCATGGCAATCAGCCTCCTATTCAAGTGAACAAAGGAGTTAGGAGGTGTCCCCTCTGCTGTTTATCCAGAACACAAGCAACCCAGGACCAGTTTCACCCAAACTGAGGTTACTTGATGTGTAAAATAATGATGCATTTGGAGGCGGCCCGAGTATTTACCAGTGGCATAGATTTATTCAAACATTCCATCAATCACTTTTATGTGCACTTTATGTGTCGCCCTAAGTGGGATGGGAATGCCCAGATATGGGTCTCATGCACAGTGTCAGTGGAACCAAGTTGTACCTGGCTGATGAGCCCATAACTAGGGCGAAACCCGTCCTGGGTTGCTTGTCTTCTGGTTCAGGGAGGACCTGGCTTGGCAGTTCGGGCTGGACTGTTCCCATTGGAGTAGGATCAAGGTTGATTTGCATGGATTTGGGTCAAAACTGAAATGACATGGTGTGCAAAATAGTGATGGATTGAGATGTGGCCCAAGTAATTACCAGTGGCTGAGAATCATTTAAGTAGTCCATCTCTTTTGTTTTTGGTGCGTTTAGAAAGTTGGCATTTTCCTTCCTTAGCCATTTAGTGCCTGTACCAGGGTCACATGAGTGGGTATAGTTGGCAGTTGAGCTTTGTGTATTCCTCCTAGACAGCCACATAGAATAGGGAGCCTAGGTTTGCTTGGATGGGACATTACTGGCAGGATGGAAGGGAGGAGCTGGGCCCAAATCCACTTACACTTGAATGGGCTTTGTACTTCCTTCACCCAAAGGGATTCATAACCCCTGTAGGTATTCTGAAGCCAGGACATGGAAGGCAGAATGCCTGGAGAGTTCAAAGGGAAATCTTTAGAAGATTCTCCCCCGTTCAAAGGCACCACTCGCTATATATACTAGACCTCAGACACCACCACTTCAGTAGTATTCTGGACCCATGGAAATTTTGCCAGGAAGAAGGACTGCTGAGCTGCTGAAGAATTGCCACTCTGCCAGACTGCTGACCTGCTGGAATACTGTCCTGCTGTGCTGCCGCACTGATGTGCAGACCTGCAGCCCTTATGCCTGAGCGAGAAGGACTGTATCTGCATCTCCTGAACCCAGAACCCTAGAATGACTCCAAGGGCTAGTTGGCTGGCCTCCAGACTTGAGCCTCAGGGACAGGAGGTTCCAGCAACTTTGCTGGACTTTTCATCTGTGACTCCACCCTGCCAAATGGTGCCACCACAGTCCTGGACCCTTGGAAGTGGGCCTAAGGTTCTCAGCCAGCCTCTGTGGATCCAGCGGAACTGAGGCATCTCCTCTGCTGTGTTAAGCAACTCCAAGCAGAACCGAAGCATCGCCACTGCTGCGTGGAACAGAACCACCTCAAACACCTGCATCTCAGGCAGTTGCCGCAATGGAACTACAGCTGCATGACACATCTTCAGCGCAGGCCCTTGCATCCCTTGTTGTTGGCAGCCTCAATGAGGACACAGCATTCTAGCCTCACAGCTCCTCAGAACTGACTCATCGACTCAACTGCATAACACATCCTCGACTCAGAACTTCACATTGCAAGCTCTAGCAGACAGGAGCTTCGACGACAATGAAGCAAGACTTTGCGGTCACACTGTATCAAAGAACCAACACATCACTTCAGCTGCGCAGCGCATCTTCGACGCAGATCCTTGCAACATTCTGCAAACCAGGATTTAAGGTACTCTGATCAGCAGGCCTAACTGGGTCCTTGTATACGGCCTGCGCTCCATCACGGTGGGCCTGAATTTGTGGCTTTGCCCCAGTGCGACCAGATATCCACAGTTTATCCCTCTTAGTGCTATTTTCACTAAAAATCTTTAAATCGTAATATCTTAGCAGGGCCAGACTGGGAACCGAAACTGGCCCTGGCAAGCTGCTCACCTGGCACCCCCTGGGGTGAGGAGGGGTGCAGCCGAGCAGTTTGCGGGGGCCAGTTTCGGCTGATTTTGTTACAGGGGGCCGATATTTCCGACCCCCAGTAACAAAACCGGCCCCCACCCTGGCAGCCCACCGGGGAAACGCCTGGTGCCCACTACGGCCAGTCTGGCCCTGTATCTTAGGTTCTACTAAGTGATTTTTTGTTGTTTTAGTCTTATTTTATTAATTTAAAATGACTTTATTTTTTTAAAACTGTGTTTGGCTCCTTTTGTGGTGTGTTTCACTGTGTTACTGTTTAAAGTGTTGCACAATTACTGTATACATAGCCTCTAAGTTTAGCTTAACTTCTCTGTGCCAAACTACCAGAGGGCTGAGCACAGGTTAATTTAGGATTTCCTTTTGACTTCACCCTGAGTAGAATTGTGGTTGATACTTGAGAGGAGTTTCACCCCCCTCAAATAGTACCCAAATTTCTTAAAGGATGAACAAGATGAGGAAAATTGTAAACAAAATCCTAATTTGCCCCAATCAATGTGCAGTAAACTAGTCACTAATCAAGACATAGACAAACTGGGATTCAGGAATGGGGGGATGCAAATCTGCTGCAACTGCTACTGTACTGAGCCTTCTATCATAGATGCAAATGGGATACCGAAGGCAAGAAGAGAAAAACAGGGTCTTGGTTCTAATAGTGGTGTCATTGCTACAGCCCTCCTGTCACATTTTCCCTTTTACTTCCCCTCTACCCTTTGCAGGGGAGTTAAAAGTGTACTCTGGGATTTGTTATTTGTTTCTTTCCATTGCATCTTCTCACCTATTTGTTGGTACTACCATGGAATTTCTCCATCTTTTCCTACGTTTGTGCCATACATAAATCTTTTACAATGCTGTGCAAAGTTATTTAGTAACTGCCGGAATTGTCCTTCTCTTCATGGTCACCCCCAAATGTATTGCCTTCACCCCTCCTGTTTTATCAACCCATTTCTGTTAGCTTTAGGACTGCATGCTGCCTTATTCTGCCTTAGGATAACATTGGGTTACTTTATTACACTTAATAAGTGATAACTTTAGATTTTTTTTAGCAGTGGTTCTTTGTTGGAGTTTAAAGCGCATAAAACACAATATGAATGCACTAACAAAGCAGTTACACAGGATTAATTGACAGAATTGTACATTAAGTGTAGATAGTACATTGGCTGATAATTTATCTGCTGTACATATCGGTACTCACCTTTCAACATCAATGCACGATGGACCCCTCTGATGACTGAATGTCTTCCTCTGATTAATGCCTGTCATTGAGAGTCCACTGCAAGTAACCTAGTGCAGTGCCCAACAGGGGTGCTAACCGTGTAACATTGTCTTTGTGTAGCTAAACCTGCATCTTCTCCAGGGGAGGCACCATGCCTTCCAGCGTGTCTGAAGTCTGTTGAAGTATGGGATGTTCTATCACCCTGTAGGGAAGGAGGCTGGTCTCAGTGCTATGGACTCACGAGAGGGGAAGGAGAGCATATGGGTTAGATCCGGTGCATCTTCTGTGTTCCTGGGGGTATGAGAGGGGGCATTGTCACAATTTCGAAAGACTCCAAGAATGGGAGGGATTATGGTCCCTTATGGTGGCCTACTGTTTTTATTTGCTGCCGTTTTCCTCCAGTGTAACAACTCCATACACAAGTGCACAGGCTCACCCAGCAGAAGGACGGGAGTTGTTTGTTTTGCGTGTCCTCTGTGTTACTTTAGTTTTATTGTTGTGACAGAGAAGGTTCTGCGCCCAAAATATTGTTAGTGAAATGAGTAGTTTTCGCATTTACTGTTGGGCTTTTGAAGTCATCGGGCTTAATCGCCGGAGAGCGGGTGGTAAGAAGTGTCATTGACCTGGTTAAATAAAAAACACACCATTTAAAGTTATGACATGCTCTTAAGAAAGAGTATTAGTGCCAAAAAAGCTCTACAGAGATGTGTTGAACATGTCACTAACTCAATAATTCATATCCACGCAGGAAACGTAGGTGGGAGGTGCTCCCAACACAAAACTCCTTCAGTGGATTGCCTTCAGCGATTTGTTGTTGTTGTTGGTAAATAGATATCACACAAATTGTGATGTGCACGACTTACCCTGCACCTGTTGCGTTGTACCAAAGCTACAGCCACGCAGGCCAGGCAGCAGGGCCGGACTGGCAGTTGCGGGCACCGGGCAATCCCCCGGTGCGCCGCAAGGGTGGGGGCCGGTTTTGGGCCGCTGGGGGACGTTTTAGTTACAGGGCCGTTTTTGCAGCATAGCTGCAAAATCGTCCCTGTAACAAAATCGTCCGAAAACCGGCCCCGGCAAAGAGCTCGGTCACATTCCCAACCGGCCGTTGCCGGGGCCGGTTTTAGTTCCCAGTCCGGCCCTGCCAGGCAGACACACCAGGCATGCACGGGTCTCTGAAACACAGCATGGCACGTTCTGCAGCCCAGGCAATGAACATGTGCCCCTCGAGCTCCTGGAAGAGTGCCCTTGGGAGGGACAGCTGTGAGGCAAGGAGGCACTTGGCTGTGGGTGGGGGCTATTCGCAACATAAATAAATACCAATGGTAGTATTTGTGAAGCTGATGCAGTTATGTGTGAAGCTCCGCCCCCTGTGCCCGGTGTGTGAGAGGGCGGACATTACAAGTCTGGAGTTAAAATACACATCAGTTTGGTTGTTTCCATGTGTAAAAATGATAAAATAATGATAATGAAGTAATACTAACACAAACTGTGCCACTTTATGCCACATAATTAGCATTTTGTTCCTACATAATTTAGTAAACCATGCTGAATACTTTGGTCCTACCCTGTCGCATAGTTCCAGTGACCCTATCTCTAAGGTTCCTTGTCTTGATATGTCTGCCCTGCATGCCTTTTAGTCACATATATTTGTGAATGTTACTTATTAAAGCACCCAAATGTTCAGTATGCATAATCAATTGATAAAATATTAGGACTGTGAAGGAGGGCTCAAAGAGGTCAATCTAACTCCAGTACTCTCTACTATGTACTACTCACGCTCTACTTCTCTCTACTACGCTATTACTTACTCTCTACTACTCTCTACTACTCACTCTCTACTGCTCTCTCCTACTCTCTCTACTACTCCCTACTCTGTACTACTCACGCTCTACTTCTCTCTACTACTCACTCTCCAGTGCTGGTTATTGTTAGCAGTTCAAGCAGTGATGCACCTTTTGGGTAACACAAGTAATAATAACTTTCTTTAAAGTTTTGTGATTTAAAGGTGCTGGCACCACACCTCCTCACTGCCCCCCCTTAGTGCACAATACCTCCTTACTGCCCCCTCAACGCACAATACCTCCTCACTGCCCCCCTCAGTGCACTAAACCTCCTCACTGAACCCTCAACACATAATACCTCCTCACTTCCCCCCCTCAACGCACAATCCCCCACATGCATCATTGTGACATTTTGCACTTCTTAATTTGCGAAAAATAAGGAATCGCAAATTAAGAAGTGCAAAATGCTATGCATCATTATTTTCGGTATTCATTTGTGATTCGGTAAAAATCGCAATTTTTACCGAATCCCAAATAAATACCGAATTCTTAAGTTATTTTTCGCAATTGCCATTGATTCCTATGGGCCAAAAGGCCCATAGGAGTCAATGCAAATGTGGCACTTAGAAAATTTCATGGGTGCAGGGGGGGGTCCAAAGGACCCCCCCATGCACCCCTGAAATGTATTTTTCGCATCATGTTTCACACACACATGTCCTAAGGACATGTGTGTGTGAAACATGAATGCTGAAAAAAAAACATTTTCAGCTTTTTAAACACTTTTTCCAAATGTACCGAGTGGTTCAACCACTCGGTAAATTTGGCACCCTAATTGCGAATTTTCAGTTTTAAATTTAATGATGCATTGCTTTTAAGAAATCGCACATCTGCGACTTCTTAAAAGCACCCGCAATTTTAGAACTCGCAAACATGTTACGAATTCTAAAATTGCTTCATGCATCCCAAAAAGCACTTTTGCATTCGCAAACGGCCGATTTTAAGGAATCGCACCGTTTGCGACTACAAAAATGCTTGATGCATGTGGGGGAATACCTCCTCACTTCCCCCCCTCAACGCACAATACATCCTCACTTCCCCCCTCAACACACAATACCTCCTCACTTCCCCCCCTCAATGCACAATACTTCCTCACTGCCCCTCTCAGAGCAAATGCCTCCTCATTGTCCCTCCCAGTGCACAATACATTCTCGCATTTGCAAAATTAAGCTTTTGGCATTGTAAATAACAATGTCATTTATTTATCTGTTTTCAAAACCAACACATAAATAACAATGTTGTCATTTACAATGCCAATAGCTCTAACTTTTGCAAAGGCGAGACCATTGCACTGTAATTGCTTGTTCAAGGTATGTATCCCAAGCTTCATGATAAGGCTTCTTCCCTTGTTGGCTTGATGGTGAGTGCCAGGCTGTTAACTCTGCGGTCACCCACTTGAATAGATCCCTTAGCCAGGGCTGTAAGGAGGGCCTCTGAGGATTTCCAAACCATTGCTGTATGCTGCTTTGCAAGTACATAGACTAGGTTGATGAATTTTAGATGAATTTTGTGACATATTTGTTCTTGCATGTGCGCGGTAAAATCTCTGAGATACACTGCAGAGTGTCAATGGATGATGCCCATCCTGTTATGTCTGACAGTAGCATCATCCCAGAATAGTCCAAACACTGGACAGGCACACACCATGTGGTAGAAGTCCGCCACTGGACAGGGGCATTGTGGACATTTTGGAACAATCGCAGGGAATATATGGTTAATGTGCACGGGGTTGAGATAGGTCAGGTGCAGGTAATTGAATTTGGTATATTTCAGGTCGGGGTTCCTAGACACTCCACGGACATATTCTAATGTGGTGGACCATTGTTTATCTGTGAGAACCTGATCTACAGAGTTGGATCATTTATCTTTAAGCATGGGGAACCTCCTAGAATGGGTTTCCAGTAAGGCTGTACATAGCACTGTAAATTCCCATCTCTCGTTCCCGTGGATTAGCAGTGTCTGTATGGACAGGAAGGGTTCACGTTTGGTGCTTCCCGTCCCCTATACATGCCCTATTGTTGTTGACAGTGCATTGTAGACCTGGAACTGGCCCTCTTCTCTCTTGTATTGTTCCCTAAGCTCTTGGCAGGGTTTTTTGTACATAGAGTTTGCTTAATATAGACAGGTCTGCCTTTGCCCATAAACTGACATTGTGTTGATCTGCCACATTATGGAGGTCTAGGAGAGCCCACAGTGGAAGAGCTGGATAGTAAAATTTGGAGTCATGTTTAGGCTGGACAAAAGTGTGCTAGTAGCGCTGAGCTATCATGGACATTCAGCCAATGCGTGGGGCGTCTCATCGGGGATCCATTAGCCAGTGCTCTTTCTCAAGTCCTTGCAAGAAGGCTTGGGGGGTATTCATGGAGTTCCGCTATGCAGAACTCCACAAAGTGACCAAAAAACCCAGCTGCGCTACGCGGAGTTCAGCAAGCCATGGAGTGCATTAGGTCATGCTATTTACGCTAATTTTTAGAGCCAGGTGTTTGCTGGAAAATCAACGCAAGCTGCACCATGTGAAGCGCAAGAGGGCGCTGCTTCTTTGTGCCGCTCGAGTAAATATTCTACACGAGTAGAGGCTTACTCAACTCGAATGGAAGGTTTTTCGACGTGAGCAGTAGTGGCCATCTGCAACCACCCACATTGAGAAATCGTGTCAGGAGGTGGTCTGGAGTAAGATTTCCTCGCTGGTGAGGAAAACACTCTGCTCAGTGTAGTTTTTCAGAAGTCTGCATGCTAGGCACAGTACGGTGTGCGAAAAACTCTGCAAACTCCACGAGTGGAGCGGAATCTCACACCCAGGCCTACTCGCAAGTCCCTCTGTACGATCTTCCACTCAGGGTTGGGGCACGTAAGAGAGACAAATCCGCTGGACACTGTAACTGACCCGCCGCATAGTAAAGCTCATAGTTAAGTGCTCTCAAATCCTCCACACTCTAGTAGAGCAAACAGTTTGTGAAGTCCCTCTCTCTTCATGTATGATCACCATAACTAGTCAGAAAGGAGAGAATTCAAGTTTCTGAAAAATCACTTGGATAAGTAGATGGGCAGTGCTGAAAAAATGGTAGAGTATTCTCGGCATTATCAGAAGTTTAGCTATTACCCCCCTGCCCATCTATGGTAGTGGTAGAGAGCTCTAAAATGCTAGAGAGATGCATATGCTATCCACCGCCGCCCCCAGATCCCTCTGTATAAGGTTGCCTTCAGAATAGTAAATGTTTACCCCTCTAGGAATCCAAAGGTGTCAGATTGCCATTCTAGGAACAGGCATGGCAGAGCCTTCCGTTCCTTATGTGAGAGACTCCTCGGTGGAACAAGCAGAATTTGGCCCAGTTCAGTTATAAGCATGAGACCCTGCAAAGTCTTCCAGCATTTCCATCACACGTGGTAGGTTTCTGCAGCCATCCTGCAGATATAGTAGCACATCGGCTGCGTATAGTGGCATAGCTTCCCTAGTGTTGCCACTCCGGATATCCTTTTGCAACCCCGTTAGGCAAATGAGGATTAAAAGGGGCTCCATTGCCAGGGCATAATCATCAACAGGGGGCATCCCTGTCGGTGGTTTCTGTGCACTTGGAATGCAGCAGAGACCTCTCTGCCTGCACAGACTCAGGCCACTGGATTTGTGAAAAGTAGGTTGATTCATCGCAGTATTTGCGGCCAAGGCCCATTCTTTTGAACACTTCCATTAAGTAGGGCCATCCCAGGGTGTCAAAAGCTTTCTCAATGTTGAGAGATAGAGCAGACGGTGATAAGCTTGCTTGCGAACTTTCTTCCATTTTCATAAGAGTTGACGTTGGTTCAAGAAAATGTTCCTACCTGCGAGAATATGTTCCTTCCTGGGATAAAGCCATTATGGTTAGCGTGGATCAACGTGGAGAGAGATGGTAATATTCTGTCCACAACAACCTTCATGAGGATCTTACAATCAGTGTTCGGGCAATAACCACGCCTCATACCAAACTGGGGTAAAAGGCCGCTTTATTGGACAGGTAGGCAGAATAATAAATGCATACATATTATATACAAACATTTCCTAAACTAACACCCAAAGCCCCTAAGCCCTGACCCCCTAACCACTATTTCCCCCCTTGTACCTCATACCTCCTTCCCAAAGCACCTAACTCAGTCTCCTGCCTACCTCTTGTCTCCAACTTCTCTCCCCTGCTTCCCTCTGCCAAAACCTAATCCTAATGCCCCCAACCCCTTCCTGCCTGTCTTACTTTCCTCCAAATCTGCCACCTGTCCAAGCGACAATCACAATATATAGAAATATACATTGTCATAGAATGAACAAAAAATGTATTATACCATATTTTTTCAAATAAACAAACCAGTTGGCGGAAGGGGGGACAAAACCTCGAAAACGCCATCCCTGCCTTCTAGAAACTGCCTCAGGCACGAATGACGCTCGAGCAGCCCCCCCGCCTCACGCCACCTGCCCAATTGGCTGGCGCCATCACCCGCGCGGCCCGGGAGTACCATATGCCCGAACCATCCCGGGGGTGAGCACTCTGCGAGTGTCACCTCCAGGAGCCCATCGGGTAATAACCACGCCTCACACCAAACTGGGGTAAAAGGCCGCTTTATTGGACAGGGAGGCAGAATAATAAATGCATACATATTATATACAAACATTTCCTAAACTAATACCCCAAGCCCCTAAGCCCTGACCCCCTAACCACTATTTCCCCCCCTTGTACCTCCTACCTACTTCTCAAAGTGCCTAACTCAGTCTCCTGCCTACCTCTTGTCTCCAACTTCTCTCCCCTGCTTCCCTCTGGCGAAACCTAATCCTAATGCCCCCAACCCATTCCTGCCTGTCTTACTTTCCTCCAAATCTGCCACCAGGAAAAACCCTATCACAGGCGTTTTTTCTATCTCCCCCCCCCCTATGGCCCGTTGTCAGAGGTACATAGTATGTAAAGAGGGGAATAAACTCTGTCGCCAAACAGGATAATCTTTATTAGAGGAAACTCGTAATTATGATAAAACATGAAAAAACTTGTTACTCTGTCGCTATAACAGTAAGAACATACTCCATGCATGAAAAAACAAAACATTATAACATGTGCAAGGAAAAGGAAAAAAGGGGAAGGTAGGAGGAAAAGAGGGGCGGGTGTAAAAAGGAAAAGAATTGACAATAAGGCACGTATGAAGAAGAAAAAATGTACATGTCATGAAAAACATATGGTCATAGTAATAAACTGAAACAAATACTGCAGCTGTAACAGTACCAAATAACCTTAACACCATGGGTTAATGTTTAAAATTCCAGCAAGCTTGTCTTTGATATTCAACAAATAAATTTCATTCCCCATAAATGACAGGTGTACCCCGTCGTGCCTGAAAAAATGGAAATCCACAGATGTCACCTCTTCATGCACCAGCCAAAAGATTCTATTGAGAAAGCAGAAACGCTGCAGATCTCGGTTCACTTTCCTGCGGGCTCTTTCCACCGCAGTGTGTCTTCCTGCCCCTCTCCAAATTCTTCGAGGCATGAGCGCCGTTAATACGATTTGTGATTTTGGCCATGTTTTCATAAAGATTTCTAAATCGTGTTTCATCTCGATTAACAACCCTAGCCCCGAAAGTTGAACTAAATCATTCTCCCCTAGATGAAGCAAAAGGATATCTGGCATAATTTGATGATGAAATTCCCCTATCAATGGTAAGAACTGGCCCCACCTCATGCCACTTTTTCCCTGCCATGACAGAGCCACTGCTTCAGAAGAGAAACCCAGATTTCTCCCAAAATGCCTCTTATCCACTTGTGTGGCCGCCCATTTAATGAACGAATGACCGATAAGCCAGATATTCTTGCAAGATGACCGCAAACCTGTAAAGAAATAACAATTAAACTCTTGAACTCAATTTACATGCTCTTATCTTCTAACATAACGTAAAAAGCAATCTGAAGACCATCTCCCCAATTTTTTAATGTCCCCAAAAGAAAAATCCCACCTGGCCGCTTCAGATGCTGCCCCAATGCGAAAAGAGTGTGTTCCAAATTGCTGAGGGTTCTTACCAATGACCTTCAAAGCCTTTTGAAGGATCGCTAACAATTGTGGGGCTGTAAAGCAAGACCCATTAAGATGGCAAAAAACAAATAAATACACTGCGCCACCAACATTCAAAAATTCAGATCAGGCTCGTAAAGGGCACAAAGAACCGCCCATAGCCTGTAAAGTAACAATAGCACCTTTGCCCGTTTGGTCGGTCTTCGATTGTTCTAGAAAAATTTCAATGTGAGAAGCAAATCTGGAAGCATTAGAATTCTTCAAATCACCCTGAATGGCAGTACCCAAAAGCTCCGACACCCTGAATGCCCCCAAAAAAGAGCCAAACCATGCATAACTTTATCAAATGGAACTCAAAATCAGAAAAACAAATATCAGGGAGAACTGTGAAAATTCTAGCTAGCAAATGAAGTGATATGGGCTCCCTATGGTGTGACACCCTTTTCCTTGTTTTAGCCCAGCCCTGAAGTATACGTATTACCCATCTCTCCTGCTGAAGGCTCATATCCCCAAAATGCCTTCCCATAAAATGCAATTCCTGCCAATTTGCCAGCAATAGTGGTTGGGGAAATGTTCTATTAAATGTTAAGCATAATGAACTTTACCACATCATCTCTACGCTGCTGGAAACCCAACCCATTGCAAATTCTAAAAGGAGCCCCTGACCCTAAAAATTCCAGCCATGCTCTTCTGTAAGCCAATTTGGTGCTTTGTGCTAGAGAGTTCTCGACGAGCTGATAAGCGGTCAAATCCCCACACTCCAGAGCTCGCAGGGAATGGGATTCCTTCTCAATTCCGCTCCGGGCGCCAAACCACGGAATCTCTCCCACTGAAAACGAGATAGGGCATCCGCAATGTCATTAGATATGCCTGCGATGTGTTTTGCTTTAAAGACAATGTTAAATGTAAAAGCACCCCAACATGAATAGCTGTAACAACTTTAATAACTGCTTGTCTTTTGCCTTCTGTCCATTCACTAGATCCACCACTGTCTTGTTATCCACATTGAATAAGACTGTCCTATTGGCCAATTTGGGACCCCTACCTTGAGTGCTACAATGAGTGGAAAAAAATCCAAAAATGCTATGCTCTTCTTCTGTGCAACCCAATTTTCTGCCCATCGTTACGCACACCATTTTCCGTCCCAAAAAAGGCCAAAACCATGAGCACCAGATGCATCAGAAAAAAGTTGCAATTGCCAAATAAAATCATCACCCAGGGACCAAAGAGATATGCCATTGAAGTCTGCCAAAAAAGTGGACCATACCTCAAAATCAGCCCGCATGTGTGCTGTCACCCTGAGCCTATTATGAGGGAGTTTCAAACCAGACATCGAGAAACCCAACCTCCTGCAAAAAGTCCTACTAGCTCGAATGACTTTGCAAGCAAAATTTATATGTCTCAACACAGATTGAGCCTCTACCAACGTCAACTTCTGCACAGAGCGTGCATGTACCAAAAGGTTTGCGATTTCCAAAATCTTCTTGTTAGGCAGCCTGGCCTGCATCGCAGTAGTGTCAATTTCTATTCCCAGATAAGTAGTACAACAACATGGGCCCTCAGTTTTGTCCTCTGCTAAAGGGACTCCTAGGGTCTCTGCAAATTGTTTTAAATCAGATAAAGCGGCTGCGCACTGTTGTGAGTTGGCTGCACCCAGGAACAGAAAATCATCCAAATAGTATGTCACACCTGTGTGACCTGTGTGAAAGGAAAAACACCACTGTAGAAAGGAGCTAAATGCTTCAAACAATTTGCAGGATATGGCACAACCCATGGGGAGAGTCTTAGGAATGTAATATTTACCTTCAAAAAATATGCCTAGGAATGAAAAATGCAAGGGATGTATGGGCAACAGCCTGAAAGCGGATTTAATATCACACTTCGCTAACTGCAACCCCTAACCCATGTCTTTGACCATAAGTAAAGCAGAATACACTGATTCAAATTGCACCATGGAGTCCTCCTTTGCAATGAAATCATTAATCGAATAACCTGGCGGCCATGACAAATGCTGAATCATTCTGTATTCTCCCTCCGCCTTCTTTGGTACCACTCCAACTGGTGAAACAATTAAATTGTCCAGCCTTCCAAAACCTCTGACAACAGTTTCGCCCTTACTATGTGTGGGAAACTCTGCGCTGATTTCAAATTCTGTGCAAACCTGGGACTATATGGACCTTGGTAACCAAGCCTGAAACCCTCCCAAAACCCCCAATACAGTAAATTAGCATCCTGGGAGTCTGGGTATAATTGTAACCACTTACATAAAATGTCCACCTTGATGGGAGTAAAAGCCCTTGCTACCAAACTGTGCCGTAAATCCCCTCCCTCTACCTGGAAAATTGTGTCCCCATTGCCCTTGTTCCCCAAAACATTGCGTGACTGCATGTTTTCCCCCACATCTAGAGCACTCGTGTTTGTATTTACAGGGGTTCCTAGTGAAGTAGCCGTTGTTGAAATTCCAGCAAGCACCGGAAGTGGGAGTATGCGGTCTGTTCCATGATCCCACCCCCCAAGGGTGAGCCTAACCTGAAAGGGCCGGTAAGCTACCACTAAACCACTGGCCGTGTGTAAGGATGGGGGTGGTCTTTGAGGATATATCCACTGAACCCAAAGTTCGCTATCCACCTCCCCCCAAGGTTTGTCTGGCATCAATGTTAACCGAGCTCTGAACTCTTTGTCATAATGGAGCCATGCATAACCCCCAAATGTAGTTAGCAGCCTTCCTAATGATGTCCATGTATTTAAAAAGAGAGACTGATCTATCAGCAAATTTTTCACAATACACACTAGCAAAAATGAGAAAGGCAGAAGTCCATGAATCTATGTTTGTAGGGACCCTTGGCCGTCTTGAAAGTTCCCAAGCCTCCTCCTTAGAACCCTCTTTTGCTTGTATTTCCATATGCAGTAGTTTAAAAACGTCAATGAAATCCCCATTCCATATCTTCTCTTTTGTAGCTCTGTTCAGATGTGCACCTAATGGCATAGCAACCCCCATGTAAGGTAATCGCTTAAAAATGTTTGCACTTTTAGATTCAGATCCATGTTTGTGCTCGGATTCCTTAACCGGTAAAGGTGGCACTATGTCAGATACCATACCCGTTTTGTTACCATCCTGTGGAGAAACTACATGCATTGCCCCATCAGTACCCCCACCCTTGACCAAAATTGTGCGTTTTGCCATCTGAAATTGAGGCTCACCTGACCTATTCAAAGCTGTAGAATCTGCCATGAAAAAATGCTCCACCCCTGTTTGCTGATTTGATCCGTGAGTTCGTGCTGCATCTTTACCCAACTTGAAATTCTGCGGACAAGAAAAACTAGACAAATCTTTAGTAGACCCTCCCCACGCACCCTCCAAGTTATATGCCAGAAAAACGTCCCTATCAACAGAATGTGACAATTCCCCTTCTTCAATAGAAACATTATTCTCGTCCCTTGTGAACCTGCTTACCACCCCATCCCATTAGGAACTAGCATCCCGCCTCCTGCCACTAGGCAACTCCCCATCCCCTACCCCACCATCATATTCCCTCCAATTTACAACATTCTTGAAACGAGCCCTTCTTGTGTTCTCCAACGGAGTAGGAAAAGCCACTTTAACCTTCCTTGTAGTATACTTCTGTTGGTGCAGGACGCCTGAGGCCTGTTTAATGGAAACTCACTGCCCTCTGGTAGCTTTGGCAGTGTTGAGCTCTCGTGGGACTGTAAAATGCATAACTTTGCAGTCTTATCCCTAAATTAGCATCCTGGGAGTCTGGGTATAATTGTAACCACTTACATAAAATGTCCACCTTGATGGGAGTAAAAGCCCTTGTTACCAAACTGTGGCGTAAATCCCCTCCCTCTACCTGGAAAATTGTGTCCCTATTGCCCTTGTTCCCCAAAACATTGCGTGACTGCATGTTTTCCCCCGCATCTAGAGCACTCGTGTTTGTATTTACAGGGGTTCCTAGTGAAGTAGCCGTTGTTGAAATTCCAGCAAGCACCGGAAGTGGGAGTATGCGGTCTGTTCCATGATCCCACCCCCCCAGGGTGGGCCTAACCTGAAAGGGCCGGTAAGCTACCGCTAAACCACTGGCCGTGTGTAAGGATGGGGGTGGTCTTTGAGGATATATCCACTGAACCCAAAGTTCGCTATCCACCTCCCCCCAAGGTTTGTCTGGCATCAATGTTAACCGAGCTCTGAACTCTTTGTCATAATGGAGCCATGCATAACCCCCAAATGTAGTTAGCAGCCTTCCTAATGATGTCCATGTATTTAAAAAGAGAGACTGATCTATCAGCAAATTTTTCACAATACACACTAGCAAAAATGAGAAAGGCAGAAGTCCATGAATCTATGTTTGTAGGGACCCTTGGCCGTCTTGAAAGTTCCCAAGCCTCCTCCTTAGAACCCTCTTTTGCTTGTATTTCCATATGCAGTAGTTTAAAAACGTCAATGAAATCCCCATTCCATATCTTCTCTTTTGTAGCTCTGTTCAGATGTTCACCTAATGGCATAGCAACCCCCATGTAAGGTAATCGCTTAAAAATGTTTGCACTTTTAGATTCAGATCCATGTTTGTGCTCGGATTCCTTAACCGGTAAAGGTGGCACTATGTCAGATACCATACCCGTTTTGTTACCATCCTGTGGAGAAACTACATGCATTGCCCCATCAGTACCCCCACCCTTGACCAAAATTGTGCGTTTTGCCATCTGAAATTGAGGCTGACCTGACTTATTCAAAGCTGTAGAATCTGCCATAAAAAAATGCTCCACCCCTGTTTGCTGATTTGATCCGTGAGTTCGTGCTGCATCTTTACCCAACTTGAAATTCTGAGGATAACAAAAACTAGACAAATCTTTAGTAGACACTCCCCACGCACCCTCCAAGTTATGTGCCAGAGAAACGTCCCTATCAACAGAATCTGACATTTCCCCTTCTTCAATAGAAACATTATCCTGGTCCCTTGTGAACGTGCTTACCACCCCATCCCGTTGGAAACTAGCATCCCGCCTACTGCCACTAGGCAACTCCCCATCCCCTACCCCACCATCATATTCCCTCCAATTTACAACATTCTTGAAACGAGCCCTTCTTGTGTTCTCCAACGGAGTAGGAAAAGCCGCTTTAACCTTCCTTGTAGTATACTTCTGTCGGTGCAGGATGCCCGAGGCCTGTTTAATGGAAACTCACTGCCCTCTGGTAGCTTTGGCAGTGTTGAGCTCTCGTGGGACTGTAAAATGCATAACTTTGCAGTCTTATCCTTACATCCCACTCATAAGTTCATCAGCCTACGCTTATCAGAAATGTCCCGAGGTATCCAAACCCATTTGCCTATCTCCCCACGATGCGCGTCATAGTAGCCCTGCCGCCCAACCATTGGAGGAAACATGTCTCTAGCCGCATCAACAACATGTCTAGAAACTGAATGTGCAGGCACATTAACAGAAACCTCCTCTCTATTTACTTGTCCTGACAGCTCGTGTGTAGAATTCCGTGAAGAAGCATCCTGTTCCATCATGAAATCCCCCTGCTCACTGGTTAGCATTGGCGATAAACCCCTGTCTATTGCTGCAAGCGGAGAGAAAACAGATTCAACAGCTTTAAATGTGCCCAAAATACCAATTTTCCTTGCACTAGCAGTATTAATAGTAGGCAAACTGGGATTATTTTGACATTGGCCACTAGATGGAGCCCTCTGTTCAGCAATTATCTTCTTAACAGCCAGCTGCGTTTGCATTTTGACTCTCTTAATAATAGACCTTTTTTCCCCAATATATACCGCCTTTACTTTATGTAAAGTAGGTCTTCCTCACTTCCCTTTCTGTGGAAAATTAACACCTGCAGGCAGAGACCCTAAAACGTGATTCTGCTGGTAATTTAACTCACTGCTAGACACATTTGTTAAACTTGAAAGCTCACCTTGAACTGATGCAGCCGGCGAGCTTTCACTGGAATGACAGGCAGCCACAGCTGCAGACACGCCTCTTGCTGCCTGACGCTCCTTTTTCTCAAGGCCGACTCACGCTTGACCTAGCGTGCCCGGCACTAGAAGGTCTTCCCTGCCTGCAGCAGCCAAAACACGGAGCGCTTCCCTCACAGCCTCGGAAGCCTGCTCCATTATATTCAATTTAAACCTAAACGCGAATAAAATATCAAAAAACGGGCCCGCACTGCAAACACCTCAATAACGCCGTCCCAGCCTTCTAAAAACTGCCTCTGCGAGTGTCACCCCCAGGAGCCCATAAGAAGGAGCGGCGGTCTATAGGAGTGTACCTTGATAGGGTGTATGCCCTGTTTGGGAAGTACTACAATCATCCCCTCTCACATGGACGCCGGTAAAGTGCCCCTATCTCTGGCCTGTCGGTACATTTGGTGAAGCTTCAGGGAAAGTATTGCACTATAAGTAGAGTAAAACTGTACCAGGAGCCTGTCCTTTCCAAGAGTTTTATTTTCACTATCTGATCGATTGCAAGGCAGATTTTCTTAATGGATAGTGGTTCATCTAGGGTGTGGTGCTGTAGAGCATTGGAATCGGTAGTCTATCTAGATATTCCTGCAGGGGGGACCTTCTTGTCTCTCCAACCCCTCCTATAGTGAACTGTAGTAGTCAAGAAAAAAGTTATTGACGTCGGTCTGTGAGCTAAGCATCTCTCCCGCAGCAGATCTAATAGCACTTACATGGGGCATGGGGGCCCGACCTCAAGAGCCATGTCAACACTCATCCCACCCTGTCCCACCTCTGCCAGCTACCTAGCCACATTGTCTGCATAATCCAATTTCCCAAGCCTGGTTACCAAAGCCCTGTATGCCTTCCTAATGGGAGTGACATCGCCATCATTACCCGCGCCGTCCGCAGCCTGAACCTTGGCCTCCCGCATGGCACATTCCAAGTCTAGGATCTGTTTCCATAGTGCAGGGTTTAGACCGAAATTGTTCTTAAAACGGAGCCCTTATAACTGCCTTGAAAGCTTCTCACTCCACTCCTCTGTCTAAGGCAGTCCCTTCACTGTCTTCAAAATTATTAGTGCTATGCAAGTGTATCGGTCACCAGAAAACTCTATCCTGCAATGCTGGCGTATACAATTTCCAGGTGGATATCGGGGCTTGGCACCTGCCCCAGTGTATTGTCATTTATATGGAGCTGTGGTCTGAATAAGTACTGCTCAAGTATTCGGTGGGTGAGGCGTGGGACACTATGCTGGATTTATATAGGAAAATATCAACTCTGGTGTATAATTGATGGACTGCTGAGAAGCACAAGTACTCTGTTGTGGTGGGATGTGTGGAGTGCCAAATGCCATACATGTGTCTATGTTCAAGCCAGTCCATGAAGGTGTGTACAGTTCCAGTCATCGTTGTGCCCTGCAGAGGGTGAAAGGACCTGCCCAGGGAGGTGTCCCCACATTGTCTTGGCTCTGTCAGGTCCTCTACTAATGAGGTAGGTAGGTCTGTCAGGAATTGTGCTTGATTGTTGATAGGTGCACATATTGCGACGAGGGCAAATGGCGCCCTGTTGAGTGCCACTCCACTGCTACATATCTACCAACAGGGTCCATCATTGTGCAGGTTGCAACCAGAGGCGCTGTAGGCACCCAAATGAACATCCCCTGGCATATGCCATGTAGGAGGGGCCAATAATCTATCCCCTCCATCTTTTAGTAGTTTAAGTTCTGTAGCAGTTTTATGTGATTCTTGCAAGTCTGCAATGTGTGCCTTCACCGCAGGTAAGAATATATTAGGTGGCTGCGTCTGGGAGTGGCCATTCCCCAAATATTCTAGGACATGATATTGTACATAGGTGAAGACTCCATTGGGTGTGTTGCCATATTTCAAGCTTGTTCCACCTCCCGCCTCTGCCAGGAGTTGGGCCCCTAAGATCTGTGTGTGAGTTCAATCCCCAGCCAGTGTCAATGATATGGTGCCGGAGCTGAATAAATAAAAAACAAAACTGTTAACTCTTAGTCCCAGGTCAGGACATAATCTAGCCAGTGACCAAATGTAAGTCATAACAAAGAATGTGAAAGTTTGTCCCATCCGGACTCAATGGATGGGGAGGGTGGGTGGGATTTATCAGCCTAGATTGACGGGAAGAGTCATGCATAGTCTATGACCTAATGCAAGCGAAATGTGTTCCCTCCTCTCCACTTCAGGAATGAGAGCCCCACCTCTCTCTGCTCCTGTTCACTCAATGCATTAGCACTCTTTGAAATTATACAGTTATCATGTTCATATTACTTGATCCAACGTAATTGGGGTAAGTTCAGGACCATGCATAACTCTGCTGGAAGGTGCTCGAGAGTGAGAGCCAGCCCTTGCTCATGTGAGTCATTCACAGGACATGGGGATATTTATGCTGGTGGTGCTCGCGTGATACGTGCTTGCTGGTAGGTCTGCTTCCGGGAGGCCAGTGCAGCCACCTTCACGGTTGCAGAAGTCACTAACCCCTATCTGGTTGAGGGTCCCGGGTTACCAGGAGCACCCACTTTGGTGCCAGCCACTTTCAGTCATCCGACGATGTTGTAAAGAAGAGCATAGTGTTAGAGATCACATCTCATAGTTTGGCTGGAAACATAAGGGAGTGTTTCAGTCCTATCTGATGAAGTTTCAGTTTAACCAGCAGAAATGAACGCACTACAAGTGTAATCCAGATATTTATTCACTGATGCATTGTCAATCTACCTGGCGACCGACAGGAGTGATATGGTCACAATAGTTGAAGAAGCGTACCAGCCTTGGTAAGGACTAGGGCATCCTAGATGGGATTCTATGGGTGGTGACACTATGTTGCAGTTCGACAAGAGGCCATGGTTTGCAACATTTAGTTGGCCGTGGCCTGCTGTATGCCTGTACCATCCATGATGTACCCCTCCCAGCAGTCAGTCATGGGTTGGCTAAGTCCTGGAGGACCTGCGCTGGTCCTGTTCACTCTTCCTGGGGGTAGGGAAGCCTGCAGGATGGTGCTGGGAAATCTTGCTGCTTGGACCTCCTCTACTTTGTGTCTATGCTGGTCATCATCTTGGCCATGCCCCATAAGTGGTAACATTTGATTGAGAACAGGTAGGAAAATCATGTTTAGTGTCTGAGTAATTGAATTTTAAAACTTTTTTATGGTAAATGTGATTTGAAGTCGCAATTCTGAAAATGTCCCTCTTAGAAAGTTGGCATTTTCTTGTCCTAACCAATTGGTACCTGCAGCCTATTCCTGGGTCACATGACTATGTGTAGTTGGCAGTTAACCTTTGTGTATTCCTCCAAGACAGCATCACAATGTAGGATCTGGGTGATAGCAGGATGGGCCATCCTGGCTTAATAGCGACGTGGAGCTGTCACCTCCCACACTTGCACTTCAATGGCACTGGCCCAAGGTCAAGACTAGGAGAAATTCCCCTACGGCTTATATTTTCATATTCGACATAGTTCAAACTATAATTCACATTGACAAAATCCCATTAAACACCACAGATAATGAAAAACTATTTCTTTTTCATTGATTTCTTTTATTATTTTACTTTTTTACACATAGGTTATTTTCATTTTTTTCCTTTTTTGTTGAATATTTTCATCATATAAACATATAAAAAATACTGTACATAGTTCATATATCAAAAAAGAAACCCAAACAATACTTTGAAAAAAGCCCTGTTAACCACACATACAATGACAGTCACTCACTATTCATGCATACTCAATAATATTACCCACTCAACATACAATCCATCCATACATTTCTGTGTTTGAGGTAGTCCAGATGGTTTAAACGACTAAATACGCCAGGTCTACGCGTTTCGGTGGATTGACACCACCTTCCTCAGGACCAACAGAATTTCTCCCCTTAGTTCTTGTGGGTACAGGGTATCTGTAATAATAAATATAAATACATCTATCTGTGGCCAATTTTGGGGATTTACAATCATTTTATAATACATTCATCCATAATTATCTATGATTGTCCAAGTGCATAATTTGCCCACCCAATGAACTCAACCGAGAGGAAGGCACTGAACATTGATTTAATTTACATAGTCATATTGAATAAGTAATTGAGATTTACCACAGATCACTTACACAAGATTGCGAGCTCCCACAGATCACTTACACAAGATTGCGAGCTCAAAAATGAAATGTTTAGAACAAGAAGATCTTTTATTTTACATTCATTATAGATTAGCCTAATGGGAGATTTAGCAATTCATGAGAATAATATGGCATGAGCATTTACCTATATCGTCTGGGAATAGATATCAGTCAGGGATACAGGTGTGGCTTGGAGACATCAATTAGGTCAATGGATAGAAAATAATTTATATCCTAGAAAACATATGTTGTATAGTCTCAGTAACTTGGATGTTACATTATAGATAAACACGGTCTATTTAGCAATCATTTTGACCTAGATGGATTACCTTATATCAGAACGTCAGAGGCATCGCTTTCCAAGTACAAGCTCTACTTTAAAAGTCTGTTTCTATTTCCTTTATTTTAAAGGTACAGGGACGAGAACTTTATCACCTGAAATGAGATGCAAGCATATGCTCAAAGTCCATAGTCCGACACTCAAGACTATTTGTATACTGTCATGACACTTTGTCATTCATACTAACCTTATCAGAAAGTCATTAGAGTATCTTAGGGAGATCGTAAAGGCATTGTATTTATAGGTTGACGTCCTATATCCTCACCGCAATGCTGTAATATTTAAAAATAGCGGTCATGCTCCTGAGGTATTATTTTTTCAACAAATGTATTACAATTATGAACTAGTATACGAACCTTTTTCAATAAAGCTTCATTCCCTCAGTTTTATTCTTCCCGTCCTATTTCTCTGGTTTATTCAACTAGGAGATAAGATAATATGATAGGTTGTAAAATTCATGTATGTGAGGTTCAATAAGAACATTTCCTTAGATACGATATCTGCGCATTGAAACGGGTTTGGTATTGATCCCTTCTCTTTATTCTCAACTTTGACGATCAAGTAATATAACTGCATCTAAGTGAGAGCCTATTGTCTGTCAGTTAAATATGCCCCATGCGGTAATGTTTTGTACAAGACCGAGTCTACAACTCATGGGATATCCGGCTCTAATATACAGCACGTAATCTCTCAGTTAGAACACACCCCATTTAGCTACATTTATGTAGAACCAAGTTTCCATCCCACGGGGTCGCAGGGGAGTACTTACTTTAAAATCATTTCAGTTGTCCTAACACGAGTCGTCATGCTCCGAACCGCTCCGCAACACCATCGAGCTTGGCATTGCGGTGTAACTGCTTTTAAAGGCCACCGGTTGTTACGAGTGTTACTCGTGACCCGGAAGTAAACTTCGTTATTCCCGTGTATGACTCCGCCTGTTCTAAAATACAAAATAAACTTGCATAGTTCGTCCAAAAATTTTTACAAATGTTGTGATATTATTTAGAATTCGAGTCCAACATTGATTTGTCTCGGGCCGTCGTGTAACCCGGAATTAAAATTGCAGTACATAAGTAATGTCTATTCTTCCGCGTTGTTTGGGCGCCATTTATAAATGGAGTTTTATTTCGACTCTCTCTCAATGTTTGCAAAGCAGGTTCTGGAATATCTCCTTTTTAACTATTGTATCAAAATCCGCGGAGGTTTGTATCTTAATACGCTCTGTTGTGCAGGTCACATGGTCTGTTCAGGAGGATACAATTATTATTTCCCCCTTTCCCCCCCCAATACATCTGTTCCACGTGATGTCAACCTCAAAGGTATTTATACAAGTAGCAAACAGTTTAATTATTGGTTGTATATCTCCGGATATGTAACTGTTAGATGGAATCTAATATTATATACAGCTAAGTTACATAAGGGTGCTATGTATTGACATATGTTCCACGTGATCTCAACCTCAGGGCTATTTCTACACGTGGTAAACAGTGTAATATTAGTTGTATATCTTCAGATATGTAACTGTTAGATGGAATTTATTGTTATATACAGCTAAGTTACATAAGGGTGCTATGTATTAATACGGGAATCTTACTGATAGTGTGTAACAAGGTGGGTATTTGTCACTAGGTAACAGACAAAAATATCAGTTACCACTTATGTTTATTTAGTGACAAACCAAGCTATATTCTCATTTAATCCTTTGCGTACACTATCAAATTGAAAGATCCAAAAGCATTCTCTTTTTCTCCGTGTATCTGCCATCATTTGTCCCAGTTTCTGGTGTACTTTTTCTATTATGCACCACTTCAAGTCATTCTCTTTATAGTTCTTATCGATACAATGTTGAACCATCGGTGCTGTTGTTTTCCTCGTTCTTTTAGCAGACTTGTGTTCGCTAAATCTTGTCCTAAATTCACGACCTGTTTCGCCAATGTAGGCAAACCCACAGGGACATAAAATCAAGTAGATAATATTGCTACTTCTACAGTTAGTGAGAGATTTTAAAGTCACATTTATGTTGTTGTAGCTAATCGTTTCTGTAGTAAGTGCAGCGTCACAGGCGTGACAGGCCCCACATCTGTGGTTGCCCACAACAGGTCAAAGGCCTGTAATTGAAGTTTGAATTCCACGAATTTTCGGATGATTCCTAGTATGGACTAGACGGTCTCTCAAGTTTCTGTTGCGTCTGTAGACTATTAATGGTTTTGAAAATTCTGTTCCATCTTCTTCTGTGTTTAGAATCCTCCAATTCTTATTTATGACATTCTTGATTTTATAATTAAGAAATGAGTGGTTGATTACACATGTGATCCTATCTCAGGGTTTGCGTGTTGTTCCTCTCAGTAAGGCATCTCGGTCAAAATATTTTGCTCTCTTGTAAGCTTGTCTAATAAGTCTATGGGGGTAACCTCATTTGATCAATCTGTCTTTGAGTGCCTCCCCATGTGTCTGATAGTCTGATAGGTTGGTACAGTTACGGCGAATTCTCAAAAATTCTCCAAATGGTATTGAATCCTTTTGGCAGTGTGGGTGGTAACTACCAAATTGGAGAATGGTGTTTTTCGCCGTAGGTTTCCTAAAAAGGCTTACCTCTAGTACACTATTCTTACCATCAATCTCGATGTCAAGAAATTCGACCTTTTCGTTGCTATAATTTGAGGTGAATTTGAGATTTGGGTCACTTGAGTTCAACCAGAGAATGAATTCTTCTAGGTTGTTCTCTTCCCCATGCCAGACAAAAAAAATATCATCAATGAATCGTTTCCAGAAAAAAACATTTTCAAAAAATGGAGCTGCTTCGTTAAAAATATTTTTCAATTCCCATTCTCCCATATATGTATTGGCTACACTGGGGGCACAAGATGCCCCCATACTGGTCCCTTTGATTTGCTTAAAGAGGGTACCTTCATAGTCAAAAAAATTATTGAGAAGGACCAGTTCCAAACATTGAAGAATGAAGCCATCTGGCCTGTTGTCAGGATGTCTTTCCAATAGATGGGCTACTGCCTGCAACGCTTGACACTGAGGAATGTTGGTGTACAAAGCCTCAATGTCAAGTGTTACAAGCAGATCGGTAGTGGGATTGAATACAGTGCCCTCAATTTTGACAATCATGTCACCTGTATCCCGGATAAAGGATTCATACTTTTGAATCAGGGGGCATACGAATTTGTCAACATACTTCGACAATGGTTCTGTGCTCGATCCAATAGTGGAAATGATGGGACGCATCGGTGGTTCTTTTTCGCTCTTATGAGTTTTAGGCAAACCATACATAGCTGGAGTTACTGGATTCATTTTGTTTAAATAGACCAGTTCGTCCTCACAGATGAAGCCATCTTGAAAGGCTCCCTCAGTTTTCTCCTTTATGGTCTTATTGAGATGATACAATTCTCTCGGATGTGTTAACCTATAGTGTTCCTTTATATCAAGCATTTCTCGCATTTTTCTGTCATAGATGGATCTATCAAAAATTGTGATGCCCCCACCCTTATCACAGGGTTTGACAACCAGGTTGGTGTTAGTATTAATTCTATTTAATGCTAGATTTTCTTGTTTGGACAAGTTGAAGCATGGTTTGTTAGTTCCAGTCAGGAGACGTTTAATGTCTTGCAACACTGTGCGCTCAAAAATTTAGACCTCAGGTCCGACCATGTCCAAGCTTGTGGTAAAGACTGATGATGGTTTGCATCCAGATAAGTTATCATAAGTAGATAAAGAGTCTCGACCCTCAAAATATTTCTTCAGTCTTACTTTTCTGAAGAAGGCAAATAGGTCTTCATGCAATTTAAACTTATTCAGTGTGGTACACGGGACAAATGATAAGCCTCTACTTAGTAATGCAGATTCTTCATCACTAAGGATGGTTGACGATAAGTTATAAATTGGCAAAGTATTTTGAGAGTTGTGGCTTATGGTACTTCTCTCTGAATCTACCACCAGTATTGTTGATGCCTGGTTTTCACATATCGTTGTTGTTGTTGTGGCCCAAGGTCACACATAGACAACTTCACAGTAGCCTACTGTGACCCTCAGACAGACTGGGACCAGGGCAAGAAGGCAGGAAATTCTCATCACCTCTGCAGGCGGAAACTCCAGAAGCTTCTCCCACTTCAAAGTGAAAGTAGAAGACCCTCAGATCCACTGAGGCTCCTCCCAGACCTGTGGCTACTACAGAAGGACACCCTTCTACTTGAGGACTACAGTTCTTCCTGAGAAAGAAGACTGGACCTGCATCCTTCATCCTAGACTGAAGTGATTCCAAGGGTTAGTTGACTGACCTCCTGTTCTGAACGACAGCAACACAACAAGCTCTAGAGACGTCTTTGCAAATGCACGGTTGACCTGCTGCAACTCGTCCTGCCTCAGCTCTATTAGTCTCTCCTGGAGTGAGTTTCCGATCCCCAAGAGGTGACTTCCACTTCCTGGACCTTGTTATGGTGATATGGCATCTGATGAGCTCTTCCTCTCAGAAATCCTGATGTGTTGGGCTCTTCACGACTGCAATTGGGCCCTTTCGTACCGAGATCTTTCCACCCTCACTGACCGTCAACGCAAATCTAGTAAACCATCTCTTCACACTACAGTGATGTCCAGCAATGACTGGCAAGGCAAGGCCTGCACTTCATTCTACAGCATCAACAGCCCACTATGACTGCCAGAGCAAACTTCCAGCAATGGCCGCCTGTGACGCTGACAGCATCTTTGCATTACAATGACGACTGTCCACAACGCCAGGCCTGTTCTTTGTTCTACTGCAATGACCATCTGTGATGCTCTCTGATGAGTCACAGAACTATGCTTGGGATTATGGAACCTTAGTAGGCAGGGACAGAGTCATCCTATCACCTGAGTACCCATGAGCAGACTAGAGTACGGCAACGCTCTCTATGCCGGAATCAACAAAAAGCTCTTCTGCAAACTCCAGACCATCCAGAACGTCACAGCAGACTTATCCTCGAAATCCCATGACACAACCACATCAGCCAACACCTCTGTGTCCACCATTGGCTCCTCGTCGAAAGAAGAATACCCTTCAAGCTACTCACACACGCCTACAAAGCCCTCCACAACACCGGACCCCAATACCTCAATGACCGAATCTCCTTCCACGCCCCCAAGAGAAACCTCCACTCAGCCGACCTCACCCTACCCACCGTCCTTCATTTCTATAGGACCAGAGCAGGTGGAAGATCCTTCTCCTACCTTGCAGGCAGGACCTAGAACAAACTCCCCTTCACCTCCGATGAAGCCAAACACTGCACCAATTGAGAAAGGACCTCAAGACCTGGCTCTTCGAATGACCCCACCAGAGCTGCTCACACACCCTCCCCAGTGTCTTGAGCCCCTCACGGGTGAGTAGTGTGCTCTGCAAAACTCTGATGGATTAACTGACATGCAGGGAATAAAGATTCAATACATTGGATCTGCCTTGACTTAGTACCCCATACTGATTTCAAATCGATATTGTCTTTCCAATAATCGTATCCTTTCAGTGCTAAGTTGTCAATAAAATGAGATGCATGAATTAACTTGGTCTGAGTAAGCATGTATTTTTTAAAAGATTGGAAGCCAACTTAAAATATTGTGATAAAGGATCCGAAAGGTTATAACCGGTGAAATAAGTGTACTTCATATTTTGTGTGTTGGAACTACCCTGAAATGGAGTTGGGCAATGTTCCCATTGAGTATAATTAAATCGGTTATGCTGTTCATTTGCTCTATGCAGAAAATGATGACCATAATGTGTTGATAACACAACAAATCAGCATAGTTAGCAGAATTCAAATATAAATCTTCAGTATACAAAACAGTGTAATATTGCAATTCGAAAAATATAGAATTCACAGCATTTACATCCCAATCATCTGATTGCAACCCAGGTATTATCACATCACCCATAGACACGCGGAATGATATGGAATCTGTAGGGTCTCTGTATGACCAATTACATTGAATGTAACTTTGTCCCATACAATTCCATCAATGACTAGGGCCACTGAAACATTAACAAGGGGCTGATCTCTTTTCATTTTATGCAAGGATGAATGTGGGGGCAGCACCCCATCGACCAGTTCTACAGCAGAAATTTCCAGGGAGGTAGTGGCATTTATCAAGAGGAAAGAAACAGTCACAAATTTAGCCAACATGAACAAAAATACCATGGAAAACACAATCCAGACATACGTCAAAGATGGAACTAGATAATTGCATTTTAACCAAGATATGAATACACAAATCCTTTCTGGTGGTGGGCATAAAGGTGAAGACAATGAAGAATTATCCGAAGAAAAATAGTCTTGATTGATATAATTCATACAAAAAAGACCTGGTTACGCAGCACCCTTTAAATCTTTGTGACTTATTTTAAGCGGGTATTATATACTCCTAGGTATGGCTATGCTCACAGGGGCGCATCTCCACCTCACTGATGCTTTAAATCAGGTAGTTGCAAGGCGGACTCCTACCATCAACTCACCAGGGGGTTAGAGTTTGGCCTCCCCGTTAAGTAAAATGAAGCCAACAATAGCGTACCGCTACCCCGATGGTACGTGGTCAAATGACTAGAAGAACTCAGTTGAATCAACAGAGGTTGGGATTCTGGATTTGAATTTGAGGCTTCCACTCCTTAGGGGACTCAAAGGGTGGATCAATATAAATGATTTCCATTGTGGAGGATGTGCAAGGTAAAACAGATATCAGCTCAACTGAAGACTCGACATCCCTCTCCTGCAGCCGGGAGAATCAGAAAGAACAGAGCTCACAGCCTGTAAAGCAATATCCCATCCTGGGACACCGAAGAAATACTATTCCGTATGGGACATATTGTATAGCTTGACATGGTCAATTGAAATTAAACGATTATCCTTGGATCCTAGCAGAGGAGGTAAAATCACAGATGGGGTACCCCGAAGACCAAGTACTGGAACAGGAACACTGTAGGAGTGACCACATTCTTTCTTGAGCGCCACCTTTTCATGAACCAGATCACCAACTTTAGGTAGCCAGCCTGAAACAGGAATAAGAACTGCGATGTTTTCAGGTAAAGTCTGTAAGACAGGACAGAGGTTATCTATGTTAAATATTGCGGCAGCCACCACAACTTCTAGACCTTTAAGGTTGGGAACAAACATCTTGATACCAAAAAGCCTTTCGTTCAGGATCGAACCACCTACAGATCGGCTTGGGAGCACGTATAAAGGTGAGTTAATTGGCCATGGCCAGTACCTAATATCCTTGCTGTCAAAGAGTGCTTTAAGTCAGGGTTCATTCGCTGTACAACAGAATTGCCCTCGGGCTGATATGGAGATGTGAAATGCACCTGAAAACCGATTGACTTCATCAAATCATGGTAAGCCTTAGAGGCAAAAGTCAGACCTTAGCCAGGATGGAAAGTGTCACACGCCTAAGTAGGAATAAAGACATGCTTCTTTCAATAATAACTTTGTGGCAGTTTGACAAATCTACACAAAACTTTTCACAAAAAAAAATGATTCACCTCACCTCTTTCAGGGAAAGTTTCAGGCTGATCAGTCAGTGGGAGCCAAGAAAAGTGGGTGATTCCTAAACTTAGATTTTCCATGTTAATTCTCAGAGGAAACGTTGCTATCCGATATATAGGAAAAATGGCTGAACAGAATTACACCTATTTTAGCAAAACGTTAGAACTTTTCTCACAAAGTGTGCTTTTCATGATTTGGTGCAAATTCTCTCAGCCATTTTCAAGAAATTAATGTTTAAAAAGGTGTTTGGGTTGGACTTAAATGGGTTCCAAAGTTAGATATTTCTGAACAGTTGGTCCCATGAGAGTCTCGCAGCACAGAAAATAAAAAAATAAGGCCTTCTGATTGGCCGAAGGAGCTTTTTTCTCCCATCAGGAAATCTTGGTACCGCATGACTGTGCAATCTGATTGGATGGCTGTTACTTTGAAAAAAACATTGCAGCCACCATCACAGAGTTTGGTTGCTCAGCCCCCATGTCCTGAAAAGTTTTTGAAAAGGGATATAAGTTGGCAGGTAGGGACACCCTGATCCCCAGGGTCTTGAGGGGGGGGGCAGAGGGATCGCCCCAACAAGAAAGGGCACATGCAATGTTGGGCACAAGGCTGACAAGAAGTCTTGGAAGTTCAAAAGCAATTCTACATCCTAACTTTTCAGATTTCATGGAATAGCTTCTCTTGGCCACTTCTTAGGCTTCCAGACCTCAGGGACAGCACTGGGCCAGGACTCAATCCAGCAGAGGGCACAAGCAGGATCCAGTCCAGGTTCAGTTGCTAGTGGTCAGCTCAGCACTTTGAGAAAAAGGCCTCTTGAAGCTTGTTGTGTCCATGTAGCTACACGGGAGGGGTCAACTAGCCCTTAGAGTCCATTTCACACTCTTGGGTACAAATAGCTCAGTAATTGGGTTGCTGGTTGATGGTTGAGGTGTAACCCTTAGTCAAACATCAACCACAATCCTAGTCAGGGTGTTAGTCAAGTCTAAATTAACTTTTGCTCACCCTCTACTAGCTTGGTACAGAGCGAGCAGGCTTAACTTAGAGGCAGTTTGTAAAGGATTTGTGCAACACTTTAATCAGTAAAACAGTGAAAACACCACACGAAAATATCCCACACCAGGTTGAAAGAATAGTACTTAATTTAATAAATAAAACAAGACTAAAAATGAAAAGAAATCAATATATAGAACTTGAGATATGAATTTTAGAAGAATAAACTATAAAATAGCACTTAGAAACAATAAGTGCTTACTTGGGATACCTGGTCACACCGGACCAGGACAAAGTCAAGAGTTTAGGTCAACCACGATGGAGCATGGCCTGGAAACAGGAACCCAGTGAGCCCCACTGTACAAAAATAACTTAATCCTGGTTGTGTCGCCGAAGAAGCGTATGCACCGAGTGATGAGTCGATATTCCCTACACGTCAATTTTTTCCATGCAACAGTGGCATTGCAGCAGTTCCAAAGGTGATGCACCAATTCCGAGATGCGGTGGTTCTGAAGGCGATGCACCAGGTTTCTCCACTTAATAGAGGAGATGTGTCGATCTTCTCCGAGCAATGGCGGCAATGTGTTGGCTCCGAAGCAGTTTTTCAGAAGGTAATTCGCTGGTTCTCAAGGCGATGCGCCAGTTCTGTTCTCGCAACAGCAGCAATACGTCAAGTCTGCTTTCGCAGCAGAGGATGTATCACTTCCCCTGTAGCAGACACCTTCGGCCTATACTTCCAAGGGTCCAGGACAAAGGTGGCATCACTTGGCAGAGCAGACTTACAGATTGCAGAGTCCAAGTGTAGGAGCAGGCTGGTTGGAAGTCTTTTATGTCCCTGAAACTTCAGATCAGGAGGCCAGTCATCTACCCCTTGGAGTCACTCTGGGTTCAATTTATGCAGGTTCAGTCCTTTTTACCCAAGTATCCAGGCAACACAGCAAGGCTGGAGCCTGGCAAACAGCAGTCCAGCAGGGTGGCATTCCTTTAGCAGCACAGTAGATTTCTTCCTGGCAGATAGGGGTGCAGGTCCAGAAGTGAACTGAAGTCATGGTGTCAGAGGTCCATTACTAATTCTGAGTTGGGCCTTTGAAGTGAGGGAGACTTCAAAGAGAAGACTTGGAAGTACACAGTGGTCTCCCCTCCTTCTCTGGCTCCAGACTCACTATACGAGGGTATGCAGCCCTTTGTTAGGAGACGGGATACAGCCTGTTGAGGTGTAAGTGAGGCTGGGTCCAGCTCCTTCTTCCTCCCTTTCATGCTCCCAGGATGATCATCAAGTCACACCTACGCTCCCATTGTGTGTGACTGCCTAGGGGGAATACAAAAAGCCTAGCTGTCACCCACCTCAGACTAATGAGAGACAGGCAGCAGGCCCCAAATGGCTAAAGGGAGAAAATGTCATCTTTCTAAAAATGGCATTTTCAGAATTGCAATTTAAAATCCAACTTCACCATGAGATGTGATTTTTTAGTTGTGATTCCAAGGCCACCAGCCTTGGAGGTATTAGCTCTTCCCAATTGCAAATGAATATTATGCTTATGAAATGTAACAAGGTACTCCCAATGTAATCTTAGGGGTAGGGATGGGCCTTGCAATAGTGAAAAAAATGACTTTGGGAATTTTTTACTACCAAGACATGTAAAACTTAAAAGTACATGACCTTCCTTTTGAATACATTGCAACCTGTCCTCTGGGTTCTACAGGGCCTACCCTAGGGATGACATATATGAATACGAAGGGAAGTTAGGGCATGCAAAAGGGTTGTTTGCCTGGTTGACATAGCAGTGTAACTTGCAAACACAGGCTCTGAAGTGGCAGGCCTGAGACATGGTTAAAGAGCTACTTTAGTGGGTGGCACAATCATTACTGCAAGCCCACTAGTAGCATTTAATTTACAGGCCATGGGTACCATGGCCACCACTTTACTAGTGACTTGGAAGTAAATAAATATGCCAATCGGGGATAAACCAATATTACCTAATACAAGCAAATACAAGATCATAAAAATGAAGGAAGGCAGGCAAAAAGTTGAGGGAAAGACCACTCTAAGGCTGTCGGTCTAACAAAATAAGAGCAGGAGTATCCTTTCAGGTCTCAAACAGCAGCCCTAGTCTTTTTCTGTTCATCCACAGATCCAGATAGTGTTTTATTAAGCTGTGGATGAGGAAGCACCTTTGTAGGTTACACTAGCCAGTGGGTGGGGGTGACTCCTGGACACTCCATAACCAATGAGGAAAAGGTTCCTAGAGGCAACCCGTCCCACTTTCTAAGCACATCCCTTTTGCTCTACTGCAATGTATCCCACAGTGCTCTAGTTTCGGACATTCTATGAAGGCAGCACTTTTCTGCTCTTGGAGGCTGCATCAGTCTGGTGTGTTTTTAGGGAAATGACCAACCTGTCCCCTCTCCTCAACTACATCAAACTGGGTCTGCAACAAGCTCCCCCTTCTCACTTGGCTGGTACAAAACTAGCAACAGATGTCCCAAAGAACAAAGGTCTCTCTTCCCCTAATCTCCCTGTAAACTTGACTATGAATGGGCCATTCTCACCCTGTTCCCTTTTAAGTGAATGAAGTTTCGGAACCACCCCCAGCTGCCCTCCCGAAGTAACAAACCACACACCTAGGTCTGCCCGTCAAAGGGCCTACACCATTGTTTATGATCTGGCAGCAGTTTTCATACCTCTTTAAGGGTAAGCATTGTCAGGGGGTTGGCTGCTGACATGCTAATGCTAATAAACCCACTGAAGGTTCAGGCAGGCAAAATATGCCTTTTTTAAAATTGCCTTTTCTGAGTATGTCTGAAAGTCCAATTACAGCAGTAGATTGAATTTTTAATAAATTATGAAACATAGTGGTCTAATCATCTCTCTAACTTACTTATCTAAAAACAAAGATAGCAAAGTTATTATTTTATTCTGAACTTTAGATTTTTCTCACAGCAAGACTTCAGCCCTCCACATTTTAAATAGCTTTAGAGTGCCTAGTCACAGTAGGTACATGCCAATACTGAACTCTTGCATGTACTACTTTAAAATGCTAGGCGCCATATCTTGTAGGATGCAACAACTGGATAGTGTGACGTCTTTAATATTTAAAGGTACGGTGCTTTCTAGTAAAAAATGGTTATTTTGGTAAGCTTGCCTGCAGTTTTTAACACTACAGGAGTCAGGCTACACATCTAGGCCTTTACCCATATTGTCTTTGTCATCCTTGAAGATGACACAACATGTGCAAAGCCCACAAGGGACTTTTAACCCTTCCATGCCATCGGTGTATTTTTCTACAACATATGCTGTGGCAATACTGACAAGTTAAATATACCAATTAGGAGTTAGTCAGTTTTTTCATGTTTTAGCGGATAGAGCAAATACACTCCGGTCTGGACAGCAGTGCCCCAGTGTGCAGGGTGCAAACACCAGAAGCATCCGTCTACAAAACATTTGGATGACCAAACACAAAGAGATTTGATGTAGAAAGTGGGGATACCACCATGTATGGCTGCTGTGCAAGGTAGACAGCAATGGGAGAGTTAGATGGAGAGGTACTGGCAGTAAATTGACTTGAGGTAATGTAGCAACGGATGTGTGCGTGTGTTTTAGGAATTTAAGGCCTCATTTATGGCATTATGGCATAGGGCAGTGCAGCACACCACCTTGCTCCACTGCCCTACGGCAAAGTGAAAGGGTTAGAATGCACTGTATTAAAGCAATACAGTGCATTCCTGTACTTTCTGCCTGCACTAGCACCATTTTGTCAGCCTAGGCCAACGTATGCACCCTGGCACTATGGCGCAAGGGTGCCTTCACTACAGGCAGAATTGGTTTTGTGCAAAAAGGTGCACCTTCCTGCAAAAAACTATCTTAAGTGCCATTTTTCTCTTTGCAGCTCACATGGAAAGAGGAACAAACGAGGAGAAATTGCGGCAGCGTCAAATTCCATGTGTGTTGCATGGGAAAACCCACCGCAATACCCATAGAAGGCCTCCCGAGTGCAGAGTAAGGCGACGCTAGGATTTCCACACAGGGTGTCTTTGCGTGGATTCATGAATCTTTATGAGAGCCCTGCGTCACGCATGTGCCACTTTAAGTGGTGCAAAAGTGACACAAGGCTCTCATAAATAAACCCCCTAGTTCGAAACATAGCTGTAGATAAGCATAGTGGGAATGGTACCACCAATATAGAATAGGGGTTCAAGCTTAGTTGGAATGAAGGTGAACATAGAAGAAAGATAGCTATAAGGTTGTGCATGGGTGGGGGCGGACGATGCTTGCAGAGAAAAGAAAGTGGGACTATGATAGACAATGTGAGGGATGTAAGCCTAGGTTGGATAGAGCGCATGGTAACAAACGTTGCCAGTAGTATGCTATTGAAAAAGGGGAATACATATTCTGAGGTTTCATGGAGGCATGGTAACGACAGAGATCCCAGCACACATTCCCTCGCATGCATCTGTCTCTTGTTCCAATGCATTCCTCCTAACACCTGCCTCGTGCATGCTTGGGGAACTACCATCTTCTGAATGGTCACTGGTCCAGCCCTCAGTCACAGGACTTCCAGAGGATCCTGTTTAACTTTTCATTTCATTATCAATTCAGGTGGTGTCCAACAATGTTAACATCTGGCGATGCATCTCCATAACCACTGCCAGCGGATCATGAAACTCTTCCTTCACATAAGTGAGTGTCTCAAATCTTGCCTCGTTCTCACAAGCAATGTTCTCTACAGATATACAGTGCTGCTGTTACCCCCAAAAGAAGATTGACCCTAAACGTACTTATATCTTATGTAATAGGGAAATGGAGCAGTAAATAATGGTATGAGTATTATTTGTTTATCCCACAAACGTTTTTGTTCAAGAATGGCATACATGCGTCAAATGTCTATAAAATCATACTGTTTTCAATTTGTCAAATTTCAGAAGAAGCAGACACATCCCATTGCAGGCAACCATTAAAGCACCTGTCTGAAGACACCTCTAGGACCATAGCCCCTTGGGTTGAACTATCCCCAAGGGCACCTCAAACCCCATGCTATGATAGGCAGTGGTCCAAAGCATGCATGAACTCGTTTAGTGACCTCAAGGGTCATATGGGCCGGCACATCCGTTTATACATTCATCTCAATCAATAAAAACTAATTAGACTAATCTGCAAGTTCTGTGGCAGGCTGCCATCTGCTTTACACAGTAACAATTTGTATTTGTCAATATTAGAATTACAGCAAATAATGGCTTTAGGTTTCTTTAAAAAAAGTGAAGTATACATACCAAGCTTGTATGAAGAAGATAATCTTATTTGTTTTTCGTTGGAAATGTCAACACTGTGCCCCAGTGTCTACCTCATTTACTCTACTAGATTGCACTGAGCCAACTCCCTGTGTCGTGGTTGCTTGTGTGTTTCAGCATATGGTGGGGTGTGTGACTGATCACGGTGCCTGAGCAAAATTGCATCATTTTCTTCAGCATGAAATGCTGTTAATTCTCTGAGAAACATGGATTTTATATAGTTAGGAAAGTAAGGAACAGGTAAGGGATGAATGTACTGTAATGATGAAATAAAAGGTGTGCAATATACCTGCATAGGACATCAGTGTACAAAACACACATGAACGATACACAAGTGAGCAAAGCATGCTAATGCCCGGTGGTGCTCTGGTAACGCCTTTATTATAATTTTTCCGTTTTTCAGCTGCACTTTTTTTTCCACTCCAACCTTTTTTACTTCAACTCCCCACTTTACTTTCAGATCCCTGCTGCTGATTGATTTCCTATTTTGTTTTGTCTTTTTGTCATTTTTTTGCATTAGACTAGGGGGTATATTCACAAGAATGTGTGATAGCTACCGCAAGAGTAGCGTAACGCAACTTTCAATTTTGCAGCCTTTCGCGGGAAAATAACCCTGTGTCAACGTGGAATTCACAACAAGGCGGTAGCATCGGATAGTCACCAGATAACACATCAAATGTCAGCGTGGAAATCAATGCCACGCCACAAAAATGCAAAACGTGAACGCAAAAAATCATTCGATGAGGCCAATTGCGGTAAAAAAAGTAGCAAAAACCAGCCACAAGCCTGCAAATCCCACGCGTCTGGGGAGAAAATGCACAATAAAAACCACAGAAACAACACACCGGAAACAAGTTTTAGCACGTAGCAACATGGATGCACCCTGACCCAGTGCAGAGGTCAACGTGAACCCCACAACCCAGATCCTGCGCATTGTGTTAGACGTATGGGGACTGGGGTACCAGGGTGATTGTGATGTCCAGGACAGGTGTGGGGACTTGGATGTGGCTGGCTGTGAGACTCCTCCGAATCTGGCGGGTGTTGGTTGGGGGTACCATGGGCCAAAAGGTGGAGCCAAGCCAGCAGCTTTGTGTGGGGTGGGATGTTGGTTGTCCGCTGCGTTGGTGCCGTAGGCCTCTTAGGCGAGGATGGTCAGGATGCGTAGGATGGTTGTCCCTTTCAGCCTGTAGTGGACAGTGACATTGTTAGATGTTGGGTCTGTGCGGCTGGTACGTTTCCCGGGGGTCCGCTGTCTTTGTCTGCGCGGGGTCTGTGGTGGTCTAGGGGTTGGGGTCCTGGCGTGGTGGCAGTTGGTGTTGTGGCCCTCTCGGGTGTCAGAGCTGCATGATGAGTTGCTCCATGGCATCTGTTGCCCTTCCGATGTGGCTCTAGGCTGTGCTCCCTTTTGTGGTGCAGGCTGCCATCCGACTTTACACCAGGTCAGAGCAGGTGCAAATTTCTTGCTGCTAACATGCCTTATCGCCTGTTTTGTGTTTCTATCGCCGATCTGGCTGGTCGTTGGGAATGTTGAGGTGTGATGTCGCGGCTTTTGGCACGGGAACTCCCACTCTGCATCTCATTAGCGATAGTTGTGGGGGTCCTCTGCGGCAATGTTTTCTGCGGCTGCTATCGCGGGTAAACTGGTGCTGTTACCACCAGCTTGTGAATGGGGAGCTAAATATATCATGCCTTTGGCTGCAATAAAATGCTGTTAATTCGTAGATAGCTCTTGGTGAATATGCCCCTAGGTTTTTCCTCCCAGCAACATGATTTAAAAAGGCGGGGTAGCTGACCCACTGCCACCTATTCTCTAAGCCATTCAACATTCTATCTGTGAGGGGGTGTTGCAACATAATTTTAAAAAAATCAAACCTCTCTCCCACATTAGGCGCAGGCATGGAGGGTTGTGTTTGGTGGGACGGGTGTGTGTCAGTCATTACATGCATTGAAAAACTGCCGGACCCTCTCTGTGCCAGGTTCAATATTGATTGTTGGATGTTGTTATGTGGTGTCAGTGCGCCAACCTGTGTCTGATTTAATTGCCTACAGAGCATCAAAGGCTTGTATCAGGAGTGGAATAGTCCCTATTTCCCTTTGGTTCTCCGCAATGGACCCGTCTCTACTTGTTAAAGATCATACATTAGAATTAAGCTGTAAGCATTCTTAATAAGAATGATAGACAAGGCTAAAGTTTTAAAGTTTACTCATGGAGTATCAATACAGAAATGCACACTCTGAACCGTCATACAAATAAGCAAATAAACATATAAATCATAATATAACAGGATGAACTCAGTAAAGTTCCACTGGAAATCCAGCTTAGATTTGCCTTCTAGGAAAAGGGAAAGTGGGCCCCTAACATAGAGAAACCACATCCTTTCATAGGACCTTAGACAAAGAACTTCATACATTCACTATACAAATACATATTCACAGGGTATAGACCAATAAGAAACAAGAAAGAAAGATGTTACTACTGTATGATTAGGTTACTCTCAGCATCCATTCCTGGGACATGACTTGTTACATAGTGTGTTATTCGGACTGAGACAGTTAGTTTGTCCTTTGATAGGTACATCACGTTCAATGTGACTGGAAAAGTCTTAGTCCCACCATAGCTTTTTTGACGGTCTTCCTGGCCGCCGACTTGGGGGTCTGCCCGACGTATTTAGATGTTGTTGAGTCTACGGTCGAAAGACTACCCAAGTACCGCCGAAGGCATTAGAGGCAAAAGTGTCTGTGGAAGGGAGTCCTGTCAAGAAGACTGCCAAGCTGATTGCAATGTGCCTTTCCGTCGAGGCAACTGTGGAAGGAACACCTCCATTCTCAAGTTGGCAGTAGTGAAGAAAAAGAGGTGAAAACGTACCTTTTTTTTGGGGGGTTCACACTTCCGTTTCCGCCTTGAACCCCACCTTGCAGGTCCTCCCTGTGCTGCTACTAGTTGACCACAATGCAAAGTTACCCCGTTGTTGCCGGACTTTGTGTATACACATTCAATAGTGTGTGTATGTTGTTGATGTGTAATGTTGGATGTTAAAAAATTCATTACACATTAATTTCATGTACACATTGATAGATCAACAACATAAATGTGTAGTAGGATAATTCTGAGTAGACCATACCTGTCTGCACACCCCCATGGCCTCACTCCAACAGGTCTCCGCTGCCAGGTCAGTGCCATCACAAAGGGAACATCTAAATCAGCTCAGCCCAATCCTGCCGGCCTAACTGCGACAGAGTACTAACAGACAGCTGAGAGGTCCTCCAACACGCCGGACCATAGTCTGTTGATGCCACATCTAAATTTGGTGGGTGGAATTCCCTCAGCTTGACAGAGTACTTGGAACAGCCGTCGCAAGGGGATGACGGTAGCCCTACCAAGTTCTAAATCAAGCCATTAATCTTTTCATGGCAAAGGCTACAATTCTTTATTACAGTAGAAATAATAACAATAAAAATTATCACGTGGTATACTACAATGAAACTTCCGAGATGGATGAAAACACAAAGTTATTTTAGGTTAGTTTCCTAAGTTTGTCACATGTTGAACACATCAGTTAAGAAGAAGATCTTACAACCCCCCTCTGATTATTTATGATGAATCATGGCATTCTTGTAGGAAATAGTTGTCATTATTCTAGGATTCTTCTTCATTGGATCCTTCCAACTGTTTCACCATGTCATAAAGTTTTCTCTGCATCTATTTAACCTTTACATCAACTCTCATCCTCTTTCTTTCACTCATTGCTGACAGAGTCTTTGTCCGACATTTTAACCCACCATATGATGAAATTCCTTTGCAAAGGTTTAGGAAGAAAAACACATATGCAGCACCAATTATTGTGACCAAGAGAGGGGTTAAAAGCAATTCTAGTATTCCTTCACCTACACTTCCTAATCATTCGCCTATCTCGGCACATCCCTTTCTAAAATACCCCAATACAGAACCTATTCCATTCCAAGCACCTGTGTCCTCTTATTCACTTAGTACATGGGTAATATTAGTGATGCTGGAAATGTAACTATTAATCTGGTTATCAATTTTGGGTACAAAGCACAGCATTTTCTAGCATGAAGAACCTTACAGACTCTGCCCTCCTTTGCGAGAAGCATGTTTAAAGTGAAGTGGTTCTCGATTATCATAGATCTCATTGTGAGCAATCTTTCTTAATAACAGTTAATGCACCTGATGTATTAGCAACAAGCTTGACCACTAGGATTGTAAATTTTCTAATCTTAACATTATTCAGCACTATTGCTACTGAGAGTATTAGTGCTCTGAAAATATCACTTAATATCTGCTTAAGACTGCGTCCACTTCATCTCATTTAGCTGGCAAGTCTGTTATTTACATAAGTATGCGATAAATTCTCAGGAAACCTAATGCTACAATGTTACTACCTCCCTATTGGCATGGCACCTGAAAGTAAGTTAATTTACCACACACATAGTATATGCCCTTAATATTTACCTCCAATTCAGTGAATACTCTACTCTTAACCAAACAGCTATGTTCACATTTGTTCAAGCCCACTTTCTCCATAGTCTTCTTCCCTTCTTCCCTTCTTCCCTTCTTATCATAGATAAAGCTCCCTTTTTGTCAAAATCAGTACTCAACTGTAGGGGGTGGATCCTCTAAATTCCCTTTACCCTTTCTATCAGATTGTTCTGCTTTCAATCCTTTGCTCCCTGCCTCTTTGTCTTGCTGTATTCCTTCCTTCAACTCATTTATGAGTATTCTCTCATCTTTACAAATTTGCAAGTTAAGTCACGCACTGTTGGATTAGTAGCACTTGAGTTAGGTGCAGGGGTGGAAAATGTCATCCTATATTCACGCTGATCCCTTTCTTAATAAAATTAGTAAAAATGAAAAACACATATAATTGTCCAAGAATACACAATTGATTCCTTCACAAATTGCATGTTTTCTAAATGTTTTTCATTATCAGTGTAAAACAGGTAAATTGAGTACTGTTAATAGAACACATTAAGGAAAACACAACAGAAAAAGGAATATGATAAAGGCAGGTGGAAATAAACAAATCCATTGGCCTCAGAAGCTTAAAGATAGGAATAGACAAAGCAATTGTCAATCTCCATACGTTTGACATGTTCAGCAAGCATTTAGAAGTACACATCATAGCTATAACAAAATCTCAGAATGAGTAGCCTTTGATAGTATACCATCATGTAACAGTAATGGAAACTATCAAGACTACAAGCACAATTTTTAACTATTGCTGCACCATGTCAACTTGGATCGGATCAAGTAATTAAACTATATCTTCAGCTGAAGAGATTAGAACTTCTACAACTTTTTTGTAGTCACTACCCTATCTCAAAATGTACAGTGATGTGTATTCTTTGTTGACTGGATGCCTAAGGATCTCTAGTCTTCTGACCCTTACCCCAACTTTCATTCCGTCCTTTTCGACTTTGTCAACAGTTGCCTTCACTGAGCCTCTTTTTGTTCATCTCTTACACTCATGGAGGCTCATCAAGGTCAGTTAGACATTCATCGGATTCAATGTAAATTCTAGTGAAGTATGTGCAATCAGGAGCTGAATACATGTGATTCATCTTTATCACCCTAATAGGTTTGTTATGGACAGTCATGTCTAAACACCCATTGCCAATGTCTTATCATTCTGGATGCTCTTGTTCCTCTAACTCACTAACTTCCATTATCGTCTTTGGACTCCCAGTGGTTGTCAACAACATTTTTTGTTGGGTTCTAGGTTTTAGCTATCTTTCTTCCAGTTGTGCTCAGTTGTTCAAAGTACTTGTGATTTCGGACTCAGTTAAAGCTTATTCTCTGTTAGAGGAGGAACTTTCTCTGTCAGTGCCACTCTCAGATTCAGTTGTGCTTGTACTGGGCAGGTTTGTTTCTGCTTTCCATGAGTTACTGCTGTCTCTGTGGATACATAGCTTAGGCCTAGAGTCTGGAGTGTCAGTCACAACTGAAAGATTGGTACAGTTGTCCTCCTCTTGCTTCTGTTGGTGTTCTACTATTGAAGGCTGGGAAGTTTCAGACTAGCCTCCCTCTTCTTTGGACGCTTCAGGAACCTCAAACCTAGGTAGGCTCGAGGAGTAGTGGATGTTAGCTCTGCTCACCCTCTCAGTACGGAAGGCATGTATCCAGTATAGCATTCCAGCACACTTCACAGTGGTATTGGTGACAGAACACCTGTTATGGGCCTCTTCTGCATTCTTCCAGGCAAAACTTATGAATGTGCTTCTTCTGATGAACCAAATCACCAAGGCTCAAGTCATGACATGGAATTTCTTGCCCACATGGAGTCGTGGCATCAACCTGGTGAGAGATACCACATCAGCAAATCCTTTGCAGTACTCCAGAATCAGATAGTCTGTGATATTCACAAGAGCAGCAGCTGGAACGGAAGAGATCATCATAGCTTTCCCCATCAGCACCTCAGGAGATGATAATCCTGTACTCCAGCACAGAGTGATTGGAATGCTCAATACCAGGAGAAGTGCTTCGGGCCATTTGAAAGATGTTGACACACAAGTTTTGGCCAGTTTTGCTTTAATCATCCATTAGACCTGTCAGTCTTAAAGTGGCATTTCCCCAAATGTTTTGCCTACTTAGCTCCAGTTTTGTGCTGAAATCTGTTTTTGTTGGCCTTAGGACTAAGCGTGGGTAGAGTTTGTTAAGTTTTACTCCGCGTAGCTCTGCGAAGTGCCAGAAAAACTCTGCCACACTCGGCGGAGTTCCCCCAGCGGTGGAGTCTGTTAAGTCATGCTGCTAGCACTGATTTTTAGTGCCAAGAGTTTGTCTCATTTGCCCTATGGCGTGAACGGCACTACGCATCGCGCCACAGGGCGTTGCTGCTTTTTGCCACTCGAGTAGATATTCTACTTAAGCAGCAGCTTCCTCAACGCAAATGGCAGATTTAACGACCTGCCGCAATGAGAAATCTCACCAGCAGGAGGTCATGCACATTATTTTTTCTCACAAGCGCTCCCCAGCCGTTGGCGAGCCGCTCGAGAAAAAATACCCTGCTCCGTCTCCGACCCTGACTAAGGACACTATGCACTATACACTGCTAACCAGTGCTAAAGTGTTTGTGCTCACTTCCATAAATATGGTGTGATTGTTATACACCTAATTGGCATATTTAATTTAGTTATAAGTCATTTGTAGAGTGGTATACCATTTACCCATGGTCTGTAATAAAATGTTACCAGAGGGCCTGCAGCACTTATTGTGCCACCCACTTAAGTAGCACCGTAAACATGTCTAAGGCCTGCCACTGAAGCCTGAATGCCATGTTGACTTGGCATTTAAACCCCCTAGCTAAAGCCTTAAACTCTCTTTTTTATTACATATAAGTCACCCCAAAGGTAGGACCTAGGTAGCCCATCGGGCGGTGTGCTGTGTAATTAGAAGGTTGGACCTGTACTTTTAAGGCTTACACGCCCTGATAGTGAAAAACTCATGAAATAGTTTTTCACTACATTGAGGTCTACCCCTCCAATAGGATAATATTTGGGAGTCCTTATTATACTTAATACGTTACAATTTGCAGTTGGGAGCTGGTAGTTATATCATGTTTTGTGTCTTTGGAACTGTAATGGAAACCCTATTTAAAGGTAAAGTTAGGTTTTTGATTCCAATTTAAGAAATGCCCCTTTTAGAAAGTTCGCACTTTTCTGCCCTTATCCCTTTTGTGCCTGCAGCCTGGCCTTGGTCACATGACTTTGTGAATTCCTCTCAGGCATTCACACAATTGAGGGATTACGTTGCCTGAATGGGCCATCTGCTGGCAGGATGGGGCAACGCTAAGCACAGCCTCACTTGCAACCCAATAGCCTGTGTTCTGCCTTTACACAAAGGATCTAACAACTCTACATTGTCACTGCAGCCAGCTTGGAGCCAGGGCAGAGCAGGCAGGGAATTCCATGATCTAGAAGCTTCTCCCACCTTCCAGAGGCAGAACACTAGGGTATAAATATAGGACCTCAGACACCAACTTTTCAGAAAAATTCTGGACCTGTGGATTCTCTGCCAGGAAGAAGTACTGCTGTGGTGGTGGAAGGACTGATACTGTGCTAGACTGCTGCTCTGGTAGACTGCTGCTCTGCTAGATTGCTGCCTATTGTCTTACTGCTCCGCTGCCTTCTGCCAGGGTACAAGGACTGGATCTTCATCTGTCCCGTGACCACCAGAATGACTCACAAGGCCTAGTTTCCTGCCCACCTGTTCAGAGCCATAGGAACACAAAAGACTCCCTCCATATTGAACCCGCAACTGGACCCAGTCAGAGTGAGTCCAGACCCTCCAAGTGGTGCCCCTCCAGAGCTGGACCCTTGGAAGTGGTGCTAAAAGTGCCCAGGTGGCCAAAATCAAAAACTGAGGACAGACAAATTTTAGCTCAAAAGTGCTCTGAGAACCAGGAGGAGACCAGACCAACCAGCTCACCTATCCCCCAAGGTGCAGATTCTCCCACTATGTTCTTCTCAGCAGTTCAGCAATCCTTCACCAAAGGGGTATCCGCCTTCGTGAAACTGCCTTCGGTTACAGCCCTCTTCCATATCTGCTGGAGATTTTTTACATCCATTTCAAAGACTAAGGGCCATATTATGAGTTCGGCAGCCCTCCTGTCAGTTCACCACCGCCGCTCCAACAGGAGGACCACCAAGCCCGTAGTGTGGCCGCCCGCTGGATTACGAGTCTCATGGCGGTAGTATGTTATCCTCATAGAAGAGCCTTAACAGTAGACGGCAACCATGACAGCGCCTGCAGCACGTTCCTGCGATGGTGTGGCATGTACCATGTTGTGCATGCCACACATTGCAGGAGCGATGGTGCAATTCCAGAGGGCACAACATGTGGCCCCCTGCATGCACCCAAGGCCCAGAAGCTGCCGGGGCCATGTTAGTGCCCCCTTCCTTGCAAGTTCCCCACCTTTTTCATGCCAGGCTCACCGCCATGAAATGGGCGATGGACATGGATTCTGGCACAGCATATTCCTGGCCATTTCCAGACTGCCAGAGCAGCGGGATCTTTGATCCTGGAGGAACCGACGGTCTTGTGGCGGTCCGACCACTCTACTTATAAAACGAGAGGTGGGCTGCCAGTGTGGCAGTGGTCAGACCTCCACCATTTTTATTTTTTTATTTATTTAAGACTTGTAATGCGCATGGCTGCCTCAGCAACGAGGCGTCCCAGCGCAACCAGAAACCCGAAACAGAAGCAGAAAGACCACCCAGCGCTTAAACATCAGATAATGGGAACAACTAGGTTTTTATGGTTTTGCGGAACAACAAGAGATTGGAAATACCTCTAAAGTGTGCTGGGAAAGAGTTCCAAAGTTTAGCCGCTCGAAGGCCGAACGAACGGCCCCCTGCCCTCACTCTCCAAACTCGAGGAATACAGACAAGCGCACGGTCGGCAGATCTCAATGAGCGCCTAGGCACATAGGGCATCAGCAGACCAGATAGCCCAACAGGGGCTTGGTGCATCAAGATTTTATGTGAAATGCACAATACCTTAAACTGAATGCGCTTTTCGATGGGCAACCAACGTAGCTTGGGGAGCACATGCACCACCGAGCAAGATCTAGGTAGGGCCACTAAAAGACGCGCCGCCGCCTTCTGTACTCTCTGTAGGAATTTAAGGCTGGCTTTGTTAGAGCCTAAGTATAGAGAGTTACCATAATCAAGGCTGGAAAGATTGGATGCCTGCACAATAGTCTCATGAATATGGCGGTACTGTGGACCACTGCGATGATGACACTCCCTCCTCGACACCTCCTGCAACCTTGCCCTGCAGAACTTTACCTCCTCAGACACTTTTTCTCAGTATTTCTTCTTCGTCCAGAGGTAAGCGCTGACAGGCCCAATCCACTTCTTGTATCCGAACTGCGCTTCATCGCGGTCAGCCATATTTTTCAACTAGATATCCACAGTTTGAGCTTTGATCTTTTAGGCACTAAGTTTTACTAAAAACGTATTACATTCATAACTCCAGTCCTACTGATTGGAATTTTGTCGCTTTGGTGTCAAATAATTTATCAACATGTACTTTTGTTTCTAAGTTGGTTTAGGATTTTTCATGTGTTGTGTTTTCACATTATTACTGTTTGTGTTCTGCATAAATACTTTACAAATTACCTCTGAGTTAAACCATGCTGCTTTTTTGTGCCAAGCTACCTAGGGTTAAGCAATGGTTAATTTAGAGCCGTTTTATGGTTCACCCTGCAAGGGATTATGACTGCTGCTTTATGAGGGTTCACACTCCAATCAAGCAACAACCCAATTTCTCGAGTCATCCCATTTACTCTTTCAACTAAGTCTGAACCTTCTGGTCTGTGGCTACAATAGTATCCTCCGTCAATCCCCGATGTTGTACATAGCAGCTGCATCACTTAAATCAAGCGACTACCTTGATCTGATTCAAGGTGAACTGGAATTCCAATTTGCTGGACCAATTCCTGCAGTAGTAGTTTCACAACTGTCCGGCTGTCGCATCTCCTGGTGAGAAGTGCCTCCACCCAATGAGAGAATGAACATACAATGACCAAGATGTACCTCAACTGATTGCATCATGGCATCTCCACAAAAACAATCTGGAGACAGTCGAAGAGACTATTAGACTTCCTAATATGAGTCATAGTCACTACAACCTTTTTGCCCACATTCTGCTTTTGGCAAATTGCACAGCGCTGGTACAGGTTCTGTCCCATTGTAGGAAAGTGTGGATTATGGAAATGTTACTTGAATGTCTTCACCATACCGTCTCGCCCCATTTGTGTTGGCTCATGCATGTGTATCACCATAGCTGGTAAAATAGAGTTAGGTAGTGCAGGCTTTCCATTACTAGATACCCAGATGTCGCTAACTTCCTTCAAATATCCTGATATTTCTAAAAGTGTAGGTCAATCGTCGGCAATAACCAACCATGCACAAGAAAAATTCTCACTGTGTGTGGTTGGGAATTTAATTTTAAGAACAGTCCAAATGCGCTCATGGGACACCCTTCTGATTACCTTCTCAGTTTGAGTTCCCAGGTACCTAGCCTCTTTTTGACAATACTCCAACTATTCAGGGGAAATCTTAAGCCCATTCTCAGCGACATGGTTGAGTAGGGCAATAGTATCTTGCATACAAGTTTCCTTTGTCCCCGATGCAACAAGTATGTCATTAGTGTACTGAACTAAGGTTGAACTGCATGGTAACTGTAGGGTCTCTAAATTTTCCTTAAGTATCAGGTTGAAATATGAGGTGCTCTCTATATACCCCTCAGGAGCGCAACACCACACAAGAGTTTTTGAAAAGCAATAGATACTGGCTCTCTTTTTGAAAGGGAAAAAAATGTCTGCCACAAGTCAATGACTATGTAACATTTAGCTTCGGGGGGAATTTGGAAGAGGATCACAGCAGGATTTAGTACCACACAATAGCACTGAATGGCTATTTAGTTTATTTTTCTAAAATCATGGCTGATCTCCCACTTTGTATTCCCTTTTTGCAAGGTCATTATCGGAGAATTGCATGGACTCCGAATGACCCTGTTCTAACATACTTTCAATTACAGCAGTTATTCCTGCAATGGTTTTTGGAGTCAACTTGTAGGGAGGTTTTGAGGGAACACTGAGTTGGACCTAAGGATTATTCTTAAGGGTTGAGCACCCTCAAACAAACTAATCCAATATCCTGTGAAATACCATACGTCTTCTCTGATCAATTCTTTTACATCAGAATTTAGGTCTTCTTTAGTAAGTGCCAGATATAATTTGATTACAGATTCTGATGCCTATAATTTGAACTCTGCTTCTTCTGCTTGAGTCTCCAACCCGACTCTGTCCCGCGTGCAATATATTATACAGTTAAGTTTGCAGAGTAAGTCTCTTCCTAACAAATCTACTAGGCTTGAATCACAGATTACAAATTGGTGATGCTCTTTAATGGTACAAATGTTTACTGAGACCTGGGCACTAACCTTATTTGTATGCTGCTGATTTGTAATGCCAACAACTTGGACTTCCTTTCTTGAGAGTAGCACGTTCGAGACCTCAACTGTTCTAATGGTCAAACCAGTGGCTCTAGTGTCTGTAAGAAAGGATGTCCATTAACCTCTCCATCTACATACCGGCCACTCTGATCTAGGCCTGGGTGATAAACTCCGCTCCGTTCGTAGAGTTTGCAGAGTTTTATGCACTCTGTGCAGCATATTCTGCAAAAACTCTGCTCCTCAGAGCGGAGTTTTTTCCTCGCTCACACTCGGCTACACCAAGTTGGCAAGCACAAGCGAGGAAAATCCACCTCCTGGTGAGATTTCTCAATGCGGGGGGGGGGTGGATTTCTGAACGTAGGTGGTCGCGGATGGCTGTGGCTGCTTGTGTTGAGAAACCTTCAGTTCGCATTGAGAAAGCTGCTGCTCAAGTAGAAAATGTATCTGTTCAGCAGAAAAGAAGCAGCTTTGTGCCATTCATGCTGATTTTACAGCGCAAGACAAACACCCGTCCCTGAAAATCAATGCGAACGGTGTGAACAAACGCGCTCCGTCGCTTGCGGAACTCTGCATACCATGGCAGAGTTTTTCGGTTGCTCTCAAACTCTGTCCAGGCCTACCCTGATCCACTTCTAGAAGTGTGCCAAGCACCCACTCATCTTCTTACCTCAGGCACCATCATTGTGCCTGCTCAGATTTCATAGAACTTCCAAACATGATGGGAATTGGGGCACTCTGAGATGTGAATGGTCTACGCTGAGCTCTGTTGCTAGGTTGGAAGTGAAGATTCCCAGCTTGAACCTGTATAGACACTAAGGGATTTTGTGTTGAACGTGGTTTCTGCATCTTTGGATTATTCATAGGATGTCTTGGTACAGGCGAAAGTTCTCCTTCCATCGCGAGATTTGATGCTTGAGCATCGATAATAGCTCAGTTAGTTATGTATCGACATTTCCGCATCCAGTGAATGATCTTGTTGCAAATGTTACAGGGGTGACTTTCTTCAAAGTGCTTATACTGGTTCCAGACATACTGCCCATCCCTTTCCCATTCCTTGAGTATTTCCTCCATAGGACTTGAAGATTCCTTGCATGTTAGTTCCTATACTTCTGTATAGTCCTGTACTAGGCATTTGTATGCCTCCATTCTGTGCTAACTGAGTCTTCTCTACCATGAGCTTTTCCTTCAGCCCTCTTTGTTTGGCATTAAGCATGTCACTGCAATATTTTGCATACTACAATATTTCGCCTACACACTAGCTTTGCCAGCAGAGAATCCCTTGTATGAACCGATTAGTGATTTCAATCATAACCCTTGTACAAAGGAGGCAAGAAATCCTTCCATGTTGTCCCCGTGGGGGTCAATCAGACCTCTATTCTTCATGTACGCCTGCATAAATCTCTCAAAGTATGCATGCAGAGATTCTTTGAACTCTTGGAATGTCCTAAAAAGTGGTTGAATTAATTTTCTTTTGAGGAACCATAGTTTTAAGGTGGGCAATAACTGAGTCGTACTTTGTTTTTGCCGCTTTTTACGGCATTTGTTTTTGCTACTTTAGGGGGTTCTTGTATTGACCAGTGTATGATTCTCTTACATTCTGCCCACAGATCCTCAGAGACTGGAATCTCAAAAAGCAAGTCCACACCCTCCCATAAAGACCATCAAAATTGTCACTGTTTATTCTGAGTATACCATTTGTCAGGATTTTCCCTTACTCTCGGGAGAGTATTTGTAAAATAGAAGAGGTCAGTTTGAGACCAAGGAACATGTATGTATGCTCCTCCCTGGACCTCTCTCAAAGGGCAATCCTTCACTATTCCCTTTGTTACTTATCCTTCTTCACTACTGTCTGTGAAGAGCGAGTCACCAGAAGCACAGCCATCTTGGGTAGCGGTCTATTTGATCAGTGCACTCTTCCTATTTAATGGACGAGATGCAAGCGTGCGGTTAGCTGAGATTACCAGCTGCACGTTTCACAAGGATAGAGGAGACATTGAATCACTGTGGTTTTTTAAATTATAATTTTGTTTTCAGTCGTGCATAGTACTGCCTAATAGAAAAACTGTTTTTAAAAGAAATTTTTGTCACATTTCTGCAGTTACTTGCCCCTGCTTGCACACAATCATTTCCTTAAACGCTCCCTTGATGTGCCGTTGTACTCGTCCGTGAGAGCGAGTCACCGGAAGCACAGCCATCTTGCGTAGCGGTCTAGTTGATCAGTGCACTCCTCCTATTTAATGGACGAGATGCAAGCGCGTGGTTAGCTGAGATTACCCGCTGAGTGTTTCACAGGGATAGTGGAGACATTGTATCACTGTGGTTTTTAAAATTATAATTTTGTTTTCGGTCGCGCATTGTACTGCCTAATAGAAAAACTGTATTTAAAAGATATTTTTGTCATATTGCTGCATTTACTTGCCCCTGCTTGCACACAATCATTTCCTTAAACGCTCTCTTGATGTGGTGGGGTACTCGTCTGAGAAAGCGAGTCACCGGAAGCACAGCCATCTTGGGTAGCGGTCTAGTTGATCAGTGCACTCTTCCTATTTAATGAATGGGAAGCAAGTGCTCACGCGCAGCGGGCGCACCAACGGCACGTTGAAGGTGCGCCAAAAGCAAGCCCGTCCGCGCTCCGGACGCACTCAGTGCCAGCTACGCTGCTCCAAGTATCCCTCGCGTGGTATATTCCAGAGATGAGCTGATTCGACTTGACACCCGGAAAGATAGTATTAAGAGTAATGAAAGCAACATCAGTGGTAAGAGTCCTTTTAAGAAAGTCATGTTAGATATCCTCAATTGTGGATTGATTAATGTTAGATCTCAGGCTAAACACGACCTAGAGATGTATATACTATTAGAAGACCATAATCTCGATGTCCTATTTCTTACTGAAACTTGGACATGAGCAGACAGGGAAGTTGAGTTGGGTTAAGTCTGCGCCCCCAGGCTATAAAATCTGCCATAAACCCAGGCTGGAAGGGAGAGGGGGAGAAGTAGGATTTATCTACAAAGACATTTGGAACTTTACTCAACTCTGTCTAGAGGATATTCCAGGGATGGAATCACTAGGGTTCTCACTTAAAGATACTAGCGGGCTCTATGTACAGGCCTACTTTGTTACAGACCAACAGGTGGAATGGCCCATGGGTACCAAGAGTTGATTGATGCGATATATAATCTATCACACTCTCACTCTAAACTGTTGTTCCTTGGGTATTTTAATCTTTGGAAGAATGGGACTCTCAATACAGCTTTTAGAGAGCTTTGCCAGGCCTGTGAGAATGTTGACCTGCAACAGCTGGTATTACTACCTACTCATCAGAAAGGACATGTGCTTGACCTTGTTTTTTCTAGTAAAAAAGTCACAGCTGTAAAGGAGATACTCCCTCTATGCTGGACAGACCGCTACTTGATTCTTTTCTCTTCAAGAGTAGTTAATTGTCAAAAACAAGCTGATCAAATAACGGTTGCTCGCAATAGTAGAGAATGGTCCAAAATATTAATACTGCCACCTATTCTCTAAGCCATTCAACATTCTCTCTTTGAGGGGGTGTTGCAACATAATTTTTAAAAAATCAAACCTCTCTCCCACATTAGGCGCAGGCATGGAGGGTTGTGTTTGGTGGGACGGGTGTGTGTCAGTCATTACATGCATTGAAAAACTGCCGGACCCTCTCTGTGCCAGGTTCAATATTGATTGTTGGATGTTGTTATGTGGTGTCAGTGCGCCAACCTGTGTCTGATTTAATTGCCTACAGAGCATCAAAGGCTTGTATCAGGAGTGGAATAGTCCCTATTTCCCTTTGGTTCTCCGCAATGGACCCGTCTCTACTTGTTAAAGATCATACATTAGAATTAAGCTGTAAGCATTCTTAATAAGAATGATAGACAAGGCTAAAGTTTTAAAGTTTACTCATGGAGTATCAATACAGAAATGCACACTCTGAACCGTCATACAAATAAGCAAATAAACATATAAATCATAATATAACAGGATGAACTCAGTAAAGTTCCACTGGAAATCCAGCTTAGATTTGCCTTCTAGGAAAAGGGAAAGTGGGCCCCTAACATAGAGAAACCACATCCTTTCATAGGACCTTAGACAAAGAACTTCATACATTCACTATACAAATACATATTCACAGGGTATAGACCAATAAGAAACAAGAAAGAAAGATGTTACTACTGTATGATTAGGTTACTCTCAGCATCCATTCCTGGGACATGACTTGTTACATAGTGTGTTATTCGGACTGAGACAGTTAGTTTGTCCTTTGATAGGTACATCACGTTCAATGTGACTGGAAAAGTCTTAGTCCCACCATAGCTTTTTTGACGGTCTTCCTGGCCTCCGACTTGGGGGTCTGCCCGACGTATTTAGATGTTGTTGAGTCTACGGTCGAAAGACTACCCAAGTACCGCCGAAGGCATTAGAGGCAAAAGTGTCTGTGGAAGGGAGTCCTGTCAAGAAGACTGCCAAGCTGATTGCAATGTGCCTTTCCGTCGAGGCAACTGTGGAAGGAACACCTCCATTCTCAAGTTGGCAGTAGTGAAGAAAAAGAGGTGAAAACGTACCTTTTTTTGGGGGGTTCACACTTCCGTTTCCGTCTTGAACCCCACCTTGCAGGTCCTCCCTGTGCTGCTACTAGTTGACCACAATGCTAAGTTACCCCGTTGTTGCCGGACTTTGTGTATACACATTCAATAGTGTGTGTATGTTGTTGATGTGTAATGTTGGATGTTAAAAAATTCATTACACATTAATTTCATGTACACATTGATAGATCAACAACATAGATGTGTAGTAGGATAATTCTGATTAGCCATACCTGTCTGCACACCCCCATGGCCTCACTCCAACAGGTCTCCGCTGCCAGGTCAGTGCCATCACAAAGGGAACATCTAAATCAGCTCAGCCCAATCCTGCCGGCCTAACTGCGACAGAGTATTAACAGACAGCTGAGAGGTCCTCCGACACGCCGGACCATAGTCTGTTGATGCCACATCTAAATTTGGTGGGTGGAATTCCCTCAGCTTGACAGAGTACTTGGAACAGCCGTCGCAAGGGGATGACGGTAGCCCTACCAAGTTCTAAATCAAGCCATTAATCTTTTCATGGCAAAGGCTACAATTCTTTATTACAGTAGAAATAATAACAATAAAAATGATCACGTGGTATACTACAATGAAACTTCCGAGATGGATGAAAACACACAAAGTTATTTTAGGTTAGTTTCCTAAGTTTGTCACATGTTGAACACATTAGTTAAGAAGAAGATCTTACAACCCCCCTCTGATTATTTATGATGAATCATGGCATTCTTGTAGGAAATAGTTGTCATTATTCTAGGATTCTTCTTCATTGGATCCTTCCAACTGTTTCACCATGTCATAAAGTTTTCTCTGCATCTATTTAACCTTTACATCAACTCTCATCCTCTTTCTTTCACTCATTGCTGACAGAGTCTTTGTCCGACATTTTAACCCACCATATGATGAAATTCCTTTGCAAAGGTTTAGGAAGAAAAACACATATGCAGCACCAATTATTGTGACCAAGAGAGGGGTTAAAAGCAATTCTAGTATTCCTTCACCTACACTTCCTAATCATTTGCCTATCTCGGCACATCCCTTTCTAAAATACCCCAATACAGAACCTATTCCATTCCAAGCACCTGTGTCCTCTTATTCACTTAGTACATGGGTAATATTAGTGATGCCGGAAATGTAACTATTAATCTGGTTATCAATTTTGGGTACAAAGCACAGCATTTTCTAGCATGAAGAACCTTACAGACTCTGCCCTCCTTTGCGAGAAGCATGTTTAAAGTGAAGTGGTTCTCGATTATCATAGATCTCATTGTGAGCAATCTTTCTTAATAACAGTTAATGCACCTGATGTATTAGCAACAAGCTTGACCACTAGGATTGTAAATTTTCTAATCTTAACATTATTCAGCACTATTGCTACTGAGAGTATTAGTGCTCTGAAAATATCACTTAATATCTGCTTAAGACTGCGTCCACTTCATCTCATTTAGCTGGCAAGTCTGTTATTTACATAAGTATGCGATAAATTCTCAGGAAACCTAAAGCTACAATGTAACTACCTCCCTATTGGCATGGCACCTGAAAGTAAGTTAATTTACCACACACATAGTATATGCCCTTAATATTTACCTCCAATTCAGTGAATACTCTACTCTTAACCAAACAGCTATGTTCACATTTGTTCAAGCCCACTTTCTCCATAGTCTTCTTCCCTTCTTCCCTTCTTCCCTTCTTATCATAGATAAAGCTCCCTTTTTGTCAAAATCAGTACTCAACTGTAGGGGGTGGATCCTCTAAATTCCCTTTACCCTTTCTATCAGATTGTTCTGCTTTCAATCCTTTGCTCCCTGCCTCTTTGTCTTGCTGTATTCCTTCCTTCAACTCATCTATGAGTATTCTCTCATCTTTACAAATTTGCAAGTTAAGTCACGCACTGTTGGATTAGTAGCACTTGAGTTAGGTGCAGGGGTGGAAAATGTCATCCTATATTCACGCTGATCCCTTTCTTAATAAAATTAGTAAAAATGAAAAACACATATAATTGTCCAAGAATACACAATTGATTCCTTCACAAATTGCATGTTTTCTAAATGTTTTTCATTATCAGTGTAAAACAGGTAAATTGAGTACTGTTAATAGAACACATTAAGGAAAACACAACAGGAAAAGGAATATGATAAAGGCAGGTGGAAATAAACAAATCCATTGGCCTCAGAAGCTTGAAGATAGGAATAGACAAAGCAATTGTCAATCTCCATACGTTTGACATGTTCAGCAAGCATTTAGAAGTACACATCATAGCTATAACAAAATCTCAGAATGAGTAGCCTTTGATAGTATACCATCATGTAACAGTAATGGAAACTATCAAGACTACAAGCACAATTTTTAACTATTGCTGCACCATGTCAACTTGGATCGGATCAAGTAATTAAACTATATCTTCAGCTGAAGAGATTAGAACTTCTACAACTTTTTTGTAGTCACTACCCTATCTCAAAATGTACAGTGATGTGTATTCTTTGTTGACTGGATGCCTAAGGATATCTAGTCTTCTGACCCTTACCCCAACTTTCATTCCGTCCTTTTCGACTTTGTCAACAGTTGCCTTCACTGAGCCTCTTTTTGTTCATCTCTTACACTCATGGAGGCTCATCAAGGTCAGTTAGACATTCATTGGATTCAATGTAAATTCTAGTGAAGTATGTGCAATCAGGAGCTGAATACATGTGATTCATCTTTATCACCCTAATAGGTTTGTTATGGACAGTCATGTCTAAACACCCATTGCCAATGTCTTATCATTCTGGATGCTCTTGTTCCTCTAACTCACTAACTTCCATTATCGTCTTTGGACTCCCAGTGGTTGTCAACAACATTTTTTGTTGGGTTCTAGGTTTTAGCTATCTTTCTTCCAGTTGTGCTCAGTTGTTCAAAGTACTTGTGATTTCGGACTCAGTTAAAGCTTATTCTCTGTTAGAGGAGGAACTTTCTCTGTCAGTGCCACTCTCAGATTCAGTTGTGCTTGTACTGGGCAGGTTTGTTTCTGCTTTCCATGAGTTACTGCTGTCTCTGTGGATACATAGCTTAGGCCTAGAGTCTGGAGTGTCAGTCACAACTGAAAGATTGGTACAGTTGTCCTCCTCTTGCTTCTGTTGGTGTTCTACTATTGAAGGCTGGGAAGTTTCAGACTAGCCTCCCTCTTCTTTGGACGCTTCAGGAACCTCAAACCTAGGTAGGCTCGAGGAGTAGTGGATGTTAGCTCTGCTCACCCTCTCAGTATGGAAGGCATGTATCCAGTTCAGCATTCCAGCACACTTCACAGTGGTATTGGTGTCAGAACACCTGTTATGGGCCTCTTCTGCATTCTTCCAGGCAAAACTTATGAATGTGCTTCTTCTGATGAACCAAATCACCAAGGCTCAAGTCATGACATGGAATTTCTTGCCCACATGGAGTCGTGGCATCAACCTGGTGAGAGATACCACATCAGCAAATCCTTTGCAGTACTCCAGAATCAGATAGTCTGTGATATTCACAAGAGCAGCAGCTGGAACGGAAGAGATCATCATAGCTTTCCCCATCAGCACCTCAGGAGATGATAATCCTGTACTCCAGCACAGAGTGATTGGAATGCTCAATACCAGGAGAAGTGCTTCGGGCCATTTGAAAGATGTTGACACACAAGTTTTGGCCAGTTTTGCTTTAATCATCCATTAGACCTGTCAGTCTTAGAGTGGCATTTCCCCAAATGTTTTGCCTACTTAGCTCCAGTTTTGTGCTGAAATCTGTTTTTGTTGGCCTTAGGACTAAGCGTGGGTAGAGTTTGTTGAGTTTTACTCTGCGGAGCTCTGCGAAGTGCCAGAAAAACTCTGCCACACTCGGCGGAGTTCCCCCAGCGGTGGAGTCTGTTAAGTCATGCTGCTAGCACTGATTTTTAGTGCCAAGAGTTTGTCTCATTTGCCCTATGGCGTGAACGGCACTACGCATCGCGCCACAGGGCGTTGCTGCTTTTTGCCACTCGAGTAGATATTCTACTTAAGCAGCAGCTTCCTCAACGCAAATGGCAGATTTAACGACCTGCCGCAATGAGAAATCTCACCAGCAGGAGGTCATGCACATTATTTTTTCTCACAAGCGCTCCCCAGCCGTTGGCGAGCCGCTCGAGAAAAAATACCCTGCTCCGTCTCCGACCCTGACTAAGGACACTATGCACTATACACTGCTAACCAGTGCTAAAGTGTTTGTGCTCACTTCCATAAATATGGTGTGATTGTTATACACCTAATTGGCATATTTAATTTAGTTATAAGTCATTTGTAGAGTGGTATACCATTTACCCATGGTCTGTAATAAAATGTTACCAGAGGGCCTGCAGCACTTATTGTGCCACCCACTTAAGTAGCACCGTAAACATGTCTAAGGCCTGCCACTGAAGCCTGAATGCCATGTTGACTTGGCATTTAAACCCCCTAGCTAAAGCCTTAAACTCTCTTTTTATTACATATAAGTCACCCCAAAGGTAGGACCTAGGTAGCCCATCGGGCGGTGTGCTGTGTAATTAGAAGGTTGGACCTGTACTTTTAAGGCTTACACGCCCTGATAGTGAAAAACTCATGAAATAGTTTTTCACTACATTGAGGTCTACCCCTCCAATAGGATAATATTTGGGATTCCTTATTATACTTAATACGTTACAATTTGCAGTTGGGAGCTGGTAGTTATATCATGTTTTGTGTCTTTGGAACTGTAATGGAAACCCTATTTAACGGTAAAGTTAGGTTTTTGATTCCAATTTAAGAAATGCCCCTTTTAGAAAGTTTGCACTTTTCTGCCCTTATCCCTTTTGTGCCTGCAGCCTGGCCTTGGTCACATGACTTTGTGAATTCCTCTCAGGCATTCACACAATTGAGGGATTACGTTGCCTGAATGGGCCATCTGCTGGCAGGATGGGGCAACGCTAAGCACAGCCTCACTTGCAACCCAATAGCCTGTGTTCTGCCTTTACACAAAGGATCTAACAACTCTACATTGTCACTGCAGCCAGCTTGGAGCCAGAGCAGAGGAGGCAGGGAATTCCATGATCTAGAAGCTTCTCCCACCTTCCAGAGGCAGAACACTAGGGTATAAATATAGGACCTCAGACACCAACTTTTCAGAAAAATTCTGGACCTGTGGATTCTCTGCCAGGAAGAAGTACTGCTGTGGTGGTGGAAGGACTGATACTGTGCTAGACTGCTGCTCTGGTAGACTGCTGCTCTGCTAGATTGCTGCCTATTGTCTTACTGCTCCGCTGCCTTCTGCCAGGGTACAAGGACTAGATCTTCATCTGTCCCGTGACCACCAGAATGACTCACAAGGCCTAGTTTCCTGCCCACCTGTTCAGAGCCATAGGAACACAAAAGACTCCCTCCATATTGAACCCGCAACTGGACCCAGTCAGAGTGAGTCCAGACCCTCCAAGTGGTGCCCCTCCAGAGCTGGACCCTTGGAAGTGGTGCTAAAAGTGCCCAGGTGGCCAAAATCAAAAACTGAGGACAGACAAATTTTAGCTCAAAAGTGCTCTGAGAACCAGGAGGAGACCAGACCAACCAGCTCACCTATCCCCCAAGGTGCAGATTCTCCCACTATGTTCTTCTCAGCAGTTCAGCAATCCTTCACCAAAGGGGTATCCGCCTTCGTGAAACTGCCTTCGGTTACAGCCCTCTTCCATATCTGCTGGAGATTTTTTACATCCATTTCAAAGACTAAGGGCCATATTATGAGTTCGGCAGCCCTCCTGTCAGTTCACCACCGCCGCTCCAACAGGAGGACCACCAAGCCCGTAGTGTGGCCGCCCGCTGGATTACGAGTCTCATGGCGGTAGTATGTTATCCTCATAGAAGAGCCTTAACAGTAGACGGCAACCATGACAGCGCCTGCAGCACGTTCCTGCGATGGTGTGGCATGTACCATGTTGTGCATGCCACACATTGCAGGAGCGATGGTGCAATTCCAGAGGGCACAACATGTGGCCCCCTGCATGCACCCAAGGCCCAGAAGCTGCCGGGGCCATGTTAGTGCCCCCTTCCTTGCAAGTTCCCCACCTTTTTCATGCCAGGCTCACCGCCATGAAATGGGCGATGGACATGGATTCTGGCACAGCATATTCCTGGCCATTTCCAGACTGCCAGAGCAGCGGGATCTTTGATCCTGGAGGAACCGACGGTCTTGTGGCGGTCCGACCACTCTACTTATAAAACGAGAGGTGGGCTGCCAGTGTGGCAGTGGTCAGACCTCCACCATTTTTATTTTTTTATTTATTTAAGACTTGTAATGCGCATGGCTGCCTCAGCAACGAGGCGTCCCAGCGCAACCAGAAACCCGAAACAGAAGCAGAAAGACCACCCAGCGCTTAAACATCAGATAATGGGAACAACTAGGTTTTTATGGTTTTGCGGAACAACAAGAGATTGGAAATACCTCTAAAGTGTGCTGGGAAAGAGTTCCAAAGTTTAGCCGCTCGAAGGCCGAACGAACGGCCCCCTGCCCTCACTCTCCAAACTCGAGGAATACAGACAAGCGCACGGTCGGCAGATCTCAATGAGCGCCTAGGCACATAGGGCATCAGCAGACCAGATAGCCCAACAGGGGCTTGGTGCATCAAGATTTTATGTGAAATGCACAATACCTTAAACTGAATGCGCTTTTCGATGGGCAACCAACGTAGCTTGGGGAGCACATGCACCACCGAGCAAGATCTAGGTAGGGCCACTAAAAGACGCGCCGCCGCCTTCTGTACTCTCTGTAGGAATTTAAGGCTGGCTTTGTTAGAGCCTAAGTAGGGAGAGTTACCATAATCAAGGCTGGAAAGATTGGATGCCTGCACAATAGTCTCATGAATATGGCGGTACTGTGGACCACTGCGATGATGACACTCCCTCCTCGACACCTCCTGCAACCTTGCCCTGCAGAACTTTACCTCCTCAGACACTTTTTCTCAGTATTTCTTCTTCGTCCAAAGGTAAGCGCTGACAGGCCCAATCCACTTCTTGTATCCGAACTGCGCTTCATCGCGGTCAGCCATATTTTTCAACTAGATATCCACAGTTTGAGCTTTGATCTTTTAGGCACTAAGTTTTACTAAAAACGTATTACATTCATAACTCCAGTCCTACTGATTGGAATTTTGTCGCTTTGGTGTCAAATAATTTATCAACATGTACTTTTGTTTCTAAGTTGGTTTAGGATTTTTCATGTGTTGTGTTTTCACTTTATTACTGTTTGTGTTCTGCATAAATACTTTACAAATTACCTCTGAGTTAAACCATGCTGCTTTTTTGTGCCAAGCTACCTAGGGTTAAGCAATGGTTAATTTAGAGCCATGTTATGGTTCACCCTGCAAGGGATTATGACTGCTGCTTTATGAGGGTTCACACTCCAATCAAGCAACAACCCAATTTCTCGAGTCATCCCATTTACTCTTTCAACTAAGTCTGAACCTTCTGGTCTGTGGCTACAATAGTATCCTCCGTCAATCCCCGATGTTGTACATAGCAGCTGCATCACTTAAATCAAGCGACTACCTTGATCTGATTCAAGGTGAACTGGAATTCCAATTTGCTGGACCAATTCCTGCAGTAGTAGTTTCACAACTGTCCGGCTGTCGCATCTCCTGGTGAGAAGTGCCTCCACCCAATGAGAGAATGAACATACAATGACCAAGATGTACCTCAACTGATTGCATCATGGCATCTCCACAAAAACAATCTGGAGACAGTCGAAGAGACTATTAGACTTCCTAATATGAGTCATAGTCACTACAACCTTTTTGCCCACATTCTGCTTTTGGCAAATTGCACAGCGCTGGTACAGGTTCTGTCCCATTGTAGGAAAGTGTGGATTATGGAAATGTTACTTGAATGTCTTCACCATACCGTCTCGCCCCATTTGTGTTGGCTCATGCATGTGTATCACCATAGCTGGTAAAATAGAGTTAGGTAGTGCAGGCTTTCCATTACTAGATACCCAGATGTCGCTAACTTCCTTCAAATATCCTGATATTTCTAAAAGTGTAGGTCAATCGTCGGCAATAACCAACCATGCACAAGAAAAATTCTCACTGTGTGTGGTTGGGAATTTAATTTTAAGAACAGTCCAAATGCGCTCATGGGACACCCTTCTGATTACCTTCTCAGTTTGAGTTCCCAGGTACCTAGCCTCTTTTTGACAATACTCCAACTATTCAGGGGAAATCTTAAGCCCATTCTCAGCGACATGGTTGAGTAGGGCAATAGTATCTTGCATACAAGTTTCCTTTGTCCCCGATGCAACAAGTATGTCATTAGTGTACTGAACTAAGGTTGAACTGCATGGTAACTGTAGGGTCTCTAAATTTTCCTTAAGTATCAGGTTGAAATATGAGGTGCTCTCTATATACCCCTCAGGAGCGCAACACCACACAAGAGTTTTTGAAAAGCAATAGATACTGGCTCTCTTTTTGAAAGGGAAAAAAATGTCTGGCACAAGTCAATGACTATGTAACATTTAGCTTCGGGGGGAATTTGGAAGAGGATCACAGCAGGATTTAGTACCACACAATAGCACTGAATGGCTATTTAGTTTATTTTTCTAAAATCATGGCTGATCTCCCACTTTGTATTCCCTTTTTGCAAGGTCATTATCGGAGAATTGCATGGACTCCGAATGACCCTGTTCTAACATACTTTCAATTACAGCAGTTATTCCTGCAATGGTTTTTGGAGTCAACTTGTAGGGAAGTTTTGAGGGAACACTGAGTTGGACCTAAGGATTATTCTTAAGGGTTGAGCACCCTCAAACAAACTAATCCAATATCCTGTGAAATACCATACGTCTTCTCTGATCAATTCTTTTACATCAGAATTTAGGTCTTCTTTAGTAAGTGCCAGATATAATTTGATTACAGATTCTGATGCCTGCAATTTGAACTCTGCATCTTCTGCTTGAGTCTCCAACCCGACTCTGTCCCGCGTGCAATATATTATACAGTTAAGTTTGCAGAGTAAGTCTCTTCCTAACAAATCTACTAGGCTTGAATCACAGATTACAAATTGGTGATGCTCTTTAATGGTACAAATGTTTACTGAGACCTGGGCACTAACCTTATTTGTATGCTGCTGATTTGTAATGCCAACAACTTGGACTTCCTTTCTTGAGAGTAGCACGTTCGAGACCTCAACTGTTCTAATGGTCAAACCAGTGGCTCTAGTGTCTGTAAGAAAGGATGTCCATTAACCTCTCCATCTACATACCGGCCACTCTGATCTAGGCCTGGGTGATAAACTCCGCTCCGTTCGTAGAGTTTGCAGAGTTTTATGCACTCTGTGCAGCATATTCTGCAAAAACTCTGCTCCTCAGAGCGGAGTTTTTTCCTCGCTCACACTCGGCTACACCAAGTTGGCAAGCACAAGCGAGAAAAATCCACCTCCTGGTGAGATTTCTCAATGCGGGGGGGGGGGTGGATTTCTGAACGTAGGTGGTCGCGGATGGCTGTGGCTGCTTGTGTTGAGAAACCTTCAGTTCGCATTGAGAAAGCTGCTGCTCAAGTAGAAAATGTATCTGTTCAGCAGAAAAGAAGCAGCTTTGTGCCATTCATGCTGATTTTACAGCGCAAGACAAACACCCGTCCCTGAAAATCAATGCGAACGGTGTGAACAAACGCGCTCCGTCGCTTGCGGAACTCTGCATACCATGGCAGAGTTTTTCGGTTGCTCTCAAACTCTGTCCAGGCCTACCCTGATCCACTTCTAGAAGTGTGCCAAGCACCCACTCATCTTCTTACCTCAGGCACCATCATTGTGCCTGCTCAGATTTCATAGAACTTCCAAACATGATGGGAATTGGGGCACTCTGAGATGTGAATGGTCTACGCTGAGCTCTGTTGCTAGGTTGGAAGTGAAGATTCCCAGCTTGAACCTGTATAGACACTAAGGGATTTTGTGTTGAACGTGGTTTCTGCATCTTTGGATTATTCATAAGATGTCTTGGTACAGGCGAAAGTTCTCCTTCCATCGCGAGATTTGATGCTTGAGCATCGATAATAGCTCAGTTAGTTATGTATCGACATTTCTGCATCCAGTGAATGATCTTGTTGCAAATGTTACAGGGGTGACTTTCTTCAAAGTGCTTATACTGGTTCCAGACATACTGCCCATCCCTTTCCCATTCCTTGAGTATTTCCTCCATAGGACTTGAAGATTCCTTGCATGTTAGTTCCTATACTTCTGTATAGTCCTGTACTAGGCATTTGTATGCCTCCATTCTGTGCTAACTGAGTCTTCTCTACCATGAGCTTTTCCTTCAGCCCTCTTTGTTTGGCATTAAGCATGTCACTGCAATATTTTGCATACTACAATATTTCGCCTACACACTAGCTTTGCCAGCAGAGAATCCCTTGTATGAACCGATTAGTGATTTCAATCATAACCCTTGTACAAAGGAGGCAAGAAATCCTTCCATGTTGTCCCCGTGGGGGTCAATCAGACCTCTATTCTTCATGTACGCCTGCATAAATCTCTCAAAGTATGCATGCAGAGATTCTTTGAACTCTTGGAATGTCCTAAAAAGTGGTTGAATTAATTTTCTTTTGATGAACCATAGTTTTAAGGTGGGCAATAACTGAGTCGTACTTTGTTTTTTCCACTTTTGACGGCATTTGTTTTTGCTACTTTAGGGGGTTCTTGTATTGACCAGTGTATGATTCTCTTACATTCTGCCCACAGATCCTCAGAGACTGGAATCTCAAAAAGCAAGTCCACACCCTCCCATAAAGACCATCAAAATTGTCACTGTTTATTCTGAGTATACCATTTGTCAGGATTTTCCCTTACTCTCGGGAGAGTATTTGTAAAATAGAAGAGGTCAGTTTGAGACCAAGGAACATGTATGTATGCTCCTCCCTGGACCTCTCTCAAAGGGCAATCCTTCACTATTCCCTCTGTTACTTATCCTTCTTCACTACTGTCTGTGAAGAGCGAGTCACCAGAAGCACAGCCATCTTGGGTAGCGGTCTATTTGATCAGTGCACTCTTCCTATTTAATGGACGAGATGCAAGCGTACGGTTAGCTGAGATTACCAGCTGCACGTTTCACAAGGATAGAGGAGACATTGAATCACTGTGGTTTTTTAAATTATAATTTTGTTTTCAGTCGTGCATAGTACTGCCTAATAGAAAAACTGTTTTTAAAAGAAATTTTTGTCACATTTCTGCAGTTACTTGCCCCTGCTTGCACACAATCATTTCCTTAAACGCTCCCTTGATGTGCCGTTGTACTCGTCCGTGAGAGCGAGTCACCGGAAGCACAGCCATCTTGCGTAGCGGTCTAGTTGATCAGTGCACTCCTCCTATTTAATGGACGAGATGCAAGCGCGTGGTTAGCTGAGATTACCCGCTGAGTGTTTCACAGGGATAGTGGAGACATTGTATCACTGTGGTTTTTAAAATTATAATTTTGTTTTCGGTCGCGCATTGTACTGCCTAATAGAAAAACTGTATTTAAAAGATATTTTTGTCATATTGCTGCATTTACTTGCCCCTGCTTGCACACAATCATTTCCTTAAACGCTCTCTTGATGTGGTGGGGTACTCGTCTGAGAAAGCGAGTCACCGGAAGCACAGCCATCTTGGGTAGCGGTCTAGTTGATCAGTGCACTCTTCCTATTTAATGAATGGGAAGCAAGTGCTCACGCGCAGCGGGCGCACCAACGGCACGTTGAAGGTGCGCCAAAAGCAAGCCCGTCCGCGCTCCGGACGCACTCAGTGCCAGCTACGCTGCTCCAAGTATCCCTCGCGTGGTATATTCCAGAGATGAGCTGATTCGACTTGACACCCGGAAAGATAGTATTAAGAGTAATGAAAGCAACATCAGTGGTAAGAGTCCTTTTAAGAAAGTCATGTTAGATATCCTCAATTGTGGATTGATTAATGTTAGATCTCAGGCTAAACACGACCTAGAGATGTATATACTATTAGAAGACCATAATCTCGATGTCCTATTTCTTACTGAAACTTGGACATGAGCAGACAGGGAAGTTGAGTTGGGTTAAGTCTGCGCCCCCAGGCTATAAAATCTGCCATAAACCCAGGCTGGAAGGGAGAGGGGAGAAGTAGGATTTATCTACAAAGACATTTGGAACTTTACTCAACTCTGTCTAGAGGATATTCCAGGGATGGAATCACTAGGGTTCTCACTTAAAGATACTAGCGGGCTCTATGTACAGGCCTACTTTGTTACAGACCAACAGGTGGAATGGCCCATGGGTACCAAGAGTTGATTGATGCGATATATAATCTATCACACTCTCACTCTAAACTGTTGTTCCTTGGGTATTTTAATCTTTGGAAGAATGGGACTCTCAATACAGCTTTTAGAGAGCTTTGCCAGGCCTGTGAGAATGTTGACCTGCAACAGCTGGTATTACTACCTACTCATCAGAAAGGACATGTGCTTGACCTTGTTTTTTCTAGTAAAAAAGTCACAGCTGTAAAGGAGATACTCCCTCTATGCTGGACAGACCGCTACTTGATTCTTTTCTCTTCAAGAGTAGTTAATTGTCAAAAACAAGCTGATCAAATAACAGTTGCTCGCAATAGTAGAGAATGGTCCAAAATATTAATACTAGTGGATCTCCCTTGACTTATTGATGACAGATTTGTCATTGATGAATAAGTAGACACGATCTTGTGTCATCAAATTACCAACTCTTTAGATCAGTTAACCCCCATGAGGAAACTCAAAAGATGTAAAAAGCCTTCTGCTCCGTGGTATAACGACGAGCAGAATGGAAATGGAGGAGGAACTACTTAGAGGTGGATAAAGTAGCTCTAAAAAATCTGCTCTATACGTATAAAGAGTCAATAGGTAAAGCCAAGGCTAAATACATTGAGGAGACTATTTTAAATTCAGCTAATATATCTCAGACTTTATTCAACCTAGTAAGAGGTTTGTCAAACCCAGACTTTGCAAATCAAAAATCCCGGCATCACAGGAACTATGTGATGATTTAGCAATCTTTTTTGAGGACAAAATCAGCAAAATTCTAACCGGGCTAAAATCCTTTACGGATGATATTGCACATCAGCATTTCAGTAATGAAAATTTAGTAAATGGTGGCATAATTGATAGGCAACATCAACCTTTGGATCAATTTCAGGTTCCCTCGCAAGAGGAATTTAATGCAATAGCAGCTGGTATCTCCTCAGGTTCCCCTATGGACCCACTTCCACACAAGTTCTGGAAACTGTTTGGCGGCGAACTCTTTCCGTATTTGTATCAATTCTGCTGCCAAACATTAACTGATGGTGTAGTACCGGAATGCTGGAAAAGGGCAATTGTCACCCCTTTGTTAAAAAAGGCTACACAGGATCCCCAGTGTCCCTCTAGTTACAGACCCATCTCCTCACCACCATATCCGATTAAGATCTTGGAGAGGGTAGTGAGCAAATCTCTGTCAAATTATGTTGAGGATAATGATCTGCTTGACGAAGTCCAATTTGGGTTTCACCCGGCACACAGGACCGAGACTGCCCTGGTGGTAGTCTTGGATGACCTAAGAATGCGGGCTGACAGTGGTCAGACAGCATTTTTAGTGCTGCTTGACATGTCGGCCGCATTCGACACTGTCAATCACCGGATCCTGATTAAGAGATTGGAGGAGATGGGAGTTGTGGGTAGGGCGCGGGACTGGCTGCACTCATATCTTTCTAATAGGCAACAGACAGTGTCTCTATCATCATTCACCTCTCAGAACAGAGATGTTAAACACGGGGTTCCACAGGGCTCGGCTATCAGCCCAATTCTGTTTAACCTATATCTTTGTCCTTTGATTGTCCTAATAAAATCATTCGGCATAGATGTTATAAGTTATGCAGATGATACTCGGCTTATCTTTTCCATTGAGAGCAATAAAGCAGTGCCCTTGGAAAAATGTCACAATTGTATGCACAGGACAACAGAATGGCAGAAGGAGAATTCACTGCAATTGAATGGGGAAAAAAACTGAGGTCCTGTGCTGTACCGCAGGTAAAATTCAGCGACCTCTCCCAGTAGATTTTTGGCCAGGCCCAGCTAACAACTCCCTACTGCCTGCTGTTTCAGTGCGCAACTTAGGGTTAATGCTGGACAATGATCTACAACTGGACTCCCAGGTAAACAAAACGGTTAATACCTATTTATATTTGCTTCGAGCTCTACGGAAGATACTCCAGTTTTTACCTATTTCAGCTAGACCTCAAGTGGTGTGGAGTATTGTGCTGAGCAGAATGGATTACTGTAATGCACTCCTTTTAGGTGCCCCAGTTGCTCTGACAAATAAATTACAAAGAGTGCAGATTATGGCGGTCAACTTGGCGCTGAATAGGCCTCGTAGAGCATCGGCCTTATTGGCCTTAAAGGACCTACACTGGCTGCCTATTGCACAAAGAGTCCAATTTAAGACACTCTGTATTGTCTATAAGGCAATACATAAAATTGGCCCAAAATTGTTGCAACGAAAATTTGTGTGGTACTCTCCTGCTAGACACCTGCGTTCTTCCTCTGCCAATCTGGTCTGTGTTCCTCATGTTAATAAAGTTCGAATGGGTTGCAGATCCTTCAGCTTTACAGCATCCAGACTCTGGAATGCTCTGCCTCCAGAGCTTAGACAATCGAACACCGTGTCACATTTCAGAAAGGAACTGAAAACCAGACTATTCCCCAGAGACTAGATTCCGCTTATCTCAGTTAGACACACGCAGTGGCTGATTGTTAATCTGAGCGCCAGGATACCCTTGGGGTGACAGTTGCGCTGTACAGGTGCTCCTTACATTACATTACTCCCTCTGTTACTTCTCCTCCTCTATCCCCTTTGGATTCCTCTTTTCGTTTTACTTTCCATCTTTCTTTCTTTGACCAAAGCTCCCTACATTTCTCTACATCACTCCAATGCCTGATGCTATCAATCAGTCCTCTCACATGCATTTTCAATCCATTCAGTTTTAAAAATCTCACTTCTATGTCATCCATCATCATTTCTTCCTTTACATTAAATAAAGTCTGCATTCATGTGCATCCCTTTCCATCATCGCATAGGCTTCTCCCACCACCCTCGCAGCCTCTCCAGTCAAGTAAAGTAGTTCATTCTCATTACAATGCCTCAAGAGATTCATCCCTACATTGCCCTTTAGGATCACTTCAAACTCGGTTTTTAATTAGGCTACATTGAGTTTCTGAGGTGCCTGTTCTTTGATCTATGGTGTGGGTTGTGAAATTGTGATATCGTAACATGGGTTTCTGAGGTCTCCTCTTCCGGGATTCCAGGATCTGATATACTTGTTATATCTTTCGATTTCAGGGGAATACTCAGAAGGGTGTGACTCTGAGGTATAAGACTGCTCATACTAGTCAAATACTTGGATGTAATTAAAGTCGCATCCATCTATGTCAAGGCAGTGTGTGAGACAGTGGTCTCAGCACCTTGGAGTTGTACTAGTTTCTGGAGAAACAGGGTGGTCAATGCATAGTTCTGCAGGAAGTAAACGCAGGGCAGGGAGTCACTAACCGGTAGAGGGCTGCTGAGGGGAGCCTATTTCGATCCTCGGGGTCACTTCAACAAACTGGCCATCAAAATCGCCCTTGTTCCAGATATTTGTTTCAGAGAAGAGGACGGAGGATATATGCAAAGTCACTCCAAAATTGCAGGCACTGCAGTCAGTCTCGATACTACATTTCTGGTGCAACCGGTTAAAAAAGCACATGGGGCAAGCTACAGCTCAGGCAAACCGCACAGTATCCCTTCGTAAAGATCTGGCATTGTCCCATAATCCAGAAAATCACGATAGAGTGGCAGTCCAGCCCGAACTGCCAAGCCAGGTCCTCCCTGGACCGGAAACAAGCATGCTCACTGTGCAAGTCAGGTAGAACCTGGCTTAGCAGTTCGGGCTGGATTGTGTGTCTTTTGCTTCCTCACACATTGGCAAGCCATTGGGTGGAAGACATGAGATTGAAGTGGTGTGTACGTCAGTATTGGACAGGGGAGGAGTGTACAGTACACAAAGACAGAGGAGTCACTCACAATGTGAGCCCACTCTTGTTTAATATTTACATGGTTCCTCTCATCTCTCTCATTGAATCATACGGCATACTAGTGACATCGTATGCCGACGATACTCAGCTTATCGTCCCTCTTGACAAGAACTCCACCAATGCGGAACAAAACCTCAAGAATTGTCTTGAAGATGTCTTCCTCTGGATGGAAAAGAACCATCTTAAATGCAATGTAAATAAAACAGAGATTCTTCCTATGGGAAAGACCCAACACTTCTGTCTTACTAAATTGTGGCCGGATGACTCTCCTGCCCCCCCACAAACTGTGATGTCAGCACGAAATCTAGGTGTCTTATTTGACACCGAATTATCATTTGACCAACATGCGAGGAACGTGGCAGGAAGCTGCTTCAGTATTATAAAATCTTTAAAGAAGTTTTTCGACTTCCTGCCCACCGACTCGAGAAAGGCTGTCGTAGTGGCCTTAATCCTCGCTCGCCTAGATTACTGTAATGGCTTGATGGCAGGTATTAAAAAGACGACACTGAAAAAACTTCAAAGCGTGCAACACGCAGCCGCCAGACTTGTTCTTAAACTGCCAAGGCTATCCTCAGCGTCTGCCGCCCTAAAGACCCTTCACTGGCTGCCTCTGCATAAGAGGATACTATTTAAAATTCTGATCGTCGCCTTTCGAGCATTCAACGGTACATGCCCAAAGTACCTGATCAGGCGCTTTCCCCATTACAACCCTTCCAGAACATTACGATCCGCAGGAGACAACCTAATAAAATTGGCCAAATTTAACTATACAACCAAGGGAGGGAAGACCGTAACCTTCCTGTCATCCAAAGCTTGGAATTCAATGAATAAGAACCTTAGACTTCTGACTCAGGAAAACCTGTTCAGGAAGCATCTGAAAACCTGGATTTTTAATCTTCCAGATGACTATGTAATGGCTACCATCTAAGACTGTCCTTGTATGCACACTGCTTTATTAGCGCCAAGATGCTCCTTTCGGAGCGATAGTTGCGCTCTACAAATAAACCATACAAATACAAATACAAATACAATGTGTAGGCATCATAAGCACCTATAGGGGATGGCATGACTCCACATACCACATACCATACTGGAGCCAAAAATGGGTCAAGTGACAGCAATGCATGAGAAAACTCACAACTAATGTCAGTGTGGCTGAGCCGGTCTGCACAGTGAGCACAAACAGAAAGAAGACACATGGCTGACCAACAAAACACAACACAGACTTGGCAGTCACACACTCTGCATACTCACAACTGGCAGCAACAACAAGTAGGTGTCCCTCAGGAGTGCAAGGACACACTGCATAGTGCCCAACCTACCAACTCCTACATGTGCCTACAATCTGAAACACATGACAGATAACTTAAACAAACAGGCACTCATCACCTGAATCACACATGTGTAATGTTGGCATTGCAGGGACACACACACATCAACACCACTCTCAATGACAGCCCATTCACACGGTATGACCACTCATGTTCACATATCCTAATGTACCCATATGACTAGGAAGACAGGCCTACACAAGATGACCACACATCAACACTGCTGTACACACATCAAGAAAGATCACACAGATATGATGAACCCTGGCACCACGCCAGTAATCCAGTAGATAGAAGTTACCCCTGTTGTGGTATTGCATAATAACATGACATGGGTACAATTTAGCAAACATGACCATAGAATGATCAGGATAACAGTAGATCATCACAAACAACCATCATTGCACCCTCAAGCCTCAGAGTCCAAAAGAACTAAAGTGCCTGTCAAAAAGTAAAACAAGCATTTGGCAATGTTAAAGTGGTATACAGAGCATTTGTCACATGCAACCATACACATACAGAAAACATTTTATTTAACAAGGACACTGACAAAGCAGGCAACAGGAGTAACTATCTTTATTACATATCACCCAGAGAGGCTTCAAAAGTAGAAAACTTCACGGCCATTGGCCAATCCATAGTTCAAAGTATGCACATGTGTGCATAAGAACCTGCATAGGGAATGGGCATCCAAAGTGACAAACAGCAAGGCCATTGGCCAGTTCATAGTTCGAAGTATGTACATGTGTTCATGAGAACCTGCACAGGTAATGGGCATCCAAAGTGAAAAACAGCAAGGCCATTGGCCAGTGCATAGTTCAAAGTATGTACATGTGTGCATGAGAACCTGCACAGAGAATGGGCATCCAAAGTGACAAACAGCAAGGCCATTGGCCAGTGCATAGTTCAAAGTATGTACATGTTTGCATGAGAACCTGCACAGAGAATGGGCATCCAAAGTGACAAACAGCAAGGCCATTGGCCAATCCATAGCTCAAAGTATGTACATGTGTGCATGAGAAACTGCAAAGGGAATGGGTAACACCGTACACTGCCGTGGGAATCACCAAAGCTCTGGGGATACAAATGGGCAGTCCAGGCACCGCTGTGGGAGAGATGGGTTTGGGAGGGGGACTTTGCCTCAGACTTGGCTGTCAGTTGAACTGGGAGGTGGCTGATTGTCGGGGCCAGTTTGTGAACTGGACCTGGGAGAGAGAGGACCAGCTGAGGCAGAGTCATCAGTGGCTTTGTGAGCCGGAGGGCTGCTTGGACCAGGTGGCATGGTGGCACAGGGAGGCGGAGACATGCTGCTGTGAGACACAGTGTGTGAGGGTGAATGTGGAGGGTTGCCTCTATACTTCTTGGTGATTCAAAAGCCAAGAATGGTCTTAGGAGGAGTGGGAAGTGGGGCGGGCACAATAGCCCCACTCTTCACCAAAGGTGCATCAGGTGAAGGTGGTGGCCCTCCCTGTGGGTATTTGCTGGATCTGGTGGTATGCGTAGCCTGCCATTGCCTTTGCCCCTCCATGCCCATGGGAACCCCCACATTGCTCTCCTGTCTCAGCTTCACAGGGGTGTTTGTGGGAGTAGAGGTTGTGGGTGAATCTGCCTGAGAGAGCTGTTTCTGCGGACTCTTTGTAGGCACCAGCTTCACAGCAGACAGGGCAACTGTTTGTTTGTCTTTGGGAGCAGGTTTTGTGATGGGAATGTCCTTTTATTGGGCTGATCTGGGTGCATGTGAGCCTGAGGCCTGCTTCTTGGCCTGATGCCCCTGATTGTCACCTGTTAGGCTTTTGTGTTTGCGCTCCTGTGTGCCTTTTTTTTGTTTTGGGGATGGTGTCTGTGCTCTGGGACACTTGGTGTGCTGCTGTTGTGTGCTGCGTGTTGAGTACTTGGAGCCTGAGGGCTGTGTTGTGTGGTCACTCTCGTCAGATGTTGCCACTAAAAGGTTGGTTGCTAAAGGGACTGGAGCTGGACTCTGAGCCGGTGCCAGCTGAATGGCTGCCATCACTTGGGAGGAAAAAGACTGTACAGTTATGTGTAGCCCACACACCTCAAAATGATTGCCCTCCATGAAGGCAACTACCTGTGCCAACTTCTTGTCATGATCCTGAAAAGCATTCAGGAGAGTAGTCAGACCCACACACTGCAGGCACAAAACGTCCACCGCCTCAACACTGAGGGCAGCAGGGGAGACAGGGGCAGGGGCAGCGGTGCCTGGGGTAAGGACACTCTACCCTCCTTACTGCTGCGGGCACAGGCAGCACTAGTGATAGTAGCCGGGAGGGTGAGCACTGAACGATGTGTGCTGGAAGAAGAGGCAGATTTCCCACTGTAACCGCCAACATTGAGGAGTCACCGCTCGAGTCAAATGACGTTGAGGTTGCTGTTTCTGGGTGTGATTCTTCAAGAACACTCCTGTCCCCCTCCCAGGCGCTGGTCACATCAGTGAGCTCATGTGTAGCAGTCGTGCAGTCGTGCCAGATTCCTCACCACTGGTGTCCGTCCCCAGTCCTTCGTGCCCTCTGTAGATGCTGCGATAGACAGAGACGTAGGTTCAGTATAGTGCCATACTCACAAACACCACCCTGTTCAGTCTGCATGTGCAACCTTAATGCAAAACTCAGAAGATGCATGGAAGCCTGCATAGTTGGCATTAATGACCCATGTGATGTTCACACAGCCAAATAGCTTGCCCGTGCATCCATCTAACCAGACATACTGATTTCTGTAAGCATACCTACATGCCTGTAGGTGAGATAGATGTACATATCAACATGTTGTCACAGTCACATATGGAGTCACTTTAAGGGGATAACACAGATGCTGACTACAGAATGTCCTAATACTATGGCAATGAGCTACTGATGTCGACCATGTTGTGCTTTGAAGCACTACGACCATAGCACATTGGTGTCAGATGTGTAGTTCTCAAAATTGCGAAGTCAGGCACTGCACACATCAACAAAAGCAAACTTGGATGAGGCAAACTGATGTTCACTGCCCGGTGACGTCACTGACACCCATAATGCAGCCGATGTCATAAGGCCACATCTCATCTTGCAATGTCAAGGGCCATTAGATTAAACACGTGAGAAAGTACATGTAGCTGCACTCAACACAGAGGCCACTTACAAGCCATTGCATCACACTAGAAACATCACAGAGCTCCACACTGGCTCAGGGTTGGGATACATGCTGTCACTCACACCAAAAGTCACCCTTTGCAGAATACTCACCCCCAACTTGCTGCTGATGCGCCCTCAAACGTCTATCCAGCCCTGGCTGTGTCACTGCTAAGATGTGGGCCATTAGTGGTGTCTTGCTCCTGCACGCCAACCTGCCAGTCCAAGGGAGCAACCCCAGCATCAACTCTGCCACTTTTATTCTTAGCCGGCAGATGTCATCCCACCTTTTGTAACAGTATATGTGCCATCGGTTGGAGACACCCAGAGCCCGCACCTTGCATGCAATGGACCTCAATGAGGCCTTATGCTGGCAGACTTTAAGCTGCAGGCATGGGAGACAAATAGAGGAAGTTTCAGTGACCACTGTGTCTCAGTACAGGAGCATGCACAAACTTAGCACAGCTATACAGATATGTTTAGCAGAGGCCATGCAGCATAACACGTAGTACATTAGCATCAGATAAACGTATGGAAAGACATGCAGTTATGAGGATGGACACAGTACCTGGCCATCTCATGCACATGCAGAATGCCAGCACAGAAAGCAATGTGAAAAAGGCCCTCATCTTCAATGCAGTATGTGAGGGAGCAAGACATATATAACATTTGAAATGATGTGTCGGGGCAGACTCACTGTGACCAACACTACACATGCCTCAAAGTCCTTGGCCTGTGAATGGCTCACTGTGTTATGGAGGTCACATTCAGAGACATGATCTTACATTCTCACACCCTTTTCACAAGGTCTGTCCCGTGCAATCCACAGGCCTAAGACAGCTTATTGATGAATAGGATTGCAGACAACACATACGTCTCACTCTGTCCATTTATTGATGGGTCCCTGTCAAATTGGGCACTAACTGTGCAGGCCAGGGGGACTCACACTGGGGTTAAATGAGGTCCATCTAAACAGTCACATGCATGTACAATATGAGAAAGAAAACAGCGCCTACACCTGTGAGTCAGTACGCATGGTGGCAATATAAAAGTTAAACACACTTCCTTCAGTACCCTCTGGACGGAAATCTTTTGTAATGTCACAAATGATCATGTGAAAACCTCATGAACTCTGACATCCATAAGCACAGGCAATGTTTGTTCTGACTTCCACTTTCCAAACCAGCAGTGTTACTGTATGGATGCAAAAACACAGCATGTCCCTCCCATCCTGAAATGCAGCCAGGGATCTGTGGAAATGAGGCCACAACCCCCATTTACCTAAAGTCAGGATGCTAGGCAGTGTATCACACACATTTGCACTGACAGGCACATACTAGAGCAGATCAACTTCATGTGTGCACTCTTTGCACTCTCCTACTGTCACTCTGAAACACTTGACATCAGGAGCACCATATAGCCTCCTATACTGTGAAAGCACCTCGTCCACCAGGACCGCCAGCTCCTCTGTAGTGATGGGACGACCCTGATGTTCTCAGTTCTCACCATCACTGGGTCCTGGAGACAGGAACAGCAGCAGTTGGCGGTGCAGAGTGTCAGGCATCAGTGTATGGATGCAGTGGAAATGTGTGGCTCTCTCCCAGACATATATAGCCCCCTGGGGTCGTTTCAGTGGTACTCAGCTGCTGCAATTGGTGTTCCAGGTCAGCTTTTTTCAAATGTGACCAATGACCGGCCCTGCTGTAGCAGAGCACGCCTACCGCGATTTTCGAAAGTGCATTCCACTTCCGCAATTGCCTTTCCCATTGGCTGAACGGGCATGGGCATTGGCGGTGTCACATCGCGGGGCCCAGGCGGTCGCTACCGCAATGGTGCATCTTTCAATTGTATCCAGTGACCAGCCCGTGTAGCGGAGCACGCATACCGTGATTTTCAAAAGTGCATTCCACTACTCGGATTGCGATTCCCATTGGCTGAAAGGGCCTGAGCATTGGCAGTGACACACTGCAGGGGCTAGGCGGTCACTACCCCAATTTGGCATCTTTGAATTGGTGCCAGCGGCCGTGATTGCGGTGACGGTGCACGCCTACCGCGGGTTTCAAAAGTGCATTCCACTACCACGATTGCGGTTCCCATTGGCTGAAAGGGCATGTGCATTGGCGGTGCTACACCACAGGTGCCAGGCGGTCGCTACCGCAATTTGGCATCTTTCAATTGTATTCGATGACCGGCCCCACGGTAGCAGAGCACGCCTACAGCGATTTTCAAAAGTGCATTCCATTACCGCGATTGCGGTTCCCATTGGCTGAAGGGCCATTGGTATTGGCGATGCCACACCGCAGGGTCAAGGCGTCGCTAATGCAATTTGGCATCTTTGAATTGGTGCCAATGACCGTGATTGCGGTGGCGGTGCACACTGACGACACCTATGGACACATCATGCTGTGGCAATGGCAATGGCCAGTTCTCAGCATTGCACAGTAGACACTTACTATGAATCATGCCACCTGAGAGTGTAATTAATTGCTAGTGTGACATTTAACTACTCACTGATGCTTACACATGGCATGTCAGTGAACAGGATTACAAGCATTACCATCTACTCCCTCACATGTGACTTATGATGTTGTTGAACATGTACACAGATCTGTTGTATGAGTGGCTCTCAAATATGTAAACATGTTAATGTGTGAGATGGCTAAGTAACCCACAGTAATGATGGACTGACTACATAATGTGCCTATTTCACTGTGTAGATTGCTGAACTCATGTCCATACTTGTTATTTATGCACACACTGTGCTCATTGTATTGTTAATGCATGCCCTGTCCTAATCACGCAAGAAGGTGTGGCAGGTACAACAGCTACATAGAAGCCAGAAGTCTTGGTGTTTCACACATGTGCTGTGTCAAATACTCTCAGGGTTGGTGACACAGGATGTTTGAAGGTTCCATTTGGCATTTACATAGTCTGAATCTGTAAAACTCACAATGTACATACTGGACACATGTACAACTACTTGGATCAAGGTGTCTCTACATGTGACTTGTTATGTAAGCTGTTGTTTTAGGCCAGTCATTGTTGGCGCTGTGTCAGTCAAAACGTAAAATGTTTGACACATCTCATAGGGGGATTGAATTGACATGTGTCCCCTTTCATCTTCCCTAGGAGGCGACCAAATTTGTATCGCCCATTCACATTGCTTGCGGACATGGAGTATGAAGACATCATACGTAAATTCCATTTGGACCAACCTTCAAGACCTATGTGCTCAGTTGGAGCCCCATCTGAGGCCTCGCAGAACATATCCGACTGCTTTGACACCAACATGTAAGGTGATGGCAGCCCTGCATTTCTTTGCAACTGGTCCGTTCCTGTACACGGTGTCCAGCGCAGGTGGGATGTCTCAACCAAGGTTCAGCATGGTGCCACTTGATGTCCTGTCCGCTATGATGACCTACAAATACAGCTAAGTCCATTTTCCCAGGAGCCATGAATTGGCAGCTGTGAAGGGTGAATTGTATGACCTTGCCCAACATCCTCATTGTTGTTGGTGCCATTGACTGCAGACATGTTGGCCTGGTTCCACCACAGGCACTTGAGCACATCTATAGGAACAGGAAGCATTTCCATTCCCTCAATGTGCAAGTGGTTTGCCAAGCAGAAATGATAATCTCCCAAGTCTGTGCCAAATTTCCCGGATCAGCACATGACTCCTACATACTGCGTAACAGCATCGTACCACAGCTGATGGCAAATCTGTATCCGGAGCGAGCGTGGATTATGAATGAACATGCAGAGTCAACTAGTGTGCTGTATGTTTGACATGCTGTCCTCTCCCACAGTTATATTACAAAATTGGTCTGTGTATCTCACACCTAGGTGACTCTGCATTTCACAACCGGCCTTGGTTGCTGTGCCCACTGACGAATCCCAGGACCCCGGGTGAAGTCCGCTACAATGAGGCACATGGGAGGACACATCGTGTAGTGGAGCGTACCTTTAGTCTTCTGAAGTCTAGATTCTGGTGTCTGGACAAGAGCGGAGGTACACTACTCTACTCTCCCTAAAAGGTGTGTCAGATTGAAGTTGCATGCTGCATGCTCCACAACCTGGCCTTGCGCAAAGAGATCCCCCTGATACTGGACGATGATGAGCAGCAGATGCCCCTGCCTGCAAACCCACACATGTCCATTGATGAGGATAGTGGAGAGGAGGAAGGTGTTAAACTGCGTCAACAGCTCATCAACCGCTCTACTTCCCTTGAGTGTGAGTGACGTTGTACAACAGTGACATTGTCTGCTGTCTTTGATGGTTGTGCATAGGACTACAGGAGCTTTTTTGACTGCTGCCTGTTGTTGGCTCTGTACTGATGACTGATGTTTGTGGCACAGTGTAGTCATGACCAGCCACATGATGTATATGTTGATATTGTTTCTCATTGTAATGTGTGCTGGGTTGTGTGTCTTGATGGGCAGTGTTGTGTACTGGCTGTGATGCCATCACCTGACAAGTAAATCTTGTTCTCTCATGTCTTTCTAGGTCCCTTCATTCTCTCAATGCCTCGTCATCATCCTAGCTTCTGGAACATTTGAATCAGAGTCAACATTGTACATACTTTAATAAACATGGAGCTGACACAAATACATAGGTGTGTAAAGAGTGTTTATTTACAAAGATTGTTTGTGACAGACAACTGTGGTTTGAGAAAATGGTGCAAAGGAATCAATGAGTTATCAGTGATGGTAGACGAGACAATAGAGTAGTCACCACATTGATGTGGTGACACAGTCCAACAGATACCTGCCATCAACATGGCAGTGTGGGTAAGGAGAGTCAACAAAGTCAATGTCAAGGTGAAGAGAGGTGCCATTATGGCTGGCTCTTTGACTTACGTTTGGCTGGTGCTTTGCCACGTGATCCTCCCGTAGGGTATCTCGGATGGCCCCTTTTGTGTTTTCCAGGGAGGGCATCTGCTACAGGCTCAGCGGTGTCTGAGGAGTCATCATGATTCAGCTCACACCTCTCTGTGGCCGCAGCTGAGGTGGAGGGAGTAACGTCCTGCGGGCCACTGGAGAGAGTTTAAGTTGTCCTTTGGGCCGCATGACTGTCCCTCAAAACACGCACAAGCTGGCCCATGAGGTCCACAATTTGGCCCATACATGTGTCCATGGACCTCAGCAGCAGGCGAAGCTCACGCACTTCTTCCAGAACCTGGCCCATATGTCCCTGGGTTTGTTCATATGCCCAAAGGACTCGGCGATGTTGGGCAGGACTTCGGCACCAGTGTCCTGTCGATTTTGTCCCCCAGTTTCACCCCCACCTGCCCTGCTGTCCCGGACCTGTGGCGTTGCCACTCGATGCACCCGCATACTCTCCCTGCCCTCCTCAGATTGTTGGTTGGTGTTGGTATCCTCTGAGGCAGGGAGTGTGTTGTAGGCAGCACTGGTGGTGGTAGTAGTGGTTGAGGCTGTATAGGTCATCACAGCAGGGGTCAGCGCATTTATTGTTGCTGAGGTAGATTTGGTGGGGATAGTGGGGACCTCGCACATGGTCACCCTGGCAGTCCGGATGGGCCAGGTTCGTTCTCCGCATCTAAAAAACTGAGGGAGTCTGCATCCGAGGGTCCATGTTGCGAGGGAGAGACTGGCTCTGCAGGTCGGTGTTCTCTTCTGCTGCAGTCAATTGTTGATTTCCTGTTGGACAGAGGTGACATGGTCAGTGAAGTGCACCCCACAAGCTTGGTGATAGATGTTTGGATGTCACATGTGGTATACCACACAGTTTACATTGATATCACTTTCTTTGGCTGCACAGTACTGAGCATCATGACATGATATGGCGGGACATACATTACTTGTCCAAGGTGTGACATGTCAATAGATACCATGCTCCACGTACAGGTTGTGTGATTACAAGGACATGTCATCATCTAACGACTAGCAGCATGACAACTTTGTGTGAGGCGTCGTTTTTGTTTACTCTGCATGGACGATGTTACATCTGAGCAAGGACTAGCCATTGTAATCTTATGCATACCTTTGTCATATCATGTACTTTACTTTCTTTTACCAACTGACCATGCATGCTTTGTGTTCATATGGACCTTGTTGATCTGACCCCATGGCATTCAGTGCTGTGAATGATTGTGCCCTGAATTTCTTCAACATGTAACTTGGTTGTTCAAACTTTAATTTCTGTGACAGTTACATACGCTTAGCTGTCTGCACACTGGAAGTTGGGGGACATGTGAGTGCTGGTGTGGTCATATGGCTCCATGCTTTTTGAGAGGAATGGCAGTGTGCATTCATTGTCTACCTACCTGTTCTGGGACACAGTTGAGGTGAATTGTTACCAAATGGTTGTGGGGGAGTGTTCCAGCCTGCTGGGCTATGGGACAGGGGGCCTGTTGGGAGTTGTAGTGCAGTCTTCCCACACACTCACCCCTCCACCATGTGTCAGCCAATGCATTGCACACCTTCACCTAACAGGTAGATAGTCATCTTAACTGGGAGGGGTGTGTGAGGGTGGGACTACTCCACTGCAACTCCTGTTAGGTGGATGTGAACAATACAATGGCATCCCCATGGTTGTGTTGGGGGAGAGTGCTCCATCCTGCTGGGCTTTGGGACAGGGGGCCTGTTGGGAGTTGCAGTGGAGTAGTCCCACCCTCACACACCCCTCCCAGTTAAGATGACTATCTACCTGTTAGGTGAAGGTGTGCAATGCATTGGCTGACACATGGTTGGGGGAAGAGTACTCCATCCTGCTGGACCTTGGGACAGGGGGCCTGTTGGGAGTTGCAGTGCAGTCTTCAGACCCACAAACACCCATCCCTATTAAGATTTCTACCTACCTGTTAGAAGAAGGTAATTAATGCATTGGCTGACACATGTTTGTTTGGGGAGTGCTACATCCTGCTGGGCTTTGGGACAGGAGGCCTATTGGGAGTTGTAGTCAGTCTTCCCACCCACACCCACCCCTCCCTGTTAAGATGGCTACCTACCTGTTAGGTGAAGGTGTGCAATGCAATGGCTGACACATGGTTGTGTTGGGGGGAGTGCTCCATCCTGCTGGGCTTTGGGACGGGGGCCTGTTGGGAGTTGTAGTGCAGTCTTCCCACCCACACATGCCCCTCCCTGTTAAGATGGCTACCTACCTGTTAGGTGAACGTAAGCAATGCAGTGGCTGGCACATGGTTGTGGGTGTGGGGTGGAATGTTACATCTTGCTCAGCTTTGGCACCGGGTGCCTGGTGAATGTTGCAGTGCTGGCTGCCTGTGCATATGCCCCCATGGTAATATTGCTAGCTACCTTTGGGGTATATCAGAGGGAGTGAATGCTGGATCTGTGAGACATGATTTGGGGAGAGTTGGTGCACATGCATGCATTTGGGCCTAGGAGGTGTTGCTTTGTAGTTGTGCAAGTCATTACATAGCACTGTAATGGTATGCATTTGTTGGTACTTATCAGCCTCCACTCCGCCGGGTATTCCTTTGAGACTCTCTGGATGCAATGTGACAAGCACCTTCCCCTCCCATTCGGTGAATGTTCGTGATGGAATGGGAGGGCCACCACCAGTCATCTGAGCCAGCTTGATGTTCTTGTTGTTCCTCTCTTACACCCTGCTCTTGAGGTCATTACACCGCTTCCTGATCTCCTTCTTGGAGCGGGGGACGGTCCCTACTGCATTGACTTTGTTGACTGTCTTTTTCCACATTTAATTTTTTCTGGCTTGTGTTGTCTGTTGAACTAGGCTTCCAAACAAATGTGTTTCTTCTCTGATTACCTCATCTACCATCACTGACTCTTTGTCAGTGAATTTGGGCATTTTCTTTAATGACATGGTGCGCAAATATGTGAAAAGGGCAGTTGTGAAGGTGGTGGTGGTGATGTGTGTGTTGTGTGTTTTGTTGTTGTACTGGTGAGATGTGTGGTGGTTTGCTTCTCTTTTCTGCTGTGGGGTGGGTTCCTTCAGTAGAGGAGTAGTGCAAAGGATTCTAGTAAGGGAAGGGGCTGGTTTTAAACTCAGCTATGTGGGTGGGTCAAAATGGAGTATTCCTGTCAGGTGTGTTGTGTGTGTTGACCTGGGATTTGTATTTTTTACTTGCCAAGGGGATGAGTCATTGGGGTGTGTTAGGTGTTTTTTAGAGACTGAGTCAGGTTGATGGGCACACTTTTTAGCCTTCTGGTGTGTTTTTTTGTCGACCGCCATTACTGTCCCGGAGCGACCGTGGCTGTGGGAATACAACAGCCCTTCCGCCGGCTCTCCCATTCATCTATAGTTGCGATTGCGGCGGACGGAAACAGCATATCATACCGCTGTCACCACAAAGGTATCCTAATTTGACGTGCGGTCATTCCGCTGGACGTGCAGCGGTTTTGAGTCATTCCGCAGCAAATCTGACTGCTGTCGATGGATTTTCACATGTTCCGCATGCTCCCGGTGGTCTTTCGTGGAATCCGTCCGGCGCGGTTGGAATTTTTTGGTGATGCATGCTAATCTGACCGCCGGTTTTCCCGCGGTGCATGCGGACGGTTAATTTCCGCTACCATGGCGGTCGGAATGGTTTTCCAACTGCCATCCTAATCGACCCCTTAGCTCAAAAAGGGAATTTCAAAGGACTATTATAGGATAGCCAACCCTATTTGTGTAGAAATAGAGTTGTTACTCAACTATTCATAATTTTGTTCTATGTCTTGAGGTATCTGTAGTCCTGTTTCTAATTATGAATTCTACTCAATCATTGAATACGCATGTTAGCATAGGACTTTTGTTACAATGCATCAGGGACACTGTATAAGTATCAATGTACAAGCCAGGTCTATGATTGGCAATAACGAGGCACCATTACAAGATGGTCGCTCCTTAGCTGTACCAAAGTGAATAGTCCTACCTTTCTTTAATGTAATGAAAAGTTGCACAGAGCCCTTTTTTACTTGCTGTGCATGGGCTAGAATGAAAGTCCTGTGTTTATTTCAATCAAGCTGTTCAGGCAGCCATCTTGTAGATGAGGTCTTCGTGTAAGGGCTGGAGAGCGACTCCCAAAATGGAGCATTGGCCCAGGACCAATAGGATGCCCCATTAACAAAAAGGCACCACAAAGACATCAAAAAATGTGTAAATTCCTCAAGAACATGAAAAAATGTCTGTAGCGTTAGCATCACCCTCACCCCACCTGTAAATTCAGTCCAGTCAAGCAGTGGATGGGGGTGTGAGCTCGGGAGACAGGATGCTTCCAACAGGGCATGACGGCACACCGGGTGTTGGAGTTGGCATGGGAGATGCTCGGGAGAGGTAGGTGTTGAGGCGGTGTCACAGACAGTCCTGCCTCCGTCTGGCACCAAACGCCATAGAAACACCTCCTGTGAGCATGGAGACGGCCAGGTCGAATAGCCGCAGCAGTACTCACACTGCCTCCGCAATCATGCTTCCCCAGGCCCGTCTCTTCACAGGGCACTCCGGCTGGCCAATTGCAGAGGCAGCAGGCTCGCACAGTCGGGTCAAATCAGCACAGAGCTGCCATCACCAAGATCTACATCATTCACCCTGGGCCTCTCCTATAGGCCCGCAGCTCCCCTTCTAGGCATGGAGGCAAGCAGAACAGTCCCTGGGCATCTGTTTCGACATTCCGGCAGACTGCATCCAACTCCTGTGTGGATGCGGATTTTTGACTCTCAGCTAGAGATCACCACAGGACCTTCCCGGTGAGTAGAAAACCACAATCGCTGAAGTGGCTTGATTCCAGAATGTACCCAGAGTCGAGGCTATACAGCAGAGGGGTGGATGGCAGGGAATTGAAGCAGGCTATTCACAGATTCGTGATCCAAAACCCTGGATCAGCCCTTTTTTTAATGCTCCAGTTTGGCAGCCATCCCCAAGACAGTATAGTGACTGTATTACATGGTGAGGTTGCACAATTACACCGTATCATACTACGCTTTCCTTACACAGAGGCACATGTTGCACAGAAATTCCCCCACTAAGCGAGCAGGCTCCACACTTTTGCTTTATTTTGTTGATCAGACTTACTTTTAGAGGACCCGACTCATAGGGCCCCATAAGCATGTCGGGGGTTGATTGCGACCGCTGGGCCATCGATGGCTACCCCCGGCCCGGCGGTGGCGATCCACCCGCCGAATGTCCCTGGTTCCCCCTCCGGCCATATTAGTATGGTGGGGAGCACCGCGGCGGACGGGAAGACGGTCCGCCACTTTTCCGCCAGTCGACTCGTCGACCAGGGGGAAAAGGGACATGATATGGTGGCGGTGTCTGCAAGACACCAACATCCATATCAGGATGCATGCGGTCATTGGCCTTTCCATGACGGAGTTGCCGCCATGGAAAGGCAGTGGCTGACATTGGGGGCCCGTTGCGGGCCCCCAGGGTGTCGGGAGAGTGGGGGGTGCACATGCATTGCCATGCACTATGTGGCAGACACCACGTGGTGCCTGCATGTAGTGCATGGCAATGATGTAGGCACTGCATTTGCATTGCGGGCAGGTCTGCAGCCAACAGATCAACTTGCAATGTCAAATGCCCAGGATGCGTCTGCCAGTGTGGCGGGAGCATCCTAATTTGCATTGCAGGACTGCTGCGACTTCGGCGGTTGGTCCCATGCTCCATTGCGGTAGCGGGCGGACAAAGTCTGCCGCCATCGTAATGGACCCCATAGTATTTCAACTTGAACAAATGGGAACAGCCCCCAGTTATACATGTTTTGGGTTTTAATCCTGGCTAGGATGCTTACATTTCCTTTTATAATGTCCTGAAGAGGCCTTAAGAGATATGAGCAGAAACGCACCAACATTCTAGTTGAACAAGGCTCCACCCAGACAAATATAAAAATAGGAGTTTCCACAACATAAGGAGATGCGTCTGTAAAGTAACAGAAGTACCATTTGGAATGCCTGGCTGGTTCACTCAATGGGTATTCCTAGGATTTGAATTGGCACTCACTATTGCTTAAATATATATATATATATATATATATATATATATATATATATATATATATATATATATATATTACCTACTGGCGGTCGCCAGTAGGTAGTTACAGTTAGGATTGATTTCCATAGGGAAATCGCAGCATTCTATTGGGAATAACTTTGGCGCCGGTTGAGGAATCTGCCTGAATTTTTCAGAAACTTTGCCTCGCGGCTCTCCGCTCCTTCCCTGACAATTTGGGGGGGATTCGTCAAGCGGGGGCCGAGATAAAAGCGGGGTCCCAAAACGTGTTTTCCCCATGTTAATTTCCATAGGGCGGTCTGTTTCACTTTTAGCTCGAATGGCTGAATGGATTCCCACGAAACTTGGCAAAATTGTAGGGACTGGTAGCCCGATGTGCCTTTGCTATGTCTGAAGATATGTGCTCCAGAGGATTTTAAGTAATTTAGGTTCAAAAAAAATTATATATCTATGGCCGCGCCCCGGTACACGCACCGGGGAGCGCTCCGGGCGCGTCACGCGACTTGCGCACGGGAAGCTGATTGGTTCTTGGGTGTCTGTAAACATTCGAAACAGTCCGCAGCGGCCACCATCTTGTGTCTCAGTAGGATTGAGACACAAGAGGTGGCAAAAATCAAAGGGGGAAATGACCAAAAGGGGGCAGGGTAGACCCCCCCTGACCCCCTAGGTTTGATGTGGGGGCCATAAAAGGGTCCCGCGGGGCGAAATTTATTATTATTTTTTTTTTATTTTCACGGGGGGGGGGGGGTGCCACGGGGAAAACACAGTGTAACAGGAAAATAATAATTTAAAGTGATTAGAGGTAGGGTAGCTCTGTATAGAGTTGTTGTGTTGTTTGGGTGTTTTAAGTACCCCAACATGTCTTAAATTTAATGTACACCATTTCCGATGTAGATATCTTGCATGTTGTTACAGAAGTTATTGTGCTATATGGAATCCATATCATAGTCTGTCAGGAAAGCAGAAAGAACATGGCAGGAGATGAAAAAGAGATGTCAAATACACATTGGAGATAATATAGTGGGAGAAAGGAAGTATCTATGAGCAAAATTACTATGTAACATAAAAAAGTTACACAGTATACTATAAGTCTGACTTTCCATTATAATCAATTTAGTACTAGTTTAAGAATTACATATAAAAATGAATAATGTCTCAAACAATTTTAGAATTATTAAATATAAATTTATTTTTCAGACTCTTTTTCCAAATTAAACATAAGTTATATCATTTGACTGTCAGAAATGTCCTCCTTTTGAATGAGCAAATCCACTGATTCTACACATTGTAGTAGTTCATAGTCCCGTGATTCATCCATGAATTCAAAGGTATCATTGGGTTCAATAATTTCTTCATTGTTGCTCTCTAGGACAATTTCAAAGGAAATGTTTTGTTGTCCTTCCATTTTCGTTCTAAAATTTGCATAAAAAATAAATATATCAGTAGAGATAGGGCACTGTTGGGTTTAAGTTCAGACAGGTAGTTTGGATTTTTTAACAGTGAATTTATCTTTGGGCAGTGTATGGTATCAGACTGGAAGTAGAAATATAAAAAATTGTATGTGATGAAGCCTAAGTAAATTCATAATTATACAAGACAAGCCTAAATTCATCCATAACTATAACAGAGAAGTCTATCTCAATCTATAACTATTACAGAGGGATAGTATATAACTATCAGAAAAAGTTTTCTAAATTAACTTAAAGTGCACAACATACTTCAGTTTTCAAAATAACAACTTACCTTTCAAAAAGAAGTTGAAGTTGTCAGTGAAAATGCTCTTGAAATGTACTTTAGGAAGTAGTAGTCAAAATGGCTGTGTTTCCCTCTCTTTCTTTATATATATTCAGATACATAACCAATCAAATGTCATGAAATAATAGTAGGAAATGAAAGTAACTTTTTAATTGGTTGTCAATTCTAACACTTCAGATGTGTTTTTGTGAAGTAATTTACCTCAGGATATTTAGAGAGGTCTACAGGCTAAATGGCTCAATGGAATTCCACCAAATTTGAGAAAATGGTAGGGATTGGTATGTAGTATGAGCTATTCTATATTTGGTGAAAGTGTCTCCAGTGGTTTTTATGTAAATTAACTTTTAACATTTTTTGGGAGCGCTTCCCGGTGCGCGCCCCGGTACGCGTACCGGCAGTGCTACGGGAGTCCGCCATTTTGTGTTTTGGTAGATTTGAGACAGAAAATGGAGGACAAACAACGTTGGGAATGGGTATAAGGGGGCACGGTAGGCACTCCCTGACCCCCTAGGTTTTCTGAGGGGGTAATAAGAGGCCCATATAGGCCCAAAAAAATAATATATATTTTAAAATTTTCGCGGGGGGAGCGCCCGGTACGCGCACCGGGGAGCGTACCGGGGAGCGTTCTTTAGTGAAAAATAGTGAAAAAAGTTACAAAAAGATAATCATTTGGAATGATCAGAGGTAGGGTAGCCCTGAAAAGAGCTTTTGGGTTCTGTGGCTGATTTAGGTACCTATAAGTAGGTTCCAATGCACAGTCTTAAATTCAGGAGGAATATTCTATTCCCCTCATCTGAGAAGTGGACACCATCTCCTCTGTAGATATCTTGCATGTTGTAACGCAAGTTGTTGTTGTATATTGAACCCATTCCATAGTCTCTCATGTAAGCAGAAACAGATTTATTTATTTATTTATTTATTTTAAACATTTGTAAAGCGGGAAACGAAGGCCCATGGGCATATTCACATGTTTCCGTGCTTTCTCAAATTGTGGACAAAATTGGTTGGGCCACTTCCATTTCTGTCTTTGGCATATATTGGAATATACCAATGCAGTTTGTGGAAAAAGTGCCATCAAATGATCAAAGGTGTCCTTTAAAAGCATTTCCAGACCTACCCCAGTCAAAGTGCCCAAGTCATTTCCTCCACAGTGCACAATTAAGAGGTCAGGGTGTGGCAAATGCAAAAAGGTTTTCACCAATGGAATCAATTGGTGACATTTCAATCCTCTCTGGCCAATCCATTTGATGTTCACATTTGATAAATCAAGGTTGTGAAATTTTCTGGTAGCTGCATACCTTTGAGCCCAGTGGATATAGCTATGTCCAATAATCCAGACAGAATACATGGTGAGAGGAGATTCTGGTGCAGTCAGATGAAGTGTGGGAAAGAAATGGCAGTTGGAACAATAGGAGTTTGCAAAAAAAAACAAACGGTAGACTTTCAGTGCTCTTGAATCACAAGCAATGATTGGTAGATTGAGATAGTTGAAAACTGAAAGTTAGGGTGCATGGTTGTGTTCTGTGTAAGAAGTAATTTGAATGGTTAAAAAAAGTCATTTAAAGAAACATTGCACCAGATAAGCTGGTGTATTCGCAGGTCAAACATCCTTGCTGAGGTGATTTGCAAATTTGTAGAATAAACTTTTAAACCTGAGAGCTCAGTAAGGAGGGAGTTGCTATGGTAACAGGTAGAAAGGGCTGAGGGGGGGAAGGGTGTTGGTTTGAAAATACAGAGGGAAGAGTTTTGATTGGTTACCATGAGCAATATGTGTGTAGAATTAGAGGTTGTCTGTGCCATTAAGGTTTGCAGTGCCTGGAGAACATACCTTTTGCTCTGCTAAAGAAATATTGGTGTGTGTATCTGACACTGTTCTGAATCTCCTAAAGCATTTGTAAAGGTGAGTTATGATTCATTTGGATAGAGAGTTCAGATTAAGAAGCACATTGTTTTTCTTTGCTGTTGGTTTGTATGATGTTTTTTGAAAATGCATGGTTTCTATATTTGTAAAATAGAGGATTTGTATTTTGTGAAATAGTGATGTTTCAGTAGTGAAGTTGAATGGTTGTACATAGGACCTGTGTTCTGTTTCTAAAATGGTAATTGAAAAACGATTTTAGTGCAAATCAATGGGTTTCAGTAGTAACAATGAATCCTTGTACATAGGACCTGTGTTGTGTTCCTAAAATGGTATTTGAAAAACGATTTTAGTGCAAATCAATGGGTTTCAGTAGTGAAAATGAATGGTTGTACATAGGACCTGTGTTCTGTTCCTAAAATGGTAATTGAAAAACGATTTTAGTGCAAATCCATGGCTTTAACATTTTTAGGAAGGAATACATAGTGTGTGCTTAATTACATAAAAATATTTGAATCTTTTACAAACATGTTATCTGTTTTACCTCAGATTGGGAAGCAGACTGAGTTTCTTTGCTGTTGGATTGTTTCATTTTTATGGGAAATGCTTGGTAGGAATGTTTGCAAGAGATAGGAAATGTATTTTGTAAAATAGTGACTTTTTAGTACTGAAATGGAATGATTGTACATAGGACCTGCACTGTGTTTTTAAAATGTTATTGAAAAATCAATTTTGTGGAAAATTAATAGCTTATACATTTTTGAAAAAGAATAAAAAGTGTGTGCATGATTAAATACAATAATGTGAAGCTCTCACAATCATGTCACCTGTGTTACCTCAGATTAGGAAGCAACTCCAGCAATGCATTCTTTCACATGAGGAAAGCCCCATGTGAAAGCCTTTGCCTCAGTCTTATGCCTCATGTGAGGCTGATGCAACATTTTAACGTAACAGTGTCCTAAAAGTGAAGCAGTGATATCTCATAGATTTCACTGCGTCACTATAACGAGGCTTTTTGCGGAGTAATACCCCCTCTGTGTACATTACACCTGACAGAGGTATAATGTGGCGCAGAGGTTTAAAAAGTGACGCATCTACCTACATGCGTCACTTTTTAAATATGGCGCAACAAGGCACATGTTTTATGCCGCCGATGTGTCACAAAAAGTGACGCATCAGCAGTGGAAAACTGATGCAGGGCTTTATAAATGAGGTTCATCTTTTTTTTGTGCACTACTCCAGTTTAGTCCTGTCCACTGCACTGTTGGACAGAAGCCTCACCTTTTGTGCTCCCCTGTACAGGCTTCATTACATCTGCACTCCTGGTTAGGCCTCATAATCTTTTTTTAGAATAAGATTGGAAAAACAGAGAATAGGTGATATGTAAAGCTTTTCATTACACGACTGAAATATTTTTGAGGCAAAATAATGTGTTTTATATTTTTGAGAAAGAATAAATAGTGTGTGAATGATTACATAAAAAAATTTGACCTCTTCACAATCATGTCAGCTGTGTTTCCTCAGATTAGGAAGTACATTGTGCAGATGAGGTGAGGAATGTCCAGAGGGACAGAGGAGGTGAGGCCTGTGTTCAAGACTGTAGTGGGAGAGAGGCTTTTCTTGGAGAGCGTAGGTGGTGAGACCTGTGTCTAAGAGTGCAGTGGACTAGGCTTTATGAAGCCTATCCCCCACTTCACTCTTAGACGCAGGTGTCAAATTATTTGCACCTGTGGACAGATCTCTCTTCTACTACACTCTTCAATAGAGGCCATACCTCTTGTGCACCCCTAGACAATCCTTACCTCATCTGTAACCCTGAATAGACTACAACGAATTGGCATGCTTGGACAAGCCTCCGCTTATTTACAGCCTTGGACATGCGGTAGGATTGTTTGCAAGAGAGAAGAAATGTATTTTGAAAAATTGTGAGTTTTCAGTAGTGAAATGGAATGCTTGTAGTCCAGCAATGCATCCTTTCACATGGGGAAAGCATCATGTGGAAGCGTTTGCCTCAGTCTTATGTCTGCTGTGAGGCAGGCACAATATTTTGACGTAACACTGTTCTAAAAGTGACACAGTGAAATCTCATTGCTTTCACTGCGTCACTATTACGAGGCTTTCTGCGGAGAAATGACCCCTCTGTGTGCATTATACCTGATAAAGGTATAATGTGGCGCAGAGGTTTAAAAAGTGACGCATCTACCTACATGCTTCACTTTTTAAATATGGCGCAACAAGGCCAGTTTAGTTCTGTCCACTGCACTCTTGGACACAAGCCTCACCTTTTGTGCTCCCCTGGACAGGGTTCATCTCATCTGCACTGCTGCTTAGGTGTCAGAATACTATCACATGGGGAAAGCCCCATGTGAAAGCGTTTGCTTCAGTCTTATGCCTGCTGTGAGGCAGGTGCAATATTTTGATGTAATAGTGTCCTAAAAGTGATGCAGTGAAATCTCATAGATTTCACTGCGTCACTATTATGAGGCTTTTTGCGGGGGAATGCACCCTCTCTGTGTACATTACACCTGACAGAGGTATATTGTGGCGCAGAGGTTTCAAAAGTGACGCATCTACCTACATGCATCACTTTTTAAATATGGCGCAAAAAGATACATGTTTTATGCTGCCGATGCGTCACAAAAAGTGACACATCAGCAGTGTAAAACTAACGCAGGGCCTCATAAATGAGGTTCATCTTTTTTTGCACACTACTCCAGTTTAGTCCTGTCCACTACACTCTTGGACACAAGCCTTACCTTTTGTGATCCCCTGGACAGGGTTCATCTCATCTGCACTGCTGCTTAGGTGTCAGAATCCTATCACATAGGGAAAGCCCCATGTGAAAGCGTTTGCTTCAGTCTTATGCCTGCTGTGAGGCAGGTGCAAGATTTTGATGTAACAGTGTCCTAAAAGTGACGCAGTGAAATGTCATAGATTTCACTGCGTCACTATTACGAGGCTTTTTGCGGGGGAATGCCCCCTCTGTGTACATTACACCTGACAGAGGTATATTGTGGCGCAGAGGTTTAAAAAGTGACGCATCTACCTACATGCGTCACTTTTAAATATGGCGCAAAAAGGTATATGTTTTATGCCGCCGATGCGTCACAAAAAGTGACGCATCAGCAGTGCAAAACTGACGCAGGGCCACATAAATGAGGTTCATCTTTTTTTGAACACTACTCCAGTTTAGTCATGTCTACTGCACTCTTGGACACAAGCCTCATCTTTTGTGCTCCCCTGGACAGGGTTCATCTCATCTGCACTGCTGCTTAGGTGTCAGAATCCTATCACATGGGGAAAGCCGCATGTGAAAGCGTTTGCTTCAGTCTTATGCCTGCTGTGCGGCAGGTGCAATATTTTGATGATACAGTGTCCTAAGTCCTGTCCACTGCACTCTTGGACAGAAGCCTCACGTTTTGTGCTCCCCTGGACAGGTTTCATCACATGAGCAGACCTGCTTAGGCCTCATAATCTTTTTTTAGAATAACATTTGAAAAACAGAGAAAAGGTGATATGTATAAGCTTTTCATTACACTACTGAAACATTTATAGGGCAAATTAATGTGTTTTACATTTTTGAAAAAGAATAAATTGTGTGTGCATGATTACATAAAAAACATTTGATCTTTTCACAATCATGTCACCTGTTTTACCTGAGATTAGGAAGTAGATTGTGGAGATGAGGTGAGTCATGTCCAGAGGGACAGAGGAGGTGAGGTGTATGTTCAAGACTGTAGTGGGAGAGAGGCCTTTCCTGGGAAGCATAGGTGGTGAAGCCTTTGTATAAGAGTGCAGTGGACTAGACTTAATGAAGTCTATCCCCTACTGGACTCTTAGACACAGGTCTCATCTTCTTTGTACCTGTGGACAGAGCTGTCTTCCACTACACTCTTCAATACAGGCCTCACCTCTTCTGCACCCCTGGAGAATCCTGACTTGATCTGTAACCCTGAATAGACCGTTTGGTTTTTGTCATTGCTTTGTTGTTTGGTAATAGTGATCTATAATGTGCTATTTTTTTCTTTAACACAGATTGAAATCAAGATTTCAACAGTAAGAAAAAATGCCTTCAAGGGAAAGGCGAAGAAAAAAAAATAACCGCCAAAAAACAAAAAGAGCAATGGAATTACAGCACTCTTCCACAACAAATACTTCAAAAAACAGGAACAAAGCTCCTGGTAGGAAAACTAAGTCATTGTTACGTAACATATGTACATCCCAAAAAAATAATGGACAGCATGTAGAAAAAGAGAATGAGAGAGTAAATTTGAAAAGGAAGGAGAGAACCTCAAAGAATTCTACAACTGGAGCAGGAGAGAATAATATGTATAGGAATAGAACGCAGAATCAGTTTAGAGACATTCGTAAACGAATGTTTCGCAATAGGGTGGTTTTAAATTTGTTAAAAAACATTAGGAAAGGTAAACAGAGAGCTGCTTTTTATAAGAAAAAGAAAAGTGTAGAGAAGATTGTTGATCAGGCTTTTGAAGTTAAGAAAAAATTATTTATTTTAATAATCAATAGAATTAGGACACTTAACAAGACAATTGATGTTTTCAAATCAAACATTAGATGGAAAAGAGTAATTAATCGGACTAATTTTTGTAAAGTTTTTTCGGGAGAATGGATGCACAGTTCAAGTTGTGAGCCATTTTTTAATGAGGAGAGTTACTTCCATGATAATGATTTAGTGCATGCAGTTGACACCAGTGGTCGAGCGTATGAAGTGAAAGACGGTTGTCCAATTGAAAAAGAGAAACTCGTGCCTAGAGAACCAGAAGAGGTGTTAACTGATGAAGTTTTAGGGAGACGTACTAAGGGTCCAGTGTACACTTGGAAGTGTAGTCGTATTTGTAGTGTGCAACAGGAATCAATTGATTTGTTTTGTAATTTCTTACGTACATATAGTAAGAAAAGTCTAAAGCAGAAAGTGAAGTTGTTGCAAGACTTAGATCCTTGCAGAGTGAGAGAAAACACAGGTTTGCAAGGGCATTCACTGGCTTGTCTCTCTAGAAAAGTCTGTCAGAGTGTTTTTCATCATTTTAGGATGTTAGCAGTGCATCGTACTAAAATGAGGAAATTAGTGAGAATGTTGTATTATGCAAAAAGTCCAGCACTTAAGCTTAAACAATTAAACAGTGCTCTTTTGCATGGAACTGAATTAGATGTGAAGAAGATTTGTGAAGAAATTGAGATTTGTTATTTTGGTGAAAAAGAGGACAGTGTAGAAATTGAATCAGCAATTCAAGGTAATGTGGAAGACAATGTAAAGATTACAAATATAGAAAAGTTTGAGCAGGAAATTACCAGGTTTAAGGTGAAATCAAGTGAAAGGCCGAATTTTACTTGTGTGTGTTGTCGACGAAGTCATTATAAGCATCAAACTAGATTAGTTGATTTATACGTAAAAAGTGAAAAGATGAATAATTATGAGTGGAAAGATTTTTCAACTTATTTGTGGGTGGAGAATTGTTTTGATTTGAGGTCTGATCAGCGTATTTGTAAATATTGTTATGATAAATTAAATCAAAACAGAATGCCTGCTAGAGCTGTTCATAATAATCTGGAGTTGGTAGACATTCCCCGTGAATTGATGGATTTAAATACATATGAGTCTATTTTGATTCAATGTGTCCATCCTTTTCAGGCAATTGTTCGCATGGAGCCTAAGATAGGGAAATTGCCTCCTACAGATTTGCAAAGAGGATTAAAGGGAAGAGTTGTTTATTTGCCTCTAGATTTCAAAAAAAATATTGATACAATTGGTATAGAAAAAGTAGAAGAGGAACCTTTAGTTATTCTAGTTAATGGGGTTCCGACAAAGAGTAAAAAAATCTGGCAAGATTTAGTGGATGTTAGGAAAGTCAAAAAGGCAACGTTGTATTTAGTCAAAAACAATGAGTATTACAAACATGTATGTGTTGTAGCAGAGGAAACAGCTGCAGTTGAAGACAGTGATTGTTCAGGCGGCCAAATTGAAAAAGTTGATGTGTCTAGAAGTGAATAAATATATGAACATTATACTGTTCATCCTTTGCATTCCAAAGAAGTAATGGGGAATGCAATTGAATTGTTTCAAATGAAAGCAGCAAAAGGAAGTCCCATTAGTGTATGGGAAGAAAGTTTGGAAGCTCGTTGTTTTCCACAGCTATTTCCAACAGGTCGAGGTGGACGATATGACGATCGACCACTTCAAATTCCTGCATCTGAATATCGAACTGTAAGATTATATGCTGAAGATCCAAGGTTTCGTCAATGCATTCCCTATTTTTTTCATCTACTGTATGAAAGTGACTTGTCTGGGCTTTCTTATGCAGTAAACCATATACTGAAAAGTGGAGCTCATCTGCAAAATGTTTCGGCGAGGGACTTTATGGAGAAAGTGAATCTGCAAGATAATATTTTAGAATCTCATCTAATCAATCTCATGGCATGTCAGCGTGGTACAAACGAGTATTGGTACCATCGTCATGGGGAATTGAAATGTATGCTAAGAAACTTAGGAACTCCTACATGGTTCCTCACTCTTAGCTGTGCCGAGTATGCATGGGACGACTTACTTCAATTTCTACGAGAGCCAAATGCAAATATACAAAATATAGAATTCAAAACACCTGGAGAACTGTGTTCTTTGGATCCAGTGAATGTATGCAGATATTTCAATCATAGATTTGAAGCTATGATGTCTTTTATTACCAACAAAAAAAATCCTCCACTTGGAGAGGTTTTGGATTTCTTTGGGAGAAAGGAGTATCAAGCGAGAGGTGCTCCTCACATACATATGTTGTTATGGATTAAAGATGCACCCAAATTTGGAACAGATTCGGATGAGACAGTGATGAGCTTCATTGAAGAGTATTCAACATGTGCTGTTCCGAAAACTACCGAAGAAAACAGTTTAAGGCAACAAGTTTTACGCTTTCAATCCCATCGTTGTGGAAAGTACTGTCGTCGAAAATTCAGAAACAAGGACAAATTCTACACAAAATGTAGTTTCGGCTTTCCACGACCAGTGATTTCTAAAGGAAGAGTAAATAATTTGATGTCTTCTCTGCGACATACTGTGACGAGGAAATCACCAAAAAATACATACAATTTAAAAAGAAACGAAGAGTTCAAGTACATCAACGACTACAACCCAGTGATTTTGTCCAGGTGGAATGCTAACATGGATATTCAATTCGTTGCTGACAACTCTATTGCTGTTGCTCGATATGTGACGTCTTACATCACAAAAAAAGAAAAGACAGAACTGAAGGAAATGTGGGAGGACATTTCACATGAAAAGAGCCTAAGCAAGAAATTATACAGTTACAGTCTGAAGATGTTGTCGCATCGAGAAATTGGAGCATATGAATGTTCTGATCGATTGTCGTCAGCAAGTCTCTATGCCAAATCTAGAACCATCATTTGGGTGAGTCTAGGTCTTGCTGCAACACGAAATTGAGTTTTGAAATCTGTACAAGAGATAGAGTATTTGGGGGAGAATGAACCAGAAAGTACAGATATTTTGAAGACAAACATGTTGGATACATACTATCCAAATAGAAGTCCTCATCTTGAGAACGCTTGTCTCTATGAAGTTCTGCAAAGATATATTTATAAGAGGAACATCAGAGAAGATATCAATAATGGAATATATGCTGTCATTGGATGTGAAGGATGTCTAGTGAAACAGAAAAAAGGTCATTTGATTAATCATCGAAAATTGAGTTGTGATAATCCAGATAAAAGAGAATTTTATTATTTGGCTCTTTTGCAACTCTTTAAACCATGGCGTGAAGAAGAGGAACTACTTGGAGATTTTCTCTGTTATGAAGACTCTTTTAATGCAACGAAGGATACCATAGAATGTCCTGTTTTTCCAAATTATCTGCAAATGTTGAATGAAGAAATAGAGCAAGAAGCAACAATTGCTGCAGAGATTGCGAGAGACAGTTCTCAAGGCAGTCAGAGTTTCATTGAGTCAGGATCCACTAGGAGGACCAATTATCCAAAATGAAGCTGCCACTGCCATGAATGAGGTGGAAGGAGCTATGGAGCAAGCTCAAGAGGATGTAATTAATTTAGAAGATTTGGTGAAACAATTAAACCTTGAGCAGAAACAGATATATGACGAAGTCACAGAACAGGTTGAACATGGATTGAGTCATGAGAAGAAAGAGTGCTCATGTACATCATTTAAGCCTGTCCGACTGTACGTGAGTGGAGAAGCAGGAACTGGAAAAAGTTTTCTGATTAAAGCAATTGCATCTTATCTGCAGAAAAGGACTGAATCACCGCTGTCTTGTGTTGTTACCGCTCCAACTGGGCTGGCACATCATATTAAAGGGATTACTTTACATCGTTTACTGATGCTGCCAGTGGAGCATGATAACAAATTGCAATATCACAAGCTATCTGGAGATGCGTGTTCCGAAGTTCCGAGAGTCCTGAAGAAAATGAAACTTCTTATCATTGATGAAGTAAGCATGGTGTCAAATATAATGCTTGCTTTTGTGCATTTGAGAATGCAAGAAATTTTTAGAACAGACTATGATGTTTTATTCGGAGGAAAACATATTATTGTTTTTGGAGATCTTCTCCAGTTGACTCCAGTGAAAGGACAACCTGTGTTCAAAATGCTCACGCATGAAGATACCAGGAAGTGCCTAGGAAGCATTGGAAACGTTAATATATGGTTAAACTTCAAATATGCAGAACTGCTTCAAAATATGCGGCAGGCAAAGGATGAAGATTATAAAAATATTTTACAAGATGTAAGAGTCGGAAAAATAAGTCAGCAAGGTAAAGAAGCTTTACATGGACGATTAATTTTAAATTTGTACCCAAATGAAAACATTCTTCCAGAGAATATTTTTATGAAAATTAACGAGAAGAAATCTGGCATATGTTTGATGCCAACTCTGAAAGAATGTTCCATGTTCAACAACAAAATGTTAAATTTAGAAAATTAAGAGATAGTGAAACTGGAAGCTACAGATAAAATAGAGCATATGGGAGCAACAATTGTTTTGTCTGAAAATTTGAAATCAAAATTGGATTCATTAGAGAAGACTATATCTAAAACTGCTGATTTTGAAAAGACTCTGAATGTGTGTTTGAATTGTCGTATCATTTTGAGAAGGAATTTAAATGTTGAAAGAGGTCTGGTAAATGGAGCAATAGGTCATGTTGTTGGTTTTGTGAATTACAAAAATAGAGATGAAATTGAAATTTTAAAAAATTAAATTTGATGGCATTGATGAAATAGAACAAATTTGTCGTTGTTCAGCTCGATTTTTGCTCGTGAAAGACTTATATGTTCACCAAAAACAGTTTCCTATTTGTTTGGCATATGCAGTGACAATTCATAAATCTCAAGGTTTAAGTGTAGATAGTGCTTTGGTGAACATTCGAAGTTCTGTGTTTAAAGAGGGTATGGCATATGTGGCATTATCACGAGTCAGAACTTTATCAGGATTGTACTTGATTGAATGTGATGAAACAAAGATTTGTGCTGATCTAGATTGTGTTAAAGAATACAATAGGTTAAGAAGAGAGTATGCTCCACATTTGCCTCAATATCCTCTGATTGAAAAACGTGTGGTAGGCCGAAAAAGAAGAATTGAGAGTAATTGCAGTGAGGTATCAGCAAAAAGGCAAAAAGTAGATAAAAGTGTAATTGTAAAGAGAAAGAAAAAGGATTCTGTTGAAGATGTTGTTGGATTTCAGTTTGAAAACAGTTCTGGTGTCAACTGCTATGCTAATGTAATAGTTAATGTTGTTTTTTTTTCTTCAAAATTTACAAAAACAGATTGTCGAAAATCGGGAACAATCATTGTGCTGTTTATTGAATTCTGTGTTAGAGAAATGTAGTAGTGATAGAGCAAAAATAGAAAGTGTTTCAGAAATTAGAAATCTTCTACACATATTTTCAGGTCAAAATCAATTTTCACAGATAATTCAGCAGGATTGTCAGGAATTTTTAATGTATATGTTTGATGTATTGCAAGATGAAGGAGTAGTAAATCTTTTTAACCTTTCTTATCAATGGCAACATGACTGTGATAACTGTGCTTCATCAAGTACTACTAAATAGACTCTGAAAGATTTATATATTTGACTTTACCAGACTGCAAATCAGTGCCTTTTAATAATCTAGTTAAAGCAGCGGATCACAATATGGTGTGTACCCAATGTAAGTCTGCAATGCTGTCCACATTATTTCTACAAAATTATGGTCACTATGTCATTTTAATGTTCCAACGATGTAGACCTGATGGAACTAAATTGACAACTTCTATTAAAAATTTCGTGGCTTCTCAGTTATCGATATCAGGAAGAACCTTTGCAACTGTAGCTATTATTTTTCATGACGGTCCTTCTACAACATCAGGGCATTACACATGCTATTTAAAAACTTCTAAAGGTTGGACCCAATGTAACGACACTCATTTGACTTTCAAACAACGTTTGCCTTTTGGCTTTATACATTCATACCTAGTGTTTTTACAGCCAAAATTTAGGTAAAAGTAATTGGCCTATAAAGACGGGAGTAGTTAAAAAAGGTTATTTTGCTGTTTAAAAATTATATTCTGAGTAAAAGTGATCCACGCAATATAAAAAATTGACTTGTCATATAGGTACTGTAAGTGGATCTCATAGTAAGTGATATTAGTATTATACAAAATGATGAACATGAGTGAGTCAGAGATGGTTTTAGAAATACTTAAATATTGTGAAAATGTTGTAGTGCTTTCTTTCAGAACGTCGGGAAAAAGGTCATTTCAGAGTGTCTGAGAATTAATTTGAAAATATACTCATACATCTGACACTATTTGGCCAAATGGAAAGGTGCAGGAATGAGTAAAGAGTCATGACTGAAAAAAAGGAGTATATGAAAATATTGAAAATATTCCAGATGTTCTTGGAGCTTTTCTTTTAGAAAGTCGATGAAATGGATTTTTAAGTGAACAGCAAAGTACTCTGCAACGAGAAAAGGACCTCCATGATATACTATTTGGCCTCAAGGAAAAGTAAGTCAATCAAAGATTAGCGTACATTTGTCATTTGTCAGAATCTAAGTTTTTTTTTAAAACACAATCTTTTAGATTGTGTTTTTTTTCCCCGCTGTCATATGATGAGTAATTTGAACTCACTGTTTTAAGTGAAATTCAATATATTCTGAGAACAGCAAAAATAAACTATGTAACATGTTGTAGAAGTTATTCTATACTTTGGATTGTGTAAATTAAATTGTATTCCCATTCTCTGACACTCACTTTCCTTTTTCCATCCTCTTTCAGCTCTTTTTACTCACTTATAATGTCTTTCTCTCACTCTCTGTAACCCCCGTTCCTTTACTCTACTTCTTTGACAACCCTTCATTCTCATTTCAACTGTCTGCATCCCCTCTCTCCCTTGCATAACTTTTCAGCTTTCAGTCTCTCTGCTTTACTTCCCTTTTCCGTATTTTCCTCCTTTGCTGTTTTAGTAATTTCTGTTTACTCACTCAGCAGTATTATTGCACTCTATCACTATAAATCACCCACTCTCCCTTGCTTATCTTTGTTTGCTCCTTACTTTTAACCTCTTCTCTCTATTTTTCATTCACTACTTCTATGTCCTCAGTGCCTCACTCTCCTTGTCTTATGTTCACTTGTGTTTATCTACCTTATATCATTTCTTTTACAACAACTTCACTGCTCCTCTCTCATCGTTCTTCATCCCATTTCTTTTACTCTGGTTCTATTACTATCCCTCATTTTCTTTCTTTCAATGTCCTTCTCTTTACTTTCATCACCAAATTATTTTCTCTCAGTACCACTGTTTTAGTCGTCTTCTCCTCTCTTTCCTTTTTTTGCTCCCTTACTCATTTCCTTTTCTCACTCATTGTACTCCACCTCACTCAGTCCTCTCTTCCTTCATCCTTTCACTCTATGACTGTTCTTCACTTACTCTCAGTTATCTTCTATTCCTCATTCTTCTAAATGCATCCTTAATTAGACTGTTTTCTGTCTCAGTCATTATCTTTTTACTTACTACTGTTTCCAGATTTAGTTTTGCTAACTCACATTGTTTTAGTATCTTTCTTACCTTCAGTTCATTTCTCTGTTCTTCTCTTCCTCTGTGTCAGTGAATCTATATGCCATACTCTTAGTAATTTGCTCTCATTATATTTCTTTTTTTCTCTTTTTATCCTTCTACCTTACTTTATTTCCCTTTCTGTGTCCTTCACTCTTACTTTATTTCTAAATACAGTGTTATGATTTTTAACCTCTTCATTTGTATATTTTAATTTAAAATATACATTTTACTAATTATAACTTATTTTTTCTTCTCTCTTTCACAGATACAAAGTGTAGTAAAAAAAGACTAATTAAAGTTACATTTATTATACGGTAAGTATGACTAAAAAAATGTACTTTGTCATCACCCTTTGCTTAAAGCTTACTAATATTTTCTCAACCAACCTCACTCCTGTGTCTTTACTCTGCTTCCCTCACTTATTCTTATTCTCCATGTTTACTCCAATTTCCCTATTTCCCCTCTCATATTCAACTTCTTTCAATCCCTATTCTTTATTTCACTTACTCTCTGTTCCCTTCCTTTGCTTTTTCACTCATTTTGTTTTTCTTAATTTTTTACGTTACTCCTACACACACACCTCATCCCCCTCTCAACACATACACACACCTCTAACATACACCCCACACACACACCACACACACACCTCATACACACAAAAAATCCCCCCCACACACTCTTCACATACACACACACATTCCATACACACACATACATCACACACATATACACCCCACATCCATACACTCCTCACACATACTTCACACACCCTCACCTCCACCCACACCAAAACACCCCACACAGCCACACCCACAGACACACCATACACACCCACACCCCGACCTACACCCACTGACTCCCTATAAGTCACACACACTGCATTACTTATCTTTCTTTGCTGTTTCACTCAAACCCATTCAGGTACTGTTTTCTTTACTCTCTTTGTCTTTTCTCTTTATCACTCCCCATGTCTTATCCTAATTCAATTTTTCACCCTCTTTCACTCCTCTTTACTTACACTAACTGGTCTTTTCTTACCCTCACTCACCGTTCTTCATTTATCCCGGTTACAACACTACACTTCATTCTCAATTTGTAACTATTCTTTTCTTTTTCTTTCAACACCTACTCATATTCTCCTACTATCTCTACTTTAGTCTTCTTCCTCTCTCTTCACTTATTTCGCTCCTTTAGTCATTTTACTTTTCTCACTTTCAGCCTATTACACCTTCTGTTTTTTACTATGTATTAAAGAATCCCTCTGTGTTCATCCTGTAGCTCTCTTTCTCTTAACATTACTCTCTTTGTGTTCTTCCCTCATGCATGCTAACTCCTTCATTAAATTATTTTTTTCTATTTTTTGGGGGGCGCGCCCCGGTACACGTACCCTTAAAAATAAAAATTGACAGAGATTCATTAAAAATATAGGTTTATTTTTATAAATGGAAGGTAGTTCTAAAAAGAACTTTTTTTTCTTCTTTTTGTTGTTTTATATTTTTTTAATGTTTTCATGAACATTTTGTACTTTTTTGGCTTTTCTAAACAGTTTTATATTTTTTTTGTATTTTTTATGGGGAGAAACAAAAAAAGGGAATTGAAACTTGCTCAACTGGAGCAAAAAACAAAAAACGGAAACAATTACTTCTTTTTTTTTGGGGCAATCGTGATTGTCACCAGCAAGGACGATGAGCTTTACACTCTTTTCCCCATAGGCCATAAGCTTGCCACATCCAGTACAAGTGACTTTAAAATCACCAAATCGTTCCTGGATACAAGGCATCACCTCTGATGTTTCTGGTCCAGATTGAGTGGATTGCTTTCTTTTGGAGCTGGTCCTTGAACACTGGGGGAGGTGACTGGCCAGTTCCCTGATCTCTGCACGAGAATAGTTAGCAGGATGCTTCCGGGTCATATGCCGAATCATGGTATTATTACCAAATAATATTTTTTATCTGGATTGCCCCTTGAGAGCTCTGCACCACAGATTCGACATGTTACCTTGGCAGCATTAACTTTTTTCTTGCCCTCTGGAAGTGAAAAAAACTCCCATATAATGTGTTCTTTTGGCTTGTATGGGGTATTTTGTTCAGGCAGCCATCTGCTCCCCTCCTCCTCTTCCTCTTCCTCCTCTTCTTCACCAGCAATGTATTGTTGTGGTGGTCCTCTTGGTGGTTGTGGTGGTGGTGGTGGTGCAGATGCTCCAGCTGTTGCTGCTACAGTAGCCATTTCAAAGTACAAAAGAATTGTCTCTGTAGATGAAACAGGTCTTCCTCAGTCAAAGGACAAAGTCAGAGTAAGGAAGAAAGGTGGGGTTTTTTATCATTTGGAAAAAAAACTGTGCTGAACCAATCAGAAGTGTTATTTTCAGGTCACAAGAGCCAGGCTTTACTCATTTGGAAACCAAAACTGTTCTCCACCAATAGAAAGTGTTATTTTCAGGTCACAAGACCCAGGCTGGTCACAAGACCCAGGCTTTACTCATTTAGAAACCAAAACTGTTCTGCACCAATAGAAAGTGTTATATACAGATCACATGACCCGACACGCTTACGCTACGCGCCCCGGGGCGCGCCGGTAGTCGCGCTCCGGGGCGCGCCCGCGGGTGCGTAGCGTAAGCGCGTCAGGACGTTCCGCGATCGTATGCGATCACGTGCTTTCGGTTGCGATTACGCTGTGCGTCATATGACGCATCACGCGTGTACGCGATATGTCACGATGTTGTTTTCGTTCTCGGGAATAACGCTCCCGGGACGCTCCCTGGTATGCGCCCTGGGACGCGCCGTATTATTGCGCTTACCCGTGCGTTCACCGGTACGCGCCCCGGGGTTAAAAAAAAAAAAATTATAATATTTATACAATATAAAATTAGTTTTAAAATTTTTCACTTTTTATACCTATAAAGATTTGTTATTAAAAACCCATTGAAATTCACTGAAAAAAACATAGGTTTCACACCAGTTATAGTTAGGTATTAGCATTTAAAAAACCTATGAAATTCACTGAAAAAACCATAGGTTTCACACCAGCTATAGTTAGGAATTAGCATTTAAAAAACCTATTAAATTCACTGAAAAAACCATAGGTTTTACACCAGTTATAGTTAGTTGGAAGTTTTACTCGCATAAAACCATTGAAATTCCCACGTTATAGTTAGTTGGACTCACTATAACTTGCGCGTGCAATGCACTGCTGATGACGTCACATATTACATCACTCATGACATGGTCAGTGACATCACTCATGACATCACTGATGACACCATCCTTGTGACAGAGTGACAGACCTCTTTTCAATGTAATGTAACCCTTGAAACACATATTCAGAAATAGAAACTACATTTTTTTTAAAATGGAGATATCCATATCAGTTACAACAACCAATTCAGTAATTCCACCATCTATATACACAACCACTCATTCACTAACAGTTGTATATAGTCACTGATACATATACTCACTCATCATATGTAGTGATATACCTATACATCCTGTTACACACCAACAGTCATCCAAAAGATACTCTCACACATACTTACACATGCAAATAAACTATAGAACATCTATTTATTTGCATACACAGCTATACACACACTACCACTTTACTTCTAAGGAAACTTACACATACTTACTCTCTTAAACAATAACTTATAGAAATACATACTTATTTAAACAGGAACTCCTACAATCTCTTACTCTCACATGTACTCACTTATATACATCAATATTCACATATACTAGATTAAAACATATGTAGTTACTGATAAAGACACTAGTGAAACAGTCATTCACTCACTAACACACACATATACACACTCATCCACCCATATAGTCCTGCACATATGCTGTCTTCAAAAGACATACAAAGAGAGAGTCACTCATTCATGCATCTATGTGCTAAGTAATACCCCCACCAAACCATACAAACACTCATACTGATACTAAGAAAAATATCTAATAACCCATATACATACACATGTAGGTACTCACCAACCCATGCAACCACTTATACACAAAGTGAAACGCTAATCCATATATTTAAGTATTTAAACATTACTCACTAATATATGTATTCACTAAGATATTCAATAACATATACATATATAACATATATTTACTTTCCAGAAAGACACACATTCACTGGATGGTGTCATCAGTGATGTCATGAGTGATGTCACTGACCATGTCATGAGTGATGTAATATGTGAAGTCATCAGCAGTGCATTGCACGCGCAAGTTATAGTGAGTCCAACTAACTATAATGTGGGAATTTCAATGGTTTTATGCGAGTAAAACTTCCAACTAACTATAACTGGTGTAAAACCTATGGTCTTTTCAGTGAATATATATATATATATATATATATATATATATATATATATATATATATATATATATATATATATATATATATATATATATATATATATATATATATATATACATATATATATATATTTCTGTGCTAGTAACACTAGAAGGTATCATGATTTGATGAATAATGTATTTTTTAATAAATTAATTTGGTAAAGATCAACAACTTCCATGATCCACTGTTACAAGGGCAATAATGTAGATGTCAAAATTGTTGTATACAACAAGTACGAATAGCGACAAATTCCACAATTGAGGTTGAAAGATATTGCTATCATTTATTGCTATTGATAAACCTTTTTAGACAGCTACTTACAGATAACAGCATCCAGATTCAACAATGTGCAGATGATTCAACTTGAAAGTCTCTTGTGCTTCAGACTAAATGCCTCAAACATTGATTGCACATCATCCACACCAGGATGTACAGCACATACCTGAAAATGACCCCAACCCAGACAGAATTTCTATTATTCGTCAAGAACAATAAGCAAGATACAGTAAAAACCTCAAAGACATTAACCTCGACAGTTTTGAACATCAAATGTCACCAAATGCTAAATCACTTGCATTCACCCTGGACACCAACCACTCCCTCAAGGTGTGCATTGCCAAAAAATATGTTCTGGTAGCAATTCTTTTCTAAAGAATGTCAAACCACTTCTTCCAGAAAGCGACTTCGGAACTGGTGTTCAGGCCTTTCTACTCTCACATCTGAATGGTGGTTATGTCCTACTCTATGACGTCCGAGACTCCACACTGGCATCCCTTAGGAGCATCCTAACATGCTAAAAAAGATCTCATCCAGGGCCTGAATAAACATGATCAGATCACCCAACCCTGATTGAACTTCATTGGTTTCCTTTGCCATCCCGCACCTTCTACAAAACTAGCAGCATCACTTACAATGCCATCACAACCAGTACGCCCAGACAAGCTCCCCAGCTATGGTGGTTCTCTGCACACCTGCAGCCAAGAAATCATCAGACTACTCACGAAGAAGTGTAAAAAATAAATGAACAACACAATAGGCCTTTTCTGTTTATGCCTGATCATCAGGAACAACATCCCTGTATACATCAGTACCGCTTCAACGCTGCTCCTATTTAGGAAAAAGTTGAAGACTCATCTCTTAAAAAAAACATAGCACAATACATTAACGGTCTACAACTCAGCTGCCTCTCCAAATACTTACCAAATGCCTTTGACAATGTACTGTATTTTGCTGTCTTTGGGTAGGTTCCTGATACAGAAATATATAAATGCAAACAAAATAGAGGCCTTTCTTTTTACCAGTGGTGCTGGTGAAATATTGGCAACTAGGATGACAACTCTTGGCTTGACGTTGCACATGGAAAGGTTGCAGTCACCTGAATTAAGTGCCAGTAGTGCCCATCAATAGTTGCACAAATTAAGTTCTAGTGATGAAGATAAACATATAAAAATAATGTGGAAACATCTTGACTGGCAATGTATGAAGCGATAGCGAGATGATAACCAGACTTTAACACCAGGAACAAAAGGAAATGACGATGATATTGACTTGTCAACACATTCTTTTTTATTACAAATAACCTAGGGCCTGATTTAGATCTTGAAGGACTGGTTACTTCATCAAAATGGTAACGGATATCCCATCCTCCTTCACAATGGTGACAGATATTTTGTCTGCCAGAATGTAGATCTCATTATATCCTATGGGATTTATATTTTGGCGGATGGAATATCCGTCACCACTGTCATGCAGTAACCTGTCTGCCAAGATCTAAATCAGGCCCAAAATCTTTCCAAAACCAAGGGGCTCATTATGATGGCGGAAGGACCGCCACCGCCGGGCCGGTGGTGACGGTCCTTCTGCTGTCATACAGAAAATTCCCACCGCCAAATTAGGATGGCGGTGGGAATCACAATGGTTCCTCGGTGGACGAAAAATCCGTCCACCATGGATCCACAACGCGGTCCTTTTCAGGCACCGCCCTAGGGATTACGGTATCCCTTTCGGCCTGTCTTTTTGTAGCGGATATTCCGCCGCAAAAAGACAGGCAGAGAATGGCTTTGGGGGCCTGTTCCAGACCCCCTCTGTAAGGAGGGGGAGTGCACTGAGAGGGTACCCATGCACCAAGTGGCAGGAACCACATGGTGACTCTTCTGAGCTGCAAGAGGGATTGAGTCTGTGCCCTGGGAAAATGAAGCTCATGAGCCCTCCTACCATCTAATCCTTGCTGGTTAATCAAAGATTCATAAAAAAAGCCGAGAGGAAGTATGAATCTGTGTCGATGCTGAAGGGTTATGGGTTAATAATTTTAATAGCTTTTCTGCCATGACCAATGATTTTAAAGTTACTACAATACCGCCCCCTTTAATAGATTTGGGTTGCTTCCCCAGCCATGAGACCCTGCAGGCCAGTCGAATTTTACAGAACCCTTCTGCCTGTCCATTTGTGGTTTTGCACATCCAATGTCAAGCTTTTTGGATTAGTTGAGTAGTTGTTTCTGATTGATCATTATTTAAAATTGAAGTATTTGCTAATATGACTACATAGGGGCATGCAGCTGGGGGGAGATCTAGCCTCATCCCCTCTTCTAAATATTGTGAGAGTTTAGGGCCCTCTCCTACCCTTAAGACTGGAGACTCCTGTTCCAAACCTCTTCTGACCAGGAGTGGGTTGGACACTGATGCTAGCTCTGTGCCTTAAGCCACTATTGATACCTGGGGGGGGGGGGGGCGATGAGCAGAAATGCACCTTGAAGGCAACCGTGGTGCAGAAGATGCGCCTGGGAGTTTTTTTACTGATATTTACCAGATCACTATGGACACCTACTACAGGATTTTGCAACTGACTTTAGGGGCTCCCCCTCCCCCGCAAGGTGGCATATTTCTTGATGGAACTATATCTTTTAATACCTTTTCGATTGACTCTAACCACAAAGTTATTGGAACTAAAAGTTCCTTAGATTTTTCTAGGAAGTTTTCCATATTCAAAACCTTAGGCGGGACACCAACCGCCTGTTGTTGTTGTGGATTCTCCCTGTTACTGCCTAGTCCACTTTCTGGGCTGATTTGACTTTTTCTTGGTCTCTTGGGGCTGTTTGTAGGAAGCTTCCTAGAGGGGCCCGGTTTCCTTATTGGACAGGTACTACATCCACTGGAATTAGTGTCTCTGCTAAGGGAATGGAGATGGTTGTCGCTGGAGTAGAGGGGATGGAGGGGCTGATTGTGCCCGCAGTTGGCCCCAAAGAATTAGGGAACTGACCTTCATGTATCAATGGTGGTGGGTCTTTGTTTACGCCAATGTCAACACCCAGAGATAATCTCCTCTCAGCCTAATCAATCTCTAAGGCTATTGCAGAGAAAGTATCCAGGCTAGTTAGATTTACCTCCTCCGTCGAGGCGTGGGCAGCTTTCCTCCTCTCCATGCTTGCAGCATTTTTTTTCACCATCTTAACACCTTCGCTGCAGGGCTAATTTCCCCGCGGCGCTGGGGAGCGCACGTCGCGGTGCTTGTGACGAGCTCGGCTCGTCACGCAGCGTGGTGGCGCTGTGCTCATGACGAGCTGAGCTTGTCATGACCACGCCCGTTTGTATAGAAGCGGGGGAATTAGCCCAGCATGTGAGCGCAGCGGGTGTCATGACGAGCTCAGCTCTTCATGAGCACAGCGCCACTGTGCTTCATGACGAGCTCAGCTCGTCATGAGCACGGAAGGAGTTAAGGCCTTTTGCTTCAGCCAAATGTTAGAGGGGTGGCCCAGCCTCCTCCGGGCTCCGACAGGTGTTGCCCGGCCTGCCCTTGGCCTGGGCTTTCCCCGGGCATGCCCGTGCGCATCCCGCGCTGCGGTAGCCCTGACCAATAATTAACCCCTTCCATGCTCATGACAAGGTCAGCTCGTCATGAGGCACACTGGAGCTGTGCTAATGACGAGCTGACCTTGTCATAAACAATGGTAAATCTGATTTGCAGCACCCAGCGGGAATTGCCTTAGCACCAATGTGGTTAAGTGACCTCCTGGTGCCTGCGGTATGCGTTCCCGGCATGCACGCCACTGTGCAGGCTGGAGATTGTGGTCACGGCCTCCCAGATCACAGCAGAAACAGTATGCAAAGAACAGGCTCCTGCTCTGCGGAAGCCATAACCGGTAATTAGGTGCCTCCTGGCGTGTGCGGTATGCGTTGATGGCGTCCATGCCACTGTGCAGGCTGGGGATTGTGGTCATGGCCTCCCAGATCACAGCAGGAACAGTATGCAAAGAACGGCATGACCAACAGAGGTTAACAAAGACCTTTGGGGGATGCTGGAGTTTTTCACCCATAATTGGACATTTAAAATGTAACAACTGTGCACAGTGTTCTATGACCAATGATTCAAAATCCTTTATGATTAATGATCAAAAACAAACACAACATAGTTTTTCCAATTGTAATACAAAAAACGTTATCTACTGTTTGAAGTGTCCGTGTGACACATTCTATATTGGGCAAACCACTTAACTTGTCAAGATGCGCATTTTGCAGCACAAATCTAGACTTAGATGCAATACTACAAAGGCTGCATGTTGTGGGTGTCAAATAAAATACTGGAAACAGATGTTAAGTTGGTTGGAGTGTTTATTCTCAGAGCAACGAGCCACCGCACCATGCACTGGCACTAGGAAACACCAACTGACACTTTACAGAATTAGAACCCCATTAGCCCCATGACAGCATAGAGATTCTATAAAGGAAACACAATGAGCACTTGTAAATACAACATTATCTCCTTTTTTCCAAAGAAAAGTTAGAGTAACAATAGAAAGAAAACACAAAAAAACAAAAGAAAAAGAAAAAGTAAAGAATATAGAAAAATGTAGTACCACAATATGAGAAGTACAAAAACTAACGTAGTTTCCATGGACGTCGGGTCACGCGAGTAGACTTTCTCACAGAACCACCACCCATGGTACTCACTTCAGAAACACCACTCGGTATGGAACGTGTAGGCATTTCCACAGGATCAGGAGACACAGTTTGAGACCCACGATTGGAACATAACACATTGTCACTCTCTTTCACTCTGAGAACTTTTCCAAGATTCCACCAATGTCCACCTTCCACCATGACAGCATTTCCACACACTTTCTCAACACAAACCGGTTCTCCAAAAGAGTCACAACCCTTCCTAACAGTCCTATAATTTTTTACATGCACCAAATCACCAGGAGAAACATGCACTGTTTTAGTAGATTTCTTGTCATTGTACCTGAAGGCCATTTTGTCTTGGGCAACCTTAACACGCATTTGCAATTCATCATAGTTGTCTGACAAGAAACCTTTTGAGCAACCATTCTCAATAGCCAGGCAGGATAAAGTGTTGAAGTGGGTAATCTCCCTCTGAGAGAAACAAAAGGTGCAATCTTTGTGACTGAATGTCGGGTAGTGCGATAAAACCAAATCATAGATCTCACGGCATTTTCCACATCAAAATTGTTACTCTTAGCCCACTTTATGCACTCCACAACAACACGATTCATTCTCTCAACTAGACCATTTGTTTGAGGATGCCCCACTGAGCTCCTCAGGTGCTTTACTCCTGATTCCGACAAAAAGACTCGCATCTCAGCATTTATAAACTGGATACCATTGTCTGAAACTAGCGTCTCAGGAAATCCTTCCCTCATAAAAATTTCTCTTAGGAAAATAATAGCACATTTAGCAGTGGGATTGGCACAAAACGTAACCTCTGGCCATTTGCTATGAAAGTCCATTAGCACAAAAGCAAATCTTAAATGAGTGGGAAGAAAATTAAAAGGACCCACCAGATCAATTCCTACTTTCAGCCAAGGTTTAGAAGGAAAAGGTATAGGCTGCAAGGGAGGGGAAACAACCTTCAAACCTTTCTCAGCAGTAGCACAGACACAACACTCCTTGACTCTTTAATCAACATCGCTGTCCATAGACGGCCACCAATAGTGTAATCTCAAACGCCTCTTCGTCATTGAGAGCCCGAGATGACCATCATGTGCCCTATCTATCAATTTCACTCGTAAGTCCACAGGAGGTATGCATCTCTCATCCCTCATGACAACTCCATCTTCAATTGAAAGTTCTTCAGAGACCTTCCAAAAAGGTTGAATATGGAAAGGTAGATTTCTTTCCTTTGGCCATCCAGCAACAATATAATCTTTTACTTTCAACAAAGTTACATTAGAATTCATGGCATCTAACCATTCATTCTCACAACAACCAACGTTTTCAACTGCATCCAAAGTAGCAATAAAGCAATCCTCTCTATCCTCATCCAAATCCGTACCTTCATTGTCTTGTAAAGGTAGTCTAGAGAGCATGTCAGCAGTGCAATTATCTTTGCCAGGTATGTATTTGGCAACAAACTGATATTGCAACAATTTGGTCGTAAGATGAGCTATGCGTGGTGTGGCATACTTAACACGATCTCCAGACAATATGTAAACCAAAGGCTTATGGTCAGTCTGTATTTCAAACTTCCTTCCCCAAATATAAGTCCGAAACTTTTCACAAGCCCAATAGCATGCTAGCAGCTCCTTTTCGATCACTGAGTAATTTACTTCAGGATCTCTCAAGACCCTTGAAGCATGACCTCTTTCCCATCAATTTTTGGGGTGAGCACTGCTCCTAATCCATAATTACTCACGTCAACTGTAATGGTACAACTGACACTGAGATCATAAGCCTTCAAAATTTTAGCATTGACCAACTCAGATTTAACCAGATCAAATGTTTGTTGACAAACCACATCCCAAACAAAAGTAACACTAGATCTGAGCATATTTGTAAGAGACTTCATTTTACTTGCGTAATCTGGGATAAAACGTGAATAAAATTCACATAAACCCAAAAATGAACGTAATTCATCTTCATTTTTGGGTACTGGACAATCAACCACAGCCTTAACCAAACCAGGTCTAGGAGAAACTCCCATGCCTGAAACGAAATGTCCTAGAAACTCAACTTCCTTTTTCCAAAACTCACACTTGTTCTTTTTAACCACAATCCCCTTTTCTTCAAATTTCTTAAGAACAGACCTGAGAGTGTAATCATGTTGATCTAAAAATTTGTCAAAAATCAAAACATCGTCTTGAAAAATTACTAATCCCTTGACATCCTTGAGTACACTCTGCATGACTCTGTGGAAAACAGAAGCCTCAGAGGCGAGCCCAAACGGCATTCTGCAGAATTGAAATGTCCCAAAGGGAGAATTGAAAGCGGTGTAATGCCTAGACCCAGCCTCCAACACAATTTGGTGGTACGCGGAGGCTAAATCAATCTTCGAAAACCACTGCGCATCTCTCAACTCTTCCAATAAATCGCCAATTTTGGGAAGTGGGTGGGCATCCACCCAGATCTCCTTTTTAAGACTCCAGAGATCACAGCAAAGGCGAATCTCTCCATTCCTTTTCCGCGCGACCACCAAAGGACTAAGCCACAAACTAGACTCAATAGGCTCTATTATGTCATTTCTCTCCAGTCTCTCAAGTTCACCTTTAAGATCTGCTCTTAAACTAAAAGGTACAGACCTGACCTTATGTTTCACAGGCACAGCATCACTCTTAACTTCGATTCTGTGTTTAAAACCTGCAATTTCTCCAAGCGAATCAGAGAAAACCCTGGGACATTTTTTCTCAAGACACATTGAATCCGGCATGTCCAGCACAACAAGTAATTGTTCTTTAGCACCCGGTTTCAACATCATACCAAACAGGCCCTGATGGTATCAACCTAATATGTTCAGCCCACGTACAGCTACATATATCTTCCCCTGTATCTTCCTTCCTTTGAACTGTAAGACATCTTCAATGTAGCCCTCCAAATCTATCTTGCGACCCTCATAAGAGACAGGTGCCCTGTCTGGGGGAAACAGTTCCCTATCTGTCCAAGATTGCTTGAATAACTCCAAAGTAATCATCGTTATTCTGGCACCAGAATCTACAAGAAGCTTTAACCAAACATCACCTACCAGAATATCCACATAAGGATCTACACATTCAGAAGGATCCCCAGTCACAACACCATCATCTGTAACAGTGACAATCATGTCCTTAAACTCTTTCACCATATCACTTTCCAAGACATGTTCTTCCTCCATCACGCAACTAACTTTTACAGATTTATTCAAACTGGCTTGGCAAACTTTGGCCAAATTACCAAATCTTCCACACTTATAGCACTTTGCATTCTTTCCTGGACAAAAACTATTTTCTTTGGAGTGTGGTGGATAGCCGCACCTATAACACATATTTTTTTTAAAAGACCCCTTTTCGTTGAACTTCTCTTTCCTAGAAAAACTAGTCTTTGGTACTTAAGAAACAACAGCATTTACACTTTCTTTCTGCACATCTGATTTGCTTAATTCTTTAATAGAAGTTTGAGCCAATTCAAGACTTTTTGCCACCTTTATAACTTCTTCTAAAGTAGGGTTTCCCATGGTAAGTAGTTTTTGTTGAATGTGTTTATCGCTGCAGTGTGCGATGAATTGAACAACATTATAATGAATTGATACAACATTATCAGCAATATAACCACAAGGAGAATGAGATCCAATGGTCTGTGTTGATTGTGGTACAAACCACTAGTACATTAACTTTACAAAGTGTCCTGAGCAAATATGAAGCACCTGGATGATTGAAAAATATAGAACAGCTGTGCATGGCCTGAATGATCAGGATACAATATGTGCCCTGATATAGTTGATCCTCTGACCCTCTATTCTTCTTAGGATCTAGACAGTAGGGTTGTCCATGTTGTATTGTTAACAGGGCATGGGACCTCATTGGTGTACTTCTGATAAGGTACCCTTTTGACTTTATGGTCTTTTAACATAGGAATTTGGTGCTCGCATCGCCCTCAGTCTTCTTCTCGCTACAAGATTCACACTGGTGAGCATCAGCTGGACATTTATCGCCAATAGTGTTAAGCCTCTGGAAGTAGTGCTCCATGGAGGAATTACTCAATTTCACATATGTACTTTTCTTGCCCCCTCTAGCACACCAATAGTCTTGTACATAGACATCCGCCTATATTTTCTAAGTCGATTTTGGACCTTCCGTATTTCAAAGTATTTGGGGATTTTCGACTGGTGGTTGATTTTGGAGGTATATGTTCCAGTGTTCCTATTTAGGTAACGTTTGAGAGCCTGTCCTTTGGGTTCTAATAGAGATGTATACGTTATTTTCCTCTTTAGACAACCTGTTGACTATCTCCCGTAGAGGCTCCTTTTCAAGAATAGTTCATTCCGCCTGGAGATGTAAGTTACCTTCTCCACCCTCTCCTGGTGTTCCATATGAATAGGAGATCCTTCTCTTAATTATCCTTTTCCGCCTTGGTTTCACGCTCATTTAGTTTTCCATGCATGAGTAATAGAGAGCTTGGCTTTTAGCATGGGGTATTCACGATTCAGTCTTTTCTTTCTTTGCACGGCATTTAAGTCATGTTGTACACTTTGGTGGGTAAGACTTAGTGCGTGATAGTTCTGAGCATGTCTGGATATTTGCTGCTTACCCATTTTGTATAGTGAGCTCAATTTATGTGCACATTGGATATGGCAACGGCTTTATTGTGGTGTAAGTTTACACTACTATATGATATTTTGTAGGTGTTCTCCTCCTTGTACCTATTTCCTGATGGGGCCCGATTCCCTGGGCTGAAACACGTCGACCTCACAAAACCGAGGAGTGCAACGATGCTTAAATGTTGATTAACAAATTGGTTACACACTGTTCGAATGTGATAGAGGGTTCAATGTTCCCCTCTTGAGTGTATTGGACTACTTCTTGGTGCAATTGTTTGAAATTAAGTAGCATCGAATTGTTATAGGAATGGGTAGGAAGAAATGAGAAATGATTCTTCCAGTCATTTATGTTGTTACATGCGTTTTTGTATGATATATTTTGTTCAGCAAAAAATAATGAAGTAAAAAAGATAATGGAGTAAAGATATTATGAAAGAAAAATGGTCTTTGTTGGATTTAGAGGTGATTTGTACAAAATATTGTTTTATTAATTTCTGGGACTGATAAATAGGGACTAATTCAAGGTTTAGCTACTAAAAGTGTATTATTGATTCATCCACATCACCACGACTTTCCTGATGTTTGGTCTCCTCCAGCAGGTCTGGAGGTGAGTTAACATTCTTTCATTAAATACTGTCTGTAATAACTATGCTGTATAGGTCCCATAACATTTGTTTTGTTACACAGAGCCCTCTACGCCGGAACCACAGCCAAGCTACAGAAAAGACTCCAGCGCATCCAGAACGCCTCCGCCCGACTCATCCTGGATGTGCCCCGACGCAGCCACATCTCCAGCCACCTGAGGAACCTGCACTGGCTCCCCGTCGACAAGAGGATCACGTTCCGGCTCCTCACCCACGCACACAAGTCTCTCCACGACCTGGGCCCCAAGTACCTCAACGACCGCCTGACCTTCTACACGCCCACCCGCCAGCTACGGTCCACCAGCCTCGCCCTCGCAGCTGTACCACGCATCCGAAGAGCCACCGCCGGAGGAAGATCCTTCTCTTACCTGGCTGCCAAGACTTGGAACTCCCTCCCCATCCACCTTCGGCTGACCCAGGACCATCTCGCCTTCAGGAAACAACTCAAGACCTGGCTGTTCGAGCAGTAGCATACCCCTCCTCCCAAGCGCCTTGAGACCCTCCCGGGTGAGTAGTGCGCTATACAAATGGCATGATTGATTGATTGATTGATCCACTAACTGTGTCCTGATGAAGTCCCCCTCTATACTGCAAATCAACATAGTATGGCTCGACACATTGACACAAATCTAAATGTAATGTCTAGATGTAATTATTGTGATTAGGTAACAGTATTGAAATGTTATAGTTTGCCTGAAATACAGTCGTACCTCAACCAGACATTGGGCCTGATTATGAGTTTGGTGGTCTGACTGCCCGAGAACCGCATCCGCATCCTCCACCTCACCCCTGTGCAGGCAGCCTACCCACCACTGTATTACAAGTTGTGCGGTCCAAAATCCAGACCTCCATCACAGCGGTCCATCCAGAGGTCCTGGGCCAGTGCAAAATGTTGGTTGTGCTCCAATGGGCTCCCCCTGGTCCAAGCGCCAAGCCTATTCTGATTACACAGTCGTAATGGCGGTCTCACAGTGGTGCCTAACAAATGGTGGAGCACTGATGGCGCACGCAGCTGTGGTGCGTGCCAAATAATACACCACAACTGTGACCATTGGATGCTTTTGAAAAATCACACCTGATGTGCAAAAGCAGGTAGACACACCTGCAAATCACAGAATAAAACACACCCCATCTCTAATCAGCATAATTTGCGTTCAAACTGTGGGCCAGAAGACAGGCACATCATCTGCACTAGACCCTTATTTTTTAGGATAAGGCAACCCTTTTTTCCATCTTCCTTATAATCATTCTCCACCACCTTCTTTATGTTTTTGGGACTCAAATTCACCCAGTTCCCTGGTTAAATCAAGTCACATACCCCCTCCCATTGTCGTATTCACCATGCCAGGGAAAGAAAAACACCGTTCACAGAGAAAGAGTTGACAGTCATGGTGGATGAAATCACCAGAGCAGAGACCCACATTTTTGGAGTCCAAGTCCAGCACAATCCGCAGAGTAGGAAAAAAAATGTGGGATAGGATAGTCGAAAGAGTGAATGCTGCTGTACCACCCTGCGCACGCATAGAGACATTAGGAAGAGGTGGAACAACCTCAAGCAGAAGGTGCACAGCAAGTACAACACCCACCGGCTGGAGGCACTGAGAACTGCTGGTGGCCCTTCCAGTGCACCATTACAACTCTTACCCTGGGAGGAGATGGTCATGGCCATACTGCACACTGAGGGCTTGTCAGAAATTGAGGGGGGAGTGTACTCTGATAAGTTACACGTCAAGAACTGCCACAAGATCACAATGTCATGTTTGCTCTCAACTCTGGTTTCCCTATTATGTTCTCTATATACTTTCCTAACATGCAATACTCAAAGTATCTGAGATGTTGGTTTGTTTGTGGCAATGTGTATTCTAGCATATAAGACGACTTGTATCCAACTCCAGGGCATGTCACATTTTGCAATGCTGTCAGTAAGTGCATTGCCATTAAAATATCTATCAAGGACACATGATATGTGTTAAAATATAAATGTATGGTCCATCCCAAATGCATATAGGCAACAGCTATGGTTGTTTTTCAAGTGTTGTTTAAGTGACTATAACTAACATGAGGCCTTCTAACTCCAACTCTAACCAAGATGCTACACTGCATTTGATCCTTCTCACTTGTCGATCATCTTACCACTGATCTACACTAGTCAGGTAGCTTACTTTTTCTCAAGTTTTGGTAAGTAGAGATTGAAAAGCTAGCAGTAATATCACATATGCCACACTGCTTTTGACCCTTCTCACTTGTCGGGCATCTTACCACGGATCTACACTAGTCAGACAGCTTACCTTTTCTCAAGTGTTGGTAAGTAGAGTTTGAAAATCTACCACAATTACCATGAACCGTTGTCACTCCAACTCTAACCAAGATGCTACACTGCTTTTGACACTTTTCACTTGTCAGCCATCTTACCACTGATCTACACTAGTCATACAGCTAACCTTTTCTCAGGTGTTTGTAGGTAGAGACTGAAAAGCTACGACTACTACCATGAGGCCTTGTCACTCCAACTCTAACCAAGATGCTACACTGCTTTTGACCCTTCTCATTTGTCGGCCATCTTACCGCTGATCTATACTAGTCAGGCACCTTACCTTTTCTCGTGTTGGTAAGTAGAGATTGAAAATCTCCCACTACTTCCATGAGGCTTTATCACACCAGCTCTAACCAAGATGCTACACTGCTTTTGACCCTTCTCACTTGTCTGCCATCTTACCGCTGATCTATACTAGTCAGGCACCTTACCTTTTCTCCTGTTGGTAAGTAGAGATTGAAAAGCTCCCACTACTTCCATGAGGCTTTGTTACACCAACTCTAACCAAGATGCTACACTTGCTTCTGACCCTTCTCACTTGTCGGTCATCGTACCACTAATCTACACTAGTCAGGCAGTTTATCTTTTCTCAAGTGTTGGTAGGTAGAGACTGAAAAGCTACCACTACTACCACGAGGCCTTGTCACTCCAACTCTAACCAAAATGCTAGACTGCTTTTGACCCTTCTCACTTGTCGGCCTTCTTACCACTGATCTACACTAGTCAGACACCTTACCTTTTCTCAAGTGTTGATACGTAGAGATTGAAAAGCTCCCACTACTACCATGAGGCCTTGTCACACCAACTCTAACCAAATCTAACTCCTTCATCCCCTTCTCACTCACTTACTACTGAGCTGTACAACTCATGCAGCTTGGCATTTCTCAAGTGTTGCTAAAGTGACATAGAACTGACTACAACTAACATGAGGCCTTGTCACTCCAACTCCAAACAGGTATGACACTATTTTACCCCCTTCTCATCTGTCGCCCATATTACTACTGAACTAGACTACTCACAAAATGTGTAAAGTACAGACAATGTTCATCACAAATAAACATCTGAACACTTTGCTTGATGGAGTCCTGAACACATCAACTCAAACTATTGATAGCCTGAGTTACGCCATAACAACTGCATACCCCTAATATATGTAAGAGCCATGAAAGACACACAGCTCATTGGCAATGCCAGGTTACCTCTTGACTATAGCCCCATAACAAGATGAACAATGCTACTTAGACATCCAAGCTGCCTATTTGTCTGAATTCAATATCATTAGACTTTGGAATGGACAAATGCACATGATATAACTACACTGTGTGTGTAACTGAGTGTTGGAGATGTCATGTCTATCCTAAAACCCAAAAGGATATACAGCGTCACATCCAATGAGGTGATGAAAGCAGATACATAGATTGAATGTCACCTAGTGCCTAGTAACCAAATATAACTCCTTTCAAATCACTTAATGAAGTAATCACTATTTTTTTCTATCCTTTCTAGGTCCAGAATTAACTTGACACAAACAATGTGTAGGCACATACCTCAATTTGACCATTGACTGTGTTCTTCATTTCTCAACAGGTCAATCCACCACGGCATCTGAACAGAGGCAAGAAAGCCAACAGAGTTCCTCTCCACCCCAGTAAGAAGAATGCCTCACTGATGACAATGCTCCTAACGCTATGGACGTCGAGAACCATCCTGGCCCATCTAGTCATTCTGGGCCGACGCCAACAGCCGGGCTCACTTTGCCCACAATCACACCTCCCACCACAGCGGCAACAACCCAGCTAACTGCAGCCCCCACAACCAGTGCACCTTGCACAGTCAGTTTGAACACTGCCCCCCAGTCCTGGACTCTCAGATGGCCACGACCATCCCTGTCAGTGAGGATCCAGGACCCCCTGGAAGAGTGCAGTCTGTGCCAAGGGCGCAGGGCTGTGGGGCCGTGGGCTGGTAAATGTGGGCCCCTAGAGTGAGCCCACTGAAGCTACGGCCACCCAGGCTGCCATCACACAAGTCCAAGGATTCTGCCAGGACTCCGACAGTGTGTTGGGACAGGTTGGCACTGAAGTGCGGTAAATGAAGGAGCTGCACAATTCCACATACCAGGAGGTTGCCGGAATCCAGATCGAGGTGGCCGGCATCACCACTGAGGTTGTGGGCCTACGCACACCAGCTCCAACCAAGATGCTACACCTGCTTTTGACCCTTCTCACTTGTCGCCATCTTACCACTAATCTACACTAGTCAGGGAGTTTATCTTTTCTCAAGTGTTGGTAGGTAGAGACTGAAAAGCTACCACTACTACCATGAGGCCTTGTCCCTCCAACTCAACCCAAATGCTACACTGCTTTTGATCCTACTCACTTGTCAGCCATCTTACCACTGATCTACACTAGTCAGGCACCTTACCTTTTCTCAAGTGTTGGTAAGTAGAGATTGAAAAGCTCCCACTACTACCATGAGGCCTCCGAGGGGGCTGCTGTCCACACCGAGGTGGCTGGCCTCCGCACTGAGGTGACCTCCCTGGTAGGGGTGCTGCGGGACATAAACACCACCCTTTGCATGAATTTCCCACCATTATTTCCCCTTCCTGTGGTACTAGTATATCTAGAGCATCAGGGTCTACTGCAGCCACAGGAATGGAGTCCCTGACAGAGGAGGATATGCCTGCTAGCACCCCCGGCTCAGCAGCTCCAGATCCCATCTCTGTCAAAGAGGGGACGTCCATGCAAGATTTCTAGAGGGAAGGGTGGCAAGACACATCACCCCTAATGACTTGCTGTGTGTAGTACACATTCACTTTTTTGACTGTTCTTGCCCACTTTTCCCTATTTGATGTGAGGAGTATGTTGGACTATGGACTTTAGAAATTTGGGACTCCATCCACAATGGTTTCTTCCAGCAATACTGAAGACTGCACATTTATGTCATCGCTGTACTTTTTTAAGTTATTTTGTTTTTGCATAGTTCACATGTCACCAAAGCAATGTCTTCACACACAATACATCTTTGAGGGTATTACCATGTGAAGTTAGCAATGTCATAAGTGGGGACTCCTCGATGTAAGGATATGTAGTATGTAAACAATGTTGAAGTCTGGACCACTACCATGTCACAACATGTACATTCAAGTGTCTGGCCTAAAACCATCTTTATTCCATTGTACAAATCATAGGCTGACAGGATGTCATGCACATAGCAAAGAAGTCATGACTCTGTTAAGTAGGGCCAGTGATCACATATTCACTTGCAGAGTATCACTACATGTAAGAAGGGGATACATCTGCCAAGATTACACACAATAGGCAACAAATATTGGGTGGATATCCTCTTCTCTATCATCAGCTTAAGCCATATTGCCTCCCTCACAACTTCAAATAAACTGTTAAATTGAAACATGTTTTAACAATACTTTTCGACCACAGGGTTAATTAAATCCAGTTCTGCATGCATCTGGTGGAATGACACAAACAAATGTCACTGTAGTGTTACTGGCCCTTTGGGCTACAATGAGGGAACACAACAAAAAAACATCCAGTTCAGAGGCAATGAGTAAATAGCCAATGTGAAGGCTTGATAGCAGGATTTAGGCAAAACACAAATGTTTTGGGGATCACATTAGAGAACACATATTGCATTAGGCCCAACGCACCACAAGAAACAAGTCCAATGGAAGCCAGGTAACTTCCATCCTATTGCTGTGCAAGCTGTCTTGGTAGCGGCTTTGTCACTCAAACTCTGTAACACACATTCCCAATACCAACCCATGTCCACTTCGTATGGCTGAACAGCAACCTGATGTCCTGAAATGTTCACATGGAAATTAAATAGGGATGTTACCTAAAACAGACCAACACAGAGATATTAGCTGTCCAAACATACATATAACATACATCACATTGACAACTTCTAGAGAACACAGTCCTAAATAACATTTACATTTGAACAGAGATAAACTATCAAAACATACACTTTTCCTAAGATGTTTCCAGATCTCCATAGTCTGGGATACTAGCTCAAACATCAGCCTCTGAACATCACTACAAGATTGAATAGATAGTTCTTTCCTCACACCATACTTACACTCTTTAGAAGTAGGTCTAGATGAGATCTTGACATAAATCTGATCCTTCTTCTTCACCACTGTGAGCTGGCTTTTCAGGGTCCCCAAAGCAAACACAAAGAGATGATGGACGGAACGCTGAAACCTTTCAGACACTCACACCCCAGTCACAGATCTTCATGCATAGTGTAATGGGGACTAATATGGGTTTCACATGGAGAACTTGTTCAATCTAAAAAGGCATGATAGTGTAGCAAAGCCTTACTACTGTGTTATGTAAGGTACAGCAGTGGTATATTGCAGGTATGTGTGCGGTCCCCCAGATCACCCAGCACATATCAGTTTGCTTCCAGCACCTTGGCTGAGAGTGATGGAACGTCACTAACCCATTCAGAGAGCAACACAGCATTCATGCCCTGTATTGGATGTCCATTACATATTCACTAACGTATGAGCTACTTGGAAATATGATGGTAATGTGGGATCACAATGGTAAACCTGCAGACAGCAAACCCTGTCAATGATTCCTACCCACTCTGGTCCAAGATTAAGCAGAGATTATTATGACATAGTACTGCAGCACAGTGTCCTCTACCAGGAGATCTGCAGATCCAGAGGCAGTGTCCAAAACAGTATTGCAGAACTATTTGTTGCCCCATGACATGTTAGTAAAGCCACCTCTGATATTGTCTCTGACAGGAGCCACAGACCTGAGTGTACTTGCCATTTAGCCTTTTCTTCAATGTGTTTCACTGCCTTAGGATGGCCCCTCACTACCACAAGTGTGTTGTAACAGGCCCATGAATTGTTGCCGAATTGGGCAGAGTATCTGCACTCTTGACACACGTATTGTGCAGATAGTTGGTGAATACATCAATGAAGTCCATGACTGAATCACCAGGTTTGCTTAACAAAGAAACCATTAAGTCACTATGAAGGGGCACTGGATCAGTGCCCCGAACCATGGCACTGTAGCTAGTGCTGATGCAACATTTACACTTTTTTTCTTCCACTTCAAGGCTTTATATTTCATTTTTTCCATTTTTTCATACTTCAACCAACAATAATCTTATATATCCACGGGCAAGGGAATGCCAGTTTACTTAAATTTCTCATATTCTTGATGGGCCATCCGAGCCTCTTCATTCAAAAATACGTACTGGAGGCGTGTTTCATCATGAGCAGTTAACTGTAAAGTTAATTAAACACTTATTAACAAACAGCGCATTGTTTGTTAATAAGTGTTTAATTAACTTTACAGTTACCCCTGACGCAGGGCCCCTGGAGGCCCGAAATGCATTGGGTTTTTAATAAACTGCTCATGATGAAACACGCCTCCAGTACGTATTTTTGAATGAAGAGGCTCGGATGGCCCATCAAGAATATGAGAAATTTAAGTAAACTGGCATTCCCTTGCCCGTGGATATATCAAGATTATTGTTGGTTGAAGTATGAAAAAATGGAAAAAATGAAATATAAAGCCTTGAAGTGGAAGAAAAAAAGTGTAAATGTTGCATCAGCACTAGCTACAGTGCCATGGTTCGGGGCACTGATCCAGTGCCCCTTCATAGTGACTTAATGTTTTCATGTGCCTAGGAGCTGGGCATATTACCATTGAGCACGCTTTATGACAAATGGATTCAGAAGGACGAATTTGATGATACATGGTGTGCAGCCCACCCCCTTATGTTTTTAACAAAGAAACCAGCCAGAAGTGGCCAAATGGGTATCCTTTGCTGCCAGGACATTGGCCACATGCAGTAGTAACTTTTTTACATTGGTTTGTACACATGACCACTAATTTGCAGATGGAAAGCACAAAGTGTACCACATGCCAGACCTTTCATGTTGATCCAAGGGTTTTGGGATGTATCACAGTTCATGCTAACAGTCATGTTATGTACAGCATGTATAGGGTCATATGTCTGGTCTGTTAAAGTGTCTGTACAGTCATGCAGATTTAGCTTAGCTGTCATGTGCTCACAATGGTATGTAGTGGTACATCTTGTCCACATTAACAGAACATGTGTAGTGGCCCTGGCCTAAGTGTTATCATTACGCTGGCATAGGCCGTAGACAACCAGAACAGAGTTTGGTGTAATCGTCGATGAATAGTGTGATGTTGACTCATGTCAGTGTGCATGGACATCATGTGGGGCTACACATTTGGGGTCTTGTCAAGTTCCACTTGGTCATGCTAGGTGTATACAACTTCTTGATCTGCTACACAGATGACTTTTGTCTTGCATGCCCACTCAGTTTATTCATCTATTCCATCCATCCATCCGGGTCAAATCCCATCAAAAGGTCAGGGAAACTACTTTCCCCTCATGCAGCTCCATCATTGGGCCCCTTCAGGTAGGCTCCTGCTTGCGCCTCACCCCTGGTGGTCCAGTGGGAGAGCCTTGTTCTTCTGCAGGTCCGTTCTGCCTGTCTTCACTGTTTTTGTCTTGTTGTGCCTCTTCTGTCTCTTTGTGCCTTTTTTCTCTAACCGTGCCTCGTTTGTCTCTTGGTGCCTCTCCTGTCTATTTGTGCCTGTTGTCTGCTTCCACTGTTATGTTTTTTGGTCCTGTTCCCGCCGCTGCTGCCCCTGTGGCCCCACCCCCCTTTGTGTCCCCGCTCTTGCCTCCCAGCTGCTCTCCCTCCCCGACCCCTTCTTAATGGCGGCCGCTGTGCAACAGCGTGACTAAGACCTCTGACGTCCTGGTCACTGAAACTACACTCCCCACGCGCAGCTCCATTGTTGCGCCCCTTCAGGTCGGTGTCCGAGGCCATCCTCCACCAGCAGGCTCCTGCCTGCACCTCATCCCTGGTGGTCCAGTGGGAGAGCCTTGTTCTTCTGCTGGTCCATTCTGCCTGTCTTTGCTGTTTTTGTCTCGCTGTGCCTTTTTTTCTCTTTGGGCTTCTTTTGTCTATCTCTGGCTCATTTATCTCCTTGTGCCTCTCTTGTCTATTGGTGCCTGATTTCTGCTTCCACTGTTTTGTTTTTTGGTACCCCCCTCTGCTGCCTCTGCGGCCCCCGTGGCCCCTTCCCCCGTCGTCCCTCCCCTCGACCCCTACTTATTAGCGGCCGATGCGCGGCCGATGCGCAGCCGCGCCGCGGTAGCGCCAAAGGCAATTCTGTCGGTGCCCGTCCGTGACCTGACTGCGACCAGCTCCAGGAACGCTGGTCCTCCAGCCACCCACCGCTACGACTCAGCAATACTCCACACAGTCAACCCCGGGAGAAATAACAACTGCCAGCTGTCAACGTCGAACACCACCCAAGAGCGGTTCTCCTACGGGCACTGCTGCCGCATATTTCACCCACATCCAGACTCCGCCCACCACCTCCAACCCACCAGAATTCAGTGAGCCCATACACCTAAGCTGCATTCTCCTCAATGTACGCTCCCTACAGAGACATGCAGTATAAATCTGGGACATCCTAAACACCCTATCGCCTGGCGTCACCTTTCTCACAGAGACCTGAACCAACGCCAGCTTTGCACCCGACATCGCAACCACCATCCCAGACAGGTACAAGATCCAGAGGAAGGACCGCCACAACCATTGGAGGAGGACTCGCCGTTGAACACATAAACTCCCTCTGACTCACTACAGCCAGCACGAAAAACTCCTCATCCCCGTGGAACACCTCTGTACCCAGATCCAGATCAACCCCAGAATGACTCTCCACAGCACCCTCACCTACAGACTTCCCAGACCGCACACCACATTTACCACCACCATGAAAGACCTCAGCGCACCCCATGCCCTTGCATCCATGGACTATGCACTTCTCAGAGACCTGAATTTCCACCTCAACATCCCCAGCGACCTCAACTCCACCACCCTCCTGGACAACCTTGCCAACATCGGACTGAAACATCTTGTCACCACCCACACCCACAAGGCAGTATACACCCTCCACCCTTTCTTCACTGGAGAAAACAACATCCGCTTCAGCCAACCCACGCAACCCCTCTGGACAGACCACCACTGCATCTACGTCTCCTTCTTGATACTTTCCGCACACAAGTCTACACTATGCCCCCGTGCAGGAACTGGAGCAAGATCACCAAAGAACACCTCAGGTCCGCCCTCAACCGCACCCCTCCACCCACCATGACCAACGCCAACTCTGCGGTCAACGAACTCCACAGATGGATCACACTCGCCCTCCTCCAGAAAGTTTTGTTACCCACCTTCTCCCGGTGTCGTGTTCTCCACCATCCGTTTTGATTGCGGGTGTTGGGGGTCACGGTGAGGGTAGAGGATTGGGACGTTCTTCACTCCTGCGGTGTTGGGCCGGTTGGCATCGGAACACCGTACATGTGGTTTGAGTCTACAGTGGCTGAAGAGGGAAAGGGATGATGCAGAATAGTGCCCATCATTTGCCATGGCAGAGGCTGAGAGGCACATTAATGTTGGCCTGCCCTTGTGTGTCACAGGTTTAACTCTCTGTAGTCCTGCAGATGCTTCGATGTTCCCAAAATGAGTCATTTTCCCCACTTTTTTTTCCAGATGGACTGTGCATGTTGTACATTATGTATGTTCTTTGAGATTAGCCTCAGACTTGAGACTTCTCTCCGTTGGCCCACACTGTGGATGTATGGGATTTAATTATGTCAGAATGTTTACTTCCACTTGTTTGTTGTTTCTCTTCCTATTGCTTGCTTTTTACAGGCCTAATGCTCATGTATCATTTTGCCTGTCATGAAGGTTGCTCATGTTTGAGAAAATCACCTTTAGTGGTTTTGTCGCTTGTTAAAAGGCAACATATGCAACAGGGTATTAAAATGTTTGTAGTTATCATCCCTCCGTCTGTGCCACATGTGGCAGGAGGTATGTCCTGTGATGCTAATTGCAACCCCTCAAATACTCAGTGGAGGCTTCTCCACTAAGGCGGAGGAGCGTAGCCCCACTGCTTTTTTGCAGTGACACAAAGGGACAAATAAAGTGATAATAACTTGCTTTATTATCATTTTATGTTCTCCTACTTCCGTTCACTTTGCGTTTGGGGGCGAGGGCAGGGGAGGAGTGGTTGCCCCCTTCTAAAGTGCACAGCGACTGCTTGGCCGGCCCTCTCAGGCCCCCAGAACAGTCTTGCGCACTTCACATGTTCTCCATGCAGGATGCATTACAGCTTACATGGAGAACATGCCGAGGCCCCCAGTCAGCGTTTGAGTGCCGAATCACGGCTGACTGGTTGCCTGGGTTTGCTTCCGGTAAGGCCGAGCGAGGGAGGACTACGGAGGCGAGGAAGTGACGAGAAGGTGAGTGTTTATATTCTTTTTTTAATGCCGCTTCCCACTTGGTCCTTCACCCCTCCCGCCCCTGCCCAAGCCCCCCTACCTGCCGCTTCGTACCCCCCTCCCGCCCCTCTACCTCTTATCAGTGCCGGCTGCCGCTGCAAATACTGTGACACATTGTTGTTATCCCTTTCTGTAGTCCACATGACTAGACAATACCAGAGTGGGATATGTCAGTGTGACACGTGAGCCCTTTCATTGTGACCTTTGTGTTTGATGTCACTATGTAGTCTGGGATCAGGCTTTGTGTACCATATGCATTTTGTTAACACAGCAAACAACATGTAAGATGGCCCTGGCATACATGATGTTGGTGGCCTATGTTCATCAGTGTAGTAGGTTGACAGCTTTTGCCACTAAAGGGTGCCAGAGAGCCGTTGGTCGCCAGAACGCCAGAACGCCAAGCAGGAGAAAGGAGCAAGGAGCAAGGAGCTGCACGGCCGGCCTGCCACTGACCGCCGTAGGCACCGCAAACCCGTGATTGACCTGCTTGACCTGCTTGGGCCCCCGCTTGGACCCCCGCTGGGACCCCCGCTGCAATTGCCGGGCAGTACACAGAACAGGACAGGCTGCATTTGTGGCGTGCTGTGCCGCACTGGAGGGGGAGTGAACTCCCGTGCAGGTCACAGGTCACAGGAAAAAACGTTCTTGGCACGGATCCAGGCAGCCTGAGCAGCCCGTGCTTTCGTGGCTCCTGGCATCCCGAGGTTGACCACACCGCAACTCCGATCCGCTCCACAACATACAGCATCACACAACAAGGAGTAGAAGAGAGGAGTGGCAGCAAGTAGCGGTGAGTCGGTGCCGGGAGCGGTGAGCGGGAGCGGGTGCAGGGGGGGTGGGGGGGGTGGGCTGCCAGCTCTAGCCCCAGCCCCTGAGGCAATACCCTGCCAGCTCTCCAGACTCGAGGGTCTTTGGCTAAAAGGGAGAGCAGCAGAAGTAGCAGTGAGCAGCACCCCTGCAGGGATTCAAACACGACAGAGTTACTGGGGGACCAAATGCACTACTTCAACCCTAAGCACCAAGTTAAGCATTTTTTAACTACAAGCGACTATACAAGCACCAGCACTTAGCAGGCAACAGCATAACCACGGTGGACTGCCTGTTAAAACCGAATAAAACAGCTACAACAATATAGCTTGAGAACTTGTGCCCTGAAGCCCCAACAGAGATATCCAAGTAGGCACTTTAAATTTTGATGGGACTGATTGTAAGTGACTGGACACGATAGAGACAGCCACCACATTGCCAGACACCACCAGACACTGCAACACTCCAACGCAGTCCCCCCCAGACGGCAGCTGCCCCATTCCTGTGTCGTGTGTCGTGCCCCAAGCCACCCCTCAGTACCTTACGCCACACCCAGCATAAGGGTCGGCAGCCGAGAAGGTGACACGGTGGGGGAGTTGTCACGTAGCAGGACGCAGAAGGAGCAGACAGGCTCGGGGGGAGGCGCTGGAAGTTGGGAGTGAGGCGAGAGTCCGGAGGAGAGGCGTGGTGAAGCAAAGCAGTGCCCCCAGAATCCCTGACTTGAGAGATAAGAACACCCTGGCAGCGGGGTGGACAGCCGTAACAGTGGAAGCCACAAAGAACAGCACCGGGATCAGAACAAGTCACCGGGATCAGTCACATCACCAATCACATCACCAATCGGAGTAGAGAATTGGGGATATGCGGTCAGGAAAAGTTTGCCAAGCCCCCATTCATAAAAACAAGAAAAGAGCAATAAAACGGGATCAAATAAAAGAGGCTAATAAATCTGGAAACAAGAGCAAGCTAAAAGAGGATTCCAACCCACAAGAGAAGAGTGTGATCCGTACTAGAGCTACAGAGCCATTTAAGTTCGGTGGGAAAAACCTAAAGCACAAATTCCAATTTTTAAAAGACCCGATGGCGGCAATATATGCAAACACAGAAGAGGCTCAAAGCCTACAAACTCCCATAAAACCGATACACGTGACCACACCAAAAACAGCCAGAGACAAATGCCCAGAAGCAACGTTGAGACAACCAGAAGAGTGTCAACAAAAAGAAGGGAGAACACTAGAAGAAAAGGATGAAACACCGGTTCGAGAGAAATCTGCTTTAAAAAAATGGCTTCTTAAGACGACAGCACAAATACATGCACCGGCACCCATACATACATCCCTACCAACAGCTCAACATACAGCCATTCATGAAAGAAGCAAGGAAGAAATAACCGCACAAAGGTATATGTTAAGGGAACAAAGTGAAGGCGGAGAACAAGTTATACAACTAGAAAATCCCCAAAAGACAAATTGGTCCAGATCTTTTTCAATAACAGAGGAAGAAGACCTCATAAAGATGTTGGAATTTAAGACCCAAAAGGAGGGGGAATCAGGAACAACTAACCCGGGAAAACGTAGAGACACAAGCCAGAAGGAAATAAAGGAAATGGGAGCTGAAATGGGAATAGTATCAACTCCCATCAAATTCACACCTAGCCCCATTCTCTGGAAAGAAGTAAACACGGGGCGAAGTGGACCGCCACTAGGAGGCAAAAAAACACAGTCACCAATCACCATTTCATCGGTAAGCGGGTTCGATTCCATATCAGGGATCTTAATCCAACCAACAAATAAAGAAACAACCACTTGGAGTGATTCGTTACTAAAAAGCCTACAGCAAGCTATCACGGTATTAAATTTTCAATCGGACAAATTGGATGTCCAGGTAGATTTAATGAACCTGATAGCAACCCACATTGCAGGAATCAATAACAAGCTGGATAAAATCGTAGATAAAATAAGTAATGGAACAAATAAAGACAGACAAAACAAAAACAAAGTTTTGGACCAAAGCTGCGGGTGCGGCAAAATAATAGATAAACTGGCATGTCTACCAGAAATTTTGACTGAGATCCTACGTGCAGCACAAGCAAGTAATCAAACAGAAGAAACATCGTGTTTAGAAAATAAAGGTAAAATTATAACGATTGAAAAACAAAGAAATATGAGGCAAAGTACGGAATCTGCGGAATACTCCGCGGAGGGTGAGGTAAATATAACAAATGAGAAAGGCAATAGGCACGGCGAAAACAATACATCTGTCGCTCCAAGTGTACTGGAAAATCAAACCAAAAGACAACGCAAACGAGCACGGAAAGCCAGGAAGAACGTCAATTTAAAAACCAAGCAGGGAAAAAAACAAAACTATGCCATTTTTACACATAACGCAAACAATAGGGCACAAGAGCAAACAGTCGATGGTCTAACAACACAGCAAAATACCGAAGAAACAAATACACCAGTCAATTTGAGGGATGGCAAAATATTCATGCAAAGCAACCAGCCCGAGCCTGACCCTGCTGACAGCAAAGCAATAAAAGGGTGGAAAGCAATCGAAAAAACTAAAACTAACATAGAGGTGGAGACGGAAAACGTGATAAGAAGGGATAAAAACAGACAAACTACAAGATCACAAGAAATAGAAGACACGTCTAAGGAAGCAGCACCTGAAGCAAAAAGCGATGATGGCTCTAAAATCAAGCACCAGGAGGCAATGACCAAATGGATATCCAATGAAGATAAAACAAATTGGTCAAAAAGGGAAAATAGCCCAGGACTGTATACAAAAAGAGCCACAAGTACACACTTCCATTTATTAATTACCCTGGACAAAAAAGGTAGGACGTGTAAAACATTATCGGACAAAATTCAAATGGAAAACACTAGGACAGTAAAAACACTCAGCAAAAAGGAAGACAATAGAAGTCAAAATGAAGAAGAAGCCACAACACCGAAATTAAGCTCAAGAGGACAGCCCACCATCAAGCGCACGATCTACGCTAAGGTGGGGGAATGGACAAGGGAAAAAAGGGAACAAAAGGGAAATCAGGTCCCCCAACAAAACCCAGTAGAAATGGGCTGCAAACTATTCTTTAGGCCCGAATATCAAACGAAGGGAAAAAATGACATTCTAAATAGGGGTAACATAATGAGATTACTCAGAGAAATCCCAAAATTAAGGGAAATCCCATCGTCCGATCTCTTGGTTTTAGAATTCGTCCAAACAAACAAGGAGACGGATTCGGAAGTAAGTAGAACAACATGGGCATCGATTGAGACAACGGAACTGATCTTCTCTACCAGGGAGACCTTTGCAACTTGGGGCATAATAATATCATATCCACCGTTAATCAAATATCCATACCCGTTAATAAATGACTAGGCACCCGGGTTTCCAAAAACAAAGGGAAACTCTCCTACGGTACTAAAAGGGGCCAGAAGTACGTCACCAAATCAAGATACATGCAGGGGAGCCGGCGTGCAAAATATTACGGATAGGAAATCAATCACCCAGTCGGAAGGAAATCATGACTGGTCCTGGTTAGCCCTCGCCTTGAATTCACATCGATCCTGAAGAATACAGCACAGCAAGGGGAGAACAAAACAATAAGGCGGTAATTCAAAATGAGAAAAAGACCATGATCTGCTCCTGGAACGTTCACGGTTTTAACGAAATGCAACAAGACCAAGAAACCCTTACCTATTTAAGTAACTTCAAAGTAATACTCTTACAAGAGACTTGGAACACTTCTCCAAAGCATTTGGAAGGCTACGAAGAATTCCACATAATGGCGGAAAAAACCTCCAAGTATGGGCATCCAAGAGGGAGGTTGTCCACATACATTGCAATAGACAACGACTGGAAAACGGAGGAAATGGATTCCGGAGAAAACTGGATCCAAATAGTAAAAGTTGAAGAAAACCTCCCCGCACAAGGAGAAGGCGGGAGAGATAAGCTAATAATTCTCAATATATATATTCATCCGGCAAAGAACAAAAAAGAGGAGAAACTGTCATCCTTAATAGACTTAATAAAAATCTACAAGTCACACATCAATATCACGATATGATTATATCAGGGGATTTTAACTATATTCTGACAGGAGGAAAGACGATTAAGAATAAGAAAAAAAAACAAAATATACGAAACAAGCTGAATAAACTAGGCCTAGTCATCCTAAATGGAAACATGAAGGGAGATCAACCGGCCGGTATTACCTTTTCCTGTGGAAAAAACCAATCAATTATTGATTACACGATAATTAGTAAAGAGTTAACGCCCCGGGTTGACAATTTCCACATCTCAATACAACCTGAGAGCGATCATTTCCCACAGGAGACAGTATTATACTTAGACATTAATCAAAAGGAGTATGTAGCATCATTAGCTGCATGGCCTGAAATATATAATTTACAGAAGCTTAAATGGAGAGGAAACATCATGGAAGACATAATGAACATGGTGAACGAACACATAGCGAACGCTGAGGAGCTGGCAGGACAATTATTATTAAGTAACTGGGAAAATGTATGTGAAGCACTCCTGGATAAATTTCCGGCAAAACCAATAAGCAAAGGCAATCACGGGGCTATAAAAGAGCCATGGTATACAACACAGCTGAGAATCAAAAAAAGAAATATTGCCAAAGAGGTAAGACAAAAAGCGCAAGCAACTAAAATGGGGAAAAAAACAGTGGGAGGATTCAAAAAATGAGAAAAGACTATAAGGTGGAATGTAGAGTGGAAAAAAGGAAATACAGAGAAAATTTATGGGAAGATCTGCTGTGGGCAAGTAAATTACCAAACAGTAAAGAATTTTGGGGCACAATCAATAAATTAATGAAAGGATTTGGAAAGCAAAACAATATCGGATTAAGTGAAAACACCTGGTTAGAATACATTGAGAATTTGTACAACCCCGAACTAGGAATAGAAGAGGCGGATGCAGTAAGGTCACTGAATGTGAAGGAAAAAGAAATGCACCCCAAGACAACCAGTACAATTATCGAAAGTGAAAAAATCCAGTCTAGCTGGGAAGCAGATGATCAAACTCTGACAACCGTTAAAAGCATAAAAACATTGATAAAAAATCTGAAATCGGAAGGAGCAGCAGGCCCAAACGGGCTACCTAACGCCCTTTTCAAAAGAGACCCGGACGTTTGGGCAAAATATCTAACACCTCTTTTTAACCAGGTTTATCGAGATAAAAAGATCCCACAGTCCTGGAGCGGTAACCTGTTCCACCCAATTTATAAGAGCGGCACCAGAACAGATCCTGGGAATTGCAGGTTGATTGCCCTGATCGACGTAGAGGCCAAACTCTATGCCTCATGTATTCTGAAACATCTACAAGAGTGGACAGATGAAAATAACATCATCCCAAAATTCCAAACAGGCTTTAGACGGGGTATGGGCACTATTACTAACCTAACAGCCTTGACAATTCTTACGGATAAAGCTGAAAGGAAAAAGGGAGTATTAGTGGCTTGCTTCATCGATCTAAAAGCGGCATTCGATAGAGTGCCGCGGGACCGTTTGTGGAAGAAACTTAAAGCGTGGGGATTGCCACAGTCACTGATAAATGCAATACAATCGCTATACAGTGAAACATGGGCCACTGTTAAACTTGGGACGGACAAAGAGTCTCTTCAAAAATAAATATAACAAACGGACTAAAACAGGGCTGCGTCCTTTCGCCATGCTTATTCAATTTATACTTAGCAGACTTGAACAGTCATTTAGAACAGATAAATGGACACCCTCCGATTTTGGCAAAGGAGCCGGTTCAATACTTACAGTACGCAGACGATATTGTCCTTGTAAGTCAAACTCTGATAGGGCTGCAAAGGACAATAAACAAACTTATAGACTACCTGGATGCTCAAGGTTTAGAATTGAATAAATCAAAAACCAAGGTGGTAAGACTAGCGGGCCCAAGACAAGGAAACTATAAATGGTATGCAAAGAACTGTCAAATAGAGGAAACAAGAGTATATAAATACTTGGGCATCAAAATGACAAGAAATCTGTCAACGGTGGAGCAGAAAAAGGAGATCACAGCAAAAGCCCAATCCTTAATATTTGCCTACAAGCAATTATCGAAGAAACTGGAAAGCCCTTCACACGGGCATCTCCTAAAAATCATGGCAGCCCAATTGCTACCAACCTTGTCCTAGGGTCTGGAAACCTGGCTTGGCCAACAATGTAACATCTTAAACAAACTACAAACCAAGGTTTATAAAACGGTATTTAACCTCTTTAAAGGTTCATCGCCTGCACAAATCCGTTTGAACCAGGAATTCCAAAGGAAGGCAACCATGGTAAATCTCTGCTGGAAACTCAGAGCAGCAGAGTTGGGTACTTTAAACAACTTATGCTGGTTGGAAATAAAACAACAAATGGAGCAAAGAACCCCAAATACGTGGGGGCCCCAACTGCGGCTAGCACTGGATGCATTAGAGATAAATGGGCTTTGGAACAGCAAGATGGAAAAGTCCACATTTAAAAAAGCATGCAATAACAAAGCAAAAGCATTATCCTTCGTGGAGGACAAAAGGGGATTGCTTAGACGCCGCCACGCATGGGTCATAATAAATTCTTACACACGGCTAAGCCCACAACCCTATCTAGCAGCTCATTTCCGATTGTCTTTAAAAAGGAGATTCATGGCATACAGATTCGGAGATCTTAGTGCATTAGACTTGGCGCCAACTTGGAAAAACAAGCATCAAACAAAGGCATGTCGTTTATGTGGCTATCACACTGAAACTCTGAGCCACTTGCTGTGTTTCTGTGAAACTGTGAAATTAGAAAGAAGGAAGTTGCTGAGAACAGTTTTTAATGATTTAAATATCCGTACCTGCAGACAGGCGGCGACAAGTTGGCTGGGTGCCACATCAAACATCTTAATATGCCGGGGGATAAAATTTATGATAGTGGTAGAAAGCTTACTTATAAATGGGGGCTAAGATTGAAGGTTTGGTGCCACAAAGGAATTAAGTGGAATTTTAAGAACTGAAAAAGTTTTTTAAATGAAATGTGTTTTATATGCTTTATGGTTTGTAAAAACCAAATAAAGTTATTTTTGACTGACTGACAGTGTAGTACACAACAAGCATTGAAGATAGACTGCCAAAGACTGCCAAAGTGTTTATACCCCTATAAGTGGTGCTAAACATGTTTTAAGTACAAATGTAGTGTATTAAAATTCATTACATGCTTGTGTTAGATTTCTACAAAATGTGTGTGAGGCCAACATTGATCCATTTACTTGCAGTTACAATACTTTGCTTCATCTCTTGTATCTAAACAAGTCAACGCCCATCAAAAGCAGAGACACTGGAAAGCAATTGCTCGGAGAGTGCGGCTCTGTGGGTCTATTGCGGCAGAGCATCCACTGCAGGAAGAGGTGGGAGGACCTGAGATGCTGGACCCGGAAGGCCACAGAGACCCAGCTGAAGAAGTCCTTGCAACATGGTAGGGGAGCGCGTCAGACCCTACCTCCCCAAATGGCCTTTATCCTGGCGGTGGCCTACCCAGAGCTTGATGGGCAGTTGAGGGCCCAACAGCAGCTAGGTGGTGGTAAGTATTGTGCAGAGTCTGACATTATGCATTAATATTTTCCTCCTGTTACAAGCAGCAGCTTCCCCATCAACGTTGTAGGTGACTCACGTGCTAAAGATTATCTGTGTTGCATGTGTAGGCCTTGACGTAGGTGAATGATGCTTGGGCAAGACTTATGTCTCGAAGTCCAGATCCAAAGGTTATTCAAGACACATGTCAATCTTCAGAGTCGTACTGACACATGACTGAGTGTTGTGACATTTCACATACACATGTTTGATGTGTGTGACAGCTGTCCCACACAGACCATGTGTCTTCTTTGTGTCAGGATTGATGCTTCCCCAATACTGTGTTTCTTCTCCTTGGGATCTCTTACATGTGACAGGGCAAACAGCGCACATTGTGATGCACAGTATAAGCTATAATTGGCCTTGCTAAATGGGGTGTGTATAGCATTGTGAGATGGCTAACAACACTGGTGCCATCTGTATCAATGCCTACATGATGGCATGTGTAGTTTATTTTTCTTGTGCTATCATCTGCACTGGGGTAAGATCCATGATGTAAGGGTCTACATAGGTTAAGGATGAGAGACCTCCACATGTGTAAGTGTTGGCCAATGTGTAAAGGACCATGTTTATTCATGTTGGGTATGCAGGAGAAGTATACAAACAGATAGAAGTGTGTAGACATGGGAGGGTTTATCTGACATACGTAGAGACATTGATCTCTCTTATTAATCATGTCCAAATGTTGAGGATATGTATTTCATGGTATGTCCACTTACAGTTTTGTCTCACAAACAGTTCCTCAATAGCATTGATGTGGGAGTGTGAAGAATATGGACTACACATGCCCACTGTTGAATGTGCATTCACTAACATGCATCAGGGAGTGACACGAAGATTCGTCTTTTTCCTTCTTTTGTGTTCACACACTGTGATACATTGGCATTTGTGTGTGAAAAACATTTTGAGTAGTTTCATGTACCTTTCCTATTGGACTCATGTGACACCTAAAATTCATGGACTGGAGCTTACCTGAACCCCTTAATCCTTTCACTGTTCAATTGAGTTGTGAACATACAATCTGAGGATGGTGTTCCCACCAGGACCAATGTAGAGTAGGGATGTGCCTAGGCGTAGGTGGGGTCTGGTACCATGGATATTTGAGCAGCTGATGACAGTAAACCTAGGGCCACCTTGCCTCCACACAAGTTCTAGCAGACCTTGTCAGTGGAGTGATCTGTGCCCATTTGATGATGATATTGTTGTGATATGTTCATTCATTGTCTTTATTCAGATGTCTGACACCTACTTCATCTGTCTTTTAAGCATCAACCGAGGCAAGCAGATAAGACCGTGCCTATGATGTTGGGGATGCAGCAGACCACAGAACCTCCGGTCAAGAGACTGTGGCCCACAGGGTGAGGAGCGTGCCCTGGATAATGCAGGTTCAAGAACGTAATATTCAGAATCGGCCTCCAGTGGAAGTTCCGTTGTGGTAGTGGCTGACCCCACAGGACCAATGTCCGCACCATCCTTGTCTGCCACCCCACGTTCCAGCTCCACCATTCGTGTTGCTTCCCATCAATTCGTCCAGCTGCGCTTCCGTATGGAGCACAAGGTGTCCTTTGCCCCAGGCACCTCATCCCCTGCCTCTGTGGCCCCAGCTGCCCTGAGTGAGGAAGCTATTGATCTCCTGAAACAGATCTCTGTTGGTCAGGTTGCACTGCTGAATGTCATTCAGGAGCAGTCCAGCCAGCTGGGTCAGATGCTGGAGTACTTAGAAGGCATTTGCAGTAGTATGTCTGGCCTACAGAGATTGTTTCAGGCTCTGGCCTCCTCACTGACGGATGCCTTCCACACACCCTAACCTTCCACCTCACCTCCTGTCTCTTTCTTATCCCAAATCCCTTTACCCACACTTGTACCCAGGAAACACAAATATCAGCACTCACCCACACCAACATCCACATGCAGCACCCCCCCAAACGCAGCAAGAAGTCCAGGCATGCACCCACTGAACAGAGCGTCACAAGCCCCACCACTCACATACACACAGGGCCCGCACCAAAAGACACAGCCCAGACACAACAGACATCAGACCCACACACACCAGCACCAACAACAGGTACACCCATGAAAGACACTGACTCTCCCTCTACCTCCCAAAGCACGCACCTTGGCATAACACCTCCCCAGGCTACCATGGAAATCCCTCAGTTTTACCTTGGCCTTCCCTCTGCCCCAGCCGCTGCCCCCCTCCACCACAGTCGACTCAATTCCTCCCAATACCCATCCCAGCCCTCTCTGGTTGTATATTTGAGGTACCTGGCCCGCCCACCAGATGCCTCTACCTTGGGAGGTTCCCCTGACAGTGTCATGTTGGGCAAGTGGAGTGGTACTGCATTGTGCTGGGCAACATGCAACATTTGGACTGGCCACTGGCCTTCATTATTATCTGTTTAAATAAAAATGTATACATTTTGATGAACCATTAGCCCTGCCATTACCTTTAATGCTATTGGCTGTTATGGCTCCTTAAGTACGCACGACTAAAGTTGTGCAAGTTTCACACAAAATGGTGATCCATTTGAAGTGGTGAGTATGATCTGACCTTTTCACCTATTCTGGAGTTACAGTGTAAGAGGGGGCATCCTCGTTGAATGGATATGTGTGATGAAAACCAATGGGGTGGCATTCCATTGTGTGATTTTCCATTTGGTAAGTAGTTAAGCTTGGCCACTGTCAATGTCATTTAGCGTGCTGTTCTCCCTGTGATGTAGGTTAGGTATGTGTTTGGTGTGCTGAAGTAAAATATTGTGTATCCACACATGGAGGGTGTCAATTTGTGTTACCTTTATGTGTTTCTGCATGGACATGTGTCCATTTTGCAGACTGTACCCTTGAATAAGCATGGGCGGATTTTGCGGATCCACGATTCACGAATTTGCGGATTCACGGATCGTGGATCCGCAAAATCCGCGGATTTAGCGGATCTGCGGATTTGGGGGCGGGGCTTCCTCGAGTGTGTGGGCGGGGCCAAACGGACGGGGCTTCCATGCGAGCGCACATGCCTCTTGTGTGTATTAAAGGTCAGAGATCGATCAGAGCAGCAGATTAAGAGACAGAAGCCCCCTGGTCACAGGAACAGCACGGGGGTTGCGCTCGTGAAAGTCAAAGATGCAAATGCATCTGGCCAGCATCATAGCGGATTTTCGATGGTATAAATATTTGTGAAGAAGGCACATCTGCCCAGCCTCCCAACGCTCACAAATTTTTTTGGGCTGATGAATGAGTCACTGCATTTGCACTTCAACTAGTTCCAGCGACCAAGTGTGTGTTACTATGCAATCGCGCCGAAGTGCGCAGGGGTCCCTGGAGTGAAATGGCCATCATAGTGGGTAAATGGCGGGAAGACGGTGCACACCTCGAGTGTGTGGGCGGGGCCAAACGGACGGGGGCGCTCACGATTATTTTTGGGCTGATGAATGAGTCACTGAATTTAAGCTTCAACTAGGGCACATGCGTTATTGATATCTGCAAGTGTTTCCTGTTGAGGTTTTTTTTTGTGCCAGGACCGTCGTGCCAGAATGAACCCTGACCTTCATATTTATTCAAGAAGAAGACACCATGTAAATAATTTACGATGGCGCCGGCAAGCTGCCAGCGCCATCCTGCAAAAGTTACTTAATTAGCTTCAACAGGAAGCTCCAACTGATAAAATAAAGCAGGCGCTCGAGCCCCTGCTTTATCTTATCTGTTAGAGCTTCCTGTCGAAGCTAATTAAGTAACCATTTGAGGATGGCGCTGGCAGCTTGCCGGCGCCATCGTAAATTATTTACATGGGGCTTGAACTTTTGACCGCAAAATCCGCTCCGATCGCGGATTGCGGATTCTCGGTAAATTCGCGAGAGTTCGCGGATCGCGGATTTACCGAAAATCCGAAAAATCCGCGATCGGAGCGGATTTTGCGCTCATGCTTACCCTTGAACTACTTCCTATAGATGTGTTTCTGATGCTGTGAGTGCAGTGTTTGCTTTGATAATTTACACTTACATATTATCTACACAGGCCTGGCTCTTGGTTCTGCTATTGTTTGTCTCTGATATAGTTAAGTTGGATCACTGAAATAATATATAGGGACAGAATATCGACCATCAAAAATATCGTTGACAAAATATCGACAGTCAAAATATCGAGTTTCTATCTACAAACAGGTAAGTACAAAAATATCGAGTTAAAAATATCGTTTACAAAAATATAGTTGTAAAAAATATCGTATTTACTAAAAACAGTGTTAAATTAAATTAATATTAATAATTAATTACTAAAATATACTTAAAATTACTTAAATTAACTTATAATAATTAAATAATTAATGAAAGTTAAATAAATATTTTTTATTTCATAATTATTAAAACATATATATATAGTAACAAAATATAATAAAATAATACCCAAAAACTGAAAACTGACCCTGAACCCTAAAAATACCCCTTTACCCAAAAACCCAAAACTGACCCTGAACCCTAAAAATACCCCTTTACCCAAAAACTGAAAACTGACCCTAAACCCTAAAAATACCCATTTACCCAAAAACTGAAAACTGACCCTGAACCCTAAAAATACCCCTTTAACCAAAAACTGAAAACTGACCCTGAACCCTAAAAATACCCCTTTACCCAAAAACTGAAAACTGACCCTGAACCCTAAAAATACCCCTTTACCCAAAAACCCCAAACTGACCCTGAACCCTAAAAATACCTCTTTACCCAAAAACCCAAAACTGACCCTGAACCCTAAAAATAAAAACGAATTTTTTTACTATCTATATTATATACTTACATATTTTCACTTTCTATATTATTTACAGTCGATATTACTTCACTTACCTTAAAAACGATATTGTGGCTGTCTATATTCTGTCCTGTCGATATTTTGTCCAAACGATATTTTTGACTCGATATTCTGTCCAAACGATATTTTGGAGTCGATATTATGTCGGTGCACCAGTTAAGTTCTAAGGTTCAGTGCTCAATCAAATTGTGGCCCACTGTCCCAGGCTTTGAGGTTTGCCCCTATAGAAGCATAGTTATCCTGCAGTGTGGCCTTAGAAAGTTTCTCCCACTGCTTCTATGTCATCCCATTGACTGACATTGCCAGTTGATGTGGGATATGTGTGAGAGTCGACTACAGAGTTGTAGCTGAGAAGGTGTGTTTTACTCTAACCACACATCCATAATGATGTTTCTTTGACCTTATACTGGGGGCAGGGGTGTGTGCATTGTGATGGTGTCATATTCACTAAGGCATCATGGTCAGAGTTAGACTCCTAAGGTCTCTTGGTAGTTGTAGTCAGTTCAATGTCTCTTTAACACACCTTGAGAAATGGTGAGTTGCTCAACTAGTGAAGATCAGTGGTGACTTGGCAGAGAAGTGAGATGGTATAGAGTTATGTGTTACAGACATTGATAGGTGTGACATTGTGGAGGAGATGGTGTTGTGGAACAGATTTTAATTTACACATCACTCTAACTTAAAATAAAATGTTGACATATGTCCATTTGTGAATGGTAAGCCTGTGCAGTACAAATGTTTGGGCATGGGAGGGCATCCTACAACTTCGTTTATGACGATCGCTATGAAACAATGCCAGCCAGGGTCCCTGTATACGTGTGAAATACCCTGCCTCCCTTGCCTGGTCCACGGCGGGGCATTGTTTTGCATAGGAATTTATGGCAACAGGTAGTAGTGTGACTTACAGCTGATTTTGTCCACGACGGTGTCTGTTTTGGATGTGATCAAGCTTGTACAGCACCGGCAGTTCGGGTAGGATCCACTCCATAGCAGCATACAACATGTGGAGGTGAGTTTCAGACTTATATCCCTCCTTTTCCGCCGTCTCAGTAATAGTGGTTGGACCACCACCATCACGCCGGATGTGATGCAACTCGTAATTGGGCAGGCAGTCTCACTGGTATTCTGAGCCTCCCACAGCCTTATTGGTCTACTGTGTGCCTCGCTGGGAGTGGGGTGCCAGTGCCAGTGGTGGCCTTCAGGAAGGCAACCTGCCCAACTCTTAATAGGGCGGTCAGACCGCCAAACTCACCTCAGTCGTACCGCCAGCACAGCAGTCCACGGAACTCCAAACTAGTAATCAGCCCCATTGTTCTTACAACTCTACTTGTATTCAGTAATCACATATTTTTCACTCCTCACGAGCACATCGCAGTTACACACTTTTTGGGAGGAACACTACCCTTGTTATGTATTGATGTAAAATACAGACTGTAGTGATTTAGCAATCATTAGATTAAGCATTAGCAGAAGACATTCGCTTTCTTGATCTATCTTGCCAGCTTTACGGAATCCATTTTGTCTTTCTATCGGCCATTTTGAATGCCATGTGCTCTGTCCTACCTTCCTGTCAACTGCTCCTGAAATCTGCCTAGAGATAAAATATGTTTAGCCTCCCTCAGTTTGCACATGCTCAGTAGAGCATGCAGCTGTCTCTAACTTGTAACTGTTAAGATGTATCCACCAAAATTAGCCGATTGTCAGACCTTCCCACTTGTTGCTAGCACACTCTCTGTATGACCTTATATATACCTGAAACCATTAGAAATGAGAGAAAAAGAGAATAAAGAAATTAAAGAAAGGGAAGATAGGGAGCGTCAGTTACAGGTAAATGGCCAATACACTATCCGTAGCCTTCTTTATTAAGTATGGGCGAAATTTGCAAATTCGTGTTCCGCAAATTCGCGCGAAATCGAATTCGCAATCCGCAAAATCCGCGAATTAGTGCGAATTTGCGGATTTTTGTTTTTTTGCGTGTTCGCGGGTTTTTTTGCGTGTTTGCGGGGCTTTTTGCGTGTTCGCGGCGCGCTTGCATGGCGAAGTTACCCATGCGATTGTGTATGGGCACAGCACCCTCTGGTTAACCACTGCCACACTCTGGTTCATCACTGCCACCCGCAGGTTCACCACTGCCACCCTCTGGTTCACCCCTGCCACCCTCTGGTTCACCCCTGCCACCCTCTGGTTCACCACTGCCACCCTCTGGTTCAGCACTGCCACACTCTGATTCACCCCTGCCACCCCCTGGTTCAGCACTGTCACCCTCTGGTTCACCATTGCCACCCTCTGGTTCACGACTGCCACCCTCTGGTTCATCACAGCACCTCTGGTTCACCACTGCCACCCTCTGGTTAACCACTGTCACCCTCTGGTTCAGCACTGCCACCCTCTGGTTAACCACTGTGACCCTCTGGTTCACCCCTGCCACCCTCTGGCTCACCACTGCCACCCTCTGGTTCATCCCAGCACCCTCTGGTTCACCCCTGCCACCCTCTGGTTCAGCACTGTCACCCTCTGGTTCACCACTGCCACCCTCTGGTTCACGACTGCCACCCTCTGGTTCATCACAGCACCTCTGGTTCACCACTGCCACCCTCTGGTTAACCACTGTGACCCTCTGGTTCAGCACTGCCACCCTCTGGTTCACCACTGCCACTCTCTGGTTCACCACTGCCACCCTCCGGTTCACCCATGCCACCCTCTGGTTCACCACTTCCACCCTCTGGTTCACCCCTGCCACCATCTGGTTCATCACTGCCACCCTCTGGTTCACCCCTGCCACCCTCTGGTTCACCCCTGCCACCCTCTGGTTCACCCCTGCCACCCTCCGGTTCAGCACTGCCACCCTCTGGTTCAGCACTGTCACCATTTGGTTCACCCCTGCCACCCTCTGGCGCCATGGTGCTTGGTATTAACAACGTGACGCATTTGAGAGATGCGTCACATTGTAAAGCCCTGCGCCATCAGGAGGCGTTCCGGCGCAGGGGAGGGCGTTCCTAAAAGTGGCTGAGTGAAATCTACAAGATTTCACTCAGTCACTTTTAGGCCAATGCTGCGTCAAAACCCTGTGCCTGCTTGAAGCAGGCGCAAGGCTTGATGCAGCATTGGGGAGATAGGGCCCCCCAGAGCATTGCTGGAGCTGCTTCGCAAGCGCGACGCAGCTCCAGCAATGCGCTGCTTTTACGGCACAGATGTGTGACGCATCTGTGCCGTTTTTGCCACATGGTGCGCCGCATTGTAAATGTGGCGCACCCTGGGTGGCGGAGCTGCGGTGCACAATAACTGGCACATCCCTGGGGATGCGCCAGTTATTGTAAATCTGCCCCTATACATTTAGCCAACGAGGGAGCACTTACTGATTAGACAGTAGAAAGTACTCCAGTTGAGTAGAGGTATTGCACAAAAAGGTGGCATCTTCGTGGACAAACACACAGGGCGGCATTCATTCTGCCCCCTGTTAGACTCATTTTTTGTGCCCTTCTGCCCCCTGTTAGACTCGTTTTTCCCTTGTTTTTCTGCCCTTCTGCCCTCTGTTAGACTCGTTTTTCCCTTGTTTTTCTGCCATTCTGCCCCCTGTTAGACTCGTTTTTTGTGCCCTTGTGCCCTCTGTTAGACTCATTTTCCCTTGTTTTTCTGCCCTTCTGCCCTCTGTTAGACTCGTTTTTTGTGCCCTTCTGCCCTCTGTTATTCCCTTGTTTTTGTGCCCTCTGCCCTCTTTTAGACTCCTTTTTGTGCCCTACTGCCCTCTGTTAGACTCGTTTTTGTGCCTTTCTGCCGCGTTAGACTCGTTTTTTGTGCCCTCTGTTAGACTCGTTTTTCCCTTGTTTTTCTGCCCTTCTGTCCTCTGTTAGACTGGTTTTTTGTGCCCTTCTGCCCTCTGTTAGACTCCTTTTTCCCTTGTTTTTCTGCCCTTCTGCCCTTTGTTAGACTGCTTTTTGTGCCGTTCTGCCCTCTGCATCACCACATCATCACTCAGCGCTACCACAGCATCACTCAGCACCACCACAGCACCACTCAGCACCACCATAGCATCACTCAGCACCACCACAGCATCACTCAGCACCACCACAGCACCACTCAGTGCCACCACAGCATCACTCAGCACCACCACAGCATCACTCAGCACTACCACATTATCACTCAGCACCACCACAGCATCACTCAGCACCACCACAGCACCACTCAGCATCACCACAGCACCACTCAGCACCACCACAGCACCACTCAGCGCCACCCCAGCATCAATCTGCGCAACCATTCAACAACAACTGGTTCAAATATGTTCTCTCAATGTTTCAAACGTTATTACAAATGTCACAAAAAGATGTTAATATTTCACTTCTGTTCTTGGATTTCCATCACAATAAAATACACTGAACATAATCTTCACAAAAGTTATTTACAAACGTTTAAGCTATTGCCATTATAAATTAAAATCACTTTTATGTAAGTATTAATTATAAAAAAAAATTAAAAGCCATTTTAATTTGTAATATCAATACAGCTAAGTCACGTAAATACAAAACATGTTGCATTACAAATGCTATAGGCGTCACATATGCGAAAGTTATAACTATTGGCAATGTAAATGACAAAGCTATTAATTTAGCTATTTTCAAAACCAACACATAAATAAAAAAAATTGTCATTTACAAGACCAATAGCTCAAACTTTCCTAATGCGAGACCTATTGCATTGCAAATGCTTGTTTTTATATCTGTCAGTGCTTCCTGTTGAGGTTTAATTTCCATGACAGGCGCCTCATTACCTACTTGTAACTATTCTCTGACCCTGCTTCAAGGGTCAGAGCAGGGTCAGAGAATTGTTGCAAGTATGCAACGAGGCGCCAGGAAGCACTTACAGGCTTACAGAAGCAGGTGCCCTAGTTGAAGTTAAAATTTTTGTAACCCTTTTGTAAAAGGTTACAAAAAATTTGCTTCAACTTTTGCACCTGCTGCTGTAACCCTGTAAGTGCTTGGCTGAAATGTCGTCCCCGCTGATTTGCGGGTTTTACCGCGATTTTGCGAGATTCGCAGATCGGGAAATCGCGGAAAATTCGGAAATTTCGCGAGCGAAACCAATTTTTAGCCCATGCTTATTCTTTATCCTATTCCTAATAAACCCTAAGATGATTCTCTCTTATTAGATCGTTGTCCAACTCCGTGCTTTCCCCTCTGCTCCTGATGAGTCAGATGAGGCATCTCCTAAGGATCAGGATAAAGCCCGAGATACTCGCTCAATGCTGAGTGTCGAACGTTCCTCTCAGATTAGATCTGAGGCGTGCAGAGCCGATCGTAGTACTAATGTTGCTTCCGAAATTATGGATACTATTCGAAATTGGACAGAAAGGGAGCAATAATATTTTACCGAGATATTTGCTGGAGAGGTTCTTGAGAGATTTAGGAAACATTCGATAGAAATGGAGCCAGATGATATAGCAGTGGCTTGTAAGCAATTACGTGAAGGTTCTTTTGTTTTTTCCCAGGTGCCTGACACAATCAGATGCTTGGTTAAACTATGCGATGAAGTAGTTTGTTTGCGGGAGGAGAAAAAGGCAGCAGACGCAGCTGCACAAACATCTCGAATCAGCATGGCACGAGCTCCGACGTTCGAAACAGATAAGAATGTTGTACAAATGAAACCTATTCGGGAAGCCGCGCCTTTATATGTTCCTTCTAAAGGAGCAGGCACAAATGATGATAAGACTTCGGCTGATGCAAAAGGGTATTTTATGTATAATTGGGTTTACTCTCCGTGGAGTAGAGCAGATGTCATGGCTCTTAAAAATGCATTGCTCGATCCATGAAAGAATCCGACAGCCTTTTATGAAGAAATTGAGGGTGCCATTAGTTATTGTACTATGACTTTGTCCGATATTGATTTGTTCTTTGGAATAATATTACCGCCTGATATGTGGAGAACTGTGCGTAAAATTAATGATCGTGCAGTATTTGGGGCACTGTGGGCAGATATAGAACAATCAGATAAAGATAGAGAACCTGCACAAAAATCATGTCAGCAAATTTTAGACCTTCCAGCAGCTATCTTGGTTAAATTAAAGACGATTAGTCCCCCTAAAAAGATAGATTGGACTATGCTAGCATCTGGCAAGCAAAAGATAGATGAATCAGTTTCAGACTTTTTCACACGTTTTGAAGAAGCATTTCATGATTTTAGTGGTCAGTCTATGACAGATGACACGGGTAGGCATCTGTTTGCCGATAAATATGTCACAAACCTGTTGCCAGAAATAGCTAGTTGCCTAAAGACCAGCGAAAGTTCATGGACTACCTCCTCTCCGGTTTCTCTCCTCACTATGGCTCAGTATTATGAACAGCAAGAATCAGATGGAAAAAGTAAGGAGGATAAAATATCTAAAGAATTGATAACAAAGGTTACAATGGCTCAAGCTTATGGCCCACCTTCTAGAGGTAATAATAGAGGTGGATGTGGATCTTACGGTCCATCTCTCCCTTACAATCCTCGTGCGGATTTGTCTGTTGATCAATGCGCATATTGCAAGCAATTTGGTCATTGGATTTCTAATTGTCCGGTGCTACGTGCCCAGCAGGGTTCACGTGGTCGGGGACAAATGAGAAATTGTTCAGGATATTCAGGGCCTAGAGGAAACACAAATGATTGTGCTAGGTTTGATGCTAATACACGTGGACAAGAGGGAGCTAATACTTTTGATAAATGGAATCAATACCAAATGTCTGACTATGAGCCGTCTACTTTACAAGACTCTGCTTATGCATAGGATTGGCTATGATGGGGTGAGGAATCAGTTGAAGTTCCAGTAGATCAGAAGAGTCCTTATGTTACAGCACATGTTTTGGGTACTACTGATCAGTTTCTGGTTGATATAGGAGCTACTCGTAGCGCCTTGTCTAACCATTTGATTCCTAGGGCTCCCCTGTCTGGCTTAACTATTACATCAATAGATTTCGATGGAACATCCTCCCTTAGCCCATTGTCACAACCACTTGTACTCCATGTGGATACATTTACTGCTCCATGTCCATTTTTGCTTTCTCCGAATACACCAGATAATATTGTGGGTCTTGACATGCTTAAATATTTTAGGGCCACGATACGATGTTCTCCGGAAGGAGTACGGGTTATTTTAAATGACAACCACCCCATGACTGAGAGATTCTGTATTGTTAAAGAGGATATTGCACTAGCTTCACTACTTAACACTCTGTGGGCTACTTCAGACACTGACGTAGGGCAAATGATTATTCCACCAGTACATATTAGTGTCAAGGAGGGTGGTATACTGCAGAGAATGCCTCCGTATAAAATCTCTCGAGAAGGAGAAGAAGAACTTACACGTATTGTAAAGGACCTGATTGAAGTGGGGGTGGTGGAAGAAGTTCCTTACAATGTTTGCAATAGTCCGATTCTTCCCATTTTTAAAAAAGTTGCTGACACTAAGATCTATAGATTTATCATAGATTTGCGAGAGGTCAATAAAATTGTAATACCACAGTATCCTGTAGTATCTGACATAACGACATTGCTTACATTGGTTCCTCCAACTGCAACTACATTTTCTCTAGTGGATCTAAAGAATGCTTTCTTTTCGATTCCTATTCATCCTGACAGCTGATATTTGTTCGGCTTCAATTTGAATAATAAATCATACAGATTTTGTAGAGTTCTTCAAGGGTACACTGAGAGTCCGAGTATCTATAGTCAAGCCTTGAAAAGACAACTTGATTCTTTTGTTTTGTCTGAAGGAGTGGCTCTTATTCAATATGTCGATGACATCTTGTTGGCAGCTGATAAACCTGAGCAGTGTGAAAAATGTACTTTGTCCTTACTTTCTTTTCTTGCAACACATCACCATAAAGTATCATGAAAGAAATTGCAATATTGTAGACCGAAGGTAACCTATATAGGTCATCTTCTGTCTAAGGAGGGACGTGCATTGACACCAGATCGCATTCAAGCAATTTTAGACACTCCAGTACCTTCCACACAGAAAGATGTTCGTGCATTCATTGGGTTAACTTCATTTTGTAGGCAATGGATATTGGGTTTTTCCCACACTGTCAAGCCGCTGTTAGCACTTTTAACTAAAGACACTCTAATTCCTCTCCCTTGAACAGATGAATGTCAAAATGCTTTTCGTCAGTTGAAACAAGCTCTTTGTTCTGCCACAGTGTTAGGTACCCCAGATTATATAAAGCCCATTACACTCTATGTACACGAGAAAGATGGATGTGCATTATCAATTTTAGTGTAGACACACGGTGACAAGCAGCGTCCCTGTGCATATTTTTCTGCAGTTCATGATCCTGTTGCTCGTGCACTGCCTGGATTTTTCCGTTCAGTCGCAGCGACAGCCGTGTCTATACGCCAGAGTGAAGGGATAGTTTTGTCACACAAATTAATGGTGCTAGTACCCCATGCAGTAGATGCCCTTTTGAATCAGACTAAAACTCAGCATTTAACTAGTGCTCGCCTGACAGGATACGAACTGACACTGTTAGCACCTCACATTACACTGAAGAGATGTGCTACACTAAACCCAGTCACTTTGTTGCCATATCCTGCGACTCAGTCTCAGTTAAAGGAGCCTCACGATTGTATATTCCTTACTGAGGAACAGACAAAGGGTCGCATCGACTTGCAAGATACGCCCCTTCCTGATGTCGATGGGGAGCTGTGGGTTGATGGGTCTTGTTTGAAGTTACCAGATGGCACGACCTCAGCCGCGTATGCAATTATGACACTTGAGACAGTAGTGGAAACAGCTCGCATACCACAGAAGTCGGCTCAAGCAGCTGAACTAATAGCTTTGACACGAGCATGTGAGCTTAGCACTGACTTATGTGTGAATATTTACACAGATAGCCGCTATGCTTTTGGAGTGGTTCATGATTTTGGCCTACTCTGGAAGGAAAGAGGCTTTCTTACATCCCATGGTATGCAGATAATCCACGGAGAATTAGTGCATAATCTTTTGACTGCACTTACATATCCGAAGAAAGTTGCCATTATGAAGTGTAGCGCACACAAGAAAATCACTGACAAAATCGGACAAGGGAATGCCTCTGCAGATCATGTGGCACGCGAAACTGCGATACAGCGAAGCACGACACCTATGTATGTAGTAAAATCACAAGCTCAGCGTTGGCATGATGCTAGAGAAGAAGTATTGAATATACAGAGATCTGTTTGACTTCTATTCATTAACAGGTTCGAGAAGCTCTCCCTGATAGATCTACAGGTGAGGGCCAAGATCTCTGTCCTGGTGACCATGTTATGGTGAAGGTGTTTGACAGATCGAACAGCTTGGAGCTGAGGTGGCGAGGTCCGGAGCAGGTGCTGTTAGCTACAAGGACAGCAGTTCGAGTGACGAACAAAAAGAACTGGCTCCATACCACGCATTGCAAACGCGTATCGCCCGCCTTTGTGGAACCTGCAGTTCTGATCGACCATCGAGAGATTCTAGTCACGGAAAAGGGTCAAGCTATCTCATCTGACGAGTCTACAGAAGTCTTCCCGAACCACACGACTCCTGGAACAGCGTGCTACAACTTGAGACCGAGGAAAAAATCTGCAGTTTTGAAGGAGACTGGTTGAGCTACCGCCCTGGGTTTGCGAAACGGAGAGCCAATGAGGCAAGGGGGGCGATCAGCCTTGCATTAGTGTAGTGACACCCGTCTTGGCCCGTGGTGAAGATATCAGCGGCTACCCAAAAGGGATAAGAGCTCCAACAAATTTTGTTTAGGTTCTTGAAAAGATTGAGCATCGTTCCTAATTGAAAATGAATAAGAAAATAATTTATGCTGTAGGGTTTGTTGTTGCCTTGGTGGTTTTGGCAATAACCACGTGGGTTCTTGAAATAATGATTCCTGCTCAACAGCTTTTTGTTGCAACTACTCCAGTTCCACTGGAGCATCTTTACTACACTCTTCCCTATCATGAGCAGAAACATCGACAGTCCTATCTGAATAACACATTCATTCAGATGTTGCATCACACTCATAATGCGACAAACACTACCAATTGTTGGGTGTGTGGGATGATACCTGCACACCAAAAGAAAGGAGGAACGCCTTTTATTCCTTTACCGTTTTCCCATAAATGGTTCATGCCAAGCTTGGTATACTCTTTTGTTTGCTTATGGAAAACCTTCAATAGGTGGAATTTTTTTGACTGAATAGAGAATGTCATCAAGATAAAGATGGATATCCTCAAGCCAAAGGGACTAAATGGGAATGGGATGAATACCAACTGGACAATGTTTCAACCCCATATATCTTTGCAAATGTGAGGGCAATTAAGAACAATGGACTTTTTGTGATATCTGTAACGAGAGCAAAAGCAGATTTGTGTATTAGTAGTGTTGGAAGAATTCCCGTAGGCCGAAGCAAATGTATTATTGTATTAAACATTGAGGGGGTTCATAATAGTACTTTCATATCATCACATAATACTTACTTCGTTTGTGGTAATAAGGGGTATTGCCAATTACCTGCGGGATGGTCAGGGGTATGCTATATATCATTTCTATTACCCCCTGTGTTTTTAGCACCTCCATTGTATCACCTTGACCTGAAACTGTATAATGATATTACAAAGAATTGATATAAACGGACAATAAGTTCTGATGAGATTGATCAGACGGACACTGCCCTGCAACAATATGTTGATTTTAATTTAGGCTTGTTTTTCTTTGTGGGTGCTGCATTAAATAGTAGAAAAATAAGAAGATGGGCTTGTGTAGTGGAAGCTGTCACAAATCAGACAGCTATGGTACTAGGGAATATTACAGAAGAACTGCAAATCGCAAGGATCGTAGCACTCAAAAATCGAATGGTGCTTGATGTGATTTTGGCTGATCGTGGAGGTGCATGCCGCATCATCGGAAGCAGCTGCTGTGTTTATATCCCAGACCACTCGCCTTCAGTTTATGACGCAATATCCAAACTACATAAGATTGCAGCTGACATTCATCCAGAGACTGGTACATGAACATTTTCAAGCTGGATATGGACACTCTTTACTACTTGGGGCTGAAAAATACTGACTTTCTTATGTATACTGCTGGGGATACTATTTACATGCTGTGCTTGTATACAATGTGGTCCCATGATTTGCTCTATGTGATTTACTGCTGGAACACCTTTTAGAAGAAATGCTACAAAAGAACAGCGACTATTAGGTGCAGAGATTTCTAATATGATGAATATTAATGTACAGGATGCAGATCCAGATTACCCCAAACCTTCAGATGTCTTCAGCAAATGCTGAAAGGGCCATCTGTAGTGATTTATCAATCATTAGATTAAGCATTAGCAGAAGACATTCGCTTTCTTGATCTATCTTGCCAGCTTTACGGAATCCATTTTGTCTTTCTATCGGCCATTTTGAATGCCATGTGTTCTGTCCTACCTTCCTGTCAACTGCTCCTGAAATCTGCCTAGAGATAAGATATGTTTAGCCTCCCTCAGTTTGCACATGCTCAGTAGAGCATGCAGCTGTCTCTAACTTGTAACTGTTAAGATGTATCCACCAAAATTAGCCGATTGTCAGACCTTCCCACTTGTTGCTAGCACACTCTCTGTATGACCTTATATGTACCTGAAACCAATACCCTGTGCCTTGTACCGCCTTCATTTGAGCCCCTGTGTGGGTATAAAAGGACCAAGCTCCTTCTAGTCAGTGTGCTACCTCATGCTATGCCAATGGGTGTTGTGTGAATGTAGTTTATTAAACTCTGTCTTTTCTATTCCAGTTTCTGTGCAAACTTCTTGTTATTGGTCTGAGGACTCTGTGTAGAGAAGGGCGAATGCCTTGCACTAGTTAGCCTGGCTGAGGCTTGCTACTACAAGACCATTTTGTGGACCATTTCAAAATGAATGTTGAATTTACAGTAACTGTTTATGAAGACGACCCTCCTCTGGTTTCTTTCCAAATTTTCAATTCCTTCTCCAAAGAATACAATTTTGAACTATAACTAAGCTCTAAAAAAGGCCCTAAATAACAGGAGTAATAATTAAGTAGACAATGCTGATCATTTTGGTAACAAGGGAGATGCTAGGAGATTCTGCAATTCAATATTGATATTTCTCTGTGTTACTCTTAGTGCAAAGAATATATGGTTGGGCCTTCTGTGTCATACACTGATGCCAATCTGTGTATGTGAGAGAATAACATTTCAAAATGTGCGTCTGGAGAGTAGCGGTGGAAAAGACTCCTGTGCCCAAGTCTTGTAGATATGGAGAGTAGGATGAATAAGGACTAGGGGTGCTGTAGAGTTGGACCAGAAAAGAGAAATTACATAAAACTCCCTGATGAGTTAAGTTGCTGATAAGAGGCACAGATTGGAGAACGTGCCTTAAAGAGGTCATCCAGTATTGATAAAACTCACAGCTCTCTATACCCTGACATGCATCACTAGCAATCACCAATAATAGGCATTCTAGAATATTGCTTAGTTTGACGATGCCTGCCAGGGTTTTCAAATCTATTGTGACATCATTTACTGGACAACTACTTAAGATGACCAGAGCATCTATGGTATGGCAAGTAGATCAGGAGGAGGGGTATGCCGCAGTGCAAAGCAACTACAAAATTAAAAAAATAATTTGCTACTTTTGTCAGTTGACTGTAGGTTTAATATTTGAAATGACGTACATGAAAATGAAATTGAGATTTAAGAAACCAATTTTATGTGATTGTTAGAAAGAAATAAGACAAAAATAAGGGGTGAGCACGCGTAAGCAATGAAAAAGAGGAATGCAATGCAACAGAAGAAGAAAATGAAAAACATTAAGTGGTACCTCAAATCAAATTATAATACAAATAAAAATTAAAACTAGTGGGTAATTAATGAGACTGTTCATAGTGGTTTGTGGGTAAATTGAGCTATGTTTGCATCGGATGTCACTGTTTTTTTCCCTGTGAAGTGTGTTCCAGCAGAAACCTTCTATCTGGCTGTGGGGCTTGACTCTTTTTGGCTAAAGTTCTCTAAACTTTTCGCTTTTCCCTAGAACTTTTTTCTGACATGTGTTGCCAACTTAGATGCTTTGGACACTTTGCCACTGCTAAACAGTGTCAAAGTGCAAGTGCTCCCTATGTAAAGTGTAATGGTGATTGGTTGTCCATTATTGGCATGTTTGAATTACTAGTAAAGTCCCTAGTAAAGTGCACTATGTGTGCCAGGGCTAGTAATGCAAATGCTACTGGTGGGCCTGCAGCACATATTGTGCCACCCACTCAAGTAGCCTTGAAAAGGGAACACAGGCCTGGCATTGCAGGGCCTGCGCACAGTTTCCTTAACTACCATGTTGTTCAGGTAAGTGCACGTATTTACCAGACCCTGCCCTTCCCTTTTCATACACATCAGGTACCCCTATGGTAGGTCTAGGGTACCCCCTGGACAGGGTGCAGTGCATGCACCAAGGTGTGTACCGTTATGTACCATGTCCTGGCAGTGAAATAATCTCCATTTTGTTTTCACTGCTGAAAGACCGTCTTGCCCATTAGAATAGAATGGGAAGGCTGTGTAATATGTTTTCAGCCTATTTTCTCAAAGGCTTAAGATGGAAAGGTGAAGTTTAGTATGCCTGAACTCACCCTGCAATAACACATCATTTTATGAAGATGGTTTTTGCATTATGTATTTGTAAGCCACTATTTCCAAAGTGGCTGGGTTTTTGTGCTTTAAACAGTTCTGTGTTTCTCTGCCTGGTTGTGGATTGACTGGCTGCTTATGAAAGGGATAGGAGCTGGGGAATGTCTGGACCCAGAGGAGGAGGTGAGACAGCACAGGCTGACCTGCATCTGGAGTGTAGGGGGAGGAGTAGTCCTAGAGGAGTAGAGGCCTGGACTGGTGCTATAAAACAATTGTCCCATCTCCTGCTCAGTGATTGAGAATCCAGACCCCCAATAATCAAAGGAAGAAGGTGTCACTGGTAGGGGGGCACCCAGAACTGGTTTGAGCAGGGGTAAGTGCCCCCTGTAACACAAAGACTTCAAAGCCATGGAGGGTATAACTATGCACGCTGAAGCCCCTGAACTTTGGAAGATGGCTTGATCAAGATTGAACAAGACTGGAGCTACTTCATGGTTCGAGAGGAACCTTTGCCAAGGAAGAAACAACTGAATAGACTGAAGGGGAGGATGGTCCCTTATTGTGTGCTCTGGGGGCTGGTCTGCAGTTTGCTGTTTTAACCAAGGAAAGGCTGTAGGGACTTTGCTGTGTGCAGTGTCCGCCTGCTTGAAAGGACTTTGCTGTGCTGTGTCCTGAAGTAACTGATCCCCAAGGGCCCGAGGTGAGCTGCCTCCCTGTTCGGAAATACAGGAACGCAAAATTTTCCAAAGAAGACTGTCAGATACACTGTGTACGTGTGCTCTCTCTAGCCTGAGACCTTCGTAAGTTGTGCCCTGTATTCTGGGGCACCTGGAGTTCCAAACGAGACTCAGAGATGCTGTTTGCATGTGCTCTGTCTAGCCTGAGTCCTTCGAGAGGATCGTCCTCTGAACGTGTGAACCAGGAAGCCAAGTAAGTCTCAGCGATGCAGTGTGTGTGTGCTTGGTGCCGCCTGAAACTTTCGCGTGGATTGGCCCGTGATCGTGCACACCAGAAGAGCAAGTGTGTCTCAGCGACGCTGTGTGCATGTGCTGTTTGCAGCCTGAGACCCTCGCCGGAGGTGCCCTGTGATCGGGGGCACCCGAAGATAAAGTGTGTCTCAGTGACGCTGTGTGCATGGGCTTTCTACTGACCGAGACCTGCGCAAGTCGTGCCCTGTGATCGTGGGCACCAGCACCAGAAGATAAAGTGTGCCTCAGCGACGCGGAGTGCATGTGCTTTCTACCACCTGAGACCTGCGCATGGTGTACCCTGTGATCGTGGGCACCAGAAGATCATGTGTGTCTCAGGGACGCTACGTGCATGTGTTGTATGCAGCCTGAGACCCTCGTGAGGAGTTTTCTGGTTATCGAGCACCCAGAGTTCCAGTGAGTCTCATTGACTCTGAGTGCAAGTGTAGTGTGCAGCCTGGGATCTTACCTTTGCCAGGAAATTCAGAGAGATTGCCGATTTCAAATAGCTTTATTCGAGAAAACTCATAAAAGCATGACAAAACATACATAATGCACACAGAGTTCCAGAATTACATAGAGCTAAACTAAAAAACAACATGATCAGCATAATTTGATTCAAATGTACATAGTTCAAGCAAATGGAAAGGTTTCAAATTTCATTAAAATTAATCACAATAAATAAAATCATATAATCTCAGGTTAAAAGTATTAAAATCATATTACAATCAATCAACAAAGGGCCATGATTTGACGATAGATAAATACTGTGCAAAAGCAAGCAATCAACTATCCCCGTTTTGAGTTCTGCCTTAAGACCCACACCCATCCTAGATATTTAGCTACCGTTATTGAAATAAATGGGAAAGTACTGGTACATATCAGCCTTTCGGCTTCAGAACTTCTATTAGTGCCCAGTAGTTTGCACATTGGGGTTAGCCAGACACACCTTGGGGTAGCATATACAGGGCAGGTGAAAAGGAGGGGAGCAATCGTTTCCTTTTGACTGCCACAGGCCGGGCAGAGGTTAGCACTTTCGACAGACCACCTAGAGGTCAATGCTTTCAGGAGCAAAGAACCAGCTCCAAGCTGAAAATAAAGCTTCCTGTCCCCAGGCTTAGTAATGGTATCCCAATAGGATTCGAGCCTGGGCATTAGTTTTGCCCCTAAGAAAACCGCCGCCATGGATGTTGAGTCAGAGCACTCCAGTCGTGAAATGCAGCCTGTTCCCAGTACTTCTCCTTTAATAAATTCTTAGATGGGAATATGACTTCATCTGGGGTTTCCCACAGCGTTTGCATGCCTAAAGCAACCAGACTATCCCTAAGATGTTTTAGCCACTGGATCTTATGGTAGGAATCAGATTTTAAGACATACATAAACCCTGCAGCATAGGCGGAAAGCTCAGGCGTCGTCCACAACCTACGCCAATACAAGATAGGGCGTAGCTTGGCGATGACTGCAATAGCCTTCCTGCCCAAGTCATATCCCAGAATTGGTTTAGTTAGCGACTTTTTGCGCTCCAAGCTTAGTGCACCTGAAATCTGACAATGTTTGAGAGTGGTTGAATCTATATGGTGATCCCATTTGAGATCCTGACCTAAATGGACACCCAAATAAGTAAAGTCTTTAACCATTTCAAGCGGCTTCCCGTTCATGTAAAATTTCCCCTTAAAACTAGAATGCGGATTAAAAGTCATCAGTTTAGTCTTAGTCACGTTAACTTCTAGGCCTCGCGGGGTGCAGAACTCTTCAAATATTACTAAGGCGTGCTGGAGGCCACTTGGGGTTTTGGAAACAATTAGCGTATCATCCGCAAACATTAAAATCAGAATCTTAACGCTGGCTAGGGTAGGGGCATCTGTATTGACTGATAACAGGCAGTCAACAATTCCATTAATGTATAAAGAAAATAAAGTTGGGCCATGGCGCAGCCTTGCCGCACCCCACATTCAACCGGGAATTGGGCGGTGACCCTACCCTGACCCCCCCATTGAATAGTGGCATAATTAGCCTCGTGAAGCCTCATAACCATAGTCAAAATGTCTACAGAAAGACCCAATTTCTTGAGTGTAACCCATAGCTGTGCAAGGGGAACAAGATCAAAGGCAGCACGTAGGTCAATAAAATCAGCATAAAGGCTGCCTTTGCCCAGAGTCACAGTCTTCCAATGGAGAAGAATAAACCGGGAGACTTGATCGATTGTGCTGATGTATTTACGGAAGCCTGCTTGCAATGGGGATAGCACACTATTCTCCTCAGCCCAATCTAAGAGTTTATTCAGGGTCATCCTCCCAATTACTTTTTGAATTGTATCTATCAGGCTAATAGGCAGGTAGTTTCCCGGTTGAGTTCTGTCGCCCTTTTTGAACACTGGAATGATTACCGCCCCTTTCCAAGAGTCCGGGACCAGGGCTCCTTTCGCTATTGCATTTGCCAGCAACTTGATATATCTGACCCATCGTGGTTTGTCATAAAGAAAAACATCGTCGGGGACACCATCCGGGCCCGGAGCTCTACCTTCTGCCACTGCGTTAAGAGCAATTAATACTTAATCTTTACTAAAAGCATCATCTTTATAATAGATAAGACTAGGAACTTCCACTTGATTTTCTAAAGGGTTACGCGAGTACTGTGTTTAAAATAGTTCGCCCACCCATCCTGAGAGACATCATTTTCAGGTTGATCAGAGTGGCCCCCTCTGCCCCACTTAATAATATTCCAAAATAATCTGGAATTCTTGTTACCACTTGCTACCCTAAGCTCCTGCCAACGGAGCTCATCCCATAAGGTCTTAGCTTTGGAGATAGCTTTTTTGTACTCCTGCCTTCCTTGGCAAACAGCTGATAGATTGCCAGCCCTTATAGCGTTACCCAAGGAGATTCTAGCTCTCCTGCAATGCTCATTATACCACTGTAACGGTTTAGGAGGCGCAAGATTCTTAGTTTTGGCACGGACTAAAAAATGGGCACTAATACTTTCAAAAAAAGTATCATGTTTTGAGGTTACCCCATTCCGATCAGTTCCAGAAATGTTGACTTGCTCAAGCGCCAACAAGGCACTGTCAACCTCCTTAGTTATTTGATTCAGTACCTCGACCTTGGGGGCTATACGGGCCCAGTTGAGTCACCTCATATCGTTAGTAGAGACAATATTTGGGGGGCACAATTCAGGCCGAGGATCATCCTTCTTCCACCAATCGTGGGTAACACATAAAGGGTTATGGTCGCTTTCCATACGGGCGACAACCATCATATCAACTATTGTGTGCCAGAGCCTCAGGTCACAAAGAACATAGTCAATTCTGCTCTTAAATGTTTCAACCCCAGCCCTATCTTGCATGATCCTGCCATTAAGTGCCCTAAGTCCCATTTCGTAGCAGAGAGAGTTAACCTGGATGACAACCTCTGTCCACTTCTTAACGGGGTTAAGTTCTAACTTGGGTACCCCCCATTGGCTATTGTCATCGTCGTCAGCAAGGTGCCATGTGGGAGCGGCCAAGGGCTCAAAGGTTGTATTTAAGTCACCCGCAACAATCACATTATTGGCTGCCGAGTATAGCTCAATGAAGGAGTCCAGGGCCAGTATAACCTGAGACTTCCCCCCTCGGACCCCCCTCACATAAACATTATAGAGGTCCAGGCAGCCCATAGGACCCAAGTCCAGTCTTAGAACCTGGATATCATTATTCGCTGAAGACAATTCTTTAAGAGTCAAAGGGAGTTGCTAGCGCACCCAAATAGTTAGGCCACCCATTAGACGACCCTTGGCCCCTTTAGTTGCTGGCACAAAGAAATTTAAGTAGCCAGGACAAAAATGTTGTTCAGGACCCCAGGCCTCCTGAAAGAGGCAAACATCAAAGTCACTAATAAATAATAGCCAATCAGGCGATAATATCTTAGTACTCAGGCCTGCTATGTTCAATGAAATTAATGTGCCCCCCTTTTGCTGAGAGTCTCTAAACAATGGGATAAGATTCTTAGGGCTTATCTCAGGTCGACTGTTTGACTCAAGATTAATAGGGGGACTTGCCTGTCTTGTACTAGATAATAACCCCCGAGGAGAGACAGTGAGTGGAATTGTATTATCAGTAAAATTTAGACCATCACCAGAGGAACTAATTGGCCCTTCACCAACTGGTACTTCCATAGTGAGGCCAGTCTTATCAACATTAACAATCTGATTCTTAATGCTAGAACTATCAGAGATGTAAGTTTCAACGTCAACACTTTCCCTCACAGAGTTCTCGATACTATAAATGGGCAAAGCTAGGGAAGATACACCTAAGAGTCAATCATTATTTTCCAGCCCAGAACACCCAATGTTGCCCCATGATCTCTGGCCACAGAATAAGTGATCCTGGGACAATGGGGAGAACTTCCTTAGCTGTATAAGGGAGTGATTGCATCGGAGACCCAAGTCGCTGGACGAGGAGAGGTAAGTGGGTTCACACCCCCCAGGTAACGTATGTCGACTCCAGGGGTGGGACGCGCGATGTAGTGCAAGTCTCTGCTTCGGCTCGGATTGAGACTTGTGTGCCAAGGGAGTGGCAGCACCAGGCCGGAGTGCGAAACTGCATTTACTGTGTTCTATCTTACCCATGTGGGGGGGCAACTACGGCCGGAGATTAACCGCAAGCCAGCACGAGTGGCGGAGAGCCTGCCGGAGGCACCGTGAACGGTGCTGGAGTAAATTACGTATTGCATTATTTCTGCATAACGAAGCATCTGATGATTGAATGACGCATTGCCTTATTTCTGCACAACGGACTGCCTGTTTTGTCGTATTGCCCATTGCATTAGTTTTGCATAATGAACTTCCTGATAGGTTTGTTATGTATTGCACTAAGTTTGCATAACGAACTGTCTGATAGATGTTTTACGCCTTGTCTTAGTCCTGCATCACGAACTGCTGGATTGTTGTATTACACATTGCATTAGTGTTGCATACCGAACTGCTTGATATATGTGTTCAGCATTGCATTAGTTTCGCATAACGAATTGCCTGATAACTGCATTACACGTTGCATTACTTTTTCCTAACAGTGTATCTGGAAGGGGACCCTACGCATTGCATTACGGGGGCATAACAGTTTACCATGTTGTTGCATTACGCACTGCATTACAGTGACAGTACCAATCGCCAGATAGCCATATTACGATCTGCATTATTCTTATATTGTGAAGTACCAGATTGTTGCATAAGGAACTGCATATTACGACAGTAGGATTGCATATGATTATTTAGTTAGCTCAATATTAATAGGACAGGGGGAGCATTACCCCGACGCATATGTTGGTTTAGTATTGTGTGGTCGCATTGTATATCTTTTTATAAACATATACTTGTTTGTCTATAAAACTCGTGTGGAGTTTATTTGTGTGTCATCATTGGATTGCTGTGGGCGTAATTGCAAATACTTTACACATTGGCCTTGAAGATAAGCCTGATTCAGAAAAGGGGGTGGTGATGAACAGAGTGCCTGAATTAAGCAGACCACTCTTACCCAGTCCAAAGATCAGGGCTTGATCCATCACCGTTTTTTAGCTCACTGCACCATCCCAGCTCAGAACTTGGCTATATGCAAATTAGTCTGTACCTGTCCCAGTGCATGATGGGAACAGGGCAAACCAAACTACCAAGCCAATTCTTATACTGGGAAGGAAACAAGCTACCGGGGACCGGTTTCTGGCATTTCAGCCTCGTCGGCCCGGCTTGCTTGAATCCTGATGGTGCAATGAGCAAGGGACTCACATCTGAGTATACCCTTCCACGCTTATGGTGGACAAAATGATTCAGAAAAGGGGGTGGTGATGAACAGAGTGCCTGAATTAAGCAGACCACTCTTACCCAGTCCAAAGATCAGGGCTTGATCCATCACCGTTTTTTAGCTCACTGCACCATCCCAGCTCAGAACTTGGCTATATGCAAATTAGTCTGTACCTGTCCCAGTGCATGATGGGAACAGGGCAAACCAAACTACCAAGCCAATTCTTATACTGGGAAGGAAACAAGCTACCGGGGACCGGTTTCTGGCATTTCAGCCTCGTCGGCCCGGCTTGCTTGAATCCTGATGGTGCAATGAGCAAGGGACTCACATCTGAGTATACCCTTCCACGCTTATGGTGGACAAAATGATTCAGAAAAGGGGGTGGTGATGAACAGAGTGCCTGAATTAAGCAGACCACTCTTACCCAGTCCAAAGATCAGGGCTTGATCCATCATCGTTTTTTAGCTCACTGCACCATCCCAGCTCAGAACTTGGCTATATGCAAATTAGTCTGTACCTGTCCCAGTGCATGATGGGAACAGGGCAAACCAAACTACCAAGCCAATTCTTATACTGGGAAGGAAACAAGCTATCGGGGACCGGTTTCTGGCATTTCAGCCTCGTCGGCCCGGCTTTCTTGAATCTTGATGGTGCAATGAGCAAGGGACTCACATCTGAGTATACCCTTCCACGCTTATGGTGGACAAAATGATTCAGAAAAGGGGGTGGTGATGAACAGAGTGCCTGAATTAAGCAGACCACTCTTACCCAGTCCAAAGATCAGGGCTTGATCCATCACCGTTTTTTAGCTCATTGCACCATCCCAGCTCAGAACTTGGCTATATGCAAATTAGTCTGTACCTGTCCCAGTGCATGATGGGAACAGGGCAAACCAAACTACCGAGCCAATTCTTATACTGGGAAGGAAACAAGCTACCGGGGACCGGTTTCTGGCATTTCAGCCTCGTCGGCCCGGCTTGCTTGAATCCTGATGGTGCAATGAGCAAGGGACTCACATCTGAGTATACCCTTCCACGCTTATGGTGGACAAAATGATTCAGAAAAGGGAGTGGTGATGAACAGAGTGCCTGAATTAAGCAGACCACTCTTACCCAGTCCAAAGATCAGGGCTTGATCCATCACCGTTTTTTAGCTCACTGCACCATCCCAGCTCAGAACTTGGCTATATGCAAATTAGTCTGTACCTGTCCCAGTGCATGATGGGAACAGGGCAAACCAAACTACCAAGCCAATTCTTATACTGGGAAGGAAACAAGCTACCGGGGACCGGTTTCTGGCATTTCAGCCTCGTCGGCCCGGCTTGCTTGAATCCTGATGGTGCAATGAGCAAGGGACTCACATCTGAGTATACCCTTCCACGCTTATGGTGGACAAAATGATTCAGAAAAGGGGGTGGTGATGAACAGAGTGCCTGAATTAAGCAGACCACTCTTACCCAGTCCAAAGATCAGGGCTTGATCCATCACCGTTTTTTAGCTCACTGCACCATCCCAGCTCAGAACTTGGCTATATGCAAATTAGTCTGTACCTGTCCCAGTGCATGATGGGAACAGGGCAAACCAAACTACCAAGCCAATTCTTATACTGGGAAGGAAACAAGCTACCGGGGACCGGTTTCTGGCATTTCAGCCTCGTCTGCCCGGCTTGCTTGAATCCTGATGGTGCAATGAGCAAGGGACTCACATCTGAGTATACCCTTCCACGCTTATGGTGGACAATATGATTCAGAAAAGGGGGTGGTGATGAACAGAGTGCCTGAATTAAGCAGACCACTCTTACCCAGTCCAAAGATCAGGGCTTGATCCATCACTGTTTTTTAGCTCACTGCACCATCCCAGCTCAGAACTTGGCTATATGCAAATTAGTCTGTACCTGTCCCAGTGCATGATGGGAACAGGGCAAACCAAACTACCAAGCCAATTCTTATAATGGGAAGGAAACAAGCTACCGGGGACCGGTTTCTGGCATTTCAGCCTCGTCGACCCGGTTTGCTTGAATCCTGATGGTGCAATGAGCAAGGGACTCACATCTGAGTATACCCTTCCGCGCTTATGGTGGACAAAATGATTCAGAAAAGGGGGTGGTGATGAACAGAGTGCCTGAATTAAGCAGACCACTCTTACCCAGTCCAAAGATCAGGGCTTGATCCATCACCGTTTTTTAGCTCACTGCACCATCCCAGCTCAGAACTTGGCTATATGCAAATTAGTCTGTAACTGTCCCAGTGCATGATGGGAACAGGGCAAACCAAACTACCAAGCCAATTCTTATACTGGGAAGTAAACAAGCTACCTTGCTCACTGCTCCATCAGGATTCAAGCAAGCCGGGCCGATGAGGCTGAAATGCCAGAAACCGGTCCCCGGTAGCTTGTCTCCTTTCTGGTGAAGAATTGGCTTGGTAGTTTGGTCTGCCCTGTTCCCATGATGCACTGGGCCAGGGACAGACTAATTTGCATATAGCCAGGTTCTGAGCTGGGATGGGGCAGTGAGCTAAATAACGGTGATGGATCAAGCCCTGATCTTTGGACTGGGTAAGAGTGGTCTGCTTAATTCAGACACTCTGTTCATCACCACCCCCTTTTCTGAATCGTTTTTGGCCACTATAGGTGTGGCAGCGTATACTAAGACATGAGTCCCTTGCTCACTGCTCCATCAGGATTCAAGCAAGCCGGGCCGATGAGGCTGAAATGCCAGAAACCGGTCCCCGGTAGCTTGTCTCCTTTCTGGTGAAGAATTGGCTTGGTAGTTTGGTCTGCCCTGTTCCCATGATGCACTGGGCCAGGGACAGACTAATTTGCATATAGCCAGGTTCTGAGCTGGGATGGGGCAGTGAGCTAAATAACGGTGATGGATCAAGCCCTGAACTTTGGACTGGGTAAGAGTGGTCTGCTTAATTCAGACACTCTGTTCATCACCACCCCCTTTTCTGAATCGTTTTTGGCCACTATAGGTGTGGCAGGGTATACTCAGACATGAGTCCCTTGCTCACTGCTCCATCAGGATTCAAGCAAGCCGGGCCGATGAGGCTGAAATGCCAGAAACCGGTCCCCGGTAGCTTGTCTCCTTTCTGGTGAAGAATTGGCTTGGTAGTTTGGTCTGCCCTGTTCCCATGATGCACTGGGCCAGGGACAGACTAATTTGCATATAGCCAGGTTCTGAGCTGGGATGGGGCAGTGAGCTAAATAACGGTGATGGATCAAGCCCTGATCTTTGGACTGGGTAAGAGTGGTCTGCTTAATTCAGACATTCTTATCATCACCACCCCCTTTTCTGAATCGTTTTTGGCCACTATAGGTGTGGCAGGGTATACTCAGACATGAGTCCCTTGCTCACTGCTCCATCAGGATTCAAGCAAGCCGGGCCGATGAGGCTGAAATGCCAGAAACCGGTCTCCGGTAGCTTGTCTCCTTTCTGGTGAAGAATTGGCTTGGTAGTTTGGTCTGCCCTGTTCCCATGATGCACTGGGCCAGGGACAGACTAATTTGCATATAGCCAGGTTCTTAGCTGGGATGGGGCAGTGAGCTAAATAACGGTGATGGATCAAGCCCTGATCTTTGGACTGGGTAAGAGTGGTCTGCTTAATTCAGACACTCTGTTCATCACCACCCCCTTTTCTGAATCATTTTTGGCCACTATAGGTGTGGCAGGGTATACTCAGACATGAGTCCCTTGCTCACTGCTCCATCAGGATTCAAGCAAGCCGGGCCGATGAGGCTGAAATGCCAGAAACCGGTCCCCGGTAGCTTGTCTCCTTTCTGGTGAAGAATTGGCTTGGTAGTTTGGTCTGCCCTGTTCCCATGATGCACTGGGCCAGGGACAGACTACTTTGCATATAGCCAGGTTCTGAGCTGGGATGGGGCAGTGAGCTAAATAACGGTGATGGATCAAGCCCTGATCTTTGGACTGGGTAAGAGTGGTCTGCTTAATTCAGACACTCTGTTCATCACCACCCCCTTTTCTGAATCGTTTTTGGCCACTATAGGTGTGGCAGGGTATACTCAGACATGAGTCCCTTGCTCACTGCTCCATCAGGATTCAAGCAAGCCGGGCCGATGAGGCTGAAATGCCAGAAACCGGTCCCCGGTAGCTTGTCTCCTTTCTGGTGAAGAATTGGGTTGGTAGTTTGGTCTGCCCTGTTCCCATGATGCACTGGGCCAGGGACAGACTAATTTGCATATAGCCAGGTTCTGAGCTGGGATGGGGCAGTGAGCTAAATAACGGTGATGGATCAAGCCCTGATCTTTGGACTGGGTAAGAGTGGTCTGCTTAATTCAGACACTCTGTGTCAAGACTTCCAGAACCATAGCCAGCATTAGATCAGTGCCAGCAAAAACTCAACGGTCATTAAAGCAGGTCTCCAAATATCCACATTGGAGAAGGCAGCATAGAGTGACCACGTTGTTCCTGCAGCGTTGTGTACAGAACCTGAGGAAGCGAGTATTCCAACATGGCCGCCGAGGGAACTTACGAACAGTGAGGAGTGAGCGTTCTAGTCTTCGAGAGCGCGCGAGCAGCGGTGGAAATGAAGCGCACGGCTGCTCTGGAATCTGCGCACTTCAACTGACCTCTTCACCGGAGTCATAGCGTGGCTCTGAGTGAAGTTCTTGTTCTGAGGAAATTCCTGTCAGCGCTTCTTGTTTTGTTGTTCTTATCGCATGCGCAACGTGGGATTCTGGCAAGTGACTTTAATTGAAGTATTTCGTAGTATGTTTGTAGTTAGTGCCACTTCATGGAATTCAGTTAGATATTTCTAGTACCAGAGTAGGGGTCTTCACCCTCCTTAGTTCAGTCAGTTTTACAGGACTTTATTAGCTTACTTATAGCAAGGTTTTAGCCATTCAGTGTCAACTACAGCGTTCACTCCTTGAGTCAGGACTTTCTCCATTCCAATTCCCTAAGAGTCTCGCATTGTCATTCTCCATTGATTCTTCGCCTTGGCCACTTGTGAAGATCAGAGTATTCCCCGACATCTACTACATCCTGAGGCTAGTCCAGGTCATACTGAGGGTAAGAGACTTCGCCTGTTATTTTCCAAGTAATTCACAGAAATTGTCCAGAGTGTGTCATAAGTTATTTTTCAGAGGTGGTGGGCATAGGATCCAGTGTCGACTCCAGTGTTACTTGAATCTTCTGACAGATTGAAGTGCCAACCTTTCACTCGAGTCGACATGACTGAGGGATTTGATATGAACTCCTTGGCGGGAATCCTAGAAGGGTTACAGGCCCAGCTTACGCGTTCCACAGAAGAGAATAGAGCCCTTAGGGATGAGGTAAAAAGGTCCCAACAAGAAACTCGTCACGTTCAACGGAAATTAGAGGAACTCCTAGCGGGAGCAACTCCTTTACCTAGTTTCAACTCCTCTCATACCTCAGGTGCAGAAGTGGCCACGCAAGTGATTCATTCGGTGGCACCTATTGTCCCTTTAGCCAACCCAGAACGCTTTAGCGGGGACCCCCATAAGGCCCAGATTTTCCTGACACAATGTTCCCTACATTTCTTGTGCAGATCAGTAGTGTTCAAAGAGGATCAAGCCAAGGTCGCATTCATGTTGTCTTACTTGAGCGGCGACGCCGCAGCCTGGTCTATGCCGTTGGTCTCTCGAAATGACGCAGCCTTATACGATTTCAATCGTTTCAAGAAAGAATTTCTACGAATATTCAATAGAAGAACGGCCAACCAAGCCACAGACAACGAACTCCTAGATCTTAAGCAAGGCAATCGAGAATTGGTAGCATATATAGCCCAGTTCAACAAATTAATCGTCGAAACAGATTGGCCTGACAGTAAACGTGCGGCGATATTCTATCGTGGTCTTAAAGATGAAATAAAAGATGCATTGGCACAGATTCCGAAACGTCCTCAGGAAATATCAGAACTTATAGATTTAGTTCTTCAAATTGAGCATCGATTGTTTGAAAGAAGGTCAGAAAAGAAGCGAGATTATAAGTCGTTTGTGCCACGCCTAGACCGTATGAGACCCGAACCCTCAAAACCTGATACGGGTACCGGAGAGGAACCAATGCAAATAGGTTCCATCAGGGGCCCTCTCTCCCAAGAAGAAAAAGACAAGAGGCGAGCAAACCAGTTGTGTTTGTATTGTGGTACCTCGGGACATTTTGTGAGGGAGTGTCCAAAGAGAAACAAGAGTAATCAGGGGTTAAAAGATCGATCCCACCAGTAAAGGGAGTTGCCCTGGTGGGATGTTCCGAACAGTCAACTCATGAACCTCAGCAACTGATTAACACATTACAGTCAGCGGCTCCTCATCTTACCGTGTTTTTTACAGTCAAATTCGGAACCCAGAAGTTGGAAGAAGTTTCAGTCATGATTGATTCGGGGGCCACTGGGAATTTCTGCGACCTGAAATATGCGCAAGAGATGGGCATAAAGGCGATCAAGAAGAAGAACCTCGAAGTGGTAAAAGCGGTTGACGGCTCCAATTTGACTTCAGGACCCATAGTAGAAGAGACGGAGACCTTAGAATTGGAGGGGTTGCAGGGTCATCGAGAATTTGTCAGATTTAACCTTATAGACGCACCCCAGTTCCAGCTGATTTTGGGGTTGCCATTGTTGACTACGCATAACCCGATTATTGATTGGGAGAGGAGAACGGTCAAGATGAACTCGGAATTTTGTCAGAAGAATTGTTTCACTAAGAATCCAGAAGAGTGCGAGGGATCGCCGGCTACGGAGTTGGCCAAGTTGTCGCTTCACATCTGCACTGTTAGCGCAGAAGAAATACCTAGAGAATACCAAGATTTGGCAAGTGTGTTCGACAAAAGGAATGCTGAGAAACTACCACCACACAGAAGCTATGACTGCAAGATCGAATTGGAAGCCGGTGCCAACCTGCCCTGCAGTCGAGTTTACGCGCTCACAGAAAAGGAAAACATCTATCTCAAGGAATATTTGGAAGAGTATACTAAAATGGGATTCATCAGGCCATCACAATCTCCAGTTTCGTCTCCGCTTTTCTTCCGGCCAAAGAAGGATGGGACTCTCCGCACGTGCATTGATTACAGAGCCTTGAATCAAGTCACAGTGAAAAATCGGTACCCATTACCACTAATCAACCAACTATTGGACCAAGTTAAAGGAGCAAAGATTTACACCAAGCTTGACCTGCGTGGAGCTTACCATTTGGTGAGAGTGGCCGAGGGTGATGAATGGAAAACAGCCTTTCGGACCAAGTATGAGTTGTTTGAGTATCAAGTGATGCCTTATGGGTTGAGCAATGCCCCAGCAGCATTTCAAAACTTCGTAAATGATGTTCTGAGAGAATTCTTGGACCGAGTGGCTGTAGTGTATATTGATGACATATTGATTTTTTCCGACAAGATGGAAGATCACGTCAAGCATGTGCGAGCAATACTCCAGAAGCTTTTGGATAACCACTTGTACGTGAAATTGGAGAAGTGTTCCTTTCATGCCGAGAAGGTGGAATTCTTGGGATTCATGTTGTCCGCAGCTGGGGTCGAGATGGATAATTCAAAGGTCCGTACCATTCAGGAGTGGTCATCACCGGGGAGTGTGAAGGAAATCCAAAGTTTTATTGGTTTTGCCAATTTTTACCGGAGGTTCATTCCTAATTTCTCGTCTAAAGTCACCCCCATCACTCACCTGCTTAAGAAGGGGCAAAAATTTGTGTGGACTGCAACGGCAGAACAAGCCTTCCAGAACTTGAAGACGGCCTTCATTAGCGCCCCCATTCTAATGCACCCCGATCCGGAACAAGCCTTTTTCGTTGAAACTGATGCATCAGACTTCGCAACCGGAGGAATTTTGTCGCAGAGGAACAAAACGACGGGACAACTGCATCCGGTGGCTTACCGGTCCAGGAAGCTGTCTGACACGGAGCGCAATTACTCCATCGCAGACAAAGAATTGTTGGCTGTTCGAGAAGCATTCCAAGATTGGCGACACTACTTACTGGGGGCCAAGCATACTGTCACTGTGTTTACAGACCATCGTAACCTCCAATTCCTCAAGTCTGCAAAAACACTATCGCCACGTCAATTGAGATGGTCCTTGTACTTCTCAGAATTTGACTTCGTGATCACGTATAAACCAGGTGCGAAAAACGGAAAGGCCGATGCTCTTTCACGTATGAATCCAACAGCCGAAGAGAAACCTTCAGTCGAAGAACCCATAGTTCCATTGAAACAAATAATCGGAGCCATGCAAATGAAAGAATTCGACAAACAAATTCAGCAAGCCTGCTCGGAAGAGGATCTTCGTCAGTGGGCCGAGTCAGATGGTAAAAGAACTCTTGTCGAAGGGCTCCCATATCATGAAGGCAAGCTATATCTTCCTACCAGAAAACTTCAAGAAGAGGCTTTGAGAGGTTGCCACGATGATAGGTTGGCGGGCCACAAAGGAGTTAAGAAGACTGAAGAACTGGTCCGGCGACACTTTTGGTGGCCAGATTTGGCAGCCCAAGTAAGACAATATGTTTCGACCTGTGAAATCTGCATCAAAGGGAAGCCCAATCGTCAGGCCCCACAAGGGTTATTGCAACCCTTACCAAACGCACCCTACCCATGGCACACCGTGACTTTAGATTTAATAGTGGATCTGCCCTCTAGCCAAGGTAACACAGTGATTTTGGTGGTGGTGGACTCATTTTCCAAAATGGGACACTTCATTCCCTTCAAGACTGTGCCCACAGCTTCACAATTAGTGCAGACCTTTAACCAACACATAATTCGGTCACACGGAATTCCACAAGTAATCATTTCAGATAGGGGGTCACAGTTCATGTCGAAATTTTGGAAGACCTTTATGCACAGCTTAGGTATAGATACACGTTATTCAACTAGTTATCACCCTGAGACAGACGGTCAGACCGAGAGGTTGAACCAGGATCTAGAACAGTATTTACGCCTCTATCTGTTAGAGCAGGATGTTGAATGGTCCGATTTACTGTGGACGGCAGAATTCGCATACAATAACGCAACTCATGATTCCACAGGGTTTACTCCATTTTACTTGAACACAGGCAGACATCCGACTATCACACTGGGAAAACAGATTGGGGAGGTCCCTGCCGTTGCTAGAGTAATGGGAGAACTACAGGGCTCTTACAAAAGAGCATTGAGAAACTTAATCAGGGCCAAACTATCCTATAAGAAGCAGGCAGACAAAAAGAGAAGACAAGGTCCTCAGTTTGAAAAAGGGGATCGGGTGTGGTTATCCACAAGACATTTGAGATTAAAGGGTAATCGGAAGTTCCAACCTAGATTCATAGGGCCATTTAAAATTCAGAAGATCATTAATCCCGTAGTGGCGAAGTTACAATTACCCAAGTCATTGACAATTCATCCGACCTTCCACGTTTCCCTTCTGAAGAAAAGTCCAGACAAGGTCAGGTTAAAAAACTCTCCACCCGCTGTAGTGGTAGAATCTAGCGAAGAATACGAAGTCAGCAGAATCTTAGATTCCAAGGTCACAAGGAACAAACTGTATTACTTGATTGAGTGGAAGGGATACGGGCCTGAAGAGCGGTCATGGGAACCATCAGCCCATGTAAATGCCCCACGACTAGTTGAAGCCTTTCATAAGGCACACCCCTACAAGCCCGCTGTGGAAGGTCCATTCTTGAAAGGGGGTACTGTCAAGACTTCCAGAACCATAGCCAGCATTAGATCAGTGCCAGCAAAAACTCAACGGTCATTAAAGCAGGTCTCCAAATATCCACATTGGAGAAGGCAGCATAGAGTGACCACGTTGTTCCTGCAGCGTTGTGTACAGAACCTGAGGAAGCGAGTATTCCAACATGGCCGCCGAGGGAACTTACGAACAGTGAGGAGTGAGCGTTCTAGTCTTCGAGAGCACGCGAGCAGCGGTGGAAATGAAGCGCACGGCTGCTCTGGAATCTGCGCACTTCAACTGACCTCTTCACCGGAGTCATAGCGTGGCTCTGAGTGAAGTTCTTGTTCTGAGGAAATTCCTGTCAGCGCTTCTTGTTTTGTTGTTCTTATCGCATGCGCAACGTGGGATTCTGGCAAGTGACTTTAATTGAAGTATTTCGTAGTATGTTTGTAGTTAGTGCCACTTCATGGAATTCAGTTAGATATTTCTAGTACCAGAGTAGGGGTCTTCACCCTCCTTAGTTCAGTCAGTTTTACAGGACTTTATTAGCTTACTTATAGCAAGGTTTTAGCCATTCAGTGTCAACTACAGCGTTCACTCCTTGAGTCAGGACTTTCTCCATTCCAATTCCCTAAGAGTCTCGCATTGTCATTCTCCATTGATTCTTCGCCTTGGCCACTTGTGAAGATCAGAGTATTCCCCGACATCTACTACATCCTGAGGCTAGTCCAGGTCATACTGAGGGTAAGAGACTTCGCCTGTTATTTTCCAAGTAATTCACAGAAATTGTCCAGAGTGTGTCATAAGTTATTTTTCAGAGGTGGTGGGCATAGGATCCAGTGTCGACTCCAGTGTTACTTGAATCTTCTGACACTCTGTTCATCACCACCCCCTTTTCTGAATCGTTTTTGGCCACTATAGGTGTGGCAGGGTATACTCAGACATGAGTCCCTTGCTCACTGCTCCATCAGGATTCAAGCAAGCCGGGCCGATGAGGCTGAAATGCCAGAAACCGGTCCCCGGTAGCTTGTGTCCTTTCTGGTGAAGAATTGGCTTGGTAGTTTGGTCTGCCCTGTTCCCATGATGCACTGGGCCAGGGACAGACTAATTTGCATATGGCCAGGTTCTGAGCTGGGATGGGGCAGTGAGCTAAATAACGGTGATGGATCAAGCCCTGATCTTTGGACTGGGTAAGAGTGGTCTGCTTAATTCAGACACTCTGTTCATCACCACCCCCTTTTCTGAATCGTTTTTGGCCACTATAGGTGTGGCAGGGTATACTCAGACATGAGTCCCTTGCTCACTGCTCCATCAGGATTCAAGCAAGCCGGGCCGATGAGGCTGAAATGCCAGAAACCGGTCCCCGGTAGCTTGTCTCCTTTCTGGTGAAGAATTGGCTTGGTAGTTTGGTCTGCCCTGTTCCCATGATGCACTGGGCCAAGGACAGACTAATTTGCATATAGCCAGGTTCTGAGCTGGGATGGGGCAGTGAGCTAAATAACTGTGATGGATCAAGCCCTGATCTTTGGACTGGGTAAGAGTGGTCTGCTTAATTCAGACACTCTGTTCATCACCACCCCCTTTTCTGAATCGTTTTTGGCCACTATAGGTGTGGCAGGGTATACTCAGACATGAGTCCCTTGCTCACTGCTCCATCAGGATTCAAGCAAGCCGGGCCGATGAGGCTGAAATGCCAGAAACCGGTCCCCGGTAGCTTGTCTCCTTTCTGGTGAAGAATTGGCTTGGTAGTTTGGTCTGCCCTGTTCCCATGATGCACTGGGCCAGGTATAGACTAATTTGCATATAGCCAGGTTCTGAGCTGGGATGGGGCAGTGAGCTAAATAACGGTGATGGATCAAGCCCTGATCTTTGGACTGGGTAAGAGTGGTCTGCTTAATTCAGACACTCTGTTCATCACCACCCCCTTTTCTGAATCGTTTTTGGCCACTATAGGTGTGGCAGGGTATACTCAGACATGAGTCCCTTTCTCACTGCTCAATCAGGATTCAAGCAAGCCGGGCCGATGAGGCTGAAATGCCAGAAACCGGTCCCCGGTATCTTGTCTCCTTTCTGGTGAAGAATTGGCTTGGTAGTTTGGTCTGCCCTGTTCCCATGATGCACTGGGCCAGGGACAGACTAATTTGCATATAGCCAGGTTCTGAGCTGGGATGGGGCAGTGAGCTAAATAACGGTGATGGATCAAGCCCTGATCTTTGGACTGGGTAAGAGTGGTCTGCTTAATTCAGACACTCTGTTCATCACCACCCCCTTTTCTGAATCGTTTTTGGCCACTATAGGTGTGGCATGGTATACTCAGACATGAGTCCCTTGCTCACTGCTCCATCAGGATTCAAGCAAGCCGGGCCGATGAGGCTGAAATGCCAGAAACCAGTCATTGGTAGCTTGTCTCCTTTCTGGTGAAGAATTGGCTTGGTAGTTTGGTCTGCCCTGTTCCCATGATGCACTGGGCCAGGGACAGACTAATTTGCATATAGCCAGGTTCTGAGCTGGGATGGGGCAGTGAGCTAAATAACGGTGATGGATCAAGCCCTGATCTTTGGACTGGGTAAGAGTGGTCTGCTTAATTCAGACACTCTGTTCATCACCACCCCCTTTTCTGAATCGTTTTTGGCCACTATAGGTGTGGCAGGGTATACTCAGACATGAGTCCCTTGCTCACTGCTCCATCAGGATTCAAGCAAGCCGGGCCGATGAGGATGAAATGCCAGAAACCGGTCCCCGGTAGCTTGTCTCCTTTCTGGTGAAGAATTGGCTTGGTAGATTGGTCTGCCCTGTTCCCATGATGCACTGGGCCAGGGACAGACTAATTTGCATATAGCCAGGTTCTGAGCTGGGATGGGGCAGTGAGCTAAATAACGGTGATGGATCAAGCCCTGATCTTTGGACTGGATAAGAGTGGTCTGCTTAATTAAGACACTCTGTTCATCCCCACCCCCTTTTCTGAATCATTTTTGGCCACTATAGGTGTGGCAGGGTATACTCAGACATGAGTCCCTTGCTCACTGCTCCATCAGGATTCAAGCAAGCCGGGCCGATGAGGCTGAAATGCCAGAAACCGGTCCCCGGTAGCTTGTCTCCTTTCTGGTGAAGAATTGGCTTGGTAGTTTGGTCTGCCCTGTTCCCATGATGCACTGGGCCAGGGACAGACTAATTTGCATATAGCCAGGTTCTGAGCTGGGATGGGGCAGTGAGCTAAATAACGGTGATGGATCAAGCCCTGGTCTTTGGACTGGGTAAGAGTGGTCTGCTTAAATCAGACACTCTGTTCATCACCACCCCCTTTTCTGAATCGTTTTTGGCCACTATAGGTGTGGCAGGGTATACTCAGACATGAGTCCCTTGCTCACTGCTCCATCAGGATTCAAGCAAGCCGGGCCGATGAGGCTGAAATGCCAGAAACCGGTCCCCGGTAGCTTGTCTCCTTTCTGGTGAAGAATTGGCTTGGTAGTTTGGTCTGCCCTGTTCCCATGATGCACTGGGCCAGGGACAGACTAATTTGCATATAGCCAGGTTCTGAGCTGGGATGGGGCAGTGAGCTAAATAACGGTGATGGATCAAGCCCTGATCTTTGGACTGGGTAAGAGTGGTCTGCTTAATTCAGACATTCTGTTCATCACCACCCCCTTTTCTGAATCGTTTTTGGCCACTATAGGTGTGGCAGGGTATACTCAGACATGAGTCCCTTGCTCACTGCTCCATCAGGATTCAAGCAAGCCGGGCCGATGAGGCTGAAATGCCAGAAACCGGTCCCCGGTAGCTTGTCTCCTTTCTGGTGAAGAATTGGCTTGGTAGTTTGGTCTGCCCTGTTCCCATGATGCACTGGGCCAGGGACAGACTAATTTGCATATAGCCAGGTTCTGAGCTGGGATGGGGCAGTGAGCTAAATAACGGTGATGGATCAAGCCCTGATCTTTGGACTGGGTAAGAGTGGTCTGCTTAATTCAGACACTCTGTTCATCACCACCCCCTTTTCTGAATCGTTTTTGGCCACTATAGGTGTGGCAGGGTATACTCAGACATGAGTCCCTTGCTCACTGCTCCATCAGGATTCAAGCAAGCCGGGCCGATGAGGCTGAAATGCCAGAAACCGGTCCCCGGTAGCTTGTCTCCTTTCTGGTGAAGAATTGGCTTGGTAGTTTGGTCTGCCCTGTTCCCATGATGCACTGGGCCAGGGACAGACTAATTTGCATATAGCCAGGTTCTGAGCTGGGATGGGGCAGTGAGCTAAATAACGGTGATGGATCAAGCCCTGATCTTTGGACTGGGTAAGAGTGGTCTGCTTAATTCAGACACTCTGTTCATCACCACCCCCTTTTCTGAATCGTTTTTGGCCACTATAGGTGTGGCAGGGTATACTCAGACATGAGTCCCTTGCTCACTGCTCCATCAGGATTCAAGCAAGCCGGGCCGATGAGGCTGAAATGCCAGAAACCGGTCCCCGGTAGCTTGTCTCCTTTCTGGTGAAGAATTGGCTTGGTAGTTTGGTCTGCCCTGTTCCCATGATGCACTGGGCCAGGGACAGACTAATTTGCATATGGCCAGGTTCTGAGCTGGGATGGGGCAGTGAGCTAAATAACGGTGATGGATCAAGCCCTGATCTTTGGACTGGGTAAGAGTGGTCTGCTTAATTCAGACACTCTGTTCATCACCACCCCCTTTTCTGAATCGTTTTTGGCCACTATAGGTGTGGCAGGGTATACTCAGACATGAGTCCCTTGCTCACTGCTCCATCAGGATTCAAGCAAGCCGGGCCGATGAGGCTGAAATGCCAGAAACCAGTCATTGGTAGCTTGTCTCCTTTCTGGTGAAGAATTGGCTTGGTAGTTTGGTCTGCCCTGTTCCCATGATGCACTGGGCCAGGGACAGACTAATTTGCATATAGCCAGGTTCTGAGCTGGGATGGGGCAGTGAGCTAAATAACGGTGATGGATCAAGCCCTGATCTTTGGACTGGGTAAGAGTGGTCTGCTTAATTCAGACACTCTGTTCATCACCACCCCCTTTTCTGAATCGTTTTTGGCCACTATAGGTGTGGCAGGGTATACTCAGACATGAGTCCCTTGCTCACTGCTCCATCAGGATTCAAGCAAGCCGGGCCGATGAGGATGAAATGCCAGAAACCGGTCCCCGGTAGCTTGTCTCCTTTCTGGTGAAGAATTGGCTTGGTAGATTGGTCTGCCCTGTTCCCATGATGCACTGGGCCAGGGACAGACTAATTTGCATATAGCCAGGTTCTGAGCTGGGATGGGGCAGTGAGCTAAATAACGGTGATGGATCAAGCCCTGATCTTTGGACTGGATAAGAGTGGTCTGCTTAATTAAGACACTCTGTTCATCCCCACCCCCTTTTCTGAATCATTTTTGGCCACTATAGGTGTGGCAGGGTATACTCAGACATGAGTCCCTTGCTCACTGCTCCATCAGGATTCAAGCAAGCCGGGCCGATGAGGCTGAAATGCCAGAAACCGGTCCCCGGTAGCTTGTCTCCTTTCTGGTGAAGAATTGGCTTGGTAGTTTGGTCTGCCCTGTTCCCATGATGCACTGGGCCAGGGACAGACTAATTTGCATATAGCCAGGTTCTGAGCTGGGATGGGGCAGTGAGCTAAATAACGGTGATGGATCAAGCCCTGATCTTTGGACTGGGTAAGAGTGGTCTGCTTAAATCAGACACTCTGTTCATCACCACCCCCTTTTCTGAATCGTTTTTGGCCACTATAGGTGTGGCAGGGTATACTCAGACATGAGTCCCTTGCTCACTGCTCCATCAGGATTCAAGCAAGCTGGGCCGATGAGGCTGAAATGCCAGAAACCGGTCCCCGGTAGCTTGTCTCCTTTCTGGTGAAGAATTGGCTTGGTAGTTTGGTCTGCCCTGTTCCCATGATGCACTGGGCCAGGGACAGACTAATTTGCATATAGCCAGGTTCTGAGCTGGGATGGGGCAGTGAGCTAAATAACGGTGATGGATCAAGCCCTGATCTTTGGACTGGGTAAGAGTGGTCTGCTTAATTCAGACATTCTGTTCATCACCACCCCCTTTTCTGAATCGTTTTTGGCCACTATAGGTGTGGCAGGGTATACTCAGACATGAGTCCCTTGCTCACTGCTCCATCAGGATTCAAGCAAGCCGGGCCGATGAGGCTGAAATGCCAGAAACCGGTCCCCGGTAGCTTGTCTCCTTTCTGGTGAAGAATTGGCTTGGTAGTTTGGTCTGCCCTGTTCCCATGATGCACTGGGCCAGGGACAGACTAATTTGCATATAGCCAGGTTCTGAGCTGGGATGGGGCAGTGAGCTAAATAACGGTGATGGATCAAGCCCTGATCTTTGGACTGGGTAAGAGTGGTCTGCTTAATTCAGACACTCTGTTCATCACCACCCCCTTTTCTGAATCGTTTTTGGCCACTATAGGTGTGGCAGGGTATACTCAGACATGAGTCCCTTGCTCACTGCTCCATCAGGATTCAAGCAAGCCGGGCCGATGAGGCTGAAATGCCAGAAACCGGTCCCCGGTAGCTTGTCTCCTTTCTGGTGAAGAATTGGCTTGGTAGTTTGGTCTGCCCTGTTCCCATGATGCACTGGGCCAGGGACAGACTAATTTGCATATAGCCAGGTTCTGAGCTGGGATGGGGCAGTGAGCTAAATAACGGTGATGGATCAAGCCCTGATATTTGGACTGGGTAAGAGTGGTCTGCTTAATTCAGACACTCTGTTCATCACCACCCCCTTTTCTGAATCGTTTTTGGCCACTATAGGTGTGGCAGGGTATACTCAGACATGAGTCCCTTGCTCACTGCTCCATCAGGATTCAAGCAAGCCGGGCCGATGAGGCTGAAATGCCAGAAACCGGTCCCCGGTAGCTTGTCTCCTTTCTGGTGAAGAATTGGCTTGGTAGTTTGGTCTGCCCTGTTCCCATGATGCACTGGGCCAGGGACAGACTAATTTGCATATGGCCAGGTTCTGAGCTGGGATGGGGCAGTGAGCTAAATAACGGTGATGGATCAAGCCCTGATCTTTGGACTGGGTAAGAGTGGTCTGCTTAATTCAGACACTCTGTTCATCACCACCCCCTTTTCTGAATCGTTTTTGGCCACTATAGGTGTGGCAGGGTATACTCAGACATGAGTCCCTTGCTCACTGCTCCATCAGGATTCAAGCAAGCCGGGCTGATGAGGCTGAAATGCCAGAAACCGGTCCCCGGTAGCTTGTCTCCTTTCTGGTGAAGAATTGGCTTGGTAGTTTGGTCTGCCCTGTTCCCATGATGCACTGGGCCAGGTACAGACTAATTTGCATATAGCCAGGTTCTGAGCTGGGATGGGGCAGTGAGCTAAATAACGGTGATGGATCAAGCCCTGATCTTTGGACTGGGTAAGAGTGGTCTGCTTAATTCAGACACTCTGTTCATCACCACCCCCTTTTCTGAATCGTTTTTGGCCACTATAGGTGTGGCAGGGTATACTCAGACATGAGTCCCTTGCTCACTGCTCAATCAGGATTCAAGCAAGCCGGGCCGATGAGGCTGAAATGCCAGAAACCGGTCCCTGGTAGCTTGTCTCCTTTCTGGTGAAGAATTGGCTTGGTAGTTTGGTCTGCCCTGTTCCCATGATGCACTGGGCCAGGGACAGACTAATTTGCATATAGCCAGGTTCTGAGCTGGGATGGGGCAGTGAGCTAAATAACGGTGATGGATCAAGCCCTGATCTTTGGACTGGGTAAGAGTGGTCTGCTTAATTCAGACACTCTGTTCATCACCACCCCCTTTTCTGAATCGTTTTTGGCCACTATAGGTGTGGCATGGTATACTCAGACATGAGTCCCTTGCTCACTGCTCCATCAGGATTCAAGCAAGCCGGGCCGATGAGGCTGAAATGCCAGAAACCAGTCATTGGTAGCTTGTCTCCTTTCTGGTGAAGAATTGGCTTGGTAGTTTGGTCTGCCCTGTTCCCATGATGCACTGGGCCAGGGACAGACTAATTTGCATATAGCCAGGTTCTGAGCTGGGATGGGGCAGTGAGCTAAATAACGGTGATGGATCAAGCCCTGATCTTTGGACTGGGTAAGAGTGGTCTGCTTAATTCAGACACTCTGTTCATCACCACCCCCTTTTCTGAATCGTTTTTGGCCACTATAGGTGTGGCAGGGTATACTCAGACATGAGTCCCTTGCTCACTGCTCCATCAGGATTCAAGCAAGCCGGGCCGATGAGGATGAAATGCCAGAAAACGGTCCCCGGTAGCTTGTCTCCTTTCTGGTGAAGAATTGGCTTGGTAGATTGGTCTGCCCTGTTCCCATGATGCACTGGGCCAGGGACAGACTAATTTGCATATAGCCAGGTTCTGAGCTGGGATGGGGCAGTGAGCTAAATAACGGTGATGGATCAAGCCCTGATCTTTGGACTGGATAAGAGTGGTCTGCTTAATTAAGACACTCTGTTCATCCCCACCCCCTTTTCTGAATCATTTTTGGCCACTATAGGTGTGGCAGGGTATACTCAGACATGAGTCCCTTGCTCACTGCTCCATCAGGATTCAAGCAAGCCGGGCCGATGAGGCTGAAATGCCAGAAACCGGTCCCCGGTAGCTTGTCTCCTTTCTGGTGAAGAATTGGCTTGGTAGTTTGGTCTGCCCTGTTCCCATGATGCACTGGGCCAGGGACAGACTAATTTGCATATAGCCAGGTTCTGAGCTGGGATGGGGCAGTGAGCTAAATAACGGTGATGGATCAAGCCCTGATCTTTGGACTGGGTAAGAGTGGTCTGCTTAAATCAGACACTCTGTTCATCACCACCCCCTTTTCTGAATCGTTTTTGGCCACTATAGGTGTGGCAGGGTATACTCAGACATGAGTCCCTTGCTCACTGCTCCATCAGGATTCAAGCAAGCCGGGCCGATGAGGCTGAAATGCCAGAAACCGGTCCCCGGTAGCTTGTCTCCTTTCTGGTGAAGAATTGGCTTGGTAGTTTGGTCTGCCCTGTTCCCATGATGCACTGGGCCAGGGACAGACTAATTTGCATATAGCCAGGTTCTGAGCTGGGATGGGGCAGTGAGCTAAATAACGGTGATGGATCAAGCCCTGATCTTTGGACTGGGTAAGAGTGGTCTGCTTAATTCAGACATTCTGTTCATCACCACCCCCTTTTCTGAATCGTTTTTGGCCACTATAAGTGTGGCAGGGTATACTCAGACATGAGTCCCTTGCTCACTGCTCCATCAGGATTCAAGCAAGCCGGGCCGATGAGGCTGAAATGCCAGAAACCGGTCCCCGGTAGCTTGTCTCCTTTCTGGTGAAGAATTGGCTTGGTAGTTTGGTCTGCCCTGTTCCCATGATGCACTGGGCCAGGGACAGACTAATTTGCATATAGCCAGGTTCTGAGCTGGGATGGGGCAGTGAGCTAAATAACGGTGATGGATCAAGCCCTGATCTTTGGACTGGGTAAGAGTGGTCTGCTTAATTCAGACACTCTGTTCATCACCACCCCCTTTTCTGAATCGTTTTTGGCCACTATAGGTGTGGCAGGGTATACTCAGACATGAGTCCCTTGCTCACTGCTCCATCAGGATTCAAGCAAGCCGGGCCGATGAGGCTGAAATGCCAGAAACCGGTCCCCGGTAGCTTGTCTCCTTTCTGGTGAAGAATTGGCTTGGTAGTTTGGTCTGCCCTGTTCCCATGATGCACTGGGCCAGGGACAGACTAATTTGCATATAGCCAGGTTCTGAGCTGGGATGGGGCAGTGAGCTAAATAACGGTGATGGATCAAGCCCTGATCTTTGGACTGGGTAAGAGTGGTCTGCTTAATTCAGACACTCTGTTCATCACCACCCCCTTTTCTGAATCGTTTTTGGCCACTATAGGTGTGGCAGGGTATACTCAGACATGAGTCCCTTGCTCACTGCTCCATCAGGATTCAAGCAAGCCGGGCCGATGAGGCTGAAATGCCAGAAACCGGTCCCCGGTAGCTTGTCTCCTTTCTGGTGAAGAATTGGCTTGGTAGTTTGGTCTGCCCTGTTCCCATGATGCACTGGGCCAGGGACAGACTAATTTGCATATGGCCAGGTTCTGAGCTGGGATGGGGCAGTGAGCTAAATAACGGTGATGGATCAAGCCCTGATCTTTGGACTGGGTAAGAGTGGTCTGCTTAATTCAGACACTCTGTTCATCACCACCCCCTTTTCTGAATCGTTTTTGGCCACTATAGGTGTGGCAGGGTATACTCAGACATGAGTCCCTTGCTCACTGCTCCATCAGGATTCAAGCAAGCCGGGCCGATGAGGCTGAAATGCCAGAAACCAGTCATTGGTAGCTTGTCTCCTTTCTGGTGAAGAATTGGCTTGGTAGTTTGGTCTGCCCTGTTCCCATGATGCACTGGGCCAGGGACAGACTAATTTGCATATAGCCAGGTTCTGAGCTGGGATGGGGCAGTGAGCTAAATAACGGTGATGGATCAAGCCCTGATCTTTGGACTGGGTAAGAGTGGTCTGCTTAATTCAGACACTCTGTTCATCACCACCCCCTTTTCTGAATCGTTTTTGGCCACTATAGGTGTGGCAGGGTATACTCAGACATGAGTCCCTTGCTCACTGCTCCATCAGGATTCAAGCAAGCCGGGCCGATGAGGCTGAAATGCCAGAAACCAGTCATTGGTAGCTTGTCTCCTTTCTGGTGAAGAATTGGCTTGGTAGTTTGGTCTGCCCTGTTCCCATGATGCACTGGGCCAGGGACAGACTAATTTGCATATAGCCAGGTTCTGAGCTGGGATGGGGCAGTGAGCTAAATAACGGTGATGGATCAAGCCCTGATCTTTGGACTGGGTAAGAGTGGTCTGCTTAATTCAGACACTCTGTTCATCACCACCCCCTTTTCTGAATCGTTTTTGGCCACTATAGGTGTGGCAGGGTATACTCAGACATGAGTCCCTTGCTCACTGCTCCATCAGGATTCAAGCAAGCCGGGCCGATGAGGATGAAATGCCAGAAAACGGTCCCCGGTAGCTTGTCTCCTTTCTGGTGAAGAATTGGCTTGGTAGATTGGTCTGCCCTGTTCCCATGATGCACTGGGCCAGGGACAGACTAATTTGCATATAGCCAGGTTCTGAGCTGGGATGGGGCAGTGAGCTAAATAACGGTGATGGATCAATCCCTGATCTTTGGACTGGATAAGAGTGGTCTGCTTAATTAAGACACTCTGTTCATCCCCACCCCCTTTTCTGAATCATTTTTGGCCACTATAGGTGTGGCAGGGTATACTCAGACATGAGTCCCTTGCTCACTGCTCCATCAGGATTCAAGCAAACCGGGCCGATGAGGCTGAAATGCCAGAAACCGGTCCCCGGTAGCTTGTCTCCTTTCTGGTGAAGAATTGGCTTGGTAGTTTGGTCTGCCCTGTTCCCATGATGCACTGGGCCAGGGACAGACTAATTTGCATATAGCCAGGTTCTGAGCTGGGATGGGGCAGTGAGCTAAATAACGGTGATGGATCAAGCCCTGATCTTTGGACTGGGTAAGAGTGGTCTGCTTAAATCAGACACTCTGTTCATCACCACCCCCTTTTCTGAATCGTTTTTGGCCACTATAGGTGTGGCAGGGTATACTCAGACATGAGTCCCTTGCTCACTGCTCCATCAGGATTCAAGCAAGCCGGGCCGATGAGGCTGAAATGCCAGAAACCGGTCCCCGGTAGCTTGTCTCCTTTCTGGTGAAGAATTGGCTTGGTAGTTTGGTCTGCCCTGTTCCCATGATGCACTGGGCCAGGGACAGACTAATTTGCATATAGCCAGGTTCTGAGCTGGGATGGGGCAGTGAGCTAAATAACGGTAATGGATCAAGCCCTGATCTTTGGACTGGGTAAGAGTGGTCTGCTTAATTCAGACATTCTGTTCATCACCACCCCCTTTTCTGAATCGTTTTTGGCCACTATAAGTGTGGCAGGGTATACTCAGACATGAGTCCCTTGCTCACTGCTCCATCAGGATTCAAGCAAGCCGGGCCGATGAGGCTGAAATGCCAGAAACCGGTCCCCGGTAGCTTGTCTCCTTTCTGGTGAAGAATTGGCTTGGTAGTTTGGTCTGCCCTGTTCCCATGATGCACTGGGCCAGGGACAGACTAATTTGCATATAGCCAGGTTCTGAGCTGGGATGGGGCAGTGAGCTAAATAACGGTGATGGATCAAGCCCTGATCTTTGGACTGGGTAAGAGTGGTCTGCTTAATTCAGACACTCTGTTCATCACCACCCCCTTTTCTGAATCGTTTTTGGCCACTATAGGTGTGGCAGGGTATACTCAGACATGAGTCCCTTGCTCACTGCTCCATCAGGATTCAAGCAAGCCGGGCCAATGAGGCTGAAATGCCAGAAACCGGTCCCCGGTAGCTTGTCTCCTTTCTGGTGAAGAATTGGCTTGGTAGTTTGGTCTGCCCTGTTCCCATGATGCACTGGGCCAGGGACAGACTAATTTGCATATAGCCAGGTTCTGAGCTGGGATGGGGCAGTGAGCTAAATAACGGTGATGGATCAAGCCCTGATCTTTGGACTGGGTAAGAGTGGTCTGCTTAATTCAGACACTCTGTTCATCACCACCCCCTTTTCTGAATCGTTTTTGGCCACTATAGGTGTGGCAGGGTATACTCAGACATGAGTCCCTTGCTCACTGCTCCATCAGGATTCAAGCAAGCCGGGCCGATGAGGCTGAAATGCCAGAAACCGGTCCCCGGTAGCTTGTCTCCTTTCTGGTGAAGAATTGGCTTGGTAGTTTGGTCTGCCCTGTTCCCATGATGCACTGGGCCAGGGACAGACTAATTTGCATATGGCCAGGTTCTGAGCTGGGATGGGGCAGTGAGCTAAATAACGGTGATGGATCAAGCCCTGATCTTTGGACTGGGTAAGAGTGGTCTGCTTAATTCAGACACTCTGTTCATCACCACCCCCTTTTCTGAATCGTTTTTGGCCACTATAGGTGTGGCAGGGTATACTCAGACATGAGTCCCTTGCTCACTGCTCCATCAGGATTCAAGCAAGCCGGGCCGATGAGGCTGAAATGCCAGAAACCAGTCATTGGTAGCTTGTCTCCTTTCTGGTGAAGAATTGGCTTGGTAGTTTGGTCTGCCCTGTTCCCATGATGCACTGGGCCAGGGACAGACTAATTTGCATATAGCCAGGTTCTGAGCTGGGATGGGGCAGTGAGCTAAATAACGGTGATGGATCAAGCCCTGATCTTTGGACTGGGTAAGAGTGGTCTGCTTAATTCAGACACTCTGTTCATCACCACCCCCTTTTCTGAATCGTTTTTGGCCACTATAGGTGTGGCAGGGTATACTCAGACATGAGTCCCTTGCTCACTGCTCCATCAGGATTCAAGCAAGCCGGGCCGATGAGGATGAAATGCCAGAAACCGGTCCCCGGTAGCTTGTCTCCTTTCTGGTGAAGAATTGGCTTGGTAGATTGGTCTGCCCTGTTCCCATGATGCACTGGGCCAGGGACAGACTAATTTGCATATAGCCAGGTTCTGAGCTGGGATGGGGCAGTGAGCTAAATAACGGTGATGGATCAAGCCCTGATCTTTGGACTGGATAAGAGTGGTCTGCTTAATTAAGACACTCTGTTCATCCCCACCCCCTTTTCTGAATCATTTTTGGCCACTATAGGTGTGGCAGGGTATACTCAGACATGAGTCCCTTGCTCACTGCTCCATCAGGATTCAAGCAAGCCGGGCCGATGAGGCTGAAATGCCAGAAACCGGTCCCCGGTAGCTTGTCTCCTTTCTGGTGAAGAATTGGCTTGGTAGTTTGGTCTGCCCTGTTCCCATGATGCACTGGGCCAGGGACAGACTAATTTGCATATAGCCAGGTTCTGAGCTGGGATGGGGCAGTGAGCTAAATAACGGTGATGGATCAAGCCCTGATCTTTGGACTGGGTAAGAGTGGTCTGCTTAAATCAGACACTCTGTTCATCACCACCTCCTTTTCTGAATCGTTTTTGGCCACTATAGGTGTGGCAGGGTATACTCAGACATGAGTCCCTTGCTCACTGCTCCATCAGGATTCAAGCAAGCTGGGCCGATGAGGCTGAAATGCCAGAAACCGGTCCCCGGTAGCTTGTCTCCTTTCTGGTGAAGAATTGGCTTGGTAGTTTGGTCTGCCCTGTTCCCATGATGCACTGGGCCAGGGACAGACTAATTTGCATATAGCCAGGTTCTGAGCTGGGATGGGGCAGTGAGCTAAATAACGGTGATGGATCAAGCCCTGATCTTTGGACTGGGTAAGAGTGGTCTGCTTAATTCAGACATTCTGTTCATCACCACCCCCTTTTCTGAATCGTTTTTGGCCACTATAGGTGTGGCAGGGTATACTCAGACATGAGTCCCTTGCTCACTGCTCCATCAGGATTCAAGCAAGCCGGGCCGATGAGGCTGAAATGCCAGAAACCGGTCCCCGGTAGCTTGTCTCCTTTCTGGTGAAGAATTGGCTTGGTAGTTTGGTCTGCCCTGTTCCCATGATGCACTGGGCCAGGGACAGACTAATTTGCATATAGCCAGGTTCTGAGCTGGGATGGGGCAGTGAGCTAAATAACGGTGATGGATCAAGCCCTGATCTTTGGACTGGGTAAGAGTGGTCTGCTTAATTCAGACACTCTGTTCATCACCACCCCCTTTTCTGAATCGTTTTTGGCCACTATAGGTGTGGCAGGGTATACTCAGACATGAGTCCCTTGCTCACTGCTCCATCAGGATTCAAGCAAGCCGGGCCGATGAGGCTGAAATGCCAGAAACCGGTCCCCGGTAGCTTGTCTCCTTTCTGGTGAAGAATTGGCTTGGTAGTTTGGTCTGCCCTGTTCCCATGATGCACTGGGCCAGGGACAGACTAATTTGCATATAGCCAGGTTCTGAGCTGGGATGGGGCAGTGAGCTAAATAACGGTGATGGATCAAGCCCTGATCTTTGGACTGGGTAAGAGTGGTCTGCTTAATTCAGACACTCTGTTCATCACCACCCCCTTTTCTGAATCGTTTTTGGCCACTATAGGTGTGGCAGGGTATACTCAGACATGAGTCCCTTGCTCACTGCTCCATCAGGATTCAAGCAAGCCGGGCCGATGAGGCTGAAATGCCAGAAACCGGTCCCCGGTAGCTTGTCTCCTTTCTGGTGAAGAATTGGCTTGGTAGTTTGGTCTGCCCTGTTCCCATGATGCACTGGGCCAGGGACAGACTAATTTGCATATGGCCAGGTTCTGAGCTGGGATGGGGCAGTGAGCTAAATAACGGTGATGGATCAAGCCCTGATCTTTGGACTGGGTAAGAGTGGTCTGCTTAATTCAGACACTCTGTTCATCACCACCCCCTTTTCTGAATCGTTTTTGGCCACTATAGGTGTGGCAGGGTATACTCAGACATGAGTCCCTTGCTCACTGCTCCATCAGGATTCAAGCAAGCCGGGCCGATGAGGCTGAAATGCCAGAAACCGGTCCCCGGTAGCTTGTCTCCTTTCTGGTGAAGAATTTGCTTGGTAGTTTGGTCTGCCCTGTTCCCATGATGCACTGGGCCAAGGACAGACTAATTTGCATATAGCCAGGTTCTGAGCTGGGATGGGGCAGTGAGCTAAATAACTGTGATGGATCAAGCCCTGATCTTTGGACTGGGTAAGAGTGGTCTGCTTAATTCAGACACTCTGTTCATCACCACCCCCTTTTCTGAATCGTTTTTGGCCACTATAGGTGTGGCAGGGTATACTCAGACATGAGTCCCTTGCTCACTGCTCCATCAGGATTCAAGCAAGCCGGGCTGATGAGGCTGAAATGCCAGAAACCGGTCCCCGGTAGCTTGTCTCCTTTCTGGTGAAGAATTGGCTTGGTAGTTTGGTCTGCCCTGTTCCCATGATGCACTGGGCCAGGTACAGACTAATTTGCATATAGCCAGGTTCTGAGCTGGGATGGGGCAGTGAGCTAAATAACGGTGATGGATCAAGCCCTGATCTTTGGACTGGGTAAGAGTGGTCTGCTTAATTCAGACACTCTGTTCATCACCACCCCCTTTTCTGAATCGTTTTTGGCCACTATAGGTGTGGCAGGGTATACTCAGACATGAGTCCCTTGCTCACTGCTCAATCAGGATTCAAGCAAGCCGGGCCGATGAGTCTGAAATGCCAGAAACCGGTCCCTGGTAGCTTGTCTCCTTTCTGGTGAAGAATTGGCTTGGTAGTTTGGTCTGCCCTGTTCCCATGATGCACTGGGCCAGGGACAGACTAATTTGCATATAGCCAGGTTCTGAGCTGGGATGGGGCAGTGAGCTAAATAACGGTGATGGATCAAGCCCTGATCTTTGGACTGGGTAAGAGTGGTCTGCTTAATTCAGACACTCTGTTCATCACCACCCCCTTTTCTGAATCGTTTTTGGCCACTATAGGTGTGGCATGGTATACTCAGACATGAGTCCCTTGCTCACTGCTCCATCAGGATTCAAGCAAGCCGGGCCGATGAGGCTGAAATGCCAGAAACCAGTCATTGGTAGCTTGTCTCCTTTCTGGTGAAGAATTGGCTTGGTAGTTTGGTCTGCCCTGTTCCCATGATGCACTGGGCCAGGGACAGACTAATTTGCATATAGCCAGGTTCTGAGCTGGGATGGGGCAGTGAGCTAAATAACGGTGATGGATCAAGCCCTGATCTTTGGACTGGGTAAGAGTGGTCTGCTTAATTCAGACACTCTGTTCATCACCACCCCCTTTTCTGAATCGTTTTTGGCCACTATAGGTGTGGCAGGGTATACTCAGACATGAGTCCCTTGCTCACTGCTCCATCAGGATTCAAGCAAGCCGGGCCGATGAGGATGAAATGCCAGAAACCGGTCCCCGGTAGCTTGTCTCCTTTTTGGTGAAGAATTGGCTTGGTAGATTGGTCTGCCCTGTTCCCATGATGCACTGGGCCAGGGACAGACTAATTTGCATATAGCCAGGTTCTGAGCTGGGATGGGGCAGTGAGCTAAATAACGGTGATGGATCAAGCCCTGATCTTTGGACTGGATAAGAGTGGTCTGCTTAATTAAGACACTCTGTTCATCCCCACCCCCTTTTCTGAATCATTTTTGGCCACTATAGGTGTGGCAGGGTATACTCAGACATGAGTCCCTTGCTCACTGCTCCATCAGAATTCAAGCAAGCCGGGCCGATGAGGCTGAAATGCCAGAAACCGGTCCCCGGTAGCTTGTCTCCTTTCTGGTGAAGAATTGGCTTGGTAGTTTGGTCTGCCCTGTTCCCATGATGCACTGGGCCAGGGACAGACTAATTTGCATATAGCCAGGTTCTGAGCTGGGATGGGGCAGTGAGCTAAATAACGGTGATGGATCAAGCCCTGATCTTTGGACTGGGTAAGAGTGGTCTGCTTAATTCAGACACTCTGTTCATCACCACCCCCTTTTCTGAATCGTTTTTGGCCACTATAGGTGTGGCAGGGTATACTCAGACATGAGTCCCTTTCTCACTGCTCAATCAGGATTCAAGCAAGCCGGGCCGATGAGGCTGAAATGCCAGAAACCGGTCCCCGGTAGCTTGTCTCCTTTCTGGTGAAGAATTGGCTTGTTAGTTTGGTCTGCCCTGTTCCCATGATGCACAGGGACAGACTAATTTGCATATAGCCAGGTTCTGAGCTGGGATGGGGCAGTGAGCTAAATAACGGTGATGGATCAAGCCCTGATCTTTGGACTGGGTAAGAGTGGTCTGCTTAATTCAGACACTCTGTTCATCACCACCCCCTTTTCTGAATCGTTTTTGGCCACTATAGGTGTGGCATGGTATACTCAGACATGAGTCCCTTGCTCACTGCTCCATCAGGATTCAAGCAAGCCGGGCCGATGAGGCTGAAATTCCAGAAACCAGTCATTGGTAGCTTGTCTCCTTTCTGGTGAAGAATTGGCTTGGTAGTTTGGTCTGCCCTGTTCCCATGATGCACTGGGCCAGGGACAGACTAATTTGCATATAGCCAGGTTCTGAAATGGGATGGGGCAGTGAGCTAAATAACGGTGATGGATCAAGCCCTGATCTTTGGACTGGGTAAGAGTGGTCTGCTTAATTCAGACACTCTGTTCATCACCACCCCCTTTTCTGAATCGTTTTTGGCCACTATAGGTGTGGCAGGGTATACTCAGACATGAGTCCCTTGCTCACTGCTCCATCAGGATTCAAGCAAACCGGGCCGATGAGGATGATATGCCAGAAACCGGTCCCCGGTAGCTTGTCTCCTTTCTGGTGAAGAATTGGCTTGGTAGATTGGTCTGCCCTGTTCCCATGATGCACTGGGCCAGGGACAGACTAATTTGCATATAGCCAGGTTCTGAGCTGGGATGGGGCAGTGAGCTAAATAACGGTGATGGATCAAGCCCTGATCTTTGGACTGGATAAGAGTGGTCTGCTTAATTAAGACACTCTGTTCATCCCCACCCCCTTTTCTGAATCATTTTTGGCCACTATAGGTGTGGCAGGGTATACTCAGACATGAGTCCCTTGCTCACTGCTCCATCAGGATTCAAGCAAGCCGGGCCGATGAGGCTGAAATGCCAGAAACCGGTCCCCGGTAGCTTGTCTCCTTTCTGGTGAAGAATTGGCTTGGTAGTTTGGTCTGCCCTGTTCCCATGATGCACTGGGCCAGGGACAGACTAATTTGCATATAGCCAGGTTCTGAGCTGGGATGGGGCAGTAAGCTAAATAACGGTGATGGATCAAGCCCTGATCTTTGGACTGGGTAAGAGTGGTCTGCTTAAATCAGACACTCTGTTCATCACCACCCCCTTTTCTGAATCGTTTTTGGCCACTATAGGTGTGGCAGGGTATACTCAGACATGAGTCCCTTGCTCACTGCTCCATCAGGATTCAAGCAAGCCGGGCCGATGAGGCTGAAATGCCAGAAACCGGTCCCCGGTAGCTTGTCTCCTTTCTGGTGAAGAATTGGCTTGGTAGTTTGGTCTGCCCTGTTCCCATGATGCACTGGGCCAGGGACAGACTAATTTGCATATAGCCAGGTTCTGAGCTGGGATGGGGCAGTGAGCTAAATAACGGTGATGGATCAAGCCCTGATCTTTGGACTGGGTAAGAGTGGTCTGCTTAATTCAGACATTCTGTTCATCACCACCCCCTTTTCTGAATCGTTTTTGGCCACTATAGGTGTGGCAGGGTATACTCAGACATGAGTCCCTTGCTCACTGCTCCATCAGGATTCAAGCAAGCCGGGCCGATGAGGCTGAAATGCCAGAAACCGGTCCCCGGTAGCTTGTCTCCTTTCTGGTGAAGAATTGGCTTGGTAGTTTGGTCTGCCCTGTTCCCATGATGCACTGGGCCAGGGACAGACTAATTTGCATATAGCCAGGTTCTGAGCTGGGATGGGGCAGTGAGCTAAATAACGGTGATGGATCAAGCCCTGATCTTTGGACTGGGTAAGAGTGGTCTGCTTAATTCAGACACTCTGTTCATCACCACCCCCTTTTCTGAATCGTTTTTGGCCACTATAGGTGTGGCAGGGTATACTCAGACATGAGTCCCTTGCTCACTGCTCCATCAGGATTCAAGCAAGCCGGGCCGATGAGGCTGAAATGCCAGAAACCGGTCCCCGGTAGCTTGTCTCCTTTCTGGTGAAGAATTGGCTTGGTAGTTTGGTCTGCCCTGTTCCCATGATGCACTGGGCCAGGGACAGACTAATTTGCATATAGCCAGGTTCTAAGCTGGGATGGGGCAGTGAGCTAAATAACGGTGATGGATCAAGCCCTGATCTTTGGACTGGGTAAGAGTGGTCTGCTTAATTCAGACACTCTGTTCATCACCACCCCCTTTTCTGAATCGTTTTTGGCCACTATAGGTGTGGCAGGGTATACTCAGACATGAGTCCCTTGCTCACTGCTCCATCAGGATTCAAGCAAGCCGGGCCGATGAGGCTGAAATGCCAGAAACCGGTCCCCGGTAGCTTGTCTCTTTTCTGGTGAAGAATTGGCTTGGTAGTTTGGTCTGCCCTGTTCCCATGATGCACTGGGCCAGGGACAGACTAATTTGCATATGGCCAGGTTCTGAGCTGGGATGGGGCAGTGAGCTAAATAACGGTGATGGATCAAGCCCTGATCTTTGGACTGGGTAAGAGTGGTCTGCTTAATTCAGACACTCTGTTCATCACCACCCCCTTTTCTGAATCGTTTTTGGCCACTATAGGTGTGGCAGGGTATACTCAGACATGAGTCCCTTGCTCACTGCTCCATCAGGATTCAAGCAAGCCGGGCCGATGAGGCTGAAATGCCAGAAACCTGTCCCCGGTAGCTTGTCTCCTTTCTGGTGAAGAATTGGCTTGGTAGTTTGGTCTGCCCTGTTCCCATGATGCACTGGGCCAAGGACAGACTAATTTGCATATAGCCAGGTTCTGATCTGGGATGGGGCAGTGAGCTAAATAACTGTGATGGATCAAGCCCTGATCTTTGGACTGGGTAAGAGTGGTCTGCTTAATTCAGATACTCTGTTCATCACCACCCCCTTTTCTGAATCGTTTTTGGCCACTATAGGTGTGGCAGGGTATACTCAGACATGAGTCCCTTGCTCACTGCTCCATCAGGATTCAAGCAAGGCGGGCCGATGAGGCTGAAATGCCAGAAACCGGTCCCCGGTAGCTTGTCTCCTTTCTGGTGAAGAATTGGCTTGGTAGTTTGGTCTGCCCTGTTCCCATGATGCACTGGGCCAGGTACAGACTAATTTGCATATAGCCAGGTTCTGAGCTGGGATGGGGCAGTGAGCTAAATAACGGTGATGGATCAAGCCCTGATCTTTGGACTGGGTAAGAGTGGTCTGCTTAATTCAGACACTCTGTTCATCACCACCCCCTTTTCTGAATCGTTTTTGGCCACTATAGGTGTGGCAGGGTATACTCAGACATGAGTCCCTTGCTCACTGCTCAATCAGGATTCAAGCAAGCCGGGCCGATGAGGCTGAAATGCCAGAAACCGGTCCCCGGTAGCTTGTCTCCTTTCTGGTGAAGAATTGGCTTGGTAGTTTGGTCTGCCCTGTTCCCATGATGCACTGGGCCAGGGACAGACTAATTTGCATATAGCCAGGTTCTGAGCTGGGATGGGGCAGTGAGCTAAATAACGGTGATGGATCAAGCCCTGATCTTTGGACTGGGTAAGAGTGGTCTGCTTAATTCAGACACTCTGTTCATCACCACCCCCTTTTCTGAATCGTTTTTGGCCACTATAGGTGTGGCATGGTATACTCAGACATGAGTCCCTTGCTCACTGCTCCATCAGGATTCAAGCAAGCCGGGCCGATGAGGCTGAAATGCCAGAAACCAGTCATTGGTAGCTTGTCTCCTTTCTGGTGAAGAATTGGCTTGGTAGTTTGGTCTGCCCTGTTCCCATGATGCACTGGGCCAGGGACAGACTAATTTGCATATAGCCAGGTTCTGAGCTGGGATGGGGCAGTGAGCTAAATAACGGTGATGGATCAAGCCCTGATCTTTGGACTGGGTAAGAGTGGTCTGCTTAATTCAGACACTCTGTTCATCACCACCCCCTTTTCTGAATCGTTTTTGGCCACTATAGGTGTGGCAGGGTATACTCAGACATGAGTCCCTTGCTCACTGCTCCATCAGGATTCAAGCAAGCCGGGCCGATGAGGATGAAATGCCAGAAACCGGTCCCCGGTAGCTTGTCTCCTTTCTGGTGAAGAATTGGCTTGGTAGATTGGTCTGCCCTGTTCCCATGATGCACTGGGCCAGGGACAGACTAATTTGCATATAGCCAGGTTCTGAGCTGGGATGGGGCAGTGAGCTAAATAACGGTGATGGATCAAGCCCTGATCTTTGGACTGGATAAGAGTGGTCTGCTTAATTAAGACACTCTGTTCATCCCCACCCCCTTTTCTGAATCATTTTTGGCCACTATAGGTGTGGCAGGGTATACTCAGACATGAGTCCCTTGCTCACTGCTCCATCAGGATTCAAGCAAGCCGGGCCGATGAGGCTGAAATGCCAGAAACCGGTCCCCGGTAGCTTGTCTCCTTTCTGGTGAAGAATTGGCTTGGTAGTTTGGTCTGCCCTGTTCCCATGATGCACTGGGCCAGGGACAGACTAATTTGCATATAGCCAGGTTCTGAGCTGGGATGGGGCAGTGAGCTAAATAACGGTGATGGATCAAGCCCTGATCTTTGGACTGGGTAAGAGTGGTCTGCTTAAATCAGACACTCTGTTCATCACCACCCCCTTTTCTGAATCGTTTTTGGCCACTATAGGTGTGGCAGGGTATACTCAGACATGAGTCCCTTGCTCACTGCTCCATCAGGATTCAAGCAAGCCGGGCCGATGAGGCTGAAATGCCAGAAACCAGTCCCCGGTAGCTTGTCTCCTTTCTGGTGAAGAATTGGCTTGGTAGTTTGGTCTGCCCTGTTCCCATGATGCACTGGGCCAGGGACAGACTAATTTGCATATAGCCAGGTTCTGAGCTGGGATGGGGCAGTGAGCTAAATAACTGTGATGGATCAAGCCCTGATCTTTGGACTGGGTAAGAGTGGTCTGCTTAATTCAGACACTCTGTTCATCACCACCCCCTTTTCTGAATCGTTTTTGGCCACTATAGGTGTGGCAGGGTATACTCAGACATGAGTCCCTTGCTCACTGCTCCATCAGGATTCAAGCAAGACGGGCCGATGAGGCTGAAATGCCAGAAACCGGTCCCCGGTAGCTTGTCTCCTTTCTGGTGAAGAATTGGCTTGGTAGTTTGGTCTGCCCTGTTCCCATGATGCACTGGGCCAGGGACAGACTAATTTGCATATAGCCAGGTTCTGAGCTGGGATGGGGCAGTGAGCTAAATAACGGTGATGGATCAAGCCCTGATCTTTGGACTGGGTAAGAGTGGTCTGCTTAATTCAGACACTCTGTTCATCACCACCCCTTTTTCTGAATCGTTTTTGGCCACTATAGGTGTGGCAGGGTATACTCAGACATGAGTCCCTTGCTCACTGCTCCATCAGGATTCAAGCAAGCCGGGCCGATGAGGCTGAAATGCCAGAAACTGGTCCCCAGTAGCTTGTCTCCTTTCTGGTGAAGAATTGGCTTGGTAGTTTGGTCTGCCCTGTTCCCATGATGCACTGGGCCAGGGACAGACTAATTTGCATATAGCCAGGTTCTGAGCTGGGATGGGGCAGTGAGCTAAATAACGGTGATGGATCAAGCCCTGATCTTTGGACTGGGTAAGAGTGGTCTGCTTAATTCAGACACTCTGTTCATCACCACCCCCTTTTCTGAATCGTTTTTGGCCACTATAGGTGTGGCAGGGTATACTCAGACATGAGTCCCTTGCTCACTGCTCCATCAGGATTCAAGCAAGCCGGGCCGATGAGGATGAAATGCCAGAAACCGGTCCCCGGTAGCTTGTCTCCTTTCTGGTGAAGAATTGGCTTGGTAGATTGGTCTGCCCTGTTCCCATGATGCACTGGGCCAGGGACAGACTAATTTGCATATAGCCAGGTTCTGAGCTGGGATGGGGCTGTGAGCTAAATAACGGTGATGGATCAAGCCCTGATCTTTGGACTGGATAAGAGTGGTCTGCTTAATTAAGACACTCTGTTCATCCCCACCCCCTTTTCTGAATCATTTTTGGCCACTATAGGTGTGGCAGGGTATACTCAGACATGGGTCCCTTGCTCACTGCTCCATCAGGATTCAAGCAAGCCGGGCCGATGAGGCTGAAATGCCAGAAACCGGTCCCCGGTAGCTTGTCTCCTTTCTGGTGAAGAATTGGCTTGGTAGTTTGGTCTGCCCTGTTTCCATGATGCACTGGGCCAGGGACAGACTAATTTGCATATAGCCAGGTTCTGAGCTGGGATGGGGCAGTGAGCTAAATAACGGTGATGGATCAAGCCCTGATCTTTGGACTGGGTAAGAGTGGTCTGCTTAATTCAGACACTCTGTTCATCACCACCCCCTTTTCTGAATCGTTTTTGGCCACTATAGGTGTGGCAGGGTATACTCAGACATGAGTCCCTTGCTCACTGCTCCATCAGGATTCAAGCAAGCCGGGCCGATGAGGCTGAAATGCCAGAAACCAGTCCCCGGTAGCTTGTCTCCTTTCTGGTGAAGAATTGGCTTGGTAGTTTGGTCTGCCCTGTTCCCATGATGCACTGGGCCAGGGACAGACCAATTTGCATATAGCCAGGTTCTGAGCTGGGATGGGGCAGTGAGCTAAATAACGGTGATGGATCAAGCCCTGATCTTTGGACTGGGTAAGAGTGGTCTGCTTAATTCAGACACTCTGTTCATCACCACCCCCTTTTCTGAATCGTTTTTGGCCACTATAGGTGTGGCAGGGTATACTCAGACATGAGTCCCTTGCTCACTGCTCCATCAGGATTCAAGCAAGCCGGGCCGATGAGGCTGAAATGCCAGAAACCGGTCCCCGGTAGCTTGTCTCCTTTCTGGTGAAGAATTGGCTTGGTAGTTTGGTCTGCCCTGTTCCCATGATGCACTGGGCCAGGGACAGACTAATTTGCATATAGCCAGGTTCTGAGCTGGGATGGGGCAGTGAGCTAAATAACGGTGATGGATCAAGCCCTGATCTTTGGACTGGGTAAGAGTGGTCTGCTTAATTCAGACACTCTGTTCATCACCACCCCCTTTTCTGAATCGTTTTTGGCCACTATAGGTGTGGCAGGGTATACTAAGACATGAGTCCCTTGCTCACTGCTCCATCAGGATTCAAGCAAGCCGGGCCGATGAGGCTGAAATGCCAGAAACTGGTCCCCAGTAGCTTGTCTCCTTTCTGGTGAAGAATTGGCTTGGTAGTTTGGTCTGCCCTGTTCCCATGATGCACTGGGCCAGGGACAGACTAATTTGCATATAGCCAGGTTCTGAGCTGGGATGGGGCAGTGAGCTAAATAACGGTGATGGATCAAGCCCTGATCTTTGGACTGGGTAAGAGTGGTCTGCTTAATTCAGACACTCTGTTCATCACCACCCCCTTTTCTGAATCGTTGAAGATAAGCCTGGCTGCTCGTGCCAAACTACCAAGGGGGTGGAGCGGGGGCTATCTCTAGAGGTGACCTGTCTTTCCCTAATGTTGGGGCTCGCGGTCCCTGTTTGGCCTACGTTACCTACCTCAGCTAACCAGGGATCCTGGGATTCTAACAGTGGCCTAAGACAGTTCTCTACCACATTTCTCCTTTGTTACCCAAACTGACTTGAAATGACAGCATACTCTCTCTGTCACCTGTGATAAGGTCAACCAGAGGTCTTTTAATGATTGATGTAAAAGGACTGGAGTGTAGAGACAAAACAAGTATAAACAACAAACTCATATTTAATAAATATATCAAAAACCATTACTGAGATATACACACATAAGACATCAATAAAAATCAAATATTCTTAGTTCATTTTTTTGTTGCTATTTATCTTTTCTTAAGCAGTGAAAACATAGCGGCAGTCTGAACAAAGCCAACTCGTGTTTTGCGCTCCACTGTGCTTCTTCAGGGCTTTTATAGTCTCTTGATTTTGCTATTCTTTTTTCATCTTCTGAAGTTAGCACTTGTACTGCCACAAAAAGAATTCTTATAACGATTTTAATCTCCAAGTTCTAAGTTCCTCATTTTCAGTATTTCTTAATTTATGGAAAGGGTGGCAGTGAGGAAACAAAGAGGGCCCTACACGGCCCCCTCTGTCCTCATGCCCATGAGATGCATACAGGGTGGCAAATGGTGTGCCCCCACTCTGTGCATGCACCCTTTCCTGCATGGCATGGATTTAACAGTCCATACCGTGCAGGAACGGGCTTTGACGTTCCCATTGTGGTGCCTTTTTGAAAGGCACTGCCGTGGGAACGCCAAAGGACCGCCTACCAGACTAGGAGGAATCTCATAGGCCGGCGGTGATCTTTGGCTGTGTGGTAGCAGGTCGGCAGTGTGGCGGCCCGCTCCCACACAGCCAAAAATTTAATCGGGTCCTAAGTTTAGACCTGAAGCCTAAGTTAAGCCTAAAGTCTAACATAGACCAGAAGTCTAACTTACCTTTGTGAATACTGAAAAGTGGCAAAGTTAGGCTTTTGGTCTAAGTTAGAGTTTAAGTCTAAACTTAGATTTAAGGTATAAACTTAGGTTTCAGGCGTAAAGTTAGACTCACGGTCTAAACGTAGACCCTGATTATGAGTTTGGCATTCTGAGGGCTGCCACACACATGGCGCAGTGGTGGCGGTCCAGCCACTGCCGCACATGTGGTCCGACTACCCTATTACAACTTGAGAGGTTGGACCGCAAAGGGACCACCGTAATCGCCGGGGATCCGCAATACCCGGCGGTGGTGCAGCGGTCTTGAGGCTGCAATATGCTTTGCGGTGCAGCTGTGGCACCACAGACTATATTATGAGTTTCCTCACCGCCTCACTTTTCACGGTAGTGAGCCCGCCGTGAAAAGTGTGGCTGTGAGGAAACAAGGGCCTGTGGATACATGCAGGGGGACACAAGGCGTGCCCCCCAGAGTGCAGCACCCCCTGTTCCTGCACGACATGGACTTACCAGTCCATGCTAGGCAAGAATGGCCTTTGACGTTCCGATTACAAAGGCAGCGCAGTGGAAATGCCAAAGGACCGCCCACCAGACCAGAAGCAAACTCCTATTCTGGCAGGCGGTCGTCGGTCAAATTTGGTCAAACTTTACCTTTGTGAATTGAGCCAACAGTGTTAAACCAGCAACTGTCCCAACTTTCTGTGATGACATCACACAGCACCTTCTGGCTGGTCCTGCAATGGGCGTTTGGACAAAATATCGAATCAAAAAAAATTGAGCAACAGAAATATTGAGTTTTTAATATTGTTACACAGAAATATTGTTGTCAAAAATATCGCTGACAAGATTATCTATTTTTTTAAGGTATGAAATATCATTTTTTAAATATCTTTATGTGTTTAAATATTATTTTTAAGTGTATTTATATTATTTGTGTATTTGCTGTTAATGTTTTTGATATATAGTTTGTCATTTTATGTTATTGATAATTTAAATGTTATTGTGAAATAGTAATTTATTGTGTCGTAGCAGGATTTTGAGGTTTGTAGGGGTGCAGTGTGGGAAGATTAGTATTGTTAATTTATATATATTTTTTATTAATATTAATTATGTATTTGATTATTCAGTATGTTAATTGTGTAAATATTTGTAAAGCTATATTTTAAGAGTGGGTTGTTTGGTTTGTAGGGGTAATAGGGTGGAAATGTAAACAATATGTGAGCAATTAATAATTATTGAAAAGTATTAATTAATGAATTGTTAATTAATTATGTAAATTGTTTACTTATTACATATTTTGTAATTTATATTTTAGGTGTGAGTTTGCAGGGGTATAGCGTGGGAAGTTGATTAAATAATAATTGATTACCTACTATTTATTAGTATATTATTAATTAATTAATTGTAAATAAAATATGTAAATTGTGTGATTACAACTTTTTTCTTTACATTTTAGGTGTGGGTTGTTGGGTTTGTAGGGGTATAGGCTGGGACGTTAATTAAATTATAATTACTCAATTATTGATAAATTATTAATTAGGTACGTTTTCAATTAATTATGTATACTGTGTAACTATTACATATTTAGATATATGTTATATGTGTGACTTTAGTGTGGGCATTTAATGAAATAACTATTAAATTGCATTTGTTTCATTATCCTAATTATTTAAAATATATATAATTATTTTAATTGTTCAATTGTTTTTTTATGTGTATATTTAATTTCTGTTAATTGTTTTATATTTGTATGTAATTAATACTTGTATTAAAATAAGGTATGTGCTTTAAGTGAGCATTTTTCCTACTGGAGTGTAATTAGTACATTTTTTTACCCCTCCTGAGTCCAACGCTTTCCCTACTGTTGCACAGATTAGAGTGGGAATAGTAAATGTTACCCCTCCTGAGTCCAACACTTTCTCTACTGTTGCACAGACTGGAGTGGAAATATTACATGTACTATTCCTAGACATTTATAGTTTAGTATATATTGTCAATAATGATATTGTGGTTATATTTCTGTGTCTTTTAAATATTTTTTTTATTAGTAATGTTTGTAATATACAATATATTTTTTGTTAAATGTATTTGTTTACATGGTTTACTTTTTAATATGTAATTGCATTGGCATGTTTTTACATTTTTTCCAGTGTATTTGTTATGGTTTTTAACTTAGTGTGTGTGTGTGTGTGTGTGTGTATGTGTGTGTGTGTGTGTGTGTGTGGGTGTGTGGGTGTGTGTGTGTGTGGGTGTGTGTATATATATATATATATTCACTGAAAAAACCATAGGTTATAGACCATATATAGTTAGGAATTAGCATTTACAAAACCTTGAAAATTCACTGAAAAAACCATAGGTTATAGACCATATATAGTTAGGAATTAGCATTTACAAAACTTTATTTTACTCACACAAAACCATTGAAATTCGCATATATAGTTAGTTGCACTAACTATATATCGCGCACCCGCAATCCACTGCTGATCATGTCACATATTACATCATTCATGACATGCTCAGTGACATCACTGATGACATCACTGATGACATCTCAAATGACATCACTGATGACATCTCAAATGACATCACTGATGACATCACTGATGACTACATCCAGTGACTGTATGTTTCTGTAAAGTTAAAATATGTCTTACATATTGAAGAATGAGTGGATGTATAAGTGTCTGGATGAAGGATTTAGTAGGTGCATGACTGACTGTATGAGTGAGTGATTAAATGTGTCTCACTGAGTGCATGGGTTAGTGACTAAACTGTTTTAATTTGTGCATCATTATGTCTGTTGTTCTGTAAACTGCTGCATGTGTTGATCAGTAGCTATATGAGTAACTATATGTGTTATTGATTGGTTGCCCAAGTATTTGTATGGGAGACTGAGTGTGTGTGTGGGTGACTGGGAGGTGTATGACTCTGTGCATAGATGTGTGAGCAGTTGATTCACTAGATGTATGGTTTCAAAAGTGCATGTGGAAACAGCTGTATGGGCGGTTGACTATGTGCATGAGTGTATTGGTGAGTGAATGGATATCTCAGTGCTACATGTCAATGTAAGTACATATGTAAAACACAGTACATGTGAGAGTTGACATATATAAATAACTGTGCATAAGAGCCAGTGAATGTGTGAGTGGCTGTATGGATCATTGTGAACTTGTATCCGGGATTGTATAAGAGAGTAAATATGTATTAGTATATGTTTGAATAAGTAAGGTCTGTATAACTGTATAGTTGAGAAAATGGAGGTGTGATTGATTCTTTGCATGACTGACTAGGTGTGTGAGTAACTCCATGGACGAGTGACAGTCTGTGAGTGTCTGTTTACACTGAGTGTATCGAAGGTTATATTAGAGTCTGAAGAGGTTCATCGTATTATCACATGAATGATGTCATCAGTGATGTGATCAGTAATGTCAAATGAGATGTCATCAGTTATGTCATCAGTGATGTCATCAGTGATGTCATCAGTGATGTCATCAGTGATGTCATTTGAGATGTCATCAGTGATGTCATCAGTGATGTCACTGAGCATGTCATGAATGATGTAATATGTGACATGATCAGCATTGGATTGCGGGTGCGCGATATATAGTTAGTGCAACTAACTATATATGCGAATTTCAATGGTTTTGTGTGAGTAAAATAAGGTTTTGTAAATGCTAATTCCTAACTATATATGGTCTATAACCTATGGTTTTTTCAGTGAATTTTCAAGGTTTTGTAAATGCTAATTCCTAACTATATATGGTCTATAACCTATGGTTTTTTCAGTGAATTTCAATGGTTTTTTAATAGCAAATATCAAAAGCTTTAAAATGTATTCTTCTTTAAATCGAAAAATATATTTTATATGTTTTTAATACAATTTTTTTATGTATTTTTTTTAAATTATTTTTTTTGTTTCGCTCCCGGTCCGCGAACCGGGTAGCTTCCCGTTAGCTCAATTTGCTGCCGCGACCCAGTCCGCGAACCGGTAAACGTTCCGTCTGCGCAACTGCCGTGTTAGAAAACAACATCGTGACGCGTCGCGTAACCGCGACGTATCGCGTTGTCGCGTAATGCGTCATATGACGTGCCGCGTTAGCGCACCCGGAAGTGCTCCGGTGCGCGAAGCGAGGCACGAAGCGCAGCTTCCCCGAAGCGATCCGGGGCGCGGCACGGAGCGCGTAACGTAAGCATAACAGGTCATGTGACTTGTTAATAAATCTTTTCATTGGTTCATTTCACTTTTGGTTTCCTAATGATGTAAGGCTAGGTCATGTGACCTAAAAATAACACTTTTCATTGGTTTAGAACTATTTTTTTTCCCAAATGATGAAAACCCCTCCTTGTTTCCTCACTCTGACTTTCAACTTTGTGAGAGGAAGACCTTTTTTGATTACTTAGAAATGGCAAGTCTTGTAGCTGCAGCGGGTGCACCCCCACCACCACCACCTTCTATGAAGAGAGGACCACCTCCTCAGGTTATCGTTCAGCAAGAGGAGGAAGAAGAGGAAGAAGAGGAAGAGGAGCAAGAGAGGCAGTTTTTGCCTGAAGAGCCTAGGAGGTCCCATGTCAAGGAAAATTTCATTTGGCAATTTTTCAAATATCCCCAGGGCCAAAAAAAAGTAAATGCCTGCTATGTTACTTGCCTTATCTGCAAAAAAGATCTGTCCAGAGGGACAGATAAGAAATATAGCTATGGCAATTACACCATGCATCGCCATATGCAGAGGTGGCACCCTAATAATTATAGTGCTGTGCAGGTACGTGACCTGCAGGATAACCCCCCTCCTGTGGCCAGAACATCAAATGTAGAGGCAGTGACGGGACCAGAGGCGAGGGAGATGGTCCCAAACATCCAGCTAAAGTTTGGGATTGTCAAGCATGTGTGCATTTTTTGCGGCCAATTGATTTGCTACAGGGAGAGTAGCATCACTTTAATCAACAGAGCTATCGACAATCATAATTGTCCAAAACACCCCAGACAATAAATTATCTTTTTTTTTGTTGCTCCGGTTGAGCCCTTTATAATGAATCATTTTCGTTTCTCCCCCCCCCAAAAAAACAAAAAAAATATAAAACCGTTCAAAAAATACAAAAAAAGTAAAAAAATGTTCAGAAAAATAATAAAAAAATATAAAACAACAAAAATAATTAAAAAAAAGTTCTTTTCAGAACTACCTCCCCTTTATAAAAAATTGCTAGAATGTTTAGGACTCTGGCAACCTCTATTTCTTTTGATTCGCTTCCCGGTTCACGCGCCGGTACGCGAACCGGAAGCGAACCAGAATTTTTTTTTTTTTTAAAAAGAAGAGTAAGTATAAGGGAAGGAAAACGAGAGTAATGTTAAAAGAAAGACAGCTAGAGGGAGTAACACAGAGATACTGTTTAATAGATCTATTTACCGAAGAAAAGATGGAAGAGGGTATAATTGTGAAAAACAAAATAGATAAGGAAGTGAAAGAAAAAAAGGAGAGTAGAAGAATAATAAACAAGAGTTTCTTAGAGAATGTGAGTGAATGTTCAAAATAAGAAGAAAAACAGTAAAGGATGTGGAATGAGAGGTAGGGATAGAACCGGACTAAAAGAACAATCCTGAGGGAAAGTGTTAAGAAAACAGTGAGCAAAAGTAAATAGGAATAAAACAAGATGTATGATAGTGACTAAGGTTAAAGCATGTGGAATAACAGAGAGAAAAAACAGAAAGCAGAAAAGAAGAAGTGACAGAAAAGGAATGATTGAAACAGCAAAGAAATGTAAATAACATAGGGGCATATTATCAACACAGGCGATAAAATTATCGCTGCTTTTATCGGCAGAAAACTGCCGCTAAAGCCGCTTTTGCGGCAGAAAACTGCCGCTAAAGCCGCTTTTGCGGCAGTTTTCTGCCGATAAAAGCAGCGATAATTTTATCGCCTGTGTTGATAATATGCCCCTTAGTGTGTTTGAACTACAGGGAGAAAGCATAATGAACAAGTAGTGAAAGAGTGATGAGTCAGAGATAGTGAGAGTAATAGAGACGGAGTGAGTGAACAGGAGTGAGGAACTATGAGAACAGAGGGACTGAGAAAAGGAGTGGAAGGAATAGAGTAAGTAAGTAATAGAAAAAGGAATGAGGGAAGTAGCAAAGGCAGGAAACTGACGGTTAAAGAAATGAAGCAGTGGAACTAATAGAAGTTAAATGTGATAGAAATGTAACGAAAAGAGTACAAAACACTTACCTTATAATTGTCGTTAACTTAGTCACTTGTTATTTTTATACTTTCAATCTGTGAAAGAAACAACAAAAATTTGAAAAATATTAAAACATGTATTTAAAAATTAGAAAAGACAAGGGAAAAGATTGACAATCATCCAATTTTACAAAGAAATAAAGTTAGAGATAAACATGCAGAAAAAAAGAGAAAGAAACGGTGATAGACAGTCAGAGACAAAAAGAAATTGAAATAGAGTAAATTACTAAGAGAAAAAAAAAGAAGATACTTTCAGTGACAGAAAAGAAGGATAGAAGAGAAAACTAAATTGAAGTTGTGTAAGCTACTAAAAGAAAGTGAGTAAGGTAAACTATATAAGGAAAGGGTGAATAAGGAAAAGAGAGTGAGGGAGAGAGGAGACAGAGGAAGTGAAGGAAAGAGTGTCAGATACAGACTGAGTGAGGCATCTACACAATGTGATTCATAATGTTAGGAAACACAGGTAATGTAATTGAAAAACGTTCAATTTTTTTTGCTCATTCCACAATCACATCACTTGTGTTTCCTTTGCTTAGGTATCTCATTGTGCAGATGTAGTCTAGCATATGAAAGAGTACGTAGAAGGTGAGCACTGTATGCAACAACGTTGACACTTACAGAAACCTCAGCTTCTCCATGCCCCCTACACTGTCCTAAATGTATACAGTTTAAACTGACGGTATCTTGTTGGAGATGAAGTGAGGCCTATCTTGCAGCATGGTACATCTTTTCCACCACTGCTGCGTCACAAAAGTGACGCAACAGCGGCGCAAAAGAGGCACACGACCATCATAAATCTGCCCCCAACATTTTAAATGAATGATTCAGGATGCCGATAAGGTGTGGCCTATCCAGAGGTTTGTTTGAGGTGAGTCCTACTCAGGGTTGCAGATGAAATTTAGAAATAAATAAATATATTTATTCAACCACATTCATGGGGAAGTGACTTAAAATGCCCTAACACACATGAAAGCGTATTTTTAAGGCCCTTGCACCATTTTTGCGTCACTTTTAACATGGCTATGTAACTCAAAGAAACAAAATCTAAATTTGCCAAGCACACATGGGGGCGTATTTACAAGGACCTTGCACCACGGGGAAATGACTTAAATTAAAATGGGGAAAATAACGTCAAAGTGACTCAAAGGCCTTGTAAATATGCCCCAAGCAGCCTATGAAACTCTAGCAGTACATATCAAGAAACCTAATTGACTTCAAGAAACGTTTTTAAACACATGAAGTAAACTAAATATTCACCCACATTCATGGGGAAGTGACTTAAAATGCCCTAACACACATGAAAGCGTATTTTTAAGGCCCTTGCACCATTTTTGCGTCACTTTTAACATGGCTATGTAACTCAAAGAAACAAAATCTAAATTTGCCAAGGACACATGGGGACGTATTTACAAGGGCCTTGCACCACGGGGAAATGACTTAAATTAAAATGGGGAAATAACATCAAAGTGACTCAAAGGCCTTGTAAATATGCCCCAAGCAGCCTATGAAACTCTAGCAGTACATATCAAGAAACTTAAATGACTTCAAGAAACGTTTTTAAACACATTAAGTAAACCAATTATTCAACCACATTCATGGGGAAGTGACTTAAAATGCCCTAACACACATGAAAGCGTATTTTTAAGGCCCTTGCACCATTTTTGCGTCACTTTTAACATGGCTATGTAACTCAAAGAAACAAAATCTAAATTTGCCAAGCACACATGGGGGCGTATTTACAAGGACCTTGCACCACGGGGAAATGTCTTAAATTAAAATGGGAAAAATAACATCAAAGTGACTCAAAGTCCTTCTAAATATGCCCCAGGCAGCCTATGAAACTCTAGCAGTACATATCAAGAAACCTAATTGACTTCAAAAAACGTTTTTAAACACATCAAATAAACCAATTATTTTCTCACATTCATGAGGAAGTGACTTAAAATGCCCTAACACACATGAAAGCGTATTTTTAAGGCCCTTGCACCATTTTTGCATCACTTTTAACATGGCTATGTATCTCAAAGAAACAAAGTCTAAATTTGCCAAGCACACATGGGGGCGTATTTACAAGGACTTTGCACCACGGGGAAATGTCTTAAATTAAAATGGGGAAAATAACATCAAATTGACTCAAAGGCCTTGTAAATATGCCTCAAGCAGCCTATGAAACTCTAGCAGTACATATCAAGAAACCTAATTGATTTCAAAAAACGTTTTTAAACACATCAAGTAAATCACTTATTTACCCACATTCATGGGGAAGTGACTTAAAATGCCCTAACACACATGAAAGCGTATTTTTAAGGCCCTTCCACCACTTTTGCGTCACTTTTAACATGGCTATGTAACTCAAAGAAACCAAATCTATTTGTAAAACACTTGACACAAAGCAACATTTTAAATACACAACTTTCTTCATAATTTTCTCCTTAAAGCATACTATTCTCTATTTAAATTAAATGAATCTTTTCTCACCTTAGCAAATACTTTTTGAGTTTTAAAACAGTCTCAGACACACACCAATTTGTCTTTAGCAGAGCAAAGGGTATGCACTCCAGAGGCTGCAACCAACAAAGGCACAGAAATGCTGTGATTCATCACACATATCTCTCATGTCACCCAATCAAAACCCTTCCCTCACTTTTTTCAAATCAACACCCTTCCCCCTTCTGCCCTTTCTGCCTTTTTCCATAGCAACCACCTTCTGAAAGACCTCTGATGTTTGCAAGTTCACACAACAATGTTTGAATTGAACTCTGAACTCTCAGTACACCTGCGTATCCAGTGCAATCTTTCATAAAATGATTTTTTCTTGACCATTCAAATTACATCTTTCAAAGAACTCATCCATGCACCCTAACTTTCTGTTTTCAGCAATCAAAATCCACCTATCACTGCTACTGATTCATTAGCACAGAAACTCCACAGTTTTTTTCATTACATACTCCTACTGTTTCAACTGCCATTTCATTACCACACTTCATCTGACTGCAGCAGAACCTTCTCTCACCATGTTTTCTGTCTGGCTTGTTGGACATAGTTACATCTACTGGGCTCAAAGGTATGCTGATAACAAAAATTTACACAACCTCAATTTTCAAAATGTGGAAATCAACTGGATTGGCCACAGAGGATTAAGATGTCACCAATTGATACCATTGGTGAAAACCTTTTTGCATTTGCCCAAACCTGACCTGTCAATTGTGCACTGTGGAGGAAATGACTTGGGCACTTTGACTGGGGTAGGTCTGGAAATGCTTTTAAAGGACACCTTTGAGCAATTGATGGCACTTTTTCCTCAAACTGCCTTGGTATATTCAAATATATGCCAAAGACAGAAATGGAGGTGGTCAAACGAATTTTGTCCACAAATTGAGAAATCGAGGAAGCATGTAAATAAGTCTGTTTCAGCTTACATGAGAGACCATGGAATGGGCTCCATCTACAACAATAACTTGCGTTACTACATGCAAGATATCTACAGAGAAGATGGAGTTCACTTCTCAGATGAGGGGAACAGAGTTTTCATCCTGAATTTAAGACTATGTATTGGTACCTACTTATAAGTACCTAAATCTACCACAGACCCAAAAGCTTTTCTCAGAGCTACCCTAACTATGATCACTATAAACAAATTTTAAATGTAACTTTTTTTTTACTAATTTTCACGATTTACGCTTTCCGGAGCGCTACCCGTTACGCGCACCGGACGCTAACTGCGCGAAAATTTGAAAAAAAATGTGGGTTTTTTTCCGCACATATGGGCCTCCTCAACCACCCTCAGAAAACCTAGGGGGTCAGGATACGTGTACCATGCCCCCTTCTACCCATTCTGAACATTATTTGCCCTCCATCTTGTATCTCAATTCTACCGAAACACAAAATGGAGGACTCCTGTAACGCTGCCAGTTCGCGTACCGGGGCGCGCACCGGGAAGCGCTCGCTTAAAAAAGGTGGGAAAGTAATTTACAGAAAAACCACTGGAGACACTTTCACCAAATATAGATTAGCTCATACTACATACCAATCCCTACCATTTTCACAAATTTGGTTGGAATTCCATTTAACCATTTAGCCTGTAGACCTCTCTAAATACCCTGAGGTAAATTACTTCACAAAACACATCTGAAGTGTTGGAATTGACAACCAATTAAAATGTTACTTTCATTTTCTACTTTTTTTACCTGACATTTGATTGGTTATGTACCTGAATATATATAAAAAAAGAGAGAGAAACACAGCCATTTTGACTACTACTTCCTGAAGTACATTGCAAGCTTTTGGGTTTATGGTAGATTTAGGTACTTATAAGTAGGTACCAATGCACAGTCTTAAATTCAGAATGAAAATTCTGTTCCCCTCATCTGAGAAGTGAACTCCATCTCCTCTGTAGATATCTTGCATGTAGTAACGCAAGTTATTGTTGTACATGGAGCCCATTCCATGGTCTCTCATGTAAGCTGAAACAGACTTATTTACATGCTTCCTCGATTTCTCAATTTGTGGACATAATTGGTTCGACCACCTCCATTTCTGTCTTTGGCATATATTTGAATATACCAAGGCAGTTTGAGGAAAAAGTGCCATCAATTGGTCAAAGGTGTCCTTTAAAAGCATTTCCAGACCTACCCCAGTCAAAGTGCCCAAGTCATTACCTCCACAGTGCACAATTAACAGGTCAGGTTTTGGCAAATGCAAAAAGGATTTCACCAATGGTATCAATTGGTGACATTTTAATCCTCTGTGGCCAATCCACTTAATTTCCACATTTTGTAAATTGAGGTTAGGTAAATTTCTGTTATCAGCATACCTTTGAGCCCAGTAGATGTAACTATGTCCAACAATCCAGACAGAAAACATGGTGAGAGAAGGTTCTGCTGCAGTCAGATGAAGTGTGGCAATGAAATGGCAGTTGAAAAAATAAGAGTTTAAAATGAAAAAAACTGTGGAGTTTCTGTGTTAATGAAGCAGTAGCAGTGATTGGTGGATTTTGATTGCTGAAAACAGAAAGTTAGGGTGCATGGATGAGTTCTTTGAAAGATGTAATTTGAATGGTCAAGAAAAAATCATTTAATGAAAGATTGCACTGGATATGCAGGTGTACTGAGAGTTCAGAGTTCAAATGAAACATGGTTGTGTGAACTTGCAAACATCAGAGGTCTTTCAGGAGGTGGTTGCTATGCAAAAAAGGCAGAAAGGGCAGAGGGGGGAAGGTGTTGATTTGAAAAAAGTGAGGGAAGAGTTTTGATTGGGTGACATGAGAGATATGTGTGATGAATTACAGCATTTCTGTGCCATTGTTGGTTGCAGCCTCTGGAGTGCATACCTTTTGCTCTGCTAAAGACAAATTGGTGTGTGTCTGAGACTGTTTTGAAACTCTTAAAGTATTTGCTAAGGTGAGAAAAGATTCATTTAATTTAAATAGAGAATAGTATGCTTTAGGGATAAATTTATGAAGAAAGTTGTGTATTTAAAATGTTGCTTTGTGTGAAGTGTTTTACAAATAGATTTAGTTTCTTTGAGTTTCATAGCCATGTTAAAAGTGACGCAAAAGTGGTGGAAGGGTCGTACAAAAATGCTTTCATGTGTCTTAAGGCATTTTAACTCACTTCCCAAGAATGTAGGAATATAATTGCTCTACAAGATGTTTTTAAAAACGTTTTTTGAAATCAATTAGGTTTCTTGATATGTACTGCTAGAGTTTCATAGGTTGCTTGGGGCATATTTACAAGGCTTTTGAATTTCTTTGATGTAATTTTTCCCATTTTATTTTAAGACATTTCCTTGTGGTGCAAGGTCCTTGTAAATACGCCCCCATCTGTGCTTGGCAAATTTAGATTTTGATTCTTTGAGTTACATAGCCATGTTAAAAGTAACGCAAAAATGATGCAAGGGCCTTAAAAAAACGATTTCATGTGTCTTTGGGCATTTTAACTCACTTCCCCATGAATGTAGGAATATAATTGCTTTACAAGATGTGTTTAAAAACGTTTTTTTAAATCAATTAGGTTTCTTGATATGTACTGCTAGAGTTTCATAAGTTGCTTGGGGTATATTTAAAAGGCCTTTGAGTCTCTCTGATGTTATTTTTCCCATTTTAATTTAAGACCTTTCCCCGTGGTGCAAGGTCCTTGTAAATACGCCCCCATCTGTGCTTGGCAAATTTAGATTTTGATTCTTTGAGTTACATAGCGATGTTAAAAGTGACCCAAAAATGGTGCAAGGGCCTTAAAAAAACGCTTTCATGTGTTTTAGGGCATTTTAAGTCATTTTCCGATGAATGTAGGTATATAATTGCTTTACAAGATGTTTTTAAAAACGTTTTTTGAAATCAATTAGGTTTCTTGATATGTACTGCTAGAGTTTCATAGGTTGCTTGGGGCATATTTACAAGGCTTTTGAGTTTCTTTGATGTAATTTTTCCCATTTTATTTTAAGACATTTCCTTGTGGTGCAAGGTCCTTGTAAATACGCCCCCATCTGTGCTTGGCAAATTTAGATTTTGATTCTTTGAGTTACATAGCCATGTTAAATGTAACGCAAAAATGATGCAAGGGCCTTAAAAAAACGATTTAATGTGCCTTAGGGCATTTTAACTCACTTCCCCATGAATGTAGGAATATAATTGCTTTACAAGATGTGTTTAAAAACGTTTTTTTAAATCAATTAGGTTTCTTGATATGTACTGCTAGAGTTTCATAGGTTGCTTGGGGCATATTTAAAAGGCCTGTGAGTCTCTCTGATGTTATTTTTCCCATTTTAATTTAAGACCTTTCCCCGTGGTGCAAGGTCCTTGTAAATACGCCCCCATCTGTGCTTGGCAAATTTAGATTTTGATTCTTTGAGTTACATAGCGATGTTAAAAGTGACCCAAAAATGGTGCAAGGGCCTTAAAAAAACGCTTTCATGTGTTTTAGGGCATTTTACGTCATTTTCCGATGAATGTAGGTATATAATTGATTTAGATGATGTGTTTAAAAACGTTTTTTGAAATCAATTAGGTTTCTGGATATGTATTGGTAGAGTTTCATAGGTTGCTTGGGGCATATTTATAAGACCTTTGAGTGTCTCTGATGTTATTTTTCCCATTTAAATTTAAGACCTTTCCCCATGGTGCAAGGTCCTTGTAAATACGCCCCCATCTGTGCTTCGCAAATTTAGATTTTGATTCTTTTAGTTATATAGCCATGTTCCATATAGTGTTCACCTTCTGCGTAGTCTTTGATATGCTAGACTCCATCTGCACAATGAGATACCTAAGCAAAGGAAACACAGGTGATGTGATTGTGAAATGAGGAAAAGAAATTCCACATTTTTCAATAACATCACCTGTGTTTTCTAACTTTACGAATGACATTGTGCAGATGAGGTTTAGGCCTGTACACAGACACAAAAGAGGTCTGGCCTTTGTTCAAGAGTGAAGTGGACATGACTTGCTTCAATGGTAGGCCTGTACATGTATTATCTCCTCTGTACTCTTCAACAAGCTTAAATTTTATCTGCAACCCTGAGTAGGCCTCACCTCAAACAAACCTCTGAATAGACCACACCTTATCGTCATCCTGAATCAATCATTTAAAATGTTAGGGACAGATTTATGATAGCCGTGTGCCTCTTTTGCGCCACTGTGCGTCACTTTTGTGACGCAGCGGCGGTGCAAAAGATTTGCTATGTGGCGGCATATTTACAACTTGATGCATCTAGGCAGATGTGTCATGCTGTAAAGTCCTGTGCCACATGAAACCGATGCAGCAGTGATGCAAAAGATGCACCATGTTGCAAGGCAGGCCTCACTTCATCTCCAACAATATACTGTCAGTTTAAACTGTAAACATTTAGGACTGTGTAGGGGGCATGGAGAAGCTGAATCTTCTGTAAATGTCAAAATTGTTGTATACAGTGCTCAACTTCTGTGTACTCTTTGATATGCTAGACTCCATCAGCACAATGAGATAACTAAGCAAAGGAAACACAGGTGATGTGATTGTGAAATGAGGAAAAGAAATTCCACATGTTTCAGTTTCATTACCTGTGTTTCCTAACTTTACGAATCACATTGTGCAGATGAGGTTTAGGCCTGTTCACGGACACAGAAGAGGTCTAACCTTTGTTCAAGAGTGCAGTGGACATGACTCACTTCATTGGTAGGCCTGCACATGTATTATCTCCTCTGTATTCTTCAACAAGCCTAAATTTCATCTGCAACCCTGAGTAGGCCTCACCTCAAACAAACCTCTGGATAAGCCACACCTTATCGTCATCCTGAATCAATCATTTAAAATGTTAGGGACAGATTTATGATAGCCATGTGCCTCTTTTGCGCCGCTGTGAGTCACTTTTGTGACGTAGCGGCGGCGCAAAAGATGCGAGTCTGGCCTTTGTTCAAGAGTGAAGTGGACATGACTTGCTTCAATGGTAGGCCTGCACATGTATTATCTCCTCTGTACTCTTCAACAAGCTTAAATTTCATCTGCAACCCTGAGTAGGCCTCACCTCAAACAAACCTCTGGATAGGCCACACCTTATCGTCATCCTGAATCAATCATTTAAAATGTTAGGGACAGATTTATGATAGCCGTGTGCCTCTTTTGCGCCGCTGTGATTCACTTTTGTGACGTAGCGGCGGCGCAAAAGATGCGCTATGTTGCGACATATTTACAACTTGATGCATCTAGGCAGATGTGTAATGCTGTAAAGTCCTGTGCCACATGAAACCTGCGTCAGGTTTCATATAGGTGTTCTGTTGCAGGGTGGGCATTCATTTGCATGAAAGCCCTGTAAAACTAACACAGTGAAATTTAGAAGATTTCACTGAGTCAGCTTTATAGAATTGCTGAATCAAATCCTTACGCCTGTTTGAAACAGGCATAAGGAGTGATGCACCATGCAATGTGTGGCTTGCTCCTGTGCATTGCAGTAGACATGTTGCGCTTACGACGTGATTCCTGCAATGTGCTGCTTTTGCGGCACAGGTGCGTGACGCATCTGTGCTGTTTTTACTCAATGGTGCTCCACATTGTAAATGCGGCACACCATGGGTGGCAGAGCAGCGGTGCACATTAACTGGTGCATCTCTGGGGATGCGCCAGTTAACATAAATCTGCCCCTTTACATTTAAGTATGAGCAGGGCACACAGAGTTGGTGAGGCTTATCCAAGGTTAAAAAGAGATGAGTCCTGTTCACTGAAAACTTGGACATAGGCCTCACCTCCTCAGCATCGCTGGACATGGCTAAATAATAGCTGCAAAATGTTACTCTTGTTAAACAATTTTACTATTATAGTCTCTGAGATTTGTCTCTTACTCTGCAACATCTTATTGTTGTTCTCTTTCTTTAAAGATAACGACAACATCAACCATGAGTGATAATGAGCAATCCGTTGAGCTCGATCTTATCGTTGAACTTGTCATTGAAACGTCAGTGGAAGTAGATCCCTTAGATGATTTAAATCCTGAGGATGATGAAGAACATGATGAGGATGCCGATTTGTCAGAATTGTATGACATAGGGTGGGAAGCTGACCTGCTTGAGCCTATGGAACTATAAACATTTATTTTTAAAATTTACTGGAAATAAAAAGTAAAAATGTAAACCGTTTCATTTAAAATTAAACACAACTTCAAAAACAGGTTATGTGTAGTGTCTTTAATAAAATAGTCAAATATGCTCATAAAATTAGATCAGATTCACATATAAAACAGCACAGGTAAAATGTAGAAGCATTCCATTTCTTTCCTACTATTTGTGAATACTAAATTTGCCAATGCACTAAAAATTATTCTATGTAAAAATGACAAGTAGTGTGTTAAATTTTTGACGACTGTTATTGATTTACTGTTTGGTAATAGTGGTTAATAACATTTTGTATTATATTTTACCAAAGATTCAACTGCAGATCATTTCGAAATTAGAGAATGCCGTCTAAGCATAGAATCCGAAAGGCTACAAAACGTCAAAGACAGCAGCTTAAGAAATTGTTGCAGCAGTCCTCTACAAAAAAAACTTGTCAAGTCACCAAGAAAGCTCCGGGTAAGACAACAAAATCATTCATAAGAAACATTTGTAGAAAAAAAAGTAGTACTACAGAAAATGTTTTAGTCCAGAAAAAGAGAAGCAATTTAAACGGAAAGGAAAGGCCAATCAAAAATGTTACTGCTAGAGCAGGAGATAACTCTGTGCATGTTAGTAGAAGGAAACAACAGTTTAGGGACATTCGTAGACGAATGTTCCGTAACAGGATAATTGGCAATTTGTTAAAAAATATTAAGAAAGGTCAACAGAAAGTGGTTTTTTATAAGAGAAAAAAAAAGTTGAGAAAGTCATTGATCAGGCATTTGAAATAAAGCGAAAGTTATTTATTTTGATAATCAATAGAATTAGAAAGCTAAACAAGGCAATATATGATTTCAAAAGAAATAGTAGATGGAAGAGAACAGTTAATCGTAGTAATTTTTGTGAAGTTTTTTCAGGAGAATGGATGCATAGTTCAAGTTGTGAGGCATTTTTTAATGAGGAGAGTTATTTCCAGGATAATGATTTGCTGCATGCAGTTGACACCAGTGGTCGAGCTTATGAGGTAAAAGATGGTTGTCCAGTTGAAAAAGAAAAACTTGTGACAACAGAGGCTGAAGTGGTGTTAGGTAATGAGGTTTTAGGAAGACGTCCTAAGGGACCTGTGTACACCTGGAAGTGTAGTAGTATTTGCAGTATGCGACAGGATTCCATCAATTTGCTTTGTGATTTTGTACGGACATTTAATAAGAAAAGTTTAAAACAAAAATTGAGGTTGTTGCAAGAATTAGATCCTTGCAGAGTGAGAGAAGTGACAGGTTTGCATGGTCATTCACTGGCTTGTCTTTCCAGGAGAGTATGCCAGAGTGTTTTTCATCATTTCATGATGCTAGCAGTGCATCATAATAAAGTGAGGAAATTAGTTAGAATGTTGTATTATGCTAAGAGTCCAGCAATTATGCTTAAACAATTATGCACTGCTCTTTTGCATGGTTCTGAAATAGATGTGAAGAATATTTGTGAAGAAATTGAGTTTTGTTACTTTGGAAGTAAAGAGGAGAATGTTGAAATTGACCCAGAAGAAGAGGGTAATGTGGAAGATAGTGTACAGGTTTCCAGTACAGATAATTTTCAGAAGGAAATTGCCACGTTTCAGGTGAAATCAAGTGAGAGGCCTAATTTCACTTGTGTGTGTTGTCGACGCACTTATTATAAGAATCAGACTAAGTTAGTGGATTTATATGCAAAAAGTGAAAGGGAAAATAATAGTGAATGGAAGGATTTCGCAACATACTTGATGGTAGAAAATTGTTTTGATTTGGGATCGGATCAACGTGTGTGTACTTATTGTTGTAACAAATTAAGTCAAAACCAGATGCCTGCTAGAGCGGTTCATAATAATCTGGAATTGGTTGAGATTCCTTCTGAATTGAAGGATTTAAATACTTATGAATCTATTTTGATTCATAGTATCCATCCTTTTCAGGCTATTGTAAGAATGGAGCCAAAGACAGGGAAATTGCCTCCATCAGATTTACAGAGAGGATTAAAGGGAAGAGTTGTTTATTTGCCTCTAGATTTGAAGAAAAACATTAATACAATTGGAGTAGAAAAAGTGGAAGAGGAACCTCTGGTTATCTTAGTTAATGGGGTTCCGACAAAGAGTAAGAAAAGATGGCAAGATTTAGTGGATGTTAGGAAAGTCAAAAAGGCAACATTGTATTTGAAAAAAAATAATAAGTACTATAAGAATGTATATGTTGCAGAAGAGGAAGTAAGTGAAGAAGAGGATAGCGATTTGTGTGCTGGTCAAATTGAGAAAGTAGAACCCTCTAAAAGTGAAGAAATATATGAACATTATAGTGTTCATCCTTTGCATTCCAAGGAAGTCATGGGAAATGCTATTGAGTTGTTTCAAATGAAACAAGCCAAAGGGAGTCCCATTAGTGTTTGGGAGGAAAGTTTGGAAGCTCGGTGTTTCCCACAGCTATTTCCAACAGGTCAAGGAGGAAGATATTATGAGCGACCTCATCAAATTCCTGCTTCTGAATACCGGACTTTACGATTGTATGCAGAAGATCCTAGGTTTCGACAATGCATTCCCTATTTGTTTCATCTCCTGTTTGAAAGCGATCTGTCTGGACTGTCATATGCAGTGAACCACATCTTGAAAAGTGGTATACAGATGCAAAACATCTCGGCAAGTGACTTTATGGATAAAGTCAATGTGCAAGACAGTATTTTGGATTCTCACCTGATTAATCTCATGGCGTGTCAGCGTGGTACTAATGAGTACTGGTACCGTTGTCATGGTGATTTAAAATGTATGCTGAGGAACTTAGGAACTCCCACATGGTTCCTCACTCTCAGCTGTGCCGAGTATGGCTGGGAAGACTTACTTGAATTTCTACGAGAGGCAAATGGAAACATTGAAAATATCGAATTCAAGACACCCGGAGAACTGTGCTCTTTGGATCAAGTGAATGTATGCAGGTACTTCAATCATAGATTTGAAGCTATGATGTCTTTCATCATGAACAAGAAATATCCACCTCTTGGAGAGGTGTTGGATTTCTTCTGGAGAAAGGAGTACCAAGCAAGAGGTGCTCCTCATATACATATGCTGCTGTGGATCAAGGATGCACCTAAATTTGGAACAGATCCAGAAGACTTAGTGATGAGTTTCATAGAACAGTATTCTACATGTGCTGTTCCAAACGCAAAGGAGGACAAAAGCCTAAGAGAACAAGTTCTACCCTTCCAAAGCCATCGTTGTGGAAAGTACTGTCGTCGTAAATTCAGAAACAAGGACAAGTTCTACACCAAATGTCGTTTCGCCTTTCCACGACCGGTGATTTCTAAAGGAAGAGTAAACAGTTTGATGTCTTCGCTGCGACATAATGTGATGAAGAAATCACCTAAAAACACATACAATTTGAAAAGGAACGAAGAGTCCAAGTACATCAACGACTACAACCCAGTGATTTTGTCCATGTGGAATGCTAACATGGATATACAGTTTGTGGCTGATAACTGTATGGCTGTGGCTCGGTATGTGACATCTTACATCTCCAAAAAAGAAAAGACAGAATTGAAGGATATGTGGGAGGACATTTCCCATGAAAAGAGCCTCAGTAAGAAGTTGTACAGTTTCAGTCTGAAGATGTTGTCACATCGAGAAATCGGAGCTTACGAATGTTCTGACCGGTTGTCTTCAGCAAGTCTCTATGCCAAATCCAGGAGTATCGTTTGGGCGAGTCTTGGTCTTGCTGCAACGCGTAATCGAGTTCTGAAACCTGTGCGGGAAATTGAGTATTTGGCGGAAAAGGAGCCAAACAGTACCGATATTTTGAAGACCAACATGTTGGATACATATTATACAAATAGAAGCAGTCACCTCGAGAATGTTTGTCTGTATGAGGTTCTACAAAATTACATATTCAAGAGGAACATCAAAGAAGATATTGATAAAGGAGTGTATGCTGTAATTGGAAGTGAGGGATGTCTGGTCAAGCAAAGAAAATGCCACTTGGTAAACCATCGAAAATTGAGTGGCGAATCTCCTGAAAAAAAAGAGTTTTTCTATTTAGCACTTTTGCAACTTTTCAAGCCTTGGCGTGCAGAAGAGGAACTGCTTGGAGATTTCCTCTGTTACGAAGACTCTTTCACTGCCGCCAAGGAGACCATAGAATGTCCTGTTTTTCCCAAATATCTAGAAATGTTGAATGCGGAAATCGAGCAGGAAGCAACGATTGCAGCCGAGATTGCTAGAGACAGTTCTCAGGACAGTCAGAGTTCTGTTTCATTGAGTCAGGATCCACTAGGAGGACCAGTTATCGAAAATTAAGCTGCCACTGCCATGATTGAAGTGGAAAGAGCCATGGCACATGCTCAGGAGGATGCGGTTAACTTAGAAGACTTGGAAAGACAACTCAACGTTGAGCAGAGGAAAATATATGACGAAGTTACCAACCAAATTGATCATGGATTAAGTCATGAGAAGAAAGAATGCTCATGTACGTCGTTGAAGCCTGTCCGACTGTACGTGAGTGGAGAAGCGGGAACTGGAAAAAGTTTCCTCATTAAAGCAATTTCATGTTATTTGCAGAAAAGGACTGAGTCATCGCTGTCTTGTGTTTTCACCGCTCCAACTGGACTGGCAGCACATAACATTAAAGGTATTACTTTGCATCGTCTACTGATGCTGCCAGTGGAGCATGATAACAAATTACAATACCACAAGTTATCTGGAGATGCTTGTTGTGAAGTTTCAAGAGTCTTGAAGAAAATGAAATTTCTTATTATTGACGAAGTAAGCATGGTTTCCAATGTCATGCTTGCCTTTGTGCATTTGAGAATGCAAGAAGTTCTCAAAACAGAGTATGATGTGTTATTTGGTGGCAAACACATCATTGTTTTCGGTGATCTTCTGCAGCTGACACCAGTGAAAGGACAACCTGTGTTCAAAATGCTCACGCATGAAGATACCAGGAAGTGCCTAGGGAGCATTGGCAATGTTAATATATGGTTAAACTTCAATTATGCTGAACTGCGTGAAAATATGCGTCAGGCGAAGGATGAAGATTACAAGAATATTCTACAAGATGTTCGAATCAGAAAAGTGACCGAGCATGGGAAAGAAGCTTTACATGCACGATTACTGTCAAATTTGTATCCAGAACAAGACGTTGTGCCTGAGAATATTTTTCAGAAAATTACTGAGAAGAAATCTGGAATATGTTTGATGCCAACTCTTGCAGAATGTGCCATCTTCAACAACAAAATGTTGTATTTAGAAAACCAAGAGATTGTGAAACTGGAAGCTATTGACAGAGTAGAGCATATGGGATCAACAATTATTTTGTCTGAGAATTTGAAATCAAAATTGGATTCATTAGAGAAGACTATATCTAAAACTGCAGGTTTTGAAAAGACTCTGAATGTGTGCTTAAATTGCCGTATAATTTTAAGAAGGAATTTACATGTTGAAAGAGGTCTGGTAAATGGATCAATGGGTAATGTTGTTGATTTTGTGAAATACAGAAATAGAGACGGAATTGAATTTTTACAAATTAAATTTGATGGCATTGAGGAAGTACAGCTAATTGGTCGTTGCTCTGGTAGGTTTTTGCTTGTAAAAGACTTATATGTTCGCCGTAAGCAGTTTCCTGTTTGCTTGGGATATGCGGTGACAATCCATAAATCGCAAGGTTTAAGTGTAGACAGTGCATTGGTGAATATTGGCAGTTCTGTGTTCAAGGAGGGTATGGCATATGTGGCATTGTCACGAGTTAGAACTTTATCGGGATTGTACTTGATTGAGTGTGATGTCACAAACATTTGTGCGGATCTAGATTGTGTTAAGGAATACAATAGGTTAAGAAGAGAGTATGTGCCACATTTGCCTCAATATCCTTTGTTTGAGAAACGTGTGGTAGGCCGGAAACGAAGAAATGTGACCAATAGTAGAGAGGTTGTAGCAAAAAGACGAAAAGTCGATGAACCAGAAATTATAAGCAGAAAGAAAAAGGACTTTGTTGAAGATGTTGTTGGTTTTCAATTTGAAAACAGTTCTGGTGTCAACTGCTATGCTAATGTAGTGGTTAATGTTTTGTTTTCTCTAGAAAATGTAAAAGAAGAGATTGTGGTCAATTCGGATCAAAGATTTTGCAGTTTGTTGAATTCTGTGTTAGAGAAATGTAGCACTGATAGAACAAAAATAGAAAGTGTGTCTGAAATTCGAAATCTGTTAGACAGATGTTCAGGTCAAACACAATTCTCTCAAAATATTCAGCAAGATTGTCAGGAGTTTTTAATGTATATGCTTGATGTATTGCATGATGAAGGTGTAGATGTAGATCACCTGTTTGGGCTTTCTTATCAATGGCAGCATGACTGCGAGAACTGTAGGGTATCAAGTACTACTAGTGTAGACTCAGAAAAAGTTATATATTAAAATTTGCCAGACAGTAAATCAGTGTCCTTTAATAAGCTAGTAAAAGCAGCTGATCACAACATGGAGTGTAGCCAATGTAAGTCTGAAATGTTGTCAACATTATTTATACAAACATATGGCCAGTATGTCATTTTAATGTTCCAACGATGTAGGCCTGATGGAACAAAATTGACAACTTTAATTAAAAATTTTGTGGCTTCGCAGTTGTCAATATCAGGAAGGACTTTTGTAACTGCAGCAATTATATATCATGACGGTCCTTCAATAACATCAGGACATTACACAGCTTATTTAAAGTCTAGAAATGGCTGGTCATTCTGCAACGATTCTGTTTTAACTTTCAAAAAAAAATTGCCGTTTGACCTTAAAAATTCTTACCTGGTGTTTTTAAAACCAAAATTTTAGGGAAGGAATCTCGGGATTTGCTCTGATGAATTTCAAGAGGTTCTAATGGCTCCTACATAATTTGTATCTCTCAACAAAAGGAGAGAGAGGGTTTTAGGGCACTCTTAGTCCCCAAGCAATATACAGGTAATCAAAAGAAGAGTGACCATAAAGATAAAGTATATAAAGGAGGTGGGTGTCGCACGTGAAGTCTGAGGCCAGTTGTAAGTGGTCCGATGGTAAGACCAAATTTCAAGAAAAAATACACACTGTTTTTTCAGGAAACCCTCACTCACCCTAGTGGTGACATGCTTCATCATCGGGTCCACCGGGAGAGATCGAATACCTCCCCGGTGTGCTGCGACGCCAGGAGACTGCGGAGCAGGTTTTTGTGTGAAGATGAAGTGTGAAAAAATATACTGAGGTTAAAAATGTCAAAGGTTGTACCAAACAAAACTTTATTCATTGGTCAACCTGACATATTAAAAAATGAGATATGTGAAGGGAAACTAGCCAATTGCTTTATACTGGTGTTTACCCAGTATAAAGTAATTGGCTAGTTTCACACTTCATCTTCACACAAAAACCTGCTCCGCAGTCTCCTGGCGTCGCAGCACACCGGGGAGGTATTCGATCTCTCCCGGTGGACCCGATGATGAAGCATGTCACCACTAGGGTGAGTGAGGGTTTCCTGAAAAAACAGTGTATTTTTTCTTGAAATTTGGTCTTACCATCGGACCACTTACAACTGGCCTCAGACTTCACGTGCGACACCCACCTCCTACATAATTTGGCCTTGAGGATAAGTGTAGTACAGAGTCAAAAGTTATTTTTGAGTTTTAAATAGTTCCTGGAAAAAAAGAAGGTTTTCTTACAGAAAGTGGTGGGAACGGATTAGTTAAAGGACAACAGAGTATTTCCCAAAGCAAACGGTGTTCTTACCATAACACTTGACGTCATGGAAAAATAACTGCACTTTGAATGAGTTCAGAAAAACTGTTTCTTTTTATAAGCTAATTCAAGCAGCCAATCAAAACATGGAGTAGAGGTAATGTAAGTCTGCAATGCTGTCTAGATTATTTGTCCAAACTTTTGGTTATAATGTCATTTTAAAATTCCAACTATATAAACCTGATGAAAGTAAGTCTTCAACTTTAATTACAAATGTTGTGGCTACACAGTCGTTGATTTTAGGAAGAACATTTGTAACTGCAGCTATTATATGACATGATGGTCCTTTGACAAGATCCGCTTATTACACAGCTTATTGAAAATGTAAAAAAAGCTGCTGTTTCGGAAATGATTCTCATTTGACTACGATACAATGTTGCCTTTTTACTTAAAAATATTCTTACTTTCTGTTTTCAGAAAAGAGAATTTAGGGTAGGTAACTGGCCTATAATGATTCTAGGGGTTGATATAATTTTATCTATTTTTTTAAATTGCTTTGTGATTAAAAGTGATGTAGAGAATTAAATAATTGTAGTAGTTATAGAGGTAGTGTAAGTCTGCTTCATAGTAAGCAGTATCAGTGTCATAGGAAATGTAGAACATGAGTCAGTAAGAAGGGTAAGATATTACTAGTCCAGGATTGTGAAAGTGATCTTGAACGTTTTCTTTCTGAAAGTTGTGGAAATACAAAATGACGGGATTTGCTTAGAAGAATTCCAAGAGTTATAAATGGCTCTTACACGATTTGGCCTTGTGGAAACGTGTGGTAGAGAGCGAGAAGTCATTTATTGTATGTAACATATTTTTCAAAACGATGGAGGTTTTCTTTCAGAAAGTGGCGGGCTGAAAATAATAACAGCACAACAGAGTGTAAGCTGTTCATAGGACATCCTTCGACGTCATGGAAAGTAAGTTAATTTTAAGGAGTTCTGATTTCTGATTAGTTATGTTATATGGGTTTTTTAAACACAATCATTTTGATTGTGTTTTTTTTTCCCCGCTGTTATATGATGAATACCTTCAAGTCACTGTTTTTAGTGAAATTTGATAAATTCCGAGAACAGCAAAAATAAACCATTTAACATGTATAATTAATTCTGTACTTTTTGTACTTATGATATACATTTAGAAATGTGTAGTAGACATGGAGAAGCTGAGGCTTCTGTAAGTGTCAAAGTTGTTGCATACAGTGGTCACATTCTACATAGTCTTTCATATGATAGACTACATTTCCACAATGAGATACCTAAGCAAAGGAAACACAGGTGATGTGATTGTGGAATGAGCAAAAAAAATTGCGAGTTTTTCAATTACATTACCTGTGTTTCCTAACATTACACATCACATTGTGTAGATAAGGTTTAGGCCTGTTCCAGGAGACAGAAGAGGTCTGACATTTGTTCAAGAGTGCAGTGCACATGAGTCACTTCGTTGGTAGGCCTGCACATGTATTATCTCCTCTGTACTTTTCAACAAGCCTAAATTTCATCTGCAACACTGAGTAGGACTCACCTGAAAGAAATCTGTGGATAGGCTACACCTTATCAGCATCTAGAAACAATCATTTAAAATGTTAAGGGCAGATTTATGATGGCTGTGAGCCTCTTTTGCGCCACTGTTCCGTCACTTTTGTGACGCAGCAGCAGTGTAAAAGATGCACCATGTTGCAAGATAGGCCTCAGTTCATCTCCAGCAAGATACCGTCAGTTTAAAATGTATATAAATAGGACTGTGTAGGGGGCATGCAGAAGCTGAGGCTTCAGTAAGTGTCAAAGTTGTTGCATGCAGTGCTGCACTTCTGCATACTCTTTCATATGCTGGACTACATCTGCACAATGAGATACCTAACCAAAGGAAACACAAGTGATGTGATTGTGAAATGAGCAAAAGAAATTGCACGTTTTTCAAATACATTACCTGTGTTTCCTAACATTACGAATCACATTGTGCAGATGAAGTTTAGGCCTGTCCAGGGAAACAGAGGAGGTCTGAACTTTTTTCAAGAGTGAAGTGGACATGACTCACTTCATTGGTAGGCATGGACATGTATTATCTCCTCTGTACTCTTCAACAAGCCTAAATTTCATCTGTAATCCTGAGTAGGCCTCACCTGAAACAAACCTCTGGATAGGACACACCTTATTGGCATCCTGAAACAATCATTTAAAATGTTAGGAACAGTTTTATGATGACTGTGCACCTCTTTTGCGCTGCCATTGCGTCACTTTTGTGAGACAACAGCAGTGCAAAAGATGCACCATGTTCCAAGATAGGCCTCACTTCATCTACATCAAGATACTGTTACTTTAAAATGTATATTTTTAGGACTGTGTAGGGGGTATGGAGAAGCAGAGGCTTCTGTAAGTGTCAAAGTTGTTGAAAAACTGTTTGTCCTTCAATCTTTTCCCTTGTCTTTTCTAATTTTTAAATACATGTTTTAATATTTTTCAAATTTTTGTTCTTTATTTCACAGATTGAAAGTATAAAAATAACAAGTGACTAAGTTAACGACAATTATAAGGTAAATGTTTTGTACTCTTTTCGTTACATTTCTATCCCATTTAACTTTTATTAGTTCCACTGCTTCATTTCTTTAACCCTCAGTTTCCTGCCTTTGCTACTTCTCTCATTCCTTTCTCTATTACTTACTTACTCTACTCCTTCCACTCCTTTTCTCAGTCCCTCTCTTCTCATAGTTCCTCACTGCTGTTCACTCACTCCGTCTCTATTACTCTCACTGTCTCTGACTTATCACTCTTTCACTAATAGTTCATTATGCTTTCTCCCTGTAGTTCAAGCACACTAAGGGGCATATTATCAACACAGGCAATAAAATTATCGCTGCTTTTATCGGCAGAAAACTGCCGCAAAAGTGCCTTTAGCGGCAGTTTTCTGCCGCAAAAGCGGCTTTAGCGGCAGATTTCTGCCGATAAAAGCAGCGAAACTTTTATCGCCTATGTTGATAATATGCCCCTATGTTATTTACATTTCTTTGCTGTTTCAATCATTCCTTTTCTGTCACTTCTTCTTTTCTGCTTTCTGTTTTTTCTCTCTGTTATTCCTCATGTTTTAACCTTAGTCACTATCATACATCTTGTTTTATTCCTATTTACTTTTGCTCACTGTTTTCTTAACACTTTCCCTCAGGATTGTTCTTTTAGTCCGGTTCTATCCCTACCTCTCATTCCACATCCTTTACTATTTTTCTTCTTATTTTGCTCTCCTTCTCTTGTTTTATCTTTTTGTTTTTTTTTATTGCGCTAACGGGGCGCTTTCCGGTGCGCGCACCGGGAAGCGCACCAATGAGAAAAATGAAGTCAAGAGTGCTTAAAATTTTTGTAATTTTTTAAAAATGGGAGGTAGTTCTGAAAAGAACTTTTTTTATGTTTTTGTTGTTTTATTTTTTTTTTTATTTTTCTGAACATTTTTTGGTTTTTTTATATTTTTTGAACAATTTTATGTTTTTTTTTTGTTTTTTTTGGGAGGGGGAAACAACGAAAAACAGCCATTATAAAGGGCTCAACAAAAAACAAGAAACAAAAAACTGGGAATTAACAGTGGCTCGAGAGGAGAAAAAAAAAAAAAAAACTACTGCTTTCTTCTCTTGCTGCAGTTGTGGTTGTCGATTGAAGCATTAATAAGGTGAATGCTTAGTTCCCCGTAGCAGAGGGTCTTTCCTCAAAAAATGCAGACCATTTTTATTACACCAAATTTATCTTGTAAATTTGGTACTGTTTCGCGCCCTTCTGGTTCTGCAAATGAAGATTCACCTGATGAGGTGCTGGCCTGATGGTCTCTTTTTTTCTGACCCAGATCCCGTACCTCAGCTTGTGACAGATTGTTAGGGTGCCACCTCTGCATGTGGCGGATCATTGTATTGTATTGTATTGTATATTGGATTTATATAGCGCTTATCACCCAGGGGTCTCTAACCGCTTGCCTTGGGAACCCGTCCTGGCTTTTCCATGTGAGATAGCCCCTACAGGGCATCCCCAAGGTGAAAGCCAGGCATCCCGCCGCGGGGGGCCGTTGTGGAGATTAAGCAAGCTTAATGCCCAGAGTTGCAGAGTGTGAACCCATGATTAGGTCAGGCACCGAAGCGAGAATTATCGAGTCCGTGGACATTTGAGCTCAAGACCCTGCCGCGTCGGGAATTGAACCCTGGTCCCGGGTCTGACCTCTGCTTCTGGGTCTGCCTGTTCTAACCAGTGAGCCACACTTCTCCAAGTTCCCAAATGAATATTTTTTATTTGGGTTGCCCCTGGACATGACCTCTTTGCAAATTAAGCATGTCACCTTCGGGGCATTCACTTTTTTTTGCCCAGCAGGAATGGAAAAATACTGCCATATATAATGAACTTTGACATGGCTTTGTCTTGGTTCTTCAGGCAAGTATGTTATGGTGTGTTGGTCCTCATCATCTTCTTCCTCCTCTTCTTCAACTCCTTGAAGGATCTGTGGTGGTGGACCTTCCTTTCTGGGTGGTGGTGGTGGTGGTGGGGGTGCACTAGCTGCAGCTCCTACTGAAGCCATGTCTCACAGATAGCTCTTGCTTTCTCAAAGAAAAAAGTAAGAATGAGGAAAAGAGGAGGGGGCTTTCCTCATTTGTAGAAAAAAAAAGTTGAGAACCAATGAAAAGTGTTATTTTCAGGTCACATGTCCCGACGCGCTTACGCTACGCGCCCCGGCGCGCTTACGTTTCGCGCTCCGGGTCGCGCCACGGAGCGCTTCCGGGTACGTTTACAGGGCACGCCGAAGAAACGCATCACGCTGTTACACGATGCGTCACGTTTACGCGGCGCATCACGCGACTACGCTAAACGTCATCATGTTGTTTTCGTTCGCGGGAGCAGCGCTCACGGAACGCTCCCCGGTACGTTCACCGGTACGTGCCCCGGGAGCGCCCTGGGGCGCGTACCGGGGCACATAATAAAAAAAAAATATTTACACATTTTAAAATTTCTAATAAAAATTATTACTTTCATACATATAGATATTTGCTACTAAAAAACCTATGAAATTCACTGAAAAAACCATAGGTTATAGACCATATATATTTAGGAATTAGCATTTACAAAACCTTGAAAATTCACTGAAAAAACCATAGGTTATAGACCATATATAGTTAGGAATTAGCATTTACAAAACCATTGAAATTCACTGAAAAAACCATAGGTTATAGACCATATATAGTTAGGAATTAGCATTTACAAAACCATTGAAATTCACTGAAAAAACCATAGGTTATAGACCATATATAGTTAGGAATTAGCATTTACAAAACCTTATTTTACTCACACAAAACCATTGAAATTCCATATATAGTTAGTTGTACTAACTATATATCGCGCACCCGCAATCCACTGCTGAGCATGTCACATATTACATCATTCATGACATGGTCAGTGACATCACTGATGACATCACTGATGACATCTCAAATGACATCACTGATGACATCACTGATGACATGTCAAATGACATCACTGATGACATCACTGATGACATCTCATTTGACATTACTGATCACATCACTGATGACATAATTCATGTGATAATACGATGAACCTCTTCAGACTCTAATATAACCTTAGATACACTCAGTGTAAACAGACACTCACAGACTGTCACTCATCCATGGAGTTACTCACACACCTAGTCAGTCATGCAAAGAATCAATCACACCTCCATTTCCTCAACTATACAGTTATACACACCTTACTTATTCAAACATATACTAACACATATTTACTCTCTTATACAATCCCTGATACAAGTTCACAACGATCCATACAGCCACTCACACATTCACTGGCTCTTATGCACAGTTATTTATATATGTCAACTCTCACATGTACTGTGTTTTACATATGTACTTACTTTGACATGTAGCACTGAGATATCCATTCACTCACCAATACACTCATGCACACAGTCAACCGCCCATACAGCTGTTTCCACATGCACTTTTGAACCCATACATCTAGTGAATCAACTGCTCACACATCTATGCACAGAGTCATACACCTCCCACCCACCCACACACACACTCAGTCTTCCATACAAATACTTGGGCAACCACTCAATAACCCATATAGTTACTCATATAGCTACTGATCAACACATGCAGCAGTTTACAGAACAACAGACATAATGATGCACAAATTAAGACAGTTTAGTCACTAACCCATGCACTCAGTGAGACATATTTAATCACTCACTCATACAGTCAGTCATGCACCTACTAAATCCTTCATCCAGACACTTCTACATCCACTCATTCTTCAATATGTAAGACATATTTTAACTTTACAGAAACATACAGTCACTGGATGTTGTCATCAGTGATGTCATCAGTGATGTCATTTGAGATGTCATCAGTGATGTCATCAGTGATGTCACTGACCATGTCATGAATGATGTAATATGTGACATGATCAGCAGTGGATTGCGGGTGCGCGATATATAGTTAGTGCAACTAACTATATATGGAATTTCAATGGTTTTGTGTGAGTAAAATAAGGTTTTGTAAATGCTAATTCCTAACTATATATGGTCTATAACCTATAGTTTTTTCAGTGAATATATATATATATACATATATATATAACACAAACAATCTGTATTTATACTTTTTACATTATTGCATTTAAAAATAAATTAGTGAATGAATCGTTATAGTTAGGAATTAGCATTTAAAAAACCTTTGAAATTCACTGACAAAACCATAGGTTTCACACCAGTTATAGTTAGCTGAACATTTGACTCATACAAAACCATTGAAATTCCCACGTTATAGTTAGTTGGACACACTATAACTCCCGCGCCCGCAATCCACTGCTGATGATGTCACATATTACATCATTCATGACATGGTCAGTGACATCACGGATGACATCTCAAATGACATCACTGATGACATCACTGATGACATCATCCAGTGTCTGTGTGTTTAAATATGTTTTACATATTGAATAATGAGTGGATGTATAAGTGTCTGGATGAAGGATTTAGTAGCTGCGTGACTGACTGTACGAGTGAGTGATTAAATGTGTCTTACTGAATGCATGGGTTAGTGACTAAACTGTCTGAATGTGTGCATCAGTATGTCTGTTGTTGCGTAAGCTGCTGCATGTGTTGATCAATAGCTATATAAGTGGCTATATGGGTTATTGATTGGTTGCGCAAGTATTTGTATGTGAGTCTGAGTGTGTGTGTGGGTGGCTATGAGGTGTGTGACTCTGTGGATAGATGTGTGACCAGTTGATATACTAGGTGTATGGGTTCAAGAGTGCATGTGGAAACAGCTGTATGGGCAGTTGACTGTGTGCATGGCTGTGTTGGTGAGTAAATGGATATCTCAGTGCTACATGTCCAAGTAAGTACATATGTAAAACACAGTGCATGTGAGAGTTGGCATATATAAATGACTATACATGAAAGCCAGTGATTGTGTGAGTGGCTGTATGGATCAATATGTACTTGTATCAGTAATTGTATAAGAGAGTAAGTATGTGTTAGTATATGTTTGTATATTTGAGGTGTTGTCTGTATAACTGTACAGATGAGGAAATGGGAGTGTGCTTGATTCTTTGCATGACTGACTAGGTGTGTGAGTAACTCCATGGATGATTGGCAGTGTGTGATTGTCTGTATAGGTGTATGAGTGCATATGATAGTGTTATATTGATGAGTGTCTGTATGTATGAGTGATTGTATGGGTGAATGAGTGGATGTGTGTGTAGACCTAGGAATCAGTGATTGTGTATGTAGTTACTGGTATTGGTGTGTCAATGGTTTCAGCAATGGCAGTTTGTATTCAACACTGGGTGTATCAAAGGTTAGATTAGAGTGTGAGGAGGTGCATCATATTATCACATGGATGATGTAATCAGTGATGTCATTTGAGATGGCATCAGTGATGTCATTTGAGATGTCATCAGTGATGTCATCAGTGATGTCACTGACCATGTCATGAATGATGTAATATGTGACATCATCAGCAGTGGATTGCGGGCGCGTGAGTCATAGTGAGTCCAACTAACTATAACGTGGGAATTTCAATGGTTTTGTATGAGTGAAATGTTCAGCTAACTATAACTGGTGTGAAACCTATGGTTTTTTCAGTGAATTTGAAAGGTTTTTTAAATGCTAATTCCTAACTATAACGAGTGTGAAACCTATGGTTTTTTCAGTGAATTTCAAAGGTTTTTTAAAAGCTAATTCCTAACTATAACAAATTTGTAACCTATGGTTTTTAAAGTGAAATATTAAGTTTTTTTAATAGCTATTTTTTATTGCTATTAATTATTATAATTTTTATTAAATTATTTAAATAATGTATATGTTTCAAACATTAATTATTCAATGTATGTTTCCTTTTTTTTAATCTTTTTACCCTGGAGCGCTCAGGGTACGCGCACCCGTAAAGGCGCTCGGAGCGCTCAGGGTGCGCGCACCCGTAAAGGCACCTGTAAACGTAGCATTAGCGCTATTCCCGCGAGCGGAAAAAAATATAAGTATGTATTTAAAGTAAATAAAAATGCAAGACATTCAGTGGCATACTCATAAAAGTAGTATTTTTGATTTTAAATAACAGTATTTTAACTTTAAACGCATTTCCGAAAATCTAGCAAAACGTCATCAGACGCGCCGCGTAAGCGCCCCCAGAAGTGCCTACGTACGTGCCGCGTAAGCGCCCCCGGAAGCGCTCCGGAGCACGTAGCGTAAGCGCGCCAAGTCATGTGACCTTAAAATAACACTTTTCATTGGTTCATAACAGTTTTTTTCCACAAATATTGAAATTCCCCACCTATATCCCTCACTACCTCTTTGCAATTGCTAAGAGAACACCTTTTGCCTGCTTCTACATCTAATTTTGGAGAGATGGCTGATTTTCAGAACACTTCCTCTGATTCTGAAGATGATTTTCTGCCTGAGGATCCTCCTACCAGGAAAGTAAAAGAACACTTCATTTGGAAGTTTTTTACCGTCCCCGAAGGACAAAAAAAGGTGAATGCAGCAAAGGTGTGCTGCAAAATTTGTGACACCCCTTTATCACGTGGCAATCCTAATAAAAAATATAGTTTTGGAAATGCAACTTTAATTAGGCATGTGCAGAGAAGACACCCAAACAACTTTTCCAGGGAAAGTGTCAGGGACCTGGCACGTAATGCACTGAGAGATGGGGCCAGCACCTCAACTGGTGGAACAACAGCCTCGGGAAGACAAGGTGGAAGAATGATCCCGAACGTGCAGCCAGTCTTTGCACGCATCAAAATTGTATGCATTCACTGCGATGAACTACTATGTTATGGGGAGCAGAGTATTGAACTGATTGCTCGGAAGAGAGAGGAACACCACTGCCCTCCCCATCCCTAATTTTTCCCCTTTTTTTTTGCTCCTGTTGAGCAGTTTTGGAATCCCTGGTTTTGTTTTTCCCCTGAAAAAAATACAAAAAAAATATAAAATCGTTATAAAAAAGTATAAAAAAAAATATTTAGAAAAAGATGAAAAAAAAAGTTATTTTCAGAACTAACTGCAATTCTCCAAAAAGAGCTATCAGGCACATGCATCAAGCGTTTAGGAAGTCGGTAAAATTGCGAATCGCAAAAATATGGCATTTGCGATCGCAATTTGAAGTGTAGAAACGCATGAACCTTAATATTGCGAAATTTGGTAAATTTTCATAAAAATTAAGGAATCGCAAATAAAATCTGCGAAAACCATTGCGATTTCTTGTTAGCGATTCGCAAACAAAGAATCGCAAATAAGGAATCGCAATCCAAATGCATAAAAAATTGCTATTAGCGATTTACTGAAAAATCACTAAATTGCAATCGCAATTTAAGAAGGGACACAACTGTCATATAGATACTGCTTACCTATATACCGTGTTAAGTTAGCATGAGCTTATTAAAGTGTTTAAACACCATTTTTCCTTTTGCTGCTTTTGCACACGACACATAATTGTTATTTTAGCTTTCAACCTAGAAGAGCGTTGTGATTTACATGAGAATAATATGTTATTGCTCTGATATTAGCTTTGTTTGGTAAAATATGTCTGCACAGTGAGTGCTGAAGTTTCCCAGGATAACTCGACACAGTGTTGTTGTAAGGTCTGATCTTCGCACCTTTCTAGACATAACATGAATGCAGCTTCTGCCAAATTCTGGCTATACGCGCGTTTTATATTGCTTTGCTGAGAGCACACGTTAGACACTTGATGGTGCTTCACATGCAGAGAGCTGGTGGAAGATGATGTGATCCTCAGCCACTGAGATTTTGAGGTATGGGCCCACCCTGCTAAAACCCAAAGAGACCTTCATAGATAATAATATACTATGCTAGTCAGGGAGGGTGAGAATCAGGTGTTGCTAAAGCCTAGTCATTTAAGCATATTAGCATGCTATCACCTTTCGCATTTTATGGTCTATTAACTATGCTGATAACTTTGCTTGTGATAATATGTTTGCCTGTATTATCTAAGATACTGCGTTTGAGAACCCTGTATTAGTAAATAAATATTTCAAATATGCACGTGTCCTCTTTTACTCCACGTTCTGGTTTGAAATGATTACATAACGAAAGAGTGTTCATGTGTTCCACTATTCCTGAGGTATTATAAGTTCATGTTCTGGTCTGTCTAAACATTGGGAAGTCATACTGACCAGTGAGACACTGTAGCTAGCTCGGTATGGGGATTTTGGGTACTGAGGTGAGTTTTGGGGCACCCTAATTCACTGAGGTTCTGAATCTCTATGCACAGTTCTGTAGGAGAACGGAATTCCCGCTACATGGCGCCCAACGTTGTCGGTCCTATATCATGACACTTGAGTAGTATATCATTCACTCCTTAACCCCTTCGTTGTCGTTTCCGGAAAATGGCGGTGTCGGAAAAACCTACCTATTTTTGAAATAGGTCTTTTCAAGCTTGAATCTTTTTAAAACGGTTTTCTTCAATTACTACCCAGTTGTGCTACAAAGTTTCCTTTGTTTTTCAATGTTCCTGTGCCGTAATGGCTCAACCAGTTGACATTCCGCAGCATAGCCGAGTTGCAGTGCGCAATCATTTGCAGACTTACCAGGTACCCTTGGAGGGCTTGGCTGTGATAATGGTGGTGAGTGAGGATGCTGCTTACCCATACGAACTGTTCTATTCGTGGGTGACATTTCCGGCTGTGGACGCAAACTCTGGATTGTTCCACAATTACACTCCCTCGCCGGTGCCAGCTGAATATACGCCGTACAGAGCACAGGAAGTTCCTATAGATAATTGGCAGCATCGAGTTTGGTTTGGTGGCGCCCTACCCCACTCTTTAACCGCTCTGAGATTAGGTCCATTATCCATTCCTGGCCCTAATTGGCCTATTTTGGGTGGATTTACTCCTCATCCTCAGCACGGCAATTGTACCCTGGCGGAAGTTCGTAGACTACATGTTGTCTCTATTGCCGTGATTCGTGCTTTGGTACAATACATAGGTCGTCATCTTCCGGGTGGGCCCCCGGGTGGTGCGGCGCTTCCAGGAGGACAGGGCGGACTGAAGCTCAGTCCCGTGATGGTCAACGCCGGGATGGGCAAGCGTCCCCAGGAGAAGGATGATTTTCCTTTCTGGCTTGTTGAGAAATTTGACCAGCTGGAAGCTGTATTTCAACTAACTAATACAACTCCTGGTGACAAGCACCGGATTCTGACGATTAGTTTACCGAAGGATTTAGCTCCTGAACTCGCTGCCTGTGTGACCTGGGGTAAAACTTTTGCGGCAGTCTACGCAAGGTGTTATGGCACTCCGTCTATTTATGGCCTGCCTACGATCATTAAACGTGTTCAAGATGATCACAGACCGGAGGCAGCAGTTGAGTTGGGTATGCGCCTATGTGGCTCCTTTGTAATAGTTTGCGATCTCATTCTTGCTAATGTCAAGGGGGATGCAGTGAACTTTCAAGTGGCCAATGCTGTGGCAGCGATTCCCGATGCGGATAAACCCCAACAGTTAGCGAGAATTTTTGTGGCTGCGTAAAAAACCGTGGGTCGCAATGGCAAAGGTCTGAAACCTTTTTCTGTCAAAGAGAAAAAGCAACCACAGTGGCAGACTTCAGAGACGGAAGTTCAGCCCAAGTCCAAAAAACAAAATTGCCTAAAAAACAAAAACAGGGAAAGCAACAACAACAGCAGACACAGGAATCTAGTCCTGCGTCTCTGATGCCTGCGCAAACAGAACGTGTTTATGACTTGTGCAATCGCGTGACGATTAAATCACCTGATCGATTTCAGGCTTCTGATCAATGCTCTTCTCGTTCCTTTCAGGACTCATCGGCCCCAAAGACCGGTGGTGGAGGAGGCGGAAGGGGTCGGGGTGGTCAGCAAGGACGTGACCAGCCCCGCCAGACAGACGGTGCAGGAAAGCAGGACGGCTCTACGCCGAAGAGACAGGTCTGGTTGCCAAGAAGAAAGTCGCGGCTTTAACAGCGCATCGATATGCCACAGATAGTGAGAACGCGGCTTCGGAATCTGACATGGGCTCTGACCTTGCTAGACAGCGCGGCGGAGATTACCATTGTGAGAGAGGCCCTGCGGCCACTACTGAAGGTGACAGCGACTGATATTTAGGTTCTGATAGAAACAGCTGATACGAGAGTTGCTCCCCCTGATAGACTTCATGACATTATCCTGTTAATCGAAGGTGACATACAACGTACTGTCAAAGGGGTATTTTGGGAAAATCTTTCATCTACGTATGACATTTTGCTTTTGGAGGCTGACTGGCCCCAACCTTTTGTTCTCGCAGCGCCGCCAGGGGAGGAGGTAATCCTCCCCAGTTTCGCGAACACTGTCTCGAAAGAGCATGCGCTGCATTTTGCAGAAGAGTGGGCTAAGGCTCTTGCGCCGGCTCTGTACCGCAACCAGTGTGGATGGGATAAATTGTCCTCATGCCACGAGATTCCTTTACGGTGGCAGCCACCGCCTCAACCTCAATATCCCATACGGCGTGAAGCCAAGGCTTCCGTCGTGGCGATCCTTGAACAATTGGAATATCAGGGAGCAATTGAAACGTGTGTGTCTCCAATGAATAACCCTCTTTTTACTGTAAACAAGCCTGACGGTTCATATCGTTTGGTATTGGATTACCGGCATTTAAACTCACATTGTCGTAACTGTGCAGTACAGAATACTCACGGCTCTGGTTTAGTAAATAGTCTTGTGCGTAAGCATTTTAAAACCACGTTTGACATTTCTAACGGTTTTTATGCCCACAGATTGGATAGTCTTAGTTCCCAATGCAATGGACCAGCTTTACTTGCGCCGGGGTCCAAAAACAATTTGGGCGTCTCCCGATGGGCTATAGGAATAGTCCTGGAATTTTTACTCCCCGCATAGTCTCTCTGTTGGAGAGGATCGACTCAGATGCATGCTCGTATGTGGATGATATATATCTCACAGACGACGAACTTTGGGAGCATCTGTGTCGAGTACACAGCATCATTTGTAACTTTGCAGATATGGGTTACAAGTTTAATTTGCAAAATCGCACATTGCAGAGTACACGGTGTTGTTCCTGGGCTATGAGCTCAACAATGAAGGTAGAGGTTTGGCTCCTCACTTCATGGAGAAATACGCACAACTGCGCGCTCCGACAACACTGAAAAAATTACAGTCTTTACTGGGTTTTTTGAATTTCGGAAGGAAATACATTCCGGATTATGCCCAGCGTATCAAGCCTTTGTATGCCTTGATAAAACCAACTTTTTCCAAATCATGCTGGCTGCCTGAGCACTCCGCCATTTTGCAGTCCTTGCAGGCTGATCTGCTCGCTTCTAAATATTTACTGACTCGTGATAACCAGACCAACCTGGTGATACGAATCATCCCTGGGACGGTGGGTTTCACGTACCTGACTTTTAATGAAGGAGACACAGTACCTATTGCTTACAAGTCACACTTGTACACTTCGGCTGAAATACGATTTTCCACTGTGGAGAAAGTTTTAACGGCTGTACAGATGGCAATTCTTAAACAACGTGCCCTGTCGCAGGGAAAACGCATGATGGTTGTGACCCCGTGTCCTGCCTTGGAGGCGGTTACGAAAGCCAGTGTGCCAAACTCTAAAGCTTTGCACCCTCGGTGGATTCAATGGGCTGCATCCTTGACTTCTCAAGATGTCACGTTTATTTTTGACGCCACGTTACGGTCGCAGGAGTACTTACAGTATGAATTCGTTTATCCGGCTCCTTTAGCAATGCGACCTTTGGAGGATTTCCATTGCATCATTTACACTGATGGTTCGGCGCAGGTTGCGCATGGCTCTAAACACGCCTACGTTTCCGCATGCGCCATTGTGGTTGGTGCCATGGTGAACGATGAGTTCAAGTCCAGAGTTGTGCACACGCAGACTCTAGGGGACTGCACCGCACTATTGGTAGAGCTTCGTGCTCTCTTACTAGCGTTGGAGTACGCAGATCCTAGTGTGACTATTCTTATTGTGAGTGATTCTTATTACTGTGTCCAGTCTTACAATGAGAACTTGTTCTTTTGGATTCAAAATGAATTTCGTGAATCCAAGAGTAGCACAATAAAACATAAATTGATCTGGGTTCGAGTGTCTGAGCTCAAAGGGCAGTTGCCACTCGTTTTTGTAATTCATACTCTCGGCCATCAGCGTGTGGGAGTTCACGCTGTAGGTAACTCGCTTGCTGATGAAGCGGCAAAATCAGCGGTATCTACATATTTAATTGCAGCAGTTACACGGTCCAAAAGTAAGATTGATAATGACATCTTGGCGACAGTAGCTGCCACTGAGAAGGGAAGTAAACATCCTACGGGATTTCCTTTGAAGTACACATACCACTTAAGTCCCGATAAGGTTCCTTTTGTGAAAATTCCTGATGTTGGTGAACGTTTGATTCCCAACTCTGATCGCAGGGCAAGCTTGATTACAGCGGCGCATGAAGATGTGGCGTCTGCGCATGCGGGCGTCTCGGCCACGGTAACTCAATTACAACTACGGTTCTTGTGGCGGGGGCTGTACAAACAGACGCGCGATTATGTCCTTCAATGTGACATTTGCCAGCAGATTAAACCTTCGATGGCTGCGTGTCCGCCACAGACACAGTTGTACATATCTAATAAACCACTAGGTTGTGTCTATTTAGATCACTGCGGTCCTTTTTCTTCTGATACTGCGTATAAGTACATCTTAGTAGCAGTTGTTTCATGCACACGCTTTGTGTGGGTCTGGCCCCATCGCAGCGCTGATTCACGGACTGTCATAAGAGATTTGCGTGTCTTTGTAGGGATTTTTGCCTGTTGTACCTTCCATTCGGATCAGGGTCCGGCTTTCGCCTCTAAGGCGTATAAGGATGCCATGACTTCGATGGGGGTCCAAGTCAAGTTTTCGTCTCCCTACTGACCTGAGGGTAATAGTGTAGTGGAGCGGATGAACCGTGACTTAAAGCAATCTTTGACAGCACGAGTGATAGGCACTGGCAGAAACTGGCTGGCCCACCTCAATGGCGAGCAGCGTGCTCTTAATAATCTCCCTAGAAGGTCTCTGGGTGGGTGGACCCCGTACGAGATGCTCTTTGGTATCAAGATGTTTGTCCCGGACCTTGACGGTCTGGACGGCGTGTCCCGCGCCACAAACTTTGACGTAGATGAACATTTCACTGTTTTACAGGATCTACAAAAGATTCGTGACAGTCTTGCAAAGGAACATTAGCCCTCCACATCGGATGATGCGTTGCAGATCCCGGTAGTTGGCTGGCTACCCCAAGTTGGAGAACTAGTTCGAGAGAAGATCGATAACAAGAAAGAATTTGGTCCTTCATATCGAGCTCCGGTTCCTGTGCTTGGAGTGAAGGGCACAAGAACAGTCATTTTACCACCACTACCTGGTCATAAGGAGAACAGGTTTATCTCTATTGATAATTTCAAGATACACAGAGTGGCCGATTCTTCATAGTATGACTCCGGCAGTCTCCTGTCCTTTGATTGCGAGTCATTTTGTTATGGCCACTTCTTCTAATCCTTTGCCTGAGGTGGCCCTTGAGATGCCTGTCATTTCCAGTCCTTTAATAAGTACTTTACCAATTGATCACATTAATTAATTTGATTACACTTACCCAACTGACTTATCGATGCCGGATTTGCAAACACGTTTGGCCACGGAATCCAGGTTCTCTTTTGACTCTGTTTCACAACATTCAGATAAACCCTCACGTTTTGCAGTTTATGCCACGTTATTTAAGAAACATTTTTTGATCCCTCCTTGGACATATATTTGGCTGGTGCTTTTTGGTGCATACCTTTTTATGTCAATTGGTTTTGTGTTTTATTTTTTCCGCCTTATCGAGGGACACTATGTTGAGGAAAGATCATGCATTCGACATCTTAATGGAACATTGGCCCCCCTTTCCTCGTCCCATGCTACACATCGACTGAAGAGAGGCTTACATTTTGTTAACATCACAGCTTGGCCTGTTCTTGATGGGATTGTGTGGGATGCGGTTAAATTTCAGATACATGGACCTACTGAAGTGGTTAATGTCCCAAATGTACTCAGAGTTAACATGGGAGATGTGGTGAAACAAAACATACGTTCTGATGATTGGGATGTTCAGGCCGTTGAAACATTATTTTCTGATTTGAAATATTATGCTGCCTTTGATGCTGAGGAGTTATACTTAGATTCTGCTAATTAGGGTGAACTGTTTTGCTTCCAACATTTTGGCAATCATTATCTGCATAAAGCAAATTCCAGAAGGGATACTGTAAATTACACTCAGTGGGAGCATTGCCCAGCCCCTTTACCAGGCAGTTTGAGTACTTTTTTGAAAAAGTACACTTATTTTACCGACTTTAATCAGTCCAATCCCGAGTCCTTTTATTTCAAAATGACACAAAAGCCCATGTCCAAGGTTAGACTTACCGATACCAAATTGTTGTATTCGAAGTCCTTTCTAGGCGAATTGGCTGTAGAAGGCTACGAGCTATGGAAGGAAACCATTGACCTTAAATCAGTTTGGGGTTCTAAAAGTTGGCAGGTGCAAGGCACTGAGGCTTTGCACAGAGCATGTCTCATCCCAAATCATATGTTGTTTTTGAATTCTACTATTTCACAGACTACTTGCTTTGGATTGGCTACTTCAAAAAAATTAAATACACCTACTGTCCCGAATTTAGAGGAATATTCCGGTTGGAATAATGTTACGCAGTTTTCCATTAATGAATTGCAGGCCTTATTGCAAAATGAGTCCTTTAACATTTCCAGTTTGGATCTAAAAGGTTGGCTGATGTGGCACAGAAGTTCAGATTCATGCCAACATCGTTTTCTGGGTTTAGTTGATGGGTTTACACATATTAGGCCTGATCCCCGCTTTGATGCAGACCATTCTGTCACCACTTATTCAGTAGGAAAATGATGTCAGAATTGGCTGCAACATTCTACCTTGGCTGCAGTCAAACTGCATCTATCAAAGCTCACTGATGACGTGGATCTAAATGATTTTATTAAAGGCCCGGCAAGTGGTAGATCTAAAAGAATGATATATGCGATTTACAATGAGATCTGGAAAACTTCACAAATTGAGGCTGCTACACGCCTTAGAGCTATTGATCAAGCTAATTTAGAAAAAGTTCTTGCAGTTGTGGATAACAGTATTAACATGCTTTCTTCCCGCATTTACACGTTAAACAACATTGTGTCTTCTGTTGTTGATATTGTGCAAGATGAGGTGTCTGTATTATACCATGGCCAGAATCAGTTGCGTTCTATTATGCAATTTGCTTGGACCCTACAAACGCTTAAGTCTGGGCGGGTGCCTTGGTCTTACATGAATGTCTCCTCTCTCTTTGCCCCTTTTAATTTAACTGACAAGCAGCGCTTGCTTTCAATGCGAGATGCAACTTTTTCCATGTTACACATTGAGAGATTGGAGTCATTACCGTTCTCTGTGGCAGAGGCCACGGCTGCGACGTGGCTTATCCAAGTGTTAATTACGTTACCGTTTGCTTTGTATAAATTTACCAATTGTATGCGCTATGATGCGATAGGTAGATATGAACCACTAGGTAGTTCATTTCTCCATGAGGCGTGGTCTCTTCCATTCACATATCGTTGCCTAAAAGACGAGAAAGAAGTTTCTCTTAAAGGGGAAGAGTGCACTGAATCACCAGATCACTCATTAATATGTAGACACATTCAGTTGCACGGTTCTTGCAACCAGGACCGCCCTAGTTTAGCCTGTGTTTTGAAAGGCACTCCAGTTCCCGCAATTGTTCCAACTTTCACGTTACTGGCCAATGGCAGTTATTTACTTTTGAATAACGAAGACTGTTGTGGGTTAATTAGAGGTGTCGCTTACGTGGTAACCGTATCAGAACGTTTGGTGTGTTGCAAAAACGTTCTGTATCCTCCTACACATGGGAATTCAGATGTTTCCATCTGGCCGCGTATCCCAACCTTGAAAGCAGAGTTCAATGGTATGAGTAGAATAAGAGCCCTTTTTTCTCAAAAAGAGGTGGCCCTGAGTTCAGCTCGAGAAACATTCGTCCTTCACATAGCTAACACGCGCACAGAAGTGCAAGCGCTATTAAATACTGATTTGCCATTGCATTTCAGCGAGCTGGTTCATTAAATCTTTAATGCCTCCTCCACTTCTGGCCTGCCACATTTTTTTAAATTAGTTAGCAGTGGTCTCGTGACTTCTTTTGAGAAAATGATTGGGGTCATCCCTGCTTTCTTCCACAGTATATTTTTGAGCCTGTTTGGAGGCTTTCCGGTTTTGCTGGCGCTGGCTGCAGGCGTTCTGGTGATTTTTTGTTTTATTAAATATGGATGCCCCTCTTGTGTTAGAGGCCGCTCAACCCCTCCTGGCTCTGTTTCGCAACCGGATGCTTGAATACTATGGCACACTGCCGCTTGCGACTTTAAGCACTGCATTTGGATTATCTTTTCGATTTTCCTATTTTACATGTGTCCAGCCTGTGTTTCATTGCCTGAGCTGCGATTTCGACTGGGCCATTGATTTGTGTCTCTGCAAGATGGTATCTCCTGACGTCGATTTTAATCACCTGATGGGTCCCGTAGTTACTCACGAGTTGGTTTGTTCTGGTGAAAGGATTATGGCCTTGGCAGCGATGCATGGACTAATGGGTCAATGGAACGTACTTGCAGTGGCGCAATATTTCTTGGCACAGAGCTATGTTGAGAACCCACCGAGTTATCCTCTGATGATGCTAGAGGCTCCGGTGCTGGAGGAGCACGTATGTTCTTTCCCACTAATGAATTGGATGGCTGAACTGTTTTCAGATGATGACAGTGATTTCATGCTGGAGGCTGTTGCTGCATATTTTTCGTATTCAGTGCTGTCCTAGAATTACTTTCAAAACTTTTCTCATGGCCCCTTCATACACACCCAGTCCTATTGTCTTCTGTTACAGTGACTTATGGATTGACATGGTTGTGAACTTTTTGCTTGACTTCTATAAAATATTTTTCACTGGATATTATAAATTGATCTGACTAGTTATTATTGAACTCTGTTTTCATGATGTGCCCCTATTCTGGTCTTAGACATTCCCGTACATGGCTACATTCCTTATTTTGTCCGTGCTCGGATCATTGGGGGGTGTCATATAGATACTGCTTACCTATATACCTCTTAAGTTAGCATGAGCTTATGAAAGTGTTTAAACGCCATTTTTCCTTTTGCTGCTTTTGCACACGACACTTAATTGTTATTTTAGCTTTCAACCTAGAAGAGCGTTGTGATTTACATGAGAATAATATGTTATTGCTCTGATATCAGCTTTGTTTGGTAAAATATGTCTGCACAGTGAGTGCTGAAGTTTCCCAGGATAACTCGACACAGTGTTGTTGTAAGGTCTGATCTTCGCACCTTTCTAGACATAACATGAATGCAGCTGCTGCCAAATTCTGGCTTTACGCGCGTTTTATATTGCTTTGCTGAGAGCACACGTTAGACACTTGATGGTGCTTCGCATGCAGAGAGCTGGTAGAAGATGATGTGATCCTCAGCCACTGAGATTTTGAGGTATGGGCCCGCCCTGCTAAAACCCAAAGAGACCTTCATAGATAATAATATACTATGCTAGTCAGGGAGGTTGAGAATCAGGTGTTGCTAAAGCCTATTCATTTAAGCGTATTAGCATGCTGTCACCTTTCGCGTTTTATGGACTATTAACTATGCTGATAACTTTGCTTGTGATAATATGTTTGCTTGTTTTATCTAAGATACTGCATTTGAGAACCCTGCATTAGTAAATAAATATTTCAAATATGCACGTGTCCTCTTTTACTCCACGTTCTGGTTTGGAATGATTACATAACGAAAGAGTGTTCATGTGTTCCACGATGCCTGAGGTATTATAAGTTCATGTTCTGGTCTGTCTAAACATTGGGAAGTTATACTGACCAGTGAGACACTGTAGCTAGCTCGGTATGGGGATTTTGGGTACTGAGGTGAGTTTTGGGGCACCCTAATTCACTGAGGTTCCAAATCTCTATGCACAGTTCTGTATGAGAACGGAATTCCCGCTACACAACCAGGTGGTAAAAATGAGTGCAAATCAGAAAAAGCTGAAGACCAACAGAAACATATATAAACACACCCACAATGAGGTCCCAGTTTCCAAAATGGCTGCTCTGTACCTGATGGCGAGGAGGATGAGGCTGCAAGCTGCTCAACAGAGAGGGAGGCAAATTAATGAGCGCATCTTCAGAATCCGCATAACTTTGCTTGGTCAGGTGGATGATGAAATATATGATAAGTATAGGTTGAATGGCCAAATGATACATGATTTATTTCATGAATTGGACCCTATCCTGCAACGACAGACTCATAGGACCAATGCAATCCCAACGCATGTTCAGGTATTATGTTGCCTACATCTACTGGTGTCAGGCACTTTTCAGGGAGTCATAGCAGTAGCTGGAGGTGTGTATCAAAGTGCAATGTCACGAATATTGGCAGATTTCCTTGATGCTATGATGGTACGGATACACAACCATATACGTTTTCCTACCACATCCCATGAAATAGCTAGGACCAAGCAGGAGTTATATCAAATTGCTGGCTTCCCCCAAGTACTGGGTTGTATTGATTGCACCCATGTGGCGATATTTCCCCCTGCAGCTCATGAATATATGTATCGCAATAGGAAAAGTTATCATTCCCTGAATATTCAGGTGGTGTGTAACGCAAAGAACATCATAACGGACATCGTGTCACAATTCCCTGGCAGTGAACATGATTCGTATCTCTTCAGGCAAAGTGGCATTCAGACCCGTCTAGCAAGGGGAGAGTTTGGAGAGGGACATTTGCTAGGTAATTATGTGCAATACATCTTTCTATTCCTTGTACAAATGTAAAACTCAAAGAACCACTGACAGCCTTTCTTCCCTCACATGTAGGTGACAGCGCATACGCCTTGCGAAATTACCTGCTGACACCATATCTAAATCCAGCCACAGCCGCACAAAGGGGATACAATGCAGCACATATCTCTACAAGGAACGTGATTGAGCGCACATTTGGCCTACTCAAGAGCCAATTCAGATGCCTTCATAAGACCGGAGGCGCAATGAAATACAGTCCCGTCAAATGCTGCAAGATAGTGGCAGCATGTGCCATGCTGCACAACATAGCGACAAAGGGAGGTTTGGAACTGGAGCTGTCTGACAGTGACTCGGATGATGGAAACCAACAAGTGCCACACCACCCTGCCCAACAAGGCACAGGCGCAGCAGAAGGCCGCAGGCGCAGATTGGAGATTACACAGAATTACTTCTGAGGTGAGTAATGAAGACACAAACACATTAAATGAAATGCAAAGTATACTTTATGTAAATGTATTGTGACCAGGGAACAGAAGCAAACAGCCAAAGTGACTAATGTCACATTATTCATTGGAATTTGAAAAATAATATACAAAGTGAAATCAAATGTACTTGAGAGTCAGTAATTAGGTCACAGCGTGTCAATGGTTAAATCACCATTTTAAGCAAAATGCCTGGATGGAAGACTAGCGTTTTTTCCCTCGAACACCCAGACGTCTGTCTGCCACAGCATCTTCTTGCCTTTCGTTTGGTGGTGGATGGGGTAGCGCTGCGAGTAGTGCGTCTCACTGCACTTGCAACAGGCACTGTTGTACTTCTCATGCTTGAGGCACACTCACTACTGTCATCCGGTGCAGTCATGTGCACTTGACTACCGGATGCATTCATCTACTGCATTTGTCACTTGATGTAGTGCTTTCGCAACATCTCCACTCCAGTGACACATTTCCGTCTGCATAGTCACTGATCTATGCGCCAGCAGTGTCGTGGCTGTGGCCAGCCTATTGTTAGTCTTTCCTTGGTGTTTGAGTTGCTGCATCAGTTGGCGGTGCTGTCTGTTGTGCGATGCATGCCCCTCCTGCATGACCTTTGTGAGTTCCTGGACACTACTGGCCAGTACTGCAATGTTGCCTGACATCTTAGCAATTTCCTCCTTCACTAACCGAGTGTTCTTGCTCTGCAGGCGATGTGAACGGAGCATCTGTCCCTCCAAGCCACCCCAGACTGGATTTGTCGCCACCACCTGCTGTGGTCTGCGTGCTCTGCGTCTTCTCCTTTGCAATCTACAATTGCCTCTCTGGATCTGTGTTGGTGTGGGTGTTGCAATGACTGTTTGCCGTACACTGACTGCAGGTGCAGCATTGCCCTCATCATCGGAAGCCATGGGACGCAGTGTAAGGACAGGTGACCTACGGGAATGAGGCACACTTGACTGGGTAATTGGCAGAGCTGGTGTGTCCTCATGTTCTGATGCGCTGCTGTGGTGCATTTCCGGACCATCACTGTCCCCGGCCTCATGAAGTTCTGCATCTGTGAGGTTAAACAGTGCAAAACTGCATCAATGTATGCTTGTGAGGTCATGTCACAGTTCACAATTAATAAATTTCATTTTCTTTTGGACATCTGCTACACTATTTCTAACAGTTCTTGGCATATCTGTGTGTGTGTCATTGTCAGTACTTAGCCTGACTACAACTCCCATGATGCACTTCCCTCAGTAATGTAATAGTATACAGGCTTTACAGTGTGTGCTTATGCTGTGCTCTGCTGCCATCCTGACTTATGTACGTAGGGCAATTTAAACATGCATTTCTCTTACCTTCAGACGTGTGTGCAGCTCCAGAGGTGTCCAACTGCGTGACTCCAACAACTGCTTCTGGTTGGATGGTTGACTCCACCAATTCCTCCATGGGAGTGTTTCCTGTGTCTGGTGGTGTGCCCCCTCCTGTTTTCTGTGCCTACTTCATATGGTCTGCAACGCGCGCCTTGGCACGACTACGTAAATCGTACCATCTCTTTTTAAGTTCATCTGTTGAACGGTGAGTGACCCCAATGGCATTTACTTGGTTCTGAATCCGGATCCATATTTTTCGTTTTTCCTGCTCAGGAACCTTCAGTGAGGCTTTCCCAAACAGCTTGTCATTGCTGTGGACTACACCCTCAATTAGAGTCTCTAATTCTTTTTCTGAGAATTTAAGTTTTCTCTTCTTTGAACTTTGGCTGTCCTGTGCTTGATTGTCAGCTTCCATTTTGCAGTTCTTTCCAGGTGTACACAGTCTCTCTCCCTCTCAGTCTCCTCTGCTCCCAGAGCCAGCTCCCTCCTCCCCCTGAGCCTCAGCAATGAAAATGAGGCTTGGACAGCACCTTTCCTGGTTGTGATGTCATCAACATGCATCAATGCGCGACCTCGCAATTTGCGAAATCGCTAATAGCGATTTCGCAATTTGCGAGTTCGCAAATAAAGGAAATTGCATTTTTTATGCGATTTTTACCGATTCCTTAAAAAATCGCTATTTTTGTCATGCATTCCGTTTTGCGATTCTTTATTTGCGATTCCTTAAAAATCGCTAATAAGGAATCGCAAAGCAATTCAATGATGCATGTACCTGTATATTCTTTACATATTTTGCAATTCTTTTTTTCAGAGAATATGTACTGAATAAATGAATGAATGAAATGAGTGAATGAAGGGGAGAAAGTGAAAGAGGGAACAAGTGACAGAAGAGGAGTGAGAGAAGGTGAGTTGTAAACAAGAGTGAGTCGAAGTGGAGTGAACGAAGGAGAGTGACAGGGAGTGACGGAAAGAAATGAGTCATGGTGAAAAAAGGGGATTGATATTGAGGGAAAGAGGGTGAGGGAGGATAAAGTAATGGGAGTGAGAGTAAGGCAAGGGGAGTGAAGGAGAAGGAAGGTGGAGTGAGTGAGCGTGAGTTGATGACAGTGAGGGTTTGAAGATGAGTGAGGGTGATTGAAGGGAAGTGAGAGTGAGGGGACAGAGGGAGTGAGGGTAAGACAGACGGAGTGAGAGGAGAGCAGTGAAGAAGTAAGAGGACAGAGGGAGTGTGAGAAGGAGTGAGTGAAGTGGAGTAAGGTGAGTAAGGGAAGGGGAATGAGTGAATGAGCAAAGGAAGAGAAGAGAGGGGAAGGGAAGTGAAGGAGGGGGACTGAAAGAAAGTGAGTGTAGGAGGGGAGGGAGGGGAAGGGGAGTAAACATGGGGAATGAGGATAAGTGAGGGAAGCGGAGTAAGAGAACGGGGCTGAGGGAGGGTGAGAGAAGAGCAATGAGGTTGAGGAAAGAGTGGTGGATAAAGGCAAGTGAACGTGAGACAAGGGGAATGAGGGAGTGAGGAGACAGAGGGAATGAAGAAAACAGTGAGAGAAGGGGACTGAGTGAGGGAGCAAAGAAAGGTAAGTGAGGGAGTGTGGGTGAGTGAAAGGATTTGAACGTGACGGAAGAGGAGTAAGAGAGAGAGGGGACAGAGAGTGTGAGGCTAAGAAAGAGGGAGTGAGGAAAGGGGAGTGAAGAAGTGCGAGGACAGAGGGAGTGAGAGAACGAGTGAGTGAAGTGGAGTAAGGTGAGTGAGGGAAGGGGAATGAGTGAGGGAGCGAAGGAAGGGAAAAGAGTGGAAGGTAAGTAAAGCAGGGGGACTGAAAAAAGTTGAGTGTGGGAGGGGAGTGAGGAAAAGGGGAGTAAACATGGGGAATGAGAATAAATGAGGGAAGTGGAGTAAGGGAACGGGGGTGAGGGAGGGTGAGAGAAGAGTAGTGAGGTTAAGGAAAAGAGTGATGAGAAACTAAATTTTGTTTGTCAAACTTACCTTATAAGAAATGTACACTTAATTACATATTTTTACTAAATTTAATATCTGTGGAAGGGGAAAAAAAATAAGTTATAATTTTTATAATATATATTTCAAAATACACAAGACAAGGCAGGAGATTAAAAGTCAAAAAAGGGTACTAAGAGATAAAGTAGGAGTGAAGGACACAGAAAGGGAAACAAAGGGATGGTGAAGGACAGAGAGAGGGAAAAAGAAATAGAGGGTTAGTAAATTACTAAGAGGATAATGAGGTGGATAGATTCAGTGACAGAGAGGAAGAGGGGGACCACTCAAGTGTGGGGTTCCTCAGGGCTCTGCACTGAGCCTCACACTTTTTAACATCTACATGAGGCCCCTAGCGGAGATAGTTCATCCGTTTGGCGTTCATATTGTCACCTACGCAGACGACACTCAGTTGCTGGTCTCATTAGACCACTCTGAGGGGTCGTCTAGCACGCTGAGTTTATGCTTAGAGGCTGTCGCCAAATGGATGAAATCCTTCTATCTTAGACTGAATGGACAGAAGACGGAGGTCATGTTACTGGGTAACTCTCCACCTACCAGTCTGGCCTCCCTCTGGCCCACATGTCTAGGCCCCCCGCCCCTCCCTAAATCGGAGATAAAGAGCCTGGGAGTCTGGCTTGATAAATCACTGGAGTTTTCTTCTCAGGCTACCAAAACTGCATCCATCTGTTTTAGGCTGATGAGAATGCTCCGGAAGGTGCTCCCTTTGCTTCCATTTCAGGCGAGGAGAGTCATGGTCCAGGCCCTAATACTCTCACGCCTGGACTATGGCAATGCTCTCTATTTGGGAGCACCGGCGGCAGTGATTAATAAACTTCCGGTCACCCAAAACTGTGCGGCCCGGCTGCTTTTTCAAATCCCTCGCTGGCAATCGGCCAAAAATGCCTTAATAAAGTTACACTGGCTCCCTGTGGCAGCAAGAGTTCGTTCAAAAAGCAATTCACAGAACTGGTCCACCCATAATGCACCCTTTGGCCTCCCCTTACCTACCCCTCAGAGCTTTGCACTCAAGTTCACTGCAACTAGCCACCATGACCAAGATAAACAAGGCTCGCTGGGGTGGCCGCTCTTTTTCACACAATGCTGCGAGAATATGGAATCCTCTTCCGCTTACTCTCAGAGAAAACAACAACCGGATGGCATTTAGGAAGCTTCTAAAGACCCACTTGTTCAGTAGTGCACGTTAATCATCTTAGTTGGCCGCCTGGATTTCAGTTAAAAGCGCTGCGAGGCCTACGGGTAGTCTGTGCGCTTTATAAATGTAATTTTAATAATAATAATAATAATAATACCTCAAGATACACACCCTTGAGGACATCAAACTACTTAATACAGCTCTTAGGAATACCCAAACTTGGCTGGCAGAAAATCATCTTAAACTGAATGCCCTAAAGACTGAATTCCTACTAATAGCTCCACCGGCTCAAATCCCGAAAATGCAAGACTGGATCAAACATATTACGGCGTTCAACGTTTAACCTATCATTGTGGACTCAGCAAAGTCAGTAGGAATAACGTTAGACAGTAATCTCAACATGCAAAAACATATCAGTAGTGCTACAAAGGGAGCCAACTTCCAGATAAACACACTGAGGAAACTGAAACCCTTCCTACCACACAATGACTTCAAGCAGGCAGTACAAGCTCTAGTTATACCCAGAGTGGAATACGGATGTGTCTCTCTCTGTGGTCTATCCAAGGCATCAACTGCACCTCTGAGAGCTTCAATCAATGCCGCAGCAAGACTCATAACTGGATCCAAAGGTAGCTCCCACATCTCCCCGGACCTTCAATCCCTGAACTGGCTACCCCTGGAGGCGAGAATTCAGCTGAAAATTGCGTGCATGACGCACTGAGCCATGCATCAAAAGACACCCAGTTATCTGGCACAGAAATTGACGGGTGGGTCCAGACCCTCAAGAAATGCGGAAAAACTACTAGTGAAACCACAAAAATTCCATAAGAAAAAAACGTATAACTGATCCTTTTCGGGGATGGCACCTAGATTGGCACCTAGAATTTGGAACGCCTTACCCCCAGAAACCAGACTCAACCCGTCCACTACCTCTTTTAAAATAGAAATTAAAGCCATCCTCATGGCCAAATACACATGAGTAGGGTTTGCTGAAACCCTGATACGAGATGCATACACGCTCCCAACCACAAGACAATTCTTGATGTTAAATCTAGCTATGCTGTTTTTACTACATGCTTTATTCACTTGTTCGGATTGGCTCTTATTTGATGTATAAAGTAACATTTATTGTTTGTATAGCGCTCTGATATCCGTATAGGTTGGCGCAGATACTGCTGATCTCTAGACACGTGTTTCTGGTTTATTAACCGTCATCAGTAGAGAATACAGTCTTTATTTTGGGGTTTGCTGAGTAGGCTGCCAAACATTATATCAGTAAGAAATCACTGTGAACTGCATTTACCACAATGCTAAGGGGCGAACTGTGCTGGGAGGTGAGGCAGTGTGCTCCCATCCCCCGTCTGTTTGAAAAGGCTCCCTTGAGTCACTGAGCTGACGAGTTCTTGGAGATGCACCTGTGCGCCAGAGGGAGGTACTGAGACCTGAGAGACTGTGGCAGCCTTTCCAGCAACCCCAGAAGGAATTTTCGTTTTTTATCTCTACTGATGACGGATAATATCCAGAAACACATGTGTCTAGAGATTTACAGCACTAACCTGCACCAACTTTGGTGAACCACTACAGCTAAAATTCAAGTAAGAAATCACTGTGAACTGCATTTACCACCATGCTAAGGGACGAACTGTGCTGGGAGGTGGGGCAGTGTGCTCTCATCCCCCTTCCATTGTGGGGAGGAGGGTTTGCCAGTAGGATTAAAATGACACTTTAGTTTGGTTCTTTAACCATTTGATGCACAGGTTGTTGCTGCTATGTAGACATCTGGTGTGATGTCCCACTACAGAATATATTATTTTACAAAAAAAAGTGAAGCACAGCAGATATTGAGGAGGAAAGTGTGTTCAGCGGTATGGCAATTTAATTATTTTTTTAAATGCTCTCTCAAAAATATTTCCTTGCCGGCTGGTGCCAGGACATTGTGCACAATCTCTACCTTCTCATCCTTTATTTTGTAATATTATTTTTTAAACATGTTTTTATTGGCATTTCGTTATACATTTAGCATTGCACATTAATGTTTCGACATAAATCTTTTACAGGCTCTTCCAGGTGAAGTATTACAGAGTTTAGAATAGCGTCTAAACACTCCATGTCCTAAGTGTGTCTTCATAGCCATCGTATTTCGTGTTAGTTAACAGTACTAATTTCAACCATTACAATATTATGTTTTCCTGGTAACAACTCCCAATTCGATATGACCTCAATGGATATCTTGGCATATCTGCCACTTAGGTTAACTGTATCAGGGTACGTGGTGCCTATGCCACATCAGGATATTATTTACAGAAACACTGTCAAACAGGGTAATAAAACATGGTAACAAATTGCCTGTCCAAGCTCGGTGAAGTTCTGTTCGTGAGTAAAATGGTGTGCATGTCATTGGGCACCCGGGAGAGGGCCAAGGAAGGTAGGTGGGCCGATGTGGGAATGGGGGAACAGGGAAGAAGAAAAGAAAAGAAAGGGCAGCACTTCGCACCTGTGTGGTGCAGGGCTCCATCAACGTCTAGCCTAGTCTCAGGCTAATGCCGTCTGACAGCCGATCCTCAGGCTCCTGTCCTATCGTGTAAGGGGGTGGTTCCCAAGAGTCTCAGCCATATATTCTAATGATCTGGAACGTGGGCACTGCAGAATTTGGTATTAGGGTGGGGAGGTTTGCTTTCTCCATCAGTGCTATTTGAAGAAGGCGGGTATTCCCAAGCATGTAAAATGTCCCGCCATTGGTCCACCATAGAGCGTTTGCGTACTCCGCTCAACTCCTCCCTACACAGCGCTCTTTCTTCCATGCCAGCCCATGTAGACATCTCCCTTTGCTAGATATGCACTTGTGACCCCATGATTGCCTTCCATGTGATTGCAAATAAACAACAAGAATCCACCAGATCAGTTAATGTGTTCCCTACTGTGGTGGGGAGCACATAGAGTGTTTTTAAAATACCCCTCACACACCAAAAGGACCCTTGGTGTCATGCTTCATCATTGGGGTCACCCCTCTATGGGATGCGGCGTGCTGCGACCGACGGCTACGTGGGAGCACTGATTAATAAGACTATGCGTGGTGCATGTGAGGGTTTTTTTGTGAGTATGTGGTGGAGTGATACAAGTGAGTGAATGTTTAAAAAGTACCTGGCTCGTAGGTTAAGTCAAAAATAATTTTAATGAGCCCCCGGGCAGGTACTATTAAAATGGGTGCAGGACGAGGTGTTCTTATGTGATATTAAGCACATCACCTCTTGGGTGTGTCGACATGTTTTGGAGATCAACTCCTTCTTCAGGACAGGGTGCACCACACCCCACCTTACTCACGTTTTTCTAAGTAAAAAAAGTGTATTTACAAAGAGTGGAGAAGTAGAACTATAATGTGCCTACAGGTCTCAATAGTTGTCTGCCAATATGCAAAAAACCTGGAAAAGAAAAGGAACAAAAAAAGAGAAGAGGAACTTCAATGTAGTACTCTACTCCTTATAGTCATACATGGTACAGTGACCTGCAACAAAATAATTGTATAAATATATATATACAGTGAGGGGTCAATTGACAGGTTCTGTCATTCTACTCGTGTGGGTGACCCTCTAAAAAAGACATGATAGTTAGCAAAGTTAATGAAAAAGGCATACTTAGGATTTTCTAGTACAATGCCTCATGAGCCTCTGAACGTTGGGGGTTGTTGCTCTGGCCCAAATCCTGTAAGTAATGTACAGTTCAGCAAATGTTTGTACTTACAGATGAATTCTTCCAGATGGCCCCCTCTCTTTTTAGTATATACTCACGAGTTGTAGCAACCGGAATCACCTTGCTCCCCCGAACGCGGCTCCGCTGTGACTGCGGTAGTGCGCTGGTGGGGTAGTATTTATAGTCACCAACTCTGCTCGTTTAGTAAAGTTAATTAATAGCATGATTGGCGGAAGGTCCTTATATGGGTATTCTGTTTTTGTTGTGAGCATTCGTCGGCCTTGATGATTGTTGTTCTGTTCGCGCATGTGCGTCTGAGGTTTGCGCATGTGTATCAGTAGACGTGTCAGCGTCTTCTTTAGGGAGCATGCGCGTTAATGTAGAGTTCCCGTGTCTTGGAACAGTGAGCGGTGTCTCTAATAAGACCAGGCGCGAATGAAAGTCGGACCAGCGCACTGAGCCCGAGTTCAATTATGACGTTTTCCAAAGATAACTGCAATTTATCGAGAAGGAAATTTTTCGAGAGCCCATTCTGTATTAAAGGTCCCAGTTAGGAAGACAATAAGCAGGGGAATGTTTTATAGTGGCAAAAAAGCCCCCAATCATGGATGGGGGTGGTTAGAAAATGCCATCATTGATATTGACCGTGATATGATCCCTGTCTTATTTCGGGAAAAAAAGGGGTTGGTGAGGTCATTTTAAGTGAGGGGTTTTGGGCTACTGATTCAGGTAAATTGGCCCCACGGAATCTCATCATTCAGTCCATCAATATGAGTGAGGCACACCAAAAAAGCTTAGATAGGGTCAGAGGCCAAGGTTTAAAGACTAACTGGAATATGCAGCCCCAAACTGACATGTAAACACAAAGTATATACCAGCGTCTAGAGATAAGAGAAAGAAAGGATGATTCTTAACAAGATTCAAAAAAATATTTTAACAAAATAACATAAAATTTATGTGTATGGATTCCCATCATTCACCAAGCCTGGTGATTAGCTTCATCATTTGGGTATCCTTTTGTATAGAATGACATTCCTGCTGTATAGGTATCAGAGCTCTCGGATGTCAGAAGGTATGGTTACCAAGATGAGCAAGATGGAGTGTATGGGATCAATATTTAAGTACAGTGCAAATGTGAAGTGAAAAAGTATAAAATTGATGCGTAATCAGACTGTGAATTTTATTGATGTCTGTCACGATCAAAAGTTAAAAACAGAACTCAAGGACCAGTTTTAACAAATAGCTGTCCTCAACAGAAGTGGTGAACATGTTTCAGCACTCAACTGCAAAGGTTAAACCATGTGCTTTCATCAGGACCTCTAAAGATAATAAAGCTACTGCTATTACAAAATTTCAAAAAAAGGATATAGTGGGAGTCTAACGTCTCACAATCCAGAATTCCTCGTAGACTTAACAATGATCTTGTTAGTATGGAGGACAAAACCTCACCCCACCTGGCAACAGCTCAGGATAAAGGAGGCACCGCTCTCTCCGTCGGTACCTCTGACGGTCTTCAGAGCCGTCGGGGAGGTTAATCAATATGAGTGCCCAGACGGAACACCCATCCTTGTTCTTTTTGAAACAGCCCATTTTCTGATGGTAATTGTTCGAGCACAGTCCATTTGATATCATTAACACAGTGTTGGGCTTCCAAAAAATGTGTTGCCATCTTCGTGGTACTCTTTTTACATCTGATGTTACTCTTGTGTTCATTTATTCGAGTTTTTATGGTCCTGCTTGTCATCCCTACGTACTCAAATAGGCACGGGCATGTAATTAAATAAATTACATTTTTGCTGTTACAGTTTGTTATTTTTCTTTGTTCCCATGTTGTGCCATTTTTGAAGGTTAGTTTTTTGCTCTTGACTGTGAGGTGGCAACTGCTACAATTGCCACAGGGGAAGTGGCCTTGTATGCCATGCATAGAAGGTGTGTAAGATTGGCATTCTTTTGGACGAGTATGCACTAGTATGTCTTTTAGGTTCCTTCCGCGTTTATGGGCAAACATTGGTTTTTCAAAAGTCAGTTTCCCACATGTCAGAATGCGCCAGTTCTTATTAATGATTTTAGTGACGTCATTTGAGTATGTGTTGTACGTTGTCACACATACTTGCCTTTTCTGGTTGGTGTCTGGTTCTGGTTTGTCTTCTAGGAGTGCGTCTCTGTTGTTATTCCTATCCTGTTTCAGAGCACTATTGATGATGCGATCAGAATATCGCCTTTGTTGCAGTTTGGTTTTCAGCTCATTGGCCTGTGTTTTGAAATCTGCTACATCAGAGCAGTTCCGCCTAAGTCGTAGAAATTGGCCATATGGTAGGTTTTCTCGTAGGTGACGAGGATGGAAGCTATCAAACCTCAGTAAGAAGTTTCTAGCTGTGGGTTTGAAGTGGGTCGTGGTCTTCAGAGTGCCTGCTTCTGGGAAAATGTTCAGATCTAGGAATACTAGGGATTCACTAGAGACAGAGCTTGTAAATTTGAGGAAGGGGTTCTGCATATTGAGCCATGTCATAAACTCAGTTACTGACTGTAAATCGCCTTCCCAGATTACAAAGACGTCGTCAATGTATCATTTCCAAACGAGGATCTGGTCCTTGAAGGGATTTGTTGTTCTAAGGATCTTGGTGGTTTCAAGATGGTGGACATATAGGCCAGCAAGACTAGGGGCGAATGTACTCCCCATGCTGGTACCATGGCTTTGAAGGTACAGGGTGGTATTATACCTGAAAAAGTTTTTGGTGAGTGCCAAGGAAATGCACTCAAGGACCACACCTCTGGGTGTCTGGTACTTCCAAGGATTACTAAACAGTACCTCCTCAATAATGCATAGGGTTTCGTCGTGTGGTAAGCTCATATATAAGCTCTCGACGTCTAGGCTTAGTAATAGCTGGGTCCTTGGGTCGAATGGTAAGTCCTTCAGGAGTTGGAGGACTGCCTTGGTATCCTTAAGGTAAGTGTCGGTAGCTTGCACAAGTGGGCGAAGAAAGGCGTCTGCAAACTTCGAGAGAGGTTCCAGAATGGAGCCATTTCCAGAGACTATCTGTCTCCCCGGGGTTTTTTCTTGGTTCTTATGTATTTTGGCTATGCAGTAGAAGTAAGGTACCTTCGGTGCTTTTTGCACCAGGAATTCTCCTTCTTTTTTAGATAGCCAGTCATGTGCAACAGCCTCCTCTACCATGCCCCCGATTCTGATACGCAGTGACTCTGTAGGGTCAGCTGTTAGGATAGTGTAATTGCGTCTATCCGAGAGCAGTCTCAGACATTCTTGATCATAAGCTGTGGAGGTTTGTTAAACAATGGCCCCTCCTTTATCAGCAGGCTTTATTATGATATCGTGGTTTGTGGCTAACTGTCTGATGGCTTCCTGTTCTATGTTACTGGTGTTATGGTAACCTTCGGAATGTGTGAAGTCAAGAGTGTCTAACTCTCTCATCACCGCTTTTTCAAAAGTGAGAACCTATATTGGTAACATTGCATCAGGTGGTGTGAAGGAAGATTTGGGTTTCAGACCTGAGTTTAGAGGTGTGGCTTGTGTTTCTTTGTCCTCAAAAAAGGTTTAAAGTTTGATCTTTCTAACAAATTCCTTCATTTCGGCGTGCAGTTTGAATGTGTCTGGTTTGTTGGTTGGCACAAAGCCCAGACCTTTGTTTAATACCGTATGCTGTACCTTGGTGAGAGACTAAGGTGTCAGGTTAACTAACCACTAAGTCGGTCTCTTGTTGGTTGAGGTTGATGCCTGATTCAGAAGATTCCCTGTCATGCTCTGTGTGCTCATTCTGGGGTCCTCTGGTTCTGTGTCCTGCCACATTACCGTGTTGCCCTTCCTGTTCCTGCCTCTTGGTGGTCCAGGGCGTGTCCCTAAAAAAGGTTGCGGATTGTAGTATACACCCTCGTAGTCTGGGGTCCACTGTGGAAAACGTGGTCCTTGTGGGTGAGGACCAAACTGAAACTGTGCGAGGTGTGGGTGGCCCATGTATTGTGAGTATTGGGGTGGTACCGGTTGGTATCCCCTCCATCCCCTTTGTCTTGGGTGTTGTTGTCTATTCTGTTTGTAGCCACCTCGGTTTTGCTTGTATCCTTGTTGTCCACTTGAATTTGAGCCAGATGACCCACAGTCAGAGCCATCACTGTCTGTTCCACTAAGATTGTTCTTGGCGAAAAAATCACTCTTGGTATAGGGATATGCTTCTTCTGCATTGAAACGTTCTTTGTCCTTTTTCAATTTGTTAAATTTACTTTGTTTTAGGGTGAGCTCAAAGTCTGTCATTTCTTGATTAAGCTCTTCAAACCTCTTTTTCAATTGGGCTGGTGTTTGGTATGTTTTTAGTTGCACCTCTATTTTCTGAATGTCCACTTTAAGCTCCTGTGTAATTCGTGTTGCAGTCTTGACTAAGAGTACGAGCCAATCCCTCGTACAATGCCAAGAAGTGAGTGACCATTCTTTCTTAAATTGTACATCTGTTTGAAAAATGAAGGGTTCATTTTTTACTATCAAACCCTGGGGTGATATTTTATTCCTAAGGTATTCCGTCATGAAAGGCCGTGGAGGGCTGTTTTGATCTGTGTTCTCCTTAGGTTGTTCAACTCGTCCCAGTCTGCCACACTTGGGCCAGAGTCGGTGTTACTTAAGCCCTCAAAAGGGTTTACTGCAGCAAGGATTCTATCTATTTCATCCTCACCAAATGTTAGGCCATGTTCATCCTCCATATTGAAGTTGGTCGGGTTAGCGAGGTGTGTGTATTATGTGTGTGTATCGAATGTATTAACGGGAAGTCTCCCACAGCTGTACGCTGTCTAAGTATTATAATCAACAAAAAGGGGGAGAGAGAGAAGTTAAAGGTGGATTCCTTCTCCCACGCAATGTAAATAAACATCAAGAACCCACCAGATCAGTTAATGTGTTCCCTACTGTGGTGGGAGCACATAGTGTTTTTAAAATACCCCTCACACACCAAAAGGACCTTTGGTGTCATGCTTCATCATTGGGGTCTTCGCACCCCTCTACGGGATGCGGTGTGCTGCGACCGACGGCTACGTGGGAGCACTGATTAATAAGACTATGCGTGGTGCATGTGTGTTTTTTTTTGTGAGTATGTGGTGGAGTGATACAAGTGAGTGAATGTTTAAAAAGTACCTGGCTCGTAGGGTAAGTCAAAAATAATTTTAATGAGCCCCCAGGCTGGTACTATTAAAAGGGGTGCAGGACGAGGTGTTCTTATGTGATATTAAGTACATCATATCTTGGGTGCGTCAACATGTTTCGGAGATCAACTCCTTCTTCAGGACAGGGTGCACCACACCCCACCCTACTCACGTTTTTCTAAGTAAAAAAAGTGTATTTACAAAGAGTGGAGAAGTAGAACTATAATGTGCCTACAGGTCTCAATAGTTGTCTGCCAATATGCAAAAAACCTGGAAAAGAAAAGGAACAAAAAAAGAGAAGAGGAACTTCAATGTAGTACTCCACTCCTTATAGTCATACATGGTACAGTGACCTGCAACAAAATAATTGTATAAAATTATATATACAGTGAGGGGTCAATTGACAGGCCCTGTCATTCTACTCGTGTAGGTGACCCTGTAAAAAAGACATACACTTAACAAACAAACATTTAACATAAAACACACACTCTAGAGGTATTAACCCTTCGTGCCTCTAGGACTTAGCTCTTGGCGTGGAGACATGATGGTTAGCAAAGTTAATGAAAAAGGCATACTTGGGATTTTCTAGTACAATGCCTCATGAGCCTCTGAACGTTGGGGGTTGTTGCTCTGGCCCAAATCCTGTAAGTAAAGCATTTTCTAACCACCCCCATCCATGATTGGGGCTTCTTTGCCACCATAAAACATTCCCCTGCTTATTGTCTTCCTAACTGGGACCTTTACAGCAGAATGGGCTCTCGAAAAATGTCCTTCTCAATAATTGCAGTTATCTTTGGAAAACGTCATAATTGAACTCGGGCTCAGTGTACTGGTCCAACTTTCATTCGCGCATGCTCTTATTAGAGACGCCGCCCACTGTTCCAAGACACGGGAACTCTACATTAACGCGCATGCTCCCTAAAGAAGACGCTGACGTGTCTACTGATACACATGCGCAAACCTCAGACGCACATGCGCGAACAGAACAACAATCATCAAGGCCGACGAATGCTCACAACAAAAACGGAATACCCATATAAGGACCTTCCGCCAATCATGCTATTAATTAACTTTACTAAACGAGCAGGGTTGGTGACTATAAATACTACCCCACCAGCGCACTACCGCATTCACAGCGGAGCCGCGTTCGGGGGAGCAAGGTGATTCCGGTTGCTACAACTCATGAGTATATACTAAAAAGAGAGGGGGCCATCTGGAAGAATTCATCTGTAAGTACAAACAATTGCTGAACTGTACATTACTTACAGGATTTGGGCCAGAGCAACAACCCCCAACGTTCAGAGGCTCATGAGGCATTGTACTAGAAAATCCTAAGTATGCCTTTTTCATTAACTTTGCTAACCATCATGTCTCCACGCTAAGAGCTAAGTCCTAGAGGCACGAAGGGTTAGTACCTCAAGAGTGTGTGTTTTATGTTAAATGTTCGTTTGTTAAGTGTATGTCTTTTTTACAGGGTCACCTACACGAGTAGAATGACAGGACCTGTCAATTGACCCCTCACTGTATATATATTTTTATACAATTATTTTGTTGCAGGTCACTGTACCATGTATGACTATATGGAGTGGAGTACTACATTGCAGTTCCTCTTTTCTTTTTTTGTTCCTTTTCTTTTCCAAGTTTTTTGCATATTGGCAGACAACTATTGAGACCTGTAGGCACATTATAGTTCTACTTCTCCACTCTTTGTAAATACACTTTTTTTACTCAGAAAAACGTGAGTAAGGTGGGGTGTGGTGCACCCTGTCCTGAAGAAGGAGTTGATCTCTGAAACATGTCGACGCACCCAAGAGGTGATGTGCTTAATATCACATAAGAACACCTCGTCCTGCACCCCTTTTAATAGTACCAGCCCGGGGGCTCATTAAAATTATTTTTGACTTACCCTACGAGCCAGGTACTTTTTAAACATTCACTCACTTGTATCACTCCACCACATACTCACAAAAAAAACCTCACATGCACCACGCATAATCTTATTAATCAGTGCTCCCACGTAGCCGTCGGTCGCAGCACGCCGCATCCCGTAGAGGGGTGCGAAGACCCCAATGATGAAGCATGACACCAAGGGTCCTTTTGGTGTGTGAGGGGTAATTTGAAAAACACTATGTGCTCCCCACCACAGTAGGGAACACATTAACTGATCTGGTGGATTCTTGTTGTTCATTTACATTGCCCGGGAGAAGGAATCCACCTTTAACTTCTCTCTCTCCCCCTTTTTGTTGATTATAATTCCATGTGATTGCTACACGCCTCCTAGCCAACACCAGCGCTAAGTCTACAAACCTATTTCCCACCTTCCGTTTAGGTGATCTAGAGAAGAGTCCAAGTAAGAAGACATCCGCAACGTGGCCCAGCGCCCGCCCCAGTGTGGTATTAAGTTTGGAGATGACTTCCTGCCAAAATGCTTACTTGACCCCACACTCCCAAGTCATATTCAGGAAATCTGTATCTTCTAGGATGCATCTTTGGGCATCGCCTCGGCTCTCCTCCAAAGGTGACAAAGATTCTATGGGGTGTCAAGTAAGTCATGTGTACATAGTTGAATTGGATGTATATCAATATCGTGCTCCGCTCTACTTTCTTAGGGGATTCTAAGATTCTACTCCACTCTGCACCCGTGAGAGCCCGTCCCAAATTTGGGTCCCATTTCTTGCACAAGCATAGCAGAAGCCTCGCGTAGCGACGAATAGAACCACCTAATCTGGTGTCTTGCTGTACCCAGAGTAATTAGCAAGTGCAATACACCATGTGTCCCCAGTTCCTCTCTATTCTGACCCCAGAGTTGCGGAAACGTGCGCCGTAGTGCCTCATAAGTTAGGAACTAGCCCGGGGGCAAGTCACAGCCCTCCGCCTGTTAAAAGATTGCAGGAATCGCTGTTAGCATGAGCTGAAAGCCATTTTGTACTTGGCAGCTATCTTAGTTAACCATGTGCTTGCCATGTGTTTTCTCTCTCTTCCAGAGCCTTGCACATGCTCAGAAAGGTCTAGCTAGTAGAATGCACCTGCTCCTAGTATAGAACTGTCAGGCTATTCTTACTGATGTGTTGTTCAGTTTAGTCTCCCCTTCCAGTTTGTTGAGCAAGCAAATTTTTTATACCTATATTAGTGAAAAACCATGCTGGTACGTGCCAGGACCTCCCCTTGGTTTTATGCTGACTATGTAACCCCTGTTCTCTGTACTCATTAGACTGGCTACTACAGTGGCCTGAGGGTACCGTATGATGCAGTCTCCCTCATCTGAGGTTAATAAATGCATTGTTTTTATATTACAGCTTCCATGCCAATGTCTTCTTTGTTGGTTTAAAGGACCAGGTGTATCAGTGAACCCCTTAGAAGGTTTTTATTTCTTCAAATGTTGCCAGAAACGCGGACCTCATCGGAGAAACGGCTATCCAAGGGAGTGGTCTTGATGGGAGACAGGAATCTACTGAGGAGGACAGGACAGGAATCTGCTGAGGAGGTACCCTGCGCACAGAGATTCTCTGCCTCTGCAGCCCAGTATAAATCTGGTCTCTATGATCTGATCCTTCAACTGTTTGCCACTCCCGACTGAGAACCTCTTTTGCGTGAGTATTTTAAAACGACTGTTAGGTCACTCAGAACTTGGCAGCGAGAGGCTGGTGATTTGTGCTTGGTAAGGTCGTCAACATTTTCTTGCTTGTTTTGGCCAAAAATCTTGAAACTTGCTTGGATATATATGAATTGCAATTAATATAGACAGGTAATGAGGAGATTTTTCTCTAACTTTTTAAAACTTGAACGGCACACATTGAGTTAGGTGCCACTTGGCGAATAGTATTGTATATGCTGCAATATTCTTGGCATGCCTGTTCTTAGCACACATCGTAAAATGTGTTGCTTTCTTGGAGGTACCAATATGGAACTAGAACGGTATCAGCCGGCTCCCCTAGAGGGGATACCTGAAAAGGTTTAGGTAAAAAAACGTACTTCCTTGGTGACTAAGTACCCCATGGAATTAAATATGTACATGAAAAAGGATCCTGATCTGTGCACTTTAACGTCCATAACTGGTGCTATGCATAGCACTTTTTGAGTGTTCTGCCAGTCAAAACTGGCAAATTTGGTGTATTTTGGCTTCTTGAACATGGAACAGTCTTTGGGCTGTTTTTGTGCACTTTTTCAGACTACTTTTGGGAGCTTTTCTTGTAAATATGACTTACAATTAGTATTTACAAGGTTTGGTTTAAGTACAGTCTGTGAGCTGTCTTTTGTTTTTGTTCTAAGTGTTGATTTGTGGGTTAATTGTGTGTTTAAATTTCTATGTGGTTTGTGGTTTGACACCGGTGGTACTTTGACACCGGTGAATAAGTAGAGTTCTCTGTGTAAGAATGGCTAGCCTTAAGCGCGCTGTATTGTGTGTTCTAAGTATATGACCCCCTTCTGAAAATGTCTGAAAATGTCTGGAATGAGCTCAATGTGTTTTTTTTGTCATCATTCTGTTATGCAAAATGTCATTTAATTAATTACATTTTAAAATAATCCAGAAATGAATTGTGTAACATATGCTAAATAGCTGCATACTACCATTAATTTGACGAAGTAAGAAACTATACATGGGTGCAAATTGCCACAATGCTAAAGATAAAATTAGAATTCACATTCAATAAATTAAAATAGGCCTCATAGAAAGGAAGGGAAAAAATAAAATTGTGTGCTTTGCAATAACTAGGACTAAGATACAAAATGTTACAGCATTTTTCTTAGATACATTGTATTAGATATTAAAAGGCATTTACATCATCTAAGTGAATTGGGTGTTGCTGAAATAAACACGACATTACAGAACAATAGATTTGTGCTGGCTTGAAAGGCGTGAGATGTTGGCACCTGCTGGTCAGAGCAACAGGTGCGTAAACAGCACATGGCTATTCCTGACCGCAGACTACAGAGGAAAAATGCTGAGACAACTAGATTTGAAGTTAGTGTAAACCTGGTATAAAGGCCTGCATTACAGACTGTTGATTTTAAAAGTTACAAAAGTTAGTTTCATTATTTTGGATAACAGAGAAATGATTGAAAGTAGGGATTTCCTTTCTTAACCCCTTGGGCGCGGCCGCGATTCTGCGCGGCACATTCTGATCGTGGGTGCGGTCATGACGGCCGGGAGCGGTCATCAGCACACGAGCCCTGTGTGCCATGATGGCTCCCGGCCGTCATCAGCATGGAAGGGGTTAATTGCTTTTTACATAAGCTCATCCGTGGTTTTGATGTTAAATAATAACTGTCCTTTAAAAAGTGGCGCAGACTTTTCATATTTCAGTAAGGGTTCTGTGCTTAGGGTTAAAATGAATACATTTTAAAGGCAAAAAGGAATGAGGCTTTCTTTTCATATGTGGAACCATCAAAAGGGTTGGTGTTATTAATTTTTTTTTTTAAAAAGGGGAATTTTGACGATATGAAAAAATAAGTTCATTAAAAATAAGTGCACTAAAACGTTTTTTGATCTCTATACTGCCTAATTATCATACTGTGAACTCCTAGTATCAAAGTTGAATTTAAGCAGTGCTGTACCGCAATGGGGGAACTAAAATGTAAAATGTCACCTTACCCAGGCATACAAAACTCATTTTTTAAGGGTGTACCTTATACATTTCTGATTCCCTATTCCTGGGATATCTCGGGAGACCCTGGGGATCCCTAATATGCCAAAACATTGAATGTTATTCATTTTTAAGTACCCCTAACACCAAAGTCCAATTTGGGCAAAATTTACCTTTTAAAAGCAGTTCTGCCACTTAGAGCGTTTTCAAACTAATCTCAGGCTTTAGTAATGTACACATGTAAGTATAAAACAAACAGCTGACCTCTATACTGCTAGACTGCACACCTCACACTGCACAAAAATGAAAATAAGTATAAAAAACCAGCAGAAGTTATTATCCTACCTCTAAATTACTGGCAAACAGGAACGGAATAGGACTGCTTTTCAGCTGTGAGTCCATAAGTTGCTTTGAATTGGAAAAGCTGCATGGAAAGCCTTGCACAAAAATAGGACAGCTGGTAAGGGTTAAAGGTTGAGTTCTGCATTTAGCAGCCTAGCAGGGCTAAATGGAAGGTTTGCATTGACACTTTGACCTCTGAAACTTTTTGAAAGACGAGATGACAGCGCAGGGAGAGAAAGAGAAGTTTTGCTAACTATTCTTGGCAAAAGAAAGTTTGTATGCACTCATATGAACAGAAGTAAATATAGTGGTATAAGTGGGCCCTGATTACAGCATAGCTCTGCCATGTATATACAAATAATGGTTTTAGCCTAAAGATCACTGTGCAAGGGCTGAGATAAGGAGGCAATAGGATTTAGTTTGAATTCATGCGCCCTCATGTTACAACTAGTACAATTGCTACGGGAAACAACCTTTACAACGCAACTTTTACAACGCATTACCATTACAACGAAACTTTTACAACGCAAAAACTATTACAACGCATGTATTTACAACGCATGCTTTTACAACGCAAGTACCTTTACAACGCATACCATTACAACGTAAGTATTGGTAAGTATATAATTATATTTAAAATGTTATATGTTTGGGTTTTTTTAAGGGGTATTTTTAGGGTTCAGGGTCAGTTTTCAGTTTTTGGGTAAAGGGGTATTTTTAGGGTTCAGGGTCAGTTTTCAGTTTTTGGGTAAAGGGGTATTTTTAGGGTTCAGGGTCAGTTTTCAGTTTTTGGGTAAAAGGGTATTTTTAGGGTTCAGGGTCAGTTTTCAGTTTTTGGGTAAAGGGGTATTTTTAGGGTTCAGGGTCAGTTTTCAGTTTTTGGGTAAAGGGGTATTTTTAGGGTTCAGGGTCAGTTTTCAGTTTTTGGGTAAAAGGGTATTTTTAGGGTTCAGGGTCAGTTTTCAGTTTTTGGGTAAAGGGGAATTTTTAGGGTTCAGGGTCAGTTTTCAGTTTTTGGGTAAAGGGGTATTTTTAGGGTTCAGGGTCAGTTTTCAGTTTTTGGGTAAAGGGGTATTTTTAGGGTTTAGGGTCAGTTTTGGATTTTTGGGTAAAAGGGTATTTTTAGGGTTCAGGGTCAGTTTTGGGTTTTTGGGTAAAGGGGTATTTTTAGGGTTCAGGGTCAGTTTTGGGGTTTTGGGTAATGGGGTATTTTTAGGGTTCAGGGTCAGTTTTGTTTTTTTGGGGTACAGGGTATAAATAAAATAAAATAAAATTTAAATTAAATTATTTAAATTAAATTTATTTAAATGGGTTTTTGGGGTACAGGGGTATTTTTAGGGTTAAGGGTCAGTTTTGGGTTTTTGGGGTACAGGGGTACAGGGTAAAAATAAAATGAAATTAAATTTAAATTAAATTATTTAAATTACATTTAAATTAAATTAATTTAATTAAATTAAATTAACTTAAATTAAATTAAATTAAATTAAATTAAATTAAATTAAATTAAATTAAATTAAAATAAATTATATTAATTTCAAATATTTTAAAATAAAAAAAATAATATATACTTACCAATACTTACGTTGTAATGGTATGCGTTGTAAAGGCACCTGCGTTGTAAAAACCTGCGTTGTAAATACATGCGTTGTAATAGTTTTTGCGTTGTAAAAAATTTGTTGTAATGGTATGCGTTGTAAAAGTATGCGTTGTAACGTCATACATCCATTGCTACAGGAATTGGTGGTTGGTTATTAATGTTTTCTAGCTAGCTCAATGTGCTATTTACCTCCTACTAGTTTGTTTTGTGCCCAGTTGCCACAAATAGGGGTTGATAGTGTCAACAGAAGTGAAACCTGTTTCAGGTTTCCTACTGTCAAAATGGAGGAAGAAGGTTAGCTCCTCTACAAATTAAGGGTAGGCAAATTTATGTTTTCTCTCTTTTTTTCTCACTCTTTTGAACCTGTCTAAATTGTCTAGGAAATAGCCATGAGACATTTAATTGGCCATTCAGTAATACTGTTTTAAAAATTGTTAACATTTAATAAAATGAAGGAACAAATATATATGCTATGTTACTGCCCATCCGGTCTGATGAAATTATGAAAGGATGAGTAGTCTAGATTGCTGATTACTTATTTGACCTTTAAGGGGAACTTGATGTGGTTAGTTTTTGTTCTAACATTCTCAGGGGATAACACCATTATTGTTAGCTAGTCTGTGTAAATAAACTGACAGTCCTTATTAGAGCTGATGTTGCTTCGTCTGGATTGTGAAAAGTAGAATGCAGGAAAGACGCCGATGTGATCCTCAGCAAACATTTTTGAAAGGAAAATATTGTTTTATAGGAGTTTGTTACAATATGTTCAGCTGGAGAAATGTATGTACCCACTATGTTGAATTTTTTACTTTATTTAATAAGAATCCCTGTTAAATTAGCAGTTTTAGCTTTTTCCTGTTGCACCTATAATATGAGAGCATGGTCCTAAGCGTACAATCTAGGTGCTTTTATGACATAAAAATCATTTTAGAAGTGTCTGCAGTCCTGTACAAGTAATCTAAAGTCTATGAGTAAAAGTGTAGAACATTTCCTTTTTTCTTGGGTTCTTCAGATGAATAATATAGGAATACACAAATGTAAGGATTTAGAGTATGTCTGTATTGCTTTTTTCTTTTCCTCAGAATTTAGTAAATGATCACAGACTTCCCTAGCTGCTTCAAATAGTGTAATAGGTCCAGGGTTTTTATTCTCAGATAGATGAAGTGGTTCTTGGGTGCCTTGCTTATATATGGGGTGCCCCAAGACTAGGAAGTATTTTGAAACTATATTCTCTGTTGATAGATTATTTGTATGCCTTGTCTAAAGACCTTTTGTTCTGTCCACCAATAGATATTTGCTACCTTACAACCATTGCCAGAGGGGCCCGGACATCAGATCCAGGCTGGGAGGTCAGCACCAGTCAAGCTTGAAACCAAGGTGAAGGTAACCAGCACAGGCGTTGCTGGCAACTAGGACCTAAGTGAAGGCGGAAGCACTGGGATGTGAAGTGTGTACCCCTGCCACTGTCTTGGACGAACTACGGGGTCACAAATCAGGAAGGAGAAGTAGTGGATCCATTTTTGATGCCCAGCTGAGTCACAGACCGACCAGAACGGCAAAGAGGCTTTTGCTTGAGGTGACCTCTTTTGAAACAAGGGTTGCTTCAGAGATCCTAGGTCCCAAACTGAATGCAAGTTTTAACCTTTATTTGTTGATCAAGAGATACCTGGGCATATTAGGTACAATTTATGGCCCCAACAAAAGAGCAGTGCACCAGCAGAGCACTACAGGAGTTAGGGAAGGACTTGAGTTGAGGGTACAGGTGCTGTGCCCTTGGTGCCTGTAAGATTGAAGTGAAGAAAACTGGTGCACTGCCTGAGACACTGGACAGGATTGTTGAAAGACTTTTCCTTCTTAAACTGCAGCTACACCGTGGGAATAACAAGAGCCTGGCTGTGAGGCTCAAACGGACACAGGGAGAAGACAACCCTCTGGCTGGCTGTACACCGGCTTCAATTTCCCAAGGACTTCTTTTTGTTAATAATGTACCCTTTTAGTCGTCCCTTTTTTGAGGAGGAGCAACCCTTTGTGGCTCCTCGTCGTAATTCCTATGGCAATGTGTGGGCCTCCTGGTCCCCTGGAACCAGGAATGAAGGCCGTCGCCGAGTGGATGAGGAGGAGCCGTCTGAAACTGAACTCGGACAAGATGGAGGTTCTCATCCTAGGCCCAGCCCCCGCTGCCTGGGACGACTCCAGGTGGCGGACGGCACTGGAAGCAGCTCCGACACCTGTAGACCATGCACGCAACCTGGGATTCATCCTCGACTCCTCCCTCTCCATGTCGAAGCAAGTAAACGCCATCTCCTCCTCCTGCTACAACACCCTCCGCATGCTCCGCAGGATCTACAAGTGGATCCCGATCGAGACAAGAAGAACAGTCACCCAGGCCCTCATCAGCAGCAGGCTGGACCACAGCAACGCACTCTAGGCAGGCATCCCAGCCAAACACCTGCAATGACTACAACGCATCCAGAACGCCTCAGCCCGACTGATCCTCAATATCCCCCGCCGCAGCCACATCTCCTCCCACCAAAGAGACCTCCATTGGCTCCCCGTCAACAAAAGGATCACCTTCAAACTCCTCACCCATGCACACAAAGCACTCCACAACACCAGACCAGCCTACCTGAACAACAGACTCAACTTGCACACCCCCGCCCGCTAGCTACGTGCAGCCTCGCCCTCGCAGCCGTTCCACGCATCCAACGAACGACCTCCGGCGGCAGGTCCTTCCCTTTCCTCGCCGCCAAGACCTGGAACACCCTTCCCACCCATCTACGGCAAACCCAAGACCTGCTCACCTTCAGAAGGCTCCACAAGACCTGGCTCTTCGATCAGTAGCAGCACCCCCCTCTCCCCCTCAGCGCCTTGAGACCCTCACGGGTGAGAGGCGCACTTTACAAATTTCTGATTGATTGATTGATTGCCATAATAGCTCTGACTGCTTTAATATTTGCATTAGGAATAATGTTTTTTCTACGTGGGAAACATTCTTCTGAGCAGTTAACAAATGTGACTTTGCCCTTTCCTTGACTATATTAATTGATACTCTAGCTCTCATAAAAGGAACTCTGGGAAAGTCTATTGAAAATGTTTTTTACATGGAATTAGCCTAGAAGGTTCTAGGATTTGCTTTCTGCTTGGAGTTGAAAAATATTGATAGTTCTGTTTGTGATAATAGTCATTACTCCTGATATCTGTATGTTAATTATGACTAGGGCTCCCGGTTTTCCGTTTTTACGGATTTTTACATATAAATACAGACGGAAATCTATATTTCCTTTGTCTGTATTTATATTTAGAAACTGTAAAATACTAGAAAATGTTGCCACGCTCGAATCCAGAGTTCTCGCCAGGCCCCCTTCCTGCTGCTGGAAATTCCTTCCCTGACAAACACACACACAGCTGACACCAGTACTTCACAGGTCTTTTCAAAGACCATTTACTTGTTAACAAGGCTGTATTGTTCTTTCTTTCACCCCATGCCGTAGCCTCTCCCAACGCCCCGGACTCCCTTTCCCAGGCCCCATACAGTGCACATTTTAAGCACTTAAATTCACAGTGCCGCAGCTGCGCATCCTAGCACACGGCTTAAAACGAATCGATTTCTTATTCGCTGTACAAGAAATAGAAGTACATTGGTCATGCTCAAATGTTATGTTGAGAGGTAGTCTCACCCAGCGGCTAAACACCACCAAAGTGTTTGAGGTACAACTGTGGTCCCGTAAGGCCCATCACCTGATGGATTCCTTAATCCTATCAGGAACTGTTCTATGTATGTACCTGTAAATCCTTACAGAATATGGCACTTTGTGGGTTTTCAGTCTAGTCCGTTAATTAATGTTACTACTGCCGGACCCAAGACGCCCTTAAAGGGACCTCACAAACTCCATCCACGGTGTACACCGTCCCTAGAAGTAACTTCCTTTTTGTACAGCTCTTAGTGCTCCATGTTGGGTGCTTCAAAGTGCTACATTTTACTCAAACTCTGAAGGTCAGCCTCAGGACTGCACCTCTGTCTGACACAGTCCCAACCCACCGGCCTGTGAGAAGCGCAGATCAAAGAAACAAATCCAGACAGAGGCCATGGATTGGTTAGGTTTGAGACCGAAGCCCAACAGAAATGCGTCACAAGATCTGCCAATGCCTGGTTTTAACAACAGCGGTGGGGACTGGCTGTTGTTGGGTGTAGAGGGCACCTGCTTCGACCATGATAAAACAACACTTTGGTAACGTTAAACCTACCCACACTACCCGGCCAAGGCGGGGGCTGGACTGAAATGACAAGAAATAGATAACTTGTGCTGTATAGCAGTTACGAACTTGTTCTGTATAGTGCTTATTTACACGTTTCAGCTACAAACAGGACATAGGTCAAGTTTTATGAACACGCCATATGGAGCTGCTCTCGCTTCATCGACCTTTGTAGCATGAAGAGCTGGACTGAAGCCTAACTGCGCCCAACTTAACTTGCCGCTCAGTCGGACTGCTCTAGTATTTAATGTCTCTGTTGCAAAGATGGGTTCTGTAATTGTGCATTTACATTGTGAAAGCATTGGAAAGCCAAAGTATCTAATGCATTCCTTTCATCGTGTTCAACTGGACAGTGAAAAGCGCTACACAAACTTGAGAAAACGAAACTTGCCAAAAGAAACAAATGGTCACATTTAAGTTACCAATGATTTATTTTCCCCCAAGACCACGTGTTTATTTTTGCATAAAGTGCAACTCCGAATTCTTCTCATGACTTTACACATGGTGACAGACTGATTTGAAATTCAACAGCGCATGAATGCAAAACAGCAAGAGAGTGGCTATGCAGCAAGTGTCACCATTGTAGCAATATTAAAGGTAAAAGTTATTTGATATCAGTTATGAGCCCTACAATTGTCACTAAAATGTTTACCATCAAAATGGCTATTCTTCTTTAAAAAAATCTTAAATTGTGAATATCCCAAAATCATCTCCTCAAGTCAAGATGAGCTGCAAATGTGTTATGGTCAGAGTATGTTGTTCAACACTTCCAATCAGTTGCTATTAACTTCCTTAACTTCCATAGCATGCCCTTGCGCATTTATTGCAGAATAAACACTAAGGCCAGGAATATGCAGTGAGTGGCGTAACAATTTTGCCATATGCAAGAAGGACCATTTAAAGCACTGCTAAAGCCACAACAAATCGCTAGTTTAAGTGAGCGCATGTGTGCATTGTCAATTTAAATAAATGTGGAAAGATACTAGCTATAGCATCGCCTTTTACTTGTGGCAAAAATAAATGTGGATAAATACAGAAAAAATGCCCCAAAAATAAATATGGATAAATACAGACGGAAATGGCAAAAAAATAAATACCATAAAACCGGGAGCCCTAATTATGACCCAATGCTCTGTTCCCTTTGTACTCCTGCTTATACCTTATATATATCCGCTTAATGGAATGTTTAGAATGAAAAATGCCCACCTAGCAATGGATTAGGATATTAATGAATTCATGAGAATAAATGTGCAAAATATTTTTTATGTTCCTACTAGATCATACGGATGTCTTTAGCTCATGCTAAAAGGACTATCTGTTAAAGATTGCAGGAATCGCTGTTAGCATGAGCTGAAAGCCATTTTGTACTCGGCAGCCATCTTAGTTAGCCATGTGCTTACCATGTGCTTTCTCCCTCTTCCAGAGCCTTGCACATGCTCCGAAAGGCCTAGCTAGTAGAATGCACCTGCTCCTAGTATAGAACTGTCAGGCTATTCTTAGTGATGTGTTTAGTCTCCACTCCCACTTTGGAATGTGGGCACTGCAGTATTCTGTATTAGGGTGGGGAGGTTCGCTTTCTCCATCAGTGCTATTTGAAGAAGGTGGGTATTCCCAAGCATGTAAAATGTCCCTCCATTGGTCCACCATAGAGCATTGGCGTACTCCACTCAACTCCTTCCTACACAGCGCTCTTTCTTCCACGCCAGCCCAGGTAGACATCTCCCTTTGCTAGATATGAACTTGTGACCCCATGCTTGCCTTCCTTGTGATTGCTACACACCTCCTAGCCAACACCAGCGCTAAGTCTACAAACCTAATTCCCGCCTTCCGTTTAGGTGTTCTAGAGAAGAGTCCAAGTAAGAAGACATCCGCAACGTGGCCCAGTGCCCGCCCCAGTGTGGTATTAAGTTTGGAGATGACTTCCTGCCAAAATGCTTGCGTGACCCCACACTCCCAAGTCATATGCAGGAAATCTGCATCTTCTAGGTTGCATCTTTGGGCATCGCCTCGGCTCTCCTCCAAAGGTGACAAAGATTCTATGGGGTGTCAAGTAAGTCATGTGTACATAGTTGAATTGGATGTATATCAATATCGTGCTCCGCTCTACTTTCTTAAGGGATTCTAAGATTCTACTCCACTCTGCATCCGTGAGAGCCCGTCCCAAATTTGGGTCCCATTTCTTGCGCAAGCATAGCAGAAACCTCGCGTAGCAACGAATAGAACCACCTAATCTGGTGTCTTGCTGTACCCAGAGTAATTAGCAAGTGCAATACACCATGTGTCCCCAGTTCCTCTCTATTCTGACCCCAGGGTTGCGCAAACATGCAGCCGTAGTGCCTCATAAGTTAGGAACTGGCCCCGGGGGCAAGTCACAGCCCTGCGCCTGTTAAAGATTGCAGGAATCGCTGTTAACATGAGCTGAAAGCCATTTTGTACTTGGCAGCTATCTTAGTTAGCCATGTGCTTGCCAAGTGCTTTCTCCCTCCTCCAGAGCCTTGCACATGCTCAGAAAGGTCTAGCTAGTAGAATGCACCTGCTCCTAGTATAGAACTGTCAGGCTATTCTTACTGATGCGTTCAGTTTAGTCTCCCCTCCTACTTTGTTGAGCAAGCAAATTTTGTATACCTATATTAGTGAAAAACCATGCTTGTACGTGCCAGGACCTCCCCTTGGTTTTATGCTGACTATGTAACCCGTGCATATATAAGGCCCCTGTTCTCTGTACTCATTAGACTGGCTCCTACAGTGGCCTGAGGGTACCATATGACACAGTCTCCCTCATCTGAGGTAATAAATGCATTGTTTTTATATTACAGCTTCCATGCCAATTTCTTCTTTGCTGGTTTAAAGGACCAGGTGTATCAGTGAACTCCTTACAAGGTTTTTATTTCATGCCAATTCCGAGAAAGGGAGCAGATGTTTCTCATGGTAGCAATCCCCCACATTTTCAAGGCCCACCGCCTTCCAAGGTGCCAGTTGTTCAGCAGTAGTGATCTGTTGAGGGTCGACATGTGGCAATCCCACCAGTGGTAATTCTGGTGAGTATTTGGGAGTGTCTGGTATTCTTCTGAGGCTACGCCACCAACAGTGAAAGGCTGTGGTCTGTATTACTGATGTGTAAGGAACCTTAGTTGCAGGCACCAGAATCTTTGCCATCAACAAATTGGGGCTTTGGTCTGATTCCATTAGGAAGGTCCCATCAGTGTGCCCCCTCTCCAGCCCTTGGGCCAGCCATTGCAGTTGAGCAGTGAGTTGGTACAGTTCAAAATCAGGAGCGCCTAAGCATCCTGCATCTATAGGGCGTCTCAATATCTGGAGTGACACTCTGCGCCTACCCTCTGCCCGGAATAAGTCTCTCACCAAGGACTCCAAGTTGCGGAACGAAGCCGTGGGCATCAGCACTGGCATATTAGCAAAATAATATTACTCGGGGAGCATTACCATTTTCATCAATGATATTCTGCCCATTATAGGGAGGCGTAGTGTCCCCAAAATGTTACGTTAGACCGAAATGACCGCAGTGCCCTGCCCAAGTTTCCAAGGGTAGGGCATCCAAGGGGCGCGCCAGCGGACTAGCCAGCGGGAACAAGTATGTTTGCGCATATTGAGTTGTAAACCAGACATTACCCCAAATGTATCCAAAACGTTGCAAGGCCGTTTCCACTCCCCGAGCAGTGTCACATGAGTAGACTAGTAGCTCATAAGCATAGCGAGATATAATATGCGTTCGTCCTTCTATGATCAACCCCATGCCTACCTCTCCTTGTCGAAAGAACTCGGACAACGGATCTATGGCCAATGCAAAGAGGAGTGGCGATAGGGGGCAACCCTGTCGGGTGCCTTGTGCAACCGAATATTGCAGGGAGATGTTTCCGCCGGTCTTGATCCTCGCTGTAGGGCGAGTGTGGAGTAGTTGCCCCCATGCTATCCAATCGTCGCCCATTTCCAGGCACCTCATAACAGCCAGCAGGTAATCCCACCCACCGGTGTCAAAGGCCTTCTCTAGGTCAATCGAGTGAATTGCTCCGCCCTGCTCTGCGGAAATCACTGCTGGGCCGTCACAGGCTGACAGGCTCTCCCCAGCAGTCTTCTGCTGCCTTCTTAACCTGAGTACAGCTCACCTCAGGCGCCTATCCCCCGGACTCCATGGCCCAGCGCCAGCCTGGCCCCCAAGGCCGCTGATCGTCATCTATGCAGGCCCGACCGTGCCCTTTCCCTGCAGCTCTCCGTATCTCCGCCAACACTGGTCGTGAGTGGCTACCCACAGGGTCCCTCCGGAGCCAACAGGCCCCAGGCTGTGAGCGGTTGCACCCAGGACAGTGCACAGTGAAGGTAACATTCTTTTCCAGTCGATAAATGGGTCGTCAGCGCGGAGCCTCTCGCTCACCCGTCTGCCATTGTTGGCTGCTAAGCCACACACCCCTTTCTTTTGTATTATTGCAAAACAAAGCAAACAGACTGACATCAAGGGCCATCATGAAAAAAGGGGTCTTAGGAGTCAAACTTTCCATTTTTGGTTTTGTTGTGATGTGTTTCGTCTATAACGAACAAACTAAACAAAGAGCCACTTTGCTGTGTTTAAACACCCAGTTATGTGTACAATTGTGAGGCATGTTCTACTTTTTCAGGCAGTCTTCTTACAATCAATTGAGTGCATCACATGCAAATGGATAGAAAACATAAATATTTGTATAATTACATCTTTATTAGTTAGTCTTAGAGCAATATATATTTTTTTGCAAAATGCACTTAAGTAAATACTCTGAACACATTCACTGAAGAACTATATGTTTGACAATTGTTTAATTAGATAAGAGCACCTTAACACCTACTTCTGGATCTAACATTGAATAGCTGATTGACAATTTCAATAAATCACTGGAGAGCTGAGAAGCAAATTAGTAGTTTGACATTAACAATTGAGAATTCAGGACTCATTATCATTAGTTGTGTTCCTCAGCCAGCATGGTCTCATGCAAAGACTCCAAAAACTTGAACTTCACAGAGTGTGAGCACTGTCGTTTTTCCAGGAATTACCACGTTAAGATATCGCCCAAGCATTCCATGGCACTCGAATGTCATAGTTTCACTCGCACCAATATTGTTCATGACGGCACATCTAGGAATAAATATGAAGAAACAAAGTTGAACACATGCTGAAAAATTCCAATTCTATAGATTTCCCCATTATTCTTTAATAAGAGGCCATCAGGATCAAAAGTCTTTGGTTTAACGTACACAGTAGCTCTAGAACACAGGCTCGGATAGACATCCAACAGACTTTAATTTGACATATATTGGTCAATTGACTAAGGACCAGATGTACAACCGTTTGTTTGCAGTCGCAAACGGGAAATTAGCTGGTTTGTGAACGCAAAATCAGTCTTCCCTATGTACAAACCCTAATACTGACTTGCTATTAGGAAGGGGTGTGCCAAGGGCGTCTTTTCCTAATAGCAAATCCCAATGGTATGTACCATTGTTTTGCGAACGCAATTGCGGTTTCAAAACACTCACAGTATACACCCTACTTCAAGTTGGTGGTAAATAACTCACAAACGGGAAGGGGTCCCCAGGGGACCACTACCCCTTTATTAATGGATGCAAGAATATTTTTTAAGAGCAGGCAGTGGTCCCACGGCCCACTGCCTGCTCTTAAACAAGCATTTGCAATACAATATGTCTCGCATTTATGCAAGTTTGAGCAATTGTCATTGTAAATAACGATGCTTTTTATTTATATTCAGGGTTTTAAAACATAAATAGGGCTCCCGGTTTTCCGTTTAAACGGATTTTTACATATAAATACAGACGGAAAACAATTTTTCCTTTGTCTGTATTTATATGTAAAAATGGCAAAATACTGCTGTGCTCGAATCCAGAGTTATCTTGCCAGGCCCCTTTCCTGCTGTTGGAAATCCCCTCCTGGGCGCTCACACAGCCGCAGGCACCCGAGTACTTCACAGGTCTTCTGAAGACCATTTACTTGTTAAACAGGTGGAAGTGATGACCTACCTGGGGGTGGTACTGGACAATAGACTTAAATGGAAAGCCCAGATTGACATACTTTCCTTAAAATTCTCACAGTTGTGTGGGACTCTTATTAAGGAACAAAGAACCTCAATTACAAAAAGAATTGGGCCAGCGCTCAAAATATATAATGCTAAAATAAGATCAGCAATGTTATACGGAGCGGACCTATGGGGTTATACGGATCTGACCCAACTTGTTAGAATACAAAATAAATTATTTCGTGGTCTGGTAGGCTTGCCACAATCCACCCCCATGTTACCACTGCTATTAGATCTGGGTTACTATCCTATTGAAGAATTGGTAAAATTTAGGATTGTTGCCCTGTGGAGGAGGATCTGGGTAACACCTGAATTAGCATCCTTTGCTAGGGAAATTAATGATCTTAGAATTATAATGGGTTGTGGTAACCTCCCATGGTTCAAAGCCGTAAAACCAACCTTGTTTGATATGGGCCTTAATCATCTATGGTCTGACCCCGGTAATAATGTGTTTCCCTCTAAGAAGGACTTTAAGGATCTTTATTGGGCAGTATATAAGAATAAGCTTATTGTTGACTCTAATCTTTTAACTCTCACTGGTAGATTTTTAAGTCACAAGTTGGACCCCTCGTTGGAAAACTATTGGGATGCCATCACTAAGAGCAGTGACAGGAAGCTCTATCACCAGTTTAGAGTAGGGTCATTACCATTAAGATCTTTTACACATAAATGGCGGGGTGAGTCTAGGAACATCTGCATGTGGTGTAAGGACCAGGAAGAGTCTATGGGTCATGTATTTTTTATCTGTCCAGCATATGCTGCCCCACGGAGAAAATGGTTGAAACCAACTTGTAAAAATCTAAAAAACTAGGGTGGGTCAGGAGGCCCTATGGCTGCTGAGGACAATAGCATCGGTCCCTGTGGCCATAGCAGTAGCAAAATTCTTAGGCTGGACATGGGTCATCAGAGCGAGGTACCCTACTGACATTGAAATCTGCTAGTTTTTCACCTGAATGATTCATTTTATTGTGCTTATTCATGGACGTCTTTTTCGATTAATTTAATCTGTTTTTAAATAAGGCCGTTTTTATGTATTGCAGTGATGTGTTGGCATCGATGGTTATTCATGCCTCTATTTATACTCAGTATGGAATGTTTTGTAATTAGTTATAAATGTATGTTTTTATGTGTTGTCTTTGATGATGAACTAAATCGAAATAAAGACGTATGAACTGTAAACAGGCTGTATTGTTCTTTCACCCCATGCCATAGCCCCCCCCAACGCCCCTCACTCCTCCTGTCCCAGGCCCCATACAGTGCACGTTTTGAACACTTCAACTCACAGTGCTGCAGCAGGAGAAAAATGAATATTTTTCCCCGTGACAATCGGCATGCCCATGATGTCGTCCTTGCAGAAAATGCATTAACCGCATGTTTAATTGAAACGTTATTTTTAACAAACCCTTCACCATAAAAACAGCAGTTACATGTTTTCCTATACGATCACATAAGATTTCATGAACAGCTTCCATGTCGTTCTCGACATTTCCTGTGGATTGAAAATGTAATTTTACAATACAGCATCAATTGTTAATTCAGGGATTATTCTAAGAGATACGTCATTCTGTTTTTCACTTAGAAAATGCATGTCCCCGTATATTACCCTCTCTGGCAATGGCCGCGGTAGCGAGCAGGTTCAGGATGTCTAGTTTCACGGAGAGGAAGCCAACGTAGGTCAGTTTGTGTATAGCTTCTAAATCAGTGAGTCGAGCAGAGAGAGGCAGTGGTATTTTTAGAAGCCCATGGAGAATTAAAACTCCTTTGTAAGGTCAGGCGTTCTTCTCTCCCTAATCTACAAGCAATTTTAGCCGAGTTTTATGCCAAATAGCAAGCGCTTGGCAGCTGTTTCCAGACCATCTGCAAGGGCCAAGTTGATTTTATTTGTATTATGTCCTCCTGCTTTTCCTCTTAAGGCTTTTGTAGTGATGTGGAAGCCACCAATTACGACACTGGAGCCAGTTATAGTGTAACCTTATTTATTTCTACAATAGTCCTAAAGAGCGCCGAGCTCTCTTGCCTTCCGGCTCTCTCTCGCGTTTCGCGCTACTCGCGCTAGTTGCGCGCGCAGCCAATGATGGCCTCCAGCACGTCACATCGCCGACGTGACGTGCGTAGACTAGACCGTCACTACATATCTCCCCTTTTTCCAACACATAACATATGTAACTTACAGTCGGTCGCTCAGATCATAGTCTCTGAACCTTGTGGGCTTTATCACCGCCCTGCCGCTCCGGGTCAGTCTTACCGGGGTGGTGTGGTTCTCTTCCTCGCCACTCCTTCTGCTTCCTCGTGCCTCTACTTGTCCATTCATATTACTCCGGTTCTCTCCAGACCTCTGCTCTTGCTCGATGCTTCTCGCCTTCACCTGTCGCTGTTCTTCTCCTCTCGTTGCAGGTTCAGCCTCCTGATGTTCTTGTTGGCCGAGTTCATTCTCTCCATCCTCTTCGTCTACTCCTCCATAGTCCCACGTTAGGATCTTATTGCATCTTGCCATGCGGTCCTGTGACCATATATTTCCGTCACTCAATCTGGCCGCTCTGCCCTTTATTTCCTTCACCTGCATGGGCTTGCTGTATTTGCTCTCTCCCTTCCTTTGTAGTATGGGCAACTTTACTCTCACCCATTCCCCTTCTTTAAGTTCAGTGTCCTTCACGTTCTTCCTCTCATTGTAATGTTTCGTGTAGACCGCTTGTGCTTTCTCTAAGTTAGCACACACCACTGCAGGGGACCATTCGCTTACTATTGTCTTTTCTTTCCACACCCGATTGTCTTGGGTGAATGGTTCCCGGCCGCGCAATACCTGGAAGGGGCTATAGCCGGTGCCTGTGGGAGTGATCCTGTATGCCCACAACATGTGCCATATGTCCTTCTCCCAATCTTTGTTGTCCGAGATGGCTGCTTGGATCGACCCCATCACTACTCTGTTGAAGCGTTCCACTTGGCCATTCCCCGCTGGGTGGTATATGGATGTGTGCTTCACCAGAATGCCATTTCTTTGCATGAAGTTGTTCCATTTTTCCGATCTGAACTGGGGCCCATTGTCGCTGAGGATGGACTTCGGGATGCCTTCCCTCACAAAGGTGTCTGCCAAAAATTTTACGATTGTTTCTGTATCCATTGTTTCCTCTATCTTCACTTCTGGCCACTTCGAATATTTGTCTAGTAGGACACACACATACTTTTGGACTCCTTGTGTGTCTAGGATCGGGCCTAGGATGTCAACTGACAGCTCTTCCCACGGATTTTTTGGAGGTTCGAATGTACCCAGTGCTGGGCGTAGTGGTTTGAGTGTCTTGTCAGCACCTTGGCACCTTGCACAATCTCTTACATGCCGTTCTGCTCTTATATCCATTCCTGGCCACCAATAGTCTTGCTTGGACCTCAGCTTGAGTTTACCAATACCCAGTTTTCCTTCGTGTAGCATGTCCAGCAGTCTGGGGATGATGCTTGTTGGGGGAACGACCTTCTCACCTCTATACATGAATATTCCTTGGTTGTCCATGGACAGTTCTTCCCTGACTTCGAAGTAGGGGTTGAGTTCCCCATGGGTGTGTCTCTTATCAGGCCATCCTTGGGTGATGTATACCTTCACTTCTTCTAAGGTCTGGTCTTCCTCATACGCCTGTTTCCACTCTTGAAGGCTGATGACCTTTTCGTGATCCTCCATGAGTGCTACCCACTCTTCTGTCCCTGCCTTGTCTTCCTCACTCGGTTCCTTAGCCGCCGCTCTGCTCAAATAGTCTGCGACTTTGTTTTTGCTGCCTGATATATGTTCCACATCATACCTGAATTCAAGTAGTTTCAGTGTCATTTTGGATATTCGGGGCGTGGCATCTGCGTGTCCGCTCGACGTTAGCACCTTCAGTAACGGTTTGTGATCCGTCCGCAATTGGAACCGTGTGCCCCACAGGGATTGTCTGAATCTCGTGGTAGCCCACAGCACTGCCAGCATCTCTTTCTCTATCACGCTGTACTTTGTTTCTGTTTGCTCAGTGTGCGTGAGGCGAAGCTTAATGTTTCCAGCCTTCCCTGTCCTCGGTCTTGCATGAGAACGGCACCTAATCCCTTATCGCTGGCGTCAGTGGTCAGTACGGTCTTTCCTTGAGGGTCGTACCCTTGGAGTGGTATTGCTCCAGCCACTTCCTTTTTGATGACCTCGAATTCCCTTTGTGTATCCTCTGACCAGCAGAATTCCGTGTTCTCTTTTGTCAGCTGTCTCATGTGATGAGTCTTGGAGGCAAAGTGCTGCACACATTTTCCATAGTACTCTGCCATTCCCAGGAATGACCTGACCTCTTCCTTGTTGGTGGGGGGCGGTGCTTCACAGATCGCCCTTACGTTTTCTGCTATAGGAGTCACTCCTTGCACTCCTATCTCATGCCCTAGGTAGGTCACCGAGTTCATCCCTATCCGGCACTTGGACCATTCTGCCGTGAGTCCTTTTCTTTCTAGGATCTTCAACACTTTTCCAAGCTTCACGTCATGGTCTGGTCTGTCTCTCCCCATCACCAGGATGTCGTCCTGGAAGTATTGAACGTCGGTGATATCCTTGAACAATTGGTGCATCAGCTTCTGAAACACCGCCGCTGCTGAGGCCAGTCCAAATGGCATCCGACGGAACTGATAGCACCCAAACGGGGTGATGAAAGATGTTAGTTTCCGGCTCTCCGGGTGCAGAGCTATTTGATGGTACGTGGAGGTCAAGTCTATAGTGGAGTACCACTTAATTCCCCTGGTGCTAGCCAGCATCTCCTCTATTCTGGGTAAGGGGAACCTTTCCACCACAATGTTCTTATTCAGTTCCCGCAAGTCGACGCACAGCCGGACCTTTCCACTGGGTTTCTTAACTACTACCAAGGGCGCAAGCCACTCGGCGCATGTGATGGGCTCGATGATCCCCTTCCTTTCCAAGTCTTGGAGTTCCTCCCGTACTGCTTCCTTCACTGCTAACGGGACATTTCTTGCTTTGTGGGCCACAGGTACGGCGTCTTCCTTCAGGATGATTTTGTGGGCGAACTTTTCCAGCCTTCCTACTGTGCCCCCGAACACCTTGGGGTATTCACTCCTCCATTTGTCAAGACCGGGCAACGCCTCTGATCTGTTAGTAGTATCTGTTCTTTGCCTCCCGGATCCAGCTTTATGCCCAGGTTGCCTTGATCTAGCCATCCTAAGACCGACGGGCCTTTCTCCGATACGTAAAGCTTGCAGTATGCTGACCGGCCTTGAAATTCGAAGTTCAAAGGTCTGAATCCCGCCATTGGTATGCGGTCTCCGTTGTACGTGACGGGGCGGATGTCTAGTTTTTCTAGCTCTGGGCCTAGAGGCGGTGCGAATTTCTCCTCCCACACTGCTCTCTGGATGATTGTGAAGGGCGATCCTGTGTCTGCCACCACGCTGATCTTGACTCCTCCTATTGCCATTTCTAAGACTGGTTTCATCGTCCTTCTTCCGTCTCTGCCCAGGACTTGGCCGTCCGTGCTCAGCACCTGGTCTTCGATGTAGATCACCGTGACGACATCCTCCTCTGTATCGTCGTCCTGATCTTCGTTGCCTTGACCCACATATCTCACTGTGCCTTTGGAGGCCTTCTTCCGGCAGACCTTCTCGTAGTGGCCAATTATTCCGCAGTACATGCACTTGGCGCGAAATGCGGGGCACTTCCTGTCGTGCGCCTCATGCGACCAGCTCGCGCACCTGTAGCATGGCTTCTTGTTGCTCCCTGCTTGTTTCCCTGATGTACTTGCGTTGCTTTGCCACTTGTTGGGTCCCCTCTCCATTGGCTTCTTGTTCTGATACTCTCTGTGAGGTCCTTCGTCGTCTACCTTGTTCACCATAGCGTTGGACGCTGTTTCTTTCCTCGTTACTTCAGCACATCGTTGTGCTAATTCGGCCCTTTTGACGATGACCAACACCTCTTTCAGTGTGATGTCTCCACTGGCCCATAGTTTGTCCTGCACTGTCGTGCACGTGGTGTGCATCACCACCTGGTCTTTGATGAACTCTTCTTCCCAGTTGTCGTACTTGCACGTGGACGCCAACCGCTTCAGTGCCGCCACATACTCCTCCACCGTTTCTCCTTGGCGCTGCTTCCTCTGTTGGAAATTGAACCTGTCCACCGACACACACACTGCTGGCCTGAAGTGTTCGTTAAGGTCGTCGAGTGCGTGCGCATATACATCATCGTCTGTGGCTGTTCTCTGTTTCAGAACTAGGCTCTTGTAAATCCTGAGACCCTCCGGGCCAAGGTTCAGTAGCAAGATGCGTTTCTTTCTCTGGGGTTTGAACACTTCTTTGTTCTCGTCTTCCAGGACTCCTATGAAATTGTCTATATATTCTCTCCAGTCCTCCCACTTCATGAGGGGTTCTCCGGGGCGAGGCAAAAACTGTACCGGCGGCATCGCATATCCAGTTTGCGCGCTCATTTTCTCTCTCTTGACCTTGGGTTGTGCACTCCCTTGGCTTCTGGGACTCCCTGGTGCGTCGTCCTGCTCTTCCTCGCTTGCTTGGGTGTGGGGACTACCTGCGTCAGCCCCCTCGCTCTTTGGTGAGTTATCCAGCGCGTGTTCCCCTGTCTTGCGGGCCGCGGTGTGGATTGGCGCACTTTCTGCTTGTCCCTGGGGTCTGTCCCCCCTTTTTTCGCTTCCCTGTGACGCCCCCTCGGGTGCTCCTGGGCTCTGCCGCGCTCTTTAGGGTACCTGTTGTTGTGCTCGGAGGTATTCTTGACCTTCCGTTCTTTGGTTGGTGGTCCTGGTGCCACTGGTGCTCTCTTTGTCGTCTTGTGGTTGTTTTGGTGGTTCTTTCTTGCTGGGGGGTCGTCATTCCACCCTCGTCGCCATTGTAGTGATGTGGAAGCCACCAATTACGACACTGGAGCCAGTTATAGTGTAACCTTATTTATTTCTACAATAGTCCTAAAGAGCGCCGAGCTCTCTTGCCTTCCGGCTCTCTCTCGCGTTTCGCGCTACTCGCGCTAGTTGCGCGCGCAGCCAATGATGGCCGCCAGCACGTCACGTCGCCGACGTGACGTGCGTAGACTAGACCGTCACTACAGCTTTAATGTGTGCATATGTCAATCCCCCACATTTGCGCGTTTTCCTGCTGTTCCAACCGTTTTTCTACTCACTAGTGAGGTCATGCTTCCGCTCGGAAAATCTGTTCGCCGCCTTGACTTTCATCCACCCAAAGTTGATAAAAATAGTCGCATTGCCTTGTGTAATCATAACACCAGTTATTTCAAGACTTCGAGGCATAATTGATGAAGTGCTATATAGGTAACCCTAGGTTTGGCATGCAGCATTGCTTGTAACATAAAACTGCACTATGATCTGCCATGCTATGGCACCTGTGTTAGTAACTTAAGCCGGTACACAGGCTTGTTATGTTAAATGACATGCACGTGTGTATAACATACATTTGTACAAAAGCTTGGTGTGTTAAGTGAAATACAGCTGTTAGTAATGTAAGTCTGTCTGCAGTATTATGTCAAGGGACGTAGGGACATGCAGGGGTATCAGTAATGTTGGTCTGTAAACAGGCCTGTCATGTTACATGAACACTTTTGTTTTCATTTTAAAATTGGGGCTGACTAAACACAAACAATTTTTTTTTTTTAACACAACATTTTCTAGCTGGCTTTAGATGTAAATACAGAAGGGCTGGCACATGTTTGCTCCTGATAAGTGTTTGTACTCTATCCTAAAGTGTTTTTATAGCAGAACTGAGAAGCACAGGTATTCTCCTTTTCAAATTACTCAGTACCGGACCATTTAAAGCACTGCTAAAGCCACAACAAATCGCTAGTTTAGGTGAACGCAAGTGTGCATTGTCAATTTAAATAAATGTGGAAAAAAACTAGCTGTAGCGTCGTCTTCTGCTTGTGGCAAAAATAAATGTGGATAAATACAGAAAAAATGCCCCAAAAATAAATATGGATAAATACAGACGGAAATGGCAACAAAAAAAAATACCATAAAACCGGGAGCCCTAAACATAAATAAAAGACATTGTCATTTAGAATTCTAATAGCTTAAACTGTCGGAAATGCGAGACTTATTGCATTACAAAAGCTTCCCCCAATGCGCCTAAGAGTAACATGGAATTACTCCAGAGTAATTGAAATTCTGTCCAGGTCCAGTCACTATGTGGTACTCATCAAGGTGTCCGCGAATCTGTGCATAAAGCACTATGAATCGATGAATACAGGTGTTATCATTAACAGAGCTCCATGTGAGTTTTGGATATTACCAGGACTAAATTTTGAGACAGTCTGTGCATTACCTTTCGGTAATAACGGAGTGGGTAAAAACGAATGAGGTCACAATAGTAACATGTAGCCACCCCTGCTCTAAACACTGTTCCATCTCCCCCTCCCCCTCCTCACTAATAGCGACTTAATGGCACTTTAGTGTACTTGTGTTGTATCATCAAAAGTTTTAAAGACAAGTGAACAGCCTCTGGGGCTGTGTTTTACAGCACCCTGTATTGTATTGAACGTACGCACCAATAGCATGGTGCACCTTCTCTGAGGGGGATGGGAGATGCGACACAGAGGAGATGGCGACTTCGTTTACTTGAGTGCACATGAGGAGGCCCCCAAACTTGTCGTCGAGTGGAACAGTTAAAAGGAAGTATCTCCCTCCTACCCTGCAAGAATTTTTCTCTCTCAGTGAAACATTTTGCTTTAATTATTGGGGAGAGATGCCCCTCCCTGAGGAGGTCAGACAGCCCACATTGTCAGAGCTCCTCAGCTGCCTTCCTAACTGAAGGAGGCCTCACTGCAGACTGCACAGGCCTTCCAGTTGTTGACCCACTCAGTTGCATACGCTTGCCCTTCTGCTGCTACCCTTGCACAGCCCCAACACAGCCCCTTGTACAATCACTTAGAGTAGCAAGGAAAGCTTGACCCGCACTCAGTGCTCCCTGAGAGCAAAAAGTGAGGTGTTTCCTGACCAAAGCAGTATTCATGAGGTACATTATAATCTGCCCCACCCCATCTGCATAACTGTTCTAAAACATTCTTTACACGTATTTGCGTGAATATACCCAAAGTCATCTTGAAATATTGGTGGGGCTGATATAATTAAATATTTATTACAGCTTTGTGTACATTATTTAGGTTTGCTGATTTGCATTGTGGTTTCCAAACCTATTACTCCTATTAGAATGCAGAATTGCTTCAGATTACCATCATAAATTATGCTAATGGAGGACCAATTATTACTTTTTTATTGTAACAAAAGGGGGGAAGAGTTACGAGCTGCGTCGCACTGAGTCACTTTCAGAGCACACTAATGCGACATATTTAAAATGATGTGTCGTACTCCTGTGCTCTCCCCTGCTCTGGCGCACAAACAGCTGCCATGCACCGTTTTCCTTTAAGGAAAACAGGCTGCATTTAAAAAAAAAACTGCTGTATTTTATAAGCTTAACTGCAACAAATGATGGATGGAATGCTGAATAATTCAAACCGATGGCTAAAGAACATTGTCTGTCAGACCAACAGTGCCGAGTATAGACACTTCAAACCACAGGAGGACACTCACCAGAATCCAGCCCGTGCTTTCACACCTTCCTGCTTCCCGCCAGTTCACCAGTCAGCCTGCAGAGGGATGGGAGGACGCACCGCGCCGTGACGCTTCACCGCTTGCCAGTACTGTCTGGCAGAGTTGAACTGTGGACCCCCCGTGGCACTCTGGCCCGGCGGGTTTTTAGACAGTGCATTTCTCCCTGAGGGCTGGTCACGGAGCTCACAGCGGGAGCTCGCTCTCTCCACAGGTTCCTGAGATGCGGGTGCATGCTGTGAGGTGCTGGCCCCCGCCCACTCTCACCCTCGTTTTGTCCGTGGCATCTGCACTGGCAGGTCCAGGTCCAGCAGGAACAGTAGCAGCAGGATCCGTGGGGAACTGGAGATGGGACAGCCTCAATCGATGTTTGATGTGACAGCAAGACACTCTATACCAGTGGGCCAGTACGCCCGTTTCTCTGTTTTTGCTGCCTGCCTGCCGCCTCCCGCCTTTCCATTAATGCACATTGAAGTGGAGAGTAGAGAAGGACTACAACCCCCAGCCTTGCTGCCACCTACGCCACGCCTCCTACTAAGTCATCGGAGCCTGGAGGCGCTTTAAAAGGGCTGGGCCGCCCCTCATTACTTCTCCAGACTGTGATCTGCATGGGCTCAGGCTCTGACCCCTAAGGTATTGTTTACCATTGGTGGCATTTTGAGACATTTGTGACATTATGTAAGAGCCTATTGTGATCCGTGCCATTAACCCCTTTGCTGCAGGGTAATTCCCCCACGGTGCGGGGGGTTCGCGACGCCGCGGTGTTCATGACGAGCCCAGCTCATCATGAGTCACAGTGGAGCTGTGCTCATGACGAGCTGGGTTCGTCACAACCCCGCCCACTGATGAATTCTCCCGCACAGACGGGGAATCAATTGCACGTGGGTGGCGCGCAGCCGTTATGATGAGCCCAGCTTGTCATGAGCACAGCTCCGCTGTGACTCATGACGAGCTGGGCTCGTCATGAGCACCGAAGGCGTTAACGGGTCAGAGGGTTACATTACTGCGTCTTCTGACTGGGGGGTTTCACGCACTCTCGCTCGCTTTACCGTCCTACTTCATTTCAATTTTGAGATGTGATGCCCCCTCTTACTATAATGAGCAAACCCAGGGGGGTGGCGGGCACCCTGGACGCCTTTAATATTAGGGCAGAGTCAATGCTCACACATGAGATCAAACTTACTGAGAGACGACTGTCCCTGGAACCTTTATCATTGCTGAGGCGCTCTTCCCTAGGACCCTCATTAGGCTCTAACATCGTGGGTGGGGCACTTAGTATTTGTTTCCCTCCTACCGCTGACAATCAGCACCTTCACCCTTCTGCAACCAAACTGGATTTTGGAGCACCCCCTGCCACTCCAACTGGTCCCGTTCTAGCTACAAGATCACAAGCCCTTTTGACTCATCCCAAGGAGAAGTCAAATAAGTCAAATGAGCCACCGGGGAAGCGGAGGAAGGGAGAGGGTATCCGAAAACCTAAATAGCCTAAACCTAAGCAGCCTAAGCAACCGAAGCGGCTGCGGAGATCCAATCATGAGGAGCCCCAAAACTGCATCACTTTCACTATTGGTACACAGACCGATGATCAGACCGATGATCCCTTACTGGCACCTATAAGTGACACTCTAGAGCGCACCGCACATGTACCTGCAACTACTGGGCGATTTATCACGGGTCTGGTTCTTGTTCAACTGAAAGAACTAATCAATAACGGCTTTGCTAAACTTAGGGATCGATTAGACCTTCTAGACTTTGATTTACGAAAACTATCTAGGTTAAATGAGCCATCACAGCTTACTGTCTCTATAGGGGAAGGCCTGGGTACAAATGCTCCACAGACTATGGATACAGCATCCCTACAAACTATGCTGATTAGAGTAACAGCTATTGAGGACTTGCTCAAGAAGGGACACGGAGCACAAACCACTAACTTTATACGCAATCCCTCAGACTGTTTATCGGTTGATGGAGCCATGACGTCGTCCTCCCAGGCAAACCCTACGCATACTTTAAATCATGGGCCTTTAGAACCCATGCCAATTACTGGCCCTTTAGTTAATCCTATTTTCGCTCACACTAAGTCCAGTAAAATCCAAATGTCACTCTTTTCAGATACAGCTGTATTGGGAAGGGAGGAGGTGAGATTGAACTTGCCTCCTGAAGCTACCCCACACACTATATTTTTAGCGAACGCACCACACCCCACCACTCAAGTAATTGATTCTTGGGAGACACTAAGAAACAAGGCTCTCTGCTGGCTCGGGACTAAAACCGGGCTTACAGAGGCCTTGTTTGGTCAATTTAAGATGGTAAGAAGAGTAGGCTGGGTACCGAGAAGAGAAAAAACACTGCCTGGTGACTGCAGTTGTCTCACTTTTAGGTCACCGAGACTAGTATGTGAGATCTTGTGCAGACTTGGTAGTGACCACGTGTCACAAGACAGAAATAGTGTTCTAATCGTAGGATACTTCTATCCCCCTAGGCCCCATGGATATCAGCCCTCATTATCTAGGCCTACAATACCTACCATCCGCCAACAATTTAGTCTACCTTTACATAATAGATTCGAAACACTTTCTGGCTTGCAGGACATAGATTGACTCATTCATACCAGATATTAGAGGGCCTGCTACAAATAAATCCCCTAGCATGGCGCTGGCATCCATGGTCCCAAGGGAGGCTCCAAGATTCCTGGAGTATCAAATAATAACCTTACCTTACAATGCCCGGGACTAATGCTTAAAGTACAGCCACATAAGGAAGTGGCGCCACATCCTCTGGTTTCCCCAGCTCTTGTAACTCCACACGGTTCAATGGGCTCCCAGATGGACAACCTAGACTCATCCCAGAAATATATTCCTTGTGAGAACCATTTAGGGTCCCTACTGGTCATGTCCTGGAATATTCCTGGTTATAACCAAAAAAGTCTCAACATAGAATGGCTGTCCTTGTTGATAACTAAAGACCTGGGGCCAGATGTAGGTGGCCCAATACCAGTCGGTAACGGCCAAAATTTCTGAATTTCGGCCATTACCGACCGGCATTGGGCATTTGGGATGTAGGTGGCTACATTTCAGATTCGGTAATTTACCGAATCGGTCATTTAAGGAATCGGTAAATTATCTATTCCTTAAAATACCGAATCGGTAAATTATCGAATCTGAAATGTAGGGAGCACTCAAATGAGTGCATTGCACAGTTAAGGATTCGGTATTTACCACCAAATAAAGATTGGTGGTAAATTTCGAAAACCTTAAAAAAAAGCAATTTTGTGCTTTTTATACTCTGCCATGTGGCACACATACATGCCCTTAGGGCATGTATGTGTACCACATAAATGTAGTGCTTATATAGTGCACGAATCACCACCAAAGGGGTCACAAGGCGCTGTACACATACCGCTGTGGAACCCTTCCTGGCCTTTACCTGTGAAGTGCCCACTCCTGGGCACCCCCAAGGTGAAGCCAGGCATCCTAGCGCTGTTGGGGCCGTTGTGGAGATTAAGCAAGCTATTGCCCAGAGTTGCAGAGTGGGACCCATGATTAGAATAGGCACCGAGGCGAGAATTATCAGGTCCGGGGAAATGGAGCCCAAGACCTGCCGAGGTGGGAATTGAACCCTGGGTTCGGGCCAGACCTCGGCATCAGGTTCTGCCGCTTTAACCATTGAGCCACATTTCTCCACTTCTGCCACATGCACACTATTCACATGCACTATTAAGGGGTGCAACAGGGCCTCTATGTGACACCCTGCCACCCTTGCATGAGTTTCCCCTATTACCGATTCGGTATTTTCCAGGCCCATAGGAATGAATAGGAAATACCAAATCGGTAAATATCGATTCTTAATTACCGAATCTTACCAAAAATGTATCTACATCCCATTTACCTATTCTTAAATACCGAATCGGTAAAATATGGTATTTAAGAATAGGTAAATTGGGATTACCTACATCTGGCTCCAGGGGTGTCTCCAAGAAACTTGGGAGGTTGACCCAATATATGTGAATGGATATCGTTCTTTTTATACTCCTGCAATTGCGTCACCTGCAGGTCGGGCAAAGGGTGGGTTACTGACTATGCTCTCTAACGAGTTTCTTTTTAAGATGAAGAGATTTCTTAATACGTTACCCTTTTACCATGTCATTTTGATAGAATATTCTGTGGATTCTTGCTGGCTTCTTATTAATTTTTATAATAATAATTTTGGAATTAATCAGGCAGAAGTCCTGGCCCCATTAGAAAGAGATATTAATGTTGTGCAAGCAAAATGCCAAAAACCATGTAACATAATTTGGCTTGGGGACTTTAATGCCCATCCCTGTGACAAGAGTAATGCCTCGGTGTGTGGAGTCCATGATGATGATGGGGAGAGTGCCCTTCACTTTAATCATACAGAGTACGGTAATGCTCTAAACAGTTAAAATATATCTAACTGTACAGAGTATCTCACAAATTAAAAAAAAAATCATCGTTCCTTCTAAACTATATCCCTTTAATGTTGGGTATCCCTGGTAATGTTTATATTGCTGCTGATCTGCCACTCTGTACTTGTGATAAATAGTCAATACAGAATGATATTATGTGAGGAGGCACAAACTTCCGATATAATGGAGGATGTGGTTGATGAATTCCCCCGTTATCTCTCACCTCTCCTTTCCTTACAGTCTGAAGCAGCTTCCGAAGTCTTGTAGGCCTTTAAGGACTTAAAACTACAGAATACAAGCCCCACCCACCTCCCCAGAACTCAGCCTCCCATTGGTCCTGCCACACGAGCCTCCGAGGTGAAAGCGAGACCGGAATAGCAAGAAGAAGCGGAAGTCGAAGGTAGAAAGAATAATCTGGAACTGCCAGCGCGTCTCCTCTTCTCGCTGCCCGAAACCGAAACAGGACACACCGAGAGGGGAGCAGAAGATGCGACGAGCCAGGAAGGAGAGATCATACCCAAGAAGGCGGCGGACCCGGTTCGGCATTGTGAAGAAGCGAGCCACGCTCCCGGAGGAGCGTGGCTACGGCAGGTACATTCCCGCCTCCGCACTGTGTTCAGTAGAGGCATACCGGGTGGGAAGACTGCGAGACGGGTGGAGGGAGGCTTTTAAACACCCCAGTGTTCTCTTGTGCTAGCTTCAACACGCACGGGTGACTGACGGTGGTGCATATAACTCCCTCACAACCTTTCTCAACACTGATTAAGTCCCGACTGACTATTGTCCTGGCTGCATACTTTTTCTTTTGTTTTTTTTCATGCGTCTCATCCCTACAGACAATTTAAATGAAGTGGAACAGTCCAGACGACGAGTGGGACACCCATACTTTAATGAGTCACTGACGGAGTGTTGTTCAAAAGACTATAAGGAACAAGAAAAAGGAAGGAACTGTTTGAGTGTTGATTCCTTCTCTATCTTTAACTTTAATTTAGCCACCTTGTGCCAATAAATATTATTTTGAACGTATCCTCATCACCTCCCTGCCTCTTGATTGCTCTTTCTTTTCTGTAAATATTACCATAATGAGAGGAAAAGGTTTATCAATCAATCAATCATTATACTGATAAAGTGCGCTAGTTACCCATGAGGGTCTCAAGGCGCTGAGGGAGGGTAGCTGCTACTGCTCGAAGAGCCAGGTCTTGAGGAGTCTTCTGAAGGAGAGTAGGTCTTGAGTCTGCCGAAGGTGGGTAGGGAGGGTGTTCCAAGTCTTGGAGGCGAGGAAGGAGAAGGATCTGCCGCCGGAGGTCACTCGTTGGATGCGGGGGACAGCAGCGAGGGTGAGGCTGGCGGAGCTGGCGGGTGGGGGTGTAGAAGCTGAGTCGGTCATTGAGGTAGGCTGGTCAGGTGTTGTGGAGGGCTTTGTGTGCGTGGGTGAGAAGCTTGAAGGTGATCCTCTTTTCGACGGGGAGCCAGTGTAGGTCTCGCAGGAGGGGGATGATGTGGTTGCGGCGAGGGACCCTGAGGATCAGACCTGCGGAGGCGTTTTGAATACGTTGTAGTTGTCGCAGGTGTTTGGCCGGGATGCCTGCGTAGAGTGTGTTGCCATAGTCTAGCCTGCTGCTGATGAGGACCTGGGTCACAGTTCTTCTTGTTTCGGTGGGGATCCACTTGTAAATCCTGCGGAGCATGCGAAGGGTGTTGTAGCAGGAGGAGGAGATGGCGCTGACCTGCTTTGACATGGTGAGGGAGGAGACAAGGATGATTCCCAGGTTGCGTGTGTGGTCGGTGGGTGTTGGTGCTGTCCCCAGCGTGGTCGGCCACCAGGAGTCGTCCCAGGCTGAGGGGGTGGATCCGAGGACGAGGACCACCATCTTGTCCGAGTTCAGCTTCAGTCGGCTGTCCCTCATCCAATCGGCGAAGGCTTTCAATCCCTCGTGGATGTTGGTTTTGGCAGTGTTCAGGTCTTTGGTGAGGGAGAGGATCAGCTGGGTGTCATCGGCATAGGAGATGATGTTGAGGTCGTGCTGGCGGGTGACGTGTGTGAGAGGGGCCATGTAGACGTTGTAAAGCGTCGGGCTGAGGGATGAACCCTGGGGTATGCCGCAGATGATGTCGATGGCTTTGGAGCGGAAGGGGGGAGGCGGACTCTCTGGGTTCTGCCGGAGAGGAAGGATGTGGTCCAGTCCAGGGCCTTCTCTTGGATTCTGGCTTTTTGAAGGCGTGTCTTTGGTGTGCGGTGGCAGACTGTGTCGAAGGCAGCTGATAGGTCCAGGAGGATGAGGGCTGATGTTTTGCCGTTGTCTAGTTTCATCCTGATGTCGTCTGTGGCGGCAATGAGGGCTGTCTGGGTGCTGTGGTTTCTTCGGAATCCGGACTGGGGCGGTTCTAGGATGTTTTTGTCCTTGAGGTAGCGGGTCAGTTTTGAGTTGATGACCTTTGCCGGGAACGGGAGCAGGAAGATGGGCCGGACATTCTTGAGGTCCTTAGGGACCGCTTTGGGTTTCTTGAGAAGGGCGTTGATCTCGCGTGCTTCCAGCTTTCCGGGAAAGTGGCTGTCTCGAGGGAGATGTTGATTACCTTCTGTAGTTGGGGGGCGATGGCTGCGTCTGCTTTGTTGAAGATGTGGTGTGGGCAGGGGTCTGACGGTGATCCTGAGTGGATGGAGTTCATGATCTTGCGTGTTTCGTTGTAGTTGCAGTTGGTCCAGGAGGTCAGGCGGTTAATGCGGGTGGTGTTCGCTGGGGAGTTGGAGTCTGGCATGGTAGGGGCGGTCGTGTGGTTGAAGCTGTCATGGATGTCAGCGATTTTTTGGTGGAAGAAGGTGGCCAGCGAGTCGCACAGTTCTTGTGAGTGCGGGATATCATTGGTGTTGGCGCTGGGGTTGGAGGGTTCCTTCACGATGCTGAAGAGCTGTCGTGTGCGTTGTTGTCCAGGCGGGCTTTGAAAGAGGATCTCTTGGCTAATCTGATGAGGTGGTGATGTCTGCGGGTGGCGTCCTTGTGGGCTGCGTAGCTGTCTGATGTTTGTTCGTGTAGCCATTTCTTCTCCAGTTTCCAGCTTGTTCGTTTGGAGGTCTGGAGCTCTTCGGTGAACCAGGTGGCTTTCTTGCTGGTGCGGCTGTTGGAGGGTTTCTTGAGTGGGGCGAGGGTGTTGGCGCAGTCATTGATCCATTGTCTGAGGTTGCATTTGGTGGTGTCTGGTTCTGTGGGGTCGGCGGGTGGGTTCTGGGCAAGGGTGGTGGTCAGCTGGTCTTCGGTGATTTTGCTCCAGCATCGGCGGGGGCAGCAGTTGGGCACGGTAGCGCGTGGTGGGCTTTTTGTAGGTGAAATGGATGCATTGGTGATTGGTCAAGTGGAGTTCGGTGGTGTAGTCGAAAGAGACATGGGATCTTGTGGAGAAGATGGGGTCAAGCATGTGGCCAGCGGCGTGGGTGGGAACGGTGATGAGTTGTCTGAGGCCGAGGTTGGCGATGTTGCCGATCAGCGTGGTGGAGTTGGCGTCGTTGATGTTCTCGAGGTGAAAGTTCAGGTCCCCGGGGAGGATGTAGTCCGTGGAGGTGAGCGCGAGGGTGCTGGCGAGGTCAGCGATGGAGTCGCTGAACTGTTGCCGGGATCCGGGGGTCTGTAGACGAGGGTGCCTCTGAGGTTGGTGTTGGGGTCGGTGTGGATGTGGAAGTGCAGGTGTTCGGCGGTGCTGAGGGTGTCCTCCGAGTGGGAGGAGACCTTGAGGGTGGACTTGTGTACAATGGCTATTCCTCCTCCAATTCCGTTGGTGCGGTCTCTGCGGGAGATCTTGTAGCTGTCTGGGATGACTATGGCGATGTCAGGTGCCGAGGAGTCATTCCACCAGGTCTCGGTCAGGAAGGCTACGTCGGGGGCGGAGGTGTCGAGCAGGTCCCAGAGCTCGATGGCGTGTTTGCGTGCGGAGTGTGTGTTGAGGAGTATGCAGCGGAGGTTGTTCGGTCCAGTCCTTGGTGGTTTGGTGGTTCTGTCACAGGTGAAGCTGCATGTGCGGCAGGAGAAAGGTCCTTGGGTGCGTTTTGGGGCGGCCTGGAAGCAGGTGTGGTCTCCCCCGGTGTTGAGTGTGTGGAGAGTGCTGGCGTTGTATCGGTGTCTGGCATCAAGGCGGTCGCGAGGTCCAGGGGGTCTGGTGCTGGGTGCGGTCCAGGCACGGATGGACGAAGACGGGCTTGCCTCTGGCGCATGGCACGCGGCCGCACAGCGGCCGCCTTTTAAGGCAGAGAGGGAGGGAGGAGCAGCTGGGAGGTGGGAGCGGGCGGCGAACGGACAGCGAGGGGGCGGGGCCACAGGGGAGCAGCGGCGGGAACAGGTAGCGGGATACAAGAGAGAAGAGGGGGGAGGGGGGAAACGAGCTGGGCGCAAAAGTAACTAAGAAAATAAAAAAACAGAAACAATACCAATGAGGAACAATTAGTGCAGGAAGGCGAGAACAGTGAAAGGCAGTGAAATATAAGACCAGTGGGCACAGCAGTCAATCAACAGCAGAGTCGAACTCACGACTCAGAGCGGCAGCGAGGGGGAAAGGTGTAGCTGTGCGGCGTGGGGGTGACCTGGCATGCAAGCAGGGTCAAGGGTCTATCATCCCCATTATACGAAAAATTACCTTTAGACAATGTCGTGTGGCCTTTTACTATTTGCAGCTATTTTCTGACCCCTTTATTTGTTTTTCTGTGGCTTCCTTTCTTTTAACTGCTCTAAAAAAGAGACGTTCAATCTGCAGAATCAATCAATTGTAATATGAACTTAATCAAGCATGAATTTTTATCATAAATTTGAAATTGTATAGCTATTGTATCTTAAAAATTATTGTACTGTAATGATGTGGAATGTTTTTACCTCTAATCCTTTTATATTTGTAGTATACTTTTATGCCTTCATCATGTCAGCAAAATAAAGTTATTCTGACTGACTGACTGATTCAAACATTCTCCCCCAGTCAAGAGATCTGTGTTAAATCCATCATTCTTTTGCCCACTACACCACTCCAATTTGGACCCAGCCATATGCAAATCCGTCTTGACCCTTTGCCTCATGGGAACAGTCCAGACCGAACTGCTAAGGCAGGTCCTCCCTGGGCCGTAAACAAGCATCCTGGGGCCATTTTCAGGGAATGTCACCCTTCATCAGCCTGGCTAGGTTGAATTCAGTGGCACATTGAGCAAGGGACCCACGTCTGGGCATACCCGTCCCACTTAGGGTGAAAAGTGTAACTGCAAAAAATTATGGACGGAATGCTGAATGATTCAAACATTCTCCCCAGTCAAGAGATCTGGGTAAATTCATGGTTCGGTTGCCCACTACGCCTCCTCAGGGTGGACCCAGCCATGTGCAAATCAGTCTTGACCCTCTGCCTCATGGCAAAAGTCAAAACCAAACTACCAAGCCAGGTCCTCCTTGGACGGGAAACAAGCATCCTTGGACTGATTTCAGGCTATGTCACCCTTCATCAGCCAGGCTAGCTCGAATCCAATGGCATAGTGAGCAAGGGACCGAAGTCCCATAAGGAACAGGGTCAAGACTGATTTGGATTTGGCTGGGTCCAACCTGGGGTGGTGTGGTGAGCAAAAGAATGATGGATTAAACCCAGATCCTTGTGACTGGGGCGAATGTTTGCATTGTCCAGCATTCCGTCCATCAATTGTTTCTTTTGCATCTGTCGCCCTAAGTGGGAAGGGTATGCCCATACGTGGGTCCTATGCTTACTAAAACTCTGGATTCAAGCTAGCCTGACTGATGAAGGGTGATGCCCTGAAACCATCCCTAGGATGTTTGTTTCCGGTCCGAGGAGGACCTGGCTTGGCAGGTCGTGCTGGCGCATCCAAAATTCGTTTGGCCATTCCACGCCTGCAAATTGTTCAAGCACCAAAGCAACTCCTCCTTTGCCTCTGCACTCAGTAATATCCTGTCCCCATACCAATTGCCTTTTCTCAATGCTTCTCCTTTCATCCTCTACAAAGCACGATCATGCTGAGCTCCTGGAAAAATCACCTGGATAGAAGAAGATAACAATCCAATCATCTGAGCTAAATCTCTTAGAGTTAGAAACTCCCTTTTCAAAACCTGAATTATCTATTTCCTTATCATCTTCACCTTTCTCTCTGGGAACTGTAAACCCATCTTCTCCATATGTACTTGGGACCCTAAAAACTCCAAACTCTGTGTCAGTACAAAAATAGACTTTTCCCTGGTCACTATAAAATCTAATTGCTCCAGCATGCTCATAATCTGTGCCAAATGCTTCTCTCTTGTTTTGGGACATTATCAAAATATCATCCACATATATAATCAGTCTTAAACCGCTCTCCTGCAAAAATGCTATTGCTAATCTCATTACTTTGGTAAAACACCATGGTACTGATGAAAGCCCGAAAGGTAGATACTGAAACTGATACAATTGTACTCTCCAATGGACCTATGAATATTTCTGACTCTCTATTCCCATGGGAATTTGAAATATGCGTCTTTAAATCCAATTTCACTAACCAATCATTTTCTAACAAATCTCTCAGACAAAGGACACCCTCCATCTCAAAGTGTCTGTATATCAAATATCTGTTCAATTTCATGAGATTGATCACTGGTCTCCAGCCCTTTACCTTCTTTTTGAACAAATAAATTGTACTCACAAACTGTTTTGCCGTTTCCTCCGAACATAATTGCTCCCTTTTGTAACATAGACTTTATCTCTAAGCCCAAACCTCCTTTAATTCCTTGCTTACTGCCAATTCCCTTGGTTCTTTTCTTTGAATTGGCAAATATACAAATTCTATTACATATCCTTGAAAAGTTTCCTACACCCAGGGATCTTGAGTTAACTTCTCCCATTGTCGTATGAAGTCTCATAAATGTCCCCCTCCTCTTTTTTGGGAAGAACCAAAATGAATCTTCCTACTCACCTTGGTTTCCTGAGCTCTGACCTCGGGCACTGAAAAACCCTCCTCTACATGCCCTTCCTGCTCTTCCATGACTTAGGTAGAAAGTAGGAGAGGCCGGAAATCCTCTTCCTAGTACTTCAGTAGCTCTTCCCTAAATAGTAGCCCCTTACCATCTTCGCTGGGCTCTCTCTGTTCCAGATCCCCCAATTTTGGGCTTATTTTCATCAGTATTGTCTTTGTTCTCTCTGTAAGCATTGCCCGGTAACAATACTGCTCTTTGGCTCCATTCTCTCAGTAGATCTATATCAATAGCTGTCTTATTCACATGCACCTCTTCCACCATATCCATAATTCTGGCTATCAGAGGCATCACATACAGAACCTTATCTTGACAGATCTATAATGATTTTTTTCCAATCTCTTTCTAGGAATCCTTCCTAATTTAAATAAAAAACGTATTAACTCCGGATCCAAATGTGATACTTTCTCTTCAATTATGGGTTGAGAGTACTCCACTCTCAGCACCTGTCTCAACTATTTGGCTAAATGTTTTCGAATCCATTCCTAAATAAACTTGGCCACATGCTCCATGGGCCGCCAATCACCACTCTGGGATATTTTATGTTGTGAAACATTTCCTCACCTAACGGGTTCCTAAGCACTTCCGCAAAAGCAACCTCCTCCAAATTGTCAAATTTATTTTCAAACTCATTATCTTGCAGATCTAAAATATGCTCATCCCACTCTTTTGCATCATCTGAACTTGGACTTTCAGCAGCTCTATTGCTTCCATCTCTTTTTGTGTCATGATGGACACCTTTCCTCTATGTGCAGCTTGGGACACCCACTCTACGCATGCCGCTCAGGGCATTCTCTTCCTGATGGAATTTAGACCATCTTTTCCTCTTTTAGACATACAAATATCCTCTACATGTTTTGTTTTCTTTAATCTCTTTCCTCCTACTCCCACTAACTCGTCATCTTCCTCTAATAATGAAAAAACACTCTTATTCCGACTCCACACTTATCCTTCTCTTTTCTCATAGAATGCTTGTCACTGATTCCTGTAATTTATTTTTAATTTCTTGGTGAATAATCTTTCTCACCAAATCCTCTTCTAATAATGATCCAGCAGTACACCGCTACCATGTTCTGCATCCATACTGAACCAAACAGTACTATCCTAAACTATCCTTAATAAATGTAAAACCTAGTCCTACCATGACACACCGTTTCCTTTCTCAAGTTTGAAAACACTGTTGGCGCACAGCTGACAAACGGTCTTACAATAGTTAATTGTCATCAGACCGTTTTTTCTTTATACATTGGTGGTGCTCTGCTACTCGCAGCACTGTCGCCTCTGTTCTCCTCAATGCAACTGATCCGAATCTAAGATGGCACCCATTCCTGCGAGTGCTCTTGCACGTATTTCCACAGAAGCCCAAGACTGCATGCGATGGCAGCAGCAGCCGGCTCTTGTAAGTATGCTGTGCTCGTGCTTAATTCCACGCTCGCAATCCAGCCCGTTAAATCTGGTCTTGCTAATAACAGAAGGCCCCAACCTTAACTTGGAGCCATAACGCGGTCCGGGCATTGTAATGTATATAAAAGTAAAATTCCTCTGACATCACCACCATTAACTTCATCTCACCTCAGTCCATGTAAAAAACCTCATCAGCAAAATAATAAACAACCAAGCTTCCATAAATTAGAAGCGCCCGGTTCCGCACCAAGCCAAATTTAAGTCCACACATCAACCTCTATACCTTGAACAAACTATCAAATACACACAACCATGAACAATTATACAAATAAAATGAGAGCAAATTTGCAAAGTCCAGAACAGCACTGAAAAGAGGATGAAAGTTCTGAGAGGAGATTGTTTATGAACAGTTGTGTTCTGGCTCTAGATTTTTGTTGTTAATGGTCTTTAATTGTCTTAATGGAGCTGCAGGGTGGCATTAAAAGTTAATATGCTTGATGGTAACCTTCGGCCTTGAAATGAAATCCTTACATCTCACATCCTTTGTGACACTAGAGCGCCTGTATTGGTATTGCCGGATGCCACATGGACTGGTACCGGCATACTGGGGATGGGTGGAAGCCAATACTTTTAGGAATAGTGATCCCTCGTCATTGACGGGTCAATTCCTTATGGCTAAACTAACACAAAAACAAGAGGCTTATTGGGATGCTATCAAGAAGCCACATAATAGGAAGCTTTTGTTTCAATTGAGAGTGGGCACCTTACCTGTTAAATCTTTTACTGCAAGGTGGGTGCCCCAGTTGCAATGAAAGTCCGGAGTCTTTGGCCCATTTTTTATTTGTGTGCCCGCCTATATAGTGCCATGGTGAATATGGTTGACTCCTATTTGCCGAGCCCTAGGCACATGTAAATTTGATGTGGCTCTTAGTCTAATTCGTACAGAAATATGGTTACCACTTCTCATTGCCGTAGCCAAATTTTTAAGTTGGGCATGGATTATAAGATCTAAAGCAACTATGGCATCATGATCAATGTATATCGTGTATTGTACCTCCTACCTTTTTATAGATATGTATATAGATAAGCTTACATATGATTATGGTACCCAAATGAATTTATATTGTTCGCTGTACCTTCTTTATTTGTATCAAGAGTTGGGTTTATATGAGCTGTACATGGATTTTAACATTGTTGTTTTTATAATGTTTTTTAAATTGATTATTTTTATACCTGAGAGTTACTATTAATTTTACCAGTTTTTACTGGATATTTTATGTACTGGATTCTGCTTTTATGACAATCTGTCGAATAAAGCTTGATGATGATGATGGTATCGGCATACTCACCGTGTTTCAGAGGGTTAAAGGAATATTGTTCAAGAATGTGTATGGGGTGGCGTATTTTGAGACTGACATCCTGGTGTATGAAAGAGATCAAAGGTAACATGACAAAAAATTGGCCACAGCGTTGGACATGTTGAAAGAAAGTGGGTTGACTTTGAGAAAAGACAAATGCAGATTCGCAGAGGAAGGGTGACACCATGTATCTTAGAAGGAAGTGGAACTTAAGTTGAAGAAAATTAAGGCAAAATGTGAGGCCCCCTCCCCTGTTAGCAAGGACCAACTCAAATTGTTCAGAGAACTGTACCACATTTTGCTTGAAAAAAATGAATCTTTTGAAAAAATTAGAAGTATATCTGATATGTAAGCACCATAATGGGTATGAGTAATCATGGATTAGGTGAAGAAATTGTGATGTTTGCCTCCAGAGTATTGTATGGGTGGGGCCTACGTATTCCACCATAGAGAAATAAACTTGGCTCTGGAGTGCCCAGTACTTTAAGGCGCTTATGTGGGATCAACTTTTACTTTACATACTGATGACAAACCACTCATTGACATATTTGCAGCAATTTCATCGGCAGGAGTTCCAGTAATGTATGTTCCTGAAGGGAAAAACTTTGCTGCAGGTTTTCTCTCCTGGTTGCCTATACTACATACGATGGAACAAGAAGAAGATTGCAGCAATATTGAAATACCTTGCATGATGAGTTATGTTGGGACCGTCTGGATGGCGTGTTATGTGAGGAAGAATAAAAAGGTGTGTAGAAGAGGAAATGAAACACATCAACAAGGGTTCATCTGTCACTAGAAATTAGGATGGTCATGCAGTACCTTTTGTAACTAAAGAGTCGACATGCAATGGTGAATTAGTGCGATGCCTGGGATTATTGGTAATTCCTGAGGGTATGAGAAGAAAGGTTTTAAAACTGGCCTGTTAAGATCAGGTAGGTATTCGTGAAGACGTTTGTGGGCCAGGAGTGGACAAGGAAATTGATAGTGGGCGACCCAGTATACCCTTGAGGGTTTGGGCAAAACGTATAGTAGGGTAAGAGTACCTTCACGAGATTTTAATGAACATTGGGATTTTTAATCACTTATAAGATGAAATCGTGTGGGTTTAGTAATTTAGGCCCAGTAATGCTATTTATGCAACCATAGAGATGATATATGTTCTAGCGCTGTTACTCATAAGTAATCAGTGAGGAGAGAGAGCAAACAAAGATTAAGGAGCAGGTGTGTATAAACAAAGAATATTTAATCTTTTTCTTTTTCAAAACAATCCCTTGAAGGTACTCTTACCCTACTCCAGGAGTTGACAAGGCATTTGTTTTTTTGTCAGAATATGCATCTTGGGTGTGCTGAATGATAAAAAGCGTGTCACACCCTATTATCATTTTCTCCTGTGCCGGCACCTATGCTGAAATGGGTCAAGGTGGCCTTGGATATTTCATGTCCCTATGGAGGTTTGGGTGAATATCCATATTTTTCATATTAATGGTAGCTTGCAAGTTAAGATTGCTAGGGCTGAAATTTGTTGAAACTGTAACCACCAAAGTAGTATTATACAGGTTCTTTTCAACTGAGAAGGGTACCCAGATAAATTGGTTATGAATAATGGGGCCCGACTGGTATCGAAGGAGATGGAACAACAGATGATATCTGAGAGGATTCAACAAGATACATTTTTCTGTTTTAGATCACTATGCACTGTGGGATTTTATTTTTGTATATTTTAATTATGTACAGTTGTATCTTTTATGTGTTTTATATCATGAAGTAAACATGATTGATTGAACTGAAAGAGGGTCTTTATGTTCTTCAGAGTTGGGGCTGAGGTAAAAAAAAAGGCAGCAATCTCATTCTGAAAGGTGAGGTATGACATCCTTGCCCTTACTGACATCTCTGAATGTCGGCAAACCAAGTCTCCACATCCACCAATCTCTTCACATAGGGAGGTGTAGTACCACAGTCCCTGACAGATGGATTCAAGGGACATATGTTCCACAGGGAATGTCACGTTCTTGGAAATTAAAGGGGCAAAGATACCCTCCTATGAGACACTACTTCTGAGATTCTCTTTGCACTAAGAGTGTGCCCTTTTCAGTTTGTGGAAATGGGGTATTTGAAGACATGGGATATCTCAAGTATTAACCCACAGTATGGCCAGTGTGCCTGCATCACCACAGCACACACTAAAGCAAAGGAGGAGGAAGAGAAACTGGACTTTATCTACATCATTTAAAATGTGATGGAACCTACTCCAGGGGTATCACTGTTTGTGGTTGGAGAGCAGCACCCAACAGCCAGTATCAGTTAGGATTTACACGGAATGGAATATTTAAAACAAAACCATCAAGCAGCAATACCACCTCTTGTCCACTATCAGTGGTTGACACACAGCAATATCGACCCTGTTCATTGGCTTCAGTACTGCACCCCCTGCCTTGCTAACACACCTGAATCATATTAAATGGACCACGTTACTGAGTGAGATGTCCTCTAATTGGCTGACTTTCACTTTAGCTGCTGCAATAGGCTAATCAGAGAATTTGTCTTTCAGCGTGGGACGTCACAGATATCCCTTAGAGAGATCCAGCCCCCACTGGCGCCAGCCTTGTGCAACACTGATCAAGGAGAATGCCTAAGACTTTCGTTACTCTAAAGCTGCACATCAGTCTGCTCAGGTCTGTGATGGTTCAGTGTTTCATGGCCTCCAGGAAGCCTACACAGGTGTTGTGTCTGTTCTGGTGATTCATTTGATCGACTTCCAGCAATGAATACTGAATATAGCTTCAATTTACCTTGGGTTGTTATTTCCGTTATTTACCAGGGAGTTCCCGATGAGAATTTCTGCTCCATTCAGCCTTTCAGGGCCTGCATTTCTATTGGTGATTGAAACTCTAGTAATGTAGTACTCGTCTAACATATCGAGCCTCCACCAGGGACCATCCTCTGTATTTGTATGGGAGCAGGAACCATGGTAATATTCAGGATCCAGATTTCCGTCAATTGCGTTGAGCGCCAGTGCAAGGTAGCCATCAACTATCTTTCCTGCTCCATAGACACTTGACTGGGTGGCCCGGCCTCTCAAAGCCACATTTTTATCTGCATGAAGAGAAAGTATTGAGTGAAGACATAGCCAGCTGTGATAGCTACACATTTTTTAAAATAAAATGTAGAAATATATTTATTAAAACTAGTGTAAATATTATCAGCCTTTTTTCAAGACACAAATATTTGGAAAACTGGCCCCCCAATCAAAGGAGGGCAATAAAATCACCTGGTTAAAACTGCCTGTGGGAAGTACCTTGATAGCATGATTGTAACAGTTTTAATGGGTATTCATTTTCTTACCATAAACACATTGTGCTAGGCTTGCTGCAAGCTGTACCGTGACTGGGCTAAAGCTGGTTCACAGATTCACATGAAGTCTTCCTGTGGTGTTTAGGGTCTGGGTGAACAAACGTGAGGTATTTTGTGCTACAATCAGCAGACCCACTCCAGGTCCCTCTCATACTCCAGGTAACTGTCTTCCAGGAAATCAAAGGCGAAGTTGAGAGGCAAGTTGCACCTCAAGTGCAAGAAGTCGCAAAATATGTCTTGAGGGCTGGTATCAAGTTGACCAACTGGGTGATCTGTACAATGGGCGTCAGTGTTGTGATAAGATGTTGTGCCTGGGTATGTGCCACAGGGTTTCCCGGAGACATGCAGGTGTGCCTTATGGTTATGACATTTGACAATTTATGCTCTTTGGTGAGAAGACAAATTCTGTGTCGGAAACATTTTAAAGGCAGCCATGCTATGACATGCTCCAAAGGCATTCTCTCTCCACACAGCAGTACAACACCCTTACCTTGGCAGTTTGTATGCATGGCTGTGCCCCACCATTCGTGGAACGAGAGAGGAGATTGGTAAAAATAAACAAGCAATACAAGGGTTGCTGGAGATTGTTTTTTTTTTACTGGGGTGCAACTACACATGTGCCAGAGGAGGCTCACTATTGTTCTTGAGGCACAAGTCATGCAGCTATGTCAGGTGTGGGGCAAGGCCTGCATGTGGTGACTTGGGTATTGTCTGTCTTTGGGCACCGATTGGTGTGTCCCAGAAGGGAACAAGTTCTCATAAAATAGGGGGGACTAATTACGATGGCCAAAGCTCTTATGTTCAATGTGGAGAGACAACATAGGAAGTGACGTCACAGGAAGTGATGTGATAATGATATAATATTCCTGACTTTAAAGGGAACATACTATTTTCCTTTCTCTTTTCTCCCGGTCACCACCTGTAAAGGATTACACAGTGTACGCACATTCAAAACAAATTGAATACATTATTGTAGTATGTTTATTACGACCATAGAGAACTGTGAACTTACAAATCAGGTGGGACACATTGCAAGCAGCAAACTTGACGGACAGACTCATTGCGATGGGATCATGTTTCCAAGGCGCTATAAAATTGTCTCAAGCTTAACCTTGACAGTCTTATACTCACAGAAACATGTTCTAGGAAAGGGCTAGCATACATACACAGGTCCACACTGTCACTTTTCTGTGAATACCTTAAGATTAGCATCACTACCAATGACAGCTGTATGTGCTCTCTTCACACCTTCTACCACCTTCCCGGAGATAAACACACTTTCATCCAACAAATCATGGAAATTATCTTCTCTAACATTGACGAACCTAACAACCACATTTTTCTTGGCTGTTTCTGCATTAATTGGAAGAACTCCATTGAACCTCCCATGACCAGCTTTAAATCCTTCCTCCAGGACCTTATTGGCAGGATTGACAGTGTGCATGAGTGAGGTCTTGAGGCGGATAGCCGGGACCTGGTGTGCGTGATTTGGCAAGTGTATATTGTGATTTTAAAACTGCACTTGTGTGAATACTTTGTGGCACTCACTTTGCCATTTTAACAAAAGACCCTCGTTATTATTTAGTACTTTATAATTTGCACAACAATTTTTTGTATCATCGGGCATTGACCCGCGGTCCTGCATTTGCTTTGCCTTACCCGGTAACCCCCTTCACAGCTGATCGGCGCTGCCTGGGATCCTGACCACCATCCGCCATCTTAGGTGAGGATCAGGGGTGAGCAGACTAGCGCTCGGCCCCTCCCGCCCTCGATAACATAAAAACCCCAGAAACGCTACCAGCACACGATTGACAGTGTGCATGAGTGAGGTCTTGAGGCGGAAAGCCGGGACCTGGTGTGCGTGATTTGGCAAGTGTATATTGTGATTTTAAAACTGCACTTGTGTGAATACTTTGTGGCACTCACTTTGCCATTTTAACAAAGGACCCTCGTTATTATTTAGTACTTTATAATTTGCGCAACAATTGTTTGTATCATCGGGCATTGACCCGCGGTCCTGCATTTGCTTTGCCGTACCCGGTAACCCCCTTCGCAGCTGATCGGCGCTGCCTGGGATCCTGACCACCATCCGCCATCTTAGGTGAGGATCAGGGGTGAGCAGACTAGCGCTCGGCCCCTCCCGCCCTCGATAACATAAAAACCCCAGAAACGCTACCAGCACACGATTGACAGTGTGCATGAGTGAGGTCTTGAGGCGGAAAGCCGGGACCTGGTGTGTGTGATTTGGCAAGTGTATATTGTGATTTTAAAACTGCACTTGTGTGAATACTTTGTGGCACTCACTTCGCCATTTTAACAAAAGACCCTCGTTATTATTTAGTACTTTATAATTTGCGCAACAATTGTTTGTGTCATCGGGCATTGACCCGCGGTCCTGCATTTGCTTTGCCTTACCCGGTAACCCCCTTCGCAGCTGATCGGCGCTGCCTGGGATCCTGACCACCATCCGCCATCTTAGGTGAGGATCAGGAGTGAGCAGACTAGCGCTCGGCCCCTCCCGCCCTCGATAATATAAAATGGTGCCCTCCCCCAGGAAGCGCAGCGGGCACGCCAGCGGCACGCCGAAGGCTCGCCAAAGGCGAGCCCGTCTGCGCCCGTCTGCGCCCGTCTGCACCCGTCTGCGCCCGTCCGCGACAGGCCGGGACCAGGGGCCATAACCCCTGTTTCTCCAATCATCGATATATCTGGTAAGTCTACACTGGTATACTCTCGTGGGGAACTGCTTAATCTTAACACTACTACACCATTGGATCATCCTCATTGTGCTAAAGTAGGACCCTTGAACACCATGGGCCCCTTTAGCTGTCGGAATTGCAGATGGGATGGCAATTACACTGACCGTCCAATATCTGAAACAGTTCCCACTCTTGATTTTTCCTGCATTTACGTCAATGCAAGGTCCCTTCCTAAACATTCAATAGAGATATGGGATATGTTACAGGAGACCAAACCAGATTTTGCTTTTCTCACTGAGACTTGGCTTGGTGAGCATAATACCCCTGATATTGCTGCGGCATTACCCGTTGGGTATAAAATTGTAAATTTGAATCGATCAATCAAGAGGGGAGGTGGGGTGGCCATAATATTTAGAGACACCTTTACTTGTCGTCAAGAAACAGCTACGCAAGTAGGCAAGCATGAAGTATTGATCTTTTCTATTTCTATAAACACTCAGGCGATACTGGGTGGTGCAATCATTTACAACCCTCCGGGGAGTACGACTGATTTTAGTACCCAACTTTTGGAACAAATTCTCCCCGTTTGTCTCAAACATAAAAACATTATAGTCTTAGGTGACTTCAATGTTCACTTTGTTCTCCAGGATAACCCCTTAACCAAACTTCTGACAGCCGATATGGAAATCATGCAACTCACACAGAAAATAGCATACCCCACACATAGAGCGGGGCATATGTTAGATCTTATCTTTACTAACATAACAAATATCACGATTACAAACATAAAACCGTATCTATAAAGAATATAAGACCACTTGTTCAGTCCACGAATTATACAAAATGCTGGAAAAAAAATTCTATGGAAAAGTTTAAAGAAAATTTTTACCATAATTCCTCCTCTGGAACCTCCAGTGAGCAAGAAATCATTCAGCTCCTCGATAATATTGAGAAAGCGTTGGACCATTGTTCACTGTCTCGTGTAAAAGATCGACCTAAACGAAAATATCAGAGAAATGGTATGGCCCTGACCTAAAGGTTGCTAAAAGAAAATGTACCACATTGGAACATAAATGGAGAATAAGTAAAATGCCTGAAGACAGAGTTACCTACCAGCTGAAAGTATACAATACAGCTATACGGAAAGCAAAGAAAGACTATTTTTCACAAAGAATACTAGACAATAGAAACTCCTCCAAGGAGCTTTTTAAAATAATAAAAGAACTTTGTACCCCCCCCCCCCCCCCAGCCTCACCTCAAATCTGACTCCCTCACAGGAGAACTGCTCTAAAATTAGTAACTTTTTAGTGAAAGAATTGATAAAATCTATGCTTCCTTTTTAAACAATAACCAGGATCATGCGGAGTATCACGTTGATACCACCCTGCAGGCCAGTTGCTCTACTTTCGGTCCTTTTTCTGAAGAAGAAGTTAGCAAGGCAATGTTGGAAATCAAATCAGGATCCCCATGGGATGTTTGTCCACATTACATTTTCTCTCAACTTACACCTGTAATCTGTCTAGCAGTAACGAAAGCTCTCAATTTTTCCTTAGAGAAAGCTGAATTTCCGAAAATTTGGAAAAATGCAGCAGTTATTCCACTTTTAAAAAAAGCCGGTGCGGATATAAACGATCCAGCTAACTATCGCCCCATCTCACAGCTACCATACCTCTCAAAGGTCTTGGAAAAAATAGTAACTAAACAGTTGTCAAATTTTTGGGAAACTAATAATTTGCTGGACGTTTCTCAGACTGGTTTCAGATCTAATAACAGTACTGAAACAACGCTCCTTGCTGTGATGGACGATATTCGAATGCAGATTGATAAAGGAAAAACGGTTGCCCTGATATTACTAGACTTATCAGCGGCGTTTGATACGGTATCCCACAATCTGCTAATAAATATGCTGGTTGCTAAAGGAATACAAGACAAAGCCCTGAATTGGTTGGAATCTTTTTATCGGATAGATCACAGTCTATCTGTTTAGGAAAGTTTACCTCCACTCCTCGGAAGATCAAATATGGGGTGTCACAGGGAGCAACATTAAGCCCGACATTGTTTAATGTTTATGTATCCTCACTGGCGTCCATCGGCAAAAAATGGGGTATCAATGTTTGCTCATACGCAGACGATACTCAACTGATGGTAACCCTTAATGGCGAAGAGGACTCCAAAAATAGGCTGCATAATTGCTTGTCAGAGCTATCTAATTGGATGCATTGTCATTACTTGAAATTAAACGCCGACAAATCCGAAATTCTTTTATTCGGCGGATCCAAACAGCTCTGGGACAATTCCTGGTGGCCAATTACTTTAGGCACTCCACCTAACCCTACCTTGACTGCTAGAAACCTGGGAATCTATATGGATACTACTTTATCCATGAATCACCATGTCACCACAATATGTGGCAAAGGATTTGCTATACTAAAAATGCTGAAACGAGTTTTCCCTTGGATTCCGATTGAATGCAGACATATTTTAGTCCAATCATTACTGATTAGTAGGCTGGACTATGGCAACGCGTTGTTTGTCGGTATGGCGGACTATCTATTTTCAAAACTTCAGCTTGTTCAGAACGCGGCAGCCAAAGCTGTCTGCGACAAGAAAAAGTATGATTCTGCTAAAAATTGCTTGAGAGCTCTACACTGGCTGCCCATGAGGCAAAGAGCATCTTTTAAAATGCTGTGTATTGCTCACAAGACTCTGCATAATACTGGTCCTAACATTCTGCGCAACAGAATCAAATTTTATGCACCAGCTCGGAACCTACGTTCACAGACTACAGCCAAAGCAGTCACTACACGAGTAAAATGAACTAGAACGGGTGGACGTGCTTTTTCGCACCTAGCCGCCAACCTTTGGAATGACCTGCCAATTGATCTAAGGCGCATGGACTGCTACCCCACTTTCAGGAAAAAATTAAAAACTGTACTGTTCCCTAAAATAGAATAAATCTTAGCCTCTGGTAATTACTCAAAGCCTGCTGCTCAATTTTAGCGCCGTGATATCCTGTCAGGATGAATGTTGCGCTTTAGAAGCACAAATAACATAACATAACAAAACCTTAGTCGTATCAAAGCCTTCCTCAGGCCAATCCATAACAAAGGGGCTACCTTAGATCTAATAAACGAAAGAAAGAACACCATACAAATCGACTCAATCCTATCTTGTGACTGGACTGATCACTATTGTATCAACTGCCTAATTTCTGAAAAGGCAACCATCACTAAGGGCCAACCAGTAAAAGCCAAATATGCCTGCTTCCACCTACCTCCATGCATGGCGTTCATGACCTCACTCAACAATACATCAATTCCATGTCAATTATTATGGACACCCTGGCTCCCAAACAGCTAAAGAAAATCCTCTAAAAGATCTATAACCTATGACAATGTTTTGAGTTTTATGTGATTTTGTGATAACTGTGGGTATATTTGATATATTTAGTGATACTGTCATCCATAACCATTTGTAGAAGACAATTATTTGGAGATTGATCTGTGATAAATTGTTATTTATAATAGTATGTGTTTTTAAAATGTGCATTTTTAATGTAACGTTGGTTACAAAAAAAGTTGTTTTATTTTTATATATCAATGTGTTATAAATGTGACATTTTTGGATAATACAGAGGTCGGTGTCTAGAAAGTGTGGATATACATTAATAGTTAAAAGAATACACTTTTTCCTTTTTTTAAAAAAATGAAGAGATATTGTCATGAATGGTGTGAATTGATGTTTGTGTAACAAAAGAGACTTTTTATTTGTTTTGATTAACTTTAAGACCCTGTTCCTTTTGGAATAGAAGGGCACCTATCCCAATTTCTGTGGAACCATCACTAAGGGTGAACCAGTAAAAGCCAAACATTGCATCTGAGACACCGACAACATTGACCACCTCACTTTGTCTACCTTTAGTAACAACTTCCTACTGCCACCTTCCTCCATGCATGGTGCTCATGACCTCACTCAATAACACATCAATTTCATGTCAAATATCATGGACACCCTGGCCCCAAAACAGATACAGAGAATCCTGTTTAAAAGGTAGAACCTCTAGTTCAAAGTGACCTTAAGGAGGAAAGCCAATACCTCAGACTTGCAGAAAGAGAATGGAGACACACCCCCTCACTGTCCAATCTCAAACGTCTACGACAAAGATGAAAGGCATAAAAACAAACATGTCAGGAAGTCCAAAGCAGCATTCTTCCAAACTCAACTCAACACAGCAATTAATCAACCTGAAAAACTGTTAGAAATTGTTAAAAACCAGATGATCCGCAAATGCGACCCCTCATCCTTAGAAAACAAAACACTACCTATCTGCAAAACCTTCACCTCCTTCTTTGTGAAGAAAACAATGCTTATCACCACAAAGATCCGGAACAATATGAAACTCCCTCCTGGCGAGCTTCCCCTCACATCCCACCCCTTTTGAACATGATCAATGCCTGAGAAACAATCCCCTCATCCTTGAAAACAATGCCACCTGGTCCAGTTTCAAATCCTTCAATGAAAATGAGGTTCTAAAACTATTGACCTCTTTGAAATATCCCAATCACTTTAATGATCCCCTTCCCTCCAAACTCCTCAATGAGGCCATCCACCTCTTACACCCTTTATGGATTATGATAATAAATGCCTCACTCACCTAAGGCTCCATTCCAGAATGCCTCAAAAGTGGCCAGGTTACCCCAATCCTAAAAAACCCAACTCCAACCAGTCCGATCCCAACAACTAAGCCCCATCTCCAACATTCCAACTTTAGCTAAACTCTTAAAAAAATGAGGGCACTCCCAGCTCTGCAATGACATAGACCAATTCCAACTTGTCGACCAATGCCAATCTGGCTCCCAAACAGCTCATAGCAGCAGAACAGCCACGGTTCATACTGTTGATGTTGCCCTGCACGCACTCGACCATTATGAATCCTGCCTAGTAACCCTACTTGACTTGTCGGCGAAGTTTGACATGGTCAATTGAAATACCCTATTGAACCTAATAGGGGAATATGGAACTCTTCGATACCATGCTAAAATGGTTCACCTTCCTTCATAACAGATGTCAGTGCATCGTAATCTACCACGCCTTCTCCGATCAGTCGCCAGTGTCACTAGGCGTACCTCAAGGTACTACTCTCTCTGCAACATTGTTTCACCTATACATGGAGCCCTTTGCTGAAATCTTTAAACTCGCCTGCATTTCCTACCACATGTATGCTGATGACACTTTACTTTACATAGAAATCACTTCTCCAAATCAATATCCTCAACAACATCCTTACTAAAATGCAACATTAGCCAACTTGCAACCACTTCAAACACAATTCCCTCAAGACAGAATTCTTATTGATCTCACCACTTGCAACTGCCCCTTAGATCAAGGACTGACTTCCTTAATCTTACTGCCTTGAGCTGTACTCCACATATCACTGACTTTGCGAAATCCCTAGGTATAATCTTGGACAATGCCCTCTCCATGAAAAAATACATCAGTGCCACCACCAGAGGAGCCAACCTTCAATTATATGCACTAATGAAATGAAAACCATTCCCCCCTTGGCAGACCTCAAAACAGCAGTCCAAGATTTTGTCTTATTAAAATTAGACTATGGTAGCGCTTTCCTGTGGCCTCCCAAAAATCACACTTTCTCCGTTAAAAGCCTCTCCGAATGCAGCAGCTGGACGTATCACTGGATCAAAGAAAAAAGGATCACATCACCCCGGAACTCCAAGCTCTGAAATGGCTACAATATGAGGCTAGGATCCATCTCAAAACTGCATGTATGAACCAGAAAGCACTGCACCACAATACGCCTTCATATTTGACCCAGAAACTGACCCTATCAGGTGGTAACAGATCATCCAGAAGCACAAGCTGTCTACTTCTTAAACCACAAAATGTCTACCAAAAGATAATCTACAATAGATCATTCTCTGGAAAGGTGCCCAAAATCTGGAAGTCTCTTCCGCCCAAGGTCATATGCAACTCATCTACTCAACAAATCCCTCTCATACTAAGGACCTTTCTCCTCTGTGGTGCGACTCCTTCCTGCTGTTCTGGCCTTGCTACCTGCTCACGCCTTTGCACATATCCCTGTTAACCACAAAATCTTCCAGTGCTTCCCAGCCATCTTCAAACAGTTCTGACTCCCATCAGACATTGCCTATGCCAGAACCTCTGATTGTCCTTGTGTTCCAATCTCTCTTCATACCTTTTAACTCTTGTTTATATTGGCCTTGTGTCTTACTATATTTAATTATGTTTCCATATAATGCTTACTGCTCTGTACTCATATACCCGCACCGTTTGACACTCATCAAATTCTACTCAAACCATTAATGTTAATTGACTATCTGTTCTTATCTCCCTTGCTCCTATAAGTACTTCAACCCTTAACTGTTTTATTATATTGCCTCCCATTTTCTGTGTCATACTTTCCTTGTTGTTGTTGTAAATTGATCTGTCACCCAATTCGGTCTTGTTTGCCCTATATAAAACCCCAAATAATTTTTTTTAAAATTTTATTAGCATAGTTGCGAGGGAAATGGTGTACTATATGGTGCAGTTATGAGACTTCACGGTTTAATACACTCATGATACCATCTTGTGTCCAGTCAAGCTCGTTTGTAAAATCTTTAGCTCAACACTAAGTAGACTGGCTTTGAGCATCCAGGCATAAACCAAGGAACAAGTGTAAAGAATTCAGAAAAACCAAAACAAAGAAATGGGAAAGTCACCCAACACAAAATAAATCTGACACCAATTTACAAACATAGATCTTATTTTTATGAATTTATAGCCACCAAAATGACCAAAATCCACCAGAGGATTCCTGAGGTGGAGATTCTTAAGTACTCCAAAAATCACAGCTTTTTATTTGAAATTCTAACAAGCACTGGTAACTGGAAAGTTTAGAAATGTTTTCAAATTTTTATAAAGTTCAGTTAGGGTACTCTGGCCCATTTTGGGTGACCAAATCTGGCAGGAAGGAGATTAGGGGGGCCAGTAAGGATTTCTAGGACCATGTCACCAAAGCAGTCTCAAGTCCAGTTCCAAGCACTATGGGTAAACAGCAGGGCCACTAGAATTATGCAATTGACTGGCCATGACATATTTATGGATTTGTTGCATTTGCCACACAATCCATCATCTGCAACATAATCTGCAGGTTCCAACAAAAATAAATGTGTTTCTAGCTCATACGGTTGAAACTTTACTAAATAATGCAGCAGCTCTTGTTGTGGTGCTAAACTGGGATGAATGAGGTGCAACATATGTCCAGACAGTGTTAACAAGTGTAAAAATGAGGAAATAATGCATTAAGACTTCAAAAGATTTGCCGCATTCTGCCAAATAATTTGGATTTTCTTGCTGCATAATTTAGTCAATCTAACTGGGTAATCTGGCCCTCCTATGCTGAATAATTCCAGTGGACCTGAACAAACCACAATTAATGGAGTGGTTCTGGTGCAAGGGATACAGGATGCTGAGGATGCTGAGAATGCTGTGCAGTCAACAGGGGGATTTATGGGGTTACTCCAAGGTCCACTGTCAAGGTGGGGTGTCTTTGGCCACAGGGCTAGATGTCCCTCGAAGTCCTCTTGGGTCCAGCAAAAGTCCAGTTGCCACTAGAGTACTGGTCTCTGGTCACAGTAAAACCAGTGGTTCCCTTTGGTGAAGGGTAGTGTCCATCTTGGATCCAACAACTCTCTCAGGTCCAGTAGACTCAGGTGCAACTTTTGGGTGTCAGAGTTCGGTCTCCCGGGGTGCTTTTCAACAATCAGTGGTGAACAAGCACTTGTGGCTACCAACGTGACCGAGGTGGCTTTTTCAGCTTTTGTGGCAAAGTTGAGTTAAGGACATAAAACTGCTCTTCCCATGCACAATCTTTTGGGGTGATTGTCATGTCATTGCGGGAGGGTTCCGCCGCTCAATACAGGAGACCGAGACCCTCACTTCCGGGCGGAAGCAGAGTCCCGGTCTAGTTACTCGCTAACCACTTGCCCTGCAGCGCCTCCGGGGGAATCGCTTAAGTCCAGCGATTCCCGCCGGGTCGGCGCTTTGGATTCTTTCCATTCCTGGTTTGCGTCTTGCGAACACTCCAAGCTGGGGGCTGCCGAGTAGGGGACGCTTCTTCGACGGCTTTCCCTGGTGTTCCGTCTGCCGGAGCCTGCATTCTCCTCATCGCGCCACTTGACCTGCAAGCGCTGATGAGCGTCGACGTGCAGCTGCCTTCCGACCTCCATTCTTCTACGGCCGGAGCCGGCGCTTCTCCTAGTGCCACAGCGTTACCAGGTACCTTTCATTTTAGCGCAGGAGCGCTTTTCTTTTGTTGTAGCTTTTCTCCGCGCAGGAGTGCCTTTAGGTCCTTAGGACAAACTCAGGGGTACAGTCCTCCCCTTATGCTCTGTCACTAACGCGCAGGAGCGCGGTTACTTTCCTGTGCTCTCAGTGCTGGGGCAATTCTTCTCTTTACTTTTGCTGGCTCATGCAAAGACACCTGAATGTGGCTACAGCAATAGCGCTGGTGCGCTACCTATGGGTGCATACCGTTTGTTCTAGTATTTATGCACGCAGCGACTAGGGAGTGGTTGTGCAAGCCTAACAACCACCTGTTGCATTAACTCTGTTCTGCGCAGGAGCGCTCATGTTATGTTGCCTTCTTGATTAGGAGTCCTTCTGTGTTCATGTGCCTTGGTGAGTGGTCTAGGGGTGTGTGGTCTTCTGTATTTGAGTGGATTGTGGGAACAGGATGTGGGAGGTGTGGGAACCCTCTAACCTGGTCTCTCTTGTCTCCCCATCTGTTGACCACTGCCTAATCAAGTGCCTACAGCCACAAGCCTCCTGTCATCCTTCCCCTTATTGTTCGTCTCCCTTCCCTGGGTCCATCTACTCCCTGCCGGGTTTTCACTTCTTCACAGGGTTAGGTGGGAACAGGGGCGGTGGCTCTTGTCGTCTCTGCGGAACCGCTTCACAAGCAAAGGTAAGCCTTGTGGGGTTCCTGATAGAATCTAAAGCCCACGTTACTCATTCCGCCCAGACGACATGGGTGACCCAGAGGTTTCCCTACAGGATATAGCAGCCCTGTTGGCTAACATGCAGGCAGAGAACCTTAGCCTTCGCCATGACATAACGGCCTTACAGGGTCAGGTAGCGACAGGGACAACCAGCCCTTGGGGACCCACCCCGAGCCCCAGAGTCCGACAAGAAGGATTGTACGGCCCGTTACCTTCACCTTTGGTCGTGCCTCCTCCACCTCTACCCAAGACACTGCTATTCAGGTCATCACGCCCCATCCGGTGCAACTGGCACCTCCTGAACGCTCCTATGGGGATAGCACCAAGTACAGCGTCTTCTTCCACCAGTGCCATCTGCATTTCAATGCCAGGGCCCCAGCGTTTCCTGATGACGCGTCCAAAATTGCGTTCATACTGTTGTACATGGGTGGCGATGCCGCCCAGTGGTCCATTGCCCTTGTGGAGAATGACGATCCGATGCTCTACAACCTGCTGGTGTTCAAAGAAATGATGCGGCGGATGTTCGCCAGACACACGTTCATACAGGCTGCTGACAACGAACTACTCAGCCTCAAGCAGGGCAATAATGACCTGCTTCATTACATTACTACTTTCAGCAGGCTTGTCATGGAAGCACACTGGCCTGAGACGAAGAAAGTTTCTGTTTTCTATAGGGGTTTGCGGGATGACCTCAAGGACCTGATATCCCAAATGCCTAACCCTCCTGACGAAATAGGTCCGTTCATCGATCTGGTGGTGAAACTGAATTACCGGATACAAGAAAGACGGACCGAAAAAGGGAAAGGCAGTGACGCCCGCTTCCTGTAGTTCGGTGAGAAAACCACGGAGAAAGGCAGGGAAGAAGCAGGCGTTCCTAGCGATTCCCTGGAACCAATGCAGATAGGCGGGGTACGAGGCCGTCTATCCAACAAGGAAAGAAAAAAAAGGAGGAAACGGAACCAGTGTCTGTATTGTGGCAAAAGCAGACACTTCGTTAGGGAATGCCCCGTCAAATCCACACGTACAGGGACCCGAAGGCCATTTGCATTGCCTGTTGCCAAGGAGAACCATTCGGGAAACGAAACAACCCAGTAGACATAGGGGTCTGTCCTCTGGGTTTGTCATCTTGCAATACAGCGATCCCTGTGGTCCTTAATGGCAGTCACCATGTGAGTGTGGAGGTAACCCTGCGAAACAGGACAGGGAAAACATGGCTGGTAACAGCTCTGCTGGATTCCGGAGCAACAGGCAACTTCATAGACATCCAGTATCTACAAGCCCTAGGAATGACTACGGTGCCCAAAGCGAAACCCGAAACAGTCAAGGCAGTGGACGGAACGGACTTGACTTCCGGTCTCATCCGATACCAAACAGAAGGTTGACCACAATCCCCGGATCAATTGGAGGACCCGAGTCATCACCCTGGATTCAGACCGTTGGAGTGCTACCTGTTACACAGATGGTGGCTCTTTTGGGGTTCGTGCTGTACAGGCACAGTCAGTGCCCTTGCTGGGCATGGGATTGGTTACGCAAGCAGACGTCCCAGAGGAGTACTTGGACTTGGCGGATGTATTCGATAAAAAGGGAGCCAATACACTGCCGTCTCATCGGTCCTTTGACTGCCGGATAGACTTGATACACGGTTCAAAGCTCCCTTGTAGCCGCATCTACTCCCTTATGAACAAGGAAAACGACCATCTACGCTCTTACCTTGATGAATATCTGCACAACGGGTTCATACGCCTTTCCAGATCCCCAGTGTCATCTCCCGTTTTCTTCCTGTCTAAGAAGGAAGGAGATCTGAGGACCTGCATCGATTTCAGGGCTATGAACACCATCACGGTGGAGAACCGGTACCTGTTACCGCTGATCTCCGGCCTGATCTCCGGCCTCTTAGACCGGGTGAAGAATGCCACCCTCTACACAAAGCTGGACCTATGGGGTGCTTACCATCTAGTCAGAGTCCGGAAGGGTGACGAGTGGAAGACCGTCTTTCAGACTAAATTCGGTCTTTTCGAATACCAAGTCATGCCTTTCGGACTCTTCAATGCACCCGCAGCGTTCCAGTACTTCATAGATAAGGTATTAAGGGAGTACATCGATGTCTTCTGTATCGTCTACATAGACGACATACTGATCTACTCCAGAAGCATCACAGAGCACGTCAATCACATACGTGCTGTCCTCCAGCAGCTGAGAAAACATTGTATATCCGTGAAGCTGGAGAAAAGCGTCTTTCACATGACCGAAGTCGAATTCCTGGCTCATATCATCACCCCTGCAGGGATACAGATGGACAACAAAAAGGTGGAGGTGGTTCTACTATGGTGCACTCAGTGAAGGATGTTCAAAGATTCTTGGGGTTTTCGAACTACTATCGTTGTTTTATTACAGGATTCTCCAGAATGGTAACGCCTATCAATCACCTCCTATGAAAAGGAGTGCCCTTTTGCTGGGATCCCAAAGCAGAAGAGGCCTTCCGAGAACTGAAAAGACGGTTCACCACCCCCCCTGTTCTGATACATCCTGACACCGAGTTGCCCGTCATAGTCGAGGCGGATGCCTCCCAGGACGCTTTAGGGGGTGTGCTATCACAAAGGGACACTAACACAGGTCTTCTTCATCCCGTGGCCTTCTACTCCAAGAAGCTCCAACTAGCGGAACGGAACTACACCGTGTCCGATAAGGAACTCTTGGCTATCAAGATGGCCTTCGAGGAATGGCGTCATTATTTGAAGGATGCAAAACACTCTACACCGACCATAGGAACCTGCAGTTCTTACGCTCAGCACGTGCCTTGACAGCCAGACCCTGTTCTTCAACGAGTACAACTTTACGATTATGTTCCGACCCGGAAAGGAGAACGCCAAGGCAGACGCCCTTTCACGATTGGTAGAAACTGTCAATGCAACCCCTTCCTCTGAACCCGTTCCTGTTATTCCAGGACATCATTTCCAAGGGGCTATTGTATCATCCAGGTTCCTGGCTCAATTACAAAAGGACGTACACCAAACCTATCCAACCGTTCTAGCCGAGGGACTGCAAGGGGTAACGTATACCGATGGCTTCCTGTATAAAGACGACAAATACTACTTGCCAACGGTGGCCAGACAACAACAAGCACTGCACATGTGCCATGATCACGTTCTCTCAGTCCACCCTGGATATCACAAGACACTCGACCTGCTACAAAGACACTTCTGGTGGCCAATGATGGACACGGACGCTAAGAAGCATGTTGCTTCTTGTGCCATCTGCCTCCAATGCAAAAACAGATCCGAACCGCCTACTGGACTGTTACGTCCCATTCCTGTCCCTCCATTCCCGTGGCACACCATATCTATGGATTTCGTAGTGGAACTTCCTGTCACTAAAAACGGATACACCACTGTTCTCACCATTGTGGATCATCTCACGAAAATGGCTCATTTCGTACCACTAAAGAAACTACCCACGGCAACCGAACTGGCTATGGTCTTCATGCAGGAAGTAGTCCGCCTCCACGGTATCCCATCGGCAGTGATAATTGGACCGAGAGTCGCAATTCGTGTCCCGCTTCTGGAAGGAAGTGTGCAGGGCTCTGGATATGGATGCGCGTCTATCCTCCGCATACCACCCCCAAACGGATGGACAGGCAGAGAGGACCTACTACACCATGGAGCAATACCTCTGCTGTTTGTTGCTTGCTGTCGAACGGGAATGGGCGGGCGTGCTATGGTTGGCAGAGTATGCATACAACAACAATAGGCATTCCGAATACAGGAGACCGAGACCCTCACTTCCGGGCGGAAGCAGAGTCCCGGTCTAGTTGCTCGCTAGCCACTTGCCCTGCAGCGCTTCCGGGGGAATCGCTTAAGTCCAGCGATTCCCGCCGGGTCGGCGCTTTGGATTCTTTCCATTCCTGGTTCGCGTCTTGCAAACACTCCAAGCTGGGGGCTGCCGAGTAGGGGACGCTTCTTCAACGGCTTTCCCTGGTGTTCCGTCTGCTGGAGCCTGCATTCTCCTCATCGCGCCACTTGACCTGCAAGCGCTGACGAGCGCCGACGTGCAGCTTCCTTCCGACCTCCATTCTGCTCCGCCCGGAGCCGGCGCTTCTCATAGCACCACAGCATTACCAGGTACCTTTCGTTTCAGCGCCGGAGCGCTTTTCTTTTGTTATAGCTTTTCTCCGCGCAGGAGCGTCTTTAGGTCCTTATGCTCTGTCACTAACGCGCAGGAGCGCGGTTTCTTTCCTGTGCTCTCAGTGCTGGGGCGATTCTTATCTTTACTTTTGCTGGCTCATGCAAAGACACCTGAATGTGGCTACAGCAATAGCGCTGGTGCACTACCTATGGGTGCATACCGTTTGTTCTAGGATTTATGCACGCAACGACTAGGGAGTGGTTGTGCAAGCCTAACAACCACCTGCTGCATTAACTCTGTTCTGCGCAGGAGCGCTCATGTTATGTTGCCTTCTTGATTAGGAGTCCTTCTGTGTTCATTTGCCTTGGTGAGTGGTCCAGGGGTGTGGTCTTCTGTATTTGAGTGGATTGTGGGAACGGCCGTGGGAGGTGCGGGAACCCTCTAACTTGGTCTCTCTTGTCTCCCCAGGCTGCCTCAGACCTTCAAGAATGGGACTGCCTTCTACCCCTGGCTCAAATCCTCTCTGGAGAGACCTCCTGCTCCTTGAAGCTCAGCCAGCTCTGGCAGGTTTACCAAGGAAACATCCTCCTATTCAGCCACCAGAACATCCCCCTTAGGTTTTGTCATCGTTAGGGCTTTAGGACATTTGGAAGTTGGCTCTTCAGCCTTCCTGTCCATTCTTTTGATTCTAGGGCCCTGGGCCATTCTTCCAGGCCCCAGTTTCCCTTGATTTTCTATCAGGGCCTTTTGTGCTCTACTGGAGACACACACCCACTCAGGGAGACCCAGCATTTCTGTATAGTTCTTCTCTCTACCTCTACCCAGGAAGAAGATTCAAGGGTATTTCCTAGCAGATGCTCTACTGTGACTCCTGGGACACAGCTACCTTCTTTGGGCCGGCAACCCCTTCCCACTCAAAGTCCACCAGAGCAAGGGAATGGAGCTTCGTAACATTACACAGAATCAGAGGCATCTCATCAGGGATTATTTGGTCTGGGGAACCAGCTTAGCCATGACCGTGGTTATGCTGGCACCTGTATCCATCAGAGCCTGTAATTCAACTGCATGGATTTTTGGCCCCTGCATGTACATTTCTAAACTTGGAAGCCATTGTACCAATGTTTCAACTTTCTCCCCACCCAGAGAAACTAAGGTGGCTTCTGTGTACCCATTGCAGTTCCCAGGGACAACTTCCACCCCTATCCCTACACTAACAGTGCCTTTGAGATGGTCACTATTGGGTGATGTTTTGGTGCACATGGCATCTCCCTTCTTGTGCCCTGGCTGCTGAAAGTCAGACCACACTCCAGGCTTTGAAGGGTCATAATTCTTTCCCAGGTACTCAATCCCCTTTGAATGGGATATGGCTGTGGTCTTCCACCCTTGGTAATTCTTTGGGGGTCTTTTGGAGATTCTTTCTTTTTATCTTTGCCCAGGTCTTTCCCCTGAAAAGGGACCTGTTCACCTTTCTTAGGTTCACCTCGATGGGACGTCCTAAGCCCCCTAGTGCGTACCGATTCATCAGCCATCTTACCCAGCTCTCTATGGGCTAATTTGCTTGGAATCTACTAGGTCCTGGTGTAAGTCCTCTGAAGAACAATTAGTGAGTATGTTCTCCTTGACAATTTAATTGTAGAGCCCCTCATATGTGTTCATCTTGTTACCCTTACCCCAGTCCTCTAAGACCTTTACAGAAGCATCTACAAAGTCCACCCGTGTTTTTCTTTCTCCCTTGTGAGTGTTCCTGAACTTTTGCCTATACACCACAGGGGTAAGACCAAAGAGGTCAACGAGTGCCTCCCTCATATGTGGATAAGACTCAACAATTTGCTCCTCCCCACTGTTGGGTTCAGTTACCACAACAAGGATCCCCAGTGTGGGCACCCTCCTTTCTCATCCTAAGAGGCAAGTTTCAAGTTTATTTTATTAAGTGTACAGTTAATTAAAACTTTAGCACTAAGTGCTACATAAAAACCTTAAAATGGAGGGTAGCAGGGTAATGTATAGGTGACCACTTTGTCTGAAAGATTGAGTACTTTTCAGTCCATGACTGCTTGTTTGTAATAAAATGACGCTATAGTGCAGATTGCATGTGACTGGCAGTGGTCTGAAGTGGCCGCAGTCCTCTCATAGGATGCTAGCCAATTGTCAATGCTGTACCCCTCACCATATCTAGAAACAATAGCCTTGAGCATACTGGGAGCATGGGTACCTCATTCAATTATCTCTGGGTTTCTGTTGCAGCAACCAATCCTTGATTCTTCAAGCCCATCTTGATGCTTTTCTCCACAAGGGCTAGTCTTCTATCCTCCAAGGGCATCCTCTTCTCCTCTAACCACGGAAGGCTAATTTTGGCTTAAATGTTCCTTGGCCTCCTCTGTGAAGTAGTGCTCTCTCACTACCAACGGGGGAGTTGTGCCTGCTTCAGATTGTAGGCTGTTGTCATCCCTACCAACTGGGGAGTTGTGCCTGCTTCAGATTGTAGGGGCCAGGCTGTTGTTGTCCCTCTCTTTCCCCTCCTTGATGACTTCCAGGTCATCCTCTTTTTCTTTAGCACTGTAAGGGGTGATTGTGTTGTCCTATAGTGCTTGGCAAGCTTCCCCTCAAGGCCGAAGAGTGTTCTGAAGGTTTTTCTTTTTGCTGAGGCTTCCACTTTGATCTTTCTCCCCTTGCAGAGTACCCTCATCTCATTGAATTTCAGGGCGGGCAGGGCGCTTCTCATGATTTCGATCCTCATGTTTTCCAAACTTTTTTGTGACTTCCAAAAATGATTACCAAACTTTTAAAAACTTCTTCTAAAAGTTGGTAAATTCAGGACAAAAAAAGTGCCTTGGAGAATTAGAACTTTTGAAAACTCTTTCTTAGGTATCTACATGCAGAATGTCGGTTACCAACTTATTAGTTGTCTGGTACAACTCGACAGTGCCTTTCACTTCTACACACTAATGTGAGGAAAGTGGTGTATCAAATGGTGTGGTTGGGAGACCTCGCCGTGTAATACACTCAGAATACCATCTTGGGTCCAGTCAGGCTCATTTTTAAAACCTTTAGCCCAACCCTAGGTAGCTGTTGCTTCGAGCAGTCAGGCTTAAACAAAGGAACAAGTGTAAAGCATTCAGTACCAAAACAACAAAATATGAAAGCCACACAGCATGAAAGAAATCCATCACCAAATGAACAAAATCCACTAGAGGGTTCAGGCGATATAGAATATTAGGTAAACCATAATTCATTGTTTTTAATAAAAGCATTTGTAACCGGAAATTCCCAGGCCTAGCATTTCCTGTGCTGCTGGATCGCTCTTGCTCCTGACTTCTTGTTTTTGATTCTATTTTTTGAATGCCTTCTTCTTTCCTTTACCTCATTCTCACTGCTTTCTCCTTGCATTTTCCCTGTTTTTTTAGTACGTCTTGCTTTTCCTTTGTTCTCACTACTTACTCTTGGGTTTACCCCCTGTTTATGCGTGCCTTCTGCTTGCTTTTTCCCCAGTTTTTTTATGTGCCTTCTGCTTGCTTTTCCCCCCGTTTTTTGTGTGCCTTTTTCTTGCTTTTTCCTCATTTTTCCTGCTTCCTCCTTAATTTCTTTCCATTTTTTGTGTGCTTTCTCCTTGCTTCTCCATCATTGTTATTGCTTTCTTCTTGTATTATGCCCCCAATTTGTTGTGTGGCTTCGTTTTGCTTTCCACTTCTTTTCACTGCTTTCTTTGTTTTTTGTGCAGTCGCCCCACACAACTCCAGAGCATCACCTCTTTTCTGGAATTCCGAGGGGCCCTCAGGATCTGGCTGCTTGAATGAGCCTCTGAGACCTGCAAGCACCTGGATATCCTGTTGGGTGATTAGCTACGCTTTTCAAAATCCCGATTCATTGAGAAACTTTGTAAAACTTTTATAAAGTTGAGTTCTGGTACTGCAGACTGCAGTCTTCTTTGAGTGACTGACTCCAGCATGAAGGAGGTCAGGTGCAGTAAGGATTTCTAGGACAGTTAAGTTGTCACCAAACCAGTAGTCTCAATTCCATTTCCAAGCTCTGTGGGAGACCCACCATAGACTTCAATAGAGTGGTCTTGAATCAAGGGATACTGGATGTTGAGGACACTGTGTGGTGGGGCAACTTTGATCACAGGGGTCAATGTCCCCCGAAGTCCTCTTGAGTCCAGCAAAAGTGCATTTGCCAATTGACTACTAGACTCCGGTCACAGCAAAACCAGCAGTTCTCTTTGGTGAAGGCTAGTGTCCGTCGTGAGTGATCAAAGTGCACTCCGATAACTCTCCCGGGTCTAGCAGACTCAGGTACAACTTTTGGATGTCAGAGTTCAGTCTCCTGGGGAGGCACTTTGGGGGTCAGTGGCGAACAAGCCCTTGTGCCCACCAACATCACCAAGGCAGCATCTTCTGCTTTTGAGGCCCTGGAGCTGTAACAGGAAACCAGCTAATTGACTCTTGGAGTTCACTCCTTCTGTCTAGGGCTCAGGAGAGCTTTTTCCACAAGTCGTGCATCACAGGCAGTCTTCTCTATGCTTGTTCAAGGAGCAGCAGGTGCAGTCCATTCTTTGGTGCAGATCATAAGAATAGCAGGGCAGTCCTTCTTCGGTCATCCATCCAGTTCAGATGTGATCTCAGGTGAGGGTGCCTAATTTATGCCCAGAAAGTGCCCTTGGGGATGCAATAATTACTAGCTAATGGGATACTAGGTCCCTTCCCTGTAATCATGACTTCCTGCAATGTGTGGCCACCAGCTATCCCAGATTGTGTGCTGTTCTGCTCACATCCAACATGGCTGAATAATTCTCTCCTCTCAGTGCCTGGAGCTTGGGAGCCCACCTTAGAGGTGTGAATATCCAAGGGCTTCATGTCCAATTTAGCAACTGGTTTCCCTTCTCTATCCCGACGACAGCCCTTTGTACATAACCAAAAGTCTAGCCCCTCTTGGGTGTTCCCCATTTGCCCTACAAAGGTGGCTTCCCTATTGAAGCTTGCCTTCTGGGCTCACAGTCTGTGTGGCTTTGTGCCAGTAAGAGGTAACACCTCTTTCCACTGCAGGCATCTATTGTTTCTTTTACTGGTAGTTGTTCACTCATTTCCCTAGGAGGGAAAAAGGGTTTCTGTTGGCCAGCATCTGCAAATGGCCACTGGAATACTAGGGCTACTGAGAGGCAACTTTCTTTCTTTCACAGTTGTGTTTGCTGAAATGTTATGTTAATTTTGACTTGGGCATCAAGTCAGATTTGATGTAGTAATTCTTCTGATACCTTGTAGTACCAACGTTAGTAGTCCCATTCAGAAGTTAGTACAGTTGAGTTGTCCATGTGTAAATCTGTACTTGCCAATGGGGCTACTAGCCATTCCACAGTAAAAAAACAAACTAGGTTTTTTACAGTTAGGGCATACAAAGATACATATCCTACCTAATAATATACAGCACCCTGCCATAGGACTCAGTAGCCCTACTTTAGGGGTGACTTATGTATATTAGAAAGGGAGGTATGGACGTTGTCATTGGTTTGAATGGCAAAGTCGAGTTAGCAACATGCACATGCGCCCCGGCATGCACAGTTTACCCAGAGACTGCAATGAAGAGGAGAGGAGCAGCCTGGGGATGCCGCAGCCAGAGTAAGCTTTATTGTATTAGGTTAATTAAAACCATTACAAAAATACGTTTGGAAACACATGTCCACAGATAAAAGGTTTAAGAAGAAGTTTTAAAAAACAGAATATATAGTTATAAAAATAGTTGTGCTAAAACAGTGTTATATAGGGGGAAGCGGTGTTCATGCGTCAAGTTTTGGCCATGGTTCCTATAGTCGGGTCTGGGCCAAGTTCATGCCTTGTTAATTTCTGCTCAGCTAGTTTCAGGAATTTCACCAACTTCCCATTTAATGGCGGAAGACCTGGATCGAAACAAGCGAGAACTGCTTGTCTGCGTGTGCGGATTCTTTGTTCATTAAAGGCAATTTTTAACAGGGCAACTCTTTCTTCTTTCAGCCTCGGGCAGGTGCATAGTAGGTGTTCAAGGTCCTCGTTCTCTGCGCCGCACAGCCTACATTTTGAACCACAGTTCCTTCTCAGCCAAGGTTTGAGATGTGGTATAGATGGTAGCAGGGCAGCGGAGGATAAGCATAGGTAATCGGCATTTCCGCCACGAAGGAACTAAATCGGTTAAGTAGTGGGGATACCCCCTCCCGCCCTCCGATGTGATAAGACTCCAGAATAGTAGTCTTTTTCATGTTTTTGACTCACCCAACGCGGCTAGAGTCTGCTTTGTACCATTGACAGATTTTTGCTCTTTTGGAATACAGAGAACGAGGATAGGGTGTGCCTTTTAGGGGGTACATACCGCCCAGTTCCCTGTCAACCCGGTCCTGATGAAAACCTGGTATATCCATTGCACGGTTGAAACATGTAGACCACAACACATATAAGAGATACTCTTGGTCTTAATATACCCTCACAGTATCTCACCCCACTTTTTTAACATTGTCCAGTTACTTGTCAATAAAATGTATCTGCCATAAAGTTAAACCAGGACAATTTTTAACACACTTTTTTCTGCACCTACATTCACTACCTGCTCCACTGTAATTCAGGTGTCGTAGCACACCCTGGTGACGCTAGGCCACCAGGGTGGACCCCGATGATGAAGCATGTCACCACCAGGTTGGTGACTGAGGGGTTTTTAACAAAAGGATAAATTCTTTCCTTTTCTTTGCCTACCGCCACATTAGGAGTCTCTCTCTTGACCTTCCAAATGATGGTACTCCTCTTTTTGTTTATCTAGTCCTTTCACAGGGGAACAGGAGTACACTCCGTTCACTTTCAGTGAACACGATCCCTTGCTCTCCCTACTGTTAGCATATAGATGGTAAAATACCTAGCCTAAGTTTTAAAAAGGCTTCTTTAGTTTTCCTGCCATACCCTAAACCGAAGTATGCTTGACGGCGGGATGATTTGTATGTAGACAAAGTCATCCAGGCATGGCGCCTATGGGAAAAGGTTGCTTTGTCTTCCACATGCGAGAGTCTTTTTATGCACTTGTTTACTACATGCTTGAATTGCGCATGCGATATTGCAGTTTCCCATAGTTCTTTCAGGCTTGTAACAGACAGGGACTCCTCTAAGTATGATTTGGCCGGCGATTTGGAGGAGCTACTTAAGTCTTCCCACAGCTGGTGGTTCAGAGTGTTTTCTGGTGAGTTATTTTTTTTTGTACCACCACTTTATATATGACCCCCTTCTTGCAAGCATTTGGCAGGTCAGTCCAAGTTCTAACCGGATCTGGGCTTGTGAGGTGTAGGTTGGAAGGTTAAACAGAAGTCTGTAGGCCTTTGCAATGGTTGTATCCAATAGTTTTGCGTCAATACCTCTTAAAGCCTCACTGCCATACGTAATAGATGACTCTATTTTGACTTGCGCCACACGAAGCAGTGGAAGAAGGGTGGGACCATTCAGGTTTGACTTTAGCTGTTAAAGTGTCGTAGCTATCAGCATACCTCTCCTCTTGACGGCCTCCAGTTGGTTTGAGAAGTGACCTTCTTTGTCGACCAAGATTCCAAGATATTTGTATTCTGAGCAGTTTGCGACAACCTTTGTTCCGAGGAACCAAGTGTTCTGCTTTTTTTTCCCCGTTATGGACAGGACTTTGGTCTTGTCGATATTCACTTCTAGTAGGTTTGCTTCAGCTTATCTGTACAGCGTGTTGATAAGATTTTGGAGACCTACTTTCGTGTGGCTGACCAGAACCACGTCGTCTGCATAGGATATGCTGGGCAGCGCTTTGCCCCCCAGACGTGGTGCATGCGCGTTGCAGGCTTCTAGTGCGGGTGGCAGGTCAGCTGTGAATAGGTTGAAAAGGGTGGGCGCTAACACGCACCCTTGCAGTCGCGATGCGCCTAGAGAGGTGTGTGCCATTCCCGAGCTTTATCTGGACCCACGTGTCAGTATGCAGTTCAATTAAAAGGTTTAGTAGAGGCGCGGGGATGCCCCAAGAGGCCAGTTTTCTCCAGAGGTAACCCCGGTTGACATTGTCAAATGCCGCCTTAAAGTCCACAAAGCAAAGGTGGAGACCCTTTTTAGTCATCCTTGCCTTGTCGATAAGTAGCGAAATTGCCAGCAGATTTGTTGTTGTCCCCGTATCTCTGCAGAATCCCGTTTGGCTCGATGGGATTAAGTTGTGGTTTGTTGCCCATTCGCGGAACTGGATCAGTAGGAGCCCCGCGAAGTATTTAGCCTCAATATCCAGAAGTGCTATCAGGTGGTAGTTTTTTGGCAATGATCTGTCCCCCGCCTTATTTATTTATTTATTTATTTTTTAAATTTGTAAGGCGCGACAGCTACCCAAAAAGGGTTTCCCGGTGCCGAGACACAGCATAAAGATGGCAGGAGATTTCTGGCTATTCTGGTTATTGTTCAAATAGCCAAGTCTTAACGTGCCTTCTAAACCTAACATGGTTTTCCTCCTTTCGAATGTAGGGAGGGAGTGCGTCCCAGAGGGATGGCCCAAGGTGGGCGAAAGATCTGCCTCCCATTTTTGCCAGTTTGAATCTTGGTACGCAGAAGATGGCAGCTGATTGCGAGCGAAGGTTTCGCTTGGGAGTGTAAGGATGAGCCAAAGCTAAAAGGTATTTAGGTGCAGTACCTGCCTTATATATTGGTGATATAGTCGAGCCCCTCCATGAGGCAGGAAGACGCCCAGATCGGCTGACAGATATATAGAGGGGAGTCAGCGTTTCTTCCCAGTATTCTGGCTCAAATTTGAACAGGGCCGGGGGAATTCCATTTGGTCCTGCTGCGCCGTGTTTTCTTCCTTTCGAGATTATTTTCCTGAGTAGAACCGCAGTGGTTCCAAACGTTGTTTCTTCCTGAGATGTTATTATCTGTGGGGGTTGGCTCTCTCGAGCAACCTGGAATTTGCTTGTTATGGAGACCTGTTGGTTAAAATGTATTCCTAAGAAAGATTCCCACGAAGAATTAGTTATGTGGGATGATATTCCATTATTCATCGGGTTTAGCAGTCTGTTTATTGTGGACCAGAACTGGGCACTGTTGTTTCCCTTAGAATCATGGTGAAGTTTGAAGTTTTGATGCTTGAAGCACCTCCGCCGTGTTTGCCACCGCGGTTTTAATTCGTTTGAGGTTTATGGTGGAACTGGCGTGTGGTCCTATTGGATTAGGAAGAATTAAGTCCGGAAGGGCACAAAAGGAGACTTCTTGAGGGCGGTGGTCACTGTCTCCCATGTCTCCGAGTTTAAAGCCCGTCACGTGATGAAAAAGTGGAAGAGAGACCAATGTATAGTCGATTGTAGAGGTTCCATTGAATGAGTTGAACGAGGCCACGGAGGGAGAATCTTCAGGGAATCTTCCATTTAGAGCCCTTAGGCCCATGTGTTCCAGGTCTTCCAGCAGCTCCTTTGCAGCCTTGGGGATTTTGCCCTGACTGATAAATGATTGGTTTGGGATATTACAGTGGTAAGACTGGGCTTGAGTGTCACTATTCAAGGATGACCCTAGGATATATTGGTTAAAGTCTCCGGAAAGGATTAAATTGGGTGAGGTTTGCGTGCTCATAACAAGGTGTAGGTGGTCCGTTAGGCGTTTTACCTCTTGTTTCTTCTTTTTGGGGTTAACATAGGTGTTAATCAACTGAACATCCTTCTTCTTTCCCTCAAGGTTTAATGTGATCCCAACTGTGATTATGGCCGGAGAATTGGTGGTGGTGGGTGCCTGAACATTACCAACTGTTGAAATTTTGATATAAGTTGCTAAGCCGCCTGCCAGCCGACCGAACTTGCTTTTTCTTGTAGCTGGAGAATGGTAGCAGATGAAGACCTCAATGTGAACCGGCTCCTCCAGCCATGTTTCCTGGAGGAGAAGGATGTCAAATGATTTCAGATAGTGTAGGAAGTCAGTGTCAGCTACTTTATCATTAAGTCCATTTAGGTTCCACGAGCAGAGCTCCAGGTGTGGTGCGACAGGGCGAGTGCCTGACTCCGTTGAGTTTCCTTGTCAATGAGGGTGGCTTGGTGTATTGCATATTCTAAAAAGCCGGTGTTCGACCGTACTATACGGGTCGGCAGAGATTGAGATATTTTTAGACCCTGTCGTTTGAACGGTTGTCGGAGATCGACCCAGTGCGCCTCTCAGCACCGACCTTGTCTTCAGAAGTAGAGCCAGAGTAAGTGGTTTTTCTTTACTTTAAGGTATTTTTATGGAAGTTTGAATCAATTGTTCATGGGGGGTGGGGGCAGGGGCTGACCAAATCCGCTCTGCCGCAGAGTGTGTGGAGGTTTGCCTACTCTGCATTCTCCGTGGATCGCAGAATAGGCAAATCTCTGCACACTCCACGGGCAGAGCGGAGGTCTCTGCCTGGGGTTACCCAAAACATTATCCGACCACTCCCCTGTACTATTGTCATTAACACTACCCACTGACACCCCAGGACCATTTCAGTGGAGATTGCAGGTCTCTGCTCTCACCGATGCGGTTTGTAGAGGTTGGATAAGGAGAGCTATTATAAGATACTTTGGGGAAAATGCAGGATCAGTGGGCTCAGTAAAAGTCCTATAGGAAGCCTTTAAAGCCACCATAAGTGGCGCAAGCATCGGTCTCAGAGCTGGCGTCTTATTGTCACTAAGAGCTCGAATGACCCAACTAGAAAAGCTGCTCTGGACGTTTGAGAACAAAAACCAAAACGAGCACCAATATTGCCACCTAATTTCTACAGGAGCCAAGAGATGACCACGCAACCTACTGATGTAAACAGTAAGTCTCGAGACAAATATTTTAGTCCAGAATGAATCAATTATTTTAATCTCATATTTTGTCAAAACATATTTAGGACATATTCACAAAATTGAAAACATTGCTTACTTCACTCCACATTTACTCACAACAACAATTCTTACATTCAATTCAATCATTCGACCATACAGACACATCATACATACATAGAATCAATTTACATCAATTATTACAAAAAAATTATTTACAACCATAAATACACAAAAACATCATAGGAAATAAATGTCAGTCTTTCAAACAGTTTTGTTTTTAGAACGACATTCCTAATGCTGTATGAGAACGGTCTACGCGTTTCGAAAACCCTTAATTCAAGGGAATTCTCTTCAGGACCACTTAACTGTGAATGAGAAGACAGGCATGAGTCAGTCTAGATAGAAGACCACTCTTGTATCACTTATAAGTAAAAGAAAGGGGAACCTAGTCCTACCTCAAAGGTGCTCGTTTTCTTTAAGTGTGGGCTCTGAAAAAACACACAAGAACAGCCCAACTTATTGTCAGATATCAACAAACTCTTCTATGTACAGATCTATTTACAAGCGAACTCTCAGCAAACCTAAGTCAGATATACTCACAATCGCCGCTTTCAACCAGCTTATGTCTCGTGGAGTGTGGAATATGAAGTCTGTTTGATAAAAAGTCGTGTGTCAGTAGAAGCGAACTATGGTTGCGGCAAAGTTATGAGAAAAGAAAGGAAAAACGCCTTACTTGACAATGGCGTGTTGCTTGATCCAACCACAGGTATGGAAAGGCAGGCGAAGAAATTCGTGCCTATTGGGACCAAGAGCAATGGTGTTAGCTCGTAGTGATACAACGTCCTATGTTTGAAAAAAGCTTGAAAAAGTATCAGCGCCGTAATATTCTTACCCGCGTTAATCTGTTGCTATTCAATGAATGGAGTCTTCATTTGCTCACGCCGTCTTCTTCCAAATCTCATTACGGAAGACTGACTGCACCCCTGTCGCGGTTCTGTTATCTACATTGCACGTCTCGTGACTTCCGTGTTAAAGGAATTCTGGGAGTTGAATTTTTTTTTATTCCTACATTCTCCGACGATAACGGAAAGATATTAGATAAAGTTGTGTGTATGCAAAATAGCGAGTGTAGAGGTTGTTTTTCTTTTTTGGTACCTTAGGGACTACTGTTTATTGGGGGTGGACTAATTAATACAGTCTACATAGCACAAGTGCTCTCTCATGGTTTAATAGTATGGTTACCATGGAGACCCGCGCTGACCGAAGCCTCGGTCGTAGAGGTGGGGCTCCAAAGGACACCTGACGTGTTGGATTCTGGCATGTAGGCTACTGATCATCCCTATAGCCGGTATATTTCCAAAATTTCATTCAAGCCATCTACGGCTGAATTAAATGTAATGATTAGCATCGCTTCACTGCGGGACAATTTTTCTTCGATATCACCGCCTCGGGGGTCTCTCTCAATTTTTGCGATTACAGTCCATTTTAAATCATTCAAAGTGTGATTGTTAGTGCGCCAATGATTAACCAGTGGTGCAGTAGTCACATTGTTTTGTATTCGCGATTTATTTTTGACTGATTCAGCATCTGACCTCTTGGTTCGTCTTCCCAATATATAATTTTTCACATGGGCATTTTATGCCATGGATTAGGTATCGTGATTTGCAATTTGAAAACTTTTCGTGTTTCCAAAACACCTGTTTATGATGGAAAAGTACCCCCTCTTCTGTACTAGGGCAGCAAATACATGAACCACACTTGTGGTGCCCTTGTATCGGTGGCAAGCCCACAAGTGAGCTTATTGTTAGATGTTTTTTCTTCCTTGCTGCCCTTACTAGATGGTTTGCTACACTTTGATCTTTTTTGTACGCGAAAAGCGTTTTTTCTTTGAAAGACTCATAAACATTTTCGACTAGATGCCAGTTCTGTAATGTAGTTTTTTTCAGCTGGTTAGAGTTTGGGCAAAAAGTTGATACACATACCACTCTGTTGATGATTAGCATCGCTTCACTGCGGGACAATTTTTCTTCGATATCACCGCCTCGGGGGTCTCTCTCAATTTTTGCGATTACAGTCCATTTTAAATCATTCAAAGTGTGATTGTTAGTGCGCCAATGATTAACCAGTGGTGCAGTAGTCACATTGTTTTTGTATTCGCGTTTTATGTTGGCTGATTCGGCATCTGACCTCTTGGTTCGTCTTCCCAATATATCATTTTTCACATGGGCATTTTATGCCATAGATTACGTATCGTGATTTGCAATTTGAAAACTTTTCGTGTTTCCAAAACACCTGTTTATGTTGGAAAAGTACCCCCTCTTCTGTACTAGGGCAGCAAATACATGAACCACACTTGTGGTGCCCTTGTATTGGTGGCAAGCCCACAAGTGAGCTTATTGTTAGATGTTTTTTTCTTCCTTGCTGCCCTTACTAGATGGTTTGCTACACTTTGATCTTTTTTGTACGCGAAAAGCGTTTTTTCTTTGAAAGACTCATCAACATTTTTGACTATATGCCAGTTCTGTAATATAGTTTTTTTCAGCTGGTTAGAGTTCGGGCAAAAAGTTGATACACATACCACTCTGTTGAGTGCTGGTTTTTCTCATTTTTTCTAAGAGCGTATCTCTGGGGACCCACCAGGCTCTCTTCATTGTCCTTTTGAGAAGCTTTTTCGGGTAGCCTCTAGCTAGTAAATCCTCAGTGAGATTGTTTGATGCTAATCATTAAATTTAATTCATACCGGCTATAGGGATGATCAGTATCCTATATGCCAGAATCCAACATGTCAGGTGTCCTTTGGAGCCCCACCTCTACGACCGAGGCTTCGGTCAGCGCGGGTCTCCATGGTAACCATACGTAAAATGTAAATTGATACTTGTATAGCACACTACTCATTCGCAAGGGTCTCAAGGCGCTTGTATGAATACCGCTGTGGAACCCATCCTGGCTTTCCCTGTGAGGTGTCCACTCCTGGGCAACCCAAAGGTGGAGGCCAGGCATCCTTAGCGTTGTTGGGGCCATTGTGGAGATTAAGCAAGCTATTGCCCAGAGTTGCAGAGTGGGACTCCATGACTGGAATAGGCACCGAGGCGAGAATTATCAGGTCCGTGGAATTTTTTGAGCCCAAGACCCGCCGAGGCGGGGAATTGAACCCTGGTCCCGGGCTAGACCTCTGCATCAGGGTCTGCCGCTCTAACCATTGAGCCACACTTCTCCACGTGTTAAACCATGATTGAGAACTTGTGCTATGTAGACTGTATTAATTAGTCCACCCCCAATAAGCAGTAGTCCCTAAGGAACCAAAAAAGAAAAACAACCGCTACTCTCGCTATTTTGCATACACACAACTTTATCTAATATCTTTCCATTATCGTCGGAGAATGTACGAATAAAAAAAACTTTAACTCCCAGAATTCCTTTAACCCGGAAGTCACAAGACATGCAACGTAGATAACAGAACCGCGACAGTGGTGCAGTCAGTCTTCCGTAATGAGATTTGGAAGAAGACGGCGTGAGCAAATGAAGACTCCATTCATTGAATAGCAACAGATTAACGCGGGTAAGAATATTACGGCGCTGATACCTTTTCAAGCTTTTTTCAAACATAGGACGTTGTATTACTACGAGCTAACACAATTGCTCTTGGTCCCAATAGGCACAAATTTCTTCGCCTGCCTTTCCATACCTGTGGTTGGATCAAGCAACACGCCATTGTCAAGTAAGGCGTTTTTCCTTTCTTTTCCCATAACTTTGCCGCAACCATAGTTCGCTTCTACTGACACACGACTTTTTATCACACAGACTTCATATTCCACACTCCATGAGACATAAGCTGGTTGAAAGCGGCGATTGTGAGTATATCTGACTTAGGTTTGCTGAGAGTTCGCTTGTAAATAGATCTGTACATAGAAGAGTTTGTTGATATCTGACAATAAGTTGGGCTGTTCTTGTGTGTTTTTTCAGAGCCCACACTTAAAGAAAACGAGCACCTTTGAGGTAGGACTAGGTTCCCCTTTCTTTTACTTATAAGTGATACAAGAGTGGTCTTCTAACTAGACTGACTCATGCCTGTCTTCTCATTCACATCTACGTGGTCCTGAAGAGAATTCCCTTGAATTAAGGGTTTTCAAAACACGCAGACCGTTCTCATACAGCATTAGGAATGTCGTTCTAAAAACAAAACTGTTTGAAAAACTGAAATTTATTTCCTATGCCGTTTCTGTGTAATTATGGTTGTAAATAATTTTTTTGTAATAATTGATGTAAATTGATTCTATGTATGTATGATGTGTCTGTATGGTCGAATGATTGAATTGAATGTAAGAATTGTTGTTGTGAGTAAATGTGGAGTGAAGTAAGCAATGTTTTCAATTTTGTGAATTTTTCCTAAATATGTTTTGACAAAATATGAGATTAAAATAATTGATTCATTCTGGACTAAAATATTTGTCTCGAGACTTACTGTTTACATCAGTAGGTTGCGTGGTCATCTCTTGGCCCCTGTAGAAATTAGGTGGCAATATTGGTGCTCGTTTTGGTTTTTGTTGTAAGTGAGGCTTGTCCTTATTGCCCGTGAGCCCAGACCCAGTTTTGGTTACTGGACATTTGAGAAGGCATTCGAAACCGATCACAAACCTAAAATATTAGCAGACATTAAAACGCATCTTCAAGAATACACGGAGACGACGGATAAGGAGATCTGCTATCTATCAAAAAGAAGGGTGGCAAGGTCATATGGGGAGGCCAAACGCAGCCTAGCCGCTAAGATCAAAGGAACACTGGATATTCCCCACATTCAAACCCTCTGCACGCAAGAAGGCACGCAGATACATGACTCCCAAGACATACTCAAAGCCTTTGTAGAACATTATGCAGATCTGTATAGGAAACAGCGGTCAGTCGCGACGTGCAAGACAAACGAATATCTGAGTGACTGCACTGGCATGGCTGTCGCCGGGGCAGATGGAGTTTCTGGTGCAGCCACTAACGGACGAGGAAGTGGGAGATGCTATTCGCTCTCTACCTAACAGGACATCGCCTGGAAGCGATGGGATTCCAGGCGAATTCAATAAAGCCTTCCCAGGCCTATTGATACCCCATCTACTAGATATGTACCAAGAGGCGTACAATAAAAAGTCCGTGCCCCCATCTCTGCGCTAAGTGCTATTAATAACCTTGTTGAAACCCGATAAAAACCCAAGCAAGTAGTCATACCGCCCGCTCTCTCTAATTAATACAGACATACAGATCCTGGCAAAGATCATAGCTTCTAGACTCCAGCTGCTGCTACAAGCTCTAGTACTGCCAGACCAGGCAAGCTTCATTCCTTCACTGTACACTACACATAACCTATGTACATTATTCGTGGTTATGCATCAGATAGACCCCTCAATATCTCCTGCGGCTATTTTCTTAGACGCCGCAAAGGCCTTTGATTCCATTCAATGGCCGTACATGTTCAAGGTCTTGGCCAGGATGGGAATGCTGCAGGCATTCTAGAACGGAATCCAATTATTATACACGAATCCGGTTGCCCGGGTCTGAGTTAATGGCGTCACATCAGAACCAGTGAACTTATAAAGAGGCACGCAACAGGGCTACCCATTATCCTCGATCTTATTTGCTCTCGCGCTAGAACCCTGGCCTGCATTAAACAACAAAAACACTTCTTCGCAGCCTTAGGTTTTGGTCTCCGGCCTCTTGCGATCCCACTATATACAGATGATATGGTGTATATTAATTTTATTGCACATGTTGCATGTGTAGTGAGTAATGATTCACTTATTATTATTTTATTTATTAATGTCTCTTTAAGGAAACACTGTTTTTTTTCAATTGGTTTGACATAGTTAGATTCTAGAATGTATATGTGTTGTCAGATGAAGCCTTGCTGTTGGATTGAACAGTTGTGGGTCTGCCTACTTGAATAAATATCCTTCCAGAAACTAAAAGAAGAATTGTGGATTTATTTGCTTCATTACTGAACCTTTCCACTTACTACAGCATGATGCATACCTGACACCCCTCAATGCAATTCTAGTGCATGAGCGTAAAATAAGAAACCTCAAAACTGCAAGCCTGCTAGAGAGCACAATTAGAGCATGGCACACACTTGCATCATGTGCAAACAAGATCCCAGTCTATGTAGATAAATTACCCTTGCTTTATCACCCCTCAATCTCTGTCTCTGGTGAAACAGGGGTGCTGACAATACTACAAGAAGCTGGGGTCCATACCCGGGGAGATGCTTTCCCAGCAGGCAAGTTCATCTTGCTGGACGAGTTTATCGGTAGCCGAAGCGGCACCTTGATGCAGAAATGTGTGTATCACAGATTGAGGTCAGCGCTGAAAGCACTATACCCCTGTTTCCGGCGGATGCCGCCCAAACTGATGTCACTGCGAGCCATGTTAGTGAGCATCGACACGAAAAACCTTATAACTAAGCTACATAAAACAGCCCAGAAGGAAAACAAAGCTCCAACTGATACTGCCAGAGAGAAATGAAACACAGCCTATAGATACACTCATCACGCCAGAGGTCTGGGAGCCATGTTGGAGGCTGCTAGATAAACTCACTTCCAACTGCAATCTAAAAATTATTCGCTTTGAATACCTACAGCTGGCATAATATACCCCCCAGCAGTCATATAAATATGGGAAAGGCCAAGACTCGAAATGTAAAAGATGCGGGGCAGATGAGGCAGATTTTCTCCACCTCGCATGGACCTGTGCCCAATCGCGGCATATTGGAAACAAAAAACGCGATGCAATGTCCGAGATGGTGGGTATCAGAATTCAATGGTCCCCAGAGATCTGTTTGCTGGGCCTCCTTAAATCCAGACCTAGCGCCAACACAAATGCATTGCCGTAACTCTGCTGTTGGTCAAACGTAGAATATCTACATGTTGGGGTGGAAAAAGGGTACCAAACCAATCAGAATGCTTGCAAGATTTGGCTTACTGTAAGGTACAGCTCGATACATACGCAGAAGAATTGCCCACAGCATCAAGACCGAAAGACTTCTTGGCCCCCTATGTATCATATTTATTAAGCGCAAACAGGGAAACAAACGATCGACCGTAATGCAAACTCCCAATTATGGGGAGGAGCTCAATACTGACGGGAAGGTGTGCAAGATGCATGTTAAGGTCTAGGTGGAAGGAAGACAGTCTAACTATGTACTCGGAATAGAAGGTGACCAGTTCTTTGTTGATGTTCCAGTTAAATGTGAACATGATAGATTGTATTGCGCAACAGATACATGTGTACAATACAGATAATATACGAATACTGCGATGTACACCGAGCTGTAATCTAACGTGTTATATGCAATTTCAATTAAAAAAAAGCAATGCTTCCCTTCGTAGTGCTCCATGAAGGCTACATTTCAAGCTATGCAAAGAAGTGGCCCTATTTGTTGGTGTCAGGTGCCCCCTGCAGAACGGCTCTGGCCATTCTGGTACTTGCTACTGGGTTGGCAACCGCTTCTGCTGCTCTCTGTGTTACTTTTGCACTATGTCTCTCGCATTTCCTCTAGCAACAGCAGCACAGCCGCATGGACCGCATCTACCCCTGGTACTGCGGTACTGCGACCCCCAACACCTCCACTGAGTAGGGTGACCAACTGGCATTGGTGCAAATTCAGGACGGTGAGAGTAAAAATTCAGGACAAAGGGTCAACATTCAGGACACAAATTCAGGACAGGAGGTCAAAATTCAGGGCAAAACTTCAGGACAATTGGATAAGTTTTACAGACACATCAGAGGTCGCCCAATAGTATATAAGTAAACCCAGCCATAGCCAAACCTATTCAACCATTTGCAAACCTATCCATCATGTATCCTTCCATCTATCATTTCACTCATTCTTCCCTTTATCCATCCTTTCACTCATCCATCCATTATCCACCCTTTCACCCTATCCATCTGTACACTCATCCATCCACTCTTCTACCCATTCACTCATCCATCCAGCCATTTACCCTTTCGTCCCTCCAGCCATCCTTTCCCTTACTCATCCATCCACCCAGTCACTCATCCTTCCACCCACCCACCCTTTCAGTCATCCATCATCCTCTCTTTCTCTCTCCATCGACCCTTTTACTTAGCAATCCTTCCTTCCATCCATCCACACACCCATCCATCTACTCATCCACTCATGAATCCATCCATTGACCCTATCACTCATCCATCCTTTCTCTCATCCATTTATCCTTTCACTCCTTCACTCATCTATTCATCCTTTTGTCCATCTAACCTCCCTTTCACTCACTCATCCGTCCATCCATTCACCCTTGCACTCATCAATTCATCAATCCATCCATCATTTCACTCATCCATCCACCCACTCACTCATCATCTACCTTTTCACTCATCCATCCTTTCACTCATCCAGCCACCATTTTACCAATCCAGCTACCGTTCCACCCATAAAGTAAAGTAAAGTAAAGTCCACATTTGTAAAGCGCACAATCACCCGTAAGGGTCTCTAGGCGCTGGGGGCCGTCGGGAAGATTAAGCGAGCTATTGCCCAGAGTCACATGGTGCTGGGCTAACCTGCCGCCGGAGCCGGGGATCGAACCGTGGTCCCCAGATTCCAGCGTCAGTCGCCCTGGCCGCGGCGCCACACCTCTCCCATACATCCAGCTATTTAACTTTTCTCTCTTCCATCCTTCCACTCACTCACTCATCAATCCATCCATCCTCTCTCATTATCCATCTATTCAATCTTTCATTCATCCCTTCACTTACTCAATCAGGATCCACCACAGGAGGCGGACAGGGGCCATCACAGGCTGGGGGACAGGATCCACCACAGGGGGGGACAGGAGCCATCACAGGCAGGGGGACAGGATCCACCACAGGGGGGGACGGGAACCATCACAGGAGGCGGGGGGACAGGAGCCACCACATGGGGGGACTGGAGACATCACTGGGTGTGGGGGGGGGGCAGGAGCCATCACAGGAGGGGAAACAGGATCCACCTGGGTGGGCACAGGGGTGTGCATGCAGTATTCTAGTATCCTCTTGGTCTATTCCAGGGTGGGGTAGGCCCCCTCCTGGACAAGACAACAAGAAGACAGTCTCTCTTTCCAAAATGTTAGTTTTGCCATCTCCCACTGTGATGTACAGTACTTAAAAAAATACTCCAAGAGAACTGATTGTCCTCCATACTTTGTTAATCCATGTGGGTGCGATTGTGCCATTTCTTTATTTTATTACATCATAGACTGCATATTTGAAGAACCGAGGTTTGTTTATAATTTAGTGACCGTAATTTAGCTCTGTAAAGAGAACCACGTGCTGCCTCGGTGTAATCAGGGTTGGTGCTAGGATGTTGGGGGCTCTGGGCAGAAAAGGGAATGTGTGAAGCCCCTCTAAATTGCGGAGACATAGCGCATTCAGGGCTGTTTGCATCTGAATAGATGCTCCTGAATCTGCAGCCCCCCCTCTCAGTCACCTTCAAGCACCTCTTAACAGCTCATCAAGGGCAGGAGGTGTGAGGGTTGCCCTCCTGCTGTGCCTCTCCAATGCTGCTGGGTATGTGAGCTTTGGAACTGCATCGGAGTCTGTTACACCCGACCTCAGCATCGGAGTCAAGAAGGGAGGTGGGTGGAAGCTGTGCTAGCTTTATGGTAATCCGACAGTGCCCGGTTAAAATTACGGACAAATGGCGTCCGTTAAAGAATCCTTCACGGACAACGGGCGCACAGCCGAAATGACGGACTGTCCGTGAAATGTACTGATGGTTGGTCACCCTACCACTGAGCCTAGTCTAGACAACGAGTACTGGAATCCTCTCAGCCCTCTGGTGCTGTGCTTCTTCCTGTGAGTATGTGGGAGGAGGGATTCTGATGCAGAGATGCTAGCAAAAGGAGAAGGGGGCAGCGAACTTGAAGGAAAAGTATGGGTGTGCGCATGTTTGGTAGTACCAGCTCTTGGATGTTTAAATGGGCGAAAGCCCTTGCATCGCCGTGGTTGCTCCTGCTTGGCCATTTCATTAATACTCCTTATCCTGACCCCAGGGGAAGTGGCAATTTAGAGATCATTGAAGGTGCTATTTGACTTTTGTGAGGCTTAAAGCACAGGACGGATGGTCTGGCCCAGATTTAGAGCTCATTTCTAGCCCTATTTTGCCAGGTCTTCAGTCCTGTACTGTTCTCTTAAAGCTATTGTTATCAGATCCTTTAGTCTAATTGGTACAGTGGAAGCAAAGAAGGACTGATACTGATCACTGAACAAGTTGTAAAAAAAAGAAGTGGGAGAACTAACCAAGTTGGGGAGTATGCAAGTGACATCATGCCACGTGACATTGCACTCGGCAGCACAGGAAGTGATATCACAACCAATGACCTCACACACAGTGACGTCACAAAAGTGACATCAGATCTCAACACCTTAGACATATGTTTAGCAGGTCTCTCATTAGTATATTTAACCACATTAAGAAATTTAACAAATGTGATTTTGCATCAGGGTTATGCCAAACAATGCAACCTGACACAAAATTTGGGCCTCAACTTATACATTTATTCAAAAAGATTAAAAAAACCTCTGCCACAAAGAAATTGGCAACAAGGAGAAGCCTGGCAGAAATCTGTTCTGCTTCATTTGTTACAAAGTCTGCATTTTAAAATATCTCTGGGACTAAGACATCTGCTGCAGAGATCTTTGTGCCAAGTAAACTGCAGTTAAGAAAAATAATGGTAAGGTAACTCTGGAGGGTAAAACATGTGCTAGTTGGATATATATTTTGTCTAGATCCTGTTATGAGTCAAAGTAGTATAGATTGTTAATGTGTCTCCTGTCACCTGCAAAGGTAAGTGGGTTATTGTTTTGACCCTGAAATCCTTTTGTTACATGCAGTTCATAAAATGTCATGCTTCTAATATAGCACTGTGAGCTGTGGAGGAGATGTGACTCATACACTTTGTAATACTCACTGTCATATGTAACGCATTCTATACATTGATTTACACACGCATATAAGTTATTGTCAATGTACAATGTGGGACTAGTATTTGTATAGAAGAAATAAAACAAAATACAATTTTAATTATTTGTGTAAATACTGGGACAGGCCAACACATCTGACATTCTTACAGTGCACATATATCTCTTATATAGAGGGACTGATCAAAGTCTAAACCATGTCTTGTACGTGTGAAGTGAAAACATGCTGTGTGCCTTGCATTTGCATGTAAGTGTGAGTCTCCAGGCAGCTCCCAGCCAGGATACTCAAACAAAAGGAGGCCTGATGGCACCTTAATTTCGACCTTTGTTATGGGCCTTTCTGGAATTTCAAATAACAAAGCCCCCTCGCTGCCTCTATGTTGTTGTTCAAAAAACAAAAGCAGACAAGGTGCTTACAATAGCTTCAAGATGGCCACAAGCAGAATGTTATAGTGCTGTTGACATGTTTCCAATCGACTTCGACGTCAACCGTCTTGCCGACCATCCCCCATTCTCTCCAACAACACTGCTTGCTCGCCTCTATCTCTCTGAGGTCACTACTTTTTTTAAAGTACATGTGTAAAGCGCGAAGTAGTTATCGTAGCGCTTTGCATGAACATCAGTTGCATTACACAAGGTCATATTTATTTTGAACGCACAGGGAGATAAAGTGTTTTTTTTGTTGGGTGAGGTGGCCCACTTCGGTGTAATTTCATACTCTGCACTCGCATATTCAAAAAAAATTGCATTAGTCCAGCTGACAGTATCAGCGACGTTGGTGTCAGCCATGCTGGCATTCTTATAGGGAAGGACGTTGCTTGTTAATTACACATGTTCAATTATTTTTGTATATGCATGTGCTCCTCTCTAGGGTGCTGCACATAAGCGCGCCACCCGTTCAAAATTTGGGAAACCCATCTAGCGTAGGTAACCTGCCCCAATCCCCGTGCTTACCTCCTTTCATTCCAGGAATATTGTATCCTTTCTGTGAAGCAGATTTAAACCAGTTACAAATTGCAGCTTTTAATTGCCTCTCCCAACCCAATACTACCATAAGTTAGAAACCTAGGCAACCGCTTTTTGCAGATAGTTTCTTATTAGGTCGAGCCTAGAGTCAGCGCGCCTGCGCTGCTCTGAGAGACTTTATGTATCTACAGGATACCAAGCTAATCCACCGCCATTTGCTCTCTGCTGTGCCTTTGTGAATTGCAGACCCCCTATTGGTGGACTGCTTTCCAAAGTCCAACCCTTTGGTGCTTGGTTGATCCCCAGGTTATTTCACTACGCGAAAGATTTTGTTGCCCATCCACCGATTCAAAGGCATCTTTCTGTTAGAGAGTGTGATGGCCCCTCCTCTCTCCTCACTGCACGTGCTGTCTTTCACCATTGCTGTAATTAGTAGAGCTTAAACGATTCCAAGGACTTTGGTTCTCATTTAGACAGGCTAATCCATTTGCCTTTAACAAATATGTAGTGCCATTTAGAACGCCAAAAGCTCAATTTTCTTCAAAACGCTCTTCCTATCCTATCACATGGGGGCAGGTCCCCAGGAGCCGGCAATGGTAGCACTTTCTCTGAATTAGTGCCCAGAGAGGGTCCCATAGACCGTTGCTCATCTCCACAGACTGACCACAGATATGTGACTCACCCAGGCTCAAATACTCCGAAAGTTGAATAACGGGGCAGGAGCAGGGCAGGCTGTTGTTGATGGCACGCAGGGCCTCCCGCATTGCAGCTACTGCTCTACTATGAGTAAAAGAAAGGTGACACAAGGACTGTCTCCGAGGCTTGTGCTACTGTATTGGCTCACTCAGGGCCTGCATCGAAGTGACGAAAGATGGGTACGTCTCATCGTGGAACTGTTCCGTGCACACAACTAGTTCATGGTCTTTAGCTTTATCCACCAGCTAAACTTATTTTACCTGTTTCTTTTCCAGGTTCAATTAAACTAACTCCGTCTGCCTCCATTGTCCACGCTAGAGTTTTTTTTATTTGACTGATTTTTGTATGAGAAATTTTCCAATGATGCTGTTGAAGGAATTGCTATGTTTATAGCGCCCACCTGGTTGAAATAAACCAAAGCGCTGAAGGTGAAAAGTGATTGCACGAATAAATAGATTCTGGGAGCCCACTTTATATTTTTTCAGTGGAATATACCAGAAATAGTTCGATATTTGGAAACCTGTGTACCTGCTTTTATATTGGAACTACTGTCTGTAAAGCAAGCTGGGCGTACAGCTCACAGTATTTACTAAGAGTTCTACACTAGCCCTAACAGTATAGGTTATGTGTTAATAAATGATACATAGACTTTATGACATCTTATACATTGGGATGCGAGAGCGAAATGACAGCGGCGAGGAGAACATGCCACAAGATATCACCTGAGGTAAGGGGTCACCCAGCGGGCAATGCAAGGGTAACGCAGGCCAGAAGCAGCCCAAGAGACAGTCTAAGTAGTCTCTATGCTTAAACCTTAACTCTGGATATCGCGGGTCATGCACACTTGTTGTGATCGTGATCTGATTCCCTGTGCCGCCAGTGGTGAGTATTGGCTGCAAGGAAGCCATAAGGGGGAGGGAGGTCTTCTTACTGGCAGATATTCTGGATGTGGGGTTTGGTGTTGTTGTGATAGACCTGTTGCGAGAGGACTTTTGAGGGCGATCATTTAAGACCTCTTGTATAGAGTTTAGTATTGGTAGACCTGGCATCCTTGGCGTGGTTTCCCCCTATCTTTTTGCCTCTACCTCCTGTATTTTGATGCTGTGCTGGATTTTGTTTTTGCTGGTTTAGATGCTTTGGACAGTCTGCCACTGTTGATCAGTGTCAGAGTGTAAGTGCTCCCTGTGTAAATTTTTATTGTAATTGGTTATCCATGATTGGCATATTTGTATTACCAAGAAGTCCCTAGTAAAGTGAACTGAGTGTGCCAGGGCTGGTGATAACAAGTGCTACTAGTGGGCCTGCAGCACTGATTGTGCCACCCACATGAGTAGCCCTAAAATGGTGTCTCAGGCCTGCCACCGCAGTGCCTGCGTGCAGTCTGTGAACTGCCATGTCCTCCTGGTCAGTGTCCCCACTGACCAGGCCTAACCCTTCCCTTTCTGTGCACATTGGTCACCCCTATGGAAGGCCCAAGGTACCCCCTTGGGCAGGGTGCAGTGTATGTGAAAGGTAGGGCATGTACTTGTGCAGGTGACATGCTCTGGTAGTGAATTACAGCCATTTTCGTTTTTCACTGCTGTAAGGCTATCTTGCTCCATAGGCTATCATAGGGGATGCTGGCTACAGTGGCTACCAGCATATCTTCACATAGGAGCAAGATAGGACATGAAAATGTCTGGTATCCCTGAACTCAGAATTTAATAACACATCTTTTAGGAAAGGTGGTTTTTAACTCCTGTGTTTGAGAGTAGCACTTTTAGAAAGTTGCTGTTCTCTTGTCTGACCTTTCTGTGTGCCTTGGCCAGTTTGGGGATTCCCCAGGAGGCTGGTTGAGTCAGTCCTAGACTGACTGACTACATTTGCAACTTGAGTGGTGGGAGGAGATAGCACCTGGGCCTGAATAGGGCTGTGCCTGCCTTCCACAATGCTGGCTCCACTTCCTGCTGGGCGACTGACGACCCTGCCCCTCACTCTGAAAGGAAAGGAGAAGCCAGGAAAATAAAGTGCTCAAGGAACACCCAGAACTGGTTCAGATCGGGCTCAGAGCCCTCCTGCACAAAGGGAACAACGACTTTTAGGGGTATAAGTACAGGACCCCTGACGACAGAAAATTAGATCATCCTGGAATCAAGTAGGAACCTCTGCCAAGGAGAAAGCTGAATCTGAAGAAGGAAGACTGTCCTGCTGTTGCTCTGCTGGACTGACCTGCTGTTGCTTTGCTGCCAAGGAGAGGGGAAGGACTTTGCTCTTGTGCTGTGTCCCCTGTCTTGAAGGAATCTCAAAGGGCCTGAGAAGAACTGGCTCCCTGTTTTTGAAGTCCCAGGAACAAAAGGACTTCACCCCCAGCTTCCCTGAACTCTGCTGAGAGAGTTCTGTCCTTCATAGAGTGCTTGGGCCAGTGGTGGTGCCTCTGGAAGTTATGTGTCAATATGACGGTCCTCAACGATCGAATCGGTTTTTAGGGAATCGTCGGGGCACGACTCGTGTCAGATTCAGACCCCTGGAAAGGGGGCGATATCAACATACAGAGAACCAGCCTCGATATCAACATACAGAGAATCAGCCTCGTTTTCTGGAAACAAGGAAGAACCAATATTGGAGGGAGTAAGAGCATCTAATGACTCCACCCTTATTCCCATTTTCAACTTGTCTAAAAAACCTCTAGATAACATCACCATTGACCTATTATCTCGCGGACTTTCATTTGTCCCTAGTACTTCTTTTAATGCCTTTGAATTGAACAAAGATGTTCAAGCCTTCTTTCGGAAAATTAGGGTGAGGAAATTTTTCTCCGGCCAAGAAATGGCACAGAATAACAATATATCTGGTTTTCGACCCACTTCTGTCTTTACACCCACATTGGATCAGGTTGGTCCCGAAGTAGGGATTTTCGAAAAGAGTGTCTATGCTAAGATTCAAAATATGATTACATTTGTTCCGAAACCAGCTTACAATTTGAACTATGATGAATACCAAGCACTGAAAAAGCTGTCCTCTGACCACACGCTCACTGTTAAACCATGTGACAAGGGGGGTGGTATTGTGGTTCTCGACAGTTCGGACTTTAAGGAACAAATTTGCTCTATGCTTAATTGCCCTGAACACTATCGAAGGGTGATGTCTTACCCCTCGAGAAGAATTAAGACCGAGATCCTCGATGTTACACATGCCGCTCTACAACGAGGATCCATTTGTGACCAAGAATTTGAATTTTTTTAACAAACCTTTTTTCAAAATTCCGGTTTTATATGGGTTACCTGAAATGCATAAGAGTCTTCTAACTTCCCCATATAGACCCATTGTTTCAACTATTGGGTCACTTACGGAACCTCTGTCCAAGTTTGTGGACGCATGTCTCCTGCCCATCATCTGTCGCCTCCCTGCTTATGTTCGTGACACCGGTCACCTCATTACCAAAATCAAGGGTCTTAATTTTAACATCGATACTGATATCCTTGTCTCAATGGATATTGAGGCATTGTATACGAACATTCCCCAGGAAGGTGCACTTGAGGCAGTTAAAAAGATGCTTGATGGTTCTGACTGTCCGTCAGAGAAGTTATTTATCTTGGAATGCCTTGCTATTGTACTCAAAGAAAATTACTTTGAGTTTGACAAGGTGATTTATCAGCAAGTGCTAGGCATTAGCATGGGTGCGGCCTGTGCCCCGAATGTGGCAAATGCATACATGGGCGTCTTTGAAGAGAGGTTTATTTATAACGAAATTGCTCCTTTCTTCAAAAACATGACGAATTACAACCGCTTTATTGATGATATCTTTTTTATCTGGAGGGGCTCCCAGGAACAACTTAACAAATTCATTATGTGGATCAATTTATGTGACCCACACTTGAAATTCAGTGTGAACACCAGCTCTTCCAGATTCGAATTTCTGGATGTGTGGATTCAAGTAAATAATCAGTCTATTGAGGTTTCGCTTTATACGAAACCCACTGCTCGCAATACTTTGCTTCTCTATGACAGTTTCCATCCTCGTAGTCAGAGGAACAGGTTACCATTCAGCCAGTTTCTGAGGCTCCGCCGAAACTGTACGGATATGGGCAATTTTGAATTTCATGCCTCACAATTGAAAACCAAGTTCCTCGAGAGGAGTTATCCACATAGACTGATCAGGGACTCTTTCAAAAGGGCCAAATATTTTAATCGTGAGGCCCTTTTGAGCCCTAAAGAAAAGAATGATGACCACAAACTTGTTGTTGTTACCACACATTCCAATTTTAATGATAAATTAAGATTCATCATTAATTCCCAATGGCATATCCTCAATATGGATGAGACAGTTGAAAAATTAAACAAACCTATTTTCGCCTTCAGGCGTAATAAAAACTTGAGGAATGTTCTAGTCAGGGCTTCCCTTCCTGAAACCCCAGTTCCCAGTCAGAGAAGTATTGCATTGCAAATGCTTGTTTGGTATAGTGTGCACTTATTTTCTAAATAAATACTCCACTGCAAAAAAAATAATAAGTAAAAAACATTGCCATTTACAAAACCAATAGCTCTAACTTTCAAAAATGCAAGACCGATTGCATTGCAAATGCTTGTTTACATTGCACTCTGCTAGGCTACTAACGCTGCTCAAAGTGTTGACACTTGCAAAAGAAGTGGGTTTTGTTTTTCACTGTAAAATGAATACAGTAGACTAGCTTCACACACGTTTGGGGGATAAGATTCATGCGATACAAAAGGGGATGATGGACGGAGCGTTTGAGCAAATCAAACACTCACCCCCAGTCAGCCGATCTGGGTTTAATCCATCACCATTCTTTAGCCCACTCAGCCACCCCACTTCAGACATGGCTATATGCAAATCAGTCTGACCCTGTGCCTCATGGGAACAGTACAGCCCGAACTGCCAAGCCATGTCTTCCATGGACCGGAAACAAGCATCCTGGGACCGGTTTCGGATTCATAATCCTCATCAGCCAGGCTATCTTGAATCCAGTGGCCAAGTGAGCAAGGGACTCACGTCTGAGCATACCCTGCCACACTTAGGGCGAACAAAGCAATACAAAAGGGGATGATGGACAGAGCGTTTGAGCAAATCAAACACTCACCCCCAGTTAGCCGATCTGGGTTTCATCCATCACCATTCTTTAGCCCACTCAGCCACCCAATTTCAGACATGGCTATATGCAAATCAGTCTGACCCTGTGCCTCATGGGAACAGTACAGCCCGAACTGCCAAGCCATGTCTTCCATGGACCGGAAACAAGCATCCTGGGACCGGTTTCAGATTCATAATCCTCATCAGCCAGGCTATCTTGAATCCAGTGGCCAAGTGAGCAAGGGACTCACGTCTGAGCATACCCCGCCACACTTAGGGCGAACAAAGCGATACAAAAGGGGATGATGGACGGAGCGTTTTAGCAAATCAAACACTCACCCCCAGTCAGCCGATCTGGGTTTAATCCATCACCATTCTTTAGCCCACTCAGCCACCCCATTTCAGACATGGCTATATGCAAATCAGTCTGACCCTGTGCCTCATGGGAACAGTACAGCCCGAACTGCCAAGCCATGTCTTCCATGGACCGGAAACAAGCATCCTGGGACCGGTTTCGGATTCATAATCCTCATCAGCCAGGCTATCTTGAATCCAGTGGCCAAGTGAGCAAGGGACTCACGTCTGAGCATACCCTGCCACACTTAGGGCGAACAAAGCGATACAAAAGGGGATGATGGACGGAGCGTTTGAGCAAATCAAACACTCACCCCCAGTCAGCCGATCTGGGTTTAATCCATCACCAATCTTTAGCCCACTCAGCCACCCCATTTCAGACATGGCTATATGCAAATCAGTCTGACCCTGTGCCTCATGGGAACAGTACAGCCCGAACTGCCAAGCCATGTCTTCCATGGACCGGAAACAAGCATCCTGGGACCGGTTTCGGATTCATAATCCTCATCGGCCAGGCTATCTTGAATCCATTGGCCAAGTGAGCAAGGGACTCACGTCTGAGCATACCCTGCCACACTTAGGGCGAACAAAGCGATACAAAAGGGGATGATGGACGGAGCATTTGAGCAAATCAAACACTCACCCCCAGTCAGCCGATCTGGGTTTAATCCATCACCATTCTTTAGCCCACTCAGCCACCCCATTTCAGACATGGCTATATGCAAATCAGTCTGAGCCTGTGCCTCATGGGAACAGTACAGCCCGAACTGCCAAGCCATGTCTTCCACGGACCGGAAACAAGCATCCTGGGACCGGTTTCGGATTCATAATCCTCATCAGCCAGGCTATCTTGAATCCAGTGGCCAAGTGAGCAAGGGACTCACGTCTGGGCATACCCTGCCACACTTAGGGCGAACAAAGCGATACAAAAGGGGATGATGGATGGAGCGTTTGAGCAAATCAAACACTCACCCCCAGTCAGCCGATCTGGGTTTCATCCATCACCATTCTTTAGCCCACTCAGCCACCCCATTTCAGACATGGCTATATGCAAATCAGTCTGACCCTGTGCCTCATGGGAACAGTACAGCCCGAACTGCCAAGCCATGTCTTCCATGGACCGGAAACAAGCATCCTGGGACCGGTTTCGGATTCATAATCCTCATCAGCCAGGCTATCTTGAATCCAGTGGTCAAGTGAGCAAGGGACTCACGTCTGAGCATACCCTGCCACACTTAGGGCGAACAAAGCGATACAAAAGGGGATGATGGACGGAGCGTTTGAGCAAATCAAACACTCACCCCCAGTCAGCCGATCTGGGTTTAATCCATCACCATTCTTTAGCCCACTCAGCCACCCCATTTCAGACATGGCTATATGCAAATCAGTCTGACCCTGTGCTTCATGGGAACAGTACAGCCCGAACTGCCAAGCCATGTCTTCCATGGACCGGAAACAAGCATCCTGGGACCGGTTTCGGATTCATAATCCTCATCAGCCAGGCTATCTTGAATCCATTGGCCAAGTGAGCAAGGGACTCACGTCTGAGCATACCCTGCCACACTTAGGGCGAACAAAGCGATACAAAAGGGGATGATGGACGGAGCATTTGAGCAAATCAAACACTCACCCCCAGTCAGCCGATCTGGGTTTAATCCATCACCATTCTTTAGCCCACTCAGCCACCCCATTTCAGACATGGCTATATGCAAATCAGTCTGAGCCTGTGCCTCATGGGAACAGTACAGCCCGAACTGCCAAGCCATGTCTTCCACGGACCGGAAACAAGCATCCTGGGACCGGTTTCGGATTCATAATCCTCATCAGCCAGGCTATCTTGAATCCAGTGGCCAAGTGAGCAAGGGACTCACGTCTGAGCATACCCTGCCACACTTAGGGCGAACAAAGCGATACAAAAGGGGATGATGGACGGAGCGTTTGAGCAAATCAAACACTCACCCCCAGTCAGTCGATCTGGGTTTCATCCATCACCATTCTTTAGCCCACTCAGCCACCCCATTTCAGACATGGCTATATGCAAATCAGTCTGACCCTGTGCCTCATGGGAACAGTACAGCCCGAACTGCCAAGCCATGTCTTCCATGGACCGGAAACAAGCATCCTGGGACCGGTTTCGGATTCATAATCCTCATCAGCCAGGCTATCTTGAATCCAGTGGCCAAGTGAGCAAGGGACTCACGTCTGAGCATACCCTGCCACACTTAGGGCGAACAAAGCGATACAAAAAGGGGATGATGGACGGAGCGTTTGAGCAAATCAAACACTCACCCCCAGTCAGCCGATCTGGGTTTAATACATCACCATTCTTTAGCCCACTCAGCCACCCCATTTCAGACATGGCTATATGCAAATCAGTCTGACCCTGTGTCTCATGGGAACAGTACAGCCCGAACTGCCAAGCCATGTCTTCCATGGACCGGAAACAAGCATCCTGGGACCGGTTTCGGATTCATAATCCTCATCAGCCAGGCTATCTTGAATCCAGTGGCCAAGTGAGCAAGGGACTCACGTCTGAGCATACCCTGCCACACTTAGGGCGAACAAAGCGATACAAAAGGGATGATGGACGGAGCAATTGAGCAAATCAAACACTCACCCCCAGTCAGCCGATCTGGGTTTAATCCATCACTATTCTTTAGCCCACTCAGCCACCCCATTTCAGACATGGCTATATGCAAATCAGTCTGACCCTGTGCCTCATGGGAACAGTACAGACCGAACTGCCAAGCCATGTCTTCCACGGACCGGAAACAAGCATCCTGGGACCGGTTTCGGATTCATAATCCTCATCAGCCAGGCTATCTTGAATCCAGTGGCCAAGTGAGCAAGGGACTCACGTCTGAGCATACCCTGCCACACTTAGGGCGAACAAAGCGATACAAAAGGGGATGATGGACGGAGCGTTTGAGCAAATCAAACACTCACCCCCAGTCAGCCGATCTGGGTTTCATACATCACCATTCTTTAGCCCACTCAGCCACCCCATTTCAGACATGGCTATATGCAAATCAGTCTGACCCTGTGCCTCATGGGAACAGTACAGTCCGAACTGCCAAGCCATGTCTTCCATGGACCGGAAACTAGCATCCTGGGACCGGTTTCGGATTCATAATCCTCATCAGCCAGGCTATCTTGAATCCAGTGGCCAAGTGAGCAAGGGACTCACGTCTGAGCATACCCTGCCACACTTAGGGCGAACAAAGCGATACAAAAGGGGATGATGGACGGAGCGTTTTGAGCAAATCAAACACTCACCCCCAGTCAGCCGATCTGGGTTTAATCCATCACCATTCTTTAGCCCACTCAGCCACCCCATTTCAGACATGGCTATATGCAAATCAGTCTGACCCTGTGCCTCATGGGAACAGTACAGCCCGAACTGCCAAGCCATGTCTTCCATGGACCGGAAACAAGCATACTGGGACCGGTTTCGGATTCATAATCCTCATCAGCCAGGCTATCTTGAATCCAGTGGCCAAGTGAGCAAGGGACTCACGTCTGAGCATACCCTGCCACACTTAGTGCGAACAAAGCAATACAAAAGGGGATGATGGACGGAGCGTTTGAGCAAATCAAACACTCACCCCCAGTCAGCCGATCTGGGTTTAATCCATCACCATTCTTTAGCCCACTCAGCCACCCCATTTCAGACATGGCTATATGCAAATCAGTCTGACCCTGTGCCTCATGGGAGCAGTACAGCCCGAACTGCCAAGCCATGTCTTCCATGGACCGGAAACAAGCATCCTGGGACCGGTTTCGGATTCATAATCCTCATCAGCCAGGCTATCTTGAATCCAGTGGCCAAGTGAGCAAGGGACTCACGTCTGAGCATACCCTGCCACACTTAGGGCGAACAAAGCGATACAAAATGGGATGATGGACGGAGCGTTTGAGCAAATCAAACACTCACCCCCAGTCAGCCGATCTGGGTTTAATCCATCACCATTCTTTAGCCCACTCAGCCACCCCATTTCAGACATGGCTATATGCAAATCAGTCTGACCCTGTGCCTCATGGGAACAGTACAGCCCGAACTGCCAAGCCATGTCTTCCATGGACCGGAAACAAGCATCCTGGGACCGGTTTCGGATTCATAATCCTCATCAGCCAGGCTATCTTGAAGCCAGTGGCCAAGTGAGCAAGGGACTCACGTCTGAGCATACCCTGCCACACTTAGGGCGAACAAAGCGATACAAAAGGGGATGATGGACGGAGCGTTTGAGCAAATCAAACACTCACCCCCAGTCAGCCGATCTGGGTTTAATCCATCACCATTCTTTAGTCCACTCAGCCACCCCATTTCAGACATGGCTATATGCAAATCAGTCTGACCCTGTGCCTCATGGGAACAGTACAGTCCGAACTGCCAAGCCATGTCTTCCATGGACCGGAAACAAGCATCCTGGGACCGGTTTCGGATTCATAATCCTCATCAGCCAGGCTATCTTGAATCCAGTGGCCAAGTGAGCAAGGGACTCACGTCTGAGCATACCCTGCCACACTTAGGGCGAACAAAGCGATACAAAAGGGGATGATGGACGGAGCGTTTGAGCAAATCAAACACTCACCCCCAGTCAGCCGATCTGGGTTTAATCCATCACCATTCTTTAGTCCACTCAGCCACCCCATTTCAGACATGGCTATATGCAAATCATTCTGACCCTGTGCCTCATGGGAACAGTACAGTCCGAACTGCCAAGCCATGTCTTCCATGGACCGGAAACAAGCATCCTGGGACCGGTTTCGGATTCATAATCCTCATCAGCCAGGCTATCTTGAATCCAGTGGCCAAGTGAGCAAGGGACTCACGTCTGAGCATACCCTGCCACACTTAGGGCGAGCAAAGCGATACAAAAGGGGATGATGGACGGAGCGTTTTAGCAAATCAAACACTCACGCCCAGTCAGCCGATCTGGGTTTAATCCATCACCATTCTTTAGCCCACTCAGCCACCCCATTTCAGACATGGCTATATGCAAATCAGTCTGACCCTGTGCCTCATGGGAACAGTACAGCCCGAACTTCCAAGCCATGTCTTCCATGGACCGGAAACAAGCATCCTGGGACCGGTTTCGGATTCATAATCCTCATCAGCCAGGCTATCTTGAATCCAGTGGCCAAGTGAGCAAGGGACTCACGCCTGAGCATACCCTGCCACACTTAGGGCGAACAAAGCGATACAAAAGGGGATGATGGATGGAGCGTTTGAGCAAATCAAACACTCACCCCCAGTCAGCCGATCTGGGTTTAATCCATCACCATTCTTTAGCCCACTCAGCCACCCCATTTCAGACATGGCTATATGCAAATCAGTCTGACCCTGTGCCTCATGGGAACAGTACAGCACGAAATGCCAAGCCATGTCTTCCATGGACCGGAAACAAGCATCCTGGGACCGGTTTCGGATTCATAATCCTCATCAGCCAGGCTATCTTGAATCCAGTGGCCAAGTGAGCAAGGGACTCACGTCTGAGCATACCCTGCCACACTTAGGGCGAACAAAGCGATACAAAAGGGGATGATGGACGGAGCGTTTGAGCAAATCAAACACTCACCCCCAGTCAGCCGATCTGGGTTTAATCCATCACCATTCTTTAGCCCACTCAGCCACCCCATTTCAGACATGGCTATATGCAAATCAGTCTGACCCTGTGCCTCATGGGAACAGTACAGCCCGAACTGCCAAGCCATGTCTTCCATGGACCGGAAACAAGCATCCTGGGACCGGTTTCGGATTCATAATCCTCATCAGCCAGGCTATCTTGAATCCAGTGGCCAAGTGAGCAAGGGACTCACGTCTGAGCATACCCTGCCACACTTAGGGCGAACAAAGCGATACAAAAGGGGATGATGGAAGGAGCGTTTGAGCAAATCAAACACTCACCCCCAGTCAGCCGATCTGGGTTTAATCCATCACCATTCTTTAGCCCACTCAGCCACCCCATTTCAGACATGGCTATATGCAAATCAGTCTGACCCTGTGCCTCATGGGAACAGTACAGCACGAACTGCCAAGCCATGTCTTCCATGGACCAGAAACAAGCATCCTGGGACTGGTTTCGGATTCATAATCCTCATCAGCCAGGCTATCTTGAATCCAGTGGCCAAGTGAGCAAGGGATTCACGTCTGAGCATACCCTGCCACACTTAGGGCGAACAAAGCGATACAAAAGGGGATGATGGACGGAGCGTTTGAGCAAATCAAACACTCACCCCCAGTCAGCCGATCTGGGTTTAATCCATCACCATTCTTTAGCCCACTCAGCCACCCCATTTCAGACATGGCTATATGCAAATCAGTCTGACCCTGTGCCTCATGGGAACAGTACAGCCCGAACTGCCAAGCCATGTCTTCCATGGACCGGAAACAAGCATCCTGGGACCGGTTTCGGATTCATAATCCTCATCAGCCAGGCTATCTTGAATCCAGTGGACAAGTGAGCAAGGAACTCACGTCTGAGCATACCCTGCCACACTTAGGGCGAACAAAGCGATACAAAAGGGGATGATGGACGGAGCGTTTGAGCAAATCAAACACTCACCCCCAGTCAGCCGATCTGGGTTTAATCCATCACCATTCTTTAGCCCACTCAGCCACCCCATTTCAGACATGGCTATATGCAAATCAGTCTGACCCTGTGCCTCATGGGAACAGTACAGCCCGAACTGCCAAGCCATGTCTTCCATGGACCGGAAAAAAGCATCCTAGGACCGGTTTCGGATTCATAATCCTCATCAGCCAGGCTATCTTGAATCCAGTGGCCAAGTGAGCAAGGGACTCAGGTCTGAGCATACCCTGCCACACTTAGGGCGAACAAAGCGATACAAAAGGTGATGATGGACGGAGCGTTTGAGCAAATCAAACACTCACCCCCAGTCAGCCGATTTGGGTTTAATCCATCACCATTCTTTAGCCCACTCAGCCACCCAATTTCAGACATGGCTATATGCAAATCAGTCTGACCCTGTGCCTCATGGGAACGGTACAGCCCGAACTGCCAAGCCATGTCTTCCATGGACTGGACACAAGCATCCTGGGACCGGTTTCGGATTCATGATCCTCATCAGCCAGGCTATCTTGAATCCAGTGGCCAAGTGAGCAAGGGACTCACGTCTGAGCATACCCTGCCACACTTAGGGTGAACAAAGCGATACAAAAGGGGATGATGGACGGAGCGTTTGAGCAAATCAAACACTCACCCCCAGTCAGCCGATCTGGGTTTAATCCATCACCATTCTTTAGCCCACTCAGCCACCCCATTTCAGACATGACTATATGCAAATCAGTCTGACCCTGTGCCTCATGGGAACAGTACAGCCCGAACTGCCAAGCCATGTCTTCCATGGACCGGAAACAAGCATCCTGGGACCGGTTTCGGATTCATAATCCTCATCAGCCAGGCTATCTTGAATCCAGTGGCCAAGTGAGCAAGGGACTCACGTCTGAGCATACCCTGCCATACTTAGGGCGAACAAAGCGATACAAAAGGGGATGATGGATGGAGCGTTTGAGGAAATCAAACACTCACCCCCAGTCAGCCGATCTGGGTTTAATCCATCACCATTCTTTAGCCCACTCAGCCACCCCATTTCAGACATGGCTATATGCAAATCAGTCTGACCCTGTGCCTCATGGGAACAGTACAGCACGAACTGCCAAGCCATGTCTTCCATGGACCGGAAACAAGCATCCTGGGACCGGTTTCGGATTCATAATCCTCATCAGCCAGCCTATCTTGAATCCAGTGGCCAAGTGAGCAAGGGACTCACGTCTGAGCATACCCTGCCACACTTAGGGCGAACAAAGCGATACAAAAGGGGATGATGGACGGAGCGTTTGAGCAAATCAAACACTCACCCCCAGTCAGCCGATCTGGGTTTAATCCATCACCATTCTTTAGCCCACTCAGCCACCCCATTTCAGACATGGCTATATGCAAATCAGTCTGACCCTGTGCCTCATGGGAACAGTACAGCACGAACTGCCAAGCCATGTCTTCCATGGACCGGAAACAAGCATCCTGGGACCGGTTTCGGATTCATAATCCTCATCAGCCAGCCTATCTTGAATCCAGTGGCCAAGTGAGCAAGGGACTCACGTCTGAGCATACCCTGCCACACTTAGGGCGAACAAAGCGATACAAAAGGGGATGATGGACGGAGCGTTTGAGCAAATCAAACACTCACCCCCAGTCAGCCGATCTGGGTTTAATCCATCACCATTCTTTAGCCCACTCAGCCACCCCATTTCAGACATGGCTATATGCAAATCAGTCTGACCCTGTGCCTCATGGGAGCAGTACAGCCCGAACTGCCAAGCCAAGTCTTCCATGGACCGGAAACAAGCATCCTGGGACCGGTTTCGGATTCATAATCCTCATCAGCCAGGCTATCTTGAATCCAGTGGCCAAGTGAGCAAGGGACTCACGTCTGAGCATACCCTGCCACACTTAGGGCGAACAAAGCGATACAAAAGGGGATGATGGACGGAGCGTTTGAGCAAATCAAACACTCACCCCCAGTCAGCCGATCTGGGTTTAATCCATCACCATTCTTTAGCCCACTCAGCCACCCCATTTCAGACATGGCTATATGCAAATCAGTCTGACCCTGTGCCTCATGGGAACAGTACAGCCCGAACTGCCAAGCCATGTCTTCCATGGACCGGAAACAAGCATCCTGGGACCGGTTTCGGATTCATAATCCTCATCAGCCAGGCTATCTTGAATCCAGTGGCCAAGTGAGCAAGGGACTCACGTCTGAGCATACCCTGCCACACTTAGTGCGAACAAAGCAATACAAAAGGGGATGATGGACGGAGCGTTTGAGCAAATCAAACACTCACCCCCAGTCAGCCGATCTGGGTTTAATCCATCACCATTCTTTAGCCCACTCAGCCACCCCATTTCAGACATGGCTATATGCAAATCAGTCTGACCCTGTGCCTCATGGGAACAGTACAGCCCGAACTGCCAAGCCATGTCTTCCATGGACCGGAAACAAGCATCCTGGGACCGGTTTCGGATTCATAATCCTCATCAGCCAGGCTATCTTGAATCCAGTGGCCAAGTGAGCAAGGGACTCACGTCTGAGCATACCCTGCCACACTTAGGGCGAACAAAGCGATACAAAAGGGGATGATGGACGGAGCGTTTGAGCAAATCAAACACTCACCCCCAGTCAGCCGATCTGGGTTTAATCCATCACCATTCTTTAGTCCACTCAGCCACCCCATTTCAGACATGGCTATATGCAAATCAGTCTGACCCTGTGCCTCATGGGAACAGTACAGTCCGAACTGCCAAGCCATGTCTTCCATGGACCGGAAACAAGCATCCTGGGACCGGTTTCGGATTCATAATCCTCATCAGCCAGGCTATCTTGAATCCAGTGGCCAAGTGAGCAAGGGACTCACGTCTGAGCATACCCTGCCACACTTAGGGCGAACAAAGCGATACAAAAGGGGATGATGGACGGAGCGTTTGAGCAAATCAAACACTCACCCCCAGTCAGCCGATCTGGGTTTAATCCATCACCATTCTTTAGTCCACTCAGCCACCCCATTTCAGACATGGCTATATGCAAATCATTCTGACCCTGTGCCTCATGGGAACAGTACAGTCCGAACTGCCAAGCCATGTCTTCCATGGACTGGAAACAAGCATCCTGGGACCGGTTTCGGATTCATAATCCTCATCAGCCAGGCTATCTTGAATCCAGTGGCCAAGTGAGCAAGGGACTCACGCCTGAGCATACCCTGCCACACTTAGGGCGAACAAAGCGATACAAAAGGGGATGATGGATGGAGCGTTTGAGCAAATCAAACACTCACCCCCAGTCAGCCGATCTGGGTTTAATCCATCACCATTCTTTAGCCCACTCAGCCACCCCATTTCAGACATGGCTATATGCAAATCAGTCTGACCCTGTGCCTCATGGGAACAGTACAGCACGAAATGCCAAGCCATGTCTTCCATGGACCGGAAACAAGCATCCTGGGACCGGTTTCGGATTCATAATCCTCATCAGCCAGGCTATCTTGAATCCAGTGGCCAAGTGAGCAAGGGACTCACGTCTGAGCATACCCTGCCACACTTAGGGCGAACAAAGCGATACAAAAGGGGATGATGGACGGAGCGTTTGAGCAAATCAAACACTCACCCCCAGTCAGCCGATCTGGGTTTAATCCATCACCATTCTTTAGCCCACTCAGCCACCCCATTTCAGACATGGCTATATGCAAATCAGTCTGACCCTGTGCCTCATGGGAACAGTACAGCCCGAACTGCCAAGCCATGTCTTCCATGGACCGGAAACAAGCATCCTGGGACCGGTTTCGGATTCATAATCCTCATCAGCCAGGCTATCTTGAATCCAGTGGCCAAGTGAGCAAGGGACTCACGTCTGAGCATACCCTGCCACACTTAGGGCGAACAAAGCGATACAAAAGGGGATGATGGAAGGAGCGTTTGAGCAAATCAAACACTCACCCCCAGTCAGCCGATCTGGGTTTAATCCATCACTATTCTTTAGCCCACTCAGCCACCCCATTTCAGACATGGCTATATGCAAATCAGTCTGACCCTGTGCCTCATGGGAACAGTACAGCACGAACTGCCAAGCCATGTCTTCCATGGACCAGAAACAAGCATCCTGGGACCGGTTTCGGATTCATAATCCTCATCAGCCAGGCTATCTTGAATCCAGTGGCCAAGTGAGCAAGGGATTCACGTCTGAGCATACCCTGCCACAATTAGGGCGAACAAAGCGATACAAAAGGGGATGATGGACGGAGCGTTTGAGCAAATCAAACACTCACCCCCAGTCAGCCGATCTGGGTTTAATCCATCACCATTCTTTAGCCCACTCAGCCACCCCATTTCAGACATGGCTATATGCAAATCAGTCTGACCCTGTGCCTCATGGGAACAGTACAGCCCGAACTGCCAAGCCATGTCTTCCATGGACCGGAAACAAGCATCCTGGGACCGGTTTCGGATTCATAATCCTCATCAGCCAGGCTATCTTGAATCCAGTGGACAAGTGAGCAAGGAACTCACGTCTGAGCATACCCTGCCACACTTAGGGCGAACAAAGCGATACAAAAGGGGATGATGGACGGAGCGTTTGAGCAAATCAAACACTCACCCCCAGTCAGCCGATCTGGGTTTAATCCATCACCATTCTTTAGCCCACTCAGCCACCCCATTTCAGACATGGCTATATGCAAATCAGTCTGACCCTGTGCCTCATGGGAACAGTACAGCCCGAACTGCCAAGCCATGTCTTCCATGGACCGGAAAAAAGCATCCTAGGACCGGTTTCGGATTCATAATCCTCATCAGCCAGGCTATCTTGAATCCAGTGGCCAAGTGAGCAAGGGACTCACGTCTGAGCATACCCTGCCACACTTAGGGCGAACAAAGCGATACAAAAGGTGATGATGGACGGAGCGTTTGAGCAAATCAAACACTCACCCCCAGTCAGCCGATTTGGGTTTAATCCATCACCATTCTTTAGCCCACTCAGCCACCCAATTTCAGACATGGCTATATGCAAATCAGTCTGACCCTGTGCCTCATGGGAACGGTACAGCCCGAACTGCCAAGCCATGTCTTCCATGGACTGGACACAAGCATCCTGGGACCGGTTTCGGATTCATACTCCTCATCAGCCAGGCTATCTTGAATCCAGTGGCCAAGTGAGCAAGGGACTCACGTCTGAGCATACCCTGCCACACTTAGGGTGAACAAAGCGATACAAAAGGGGATGATGGACGGAGCGTTTGAGCAAATCAAACACTCACCCCCAGTCAGCCCATCTGGGTTTAATCCATCACCATTCTTTAGCCCACTCAGCCACCCCATTTCAGACATGACTATATGCAAATCAGTCTGACCCCGTGCCTCATGGGAACAGTACAGCCCGAACTGCCAAGCCATGTCTTCCATGGACCGGAAACAAGCATCCTGGGACCGGTTTCGGATTCATAATCCTCATCAGCCAGGCTATCTTGAATCCAGTGGCCAAGTGAGCAAGGGACTCACGTCTGAGCATACCCTGCCATACTTAGGGCGAACAAAGCGATACAAAAGGGGATGATGGATGGAGCGTTTGAGGAAATCAAACACTCACCCCCAGTCAGCCGATCTGGGTTTAATCCATCACCATTCTTTAGCCCACTCAGCCACCCCATTTCAGACATGGCTATATGCAAATCAGTCTGACCCTGTGCCTCATGGGAACAGTACAGCACGGACTGCCAAGCCATGTCTTCCATGGACCGGAAACAAGCATCCTGGGACCGGTTTCGGATTCATAATCCTCATCAGCCAGCCTATCTTGAATCCAGTGGCCAAGTGAGCAAGGGACTCACGTCTGAGCATACCCTGCCACACTTAGGGCGAACAAAGCGATACAAAAGGGGATGATGGACGGAGCGTTTGAGCAAATCAAACACTCACCCCCAGTCAGCCGATCTGGGTTTAATCCATCACCATTCTTTAGCCCACTCAGCCACCCCATTTCAGACATGGCTATATGCAAATCAGTCTGACCCTGTGCCTCATGGGAACAGTACAGCACGAACTGCCAAGCCATGTCTTCCATGGACCGGAAACAAGCATCCTGGGACCGGTTTCGGATTCATAATCCTCATCAGCCAGCCTATCTTGAATCCAGTGGCCAAGTGAGCAAGGGACTCACGTCTGAGCATACCCTGCCACACTTAGGGCGAACAAAGCGATACAAAAGGGGATGATGGACGGAGCCTTTGAGCAAATCAAACACTCACCCCCAGTCAGCCGATCTGGGTTTAATGCATCAGCATTCTTTAGCCCACTCAGCCACCCCATTTCAGACATGGCTATATGCAAATCAGTCTGACCCTGTGCCTCATGGGAACAGTACAGCACGAACTGCCAAGCCATGTCTTCCATGGACCGGAACCAAGTATCCTGGGACCGGTTTCGGATTCATAATCCTGATCAGCCAGGCTATCTTGAATCCAGTGGCCAAGTGAGCAAGGGACTCACGTCTGAGCATACCCTGCCACACTTAGGGTGAACAAAGCGATACAAAAGGGGATGATGGACGGAGCGTTTGAGCAAATCAAACACTCACCCCCAATCAGCCGATCTTGGTTTAATCCATCACCATTCTTTAGCCCACTCAGCCACCCCATTTCAGACATGGCTATATGCAAATCAGTCTGACCCTGTGCCTCATGGGAACAGTACAGCCCGAACTGCCAAGCCATGTCTTCCATGGACCGGAAACAAGCATCCTGGGACCGGTTTCGGATTCATAATCCTCATCAGCCAGGCTATCTTGAATCCAGTGGCCAAGTGAGCAAGGGACTCACGTCTGAGCATACCCTGCCACACTTAGGGCGAACAAAGCGATACAAAAGGGGATGATGGACGGAGCGTTTGAGCAAACCAAACACTCACCCCCAGTCAGCCGATTTGGGTTTAATCCATCACCATTCTTTAGCCCACTCAGCCACCCAATTTCAGACATGGCTATATGCAAATCAGTCTGACCCTGTGCCTCATGGGAACAGTACAGCCCGAACTGCCAAGCCATGTCTTCCATGGACCGGAAACAAGCATCCTGGGACCGGTTTCGGATTCATAATCCTCATCAGCCAGGCTATCTTGAATCCAGTGGCCAAGTGAGCAAGGGACTCACGTCTGAGCATACCCTGCCACACTTAGGGCGAACAAAGCGATACAAAAGGGGATGATGGAAGGAGCGTTTGAGCAAATCAAACACTCACCCCCAGTCAGCCGATCTGGGTTTAATCCATCACCATTCTTTAGCCCACTCAGCCACCCCATTTCAGACATGGCTATATGCAAATCAGTCTGACCCTGTGCCTCATGGGAACAGTACAGCACGAACTGCCAAGCCATGTCTTCCATGGACCAGAAACAAGCATCCTGGGACCGGTTTCGGATTCATAATCCTCATCAGCCAGGCTATCTTGAATCCAGTGGCCAAGTGAGCAAGGGACTCACGTCTGAGCATACCCTGCCACACTTAGGGCGAACAAAGCGATACAAAAGGGGATGATGGACGGAGCGTTTGAGCAAATCAAACACTCACCCCCAGTCAGCCGATCTGGGTTTAATCCATCACCATTCTTTAGCCCACTCAGCCACCCCATTTCAGACATGGCTATATGCAAATCAGTCTGACCCTGTGCCTCATGGGAACAGTACAGCCCGAACTGCCAAGCCATGTCTTCCATGGACCGGAAAAAAGCATCCTAGGACCGGTTTCGGATTCATAATCCTCATCAGCCAGGCTATCTTGAATCCAGTGGCCAAGTGAGCAAGGGACTCACGTCTGAGCATACCCTGCCACACTTAGGGCGAACAAAGCGATACAAAAGGTGATGATGGACGGAGCGTTTGAGCAAATCAAACACTCACCCCCAGTCAGCCGATTTGGGTTTAATCCATCACCATTCTTTAGCCCACTCAGCCACCCAATTTCAGACATGGCTATATGCAAATCAGTCTGACCCTGTGCCTCATGGGAACGGTACAGCCCGAACTGCCAAGCCATGTCTTCCATGGACTGGACACAAGCATCCTGGGACCGGTTTCGGATTCATAATCCTCATCAGCCAGGCTATCTTGAATCCAGTGGCCAAGTGAGCAAGGGACTCACGTCTGAGCATACCCTGCCACACTTAGGGTGAACAAAGCAATACAAAAGGGGATGATGGACGGAGCGTTTGAGCAAATCAAACACTCACCCCCAGTCAGCCGATCTGGGTTTAATCCATCACCATTCTTTAGCCCACTCAGCCACCCCATTTCAGACATGACTATATGCAAATCAGTCTGACCCTGTGCCTCATGGGAACAGTACAGTCCGAACTGCCAAGCCATGTCTTCCATGGACCGGAAACAAGCATCCTGGGACCGGTTTCGGATTCATAATCCTCATCAGCCAGGCTATCTTGAATCCAGTGGCCAAGTGAGCAAGGGACTCACGTCTGAGCATACCCTGCCACACTTAGGGCGAACAAAGCGATACAAAAGGGGATGATGGACGGAGCGTTTGAGCAAATCAAACACTCACCCCCAGTCAGCCGATCTGGGTTTAATCCATCACCATTCTTTAGTCCACTCAGCCACCCCATTTCAGACATGGCTATATGCAAATCATTCTGACCCTGTGCCTCATGGGAACAGTACAGTCCGAACTGCCAAGCCATGTCTTCCATGGACCGGAAACAAGCATCCTGGGACCGGTTTCGGATTCATAATCCTCATCAGCCAGGCTATCTTGAATCCAGTGGCCAAGTGAGCAAGGGACTCACGTCTGAGCATACCCTGCCACACTTAGGGCGAGCAAAGCGATACAAAAGGGGATGATGGACGGAGCGTTTTAGCAAATCAAACACTCACGCCCAGTCAGCCGATCTGGGTTTAATCCATCACCATTCTTTAGCCCACTCAGCCACCCCATTTCAGACATGGCTATATGCAAATCAGTCTGACCCTGTGCCTCATGGGAACAGTACAGCCCGAACTGCCAAGCCATGTCTTCCATGGACCGGAAACAAGCATCCTGGGACCGGTTTCGGATTCATAATCCTCATCAGCCAGGCTATCTTGAATCCAGTGGCCAAGTGAGCAAGGGACTCACGCCTGAGCATACCCTGCCACACTTAGGGCGAACAAAGCGATACAAAAGGGGATGATGGATGGAGCGTTTGAGCAAATCAAACACTCACCCCCAATCAGCCGATCTGGGTTTAATCCATCACCATTCTTTAGCCCACTCAGCCACCCCATTTCAGACATGGCTATATGCAAATCAGTCTGACCCTGTGCCTCATGGGAACAGTACAGCACGAAATGCCAAGCCATGTCTTCCATGGACCGGAAACAAGCATCCTGGGACCGGTTTCGGATTCATAATCCTCATCAGCCAGGCTATCTTGAATCCAGTGGCCAAGTGAGCAAGGGACTCACGTCTGAGCATACCCTGCCACACTTAGGGCGAACAAAGCGATACAAAAGGGGATGATGGACCGAGCGTTTGAGCAAATCAAACACTCACCCCAAGTCAGCCGATCTGGGTTTAATCCATCACCATTCTTTAGCCCACTCAGCCACCCCATTTCAGACATGGCTATATGCAAATCAGTCTGACCCTGTGCCTCATGGGAACAGTACAGCACGAACTGCCAAGCCATGTCTTCCATGGACCAGAAACAAGCATCCTGGGACCGGTTTCGGATTCATAATCCTCATCAGCCAGGCTATCTTGAATCCAGTGGCCAAGTGAGCAAGGGACTCACGTCTGAGCATACCCTGCCACACTTAGGGCGAACAAAGCGATACAAAAGGGGATGATGGACGGAGCGTTTGAGCAAATCAAACACTCACCCCCAGTCAGCCGATCTGGGTTTAATCCATCACCATTCTTTAGCCCACTCAGCCACCCCATTTCAGACATGGCTATATGCAAATCAGTCTGACCCTGTGCCTCATGGGAACAGTACAGCCCGAACTGCCAAGCCATGTCTTCCATGGACCGGAAAAAAGCATCCTAGGACCGGTTTCGGATTCATAATCCTCATCAGCCAGGCTATCTTGAATCCAGTGGCCAAGTGAGCAAGGGACTCACGTCTGAGCATACCCTGCCACACTTAGGGCGAACAAAGCGATACAAAAGGTGATGATGGACGGAGCGTTTGAGCAAATCAAACACTCACCCCCAGTCAGCCGATTTGGGTTTAATCCATCACCATTCTTTAGCCCACTCAGCCACCCAATTTCAGACATGGCTATATGCAAATCAGTCTGACCCTGTGCCTCATGGGAACGGTACAGCCCGAACTGCCAAGCCATGTCTTCCATGGACTGGACACAAGCATCCTGGGACCGGTTTCGGATTCATAATCCTCATCAGCCAGGCTATCTTGAATCCAGTGGCCAAGTGAGCAAGGGACTCACGTCTGAGCATACCCTGCCACACTTAGGGTGAACAAAGCAATACAAAAGGGGATGATGGACGGAGCGTTTGAGCAAATCAAACACTCACCCCCAGTCAGCCGATCTGGGTTTAATCCATCACCATTCTTTAGCCCACTCAGCCACCCCATTTCAGACATGACTATATGCAAATCAGTCTGACCCTGTGCCTCATGGGAACAGTACAGTCCGAACTGCCAAGCCATGTCTTCCATGGACCGGAAACAAGCATCCTGGGACCGGTTTCGGATTCATAATCCTCATCAGCCAGGCTATCTTGAATCCAGTGGCCAAGTGAGCAAGGGACTCACGTCTGAGCATACCCTGCCACACTTAGGGCGAACAAAGCGATACAAAAGGGGATGATGGACGGAGCGTTTGAGCAAATCAAACACTCACCCCCAGTCAGCCGATCTGGGTTTAATCCATCACCATTCTTTAGTCCACTCAGCCACCCCATTTCAGACATGGCTATATGCAAATCATTCTGACCCTGTGCCTCATGGGAACAGTACAGTCCGAACTGCCAAGCCATGTCTTCCATGGACCGGAAACAAGCATCCTGGGACCGGTTTCGGATTCATAATCCTCATCAGCCAGGCTATCTTGAATCCAGTGGCCAAGTGAGCAAGGGACTCACGTCTGAGCATACCCTGCCACACTTAGGGCGAGCAAAGCGATACAAAAGGGGATGATGGACGGAGCGTTTTAGCAAATCAAACACTCACGCCCAGTCAGCCGATCTGGGTTTAATCCATCACCATTCTTTAGCCCACTCAGCCACCCCATTTCAGACATGGCTATATGCAAATCAGTCTGACCCTGTGCCTCATGGGAACAGTACAGCCCGAACTGCCAAGCCATGTCTTCCATGGACCGGAAACAAGCATCCTGGGACCGGTTTCGGATTCATAATCCTCATCAGCCAGGCTATCTTGAATCCAGTGGCCAAGTGAGCAAGGGACTCACGCCTGAGCATACCCTGCCACACTTAGGGCGAACAAAGCGATACAAAAGGGGATGATGGATGGAGCGTTTGAGCAAATCAAACACTCACCCCCAATCAGCCGATCTGGGTTTAATCCATCACCATTCTTTAGCCCACTCAGCCACCCCATTTCAGACATGGCTATATGCAAATCAGTCTGACCCTGTGCCTCATGGGAACAGTACAGCACGAAATGCCAAGCCATGTCTTCCATGGACCGGAAACAAGCATCCTGGGACCGGTTTCGGATTCATAATCCTCATCAGCCAGGCTATCTTGAATCCAGTGGCCAAGTGAGCAAGGGACTCACGTCTGAGCATACCCTGCCACACTTAGGGCGAACAAAGCGATACAAAAGGGGATGATGGACCGAGCGTTTGAGCAAATCAAACACTCACCCCAAGTCAGCCGATCTGGGTTTAATCCATCACCATTCTTTAGCCCACTCAGCCACCCCATTTCAGACATGGCTATATGCAAATCAGTCTGACCCTGTGCCTCATGGGAACAGTACAGTCCGAACTGCCAAGCCATGTCTTCCATGGACCGGAAACAAGCATCCTGGGACCGGTTTCGGATTCATAATCCTCATCAGCCAGGCTATCTTGAATCCAGTGGCCAAGTGAGCAAGGGACTCACGTCTGAGCATACCCTGCCACATTTAGGGCGAACAAAGCGATACAAAAGGGGATGATGGACGGAGCGTTTGAGCAAATCAAACACTCACCCCCAGTCAGCCGATCTGGGTTTAATCCATCACCATTCTTTAGCCCACTCAGCCACCCCATTTCAGACATGGCTATATGCAAATCAGTCTGACCCTGTGCCTCATGGGAACAGTACAGTCCGAACTGCCAAGCCATGTCTTCCATGGACCGGAAACAAGCATCCTGGGACCGGTTTCGGATTCATAATCCTCATCAGCCAGGCTATCTTGAATCCAGTGGCCAAGTGAGCAAGGGACTCACGTCTGAGCATACTCTGCCACACTAAGGGCGAACAAAGCGATACAAAAGGGGATGATGGACGGAGCGTTTAAGCAAATCAAACACTCACCCCCAGTCAGCCGATCTGGGTTTAATCCATCACCATTCTTTAGCCCACTCAGCCACCCCATTTCAGACATGGCTAAGATTCATGTACATATACAAACATGCTTTCAGCAATGCAACATTATTTAAAAGAAAGTAGAGGTGGGCGAGGCACTAAACGCTTGACCCTGAAGCCTGACCCTAGCTCAGCCCAAGATCCTAAGGAACTTCGAGCCCAAAACTAGACGAGCGTTCATGTGGCTTCTGCGTGCCTCCCTCTACCTACATTTGGCATTACGGACAGCCAGTTGACTTTAGAATTGTGAAAACAGGTTCGAGTCTCGGTGTCGGCTCAACATCCTGTAATTCTGGGCAACTCACTCAACCTCCCCAGGCCTATAAACAATGCATGTGACGCTGTGTAATGTAACTGGCACTCCCGTATAGGGCTCCACTACCTTGGGATCGAGGACACCATATATTTGTAGAACTGCAGAAAATGCACTGAAAGGTAAAAATAAAGCCTTAACATAAGGGAAGACTAATAGATAACCCCTGACTGGCTGATTTGTACAAAGGATAAATCATGTCTTCCCTGCTTAAAGTGTGTGATCATGGGCAAATATTTCATTTCACCAATTTTTTTTTTTTATTGTCTAGCATGAAAGCACTTCCAAAGAGGTGAGTTCGAACTGCCAGTTATACAAAACAATCAATTTTAATAAGTACTTCTTAGTGCAGTGCTATAATGCGCTGTATTAATGTCAACGTTTCTACATGTGAAAGGAATATGCTTTTTAAAAAAAATTGATGAGACTTATTTTACGGGATGTTTGTTGTACGATTTAAATAACAAATATTTTCAGGGCTCGGCTTGTGCATGTTCTCTAAGATCCGAGCCAGACCCCAGACTGGGCTCTCCTTGTTCCTTTTTAAGCTCGCCCACCTCTAAATGAAATGCCAGACTTGATGATGTAACGGAACTTAATAAAAACAAGGTATATACTAACTTCGGGAAACTGAAAGAGTTTATCATTAAAACAGTCAGAAATTGGTGTGCTTTTGGTTGGAGTCCAAGAAAAAAAATCTCAGTGATGAAATAAACAAAAAACGTTTTAATTAAATACAACAGTAGAGCCCCAAAACATACGAGAGCGCTGGCAGCTCTGGGCAGAAGACCTGCCGCTACAACACAAACTGATGAACGGAATTACACCATATTTGGCAAAAAGGTAGCCCTTGGTTCGGAAAGAGACCTTTTTGTTAAATGGTGTAAATCCGTTCAGTAGTTTCTAAGATATTAAAAAAATAAAAAGTTTTGATATCTGGGCGGAGCCTAACCTTCCCAGCACGAGCTTGGCTCTAATTGGCTGCCAACAGTTCAAACTAGGAAGAGTTGGCAGCCATCTTGTGCTCGGACGGAGGGAGAAAGAAAAGGTGACGAAAAAGATAAAAAATACAAGAAAAGGGGGCAGGGTAGAAACACTCTGACCCCCCAGGCCTGCTCATAGGGTCCCGTAGGGACCGCAAGGCCCAAAAAAAGCATATTTTTATTTTTGGGCAGGATCGTGCCAGTGCGTAAATCCGCCCAAAAATTTTAAAAAATGAAGCACTGTCTCCCGCGCTTCGTTTTCAAAGCCCCCAGGTGGACCAAGTCTCAGGGGTATTTATTTATGTAGCGGGGGCCCGCTAGAGCCCCCGCAGCCCTGGGTCCTCCCACAGACCCTCCACCCCCGGGGCTTCCTTTTAAATGTGTGAAGGGGCCTCCAAAGCCCCCTCAAGCCCTGGGGCCTTCCTTTTTAATGTGTGGGGGGCAAGCCCTGGGGACTGCCCCCAGGGACTTTTCTAAAATTCTAAAAAAAATCATGGGGGCACATGGCCCCCCCAGCCCAGGGTACAGCCAGCCCCAGGGGCTTGTATTTTTTTAAAGACTTTAACCTGTGTGGGGGGCTTGAGCCCCCACACACGCCCCAGGGACCGCCACCTCCCCAGGGCACTAAAAATGTTGGTTGGGGGTCAGTTTCGGACCCCCGAACCTCGGGGACCACCACTTCTCAGGGGATATTTTCACGAAGGGAGGGGGGTGGCCTGGAGCCCTTGATGGCCCTGGGGACCGCCACACCCCATGGCCCGCTCCTGCAGTATCCTGGGGTGCCCAATCCCGGGTCACTGCTATTTGCTATAGCAGGGCAGGCACTGCACTGTCATAGCAAACTTGCTTTGGACTTTGGAAGCGAGAGCAGGTTTCCTGCTCTCGCTTCCAAAATCCAAAGCAGATTGCTTTTCCACACGGGGAGCTGCATGTCAGCAGCTCCCTGTGTGGAAAAGCAATGCCGGCTCCTGCAGGAGGCGGGGAGCGGGCGGGACTGTGGGGGAATTGGGGTCCTCAACAGAAAGGCCAGGGACTGGGGGATGGGGTCCCCGGGGCCATGAGTGGCCTGGGAGGGGGGCCACGCGGCCCCCTCCCCTAAAAATACAAAAAAATAAGAAGTAAATATAATCCCGGGGGATGCGGTCCCTGGGGCCATAATTGGCCTGAGGAGGGGGGAAACATGGCTCCACTCCCCCAAAAAAAAGGATGGCCAAGCCACGAGGGATGGGGTCCCCGGGGCCAATAGTGGCCCAGGGAAGGGGAGCCACATGGCCTCCCTTCCCTATATTTAAAAAATAAAGAAAATAAGAAGGCCGGCCCTGGGACCAAAATAGGCCCCACTCCAAATACATATGAAAAAAAGAATGTTGGCCATGCCCAGGGGGATGGGGTCAATGGGGCCCCTGGGGCCGGAAATGGCCACGGGTAGGGGGACACGCGGCCCCCTTCCGTTTAAAACAAATACATTATTAAATAGGGGTCAGGCCCTGGAGCATGGGGTCCCCAGGGCCCAAAAAGTAGGAAAGGAAGAGGGGCCACACAGCCCGCTTCTAAAAAAAAGGGAGGGTCCCTTGGGGCCAACTAGCCCACCAGGTACTTCCAGTAAGCACCACAGGGCTGCGTTGCAGGGAGGTGGTCCGAGGCCACTCTCCTTTTTACATCACTCTGCAACGCAGCTCTGTGGCGCTTACTGGAGGTACCTGATGGGCTAGTTGGACCCCTGGGACCCTCAGGGTTCAAGGGGACTTAATCCCCCAACGTAAAATGCGCCATGGGGTGCGTTTGCACATATGTCACATCAGGCCCCGTCCCCTCCCTGCACCACTGTGCAAACGCACCCTGTGGCTCATTTTAAGTTGCGGGACACATGCACTGCTGCAATCCTCTGAGGACTACCTATGGAGTCCAGTAATCTCCCTGGTACTACCTATGCAGTCCTCCAATCACCCAGCCAGTCCTACACCCTTATTCAATCACACAGCCAAAACCCAAACACTTATAAATTCACCATGCACTCTTCTCACAGTACTCTAATCATCTAGGCACTACCTATGTAGTCATGCAATCATCCAGTCACTAACTCATGCACTGCTACAATCCCTGTGTACTTCCCAAGCAGTCCTCTAACTTCCTCACACTTCTCATTCGCTCCTTAAATTCCCCTGGTAGTACCAATGCAGTCCGGCAATCACCCTGCCGCTCCCTGTGCATGCCTCCAGTCACTCAGCCACTACTATGTACTAATCCAAACACTAGTAGCTATGTACTCATGCAATGATCCAGGCACTAACTGATCACTGCTACAATCCCCTATGTACTACCCATACAGTCTTCTAACCACTTACATACTTCTTATTTCCCCCTTCAATTCCCCAGGTAGTACCCATGCAGTCCCGCAACTGTCACTCCCGTGCACTCCTCCAGTCACCCAGCCACTACCATGCACTAATCCAAACCACTATAACACCTATAGTGGTCAAAGACTGACATGGGGATTGCTGGAGGGTTTAGGTAGTCTTCAGGGGATTGTAGCACTACATCTGTTAGTGCCTGGGTAATTCCAGAAGTACATGGTTAGTGACTGGATGACTAGAGTACTGCAAAGAGAGTACATGGTGAATTTATAAGTGTTAGGGTATTCGAGCAGTGATTGGATAAGTTCACCGTGCTGACAAGGTGATTGGAAGATTGCTCACGGAGTGATAGGGGAAATGCTGGAGTACATAGGTAGTCTTCAGGGGATTGTAGCAATACATCTGTTAGTGCCTGGGTCATTCCAGAAGTACATGGTTAGTGACTGGATGACTAGAGTACTGCAAAGAGAGTACATGGTGAATTTATAAGTGTTAGGGTATTCGAGCAGTGATTGGATAAGTTCACCGTGCTGACAAGGTGATTGGAAGAGTGCTCACGGAGTGATAGGGGAAATGCTGGAGTACATAGGTACTGCTCTGGCGTTTGTAGCAGTGAATGTATAGGTGCCTGGGACATTACATGAGTACATGTGGACTTACAAATTCCCCATGCACTCTCCTTGCAGCACTGTAATCATCCAGTTACTACCCATGTACTCATGCAATGGCCCAGGCACTAACTCATGCAGTGCTACAATCCCAAGAACACTACCCATGCAGTCCAGCAATCCCCTTCACTCCCTGTGCACTCTTCATGCAATGGCCTAGGCACTAATACATTCATTGCTACAATCCCCAGAGCAGTACCTATGCAGTCCAGCATTCCCCTTGTCACTCCGTGAGCACTCTTCTAATCACCCTGTCAGCACCGTATACTTATCCAATCACTGTGCCAATACCCCAGCACTTATTAATTCAGCAAGCAGTCTCCTTGCAGCACTCTAATCATCCAATCACTATGCATGTACTCATGCAATGGCCCAGGCATTAACTCATGGCAAATACAGAGGAAGTCATGCTAATTACAGGGGTAACCCAACTCATAGTGTTACCTAGTGTATGTAGGTGTTTCACTGTATTTTAAGTGTCTTTTAGCATAGCACTTGCTGTAGGCCTGGTTAGCCAGAGTCAGTTACCACCAGTACCTGTCAGCAAAACGTTGGGGGCACAGGAGGAGTTTCTGCTCCTCTGTTGGTTCTTTCTGCACATCTCTTGCTTCTTCCTGCACTTTTCTTCATCTTTCTGGACTTCTGTTGCCTCTTTCTGCATTTGTCTTGCTTCTTTCTACGCTTTTCTTTCTCTTTCTTCACATGCCCTACCTTTGTAGGCATAGTTAGAAATTAGCATTTAAAAAACCTTTGAAATTCACTGAAACAACAATAGGTTTCAGGGACGTTATTGTTAGAAATTAGCATTTAAAAAACCTTTGAAATTCACTGGAAAAACCATAGGTTTCAGGGATGTTATAGTCTGAAATTAGCATTTAAAAAACCTTAGAAATTCATTGATAAAAACACAGGATTCAAGGACGTTATAGTTAGTTGGACATTTCCCTTGTACAAAACCAGAGAAATGGGGCCATTATAGTTAGTTCAGCTAACTATAACTCGCGCCCGCAATGTACTGCTGATGAAGTCACCTATTACATCATTCATGACATGGTCAGTGACATCACTGATAAGATCACTGACGACATCTCAAATGACAGCACTGATGGCAGGGACATCAAGATAATTGGAGGGCTGTCGAACCGCGAAGGGCAGGAGGGTGGGGGCTTCTGTATGGTCTCGGACAACAGAGGGTAGGGAGGAGGTGGATGGGGCTGCAAGCTAACTGTTCAGGGCAGGCTGGAAGAGCAATGGCTAAGCAACAGCCACACAAGGGCAGTAAGAAGGGAGTAAGGGCATGGACTTAGACAATGGATGGCAAGGAGGAGGGGGGCAGTAGCAGCAAGCTTGGGTAAGGACAACACAATGCCAGGCCAAGCTCTGCATCCAGCCCCCCCCCCACCCCACTGTGCAATGCAATGGGCATGTTACTTAATGTTAAAAAAAACTATAAATTCACTGGTAAAACCAATGGCTACAAGGATATTGTAGTTAGGAAATAGAATAAAAACATAATAAAAAACCTTTGAAATTCACTTAAAACACAAAAGTTATATGGACATTATTGTTCAGATTTTACATGCACAAACCATATAAATTCAGCAGTTAAAGTTGTTCCTAGTAACTATAACTTCTGTCCTTTGGTAACTATAACTTTTGCCCTCGCCTTCTAATTATCCCAGATATTACATCACTCATGACACCTTCTATGACATCATTGAAAATATCACTGCCACATTTGCATTAACATTGATGACAAAACTGTGCATGGCGAGAGCATGAGTTACAGTTTCCTTAGGGCACGAGTTATCATTACTTGAAATAACTCCAACAGTTGAATGTAAAATCTGAACTTAACTATAAATTCCCTGTAACCTTTGTTTTTTTTAGTGTGTATATATATATATATATACTAGCAGACCATCCCGACGTTGTCCGGGGATGAAATGTTATGTGTGTAATGTTTGTAGTGCGTTGTGTTTGATGTTAATGTGACCGTCCCCCTTCACTTTGTAATGTTTTTGGAAGGTGTTTGTCTGGTTCTGCATGCAGTGTTAGTAAGTGCATTGTTTATATGTGGCTTGTTAGGTGGCCCGTTTTTGCAGCTCCTTCGTTGTGTGTGCGTCTTCAGCTTTAAGCAGTGTCTGGCGTAATTCCGTGCTTGCGAGAGCTGGTTTGAGGCCCCGCGCATTGTCTTTCACGTTAACGTGTGTACGCTGAGAGTGCCCTGCGTGATCCTGTGCTTGCGAGGGCTGTTTTGGGGCCCCGTCTGAGCCCCGGAGTCCAAGTAAATTGTGAAGTGTCTTTGATCGTATTGTACGCTGCCTGCCTTCAGTGTCCGCTGGAGCCGTTGGAGCATGAAAGTCACGGTCAGTGAATGTTGCGCTTGTGCGGGCCTTTATTATTTTTCTTCCTGCACCCACTTGTGAGAAATGTAACGTAACAAAAAGAGTGACGGTTTATTTTGTTAGTGTAAATTGTAGGCAGTATGTTAAGGATCCGTGAATGCGTCACAGCTTGTTGTTTGGAGAGGTACGTGTGAGAAGTGATCAGAACGGCAAGGCGGAGCGTGAATGTTTCCGCAAGCCACGCCCCTTTTTTTAACTTAATTGTAGTGCAACCCCCTATGACAACGCTGACGCCTAAAAAGTTAGCGGCGCACTATATATCAGTAATGTCGCGTCATGAGAACGGCAAGGTGGAGCGTGAATGTGCGCGCACATTGCTGGCGCAAGCCACGCCCCATTTTATTATAATTTTGTTTTTTCCCCGTGTGACAACGCTAACGCTTATGCCCACAAAGGTTGGTTTGCACTATATATGATTAACGGCACCTGATGCGGCTTTTGAAGTTGGAGCGTGAATGGGCTTGCACATTGCTTCTGAAATGCACGCTAGTGAAGTACGCAGCCATTTTTTTTTATTTGTGGCACGCCCCTCTGACAACGCTGTTCTGCCACGCCCCTCTGAGAACGGTGCACACCCACAAACTAATATGTGAAGTGTAGTTTGACACACCCACAACACGCCCACGCCAACGCCCAAGTGGAGATTGACACGCCAACGCCCACAAGGGACTACTTTACCCCTTAAGTTCTTTGACCTTTCTATAGTATATGGTGGCCAGCTGTATAGCCTATGTCCATCTGCTGCAACTACCCTTTACAATGGTGTATTGGGTGTTGTGATTGGTGCTGTACTTCTTGGGTTTACCCGCCTCAAAGGTTTCAGCTCTCTCTTTATAATAGTAGTATAGATATATTCACAGAAAAAAACATAGGTTTCAGAGTGGACATTTCACTTCTACAAAACCATTGAAATTCCCCCGTTATAGTTAGTTCAGCTAACTATAACTTGAGCGCTCGCAATGCACTGCTGATGACGTCACATATTACTTCACTCATGACATCATTCATGACATGGTCAGTGACATCACTCATGACATCACTGATGACATCATCCAGTGAATGTGTGTTTTTCTGAAAATTAAATATGTTTTATATATGTATATCTCAAGGTCGATGGAAGAATAAATGGGTATGAAGTGCCAAAATGGATGATTTTTTTTGTGAAAATTTGATTATATAACTGAATGAGTGTATCTTAGTGAATACATGGGTTAGCGAGTAATGTTTAAATATAGAAATATCTGTATCAGTCTCTTACTTTTTGTATAAGTGGCTGCATGGGTTGGTGAGTAGCTACATGAGTATCTATATAGGTTATTAGTTGTTTTTTTCAGTATCAGTAAGAGTGTCTGTATTGTTCGGTGGGGGGTATTACTTAGAGCATAGATGCATGAATGAGTGACTCACTGTTTTTATGTCTTTTGAAGACAGCATGTGTGCAGGACTCCATGGGTGGATGAGTGTGTGTATGGGTGTGTTAGTGAGTGAATGACTGTCTCAATAGTGTCTTTATGAGTAACTACATATGTTTAAAACTAGTATATGTGAGTATTGGTGTATATAAGTAAGTATATGTGAGAGTGAGAGATTGGAAGACTTCCTGCATAAATAAGCATGTGTTTCTATAAGTGATTGTTTAAGAGAGTAAATATGTGTATGTTTCTGTAGAAGTAAGTGTAGTGGTGTGTGTATAACTGTATATGCAAGTAAATGGATTTTATATTCTTTATTAGCATGAGTGACCATGTGTGTAAGTAACTCTATGAATGAGTGGCGGTGTGTAACAGGATGTATAGGTGTATGAGTACATATGATGAGTGAGTACATGTATGAGTGACTATATAGGACTGTTGGTGAATGAGTGGATGTGTATGTAGATCTTGGAATTACTGAATAGGTCGTTGTAACTGGTATTGGTATGTCAATTTTTTTGAAAATTGTAGTTTCTATTTTTGAATGTGTGTATCAAAGGTTATATCAGGGTGAGAGGAAGTCTGCCACTCTATCACAAGGATGATGTCATCAGTGATGTCATTGTGATGTCATTTGAGATGTCATGAGTGATGCCATGAGTGATGTCACTGACCATGTCATGAGTGATGTAATATGTGACATCATCAGCAGTGCATTGCGGGCGCGCAAGTTATAGTCAGCTGAACGAGTGAAAAGTCCAGATAACTATAGCGCCCCTGAAACATATGGTTTTTCCTGCGAATTTCTAAGGTTTTTTAAATGCTAATTCCTAACTATAACGTGCTTGAAACCTATGATTATTTCAGTGAATTTCGAAGTTTTTTTAAATGCTAATTTCTAACTTTAACTTAATTGAAACCTATGGTTTTTTAAGTGAATTTCAAAGCTTTTGTAAATGCTAGTTTCTAACCATGCCTACAGAGGTAGGACATGTGAAGAAAGAAGAAAAAACACACAGAAAGAATAAAAAGAAATGCAGAAAGAAGCAACAGAAGTCCTCAAAGACGAAGAAATGTGCAGGAAGAAGGAAGACGTGCAGAAATAACAAACAGAGGAGCAGAAAGAGGCCTTGTTGTAAAATCATCCTGTACCCTCAACATTTTCAGATGGGTACTGGTGGTAACTGACTCTGACTTACTAGTCCTAGAGCCAGTTCTATGCTTAAACACACTTAGAATACAGTTTAAACACCTATATACACTAGGGAACACTATGCGTTGGGGTACCCCTATTAATTAGCATGACCTCCTCTGTAAGCCCCTAGTATATAATAGGGCGGGGGATTAAAACTACCTCTTAAAACGCACCACAGGGCCCGTTTGCACACTGGTGAAGGGAGGGGGTGGCTGAGCTGACGTGTGCAAACACGCCCTGTGGCCATTTTAGGTTGGGAGATTAGGTCCCTTGGGCCAAACTAGCCCACTAGGTACCTCCAGTAAGTGCCACAGAGCTGCGTTCCAGAGAGGTGTAAAAAGGGGCGTGGCCTCTGAACACCTGTCTGCAACACAGCTCTTTGGCGCATACTGGAGATACCTGTTGGGCTAGTTGGCCCTCAGGGACCCTCAGTATTGAAAGAGAATGAATTCCCCAACTTAAAACATGCACCGGGGCGCGTTTGCACAGTGGTGAAATAAGGGGGCGTGGCCTGGGGTGACATGTCTGCAAACACGCCCTGTGGCGCATTTTAAATTACAGAATCAATTCCTCCTCAATCCTGTGGGTCCCTGGTGGCCAACTAGCCCACCAGGTAACTCCAGTATGCACCAGGGTGCTGCGTTGCAGAGAGGTGTTGAGAGGCCATGCCCATTTTTACAACACTCTGCAAACTACAGTGTCCCGGGGGGTAGGCACCCCGGGACACTGCAGGAGCCGGCCCTGGGGGGTGGCGGTCCCCAGGGCCATCATTGGATCCAGGAGGGGGGAAATAAAAGGTCAAATCTATCTGTGTCTGTGTGTGAATCTGGAAAATTTTGTTGCTCGTCTTGATCCTGAGCTTGTTCCCGTTCCTTAAACGCCATCACTTCTTGTGGGTCAGCACATCTTGCACCATCTTGGTGTTTCTGTGATGTAGATAATTTATCCCAATCTAGCTTTTTAGACCGTCCTCTCTGTGTCATCCCCCCTTGTCTGCTAACTCTTGAGTGAGACCTCCCCCTGTGTTTATAATGTTTGATAGCATTTTTCTGCTCCAACTCTGATGCCGGGCAATAGTCGCCTAATTCCTCGGAGCTACTTGATGAATAATGGTCTCGAGACGAGGTGGAACTTAGATCCGTTTCAACAATTTCCTCTCCTTCTTTATCATCGTTGGATACTGAGGTGTACTCATCCCTATGTTGTCCCGCAGCAGAGAATTGTCTGATATTGCTGTCTCTCTCCCGATCAAACTTTCTACGATCTTGTGGTAAGACATCTTTAGATCTAAGAGGCCTAAGAGGCCCAGCCAATCTGGAAGACTTTATTTTAATATTTCCCTTGGGGATAGCACCACTGCTTGGGTTGACTGTAAGTTTTGCCATTGCCACTATGTTTGTCTCGGTCTCGATCATTGCGTTTGATTGAGTGCCGGTGCTCCCCCCTTGCTGTATTGATTTTTTTACTTGCTGATCATTATAATCAGTTCCATATTTGATTTCATATAAGTTTTCTGTTTCTGCTTCTGCTTCTGCATGTCTAGGGGGTATTTCCCTCCTTTCTTCTGTCATATCCGCCTGTTTAATTAGTTGTTCGGAGTGCAAAGTTACTTCAGATAACCTTGTATCTGATCTTGCCCGTTGCGCCTCACCTTGCAGGCACGCCTCAGAGTTAGAAAGAGGTTGAACTTGAGGCGATGATGCATCGGGATTATTTGCTTTCAATGATAAATCTATTCCCCCTTCTTTAAGCAAGCAGTCAATCACTTCCTGTGCTTCCTGTGCTTCGTATATTTGTTTAGCTGGTTGTACGCTCAATTCTGCCTCCACTTGCACATTGAATTGTGCTTCCACAGCCTGCTGCGGGCTGGTTGGCTTCTGTTTAGCACCGGTACCGGTGCCGTCATTAGCCCCGCCTTCAATGGTATTTCCACCAGCCCCACCTTTAAAAGGAGATCCTATCACATGTTCTGTAACATCGACAGGAACAGAATGCTCCAAAACCTCTTTGGTGTCTACCGACACCGCAGTTTCCACTGTTTCCGCCGTTTCAACTCCCACTGCTCCCATCAAGACGTCGGCTCGATCATGCAACGTGGTCTCTGTGGCTAGGTCCGCCGTAGTACCTACGGTCTCTGCTCCCCCTGCTAAAGCCGGTTCACCATAGTCCTGCAAAACAGGCAACGCCATCGGGTCTGCCATCTCGATCGTCTCACCCTCTTCGAGATTAGCTCCCAGCTCCGTCGCGTCCACAGGTCTGTCCGCCAGCGCTGTCGGCACTGGTAGCGCTCGCTCCAGACGGGGCGAAAAGGACTCAAATATCAGGGGCTGTCGAAGTATCGCCTCCCTCGCGGATTCAACAGCAGGGTCCACAGGTAAGTCCCTGTGGTGATCTTCTCTTCTTCTCTCATTTGTCACGAAGCGCTCCAACTCGCGCTTTTTCGCAGCCTCTCTCCGCTTTGGCGAGCCTTTGCCCTTAAATTCGCTGCAGGGGTATCTGGTTCATTTTGGGTTCCAGGCTCTTCCTCCCTCTGACGTGGATCCTTTTGCTCTCTCAGTAGTCTCTGCGCTTTTGGGGCCATGATCCGCCTGGCAGCCTCCCAGCTCAGAAAGAGATGTGCAACCGCCTCCTTTATTATAGATGTTGCTGCTTCCCAAAGACCGCTCTGCTTTCTCACCAGACGCCCCTCTGTATGCAGCCACACATGAGGAATCGCCGAGATGTATAAGCCCTCGATCATCACTGCGGTGGCCCCCTGATGTTATTATAGCTCACATCTTCAAGTTACTCTCCACCCCAATCTTACTCGATTATTCAACCATCAATTCAGGTCGACACAAGGAGAGTGGATCGAGGCTGCTGTCCCCTACGGACTGCCGGCGGCCATCTTGCCCCTCAGCAGCAGTCCCCTCAGCAGCAGTCCTTTTATTTTCCACATTGAAACAAATACAAGGGGAAGCTCGACTCGAAAGTAAAAGAGCCAAACGCGCAAATAGGAGAATACAGAGATCCCTACACAAAGTAAATGAATTGTACACTGAAGTTACTGGCAGACTGACGGAGGTTGAGCAGAGAACTGGTAAAGTAGAAGACGAGGTGGTAAAGTTCCAGGAATTTAGACAGGCGCAGGAGAAAACTGAGTCTGATATATTGTGGAAACTTGAAGACTTTGAAAACAGGCAGAGGCGAAACAACGTAAGACTGCTTGGGGTGGAGGAAGGGAAAGAAGGTGGAGACGTAAGAGCATATGTGGTGGAGTTGCTGAGAGGAGCCTTTCCAGAGATGAATAACTGGGACTGGGATAAGGAAGTGCAACGAGCACATAGATTCCCCCTGTCGCAGAAAAAGGGTAATGTGAGTCCTAGAGCAAGAGCTATTCTCGTATATCTTGGTAACTATTTGCTAAGAGAGGAACTAATTACTAAGGCTAAACCGTTCAAAAAACGTACATATAAGGACATAACCTTCTTCGCTCTCCCGGATTTTTGCCACACAACAGTTGAGAGAAGATGGCGCATGAGGCAACTCATAGCACCATTTCAAAATTTAGGGTGTGAGGCATATTTGTTGTTCCCTTCTCGCCTTAAAGTAGGTCGTAATGGTCAGTTCAGAGTATTCTTCTCTGAAATAGTTGCACAGGAGTACTTGTCCTTTCTTCGAGAAGAGAGAACACACAGGGAACGGAATAATCATCCCAATCGGATTGAAGATACAAGACAAGTAGCTACCATAACAAAGAAATAAAATGCTAAAGGGACTGATTAGCTGTTTACAACTTGAATAAAGGTTATAAAAAAAAAAAAGGAAAAAAAAAAGTTTATAAAAAAAGGGAGCACAGGAGAGTGGATGAGGGAAAGCCCCCTGTGGGCTCGGCTGTCACATATAGGTCAGGATTGACCTATTTGCCAGTAAGGGAGGGGGGGGGGTGGGGGAGGTGGGACTCGGGGGGGAGCTAGGGGGGAGACAGGACACGGCATGGCATATAAAAGAGAGAAGTACCTTAGTAAAGGAAACAATTGAACTGAAAGAATGGGTTGGGAAACGAAAAACTGAAAAAAGAAAGATAGGAAAGAACGATGATAGAGTGTTTATAGGATGTTGGATAATTAGGGTGAATAGGGGATTAGATGTGGGAAAAAGTATACCATAAGCTAAGGTATGGGTGTTAGGTGCTTAACTTGGAATGTGTGTGGTTTGAATAATGTTCAAAAAAGATCAAAAATAGCGGTAGCTTTAAAACAAATGAATGTGGATTTTGTATGTATTCAAGAAACACATGTTATGACAACACAAATACACTTTCTTAGACATCTAGGATTTCATTTATTAGTAGACTCTAGTCAAGGGGTAAAAAAAAGAGGGGTAGCTATTTTAGCTAGAAATAAGAATACCATCACCAGGAAGAAAGCACAGGATAAATGGGGAAGATGGGCTATGATCGAGTGTAAGCATGGGCGTAAAATCCGTTACGCTCGCGGATTTTTCGTATTTTCGGAGAATCCGCAATCCGCGAACTCTCGCGGATGCGGCGAGAATACGCAAAATCCGCGCGAAGCGGATTTTTTGTTTGTGTTCGCACTGCTCGCGCTGCTCGCGGTCCGCGGCGCGGGCAGGAACAATCTTGCACTAGCGAAAGTACAAAAATTACTTAGTAAAGGAAGTGGCCCAGTCTCCAACTTCCTGTTCCTGTCCAGCAAGCTCCTCCCATAGGGGTGGGGTGAAGGAAGTGCCCCAGTCTCCAACTTCCTGTTCCTGTCCAGCAAGCTCCTCCATTTCCTGGCCACTTTTCGATCATTCTTGACTGGGAAGGATTACTTTTTGTGGTTGCTGCTGGATATTTGGATTTGAGGCTTTTTGGATTACTTTTGGATTCGAATTTTGATTTCACAAAGAAGTAAGTTGATGTTGTTTGTTTGTGGTGATTTTTGTGTGTGTTGTTTTTTTTCGACTTTTTTGGGGGGAAAATCTGCAAGTTCGCGAGCTGAGGATGTTTTTGCTTGTGTTCGCACTGCTCGTGTCCCGCGCAGCAACAATCTCGCACTCGCGAAATTGTAAAAATTACAATTCTGCTGCACATGAATTGAAAACCACCAGGCTTATTTATGGGTGCATGGATGATACAACTGTTTTGTTGAAATTATTTTTGTTAACATGATTCTGGCCAGGGCATGGATGACATTGGATTGTGCTGATTTTTGTGTGTTTTAGGACTTTTTGGGGTGGTGTTGGGGGCTTGCTATGGGGGTGGGGGCCATTTTATTGTCTGGTCCCGTGTGGGTGGGGGTCTAGGGGCCATTTGTAAGTTGTGTGCTTTGTGCCATAGGCCTGCACCCACTGTGCTCTGATGTCATCCATTATGCCCAGGGGGGCCCAGAATCGGTCTGTTCGCGGATTTTGTGGGTTTTTGCCACGTTCGCGCCGTGAAGCAACAATCTCGCACTCGCGAAATTGTAAAAAATGCAATTTTGCACCGGAAAACCACCAGCAGGCAGCATAAGCCTTCTGAAAATGGATGGATGGCATTGGATTGTGGTGATTTGATTTGTGTTGTGTGTTTTCACTTTTTGGAGTAGGGGTTGGGTGCTGGCTATGTTGGTGGTGGCCATTTTGAGGCATGGTCCTGGCCATGTGGATGGGGGGGACAAGCGGCCATTTTGAAGGCAGGCAGTGAGCTTTGAGACATAGGCCTACACCCATTGTGCCTTGCTTTCACCCATTGTGCCCAGGCGGAGTCAGGGGTACATGAAAGCACAACCCTCTGTGTGTGTGCTCTCTTGGATCAATGTTAAATTCCTGTTTCCCAAAAATTTAGCAAATCCTAATTCTGAAAATTCCATATTGTGTGGTGTGCACGTGTGTATTCATAAATGCCTACTTGCTAACTGTTTATTCAAGCGCTACATATGCAACATTTATATTTACTGATGTTCCTCTGTCTTCGTTTGCGTTTAGGTGCACAAAACTACGCATCATCATCGTTGAGCATCAGTGCCAGGAAGAAGTGCTGCTGCGGCCTGTTGTTCCGACATCTGAAGAAGATGGCTCCAAAAAGAGGTGCCCGTAGGTCCTCTTCCAAGAAAGATGTCTCTACTAAGGAGAAGAAGAAGCAAGTGGCACCACTTACCAAGGCGACTGGTTGCTCAACCAAGACATTTTTTGGGCAACAACAACCAAAAAAACAAAGGCCCACCATGAGTGCTGCACAGGTAGCCTGTTTAGTTGTTGAATCACCAACGACCAGTGATGTTGGATCATCGCAAGAAAGTAGCAGCACGCCATCAACACAGGTTTTAACTCATCTCACAAGTACTATTCAACAACCAAAGCCGCAACAACAACTGCATGGGCTACTAGTACAAGCAGAAGTACATGCGCAAGGAGCTGTCCGAGAAGGAGCTGTCCGAGAAGGAGCTGTCCGAGAAGGAGCTGTCCGAGAAGGAGCTGTCCGAGAAGGAGAAGGCCGAGAAGGAGCTGTCCGAGAAGGAGCTGTCCGAGAAGGAGCTGTCCGAGAAGGAGAAGGCCGAGAAGGAGCTGTCCGAGAAGGAGAAGGCCGAGAAGGAGAAGGCCGAGAAGGAGAAGGCCGAGAAGGAGAAGGCCGAGAAGGAGCTGTCCGAGAAGGAGAAGGCCGAGAAGGAGAAGGCCGAGAAGGAGAAGGCCGAGAAGGAGCTGTCCGAGAAGGAGAAGGCCGAGAAGGAGAAGGCCGAGAAGGAGAAGGCCGAGAAGGAGAAGGCCGAGAAGGAGCTGTCCGAGAAGGAGCTGTCCGAGAAGGAGAAGGCCGAGAAGGAGAAGGCCGAGAAGGAGAAGGCCGAGAAGGAGAAGGCCGAGAAGGAGAGGTCCATGGAGACTTGCAAGTAGAGGTCAGTGAAGATGGCCATGGAGCGGTGCAAGTGCCCACAATGGTTGTTCTTCCAGAAGTAGGGGCACAGGAGGAAATTGACTTTGGAGCCGGGGTATCATGTCAGGAAGACGAAGCCACTCCTCCTGATGATTCATTTTCTCCCAGCTCCCCAGCAAGGAAAAGATCAAGGAGGGTGTGTAGAAGTTCCTCTTCAAGCCCCGCTCCATCAGATGATGATCTGGATCTGGATTGGCAACCATCTCCGACGTCTGAGAGGGAGGCACACCATGAGCTGCGAAAGGTATCAAATGTTAAAAGGAAGGGCCCCGGAAAGCTCATACTTATGGATCCGAACGTCGGACTTGATGAAGTGGTGCATTCTGATGTTGTTGAAGAGGATGACAGCAATGACCTAGTCATCACACATGTCAGTCCAGCCACACCGGCCATGCAGCAGACAGACATTTACACCCTATCCCGACGTCATGCTGAGCGTGACCCTGGCGACGTGCCACTGGTAGCACCACCAACGCAGTCAAGTAGTACCACAAGTTCAACAAAACCTACAGCTCCCATATTTTCTCCCCGGAGGGGGACTCCATCCAGCTCGACTCCCTCAAGTAAGGTTGCTGCAATAATTGCACAACCCAGTAGATGTCTGCAAGGCTCATCCACCACTGCTTCATCTGGCATTGGCAGCAGTATCACCTCGTGCGGCAAAACCAGAAGTTTCCAGTCCCCAGTTTGGAACTTTTTTAGTGTCCATGAAAAATATGATAACATAGCCGTTTGTTGCATTTGTAAGACTAGCGTTAGCCGTGGTAAGACTGGTACCAACTATGGAACCGGAGGCCAGATAGGTCATCTTGAAAGAAAGCACGCTGTCGAATGGTTTCCGCACCTAGCAAACGTCAAGGGAAAGCGATCCCAAAGGGCAAGTGGCCAAAATATACCCATAGTAGGTGTTTCATCTGAAGATGATGGGGAGGTAGAAGAAGCGTCAGACATGTGTCCGGTTGCACCCAGTACCCCTTGCAGCACCACACCCTCCGTAACACATAGCAGGCACACTGAGAGTCTGGGAGACACACCAATGCGGAAAATGTCAACACTGATCAGAAGTGGGTCGAAGAAGGCATCAGCATCATCCCGTAAATTTGTCCAGCGCACCATTTCAGCCATGTTCTCCTCAGATGCGCAATTTCAACGCAACCACCCAACTGTACGCCTCTATAACACTAAGCTGGCAAAAATGCTAGCGGTGGACCTTCTCCCTTTTTCGTTTGTCGAAGGTGTGGGTTTCCTTGAACTCGTGGCAACATTGGCCCCTAAATGGAAGGTTCCTAGCCGGTACTATTTTGCCAGGGTTGCTGTTCCAGCACTACACAAAGAGGTGCTTGAGTTGGTGGGGGCAGCTTTGCAGAAGAGTGCTGTTCACACTATACACCTGACAACAGACATGTGGACCAGTTGCGCAGCCACTGATTACATGTGCATCACTGCACACTGGGTCTCTTTTTCAGGGGTTATTAAACAGATAAATGCAGGTGGTGACTTGGTCGAGATTTTTAAGGGTGCTCGTAAACATGCAACATTAGCCATGTTTGGCATGGAGAAAAGTCATACTGCAGTCAACATTTTGGCTGACTTTAACAAAAAGGTCTTGCAATGGCTGCGCCCAAGACATTGCAAGGTTGGTTATGTTTCTACAGATAATGGCAGCAATGTAGTTAGGGCCATGGCGGACGGTTTCTATTTCAGAGTGCCGTGTTTGGCGCACTGTATCAACCTTGTTGTGCAAAATTTTTTGAAAAAAGAACTTGCAGTCGACAAAACACTGACCATCTGCAGAAGAATATGCACACATTTCAACCATTCTTTTAAGGCCCGGAAGGAGCTGAGGCGCAAGCAAAATGAACGTAGAATGCCAGTGAAAGCACTTATCCAGGAGGTGGCAACACGTTGGAACTCAACCTTCTACATGCTTGAGCGTCTGCATGAGCTGTTTCCAGTAGTCAATGAGTATTTCTACAACCTGGGTGGTGATACGACAGGAATGATACTAGCGGTGGAGCAATGGCAGCTAGTTAAAAGCCTGACAGACATGCTTCGGCCTTTTGAGGTCTTCACGCGTGACGTGAGCAGGGAGGACTGTTCTTTGAGCAAAGCTATCCCACTGTTGCTGAAGCTCGAGCACCAAGTCAAGGTGGTGTCTTCACAATTAAAGGACGTTGGAAAGAACGAAGCACATGAGTTGGCGCAGAGATTATTACAACGCCTAGTTAGCAATGAACGGCTTGTAAATATCAAGAAACAACAGCACTACATTTGTGCTACTATTCTGGATCCACGTTACAAAAAGCCATTGTTTGGCAAAGTAATAATTCCTTTTGAAACATCGGATGTTACAGAGTACAAAGGTTGGCTAGCTCAGTCAGCCATTCGTTTTGAAATAGAACGGAAGGAAACTGTAGGAGAAGACAGTACTACTAGTGAATCAGCAGGCGATCAGGCGTCCCAAAAAAGCACTTCACCATCTGTGCCTGTGGCAGAAGTGAGTGACTTTCCCTCTGAGCCGTTAACCACACCAGCAACCGTATCATCTGCACCAGGCGCATGCGATATGTCTGAAGCGAGTTGGCTAACTCAGCTAGGGTTTCCTGGTCCTAGAAAGGACACAGAAGTGCAAAGTACAGGAATCCGGGAGGACATTCTTTCAATGGTGCAGGCCTATCTGGATGACTCAACAGAGGTCAATATTACTGAGGACCCATTGGCGTATTGGCATGGGAAAAGAAAAATATGGCGAGAGCTCACCAACCTGGCTATCAATTACTTGTCTTGCCCACTCGCAAGCGTGTCTTCAGAACGTGTTTTTAGTTCTGCTGGTGGCATTGTGACTTCCAAAAGGTCCCGCCTTTTGCCCGCAAATGTGGAGCGGCTCACCTTGATAAAGATGAACCAGCACTTCATACCACCAGATTACAGAGTACGAGAATGCACGCAGGAAGAAGAGGACACCGCCCTACCCGAGGAAAGTTCTCCTCAGTTACCAGAAGTAACCCCGACTGATGATTTAGCAGAGTATGAGGACGAGTTCTGCTTCCCTGACAGCGAGTTCTGAAAATGACTCAATCATTCATTAATTGTAAATAGTCCTCCCTATTCACTTTTATTCCTGTGTGTCTGTCTTTCTTTAGCAAGTGCTTCATCACATTCCCAACAAAACTGTAATCAACCAATAAAACAACAAGCCCATCAACAGAACTATCTTGATTTTGATGCCGCAGCATTCCTCAGGTTCACAACAGTTAGTTGACAAGAACTCAGTCCTGGTCGTCTATCCTGAGTCCTCCTCCTCCAGACTCACCCTATCCATTACCCATAATGCTGATGCCTGGATTCTGCACAATGAAGAAATGAAGAAATGAAGAAATGAAGGAGCCAGCCCTCAAACACAAATTACAGGTAAGATAAGCTTTTGGATGGTAGGTAGTATAATGGAGTATTCGGAGAGGCGAGAGAGTGACAGTGGTACTAGCAGCAAAGTCCTAGGGCTCTTGAATTAACAAAGTCTGTGACAGGCATTTACTTAGGAAAACATTTGGCCTATTGCACGTGAACGTGTAGGCGTTATATTGCTCGCTTGCCTGTCTCAGGGGTGCTGTCTCTGGGGCTTCTAGGTTTTAGGGTTGTGTCAGCACCGCTACCGCATTTCTAATGTTGATTGCTTTTGATTTGCAGAAAATCCACGCCGGGAAACTCCAGTTGTGGCCCTGCTGCAGAACGCGTTAGGACTCTGTGAATTCCAGGTGGAGCCAGCCCTCAAACACAAATTACAGGTAAGATAAGCTTTTGGATGGGAGGTAGTATAATGGAGTATTCGGAGAGGTGAGAGAGTGACAGTGGTACTAGCAGCAAAGTCCTAGGGCTCTTGAATTAACAAAGTCTGTGACAGGCATTTACTTAGGAAAACATTTGGCCTATTGCACGTGAACGTGTAGGCGTTATATTGCTCGCTTGCCTGTCTCAGGGGTGCTGTCTCTGGGGCTTCTAGGTTTTAGGGTTGTGTCAGCACCGCTACCACATTTCTAATGTTGATTGCTTTTGATTTGCAGAAAATCCACGCCGGGAAACTCCAGTTGTGGCCCTGCTGCAGAACGCGTTAGGACTCTGTGAATTCCAGGTGGAGCCAGCCCTCAAACACAAATTACAGGTAAGATAAGCTTTTGGATGGGAGGTAGTATAATGGAGTATTCGGAGAGGCGAGAGAGTGACAGTGGTACTAGCAGCAAAGTCCTAGGGCTCTTGAATTAACAAACTCTGTGACAGGCATTTACTTAGGAAAACATTTGGCCTATTGCACGTGAACCAACACGATGACAGTGTTCAGTTAAATGAAATTACTGCAAAACCACCACCCACCCAGCTCAAAAGTAGTAAAAAAACAGGTATGCTCAGATAAAGTTTGAAAAAGTATATTTATATCCCTAACAAAATAATCTCCCGCAAGACCCTCCCTAACCCCAACAAATAGTCCTCAAAAGTCCCCAAAAAACCCAACTCCCAATTCCCACCCCCCAAAAGTCTCAAAAAAAGGGGCAAGGGACACTCTAGGGATGCAAGCTGGTAAGTTTGGCCTCCAGGGCATCATGCTTTAGGGCCAGGGCATCATATTTTTCTTGGAGGATGGCTTGCTCTAGGCGGAGGCCCTCCACCACATTTTGAAATTTGTGCCATTTCTGGACCTCCGCCTCTAGGTCTGACACTCTGCGGAGTGCACGGCGCAAGCGACCTTTAACAGTGCTGCGAGGTGCAGCTTTTGCTGCTCGGCGGTGGCGTCTTCCGGCACGGCTCCGGTTCGCTGGAGCACTGTGCTTACCGGCAGAACGTGGGGTAACAGAGGAGGATGTAGACGATGTTAAGTTGGATGCACTGGAGTGCGTGTCATCCTCCTCGAGTTCCACCAGTCGCCGATATTCGGCAACAGTTGCTTCCAGCCTCCGTTGCCGGGCCAGTACAGCCAGCATACTCCTCGTTGGTTTGGAGGTTTTAGTATTGCCAACTATATGAAGAAAGAAAGACATAATCTGTAAGCAATGCTCTTTAGGAATATGATTAACACAAAATGATTCAGCAGGAAGTTGTGTCACAGTACAACTAGCAACTAGCCAGGGCAGTACAAAACTATTCAGGCCAGTATCATGGGCGTCCGCAGGGAGGGGCGCTTGAATCACCATTTCCCTTCCCACAACTCACTTGTATCCTTGGTTTGGTGCTCTTTCATATGAAAGAGATGTGGCAGAAGTGAGTGATTTTTCCTCTGAGCCGTTAACCACACCAGCAACCGTATCATCTGCACCAGGCCCAGGCGATATGTCTGTTTCCCTCCCTCTCTCTCTCTCTCTCTCTCTCTCTCTCTCTGTCTCCCTCTTTCTGTCTCCCTTTGTCTCCCTCTACCTCGCTGTCTCTCTCTCTCTGTCTCCCTCCCTCACCCTCCCTCTGGCTCCCTCCCTCTCTATCTCTCCTTCTGTCTTCCTCTCTCTCTGTCTCTGCCTCTATCTGTCTTTCGGTCCCAGCCTGCTGTAATTACCATATTGTAATTTGTCACTGGGCCACCACTGGATACACATCATATCCTATCTAAGAGTCAGATAGTCCCATGATCCAGCTTACCTGTAATCGCCACCGCCACTGTCTCCTTCCTCACAGTCTGTACTTCTTCTTGGTCCGACTCCTCTAGCGCCGCCTCCTCCCCAGATTGACCCTCGGACTCCGAGTCAATGATGACCACATCCGAGCTGGCCCCGCCACCAGATGTTCCACCTACAAAGTAGATTTAAGAATGTTAGATTACACCACTCCACTAGTATTTGGTCTATGAATGAAAAAATGTGAAAACAACTGAAAAATTAATTGACTGTCTACTCTAGTCTAAAGTAAATGTCCCTCCTTCCAGGGAAAGCTGTTGTCTTGCTTAATTTTTTTGTCACAATTGTTGAATGCTTGCTTAATTTTAACACACATTATTTTTCTCTGAACAGACAGAAACTGGACTTCTAAGGACAAGAGGAACATCAACTTGATACCAGGTGAAAGCTCGGCTCAACCACAAGAAATTTCTACCAATCCAGTACTCATCAACTCTGCACCAAGCACTTTTCCATTTCCAACTAACTTTATTTTAATATATGTGTTTACTTAAACTTTTAATAAAGCTTTTAAACTTGAATTGACTCTGTAGTTTTTCCTCCAGAGAGTCCAGACTAGAGTGACTGAGCGAAAAGTTTTGCAATTTTTGGAAGGAGGAATCTGTGCTGCTGACACTACCAGGTTTATTTATACAGTGTGCCAAACATGCCACTCTGAAATATTATTACTCTGGTCTTTGGTGTCCATAGTTCGGTTTGTGGAGAATTGTCCCTGCAACAGTAGGATTATTGATTTTGCTCCTATCTAAACACTATTTCGAAACAATTAAATTAGGAATGCTTGGACAACAATAGGTCCTCTATATTTAAATGAAAACTTACTGGGGCCAGCAAAGGAGCACTCGCCGCCCTGGCCTGCATCCTCCTCCTTTGGAGCCACTGCTGCATCAGATTTTTCGGTCCGCTTGCCCCTGGGCGGACCTGACGTACAACATGAAAGAAATAACAGAAAACATTGATGATTGCTGCTTGCCGATGTCCTTGTCAACCAAATCAAACATTTAGAAAGAACAAGAACCTACTATTTCATCCAAAAAGAGGGCTACAAAGGAAGGACTGCACCTGAGCCTCTACTCTAGGGGCAGATTTACAAGCCCCTTGCAGCTCTTCTGCTCCATTCTTGCGTCAATTTTGTGACGCAGCGCCACAAGAGAGGCGCCATGGTCTGGCGTATATTAACAACGTGACGCATATGGGAGATGCATCCCATTCTAAAACCCTGCGCCATTAGGGAGCATTCCATCGCAAGGGATGGCGTTCCTGCGCAGGAACGCATGCTAAAAGTGGCTATGGGGAATATATAAAATTTCAATCAGTCATTTAGGACAATGATGCGTCACTGAAACCCTGCGCCTGCATGAAGCAGACTTACGGCTTGATGCAGCATTGCTGGAGCTGCGCCATCGTTGCAACGCAACTCCATCAAAGAGCCGCCTTTACGGCACCGATGCGTAACGCTTCGGTGACGTTTTGGGACCATGGTGTGCCGCATTGTAAATACGGCGCACCATGGGTGGTGCTGCCGTGCCACACACTTTGCAGGGATGCGCAGGTAATTGCTAATCTGACACTTACGGGCATACTTACGAGTTCTGAGCTGGACACCTCCAGATGTGCACCAGAACAAATACGTAACGCAAAACTAACCTTGCGTCACGGCAGATGCGCCGCTATTACAATGCGGCAAACCCTGGCGCAAGGGTAGGCAGATGCGTAACGCATCTCGTGACGAAATAGGGGCGCATCTCTAGAGTCGCTTCGCGGGCGCAATGCAACTATAGCAGTGCTCAGGGCTGCCCAATACTCTACATACCGCATCAGTCCTTACGCCTGCTTCAAGCAAGCAGGCATAAAGAATTGACATAGCAGCGTCGCGGAAGTGCCTGCGTTAAATCTTGTAGATTTCACGCAGGCACTTTTGCGAGGCACACATCTGCCTGACCGGCACCACCCACCCCCCACTCCCCCCCTGCGTGGGAACGCACCCATTGAGGCGCAGGCCCAGGCATTCACGTGGCGCATCTCCTTAGATGCATCACGTTGTACATGACTCGCAGGGATGCGCCACGTTTACGTCGCTGTGCGTCAGGTAAGGCAGTGTAAACGTGGAACAAGGGGCTTGTAAATCTGCCCCTTTGTGTCTAGCATTACGCAGTTCTGTAAAATACACTCATACTCAGCCCAATTAAATGAACACAAAATAGATAACAAATAAGCAGTGGCACCGGCACAGAGAAGGAGAACAGTGCACCTGAAATGCACAGAAGATTTTGAAATATTAATGAAAAAATTGCTACTACTACTCACCAAGACCGGGGACCTCCACTCCCAGCACGTCTAGCAGGTCACGCTCTCGGTCAAGGATGTCGGTCCAGCGGTGGGTGACCTGATTGTAGGTGCGCTGGACCCCCGTGATCTTAAAAAGGGCCCGGCACACCTGCCCCCACCGCTTCCGTCGCTCCTGGCTGTTGGTGTAACCAGCAGCAATCCTGCCGCCTGCCGCGATGGTCCTGGGGAGACGGCGCTGCACGTAAAAAACAAGTGCGCCCACCTCCTCAGGACTGAAAATCTCCCGGGGCACCACCATTTCCGCCCTCAATCGACCACACGGGAGCCGGGCACGGGCTGTGGTGCCCGTCTTGGGCAGCTTCACAGCTGTCTTGACCATGTTCTGGGCAGGTGTGAGCAGTAAAGAAGAGACAAAATGAAAAAGAATAAGAGTAGGGAAGAAGGAAAGTAAAAGTTTAAAAAAGTAGTTCAAAAGTAAACAAAAATAGCCTAAAACACAAAAATATAGATCTAGAAAAATACAGGGATAGAAAATAAGTTAAATAGATCAAAAAAATAGTAAAACAAGCAAAGGATGGCAGAGATATAGAGAGGATAGAAACACCATACCCAGACACATAGGAATGAATGAAAAACAAGATGGCGGGCCCGATCACGTGCGCGTAAGTAAGTTCGCACGCGATTTCTCTCGCGAACTCGTGCGAACTTGTATTCGCAAGGCGCGAGTCGGGCGAGATTACACTTAGCGGGCGGAAACGGAAATACGTCACGCAAACAAAATGGCGGCGCCCATACTCAACCTTGAGGTAACTCGCACGAGTTCGCGGCCTCCACGGGCCAGTTCGCACTACGACGCGCCCCGCGAATAGGGCGAAATTACCGAAAAACGAGTTTTGCAAAAGCAAAACGAACGAGCAGGTGCAAAAGTTCGAGCTCATCATTTGTAACCATTTACCTGTAGTGCTTCCTGAAGGGGCCCTCCAGAATGCGGTTGCCTACTTGCAACTATTGTGTGACCCTGCTCTGACAGTCACAGAATAGTTACAAGTATGCCATTGCATCCTGTTAAAAAAAATTATTTACTTTGCATTTGCAACAAAAAGGAAAGGGAGCAGACAAGCAGGTGCCAGCCTTCATTAATGTCAGTTGGGGCAGGGCAGGTGTTGTTGTTTGCAAAACTTAAGGCACTTAGCAGGTGTTTGTTCACTCAGTGGTCAATCAGAGGGTGTTGTGATGACACTGAGGGTGGCATGGGTGTGCCAGCCAGAGGGTGGCATGGGTGAACCAGAGTGCCAGTGTTGACAGAGGATGGCAGTGCTTTGCTTTGCCCCAATAATGTACACTGGTGAACTAGAGGGTGATGTGATGACACAGAGGGTGACATGGGTGAGCCAGAGGGTGGCATGGGTGACCAAAGAGAGTGCCAGTGGTGACAGAGGGTGGCAGTGATGAAGAAAGCTTAGCAAACAGGCTGGGCACGTAGAAACAACAAGTTCGCTAAACTGGCGACCCGACAAGTAAGTTCGCAATTTGCGAAATAGTACAAAACCCTCGCGAACTTGCAGAAACCCGTGCGAACACACACACCCCCAAAAAATCCGCTAATCCGCGAGAATTCGCGGATTTCGCGTATTTTCGCAATCCGCGAATACGCAAATCCGCAAATTCGCGGATTGCGAATCCGCAAAATCCGCCCATGCTTAATCGAGTGTCTGATAGATGGAGAGTGGACAACTCTCGTAAACGTTTATGGCTCAACGGAAGATGACCCCGAAATTTTTCAATTCTTAGACGTGGAATTAGCTAGCTGGGCACCGAAAATTATATTGGCTGGAGATTTGAATATAAATGGTGCAGACGGTTTAGGTTTGGGCTCCTTTGGAAAATATAAAGGACGGAAAAGGAGGGTTAACCAGGCATTACACAGTTTAATCCTGAACAATGCTCTCTCAGACGTTTGGGGGAAAAAAAGACTGGATAATAAAGGCTTCACATATTATTCAGCCCCCCACCAAATCTGTGTAAGACTAGATTATTTCTTTGTCTCAAGCATCAACATATCGAACGTAAACATTGAAAGGTTGCCACGTATCCTTAGTGACCACAATCCCTTAATACTCACATTAACAACAAACTCTAATGCCAGACAATACACGAATTGGACTTTCGAAAGAGATTTACTAAAAGAGGAGAAGTATATAGAGCATATGAATAAATGGCTTAGTGACTTTTTCGTAATTAATAGGGACAGTGCTGAACAGGGGGTGGTCTGGGACACTTTTAAAGCAGGGGTACGGGGGGAAACGAAAAGTTTTAATTCTTATAAACGTAAGCAGGAGCAACAGAGGAATGCAGAGTTATATGAAAAGGTATCGAAAGCAGAGGAGGACTTAAAATGCGTATTAACTGGGGCTCCAAAGGATAATGCCTTGACAAAACTGGTGAAAGTAAAAGGCGAGGCAGAGAGCCACATAGCTAGCAAAGCAGCAAAAGCAAAAATTTACACTGCTAAAAGAGAGAAGTGTTACGAACTGAGTGAGTCAGTAGGGAGAATTTTGGCTACAGGGACAAGACAGGAAGAAGCGTTGGGAACAGTGAGAGAAATCAGAGATACATCGGGCAGAGGTCACACAGATTCGAACGAAATAAGGGAGGTGTTTAGGACTTTTTATGAGAAGCTATACGACGACGAATTATCGGGGAGAGATTCAGAGAGAATTACAGAGGATATAAAGGAGTACTTACAGCAGATTCGGGTAGACATACTGGATGAGGATGATGCAGATAGCTTAGAGGGGGAACTGTTGACAAAAGAAATCAAGGAGGCAGTATGGAAACTTCCCTCGGGGAAATCAGCGGGCCCTGACCAAATACCCATAGAGTTCTATAAAGTATTCTGGGATATATTGGAGAAAGATTTAATGAAGACCATGCAGTGCGCACAGTTGGGTGATTCGGGACCCAAATCATGGGGAAGTGCTGAGGTGGTAGTAATTTTAAAAAAAGAGAAAATTCCGGAGGAACCAGGCTCTTACAGGCCCATCACCTTAATGAATGCAGATGTGAAAGTTTTTTCAAAGGCACTAGCATCAAGACTCGCTAGAGTAATACATAAAATAGTTAGTAGTGTCCAACATGGCTTCATACCTGGAAGAGGGACTACTCATCATACACGCAAAGTAATAACTTTACTAGATGTTACAACAGTCACAGGAGACCCGATGGCAGTAATGTTACTTGACGCTGAAAAAGCATTTGATCGGGTCTCCTGGGAGTATCTTTGGTGTGCATTAAAGAGAACAGGAATTAAACAGGGATACCTCAAAGCAATAAAGACCTTATACTTAAACCCGGTAGCAACTCTGCGCGTGAATGCTGGCAATACGCGACAATTCCGACTAAAAAGGGGCATAAGACAGGGGTGTCCCTGCTCACCGCTATTGTTCGCGATATATATGGACCCATTAATCCGCAGTATAGAGGCGTCTGAAATGATTATACCCCTAACCACTCTCATTGGGCATTGTAAAATTTTAGCCTATGCAGACGACCTTGCTGTAATCACTCCTAATCCTACTGAATCTATAGGGCACGTAGAAAGCGAGGCCCTAAAATTTGGAAAGATATCAGGCTATAAACTAAACATATCAAAAACACAGATAATCAAAAATTCCAATACTATTTGCACAGATAACCGAGTGGTGCAGTCAGGCATATATTTAGGGGTTACTATTTTGGCAGATCTGGAATCATTAGTAGTTAAGAATACTTCCTTATTAATTAAAAAAGTGGAGAGAGATTTAGACAGATTGGATAATCTACACTTATCAATTGTAGGGAGGACGAACATAATAAAAATGTTGATCCTTCCAAAATTCCTATATTTATTTAGAGCATTGTTATTTGATGTTAAATTTTTTTAAAAATTAGAGTGTATTATAAATAGATTTATTTGGGCTAAGGGTAAAACTAGAAGAGCCTTAAGATATATGACACTTCCGAGAGAGAGGGGAGGATGGGCAGTGCCAGATTTAAAACTCTATTATTGGGCGGCAGCTCTTCAAAACATGACTGGCTTGTTGGGAGGGGCAGAGTTAGAAGGTTGGTGTGAACATGGAACGCTGGCAATATATGGATTAACCCTTGGAATTGAAGTGGAGAATGTATTGTTGAAATTTACAGAGCCAAGCTATTACAAAAAGACAAAATTCAAGACGCTTATAACGGCAAATATAATTTGGAAAAGCTTCAGTAAAAAAGTAGGCCTGGGTAAATACAATGTATATACTAGATTTATAGATAATCTAAATCTTCCACAAGAGATCTTTTCGGGTTATACATTTGGTGAGTGGGTAAGAAAGGGAATCAGATGCATAGGGGATGTAATGGGACCTCAGGGGGTAGCTCAATTCTCAGAACTGCAGAGTAGATTCAATCTACATACTAGCCAATTTTTTAAATATTTACAAATTAGGAGTTTTTTGCAGAACAAAAAGGGAGGTCCACTGGGATTTATGCAAGATCCGATCATGGAATTGATTCAATTGGGGGAAGACTGTACTATTAAGAGGCTTTATGCTGAATTGATAAAATCAAAACAGGATGATTATGATAAATGGAATGAAAAATGGAAAGAAAACCTTAATACCAATAGGGAAAGCTTTGGCACCTCTTTGCAATATGGATATTCTCTTTTATGCTCGGCACCATTGCAGGCGCAACATTATAAAACGTTATATCACTTATACTATACCCCTGCTAAAATAGCACAATGGGGGGGCACTGTGGGTATCAATTGCTATAGGTGTGGAAGCTTGGACGCAGATTTAAAACATGTATTTGCAACGTGCCCTAATTTAGATAAACTTAAAAAAGAGATAGAAGGTTTCATAAATAGCATTTTAGGAACTGAAATTGTGTTAACTCCCGGAACTATACTACAAGGGGTCATTATGGAGGACGAACAACAACTATCAACCGGGAGGGAATTCTTATTTGTAGCACTATCAGTTATGAGATTATGCATAGCCTCTGCATGGATTGACCCCATTCCCCCTACTTTTCATAACTGGTTGGCCAAATTAATAACAACATACAATACGGAGAAGGAGATATATGCACGGAAAGGGAAAAGGGGTAGGAAGCTGGGTAAGTTAATCTGGGGCCCCATTACACGATGGAAAGAGGATGAAGTAGATTAAAACTTTCATGTGAAGGAAATGAGATTCACCAAGGATTTCATATATGGTACTGAAGAATATTACTGTATTATCTTGAGGGACACAAAGGAGCGAGACTAAATAGATGAGCATGAATAAATGGCACACAAGTAAATGTTTATTCTTTAACCTAGGAGATTACCTTACTTATACTTTTGACTTTTTCTCTCAATGTGGTATTAGTTGTTTTCTGTAATAATGCCGTGTCCTGTATGTAACAACAAAACTTTTAATAAAAAGATTTAAAAAAAAAAAAGGATCCAGCGGGGGGGCCGCGCGGCCCCCCTTCCACATTTTCAAAGCTCCGGGGGGTGGTGGTCCCCAGGGCTGGGGAGGTCCATCACGAACCCCAAAACTAAATATTTAGAGCCCCGTGGAGGTAGCGGTCCCCGGGGCATGTAGGGGGACTTCAGCCCATTTTTTTTTAAAAGCCCCAGGGTGGTGGGGAGTGTGCCACCCACGCAATCAAAATTAATTTGAGCTCCGTGGGGTTGCGGTCCTCGGGGCTTGGGGGGGCGTTAGAGCCCCCCCCCCAAAACAAAAATTTAACCAACCCCAGGGGTGGCTGCAGTGTGATGCAACTCCCCTTCCTCAACGCCAGGCCATGCATTAAATGGTGTGGGGGCCACCTGGACCCTTCACAGAGCCAATAATGGCCCTTGGAGCCCCATCCTCCCAGGCCGGCTACAGCTATGCCTGTGGTGCCCACCTGTGGTCACTGTTACTTGGCGGGAGCAATTTCAAACATCCTTCCAAGCAAAAGCAAACACTAAGCGGCAGATTTACAAGCACATTGCGCCACTAATCATCACGTTTTGCAACGCTCTGGTAGCGCTATGCCGTGCTCCATATTAACAAGGTGGCGCTAGCCACTTTGCGTGGCCTAATGCCAGCTTGTAAATATGGTCCTCCCCAAAGCAGTTTTCTGCATTAAAGGGGTGTGCAATGGGTGTTGCAGTGGCTGTTCCCACGCAACACCCATGGATTTTTAACACTGCTCCAGATTTACAAAGATCTGTAAATCTGAGGCAGCCCCGAAAACTAACGCCTCCCCTGGGGAGAGGTAAGAGTGGCGCAACAAGGAGAAATACCTTTACTTTTCCTTGTTTTTGCTCTTTCTGTGTGTGGAAGCAGACTTTTCATTGGTATCCCTATCTGTTGTGAGGCGGGCAGGGGATCAGATGAAAAAATGATTCCCGCTGGCAGGCGGCAGCATCTTTAGCTGCTCCCTGTGGGAGGGAGCAATGCTGGCTTCCCCTGGAGGTGGGTAGCCGACTGGACATAAGGAAGCAATGAAGCACCCCCGCAGCCTCCAACAATGATGGCATTTGTACCCTTGGTAGGCTCCAAGGCACACACCCGCTTTTGCATGGGCCCCGGGCAGGGTCCCTGGAGCCGAAATTGCCATTGGGAGGGGAGCTGCGTGGCCCCCGTCCCAATTATTGAGTGGATACAGTCCGGGGAATGGGGCACCAGGGTCAATATTGGCCCATGGAGGGAGGTTGCATGTTTCCCTAAACTTTCAGAATAAGGTCCCAGGAGATGGGATCCCTGGAGACAAAATCGGCCCAGGAAGTAAATAGGCCCCTGAGGCTGAGGTCCTGGGGCTAATATTATCCCAGGGAGGGGACTGTGTGCACCTTTCCCCCTTCTTAATGTGGCAGGATCCCAGGAGAAGGGCTCCCAGGGGCCAGAAATCAGCCAAGAGAGGGGAGCTGCGTGACCCACTCCCTATTTACGCGGGGGTTTCCTGCATGTGGGAGGAGTAGAAGCCGCTATCTGGATCACGGAGCAGAGGCCACTATCTGGAATTACACTTTATATTTTCAACCTCTAAGATTCACCTCATTTTACTGTCTGTGAATTGTTTGGGTCTGTTCTGCGACAGTAAGTGAGGACGCATCTTCAGGTCAGGCCTCTTTGTGTCTCTACAGAATGTCCCCAATTGAGAAAGACCATACACATCTCTTTCCTTGCCTGGGATTCTAACCCGGAAGAACATGTTAGTACTGAATTGGCTAGAGGTTAAGAAAGTCTGACTCAGCTGCTTCGTGAAATGGTAAAGTAAAAGTTGAATTCCAGATAGAACTGGGAAAAGAAAAAAACATCTTTATCTTGAAAACACACGTATGATCTACTAAATGATTTTCATATTACCTTTGCAGTCAGAGGCACTGACAACCAGCATCAAGCAGGCGAAGATGACCTGGAGTAAAGCTTTCATCCTGTCAACAGAAATACAAAATGCTGATAACCTCTAAAACATGAAAAAGTCAGAAACAGAACAGCATCCTCTGTTCGGGGAATCTGTGACATACTGATAAGACACAAACCACCCGTACCCCAAAATAAAATAAAAATATAGCATGTTTGTCTTGGTTGAACAATGCCCATAGATGAAAATATCACTAGTCTATTAAAGTTCAGTTCCGTTATACACATTATTTTAAAACACTGTGTTAAAGGACACAGACAATTCTAGGAGGATTAGCAGAGACAACCGTCCTTCATCTGGGGTCATCAGTTCATCTTTCAACCCCGCCAGCGCTGGTGCATCCATATGGCAAGGTAATGCACCACCAGCAGGGGGCAGTAAAGAGCACAGTATTTCAGCATGGACCATTTGTCCCTGGGGCGCTGACAGCCCTTCCACCTTTCCTGATCATAGAGGTGCCTATGGCATGGCCGGCAGGCAGAGTGGCGGTTCTGCCGCTCTGGGTTTTCCCAATGGGCTGCTTTCAGAGCACTATGGGCTACAATAACAGAACCATGGCCACTTGTATCCTTTCTTGCTGCGTCCTTTTCCACAGTGGACTTGTGTAAACATTTTTGTAAAAGCTGATCTTGGTAGCCAGTCCAGCCGGGATGACTGGGGCAAGCTATATTTGACAATGGTCTAGTTCCTCCACAAAGTTTTTCATGTCCTGTCCAGGATCTTGAAATGCTGGCGTAGGCCAGTTATAGGCCAATGGTTATGCAATGCCTTTTAACCAGTATTTGTATAGCACACATCTGTAAGTGGTGTCTTAGTTTTTATGGGTTGCCCACAATGCAGTGCCTCACATGTTCCTGGCTGCGTAGCTACGCTACTGGCAGTAATGCACACCAGACCGCACAGATATGGGTGGCAATGTACAATCCAGGCAGCCCAGTCATAGTGCAAGAAAAGTAACTAGGGCCCCTTACTAGGGTGCCATCTCAGTTTGTCAGCTACCCCTAACACCTCCTTTGACAGCATCTGCTGTATCAAAACTCACTACCATTCTCATATTATTGTACTCTTCACTGTATTTCTGCAAGTCAACACCATATCCCTAAAACACATTAACAAAGCCAATAGGTTTAAGCCTTGTAAAGTGCATGAACACAAAGACACACCATGCAGGGACCCCAAATTCACTGCTACCCTCACATAGGCAGATCCCTCATGATGCACTCACACTGGCATATTCCTCACTCAGCACTTACAAAGGCACAACTTTCAACCTGTAGGCCACTTACCCTACACTCACAAAAGACAATGTTAATCCCGAAGCCTCACTGGCTCACCTTTCATAATGCACTCACTAAACATGGTGGCTATACTGCATGCACACAAGCACACTGCTCACACATAGGTACACTGCTCACTAAGAAGGAGCAGCATTTGGATAGATGGTGACATAGGAGGCACAGGTTGAGTATCTGCTACATCGGGAAACTGGTACAATTAAAAGCTGTTGAGGTAAGCTACATTGAAGCCTGCATGTCCACTGAGGTTATCTAATCACCTATTTTTAGAGGGGAAGAGACTTGGCTCAAAAATGTTCCCACTTACCTTCTAATAAGCAAGGTGGTTGTTGTTTTTGCAGTACAACCACCTACTAAAATAAATGAAGAAATACAAAAAACTGGCAACTAAAGGTGGCGAGCATGTGCTTCAATATAACATTTAAACGTCAAGCTTCACTCTGGTCTGTCTTCTTTGAACAGGGAAAATGTCTTCAGAATATACAGAATACCGCTTCAAAATGGTGGCATGGTTGTGAAGCTTACAGCAGTGATGCCTGTTGCCCTGCATAAGAAAGCAGTGGTCCACTAGCAATAGCAGAACCCCTGCTGGTGCTCTCATTACTCAATTAGCACTAATCTGCATTTGCATGGGCTGCTAGGGGATGAGCTGAAGGAAATTCCTCCGGACGACAGACTCCTCTGGATGCAGAGTAACACTGAATAAGTAAGCAAATAACGTATACTCAGACTACCTGTCATCCTACAAATCAGCGATTGTCTACGAGGCAGAGCCAAACATTGACAACCAAGCAAATGACAGAAGAGAGTTGATCCCCTACCAAATTGTATGTATGCTGTTCTGAAGAGCTGAGCTAATATGTGAATGACATTCTTTCTAATGGACAACTGAAAGGGGGCATGCCCAAAGCCCATTTTCTCGAAGCAAGATTATGCATTATTTGTACAAAAATATGAGGCTGATGAGACAGCTAAAACAGTCTTTTTGTTAGAGCAAAACACAGAGAAATAGAGCACAGGGAGCAGGAGTACAGGGGATGCTTGGTTCACATGCATAAGACATACAGCACTGGTCAAGAGAATCACAATTTTCTCTGGAAGACACTGAGAAAGTGTGGTATTGCAGGACAAGTGCAAGGTTCATTCAAAAACATGGAACACATGTAGTACTGCAGGGTCAGTACAAGCGTTCTTTAAAGGCATGGAACACGTGTGGTACTCAAGGCCAGTGCAACCTTGCTTCTAAGACATGGAACAAGTGTGGTACCGCATGGCTAGCCAGTGCAAGCTTCATTTAAAGACATGGAACAAATGTGGAACTGCAGGGCCATTGCAAGCTTCCTTCAAGGGCATGGAACAGTATGGTACTCAAGGACAGTAGAAGCTTCAATCAAAGACATGGTGCAAATGTGGTATTGGAAGGCCACTGTAAGTGGCCTTTGAAGGCATGGAACAAGTGTGGCACTATGAAGCACCATTTAATACCTCCCTTAATACAATGAACAAACAGGATTTCAGATTTGGTACAAGTGTAAGGAACAGCACTGGGTGTATGAGTGCAAACTTGACCTGCACGTATTGCAAGATTTCCAACAAGCAAAACAGGTACGGTGCCGGGCAGGAATGCACGCTTCCCTCACACCCATAGAATACATCTCTATCTGGTCAGAAACAATGTAAGCTTCCCTTAGGTACACAGAATATGGACAGCATCTGCAGCAGCTATCCAAGACACACACACACACACAATGTTGAGCATGAAGCATTTGGGAACAGTGCAAGCTCCCCTCACATGCAGCACAGGAACAAGATGGTCAACAAGCTAAGACAGCCTCACATTCAAAACAGATATCATACTGGCAGCAGCATCTAAGCTTGTTTCAGATACAGGCTACTCATAATAAAGAACAGAGGTGGGTGGCCCACTGAAGGTTCGAGCCAGATGCTAACCTCTGGTTCAGCTCAAGTTCCTCTTGAGTCCTCCAGCCCAAAATACACTGCGCTTTCTTGCAGGGGCGTAACAGACACCCACACATCCCCTGGGATGCGGTTGGGGCCCCCTCAGCATGTCTGTGCAGCGTGTCGCTTTAAAGCAGCAGCAGTGTCTAGCATACGCTGAGCTGACACCACGCAGACCCAGGACTGAAAAGAAACAGAATAACTTATTCGTTTCTCTTCAGTCCTAGCCTGCCAGGCACCTTACATGAGTGGGTGTGGCCCATTGAAGGAGAGTATTCTCGACAGAGCAATGCCCCTCTTAGAGGGGAGGAGGCACCACAGAAATGACTGTAACAGAGGTAGGGTTGCTACCTTTTCCATATGAAAATGCCAGCTCTCTCTTCATGTTTCAAGGCCTGCGATGATTTTTAAATAGAACTTCATGTGAAATAATATGTATTCATTTAACATTGTCTTTCCATCTTTGTTTACTTAAGTTAAGAGTCAGGGGCCATTAGGGCAGCTAAAACATATTTTAAAGTGTTTTCATCCTACATTAACTGTTAAAGGCATGAATTGATAAGGGATAAAATACTAGCCAGGATATTAAATGCCAGTCAATGCATGTTATTTCTGAATGCTTCAATTAAAGGATCTAGATGCAACCCAAGAGTTCTTGTTTCAGTTGGGCATGCTTCGAATATGGAGTCAGGCAAAAGTTAAAAGCAACATTCAATACATATATTTTAAAAATAATTGACAAATATATACCAATAAAGGCACAACATTGAAAAACGAAAGCAACAAGCTTAACTTAAATATTTCCAAGCGCTTTGTGTATTTTATTTTTAGACCAAAGTAGTCTACAAAGCAGATTGTCTTTGTGTTACATAAAAAGATTCAGTGAATTCAATATTTAAATAACCATTTTACGTTGCAGTACTGTAAAGCAGAGATCTCAACCTCTCTTTTGTTAGATGTATCTTTTTTTGAAACCTGGTTCTTGTTGTTTTGCTGTTCCCATTATAGACAGGACTACAAGTACCAGAATACAATGCATTATCTGATCACACCTGAAATAGAAAAATGTGACGTCACTGTATTGGGTCTAATGGAGGATTTCTTGTACAGCATGAAAGTCTTTTCCTTCATTTTTCCAGAAAGTACGTTTGTTTGGTCATACTGGAATAAAAGGAATGTTCAGCAGCATTGCAATTTTAGTTTACTGAAAAATAAATAAAATCCTTCTCGAATGTATAAAAAGAGAGTTTGTGATACCAAAGCATTGTCTATGATTTTTTATTGGGCAGATGTGATAATGCTAGACGGCTTTAAGAGAATTATTGCTCAAAGGTGAGTCTATAAGGTTTTACTGAATTGCAAAATGGGTTTAGTGGCTATTATAAAACCATTTGGCTGTTGTGGTTGCAAACCCTATGACTTTGTGTATCGCAGGGATGGAAATCCAACATTTCTTGGTTCTAAGTTAGATAATGAATTAATTTATATTCAAATGGTATGTTATTTTCCTGTTTGTGTACCCAAGAACAAAATACATGCATAATAAATAGAAGTTAGGTCTGCTGGTTTCACTGTGGACAATCCTATATCTTAACTATATTTCATTCCACAAATATATATATATATATATATATTTACTGGATTTATTGGAGTGGAGTTTGGAGGCATGTGGTGAGAATCCCATCAGCATATCTCTTAGGGAGGGCCCCCTCAAGTTTCATTACACCACTGCTTTATTGTGCTTAAGCTGCTGCTAAACTCTACCCTTATGCACCAAGAATTAAAAACAATCCATTAAACTTTGATGTCAAACAGGAGTGAGAAAGGGATCCCCATCTAGTGACTGAATTACACAGTGTAAAACCAGAAAAACTGGGCTCAATCCTGTATCAAATTGTGTAATTGGATCACTGACATAATATCGAGGGACATAATATCGACTATCAAAAATATCGTTGACAAAATAGCGACAGACAGAATATCGACTTTGTATCTACAAACAGGTAAGTACAAAAATATCGAGTAAAAAATATCGTTTACAAAAATATAGTTTATAAAAATATCGACTTTATTAAAAACAATGTTTAATTAAATTAATATTAAAAATTAATTACTAAAATGTACTTACAAATACTTAAATTACCTTATAATAATTAAATGAAAGTTATAAAAAAAATTACAATCTATTTTTGTAAAAATATATATATATAGTAACATTATATAATTAAATAATAATCAATATTATTACCGTAGGATAGCGGAAGTGTAAAAATTACTATTCCAACTCCAAAGAGTGCAACAGTAGGGAAAGCGTTGGATAGCGTAGGGGTAAAAATTACTATTCCCACTCCAGTGGGTGCAACAGTAGGGAAAGCATTGGATAGCATAGGGGTAAACATTACTATTCCCACTCCAGTGGGTGCAACAATAGGGAAAGCGTTGGATAGCGTAGGGGTACAAATTACTATTCCAACTCCAAAGAGTGCAACAGTAGGGAAAGCGTTGGATAGCGTAGGGGTAAAAATTACTATTCCCACTCCAAAGAGTGCAACAGTAGGGAAAGCGTTGAATAGCGTAGGGGTAAAAATTACTATTCCCACTCCGGTGGGTGCAACAGTAGGGAAAGCGTTGAATAGCGTAGGGGTAAAAATTACTATTCCCACTCCAGTGAGTGCAACAGTAGGGAAAGCGTTGGATAGCGTAGGGGTAAACATTACTATTCCCACTCCAGTGGGTGCAACAGTAGGGAAAGCGTTGGGTAGCGTAGGGGTAAAAATTACTATTCCCACTACAGTGGGTGCAACAGTAGGGAAAGGGTTGGATAGCGTAGAGATAAAATTAAATAATAATCAATATTATTACCGTAGGATAGCGGAAGTGTAAAAATTACTATTCCAACTCCAAAGAGTGCAACAGTAGGGAAAGCGTTGGAAAACGTAGGGGTAAAAATTACTATTCCCACTCCAGTGAGTGCAACAGTAGGGAAAGCGTTGGATAGCGTAGGGGTAAAAATTACTATTCCCACTCCAGTGGGTGCAACAGTAGGGAAAGGGTTGGATAGCATAGAGATAAAATGAAATAATAGTCAATATTATTACCGTAGGATAGCGGAAGTGTAAAAATTACTATTCCAACTCCAAAGAGTGCAACAGTAGGGAACGCGTTGGAAAAAATAGGGGTAAAAATTACTATTCCCACTCCAGTGAGTGCAACAGTAGGGAAAGCGTTGGATAGCGTAGGGGTAAAAATTACTATTCCCACTCCAGTGGGTGCAACAGTAGGGAAAGGGTTGGATAGCGTAGAGATAAAATTAAATAATAATCAATATTATTACCGTAGGATAGCGGAAGTGTAAAAATTACTATTCCAACTCCAAAGAATGCAACAATAGGGAAAGCGTTGGATAGCGTAGGGGTAAAAATTACTATTCCCACTCCAGTGGGTGCAACAGTAGCGAAAGCGTTGGATAGCGTAGGGGTAAACATTACTATTCCCACTCCAGTGGGTGCAACAGTAGGGAAAGCGCTGGATAGCGTAGGGGTAAAAATTACTATTCCAACTCCAAAGAGTGCAACAGTAGGGAAAGCGTTGGATAGTGTAGGGGTAAAAATTACTATTCCCACTCCAAAGAGTGCAACAGTAGGGAAAGCGTTGGATAGCGTAGGGGTAAAAATTACTATTCCCACTCCAGTGGGTGCAACAGTAGGGAAAGCGTTGGATAGCGTAGGGGTAAAAATTACTATTCCCACTCTAGTGGGTGCAACAGTAGGGAAAGCGTTGGATAGCGTAGGGGTAAAAATTACTATTCCCACTCCAATGAGTGCAACAGTAGGGAAAGCGTTGGATAGCGTAGAGGTAAAAATTACTATTCCCACTCAAGTGAGTGCAACAGTAGGGAAAGCGTTGGATAGCGTAGAGGTAACAATTACTATTCCCACTCCAGTGGGTGCAACAGTAGGGAAAGCGTTGGATAGCGTAGGGGTAAAAATTACTATTCCCACTACAAAGAGTGCAACAGTAGGGAAAGCGTTGGATAGCGTAGGGGTTAAAATTACTATTCCCACTCCAAAGATTGCAACAGTAGGGAAAGCATTGGATAGCGTAGGGGTTAAAATTACTATTCCCACTCCAGAGAGTGCAACAGTAGGGAAAAGTAAATACTTCTCATAATATTTAAAAAAATATAAATTAATATCTATAAAAAATTATTTAAAAGTAATTACCAATTTAATATAATGTAATAATTAATCAATTAAAATTACACATTACAATTAATTTTTAATATTAGTTACCTATTCAAATTAATTACAAATGAACAATTAATTAATTAACAATTACAAATTAATTAACAATTAATTCAAATTAAGTACAATTAAATCAATTGAATTATTTAATTAAGTATGAATAAATTACTTCCCACCCTATTCCCCTATAAAATCACAACCCACTACAGAAAATAAATTAGTAAAATTAACATAATTAGCAATTAATCAATTAAATAAAATTAATTGGCAATTAAAATGTAATTAATTACCCATAAAAAATTAATTTACAATGAATTCTAAAAAAAACCAATAAATATTTTTACATATTTAATTAATTATACATAAATTACTTCCCAGCCAATTCCCCTATACACCCACAACCCCTACAGAAAATAAATTAGTAAAATTAACATAATTAGCAATTAATCAATTAATTAAAATTAATTGCCAATTACAATTTAATTAATTACCAAATATAAATTAATTAACAATTAAATAAAAATGAATACCAATATATAAATGTACATATTTAATTAATTATAAGTAAATTACTTCCCACCCTATTCCCCTATAAACCCACAACCCGCTATAGAATTAAATTACGTAAAAATTAAATAAACAAAATTCATTAATTAAAATTAATTATAACATTAATACACACTTTTCACACATATAATAACATAACAAACACTATAAAAAATTCAATATTATTAAACATTCGATCATTTTAATAACCTATATTATATACTTCGATATTTTAACTTTCTATATTTTTAACATTCGATATTACATTACTTACCTTCAAAACGATATATTTGAACTATATTCTGTCCATTCGATATTTTGTCCAGCCTATATTTTGTACTCGATATTATGTCCATTCGATATTTTGTAGTCGATATTATGTCTGCTTACCTGTTATGTTATGTTATGTTATGTTATATTTGTTTTATATAGCGCACGGCTACTCAAAGAGTGTCCCGGCGCTTTTCAATACACACCTGTATCATAACACAACTGAAAAGAAAGGGCAGAAACAGAATAAAAGGGGGATCCAGACTCACCTAGGAACTAGGCAACTATTTTAGTTTATTATGCCTCCTATTGTTTTCCTTTCTGCTTTTGATAAAACCATGACATTCCTAAGGATATGTGGTGCACAAGAATCTCTTATGCGTTTGACTTAATGGACTATAATGTTGCTCCATGTACAATAAGAATATAGCTCAAAGGAAGGGTGCACAAGACAACTAACTTGCCACTTAGATAATAATGGTATTGTTTGTTGGAGTGGGGGCATGAATGTTTCTATGTTCATGTTTACAAACTATCGTTTTTAGTAAAAGCCTCTCAATACAGTGATATAATCTGATCAAAGTCTTGTCAATGAAAAATGCTTTTTTGAATTTTTAAGTCATTATCATATTTCTATATAATATCCTTTTCTTGATTTCCATTTTCCCTTCGTTCTGCTCGTTCCTGGTCTTTTAGTACCAAGACAGGCCCTTGGCTCTCCCTGTTAATTTGTTGGCTCACCGATTTCTACCACAGTGCAGTGCATAACAGTTACTCTAGTTCCCCTTCTCTTAGTGTCTCGCTCTCGGGAGCAACATCCTGTTTTCTGTGACTCTGGATGGTTTCCATGGGTCTCAAACGGATAACTATTCCTACTTTTGTTTTTAATACAGAAGGATTGTTCACTGCTGGCACCAGGAACCTGTTTTAAAGTTCCCTGTGCATGTTTAGCATAACTTGAAACAAACAACGCCCCAATCATTCATCGACCCAGTCTCTTTTACTAACTGCCATAGTCTGTCCTCCACCTGTCAGGCCGAAAGCAGTGATTACTGTGACTGTCTCATCTTTAGAAGAAACCCAGCAGCATGGACATAACGTCTCTGACCGCTGCTGGCATCAGGTAGCCAGGGCCCAATGGCGCTCTCTGCATTTACAAAAGTGAGTATGTCACTGCTCGGCCATTCAGTACGCGCAGAATGAAGTCTTTGTAGTGCCTCAACAGGTGCTTCAGTAGATTTTGTACTTGGAGTCTGAATCCTGCCGCTGAGGTAATCAGACTGAGCTAACAGCAAGTTCCCTGTGCTGTAAGAAATCCTGTGGCCTTAGTAGGCTGTGAACTCATGGGGAGTCTGAAAAATCCAAGCATCACACAAAGAGCAGGTGTCACAAATGTCCCATGTCCATTTAATAGGAGAGTGGTGACTGTGTAGTATGTAGCTGGTGTTACATTTAGGAGCACACTGTCACATATATATTTCTAAGGCATGGTGTTGTAGCCACTGTTGTTAACAGACAGCCCATTTTCCTTTGATATGACCTCTAAATATTTACAAACATACAGTTTTACTGATAAAAGTATATTGCGCACAAAGAATAATGTGCATAAATTTGGTTTCAGCAAATATTTGTCATTTGTGCATCACCAAGTCAAATGCCTTCATTTGTTTTGATTCAAATAAAATCTTTGTTTCCATTACACTTCAGAAATTAAAAAAAGTGCTTCATTTGTGCTTTCTTAAATGTTTATTTATTTTGAAACATTTGTATTGCCTTCCCTTCCCTTTCATACCAGCAAGATCATTACATAGTTCGCTTTACAAAATCAGCAAATTTTGCCATGAGTGAAAGAAAAGTAAATCCAGTCTCCGTGTTAAAAGAATAAGCAGCAATTTGTCAGAAGACTAAACAGACATTTCACCTTTGTCTTTGAAAGTGTAGCAGATGTGACAGGGTAAAAGCAAAGTTTAAAGTCTCCTTTAATGCAGTTACACCTTAGGCACTCCAGCATGGTTATTTAGCTCCCCTCTGAGGGCTCAGGGGCTGCTGTAGTTGGTCCCCTTACACCTCTGGGCCCCGGTTCATTGCACCGTCTGCACCATTGGTAGCGACGTCCCTGTTTAACACACATGACTCTGAGGCTCAACTAGCAGTCCCAGAGAAACAGAAAAGCTTGGATCGTGCATGTCTGTGTGTGAACTAATGGTACCAAAACACTTTTCAGAGTGGGGGTGCTGCCATCAATTTTACACAACTCAAGTCATAGGGATTTTAAAAATCCAAGCGTCACACAAAGAAGAAGTGTAGCAAATGAACAACACCCATTGAGCAGGATCTTTGTAAAGATGTGGAGGCAGATTTACAAGCCCCTTGCAACACATTTGCACCGCCATTATGTCACTTTTTGTGAAGCAGCGGCGGCGTAAACAATGCGCCCCATTTACAACGTGACGCATCCAAGGAGATGCATCACGTTGTAAAGCCCTGCGTCACATTATTCCCTCGTCAGTTATAATGTGTGCAGGGTGGGTGTTCCCAGGCAGGAAAGCCTCGTAGAAGTGACACAGTGAAATCTACAAGATTGCACTGCGCCACTTCTAGGACGCCGCTACGTCAAAACCCTAAGCCTGCTTGGAGAAGGCATAAGGAGTGACGCAGTGTATGAGGAATAGGCCGCCCCATGATTGCTGGAGTTGCATCTGGCTTGTGACACGACTACAGCAATGCATGACTTTTGCGCCAACAGAGGCGTCAAAATTTCTGATGCATCTGTCAATCCTTGCACCATGGTGCGCTGTATTGTAAATATAGCGCATCCATGGTGGCGCAAGGGTTTTGCAGGCTGGCGCAGGGAAACTGACGCATCTACTGATGAGTTAGTTTCTTGTACATCTGCCCCATGGTATGTAGCCAGTGATGCATTTTGTATCACTGGTGAGGTATACACTGTCACGGACAGACAGCACATTTTATGTTGAAATGCCTACTAAACATGTAACAGTCATACTGTGTGTAGTATCCTCAGGTTGTAAATATGTTCATTTACTCCTCTGCATCTAGCTGCTCAGCCAGTGTGAGTGTTAGAATGTTAGTGTGAGTGGAAAGTTTGGGTGCATGAGTGTTGTCAGTTGAGGATGGGTTTTAAGTCCCATTACCCCATTTTTACAGATAGTTTATCCCTGTCAAGGGATGGGAGTGGGTTTTTAGTCCCATCATCCCTCTTTCATTTTGAATGGGTATTAGCCCCATTTTTCTTTTTAAAGAGGGTGTCAGTCCCTTCCTTCTTTGTTACGTTGGTGTTGGGTGTCAGTCCTTTCACTTTTATGCACGTTGTTATTTGTGTGGGTAGTCATCTTTTGATGCCACACTGTGCTGCATTCTGCTCCTCATGCTGCACTAGTCCTTGGGTTTTGGTCCCATGTGAATTAATTTGTTCTTTGGGTGTCAGTCCCAAACAAATTTTCAATTGGGTTTTTAATCCCATAGTGTCCCTCACATGAGGGGTGGCGTATTGGGTTTTCGCCACAGTCTTCTCGCATGAGAAGTACTGCCTTTGGTATTGTTTCCACCCATTGTAGTCTAGTCTGGGGTTCTGTTTTGCCCTCACTTCTGTCATGTTTGTCTAGCTTACTTGTTGTGTGTGAGCTCTAAATTCACTCCTCACTTATTTTATTTGTTCATTATTAAAGGAGGAGGACAGTGTTAGTGTTTTTCTATCTCTATCGCTTTCTTCTTCCTTTCTTTTTTTGGTTGTCTGTTTTCCCTCTTGTGATGTGATTTCACATTCATCCCTGGGTTTACAGATTTCTTGCAACGATTGTATATTTTTACTGTGTATAGTTTTTCTCTTCATTGTTTTTTCTCTTTTGTTTTTCATTTCGAGAGGAAGAGGATAATGTAGTATCCTCAGGTTGTAAATATGTTCATTTACTCCTCTGCATCTAGCTGCTCAGCCAGTGTGAGTGTTCCGGTTAGAATGTTAGTGTGAGTGGAATGTTTGGGTGCATGAGTGTTGTCAGTTGAGGATGGGCTGAGCCGCTAGGAGGCTGCTCCTGGTGGGGCTTATTATATCTACATCTAAAAACCTAATAAACTACTTCTTATTCTACCTGGCCTGGTCTACAGCGTCTACATTTGACACCTGCACATGTGGGACCAGCCCACTACACAGTGTTAATGATAAAACTATAAAATGCACAAAGGATAATGTGTGGAAATCGGATTTCAGTGAATATTTATCATATGTGCATCACCAACTAAAGTTTCTTGATTTCTTTTGATCCTAATAAAATCTTTATTTACATTACACTTCAGAACTGCAAACATTTTTCTTCATGTGTGCTTTCCTAATTGCAGATATATTTTTTAAATTGCATAGTTCATTTACATGTGTGTAAATGTTGTTATGTGTTGGTAACCAAATTGACATCCTACAGCCTTTCCTTTCACTCCCTGCACCTAAGCAAAAATGCACATATTTCACTTTTACATCTTCTCTTTTTGCAGTCAGAGAAAGAAAAGTAAACACCAGTTTCGTTTGTAAGGAGACATCCCCTAAAATTTTACCTTTATCTTGTCACATTTGCTGTGCTCAAAGACATACACAACATTTAAAGGTTTCTTTATTGCTCATTCACCTTCTGCCCTCCAGCATGCTTATTTTGGGCATTGCACCTCTACTTCCTGCGCCTGTAGTGTGAACCTTCAGGACATCCTGTGGACGCTGGTTATCATGTACAACATTATCTCATAGGAGAGATACTACCACAGGGAGGGAGCCATAGTTTACCAATGTGCTACTGAGAGAGGTACATTTTGCAGCTAGAATGGTTGCATGATGGAGAGTTCGGTGAGGCGCAGCCAGGGGTCGGCAGGGAACACCGAATTAATGGCAGGGAGGGGAAAACTGTTCTGCTGAGACAAACCGGTTGCATACCAGCAGCCCTTTGACGCTGCGAATCAGGCATCTCCAATGAGTAGCTTCCAGCTGCTTCTAGGTAGCTCTCTTGTTTGCAGTCCAGTCTACTAAATTAAAAGTTTTTACTAGGTTGAATTAATTCCTTTCCCAAAATTGAAAAACGTGTACCCGAGACAAACATGTGTGTATTTTCACAACACATAACCTGATGTTAGGAAAACAATTGTTGGATTTACAAACTATATTTAATATATTAAAAGCTGATATCTCAGGGATAATAATAATAATAATAATAATACAGATGCTTGTAGAGCGCCAACAGCTACCTCTCAAGGAGGTGTCCCGGCGCTAAGAGAGTGCTTTCAGCTGGGAGGAAGCTAGGTGAAATGGTTTAAGTTTTTTGCATAAAAAGCCAGGTCTTTAGGAGCTTCTTGAAGCTTGCTTCTGTCGAGGCAGATTGAATGGCCATCGGCAGGGCGTTCCAAAGTTTTGCCGTGCCAGCGGAGAAAGATCTGCCCCCAAGTCTGGCCTTCCTAACTCGTGGAATGGTTAGCTGAAGCCGAGAATTAGAGCGTAGATGTCTCTCCTGATGGTAGCGGGGGAGTCTGAGTTTTAAGTAGGTAGGGCAGGTACCTTTCAGTGCTCTAAACGCTAAGGTAAGAACTTTGAATTTAACTCTGCTTGCTACTGGAAGCCAGTGCAGTTCGCGCAGATGCGGAGAGATATAATGTCTGAAAGGAATTGGTTTTATTAATCTCGCAGCCGCATTCTGCATGATCTGTAAGCGCTGCATCAAATATTTGGGCAGGCCAAGGTATAGGCCGTTTGAATAGTCCAGTCTGGATGTGATTGTTGCATGTACCACCATTTTGCGGCATTCAGCAGGTAGAAGAGACAGAAATTTCCGAAGGTTCCTGAGTTTGTGAAAACATCCAGTAGTAACCTGCTGAACGTGCGAGGAGAAAGAGAGATTCACGTCCCATCTTACTCCCAGATTCTTCGCATTGGTTCCAGGGACTGGGGCAGGACCCATTTCGGAGGGCCACCAAAGGTCTGATGGAGGATGCATATTTTTGCCAAAAAATAATACCTCAGTTTTGGATGCATTCAACTTAAGTTTGTTGGTATTCATCCACTTGGCCACATCTTGAAGGCAGCCCCTTATTTGGCTAAAAGCTGCCTCTGATACTTCAACATAGGGGAAAACTAGTTGTGTATCGTCAGCATATGAGATTGCCTTGACCCCCCATCTGGAGATCAGGGTGAAAAGAGGGGCTAGATAGACATTAAAAAGGAGCGGGCTGAGTGTCGACCCCTGGGGGACGCCACACCACAGGCGTTTTGGTTTAGAGGAGAAGGCGCCCAATGCGACTTTCTGAGAGCGATCTGTTAGATATGATTGAAGCCAATTTAGTGCCTTGTCCTCCAGGCCCGTGTCCTGCATCCTTGCCATTAGTCTTACGTGGTCCACGGTATCGAATGCGGCCGATAGATCCAGGAGCACCAGCATAGCTGATGCCCCTGAGTCTAAAGACCATCTAATCGACTCGGCAACCTCAATGAGGGCCATCTCGGTGCTAAAGCCAGTCCTGAAACCTGATTGTGTTTCGTGTAGGGTTCCGTTTTTCTCGATAAAACTGTTCAGTTGGCGCTGAATCAGTTTTTCGAGCATTTTTCCAGGGGCAGCTAGCAGGGAGATGGGACGGAGGTTGCTCAAGTCGTCGGAGGCACCACTAGGCTTCTTTTTCAGAGGGAGAAGTGTGGCATGTTTCCAGCAATCCGGGAACGTGCCAGTTACAATGGATGTATTCCATATATGAAGGAGTGGATCTACAATCACGTTCAACATAATTTTCCAGAGTTTTGGTGGGCAAGGATCGTCGGGGGCTCCTGATTTGCATTTATTTAATTCATTCAGAGCCTCATCGCGAGAGATAAGATGGAATTGGGTTAGGGGGAGGGAGGGTGAGACGTTTATTTCTGTGTCTGCCTTTGCTGTGTGCGCAGGGGTAGAGAAGGACTCATAAACCTGAGCAATTTTTTTGTCAAAAAAATCTGAGATGTCCTCGCAGAGTCTCTCTGATGGGGTAATCTCAGTCTCGATGGCCCTTGGTTTGAAGAAGGATTGAACAATCTTAAATACTTCTTTACTAGATTGATCCGCTTGTTGAATAGAGGTCGCATAAAATGATTTTTTCGCTTTTTTTATGGATCGATGTAGACCTCGAAGGGCTTTTTTGTAGCAAATTTTAGCAGCTTCACAATAGTTTGTCCTCCAAAGGCACTCCAGCTTTTTGCACTTACTTTTTATTGCCATCAGCTCAGTAGAGAACCAGGGGGCGGTAGGAGATTCTCTTCGAGATGTAGCAATTTTAGCAAGAGCAATGGATTCTACTGTGCTACCTATCCAGTGGTTCAACATCATTGCATCAGTGTTTACATCTAAAGTCAATGGGGGGGGGGCAGCTGCAAGAGCCGGGCATAGGGTATCCGCAGATATTTTGTCCCATTTTCTACGCATGTACGAGCGTTTGCCTGCTTTCTGAGAGTGGGATGGGAGGGAGATGGAGAAGGGTATTAGAAAATGATCCGTCCATACTAATGGTAGTGGTGGAAGGGTTGTAGAGTCCCGTATTTTAGTGAAAATTAGGTCCAGCATATGGCCAGCCCGGTGCGTTGGTCCTGAGGTAATTTGGGTTAGATTGGCAGCTTGCAGCGTTGTAATAAGTTGAGTGGTCTGGGGGCAGTCAGGCCTATCAACATGGACATTGAAGTCACCCACTACAATAAAGTGTGAATGGGCTAGGGAGCTTAGGGTTATTAAATCCAAAAGTTCACCGGTGCGTGATGAGGGACAATCCGGGGGTCTATAGATAATCAAGCCAGCTAGGGATAGCTGGGGGTTAATTTGAAAGCAGAAGTGTAGCCCCTCTACACCAGGGATAGTGGTAGGTGCCGAGGACGTTAAAGTGAATTTATCCTTGAAAATAATTGCCACTCCGCCACCTCTTCTGTCATCCTCTCTATTTGAAAAACTTAGTTTATAGCCCGGTGGTGTTGCCGGAGGAATTGAGGCCATGTTATCTATGTTTAGCCAGGTTTCTGTAAGAAACAAGGCATCCCATTCAGATTCCATTATTAGTAGGCTGATATCAATAGCATGCTTGGGGAGAGATCTACAGTTCAATAGTGCTGATCTGAACAGAATGGGGGAGGGGTTTGTAGCAGTCGGGCGATAAAATGTTTTAACACGTAACTTTGATTGAGGCGGGGCGCTGGCCAGTAAATTGCCGCAAATCCGACAAAGGGATGGGAGATCCGACTGAGCCAGGTCGAGTCTGATCGCCTGACAAGGTTTCGCCGTGTCCAGCGCCAATAGTTCCGCACTGGTCATGACTATCCTTTTTGTGTAGGGCGTTATACCGGCAGCATGGCTGGCGCTGTGCGCGGTCAGGTCGCGGACGGGCTTGACGGGCTTGACGTCCGCTGCACTTCCGGAGGATACACATTTTATATATTGTGAGGGGGCGTGGCCGCAGTGATTGCCCTCCAATGGCGGCAGCCGAGGAGTGCACTGGGCGAGTGGTCGGTAGGATCCTTACTTTGTTAAAAACACAGTATCACACAAAATACAGGTTTAAAAGTATTTAAAAGCACAACAAGTTATTTACGATTTCTCCCGGCTTTCCGCCTCAGGAGATGTACAGGGATACATTGGGATACTTATTACTAATATTATTACCTTGGTGCCAGGGGAATTACAGCCGTGTCCAGCGCCAATAGTTCCGCACTGGTCATGACTATCCTTTTTGTGTAGGGCGTTATACCGGCAGCATGGCTGGCGCTGTGCGCGGTCAGGTCGCGGACGGGCGCAGACGGGCTTGACGTCCGCTGCACTTCCGGAGGATACACATTTTATATATTGTGAGGGGGCGTGGCCGCAGTGATTCCCCTCCAATGGCGGCAGCCGAGGAGTGCACTGGGCGAGTGGTCGGTAGGATCCTTACTTTGTTAAAAACACAGTATCACACAAAATACAGGTTTAAAAGTATTTAAAAGCACAACAAGTTATTTACGATTTCTCCCGGCTTTCCACCTCAGGAGATGAGCTGTACTCTGTTCGCGCTAGTAAATCAGCGCGCCTAAATACTGGGTGGAGGGGGCGTGGCCTAAGGGTGGTGGGCGTGGCCGCAGTGATTCCCCTCCAATGGCGGCAGCTGAGGAGTGCACTGGGCGAGTGGTCGGTAGGATCCTTACTTTGTTAAAAACACAGTATCACACAAAATACAGGTTTAAAAGTATTTAAAAGCACAACAAGTTATTTACGATTTCTCCCGGATTTCCGCCTCAGGAGATGAGCAGTACTCTGTTCGCGCTAGTAAATCAGCGCGCCTAAATACTGGGTGGGGGGCGTGGCCTAATGGTGGTGGGCGTGGCCGCAGTGAATCCCCTCCAATGGCGGCAGCCGAGGAGTGCACTGGGCGAGTGGTCGGTAGGATCCTTACTTTGTTAAAAACACAGTATCACACAAAATACAGGTTTAAAAGTATTTAAAAGCACAACAAGTTATTTACGATTTCTCCCGGCTTTCCGCCTCAGGAGATGTACAGGGATACATTGGGATACTTATTACTAATATTATTACCTTGGTGCCAGGGGAATTACAGCTATGGCTGTCATTTATTAACCATGTAGACTCATTACAAATCATTAAAGCCTTTTTCCCATTCCTGCTGGCAACCCTGCCTGGTGCACTGAGGTGATCACTGCTGGTAATCTTGCCTGGGTCGCCACTAATGTAATCTTGGCCGATATGATCACTATTACCACACTACAGTTATTAGTAGCTCGCTATAATGTTCATTGAACATAAGTAGCTCTTATTGCAGAAAAGGTTTTAAATGATGTGATTAAAATTAGAGTGATGTTGGAGGGATGGGGAGCACCCGGCAGATGCATACATAGGGTGTCCCTTCTTTCTAGCTCAGGCTGCGACCTGATGTCCGCTACCGGGACCTGTGAGCGGGGGGGCACGTGCTGTGGTTGTGGTATGCGCTGTTTTGGAGCGAATACAGTGTTTTGGGGACAGCTGAACTGTTATCCCAAAGCATGTGGGGATCAGGCACACACCCAGAAACTGTGCCCTTAACAGAAACGAGAGATGTGCTTATACATTACAACGTATTTTATATGGTTTGCAGGAATGAGTAGGCAGGTTTTAGGGTGATAAATAAACCTTTGATGTAGTAGCGCAGAATACATTCATATGTTAACGAAAACAATCTAATAAAGCAAACAAGCACTGTAGTATTCATAAGAAAACCAAAGAAATCCACCATTGCTGTATTGCCTATACTGGCAAAATGTTGGTGATTATAAATGTTGTGAGCGACATCTATTGGCATTGCCAGTGCTTGTTTTCATTCTTGTCATGTACGTTTCTAGTCTTTACCCATATGTATTGTACTCTCTTACGACATTTTTTGAAAGTGCTTCAAAATAAAGTGCTACGTTAGTGTTAAAAAGTAAATGTACAACAATACAGAACAAGCATGTCATTTAAGACCCACCAAATGTGCACTTGGGCCTGCAAAACCTTTTGTGCGGTACGACTGATGTTCCGTTGAATGCACCCCTTTTCTCCTCATTTCAACCATTGTTGTTATATCACAATTCTTACCTGTTCTTTGAAGTGTCTGTCTCTTGCGGTATCCAGATGAAGAGATGTCTTGATTCGCACTGAGCTCTCATCCGGCCGAGAGCGGGGATTTAAGTACCCCCAGTCAGCCAATGAGCGATCAAATCCTATGCTGACCTGGCATTATAAAGAGTTGCTTCATAAGTAATTAATGAAAATCACTTCCTTGCAGTAAATGTCCCAAACCCTCTTTACCAGGAAACCCCGCCTTCTTCAGCTTTCTAACGTCATCAGTTGGACTCTTGGCAAATGTATTGTTGCTTGTTTTGTTGGAACCTGGCGAAAGAGACACCCTTAGAATGCTGATGAGCAGAAAATGTGTTCTGCACGCATAGAAGATGCAGAGGGAGAAGATTAAACAAGGGTTTCACTGCTGCCAAGTTGTCAGTCTGCTTGTGTGAGCGCGCAAATCTGCTCCACCTTAACTTACCCTGAGCGTGCCAAAGGCTCGGACCGGAAGCGGTGTAGGCCCTACAGGGACTTTTGTGCACTCTGATTGGACCTGTGTCTATCTCTTGTAAGACCCAGTAGAGAAAGGCGACTGTAAAAGCCTCAATAAGGATAACAGACATAGGCTGGAAGTGTAAGGCTTTATAGAACAAATTATTTAGGCAAAATTCATGAAATATAATATCAGTATATGTAGTGTATCGGGAAACGTTTTTCTTTTTACCAGCCTAGCAGGGCTCTACGTTCTGCTTCATTGGCCAAAGTGGCTGTGCCGGTCATTAAGCACTCCAGAACTGGAGGCCGGGCTTTTCGTTACCTGGCCTCGCGGGGCTGGAATGAGCCCCCTTTGGCTTTAAGAAGGGCAAGTAATCTTCTTGATTTCAGGAAGGAATTAAAGACTTGGCTCTTTTCTGTATAGGGTTTTCTATTTTGGTTTCTTCTCTTCTTTCAGTTTTTAGTTGTTGTGTTTGTTACTCTGCATAAGTTTTCTTCGCTAAAGCGCCGGGATGCTCCTTTGGAGTAGCCGTGCGCTATAGAAGAAATAAATAACATAACATAACATAACAGTATGACTAGCAGCAAAGAATACCGATCATAAATGTAAAGAACTCAGTAAAATTCAATAGTAAATCCAGCATGGATTCACAATTTGAGATGGAGGAAACAGGGGTTCTGTCAACAGAGGAAATGTGGGTCCCATTTATTGGACTTTAGACAAACCGTTTCACACATTACTGCTCAAGTGCCTGGTTGTCAAGGGCGGCCCAACGCTATGATAAACCTGCCCCTGGATCTCTTGTGATTCTGGAGCCTGCTTGATAGAAGAACACCAGTCTGTAGTGTAGTTCCTATATTCCCAATAGGCTCTGCGCATTGGAATAATATCTTCAATAGTATAGACGTAGGACAGAGGTTAACTAGGTCTTCTACTGTCAATATTAGACTTAAGTTTTGTGTGCCAGCTAGCTCAGAGTTCACTAGAAACTTTCTCGAATAGGCGAGGAGGGTTTTAACCTCCCTGGATAGACAAGAAGGGATTTAGTTTCTGACAACCATAGAACATGACAACTTTGCTCTCCCTGATCAAGAGTAAATCTCTAGAGTGAAAACAAAAGACAGCTATTTTACTCAGTCAATACGTGCATACTTAGTTTCACCAGATTGTAGAGAAAAGAAGAGACGGGCGTTTTCAATAAAAGGTGTTATTTATTGATCAGTCTCTTTTCTCATACAAGAGAAATGAATCACTACGATTGCAATACTTATAGTTAAGTAAAGTGCATACAGTAAAAGCAGGATTATAAAATAATACTGTAAAAGCATTGATATGGTTTCTTAGCCATATGATACTTTAAAATGGATAAAAGATATACATACATATATACATTGACTAATCGTACTCAACTGGTGCTTCTAACTACGCCTACCCCCGTGTACCTGACCTAAGCCTAATACATGGGAGGGAGTAAGTAAGTAGCAGTGTAAGTTAAGTTTGTTTTGCCAAGAATCTGACTCAAGAATTCTCTATAAGGGTTTAGTCAGTTCAGTACCTGGGATTTAGAAGGCTGGAGGGCTGGTATCTCTTTCTCAGGACTCGGTATCCCAGTCACCCGCGAAGGTGGGCTCGAAACGCTGGAGGCTGGATTTCTCGGCAAGAGAAAAGACAGCGTCTTCCTCAGCGCGTCAAAAGAGGAGGGGCAGCGTCCGTGGGCTCTCGCATCAGCTGGGCTCTCCGGCAAGTAGTCACTGCTCCTGGTTCATCACCACCGTGTCCCTGCTTAGGTCAGCGTTCGTATATTTATACCTGAGAGGTGCTGGGTTTGACGTAAGGATGGACATAAGACGTCAATAAGGATGTCACTAGGAACTGATCGTTCCTGCAGTGCTTTACAGGAGTTCTTGGGCTAAATCAAAACATACCAGGCGGGGATTTCCCAGGTTTGCTCGAGGCTTGGATTTGTTTAAGAACTCGGTGTGCTTTCTAGGGGGCTGGAGGAATAGTGCTTGCTTAATGTGACAGCATGCGCTATGACTAATTTATGAAACGGGTTTCTGTGCCGTTGTGTAGATATTAGTGAATTATAACCGGGCAAGGGTCAGAAATAGGGTCAGAAATAGGAGTATCGATACAGGTCCCTAGATAAACATACTACTCCCACTCCACGAATTCATGTCCATATTCACTAACCTAAGCAATAGTAAACATAACTAATAGTGCATGTGGAGACGCTTTCCGTGGCTGAGAGGAGGAGTACCTTTGCACGCTGCTTTCCCTTGCTGGGCTTGCCTTTCTTTTGCTGAACTTTTTGTAACACCTCGCGGTCCCCGCTGCGCGGGTCCCGCTTCGCCTTCGTGTCAAGGCGCTAATCGTCTGGATTCCATCACCGGGGGCAGGAGGAGGAAGCACAGGGCTGCGAGCGCCAGGTGAGGAACAGGGACTCCATTGCCCAGGAGTCCCTGCGCTGTAATCACCTACACCTGGTCGCTCTCCCTGTTTGCCCCGCCCTGAACACCGAGTGAAAGGCGCCTGTGAGCTGCTGCCTGTGGGAGACGCTTTCCGTGGCTGAGAGGAGGAGTACCTTTGCACGCTGCTTTCCCTTGCTGGGCTTGCCTTTCTTTTGCTGAACTTTTTGTAACACCTCGCGGTCCCCGCTGCGCGGGTCCCGCTTCGCCTTCGTGTCAAGGCGCTAATCGTCTGGATTCCATCACCGGGGGCAGGAGGAGGAAGCACAGGGCTGCGAGCGCCAGGTGAGGAACAGGGACTCCATTGCCCAGGAGTCCCTGCGCTGTAATCACCTACACCTGGTCGCTCTCCCTGTTTGCCCCGCCCTGAACACCGAGTGAAAGGCGCCTGTGAGCTGCTGCCTGTGGGAGACGCTTTCCGTGGCTGAGAGGAGGAGTACCTTTGCACGCTGCTTTCCCTTGCTGGGCTTGCCTTTCTTTTGCTGAACTTTTTGTAACACCTCGCGGTCCCCGCTGCGCGGGTCCCGCTTCGCCTTCGTGTCAAGGCGCTAATCGTCTGGATTCCATCACCGGGGGCAGGAGGAGGAAGCACAGGGCTGCGAGCGCCAGGTGAGGAACAGGGACTCCATTGCCCAGGAGTCCCTGCGCTGTAATCACCTACACCTGGTCGCTCTCCCTGTTTGCCCCGCCCTGAACACCGAGTGAAAGGCGCCTGTGAGCTGCTGCCTGTGGGAGACGCTTTCCGTGGCTGAGAGGAGGAGTACCTTTGCACGCTGCTTTCCCTTGCTGGGCTTGCCTTTCTTTTGCTGAACTTTTTGTAACACCTCGCGGTCCCCGCTGCGCGGGTCCCGCTTCGCCTTCGTGTCAAGGCGCTAATCGTCTGGATTCCATCACCGGGGGCAGGAGGAGGAAGCACAGGGCTGCGAGCGCCAGGTGAGGAACAGGGACTCCATTGCCCAGGAGTCCCTGCGCTGTAATCACCTACACCTGGTCGCTCTCCCTGTTTGCCCCGCCCTGAACACCGAGTGAAAGGCGCCTGTGAGCTGCTGCCTGTGGGAGACGCTTTCCGTGGCTGAGAGGAGGAGTACCTTTGCACGCTGCTTTCCCTTGCTGGGCTTGCCTTTCTTTTGCTGAACTTTTTGTAACACCTCGCGGTCCCCGCTGCGCGGGTCCCGCTTCGCCTTCGTGTCAAGGCGCTAATCGTCTGGATTCCATCACCGGGGGCAGGAGGAGGAAGCACAGGGCTGCGAGCGCCAGGTGAGGAACAGGGACTCCATTGCCCAGGAGTCCCTGCGCTGTAATCACCTACACCTGGTCGCTCTCCCTGTTTGCCCCGCCCTGAACACCGAGTGAAAGGCGCCTGTGAGCTGCTGCCTGTGGGAGACGCTTTCCGTGGCTGAGAGGAGGAGTACCTTTGCACGCTGCTTTCCCTTGCTGGGCTTGCCTTTCTTTTGCTGAACTTTTTGTAACACCTCGCGGTCCCCGCTGCGCGGGTCCCGCTTCGCCTTCGTGTCAAGGCGCTAATCGTCTGGATTCCATCACCGGGGGCAGGAGGAGGAAGCACAGGGCTGCGAGCGCCAGGTGAGGAACAGGGACTCCATTGCCCAGGAGTCCCTGCGCTGTAATCACCTACACCTGGTCGCTCTCCCTGTTTGCCCCGCCCTAAACACCTCCCTTCTTTATTAGGAGTAGTCCCTGCCGCTTCGCGTGAGCGCGCGGGAGCGCGCCGGGAGAAGCCCGGGACAAGGGCGGGACCGTCTGTGGCCGTCCGGGGCCGCTGGAGGCCGGGCTGGGCCACCCCATTAACATCTACGGGCCAGGTATTGATCATACGCACTGTTGTTGGAAAGGCTTTGTGACCTATTTCCCTATAGGTGGGTAGAAAGGGGGTCCCTTGTATTATGGCTAGCTCAATAAGTACTTCTACTCTGCTGCCTCCCCTGGGGGAAGCTGAGCCTGCTATCATGGGCCCCCTTGACTCCTACTTCAAGCGTCTGCCGCAGGATATCGATAAAGAGATCGCCTTGGCAGAAAGGCGAGCCGGGCGTAGGCTTTCGATTGAGCTTCTGAAAAATCCACTGGAGAAAAACCAATGCTTGAACTATCCTGCGCTGGTTACACCATTATCATCCATTGTTTTACCAGCCCCCCAGGACTTATTACTTGACGTACCACTGCTTACTGAGTTAGTAGCTAACCCCCAATTGGACATTGTTATAACAAACTTATCTGTTGTGCATTCTGAGGCACCTAGCCAAATAGTAACAGGGGAAGGAGCCTCAGAAAATCACTGTGTACTAACAGAAGCGGGCAAACTTAAGCCTGGTGTCAAAAGGAAATGGGGAGCTACTGTAAAAAAACCACAACCAATAAAACCTGCTAGAAAACACAGGAAGCTAGGTACTAAATCGATTTTGACTCATGTCCCTCCAAAGCATGATGCATTAATGACAATAGGGGAGGCTGAAGTAGCTCCAGTTGTAGTGGAGCCTATAAGTATGGTGCACCCGATAATAAGGGCGGTGCCTGTCCCAGATCCATCTGTCATAGTTCTCCCTGGTTCGCAACCCTCCAACCACGATCTTCTGATAGAAGTGGAAAAAATAATGCGTTCCCTCCTTAATCCAGTGGAAATAAGACTTAAAAAGCTAGCTGAGCAACTTGACCATCTAGAACAAGCTAGCCTAGATAACTTTTTTTCTATTAAAACTTTAATTAAGTCTGGCAAAAAAATGGGTGAGGTTGGGAACAACCAACAGAAGGGTGATAAAGTACAAGGAGCCATGTTGGTTGACCTACAATCTCCGCCTGTAAGTGGTATTCCTGCACAGGTCAATAATGAAGGGGAGAATAGCAAGAATGTACCTGATCCAGTGTCTAGCAAAACTAGTAGTAATTGCGGGAAACCGAAGTCCAATAACACTAGAGACAAGGGAACCAAGGACAGTGTAAAAAACCCACCTACAACAACTAGCAAAAATGCCACACCCTTGACGACCGGATCGGGAATAACTTTGGCCCAACGGCCAGGAAATGATAAAATTCACCCTAGTAATGGGCATGGGAATAATACCTGTGTGACAGTGGTAAAACCTCCCACACAGAGCCATGTTCCCCCACAACAAGTCCATACACAGGCAGTTAAAATCCACCCGAGTAATGGGAATGGGATTAATTCCTGTGTGACAGTGGCAAAACCTCCCTCACAGAGTTATGTTCCCCCACAACAAGTCCAAACAAAGACCCAAATAACCAAACTGCCAACTAGAATCCCGCCAGTACAGCTCACCCCTGACTCCTTCCCATATGTGGCCGTACTTACTAACGTCCCACCCCTAACGGAGGGCCAAAGAGAAACCTACGACATGTTAAAAAACAAGGCCATGCATTGGCTTTCAGTCAATAGACCGCTCCCAGGGGGGGTGGATGGCCTGATAATCGGGGCTAGAAGGGTCCTTTGGATAGGGAATACTATAAAAAAACAGGGGGGTGAGTGTATTATAATCAATTTCCAGGATCCAAGGGTTGTGGGGCTGATTACGGGACAGGGTTGGAACACTAACATTGGAGGTATTGGGGTTGTTGACCTCACTTTCTTTTACCCAAGACCGGCGATCTATCTAGGGGGCTCCAATGAGCAACCGAGACCCAGTCTTTGCACCTGGGTAGAGGCTGTCCCACCTGCTGCTCCTACATTTAGATCGACTAACTGTTATACTGAGGTATTTAACCCCTATAAAGGGCAGGGGCAGATGAGGTGGGGTTGCTGACAGAGACCAATTGAGCAATTACGACAGGATGAGGTCATGGTTAGTGGGAAGTTCCCTGATGTAATATTAAGACCCCACGATGAAATGACCGGAAAACTCGTAGTGGAATATGTGAGGGATGTGGACAATATTGAATGCTCGGGGGGGTGTGTGGGTGAACCGAGTTTGCAAACTATTGACTGCTCCAAAGATGGTACAGATGTTAATTGTATAAATACTGCTCTAAGTGAGGTTTGTTATTGTGGGAAGCAGGATGATATTCCGCCTATGACACCTAATGACAAGGGGATTTGTGTAGAAAATATCCTGGAGAGATTTTTGTCATGGAATGTTGCGGGGTTGGGGGCAAGAATGATGTCGCAGGATTGGATTGACTTCGTAACCGGGTTTGAAATGTGCCTATTTCAGGAGACATGGGCATGTGAGCCAATCCACTTCCAGGGTTACTTAAACTTCTGCATACCGGCAACGAGAGGCCACAGGGGTAGACCTATGGGAGGCCTTGCAGTCTGGATTAAACAAAACTCAAATGTAAAGGCAAAAACGATTGATCTAGGTTGTAAGGATATCCAGTTACTGAGATTATCTGTAGCCAAGGGTTCAACAATAGATATCTATAATATATATGCCAGGGGCACGAGTCCAGGGAATTCTGTTACCCTAGAAGTACTATCCGCTTCCCTTGAATCCCGGTCACTTGGAAACAGTGTAATTTTGGCAGGTGACTTGAATAGGACATTCGAGCCCCTAGAACATACTGCATTCCCAATAGGACTAGAGGAAGATGCCCTTTGGGACATCCCCAATCTAGACCTCCTACCAGTGAAGCGGTGGACTAACGACATCTTGTTGTTGAATGCATTATGTTTGGAATACGGTTTGAGGGCCCTCAATGGCAGGACAAAAAGTGATCAAGGTGGTAGTTGCACATATGATAATGGACATAATAAAAGCAGGATTGACTATGTCATCTGCAGTCTTGAGTTATGGTGTGGCGTGGGTGACATGGAAATTGTGGCCAGAATAGAAAGCGACCACAATCCTCTCTGTGTCTCCCACTCATGGTGGAAGGCCGCACGAGCCAACTCAGTGTCAGGTAGTGGGAGCGTACCTGTTATGGCCAATGACTCAAGAAGGGTGAAATGGCCATATGTCCTGGCCAATTTGACCACCTTGGGGTCTATTAATTTGGAGGTTGACAGTGCCATTGCCGCCATGGAAAGAGTAGACCCTGTACTACCAGGCTCTGTCCAAATAACTGACATACATGAGACATTTTTTTCTCTGTTAAAACCGCATTTCACTAAACCTCTGAAGGCTAATAGGAAAGTACCAATCACAATTCCAACCTGGTTCAACAAACAATGTAGGGTAGCTAGGCTGGAGTTGGGTAGAGCACTCAAAAGCAGGGACAAGGCCTCGATTAAAGCTACAAGGAAATGTTATAATGACAGTATTCGAAAGGCTAAGAAGCAGTGGGATGAGGAGTACTGGGAGGAGCTACTGGAGGCCTCAGGTCAAAGGGACTCCAGAATGTTCTGGAAAATCGTGAAATGGGGAAGAGGGGGCGCCCCCAATAATCCCGACAACAATGTCGATGAGGCATTGTGGGTCGAGTATTTTAAACCCCAGTATGCTGAGTGTAGGGATATAGTGGCTAAAGAACCTATCCCTATGGTATTTTGCAAGGGTGATTTTTTTAACACTAAGGATGCGGAAATTGTAATCTCAACACTGCAGGGGGGAAAAGCCCCTGGGCTGGATGGAATCCCTTCAGACATTTTTAAGCATGACAAGGTTAAGTGGGCAAAATATGCGACTTTGTTGGGAAATGGCTTGGCTAAAGGGGCAAAAATCCCCAATATATGGAAGGGGGCCATAATTATACCGATTTTTAAAAAAGGCGATCGGTCACTCCCAGCAAACTATAGACCAATAAGTTTGCTGGCTACTATACAAAAAGTAGTGGGGAAGATGCTTGTCGACAAACTTATGGCCTGGGTAGATGACAATAATGCCCTATCCCCTTACCAGGCAGGATTCAGACGTGCAACCAGTACGGTCGACCAAATTTTCCGCTTCACCATGCTGCGGTGGGGGACTGTACTCCTGGGTAAAGGCAGCCTTTATGTAGCATTTGTAGATCTAAGGGCTGCCTTTGACTTGGTGCCCAGGTGCACGCTGTGGGAGGTTTTATCCAAAATTGGGGTTCCCCTTGAATTGCTCTCGCTGATAATGCGTCTCCACGAGAGCAATTATGCCAAGGTCCAGTGGGGGAGGAATGGGGAATCCACTACTAATTTCCCGGTTGAGCGGGGAGTGCGGCAGGGTTGTGCAATGGCACCCCTGCTGTTCTCCCTGTTCATCAATGGCATCGTGGACAGGATGTTGGACGCAATGGTTGACGCACCTTCGTTAGCGGGCATCAGAGTCCCAATTCTGATGTTCGCGGACGATACCTTGATTGTGTCCAAGACTCCGTCAGGCCTGCAGAGAGCCCTGAACATTTTTGACGCATTTTGCAAAGAACGGGGTCTTGAGGTGAATGTAAATAAAACCAAGTTGATGGCCTTTGGGCATAAGCGTCAATCTCAACCTAGGGTATTTTTGAATAATGTTAAGTTGGAGCTAGTAAATGTTTTTACATACCTCGGGGTTGAGATCTCAAGCAAACTTGGTTGGGCAAGACACATAGAGAAGGCGCTGTTGAAGCATCGGCAAATTTCAGGAGCCCTCAGGCTTGAGCAAGTAAAATCTAAGACCAGGCCCATAAAACCAGTTCTTATGGTTTATGACGCCAAAGCCTTGGGCGCAACCCTTTATGGGGCCGAAGTCTGGGGCTTTGAGAGTCTTATCAACATTCAAAAATCTGAGAACAAGTTTTTGAGAGGGATAACTAGTCTTCCCCAAAGCACCCCCTTAATACCGCTTGTCCTTGATTTAGGTAGAAAATCGCTCAGGGACCGAGCCCGACTTAGGCCAATCCTTTATTGGAGACGGCTTTGGACAACCATGGAAATAAGGCACTATGCCGAGGGCTTCCTAGCATTAGCCAAATTAGATGTTTTTCGCAAAATTAAATGGCTAAAAACGCTCAAGGACGTTCTTGCGGAACTTGGGCTCTCCAAATTATGGGAAAACCCTCTCGGGGAAGTATTCCCCAGTAAAACCAACATTAAAGAAATATATTGGGATTACATAGATCAGAAATTATGGAGGAGCGCAACCTCGGATTCAATGGGGGGAAGATTCCTGGAAATCAAACAAAGCCCATCCCTGGAAAAGTATTGGGACAGCATAACTGTCCCATTAGATAGGAAATTATTTTTCCAGCTAAGGGCGGGCTCTCTCCCCCTGAGGTGCCTGACATCCGGCTGGAGAACTAGTGGTGGTTTGTGCTGCCCGTCATGTGGGGCCCCCAATGAGAATATTGCACACTTCCTGTTTATATGTGAGTCCTATGCAATCCCAAGGAAATCATGGTTGGCTCCAGTATGTAGGAATCTTGGTGTCCGAAGCGGTGTGGAGGGGCTGAGAATTATCTGTTCCTCCACTGAAATGCCCATCGTAGTTGGAACAGCTAAATACCTGGGGTGGGCATGGTCCATAAGGAGGCGGGCTCTACTCCCCGATGTGTTTTGATTTTCACATTTTTATATTTGTTGACTAAACCTTGCAAATATCTACTGGGTGTTGTATATGAATTTTAACTTCAAAAAATGCGGGCAATATGTATGGTATGAGTTTTAATTTGTCCAAACTTTGGGAATGGTCTGTAACGCGGAGGTTCCCATACCTCAGCATGCATCTAGTATTCGCATAGTATGAAAAAGCTTATTTTATTCCAATTGGTAAAAATTTTAATGCTTTGGTATTATGTATTTTCAATTATAAATTGTTGTTATAGAATGCTTGATGTTTTAAAATGTATGAATTTATATGCCAGTGCTTTTATGAGTGTATAACTCGAATAAAGCTTTTTCAATCAATCAATCGCATGTGTATACCGAACCACCCCAAAATACATTTTTTTGCATTTGAAAAATGGCATATTCGAAATACACGAAAATGAGTATAGGTACTGTATGCATTCAAGCAGTGTAATCATTCAAAAAGGATGCACATTTTATATCAGCATGAATGATTTGCAAATTTACACATGAAATGGCTCTTAATACAGAAAAAAAATTGCGAGACCACTTCATCACATATAAATAAAGTTATTGGAAAATATGCTAGAGGCTGAGGTAATGTATTGTCTCTAGAGTTTCTAAAAATAGAAGCTCTGTTCTCTAAGAATAGTTCTACTTTAAGCAGAGGATGAGTGCCAAAAAAAAGTAAATATTTTGGAATTCGAAAAAAAGTTTTCTTTTTCAGGGGACGGAAAGAAAAAATAGTTCTCAGTAGCTTTGTTTTCTAAAGCTGAAGGCCAAATTCAGAGTTCAGGGAACGCTGTGTGCTCGTTTGTTTAAAGTTAATCTTTTTGTTCTAGGGAAAACATCATTTCAGACAGACTTTCAAAAAAACAGTTTACAGCCTCAGGTGAAAGTTCGACCAAGTTGGAGAATGTCGCTACCATGCAGTCGTGCGCATGATCGCTTTCAATGATGTTTCGATCAGTATTGCTTACAGAAGGTCGTACCTGGTTGATGCTGCTCTCATTTTGTACTTCACTACCCTTCAATCGTAGTGGTGAAGTCGCCACGAATACCGTCATCAGGATAGGTAGCCGCTGGGGACAGCACGATGCATGAGCCGTTACTGGACCCAACAAAGTATCTGTATCCAATGGTACTTCTGATTGTAGTGTAAGACAGGTGTCCAACACGCATTCTTCGCCGCATAGCATACATCTTAACACAGGTAAGACACAATTCTGCCATATGGGTCTGAACGAAAGAAACCAGGTCATATTCAGATCTCTTAGCCGGGCTAATCTAAGGACTTTAGTCATGCGGTCCCGATAGCGTATAGCTAGGATCGTTTCTTCCATTGTTGCTGGAGTCTTGTCTGTGACATGGCTTGCCATAACGAAGCAGGAGTAGCAAAAATAAGATGCCTGCTACGAGTCCCAACAGGAGTGGAAGTCCACCAAAGACAGAATGGACAAAATTAGGAAAAATACCCAGGACTGCTTTGAACGGTGTCAGTAGTCCCGAAAAAATTGGTTTAAATACACTCGCGATACCATTCGTATCAGAAATGTTTAAGATTTCGTTTAGCATTTCTGCGAAGTGTAGGGGGCAATTTGTTGATAATAATGCATGTATCTCTCCCGTTGTCCTTGCAACTTGGAGATCATACGTTTCTTTTGATGACGTCAAGTGAACTGGCGTCTGTAGGAGCACAGTCTTCATTCTGCTTAAAGTATCAATTCGAATAGAAGAGATATTCAAACTTGGCCAAATTTTTCCCTCCCTGTCTGGAGTGTCATTTGGAAACAATACTCGCTCACAGCAAGTGACCATGGAACTCACGCTTACCAGATAAGGTTTTCCTGGCAGCAAGCCACAACATCTGTGATCCACAATTAGAATGTAGCTCCCGTTAGAAAGCCGTCTAAAGAATGGCTCTATTCGCGTTGCAGGTGTGCCAAGCTGGTGACATGAAAGGTTATTTGAAGTCCCCTCACAGGCCTCATGTAAACTTATACCCTGACACAGAAGTATACAACTTAGTGATTTTTCACAATTATTTCCACTAAGGAATACACTCTGTCCTTTTTACTATAACATGTGTGTGTATAAGGTAGGTTCCATGTTGACTTAATGTATCCTTTACCCAACCTTTCATACTGGCCTGCCTGTATATAATTTTAGCAGTATCGAAATTGGAAAGTCGTTATCGGAATAGTTATTATTCCGTGTATTATCCATTCAATGACAGGTCGTTCTGACATTGTCAATGGTAATCTCTCAAGTTTTTCAATGCTCAGAATTGTATATTCTGCTCCCTTTTGTGCCAAGCTGATTTGTGTATCAGTAAGGTTAAAGATAGTGAATAATGACGTTGTGTTGATTAAACGCCAAGGCACATAGCCTGAACGCAGATTTTGTAACGTCCAGCCAAGCTGTACAATAGAACGTAATTGAGACTGACCATGTTGTAACATTAGTAAGTCCTGCTCTATTATATCGATTGCAGAGGATACAATACTGTCCAGTGAATATATTCTGGAAGACAGAGTCATTAACCCATTGTCCACAACAGAAAGTGATTTTTCCAAATTACTACGGTCAATTTCCCGTATTCTCTCTGCTGTCTCAATTTGAGTTACTTTCCAAGCTTCGTTGTAAGCTGCATATATAGAGGCCGCTATGAAACGTTTTTGACGCTGTTTGCGTGGTCCCATAATGAAATCACGCAAGTCAGCACCTTCTTTAAGTAAAGTCAAGTGTTGCTTAATTTCTGCCAGTGTGGATGTTCGTAGCCATTCGAGGCAGAGTTTTCCTACACTGTATGTCGTTACAATCCCTGGATGTTGTCTCTGGGAGTATCTTGGGTCTGGCCTGGTCAATTTGAACCCCTGCATTTTATTCAGGAATCTATCTTGACAGTTATTTGTGTCTGTGGGCCAGATCAACCATTTCTTCCAATCAGGATGTGTTCTGTTTTGGTTTAAAATATGGGATACGTCTATCTCAACATCTGTAGTGCTATTACTTTCATGTGTTGGCTTTGGAATAGACGGTTTGTTTAAGTCTTTAATTTTCGCTAGGCCAAGACAGGTTGTGTGTTGAATTGTGTCATTCAAAAATATAATTTGTGGGGGAGGAGCTACGTCAGCAAACGAGATGGCTGCTTAGGCTCCCGGCTCCGCCGACCTCCGTATCCCGCCGCAATATCCTGTACATTATCCTGCTTTTACGCCTAGCCTCTGTGTACATGAACTGTTCCGCCCTCCAATGGTGAAATCCGGGAACTTTTTTCGGCTGGATTGACAAAGTTACATCGAGTTAAAGATTGTGGCCTACTCCAGCGGTGAAGCCGGGGCCTCGAGTACTTTCACAGCCGGGCTGCAGTGCAACAACATCGGCCAGGAGACCCAGGCTGGGTCCGGTCAATCGGAGTGGAGGCTTTGTTTAAGCCCGAATTTGGGGGCGATTGTTTCTATTGCTCAGCATCGATGGAGGAGTGACTCTGCTTGCTGTTGGCTGTGGGTGGGGGTCCCCGTCCCGCGGATCCGGTATTGGGCCTGCCGGGGTTCGGTGGGTCGGGGTCTCTGGCCTGCGGCCTTAACCGGGTTGACCGTGGCTGCGAATAAAGACTGGTCACCCTCCGCATCTGCACGTTCGCGATCCTGTTTGTCCCCCCTGAGGATGCCAGATTCACCCGGGGAGGTGATTGTGATTGGTGTCGGGTGTGAGATTATGGATCCAACGGTGCTTGAGCCATCGCTGAGGTCAATATTGGCAGAAATTAGGGCGTTTCCTTCACATGTGGATGTCTTATTGTGCAAATTGGACACACGCCTATCTGAGATGCTCCTGGTGGAACCGGACCCAGCCTTACTGTTGGAACAGCAATCTGCAGCCATTCAAACCACGGCCATTTTGACTCCATGCGAGAACCCCGTGAGGAAGCAAGTATTGATACCATCGGATGGTGCCCTGGAGGAAGGTGTTCCCAAGGTCGTCAGTGTATTGCCAAACGTTCCACCACTATCGACTTTGGAGGTATCAAAAGGCATTCCCCTCCCGGAGACTTTTTTTCTTTACTTTCCATTCATTTTGTGGTCGTCTTCTCCTTTCTTGGTGACTTTACGACTCCTGGGCAAGATACGTTGGGACTGTCCATCTAGGAGGGAGAGTTCTTCTGCGTCTGAAGTTCTTGTGGACTCACTGCCTACGAGTCGCCATAGTTTGATTCTTGATGACTCCCTTCTCCTCTATTACTCCTTTGTATGCCTTTGGGTCTCGCTGGGGGGGGTTCATGTGCTGATTCGGAAGGGCCAAGGTTAAGATCAACTAGGTCGGGACGGGTTTGGAGTGGCTTTTACGGGTGTTCGACCTGCAACTGTTTGATCTAAAAGGCTGGGCGGTGTATTACAGTACCCCTTAATTTTTTCTATAAGTGTTGTCATACGTTGGTCTTTTAGTGATAGGGGTGTCTGTTTCTGGCGGGGGGACTAAAGGGGCTGGGAGCCCAAACAGCTAAGCCCTCCTCCACTCTTTTTCCTACTTTTAGGGTTTTAGTTATTAGGGGCGACAGGCACGCTGCTAGTGGGGTTAGGCTGTAGCCATTTGCAGGGGTGCAGGGTGGGGGGTTGGAAAGGGGTTTTTATTTTGCCTTTTTTATTTCTATGGCCTTTTTCTTTCCTTCCCTTTCTCTTCCTTAAAGGATCAGTATAGCTTGTGAATCATTTGGATTCTTATTGTGTACTTGTATTTAGTGCTTATGCTTTTTATGATATCCTGATTCCCGGGTGGGCAGGCCCTGAGAACTGGCGCTCAACATTGAATGTATATTGTATTGTCGTTTGCATCGATCCATATGCTTTGGTGCCAATGTTCCATTATAGCGGTTCTTACGTGCATATCCTGTCTCTTGCCCGGTCCCCCGTATTCTTCCGTTTGATTGTATGGCACCTGATCCTTTCTTAAATAATATAAAATGGAACCTCTGTCTCATCCTGGGACTCAGTTGTGCATTCTAATACAAGCTCTATCCTGAATCGCTGCCGGACCTCAGGGTGGTCGGCTGATGAGCTGTGTCGTACTGTGATATAGGGGGTCTTAATTTTGTTTAGCGGCCGGCCCCTGCGGTTGTAGGCCCATGCTTGTATTTTTATTGAATGCTACAATAAAGGTTTTTTTAAAAAAATATATATATATATAATATATAATTTGTTCTGGGATCATGCAGGCTCTAAATAATGATTCTATACCTTTGACCTGCCAATCTCTTGTACCCCAGATTGTTTTCGTTTCAATATTATTGTTCCAGAAATCAAACCCGAATGTATTCATTTCTTCAAAAAATGTTTCTGAATAGATTAATTTTGTATTTGTAAGCATGGTTTTCATTCCTGTCCTATTTAACAGTTTGAAATAAAACGTTTCTGCATACTTGTGTTAAAACCAGGGAAGTATCATAAAATGTTTTTGAACTGCCTTTTGGCGGAGTTGCACAATGTTCCCATTGATTATAATTAAAAACATTTCTAGGCTGAGCAGATTTATGCAGATAGTGGTTACCATAGTGGTTGTAACAGTACATCTGGTGATAATTAGATGAACCCTGTAAATAATCATGTTCGGTAAATTTAGCTGACATCACTAGATCTGACATCATATCATTAATACTTTCAAAGTCCCAATCATTAGCGAATGTGCTCGGTTTTACAAAGTCACTTAATGAAACCTTAAATTGATGAGGATACTTCAAGAGCTCGACCGGACCATATATGTCGGAATCAGTTTTGTCCCATGTTACCCCACCGGGTAAAGGATTGGCTGTGAAGTTTACTGAAGAAAGTTCTCTTTTCTCAATGTGTGAAGACTTGTGTGGTTTTAGGACCAAGTTGATTTTCTGACTTGCTGTGTCCATTGTAACATATTTTCCCTCAATGAAATGTCCCAAGCATAGTACCATGATGAGCCAAAGTATGAGGAAAAATACACCTAGCGCCACCCAAAATTCAATCCATGGAGAAATCAGATAGGTTTCTTTTAGTTGATGAAAGAGTTCCTTTGCTTTGTCTTTAAAATTATTTGATGCTGTCGGCTGTTCCTCAGGTTCGCTCGAATCCTCGGAAAAATCATCGAAGTTGATGAAGTAGCCTGATGCTGTTCTGTCAATTGTTTCAATTGCTTCTGGATTCCTTTTTGTTTTGGGAATTTTCTTTGTTTCATTAGCATAGTCAGTGGTTACATAATTGTAGACTGGTGTTTCTTGATGTAAGATTTTGATTTGGGTTTCAAGAGGTTTAAGTTCCATGGCTTTGTTGCATAGTCCTTGTTGATTCACTGTAGGTTTATCAAATGTGATTAGTCTCTCAGTTTGAACCTCTATGTTTGTAACAAACTTTGGTGTTCTGCTACTTCTTGGGAGTCCACTTGGCCTACTACTTGTTATCGGCCACATGATTGTGGTTTAACCAGGTCGATGGATACAACTCAGTTCTCCTTTTTACCAGCAAGGGGCGGTAGTACAACTAATCTTGTTCCGTTGATAGCTAAGACAGGTACTGTTTTTCTGTAAGAAGGCCCAAATTCCTTCTTTACCGCGATCTTCTCTCTGACCAGATCCCCGATTTTTGGAATCCAGACAGGCCTTGCTGGGACAGGTGGTTTCTCTTCAGTGGTTGTTGGCTGTTGTTTCAACTTTATGTTGCTCAGGTCTTTTCTTGTTTCGTTTAAGTCCTGTAAGATAGCCAAACGATCTTTGATATCAAAGCATTTTTCTTTAACCACTGAAGTTTGACTATCGAGGTCCTGGATTAACATTCTAGTCCCAAACAATAGTTCGTACGGACTGAGACCTCTCAGAGAATTTCTTGGCAGATTGTTAAGACTACGTTGGACACTTATTAAATGTTTGACCCACCCAGCTCCCGAACCTAATACCTTTGCCATTATAGATTGCTCTATGCCTTGGTTTTTTCTTTACACCATCCCATTTCCCTCAGGAAGGAAGTGATAAGAGTCCCGCAATGCAATGCCCATGCTGGCCATGCCCCCCCTATAAGCTCGAGAGCTAAAGGTAGGACAATGATCAGAATGTAGCATGCCCCTTGTGAATATGCCATTTTAGACTCGCAAATCTTGTCATAACAGTTCAGACGTCAGCCGAGAGTTGGGGTCTACATTTTAAGTGAATATAGTCTCTATATGTTAATATGACGCATTTATTTACACTGGGTATTTTTATATTTTATTGCTTAGTTCCAATTTTGAGCGAAACACCATGGCAATACACCGTCTCGGTCGCCACTGCGATCTCTGTTGCAGTCTGGGCAATTTTTTTGCAAAACTGTGATGTTGCAGGCTCATTCCTGGCCACCAGTATATTGATTGTAATTCTTCTAGAGAATCTTTAAGCTTGAGGTGTCTAAGACCCTCACCCATATGTGCGTCTGCTATTAACAAGACTCTCCTGTTCGTGTTTGGAATTACTCTATCCCCCACTCCAGGGATTTGAGCAAAAGGAACGGAGTTTGCATCAATTATGTATGTATAATTGAGTGGATAGTTGATGGGTAGCGCTGAGCAGTCACCTTTTGATGACGTTTTTACCGCCAGCATTGTATCCCCGTCAATGTATTTTTCCGAACGCTTTTTTGTAGCTACGGAAGCCGATTTAGTTGCTTCCGCTGTGGCTGTCTCAGCCAATGAATTCCCTGCAACGTGAACGCCATCACGCTGATGACTCAGTGATTGTATCACGTGAGTCTTTGGTAGTTCTTTCTGTAAAAGAACTACTTGTTCCCAAAGCCATTTTTGCTTTATTGTGGCACCTGTGTCATCTTTGTAACCGTTTTGAATCCATTTCTGTAAATCGTTATTGTATGATTTGACGCAGTAATACGAATCGCACACTATTAGTGTCGGGAATTCACGATCGGCATTATCCAGCGCCATTTTTAACGCTATTATTTCAGTTTGTTGTTCTGAATTATTTTCCACTGAGTGTGTTTTTGTAAACAGAGGTTTCAATTTACCTCCGCGCCACACGTATTTTACAATCTCGCATGTGGCGTTGTAGGCTTGCTTTCCCCAAACTGAGGGTTGAGCATGTCCATCTGTATATATTACACAGGCGTATTGTCGCATGGGCAGAAGGTCGATTGGCAGAGGGTATTCTCTTTCATATTCTAGATTTTTTAATTTTTTCATTTCTGGGTCAAAATAGTATTTTACTTTGTCTGTAGCAAGAACATTTTCCCATTGTATCCATTTTGGATTTAATGCCATAGTAGGTAAATTACATGGGCTTGTTAATGCCTCAAAGGCTGATTCTGCTGTTCTGACTGTAATCCGTCTGCCGTCAGCTTGGTCTCTTTCTCTTGCTACAGCTGTTTGAACCGCATGAACAATGTTTTCCTTAATGCTGAATGTTTTTTCAGCTTCTGTGTACAAATGTGATTTGTATGCTATTGGTACCGTTTCTCCCTCATTAGAGGTCAGGTATGTGAATCCGCATCTTCCTGGGATGACCCGAATCACAAGGTTGCGTGTGTTATCGCGTGTTTGCAATTTTGTTTTAGATAACATGTCTGTTTGCAATGATCTCAAAATCTCTGTGTGTTGTTGAGTCCAATTGATTGTTATAAAATCTGGTTTTATTAGTTCATAGAGAGGTTTAACCTTCTCTGCATAATTTAGAATGTATGTTCTTCCGAAATTCAGGAAACCTAGAATTGATTGTAAGTTTTTCAGCGTTCTTGGTGCTTGGATTACAGCGCATTTCTCTAAGAAATTGTCAGCCAGGCTTTTGCCTTCACTTGATAATTCATATCCTAAAAACAGGACAGTTAGATGGGCAATTCTTGACTTTTTGAAGTTGAATTTGTAACCCTCTGCTGCAAACCCAAGTATTATGGTGTTCACTCTTTTCAAGTGAGTATCCAAGTCATCATCTGTTAGATAGATGTCATCGACATAAGACAATGCGTCATCATCATACATTTGTAGTAACTCTGTTACTCTCGCTGAGAATAATCCTGGGCTGTTCTTGAACCCCTGTGGCAAACGACAGAAATTTTCCTGCGAGCCATTTATTGAGAAAGCGGTCAAATATCTGCTTTCAGGTGCTATATTTTGACAAAAGAATCCATTAGAGATGTCTAATGTTGTTTTGTATTTTTTGCGCACTATGCTATTCATTAGTGCTGCACTGTGTGAGTTTTGTACTGCAAAAGTTTTGCAACATGAGTTAAGGTGTCTGTAGTCCAAAACTAGACAATGTGAATCATCTGGCTTGGAGACAGGAAACAAAGGATTGCTCATTTGTGAGGTGCAAGTTTCAATCACCCCCTGGTATTCAAGTTGATCTAAGATCTCCCTGACCTGTTTTTTAGCTTCTTGCTTAATTGGGTACTGCCTCTGTGCAGTTGGTTGAGATTTTAACTGGATTTTGTGAGGAAAAGAGTCCTCATCCCATCCCACATGGTTTTTATATAATGCAGGAGCCTGGGCTACTGCCCACTTTCTTGCAAGTGTATATTTTTTAGGAGTTGGAATATTATTATTATTATGTTTCTTATATAGCGCCTGAATCGACCCCCGAAGGGGTATCTCCGCGCTTGCCTTGGGAACCCGTCCTGGCTTTTCCCTGTGAGATAGCCCCTACAGGGCATCCCCAAGGTGAAAGCCAGGTATCCCGCCGCAGGGGGGCCGTTGTGGAGATTAAGCAAGCTTAATGCCCAGAGTTGCAGAGTGTGAACCCATGATTAGGTCAGGCACCGAAGCGAGAATTATCGAGTCCATGGACATTTGAGCTCAAGACCCTGCCGTGTCGGGAATTGAACCCTGGTCCCGGGTCTGACCTCTGCTTCAGGGTCTGCCTGCTCTAACCAGTGAGCCACACTTCTCCAGTGAGCCACACTTCTCCAATATGATTTGAGAAGGCAGGCATAATCATTTCTTCGCCATGAGGGCATTCCCTGACAAACTCCGGTGGCCAGTCTTTTTCAGCTAAAAGGATGTCATAGCCTTTGGAGAGATTATCCCAAAATAGACCTCTTATTTTCCTAGTCTTATCTCCCTCTATACGTAATGTTATTTCATATATTTTATGAGGTTTGCTAACTCTGGTATCTGCAGTTTCCAATTGAATGTATTCATCCGTGTCCACTGTCTCCAGATGATTCATCAGGATCTTGCGAGCTATGCTCACTTCTGCTGCACTGTCTAGCATTGTCTGAGCCCACTCTCCGTTTTTCAGCTGTGTCCTCAGGATCCTCGGCATGTTTAACTATTTTAATACTTGCTACCTTCTTTTTTGGAAATTGTAATTTTTTACTTTGACGAGCAGGTTCCTTGTCTTTGGACTTGAAGTGCTCTTCCCTTTGTTCTGACTGTCCTCTTCTTTCCGATTTCTGCGAGGAAGTCTGAAAAGATCGAGATGGACGTGAATCAATATCTTGATATCTATCAGGTTTCTTCAAATTATCCCTATTTCTAAGGTTGTATTTTTTCTCAGAGGGCTCCCTCTGGGGAGACTTGTGTCCTTGGTCCGGAGATCTCTCTCTCCGCCGAGGAGACCTTCCTCTGGACTGGAATCTTTTTTCTTTGGGAGTGGATTGTTTATTTCCATCCCAGCTCTTTTTTAGAGTGTTTAGATTATTTTTAATATATACCTTTTCAGGATTTTCAGTTAGTTGGGGTTTTACCGGTTTCCCACCCAAACTATCTCTTCCTGGTTCTTCATAGGATTTTTCTATGATTCTGGCAAGTTCAAATGGTTGTTCTGCTATATCTGTTTCTTTCAACTTCTGGTGGATCGCTACAGATGCTGCTTCCCCTTTTATGTTGGCTAGTAATATAGCCGAGACCTGCTTGAAGTCTTTCAGTAATTTCATACCCAGAGTTAAAGCAGGTTCTGGACCGTATTCATTTTGAATCTGTCTTAGTACATCTGGTATTACCGCAATGGACGGAACACCATGTGTTTTTGTGTAAATGGAAGCAAAGACTGTGCCCTAAGTGTCACAGTCCTCCACATGTGGTGCGATCCCCATTGGAAGACAGATAGTCAGAATTCTGTGTTTCTCAACAGGGGTAGTATCCGGAAATACTGCCTCTATTTGAGTGATTTTTTGTGCTAACCAGAATGGAATTTGTTCCTGTTTTGCGGGTACTTTACCTAGACAGGACTGTATGTTCCGTGGTGTGATTTTATTTGTGTTTCCCTGATGAGGGGTCAGCTTTGGAACATTAATAGTTGGTTGGACTGTTGAAGTCCGCATTACATATTGGACTAATTGTCTATGGATTTTAAACAGTTGTTTTAGCTGTGCTAAAAGTTCTGGTATTGGCATTTTTTCAATGTCTGGATGTGGTGTGTAGCCGGCTAGAACTGGCCACGTTGCTCCTGGTCTACCTAGTGGACCGAGTCTGGTGATGTGATCATTATGTCTTAGGGCGCCTTTAAACCAGAGCAGGTGCTCTTGGTATTTTAATGGTATTTCCACCTCCTCGAAAGGGGTGTAGATATCCGGTGGTACCTCTATTTTGTAATAGTGGAACTCCTTTGTTACAGCGTTTGCTGCTGGAAAGTATATCCATGAATAGAATACCTCTGTCTGCCGATATTCGTCTGCCTCAATTACGAATATGACTGTACCACCTCTTGGTGTTAGTCCATTTTCTATAAGTTTAAGTGTTATAGTTTTTCTTATGTTGACCGGGATGAGTATTGCGTCCGGGTCAGTCTGCAGGAGACTTGTGTCATCCGCTAGGAGTTGAGCTGCTATTCTAGCTGCCCCCCTTTCTTCTTCGTTGTCTGACATTTTACTGACAGGAAGGTTTTTTGTTGCAGATCAGGTTTCCAAGGAAAACAAAGATTAGGTGCACAATATTTTGGAACAGTGTATCCTTCAACGTTGAATAAACCAAGAACCATACATAGGAGTCTCCACCTACTAAGTTTGGCGGATTTTAACCTTTTACCCACTCCAGACGTCTTTGGAGTATTTACGGGAGAAAGGGTCTGTGTGAAAAAGCACGACTGAGTTACTCTAATGTCTTGCGTTAGATTTATCGCCTTACCAAACCGTTGGGCGCCATGTAGTGTATTTCCTATATTCCCAATAGGCTCTGCGCATTGGAATAATATCTTCAATAGTATAGACGTAGGACAGAGGTTAACTAGGTCTTCTACTGTCGATATTAGACTTAAGTTTTGTGTGCCAGCTAGCTCAGAGTTCACTAGAAACTTTCTCGAATAGGCGAGGAGGGTTTTAACCTCCCTGGATAGACAAGAAGGGATTTAGTTTCTGACAACCATAGAACATGACAACTTTGCTCCCCCTGATCAAGAGTAAATCTCTAGAGTCGTGTGAAAACAAAAGACAGCTATTTTACTCAGTCAATACGTGCATACTTAGTTTCACCAGATTGTAGAGAAAAGAAGAGACGGGCGTTTTCAATAAAAGGTGTTATTTATTGATCAGTCTCTTTTCTCATACAAGAGAAATGAATCGCTGCGATTGCAATACTTATAGTTAAGTAAAGTGCATACAGTAAAAGCAGGATTATAAAATAATACTGTAAAAGCATTGATATGGTTTCTTAGCCATATGATACTTTAAAATGGATAAAAGATATACATACATATATACATTGACTAATCGTACTCAACTGGTGCTTCTAACTACGCCTACCCCGGTGTACCTGACCTAAGCCTAATACATGGGAGGGAGTAAGTAAGTAGCAGTTTAAGTTAAGTTTGTTTTGCCAAGAATCTGACTCAAGAATTCTCTATAAGGGTTTAGTCAGTTCAGTACCTGGGATTTAGAAGGCTGGAGGGATGGTATCCCTTTCTCAGGACTCGGTATCCCAGTCACCCGCGAAGGTGGGCTGGAAACGCTGGAGGCTGGATTTCTCAGCAAGAGAAAAGACAGCGTCTTCCTCAGCGCGTCAAAAGGGGAGGGGCAGCGTCCGTGGGCTCTCGCATCAGCTAGGCTCTCCGGCAAGTAGTCACTGCTCCAGGTTCATCACCACCGTGTCCCTGCTTAGGGCAGCGTTGGTATATTTATACCTGAGAGGTGCTGGGTTTGACGTAAGGATGGACATAAGACGTCAATAAGGATGTCACTAGGAACTGATCGTTCCTGCAGTGCTTTACAGGAGTTCTTGGGCTAAATCAAAACATAGCAGGCGGGGATTTCCCAGGTTTGCTCGAGGCTTGGATTTGTTTAAGAACTCGGTGTGCTTTCTAGGGGGCTGGAGGAATAGTGCTTGCTTAATGTGACAGCATGCGCTATGACTAATTTATGAAACGGGTTTCTGTGCCGTTGTGTAGATATTAGTGAATTATAACCGGGCAAGGGTCAGAAATAGGAGTATCGATACAGGTCCCTAGATAAACATACTACAAGTCCAGCGATATAGAGCTGATGACTATATTGAAAGTTCTGAAAATCTGACTCTTCCTTTGCATGAGAATGGAAATATTATCTTACATTACTCTTTACATGTTCTCAGACATGGATCCCCATGTCAAACAAGAAGAATGTCTATGTGTGTTGACGGTAACTTGGGTGCATTTTGGAAGTACACAATTCTACTTTTAATGGTAGAAAGAGGAAGGGAGGAATCTGTCGTTAGCTAGAGTATCCACTAGAAAGGGCATTAGTTAAGATAAGTAACTTGTTCTTATGATGTATACTTCTAACTGAAGATTTGCTACCTTTTGAATAGATACCATAGCAGTACCTCTGCACATATGGAGGGTCTGAGGAATGGAACTTGCACTAACAGTCCTAAAGGACCAAGCGGGAGAAATAGCCCACACTGCGGACTCAACTTTCCAGACAGTAATGCCTAGTGAATGAGCGCATAGATGCCCATGTAGGAGCCCGTTAGCCAGGCAGATGTCAACACTAGAACACCTCTCACCAATGCTGTAGTGGCAATCTTGGTGGATCTAATGGAATAGGCCGAAGGCCCTCAGGAGGCTCCTTTTTGGTGAGGGCGTGTTAGAAAGGGGGTCTCTGGTTGGCGAAGGCTTGCGCCAAAGCCAGGCAGAGACCACCACTCTAGTCAGGGCAAGGGAGTTACACTCCAATGATAAACCCTGCTCACCCCCTTGGTAAATGTAAATGTAGTAGTACTTGTATAGCGCACAAATCGACCCATGAGTGTATCTCGGCGCTTGTACGCATACCGCTGTGGAACCCTTCCTGGCTTTTCCCTGTGAGGTGCCCACTCCTGGGCACCCCCAAGGTGAAGCCAGGCATCCTAGCGTTGTTGGGGTTATTGTGGAGATTAAGCAAGCTATTGCCCAGAGTTGCAGAGTGGGACCAATGATTAGAATAGGCACCAAGGCAAAAATTATCAGGTCCGGGGAAATTGAGCCCAAGACCCGCCGAGGCGGGAATTGAACCCTGGTCCCGGGCTAGACCTCTGCATCAGGGTCTGCCGCTCTAACCATTGAGCCACACTTCCCCACCTGGTAGCTTGGCATGAGCAGTCGGGCTTACCCCAGTGGCTATGTGTAAAGTATTTGTACCAACACTCACACAGCAGCAACCAACTAGGCACACTACAAAAGAAACACCACACAAGGGTACATCAAAAATAGCCTTTGTATTATCATAAACACATTAGAGTAGTCATCACACAATATACACTGTGCCCCTAGGCACAAGGCATTATTTACAACCGGCCGGGCCAATCTGGCCACGGTCAGAACCTTCAGAAATGTACAAGTAACACATACATAATGCACCACCAATAACTGCAGGCATAATACTGTACGGAGAACTAGATCTTGTATCATAAAACATAGGGCCCATAAATCCTATCAGGCACGAATCTCGTTGGCATACCACCTTAGGCATACATCCCATTAGTGGATAAATATTAACCGCATAATCACCACCATGAACCACCATAGGGGACCAATCACAAGATGCGAGGGGCATCGCCAGCATAACTTCATTATGTAATCCTCGCATGAGGCCATAGGCCTTGCAAGCAGAAAACACCTTAGCAGGAGACCCCAACCTAAAAGGTCATAACATGGGATGAGGCAATAACTACATTAGCGTTAGACACCCTCCTAAGCATAACTCATATTAGCTGATAAGTCTCAGCAGCATAATAAACAACATAAACCACAGTAGGGAATAAATCACAAGATGCAATGGGCATTGCAAGCATAGTACCTTCTCCAATCATCACCTGAGGCAATAGGCCTCGCAAGTATAAAACACATTAGGCCATCCTAAATCATATTATGCCGTCATCATTACACTAGACGTAAAGTACATAAGCCAAAACACATTATGCCATAAACCTCATACATAAAACCACATTTAGAGGCATAAAAAAGGGTGCGTAAATCATAATACATGCATCACATTTCCTAGCACCACTTAAATCACGTTAGGGTCTGGCGCCCTAAAAACCTAACAGTCCCCCTGGCCAACTGGCCTTCTCAAAGGGGCTCAAATGCCCTATGTCCCAAATGTTAAGGTGGCTGCCAAGGCAGCAGAATCCATGTGCGTGATTGCGCAGACCTAAACTTTGCAGCTGGCACCAAGTGCTGTGCAGCTGTGAAAGGACTGAGGCAGGGGAGGGCATCTCACTCCTATTTCTCACAAAGATGCCTCCAAAGGAAATGTCAGCCTAAACGGTGCAGCTGATGCTACTTGCTGTACAGCTGAGAATAAACACGATGAAGGGGCCATGGCACATCTGTGCCTCTTCAGCCCCACTGGGCCTCTCTCACCAGTGTGCCCGAAACATTGCAGCTGGATGCACTCTCGCAGAACAGCTGGGATCAGCCCTGGAAACACGGGCACTACTGTGCCGCTGGACCCCCCTGGGGCCCTACGAATAACTCCTGCCCGAATGTGGCAGCGGCGGCACCGCTGTGGGGCATAATACAGATACGGCAACCAGTAATCACTGGTAACCACTGTACTCAGAATCATCCTGGCACATAAACCACATTATGCACAGTATCACAGTATCACATTATGCGCCAAATCCCTTGTGCGCCAACCTCATCAGTCTAACAGATTAGACCCTAACCTCCTAAGCATCACTCACATTGGGGGTATACTCACAGTAGGATATATTCTCACTAGCATAAACATATTACCCACATAATCTCATCCCCAAACGCATTTAGAGGCATGAATCATTGTCGAGCATCACATTTCCTACTATCTCATAAATCACGGACACCCCTGGCCAACTGGCCTTCTCAATGGGGCTCAAAGGCCCTGTGTCCCAAATGTCAGGGCTGCTGCCTAGGCAGCTGGATCCAAAGTGCGCCATTGCGCTAGGGCCAAGGAGTGCATCTCACTCCTCTCTCTCATAATGCCCCCCAAAGAACGGTGGCCTAAATGTTGCAGCTGCCCACTACTTGCTAGACAGCTGTGAAGCAAACAAGGCCTGGCACTGCGGTGCCCTCTCGCCCTACTCAGGGACTCTATATCAATTTGCACAAAATGTTGCAGCTGCCTGCGCCCTCACAGGGCAGCAGGGAAAGAAGCAAGCACCAACAAGGTGCACGTTGGAGTCCCGCTCGGGGACTCTGGAATTCAACAATTGCCCCATAGGTGTAGCTTCCCGCTATCAGGTGGGGCAGCTGGAAAAGGAACAAAGAAGCACTGGCACAGGGGGCGGGCACCAGCAATGTGCCCCAACACACCACCCCAACCCCTGGAAGACTGAGCCCCACTCAACACCTCCTTGTGGGTCATGGCGCTGCTCCTCTCTCCGCAGGCGGGACCAGCAGCACTTCTTCTGGTCTCCTCCGTGCGGGGAACTCTGTTTCTCCTCTTGCAGCGCGGTTCTTCCCTTCACTCATAGGAGCCCTGCGCTGCCAGTGGCGGCCTCTGCCGCCTTTTCTCTTTACCCGGGCCCCTTCCTGGGACCCAGGACTTTACAGCAGTGCTTGTGGAGGCAGGGTAGGCTCACGTTCTCCTTTCTTTGCTCCCATCTGCTAACGGGAGCCCCGCTGCACAACACCAGCACCTCTTCTGGCCCTGCCGCCGGCTCCGCCCATGTCCTGGGCAGACGTGCCTGACTTCCTGTTTGCGGGGCGGGCCACGGCGGTGAATTTTCTCACGTTGCGGCGGTGATGAGGGATGGGCTACCTCGTATTTTAAAATATAATGCAGGAGGGCTCCCGCTACCAAACGCACCTTAATGCGGGGTGGGCACCAGCAAATAGAATCAATAAGCACACCAAACAAATGCGGGGTGGGCACATGCCATTTCTGCATCACTGGGGGAATCCCTACGCCGGGGGGGATTCCCTCTCTCTCTACATATGCAACATAGCACTGCAATAGCCCACTCGCTTCTTGCAGCAAAGAGACCCCTGCTTTTCAAAGTAAAAGTCAAGTGCTCCCAGGGCACTTAGAAGCAAACCAAGTTCCGGTAGTTTAAGACAAGAAGTCCTTAAAGATGAGGGGGCAAAGCAGGGCCCAGGGAGGCAGCCCTCATGGCAGCCCCCCTGGGCCCCAGCAGCAGCACGCACCAGCAGGAACAGCACACCAAGACTGAACTGAACAACCTCATGGGGTCACAGCCCCTTTACTTATGCCACAAAAAGTCTTTGTTCTCAACAGTCACAAGTCACTGAACCCAGCCAGAACCAGTTTGGGGTGGTCCTGGAGCACTTTGTTTACAAGGCTGCATCCTGCCTTTCAGGAAGAGAGGGTCTGCTATCAGACGCACAGTGGGCGGTGGAGCCATTATTCACCTTGCCAGGCACAGCCTTGCTCGGATCAAAGGGTCACCCCTCCCCACATCTCAACTGCAGATCCCTCTATTCAACCCACGTCTGGCTCAGCCTGCCCTGTCCCTCCAAAACCAGACATGCAATACATATCAGGCTGACACATAGCACACAGAAATGCAAACTTCTACAAGTGGCATTTCTCACATAGTCAGAATACATCTGCGAACACCATTGCGCAGCATTTATTCTCATATTTTCATACATGCCATACTTGACCATACTGCTCATCTCATAACAGGAATTGCCACTTCCACACACTGAGCAGGGAATTCCCCATGCATTCCTATGGGAGGGCAGGCCACTCTCACTAAATGTAACACAGAGCGCACACACTTTACACTGAACCAGAGAGCTAAAGTGCCCAGAGGCCTAAACCTACTAACACTACACAGAGAAAGAAAAGGCTGGGAGAAATGCATAAAGTTTAGGGGTGACCCTGCAAAAAGGGCCAAGTCTAACAGGGCATAGCATGTAATTATGCACTGGATGATCCTTCTAGATAGTGTTCATTCCTGGTTCTCCTTTCTCCTAGCACCAGCTTAGCTGATCATAAACTGGTCATGACCTGGTGCCCTTTCATGTGCTCAATGTAAACAGGCATGGCCCGTGACGGGCGTGCCACCGGGCGATGACGTGGGGCAGGGGAGGGGCAGGGTGGGGTGTTGTAAAATGCAGGAAACGGACGATTTCAGGTAAGTACTGAAAAAAAAAAGAAAACGAATTTCGCTCCGCGCGCTGCATTGCCAAATGTGATGCAGCACGCGCAACAAAATTTGGTACTTACCTGAAATCGTCAGTTTCTCGCATTTTACAACCCCCACCCTGCCCCTCCCCCACCTCATGTCACCGCCCGGTGGCACACCCATCACGGGCCGTGCCTGAATGTAAAAGCTCTTTTTGGTCAAGTATGTGAAACCTCTCCTCCTCCTTAGAGGGGTGAAGCAGAGTGAAAAATGCAGCATGCGTCATAAACAATTCCACATAAAATAGCGATATCACTTTTGGCAAAAAGGAAACATGAGTTGGCAGTTCTAGATTATCCAGAAAAAAGGTTACTGCACAAAGGTTCCAGGGACAGCCCTTGTAGCTTGCTAACACGACACGCACCAGTCATTGCAATGAAAAGTATCACCTTGATAATCAGTAATATCTGAGAACAGCTATGCATGGGTTCAAGGGTGTGCACATTAAGAATGTAAGGCCCACATTTAGGTCCCATTCAAGCATAACAAAGGGTTCAAGGGGAGACATGTATGTGAGACCCTTCAAAGAAGGCATCACAACTGGTGATTTAAATAACAAAGATTGATCAGACAAACATAGAAAGGCCAAAAAGGCATACAAGTAGCCTTTAACAGTGCCCACTTCAAAGCCTTCTTGTGCCAGGGATAGAACAAATAACAAAACATCCAGTAATCTGACCTACTGAGGGTCAATTTGATAGCACAAAGCCACAAACATCACAGAATGACTGGAATAAACACATTTGGTAGCTGTGAGTCTAGCCGCAAGGATGACACCCACTAGATTAGTTGGTGCCCTAAATCTCCACGCATGGAGGAGTCGTTTGTGGACATTTGAGTGCAAGATGTTGCCCTGCGGCTGATAAAGGAGGTTGTTCCAAAGAGGTAGCTGAATTGCGGAGGAAATGCTGAGGCCGAGCAGAGCTCCACAACATAGAGCTACAAGGATGATCGGAGTCCATTCTTTCACGATCTTCTTCAGGCAGGAGGCAGGAGAGGCAAAGGTTGAGAAGCATCAAGAAGTCCGGCATCCCACTGCAGGTGGTATGTGTCTCCCCAGGAACCTCTTGGTGGAACCTCCGGTGTACAAAAACCATACTACTGCACATTCTCAGTAGTTTCAAAAAGATTCAACCAAGACATACCCCACCAGGCAAAGATGTCTTGTACCAGCTCTGGAAGAATATGCCTTTCATGGCCCAGCCCTAGACGTTGGCTGAGCTCATCCTGGTATTCAGAGGGCCTTCAAAATGATTTGCTGTTAGGGAGATCCCTCACTGGTTCATCCACTTCCAGATGACTCAGGATCTGTGACTCTACACTGCCCTGAGTGCAAAAGGCACCAACTTAGATTAGATACACAAACTCCTGAAAGAAAGATTGTTAATTCAGAAAAATACATAAGCGTGTGTATGCAGCTCCTTGCAAAACACTTAACATTTGTGCAGAGAAGTTAAACAACAATCTCAAGATCTTGTAATTTGATGAATCCGATAACCAAATTAGGCAATATAAGAAACCAAAACAGTTTCAGTACAAACCATAAGTAAGAACAGTTCATCAAACTCACAGTAATCAAACCACCAATTGAACCCTACATCGCATAACCAAACAGCTCACATTCAGTATAACAATCCATCATGCAGCACAAGACTCAGAACTTTAATAATGCACTTGAACACTCTCAATCATCAGAATCATTCTGCTGTATTTATACTTCCACTCTTTCAGGAGCAAGATCACCATTGAAACTCAGTGGTAGAATAGATCCACAATGAAGCACCCACTAAACTAGGGACATTTGGAATAGGACAAAAAAGAAGAGAACATTTCTACAGCAGAAAGAAGGTGCCTTTAACTCGGAACCAACCTCTACTACCCCAAAGTTGTGGGCTCTGGGGACCTTTGAAGTCACAAAATGTTACCTAAATAGAATGCCCACAAGTCAATAAATTGGGAACAGTCCTAAACTTCAATCTCATGGGCAATGTGTCCACCGAGTTAAGGCACGACCTAAAACAATACTCCAAAACATCTAAAATATTAGAAATACAGTCAACTAGCTAAAGAGCCCACTCAGTAACTGAGGTCGAGGTCAGTGGTCAGTAGTTTAAAGATTTATTACAACATTATAAAAGTAGGGTACAGGTTTATTGCCATGAAGGCTCTCAGCAGATAATGCATTACAGAGAAATGGGCAGGGAAATCAGGAGGAAAATGGACAGCATCCCTAGTAAAGCAGGAGATTCTCTGGCTCACCCCCAAAATTTGTATACATTACTATGAAGAAAGGAAATTTAAGGAAACTTGTTATGATAACATTAAATTTACATTGTGTCATTTTTATTGAAACTTATTCATTTTAATATGGAAAACATTTTAAAGTGTTGTTTTAATTCTGTTTATCTATTCGAGTGCTTGTGGATACACAGTATTTTTTGTTTTTCCGTCTGGTGCGTACACGAATAAATCAGAAGGTTTTCCGACGCGTGAGCTGGCCACATGCCCCTGTGAAGTAATGAATGAGGTATGATGTCTAAGAAGTTCTTCCAACTTTATTGGTGGTCAAGAACCGGTCCATCATACTAAATACAGTTGCTCAATCTAAGAGAAATAGCTTCTTCACACTGTTAACGTGTTTGTGATGGTCAACCCAAATGTTTTTCCTGAAGTCCAAAAGGATGACACATATAAACAATCCTTTACCTACCAGTTTTCATATTGGTCAAATGCTGATACATTATATCCTACCTTTGCTGCATGAATCTTTCTGAAGGCATCATGAAATGAAAGCATTGGATTATGGTGTTCATACCAGCAAAACAAGTTTTTATGTGATTTACAACAATATTTATGTTAGCATAAAACACAGACACCTTAAAATTGTCTTCAGGATTGCACAGCCTTTGGTCTTCACAGAGTTAATCGAAGTGCTTTTTTTTGCGTCATGGTCGTTTTTGTGTAAAATGCAATTGAATTCCCCATCCAGCTGCAAGTAAAGATGCTGAGCTTTTTAACATCTTCAAACTGTTCTCTGAAACTGGCAAACATATTAACTGCACTACTTAACATATTTGATGCTTGTAAAAGGTCCAGATCTTTAGACTGAAGCAGTTTGGACACATTATTTATTGCCTCCAGTACTTTGGACTGGATTACAACCATTACCACAAACTCAAAAGTCTCCATGCACTTCCTAAGACCCTGAGCTCCTGTGCGCTCCTCAACCTTTTTAGACTGCATTAAAATGGTAGTGAGTGCTTTCATGATGTCCTTAAAACGATAGCGTAGAGCATGGAGAGCATCATGTCTGGATGCCCAACGTGTTGGACGGAGTCTCTTCAGTGTTGGCTTTGAATGAGTTGTGCTCTCTTTTGTAATCGTAAGAAGTTCCCACCGTTTGATGCTTTGGCTGAAAAATAAATACACTTTCTGTATAATGTCATAAAATTCTGCAATTTTAGGAATGTGCATGCAGGCATCATTCAACACTAAATTTAGATTATGAGCAGCACAGTGTACATAGACTGCATTGGGTTCTTTCTGTGGTATTCTGGTTTGTACTCCATTATATATACCACTCATTGTGCTGGCACCATCCTATCCCTGACCTCTACATTTATTAAGCATTAGGCCTTTGTCCTCTATAAGGTTTACAAGTTCTGTTGCTATCCCCTCCGCACTTTGGTCTGTAAGTTTATAGAAACCAACAAAGCTTTAATTAATTTTTATTTCAGTTGGAATTTCCTCAGTATTAAAGCACAGTTTCACATATCGGATAACCAGGCTTAATTGGTCTTCTTTTTTAATGTCCTGTGTTGTGTCCATTATAACAGAGTAAAATAGTGCATTTTTTATTTCACTTACTATCTCATTTTGCACTTTATTTGAAAGCATTTCAATCAGCTAATTTTGAACAGCAGGACTCAAGTATTTAAATCTACTCTCTGTTGTAATCAGATGGTTTAAAACAGGATCATATTTGGCCAAAAGTTCAATGACTGCCAGAAAGTTCCCACCATCTTCTTCTTTCAGTTTTTTTCTATGTCCTCTGAAAGGTAAATTGCAAGTTGACAACAGAAGTGTAACATCGATGATCCTACTCAGAATTTGCGTCCAATAGTTCACCTGCTCTTTGTAGTCGGATTCCAGTTGGGTATCGATCGTCTCATCCTGCCTCCATCTTCCATGTACAGCACAAGCCGCTAAATGTGAGCGCATCATTTCATGTTCTTTAATTTTACGAGACACGCCTTGTCAATCTTTTATACCATTAGCCCATGCTTGCTGATAGGATGAAAGTTTTCTATCTCCAAAAAGCCAACAAGGTTCACAGTATGCACTGTCCATTTGTAAAGAGTAGCACAACCACAGTCTTGGAGTCTTATCTCCAGTCCTTTTTTCCTTGTAGTAGTAGTTTGTGGAAAAGCACCTGTTTTTATTATCTCGTGGGAAGGGTTCTGTAGGCTTGCATGGGCCACTTCTAATGACAAACCTTCGTAACTCGGTATCATGCTATGGTTTGTCTAAAAAGTTCCCTCTATCACTCGGGTACAAATCCTGGCAAAACTGGGTACTGCTTGATTCGAGTTCTTCTAAGTCTAATTCCACATCCTTACTCATAAGGTCTTCAGTTTCTTCTTCAATGTTTGGCAATACTTCAGAAACAAGTAGCATATTTGAAGGTTCTTCACTTTCTTTAGCCACTGGTAACAGCAGTGACACATCTGGTACACGTACAATTTCAGCTTTTCCTTCACTTATTTTTAATATTTGACTCAGAGATTCGTCTGCTGATGGTGTATTCTGAGTCTCTGAGCTTCCTTCAGTCACTGGTAGCAGTGTAGGCCTAGCTGGTGTACCTGCACTTTCTCCGACTTCTTCTGTAATAGATTAAGGCACTGCTGACACAGCTTTTTTACTTTTGCTTTCTATGTTTCCTATAGTAGTTGTTGTTGCCTGCAGTGCTGCCACAATTGGTGCTTCAATGCTAAAAGGTACATCTGTGGTTTGATCAGAGCACTGTAATGGTTTGTCATGTGGTGGGACCAATTGGGATTGTGGCAATGCTGCTTTGTCTCCTGTTGATGAGGCAGCTGCATCGCCTTCTGGTAATGATGCATGAGATGATGATGCGTCATGATCACCTGGAGACCTAAACCTAGAGTCAATTTTCATAAATTTGCCTTTAAACTGCTCTTGTTTTGATTTAATTTGCCGCTTTTGAGCACCGCTTCAATACTTTCTTGGCTGTTTGCTCATTTCTTTGATTAAAATGTAATTGTAGAAAGTCAATTTAGTAGTAGAGTACACGAATATGAAGGTAGCAGTAATAATATTTTGTGTACACCACAAAGATTGTAATTGTGGGTTTTGTTCCACCAATACTGCCTAAAAGGAAGGAAAATACAAAGCATTATTATTATTTTTTTAATTCTTTTTATTAATACACACAACAAAAGAAAATTAAAGACATCGGGTGACACTTGAACTCATAACATTTGGTGATACATCTTCCATTTTACAAAATTCTTATCATATGGTGTTAATAGGGATCAGTGTGATTCCAGCACTACAGTATCTTCCTTCGCAACTGGGGGGCACAAGTATCTCCTCTGCAGCCATTCTAAGCACCCCAGATTCCCCCCCATTTCCCGGGCCTCCCCCAGGGCGACATATACCGATCTTTCTCTAAACATGCACCAATCTAAATCCTTCATCCATTTTCCAATCTGGGGGGCTTGACCGGCTCCCCACTGCTGAGCGATATTGCGCTTGGCCACTGCACATGCCAATGTGACCCATGTCTTCCCATGTGAAGTAAGATCGGTCGGCTCCCAAACATTCAGGAGACATCGGCGTGCCTCCAACTCCAGTTCCACTCCCAACACTTCACGCATCTTGTCATGGACTTTGACCCAATAACGCTGTATGTCTGTACAATGCCATAAGATATGCATGAATGTTCCAGCCTCCCCGCATCCCCTTCGACAATCTTCATTCACAGCCAAACCCATTCGCACCAGTCCTGGTCCAGTAACATAAGAGCGATGAAGGATCTTCAACTGCACCAACCTAAGTCTCATCTGCATTGCAACCACTCTCGGAGAAGACACAGCCTCTCTCCAGTTCTCATCATCCAAAACTAGGCCGTCTGCATCCCACTGTTCCCTGATAGTTACGAGTGGGTCCTCAGTATGATTAATAAGCTTTTTATAAATCAAGGAGATTGTTTTGGTCGGAAGATGTCCATCTAGAACTCGGTCCTCTAATTGAGAGGCCTCTGGGGGCGTAACTCCACAGGGGATATTGGCAAGCAGCGCATGCCTAATCTGCATATACCGATACCCCTCACTTTCCTGCAATTGGTGCCGCTTCTGTAGAGCCTTGAATGTGAGGATCCCGTCTTTCCCAACATATCCCTGACCTGTGAGATCCCAATGAGATCCCACCTGTCAAAACCCTTCGTCTTCCATAGGCCTCCCAGACATTCTGAGTTCCATAGTGGTGTAGCCAAAGTTATTTTCCCATCCCATTTAAGAGACTGAGTAGCCTCATGCCACAGCCGTACCGCAATTGCCGCCGGTCCAACCAGGGGAAACCGCCCCTTGCTGGCATAAAGAGCCCTAGTATATTTACCGCCCGGTATCTTGTCACGGTCCATCGCGTATCCGGGGTCAAGCGGCGATCCATAGATTGCCGCCAGTTGGGAAGCCCAATAATACTTCTGGATATTTGGCAGGCCAATCCCCCATCATACCAGGGTAGCGTAAGTTTAGTAAACACAATCCGTGGCTTACCATCCCAGAGAAGCTGCCTCTGCAGGGACTCAATTTCATTGAAGTATGAGGAGGGTATCGGGTCTAAGGTGTTTTGGAGTGCATATAAGAAGCGGGGAAGAGCCATCATTTTAAACAGGACGGCGTGTCCCAACAGGGAAAGCGGCAGAGATTTCCATCTCGCCACATCCCTCCGGAACCTAGCCAGTGGGGGCATCAGATTGGTATCATACCGTATCTTGGGATCCATTGATACAAATATACCCAGATATCGGAACCCCACCAATTCCAACCTCACCGAGCAATTTGCAGGGATATAAGGGGGGTCACCGCTCCGTACAAAAAGGACTGACTTCCACCAGTTAATGGCAAAGCCAGAATATCTCCCGAATATGGCCAGGACATCCAGAAATGCAACCAATGAGTTTCGGGGGTAGTCAGATACAGCAGGATGTCATCCGCGTGAAGCGATATTTTATCTTCCCACTCCGACGTCCACCTCAACCCCCTAATCGACCTATCCCATCGGACCCATGCTGCAAGGGGCTCAAGCGCCAGCGCAAACAACAGTGGGGAGAGAGGACATCCTTGTCTAGTGCCCCTCCTTAGGGGGAAGTCTGCGGACCTATGATTATTCACCACCACTCTGGCTAGAAGACCAGAATACAGGAGACGGACCCAATTTACAAATTCCAGTCCTCTGCCCATCTTGCCCAGAACAGCGAAGAGATAGGGCCACTCAACTCTACCGAAGGCCATGGTAGCGTCCAATGATAACAGAATTGCCGGTTTGTGTATTTTTGATGCACCACCCAGGATCCCATGCAATCTACATATATTAAGAGCGGTATTGTGGCGCGGCATGAAGCCGGATTGATCCGGATGGATCAGGGTCATAATGACTTTTACCAGTTGGGTCGCCAGTAGCTTTGCTAACACCTTTGGTTCGGCGTTCAAGAGTGAGAACGGTCGGTAAGAGGAACACTCTACCCTCGGTTTGCCGTCCTTGTGTATTACTATTATATAGGCTACTCTCTGATCATACGGAAGCAGACCCTCCTCCCTACCCTCAATAAACATTTCTCTGAGAAACTGAGCCAATTTATTGGCGTGCACTTTATAAAGCTCAATGGGGAGCCTGTTCAGGCCAGAGGCCTTCCCGGAGTGGACCCCTCAGATGGCCAGTGCCACTTAGTCGTTCGTAAAAGGGGAATCTAGGTAGACCCTGTTTTCATCCGATAGAGTGGGCATCTGGATATCACGTATCATATCTGCATTGTCACGAGAATCCACCTGTCTCCGGGTGCTTGATCCTTCCTTGACGTCTACAAGAAGTCTACAAGAACGGCAGGGGGACGATGACAACCCTGGCCACTCAAATAGTCTCCAAAGGGAAAGGGAAAGTGGAATGAGACAAGACACAAAAACACAAGAGACTGGTCACAGGTGTCTTGGGTTGGGTTTGCCGTCACTGGGTGTCTTCACAAGATGTCTCAGCAGGTTTTAGAAGTGACTTGAGCCTTGATATATAGTTTGAAATTCTATTCAAGTTTTATCTGAATACAGAAAAAAATGGCCCATATTAAACATCACCAAAACAACTTCATGTTAATTGGAGGCGATGTTTGACTGGTAACAATCTCAGAATGCCTACCCATAAAATATCAAGGATCAGCTACACTTCAGTTCGGAGAATTAGTAAGTTTTAATTTGGTCTTGATAACCTGGAAGATAACACGGAAATATATATATATATATTTTTTCAAGACAACTTGTAAATAACAAACTAGTTTTTACGGTACTTGGACGTTCTTTTACACATACCTTTAAGTTCTGAGAGCTTGTCCTTAAATGGGTGTCCAATGCCTAAGCAGTAATGTCTGCACACAGAAGAGAGGATGACAAAAGAAAAAACAACCAAAAGAAGACAGCTCTACAGAAAAGCCCCTTGACTGACACTGCAAGGGTTAACAACAATGTAACAACATTACAATTCTGTCACTTGTATTCTTTCACGATCTTGCCTTTTTAGCAGCTGTGAAATTATTTCTGTACTTATTGTAAAACAAATGATGCACCTTTTAATCTTTTAAGACTTATCCTTTTAAACATGCATTTGGTCACAGTTTAATAAACACACATTGTGCCCAATAGTTATTTTGGCAGTCCAGAAAGTCACTGTAAATTATTCTTCATTTACAGCTAAAGAAGTGTTAATGTGTAAAAGTCACTCAAGAAATGTCTTTTTTCAAAAGTCCTTGGCAAGCTGTATATTTAAACAGTATAAATTGTCCAGAAACTCTTACTGCTTTTCTGTAGTTTAAGCAGTGCAGGATTTGCTAGGAAACACTAATGATTCACCTCTTTTTCTTGTCTTTCAGGAACTCAGAAGGAAACCGGAACCGTCAGAGCAAGGCTGGGGATTTTCCGGTGGAACTTGAATGAGGAAGCTAGCTGAGACCGAAGGTCAGGAGCAGAGGGCCTGCAGCAACCGGAATCAGATAATCTACGTTCTTCAAAAGCATGCAGTCTTCAAATGAGTAATGACTGGAGACAGGAATGCTCACAAGAGCCGGAGGCAGCTGGATGCTTTGCCGGTGAGAAGCGAAGCACAGACTGAAGGCAGGTGGGAGTTAAATAGGGTTTGGGAATTCTATTCATTTAAATAGCACGTGTATCACGAGGCCAAAGATTTACAGTTGGCACATGCTGACAACAGTAGTTCAGGGCTCAAGGCACGCCCTTTCCAGATTCTTCCAGAGCAAGTCCATATTAAATAAGCATTGGCATTGACAATCAAGTCAATATTAAACAAGCATTGGCAATCATAAACAAGCATTAGCAATAATATGAATACATCAATGATGTGCCAAAGTACAATGTTAAGGAAAGAATAATTCTAAATATTACCACAATATTATTGAGGTTTTTCAGGATTTCAATGGTTGTGTGCCTTTTTCGTGACATGCATTATCAGTCTCAGAGTAACCACCTTCCGCTGTGTACACTGCCTTATAATAGCTGGTGAATTCTTCCACTACTTGTTGTGGATCTGTTTTTCTACCCAAGTCTACAGTCAATAACTCCGGCACTAATCTTGATGCCCACTCCCCCTTTTCCAGCCACGCAATCAATTTCCCGGCCTTGTCACGAGCTCATATATCCTACTCTGAGTCTCTGCATGTTGCATCTTAGCCATGTCTCTAGCCAGATTCTTGTACTCATCCCTGGGGAGTCGGAGGCGGTGCATTCCCTCCGAGGTGGCGTCTATCGACACCTCCCTCTCCAAAGTCATCAACTCTGCCTCCACCTTATCGACCTCAGCCTGACTCTTCCTCTTTTTCCCGGAGAAAATCGACAGTACTTCCCCTCTAATAACAGGCGTATATGCTTCCCACAGGGAGCATTTTGATTCCACCATGCCCACATTATCCTGGAAGTATCCATCTGTGATTCGCACAATCTCCTTCTTAGTGTTAGGGTCCCTCAAACGCCATGCGCTAATTAGGGCAATTCTAGCTGCATCCCTCAGACCCAGCTCAACTCCAAGTCAGACCGGGGAGTGATCAGATACTCCTCTAGCCAGATGTCGCACGTCATAAATCCATGTCACCTGTGACGCCGGTACCAAGATATAATCTATCCTCAAGAGGGAGTTATGTGCCGCCGAGGTGAGCGTATGTTGATTTTCACTAGGGTTTTTCAGTCTCCACCCATCAACCAGTCCAGTGGTTTCTATAAGGTCTGGCAACCACCTACGGGACAGCAACAAAGCCCGGGCAGGGTGTCTATCCACTTCACCATTCATCACTGCATTAAAGTCCCCCCCCCCCCACAATCAAAATCCCAACAGGCAACGTCAAAAAAAATTTGCACAGGTCTCAAAAGGTGTCGGACTGCAGGGGCAGTGGGACATACACAGACAAAATTGTGACGGTTCTCCCCTCCCACAACCCTGAGATCCCAATGTATCTGCCTCTATTGTCCACCCACGTGGCCTGGATGGTAAGCAGAAAGGAGTTCTAAACTAGTATCTCCACCCCCCTTGAGCCAGAGGTGAATCCTGCGTGCACCACCAGCTTGTACCCTCCTTTATGTAGAGCCATACAACGCTTGCCCATGAGATGCGTCTCCTGCAACAACACCACATCCGGCGAGTGCCTCCTGATCAACTGACCAACCATTCCTCTTTTAATCTTATCCCCCAGCCCAGTGTGGAGATCCCTAATCCCTGTCTACCAGAAGACATTATGATAATACATAATTTCTGAAGCAATCGGTGACACCCAATGCGAAAGTAAAACACAAACATTAAGAACAAAACATATCCAAATACTCTCTAAAACGTGCGTCCCTCAATCCCCCTCCCTGCATGTAGCTTGCGCTCATCCCCAACTCGCAGTGTGCATATTGCCCCAATCTAATCTACAAATAAATAAAAGTAGAAAACAGAGGAGGGCCAGCTAACAGGTCCGCCACCTCCTCCCCCTTCCCATCTCGACTCAGTCACCCCTGCAATTTCAGTTCGAAAAAGAACTAGTTAAACTCTGCTCGCCAGGGGAATCAAATATTTGCCCCCTTCAAACCTACAGCTACATAGTACTAACAATAGCCCCCTACGATCTCATAGTTACAAAGTCATTGTTCATCAGCCTCCGTCCGGTACCGAGTCTCAGAGCCCGGCCTCTGGGCATGGTCCGGCCAGTCCGCAGCCACTTCAGGATTGTCGAAGAACCAGGCCCTTCTGTCGATCCCCACACAAAATCGTGCCGGGAACATCATGGCATATTTAATACCCTTGTCTCTCAATCTCTTTTTAACCGCCAAGAAACCCTGCCGTTGCTTTTGCACCAATTGGGTGAAAACCGGGAAGAACAGAAGGGAGGAGTTCTCAAATGCCAACGGGGCCGTAGCCCGAGCCGCCTGAAGGATAACATCCCTGTATCGGAAGTTAAGAACCCTGGCTATCATAGGACGGGTATTTGTCCCCGGTTTAGGTCTACCACCCAGGACCCTATGTGCATGCTCAACTGTAAAGAAGTTGCTCAGGCCTTTAGGTTTCAAATAGTAGAGAATGGGGTTTTCTACGAACAGATCCGGCGCTAGACCCTCCGACTTCTCCGGCACTCCCTATATGCGTATATTATTGCGTCTTGCGCATCCTTCATAGTCGTCAAGCTTCCGGTCTATGAGTTCCCTGGATGCCTTAATATCCCGCATCCAAAGCATTATTATTAAACACTACGGAAGCTTAACAATACTAATTATTGATATAGAGAGTTAAGTGAGGGATACTTGAAGGCAGGCACTGGAGGAATGGATGCAAGAAGGGAAGTACTCAGGGGAGAGATACAAGGGAGGAGAGGAAAGGAGTTGGCCTAACGGCTAGGGTGGTCGACCTCAAATTTGTGGAACTGTGTTCGAGTCTAGGCAATGACACTGAACATCCTGTGAAAATCGCTTAATCTCCCCATGCCTAACAAAAATGAATGTGTCCTAATGTAACGCAACTGGTGTGATGTAAAGCGCTCTGATACCAGATACCTTCAGGTCAAGTTCGTGCTATATAAAACTCAGTAAAATAACAGAAAAAAAACCAAGAAGGAAATAGCAGAAGGGATGGGATTGAGGAGGAAATCACTCATCAGTTGGATGAGGATGGTGAGAGCAAAAAATGCAGGAGTTGAAAGCAGATGCAAGAAGGCATTAACTGAATGGACGGCTGCAAGGCAGCAGAAGCTAAGGGACAGAGCCAAGAAGACAGGGGATCGAGCGGTCTTGAATGTATTGTATTGTTATATGTATAGAGGGCCTACTACCCCTACTACCCCTACTACCCCTATGTGGAACTCTGAAGCGCTTGCCTACATGAGTAGCAAGATACAATATGCATAGGGTGTGTGGTTAGAAGCAGCATTTAAAAAACACTATTGGGTATTGGTTGGAAAAAATGAGGTAGAACCTATTGCTAACTCCTCATTGATGGGGAGATTCTTAGACTTTTGGACTGGAGCTTTCTGGAACCATATTGTGATGCTGTTACTGTGCCACTGGATGAGAAACTATATTTCCAATTCCAGGTTGGTACATTGCCCTTGAAAACATTTACCAATAAATGGGCTCTAAACAATGATGTATTGTGTTCCACCAGTAACAGCTCTGGAAAAATGATTGGTCATGTCCTGTTTGGCTGTCCGGGATATGTTAGTCCCCAGCAGAAATGGATCACTCATTCTGCAGGCAAATGATGACTCGAATCAGTTGTACTGCTCTTAGAATCCTCAGATAAGACCCAAGATTAGCGTATGCATTCACTGTCACTATGTTTCTGGGGTGGATGTGGGCAAAAAGAGCCAGGACCCTTGCTACAGTTGGCTTGATTTTAGACAACATATATCTTAGACCTCCACTGTGATGTTAAAGGGCCTGATGGATGTGTTTTCTTTCAACTTTAAAATTAAACCCTCAAGTGCACTGATAGCACTGTTTTGTTGTGGAAACATTTTTAGCAGCTAGTGAAACAAACTATCATATTGTATTCGGGTGAGTCTTGAGTCCCAAGATGGCTGCCACTACTTCCTGGTTGAAGTGGTGGCAGCCAATGTAGTACTTACAATTCTGGACCCATGTTATAAACATCATCGAATCATGATGATTTTGATATCAGAAGACCGAGAATGGCTAGTACACTCTGCACAAGCAATTTCGACATATTCGAGTGACGATTTCACCATGAAATCGCAGTTTTCGTCTTGAACCCTCAGGTTCCATTTTGTGTACGGCAGCCATTTTGTGAGTTGCCCTCACATAGGCCAATGATTAAGGCCAAACTCGATCCTGAAGGACACGTACACCTTTCCTGACTTCTCTGCGACCTGGGCAAGCTGACTCCACTGCCCAAGGCCAAACCTGTTCGGTCAGTTCCTCTCCAGTGGCCGAACGAGATAGTATCAAAGCACAACATGCCATAAACCTTTCATCGCACACAAACCACGCCTAATCTTGCACACACCTATCCCTGTTTCCTACTTTATGACTTGCTTTACAAGGAGGAGGTGCCCGATTTTATTGGGGGTATGTCCATATCTGATGAGAAAACTGGGCCTTGCCGGATAATTTATTGTGGGCTGAACAAACTGAAATATGGGCTTGTCATCATGACTCTGCTTTTTCTTTGTAGTGAAAACATGTGAATGGTCAACTGAAATGTAAAGAATGTTTGCCTAAAGCGTAATATTTTGTATAAAAAGAGAAGGCTGGCTTTGTAAGTTTGATTTCAAAAAGGGGGTGGTGATGGACAGAGTATCTGAGTTAATCAGAACACTCCTACCCAGTCAACAGATCAGGGCTTGATCCATCACCGTTTTTTAGCTCACTGCACCATCTCAGTTCAGAACCTGGCTATATGCAAATTAGTCTGTCCCTGGCCCAGTGCATCATGGGAACAGGGCAGACAAAACTACCAAGCCAATTCTTCACTGGAAAGGAAACAAGCTTCCGGGGACCGGTTTCTGGCATTACAGCCGTCTTCGGCCCGGCTTGCTTGAATCCTGATGGTGCAGTGAGCAAGGGACTCATGTCTGAGCATACCCTTCCACACTTGTGGTGGCCAAAATAATTTCAAAAAGGGGGTGGTGATGGACAGAGTATCTGAGTTAATCAGAACACTCCTACCCAGTCAACAGATCAGTGCTTGATCCATCACCGTTTTTTAGCTCACTGCACCATCCCAGTTCAGAACCTGGCTATATGCAAATTAGTCTGTCCCTGGCCCAGTGCATCATGGGAACAGGGCAGACAAAACTACCAAGCCAATTTTTCACTGGAAAGGAAACAAGCTTCCGGGGACCGGTTTCTGGCATTACAGCCGTCTTCGGCCCGGCTTGCTTGAATCCTGATGGTGCAGTGAGCAAGGGACTCATGTCTGAGCATACCCTTCCACACTTGTGGTGGCCAAAATAATTTCAAAAAGGGGGTGGTGATGGACAGAGTATCTGAGTTAATCAGAACACTCCTACCCAGTCAACAAATCAGGGATTGATCCATCACCGTTTTTTAGCTCACTGCACCATCCCAGTTCAGAACCTGGCTATATGCAAATTAGTCTGTCCCTGGCCCAGTGCATCTTCGGAACAGGACAGACAAAACTACCAAGCCAATTCTTCACTGGAAAGGAAACAAGCTTCCGGGGACCGGTTTCTGGCATTATAGCCGTCTTCGGCCCGGCTTGCTTGAATCCTGATGGTGCAGTGAGCAAGGGACTCATGTCTGCGCATACCCTTCCACACTTGTGGTGGCCAAAATAATTTTAAAAAGGGGGTGGTGATGGACAGAGTATCTGAGTTAATCAGAACACTCCTACCCAGTCAACAGATCAGGGCTTGATCCATCACCGTTTTTTAGCTCACTGCACCATCCCAGTTCAGAACCTGGCTATATGCAAATTAGTCTGTCCCTGGCCCAGTGCATCATGGGAACAGGGCAGACAAAACTACCAAGCCAATTCTTCACTGGAAAGGAAACAAGCTTCCGGGGACCGGTTTCTGGCATTACAGCCGTCTTCGGCCCGGCTTGCTTGAATCCTGATGGTGCAGTGAGCAAGGGACTCATGTCTGAGCATACCCTTCCACACTTGTGGTGGCCAAAATAATTTCAAAAAGGGGGTGGTGATGGACAGAGTATCTGAGTTAATCAGAACACTCCTACCCAGTCAACAGATCAGGGCTTGATCCATCACCGTTTTTTAGCTCACTGCACCATCCCAGTTCAGAACCTGGCTATATGCAAATTAGTCTGTCCCTGGCCCAGTGCATCATGGGAACAGGGCAGACAAAACTACCAAGCCAATTCTTCACTGGTAAGTTTGAGCAGTCTCCTGAGAATATACACCGTGTTGTACTTCTAGGATACCTGTTACTTGGTTGCAGCCAATAAATTCGATCTTTGACTTCACCTAGAAGACTCTGAGTTTCTGTAGTCTAAACAGGAAGAACCCGAAGTCTTAGGGTGTTGTCCCTGGCACCGCTGGGTTACCGGTTCGTTACCGGTTCCGAAAAACCCAGTACTTCATTTGGCGCCCAAAGTGGGGCGATATCAGCGGTACCGGTGCAAGCCAGAGGTTTGTGAGGAGCTTCGTGTGAAAATTCTAGAGGAAGGCCGCCACTTCATCGACCCCTGCATGTCGACGTGGTCCCAAAGTCTTTGCTGCGAGGTTCCCCGCTACCCGACGGCTACGAAGGACTGCTGCCCTGACTATCGCCCTGATATGGACCCTTGATGTTGGTAGAGCGAAACGATAGACGAGTCTTCTGGTGACGTCATCGATACCTCAGTTAAGTATAAGTGGAGCGTCTCCCAGTCCTTAGTTTGGTTCATAGTTTGGGTATCCTTTGGGATCTTTGATTTGGAACTTGCAAGTACCAAAGCCGAGGGACTCGTGTATTCACGAGAATATCGTATTCGATAATCCTTTGAAGTTTGAAGCTAGACTAGAGAGCGAAGATGCCTGGTCTTAGCAGACTTGGAAATTTGTTTTGTCTTGGTTGTAATAGGGATTCCCGATTGGAGGACTCGTGTCCGGTTCCTCCGATTGGAACTCCAACATATGAACTGTATGTGAAGCATGGCGTAGACCCCATCACATATAATGAAGTGTGGATCCGATACACCAGAAAGGATGGTGTTTTAAAATGGCCCCAATATGGTAGCTTTGACACGGAAATACTAGATAATCTCGAGGTTAAACTTTTCAAGAAGAAAGCCCGGCCGGCGATGTATGACTCTTTCCGCCTATGGCGAAAGGAAGCCAAACAGAAGGAAATTAAATTAGAGAAGAAAAATAAGAGAGAAAGTGGTATCTCGATAATGCAAGCTGCTATGCAGTTTAAAGATAATGAAGAAGAACAGATGAGCGAACAGTTGCAAAGGCAACGTCAAATGGTCATCGATAAATGTTATCCCGTTTTGCCGCCTCTTCAGCAAGAAGCAGCAAAAGATCTTGAAAAAGACCCCCTAATGTCGCACTTATTGAGTTCGCCACCCCCTTATGCGCAGAGTGCTACAGCACCTCAGCAACCTTTAGTTGTGCAACCCCCGATTGTTGTGCCTCAAGTCCTTCCACAACAGCCAGCTCCTTTTCAGTTGGTTCCTATTCCTCCGGTACAGCCTCCTCAAGGGCCACTGACTTTGACATCTGCTCTACCTTTACTTCCTACAACTTTGACAACTATATCGTCTACCACTCCTGGTATTCCTCCTGACACTGCCTCTGCATCTGCCTTGCCTCATTCTGCTTTTCCGTCTGGCCTTTCATCAACTTCTCCCTCTGTTCACCAGAGAGTGACTAGCACTGTTGCTAGCCTTCTCTATCCTCTCTTCGGAGCAACAAGTGCAACTCCTGTCTCAGAGCGTAAACAGTTGCGTAGCAAACTGCCTGATTCTAGGGAAAAGGAAACATTGAATTATTTGGCACATAAATGGGTTACAGACCCGACAAGATATGAGCTAGAGTCTGTTATGGATGTCTTCCATCAGTGGGAAGAACCAAAACAGAGGTACGTTTTTGAGAAAATGTGTACTTTTCTTTGTGAGGATTTAGAGGAGAATGATTTGGAGCCTAATCCGCCTGAGTTGTGCCGTGTACGGTTCGAGTTTGCAAAGGGAACGATTGTGGGTTCCGATGTTGAGAAAGCAGTTGCGACACTGTTATCACTCAGGAGTGAAGGTGTTTCTCGGTCGTTGTTTGAGTCTGATTCCTCTGTTAAGAAGAAGGCAAGACAGTACCCAATGAGAGAAGTTCCTCCAGTATGGAAGGAAGAAGTAGCGGCTGGTCTGAATAACAACCCCCCAGCTATACCAGCCCATTTTCAGCATGTTTGGGTACATGTTCCATGGAAGCGAGCTGAAGTCTTGGCCCTTAAGCAGACATTGCCTGATCCACGTAAAAATCCTGCAGGATATTACAAGGAATTGTCACAGACTGCAGGTTCTTGCATTATGAATTTAGCAGATATAGACATGTTATTTGGAAATGTTGTTCCACAGTCTTTATGGGGAAAGATTTGTCATGCGGATCATGATCAAGAGTTAGGTGACTCATGGGCTAATATTGCTGCTGCAGATGGCAGACAAGTTGGTGGTGCTAAACCGGAGCCTTTAGTAGCAGACCTTCCTGGTAGGATCATTAATTACATGAAAACCTTACATATGGAAGGTAATGATTGCTAGGACAGCCGTAGACAAAGAGAGGGAGTTGTTTCAGTTCCAGTAGATCAGAGTGGACCTTATGTTGAGGTTATTACATCAGGGCGTGTCAGAGCCTTTTCTGTGGATACTGGTGCTACAAAGAGTTCTATTATGCACTCAAAACTCCCTGGCGCACCTTTGTCTGGCAAAACGAATGTTTCAGTAGGTTTTTCTGGCGCCCCGGTTAGGAACCCAGTTTCTAGTCCTATGTCCCTTTCTGTTGGACCTTGCGAATTCGAAGCACCCCTTATTCTGACGACAGGTTGTGGTGAAAACTTTTTAGGACTGGATTTGTTGAAAAGATTGTATGCGACTTTGTATTGTTCTCCTTCGGGAGTACAACTTACACTGGGTAAGAAAGTGATCTCTCCAATGTATTTACCGAAGGATAAACTTCCGACAGAATTGTCATTTCTTCCCGATATTCTTTGGGCTACTGGTCCTAATGATGTGGGTCTTTTAGAAATACCGCCATATGTTGTGACATTGAAAGCCAATGTTAAAATGCCACGCATTCCCCAATACAAGATTTCTAGTGAAGGTGAAAAAGCGTTGCTAGCGATCATTTATGAACTGATTGAAAAGGACGTAATTGAAGAGACAAGAGGTAACGTTTGCAATAGTCCTGTTCTGCCTGTTTTGAAACGTACTGACCCTACTCAGCCACCTGTGTACAGATTCGTGATTGATCTTAGAGAGGTCAATAAAATCGTTGTGCCACAATTTCCAGTTGTTCCTGATATCACTGCCTTATTGACTATGATTCCAGCTTCCGCCACTTGGTTCTCGGTGATTGACTTGAAGAATGCTTTCTTCAGTATCCCGATTGCCGAGGAGAGCGGGGACATTTTTGGCTTCAGTTTAGGAGGCCGAAGCTTCCGCGTCAAACACGCTCCCCAGGGCTACTGTGAAAGCCCATCAATATATAGTCTAGCTCTAAAGACAAAGCTTGATACGATTGTTTTAACTGACGGCGCTACCCTTATTCAGTACGTTGATGATTTGCTAATTGCTGCAGATACTGAGGAAATCTGTAAAGAAGCCACGTTGTCGTTGTTGCGTCACTTGTCTGATTTACATCACAAAGTGTCTCTTTCCAAGTTGCAATATTGTCGACAAGAAGTGACCTACTTAGGTCATCTCTTATCGAAGGAGGGAAGGAAACTGACCCCAGAAAGAATTCAGGCAATAGCGAAATTGAGTGTGCCAAGGACACAGAGAGAAGTGCGTGCTTTCCTAGGTATTACATCATACTGCAGACAATGGATACCAAATTTTTCTTTACTGGCCAAATCTTTGGTAGCATTAACCTGTAAAGATACACCGAATCCCCTTCCATGGTCTGAAGATTGTCAGAAAAGTTTTTCCGAATTACGCAATGCATTATGTTCGGCTCCTGTTTTGGGTACCCCCGACTACAGTAAGCCCTTTACATTGTATGTCCATGAGAAAGAAGGTTGTGCATTGTCGGTTTTGACACAGTTGTTCGGAGACAAGCAGCGTCCATGTGCATATTTTTCGTCGACTTTAGACCCGGTAGCTAAAGCATTGCCGAGTTGCTTCAGAGCCACAGCAGCAGCAGCTGTTTCTATTCGACAGTCTGCTGGTTTAGTGATGAATAACACATTGATTGTGATGGTTCCACATGCGGTGGACACGTTGTTAAACAGAACCAAGACACAGCACTTAACCAGTGCTCGGTTGTCAGGTTACGAGTTGACACATTTAGCGAGGCATGTGCACATAAAGAGATGCAACACGCTTAATCCAGCTACGTTGTTGCCTATTGTAGCAGAGTTAGATGCTTCTGAACAGCATGATTGTTTTCTCAGAACAGAAGAAGAAATGAAAGGAAGAATAGATTTACAGGACACTTCTCTTGTGAAGTGTGATGGTACCTTATGGGTGGATGGTTCATGCTTCAAGCTTCCGAATGGAGATACGACTGCAGCATATGCTGTCACGACTTTGCATACGATTGTTGAAGCTGCACGTATCCCACACAATTCAGCTTAAGCAGCAGAGTTGATTGCACTTACAAGAGCGTGTGTGTTGTCGAAAGGAATGAAAGTGAACATATATACCGACAGCCAGTATGCATTTGGTGTGGCCCACAGTTTTGGACGATTGTGGAAAGAACGTGGATTCCTGACTTCGCATGGAGCTAAGATACAGCATGGTCAGTTGGTGAATGAGCTTCTCGAGTCACTTACTTTGCCGTTGCAAGTTGCGATTGTGAAATGCAGTGCGCACAAAAAGGTTACTGACGATGTTGGTCGTGGAAATGCATTTGCTGACGAAGTCGCTAAAGAAACAGCGAGGGATGTGATGTGTCGAATGTATGTTGCAGGCCCAGCAAGATGGATTGGTGACGTTGGAATGTGTGAAGACACGATAGAGAGTGTGAAGTCTATTCAAGCTGAAGCTACAGAGAAAGAATTGAGTGTGTGGAGAGAAAGTACAGGTAAAATGGATGCCAATGCTTGTTGGGTTGAATTGTCAGAGCATCAGAGATGGCTGTTACCCGATGCGTATGTGCTTGCAGTGGTTACGATGGCCCATGGAATGGCTCATATCAGTGTGAAAGGGATTTGTAAGTTGTTGGCTCCAGTATGGCAAAACGCTGGAATTCCTAAGTGTGCAGAGAATGTGGTCAAGAATTGCATGGTGTGTCTTGAAATACAATCCTGGTAGGGGAACCCCAACTCCAGCTGGTCATTTTGCGCCTCCAACGTATCCGTTCGAGGTTTTGCCTATAGATTTCATCCACATGGAAAGGTGCAACAATTTGAAATACGTACTCGTTGTTGTTTGTGCCTTTTCAAGATGGGTAGAAGCATATCCCCTAAAAGACAACACTGCCTTATCCACAGCTAAAGCCCTTGTGAAAGAATTCTGCCCTAGATTTGGAATGCCGAGAATAGTCTGGAGTGACAATGGGAGTGAATTTGTGGGTCGAGTGATGAAGAAAGTATGCGAAGGGCTAGGCATCCATCAGAAATTCCACGCTGCAAATCACCCCAAATCAGCTGGACTAGTAGAATGTTACAATGGCACGTTAAATTTAAAATTGGCCAACATTCAAGCAAGCTCTGGTCTTAAATGGCCTGACGCTCTGCCTTTAGCACTCCTATCAACAAGAATGACTATGCATTCGCGAGTGGGACTTAGTCCGTACAAAATCATGTTTGGCCGTCCGGCCAATATATGGGGAGTGCCAAGGCCGACCAAATTCAGTGAGATCGAACACCCTGTCCTGCTTGATTATTTGTACGAATTGACAGCTAAATTGCGTGTTTTACACCAACAGGTTCACGATACTCTGCCCCAGGTCTCTGAAGCTCCCGGACACCCGATCGACCCTGGATCCTTGGTACTGGTCAAAAACTTCCAGCGAACAAAGAACGACCAGCCCCGGTGGACTGGCCCTCACCTCGTCCTTCTGTCAACGAGATCAGCTGTTCGAGTGGAAGGGAAGAAGCACTGGATCCACGGTGTACACTGCAAGAGGGTACCTTTGCCTTACGACCGGTGGGTCCAGGAGGGTGTCGCTGACTCAGAGACTGAAACTGTGCCTCGATTTCTACCTTTCAGTAATGCACGTATAAAAGGAACAATTTCTGAAAAAGAAAGTGACAATCTCCTGCAAGAAGCTGTGCCGCCGTCAATTCGATTGGACACTACAAAGCCTGAACTCCTGTTTCAAGACCAGACAGTACCTGGGAAGAAACGATATAATCTGAAGCCGAGAACTATGAACTAATAAAAAATATTCCTTTTCTTTGCTATTTTTAAAAAGTGCAGCTCTCTCATCTGAGAAACTTTTTTATTTTTGTTTTTCGAACCACCATCCGGGTTCAGCTGTAGGGTCGCGGTTGCCCAAGTCTTTGGGGTGCAGCTGAAGACGTTAGGTCGACAGTTCTGGTTGGTCTAAGGGAGTTGCCCTGGACTGACAGAAGCATTTCTTAGCATAGAACACCCTACCATCGCGAGCAGCATTATAGAGAGGACGGAGTTTTTCGAGATGGAGAGACCTGCCAAAACAACGAACTTTAAAGCCAGAATATGTAAAATGATGACCAAGAAACGCTTTTTGATACTATGCATTTTTATGTTATTCAGTATAATGATGTTTTTAATAGGATATGTTTTATCTTCTTTTCGAGTGACATTTGCACCCACTTCATCGCCCATACCTCCCCCTTCTACTGTTTCCTCACATTCTTTTCAACCTCTTCCTGAACATGAATCGGCTAGGAGATTAGAGTTTATTAATAACTCCTTCGTTCAGCTTTTGCACCAACACCAACTAGTAATGAACACGACTAACTGTTGGGTGTGTGGTCTTATGCCTCACACAACGGATAACGGTATCCCTTATCTGGTCCTGCCATTCAGCCATAATGGTTCTGTGTGGGCATACAGAACAATGTTCATCTACGCACATGAGACCTACCCCCTACGTTCTGTGACAGATAATCCTAAGAATAGTGCTCTAGTCAAGGGTATAGTAGATATGATTAAGGAAGATATCTCCTATGAGACTATCCCGAGAGATGAGACACTAGTATATATAGGATGGAACGTAACCGGATATGGAGCTACTCTGAGTGAGAAACAGCAAGCAAAGAGATCTTCCCCGATTTGGATTGTACCCCATCAGGGTCACTTATGTCTGCAAGGTAATGGCAAGAATCCCAGAGCTCAGCTAGGGAAGAGTATCTGTACTGAAACTTATGTTTTTGCGTCTCAGACTTCTACTTCGTTCTTAGCAGCTAAGGGTACCTATTTCATCTGCCATGATAGAGCCTATACATGGTTGCCCCCTAACTTTTCGGGCACATGCTTTGTTTCGTTCCTGTTGCCTCCCACCTACACAGCTGCGGCAGATTACCATAAAACAAGAATAGTTAGAGGTGTCTTCAGTAAAGAGGATACTGCAGAACAAGAATTTGGAGACTTCGTAAAGGGTTTTCTGCCGTTCTGGGGACCCATGGTTATCAGCAGGAACATAAGGCAATTGACAAGGGTGGTTGAGTCCACCATAGTTGAAACTGCCGGTGCCCTTAGTAACTTGACTGCTGAGCTCCAATCGGATCGCCTTATGACCCTTCAGAAGAGTGTCGCGTTAGACGTCATACTTGCAGACCGAGGTGGGGTATGTAGAGTGATCCAATGCTGTGTTTTCATTCCAGATAACGCTCCAACAGTGTACCAGGCCATTTCCAAACTGCATAAGATTTCCGAATCTATTCATGTGGACAAAGGAGATTGGTCATTAATGGGATTGTTCTGGGAACTGGTATCCGGCTGGGGATGGAAAATTCTGATGGTCATTGGGATGGTCTTAGCCATCCTTTTCCTGTTCTGTCTGTGCGTACAGTGTGCTCCTGCTATATGTGGCCTCTGTGCTACATCGTGTGTAAGGAAGCCTGTATCGAGGGACGAGCTAAGTAATAGGATGATGCTACAGCAACATCTCAATGACTTTATGAATATAGACCTGGACTCAGATTAGCATGAGTATAGGTTATTGCCTATGTAAGGGCAAAAGGAAGGTCTGGAGTACTTAAAATTCTGGACCCATGTTATAAACATCATCCAATCATGACGATTGTGATATCAGAAGACCGAGAATGGCTAGTACACTCTGCACAAGCATTTTCACCATATTCGAGTGACGATTTCACCATGAAATCGCAGTTTTCGTCCTGAACCCTCAGGTTCCATTTTGTGTACGGCAGCCATTTTGTGAGTTGCCCTCACATAGGCCAATGATTAAGGCCAAACTCGATCCTGAAGGACACGTACACCTTTCCTGCCTTCTCTGCGACCTGGGCAAGCTGACTCCACTGCCCAAGGCCAAACCTGTTCGGTCAGTTCCTCTCCAGTGGGCGAACGAGGTAGTATCAAAGCACAACATGCCATAAACCTTTCATCTCACACAAACCACGCCTAATCTTGCACACACCTATCCCTGTTTCCTACTTTATGACTTGCTTTACGAGGAGGAGGTGCCCGATTTTATTGGGGGTCCGTCCATATTTGATGAGAAAACTGGGCCTTGCCGGATAATTCATTGTGGGCTGAACAAACTGCAATATGGGCTTGTCATCATGACTCTGCTTTTTCTTTGTAGTGAAAACATGTGAATGGTCAACTGAAATATAAAGAATGTTTGCCTAAAGCGTAATATTTTGTATAAAAAGAGAAGGCTGGCTTTGTAAGTTTGAGCAGTCTCCTGAGAATATACACCGTGTTGTACTTCTAGAATACCTGTTACTTGGTTGCAGCCAATAATTTCGATCTTTGACTTCACCTAGAAGACTCTGAGTTTCTGTAGTCTAAACAGGAAGAACCCGAAGTCTTAGGGTGTTGTCCCTGGCACCGCTGGGTTACCGGTTCGTTACCGGCTCCGAAAAACCCAGTACTTCATTTGGCGCCCAATGTGGGGCGATATCAGCGGTACCGGTCCAAGCCAGAGGTTCACCAATCAGATCTCATCATGGCTCGGGTCCCTCACTGTGCCACTGGAACCATACTGCACCCGACTGAGGAGCCAGAATCAGCATGAAACCAGTCTTGGATTGCTTGTGTTCTGGTTCAGAGAGGACCCCTCCTTGTAGTCCTGGCTGTATCGTTCCCATTGGAGCAGGGTCAAGACTGATTTGCATATGGCTGAGTCCAAACTAAGGCGAAATGGAGTTCAGAAGAATGATGGTGTGAAATGCTACTCTGAGCAATTGCCAGTGGTAAAACAAATTGTAAGCATTCGTCCCATTACCTTTTGAGTTTGATGCAAATATAAGCATGCATAAAAGATCCTTCCATGCAATAGAACATTAAAGGAAGACCTACTGTCATTTCTACTTTCAACAGATAAGTGAAATTAGTTTACTGTCCATGTAGAGTTCAGATGGTTTTTTCTTCATCCCTAAGAATTCAAGGATGAACTTGCAAAGTGCTATGGATATGACACTATCATGCAAAGATGGATAATTATTCTGTATGCACACATTTTCAAACTCAGCTTCACATTCTTGGGGCGTCAGAAATAGCACATACACAATAAAGTTACATAAATTGAGTCCTCTGTAAAAAAAACAAATAATTCATTGCTAAAGGAGAGAAGGAGGGAATGGTGGATAAGTGATAAGGAGTTATTACACCATTCGGGTAGGAAAGCAGAGGGGGGGGGGCTACTATGCCAAATGGTGAAAAAGCATAAGGGAAAGACTGTCATGTTTCTAGCAACAAGAAGGAGAGCTCCCAGTGGCAGGAGAACAGGAGTGTTAGGAAATTTGAGAGTTGAAGGTTGTTGGTTATTGCTGTAGTGAACACTTTCTCTCCAATGTAGCAATCTTCAAGAGTGTAAGAATGTCAGACTAATGATTACACTATTGATGAAAAGAAACAGAAAGGGGAGAGACATACAAGTGATGTTTTGATGGAAGGGTGTGGATTGGTTACAGTCTCAGAGTCTCTAATGCCACACAGAGCTCTATAAAGAACCCTTTGGCTTTTGTATAATGACACATACCCCAGATTACTTAGGCATCATGAACATTCCCACAACAGTTAGTCGATAATCCTGACTACAGTTTACCAACTGAGAAATGAGGAAATGCTGTGACATGGCCCCCAGCTACCAGGATACACCTGAAGAGCTGAGCAGGATGCTGTGTGATGAACCAGGTGAGTGTTAGTATTGCATCCAGGGGACTACAGGAATTGACGTACAAGTGCAGGACGATCTGATTTTGTCTGAGAAATATTCAAAAAGCAGGAAAGGATTGGAGAGTGTGAAGGATCTGCTCTTGGTGCATTCCTGACAGTGAGTACTTTGGATGGAGCCAAAGAGCCAGGTCTGATAGTGCATGTAGAGGCAGGTCAATGTTCCAATACCTATGATGGTAAACTGAAACAACAAAATAAAGCGAAGGTAAAAGCCCAAGTCCTGCTTATCAGAGACGAATTCCAGAGGGACCAAGGAAGCGGAAAAAAACAAAAGCGCAGGGGCGCTAAACTGAACTTCTCCTGAGTGACCCCTGGACAAGCCCAATAATCACTGCTACCAAATGTCAAATACTATCTTTTAATTGATGCATCGTCTTCTGCCCTGTAAGTGTAGTAGTTCTTGTGCATCCAGCTCCTATCAATTGAAAGTACTAAGATTTCTCAGCCCAGGATAAAAGGCCTTCATACTTTGCTCTTAATCTTGTTATTGAGCCTGTGCACATTTCAGCAAGTCACCCTATAAAGGAATCAATTTGTGTTGTGTGCCATGGTGATATTGAAACAAGAGCGGCAGAGCAATACATCTCCGTATTAAACCCCTTTGAGCTGCATGAAAAAAAGATTAAAGCCATAACCAAAAACAATACCCTGAACTACTCCAACATCCCCCCCACCCTATACCTCTCAAAAGGAAGCTCTGTTGGCCATTGAAAAAAAATAAAAGTGAATTAACTGAGGAGGAGTTTTTGTGATTTCCCTGTCGTCATGCTGTAATTCTGAAAGTTAGTCGGCGGTCATCAGTGACAGTACTAGGGGTGCATTCAGCATGTCGCCAAGCTCAGAATCAAGTTTTCAGTCCGGTGGGGCTAGCCCCATAGCTTGCCTGCAAAGAGGCCTCTCTCAGCACACACAGCCGGCGGGATTTCTCTCTGAGGCACCAGAGTCTCCTCCTCAGGCTCAGTCTTGATGAATCGGGGAGCCCCCCTGATTTTTGCCTTTATGTTGATCCAAGAAGTCCGTCCGGTGCTGGAGAGATCTCCGCTCCTCCACCCACTCCAAAGCCTCATCCAGGGTATCTAAAAAGGGGATTTCCCTTCAAAGATCACCTTCAATTTGGCAGGACACAGTAGCATGTGGGAGATTTGCAAGGCCTTTAATTTCGGCTTGACCTCAACAAAGCACCTGCGCTATTTCTATACTTTTGGGAAGGCAACACCTTGGCCGAGTCACAAGTCAGCTCTATTTCAGCCTCTATCAACATCATTAAGGAACCCATAATGATAGGGCACCGTGGCGCACCAGGGAGTGGTGGGCCCTCTCCAGCACAAAGCATGGTGACAGAGCTCTCAGCCAGACAGTAAAGAATTGTTCTGGTTTCATGCCCTCAGTGCTCTCCTGTTATCCGACTAGATGAAGGTTGTTTCTTAGGGATCAGTGGTATGCAACCTCGTCCCTCTTTTTTAATCCTGCCACCATATTTTGGAGTTGTCTCATCTCTTTCTGGAAGGTGGTTACCTTATCTTCCTCAGTGCAGGCGTGCTCTTCTACCTTAATTGTACATTCCGATCGATTTCAGAAGTCTTGGCAGAGGAGCAACACCTCAATCCCCAGCCCTCCGAACCTGTCCTTTAATGCCATTTTTAAATCGTGGATGGCCTTCAATATCAGGGCAGACTTAACAACTTCCCCTGAGTCTCCAGGGGAGGCCATATGGTCGAATGTCTCTCCTGCCTCCAGTGTCATAGCGGGTTTGGTATAGTGATTAATCTTTCTTGGAGCCATTGCCACATAGGACTTGTCTTTGCCCATCGTCCCCTTTCAAGTGGTCATTGGTGAACCTTGGAGTCCTGATGGGTACTGAACTCAACTTTAATATCCAAATGAACCGTACCATCTCAACATGCTCCTGGCTCATAAGGATGTTTAAAAAAATCTTCCCTCTTATCCAAAGACCAGCTTGAATACAGGTAGCACTGGCCTTGGTAATGTGCAGAGTCGACAACTGCAACTCACTATACCTAGTCGCAATAAGACTATGCAGTGTAAACTCCAGGTGCTAAAGAATGCACTGGCAAGACGCGTTCTGGACATTCCCAGGAAACAATCCACTAGGAAGGGACTAAGGGCCAGATGTAGGAGCCTAAATACCGGTCGGTAACGGCCGATTTCGGCAGTTACCGACCGGTATTTAAGAATTGGCATGTAGGGGGCCAATTTTACGGATTCGGTAAATTTACCGAATCGGTAAATTTACCGAATAGGTAAAATACCGAATCGGTATTTTTACCGATTCGGTAACTTGCAGATGTAGGTGGGACTCTTCAGAATCCCAAAGGCCTTACAGATTCAGTATTTTACCACCCAATCCAATTGGGTGGTAAAATACCGAATCCAGGTGTGCATGCACATGTGTGCATGCACACCTATGCCATGTGACAGACAGACATGCCCTTAGGGCATGTCTGTCTGCCACATGACACACATGCCTGTATTCTGGGTGCTAGAGGGTGTCAAAGTGACACCCCCTGCACCCTTGCTGAAATCGGTATTTACCGAATCGGTAAATACCGATTCGGTATTGCCCATTGATTCCTATGGGCTTCAAGGCCCATAGGAATCAATGGGCAATACCGAATCGGTATTTACCGATTCGGTAAATACCGATTTTTACAGATTCGGTAATTCAATTACCGATTCTACCTAAATCTCCCTCCTTCATATTTACCGATTCATAAATACCGAATCGGTAAAATTCGGTATTTATGAATCGGTAAATACGATTTTCCTACATCTGGCCCTAGATTTCCTGCACTGGCTCCCTATCAAAAACGCATTAGTTTAAAATCACTCTGTATGGTTCACAAGTCACTGCATATTCCCTAACCGTCAAGACTAAAGACAATGTTCAGTTGGCACTCCCCCAGTAGACCGCTACGTTTTTCGCTCCAAGTGCAACTGGTGGTACCAATAACCAAAAAGAGGTAGTGGGGTGACAGAGCATTCTCCATGGCAGCGAGCAAACTTTGTAACTCCCTTCCCCTTGCCCTGAGGTCTATTCTTCATCTGCTCCCATTCAGAAAGGCTCTTAAGACCTGCCTTTTCTCGGGAGAGCATCTATTTGGATCATTCTCCTTTTCATCTAGTTTCTGGACGGTCCTTCTCTGGTGCCTTGATGCTTTAGGGTAATTGTCGCGCTCTGCAAATTATAAATCAAATCAAATCGAATTGGTACCAGGTCATGCATATGGATCTTTGCTGTTGCATCTCAAGGGCAGGTCAGTAACAGCACTGTCAGTCTGGTAGCCCTGTCGAGATGTGGGCCCAGGAGGGGAGGAGGAAAAGGGAGGGGCCCCCTGCCGAACATCGCCAGCCTCTTCAGGACCATTAGGAGTTGCAGGGTATTGCCTTCCCAGTTAGCGGCACTTCACTCTCTCTCTCCCCCGGGACTCCTCAGCCATCCACACGGTAGCCATCTCTCCTCACCTTTACCTCCCTGAGGTGCTAGAGTCTTGTTCTCTACAGGGTCTCCCACACACCTCTCCCAGCGGGTTACTCGTTCCCCATCGGCAGGGCCAGTCTCCGTTCACTCAGGGATGGATCCTATTCATCTCCTTGTTTCTATCTGCTGCATGGCTGGCCCCACAGCTGATTCTATCTGACTTTGGCCCCAATGGAGCTCTGCATTCCACCCAGTGGAGTTCTCCCACCGCTCTCCATTGCTGTGGGCTGCTCAATTTTCATGCAGTACAGGTCTGTGCCTAACGTCTCCCCACGGCGGCTTTGTGGTCTCCAGCTGTGGGATTAGTCCTTCTGCATCCGAGCCCCCACATGGGGGCACCGGCAGTATCAAATTCTATGTCAGGACGGAGGCGAGGATTATGCAGTCCTTTCTTCTCTTTATTAAAATAGCAGATTTAAAGTGGACCAATAAGAAAACTTTATGAAAACTTCAACTCCCATGAGCACATGGGCCACAGTGTCCATAACAACTGCCATCCAATCACGGGGCTGTGCACTGTATAACCGGTCCTGACGTCCCTTCCTCTTCCTCTTTCTTCTCTCTACGTCAGATAAGTCATTACATTTTTCTTCTGACGTTTTGTGCTGTATTATATCTCGTTTATCCTGTGCAGTAGTCTGCTTCTGGGGGTTTGCCTTTTTGTGCTTTGTCTATCACTGCGCTTTAGCGGCAGCGTGACGAGCGACAGGCGCTGCTTGCGCCGTCTCTACCGCTTAATCGCGGAGCGTGTGGAGCGCGCTTCAGCGCTTCCCTGGCTCTGTGGGGCGCCCGCCTCTAGCGAACGGCTGCGCTCGCGGTCCTTCGCTTGACTTAGGCGCGCTGAGGCTAGAGTGCTCTCCGCCTCACCAACCCTCGCCTGACACCGGCTTCGGTGACTCTGACGTGCGCTTAGGCGCAGCGCCATCTAGCGGCCAGTCAGTGGTACCGCACCTGAATTTGTCATATTTCCAGGCAAAATACATTTTGAGCACCGGCGAGGGGGCTGCCTCAATAAAACTAAGAGGCGTTTAGTGCTCACACCCTCCACTATGCAATCTAGTGATCAGCTAAACACCTCCATTCAGGAGGCAGAGGAAATTTGTGTCTCTCAACCCTTCCCACCTGCGGTTGGTCGCGCGCTCTCTCAGGCGCTGGACTCTGTCTTGGCGCCACTGAGGGAACGAGTGGACGCACTCGCCCAGAGTATCCCCGGGGTGTTTGGGGGCTCAGCGCCTGTCGACCGTGGCCCCAAAGGAGGGCAGGGTGGGGGCAAGGTTTCAGGTAAACGTCACGCGGGGCACCTGGAGAAGTTTGATCGTCTCAGAGACTCTTTCCGCAAGAGTGCGCGGACGTTAAAAAATATACCCTGCCGGGAGGGATTTTACCCCGGAGAGGATGGCGACGAGGTCGCCCCAGACACGGACCAGGAGGATGGTTTCCCCGTGGAGGGAGAGGGTGTTTCGGATGACGACGCCTCCTCGGGGGATGAGGATGATTATTCGGGTCGACCTTGGCGCCCGGCGTCTCATTCCTCAGAATCCCAGGAGGGTGATGACAAATACTCGGACATGTTTGATCCAACTAGGATTTATCATCCTAGATCATCGGAGTGGATCCCTGATCCTAAAGTGGCGAAATATGTTGCAAGCAAAGTTCGCCAACCCCTTGAGAGGGATGTTAGAACCCGCATGCGGGGAGAGTGCCCTCGGCCAAAATTAGAAGGCAGGGTGGCGGTTACCCCGGATATTGACGAAAAGCTCTGCGCGTTTTTTGCCAAATTCATGCGTGACCCCAAGAAGGGTGTAGACCGCTCCTGGCACAACTGCCAGGATAAGCTCCTGGACGCAGTGGGACCTGTAACTCAAATCATCCAGCTGGCCGAGAGGGCTAAGGAGTCGGGGACTGCGTTGTCCACGGAGATCGTGGCAGGTTGGGCCCAGCGAGCCCTATGCTTTTTGGGCAACGCGAATTGCGCACTGGCGGCGGAGCGGAGGAGGTCTCTTCTCATTAAAATTGACCCTAAGCTAGGTGACCTGGCCACCTCAGAAGCGGAACCCATTGCACAGGGCAAACTATTTGGCGAACCATTTATCAAAGAATTGAACAAGTTCGTCACTACCTTTTCTGCCTTAGATAGGGCACAAACGTCCATCAAAAAGATTTTTCCCGGACGGGTTTTTGGAGGGGCCGGAAGAGGTAGGGGTCGCTCCTCCGGCCAACAATCTCAACAGGGCCCCAACAATAAAAACCAGCAGCGTCGTAACAATGGATGGCACGACGGCCGACAGGGAAATTTCTACCCCAGTAGAGGCGCCGGCAAGGGGCGCGGCAGAGGTTACCGTTGCGGAGCCAATGCACCAGGAGGTCCATCCGGTGAGTGTTACCCTTTTTCCCCATCCGTTTTGGGGGGGAGATTACAGGACCACTTTCACAACTGGTGCAAGATCACTTCGGATCCTTGGGTTCTCCAAACGGTGCGAGGTTTCCAGATAGAATTCTACGGAACTCCCCGTCAGAGGGTTCGCCCTCGCCCCCTCGTCTTCTCTTCGGAAGACAGGGCCCTGATCGACAACGAGGTAGCAGATCTCCTCATGAAAGGGGCGATCCGCATGTCACGGTTACACCCTGCGGGCTTCTTAAGCAACATCTCCCTAGTCCAAAAGAGGGATGTAGGTTTTCGTCCGGTGATAAACTTGCGGGAATTCAACGAGTGGCTGGTGTACCGCCACTTCAAGATGGAGGGGATCCATCTGCTTCGCGATCTTCTCCTCCAAGGGGACTGGATGGTGCGTCTGGACTTGAAGGACGCCTACCTCACGGTTCCGATCTTCCCTCCACACCGGAGATTCCTCCAATTTCTTTGGAACGACACGATCTTCGAGTTTCAAGCTCTGCCCTTCGGGCTGTCGTCGGCCCCATGGTGCTTTACGAAACTCCTTCGACCGGTGGTGGAGACCCTTCGCGAGAGGGGTGTTCGATTGATCATCTATCTTGACGATATATTGGTTCTGAACCAATCGCCGGAGCGTCTCCAACTAGACTTGAACATGACTATTGCATTACTCCAGGACTTGGGCTTTGTGATAAATGTCCAGAAGTCCGAACTACGACCGTCGACTCAGATTATGTTTCTGGTATTCCAGATAGACTCGGTGTCGGCCTCCCTCAGCCTTCCCTCTCAGAAAGTAAGCAAAATCCGCAAAGAGCTCTCCCATGTCCTCCGGAAGGACAGAATTTCTCTACGCCAGTTAGCTCTAATCGTGGGGCTCCTCTCCTCTTCGATCCAAGCGATCTTCCCGGGCCCTCTTCACTACAGGGCCCTGCAGCGATTGAAGGCGCTGCATCTCAGGAAGGGGCTCACGTACTCCCAACTCATCTCCCTCACGGAGGAAACGAGAACGGAGTTGCGGTGGTGGATAGAGCACATGAGTGAGAACGATTTTCGGTTCCAGCCCGGACCTAGTCATCGAGTCGGATGCCAGCAGATCGGGCTGGGGTGCTCGCTGTGGTGACATCACGATGGGAGGTCGGTGGTCAGAGGAGGAGCTTCACCTCCATATCAATTGTCTGGAACTCTTGGCGGGTTCCTTCGCGGTGAAATCCCTTACACGGAACCAGGTATTGTGCTGCATTCTGCTACGCATGGACAATGTGTCAGCAGTACAGTATATCAATCGCCTGGGCGGCCCACGATCTCGGGCCTTGGCGAATCTGGCGAAGGATTTTTGGCTTTTCTGTCTGGAGAAACAGATCTCGGTGACGGCAGAGTATTTGCCGGGCAGGCAGAACTCCATTGCGGACTGGCAGTCCAGGTACTTCCAGGATTTCAGCGACTGGCGACTGGACCGATCAGTCTTCCTGGCTTTGATGGTCAGGTGGGGTCCATGTTCGATGGACCTGTTTGCGTCCCGGCTCAATCGACAACTCCCGAGATTCGTGAGTTGGAGACCGGACCCGGAAGCGTCGGCAGTCGACGCGTTCTTGCAGGATTGGGCTCAGGAGCAAACGTATGCTTTCCCCCCCTTTCTCATGATTCCGCGAGTGGCAGCTCAAGTTCGCCGCCAACAGGCTTCCATGATCCTGGTGACGCCCTTCTGGAGGGCTCAGGCATGGTTCCCCTCTCTGTTGGAACTGTCATGGGATTGCCCCATTCTACTGCCCTTGTTCCCTTCGTTGCTCTCGGGACCTCAGGGGGAGCCTCATCCTCTGGTGACCCAGGGGGCCTTGCGGCTCATGGCATGGAGGATTTCAGGGGACACTGGCAGGACGGACGCCTTTCGACAGAAGCTGAGGACCTCATTCGCAGAGCCTGGGCTCCTGGAACGGTCAAGAGGTACCGCTCGGCTTAGCAACGGTGGCGTCGTTGGTGTTTGGGAAGACACACTGATCCCGTGGGGGCGGATGTTAGCCACATCTTGAACTTTCTAGCTGAATTAGCCCAATCAGGACTGGCCTATCGGTCTATCAATACTTTCAGATCAGCCATTTCGGCTGGGCATGCCCATATCGATGGGAGACCGGCAGGAGAGCACCCTTGGGTTTGTAAGTTGATGAAGGGTGCTAGACTGTCTAAACCCCCGGAACCCAGGTATGACTCCCTTTGGGATGTCAATATCGTTCTCCGTTTCCTCTGTTCCTGGAGGGACAATCAATATCTCTCCAGAAAGGAATTATCTGCCAAGTTGGCAATCTTGCTCTGTTTGGTCTCGTGCAAACGTGTCTCAGACGTCAGAGCCTTGGACATTACTGCACCGGCGTTCACACCGGAGGGAGTCACCTTTACGGTGGCTAGGAGAACCAAGACTAATATCAGGTCGGTATCTTACCCTATTTTTCCAGACCAACCCAAACTCTGTGTGGTACGGTGCCTCAAGGCGTATGAGGACTTGACGTCAGAATACCGTCTCCCGGGAGAACGTCAACTCCTCATTGCTTTGCAAAAACCGTTCAAGGCGGTTTCCTCTCCAACCATCGCCAGGTGGGTCCGTTGGATCATGACCGAGGCAGGGGTGGACGTGACCAGATTCGGGGCTCATTCCACGAGAGGAGCAATGGCTTCTAAGGCTATTCAGGTTGGCGGCCGCTTAGAGGACATTATGGCTGCAGCGGACTGGTCTTCCGAGTCCATATTCAAATTTTTTTACTTCAAACCCATCTATGGTGCAGCAGAATTGGTGGTGGACAGGCTTTAAACCTGCATAATCCTCGCCTCCGTCCTGACATAGAATGAAAAATTTCCTAACAATCGTAACGGAAAGTTTCAATTCTATTAAGGACAAGGAGGCGAGGATTATCCCTCCCGAGACTTGATGGTCTCACCCCACCCGGAGTCTCCGTAATCTCAGTAAGTAACCTTTCGTATGGGTTTGACGATGTTAGTGCAACTGTATTTATTTCAAGTTGTTGTGAGACTATTGGTGTTCTTTATCAAGATTGTAGGCATATGTGTCTATTCTGAGCTTGTTTATGGCACGTTTTCAAATGTTACCTGGTTATGCAGCTCTGTATGTCGCTTTCTTTACTTCCGTATATGGAAGGGAATCAAGATAACGGTTTGTCTTATATTGATTTAGGACAAGACCAGAAGGAATGATGTACGCCCTGGAAATCTTTCCTCGCAGAGCAGAAGAGGAAGAGGAAGGGACGTCAGGACCGGTTATACAGTGCACAGCCCCGTGATTGGATGGCAGTTGTTATGGACACTGTGGCCCATGTGCTCATGGGAGTTGAAGTTTTCATAAAGTTTTCTTATTGGTCCACTTTAAATCTGCTATTTTAATAAAGAGAAGAAAGGACTGCATAATCCTCGCCTCCTTGTCCTTAATAGAATTGAAACTTTCTGTTACGATTGTTAGGAAATTTTTCATTCCCCCTGCCTCAATCACCCGATATCTTGTTGAGAGCCCGGTCATGTGGAGGGCACCAAATGGCACCCCCCTCCTCTGAAGATGGATTTATTGGTACAACGTAGCTTGGAGCCTCAGAACCTTGTGTTTGTCATCTTGGGCTACCAAGCCCTGCCGCCTTTGCGAGCAATACTTGATGTAAACGAAAATTGAATTGGTCGGTTCTGTACGGTGTTCTGCAGTAAACACTCAAACACATGCACACACTGACATGCATCTGTGCAGAACGGCAGTTGCCTTGATGTCTCAGAGGCCAAATGATTTGCAATACTTGGCACGGGGAGATCGATCAGTTGCTGTGTTCACTGAAATCTGTCGATTGACTACCGGTTAGCAGTAAAGTGTTTGCACTTTTCTGCTTCTGCATTTCACAACTGACCACATTCTAAATTGCTCTTTTCCAGTATTTCTGTTTTTTTACCTACCTTTTCCCGCATGCTGTGCTATCTGCCTGCTTACAGCACTGGTGGTAACTTCAGTGGAAAAGGTAGGGTTGACTGTGACCTCCAAAAGCTCAGCTCCACATTGTCCAAGTCTAGCGAGGGATGTTTATAAACTGCAAACTGGCATGAGTAGGTTGAAGGGAAGGGAACAAGTGGAGCATACTGTACTCAGGTCAATGCAAACTGTATCCCCTAGGACGATATCAAGAGAACAGTGAATATGGTAATCCTGGTTTGATTTCTCATCCAGCTTATGCACACATGCAGCCTTTGTTAGTATTTGGTGGCAGCTGCTCAGGCAGGAAGCATGATTGGGGCATAACAAACAAGCACTGAGGGCAGACTGGTGTACATAGAGTGAAGCATCGGTCCTTACGGGTATGAGGCAAATCTGCGTGCAAAATAAGGAATTGCAAAATTTGCGATTCCTTATTTTGCGATTGCATTTAAGGAATCACAAATTTTGCGAATCCTTAAATGCAATGTAAGAAGCATCGAAAAAGTGCAATTTGGCCTTAAGGAATCGCGAATTACCACCAAGTTGGTGGTAATTTGCGATTTCTTTGAAAAATGCAAATGTATGCATTTTTCAAAGTGCCCATAGGAATGAATGGGGAGGTAGTCTTTAATTGCGAATCGCAATTTGCAATTTGCAATTAAGGAATATGTAGGATTCACATAATTATTTGCAAATCCTACATACATCGCGGTTTGCGATTCTCAAATAGCGATTCCCAAAAAATCGCCATTTGAGAATCGCAAAACAAAACTTTACAAAAATATGGCCCATAGTCATTTCTTAAAACTAAGTTAAGGAGGATTAAAGACTTATACCAACAAACTTCGAAGTTAAAAGTTCAGAACTCCATGACATCTCCCCGTGTATCCTTAAGCTGGAATTATGCAGACACTGCGAAACAAATCCTGGCAACCACACCTGGCATAAAGATGTGTCTTATCGTCGAATACAGCATACTTTGTGTGCCTGTTGCACCGCTTGAATAAATGTCCTGCAACTGAACGTGAATCCACACCCAGCCTCCTGCTCAAAACATGAGAGCAAGCTGGCAGCGGTGACAGTCTTGCACTTATCTATTTTGGAAAGATTTAAAGGGCCAAGGGAGGGCCAACTTAACAGCTATTCCACTCACCACTTGGAGGAAGAACATACTCAGTAAATCAATGAAGAATAACCATAACATTGCTGATGGCCTTTTGCCCTGTTGTTTTTTAAGCCATTTTTTCTTCTGTTTGCAATCTGTTGCTGATCATCTATGTCCAGAGACTGGGATATCTCGATAACTCCAGGCAAAATGATATTACATACTTGCCACTCAGTATGACTGAATTCGAAAGATGCCCATCTCTTGTTCACTCTTGGCACGTTCTTTATCGAAGTATAACAAAGACCACACAATTCTTACGGGATAGCAAATACATTTTACCAGAAAGCATCATCAGAACAGATAATTTCATACACCATTGCAAACTCTCATTACACCTCACATTCCAACTTTCCAGATTCTGTATTATCCTTGCACATCAAGGGCCAGATTTAGGAGAGGAAATACCGGTCGGTAACGGCCGAATTCGGCCGTTACCGACCGGTATTTAGGAATCAGCATGTAGGGGCCAGCATTTTACAGAATCGGTAAATTTACCGATTCGGTAAATTTACCGATTCTGTAAAATACCGAATCGGTCATTTTACCGATTCGGTAATTCCACATGTAGGTGACCCTCATGAGAGTGCCACAGGCACTTAAGAGTCGGTATTTTACCACCCAATCCTATTGGATGGTAAAATACCGAATTCAGGTGTGCATGCACATCTGTGCATGCACACCTGTGCCATGTGACACACAGACATGCCCCTAGGGCATGTCTGTGTGCCACATGGCACACATGCCTGTATTTGGGGTGCTAGAGGGTGTCAAAGTGACACCCCCTGCACCCTTGCAGGATTCGTTATTTTACCGATTCGGTAAATACCGAATCGGTATTGCCCATTGATTCCTATGGGCTTCAAGGCCCATAGGAATCAATGGGCAATACCGATTCTTACCGATTCGGTAAATGTAAAAAGAAATGTACCTACATCTCACTACTTTTATTTTACCAATTCATAAATACCGAATCGGTAAAATTCGGTATTTATGAATCGGTAAAATAGAATTACCTACATCTGGCCCCTAAGGAACTAGAAAGAGAAATGAAGCCCTGTTTACAGTGCAAACGTCTTTTGCAGCAAATGTTGGCAAGTGCAGGAGACACAAATATTGTGACTCAACAAATGTGTTCATTAATCCCATGGAACCCGTGGAATAATTGTTATTATTCAAGTCAAACAAGGGGAAATTGTAGGTTCCCCCTTGGTTGACTTGATGAATGGGTGTTGAAATATCTGAGTACATCTACAGATGAACTGGGAAACTTTAAAATTTCTGACATAAGATCTTTCTCAAAAAGGGCCCTCTCCAATAGGACACAATGCTCATAAAATGCCTCTTGGTTTGAGAGACGAAAAGAAGGACTTAGCAGGTTGTGCAAGTTGGGGATCATCAAGGTCAGTGCAAAATCAGAAAGGTTGGTGTCTGTGAGGTTGGTGTGCAAGCTGTCAAACTCTATGTGAGGGCTTGGACAACCTTAACAGCAACATCTGGGTTGACCGCCAGTCCTTGTCAAATATAAGCAGAAATATGCGTGTGAAGTTGGATATGCCAGCTGTATGCCATCACATTGAGGTACGTAGAGAATGACACTCTGGAGGGCATATATTGGTAGAGCTGAATGCTATATGGACTGGTATCTGCATCCTCACTGTGTTTCCAAGGGTTAAAGAGATATTGTTCAAGGATGTGATGGGGTGGTGTATTGTCAGGCTGACGTCTTGGAGAATAGAAGAGATAAAACGGAACATAGAAAATGTTAGGCACAGTGTAGGGTATGTTGAAAAAAAGTGGGTACCGTTGCATGGGAGAGAACACATTCTGATTTTTGCACTAAGAGTATTGCATGGATGGAGCCTGCTTATTTCACTTTAGAGATAGAAACTTTGACTATGAGGTGCCCAGTATGTGGGAGTCAACTGTGCGTACTGATCACAAACCACTCAGTAACTTGTTAGCGCTTAGGGTGGAGGAAGGGTCACACCCCATTTTGCTAAGTAGAAATGTAATTTGCCGAAGTTCCAGCACTGGTTGCAATACGTCCCTGAAAGGAAAATCTTTGCTGCAGCTTTTCTATCATAGTTGGCTATTGCATGGGAGACTAGCAAGAGGAAGACTGAAATAATTTTGAAATACTGTGCATGAAGAATTATGGTAGGACACTTTTGGGTGGTGCATTACACAAAGAGGAATGGAGAAGGTGTGTAGAAGATGACACTTTGGGCCTGATTCTGATGCAGATAGGAAATCTTCCTGATCTAATCAATTTGGAAATGGTTCCCTAGCGACCCGGATTGGAAGAGTCCAACCGACCGAGTATGATGCATCCGGATTCTTCCAGATACAATTTGGGTGGACTCCCATTGACTTCTATGGAAGCCTATGTTCCTAACCGCATCATGATCTGGCCCTTGGTTGGGAAGACACATTCCTGATCCAATTTGGAAGGAGCAAATGCCGTTAGGAGGCCTTCCAAACCGCGTCGTAATCGAGCCCTAGGTAACCGGATTGGATTGTGGGGGCATGTAATAGAACACATCATCAAGGGTTGGTCAGTCACTAGAACATTTCTTGGTGATGTATTTTGCACAGGTGTTTGAAATGTTGACATGTGATGGTGAATTAGTGAGACACCTGTGTTTATTGGTAGTTCCTGAGGGTACAAGAAGAAATATTTTAGTACAGGCCGCTGGAGGTCAGATAGGTATTGTGAAGATGTATGTTGGCCAGAAGTGGATAAGGCCATTTTTTGTTTTCTAAGACACTGTAACCTGGTGTGCTGATTGACAAAATGCAGATCACGATCCCATTTCCATTTAGTTCTGTAGAGGCAGCTATGCCGCTGTTGAACAATTTGGCTTTGGCTATTTTAGGTTCCTGTGGAGGTTTAGGTAAACCTCCCATATGTTTTATATCTATGGTAGATTACATTTATGGTTGGTGGAGAAAGTTTTTGGGAATTTTAACCACCAAAGGCGTGTTAGAATTTATGCATGAACGATTTCAACTACACAGGGTACCCATATGAATTGATTACAGATAATGGGATCCATCTGGTCTGTAGGGAGAGTGAACCATATCTGATGTTTGAGAGAAATAAACATGGTAAATATTTGTAATATCACTGACACTCTTGCCTTGCTTGTTCAATATCTATATTATGCCTCTTCTTCAAATTATTAGGAATTTCGGTCTATCACTATATTCTTATGCTGCTTGACACCCAGCTCATTGTACACTAAACCAATTGTTCGTGTTTACTTTGCAGGGTTGTCTAAATATGAATGGATGAATTACAACTGTTTATTCTGAGGGGATGTATGACGTTACAACGCATACTTTTACAACGCCTACCTTTACATCGCAAGTTTTACAACGCATACCATTACAACGCATAATGCTTTTGGGCGCTGGATAGTGAATAGTTTAATTTACTATTCCAACTCCAGTCCCCGTGGATAGTAGGGAAGGTGTTGGATAGTACATTAAACCTATTCCCTATCCTAGAGCGCCCCCAAGCGCTATGCGTTGTAATAGTTTGCGTTGTAAAAGTTTCGTTGTAATGGTAGTTCGTTGTAAAAGTTTCGTTGTAAAGGTTGTTCACCGGATAAAACGGAGTTTCTGTTAGGTAAAGATCATACATCCTGGCTTGCTGTTCTTTGGCCCACAATGTTAAGTCTTCGTCCTGATTCCACACCATTTGCAAAGAGTCTCAGCATTAACTTTGATGCTAAACTAAAACTGAACATCCAGATTTTGGCAGCTGTCTCGGCCTTCCCTTTGATTTTACATAAGTATATACCTATTCTCCACTTCCTAGCTTTTGATGGTAAGAAAACAATAGTACCGCCACTTTTGGTTCAGAATTATTGCAATCCTCTTTATATACTGACATCTGTGAACAACAAACATTGAGATTTCCTTCATTCAGACCAAGGCAAGACTGTTGAATGCCTATTGGCTTCATGTAAAAACCAAGTTCTTTATGAAACAACTATGTCTTCTCCACAAAATGGTCATATGATTCTGCACCAAACTTTCTTAAGAACAGATTTAGTCTATACAAATGCACGTCACTTTCATTCCTCTCAAACATATATTCTGTTGGTACCTTGATTCAGGAAAACTCTCCGAAAGAGCAACTCCATTATGATATTAGCATCCAAATCCTGGAATAAGCACCCTCTTGAGCTGCAACGGATACTTTTTCACATCTTTTTCAGGAAAAGACCTTAACCCCATCTTTTTTCCTTATAATCTTCTAAATCATTACTTTATGTCTGAGAGCTATTAGTGGCAGATACCTTCAGGTGTATGCAGAGCTTAATAAACACCCCCTAAGATAACATAACTAATAAGTAAAAATTGGTTAGCAGAATGCATAAACTAGTGATTAAGGATCAATTACATTTAGCCTTGGTCAATGGAATAGAACCAAAGAAGACTGTGAGGGATTTTTATTTGAACAGGAAGGTAATACCTCACATTAATGCAGGTGCATCTCTGTTAGTAAATCAGTGATAACAGTGAGTTAATGTTCTCCCTGTGACTTTGTTTATGTAGCTCATACAGTCCCAAGCTAACAGCCATGTGTAGTATGCATCTTTATTGCAAAAAAGGGAGACTGGGTTCGTCCATCAAGGGGGTTGAATTTGAGATTGAGAAATTAGAATAGAATCAAAGATCATTCACTGCAATGCATTACTTCTAAATGTAGTGTCTGTTAAGGAAATTCGGAATAAGGATTTTAGGATTACTATGGACAACTCAACAATAGTCGATAGACTCAAAACTAGTACTATTGGGAAGGTGATCTGTTTTAGAGAAGTACAATTATGTGACTGTGTTTGCCTGTCACAATAATATTGTGGAGATTAACTGAATCACTAATCTGCTTTTTAAAATTCTTAATCATTTCTTAGATCAGCACTCAAGAGCAAGAAGAGGAGCATTGTCGAGGGTCCAGGAAAACCACCAGCACTGCCGCCGAGTGCTCTGCTAAACCCTGTAAGTCCTATTATTTATTATTTTCCTAATGTTGGGTTTTGTTATGATTGTTGTGGGTTTAGGGTAGAATCTTGGGGTATATTGGAATGTTAGTGTTGGGTTCCAGGGTGAGAGTCGCTCACTGGAGTTTGGTATTGCTGGTGAGAAATACAATTTCTCTGACACCCTAACCTGCGATCTTCCTTTCAAGGCAAGGAGGATGGGATACCATCCCACTTGCGCAAAGCACAATGGATTACATTTTTGTTTCATTCCTATTACCCCTGCATTATCTTTTTTCCCTTGTATTACATGATTTTATTTTTTGCTAGCTGACTTTTTTTTTTCTGGTCTCTAGTCTTTGAGGTATCTTCTGATTTGTTGCTAATCTTTCCCTCTCTCTTATATATATATATATATATATACATATATGTATATATATATATATATATATATATATATATATATATATATTACCTACTGGCGGTCGCCAGTAGGTATATATAGTTAGGATTTTTTCTCTATGGGTTTTTTGAAAATTCTATGTCTAATAACTTTGGCGTTTGTGGACGGAATTGGCTGAAATTTTCTGGAAAATGGAACATTTTGTTTCTGAGCAGCCACTGGAAATTTGGGGGGAGTTGGTCCAGGGGGGGCCGAGAAAAAAGGGGGGTCCCAAAACGTGTTTTTAACATTGAGTTTTCCATAGGGCGGTTAGCCTCACTTTTAGCCCGAACGGCTGAATGGATTTGCACGAAACTTGGCAAATTTGTAGGGACTGGTAGCCCGATGTGCCTTTTGTAGGTCTCAATATATGTGCTGCAGTGGATTTTGAGAAAATAACGTTCAAAAAAAGATATATATCTGTAAGCGCGGACCAGGCAGCGCCCCGGTACGCGTACTTGACGCGTAACGGAACTTCGCGTAGCGAAGTTGATTGGCTCTCCGGTGTCTGTCAACATTCTAAACAGTCCGGAGCGGCCGCCATCTTGTCTCTCGGTAGGATCGAGAGACAAGAGGAGGTCAAAAGCGAAGGGGCAAATGACCTTAAGGGGGCATAGTAGATACTCCCTGACCCCCTAGGTTTGATGTGGAGGCTTTAAAGGGGCCCCGCTAAGCAAAAAAAAAAAAAAAATTTTTTTGTTTTTTTTCGTGGTTAGCGCCCGGTACGCGAACCGGGAAGCGTACTGGGGAGCGTATCACAATAAAAAATGAATGATAGACTTTTCAAATGCTGTATGTTAATTGATTGTTGGTTTTGTTGATTATTTTTTTTTTTTTAAACTTTTTTTATTGTGTTTCATAATTTATTAAACTTTCTAACATTTCATTGTCAGAAATTTCATAATCATGGAATATAGATTGTAGTCTCTGAGGTTGTAAAATGTCCTCATTTGCAAGGAGGTTATCTACTGCTTGCACACATTGCAGTAGTTCTTGGTCCCATGTTTCATCCATAAATTCAATCTCATTTGGATCAATGATTTCTGTGTTGGACTCTGGAAGGACAATTTCAAATGAAATGTTTTGTTCACTTTCCATTTTTCCTGAAATTTGCATAAAAAAAATATATATTAGTAGAGGTAGGGCACTGTTGGGATTACTTTTAGATAGGCAGTTTTTATCAGAGAATTTATCTTTGGGCAGTGTATAGTATCAGAGTGGAAGTAGGAATATAAAAAAGTGTATCTAAATTTATAAGTACTACAGAGGGATAGTATATAACTAACAGAAAAAGTTTGCCATATTAACTTAAAGTGCACAATATACTTCAGTTTTAAAAATAACAACTTACCTTTAAAAAGAAGTTGAAGTTATTAATGAAAATCCAAATGAAATGTACACCAGGAAGTAGTAGTCAAAATGGCTGTGTTTCCTTCTCTTCCTTTATATATATTCGGGTACATAACCAATCAAATATCATGTAAAAAAAGTAGAAAATGAAAGTAACATTTTAATTGGTTGTCAATTCCAACACTTCAGATGTGTTTTGTGAAGTAATTTACCTCACGGTATTTAGAGAGGACTACAGGCTAAATGGCTAAATGGAATTCCAATCAAATTTGTGAAAATGGTAGGGATTGGTATGTAGTATGAGCTATTCTATATTTGGTGAAATTGTCTCCAGTGGCTTTTCTGTGAACTACTTTCCCACCTTTTTTGATGGTGCGCTTCCCAGGAAGCGGCCTGGTACGCGAACCTTAAGCGTAACGGGAGTTCACCATTTTGTGTTTCGGTCGAATTATGATACAAGATGGAGGGTAAATAATGTTCAGAATGGGTAGAAGGGGGCACGGTAGACTTATCTTGACCCCCTAGGTTTTGTGAGGGTGGCTGAGGAGGCCCATATGTGCGGAAAAAAAAACATTTTTTTTAAAAATTTCGCGAGGTTAGCTACCGGTACGCGTACCGGGTAGCGCACCAGGGAGCGTATTTTGTTGAAAATTAGTGAAAATAGTTAGAGTAAAAAAATAATTGTGAGTGATTAGATGTAGGGTAGCTCTGAGAAGAGCTTTTGGGTTTATGGTACATTTAGGTACTTATAAGTAGGTACCAATGCACATTTTTAAATTCAGAGTGAAAACTCTGTTGCCCTCATCTGAGAAGTGAACTCCATCTCCTCTGTAGATATCTTGCATGTAGTAACGCAAGTTATTGTTGTACAGGGAGCCCATTCCATGGTCTCTCATGTAAGCTGAAACAGATTTGTTTACATGCTTCCTCGACTTCTCAATTTGTGGACAAAATTGGTTTGACCACCTCCATTTCTGTCTTTGGCATATATTTGAATATACCAAGGCAGTCTGAGGAAAAAGTGCCATCAATTGCTCAAAGGTGTCCTTTAAAAGCATTTCCAGACCTACACCAGTCAAAGTGCCCAAGTCATTACCTCCACAGTGCACAATTAACAGGTCAGGTTTTGGCAAATGCATAAAGGTTTTCACCAATGGTATCAATTGGTGACATTTTAATCCTCTCTGGCCAAACCACTTAATTTCCACATCTTGTAAATTGAGGTTAGGTAAATTCCTGCTTTCAACGTACCTTTGAGCCCAGTGAATATAACTATGACCAACAATCCAGACAGAAAACATGGTGAGAGAAGGTTCTCCTGCAGTCAGATGAAGTGTGGCAATGAAATGGCAGTTGAAAAAATGTGAGTTTGAAATGAAAAAAACTGTGGAGTTTCTGTGTTCATGAAGTAGTAACAGTGATTGGTGGATTTTGATTGATGAAAACAGAAAGTTAGGGTGTAGAGATGTGTTCTTTGAAAGATGTATTTTGAGTGGTCAATAAAAAATCATTAAATGAAAGAAAGCACTGGATATGCAGGTGCACTGAGAGTTCAGAGTTCAATTGCAACATTGTTGTGTGAATTTGCAAACACCAGAGTTTCTCCAAGAGGTGGTTGCTATGGAAAATAGGCAGAAAGGGCAGAGGGGGAAGGGTTTTCATTTGAAAAAAAGTGAGGGAAGAGTTTTGATTGGGTGACATGAGAAATATGTGTGAAGAATTACACCATTTCTGTGCTTTTGATAGCTGCAGACTCTGGAGTGCATACCTTTTGCTCTGCTGAAGACAAATTGGTGTGTTTCTGAGACTGTTTTCAAACTCAAAGTATTTGCTAAGGTGAGAAAATATTTCTTTACTTTAGATAGAGAATAGTGTGCTTTAAGGAGAAAATTATGATTTATGTGGCGCAATTTGCTAGTAAATATGCTCTCACATGTGCATGGAAATTTTTGATTTTGAATGTTTCTGTTATATAGCCATGTTAAAAGTGACTCAACCATGCTGGAAAGTCAATGAAAAAATGATTTCATGTATTTTAATGACATTTTAAGTCATTTTCTGATGTGCAGTGTTTAGAAATTATGATTTGAAAATCGTTTTTGTGGAAAAGGAATTGTTTTTAAAATCATGACAAGGAAATAATGGTGTATGGTTATTTATAAGGCAATTGACTGTCCTTGATGTTATTTTTCTCATTTTATTGTAAGACCTTTCTCTGTGGCGCAAATTGCTTGTAAATATGCTCTTACATGTGCATGAAAATTTTAATTATCAATGTTTGTGTTACATAGCCATGATAAAAGTGAACCAACCATGCAGGAAAGCCAATAAAAAAACGCTTTCATGTGTTTCAATGACATTTTAAGTCATTTTCTCATGTGCAGTTTTTTGAAATTATGATCTGAAAATCGTTTTTGGGAAAAAGGAATTGTTTTTAAATTCAAGAGAAGGACATAATGGTGTATGGTTCTTTATAAGGCAATTGACTGTCCCTGATGTTATTTTTCCCATTTTAATGTCAGACCTTTCTTTGTGGCGCAAATTGCTTGTAAATATGCTCCCACCTGTACATTGAAAATTTTGATTTTGAATGTTTATGTTACATAGCCATGTTTAAAGTGACCCTACCATGCAGGAAAGCCAATCAAAATACGCTTTTATGTGTCTTAAGGACAATTTAAGTAATTTTCCCATGTGTAGTGTTTTGAAGTTATGATTTGAAAATCGTTTTTGAGGTAAAGGAATGTTGTTAAAATTTATGTTCGCCATATGCCACCAAATTTCTTTCTCAGGGTTGCAGCAGGGTGCTGTTGAGACACCCCTGCACTTTTGGAATAAATTCCTAATTTGTGATGAGCAAATTGTTAATCGCAAATTGCACCTTCATTTATATGAGCCTCCTAGCCCATGGAAATGAATGGGTAATTTGCAATTAGCAATTTTCTCATCGCAAATTTGGAATGGTAAAGAATCGCTATTTATTCCTTAAAATTCGCTTTTTTGGAAATGCAAAATAGTTATATGATACATATGGCGGTTGATGTCTAACAAGATAAGAAGCTTATGGATACATTTATGATGACTGGTGCAATGAAGTAGAAATCACTTACTTCATTGGTAGGCCTTTACAATAAATTATCTCCTCTGTATTCTTCATCAAGCATAACTTTAATCTGCAATCCTGAGTAGGCCTCACCTTAAACAAACCTCTGGATAGGCCACATCTTATTGTCATCCTGATTTAATCATTTATAATTCTAGGGACAGATTTATGATAGGTGTATACCTCTTTTGTGCCACTTAGAAAACATTGTCCATGGGGAAATGAATTAAAATGTCATTAAGACACATGAATGTGTTTTTTTTAAACGTTTGCAATTTTTTTGGGTCACTTTCAACATGGCTATGTGTCTGAAACAGTCAAAATCTAAATTTGCAATGCACTGGTGGGAGCATATTTACAAGGAATGTGCTTCATGGGGAAAGGTCTTATAATGTAATATGGGAAAAATGACATTAGAGATACTGAAATGCCTTATAGAGAAGCATACACCATTATGTCCTTGTCATAAATTTGCAAACCATTACTTTTCCCCAAAAACGATTTTCAAATTATATTTAGAAAACAGTGCACATGTGGAAATTACTTAAAATGTCAATAATTCAAAAATTGTGATTCCTTAAATGCAATGTATAAAAAAAAATATGTAAAAAATGATATTAAGGATTTGGAAACTACCACCAACTTGTAGTTTGTGGTAATTTGCGAATTCTTTTCAAAAATAATTTTTTTTTTTAAAAAAAAAAGGTCCCATATGACGCCCATACATGCCATTAGGGCATGTAGGTGTGCCATGTGCTCCCAAATTTCTTTTTCAGGGGTGCAGCAGGTTGTTCTTGAGATACCCCTGCACGCTTGAAAAAAATCCTATTTTGTGATGAGCTAATTGCTAATCACAACTTGCAACATTAATTCCTATGAGCCTCCTAGCCTATGGAAATGAATGGGTAATTTGCAATTAGCAATTTGCTCATTGCAAATTAGGAATAGTAAAGAATCGCTATTTATTCCTTAAAATTTGCTATTTATAATATGTAAAATATTTTGATGATACATATGGCAGTTCATCTGTAACAAGATAAGAAGGTTAGGGATAGATTTATGATGAGTGGCGCATCCCCAGGGATGTGACAGTCATCCTGCGCCACTGTTCCGCCACCCATGGTGTGCTGCATTTACAATGCGGCGCAGCATGGGGCAAAAAAGGCACAGATGTGTGACGCATCTGTGCTGTAAAGGTGGCGCATTGCTGGAGTTGTATCGTAAGTGCGATGCAGCTCCAGCAAGGATCAGGGGTGCCCCATCTATACAATGCTGCGTCAAGACCTATGCCTGCTTAAAGCAGGCGCAGGGTTTTGACGCAGCTTTCTCCTATCTGATTGTAAATGCGGCACACCATGGGTGGTAAAGCAGTGGTGCACATTAACTGGTGCATGCCTGGGGATGTGCCATTTAATATAAATCTGCACTTTAACGTTTGAGTATGTGCAGGGGACACAGAGTCGTTGAGGCTTATCCAAGGTTAAGAACAGATGAGTCCTGTCCAGTGAAAAATTAGACATAGGCTTCACCTGCTCAGCATCGCTGGACATGGCTAAATAATAGCTGCAAAATGTTACTCTTGTTAAATAATTTTACTATTATAATCTGTGAGATTTGTCTCTTACTCTGCAACATCTCATTGTTGTTGTCTTTCTTTAAAGATAAAGACAACCTCAACATGAGCGACAATCTGCAATCAGTTGATTTTGACCTCATCATTGAACTTGTAATTGAAACATCAGTGGATGTTGATCCATTGGATGATTTAAATCCTGAGGATGAAGAAGAGCGTGATGAGGATGCAGATTTGTCCGAATTATATGATATAGGATGGGAAGATGACCTGCTTGAGCCTTTGGAATTATAAACATTTATTTTTAAAATTTATAATCAATAAAAAGTAAAAAGGTAAACCGTTTAATTTAAAAATAAAGACACCTTCAAAAACAGGTTATGTGTAGTGTCTTCAATAAAATATTAAAATATGCTCATAAAATTAGATCAGATTCACATATAAAATAGCATAGGTAACATAAATATAAATCTCATTTCTTTTCTGCTACTTCTGTATTGTAAATTTGCAAGGACTAAAAAATCTTCTATTTAAAATGTCAAGTAGTGTGTTATGTTTTTGATCACTATTACTGATTTACTGTTTGATAATATTTTTTTATTAACATTTTTATTATATTTTTCCTCAGATTCAACTATGCCTTCAAAAATAAGAGAGATGAAGGCTGCAAAACGTCAAAGACAGCAGGAGAAAAAAAAAATGCAGCAGTCCTCTAACAAAAAGATTTCTCAAGCGATGAAGAAAGCACCGGGTAAGAGCTCTAAATATTTCATAAAAAATATTTCAAATAAAAAAAATATTAGTACAGAAAATGTTTCAATCCATAACAACACAAGTAAATCAAATGGAAAGAAAAGGACAAATGAAAATGTTACTGCTAGAGCAAGAGATAAATCTGTGCATGATAGTAGAAGGAAACAACAGTTTACGGAGATTCGTAAACGAATGTTCCGTAACAGGATAATTGGCAATTTGTTAAAAAATATTAAGAAAGGTCAACAGAAATTAGTTTTTTATAGGAGAAAAAAAAAAGTTGAGAAAGTTATTGATCAGGCTTTTGAAATTAAACGTAAGTTATTTATTTTGATAATCAATAGAATTAGGAAGCTAAACAAGGCAATTTTTGATTTCAAAAGAAATAGTAGATGGAAGAGAATAGTTAATCGTAGTAATTTTTGTGAAGTTTTTTCTGGAGAATGGATACATAGTTCAAGCTGTGAGGCATTTTTTAATGAAGAGAGTTATTTCCAGGATAATGATTTGGTGCATGCAGTTGACATCAGTGGTCGTGCTTATGAAGTGAAAGATGGTTGTCCAGTTGAAAAAGAAAAACTTGTGACAACAGAGGCAGAAGAGTTGTTAGGTAATGAGGTTTTAGGAAGACGTGCTAAGGGTCCTGTGTACACCTGGAAGTGTAGTAGTATTTGCAGTGTGCGACAGGATTCTATCAATTTGCTTTGTGATTTTGTACGGTCATTTAACAAGAAAAGTTTGAAGCAGAAAATGAGGTTGTTGCAAGAATTAGATCCTTGCAGAGTGAGAGAAGTGACAGGTTTGCATGGTCATTCACTGGCTTGTCTTTCCAGGAGAGTATGCCAGAGTGTTTTTCATCATTTCAGGATGCTAGCAGTGCATCATAACAAAGTGAGGAAGTTAGTTAGACTGTTGTATTATGCTAAGAGTCCAGCAATTATGCTGAAACAATTATGTGCTGCTCTTCTGCATGGTTCTGAAATAGATGTGAGGAATATATGTGAAGAAATTGAGTTTTGTTACTTTGGAAGTAAAGAGGAGAATGTTGAAATTGAGCAAGAAATAGAGGGTCATTTGGAAGATACTGTACAGGTTTCCAGTACAGATAATTTCCAGAGGGAAATTGCGACGTTTGACATGAAATCAAGTGAGAGGCCTAATTTCACTTGTGTGTGTTGTCGACGCACTTATTATAAGAATCAGACTAAGTTAGTGGATTTATATGCAAAAAGTGAAAGGGAAAATAATAGTGAATGGAAGGATTTTGCAACATACTTGATGGTAGAAAATTGTTTTGATTTGGGATTGGATCAACGTGTGTGTACTTATTGTTGTAACAAATTAAAACAAAACCAGATGCCTGCTAGAGCAGTTCATAATAATCTGGAGTTGGTTGAGATTCCTTCTGAATTGAAGGATTTAAATACTTATGAATCTATTTTGATTCAAAGTATCCATCCCTTTCAGGCTATTGTAAGAATGGAGCCAAAGACAGGGAAATTGCCTCCATCAGATTTACAGAGAGGATTAAAGGGAAGAGTTGTTTATTTGCCTCTAGATTTGAAGAAAAACATTAACACAATTGGAGTAGAAAAAGTGGAAGAGGAACCTCTGGTTATCTTAGTTAATGGGGTTCCGACAAAGAATAAGAAAATATGGCAAGATTTAGTAGATGTTAGGAAAGTTAAAAAGGCAACATTGTATTTGAAAAAAAATAATAAATACTATAAGAATGTATATGTTGAAGAAGAGGAAGTAAGTGAGGAAGAGGATAGCGATTTGTGTGCTGGTCAAATTGAGAAAGTAGAACCCTCTACTAGTGAGGAAATATATGAACATTATAGTGTTCATCCTTTGCATTCAAAGGAAGTCATGGGGAATGCTATTGAGTTGTTTCAAATGAAACAAGCCAAAGGGAGTCCCATTAGTGTTTGGGAGCAAAGTTTGGAAGCTCGGTGTTTCCCACAGCTTTTTCCAACAGGTCAGGGAGGAAGATATGATGAGCGACCTCATCAAATTCCTGCTTCTGAATACCGGACTTTGCGATTGTATGCAGGAGATGCTAGGTTTCGACAATGCATTCCATATTTGTTTCATCTCCTGTTTGAAAGCGATCTGTCTGGACTGTCATATGCAGTGAACCACATCTTGAAAAGTGGTATACACATGCAAAACATCTCGGCAAGTGATTTTATGGATAAAGTGAATGTCCAAGATAGTATTTTGGATTCTCACCTGATTAATCTCATGGCGTGTCAGCGTGGTACTAATGAGTACTGGTACCGTCGTCATGGTGATTTAAAATGTATGCTGAGGAACTTAGGTACTCCCACATGGTTCCTCACTCTGAGCTGTGCCGAGTATGGCTGGGAAGACTTACTTGAATTTCTACGAGAGGCAAATGCTAACGTAGAAAACATCGAATTCAAGACACCCGGAGAACTGTGCTCTTTGGATCCAGTCAATGTATGTAGGTACTTCAATCATAGATTTGAAGCTATGATGTCTTTCATCATGAATAAGAAGAATCCACCTCTTGGAGAGGTGTTGGATTTCTTCTGGAGAAAGGAGTACCAAGCAAGAGGTGCTCCTCATATACATATGTTGCTGTGGATCAAGGATGCACCTAAATTTGGAACGGATCCAGATGACTCAGTGATGAGTTTCATCCAACAGTATTCTACGTGTGCTGTTCCAAACGCAAAGGAGAAGAAAAGCCTAAGAGAAAAAGTTCTGCGTTTCCAAAGCCATCGATGTGGAAAGTACTGCCGTCGTAAATTCCGAAACAAGGACAAGTTCTACACTAAATGTCGTTTCGGCTATCCACGACCGGTGATTTCTAAAGGAAGAGTAAACAGTTTGATGTCTTCGCTGCGACACAATGTCATGAAGAAATCACCTAAAAACACTTACAATTTGAAGAGGAACGAAGAGTCCAAGTACATCAACGACTACAACCCGGTGATTTTGTCCATGTGGAATGCTAACATGGATATACAGTTTGTGGCTGATAACTGTATGGCTGTGGCTCGGTATGTGACGTCTTACATCACCAAAAAAGAGAAGACAGAATTGAAGGATATGTGGGAGGACATTTCCCATGAAAAGAGCCTCAGCAAGAAGTTGTACAGTTTCAGTCTGAAGATGTTGTCGCATCGAGAAATCGGAGCGTACGAATGTTCTGACCGGTTGTCTTCAGCAAGTCTCTATGCCAAGTCCAGGAGTATCGTTTGGGCGAGTCTTGGTCTTGCTGCAACGCGTAATCGAGTTCTCAAACCTGTGCGGGAAATTGAGTATTTGGCGGAAAAGGAGCCAAACAGTACCGACATTTTGAAGACAAACATGTTGGATACATATTATCCAAATCGAAGCAGTCACCTAGAGAATGTTTGTCTGTATGAGGTTCTGCAAAATTACATGTTCAAGAGGAACATCAAAGAAGATACTGAGAAAGGAGTGTATGCTGTAATAGGAAGTGAGGGATGTCTGGTGAAGCAAAGAAAATGCCACTTGATAAACCATCGAAAATTGAGTGGCGAATCTCCTGAAAAAAAGGAGTTTTTCTATTTAGCACTTTTGCAACTTTTCAAGCCTTGGCGTGCAGAAGAGGAACTGCTTGGAGATTTCCTCTGTTATGAAGACTCTTTCAATGCCGCCAAGGAGACCATAGAATGTCCTGCTTTTCCCAAATATGTAGAAATGTTGAATGCGGAAATTGAGCAGGAAGCAACAATTGCAGCCGAGATTGCCAGAGACAGTTCTCAGGACAGTCAGAGTTCTGCTTCATTGAGTCAGGATCCACTAGGAGGACCTCTTATTGAAAATGAAGCTGCCACTGCTATGAATGAGGTGGAAAGAGCCATGGCACATGCTCAAGAGGATGTGGTTAACTTAGAAGAGTTGGAAAGGCAACTCAACGTTGAGCAGAGGAAAATATATGACGAAGTTACCATGCAAATTGATCATGGATTAAGTCATGATAAGAAAGAGTGCTCATGTACGTCGTTGAAGCCTGTCCGACTTTACGTGAGTGGAGAAGCGGGAACTGGAAAAAGTTTCCTTATTAAAGCAATTTCATGTTATTTGCAGGAAAGGACAGAGTCATCGCTGTCTTGTGTTGTCACCGCTCCAACTGGACTGGCAGCACATAACATTAAAGGGATTACTTTACATCGTTTACTGATGCTGCCAGTGGAGCATGACAACAAATTAGAATATCACAAGCTATCTGGAGATGCTTGTTTTGAAGTTTCAAGAATCTTGAGGAAAATGAAACTTCTTATCATTGACGAAGTAAGCATGGTTTCCAATGTCATGCTTGCCTTTGTGCATTTGAGGATGCAAGAAGTTCTCAAAACAGAGTATGATGTGTTATTTGGTGGCAAACACATCATTGTTTTCGGAGATCTTCTGCAGCTGACACCAGTGAAAGGGCAACCTGTGTTCAAAATGCTCACGCATGAAGATACCAGGAAGTGCCTAGGCAGCATTGGCAACGTCAATATATGGTTAAACTTCAATTATGCTGAACTGCATGAAAATATGCGTCAGGCAAAGGATGAAGTTTACAAGACTATTCTACAAGATGTTAGAATTGGAAAAGTGACCGAGCATGGAAAAGAAGCTTTACATGCACGATTACTGTCAAATTTATATCCAGAACAAGATGTTGTGCCTGAGAATATTTTTCAGAAAATTACTGATAAGAAATCTGGAATATGTTTGATGCCAACTCTTGCAGAATGTGCCAAATTTAACAACAAAATGTTGCATTTAGAAAAGCAAGAGATTGTGAAAGTGGAAGCTATTGATAGAGTAGAGCATATGGGATCAACAATTATTTTGTCTGAGAATCTGAAATCAAAATTGGATTCATTAGAGAAGACTATATCTAAAACTGCAGGTTTTGAAAAGACTCTGAATGTGTGCTTGAACTGCCGTATAATTTTAAGAAGGAATTTACATGTTGAAAGAGGTCTGGTAAATGGATCAATGGGTAATGTTGTTGATTTTGTGAAATACAGAAATAGAGATGGAATTGAATTTTTAAAAATTACATTTGATGGCATTGAGGAAGTACAGCTAATTGCTCGTTGTTCTGCTAGATTTTTGCTTGTAAAAGACTTATATGTTCGCCGTAAGCAGTTCCCTGTTTGCTTGGCATATGCGGTGACAATTCATAAATCGCAAGGTTTAAGTGTAGACACTGCATTGGTGAATATTGGCAGTTCTGTGTTCAAGGAGGGTATGGCATATGTGGCATTGTCACGAGTTAGAACTTTATCGGGATTGTACTTGATTGAGTGTGATGTCAGAAACATTTGTGCAGATCTAGATTGTGTTAAGGAATACAATAGGTTAAGAAGAGAGTATGCGCCACATTTGCCTCAGTTTCCTTTGTTTGAGAAACGTCTGGTAGGCCGGAAACGAAGAAATGAGAACAATACTGGGGAGGTTGTAGCAAAAAGACAAAAAGTGAATGAACCTAAAATTACAAGCAGAAACAAAGAGGATTCTGTTGAAGATGTTGTTGGTTTTCAGTTTGAAAACAGTTCTGGTGTCAACTGCTATGCTAATGTAGTAATGAATGTTTTGTTTTCTCTAAAAAATGTAAAAGAAGAGATTGTGGTCAATTCTGATCAAAGATTTTGCAGTTTGTTGAATTCTGTGTTAGAGAAATGTAGCACAGATAGAACAAAAATAGAAAGTGTGTCTGAAATTCGAAACCTGTTAGACAGATGTTCAGGGCAAACACAATTCTCTCAAAATATTCAGCAAGATTGTCAGGAGTTTTTAATGTATATGCTTGATGTATTACATGCTGAAGGTGTAGATGTAGATCAGTTGTTTGGGCTTTCTTATCAATGGCAGCATGACTGCGAGAACTGTATGGTATCAAGTACTACTAGTGTAGACTCAGAAAGATTTATATATTTAACTTTGCCAGACAGTAAATCAGTGTCCTTTAATAAGCTAGTAAAAGCTGCTAATCACAGCATGGAGTGTAGCCAATGTAAATCTGAAATGATGTCCACATTATTTATACGAAAATATGGCCAGTACGTCATTTTAATGTTCCAACGATGTAGGCCTGATGGAACAAAATTGACAACTTTAATAAAAAATTTTGTAGCTTCGCAGTTGTCAATATCAGGAAGGACTTTTGTAACTACAGCAATTATATATCATGACGGCCCTTCAATATCATCAGGACATTACACAGCTTATTTAAAGTCTAGAAATGGCTGGTCATTCTGCAATGATTCTGTTTTAATTTTCAAAAAAAAATTGCCGTATGACCTTAAAAACTCTTACCTGGTGTTTTTAAAACCAAAATTTTAGGAAAATAATCTCGGGATATGATCTGTGGAATTTCAAGAAGTTCTAATGGCTCCTACACAATTTGGCCTTGAGGATAAGTGTAGTTCAGAGACATAACTTCTAATGAAAGGATTGGACATCATGGAGATGTATGTGCACTTTAAATGAGTTCAGAAAAATTGTTTCTTTTCATAAGCTAATTGAAGCAGCCAATCAAAACATGGAGTAGAGGGAATGTAAGTCTGCAATGCTGTCTACTGTTTTACATTGCTTTGTGATTAAAAGTGATGTAGAGAATTAAATAATTGTAGTAGTCATAGAGGTAGTGTAAGTCTGCTTCATATTAAGCAGTATCAGTGTCATAGGAAATGTAGAACATGACTGACCAAGAAGGGGAAGATATTACTATTCCAGGATTGTGAAAATGATCTTCAACATTTTAATTCTGAAAGTTGCGGAAATGCCAAATGATGGGATTGGCTTACAAGAAATCCAAGAGTTATAAATATCTCTGACTAGATTTGGCCTTGTGGAAAATAGTGGTAGAGAGCAAGAAGTCATTTATTGCATGTAACGTGTTTTTAAAAACGATGGAGGTTTTCTTTCAGAAAGTGGCGGGCTGAAAGTAATAACAGCACAAAAGAGTGTAAGCTGTTCATAGGACATCCTTGGACGTCATGGAAAGTAAGTTAACTTTAAGGAGTTCTGAATTTTATTTTCTGATGTTGTATGGGTTTTTTAAACACAATCATTTTGATTGTGTTTTTTTTTCCCCGCTGTTACATGATGAATACCTTCAAGTCACTGTTTTTAGTGAATTTTGATACATTCTGAGAACAGCAAAAATAAACCATTTAACATGTATAATTAATTCTGTACTGTTTGCATTTATGATGTATATGTAGAACTGTGTAGGAGGCATGGAGAAGGTGAGTTTTCTGTAAGTGTTAAATTTATTGTATGCAGTGCTGCACTTCTACGTAATCTTTCATATGCTGGACTACATCTGCACAATGAGATACCTAAGCAAAGGAAACACAAGTGATGTGATTGTGAAATGAGCAAAATAAATTGCACATATTTCAATTACATCACTTGAGTTTCCTATCATTACGAATCACATTGTGAAGATCAAGTTTGGGTCTGTCCAGGGAAACATAGGAGGTTTCTACTTTGTTGAAGAGTGCAGTGGACATGACTCACTTCATTAGTAGACTTTCACAGATATTATCTCCTCTGTACACTTCAACAAGTGTAAATCTCATCTTGAACTCTGAGTAGGCCTCACCTCAAACAAATCTCTGGATAGGAGACATGTTATTGGCATACTGAAGCGACACTTTTCTGAAACAAGAGCAATGCAAAAGATGCACCATGTTTTAAGATAGTACTCACTTCATCTGCATCAAGATACTGTTAGTTTAAAATGTATATCTTTAGCATTGTGTAGAGGACCTGGAGAAGCAGAAGCTTCTGTCAGTGTCAAAGTTGTTGAAAAACTATTTGTCCTTCAATATTTTCCCTTGTCTTTTGTAATTTTTAAATACATATTTTAATTTTTTTTTAAATGTTGGTTCTCTCTTTCACAGATTGAAAGTATAGAAATAAAATGTGATTAATTTAACAGCAATTACAAGGTAAATAGTTGTACTCTTTTCGTTACATTTCTATCACATTCACCTACTATTAGATCCACTGCTTCACTTCTTTAATCCTCAGTTTCCTGCCTTTGCTACTTTCCTCATTCCTTTCTCTATTACCTATTTACTCAACTCCTTCCACTCTTTTTCTCAGTCCCTCTGTTCTCATAGTTCCTCAGTCTTGTTCACTCACTCCATCTCTATTACTCTTAGTGTCTGTGAATTACTTTCCCAACTTTTTTTTTTTGGGGACCGCTTCCTGGGAAGTTGCCCGGTTCGCAAACCAGCAGCGTTATGGCAGTCCACCATTTTGTGTTTCGTTCGAATCAAGATACAAGATGGAGGGCAAATAATGTTCAGAATAGGTAGAAGGGGGCACGGTAGATGTATCTTGACCCCCTTGGTTTTCTGAGGGTGGCTCAGGAGGACCATAGTTCTTCACTCTTGTTCACTCTCTCTGTTTCTATTAATGTCACTGTTTATGACTGATCAAAAAAATGTTTTTTAAAAAAGAACAGTAACTATAAGGGAAGGAAATAGACAGTTATGTTAAAAGAAAGACAGCTAAAGGGAGTAAACTAACGATACTGTTACCTACAATCCACTGCTGTTGATGTTACTGACCATGTCATGAATGATGTAATATGTGAAATCATCAACAGTGGATTGTAGGTAACAGTATCCTTATTTTACTCCCTAGAGCTGTCTTTCTTTTAACATAACTGTGTATTTCCTTCCCTTATAGTTACTGTTCTTTTTTAAAAAATATTTTTTTGGTTAGCTTCCGGTACGCGTACCGGGTAGCGCTCCGGGAGCGAACTAAGAGAAATACAGGTTGGCAGAGTTCCAAATTTTCTACCAATTTTTTTATAATGGGGAGTTAGTTCTGAAAAGAACTTTTTTTTTTATGTTTTTGTTGTTTTATATTTTTTTTAGTATTTTTTGAACATTTTTTTACTTTTTTTGTATTTTCTGAACGTTTTTAAAATTTTTTTGGTTTTTTTTGGGGGGGGGGAAACAAAAACGATCCATTATAAAGGGCTCAACAGGAGCAAAAAAAAAAAATGAATTTATTTTTTGGTGCGTTTTGTGCAAACATTAATATGATTTTGAATTGCTCGCAAAATCAAAGTGATGCTACTTTCTCTGTAGCAGATGAAAGCGCCACATTCCACGCACACTTGTTTTACGTGACCAAACAACATTTGGATGTTTGCAATCACCTCCCTCGCCTCTGGTCCCGACACCTCTGGAACCACCGATCTTCTTGCCATTTGGAGGGGATGTTGTTGTTGGTCACGTAGCTGGGCAGCACTATAGTTATTTGGGTGCCACCTACTCATATGCCGATGCATAGTATGATTCCCATAACTATATTTTTTATCGGTGCCCCTTGACAATCTGTCACCGCATATGCGGCAAAACACGTAACGAGCATTCACTTTCTTTTGCCCCTCAGGAATTCTGTAGAATTGCCAGATATAATTCTCCTTTCTGTTGTACCTCCTGGGCTCCTCTGGCAAAAACTCATGCTCTTCCTCCTCTTCCTCCTCTTCCTGTTCTTCCTCTTCTTGCAGAATTACTTCTGCAGGTGGTCCTCTCTTTCTTGGATTTGGTGGAGGTGGTGGGCTAGCACCAGCTGAAGCTACTAATGAAGCCATCACAAAGTCTCAATAAAGGGTCTTTCTCTCACCAAGATGAAAGTCAGAGTGATGAAAGAAGGAGGGTTTTTCATCATTTGGGAAAAACAAAAGTTCTAAACCAATGAAAAGTGTCCATTTTAGATCACATGACCTTGTATTACATCATTAGGAAACCAAAAGTGAAATGAACCAATGAAAAGTGTTATTACCGAGTCACATGACCTGCTATGTTTACATTACGCGGTCGGCGCCGCGCCGCGGATCGCTTCCGGTTCGCGTACCGCTGCGCTTCCGGGTACGCGAACGTAGCACGTAATATGACGTATTACGCGAGAACGCGAAACGTCATGCTGACGCGAAGCGTCGCGATGTTGTTTTGTAACGCGAGAGGTGCGCAAAAGGAACGTTTACCAGTTCGCGTACCGGGTCGCGCCTCCGGATTGAGCTAACGGGAAGCTAACCGGTACGCGTACTGGGAGCGAAACAAAAAAAAATAAAAAAAAAATTGTATAAAAAACATGTAAAAAATATTTTTCTTTTTAAAGAATAATACATTGTAAAGGTTTTGATATTAGCTATTAAAAAACCAATGAAATTCACTGAAAAAACCATAGGTTATAGACCATATATAGTTAGGAATTAGCATTTACAAAACCTTAAAAATTCACTGAAAAAACCATAGGTTATAGACCATATATAGTTAGGGATTAGCATTTAAAAAACCTTATTTTACTCACACAAAACCATTGAAATTCCATATATAGTTAGTTGCACTAACTATATATCGCGCACCCGCAATCCACTGCTGATGATGTCACATATTACATCATTCATGACATGGTCAGTGACATCACTGATGACATCACTGATGACATCTCAAATGACATCACTGATGACATCACTGATGATATCTCATTTGACATCAATGGTCACATCAATGATGATATCATTAATGTGACAATACAATGCATCTCCTCACACTTTAATATAACCTCTGTTACACCCAGTGTTAAATACAGAGTATAATTTTTGAAACCATTGACACACCAATACTAGTTACTACATACGCACTCACTGATTCCTACGTCTACACACACATTCACTCATTCACCCATACAATCATTCATACATACAATCACTCATCTTTACAACACTATCATATGCACTCATACACCTATACAGACACTCACACTCTGCCACTCATCCATGGAGTTACTCACACACCTAGTCAGTCCTGTAAAGAATCAATCACACTTCCATTTTCTAATCTATACAGTTAAACATAGAGTACCTTACATTTTCAAACATATACTAACACATACTTACTCTCTTATACAATCATTGATACAAGTACACATTGATCTGCACAGAGTCACACATCTCCCAGCCAGCCACACATACACTCAGTCTCCCATACAAATACTTGGACAATCAATTAATAACCCATATAGTTACTCATATAGCTACTGATCAACACATGCAGCAGTTTACAGAACAACAGACATAATAATGCACAAATTAAGACAGTTTAGTCACTAACCCATGCACTCAGTGAGACACATTTAATCACTCACTCATACACATTTAATCACTCACTCATATGTGTGTGTGTGTATATATATATATATATATACACACACACACATATATATATATATATATATACACACACACATATATATATATATACACACACACACATATATATATATATATATATATATACACACACATATGTCCATGTCATGAATGATGTAATATGTGACATCATCAGCAGTGGATGCGGGTGCGCGATATATAGTTAGTGCAACTAACTATATATGGAATTTCAATGGTTTTGTGTGAGTAAAATAAGGTTTTTTAAATGCTAATCCCTAACTATATATGGTCTATAACCTATGGTTTTTTCAGTGAATTTTTAAGGTTTTGTAAATGCTAATTCCTAACTATATATGGTCTATAACCTATGGTTTTTTCAGTGAATATATATATATATATATATTCACTGAAAAAACCATAGGTTTCACACCAGTTATAGTTAGGAATTAGCATTTGAAAAACCTATTAACCCCTTCCATGCTGGTGACGAACCCCAGCCGTCACGCTCCACGGTGCTCGTGTGCTGATGACGGCTGGGGTTCGTCACGGTCCCGCCCTGTTCGTTCGGCGGCCGCACAAGGGGGGGAATCGCGGCCGCACGGAAGGGGTTAAATTCACTGAAAAAAACATAGGTTTGACACCAGTTATAGTTAGCTGGAAATTTTACTGACATAAAACCATTGAAATTCCCACGTTATAGTTAGTTGGACTCACTATAACTCGCGCGCCCGCAATGCACTGCTGATGATGTCACATATTACATCATTCATTACATGGTTAGTGACATCACTGATGACATCACTGATGACATCTTAAATGACATCATGATGACATCACTGATGACATCTCAGATGACATCACTGATGACATCACTGATGACATCATCCAGTGTCTGTGTGTTTCTGTAAAGTTAAAATATGTTTTACATATTGAAGAATGAGTGTATGTATGAGTGTCTGGATGAAGGATTTAGTAGGTGCGTGACTGACTGTATGAGTGAGTGATTAAATGTGTCTTAGTGAATGCATGGGTTAGTGACTAAACTGTCTGAATGTGTACATCATTATGTTTGTTGTTGTGTACGCTGCTGCATGTGAGAGTTGTCATATATAAATGACTATATATAACAGCTTGTGATTGCATAAGTGACTGTATCTATCAATATGTACTTGTATCAGTGATTGTAAAAGACAGTAAGTATGTGTTAGTCTATGTTTAAATAAGCAAGGTTTTGTGTGTTTAACTGTATAGTTGTGGAAATGGGAGTGTGATTGATTCTTTACATGACTGACTAGGTGTATGAGTAACTCCATGGATGAGTGGCAGTGTGTGAGTCTCTGTATAGGTGTATGACTGCATATGTTGGTCTTGTATTGATGAGTGACTGTATGTATGAAAGATTGTATGGGTGAATGAGTGGATGTGTGTGTAGACCTAGAAATCAGTGAGTGTGTATGTGGTAAGTGGTTTTACTGTGTCAATGGTTTCAGGAATGGTAGTTTGTATTTAACCGTGGTGTATCATGGGTTAGATTAGAGTGTGAGGAGGTGTATTGTATTATCACATGGATGATGTCATCAGTGATGTCATCAGTGATCTACAGAGGAGATGGTGTGCACTTCTCAGATGAGGGGAATAGAATATTCCTCCTGAATATAAGACTGTGCATTGGAACCTACTTGTAGGTACCTAAATCAGCCACACAACCCAAAAGCTCTTTTCAGAGCTACCCTACCTCTGATCACTCAAAATGATTATTTTTCTCTAACTTTTTTCACTGTTTATCACCAAAGTACGCTCCCCGGTACGCTTCTTGGTGCGCGTACCGGGCGCTCACCCCGCAATTTTTTTTTCTTTTCTCGCCTATATGGGCCTCCTAAGCCCCCCTCAGAAAACCTAGGGGGTCAGGGGGGTCTACCGTGCCCCCTTTTACCCATTCCCAATATTGTTTGTCCTCCATCTTGTGTCTCAATTCTTCCGAAACACAAGATGGAGGACTCCCGTAGCGCTGCCGGTGCGCGTACCGGGGCGCTCACCGGTAAGCGCTCCCAACATTTTTTAAAAGGTAATTTACATAAAAACCTCTGTAGAGAAGTTCACCAAATATAGAATAGGCAATACTACATACCAGTCCCTACCATTTTCCCAAATTTGGTGGAATTCCATTGAGCCATTTGGCCTGTAGCCCTGTCTAAATATCCTGAGGTAAATTACATGACAAAAACACATCTGAAGTGTTAGAATTTACAACCAATTAAAATGTTACTTTCATTTTCCACTATTATTTCCTGACATTTGATTGGTTATGTACATGAATATATATAAAAAAAGAGAGGGAAACACAGCCAGTTTGACTACTACTTCCTGAAGTACATTTGAAAAGGATTTTCACTGAGAACTTCAACTGCTTTCACAAAGGTAAGTTGTTATTTTGGAAAGTGAAGTATGTTGTGCACTTTAAGTTAATTTGGGAAAACATTTTCTGATAGTTATATACTATCCCTCTGTAATAGTTATAGATTGAGATAGGCTTCTCTGTTATAGTTATGAATTGAGTTAGACTTCTCTTGTATAATTATGAATTTACTTAGACTTTATCACATACACTTTTTATATTTCTACTTCCAGCCTGATACCATACACTGCCCAAAGATAACTTGACTGTTAAAAAATCAAAACTACCTGTCTGAACTTAAACCCAACAGTGCCCTATCTCTACTGATATATTTATTTTTTATGCAATTTACAGCAAGAAAATGGAAGGAGAACAGAATAAAATTAATATTTCTTTCGAAATTGTTTTGGAAAACAACCCTGAAGAAAATATTGCTGAAAATGATGACTTTGACTTTATGGATGAGTCTCTGGACCATGAATTACTTGAGTGTGTGGAAGCAATAGAATCACAGAATGAAAATGAGGACATTCCAGACAATATATTGTTAGAAGTTTCATTACATTTTGAAAAATAATCAGAAAAATAAATTTATATTTAATAATCAAAAATTGTTCAAGACATTATTCATTTTTATATGTAATTCATGAAGTAGTACCAAAATGATTATAACATAAAATGAGACTTATAGTATACTGTGCAACTTTTTTGTGTTACATAGTAATTTTGCTCATAGTTACTTCCTTTCTCCCACTTTATTATCTCCAATGTGTATTTGACATCTCTTTTTCATCTCCTGCCTCCATGTTGTTTCTGCTTTCCTGACAGACTATAGTATAGATTCCATATACCACAATAACTTCTGTAACAACATGCAAATTATCTACAGAGGAGACAGTCTACATTGAATTTAAAACTCTGCATTGGTACCTACATGCTGGTACTTATATCACCCACACAACACAATAACTCTATGCAAAGCTACCCTACCTCGAAGCACTTTCAATTATTATTTTACTGTTTCACTGGGTTTTCCCCATGTGTGAGGGGGGGTGAGGTGTGTGTGGGGGATGTGTGGGATGTGTCTGTGAGGTGTGTGTGTGTGGGGGTGGGGGGTGAGGTGTGTGTGTGTGTGTAGGTGTGTGGGGTGTGTGGGTGTGGGTGGGGGTGTGGGTGTGTAAGGTGTGTGTGTGGGTGTGGGCGTGTGGGGTGTTTGGGTGTAGGTGGAGGTGTGGGTGTGTGAGGTGTGTGTGGGAGGGTGTGTGGGTGTGGGGGGTATGTGTGTGGGATGTGTATGTGTGTGTGGGATGTGTGGGTGTGTCTGTGAGGTGTGTGTGTGTGTGGGGGGAGGTGTGTGTGGGATGTGTTGGGTGTGTCTGTGAGGTGTGTGTGTGTGTTGGGGGGGTGAGGTGTGTGTGTGAGTGTGGGTGTGTGGGGTGTGTGGGTGTGGGTGTGGGTGTAGATGTGTAAGGTGTCGGTGTGGGTGTGTGGGGTGTTTGGGTGTGGGTGGAGGTGTGGGTGTGTGAGTTGTGTGTGGGGAGTGTGGGGGTGTGGGGTTATGGGTGTGGGGTGTGTGTGTGTGTGAGATGTGTGGGTGTGTGTGTGTGTGAGGAGTGTGTGTGTGGGTGTGTGTGGGTGTGTGTGTGGGGTGTGTGCGTGTGGTGTGTGTGGGACGTACTTGTAGGTACCTAAATCAGCCACAGAACCCAAAAGCTCTTTTCAGAGCTACCCTACCTCTGATCACTCAAATGATTATTTTACACTAATTTTTTTCACTATTTTTCACCAAAGTACGCTCCCCGGTACGCTCCCTGGTGCGCGTACCGGGCGCTCCCCCCGCAAAAATAAAAAAAAAATTTAAAAAAATGTGTCCCGCGGGACCCTTTTATGGCCCCCACATTAAACCTAAGGGGCCAGGGGGGGTCTACCCTGCCCCCTTTTGGTTATTTCCCCCTTTGTTTTTACCACCTCTTGTGTCTCGATCCTACCGAGACACAAGATGGCGGCCGCTCCGGACTGTTTTGAATGTTTACAGACACCCGAGAGCCAATCAGCTTTCCGTGCGCAAGTCGCGTGGCGCGCCCAGAGCGCTCCCCGGTGCGCGTACCGGGGCGTGGCTATAGATATATATATTTTTTTTAACCTAAATTACTCAAAATCCTCTGGATCACATATCTTGAGACATAGCAAAGGCACATCGGGCTACCAGTCCCTACAAGTTTGCCAAGTTTGGTGGAAACCCATTCAGCCGTTCGGGCTAAAAGTGAGTCCAACCGCCCTATGGAAATTAACATGGGGAAAACACGTTTTGGGACCCCCCTTTTATCTCCGCCCCCGCTTGACGAATCCCCCTCAAACCTTCAGGGAAGGAGCGGAGAGCCGCGAGGCAAATTTGAGAAAAATTCCAGGCAGATTCCTCAACCGGCGCCAAAGTTATTCCCAATAGAATGTTGGGATTTCCCTATGGAAAACAATCCTAACTATAACTACCTACTGGCGACCGCCAGTAGGTAATACATATATATATATATATATCTTGTGGTACTGTAAGAGTAAGACTAAGAATAATAAATTGTTTGGTACTCTACTGTCTACCGTGAAGGTTGGAGTCCCATGTAAACTAGTATTATAATATTCACCATGTTTGTTTGTTGAGAAGGCCTACTTTGTCCTGCTCGTGCTCTAACATTTGAGTTCATGAGAGAGTGGCCATGGTCTCATGGATCCCCCTCCACCATTGTTGTGTGCTGTCTCATTAATTTCCATTTATAGAGGGCACCAGCAGTTTTCCATGATAGTGCAGCATTGATGGAAACATAGTATGAGGTCCACCCCACTACTTTTGCCAACCAACAGCATATGCCTTTCATAGAGCATTTTTCCATGCCTCGCTTGTCTAACATTGTGTGAGCCAACCAAATAACCAAAGTGACATTTTTATTAGAAAATAATAAAGGGTTAACCGAACTGTAGCGATGTATTGCGGTTCTATAGTTTTTATTGAAAACCTTAAAGAGTGGCGTATCTGGCATCTAAAATAAATATAATGTTTTATTCTAGCCACACAGACCAACAGTGATGCTGGCTCTAGTGCCACTGCAGGAAGTGCGTCAGATGGGGGGGAGTAGCAGCGGCCTGGATGGGCACTGGTAAGGCACATCATTTTTTGCATATTGACAATAAATGCTCACTAGCTAGGACTAGGGTGTCATCAACTCGTGACTGTGAACACCACCAGCTTTACCAGCTGCAGTCGTGGTTGAGTTATTATGGCCTCTTCTAGCTGCATCTCACCCAAATCTCACATAATGAGCATTGATGGTTTGAGGGAAATGTGAAATAATTGAAGGTTAAACTAAAGAAAAACGGCCAATGAGTAAAAGGGTGGGTGAAAGGGTGTGTGGGTGTGTAAAGGGATAGATGGGCAAAAGGATGGCTAGAAGAAAGGGTGGATAATAAATGGATGGATTGAAAATGTTGTTGAAAGACTGGATGAGAGAAAGTAAAGCTTAATCATGATGGCTATGAGTGAATTAGAATGAACGGATGCATGAATATCTGGGTTGTTTTCATGAATAAGCAAGGCAGCTCTCCTATTGGGAAGGGGCATGCTGCTCACCTACTTCGCTTAATTTATTTATGCAGGGTTATCAAAGCTATGGTTTAATGTGGGGATTATTTTTTATTTTTTGTTCTACTCCCTTGACTCACTGTATTTGTTAAGCGAGCCAGATGTATCTCACCCATTATTCATCACCCTGTCCTCTCCCATGGCATTTTGCCACCTATGACCTAAGTACAGTATGATTGGATTCAATTTGTGACTGCAGTATTGGCTGTGTAAGGTCCGTCAGCTTCAGTTAATGCGGCATTTACATTTTCAATGCATTACAAACTGAACTTGAGGTGTGCTGTTTCCCTTCGTCCACTGAGTAACCTCTCAATATTTTACTCCTTTATTTTTTCCAAAGTTTTTCCATCCCAGCATACCAAAAAATTGTAGGCTGATACTTTCCCTGTAGTGCAGTCCATCATTTTCCCTAATGTCTAATTACGGCGGACAGGATAATATGAATATCCACATTTCATACATGAGGTGTGTGACGTAGTATTTTATTTATTATTCATCTGCCTCTTTGAAGTCAGGGTAGAATGAGACATTTTTATGGAGAAGAGCAGGGCCATTGGAATTAAAAATAGATAATTCTCATGTTCAGCTGCTTCAGATACATACAGTAGCAAAATAGCCAATGTGTTGGCTAGCAATGAGTTTGACTCTATTATTTTAGCAGTACATTATACTAGTTGGTCGGAGTAGTTAAACATTCTGAAAACATTTATACAAATTAAAACACAGAAAGGAAGAATGATCACCAAAAACTTTGAGAGAGCATTTTCGAATGGGAATTCAATGTCCTAGTACATCAAAACACTACATTCAATTAATATTCAAAGCTTTAGTAAATGGGTTATAAAGAACTTGTTGGTAGTGCTCATGGGTGTAAGAAAAAGGACGGGGTAATGGAATAGTGAAAGTGAATTTGCAAGTGGGGGACAGGGTAAAGGTGTTTGTGACACAATATACAATACACACTATATACAAATAGACCTTCACAGCCTAGTAGCGTTCAAATAGTTCATGTATATACATTACTCATGGGTACCATACAACTTATAACATTTAGTACTATGAGCATGTAAAAATCAGTAGGACGGTCTACGTTTAGACCCCAGTGACGAGGAGGGTGAGTGGTGGCCTCACAGCGGGGTCTTCATCAGGACAAAAGGAGCACTTGAAAATAGTAGAGACAGTGTGTGTTCAGGTCATAGTAGGGCACTCACGGGGCTCCTGGATTATTATGTTAGGACCGAAGGGGTATGAATCTCCCGTTGTCCACAAGATTAAATCAAATCAAAGAGATCTCCTTCAATGCGGCATGTGGCTCCAAATGAAAGTCTATTATTTTAGCACTACAATCAACCTGTACTCCATAGTGCATAATGTTGTACTCATTAATGAGGGGTAATTTATTTTTCCACTCAAAGGGTCTGATTATAATGGCAGTGGGACCGCTACCAACAGACCGTCTGTGGTGGTCCCACCGACATCTAGCCCATCGGTCCGATTGTTACATTAGTATGCAGGGGTTGGACCTTGACTGTTGAGGGTAAAGACCATGGCCTCTGACAGGATCAAGGATCGTGTCGGGGTTGCGAATGGACTCCTATCCTTACAATGAGGGCAGTGCCTGGATAGGAACCATTGTACATATTAGAATGTTCTTTTCTGACAGCCTGTTCATTGCGAGCCAACCGCCAAGTAAAGGCTATCGGAAAAGGACTTTGGATGCCCCTATCAGGGCCGCTGTCTCCCATGGGCCACTGGACAGTCACCCAGGGGTGTGGTGTGGGGCTGTGGTACCCCCAGGCACATCCATGCACTGTGGGCCGGGCCACATCCATGCACCATGTGCCAGGCACCACATGGTGCCAGGCACACGGAGCATGAATGTGCACAAAGTGCCTTTTTTGAACAGCAGATTGTGCTGCAACCCTTTTTCTGGGCCGCAGCACAAGCTTCTGTTGAAAAAGGCATTTTAGGACCGCGTGCACGGTGGTCCTATCGCATTCGGGCAGGTGGGACCGCCGACACATTGTTGGACGGACACCTGCCTAAAATGATGGTGTCGGACGAGCATAATCAAGCCTAAAGTGACTGTTTAGAGTTACTTGAAAAGCTTTTAGAAGAACAAAATAATCAAATCACAGTTTTTTTTTATCCAGTTTGGTTCTGCCACACAGTCAGTGCTTTTTAAGCAAGGCATGTGTGGGTAATACATAAATTGACCTTGTGACTCTCCTAATCATATCACATCAAATTCCAGTTGCCCTAGGGGACTAGCAATGCACTGCTACTGTGCCACCCAGTAATTTAAAACATTTGCTTGTACAGAGAATTATTTACAATTTGTGTTTTCTTTTTGTTTTTCTCAATGTAGCTGCTCCTGCTGGTCTACCCGTAGGACCAAATATGCAGGAGATAGTGGCCTGTCTGTGGTGGCATAAGCTGGAGCATACCTTGCAAGAATACTAGCAACTGGTGGTTCTGAAAGAGGAGGAGCAGGAAACAAATGCCTCTGATCCCGGCCCCAGTGCAACTTCCTGGCCATCCCAACTTCTACCACCCCTCCCAAACTTATGACAGTCCGTTGCCGCACCACATATTGCAGCAGCTGGATATCATCAAGGACCGACTAACCACAATGGCGAAGAGCCTTGACCAGCTCCGGACCGACATCCATTTTTTAAATTTGTTGTTTTGGTAGGAGGACTTGCAGTGGCTGGGTAGAGAGGGTGAGAAGGGAGTAGAAACCGGGCTTTACTTTCTTTGAACATTTGGGACATTGGGGTGGGCATGTTGTGTGTGTGGAGAGGGTGAGTATCTTTGTAAGAGTGTACCTCATAGTTATAAAGTTCCTGTTCTGCCCCAGCATCAGAAAAATGTACTATTGCCGGCTGTGGCTGCTGTCCACTTTACTTTGTTTCCTGAAATGATTGTGTTCTACTTTGTGAAAGGGACAAATCCAAGTCAATGTCACTACTCGTTGGTGTTGACATGATTGCGGTGACTGGTTCACTGACAGACATGGTCCAGGATTTTTGGTTGGGGTGGTGCTGTGATGCAGGAGTGCTGCTGCCACCTTGCTCCCTGGAGGCCAGTGCAGCAGGCAGAAGTTTGCCGAAAAATGTTCTTGCTGGCACGCCAGTGGTGGAAAGTTGCTTCTTCTCACTGCCCATTTTCTTGGCAGCATCTTTCTTTGGGGCTATCTTCTTAAAGTTCTCAGTTGGCAGTTGCACCAAGCTGCACAAGTGAGAGTGATTGGAGGGCTGACATGAGACTGCACAGGCCTTCTCTCTGGCAGTACAGTGGTGATGTCTCTTCTCTTGTGCACCTAAAAGCAAACACGCTGAAAAAACATTTAGTGTGAAACGTGGATTTGTTAACAGTTTGAATTCATACAGACAATGCCAATATTAGTGTGGTTGTTTTGATAACATAGGTAAACACGTTAAGGTCAAGCCACAGAACACAACCCTAATTCCTCATCAGATTATAACACACAATATACAGAATGATATGGCTCTTTCCTTTATGTTCAATATATTCTGAAGGAGACACCTGTGGCACTCAGGGAACTATATGGGTTTAAGGAATACTAATATTTTAAAAATGAATGACACTAGAATCTTAAGTGCCCTGGAGCCAAGGTGTCCCCAAAGAGGACATTGAATTATACACCTAAAAAACTGAATGCTGTTGTGCAGCTGTGAGCCCATGGTAGATGGATGGATGGATGATGGCTCGACCGAGAAAAAACAGGAAACAATTACTTACAATTAAAACATTTTTTTGTTGACTTAAAAAGAACTTACATTTGAAAAAAATAAATAAAAAGGAAATTAATTAAAAAATAAATACATTCAAAAAGTGAATTCAAAACATTAAAATTAAAAAAATAAAACTGAAAAAATTAAGTGAAATCATCCTCAAGCGTATTATTAAACTGATATCTCATCCTTCCATGCAAGCCTATGGCAAAGGCCCATTAGCTGGATGCACAAAATAACTGCCAGCCAGTACCACACTGTCAACAACAAGAAAGTATGGGGAATAAAGACCCCATGCAGGCTATGGCAAAATCACACTGGCTGGCTAGACAAAATGGCCACATGCCACATTTTCAAAACAACAGCAACCAGCAAGTAGGCATGGCCAAAACAAAGAACACATGCAGGCCTATGGCAAAAGCATACTGGCTGCCTATACAAGATAGCCGCCAGCAACAGCAACAACACCAGGCCTAGGGCAAAAGCATACAGGCTGCCTACATAAAATGGCCACACGCCACATGGTCACAACAACAGCCAGCAAGAATGCATAGCCTGGACAAAGAACACATTGCAGGCCTATGGCAAAAGCATACTGGCTGCCTACACAAGATTGCCATCAGCCACAACCACAACAGCCAGCAAGGAGGTATGGCCACGGCAAAGAACGCATGCAGGCCTATGGCAAAAGCACACTGGCTGCCTACACAAAATGGCCACATGGTCACATTAGCCAGCAAGGAGACATGGCCACAATAATCAACACATGCAGTCCTTTGGCAAAAGTACACTGAATGCCTACACAAAATAGCCGCCAGCCACAGCAACAACAACAACCAACAAGGAGATATGAACCCAACAAAGAACACATGCAGGCGTATGGCAAAAGCATACTGGCTGTCTACACAAGATGACCACCAGCCACATAGTCACTGCAACAAACAATGAGTATGGAGGCATGGTCACAGTAAAGAATGCATGCTGGCCTATGGCAAGAGCACATTTCCTGGTTTCACATGATGGCCGCATGCTGCATGCTCACAACAACCAGCAAGGATGCATGGCTACAGCAAAGAACACATGCAGGCCAATGGCGAAGCACATTGACTGCCTAGACAAAATTGGTTCCAGCCACATGGTCGCAAACACAACAATGAGCAATAAAGCACAAGGAACAAGGAACACATGCAGGCCTATGGCAAAGGCACACTGGCTGCCTACACAAAATGGCCACCAGCCACATGGTCACAACAACAACCAGCAAGAAGGCATAACCACAACAAAGAACACATGCAGGCCTATGACAAAGGGACACTGGATGCCTACAGAAGATAGCTGCCAGCCACAGCAACAACAACAACCAGCAAGGAGGCATAGCCACAACAAAGGACACATGCAGGCCTGAGGCAAAGGCACACCGGCTGCCTACACAATATGGCCACCAGCCACATGGTCACAGCAACAACAACCAGCAAGGAGGCATAGCCACAACAAGAACACATGCAGGCCTATGGCAAAAGCACGCTGGCTATCTATACAAAATAGCCACCAGCCACATGGTCAAACAACAATGAGCACACATTCAAGGCCTATGGCCACTGACTAAAAATGGCCCCTGGACACAATGCATGAGGAACAAAGACAAATGGTGGCCTATGCATACACACTAACACACTGTCCAGACAAAGGAGGCATGGTAACACAGAAAAAAGAGCATTAATTCATCCATGCCAAAAACAAAAATTAACTGGGCGAAGACAGTTTGCATCAACACACATCCTCCAAAGGTATCAAATGTAATTACCCCACCAATACACTATTTGTAGAAAAAAACGTTAAATAGCCCAAAAACCCACATTTTGTAATTTAATCCAATGCCATCCATGGCCTAAATGATGTTTAAATTCAAAAGACACCTCCGAAACAGTTGTTTCAGGCACCCATAACTACTACTGGGCCTACTGATTGAAAGGCCTATTGGCAGACTAGGCCACACAGTGAATTAAATGAACATTGCTAATTTATTTAAAAAACATGGCGAAAATGTCATGAACTGTGCATCACATTTCCTTTACAAAAGAAGAAAAATGACATGCAAACAAATAACTAAGGGCCAGATGTAGGTCGCCATTTACCGGTCGGTAATGGACGATTTTGGCCGTTACTGACCGGTATTTGGGATTTGGCATGTAGGGGGCATCTCATTTACAGAATCGGTATATTTACCGATTTGGTAAATATACAGAATCGGTAAAATACCGAATCAGTAAATTTACCGATTCTGTAAATCAAGATGTAGCTGGCACTTCAAAGAGTGCCACAGGCCCTTTAGGAGTCGGTATTTACCACCCAATCCTATTGGGTGGTAAAATACCGAATTCCAGTGTACATGCACATTTGTGCATGTACACCTATGCCATGTGACACACAGACATGCCCTTAGGGCATGTATGTGTGCCATATGGCACACAAGCCTGCATTTGGGGTGCTACAGGGTGTCAAAGTGACACCCCGCTCCCCCTGCCAGGATTCGGTATTTACCGATTCGGTAAATACCGAATCGGTATTTTCCATTGATTCCGAAGAAATGGGAAATACTGATTTGGTATTTACCGAATCGGTAAATAGTAAGATTCGGTAATTGTAAATTAAAAATTACCTACATCTGCCACCTTCCAATTTACCGATTCATAAATACCGAATCGGTAAAATTCGGTATTTATGGGTCGGTAAATTAGATTTACCTACATCTGGGCCTAGGCCCCTACTGAAACTGCAGTCCACCCACCACATGAAATGTTAAAGATTGAATACAAGAACAAATAAATCCTGGTGCATACAACCAATCAAACATACAACACCCTTATACACCAGTTTTCCAACTTAGATGTGAAATCTAAAATACAAAGTCCTTAAATCCAATGGTATATATGCAGCAGAAAAGAAGAGTGATTGTTCCAGTTCCAAATCCCAATGAAAAGTGACCAGGAGTTGGACAAAGCACTGGGAGCAGCCTGCTGGACAGGAACAGGAAGTTGGAGTCTCTGGGGCACTTCCTTCCTGTTGGAAAAAAAAGGTTAAATAAGGTTTCTTGCACAAAAAACCCAACTTCAATGGCTAATTCGAGAAGAAAATCCACTCGAAAAGCCTCTCAGCTGCATCTCGAGCACAAAAGCTGCTTGAGCGCTCTGTTTGCAATCGGCACTACAATGGCGCCGTCATAGCCGAAATCCGCGCAAGTGTGCGTAGAGTGTTGCAGGAGCTTGCTAGCGGTGCTAGGGGGTCTGATAGTATCGTGGCACTCGTGAGTGAGCTCCAAAACAAACCTCGAGTGCAAATGGAAAAAAAATTGTGCCAAACATCCGAAAGGCGAATGTCAGGAGCTCTGTGCTCCTCTGAAGAGTGCAGAGTGCCCAAATTCTGCAAACTCCACGTGTGGAGGAGAGGTTTATGCCCGGGCCTACTTCTGTTCGGAGGGGCAAGTCGTTCCAAGTCTCAGGGGTTATGTAGGAGAAGGAACGCCACCCGCTGCAGCTGCGATGGATGCATGGGTTGTGTGTATGAAAGTGCGGAGGAATGCAGGTGCACTGAGGATCGATGAAAGTTCAGTTGATGGTTGATGTAGGATGGTCCTTGAGCGTGTAGAGCTTTTAGGCATGCATGAGGATCCTGAACTGGCATCTCTTCTGGATGGGGAGCCAGTAGAAATTTCTGAACTGGGGGTGATGTGGGTTCATTTGGAGAGGTCCAGGATGAGTCTGGCCATGGTATTCTGTATGGTCTGGAGTTTTCTGAGGAGCTGTATGGAGTTGCCGGTGTAGAGCTTTGCCGTAGCCGAGGTGGCTGGTGACGAGGGCCTGGGTGACGGTCTTTCTGATGTTGACTGAGATCAACCTGAAGATTCTGCGGTGCATGTGAAGGGTGTGGAAGCAGGAGGCAACTGTGTTGATTTGCCATTTCATGATAAGTTGGCTGCCCAGGATGATGCCAAGGCTGTGTGCATAGTCTGTTGGTATGGGTGTTGGTCCAAGTTCTGGTGGAAACAAGTTGTGGTCCCAGGAGGAAGTGTTCTTCCCAAAGATTGGTACTTCTCTCTTGTTGGAGTTGAGTTTGAGTCAGTTGTCTCTCATCCAGTTGGCTACGTTGTTCATGTCGTTGCAGAAGTTGATTTTTACCTTGGCAGGGCCCTTGGTGAGCTAGAGGATTAGTTGGGTGTCCTCTGTGTAGGAGATTAAGTTGAGACCCTGGGATCTGACGACTTCTTTGAGTGGGTCATGTAGATGTTGACAGGTTGGGGCTGAGGGATGATCCTTGGGATTCGCCACATATGATGTCCTTGGGTGCGTAGGTGAAGGGAGGCAGCCGGATGCTCTGTGTGCATGCTGTAAGGAAAGAGGCAATCCACTTGAGGGCGTTTTGCTGTATGCCAAGGTGAGATAGAGTGTTGAATGCAGCAGAAAGGTTGAGGAGGATCAGGGCTAGAGTTTCTCTGCGGTCAAGGAGAGTTTTTATGTCGTCTTTGGCAGCGATCAGCGTGGTATTGTGAGGCGTCGAGTAGGTGCTTTTGTTCCCGTAATTCGGTTAGCTGTCAGTCGATGGCTTTCTCTATATTCAAAATTCTATTTCTTTTAATTTAAACATTTAGTACGAGACAAAAATAATCGTTGTTTGCATAGTTCAAAATCTTAGTTTGAAAAGTTCAGGATTTGCAAAGATTCAAGTTGGTTCTACTTTTATTCTAGTATGTATTCGAAGATGAATTGGCAACAGTTGGTTGGATTGTAGATTTCCACATCTGATTCTTCTTTTTCTTCATCAGTCAGAGATGCTAGATATGCCCACACATAGGCTAGATATGCCCACTCAAGAGCCTTTTCCTTGTTGGTCTCAGCAACAGCCAATTCATTATCACTATTCTCAGAGACAATTTAAAATATTTTCCTTATTCCCTCATTGATAGTGCCCCACTTGTACGCCCTCCAACCATTGATAGTGCCCCATTTGTACGCCCTCCAAAGAGAGAAATTCCCCCTGAAAGACACTTAGTGCGCCACAAGGCCAGTACAAGAGCTCACTAATGCAGACCAACTTAAGGGCACAAATGGGGGCTTCAAGAACAGGTCCATAGCAGTTGGGGAAGGCCAAGCATGTGGGACTCGGATAGGGGTGTTGAATTTTTTTCAGTACAGAAGTACCACATTTTACTAAGAAAAGAAGTTTGTAATCACTGTTTTTAGTTTTTTGTACATGGATCGTTTTTTTCTTACTGTAATGATTTTAATTAATTATGCAGTTAATAAAGATACAGTGGTATTCCCTTATTTCCCTTATATACTCTGATCTACCCCTCTTCCAGTGACTTTGTTTGCAAGTTCTCTTTGTGTCTTGACTCCACTTATCTCCTCAATACACTCTTTCAACTTTTGTTTCTTTAATTGTGCTAACAGCTGAATCTTCTTCACTCACAGTTGGACATGTACTTTGATTAGCAACAGTAACTGGACACACTATGAATTGCTTATTTTCCTTGGGGGTGCTTGAGGCTCAAATTTTCCGTCGGAGTTTTTCACGAACTAGATTAGAGACTGTTTCTTGCTGCTGCTCATGAAATTGTAACAGTTCTTCACTATTATTCTCAAATTAAAATTGGCTACTTGTACGTTTCTCCAGGATCTTCACTCCCACAAGCATCAACAGCTTCCCTAGTGTCAAGTTTCACTTCTTCCACTTCATGATCCACCCAGCAATCCTGAGCTTGACTCTGTGAATCAGTGTTTGTTGTCATCACTTCTTTATCCTCTATCATCAATCTTCTGATGTGAGCAGAGTGGATCTACAGCCAGATTCCATCACACTTCACAATAGTGTTAGTCAGAAGCACAACTTAATGTAGCCCTTTCCATGTTATGGGGTCATTACGATGGCCGGACCCCGCCCTGCCTGTGAAAAAAGACTGACCGCATGTCCCGCGGCATCACCTCAGGACACATCACGATAAACTCATGGAAATTCCAACCTCGGTGGACGGAATACACAAAACACCATCCACAATTGTGGCCAAAGCTGAAAATCCCACCTCGGCGTACGGGAAAAGCAGGCCAACGGCCAAATACGTCTGCACCACACGTGGAATGGCTGCAGGGCCAATTATAATAAGACAGCAGATCTGGCGTAAGGATCATGGCAGTCCCATCACCTCAACACCCACAACAGCAGCAACAATGCTGATCCCTGCAACCATGACCAGGGTGCCAGCCAGCACAAACACCACTACCACTCACCAACACTGTCCCCGTGGCAGTTGCACCCAACACCACTGGCAACCCCCAAGATGCTAGGGACAGTGTGCAGGGGCAGCAACAGGTACCCCCACAGGCCCATGTATGCAGGGAAGGTGGGAGGGCACCCCTGTGACAGTCCAAGGATGAAACCCAGACTGAGGCCCTGTCCACAGTAAACACTGTCCTTGGTGCATACCAACAGAACCAGGGACAGATGGGCCAGGTCGTAGAGGAACAGCGTAAACTCCGCCTCCTGCAAATATCCATGGACACTCGCCTGGGTGTATCCGCTGAGTACATGCGCCACCTAGTAGGTGTACTGAGCGACATACACCCCGCTCAAGTGGCCAACCGCACATCCAGTAGCCAGCCGGATGTCACTGATAACACCACAACAGTCACAGGGAGGAGTGATGCAGAAGGCACAGACTCCTCAGACACCTCAGCGCATGGGAGGAGTGATGCAGAAGGCACAGACTCCTCAGACACCTCAGCGCATGCATCAGGTCCCCCCCTGAAGAACAGCAGTGGGGATGTCCGAAGAAGACAATTGGAGGATCACGTGGCAAAGCACTGCCCAATATGCGTCCAAGGAGCCAACTATGATGTCACCAGTGATGCCACCGGCATTGACTCTTTTCCATATCCCAGCCCACAGTTCCTTTAAAGGTGGGAGTGTAATGTTGGACTGTGTCATTGGAGCGTTGTGTGTACTACCCTGAGTATCAACTTGCCTGGACTTCCAACTTCATCACTCACCTGTCACTCATATACGATTGACACTATTCATTACACTGAGCATTGGAGTCAGTACCACTTTCACCAGAGTGAATAGCATGTCAACTCACATGTATCACAATCTCTGAATGCCACAATCCATTTCATTTTGTGAGCAGAGGAAACTAGAAAGACACAAGAACAGAAAATATTGTTGACATCCGACGGCATGACAGCCAAAGCACAGCACCAGCCAACACAGTACAAAATGCATTCCTGCTAACACTGGCCAGGTACATCAACATGGACAGGAAGGGGAAGGGAGTACAGCACCACACCTCCCCCCAGCACAGTAGATACCCCAGCAACCATGTAAGTGCACTACAGCTGAAATGCATACTGGATACACGTGCGTGGTGAGACACCAAGGCATTAGCAGCTTAGAGTAGTCAGTCTCAAGTCATATGTGTACATGGTTATCACCCTCCATCAGTAGGGATCTGATTCAGCAAATAGGTGTCAGGATGAGTTAGCAGCCGCCATTGTCTCAGCTCACTGTACCTCTACCTGTCGAACTGAAGTAAAACCCTCTGCATCATCATAAGTATGCACATTTGACATAAGTGCACATACATGGATGCTAAAAGATGAACTGTGCTGGTTCTCGGAGCCGTGTCCTCTCACCCCCTACTTCCATCCACATGAGAACCACTGCAGTGTAAAAGACTCACACAGCGTATCACAATGCAGCACTCAGCAGTGCTCCAACAACAGCCAACACCCAAACTAATCATGTCAAAGGTTGAGTGAGGAAATCATTGTGTACAGTGAGTCAGGTACAGTCACTTGTGTATTTGAACCTATTGTTGTCCATCGCCTGATTTCTGTAATGTACACCAGTCTAAGACACCTGTCACACACCGCCATCCAATTTACTAGTAGGAACTGTTTGAAGTCATGTGCAGCACAAACCAAGGTATGTCAAGTGCAGGGCACTCGTAACCAGGAAATGTTTCTCAACGTGTCCCTTGCCGTCGGGATGAACTCAATACTCATCCAAATTTGGATGTCAACAGTAATCAGTGGGCTCACATAACCACAATGTAAGCAGACCCCATGTCTCCACAGCCCTGAAAGCTCCTTTGTATGAACAAGAAGGCGGACTTACAGCATCCCCTCCGACCTTCAAATAGCAGGGGCCTGAAAACACCTGCGAGATACTATAACAACTAATTATGTCTCTTCCACTAGCTTCCATTGACCTGACACAGCAAGACTACATAAACCCCACACACAGAGGTCCTTGGTCATATGACATCAGACCTTGTGGAAAATGTCCATCTCGCTTCTGTACAAAATATTACAGTAGCTCAGCCAGTGCCCACACAAAGAATAGAAGTCTGAATAGTGGCATTTCAGCTACGAACCTCCCGCTGTTCTGAAGGGTGCCGGTTCTACGATGGCTGCAACGCAATGGCTTTACATCCTGTGGACCTGCATATCCCCTGTCATGTGCAACTGTAGCGTGCACAAATGCTGGATATCTTCGGTGCGTTTCCATTGGCTGTGCTGCAGATCAGTTATGAGCTGAGCTTCCGCTATGCCCAGTTCACCTGTGTGCACCCTGTCTTCCAATGTCGAAGCTGCCCTTTTCAATGGTCTATGGATATCTGCCTATCCAACGCATCGATTGCTGAAATGGATTATGACATGTGGGTGAGTCCTTTGTTGGTCCACGACCAAGACTGTGCCAGTGATACGCTTCTCTGGGATGCCTTACAACTTGGCATACTGTTGTATGTTGATTTAGATTCCGTATGAATTACCCGAATCAAGCCCTTATATCGGTACAATTCACTTTATCCATATATAGGCATAGAAATCAAGCCATTATTTAGGCATAGCCCATGTTGCCCAAATACGGTCATGGCTGCTTCCATCCGTTCATCTACGTCACAACAATTTCTTGGAAAATCAGACTCTTAAGCCGTTAGGGACTTCCCCTTGCTTAAATTTTGATTTCTCCTAGAACTCAGTTATTATGCTTGAACATCTATTCCTTAGGGGTTCATCCATGAGGTTCATATGCCCAACTTTTACGTCAATACAGGCATTCCTAAACACCTTCAAGGTATAAATATACCTTCACTTGCTATAGCAAAGCAAGGTGTTGTTCAGTGCAGTTCTACTACCTACTTGCATGACGTAGCTCGCCACAGCAAGTGCCGAAGGAAGCCAACTCTCCAGCTGACGCGCTGAACAGAAGCTGTCCTCCTCTGCTGAGAATACAGCTCCAGTGTGTGAGAAGTTGGCCTGGCATATGCTGTCCACTATTCTAGTGGGCACCTTGCACCAGTCCAAACGACCCCTTATTGATGGTAGGTTAAACAGAACCTTATAGAAAGCTATCCTTATGGTAGCTGTGGAGAGCAGCCTTCAGGCTAAGTCTTGAAGGAATGTAAAGCAGCTTATTTTACCAGTCTATAATTGCATGAATAATCAAAATAAAACAAGAACCACACCAGGTATTTATATAAAATATATGTATTTATTCTAAACACACCCCTCTAGTCTCTTTATGAGGCTAGATTAGATTGTTAAAGATTAAGGACACTGCGGAGTGGTCTAGGAACAAACCCCTTCAGTAGTGGACACTTCAAGAGTCAAGACCCACAGGAGCACCGAAGTACTCGTGGAACCTCACCCAGGGAAGCCGGGTGCATAGGTGTGTTTTCATGTCGGGTTTCGTCGTTGTTTCCTATAGAGAGCTGCAAAGAAGTGCTGCAGGCGACCAGATGAAGAGTGTCTGGATAGATCCACAGGTGGATTGGAGATCTGAAGAACCTGAAAGCAGTGGGGACAGAGTCTGGGTCACTAGCCAGTAACCAGGAAGGCAACAAGGAGATGCCAGCCCATGTTTGGTGTTGAGGGGCTGTTGCTGGTCATCATCATCCTGATTCAGGGGCATCATCTTGCCCATGGCCAGGTTGTGCTGCGTGCTGCGTGTTCAAACTTGTACAGACACCTGTAACTCGTATACAGAAGTCAAAAAGTGCACTCCAACACACAATGTGTTCTCCTATGGGCATCATTGTAGTGGTCTAACCCTGGCGAAGTTGAATTCCGCACTGGGGTTAGCAACCGGGGGTGATTGGGATAGCCCGAGTCACCAATTTGGGAGAGACACAGTTTGTATTATGTAACTGTGACATGTGTGTGGCACAACACGCCAGCTCACATGAGAGTGAGAAGCCGAGACACAACTCACATGTCTCACCATTGCGGATGTCAGTGTACCAGCACACCAAGGGTCCGCTAGTGTCCACTGCTGGTCCAGGCTCTGTACAAGTAGCAGCCCTGGCTGCTGTGGGGCAGTTGCATCCCACATCTGCCCCCCAGTTCTGAGGCATGTTGTGCCCAAAACTTCCACAACCACCAAAAAACCTCCTACTCAGCATGGACAGAGTAGCAGTTAGGGGGTGCTTGTTCCTTGACAGGGGAAGCTAGGAGCCCCCGTGTAGGATTGGGTCTGAGGGTTTTGCAAGTAGGGATCCACAGCCACCTGCTCTACTTTTTGGGAGGTGGGGAACGAATGTTGACACCCCACCTTTCCTTTGTCCAGGGACATTTGTGGGCCATTTTATCCCCCAAACACGTGTGGCCCAGTCTTCCCATGCAACATCATCCAATAAACATCCCTAGTGCATTTCACCGACTCCCTGGATGACAGCTCCACTGGGTCCTGGCAGCCACAGGATCCCACATCTAGAAATCCCTCTGCCTCTGCCAGTTCTCCCCCTCTCAGTTCCAGTCCTCACACTGCCCCGATTGTCCTCCCCCACCTAGTTCAAGTTCTACGCATATTTGATACCTGGTCCCTCTTCCAGGGCCATTGCTCCCTGAGCGCTGCTAGAGCTGACCTTTTGCTAGCCCTGTACTAGTGATGTTCACATGGCTGTGGACAGTGTTACTGGGATCTGTATGTTTGAAATGCACAATTGTGCGGACTTCATTTTTGGATGGCTGTTGCTGTTTTGCATTTTACATGCTGATACAGAGGTTGTGGTTTACTTCAGTTATTCATGTTCTTAGCATTGTGGCTTGCCTTCCTTATGCAGCTGTTCATTGTATGTGAGTGTGTTCATGGATTCAATGCTCTGGGGTCACACTTTGCCATTCTCATGTACTGTACTCTGTTTTCCAGGGGTTACCAGTGGTTCTGCAGAGTGTTGTCAGGTTTTGACACATAATATTGATGGGTGCGGGCTAGTTGTCAGTGATGGTCTACTCTGGTCCTGTTCATTGTGTTGGCTGTGCTCTTCTTCTTGACACATGTCTGATGGTTGGTCCTCCATCATGTGGATGTGTTCCTGTTTACATGGTGACTTGAGGGATGGGCAGGTTACTACGTGTCTGTGTGGTCTATCTTGATGTGTACACACCAGTTGACATGTGTTGTCATCTGGGATGGGTTTGGCTTCATGGTCAGATGGTTGGTGGTACATGTTCTTCTTTGAGTCATGATAGTACAGTGTGAGTGTGCTTAAGTTCTCAGTGATGTTGATGTGTGTGTGCCCTTGGGCATTGCCCTTTCACTCATGTATGTTTCATGTCATGTCTGCCTGTTTGTTTCCATGGTTAGACACCTTGTAGGGTGTTGGTGGACATGTTAGAGTTGTTGCAGGTGCTGTGTGCTGGATGTCAATGTGGCCTCACATGCCTAGGGTGCACCTGCATCTTGGACACATCGTTGGTGTGTATGCGGAGTGTGTCTTTTTTTTTTTGCAGAGTTTTATATAGCGCGAACTAGACCCGAACCGACAGGTATCAGAGCGCTTTACATAGCACCAGTTACATTACATGAGGACGGACACACATTCATTTTAGGCACGGGGAGATTACGTGATTTGCCCAGAATCACAGGAGGTTTTGGTTTCGTTCCCGAGACGCGAACCCAGATCCCCAGGTCCGAGGTCGAGCGCCCTAGCCGTTAGGCCAACTCCTCTCCCCAACTCCTCTCCTCACAGTGCGATGTCTGTGTTGGGTGTCTTGGAGTATGGGCTTGGTCTTGCTTACCTTTGTTCGCACTATGCTGCATGGCTGTGGGTTGCTAACATGATATGTGATTTCTCACAGCTGTAACTTTCACTTGGCACTTTCAGTGATCATTTTGTGGTTGTTCTGGTTTGTGGTTGTTGCAGTAATTGCATGTGGGCATGCACTATGAGTGAGACTTGTCAAAGGATTTTTACTCGGTTCACTCATCAGCTGTACGGTTCTAGTGCATAGGCCACTTCATTTGTGACCTTTGTCAGTGTCTGTTATGCACATGTTAGGCCCTTCACTCCCCTCTATGTTTTGGCACTGTGCTGTGTGCTGTTGATCTGTTTCCATTTGCATGCTGACCTGCAGGATGATTTCAATGTGTGATGTGTACAGTACAGATGGGTGCCCATCACAGTCATCTTGTCTTGTTCCTGCATGGATGTTTGCCTGGGTTGGGTGGCAGGGGTTGTTTGCAATATGTGTTGCTATTTCCCTAGTGCTTGCTTGCCATCCTGGGCAGGCATCTTGGTCACTTTGCAGTCTGCGTTGTGTGCACTCCCATCACCAATGCTAATCTGTCACCTTGAACTGGATTGGAGCTGTGTGCTGGTGGGTGGATGTGAGGGGAGGTGAGTGGCAGGAGGCTTCATCACAGGGCAACGTTCTCGCCCATGGTAGTCTCACTGATGTGGATGGGGGTGGCATGTTTCCCCAGACACGGTTGTGCAGGCCGGGCCTGCACGCTTGCAGTGTGTTGTTGTGCCAGGGTTGCATGCGTGTATGGGTGTTGTGCGTACCTCTACTGTTATGCGTGTCAGCGTCAGATCTGCTGGCAATGCATCAGGTGCAGCAGCGGTAAGGCCTGTAGGGCTGGATCCATAGTGGCTCTGGTGGTGTACGTGTATTGGGCTTGGATATTCCCTCACTTTTATTGTGCTTCCACCATCTGCGATGGGGTGTTGTTTCCGCAGCGGTAGTATTGGCTGTTTGGTACATCGTAATGTGGTTGGCAGTGGAGACATGAATCCGCACGCTGTTCATGCTGTATTGGCTCCGTCCGCCACCCTTGCATGGGGTGGTGGTGGTACGGAAATGGCCTATTTTGGGCCATTGTAATTTGGTGATCGCAATGACCGCATGGGCAGCGGAGATTTCTCGGTTTTCCGCAAACGCTGGCACTGCAGATGCCCTTCTGTCTGTCATCCTAATGACCCTCTTAGTTCCAGACAGCTTTTGCAAACATGCTTTTTGATCAGAATCCATTTGCATGGTTGCAGTGGATGGCACTGAGTTTCTTTTATCAGAGCTGTTTCCTAATTTACTTAATGAGAGACTGATTTCACCACATCATTCAGACCTTTGCAGTAATCTAATGCATTATTATCAGTTATCGACAAAAGTGTTGCTGAAGAGATGTGATCCACTCTCATAGCTCTACCCATCAAAACACCGTTGAGAGATAGACCAGTCTTTTTATTTGAAGTTCTTCTAATACTCATGAGAACATGAGGAAGAGCATAGACCACTTACGATTTGTCGAGGCACATACATTGGCTGACTTACTTTTGTTATAGCCATTCATCGTCTCCATGACTCATGATGATTGTTTTAGTGGAAATTTAGTGCCTTTTGAAGTGCTGTACCTAATAACTTTAGGAACTCATTTCTAAATTGAATTCCACAATCTGTCTAAATAGAAGTTGGCAAGCCGGATTGTGGTATTACATCCTACAAGAACGGTTTGGCCAATGTCATACTGTTGGTCTCCTGGTTGGGGAGGCCTCAACTCATTTAGACAGCAAGCAGACAATCATGAGAACAAGCTCATTACAGGCACATCAGTAAGGTCTGCTCAAAGTATAGTCAATGTGCCTTGTGATTTGCCCATGTGGATTATGACAGCTGATGTTTTCTTTTGCGGATGGTTTGTCTGGCAAGTAACACAACACCAGGGGCCAGATGTAGGTAGCCAAATACCGGTCGGTAACGGCCGAATTCGGCCGTTACCGACCGGTATTTGGCTTTTGAGATGTAGGTGGGTAGTTATTTACACAATCAGTATATTTACCGATTCGGTAAATTTACCACTTCGGTATTTTACCGAATCAGTAAACATACCGATTCTGTAAATCCATATGTAGGTGACACTCCTAAGAGTGCCACAGGCCCGCCAGAGTCGGTATTTTACCACCCAATCCTATTGGGTGGTAAAATACCGAATTCAGGTGTGCATGCACATCTGTGCATGCACACCTGTGCAATGTGACACACAGACATGCCCTTAGGGCATGTATGTGTGTTACATGTCACACTAGCCTGTACTTGGGGTGCTAGAGGGTGTCAAATTGACACCCCCTGCACCCTTGCAGGATTCGGTATTTACCGATTCTGTAAATACCGATTCTGTATTTCCCATTGATTCCTATGGGCTTCAAGGCCCATAGGAATCAATGGGAAATACAGAATCGGTATTTACAGAATCGGTAAATACCGACTCTTACAGATTCGGTAATTTTTTACCTACATCTGCCTCCTTCCAATTTACTGACTCTTAAATACCGATTCGGTATGAGTCGGTATTTAAGAGTCGGTAAATCGGAATTACCTACATCTGGCCCCAAATTTGGTGTTCTACCAGTGCTTTTCAAATGTCCTGGTCATTGCAACTTTTCCAGCATGTGTATGGCCATATAGATAACCTGCTATTGAATATAGCATAGAGTCTGCAAGTACTGGTGATTGGGTGTGACCAATAGATCATTGACATTTCTCCTACAACCGACCAATCTCCATTTCTTCCTCTCGTCCCCGGGTACGTCCTCCAGGAGCTCCCTCAATTCACTAAATATGGTTGGTATTAGAGTCAAAAGAAGAAATTGACATCATTTGCATACTCAGCAGTTCTTACACTGATTTCATATTGTTTTCATTGTTGCACTGGAGTTTGTTTATTTAATCTCACTGTTGTATTTTCTAGGGCATAATACATAGCCACTGGATCAGCATAATTATTGTCCATAGTGCCTATTTCATTACCATCTTGGTCATCTGTACATTTGATTGCATTACTGCTATTTCATTAAGTTGCTCGATTGCTTCCAACAGATCGATAATAAATGGGCTATTCCTGATGGGAGCACCAGAGGGTGTTGTAAAGCCCCTTTGTAACTATTGCTGTCCAAAATTGAGTACCACTTCAAATCCATACTGGATGTCTATATAGATTGTTGCACTCAATTCATGAGTCAGGAGACTCTCCTTGCCCCCTTCACAATGAGATGACCAACTTAAATTACTTTTTTTTTAATACTGCATCTTTATTGGAGACACCTTGTGACAATTGTCAGCAAGGTCATTCAGGAGTGAAACTGTATCTAGTTTTCAGTTTTCTTTTGTCCTTTATGCCACTAAACAGGTAATCAACTTAATGAACTAAGACTGAGTACAGTGTACCTGTACACATTCCAAATCTGTGCTCAGTAACTCAGTATAAATTGAAGGACTTTCAGTATACCCCTGTGAAATTTGACTTCAAACCAGGGCTTCTATTTTGGAACTGAAATGCTAAAAGATATTGCCTATCATTATGTAGAGGAATGGAAAAGAATGGATGTATATAATTTAGCATTTTTAGAAATCTGAACAAATATCACAGTAGTATTGTATCTTAGGGCGACATGAGACTACAATTTGATTTATTTTCTAAGTTCCAGCGATACTGGCCACTTACCACTCATTTTTTTAATGGCCATCACTATAAAATTGCAAGGGCTACCAAACACCTCCTGTAGAATTCTTTATTCTATCATTTTTTTCAGTGAAGAGCGTCATTCCTTCTTGTGCTTCACTTGAAAGTTTGTATTGCCGAATTCTGAGATAAACAACATGTTGTATGACTTGTATCTTATCTGGTTCTGCACTTTTTGTCAGTCCTATCTCTTTTTATAACAAAAACCGATACCCCTTTGACAGTATGTCTTAAAAAGAGGTAGATCATCTTTTGCAAGAACTGGGAACAGTTGAATTCTCAAGTCTTGAGATATTATTTTAAAAACTGAAGGGGCAATCTTTAAGATCTTCAGCGGAAGGTACATCTGTCAGGGTTACGGAGGTCATCACACCTTATCTATACTACTATTATAAAGAGAGAACTGTGTCCTTTGAGCCAGATAAACTCGAAAAGTACACCACCAATCACAACACCCAATACAGCGTTGGAAAGGGGAGGTCCAGGAGATGGACATAGGCTATAGAGCACCGCACCATGTACATTAGGGGGGGGGGAGAACGTTAGGGGAAAAGTAGTCCGTATGGGCGTATGCATACAGTGATTGCACGCGGCGTTCGGCGTCGTCACAACACTTGCGAGAGGCGCAATGGCGTGTGGGCGTGGCGTCACGTCAACGCGCCGTTTTCTGTCCAGACAGGAGCACAGGAAGGACCAAGGGACCCACACCCGACATGCGGGGAAGAGCGGCGGGGAGTAGCGGCAGCGCAGGACCGACACACAACATAGGAGTGCCCAGCGCGGGGAGGAGCGGCGATGCTGGTGGGAGCGCTGGAAGGAGCAAGGGACCCACACCCGACATGCGGGGAGGAGCGGTGGCGCGGGACCGGCACCCAACATTCGAGTGACCAGTGCGGGGAGAAGCGGAAAAGCAGGTGGGGGAGGAGCGGCGATGCTGGTGAGTACTCTAGCAAAGCCTACCCGGACAACGTCGGGACGGGCTGCTAGTATATATATATATACATATATATATATTTTTTTTTTTTCTTAAAGAAAATCCTGAAGTGAAAACATTAAAATCTCCCATGGCGAGGGGGCATTAGACAGTTTTTACTGCCTTTCACTGCAAGAGCTTTCCCTGGGTGACAGGCAGTGAGAACTGACCTGTGAGTCCGCCCATCTAAATTAGGTGGCTAGACACAGAGGTCAACCTCTGGTGGCCCTATTTCCTTTGGGCCCTTAGATGGGTGTACCCCTGGTGGAGATGGAGTAGTCTCCACTGTGGTTACACCAATAGTCCACCCACATTTAAATAGGGTGGGCGGGCCCTATCACCTACATATAAACCACCGCCTGAATCTTCTTCTTGTGTTTCAACTGTGACACCTTCCGGTGTGCAGTAAATCACACAATTCATTTTGCAAAACAAGTCTCTGCCAAGTAAACAAACAAGTCTGGAATCATATATTATGAACGGTGATTGTTTTCCATTTGCCCTATTGTAACTAGAATATCGGATGTAACCTTATTATTTATCTGAATTACATAACATGTTGTTTCTTATTTATTGCTGTAACGCCGGACCTATAGGCATATTTGTATGGAGCTGCCCTTGATTTTGCAAACTTTGCATATGTGCCTGGGGATGATTACTTAATTGCATCAGATTTGTGTGCCACTGCATCTAGGAAACATAATCATTCTGGATTTGATCTGAATTCTGACTACACATGTGCTTCCTGTGTCCAATGGATCATCAATTTGTTATCTTTTTTATCACATTTATAGAGGATGTTATGTTCTAAACTAATGCACAAGGTTATGCCACCTTTAAGCAGGTGTCAATAACCAGTCACATGTTACACACTTGCTGCAATATGCTTGGCGAGCAGGATAATGTTAGTTGGTTCCCACACTCAGCTGATTACCGCAAAGCAATACACCAGTCTGCTGAAGTCTGTGATGGTTCAGTGTTTCATGGGCTCTAGGAAGTGTACACATGGGCAGTGTCTGTTCTGGTGATTCATGTGATCGATTTTTAGCAACGAATACTGAATATATCTTCAACTTACCTTGGGTTGTCATTTCCATTATTTGCCAGGGAGGTTCCGATGCGAATTGCTACTCCAGTCATATATTCAATGCCTGCATTTCTACTAGTGATTGAAATACTATTCACATGGTACTGGTCTAACATATCGAGCTGCCACCAGGGACCGTCCTCATCATTTGTATGGGAGCAGGAGCCATGATAATAATCAGTATCCAGATTTCCATCAATTGCATTAATCGCCAATCCAAGGTAACCAACAGCTTGGTACGCTCCTGCAAGAACACTTGACTGGGTGGCTCGACCTCTCAAAGCCACATTTTTATCTGGAAGACAAGAACATATTGAGTGAAGTCATAGCCAGCTCTGGTACCTGCTCCTTTTAAAAATAAAATTTAAAAATGTATTTGTTAAAAGTAGTGCAAATATGGTCATGCTTTTTACAAGATGCAAATATTTTGAAAACTGTTTGCCCTCATTCCATGGTGTGCAGTAAATTCACTTGGTAAAATTGCCTGTGGGAATTAGTACCATCACTGCATTGTTGCAGCAGTTTTAATATGCAATTCATTTTTTTACCATAATGACAATGCTCTAGGCAGGCTGTAAGCTGTATTATGACTGGAGAAAACTGGTGCTGGTCAAAGATCCACACAATATCTGCCTGTGGTGCCCACAGTTTGGATACACACAAGTGAGGAAGTTTGTGCTTCAATCAGCGGACCCTCTCCTGTTCCCTGTCATGCTCCAGCTTGGAATCTTCCAGGAAATCAAAGACAAAGTTGAGAGGCAAGTAGCGGCTCAAGCATAAAGGTCCAAGTGGGTTATATTCGTATCCTGACACTCCCTCTGGAGAAGTTGCGCAGTCAGCTTTCCAAGGACCATACTCTGTGGCCATCACCTGACTCTGAGCCTGTTTTGAGCATAGTCCCGTTAACTCTGCAGCAAATATAGGCTGTTGGGAGGCCACTTGATGCCGGAGGCCCTTTGATGCTGGCTCCTTCTTGCCCCAAGGGTCACAGGGTCCCTAGTCACTCTCCTGCCAATTAGGTTAAACCCCAGCGCTGACTGATCAGGTTGGACCCCTACTCTGTTCCCTGGCAGTGCAGGTATGTGCCTCCAATACTGTGCTAGCAGACCTGACGGTTCCTACTGCCCTGTTGCCTCACCTGACTACATTAGACCGTGCACCGAATCTAAGTCTGACACCCTTTTCCGATCTGGAGCTGTTGTCAACCCATGCCAGATCTGAGATTAAATGACAAAGATTACAATAAGGAGGTGGACAATTTGCTCCCTTCTCAATACACTGACACTGGTCTATACTTAAATTTTCAGAATGACTCTGACCTAGATACTTCCCCAACAAAGATGGGCCGCCTCTCAGAGCAGCATAAGTGTTGGATCTGCAGCTAACTACAATAGAGAATAATGCAACCGCTATGCAGCTTGGATCTGCTATTTCATAATCTTTACTGTCTTTTAATGAACCCATCATACAAATATATATCTTCTATTCTGCACTTTGCTAAAGATGCCCATTAAGTGTATCCAATCATTTCCCTAATTCCTATTTCACCAGCTGTCTCAGTTTGTGATCACAGTAATCAGCATGCTAAGCCCCATGCGGAAAACCTTGATGATGGCTCGGTCTATGCTATGCACAACTTTGCCAGGAAGTCACCCAGTAGCTAGACATTAGGGACCCACCTGAAGAGACCCAGCCTTATGACCCAACACTAAACTTCTGAAAACCAAACGGCTCAGCTTCCATCATCAAGGTAAGTCCCAAAGCGTACTGCGCCTCTGGTCAGAGAGATGAAGAACATTGATGCATTCAGCAACATATTCTTTTCCTGTGACAGTTTGGCATTGAGGTCCCTGAATGCTGTCTGTTTTTAGAAATGCATGTCTAATGGGTTATGGTCAGTAGAATATTACCAGCCATTCCTGATGAATACAGGAGCACCTTCACTGATGTAATCAAAGATGTACAGTAGGCAGAAAAATATGCCTTGAGGAGTGGCATCAATACAACCAACTGTGTGATTTGTGCAATGAGCACCAGTGTCGTGATCAGGCGGTGTACCTAGATGTACACCACAGTATTTTCGAGTAATGTGCAGCTACCACTCATGGATATGCCATGGATAAGCCATTTGACGAATCCAAAGCTCTTTTGTGAGAAGACAAATTCTGTGTTGGAACGTTTTAAAGAAAGCCATGCCATGATATGCTCTTTAGGCTTTCTCTCTCTAGCACACCAGTTTAACAACACCTAAAATTTACAGGGTACTCTTGAGGCCTCGCCTACGGACAAAGGCAGCCCTCACAGCCCAAACAACAACTCTCTTAGCCCTCAAAAGCAGTAGCAGATGCTGTGGTGACAGAAGCTGTTGGCATCATGAGTGATGGTGGTACTTTTCTTCCTCCTCCATGCTGTAGCTGCATCAGATAACTTTTAGAGAGCAAAATCATTTTTTTTCTGTCCGACTGTTGTGCTATACCTTCAGCACTCTAGCTCATTTCCGCTGGCTTCCTCAGCGCTTCTTGGCAGTACATACTCCACTGTATTAAATCAGAAAAAAATTCCCCAACGAGAAAAAATGGATTGCACTTTTAATCCTCATACTTTTCAATTCCTTACGGGCAAATACCACGGTATTACCATGGTATTTGCCTGTAAGGAATTGAAAAGTCTTCAAACATCTCATTGAGTGCGATGCATTTTTTCTCGTTGTGGAATTTCTCTGTGCGGTCGCCAGTAGGTAGTTATAGTTAGGATTGTTTTCCATAGGGAAATCGCAACATTCTATTGGGAATAACTTTGGCGCCGGTTGAGGAATCTGCCTGAAATTTTCCTCAAATTTGCCTCGTGGCTCTCCGCTCCTTCCCTAAAAGTTTGGGGGGGATTCGTCAAGCGGGGGCCGAGATAAAAGGGGGGTCCCAAAACGTGTTTTCTCCATGTTAATTTCCATAGGGCGGTTGGACTCACTTTTAGCCCGAATGGCTGAATGGATTCCCACCAAACTTGGCAAAATTGTAGGGACTGGTAGCCCGATGTGCCTTTGCTATGTCTCAAGATATGTGATCCAGAGGATTTTGAGTAATTTAGGTAAAAAAAATATATGTATCTATAGCCGCGCCCCGGTACGCGCACCGGGGAGCGCTCTGGGCGCGCCACGCGACTTGCGCACGGAAAGCTGATTGGCTCTCGGGTGTCTGTAAACATTCAAAACAGTCCGGAGCGGCCGCCATCTTGTGTCTCGGTAGGATCGAGACACAAGAGGTGGCAAAAACAAAGGGGGAAATAACCAAAAGGGGGCAGGGTAGACCCCCCCCCTGACCCCTTAGGTTTGATGTGGGGGCCATAAAAGGGTCCCGCGGGTGAAAACAAATTTTTAATTTTTTTTCAATTTTCGCGGGGGGAGGGCCCGGTACGCGCACAGGGGAGCGTACCAGGGAGCGTACTTTGGTGAAAAATAGTGAAAATAATAGTGTAAAATATTCATTTTGAGTGATTACAGGTAGGGTAGCTCTGAAAAGAGCTTTTGGGTTCTGTGGCTGTTTTAGGTACCTACAAGTACGTCCCACACGCACCCACACGCACACAACCCCACACCCCCACACCCACACACTCCCCACACACACCTCACACACGCACACCTCCACCCACACCCAAACACCCCACACCGACACCTTACACATCCACACCCACACCCACACATCCCACACACCCACACTCACACACACACCTCACCCCCCCAACACACACACACGCACACACAGATACCTCACAGACACACCCCACACATCCCACACACACACCTCCCTCCCCCCACACACACACACACAGACCTCACAGACACACCCACACATCCCACACATACACACACATCCTACACACATACCCCCCACACCCACACACCTCCCACACACACCTCACACACCCACACCTCCACCTACACTCAAACACCCCACACACCCACACCCACACACACACCTTACACACCCACCCCCCCCCCACACCCACATACCCCACACACCTACACACACCTATACACCTCACCCCCCCAGACACACACACACCTCACAGACACACCCCACACATCCCCCACACACACCTCCCCCACACATGGAGAAAACTCAGTGAAACAGTAACATAATAATTTAAAATGTTAGAGGTAGGGTAGCTCTGAATAGAGTTGTTGTGGTGTGTGGGTGATTTAAGTACTAACATGTAGGTACCAATGCAGAGTCTTAAATTCAGTGTACACCTTTTTTTCTGTAGATATCTTGCATGTTGTTACAGAAGTTATTGTGGTATATGGAATCCATACCATAGTCTGTCAGGAAAGCAGAAACAGATCCTTTAAGTACTCCCTGAGAAGACCTAGGGGATCATGGGTAGTCTACCCTGCTCCCTTATGATGTTTTAAAATTGCACAGTATACTGTAAGTTTCACTTTATACTATAATATAAACATAATCATTTTGGTAGTACTTCATGAATTAGATATAAAAATGAATAATGTCTCAAACAATTTTTAATTATTAAATAAAAATTTATTGGTTAGAATTTTCATAGTTCGATAAAACTTCCAGCATTAGATCATCTGTAATCTCCTCAAAAATGCATTTTTCTATATTTTGTAAACATTCAATAAATTGTTGATCCAAAGACTGATCCATAAAATCTTTTTCAACAAAATCTTCTTTAAGAATCTCCTCATATGTAATCTCGAAGGAAACATCGATGTTTTCTTGCTCCCCTTCCATTTTTTTGTTGTAAATTGCATAAAAAATAACTATATCAGTAGAGTTAGAGCACTGTTGGGTTTAAGTTCAGACAGGTAGTTCTGATTTTTTAACAGTGAAGTTAACTTTGGGCAGTGTATGGTAACAGGCAGGAAGTAGAAATATAAAAAAAGTGCCTGTGAAGAAGCGTAAGTAAATTCATAATTATAGCAGAGAAGCCTAAGTCAATCCATAAATATAACAGAGGAGCCTATCTCTATCTATAACTATAGCAGAGGTACAGTAAATAACTATCAGAAAACGTTTTTACAAATTAACTTAAAGTGCCCCTTACAAATTAACAACTTACTTTACAGAGAGGTGAAGAAGAAAAAATGCGAAAATCCTTTCAAGATGTACCTCAGGTAGTTGTAGTCAAAATGGCCATGTTTCCCTCTTATTGTTCATTTATATTCATGTACATAACCAATTAAATGTCAGGAAAAAAAAGTAGAAAAGGAAAGTAACATTTTAATTGGTTGTAAATTCTAACACTTCAGATGTGTTTTTGTCATGTAATTTACCTCAGGATATTTAGACAATGCTACAGCTCAAATGGCTCAATGGAATTCCACCAAATTTGGGAAAATGGTAGGGATTGGTATGTATTAGGGCCTATTCTATATTTGGTGAAAGTGTCTCCAGTGGTTTTTATGTTAATTAACTTTTTAAAATTTTTGGGAGCGCTTCCCGGTGTGCCCCCCGGTACGCGTACCGGCAGTGCTACGGGAGTCCTCCATCTTGTGTTTCGGTAGATTTGAGACACAAGATGGAGGACAAACAACGTTGGGAATGGGTAAAAGGGGGCACGGTAGACACTCCCTGACCCCCTAGGTTTTCTGAGGGGGGCTTAGGCGGCCCATATAGGCCCAAAAAAACCGCACCGGGAAGCGTACCGGGGAGCGTACTTTAGTGAAAAACAGTGAAAAAAGTTAGAGAAAAATAATCATTTTGAGTGATCAGAGGTAGGGTAGCTCTGAAAAGAGCTTTTGGATTCTGTGGCTGATTTAGTACCTACAAATAGGTTCCTATGCACAGTCTTATATTCAGGAGGAATATTCTATTCCCCTCATCTGAGAAGTGCACACCATCTCCTCTGTAGATATCTTGCATGTTGTAACGCAAGTTGTTGTTGTATATTGAACCCATTCCATAGTCTCTCATGTAAGCAGAAACAGATTTATTCACATGTTTCCGTGCTTTCTCAAATTGTGGACAAAATTGGTTGGACCAATTCCATTTCTGTCTTTGGCATATATTGGAATATACCAAGGCAGTTTGAGGAAAAAGTGCCATCAATTGCTCAAAGGTGTCCTTTAAAAGCATTTCCAGACCTACCCCAGTCAAAGTGCCTAAGTCATTTCCACCACAGTGCAGAATTATGAGGTTAGGGTGTGGCAGATGCAAAAAGGTTTTCACCAATGGTATCAATTGATGACATCTCAATCCTCTTTGGCCAATCCATTTTATGTCTACATTTGGTAAGTCAAGGTTGTGAAAATTTCTGGTAGCTGCATACCTTTGAGCGCATTGGAAGCGGAGGTTCTGGTGCAGTTAGATGAAGTGTGGGAATGAAATGGCAGTTGGAACAGTATGAGTTTGCAACAAAAAAAACTGTGGAGTTTCAGTGCTCTTCAATCACAAGCAATGATTGGTGGATTCAGATAGTTGAAAACTGGAAGTTAGGGTGCATGGTTCTGGTCTGTGAAAAAAGCAATTTGAATGGTTAAGAAAAAGTAATTTAAAGAAAGATTGCAGCGGATAAGCTGGTGTATTGAAAGGTCAAACATCCCTGCTTAGTTCATTTGCAACATTGTAGAATAAACTTTTAACCCTGAGAGCTCAGTGAGGAGGGAGTTGCTATGGTAACAGGTAGAAAAGGCTGAGGGGGGAAGGGTGTTGGTTTGAAAATAGAGAGGGAAGAGTTTTGATTGGTTACCATGTGCAATATGTGTGTAGAATTAGAGGTTCTCTGTGCCATTCATGGTTGCAGTGCCTGCAGTACATACCTTTTGCTCTGATAAAGAAATATTGGTGTGTGTGTCTGACACTGTTCTCAATCTCCTAAAGCATTTGTAAAGGTGAGTAATGATTCATTTAATATGCATAGAGACTTGTATACTCTATGGAGAAGATTTGGAAGCAAATTGTGGTTTTTTAATGTTGCTTTGTGTCATGCTTTTTGATAATGCTTGGTAAAAGGTTTTTACTGCATAGAGGAATTGTATTTTGTAAAATTGTGAAGTTTCAGTAGTGACATGGAATTCTTGTACATAGGACCTGTGCTGTGTTTCTTAAATGTGATGTAAACAACGATTTTGGGGAAAATGAATGGCTTTTACATTTTTTAGAAGTATTAAATAATGTGTGCATGCTTAAAGAAATACATTTGACCCTTTCACAATGATGTTACCTGTGTTAACTCAGTGTAGGAAGCACATTGAGTTTCTTTGCATAGAGGAATTGTATTTTGTAAAATTGTGAAGTTTCAGTAGTGACATGGAATGCTTGTACATAGGACCTGTGCTGTGTTTCTTAAATGTGATGTCAAAAACGATTTTGGGGAAAATGAATGGCTTTTACATTTTTGAGTAGGAATAAATAGTGTCTGCATGCTTAAAGACATAAATTTGACCTTTTCACAATGATGTTACCTGTGTTAACTTCTTGAAGTTGCAGAAAAAAAGGGGGTGGGGGTGATGAGTTGAAGGCTTGAAGAATTTCTCCTCAGTCACTGCAGATGGGCCCTGGGGTTCCCTACCACTGGGCCAGATCAAGGGGCGAGCTTTGGACACCTCACCCAGCTTAAGAGGCAGTAACTAGATCCTGTCACTCCCAGTAGCATAGGTTCCTCACTAGGCCCTCCAGCCTAAAACTCCTGCGTGGGTTCCCCAGGTCAGTGATGCCCCAACTGACTAGAAAAAGTTCCCTCCCTTGCTTATATATGCCCAGGTCAGGTGATCACTCTCTAAGGCGGGAAAAGTCAGGTCCGCCTTCCTTCTGGAAGGTTCCAGGAGCTTCCCCACTCTAACTATGGACAGGGGCTGGGTGGCTGGTGTTGCAACATTGTATGGGGACCCAGCCTGCTCCTGGCAACTAGGGTGCTACACTAAAAAGACCACGCTGCAGTAGCAGGGGCCAGTGGCAGCCATGTTGAAAGTAGAGAGCACCTGCACCCTAACACAGATTAGCTATGAGAAGGTGCCCGAAGACCTAAGGGCCAGCAAAAAGTAGGTGGGAAAAATGAGGCAAGGACAAAAAATCACCGGGAAAGACCACCCTAGGGCTGACAGGTCTAACAAAGCCTATCCCCGACTGCACTCTTAAACACAGGCGTCAATTTGACTCTTTACAATGATGTTACCTGTGTTAACTCAGTGTAGGAAGCACATTGAGTTTGTTTGCATAGAAGAATTGTATTTTGTAAAATAGTGAGGTTTCAGTAATGACATGGAATGCTTGTACATAGGACCTGTGCTGTGTTTCTTAAATGTGAAGTCAAAAACAATTTTGGGGTAAATGAATGGCTTTTACATTTTTGAGATGGAATAAATAGTGTTTGCATGCTGAAAGAAATAAATTTGACCTTTTCAGAATGATGGTACCTGTGTTAACTCAGTGTAGGAAGCACATTGAGTTTCGTTGCATAGAGGAAATGTATTTTGTAAAATTGTGAAGTTTTAGTAGTGACATGGAATGCTTGTACATAGGTGCTGTGCTGTGTTTCTTAAATGTGATGTCAAAAACGATTTTGGGGAAAATGAATGGCTTTTACATTTTTGAGTAGGAATAAATAGTGTCTGCATGCTTAAAGAAATACATTTGACCTTTTCACAATGATGTTGGGAAGGGGACAGTGGCAGTGTCTCCGACCCGCTTTGTATTTGACCTGTCCTGGCAGTAAGTGCTAGTTAGCGCTTAGAAATTAAGTGTTGCTGTATGTGCTGCATTCTAAAACGTTTTGTGTTTTTAAAATTTCACTTTCCCCTTGCACTACACGCCACCACTGATTACCGGAGTGCTTGTTAGCGCTTAGAAATTAAGTGTTGCTGTATGTGCTGCATTTTAAAACGTTTAACTTGTGTTTTTAAAATTTCACCTTCCCCTTGCACTACACGCCACCACTGATCACCGGAGCCGCCTCCCTGACACTCCTTGCGGGGACCTGCAGGCACTTCCGGTCGGACGGCACGAAGAGCGGGTAGCGCTCTAGTGTTTGACTTCCTGGGGGTTATTTAGGTGGAGCAGGAGCGCATTTCGCTGTGGGAAGGGGACAGTGGCAGTGTCTCCGACCCGCTTTGTATTTGACCTGTCCTGGCAGTAAGTGCTAGTTAGCGCTTAGAAATTAAGTGTTGCTGTATGTGCTGCATTCTAAAACGTTTTGTGTTTTTAAAATTTCACTTTCCCCTTGCACTACACGCCACCACTGATTACCGGAGTGCTTGTTAGCGCTTAGAAATTAAGTGTTGCTGTATGTGCTGCATTTTAAAACGTTTAACTTGTGTTTTTAAAATTTCACCTTCCCCTTGCACTACACGCCACCACTGATCACCGGAGCCGCCTCCCTGACACTCCTTGCGGGGACCTGCAGGCACTTCCGGTCGGACGGCACGAAGAGCGGGTAGCGCTCTAGTGTTTGACTTCCTGGGGGTTATTTAGGTGGAGCAGGAGCGCATTTCGCTGTGGGAAGGGGACAGTGGCAGTGTCTCCGACCCGCTTTGTATTTGACCTGTCCTGGCAGTAAGTGCTAGTTAGCGCTTAGAAATTAAGTGTTGCTGTATGTGCTGCATTCTAAAACGTTTTGTGTTTTTAAAATTTCACTTTCCCCTTGCACTACACGCCACCACTGATTACCGGAGTGCTTGTTAGCGCTTAGAAATTAAGTGTTGCTGTATGTGCTGCATTTTAAAACGTTTAACTTGTGTTTTTAAAATTTCACCTTCCCCTTGCACTACACGCCACCACTGATCACCGGAGCCGCCTCCCTGACACTCCTTGCGGGGACCTGCAGGCACTTCCGGTCGGACGGCACGAAGAGCGGGTAGCGCTCTAGTGTTTGACTTCCTGGGGGTTATTTAGCCCTCGCAGGACTACGAGCGCGCAGCGGTCGCGCGCAGCCCCGCCGAAGACCCGCCAAAGAGCTGCCCGTCTGCGCCCGTCCGCGACAGGACGCGGCGTAGGGGCCAGGGCCCTTTGTGCTATGGGCCCCGCTACTGCAGGTACTCGATTTATCTCGTATTCTTCAAGTTATCTGCGCCAGCTTCAACCCGCGCGCACCTGCGCTACACGATTCCCTTGCAAGGTACTCGAGGGTTGCTTCTCTTGTCAACAATGTCGCTATCAATTTATGGTGCCAACTGACAGTTCTTATGCCAATGTTTCTATATCTACTCCCCCCACAGAACTTAAGTGTCTTCTCCTTAATGTACGATCCCTCCCAAAACACCAACTTCAGATTTGGGATCTGATTTCTTCTAAGCAACCCGATATATGTTTCTTCACTGAAACGTGGATGAAACCCCACACTACTACTGCTATTACACTCGGGGTCCCAGTGGGTTATAAAATCATACATGTGGATAGGCCTATCAAAACTGGGGGAGGATTAGCTATCATTTTTAAAGACTCCCTTAGGATAGTAATGATAGAACAGAGTTTTACCTCTCTTCTGGAAATCATGATTTTTAAAATTACCCTGACAAGCAATATCTCATGGAAGGGCGCATTAACATATCGCCCACCGGGACAGAATCCAGATTTTGCTTTGTCTCTTCTGGAATTACTGGCCCCTAATGTCAGAGCTAAGGAGGACTTTCTTCTCCTTGGGGATTTTAACATACATATGGATAACCCCGAAGATCATGAATCTATTCAATTAACTGCAGATCTGTCCAATCTTGGATTGGAGATAAGAAATAGCGGAGCTACTCATATAGCTGGTCATACCCTTGACTCTATTTTCACTAATTCTACAAAAATAAGATGCCTTCCTGCAACAGAAATCCATTGGACCGATCACTTCTTGATTGAGTTCTATCTGGCAGGACCCACCAAACAATCGTCCAGAACGCCATCTCCTCCTATTTTCCGTCGTCAATGGCACAAAATATCAGTTGAGAATCTGAGTGAACACTGGCAACAACCTCAATTCACCGAAGGAGACTCAGCTGAAGAGGCACTGGAAAAATACAATAAATCTCTTAAATCAGCTATTGACTCTCTTGCCCCGTTAAAACTTCATAAACAGTACCCTCCTACTAAACAAGAGAAGTGGTACACTCTGGATCTCAGGAAGGAAAAACAGAAATGCAGGAGATTAGAAAAAGCATGGAGGAAATCAAAAATTGAGCAAGAAAGGAAAATGTTTTTAGAAGCTCAGGCAAAATATTATAAAAACATAAAACTCGCAAGGAAAAATGATTTATCTCTACAATTAGAAGAGGCCGGAAACTGCCCGAGGGAATTATTCAAAATCCTGCTAAGCTTTGTCAAGCCATCAGCTAGTGAGAGCCCTGACGATGCCTCACAGACATTGTGTGACGAAATCTCCATGTTCTTTGAGGACAAAATAAATCTGATTTATAACAAAATCTTGGCCTCACAAGGCACCGCAACTGGGCCCCCCCCTCCATGTGCACTTCCTGCACAGATCAAAAACACCTTTTCTATTATTCCACCAGTTAGTGAGTTAGATCTCCCACTCCTCATTAACCATATAAAAACTGGCTCCCCGAACGATCACCTTCCTGCAAAAATGGTGGCCCCGTTAATTTCCATCTTGGGGCCCGCCATCCAGTCAGTTATGAACATCTCACTGACGCAAGGACAAGTCCCGAGAGAATGGAAGATAGCGGCGGTAAACCCTATCAGGAAGAAGGCGGCTCTCCCCTGGACAGATTTGTCCAACCTTCGGCCCATTTCCCTCCTACCCTACATCGGTAAGATGACGGAGAAGCACGTTAACACCCACCTATCGAATCACCTTGAAGCAGCAGAAGGCCTGGACCCTTCTCAATCTGGGTTCAGGCCAAACCACAGCACCGAATCGGCCCTACTGGAAGTGACCAATAACATCAGGTTGACACTTGATAGTGGGGGGTCTATGATTCTGGTGCTCTTGGATTTGTCTGCTGCTTTCGATACGGTGTCTCATGAAGTGCTTCTCGACCGTCTGAGGGGTGTTGGGCTGGGAGGAACGGCCCTGTCTTGGATAGAGAGCTTCCTTTCCTGTCGCTCACAAGAAGTCAGGCTGGGCTCCCATAAATCCATCTCTAGGGAGCTCACTAGGGGTGTGCCACAGGGCTCATGCCTTAGCCCCACATTATTTAATGTGTATGTGGCCCCCCTAGCCGACTTAGTGAGGCCATTTGGGTTTACCCCGATATCTACGCTGATGACACCCAGCTGTTGTTCCCCTTTAAAACTTTCTCACCTGCTCTGCAGAAATCTTTTGCAGAAGGCATGAGGGCTGTGTCATGTTGGATGGCTAAGAATTGCCTACAATGCAATGTGGGCAAAACAGAGGTTTTATTGTTCGGTGAGGCAGCAAAACTATGGTCTGGGGAGTGGTGGCCCACAGAATTAGGACCAGTTCCTGTCTCAAAGCAGACTGTCAAAAACTTGGGGGTGCTATTCGACCAAGCCCTGACTTTTAAACAACATGTCAACCAAGTTGCGGGCACCTGCTTTAGAGCCATCGGACTACTGAAAAGGGTGTTTCCCTATATACCTGATGGTCACAGGAAAACCTTAGTTCAGGCGCTAGTGATCAGTAGATTGGACTACTGTAATGGCCTTCTTTTGTCAACTAATGAAGGCCAATTAAACAAACTACAAGTAGTCCAAAACACGGCGGCGAGGCTAGTTCTCAATGTACCATCTAGAACACCCTCCCGCCCCCTACTAGTCAAACTTCACTGGCTGCCAGTGCGAGAACGCACAAAGTTTAAAATTCTGTGTACCATTCATAGGTGTTTGATAGGAAAGGGCCCCAAATATTTGACTAAAGCCTTTCTACCCTATGTACCAGGCCGATCACTTCGATCGAGCAATCTTCACCTATTACAGGTCCCAAAAATAAAAAAATCTCGTCAGGGAGGTCGTGCGTTGGCACATACAGGACCTGTCCTTTGGAACTCCCTCCCCATTCATTTGAAACTTACTACCAACCACTTATCCTTCCGTAAAAACCTAAAGACTTACCTTTTTCCCTCTAACTAATCTGCACATGTTTCATTATTTCTGTTGATGTTCAGGTATGGGTCAAATGTCCTTGTTTTCCATCATAAGCGCAGAGATATCCTTTCGGGGATCTAATCAGGCGCTATAGAGGCACATAAATAAATAAATAAATAAATATGTTACCTGTGTTAACTCAGTGTAGGAAGCACATTGAGTTTCTTTGCATAGAGGAATTGTATTTTGTAAAATTGTGAAGTTGCAGTAGTGACATGGGGTGCCGCTCGCAGAGGAGTGCTTGCTCGTATCCTTGTTTCTGGGAGCCATTGCCTGCATTAGAGGGAAGCGCCGGTGTGGAGAGACGCTGCACAGAGTGGAAGTGCGGCTGTAAGGGAGTCGGGACTGCGAGGTCCAACAGGCTGTGCGCTCATCACCCAGCACACCTGCAGCCTCTTCCCGGGACTCCTCCTTCCATTACCGCCCTTCATTACTGCTCGCGGCCCCCGCTTCGCGGGTGCCGCTCGCAGAGGAGTGCTTGCTCGTATCCTTGTTTCTGGGAGCCATTGCCTGCATTAGAGGGAAGCGCCGGTGTGGAGAGACGCTGCACAGAGTGGAAGTGCGGCTGTAAGGGAGTCGGGACTGCGAGGTCCAACAGGCTGTGCGCTCATCACCCAGCACACCTGCAGCCTCTTCCCGGGACTCCTCCTCCTAATCTCCTCTTGCCATTAAAACTGTTTCGGGCACGCGTGAGCGGAACGCGTGTGCGGGACGAATCCCGGGACAAAGCCCGGACTAAGGGCGGACCCTCTGAGACCCTCCGAGACACGAGGAGACCGGACCGGGCACATCTCCTAGTTTCAGGTACTGATTGTTGTTTTTTATTAAATCACTTTCCCCACCATTGCTATTTGTCTCACCAATCGACCTCTTTCAACAAGACATGGCAACTGTCAATGTTGAGCTGCACGCGCAGGATAAACAGGGTGTGCTACTTAATGGGACTTTGGATAGTTACTTCACCAAATCTTCGCCTGATATTACCAGGGAGATTGTGCTAGCGGAGAAGCGGGCAGACCGCCGCCGTTCAGTGGAAAGCATGAAGAATGGATCAGCTTTACCATTATTATCTCCCGTGATTGGACCCTCTGTTAATGTTGCTGGGGTACTAACTAACGTATCGATTCCTCTTTTAGACAGTTTACTCCCGGAGGTAAATACGGTTGCTCTTTCACCCGAAACCGTGCCTGGAGCTGATATGATTGACTTGTCCGCATCATTTATTGGAAGTGGCCTGTCGACTCTAAAGGGAGATGCCTTGTCACAACAGCTTGCAACCCGTGCTAAGGCAAAAAAATTACCAACTACGGGGAAAATTGATGGTCCCCCGCCGAACAAAAAGCGACGGAAAAGGAGGGATCCATTGCAACCTAAACTGAGCTGCTGTGACTTTGGCAAAAATTTGTCTATAGTTGTTAAGAATCCTTGTGTTATTCAATCTGATTCTGAGGGGTTGGACATTATTTCTGTATCCCCAGTTCCATCTAATATCCCTATAGACAAAGAGGTAAATAGGGAGCCAAGCGAGCCAGTCAATGTTCATACTGAGAATAGGGGCCCTGTGTCCCTTCAAGATATTGAGAACCTGATTAGATCATATTCTGTATCTATCTTGGAGAGGTTAACGGAGGTGGAGTGTAGGCTGTCTAAAATTGAGATTGCACTGCCTAAAATAGATCTTGTAGGCCATATAGATGTTAATCAAGCAGATATTCATGCATTTAAGGGTGTATCTCAAGTTTTGTCATCTGTTGTGCAACCTCCTCCCCCTATTGCTGCTTATGTTGTTCCTACCCCTCCCTTAATTTTACCTGTACCAAAATCTTTGGGGAACCCAGTACCAGCTTCTGCTCACCATCAAGCTAATTTTAGATTTTCACATGAGAAAACTGGTGATCAAATGCTGGGGTCTGTTGTTAGCAAGACCAGTGTTAATACATCTAAAAACTCTGGTAATATAACTAACCTAGCTTTAACAGACTTAACAAGGGAAGCGAGGGAAACCAGACGCACCTGGGGGAAACCTAAAAGGGTTCCATTGCCTGAACTTCCACCAGAGGCAGTACCCTATGTGGTAGTCCTAACAGGTGTGCCGGCCCTTGAACAAAACAAGAGGGAGGGCTTCTTCCAACTAAAAAATAAGATAACGCACTGGTTGAGAACACATAGGCCTATTGCAAACTATGTCAATGGGGACATAGTTCATGTCCGACGCCTCGAATGGTTGGGGGGTAGAACCAAAGATATCGAAGGAGATGTAGTGGTTGTCAACTTTAGGGATCCAAATGCTGTCCACTACATATTGAACTGGCAGACGGGGAGTTCTAATAGCACTATAATCCCTAGACCTCTAACATATTTTTACCCAAGGTCAGTGGTTTTTCCATCTCATCTTCCCCTTTTACAGGGGTCAATCCAAACCCAGCCACTCAACCGCTCAACTGTACAGAATGTTGGGAACAGTCACTGCTATCAGTACCCCCCAATCTATCAGGGTATGGGAAACATGCCTTGCGCCCCTTGCCCTGTAACGGTCCCTGACCCCCTGGGGTGGTACTCTGTCCCAGCTAGTCACTATAACTCCCAAAGCCTTCAAGATAGAAGGATGGACCACCTGAAACCCTTCACGCCACTTGAGACGTCCAATCGTTTTGATGTCTTCAGTGGCCTCGATGTTTGTGATTGAAGTTTGTTGGGTGGGGGGGTCGAGGGAGGGGACCCAAGGAACCATACTGAAATGAAGGTTGGAACAGAGTGTAACATATCGCCAACGGTTGTATCTCGAGCCTTGGGTAGAGATGTTACACGTTGGGACAACATTCCTGAAGAACGGGCAGGACTAATTCCAACTATAAGTTATTTACCCTCTGAGGGAATATCTCCGGGAATTCAACAAGTAACATGTACTGGTGATGAGATGTCAAGGGTTAACACTGTTATGTCCTCTGCATTGGGGATTTCGGTTAAGCTTGTTAGCTGGAATGTAGCTGGGGTGGCCAGCAATTTGAGGGACCATGACTGGGCTGCTTTTGTGGAATCCTTTGATTTTTGTCTACTTCAGGAGACCTGGGCAATCGATATTCCACATAGGGTGGGCTATAAGACTTTTGGTATTGGTGCAATCCCATCCAAAAGTGGTAGGCCGTCTGGGGGCCTCCTGATTTGGACAAGGATCAATTTAAGGGTTGATATAGAGGTGATAGACACAAATTCTGCAGATATCCTAGCATTAAAAATAACCACCCCCAATGGGAAGAAATTAATCCTAATAAACATCTATAATAGGCCAACCCCGTCAACAAAGGAATCCTCTACTGTTTCCAAATTGGATTGCTTTTTGAGGGGGTTGAATCCTGGGGAGGATCTTATCATCTTGGCTGGGGATCTAAATTGTGACTATGAACCAGTGTTGGGCATAAGTGAGATTTTTGAGGAGGAAGATCAGGCGAATAAAATCCCCCTCCTCGAGAGTAGCAAATCTGTGAAATGTTCCATTCTGGCTCTGCAACTGATCAAATTATGCACAGAGCATCACCTTAGGGCCTGTAATGGCCGGTTACCGTCCGACACCACAAAAAAACCAACCTTTAGGAGGAACACATATAGGAGTATCTTGGATTTTGTAATAGTTTCTATCCCTCTTTGGTCGTATCTCATTGATCTTGAAATAATGGAGAGGGCCGAAAGTGACCATTTTCCACTTAACTTGTCACTAAATGCTGCTTTATTTAGCGACCCGTCCCCTCCTACCAACATTGAGGGGGGTGTCGGGGATGGTATTGATATTCATATCAGTAACAACAGGAGATCGCTTAAATGGCCATTTATTTTGGATCATGGTGATATCCTAAGTGAAATATATTCACTTTTTGCGGGCACCTTTGCTGCGTATCTAAGCTTAGCTCCTGAGGAGGAAGCAAGAACTTCCTTCCAGACCATACATTTGGAGTTCTTCAAAAAACTAAAATTATTGGTAACTAAAATGCCCAAAAAATCTCAGCAGAAGACCCAGAACTTGTCACACAGCAAGCCCTGGTACGATAGACTGTGCAGAGAGTCTAAGAGGGAAATGTTACTCGCTATTAAATCCAAATCGCAATTGGATGTTAAGATAGCTAGAAGTAACTACAAAACTACCCAAAGGACTGCGAAAATTGAGTGGGAGGAAGCAAAGTGGGCGGAATTACTGTCAGCTGCAAGATCACGAGATACTGTATCATTTTGGAAGCTGATAGCTAATGGGAACAAGGTGGGAAGGGTGATTAGAGACACATTCTTAGACGAGCAAACGTGGGTAACCCATTTTACTAATTTGTATACGAAATATGATGATCCTCACACAGCATCTACTGTAGCATGTCATGAACTTCCAGTGGATCCGCTGGTCTTTACCTTGGGGGAAACAGAGCTGGCTATCAGCCAAGTTAAAAATGGGAAAGCCCCAGGTTTGGATAAAATCCCCGGGGATCTTTACAAGCACGACCTGAAAATATGGGCACCATATATCAACTACCTATGCAACGAACTATCTCAAAGTTTGGAATTTCCTGAAAGTTGGAAAGGAGCTGAAATTGTTTTAATATTTAAAAAAGGAGACAGAAAGGACCCCTGTAATTATCGTCCAATAAGCTTAATGGACATCCTTCAGAAAATTTACTCACGCCATATTTTATTTAGAGTGAGTAATTGGTTGGACGAAAAATCATTTTTAACTAAATTTCAAGCCGGGTTCAGAACTAAAGTCAGCACTATAGATCAGTGCTTTAGATTCTGCTGCCTCTACTGGAAGTACGTAATGATAAAGAAGGCTCATTTGTATGTTGCCTTTGTTGATTTAAGGGCAGCATTCGATTTGGTGCCACGTGATCTTCTGTGGAAAACGCTGAGTGCAGCGGGCATGCCAAACAATATAGTAGCTCAAATCATAAAATTACATGAGGGGAACTTTGCGAGAATTAGATGGGGACAAAATGGCGAACTTTCACGGAAAATTCCAATCGAACGTGGAGTTCGCCAGGGATGCGTTTTGGCCCCCACGTTATTTTCAATTTTCGTGAATGATATTCCCTCTTATTTAGATAAATGTAAAAATGATGCACCTAAATTGAATGGCGACAGGGTAGCATCTCTATTGTTTGCTGACGATACTATTCTGATATCCCAAACTAAAAATGGCCTGCAGATTTTATTGAATACTTTTAATAATTATTGTTGTCAAAAGGGGCTTGAGATTAATGTAAAAAAAACGAAATACATGGCCCTTAATCCAACCAAACCAGATAAGGGTTGTCTATCTTTGAAAGGGATAAAGTTGGAATCAGTGCCTCACTTTTCATATTTAGGGGTGACGCTTGACTGTAACTTTACCTGGAAAGCTCAAATGGAAAAAAGCAAATTGTTATTTGCCCAGAACGTTAAACCAATTCTCAGAGAGCAAAGCTTAAGCACCAGCAAAGCGGTACGTCCCGTCATGGAACTTTTTAAATTTAAGGTTCAGTCCTCAGTGCTATATGGTGCTGAACTGTGGGGGCCAGGCTCCAAGGAGACTTTTAGCATCCACGATAACAACTTTATGCGTAGCTTGGTTAGGGCTCCGAGAGGAACCCCATTAGTACCCCTGCAACTGGACCTTGATTTCAAAAGAACTGACCATCATGTTCTTATTAGACCGCTTATGCTCTGGGTAAGATTGTGGCACGTTCCTGAGCTTCAGGTATATAGAGAAGGGCTGATAGAGATTATGGGGTTGGATAGTAACAAAAAAATCCTTTGGCTAACACATGTTAGGACTTGGCTTAACTTTATAGGCCTGAAACACTTTTGGGAGCATCCCGACCAGCTCCCATCTAATCCCAAATTAGTCCTGAAAAAAGCCTTTTGGTCCTATGTAGCAAATATGGCTGTAAACTCTAGCACTAGTGGTTCATTAGTATCAAAATTTTTAAGTTTTAAGGGTGAACCCCTGTATGAGTCCTTTATGGACGAGATAGAGCCTCCACTTGCCAAGACACTTTTTTTAAAGTTCAGATATGGAAATCTGCGACTGAAATCAACTTTGTCATGCTGGGCAAGGAACCGTGACCCATTGGCTGAGGAATTGGACAAAGTTTGTTCACTTTGCGAATGCAACCAAATTGAGAATGTGCAGCACATTCTCTTTTTTTGTCCCATCTATGCCCATGAGAGGAAAAGATGGATCAAGCCGATATGCCTTTTATTAGGCTTGAGGTCCTGTGATCAGGCTCTGAGAATTTTGACCACTAATACTTCCCAACAGATTATATTTAGTGTCAGTAGATTTTTACTTGCCATTTGCTACCGTAGGAAAAAAATAGGTCTTCAGCTGTAAATTTAACCTCTGACCTCTATTCATATTGTCCTATCTATGGAACTGATTTGTTTAGAATAGCATTAACTGCATTAGACAATTGAATTTGCTTATAGAATTACTGAGGTGTCCTCCCGTCTCATATGTTTCTTATTGTTATGCTCCATGAATATTCAACTTTTCTTGCATAGTCAAATAGAATGTACTTTACACTTTATTTTTAAGTGATTGTCCTAATTTTATTGAAATGTAATTTTTAATGAAATGTAATGTCTAAATTGTTCTTTTATGGCGTAACGCCGAAATAAAGATTTGGAATTGAAATTGAATTGACATGGAATGCTTGTACATAGGACCTGTGCTGTGTTTCTTAAATGTGATGTCAAAAACGATTTTGGGGAAAATGAATGGCTTTTACATTTTTGAGAAGGAATAAAGAGTGCCTGCATGCTTAAAGAAATACATTTGTCCCTTTCACAATGATGTCACCTGTGTTACCTCAGATTAGGAAGTAGATTGTGCAGATGAGGTGAGGCATGTCCAGAGGTACAGAGGAGGTGAGGCCTTTGTTCAAGATTGTAGTGGGAGAGAGGGCTTTCCTGGGGAGCATAGGTGGCGAGGCTTGTGTCTAAGAGTGCAGTGGACTAGGCTTCATGAAGCCTATCCCCGACTGCACTCTTAGACACAAGCGTCAATTTGACTCTTTACAATGATTTTACCTGTGTTAACTCGGTGTAGGAAGCACATTGAGTTTGTTTGCATAGAGGAATTGTATTTTGTAAAATAGTAAGGTTTCAGTAATGACATGGAATGCTTGTACATAGGACCTGTTCTGTGTTTCTTAAATGTGAAGTCAAAAACGATTTTGGGGAAAATGAATGGCTTTTACATTTTTGAGATGGAATAAATAGTGTTTGCATGCTGAAAGAAATAAATTTGACCTTTTCAGAATGATGTTACCTGTGTTAACTCAGTGTAGGAAGCACATTGAGTTTCGGTGCATAGAGGAAATGTATTTTGTAAAATTGTGAAATTTTAGTAGTGACATGGAATGCTTGTACATAGGTGCTGTGCTGTGTTTCTTAAATGTGATGTCAAAAACGATTTTGGGGGAAATTAATGACTTTTAGATTTTTGAGAAGGAATAAATAGTGTCTGCATGATTAAATAAATATATTTCAACCTTTCACAATAATGTCTCCTGTGTTACCTCAGATTAGGAAGTAGATTGTGCAGTTGGGGTGAGGCATGTCCAGAGGGACAGAGGAGGTGAGGTCTGTGTTCAAGACTGTAGTGGGAGAGAGGCCTTTCCTGGGGAGTATAGGTGGTGAGGCCTGTGTTTAAGAGTGCAGTGGACTAGACTTTATGAAGCCTATCCCCCACTGCACTCTTAAACACAGGTCTCACCTTCTTTGTACCCATGGACAGACCTCTCTTCCACTACACTCTTCAATACAGGCCTCACCTCTTCCGCACCCCTAGACAATCCTCACCTCATCTGCAACCCTGAATAGACTTTAACTAATCTGTATCCTTAGACAGGCCTCAGCTTATTTACACCCTTGACATGCGTCACCTCATCTGCACCCAGTTACCATAAATTATACTCAATACATTGAGGCCTGTCCAGAGGACACAGATGAGGTAAGGCTTGTCCAAGGGTGAGAGGAGGTCAGTCCTCTCCACTGTACTCATGGACACTGAATGATTGTACATAGGACCTGCAGTGTGTGTCTAAAATGTTATTTAAAAAACGATTTTGGTGCAAATCAATGAGTTTTAGATTTTTGAGAAGGAATAAATAGTGTCTGCATGATTAAATACATATATTTCATCCTTTCACAATAATGTCACCTGTGTTACCTCAGATTAGGAAGTAGATTGTGCAGATGAGGTGAGGCATGTCCAGAGGGACAGAGGAGGTGAGGCCTATGTTCAAGACTGTAGTGGGAGAGAGGCCTTTCCTGGGAAGCATAGGTGGTGAAGCCTGTGTGTAAGAGTGCAGTGGACTAGACTTCATGAAGCCTATCCCCTACTGCACTCTTAGGCACAGGTCTCATCTTCTTTGTACCTGTGGACAGAGCTCTCTTCCACTACACTCTTCAATACAGGCCTCACCTCTTCTGCACCCCTGGAGAATCCTCACCTGATCTGTAACCCTGAATAGACCGTTTGCTTTTTGTCATTGCTTTGTTGTTTGGTAATAGTGGTCTATAATGTGCTATTTTATTCTTTAACACAGATTGAAATCAAAATTTCAAGAGTAAGGAAAGATGCCCTCAAGGCAAAGGAGAAGAAAACATGATAACCGCAAAAAAACAAAAACAGCAACGGAATTACAGCACTCTTCCACAACAAATACTTCAAAAAACAGGAACAAAGCTCCTGGTAAGACAACTAAGTCTTTCTTACGGAACATATGTAGATAAAAAAAAAATGTTGGACAGCATGTAGAAAAAGAGAATGAGAGAGTAAATTTGAAAAGGAAGGAGAGACCCTCAAAAAATGTTACAACTGGAGCAGGAGAGAATAATCTGTATAGGAATAGAAGGGAGAATCAGTTTAGAGACATTCGTAAACGAATGTTTCGCAATAGGGTGGTTTTAAATTTGTTAAAAAACATTAGGAAAGGTAAACAGAGAGCTGCTTTTTATAAGAAAAAGACAAGTGTAGAGAAGATTGTTGATCAGGCTTTTGAAGTTAAGAAAAAATTATTTATTTTAATAATCAATAGAATTAGGACACTTAACAAGACAATTGATGTTTTCAAATCAAACAGTAGATGGAAAAGAGTAATTAATCGGACTAATTTTTGTAACGTTTTTTCAGGAGAATGGATGCACAGTTCAAGTTGTGAGCCATTTTTTAATGAGGAGAGTTACTTCCAGGAGAATGATTTAGTGCATGCAGTTGACACCAGTGGTCGAGCATATGAAGTGAAAGGCGGTTGTCCGATTGAAAAAGAGAAACTTGTGCCTAGAGAACCAGAAGAGGTGTTAACTGATGAAGTTTTAGGGAGACGTACTAAGGGTCCAGTGTACACTTGGAAGTGTAGTCGTATTTGTAGTGTGCGACAGGAATCAATTGATATGTTTTGTAATTTCTTACGTACATATAGTAAGAAAAGTCTAAAGCAGAAAGTGAAGTTGTTGAAAGACTTAGATTCTTGCAGAGTGAGAGAAAACACAGGTTTGCAAGGGCATTCACTGGCTTGTCTTTCTAGAAAAGTCTGTCAGAGTCTTTTTCATCATTTTAGGATGTTAGCAGTGCATCATACCAAAATGAGGAAATTAGTAAGAATGTTGTATTATGCAAAAAGTCCAGCACTTAAGCTTAAACAATTAAACAGTGCTCTTTTGCATGGAACTGAATTAGATGTGAAGAAGATTTGTGAAGAAATTGAGATTTGTTATTTTGGTGAAAAAGAGGACAGTGTAGAAATTGACACAGAAATTCAAGGTAATGTGGAAGACAATGTAAAGATTTCAAGTACAGAAAAGTTTGACCAGGAAATTACCAGGTTTAAGGTGAAATCAAGTGAAAGGCCGAATTTTACTTATGTGTGTTGTCGACGAAGTCATTATAAGCATCAAACTAGATTAGTTGATTTATACGTAAAAAGTGAAAAGATAAATAATTATGAGTGGAAGGATTTTGCAACTTATTTGTGGGTGGAGAATTTTTTGATTTGAGTTCTGATCAGCGTATTTGTAAATATTGTTATGATAAATTAAATCAAAACAGAATGCCTGCTAGAGCTGTTCATAATAATCTGGAGTTGGTAGACATTCCCCGTGAATTGATGGATTTAAATACATATGAGTCTATTTTGATTCAATGTGTCCATCCTTTTCAGGCAATTGGTCGCATGGAGCCTAAGATAGGGAAATTGCCTCCTACAGATTTGCAGAGAGGATTAAAGGGAAGAGTTGTTTATTTTCCTCTAGATTTCAAAAAAAATATTGATACAATTGGTATAGAAAAAGTAGAAGAGGAACCTTTAGTTATTCTAGTTAATGGGGTTCCGACAAAGAGTAAGAAAATCTGGCAAGATTTTGTGGATGTTAGGAAAGTCAAAAAGGCAACATTGTATTTAGTCAAAAACAATGAGTATTACAAACATGTATGTGTTGCAGCAGAGGAAACAGCTGCAGATGAAGACAGTGATTGTTCAGCCGGCCAAATTGAAAAAGTTGATGTGTCTAGAAGTGAAGAAATATATGAACATTATACTGTTCATCCTTTGGATTCCAAAGAAGTAATGGGGAATGCAATTGAATTGTTTCAAATGAAAGCAGCAAAAGGAAGTCCCATTAGTGTATGGGAAGAAAGTTTGGAAGCTCGTTGTTTTCCACAGCTATTTCCAACAGGTCGAGGTGGACGATATGACGATCGACCACTTCAAATTCCTGCGTCTGAATATCGAACTGTAAGATTATATGCTGAAGATCCAAGGTTTTGTCAATGCATTCCCTATTTGTTTCATCTACTGTATGAAAGTGACTTGTCTGGGCTTTCTTATGCAGTAAACCATATTCTGAAAAGTGGAGCACATCTGCAAAATGTTTCGGCGAGGGACTTTATGGCGAAAGTGAATCTGCAAGATAATATTTTGGAATCTCATCTAATCAATCTCATGGCATGTCAGCTTGGTACAAACGGGTATTGGTACCGTCGTCATCGGGAATTGAAATGTATGCTAAGAAACTTAGGAACTCCTACATGGTTCCTCACTCTTAGCTGTGCCGAGTATGCATGGGACGACTTACTTGAATTTCTGCGAGAGGCAAATGCAACACGAAACCGAGTTTTGAAATCTGTACAAGAAATAGAGTATTTGGCGGAGAAAGAACCAGAAAGTACAGATATTTTGAAGACAAATATGTTGGATACATACTATCCAAATAGAAGTACTTACCTTGAGAACGCTTGTCTCTATGAAGTTCTGCAAAACTATGTTTATAAGAGAACCATCAGAGAAGATATCAACAATGGAATATATGCTATCATTGGGTGTGAAGGATGTCTAGTGAAGCAGAGAAAAGGTCATTTGATTAATCATCGAAAAATGAGTTGCGAAAATCCAGAGAAAAGGGAATTTTACTATTTAGCTCTTTTGCAACTCTTTAAGCCATGGCGTACAGAAAAGGAACTACTTGGAGATTTTCTCTGTTACGAAGATTCTTTTAATGCAACCAAGGATACCATAGAATGTCCTGTTTTTCCAAATTATCTGCAAATGTTGAACGAAGAAATGGAGCAAGAAGCCACAATTGCTGTAGAGATTGCTAGAGACCGTTCTCAAGACAGTCAGAGTTCTTCTTCATTGAGTCAGGATCCACTAGGAGGACCAATTATCCAAAATGAAGCTGCCACTGCCATGGATGAGGTGGAAAGAGCTATGGAACAAGCTCAAGATGATGTAGTTAACTTAGAAGATTTGGTGAAACAACTAAATCTTGAGCAGAAGCAAATATATGACGAAGTCACAGAACAGATTGAACATGGATTCACTCATGAGAAAAAAGAGTGCTCATGCACATCATTTAAACCTGTCCAACTGTACATGAGTGGAGAAGCGGTAACTGGAAAAAGTTTTTTGATTAAAGCAATTGCAACTTATCTGCAGAAAAGGACTGAATCACCGCTATCTTGTGTTGTTACTGCTCCAACTGGGCTGGCAGCACATAATATTAAAGGGATTACTTTACATCGTTTACTGATGCTGCCAGTGGAGCATGATAACAAATTGCAATACCCCAAGCTATCTGGAGATGCGTGTTCCGAAGTTTCGAGAGTCCTGAAGAAAATGAAACTTCTTATCATTGATGAAGTAAGCAGGTGTCAAATATAATGCTTGCTTTTGTGCATTTGAGAATGCAAGAAATTCTTAGAACAGACTATGATGTCTTATTTGGAGGAAAACATATAATTGTTTTTGGAGATCCACTGCAGTTTGACAGGTACTTCTTGCATTGCGCATGCGCTGCTGCTGGCGCTCTCACATTTTAACGCGTCCTGTTTGGACTTTTGACTCACTTATTATTTTGATCGTTTTTCCAGGCTTTTAGCGGGATTAGGCAGGGCTCCACACCCCTCCCTCCCTCTTACCGCACATAACGGAAGTTCCATCGCCGTTTTGGCGAGTCCGGGTCCCGGGGCTTTCCCTACACAGGGGCCATCTTGGATTGGGCTCTACTTTACTTGGACGGCCGCCATTTTGGAGCGTCATCGCGCTCGCGCTGGGCCTGGAGTGCCTACTTAATGTTCTCCTCCACCGCGCAGCGGGACGCGCAGGTGGGTCGCCCTCGCGTAGCCTGAGTCGTGCCAGAGTCCTGCCCGTCTGCGCCCGTCCGCGACGAGGAAGCGCGAGGCGGGGCAGGTCCGGATATCTTCACCTGCCGTTGGTATGTTGGCTTACTCACGGTCAGAGTTGTTAGCTATAGGCCAAAGAAACAGGGATTACCTGTGTAAGCCTGTTGATCCATTAGCAGGCCCATATAGTTGTGACTGTAAGGGCTGGTCACTCGTGAGGCCCATTAAGATCCATTCCCTGGAAGACGCTACCCCTGCTACTCGCAAGGGCGGCGCGGCTCGGGACATCTGACTCTGGAGTTTAAACGTGAGATCTTTGGTCAAGCACTACCAACTCGTTCATGATCTTCTTGAAAAAGAAGATCCTGACCTTTTTTTATTGACTGAAACTTGGCTTCAGGACCCAGACTCGGCTATTTTAAACCTTGCCTTTCCTCAGAACTATACGGTCTTTACGTCTAACAGGACCACAAGAGGAGGGGGCATTGCCATGGCAGTCAAATCCTGTTTTCCTGCAGAATGGAAACCCGCAGGGCTGCCTGCCTGTGAAAGTGCTCTCTTCAAAGTTGCTTTCAGCCATCAGTTTACGTTGAGCGGTATGCTCATCTACCGCCCACCCGGCAATGATTCTGTCTTCAAGTCCGCACTGGCCGATATGGTCAGCCCCATAGCGATGGGTTGTGCCAACTTTAACATCATAGGGGACCTAAATATCCATTTTGATAACAGGTCAGCCACAACCGTGAATACTCTGCTGGCGGATCTTGAAGCCCTCCAACTCAACCAGCTTGTCACTCTTCCTACCCACTCAGGAGGCCATATTCTGGACCCCTTCTTTTCCACACTAGAGGGGGTGAAGATGACAGACCCGATTCAGATGGGATGGACGGATCATTTGCTAGTGGAAGCCTTCTGTCCTATCCATGATAATTCGTTTACATCAGTGGACAGGCCAATTCTAAAAAGGCTTTGGCATAAGCTTAAACTTGAAGATTTTTATAATCTACTGGAACAGAGACCTTTGTGCGCCTTTGACAACGTGGACCAAGGCTACCAACAGTTCTGCACTTGGATCTCCGAGGCACTTGACTCCCTTATACCTTTGAAGTGGTCGAAATATAGGGCGAAAACAGCTAGCCCTTGGTATAATGAGTCTCTTGCCGAGTTGAAAAAATCCTGTCGGAAAATAGAGAGGGAATGGAGAAAATCTTATGATCCTACTCTAAAAATTCGATATTTCGCGGCTCTAAAGAACTATCATAGGGCCATTTGCAGAACACGGGCCGCATTTTACGCTCAGGAATTTGCAGCCAGCACTAACCCTTCAAAACTGATTTTCAAGGTCCTGAAGGACTTGATGAAGAAAAGAGCCACTTCAGAGGTGATTTGCACAGACTCCCACTGTGAGAACCTCGCCATCTTTTTCTTGGAGAAAGTGGAAAAAATTACCGAGGATTTGATCTATGTCAGCCGACTCATGTGGTAGCTGACTCTGATCCCCTGGGGTATGTGCCTCTGGCTATAATACCTGATTTGTCTATGGAGATCTTTGACAAATTTAGCCTCAGGATTAAATCAGGCTCCCCTTTGGACCCGTTGAAGCCGGCCCTTATTAACACGCTCTCCCCGTTGTGCCGGACTCCCATATTGAATCTTATCAATATGTCGTTGTCCAGTGGAGTAGTTCCCACCGCCTGGAAACAGGCGGTGGTCACTCCTATACTAAAAAAGGCCAACTCTGACCCTCGGCTGTTGGAGAACTATCGACCCATCTCCCTATTGCCTTGGATCTCTAAAGTAGCGGAAGCCCATGTTAATTCTGTTCTGGCTGAGCATCTGGCTCGCAACCAGATACTGGATCCCAGTCAGAATGGCTTCCGGCCAGGACACAGTACCGAGACGGCGCTACTTTACATCATTGAACATCTGCGCCAGGTACTTGATTCAGGACGTACAGCAGCGCTTCTACTATTAGACCTTAGCGCTGCTTTCGATACTGTGTCCCACCAGATATTGATCCAACGCCTAGAGGAGGCTGGAGTCACTGATATCGCCCTGGAGTGGTTCCGATCATTTTTGTCTGATCGAGCCTTTAAGGTGGCGATACCACCAGGCCAATCCACCATCCATCCCCTGGAGCTGGGAGTCCCGCAGGGCTCTTCGTTGAGCCCTACAATGTTTAACCTCTACGTGAAACCGTTAGCTGCGGTCGTCAAACAGTGGGGTCTGGTGATGACCTCATATGCAGACGACACGCAGCTGGCGGTGACACTTAGTGGAGACCCTGAGGTGGATGCTCCCAGATTCCGTGCGGGACTTGTGGCAGTAGCAGGCTGGCTACGCACCAATTGCCTACAGTTGAATGCCACCAAAACTGAGGTGTTGGTGTTGGGGAAGCATGCCGAGCTATGGGGAAAGCAATGGTGGCCACCAGAGCTGGGCGTCACTCCGATTCCAGCGTCTGGAGTGAAAAATTTGGGCATCTGGTTGGACCCTGTGCTCTCCTTCATGGAACATACTAAAAAGACGGCAGCCACGTGCTATGGCATCCTGCGGGGCATAAGGCCGGTCCTGAAATATTTTGATCCCCCCACCAGACAGCTTGTGGTCCAGGCGTCGATCTTATCCCGACTGGACTACGGCAGCTCGCTGATGTTGGGGGTGAATCAGGCGGAGGCCTCGAGGCTCCAGAGGGTACAAAATGCCGCGGCATGAGCCATTGTGGGCCTCCCCAGACACTGTTCGGTGTCAGGTACCATCTCGGCCCTTCACTGGCTTCCGGTCAGACAGCGGATTAAGTTTAAGGCGCTGTGTCTGGCCTTTAAAATTCTGAAGTCTTCTTCGCCGCCGGCACTCGCCAATCTACTTACTCCCTACATCCCTCTGAGATCACTAAGATCAGAGGCCCTACACCTGGCAGTTTGTCCTCGCTTTAAATTGAGTAGAATGGGCGGCCGCTCATTCCGGGTGCTCGCAGCTGGGCTTTGGAATTCGCTACCGCTATCTATTCGAGCCCTTAATGACCTGTTCGCTTTTAGGCAGGCGATCAAAACTTTTCTGTTTCCCGCTTCTTAACATTCTTTTTTAAATATGTGTTATGTTACAGTGCCTGTCTAAGCGCCAGGACGCCCCTTTGCTGGGGCAGCTGTGCGCGATAAAAATAAAATTAACATAACATAACATAATTAACAGTTGACTCCAGTGAAAGGACAACCTGTGTTCAAAATGCTCACGCATGAAGATACCAGGAAGTGCCTAGGAAGCATTGGAAACGTTAATATATGGTTAAACTTGAAATATGCAGAACTGCTTCAAAATATGCGGCAGGCAAAGGATGAAGATTATAAAAATATTCTACAAGATGTAGGAATCGGAAAAGTAAGTCAGCATGGGAAAGAAGCTTTACATGGACGATTAATTTCAAATTTGTACCCAAATGAAAACATTCTTCCAGAGAATATTTTTAAGAAAATTAACGAGAAGAAATCTGGCATATGTTTGATGCCAACTCTGAAAGAATGTTCCATGTTCAACAACAAAATGTTAAAGTTAGAAAATGAAGAGATAGTGAAACTGGAAGCTATAGATAAAATAGAGCATATCGGAGCAACAATTATTTTGTCAGAAAATTGGAAATCAAAATTGGATTCATTAGAGAAGACTATATCCAAAACTGCTGGTTTTGAAAAGACTTTGAATGTGTGTTTAAATTGTATCATTTTGAGAAGGAATTTAAATGTTGAAAGAGGTCTGGTAAATGGAGCAATGGGTCATATTGTTGGTTTTGTGAATTACAAAAATAGAGGTGGAATTGAAATTAAAAAAATTAAATTTGATGGCATTGACGAAATAGAACAAATTTGCCGTTGTTCAGCTAGATTTTTGCTTGTGAAAGACTTATATGTTCGCAGAAAACAGTTTCCTGTTTGTTTGGCATATGCGGTGACAATCCATAAATGTCAAGGTTTAAGTGTAGATAGCGCTCTGGTTAACATTGGAATTTCTGTGTTTAAAGAGGGTATGGCATATGTGGCATTATCACGAGTCAGAACTTTATCAGGATTGTACTTGATTGAGTGTGATGAAACAAAGATTTGTGCTGATCTAGATTGTGTTAAAGAATACAATAGGTTAAGAAGAGAGTATGCTCCACATTTGCATCAATATCCTCTGTTTGAAAAACGTGTGGTAGGCCGAAAAAGAAGAAATGAGAATAATTGCAGTGAGGTAGTAGCAAAAAGACAAAAAGTAGATGAAACTGTAATTGTAAGCAGAAAGAAAAAGGATTCTGTTGAAGATGGTGTTGGATTTCAGTTCTGGTGTCAACTGCTATGCTAATTTAGTGGTTATTGTTGTTTTTTTTCTTCAAACTTTACAAGAACAGATTGCTGAAAATCGGGATGAAACACTCTGCTGTTTATTGAATTCTGTGTTTGAGAAATGTAGCAGTGATAGAGCAAAAATAGAAAGTGTTTCAGAAATTCGAAATCTTCTAGACATATGTTCTGGTCGAAGTCAATTTTCACAGAATATTCAGCAGGATTGTCAGGAATTTTTAATGTATATGTTTGATTTATTGGAAGATGAAGGTGTAGATATAAAAAATCTTTTTAGCCTTTCTTATCAATGGCAGCATGACTGCGACAACTGTACTTTATCAAGTTCTACTAGAATAGACACTGAAAGATTTATATATTTGAGTTTACCAGACTGCAAATCAGTGCCTTTTAATAATCTAGTTAAAGCAGCGGATCACAATATGGTGTGTACCCAATGTAAGTCTGCAATGCTGTCCACATTATTTATACAAAATTATGGTCATATGTCATTTTAATGTTCCAACGATGTAGACCTGATGGAAGTAAATTGTCAACTTCTATTAAAAATTTCGGGGCTTCTCAGTTATCAATATCAGGAAGAACGTTTGCAACTGTAGCTATTATTTATCATGGCGGTCCTTTAACAACATCAGGGCATTACAGATGCTATTTAAAAAGTCGTAAAGGTTGGACCTACTGTAATGACACTCATTTGACTTTCAAACAACGTTTGCCTATTGACTTAAAAAATTCATACCTGGTGTTTTTAGAACCAAAATGTAAGTAAAGGTAATTGGCCTATGAAGACGGGAGCAGTTAGTAAAGGTTATTTTGCGGTTTAAAAATATATTCTGAGTTAAGTGATCCAGGTAATATACAAAATTGACTTGTCATATAGGTACTGTAAGTGCATCTCATAGTAAGTGATATCAGTATTATACAAAATGATGAACATGAGTGAGTCAGAGATGGTTTTACAAATACTTAAATATTGTGAAAATCTTGTATGAACCTTTCTTTCAGAACGTCGGAAAAACGGTAATTTCAGAGTTTCTTAGAATTAATTTGAAAATATACTCATACATCTGACACTATTTGTCCAAAAGGAAAGGTACAGGAATGAAAAAGGAGTATATGAAAATAATGAAAATATTTCAGATGTTCTTGGAGCTTTTCTTCTAGAAAGTCGATGAAATGGATTTTTTAGTGAACAGCAGAGTACTTTGCAACGAGAAAAGGACCTCCATGATATACTATTTGGCCTCAAGAAAAGTAAGTCAATCAAAGATTAGTGTACATTTGTCATTTGTCAGTATCTAAGGTTTTTTTTAAAACACAATCTTTTAGATTGTGTTTTTTTTCCCGCTGTCATATGATGAGTAATTTGAACTCACTGTTTTAAGTGAAATTCAATATATTCTGAGAACAGCACAAATAAACTATGGAACATGTTGTACAACTTTGGATTGTGTAAATTAAATTGTATTCCCATTGTCTGACACTCACTTTCCTTTTTCCATCCTCTTTCAGCTCTTTTTACTCACTTAAAATGTCTTTCTCTCACTCTCTGTAACCCCCGTTCCTTTACTCCACTTCTTTGACAACCCCTCATTCTCATTTCAACTGTCTGCATTCCCTCTCTCCCTTGCATAACTTTTCAGCTTTCATTCTCTCTGCTTTACTTCCCTTTTCCTTATTTTCCTCCTTTGCTCTTTTAGTAATTCCTGTTTACTCACTCAGCAGTATTGTCGCACTCTATCACTATAAATCACCCACTCTCCCTCGCTTATCTTTGTTTGCTCCTTTCTTTTGACCTTTTTTCTCTATTTTTCGTTCACTACCTCTATGTCCTCAGTGCCTCACTCTCCTTGTGTTATGTTCACTTGTGTTTATCTACCTTCTATCATTTCTTTTACAACAACTTCACAGCTCCTCTCTCATCATTTTTCATCCCATTTCTTTTACTCTGGTTCCATTACTATCCCTCATTTCCTTTCTTTCAATGTCCTTTTCTTTACTTTCATCACCAAATTATTTTCTCTCAGTACCACTGTTTTAGTCGTCTTCTCTTCTCTTTCCTTTTTTTGCTCCCTTACTCATTTCCTTTGCTCACTCATTGTACTCCACCTCACTCAGTTTTCCTCTTAGTGTGTCTATCTACTAACTTCCTCACTCCATTTCCCTCAATCGTTGTATATAATCCTCTCTCCTTCATCACTTCACTCTATGACTGTTCTTCACTTACTCTCAGTTATCTTCTTTTCCTCATTCTTCTAAATGCATCCTTAATTATACTCTTTTCTGTCTCAGTCATTATCTTTTTACTTACTACTGTTTCCTGATTTAGTTTTGCTAACTCACATTGTTTTAGTATCTTTCTTACCTTCAGTTCATTTCTCTGTTCTTCTCTTCCTCTCTGTCAGTGAATCTATATACCTTACTCTTAGTAATTTGCGCTCCTCCCATTTCATTTTCTCTCTTTTTGTCCTTACTTTATTTCCCTTTCTGTGTCCTTCATTCTTACTTTATTTCTAAATACACTGTTATGATGTTTAACCTCTTCATTTGTATCTTTTAATTTAAAATACATATTTTACTAACTATAACTTGTTTTTTCTTCTCTCTTTCACAGATACAAAGTGTAGTAAAAACATGTAATTAGGTTTACATTAATTATATGGTAAGTGTGACTAAAAAATGTAGTTTGTCATCACCCTTTGCTTTAACCTCACTAATATTTTCTCAACGAACCTCACTCCTGTTTCTTTACTCTGCTTCCCTCACTTATTCTACATGTTTACTCCCCTTTCCCTATTTCCCCTCTCATATTCAACTTCTTTCAGTTCCCATTCTTTACTTCACTTGCCCTCTGTTCCCTTCCTTTGCTTCTTCACTCATTCTCTTTTTCTTAATTATTTACTTCACTCCTACACACACACCTCATCCCCCTCCCAACACATACACACACCTCTGACATACACCCCACACACACACCACACACACACCTCATACACACACACCCTCCCACACACACTCTTCACACACACACACACATTCCATACACACACATACATCCCACACACATACCCCCCACACCCACACACCCCTCACACATATCTCACACACCCTCACCTCTACCCACACCGAAACACCCCGCACACCCACACCCACAGACACACCTTACACACCCACACCCCGACCTACACCCACTGACTCCCTATAAGTCACACACACTGCATTACTTACCTTTCTTTGCTGTTTCACTCAAACCCATTCAGGCACTGTTTCCTTTACTCTCTTTGTCCTTTCTCTTTGTCACTCCCCATTTCTTATCCTAATTCAATTTATCACCCTCTTTCACCCCTCTTTACTTACACTAACTGGTCTTTTCTCACCCTCCTTCACCGTTCTCATTTATCCCGGTTCCGCCACTACCCTTCATTCTCCATTTTTTACTGTCCTTTCTTTTTCTTTCAACACCCACTCACATTCTCCCACTATCTCTACTTTAGTCTTCTTCCTCTCTCTTCCTTTCTTTCGCTCCTTTAGTCATTTTACTTTTCTCACTTTCACCCTATTACACCTTCTCTGTTTTTTACTATGTAATAAACAATCCCTCTGTGTTTCTCCCTGTAGCTCTCTTTCTCTTAACATTACTCTCTTTGTGTTCTTCCCTCATGCTAACTCCTTCATTAATTTTTTTTTCTTTTTTTTGGGTGCGCGCCCCGGTACGCGTACCCTAAGGAAAAAAAATTGACAGAGATTCTTCAAAAATATAGGTTCATTTTATAAATTAAAGGTAGTTCTAAAAAGAACTGTTTTTTTTCTTCTTTTTGTTGTTTTATATTTTTTAATGTTTTTTTGAACATTTTGTACTTTTTTTGGCTTTTCAAAACAGTTTTATATTTTTTTTGTATTTTTTATGGGGAGAAACAAAAAAAAGGGAATTGAAAATGGCTCAACTGGAGCAAAAAACAAAAAACGGAAAAAATTAGGGTTTTTTGGGGCAATTGTGATTGTCACCAGCCAGAACAACGAGCTTTACGCTCTTTTCACCATAGGAGATGAGCTTGCCACAATGAATACATGTAATTCTAAAATCTGCAAATCGTGTTTGAATGCAAGGCATCGTCTCCGTTGTTTCTGGTCCCGATGGAGTGGGTTGCTTTCTTTTGGAGGTGGTCCTTGAAGACTGGGGGAGGTTACTGGCCAGTTCCCTGATCTCTGCAGCAGAATAGTTGTTTGGATGCTTGCGGGTCATATGTCTAATCATGGTCTTATTACCAAAAGAATATTTTTTTTTGGATTGCCCCTTGAGAGTTCCATGCCACAGATTAGGCAAGTTACCTTGGCCGCATTGACTTTTTTCTTGCCCTCTGGGATTGAAAAAAACTCCCATACAATGTGTGGCCTTGGCTTGTATGGGGTATTGTCTTCAGGCAGCCATCTTTTCCCCTCCTCCTCTTCCTCTTCCTCCTCTTCTTGGCCACCAATGTACTGTTGTGGTGGTCCTCTTGGTGGTGGTGGTGCAGATGCTCCAGCTGTTGCTGCTACAGTAGCCATTTGAAAGTACAAAATAATTCTCTTTATTGTTGAAACAGGTCTTCCTCAGTCAAAGTCAGAATAAGGAAAAAAGGTGGGGTCTTTCATCATTTGGAGAAAAAAAACTGTCCTGAACCAATGAGAAGTGTTATTTTCAGGTCACATGACCCGAGCTTTCATCATTTGGAAACCAAAACTGTTCTGCACCAATGAAAAGTGTTATTTTCAGATCACATGACCCGACGCGCTTACGCTACGCGTCCCGGGGCGCGCCCGTAGTCGCGCTCCGGGGCGCGCCGGGGGTTGCACGATCGTATGCGCTCACGTGCTTCCGGGTGCGCTTACGCAGTGCGTCATATGACGCATCACGCGGTTACGCTAAACGTCACAATGTTGTTTTCGTTCGCGAGAATATCGCTAACGGGACGCTACCCGGTACGCGCCCCGGGGCGTGCCATAACATTGCGCTTACCCGTGCGTTCACCGGTACGCGCCCCGGGAGCACCCCAGGGCAAAAAATTAAAAAAAATTAAAAAATTACATAATTATACAATTTAAAATTCGTTTTTTTACTTTTTATACCTATAGAGATTTGCTATTAAAAAACCATTGAAATTCACTGAAAAAACCATAGGTTTCACACCAGTTATAGTTAGGAATTAGCATTTAAAAAACCTATTAAATTCACTGAAAAAACCATAGGTTTCACACCAGGTATAGTTAGCTGGAAATTTTACTCGCATAAAAGCATTGAAATTCCCACGTTATAGTTAGTAGGACTCACTATACCTTGCACGTGCAATGCACTGCACCTCGCGAATTTCTTTTTTTGTGTTTTTTTTGCCCTTCCGGGTCCTTCAGGGACCCCATGAGAAAGCTGTAGGGGGTCTGGGAGTCTCTTCCCTGCATCCTTTTCACGTTTTTAAAAGCTTTTATGAAAATCGGGTAAAACATCATTTATATGCGACGGTTGCACAACGTGCACACATGCGTGCGCACACGTTGCGTGCACGTAAAGTCCTGTGACATGAAAACAACACTTTTGATTGGTTTATAGTAGTTTCTTTTCCAGAATCTTGAAAAACCCCACCAACTTCCCTCACTATCTATTTTGGTTTCCTGAGAGAAGGATCTCTGCTTTGTTCCAGATTTTTTCATATCAAAATGGCAGAACAGCAGCCACAGCATTCTTCTGAGTTTGTGTGTGAGTAACTCTATAGATGAGTGTCCGTGTGTAATAAGATGTATAGGTGTATGAGTACATATGATGAGTGAGTATATGTATGAGTGCCCATATAGAACTGTTAGTGAATGACTGGATGTGTATGTAGATTTTGGAATTACTTAATAGGTTGTTCTAACTCGTATTGGTATCTCCATTTTTTTGAAAATTGTTGTTTCTATTTTTGAATGTGTGTATCAAGGGTTATATTACGCTGAGAGGAGGTCTGCCACTCTTTCACAAGGATGATGTAATCAGTGATGTAATCAGTGATGTCATTTGAGATGTCATCAGTGATGTCATCAGTGATGTCACTGACCAGCTCATGAATGATGTAATATGTGACATCATCAGCAGTGGATTGCGGGCGCGCGAGTTATAGTGAGTAAGACTAACTATAACGGGGGAATTTCAAAGGTTTTTTAAATGGTAATTCCTAACTATAACGTGGCTGAAACCTATGGTTTTTTCAGTGAATTTCAATAGTTTGGTAAATGATAATCTTTAAATGTATTAATTGTTATATTTTTTATACTGATTTACTACATTATTTTAAATTATTTATTTTTAGATATTTTATTTTTTAAATTATATTACATTTTTTTTAAATAAAATGACAAAAAAATGTTTTTCACCTCTCTGCAATGCAGCCCCCTGACGCGTTTGCAGAGGGGGATTTAATTCCCATTGCATACTGGGGGTCCCTGGGGGCCAACTAGCCCACCAGGAACCTCCAGTATTCCCCAGGGGGTTACATTGCAGAGAGGTATAATGAGGCCACACCCTTTTTTACACCTCTCTGCAGCGCAGCCCCCGGCGCATTTGCAGAGGGAGAACTAATTCCCCTTGCATACTAGGGGGCACTGGGGGCCAACTAGCCCACCTGGAACCTCCAGTATGCGCCAGGGGGCTGCATTGCAGAGAGGTGTAATGAGGCTATGCCCCTTTTTACACCTCTCTGCAACGCAGCCCCTGGCGCGTTTGCAGAAGGGAAACTAATTCCCCTTGCATACTGGGGGTCCCTGGGGGCCAACTAGCCCACCTGGAACCTCCAGTATGTGCCAGGGGGCTGCATTGCAGAGAGGTATAATGAGGCCACACCCTTTTTTGCACCTCTCTGCAACGCAGCCCCCGGGCACGTTTGCAGAGGGGGAACTAATTCCCCTTGCATAATGGGGGTCCCTGGGGGCCAACTTACCCACCTGGAAGCTCCAGTATGCGCCAGGGGGCTGCATTGCAGAGAGGTGTAATGAGGCTATGCCCCTTTTTACACCTCTCTGCAACGCAGCCCCCTGGCGCGTTTGCAGAGGGGGAACTAATTCCCCTTGCATTCTGGGGGTCCCTGGGGGCCAACTAGGCCACCAGGAGCCTCCAGTATGCGCCAGGGGGCTGCGTTGCTTTCCCCGGGGGGACAGCGGGCCCCGGGGCAGTTTGGGGGGATATTGAGGCCCCCCTCACTTCTTTTTCACTATGCCCCCGCGATTTCTTCCCCCCGGGGGGGTAATTTGAAAAAAACCAGACCGGGTTTATAAAAAAAAACAATTGGGGGCCTTGGGGGTCCTTGTGGGACCACCTGGGCAGGCCTAGGGGTCAGGGTGTTTCTACCCTGCCCCCTTTTTGTGTTCTACATGTTTGTTTTTCTGATTTCTTGTGCCTCGGTCTACCGAGCACAAGATGGCTGCCAACACTTCCTGGTTTGAAGTGTTGAAAGCCAATGAACATGCAGCTCGTGCTGATTGGCTGCCACTGTCTGTCAACACTCCGAAACAGAAATTGTTGGCAGCCATCTTGTGCCTCGGTATAGCTAGTTCAGCTAACTATAACTCGCGCGCCTGCAATGCACTGCTGATGACGTCACATACTACATCACTCAAGACATGGTCAGTGACATCACTCATGACATCACTGATGACATCTCAAATGACATCACTGATGACATCATCCAGTGAATGTGTGTCCTTCTGAAAAATACATATTTTTTATGTATGTATATCTAAAGGTCGATGGAAGAATAAATGGGAAAATAAGTGTCTAAATGGATGGTTTTTTTGTAAAATTGATTGTATAACTGACTTATTAAGTGTATCTTAGTGAATACATGTATTAACAAGTAATGTTTAAATATTTAAATATCTGTATCAGTGTCTCACTTTGTGTGTAAGTGGCTGCATGTGTTGGTGAGTAGCTACATGAGTGTATATATGGGTTATTAGTTTGTTTCTTGAGTATCAATATGAGTGTCTGTATAGTTCGGTGGGGGATATTACTTAGCGTATAGATGCATGAATGAGTGACTCACTGTTTGTATGTGTTTTGAAGACAGCATGTGTGCAGGACTGTAAGGGTGGATGAGTGTGTGTATGGGTGTGTTAGTGAGTGAATGACTGTCTCAATAGTATCTTTATGAGTAACTACATATGTTTTAAATTAGTATATGTGAGTATTGATGTATATAAGTGAGTATATGTGAGAGTGAGAGTTTGGAAGAGTTCCTGTATAAATAAGTATGTGTTTCTAATAAGTGAGTGTTTAGGAGAGTAAGTATGTGTACGTTTCTGTACAAATCAGTGTAGTGGTGTGTGTATAGCTATATATTCAAGCAAATGGATGTTTGAAAGTGTATTTGTATGTGTGTGAATAACTCTATGTATGAGTGTAGGTGTGTAACAGGATGTATAGATGTATGAGTACATATGATGAGTGAGTACAAGTATGAGTGACAACATAGAACTGTTGGTGAATGAGTGGATGTGTATGTAGATTTTGTAATTACTGAATAGGTTGTTCTAACTAGTATTGGTATCTCCATTGTTTTGAACATTTTAGTTTCTATTTTTGAATGTGTGTATCAAAGGTTATATTAGGGTAAGAGGAGGTGTGCCACTCTTTCACAACGATGATGTCATCAGTGATGTCATTTGAGATGTCATGAGTGATGTCACTGACCATGTCATGAGTGATGTAGTATGTGACGTCATCAGCAGTGCATTGCAGGCGCGCGAGTTATAGTTAGCTGAACTAACTATAACGGGGGTATTTCAAAGGTTTTGTATGAGTGAAATGTCCAGCTAACTATAACATGTGTGAAACCTATGGTTTTTTCAATGAATTTGCAAGGTTTTTTAAATGCTAATTCCTAACTATAACGTGTGTGAAACCTATGGTTTTTTCAGTGAATTTTAAAGGTTTTGTAAATGATAATTCTTAAATGCATTAATTATTATATTTCTTTCTTTTTATACTAATTTCCTACATTTTTATTATAAATATGTATACTTAGTTTATTTTGTAAATTATATTTCATATTCTTAATGTAAAATAATAACAAAACTAAACTCAAAAATATTTTTATTATTAATGACATTTTTTTTCAATATATTAAAATTAAATTCTATATAATTCCTGTTTCATTGTTTTTTTTCTCAGTATTTGTACCGTATGCGTACAGTGATCGCACCGTCCAAGGTACAGTAAATCCTCCTTGCAGAATTGTAATCATTCAGCCACTACCCAAGTACTCATGGTGAAAGGGTGCCCTAGGGCATGAACTGCTTCAAACACCTATAGACAAACTTGTCTTTTATACCTTCAATTCCCCAATCTGTATTCTAACACTTCCAGTAAACACTATCATACTTCTGTTTCAGTATTGTAGTGACCATACAGCACTATGTGTTTATCTATACACTGTTCTAAAAGAATCCATTTACTACATTAAAACACTAATCAGCAGATGCACAATAAGTGCTACATCCCCAGAGATATGCCAGTGATTGTGTACTGGGACATCAACTCCTTGTAGCGCAGGGCTTTATAATGTGATGCACCTTCCAGATGCGTCACATTGTAAATACCACATATCATGGCACATCTCTTACACCACCAGTGCATCACAAAAGTGACGCAACAGCTGTGTAAAAGAGACACAAGGGAGTTGTAAATCCACCCCTAACACATACAAATTCATCCAGGCAGTTTCACCAGCAGTGCAAATTGAAGCATAGACTTGTAATATATTTATGTGCATATGTTACATTCAAGTGCTTCTTAGGTACTACAGTATACTAAAGGTAAACAGCTTATAGATTTATGCTGTAGCACTTCCTTATAGTTCTGCACTTTCACATTCACCATACACTAGTAATGTATTCATTCATTCATTTATAAACTTCACATTCATTCTGAGAAACTTTTATACACTAACATAGAAATATAGTTCTTTCTTTGACCAGTGAAGGTAGTTCTAGAAACAACTGTTTTTTTTCTTCTGTTTTTAGTTTTCAATTTTTTTGTGTTTTCTCAAGTTTTTTTTTAAACCAAAAAATGGAACTGGAACACAAAAAAGTATCCAACATGAACAAAAGAATGAAGAAAAAAAAAACTAATGTCGAGGACAGCGATGCTCCTGCATCTTGCGTTTCTTCAGGTCAATAGACTGTTCCCCAGAACACAAAAGTTTATCGCAATAAATGCATACAATTTTAACATCAGCAAAATCAGGATCAATTTGTGGGTGTGGACTGCTTGCTGAAAATGCTGTTGCAGCAGTTGATGTGCTTGGTGCAGTAGCAGGTGGGTTGTCCTGCAAGCTCCGTCTTACAGCTCGAGCAAAGTTGTTCGGATGCAAGTTCTTCTCGTGTCGCACCATATTTGCTGTGCCAAAGGAGTATTTTTTGGGTGGCTCATCCCTTGAAAGAGTTGTTTGGCAAATTTTACAGGTTACTTTTGGAGAATTAACCTTTTTTTGCCCTTCTGGAAAAGTAAAAAACTTCCAAATTACAGCTTCTTTCCTCTTCTTTGGAGGTTCTTCAGGAATGAAATCTCCATCTGCAGAATGGTTGGAATATGAGTCCATTGCTGATAATATGGTGATCTTCCTTCTATTTTACAGGATTCTCAGAAGAAATGCTTCTTCTTTGAAAGTAAAAGTAGAATGAATAAAATGGGACAGAACTTTCAACAGTTGCAATAGGAACTATTATGAACCAATCAAATCTCTTCTTTTAAAGTCACATGTCTTTCCGTATGCTTACGCTGAGCTTACTGTGCTCTTATGATGCGAGTACGCATAACGTTCCACCGCGATTTGTATATTTGCTTTTAAAAGTAATATACGATTGTTCAAAGTTTAAAAAAACAATTTTCATAACTACTCTAGATAATGTATTTTATTAGTATGTTCATTAAATACATAAATATATGTTTTTAAACAATTAAAAACATTCGCGCCTTTCGCGTACGGGGTGTCATACATGACGTCACACGGAAACTTTGATGCGACGCGTAACGTCAAAGCGTATTCGTAGCGTATGCGGGGGTATGCGCTGAGAATGATTAGCAGTACAAACTATGGTGCAATCACTCTCTCACTGTCAAATCAGAGCACAGGGCGCTCTACGAGAATAGTTACAAGTGGTCACTCATTGGAGATTTGATTCTGGGCCTGCCTCTGCGCACAAGAAAACCCTGCCCCGTCTCTCTCTGTTGTTAATTATTGGTGCACACACTAACACTTGCACATGCGCGGTGCACGCCCGCCCACACTTTCCCAGATATCACCACATAGCTTTCTTGCTATTACTAAGCCTGGAAGCCAATACATTAGCCAAGAAGAGGTACCCCAGGGCCATCATTATTCTAGACCGCGAAAGCGCCACCAATGAAGGCCCTGGACTTAGTTTGGTCAGCCCCCGAGGTTCCCATATAAAGCGGATACTGACGTAAGCACGCTCTCTTTTGCCTGCGCTGCGGTGACAGACAGACTCTCATCGTCGTCGATTGTACTACGAACTGTTTGCTCGAGCGGAGGAGGACTCATGACACTCGACGTGGTGTCACTGCTGCTGCTGTCCAGCCAGGCCACCATAGCCAAAGTGGCGGCGTTGCCCACGCCCACCCACCCAGGCCCAGCCAAAGCCCCAGCCTTTGAAGACAAGACAAAAGACAACAGAAGCAAAGGTAGGAGAAGCCGTCATAACATCAGCCTCTGCTGTAAATTGTACCTGCATCATAGTATTTTTTTTTTACTGTGTCACGTGGCCCTCCAAGCTCAGTTTTGCTTTATTTTTGTGCTACACATACTTTGTACTTCATTGCATTTGCTCCCTCCTTATCCTCCCGTCACTTTTAATATTTATTACTGCCTCACGTGGCCTTCCCAGGCCTCTATTATTATTCATCATATATGATTGATCATAATATTTCCTTCTGCGCCACGGAGCCGTCCTAGGTCTTTTATAAATAAATTGTGCGTGCATGAATTTCTGTGTCGTATGTTTCAAGTGTCACGTGTTTTAGCCTGTATTCTTATAAATTGTGCGTTCATAATAGTATTATTTTTTGACTGCGTCATGTACCCTTCCCAGCTCTGTTTTGCTTTATTTTTGTGCTCCATGTGCTTTGTACTTCATTGTATTTGCTCCCTTCTAATCCTCCCGTCACTTTTAATATTTATTGCTACCACACGTGGCCTTCCCAGGCCTCTATTCTTATTGATCGTATATGGTTGATCGTAATATTACCTTCTGCTTCACGGGGCCCTATTAGGCCTTTTGTAAATAAATTGTGCGCCCATGAATTTCTGTGTCCTGTGCTTTAGCCTGTATTGTTACAATGTGTGCATTCATATTAGTATTATGTTTTTTGCTGTGTCACGTGGCCCTCCCAGCTCTATTTTCCTTTTTTTTCTCCCATTAATTTTAATATTTATTACTGCCTCACATGGCCTTCCCAGGCCTGTTTTCTTACATATTGTGCTTTCATAAATATATATGTTGCATTTTTGTGCTACGCCACGTGCTTTGTGTTTCAACATACGTACTCTCTCCTAATCATCATATTTGCTCCCTTTTAATCCTCCACTGACTTAACATTTCTTGCTTCCTCACGTGACCTATAGTTGTTTTTTTCTGTGCTCTAGTTGGCCTACGAAAGTCTTGCCTCCTCAGACTAGCATCGATTTAATTCATATTAATTGTTGGATTTATAACTTTGACACTACGGTGTTGTACTAGCCCTTTATTTGGCTTAGGTTACCTAAACATTTTTCCCTCTATCGTACATCTTTTTATGACATGCTTTCGCCAAAATACATGTTTTCGACACTTCACCATTTCATGATCAGTTTTTAAGTGCAATTGCTCCCTTTTTTGAAAGTGTAATGGTAATTGTTTGTCTATGATTAATATATTAGTCTTGATAGTTACGTATAGCAAGGCTGCTCATGTATATGCTACTACTGGGCCTACAGCAGTAATTGTGCCACCCACACAAGAAACTCTAAATATAAAAATCAAGCCTATCACTGCAGGGCCAGAGCGCCCTTTGTTAAACTGTCATGTTTTCAAACTGCATCCATTTGACAGGCCTTACCTCTGTGTTTGTGTAGACTGTACTCTATATCCCTCGCTTAAACTTTCTGCACACAACATATTTTTCAAACTACATTAATATAAGAAAGTTATTTTGGATTAACTTTTTGTGTTCGAGAAACATTTGTGTTAGGTTGTTAAACTAATTTCTTCTTTAAGAAATGTTACTTTTTCAAAATTAATTTGCAGGAAGCATAACCAGTGATAATTCACCAGCAACTGATCAATCTTCACAACGTGATCAATCTTCACAACATGATCAATCTTCACAACCTGTACCAGGTACACCACGTTCTGCTACATGTAAATTGTGTATACTATAGCTAATAGCGTATGATGTACATATTGGTTCCTCTTTAGAAGCTCATGTGCTTTCATATATTTTTACAAGTAATCGATGCCTTCCTCTCAAACATATGTCTCTCAACACCAAATATATGTATATTTTCATTCATATTACAGTTACTTATCTTTAAGTAATAATTTCCCATCAATGTGTGTACTGAAATTCTCTATTCTGAAACCTAAGATTCTTTTAACATTCAGATTCGACTTTTGCTCAACATATACATTTGTTATTATGTTTTCAGTTTGCACAATCCTACCCAACTCAGCAGCCAGTAGCCCGGACTTTTTACTAATGTAATATTTCTGAAGAATTATGGACTGAAAATTACAATGAACCTAATGGAGTCATAACGTTTGACTTTAAACAATAATATGACACAAGTTGTGTGTCTCCACATCTTGGGACATTCAAAGTCTATATATCCAGTGTATATTCCTATTGGTTGGAGGTGCTCAAAAGATGGTGTTTAGGTACCCACCCACCAGGGTAAGGATAATAATCAAGACCAAAGAAGGCCCAGAACACAAAATTATTACAGCTACACCAGAGCACACTCTATCATTATATCTGTAATACTAAACACAACCCAGGTCAGTCCAGAGAACAGAAATCACTGTGGGGCAGTCTCCCACCAGAAGTATACTGGTGGGAGTCTGCCCCACAGTGATCTCTGTTCTGTGGACTGACCTGGGTTGTGTTTAGGATTACAGATATAATGATAGAGTGTCCGCTGGTGTAGCTGTAATAAATACGTTTGACTTTAACATTTCAATGATAAATAAGGTCTCACACTCTAGTGTTTTCCTGAACATTGGATTCTTCTTTATTTTGTTTTTTCATACAAGATCTTTCATAGATAAAGACATATCATTACTTTTTAACAAAGTATAGTAAGATTTTGTCATTATAGTTGTGAATTTTCAATATTGTTTGTAGTAAAGCCATTTGAATATGTTTGCAACAGTTGTAACTGTCTCTAATCCTGGATCTAAAAACACCTAGACACATGCATAATTGCAAACTAAGTTTTTAATTGTTAGCATTGCTGTTATGATGTCCTAATGTACATCTTTTTTTTACATTTAGAGTCTGTTGAAAATAATTGTTGTCTGCAACCAAGATACTTCAACAACATACGTGCAAAAGTTAATGGTAAGTACCCTCAATGAGTGTAAATACAGAATATCATAATTAAGTGATATAAGTCCTTGGAGTCTTTAGAACCCATGAACTCTCCAGTTCACATTTGTCTAATACAGGGAGTATGTAACTCTCACTCAGATAACTGAGGCATTTGCAAGGGTCTTTTTAGAGTTACGTCCACCATGTTGGAAAGCTGCCTATGCATGCTTCCAAGTTATGGAGTCATTACCATGTTTCCACTAAGTGATGAGAGATAACTATGTTTACCGTGTAAATACATATAAAGTTTTCATCTCAAACAGCTATTGACCTTTAAACAATGCAATGTTAATAACAAGCTACTTTTCACTATCTTCCCAACAGGCCCAATGTTTCGAATGCAGCAGATGACTCCACCTTGACTTTCTAAAACCAAGTGTAAATCTTACTTATCTTTTACTGCTTAGATATGTAAAACATTTATCTTTTTAAGTAACATATGATCGCATGCAACATATTTAAGTAGACATTTGCACACTCCTACAATCTAGTGTTGTGTCTGAATTTTCTTAAAACTAATTTTGAGACAAACTTCTTTCAGCTGTCATGATTTGCACAATCCTTTTAGAGTTGGACCAGACTTCCTCTAACATTCCTACTTAATTTTCTTTTTGAAATTTAGCAATTATTTTGTTTAGGTGTTGAAATATAAATTGAATTCTTCATTGAAATCTTCCTCCTCTTTGAAGGTCAAGAAGCAATACCGCTCCTCTACACATGATTGTTCAATGGTAGTCTAAAAAGTAGTGGTAATTCCACTATCACTATGGTAGATATCTGACAATAGAATCTATGATATAGTTACACCACTATTCCATGGTCATAATCAAAAAGGTGTGTTTACACTCAACAAAAAGAACAATCATGCACTTTATATGCTGGACGGTATTGCTTCTAAACACCCTTTCACTGCTTTCTTCCATACCTTCAAAAAAGATTTCATGGATTTACATGCATAGTCTTTCAGGTCTGTATATCTCTAATGTAAAACAAGCATACTTGTTTTTCTTTTTTTTCTCACTGACATATGTAAACTCATCAGTCACTCCTATGGCAAGCTTTTACAATCCTGAATACTGAGTGCTACGTTTTGTGTGAGAGGGTGCCCATGCATAACCTTTAATCTTTAGCTGCATGGACACATGTAGTGTAACCTGTCAAACACTTTAAAATGCTACCCTCCCACTAGTCCTAAAGGCGGATGTAGAGTTCAACCGTTCATCATAAAATAGAATTGGATGTCACTAAGTACAAGGGTATTTCTGTATTATGTAAGCCCTAATGTGTCCCTTAAAGATTCCAGCGAAGTCCAGACACATACTAACTGAAACACACCAACCATTAGTAACCTGTAAAATTTGCCAAACAACTCTTTCAAGGTGTGATCAATCCAAAAAATACTCCTTTGGCACAGCACATATAGTGCAACACGTCAACAACTTGCACCCCAACAACTTTGCTTGAGCTGCAACACAGAGATTGCACAACAACACACTTGCTGCTGCACCAAGCACATCAACTGCTGCATCAGCATCTTCAGCATACAGTCCATACTCACATATTGATCTTGAATTTGGTAAACTTACATTTCTATGCATTTATTGCGATCAACTTTTGTGTTACGTGAAACAGTTTATCAACCTCATTAAAAACAAGAAACGAGAGCATCGCTGTTGTCCTCAACATTAGTCATTAGACATTTATCACGTTTTTTTATTGTAACAACTACCCCGGCCGAAGGCAGTAAGAAATTTGCACACTTGCTACCTTTCTTGCGTCCTTTCTATCACACAGTGTGTGTACTTTGTCCACTTGCATTGGTTGCTTAGATGTGCTACCCATTTCTCAGGTTCCCACGGCAGAATCCGACGCACAGTCTGTGTAATGGACTGGAAATCCAAACATCCACTTCCCTCACAAAGCAGTGGGTACTTTGTAGCCTTACTTATTTTTTACATTATTCATCTTCCACTCAATCAACACATCATGTACACATACACACACCTACTTGCTGCCTTTCTTGGCTATGGTTATCAACTATTCTTCTATTTAATATTCGTATTCAAAGTGCAGGCCCTTTATTGAGCCTTTTTGTTGTAGCTACTAACCTGTCCAAAGGCATTGGGAAATTTGCACACTTGCTGCGTTTCTTGACTGGGATTATCAATTATTCTTAAATTTCATATTCTGATTAAAAGTCAAGGCCCTTTATTGAGCCTTAGTGTTGTAGCTACTACCCCGGCCGAAGGCAGTTGGAAATTTGCACACTTGCTGCCTTTCTTGGCTGGGGTTATCAATTATCCTTCTTGTAATACAAAATCAAAGTGCAGGCCCATTTTTGAGCCTTCTTGGTAACTATTACTAGTGAATGGCAGTGGGTAATTTGCGCACTTCCTGCCATTCATGTATAAAAAAAAGCTTAACAAAAGTCTACCAATATTAAAAAAAGAGCCAGTATAGGCTATGGTTATCAAATCTTCTGTTTGTTATTCTAATTCAAAGTGCAGGCCCTTTATTGAGCCTTCTTGATAACTACTATCTGTGAATGGCAGTAGATAATTTGCACACTTGCAGCCTTTCTTATTAGTCATCTACCACTCAATCAACCCATCATCTACACGTACACATACCTACTTACTGCCTTTCTTGGCTATGGTTATCAACTATTCTTCTATTTCATATCTGTATTCAAAGTGCAGGCCCTGTATCAAGTCTTTTTGTTGTAGCTACTAACCTGTCTGAAGGCAGTGGGAAATTGACACACGTGCTGCCTTTCTTCGCAGGGATTATCAACTATTGTTGAATTTCATATTCTGATTCAAAGTCATGGCCCTTTATCGAGCCTTTTTGTTGTAGCTACTACCCCGGCCGAAGGCAGTGGCAAATTTTCACACTTGCTGCCTTTCTTGGCTAGAGTTATCAATTATTCTTCAAGTAATTGAAATTCAAAATGCAGGCCCTTTATTCAGCCTTCTTGGTAACTACTTCCCTTGAATGGCAGAGGGTACTTTCCACTCTTCCATCTTTTCTTGAGATGCACAGTCTGTGTAATGAGCAGCGTATCCAAAGCTCTGCTTCCCAGATAAGGCAGTGGTTACTCTGCGCGGCTGCACCCTTTCTAAATTTTTACCTTATTAATCTTCCATTAAATGAACACATCATCCAGACACTTACTTGCTGCCTTTTTCGGCTGGGTTTATCAATTACTCTTCAATTTCATATTCTGATTCGAAGTCAAGGCTCCTTATCAAGCCTTTTTCATGTACATGGTACCCCGGTAGAAGTCAGTGGGAAATTTGCACACTTGTTGCCTTTCTTTGCAGGAGTTATCAACTATTGTTCAATTTCATTTTCCTATTCAAAGTGCAGGCCGTTTATCAAACCTTGTTGTTGTATCAACTACCCCGACCGAAGGCAGTGGGAAATTTGCGCATTTGCAGCCTTTCTTCGCAGAGGTTATGAACTATTGTTCAATTTCATATTCCTATTAAAAGTGCAAGCCCTTTATCAAGCATTTTTGTTGTAGCTACTACCCCGGCCGAAGGCAGTGGGAAATTTGCACACTTGCTACCTCTCTTGGTTTGGGTTATCAATTATTGTTTAATTTAATTTAATTTAATTTAATTGTGGGTTTATATAGCGCTAGAATCAACTCCTGGGGAACCCGTCCTGGCTCACCCTGAGAGATGGTCCCTAATGGGTATCTCTAAGGTGCGACCAAGCATCCCCGGCGGTCTGGGGGGCCGTTGTGAAGATGAGGCAAGCTAATGCCCAGAGTTGCCGAGTGTGGTCCCTGACTAGATTAGGCACCGAGGCGAGAATTATCGAGCCCGCTGACCCTGGTCCACGACCCTGCCGCGTCGGGAATCGAACCCTGGTCCCGGGCCGTCCTCTGCTTACGGGTCTGCCGCCTCTAACCAGTGAGCCACACCACTCCACCAATTTGATATTCTTATTCAAAGTCATGACCTTTTATCAAGCCTTTTTGTTGTAGCTACTACCCCAGCCGAAGGTTAATACTTCAAAAGTAATCTTTAAAATTTGCCAAACAACTCTTTCAATGGGTGATCCATCCATTAAATACTTCTTTAGCACAGCAAATATAGTGCGAAACGTAAAGAACTCGTACCTCAACAACTTTGCTTGAGCTGCAACACAAAGATTGAAGGGCAACCCACTTCCTGCTGCAACAAGCACATCAACTGCTGCAACAGCATCTTCGCGATACAAAAGGGGATGATGGACGGAGCGTTTGAGCAAATCAAACACTCACCCCCAGTCAACTGATCTGGGTTTAATCCATCACCATTCTTTAGCCCACTCAGCCACCCCATTTCAGACATGGCTATATGCAAATCAGTCTGACCCTGTGTCTCATGGGAACAGTCCAGCCCGAACTGCCAGGCCATGTCTTCCATGGACCGGAAACAAGCATCCTGGGACCGGTTTCGGATTCATAATCCTCATCAGCCAGGCTATCTTGAATCCAGTGGCCAAGTGAGCAAGGGACTCACGTCTGAGCATACCCTGCCACACTTAGGGCGAACGAAGCGATACAAAAGGGGATGATGGACGGCGCGTTTGAGCAAATCAAACACTCACCCCCAGTCAACTGATCTGGGTTTAATCCTTCACCATTCTTTAGCCCACTCAGCCACTCCATTTCAGACATGGCTATATGCAAATCAGTCTGACCCTGTGCCTCATGGGAACAGTCCAGCCCGAACTGCCAGGCCATGTCTTCCATGGACCGGAAACAAGCATCCTGGGACCGGTTTCGGATTCATAATCCTCATCAGCCAGGCTATCTTGAATCCAGTGGCCAAGTGAGCAAGGGACTCACGTCTGAGCATACCCTGCCACACTTAGGGCGAACAAAGCGATACAAAAGGGGATGATGGACGCAGCGTTTGAGCAAATCAAACCCTCACCCCCAGTCAACTGATCTGGGTTTAATCCATCACCATTCTTTAGCCCACTCAGCCACCCCATTTCAGACATGGCTATATGCAAATCAGTCTGACCCTGTGCCTCATGGGAACAGTCCAGCCCGAACGGCCAGGCCATGTCTTCCAAGGACCGGAAACAAGCATCCTGGGACCGGTTTCGGATTCATAATCCTCATCAGCCAGGCTATCTTGAATCCAGTGGCCAAGTGAGCAAGGGACTCACGTCTGAGCATACCCTGCCACACTTAGGGCGAACAAAGCGATACAAAAGGGGATGATGGACGGAGCGTTTGAGCAAATCAAACACCCACCCACAGTCAACTGATCTGGGTTTAATCCATCACCATTCTTTAGCACACTCAGCCACCCCATTTCAGACATGGCTATATGCAAATCAGTCTGACCCTGTGCCTCATGGGAACAGTCCAGCCCGAACTGCCAGGCCATGTCTTCCATGGACCGGAAAAAAGCATCCTGGGACCGGTTTCGGATTCATAATACTCATCAGCCAGGCTATCTTGAATCCAGTGGCCAAGTGAGCAAGGGACTCACGTCTGAGCATACCCTGCCACACTTAGGGCGAACAAAGCGATACAAAAGGGGATGATGGACAGAGCGTTTGAGCAACAGCATCTTCAGCAAGCAGTCCATACTCACATATAAATCTTGATTTTGGTAAACTTAAGTTTCTATGCATTTATTGCGATGAACTTTTCTGTTACGTGAAACAGTCTATCAACCTCATCAAAAACAAACAGGAGCATCGCTGTCCTCAACATTAGTCATTAGATATTTATCAAGCTTTTTTGTTGTAAGAACTACCCCATCCGAAGGCAGTGGGAAATTTGCACACTTGCTGCCTTTCTTGGCTTGAGATGTCAATTATTGTTCAATTTGATATTCTGATTTAAAGTCAAGGCCCTTTATCAAGCCTTTTTCATTTAGATACTACCCCAGCAGAAGGCAATGGGAAATTTGCACACTTAGAGCCTTTCTTGACTGGGATTATCAATTATTGTTCAATTTCATATTCTGATTCAAAGTCATGGCCCTTTATCGAGCCTTTTTGTTGTAACAACTACTCCGTCCGAAGGCAGTAAGAAATTTGCACACTTGCTGCCTTTCTTGGCTGGGGTTATCAATTGTTCTTGAATTTCATATTCTGATTAAAAGTCAAGGCTCTTTATCGAGCCTTTTTGTTTTAGCTAATACCCCGGCCGAAGGCAGTAGCACATTTTCACACTTGCTGCTTTTCTTGGCTGGGGTTATCAATTATTCTTCAAGTAATTCAAAGTTCAGACCCTTTATTGAACCTTCTTGGTAACTATTACCCGTGAATGGCAGTGGGTAATTTGCACACTTGCGGCCTGTCCACCGCACAGTGTGTGTACTTTGTGCACTTGCTTAACTCCTTAGATGAGATACCCGTTTCTCAGGCTCCCACTGGGGAATCCGACTCAGTCTGTAATGGACTGGAAAACCAAACACCCATTTCCTTTACAAGGTAGTGGGTTGTTTCCGCATCTGCTACCTTTCTTCCTTTTCACCTTATTCTGCATCCACTACCTCAAACACACCTACCTGCTAACTTTCATTCAGCCTTTGCCAAGTATTATTCTAATTCATAGTAAAGTCCCTGAAATGGACCCGGTGTTGTAATTTTTCATCCCTACCGCCCACAGTAGTAACTTAATGCACTTACATTGCTTCCTTCAATGTGGTAGCCATTTCTTAGACTCCCACTGTGAAATTCGACGCCCTATCCGTATAATGAGGTGGAAATCCAAAGATCCACTTCCCTGACAAGGCAGTGGATAGTTTGCGCATCCGCAGCCTTTCTAATTTTTCACCTTTTTATCTTCCACTCAATCAACATATCATCTACACATAACACACACCAACTTGCTACCTTTTTTGGCTGGGGTAATCAACTATTCTTGAATTTCATATTCTGATTCAAACTCGTGGCCCTTTTTTGAGGCATTTTGTTGTAGCTACTACCCAGGCCGAAGACAGTGCGAAATTTGGACACTTACTGCCTTTCTTGGCTGGGGTTATCAATTATTCTTCTTGTAATTTATATATATATAATGAACAGGAATACCAAACACCCACTTCCCTTAAAAGGCAGTGGGTAGTTTTCCGCGTCTGCAGCCTTTCTTATTTTTCCCCTTTTGTATCTTCCACTCAACCAACACATCATCTACACATACACCCACCTAGTTGCTGCTTTTTTTGCCTTGGGTTATCATTTATTCTTCAATGTCATAACCTGATTCAAAGTCAAGGCCCTTTAACAAGCCTTTTTGTTGTAGCTACTACCCCGGCCGAAGGCAGTGGAAAATTTGCACACTTGCTGCCTTTCTTGGCTGGGGTTACCAATTCTGCGCTCAGTAGAGTTAACAACTAGATCCCAACAGCACCAGCACTACAGAAAACATTCAATACAATCTTGATTTATTTAAAACAGAGACAATTTCACAATGTCCTCAGATTTTCTTAAAGTTTGAACAGTAGGAAATACAGCCTTCCTTTTTTTAATTTAGAGATATTTCTACTGTATGTCTTCAGATTTTGTTTAAATAAGTGACAAAAGCATTCCTCCATGTCTGTGTCAACTACTGCCTTCGATCCACACTACGGACAGCAGGGTTCACAACTTGAATTCAGCTTTCCATCTACACTAGGCACAGCATTCAAATTAGCCTTCATTTATGTAAGGCAGACACAATTTTATTAATAGATGGCACAAGAAATATTTCTCAATGTCTGTACTAAGTACTACCTTCAAATGTACACTACGAACAACAGTTTACCTCTTCATACCACGAGCACATCAGTACTGCAGAAAACATTGAATCCAGCCTTCCTTTATTTAGGGTAGAGACTAATGGATTCTATATCTTCCGATTTTGTAAAAGAATGTGACAAATAGTATTCATCTATAACTGTGCTCACTAAACCCTTCAATCTACACTGCGGAAAGCAGGTTTCACAACTTGAATTTACCTTTCCATCTACACTAAGGACAACATTGAATCCAGCCTTGCTTTATTTAAGACAGACAAGTGTACTGTGTCCTCAGATTCGGTTAACTGTGACAAAATAGCATTCATCGATCTTTGTGTCAACAACTGCCTTCAATCTACACTGCGGATAGCTGCGTTCACAACTTGAATTCAGCTTTCCTTCTACATTAAAGACAGCATTGTATTCAGCCTTGCTTTCGTTAAGGCAGAGACAATTATACTGTGTACTCAGATTCTGTTAACCGTGACAAAATAGCATTCATCAATCTTTGTGTCAACAACTGCCTTCAATCTACACTGCGGACAGAAGGGTTCACAACTTGAATTCAGCTTTGGAACTAAATTTGTCTACAATATCTGTGCTGACAACTGCCTTCAATATATTCTGCGGTCAGTAAAAATCAAAACTTGATAGCAAGAGCTCCACTACTACAGAAAACATTAAATTCAGCCTTGCTTTATTTAAGGTAGAGACTAATGGATTTTATATCTTCCGATTTTGTAAAAGAATGTCACAAATAGCATTCATCTATAAATGTAATCACTAGAGCTTTCAATCTACACTGCGGACAGCAGGGTTCACAACTTGAATTCACCTTTCCATCTACACTAAGGACAACATTGAATCCAGCCTTGCTTTATTTAAGACAGACAATTGTACTGTGTCCTCAGATTCTGTTAACTGTGACAAAATAGCATTCATCGATCTTTGTGTCAACAACTGCCTTCAATCTACAATGCGGACAGCTGCGTTCACAACTTGAATTCATCTTTCCTTCTACATTAAGGACAGCATTGTATTCAGCCTTGCTTTCCTTAAGGCAGAGACAATTATGCTGTGTCCTCAGATTTTGTTAACTGTGACAAAATAGCATTCATCGATCTTTGTGTCAACAACTGCCTTCAATCTACACTGCGGACAGCTGGGTTCACAACTTGAATTCAGATTTCCTTCTACATTAAGGACAGCATTGTATTCAGCCTTGCTTTCCTTAAGGCATAGACAATCATACTGTGTCCTCACATTCTGTTAACTGTACAAAATAGCATTCATCGATGTTTGTGTCAATTAGTACCTTCGATGTACATTACGGACAGGAGGGTTCACAACTTCAATTCAGTTTTGCATGTGCATTTCTCTTCATTATGTGTGCTGAGAAGTGCCTTCAATCAATTCTGCGCTCAGTAGAGTTCACAACTAGATCCCAACAGCACCAGCACTATAGAAAACATTCAATACAATCTTGATTTATTTAAAACAGAGACAATTTCACAATGTCCTCAGATTTTCTTAAAGTTTGAACAGTAGGAAATACAGCCTTCCTTTTTTTAATTTAGAGATATGTCTACTGTATGTCTTCAGATTTTGTTTAAATTAGTGACAAAAAGCATTCCTCCATGTCTGTGTCAACTACTGCCTTCGATCCACACTACGGACAGCAGGGTTCACAACTTGAATTCAGCTTTCCATCTACACTAGGCACAGCATTCAAATTAGCCTTCATTTATGTAAGGTAGACACAATTTTATTAATAGATGGCACAAGAAACATTTCTCAATGTCTGTACTAAGTACTACCTTCAAATGTACACTACGAACAACAGTTTACCTCTTCATACCACGAGCACATCAGTACTGCAGAAAACATTGAATCTAGCCTTCCTTTATTTAGGGTAGAGACTAATGGATTCGATATCTTCCGATTTTGTAAAAGAATGTGACAAATAGTATTCATCTATAACTGTGCTCACTAAACCCTTCAATCTACACTGCGGAAAGCAGGTTTCACAACTTGAATTTACCTTTCCATCTACACTAAGGACAACATTGAATCCAGCCTTGCTTTATTTAAGACAGACAAGTGTACTGTGTCCTCAGATTCGGTTAACTGTGACAAAATAGCATTCATCGATCTTTGTGTCAACAACTGCCTTCAATCTACACTGCGGACAGCAGGGTTCACAACTTGAATTCAGCTTTGGAACTAAAATCTGTGCTGACAACTGCCTTCAATCTATTCTGCGGTTAGTAGAGTTCAAAACTTGATAGCTGGAGCTCCACTACAACAGAAAATATTCAATCCAGCCTTGCTTTATTTAAGGTAGAGACTAATGGATTCTATCTCTTCCGATTTTGTAAAAGAATGTCACAAATAGCATTCATCTATAACTGTGCTCACTAGATCCTAAAATCTACACTGCGGACAGCAGGGTTCACAACTTCAATTCAGCTTTCCTTCTACATTAAGGACAGCATTACATTCAACCTTGCTTTCCTTAACGCAGATACAATTCTACTCTGTCCTCAGATTCTGTTAACTGTACAAAATACCATTCGTCAATGTTTCTGTCAATTAGTACCTTCGATCTACATTACGGACAGCAGGGTTCACAACTTCAATTCAGTTTTCCATGTTATTTTCTCTTCACTATGTGTGCTGAGAAGTGCCTTCAATAAATTCTGCTCTCAGTAGATTTCACAACTAGATACCAAGAGCGCCAGCACTACAGAAAACATTCAATTCAGCCTTGCTTTATTTAAGGTAGAAACTAATGGATTTTATGTCTCCCGAATTTGTAAAAGAATGTCACAAATAGCATTCATCTATAACTGTGCTCACTAGAGCCTTCAATCTACACTGCGGACAGCTGCGTTCACAACTTGAATTCAGCTTTCCTTCTACATTAAGGAAAGTATTGTATTCAGCCTTGCTTTCCTTAAGGCAGAGACAATTATACTGTGTCCTCAGATTCTGTTAACTTTGACAAAATAGCATTCATCGATCTTTGTGTCAACAACTGCCTTCAATCTACACTGCGGATAGCTGTGTTCACAACTTGAATTCAGCTTTCCTTCTACATTAAAGACAGCATTGTATTCAGCCTTGCTTTCGTTAAGGCAGAGACAATTATACTGTGTACTCAGATTCTGTTAACCGTGACAAAATAGCATTCATCAATCTTTGTGTCAACAACTGCCTTCAATCTACACTGCGGACAGAAGGGTTCACAACTTGAATTCAGCTTTGGAACTAAATTTGTCTACAATATCTGTGCTGACAACTGCCTTCAATATATTCTGCGGTCAGTAAAAATCAAAACTTGATAGCAAGAGCTCCACTACTACAGAAAACATTGAATTCAGCCTTGCTTTATTTAAGGTAGAGACTAATGGATTTTATATCTTCCGATTTTGTAAAAGAATGTCACAAATAGCATTCATCTATAAATGTAATCACTAGAGCTTTCAATCTACACTGCGGACAGCAGGGTTCACAACTTGAATTCACCTTTCCATCTACACTAAGGACAACATTGAATCCAGCCTTGCTTTATTTAAGACAGACAATTTTACTGTGTCCTCAGATTCTGTTAACTGTGACAAAATAGCATTCATCGATCTTTGTGTCAACAACTGCCTTCAATCTACAATGCGGACAGCTGCGTTCACAACTTGAATTCATCTTTCCTTCTACATTAAGGACAGCATTGTATTCAGCCTTGCTTTCCTTAAGGCAGAGACAATTATGCTGTGTCCTCAGATTTTGTTAACTGTGACAAAATAGCATTCATCGATCTTTGTGTCAACAACTGCCTTCAATCTACACTGCGGACAGCTGGGTTCACAACTTAAATTCATATTTCCTTCTACATTAAGGACAGCATTGTATTCAGCCTTGCTTTCCTTAAGGCATAGACAATCATACTGTGTCCTCACATTCTGTTAACTGTACAAAATAGCATTCATCGATGTTTGTGTCAATTAGTACCTTCGATGTACATTACGGACAGGAGGGTTCACAACTTCAATTCAGTTTTGCATGTACATTTCTCTTCATTATGTGTGCTGAGAAGTGCCTTCAATCAATTCTGCGCTCAGTAGAGTTCACAACTAGATCCCAACAGCACCAGCACTACAGAAAACATTCAATACAATCTTGATTTATTTAAAACAGAGACAATTTCACAATGTCCTCAGATTTTCTTAAAGTTTGAACAGTAGGAAATACAGCCTTCCTTTTTTTAATTTAGAGATATTTCTACTGTATGTCTTTAGATTTTGTTTAAATAAGTGACAAAAAGCATTCCTCCATGTCTGTGTCAACTACTGCCTTCGATCCACACTACGGACAGCAGGGTTCACAACTTGAATTCAGCTTTCCATCTACACTAGGCACAGCATTCAAATTAGCCTTCATTTATGTAAGGTAGACACAATTTTATTAATAGATGGCACAAGAAACATTTCTCAATGTCTGTACTAAGTACTACCTTCAAATGTACACTACGAACAACAGTTTACCTCTTCATACCACGAGCACATCAGTACTGCAGAAAACATTGAATCCAGCCTTCCTTTATTTAGGGTAGAGACTAATGGATTCTATATCTTCCGATTTTGTAAAAGAATGTGACAAATAGTATTCATCTATAACTGTGCTCACTAAACCCTTCAATCTACACTGCGGAAAGCAGGTTTCACAACTTGAATTTACCTTTCCATCTACACTAAGGACAACATTGAATCCAGCCTTGCTTTATTTAAGACAGACAAGTGTACTGTGTCCTCAGATTCGGTTAACTGTGACAAAATAGCATTCATCGATCTTTGTGTCAACAACTGCCTTCAATCTACACTGCGGACAGCAGGGTTCACAACTTGAATTCAGCTTTGGAACTAAAATCTGTGCTGACAACTGCCTTCAATCTATTCTGCGGTTAGTAGAGTTCAAAACTTGATAGCAGGAGCTCCACTACAACAGAAAACATTCAATCCAGCCTTGCTTTATTTAAGGTAGAGACTAATGGATTCTATCTCTTCCGATTTTGTAAAAGAATGTCACAAATAGCATTCATATATAACTGTGCTCACTAGATCCTAAAATCTACACTGCGGACAGCAGGGTTCACAACTTCAATTCAGCTTTCCTTCTACATTAAGGGCAGCATTACATTCAACCTTGCTTTCCTTAACGCAGATACAATTCTACTCTGTCCTCAGATTCTGTTAACTGTACAAAATACCATTCATCAATGTTTCTGTCAATTAGTACCTTCGATCTACATTACGGACAGCAGGGTTCACAACTTCAATTCAGTTTTCCATGTTATTTTCTCTTCACTATGTGTGCTGAGAAGTGCCTTCAATAAATTCTGCTCTCAGTAGATTTCACAACTAGATACCAAGAGCGCCAGCACTACAGAAAACATTCAATTCAGCCTTGCTTTATTTAAGGTAGAAACAAATGGATTTTATGTCTCCCGAATTTGTAAAAGAATGTCACAAATAGCATTCATCTATAACTGTGCTCACTAGAGCCTTCAATCTACACTGCGGACAGCTGCGTTCACAACTTGAATTCAGCTTTCCTTCTACATTAAGGAAAGTATTGTATTCAGCCTTGCTTTCCTTAAGGCAGAGACAATTATACTGTGTCCTCAGATTCTGTTAACTGTGACAAAATAGCATTCATCGATCTTTGTGTCAACAACTGCCTTCAATCTACACTGCGGATAGCTGCGTTCACAACTTGAATTCAGCTTTCCTTCTACATTAAAGACAGCATTGTATTCAGCCTTGCTTTCGTTAAGGCAGAGACAATAATACTGTGTACTCAGATTCTGTTAACCGTGACAAAATAGCATTCATCAATCTTTGTGTCAACAACTGCCTTCAATCTACACTGCGGACAGAAGGGTTCACAACTTGAATTCAGCTTTGGAACTAAATGTGTCTACAATATCTGTGCTGACAACTGCCTTCAATTTATTCTGCGGTCAGTAAAAATCAAAACTTGATAGCAAGAACTCCACTACTACAGAAAACATTCAATTCAGCCTTGCTTTATTTAAGGTAGAGACTAATGGATTTTATATCTTCCGATTTTGTAAAAGAATGTCACAAATAGCATTCATCTATAAATGTAATCACTAGAGCTTTCAATCTACACTGCGGACAGCAGGGTTCACAACTTGAATTCACCTTTCCATCTACACTAAGGACAACATTGAATCCAGCCTTGCTTTATTTAAGACAGACAATTGTACTGTGTCCTCAGATTCTGTTAACTGTGACAAAATAGTATTCATCGATCTTTGTGTCAACAACTGCCTTCAATCTACAATGCGGACAGCTGCGTTCACAACTTGAATTCATCTTTCCTTCTACATTAAGGACAGCATTGTATTCAGCCTTGCTTTCCTTAAGGCAGAGACAATTATGCTGTGTCCTCAGATTTTGTTAACTGTGACAAAACAGCATTCATCGATCTTTGTGTCAACAACTGCCTTCAATCTACACTGCGGACAGCTGGGTTCACAACTTGAATTCAGATTTCCTTCTACATTAAGGACAGCATTGTATTCAGCCTTGCTTTCCTTAAGGCATAGACAATCATACTGTGTCCTCACATTCTGTTAACTGTACAAAATAGCATTCATCGATGTTTGTGTCAATTAGTACCTTCGATGTACATTACGGACAGGAGGGTTCACAACTTCAATTCAGTTTTGCATGTACATTTCTCTTCATTATGTGTGCTGAGAAGTGCCTTCAATCAATTCTGCGCTCAGTAGAGTTCACAACTAGATTCCAAGACCGCCAGCACTACAGAAAACATTCAATACAATCTTGATTTACTTAAAACAGAGACAATTGCACAATGTCCTCAGATTTTCTTAAACTTTGAACACTAGGAAATTCAGTCTTCATTTATTTATTGCAGACACAATTCTACTATATGTGGTCACATTTTGTTTAAATAAGTGACCAAAACCATTTGTCTATATCTGTTAACAACTGCCTTCAATCTAAACTGCACAGGAAACGTACAAGCTCAACGCCAACGATACTACTTACTCAGTGCACCATAAATCATCACAAAGAAGAGTGAACAGTTCTATGTCACAGTGAGACATACTGTCTTTTTAAATTGAATTGATGCAGAATTCAATCAACAAAAAACATTACTTCAATTACTGAACATCCCCCCGACCACACATCATCACAGGGTACATTCCAGCTCAGCGCCAAAGGTATTACTAACTCAGTGCAACACAAATCATCACCACTTGACCATATTGAATGAAATGACTTATTTAGAAAAAATATCATACTTTTTGAAGATATACTTCAACATCTGTGAATGGACAAACAATATTTATTAGAACACTTGATTTTAAAGACTTTGCTACCAATGCGTCCTGCTTGGACCACGCATCATCACACACTCCACAGCACTTTGTTGCTTTAGATGCACACTTGCTGCCTTTCTTGGCTGGGATTATCAATTATTCCTCAATTTCATATTCTGATTGAACGTCAAGGCCCTTTATCGAACCTTTTTGTCATAGCTACTACCCCAGCCGAAGGTTAATACTCCAAAAGTAATCTGTAAAATTTGCCAAACAACTCTTTCAAAGGGTGATCATACAAAAAATATTTCTTTAGCACAGCAAATATAGTGCGACACATGAAGAACTTGCACCCCAACAACTTTGCTTGAGCTGCAACACAAAGATTGAAGGGCAACCCACCTGCTGCTCCACCAAGCACATCAACTGCTGCAACAGCATCTTCGGCAACCAGTCCATACTCGCATATTAATCTTGATTGTGATCAACTTAAATTTCTATGCATTTATTGCGATGAACTTTTGTGTTATGTGAAATAGTCTATCAACCTCATCAAAAATAATAAACCGGCGCATCGCTGTCCTCAACATCAGTCACTACACATTTATCAAGCTTTTTTGTTGTAAGAACTACCCCGTCCAAAGGCAGTGGGAAATTTGCACACTTTCTGCCTTTCTTGGCTGGAGTTATCAATTATTGTTCAATTTGATATTCTGATTCAAATTCAAGGCCCTTTATTAAGCCTTTTTCATATACATACTACCCCGGCAGAGGGCAGTGCAAAAATTGCGCATTTACTGCCTTTCTTCGCAGAGGTTATGAACTATTGTTCAATTTGATATTCTGATTCAAAGTCAAGGCCCTTTATCTAGCCTTTTTGTTGTATCTTCTTCCCCAGCTAAAGTTAGTGATTAATTTGCACACTTGCAGCCTTTCTTATTTTTGACATAATTCATCTTCCACTCAATCAACACATCATCTACACGTACACACACCTACTTGCTACCTTTCTTGGCTATGGTTATCAACTATTCTTCTATTTCATATCCGTATTCAAAGTACAGGCCCTTTATCAAGCCTTTTTTATTGTAACAACTACCACAGCCAAAGGCAGTACACTTGTTGCCTCTCTTGGCTAGGGTTATCAATTATTCTTGTATTTTATAATACTGTTGTGACACATTTAATTAGGAAAGTGAAGATTTTTTTTAAAAAAATACGCATTTTATAAGAAAAAGAAAGCTATAGAAAATCTACTTCAGACGGCTTTCGAATTAAATTTGTTTTATTTATTAAAGTGATCAATACAATTCGATCACTAGATAAACCAATCCCTTTAATGAAGGGCAAAAGTAAGTGGAAAAGAGTAACTAACAGAAGTAATTTTTCTGAGGTTTTTTTGGGTGAATGGAACCATAGTTCAAGTTCTGAGCCTTTTTTGAGAGTTATCTTCAGAGTAATAATTTGTTACATGAAGTTGACACTAGTGGTCGTGCCTATGAGGTTAGAAATGGTTGTGCTATTGTGCAAGAGAAAATTGTTCCTAGAAATGCAAAGAGGTGTTAGCTGAGGAAGTTTTAGGGAGACGTCCTAAAACTTCAGTGAACACTTGCAATTGTAGTAGTATTTATACTGTAAGTCAAGAATCTATTAATTTTTGTCTGCAATTTCTTACATAACTATATTAAGAAAAGTGTTAAACAAAAGATTAAGCTGTTGCAAGGACTAGACTCTTGTAGAGTGAGAGAAAATACTGGTTTGCAAGGTCGTTCTCTGGCTTGTCTTTCTAAAAATGTATGGCGAAATGTTTTTCACCAATTTAGAATGTTACCGGTTCACCATACTCAAATGAGGAAATCAGTCAGAACATTGTATTACGCAAAAATTCCAGCACTAATTGTTAAAAAAAGTTGAACAGTACTCTTTTCGTGCAGCTGTATCAGATGTAACGAATGTCTCTGATGAAATTCAGCTTAGTTACTTTGGTCCCCAGGAAGACAGTGCAGAAACTGAGATATTAATAGAGGAAAATATGGATGAGAATGTACAATGTTGTACTGTAGAAAATTTTGAGCAAGATATTACAAAGTTTAAGGTGATTTCACTTGAAACGCCAAATTATTCTTCTATTTGTTTTCAACAAACTCATTATAATAATCAAACAGGGATGTTCATCTGTATTTAAAAAGTAAAAAGGAAAATAATAATGAATGGAAGCATTTTTCAACTTATTTGTTGGTAGAGAATTCTTTTGATTTGGGTTCTGATCAGCGTATTTGTAAATATTGCTATAACAAATTAGATGAGAACAAAATGCCTGCTAGAGCTGTGCATAATAATTTTGAGTTGGTAAATATTCCTTCTGAAATTATGGATTTAAATACCTATGAGTCTATTCTTATTCAATGTGTGCATCCATTTCAGGCTATTGTTGGTATGGAGCCTAAGACAGGAAAATTGCCTCCTTCAGAATTACAGAGAGGATTAAAGTACAGCAGAAAGATGTTTTGGAATCTCACCTAATTAATCTCATGGCATGTCAACGTGGTATTAATGAGTACTGGTACCGTCGTCATGGAGAACTTAAATGTATGCTAAGGAACTTAGGAACTCCCACATGGTTCCTTACTCTACGCTGTGCTGAAAATGCTTGGTATGATGTACTTCAATTTCTTTGAGAAGCAAATCCAAATATACTAAATATTAAATACAAGATACCTAGAGAATTATGCTCTTTGGATCCAGTTAATGTATGCAGGTATTTCAACCATAGAATTGAACCTATGAAGTCTTTTATCACAAATAAAAAAAATCCTCCTCTTGGAGAGGTTTTGGATTTTTTGGGGAGAAAGGAGTATCAAGCGAAAGGTGCTCCTCACATACATATGCTAATATAGATCAAATATGCTCCCAAATTTGGGACTGAGTCAGATGATACTGTACTGTCTTTCATTGAGGAATATGCTACATGTGATATACCTAAAAGTACACAAGATAAGGACTTAACACAACAAGTCTTACGATTCCAAAGCCATCGTTGTGGCAAATACTGTAGTCGAAAATACAAATCTAAGGACAAGTTCTACACCAAATGTCGTTTTGGCTTTCCACGTCCTGTAATATCGAAAGGAAGAGTGAACAGTTTTATGTCATCTTTGCGACATACCATCACAAGAAAGTCTCCAAAAAAATGCCTACAACTTAAAATGAAATGAAGAGTCAAAATACATAAATGACTACAACCCAGTCATTTTATCCATGTGGAATGCTAACATGGACATTCAATATGTTGCAGACAATTCCATTGCTGTTGCTAGATATGCATGGGCGAAATCTGCAAAATCGCGGTCCGTGAAATCGTGCGAAAGCGAGTTCGCGATCCGAATAATTCGCGAATTCGTGTGAAATTGCGTGTTCGCGGGGCTTTTTGCGTGTTCGCGAGCCGCTTGCTCGGCGAAGTTACCCATGCGGTCGTGTATGGGCACAGCACCCTCTGGTTCATCACTGCCACCCTCTGGTTCATCACTGCCACCCTCTGGTTCATCACAGCACCCTCTGGTTCACCACTGCCTCCCTCTGCTTCACCACTGCCACCCTCTGGTTCACGACTGCCATCCTCTGGTTCACCACTGCTACCCTCTGGTTCATCACTGCCACCCTCTGGTTCACCACTGCCACCCTCTGGTTCACCACTGCCACCCTCTCGTTCATCACAGCACCCTGTGGTTCACCACTGACACCCTCTGGTTCACACTGACACCCTCTGGTTCACCACTGACACCCTCTGGTTCACCCCTGCCACCCTCTGGTTCACCACTGCCACCATCTGGTTCATCACAGCACCATCTGGTTCACCCCTGCTGCCACCCTCTTGTTCAGCACTCACCACTGCCACCCTCTGGTTCACCACTGTCACCCTGTGGTTCACCACTGCTACCCTCTGGTTCATCACTGCCACCCTCTGGTTCACCACTGCCACCCTCTGGTTCACCACTGCCACCCTCTGGTTCATCACACCACTCTCTGGTTCACCACTGACACCCTCTGGTTCACCACTGACACCCTCTGGTTCACCACTGACACCCTCAGGTTCAGCACTCACCACTGCCACCGTCTGGTTCATCACAGCACCCTCTGGTTCACCCCTGCTGCCACCCTCTGGTTCATCACTGCCACCCTCTGGTTCACCACTGCCACCCTCTGGTTCACCACTGCCACCCTCTGGTTCATCACACCACTCTCTGGTTCACCACTGCCACTCTCTGGTTCACCACTGCCACCCTCTGGTTCACCACTGCCACCCTCTGGTTCATCACTGCCACCCTCTGGTTCACCACTGCCACCCTCTGGTTCACCCCTGCTGCCACCCTCTGGTTCAGCACTCACCATTGCCACCCTCTGGTTCACCACTGCCACCCTCTGGTTCACCACTCCCACCCTCTGGTTCATCACTGTCCCCCTCTGGTTCATCACTGCCACCCTCTGGTTCATCACAGCACCCTCTGGTTCACCAGTGCCACCCTCTGGTTCATCACTGCCACTCTCTGGTTCACCACTGCCACCCTCGCGTTCATCACTGCCACCTTCTGGTTCATCACAGCACCCTCTGGTTCACCAGTGCCACCCTCTGGTTCACCACTGACACCCTCTGGTTCACCACTGACACCTTCTGGTTCACCCCTGCCACCCTCAGGTTCAGCACTCACCACTGCCACCATCTGGTTCATCACAGCACCCTCTGGTTCTCCCCTGCTGCCACCCTCTGGTTCAGCACTCACCACTGTCACCCTCTGATTCACCACTGCCACCCTCTGGTTCACCACTGCCACCCTCTGGTTCATCACTGCCACCCTCTGGTTCACCACTGCCACCCTCTGGTTCATCACTGCAACCCTCTGGTTCACCACTGCCACCCTCTGGTTCATCACTGCCACCCTCTGGATCACCACTGCCACCCTGTGGTTCACAACTGCCACCCTCTGGTTCACCACTGACACCCTCTGGTTAACCCCTGCCACCCTCTGGTTCACCACTGACACCGTCTGGTTCATCACAGCACCCTCTGGTTTACCCCTGCTGCCACCCTCTTGTTCAGCACTCACCACTGCCACCCTCCGGTTCACCACTGCCACCCTCTGGTTCACCACTGCCACCCTCTGGTTCATCACTGCCACCCTCTGGTTCATCACTGCCATCCTCTGGTTCACCACTGCTACCCTCTGGTTTATCACTGCCACCCTCTGGTTCATCACTGCCACCCTCTGGTTCACCACTGCCACCCTCTGGTTCATCACTGCCATCCTCTGGTTCACCAGTGCCACCATCTGGTTCATCACTGCCACCCTCTGGTTCACCACTGCCAACCTCTGGTTCACCACTACCACTCTCTGGTTCACCACTGTCACCCTCTGGTTCACCATTGGCACCCTCTGGTTCACCACTGACACCCTCTGGTTCACCCCTGTCACCCTCTTGTTCACCACTGACACCGTCTGGTTCATCACAGCACCCTCTGGTTCACCCCTGCTGCCACCCTCTTGTTCAGCACTCACCACTGCCACCCTCTGGTTCACCACGGCCACCCTCTGTTTCACCACTGCTACCCTCTGGATCATCACTGCCACCCTCTGGTTCACCACTGCCACCCTCTGGTTCACCACTACCACCCTCTGGTTCATCACAGCACCCTCTGGTTCACCACTGACACCCTCTGGTTCACCATTGACACCCTCTGGTTCACCACTGACACCCTCTGGTTCACCCCTGCCACCCTCAGGTTCAGCACTCACCACTGCCACCGTCTGGTTCATCACAGCACCGTCTGGTTCACCCCTGCTGCCACCCTCTGGTTCAGCACTCACCACTGCCACTCTCTGGTTCACCACTGCCACCCTCTGGTTCATCACTGCCACCCTCTGGTTCATCACTGCCACCCTCTGGTTCACCACTGCCACCCTCTGGTTCATCACTTCCACCCTCTGGTTCACCACTGACACCCTCTGGTTCACCCCTGCCACCCTCAGGTTCAGCACTCACCACTGCCACCATCTGGTTCATCACAGCACCCTCTATTTCACCCCTGCTGCCACCCTCTGGTGCAGCACTCACCACTGCCTATGCTCTGGTTCATCACAGCACCCTCTGGTTCACCACTGTCACCGTCTGGTTCACCACTACCACCCTCTGGTTCATCACTGTCCCCCTCTGGTTCATCACTGCCACCCTCTGGTTCATCACATCACCCTCTGGTTCACCAGTGCCACGATCTGGTTCATCACTGCCACCCTCTGGTTCACCACTGCCACCCTCTGGTTCATCACTGCCACCCTCTGGTTCATCACAGCACCCTCTGGTTCACCACTGCCACCCTCTGGTTCACCCCTGCCACCCTCAGGTTCAGCACTCACCACTGCCACCATCTGGTTCATCACAGCACCCTCTATTTCACCCCTGCTGCCACCCTCTGGTGCAGCACTCACCACTGCCTATGCTCTGGTTCATCACAGCACCCTCTGGTTCACCACTGTCACCGTCTGGTTCACCACTACCACCCTCCGGTTCATCACTGTCCCCCTCTGGTTCATCACTGCCACCCTCTGGTTCATCACATCACCCTCTGGTTCACCAGTGCCACGATCTGGTTCATCACTGCCACCCTCTGGTTCACCACTGCCACCCTCTGGTTCATCACTGCCACCCTCTGGTTCATCACAGCACCCTCTTGTTCACCACTGCCACCCTCTGGTTCACCACTGACACCCTCTGGTTCACCACTTACACCCTCTGGTTCACCCCTGCCACCCTCAGGTTCAGCACTCACCACTGCCACCATCTGGTTCATCACAGCACCCTCTGGTTCACCCCTGCTGCCACCCTCTGGTTCAGCACTCACCACTGCCACTCTCTGGTTCACCACTGGCACCCTCTTGTTCACCACTGCCACCCTCTGGTTCATCACTGCTACCCTCTGGTTCACCACTGCCACCCTCTGGTTCATCACTGCCACCCTCTGGTTCACCACTGCCACCCTCTGGTTCATCACTGCCACCCTCTGGTTCACCACTGCCACCCTCTGGTTCACCACTGCCACTCTATGGTTCATCACAGCACCCTGTGGTTCACCACTGCCACCCTCTGGTTCATCACCGCACCCTCTGGTTCACCACTGACACCCTCTGGTTCACCCATGCCACCCTCTGGTTCAGCACTCACCACTGCCACCCTCTGGTTCACCACAGCACCCTCTGGTTCACCACTGTCACCCTCTGGTTCACCACTACCACCTTTTGGTTCATCACTGTGACCCTCTGGTTCATCACTGCCAACCTCTGGTTCATCACAGCACCCTTTGGTTCACCAGTGCCACCCTCTGGTTCATCACTTCCACCCTCTGGTTCACCACTGTCACACTCTGGTTCATTACTGCCACCCTCTGGTTCATCACAGCACCCTCTGGTTCACCACTGCCACCCTCTGGTTCACCACTGACACCCTCTGGTTCACCACTGACACCCTCTGGTTCACCCCTCCCACCCTCAGGTTCAGCACTCACCACTGCCACCCTCTGGTTCATCACAACACCCTCTGGTTCATCACAGCACCCTCTGGTTCACCCCTGCTGCCACCCTCTGGTTCAGCAGCCACCACTGTCACCCTCTGGTTCATCACAACACCCTCTGGTTCATCACTGCCATCCTCTGGTTCATCACAGCACCCTCTGGTTCACCAGTGCCACCCTCTGGTTCATCACTGCCACCCTCTGGTTCACCGCTGCCACCCTCTGGTTCATCACTGTCACCCTCTGGTTCATCACTGCCACCCTCTGGTTCATCACTGCACCATCTGGTTCACCAGTGCCACCCTCTGGTTCACCACTGCCACCCTCTGGTTCACCACTGCCACCCTCTGGTTCATCGCTGCCACCCTCTAGTTTGCAACTGCCACCCTCTGGATCATCACTGTCCCCCTCTGGTTCATCACTGCCACCCTCTGGTTCACCACTGCCACCCTCTGGTTCACCACTGTCACCCTCTGGTTCATCACTGCCACCCTATGGTTCATCACAGCACCCTCTGGTTCATCACTGCCACCCTCTGGTTCACCACTACCACCCTCTGGTTCATCACTGCCACCCTCCGGTTCACCACTGACACCCTTTGGTTCACCCCTGCCACCCTCAGGTTCAGCACTCACCACTGTCACCCTCTGGTTCACCACTACCACCCTCTTGGTCACCACTGTAGATTATGGGGGGAAAGCACACCTGCCCAGCCTCAACTGAGATGAATTAATTTGGGGCTGGTTATGTGTCACTAAATTTATGCTTCAAGTCTGGCACCTGCTTCCTTAGCTGTAAGTGCTTCCTGTTGCAGTTATTATTTTTACAGGAGCATTGTGCCATACTTGTAACTATTCTCTGACCCTGCTTTGAGGGTCAGAGCAGGGTCAGAGAATAGTTGCAAGTAGGCAACTGAACTCTGAAGGGGCCCCTCAGGAAGCACTACAGGGAAAAGTTCGTTTTCTGCCATTTCGCGAGATTCGCGGGGCGCGAATTCGTGCGAAATCGAACTTGCAATCAGTGAAATCGTGCGAATTTGCGGATTTCTTTTTTTTGCGTGTTCGCGTGTTTTTTTTGCTTATTCGCGGACCGCTTGCAGCGCACCGACCTCGAGGTTGCCCATGCGGTCGTGTATGGGCGCGGCCATCTTGTTTGCGTGACGTGTTTCCATTTCTGGGCGCTAGTTGCATGCTCGCGTCGTATGCGGCGCCTGATTACGTGGTCGCGGGCGTTTTCGCGTGCTCGCGGGGGAAATATGGCGCAAACTTACCCACGCGGTCCTCTATGGGCGCGGCCATCTTGTTTTTCATTCACTGCTATGGTTTTGGGCATGCTACCTTTCTATCCATCTTACATCTTTGTGATCCTATGTTTTTCTGAATTTTTTTTTGCTTTTTTTTGCTTATATCTCTCTCTTCAATTTCCTACATCTATATTTTGTTTTTGTTTTTAACTTTTTGTTACTTTATTACCTACTTTATTTCTTTCGCTCTCTCTCTTATTTTTTTTCACACCTGTTCTTCTTTCCTTCTTCTTGTGCCCAGGACCATGGCCAAGGGAGGTGGCAAGGGCAAGGGGAAGGGCCCAGCACCCTGTACCCGGCTCCCTTGCGGGCGTTTGAGGGGGGATGAAGTCCAGGCCAGGGAGATCTTCTCTGCGGTGGAGGTGGCCGGCTTGATGGTTTTTGTCCAAGTCCACCTCCCTAAGACCGTGGCAGCAGGTGGGCGGATTGCTTCCGGTTATGGCCTCCGGGAGCATCGCCAGCTGTGGGAGAAGGTGTGCCGGCACATGTATAAGGAGTCTGGGGTCCGGCACACCTACCAGCAAGTGACGCACCGGTGGAGTGACATCCTGGACCGGGAGCATGACATGCTCGACCTGCTAGGATTGGAGGTCCCTGGCCTAAGTAGCTATTTAATAACTACTTTTTTTCCTTCTGCTCTGTTATATTTCTAATCTATTTTTTTCCTGAAGAGTACGAATGCTGCTGATTCGATTACATTGCAGGTAAATTAATGTTTAAATAGCTTCTGTCATTGCAGGTGCTCGCCTGGTTATTGGCGTTGCTACTATGCTTACTTGTTTGCAACTTTTTAGTCATTTGAGAGCATTACTGCATAATGCTAGAGACAGTAGACTCAAGTCTAGTCCTTCTTTGTACTCCTGCTGCTGCCACTTTGAAGAGATAGTGGTGGATTGATACGTTGAGTATATTATTTATTACTTGTTATAGGACATTTGTTAGTGGTCTGCAATCATGATGACGGACTGTGTCTGTCACGCGACATCTCATGCTGCTGAGTGATGGCAGTCATAGTAGAACCTTTTTGTTGTTGATGTAGTTAGTGAATTACATAACTTTCCTATTAGACGGTCTGCGAATCCTGCAATACTGTACTACTATCCTCCTAGTTGACCAGATCAGATGCAATTGATGTTAATTTGTTTCCCCGACATAATTTTAGATTGCGTACAAAGAAATCAAATATTTCCAAAAAAACAATCATCCATGTTGTGTTTCTTTATTTCATGATCACCAGCACCTCCCAGGGGCAAGGCGCCGGCGGCGACAGAGACTCCGGTGGCAGAAGGTGGACAGGATCAGTCCCTTGCAGGCTCTTCTGCTGGCCCCAGTAAGTTGTTCTATTGTTATATTAATACTTATACTTCCTTAACTTTTACAGCTCCTATTCATTACAAACTGGTTCCTAATAATTCTATGTTTTACAAAATAGTCTTTGATCTTCTTCTAATGTAGACTACTTTCTACATTCTTATCCTGCCTCTACCATCACTCTCTGTGCTACTACTATTTACAATTATGAGTCGGTCTGTGTAGGTAGCTAAGCTTGCCCATTCGACAAACGGTGTGAAACAAAACTCTGATACATCAATAGCTCTAGGCACTGAGTGCAGTCCTCTGGGTTGCCCTTGCTGTCTATTCCAGTCTTCTTAACGTAAGTGCTTTGACAATTTCCAACAACAAAATGTCATTGTTTACACCAAGTAAAAGGTAGCAGTTGCCTTTTTGATTTGAGAGGAGCACATCCCATACCGCTGGTGTTTCAGGGACTATTCTGCACAGAAAGAAGTATGGACAAGATAAATAGGACATTGTTGATTATAGGTGCAGTTCGACTTTCGACATACCTCAGTCCGAACCGAAGTTAACCCCCAAATCCCCTGATCGACTATCTAGAATGTCTGACCAATGATTTTACGACCCAGAAGAACAGAAGAGGACTACCTCCGAGTCCCGGCCTATCTGAGTCACTGAAACATGACTGCCAAGTGCAGTAGTTCAAACCCTTCCGCTCACTCACTCGTAAACAAAAACCACACAGTGTTTGTTAGTTTTAAAGTTTTATTTTCAATTAAGAAATGAAAACATTATTTCTTTATATTTAATAGCGTAGTATTCTGATGGATGAAGATGACGTTAAAGTTTAAACAACATTCCCATGAATGAAATTGTTATGACTCAAACTTAATAATAGTTAACAGACACATGAAATTATTAGAATAACTGTGCGGGAGCCCCCACCTTTTTTAAAGTACTTAAAGTACTGCTGGTGATGACTTACTAGTAGTTGGTGAATCGTCTGGCAGAAGGGCAATGGAATCTTCTTTCTGTAATGAGAAAAATGGTGCACGTTAAGCAAGCATTCATCAGTTGTCATAAGAAGAAGTGTAGCATTTAATGGAATAAGCATATAAAAGGTTAACACCCTCCCCAAAACCGTTACTTTTTTTCAATCCCAGTAATAATAAATGTGTTATGTAACATTTTCTTCCATTACGAGACAAAATGGGGGGTTGTGTATGGCATCTGAAAATATTACATGTTTTTCCTAGACGTCACAACATCTGATGCGGCACAGATGACCACCAGTGCTGGGGCCAGCAGTGCGGAGGGGTCCACTCTGGATGCGGCAGCGCCAACAGGAGGAGCTGGGGGGGAAGACTCAGCGGCGGCGGACGGTGGTAAGTTATTATACTCCTTACTTATTGAATTTTTTTTGAGTAGGCTCGCAAAGGAGTGTATGATGTACTGTACAGTAGTACACAGTACACTAGTATAAGTACACTGTACTGTCAAGAAGATTTACTAATTTAGAACTACTTTTTGGGATATCATGGAGAAGACAGTCAACCTTGACTTTTAATAGCATTAGCGGCGGTACTTCTGTGGTAACCAATGGCCCCCTCTATTTCACTTCAACTCAGCTGGCAAATTTTTATTGTGAAGCCAAGTCATATCAGATGTAGTTTAGGGATGTGAAGAACGAAAAGTTAAAGAAGGGTGAAACGAAGGACGAGCGAGTCTTAATATTTATGACTGTAAAGAATGGTTTTGTTGAATGCAATTCAACATAAGAAGACGGCGGTTTCCAAAATATAATGAAAAGTGAGTTAGTTGGTTGTTGACTAAAAGATACATTTGAGACATTAAGAAGAATCATAGACGTACTTTGGAAGCCTGGATGTTATCTTCTTTATCCTCCTCGTCGATAGCAGAGGTGTATGATGTAGTAGAGCAGACGCTGAGTGGATGAAGTATGGCCAGTGGCAGTGCCACCCCTATAGAAAAGTAAGACATTCCTATCCCCACCTGCATGTACTGCTTAAAGTACTGCGAGTCTGCATCAACATGGCCTGTGTCTGTATTTCTTGAGTGAAAGCTGAGTGAGCTGCCATTATAGCGGCTACCACAAGTTCACGTACCAGTAATTTCTTTTGCAAAACAAGAGTAAAAAAAGTAAAAAAGGCCTTTTTTTAGTACTCTCTGACTATGTATGTAGTAGTGAGCCCACCTATAGTGCTGCTAGTGGAATTCCTGAAACTCACAGTGTCAGAGGCTAACAAAGACGGCGGAATGATACATGTCAAAACGTTATACTGTGTTTGCTACTTGCTGGTGTTACTGAGTGTCAACCTTCCGTTGAATTAGTTTGACTTTATGTTAAAGACTATTGGCTACAGTATTTTTCTTTCTTTCTTCATAGATGCTACTCCCAAAAAGCTCACCCGTAAGGAGATGGCTGTCCGGGCCAGGGCCCGTAAGCTGGAGGCTATTTGTGCTGAGTATCGGCGGTTGTGGGCTCTGGAGCATGAGGAGACATCAACATCTACATCCTCCTCCACTGCCCCCGGGTCCACCAGCCAGAAGCCTCCAGCCAAACGGAGCAGTGGCCCAACAGCCTCCCGCCGCCGCCGCACGGCAGCAACAATATCAGCGCCCCCCCCAGACCCTGGATAGTTCGTGTGCGCCGGCTACGTAGAAGAGTGGACTACCTGGAGCGGTTGGCTGAAAAACATCAGCGCCAGCTCCGGGACCTCCGCAAAGAGCAGCGGGACATGCAGCAACAGCTTGCCAAACTACGCCACCGGAGGAAGTGACTGTCCCTTGCCCCTTTTTTAAAGACTGTTGGGGGGGTGGGAATTGGGTGTTTGGGAAAGGGGACTTTTGGACTTTTTGACATTGGTTGGGTTAGGGAGGGGGGTGAGTTTGGGTAATTAATTTTATTGTTGTGCTGAAAACAACACAAATATATATTTCTTAATAATTATTTTTCTTACAAAAACACAGTATACGCGTTCATATATTATTTTGTGTGGGGGTTGGCGGTGGTTACTGGACATTTGTTTTCTTCAAACTTACCAGCATGAATGAAACATCTAGTCCTGAAATGTACCAAAATGCAAGTAACCGAGTTAGTAAATTTAGTAGCCCTACTTTATGTACTTTACTAGTAGTAGTGTCAGTCTCTGCTCTCCTTCCAACTTAGTCCTCCTAGCCCATTATTCTACTACCTCTCCAATATGCTTATCTTACCTGTAAATGTAAATGTAAATGTACAGGAATTTATATAGCGCAAATCACCAAGCGGTTTCTAAGCGCTTGCTTAGGGAACCCGTCATGGTATTCCCCTGTGAGATAACCCCGGCAGGGTATCCGCAAGGTGAAAGCCAGGCATCCCGCCGCGAGGGGCCGTTGTGGAGATTAAGCAAGCTATTGCCCAGAGTCGCAGAGTGTGAACCCGTGAATCGAGTAGGCACCGGAGCGAGAATTGTCGAGTCCATGGACATTTTAGGACTCAAGACCCCGCTGAGCCGGGAATTGAACCCTGGTCCTGGGCTGACCTCTGCTTCCAGGTCTGCCTCCTCTAACCAGTGAGCCACATTTCTCCACTGATTTGTGTTTGAGAATCAGGGTAGCCCCAGGGCTGGCTGCATTGCAAATGGTGATTAAGGTTGGTTGTTGACTTGAATCCTCGACGGATGCAATATCATTGTTGTGCTGGTAGCAGTAGTGGTACACACTGGCAGTATCACCATATGAAAAAAAGAGGAAATTAAACATTGAGTGGCCTGAGCGCAGCGTTAGAAACAGTACAATAGATAGTACGGTACAGAACAGTGCCCTAAATTGTAGCCTAAGCAGTGCCAACGTAAGGTAAGCATTAGGCATTTGATTGTTCACGTCGTGTAGGAGGAGGATGTTCTTATCAATCCACGATGGCGCCCATGAACTTCTGGTTGCTTTGACCTTATCCTCCCCAGCAAGTGTGTGGAATTTATTGTTGTTGTCAGTCACACCTCAATGAAATACCACACAGCCCGGGGGAAGAGGGTTAGGGTTTGAAAATTGGATGGGAATGGGGGTTTTTGGGAAAGTTTGGTAGAGAGGACAAAACACAGCATGGACAGTCAAACAACAAATGAAGAGAAACAAATCTTTGGATTTGAAGATATTGATAAATCTTTAAAGGGACATAAAGGAAGTGCACTACTGCCTGCCAGAAGTTGTTTACTAAATGGATGGTTAGGTTACTGAAAAGTAGTACTACTACTTACTGCAACTTACTAGTAACTACGAGGAAACAAGTTGACAGTACAGGGCTGCAGTCATTACGCAATTTCACTTGCCTCTCTGCCCTCAGAGAGAATAAACACTTAGAACATTAAATTAGTGTTAAACATAGCAAAGACTATCAAATAGCTGGAGGGATGAATTTGAAGCAGAGATGAAACAAACGCACAGAGTCACACTCGTAGAAGTAAGTTCAAGTTCACAAGAATATCATTTAAAATATAAGGAGAATTTTGGATACTGTTACTGTTTTTTGTAGTTGTCCCGTTGAATTTGTGAAGTTGATGCATCCAGCCATTCCTCTTATTCGCGGTACTCCTTCATTCCATCGGGTGCTCCGTCGATCAATCTTGGTGACCAGACACACTGTCCACTGCCTGCCTGATGCGGATTTGTGGATCGCTAATTGTAAGCCTGAGTAGTACATCGATGGCACAGGGTAAAAGCCCGGCTGTAATTGATGATGGAAAAACACAACAGTAAGTGATAAATACACCTCGGAGAAAAAAATATTTAAGGCACGCTGTGTAGTGCAAAAATTATACTTTCACTTTCAGAGATGACAATCCCCAAAATCTAGAAAATCCCACATTACCCTCCCAAAAACGTGAAGAATACTGCTGCTACCTCGCAGAGGCCTAATTTCAAATCGTGCCAAAACGCACTCAGAAAGTATGCCCAAAACCCCCCTTTCCCACCACGGATTTTCTTCAAACCACTTGCAATCAAAACTAGACATTCCAACAAGTGTTCCAAGACCCCACCCAGTCGTTAAAATCTAGAACAGCCCCAAACACATGCAATACTGCTGCTAACTCTAACGAGCCCTAAGTTAAAAAAAGTGCCAAAACGATTTTCAGCATGGATTTTCTCCAAACCACTTTTATCCGGTATTAGACCTTCCCAGCAATGCCCCCAGACCCGTCAACCCAGGCGAAAACAAGTAGAAGACCCCCAAACAGCCAAAAAGCACAAATACTAAAATGGGGACTTAGAAATTTTTAGGCAATTTTCCAAAATCACTCCGTGCGCGCTCTGCAGCTAGGCCCTAACTCCCCTCTGCCACCATGGATTTGCTTCAAACCTCTTGCAATCAAAAGTATCCATACCCAGCGTTGCTCCAAGACCCCAAAACCCACCCCCAAACACCAGGAACCCCCCAAACAGGCCCCTGCAAACACGAAAGTGAACAAAAACTCTAAAAAGTGAAAAACTTTTTCACCATGTATTTTATCCAAAACACTTTCATCCGGTATTAGACCTTCCTAGCAATGCCCCCAGACCCGTCAACCCAGGCGAAAAAAAGTAGAAGACCCCCAAACAGCCAAAAAGCAAAAATACAAAAATGGGGACAGAAATTTTTAGGCAAATTTTCAAAATCACTCCGTGCGCGCTCTGCAGCTAGGCCCTAACTCCCCTTTGTCACCATGGATTTGCTTCAAACCTCTTGCAATCAAAAGTATTCATACCCAGCGTTGCTCCAAGATGCCAAAACCCACCCCCAAACACCAGGAACCCCCCCAAACAGGCCCCCGAAAACACAAAAGTGAGCAAAAACTCTAAAAAGTGAAAAACTTTTTCACCATGTATTTTATCCAAAACACTTGTATCCGGTATTAGACCTTCCTAGCAATGCCCCCAGACCCGTCAACCCAGGCAAAAAAAGTAGAAGACCCCCAAACAGGCAAAAAGCGAAACCGGAAAAACTCACACTTAGAAATATTTAGGCCTCATTCCAAAATCTCTCCAAGCACGCTGTGCTGCTAGGCCATAACTCCCGTTTTCCACCATGGATTTCCTGAAAAACAAATGCAATCAAAATTAAACTGTGCCAGCAGTACTCCCAGACCCCAAAACCCACCCCCAAACACCAGGAACCCCCCCAAACAGCTGCCAAAGACAAGCAAGTGAGCAAAAACGCAAAAACCTTTTCACCTCTGATTTTCTCCAAACCACTTTTATCCGGTATTAGACCTTCCCAGCAATGCCCCCAGACCCGTCAACCCAGGCGAAAACAAGTAGAAGACCCCCAAACAGCCAAACAGCAAAAATACAAAAATGGGGACTTTGAAATTTTTAGGCAAATTTCCAAAATCACTCCGTGCGAGCTCTGCAGCTAGGCCCTAACTCCCCTTTGCCACCATGGATTTGCTTCAAACCTCTTGCAATCAAAAGTATACATACCCAACGTTGCTCCAAGACCCCAAAACCCACCCCAAAACACCAGGAACCCCCCCAAACAGGCCCCCAAAAACACAAAAGTGAGCAAAAACTCTAAAAAGTGAAAAACTTTTTCACCATGTATTTTATCCAAAATAATTTTATCCGGTATTAGACCTTCCTAGCAATGCCCCCAGACCCGTCAACCCAGGCGAAAAAAGTAGAATACCCCCAAACAGGCAAAAAGCAAAACCGGAAAAACTCACACTTAGAAATATTTAGGCCTCATTCCAAAATCACTCCAAGCGCGCTGTGCAGCTAGGCCATTACTCCCATTTTCCACCATGGATTTCCTGAAAACAAAAGCAATCAAAATTAGGCTGTGCCAGCAGTGCTCCCAGATCCCAAAACCCACCCCCAAACACCAGGAACCCCCCAAACATGTCCACTGCATGCCATCTTCTCAATTATTCATTACCTGTTCTACTTTTTGTCCGCATCTTCTTCGGAAAGTGAGGGCCCACAGGGCAGTCTCTCCTGTCAATATCAGAAGTAACTCTGTCAGCAATCAGCAAGCATGATAGTCAGTCAGTAATTTCAGTCCCACCTGAGGGGACTCATTGTAATCCATCCATCTGCCTTGAGGGAAATGGATAGGTGGAGTCTAGAGGAGGAGTATAAAGGAGCATGATTGAGTTGTGAACTTGTGAACCTCAGGAATGCAGACTGAGGCACCTTCAAATCAATAAGGAATATAAGATGAAGACAGTGCTGCTGATGGACTTGTTGTGATTAGGTGATTAGAGTTTTGTTGTGGTAAAAGTTGCAAAACAAAGAAAGACACACAGGAATAAAAGTGAATAAGGACGAAAAAAAGGAAGTCATTTTCAGGGCTCGGTGTCAGGGAAGTAGAGCTCGTCCTCAAACTCCATGGATTGAGACTGGAGTAGATCAGGTAACAGAGAAGAACTTCCGTCACCTAAGTCGGTGTCCTCTTGTTCCTGCGTGCATTCACGTACTTTGTAATCTAGTGGTATCAAGGGCTGATTCATCTTGATCAGTGTAATCTAGGACACCCCCGCGCCGCACGGCCACCAGCTGCTGCGTGTGCCTCCTCGCTGCCCCTGCTGCCGCCGTGTGACCACGCCCCCTGCCACCGAGCGGCGTGGTCTCCTGCGTGATAGCGCTGTACTCCTGTACCCCTTTCTCCTGCTGTGTGCCCCCCGACTGCTGAGTATTTAATTGTTCATTTGTCGTCTTTATTTTGTTCATTTGTACTGTGTTCGTTAGTTCGCCGGTCCCCCTGTCTCTCGTTGTCCTCCCTGCCCGCTTCCCGCCACCGCCGCTAACCACGCCCATTTTTCTTCTGTACCCTCCCCGCTCCCGCCTCCCAGCTGCTCCGCCCTCCCTCGCACTTGGCCATATATGGCGACCGTGCGACGCAGGTGAGTGTGTCCTAATCTAGGACACCCCCGCGCCGCACGGCCACCAGCTGCTGCGTGTGCCTCCTCGCTGCCCCTGCTGCCGCCGTGTGACCACGCCCCCTGCCACCGAGCGGCGTGGTCTCCTGCGTGATAGCGCTGTACTCCTGTACCCCTTTCTCCTGCTGTGTGCCCCCCGACTGCTGAGTATTTAATTGTTCATTTGTGGTCTTTATTTTGTTCATTTGTACTGTGGTCATTAGTTCGCCGGTCCCCCTGTCTCTCGTTGTCCTCCCTGCCCGCTACCCGCCACCGCCGCTAACCACGCCCATTTTTCTTCTGTACCCTCCCTGCTCCCGCCTCCCAGCTGCTCCGCCCTCCCTCGCACTTGGCCATATATGGCGACCGTGCGACGCAGGTGAGTGTGTCCTAATCTAGGACACCCCCGCGCCGCATGGCCACCAGCTGCTGCGTGTGCCTCCTCGCTGCCCCTGCTGCCGCCGTGTGACCACGCCCCCTGCCACCGAGCGGCGTGGTCTCCTGCGTGATAGCGCTGTACTCCTGTACCCCTTTCTCCTGCTGTGTGCCCCCCGACTCCCGACTGCTAAGTATTTAATTGTTCATTTGTGGTCTTTATTTTGTTCATTTGTACTGTGTTCGTTAGTTCGCCGGTCCCCCTGTCTCTCGTTGTCCTCCCTGCCCGCTTCCCGCCACCGCCGCTAACCACGCCCATTTTTCTTCTGTAACCTCCCCGTTCCCGCCTCCCAGCTGCTCCACCCTCCCTCGCACTTCGCCATATATGGCGACCGTGCGAACGCGCAGCGGTCACGCGCCACGGGCGCGCCGATTGTGCGCCGAAGGCGCGCCAAAGGTAAGCCCGTCTGCGCCCGTCCGCGCCTGGACCGCGCCCAGTGCCAGGACCCCTGGCCCCCGCCGAAGCAAGACGACCCGCCGTACCTACAACGCCGCAACACTCATCGCACTCAACACCGGCGGGATTCCTGAATGCTACCGAGCCACTCCGAAGCACACCCACGGACCCTTCAGCTGTCACGCCTGCAAGTTCTCCTGCAACCGGACCTGCACCTGCCAAGCCTAACACCAGCAGCAACCTCCTCAAGTGCATCCTGCTCAACACCCGCTCCGTCCACAGGCACGCCGTCGAACTGTGGAACCTCCTCGACACCACATCTCCTGACGTCGCCTTCCTCACAGAAATCTGGATGAACAACTCCTCAGCGCCCGACATCGCCATCGCCATCCCAGAGGGCTACAAGATCACCCGGAGGGACCGCTCCGCCAACCAGACGGGAGGAGGCATCGCCATCATCCACAGGGACACCATCCACATCACGACCAACACTGATGACACCCTGACGACCGCCGAACACCTGCACTTCCAGGTCCACACCGACCCGAGCACCACCCTCAGAGGCACCCTGATCTACCGACCCCCGGGACCACGCACACAATTCAGCGAGGACATCGCCGACTTCGTCAGCCCGCATGCCCTCCCCTCCGCTGACTACATCCTCCTGGGGGACCTCAACTTCCACCTGGAGAACAACAACGACCGCAACACCATCACCCTGCTCGACAACCTCGCCACCCTCGGACTCAAGCAGCTGGTGTCCACCCCCACCCACCTCGCAGGACACACACTCGACGCCGTCTTCTCGTCCAGCAAACACATCGCCTTCGGCCACGCCACTGGACTCCACTGGACGGACCACAGCTGCGTCCACTTCACCTTCAGAAAAACGACGATCCACCAGCAACAGGTTGCTCGAAGAAGCTGGAACAAGATCACAGCCGACCAGCTCGCCGCTTCCCTGAGCCAGCACCCTCCCGCCAGCTCAGCGAACCCCAGCCAGGCCGCCGACAACCTCACGAAGTGGATCAGCAGCTGCGCGGACGAACTCGCCCCACTAAGGACCCCGCCCAGCAGACCCGGCAGCAAGAAGGCCCCTTGGTTCACCGACGAACTCAAGAGCTCCAAGAAGAACTGCCGAGCCCTCGAGAAAGCCTGGAGAAGGGAACCAACACCGGACAACATGACCACCCTCAAGCTTGCCACCCGGAAGCACCATCAACTGATCCGCGCCACCAAGAGAACTGCATTCAAGGACCGGCTGGACAACAACGCACACAACTGCAAGGAACTCTTCAACATCGTGAAAGAGCTCTCCAACCCTAACGCCGAAAACAACGACATCACCCCATCGCAAGACCTCTGCAACTCCCTCGCCTCCTACTTCCACAACAAGATCGCGGACATACACAACAGCTTCAGCACGCAACCGACGCTACCCACGACCGAACCACCGCCCCCCACCACCATCATCCACGCCTGGGCTCCGATCAGCACCGAAGACACCGTCCGCATGATGAACTCCATCCACTCCGGATCTCCAACCGACCCCTGCCCTCACCACGTCTTCAACAAGGCCGACGCGATCATCGCACCCCACCTACGGGACATCATAAACGCCTCCTTCGACACCGCCACCTTCCCGGAGAGCTGGAAGCACGCCGAACTCAGCGCCCTGCTGAAGAAACCTACAGCGGACCCCACCGAACTCAAGAATTACCGCCCCATCTCGCTCCTCCCGTTCCCAGCCAAAGTCATCGAGAAGACCGTCAACAAACAGCTGGCCGCCTTCCTCGAGATGAATGGATCCCTCGACCCCTCACAGTCTGGCTTCCGAGCCAACCACAGCACCGAGACCGCCCTCATCGCTGCCACCGATGACATCCGAGCCCTGATGGACAACGGAGAAACAGCGGCCCTCATCCTCCTAGACCTCTCCGCGGCCTTCGACACGGTCTGCCACCGCACCCTAGTACAGCGCCTCAGCAACGTCGGAATCCAGGAGAAGGCTCTGGAATGGATCATCTCCTACCTCGCTGGTAGAACACAGAGAGTCCGCCTACCACCGTACAAGTCAGAGGCCACCGAAGTCATCTGCGGCGTCCCTCAAGGATCGTCGCTGAGCCCCACCCTCTTCAACGTCTACATGAGCCCCCTCGCAGCCATCGCACGCCAACACAACCTCAACATCATCTCCTACGCTGACGACACCCAGCTGATCCTCTCCCTGACCAACGACCCCGCCGCCGCCAGAGCCAACCTTCTCGAAGGGATGAAAGACGTAGCCGAGTGGATGACGACCAGCCGCCTGAAACTGAACTCAGACAAGACGGAAGTCCTCATCCTGGGTTCCTCGCCCTCCGCCTGGGACGACTCCTGGTGGCCCCCCGCCCTGGGCACCGCACCCAAACCGACAGACCACGCACGCAACCTGGGCTTCATCCTGGACTCCTCCCTCTCCATGACCAGACAAGTCAACACCGTCTCCTCGTCCTGTTTTAACATCCTGCGCATGCTACGGAAGATCTTCCGGTGGATCCCCACCGAGACCAGAAAGACGGTCACCCAGGCCCTCGTCACCAGCCGACTGGACTACGGCAACGCCCTCTACGCCGGAACCACCGCGAAGCTCCAGAAGAGACTCCAGCGGATCCAGAACGCCTCAGCCAGACTCATCCTCGACATCCCATGACACAGCCACATCTCCGGACATCTGAGAGACCTGCATTGGCTCCCCGTCAACAAAAGAATCACCTTCCGTCTCCTCACCCACGCACACAAAGCCCTACACGATCAAGGCCCGAGCTACCTCAACAGTCGCGTCAACTTCTACGCTCCCAAACGACAGCTCCGATCAGCCAGTCACGCCCTCGCCGCCGTCCCCCGCATTCGAAGAACGACAACAGGAGGAAGGTCCTTCTCCTACCTGGCCGCCAAGACCTGGAACTCCCTCCCGACCGACCTGCGCCTGACCCAAGACCACCTCTCCTTCAGGAGGAAGCTCAAGACCTGGCTCTTCGAGCAGCAGCAGCACAACCCCCCCCCTCAAGCGACTTGAGACCCTCCGGGTAAGTAGTGCGCTTTATAAATATCTCTGATTGATTGATTGATTAACCTCTCCACGTTTTTGGCCGAGAGGCGGGTATTTTTTGAAGTTACAATGGCACCAGCAGCACTGAAAACACGTTCAGAAGACACGCTTGCGAGTGGGCAAGACAAATAATTTATAGCCAGCTTTTCTCGATCAGTGGCCATGGATCCATTTTCCTGTACCAATACAGCAATGGGTTCGTATTAGCAAAGACCTGTGTTGGCTCATCCAGATAGGCCTGCACCATCAACTCAAGGTTCTCCATGGTTGCTCCACTTTGCGGACCATCTGTGGCCTTCTCAGCACTGGAACAAAGAAACCCTCTATGAGTTAGCCAATCCGCTTCCGACATGGCTTGGCCTGATGCAGATGAGGATGATGATACGGTTGCTGCTGGTGTCATTAACGGCTGTGAGGGAAAGTGACTCCCTTTGCCCACAGATTCAGAAGTGGAACTTGACGCTGGATGGCCTGTTGATTCAGTTGGACTTCTGACGGCTCATTGAATTTTCTGTTGCTCTTTCTCGAACCGACTGGCTGACACAGCTAGCAAATGTTTGTACTTTGAAACATCTGCTTCATCAAAAGGAATGAATGCTTTGCTGGCCACTGCCTTTTTGTACCGTGGATCCAGAATAGTGGCACAAATGTAATATTGTTCTGTATGTATGTTTTGAAGCCTTTCATTGGCAACTAGGCAGCTTAATAAGTTCTCCGCCAACCGATATGCATCTTGCTTTCCAACATCATCTCTGAACGTTGAAGACACATCCTTCAGTTGGTGCTCTAGCATGACCAACAATGGGATAGCTTTGCTCAAAAAACAGTCCTCCCTGCTGACTTCACGCGTGAAGACCTCAAAAGGACGAAGCATGTCTGTCAGGCTTTAAGCTAGCTTCCATTCCTCCAACTCTAGCCTCTTGTCTTTATGATCAGAACCTAGTTTAAAGACATAGTCATTGATTACCATGCACTGCTTAGACAGACGCTCAAGCATGTAAAAGGTTGAGTTCCAACGTATTGCCACCTCCTGGATGAGTCCTTTGACTGGCATTTTACGTTCATGTTGAATGCTCCTCAGCTCCTTCCGGGCCTTAAAAGAATGTCTGAAATGTGTGCAGATTTTTCGGCAGGTGGTCAGTAACTTTTTGACTGTGTTTTCAGTTTTCAAGAAATCTTGCACAACCAGGTTTATACAGTGCGCCAAACACGGCACTCTGAAATATTCACCTTGACGAATGGCCTTAACTATATTACTGCCATTATTCGTGGAAACATAACCAACTATGCGATTATTTGGTTGCAGCCATTCAGAGACCTTACTGTTAAACTCCTCCAAAATGTTTTTTGCAGTATGAGTTTTCTCCATGGCAAACATGGCTAATGTTGCATGTTTCCGAGTAGCTTGAAAAACTGTGTCCAGGTCAACAACTGCACTTGACTTGTATCTAACCCCTGCCAAAGACCCTGCAAAAGAGACTCAGTGTGCAGTGATGTACATGTAATCAAGGGCTTGGCAACTGGTCCACATGTCTGTTGTCAAGTGGATAGTGTGAACAGCACTCTTCTGCAAACTGCCCCAATCCCCTCCAGCACATCTTGATGTAGTGCTGGAACCGCAACTCTGGCAAAATAGGAACGGCTAGGAACCTTCCATTTAGGGCAGATTGTTGCCACTAATTCTAGAAACCCCACCCCTTCCACGAAAGAAAAAGGGAGAAGGTCCAGCACTAGCATTTTAGCCAGCTTTGCGTTATACAGACGTACCGTTGGGTGGTTGCGTTCAAATGGCGCCTCCGACCACAACATTTGGCGAATGGTGGGCTGGATCATTTTACAGGATGATGATGATGTCTTCAAACCAGTTAGGCCCATTAATGTAGTTTTTCGCATAGGTGTCTCTCCCACACTCTTAGTGTGCCTCATAGATGTTGCAGGGGTAGAGGGTGTGGGCGATACCACTGCAGTGCCTCTGCCAGCAGAACTGGGTGTACCAGAAAAAATGTCTATCGCTTCTTCACTTCCCCCCTGCATGATCAGCCTCTCGTCATCATCAGATGCAATATCAAGGGATACATTTGGATTTGTTTTTCTTTTGCCTTCCTCGATCTTTCTTATGTGTGCTTCCCAAATGATAGTGTGGTGTTGCTTGAGATGACCTCTCCCTGCCTCCGGTACCATAGTTGGTACCAAGCTTACCCCGACTAACTAATACTTTACAAATCGAACAAACAACCATGTTTTGCGTCCTTTGGCTAACAGTAAAGCGGTCCAAAACTGGGGACTGGTGATGTCTGCTGAAGGTGGAGGTGCTACTTTGACTTTCAATGCCAGATGAAGTGGAGGATGGGCGTGGCTGAATTTGTTTCTGTTGTTCACTTACAGCACCACTACTTGAGGTCGAGCTGGATGGAGATCCATGCCGGCCCTTCTGACTAAAAAAGATGGGAGCTGTAGGTCGTGTTGGTGTTGTAGTTAACGGTGGTGGTACCAGTGCCACGCCGCCCATATCCCGCTCAGCAGCCATTCGGGCTAGGGTGAAAATGGCTGTCTGCTGCATGCCTGCTGGGTCTGGAGTGATGACTGTGATGACTGGGTCATCGTCAGACTGTTCATCAGCAGCAGAAGACACCACTTCTTGTTCGTCGTCATCACCCATAAGTGGAAGCTTTGCGGGAGCCTTCCTTTTAGGCTTAGCTACCTTTGTCGGCTCATGGCGTGACTCACTCTCAGACTGCATGGCTGGGTTCCAATCATGATCAAGGTCATCAGAAGGAAGGGGGCTTGAAGAACAACTTGTAGTAGTAGTAGTATCCCTCCTTGACCTTTTTCTTGCTGGGGATCTGGAAGACAATGGATAATCATCATCAGGATGAGTGGCTTCCTCGGATGATACCTCTTCTTGAATATCAATTTCCTGATGTGCCCCTACTTCTGGAGGAACAAGCGTTGTAGGCAGTTGTACCGCTCCATGAACCTCTAGTTGCACCTCTCCATGCACCTGTCCATGCGCCTCTCCTTGCGCCTCTACTTGCGCCTCTCCTTGCGGCATTACTTGCGCCTCTCCTTCCGGCTCTACTTCCGCCTCTACTTGCGCCTCTCCTTGCCCATGTACTTGCGCTTGTACTAGTTGGACGTGTGGGTGTCGTTGCGGCTGTGGTTGTTGAACACTCGTCAGCTGAGTTACACCCGGCGTTGACTGGATGGTACTTTCTTGTGATGAGCCAACATCACTGGTCGATGGTGATTGAACAACCAAAGTGGCTGCTGCAGCAGCACTCATGGTCTTGGACCTAAGTTTGCGTGGTGGCACTGAGCCCAATGAAGCGGAGGTGCTGCTTCCAGCTTGGTCCCCGGTGGACACCGCTGCTGCTGCAGGCGTAGTTTTTTTTCCCCAAAAAAAGGTGTCGGTGGGCACACCAGTCTCCTTGGTAGGTGGTGCCATTTGTTTCTTCTGATCCTTCTTACTGGCAGTGGCACTGGAAACTTTTTTCGCTGAGGCGCTACGGCCAACTTTCTTTGGGGCCATCTTCTTGAGATGTCAGAACAGCAGGCCGCAGTTGCACGAGTTGCAGAGTTGTCTTGTCTGTGCCCACACGTGATGTCACGTGACGTTGTGCTGCACACACCGCTGCAGGACTTCTGCCTGGCACTGGTGGTTCTCTTGTGCACCTAAAAGCAATGGAAGTCAGAGGAACATCAGTTATACACCCCAAAAAATCAAAAAACACATAAAAATCACCACACTCCAATGCCATCCATGCCCTCAATGATGTTTACATTCAAGACCCCCCACAGAAAGACTTGGTCCATGCACCACTGAGTAACCCTGAGCATATAAAGCCCTGCGTCAGTTTTGCGCTACTGATTCGTCACTTTTTGTGACGCATCGGCGGCATAAAACATGTGCCTTGTTGCACCATATTTAAAAAGTGACGCATGTAGGTAGATGCGTCACTTTTTAAACCTCTGCGCCACATTATACCTCTTTCAGGTGTAATGTACACAGAGGGGTCATTTCTCCACAAAAAGCCTCGTAATAGTGACGCAGTGAAATCTCTGAGATTTCACGGCGTCACTTTTAGGACACTGTTACGTCAAAATCTTGCGCCTGCCTCACAGCAGATATAAGACTGAGGTAAACACTTTCACATGCAGCTTTCCCCATGTGGAAGGATGCATTGCTGGAGTACAAGCATTCCATTTCAGTACTGAAAACTCACTATTTTACAAAATACATTTCCTCTCTCTTGCAAACAATCCTACCAAGCATTACCAAAAAAATAACACAAACCAACAGCAAAGAAGCTCAGTGTGCTTCCTAATCTGAGGTAACACAGGTTACATGATTGTGAAAAGTTCAAATTTTTTTTGTAATCATGCACACACTATTTATTCTTTCTCAAAAATGTAGAAGCCATTGATTTGTCACAAAATCGATTTTTCAATAACATTTTAGAAACACAGTGCAGGTCCTACTATTTTATTCTTTCTCAAAAATGTAAAACTCATTAATTTGCCCCAAAAATATTTTAGTAGTGTAATGAAAAGCTTATACATATGACTTTTTCTCTGTTTTTCAAATGTTATTCTAAAAAAAATTATGAGGCCTAAGCAGGAGTGCTGATGTGATAAAGCCTGTCCAGGGGAGCACGAAAGGTGAGGCTTGTGTCCAAGAGTGCAGTGGACAGGACTAAACTGGAAAGATGAGCCTCATTTATAAAGCCCTGCATCAGTTTTGCGCTACTGATGCGTCACTTTTTGTGACGCATTGGTGGCATAAAACATGTGCCTTGTTGCGCCATATTTAAAAAGTGATGCAGGTAGGTAGATGCGTCATTTTTTAAACCTCTGCGCCACATTATACCTCTGTCAGGTGTAATGTACACAGAGGGGTCATTTCTCCGCAGAAAGCCTCGTAATAGTGACGCAGTGAAATCTTTCAGATTTCACTGCATCACTTTTAGGACACTGTTACGTCAAAATCTTGCACCTGCCTCACAGCAGGCGTAAGACTGAGGCAAACACTTTCACATGGGGCTTTCCCCATGTGAAAGGATGCGTTGCTGGAGTTGCGTCATTTTTGTGACACACTCCAGCAATTCGTCACTTTTGCGCTTATAGATACATCAGAAATACTGACTTTACTGTAAGTCCTACAAACATGATGCGTCATACATTAAATATAATGCATCATTGGTGTCACAAGGAGTGCACAGTTAAAAGTGACGCATCGCTGTTTTCATAAATAAGGCTCTCAATGTGCTTCCTAATCTGAGGTAACACATGACATGATTGTGAAAGCTTCAAATTATTTTATTTAATCATGCACACACTTTTTATTCTTTATCAAAAATATAAAAGCTATTAATTTGCCCCAAAATCAATTTTTCAATAACATTTTAGAAACACAGTGCAGGTCCTATGTACAATCATTCCATTTCAGTACTGAAAAGTCACTATTTTACAAAATACATTTCCTATCTCTTGCAAACATTCCTACCAAGCATTACCCAAAAAATGAAACAAAACAACAACAAAGAAACTCAGTCTGCTTCCCAATCTGAGGTAAAACAGATAACATGTTTGTAAAAGATTCAAATATTTTTATATAATTATGCACACACTATCTATTCCTTCTTAAAAATGTTAAAGCCATGGATTTGCATTAAAATCATTTTTCAACTACCATTTTAGGAACAGAACACAGGTCCTATGTACAAGCATTCATTTTCACTACTAAAAGCCATTAATTTGCCCTAAAATTGTTTTGTACTCAATATTTTATGAACAGAGCACAGATCCTATTTACAAGCATTCATTTTCACTACTAAAACCCATTGTTTTGCACTAAAATCGTTTTTCAATTAACATTTTAGAAACACAGCACAGATCCTATATACAAGCATTCATTTTCACTACTGAAACCCATTGATTTGCACTAAAATCGTTTTTCAATTACCATTTTAGGAACAGAACACAGGTCCTATGTACAAGCATTCATTTTCACTACTGAAACCCATTTATTTACCCTAAAATTGATTTTTAAAATAACATTTTAGATACAGAGTGCAAGTCCTATGTACAACCATTCCACTTCACTACTGAAACATCACTATTTCACAAAATACAAATCCTCTATTTTACAAATATAGAAACCATGCATTTTCAAAAAGCATCACACAAACCAACAGCAAAGAAAATCAATGTGCTTCTTAATCTGAACTCTCTATCTAAATGAATCATAACTCACCTTTACAAATGCTTTAGGAGATTCAGAACAGTGTCAGATACACACACCAATATTTCTTTAGCAGAGCAAAAGGTATGTTCTCCAGGCACTGCAACCATTAATGGCACAGAAAACCTCTAATTCTACACACATATTACTCATGGTAACTAATCAAAACTCTCCCCTCTCTATTTTCAAATCAACACCCTTCCCCCCCTCAGCCCTTTCTTCCTGTTACCATAGCAACTCCTTCCTCACTGAGCTCCCAGGGTTAAAAGTTTATTCTACAATGTTGCAAATGAAATTAGCAAGCATGTTTGACCTCTCAATACACCAGCTTATCCACTGCAATCTTTCTTTAAATGACTTTTTCTTAACCATTCAAATGACTTCTTTCACATAACAGAACCATGCACCCTAACTTTCAGTTTTCAACTATCTGAATCCACCAATCATTGCTTGTGATTCAAGAGCACTGAAACTCCACAGTTTTTTTTGCAAACTCCTACTGTTCCAACTGCCATTTCATTCCTACACTTCATCTGACTGCACCAGAACCTCCTCTCACCATGTACTCTGTCTGGATTATTGGACATAGCTACATTCACTGGGCTCAAAGGTATGCAGCTACCAGAAATTTTCACAACCTTGATTTACCAAATGTGCACATAAAATGGATTGGCCAAAGAGGATTGAGATGTCATCAATTGATACCATTGGTGAAAACCTTTTACCATCTGCCACACCCTGACCTCATAATTTTGCACTGTGGTGGAAATGACCTAGGCACTTTGACTGGGGTAGGTCTGGAGATACTTTTAAAGGACACCTTTGGGCAATTGATGACAATTTTTCCACAAACTGCCATGGTATATTCCAATATATGCCAAAGACAGAAATGGAACTGGTCCAACCAATTTTGTCCACAATTTGAGAAAGCACGGAAACATGTGAATAAATCTGTTTCTGCTTACATGAGAGACTATGGAATGGGTTCAATATACAACAACAACTTGTGTTACAACATGCAAGATATCTACAGAGCAGATGGTGTGCACTTTTCAGATGAGGGGAATAGAATATTCCTCCTGAATTTAAGACTGTGCATTGGTACCTACTTGTAGGTACCTAAATCAGCCACAGAACCCAAAAGCTCTTTTCAGGGCTACCCTACCTCTGATCACTCCAAATGATTATCTTTTTCTAACTTTTTTCACTATTTTTCACCAAAGTACGCTCCCCGGTACACTTCCCGGTGCGCGTACCGGGCGCTCCCCCCGTGAATTTTGTTTCCGCCTATATGGGCCTCCTAAGACCCCCTCAGAAAACCTAGAGGGTCAGGGAGTGCCTACCATGCCCCCTTATACCCATTCCCAATGTTGTTTCTCCTCCATTTTCTGTCTCAAATCTGCCGAAACACAAAATGGAGGACTCCCGTAGCTCTGCCGGTACGCGTACCAGGGCGCGCACCGGGAAGCGCTCCCAAAATTTTTAAAATTTAATTTACATAAAAACCACTAGAGACACTTTCACCAAATATAGAATAGGCCATACTACATACCAGTCCCTACCATTTTCCCAAATTTGGTGGTATTCCATTGAGCCATTTGGCCTGTAGCCCTCTCTAAATATCCTGAGGTGAATTACTTGACAAAAACACATCTGAAGTGTTAGAATTTACAACAAATTAAAATGTTACTTTCATTTTCTACTATTATTTCATGACATTTGATTGGTTATGTACATGAATATATATAAAGAAAGAGAGGGAAACGCAGCCATTTTGACTACTACTTCCTAAAGTACATTTCAAAAGGATTTTCACTGAGAACTTAAACTTCTTTTTCTAAGGTAAGATGTTATTTTGAAAACTGAAATATGTTGTGCACTTTAAGTTAATTTGGAAAACATTTTCTGATAGTTATATACTATCCCTCTGTAATAGTTATAGATTGAGATAGGCTTATCTGTTATAGTTATGGATGGAGTTAGGCTTGTCTTGTATAACTATGAATTTACTTAGGCTTTATGATATACACTATTTTATATTTCTACTTCCAGCCTGATACCATACACTGCCCAAAGATAACTTCACTGTTAAAAAATCTAAACTACCTGTCTAAACTTAAACCCAACAGTGCCCTATCTCTAGTGATATATTTTTTTCTATGCAAATTACAGCAAGAAAATGGAAGGAGAGCAGAATATTTCCTTCAAAATTGTTCTGGAGAACAACGGTGAAAAATTTATTGTAGATAATGAAGACATAGATTTCATGGATGAATCACGGGACTATGAATTAATTCAATGTGTAGAAGCAGTAGATTCGCTGACTGAAAATGAGGACATTTCCGACAATGTGTTGTTAGAAGTTCTGTTAAATTTGGAAAAAGAATCAGAAAAATAAATTTATATTTAATAATCAAAAATTGTTCGAGACATTATTCATTTTTATATGTAATTCATAAACTAGTACCAAATTGATTATAATGTAAATTCAGAGTTATAGTATACTGTGCAACTTTTTTATGTTACATAGTAATTTTGCTCATAGTTACTTCCTTTCTCCCACTATATTATCTCCAATGTGTATTTGACATCTCTTTTTCATCTCCTGCCTCCATGTTCTTTCTGCTTTCCTGGCAGACTATGATATGGATTCCATATACCACAATAACTTCTGTAACAAGATACAAGATATCTACAGAGGAAACGGTGTACATTAAATGTAAGACTCAGCATTGGTACCTACATGTTGCTTCTTAAATCACCCACATAACACAACAACTCTATTCAGAGCTACCCTAATGATTTTTTTACACTACTATTTTCACTATTTTTCACCAAAGTACGCTCCCCGGTACGCTCCCCGATGCGCGTACCGGGCGCTCCCCCCCGCGAAAATCGAAAAAAAATTACATTTTTTTTTTACCCGAGGAACCCTTTTATAGCCCCCACATCAAACCTAGGGGGTCAGGAGGGGTCTACCCTGCCCCCTTTTGGGTATTTCCCCCTTTGTTTTTACCACCTCTTGTGTCTCGATCCTACCGAGACACAAGATGGCGGCTGCACCGGACTGTTTCGAATGTTTACAGACACCCGAGAGCCAATCAGCTTTCCGTGCGCAAGTCGCATCGAGACACAAGAGGTGGCTAAAAGAAAGGGGGAAATGACCAAAAGGGGGCAGGGTAGACCCCCCCTGACCCCCTAGGTTTGATGTGGGGGCCATAAAAGGGCCCCGCGGGGCAAAAAATATATATATATTTTTTTCGATTTTCGCAGGGGGAGCGCCCGGTACGCTCACCGGGGAGCGTACCGGGGAGCGTACCCTGGAAAAAAAAGAATGACAGAGTTTTATAAAAATTTAGCATTTTTTTATAGATTGGAGGTAGTTCTAAAAAGAACTGTTTTTTTTATTCTTTTTGTTGTTTTATATTTTTTTATTGTTTTTTTGAATTTGTTTTACTTTTTTTGGCTTTTATGAACAATTTTATATTTTTTGTAGTTTTTATGGGGACAAACAAAAAACAGGGAATTGTAAATGGCTCAACTGGAGCAAAAAAAATCAGGAACAAATTAAGGTTTCTTTCTGCAGTTGTGGTTGTCTCCAGCACGGTTGATGAGTTTTATACTTTGCTCTCCATAGGAAATTGTAGTCCCGCAAAATATACAAACTATTTTGAAATGTCCAAACTGGGTTTGGATATTTGGGACCATCTCCCTTGTCTCTGGACCCGATGGAGTGGGTTGTTTGCTTTTGGAGGTGCTCGGAGAAGATTGGGGAGGGTTCCTTGTCAGTTCTATGACCTTTGCTGCAGCATAGTTCTTTGGGTGCCTGCGTTGCATATGGCGAATCATGGTGTTGTTGCCAAATGAATACTTTTTTGCAGGGTTCCCCCTGGAAAGTACAGTGCCACAGATCAGACATGTCACTTTTGGTACGTTGACTTTCTTTAGTCCCCTTGGGATTTTAAAAAACTCTCACACAATGTGCTCCTTCGGTATATAGGGGGGATTATCTTCAGGCAGGAACCGCCTCTCCTCCTCCTCCTCCTCATCCTCCTCTTCTTCTTCACCACCACTGTGGTGTTGTGGTGGTCCTTGTGGTGTTGGTGGTGGTGGTGGTGGCTGAGATGCTCCTGCTGCTGCTGCTACTGTAGCCATTTCTCACTTACTAGAAACAGGCCTTCCTCAGTCAAAGTACTAAGTGAGAATGAGGAAAAAAGGTGTGGGCTTTCATCATTTGGAAAAAAAAACTGTTCTGAACCATTGAAAATTGTTATTTTCTTGTCACATGACCCGACGCGCTTACGCTACGTGCCCCGGGGCTTACGTTGCGCAATCGTATGCGCTGGGGCGCTTCCGGGTGCGCTTACGCCGTGCGTCATAAGACGCATCACGCGGCTACGCGATACGTCACGATGATGTTTTCGTTCGCGGCAATAGCGCTAACGGGACGCTCACCGGTACGTGTACCGGGGCGCGCCGCAACACTGCGCTTACCGGTGCGCTCACTGGTACGCGCACCGGGAGCGCTCCAGGGCAAAAAAATATATATTTTTTTTAAAAATGGAAAAATATACATAAAAAAAATAGTATTACATAAATATACAATATAAAATTCAATATAAAAAATATTATATTTCATAGCTATAGAGATTTGCTATTAAAAAAACTTTGAAATTCACTGAAAAAAACATAGGTTTGAGGCCCTATATATAGTTAGGAATTAGCATTTACAAAACCTATGAAATTCACTGATGGATTGTGGGTGCGCGAAATATAGTTAGTACAACTAACTATATAGGAGCAATTTCATTGGTTTTGTATGAGTAAAATGTCCAGCTAACTATAACACCACTAAAACCTATAGTTTTTTGAGTGAATTTCAAAGGTTTTTTAAAAACGAATTCCTAACTATATAACTCCTGAAACCTATGGTTTTTTCAGTGAATATATATATATTTATATATTTATATTGATACACATTACTTACTGGGGGTCACCAGTAGGTAGTTATAGTTAGGACCTAGTTTCCGTAGGAAAAGCATTTTTTGACTTGCCTATAACTTTGGCGTCGTTTGACCAATCTTCATGAAATCTGCCCAACAAAGTGTAAGTTCTGTGTGTTATGGAAAGTTTGGGGGTGATCCATGCAGTGGGGACCAAGAAATAGGGGTACAAAATATGGGTGCATTTGTAATGTTAATTCCCACAGGAACGCTTTGTCAATCCTACAGCTCAAACTGCTGGATGGATTTACATAAACTTTGGCAGAAAAGTAGATGTTTGCAGATTTTGCTTTTATTATTTGGTGCAAATCCATTCAGTAGTTTTTGAGAAATTAAAGCCGAATATTATAGTGATATCTCTGACCACGAATATTTTGCAGCAAATTTGCGGTAAATCAAGAATGCATGTGGCAAAAGGAATGCTTTGATTGGCTGGGCTCAACCTGAACAGTGAGATGCAGCTGCCAATTTATTGATCGGGAACGGTTCCCGGGGCTTAAAATTTGTGTCAAAGCTAACATAAGGGGTCAGGGCGGGGATACTCTGACCCCATGCTTGAGAAATGGGGGCGTTAGTGACAAAGTTATATGTCCAAAGTTTATGTTTTTTTTTTTTGCATGCAATATTCATGACAATGCCGCGACCAACAGCATCCTCCCCGTGTACCATCGTGGACACGTCGCAAATATCTCAGCGTCATCACGGATATTGGGTAAAATATCATATTAAATGTATCAATATACACACACTTCGCTGGTCACAGTTACAGGCTCATGTACCTACTCAAATATCTACACAGACACTGTTACACCCACTCACATGCCCTCTCTGAACTCACAGACTCACTCAGAAACCCATGTGTGTTCTCAGATAAGCATTTAGAGGCTCATGCTCCCACTTACAGATGCACTTAAAGACTCATGGGCCTATTCAAATACATAGTCAGAGACTTATACACCCACTCAGGGACCCACTCAGAGATTCATGCACCCAGTCACAGACCTACTCAGACACTCACACACTGACTCACAGATGCACCGAGACAGTTATGCTTCCACTCATACACCCACTGATAGACAGACCCACTCAGACACTTATGCACCCACTCATGCACACATGTACTCATTAACATACCCATCAGACACCCCTACAGGCACTCACATACCCAGTCTGAAACTTATGCACCCACTCACAAACTCACTAAAACACTCAGGCGCCAATTCATATATGTATATATGTATGCACCCACTTATAGACCTAGTGAAGAACTAATGCAGCCAGTCACAGACCCACTTGGAGACTTATGCACCCACTCATATAACCCAGGGTATTATTATTTCACATTGTTATAGGGATATTGAGAGACTGCTAAATGTTTTTATAGAGGTATTTAGATAGTGATTTATCTAGCTTGATGGTTAGAATGAATTATATAGCTGTAATTTTTCATGTGGTGGTGACTATGAATTACTGCTTTTGCTATGCGTTTTCGCTACGTCATCGAGGTGATCGTGGGTACCGACGTCATCGTGACATCCGGCATCACTGCGAAAGAGGGAAATAGGTTTAAGAAATGGTTTTTATCAAAACTCACACGAAAAAACATGAGTTTGGACTGTACAATAATAAACTCCTAGTGCCAACAATACTACAATATGTGTGCATATATGTGTTTTCCACTTTATGGAAAAAGCATGGTCGTTGCGGTTAACGACATCATCGTAACGCCCTGAAAAACTGCAAAAACTGGAAATCTGTTTTAAAGACGGTTTTAAAAGAAAATGTGTTCAAAAACATACGTTTAAACATGTTTCTTAAAGAAGCATTGTATATAATTATATGTGTAGTGCAATGTTTAAAATAGATGTTTTTGTTATTATTTTTGCAAGTGCTGTTGGCTGTTAAATATCTGCTTTATTTTTGCAATTTTGCAACATTTTTGAGACCATCTCGATGTTGTCACGAAGATTCCCAACAACTAAAGAAAAAGGATCTTTATAAAAAGAAATAACAATATTTCAGGTACTAGGGTGTCTCTGACAAGATTTGTTGTGTTGATTGTGTGTATATGACAGCTACACATAAGACCGGATGCATAGTTTCAAGTTACTTAGATACACACTGTTGCCTTTGTCTGTAAAGTGCACTCCATCATTTCTGTAAATTCCATGCATTTCAAAAAGCAGGTTGTTGTTAAAGATTGAGCCCAAGTTATGGTCTCTGAGGAATGCAGAAACCGTTTTACTAACATGTTTTCTGGCTTTATCTGTGGACAGATTTGATTTGAACACTTCCATTTCTGTCTTTGCCATTTATTAGAGTACACCAAGATAGTGTGGGGGAAAAGTGACATCAGTCCTGCATAGGTTTGTTTCATTAGGATTTCCATCTCCACCCCAGTCAATGTCATTGCCAGCACAGTGCACATACATGAGGTGAGGAGCTCCGCAATCCACAATGGTTTTTAACCAGTGCCAGTAACAAATGAAACTTTAACCCTCTCTGGCAAAACCAAGTAATCTCCACATTTGGCAAACCCAAGTCCCTGTCAATACCTCTCTTTTTTCTAAGCCTCTTTAGCCCAACAGACATTGCTAGTCCTAGCCAACAATCCACACTCTGAGGGGCATATTATTAACAAACTAAATATCGCAGAGCGCGCTTAGCGCGATTTTGTTTAATGCCGGCTATCGCTGGATTTAATTGCCGAGATAACGCATTATTATCAACGTTTATCTCCACAGCGATATAAAATCCGGCGATAGTAGTGACATGAGGGAACATCGCTGGAAATCCAGCGATACAACTGCAGCGATAAGGGAATCCTTGGTAATAGGGAGATGTGGACTTAGCCTTAGAATCCACCTCCCTTCTAGAATGTGCTGTGAACTTGTGACCTACTGGTTCCACTGGGTTACTAGATACACTGAGCTAAGAGTATACTAGGGGAAGGGTGTTAATGAGAAATAATAATTTTAAAAGTTGAGGAGTTATGATACAATTTAAGTAATGATAACCTTTAATTTCCAATTCAGGACTATGTAATGAACTGGTGTGCAGTATTTAAATTGAAAAAAACTGAAGCTAAATATAGGTTTGGACTCCTGTTTTGTTTGCGCTATTACTCTGCTATGATTGCGAAAACATTGCAAACACGTAGAAAGGAATCTCGTTTTGAAAGAGAGGGTATGGGTTAACAGATGCTAACCATTCTCAAGTGGCGATAGAGTAGTCTAAAATTATAGACTTGATTTCATTTGCTGCCATTCTCATGATCATAGAGTGGAAAGTTGAAGAGGAGAGGTTGCCATTTTATAGTTGCTTTGTATGAGAGTGGTGTACCATTCTTGTGCTTAGTTTTTTAAAAATCTTATCAGTGTCAAAACTATCCAGAAACAGCTAAAACAACAATATAAATCTACAAACTCACTTCATTTTTATGTTCAAAATGTTTTAGTTATTTAAAACATTTACATTAGAAATGAAGATGTATACAGGAGTTTGATAAAAAAGAGTATCACAGTGATATGAAAAAAATATATCAGATAAACTGTAGCTGGCAGAGGGTATTTTTTTAAGATGTTAGTACTGTTGAAAGTTAAAATGAGCAATGCCTTCAAAAATAATAATGTTTTAAATGTCTAAGCATCATGTGCAGAACAGAACAGACAGAGCTATGTTATTTGCATTCTGGGATTTGCGGTATTTTTAGTCACATTATTAAACAGGAATAGTGTAGTCATGAGTAAAAGATTCAAATGTATGAATTATAAAGTAGTATTACTTGTTAGATATGTATTAAGAAGTGTTTTTCAATGTGGTTTTTAACTTATATGACCTGTTTGCATGTGTTTAGATGGTGAGATGTTTTTTTCTGGTGGCAGATAATTATATGTATGATGAGACTCTTGAGTTTGCTTAAAGATGTAGAGAACTATATATTTTTGGAAAGATGGCCTGAAGCTGTATATCTATTATGAAATCACATATATGTTACATGGTGATCTATGTTATTTAAGGCTGTTAACATTTTTTATGTATATGGTCAGGATGGTGTATTTCTTTAAACATGCTGTGTTTAACATTGGGAGGGTTTATAGTGCAGATTGTCTCTTGAGAGTTCTTGTGCTAACTTCGCTTGGTGTGTAAACTTTCTTTGAGAAATACTGAATATATATTTTAAAGACACAAGAAATATTTGAGAAATGAAGTGGGTATACCATTAAGAAAGGCTTTGTGCTTTGAAAAAGTGAGAATTGTTTTTTTCAGTTTTTGAAACTTACTGATGCATGTGCATGCTAAGTAACAGAGCAATGTATGCTCCTAGAGAGCCATATATTATACATCAATTGTGATATCTAAACTTTACTCACACATAGCTCAGTAGAAAAGGATAGATACACTAAAACAGGTAGTTTGATACCTACAGAAGGGCTTAAACAATGAGGCAAGGATACAGTCACAACTGTTATGTACCTAACAGCAATAGAGGTACTTTCACAGTAAGCCAGGGACTGCTCAGGCACTCAAACAATCACCCAGCCACTAATCACGCAGTCATTGAATAACTTTTGCACTATCCCTGCACTTATCCAATTACCCAGGTACTACACATGCACACTTGCAATCACGCAGGAACTAATTATGTAGTCATTAAACTATGCAGACACTACCCATGCATTGATCCAATCACGGAGGCACAAGCTATTCACTTATACAATCACCAGGGCTGTACCTATGCAGCTATCCAAGCACACACGTACAACCCATGCACTCTTCGAAGTACTGAGGCACTACTCACGCACTCATCTAATTACGCAGGGAGTACCATTGCAGTGAACCTATCACCCATCCAGTAACTATACACTCATTCAATTACTGAGGCAATACTCAACACAGCATTACAATTGCTTTCATCCAATCACTCATGCTTTAATAATGGATTCATGCAATCACTCAAACACTAATCATGCACTCATCTAATTAGGCAGGCACTACTGATGCACTCATTCAATTATCCAGGCACTACCCATGTACTTATCTAAGCACCCAGGCACTACCTGTTCACTGAACCATAAGCAGCCATGTACGCATCCAATCACTGAAACACTACTCATGCACTCATCCAATCTACTAGGTGCTATGCATGCGAATAAACAATCACATACACACTATTCATGCACTCTATAAATCACCAATATGCTATCTAAGCACTCCTGCTATCATCCAGGACCTAGAGGAGCACTCATTTAATCATCCAGCCACCATTTATGCATGTATTGAATTATTGAGACATTAGTCATGCACTTATCTAATCATTCAGGCACTATTCATGCACTCATGCAAAACACGCACATAGCATTAATATACTCATGCAAACATAAAGGCAGTACATATGCAGATATGGAACGACCCATGGAGTTCTCACACAATCAAGGAATCATCCAGGCACTACTTGTATCCTCAGGGAATCACCTAGGTGGGGAACATCCTTTACAACGCAACTTTTACAATGCACTACCATTACTATGCAACTTTTACAACGCAAGTTATTACAACGCATTGCGCTGGGGGGCGCTCTAGGATAGGGAATAGTTTCATTTACTATCCAACCTCTTCCCTACTATCCACGGGGACTGGAGTTGGAATTTGTAAATTAAACTATTCACTATCCAGCGCCCCCCAACGCACGTCGTTGTAACGACTTGCATTGTAAAACCTGCGTTGTAAAGGCATGCGTGGTAAAAGCATGCGTTGAAACGTCATACATCCACCTAGGTACTACCTATGCACTCCTTCAATCATCCAGGCTGTGTTGATGTACTCCGCCACAAACACATGAATTTACAAGTTTTAGTGAGGAATATGTTGTCTTTTAGAACCATATGTTGTCTTTTAGAACCATATAGTGAATTATATGTGCAATTTGTCACACACTCTTTGCATGTACTTGGAAGAATTAGTGAGCTAAACGCTCTGATAGAGATTAATGTGCAGAGTTGTATATGCACTGTTTACCAAAATTTAAATCTGATAGATCTAAGTAGAAAAGTACTGCAATACTTAATACACCACTGACACAGTTGTAGAGAGGCACACAAATAGCTCTTATATTGTGTTTTCGGATTTCCAATGTTCAGACACTGTATGTATTTCTACACTTTAGTTGATGATCATTTTAATGTTGACTATAGAAGGGATAAACTGATATTTCACCATGTATAAGAGAGAACTGAGATGGGGTGCAGCTGTGTTGTAGGAGAGGGTGCTATATTGTAAAAAGGTAATTAATAAATAAAGTTTTGAATTTTGTTTTGGGTTTGTATGTTGAAGTAAGTGCAGTAGTTATATATCTAGGTTCATCTGTTGATTTAAAACTGCAACATAACATAAAAACTGTTTTTGTATCATGTGTAAGCCAGTAGTAAAGTAATTAGAATATCCTACACAAGCTCAGAGGAAAAAGCAACAGAAGCAACTACAGTATCTGTGCGGAACTGAGACACAAAAGGGGACAAATGCAGAAAAAGTGGTGAAAGAAAATAGAGCTACTTGGTAAGAGGACAAAGTCATTCCTTTAAACTATATGTGGATACATGCACAGATTACAAAATAATAAATATAGAAAGGAAACTGAGAAAGAATAAGAGTAGACAATAACTGGAAGAACAGGAAAGAATGTAACAAAGATGGACACACCTTAACTAGGAGACAGAAACAGTTTAAGGAAATCAGAGTCAGGATGTTTCATAGTAAAGTGGTTGTAAATCTTCGGAGAAATATGAGGAAGCATAGAAGAAGGGAGGCACTGAAACAGAAAGAGCAAAATTGAGGGAGTAGTTGATAACGCCTTTGCTTTGAAGAGGAAGCTTTTCATTTGGATTATAAATAGATTAAAGACTCTTGACAAAAATGTGTTGTACATGAGTAGACAAACCCAGAAGAAAATATTAGTGAATATAAGTAACTTTTGTACAGTTTTTAGTGGAGAATAGATACATACATCTACTCTCTAGCACCTTTTTTTTAATGAAGAAAGCTATCTCCAGGATAACACATTAGTTCACAACATTGTGAAAGAGGATGATGTAATGAAATGAAAAATGGCACTTATATAGCAAAATAAGTGATAGGTTCTAGAAATGTAGAAAAGGTTATTATAAAAGAGATAGAGGGAAGGCGTAGTCAGGCCCTGTATTCAACTGGAATTGTGTTAGTGTTTGTAGTATTCAACAGCAATCCATTGTTATACTAAGACCATTTCTGCATGTATTTCCAAGGTGAAGTTTAAAACACAAAATAAGTACTTTACAAGGATTGGATCCTTGCAAGGTTAAAGCATACAAATTTGGAGGGACACTCACTACCTTGTTTATCACAGAAAGTGTGCCAAAGCACCTGTCATCATTTCAGGATGTGAAACTTCCTGCTTTATGTTTAGGAAAAATTATTAGAACTCTTTTGCATGGTACTGTGGCAGAGATAGAAAAAGCTTGTGATGATATGCCGTTTAGTTTCTTTTGTCCAGATCAAGACTCTACGGAAAATGAACAGTTCATAACAGTAGGAGATGCAGAACAGGACACATGTATTATAGTTGATAGCTTTGAAGAAGCAATTAACACATTTACCACACTGTGCGTTAAAATTCCAGAGTATGTTTGTATATGTTGTCGACACACTCACTACAGGATTGAAACACGGACTGTTGACCTGTATTTAAAAAGTGAAAAAGAAAATATTGATAACTGAGAAAGGTTTGCTGTGTACTTGTTTGTAGAGCAACGCTTTGTCTTTTCCATACTGCAAGTTATATAAGTACTGTTACAATAAATTAGAGGATAATAAAATGCCTGCTAGAGCTGTGCATAAGAAGTTAGTACGGGTTCCCATTCCAGAACCACTTCAAGGTTTAAATGTTTATGAGTCAATTCTTATCCAAAGCATATTTCCATTTCAGGCTATAGTCGGTATGGAGCCAAAGGGGTCAATGCATTGCGGCGGCGGCCGGAGTTAGGAGGACGTTGTTAGCAGACATCACGAAGGCGTACGAGAAATTGCGAGAACTAGAAAGAGCGAGGCCTGAGCGGCCAGACACACATGAGGCACTACTTGAGGTGCGGGAAGTAGTGGCGGCGACAGTGGAGCGCCTCAGGTGCTTCGACTACAAGGCCTACCTCACACGCGCGCATTCGGAACGCGACAAGTCGGGAGCTCTTTTGGCCTGGCTGGCCAATCCAGCTCGCCGAGGCTCGATCATTCTTGAGCTCAGGGACCACTCGGGAGCGGCACGGTTTGACCAGGAGGGGATTAATGAGGTATTCTATGATTACTACACGGAGCTCTACCGCAGCAGGATCCTGCCGTCGGCGGATGAATTCCGGGGTTTCGTGGAAGGCCTGGACTTGCCCGAGTTGGGCAGGGAGGGCGCGAAGCTGCTAGGGGGCAAAATTGAGGAGAGAGAGGTGAAGGTCGTCATCAAGGGTATGGCGAGGAACAAGACGCCGGGCTCAGACGGGCTCCCAACGGAATTTTACCTCACGTATATCGACCTCCTGGCACCCAAACTGACGCGGGTCTACAATGAGGCGAAGCGGCTGGGCAGCCTTCCGACGTCCGCTGGCGAAGCGCTCATAGTCCCCCTACTGAAACCGGGCAAACAGCCGTGGGACAGGACAGCATATCGCCCGTTGTCCATGCTCAACCTAGACTACAAGATCTTGAGTAAGATCTTAGCAACGCGTCTGCTCCCCCACATGGCCACGTTGATCCACGCGGACCAGTCCGGCTTCATCCCGGCCCGTAACACGGCGCTTAACGTGTGACGACTCCTGCACGTGTTGGAGGCTGACACCTATGACGGAGATGAAGCGGCGGTGTTTGCAGTAGACATGGAAAAGGCCTTTGACAGCCTGGAATGGCCTTATCTCTTCCATGTTATGCGCACGATGGGTCTGGGCGAGGACTTCGTGGATTGGACGGCGCTGCTATACCGAAATGCGAAGGCGAGGGTCAGAACTGGGAGAATCATCTCTGAGATGTGTGCAGTGAGCAGGGGCACCCGTCAGGGATACCCTCTTTCTCCCCTATTGTTCGCCATAGCTGTCGAACCACTCGCGGCGAGAGCCCGGCTGGGTCGGACACATCAGGGCCTAGATGTTTATGGACAGGTACACCACATAGCTTTGTATGCAGACGACCTGCTGATGTTCCTGGCGGACTCGGCTGACTCTCTGCGTGGTGCTAAGGCCCTCCTACAATCACTAAGTAGGGTGTCAGGTCTCCGAGTAAACTGGGCGAAGTCATACCTGTTCCCAGCCCGCCCGCGTAGAATATGCCCACAGCCCTCGGAAGGGGTGACGTGGGAGGAGAGGAGCCTGCGCTACCTAGGGACCTCGATCTTTCATGACAAAGCGGATATTCTTGAGGGGAACATAGGTTCGGCAATTAGACACGCCAAAGAGAACTTCGAGTTTTGGAGCACGCTCCCGTTGTCACTCATGGGGAGAGTGGCACTTCTTAAGATGGTCACCCTGCCACGGCTGCTTTATTTCTTTAGGACCCTCCCGATCTGGATCCCGGCGAGCTACTTCCGGCGGTTAAGATCGTTGGTAATCGGCTTTCTGTGGGGGACGGGCAGACGCAGGGTGGCGCACAGCACACTTCTCCGCCCTAGAGAGGAGGGTGGGCTAGCGGTGCCAGACTACGAGCTGTACTACCTGGCGGCTCAGCTGCAGTGGTTGACACAATGGGTCGCGCGAGCCAAGAGAGAAGGCGATGGATCCGGGGAACCGGCGGGCCCGGTTCAGGTGTTATCCCGGATTGTTCTGGGGCTCCGGATGGGAGATTTCCATCTCACTCAAGAATTTGCGACGGCCCGGAAGTGCTGGAATAGATACCGCCGAAGGGGCTGCATTGGGGTGCCATACGCTCCTGAGATCCCGCTCCAGCTGTGCGGGGCACTGCCGCTTGGGGGCTCGTGGCACGGACTAGGGGATTGGGAACAGCAGGGACTCAAGTCCATGGGGGACCTCTATGAGGACGGGGCGATGCTACCTTTCGACCTTCTGAGAGACCGCTTTGAGCTGTCGGGGGGGGGACTTCCTCCTTTATGCGGCGCTAACGTCGGCAATCCACAAGCACTGGAAGACGGGTATGACGGAGCCGCCACTGTCTCTGGGATGCCAGTGCGTGGTGATGATGGCGGGGACGGTCAAGGCAGTCACGTGTCTATACAGACGCATGGTCTCGGAGACTGTTGCTCCTCTGCTGGCCGTGAAGACGAAATGGGAGGCGGATCTGGCGGTGGAAATCCCTGACGAAGCGTGGACTGGCATTGTGGCACGGGCCCGAAGCGGAACGCGCAACGCTAGATTTCAGCTGATGCACTTCTATGTCCTGCACAGGGCCTACCTGACACCTGACAAATTACATAAATACTTCCCAACCCATCCGGCGGCCTGTCCGCGATGCCCGGCGACCTTAGCTGATTTCCAGCACATGTTCTGGTCCTGCCCAGAGTTGGGTTCCTTTTGGCGGGAGGTAGTGGACACCCTGAGGGAGGTTACGGAGAGGGACTTGCATTTATCCATGGCACACTGCATCCTACACTGGTTCCCACACACATCAAAGAACAAGATTACTAGCAAGTTCCTGGACCTGGGTCTGCTCCTGGCGAAGCGGGCCATAACATCCCAATGGAAGGTGAATAGGGGCCCTGGGGTGGAGAGGTGGAAGGCTGAGCTGCTCAAATGGGCCCGGTGTGAAGGAGAACTCCGTATGCAGGCTGCGCTTAGAGCAGATAATGACGCGGCGCTGGAGAGGGCCAGGGCATGGGAGGGGCTGATCTTGGACCTCACACTTTTGGGCCTGGAGGAGGAGGACACCCCGGCACATAGCCCTGCCCCGGCAGACCACTTGCCCAGAGAGGTAGTGACCTAGGCTCCCTCCCTTGTTCCCCTACTTCCTGAGAGAGGTCTACGAGTTGTTTGTTGACTGCTCCTGATGACCTACTTCGGGACTGAATTGGTCGGGATGAATGTGATCTCGCACTGGCGATGAGCTGGCACGTCTGGGGGGTGGGGGGCGGAGTTGGGGGAAGGAGGGATAGTTCTGGAGGAGGGAAGGGGTTGGGGGGAGTAGGGTGGGTTGGGGGGTGAGGAGCTCTTGCTCAGACGTGTAGAAGAGGACTTCCTGATTTTGCTGGGCAACGCGCATAGGAGGGGGAGCGAGAGGACCGGAAAGCAGCACTGTCATTTCCCAGAAAAGCAGGTAACAACTGATCCATGCTATTCCACCCTACACACGTATTTATCTGCTATTGCGCTGCTCGACCTCCGGGGTGTGAGCTAAAGAGCTGTGTAGCACGAATATTGAAAATCTATAAGGGGAATGATCACCAGTGGAAATGACACATGTAATTTGAATGTACCACTAACTTTGCTGCAATAAAAAGATATTTACAAAAAAAAATAGTCGGTATGGAGCCAAAGACAGGCAATATACCATTAACAGACCTGCAGAAAGGTCTAAAAGGTAGAGTAGTGTCCTGGATTACTAGTGCTTTCTCAAAATGTTCAGCAGGATGCTCAAGAGCTTTAAATGGTAATGCTAGGACTATTAGAGGAACAGGATTTCAGTATCAATTACTTATTTGGTTTAACTTATAAATGGAACCATAACTTTGAACATTGTGAATTCACCTCTAGCACTAAAATTAATTCAGAACAATTCTTCTACTTGACATTACCAAATTGTAAAGCTGTGGCCTTTAAAATTGTAATCTAAACGCCCATCAATATATGACTTGCCCAAACTGCAGATCAGAACTTAGGTGTACATTGTTGCTACAAAGGTTGGGAAATATGTCATAGTCATGCAAAAATGATGCAGAGTGGAGGGTACTAATTAGAACCTAAAATTACAAACTTTGTAGCTGGACAAATTTTCATTTCAAAAAGACGTTTCACAACTATATCATGTTTCAGGAAGGAGTTAATGTAACCTCTACACACCACATAATATATTTAAGATGTCAAAGAGGGCAATGACATAAAAATGTCACTGAAATCAAGATTACGTAAAAAGTTACCAAACTTATATTTGCTATTTCTAGCACCAAAGTTCTACGGACAATTTAGGATAACAAAATGTGGTATTGTAAAAAGAAATAGGAGGTTGGGAGCACCCTGCCTCACAGTCCCAGCACAGTTCGCCCCTTTGCATCCTGGTAAATACAGAACACAGTTCAAACTTACTTCAAAAGTAGCTGGAGTTGTTCAACAAAGTTGGTGCAGACATTGCTGTATATCTCTAGACACATGTTTCTGGCTTGAGCCCGTCTTCAGTAGAGAGCAGCAGTATTAGAGAGCAAAGAAAAATCATCTGGGGTTGCTGGAAATGCTGCCAAGTTCCTCTCAGGTCACAGTACCACTCACAGGCGCACAGGTGCATCTCCAAAGCGTGTCAGCTTGCTGGCTCAGGGGAGCCTTTTAAACAGAAAGGGGGTTGGGAGCACACTGCCTCACAGTCCAAAATGTGGTATTGTGTAGACATGTATATGAATTATGAGTTTCTAAGACATTATTCGGCCTATTGGGGTATTGTCTACAGAACGTTGTTTGAAATGAAAGACTCTTTTTAACTGGAGGAATGGAATTTATAAAAACAAGTCTCTTCACCACTTCACCATTGTATCTTGTATTGGTTGCGTAATGTTCAAAATGAAATCTTTTCACAGTGCTTCAACTGCTGCAATAATAAAAAAAAATTACAAGTATGGTTTTTCATATTATGCAAAATTACATTCATAGACTGCTGTTACGATGGTGTTATAGTTGATGCAGAAGGTAGCAAAACGCTTTAGTTCTGGTGACATTTCACTGCATCCTCTCTCACTTAAACTGGAACTTTGTCATCTGGGGCCGGAGGTTTGGAGACTGATGATTCCTCTCCTTTTTTTCTCTTGTGCAATTTTAAGTTGCTTCTTCTGGTATGTCAGAGGTCTTCAATCTGTGGGGCGCGACCCCCAGGGGGGTCGTGGAGTCCTTGGAAGGGGGTCGCAGAATCTGTCAGAGCATGCAGTTCCTGGCGTCGGGCTGATCGAGGGTGCTCACGGCGGAGGCCTAATTCACACTGAGGTGTGAAAAACATCAAAGCCTCATTAACAAGTAAAAGGTCTTTTAAAGACCTGTCAAGTACTCTGGTGTGGCTGTGTGTGTGTCCCTGAAGCTGTTTCAGCTGGACTCACATACACGAGCTGGGGGGGGGGGTGTGGGGGGGCTGGGGGAGCAGGCTGTAGTGTAGCCCTTTGAGTTCAATGGATGTTGCACGCCTGGAGCTGTGGGTCCCATGACACGTCCCCCCCCTCCCGCCCCCAGCAGGGAGGCACAGAGATGCCCTCCCATGAGCAGGAAAGAAGGAAGAAGACCAGAGAGATACTGCCCTCCCCATGAGAGAGGCACAGAAAAAGGTGGGTGGATGAATGATGGGTGGATGGATGGATGTAAGGATGAAGGATGGATGGATGTGTGAAAAGGTGGGTGGATAAATGATAAGTGGATGGATGAAAGGGTGGGTGGATGGATGAAAGGGTGGATGGATGAATGATGGGTGGATGGATGAATGTAAGGATGAAGGATGGATGGATGTGTGAAAAGGTGGGTGGATAAATGATAAGTGGATGGATGAAAGGGTGGATGGATGGATGAAAGGGTGGATGGATGGAAGGATTAAAGGGTAGATGGATGAAGGATGTATGGATGGATAAAATGTTGCATGAATGAATGATGGATGGATGTGTGAAAACATGGGTGGATGAATGATGGGTGAATGGATGGATGAAAGGGTGGATGGATGAAGGATGGATGTATGGATGTAAGGATGAAAGGGTGGACGGATGAAGGGTGGATGGATGGACGAAAGGATGGATGGATGAAAGGGTTGATGGATGGAAGGATGAAAGGGTAGATGGATGAAGGATGTATGGATGTATAAAAGGTTGCATGAATGATGGATGGATAAAAGGTTGCATGAATGATGGATTGATGGATGTGTAAAAAGATGGGTGGATTAATGATGGGTGAATTGATGGATGAAAGGGTGGATGGATGAATGATGGATGTACTGATGGAAGGATGAAAGGGTGGATGGATGAAGGATAGATGGATGAAGGATAGATGTATGGATGGATGGATGGATGAAAGGGTTTACGGAGGAAGGACTGATGGATGAAAGGGTGGATGGATGTATGGATGGATAAAAGGTTGCATGGATGAATGATGCATGGATGGATGTGTGAAAAGGTGGGAGATGAATGATGGATGAAAGGGTGGACGGATAAAGGATGGATGGATGGAAGGATGAAAGGGTGGATGGATGAAGGATGGATGTATTGATGGATAAAAGGTTGCATGGATGAATGATGCATGAATGGATGTGTGAAAATGTGGGGGGATGAATGATGGGGGGATGAATGATGGGTGGATGAAAGGGTGGGTGGATAAATGATAAGTGGATGGATGAAAGGGTGGATGGATGGATGAAAGGGTGGATGGATGAATGATGGGTGGATGGATGGATGTAAGGATGAAGTCTGGATGGATGTGTGAAAAGGTGGGTGGATAAATGATAAGTGGATGGATGAAAGGGTGGATGGATGGATGAAAGGGTGGATGGATGGAAGGATTAAAGGGTAGATGGATGAAGGATGTATGGATGGATAAAATGTTGCATGGATGAATGATGGATGGATGGATGAAAAGATGGGTGGATGAATGATGGGTGAATGGATGGATGAAAGGGTGGATGGATGGATGAAAGGATGGATTGATGAAAGGGTGGATGGATGGAAGGATGAAAGGGTAGATGGCTGAAGGATGTATGGATGGATAAAAGGTTGCATGAATGATGGATGTATAAAAGGTTGCATGAATGATGGATTGATGGATGTGTAAAAGGATGGGTGGATTAATGATGGGTGAATGGATGGATGAAAGGGTGGATGGATGAATGATGGATGTACTGATGGAAGGATGAAAGGGTGGATGGATGAAGGATAGATGGATGAAGGATAGATGTATTGATGGAAGGATGAAAGGGTGGACGGATGAAGGATGGATGGATGAAAGGGTGGATGGATGTATGGATGGATAAAAGGTTGCATGGATGAATGATGCATTGATGGATGTGTGAAAAGGTGGGGGATGAATGATGGATGAAAAGGTGGATGGATAAAGGATGGATAGATGGAAGGATGAAAGGGTGGATGGATGAAGGATGGATGTATTAATGGATAAAAAGTTGCATGGATGAATGATGCATGGATGGATGTGTGAAAATGTGGGGGATGAATGATGGGTGGATGGATGGATGAAAGGGTGAGTAGATAAAGGATGGATGTATGGATGGGAGGATGAAAGGGTGGATGGATGGATACAAGGTTACATGGATAAATGATGCATGGATGGAGGTGTGAAAAGGTGGGGGATGAATGATGGATGAAAGGGTGGATGGATAAAGGATGGATGGATGGAAGGATGAAAGGGTGCATGGATGAAGGATGGATGTATGGATGGATAAAAGGTTGCATGGATGAATGATGCATGTATGGATGTGTGAAAAGGTGGGGAATGAATGATGGGTGGATGGATGGATGAAAGGGTGGATGGATAAAGGATGGATGTATGGATGGGAGGATGAAATGGTGGATGGATGGATAAAAGGTAGCATGGATGAATGATGGGTGGATGTGTGAAAAGGTGGGTGGATGAATGATGGGTGGATGGATGGAATGGTGTATGGCTAAAGGGTGGATGTATGGATGGAAGGATGAAAGGGTGAATTGATGAAGGATGGATGTATGGATGGAAGGATGAAAGGATGGATGGATGTGTGAAAGTGTGGGTGGATGAATGATGGATGGATGTGATGAGGTCTAACAGGTGCATTTATGGTTGTCAGAAGTTGATGATGAGGAGTACCAGTTTCTAGAAACTTTTGTCGGAAGGGGGTCCTTACGCCTAAAAAGGTTTTACAAGGGGGTCTCGGCATCAAAAAGTTTGAAGACCTCTGTGGTATGTTTATAAGTGGTACAACATGCTTGTTGTGCCACATGAATATTTTTTTACTGTGCCTTGAGATAATATCTTCTTACGTATGCTCCACCTCACCATTTTAATTGTGGTCTTCAATTTACTAGATGGAATAATGAAAACATCCCAAGATATGCTTTCTTTCGTCATTGCTAGTTCTTCATCAGAAGACTGTTCTGTGCAGTTGAGTCCCACTGCTGTTCCACAACTTCAACCAGTTGTAGGTCTTCCTCTGGTTCTTCTGGTGCCATTTTATTTTTGTAGAAATAGCCAGAAGAATGTTAAAAACCAGAACAATTTTCAAAATTAATTTGGGTAAGAATGGGTAGTTTGATGGATGTATAGCAGTTATGTGCTATTTGTGAGTACACCTGCAGAAAGTTATTTTGTAAACTGTTGTTTTTCACAAATGTGTTTTCAAAATAAAGTTAAACCAATATGTTACTAAACAGCTAGATTCAAACTTTGTATAAAATATGTCTATATATCTGTTTTACACTTTGTCATTTGTATTCGTGACTACTGACATCATTACGACCTCTGGTGTTGCTGTGAAGAAGGAAAATGCATTTTTGATGTAGTATTTTCGACAGATGACACTTTGTAAAAAAAAACACGATATTTGCGGTGTTTCCTAGCAATTCGCGACATCATTGTGAAAATCTAAAATATCTTGAAATAAGATGATTAATGTACTTTTTAAATACATAGATGGCGAATTCAGCAATAAGTGATGCACCATGCAGATGTAATGTTCAAAATCTAATTATAGAAAAAAAAACGGGACGTTATAGTCATGAAATAGAATTTAAAAAAGGTTAGAAATTTGTGGAAATAATCAAAGGTTACAAGGACGTGATAGTTAGGAATTAGCATTTAAAGACCCTTAGAAATTCACTGAAAAAAACAAATGTTACAGGGATGTTACAGTCAGGAAATAGAATTTAAAAAAACCTTAGAATTTCAATGAGAAAAATCAAAGGCTTCAATGTCATTATAGTTAGGCTGACATTTCACTCATACAAAACTAGAGAAATTCAGCAGTTACAACTCGCGACCCCGCAATGCACTGTTTATGACCTCCCATATTACATCACTTATGACGTGGTCAGTGACATCACTGATGACATCTCAAATGACATCACTAATGACCACTGCTGACATCAGTGATGACATCATCCAGTGATTGTGAGTGTTTTCTAAACGTTACTGATTGCTAAACATATATACTAAGGTAACTCACTTTGGAGTGCCTTATGGGTAAGTGGGTGGGTGTGTAAGTGGTGCATAGAAGAGTGGCTGGGCATATAAGAGACTGTCTACATGAGCTAGTGGGTGTGTGAGTTTTTTATAGGTGAATGAGTGGCTGTGTCAGTGCGTGTATGAGTAAGTGAGTGGCTGTGAGAGTATCTGTATAGTTGACTGAGTTGTTGTATTAATGGTTGTAAATGGTGAATGAGAGGGTGAATGCGTGGCTGAATGGGTGCTTGAGCAGATACATAAGTGTCTGTATGGGGAGTGACAGGGTACATTATTGGCCGTCTCTGTGCATCAATGGGTGTGTAAGTGGTTGTATGCATGAGTAAGTGAGTGTGAGAGCGGTTGTATGGGAACGTATGTGGTTCTCTCAGTCACGGTTTCGGTGAGTATATGTATTAGTATATGTATAAGTAACTGAGTGGCTGTGTGAGTAATTGTATGGGTTGACTTAGTGGCTGTGTGACTGATTGTATGGGTGACTTAGTAGGTGTATGATTAACTCATTTACTGTGACTGTAGCCGTATGGGGTATTATTGGATGTGTAAGTGTATATAAGTCTCTATAACTGGATCTTTGGCTGGCTGTATTGTAAGTGAGTAGGTGCATGAGTGTCTGTATATGTGAGTTAATGGTTCTGTTAGTGACTCTTTGGGTGAGTCTTTGGGACATCCGCATGCTACTCGACCTGAGACACACCACAGCCCTCATCCTTCTAGACCTCTCCACAGCCTTCAACACCATTTTAGATCGCACTCTCGCAACCAGACTGCACGACACGGGAATACAAAGAGCTGCCCTCAACTGTATCCAATCCTTCCTCTCCGGTAGAACCCACAGGATCAAATTCCCCCCTTCCTCTTCGAACCCACGGAAATCAACTGCTGAGTTCCCCAGGGATCATCACTCAGCCTCACGGTCTTCAGCATCTACATGGCCCCCCTCGCCGCCATCGTCATACAGCATGGGCTCAGCATTGTATCCTATACCGACGACACCCAGCTCATCCTCTCGCTCATGAAGAATCCAGAAGACACCAGACTCCGTTTCCAGGAAGGTATGAAGAACATGTCAGCCTGGATGAAGGATCTCTGCCTGAAGCTAAACTCAGAGAAGACCGAGGTCCTCATCCTCGGTCCCTGCACCTCCGCCTGGGACAACACCTGGTGGCCCTCTACCCTTGGGAGCACACCCACCCCTACAGACCATGCTCGGAACCTCGGCATCATCCTTAACTCCTCCCTCCCTATGAACCGCCAGATCAACGCCGTCACCTCCACTAGTCTCAACTGCCTCCGCATCCTCCGTAGGACCTTTAAGTGGATCCCCCCCGACTGCAAAAGGACCATCACCCGCGCACTTATTATTAGCAGACTGGACTAAGGCAAAGCCCTTCACGCCGGAATCAACAAAACGCTTCTGCACAGACTCCAGACCATCCAGACCACTGTAGTCAGACTAGTCCTCGGGACACCGCACCATGGACACATGACCCAACACCTACAAGGCCTCCACTGGCTCCCCGTTGAGAAGAGGGTCACCTTCACACTCCTTACCCACACCTACAAATCCCTCTACAACATTGGACCCAAATACCTCAATGAGAGAGTATCGTTCCACGTACCCAAGAGGAACCTCCGCTCCACCGACCTTGCCCTGGCAGAGGTCCCCTGCATCCGCAGAAACAGAACCGGTGGGAGAGCTTTCTGCTACATCGCAACCAAAACCTGGAACAAGCTTCCTGTGAATATCAGACACTCCCTGACCCTGCACATATTCAGGAAGGACCTCAAGACCAGGCTCTTCGACTGATCTGGAGACCCCCCCCAGTGCCTCGAGACCCTCACGGGTGAGTAGCGCGCTATATAAACCCCTGATTGATTGATGTGTTACTGGCTGTATGGATGAGTGACAAGATGTATGAGTGTCTGTATAGGTTCTGTGAATGAGTTTGTTAGTGATTGTGTGGGTGTGGGTACATGAGTGTCTGTATATGCAAGTTAATGGTTCTGTTAGTAGCTCTATGGGTGAGTTGATGTGTTACTGGCTGAATCGATAAGTGACGAGATTCATGAGTGTTTGTATGGGTTCTGTGAATGAGTTTGTTAGTGTTTGGGTTGACGTGGGTGTATGACATGTTTTATGGGGGTATACGTGGGTGTGTCAGTGTTTCTCTGGATGATGTCATCTGTGATGTCATTTTAGATGTTATCAGTGATGTCACTGACCATGTCGTGAGTGTAGGAAAGTAGGATCTGCTTTCATGGTTACCGTCACTTTTTGCCTGGCGCTATGCTGTTTATGACTAGTCTGACAGGTATCCTGCTGATCAGGACCCCAGTCTCTCTACTTTCTCCCTTAAACTTGGTATGGTAAGTACTTAGGTACATCCCAGATTGGATACTGGGGTACCCTTATAAGTCCCTAGTATATGGTACTAAGGTACCCAGGGCGTAGGCACCCCAGAGGTCCCCCATGGGCTGAAGCATGTATTATGGCACCCATGGGAGACCATTCCAACTGTAACTACAGGCCTGCCATTGCAGCCTGTGTAAGCTGGTGCTAGAACCACTTACAAAAGATATATGTTTCCCTATATCTAGGGTCATTGCACTCCAAACCTATTGTTCACCCCTACAGCAGGCCTTTTCAATCCTGAAGTCAGAATGCTAGATTCTAAGTGTGAGGGCGCCCCTGCATGAGCAGGACACCCCTACAGCCTATGGAGTCCATTCTCCCAGGTTGTAAGTGCAGCCATCAAAGGACATATAGAGGGACAGCGCATCATTACGAGATGTCCATCTCGAAATTGACTGAAATTAACCCTATCATGTTTGGTATCAAACATGTTGGAATCATACCTCCCACACCGTAAATGATGTGGCAGGTATGATTCCAAGCACCGTAAAGGCCCTTTGTTAGGCTTTCAGTGCTGTACTACAAAAAGAATAACTGTGGGTCTCTAATGAGTCTGTGTGTGTCTAGATGACTTAATGTGTGCTCTAAGTGTATTAGTAGGGCACACAACAGGATATCGCACTATATGGGAAGATATCCATCAGTTACTCTTCCTTTTCCGCCCTTGCATCATTTGAAACACTTCCCAAAGTGAAAAATCTTTGTTGTTGCCATCTCACTTGATGTAAATGTGAGTGGCTAGTACTTTGGGACCAGGGGCCCGGAAAGCTAGTGTTAGTAACTGAAAGCAGTGCATGAAAATGTGAGAACAAAAAAGGGCTCTGTTTAAAAATGGAGAGTGAGCGCAAAAATAACTTTATGCTGGTGCCGAATAAAGTTATTTTTGCGCTCACTCTCCATTTTTAAACAGAGCACTTTTTTTGTTCTCACATTTTCATGCACTGCTTTCAGTTACTAACACTAGCTTTCCGGGACCCTGGTCCCAAAGTACTAGCCACTCACATTTACATCAAGTGAGATGGCAACAACAAAGATTTTTCACTTTGGGAAGTGTTTCAAATGATGCAAGGGCGGAAAAGGAAGAGTAACTGATGAATATCTTCCCATATAGTGCGATATCCTGTTGTGTGCCCTACTAATACACTTAGAGCACACATAAATCATCTAGACACACACAGACTCATTAGAGACCCACAGTTATTCTTTTTGTAGTACATATCTTATTTAGGGGGTAATAATTGTGTGGTCATTAAATATTCCCTAGGACCCTCCACCCACTTGTTTGTTATTGTGGCTTTCAGTGCTCCCAGTGCCAGTCTTCTGGACCCGGACAGCACAACATGGCTGCTGCTGACCATAGACATGATTCTGCCATCCTGCTCCTGAGCAAGGCTTGAGCAGAGGAAGGCAGGACAATAGGTTTCCTGTCACAGGGATGTGTGACCACCTTCCAGACAGGATTTAGTGTATTAGGGCTGGGTAGGAGCGCTTGCAAGCGCCACTCAGTCTGCATGAGAGGTCTACTTGGTGCCCTCCTTGCATAGTACGGTTCAAACCAGCTCAGGGAGCCATTGGCTCCTGCTCTGGCATGAAACTGGACAAAGGACATGGGAGTATACTCCCCACTGTCTAATCCCTCCTCTGGAAGGGAACCCTGAATCATCCTTACCCTTTCCTTAAAGTACTTAAGGGCTTATCTGGGAGTAGGTCCCTAGATTCGTTGTGGGACAAGATTCATTTTGACACACCACTTCTACTTCGACCGTCTGGGCACTCTGGACTTTGCTTGGGCCTAAATTGGTCTCCCTACGCGTCTACTGCATCGTATGTGTCTGTGCTCCATACAGGAACCTTCCAAGACCTGTGGGCATCCAAGACACCTAAGGAATCTCCATTGAAGTGGAGTCACTTCCCTGCATCTACAGCCACTGCAACTAAGCTGACCGATCTGCTGATCCTGGGCTCCCACAGACTCCGAGAGGCTCAGCAACACAGGTGGTGGTTCTTCACATCCCTCGAGGCCTGCCCTGTACTCTTACCAAGTTTAAGGCCAGTATCCCTCGTCGGAGCCGCGGGAACCAAACCCCTGTGCACCGCATCAACTTGAAGTTGCAAAGGCTTATTGACTTCCTCCAAGTAGCCCAACCTCAAGCATCTCCAGTGAGCAGAATCTTCAACCACACTGCATCACTTGCACCAAGGCCTGCATCTTTTGGTGAGCTGCTGGAGGTCCTCTTGCGACTTCAGTGCCTCCGGCCTGTGAGTCCTGTTGAGGCCCCTCATTGATTTCTGTGGGCTTCCCTGGTTGCTCAGGGAGTGCCCTGACTCACCTGCTTGTGATGAGTTACCTTGACCTTGCTGGTCTCGACCCTGCACCTTCTCCACTTTCCACGTTGTTTTGCAGTTGCCAAGGCTTGTTGGTGCTTCCGGTGGACGCCGACCCCTCAACTCTTGACACCCGATGCAGGACAGCTTGTGAATGGCTCCTGGATTTCCACAGCATTGCCTGGTCCTCACAGCTGCAGCTCCAAGATCACCATCATCTCTCCTGCAACACCCGCCATTGGTGGGCATTCGTCTTCCAGGTCTCCTGCTCACTCCTGAGTGACGTAGAGTCTGTACCCTCTGTTTGCAGGTACTTTTCACATTGAACTACTGCAAGGGAGAAGGTCCGCCCTAGGGGTTCTGAAAGTGGCCCACAAAGGGTCCAACGTTAATTAACAAACAACATGGAACTCACCAAGGGGTAGCAGAGAGGTCACACGGTACACAACATGTTAAATAAGAAAGTATAAAATCTTTATTTTCTTTTTATCATATTTTGTTTGTGCAAACTTAATCAAAAATTCTTTGTATCCTAATACATTAATTGATTAGTTCATAAAACATATTTCAATAAATACATAGTACAATCACCCCACAAAACCTCTCAACAAACACACACATATGCTTTTCTTTCAATCACACTCAAACATTCACTAATATACCAGACACAAAATACACATTCCTCAACGTAATCCCCAGAGTGACAACAATAATGGTAGGATCCTGCGGGATCTTCATAGCAAATTGCCAGAGAGTCCAAGTTGATGAAACAGGATCCAGGACACACGTAAAGCCAACGCGCGTTTCGGTGCTCAGCCTAGATCTACAGGCGCACCTTCATCAGGGCTCTCACGCCTAGGTAGTGGGGGACACAACACTTAGGAAAATACCCCGTGGCCAATCTGTCATCAACAGAAAAGTTACATTTTAGAATACACCCCTTCATACACCGTTGCATAATTTTTCAATTTGTTCTTCTCATCTGTTAAATAAAACATGATTTTCATTCAATTAAATGTACATAATTAGTTCCACATAATGTGAGTTCAGTTATATAGTATAATTTATTTTGGGACAAACCCCTACTTTGGTGAGCTCCAAATTTGAGAGGATGAATAATAACATAGTACTTATAGAAGCCATGTATTTAATACACTAAAAAGAATTCTTGGAAACAAAAACATCTCATACATTTCCTATATCATCAGTCATCCTAGCAATTTAATCGCTCAAACATATCCAAGTGGTCAAGGAAGGCAAAATGTCAGGGAAAGAGGCAAAAGATTCGACTCATTATGTCAGTAAGGTGCATTTACCTCTACTCAGGGTTCCCTTGATCTGTATATTTCAACAGGATAAATTAATAAGCGATAACAGACTCGATGTAGATAGCAGGGTTCAACAGACTGGTCCGATAGCACCTAGTTGGAATAAGGCAGGAAAAAACCAAAGAGAACGTTTCAAACAAGTTCGGTGGGTAGAACTGATTTATACATTCCTCAAGCGGTCAGACACAAACCCTCTCTTTTTTACACGACTTACCCGCTACAAGAGTATCTTTAGAGACACGTCCTATTAAACCCTTGTAAATAATTTGGATTCAACTTGCGGGCCGGTTCACGATTTCACCCAAAAAAAATATATATATATATATACGTTCATCAATGTCGCCCCTGCATCCCTTATTCCACCTTTTAAAGACTTTGTTCGAGGGTTCAAAGTCTCGCAACATGCTACATTAAAGCGGATTAACAGTTCCCTGGCTCTTCCTTCCTATTCAAATTGGTAAAGGAGAGAGACTATCCCAGCATTCTCGTCAGAATCAGTGAACATGCAGCTGTAGGAACCGGCTCAGTGAAACAAATCAAACGTACCGCATAATTACCAGCACGGCGTACTTCACTCTTTTCAACCGTCCAGAACAGCGGCTCTGCTAAAATCCCGTTGAAGGCTTTATTTTCACACGTGCTCTATAAAATAATCAAGAGAGAACAAAGGAGAGTTATGTATAGTAAATATACGTTAGGTGTACACCCGTCTCTCGCAGAGATAACTTAAAACATAAAGCACCTCCGCTAGCATGGATGGGTGCTCACGAAGTACGGGCGGGTTGCCAAAAGAGGGTTTCCCCGACAGGAAAATAGCCTCCCAAACGTCGTATTAGTAAATGTTAGAGAGCCCCTCTTACCTAATAACGAAGGCTCAGTCAAAGCAGATACAACTCTTCTTAGCGGTTCTGGTGCTTACAGGTATCAGGCGACCGTACATCGCATGTTCCCGCCGTTAAAGAAGGGTGTGGAAGACACGCCCCTCCTTTCTAGTTTCAAACACCTGCCCGCCCCTCTCAGGTTTCTCAGGGTCATCGACAAGACCCGGCATGGATCAGAGTATCAAACCAGTCACGGACCTTAGAAAAAGGTCAATCAGTGCAGTATAGCGGTTCTGTCAAAACATCGACAGAAAAGGCAGAGACATAGCCTCGATACCCTTGAATCAGACACTCTGTATCAGTGCGCACAATATAAAAGGAATTTAAGCACGCTAATTATATTCCAGTCACACGGCAGGGTGATATTTATAAAAAACCCCGCCATCAATTTCAGAATATGGGAGAAATACTAAAGAAAATAGAAGGAGATATAAATACATCTCATAATAAGGCATTCTCCCAGGGATAACAGTCGTTCAGACCAGTTTTCGCCGAATCAATTTCAGAATATGGGAGAAATACTAGAGAAAACGGAGGAGAGACAAATACCTCTCATAATAAGGCAATCTCCCAGTGATAACAGTCGTTCAGACCAGTTTTCACCGAGTCCAGGAGGAAAATCCAAAAATCTTCCCTTTTCTTCCTTATTAGAGTCAGATCTTTCCCCGGAATAACGCAAATTTTCTCGAGTATTGACCATCTCAGATCACCATCACTGTGGTTAGCAGTGCTCCAATGGGCTACAAGTGGAGCCCCACTTTTGCAGTTTCGAATACAGGATTTGTGCTCACCAAGCCTGGTTCTGCACTCCCGTCCCGTCTCTCCCACGTAAGGGAGCCCACAGGGGCAAATGATGACATAAATCACATTTGAGCTACGACAGTTGCTCATTCCATTAATTTGAATGGTCCGGTTGCCTATCTGTAATGTACTGCCCGTTATCGCTTGCGGACATGCATGGCAATTTCCGCAGCGGTGATTCCCAGTCACAGGGGGAAGACCCAGCACTCCAATTTGTTTAGACTCCCTCGTGTTCTTCACAGTTCCTCTTACTAGGTAATTGCGCAGATTTTTATTGCGTCGAAAAGCAAAAATGGGTTTGGGGATCTGTTCTTCTGAATCATTAGCATTGAGAATATGCCACAGCGAGTTAACGACTTGTCTGATCTTTTTGTTCATTACAGAATGTTTCATAATGCACACAATGCAATCCTTCTCAGTACGATATCGTTCCGTGAACATACTGTCCCTATTAAAATATCTTGCTCTCTTGAAGGCTCAGCAACACAGGTGGTGGATCTTCACATCCCTCGAGGCCTGCCCTGTACTCTTACCAAGTTTAAGGCCAGTATGCCTCGTCGGAGCCGCCAGAACCAAACCCCTGTGCACCGCATCAACTTGAAGTTGCAAAGGCTTATTGACTTCCTCCAAGTAGCCCAACCTCAAGCATCTCCAGTGAGCAGAATCTTCAACCACACTGCATCACTTGCACCAAGGCCTGCATCTTTTGGTGAGCTGCTGGAGGTCCTCTTGCGACTTCAGTGCCTCCGGCCTGTGAGTCCTGTTGAGGCCCCTCATTGATTTCTGTGGGCTTCCCTGGTTGCTCAGGGAGTGCCCTGACTCCCCTGCTTGTGATGAGTTACCTTGACCTTGCTGGTCTCGACACTGCACCTTCTCTGCTTTCCACGTTGTTTTGCAGTTGCCAAGGCTTGTTGGTGCTTCCGGTGGACGCCGACCCCTCAACTCTTGACACCCGATGCAGGACAGCTTGTGAATGGCTCCTGGATTTCCACAGCATTGCCTGGTCCTCACAGCTGCAGCTCCAAGATCACCATCATCTCTCCTGCAACACCCGCCATTGGTGGGCCTTCGTCTTCCAGGTCTCCTGCTCACTCCTGAGTGACATAGAGTCTGTACCCTCTGTTTGCAGGTACTTTTCACATTGAATCCACCTTTGGATTTCACCAGACACTTTCTCCTTCTCCAGCAGCGGCATCTTTCTGAAGTCCTCCATTGGATTTGACAACAGTTTCCGACACCACGTCACACATATGCACCCGGCTTCCCTGGTGTAGGTAACGTGGGTACTAGGGTATCCACTGATGGGGCAACTCTCCAACCTTCTGTCTTCCACAGGGCTTCTTCAGGGTCCACTGGAAAGGGTTCTTCTTCTTTAATATTGCAACTGCGACTTACCCGTTGACTTTTAGCGAGAACGCGGTCGTGTTCCCACACTGCACACGACCTCCATGTGGTTCCTGGTTACTCACCTTGAGTTGTACTAACTATAACTCATGCACCCGCAGTCCACTGCTGATGATGTCACATATTACATCATTAATGACATGGTCAGTGACATCACTGATGACATCACTGATGCAATCTCAAATAACATCACTGATGACATCACCGATGACATCACTGATGACATCATCCAGTGAATGTGGTTTGGTTCGGTATGTAAATATGTATTATATATATATATATATATAGCAATCTGCCTTGAAGTCTGAATTGATGTATAAGCATCTGAATTGAGAATTTAGTAGCACAGTGAATGACTATCTAAGTGATTAATTGAAAATGTCTCACTAAATATATGAGATACTGATTAAAATTTGTGAATAACTGTATCACTCTATCTCTTGATGTGTAAAGTACTACATACGTTGGTTACTAGCTATGTAATGAGTAAATATATTTCTCAATAATACATGTCCAACAAACTAGAAATAGAAAAGGCAGTGTATGTGACAGTTGTTGTATATAAACAAGTATACATAAGACTCAGTGATTGTATGAGTGTTGTATGGATAACTGTATACTTGTAAAAGTGATTTTATAACACACTAAGTATGAGTTACTATCTACATGAATAAATAAAGTGGTCTTTGTGTAAGTGTGTGCCTTAGTAAATATAAGTATGCTCAATTGTTTGCATAAGTGAGTAGCATAACTGCATAACTGGATATGATGTAAGCTTGTGTGTAATGTTGATGTAGGTGTATAAGTATATTTAATAGTGTTGTATTGATCTTTGTTACCATGTATGAGTGAATCTATAGGTAAGTGTTTAGATGTATGTGTAGATCTAGGAATCACTAAGTGGCTTTTTAGAAATGTGTATTAGTGTGTCAATGCTTTAAAGTATGGTACTTCATATTTTGTAATGAGTGTTAAAAAGTTTTACTAGTGAATGATAAAATGTATCAGATTGTCACGTGGATGATCTTATCAGTGATGTCATCAGTGATGTCATTTGAAATATCATCAGTGATGTCATCAGTGATGTCACTGACCATGTCATGAATGATGTAATATGTGACATCATCAGCAGTGGATTGTGGACGCGTGAGTTATAGTTAGTACAACTAACTATAACGGGGGAATTTCAATGAAATGTCCAACTAACACCCCTGAAACCTGTGTTTTTTCAGTAAATTTCTAAGGTTTTTTAAATGCTAATTGCTAACTATAACATGTCTGAAACCTATGTTTTTTTCAGTGAATTTCAAAGGTTTTTTAAATGATAATTCCTAACTGTAACAGGTCTGAAACCTATGGTTTTTTCAGTGATTTGTAAAGGTTTTGTAAATGACAATTTTTAAATATATGTATTCTTATATTTATTTTTTTTGATACTGATTTGCTTTTTTTTAAAACTATTTATTTTTAGATATTTTATTTTTTAAATTACATTACATTGTGTGCCCCCCCCCCCTTTCTTTTACTTTTTTTGTGGCCTGGACACCATCCCCTAGAGCCCGATCCGCAAATCTAAATATATTCATTTTTTTTTTTATAGGAAGGGGATTCCTATGCAAGAAAATACAAGTTACTTGTAAGTATACTTAGAACTAATTTTCAGGGTCAGTGCTGGGCTAAAAGATGCAGCACTGGTTTCTCTCCTGATAACAGGTGAGTAAATGGGAATTCGTTGTTCAGATGATTTTAGGTAAATATTTTAAAGTTCCAAAACTCCACACTTAGAAGAATCTGCAAGTGAAACCAGTCAATGTTAGCCTATGAAAGGATATTCACTTAGCATGTAAATGGTGTTATCGTTACCTTTTCTTACTCAATGATGCATCCTGCATCCAGCACTGATGCATCTCCACTAAACAGTTGAAAGAATGTACATTACCAAAGACGCGCAGAAGCCCATGTCTCTTTTTTTTATAATATCGCTAGAATGCGCGGATCATACGCGCACCACGCAATTTTACCCCCCAAAAAATAAATAATAATTAGGGTCCCTGGGGGTCCTTGTAGGACCCCCTGGGCAGACCTAGAGGATCAGGGTGTGTCTACCTTCCCCCTTTTCACGTTTGAAACACACATTTCACATGCTTCTTCAGCCTCCCTTGTACCGAGGCATAAAATGGCTGCCAACAGTTTCTAGTTTCGAATGTTCACAACCACTTGACATCCAATTAGCATTAGGTGCGTGATCGGAAGGGTGCGCTTATGGTATGATGATGATCTGCGCAGATGAGCCTCAATTACTTCTCTTTTATCAATGGGCAGAGGTGTCATTCCCTTTCTCGCGCTGGGGCCGACCCATTAACATATGCTTATTGAGTGGGGCAGGGCGCCTGACCAATAGCGGCCTCACTTGTATACAGGTGTGTTTCACCAGTGCAAGCTAATCCGTGCATTTTTCTTAACCCCCCTTTTAATAAAATTTCGCCGAAGCAGTGTTTTGCAAACGCAATATGCAAATGTGGGCCAATTTTTTTTATCGTGCCAGGCCGATTTTTAATCACTATTCAACCCTGTCCGAACTCCATCTGTGTATGTACCCCCTAGGAGTTGCCTTCACTTTGCGCTTGCATGTGTGTGGTAGCGCATGCGTGTTAATGTTATGCATGCGCACAATACGTCCCACTGTCTGGCTATGTACCCCTAACGTACTCTAGCCCTTGTTGCTGCCAGAGGATTCTGTTCACCACAAACCCTTTGCCGACCTCCTGATCTTACCACGGACCCGCCCGCCTGTCTCCCGCTGCCCGGCCGCTCTTTTGCCATCTAGAGCGGGGCCGCCGAGAGGAGACCGACGAGGGGCGGACTACATTACCCAGCAGCCCTTGCGGGGATCCGTGTCACCTGTAAGCGCCAGGAGGCGCTTAAAAACGTCACCAGCCCCATCGAGTGGGGGAACTTTTCTAGCCCTTGTTGCTGCCAGAGGATTCTGTTCGCCACAAACCCTTTGCCGACCTCCTGATCTTACCACGGACCCGCCCGCCTGTCTCCCGCTGCCCGGCCACTCTTTTGCCATCTAGAGCGGGTCCGCCGAGAGGAGACCGGCGAGGGGCGGACTACATTGCCCAGCAGCCCTTGCGGGGATCCGTGTCACCTGTAAGCGCCAGGAGGCGCTTAAAAACGTCACCAGCCCCATCGAGTGGGGGAACTTTTCTAGCCCTTGTTGCTGCCAGAGGATTCTGTTCGCCACAAACCCTTTGCCGACCTCCTGATCTTACCACGGACCCGCCCGCCTGTCTCCCGCTGCCCGGCCGTTCTTTTGCCATCTAGAGCGGGGCCGCCGAGAGGAGACCGGCGAGGGGCGGACTACATTACCCAGCAGCCCTTGCGGGGATCCGTGTCACCTGTAAGCGCCAGGAGGCGCTTAAAAACGTCACCAGCCCCATCGAGTGGGGGAACTTTTCTCGCCCTTGTTGCTGCCAGAGGATTCTGTTCGCCACGAACCATTTGCCGACCTCCTGATCTTACCACGGACCCGCCCGCCTGTCTCCCGCTGCCCGGCCGCTCTTTTGCCATCTAGAGCGGGGCCGCCGAGAGGAGACCGGCGAGGGGCGGACTACATTACCCAGCAGCCCTTGCGGGGATCCGTGTCACCTGTAAGCGCCAGGAGGTGCTTAAAAACATCACCAGCCCCGTCTCGCGGGACGCCGGGCGAAGCCCGGGCCAAGGGCGGGCCCGTCCTATCCCGTCACAGACCGGAGGAGACTGGACTGGGCTCTCCCTCTAACAGCTCATACAAGGTAACTCCTTTATGCTGCCTGGGTTATCGATATAGATATTATATCCATCTTGCTTAGATAGGCAATCATTATAACCTAAAATATACGAGATCAAAGTTGGCCATCTACTGCCTTTCAATTACTGCTGGATAACCTTGCCCCACAATAAATGTCGCCGAGAGGTACTAGAAGCAAAACACTCCAAAATATGGCTAAAACCGTGGGTCTAATTGATCAATTTATCACCAAAGCCAATCAAACTATTGAACAGGGTATAATACTATTAGATCGCCGAGTATCATACGACCTGGCACAAGCAAGACGATCGTCGTTGGGACCCCTGATACTAGCGCAAACACCTCTAACTCAACCGGAGAAGGTAGCGGCTCCGGAAATACGCGCGGACATTCATGGCATCCCAAACCTGGTTGACTTGTCCGCAATTGACCCAGGCGCTTGAAAAAACGCCTGATATTTTTTCGAGTCCCCCCTCACAGGACCACGACCCTGACCAGAACGAACAAAGGGGACTAAGGGAGGGAGCAATTTCGAAACAGAAACGTACAACTAAAAATAATCAGAAAGATATTAAAGCTACAAAAATAAGTAAGTTACAACACATCCCACGTCCCAAGAATCAGAGAGTGGGAAACAAAACAAAAGAGCAAAGACAGAAAAACTATATCTCTAATGAGTCCAAAGTAGACAACAGTGCAGTTAATTCCCATCTTACTGTTGTGGATCTCAGTGTGAATGATAGCAAAGATGACAGCGCTCACAAGGAAGATCTAGGCTCTGATTTGGATGAAGGCTGTAAAACATGTGAGTCAGATCAGCATCAGATGGCCCGGATAGCTGAACTGATAAAACATCAGTTAGAGCCCATCCAAAGAAGCCTGGCAGTCATAGAGAAGCAAATAGCAGTATTAGCCACCACTCTAAAAAATCCAACAAATGTAAAGAACCTAGGGCTGACAAATACCGGAGGACCAAAAAATAAAACTGTGACCACTATGCCAGGACAGCCTTCCAAAAATGTCCCTAATACAAGTAACACTCCTACTACCAAGACAGGAGAAATGGCCAAAAACTCGACTAAGGGCCCTGCAATTCCAATAATTAAGTCCCCCCAAAAGCTCTCCAAGAAAGTTTTAGATTTGCAGAAAAACCCACCCCCAACCCACGTTCCTTCGAAGTCACTCCCAACAAATACCCCACATCATGAACATTTACAGAGACATAACACTCAGGGAGATCGGATAAAGAAAGGATGGACTAAGCCTATAAACCTCCCCCCTGAAGCAACCCCATTCGTAGGTATTCTGACAGGGGTGCCTGAACTGAGTTATGATACAGAGAAACCAACTTGGTCCCTACTAAACAAAGTTCGGCATTGGTTGAATGTCAACAGACCCAACCCGCAAAACTATGTTACCAGAATCATTACAGCACGAAGGGCTCCATGGATAGGACATCAACAAAAAACAATCCCAGGTGATTGTGTTATAGTTAATTTCGAAAATCCTCAGGTAGTCGACCATATTTGCTCCTGGGATACACTGGACAAGAATGGAGGTATAAATACCAAGCGTCTATCCTTCTTTTACCCCCCGAAATCCCACTATCTTGAGGGCTCAAATTGGTCCTCAAATTGGTCCTGGAACCAGCCAGACAACGGACAAAGGGGTTGGAACCAGGGAGGATGGGGGCATGAAAGTAGGGATTGGGCTGATTGGAAAAGTAATGGCAGGAGAGCTCAACCACAAAGGGAACCTTGGGGTGGAATATCAACCTTAAACAGCTATAGCTGTCTAGAGATGGTCGATTGACCATCATTACAAAGGGAGCATAAAATGCTTAGCCTAATAAATACTGGAGATACAATAATAAACACACCAGAAAGCCCTACCAATAACTGTTTGCATGAGGGATGTTGTACACCAGCTAAAAGATCAGTTGGAATAAATAACTCAGCTGCTCACCCAACCACGGCAGACCTAACACACGTGCTCTCTGCCTCTCCCGAGGATTCCACCGGTATTGTTCTTCCCACAGAAAATAACCTACAGGTGCTGGGAAATACTCTAAAATCGAAATGCGAAGTACAGCTAAGTTGCCCTGGAGAAAATAGCATCCAGAGTAGAGCATCAATTACCACAAGCTCCAACTCTCAATTAAGGTTACTATTTTGGAATGTGGCGGGTTTAGCCTCCAAACACTCGGAAAATAGTTTCCTTTACTTGGCAAATTTAAGTAATCTAATTTGCCTCCAGGAAACTTGGCTTAACGACCCTATTCATCTTCTGGGTTACAAAACATATTTTTCCGCAGCTATAAGATCCAATGCAGGTAGGAGCAAGGGAGGACTAGTAACATATGTCTCAAACCTCTGGCCCTGTTGCGAAATAATCCAGTTAAAGCTAGACCAGAGCTACCAACTTATTATTTTTCGTAGAAGTAGCCAAGTGGTCTATACGATCATCAATTTTTATAATAACTTGATTCCATCTGATTTAACCATGGTCCTAAGCGAGATTTCCCATCTGGTACACGATCTTGCAACAAAATATGCAAAAGAATCCCACACAGTAGTTTGGGGAGGAGATTTTAACCTGCACTTATGTGACAAGAGCGATACCCCTAACTGCGGGATCATTGATGAAGATGGAAATTGTTTAACCCATTTCATACATACACCTGAGGGTAATAACATGCAGACGATAATGGTCGATCTGGATATGGGGTTCGCCAATAAATTAAAAACACCTGTAACCGAATTTATGCCAACCTTTCACGGCAGGGGCCTTAAAAGCCTGATAGACTATGTTCTAGTGTCCACCAACAAAGCTGCAAGTATCAAGACCTTTGAAGTACTTAACAATGCACTCAGTGACCATTCCCCCATTAGCATGACACTCCAGGAATCTAAATCACAGAATAGAGGAGATATGGCCCAGTTAAGCTTGCTACATCAACAGACATTAACATTGGATAGGGTAAACGGTTTTACACTAAAATGGGCCAAATTAGATCAGGAAGCCATAACCACCAAAATAGTAAAATCAAGTAGAAGCGCTATGGAAAGATGTCTAGATCCCTCTACAACCTCAATTGAGATTTTGGCCAGTTACAGTGACATTGTTGAAAACATTGGAAAAGAACTATCTAGAGACTGTAAGGAAAATAAGAGCACTAGAAAGGGATGGTTTAGTACAGAATGTACGAAAGCTCATACCAACTTAAAGAAGGCTCTAGCCAAAATAGAGAGAGACAAAGAGGAGACCATAGAACTAAGGAAGGTCTATGCGCTCGCATTGCGAACCAGGAAAAAGGAACTACAAGCTAACTTATGGGCCCAACTACAGAAAAGCAGTATCCTAAAGGACAGCACAGCCTTCTGGCAGATAGTGAAATCTCTTTTCCTAACAGACAAAGTAGATGCACCATCTCTAGACGTCGCTATCGATGCAGGAGAATGGGTGCAACACTTCTCTGAGGTTTTTAGTGGGAAAGAACTCCCTGAACCAGAACATCTAGAATCTCTGATTCCAGTGAAATATCCACTAGCCCTCCACTTCACACTAAATGAGATAGAAAAGGCAATAAAAACTGCTTAATCCGGAAAGGCACCAGGACCAGACTCGGTTCCTGTGGACCTTTTCAAACATAATCCAGACCTGCGGTCCCCGTTACTCACTAACGTATTGAATGCGGCCAAAGAAGTTGGCCTGATCGATTCTTGGTCATCCTCTATACTGGTTCCCATCTTTAAAAAGGGAGTCAGAGACAGTCCCGCCTGTTATTGTCCCATCTCACTCCTGGACTCGCTCGGGAAGATGGCTGGGCGCATTCTTCTCGACCGTCTCCAGGAGTGGACGAATGACCACGGGGCAATCTCTGATCTGCAATACGGGTTTAGGGCAGGATTGAGTACGGTGGACCAGGCCCTAAATTTGACACTATTGGCCGGAAAGTATGTAGGTACTTCTCTACATATGGTATATGTGGATTTAACAGCGGCGTTTGACTGCGTTGTCCACTCAAGGCTGTGGACAATTATGCTGCAAATGGGAATCGACCTTTCAATAGTCAATTTCCTTCGAAAACTATATTCAGGGGCAACGGGAAGAGTGAGATTTGGGACTGGAGGCCAATTAACTGATAGATTTCTGATTGAGAAGGGGGTCAGACAAGGGTGTGTGCTGGCCCCTTTCCTATTTACCCTCTACACTAATGGGTTAGAGGTTACTATGCTGAAGGGTGCAGAAGATATTCCAGCAGCCGGTCGTCAGCAGATACCAGCCTTACTATACGCCGACGACGGGGTGATCCTTGCCAGAACCCCAGTCCAGCTCCAGCGGGTCTTGAACAAGTATTGCTCGTTTATGGCCAGCTTGAATCTTAGAGTAAATATAAAAAAGACATATGTGATGCATGCTGGCATAAAGCGCAAAAAACCCAAGGCAATTTATGTGGACAAATCCCCCCTAGAAAGAACGGAAACCTATCCCTATCTAGGGATTTTAATTGATGAGGCTTTTAAATGGAGGGAAGCCGCTAATTCCCGTAAATTGGCTTTTTTAAGGGCCGTGGGTGCACTGAAGGCTTTTGCAATCCGGTTGGGCAAGAGACCCCCGACTGAAATGCTCAAAATATATAACGCAAAATGTCTTAGTATTGCAATTTATGGAGCAGGGGTCTGGGGTGGGGCGAACGTAGATCAGCTCCAAAAAATTGAAAGCTCATTTCTAAGGTTTTTGTTGGCAGTCCCAAAAAGTACCACAACATATGGTTGTCATCTTGAACTTGGTTTGGATTACATTTCGGACATCATTAAAATCCAACCAGTCATGCTTTGGCGAAGGATTTGGGCAACGGAACAATGTCATCTCACGAGAACAATTGTCCAAGACTGCATGAAACTTGATAACATGGGAAAGATCAGGTGGCTGGTCTATGTCAAATCATTTCTTACTGACATTGGATTTGCAAGATTCTTTGATGACCCTCCATCAGTATTGGACCTCTCAAAAAAAGAACTAAAAACAGTATGTTTGTCGCACCTGTCCTAAATGCGTTTGTTAAACGAAATAGGAAAACCTTCTGTACAGCAATGCTTGCTAATACAACTTGTTCCTACTATCCAACCATACCTGCAGTATAATTTAAATCAATATGGTAAATTTTTGCTGACCCGTTTTAGGTTCAACGTGTTTCATCGTATGATTTCCTTCCCTTCCCAAAATGATTGGTCCACAAATCTCTCCCCCTGTGATTCTATTTCTTTACAATCAACTATACATGTACTTTTTTTCTGCAAATTTTACGTTTCACCACGCAGGCGGTGGATAATACCACTTTTGAAGGTCCTGAGGTTGCGTCAGTGTCGCCCAGCCTATCTGGCTCTACAGTTCTTGGAAACTGAACTTATGACAAAGTCCATAGTGCACTTTCTTAAATTTTGCATCAGACATCGTACCAATTTATGATAAGTGGCTTAAATTGTTTTATGCCTAAATGAATATTGGCAAAAATAGTTTTTAATATTTGAAACTCAAAAATGTGAATTTTTTAATGCTTTTAAATATGGCTTTTTATATGAATATGAAATTGATGTATCTTATGAACTTTTATGGTATTTCAAAAACAATGGAAAACCGAATAAAGATAATTTGATTTGATTTGATGTACCCCTAACGTATTTCATTTTATTTGTGCATGCTCAATTACAACATTCCCAATCACAGCTCTCACACCCAGTGACATCATGCTCAACCAATCATCCTTCTGCAAAGCATTTATAACCTGCCAACCTTCTTGAACTTTTCCTATTCCACAGTCACAGCCACTGACAGTGTTCGTATCCACTTCTTAGTAGGTGAGCATTTTTTTATGTGTAATTAAATTAATTAATCTGAACAATCTTTAAATACCACGTAAATGCACATTTTTCTTCGATTTGACAATGTTGTTTTTAACGACGATTTCCTGCTTTTTTATATGGTTAAAGTTGACTTCGTAACTTTTGTTTCTGAGCAAATCACTTAATCCTGCCACGTTTCTTTAATTTGGCAAGCACCATGTGGTAGTTCCCGCACCAGTGTGCTACATGCTGCTCAAGTTAAAACGATGTAGTTTTTCTCGTGTAAGTAGTGCGTCATGTGCCCCATGCATTGCAAAAGTAATGTTTTCGGCAATAGTGTATTTTAGCACGATTTCCAGCTCTTATAACTCCAATATCGTGCCTTGGTAGGCGATGTTTATGGGCCAATCACTTAATCCTGCCGCCTTTCACTTTTTTAAGTAGTGCGCCACGTGTTGCTTCCTCCCCATGAACTGCACATGTAATCGATTGGCCAATGTTGCATTTTAGCATGCTCTCCATTTTTTTAATAACGTTAAACTTGATTTGCTATACTTTGTTTTGTGCAAATCACTTAATCCTGCCACGTTTCTTTAATTTTCCAAGCGCCACGTGTCCGTTCCCGCAGCAGTGTGCTACGTGCTGTTCAACTTAATGCGATGACGTTTTTCTCATGTAAGTAGTGCGTCACGTGCCTCATGCATTGCAAAAGTATTGAATTCGGCAATGGTGTATTTTAGCATGGTTTCCAGCTCTTATACCTCAAATATCTTACCTCAGTAGGCGATGTTTCTGGCCAAATCACTTAATCCTCCCGTCTTTAATTTTTGAAAGTACTGCGCCACGTGCTACTTCCTCCCCATGCACTGCACATGTAATCGATTGGACAATGTTGTATTTTAGCACGCTCTCCATATTTTTTAATAACGTTAAACTTGATTTGCTATCCTTTGTTCTGTGCAAATCACTGAATCCTGCCACAATTCTTTCATTTGCCAAGCGCCACGTGGCCGTTTCCGCAGCAGTGTGCTACGTGCTGTTCAACTTAATGCCATGTAGTTTTTCTCGTGTAAGTAGTGCGTCGCGTGCCCCATGCATTGCAAACGTTATATTTTCGGCAATAGTTTATTTTAACACAATTTCCAGCTCTTATACCCCCAATATCTTGCCTTGGAAGGCGATGTTTCTGGGCAAATCACCTAATCCTGCCGCCTTTAATTTTTTTAAGTAGTGCACCATGTTCTGCTTCCTCCCCATGCATTGCACATGTAATCGATTGGCCAATGTTGTATTTTAGCATGCTCTCCAAGTTTTTTAATAATGTTAAACTTGATTTGTCACCTGTTCTATCTCATTATACAGATATCTCAACCATGGTACGAACTGGTCACCACAAGCTGTTTATGCCTGCCAATGCACTATACCAGATGGTGGTCAACCACTCGACATACCAGATCCACTGACTGCTCTTCATATGCTATCAGCCAAAAATTGCAATGGACCTATGGAGTTATCAGGTTTGACTTCAACATTTCATGTTAGTAAAGCATTCTGAGATGAGCTTTTGTGAATTTCATGTGTTTGCAGACCGATAACTGTGCTGTTGTCATGTTTTGATAGAATTAGTTGTCATTCTGATATCGACAAAACGAAAAAATAAGCAAGTCCTGCCGATTTTATTAGCCAAATATGTCATTTCAAATTGAACAATGTATGAGTTATAATTTTTCTTGCTTTTACAAATATTTTCATAAAAATATAAATCTCCTTTTTGATAGTCTTATAGACATTTGTTTCTGAAACCCATATGTTTCTCATTTAAATATTCGTTTACGTTTTCAGCCTGCACTTCAAATACAAAGTGAAAATGTTGTTTTGAATTTTTTTATTTGAAGACGTGTCTTTCAATTTTTCTTGATGTTTATTTCTCAATTACTAGATCATGGAAGTCCAAAAGGGGTTCTATCAGATCAAGGCCAGGAATTTCTAAATGAAGTGATTGACCAATCTCGGCCTAACATTTGTATAATGCAATGCTATTTCCTATTTTGCTTGCCAAATATAACCTCTGATGATTGCTTTTCAACCCCAATCCTATTGAGAACAAATGTTTTTATGTACATTAAAATTAATCTTGGACATATGTACAACATATACATTTTTAACTCTTTTTTCAGTTTGCAGAATGTTACATAAGTCAGCAGCAAATTGCTGAGTTTGAAGAAAGTATATCTTCCTGTTCCAGCTGATTGCTGATTACACTGATATCTCAAATATGGCATAAACTAGTTTTCTGAAGCCATAGAGATTCACACATTTTTAACGGATAACGTTAAGGTAAATACTCTCAATATGACTAGTCGACGAAGTTAAAAAGTAACAGATATAAGTACTTGAGGTGTTTTTGGTGGCAGATAATGTCCAATTCACACTTGTACGAATGGGTCTGCTACAGGGTGGATCTCTATATAACTAATGGATGATTAGGTATTAGGATGGCATACAAAGCTCCCAACCTTCTTACTGTTTCTCTTTTTTTTTTTTTTTTTAATATATTTTTATTGATGTTAACAGGATGACAGAGAAAACAAAAGAGATAGCAACAGAAATGCATAGATAATTGCATACACATATGTACATAAAAAAAAAAAAATTAAAAAAAACAGCTGAATTAGATGTGTTGTAAATAAGCTAATTATGATACGTAAACATAATGTTTAGAGTTGCTGTTACAGTTTTAGAGCATGAAGGTTTAACATTTAAACATTTAAACAGTGTTAACATAAGATAAAGTTCTATTTTTAGTCTATGAAAATACCCCAGATTCTATCGAATTTAATCAAAGAACGTGTTCCCCTAAGATTAGCCAAAGCTAGCTCCATGGCGTGTACCTCTGCTACCAGTGTCCACCACTTCCAAACCGTCGGGGGATCTACGTCTATCCAGGCCCTAGCCAAGGTTAATTTGGCACATGAGAGAAGTATAGTAGTTAAGGGTGATAGTGGGGATGTGGATAAATTAAGATCTAACAAAACCGAAGCGGCCGTGATGGTAGGGAGCGGGATGTTTTTTAACCTAAGGACACTCAGTATATCATCCCAAAAGGTCTTGAGTTTGGGGCAAGAGTACAAGATATGAACTAGATTGGCTGCTTCAGTCGAACATTTAGGGCATTTGGTACGGCTACTAAAGGTGGGGTTCGAAGACCATCTAGCAATTCTTTCAGGTGTGTAGTAGAGCATACAGATCGTTCTATATTGTTGTAGCCTGAGGCTAGATGAGCGTACAAGGCTATTAATATTAATAAAAGAGTTCTCTATCAGCTTAAGAGTAATATTTAGATTTAGTTGGGTGCTCCATTTCGCAGCCAATTTATCATTGTCATTTCTTTTGAACGTACTAAGTATTCGATAGGATTCACTAATAATTGATTTGTTCTTGTTCTTGTTTGTATAAAGGCATGTCCATATTTCACAGTCAGAAATATTTTGTATCTTTTTCTTATTGATCAAATAATCATGGATTTGCATATATTTAAATCTTGAGGTTTCCGGTAAACCATATACCTGTTTAAGCGTGTTAAATTCTAAAAACCCCTGCAAGCCGTATAGATCCGCTAGAGTATTAATCCCGAGAGATGCCCAACTAGAGGTGGTGGAATCTGTGAAGATAGCCGGAAGACCTGGATTGCCCCACAATGGTAATTTTGGGTGGAAAAAGGTTATTTTGCAAAATTTTAATATATTTCCCCATATTTTAACGATATCTCTAGCAGTCTTGAATCTTACCCTTTTATAGTAATTCGGATCGTTGATTCTGAACAGGAAAAATAGTGAGTCTTGTTTCAACATAAAATAATGAAAAAAAAGAGTTCTATCTCCATGCAATAAAGAGCGTATACGTGTAATAAACGAGGACCAAAAATATAATTTAAAGTCTGGAGCATTCAGCCCTCCCTTATTTGTATTATTTTTCAGCATTTTTAACGACCTTCTAACCTTTTTGTAACCCCAGATAAAACTACTAAGGATCCCATCTAAGTGTTGGAAAAATGTATTGTTTAATGCCAGTGGGATAGATCGGAATAGGTATACAAACTTTGGTAAGACTTTCATTTTAATAAGGCTTATCCTGCTAATCATATTCAGAGGTAATTTGTTCCATTTTTTCAAAATAAGAGTAGTCTTTTTAGTCAGATCGTTATAGTTTATATTATTGATATCTTGTATTCTAGCTGTTAGTTTGACCCCTAAATATGTGCCTCTTTACATATCTCGGGGATGGGTATAGTAGGGGAGTAATTGGCTATAACTTGCGTCTTCTGCTGATTAAGCTTATAGCCGGACACCTTCCCGAGTTTCCCAGCCTCAATATATATTCCTTTCAGCGCTTTGGCGACATCTGTGGTGTATACTGCAATGTCGTCAGCATAGGCTGTCATTTTCAGTTCCTGTGAACTGGAGCTAAAAGGAACGATTAGATTTTGGGAGTGAAGAGCAAGTAAGAAGGGTTCGAGTGAGAGAGCAAATAAGAGGGGAGAGAGAGGACATCCCTGTCGGGTCCCCCGCCTAATAGGAAATTCTAATGAAGTCAAGCCCCCGTAACTAATACAAGCGGTGGGTTTGTCATAAAGTGCTTTTATACCCCTCAAGAAACTTCCCCCAAAACCCATTTTAGACAGCACGCACCAGAGATAGGTCCACCCCACCCGGTCGAAAGCCTTTTCAGCATCTAAGAATATCATGCCGAGTGGGGTGGATTCAATCTCCGCGATATCAAATGCCGTAATCGCCATGTTTACGTGTATTGTTGTATCTCTCCCAGAGATAAAGCCGTGTTGTTGCGGGTTAACGATTTTAGGCATGAGTGGGGCTAGTCTAAGTGCGATGATCTTGGCGAATATTTTCGCATCAGTATTTATTAGAGAGATGGGTCGGTATGACCCTCTCTCCTCCTTGGGCTTACCTTTTTTTTTAAAAAAGATTATTTTTGTTCTATTCCAGGATTTGGGAGCCGTTCCATTTATTCCAATCGATTGTATAACTTCTAGAAAGAGCTGTTCTAGTTCTGATCTGCAGATTTTATACAGTTCCAAGGGTATCGTATCTTCCCCTGCCGCTTTTCCCGTTGGTAAAGAGTTAATAGCCTGGTATAATTCAATCAATTGTATGTCGTTAGATAATGCACCCAAGCCTAATAGGTTCCCTGTGTTTACTGGATGATCATTGACATATTCCTTAATTTGGTCTATATTTACAGGGCTGTCTGGGGTATATAAGTTTTCATAATATTCCGCGAATTGATCTAGTATATCTTGTGGCTGGCTATATAATTTGTTCCCCTGTCCTCGAATGTTAGAGATTAAAGTGTCTGCTCTATTTTCTGCCACCTTATAGGCTAAAATTCTGCCAATCTTATCTCCACCCTCATATTGAGCAAATTTGAATTTGTGGATCCTTGCACTGTTTTTCCGAATAAAATTAGATTTTATGTCATTTTTCAGTGCACTAAGTTTTATATTAATTTCCATTACCGATGGAGAGTTAAGCTGTAGGGCTTTGGCTAGTAACTCTTCTTGTTTAGTTATGTTATCTAATAGTGTAACCTTATGTTGCTTCTGTTCTGCATTTTGCCTAAAAACATATGCTTGAGTAAAGCCCCTAATACTTGCCTTGCAAGAGTCCCATACCATGCAGCACCCAGTTGAGTTCCTATTGATGTTTATAAATTCGTTTAAATGAGTTTTAAGTTGCGTCACGTAGGTGGTGTCTGAGATTAAGTATCTAGGAAAAGAAAATGGCCTAGGTGGTGTCCTAGTATTTTGTATATCGAATATCATTATTAGTGCATTATGGTCGGATGTTATCCGGGGACAGAGGATCATAGAGCCGGTCTGTAATAAGTTATCGCTGACTAAAGCCATGTCTAATCGAGTACACATCTTATGAGGAGAAGAATAATACGTATATCCTGGTACAGTTGGGTACAGATGCCTCCAAGCGTCTTTAATGTTATGTATCCGGCATAAATCTAATATTGATGATCTGGTCCTATGCATCCTTTGATGGGAATGTGGTTTAGTTGTGTCGATTTTATAATCTAGAATGCAGTTAAAGTCCCCCATTACAATAATTTCCCCCGCCCAGTCCAAGAGTTTCACGTTTAGTTGGTCAAAATGCTTGGGCTCGTCTGCATTTGAGCCGTAGACAACACATAAGACAAATTTAGTATTTACGTAGTTAATTTGCGCTATAGCCCATCTGCCGTCCTTATCATGAGCGGTTTGGAGTACTTCTGCCCTAAAGCGCTTATCCTTGAGGATAGCAACTCCTCTTGTGGGATTCTCAAAAGTGGAACAAACCAAATCATCATACCCCAATTGATTTAAGATTTTCCTGTCTTTCCAAATAATATGGGTTTCTGATAATAAACAAAAATGGGGTTATGTAGTTTCAGCTCTTCTGATACTAGGGATCTTTTGTTTTTACTATTAAGCCCTGCCACGTTCTAGGCTAAACATTTTATAAAATGCATTTAAATGTCGATAGAGATGCTACGCCCCTCTTCAAGTAACAAAATAAAAGAGCTAGTTCTCTAAAGCCTCTATAGCACAAAGTAATACCATCGTAAAACATTAAAGAATTGCAAACTTTATCAGATTGCTTCCCCCTGTCATCCTGCAAACAATTTTTACTATATTCCCCCCCCCCCTTCCTCCCCTTGTCCCCAATCTGCGGAGATGGGGTCCCTCCCCCCTCCCACCCCCCTGGCTCTCTCCCCAGCCGGGGAAGAACCACCCTCCAGGATCTGCTGCCGTTGGTGAGGCAGCACGTGTGGTAACACCCCCTGAATCGCTCCCGCCCCCCTCCCCATACACCTTCCATAAGCAGAACTTCATAATGCAAAAAATAACATAAATCTTTCTTTCCTTTCCTTTTAGCCTCCCCCTTCCACCCTTTTATTTATTTTATTTTTTTTATTTTTTTTAGTGTTATTTTTACCCCTTAATCCGCCTTGCCACCCTTCTGATTTTGTGAGTTTATACCCCTCGACCTCCCATGGGGTACCTTATTCATCAGCTATTATACTAATGCAAGTTACTGTTTCTCTTAAAGGGTTCCAAATTGGGGACGAATATTAGGCTGTGCAGTAGAGGTTGGCGGTGTTGCTCCACTGGTACTTGGACCTTCTCATGCAGCAGAAGGAGCCTCTCTCAATCTCCTTAACTCTTCCCTTCCAAAGTTGACCGGATTCTTAGTCTGCAAGTGCTTCCGCATACTTGCAGTTCCACACCAGTGCTCTTTATTGGGGTCTCCTCTTGAAAGCAGTCTTGCATATCCGGCAAGTAACCAACCAAAGCAGAGTTCAAGTTGTGAACTCTGTTGGCCATCGTGTTTACACACGGCAAGCAGAGCGGCCTAGATATACAACACCTCCAATTAAATGCATTAGAAATAAAAGAGCTTATTTACGAACCCCTTGCGCCACTTTTGCGTCACTTTCAACATGAGAAAAGTAACACAAAAGTGGCACAAGAGTTTTGTAAATAAGCCCTAAAAATATTGTCTTGCATAATGACTTGATCTCTCACCTAATTCTGTCTCATCTCTGAATCATTTTAAAGACCTGTTCATCTGTAATATGACGCAGTAGGCACTTCTATACAGACACCGTTCGTTTGAATGCAAGCCTATAAGATAAGTGAAATCTATCAGGTACAATGCACACATAAAAAAAATGGTAAATATCGTCAAGTGTTACTTTGACTTGTAAAGTTTGACCTCATTTCGTCACATCGATCTAATTTTAAACACTAATTTTCGTTTATGTTTTACAGATTAACTACAGTACTTCTATTGGAGTTCATAATATATGTTGTTTGTTATTGTTTTGTTAAAGTTATGGTTCTATTTATGTATTGTATTGTTATTATTTAGTTATATTTCCAGTTATTTATTGTTTTAATAAAAGTGAATTAAAAAAGTGCATATGTCTTTTTTTTTGTGGGTGTAGCACTCCTCAATAGAAATTATATTTATAATTTGAAGTATAACTCTGAGGCTAACTCTTCATCAGATCTTTACCAGAGTGTATAGCTACAACTTCCGGTTCCAATTCAAAAGTTTTAAAAGTACAACGCCATTAGCAACATAGTGTGATGAACTTCTAAAGGAAACCGTTATATTTACCCTGGATCCTCTACATGACAGAAAGGAAAGCAAAGTAAAACAAAACACTGTGTACCAGATTTACAACCCCCTTGCACCACTTTTGCATCCAACCCCCCTACAAAATTACAAGTATGTGGGCCTCAGCGACCCCCCTCAAGCTTCGGGAATCACCACCCCCGGGAATTTGTGTATTACAGGAGGCAGACTGCGTTGCCCTATGCCTGGTGCCCTCGAGGACCCTGGAAACTACTACGACCGGCTCCTGCAGTGTCCCGGGGTGCCTACCCCCGGTATACTGCTGTTTGCTTTGACAGAGCAGGACTCTCACGACTCCCGCCCTCCCATAGCAAACATAGTTTGCATTTTGAAAGACAGAGCAGTGAAATCTGTTCTCACTTTCAAAATCCAAAGCAGATTGCATTTCCATATACAAATTAGCATTTACCCATGCAAAAGAGGAATACTGGCTCCCGAAGAACGCATAATTTCATCACACAATGTTGCTAAAAAAAACAGCAAGTGTGCTTGACTTCTCAATATACGACCTTATCCTATTTAATGTTATTTTCAATCACGTTCTGATAACCAATAAGAATCATGCTTTTAAAAAACAGAAACATGCATCCTAGTTTTCAGTATAGAATGTTGTCAAACAACCAATCATTTCTTATCTGTTTTTCAACACTGCATCTTGTCCACCATGCTTAGTTTTTTCAGCTACGAAACACGTAGTTCCTACGCGCATATATATATACACACATAAAAAAATTTGTACATAGACATTGAGAAAATATATATATGTAAAAACTATATATATCAGAAATATAAATGAGAAGAAAATAGATCAGTGTGATGTCTGTCCTTAAAAAAATGGATACATTCTAATGCAAACAGGTGAAATAGATCCTCTGTTGTATTGAGACCCCCGGAAATGTACAATCTAGATCTAAAATGTATCTTCTTTCTAGTTTCCTGACCTCCCCTTCTATTGATTGTTACTGCATCTATTAGATAGTATGTAAAAGTTCCAGGTTACTTTTGTGTGTCTCTTTAAAGTGGCAAGCCACTGGATAAGTAGGATCCTGATTCACTGTAGCTCGTATGTGCCTCAATATCCTTTTGTGGGCCTGCAATTTGGTGCTGCCCACATATTTTAAATTGCAGGACCACTTTATCAAATAAATTGCGTGGTCTGTCTTGCAGTGCAATGGTTTTGTGATTTTGTACTCCCTTTTGCCAAACAGCGTCGTATATGTTGTCTTATTGATCCCGTATTGGCAATCTTTACAGCTTTTACATTTCGCAAAGCCATTGCGTTGCGAGAGCCATGTGTGATGTTCTGTTATCTCTGGACTGCTTTTAAACAAATATTTACTAATGGAAGGAGCTCGTCTGTAGGTAACAGCTGGATTATGTGGTAGTGATGCACCAATGATTGGGTCACTCAAGACTATTGGGCAGTCATATCCCATGATGTTTTTTAATTCTTTATCTTATCTGTAGTATGCCAAAACTAGTCTTATTTCCATGGGGTTTCATTGTTACTTGTGTTTGAGAATTTTGGTGCTAGAAGATTGGATCTACTTAAAATTGCGGTTTTGGCAAAGGCTGCATCAATTATTTTTTAGAATAACAACAATCCAAAAATCTCTTTTTGTTGGCTTGTTGTGCTTTATGTAAATCTAGAGTTGCTACAGATTATTTTTAATCTGTGCATTTCATCATAGGGAATGCTTTCTATCAGATGTCTGGGATGGGAGCTTCATGAATGTAGCACTGAGTTGCCTGCAGTTTCCTTCCAGTATATTTTTGTTTCTATTTTGTTGTTTGCTATATATACCTCTACATCTAAGAATTGCACCACTTTGTCACGGATAACAGCTGTAAACCCCAAGTTATATATATACACGGCTGAGTTAACAGATCTGGAAAAGGGATGCTGGACTTATTTAGATGTTTCTCTCTTTAACTGTTTTTATCCCCTTAAAAAATATGTCTCAAATTGCAAAAAGCCCAATTTGCCCCTCACATTTCTAACCCACTAGTTTGATCACTTCAGCTTGCTATACATTCAACAGCTCCTATTGCAATAAAATTAGGTCCAGGAGTGTCTCAGTTTTCTGTTGAATACAAAATGTTAGCCCTGCAGTTGTTTATTAGAACTCTCTGGTGGTGCTGCAGTTAATTTCGACGGAGTTAACTTCCAGACTGCTGCTGATGTTAGAAGTGCATGTGTCACTCTAAATGTTGGAATATTTAACTGAAATAAATGAGGAAGATACTTTGAGAAAATGTGTCCTCATTTTTAGATTTCTAGAGATCTAACCACAATTTCTATGACAAATGGAAACCCCTCATTTTGTACATTTAAAATAGTCTCCTTTATAGGAAACTCCTTTAAGATTTACAGCTTAGATTCCATCAAGTAGGCATCCAGGTGTACCACACTTTGTCACAAATTCAGAATGTTAGCGCTCTAATTGTTCTTTAGAAATCTGTGGTAAAGTTGCAGTTGACCTCTAAGGAGTTGATCGACAGACTGCTGCTGGTGTTGGAAGATTATGTTTCTTTACTGACATAAATGAGGAATATATTTGAGAATGTGCACAGTGTGTCCTAGTTATAGCTTTCTAGAGCACCAACCATAACTTCTAAGATAAAAAGAACCCACTAGTATTCTTGCTTCACTGCAGTTTCCTCAGTAAGAATAACTTTCAGTTTCATTAATCTGTTCCTGAACAGAGTAGTGAATCTGAAATTTGGTTTGACAAAAATGAAGTTATAATCTTGGAAGTCAGAGTCATAGCTGAATATTTTGACAAGTACTACAGTTCATGGGAATGTACAAAATGTTGAAGACTTTGAGAATGAAATAATCCTGCCAGAGTGTTGACACTAGAGAACTGCAGATAGTGCAAGATACATCCCCTGTAAGGAATGTTGACATTCGTGAAACTAAAGACATTGTTCAAACTGTAGACAATCTACAAGGTAAAGTGGATAACATTTGTAAAATATGTCTGAAAGGTGAAAGGGATGTGAAGAAGCTTAGGGATCCAAGTATTTCAAAGGGTAGAAAAGGTTAGAGAAATCTTACTGGTGTAATGGGGACACTGGTAAACTAGGCAGAATAGGTAGAAAGAGTCAACTGTTTGAAATTAATAATTGGATTGAAAAGGGTATAGGAGATCAAATGGGCTTAATGTAGTCAATAGAGGGTCAATACAAATCAGTGTAAACTACTGACAATGAGCTTCTCTTGATGGAGTCAATAAATTGTTTAATGCACAGACATACAGTTACACTGAAAAAAGGCCACATGAACTCTTATGGTGACAACTTTTGCATAAGTTGATGCAAACTGGTAAAAGTATTGATATTTTTTTTTCAAAATCATTCACAAAATATGCAGACAGTAACATAAACATCCAGAAACAATTAATCTAATTACAGGTCAATTTGAAAAACTGCATTGTCAGCAACAGCAAATGTAAAGAAGTCATAAAAGACATACTTGTACAAACATTGAAAGTGTCTAAAGAAGAACAGACCTTAGTAGTTGACATAAGTACTAACCCTAAATCTCCTGAAAGATTACCTTCTGTGTAATCACACAGGTTCAGTCTAATGGGGAATAAAATTGCGTTGGTCTCTAATGTGCCCCTGCCATCAGTGTAAGCATGTTATACCCGCTCCAAAGAAATGAAAGGTTTAAATCAAAAATATGAATGATTCTTTTGTGTTATTTTGATGCTTGCCTCCCGTCTAACTTTTGATGAGGGCACACAGAGGTAGCACGAATGTTGTAGAGGTTAAGTTGTTTCACCGTTTAATTGAATGAATATGTGCTTATGGTGCTTTTCTTTGCAATTTAAATGTTTATTGCCACTTAGAATAGTTCCAGTTTTCAAATGCTACATTGTTCAAGCATAGTACAGAAACCTATTGATTGCACATTTTTGAACAGGTCACTTCATACTCTTCCTCAGAGGAAGACATGTGTGACAGTTACTAGTCTGTTACTCACTCCCCAAAGAATGGTGGGTGTAGTTATACAAGATACAAGTTTTAAGAAAATGCAATAGCTAACATATGACACTGAAAGAATTACTTTTGCTTTTTCATGCCTACCCAGCTATAGTCTTCTCGGAAATACTAATTTACACCAGAATGAATACAATAATTGCTGGTGACTTTGGTTTGATGTAATATGTTGGATTATCACTTCTGATACTTAATAAAAGACATAGCCTAATAATTTCTTGTATGATATTTATTTTGCTCTTATGTGAAATTAGGTTTTAAGAAACATGAAAGGACCACCTTACATTGACCAGCACAGCAATAGGATTACACATATAAGAACACATGTAGAAATTCAACTGTTTTTCACACATACCAGTAAAGGATTGGTGAAGGCCAAAATATACAACATTCCACTTTAATATAGCCTTATAGCCCGCCATAGCAGGCTATGCAGGCTATTAAAGGCCCGCCCCCACTTTGCCTTTAACCCAGTATAGCCCTGCTACCAAGGGCTATAAGGCTATTAGAACATTCTGCCACTAGAGGCCAGAATGTTCTAACAAATAAAACAAAGGCTTCTCGAAGCTCGAGGGGATTTAAATACCCTTGAGCTCCGAGAGGCCTTTGTAAAACATTGGAATGTAGCTCTATGGGCCTTTACTGGCCCGTAGAAGCAGGGAGCACTCCATTGTGTAGAATGGACCTCCCAACATTCCAATGTTCTAATACATATGGTATGCTTTATTCCTGTGCCGCCATATGCCTTAAATGCTCATAATATCCTATGAAGGGCTACAATGTGCCCACGCCTAGGAAACAACTAGTATGAACACACTAGAACATGGAGGGCCAATGTGCACCATGGCCACTGTAATGCTAGTACGTTCAAAGAAGCCAAAAAGAATCAGCATAAGGCCGGAATTTCCACCACAATTAATATTATTATCATGTTGCCTCAGTCTCCATCCCTGTTTGTTTGAATACCTTAATTTCTCAGTTTCAAGCTTTTCAATCCCCTTGTTCTCTAGCTCTCTATCATGAGTCTAGATTTAAACATTTGAACATACCCAAACTAGCTAAAGCATCACTACTCACACTCCTTCTTTGTCTTCCCATTCGTCTTTTCTACATATTTTCATTCTCTCCTGCTCCTTCTCACATTTGGTTGAGCTCTGACCCTTGCTACCCACTCCTTCACATTTTCTTATTTATTTCTCTCTCCTGACTCATGCTTTCTTTCATGTTTCCCTTTTCCTCCCCTTTTGCTAATTATTTTTGTTGTTTCTGTTCTGCTTCATTCTACCATCCTCATATTTTTATCCATTCTCCTATTTCCTTCTGTTTGTTCATTCTGTCTGATTCTTACTTACTCCTTCTCAAATTTTCTTTTTACTCCCTCCCTTTCATCTCACGCTTATAGCTCAGTTGTGGTCCGTACGTTCTTAGGCACACGATGATGTGAAAAGCTTTGGATTTTTGGCAACAATATCTTCAAGGGATGTACGTATCAGTGTTGGCTGTCGCTAAGAGTTTGACTAAGTACAGGAAGGAGCTGGTGTCAGCTTTCATTACCAGGGTGATTGCTTGAGTTTCTGCTAGTAGAACTCTTTCGTTTGGTGGGGTTTTATTAACAGTGGCAGGTGGTTGCAGTACTTAATTTGTAAAAAATAAGCGCAGAACCCACCACCAGCATTGCAGAATGGCAACAATCTAATTTTGATTTAACCTCATACCAATTTCTTGCACCAAATGTGCACTTCCTATCTCTTTCTCTCACTTTTGCAGGTTCCTTTCTATCCCTGCTTTCGCCCTTTGTTACTGTTGTCTGTTTTTCTCTTCCTCCTTTTTTCTCATTTTTCTCTCCTGCTAAAGGTCAATTGTTCATTAAAAATAAGTCCTGGCCCCCATAAGTGAGTGCTGGTGCATACCACTTGCTCAAATTAGGCACTGGTTAGTTGATGTTGTGGGGTGATCATCAGGACGGAGGCGTGGTCTTAAATATCCAGTACCTATAGGAAGGCTTTGTGTTTGTGAAGACTAGACTGACAATGTTGACTTTGGTCTAAAGTGGGTCAATAGGTTATTTGGCATGTATGTTGCCAAGAAGGACAAACCATGCTTCATTCTAAGCCTTGGAAGAGGAATTGCTTCATTGTTTGAAGTCTAAGACATGTGATTGCTGGATTAGATAATAGACGAGGTGCGGAAAATGTCTGTGGTTTCCCAATGAAGGTTTTGCTGGGGTTAGACTTGCAGACTTTGTGAGAGATAATGTTCAGAGACTAGGCAGTGGTTAGTAGTTACACATTGTTAAAAGTAGTAGAATCCTACCAAGAATTCATATCACAGTTCCGTGAGTTTGATTTTGGTATCATACCATTTAACTATTCTCTTCAAATCTTATGTAATAAAAGTACTATTTCTTCACTGATACATTGTCCTGCCTAACTACACACTTGTGCATTCATGGTCTAACTAAGTCAGAGATTCTAATTCTACATGCCCTTTTATGACTAAACGTTGACTACTTAATTTCACAACCCTCTGAGAGTTGGAGGTCAACAGGAGGTTCTGATCATCTAGGGAGCTGCAGAGTACTAAACAACACCCTAGTGTTCAGCGGAACCGCAACAAGTATAGTCCTGTACCTTTAAGTCCCTTGGGATATGGAAAGTAAGTTGAACAAGCTAGGTGAGATGACAATGGAAGTTACAGAGCAAAAAATCTTAAAAGAGAAAAAAGGCTAAATCAAACTAAAAGTGAGCTGCGAAATGTTGAAAAAGTTACAATATAATTTGCATATATTAAACTGACTTTGGGGTTGAAAAACTTTGCTCACTAAATAACGGATTATCCCCATTGGTTAATGTTTAATTTTAAAAGCAGATGTAGAGTAAATGGGTATTTCCTGCTGCCTTCTCCTCTTGCATCCTCTTTCCAGTGCTAATAAAGTTGAGGAACACACACATACCGAGACAGGCATTGCACTGTGAACTGAACATAAATACTTTGAGGAAACTGTTTTCCATCCTCTCTTATTGGAGCCTTAAAAGTAGAGATCACAGACCTTAAATCCAATTTTTATATATGCTTCAGAAACAAGTTTTGGTTTTAGGTTCTGTTGTCTTGCATCTGGTTAACCTCCACTGTGGTCTTTAGGTTGTACAGAAAACCAGAAAGAAGCTTATTTCGGTCAGGTGTTGGCCTTTGCATGGCTCTCATTCTGGCAGGGGCAGAGCTCTAGAGTATCTATTACCTGTACAGTTTTAGATAAGTGCCCACTCCCAATTTAAGGAATGAGGGCAGGGTGCATGTATACCCTACTAATTTAGGATTCGGGCTATCGCTTTTTTTGTGTGGAATTACAACCTACACTCTTCTCTAAGTCATCCTACAGCTTTTGGAGAAGCAGAGTATTTTTCTGAAATGCATGCTTATTAGCTGCTGCTGGAGATGCCGATTGACATCAGTGCCCTGCTGTGGTATGTGTGCTGCTTAGCAAAATCACCCTTTTAAAGCTGCCACAGTGCACTAGGGTCAGTCATCTATATCATTCTATCTTGACTTTTCACTATTTTTACTACAGCACTACTGAAAGTCAGTAGAGCGCTAAAAGGCAGTAGAGCGCTTGGCACAGAAAAGTGAAAATGCTTACAGTTGGAAGTATAAAGTTAGCAATTGAAAACTTTACAGTTAAGGAGTACAGAAACATGGATTACTTCAGAGTCTGGGAAAGGAAATGCATGCCTTACAACATCAAAATGTGTTCTTGTGGAGATGAGAAAATACTGTTTAAAAAATTCCCAGAAGGAAAATAGGGCCCGATTCACAAAATGAACTTAAGACCAAATCCTAAACTTACTACTATTTGGCATTCACAGAATGCACTTACTACTTTCAGGATTCACAGAGTGAACTTACTACTTTCGGTATTCACAGAATAGATTTAGGACTACTAACTTTACGTCCGCACTCAGGCCGGAAATTCCGGCTTAGGGGCGGAGTTTGCGGCCTGGAGGTGGAGCTTCCTGCCCGGAGGCGGAGCTTGCGGCCCAGAGGTGGAGCTTCCGGCCCGGAGGCACAGCTTGTGGCCCAGAGGTGGAGATTTCAGCCATGGCTAAATCCCCACCTCCGAGCCACAAGCCCTCCCTCCGGGCCGCAAGCTCCGCCTCCGGGATGCAAAATCTGCCTCCAAGCCGGAAACTTCGCCTCCAGCCCGGAATTTCCGGCCCGAGTGCGGACGTAAAGTTAGTAGTCCTAAATCTATTCTGTGAATACCGAAAGTAGTAAGTTCACTCTGTGAATCCCGAAAGTAGTAAGTGCATTCTGTGAATACCAAATAGTAGTAAGTTTAGGATTTAGTCTTAAGTTCATTCTGTGAATCGGGCCTGTAGGTTTGATTGGGTTTTTAGCTGAGGAGGCAAGGACTTGCAGAGATTGTTTGCTGCACCAGTAAAGAACTGGGTCTGTGTTTCTAGATTTCGCTTGTCTTAGATCTGAGTGTGAGCCAAGACCCAGAGATAGTCAGAAATTTACCAGATAATTAGATTTCTCAGGTAGAGAAATTTGTGTATAAGATTTTAAATTGAATTCTGGCTTCAAATGAAATCTACTCTAAGGCACTTGAAACAGGGGTGATGTGCTCAAACTGACCTTTGTCTATGATAACTCTGACCAGGACTGGATTTCGCATTTTACAACTATGGCATTTTCTAGCAAGGTGCCGTCTCGGTGGCTGTTTCAGAGGTTGATGGGCAAACATGGCTCAAACCAAATTAGTCTTGTTCAGTGGCGACAAGTGTGAACATTTAAAAAAAATTCTTTTCACTGGCTTCTGTCTGGTCACAGTATGGATAACCGCCTTGATCAGAGCGAGATAGGATTGGCAATGGAGAATTGGCATGATAGAGCAGTCTGCTTGCTCTATTATGAGTTGGGTGTACTGACACGTTTCCAACTGCAGTACCCCCACTGGCTTTGACATAGGGCACCTGCACCAGGGGTCGCACGAAGTAGGAACAGTCTTGATAATAGAAAATCACAGATACATTCCTAATATTTTTATAAACAACATTTGAGTAGCAGTTCTTCATGTGATACCGTTCTGTCCCACAGTGATATTCAACCTTGAAGTCTCTTTAGGGATTGGCATTCAGTAATCTGCACATTTTAATTTGCTAAAACTACCTGGACCCAAATAACATGAGTTTCAAATAGTTGCAAAGATGTACAGCACACTTAACAAATATGCAATATGGGTTGATTTCATTTAGTTGTGGGAGATTACAGTCAACACTGTGACCTGTAGTCATTGACAGTGTAGAACACCACAGGTAAGTCAAGTGTAAAAGTAAGTATGTTCCACCCACATTAGTATGTGGCAGAACCCAGAGTGTCCGCCTCCCGCCCTTCCGATCCGAGGCCACCGACATCATCTGCGGCGTCCCCCAGGGCTCATCCCTCAGCCCGACGCTGTTCGACGTCCACATGGCCCCCATCGCACAAGTGGCCCGCCAACACAACCCCAACATCATCTCCTTCGCTGACAACACCCAGCTAATCTTTTCCCTCACCAAGGACCCGCACACCGCCAAAACCAACCTCCTCAAGGAAATGAAGGCCGTCACCGACTGGATGAGGAACAGCCGTCGGAAGCTGAATTTGGACAAGACAGAGGTACTCATCCTCGGAACCACCCCCTCAGCCTGGGACGACTCCTGGTGGCCAACCACCCTGGGAACAGCACCGACACCCACCGACCATGAACGCAACCTAGGATTCATCCTCAACTCTTCCCTCTCCATGTCTAAACAGGTCAATGCCATCTCCTCCTCGTGCTACAACACCCTCCGCATGCTTCGCAGGATCTACAAGTGGATCCCGACCGAAACAAGAAGAACGGTGACACAGGCCCTCGTCAGCAGCAGACTGGACTACGGCAACGCACTCTATGCAGGAATCGAAACCAAACATCTACGACGTCTACAACGCATCCAAAAGGCCTCCGCCCCACTGATCTGATCGTCAACGTCCCCCGCCACAGCCACATGACCCCCCACCTGAGAGACCTACACTGGCTCCCCGTCGATAAGAGGATCACCTTCAAGCTCCTCACCCACGCACACAAAGCACTCCACATCGCCGGACTAGCCTACCTGAACAGCTGACTCAGCTTCTACACCCCCACCCGCCAGCTCCGCTCCGCCAGCCTCGCCCTCGCCGCTGTCCCCCGCATCCAACGAACAACCTCCGGCGGCAGATCCTTCTCCTACCTCGCCGCCAAGACCTGGAACACCCTCCCTACCCACCTACAGCAGACCCAAGACCTACTCGCCTTCAGAAGACTCCTCAAGACCTGGCTCTTCGAGCAGTAGCGGCACCCCCTCCCCTCAGCGCCTTGAGACCCTCACGGGTAAGTATCACGCTTTACAAGTACTCTGATTGATTGATTGATTGAAGCATGTCATTGAGAACCCTTAGCAACTGAATCTTCCTGAACACTCCCTGACGACTTGGCCTCTACTCACTACAGAAAGTTTAACAACACTCTTAAACAACATTAAATCTGGGTCGCGAATGATCCTCTACCTGTTTCAATATTAAAGCAGTTGAGTGCTTCCTTATTGTCTGTGATAGCAAATCTCCTTAATGCCTCACTACAGGAAGCTGTCATTCCGTCGTCCTGGAAACATACTATGATTCACCGTATTTTGAAAAAGGCAAACGCCGACCCTATTGTGCCCAGTAATTGCCGCCCCATATCTTTACTTCCTATCTTTTCAAAGATCTTAGAAAGAAATATCCACCAACACCTCAACCATTCTGTAACAATACATCGTCTCCTTCATCCCTCCTAGTCGGCCTTCAGAGTGGTTTTCAACTGACACCACCTTACTTGGGGTCACTGAAAGCATACGGCAACATCTGGACAATGGAGACACCGTAGCACTCATTTTATTGGATCTGAGCGCTGCCTTTGATACGGTGTCACATGCTGTGCTAATAAACACACTTATGTCACAGGGCATTGGTGGGCCCGCTTTAAACTGGCTCACTGATTTCCTTTACAAAACGCACTTTCCAAGTTTTGTTAACACTCAGCCTGCTCTGAAATCCATTCTTTTGCCCACGGGGTTCCGCAGGGATCCATCCTCAGCCCCTTGTTATTCAATATTTATGTTAGACCACTGGCTGAGGTAGCCGAAAAATCAGGATTATCCCTCTTCTCCTACGCCGATGATTCTCAAATCATTTTCTCCCTTTCCTCAAACAAAACTAATGATTCATTGATTCTCAAAATTGGCTTAAACAAAATAGCTTCTTGGATGCAGCAACATTTTCTTAAGCTTAATGGAGAGAAAACAGAGATTCTGGTACTAGGAAAGAAAAAAGATCTATGGAATACCCAACACTGGCCGAGCAAAATGGACGAACTTCCGTCCCCTTTCCCTCAAGTAAAAAATCTGGGCATCACGATCGATGATTCACTCAGCATGCATCCTCAATCAATCAAAGTTGCAGCAACCTGTTTCACCATTCTCAACTGGTTAAGGAAAATCTGTTGGATGCTAACGGAATCCACCAGAAAAACCGTAGTCAATGCCTCAATAACATTGAGACTCGATTACGGAAATGTTCTTTACCTGGGGTCAAACAAATCTGTAGTCCATAGACTACAGATGGTACAAAATGCCGCTGTCAGACTTCTGTGCGGAGTCCCTAAGATCACCACCATTTCGACCTACAGACGCAAGCTGCACTTGCTTAAATTAGAAAGCAGAATAAAATTCAAGGCACTGAGTTACATGCACAAAATTAAATCCTGCTGTGCCCTTCGCTATTTTCAGTCCTTGGTCAGTCCTTACTTTCCTTCCCGAAATCTCTGCTCTGCCACCCAAGGAAGGTTTGGTGTCCCCAAATTCAAACTACCCTGGCTGGGCGGTAGTTCTTTTTCATATCTCGGTCCCTCGACCTTGAACTCTTTACCCACAGTACTCCGCAATGAGACAAATTACACACAGTTTTGCAAGTCATTAAAAACTTGGCTTTTTGACAGGTAAACTGCCCTGTCTACCTGTCTCTTAGCCTCAACCCGTCCTATGCGCCGGGAAACCTTTTTTTGGGTATCTGTTGCTCACTATAAATTTAAAAACTAAACTAAACTAAACTAGGATGGCCATTGACATGCTGGCTGGAAAATGCAGTCTTGATTTATGGTCAGTCGGTAAGCAGTTATCAATGAAGTATATGATTAGTTGTTTTGAGGCATGGCACTTAATAGCTTTCCCCAGCCAGGTAAGTTGGAGATGGGTCTGAATATAGATAAAAGGCTTTAGCCACAGGTTTACTTTTTGAAGACAGAGGGGATCGCAACCATTTCAGAGAATTGGGAAAAAACAAAGGCCGTGGGCAGTGGGGGTTGACTGACTTTGGCAGGTTGGGTGCGGAGTCTGGCCGCAGACCAACCCTCACTTCTCAGTTTAACCACACTTAAAATGTAGTTATGGTTCAGTGAATACAAAACCAAAAAACCCTGACATTTGCCCATTATGGTATTAGAGCTGCAAAACATACCATTAACACACACTTCTGTCATGCTTTGCTCTTTGTAGACCATCTTCTTTTTTTTACATACGCAAAGAGTGTACTAAGCATGCAGGAGGCATGCATTTTGTTCTGAAAGGTTTGTGTTTGCTGAAAAATAACTAACTTTATGTAACTTTTAACTGCTTTGAATAGGTTTCAGTTATTTAGCTATTAATAAATCAAAAATGTTCTCACTCCTCCCCCTTTAACTTTGTCTCCCCATTGGATGTGCCCAAAACCTGGCATACCTGCACTGGATTAAACCTGCTAACTGCCTGCCACATTTGATGCAGATTCATTACACAGTGTTAAAGTTATTAGCAACTGAAGATTTTTGTACCCCATCCCTTTTAATTTTGCCTCCCACCCGATAGACTGGCACAAAACCTGATATATCAATAATAAACAAATCCATTCAACCTTCGGCAAAATGTTTGCAGTTTTATCACACAGAGCCAAAGTAAACACAATCTTGCTTCCTCTTTTTTTACCTGGGCCCTCCTTGATGGATTTGCACTAATTTGAAAACACCACGAGTAATTTCAACATACACAGCGTCTGCCAAATTCTATGTATATTCATAAAACATTGCAAAAGTTATAAGCCAATAATCATGTACATTTTCATCTGACAAGATATATAAAAGTTTTAATTTTAAAACCCTACCCAGCACTTTTTTCAATCACCAATATTTCAACAACTCCTTAAAAGATTTACAACAGGGGCGCGTCAGATGGCACCGGTGTAGGAGCGTTTCCTCCGAGCTCTGCCACGCCACATAACGAGACAACAGATTCCCGGTGTTCTGACTGGACCTGAACCTGGGCGCAGCACCACAGTCACCGGGGGTGCCTGCTAGCCCCTCCGATCAACAGTAAAAGGTGCAAGAGGGGAACAACGGCGGATAGATCGAAAGGAGCTGATGAGTCAAAATGGCGGCTGAGGGAGCCTGCGGCGACTCCTGACCGCCAGAGCTGCCGAGGACCGTGGTGTCCAGCTGCAGAGCCCCTTGGACCAGTGCGGTCGCCCAGAGGGAGACAGCAGCATCAAGGCTGGGTGGAACACAGGCTTTGGAGGAGCCAGGAGACAGCGCATCTTCCCCATCTAGAGCTGCGGGCTGACGCCCAGGAGTTTTCGGCCGGAGACTCCTGCCTGAGGTGAGAGCGCAGCCAAGGCCAGGGCACACCCAAGAGTGATAGTGCAAAGCAGCCAGCTGGATGCCTGGAGCGAGGCGAGCCTTTAGTCAGACCCCCCAGGATATAGCGGCATGGATTAGCAAATTTAGCGGCACAAATATGGAAATTTAGCGGCACAAATATCGAAATTTTGCGGCATTTTTGCGGTACTTTATTTTACTCATAATCATTCCTTTTTAGCCTGAAATCAATGGAAACTGTTTTAGCAGGGTATTCCACTTTGCAATAGGCATGTTTAAAGGGTCTGCAGCTCTACGGAAGCACAGCTCAAGTCCTAACCTCATGGGAGGGAGCTGTATTTCTCCCTGGGATGTTCTAGTGCCCATGTGTGCACTTCTGCCGGGGCACCGCTGCCTTCCGGATCCGTGAGGCAGGACACATCTTCCTTAGGCACCCTAGGGCGCAGAATCGTAGTGGCTGATCCAAATAAGTTGGACAGACTGCATAGGAAGGTCACCACCTGCTTACCTGGTTCAGTCCTCATAAGTTGACTTAAGCATGTACTTAACACCCTGGTACTATTCCTTGTGCCGCTAAACTTGATAATCCATACCGCAATATCCTGGGGGGGTCTGACTAGAGGAGCGAATTGAAAGATCTGTAGAAACGTGAGCTGCAAAGCAAGCTGGTTTCAGTTCCCCCTTTGAAGGTGAAGACGTAATCATTAGCTCATCAGGTGGAGTGTTGTGATGGGAGTAAAAAATTTAAGGAATTCTGCCATGCATGGGGTGTTACCCAGGAGTCACACGTTTGCCGCAGAAAAGGGGTCCATCATATATGAATTTGTCTTCAGCCTACCTTCTGTATTTTATCTGTTTCAGGCATGTAAGTTCAACTATAATTCTATGCAAAATGTAGAAATTGAGTATTCATAGAACTGTTACTATTTCAAACTAGAAATCTTCTTCCTAGTGGGCTAAACCTATGCCTCTCAGCCTGTTAGTCACCTCAGACTTACCCTTTGACATCATTAGGCTCTTCAAAGTTTCCACAGGGTAGCTGGGGTAGTTTAGTAGCGATCTTTTTGGACGCTGCACTTTTTCATATTTATATCTATAGCGCAAACTCAACCCGAAGGTATTGATTGGAGCTTTACCTGAGCGCCAGTTACTTTACACAAGGACATATTCCTGTTTTTAATGTTTTAAGTGATTTGCCCAGAATCACAGGATGAAGAACTAACGCCGAGACTCGAACCGAGTTCTCCAGTTCCAGAGTCAGCAGTTTTCACTGTAATGCCACATCCTGTCACCTTGCCTCACTCACCAAGAGCTGCGAAGTATGCAAGCAATAGTTTCCCTTGATTACAGTCACTGTACTCAAGGGTCTGCGCCTTCCCCCTTTCAGGTTTTGAATATAATTGGAGTCATCTCAAAGTATTTGACGTTTATGAGTCTCCAAATAATGAAAAATAACCATGCTCGTCGTGCACTGCCAATTCCTTAAATGCGATAAATATTGTGTTGCAGAACGTTTTATTTAAACCAACCTTCAAAAATATTTTGCCAGGTGTGTTTTTTGTCAGGAAGCACGTGGAATTCTATGTCCAGCAGCGCCTCATGTATTCAGTGCGACTAACAAACACACGGGCAGATTTATGAGGCACTTGCGCCACGTTTACGCCACTGTTGCGTCACGCAAGGCGGCGTAAACGTGGCGCATCCCTACGAACGATTTACAACGTGACGCATCTAGGCAGATGCGTCACGTTGTAAAGCCCTGCGCCGCTTGTGGGCGTTCCGGCGCAGGGTGGGCGTTCCGGGGCAGGTGCGCCTCGCAAAAGTGGCTGAGTGAAATCTATAAGATTTCACTCAGTCACTTTCAGGCCAATGCTGCGTCAAAAGCCTGCGCCTGCTTGAAGCAGGCGTAGGTCTTGACGCAGCATTGTGGAGATGGGGCACCCCCGAGCCTTGCTGGAGCTGCGTCGCGCTTGCGACGCAACTCCAGCAATGCGTCACCTTTACGGCACAGATGCGTCACGCATCTGTGCCGTTTTTGCCCCATGGTGCGCCGCATCATAAATGCGGCGCACCATGGGTGGCGGAGCTGTGGCGCACTGTGGCGCATGTTAACTGGCGCATCCCTGGGGATGCGCCAGTTAACATAAATCTGCCCGACGGTGTGAACAAGTAGTATCAGGAAGGTGTCATAAAGTAATGGCCACAAATATAGTTCAAATCCCAGAACATGCTGTTATGCTCAGAATTGACGAATTTAATAAACCCTTACAGTGTAGGTGCGCATCTACCAGCTTAGGCTTTCACAGAAGTGGGCAGCTGCCTAGTTGAGCAACTTTTGATCTGCCGAGAGATGGCTGCTGCGGCTTCTTCAAGATTAAATTCAGGTAAAAAAAATCCCCAGGTGATTTCTACCGAGCCTGCTGAGTGGGTTCCTAGCTCATCGAGGAAAACGGATTCGTTTCAGAAGCTGCCAGCAAAAACTGCACTAGGGCTGAGTACAAACACTGGTTACTAGCGTGTGAGGTGCAGATTAATATTGTGGCCCCAGCTCTCGGCAGTTTGTACTTCTTAAGACAGGGACTTTTTTTTATCGAGGGTGGCAACTGCATGCTTTCGAGCTCGACTGGTTTAGCAGACGCCTTGAAATATTCTGCAACCCCTGGCAGTGCCCAGTGAACCCTCTTAACTGTCCCAGGGCTTGGTATACCGTCAATAAACTAAAACAGAAGTTTGAGCACATATCGATAGGCAACGTGCAAACCTACAGCCCGCGCTGGTGTAAGTATGAACCCCTGGCCAGCGCGACGGCTGTGTTTAATTAACATTTGGCAGACGGAAATAATACAACTTTCCAACTTTCAGTTAGTTAAGTTCAGAGGTCGGCGCGAGTTCTAACAATACTCGAACCTTGTCTTAATGAAAGGAGTACAGATGATTTTATAGAGGGCACAGAAATAATGAGCTGGAGTGCCTTGTAAAAAAACAAAAGGATTGCATTTTCCAAATTTCGCGGGCCGTATAGTAAAAATCGCGGACTTTTTTCAAAACTGCCGATTTCGCGATTATTTTGCAAATCGCGCAATCGCGATATCCTGGAGGGTCTGTTTAGTGAGGCGCAGTGCGAGAGACACTGAAGGCACTTGCCAGGGGAGTCGTGCCTGCTGTTGTGTGCAACACCCAACAGCATGACCCTGAAGCCAGCAACAAGATTCTGACAGGGAGCAGTCAGGTAAAGATTGTCAGATTGGGTGGGAGGCCTGGTGATTGGGAGATGTGTAGGAGCACTGATAGGCAGCACTGCGAAGAACCGAGACCCAGAGGTAAACGTAGCCAAAGCCCCCCCACAGAGAACAGCTATAAAGGTAGCGTCTGGCAAAGACAGGCTGCCTCAGCGCGACACAGAGCTCTCCTGGCACTATATGCCTCCCCTGCACTAGCGACAACAGAATTGCATGGATGGGCCGACTGTGCCTGCCCTTCACTGATACAGGAGTCCTCCCTCACTACAGTAAGGCTTGAACTCCTGGTAAAACCATCTTCTGCCCTGGGGGGCCAAGGCAGCAGCCCAGCCGAAGCAACCGCAAGCCGCACTAATGTGACCCTGGGCACTGCACTGGCACTCCCTGCTCACTCTGCAAGAGCGACTCATGACTCAAGTGAGCAAGACGTCTGCGCCAGCCCTCCAGCATTACAGGCACCTCCCGGATGCAGGATTGCATGCAAGCTACCCAATTGCAGGCCCCAAACAAGACCAAACTCATGTCTTATTGGAAAGGATAAAGGTGTGCCTATTCCAAGTCCTTTCCCCCATCATTCTACAGTGCCGCCGCAATATGAAACCAATTACAGTTTCCCTGAGGGACTGAGGGGTGTGCTACAGATGGGGTCACCCTTCCGTCTGATATTCATATGGAATGGAGAAATGTGCTCGACCCATACTCCCCGAAAGCAGCGGCTATTCTGGGGCTGGACCTGGAGCAGGGTGAACAAACTAGCACCAAAGGCTCCCCCTAACTTCCACTAGGACATGGCCGACAGAGGCACCTCAAAAACTGACTTCAAAACATCATGAGCAAACCGAACACAACTGAAAACATCAGGGAGAAATCCACTTTGCTCCAGCACCTTACCAAGTAGGATTCCATACCAGAGCAAGAAAACGAATAACTGTCTTCGAGACAGGAGCAGTACTATGAACCCTGATGCCATCGTGTAGACCGAACCTGGCGGACAGGCAGAAGGCCTCAGCAGGGCACAAACTATGGAAGACGTAAGTAAGCCACCAGGATCTACCCCAGGATTGAGTCTTAACATTAGCGAGCGTCAGCGGAGAACTCCACTGACAACATCCTAGACAGCCTGCGAGGCTAGCCGACAACATGTAACCCTACTGCGTATTTACCAGTTTTTCACCACTTGGAGACTTTGTTATTTATGTTTTATTGTATGTCTTTAACGCATACCTATGCGCCACTTCCACCAACAGATGTTCCGATCACCATAATGCGACTGTAACAGTGTCACAGCCTGGAGCCACTGCTCAGCCTCTTATTGAAACTTTGTCATCATGCTGGTGGTTAGTCTAAATGTGAGGGGCCTAAACTCTCCAGGCCAAGAGAATAGCACTCTTGTCACAACTGAAGGCAAAACAGTGTTATATATGGCTTCTGCAGGAGAACCACCTTGTTAAAAAGGATTGGAGTCATACTCAATCAAAATGGTTCGACCGCCAATTCTGGTCGACCGGACCGAGCAAGAAGGCGGGGGTAACTTTATTACTTGCCACACATTTCCACGGTCGAGTCATTCAAATGCACTCTGAGATCATGGGCCCACATGATAGCCCTGCAGATCGCCATTCCTCAATGCACCATTATGATTGCAGGCCTTTATGCCGCAAACGACCACCAGGAACCCTTCATCCGCCAAGCAATTGGGTCAATCCTCACTACACCAGACGCCAATTTTCTAGTTGGGGTGACTTTAACATAGTGTGACACACTGCGTTAGATCGAACTCCCCAGAGAGTATGCCCAGGGGGAGCACTCACCCCACAGAGGCTTCAATGGCTCTCGGACGCAGGTCTGGTGGACATATTGAGGACCAACATCCCACTTCAAAATCCTTTACAAATTTCTCTGCCGCACTCCCGTCGTATGCCAGAATTAACTTTTTCCTTGTCTCCCCCTCATTGTTGGGGTTAGTAACGAAACACAATATCGCAGTCGCTTCACTCTCAGATCACTCCCCATTATCCCTGGTGCTTCACCTGACTCACAGCAGACAGGATTCCACGACGTGCCACCTCAATCCTAAGTTACTTTAAGACGACCTAAACGTCAAGGAGACCCGGGGATGATTCATGAATATCTCGCCATCAACGATACACCGCAAATACCAATCTCCATGCAGTGGGGGGAACTTTCATAGCAGCAAAGCACAACAGGATGCGCAGGGCTAAGCACGCAGAACTATAGGGGATGGTGAAGGAACTAGGGAAGCGCATAGGCAGACGGTGTCCACAAGACACGACGACAACTGAATACCACCTGAAAGTAACTCAAGGCTTTAGATATGGATGTAGCAGAGCACGCTTTGCTCCGCACACGGCAGACATATTATGCGAGGGAACAAAGCGGGCAGGCTGCTTGCACATGCTATGCACTCAAATACAAGCACGTTGTGTACAAGCTGTAGCAGATCAAAACCAATGCTCCCCGACAAGGGACATTGAAATCGCAGCGGAATTCGGACAGTTCTATGCCCAACTCTATACAAAGGAGAATCTTCAGCCAGCACACGTCACTTCCTCTATTGAGCAGGCTCCCCTAACAAAATTGACGGGACCTGTAGCTGTGCCTTTAAAATCAGACATAACCACACCTCAATGCGATAGGGAGACCTCATGTAGATAAAGCCTGAGGACAAGATGGCCTTATAGCTACCTTTCATAAAATATTCACGGACCACCTGTCCCCCGTACTGGCCCAAATATATCATTCCTTTAGTTCCACAGGTGACCATGAGACCGGCCATAATAATGGCCATACCGAAACCCGGAAAAGATCTGCAGTAATGCGCCTCCTACTGCTCCATATCCCTCCTAAACGTAGCTGCTGAGCTATTTACGGGGATCCTAGCTAACAGATTGAGTAGGTACATGCCCGGTCTGATTGACCCGGACAAATTAGGCTTAATTTCGGGATACAGATGCCGAGACAATACAAAGTGGATATTCCATCTTATCAATAAAACCAACCGCACACAGACACCCACATTTCCTTTATCAATTGATGCAGAAAAAGCATTTGACCGAGTGCATTGGCCCATTCTACAAGAAGTGTTGGAAGCCATAGGTCTAGGCCCCCGCTTTCACCAGTGGATTTGGGCTAGCTATACAGACCCTAGGGCCATGGTCCATGTCAACAACATTCTATCCCCAATATTCCCAATATCGAGGGGAACGCGGCGGGGTGTCCCCTTGCACCCCTCCTATTTTCTCTCAATATGGAGCCGTTGGCAGAGAAAATCCAAGGACACCCTCCATTGAGGGAGTGAAAATGAGTGGCTAGGCACACAAAATAGCATTGTAGGCCGACGACATCCTGCTCACAATTACTAAGCCGCATCAGTCGTTGCCTCCTTAACTTGTGGAACTGGTGGCATTCAGGGAAGCATCTGGGTTTAAGATGAATGCCACCATATCCCAAGCCCTCAGCCTCACCATACTGCGAGTTGAACACACGTAACTGGCTACCACATTTCGCTTCTCTTGGGTTGTGCAGGGTATTACATACTTAGGCATTCAGTTACTTCCACGATCGATAAATCTATTGTATGCAACTACGACACACTGTTGGCCTCGGTGCGCTCGTTCATCCAATCCTGGCACGAAGGCCCTATTTCCTGGTTGGGACAAGAGCCACCGTAAAAATGACTCTTTTACCTAAGATGTTATATATAATGAAGGCGTTGCCATTACAACCACCTCCCATCATGATAAAGAAGCTGCAATTAGCACAGGAGCCCTTCATATGGACGTATGACCCTGCTCGCAGGCAGGTCGCTCCCCACGCTGCTGCATGGCTCCGCCTGCATTGTTTTTGCCTAATCTTGTTTTTATTCCCCTGTGCCTGTACTTGCTTTCTTGCCCAGACTTCTTTTTGATAATTCTCGCCTCAGTGCCTACTCTAACCAGGGAACACACTCGGTAACTCTGGGCATTAAGCTTGCCTCATCTCTACAACGGCCCCCCACAGACGCCGGGGATGCCTGGTTTCACCCTGGAGATACCCAGAAAGGGACCATCTCACAGGGAAAACCAGGACGGGTTCCCCAGCGGTCTACAGCGCCAGGACACTCGGGTAGAGTAACAGTGCGCTTTACAAGTATCCCACATTTACATTTACATTTACATTTACATTTACATTTTATTCCCCTGTGCCTAACTTGCTTTCATGCCCAGACTTGTTTTTATTCCTCTGTGCCTGCACTTGTTTTCTTGCCTAAACTTGTTTTTCCTTCCTGTGCCCAGTTCTCCTGCGGTCCCCGCCCATTTTTCCCGCTGCTGCGTCCCTGCGGCCCCGCCCACCTGCAATCCCATACCCGCCCGCTCCCGCCTCCCAGCTGCTCCTCTCTCCCACATCCCCTCATATAGAAGCCGCTACGGGGCTGCTGCGCGGCCGTGCTCAGCGAGCACGCTGCTGGTGCACCTAAGGCAAGCCCGTCTGTGCCTGTCCATGCCTGGACCACGCCCAGCGCCAGGACCCCTGGACACCACGAACGCCATGAAGGCTGACAACGCTACGATGCCAGAACCCTCCACGCACTCAACACCGGACAATCACACACCTGCTTCCTGGCCACCCCGAAGCGCACCCACAGAGCTTTCACCTGCCGGATAAGCAGCTTCACAAGCATCCGCCTCACCATGCTGCCGACCAGGAAAGAACCCAACCACCGCAGATGCATCCTTCTCAACACCCGCTCCGCCTGAAAACATGCCGTTGAACTCTGGGACCTACTAGACTCAACCTCCCCAGATGTCGCCTTCCTGACGGAGACCTGGCTGAACCCCTCCACGGCACCCGACATAGCCATAGCCGTCCCGGAAGGCTACAAGATCACCCGTAAGGACCGCACCAACAAAGCGGCAGGAGGAATCGCTATCGTCCACAGGAACACTCTCAGAGTCTCGACCAACACCGACGACACCCTCAGGACCGCCGAACACCTGCACTTCCAGATCCACACCGACCCCAACACTACCCTCAGAGGAACCCTCATCTACAGACCGCCCGGACCCCGACCACAGTTCAGCGACTCCATCGCCGACTTCGTCAGCACACATGCCCTAGCCTCCAAGGACTACATCCTCCTCGGGGACCTGAACTTCCACCTCGAGAACAATGACTACACCAACTCCACCACCATGATTGACAACCTAGCCAACCTCGGACTCAGACAACTCGTCACAACACCCACCCACTTCGCCGGTCACACGCTTGACCCCATCTTCTCCGCAAGCCCCCACGTCTCCTTCAACCATACCACCGAACTCCACTGGACCGACCACCGCTGCATCCACTTCACCTTCAAGAAACCCACCGCACCCAACAGATGCCTCACCGCTGCTGGAGCAAGGTCACCGAAGACCAGCTAACCACCACCCTCGCCCAGAGCCCACCCGCCAACCATACCGACCCCTACACCGCCGCCACCCTCACCCCGATCAAGAAACCCTCCAACAATCATACCAACAAGAAAGCCAGCTGGTTCACTGAAGACCTCCGGTCCTCCAAGCAAACATGCCGAAAGCTGGAGAAGATCTGGCTCCATGAACGAACACCGGACAGCCACGCCGCCCACAAGAATGCCACCCACAGACACCATCACCTCATCAGATTAGCCAAAAGGGTCTCCTTCAAAGACCGCCTAGACAACAACGCGCACAACAGCAAAGAGCTCTTCAGCATCGTGAAGGAACTCGCCAACCCCAGCTCCAACACCAATGATGTCCCACCCTCGCAAGACCTGTGCGACTCACTGGCCACCTTCTTGCAACTAAGATCACAGACATCCACGACATCTTCAACGCCACGACCGCCCCGACAACCACTGAGACCTTCGCCGCCCCACGACCACCATCCGCACCAACCGCCTGCTCTACTGGACAAACATCAACGACGATGACACCATCAAGATCATGAACACCATCCACTCCGGATCTCCGTCAGATCCATGCCCACACCACATCTTCAACAAAGCCAGCACATCCATCGCACCCCATCTCCGGAAAGTCATCAACACCTCCTTCGAGACAGCAACCTTCCCGGAGAGCTGGAAGTATGCTGAGATCAACGCCTTACTCAAGAAACCCAAGGCCGACCCCAAGGACGTCAAGGACGCCCATCTCCCTGCTCCCGTTCCCGGCAAAGGTCATCGAGAAGACCGTCAATGAACAACTGACCCGCTACCTCGAGGAGAACAACATCCTGGACCCTTCCCAGTCCGGGTCCGCAGCAACCACAGCACCGAGACTGCCCTCATCGCCGCCACCGATGACATCAAGTCCCTGCTGGACAATGGAGAAACGGCGGCCCTCATCCTCCTGGACCTGTCAGCCGCCTTTGTCACGGTCTGTCACCACACACTACAAACACGCCTCCACAACGCTGGGATCCAAGAGAAGGCCCTGGACTGGACCACCTCCTTCCTCTCCAGCAGAACACAGAGCGTCTGCCTTCCCCCCTTCTGCTCCAAAGCCACCGAGATCATCTGCGGCGTACCCAGGGGCTCATCCCTCACCCCAACTCTGTTTAACATCTACATGGCATCGCTTGCCCACGTCGCCCATCGGCACGACCTCAACATCCTCTCCTACGCCGATGACACCCAGCTGAACTCTCCCTCACCAAGGACCCCCACACTGCCAAAACCAACCATCACGAAGGAATGAAGGTCGTTGCTGAATGGATGAGGAACAGCCAACTGAAGCTGAACTTGGACAAGACGGAGGTCCTCATCCTCGGATCCAACCCTTTGGCCTGGGACGACTCCTGGTGGCCGACCGCCCTGGGAACCGCTCCAACACCCATCGACCACGGACGCAACCTAGGGGTCATCCTCGACTCCACCCTCTCCATGACTAAACAGGTCAATGCCGTCTCCTCCTGCTGCTTTAACACCCTCCGCATGCTCCGTAGGATCTTCAAGTGGATCCCCACTGAAACGAGAAGAACAGTCACCCAGGCCCTTGTCTGCAGCAGGTTGGACTATGGAAACGCCCTCTACGCAGAAGCCTCTGCCCAACTCCTGAGACGGCTCCAACCCATCCAGAACGCCTCCGCACGCCTCATCCTCGACATCCCTTGCGCAGCCAAATCACACCCCACCTGAGAGACCTGCACTACTCCCGGTCAACAAGAGGATAACCTTCAAGCTCCTCACCCACGCACACAAGGCACTCCACAACACCGGACCAACGTACCTTAACAGACGACTCAGCTTCTACACCCCCACCCGCCAGCTCCACTCCACCGACCTCACCCTTGCTACAGTCCCCCGCTTCCGAAGAGCGACCTCAGGCGGCAAATCATTCTCCCTCCTCACCACCAAGACCTGGAACACCCTCCCCATCCACCTACCGCAGACCCAAGACCTGCTGACCTTCAGAAAACTCCTCAAGACCTGGCTTTTCAAGCAGTAGCAGCATTCCCCACCCCAGCGCCTTGAGACCCTCACAGGTGAGTAGTGCGCTTTACAAATGATATGATTGATTGATTGATTGATTGATATGGGCAGAAAAAAGCCAGGATGGCTAGAGAACGTGCATATCTTCCAGTGACTAAGGGGGACTGGGGATACCTAATCTGATACTCTATCAGCAGGCGGCACAGTTGAGGACTCTGGTGGAGTGGCTACGTCCACTTACGGAAAAACACTGGTGTTTCTTAGATGAGGCAGTGGCCGAACTACATATCTGAAAGATACCTTGGCTGCTTTGAAAGGACAACCCACCGGGAGTGTATATCTCCCCGGTAGTAATGGCCACTATGGGCGTCTGGTACAAAGTGTGGGTTGCCAAGGGTCTTACTACAACCCTGACCTCTCCATTCACTCTGATCTTAGGGAATTCGGATTTACCCCCAGCTATGCACGTCGCAACATTTTCTCGGTGGTAAGAGGCTAATTGTAAGCGCATAGGTGATCTTTTTGATGAGCGGGGACCGCAAGAGTTCTCAGGGTTCCAACAGGATTTTGGCCTCTCAGATTTGACACTGGTGATATGCGGCAGTCTGCCATTTGGTAACTCAGCCGGATGTTTGAGCTCAGGCTAGCAGGTCCCTCACACATTGTGAGCGCTGGCTCCTGACACTGAGCGAGGATCAGCATTTGTTGTCCGACATTTACTCCTTCTTGAACACCTCTACTAATTCTTTACTGTCACTAGGAAGGTCAAGATGTGAAATGGAGTGTGAGCGCACGTTGACAGACAAAGAATGGACAGACATTCTACACCGAGCACGTACGTCAGCATGTGGCGCAGCGGGGAAGGAGACACTTCCCAAACTAGTGCACTATTGGTATTACAGGCCCGCCCGCCTGTCCAAGTGGAAACAGGGATGCACCGATAAATGCTGGTGCCACTACGGCAACTGAGGTGCATTAGCACATCTACTTTGGCACTGCTCCAAACTACACCATTACTAGGAAGAAGTATTGGCCGATATGGACCAAATGTTTGGAACCGAATTACCTCGCTTCCCTAGCTACATCCTCTTAGTGCTTCCCAACGATTTGACTTACCCACTTTGCTCCCCTAGGGGAAGGGCCATTACTTTGTCATTGTGTGCAGCAAAACAAGTTTTATTAACTAGACTTTATACCCACACACCTAGATTGGCTGTACAAACTTTGGGATCTATTAAGCATGGAAAAGCTAACAGCAGTCGTAGACCAAACTGTAGTATTCTCTGTGCTGTGCCTCTTAGGCACCTGTAGTTGGAACCTTGTTTGACTCATGGTTCCAGGCTTTGTCTTAGAACGCTGGGTTCTGACAGTTGGTCTCTGTCACTGCTCCCTGTCGCTGTGTTTCTTCCAAACTTAATAAACACTTCGTTTACAATCTCACTGGAGCATCCTGAGTATTTCACTACAAATTTATTGGCGACGATGCTTGGAAGAAGGTAAAGAACCCGCCTGCCTTACCTCGCATATCCTCGTGTGGCAACAATTAAGGATCTAACTTCGTACGTAGGAGTAAGAAGAGCACCCGCTCTGATGTGGATGACGAGCCAGCGAAATAGGACTGGAAGCGAGATAAGTGGATTTTGTTTATTTACAGCGCTTAATCGGCGTATTTAAAAAAAAAGAGAGAGCTCAAGCGGACTCTCCGGCAAACGCTCGTGACGTCAACATTCTGTCATCGGCAGCGCGCGCTGGTTGGCAACTCATCTGGCATTTCTCTGTGTTGCGTGGTTGGCAGCAACGCGCAGTCAAGCTGCTCGCGCTTCCTGAGAGGGCGCGCTTACTTGACGACGCGACCGCGTCTCCAACAACGCTTGCTGCTCGTGCTTCCCTGACAACCAAGCTGCTCGCGCCTCAGAGAGGGCGCGCTTGGCAACACGACCACGTTTCCTTAACGACGCAGTCTTGGCAACAAACAAAACTTGTTCTTTACAGCTAAGGCGGATGCGCTGAACGCGCTGAACGGTGTTTCCACGTGTCAATAGATATATGTTGACTCAGCTTGTGATCCAGTCCAGTCCAGCTTAAACAAAATTATTTTTTTTCCTAAATACCACATGAGCAATTTTCCTATTGACAGCGACAGGGCACAAAAAGAACGAATTAATATTTCAGTGGAATTTTAAAGGAATTTCACATTTCACTTAAGATGCAGTCTGTGTCTCCTCCACCTCCTTTTTTGGAGACGCCAGGAAATCCACCTATTAGTTGGAAAAAATGGTTCGATGCCTTCGAGACTTATTTGGGTGCGATAGGCGCGTCAAGATATCGCGCAGAGAGGAAGAAGTGTCTTTTGCTACATTCTTTAGGTTTTGAAGGAAGAGAGATCTATAAACATTTGCCCCCTTTGACTAGAAACAACGCAGAAGAGGATATAGACGAATATACCGAGACTAGGATGAAACTGGAACTGAGATTTGACGTTAAACCCAGTCTTGTAGTAATTAGACACAAATTCTTCAAAAGGGACCAGCTACCTGGGGAAGACGTTGAGACTTATATCTCTAGTTTAAGACAGCTGAGCGCAGAATGCGAATTTGAAGGTTTTAGAGAACAACTAATTAGAGATCAGTATGTTTGTAAATGTGCAGACAAGTCAATTCAACAAAAACTACTGACGTTGAGGAGACTATCCGTGTGGCCAAGAGTATAGAATTGTCTAAAAAAGAAGTGAAAGAACTTGAGAAGAAAAGTGAAGAAACTGTTTCAGTAGTTAGAACTAAGGAGAACAAAGACAACAGAATGGCTTTTGGTCAGCAACGTTTTGAGAAGAGTAATTTTGCCAGTTCCCAACGTTTTGAGAAAAATGCTTTCTCCAGGAGTGACATTTGTTATAGGTGTGGCAATCCTTCACATAACAAGAACAACAAATTTTGTCCTGCCAGAAATTCTACTTGTCGTAATTGTGGAAAGTTTGGACATTTTGCCAAGATCTGTCAAGTTTCCAAACAAGGGAATTCGACTTTCAGTAATAAGTATCAAGGGCAGAACAATGTTAATGTGGTTGGGGATGTCACAGAATTTTATGGAGGGACTGGGAGGGACCCTGATCCCATCAACTGTATTCAAGACGACCTTAGGGATATGGTCGTAGTGGTACGAGATGATGGTGTCATCATTGGGGACCCTTCAGAGTGTGTTGACCCTTATGAGGATTTTGGTGTTGGTGATAAAGTTATTTCCCTATTAGTGGATTCAGGCGCAAAGGATACGATGATCACTCAAGAATTGTTTAATGAAACTTGGCCTGAAAGGGAACTACTGCCTCCAGATAGAGCCCCTGTTTCCTATGAGGGACACAGAATATCTCTTTTTGGGTTTTTTGAAGATATTATTCAATTCAGGGGTAGGAAAAGTTTTGGGAAGGTATATGTCTCCATTAAAGGCTTGAACATCTTGGGTGGTTCCACCAAGGGTTGTTTAAGATGATTCTAAGACCCGGTACTAAAGAACAGATTAGTATCGATGAGTCTTGTGACTATGTTGAAAGTCTTGCAGTTGTAGATTCTAATGAATACATTGAGAAACTAATTCTAAAGTTCCCTACTGTTTTCGGAAACAGTCTTGGCATGATTAAGGATTTCAACCACGAGATAAAGGTGAAGAATGGGGCTATTCCAGTTAAGCACAAGGTCAGGAGTGTCCCTTTCAGTGTGAGAGATGCCCTTGAGAAGGAGTTGAATGACTTGTGCAAGAGAGGGGTCATAGAACCTATAGATTCGTCCTTGTGGTTGTCTCCTCTTGTTGTCGCCAGGAAGAGGAATGGTGATTTGCGCGTCTGTGTGGACTTGCGCAGTGTCAATTAGAACATCTTGATTGATTCGCACCCTTTGCCTAAGATTACGGACTTGTTGTCTCTTACCAGGGGTGCAAGGTGGTTCACCAAGCTGGATTTAGCTTCCGCCTACCACCAGGTGGTGTGGAGTCAATCATCTAAACATCTGACTGCCTTCGTCTCTCCATTTGGGAGTTTTCAATACTGCAGAATGCCGTTCGGCCTTGCTTCGGCTGCGGCAGTCTTCCAAAGACTAATGAATCAAATGTTTAAAGATGTTCCTGGGGTAATTGTGTTCCAGGATGATGTTTTGATTTTTGGGGAAGACAAAGGGGGTCATGATTTTTCTTTGAGTCAAGTTCTAGAAATCATGCAAGACAAAGGTATTGTACTGAAATCTGAGAAATGTGTTTTTCTAAGAGAAAAAATGGAATTTATAGGGCATGTAGTCTCACATAGGGGGGTGGAACCACGTCCTGGTCTTGTTAAAGCCATTGTAGATGCCACTCCACCTGTTGATAAATCTGGTTTGAAGTCCTTTATAGGGCTCAGTGAGTTTTACTTCAGGTTTATCAAAGACTATGCATCTAAGGTTCAACCTCTCACAAACATGTTAAAAAAGAATGTGCCTTTTGTCTGGGATAAGAACTGTCAAGAAATTTTCGAATGGATCAAGTCACAGCTTGTGAGTGAGAATGTGCTTAAACCCTTTGATCCCAATAAGGAGTGTGTTGTCACTGTGGATGCAAGTGGTTTTGGCCTTGGGGCTGTTCTCACTCAGAAAAATGGCCAAATTGACAATACTATCGCTTACGCTTCAAGAGTGTTACGTGGGTCTGAGGTTAATTTCTCTGTCATCGAGAAAGAGCTTTTAGCTTGCTGGTGGGCAGTCAGGAAGTTCAATCCTTTTCTTTGGGGCAGTCATTTCATGATTCGAACGGATCATAGCCCTTTAGTTTCTATTTTGTCTGGGGAGAAAATCAAAGAACATACTCCCAGAATTGCGAGGTTGTCCACCAAACTACTACAGTATGACTTCAACATTGTGTATCTCCCTGGTTCGAAGAATGTCAGGGCGGATTATTTTTCACGCTTTCCCATAACTGAGAATGACTGTGAATTGGAAAAGGAGGATGATCTAGAGGACTGTTTTGTTGCTGCGGCAGATCTTGAAGGAATGTGTGCCGTCAATGAAGTTGAGTGGAAGGAGGAGTTGTTGAAAGATGAAGTTCTTGTTCAGGTTGCCAATTACCTGAAATCTGGTTGGCCCAAGGAGAAGAATGTTTCTGGAGAATTCCAGACCTACGTTAAGGTTGCTGACGAGCTTACGGTCGAGGATGGCATTCTTTTGCGATGTGGCAGACTTATTCCTCCTGAGAGCTTGAGGAAACGTCTTGTTGAGGGTGCTCATGAAGGTCATTTGGGGAAAACTTTTACAAAGCGTAGATTGAGGGATGTGTTCTGGTGGCCACAGATGGATGTTTGTGTCGATACTTTGATTGATAATTGCGTCATTTGCAAATCTTCCGACAAAAGTCACAAGGTAAGGACACCCCCTTTGGAGCCTATTCAGCTTCCGGATAGAGCGTGGGAAAAGATTGGAGTTGATTTAGTTGGCCCCTTCTATCTTCTACCTTCCTCTTCTCGCTTTGCCATTGTAGCCATTGATTATTACTCCAAGTGGCCGGAGATTCTATTTGTCAAGGAACCCACCTCTGCCAATGTCATTCTTTTCTTAAAGGATATTTTCTTGAGGGAGGGTTTTCCGTCTGTGGTCATGACGGACAATGGTGTGCAGTTTGTCAGTTCTGAATTTGAGTGTTTTCTTAAACAGGGTGGTGTTGGACATAAGAAGAGTTCTTTGTATCATCCTCAGGCCAATGGCCTTGTGGAAAGGATGAATCGCGTGCTCAATAATTGTGTGCAGTGGGCCATCGCCAGCAAGTGTGTTGTTGAAAATGCTGTACGTTCCATGCTATGGTTTTACCGCACCACTGCGCATTCTTCCACTGGAGTTTCTCCTTTCGAACTTTTAAGGGGAAGGAAACCTTCTACAAAAATTTGTCCAGGTTGGATGTCTAAGTGGGTGAAGATGAATGTGAAGGATGGCATTGATGGTGTTGTGAGGCACAATATTTCGGCAGCTCAGAGGAAACAGAAGATTTATTTTGATGAGAGGAAAACATCTGTGCCTCATAATATTTCTGTTGGGGATGTCATTCGCATAAAGGATTCTGTTCATGTCACCAAGGGAAGGAGCAAGTTCTCTGAACCACTGGTGGTTGACAAGGTTTGTGGTAATGCTGTGCGTGTGAACAACAAGGATTGGTGGAACATTTGTAAAGTTGTAAGGATTGGTAGAAGTGATGTGTTACCCAGTTCTGTTGATAATAAGGGAAGTGGTAATGTTGATGCTACTTTTGTGTCAGAGCCTCGCAGGAGTCTCAGAGTTTGTAGGATTCCTGCCAGGTTCAGATAATTGCACTGTAACCTTATTGTACCAGATAATTGTTCTGTAACCTTATTGTATTCTCTCTGCTCTCAGATGTGTCTTTTCACTTTTATTCTTTATCTTTTTCTTCTTTCTCTTTTCCTTCTTTCTCTTGTTTCCTTTCTTTTCTTTTCCTCAACTATCCATTTTCATTAGTTTCTCATTTTATAGAAAAGAGGATAATGTAGTATTCTCTGTGCTGTGCCTCTTAGGCACCTGTAGTTGGAACCTTGTTTGACTCATGGTTCCAGGCTTTGTCTTAGAACGCTGGGTTCTGACAGTTGGTCTCTGTCACTGCTCCCTGTCGCTGTGTTTCTTCCAAGCTTAATAAACACTTCGTTTACAATCTCACTGGAGCATCCTGAGTATTTCACTACACAAACGCTCCCTACATTTGAGAAAACATGGGGCCCCTGCTTAAAATAACTATCTAGCACCTTCCTAGAACTCACTTTCCTGACATACCTATGAATCCTGTGCCGTTATTGGATTATAAGTGTAACTCGTTTATTATTACCCACATTTCCCTCCCTTCCTTTACTGGCCTCCGGTTGTAGGCAAATTACCTGTATCTTCTCTTCTTCAAAATAATAAGAATTGATACAATCCTAAAAGATATACAACAAACCACAAAAAGTAAGCTTTTGGAGTAAACCTCAAGTTTACTCAGAAAGTGTGCTTTTTGTGATTTGGTGTTAAGCTTCTTACGTGAAATGAGCATTTTAAGAAGGGCTTAGGTTGGCTTAAAGGGTTAAAAATGTACGTCTATCAGCACTGCATCTTCAGATAAGCTCGGATTGGCCATTTTAAAGGGAACTAGTCAATCCTGATGGCTGACCACAACATGGACAACATAGTAAGGCATCAAATACAGGAGTCTGGGACAAGGTCCCCACTGAAATGCATTGTAGTGAGTGCTGTGTAGTAAGTTTCACAAAAATAACCACCTATCAAGATTTTTGTCACAATATAAATCATTTGTTGATGATGTCATATTCATTTCAGGAATTGTCATGAGTTTTCAGGTGGGTTTACTCTGTGAAAAATGGTGACCCTCAGCTGGGATTGAATGAACAATGTTTGAGAGAAAACAGTTTTCTCATAGAGGTTATGGAACGTGTTGCTAGAAGCTAAAAAGAGAGCATATTTTCTATATGGTCATGCGGCCAGAGCTGCTGATCCTGGTTCGATCCCAGGTGCCCACGGATGATTAGCACAGCTTCATGTAACTCTGGGCGCTAGCTCACTTAATACCCCCAACAGCCCCCAGACCTTGAAACCTTGAGGGGTGATAAATTTGCGCTTTGCAAATATGAATAAAAATAATAATATTAATGAGGAAACATTCTGATATTTTGAGTAAAACGTACTTCAAACAGCAACTGCAGCAGCGTGTCAGTTAACGTTCCAGTGTTGTACTATAGCTTCCCACAGTGTTGCTGTGAAAAACTGAGAGCTGACATTCATTATTCATGACAAAAGTGTGGCATACCTGAATGTCACCCGATACTATCAAGTCTGTAAAACTAAATTCATTTAATTTAGAAATAAACAAAATTAGGGGATTCATTTTGCCATGAAAATTATGGTTAGTGCTCTAGCAGCTAAAATTAGGGGACATTTCCTTTGAGTTCTCAAATATTTTCTTCATGCATGTCAGTAATACATTCTGAGATGCAGGCTGAAATATGTCCTTCAACACCAGGAGCAGCTTTCCAGTTAACTCTGCAGTGATCAAGTGCAGGCTCACCATATAGTTCTAATGAACAACTAGAGTGCCTACATTCTGCATTAATGAAAAAAAGTGTGGCACAATTGAACAGCATCTTGAGACAATCATAGCTGTGAAACTGAAATGGTTTTTAGAGGATACCAAAAAAACTGCAGCACTAATATTTTATATTTGACGAAAAAGTTGAGTCACCCCTGAACGCCATTTTGTTGAGATATGGTCTGTTTACAACCTTTCCTTAGGAGCAGGCTGAAGTAAACAAGCACTGAGATGCTAATGCAGGCATGAAACCAGGGGGCTAAAATATCAAGGGAGGTATGGATTTTTAGTAATGTGAGACATAATGTATTTTTAAAAAGGCTAAACATACTTAAAGAGGGAGATGCTTGATAAGCACAGCATCCCCATTCCATATCTGTTTCCTTGTCTGGATTCTAACTGGAAAGAACATATTTGCACTGAATTGACTGGAGATTAGGAAAGGCTGACTTAAGCTACTTTGGCAGATGGTGGTATATAAACTACATTTCAGATCAAATTACAAAAATAAATTATATATTCTACATATTTCAAACACAGATGTGAACTCCTAAATGATTTCCAAATTACCTGAGTATGCAGAGGCACATATAACCAGCATCAGGAAGGTGAGGGCGGCCTGGAGTACAGCTTTCATCCTGCCAACAGAAATGCAACATTTTTGATAACCGCTATGACATGAAATAGTTAGACACGAAGCAGTATTTGTTTTTAGGGAACCTGTGAAATATTGTTAAGACACAGAGCACTCATTATGCAAAAGAAAATATTATATTAAGTTTGTCTTCATTCAACAAGGCTCAGTGATGAAAATACTATTAGTTTGTTTAAGGTCACTTCTTATACAGTCATTTGTTTAAAACACTGCGTCAAAGATAGCAAACAATTCAGAGGTGGCCACTGCGACTTCCACCTGAGGCAGGGTTGATGCAGCGTCGTCCTTTTTAGGTCGAGCATTCGAGACCTCTTGTCTATACTTTAGTATATACTTATATGTGTATGTACGCTGTGGGCTCTGGAGATCAGCCCTAGAACTTGTCTGCTTCCGCTAAGGGACTTTTTTTCCGTTCAACTGCCTTTATTTAACTGTCTTGATAGAAAACGACCAGCAGAGGTCAGTAAAATACCAGAATCACTTTAGCATTCACTAGATTCCAGACCATAGAAATTGTCTTCCACGAGCATCAGAAGACAATAATATTTTTTTCAAATCTTTTATTTTCAGTGATATGACCACCGAAGGCCCTGGTTTTATATTAAAAACAGAGCTTTGGACTATACCATTTACCGCTGAAAGGCAATTTCTCTCCATGTGTTCCCATACCTGGCGTGTCTGGCAGTTTGGTGCTTACTTTTCCTCCATGATGAAGAACAGTAGATGTTTCAGCACCCAGGCTAATGTGCTGCATAGCTAAATACATATGCAGTCCTAAAGGAGAGACCGACTGCATTGCAAATGCTTGTTTCCCTGAGCCTTAACTTGTTTGCAAGAGCTAAGCTTGGTTGCCAGTCCGGCAAGGATAGCTGAAAGCAGCCCTTTTTGACAATGTTCTAGTTCTGTTCCTCCACAAAGTTCTTGTCCTCTCCAGAATCTTGAAATGCTAGGGTAGGGCAGTTGTAGGTCAGTGTTTATGCTATGCCATGTAACCGGTATTTGTATAGCACAGATCTGTAAGTGATTCTCAGGACTCCATTATGAGTTTGGCGGTGCGGGAGCAGCACCGCCCCTCAAACTTGTGGTTGAACCGCCCACCAGATTAGAAGTTTTCTTCGGTCCGGCAGGCGGTTCTTTGGCGTTCCCACGGCGGTGCCCATGGGCTGACTGCGATGCACAGCTACGCAGGCTGCACGACCACCCACACGTGGGCTGTCTGGGTGTGCATTACCACATGTCTCTTAGGCTCAGGTCGCAGTCACCGAGAAGCAGCAATACACAGGGACGGCACTAGGCATGGGCAGTGTGGGCAACTGGCTTCAAGTATCGGGATGTGCACCGCCTTAAATTCAATTATTTCTTTTGATCGTGCTCGAGGGTATCACTCCCCTCCTGGGGTGTAATCGAATACTTAAAAGTGTAGCAGTCCTATTAATCCATAGGCCTCTCACCCTTGGCACATCATATTAACCAATTGCGAGCTTGTATCCTGGAAGTAGTTCCTAAAGTAGAGGGTCCACTGAACAAGAAGAGCTTACTTAAGCGTGAGAAATATTGAATTTATCATCTAAATGGCCTCAAGCCAAATGGGCTAAATGATCAAGTTGAATTTCTATGTTATTTATAATGACTGGTTGTCAGCATTGAATTGTATTTTACGTGTTATTTGTCATTCCTGTAATTTACAGAATTATTAATATCCGTTGGTGACAAGGACACTGGCTGCAGCACGCTTCGAGCGATTAGCACATCTCATTTAAACACTCAGAGATGAACACCCGATAGGCAATAAAGTTAGATAATATAAAAAAATAGCCATCCCTAATACACATGCGCGTAACGTGCTTAGCGTAAATGCCCGGATTGCACCAGTTCTCGTAACACAATGGGGCTTTGCGGGGGGTGGCCGACCGGAGGGAGGCTCGCCCCCCCGGGGATTTTGGGGCTCCGGGAGGAAGGGGAGGGGAACATTATAAGGAGGACACAGGAAGGGACTTGGGCAGTTTGGGCTTGGCGGCGGTTTTGGGCTTCTTTTGGGCTGGGAGGGTATAAGAACGGCCATTTTGGGTCACTGGGCACCATTTGATGGGACAGTGACCCAGCAGCCGGGGAGGTGAAGGGGTTTTTTGTGGTTGTGAACAGTTAGGTTGTTCGAGGGCGTTAGCGAGATTGGTTAGTGGTAGGGAGATTGCGTGTCACTTACTTGTTCGTCGGCTTGCTGGTCGGTGGAGGTGAGAGGTGTCAGGCGGTGGCGCGCGAACGACGCGAAGAGCAGAGAAGATGGCGGCTGATGGTTTGGCGGATCCTCGCGTTCAGGAAGCGCTGCGCCTGCTTGGGGAGGCTGGCAGGACCGATCTCCTCCGCAGTGATGTGCGGGTAGGGCCACCGCGGCGCGCTGCTGATGGCGCCGCGGCGGCTGTTGCTGCTTGTGACCCGCCGAGGTCACGTGCGCGTAAGGGGGAGGGGGCGGGAGCAGGGAAGAGGGCGGCGCGCGGTGGCGGCCTGCAGGCGGCTGGTGCGCCGAAGCGGAGGAAAGGCCCGGGTGGGAAGCGCGGTGCAGGCAAGAAGGCTCCCTTGGTGTTTGTAGGCGAGGACGAGGGGCTGGGGGGGACCCGGAATGACGGGGGGCGGGGGAGAATGACCCTGGAGGATCGGGCTTGGTCGTGGAGGGAGGTGCGACGCTACCCGGGGGCGCGAGTGCGGGGGTGGGGGAAGGACACGAGGGGGGAGGGGCCGGGGGGCAGGGGCAGGCGGAAGAAGCGGTGGGGGGGGGCCCGGAGGGAGAGGGGGGAGAGGGGCTTTTGGAGGGGACGAGTGGGGGCCGGGGGGGGAGGGGCAGGGGGGGTTGATGGGGGCAGGAGGGGACTCCCCATTACTAATTGAGGACACTGAAGGGGATGATGAGGGGGGGGTGGGAGGCGAGAGCGAGCAGGAGGTGGAGGAGTCTGAGGAGGAACATACGATTTTGCCCGGCAGTAGGGTTTCCACGCGGGGCGGGGGGCGGGGGTTGCAAGGGGGAGGGGGTGCAATAGGGGGCAGCCGGGTGCAGGCGGGGGGATGGGGGATGCGACGGGGGGAGGGGGCGGACGGGGGAGGGGGGAGGTTTCTGGGGGGGCCCAGCGGGGGAGAGTGCGGTTTTGAGGGTGCGGGGGGGAGTAGCTGGGGAGAAGTGAGTGGTGGGGGTGGGTGGGGGGGTATGCGAGGGGGCGCGTGGGGCGGTTCGGGCGGGGTGGGGAGCTGGGGGTGGGGGGAGAGCGGGTGGGGGGGTCGTCCGGCGTGGCGGGGAGGGCATTCTGCAGCAGGGGGGAGAGGCGGGTGGGGGGGTAGTGGAGATAGTTTTGCCCCGGCTTGCTGGACTTCCCCGTTTTTCTCTTGGCAGGAGCAGTGGGGTAGGGGCTCGGGTGAGCAGCATGCGGCTCCACCCCGCCGAATGGATGGGCCGGCTCTGCCTAGTACGGGCGGTCACGCTCCAACGAGGGACCTGGGGTGGTCCGAAAGAAGATGGACAGAAAGTAGCTCTCCAGCGCCCCCCTCCCGATGGGTCGATCCGGCCGCCGGGGGACGGGGATGGAGCAACGAGGCAGCGGTTTCTTCTACTTACCAACAGGAGGGTAGACGGAGAGTGAGTGTGGACTTAGGTGCGTTGATGATGGAGTGTAGGGCCAGAGCGGGTTTGAGCAGAGTATCCATTGGTAGGATTGTGGGGGAAGGGGCAGGGAGTGTTGAGCTGGAGTCGGAGGAAGAAGGGGAGCTGCGGGAGGCCGGGGAGGTTTGTAACGTTGTTGAAAGTGTTTTACAGGAATGCCCCCGGCAAGTGGTGCCGCGAGTGACGGCCCCCCCCAGCAAATCTGGTTAGGCAGCGGGATCCTGTGAGGACGCCAGCCTTGACGCCAGGTAAGACCAGTACGGGGTCTGGGAGTGGCTTGGGCACGCCTCAAGGAGGCAAGGCGGGTGGAAGTGGTGTTGGTGGTCACCACGTGTCGGTGGGGATGGATGCAGCAGGAGGGGATGAGGTGAGACTGGTGAAGGGTAGGTATGTGATGGATGCCGGTGTGTGTACGGAAGCGGTCTGCGGGGCGTCGGGGAGTGCGGTGGCAAGCGGGGCCTCTAGTAAGTTAGTGGCGTCGGGCGCCGGAGCGAAGGGGAACGGCGAGGGGTCGGTTGGTAGCGCAGCGGTGGGGGCTGCGGGGACGGATGTGGCGTCAGGCGGATCGGCGGCGTCGAGTACCGGGGCGAAGGAGAGCTGCGACGTACCGGTTAAAAAGCTGCCGTACATGGGGGTGGCGAAGCCGTTGGGGGCGCATTTGTCGATGTCGACCAGAGAGAAAATATGGAAAGGGGAGTATGTTGAGATCTTGAAATTGCTGCATCGGGAATTGATGGCCAAGGAGGGGTCGAAGGAGGAGGAGCAGGAATTGGCGCGGCGGCCGAGAGTGCCGGTCACTATTGAGAATTGGTCGGCGGCGTTCTTAATCTATTCGAGCGTATACTGTGAGAAGTATCCTGACAGGGCAGTCGCGCTGTTCAAGTACATGGACGTAGTGCGGAGGGCGCAAGTGACTTACGGTGGCAATGCGTGGTCGCATTACGACGAGGAGTTTAGGGCGCGCATGGCGTCGGACCCGGAGGCTAAGTGGGGGGAGTTGGATGCGGACCTTTATCAGCAGACAATGAGTGGGGCGAAATTTGGCCGCACTATCTACACGGCCAGTGGTTTGCCACTGGCTTCCACACCCTTTTCGGCTCGCCCCACCCGTGGGGGGGTGGGACCGGGAGGAGCCGGGAGCTTCCAGAGCGGGGGGGCCTGCTGGGATTTTAACAGGGGTTCCTGTCTCCGGCAGACGTGCAAATTTAGGCACGAGTGCTCATCTTGTGGAAAACGCCATCCAGAATCGCGTTGCTGGGGGCTTTGGGGAGGCCCCACGCAGGGCCAATACCCGGCTCCCGTGCCCGGCAGGGGGAGAGGGGGGGAAAGGGGGGGTGCGAGTACCTTGGGAAAAGGCTCGTACACCGGTTAGGCTGGACCGGTTGGAACCCCTCTTGGAGGTTTATCCGCGGGCGGATGATGCGTCGGTGCTGCGTCGAGGTTTCAGGGAGGGTTTCCGGTTGGGGTACGAGGGGCCGCGGATTGCTCGCTGGGCGGAGAACCTGAAGTCTGTGAACGTACACAAGGGCATCGTCCGGGAGAAGCTTTTCAAAGAAGTGAGAGAGGGGAGGATGGTGGGACCTTTCGAGGTGGCGCCATTGGAGGATCTGATCATTTCACCCATTGGAGTGGTCCCGAAGAAAGAGCAAGGTCAATTTCGTTTGATTCAACATCTCTCGTGGCCGGAGGGCGCGTCGGTGAACGATTTTATATCCGCAGAATTGGCATCGGTGTCATACTCGTCCGTGGACGTCGCGAGAAAATTGGTGACGATGGCGGGACGAGGGGCGCTCATGGCAAAATGCGATGTGAAATCGGCATTCAGGTTGCTGCCGGTTCACCCGGATGATCATCAGTTGCTGGGAATACAGCTGGACGGGTTAATTTTTGTTGACAGAGCGCTTCCGATGGGGTGCTCCGTGTCATGTGCCTTGTTCGAGCGTTTCAGTTCTTTCTTGCAGTGGGCTTTTTCCTGGCGCACAGGCTCTGAGGCGATTACGCATTATCTGGACGACTTCTTCCTGGTGGGCAGCCCCGGTTCAACGGACTGCCAGCGACAGCTGAGTAGTTTTATGGACCTGATGAATTACCTGGGGGTGCCTTTGGCGCCAGAGAAGACACAGGGGCCCAGCACGGTGCTGTCGTTCCTCGGGATAGAGCTCGACTCAGCGGCCATGGAAGCACGCCTGCCGGAAGACAAGAGGTCGGCGATGATGGTTTTGGTGAGGGACATGTTGGCCAGGCGGAAGGTGTTGGTGCGTGAGGTACAGGTGTTGCTGGGGCACTTGAATTTCGCGTGCCGCGTGGTGCGGGCGGGGCGGACTTTTTGTCGACGGTTGGGAATGGCTTTGTCTGGGTTGTCGATGCCTCATCATCACGTACGGCTGCCGGCGGGCGCGATAGAGGATCTGTGCATGTGGTTGGCTTTCTTGGAGCGATTCAACGGTGTTCCCATGGCGCCGCCGGAGGAGTGGGAGTGGGACGTGACGATGTCGTCGGATGCGGCGGGAGTCGGCGGTTTCGGGCTCTACTGGGCGGGACGGTGGTGCGCGGAGCAATGGCCGGAGCAGTGGCAGGCGGGGGGGAGAAGCATTGCTTTTTTGGAGTTGTTCCCGCTGGTGGTGGCTGTGACAGTGTGGGCGCGTGAGTTGGCGCACAGGCGCGTGTTGTTCAAGGTGGACAATATGTCGGTGGTGCAGGTGGTGAACCGGCAGTCTGCAAGGGAGCCTCAGGTGCTAAAGCTGATGCGCGTGTTCGTGTTGAGGTGCCTGGACAACAATATCTTGTTTTGGGCGCAGCATGTGCCGGGAGTGGACAATGACATTGCGGATGCTTTGTCTCGTCAACAGTGGCAGAGATTCCATGGGCTAGCCACGGAGGCGGCGGCGGTCAAGACGGAGGTGCCGGAAGAGATGTGGTTGGTGGGAGAGCGCGGGTCGTTCGATTGGTGAGGTCGTCCATGGCAGTGTCCACGTGGAAGAGTTACGAACAGGCATGGCTGGAGTTTCTGCGTTTTGGAGCGGTAAGGCAGCGGGACAAGTGGCGTCGGGAGGAGCAGGTGGTGCAATTTATGCTGGGGTTGATGGACAGAGGTCTGGCGAGAGTGACCATTGCGGGTAAACTGGCGGGTGTGGCGTTTATGGGCAAGCTTTGGTGGGGCTATGCTCCCTCGGCGGGGGAATTGGGAGGGCGTCTTCTGGAGGGTTGGGAGAGAGAGAAGGGGGCCCGGGTGCGACAGAGACGGCCCATTACGGAGGCAATGTTGGAGGGGTTGTTGAGTCGGTTGCCGGTGGTGTGTAGAGATCAGGAAGAGGCTGTGCGGTTTTCCACATTGATGTCGTGGTTGTATTTTGGGGCCTTTCGAGTGTCAGAGCTGGTGGGTTTGAAAGGGCAGGCGGGGTTGACGTGGGGGGACGTGGAGTTTCGGGGAAGGGAGGTCGCCGTGCGGCTACGACGTTCCAAGACCGATCAGCGGGAGAGGGGCACGTGGGTGTTACTGGGTCCGGGGGAAAAGGAGGCGGTGTGTCCGGTGGAGTGGGGGAGGCGGTTGGCGGCCGGAGGCGCGCTGGCTGGTGCGGAGGTTTTTGACAGAGGAGAGGCGGGACGTGTGACGGCCGCGCAGTTGTTATGGGTCCTGCGGCATGCCCTGCGGTCTATGGGTGAGGATCCAAAGGAATTCGGGACGCATTCATTCCGCATCGGGGCGGCGACGGAGGCAGCGCGACGGGGTTGGGGGAAGGAGGACATAAAGCGGTTGGGGCGCTGGAAATCGGATTGTTATAAGACATACGTCAGGTTGCGTGGGGTAGTGGTGGACTGAGGGGGTGTGGACTTGTTGCTTACATGTGTCTCTTTTCAGGTGCAGTGGCGGGGCCTACGGCGGCGGCAGTGTCCATTTATGTGGTGGGACATTCTTTTGTTAAAAGAGCGGAAAAGGCCGAATGGGAAAAATGCAAGAACCTTAACCTGGAATTAGATGAACAGTTGTTTCAGTGCCATTGGAGAGGCAAAGGGGGTATGCGTTGGCACGAGTTGGTGCCGGTTTTAAATAACGTTGTTCGGGGAGGGGTGTGCCCGGATGTTTTAGTGGTTCATCTGGGTGAAAACGACCTGGTGCAATGTAAGGGTTTGGCCCTGGTGAAGCAAATGCGGAGGGATTTATTGGAGATCAAGAGGCAGTGGGCAGGGTGTCACATTATCTGGTCTGAGTTCATTCCGAGGAGATGCTGGAGGGGGGCAGTGAGGCCAGGGGCGATTGACAGAACCAGGAGGAAGATCAACAGGGAGATGAGGACCTTTTGTGATAAAGAAGGGGTGGGCAGGATGGAGCACCCGGAGCTAACGTATGGAGCTATATATTTTTTCTTGGAGGATGGGGTACATTTGTCCAGATACGGGATGGAACTTTATGTGGTACAGTTGAAGGAGGCGTTGGACAGGGCGATAGGGGTGAAACGGTATCCGAAGGTACAGAGGTCCTAGGGGGGGGTCGAAAGCGGTAAAGGCTTTCGAGTGGCGCTTTTCCCTAGTATAATGGGGGGGGTAGGATAGGAGGAAGGAGCTTTACTGGTTGAAAGGGAGGGAGTGTACATAGGGCAGAGGTTAAAACATTGAGCCAGGCGTTTGTGTAAATGATAAGGAGGTTTATGAGGTTGTTGGGGAACTGTTTAGGGGTGGGGGTGGGGGGATTGACAGATATGTGTATATTTAGTTAGGCCTAGTTTTGTGCGGCAAAGGCCAAGGTTGGGGTATGTTCAGGATGCACCTGTTTCCAATAAAAGCGGCCTTTAACACACTATATACCTGTGTCCGGTCGGTTCTTCCCCTCCCCGTCTCCCGATGGGCCCCAATGGGGCTTTGCGGGGGGTGGCCGACCGGAGGGAGGCTCGCCCCCCCGGGGATTTTGGGGCTCCGGGAGGAAGGGGAGGGGAACATTATAAGGAGGACACAGGAAGGGACTTGGGCAGTTTGGGCTTGGCGGCGGTTTTGGGCTTCTTTTGGGCTGGGAGGGTATAAGAACGGCCATTTTGGGTCACTGGGCACCATTTGATGGGACAGTGACCCAGCAGCCGGGGGGGTGAAGGGGTTTTTTGTCCCACCCGCCCTCCCTGTTTTATGCTAGCTAGGGTTGGGGGGGGGACAGAGCAAGGGTTTTTGTTGGTTGCAGGTGCTTTCTGTGGTAGGGTTGCCGAGTGTGTCGCTAGGAGAGGAGCAGGTGCTGGGGTGGTCTTCTGTGGGTTGGCGCTTTTCCCTAGTATAATGGGGGGGGTAGGATAGGAGGAAGGAGCTTTACTGGTTGAAAGGGAGGGAGTGTACATAGGGCAGAGGTTAAAACATTGAGCCAGGCGTTTGTGTAAATGATAAGGAGGTTTATGAGGTTGTTGGGGAACTGTTTAGGGGTGGGGGTGGGGGGATTGACAGATATGTGTATATTTAGTTAGGACTAGTTTTGTGTGGCAAAGGCCAAGGTTGGGGTATGTTCAGGATGCACCTGTTTCCAATAAAAGCGGCCTTTAACACACTATATACCTGTGTCCGGTCGGTTCTTCCCCTCCCCGTCTCCCGATGGGCCCCAAACCAAACTAAGATTCAGAGGAGAAAAGACGCCGCGTTAGAACTACTCGCGAGGTAAGACGAACTAAGCACAGATTGAGCGCGCAGCAAGCAGATAGGAAGCGAAGTCCATTTCAATGGAAATAACCTCACGTAATCTTTTTGATAAAGGCGCAACATCGTTTGAACAACAGATGGGTTCACTTACATATGAGCTATGCGTTAACACTCGAGCACGGGAGAAACGCTCATAAGGAATCTAGGGAGCTAGAATACTTAGCAATTTATTATGTAAGCACGCGCGTAAACTACTTGCTTTATCTGACATAGGGAAGAATGAAAGATTAAGTATGTTCATTTGTATGTTTTAAATTTTCCCTGATGAAGGTGCAAGGGGCACCGAAATGCATTAAAACAATACAAAATGCTTGATAATGGATCGTAAAATGTGAATGAAAACATATATGGATGAAATTAAAAAACTGAAAGAGCGAAATAAAAACAATATGAATTGTACAAAGTAATTACTCTACATAATTTTTGCTGAATGCCGTTCAGCCCTAATTTCTGTGCCACGGGTGAGAGGCCAGGGTGGGCAACTGCCCAGGGCCTCGCACTCAGCCCACCAACATGGTGCTCGCAATAGTTCAACACACCACCAGCTCCTGCCCATTCAATTGAAAGGAAGGCCTCTCTTTGTAATTGGACCCATGAGAGGGAGGGGAGGGAGGGGAGGGGGCGGGGGCCCTCCCTGCCTCCCTTGCCCTCCCTGCCTCCCTGTGGCTCATAGGGATGGTGTCCCAGTTGCAAGAAGACGCATTTTGCAGGTGTGTCCTGCAATTAGGCCTCCTGCCTGGCTACCATTCAGAGACACGCCCATTGTCAGCACTTGGGCGCCCCACAGCCACAAATGTAACTCTCAGCCCACGAGCACTTCTCACGCCTTCAGCCCAAAAAGAGCTGTAAAATATGCGTATAGGTAGCTGAGAGGAGGAGTTGTGGCCCAGGTGAAGTCTGAACCAAGCAGCTTCCGGACCCCTGAATATGTCACGTATGCAAATCAGAGGGACCTCGCACATTCCCTTTCGGCCGGGGGCCCCAAAAATCCTGGCCTCGGCCCCGGCAATACCTGTGTGTGTGGAACTGCAGCACATACTGTGGATGCTGGTTATCGTGCTGAGCATGCACTGGGAGGGGAATGTTATTGATGTGGTACTGAGAGAGGTTCATTTGACAGCTCTGGTGGTTGCATGATGGAGAGTTTGACGAGGTGCAGGCGCAGCAAGGGTTCGAAAGGGCACACACTGAATTCATGAAAGAAAGGAGTAAACTGCCCCGCTGAGACAAAAAGGACAGTCCTTTGACGCTGACGATGATTTGATTAAAATTGGATTCATGTTGTGAGCTTTCTTTCCAGCTCAGGGGGCACCTGGTGTGCACTGCGGGGCCTGTGAACAGGGGCAATTGCTGTGGTTGTGGTAAGTGTTCTTTTGGAGCGAAAACAGTGTTTTGGTGGCTGCTGATCTGTCATTACCAAGCATGTGGGGATCAGGCACACGCCCAGAAACGGCACACGGCACACGCCCAGAAACGGCACACGCCCAGAAACTGCACATGCCCGGAAACGGCACACGCCCAGAAACGGCACACGCCCAGAAACGGCACACGCCCGGAAACGGCACACGCCCAGAAACGGCACACGCCCAGAAACGGCACACGGCACACGCCCAGAAACGGCACACGCCCAGAAACTGCACATGCCCGGAAACGGCACACGCCCAGAAACGGCACACGCCCAGAAACGGCACACGCCCAGAAACGGCACACGCCCAGAAACGGCACACGCCCAGAAACTGCACATGCCCGGAAACGGCACACGCCCAGAAACGGCACACGCCCAGAAACTGCACACACCCGGAAATGGCACACGCCCAGAAATGGCACACGCCCAGAAACGGCACACGCCCGGAAACGGCACCCTTTCCAGGAAAGAGAGAGATTTGCTGACACATTGCATTGGTATTTGTTTTGTTGCGCTTGAATGAGTAGGCAGGTTTTGGGGTGCTAAATAACTGTTCCAATGTTGATGCAGCAGGACAGAACAACTTCATATATTAACGAAAACAATCTAATAAAGCAAATGACACTCTCGCATCCCTACGAAAACCAAAGAAATCCACCAATGCACCTGCACTGGCATAATGCTGGTAATGATGCATATTGTGGGCTACACCTATTGGCATTGGCAACGCGTGCTTTCATTCATGCCATGCACGTTTCTAGTCTTTACACGTCTTTATTGTACCCTCATTGGTCAATTCATGCCGAGTGGTTCAGCATAATGGCTCTATATAATGGTAAAGACAAATGAACAGCAATACAGAACATTAGTGGCGTTTAAGACCCACCAAAGTTCCACCTGGGCATGCACAACCTCTGGTGAAGCAGGACTGATGTTACCTTGCATTGCATCTCTTCTCACTTCAAGAATTGCTGGTACGTCCTGTCTCTTACCTGCCTTGGAGGTGTCCGACTCCAGGGGTTTCTGCAGAGGCGGACCCCCGTAAGGGCTAGGGAGCCGTCGCCATAACCATGTGGCGAGCCCCCGAAGGGGCAACAAAGGGGGGAAGACGGCCCGGGAACGAAAAGGAAAATGCGGGAAAACGGGGTCTCCCGAGCAAGCAGGGGGACCCCGGAAGGTGCCGGGCTGCCCCCCCCCGCCCCCCCCCTTGCGCCTTGCTTCCGCCGCCGGGCGCCAACCAATGGGGGGGGCAGGCGATATTCAAACCACCCAATGGGGGGGTTTCCCCAGGTGGAGACATACCTGATGGGGGGCATATAAGCGCGCTCCCCCCAGCCAGAATAGGTCCCATCACCTTCAGATGCCGCACGGCTGGGTGAGATGGCCTAAGGACAGCGGCTCTGGGATGCCTCACGGCTGGGTGACATGCGACGAAGGGAAGGGGGAATATGCAGAGACGGCGCTCGCAGCCCAGCCCCCGCCGGATGGCAGGGCACAACAAGGTCCGAAAGGTAGCGAGGCAGCCTAACTCTGGGACAACGAATATCCCCTTCCCGCGCTGAGGGAGCGCAAGGAAATCCAACCTACAGAAAAACCGCCCCAAAAGGGGTAAGAGACATTGGCAAGGAAATGTATATGACATAACATGCAAATGCAAGTAATACCTGTTTCCTTGTAACCCTTAATAAACTGCGGCCAACAAATGACCACCACGAAGAAGGGTGTAGTGGCTTTCTTGGCGGGAAGGGAAGTAAGAAATGTTATGTGTATTTCACTGCGGGAGTGGGGCAAAGTGCGCAGGTTACTTAAATCGAACTTTGCTGTCACCCGAGAGAGCGCGTGGGTCTAAGTACCCTCAATCAGCCAATGAGCTGTCAGCTCCTATGCTGACGTTTTTATAACATGTAACCGGCTGTTGTAAAGAACATAAGGACGACCATTCCCTTGTTAATTTCCGAATGTTAATCGGTGAACGATAGGATTTGGTGTGATCCCAACTTCCGCCTACAGCTATCTAATGTCATCAGTTGTGCAGTTGGCAAAACTATAGTTGCTTCTTTTTTTTGGAGCTAGGTGAGACGGAAATCATTTGAATGTTGCTGAGCAGGATGTGCCCTGCCCACAAGGAGGGTGCCAATAAGTTAGCTGGCAAGTTTCCACTTTGCTTGTTTGTGGCATTTCCTTGTTTTCAGTGTGCTTTTGTGTGAGGAGTCAATGCTGAAGTGTGACACACTAAGGTGGCAAGTAAAGTGGTTAAAAAAGAAAGACATTTTAGCAATGAGGCTGAAAAAGCAACAGATATGCTCAAGGTTGAGACCAAACTTTGCATGTTTTCTTTAAGTGTATTGCTTTATCATCTGTGGTTGTTCATATCACTGAGACCTGTCAGGAATTCCAGCAAGAGCACACAATTATCAGTAAAATACACGTGGTAATATACTAGTTTCATCTTTATTTGTTCACAAAAACAAAAGTAAATATGGATAAATACACATTAAATTAGCAAAATATGAACATGGACAAATGCGGAAGGAAATATCAAAAAAATAAATGTCGTAAAACTGGGAGCCCTAATCATAAAATAAAGTTTAAGCGCTGTCTGCGTTCTGTCGTAAATTACAAGGGTCGATTTAGAAACCAGGGGCCTCATTTATGACCCCCTTGCGTCACTTTTACGCCGCTGACGCACCAGTGGAGTAAAAAATGTGCCTTGTTGCACCACATTTACAAAGTGACGCATCTAAGCAGATGCGTCACTTTGTAAACCCCTGCGCTACATTATACCTGCATCCGGTATAATGTATGCAGAGGGGGCGTTCCCCCGCAAAAAAGCCTCGTAATAGTGACACAGTGAAATCTATGAGATTTCACTGCGTCACTTTTAGGACGCTGTTGCGTCAAAATCTTGCGCCTGCCTCACAGCAGGCGTAAGACTGATGCAAGCCCTTTCACATGGGGCTTTCCCCATGTGAAAGGACGCATTGCTGGAGTTGCGTCACTTTTGTGACACACCCCAGCAATGTGTGACTTTTGCGCTTACAGATACGTCAGAAATACTGACGTATCTGTAACTCCTTGCGACATGATGCGTCATACTGTAAATATGACGCATCATTGCTGTCGCAAGGAGGACGCAGTGAAAAGTGACGCATCGCTGTTTTCACACAGTGATGCGTCACTTTTCATAAATAAGGCCCCAAGAAGGCACGCTATAACTCTCTGGAGTAATTCTATGACATGTTTTACTTCTCATTCACTGACTTAGATTAGTTATGGGGGGTTTCCTCTGCTGGGGACCTATACTGTTCTTTATTCGATGGCAGTCTGGTACAGGAAGGTGACTGTATCAGACATCAGACAGGCTGTCCAGCACTAGTGGCATATTGCCCCTTGACCTCAGACACCGGCCACGTCTCAGCGCCTCCTCACTTGTAATGAGCGACAGCACCACTATCAAAGGCACTCTGGGCGCTTCAGGCGTCAGCCCTGCAGAGCCCGGGGCACTCTGGGGCATATTATCAAGGGGGTTTATCTCCGCTTTTTCGGCTTTAAAAGCCAAGAAAGCGGAGATAAAATTATCTCCCTATTACCAAGCTGTCGCTAACACCAGTTAGTGACAGCTAATAGGAGATAGCGACCATCTTGGGCCCCGCTTTGCATGTCAGTGATATTTATCACTAATGACATGCAAAGTGGGCGTGCCAAGATGTTAGCGACTGGAAACAGTCGCTAACATCGCTATCTCCTATTACCAACTTTTGGAGATATTCGCGCTAAGCGCGAATATCTCCAAAAGCTAACACCTGCCCTGAGCAGTTCTTCACCATGTTATCCAATGGGAGGTGTATAACATGGCTAAGAGCATTTGCTCGATAATGCATGAATATCGCTGACTTTTCAGCGATATTCATGCATTGCAGCCGTTTTTTATCGCATTTGCGATAAACCTTGCTAATAGCAAGGTTTATCTGCGATAAAAATCGCCGATGTGCGGCGATAATTTTTGTCTCTAAACAAGTTAGAGACAAAAATTATCGCTAGTTGTTGGTAATATGCCCCTCTGTCACCCCACCCTTAACCAACGCGTCTGAGAGTCAGGAACGTCTGAGGTGAAACAACAAGAGGCTGCAAGCTGGAAGGTGTGACTGTGCATGCTGCCGTTTTTAGTTTCATGCTTCAGTGCTGCTTGAGGCCAGAGGGAGCTGTGTGCCTGCTCCAAAAGTCAATGCACCACCAGGAGCTGAAAACATACCTGCGCATGCAAATTCATAAAAATGTTGTGAGTAGGTGCCTGTGAATAAGAGTGTGTGAGTGTTTGACTGTGTAGGTTTTGTTGATGAGAAAGTGAATGAATTCGAGTTAGTCAGAATGAGTAAGGATGAGTGAGTCAGTAACAGTGAGTCAGAGTAGAGACAAAGAATAGATGAGTGTCTGAGAGTAAATGTGAGTGACTGAGAATGAATGAGTTAAAATGAGTTTGGGGAGTGAAAGAAGGGGAGTGTTAATGAGAATAAGTGAGTGTGAGTGAGAGACAGTGATAGTGAATGCAACTTTAGGTAGGAATGGGTCAGAATGAGTGAGAATAAGTGATAGTGAGTTAAAATGACTAAGTGCAAGTGAGTGAGAGTGATTGAGTGTGAATGAATGAAAATAAGTGGGACTGAGTAAGAGTGAGTGCAAGTGAGTGAGAATAATTGAGAAGAGTGGGTGACAATACATGAGAATGAGTGAATGAGAATAAGTATGAGAGAATGAATGTAAGTGAGTCTGACTGTGAACGGGGTGTGGTGCTGTGAGTCTGCCATTGGCCCTTGCGCACTGAAGGTCAATCTTGATTTATAGAGGTATACGTGGTATAAAGTTGAGACTGGCATACCGTAAGTAATGCTTAGTATTACTGGCACCTGTGACAAAATCCTAGCACTGGAATATCAGAGGTAACTTTTGGCAAATGGCACTAGTAATTCTTGGCATATGGGGCACTAGTGGCAAAATGCTGGCGCTGGGACATTGGGGTTGCTTCTTGGCATAAGGAAGGACGATCATGAAACATGGAATGGGAGAAACCATGACTAAAAGCTCGCCCTGAAGTGCTACAGGAAAATTGTGACATGCCCATGGTATGTGGACACCATCAAAGGAAACATACTAGCACTGCCATATTTACAATGATTCCGACCGAACTCTCCTACAAGATGATGGACTCTCTGCACTTGCTGGCCATAATTTGAGACATATATTAAAATCAATGCCCTCCACTTGCAAAGATCAAAGGCCTTTATTGTCACTGATCTATTTCTCTAAATCTCCCTCATACGAGTTGAGTTGCAAAATCAGCAATGATTTCTGGTAGTTCTCTTATAGGGTGCATTGGTGCAGTGATGTAGTGATGGTTCTGTGCTTTCCTAATGGTACATTTATACATGTTGTAGTAGAAATAAAGCTTCTCGTTCTTGTTCAGTTTTTTCTTTTGTCTGTACAGACCCCTTTTTTAGCATTCACTGCCTTTAGATCTTTGCAGAACAAGTTCATCTTTCATCTGTTTCCTGGGATTGTTGAGGCCAATGACCAATCAATAAACATGTAGCCTCTAGAAAGAGTACTCTCTCGTTATCTGTGTCAGAAAGGTGGTTGGCTGGAGTAGAATTTAGCTGCAATTGCATTTGTCGTGAAGTCCTAAAACCAGACTCAATTTTGACCTCGTTAAGTTGAATGTCTGACAAAATATCGATATCACAAATATCGATATACAAAAATATCGGAACAAAATTATCGAAATCAAAAATATAGGAATCCTATCCCTAACAAGGTAAGTGCAAATATATCGAAAAAAATATAGAATGACAAAAATATTGTTTTTTGTAAAATATCGTTTTTTTTTTATTAAATAAAAATCTAATATTAACAAAATAATACTTATAAATGTAATAAACATATTTAAAAATGTACTATAATATTTAAAATGAATTCATAATGTAATACAAATTAATATTAATAAATATATAATACATAATATATTTTTATTAATATTAACTCTAAATTAATTGTTTTCATAACTTATAAAAAAATAAAAATATAATAAATTACTAATACATTTATATACATAAAATAATCACATAAATAACAATTAATAACAACATAATACTAATAAAAAAGCTAAATACATTTTAGATAGTGTATGAGTAAAAATTACTATTCCCACTCCAGAGAGTGCATCAGTAGGGAAAGTGTTGGATAGCGTAGGGGTAAAAATTACTATTCCAACTCCAGAGAGTGCAACAGTAGGGAAAGTGTTGGATAGCGTAGGGGTAACAATTACTATTCCCACTCCAGAGGGTGCAACAGTAGGGAAAGCGTTGGATAGCGTAGGGGTAAAAATTACTATTCCCACTCCAGAGAGTGCAACAGTAGGGAAAGCGTTTGATAGCGTAGGGGTAAAAATTACTATTCCCACTCCAGAGGGTGCAACAGTAGGGAAAGCGTTGGATAGCGTAGGGGTTTAAATTACTATTCCCACTCCAGAGAGTGCAACAGTAGGGAAAACGTTGGATAGCGTAGGGGTAACAATTACTATTCCTACTCCAGAGGGTGCAACAGTAGGGAAAGCGTTGGATTGCGTAGGGGTCAAAATTACTATTCCCACTCCAGACAGTGCAACAGTAGGGAAAGCGTAGGATAGCGTAGGGGTAAAAATTACTATTCCCACTCCAGAGGGTGCAACAGTAGGGAAAGCGTTGGATAGCGTAGGGGTAAAAATTACTATTCCCACTCCAGATGGTGCAACAGTAGGGAAAGCGTTGGATTGCGTAGGGTTTAAATTACTTCCCACACTACTCCCCCTGTAACACACAACACACTACACATTATAAAAAAACACAATTAATAAAAGTTTCTATTAATTAATTAATAACAATAAATATTATTAAATTAATGTAATTATAAATGAACTATTTAACACTTATTAATTACCAATTAATTAACAATAAATACCAATAAATACAATCTCTTTAATTAATTACATGTAATTATATAACACCCTACTCCCCTATAAACACACAACCCACTACACATAAATAAATGAAATCATTTATTCACTTAATAATTAATTACCAATTAATTATTAATTAACAATATCAAAAATTAATAAATTAAATATATTAACACATTAACTTTAATTATTTCAATTTACTACTTAATATTATTTAATTACAAATGAATTATTAATTAACAATTACACTAAATTAAATATATTAGCACAATAAATCTAATTAATGTAATTAACTAATTAACATTAATTAATTACCAATTAATTAATTAACAATAACAATAAATTATATATCTTAGCACATTAAATCTAATTAATTTAATTAACTAATTATTATTAATTAATTACCAATTAATTATTACTTAAAAAATATTTAAAAATATGTATTAATTATTTAATTATTATTAAATTACTTCCCACCCTATTCCCCTATAAACCCACAACCCGCTCTAATACTAAAACGCAAAATGTTAACATAATTACTAATTTTCAAACATACATTTCTAAACATATTTAGCAAACATATAAACAACATAATAAAATACTTAACACTAAACAACAACATTTTGATATTACTAACATACATACCTTAATCTCGATATTCTGTCTGTCGATATTATGGCACATCGATATACTATACCATCGATATTAAAACATCGATATTATTGTATATCGATATTTTAATTTCGATATTTTGTCTGACTACCCGTTAAGTTAGCGTGTCTGCCTTTAGTCCACGTTCAGCACTGTCATTTTCTTTCGCAGAACAAGTGAATGTGTCAATTCCTCCAGACAAGGACTTTGCTATCACATAAGACAACATGGGTCTGCTAAAATCTACGCAATATCTACATTATCAATGTTTGACAGTAGATGTGTAAAGTAAACATGTAGTCCGAGTTAAAGCTGATGTATTTTCATCATGCTGGATTAGACTAATTAAGTCTCGGATTATTGGAAAGTCCACCAATGTGGGCTAAAAGTCAGTGGTCACCCCTCCATAAACTCCTATGAATTGACCACTGAATATAAGAGGCCTTCGAACTAGCGTATAACAAGAGGTCCTTCCAAAGCGCCACAGCCTTCACTTTTATGCTGAGAGTGGATACAGGGAGGAGAGAAGCTGAGCCCAGATTGTCATGTGTTTCCTTCCACAGGATTACTCTCTCCCGACTGCTCAAAATATTCTAATTACGGTAGAACTGTTCATTGTATTCTTGCTGCTATCAACATGCAAAAGTGATGTTTTAATTATATTGTGTGTGGTTATTACCCATGTACTAAGTACAAGGATGAGACTGCTGAAATAAACCACCTTTGAATTTAATAGTGTACTATTTTAGTGCAGTGACTTGCACCCACATGCATCAATGTTCCCGTTTGCGAATTCTTAATTGTGAAAAACAAGGAATCGCAATTAAGAATTCGCAAACGGCTATGCATTAAAAAATCGCAATTCATTTTGCGATTCCTTAATTGCGATTCACAATTTGAGAATCGCAATTAAGGAATCCCTTTCCAGTGATTCCTATCGGCCTAGAGGCCCATAGGAATGAATGTGAAGGCATTCTCATTTTGCGATTCGCAAATAAGGAATCGCAATATGATAATGCAATTTCAAGGGTGCAGGGGGGGGTCCATTGGACCCCCCCCCTGCACCCCTGAAATGTACCTTAAAGTGCTTTTTTCACACAGGCATGTGTGTGTTTAAATTGAAACTTTCAAAAATGCACTTTTGTGCATTTTTGAAAGTTTTTGAAAATTACCATGAAGGTTAACTTCATGGTAATTTACCACTTCCAATTTGCAAATTCACAATTTTTAAAAAGTCATGCATTGCATTTAAGAAATCGCAAAATTGCGATTTCTTAAGTGCAATCGCAATTTAAGAAATCGCAAATAAATTGCATTTTCTTAAATTGCGAAAAAGCCAAAAAGGTTAATGCATCCCAAAACAATGAATTGCATTCGCAAACGGCCGAATTTTGCGATTCGCACCGTTTGCGAATGCAATTCAGTTTGATGCATGTGGGCATTAGTCTGCCATTCTAAAAAACAGAAATGTGGTTTGAAACCTTTATGGGACTGTCAGTAACCCAGAAAGTAAAGACACAACACCAGCAAGTATGTTCAGGGGAGTTGTGTGGGGATTCAATAACCTGAACTCCCTTGCTCAAGCAATGTTGCACTGAACTCAGTCCAGGTGACCATGGATAGGGAAGCCAAACCTTGTAGACCTGTGCCAGAGTCCCAGGAACAGCAACACATTGTGCCTTAATTTTGCTTTACCATGAGTGTGATTTCAAATCAGATTCTTGATTTGTATGCACTGGGTGTGTACATATGGACTGTAGTCTGCTCTTGAATGTTGTGTGCCTTATGACGCAGAGGAGCATTGCAGGGGTTCCCTCCCAAATTATCAACACTCAAATTATCGTGGTAAAAAATACTGAGCCAAAAATATCGAGCACAAGAATATTGTTGTTCTATACTTATAATTGAAATTATAAAAGTTGCGAAAACAAATATTGTTGTACACTAATTAAAAAAATATATAGTTTTTTAAAATATATATAGTTCAAAATGGTAAACATGAAATATATTAACATGCTACAGGAATATAATCTAAATTAAATATATGGAAATAATATAAAAAATATATGGAAATATATACTTATTAAAAAATCACACACACATACATATGTTTGTGTGTATGTTTATTTACATATATATAATAATTACCTACTGGCGGTCGCCAGTAGGTAGTTATAGTTAGGACCTAACTACCATAGGAAATTCGCAACATTCTATTGGGAATAACTTTGGCGCCGGTTGAAGAATTTGTGTGTAATTTCCCAAAATTTAGGCCAGCTCTGCTCCGCTTCTTCCCTAGAAGTTTCGGGGGGATTTGTCATGCGGGGGCCGAGAAAAAAGGGGGGTCCCAAAACGTGTTTTTCCCATGTTAATTTCCACAGGACGAATAGACAAGGCTACAGCCCGCTCTGCTGAATGGAATTACACCAAACTTTGCAAAATTGTAGGAACTGGTACGCAGAAGTGTCTTTTCTATATTTGGTGAAAATTGCTCAAGTGGTTTTTACGAAAATTAACTTAAAAAAAAATCTCTATCTATATGCGCGCTTCCAGCGATTTCCGGTACGCATACCCGGGAGCGCACCAAGCGCGCCACGGGAGTGCGCGAGCGGAAAGCTGATTGGCTCTCGGGTGTCTGTCAACATTCTAAACAGTGCAGAGAGTCCGCCATCTTGTGTCTCGGTAGAATCGAGACACAAGAGGTGAAAAAATAAAGGGAGAAATGATTAAAAGGGGGCAGAGTAGATACCCCCTGACACCCTAGGTTTTCTGAGGGGGGCCTAGAAGGGCCCTGAAGGGCAAAAACACTTTTTTTATTTTTTTTTTATTTTCACGGGGTAAGTGCTGGGTGCGTTCCCATGTTCGCTTCCCGGTACGCGTACCCTGAGTGTAGAACAGGGAAAAACAATAGTGTAAAATAAGAATTTGGAGTGCTTAGAGGTAGGGTAGCTCTAAAAAGAGCTGTTGTGTTATGTGGGTGATTTAAGTACCTACAAGTATGTACCGATGCAGAGTCTAAAATTCAACAGAAAGACTCTGTTCCCCTCATCTGAGAAATGTACACCGTCTCCTCTGTAGATATCTTGCATGTAGTAACGCAAGTTATTGTGGTATATGGAACTCATACCATAGTCTCTCAGGAAAGCAGAAACAGATCCTTTTGGGACCGCCTGAGAAGGTCTAGGGGGTGAGGGGCACTCTACCCTGCCCCCTTTTCACGTTCTGAACTATTATATTTCACTCTCTTCTATAACTACACAAAATGGCGGCGACAGGGTGCATCAGAGACAGACAGTGAGAGAAAGGAGGCAGGAGATGAAGAGGAGGTGTCAAATACACATTGGAGATAATATAGTGGGAGAAGGGAAGTAAACATGAGTAAACTTACTAAGTAACATAAAAATGTTGCGCTCTATACTATAAGTCTCACTTTATACTACAATCACTTCGCTACAACCTCATAAATTACAAATAAAAATGAATAACGTCTCAAACAATTTTTAATTTCTAAATATAAATTTATTTTTCTGAATTTTCATAATTTAAAAGAACTAGTAAGATGTCCTCATCAGGAATTTCCTCTTTAATCATATCATAAGGAATCTCCTCATGAAAAATCTGCAAAGATGATTCTTTTAACTCTATGGTCTCCAAACATTCGATAAAATCGCCGTCAAGAGACTGATAAAAAAAATCATTCATGTCATCTCCTCCTTGTGAAAATATTTCATTATTGGTGCTGTCAATATCCGGGACATTTAGAATTTCAATAAATGCAGTGGAAAGTTCAAAAGAAATTTCCACGGTCTCTTCATTGTGATCCATTTTATTTTGAAATTTCTTGCTGTAAATTGCAGAAAAAAATAATCACTTTCATTTATCGTTTTTAGTAATACATAATATAAAACTAGCTTTATCAAGTATTTAGTTCTTTAAAATTAATTGGGCAGTGTATAGTATCAGGCAGGAACTAGAAATATAAAGCACTGCATGTGATGAAGCCTATCTTAATCCATAATTATAACAGAAGGACTGTAAATAACTAACAGAAAACATTTTTCAAATTATCTTAAAGTGTACAACATAGTTCCCCTTACAAATTAACAACTCACCTTTTTGAAAGTAGGAGAAGAGTTAGTACTGTGTAAATCAAACACCAAAAATTGAGCACCAAAAATTCCTCACAAATGTACCTCAGACAGTAGTATCCCAAAATGGCCGTGTTTTCCTCTCATTTTAGAAATATACATAACCAATCAAACTTCATCACACACAAATTCGAAACCAAAGTAACATTTTAATTGGTTCTAAATTTCAACATTTTCAAATGTGTTTTCCCTATGCAATTTTCCATAGGACATTTAGACACGGCTACAGCCCGAACGGCTGAACGGAATTACACCAAACTTGGCAAAATGGTAGGGACTGGTACGTAGTAGGGCTTTTTCCATATTTGTTTAAAATTGCTCCAGTGGTTTTTATGAAAAGCAACTTCAAAAACACATATATATCAATTTGCGCGCTTCGAGCGTCCCGGTAAGCGCACCTGGCGCGCCACGGAAGTGCGCAAGCGTAAAGTTTATTGGCTCTTGGGTGTCTGTCAACATTCCAAACAGTCCAGAGAGTCCGCCATCTTGTGTCTTGGTAGAATTGAGATACAAGAGGGGTAAAAAAAAAGGGGAAATGATTAAAAGGGGGCAGGGTAGACACTCCCCTGACCCCCTAGGTTTTCTGAGGGGGGCCTAGAAGGACCCTGAAGGGAAAAAAAACTTTTTCTTTTGTTGAAATTTTCTCGGGGTAAGCGCTGGGTGCGTTGCCATGTACGCTTCTCGGTACGCGATCCCTGAGCGCACCACGGGGAAAAACAGTGTAAAAAATTAGAGTAAAAAAATAATTTAGAGTGCTAAGAGGTAGGGTAGCTCTGAAAAGAGCTGTTGTGTTATGTGGGTGTTTTTTGTACCTACAAGTAGGTACCGATGCAGAGTCTAAAATTCAAGAGGAAGACTCTATTCCCCTCATCTGTAAAATGTACACCATCTCTCCTATAGATGCCTTGCATGTTGTAGCGCAAGTTGTTGTGGTATATGGAACCCATACCATAGTCTCTGAGGAAAGCAGAAACAGATGTATTCACATGTTTCCTTGCTTTCTCAATTTGTGGACAAAATTGGTTGGACCAGTTCCATTTTTGCCTTTGGCATATATTAGAATATACCAAGGCAGTTTTGGGAAAAAGTGACATCAATTGCCCAAAGATGTCCTTTAAAAGCATTTCCCGACCTACCCCAGTCAAAGTGCCCAGGTCATTTCCACCACAGTGCACAATTATGAGGTCAGGGTGTGGTAGATGCATAAAGGATTTTACCAATGGTATCAATTGGTGACATCTCAATCCTCTCTGGCCAATCCACATAATATCCACATTTGGTAAATCAAGGTTGGGAATACCTCTGTTAGCTGCATATTTTTCACTCCAGTGAACAAAGCTATGACCCACAATCCAGACGTTTGGCATCTTCAAGGTAGATGTGGTTCTATTCAGATGAGTTGTGGAAATGAAATGGCAGTTTGAAAGTAGGAGTTATGAAAAAAAGTGGTTGAGATTCAGTGCCCTTGAAAGAGAAGAAATGATTGGTGATTTTTAAAGTTCTCCGCTGAAAATTAGGGTGCATGCTTTTGTTTTTTGAAAGAAGTAATTCTAATGGTGGAGAAAAAGTCATTGAAAGAAACATTGCACATGATTAGCTAGTACATTGAGAGCTCAAACACCCTTGCTGGATTCATTTGCAACATAGTATGATGAACTTTTCAACTGTGTGCTGAGTTAGGTGGGAGTTACCATGGTAACAGGCTGAATGAGCACTGGGGGGATGGGGGAATATTATGTGAGTTCGAAAGTGTTGAAATGTAGAACCAATTAAAATGTCAGTTTGGTTTTGAAATAGTGTCGGAATAATTTTTATTGGTTAAGTCCAGGGATATGTGTGAAGAATTACAGGGAATCAGGGCCATTTGTGGTTGCAGTGTTTGAGGAGCATTTCAGAGATTCTGCTTAATAAAATCTGGTGTGTGTGACTGACACTGTTCTAAATCTTCTAAAGCATTTTTAAAGGTGAGTAATGATTTGTTTAATATATATAGACTGCTGTATGCACTATGAGGAAGATTAAGAAGCATATTGGGCTTCTTTATTCTTGCATTGTGTGTCATGTGTTTTTGTAATGCTGGCAAAAAAATGAATTGAACATATTGCCCCATCTCTCTCTTTGTGTGTGTCATTTCTCTCTTTGCGTGTGTCTCATGTCACTCTGGTAAATGTTTTCTGGTAAAATGTCTGGATTTAAAATTTTGGTCAAGGATCACACTGAGGTGTCGATTCCGATCCGGTAAAAAGCGCTCCGAATTGCAGTTCGGAGCGTTTTTCCCCGTATGAATTGCACCCGTAGGCGTTTTTCCCCGTATGAATTGCACCCGTAGGCGTTTCCGTACGATTCAGCAAGTACGATCACAAATAAATGCGTGACTCCGTACGACTCGTACAAAACACCGTACAAATCGAAAATCCATATGAATTGCAGTCGGCTGACGCACCACGCAGCGTCCGTACGTAAATAGACCGCGCCTTCCGACCCAGGAAGTACGATCCGTGTCGAACACACACCGTACGGCTCTTTTGCTACGAGAGCTCTAAACTACCGTAAACCCACACTCCGGCAAACCCGGCACCCGGTACACGACAAGCAGGACATGAACGCCATCGTCCGTGTCATCCCTATCCTGTACGCCCACCACCTCGTATATAGAAACCGACGACGGCGCAGAAGGTGAGTACAACGAACTCCAACATACCTGTATGTGTTGCCACTCGGGCACATCTCCATTGCACGACTCATGTCTGGGTACGTTGCACCACACACTCCCGCACATCACTAGTGTAATACGGATAGAGGCCGCACCAACGTCATTGACCACGGGGTACGTTACGTCACCGCACATCACTAGTGTAATACGGAGACGTATCGCACCTACGTCATCGACTTCGGGGTACGGTACGTCACCGCACTCCACCAGTGTTATACGTGCCGCATGTACGTCATCCAGCTCGGGGTACGGTACGTCACCGCACAACACCAGTGTAATGCGGAGACGTACCGCACCTACGTCATCGACTTCGGGGTACGGTACGTCACCGCACTCCACCAGTGTTATACGTGCCGCATGTACGTCATCCAGCCCGGGGTACGGTACGTCACCGCACAACACCAGTGTAATACGGAGACGTACCGCACCTACGTCATCGACTTCGGGGTACGGTACGTCACCGCACTCCACCAGTGTCATACGTGCCGCATGTACGTCATCCAGCTCGGGGTACGGTACGTCACCGCACAACACCAGTGTAATACGGAGAGGTACCGCACCTACGTCATCGACTTCGGGGTACGGTACGTCACCGCACTCCACCAGTGTTATACGTGCCGCATGTACGTCATCCAGCTCTGGGTACGGTACGTCACCGCACAACACCAGTGTCATACGGAGAGGTACCGCACCTACGTCATCGACTTCGGGGTACGGTACGTCACCGCACTCCTCCAGTGTTATACGTGCCGCATGTACGTCATCCAGCTCTGGGTACGGTACGTCACCGCACAACACCAGTGTCATACGGAGAGGTACCGCACCTACGTCATCGACTTCGGGGTACAGTACGTCACCGCACTCCACCAGTGTTATACGTGCCGCATGTACGTCATCCAGCTCGGGGTACGGTACGTCACCGCACAACACCAGTGTCATACGGAGAGGTACCGCACCTACGTCATCGACTTCGGGGTACGGTACGTCACCGCACTCCACCAGTGTTATACGTGCCGCTTGTACGTCATCCAGCTCGGGGTACGGTAAGTCACCGCACAACACCAGTGTCATACGGAGAGGTACCGCACCTACGTCATCGACTTCGGGGTACGGTACGTCACCGCACAACACCAGTGTCATACGTGCCGCATGTACGTCATCGAGCTCGATGTACGTCATCCAGCTCACCGCACAACACCAGTGCAATAGACGTGTGGGACATACGTCTGCTAAGTAATTGTATGTGTAAGTATGAGAGTGTGTGTCTGAGACCCCCCCCCGGCCACCTGTGCCCAGCATCAGTGTGTGTGTATGGCTAAACCCCCCCCCACTGCCCACCACTGGCCAGCATCAGAGTCCCCACCACTGCCCAGCATCAGAGTGCCCAGCATCAGAGTGCCCCGCATCAGAGTGCCCACCACTGCCCCGCATCAGAGTGCCCCGCATCAGAGTGCCCCGCATCAGAGTGCCCCGCATCAGAGTGCCCCGCATCAGAGTGCCCACCACTGCCCAGCATCAGAGTGCCCTGCATCAGAGTGCCCACCACTGCCCAGCATCAGAGTGCCCAGCATCAGAGTGCCCAGCATCAGAGTGCCCACCACTGCCCCGCATCAGAGTGCCCTGCATCAGAGTGCCCCGCATCAGAGTGCCCACCACTGCCCAGCATCAGAGTGCCCCGCATCAGAGTGACCCGCATCAGAGTGCCCACCACTGCCCCGCATCAGAGTGCCCCGCATCAGAGTGCCCCGCATCAGAGTCCCCACCACTGCCCAGCATCAGAGTGCCCAGCATCAGAGTGCCCCGCATCAGAGTGCCCACCACTGCCCAGCATCAGAGTGCCCTGCATCAGAGTGCCCACCACTGCCCCGCATCAGAGTGCCCCGCATCAGAGTGCCCTGCGTCAGAGTGCCCACCACTGGCCAGCATCAGAGTCCCCACCACTGGCCAGCATCAGAGTGCCCAGCATCAGAGTGCCCCGCATCAGAGTGCCCACCACTGCCCAGCATCAGAGTCCCCACCACTGCCCAGCATCAGAGTGCCCAGCATCAGAGTGCCCACCACTGCCCAGCTCGTACATCATAAACATACCATTGTCAACCTCATTACCCTCAGGAGATAGACACATTTTAGTATCAATCAATCAATCAATCATAGACATTTATAGAGCGCTCTACTTACCCGGAGGGTCTCAAGGCGCTAGGGGGGGGTGCTGCTACTGCCCGAACAGCCAGGTCTTGAGCTTCTTCCTGAAGGCGAGGTGGTCTTGGGTCAGGCGCAGGTCGGTCGGGAGGGAGTTCCAGGTCTTGGCAGCCAGGTAGGAGAAGGACCTTCCTCCTGTTGTCGTTCTTCGGATGCGGGGGACGGCGGCGAGGGCGTGACTGGCTGATCGGAGGTGTCGTTTGGGAGCGTAGAAGTTGATGCGGTTGTTGAGGTAGCTCGGGCCTTGATCGTGTAGGGCTTTGTGTGCGTGGGTGAGGAGACGGAAGGTGATTCTCTTGTTGACCGGGAGCCAGTGCAGGTCTCTTAGGTGTCCGGAGATGTGGCTGTGTCGTGGGATGTCGAGGATGAGTCTGGCTGAGGCGTTCTGGATCCGTTGGAGTCTCTTCTGGAGCTTGGCGGTGGTTCCGGCGTAGAGGGCGTTGCCGTAGTCCAGTCGGCTGGTGACGAGGGCCTGGGTGACAGTCTTCCTGGTCTCGGTGGGGATCCACCGGAAGATTTTCCGTAGCATGCGCAGGATGTTGAAGCACGACGAGGAGACTGCGTTGACTTGCTTGGTCATGGAGAGGGAGGAGTCCAGGATGAAGCCCAGGTTGCGTGCGTGGTCTGTCGGTTTGGGTGCAGTTCCCAGGGCGGGGGGCCACCAGGAGTCGTCCCAGGCGGAGGGCGAGGATCCCAGGATGAGGACTTCCGTCTTGTCCGAGTTCAGCTTCAGGCGGCTGGTCGACATCCACTCGGCTACTTCTTTCATTCCTTCGTGGAGGTTGGCTCTGGCGGCGGCGGGGTCGTTGGTAAGGGAGAGGATCAGCTCGGTATCGTCGGCGTAGGAGATGATGTTCAGGTTGTGTTGGCGTGCGATGGCCGCGAGGGGGCTCATGTAGACGTTGAAGAGGGTTGGGCTCAGCGAGGATCCTTGGGGTACGCCGCAGATGACTTCGGTGGCCTTTGATTTGTACGGAGGTAGGCGGACTCTCTGGGTTCTTCCGTCGAGGAAGGAGATGATCCATTCCAGTGCCTTCTCCTGGATTCCGACGTCGTAGAGGTGCTGCACTAGGGTGCGGTGGCAGACGGTGTCGAAGGCCGCGGAGAGGTCTAGGAGGATGAGCGCCGCTGTTTCTCCGTTATCCATCAGGGTTCGGATGTCATCGGTGGCAGCGATGAGGGCGGTCTCGGTGCTGTGGTTGGCTCGGAAGCCAGACTGTGAGGGGTCGAGGGATCCGTTCGTCTCAAGGAAGGCGGCCAGCTGCTTGTTGACGGTCTTCTCGATGACTTTGGCTGGAAACGGGAGGAGCGAGATGGGGCGGTAATTCTTCAGTTCGGTGGGGTCCGCTGTTGGTTTCTTGAGTAGAGCGCTGAGTTCGGCGTGCTTCCAGCTCTCAGGGAAGGTGGCGGTGTCGAATGAGGTGTTGATGATGTCCCGCAGGTGGGGTGCGATGACAGCATCGGCCTTGTTGAAGACGTGGTGAGGGCAAGGGTCGGTCGGAGATCCGGAGTGGATGGAGTTCATCGTGCGGACGGTGTCTTCGGTGCTGATAGGAGTCCAGGCGCGGAGGGTGGTGGTGGGGGGCGGTGGTTCGGTTGAGTCGGGCGTGGCGTTCGTCGGTTGGGTGTTGAAGCTGTTGTGTATGTCCGCGATCTTGTTGTGGAAGTAGGAGGCGAGGGAGTTGCAGAGTTCTTGCGATGGGGTGATGTCGTTGTTTCCGGCGTTGGGGTTGGAGAGCTCTTTCACGATGTTGAAGAGTTCCTTGCAGTTGTGTGCGTTGTTGTCCAGTCGGTCCTTGAATGCAGTTTTCTTGGTGTCGCGGATCAGCTGGTGGTGCTTCCGGGTGGCAAGCTTGAGGGTGGTCATGTTGTCCGGTGTTGGCTCCCTTCTCCAGGCTTTCTCGAGGGCTCGGCAGTTCTTCTTGGAGCTCTTGAGTTCGTCGGTGAACCATGGGGCCTTCTTGCTGCCGGGTCTGCTGGGCGGGGTCTTCAGTGGGGCGAGTACGTCCGCGCAGTTGCTGATCCACTTTGTGAGGTTGTCGGCGGCCTGGCTGGGGTTCGCTGAGCTGGCGGGAGGGTGCTGGCTCAGGGCAGCGGCGAGCTGGTCGGCTGTGATCTTGCTCCAGCTTCTTCGGGCAACCTGTTGCTGGTGGTGGTGGGTCGTCGTTCTTCTGAAGGTGAAGTGGACGCAGCTGTGGTCCGTCCAGTGGAGTCCAGTGGCGTGGCTGAAGGTGATGTCTTTGCTGGATGAGAAGACGGCGTCGAGTGTGTGTCCGGCGAGGTGGGTGGGGGTGGTCACCAGCTGCTTGAGTCCGAGGTTGGCGAGGTTGTCCAGCAGGGTGGTGGTGTTGCGGTCGTTGTTGTTCTCCAGGTGGAAGTTGATGTCCCCCAGGAGGATGTAGTCAGCGGAGGGGAGGGCATGCGGGCTGACGAAGTCGGCGATGTCCTCGCTGAATCGTGTGCGTGGTCCAGGGGGTCGGTAGATCAGGGTGCCTCTGAGGGTGGTCTTCGGGTCGGTGTGGATCTGGAAGTGTAGGTGTTCGGCGGTGGTCAGGATGTCGTCTGTGCTGGTCGTGATGCGGATGGTGTCCCTGTGGATGATGGCGATGCCTCCTCCTATCTGGTTGGCAGTGCGGTCCCTCCGGGTGATCTTGTAGCCCTCTGGGATGGCGATGGCGATGTCGGGAGCTGAAGAGGCGTTCATCCAGGTCTCCGTGAGGAAGGCAACGTCTGGTGCTGTGGTGTCGATGAGGTTCCAGAGTTCGATGGCGTGTCTGTGGACTGAGCGGGTGTTGAGCAGGATGCACTTCAGGTGGTTGGTGCTGGTGTTCGTCTTGGCGGGTGCTGGTGCGAGGCAGGTCCGGATGCAGGTGAACTTGCAGGACTGGCAGATGAAGGGTCCGTGGGTGCGTCTCGGGGTGGCACGGTAGCATCCCGGGGCTCGTCCGTCGTTGAGTGCGATGAGGGTGGCGGCGTCGTACGTCCGGCGGGTGGGCTGGGGTCTGCGGAGGACAGGGGTCCTGGCGCTGGGCGCGGGCCAGGCGCGGACGGGCGCAGACGGGCTTACCTTTGGCGCACCTTCGGCGCTCAGTCGGTGCTCCCGCTGCGCGCGTCCGCTGCGCGGTCGCTGAGGGGGCGTCATAAGAAGGGATCCTGGAGGGCGGGTCAGGCGGGAGGCGGGGAGCGCGTGGGCCTATCGGTAGGCGGGAGGGCGGAGTTGCGTCAAAACCGGCGCGAAATCCAGGCAGCCGGCCCTGCGGCGGCTGGGGCGCCGGGCTGGATCGGCGATCAGGCGGGCGGCCCTGCGGCGGCTGGGGCGCCGGGATGGATCGGCAGCAGGCAGCAGGTAAGTGGCAGGCAGCAGGCGGGGAGCGAGGGGGCAACCAGGCCGAGGGCACAGTGGTCGCTAGATCTAAATGTGAACATCACACCAGCTCCCAGGCACCCAGCAGTCACAGACATCATCACACAAACTACAAATCTGAAAAGCAAAAATTAGCTTTATTCAGCGGAATCACAAAAGAAAAGCAAATGAGAGTCCTCGCTCATTAAAGGCCAATGGCCAGTCCAATAGAGTCTCAGCAATAGCTTGTGCCTCCATGGGTGTCATCTCACCCAAACCTGCCTGCACATGGCGTTTAATCAGCTGTGCTGACTACGGGGGCACCATCTGTGGAATCCTCCGGCACCGCATGGACAGGAGAGGGAAGGACAGGTGGAGTGGGTGCAGGTGTAGTGGATTCATCCACACTGGTTGGGGCATCGCCGAAAGTAGATTGAAAAACCTGGCTGCACACCTCAGCCAGGGCGGAAAAACTACCACCTGAACCCGGGGACACATTGGGGGTGGAGGTACAGGGCTGTGAGTCAGTCCTACTGGGTGTGTGGATGCGTGTGTGAGGTGTCTCCCCTCTCCCTGTGGGTGTGCCTACTTGCCCTTGAGACTGTGTGCGTGGAGCTTTGAGCTTCTTATGCTGTGTGTGTGCGCTGGGTGTGTCTGACCTGTGGCGTGTGCGTGTATGCTGTGTAGGTATGTGAGAGGCAGAGGTGGATGGCTCCGAAGGATGGGGGGGGACAGATGCTGCTGGGTGTACATAGCTGCCGTCAGTGTTGATTCAATGGCAGCCACACTCCGACGCAGATCAGACATGGCTGATGACATGCCCTCCATGAACTACACCACCTGTGTAATCAGTTGTGTATGTCCATGGAGGACAGACAGCATGGATGCCTGACCTACTGCAATCTGCCGGAGTAGGTCCACTGTCTCAGCACTGAGGGCAGCAGAGAACACAGGGGCAGGGGCTGCGGTGCCGGGAACAAAGGAGACACGGGGGCTAGCACGGACCCTAGGCACACCAAGGAGTGGGAGGTTGGAGATGGGACTGGAGGAGGGGAGGGCAGCCAAAGATGTATGAGTGACCATTGCTGCATATTCCCCCCCCTCCTGAGAGTCTGTCTCGGATTCGTCGGCATGGTACGATGTGTCAGTCACATGTCGTGCGGCCTGTAGACTCTCCTCCCACTCTGTGCCACTGCCTCCCTCTGACACCTCCCAGCAGGTGGCACTGTCGGTGTGTCCCTCCGCCTGGTCCGCGCCTCTGTCTCCTCCAGATTCAGATGATGATGCTGTGAGCAAGGAGAAGAATGAAAACATATCAGTCACCTGTACACATCAGACATATCAGCTGCAAATCATATGGCCTCTTTCGTCAACATGGCATGCATCATGAGTCACATGACACATTACTCTTCATAATGACAATTCTACTTGTGGAGAAATGTCAGAGACACAAAGCTCAATGTAAGGTAGGAGACAAGGTATAGGCAAGGAAAATACTTGTATGAGAGACACAATCATGATCCACTGCCTGACAACAGGATAGCTGATGATGCATAACAGTTCATTAGCCAACCCTGCCACCCAAATGAAGACCTGGTCATGTTTGATTCGCTTTGACTCTGTGCCACATTAGAAAAGTCCTGGGCAAACTGCCATGTGATGCCATCCTGGGACCTGAAACAAGTCTTCCATCACCTCACACTGCCATCACCGCTTTGTACATCCAAAGTCACATTGTGTGGCAAACCATCAATACTATGTACAAAGAACATGCCACAGATGTTGAGAATATGCACACACGCACTGCCCAGTGTGAGTATGCACAAGTCCAAAATATAGCACATGTACATTGTGCACCTGCAGCTAACACAAGATAATTAGAAAGTGTACCATGGACAAAGGCCACTGAGGCTGACTTGTGCACAAAACACTTGTTGAGACTCAAGAACAGTGCCACAATATGAAGAAGGGCAGACATAGTGCACATGTGGTGCTACATTTAAGGTACGAACAGGTGTCACATACCCCCCTACAACATGAAGATGTGCTAAGGAAGATGCAACTTGAGACACTGCACCATAGGAGTACATGTCAAAAACAAGCATTAGCCAAAGCAAACCTCTACTGTGGAGTAGGGCAAGGCATGTAAAGAAGCAGCTGCTGACAGAGGGACAATCGAATTCCAATGCATGAACTGCCTGTCTGACTACACCACTCAAACTATGGGAGTGTGACCATGCCTTAGAGCTCTTCAGGTACCATTTCTCACACACATGACTACAAACAGACATGTACCTACCCCCTTCGTGCTGCTGTCCCTCCTGCAACTGCCTATGGAGGTCTGGGAACACCACTTCCAGGACCCGGAGCATGTTGGGGGTGAGTTGGCGGCTGCCGCCATGCCGGCGTGGAGCTTCCAGCTTCAGCTGGACTCGGGCGATGCGGCGGCTCCAGCACCGGATGTCCTGCCACCTCTTCTTTATGTTTCGAAGCCTCCTGCGAGGCCCCCCCTCTCTCCGGACAGCCCTGGCGATGTCCACCCAGATTTCACCCTTCTCATAGGCAGATACCTGTCACAAATGTAAAGTTACAGAACATCAGTATACCTGGTGCATGTTCCCAAGACACCCATATGTCCACAAAATACATGATGACAATAGGGCAACGTATGGCACACACATTAGCATCATTGTCCAGGAGTATGTGGCCTGTGTGCTAACACAACTGCTTAGCATGACATAGTAAATCTACAGATTACATGAGGGCTGTAAAACACTCTTTGAGCATGACACTCACTGAACAAGATATGCTATATCTGGGTGCAATGCAGCACGTGACATGCTGTCACACACCACACTACAACAAATAACTCTCTTCTAACAACACTGTGCACCCTGGCACTCACTCACAACAACATTGCATCTATCCACTATTACTACACAGTGGCTATGATGTCACACACACAACAGGTGCACACTCCAAGGTATTGCACACATCACTCACCTGATCCTCTGGTCTCCCATACAGCTTGCTGAAGTTTGGCAGGAGGGCATCCAGAAGGGCCTTGTTCTCACCATCAGTGAATGCATGCAGGTGCCCTCTCCATGTTCAGCTAATCAGGGCCAGAGGATTCAGAGACAGCAGCTGTGGTTAGCACACCAATGTTGTGCAGGCAAGTACCCTCCCACAGCCACATGCTGCCTTATATCTGTGCTGCAGAGGGTCTGTGAGTCCAAGGAGTAGTGTGTGATAGGCCACCATAATTTGCATCCTATGTTCCATCCAATCACATCACACCTAAGCCCATGACACACATATGCATGGCTTGAAAATAGAGCCAGAGCTGAACAACAACTTTCGCAACATTGTATACTTTTTCCTAACTGATTCTTCCAGGACACCTGTAGGAGTGTAAAAAAACTCCGTATCCATGACAACCTGGTTGCATTTTGAACAGTACACTGTTCCCCTAGTTGTTCCCTATGCATATTTTAAAATCCACACACAAGTACGGTGACATTGCCATTGCCAATGCTACACATTGAATGGTGTAACGATGCGTACACAGGCACGTACCATTGGGGTACGCTCAGCTCACGTAGAGCCTAAAGGCGATAGGGAAACGATGCGTACACAGGCACGTACCATTGGGGTACGCTCAGCTCGCGTAGAGCCTAAAGGCGATAGGGAAACGATGCGTACACAGGCACGTACCATTGGGGTACGCTCAGCTCGCGTAGAGCCTAAAGGCGATAGGGAAACGATGCGTACACAGGCACGTACCATTGGGGTACGCTCAGCTCGCATAGAGCCTAAAGGCGATAGGGAAACGATGCGTACACAGGCACGTACCATTGGGGTACATTGTGTCAGACATGGTCAAGTGAACGATTGTGTAGGCTGCGTCCCTGTCCACCTTCATGTCACCATTGGCAGAGTCACACTAGGAAGTCACACAGCAGGGATGTAGTCTACACTCATGTCAACCATGTGGATGCATACATCAGCATGGCACACATACATCAGTATGTGCCAGGTTTGGCAGACATTGAAGAAGCACAGGGATTGTGACCCTGTGCCTCAGTTGATGTGTAAATAGCTTGCACAACATGTCATCATTCATGATGCACATGTGCATCACATGCATTCAACAATTTCAACACTATTAACGTCTGCAACATGTAGCGAGGCACATGAACACTCGAATGGGCCACAATTCAGTACAGGGAACTGGCACATGATGACAGGAACATGCCCACTGTCACAGAGGTGTCATAGCCGCACAGCATGACCCTGTGTGACCACGTCATGTGTGTGCCATGTGCTACATTGTGCATGCTGTTAGCATATGCCATGAACAGGTCAGTAAAGTATTACTCACCTCAGAATATCCCCACATGTCATCCTGGACATGGCAATTTCCGTAATACCGTACACTTGTGTGTTGGTGTGTGAGTCCTCTGGCTCTGCAAGTATCCTTGGCGTTGTGTCTGCCCTGATGACGTTATCTGAGTAGTCATATGTCACCTCTGCGTCCACACGTCAGGTCCTCTGTTTGTTTCTCAACACCAACGCAGGTCCGGTCTAAGTTAAAGCTTACACATTTTGTACCCTAAATCATTGTACTAACACTTCAGAACATTTACCTTTTATTGTCATACTCAAGACCGTGCCAATAGGGATGTCACTTACAAAGCCTGTGAGGAATGAAAAGGCCTCATGTTGGTGAGTGACCCTCACCGTCTGTGTCTCCACGGTTTTCACGTCAGGCACAACAACAAGAGCTGCTCCAATTGCGGGGAGCTGACATATGAATCCAGGTGTGATATGTCCCACAAGCCACTTAGACTCCAGCAGTTGGCACAGCAGCACAATAGCTCATGGTTGGGATGTAGGACCAGTGCATGTGTGTGGGTGTGGAGACATGTGAGCCCCTCATTAGTACATCATTCCCCAGGCCAAACTCGTCAGGTAAACAACAAAAGTCAGAGATGTGTAATTGCATTGACAAATAACCACGATGCAAGTGCAATGCTGCATGGGATTAGGGTGACGGCGACCACACGGCTCCATCAGAATAGCAGCCATCGTAGCCAGCACCACGACCTACGGTCCCAGCCCTGCATGTGACACAGGAGGAGTAAGTGCACTTCCTCATGTCCATGATGTCCCTCACCCCGCCCACTGACTCCGCATCAGCTTCTGGCCCACCGTACCCGTCAGGGGGCAGTTGCGCCTCTGTTGATATGCCCCTGACGCCATCATTCGCTGAGTGACGGACGCAGGCGGTGCATACGTCCCAGAACCGCTGTGACAGACATGATCGGAATGTTCATCCTGGTCCCCGCTGGTTCAACTCACAACCTCACTGCCAGATCTCCCCCAGGTGTCAGCCGTGGCGCCATTCTGGGGTGGTGCTGGCCCCGATAACACACACTGTACGGCTCCGCCGTGTTAACTGTGTGGCAGAACACCGCTCTTAATGCTGCATGGGAATGTAAACATCAATGAGCTGGCCACACCTCATTACAATTGGCGCAAATAAGTATTGGGAGGGTCAAGAAGACCCACTGGCACGTGAGTGTCAGTCCCAACACCACAGGACAGGTGGACTGGGGGATGCGAGTGTTGTGGACACCTAGCCAGACACAGGTGATGTCTCAACTCAAAAGATGTATTTGGATGATTGGGCAACGTTCAGTGTAGTGTTTATGTGGGCGGTTGTAACCATGGCCCTTCATCTCCCCGTTGCTGCGGTGAGGACCAACTTGTCACTGAGGTCCTTCAACTACACTAACGCTACGCTGAGCCTCTGCAGGCCTATCTTGATGAGAGTACTGTATGTATATTTGCAAGCATGTACAGCCACGCAGCATGTTTGTCTGTACATAGGCACGTTGTCAGACCCCCACTGCCCTACCCGGACTGACCATGTTCCCTGTCCTACCACCCCATCCCAGGAAGCATCTGCATGCAGCCCTCAAAACCACAGAACACATTCCCGTTACCTACGCTGTAGAGGGCATCCAAGAGGTACAGGCACTACGCAAAGATGTCATCATCCTCCCTGACTCTGGGAGTGATGTTTAGCTACTTGACATGCATCTTTGCCTGCTACCCACACTCTCTGTGGGATATGTTTGTGTAACAGCTGCCAGTGTATGCGTTGTAGGTATGGCCAAAATGTGGCCACGCCCTTGTCGGATGCCAATCAACAACACTGTTTTGTTCCGGTGTGGCCTGGATAGCCACCACTCACTGGTCAGATCGATGACACCCAGGGAGGCTAATTAGTCCTAAGCTATGTATGTATTGAAATGTGACACTTTGCTACTGCCTACTGTTCCTTACAGATATTGGTTTACAAAAGGTAAGTAACTAGTCCTTGAAAGTACTGTGCATCTGCTGTAGGAGCATCTATGTTGTGTCCTTGCTGTGATGGCAGGGTGACTAATGTACACACACCATGCCACGTGTGTTAATGACCCGTTCACATGTGTGATGGCATCACAGACCGTCAGTGACAAATGTAATTATCATGCTGTATGATGATGGTCATGTAATTGTCACTGAAAGTACACACCGCGACATGACTAAGGCTGAACAGTGCAAATGATTGCACATGTGGTGTGTGTGTGTATTGCAGTCTGCCCTCTGGGTGTGCAGACAACCTCCTACTGACATTGACATGACGTGTCTCACTGACATGATACATTGTCATGGTCACTTAGACCTTTACATCTGAAGGCTTGTATGCATGTCACATCCATTCCACACACTACAGGTATTTTCCTTCGCCACGGAGGAGTGTGTGGGAGCTGGCAACTGTGTGTATCCCACACCACACTCCAAATTGTCTACATTATTTGAAGAAGTGTTGCTTGTGCCATGTACGTTGTTATAGTCTTAGTCAGACAGTTGTAGACATTTCCTTAAAATTGTGTCTTGCAGGGCACCCCCTCTGGAAAGGCCGTTGCCTGACTTGGAAGCCATGAGGGAGTGCAACTGCATCCGTCGATATCGCTTCGGCCGACAGTTGATCAAGGACCTGACGGGCAGGCTTGAGGCTCACCTACAACCACGCCACAGGTATCCAAGTGCACTGACACCCAAGGTAAAGGTGATGGCAGCCCTCCATTTCTTTGCCACAGGTACCTTCCAATTTACCATAGCTGATGTGGGAGGGATGTCTCAGACCATGTTTAGCCGGGTATTGGGTGATGTTTTGGGAGCAATGTTGCTCCACCTTGATGAATTCATTACATTCCCTACTCCAGAAGAGTTGACAGATGTGAAGGGGGAATTCTATGGCCTGGGCCGTATGCCACATGTAATTGGTGCAATTGATGGTACACATGTTACTCTTGTCCCACCACAGGCTCAGGAGCAAGCGTATCGCAACAGGAAACACTACCACTCGATAAATGCCCTGGTGGTGTGTCTTGCCAACATGATTATCTCACATGTTTGTGCACGTTATCCAGGATCGTGCCACGATGCTTTCATCATGAGGCGTAGCAGGGTACCACAGATGATGCTGCAGCTGCACAACCACCGGGCATGTCTAGTTGGTGAGTATACACTGTGAGCTCTGTATGTCAGTATGTCACAACTTCATGATCTGCATCATATGATTCACTCTTGTACATGATGTCAAATTGCAGGAGACGCTGGATATCCAAACATGCCGTGGCTAATGACTCCGCTACGCAACCCCAGGACAGCTGCAGACCAGCGTTACAATGATGCACATGTGAAGACCAGGCAGGTGATCGAACGGACCTTTGGACTCCTGAAGAGCCGCTTCAGGTGCCTGGACAAGACAGGCGGAGCCCTCCAATACAGCCCACGCAAGGTGTGTGACATCTTCACCGTGTGCTGCATGCTACACAACATGGCAGTGGAGAAGGCTGTGCCACTCTACCTGGATCCTGATGAGCTGGAACATCCGCCCGTTGAGGATGAAGGCCTTGGCCAGGATGCCAGTGATGAGGAGGGTGAAGATGATATCCGCGGTCACCTCATCCGCAACTTCTTTTCATGATGGTGAGTCCTTTCATCTTTTCAGTAAAAGATGGACTATAGAGTAGCATGGGTAGCATGCTATGTATGCAACAGACTGTAAGCAAGATCAATTGGATGTGTGTTGTGCTGTGTCACATGTTCAGTTGGAATGCTACACACATACATGCTATGAGTGCACTCGGAATGTACAGGTGTCATACTACATCTGACTATTCAACAGACATTGACAAAATGACATTATACCGACCGTGACCCCTTGTGTGCCACTCTCATCCACAGCTCGCCCTGCCTGTTGTCCGTTGGGGTACATCGTGGTCATCCTGCTACTGCTCATTATGATTGCAACGTCAGCCACATCAACGGAGCATGCTTGAACATGTGGAGAAGTCAATTTGGGTAAGGACTCATATGAGGCTGTTTAGCATTGGTATGTGTAGAAATGTGTGGTACATGTTCATGTGCATGTGGTGTCATCTTGCATACATGCTACTCCATTATGTACCTCATGACATGTATGGCCACTCCCATGACAGGATAGTCACCCCTTCTGTCATCTGTTGTACTTTGATACTCTGGTGAATGCATCAATGTGTGTAGACATTGCCACAGCAACATTGCACATACCATGGCATGACATTGTGTCAGAGGTCACAACCACGGACTCTGTGGGGGATTGCAGCCTCACTGTGTGCATTAGAATGTGACTGGATCCTCACCTCCAGCTTGTGGGCCAGTCCAGTGTGATTACCATGAAACCATGTGGTGTTGGTGTTGCCCAGTGTATGTTCCACATCTTAAGACAACTGTCCTGTGAATCAGTTAACATGGATGCATTGCCCCTTGCAGCAGTATATCATGTCACTGTCATGTCGTTACCTCAGTGCAGGTTGAGAATACTGCTACGCCAGCCTTCACAGTGAGTAGCCGTGATGTTTAGATGCACATGATGCCATGTATGTTTAGCATGACAAAGTAAAAAGTGTGAAAGATGCATATGTGAATTTCTGTGTAGCACCAGTGGAGTGCGGTCATTCACATGAATCTCTGGTCGCCGGCACCATGACTGTGCTATGGTAGGGTCTGATTATGTAGCTTGGATGGACATCACTTGCACTTAATATTTTTTGTACATGCATATCATGTTTAGCATTGTGATGCATACTTGACACACGAAAAGACTGGCTACAGAGTGCCTTCATTGCATGTCGATCATTAGCTTCCTCATCATATGTGATACTAACAGCTGTAGTGGATTTGCTCAAGTTAGCCTACAGGGCCCTTATGGCTAACCAATATCACATACAGACTTTAGAGTTAGCGGTAGTTGGATTTCCATATGTTTCCATTTGTTACTGAGGTCTACCTCATCTGTGCCTGGGAATGTGTTTATACTACATAGATCTTTTTGCATGGGTGCTCACTTGTGAGCGTTACACATGACTCTAATGGATGACAGACTGTCCCAGTTTTTATGTGTCTGTGTCACAGCATCAAATCTGATGTGATGGCATGATTAATCATCATTATTTGTCACCAGACAGTACACTTCACAGGTGTGACTGGTACAGTGTAGCTAATGAGGTTTTTGAAGTGTCTGTGACATGAGAATGTTGTCCTAATGCTTAATTGCCTCTGTTTCAGGTCTCCCTCCCAGCAGTTCCCATCCTCTCCTTCCCTCGCCTGATCACCCTTTTGTGTCTGTTGTTTGTACTCAGACCAATGGGCTATTTGGAGGTGGAACCCTTAGAGCATCACACCAGTCTGATGAAGAAGGGTACGGCCAGTCGTTGACAGCCTTGTAGGTATTCGTAAAGCGGCATTACAGGTGACATCATGATTAGTGTAAATTGGACTTATTGACAATGCACATGTATGATTGTGAAAGCTCCATGGGCTCACAATGTAGATTATCATGTTGTGCATGACGTCTGACTCCTACAGAATATAGTGCCTGCTTGTGGCTCTACACACATGTCCGTCTAATGTGCACATATACTATTTTGAACTTAGTTACCTCATGCTTGTTAGGTGTGTAACTGTATATTGACCACACGCATGGGGTGGGTGAAGGCTAGAATACTATGTTGTGTGTGAGGTGCATGTCTTTGTCAGTGCAGTTTTCCTTTGAACATACTAGCTCTTGTATACACCTGCAGACGCTGTGTGTCTTGTGCCCCACTTGACCGTAAGGGCCCTGATCCACTGACTGTGATGTGTGGTGTTTACTGTGCCATTTAGTTGTCAGTGATCCTGAGTGAGGCAGACACTCCTGCCTTCACATCCACATGTCACTTTGTGCATTGCGGCTGCCCTTGTGTTATGTGTTTGCTTCGCAATTAGTCACACCCCTCCTGCCGTCATGTATTCACTCATTGCTGCAGCTGCATACACAGCCAACATGCAGCGCACACTATCCAGGAACACAGACACCTACAGGATGACCCTCCTTCCATCCATTAATAGAGCATGCTCCGGCCACCCTACACACAGACAACACCAGACATTCACCCTCGTGCTATGAAAATGCTGTGTACTCAGCCATAGCTGCTGCTATGCGTGTGTGTGCAACACATACTGTCACAACTATGCAGATTCACATGACATTGGGTCTACGTACCACCAGGTCATGTGGCGTGTCCAACACACACACACCTTACATAGGCACAATATTGTACAGTGTTAGCTTGTCAACACCACTAGATCCGAAAACTGTTAGCTTACAGTCACGTGCCAGAACACAACATGCTCACACCACTTCAACATTCCTGTCACAGTCAGTCAAGTTGGCACATGGGACACACACCATGACCCTGTCTCTTGGGTGTGGTGTGATTTGGCCGTTCCGGGGTTGGTATTTGTCTGATGTGTGTCGTTTTTCTGTATGCGTTGCTCCCATTACAGTAGTATAGTACTTGTAGCTCCATAGGGGTAGGTCACCTAATCAGGTGTGCTTGTGTAGAGTGCTCCAGCCCATTGCCCACAGTCTGTCCTGCCACCGTAATCCTGTGCGGCATTAATCACATACACAGTAATGCATCATGCTGATGGTAGCTCACATACCTGAGGACACAGTTGTAGGTACTCCCTACATGGACTACTACTTTTGTGACACTGACATGTACTCCTCAAAGTGACTCTCCTGGGCCTGCCTGTGCTAGCTGTATTGGGATTCAATCCCCCCTCCAGCATTGACTGTCCCACACAGGTGTGTCTTACCATCCATGTATGTAGTTTGTGGAAATTTCTGACCAATGTGTGTCCTCACTCAGATTCTGATCCAAGTGTGTGGATGACTGCTGTTTGTTGTATACCTTGCATTTATGACATTTGCTGACACATATACATGTATGCTGTTTCAAAGATTACTCACCAAATGCGTATGATGTTTAAATTATTTACTGGCCTTGTGACACAGGGAGGTGGCTGCATGTTGGCAGCCATCTGACGTAGCACATGGACAATGTCCCTATGCACCATCAAGAGCTGAGCCTGGTGTGCCTCCACCCGTCCATAATGCAGGTCTTGCCTGGCTATTTGCTCTGCCTGCTGTTCTTTGAGCTGGTTGAGGGTCTCCGCAAGCTGGCTTACCTCACTGGTGTCCCGCCGGTATGCCTCAAGGATGTTACCGAGTTCAGCCATACCGGTCCCTGCAGCTGACTGCCCAGATTCTCGCCTCCGCCTTGCGCCACTCCCACCACCCTGACCCACATGAGCACGGCCTGCGCTTGTGGGCACATCCGATCGACGGGCCCCCCGAGTGCTGGTAGGGTGGAGGTTGTCACCAACCTCAGGGGCGCCCGACAAAGGGTGTCCCTCATTTTCAGACTGGCTTGATTGTGAATCATGAGCAGGGCTCTGACCTGTCTGCTGGGATGTGGTGGGAATAGGTCCGGTGGTTGGCAGAGATGTAGCTGGTATAGTTGCTGCAGGGGTTTGGGATCCAGAGGAGCCAGGTTGGTTGGGGTCATCCACAGTGCGTTGAGGGACGGCGCTGGAGGTGGGGTCTGGGTCCTGCTGAGCCTGGGACTGGGATCCTTGGCCCCCCTGGCTGGGGGGGAGATCCGCACGTTGCCCTGTGTGTGGGAGAGAGAGAGACACTGTTAGGGCTATATCAAGTGACATGTGGTTTGGTTATCCATTATCAGCATCACTGTTCCACAAGCTATACATAGTTGACATTGTACAGTTGTGTATTTAGTGGTAGAAAAAACAATAGTACGATGGGGTATATACATTCTTCCAATCTCTTGACAATGACTGACACAGCCATTGCTGTGTCTTGTGTTGCCGGCACCACACGTGTAAAGCATTTGTACGTTTCACGCAACATCCTGGATGTGGTGAAAATTCTTATGTGTGCGTCAAGCATGCACAGAGTTTAGATGCAGCATGTTGATGTAAGAGACAGAGCATCATTATTTAGCATGTCAGCGACTACTTTGGATGTCTTTTGCTGTTCTATGCTGGCCAAACAATGCCAACACCGCTGGACCTGTACACCCACTTGGAGATCATGGCTTTAGAACTTGGCACTTCTCTGAGACGCATCACCTTGTCAATACCCATGTCCATGTTGGTACTTATGTACATCCACAAAGGTAATGAGATGGGGCACTAGCTTTTTTAGAGGGGCACAATGGACTGGAGCTTCTGTTATGTGCATGTAAGAGTTGTATGCATATTCATATGAGTACGTGTTTTGTTGTGGTACATGGCAATTGGGACAGTGTTGCAATACAACGCCTGTCCCCCGGGGATGAGTTTCTGTAAGGGGTGTGTACAACAGGCCATGCTATTACTTTGTTTGCGAATTGCAAGCGTCCATTGTTCATGTTTTGGCTGTCCCCTCATGTGGCATGCTGCCATTATGTTGGATTTGTGTTGGTGCACAGGATGTGTGACCTTGTCCTGATGTTTGTGTTGGCAATGAGCACAGGAGGGACTTGTGCTGCCTACACCTGTGCCCATTGTGTACTATAGAGTTTTCTGAGATGTGTGTCCTGACACAGTACAGTGTTGACAGCAAATGGTGGGTGTCTTACAGGCACATGGCAGATGCTTGCTGGTACTTGTGAGACATCCCTTAACATTCAGCTCTATGGAGTTTGTGAGGCCTGTGCAGTGCTTGTGTGCAACTGTGTGTGTGCCCCAGGGATGTGCGTTGAGGTGACCGAGGGACAAACACTGACTGATGGAGACAGAGGGAGAGGGCGACAGAGGGAGACAGAGGGAGACAGAGGGAGAGGGAGACAGAGGGAGACAGAGGGAGAGGGAGACAGAGGGAGAGGGAGAGGGAGGGAGAGGGAGGGAGAGGGAGACAGAGGGAGAGGGCGACAGAGGGAGACAGAGGGAGAGGGCGACAGAGACAGAGGGCGAGACAGGGATGGAGACAGGTAGATTGTGCTTGCTCTCTTGCTACACTGCCTTACTTTGTCACAAAATGATGCATCTCTGAAAGGTGTGTCAGCAAAATGTTAATATTTAGCAGCTGTGGTCTAGTATCTTGTGTGATCTTTACCTATCCCTGTGCATTGGGCATTATGCTTGTGTGTGTCCCTGGGACATATGGCATGAGAGCAGCCTCTTACCCTACACATTGCACCCTATGTGCCTCCCCCTTGCAACTACCACCATTTGGTTGTGTACTGCTTGGAGTCATGGCCACCCACCCCATGCTGCTGGGCACTGTTGTTAGTCTACCCATGTAAGTTGTGTTTTTTGTACACTCACCAGACTCAATGGCTCCTTCTATTCCATGTACTCCCACCGCTGGCAGTAGGACCATGACCTTCTCCTCCCAGGGCTGGTATACAGGAGGTCTGCGGGGACCACCACCTCCAGTGTGGTGTGCATTGGCGTAATCCTGTGCCATCTTCTTCTTCACCATCCTCCGCAGATCGTACCACCTGGCCTGGCATTCTTCCCTGGTGCGCCTGATGGGTGCAACAGCATTGACCCGGTCTACAATCCTCTCCCACAGGCGTGTTCTTTCTGCCATGCTGGTCTGTCTGACCAATGCGCCAAACAGATGCGGGTGAACTCTGATGACTTCATCAGTAAGTATCTCCATCTCGGTGAATTTTGGATTCTTGGGTGTGTTCATGGTGTGGTGTGTATGTGATTGAGGGTGTGATGGTGTGTATGGATGAGGGTGTGTGTTTGTGATAGTGAAGGAGGTGGTATTGGTGTAGATGTGATAGGGTGTATGTGTGAAGGTATGTGGCTGCAATTGTTGGTGTGCTCTCTGTTTCCTCACAAGCATGGGTATGTTGCAAAGGATGATGGGTTGTATGTGTGGTCCCTTTTATTGGTCAAATGGTGGGTGTGGCTTAATTTGAATTGTTGGTGTGGGTGTTATATGGGGTGGGTGTTGGTTTTGTCCTCTGTTTGGCTGCTTGGCTGTGACCAGGACATTGATTGTCAAAGGTGTGTACACAGGAGACATGTTCAGTGTGGTAGTGCGACTTGTTACCAAGGTCCTTGTGGTCGTTTTGGTGTTGGCGTTATGTGTGCTTGCGGTACTTGTGCGTGCGAGTGAGCGGTACGGGCCGTTGGCGGGTGGGGGTGTTCGCGTAGGCTTGGCCGAGGGGTGTGCGTGTCGTACTTGTGCGTGCGAGTGAGCGGTACGGGCCGTTGGCGGGTGGGGGTGTTCGCGTAGGCTTGTTGGGGGGGGTGCGTGTCGTACTTGTGCGTGCGAGTGAGTAGTACGGGCCGTTGGTGGGTGGGGGTGTTCGCGTAGGCTTGGCCGAGGGGTGTGCGTGTCATACTTGTGCGTGCGAGGGAGCGGTACGGCCCTTGGCGGGTGGGGGTGTTCGCGTAGGCTTGTTGGGGGGTGTGCGTGTCGTACTTGTGCGTGCGAGTGAGCGGTACGGGCCGTTGGCGGGTGGGGGTATTCGCGTAGGCTTGTTGGGGGGGTGCGTGTCGTACTTGTGCGTGCGAGTGAGTAGTACGGGCTGTTGGCGGGTGGGGGTGTTCGCGTAGGCTTGTTGGGGGGGTGTGCGTGTCGTACTCGTGCGAGGGAGCGGTACGGGCCGTTGGCGGGTGGGGGTGTTCGCGTAGGCTTGTTGGGGGGGTGTGCGTGTCGTACTTGTGCGTGCGAGTGAGCGGTACGGGCCGTTGGCGGGTGGGGGTGTTCGCGTAGGCTTGGCCGAGGGGTGTGCGTATCGTACTTGTGCGTGCGAGTGAGCGGTACGGGCCGTTGGCGGGTGGGGGTGTTCGCGTAGGCTTGTTGGGGGGGTGCGTGTCGTACTTGTGCGTGCGAGTGAGCGGTACGGGCCGTTGGCGGGTGGGGGTGTTTGCGTAGGCTTGTTGGGGGGGGGGGGTGCATGTCGTACTTGTGCGTGCGAGTGAGTAGTACGGGCCGTTGGCGGGTGGGGGTGTTCGCGTAGGCTTGGCCGAGGGGTGTGCGTGTCGTACTTGTGCGTGCGAGGGAGCGGTACGGCCCTTGGCGGGTGGGGGTGTTCGCGTAGGCTTGTTGGGGGGGGTGCGTGTCATACTTGTGCGTGCGAGTGAGTAGTACGGGCCGTTGGCGGGTGGGGGTGTTCGCGTAGGCTTGGCCGAGGGGTGTGCGTGTCGTACTTGTGCGTGCGAGGGAGCGGTACGGCCCTTGGCGGGTGGGGGTGTTCGCGTAGGCTTGTTGGGGGGGTGTGCGTGTCGTACTTGTGCGTGCGAGTGAGCGGTACAGGCCGTTGGCGGGTGGGGGTGTTCGCGTAGGCTTGGCCGAGGGGTGTGCATGTAGTATGTATTGGTGGAGCTTGCAGTGAGGCGAATGTCCCATACGACTCAATGTTGAAGCGTGAATACTTTGGCCCGTACGTATCTCGCTCAGGCATGTCGTTCCGAATCGGAATAGTGAGTTTGTACGGACTGATTACGAATCGTACGGTGGTCTGCCCGAGGCTTATTCGTACGGGTGTACGAATGTCACTCGTACGGATCGTAGCAAATCGTACGGAAATCAACGGTAACGGATCGGAATTCGCTGGTCGGACGGTAGTTTCCCATTCGTACGGAATCGGATACGAATCGTACGCCGGATTTTTTTACCGGATCGGAATCGACCCCTGAGTGTCTGTGTGAAATAAGGAATAATATTTTCACATTTCTCAATAATGTCACCTGTGTCTGCTGACAGTTTGCCTCTCTTAGCTTAAAGGGTACTCTGTGCCTGTGTCTCTTGTCACTTTGTATCTGCCCCATCTCTCTCTTTCTGTGTGTCATTTCTCTCTTTGCGTGTGTCTCATGTCACTCTGGTAAATGTTTTCTGGTAAAATGTCTGGCTTTAAAATGTTGGTCAAGGATCACACTGAGTGTCTGTGTGAAATAAGGAATTATATTTTCACTTTTTCCAATAATGTCACCTGTGTCTGCTGACAGTTTGCCTCTCTTAGGTTGAAGGGTACTCTGTGCCTGTGTCTCATGTCACTTTGTGCCTGCCCCATCTCTCTCTTTGTGTGTGTCATTTCTCTATTTGTGTGTGTCATTTCTCTCTTTGTGTGTGAGGCAGGCACAGAGTACCCTTTAAGCTAAAATATGCAAACTGTGAGAAGACACAGGTGACATTATTGAAAAATGTAAAAATATAATTCCATAGTTCACAAAGACACTCAGTGTGATCCTTGTCAAAAATGTTAAAGCCATAATTTTTACCATAAAACATTTACCAGAGTGATATGAGACACAGGCAAACAGACAAATGACACACACAAAAAGAGAGATGGGGCAGGCACAGAGTGAGATGACACACAGGCACAGAGTGAGGTGAGACACAGGCACAGAATACCCTTTAAGCTTAGAGATTGAAACTGTGAGCAGACACAGGTGACATTATTAAAAATGTGAAAATATAATTCCTTATTTCATACAGACACTCAGTGTGATCCTTTTCAAAAATGTTAAAGCCATACTTTTTACTATAAAACATTTACCAGAGTGAGATAATAAGTCAATCGGCTTTATTTTGATAATAAAAGATATCATAAAAGCATTACATAAAACAACAGTAAAACCATATTAGTTAAAATCCAGTAGCTAATCAGATAAAAAAGGAACTCTTTCCAATAAATTAAATAAGAAGGTCCAATACATGACCACAATTAAACAATGAGTTTTAGCCTTTTGCATCTGATTGACCATGCCCAGCCGAGGTATTTGGCCATACCACAAACATACAGTGGCCGGGTATCCGACCTCAAGATTCGCAAAGCGACTGTATGTTATCTGGTACCCAGCTCCCTGCATAATGGTTTTAGCCACAAAGACCCTAGAGATTTGTAGGCCAGGCATTCAAATAAAAAATGGGCGAAAGGCTCCACTCTAGAGGTGCAGAATATGCAAGGGGGAGAAGTTTGTGCAGGAATGTTCCAACGGGCAGACAGTTCTCCCAGTGGGAGCAAACCCACTCTGAACTTGAAGTACAGCGCTCGGTCAAAGGATTTAGAAATCAAGTCCATGTAGGGTTCGCAGAGGGGGACATCCTTGATCCTAAGGAACTCAATGGTTGTCCTGCTAAGTTTGGGGTTTGAATTTAGTTTGTTAGCTACCCACTGCCAATACATGGATTTAAGAATATATTTGGGGGGAGGACTCCTAGATACCCAAGCTTCTCCAAGACCCAGATTATCAAACAGTGTTTTAACACTGGTAAGTCACCCAAATTTTGACAGGCCGGGCGTTGGCACTATTTCCATTAGCCCCTCCACATAACTAGCAAGTTCGGGAGTTTTCCATAGACGTGCCCACAATAAAAGCGGGCGCAGTTGGGCCTGGTCTCCGATCGAACAACAGCCCATATCCAACAGCAAGGGAAGCATCGAGATACTGTGGGGAAGGGACATTAAATCCTTTAGAAATGTATTTTCGGATTTTAGTAGATGGTCAATAGTGCCTAATCCCCAAAGTTCAGCCCCATAAAGCGCTGCACTAACTCCCCTTGCTCTATAAATATCTAAGACTGGGGCAATAAGCCTAAATGAGGATGAGCGGCGCTCTTTGATCAAAGCCCCTACAACCCTTTTGTGACCCAGCAACATTTTTTGGAGGTGGGGGGCCCACTGCATAGAATCGGATAAGCGGATACCCAGATAATCAAATTCCTTGACCCTTTCCAGGGGCACAAGGTTTAAAGAAGGAGGGCGACCAAGCTTCCTGGGGGGATTCATTACTAAATACTTGGTTTTATCAGTATTGATTTTGAGGCCCCTGCTATTACAAAAGGATTAAAAATTGTCCAAGTGGCTCTGTTGACCCATCGGGGACTTTGAGATGAGCAGGGTGTCATCAGCGAATAGGAGCATAGGTATGTTCTTTCCCGCCAAAGAGGGAGCATCAGATGGCTGATTTAAAAGATGCTCCACCACCCATTCACGTATATTGAGAACAGGGTGGGGGCAAGGCCGCACCCCTGGTGGACGCCCCTATCCACTGGAATTTTGTCTGTTTTCTGACCCTGGGTACCCCACCTCACCTGCGCATAATTCCCATCGTGCAACTTCACCAACAGGGGCAGAATGTATGCAGGAATCCCTAGATCAAGAAGTACCCCCCACAAGCGGTCCCGAGGCACCAGGTCAAAGGCAGTCTTTAAATCGATGAAAGCGAGATAAAGACTGCCTTTGCCAAGTACTACCACCTTCCAGTAAATGAGCATCAGTCTGAAAACCTGCTCGATGGTCCCAGTGCCAGACCTAAAGTCTGCTTGAAATTCTGAGAGAATTTTATTCTCGACCTCCCACTGGAGCACTCTCCCCAGAACAACCTTTCCGGCTACCTTCTGTGTGGAGTCTATAAGACTTTTAGGGCGATAATTCGCTGGGATGTCCCGACAGCCCTTTTTAAAATTCGGGACAACCTCAGCCCCCTTCCACGAGTCTGGAACCGCCGCACCATGCATGATAACATTGAGTAAAGTTGATATTAGCTTACCCCAATCTTTTGGATGCAAACGAAGTAGGTCCCCCGGAAGCCTATCAGGGCCTGCTGCTTTGTTTGGCACTAGGGATTTGATCATGTCTTCCACCTCCTTCGATGTGAAAAGTAACACATAGCTTGCCTCAGAGAGGCCCAAAGCAGGAGATGTAGTCGGCCCCAACCCCTCAGCAGGATGGGTGGAATAAAGAAGAGAAAAGTGATCAAACCACACTTGCCCCGTGATATTACATGTGATAAGGGTACAATCGGGCCTGTTCCTGGTCCTTCCCAAATTCCAGAAACCTCCAGCATCCCTCCTTGCACTGGCAACCTTTAGATTGCACCAAAACTGATCGTCCCAATCCCTCCTAGCTTCCCTAATGGTAAGCCTGTAATTCTTCCTGACGGCCCGAGTCAGCGCGAGATCTTTTAGTTTAACAGCCTTCACCAAGGCTGTTTTTGACATCCAACCCTTTTTGGAAAACCATCCCGGATTATATTTCGGTTTCTGAACCACCCTGGCGTGTAGGTTCCTACACGGTTTTATAAATAGGCTTCCCAGGGCTTCAGGTACAAAAAAGGCAGAGAACCTCAGACGGTGCCAAGATGGAGGCATCCAACTTAGATATTGCCCCTTCAATCAGGGCCCCTAAATTTTGCACCAGCCCACCATCAAGCACAACCGTGCACCATTTGAGGCGCCTTCCCCCATCTGATGGACGGACTTCTGACGTTATTCTAGGTTGTGGTAGGGGAACATCGTGTGTGGATGACCACATAGACTTTAGGCTTAAAGATAGCGGATTGCGATCACGGTCTACGGTTGACAGTACCTCCATATCTCTCATATAACTCCAGAGCTTTAAATCAAGTAAAATGTAGTCTATCCGTGAGGAATGGTCTACCCTGTTGAATGTGTGGGCACCTTAAGGGTCTGAGGATGTTCTGCCATTCACAGCCCTCAAGCCGAATTCTAGGGTCAGGATGTTAAGCTGAATGGACCGTTGGGACCATCTCTTGATAGGCGGAATGGTAAGGGCTGGAATGCCCCTTCTACCATCCTGGTCAGTAATGCCCAAAATGTCTTCATCCGCCAGGGGTCCAAAAGTACAATGGAAATCCCCTGCGACCAAGACATTTGCGTTCTTGCTACATTTACTAAGCTCCTCTCCCAGGATGGAGATAATTGGGGATTCAGAGCCGCCATTAGTACCTCTGGCGTAGATATTAAATATCTCAATTGTAAGCCCTCGATGTGGACCCCTCACTGACAATCTTAAGATATCAGGAGATTTAGAAGCCAGTCGTCTAGTGTGGCAGCCCAGGGAGATATTGATCCAAATTAAAAGACCTCCTGAAGGGCGACCTCTACGGGTGTGGGAGGAAATGGCTGGTGCAAAAAACGTAGTGTAGCCAACCTTGTGACAGGGTTCCACACTTCAAGTCTCCTGAAAGATACAAATCCCATAGGACTCGATCAGTAAGTTCCAATCGGGAACATCTAATTTCCTGGAGATGCCAGCTATATTCCAACTCAGGATCTTTAGATCATTACTCATATTTACCACCTCAGGCGGATATAGTGTAACCGCCAAGCTAGGCCCAGCTTCGATCTCCATAGAGATAATCAACTGCTCCCCGACTCACTAATATTCTCTTGAGCTGAGGGGCCTAAACAGGATTGGTTAAAAGCTCTACTATCAGGGTCCTCAGTTGCCTTTCTGTACCCAGACAAACCCCCATCCTTGATAGGGGGCTCAGCTAGCTTGACAAAAGAAGAATAGGGATTGTGTCACCAGCCATAGCCCAACCTATAAGCCGCTCTACCAACAGAGTGAGATAACTAGATGAGACACACGCAAACAGACAAATGATACACACAAAGAGAAAGAGATGGGGCAGGCACAGAGTGAGATGATACACAGGCACAGAGTGAGGTGAGACACAGGCACAGAGTACCCTTTAACCTTAGAGATGCAAACTGTGAGCAGACACAGGTGACATTATAGAAAAATGTGAAAATATAATTCCTTATTTCATACAGAGATTCAGTGTGATCCTTGTCAAAAATGTTAAAGCCATACTTTTTACCATAAAACATTTACGAGAGTGAGATGAGACACACGCAAACAGACAAATGACACACACAAAGGGAGAGAGATGGGGCAAGCACAGAGTGAGATGACACACAGGCACAGAGTGAGGTGAGACACAGGCACAGAGTGAGATGAGGCACAGGCACAGAGTGAGATGAGGCACAGGCACAGAGTGAGATGAGGCACAGGCACAGAGTGAGATGAGGCACAGGCACAGAGTGAGATGAGACACAGGCACAGAGTGACATGAGACACAGGCACAGAGTGAGATGGTGCAGGCAGAGAGTGAGATTAATAATGAAACTGTACTGCACTGTTGCTGTGACACAGTTGCTTTGGTATAAACTTACTTATCTTGTAAACTAGTGTGTATATCGTTTACCTATTGTAATTGCTATGTAGTATGTTTGTAGTGGTCTATAATATGTTATTTTTTCTTTACCACAGATTGTAATCATCTATAGAAAGATAAAAGAATATGCAGACGAATGCAAGACGACAAAAAATATATAAACATGATTTATGGTCCAAGAAAACACAAATAGAAGATTCATCCAAAACACAATCTTCAGTGAAAAAAAAGAATGCTCCTGGTAAGACAACAAAGGACTTTTTAAGGAAATTAATTAAATGTAAAAAAAAAGATGTTCTTTCAAAGAAAAAAAGATATCTCTAAATACAAAGAAAAAACTGTGCCCCTCAAAAAATGTTAGACCTGTAGAAGGAGATGATATTCTCTATAGCAATAGACGGAGAAATCAATTTATTGACATTCGTAGACGAATGTTTTATAACAGAATTGTTTTAAATTTATTAAAAAATGTAAAGATGTATCAAAAGAAGAGTGCTTTTTACAAGAAAAAAAAGCATAGTGAAGATTGTGGATCAGACATTTAAAGTGAAAAATAAAGTATATTGTTTAGTAATCAATAGAATTCGTACACTAGATAAGGTAATTAATGTTTTCAAATCAAAATGTAAGTGGAAAAGAGTAATTAATCGGACTAATTTTTGTGATGTTTTTTCTGGATAATGGAAGCATAGTTTAAGTTGTGAGCCATTTTTTAATGAAGAAAGTTACTTTCAGGATAATGATTTGGTGCATGCAGTTGACAGCAGTGGTCGAGCATATGAGGTGAAGGACGGTTGTCCGGTTGAAAAAGAAAAAATTGTGCCTAGAAATGCAGAAGAGGTGTTAGCTGATGAAGTTTTAGAGAGATGTCCGAAGGCTCCAGTGTATACTTGGAATTGTAGTAGTATTTGTAGTGTGCGACAGGATTCAATTAATTTGTTTCTCAATTTCTTACGGACATATACTAAGAAAAGTCTAAAACAAAAGATGAAGATTTTGCAAGAGTTAGATCCTTGTAGAGTGAGAGAAAAAACAGGTTTGCATGGGCATTCACTGGCTTGTCTTTCAAGAAAAGTATGTCAGAGTGATTTTCACCATTTTAGGATGTTAGCAGTGCATCATAATAAAGTGAGGAAATTAGTGAGAAGGTTGTATTATGCAAAAAGTCCAGCACTTAAGCTAAAACAGTTAAACAGTGCTCTTTTGCATGGAACTGAATTAGATGTGAAGAACATTTGTGAAGAAATTGAGTTTTGTTACTTCGGTGAAAAAGAGGACAGTGCAGAAACTTATATAGTAATAGAAGGTAATGTGGAAGAGAATGTACAGATTTCAAGTACAGAAAAATTTGAACATGAAATTACAAAGTTTAAGGTCAATTCAAGTGAAAGGCCTAATTTTTCTTGTGTGTGTTGTAGACGAACTCATTATAAGAATCAGACTAGATTAGTTGATTTATATGTAAAAAGTGAAATGGAAAATAATTATGAGTGGAAGGGTTTTGCAACTTATTTGTTGGTAGAAAATTGTTTTGATTTGGGTTCTGATCAACCTATTTGTAAATATTGTTATAATAAATTAAATGAAAACAGAATGTCTGCTAGAGCTGTTCATAATAATCTGGAGTTGGTAGACATTCCTTCTGAATTGATGGATTTAAATACCTATGATTCAATGTGTGCATCCTTTTCAGGCTATTGTTCCCATGGAGCCTAAGACAGGGAAATTGCCTCCTTCAGATTTACAGAGAGGATTAAAGGAAAGAGTTGTTTATTTGCTTCTAGATTTTAAGAAAAATATTGATACAGTTGGTGTAGAAAAAGTAGAACAGGAACCTCTGGTTATTCTAGTTAATGGTGTTTTAACAAAGAGTAAAAAAATCTGGCAAGAATTAGTGGATGTTAGGAAAGTCAAAAAGGCAACATTGTATTTGGTAAAAAATAATCACTACTACAAAAATGTATATGTTGGAGAAGAGGAAACAATTGTAGAAGAGGACAGTGATTTCTCAGCTGGGCAAATTGAAAAAGTTGATTTCTCTAGAAGTGAAGAAATGTATGAACATTATAGCATTCCAAAGAAGTAATGGGGACTGCTATTGACTTGTTTCAAATGAAAGAAGCAAAAGGAAGTCCCATTAGTGTATGGGAAGAAAGTTTGGAAGCTCGTTGTTTTCCAGTTATTTCCAACAGGTCAAGGTGGACGATATGACGACCGACCTGTTGAAATTCCTGCATCTGAATACCGGACTTTAAGATTATATGCAGAAGATCCAAGGTTTCGTCAATGCATTCCATATTTGTTTCATCTACTGTTTGAGAGTGACTTGTCTGGAATTTCTTATGCAGTGAACCATATACTGAAAAGTGGAGTACATCTGCAAAATGTTTCGGCAAAGGACTTTATGGATAAAGTCCAACAGAAAGACAGTGTTTTGGAATCTCAGCTAATTAATCTCATGGCATGTCAGCGTGGTACTAACGACTATTGGTACCGTCGTCATGGGGAATTGAAATGTATGCTAAGAAACTTAGGAACTCCTACATGGTTCACTCTTAGCTGTGCTGAGTATGCTTGGGAAGAAGTACTTCAATTTCTATGAGAGGCAAATAAAAACATTGAAAATATTGAATACAAGACACCTGGAGAACTGTGCTCTTTGGATCCAGTTAATGTATGCAGGTATTTCAATCATAGGTTTAAAGCTATGATGTCTTTTATCACAAACAAAAAAAATCCTCCGCTTGGAGAGGTTTTGGATTTCTTTTGGAGAAACGAGTATCAAGCAAGGGGTGCTCCTCACATACATATGCTGCTATGGATCAAAGATGCACCCAAATTTGGAACAGATTTGGATGAGAAAGTGATGAGTTTCATTGAACAGTATTCTACATGTGCTGTTCCGAAAAGTACAGAAGAAAACAATTTAAGACATCAAGTTTTATTCTTTCAAACCCATCGTTGTGGAAAATACTGTCGTCGAAAATACAAATCCAAGGACAAGTTCTACACAAAATGTCGTTTTGCATTTCCACGTCCAGTAACATCGAAAGGAAGAGTGAACAATTTTATGTCTTCTCTGCGACATACTGTGACAAGAAAATCACCGAAAAATACATACAACCTAAGAAGAAATGAAGAGTCGAAATACATAAATGACTACAACCCAGTCATTTTGTCCATGTGGAATGCTAACATGGATATTCAATATGTTGCTGACAACTCTATTGCTGTGGCTCGATATGTGACGTCTTACATCACAAAATCAGAAAAGACGGAACTGAAGGAAATGTGGGAGGAAATTTCACATGAAAAGAGTCTAAGTAAGAAATTATACAGTTACAGTCTGAAGATGTTGTCTCATCGAGAAATTAGAGCATATGAATGTTCTGATCGGTTATCATCAGCAAGTCTATATGCCAAATCTAGAACAATCATTTGGGTGAGTCTAGGTCTTGCTGCAACACGAAACCGAGTTTTGAAATCTGTACAAGAAATAGAGTATTTGGCCGAGAAAGAACCAAACAGTACAGATATTTTGAAGACAAACATGTTGGATACATACTATCCAAATAGAAGTAGTCATCTTGAGAACGTTTCTCTCTCTGAAGTTCTGCAAACCTATACTTTTAAGAGGAACACCACAGAAGATATCAATACAGGTGTATATGCTGTAATTGGATGTGAAGGCTGTCTGGTAAAACAAAGAAAAGGCCATTTGATTAATCATCGAAAATTGAGTTGTGAATCTCCTGACAAAAGGGAATTTTACTATTTAGCTCTTTTGCAACTCTTTAAGCCATGGCGTACAGAAGAGGAACTACTTGGAGATTTTCTCAGTTATGAAGATTCGTTCAATGCAACCAAGGATACCATAGAATGTCCTGTTTTTTCAAATTATCTGCAAATGTTGAACGAGGAAATACAGCAAGAAGCTACAATTGCAGCAGAGATTGCTAGAGACAGTTCTCAAGACAGTCAGAGTTCTGCTTCATTGAGTCAGGATCCACTAGGAGGACCAATTATCCAAAATGAAGCTGCCACTGCCATGGATGAAGTGGAAAGAGCCATGGAACAAGCTCAGGTGGATGTAGTTAACTTAGAAGATTTGGAAAAAGAACTAAACGTTGAGCAGAGACAAATATATGATGAAGTCACAGAACAGATTGAGCATGGTTTATGTCATGAGAAAAAAGAGTGCTCATGTACATCATTTATACCTGTCCGACTGTACATGAGTGGAGAAGCTGGAACTGGAAAAAGTTTTCTGATTAAAGCAATTGCAACTTATCTGCAGAAAAGAACGGAGTCCTCGCTGTCTTGTGTTATTACCGCTCCAACTGGGTTGGCAGCATGTAAAATTAAAGGGATTACTTTACATCATTTATTGATGCTGCCAGTAGAGCATGATAATAAATTACAATACTACAAGCTATCTGGAGAAGCTTGTTGTGAAGTTTCAAGAGTCCTAAAGAAAATGAAACTTCTTATCATTGATGAGGTAAGCATGGTATCAAATGTAATGCTTGCTTTTGTGCATTTAAGAATGCAAAATTCTTAAAACAGAGTATGATGTGTTATTTGGAGGCAAACACATCATTGTTTTTGGAGATCTACTGCAGCTAACTCCAGTGAAAGGACAATCAGTGTTTAAAATGCTTACGCATGAAGATACCAGGAAGTGCTTAGGAAGGATTGGAAATGTTAACATATGGTTACATTTCAAATATGCAGAACTGCTTCAAAATATGCGAAAGGCAAAGGATGAAGATTATAAAAATATTCTACAAGATGTAAGAATTGGAAAAGTAAGTGAGCATAGCAAAGAAGCTTTACATGCACGATTAGTTTCAAATTTGTTTCCAAACGAAAACATTCTCCCAGAGAATATTTTTGAGAAAATTCCTGAAAACAAATCTGTCATTTGCTTGATGCCAACTCTGCAAGAATGTTCAATCTTTAACAACAAAATGTTAAAGTTAGAAAAGCAAGAGATTGTGAAACTGGAAGCTATTGATAAAATAGAGCATGAAGGAGCAACTATTATTTTGTCAGAAAAGTTGAAATCAAATTTGGATTCTTCAGAGAAGACAATATCTAAAACTGCTGGTTTGGAAAAGACTCTGTATGCATCTTTAAATTGTCGGATAATTTTACGACTGAATTTACATGTGGAAAGAGGTTTAGTAAATGGAGCAATGGGTCATGTTGTTGATTTTGTGAATTACCGAAATAGAGATGGAATTGAATTTATAAAAATTAAATTTGATTGTATTGAAGAAGTACAACAAATCAGTCGTTGTTCTGCTCGATTTTTGCTTGTGAAAGATTTATATGTCCGCCGAAAACAGTTTCCTGTTTCTTTGGCATATGCGGAGACTATTCATGAATCTCAAGGTTTTAGTGTAGATAGTGCTTCGGTGAATATTGGAAGTTCTGTGTTCAATGAGGGTATGGCATATGTTGCTTTATCTCGAGTCAGAACTTTATCTGTATTGTACTTGATTGATTTTGATGAGACAAAGATTAGTGCAGATCTAAATTGTGTAAAAGAATATAATAGGTTAAGAAGAGAGTATGCTCCAAATTTACCTCAATATCCTCTATTTGAAAAGCGTGTAGTAGGCCGAAAAAGAAGAAATGAGCAAAATTGTAGTGAAGTTGTAGCAAAAAGAAAAAAAGTAGATGAACCAGTAATTGTAAGCAGAAAGGAAAAGGATTCAGTTAAAGATGTTGTTGGATTTCAGTTTGAAAACAGTTCTGGTGTCAACTGCTAAGCTAATGTAGTGGTTAATGTTGTTTTTTCTCCAAACTGTACAAGAACAGATTGTTGAAAATCGTGATCAAAGATTTTGTTGTTTGTTGAAATCTGTGTTTGAGAAATGTAGCAGTGATAGAACAAAAATACAACATGTTTCTGAAATTCGAAATGTTTTAGACATATGTTCTGGTCTAAATCAATTTTCACAGAATATTCAACAAGATTGTCAGGAATTTCTAATGTATATGCTTGTTGTATTGCAAGATGAAGGTGTAGATGTAGAAAATCTTTTTGGCCTTTCTTATAAATGGCAGCATAACTGCGACAATTGTTCCTTTTCAAGTACGACTACAATAGACACTGAAATATTTATATATTTGACTTTACCAGACTGCAAATCAGTGTCTTTTAATAATCTAGTTAGAGAAGCAAATCAAAACATGGTCTGTACTCAATGTTAATCTGCAATGCTATAAACATTATTTATACAAAGATATGGACAGTATGTAATTTTAATGTTCCAACGATGTAGACCTGATGGAACTAAATTGACAACTTTAATTAAAAAATTTGTGGCTTCTCAATTATCAATTTCAGGAAAAACCTTTGCAACTGCAGCAATTATTTTCCATGATGGTCCTTCGACAACATCAGGACATTACACAGCTTATTTAAAATGTCAAAAAGGCTGGACTAATTCTAATTATACTCAATTGACTTTCAAACAACGTTTGCCTTCTGACTTACAAAATTCTTACCTAGTGTTCTTACAGCCAAAATTTTAGGAAAGTTAATTGACCTATGAAGATTGGAGCAGTTGATAAAACTTAGTTTGCTGTTCAAAATTACTTTGTGAGTGAGAGTGATCAAGATAATAAAAAACTTATAATTGTCATAGAGGTAGTGTAAGTGGATCACATAGTGAGTGATATCAGTATTATAGGAAATGTTAATCATGAGTAAGCCAGAGGTGGAAATTGTTTCATGATGTAAAAGATGTTGGAGCTTTTCTTTCAGAAACTCGGGTAAATGGAAGTTTAAGAACACTATTGAGTAATTTCCAAAGAAAAGGAATTTCCATATACTATTTGGCCTCATGGAAAAGTACGTGGATCAAAAGTGAGTTAAGATATGTTTTTCTAAATTTTACATTATTTATTGAAACGTTGTATGTTTTTTTTTAAACACAATCTTTTTGATTGTGTTTTTTTTTTGCCCGCTGTCATATGATGAGTAGTATTGAACTCACTGTTTTAAGTGAAATTCAATATATTCTGAGAACAGCAAAAATAAACCATATAACATGTTGTACAAGTTATTTTGTATTGTGAAATATATATTATACTCCCCTTGTCTCACGCTCAATCACCTTTTTCAACCCTATATCACTCCTCTTTCCTCAACCTCACTGCCCTTCTCTCACCCTCCCTCACCTCCCTTCCCTTATTCCACTTCCCTCACTTATCCTCATTCCCCATCCTTAACTCCCCTTACCCTCACTGTCCGCCTACAGTCACCTTTTCCCAGTTCCTCTGCTTCACTCCCCTTCCCCTTCTTTCCTTCCTTTGCTCCCTCAGTAATTCCCCTTCTCTCACTCATCTTACTCCACTTTACACACTCCTTCTCTCATTCTCTCTGCCCTCTCACTTCCTCACTCCTCTTCCCTCATTCCCTCTTTGTTACCCTCACTTCCTCTATCCCCTCACTCTCTCACGCCCCTTCACTCACTCTCACTCACCTTCCATCCCTCATTGTCGTGAATGCACCCTCACTCACTCCCCCTTCCCTGTCACTTACTCCCCTTTCCTTACTTCCCTTTCCTCCATTAGTTCTGATAACTCACATTCCTCTAGTATCTTACTCACCGTCAGTTCATTTCTCTTTCCCTCTCTTGCTCTCTGTCACTGAATCTATCCACCTCATTGTCCTCTTAGTAATTTGCTCTCCGTCTATTTTTTTCCCCTCTCTCTGTTTTTCAGTATCCCTTTGTTTCTCTTTCTGTATCCTTCACTCCTACTTTATCTCTTAGTATCTTTTTTATGACTTTTAATCTCCTGCCTTGTCTCTTGCATTTTGAAATATAAATAATAAAAATTATAAGTAATGTTTTTTTTCCTTTTCCACATATATTAAATGTATTAAACATATGTCATTAAGTTTACATTACTTATAAGGTAAGTTTGACAAACAAAATGTACTTTTCTCATCACTCTTTTCCTTAACCTCAGTACTCTTCTCTCACCCATCCTAACCCCGGTTCCCTTACTCCACTTTCCTTACTTATCCTCATTCCCCATATTCACTCCCCTTCCCCTCACTCACCTCCCACACTCAACTTTTTTTAGTCCCCCCGCTTCACTTCCCTTCCCCTCTGCTCCCTCAGTCATTCCCATTCCCTCACTCACCTTACTCCACTTCACTGACTCCTTCTCTCACTCCCACTGTCCTCTCACATCCTCATTCCCCTTCTCTCACTTTCTCTTTCTTAGCCTCACTCTCTCCATCCTCTCACTCTCTCACTCCTCTTCCGTCACGCTCACTCCCTATAACTCAGCCACACTCCCTTACATATCTTTCTTTGCTCCCTCACTCAGTCCCTTTTTGTCACTCTTTTCTTCACTCCCTCTATCCCCTCACTCCCTCTCTCCCCTTGTCTTACCCTCACTCACTTTTATCTACCCTTTTTCACCCCTCTTTACTGATGCTCTCTGCTGTTCTCTCACCCCCGTTCCCTTACTCCAGTTCCTTCACTGCCTCTCATTCCCCATCCTTCTCTCCCCTTCCTTTTACTTTCATCCCCCATTCACCTTCTCTCAGTACCTATGCTTCAGTTCTCTTCTCCTCTATTCCCTTCCTTCGCTCACTCACTTATTCCCCTTCCCTCACTCACCTTACTCCCTTTCACTTACTCTTTCTCTCACTCCCTCTGTCCTGTCATATCCTCATTCTCCTTCCCTCACTCCCTCTCTCTTACCTTCACTACCTCCGTCCCCTCACTCTCTCACTCCTCTTCCGTCACGCTTACTCCCTATAACTCACCTATACTCCCTTACCTACCTTTCTATGCTCCCTCACTCAGTCTCCTTCTCTCACTCTTTCCTTCACTCCCTCTGTCTCCTCACTCCCCTTGTCTCACACTCACTTGCCTTTATCCACCCTCTATCACCCCTCTTTACACACCCTCACTGCCCTTCTCTCACTCTCCTTCCCCCCGTTCCCTTACTCCACTTCCCTCACTACCTCTCATTCCCCATTCCTTCACTCCCCTTCCCCTCTCGCCCTTCCACCACTTACCAGCTCTCAGTCACTCTACTTCACTCCCGTTCCCCTTCTTTCTATCTTTTGCTCCCTCAGTAATTCCCCTTCCCTCAGTCACCTTACTCAACTTCATTCACTACTTCTCTCACTCCCTCTGTCCTTCCACATCCTCATTCCCCTTCCCTCACTCTCTCACTCTTACTCTCACTCCCTCATCCCCTCACTTTGTCAATCCCCCTTCCCTCACCCTCACTCCCTTTAACTCATGAACACTCCCTTATTTATCTTTCTATGCTCCCTTACTTAGTCTCCTTCTCTCTCTCCTTCCTTTACTACCTCTATGTCCTCACTCCCTCACTCCCCTTGTCTTACGCTCACTCGCCTTTATCCACCCTCTATCACTCCTCTTTCCTCAACCTCACTGCTCTTCTCTCACCCTCCCTCACCCCGTTCCCTTACTCCACTTCCCTCACTTATCCTCATTCCCCATCCTTAACTCCCCTTACTCTCACTGTCCTCCTACAGTCACCTTTTCCCAGTTCCTCTGCTTCATTCCCCTTCCCCTTCTTTCCTTCCTTTGCTCCCTCAGTAATTCCCCTTCTCTCACTCACCTTACTCCACTTTACTCACTCCTTCTCTCACTCCTTCTGTCCTCTCACTTCTTCAGTCCTCTTCCCTCACTCCCTCTCTGTTACCCTCACTCCCATTGTCCCCCTCACTCTCTCGCGCCCCTTCACTCACTCTCACTCACCTTCCATCCCTGATTGTCATGAATGCACCCGCACTCACTCCCCCTTCCCTCTCACTCACTCCCCTTTCCTTACTCCGCTTTCCTCATTTAGTTTTGCTAACTCACATTCCTTTAGTATCTTACTCACCTTCAGTTCATTTCTCTCTCCTGGTAAGATTTCTCGTGCTGTTAGAAAAGAAAATGCTAAGAGCCAGCAAATACACTTCACTAGCAACCTCTAACCCAAAATCTAAAGCTGGGCTGTTTCCACCTGTTTGGTGGAAACAGCCTCTCCCTCAAACACCTGGAAGAAGCGTTCATCCAGGAAGGAAGCAAGCCATGCCAGAGCCGCACCCGACACTCCCAGGTATAGTTGTGTGTCATCTGTGTACATGTGATATTGCACGTTAAAGGTTTGTAAAATTTCAGTAAGGGGTTACAGGAAGAGATTAAACAATGTTGGGGATAGTGCGGATCCTTGCGGTACACTCAGGGATACTGGAATGGGCTTGGACAGGGTGTTATTGACTTTGAATTATTGTGTCCAATTTTGAAGAAATGAAGTCAACCAGCTTACCCAGATAGGCCCATTCTGTGTTTCAGTAGGTTGAGCAGGTTCTCATGCTTGACCGTATCAAAGGCAGAGAAGAGGTCAATTAGGATGAGTAGGCAGGATCTATTTTGGTGAAATACTCTAAAATATCGGAGCGAGCTACAAGAGACTGCATTTACCAGAATGCCAGGGGCGAACCTTGCCTGAGAGGTCAACGGTGTGCTCCCACATCCTGTTGTCTATTTTAAGTACTACCATGAGTCATTGAGCTGACGAGCTTGTGGATGAAGCACCTGCACGCCAGTGAGAGGTACCAGACCTGATTTAATGTTTGGCAGCCTACTCAGTAAACCCCAAAATAAAGACAGTATTCTCTACTGATAATGGTTAATAAACCAGAAACACTTTCCTAGAGATCAGCAGTATCTGCGTCAACCTTGGCAAAATACTCGAAAATATCGGAGTGAGCTACAAGAGACTGCATTTACCAGAATGCCAGAGGCGAACCTTGCCTCAGAGGTCAGCAGTGTGCTCCCACATCCTGTTGTCCCGTCTCCCCACAATGTTCTTAGGTAATTGCCCGTGGTATATGACTCCTTGAATTCCCCATGACTTAGCCACAAGTCCCTGATGAAGCTGGAAAGAGGGCTGTGCAGAAACAACGGATTTTGTTACATTCCTTGGGTTGTTATGGGTTAAAAACATATATTCAAATCTCTAAATTGCCTGTTGTTGGTGATGCTAACTTTTTTCTTGCAGATTTACATGATCTAAACAATTATTTTGACCCTAATGTATGTATTGGCATTATGCATTACAAATTCTTTCAACGTAAATAACTTGAAGGTGAAACTGTTGATCAATATGTAGCTGAGCTGAAAAAACTTGCTCTTGATTGTAAATTTGTGAATCTCCTAGAGGACATCATAAGAGATCAGATGGTTATACACTCTAATAACCAAGCTGTTCAAGAGCGCTTATGGGTGAATGGTGACTCTCCTCTTGTTGATATCATAAGTATTGCACGTAAAGGGGAAATGTCTGGCAGGTGTGCCAAAGAGTTAAAGGATGAATGTAAAAAACTCGGATGATGTTGCTAAAGTTATTAACAAATAATTTCAAAAGCCACCATATAGACCATCATATCAACCAAGACTTCAAGTGTGAGTAAAATTAGGTGTTACCGGTTTGACAGCAAGGAGCATTTGGCTCATAGTAAATCGTGTCCCGCTCTTAAACAGAAATGTACTAATTGTGGGATTGTGGGATTGTGGGCCATTATGCCAAAGGGTGCAAAAGGAAGAAAGTTGGTATTAAATCTGTACTTGAGGATAATTTCTCTGAGGATGATTACGATTGAAATTCTGGTGATGATAATACTGACATGAATTTGGCTGAGAGAATAATTCTACACCTTGATGATGACAATGATGTACAAACCAGAATGTTTACTAAGCATAGGCGGTGTAGAGATAAAAAAATTGCTGACTCTGGTTGACCATATACAATCATCAATGAACATTTATGGAACAGTAAGTTTGTAAATAAAATGGGAGATACCTTACTTGAGTCAGACATTCACCCTCAAGGATATTCTAGCAAAACAATTGAAATGTCGGGGTACAGATGGTTTACCATCAGGTTCAATTAAAGAAGCACTTGTGCCAAATTATACATTCCAAAAAAAGGTCCACCTATTTTAGGTTGGTTGACCAAGCGAAACTTCTCAAGGAACTGGATCCCAATAGCGAGGATCAGGTTAAGGTGATAGATGATGGTACACATACTGCTAATGCTATGTCCACTTTGTTATCTGAAGTTTTCAGCAAAGTTTTAGGCAACCTTAAGAATTTTGAGCACTGCATTGTTTTTAAAGATGGTGCTATTCCTAAAATTCATTAGTGTAGGAACACACCTATTATGCTGAGGGATGAAGTACTGCTGAACTGAACACATTAATACAGATTGATGTAATAGAACCAATTCATGGTTCGGAGTGGATTTCTTCATTAGTAGTAGCACGACGTAGCAATGAAAACATCCTCGTATGTGTGGATTTGCGCCATCTCAACGATAATTTTTAATCAATCGTTTTCCATTGCCCAAAATTAATGAAATGGTCAGTAGTCTAAAGGATGCTAAAGTTTTTTCGACAGTCGATTTGTCATCGCCATATCATAAGATTTAATTGACGCCAGAGTTGAGAAAAACTAACAGCTTTCATTACATCCATAGGCTGTTTTCAATTAAAAAAGATGCCATTTGGAATAGCGTCCGCAGCTGCAGTTTTCCGAAGATTAATGTATCATTTATTTAACAAAACTGCTGGCACCAGGTTTTTTCAAGATGACATTCTTATTTTTGGGAGAAAACAAATCAAGTCATGATGCTACACTTAAAAATGTATTGAGTACTTTAAAAGAGAATGGTCTCACAGTGAAATTATCTAAGTGCAAATTTGCTGTTGATAAAGTCTCATATTTGGGACATGAAATTAGTTTTAATGGGGTGAGACCTATAACTACCCTAGTTAATGCCATTAAAGAAGCACCAACTCCAACCAATAAGGATGAGTTGAGATCCTTCTTAGGATTAGTGGAATATTGCTCTAAAGGTATTCCTGATTTTGCTGCAAGATGTTTTAATATGCGACAATTGTTAAAAAATAGAATCAAATTTGAATGGTCCAAGGCATTTCATGATGATTTTGTCTTCCACGCCACTATCATTGACAAGATTCAGGCATTAGAAGGTTTTGATCCTAATTTAAACAGCTATATTACCACCGATTCCAGTGGAAAAGAGTTGGGGGCTGTATTGTCACAAAAGGATATTACTGGTAAAGAAGTTATTATCTCCTTTGCTTCTAGAGCCTTAACCCCCACTGCGACACGGTACCCAGCAATTGAAAGGGAGGCTTTAACCTGTGCGTTGGCCTTAATCATTTTAGAGCCTTTGTGTGGAGAACAACCAGTCACAATACTTTGCGATCATAAACCTCTTGTTAAACTGTTAACAACTGAAGGTACTGTTAACGCTTCTGCCAGAATTTCCAGGATGTCCATTTGAATGCAGGATTTTATTCACAAAGTGGTGTACTTACCTGGTAAGGATAATATACTGCCATACTGTTTATCAAGGTTACCTCTCAAGTTGGAAGATTGCGAAGATGAAAATTGTGACAATTTTCGAGTTGCATTTGTTCCTGGTGAGGGTGGTTGTGCTGGGAGCAAGGAAGAGTGGACACTTGAGTGTGCTAAGGATGATCTGCTCAAACTAGTTATGGAATGCATTTGTGATAATTGGGCACGTAAGTCTAAACTCAATGAAAAATTGAGACCCTTTTGGGAAGTCAGATCTGAACTTATCGAGAATGACACTGTTCTCAGGGGTGAGAGAATTATACCTCCCTCTGGATTATGGAAAACGATTATTCAATTGTGCCATGAGGGTCATTTTGGCATAGTACGGACTAAGAATGTTGTGGCCTGGAGTTGATGTAGAGGTAGTGAGGTATGTGAGAAATTGTATGAGTTGTTCCACTGCAGATAAAACTTTACAAACCCTGTGTCCTCCCATGTTAGAATGCTGCCTCAATGTCCTTGGGATTCTGTTGCTGTTGATTTGTTTGGACCTGTTGGGAATGACCAAAAATATGTCATTGTTTTACTGGATCTTTTTCTAAGTGACTGTTAGACCTGGCACCTTGGCGTGAGTCTCCCTTCCACTTTTTGCTGATGTGCCTCAGATGTTTTGCTGGTGTTCGCTGCTCAGGGAACTGCGCCACGGCCAATCCGTGCCTCAGTGCAAGTGCTCCCCATATAAAGTGTATCCGTATTTGATTTCCATGATTTGCTTATTTGGTTTACTGTCAGTCCCTAGTACAGTGCATGAGGAGTGCCGGGGCTTGTAGATACAAATGCTGCTAGTGGGCCTGCAGCGCTGGTTGCGCCACCCACAGAAGCGGCCTCGTAAAATGTGTCTCAGGTCCGCCATTGCAGACCCTGCGTACAGTCTGGTACAGTCACGCTGACTGCACAAGTGCGCACACTTGCCAGTCCCTGAACCTTCCCTTAACTTCATATCAGCCACCCCTATGGTAGGCCTACGGGCAGGGTGCATTGTAAGCGTAAGGTAGGACAAGCCATGATGTGTATGGCATGTCCTAATAGTGAATTACCGCCCTTTTTGTTCTTCACTCTTGAAGGGCTGCCTGTTCTCTTAGGCCAAGGTGACCTGCCGGAATTATTACACGCTATAGTCCCGGCAGGCTCAGGGAACACATCAAGTTTAGTATGCCTGAACTCAGAATAATAAAATACTTCCTTTAGCAAGGTTTATTTTAATATCCTGTGTTTGCAAATGCTACTTTTAGAAAGTTGGCCTTTGCTCGCCTAACTATTTCAGCCCGCCTCTGCCAGGATGTGTATCTGCTGTCTGGGTTTGTGTGAGTGACAGGGCTGGGGAATTCCCAGGGACAGTCGGGGCTACCAGGTGGTGAATAGGAGGCTTACACCTGGATGGGTGGGTGGAGTAGTCCTTGACTCTGAATAGGGTTGTGCTCCACCACCACAATGCTGGCTCCACCTCCTGCGGAGTGTCTTATGTCCCTGCCCTGCACCCTGAAAGAAGACGGCAGCTTTCTGTCAACAGAGTGCTCCAAAAGTGGGTTGAACCAGACGCAGGCCCCTGGCCTGCAAAGACAAAAGAAACTGAGTATAAATATAGGAGCCCTGCTCCTAGTATATCAGATCCTGTTTTGACCACGACGAACCTGTGCCTGACTAGAAGGACCAAGAGAAGCTGAAGGACGGAAACCGGTCTTTGCCCTGAAGGACTGGCCTACAGTGGTGCCTTGCTGAGAACGGAGAGGAAAAGACCAGAGAGGACTTTGAAGACTTGTGCCTGAAACGATTTCCAAGGGCTTGATCTCGAGCTTGCCCCCTGAACGGAACCCCAGGACCATTGGGTTCTATTCTGCCTGTGCCCGTCTGCTGTTGGGCCTTTAGTTCTTTTCCCTCGCCGGAGTTGTGACTCGGGTGCCTTCGCCCCTCCTAAGGTCGTGACAGCTCGGAGCCTGGTCGCCCCGTCGTAGAGAGCCCCGCTCAAGCTTGAGTCGCTCTCCGCTTCAGTGCCGGGCCGCCGGCTCTCCTGTCACCTAGCCTGCCACGGAGCGTGTTGTGCGCCTCTCATCTTCTCCCGCCGGAATCTGCACGGAGCGCATCGGATAGCCTCGGACGGTCCGTATGTCGAAAAGTACCCGACTGTCTCGCTTTGCCCTCCTGCATACCAAGGCTTGTGCCGCACCTCAAGAAAGGCCTTCCGTACAGTGGTACCGGAGACCCGGAGCTGCACCCATCTGCCCGGGGACGCGACTCCCCTCACAGATCCACAGGTACGACCTAGCGTGCTAAGAAGTAGTACGCCCCGCAGGCCTGAACGGCGCCTCGCCACCTGAGCTGCATCAGGCCCCGGGTCGCCACAACCCTCCACACCCTCCCGCTCACTCGCCTCGCACCCCGAAGGGGCTCCGAGCCGGACAGATCCTTTGGAGAACCGTTGAGCTCGTCCAGGGTCCGCCCTCACCAGTAGCTGCACCTGAAACGCCTCGGACACTCGACGCCAGGTACACTTGAACTCTATCCCGAGTTCATATCGGATCCAGGGACGGCAACATTTGTTTTCCCTGTCGTCGTACCTTGCTGACCAAGAACCCTTAAGACTTATTGCCTATTTAAGTCTGCTGGCCCTCAATCGCTAAACGTTATATGGTCTTGTGATAATCCTGCATATGAAGTATATCTTTTACATAAAGTCTACGTATTTTTGATACACACTTACAACAGGTGTCCGTCTGTGGTGGGTCAGTGGGTTTACTGTATGTGATCATAAATGCTTAACTAACTATCGCCCTGAGGATTACCCTTGTCTGCTCGCGCCACGCAACCTAGAGGGTGAGCAGGGGTTATTCTTACGGAGTAGTTCCCTTGCCCTGACTAGAGGAGAAGGTCCCTGCTTGTCACAAGAGCACACCTGTGCCAACCAGACACCTCCGATTCTAACATTGTCCTGTTGTGGTAGTGATTGATGCAACTAATACAGTGGTTGTTTTGGAATTTCTTGATAAAACTTTTATTTCTGAAGGAGGACCAAGGACTATTTTAAGTGACAATGGCGTTCAGTTTATGTCTAATGCTGCCAAAGATTATTTTACTAAAGTGGGGATTGTTCATAAAACTGCCTCCTTATATAATCCCAGTGGGAACAGTGTTGTAGAAATATTTAATCGTGTGATCAAAAGGGTTATCCTATCTGCATGTAAATCAAGATTGAATTGAGTGACACAATTACACAAGGATGTGTGGGCGTACAGAGTTACCAAGAATGATTTTACAGGTCTTTCACCTTTTGTGATGATGAGAGGACTGAGACCCAGATCCAAATTTAACCTTGTGCGGTTATGCAATCCTACCTTTTGTTATTGGTCTCCCTCCTCGGTCCGCAGTAAATTCATGGAACATCATGCCAAAGTAAAGGCTGCTATATCCTTATTTTTCTTTTTTTCTTTTTCTAAAAGGTAAACCTGCTCGTTTTGAATCTGAAATATATGGACACAACCATATTTCAGTTTGGTTAAGAGTAAGGACTCTAGAACTTATAGAGTCTCCAAGAACTAGCCGCTACCATATAGCAATTACACTCGGCTATTACTGATCATACCATGTACCTTCCCCGCCCTCTAAAACCAATGTATAAGGCAACATGAAGAGACCGGGTTCCGTGACGTCATTCTGTATATGCTAAACCGATCTCCCGGAGCCCTCACAAACTGCTTCCTATTACTTCCCAAACCCTACAGCATTTAAAGCGCCATTTGCACAAACTGGCTAGCATAGTCCACGGTCTTTAAGCAAGCCCTTACCATCACATCTACATTACAGTTTGGGCATACTAATTGCAAAAACCTCCGCTCTCCTAAAGCGCACCCACATGTTGTGTTCTTACCTTCAAAGTGGAAGTAGCAGCCTTTTGAGGGGTGATAAAGTGCCTCAGTGCAGAAGGAATTCCTTAGCCTCACACAGAAGCTGCATATTTAAACACACCTCACTCCCCCATGTGATTAATTTACACAACTGGAGTCAGCTGAACCCACTAGCTTGTATAGGCAGAAAGACCTCGTAACCATGGCAGCCATCTTAGACTGCCGTTATTAAAATGTTCATGGCATTTCAGTGCTATTAATCCAAAGCACAGTTCCTGTATCTGTGACTACATATCATAGGTGTATTACTGCAACCTGCTCACTAAATCTGAGGTTATCAATAACCACATAATGTAGAATATGGTTAATTTCTATATGAACTACGGCGGCCATCTAAGCCTACCTAGTGATACCCTGTCAAATATTATCCAAGGAAGCCAGTTCTACCACTTTCGCATAAGGCGGCCATCTTAGGCTCCATATTCATTATCTAATTCTTTGCAGGGGAGGATACTTCTTCTCGCTTAATCTATATATCCCTTCACATTAGTTGGGTAGTTAGTTCTTAGGGTTATAGTCTGATTCTCAGTAATGCCCCTTACTAAGCCATATAATATTAGCAGGTAAAGCCAATACTCTCACTTCCGCGTATGGGGGCCATCTTGAACTTCCTAGTTGTTCTTTCTCTAGAATTAATAGGGGAAGCAACAGCTTCTCCATTAGTCTTTACACCCCTTACAATTAGTTGGGCTATTAGATTCTTACTGCTTACAGATAAAATCTCAATATAGCCCCTTGCTGAGTTATCTACACAATTTCTCATACTAGTTCTTCGCAGCAGTGTCAGAAACTAACCTCTTAGAATGAATAAAATTACCACCAGTTTACCATAGACTAAATGCCTCCAATTAAATGATCCCATTCCTCTTTTGAGTTGAGACCGTTACAGACCATATTGAACCTTGAAGTAAGCCACTGTTCTCTGGCCTTCCTTTTCAATTCTATGTTACCTCCTCGTACCCCCATCCAGATTTTCTCTAAAATAAACCATTCTATTTCTGAGTCACTATGTCCCTTTTCTAAAAAGTGGGATACCAGTGGGGCCTTAACTTTTTTCGTCCTGATAGCTGAGCGATGTTCTTGCAGTCTGGTCCGTAGTTCCCTGCTCGTTTCTCCTACGTACCCCATACCACATGGGCACTGCAAGAAACATACAATATTCTTGCTCCTACAGTTGTTCAAAGATCTGGAGTTGACACCCATTATGTGTCAGACTGTTCGACTCAATGTATAGGGCACAGACATTGCAAGTGCCACATCTCACATTCCTAATGGCTGGCCTTCTATCTAGTGTACTATGAGTACTACCTTGCCCTTCCCTGTAAGTATGGATCAACTCATATTTCAAATTCCTATTTTTTTTAAGGCAAATATAGGTCTATCTAATTTCGTCTCTTCTTCATTGTTAATGATATGCCAATTACTGTTGATTACATTTTTGATCCAATTACTGATATGAGAGAAATTACTTACAAAAATACCTAAGTAGTCACAGACCCCTGAGGAGGCTTTGCGGATCCCCAGCTGTTCCCGGACCACAGTTTAATAACCACTGAATTAGAGTTTTATCAAGACTCCACAATCTTCGTTCCCTGACAAAATTAACTTTTCTCACATACTCAAGAAATAGAGAATCTTTTCCAAAAAGGTGCAATTCAGGGAATAATTTTAGATTTCTCAGGCGTCTTAAGCAATCTTTTTCTTCAAAAAAAAAAATAAGAAAATTAAGGCCAGTTATAAATCTGTCAGTGCAAACATTTTGTCAACTACAGACACTTCAAAATATTGACCAAACTCCACCTCAGAGATTATCTCCAACCATCTGAATGGATGGTTCTGCTGGACCTAAAAGATGCTTATCTTTCTGTGCCTATTCATTCCTCCCATCGCAAGCTTCTTCAATTCCATAGGTGGAGTTTTTCTTACCATTTCACGGCTCTACCTTTCGGGTGATTCTCTGTACCATGGTGTTTCACCAAACTCTTGAAACCAGTGGTAGCCTATCTATGCTCCCTGGACTTTCGTATTGCCTGCAATAGATCGAGTTCGCTGCTCCACTCTCCTCAGAATGAACAAACTGACAGCTGTCCATTATATCACTCACTTTGGTGGTAGATGATCTCAGTAGCGGATTCAATTGTTCTTGTCACCTCACGGATTACAGCGATTGGAAACTACATATTACAGTTTTCCTTTGCATTCATGAAATTCGAGGTCCCTTCACTATAGATCTGTTTGCTTCCTGATTGAAAAATTAACTACCGCACTTCTACAGGTGGAGATCAGATCCGTTAGCTATAGCCACAGACGCTGTTCTCCACAAGTGGAAACAGTATCAGCTTCAAGCTTTTCATCCATTTCTGATTATATCCCGATGTCCATTCAAGATCACAAGAGAGTTGACCTCGGTATCATAAGTGCTTCAATTTGGTTATCTCAGATCTAGAAACCAGATCTTCTTTAAATTCCTGTTGATATTCCAATTCTTCTACCCAGTGTCATGCAGCCTTGGCATTATCCTGTCCGTCAATCCTCAACTCATGGTGTGGAGGGTGTCGGGAACTGCCTATTCGCAGTTTTGACTCACTATAAAGTAGCACAGGTTAATGTACTGGCTGCTAAATTACTTGAATTTTTCATGTTACAGTACTTCAAATATAAATCAGTGAGGTATGACCCGGCATCTAGGAGCTGCATGCACACTGCAATACATTGGTTTGAAACGGTATCATTTTTTCCAATCTTTTAGTATTCTTTTATTATTATTAAGGGAGATTTATGAAGCACCTGGTTACGCACGAATGGCGTGTCCCCGCGCTGTGGTGAGGAGTCAGCAGAGTCGTGCCGCCGTGTCTGCTCGGCTTACTGTGTAAAAAGGTGGGTTTTTAGCTTCTTCCTGAAGCCGAGTTCAGATGGCTCCAGGCGCAGATCCAATGGCAAGGCATTCCAGCTTTTCGCAGCCAGGTATCTAAAAGATCTCCCTCCCATGCGTGCCTTTCTTATTCTGGGGACCTTTAGTAGCCCTCCACAGGAGGATCGCAGAGCGCGTACAGGCGCGTACCTGGTGATCAAACTCTGAAGCGGAGCTGGGGCCTTACCACCTAGAATGCGGTGGCATGTGCAAAGGGCCTTAAACTCGACCATGCTCCTTACAAGGAGCCAATGAAGGGCATCAAGGGCTGCCTTAGATGCTGATCTCTTGGGGAATTTCAGAATCAGGCGAGCCGCTGCATTCTGCAGCACCTGGAGGCGGTTAATCACCTTACTAGTGGCTCCCAGATACAGCAAATTGCCGTAGTCCAGGCGCGATGTGACGAAGGCGTGCACCAGCGTCCTACGGGCTGACGTAGGAAGAAGCTCTAATACCTTCCACAGTCTTTTTAGGATGCCGAAGCAGACCCCCACCACGCGGCCTATCTGAGATCCAAATGACAGGTCTGCGTCAAGCCACACTCCGAGGTTCCTGGCTTCCTGACAGGGTATTGGGACCTCCCCTAAACAAGCGGGCCACCATGCCGATGACCAGACAGATGGGCTCCCCCCCACCACGAGCACCTCGGTCTTGCTGCCATTTAACTTAAGACAGTTGGTGGACATCCAGGTATTCTAGGGTTGCTAAATTGCAAACAACAGGTACTTTTGGATATTAACAAGGTATTTGTTTGTATAGACAACCCGACTAATGCATTACGTTGTACATATGGAGTATGTGTTTCTCCAGACCAAGCACTATTAAGATGTCACGCTACCAGTATGAATGATATGTGACTCCTATACATTATAATCCTCAATTTCTTATGTAACACTCCCTGTACATCGATTTACTCACTTCTAAGATTCATTGTTTGAATTGTTTGTGATATAATGTGTTCTGACATGGTACCCTTACCCTGAGATGCGTAGCACTGCAAACAAAATAACATTTTAAAAAGTACTATTTAAATTATTACTAGTGTAAATACACCTACAGAGCGACTCATCTGACATTCTTACAATGCATGCATATCGCACGCACAGGTGTTGAACAAAGTCAAAAACCTGCCTCGAAATCATCTCTTTTAAAGTTATAACAAGCTGAACATTTGTTTTCCTCTATTGCATTGGCAATATAGAACACCCAGCTAACATGATATACCAACAAAAGAGGGCTGATTAAGTGAGACCTTTGTGTTGTTCCCAGCTGGAAGTGAAAATAAGAAACCCCCCTATAATCTCTTCAGGTTTCTACTCTGAAAGGAAGCAGAAAGAAGAAAGAAGAAGAAGATTCCAGCTGCACAGGTGCAATTTACATGTGACTATCATTCTGTGTGAACTGCAGAGAGGGCAAGGATTGGATGTGCATGTAGCCTAAACCCCTTAATGACTCACTGATAAGCACTGTAAGAAACTCATGCTGGTTTCAGCATCAGGAATGTCAAAGGTGTCTGTGTGAGTGTCACCATGCAAGAGTCATTTGTTACATAAACATTTAAAATGCAGACACTCATCTGGAAAAAGCAAATAATCTTGGGTAAGGAAGGATGAAATTATAATGAAAGTGAAATGTAAACATGGACTGCATAACTGACATGGATTACTTTATGGTCTTTTACAGTCATTATTTAGAAATTGATTATATGCTTCTGCCTCAAAATTTAAGGACATAAACATAAGTTCGCTTAGGGGTCCATTTCAAAGTCAGTTTTTGGTCCTGCTCCACTTAAAGCTGTGCGTGGGTGATACGTTTAAAGGAGCTGCACAGTCCAATGAGATTGCACTGGTCAGCAGTGATATGAGAGAGGGACAGTGCTAAGGATGAGGGGAAATGGAATTGGATGAGACAAATGGAATGATGACAGTATCATCACACTTGAGGGAGCATTAGCGTTGAGATGTTGAGGGAGCTATTGCTTCACTCCAACATCCCAAACAGACCCATCCAGTGTTTACTAAACCGGGAGCTTTAGTCTACTCTTTGCTAAAACAGGAAGGCAATGACATAGGTTCTATATAACTTTTGGTGTCACAGTAAGTGGTCATGTTGAAGGATTTTGGAGTGGTGGGCAGGAAATTTATCAGAATAAGTGGCTGTCTCCTTTCTGGACTTGTATGTTTTGAAGGGAGGGAGTGGGCCTCATGTTGCAGCTTGCCAAACAATTGTTGTAACTGCAATATCTTTATATGAATATCATTGTGTGGTGCTAGTCCTGCGAGATTCATTAAATGTACGGTTTTAGGAGACACATTACTTAAAGAGTTTCTGCGATCCGGCACTAGAACTTCATTAGGATGGGATTGGGGGCACGATGTAGGACACCAAATACCGGTTGGTAACGGCCGATTTCGGCCGTTACCGACCGGTATTTGGTGTTTGAGATGTAGGGGGCCTAAAATGTACCGATTCGATAAATTTACCTATTCGGTAAAATACAGAATCGGTAAATTTACCGAATCGGTAAATCTAGATGTAGGTTGTACTGAAAACAGTGCCACAGGCCCTTAAGAATTCGTTATTCACCACGAAATTCTATTGTGTGGTAAATAACTAAGAGCCCGATGTAGATAAATGTAATTTACTGACTCTAAAATACCGAATTTTACCGATTCGGTATTTTAGAATCGGAAAATGCTATGTAGATAAAAAAATCGGTATTTTTTACCGATTCGGTAAAATTCGGTATCTGTCATTCGGAATTTACCGAATCGTTATTTACCGAATCGGTATTTCCCATTCATTGCTATGGGCCTTTTGGCCCATAGGAATGAATGGGAAATACCGATTCGGTGCAGCTTCTGGCCCATAGAAATGAATGGGAAATACCGATTCGGTAAATACCGATCCAGTAAATACCGAATCGGAAAGCAAGTAAAACTGAAACTGAATCGGGCAGCCAATCAGGTGCTACCACCCTCCCCCTCCCTACCAGGAAGTGGCTATACAGGCAGCTGCAAGTAATTAGAAGGTTCTGGAGAGGCAGTTGGAGCTGAGCTGAGTGCAGGAGCCACAGAAAGAGTTTTGCACTTTTAAATTTTGAAAATTGCAAGCAGCAGTGAAAAGGAGCAGCCAGAGAGGAAGAGGAAACTAAAATTCAGCTCCATGGAGCTACAGGTCCTTGTGGAGGAGGTGGTGAAGGAACACCAGAATTTATTTAGCAAGCTGTCCCTGACTGTGCCTGAATCTGCCAAGAGAAAGATTTGGCTGCACATTCAAACAAAGGTTAATGATGTTGGAGTGACTCCAAGGGACATAGAGGACCTGAAGAAGAGGTGGTATGACCTCAGGAGCCTGACTAAGAAAAAACTATCTGAAATCCACAAACAGGCAAACAAAACTGGAGGAGGGAAGAACCGTGCACTCCCCCTGACTGACCTGGAGGAGCTGGTGGGGTCCACCATTGAACCTGAGAGCGTCAGTGGACTGGGAGATGCAGACAGCTCAGCCAGAGCTACAACTAAAAAAGGTAAGATGCATGCACAGCAATCACCCCCTCCCCATCAGCCTTCCTTTTTCTCCATGTGGCATAGTTAACCTCAGTCCAGTAGAGATTTCACTATACAGGAGCAATGCATCATGGGACATGTAGTCAGTAAATGAAAGACCATGTCATTCAGCACAGTAAGCAAAAAGTCAGACATAATGAAGCGCAGGCAACATGTAAAGTGTTTAAGTGTGAAAAATGTAATTGTAGTGGTTGTGAGGCAGTAGCACTGAGCTAATGTTCGTTTATATGTCCACAGGCGAGACATCTCGCAAGCACACCAGGGAGACGGAAGGCACTGCACCAGAGAGGGATGAGAGCCAGGACCCAGGACCAAGTGCAGGGAATGTTACAGAGGACACAGGTGCACCAACTACACAGCCACCATCCCAAGACACAGAAATGGCGCCACAACTGCATGAGTCCCCAGAACGTTCAGGATCCCCTCTGCTACTGTCCTCACCTGAACTGCCTGCATCACTGCCTCTGACACAAAAGGGCAGGAGGCATGTAGTTGCCCCACTAGCTCAAATGGAGTTATCAGCAGGTGAAATGGAGGGTGATGACACAAACCATGGCAGGTGAAGGTAGCCCTGCAACACAGCAGCCCACTGCAGAGGTTGCATGTCCAGCTACCAGACGCCGCAGGCACAGACAAAGAATTGTACCAGCACATGTTCAGGGTCCCAGTGTCTTCCGTGGCCTTGAGGGGAGCATGGTCAAAATCCAGAGGATGCAGGGGAAGGCCATCCAGTCTGTGCAACGCCAGATGAGGAACCTAAACACACATATGGAAGGAATAGGGAAGGGCATTAGAGAACTGGTAGATGTGAACAAAGAGATGACACAATCGGTGCAGCTTCTGTGCACCAAAATGGACCAGGACATGGCAGCTAGGTGCAAGGAGAGGCAGCATGCGCAGCAGCAAAATAAAGCTATTAACCGCCTGGCCACAGCCACTTCCCTGCTATGCAGAAGATGCATTAACATGCAGGATAGACTCACACACAACAGCAATGAGGTGTCTAGGGGCATTGCTAGTTTGACAAGTGGTGTAGAGGTGCTGGTTAATTCTCAGACAGCACAAACTCCTGCTCTGAATGCATCAGAAAGTGAGGAAAGCACCAGTAGAAGCAGCATGACAAGCCCTCTTGTTGTGGAGACACGGAGGAGCAGCAGGCGCCATGGTGAGCCAGCAGCCCAAACGCACAGTGAAGAGAGCCAGCCACTTACATCTGGAACTGGTAGGCATGGGCGTAAATGGCTTGTTCAGTTAATGGGGAAGTGACCCAGGACTACCATTATTTCCCGGATGATGTTTGTGTTGCACATTTGTGCTTTTGACCACCTGCTTATTGACAAATATTAAACTACTTTGGGTGCATACTCCACCTGTCTGTGTCTCTTTACTTACTTAAAAGTAGTTGTGTGTGATCTCTTCCGGTCAGTGTCTGCCATCTGTTGGTGTCGCAACTCCAGCTGTGTTGGGTTTAGACAGTGCTTGTTCGTCATCATGGTCCTCATAATCCGATAATTCCACCTCGGTGCCCATCTTCATGGCAAGGTTGTGCAACATTGCACAGGTTGCAATCATCTGGCAGCAGGTGACTGGTGTATACTGGCGTGCCCCTCCACTTTTGTGGAGGCAGCAGAACCTGCTTTTCCACAGCCCAAAGGTGCGCTCCACAATGTTCCTGGTAGATTTGTGTGCCCTGTTGTATCTCCTCTGGCTGGGGGTTGAAGGGTTGAGGTAGGGAGTAAGGATGAAAGACCGGACGCCATATGCACTATCCCCTATTTGTAAAAGAAAAATACATTACTCACATACACACATACACATAGATCTGCAATATGTATCAAGGGAGTGTCACACAGTGTTTTACCTAGCAGGTATCCTTCGCCAAAATCCCCCGCAATCAGGCGTGTGTAGATTCCACTGTTTTGAAAGATGTATGAGTCGTGGGTACTTCCAGGAAACTTGGCAACTATGTCCGTGATGATGTACTTTGCATCACAGATCACCTGTACATTAATGGTGTGGCTAAATTGATCTCATTCACCTTACGCCAAGGGCATGAACTATGGAAACGTGTTTTATCTAAAGGGGCCCTAGACTGACAGGGGATGAATAATTGGACTAAATAATGGGCAGTCCAAGTGAGTGGGGCTTGTAGCCCCAGCTGTAGTTCTGAAAGATTAGTAAAATCTAAGTCAAGAGTGTAACCGCCTCATGCATCGACACTATTTGAACCACATTTACAGAGGCCAAGGTATCAATTTGAGATATGGCAGAATAAGCAATCTCGTAGATGTTCAACTCAAGTTTGGAAGAGAGCGTGCATTGATTGGGCATGCTTTGAAGCTGGCCTGAGAACGAGTAGCCCCCTGCATCACACTTTTGGGAGCTATGAGTACTTGCACGCCTTTTTTGGCCTACTCAAACCACCTGAGATGTAATATAGATCAATATAGATAATATAGATCAATGTAGGGACAATGTAGGGACGAAACTGGATCTTTCAGAGCAACAATAGTAAATGTTTGACTACAAGCCCTCATTCCATAACAAGCTTTCAATTAATCAGAACTGCAGGACAACTTACCCTGACACACATTTTTAAACCACCAGCATGGCTAGCGCTACCAGCCTGCACCTAATAAACGCCAGGGGAGAAAAATCCCTCTCTGCTACGCGATCCACTAGAGCGTGCAAAAACCAATATGGCAGCTTTAAAAGTGCAAGTGATCTCCCACACGAATAACTAAAAGTGATTCAACTTCTTAAAAAAACATTAAAACATGCTGCAACTAAAATAATTCCCCAGGATGAAGCCTCCCTTTGCCTCCATTGCTCACCTATCAACTTTCCTCCACTCTTGAAGACCCCCTCAACACTCACATTATCCTTCTATTCCCCACAACCATAGCAGAAGAGTTGATTTTGAACCCAGTAACCTCCCTCTCAAACACTGTAATAGTGACCTTCCAGTGAACGCTTTAGACGCAGAACGCATAAGATAAGAGAGACTGCTTTGCAGAATTAAGTCATGAAAGTACAATTATAGTAATAATGCTTCTCTCAACACCTGAGAATTAAAAAAAAATACATTTTATTGAGAAACAACAGCGGACGGATGCAGAATGGTGCTGCCATACTTTAAGACCCCATCAAATGAAGGGCACGTATGAACCCTGTTCATATTATTCAGGCCTAAGTAGGCAGCATTATACCAACAACGGAGGTTATCCCCTACTAGTGCTGGAGATTCCACAACGAAAGATGGACAGTGATGCTAGCTGTTGTTCAAATCTGCATTTTGTATTGATCCTTATACGATGTGCTTTTTTTAAAGCATTCCCTGGAGTTGAGAGAAGCATTTTATATTCCCTTACAATGAGTTTTGGGATAGAAGTGACTTCTGCACTTTGCTCAAGCTACTTTTTAAGATATCATCAGAGTAATATCTTTAGTCTTGATAAAGATGGTCTAAATCAAGATAATATCATTGAAACGCGTCAATGCCATAGAACCATATTCTGCACAGTGGGCTGCCACCCTTGATATTGATTGTCTTTTGACATAAGGGTCCAGACCCAACGTTACCTCATACGGATATGGTCACTTTATGACAAAGTGTAGTGTCTTTTTGATACTCTCGTCTAATTGTCTTTGTTATTGAGTTTGTTCAGTTGTTTATTTATAGTGTGATTTTTTTTATTTTGAACATAAATATACTATGGTGAACAGCCTTTACAACGAAACTTTTACAACGCACTACCATTACGACGCAACTTTTACAACGCAAACTATTACAACGCATAGCGCTTGGGGGCGCTCTAGGATAGGGAATAGGTTTAATGTACTATCCAACACCTTCCCTACTATCCACGGGGACTGGAGTTGGAATAGTAAATTAAACTATTCACTATCCAGCGCCCAAAAGCATTATGCGTTGTAATGGTATGCGATGTAAAGGTAGGCGTTGTAAAGTATGCGTTGTAACGTCATACATCCATATACTATGTATGATTAACTGTTTTTTAATTTGCTACAATTGTTTTATATGCGTTCAATAAATTGATGCATAACATTTCCAATATTTTTCTAGTCTACTGGCACACTGCTTTTTCAATTGGTACTGTATCCTCCATGATTCAATGTGTGTGATTTAGGTGAGGGAATGAGTAAGAGTTCTCTCAGTGTTTGCCAACCCAAGGATATATTGTTATTTTTCTAGATTGAACCCTAGTCCTTTGACGCACAAAGGGACCCTCTAATTTTTTCAACAATAGTAAGTGCATCAGCCATTACAATACATAGAGAGGCCGTGCGTCATTACGTCATGGCTAACTCTAAATTGGCTATAACGAATCCTGGTATGTTTGCTATCAAACATATTGGAAACATACCCCAACATCGAAAATGGTGTTGGAGGTATGATTCCGCGCACTGCAGGGCCCCTTTGGGAGGACCTCGGTACTCCCGTTGCCAGTCTTCCAGACTCAGACAGCAAACTATGGTTGCTGCCAACTAGAGACCTGATTCTGCCCTCCGGCTGCTGAGCCAACCTCCAGCAGGGGAAGGTAGGACAAAAGGGTTCCTGTCACAGAGAGGTGTGACCACCTCTCCCATCAGGACTTAGTGCATTGGGCCAGGGTGGGGGCGCTTATCAGCACCACTAGACCGCTTTGAAGGGCTCATTTGGTGCCCTCCTTGCATACTCCAGTTGGAACCAGTTCAGGGAGCCGTTGGCTCCCACTCTGGTGCGAAACTGGACAAAGGACACAGGAGTATCCTCCCCACTGTTCAGCCCCTCCTGTGGGAGGGACCCCTGAATCCTTCCAACTCTTCCCAAAGGGTACTTAAGGGCTTACCTGTGGGTGGTTCTTTAGATTCGTCATGGGGCAAGATTCAGATCTGAAACCACTTAATCTTCAACCGTCTGGGCACTTTGGACTTTGTTGGACTTCGCTTTGGGAACCGAGACTGCATTGGGAAGACTCCTGCTGCTCCTGGTCTCGTTGTCCTGCCAGTCTTCCGCATCTTCTGTGCCTGTGCTCCATAAAGGTTCTTCGCCAAGTCTGTGAACATCCAAGTCACCCGAAGGAATCTCCCTTGGAGGGAAGGAGTCACTAACCTTCATCTGCAGGCACCGCAACAAAGCTGACCAGTCTGCTGTTCCTGAGCTCCCATGGACTCTGAAAGGTTCAGCAAGACAGGTGGTGGTTCTGCAACTCCCTCGAGGCCTGCACTGTATTCACAGCAAGTTTGAAGCCAGTATCCCTTGTTGAAACCGTTGGAGCAGTACCCCTGAGCACCACGTCGATTTGAAGTTTCCAAGGCTTGCTGACTCTCTCCCTCAGAGATATTTGGGCTCCAAGAAGCTCCAGCATTCAGCATCTCTTGCTACCAAGATCTTTGTCCTTACCTCATCCTCTGCACCATGGCCCTGCATCATAAGTGAGCTGCTCGAGGTCCTCTTGCGAGTCCTGTGTCTTCGGCCTGTGGGCCTCTTGGGAGCATTCTTTGGCTCCAGTGGGTTCCCCTGTTAGCTCGGGCCTACTTTGAGTTACCTGCTCATGGCGAGTCCCTTAAACCTTGCTGGTCCCGACACTGTACCTTTTTTGTCTGCTATGTTTGTTTCTAATGCCAAGGCTTGTGGTCCTCGTGCCGTGGGACAGAACCTGAACTGCTCCTGGTCTTTCTTAGCATCGCCTGGTCAGCACAGCTGCAGCATCAAGGTCACGTCAGCTCTCCTGCACCGTCAGACATCGGTGGGCATTCATCTTCCGTGCCTCTTGGTCACTCCTGAGTGGCATAGACTCTGTTCCCTCTGCTTGGAGATACCTCTCTTCCTGAATCCACCTTTGGGTTCCACCGGACTCTTTAACCTTCTTCGCCAGCGGCATCTTAACTGCAGTCCTCCATTGTGGTCTATGGCGGTTTCCGACGTCACTACGCACCTATGCACCCGGCTTCCCTGGTGTAGGTATCCTGGTTCCTAGGGTATCCACAGGTGGGGTGATTCTCAAACTTTCCATCTTCCACAGGGTTTCTTCAGAGTCCTCTGGAAAGGGTCCTTCTTCTTAAAAACTGCAATGCGACTTACCTGTTGACTTGTATTGAGTACGGAGTCTTGTTCCCAGTCTGCACACGGGTTCCGTGTGGTTCCTGAGTACTTACCTTGGGTGGTTCCTTGGGTCCCCAGCTCTTCTAAGTCTACGAGGTCCAGTCTCGACTTGTGGTGGTTCGCATTTCACTTTATTAATATACTAGCAGCCCGTCCCGATGTTGTCCGGGTATGAATTGCTGCCGGCCAGTAGTATATTGTTTTGTAGGATTTCGTTTTGATAGCATTTCTTATCTGTGACAGGCCTGTGAAACGCTCCAATTCACAGTGTACTGCTGATGCACCTAAGAGTGCGCATTCAGTAGGGTGTGAACTCGAGTTTCCCTACTTTATTTTTCCTTGCAATATTATATAGCGCGATCTCGACAACATGGCATGAGCACAATTTAAATTACAGAAGAACACATTCATTTGTGGTAGGCACGGGGAGACAAAGCGATTTGACTGGAATCACAGGATGTTGAGCTGATGCCGAGATTCGAACGTAGCTCCCTAGCTCTAAAGTTCGCAATTCTAGAACTTGTGGCGGGAGGTGTGTCTAAAAGTGTATGCCGGTACTGGCCATCAATGAGAGAGACCTGTGCATTTTTCAAATGGGTGGTGAAAAAATATGAGTATGTTGCTGGAGATGTGGGCCGCCGTGCCAACAATATACTTACCGGGGGAGGGTAAACACCCATTATTCCGCAACTTTCTTTCCGCGTACCATCACTCCGCATACTTTCATTACGAAAGTACCATGACTCCGCCGTGCCATTACATTTTATATGCTTTTACTACGCATACATTTACAACGAAATTCGTTGTAAATGCATGAATGGTAAAAGCATGTTTTTTTTAAATGTTTGGATAAGGTAAGTATGGGTATAGGGGTATATGTTTTGGGGTACTGAGGTATATGTTTTGGGGTGTTTGGGTATTTTAAGGGTTCAGATATAGTTTTGGGTTATGGGGTACAGGGGTAGTTTTAGGGTTTAGGGATAGGTATGGGTTTTGGGGTACAGGGGTATTTTTAGGGTTCAGGGCTAGGTTTGGGTTTTGGAGTATAGGGGTATTTTTAGGGTTCAGGGCTAGGTTTGGGTTTTGGGGTACAGGGGTATTTTTAGGGTTCAGGGCTAGGTTTGGGTTTTGGGGTACAGGGATATTTTAAGGGTTCAGGGGTAGGTTTGGGTTTTGAGGTACAGGGATATTTATAGGGTTCAGAGCTAGGTTTGTGGTTTGGGGTACAGGGATGTTTTAGGGTTCAGGGGTTGGTTTGGGTTTTGGGGTACACGGGTATTTTTAGGGTTCAGGGGTAGGTTTGAGTTTTGGGGTACAGGGATATTTTAAGGGTTCTGGGCTAGGTTTGGGTTTTACGGTACAGGGGTATTTTAGGGTTCAGGTTTAGGGGTACAGAGGTATTTTTAGGGTTCAGGGCTAGGTTTGGGTTTTGGGGTACAGGGGTATTTTTAGGGTTCAGGGGAAGGTTTGGGTTTTGAGGTACAGGGGTATTTATAGGGTTCAGGGCTAGGTTTGGGTTTTGAGGTACAGGGGTATTTTTAGGATTTAGGGATAGGTTTGGGTTTTGGGGTACAGGGTATATTTATAAGGTTAAGATGGGTTAGTGCTTAAGGGTGTTGGGGTATTTTAAGGAGTAAGGGTGGGTTATGATTATGGGGTGCAGGGGTATTTAAAGGGAGCAGGGTGGACACCCGGAGCTGGAATGTATAGAACCTGGGAAGAAAAAACAATGAAATATTGGGCACAACGCTAGCTTTTTTTTTCTCCGTAATCCCGCGCCCCGCACACGCCCACACGCCCACAGCACACGATATGAGACATGGAATGAAGGGCGGAACGTACCACACGCCACCAGCGTTTGTCACGCCACCAGCACACGCCCACAGGACTACTTTGCTAGCACGGTTCTTTTACCTTTTAAATGTATATGGTGGGTGTCAGCATAGCCTATGTCCTTCTGCTGCAACTGCCCTTTCCAACGCTGTATTGGGTGTTGTGATTGGTGCTGTGGTTCCTGAGATTACCGCCTCAAAGGTTTGGGCTCTCTCTTTATTATATTAGTATAGATGGTTTGGTCTCCTCCTGGAGACTACTGTGTATTTCTACTACTTACGTGTTCTATTACTAAAGTATCATGTGTATTGTAATAATATATCTGGTGAAGAGCTATTGCAATGAGTTAGTGAGTGTTTATAATAAATACATCTTTTTATAACTACACTGTGTGGTTCTTTTTCACTTAACCTACACTATATGATTTAATACCGGTACAACAAGCTGCTTTACCCTCCTTCTAGACTAAGCCTGAAGTCTGCTCTCCACATCTACCACTTAAGGGAGCTTTCTACGGTTGGCTAAAACCACTAAAATCCCCATAGGGCAATCTGGATTAGACCAAGGTGCTTCACTTAAATAAGTGTGCACCATATACTAAGCCAGCCTCCTACATAGGTATGCAGTGGTTGGGATCAAGCCTGCATTGTTTTAACACCTAATCGAGATGCGGATTAAATGAAAAACCATCACTAGCATTAGGCACATATAATATTTTATAGACGAGTACGTTCCACTGAACTCGTAGATTGGTTGTTAAGCGTCTAGCACAACCCTTTCTCCAATATTAGGAAGTTTAGTTTCTACTAGGCTAGGTAGGTGCAACACTGCACTACACTACACCTAGAAACCATGTCTTTAGTGGGGAATCTCAGTGAGTCCCAGTCCGCTAAGTACAGTGTTCTTAAATTCCAGGAAATAAGGACCCTGTGTAGCCTTAGAAGCATTAAGGCAGGTAACAACCCCAAAACAAAGTACCTCTTAGAGCTACTTCACCAGGATGACCAGAATCCTGGCAGGTCAGAGGAAAAGGACCAGGTGCGTGGGGAGGCTCCAGAAGATGGGTCAGGAGGCGTTCTCCCTAGTGACCTTAATTCAGAGAATGGACAAGAGGAGTCTGGGGACTCCACACTGGTAAATTCTGATCCCCCAGGGAATAGTGCAGAAGGGACGGAGTGTGTCCCTAGAAGTAGGTCCCCCTTACTCCTCCTGGGAGGGTTCAGAGTATGCAGAGGAGGTCTAGGTCTCTGAGGTGGGTTGTGGCCTAGTCAGAACTCCCACTCAGGCTGTCGTTGGCTGTGATGGTACAATTACCAGAACTGGGTCTGGGCTCACTGGCAATAAGGACAAGCCTCACCATCAATATCTATAAACCAACACAAGTACCAGTATTGCCTAGCTATTTCAACAAAGGAACAAACAATGATCACTCGAATTACCGAAGCAAAACAGTAACTCTCAGGGGTAGTATTTCTCCGGAATTAATCCAATACTATTTAATTATTTTGCATCAACAAGGAACATATAAATGAGCAATTTTTCATTTTTACACATACAAATTGTTTGAACTCCACATAACATAAGTATAGACAATTTTCTCAATCAGCCAACTTTCATACAAACATTCATACACGACAAAACATTAATATATATACACACATAAGAAATTTATGGAACTATACACAATTATTTACAATTTCCTGATTTCAAAAAAACATAGCATTGGAAAAAGCAAATGAAATTTTTCAATATTTCAATAATCAAATAGGTATTCCTAATGCTGAATGAGTGGGTCTACGCGTTTCGAAACGCGTAGACCCACTCATTCAGCATTAGGAATACCTATTTGATTATTGAAATATTGAAAAATTTCATTTGCTTTCTCCAATGCTATGTTTTTTCGTGTATGAATGTTTGTATGAAAGTTGGCTGATTGAGAAAATTGTCTATACTTATGTTATGTGGAGTTCAAACAATTTGTATGTGTAAAAATGAAAAATTGCTCATTTATATGTTCCTTGTTGATGCAAAATAATTAAATAGTATTGGATTAATTCCGGAGAAATACTACCCCTGAGAGTTACTGTTTTGCTTCGGTAATTCGAGTGATCATTGTTTGTTCCTTTGTTGAAATAGCTAGGCAATACTGGTACTTGTGTTGGTTTATAGATATTGATGGTGAGGCTTGTCCTTATTGCCAGTGAGCCCAGACCCAGTTCTGGTAATTGTACTTTAGCAGAAGGCTTTCTGCGAGGTTGTTTCAGGTCCTTAAGGGAACTTCTGAAATATGGTTTTCTAAAAGTGTAGTGTGTTTTTCAGAATTACGTGTTGTAAGTTTTACGTTGATTTTTTGAGATTGAGTGTCGCACAGTATGTCTGTTGAACAAACATTTGCTTATAGCGAAGAGCATATCAAAAATTTATTGGAAAAGCCGCCCCTGTTCACTTCAGTGACTTTAAGTACATCTGCTAGGAACCAAAACGAAACAGATAAACTCTTAAGGTTAAAGAAAAAACAAATTCGTACAGACCTGCATGGCCACTTCCTCCTCCAGCACTTAAGAGCTGGTACAATACCTGGAGGCCTGCAGATCAAAAATATCCCCGTGATATTCACAGACGACCCGCTATACAAAAAAGGATACAGTTTTATCGAAACTAAGTGCAGCCGAGACCTCATGGTCCTTACGGTGGAGACAGCGCAAAGACTTTCATTACAACAACTTGAGGAAATCAAAACTTTAGAGACTGAGATACAGCAAAATCAATTGATTACGGATGCAAAAACTTTACTGGAAAAGGTGGAAAAAGATATCTTAGAGTTCAAGGATTATACTATCAACCAAAAGGAAAACCAGTTTCAAAAAGATAAAAAGAATTTCAACTTAGAAAAAACTTATCCATACTTACAAACAGATTTTTATTCCAGACCGGACTCAAGAAAATATCTAGGGGAATACCAAGGAAGATCTAATAACAAATTCATTTCCTTCTCTGATACCTCATCTGCATCAGGCAGCAGTGAGGGCGAGAGCGATAACCAAAGAAGAGGGACTAATAAAAGAGGAGCACAACAGCCAGGTCCATCTTCAGCGCCTTTTTTAGGAAGAGGCCAACCGCAAAACAGAGCGCGCCCACGGTACAACCAACCATGGGAGATGTCGACTCGGAGGCAGAACTACAAGAATTGGTAGTGTCTCCGGTCTTCAATTTGTCAAATAAAATCCTTACCCCAGCGGAAATTAGTATTTTGGAGAAAGGACTTTCCTTTGTGCCCACACGACATACCAACTTTGTGAAACTTAAAATGGAGGCACTTGAATTCTGCCGTAAGATCAAATTAAAATCCTTCTTCTCGCAGACAATGTTTAATCCACCAATAGAAGTGACGGGATTGAGAAAAAAGTCATCATTTTGTCCACCAGGAAATAAAGTTGCAAAGGAAATTCTAACTTTTGAAAAAACGATCTTATCAGCCATAACAAAAATGGAAAGTAAAAGAACCTGGACTAAATTCAATATCTCACAAGCGGAAAGAGGTGCCTTGGAAAATCTTAAAAAGGACACAACAGTTATAATAAAGCAGGCGGACAAAGGAGGCTCAATTGTCATATGGGATACTGACAAATATATAACAGAAGTGATGAGCCAGCTTAACAACCCAAGGTGCTACAAAAAAGTACAGAAGGACCCTACCACAGAACTACAACAACTTCTTAACCCTATTCTGGAGAAAGGCCTTTTAGATGGTATTATTGGAAAAAAGGAGTTCGAGTATCTGAAATGTAATAATCCACGAATACCCCTGTTCTATGTCCTACCCAAAATCCATAAGGACATACACGCCCCACCCGGAAGACCAATAATCTCCGGTTGCGAGTCAGTATTTGAATCAGTATCAAAGTATGTAGACCATTTTTTGAAACCTTTTATGACCGAGGTAAAATCATTCCTCCGTGACACGACGGATTTTATCAACAAACTTCCGTCAATTCCTTTTGAACAGAACAAAGATATCTTAGTGACCATGGATGTGTGTTCACTGTATACACAAATCCCCCAGAGTGATGGTTTAGATGCCCTCCAATACTATTTAGATCAAAGACCTAGACCCACGCGAGTACCATCAGAATTTATAATGCAGCTAGCGTCACTGGCTTTGAAGAAGAACTACTTCAATTTTAATGGGGAGTTCTTCTTCCAGACAAGCGGAGTAGCAATGGGCTGTCCATTTGCTCCCGAAATGGCCGTACTCTTTATGTCACTATATGAAGAGAAATTTGTGTACCATTCGAACCCATTCTCAGAACAAATTACCAGCTGGAGTCGATATATCGACGACGTTTTCCTGACTTGGAAAGGGAACGAAGAAGACCTAAAGAAATTTCACGAATGGCTCAATTCTAGAACAGAGGAAATAAAATTCAGTATGAGCTTCTCGAAAGTGAAGATGCCATTTCTCGATGTAGAAGTGTACCCCACCGATGAAGGTTTGGTCACTACACTGTTTAAGAAACCGACAGATCGAAACAAGGCCTTACATTTTAAAAGCAACCATCCCCGCAATTTGCGAGAAAACCTCCCGTTCGGCCAGTATCTCCGAATTAAAAGAAATTGCAATTTTAAAGAGGAATACATGTTTCATGCCAGCAACTTATCAGATAACTTGGCAAAAAGAGGATACCCAAAAAAACTATTAAAAAGAACTATGAAGAGAGTTTGGTGGATCCCCCGAGACACCCTTCTGGTGAAAAAAGTAAAACCAACCCTTAACAGGATTGTTTGTGTGTCTACGTTTTGTCAAAATTCTAATCTATTTAAGAAAGCCATCTTACAAAATTGGCATCTAGTAGAGAACATTGATGAGACATTAAAAGAAAAACCACTCTTCGCCTTCAAGAAAGACCAAAGTATAGCCAACCATTTAGTCCGAGCAGCCATAAAAAAGAAAACGCCAACACTCGGTACTATGCTAGGACTCCCTCCGATTCAAGGCCATCACAAATGCGGCTCATGCATTTGCTGTGCAAGTACGGAAGAAGGTAACCTCTTTAAACACAAACAACAATTTTGGAGACATGACAAATTTACAAATTGTAAGTCGAGGTATGTTAAATACGGCATTACTTGTCCATGTAAAAAATTGTACATTGGAAAAACGAGCCAAGAGGTGAGGTGCCGCATCACTCAACATAAATCACGGATCAAGAAGAATGTGTTGACGGCGCCATTGGTCAACCATTGGACCAAATATGGCCATTCTTTAGAAGATTTGAAATGGACAGTGATCGCTAAGATTGATAAAGAATCAAGAGGCGGCGATATCGAAGAGAAGCTATCACGACAGGAAGCTCTACTAATCGTGAAATTTAATACGGCCACTGATGGTTTAAATGAGCTTTCATAGATTTATCAATTGTAAATACTCAAGACGCCATCCCAAGCAACAATGTGCAGATCACACGCACGACCCGTCTCCCCCGTGCCAGACCTAGAGGTCGGGTGCACGAAGTTCGATTCAATTCCACCCTAGGACGTTGCGCATCACGTTTCCTTGACAACTGTCAATGGAAACTACAACCCCCAGAATCCTTACAACCAGGAAGTGAGGCTTAAGTCATAGTTGCGAGAGGAACGAGAAGAGCTCAGTTGGTGAGATTGCCGGCATAGAATGACGGACGCCGAGTAGTGTGGACCCCAGATTACTCCAGTGCAAGCCAGCATTAAAGGTAAATTTGAACACAATTAAACAAAACGGAGCAAATAGGAAGCAAAAAACGGAGCGAACAATTCATGAGAACTCAGGTCTGAAATGAGCCTCTCCCTTATTCCGTTTCAGCGATTGCAAGCATCAAGCAGGCTTTCCAGACCGGGACCAAAGTCCGGCTGCCACACTCGCCATAACTAAGTAAGTGTTCTTTAACACTGTTCCTTACAACAACGCAAGAACCACCTGTTTAATCTCAGGACGCTCATAAAACGCTCTATTCTTACAGATTCCCCACTCCACCACCCTCGCCAAGCCACAATATGGGTTAACATATGTGAGTATTGCACGTATGAGTCAGTTACCTTTTGAAGAGTTTTGAACTACTTGTTGAATAGAATTTAAAAGTAGCTTCGTTTTCATTACAGTTACACCAGAAGAAAACCGAGCACCTAAGAGGTAGGATTAGTTTCTCCTCCCCCTCCCACTGCAGTGCCGGAGGCATGGTTTTCCATAGGTTGATTTGTTCTTTGTCCTTCATTCACAGGCTCCTGGTCCTGACGAGATTTCCCCACACCAAGGGGTTATCGAAACGCGTAGACCCACTCATTCAGCATTAGGAATACCTATTTGATTATTGAAATATTGAAAAATTTCATTTGCTTTTTCCAATGCTATGTTTTTTTGAAATCAGGAAATTGTAAATAATTGTGTATAGTTCCATAAATTTCTTATGTGTGTATATATATATTAATGTTTTGTCGTGTATGAATGTTTGTATGAAAGTTGGCTGATTGAGAAAATTGTCTATACTTATGTTATGTGGAGTTCAAACAATTTGTATGTGTAAAAATGAAAAATTGCTCATTTATATGTTCCTTGTTGATGCAAAATAATTAAATAGTATTGGATTAATTCCGGAGAAATACTACCCCTGAGAGTTACTGTTTTGCTTCGGTAATTCGAGTGATCATTGTTTGTTCCTTTGTTGAAATAGCTAGGCAATACTGGTACTTGTGTTGGTTTATAGATATTGATGGTGAGGCTTGTCCTTATTGCCAGTGAGCCCAGACCCAGTTCTGGTAATTGTACTTTAGCAGAAGGCTTTCTGCGAGGTTGTTTCAGGTCCTTAAGGGAACTTCTGAAATATGGTTTTCTAAAAGTGTAGTGTGTTTTTCAGAATTACGTGTTGTAAGTTTTACGTTGATTTTTTGAGATTGAGTGTCGCACAGTATGTCTGTTGAACAAACATTTGCTTATAGCGAAGAGCATATCAAAAATTTATTGGAAAAGCCACCCCTGTTCACTTCAGTGACTTTAAGTACATCTGCTAGGAACCAAAACGAAACAGATAAACTCTTAAGGTTAAAGAAAAAACAAATTCGTACAGACCTGCATGGCCACTTCCTCCTCCAGCACTTAAGAGCTGGTACAATACCTGGAGGCCTGCAGATCAAAAATATCCCCGTGATATTCACAGACGACCCGCTATACAAAAAAGGATACAGTTTTATCGAAACTAAGTGCAGCCGAGACCTCATGGTCCTTACGGTGGAGACAGCGCAAAGACTTTCATTACAACAACTTGAGGAAATCAAAACTTTAGAGACTGAGATACAGCAAAATCAATTGATTACGGATGCAAAAACTTTACTGGAAAAGGTGGAAAAAGATATCTTAGAGTTCAAGGATTATACTATCAACCAAAAGGAAAACCAGTTTCAAAAAGATAAAAAGAATTTCAACTTAGAAAAAACTTATCCATACTTACAAACAGATTTTTATTCCAGACCGGACTCAAGAAAATATCTAGGGGAATACCAAGGAAGATCTAATAACAAATTCATTTCCTTCTCTGATACCTCATCTGCATCAGGCAGCAGTGAGGGCGAGAGCGATAACCAAAGAAGAGGGACTAATAAAAGAGGAGCACAACAGCCAGGTCCATCTTCGGCGCCTTTTTTAGGAAGAGGCCAACCGCAAAACAGAGCGCGCCCACGGTACAACCAACCATGGGAGATGTCGACTCGGAGGCAGAACTACAAGAATTGGTAGTGTCTCCGGTCTTCAATTTGTCAAATAAAATCCTTACCCCAGCGGAAATTAGTATTTTGGAGAAAGGACTTTCCTTTGTGCCCACACGACATACCAACTTTGTGAAACTTAAAATGGAGGCACTTGAATTCTGCCGTAAGATCAAATTAAAATCCTTCTTCTCGCAGACAATGTTTAATCCACCAATAGAAGTGACGGGATTGAGAAAAAAGTCATCATTTTGTCCACCAGGAAATAAAGTTGCAAAGGAAATTCTAACTTTTGAAAAAACGATCTTATCAGCCATAACAAAAATGGAAAGTAAAAGAACCTGGACTAAATTCAATATCTCACAAGCGGAAAGAGGTGCCTTGGAAAATCTTAAAAAGGACACAACAGTTATAATAAAGCAGGCGGACAAAGGAGGCTCAATTGTCATATGGGATACTGACAAATATATAACAGAAGTGATGAGCCAGCTTAACAACCCAAGGTGCTACAAAAAAGTACAGAAGGACCCTACCACAGAACTACAACAACTTCTTAACCCTATTCTGGAGAAAGGCCTTTTAGATGGTATTATTGGAAAAAAGGAGTTCGAGTATCTGAAATGTAATAATCCACGAATACCCCTGTTCTATGTCCTACCCAAAATCCATAAGGACATACACGCCCCACCCGGAAGACCAATAATCTCCGGTTGCGAGTCAGTATTTGAATCAGTATCAAAGTATGTAGACCATTTTTTGAAACCTTTTATGACCGAGGTAAAATCATTCCTCCGTGACACGACGGATTTTATCAACAAACTTCCGTCAATTCCTTTTGAACAGAACAAAGATATCTTAGTGACCATGGATGTGTGTTCACTGTATACACAAATCCCCCAGAGTGATGGTTTAGATGCCCTCCAATACTATTTAGATCAAAGACCTAGACCCACGCGAGTACCATCAGAATTTATAATGCAGCTAGCGTCACTGGCTTTGAAGAAGAACTACTTCAATTTTAATGGGGAGTTCTTCTTCCAGACAAGCGGAGTAGCAATGGGCTGTCCATTTGCTCCCGAAATGGCCGTACTCTTTATGTCACTATATGAAGAGAAATTTGTGTACCATTCGAACCCATTCTCAGAACAAATTACCAGCTGGAGTCGATATATCGACGACGTTTTCCTGACTTGGAAAGGGAACGAAGAAGACCTAAAGAAATTTCACGAATGGCTCAATTCTAGAACAGAGGAAATAAAATTCAGTATGAGCTTCTCGAAAGTGAAGATGCCATTTCTCGATGTAGAAGTGTACCCCACCGATGAAGGTTTGGTCACTACACTGTTTAAGAAACCGACAGATCGAAACAAGGCCTTACATTTTAAAAGCAACCATCCCCGCAATTTGCGAGAAAACCTCCCGTTCGGCCAGTATCTCCGAATTAAAAGAAATTGCAATTTTAAAGAGGAATACATGTTTCATGCCAGCAACTTATCAGATAACTTGGCAAAAAGAGGATACCCAAAAAAACTATTAAAAAGAACTATGAAGAGAGTTTGGTGGATCCCCCGAGACACCCTTCTGGTGAAAAAAGTAAAACCAACCCTTAACAGGATTGTTTGTGTGTCTACGTTTTGTCAAAATTCTAATCTATTTAAGAAAGCCATCTTACAAAATTGGCATCTAGTAGAGAACATTGATGAGACATTAAAAGAAAAACCACTCTTCGCCTTCAAGAAAGACCAAAGTATAGCCAACCATTTAGTCCGAGCAGCCATAAAAAAGAAAACGCCAACACTCGGTACTATGCTAGGACTCCCTCCGATTCAAGGCCATCACAAATGCGGCTCATGCATTTGCTGTGCAAGTACGGAAGAAGGTAACCTCTTTAAACACAAACAACAATTTTGGAGACATGACAAATTTACAAATTGTAAGTCGAGGTATGTTATATACGGCATTACTTGTCCATGTAAAAAATTGTACATTGGAAAAACGAGCCAAGAGGTGAGGTGCCGCATCACTCAACATAAATCACGGATCAAGAAGAATGTGTTGACGGCGCCATTGGTCAACCATTGGACCAAATATGGCCATTCTTTAGATGATTTGAAATGGACAGTGATCGCTAAGATTGATAAAGAATCAAGAGGCGGCGATATCGAAGAGAAGCTATCACGACAGGAAGCTCTACTAATCGTGAAATTTAATACGGCCACAGATGGTTTAAATGAGCTTTCAGAGATTTATCAATTGTAAATACTCAAGACGCCATCCCAAGCAACAATGTGCAGATCACACGCACGACCCGTCTCCCCCGTGCCAGACCTAGAGGTCGGGTGCACGAAGTTCGATTCAATTCCACCCTAGGACGTTGCGCATCACGTTTCCTTGACAACTGTCAATGGAAACTACAACCCCCAGAATCCTTACAACCAGGAAGTGAGGCTTAAGTCATAGTTGCGAGAGGAACGAGAAGAGCTCAGTTGGTGAGATTGCCGGCATAGAATGACGGACGCCGAGTAGTGTGGACCCCAGATTACTCCAGTGCAAGCCAGCATTAAAGGTAAATTTGAACACAATTAAACAAAACGGAGCAAATAGGAAGCAAAAAACGGAGCGAACAATTCATGAGAACTCAGGTCTGAAATGAGCCTCTCCCTTATTCCGTTTCAGCGATTGCAAGCATCAAGCAGGCTTTCCAGACCGGGACCAAAGTCCGGCTGCCACACTCGCCATAACTAAGTAAGTGTTCTTTAACACTGTTCCTTACAACAACGCAAGAGCCACCTGCTTAATCTCAGGACGCTCATAAAACGCTCTATTCTTACAGATTCCCCACTCCACCACCCTCGCCAAGCCACAATATGGGTTAACATATGTGAGTATTGCACGTATGAGTCAGTTACCTTTTGAAGAGTTTTGAACTACTTGTTGAATAGAATTTAAAAGTAGCTTCGTTTTCATTACAGTTACACCAGAAGAAAACCGAGCACCTAAGAGGTAGGATTAGTTTCTCCTCCCCCTCCCACTGCAGTGCCGGAGGCATGGTTTTCCATAGGTTGATTTGTTCTTTGTCCTTCATTCACAGGCTCCTGGTCCTGACGAGATTTCCCCACACCAAGGGGTTATCGAAACGCGTAGACCCACTCATTCAGCATTAGGAATACCTATTTGATTATTGAAATATTGAAAAATTTCATTTGCTTTTTCCAATGCTATGTTTTTTTGAAATCAGGAAATTGTAAATAATTGTGTATAGTTCCATAAATTTCTTATGTGTGTATATATATTAATGTTTTGTCGTGTATGAATGTTTGTATGAAAGTTGGCTGATTGAGAAAATTGTCTATACTTATGTTATGTGGAGTTCAAACAATTTGTATGTGTAAAAATGAAAAATTGCTCATTTATATGTTCCTTGTTGATGCAAAATAATTAAATAGTATTGGATTAATTCCGGAGAAATACTACCCCTGAGAGTTACTGTTTTGCTTCGGTAATTCGAGTGATCATTGTTTGTTCCTTTGTTGAAATAGCTAGGCAATACTGGTACTTGTGTTGGTTTATAGATATTGATGGTGAGGCTTGTCCTTATTGCCAGTGAGCCCAGACCCAGTTCTGGTAATTGTACTTTAGCAGAAGGCTTTCTGCGAGGTTGTTTCAGGTCCTTAAGGGAACTTCTGAAATATGGTTTTCTAAAAGTGTAGTGTGTTTTTCAGAATTACGTGTTGTAAGTTTTACGTTGATTTTTTGAGATTGAGTGTCGCACAGTATGTCTGTTGAACAAACATTTGCTTATAGCGAAGAGCATATAAAAAATTTATTGGAAAAGCCGCCCCTGTTCACTTCAGTGACTTTAAGTACATCTGCTAGGAACCAAAACGAAACAGATAAACTCTTAAGGTTAAAGAAAAAACAAATTCGTACAGACCTGCATGGCCACTTCCTCCTCCAGCACTTAAGAGCTGGTACAATACCTGGAGGCCTGCAGATCAAAAATATCCCCGTGATATTCACAGACGACCCGCTATACAAAAAAGGATACAGTTTTATCGAAACTAAGTGCAGCCGAGACCTCATGGTCCTTACGGTGGAGACAGCGCAAAGACTTTCATTACAACAACTTGAGGAAATCAAAACTTTAGAGACTGAGATACAGCAAAATCAATTGATTACGGATGCAAAAACTTTACTGGAAAAGGTGGAAAAAGATATCTTAGAGTTCAAGGATTATACTATCAACCAAAAGGAAAACCAGTTTCAAAAAGATAAAAAGAATTTCAACTTAGAAAAAACTTATCCATACTTACAAACAGATTTTTATTCCAGACCGGACTCAAGAAAATATCTAGGGGAATACCAAGGAAGATCTAATAACAAATTCATTTCCTTCTCTGATACCTCATCTGCATCAGGCAGCAGTGAGGGCGAGAGCGATAACCATAACCAAAGAAGAGGGACTAATAAAAGAGGAGCACAACAGCCAGGTCCATCTTCGGTGCCTTTTTTAGGAAGAGGCCAACCGCAAAACAGAGCGCGCCCACGGTACAACCAACCATGGGAGATGTCGACTCGGAGGCAGAACTACAAGAATTGGTAGTGTCTCCGGTCTTCAATTTGTCAAATAAAATCCTTACCCCAGCGGAAATTAGTATTTTGGAGAAAGGACTTTCCTTTGTGCCCACACGACATACCAACTTTGTGAAACTTAAAATGGAGGCACTTGAATTCTGCCGTAAGATCAAATTAAAATCCTTCTTCTCGCAGACAATGTTTAATCCACCAATAGAAGTGACGGGATTGAGAAAAAAGTCATCATTTTGTCCACCAGGAAATAAAGTTGCAAAGGAAATTCTAACTTTTGAAAAAACGATCTTATCAGCCATAACAAAAATGGAAAGTAAAAGAACCTGGACTAAATTCAATATCTCACAAGCGGAAAGAGGTGCCTTGGAAAATCTTAAAAAGGACACAACAGTTATAATAAAGCAGGCGGACAAAGGAGGCTCAATTGTCATATGGGATACTGACAAATATATAACAGAAGTGATGAGCCAGCTTAACAACCCAAGGTGCTACAAAAAAGTACAGAAGGACCCTACCACAGAACTACAACAACTTCTTAACCCTATTCTGGAGAAAGGCCTTTTAGATGGTATTATTGGAAAAAAGGAGTTCGAGTATCTGAAATGTAATAATCCACGAATACCCCTGTTCTATGTCCTACCCAAAATCCATAAGGACATACACGCCCCACCCGGAAGACCAATAATCTCCGGTTGCGAGTCAGTATTTGAATCAGTATCAAAGTATGTAGACCATTTTTTGAAACCTTTTATGACCGAGGTAAAATCATTCCTCCGTGACACGACGGATTTTATCAACAAACTTCCGTCAATTCCTTTTGAACAGAACAAAGATATCTTAGTGACCATGGATGTGTGTTCACTGTATACACAAATCCCCCAGAGTGATGGTTTAGATGCCCTCCAATACTATTTAGATCAAAGACCTAGACCCACGCGAGTACCATCAGAATTTATAATGCAGCTAGCGTCACTGGCTTTGAAGAAGAACTACTTCAATTTTAATGGGGAGTTCTTCTTCCAGACAAGCGGAGTAGCAATGGGCTGTCCATTTGCTCCCGAAATGGCCGTACTCTTTATGTCACTATATGAAGAGAAATTTGTGTACCATTCGAACCCATTCTCAGAACAAATTACCAGCTGGAGTCGATATATCGACGACGTTTTCCTGACTTGGAAAGGGAACGAAGAAGACCTAAAGAAATTTCACGAATGGCTCAATTCTAGAACAGAGGAAATAAAATTCAGTATGAGCTTCTCGAAAGTGAAGATGCCATTTCTCGATGTAGAAGTGTACCCCACCGATGAAGGTTTGGTCACTACACTGTTTAAGAAACCGACAGATCGAAACAAGGCCTTACATTTTAAAAGCAACCATCCCCGCAATTTGCGAGAAAACCTCCCGTTCGGCCAGTATCTCCGAATTAAAAGAAATTGCAATTTTAAAGAGGAATACATGTTTCATGCCAGCAACTTATCAGATAACTTGGCAAAAAGAGGATACCCAAAAAAACTATTAAAAAGAACTATGAAGAGAGTTTGGTGGATCCCCCGAGACACCCTTCTGGTGAAAAAAGTAAAACCAACCCTTAACAGGATTGTTTGTGTGTCTACGTTTTGTCAAAATTCTAATCTATTTAAGAAAGCCATCTTACAAAATTGGCATCTAGTAGAGAACATTGATGAGACATTAAAAGAAAAACCACTCTTCGCCTTCAAGAAAGACCAAAGTATAGCCAACCATTTAGTCCGAGCAGCCATAAAAAAGAAAACGCCAACACTCGGTACTATGCTAGGACTCCCTCCGATTCAAGGCCATCACAAATGCGGCTCATGCATTTGCTGTGCAAGTACGGAAGAAGGTAACCTCTTTAAACACAAACAACAATTTTGGAGACATGACAAATTTACAAATTGTAAGTCGAGGTATGTTATATACGGCATTACTTGTCCATGTAAAAAATTGTACATTGGAAAAACGAGCCAAGAGGTGAGGTGCCGCATCACTCAACATAAATCACGGATCAAGAAGAATGTGTTGACGGCGCCATTGGTCAACCATTGGACCAAATATGGCCATTCTTTAGATGATTTGAAATGGACAGTGATCGCTAAGATTGATAAAGAATCAAGAGGCGGCGATATCGAAGAGAAGCTATCACGACAGGAAGCTCTACTAATCGTGAAATTTAATACGGCCACAGATGGTTTAAATGAGCTTTCAGAGATTTATCAATTGTAAATACTCAAGACGCCATCCCAAGCAACAATGTGCAGATCACACGCACGACCCGTCTCCCCCGTGCCAGACCTAGAGGTCGGGTGCACGAAGTTCGATTCAATTCCACCCTAGGACGTTGCGCATCACGTTTCCTTGACAACTGTCAATGGAAACTACAACCCCCAGAATCCTTACAACCAGGAAGTGAGGCTTAAGTCATAGTTGCGAGAGGAACGAGAAGAGCTCAGTTGGTGAGATTGCCGGCATAGAATGACGGACGCCGAGTAGTGTGGACCCCAGATTACTCCAGTGCAAGCCAGCATTAAAGGTAAATTTGAACACAATTAAACAAAACGGAGCAAATAGGAAGCAAAAAACGGAGCGAACAATTCATGAGAACTCAGGTCTGAAATGAGCCTCTCCCTTATTCCGTTTCAGCGATTGCAAGCATCAAGCAGGCTTTCCAGACCGGGACCAAAGTCCGGCTGCCACACTCGCCATAACTAAGTAAGTGTTCTTTAACACTGTTCCTTACAACAACGCAAGAGCCACCTGTTTAATCTCAGGACGCTCATAAAACGCTCTATTCTTACAGATTCCCCACTCCACCACCCTCGCCAAGCCACAATATGGGTTAACATATGTGAGTATTGCACGTATGAGTCAGTTACCTTTTGAAGAGTTTTGAACTACTTGTTGAATAGAATTTAAAAGTAGCTTCGTTTTCATTACAGTTACACCAGAAGAAAACCGAGCACCTAAGAGGTAGGATTAGTTTCTCCTCCCCCTCCCACTGCAGTGCCGGAGGCATGGTTTTCCATAGGTTGATTTGTTCTTTGTCCTTCATTCACAGGCTCCTGGTCCTGACGAGATTTCCCCACACCAAGGGGTTATCGAAACGCGTAGACCCACTCATTCAGCATTAGGAATACCTATTTGATTATTGAAATATTGAAAAATTTCATTTGCTTTTTCCAATGCTATGTTTTTTTGAAATCAGGAAATTGTAAATAATTGTGTATAGTTCCATAAATTTCTTATGTGTGTATATATATTAATGTTTTGTCGTGTATGAATGTTTGTATGAAAGTTGGCTGATTGAGAAAATTGTCTATACTTATGTTATGTGGAGTTCAAACAATTTGTATGTGTAAAAATGAAAAATTGCTCATTTATATGTTCCTTGTTGATGCAAAATAATTAAATAGTATTGGATTAATTCCGGAGAAATACTACCCCTGAGAGTTACTGTTTTGCTTCGGTAATTCGAGTGATCATTGTTTGTTCCTTTGTTGAAATAGCTAGGCAATACTGGTACTTGTGTTGGTTTATAGTTGGCTGTGATGGTGGCATAGATCTTGCCACCTTACTAGTAAGTTCTACTAACTTAGGCAAGTACAGGCAACAGCCTTTGATAAATGGAAATGAAGCTGTAGCTTATAGGGACACAGAGGCCGGTGTCACAATGGTGACAAATAAACTAGTGTTCCCTGAGCAGATCGTATTTAGTAAGTTGTACCAAGTAACCAATGCTAGCAATGTTAGGACTGATCATTCCTTGGCAGTTGTGAATCTCAGCTGGGGAGGGGTAACCGGCCCTAAAAGAGCTGTGGTTTCTCCAGACTTGCCTGTAGATTGTCTGTTGGACAATGATGTAGAAACATCAGCCTGGTATGAACTGGAGTTCAGGACACATGCAGAGATGATGGGCATCTCTGCCACTCCATTTGCTGTCACCAGGTCTCAGGCCAAACAGTTCAGCACTGAAGGAGCACTGATCCTGAAATAATGCACCATATTACTCCTAAGAGAAGGAGCAGCAAGGGTAAGGAATTATCCTCCTACCAGTGAGGGTCAGACTCCTGAGGGAGATGATCACAGACCCTGTGAAGGAACTGTCCAAGGAGAAACTTGGTCCTGACCAGGAAGAGTTCTTGCGGGCAGGGGGCCCGTCCAGGGCAGCCTTGAGTTTGGAGCAGCAATCCTGCCCCTCTCTGTACCTCTGTACCAGCTCAGACCCTTATGCTGAGGAGGCAGGGAATGTGATTGGGTCTATTGGGAAGATGGGCTCCTGTTTTCTGAAGGTAAAGACCCCAAACCTGGTACTACCAGGTGGTTGGTAATACGCCAGAAATTCAGAGGTTTTCTTTTCTCCCTGGCACATGACATTCCCCTTGGATCAATTTTGGCTGAAGCTCATTTATGAGAGTAAAAATCCTGACTCGAAGCAATTTTGGTCCCTCGTAAAGAAGCCAACAAATTACAAGTGGTTATGGTAGTGCAGATATCAGCGGAGCCGTATGGAGTACGTTTTTATCACTTCACTTTGAGGACTTCAATATAAAATATGCTTACACTAAATCCCTCAGTCCGGTTAACTTTATGATCTCGACTCCGGGACTAGAGAGCCTGCGATGAGCCTATCCCGCAAAAAAACTGATAGAAGAACCAACACATAAGAAATTAGTGAAAAAGAAGGACACAATGTTAAAGACCATGGTGAAACCAAACGACTTAAAAAATAAGATCTTGCGCTTTAAAACGAAAGCCAGAGCTTTCAAAGTAACCAATGATTAGACAACCTAGAACATGTGACTTAGGACCATCTCAGGAATGGTGGGAAGTCAGAGCACTCTTTCGTTATACTCTCATATCACGAAGCCTAACTTACAAAAACAGTTATATGCAGTGTAATGTGCAAAAGCAGCAAAAGGTAAAATTGCGTTTAAACTTCTTAAAAGCTATGCTAACATAACATGCATGCAAAGCAGGCCTTATCCCATACTACAGTATATGGTTTGGTCTCCCCCTGGAGACCACTGTGTATTTGTGATACTTACATGTTCTTTTACTAAAGTATTGTGTGAATTGTGATTATATCTCCGGGGGAGATATTGCAATGGTTATTGAGTGCTTATAATAAATACATATTTTTATAACTACACTGTGTGGTTCTTTTTCACTTAACCTACACTATATGATTAGTACTGGTAAAACACACTGCTTAACACTCATTCTGGACTAAGCCTGAAGGCCGCTCTCCATAGCTACCACTTAAAGAGCTTTCTATGGTTGTCTAAGACCACTAAAATCACCATGAGGGTTGTCTGGATTAGTACAAGGTACTTCACTTAAATAGGTGTGCACCATATACTAAGCCAGCCTCCTACCGCTGGTATAACTTGAGATCCTGAACCAAGGAGAATGTGACTAGCAGGATGGCTGAGGGTCATGGCACAGGTGATGGACCCTCCAAACTCTTCCCTTCCAACCCCATCCTTTCACTTGAATGAGTCTGGTCTGCCTCTGACAATGCTGTCTCCACCGCCTGCCAGGAAACTGCACCAGAGAGGACAGAACTGGTCCTGGCTGGGCACAGACAAGCTATAAAAAGTAGGGCCCAAACCACTACACTTTAGAACTCATTTGGACCAAGAAGACTGCCAAGAAGAAGAGCTGGAGACGCTGTGAGGAGGAATTACCACTTTGCTGTTTGCTTTGCAGTGTTGGCCTGCATTGGCTGCTTCTGTCTTGGGCAGTGAAAGGACTGGACTTGAACTTTCTGCAATCTCTTTTGTGAGTTTCTCCAAGCACTTGACGTAGAGCTTCGCCCCTGTTCAAGAAGTCTCAAGAACAGCAAAGACGTCACATTCTTCTGCCATCAGCACTGGGCACTGTGTGTTTTGTGCTGCAACAAAAGAAAAGCAAATCAACACCGTCTACGATGCCGCTGCCGACTCTGTGTCCTGAAGGCACCGCAAAGGACACCGCCACAACGCCACACCACAAACCTGGTTTCACCGACGGCACCACCTGATGCCACCACTGAGCCGATGCTTACACAGCGACTTGTGGGGAGTGCACTCTGCACTGCCCCGCTTCATGTCGTTGCCCCAGTATCTCCGACTATGCCGCTCCACTCTGACATCTACGCCGCTACTTGCACCGTTGTTCGAGGGCACCGCTCAAAAGTTACATGATGCACCCCCTCATCCCACACTGTAGCCTTGGCCTACCGACACTGGCGCCATCGACTTTAGTTCGTCAGCCAGTGACGGCACTTCAGCCACGACAACGACGCTGCTTGTACCGTGACCTGCCAGCACTGCGTCGAGCACTGCATTACTTCACACCACAGCCCTGGTCTCACTGAAGCCCCTTGACGACCGTCACCAAGTCGCTGCCTGCACCGCGACCTGAGAGCACCGCAATCCCCACCGCTGCACTTCGCACCACAGCACCTGTCACCTGCCGACGTCGGCGCTCCTGACTTCAACCGCGAGGGGTCCGATCTGCAACGGCCCAACGACTCCTGCACCGACTTCCCGAACTGATGCCTGTGGACGCCGTGCTTTCGGAGCTCAACCAGAGGTTGCTGATTCCCTGCATTTCTAAAGGTACTGTTTTGTGGGTCTTCCCTACACCGTAGCTGGCCTGCAATGCTGCGGTCAGCCAGAACTGTTTGGATTTGTTGTTCATGATGCTGTGATAGCCCCAGATGGAACTATCAACTTCAAGGAACTTTATTTCAAGTTTATTTTGATAACTGAAGATTTCGAAGTACTGATTGTGGACTTTTATAGTTTTTGGTCTTGTCTTAAGTATTTAAATATATTGCATATTTTTCAAAACTGGTGTAGTGTCCTTTTGTCGTGCTTACACTGTGTTACTGTGTTACTGTTGGTTATGTTATGTTATGTTAATTTCGATTTATATAGCGCCAAATCACGTCTCTTAGCGCTTGCTTTGGGAACCCGTCCTGGCTTTCCCTGCGAGATAACCCCTACTGGGCATCCCCAAGGTGAAGACCAGGCATCCCATCGCAGTGGGGCCATTGTGGAGATTAAGCAAGCTATTGCCCAGAGTTGCAGAGTGTGAACCCATGATTCGAGTAGGCACCGAGGCGAGAATTATCGAGTCCGTGGACATTTTGAGCTCAAGACCCTGCCGCGACGGGAATTGAACCCTGGTCCCAGGTCTGACCTCTGCATCAGGGTCTGCCTCCTCTAACCAGTGAGCCACACTTCTCCCTATGCTTTACACACTGCCTAAGATAAGCATAACTGCTCATGCCAAGCTACCAAGGAGGTGAGCAGGGGTTATTTTAGGAGTGTAACTCCCTTGTCCTGACTAGAAGGAAGGGTCCCTACTTGGATTCAGGTTACATTTACCGGGACCGCAGGGACGGGACAAGACGCATATAGACTTTGATATGTCAGATATGGATAAACCATTGGCCTGAGTTAGCCCTCGGCCAACTAGGCGCCACGGACGAATCGCGTGTGGGCTATTTGTTTTCTTCCTTTTCACTGTCTGTGAATCAAATCACCTGCACTAAATAAAAGGATAACAAATCAAAAAATGCATTTTTGATGACATCATTTTTAACACTACTAATATGAGTGTATCTTTTCTCCTCAAAAAAACCCTGGCAAACATGTTGAACCAAGAGCTCATGGGTGCAGCTCCTTGAGGAGAAAGTGCCAAACACATATTGGGTACTGCCTTTAATGTGGCAGCCCTTCGAACAGAATCCACCCATTTGCCTACAACCAACTTACCTCAGAAATAGTTGCTGGGGATATCTGTGCATTGTACACAATCGTCTGCTTCACGTGTTCCATCCTGCTGCACGTATAGTGGTGGTAATTCCTCATCCGAGACCGCTTCGGGCTCTATGCTGATGTTGTGCAGACCCTTCCACATTGCAATATTGTGTGGAATGGCACAAGTAGCAATGATTTTACATTATGCGGCATGTCTGTATAGTAGGGATCTGCCAGTTGTGTGGATTCACGGAACCTAGACTTCAGTATGCCAAAGGTACGTTCCATTATGGACAGTGTTGTCCTATGTGCTCTGTTGTACTGTCTTTCGCTTCTGGTCTTTGGAGTCAAGTATGGTGTCAGCATCCAGGGACTCAAGGCATATGCGCTGTCTCCTTTAAGAGCATGAGATGTTTAAACCATTATGTCACAATGCACAAACTGTTCAGGCCACTGTATGAATGGAGTCAGCAATTCTCTCACCAAGTAAAAAGCCATCTCCAAATTCTCCCTCGGCCAGTCAGTTATGTATTCAACTGTGGCGGAACTTCAAAGAGTCATGGAGTCAAAGAGTCTCATGTGCCAGTAGAGGGCCCCAGAGAGTAGCAGCAGCTACAGAGACTGTGTGTGAGCCGTACTGAGTGGAGCGGGAGCGGAGCGGGGAGGCTCGACGGTTGGCGGCTTGGAGGACTGACCGAAGCAATAGCTAAAAGCCGTAGCTATCTTGACCGTCGGGCCGACGCTTACCCTGGTCACTGAACTGGCAGCCCGCAGCCCGTAGCCCCCAGCCCGCAGCCCGCACCACGCCTACAGCCAAACGTGAACCAGCATCCCGCAGCCCACCTACCGTGAGCCGCGGTGAGCGGGACCCGCACACAGCATAGTACGGAGCGAAGCGGGAGCGCAACCGGAGCAGGCACCGGGAAAACTTGGCGGCAGTGCGGATTCCGCCCGCCGTGAGCCTGCCTAGCGGATCTCTTCAGTGCATCGAGCGGAGCAGACCAGGACACGGCGGAACTGCACAGCGCATCGACTGGAGCAGACTAGGAGGAGGAACAGGGAGGCTTGGTGGAAGCAGAACCTAGTAGCAGCCAGCAGAACCCAGCCCGCTGCCCACAGTCTGCATTCTGCCACCTACAAAAAGATAAAAGCAGAGGAAAAATCGAAGAACCACTTCTAGCATGAAGTAAGGCAGAAGCCAATAAAGGATATTCAAAAGAACTACACGCACTAACGCACTCACAACGAGGCACGACCCTGGCAGGCTAGTTCTCAAGCCGCAGCCACAAGCAACTGCCCGAGGTGCCTAAAGAACCAGAGAACCAGAGAACCAGAGAAATCAAAGGAATCCAGAGGCAAGAAGTGTGTATCAAAGATTGGACACTCAGCAGCAGTATAACGGTGAGAGCGGCACTGGGGGCTACGGGGAAGGGGACAGTAGTGAATTACAGCCAGCAATATAGCCATCCCTCCCGAACTCCCCCTGATCTATCTCCTGTGACCCCACTAAGTGCATCACCTCCGCTAGCATTTTAAAAAACAACAAAAGGGAAGAACAGAACCCGACGGATTAAAGCATCCCAATACCATAGGAGAGAGTCACACCAATACTGGCAGACCTTATCAACTTTTGTAATACCCGTGACATTGAAACCCCGAGGCTACCCTCGCTCCCTCCCTGACGGCAGCTGCCCCCCTGTAAGGGGTAGACGGGCCCGGGAGAGTGAGGTGGTGGCGTCGCAGAGGCTTCGCGGGCCCCAGAGGCTGAAACCTCGAGGAGGGTCTGTGAGAGTGACAGGCAAGGACCAGTAACATAAAACAAGAGTGCAGTAGAACTGGGGAGAGGGGTTGGCCTAACGGCTAAGGCGCTCGACCTCGGACCTGGGGAACTCGGTTCGAGTCTCGGTAACGATGCCAAAAAAAACCCCTGTGATTCTGGGCAAATCACTTAATCTCCCTGTGCCTAAAAATGAAAGTGTCCTCATGTAACGTAACTGGTGCTATGTAAAGCGCTCTGATAACTGATTCGGTTCGGTTCTAGTTTGCGCTATATAAAACACTGCAAAAAAAAAAAAAAAAAAAAAAAAAAACTAAGCGGAGTGCAGGTGTGCCCGCTAAGATTGGCGCTAGAAGAATAACACAGTCGGAACGCCAACCATAATGCAGCCCAGCTGAAAATTATCTCAATCTGAAAGAGCTGGTGCAACCACAGAGCAGTAGGCACCAGCCAAAACCCAGAGTATAAACGTCAGAGGAAGGAAGCCACCCAAATTCCCTGTCCAGTGAAAAACCAAATTAATATTCCATTGTCTCTAAACAAACTGACAACCTACTATCGGAAAAAATACTATCAATAGTCCTGGAACAGGGAAATGGCTTTTAAGAAATTGAGATCACGAACCATTTTCATGAAAAGAATGGGGACAGAAGAGGCAATTAGGAAGACCACTAACAAAGCGGTGAAAAGCGGAAGGATAAAAGGAACCCTTGGAATACGAAAGTATCTTACAACACTAACCACGGATGGGCTAGTAGTAATAAATCAGTCAAACCCAGCTATAACAGCGGAAATAATGGAGGACCGAAAAAAAAAAGAAGGAAGAGCACATGCCCTCCTTAAAGAACACACCTTAATTACATCTGAGGTTGATCAAATAACCCCCTTAACAGATTTTGAGGACTCATCCCCAGAAACAGAGTCAACCGACCAAATAATATTGGACTTATCTAATATCCAACATAGCCCCGATCAAATTACGATGCATCCTGAAACAACTATTAAGAAAGGAGAATTAGATCTGGGACCTCAAGAAGAGCACAATGTAATACATAATAGCACATTACAAAAACCCTTGGACCGAGAGAATCTCCTGGAATATTCCCCGGACCTTTTTATGTTCAAGTCCACCAGCTTAACGAACAACAATACTCCAGTATCGCAGTCTCTTTTTACACTGCAAAAAATCCTGGAATCGGTCCTTGCCCATCTAGGTAATATCTTGGAGAACTCAGATCAAACGCTTGATGTGCAAATAGGAATTTTAAAATTCCTAGTAGAAGAAAAAAGGAAAAAAGAACAAACTGAGCTAACCAAAGTAAAGGGCATATCTGACAACGGTCAAGAGGTAACAAGTGACATCAAAAACATCGACCACTTAATTCCAGCGAAAAGAGAAATGGGAATACAAACCGGTAATAAATCATCCAAAGGACCAATAAGTAATCAGTGTAAAACAACGGTATATTCCCTTAAGAAACTCTTTAAAGAAGACACTAATAGCGAGTCTGACCAATATCCTATATTCAAGAAACACAAAGACAAACTCATCATGGCTAGTCTCGTCATGGATCAAGAAAAAAAGGATAACATTGGCGTAAATAGTGAGGATGTGCAGGATTCACAAAAAATAAAAAAGAAGCAAGTGGAAAGAAAGAAAAAGAGGGGAAAGCCGATAAGAAGATTTGAAAAGAAAAAAAGCGCATAAGCTCAAATTTCAGGAGATCACCACCTCTTCTGATGCCCACCTTGTCCACGAAGAAAGTATAAAATCGCCCATATCTCTTAAGAGAATAAATCAAAACTTGATGGAAAAATCTAATAATAAAATTCTTCAACAAAACCCGTTAAACCCAAGGGCAAAAGAATTCCTTTATGCCCCAGTAAGCCCTGCATTAAGAGTTCATTTTAAGGGACCCGAAGACTACCGGAAAAAAGACCCTCCACAAGAAGATTTAATATCGACGCAACTGCAAATAACAGAGCTGTTTCCAACAGATGAAGCACCTCTTAACCGTGGCCGTATTATTAACCTCCTTCAATGTATTTTGCCCCTACAAACTCTAACACGAAAAGACATCAATTTAGTAACCTTCCCGGATAAAGAAAAAATGAAAACCACCGTGGTAGAATTTTGGTCACCAGTACTCCCGGGAATCATTCTGAAAGAAAAAGAGACTCTCAATAAATGTGGCTACGACCTGACCTCAATACAGAAACCTACAGATGTAAAACCAAGAAAACTGTCTAAGGGATCTTTACAAAAAACACTTAATCAACAAAATAAAAAAACTAATCACATAGGCGACTCTGCAGATCATCTAATTATCTTAGTAAAAGACGGGGAGAGAGAAATCTGGAGCCAAAGCTCCAAAGATAAGGATACAGTAAATGTAGATCAGTCCTGGTTATGGATTGCAGAGACCTTAAACAATAAAAAACAAGCACGGAGCAAGAATTACTCAGTTTAGCAGTGGTCTACTGATATCATCTTGGAATATAGCAGGGAAAACACCAGAAAAGATGATGGAACTGACGGAAAACCAACCAGCTATAATGGCAATTTAAGAAACATGGTCAACAAAAAGTTTTCACCAGGAGGGGTATTTCACTTATGACATCCCAGCGCAGGAAGTTGGCCGAGGGCATGCGAAGGGAGGCATAGCAATCATTTTAAGCGAAGAGTATAACTGGGCCCAAGAAATCATCCTTACAAAATCCAACCACTTCCAATGTATTAAGGTCAGGCTGGGGTTAGACACTTCAGAGTTGCAAAAAAAACGTTTTGCTTTTCAATGTATATATCCCCCCGGACAAAAAAACAACGGGCTATTTGTTGAAATCTTGGAGGGTGTTCAGCTAATAATAGAAACTCAAGCCTATCTCCCTTTCATAATCATGGGAGATCTTAACGGAAAACTATCGAACTCAGAAATATCGAAATGGGCAAGTTGGTATAATGAGGAAGCTCTTGAAATTTCAGTGCCATTGTTCCCGACCAGAAGCAAGGCTGACAAAAGGGGGAAAGTATTATTACAATCACTACCTTTACTAAATGGAACTATCCTAAATGGAAATGTGGAAGGGGACATTCCCGCGTCTTATACGAGACAGGGAACGAATTCCACATCAATTTTGGATTATATGATCTGCAGCCTGGATATATATGGGTCTGTTTCGCAGCTTCAGATTTACTTTGTCCAAGGAAGCGACCATGCCATCCAGGCTCTACAAACCCAATGGACAAAGACCACATGTCCAACAAGCCACATTATGTTTAAATCCAGTACAGTAACAGTAAAGTCAAACCAAAGGCAGATATATTGGAATTCCGCTACACTCAATAAAGTTACTACTCTAATAAACAGTAAGCAGTTCCTTCAAGAAAACTATTCCTCCAACCTAATAACAAACTTTGAGACAATAATCGAGACATTAAAACAAACGCTCCTACACAAATTGCAACAAGTTGTACCACCAAGACTCAAAAATAAAACTAGTAGGCCATCTACAAGCGCAAAAAGGTTAAATAAATTAATAAGATCACAGTTCCTGGAGCCCTCTATATCGAGACAAGCAGAAATTAACAAATTAAAGAACCAACGAAAGAGGGAGAAACAACGGCAAAAAAGTCTAACATATGATAAAAACTGGGTCGACCTGCGGATAGCAGCAAAACAGTACAACCAACGTACTTACTGGTCATTAATCGCCATAGAAACAGGTACAAAAAAGGCCTTGCAAGCCAACCCAGTCCCCCCTAAAGAATGGGAGATATATTTGACCAACTTGTATAAATTAAATACTAACTATGAAAGGCCTATAACTCCCACAAACAGCTGCGAAGGAACTACCTCTTCTACTGGAACTGTGTCCCCCTTTTCTGTAGAAATGCACATAAGGAAGGCAAGAACAACAGGAGCCACCGGCCCAGACCAAATACCTATTATGGTCCTTCAGACTGACCCTAAGGGATGGAGCAAGATACTATCTCCCGTTTTTAATCTCATCCTCAATATAGGGAAATTGCCGAAATCCTGGAAGGGTAGTATCGTTATACCGATATATAAAAAGGGACCGAGACAATACCCTGGCAATTACCGGCAGATAGCACTACTGGATGCTACGGGAAAGGTCTTCGCCGTGGAGGTTCTTGATCAACTAAAAAAATGGGCTTTCACACAGGGACTGATCCCGCTCTACCAAGCAGGCTTTAGACCAAAGCACTCAGTCTTAGACAACATCGCGATTTTACAAACTATCCTTGACAAATATGTGGTAGTTAAATCCCCGCCTGTGTATGCAGCATTCATCGACTTTACCACTGCATTTGACCGAGTAGATAGAGCGACCCTTTGGGAAAAATTGAAGAAACTAGGAATTCCTGAACAGTTGTTACGAATTATAATTGCACTGCATACAGACACCTGGTGCCAAGTACAAATGGGGAGGGAAAAAGGCCTGACTAACCCGATCCCAACCCCTAACGGACTCAAGCAAGGGTGCCTTCTTGCCCTGTTGTTGTTCTCCTTATATCTCAGTGATTTGCCTCAGCCTCTACAGCGAGAACTAAACTATCCACCAAAGATAGGTGCCCAAAAAATTCATACCTTACTTTACGCAGACGATATTATAATGCTGGACCAAACTCCCTTTGGCTTACAAAACGATCTGGATGCCTTGCATAAATTTACTAAGGAAAATGTTCTAATACCTAACTTAGCCAAAACAAAAATAGTCTCTTTCTCAGGGAAGAAAAAAAGCAGTAAATATTGTTGGAGACTTGGTGACGAAAAAATTGAAGAAGTCGAGGAGTATACCTATTTGGGTAGGATCTTCACTAAGTCACTAAAAAACAACCGCCAGTTTCTAAACTTGTCGAGAAAATCAGAGGTGCACGCAGGAGCACTGCTAAGGTTATACGCAGCCTCGGGCAATAGACATTTTTCCTCCCTGCTTAAAGTCTACAGTGTGAAGATCCCTGCAGTTTTATCTTATGCCTTGGAGTATATACCTATAAAGCAGTGGACATTCCTGGACTTAAAAGAAGGAAAAATTCTGAGGAAAATGCTAAAAGTAGCGCAGTCTATCCCAGTACAAGCACTCCGCCTTGAACTATCGCTCACGAGCTCTTACTCTCGAGGTATTGCAAACATCATTAGGTGGGCTTACAACCTGCTCCATGCAAAGGATGGGACACTTCGCTCCCTGCTTAAAATAGAGACTTTTGATAATGATTCCACGAAGCACGTATTTTATAAAAACATGTCTTTCGCCTTCAAACTGGCGAATATTAGTACCGATTTGTTGTTGACTTGGACACCGCCTCAATTGAAACTCTTCTTAAAATGTTATACCCCAAGATTAAGTTTTGACCTTGACTCATCGCATTGCGCCAAACTAACTCTATATACAAACTTTGCTGAATCAGTGGTATTTAAGAAAACCCAGAACTACATAGACTTTAATCTCACTCACAGCGCTAGGAGATTAATTATCATGCTCCGGTTGGGCATTCTACCCACCCAAACTATAACTTCAAAATGGCATCAAAACGAGTCACCAATATGTAGTCTTTGTAGTGGTGGGGAGCAGGACCTAGAGCATCTACTGTTCATATGCCCCAATCTAAAAGTGGTAGCGGCGAGAGCAAAACATCTGTATCCTATATATCTCAGATGTCGCATCACCACCGTCAAGGAATTGATTATTGCTTGCAAAACTCCTCCAAATGAACTAGTTTGTTATAAACTGAACACATTTTTAAGACCTTTTTTATCTTTGTATTAATATGAGAAATTTTAAAAACTGTAAGAATTTAATTTGATACATTATTTGTGGTCCTCAGTAGAGTACCAAACCAAATAAAACTTGTTTTACTGTTACTGTTTTACTGTCAAAGAGTCATGGGTGCTGGCTGGGAATCTGGCCTCAAGACGGTTATGATGCATGAGACATCACACAACCTGTACACTGAGTGAGAGTGAGATTTTTCTTTTTCTATATATGAATTTATTTGCTGACGGAAGCATATGGCAATATGTGTGCCATCAACTCAGCCAATTACATTGGGGAACTGTGCTACCCAGTAAAACACTAATTTGTTCTGCTGCGAATATTGGAATAACTACGAATGTTTCAGGGCTTCTCTTTCCCCCGAAAACAGTGGCGACAACCTCTTTTAATTGCGCATTGGCATTCAGTCTTTTTAAGTTCAAAATTCATTTTCTTCTTTTTAAATCCATTTTTCTTTCTATTCACATTGTTCACTTAGTATTCACTTTCTCCTCTGGAGAAGTCTTCCATTTAGCCATGCAAGCAACATGCCAATTTCCATAGTTTCTCATATTCCTGTCGGCCTTTCGAACCTTTTCTTCCAAGAATACGCACAAGAAGCATCATTCATTTAAAAAGCAGTTTATTCGTAATCTAATGCATTTCGGACCTCCAAGGGTCCTTCGTCAGGGAAAACTGTCATAACAACAAAAACATCCTACTAGACTTTTTATCCCACCTCGTATGTGTTCAAGAGAACTTATTTTTAAAGAAACGTTCGTTGCACACATTTTTCTATGCTGATTTACTACGGTGACAAACACCCCTCACCCTGCTGCAACCTTCCGTTTCACTGTAACCAACTCATTCCACCCTTATATTCCTCCCACTCCGTTCTGGCAGATCTTAAATAACACCTTCTTTCCTACCATGTACCCTCTCTCAACATTTATTCACCTCCCCGTTTTATTCTCATCACATACCTGCTGTAACGTGTCATTCTCGCGGCTCAAGCCAGCGTGTAAGATCTGCTCTATCCATTTTGACACTACACTCTTTATGAACTACCTACCCTCAGCCTCTTTGTCTGGACCCTCCCTCTAACTCCATGGAATGATTAACACCTGAGCATTCCTTCAAAACTACAACTCCCATATAGCAAATAATTTCTCATTTAAACGGTGATGTGATAAAATCTCTCTACGTCCTTATTACAAAAGGGCTTCATTTTCAAAAAACAATTTGTCACGAAAAAAATGATTTCCGAGTTATTACAAATAAATATTTCAATATATTTGACGACAAATTTCTCATAAACATACTGCACGAACGTCGATGTCTCTTCTTGCATGGGAAATGTTCGAATATTTAAATAATGAAAGGGTCCTGATTCATCGTGGGTGCTTACCCGGTCGGGCTAAAGCATTAAATTTCACATATGAGTGGGTAGCACACCTTTTTTAACGCGTACAATTTCACCTTGGTTTAATTAACAATTTCTACATTTGGCGTGCTCACTATATCGTGCCAAGCCCAAACAGCACGTGCTTGAACGTAACTACAAATGTTTCAGGGCTTCTCTTTGCCCCGAAAACAGTGGCGACAACCTCTTTTAAATGCGCATTGGCATTCAGTCTTTTTAAGTTCAAAGTTCATTTTCTTCTTTTTAAATCCATTTTTCTTTCTATTCACATTGTTCACTTAGTATTCACTTTCTCCTCTGGAGAAGTCTTCCATTTAGCCATGCAAGCAACATGCCAATTTCCATAGTTTCTCATATTCCTGTCGGCCTTTCGAACCTTTTCTTCCAAGAATACGCACAAGAAGCATCATTCATTTAAAAAGCAGTTTATTCGTAATCCAATGCATTTCAGACTTCCAAGGGTCCTTCATCAGGGAAAACTGTAATAACAACAAAAACATAGACATCACAGATGATGGTAACGCATGGTTAAAAACTGAAAGATCACCTTTTATTCGGGTTGTAACAATATTGTAGCTTTCCTCAATCAACTGCATCCACTGCGGATGTAAAATTGTTTTAACAAAGCAACAAAGTATGTAATAACAAACAAAATAAAGTATACTCATGACTATTCCTTAGATGTGGTAATCATTCTTACCTCATAAATAGTTGTTGAGGATCTCTGTGCATCCTGTACAACCCTCTGCTTCACGTGTCCCATCCTGCTGCACCTGTAGTGGTGGTAATTCCTCATCTGAGACGGATTTGGGCTCTATGCTGACGTTGTGCAGCCCCTACACATTGCAATATTGTGTAGCATGGAACACGTAGCAATCATTTTACATCATGTTTCAGGTCTGTAAAGTAGTAATCTGCCAGTTGTGTGGAGGTAGCGGCACCTAGACTTCAGAATGCCAATGGTACGTTCCATTATGGACCGTGTTGTCCTATGTACTCTGTTGTACTGTCTTTCACTTCTGGTCCTTGAAGTCAAGTATGGTGTCAGTATCCAGGGACACAAAGCATATGCACTGTCTCCTTTAAGAGCATGAGATGGATAAACCATTAGGTCACATTACACAAACGGTTCTTGCAACTGTATGCATGGAGTCAGCAATTCTCTCACCAAGTAAAAAGCCATCTCCAAATTCACCCCAGGGATTTCGGTTATGTATTGAACTGGGGTGGAACATGGAGTCCTGGGTGCTGCCTGGGAATCTGGCCTCAAGTGGGTTATGATGCACGAGGCATCACACATTAAATTAAGTGAGTGTGAGCTTTTCCGATTCCTTTATATGAATTATTTGCTGAGGGGGGGTATGGCAATATGTGTGCCATCAGCACATCCAATTACATTAGGAAACCGTGCTACCATGTAAAATATTATTTTGGTCTGCTGCAAATATTGGGGGGTATTTGGAAAATATATGTATTGGTTAACTTTGCTAACCTTGATGTCTAGAAACCTGCAAAGGAACCTGGAAAAAGCAATTGGTGCCCCACACCCTGCTATGATCTTCTGGTAACTGCCAGAAGCTAAAACGTGTAGACAACACAATACCTGCACATGTGCTAGAACTCCGTTGCTTCTGATTCGGAAGCTGAGTTTGTAACTCTGCAATTATTTCTAGGATTATCTCACTACTGAGTCTGGACTTCTCATATATCTTCTGCTGTTCAAACAGGGCTACCCTCACCCCAAATCGCCTCTCCTGTCTCCTCCTCTTTCACTGCCTGCCACCCAAAATCCTCAACCTCCTCGCTAAGACATACAGGGCTGCAATTCTGAAAGAGCCAGATGCATTTGGGTGCCTTTTAATAGTTTGCACCTGGTTGCCATCTGATACAGATTGATGGTAAATTCATTTCCTAAATGGCCAGTTTGCAACTATTCACAAATAGAAAGTCTTTTGTACATGGATTTAGCGAATACCTATTTGGAAATCCCTATTTGCGATTTCCTATTTTGCGATTTCCAAAAATGTTATTGGATAGAAATCGCATGTTGAGCCAGTGAAAAAGCCGTTCATACATTCTGAAATTGCATTTTACGTTTCCTAACTGCCTGAAATTGTAAATCACACTGTTAGAAAATGCAAAATGGCTTTATTCACATGGGCCAAAGTGAAGTCAGAATAAGTCCCTAGTCAACTAATATCCAGTTGTGGAACCTAAAACTGTGTGGTAGACGTTCTTGGGGGTGAGACATGAAATTTCTTGTATATGTATGAATATGTCTTGTCCCAGAAGTATGTAATAAAGGGTGTTAGACCTGTCTGCCTTGGGGTGGTCTTTCCCCCAACTTTTTACCTTCCTCCTCCATTTTTTCAACCTTGTTTTTGTTGGTATTAGGACTGCGCATTTTACCACAGCCAACCAGAGTTAAAGTGCTTATGCTCTAACCTCTAATGATAATATTGGCTTATCCCCAATTGGCATACCTGATTTACTTATAAGACTCTAGTAAAATGCACTACCTGTACCTATGGCCTGTAAATTAAATGTTGCTAGTGGGCCTACAGCACTGATTGTGCCACCCACTTAGGTAGCCCATTAAACATATCACATACCTGCCATTGCAGAGCCTGAGTGCGCAGGTTACACTGCCATTTTGACCTGGCTAAATAAACCTTTTGCAAGGCCCACACCTTCCTTTTTAATATATATAAGACACCCTTAGGGTAGGCACTGAACACCTGAAAGGGCAGAGTGCAATGTATTTAAAAAGTAGGACATGTACTTGTATGTTTTACATACCTTGGAGCTGAAAAACTCTTAAAATCCTTTTTCACCACTGCAAGGTCGATCTCTCCAATTGGGTAACATTGGAGTAGCCTTATTACATTTTAAAAGCGTTATTTCTAAATAGGAAGACAACATCCAATCATGTTTGGTGTCATTGGAATCACAATTTAAATCCCTGACTAATGGTTTAAATAGCAATTCTGAAAATTGCACTTTTAGGAAGTTTGTATCCAACGTATACCCCCTGTACCATGGATTTATATGATCCATTTATAGGCTATGTAAATATTCCGTACCTTTTCGGTCAACTTTTGCTGGTTACTATGATATTCTCACTGTGTCAGGGGGTATACTTTTAATACAGACTTTATCAATCGCGCCCCTTCTGCCTTAAAAGGATCACTCCCCATCACAATAGACTCTATTAGAGTGGGTGCTAACCCATGAGGAAGTACCCTACTGTTTGAGAAAGTAGTTATCACTTTTCTCCAGTCCTGACCAGGGGAAGTAACATCGCACCAATACACCTAAGAAAAACCACACTATTCACAAAGTGTTCAGCACTAGAGTATGATGGAGCCCAAAACTTTAAGTTTTGTAGAAGAAGAAATTGAAGAGCTGCTAAGAAGACCATCCACTTTAAACATTTGCAGTTGTTCACAGAGCATAGCACTGCACTTTGGACTTGTAAAAATCACCAGACTTAAGAAAAAATAGATAATAACCCACTAAATCAGAGGTTCTCAAACTTTTGGATGCCGCGGCCCCCCTGTCAACATTTTGAGGCGTAAGGACCCCCTCCTGAAAAAAATGTCCAAACCTGTAGACAGGGCTACTGGAATTATGAGGCAGGTGAGGACCAAATTATGTGACAGGCTTGACTAAATTGTGTGGGAAGAAAATGTAAATGATGTTATGTGATGCCGGGTATTTTAGGATAACATTGCTTCATTATTTTTACATTTTTTACACACAGTAACACTGAGGAAAGATTTCACCCCATCAGTACCCGCTTATAACCAAAATTCAGCAATTAAAATGAGAAAGATTTCTAGTCAACCTTTGTGAAGGTCCTTCCACTCCGCAGGAATACATGCTGCCACATTAGAAGCTCACCTGGCCCTGACCAGGAGAAGCAGGGGTCCATTAAAACCGTCGCGGTTTGTGCAGAGTTAAGCAGTTTACACATGCAGCTTTCCTCTCACCCCCTCCCTTCTATTCCTCTCTGCTCTCCTAACGCCGGATCCCTCTCTCACTTTGCAGCCCATTTTCTTTCACCTCTTTTTACAACTTCTGAACTCTCCCCATTCAACCTCTCACTTGACCTTTAATCAACTCTTACCATTCTGTCTTTTCACTGTCCTCACCTCAAACAGTCTCTCGCATTTATCTCATGGCCTCTCTGGCCCTGTCACCTCCCGTGCCCATCAGCACTTCTCATTCACCTCGTTTCTCCATTCAAATGTTTGTCTATTTGTATCTTACACCTCTCCAGTCCCCCCATTCATCTTTCACATCTCCCATTTGTTCAAACAGAGCCCTGGCCTTTGGCTTACACTCACTTCTTCCGTGTTCACACTTCTCTTCGGCAATTCACATTTCTCCTCATCCCTGACCTCTTCAATCAAATTCTCTCACTCCCTTGCTGTCCTCTCTCATCCTCTCATCTCTCTTCAACAAGCATACAGATGGGACCCGTGTGCTCCTCTCAGCCTGTGCCATTCTGATTTTTGTTCCCTAATTCAAGAAGGCTTGAGTTGTCTGTCTCGCTGTTTTGGTGCAGGCCGCGCCGGTATAGAACCTGCACCCTCCTTTGCTTCGCTGCACCAATAATCTATTATCCTTATATAAAACCTTTCTCTATGCTCTGTAGGTTACCCCATTTGGCTGGTTATCCTTCTCCTTCTATGTGTTTCTCATTTGCCTTCATGCAGCAGATGGTTATTAGCCCAGGACATCTTTTGGTAACAGTAGCGCACTACAAATGCAAATAATAATAATAGGCAGAAACAGGGGAGTCACTACACCAGAACTTTGTGGGGGGGGGGGCGAACACTCCCACCCAGGGCTGGTCCTAACACTGGTCGCACACGGTGCAACAGTCTTTTTTGGTGCCCCACCGCTTTTCCTCCTTCTCCATGAATTCCTTCACTGCCATTCACCAACAATGCACCTCATCTCTCTATAGCACCTTTCTGACAAAAACAAAATTTTTTCATAGCGCTACTCATAGTTTACTAACACTCAATTCTGTGATCTGCATGGTACATATTCTTTGTAGCAGGCACGTTAACCCTCTGCACTGTGTGGGTGACAGGAGTGCCCATGTGAGTGCACAGTGAGCGATGCCCAGTGTGAGAGTAGGGTAAGAGGAGTGACTGCAGGGTGAGGGAGGTGGCGTATGAATTTGGGTGCGGATGCAAGTTCAGAATGGGACGAATGCATGTATGCATACTGATGGGCCTGTTTGAGTGAGTTGCATATTGAGCAGTTAGGGGGACAGGTGAGTGAAGTGTCACATGAGTGCAGGATGAGAAGTGTACTTGTGTGACTGCAGGGTGATGTATAGGGTGAACAGCGCAAGTGCATTGTGAGTGCAGAGTGATCACTGTGAGTGCAGGGTGAGCGGGTAAATGGTGTGAGTGCATGGTGATTAGTGTAAGTGCATTGTGATTGCTGTGAGGGCAGGGTGAGCGTGAAAGTGAAGTGCGAGATTGAGAAGTGAGTTGTTTGAATGCAGGGTGCATTCCCAGACACTTAAAGTAACTCGATACAGAAAAGGGGGTGGTGATGAACAGAGTGTCTGAATTAAGCAGACCACTCTTACCCAGTCCAAAGATCAGGGCTTGATCCATCACCGTTATTTATCTCACTGCCCCATCCCAGCTCAGAACCTGGCTATATGCAAATTAGTCTGTCCCTGGCCCAGTGCATCATGGGAACAGGGCAGACCAAACTACCAAGCCAATTCTTCACCAGAAAGGAGACAAGCTACCGGGGACCGGTTTCTGGCATTTCAGCCTCTTCGGCCCGGCTTGCTTGAATCCTGATGGAGCAGTGAGAAAGGGACTCATGTCTGAGTATACCCTGCCACACCTAGAGTGGCCAAAAACGATACAGAAAAGGGGGTGGTGATGAACAGAGTGTCTGAATTAAGCAGACCACTCTTACCCAGTCCAAAGATCAGGGCTTGATCCATCACCGTTATTTATCTCACTGCCCCATCCCAGCTCAGAACCTGGTAATTTTGTCCACCCTAAGCGTGGAAGGGTATACTCAGATGTGAGTCCCTTGCTCATTGCACCATCAGGATTCAAGCAAGCCGGGCCGAAGACGCCTGAAATGGCAGAAACCGGTCCCCGGAAGCTTGTTTCCTTCCCAGTGTAAGAATTGGCTTTTGTAGTCTGGTCTGCCCTGTTCCCATGATGCACTGGGCCAGGGACAGACTAATTTGCATACAGCCGGGTTCTGAAACTGGGATGGTGCAATGAGCTAAAAAACGGTGTTGGATCTAGCCCTGATCTCTTGACTGGGTGACAGTACTCTGCTTAATTCAGAGACTCTGTCCATCACCACCCCTTGTTGTAAATAATTTTGTCCACCCTAAGCTTGGAAGGGTATACTCAGATGTGAGTCCCTTGCTCATTGCACCATCAGGATTCAAGCAAGCCGGGCCGAAGACGCCTGAAATGGCAGAAACCGGTCCCCGGAAGCTTGTTTCCTTCCCAGTGTAAGAATTGGCTTTTGTAGTCTGGTCTGCCCTGTTCCCATGATGCACTGGGCCAGGGACAGACTAATTTGCATACAGCCGGGTTCTGAAACTGGGATGGTGCAATGAGCTAAAAAACGGTGTTGGATCTAGCCCTGATCTCTTGACTGGGTGAGAGTACTCTGCTTAATTCAGAGACTCTGTCCATCACCACCCCTTGTTGTAAATAATTTTGTCCACCCTAAGCGTGGAAGGGTATACTCAGATGTGAGTCCCTTGCTCATTGCACCATCAGGATTCAAGCAAGCCGGGCCGAAGACGCCTGAAATGGCAGAAACCGGTCCCCGGAAGCTTGTTTCCTTCCCAGTGTAAGAATTGTCTTTTGTAGTCTGGTCTGCCCTGTTCCCATGATGCACTGGGCCAGGGACAGACTAATTTGCATACAGCCGGGTTCTGAAACTGGGATGGTGCAATGAGCTAAAAAACGGTGTTGGATCTAGCCCTGATCTCTTGACTGGGTGAGAGTACTCTGCTTAATTCAGAGACTCTGTCCATCACCACCCCTTGTTGTAAATAATTTTGTCCACCCTAAGCGTGGAAGGGTATACTCAGATGTGAGTCCCTTGCTCATTGCACCATCAGGATTCAAGCAAGCCGGGCCGAAGACGCCTGAAATGGCAGAAACCGGTCCCCGGAAGCTTGTTTCCTTCCCAGTGTAAGAATTGGCTTTTGTAGTCTGGTCTGCCCTGTTCCCATGATGCACTGGGCCAGGGACAGACTAATTTGCATACAGCCGGGTTCTGAAACTGGGATGGTGCAATGAGCTAAAAAACGGTGTTGGATCTAGCCCTGATCTCTTGACTGGGTGAGAGTACTCTGCTTAATTCAGAGACTCTGTCCATCACCACCCCTTGTTGTAAATAATTGTGTCCACCCTAAGCGTGGAAGGGTATACTCAGATGTGAGTCCCTTGCTCATTGCACCATCAGGATTCAAGCAAGCCGGGCCGAAGACGCCTGAAATGGCAGAAACCGGTCCCCGGAAGCTTGTTTCCTTCCCAGTGTAAGAATTGGCTTTTGTAGTCTGGTCTGCCCTGTTCCCATGATGCACTGGGCCAGGGACAGACTAATTTGCATACAGCCGGGTTCTGAAACTGGGATGGTGCAATGAGCTAAAAAACGGTGTTGGATCTAGCCCTGATCTCTTGACTGGGTGAGAGTACTCTGCTTAATTCAGAGACTCTGTCCATCACCACCCCTTGTTGTAAATAATTTTGTCCACCCTAAGCGTGGAAGGGTATACTCAGATGTGAGTCCCTTGCTCATTGCACCATCAGGATTCAAGCAAGCCGGGCCGAAGACGCCTGAAATGGCAGAAACCGGTCCCCGGAAGCTTGTTTCCTTCCCAGTGTAAGAATTGGCTTTTGTAGTCTGGTCTGCCCTGTTCCCATGATGCACTGGGCCAGGGACAGACTAATTTGCATACAGCCGGGTTCTGAAACTGGGATGGTGCAATGAGCTAAAAAACGGTGTTGGATCTAGCCCTGATCTCTTGACTGGGTGAGAGTACTCTGCTTAATTCAGAGACTCTGTCCATCACCACCCCTTGTTGTAAATAATTTTGTCCACCCTAAGCGTGGAAGGGTATACTCAGATGTGAGTCCCTTGCTCATTGCACCATCAGGATTCAAGCAAGCCGGGCCGAAGACGCCTGAAATGGCAGAAACCGGTCCCCGGAAGCTTGTTTCCTTCCCAGTGTAAGAATTGTCTTTTGTAGTCTGGTCTGTCCTGTTCCCATGATGCACTGGGCCAGGGACAGACTAATTTGCATACAGCCGGGTTCTGAAACTGGGATGGTGCAATGAGCTAAAAAACGGTGTTGGATCTAGCCCTGATCTCTTGACTGGGTGAGAGTACTCTGCTTAATTCAGAGACTCTGTCCATCACCACCCCTTGTTGTAAATAATTTTGTCCACCCTAAGCGTGGAAGGGTATACTCAGATGTGAGTCCCTTGCTCATTGCACCATCAGGATTCAAGCAAGCCGGGCCGAAGACGCCTGAAATGGCAGAAACCGGTCCCCGGAAGCTTGTTTCCTTCCCAGTGTAAGAATTGGCTTTTGTAGTCTGGTCTGCCCTGTTCCCATGATGCACTGGGCCAGGGACAGACTAATTTGCATACAGCCGGGTTCTGAAACTGGGATGGTGCAATGAGCTAAAAAACGGTGTTGGATCTAGCCCTGATCTCTTGACTGGGTGAGAGTACTCTGCTTAATTCAGAGACTCTGTCCATCACCACCCCTTGTTGTAAATAATTTTGTCCACCCTAAGCGTGGAAGGGTATACTCAGATGTGAGTCCCTTGCTCATTGCACCATCAGGATTCAAGCAAGCCGGGCCGAAGACGCCTGAAATGGCAGAAACCGGTCCCCGGAAGCTTGTTTCCTTCCCAGTGTAAGAATTGGCTTTTGTAGTCTGGTCTGCCCTGTTCCCATGATGCACTGGGCCAGGGACAGACTAATTTGCATACAGCCGGGTTCTGAAACTGGGATGGTGCAATGAGCTAAAAAACGGTGTTGGATCTAGCCCTGATCTCTTGACTGGGTGAGAGTACTCTGCTTAATTCAGAGACTCTGTCCATCACCACCCCTTGTTGTAAATAATTTTGTCCACCCTAAGCGTGGAAGGGTATACTCAGATGTGAGTCCCTTGCTCATTGCACCATCAGGATTCAAGCAAGCCGGGCCGAAGACGCCTGAAATGGCAGAAACCGGTCCCCGGAAGCTTGTTTCCTTCCCAGTGTAAGAATTGGCTTTTGTAGTCTGGTCTGCCCTGTTCCCATGATGCACTGGGCCAGGGACAGACTAATTTGCATACAGCCGGGTTCTGAAACTGGGATGGTGCAATGAGCTAAAAAACGGTGTTGGATCTAGCCCTGATCTCTCGACTGGGTGAGAGTACTCTGCTTAATTCAGAGACTCTGTCCATCACCACCCCTTGTTGTAAATAATTTTGTCCACCCTAAGCGTGGAAGGGTATACTCAGATGTGAGTCCCTTGCTCATTGCACCATCAGGATTCAAGCAAGCCGGGCCGAAGACGCCTGAAATGGCAGAAACCGGTCCCCGGAAGCTTGTTTCCTTCCCAGTGTAAGAATTGGCTTTTGTAGTCTGGTCTGCCCTGTTCCCATGATGCACTGGGCCAGGGACAGACTAATTTGCATACAGCCGGGTTCTGAAACTGGGATGGTGCAATGAGCTAAAAAACGGTGTTGGATCTAGCCCTGATCTCTTGACTGGGTGAGAGTACTCTGCTTAATTCAGAGACTCTGTCCATCACCACCCCTTGTTGTAAATAATTTTGTCCACCCTAAGCGTGGAAGGGTATACTCAGATGTGAGTCCCTTGCTCATTGCACCATCAGGATTCAAGCAAGCCGGGCCGAAGACGCCTGAAATGGCAGAAACCGGTCCCCGGAAGCTTGTTTCCTTCCCAGTGTAAGAATTGTCTTTTGTAGTCTGGTCTGTCCTGTTCCCATGATGCACTGGGCCAGGGACAGACTAATTTGCATACAGCCGGGTTCTGAAACTGGGATGGTGCAATGAGCTAAAAAACGGTGTTGGATCTAGCCCTGATCTCTTGACTGGGTGAGAGTACTCTGCTTAATTCAGAGACTCTGTCCATCACCACCCCTTGTTGTAAATAATTTTGTCCACCCTAAGCGTGGAAGGGTATACTCAGATGTGAGTCCCTTGCTCATTGCACCATCAGGATTCAAGCAAGCCGGGCCGAAGACGCCTGAAATGGCAGAAACCGGTCCCCGGAAGCTTGTTTCCTTCCCAGTGTAAGAATTGGCTTTTGTAGTCTGGTCTGCCCTGTTCCCATGATGCACTGGGCCAGGGACAGACTAATTTGCATACAGCCGGGTTCTGAAACTGGGATGGTGCAATGAGCTAAAAAACGGTGTTGGATCTAGCCCTGATCTCTTGACTGGGTGAGAGTACTCTGCTTAATTCAGAGACTCTGTCCATCACCACCCCTTGTTGTAAATAATTTTGTCCACCCTAAGCGTGGAAGGGTATACTCAGATGTGAGTCCCTTGCTCATTGCACCATCAGGATTCAAGCAAGCCGGGCCGAAGACGCCTGAAATGGCAGAAACCGGTCCCCGGAAGCTTGTTTCCTTCCCAGTGTAAGAATTGGCTTTTGTAGTCTGGTCTGCCCTGTTCCCATGATGCACTGGGCCAGGGACAGACTAATTTGCATACAGCCGGGTTCTGAAACTGGGATGGTGCAATGAGCTAAAAAACGGTGTTGGATCTAGCCCTGATCTCTTGACTGGGTGAGAGTACTCTGCTTAATTCAGAGACTCTGTCCATCACCACCCCTTGTTGTAAATAATTTTGTCCACCCTAAGCGTGGAAGGGTATACTCAGATGTGAGTCCCTTGCTCATTGCACCATCAGGATTCAAGCAAGCCGGGCCGAAGACGCCTGAAATGGCAGAAACCGGTCCCCGGAAGCTTGTTTCCTTCCCAGTGTAAGAATTGGCTTTTGTAGTCTGGTCTGCCCTGTTCCCATGATGCACTGGGCCAGGGACAGACTAATTTGCATACAGCCGGGTTCTGAAACTGGGATGGTGCAATGAGCTAAAAAACGGTGTTGGATCTAGCCCTGATCTCTCGACTGGGTGAGAGTACTCTGCTTAATTCAGAGACTCTGTCCATCACCACCCCTTGTTGTAAATAATTTTGTCCACCCTAAGCGTGGAAGGGTATACTCAGATGTGAGTCCCTTGCTCATTGCACCATCAGGATTCAAGCAAGCCGGGCCGAAGACGCCTGAAATGGCAGAAACCGGTCCCCGGAAGCTTGTTTCCTTCCCAGTGTAAGAATTGGCTTTTGTAGTCTGGTCTGCCCTGTTCCCATGATGCACTGGGCCAGGGACAGACTAATTTGCATACAGCCGGGTTCTGAAACTGGGATGGTGCAATGAGCTAAAAAACGGTGTTGGATCTAGCCCTGATCTCTTGACTGGGTGAGAGTACTCTGCTTAATTCAGAGACTCTGTCCATCACCACCCCTTGTTGTAAATAATTTTGTCCACCCTAAGCGTGAAGGGTATACTCAGATGTGAGTCCCTTGCTCATTGCACCATCAGGATTCAAGCAAGCCGGGCCGAAGACGCCTGAAATGGCAGAAACCGGTCCCCGGAAGCTTGTTTCCTTCCCAGTGTAAGAATTGGCTTTTGTAGTCTGGTCTGCCCTGTTCCCATGATGCACTGGGCCAGGGACAGACTAATTTGCATACAGCCGGGTTCTGAAACTGGGATGGTGCAATGAGCTAAAAAACGGTGTCGGATCTAGCCCTGATCTCTTGACTGGGTGAGAGTACTCTGCTTAATTCAGAGACTCTGTCCATCACCACCCCTTGTTGTAAATAATTTTGTCCACCCTAAGCGTGGAAGGGTATACTCAGATGTGAGTCCCTTGCTCATTGCACCATCAGGATTCAAGCAAGCCGGGCCGAAGACGCCTGAAATGGCAGAAACCGGTCCCCGGAAGCTTGTTTCCTTCCCAGTGTAAGAATTGGCTTTTGTAGTCTGGTCTGCCCTGTTCCCATGATGCACTGGGCCAGGGACAGACTAATTTGCATACAGCCGGGTTCTGAAACTGGGATGGTGCAATGAGCTAAAAAACGGTGTTGGATCTAGCCCTGATCTCTTGACTGGGTGAGAGTACTCTGCTTAATTCAGAGACTCTGTCCATCACCACCCCTTGTTGTAAATAATTTTGTCCACCCTAAGCGTGGAAGGGTATACTCAGATGTGAGTCCCTTGCTCATTGCACCATCAGGATTCAAGCAAGCCGGGCCGAAGACGCCTGAAATGGCAGAAACCGGTCCCCGGAAGCTTGTTTCCTTCCCAGTGTAAGAATTGGCTTTTGTAGTCTGGTCTGCCCTGTTCCCATGATGCACTGGGCCAGGGACAGACTAATTTGCATACAGCCGGGTTCTGAAACTGGGATGGTGCAATGAGCTAAAAAACGGTGTTGGATCTAGCCCTGATCTCTTGACTGGGTGAGAGTACTCTGCTTAATTCAGAGACTCTGTCCATCACCACCCCTTGTTGTAAATAATTTTGTCCACCCTAAGCGTGGAAGGGTATACTCAGATGTGAGTCCCTTGCTCATTGCACCATCAGGATTCAAGCAAGCCGGGCCGAAGACGCCTGAAATGGCAGAAACCGGTCCCCGGAAGCTTGTTTCCTTCCCAGTGTAAGAATTGGCTTTTGTAGTCTGGTCTGCCCTGTTCCCATGATGCACTGGGCCAGGGACAGACTAATTTGCATACAGCCGGGTTCTGAAACTGGGATGGTGCAATGAGCTAAAAAACGGTGTTGGATCTAGCCCTGATCTCTTGACTGGGTGAGAGTACTCTGCTTAATTCAGAGACTCTGTCCATCACCACCCCTTGTTGTAAATACTTAAAGTAACTCAGCATGTTATTGACAGCGGCGTAGGGTTTAAGATCTAAGTTCAACTATTTCTATTATGGCATTAATCAGGGATAGAGGGTGGAGGAAATAAATAATGTTCTGATCCTGCAACAAACTTCTAGTCTTATGATTAGGGGTGCCAGCAGATTATTTTGATGGCCCAGTCGGTACAAAAATAGGCAGTCACCTAAAGCTGTATTTTCAGCACTTATCTGTCCATACTTCGAACAGCAAATATAAATAGAAATCACTTTTAATGGTCTTCTAAATGTAAATGTAAATGTACAGGAATTTATATAGCGCAAATCACCGAGCGGTTTCTAAGCGCTTGCTTAGGGAACCCGTCCTGGTATTCCCCTGTGAGATAACACGGCAGGGTCTCCGCAAGGTGAAAGCCAGGCATCCCGCCGCGAGGGGCCGTTGTGGAGATTAAGCAAGCTATTGCCCAGAGTCGCAGAGTGTGAACCCGTGAATCGAGTAGGCACCGGAGCAAGAATTGTCGAGTCCATGGACATTTTAGGACTCAAGACCCCGCCGTGCCGGGAATTGAACCCTGGTCCCGGGCTGACCTCTGCTTCCAGGTCTGCCTCCTCTAACCAGTGAGCCACACTTCTCCACACTTCTAGGGATGCCTCAATGATCCATGACTGATAATTAAAGAGAACAAAGACAGAAAAGTCACATAACAAATGCATACATACTTTTTTATTTATAAGTCTATTTAGTGTCATGAGGAAGTCTTTGCAGGCTCTTTAAACAAAACACGGCATGCATTTTTCTTTTGGCAACCCTACTTTATATTCCTTTTCATTAAATGTATTCTCACACCACAGCAGTAAATGTAAAATACAAATGTAAGGAATGGGCAGAGTGGTTACCCAGGGGGTACTGGACCAGGAAAAAAACTAAGCCTCTATAACCAGTTTACAAAGGCAGGTAAATATGCAAATTGTCTCGAAAGACCTGTGAAAAACTCGGGTGTGCTGGATATAAGACTCCGGACACTGCCCAGCTGGGCCCCTAGAAGCTCGAGTTACACTGCAGCAGCCCGGGCTGAGACACAGGACGGGGGATGAGGGGGGGGGCTGAAGCCCTTGGGCCTGAGCAGAAGTGTGACTGGGAAGGTGCAAACCTATTTGAATCGCACCATGCCCCCCCTGGGGATCGCGCTCCGCAGTTTGAAGACCCCTTCACTAAATGGTCAAGTCCTACTAGAGCATTTGAGAGCAGGAACAACCCCTCTTGGCATACACGATTCATATAAGGGGGTGGTGATGGACAGAGTATCTGAATTAAGCAGAACACTCCTACCCAGTCAAAAGATCAGGGCTTGATCCATCACCGTTTTTTAGATCACTGCATCACCCCAGTTCAGAATCTGGCTATATGCAAATTAGTCTGACCCCATGCCTCATGGGAACAGGGCAGACCAAACTACCAAGCCAATTCTTCACTGGAAAGGAGACAAGCTTCCTTTCCAGTAAAAGAATTGGCTTGGTAGTTTGGTCTGCCCTGTTCCCATGATGCACTGGGCCAGGGACAGACTAATTTGCATGTAGCCAGGTTCTGAACTGGGATGGTGCAGTGAGCTAAAAAACGGTGATGGATCAAGCCCTGATCTGTTGACTGGGTAGGAGTGTTCTGATTAACTCAGATACTCTGTCCATCACCACTCCCTTTTTGAATCGTTTTGGCCACCACAAGTGTGGAAGGGTATGCTCAGATGTGAGTCCCTTGCTCACTGCACCATCAGGATTCAAGCAAGCCGGGCCGAAGACGGCTGTAATGCCAGAAACTGGTCCCCGGAAGCTTGTTTCCTTTCCAGTAAAGAATTGGCTTGGTAGTTTGGTCTGCCCTGTTCCCATGATGCACTGGGCCAGGGACAGACTAATTTGCATGTAGCCAGGTTCTGAACTGGGATGGTGCAGTGAGCTAAAAAACGGTGATGGATCAAGCCCTGATCTGTTGACTGGGTAGGAGTGTTCTGATTAACTCAGATACTCTGTCCATCACCACCCCCTTTTTGAATCCTCTTGGCATACAGTCAAGAACATCCTGATAGAGCGCGCAGGTCACCCGATTAGTTTATTACCATACTCACCTGGGCCCATAAATTCAAAAGAGATTTCAATTTCAGATAACTAAAAGAGCAGTTTCATAATCAGGTAACCTGTGCGTTTTACTCTATTCAGTGATTACGTTTAGGACCTATACCTTTGACTAACCAAACCTTGTCATCGATACCTAGAGTCCTAAGGGATCAAAAGGAGTTAGAATAATAGGTAGAAAAATAACATTTGCACTCATTAAATAATCACAGACTCGGAAAAGTTTTAAACTCTTTATCTAAGTTTCTTAAATGGTCATAATCCAAGAACCAAGAGACTTTCAATTATGAAGATCCGAATCAATATGTAATTATGCAAAAGATATATTAAACTGTTTTCAAACATTTATCGGTAGGGAGGATAAAGAGAAGGAAACATAATATGATCAAACTATTTCAGACATTTAACGTTAAGAAGGTAAAGAGAAGGAAATAGTACAATGACAAACCCACATGGATTTTATAATATCCTAGAAGTGTATGAAAACCAACCCTGGCCACGGGCTGGGAAAACGACAGAACCCCGAAAGTGCAGGCGCCAGCAAGGCAAGCTGGTGCAGACTAGAATCAGGACAGGTAAAGCCAAATTGGATCAGGACAGAACCACCAAAGGTTAAGACCGGCGCCCGCCGTTAAAGATGCAACGCCTGCGTTAATCCCTCTCTGCAGCTAACAGCCAGAACCCGGACTTGATAATCGATTTCTCCCCACAAAGTGCTCCGCCAGCACTTCAGCTCCCAGAACCCCGAATGGATTCGCGAATCTTCTAACAGAGTGCTTTGCAGCCGCTCTGCTCCAGATCACCTATTGAGTGCATTGGGTCAGTGACAGGTCTGCTATTCGGACAAGTCGGACAATCTAACTAGCTAAGCCTACCCTAGTTATACCAATTTCCAGGTCAGTGTACCACCCCCCAATGTTGCAACTGTAAGGATCCCCAATTTCGATTGGACAAGGAATGAGGAGACGTCCTCACACCATACCAAAATGAAACTCTTGGGAATGGATATTAATATTTGCGTTCCCTGCCCATCAATTTATTTTTTCCATGTACTTTTATTCCACCCACAATGAATGTTCTAATAGTAAATACAATATAATAAAATTGTGCAATTCAGCTTCCTCTGGCAGGGTTGAGAGTTCAGCTTTCCAGGCGCATCTCAGTCAAGACTGTCCCTGGCATTGATTCAATGCCATGACTGGCGTTTTCTTGGTTTCTTGTGCGCATGTTCGAAATTGGTGCAGTGGGGGTTCATCAGGCCAGAAAGATTACACATAAAAAAATAGAAGACAAACAGTTTTAGAACACGGAATAAATGATTATTCTGTATACCACTTATCTCTACACTATTTCCATTAATTTATTTTAAATTTGCATTAGGAATTAGGCAGAACAGACAGCTTTGCGAAAGCAGCAGTGCAAGGTTCAAGCATGTGAGAACACAAACGGCCATCTTAATTTCTAGCGCGCAGACGCGAAAAGATTCCCTCCATGCGAAAGTAAGTCATGTCACGTGAGTATGACAGACGCATGCGCAGTATGAAATCCTGCGTAGCAGCAGCCATTTTAAGGCAAGCGGATTAGAGTTAGTAAAAGCACATAGGCAAGCATCCCGTAGATACCTAACGTGTTGTATAATGCAAACTTTAGTACACAAAACATTTTTATTAGTACATTATAAGTTAGGCAGAGACGATTGAATACAAGCAAGCCACTTTACGTGCGCAACCTTGGTCCATCAATCCCCTCTTTGATGATATTTTATATCATCACAAATTATTGAAACAGATGCCAACTTTCACATTTCACCCATCTCAATCTCTTCAAATTTTCGATTTTGTTTCTTTTCATTATTCATGTGGAGATTTTTCACTTTCTTGTATATATTTCCATTTATTTCCTCTAACTCGAGTTCATCAATATTTCTCTTTGTCCCTCTTCTGTTTATTGTATATTTTCTCTTGTGCTTACGACATTTGCAACAGATTACTATCCCTAAAATCATTAGGGCTATTCCCACCATTGGCATCAGTATTTTACCCACGAAACTTCTACCTACATTAGAAAACCAACTACCTATTGAGGAGACTCAGAGAGACCATCTGTAAGTCTCTTCCATGCACTGTCAACCTCCAGTGGTTTGAGTTCTCTTTCCAAATGTGTAAAATTCTTTACACACCCTTTAATTTCGACACTTTTGTCTGGTATGTAAGTACAACAATGTTGGGCTTTCAACATTCTACAGACTCCGCCCTCTTTTGCTAATAAGTTGTCAAGAGCAAGTCGATTTTGTAAAACCATTGATCTGATCGCAACCAATTCGGTATTGATCATCAAAAATCCTCCAGCAGTGTCAGTCGATAAGCGATCCACCACTGTTGATAATTTACAGAATCTTTGTGTATTCAGAACCACTCCCACTGAAGGTATCAAGGCACTAAATATGTCACCTACAATTTTAGAAAAACTTGCTCTTTTGCTATGTATTAGTCCATTAGTGTCTCCATTGCTTCCAGTGACTTTATCTACATGGTACACCTTTGGGAATACTATTCCAAAATAGCAAGTCCCATACCAGTGGTCTGGCAATTTAAAATATGCTTTGTTCCCACAAATATAATAAATTCCGGGAAACAGGTTTAGTTCCATCTTTGAATCCCCAACCCCTAATGACTTTTGTGCTCACATTCACTGGAACCAAAGAATATATTGTTATAATAACTTGTTCTCTCCCTGTGGAGGCAGAGTTTTCCTTTCTTTTCGAAATCCAGCAACATAGCAGCCTGAGTTTTGCCATTAGAGGTAAACCCTGCATTCTCAGCCCATTTGGGAATCTTTGGTTTTTGATCCTTAGCTTTCTTCTGGAAATCATGTCTCCTTTTCTCAACTAGATTTAAAAGTATTTTCTCTTTCTCATGTAAAAGGCATGTTAAATTGTTCTTGTGTGCTTCCGCTATATCTATGTTACCTATTGTTAGAAAATACTCTCCCATATAACGTGTTACATCACTTTTAGTATGTACAGGGTTCAGGTTACTACGTATAGGAAGTTCAGAAAATATCACATTTGAATTAGAGTAATAATACTGTAAAGGTCCTCTTTTGTAAAATAAACTAGCTAGAATACTACATGAAATTCCATATGTCAGGGGTAAATGATGGTAGGTTACTCCCTCAGCTACTGAAATCGGTAATTTCATACAAACGTAACAGTCACTTATTTCCATTGCTTCTACATAATGTACTAACAAATTAGCAAATATGTTCAAGTGTGTCCTATTTCTAACTCTACTATGGTGTAATCCATCCTCATCTGATGCTTCTAAATCTACCTTGTGTTGGTTAATGCTAAGTGCTTTCCCAGGTGTATCTATCTTTCCAGGTACTACCTTCGCATGTGTGTCGGTGTTATTCATCATGTCTCTACTCATTAGATGTCAGTCCTAAACATATTATCACTACTATTGCTGTACTACATATGCAAATTCTACTGCATGTTTTTAAACAATTTCTTTTCGGTCTTCCATTAACAGTATGATCAGCCATTTCTGACTAAGCCATTTCTGACTAAGGAGACTCAACCCCTCTTTGTAACTTTTACACAGTTTTTTAACCTGTGAAATGTTCTCAAGTTGGTCTCATTTCTTCGTCAGTCTGATCAGCAATTATTTCGTCACCACTTTCGTCACTTATTTCTAAGTTTTCGAAATCTTCAAGGATGACATATGTCCATTCAGGGCCTCTGAATTTGTTATTTAGTCTTTTCAAACATGGACTCCTCCTTCTGGGTTGTACTGTGGATGTTCCAGTTTGACTTGATATTTCATTTACTTGCTCTGGTTCTTCATTTATTGTTTTAAGACGAAATTTCAGTCTTTTAACAAATCTTGGCCACTTGTCTCCTTTTCTGAGTCTTTTAGCTGGCACTGTGCTTGATTCTTCTTCCAAAGTTCTTTTATTTTCATTCAGTTGTGGCACATCTATTTCAATGCTGTCTTCTGTATCCCCTCTATCTGACGAGGTCCAGGTCTTATTTTGGTTTCTTCTGCCTGGTTACTAATCTGGCCTTGTTCAGGTTTTTGCTGACATTGACTTTGATTTTGCCTTGTTTCACTTCCTGAACACTGTTTTCTACACCTATCTGGTCCTGCTCAGGCCCTTTGAACCCTTGATTTTCTTCTGCCTGAGTTTCAGCCCTAATACCTGTCTGTCCCTCCTCAGACTCTGAAATTCTTGGTGAGGTGTCGATTGTCTGAGTATCTTTGTCTTTCCTTATCTGGTCGTCCTCAGTGTCACTTTCGACGGGGATTACAGTAACCTGAGTACGTTCTTCTAGACCTAACTCATCCTCGCTCTCACTCTGACTGTCTATATAAGCTGTACTTCTGGTTCTCTAGTATTCAGCAGGTATGTCGACTACTGGAATCCAATCATCCTGGCTAGTGCTCAGTTGTTCATCATCAACTACTTTGGGATCAACTTCTTGAGACCCCTCAGCTGCACAACCTTCAGCGCCTAGTTCTTCAGGTTCTGTCACCCTCTTTGTGTGACTGGCCTGGATCCAGTGTGGAACTCCTTCACACTTCCCAGCTGTGGTGGTAACCAAAATCACTTGACCTGGCTTTCCCCACCTTGGTGCAAGACAAGATTTTCGAGTATGTTTCTTTAACACTACCCAATCACCTGGGTTCAGGTCATGTGCTGGAGTTGCTTGTCTGGCGACAGCGTCTTCCTCAACTTGGTGAGAGATAAAACGCACTTGGTCAGCCAGTACTTTGCAGTACTCCAGTACTAAGTCATCAGATATATTTATCAGCTTGTGTCCTGACACCCATGCTTGCCTCATTGCTCTTCCCATCAGTATCTCATGAGGACTCAAGCCTGTGGTCCGGTCTGGAATACTTCTGAGTCCCATCACAACAAGAGGTAAAGCATCTGGCCACTCTAATCGGGTAGATTCATACATCTTTCCCAAACTGGACTTGATTGTGCCATTCAGTTGTTCTACAACTCCAGAAGCCTCTGGGCGGTATGCACAGTGCAGCTTTTGCTTAACGTTGAATGCTTCACAGATTAGGCCAATTATTTCATTATTAAAATAACAGCTTCAGTCTGATTCAATTGATACTGGAAAACCGAACCTCGGAATGAGCTCTCTGAGTAGGAGTTTGGCTACAGTGATGCTATCATTTCTTTCAGTTGGGTAAGCTTCCACCCATTTTGAAAACAGGCAGACAATGACAAGGACATATTTTAGTCCTCTGCATGGGGGTAATTGGATGAAATCAATCTGCAATCGTATGAAAGGACCTTCTGCTTTCCCAATCTTTCCAGGGCAAACTACAGTTTTCTTACTAGGTTTCATTTGCTGACATATTAAACACCTGTGGCAAAGTGCTTATGCTATGTTCCTGAATTTCGCATTGAACCATGACTGTCTGAACAATTGTATCATGGCGTCCCGCCCCAAATGAGAGTATCCGTTGTACATCCAAGCCATAGGAGCAAGCATACAGTCTGGTAACACAGGTCTGCCATCAAGGTAAACAATGATACCATCTTCAGCCCTTCTTTGACAACCTATCTTCCTCCACTCTTCCTTCTCTTTTGGTTCTGCAGCATTCTGCAAATCTCTCACTTCTTCCCACGTACTCACACCTTCAATCACGTGTGTGACAACATAAGTTGGCAGCTGTTTCCACCCACTTCAATTTTCTTGTTTAAGGCCATTTTATATTTGGCACAATGCTGGGCTAACTGGTCAGCATATCAGTTACCGGCTGTCACTTTGTCGTTTCCAGATTTGCGAGCAGCACACTTGACCACAGCCACTTCTTTTGGCATTTGGATTGCTTCTAGCAAATCCTTCACATATTGACCATGTTTAATAGGAGTAACTGAAGAAGTCAGAAACTCCCTTTGCATCCAGAGCTGGTCAAAGTCGTGCACAAGCCCATAACCATACTGGCTATCAGTGTAAATGGTTACTTTACAATTTCTCCCAAATTTGCAAGCTTTTGTTAATGCTACCAATTCGGCTACTTGTGCAGACTTGACTCCAGGTAAATAGAACGCTTGGATTGGACCTCCCAAGGTGCACACAGCATAGGCAGCGCTTAAACCTCCTTCCTCGTGTCTCATGCAAGAGCCATCTACAAATAGCTCATATTCTGAATCTATTAATGGTTCTTCTTTTATGTCAGGACGTGGTTTAGTACTGTACTCAGTCAAATCGATACAATCATGTTCGATTTCGCCCTTCACTTCTGCAAAATATGAATCAGGTAACAGGGATGCTGGGTTCAAAAGATTACACCTAGCAATGGTTACATTTCCTGCACCTACAATGATTCGCTCATATTTAGTCAGCCGACTAGGAGTTAGGTATTGGGTTTTAGTTCTTGTCAGTAATATCACAACTGCATCTGGAACATACACAGTTACAGGATGTCCCATAATGATGGACTCACTTTGCTCAAGACTTGCCCAAGTTGCAGCTACTGCTTTCAGACATCCTGGCAATGCTGATGCTACTGTGTCCAGTGTGGAAGAAAAATAAGCCACAGGACGTCTCATTAGGCCGTGTGTTTGGGTCAAAACAGAAAGTGCACAATTATCTCGAGCGTCACAGAAAAGTGCAAATTCCTTTGAATAGTCAGGCATCCCTAGTGCTGGAGCTGTACATAGACATTCTCGTAATTTCAGGAAAGCAGTCATGCTTTCGTCATCCCACTCTATCGGATCTCTTACTCTTTTCTTTGTCATTTGTATCAATGGTTTTGCTAGGACTGCAAATCCCACAATCCACTGCCTGCAGTAACCTACAACTCCAAGAAACATTCTGATCTCTTTCTGAGTTTGTGGCAAATTCATATTTTTAATTATTCTGATTCTTTCTGAGGTAACTCTTGTGACCCCTCTTTCTATCTGGTGCCTCAGATATTTCACTGACGTGGTACAAAATTGCAATTTCTCAGGTGACACTTTATGCCCTCCTTCACCTAAATGATTTAGTAGGGCAACGGTATCAACAATACAGTCATTTTGGGTTTTAGACGCCACCAAGAGGTCGTCTGTAACAGCACCAGGACTGATTGTCCAGGCAGCACCAAAGATTCAAGGCACCTTTTCATAATCTGATTAAAAATCGAGGGACTTTCTGTATACCCCTGAGGAACGCGATTCCAGACATAAACATGACTGTTGAATTCAAAAGAAAAAATACATTTGCTATCTGGATGCAATGGAATCGAGAAAAATGCGTGACACAAGTCTATCACGGTAAACCATCCGGCTTCCCATGGTATCTGATACAGAATCACTGCAGGATTTGGCACAACAGGACAACATGGGACTACAATTTTATTAATTTTGCGGAGGTCCTGTACGACCCTGTACTTTCCGCTTGGTTTCTTTATTCCAATTATGGGCGAATTACATGGACTGCTCATTATTTCTTGTAAAATGCCTGTTTCAACCAAACGTTTTATTTCTGCTGCAACATCTGCTTTTATTTCTGGACTCATTTTATACTGTCGAGTATTTGGGTAAACTACACCTTCTTTTACTGTCACTTTTATCGGGTCTACATTTGACATCAATTCTTCATCTTTTCCTGTGAAATCCCATACAACAGGATTCACTGTATGCTATAACTCACTTGGTATGTCTTCTAAGGTCAGTGTTTTTTTTCGGTTTCTTGTTTGGCCAACATTAATTTATAAACTCCATCTTCGTCTGGGGTTTGAATTTCAACACCACTTGGGGTACAAAAGATGGTGAAATTCATTTTACACAATAAATCTCTACCTAACAGATTCAATGGACTTGAATCACACACGACAAATCTGTGCATTTCTTTAAAATTACCTATTCTAACTTCCATTGGTTCTGTGACTGGGGTACTAATTTGTTTATTAGAAATGCCCACTACTTGGATCGCTTCTCCCGAGAGGGGTAGGTGTGGAACGTCTGCTGTTCTCACAGTAGAACGGGTACCACCAGTGTCCAATAGAAAGGTGACATCATTCCCTTCAACCTTTCCTTCAATGTATGGACCTGACTGATCTACCGGCAAGGAGGCGCCAAGCACACACTCCTTTTCCTCCCCTCTCAGGCACCGTTAGTATGAGTCATCACTGAAAAATGTGTCCCTCAAAAGAAATTGGGATGTCACTGTGTCTTTCCTGTCACTTACCTCCCAATTTGTGGTATTCACACTATAGCCTTGTTTGCTCCTGTGATCTGGCATATGTGCAAGGTGTAACTGGGTTTGTATTACCTGTTGCTGTTGTTTCCGGGGCACCCCATTCTGCACCTGTGCATTAAAATTATCATTTTGCATATTATTGCTTGCACAGCCTTACACTCGTTTTTCCAGTGCCCCAAATTGCCGCACCCATGACAGGGAAACTTCTTCTTAGCTTCTTCCCTGTTAAATTTTTCCCTGGGCTTTCCCCCATTACCATCCCCTTGAGACTGGTTACTGTTCATCTGGTTTAATTGGAGTTCCTGTTGTTCTGATAATTTTACCTGTGCCCACATTACCTTTTCTTTTAATTCTTTTCGTTTATTGTCTATTTCATCTTCACAATATTTTGCATATTTGAGGATTTCATCGATCGGTTTGGCTTGCCAACAAATTTTGTGATCTTTAATCCATTGCGAAATTTCTGGTCTTAAACCAGACACAAACCGATATATGAAATGCGTCATGTCTTTCATGTCGATATTTTTGAAACCACTGTATTGTTTAAATACTTGTAACAGTCGTTCATAATATTCATGTACAGATTCATCTTTGTCCTGAGTGGTTCTATTTATTCCAGTCCAATCAGTTTCCTTTGCGGACACCTTCCCTTAGAGGTAGAGTATCACTTGGTTGTATTTCTTCATTACTTCATCGGAAAGTGCACCTGTCTTTGGATCTCTAGGGTACTCTTCACTAGGCCAATCAATAGCAATTTTGTATTCTGTCCATAAATCTACAGGAACAAAAATGTCAAATAATCCATCTAAGTCTTTTAAGAGACACTTTGAAACCTTCAAAAATCTCTCGACTTGTTTGTACCACTCTACAGGTTTCTCTCGAAGTTTTGGGAAGTCATTTGTAAATGACAAAATATCCTGTCGGGTCCATGGGACATGATCATAACCTCCACCTGGTACTTCTCTCATGGGACACAGCCTTTCCACCTTTTCTGCCTCTTTTTAATACATATTCAGATTCAGTTTGTTTTGCCTGACCCTCTTCTTTTTTCTTTGCCCACCTAGCTTTCCATTTATCTATGTCTCCCCATTTCTGTAATAATGTCATAACCTCCTTAATTAGTACTATTCTACCTGACACATTCATATTTTCCAAATCTTTGTCAGAAAATTCAGCTCGATAGGGTTTCTGTAACACTTTAGATTTGCGAATGTCAATTCCCATAGTGGATGCCGTATCCATTAATTTTTCATGAAACACTCTGGTGTTTCTAGTAATGCTTTTACATGAATAAGAACTCATTTTCACTGAATGTATTTATTCGGTCTAATCCCACATTCCCAGCAATCATTTCCTGTAGTTCGACTCTTAATTTAAGTATGCCCAATATTTTTGGCTGGGTCTTTGGTTTTTCTATTTCTCTTGTCCATCTCTCTATTTCATCTGGGGTAACAACTGTGGCATTCATTGAACCTGCGGATGTTTTCATCCGTACTTCTCTACAACTCACAGGAGTACCTTTCTTGGCTGAGTTTCTTTCAAGCTTTCTTATCGGTAAATCCATAAGGGAAATTACCGACTCACATTGGCTTGCTTGGTCGTCCACTATCAGTGGTTCTTTTCTTGGCTGAACTACAGGTATAGTAATGACTTGTGGTTTAAGACTAGGCTGCTTGTCTCCATACAGGTTGCTGAAATTGTTAGAGCTTCAGGACTTGTGTTCAATTGGGAAATTTTCTGAATCGATTCTGTTCTCTGTTCTCTGTTTCTCTAAGGCTTCCTTTTCCCTGTCTTGGAGTGCTTTCTCTAATGAAGTCTCATGTAATACTTGTGGAACTAATGGTGGATTAAAAAACTGAGCACTAGGATTAACTGTACTCGACTCCTCACGATAAGGTGGTGGATTTTTCAACAACAAGTCTTCCAAATAATCATCGTCTGACTCACCACTAATCATTAAATTTTTTGTTTTCTCTGTACATTTACCTCCTGCGGTACCTCCTAATTCTCGAACAGGATATAACCCTTCCACTAACAAAGATTGTCTCCACTGTTTCATTTGTTGGTCTCTGGTCTCTTTTGGGAATCGGGGATAAAATGTACTCCAATTCCTGTTGCTTCTGGGTCTGTCTCGCTCAAAACCCTTGGTCTCCCATTCCTCTAGTGCCTCATACTGTGTTAGTCTAGGTCTGGGATCTAATTTGTTCATGCAAGTTCTCAAGTTGTACAAAACTCTACCATAAAAAGTAAAATTTTCTGGAAATGCTAAGACACCATCATCTTTTGTGTATTCTATCCAGTTCTCTAACCACACGCAAGTGTGATAGCCCCTTTCAACCTTCATGTATGATGTGGGCGTATTTGGTGGTGGAATAAGAATCCCTTCTCTTGTCTTAATTGCCTTGTCTTTCTGGAAGACATTTTTACTCTTTTAATAAATTACATTTTTCTTTTCTCTCCGTACATGGTATCAGGTCTTCCTCTTATGTACTGTTCTTGCGCAAAACCTAAATATTTTCTATCAGGTCTATTTCCTGTAACTGGACCTATATGCCACATATATTTTGAATCAAAACCTTTGCGATGACACTTTAATTTGTTTACAATTTACTTCCTATACCAGCACGTCTTTTATTTCTCACTGATCAATCAAGTTTTAGAATTCAAATGAGCTTAACCAATGGTTGTGCGGTTTTCCCTGTGAGACGAGTTCCCACGCTTCTGACCTCACCCCTCCTTTACAATTATTATCTCAGCTACACACCCGCTGTCTCAACCAATACCAGCGCGGCTCTGAGTGACGTCAGCGCAGCTCTGCAACTGACTCCCTCCTTTTTCACGTTTAAATGCACATTTCATTGATTAACCACGTAAAAACATTCACCACTGTACCTTAGTGACTAATTCAAATGAAAGATGATTTTCACTCACTACGAGTAAATCCCTTCCGCTTACTCTTCATACACTACAAGTAGATCCCTTCCGTCTACCTTTCACGCAAGTATTAGGGAACCTGCTATTTCCCTGGACTTATCCTTTCTAGGATATATTTTAGGCCAAAGTTTCACCAGCGAACCCCTTTACTGTCAACCAAGCTCAGAAGAACCTGCTACTCCTTCAGTGTGACCCTTTCTAGGTGATATCACACAAAAAGTTTTGCTAGTGAACTCTTTGCTATCATTTATTCACACATTTATACAGAAAAACCCTAAACCGTTTTACCTAACCATGCAATTGTTTCCTACAGGTAAGTGACCTCACTACAGTGTGGCTTCCATTTACCACCTGCTTATTCTGCCCCCGGGGATTCCAAAACAAACATAAAACATACGAACAGGTGTGGTTAATACATAAAATACAATAAATCAATACATGTCAATGTTGGATCAAAAAAATCAATACATAATCAATAATTAATAATTCATAATCCATGCACAACTAACTACCTATCTTAACTAAACCCTAACCATCATGCTGCTACCAAAAGATTATACTGATAGAGCGCGCAGGTCACCCGATTAGTTTATTACCATACTCACCTGGGCCCATAAATTCAAAAGATATTTCAATTTCAGATAACTAAAATAACAGTTTCATAATCAGGTAACCTGTGCGTTTTACTCTATTCAGTGATTACGTTTAGGACCTATGCCTTTGACTTACCAATCTTTGTCATCGGTACCTAGAGTCATAAAGGATCAAAAGGAGATAGAATAATAGGTAGAAAAATAACATTTGCACTCATTAAATAATATCAGACTCGGGAAAGTTTTAAACTCTTTATCTAAGTTTCTTAAATGGTCATGATCCAAAGATTAAACACCTAGAGACTTTCAATTATGAAGATCAGAATCAATATGTAACTATGCAAAAGGTATGTTAAACTGTTTTCAAACATTTATCGGTAGGGAGGGTAAATAGAAGGAAACATAATATGATCAAACATTTAACGGTAAGAAGGTAAAGAGTAGGAAACAGTACAATGACGAACCCAAATGGATTTTATAATTACCTAGAATGGTATGAAGACAACGCTTGCCAGGGGCTGGGTAAAGGAGAGAACCCCAAAAGTGCAGGTGCCAGCAAGGAAAGCAGGTGCAGACCAGAATCAGGACAGGTAAAGCCAAATTGGATCAGGACAGGACCACCAAAGGTTAAGACCGGCACCCGCAGTAAAAGATGCAAGGCCTGCGTTAATCCCTCTCTGCAGCTAACAGCCAGAACCCGGACTTGATAATCGATTTCTCCTGACAAAGTGCTCCGCCAGCACTTCAGCTCCCAGAACCCCGATTGGATTCGCAAATGTTCTGACAGAGTTCGCAGCCCCTCTGCTCCCGATCACCTATTGAATGCATTGGGTCAGTGACAGGTCAGCTATTCGGACAAGTCGGACAATCTAACTAGCTAAGCCTACTCTAGTTAAACCATTTTCCAGGTCAGTGTACCAGCCCCCAATGTTGCAAGTGTAAGGATCCCCAATTTTGATTGGACAAAGAATGAGGAGAGGTCATCACACCATACCAAAATGAAACTTTTGGGAATGAATATCAATATTTGCGTTCCCGCCCATCAATTTTATTTTTCCCATGTACTTTTATTCCACCCGACAATGAATGTTCTAATAGTAAATACAATGTAATAAAATTGTGCAGTTCAGCTTCCTCTGGAAAGGTTGATAGGTCAGCTTCCCAGGCGCATCTCAGACAAGACTGTGCCTGGCATTGATTCAATGCCATGACTGGCGTTTTCTTGGTTTCTTGTGCGCATGTTCAAAATGGGTGCAGTGGGGTTTCATCAGGCGCGAAAGATTACATGTAAAAAATAGAAGACAAACAGTTTTAGAACACGGAATAAATGACTATTCTGTATACCACTTATCTCTACACTATTTCCAATAATTTATTTTAACTATTCCATTAGGAATTAGGCAGAACAGACAGCTTAGAGAAAGCAGCAGTGCAAGCTTCAAGCATGTGAGAACACAAACGGCCATCTTAGTTTCTAGTGCGCAGAAGCGAAAAGATTCCCTCCAAGCAAAAGTACGTCATGTCACGTGAGTATGACAGACGCATGCGCAGTATGAAATCCTGCGTAGCAGCAGCCATTTTAAGGAAAGCGGATTAGAGTTAGTAAAAGCACATAGGCAAGCATCCCCTAGATACCTAACGTGTTGTGTAATGCAATTATTAGTGCGCGAAACATGTTTATTAGTACATTATAAGTTAGACAGAGACAATTGAATACAAGCAAATCGCTATACGTGAGCAACCTTGCTCCATCAATCCCTGTCATCTTCGTTGAACACCCCGAATACATTGGAGGCTTCAGCCACATGGGAACCAAATGTTCAAGAGAATAGATATTTATGTCCATAAAAACGGCGGAGAGACTCAGTAAAAAAAAATGTACTGCTCAACAAAATAGAGAAAGACACAGCTACCTGAAAGAAAAACCAAGAAAGACTTTAAAAGAGCATAGCTACAAAAGAACATCATCAACTTCGCCTAGGAAAATATATCCATACCTCAACAAAGAACACAGAGAGCTGACCCCATTCCAAAGACGCAACAGGAGGAAATTAATCTCCTTCCCTGACACCTCGTCAAATTTTGACAGCTCGTGTGATGCAGAACCATTGTCAAGCTCACCCCAAACAAGCCAGGACCCTACTCTTGTTTAGTAAGAGGCCAAGGATGGGCCGTGTAAGAAATAGAGACAAGAGATGATCAATCAGAACCAATATACAGGGGAAATACCCAGATGACAGACATTCAGATGGGGATCTATGATGTTACAACGCGTTATTTTACAACGCAGACCGTTACATCGCAATTTTTACAACGCAGGAACCATTACAATGCAAACCTTTACAACGCATGTCATTACATAGCAGATGCTATTACAACGCATGGCATTACATCGTAAGTATAGGTAAGTATACCTTTTTAAAAAAAATGTAATTAAGTTAATTTAATTAAATTAATTTCATTAAAATACATTTTAAAATAGTAATTATTTTTATTTAATAAATTTAAATTTATTTATTTAAATTAATTTTAATAAAAATTGTAATTAATTTTATTTAATTAATATAATTAAATTAATTTACTTTAAATATTTTTTTGGTTGTAATTAAATTAAATTATTTAAAATAATGTATTTAATTTAATTATTTTAATTAAGAAATGTAATTAATATAATATAATTAATTTAATTTAACCTAAAAACACCCCTGTACCCCAAAACCCAAACCCTGCCCTGAAACCTAAAAACACCCCTGTACCCCAAAACTCAAACCCTACCTTGAAACCTAAAAACACCCCTGTACCCCAAAACCCAAACCCTACCCTGAAACCTAAAAACACCCCTGTATCCCAAAACCCAAACCCTACCCTGAAACCTAAAAACACCCCTGTATCCCAAAACCCAAACCCTACCCTGAAACCTAAAAACACCCCTGTACCCCAAAACCCAAACCTTGCCCTAAAACCTAAAAACACCCCTGTACCCCAAAACCCAAACCATACCCTGAAACCTAAAAACACCCCTGTACCCCAAAACCCAAACCCTACCCTGAAACCTAAAAACACCCCTGTATCCCAAAACCCAAACCCTACCCTGAAACCTAAAAACACCCCTGTACCCCAAAACCCAAACCCTACCCTGAAACCTAAAAACACCCCTGTACCCCAAAACCCAAACCTTGCCCTAAAACCTAAAAACACCCCTGTACCCCAAAACCCAAACCCTGCCCTAAAACCTAAAAACACCCCTGTATCCCAAACCCTGCCCTAAAACCTAAAAACACCCCTGTACCCCAAAACCCAAACCCTGCCCTAAAACCTAAAAATACCCTGCCCTAAAACCTAAAAACACCCCTGTACCCCAAAACCCAAACCCTGCCCTAAAACCTAAAAACACCCCTGTATCCCAAACCCTGCCCTAAAACCTAAAAACACCCCTGTACCCCAAAACCCAAACCCTGCCCTAAAACCTAAAAATACCCAAACACCCCAAAACATATACCTCAGTACCCCAAAACATATACTCCTATACTCATACTTATTTTAAAAATTACTTAAATTAATAAATTTAATTTATAATATTTAAATACATTAATAAATCTTTTTATTTATTTTTATTTATAATTAATAATAATTAAATCAATTATATAATATTAAATAAAATAAAAAAAAATGATATACTTACCAATATTTACGATGTAATGGTATGCGTTGTAATACCATCTGCTATGTAATGCCATGCGTTGTAATGGCATCCGATGTAATGGATCCTGCGTTGTAATAGCTGCGTTGTAACAGCATTACGACGTAAAAGTTGCGTTGTAAGTGATACACACCTTCAGATGGGCATACCAATACTAATCTCGATTTACAACCTCTCAAGGAGAGAACTGGATCAAGACGAGATGAGACTACTTAGCAGAGGCCTGTCCTTCGTTACAAGCACAAGGCCAGATTTCATACAGTTCAGATTGGAAGCCCTCCAGTGCTTCTGCAAATGCACTTAAAAAATCCTTCTTCTTGGATCAGACAATGTCACAAGAGAGGAATTATTCTGGATTGAAGGACCCTTCAAGCTTCTACCCACTGACCCTACACATGGTAACAGAACTGCAAACATTTGAGAAAACTGTTCTAAGGGGCATAGATGCAATCAAAAGAAAAAGAAAGTACAAGAGACAAAACCTGTCCAAAGAAGAACATGAAGCTAGTCTAAGACTTTAATCCAACCATGAGTTAATAATAAAACTAGCCAATAAGGGTAGTCCCATAGTCACAATGGATAGGTGAATGTATGAACAAGAAATAATGAGGCAACTACAAAATGAAGAACATTACAAAAAGATCCAGGAGAATTTTAGCCCCATGATTAATAGAAAGATTGCTGAGCTCATAAACGAAGGAAGGTACGAAGGACGGATATCCAAAAGAGAAGTAATATATATATGCAACAAGAATCCCCAGATACCCCTCACCTACATCATCCTCAAGCCCTCTTAAATAACATAGTGATTGTAAAAGCCTGAACAAAATAGAGAAAGAACCAGCAACCTTCAAGAAAAATAAGAAAGACTTTAAAAGAGCGATAGCAGACATACCAAGCTACCTAAGAGCCACCATAGACACTGTCAACACATTGGAAGGCATGGAATTCAACAAAACAACTCAAGCCTTTATAACCCTAGTCATCTTGAGTCTCTAAACCAATACCTCTCAAGAGTGTGCCTGGGAATCCATGGTTTACTTCTTCAACAAAAGATAGCAACCTTATAAAGTCCCTACATCTTGGAATTAGCAAAGATTTGACTCAAATCTAACTCCTTTCAGTTTACCCAACAGTTTTGTTTACAGACAAAAGGAAATGCAATGGGATGTCCCTTCGCACCAGAATTTGCTATAATGTTTATGGTTCTCTATGAGGACAAATGGATTTATAGCAACAATCCCTTCAAAGAGCACATCTATGTATGGAAAAGACACATCAACAACTTGTTGATGATTTGGAAGGGCCCAGATGAAAAGATCAAAGACTTCACTAAGCGATTAAATACAAGGGGTCTCAACATTAAATTCTCCATGGCAACTACCCAAATGGAAATACATTTCAGTGACATAACTCTAAAACAGGAGAACAACTAAATATACACCTGTTTCTACACAAGAGACAGACAGGAACACCTTCCTGCACTACTTCAGTTTCCATCAAAGGAACCCAAGACACAATCTAACTTATAGCTAGTTCCTAGGGATGAGAAGGAACTGTACGAAGAGGGAAGATTACTTTCCAAATGCAGGGAATCTACTCACCATATTGCAACAACGCAATCACCCTAAGAAACTGCTAAAACGGACAATAAAGCGTGCTTGTTACAACCCAATCGAGAACCTACACTAGCCAGCAAATAAACCCTAGACAGATTTGATGGTGTGTATAACAACTTTCTCTAGGGTGATCAACAAGGTGAATGACTCAGTTAGTAAGAACTGGAAAATCATTACAGGCCTACATCAATTTAAGGAATTGCAGATGTCTGTGATTAAAAGTTAAAAAAAAAACATCCAAGACAGCCTCGTCAGATTCAACACCACCCTAAAAACTAAGATCCCCACCTTGAGTACGGGGCTGAATTTACCACCAATCAGAGGCAGCCACAAATGTGGAAACTGCTCCTCCTGCGACAGCACGATTTAGAGCAATGAGTTTACCTACAGAGAAATCAATATCAGAAATACATAGTTCACAAACTGTAATTCGAAAAAGAATGTTGTTTATTGTGTCATTTGCCCATGTAAACTAACCTACATAGGGAAAACAAACCAAGAGATAGGAAAACGTATCTTTCAACATAAATCTTGAATTTGCTACAAAATCTTGAACGCACCCTTAGTCCAACACTGTACAGAGAAAAATCACTCAGCGACTGACATTAAATGGACAGTACTAAGACACATCAAAGCTACCAACTCAGAACCAATATTGCTAAGACTAGAAGAGCAAATTATATTATGCATGCGTAAAACACAAAATGCCCTGAAGGAATTATCAGAAAGAGGGACCTTCTTTGCACAGTAACACCTTAGGTCATACACCAGCACCTTCAGAACACACAGAGAACAACTCAGCAAAAGATGTTCTATACTACAACGACTCATTAATACTAACTGGTTTAACCTCACACTAAGAACTATAAGCATTAAGCCAATCCAGAGGGGGTCATACATACAATGAACAATAAACATGCTACAACTGCATGACCCACAAGCCCCATGTGCTCCATAAGTATGAGTGAACTCTACTAGTACAGAGGTGCACATAAAAATAAGTATCAACCTTTAACATGTAACAACTATAGGACACAGGAAGGTACTGATACATATGTTGGAAATAAGTTGAGTCATAACAGAAATGTGCCTAACTTCATCATGTATATATGCTGTATATAAGCCCTGATACAGAGCACATATATCATCAGGTCACATTTTTCAGTATTAAGGCACTAATCATTAACATGAAATAACTGAGGACACAGGAATGAATCAATGCATATACTGTTAATTTACAGTTAAACTGACTTTTAATGACCAAATAAATAACCTCTTGTAAACCATTTGGTATGTATTGAAAATGATCAGAATGGTATGCCCATACATTCCTCAAGACTCTAGCAAAACATTGGTGACGGAATTGGCCTTGACCAGAATAGATTATGGCAATGCCTTATATTCAGGATTACAAGTAGCAGGCAGTGGCTTTACCACCGTATCAATCTGCCACTCATCGTGTGGAACAAGGCGTCCCTCAGGGATCGGCGATCAGCCCAATTCTGTACAACTTGTACCTCCAACCGCTGGTCGCTTTGATAAAGTCATTCGGCATATCGGTCATCAATTATGCCGATGACACCCAGTTGATTTTTTCATTTGAGGACGCCAAGGCAGTGTCAATAGACACATTTCATCGCTGTATGTCGGCTACAGCCGAGTGGCTGTGCGCGAACTCGCTCCAATTTAACAGCTTAAAAACGGAGGTGGTTCATTGCTCCTTAGACCGTACACCGCACCCGCTTCCGGACGACTTTTGGCCTGTATCTATTCCGGGTACGGTAGAGGCCGCTGAGTCGGCCCGTAACCTGGGAGTCCTGTTCGAATCCAACCAGTAGCTTGATGCTTCAGTGAACAGAACTATAGCGACCTGTATGGGCCTACTCCGTGCCCTACGCAAGATTTTACCACTCCTCCCTGCAGAGGCTAGAACAGAAGTAGTGCGCAGTTCTATTCTTAGCCGTTTAGATTACTGCAACGCACTGCTTCTGGGGGCCCCAAAAGTCTTAATCTTAAAACTCCAGAGGATACAAAATATGGCAGCTAAGCTGGCCCTAGCGCGTCCTCGATCCGCCTCCTCCACTGGAGCATTGGCCGATCTTCACTGGCTGCCTGTCCAGCAGAGAATTTCGTTTAAGGCAGCATGTCTTGTTTTTAAGGCCCTGCACGGACAGGGGCCGACGCCGATTCAAAATCTTTTTTCTTGGTACTGCGCCACTAGACCCCTAAGATCCGCTTCTGCGTTTTTAGTGACGGTCCCAAGGATCAATAGAGTGCGGATGGGTGGTCGGGCGTTTGGCTTCACGGCCGCTACTCTTTGGAACACTCTCCCGTTGGCGCTGAGGAGTAGACAGGATCTCCCTTCCTTTAAAAAGGATCTTAAAACGTTCTTGTTCCCAAGAAGAATGTAATGGCAGTCCTGCCTGTGGTACAGACGCAGTCTCAGCGCCAGGATACCCTTTGGGTGGCAGCCGCGCTTAACAAATAAATAAATACATACAAATACATACATACAAGTACAACACCTAGCAAAACTCCAGCGGCTGCAGAATGCAGCTGCAAGGCTGGTGCTCAAAGTTCCCAGATCCAAGCCAGTTGGTCATAGATTGAGCAGCCTCTTCTGGCTTCCTATGGGGTAAAGGATCAGGTTTAAATCATTGTGTCGGGCCTATAAAGCCTTACATGGGATGGAACCACAGTTTCTGAGAACGCACCTGAATTGTTATGTACTGGCTAGAAGTCTGAGATCAGCCCACTCAAAAACTCTGCAAGTTCCCAAATTCCAGCATGTGAGGTGGGGAGGGAGAAGCTTTCTTCTTCGGACTGCTAACGATTGGAATCTTTTACCCATCGTGATAACATGTAGCCCCTTGCTTTTGCACTTCAGGAAAGCCTTAAAAACGTGGGTTTTTACCCTCTAAGACAATGTACGCATTGCTAGATCTTCTCACGCATCGGATGCAGTGCCAAGACGGCCATGGGCAATCGTGCTCTTTAGAAATGCTAAAATCAAATCAAATCAAATCATGTACAAAACCATTAAAGTATAAAAATGTGTCTAACTTCATGATTCAAAACAGCTGTAAATAATTACTGATGCTCTCCACATACACCATAGGTTGCATTGGTAGAGTAAACTACAACACCCAGAACACAAGTCAGGCAGACACAGCCTGTTGAAACGTGATTCCAGCTTATGCACATTTAACAATAATCAACTGTTCAAGATATGCCCATGGCTCTATTTCTTCAAAAGAATGCTTTGAAACCCTTAAAACCTTAAAATTGCCTAAGCAATCCAATGACTCCCTAAGAAATTCAGCCTGAACCAAGGCTCACCCGTTGCTGCGCAATGCTGCTAAAAACTAAATTTCCCAGCGGTCGCACGAGGACTTCCTTCTCAGCCCATTATAAATAAGGAAGCGTGGTGCAGCTGACAGACTAGGGATCTGCCACATCGCGAGTGAAGCCACATTCTGCAGCCCCCAAACAAGTACGTCTCTTCTACCTGGCTTGTAGGATATTTTCACCCGACGGGGACTCACTGACAATAATTATCCTTTACTGTGTACATACTGTTGTCTCCTTAACAGAACCGGGAGCAGATGCATGCACACAGAGAAAGGAAGGAATTGTTTAAACTAAGGCAGTACCTCAGAGAGCTCAGCTCGGGGGACAGACTATTCCATAAGGTATGTAGAAACTAACCAACCCGCGTTGTGCAAGTAGGTAGCCGAACCGCACTGTGCCTTTCCATAGCAAGTGAAGGTATCTTTATACCTTGAAGGTGTTTAGGAATGCCAGTATTGACGTACAAGTCGGGCTTAAGAACGTCATGAATGAACCCCCAAGTAATAGATGTTCATGCATAATAAATGAGTTCTTGGAGAAATCAATATCCAGGCAAGGGGAAGTCCTAAAGGCTTGAGAGTCTGATTTTCCAAGAACTTGTTGTGACGAAGAGGATCGGATGTAGTTGACCATGCCTGTATTTGGTTACCATGAGCAATGCCTAAATAAGAGCTGGATTTCTATGCCTAAATAAGGGCAATGTGAATTATACCTATATAAGGACATGAATCGGGAAATCTATATACGGTTTCTCATTCGACATACAACAGTAAGTCTCTTCTACCTGGCTTGTAGGATATTTTCACCCGACGGGGACTTACTGACAATAATTATCATTTACTGTGTACATACTGTTGTCTCCCCAACAGCACGGGGAGCAGCTGCATGCACACAGAGAACGGAAGGAATTTTGAAACTAAGGCAGAACCTCAGAGAGCTCAGCTCGGGGGACAGACTATTCCATAAGGTATGTAGAAACTAACCAACCCCCACATAATGTGAGGTACCTCAGGTGCTTTTGACCAGTACTGATCCTTGCTCCTTCATAGCAATAGAATTGTGCCTGCTAGCTGCAAATACCCAAAGCCAAATACCTGCCAAACAGGATTGCTGTATTCGAAGGAGGACATGAGCCTCCTTCTCAAAAAAAGTAAGATTATTCTTGCTTACAGCGTGTAGTCTAGAAATGAAATCACAACTCCATGTTGTTCCTTCCTTTCTCATACAAACCAGAGGTAAAACCCTAGGCAGAGATTTCTGTCCCCTTCCGCAGTAACCCCTGTAGGATCTGGGTTCACCAGATCCTCGGGGGGTAGCTTGGCCCGAGCAGATAGGCACCCGGATTTTAGGTGTTAAGCCACTGAGACAATAAATGCAGGCAAAGACTGAGACCACACCAGTATGTTTGACTCAAATAAATACGTTTTATCTAAGATCAAGATCAGGGAAATCAAAAATCACAGTAGTAATAACTCAATACCTTTCCTTAAAAGCGCATATTTTTCATTACTCGGCCATAAATACATAAATAAATAAATAGTAAATAGTAAATAACTGTAGGCCTGACATCAGCCTTGCTCCTAGTCAGCACCTGCAAAGAATTCCTTATAGAGACATTCAAATAACATTGCATTACTTAGCAATCAACATTTCATCGCTGCAGGATTCAGCATATCATTAAATGGGGGTAAAACATTTCCTAGCTGCAAAGATAAGCAGTTCAACAGCAGAAGTAGAACATTTCATAGGGCTGGAATAAAGCAATTCATTAATTAGAAGTAAACCCTTCAGTAGGTAAGGACAACCCTTTCAGCAGCTACCTGTCGGAGTTCATAACCATTTCATGGCTCAGCAGTAACCATCTCATTAGGTAGAAAATACATCAGTTCATTAGATAGGCATCAGGCACTAGTAAACCATGCCTCCCAGTAAAATGAGCATTTCCTTAGGCCAGGATAACCACCATTCATGGGGCATAAATAACTAACTGTTCCTTAATCAGGGCCCTTCCCCTAACGAGGGGTTAACTGTTATCAGCTGAGGCCCCCACGGTGTCTCTTGGGGGCCCTGTCCCGGTTCCAGTGCTTGAAAGGGGCCAATTGGGGCCAACGGGGCCCAGCAACAATCTTTCCCAGGGGAGGGGCGAACTCAGGCCTTCGGCCCTCCTCCCCGGGGGTTACCATGACTCTTCGGCTCCTCCTGAGCCCTTGCAGAGATCTCCGGCTGGTCGGGTGGCTCGTGCTCGTTCCAGAGCCCTCCGGCAGGGCTGGCGCTGTGGGGGCAGGTTGCGGGGCTCAGCCGGGCTTCCCGGGCCCCAGCACCAATGAAATAGCCAGCCTCAGGGGTGCAGCACGACGGAGGGGACTCTTGCTCCTCTGAGCCCCCTCCGTGTGGATTCTCGGGCCGACAGAGCTTCTCCCGACATCCGGCCAATCAGCGGCCTCACCTGACGCGGCTCAGCAGTGCGGACCAATTGGTGCGCGGTGGGGGCGGGGCTTGGAGCGCGTCCCCGTCACGTGGGGTGAGTGTCTCAGCCTCTCGGGCCTAACGCGGCCTGACTAGAATTCCGCGGCGGCCTTCTCACAGCCTCAGGGGCCGCCGCAGGTGCTCCTCATGGTCGGGCTGGGCTGCGACGGTGACAGGGCCCCACCGGGCGCACCGGAGGGCAGCGCCTTTCCCCCTAATTCCTCCTGGGCCGGGCGCAGCCCACAGCAGTGGGGCGGCGGCCCTCTCCTGGCGTCGGGGGCCGCCGGGGCAGATGACAGCCTGAGGGGGGCGCTCCACAAGGCACCCAGCCCCCGCTCCTCGCAGCGTCTCGCGGGGAATAGGAACGCTTGGAAGTCCCTCTCAGGGTCGCCAATACCAGCGCTTCACAGGACCCAGCAGGTGGGCGCTTGAGGCAGAACTACAGCACTTCACAGGTGGCACAGCGCTCAGGGGGAATGCAGCGCTTACAGGTTTCTCACTAGCGCTTCAGAGCACAGCAGGGGAGCGCTGGGCAGGTAGGGCAGGCAGCACCACAGTGGAGATGATGTAGGACAGCAAAGGGAGTTAGGCAGGACAGCGCAGGCCCAGTACCTGATTGATCCCCAGTAGTCCTGGCAGTTAGGTGTGTCCTTGGCGCTTGGTGGTTCCTGCGCCCTTGATAGGTTACAGTCTCTTGGTTTCTTGAGGTGGGGGGGTTGAGTTGAAGGCTTTCCTCAGCAGGTCACTTCAGATGGTCCCTGGGTTCCCCTCCCGCCGGGCCAGATCAGTGGGCTAGTTCAGTGTTCCTCACTCAGCTTGGTGGGCAGCGCCTAAACCCTGTCACCCCCAGTGATATAGGTTCCTGACTAGGCCCTACCGCCTAAGTCTCCTGTGTAGGTTCCCCCAGGTCAGTGATGCCCCACTTGACTGGAAAGTTTCCCTCCCTTTTCTTTTATTGTGGCAGTTGGCAGTTGGTGACCACTCCCCTATTCCTTAAGGTTCCAGGAGCTTTCTCATTCTAGCTATGGGCAGGGCAGGCAGGCTGGAGTCGCAACATTGTTTAGGGGTTCCAGCCAGCTCCTGGCTACTAGAGTGTGTCTAAAAAGACCACGCTGCAGTATCAGGGGTCAGTGGCAGCCATGTTGGGGTAAGAAGCACCTGCATTTTAGCATTGATTAGCAATGGGAAGGTGCCCAGAGACCTAAGGCCAACAAAAAGAAGGTGGGAAAAATGAGGCAAAGGCGAAAAAAAATAGGGAAAGACCACCTTAAGGCTGACAGGTCTAACACCCCCCAATATAAGACTACCCACGGGGTCACACCGGTCGATTGCAAGACAAGGTATGTGTAAGGTTTATAACCCCCACTGCAACAAACGGAATGACGATGCTTTTAAATATTTTCTGTTAATACATGGCACTTTTCCCCTATTTATGTCCTATATACAGTGTCCAACATATCTGTAGGGTAGCACACCATTAGTTTACACAATTTATTCTGTTTACTTAAGTCATGGCTCGCTTTGTATGTTGCGTGCTCACTGGAAACGTGCAAAAACAACAAGTGATGGACTGAATGTGGATCAATGTCACACACTCCCCCAGTCAAAAGATCTGGGCCCAAATCCATCGTTTTTTTGCACTCCACACCACCCTGGGTTAGACAATGGCGATATGCAAATCAGCTCTGACCCTGTTGCCCCATGGGAACAGTCCAGTCCGAACTACAAAAGCCATGTCCTTCCCAGAACGGAATCAAGCATCCGAGGACCGGACCGGTTTCGAGGTAACACCTCTCTTCAGCCCGGCTAGCTTGACTCCAAGTGGTGTGGAGTGCCTGGGACCCACGTCTGGGCATCCCCAGCGCACTTAGGGCGGCAATTGCAAAAACAACAAGTGATGGACTGAATGTGGATCAATGTCACACACTCCCCCAGTCAAAAGATCTGGGCCCAAATCCATCGTTTTTTTGCACTCCACACCACCCTGGGTTAGACAATGGCGATATGCAAATCAGCTCTGACCCTGTTGCCCCATGGGAACAGTCCAGTCCGAACTACAAAAGCCATGTCCTTCCCAGAACGGAATCAAGCATCCGAGGACCGGACCGGTTTCGAGGTAACACCTCTCTTCAGCCCGGCTAGCTTGACTCCAAGTGGTGTGGAGTGCCTGGGACCCACGTCTGGGCATCCCCAGCGCACTTAGGGCGGCAATTGCAAAAACAACAAGTGATGGACTGAATGTGGATCAATGTCACACACTCCCCCAGTCAAAAGATCTGGGCCCAAATCCATCGTTTTTTTGCACTCCACACCACCCTGGGTTAGACAATGGCGATATGCAAATCAGCTCTGACCCTGTTGCCCCATGGGAACAGTCCAGTCCGAACTACAAAAGCCATGTCCTTCCCAGAACGGAATCAAGCATCCGAGGACCGGACCGGTTTCGAGGTAACACCTCTCTTCAACCCGGCTAGCTTGACTCCAAGTGGTGTGGAGTGCCTGGGACCCACGTCTGGGCATCCCCAGCGCACTTAGGGCGGCAATTGCAAAAACAACAAGTGATGGACTGAATGTGGATCAATGTCACACACTCCCCCAGTCAAAAGATCTGGGCCCAAATCCATCGTTTTTTTTGCACTCCACACCACCCTGGGTTAGACAATGGCGATATGCAAATCAGCTCTGACCCTGTTGCCCCATGGGAACAGTCCAGTCCGAACTACAAAAGCCATGTTCTTCCCAGAACGGAATCAAGCATCCGAGGACCGGACCGGTTATGAGGTAACACCTCTCTTCAGCCCGGCTAGCTTGACTCCAAGTGGTGTGGAGTGCCTGGGACCCACGTCTGGGCATCCCCAGCGCACTTAGGGCGGCAATTGCAAAAACAACAAGTGATGGACTGAATGTGGATCAATGTCACACACTCCCCCAGTCAAAAGATCTGGGCCCAAATCCATCGTTTTTTTGCACTCCACACCACCCTGGGTTAGACAATGGCGATATGCAAATCAGCTCTGACCCTGTTGCCCCATGGGAACAGTCCAGTCCGAACTACAAAAGCCATGTCCTTCCCAGAACGGAATCAAGAATCCGAGGACCGGACCGGTTTCGAGGTAACACCTCTCTTCAGCCCGGCTAGCTTGACTCCAAGTGGTGTGGAGTGCCTGGGACCCACGTCTGGGCATCCCCAGCGCACTTAGGGCGGCAATTGCAAAAACAACAAGTGATGGACTGAATGTGGATCAATGTCACACACTCCCCCAGTCAAAAGATCTGGGCCCAAATCCATCGTTGGAAACGTGCGCAGCCCATAAAGCACGAAATCAAGTATACAACATCTGAAAATGGGGCACATTTTGGCCCCAACCTGTGGCACAGCGTTTTCAAATGCATTTGCATCCGAATTGCATTCTTTGTCATTTCAATCTTTTTTTCATCCTATTTTCATACGTTTCATCAATCCACTTTTTCATTAGTCCCATTTCTATATCCTCATGCTAGGAAAAAGCCATTTTCAAGATTTCTTATGTTCCTGCGGGGCCATCCGAACCTTTCCCAAGAACACGACAAATGCTGAATCCATTTAAAAGCAGTTTATTAAATCCCAATGCATTTCAGACCTCCAAGGGTCTTTCGTCAGGGGAAACTGAAAGCAAACAATTAAATATGCATTACTTTAACGCACTAAGTATTACAACAAAATCTTGTTCATTACACTGGTGTTTTTATCAACCCCAATTGCATTATTCAAGTTTCATCTAACCACGTTTTTCCCATAAAAAGGTCAAACATCCTCCGCCCTCTTCCTCCCAAAGGTTCTCAAAGCTCTCTTCGTGCATACATTGCTCGACATTCATTGTCATAATAAGGCTACCTAGTTTGACATTTCCTTACCCGCTGGTATCTTCCTCTCTCAAACTCAATGCCGAAAAAGAATCACCTTCCCTTTACGACAACTTGATTTTATACTTGACCTTCGCCCCTCTTCCCCTCCTTGATTAGTACAATGTATTCACAGCTGGTCCGTGATTCACTTCCAAATTTTGCCTCAGAAAACTCACACTCCCATAATGCAACCGTTCGTTACATCGTGTAATACAGTTACTCTCATTGCCAAACATGATACTGAGTTGAGCTCTTATGTGCGCATACTTATTTCATAAAAATCCAATCTTAAAATTTCAGTTTAGTTGTGACTTCCTAAAATATACTTGCTTCAAGGACCGTGATGTTACGCCGAGCATGAGGGTGACGATGCATTTTCTTCAAAAGTTCTTTTAACTACAATTCTTTGAGGGTGCTTACCCGGGGGGGCTACACTTTAATAACAACATATCTGTAGGGTAGCACACCATTAGTTTACACAATTTATTCTGTTTACTTAAGTCATGGCTCGCTTTGTATGTTGCGTGCTCACTGGAAACGTGCGCAGCCCATAAAGCACGAAATCAAGTATACAACATCCGAAAATGGGGCACATTTTGGCCCCAACCTGTGGCACAGCGTTTTCAAATGCATTTGCATCCGAATTGCATTCTTTGTCATTTCAATCTTTTTTTCATCCTATTTTCATACGTTTCATCAATCCACTTTTTCATTAGTCCCATTTCTATATCCTCATGCTAGGAAAAAGCCATTTTCAAGATTTCTTATGTTCCTGCGGGGCCATCCGAACCTCTCCCAAGAACACGACAAATGCTGAATCCATTTAAAAGCAGTTTATTAAATCCCAATGCATTTCAGACTGAAATTTTAAGATTGGATTTTTATGAAATAAGTATGCGCACATAAGAGCTCAACTCAGTATCATGTTTGGCAATGAGAGTAACTGTATTACACGATGTAACGAACGGTTGCATTATGGGAGTGTGAGTTTTCTGAGGCAAAATTTGGAAGTGAATCACGGACCAGCTGTGAATACATTGTACTAATCAAGGAGGCTAATGGGAAGAGGGGCGAAGGTCAAGTATAAAATCAAGTTGTCGTAAAGGGAAGGTGATTCTTTTTCGGCATTGAGTTTGAGAGAGGAAGATACCAGCGGGTAAGGAAATGTTAAACTAGGTAGCCTTATTATGACAATGAATGTCGAGCAATGTATGCACAAAGAGAGCTTTGAGAACCTTTGGGTGGAAGAGGGCGGAGGATGTTTGACCTTTTTATGGGAAAAACGTGGTTAGATGAAACTTGAATAATGCAATTGGGGTTGATAAAAAAACACCAGTGTAATGAACAAGATTTTGTTGTAATACTTAGTGCGGTAAAGTAATGCATATTTAATTGTTTGCTTTCAGTTTCCCCTGACGAAAGACCCTTGGAGGTCTGAAATGCATTGGGATTTAATAAACTGCTTTTAAATGGATTCAGCATTTGTCGTGTTCTTGGGAGAGGTTCGGATGGCCCCGCAGGAACATAAGAAATCTTGAAAATGGCTTTTTCCTAGCATGAGGATATAGAAATGGGACTAATGAAAAAGTGGATTGATGAAACGTATGAAAATAGGATGAAAAAAAGATTGAAATGACAAAGAATGCAATTCGGATGCAAATGCATTTGAAAACGCTGTGCCACAGGTTGGGGCCAAAATGTGCCCCATTTTCGGATGTTGTATACTTGATTTCGTGCTTTATGGGCTGCGCACGTTTCCAGTGAGCACGCAACATACAAAGCGAGCCATGAATTAAGTAAACAGAATAAATTGTGTAAACTAATGGTGTGCTACCCTACAGATATGTTGTTATTAAAGTGTAGCCCCCCCGGGTAAGCACCCTCAAAGAATTGTAGTTAAAAGAACTTTTGAAGAAAATGCATCGTCACCCTCATGCTCGGCGTAACATCACGGTCCTTGAAGCAAGTATATTTTAGGAAGTCACAACTAAACTGAAATTTTAAGATTGGATTTTTATGAAATAAGTATGCGCACATAAGAGCTCAACTCAGTATCATGTTTGGCAATGAGAGTAACTGTATTACACGATGTAACGAACGGTTGCATTATGGGAGTGTGAGTTTTCTGAGGCAAAATTTGGAAGTGAATCACGGACCAGCTGTGAATACATTGTACTAATCAAGGAGGCTAATGGGAAGAGGGGCGAAGGTCAAGTATAAAATCAAGTTGTCGTAAAGGGAAGGTGATTCTTTTTCGGCATTGAGTTTGAGAGAGGAAGATACCAGCGGGTAAGGAAATGTTAAACTAGGTAGCCTTATTATGACAATGAATGTCGAGCAATGTATGCACGAAGAGAGCTTTGAGAACCTTTGGGAGGAAGAGGGCGGAGGATGTTTGACCTTTTTATGGGAAAAACGTGGTTAGATGAAACTTGAATAATGCAATTGGGGTTGATAAAAACACCAGTGTAATGAACAAGATTTTGTTGTAATACTTAGTGCGTTAAAGTAATGCATATTTAATTGTTTGCTTTCAGTTTCCCCTGACGAAAGACCCTTGGAGGTCTGAAATGCATTGGGATTTAATAAACTGCTTTTAAATGGATTCAGCATTTGTCGTGTTCTTGGGAGAGGTTCGGATGGCCCCGCAGGAACATAAGAAATCTTGAAAATGGCTTTTTCCTAGCATGAGGATATAGAAATGGGACTAATGAAAAAGTGGATTGATGAAACGTATGAAAATAGGATGAAAAAAAGATTGAAATGACAAAGAATGCAATTCGGATGCAAATGCATTTGAAAACGCTGTGCCACAGGTTGGGGCCAAAATGTGCCCCATTTTCGGATGTTGTATACTTGATTTCGTGCTTTATGGGCTGCGCACATTTCCAGTGAGCACGCAACATACAAAGCGAGCCATGACTTAAGTAAACAGAATAAATTGTGTAAACTAATGGTGTGCTACCCTACAGATATGTTGTTATTAAAGTGTAGCCCCCCCCCGGGTAAGCACCCTCAAAGAATTGTAGTTAAAAGAACTTTTGAAGAAAATGCATCGTCACCCTCATGCTCGGCGTAACATCACGGTCCTTGAAGCAAGTATATTTTAGGAAGTCACAACTAAACTGAAATTTTAAGATTGGATTTTTATGAAATAAGTATGCGCACATAAGAGCTCAACTCAGTATCATGTTTGGCAATGAGAGTAACTGTATTACACGATGTAACGAACGGTTGCATTATGGGAGTGTGAGTTTTCTGAGGCAAAATTTGGAAGTGAATCACGGACCAGCTGTGAATACATTGTACTAATCAAGGAGGCTAATGGGAAGAGGGGCGAAGGTCAAGTATAAAATCAAGTTGTCGTAAAGGGAAGGTGATTCTTTTTCGGCATTGAGTTTGAGAGAGGAAGATACCAGCGGGTAAGGAAATGTTAAACTAGGTAGCCTTATTATGACAATGAATGTCGAGCAATGTATGCACGAAGAGAGCTTTGAGAACCTTTGGGAGGAAGAGGGCGGAGGATGTTTGACCTTTTTATGGGAAAAACGTGGTTAGATGAAACTTGAATAATGCAATTGGGGTTGATAAAAACACCAGTGTAATGAACAAGATTTTGTTGTAATACTTAGTGCGTTAAAGTAATGCATATTTAATTGTTTGCTTTCAGTTTCCCCTGACGAAAGACCCTTGGAGGTCTGAAATGCATTGGGATTTAATAAACTGCTTTTAAATGGATTCAGCATTTGTCGTGTTCTTGGGAGAGGTTCGGATGGCCCCGCAGGAACATAAGAAATCTTGAAAATGGCTTTTTCCTAGCATGAGGATATAGAAATGGGACTAATGAAAAAGTGGATTGATGAAACGTATGAAAATAGGATGAAAAAAAGATTGAAATGACAAAGAATGCAATTCGGATGCAAATGCATTTGAAAACGCTGTGCCACAGGTTGGGGCCAAAATGTGCCCCATTTTCGGATGTTGTATACTTGATTTCGTGCTTTATGGGCTGCGCATGTTTCCAGTGAGCACGCAACATACAAAGCGAGCCATGACTTAAGTAAACAGAATAAATTGTGTAAACTAATGGTGTGCTACCCTACAGATATGTTGTTATTAAAGTGTAGCCCCCCCGGGTAAGCACCCTCAAAGAATTGTAGTTAAAAGAACTTTTGAAGAAAATGCATCGTCACCCTCATGCTCGGCGTAACATCACGGTCCTTGAAGCAAGTATATTTTAGGAAGTCACAACTAAACTGAAATTTTAAGATTGGATTTTTATGAAATAAGTATGCGCACATAAGAGCTCAACTCAGTATCATGTTTGGCAATGAGAGTAACTGTATTACACGATGTAACAAACGGTTGCATTATGGGAGTGTGAGTTTTCTGAGGCAAAATTTGGAAGTGAATCACGGACCAGCTGTGAATACATTGTACTAATCAAGGAGGCTAATGGGAAGAGGGGCGAAGGTCAAGTATAAAATCAAGTTGTCGTAAAGGGAAGGTGATTCTTTTTCGGCATTGAGTTTGAGAGAGGAAGATACCAGCGGGTAAGGAAATGTTAAACTAGGTAGCCTTATTATGACAATGAATGTCGAGCAATGTATGCACGAAGAGAGCTTTGAGAACCTTTGGGAGGAAGAGGGCGGAGGATGTTTGACCTTTTTATGGGAAAAACGTGGTTAGATGAAACTTGAATAATGCAATTGGGGTTTCTAAAAACACCAGTGTAATGAACAAGATTTTGTTGTAATACTTAGTGCGTTAAAGTAATGCATATTTAATTGTTTGCTTTCAGTTTCCCCTGACGAAAGACCCTTGGAGGTCTGAAATGCATTGGGATTTAATAAACTGCTTTTAAATGGATTCAGCATTTGTCGTGTTCTTGGGAGAGGTTCGGATGGCCCCGCAGGAACATAAGAAATCTTGAAAATGGCTTTTTCCTAGCATGAGGATATAGAAATGGGACTAATGAAAAAGTGGATTGATGAAACGTATGAAAATAGGATGAAAAAAAGATTGAAATGACAAAGAATGCAATTCGGATGCAAATGCATTTGAAAATGCTGTGCCACAGGTTGGGGCCAAAATGTGCCCCATTTTCGGATGCTATATACAGTGTCCAACACCTGAAAAAATATAGAGCCCTGAGGAAGAACTTCATTAAATCAGTAGGCCCACAGAGAAGGTCGAAACGCGTCAGCCTAGTCAAGCGTGGTCTGAGGGCAAACATGCCTACACACGGAGAAAGCCAGTCTTGAAGAGCATTCACACCTCCCAAATCCCCGAATAAACTGAAAAGTCAAAGTTCCCTGCCACATAGGGGCTCATGGTATCTATAGGACCACACACGTAGAAGAAAACTTTTTACCTCCAATGAGACATCTTTCTTGTAACCGTATTATGTGATTCATGTATTGTAAAGTAATGTCAATTGGTTGAATGTTCAATCTTCATTTTGGCTTAAAGTGTAATTTATGTGATTTTTATGTATATTGTCTGATGAATACACAGTGTGGACTGAATAAAAAAGATCCACAATAATGAGACTCAGTCTTGTAGAACATTTATTATTAATTCATACTGTTTTGTGTCTGTCACATGTATGCCAGTATGTCTTGATATACATGTACGCAGATGCAGAACATCCATTGGGCTGAATGGGTTTTATCCCCCCGTCATGTGTCTCAGCCGGGGCTGCTGCAGCTGTGGGCACGGCTGGGGACTGGGCAGTGTCTGGTTGTTTATCTCCGGCTTGCCCGTGTCGAAAGGTCTTTAAAGACCATTTACTTGTTAACAAGGCTTTGTCATTTTTTCACCCCTTCTTAGAGACCCTGCATCTCCTCTCTGCCTATTGCTAAAAGAATTAGCCCCTCCCCTGAAATTTTTGTAACCCCCTGAAATTTTGATCTAGTTGCACCATTGCATGCATGTCATGTAAGCATCAAAAGTATAGAAGTGTGAAGAGTTAAACAAGCAAAACTCCACCCCATCCAGTAGGCCATTAATCATTATGTAGTGAATTTCCATGTCTGCTGCAGATTGTTTATGCTCGAAGGGAACCCCAGGCGCTACCCATATAGCTCTGGAATAGGAAGAATTTGTGGAGGAGAACACAATCTTTTCCCTAGTTTCTGCACCACTTCCTCTGATAGCTGTGTCTCCTGCCAATGGCTGTCCCTACCTTATGATGTCAGTGGTAAGCATGTGTCCGATATCGTTTCTGATATCATTAAGGCTGCGCACATTCCATGTGGCTATATATAGTGAGGCTCTATGTGTGACAGCCATGTTGCTGGTCTGATCTTAGAGAAAGTCTGTGGTGTACCCTTCCCCATCAGTCCATTCCCACCTAGGTCTGTGGCGTAGTACTAACGTACTACAAAATGATATTCACAAACCCAAGTGTGGAGGTTTTAGCCTTTTTAGTTGCAAAGCTGTCCTAACTGAGGAGCCTCCCCACATGTAAGTATACCTTTTAGTAGTTAATGTGGGAGAGACATAAGGGAGTGGCTGAAATATGGGGAATACTTACTCCAAAATGGCAGGGGGTTTGGATAGGTATGAAGAAAGTATGAGTTAGAGTAAATCGAGGGCCACATATGGTCAGCTACGGGGCATGTAACACCATCCCATTGAAAATAATGGAAGGGCAAGATGGCTCAACTTTAGTGCTGCTCTGCCGACCGGATCTCGCAATCCGCCATGGATCCGTGTTATGGGCAAACATCAGAGGCCATAGGGCACAGAGTGGAAAAGAGGCGCAGAGTGACAAAGAACGCAGCACTAACAGCGGCAAGTGACAGAGAACTGCTGAGTCGCATGATGCAGTGCGTCCATGAACAGAGAAGCAAGATGACGGCTAGGAACAGCAACAGTAAAACAGGAGGCACCACTGCTTAACTATCTGATAGTTGGGTGTCAGCCTCCTTGATGTAAAAACCTACAGCATGCTGGTGAGTCTGTGCTGCAAAGGGCCTGACCTCTAAATAATCTGGGATAATCGAGACAGCCTTCCGCAGCGATCTGGTGGGTAGCGGCCTCCACTCGGGCTGTTCAGGATGATCGGAGGAGATCGGATGAGTGGCTGCACGGATACCCGTGAATGCCCCGATACCTGGTGACACAACTGCAAGGTACGAAACAAGCGGAGAAGCGTGGGCGGCTGCCTCTCTCCTCCTCCCAGGCCTCCTAGCGCAACAAACGTACGATCGGCTGGGCAAGATGGGCTCCCTTAATCTGAACCTGGAAGAGGCTGGGCTGGAACACTCCCCTTTGGACTCACCACGGACTGGCAGGTCCTTTCTCAGTTATATTATTATCATGGAGAAGAGGAAGGCCCTAGTGGCAAAAAAGAAGGGGTCAAATGAATAGCTTCAGTGACCTCAATACCCTCATATCTAACTACTGCAATGTGTACTGCAATGGGTATTTTACTCTCTGATATCGAAAGGGTTGAAGATCAGCTTTCTTTAGTGCATAGAGGGCTAAATGAGAGTTTAGCAAACGGCATTGAGCAAGGAACTAGGGGCCCGATGTACAACCATGTCATTTAGCGACTTGCAAATTGCGCTCAATTGCGAGTCGCAATTTGTGAGTCTCTAAATGACATGTACAATTGTGTCTGAGACACTCTTAGCGATTCCTAATTGGATCGCAACTTGCATGCCACATGCATATTAATGAGGCACTCGCAATTTGCGACCCCATTAGGAATTACTGCCCCCCCCCCAGGTGTAGTGGCCTGTTGGGCTCAGCAGACCTCCATGTCTGGAACTGCTTTTAAATAAAGCATTTTTTTAATGAGGCCTGTTTTCCTTAAAGGAAAGTGGGGTGCATTTAAAAAAAGAAAAATTAAACTATTTTGTTTCATTTTTTAAGGGCAAGTAGGGGTCTCCGGGACCAATGCCTGCCCCTAAAAAATATTTTCCCCTGCATTCGTAAAGGGGAAGGGGTTCCCTGGGGACTCCTTCCTATTTGCAAGTGCTTTACCACCCTTTTGAAGGGGGCGGTAAATTAGGCAATTACGCAATTACGGTCGCAAAACATTCTTACATAGGCCTCTGACTCGCTATTAGAACGTCCATTCCTAATAGTGACTCGCAATTCCTATTTAACGAGTTGCAAAAATATTGCGACTCGTTAAATAGGAATTTGTACATGGCCCTATTAGAATTTGCATGCGCAGACAGGTCGCAATCTTGTTTATGCATGCAAAATAGGGTCGTACACCTGGCCCTAACTCTGTAAAGAAACGCTTTCTAAATGATTCACTCCCATTGCTAGTTCCAATAGATGCGGATCACGACAGGAGAAAAGACGAAAATCCATGTGTTGTGAGAGAGTCACAAATATGTGTTGAAGAGATCAAGACCTCAATGTCCATGGCTCTAAAATCCACTCCACTAAAGAGGAAAAGGAAAGAGGGAGCGAATTTTCAGCAGAAAAGTACTTACAAACATCTGGAGGTAGTGGGAAATCCAGATATTTAACCCATTTACCGCGGCGGTTATTTCGCCGCAGTGCGGGCGTTCCATGGAGTGGGCGGGGCTGCGTCGGACATTGGCCATTCGCAGCACCAGCGAGGTAGTGCTTGCGACGGATGACGGGAGCACGGAAGGGGTTAAAGAATCTCCCTGGTGCTTGCGTCGGCCTCACTTGTGTGGGTGGGCTAAGGGCCTGGGACCGGAAAGGGCCAAAAACGTAGGGTTAAATGGCAGACTCACTGGCAGCGTATTTTTCTGCTCCACATTTACAAGGACAGGAAAAGCCACCCTGCCTGGCTTTTCCTGTCCTTGTAAACATGGCTCCTTTACATGCAGCACTTTTCGTGAAAGGGGCGTTCCAAGGGTGTTGCTGTGGGTGTTCCCATGCAACACCCATGCATTTCCAGATTTATGAGGAATCTTAAATCTTAAAATGCATCTGAATGCTACACCACCCTAGGGGTGGCGTAGCAAGGCGCAATGCGGAGAAATGTTTTAATTTATCCTTGTTTTTCCCTCTTTCAATGCGGGCTGCACGCATTGAAAAGGAAAATGCCTGTAGTGATTGTTTTTGAGCAGGAAGGTGCCCCTTCCAGCACAAAACAATCTCCTCATGACGCAGGCATCCTTGCACCATGGTGCAAAGGTGCCTGCTCCGGTGCATGGCAGCTGTTTGTACGCCAGCGCAGGGGAGAGCACAGGAATGTGATATATCATTGTAGATATGTCGCATTCCAGTGATCTGAAAGTGCTTCAGCGTGGCGCAGTCAATGGGCTTGCGGTGCCGCGCTGCTGCACTTTCTTGAAGATCTACCCCTAAGGTCATAGTGCTACATTTAAAAATAAATACGTTTCTAGCCGATTCTGCATTAGACAGCTACAAAAGTGAGGTATCATTTTACTCGGGAGACAAAGGGGAACGCTGGGTGGTAGGACTTTTGTGCTGGCACGGTGACCACACACTAAAATGTGTGGAAAAAGTGATTTCTTCAGCTAAATTTGAGGTTTGCCGGGAATTCTGGGTAAGAAAACGTTGGACGATCCGCACAAGCCAAACCTCCCTGGAATCCCCAGGCTGTCTAGTTTTTAGAAATGTGTGGGTTTGGTAGATTTCCCCTAATGGCCACCAAGCATGGGGCCAAAAACCCAGGTGACCTCCTTTGCAAAACCAGGCCGCTTTGTGATAGGCAATTTTGATGTCTCCTCAATATGTTTTGGGATCTTGCCTGTTGCGGGTAATTGGGCCACCCACACGAGTGAGGTACCATTTTTATCTGGAGACCTGGGGGAACACTGGGTGGTAGAAAATTTGTGTCAGCCCGGTGAGCCCACTGAAAAAAGTAATTTTTACAGCTAAATTTGAGGTTTGTAGGGGATTCGGGGTAAGAAAACCATGGGGTGATCACCACAAGCCATACCTCCCTGGAATTCCCTGGGTGTCTTGTTTTCAGAAATGTGTGGATTTGGTAGGTTTCCTGTTAGACCTGGCATCATTGGCATGAGTCTCCCTTCCATTTTTACTGATTGCCGCCTCTGTTATTGATGTTTTTGCTGGTTATATGCTTTTGGGCACGTGCCCCTGCTATTCAGTGCCACAGTGCAAGTGTTCCCTATGTTAAATTGATGTACTGATTAGTGACTCCATGATTGGGTTATTTGATTTACTTGTCAGACCCTAGTACAGTGCACCATGTGTGCCCAGGGCTTGTAAATCAAAAGCTGCTGGTGGGCTTGCAGCACTGGTTAGGCCACCCACAAAAGCAGCTTGTAAAGTGTGTCTCAGGCCTGCCATTGCAAGGCCAGTGTGCAGTCTGGGACTGCCATGTCGACTTGGCAAGTGCACCCACTTGCCAGTTCCTAAACCTTCCCTGTGCTTCATATCAGACAACCCTATGGTAGGCCCAATGGCAGGGTGCATTGTAAGTATATGGTAGGACATGCCCTGGTGTGTGTAGCATGTCCTTATAGTGAATTACAGCCATTTTCGTTTTTCACTATTGCAAGGCTACCTATTCTCCATAGGCCAGAAAGGGCAGTTAGATTATTACATTTTATAATCCTAACTGACTCAGGGAACATGGTAGAAATTCAAAATTAATATGCCTGAACTCAGAATGATAAAATACATCGTTTAGTAAAGTTGGTTTTAACATTCTGTGTTTGAAAATACCACTTTTAGAAAGTAGGTACTTTCTTGTCTAACTGTCCAGGCCTGCCTCTGCTCGGTTGGGTATTCCTTGTCTGGATTTTTGAGTGACAGGGCTGGGGGATTCCAGGAGACAGGCTGGGGCAGCCCAGTGGTGAATAGAGAGATCTGCATCTAGATGGGCGGGAGGAGTTGCACCTAGGACCTGAATAGGGCTGGGCCTTCCATCCACAATGCTGGCTCCACCTCCAGTGGTGTGTCTGATGTCTCCGCCCTGCACTGTGAAAGAAGAGAAGGAATCATGTCAACAAACTGCTCCAGGGCTGTGCTTTCCCTCCACAATACTGGCTCCACCTCCTGTGGGGCGTCTAATGTTTCTGCCCTGCACTGTGAAAGGAAAGAAGGAGTCCTGTAAACAGAGGGGCAGATTTACAATTACTGGCGCATCCCTGCAAATTAGCAGGGATGCACCAATAATTGTGCGCCGCAGCTCCGCCACCCATGATGCGCCGCATTTACAATGCGATACAAAAGGGGAGGATGGACGGAGCGTTTGAGCAAATCAAACATTCACCCCCAGTCAACTGATCTGGGTTTAATCCATCACCATTCTTTAGCCCACTCAGCCAACCCAGTTCAGACATGGCCATATGCAAAGCAGTCTGACCCTGTGCCTCATGGGAACAGTCCAGCCCGAACTGCCAAGCCACGTCTTCCCTGGATGGAAACAAGCATCCTGGGACCGGTTTCAGATTCATAATCCTCATCAGCCAGGCTATCTTGAATCCAGTGGCCAAGTGAGCAAGGGACTCACATCTGAGCATACCCTGCCACTCTTAGGGCGAACAAAGCAATACAAAAGGGGATGATGGACGGAGCGTTTGAGCAAATCAAACACTCACCCCCAGTCAACTGATCTGGGTTTAATCCATCACCATTCTTTAGCCCACTCAGCCACCCCAGTTCAGACATGGCCATATGCAAAGCAGTCTGACCCTGTGCCTCATGGGAACAGTCCAGCCCGAACTGCCAAGCCATGTCTTCCCTGGACCGGAAACAAGCATCCTGGGACCGCTTTCGGATTCATAATCCTCATCAGCCAGGCTATCTTGAATCCAATGGCCAAGTGAGCAAGGGACTCACGTCTGAGCATACCCCGCCACACTTAGGGCAAACAAAGCGATACAAAAGGGGGTGATGGACGGAGCGTTTGAGCAAATCAAACACTCACCCCCAGTAAACTGATCTGGGTTTAATCCATCACCATTCTTTAGCCCACTCAGCCACCCCACCGCTTTGTTCGGCCTAAGTGTGGCAGGGTATGCTCAGACGTGAGTCCCTTGCTCACTTGGCCACTGGATTCAAGATAGCCTGGCTGATGAGGATTATGAATCCGAAACCGGTCCCAGGATGCTTGTTTCCGGTCCAGGGAAGACATGGCTTGGCAGTTCGGGCTGGACTGTTCCCAAGAGGCACAGGGTCAGATTGATTTGCATATGGCCATGTCTGAACTGGGGTGGCTGAGTGGGCTAAAGAATGGTGATGGATTAAACCCAGATCAGTTGACTGGGGTTGAGTGTTTGATTTGCTCAAACGCTCCGTCCATCATCCCCTTTTGTATCGCATTTACAATGCGGCACACCATGGGGCAGAAACGGCACAGATGAATCACGCATCTGTGCCGTAATGGTGGCGCATTGCTGGAGTTGCGTCGCAAGCGCGACGCAGCTCCAGCAATGCTCTGGGTGGGCCTATTCTTCCAATGCTGCTTCAAGCCTTACTCCTGCTTCAAGCAGGCACAGGGTTTTGACACAGCATTGGCCTAAAAGTGACTGAGTGAAATCTTGTAGATTTCACTCAGCCACTTTTAGGAGGCGTTCCTGCGCCGGAACGCCCTCCCCTGTGCAGGAACGCCTATACGTGGTGCAGGGCTTTACAACGTGACGCATCTCCCAGATGCATCACATTGTAAGTACCCGCACCATGGCGCAGGATTTGCGCCGCCACTGCATCACAAACGTGACGCAACAGCGGCGTAAAATCGGCGCAAGGGGCTTGTAAATCTGCCCCAGAGTGCTCAGGAACAGGTTTGGACTGGGCAAAGGCCCCTCTGCTTTCAGAGACCAAGGAGAAAAGTAGTATAAATATTGGGACTCAGACCCAAGAACTTTAGATCACTTCTGGGAACAAGAAACCTTTTGCCAAGGAGAAGAACCAAGGGAGCTGCAGGAGTTTGGACTGCCCCTCTGCCAGTGTGCTCTTTGCTGGGTTGGCCTGCAGTGGTTTCTTCATTGCCAAGGAAAGGAGAAGGAACTTTTTAAGGACTGTCATCATCTTACAGAATATTCTCCAAGGGCTTGAACTTGTGCTTGCCTACTGCTGAAGTCTCAGGGACAAAAGATTTCATCTCCAGCTCCCCTCAGAGTTTCCTTGCAGGGAATTCTGTTTTCCAAATCCTGCGTGATGCTGGGAGATAGAAGCGCGACGCATCGAGAAGAAGCGTGAGCCCGCCGCAGCTGAGATCGTGGCATCGCCGGAGAAGCTTGCCGCCGCCGCATCTCCCAGGTAGCGTGTCTTCATCGAAGCTGCCTGCTATCGCATCACCGGAGAAGCGTGATGCCATCGAAAGAGTCACCATCGCATCACCAGAGAAGCATGTCGCAGGGCCTGTAGCGGCTCCAAAGTACAGAACCGTCGCAAGGCTGCCAGGGCATCTACGCATCGTCATCGCATCGCCGCATCAAGGGTGTCATCTTCTCGCACCGCACCAGGATTATCGTATCGCATCAAGGTGCCATCTTGCGCATCGCAACTGGACCGCAAGCCGAGAACCCAGGCATCCTCCCCGCACCGGTAAGGATCACGACGCATCCCCTACTCTGCGCAAGCGTTGAGGCGCAACGCATCATCTCCCCCGGATCACGGAACCGACGAATCTCCCCTTTTGCGAGCCTTTTGTTCATTTTGCGTTACACATCCAGGTATTTTGTTGAGAACTTTGTCGCATTTATCATCAACTTGAACTAAGCTACTTTTATCATCTTTAAGTCAATCTTAAGTACAGTATTGTGGACTTTTGTCGTTTGTGGTCTTGTGTTAAGTCTATATAAAGAATACTTATTTATATAAAACCTGGGTTGTGACCATCTGTAGTGTTTTCACTGTATTACTGTGTATATTAACAAATGCTTAACACACTGCCTCTGAGATAAGCCTGTCTGCTTGTGCCAAGCTACCAAGGCGGTGAGCAGGGGTTATTTAGGAGTTTAATCCCCTTATTCTGACTTAGAAGTAAGTGTCCCTATTTGGACAAAGGTGAATACCATTGCCAACTAGAGCCCCCCAGATCTAACATTTCCCTAGATGGCCGCTGAGCACCGGGCCAAAAACCCAGCTGACCCCCCTTGAAAAACCAGGTTGTTTTCTGATCAGCAATTTTGATGTATCATCAATATGTTTTGGACCCTTGCCTGTCACCGGTACTTGGGCCACACACATGAGTGAGGTACCATTTTTATTGGGAGACCTGGGGGAACGCTGGATGGTAGGAAATTTGTGTCAGCCCGATGATCCCACAACTTTCCAACACAAAAATGTGTGGAAAAGGGATTTTTTCAGCTAAATCTGCGGTTTGCAGTGGATTCTGGGTAAGAAAAAGTTGGGGGATCCAGGCAAGCCATACCTCTCTGGAATTCCTTGGGTGTCTAGTTTTCAAAAACGTACAGGCTTGCTAGGTCTCCATAGGTGCCAGCAGAGCTAGGGTTCAAAATCTACAGCTAAGCACTTTGCCAAAAAAGGGCCAGTTTTCACTGAGGAAATGTGGTGTGTCCACGTTACGTTTTGGGCCGTTTCCTGTCGCGGGCACTAGGCCTACCCACACAAGTGAGGTACCATTTTTATCGGAAGACTTTGTGGAATGCGGGGTGGGTAGAATTCTATGGATCCACGCAGATTCCAGAACTTTCCACCACAGAAATGTGTGAAAAATGTGTTTTTTTTTTACACATTTTGAGGTTTGCAAGGGATTCTGGGTAACAGAACCTGGTGAGAGCCAGACAAGTCACCCCATCCTGGATTACCCTTGGTGTCTAGTTTTGAAAAATGTATAGGTGTGCTAGGTTTCCCTAGGTGCCGGCAGAGCTAGAGTTCAAAATCTACAGCTAAGCACTTTGTAAAGAAATGGTCAGTTTTTACTGTGAAAATGTGGTGTTTCCACGTTGTGTTTTGGGCCATTTCCTGTCGCAGGCACAAGACCTACCCACACAAGTGAGGTACCATTTTTCTCTGAAGACATTGGGGAATTCCAGGTGGTTGGAATTTTGTGGATCCCCGCAGATTCCAGAACTTTCCACCACAGAAATGTGTGAAAATGTGGTCTTTTTTTTACAAATGTTGAGGTTTGCAAGAGATTCTGGGTATCAGAACCTGGTGAGAGCCAGAAATGTCACCCCATCCTGGTTTCCCCTGGGTGTCTAGTTTTTAAAAATGGATAGTTTTGCTAGGTTTCGCTAGGTCTAGGTTTCCCACTATGCCTCATGACGAGCTGAGTTCGTCATGAGCGTCGAATGCGAGGGGGTACATGCATTTTGGCAACAGGTTTTTACTGCTTTATCACAAATGATTGACACTGTAATCGAACCCTCCCCACTGCTGGCACTCTTGGGATATGTAGAGCCACTGCGGGCAACACGCCGCCTATTTGTCGCGATATAACTTCTCATGGCCAAAAGGAGAGTAGCATGTCGATGGGGCAGAGGGAGAGCACCCAAATTCAAGGACTGGTTGAATGATCTCATATACTGTCAGGAACAACTAGCGATATATGCTGAGCTATTGCCAGTGGTCTCTAGACCTAATGATATATGGGCCCCACTGAAATGCTATTTACTGACGCAGTCTCACACTGACCCTTCAGACGAGACATGATCCCAATCCATGAGCTAACAATGAATAGTCTAAATCTGCACTCATATATAGAATTGGAAGGCTATATTGGATGCAAGAGAAGAGCATAGAGGGGGAATTCTGATGGCTTATTGACGAAACCAAGGCAGGCCTTACTGGAAATGTGCGGGACAACTGGGGGGGTTCTCTTGATGTCTGGTGATTATACAATTGATCCAACCAAGTGCTAATCATGTATCAAGGTGTGCAATGTGTAAATGTCACAATTTTGGGTGTATTTAAAATATAATTGAAGTGTGATAGATGAGTCCTGATGAGCCTGACAGCAAACCCAATGATAGGTATCAATATACAGTGTATCCACCAACTGCTACCACAAATTGTAAAAAGTATTGAACATTATGTTATTGTTGTAATGTAGGAGTACAGGTGTGCCATCTAAATTTGTACCAACTGGAAACCTTTACAAATAAAATTTATAATAATAAAAAAAAAAGGTCTTAGGAGCCTTTCTGAATGGGAGCAGATGAGGAATAGACCTAAGGGCAAGGGGAAGGGAGTTACAAAGTTTGCTCGCTGCCATCGAGAATGCTCTGTCCCCGCACTTCCTCTTTTTGGTTATTGGTACCACCAGTTGCACTTGGAGCGAAGAACGTAGGGGTCTACTGGAGGAGTGCCAAGTGAACATTGTCTTTCGTCTTGATGGTTAGGGTAGATGCAGTGACTTGTGAACCATAAAGAGTGATTTAAAACGAATGTGTTTTTTCGATAGGGAGCCAGTGCAGGAAATCTAGTCCCTTCCTGGTGGATTGTTTCCTGGGAATGTCCAGAACTAGTCTTGCCAGTGCATTCTGTAGCACCTGGAGTTTATACTGCGTAGTCTTATTGCGACCAGGTATAATGAGTTGCAGTTGTCGACTCTGGACATTACCAAGGCAGGTGCTACCTGTATTCAAGCTGGTCTTTGGATAAGCGGGAAGATTTTTTATAACATCCTTATGAGCCAGGAGCACGTTGAGATAGTACGGTTCATTTGGATATTAAAGTTTAGTTCAATACCCATCAGGACTCCAAGGTTCACCAATGACCACTAGAAAGGGGATGATGGGCAAAGACAAGTCCTATGTGGTAATGACTCCAAGAAGGATTGATCACTACACCAAACCCGCTAAGACACTGGACGCAGGAGAGACATTCGACCATATGGCCTCCCCTGCAGACTCAGGGGAAGTTGATAAGTCTGCCCTGATATTGAGGGCCATCCAAGATTTAAAAATGGCATTAGAGGACAGGTTCGGAGGGCTGGGGATTGAGGTGTTGCTCCTCTGCCAGGACTTCTGAAATCCATCGGAACGTATAATGAAGGTAGAAGCACATGCCTGCACTGAGGAAGACAAAGTAACCACCTTCCAGAAAGAGATGAGACAGCTCCAACATATGGTGGCAGGATTAGAAAAGAGGGATGAGGATGCAGACGGCCGATCCCTAAGAAACAACCTTCACCTAGTCGGAATCCAGGACAGCACTGAGGGCACAAAACCAGAACAATTCTTTACTGCCTGGCTGAGAGCTCTATCACCATGCTTTGTGCTGGAGGGGGCCCGCCACTCCCTGGTGCGCCGCGGTGCCCTATCATTATGGGGTTCCTTAATGATGCTGATAGAGGCTGAAATAGAGCTGACTTGTGACTCGGCAAAGGTGTTGCCTTCCCAAAAGTATAGAAATAGCGCAGGTGCTTTGTTGAGGTCAAGCCGAAATTGAAGGCCATGCAAATCCCCTACATGCTACTGTGCCCTGCCAAATTGAAGGTGATCTTGGAAGGGAAATCCCCTTTTTAGATACCCTGGATGAGGCTTTGGAGTGGGTGGAAGAGCGGAGACCTCTCCAGCACCGGACAGACTCCTTGGATCAACATAAAGGCAAAAATCAGGGGGGCTCCCCCATTCATCAAGACTGAGCCTGAGGAGGAGACTCAGGTGGCTCAGAGAGAAATCCCGCCGGCTGTGTGTGGTGAGAGAGGCCTCTTCGGAGGCAAGCAATGGGGCTAGCCCCACCGGACTGACAACTTGATTTTGAGCTTGGCGACATACTGAATGCACTCCTAGTACTGTCACTGATGCCGCCGACTAACTTTCAAAATTACAGCATGACAACAGAAATCACAAAAGCTCCTCCTCAGTTAATTCACTTTTAATTTTTTTTCAAAGGACAACAGAGCTTCCTTTTGAGAGGTATGGGGTGGGGGTTGTTGGAGTACTTCAGGGTATTGTTTTTGGGTATGGCTTTAATCTTTTTTTCAAGCAGCTCAATGGGGTTGATACGGAGATGTATGGCTCCGCCGCTCTTGTTTCAATATCATCATGGCAAACAACACAAATTGAGTCCTTTATAGGGTGACTTGCTGAAATGTGCACAGGATCAATAACAAGATTAAGAGCAGGCGGTTCTCCTCCTGTTCCAGGAAACACACCTACTGAGTACAACTTGCACCTTACTCGGCAGGTATGGTTACTCCAGAGTCTTTCATTCTGGATACATCAGGTACTCCACGGGGACAGTGATTCTTCTCTACCACACCTTCCCCTTTGAACTGATAGACTTCTTTCATGAGCCCCTGAGGTGATGGGTACAAATCACAGGAAAGCTGCAGGGTAGACCATGGTCCATTGCCAGTGTATACCGACACCACCCACCCTGGTCGATGGGCCGCTTCAGGACCTGCTCGTGCTTCTAAATAAACTACTGGCAGGCACTGTGATGATAGATGGGGACTTTAACTCAGTTGTGGACAGTGAACTGGACTATGCCACCCCCTTGCACGCCTCCAGCAGGGCACCCCTAAAAACTTAAATGCAGGCAGATATGCTTTGTGATTTCTGGTGCCTTATGAAACCACAGTCTCACCTATCTAGATACTACTGCTATAGACACCACACACAGTCCTGATTTTCACAAGATGTCTATAGGCTCACTCGTCATTCTAGCTGCTCATTCTACTTTTGTAAGGAAGGGGGTGTTGAGCGGGATGGTGCATACCCGCTTGGCTCCTATTGGAGGCCACATTTAAAGATGCAATTAGGGAGGCCATTGAATGCTTCCTGGCCCTTAATAAAGGGCTCAGTTATATCTAATGTCACAATATGGGAAGCTCTTTGGTTGTGGGCAGAGAGTACATTATCTCCTACACCTCAAATCACAAAAAAAAACAGAAAGTACTGAAATTGCTATACTTAACCGGGCAATTGAATCTTTAGAGGGAGAAGCTGCTCGCCTTCACCCCGTAGGCTGGACGTGGCCACGGAGCAACTGAAAACCATACAATGAACTTAGGGACAAAGCCAGTAAATTGATATATTAGTTAGCCAACAGAGTGTCAGAAAGACGATTTATGCAACGCATGGAGGATCCGGAATATGGCATGGTCACCGACCTCCAGGATGTAGTGGAAGCTTCTGCTGACTACTATAGGGAACTATATGTGGAAAGGAGGCAGAGGCAACCCAGACATGGAGAAACTCTATTATCAAAGATTTGCCCCTTCCCAAGCTCCTACCAGAGAAATGAGAGGAATTGAACCTCCCGATCTCAGAGGACGAAATTATGAAAGCAATTGGTGATGCGCCCACGGGCAAAACCCCAAGCTCCAATGGTTTCCCAGTAGAATTTTTTTAAAGATATACAGCATGTCTGATCCACCGCAGCACTTCCAAACTAAAGCATCCCTGAGACAGAGAATCCTGCCATATGATCTTAGGAGGGCTAACATGAAGCCAATTCACAAACAGGGCAAATCTCCGACAGATTGCACCTCTTATAAACAAATCTCCCTGATCAATACTGAAGCCATAATCCTAGCTAAGGTGCTGGAGATCATCTTGAGGAGGTGATCGGAACCCTGGACCATTGGGATCAAAATGGATTCATGCCTCACTGGGGAACCAAAATAAAAGACAAGTAGTTCTGTGGGACACAATCAGAACGTCTAATGAAGTTAGACTACTTGTCAATCTTGATTATATACTAAACCCACAAATGTTCTATTCTTTCACAAGGTGCTTGAGAATAAAAAAATGACGTGCAGATGGCGCATTGCTCATGAGTGATATAGTAAAACAATTAAGCTGTGATACATTTATGGGTCTCATGATGTTAATATTGCAACTTTACAGAAACAAAGCAAGTGTGGACCTTCTGTGGTAACCTGGAATATGATTAACTGCTGCCACTGCGCACTGAGAGACATTATGCAGCATGGGAGACTGACAAGGCAATCACCTCTCTGGCACAGAACAAGGCTACCAGAGGTCTCCAATGGAGTGTCATTACAGGATGGGACATCATCTGGATATCTAAGATAGGCAACCTATGTGATTTGGCCTATGGCTAGGGCAGTTGGCCTCGAATCTGCGAAACTGGGTTCGAGTCTCGGAAATGACGCTGAACATCCTGTGATTCTAGGTAAATTACTTAATCTCTCCCATGCCTGGCAACAATTAAGGTGTGTCCTCATGTAATGTAACTGGTGCTATGTAAAGCGCTCTGATACCCGATTCGGGTCAAGTTTGCGTTATATAAAACTCTGCAAATAAAATAAAAAGTTAAGTCCTTTGATAAGCTGCAAAAGGACTTTGAGCTCCATAAACCACAATTTTTCCATTAAGTCCAAATCCAGCACGAAATCATCCGAGCATCTCCATGAGGTCCCAGAATTTAGCCCCTTGGAAACCTGCCTATCTATGGAATGAGAGAGGAAAAAAGAGATTTCATACGTGTATAGAACACTAATGGTGAACATGCTATTACAATAAGAAGATCCTGGGCCACTTGAGGCAGACTGGGTGGAAGCCGAAGTGGCGGCCGGGGAACTGATGATAACGGTGACTCTTCATCTCATTCAATTCAACTACTTTCATTGGGTCCACCTTACACCGGCATGGCTACACAAAATGGGGAGGAGTCCTGTGCCAGACTGCAGGAGATGCACAGGGGCACTGTTATGTGCATGGTCTGGGACTGCCCTGTCATGGATCACTGGCATAATATCGACTACAAAAATATAGGCTTTTAAAATATCGACTACGAAATATCGACTACAAAAATATCGACGTCCTACCTACAAACAGGTAAGTACAAAAATTATCGAATCAAAAATATTGTATAAAAATATGTACTTTGAAAAAATATCGAATTTATTAAAATTAATGTAAAATTAAAAACAATATTAAAAATAAATAACTAAAATATACTTAAAATGCTTAAATAACCTTAAAATTATTAAATAATTAATTTAAGTTATAAAAAAAGAATACAATTTTATTTGTTAAAACATATATATATTAACATAATATTATTAAAAAATATACAATATTATTACCGTAGCATAGCAAGAGTGTTAAATTACTATTCCCACTCCAATGAGTGCAACAGTAGGGAAAGCGTTGGATAGCGTAGCGGAAAAAATTACTATTCCTACTCCAAAGAGTGCAACAGTAGGGAAAGCGTTGGATAGCGTAGGGGTAAAAATTACTATTCCCACTCCAGTGAGTGCAACAGTAGGGAAAGCGTTGGATAGCGTAGGGGTAAAAATTACTATTCCCACTCCAGTGAGTGCAACAGTAGGGAAAGCGTTGGATAGCGTAGGGGTAAAAATTACTATTCCCACTCCAAAGAGTGCAACAGTAGGGAAAGCGTTGGATAGCGTAGGGGTAAAAATTACTATTCACACTCCAGTGAGTGCAACAGTAGGGAAAGTGTTGGATAGCGTAGGGGTAAAAATTACTATTCCCAGTCCAAAGAGTGCAACAGTAGGGAAAGCGTTGGATAGCGTAGGGGTAACAATTCCTATTCCCACTCCAGTGAGTGCAACAGTAGGGAAAGCGTTGGATAGCGTAGGGGTAAAAATTACTATTCCCACTCCAGTGGGTGCAACAGTAGGGAAAGCGTTGGATAGCATAGGGGTAGAAATTACTATTCCAACTCCAAAGAGTGCAACAGTAGGGAAAGCGTTGGATAGCGTAGGGGTAAAAATTACTATTCCCACTCCAAAGAGTGCAACCGTAGGAAAAGCGTTGGATAGCGTATGGGTTAAAATTACTATTCCCACTCCAAAGAGGGCAACAGTAGGGTAAGCGTTGGATAGCGTAGGTGTAAAAATTACTATTCCCACTCCAGTGGGTGCAACAGTAGGGAAAGCGTTGGATAGCGTAGGGGTAAAAATTACTATTCCCACTCCAGTGAGTGCAACAGTAGGGAAATTGTGGATAGCGTAGAGGTAAAAATTACTATTCCCACTCCAATGGGTGCAACAGTAGGGAAAGCGTTGGATAGCGTAGGGGTAAAAATTACTATTCCCACTCCAGTGAGTGCAACAGTAGGGAAAGCATTGGATAGCGTAGGGGTAAAAATTACTATTCCCACTCCAAAGAGTGCAACAGTAGGGAAAGCGTTGGATAGCGTAGGGGTTAAAATTACTATTCCCACTCCAAAGAGTGCAACAGTAGGGAAAGCATTGGATAGCGTAGGGGTTAAAATTACTATTCCCACTCCAAAGAGTGCAACAGTAGGGAAAGCGTTGGATAGCGTAGGGGTAAAAATTACTATTCCAACTCCAAAGAGTGCAACAGTAGGGAAAGCGTTGGATAGCGTAGGGGTAAGCACATCAGTGAACACCCTCAAGATTCAAGACTCGGGTAGAAGCGCACCCGCTGATATCTACTATATCGACCATCATGCTCCAGGGTCACACGCTGATGGGACGAGCAGTGTGCGCCCTCATTTGGAAATACTATTTATACAGGCTCCCTTGAGCCGGTGGAGGTGAAGACATCGAGATTCCGCACCTGCGCGCCATGAGAGGTATCTGGACCTACGAATATTTTCGGCAGCCCATGCAGCAACCCCGTGCACACGCCTAATCCATGCTGACGAGCGGTAATGACCGTGAAACACGTGTCCAGGGATGGCAAGCACATCAATGAACACCCTCAAGATTCAAGACTCGGGTAGAAGCGCACCCGCTGATACCTACTACATCGACCATCATGCTCCGGGGTCACACGCTGATGGGACGAGCAGTGTGCTACCTCATTTGGAAATACTATTTATACAGGCTCCCTTGAGCCGGTGGAGGTGACGACCTCGAGATTCCGCACCTGCGCGCCATAAGAGGTATCCTGACCTACGACTATTTTCGGCAGCCCATGCAGCACCCCGTGCACACGCCTAATCCCTGCTGACGAGCGGTAATGACCGCGAAACACGTGTCCAGGGATGGCAAGCACATCAGTGAACACCCTCAAGATTCAAGACTCGGGTAGAAGCGCACCCGCTGATACCTACTACATCGACCATCATGCTCCGGGTCACAAGCTGATGGGACGAGCAGTGTGCGACCACATTTGAAAATACTATTTATATAGGTTCCCTTGAGCCGGTGGAGGTGACGACCTCGAGATTCCGCACCTGCGCGCCATAAGAGGTATCTGGACCTACGACTATTTTCGGCAGCCCATGCAGCAACCCTGTGCACACGCCTAATCCCTGCTGACGAACAGTAATGACTGCGAAACACGTGTCCAGGGATGGCAAGCACATCAGTGAACACCCTCAAGATTCAAGACTCGGGTCGAAGCGCACCCGCTGATACCTACTACATCGACCATCATGATCTGGGGTCACACGCTGATGGGACGAGCAGTGTGCGACCTCATTTGGAAATACTATTTATACAGGCTCCCTTGAGCCGGTGGAGGTGATGACCTCGAGATTCCGCACCTGCGCATCATAAGAGGTATATGGACCTACGACTATTTTCGGCAGCCCATGCAGCAACCCTGTGCACACGCCTAATCCCTGCTGATGAGCGGTAATGACTGCGAAACACTTGTCCAGGGATGGCAAGCATATCAGTGAACACCCTCAAGATTCAAGACTCGGGTAGAAGTGCACCCGCTGATACCTACTACATCGACCATCATGCTCCGGGGTCACACGCTGATGAGACGAGCAGTGTGCGACCTCATTTGGAAATACTATTTATACAGGCTCCCTTGAGCCGGTGGAGGTGACGACCTCGAGATTCCGCACCTGCGCGCCATAAGAGGTATCTGGACCTACGACTATTTTCGGCAGCCCATACAGCAACCCCGTGCACACGCCTAATACCTTCTGACGAGCGGTAATGACCGCGAAACACATGTCCAGGGATGGCAAGCACATCAGTGTACACCCTCAAGATTTAAGACTCGGGTAGAAGCGCACCCGCTGATACCTACTACATCGACCATCATATGCTCCGGGGTCACACGCTGATGGGACGAGCAGTGTACGACCTCATTTGGAAATACTATTTATACAGGCTCCCTTGAGCCGGTGGAGGTGACGACCTCGAGATTCCGCACCTGCGCGCCATAAGAGGTATCTGGACCTACGACTATTTTCGGCAGCCCATGCAGCAACCCCGTGCACACGCCTGATCCCTGCTGACGAGCGGTAATGACCGCGAAACACGTGTCCAGGGATGGCAAGCACATCAGTGAACACCCTCAAGATTCAAGGCTCGGGCAGAAGCGCACCCGCTGATACCTACTACATCGACCATCATGCTCCGGGGTCACACGCTGATGGGACGAGCAGTGTGCGACCTCATTTGGAAATACTATTTATACAGGCTCCCTTGAGCCGGTGGAGGTAACGACCTCGAGATTCCGCACCTGCGCGCCATTAAAGGTATCTGGACCTACGACTATTTTCGGCAGCCCATGCATCAACCCCGTGCACACGCCTAATCCCTGCTGACGAGTGGTAATGACCGCGAAACACGTGTCCAGGGATGGCAAGCACATCAGTGAACGCCCTCAAGATTCAAGACTCGGGTAGAAGCGCACCCGCTGATACCTACTACATCGACCATCATGCTCCGGGGTCACACGCTGATGGGACGAGCAGTGTGTGACCTCATTTGGAAATAGCGTAGGGGTAAAAATTACTATTTCCACACCAGAGAGTGCAACAGTAGGGAAAGTAAATACTTCATATATTATTGAAACAAATATAAATTAATATCTATCAAAAATTAATTAAAAGTAATTACCAATTTAATATAATATAATTATTAATCAACTAAAATTACAAATTAAAATTAATTACTACAATTAGAGACCTATTAATATAAATTAATTACAAATTAACAATTATTTAATTAACTATTAAAAATTAATTAACAATTAATTCAAATTAAATACAACTAAATACATTGAATTATTTAATTAATTATAAATAATTACTTCCCACCCTATTCCCCTATAAACCCACAACCCGCTACAGAAAATAAATTAGTAAAATTAACATAATTAGCAATTAATTAATTAAATAAAATTAATTAGCAATTAAAATGTAATTAATTACCCATAAACAATTAATGAACAATTAATTCTAAAAAAATACCAATAAATAATTTTACTTATTTAATTAATTATAAATAAATTACTTCCCACCCAATTCCCCTATAAACCCACAACCCGCTACAGAAAATAAATTAGTAACATTTTCATAATTAGCAATTAATCAAATAAATAAAATTATTGGCAATTAAAATGTAATTAATTACCCATAAAAAAATAATTAACATTTAATTCTAAAAAAATACCAATAAATAATTTTACATATTTAATTAATTATAAATAAATTACTTCCCACCCAATTCCCCTATAAACCCACAACCCGCTACAGAAAATAAATTAGTAAAATTTTCATAATTAGCAATTAATCAATTAAATAAAATTAATTGGCAATTAAAATGTAATTAATTACCCATAAAAAAATAATTAACAATTAATTCTAAAAAAATACCAATAAATAATTTTACATATTTAATTAATTATAAATAAATTACTCCCCACCCAATTCCCCTATCAACCCACAACCCGCTACAGAAAATAAATTAGTAAAATTAACATAATTAGCAATTAATCAATTATTTCAAATTAATTGCCAATTAAAATTTAATTAATTACCAAATATAAATTAATTAACAATTAATTAAAAATGAATAACAATAAGTAAATTTACATATTTAATTAATTATAATTAAATTACTTTCCACCCTACTCCCCTATAAACCCACAACAAGCTACAGAATTAAATTACGCAAAAATGAAAAAAACAACATTCATTATTTAAAATAAATTATAACATAAATACACACTTTTCACACATATAATAACATAAAAAAACACTATAAAAAATTCGATATTATTACAAATTCGATAATTTTAATAACCTATATTATATACTTCGATATTTTAACTTTATATATTTTTAACATTCGATATTACATTACTTACCTTAAAAACGATATTTTTGATGTCTATATTCTGTCCATTCGATATTTTGTCCATTCTATATTTTAAACTCAATATTATGTCCATTCGATATTTTTTACTCGATATTTTGACTGTTTACCCCCAGTCATATCCAAATAGTGGAGCAGAGTGCAGGGTGGGATGGAAACTAGGCCGGGAAATGATTGGTGGCACTGTGCATGATCATTGCCAAAAGGGAGATCACCCTGGAGATGTTCAACTACCCCAACGATGGCTCCATGGACTGGAGCGATGGGCGTCTCTGCTGCAGCTGAGGAACAGGTTTGCCTCTGTAGGGGGGGTTCCAGCAAATTGCAAAAAAGATCTTGTCCACGTGGTGGGAGTTGATGTAAAATGGGAGGAGAGGGCCGGGGAGGACCAGGAGCTGCAGTCAATCTATTCATGTGTAAAGAAGATCAGGTATGAAGAAGTACAATCTCTAAAACTGAGCCACAATGTTTATATTTTGCATTATGTTTCTTGATGAAAAGTCAATAAAAAGAGTTTAAAAACAAGTATTGGTCATATAGAGACAGCTGCTCCTTCTGAGAAAAGTTTGCAAATCTCATTATCAAAATGCACCTTTGCTCCATGCAGAATTTATTCCTATTACATTTTAATATGAATGTAATATCTAATGTTATGGCGCGAATTAGGGTTTGGGAGTCAAGGCGGGGAAAGATTATATGTTTTCCACCCTGAGAAATGAATGCCGGCCATCTCGAGTTAACCACTGCCCATGGGGTGATCTCTGTGTTCCTCTGAAAATAGCAGAAGTTTGGTAAACCACCGTTGTCTGTTTTGTTGGCTGTTCAGTGGATGTCGTGGGTCATTATTTAATTCTTTTTGTTTGTCACTGCAAGGCTTTCCCTGGCAGGGACAGAGAGAAAAAAGGACATCTGTTTTAAATAAGGCAGATGGTATCATGCCCTTACTCCAATGCCAAAAAAGCAGCGGTGAAAGGGACAGCCGTGTCTTGTTCCACTGTACACCATTCAGGAACCCAATATAGTTTTGCCAGTGTACCCATGTGCTGTAGGGGTCACCATACAGCAGTTGGATTGAAACCATCAGAGTGCCCATCATCTCTTTAGAACTGATGTTAAATAGTTTTGATAAGGAGAATATAATGCATTCCCTATATGTACATAGATTATTAATTGAAGGACATAGAATAAGCATCTAAAGTTGGCTGAGCAGTTCCTTCCTGGGATAAACCCTTTCTAGTCTGGGTGCACCATATGTAGAGTGCTGGTAGTAGTCTCTTGGCAGTAATCTAGTTAAGTATCTTATAACGTGATTTAGAGAATGGATAAAGGTATACAAGATTTCTAGTCGGTAAGTATTTGCCTTGTAATAAAGAGCGACAAAACTATCAGTTCCTTAGTCATCTCCAGCAGTTTTCAAATCAGAAATATGTCCTCAGACAGTGCAGCCATCTGTGGAGATAGTGAAAACTCTGTTGGACGTCCATCTATAAATAAATAAATAAATACAATCTGAACCTGAGCTCTAGAGTTACTTTGTTTGTTAATCCAACGACTTTTCATCCCGATGGCCTCTTATTAAGGAATTTCGGAGGTATCTATAGGTTTTGAATTTTGCAGCATGTTTTCTTCTTTGTTTCTTCATATATATCCCTAGGTGTACCGTCATTTCCAGTATTGGTGGCGGTGAGACTAAGACATACCAGTGCCATGGAATGCTCGGCCGATACCTGAACATTGTAACACCAGGAAAAAAGACATCTGTCATGCTCTGTGAAGTTCAGGTTTTTGGAGACCCTGTATATGACCATGCTGGCTGAGGAACACAACTAATGCTATCGAATTTTGAACGTTCGGGTTGTTAATGTCAAATTAAAAGATGCATCATTGCTCTCCAGTGAGGCATTGTAATTCTAACTCAGATAATCAATGTGTGATCCAGAAGTACGTTAAGTGTCTCTCATTTAATTACAATTTGCTAACATGTTATTCTTCAATGAATGTGCTAAACATATTCATAAACGTAATTTTTGTAAAAAATAAGTATATGTTTGTAATCCATTTGCATGTAACGCAGGTATATGGCGAGAAGAGAAATTGATTGTGAGGAGACTGGCTGAAAAAAGTAGAACATGCTTGTCAATTGCACACATAATCGGGTTTTTAAGCACTGTAACGTCACTATTTGTTTTCTTGGCTCATCGTAGAATCACAAAAAACACAGATGCTGGACAGAATGTAGAACAATGTCATACATTCACCCCAGTACAAGGATCTGGGCCTAAATCCATCGGTTTTTTGCACTCCACACCACCCTGGGTTAGACCCTGGCTATATGCAAATCAGCTCTGACCCTGTGCCTCATGGGAACAGTCCAGTCCGAACTACCAAGCGATGTCTTTCCCAGACCGGAATCAAGCATCCAAGGACCGGTTTCTGGCTATCAGCCTTCATCAGCCTGGATAGCTTGACTCCAGTGGTGTGGAGAGCCTGGTACTCACGTCTGAGCATCCCCAGCCCACTCGGGGTGAAATTGCAAAAAACACAGATGATGGACAGAATGTAGAACAATGTCATACATTCACCCCAGTACAAGGATCTGGGCCTAAATCCATCGTTTTTTTGCACTCCACACCACCCTGGGTTAGACACTGGCTATATGCAAATCAGCTCTGACCCTGTGCCTCCTGGGAACAGTCCAGTCCGAACTACCAAGCCATGTCTTTCCCAGACCGGAATCAAGCATCCAAGGACCGGTTTCTGGCTATCAGCCTTCATCAGCCTGGATAGCTTGACTCCAGTGGTGTGGAGAGCCTGGGACTCACGTCTGAGCATCCCCAGCCCACTCGGGGTGAATTTGCAAAAAACACAGATGATGGACAGAATGTAGAACAATGTCATACATTCACCCCAGTACAAGGATCTGGGCCTAAATCCATCGTCTTTTTGCACTCCACACCACCCTGGGTTAGACACTGGCTATATGCAAATCAGCTCTGACCCTGTGCCTCATGGGAACAGTCCAGTCCGAACTACCAAGCCATGTCTTTCCCAGACCGGAATCAAGCATCCAAGGACCGGTTTCTGGCTATCAGCCTTCATCAGCCTGGATAGCTTGACTTCAGTGGTGTGGAGAGCCTGGGACTCACATCTGAGCATCCCCAGCCCACTCGGGGTGAAATTGCAAAAAACACAGATGATGACAGAATGTAGAACAATGTCATACATTCACCCCAGTACAAGGATCTGGGCCTAAATCTATCGTTTTTTTGCACTCCACACCACCCTGGGTTAGACACTGGCTATATGCAAATCAGCTCTGACCCTGTGCCTCATGGGAACAGTCCAGTCCGAACTACCAAGTCATGTCTTTCCCAGACCGGAATCAAGCATCCAAGGACCGGTTTCTGGCTATCAGCCTTCATCAGCCTGGATAGCTTGACTCCAGTGGTGTGGAGAGCCTGGGACTCACGTCTGAGCATCCCCAGCCCACTCGGGGTGAAATTGCAAAAAACACAGATGATGGACAGAATGTAAAACAATGTCATACATTCACCCCAGTACAAGGATCTGGGCCTAAATCCATCGTTTTTTTGCACTCCACACCACCCTGGGTTAGACACTGGCTATATGCATATCAGCTCTGACCCTGTGCCTCATGGGAACAGTCCAGTCCGAACTACCAAGCCATGTCTTAACCAGACTGGAATCAAGCATCCAAGGACAGGTTTCTGGCTATCAGCCTTCATCAGCCTGGATAGCTTGACTCCAGTGGTGTGGAGGGCCTGGGACTCACGTCTGAGCATCCCCAGCCCACTCAGGGTGAAATTGCAAAAAACACAGATGATGGACAGAATGTAGAACCATGTCATACATTCACCCCAGTACAAGGATCTGGGCCTAAATCCATCGTTTTTTTGCACTCCACACCACCCTGGGTTAGACACTGGCTATATGCAAATCAGCTCTGACCCTGTGCCTCATGGGAACAGTCCAGTCCGAACTACCAAGCCATGTCTTTCCCAGACCAAAATCAAGCATCCAAGGAACGGTTTCTGGCTATCAGCCTTCATCAGCCTGGATAGCTTGACTCCAGTGGTGTGGAGAGCCTGGGACTCACGTCTGAGCATCCCCAGCCCACTCGGGGTGAAATTGCAAAAAAAACAGATGATGGACAGAATGTAGAACAATGTCATACATTCACCCCAGTACAAGGATCTGGGCCTAAATCCATCGTTTTTTTGCACTCCACACCACCCAGGGTTAGACACTGGCTATATGCATATCAGCTCTGACCCTGTGCCTCATGGGAACAGTCCAGTCCGAACTACCAAGCCATGTCTTTCCCAGACCGGAATCAAGCATCCAAGGACCGGTTTCTGGCTATCAGCCTTCATCAGCCTGGATAGCTTGACTCCAGTGGTGTGGAGAGCCTGGTACTCACGTCTGAGCATCCCCAGCCCACTCGGGGTGAAATTGCAAAAAACACAGATGATGGACAGAATGTAGAACAATGTCATACATTCACCCCAGTACAAGGATCTGGGCCTAAATCCATCGTTTTTTTGCACTCCACACCACCCTGGGTTAGACACTGGCTATATGCAAATCAGCTTTGACCCTGTGCCTCATGGGAACAGTCCAGTCCGAACTACCAAGCCATGTCTTTCCCAGACTGGAATCAAGCATCCAAGGACCGGTTTCTGGCTATCAGCCTTCATCAGCCTGGATAGCTTGACTCCAGTGGTGTGGAGAGCCTGGGACTCACGTCTGAGCATTCCCAGCACACTCGGGGTGAAATTGCAAAAAACACAGATGATGGACAGAATGTAGAACAATGTCATACATTCACCCCAGTGCAAGGATCTGGGCCTAAAACCATCGTTTTTTTGCACTCCACACCACCCTGGGTTAGACACTGGCTATATGCAAATCAGCTCTGACCCTGTGCCTCATGGGAACAGTCCAGTCCGAACTACCAAGCCATGTCTTAACCAGACTGGAATCAAGCATCCAAGGACAGGTTTCTGGCTATCAGCCTTCATCAGCCTGGATAGCTTGACTCCAGTGGTGTGGAGAGCCTGGGACTCACGTCTGAGCATCCCCAGCCCACTCGGGGTGAAATTGCAAAAAACACAGATGATGGACAGAATGTAGAACCATGTCATACATTCACCCCAGTACAAGGATCTGGGCCTAAATCCATCGTTTTTTCGAACTCCACACCACCCTGGGTTAGACACTGGCTATATGCAAATCAGCTCTGACCCTGTGCCTCATGGGAACAGTCCAGTCCGAACTACCAAGCCATGTCTTTCCCAGACCAAAATCAAGCATCCAAGGAACGGTTTCTGGCTATCAGCCTTCATCAGCCTGGATAGCTTGACTCCAGTGGTGTGGAGAGCCTGGGACTCACGTCTGAGCATCCCCAGCCCACTCGGGGTGAAATTGCAAAAAACACAGATGATGGACAGAATGTCGAACAATGTCATACATTCACCCCAGTACAAGGATCTGTGCCTAAATCCATCGTTTTTTTGCACTCCACACCACCCTGGGTTAGACACTGGCTATATGCAAATCAGCTCTGACCCTGTTCCTCATGGGAACAGTCCAGTCCGAACTACCAAGCCATGTCTTTCCCAGACCGGAATCAAGCATCCAAGGACCGGTTTCTGGCTATCAGCCTTCATCAGCCTGGATAGCTTGACTCCAGTGGTGTGGAGAGCCTGGTACTCATGTCTGAGCATCCCCAGCCCACTCGGGGTGAAATTGCAAAAAACACAGATGATGGACAGAATGTAGAACAATGTCATACATTCACCCCAGTACAAGGATCTGGGCCTAAATCCATCGTTTTTTTGCACTCCACACCACCCTGGGTTAGACACTGGCTATATGCAAATCAGCTTTGACCCTGTGCCTCATGGGAACAGTCCAGTCCGAACTACCAAGCCATGTCTTTCCCAGACCGGAATCAAGCATCCAAGGACCGGTTTCTGGCTATCAGCCTTCATCAGCCTGGATAGCTTGACTCCAGTGGTGTGGAGAGCCTGGGACTCACGTCTGAGCATCCCCAGCCCACTCGGGGTGAAATTGCAAAAAACACAGATGATGGACAGAATGTAGAACAATGTCATACATTCACCCCAGTACAAGGATCTGGGCCTAAATCCATCGTTTTTGTTGCACTCCACACCACCACTCTGGGTTAGACACAGGCTATATGCAAATCAGCTCTGACCCTGTGCCTCATGGGAACAGTCCAGTCCGAACTACCAAGCCATGTCTTTCCCAGACCGGAATCAAGCATCCAAGGACCGGTTTCTGGCTATCAGCCTTCATCAGCCTGGATAGCTTGACTCCAGTGGTGTGGAGAGCCTGGGACTCACGTCTGAGCATCCCCAGCCCACTCGGGGTGTAATTGCAAAAAACACAGATGATGGACAGAATGTAGAACAATGTCATACATTCACCCCAGTACAAGGATCTGGGCCTAAATCCATCGTTTTTTTGCACTCCACACCACCCTGGGTTAGACACTGGCTATATGCAAATCAGCTCTGACCCTGTGCCAGGATGCTTGTTTCCGGTCCAGGGAAGACATGGCTTGGCAGTTCGGGCTGGACTGTTCCCACAAGGCACAGGGTCAGACTGATTTGCATATGGCCATGTCTGAACTGGGGTGGCTGAGTGAACTAAAGAATGGTGATGGATTAAACCCAGATCAGTTGACTGGGGGTGAGTGTTTGATTTGTTCAAACGCTCCGTCCATCATCCCCTTTTGTATCGCTTTGTTCACCCTAAGTGTGGCAGGGTATGCTCAAACGTGAGTCCCTTGTTCACTTGGCCACTGGATTCAAGATAGCCTGGCTGATGAGGATTATGAATCCGAAACCGGTCCCAGGATGCTTGTTTCCGGTCCAGGGAAGACATGGCTTGGCAGTTCGGGCTGGACTGTTCCCACAAGGCACAGGGTCAGACTGATTTGCATATAGCCATGTCTGAACTGGGGTGGCTGAGTGAACTAAAGAATGGTGATGGATTAAACCCAGATCAGTTGACTGGGGGTGAGTGTTTGATTTATTCAAACGCTCCGTCCATCATCCCCTTTTGTATCAGCAAGTAGTGGGCAGCTGCAATGTTTAGGCCACAGTTCTTTGGGGGGCATTATGAGAGAGAGGAGTGAGATGCACTCCTTGGCCCTAGCGCAATGGCGCACTTTGGATCCCGCTGCCCAGGCAGCAGCCCTGACATTGAGATGGCCAGTTGGCCAGGGGGGTCCGTGATTTATGAAATAGTAGGAAATATGATGTTCGACAATGATTCATGCCTCTAAATGCGTTTGAGGATGAGATTATGTGCGTAATATGTTTATGTTTATGCTAGTGAGATTATTTCCTACTGGGAGTATACCCCTAATGTGAGTGATGCTTAGGAGGTTAGGGTCTAATCTGTTAGACTGATGAGGTTAGCGCACAAGGGATTTGGCGCATAATGTGATAATGTGCATAATGTGGTTTATGTGCCAGGATGATGCTGAGTACAGTGGTTACCAGTGATTACTGGTTGCTGTATCTGTAGGGGAGTCCCAGTCGGGCTCCCTCCGCCAGGCACAGTGGTGCCAGTCCCCATTATGCCCCACAGCGGTGCCGCCGTTGTGGGCCGCTGACACATTCGGGCAGGAGTTATTCGTAGGGCCCCAGGGGGGTCCAGCAGCACAGTAGTGCCTGTGTTCCCTGGGCTGATCCCAGCTGTTCTGCGAGAGCTCAACCAGCTGCAACGTTTTGGGCAATTTGGTGAGAGAAGCCCAGTGGGGCTGAAGAGGCAGAGATGTGCCATGGTCCCTTCATCGTGTTTATTCTCAGCTGCATGGAAAGTAGCGTCAGCTTCATTGTTTAGGCTGACATTTCCTTTGGGGGCATCTTCATGAGAAATAGGAGTGAGATGCCCTACCCTGCCTCAGTCCTTTCACAGCTGCGCAGCACTTGGTACCAGCTGCAAAATTTAGGTCTGCGCAATTGCGCACATCGATTCTGCTGCCTTGGCAGCCACCCTGACTTTTGGGACATAGGGCATTTGATCCCCTTTGGAAGGCCAGTTGGCAAGGGGGACTGTTAGGTTTATAGGGCGCCAGACCCTAACGTGATTTAAGTGGTGCTAGGAAATGTGATGAATGTGTTATGATTTACGCACCCTGTTTTATGCCTCTCTGTGTTTAGGCTTATGTACTTTACGCCTAGTGTAATGATGACTGCATAATATGATTTAGGATGGCCTAATGTGTTTTATACTTGCAAGGCCTATTGCCTCAGGTGATGATTGGATAAGCTAATATGCTTGCGATGCCCATTGCATCTTGTGATTTATTCCCTATTGTGGTTTATGTTGTTTATCATGCTGCTGAAACTTAACAGCTAATGTGAGTTATGCTTAGGAGGGTGTCTAACGCTAATGTAGGTTTTGCCTTATCCCATTTTATGACCTTTTAGGTTGGGGTCTCCTGCTAAGGTGTTTTCTGCTTGCAAGGCCTATGGCCTCATGCAAGGATTACATAATGAAGTTATGCTGGCAATGCCAATCACATCTTGTGGTTGATCCCTTATGGTGGTTCATGGTGGTGATTATGCAGTTGATATTTATCCGCTAATGGAATATATGCCTAAGGTGGTATGCCAACAAGATTCATGCCTGATTGGATTTAGGTGCCCTATGTTTTATGTTACAAGATCTAATTCTCTGTACAGTATTATGCCAGCAGTTATTGGTGGTGTATTATGTATGTGTTACTTGTACATTTCTGAAGGTTCTGACCGTGGCCCGATTGGCCTGGCCACTTGTAAATATTGCCTAGTTCCAAGGGGCACAGTGTATATTGTGTGATGACTACTCTAATGGGTTTATGATGTCAAGCTTAATATGAAGGTCAACGTGAAAATTATTGCAGGATCATGTTATCATAATCTGCGTTTACTACGCAAAATCCTCCCTTACCTACCGTTGGAACACTGCAGAACCATAGTACAGGCAAAGGTAGTGAGCAGGTTAGATTATGGAAACGCCTTGTTGGCTGAAGTAGGGGTTACCACTCTGGCAAAATAGCAGGTGATACAGAATACCGCTGCCAGAATGGTCTTAAACTGTCCCCCTGGAACCCCATCCCTTCCCTTGCTCAGACACCTACACTGGCTGCCGATGCAAAAACGTTCCCTGTTTAAGATATGTTGCCTTTCCATTAAAGCTCTTAGAGGGGAGGGACCATCTTACCTTCAAAACAAACTCTTCAAACATTTAAACGAACGCAATTTAAGATCAAATGCCTTAGCCCTCCTGAAGATCCCCTGCGTTCGGCTAACCCGCACAGGAGGCAGAGCGTTTTCGTTTATAGCCCCCAAATACTGGAATTCCCTACCAATGGCTCTGCGAAAATCCAGCACCTATTTGTCCTTTAGAAAACAATTAAAAACATGGCTGTTTTGAAGCCGCTGTAAATAGGGCCCCCCCGTTATCTTTTTGGTTTGTAATTCCCTTTGGTAAGCGATGAGATGCCCCCGGGTGAGTCACGCGCTATATAAAAATCCGTAACATAACATAATTCCAAGGCTATTTTTGATATACCCTTGTGTGGAGTTTCTTTTGTAGAGTGCCTAGTGGGTTGCTGCTGTGTGTGTATTGCGCAAACGCTTTACACATGGCCACCGGGATAAGCCTGACTGCTCGTGCCAAGCTACCAGGGGGGTGAGCAGGGGTTATCTTTGGCGTGTAACTCCCTTGCCCTGACTAGAGTGGTGGTCTCTGCCTGGCTTTGGCGCAAGCCTTCGCCACCGAGACCCCATTTCTAACATGCCCTCACCTTCGGGCCTATTCGGGCCTATTGCATTAGATCCAAGATTGCCACTAAAGCATTGGTGAGAGGTATTCCAGTGTGGACATCTGTCTGGCTGACAGGTTGCTACATGAGCATCTGGTTGAATTAGTTTGCAGGCTTTACCAGAGCGCAGAGCTCTACCCGGGATGTACTTCCTCAAGCGCTCTTTGATATAATCAGGAGCCTTTCCAAAAATGGTCTTCATGGGCCATACAAAGACATTTGAACTGCACTCGTAAGTTTAATGGGCAGCCAGTGCAGCTTCAGAAGAAGGGGGGTCGCATGAGAGCTCCTTGGCAGAGAAAAGATCAACCTGGCTGCATCGTTCTGCGCAACATGCAGTTTCCTCAGGAGTTTCTGCGGGAGGCCCAGGTACAGAGCGTTATCATAGTCCAGCCGAGAGATGACAGTGGCGGACACTATGGATTGCAGTGTAGAGGTGGACAAAATGGGTACCAGCTTCCGGAGTTGCCTGTGCACTCCCACACAGGAACCTACCACCGCGAGACTTGGGGGGGCCATAGATAGATTAGCGTCAATCTTCAGGCCTAGACTTTTTACCACTGTTCCGGGAGTTGGCATAGTTGCTAATTCTGGAGGCCAGAACAGCTCACACCAAGGATTTTCTTGATTGGTAATAACCAGCACCTCCGTTTTCTCTTTATACTTATACTTTATACTTATGATCTGTATTCTTTGCTGCTAGTCATACTGATATTATATTTCATGTATTTTGCCCAAATAATTCGTTCTCATATGAAGCCTTAAACCCCCGGCCCGTGTCTATCATTCCTATTGAGACTTTTACAGTCGCCTTTCTCTACTGGGTCTTACAAGAGATAGAGGCAGGTCCAATCAAGTGGAGCAGCTTTGGCGCTGACACAAGCAAACGGAAAACTTGACAGCTGTGAAACCCTTGTTTAATCTTCTGCCTCGGCATCCTCTATGCGTGCAGGACACATTTTCGGCTCATCAGCGTTTAAAGGATGCCTCTTTCACCGGCAACAATAAATGTGCCAAGAGTCCAACTGATGACGTTAGAAAGCCGAAGAAGGTTGGGGTCATATCACAGGGTTTCCTGGATTAGAGGTTTTTGGACATTTACTGCAAGGAAGTGATTTTCATTATTTACTTGTGAAGCAACTCTTTATAATGCCAGGTCAGCATAGGATTTGATCGCTCATTGGCTGACTGGGGGTACTTATATCCCCGCTCTCGGTCGGATGAGAGCTCAGTGCGAACCAAGACATCTCCTCATCTGGATACCGCAAGAGACAGACGCTTCAAAGAACAGGTAAGAATTGTGACATAACAACAATGGTTGAAATGAGGAGAAAAGGGGTGCATTCAACGGAACATCAGTCGTACCGCAATAAAGGTTTGCACCCCCAAGTGCACATTTGGTGGGTCTTAAATGACATGCTTGTTCTGTATTGTTGTACATTTACTTTTTAACACTAACTTAGCACTTTATTTTGAAGCACTTTCAAAAAACGTCGTAAGAGAGTTCAATAAATATGGGTAAGGACTAGAAACGTACATGACAAGAATGAAAACAAGCACTTGCAATGCCAATAGATGTCGCTCACAAAATGTATAATTACCAGCATTTTGCCAGTGCGGGCAGTACAGCAATGGTGGATTTCTTTGGTTTTCTTATTAATACTACAGTGCTTGTTTGCTTTATTAGATTGTTTTCGTTAATATATGAATTTATTCTGCGCTACTACCTCAAAGGTTTATTTATCACCCTAAAACCTGCCTACTCACTCATGCAAAATATATAAAATACGTTGTAATGTATAAGCACATCTCTCGTTTCTGTTAAGGGCACAGTTTCTGAGTGTGTGCCTGATCCCCACATGCTTTGGTATGACAGTTCAGCTGTCCCCAAAACACTGTATTCGCTCCAAAGCAGCGCATACCACAACCGCAGCACGTGCCCCCGCTCACAGGTCCCCGTAGCAGCCTGAGCTAGAAAGAAGGGACACCCTATGTATGCATCTGCCGGGTGCTCCCCATCCCTCCAACATCACTCTGATTTTAATTACATCATTTAAAACCTTTTCTGCAATAAGAGCTACTTATGTTCAATGAACATCATAGCGAGCTACTAATAACTGTAGTGTGGTAATAGTGATCAAATCAGCCAAGATTACATTAGTGGCGACCCAGGCAAGATTACCAGCAGTGATCACCTCAGTGCACCAGGCAGGGTTACCAGCAGGAATGGGAAAAAGGCTTTTAGGATTTACAATGAGTCTATATAGTTAATAAATGACAGCCATAGCTGTAATTCCCCTGGCACCAAGGTAATAATATTAGTAATAAGTATCCCAATGTATCCCTGTGATATCAGCTTTTAATATATTAAATATCGTTTGTAAATCCAACAATTGTTTTCCTAACATCAGGTTATGTGTTGTGAAAATACACACATGTTTGTCTCGGGTACACGTTTTTCAATTTTGGGAAAGGAATTAATTCAACCTAGCAAAAACGTTTAATTTAGTAGACTGGACTGCAAACAAGAGAGCTACCTAGAAGCAGCTGGAAGCTACTCATTGGAGATGCCTGGTTCGCAGCGTCAAAGGGCTGCTGGTATGCAACCAGTTTGTCTCAGCAGAACAGTGTCCCCCTCACTGCCATTAATTCGGTGTTCCCTGCCAACCCCTGGCTGCGCCTCACCGAACTCTCCATCATGCAACCATTCTAGCTGCAAAATGTACCTCTCTCAGTAGCACATTGGTAAACTATGGCTCCCTCCCTGTGGTAGTATCTCTCCTATGAGATCAGGTTGTACATGATAACCAGCGTCCACAGGATGTCCTGAAGGTTCACACTACAGGCGCAGGAAGTAGAGGTGCAATGCCCAAAAGAAGCATGCTGGAGGGCAGAAGGTGAATGAGCAATAAAGAAACCTTTAAATGTTGTGTATGTCTTTGAGCACAGCAAATTTGACAAGATAAAGGTAAAATCTTAGGGGATGTCTCCTGACAAACGAAGCTGATGTTTACTTTTCTTTCTCTGACTGCAAAAAGAGAAGATGTAAAAGTGAAATATGTGCATTTTTGCTTTGGTGCAGGGAGTGAAAGGAAAGGCTGTAGGATGTCAATTTGGTTTCCAACACATAACAACATTTACACACATGTAAATGAACTATGCAATTTAAAAAATATATCTGCAATTAGGAAAGCACACATGAAGAAAAATGTTTGCAGTTCTGAAGTAGAATGTAAATAAAGATTCTATTAGGATCAAAAGAAATCAAGAAACTTTGGTTGGTGATGCACATATGATAAATATTCACTGAAATCCAATTTCCACACATTATCCTTTGTGCATTTTACTGTTTGATTATTAACACCGTATGACTGTTACATGTTCAGTAGGCATTTCAACGTAAAATGTGCTGTCTGTCCGTGACAGTGTATACCTCACCAGTGATACAAAATGCACCACTGGCTACATACCATGGGGCAGATTTACAAGAAACTGACCCATCTGTAGATGAGTCGGTTTCCCTGCGCCAGCCTGCAAAACCCTTGCGCCACCATGGATGCGCTATATTTACAATACGGCGCACCATGGTGCCAGGATTGACAGATGCATCAGAAATTTTGACACATCTGTTGGCGCAAAAGTCACGCATTGCTGTAGTCGTGTCACAAGCATGATGCAACTCCAGGAATCATGGGACGGCCTATTCCTCATACACTGCGTCACTCCTTACGCCTGCTCCAAGCAGGCGTAGGGTTTTGACATAGCGGCGTACTAGAAGTGGCGCAATGCAATCTTGTAGATTTCACTGTGTCACTTCTACGAGGCTTTCCTTCCTGGGAACGCCCACCCTGCACACATTATACCTGACGCAGGAATAATGTGACGCAGGGCTTTACAACGTGATGCATCTCCTTAGATGCATCACGTTGTAAATGGGGCGCATTGTTTACGTCGCCGCTGCTTCACAAAAAGTGACATAATGGCGGTGCAAATGTGTTGCCAGAGGCTTGTAAATCTGCCTCCACATCTTTACCAAGATCCTGCTCAATAGCGTTTGTTCATTTGCTACACTTGTTCTTTGTGTGACGCTTGGATTTTTAAAATCCCTATGACTTGAGTGGTGTAACATTGATGGCAGCACCCCCACTGAAAAGTGTTTTAGTACCATTGGTTCACACACAGACATGCACGATCCAAGCTTTTCTGTGTCTCTGGGACTGCTACTTGAGCCTCCGAGTCATGTGCTAAACAGGGACGTCGCTACCAATGGTGCAGACGGTGCAATGAACCGGGGCCCAGAGGTGTAAGGGGACCAACTACAGCAGCCCCTGAGCCCTCGGAGAGCAGCTAAATAACCATGCTGGAGTGCCAAAGGTGCAACTGCATTAAAGGAGACTTTAAACTTTGCTTTTACCCTGTCACATCTGCTACACTTTCAAAGACAAAGGTGAAATGTCTGTTTAGTCTTCTGACAAATTGCTGCTTATTCCTTTAACACGGAGACTGGTGTTACTTTTCTTTCACTCATGACAAAGTTTGCTGATTTTGTAAAGCGAACTATGTAATGATCTTGCTGGTATGAAAGGGAAGGGAAGGTAATACAAATGTTTCAAAATAAATAAACATTTAGGAAAGCACAAATGAAGCACTCTTTTTAATTTCTGAAGTGCAATGGAAACAAAGATTGTATTTGAATCAAAACAAATCAAGACATTTGACTTGGCGATGCACAGATGGTGATGCACAAATGACAAATATTTGCTGAAACCAAATTTATGCACATTATTCTTTGTGCGCATATAGTTTTATCAGTAAAACTGTATGTTTGTAAAAATGTAGTGGTCATATCAAAGGAAAATGGGTGTCTGTTAACAACAGTGGCTACAACACCAAACCTTAGTAATATATATGTGACAGTGTGCTCCTAAATGTAACACCAGCTACATACTACACAGTTACCACTCCCCTACTAAATGGACATGGGACATTAGTGACACCTGCCCTTTGTGTGATGCTTGGATTTTTCAGACTCCATTTAAGTTCACAGCCTACTAAGGCCACATGATTTCTTACAGCACAGGGAACTTGCTGTTAGCTCAGTCTGATTACCTCAGCAGCAGGATTCAGACTCCAAGTACAAAATCTACTGAAGCACCTGTCGAGGCACTACAAAGGCTTCATTCTGCGTGCACTCAATGGCCGAGCAGTGCTCATGCTCACTTTTGTAAATGCAGAGAGCGCCATTGGGCCATGGCTACCTGATGCCAGCAGAGGTCAGAGACGTTATGTCCATGCTGCTGGGTTTCTTCTAAAGACGAGACAGTCACAGTAATCACTGCTTTCGGCCTGACAGGTGGAGGACAAACTATGGCAGTTAGTAAAAGAGACTGGGCCGATGAATGATTGGGGCGTTGTTTGTTTCAAGTTATGCTAAAAATGCACAGGGAACTTTAAAACAGCTTCCTGGTGCCAGCAGTGAACAATCCTGCCTTATTAAAAACAAAAGTAGGAATAGTTATCCATTTGACACCCATTGAAACCATCCACAGTCACAGAAAACAGGATGTTGCTCCCGAGAGCGAGACACTAAGAGAAGGGGAACTAGAGTAACTGTTATGCAGTGCACTGTGGTAGAAATCGGTGAGCCAACAAATTAACAGGGAGAGGAAAGGGTCTGTCTTGGTACTAAAAGCCCAGGAACGAGCTGTACGAAGGGAACATGGAAATCAAGCAAAGGATATTATACAGAAATATGATAGAGTGTCTTAAAAATTCAAAAAAGTATATTTCTTTGACAAAACTTTGATCAGATTATATCACTGTATTGAGAGGCTTTTACTAAAAACGATAGTTTGTAAACATGAACATAGAAACATTCATGCCCCCACTCCAACAACAATACCATTATTATCTGAGTGGCAAGTTAGTTGTCTTGTGCACCCTTCCTTTGAGCTATATTCTTATTTTACATGGAGCAACAATATAGTCCATTAAGTCAAACGCAAGAGAGATTATTGTGCACCACATATCCTTAGGAATGTCATGGTTTTATCAAAAGCAGAAAGGAAAACAATAGGAGGCATAATAAACTAAAATAGTTGCCTAGAATGACACAATTTGATACAGGATTGATCCCAGTTTTTCTGGTTTTACACTGTGTAATTCAGTCACTAGATGGGGATCCCTCCCTCACTCCTGTTTGACATCAAAGTTTAATGGTTTGTTTTGAATTCTTGGTGCATAAGGGTAGAGTTTAGCAGCAGCAGAAGCACAATAAAGCAATGGTGTAATGAAACTTGAGGGGGCCCGCCCTAAGAGATATGCTGATGGGAGTCTAACCACATGCCTCCACACTCCTAAAAATCCAGTAAATATATCTATATATATATTTGTGGGATGAAATATAGTTAAGATATAGGATTGTCAACAGTGAAACCAGCAGACCTAACTTCTATTTATTATGCATGTATTTTGTTCTTGGGTACACAAACAGGAAAATAAATATTTTACTGAAAAACAATTTTAAAAAGTCCAATTTAAAATCCATTACATCTTTAACAGCAACATACCATTTGAATATAAATGAATTCTTTATCTAACTTAGAACCATTAAATGTTGGATTTCCGTCCCTGCGATACACAAAGTCATAGGGTTTGCAACCACAACAGCCAAATGGCTTTATAATAGGCACTAAACCCATTTTGCAATTCAGTAAAACCTTATAGACTCACCTTTGAGCAATAATACTCTTAAAGCCGCCTAGCATTATCACATCTGCCCAATAAAATCATGAATTTGGTCCTGTTCCTCACAGGCCCATAGACAATGCTTTGGTGTCACAAACTCTCTTTTTATACATTCGAGAAGGATTTTATTTAGGAAACTAAAATTGCAATGCTGCTGAACATTCCTGTTATTCCAGTATGAACACACAACGTACTTTGTGGAAAAATGAAGGAAAAGACTTTCATGCTGTACAAGAAATCATCCATTAGACCCAATACAGTGACGTCACATTTTTCTATTTCAGGTGTGAGCAGATAATGCATTGTATTCTGGTACTTTTAGTCCTGTCTATAATGGGAACATCAAAACAACAAGAACCAGGTTGCAAAAAAAGATACATCTAACAAAAGAGAGGTTGTGATCTCTGCTTTACAGTACTGCAACGTAAAATGGTTATTTAAATATTGAATTCACTGAATCTTTTTACGTAACGCAAAGGCAATCTGCTTTGTAGACTACTTTGGTCTAAAAATAAAATACACAAAGCGCTTGGAAATTTTTAAGTTAAGCTTGTTGCTTTCGTTTTTCAATGTTGTGCCTTTATTGGTATATATTTGTCAATTATTTTTAAAATATATGTATTGAATGTTGCTTTTAACTTTTGCCTGACTCCATATTCGAAGCATGCCCAACTGAAACAAGAACTCTTGGGTTGCATCTAGATCCTTTAATTGAAGCATTCAGAAATAACATGCATTGACTGGCATTTAATATCCTGGCTAGTATTTTATCCCTTATCAATTCATGCCTTTAACAGTTAATGTAGGATGAAAACACTTTAAAATATGTTTTAGCTGCCCTAATGGCCCCTGACTCTTAACTTAAGTAAACAAAGATGGAAAGACAATGTTAAATGAATACATATTATTTCATATGAAGTTCTATTTAAAAATCATCGCAGGCCTTGAAACATGAAGAGAGAGCTGGCATTTTCATATGGAAAAGGTAGCAACCCTACCTCTGTTACAGTCATTTCTGTGGTGCCTCCTCCCCTCTAAGAGGGGCATTGCTCTGTCGAGAATACTCTCCTTCAATGGGCCACACCCACTCATGTAAGGTGCCTGGCAGGCTAGGACTGAAGAGAAACGAATCAGTTATTCTGTTTCTTTTCAGTCCTGGGTCTGCGTGGTGTCAGCTCAGCGTATGCTAGACACTGCTGCTGCTTTAAAGCGACACGCTGCACAGACATGCTGAGGGGGCCCCAACCGCATCCCAGGGGATGTGTGGGTGTCTGTTACGCCCCTGCAAGAAAGTGCAGTGTATTTTGGGCTGGAGGACTCAATAGGAACTTGAGCTGAACCAGAGGTTAGCATCTGGCTCGAACCTTCATTGGGCCACCCACCTCTGTTCTTTATTATGAGTAGTCTGTGTCTGAAACAAGCTTAGATGCTGCTGCCAGTATGATACCTGTTTTGAATGTGTGGCTGTCTTAGCCTGTTGACCATCTTGTTCCTGTGCTGCATGTGAGGGGAGCTTGCACTGTTCCCAAATGCTTCATGCTCAACATTGTGTGTGTGTGTGTGTGTGTGTCTTGGATAGCTGCTGCAGATGCTGTCCATATTCTGTGTACCTAAGGGAAGCTTACATTGTTTCTGACCAGATAGAGATGTGTTCTATGGGTGTGAGGGAAGCGTGCATTCCTGCCCGGCACCGTACCTGTTTTGCTTGTTGGAAATCTTGCAATACGTGCAGGTCAAGTTTGCACTCATACACCCAGTGCTGTTCCTTACACTTGTACCAAATCTGAAATCCTGTTTGTTCAATGTATTAAGGGAGGTATTAAATGGTGCTTCATAGTGCCACACTTGTGCCATGCCTTCAAAGGACACTTACAGTGGCCTTCCAATCCCACATTTGTTCCATGTCTTTGATTGAAGCTTCTACTGTCCTTGAGTACCATACTGTTCCATGCCCTTGAAGGAAGCTTGCAATGGCCCTGCAGTTCCACATTTGTTCCATGTCTTTAAATGAAGCTTGCACTGGCTAGCCATGCGGTACCACACTTGTTCCATGTCTTAGAAGCAAGGTTGCACTGGCCTTGAGTACCACACGTGTTCCATGCCTTTAAAGAACGCTTGTACTGACCCTGCAGTACTACATGTGTTCCATGTTTTTGAATGAACCTTGCACTTGTCCTGCAATACCACACTTTCTCAGTGTCTTCCAGAGAACATTGTGATTCTCTTGACCAGTGCTGTGTGTCTTATGCATGTGAACCAAGCAGCCCGTGTACTCCTGCTCCCTGTGCTCTATTTTTCTGTGTTTTGCTCTAACAAAAAGACTGTTTTAGCTGTCTCATCAGCCTCATATTTTTGTACAAATAATGCATAATCTTGCTTCGAGAAAATGGGCTTTGGGCATGCCCCCTTTCAGTTGTCCATTAGAAAGAATGTCATTAACATATTAGCTCAGCTCTTCAGAACAGCATACATACAATTTGGTAGGGGATCAACTCTCTTCTGCCATTTGCTTGGTTGTCAATGTTTGGCTCTGCCTCGTAGACAATCGCTGATTTGTAGGATGACAGGTAGTCTGAGTATACGTTATTTGCTTACTTATTCAGTGTTACTCTGCATCCAGAGGAGTCTGTCGTCCGGAGGAATTTCCTTCAGCTCATCCCCTAGCAGCCCATGCAAATGCAGATTAGTGCTAATTGAGTAATGAGAGCACCAGCAGGGGTTCTGCTATTGCTACTGGACCACTGCTTTCTTATGCAGGGCAACAGGCATCACTGCTGTAAGCTTCACAACCATGCCACCATTTTGAAGCGGTATTCTGTATATTCTGAAGACATTTTCCCTGTTCAAAGAAGACAGACCAGAGTGAAGCTTGACGTTTAAATGTTATATTGAAGCACATGCTCGCCACCTTTAGTTGCCAGTTTTTTGTATTTCTTCATTTATTTTAGTAGGTGGTTGTACTGCAAAAACAACAACCACCTTGCTTATTAGAAGGTAAGTGGGAACATTTTTGAGCCAAGTCTCTTCCCCTCTAAAAATAGGTGATTAGATAACCTCAGTGGACATGCAGGCTTCAATGTAGCTTACCTCAACAGCTTTTAATTGTACCAGTTGCCCGATGTAGCAGATACTCAACCTGTGCCTCCTATGTCACCATCTATCCAAATGCTGCTCCTTCTTAGTGAGCAGTGTACCTATGTGTGAGCAGTGTGCTTGTGTGCATGCAGTATAGCCACCATGTTTAGTGAGTGCATTATGAAAGGTGAGCCAGTGAGGCTTCGGGATTAACATTGTCTTTTGTGAGTGTAGGGTAAGTGGCCTACAGTTGAAAGTTGTGCCTTTGTAAGTGCTGAGTGAGGAATATGCCAGTGTGAGTGCATCATGAGGGATCTGCCTATGTGAGGGCAGCAGTGAATTTGGGGTCCCTGCATGGTGTGTCTTTGTGCTCATGCACTTTACAAGGCTTAAACCTATTGGCTTTGTTAATGTGTTTTAGGGATATGGTGTTGACTTGCAGAAATACAGTGAAGAGTACAATAATATGAGAATGGTAGTGAGTTTTGATACAGCAGATGCTGTCAAAGGAGGTGTTAGGGGCAGCTGACAAACTGAGATGGCACCCTAGTAAGGGGCCCTAGTTACTTTTCTTGCACTATGACTGGGCTGCCTGGATTGTACATTGCCACCCATATCTGTGCGGTCTGGTGTGCATTACTGCCAGTAGCGTAGCTACGCAGCCAGGAACATGTGAGGCACTGCATTGTGGGCAACCCATAAAAACTAAGACACCACTTACAGATGTGTGCTATACAAATACTGGTTAAAAGGCATTGCATAACCATTGGCCTATAACTAGCCTACGCCAGCATTTCAAGATCCTGGACAGGACATGAAAAACTTTGTGGAGGAACTAGACCATTGTCAAATATAGCTTGCCCCAGTCATCCCGGCTGGACTGGCTACCTAGATCAGCTTTTACAAAAATGTTTACACAAGTCCACTGTGGAAAAGGACGCAGCAAGAAAGGATACAAGTGGCCATGGTTCTGTTATTGTAGCCCATAGTGCTCTGAAAGCAGCCCATTGGGAAAACCCAGAGCGGCAGAACCGCCACTCTGCCTGCCGGCCATGCCATAGGCACCTCTATGATCAGGAAAGGTGGAAGGGCTGTCAGCACCCCAGGGACAAATGGTCCATGCTGAAATACTGTGCTCTTTACTGCCCCCTGCTGGTGGTGCATTACCTTGCCATATGGATGCACCAGCGCTGGCGGGGTTGAAAGATGAACTGATGACCCCAGATGAAGGACGGTTGCCTCTGCTAATCCTCCTAGAATTGTCTGTGTCCTTTAACACAGTGTTTTAAAATAATGTGTATAACGGAACTGAACTTTAATAGACTAGTGATATTTTCTTCTATGGGCATTGTTCAACCAAGACAAACATGCTATATTTTTATTTTATTTTGGGGGTACGGGTGGTTTGTGTCTTATCAGTATGTCACAGATTCCCCGAACAGAGGATGCTGTTCTGTTTCTGACTTTTTCATGTTTTAGAGGTTATCAGCATTTTGTATTTCTGTTGACAGGATGAAAGCTTTACTCCAGGTCATCTTCGCCTGCTTGATGCTGGTTGTCAGTGCCTCTGACTGCAAAGGTAATATGAAAATCATTTAGTAGATCATACGTGTGTTTTCAAGATAAAGATTTTTTTTTCTTTTCCCAGTTCTATCTGGAATTCAACTTTTACTTTACCATTTCGCGAAGCAGCTGAGTCAGACTTTCTTAACCTCTAGCCAATTCAGTACAAACATGTTCTTCCGGGTTAGAATCCCAGGCAAGGAAAGAGATGTGTATGGACTTTCTCAATTGGGGACATTCTGTAGAGACACAAAGAGGCCTGACCTGAAGATGCGTCCTCACTTACTGTCGCAGAACAGACCCAAACAATTCACAGACAGTAAAATGAGGTGAATCTTAGAGGTTGAAAATATAAAGTGTAATTCCAGATAGTGGCATCTACTCCTCCCACATGCAGGAAACCCCCGCGTAAATAGGGAGTGGGTCACGCAGCTCCCCTCTCTGGGCTGATTTCTGGCCCCTGGGAGCCCTTCTCCTGGGATCCTGCCACATTAAGAAGGGGGAAAGGTGCACACAGTCCCCTCCCTGGGATAATATTAGCCCCAGGACCTCAGCCTCAGGCGCCTATTTACTTCCTGGGCCGATTTTGTCTCCAGGGATCCCATCTCCTGGGACCTTATTCTGAAAGTTTAGGGAAACATGCAGCCTCCCTCCATGGGCCAATATTGACCCTGGTGCCCCATTCCCCGGACTGTATCCACTCAATAATTGGGACGGGGGCCACGCAGCTCCCCTCCCAATGGCAATTTCGGCTCCAGGGACCCTGCCCGGGGCCCATGCAAAAGCGGGTGTGTGCCTTGGAGCCTACCAAGGGTACAAATGCCATCATTGTTGGAGGCTGCGGGGGTGCTTCATTGCTTCCACATGTCCAGTCGGCTACCCACCTCCAGGGGAAGCCAGCATTGCTCCCTCCCACAGGGAGCAGCTAAAGATGCTGCTCCCTGCCAGCGGGAATCATTTTTTCATCTGATCCCCTGCCCGCCTCACAACAGATAGGGATACCAATGAAAAGTCTGCTTCCACACACAGAAAGAGCAAAAACAAGGAAAAGTAAAGGTATTTCTCCTTGTTGCGCCACTCTTACCTCTCCCCAGGGGAGGCGTTAGTTTTCGGGGCTGCCTCAGATTTACAGATCTTTGTAAATCTGGAGCAGTGTTAAAAATCCATGGGTGTTGCGTGGGAACAGCCACTGCAACACCCATTGCACACCCCTTTAATGCAGAAAACTGCTTTGGGGAGGACCATATTTACAAGCTGGCATTAGGCCACGCAAAGTGGCTAGCGCCACCTTGTTAATATGGAGCACGGCATAGCGCTACCAGAGCGTTGCAAAACGTGATGATTAGTGTCCTTGTAAATCTGCCGCTTAGTGTTTGCTTTTGCTTGGAAGGATGTTTGAAATTGCTCCCGCCAAGTAACAGTGACCACAGGTGGGCACCACAGGCATAGCTGTAGCCGGCCTGGGAGGATGGGGCTCCAAGGGCCATTATTGGCTCTGTGAAGGGTCCAGGTGGCCCCCACACCATTTAATGCATGGCCTGGCGTTGAGGAAGGGGAGTTGCATCACACTGCAGCCACCCCTGGGGCTGGTTAAATTTTTGTTTTGGGGGGGGCTCTAACGCCGCCCCAAGCCCCGAGGACCGCAACCCCACAGAGCTCAAATTAATTTTGATTGCGTGGGTGGCACACTCCCCCCCCCGCAGCCCCGGGGACCACCACCCCGGGGCTTTTAAAAAAAAAAATACCCTGTGAGGGGGGGGCTAAAGTCCCCCCACATGCCCGGGGACCGCCACCTCCACGGGGCTCTAAATATTTAGTTTTGGGGTTCGTGATGGACCTCCCCAGCCCTGGGGACCACAACCCCCCGGAGCTTTGAAAATGTGGAAGGGGGGCCGCGCGGCCCCCCTCCTGGATCCAATGATGGCCCTGGGGACCGCCACCCCCCAGGGCCGGCTCCTGCAGTGTCCCGGGGTGCCTACCCCCCGGGACACTGTAATTTGCAGAGTGTTGTAAAAATGGGCATGGCCTCTCAGCACCTCTCTGCAACGCAGCACCCTGGCGCATACTGGAGTTACCTGGTGGGCTAGTTGGCCCCCAGGGACCCACGGGATTGAGGAGGAATTGATTCTGTAATTTAAAATGCGCCACAGGGCGTGTTTGCAGACATGTCACCCCAGGCCACGCCCCCTTATTTCACCACTGTGCAAACGCGCCCCGGTGCATGTTTTAAGTTGGGGAATTCATTCTCTTTCAATACTGAGGGTCCCTGAGGGCCAACTAGCCCAACAGGTATCTCCAGTATGCGCCAAGGAGCTGTGTTGCAGACAGGTGTTCAGAGGCCACGCCCCTTTTTACACCTCTCTGGAACGCAGCTCTGTGGCACTTACTGGAGGTACCTAGTGGGCTAGTTTGGCCCAAGGGACCTAATCTCCCAACCTAAAATAGCCACAGGGCGTGTTTGCACGCGTCAGCTCAGCCACCCCCTCCCTTCACCAGTGTGCAAACGGGCCCTGTGGTGCGTTTTAAGAGGTAGTTTTAATCCCCCGCCCTATTATATACTAGGGGCTTACAGAGGAGGTCATGCTAATTAACCCCTTCCATGCTCATGACGGAACGGTTCCGTCATCAGCGTCGGTGCTCCGGTGCTGATGACGGAACATTTCCGTCATGAGTCAATGTGATTTATGACCCTTCAGCACTGCAGCGAAATTCGCGCAGCACCGAAGGGGTTAATAGGGGTACCCCAACGCATAGTGTTCCCTAGTGTATATAGGTGTTTAAACTGTATTCTAAGTGTGTTTTAGCATAGAACTGGCTCTAGGACTAGTAAGTCAGAGTCAGTTACCACCAGTACCCATCTGAAAATGTTGAGGGTACAGGATGATTTTACAACAAGGCCTCTTTCTGCTCCTCTGTTTGTTATTTCTGCATGTCTTCCTTCTTCCTGCACTTTTCTTCGTCTTTGAGGACTTCTGTTGCTTCTTTCTGCATTTCTTTTTCTTCTTTCTGTGTGTTTTTTCTTCTTTCTTCACATGTCCTACCTCTGTAGGCATGGTTAGAAACTAGCATTTACAAAAGATTTGAAATTCACCTAAAAAAACATAGGTTTCAATTACGTTAAAGTTAGAAATTAGCATTTAAAAAAACTTCGAAATTCACTGAAATAATCATAGGTTTCAAGCACGTTATAGTTAGGAATTAGCATTTAAAAAACCTTAGAAATTCACAGAAAAAACCATATGTTTCAGGGGCGCTATAGTTATCTGGACTTTTCACTCGTTCAGCTGACTATAACTTGCGCGCCCGCAATGCACTGCTGATGATGTCACATATTACATCACTCATGACATGGTCAGTGACATCACTCATGGCATCACTCATGACATCTCAAATGACATCACGATGACAGCACTGATGACATCATCCTTGTGATAGAGTGGCAGACTTCCTCTCACCCTGATATAACCTTTGATACACACATTCAAAAATAGAAACTACAATTTTCAAAAAAATTGACATACCAATACCAGTTACAACGACCTATTCAGTAATTCCAAGATCTACATACACATCCACTCATTCACCAACAGTCCTATATAGTCACTCATACATGTACTCACTCATCATATGTACTCATACACCTATACATCCTGTTACACACCACCACTCATTCATAGAGTTACTTACACACATGGTCACTCATGCTAATAAAGAATATAAAATCCATTTACTTGCATATACAGTTATACACACACCACTACACTTACTTCTACAGAAACGTACACATATTTACTCTCTTAAACAATCACTTATAGAAACACATGCTTATTTATACAGGAAGTCTTCCAATCTCTCACTCTCACATATACTTACTTATATACACCAATACTCACATATACTAGTTTTAAACATATGTAGTTACTCATAAAGACACTATTGAGACAGTCATTCACTCACTAACACAACCATACACACACTCATCCACCCATGGAGTCCTGCACACATGCTGTCTTCAAAAGACATGAAAACAGTGAGTCACTCATTCATGCATCTATGCTCTAAGTAATACCCCCCACCGAACAATACAGACACTCATACTGATACTGAAAAAAACAACTAATAACCTATATAGACACTCATGTAGCTACTCAACAACCCATGCAGCCACTTATACACAAAGTAAGAGACTGATACAGATATTTATATATTTAAACATTACTCGCTAACCCATGTATTCACTAAGATACACTCAGTCAGTTATATAATCAATTTTTCACAAAAAAAATCATCCATTTTGGCACTTCATACCCATTTATTCTTCCATCGACCTTGAGATATACATATATAAAACATATTTAATTTTTAGAAAAACACACATTCACTGGATGATGTCATCAGTGATGTCATGAGTGATGTCACTGACCATGTCATGAATGATGTCATGAGTGAAGTAATATGTGACGTCATCAGCAGTGCATTGCGAGCGCTCAAGTTATAGTTAGCTGAACTAACTATAACGGGGGAATTTCAATGGTTTTGTAGAACTGAAATGTCCACTCTGAAACCTATGGTTTTTTCTGTGAATATATCTATACTACTATTATAAAGAGAGAGCTGAAACCTTTGAGGCGGGTAAACCCAAGAAGTACAGCACCAATCACAACACCCAATACACCATTGTAAAGGGTAGTTGCAGCAGATGGACATAGTCTATACAGCTGGCCACCATATACTATAGAAAGGTCAAAGAACTTAAGGGGTAAAGTAGTCCCTTGTGGGCGTTGGCGTGGGCGTGTCAATCTACACTTGGGCGTTGGCGTGGGCGTGTTGTGGGTGTGTCAAACTACACTTCACATAGTTGGTGGGTGTGCACTGTTCTCAGAGGGGCGTGGCAGAACAGCGTTGTCAGAGGGGCGTGCCACAAATAAAAAAAAATGGCCGCGTACTTCACTAGCGTGCATTTCAGAAGCAATGTGCAAGCCCATTCACGCTCCAACTTCAAAAGCCGCATCAGGCGCCGTTAATCATATATAGTGCGAACCAACCTTTGTGGGCATAAGCGTTAGCGTTGTCACACGGGGAAAAAACAAAATTATAATAAAATGGGGCGTGGCTTGTGCCAGCAATGTGCGCGCACATTCACGCTCTACCTTGCCGTTCTCATGACGCGACATTACTGATATATAGTGCGCCGCTAACTTTTTAGGCGTCAGCGTTGTCATAGGGGGTTGCACTACAATTAAGTTAAAAAAAGGGGCGTGGCTTGCGGAAACATTCACGCTCCGCCTTGCCGTTCTGATCACTTCTCACACGTACCTCTCCAAACAACAAGCTGCGACGCATTCACGGATCCTTAACATACTGCCTACAATTTACACTAACAAAATAAACCGTCACTCTTTTTGTTACGTTACATTTCTCACAAGTGGGTGCAGGAAGAAAAATAATAAAGGCCCGCACAAGCGCAACATTCACTGACCGCGACTTTCATGCTCCAACGGCTCTAGCGGACACTGAAGGCAGGCAGCGTACAATACGATCAAAGACACTTCACAATTTACTTGGACTCCGGGGCTCAGACGGGGCCCCAAAACAGACCTCACAAGCACAGGATCATGCAGGGCACTCTCAGCGTACACACGTTAACGTGATAGACAACGCGCGGGGCCTCAAACCAGCTCTCGCAAGCACGGAATTACGCCAGACACTGCTTAAAGCTCAAGACGCACACACAACGAAGGAGCTGCAAATACGGGCCACCTAACAAGCCACATATAAACAATGCACTTACTAACACTGCATGCAGAACCAGACAAACACCTTCCAAAAACATTACAAAGTGAAGGGGCACGGTCACATTAACATCAAACACAACGCACTACAAACATTACACACATAACATTTCATCCCCGGACAACGTCGGGATGGTCTGCTAGTATATATATATATATATATACACACTAAAAAAAACAAAGGTTACAGGGAATTTATAGTTAAGTTCAGATTTTACATTCAACTGTTGGAGTTATTTCAAGTAATGATAACTCGTGCCCTAAGGAAACTGTAACTCATGCTCTCGCCATGCACAGTTTTGTCATCAATGTTAATGCAAATGTGGCAGTGATATTTTCAATGATGTCATAGAAGGTGTCATGAGTGATGTAATATCTGGGATAATTAGCAGGCGAGGGCAAAAGTTATAGTTACCATAGGACAGAAGTTATAGTTACTAGGAACAACTTTAACTGCTGAATTTATATGGTTTGTGCATGTAAAATCTGAACAATAATGTCCATATAACTTTTGTTTTTTAAGTGAATTTCAAAGGTTTTTAATTATGTTTTTATTCTATTTCCTAACTACAATATCCTTGTAGCCATTGGTTTTACCAGTGAATTTATAGTTTTTTTTAACATTAAGTAACATGCCCATTGCATTGCACAGTGGGGTTGGGGGGGCTGGATGCAGAGCTTGGCCTGGCATTGTGTTGTCCTTACCCAAGCTTGCTGCTACTGCCCCCCTCCTCCTTGCCATCCATTGTCTAAGTCCATGCCCCTACTCCCTTCTTACTGCCCTTGTGTGGCTGTTGCTTAGCCATTGCTCTTCCAGCCTGCCCTGAACAGTTAGCTTGCAGCCCCATCCACCTCCTCCCTACCCTCTGTTGTCCGAGTCCATACAGAAGCCCCCACCCTCCTGCCCTTCGCGGTTCGATGTGCTGTGACAGCCCTCCAATTATCTTGATGTCCCTGCCATCAGTGATGTCATTTGAGATGTCGTCAGTGATCTTATCAGTGATGTCACTGACCATGTCATGAATGATGTAATGGGTGACTTCATCAGCAGTACATTGCGGGCGCGAGTTATAGTTAGCTGAACTAACTATAATGGCCACATTTCTCTGGTTTTGTACAAGGGAAATGTCCAACTAACTATAACGTCCTTGAAACCTGTGTTTTTATCAATGAATTTCTAAGGTTTTTTAAATGCTAATTTCAGACTATAACATCCCTGAAACCTATGGTTTTTCCAGTGAATTTCAAAGGTTTTTTAAATGCTAATTTCTAACAATAACGTCCCTGAAACCTATTGTTGTTTCAGTGAATGTCAAAGGTTTTTTAAATGCTAATTTCTAACTATGCCTACAAAGGTAGGGCATGTGAAGAAAGAGAAAGAAAAGCGTAGAAAGAAGCAAGAAAAATGCAGAAAGAGGCAACAGAAGTCCAGAAAGATGAAGAAAAGTGCAGGAAGAAGCAAGAGATGTGCAGAAAGAACCAACAGAGGAGCAGAAACTCCTCCTGTGCCCCCAATGTTTTGCTGACAGGTACTGGTGGTAACTGACTCTGGCTAACCAGGCCTACAGCAAGTGCTATGCTAAAAGACACTTAAAATACAGTGAAACATCTACATACACTAGGTAACACTATGAGTTGGGTTACCCCTGTAATTATCATGACTTCCTCTGTATTTGCCATGAGTTAATGCCTGGGCCATTGCATGAGTACATGCATAGTGATTGGATGATTAGAGTGCTGCAAGGAGACTGCTTGCTGAATTAATAAGTGCTTGGGTATTGGCACAGTGATTGGATAAGTATACGGTGCTGACAGGGTGATTAGAAGAGTGCTCACGGAGTGACAAGGGGAATGCTGGACTGCATAGGTACTGCTCTGGGGATTGTAGCAATGAATGTATTAGTGCCTAGGCCATTGCATGAAGAGTGCACAGGGAGTGAAGGGGATTGCTGGACTGCATGGGTAGTGTTCTTGGGATTGTAGCACTGCATGAGTTAGTGCCTGGGCCAGTGCATGAGTACATGGGTAGTAACTGGATGATTACAGTGCTGCAAGGAGAGTTCATGGGGAATTTGTAAGTACACATGTACTCATGTAATGTCCCAGGCACTAATACATTCACTGCTACAAACGCCAGAGCAGTACCTATGTACTCCAGCATTTCCCCTATCACTCCGTGAGCACTCTTCCAATCACCTTGTCAGCACCGTGTACTTATCCAATCACTGCTCCAATACCCTAACACTTATAAATTCACCATGTACCCTCTTTGCAGTACTCTAGTCATCCAGTCACTAACCATGTACTTCTGGAATTACCCAGGCACTAACAGATGTAGTGCTACAATCCCCTGAAGACTACCTAAACCCTCCAGCAATCCCCATGTCAGTCTTTGACCACTATAGGTGTTATAGTGGTTTGGATTAGTGCATGGTAGTGGCTGGGTGACTGGAGGAGTGCACGGGAGTGACAGTTGCGGGACTGCATGGGTACTACCTGGGGAATTGAAGGGGGAAATAAGAAGTATGTAAGTGGTTAGAAGACTGTATGGGTAGTACATAGGGGATTGTAGCAGTGATCAGTTAGTGCCTGGATCATTGCATGAGTACATAGCTACTAGTGTTTGGATTAGTACATAGTAGTGGCTGAGTGACTGGAGGCATGCACAGGGAGCGGCAGGGTGATTGCCGGACTGCATTGGTACTACCAGGGGAATTTAAGGAGCGAATGAGAAGTGTGAGGAAGTTAGAGGACTGCTTGGGAAGTACACAGGGATTGTAGCAGTGCATGAGTTAGTGACTGGATGATTGCATGACTACATAGGTAGTGCCTAGATGATTAGAGTACTGTGAGAAGAGTGCATGATGAATTTATAAGTGTTTGGGTTTTGGCTGTGTGATTGAATAAGGGTGTAGGACTGGCTGGGTGATTGGAGGACTGCATAGGTAGTACCAGGGAGATTACTGGACTCCATAGGTAGTCCTCAAAGGATTGCAGCAGTGCATGTGTCCCGCAACTTAAAATGAGCCACGGGGTGCGTTTGCACAGTGGTGCAGGGAGGGGACGGGGTCTGATGTGACATATGTGCAAACGCACCCCATATCGCATTTTACGTTGGGGGATTAAGTCCCCTTGAACCCTGAGGGTCCCAGGGGTCCAACTAGCCCATCAGGTACCTCCAGTAAGCGCCACAGAGCTGCGTTGCAGAGTGATGTAAAAAGGAGAGTGGCCTCGGACCACCTCCCTGCAACGCAGCCCTGTGGTGCTTACTGGAAGTACCTGGTGGGCTAGTTGGCCCCAAGGGACCCTCCCTTTTTTTTAGAAGGGGGCTGTGTGGCCCCTCTTCCTTTCCTACTTTTTGGGCCCTGGGGACCCCATGCTCCAGGGCCTGACCCCTATTTAATAATTTATTTGTTTTAAACGGAAGGGGGCCGCGTGGCCCCCTTCCCGTGGCCATTTCCGGCCCCAGGGGCCCCAGGGACCCCATCCCCCTGGGCATGGCCAACATTCTTTTTTTTATATGTATTTGGAGTGGGGCCTATTTTGATCCCAGGGCCGGCCTTCTTATTTTCTTTATTTTTTAAATATAGGGAAGGGAGGCCACGTGGCTCCCCTTCCCTGGGCCACTATTGGCCCCGGGGACCCCATCCCTCGTGGCTTGGCCATCCTTTTTTTGGGGGGAGTGGAGCCATGTTGCCCCCCTCCTCAGGCCAATTATGGCCCCAGGGACCGCATCCCCCGGGATTATATTTACTTCTTATTTTTTTGTATTTTTCGGGGTGGGGGCCGCGTGGCCCCCCTCCCAGGCCATCCCCCAGTCCCTGGCCTTTCTGTTGAGGACCCCAATTCCCCCACAGTCCCGCCCGCTCCCCGCCTCCTGCAGGAGCCGGCATTGCTTTTCCACACAAGGAGCTGCTGACATGCAGCTCCCCGTGTGGAAAAGCAATCTGCTTTGGATTTTGGAAGCGAGAGCAGGAAACCTGCTCTCGCTTCCAAAGTCCAAAGCAAGTTTGCTATGACAGTGCAGCGCCCGCCCTGCTATAGCAAATAGCAGTGACCCGGGATTGGGCACCCCAGGATACTGCAGGAGTGGGCCATGGGGTGTGGCGGTCCCGAGGGCCATCAAGGGCTCCAGGCCACCCCCCTCCCTTTGTGAAAATGTCCCCGGAGAAGTGGTGGTCCCCGGGGTTCGGGGTCCGAAACTGACCCCCAACCAACATTTTTAGTGCCCCGGGGAGGTGGCGGTCCCTGGGGTGTGTATGGGGGCTCAAGCCCCCCACACAGGTTAAAGTCTTTAAAAAAATACAAGCCCCTGGGGCTGGCTGTACCCTGGGCTGGGGGGGCCATGTGCCCCCGTGATTTTTTCTAGAATTTTAGAAAAGTCCCTGGGGGCAGTCCCCAGGGCTTGCCCCCCTCACATTAAAAAGGAAGGCCCCAGGGCTTGAGGGGGCTTTGGTGGCCCCTTCACACATTTAAAAGGAAGCCCCGGGGGTGGAGGGTCTGTGGGAGGGCCCAGGGCTGCGGGGGCTCTAGCGGGCCCCCGCTACATAAATAAATACCCCTGAGACTTGGTCCACCTGGGGGCTTTGAAAACGAAGCGCGGGAGACAGTGCTTCATTTTTTTAAATTTTTGGGCGGATTTACGCACTGGCACCATCCTGCCCAAAAATAAAAATATGCTTTTTTTGGGCCTTGCGGTCCCTACGGGACCCTATGAGCAGGCCTGGGGGGTCAGAGTGTTTCTACCCTGCCCCCTTTTCTTGTATTTTTTATCTTTTTCGTCACCTTTTCTTTCTCCCTCGGTCCGAGCACAAGATGGCTGCCAACTCTTCCTAGTTTGAAGTGTTGGCAGCCAATTAGAGCCAAGCTCGTGCTGGGAAGGTTAGGCTCCGCCCAGATATCAAAACGTTTTATTTTTTTAATATCTTAGAAACTACTGAACGGATTTACACCATTTAACAAAAAGGTCTCTTTCCGAACCAAGGGCTACCTTTTTGCCAAATATGGTGTAATTCCGTTCATCAGTTTGTGTTGTAGCAGCAGGTCTTCTGCCCAGAGCTGCCAGCGCTCTCGTATGTTTTGGGGCTCTACTGTTGTATTTAATTAAAAAGTTTTTTGTTTATTTCATCACTGAGATTTTTTTTCTTGGACTCCAACCAAAAGCACACCAATTTCTGACTGTTTTAATGATTAACTCTTTCAGTATTCCCGAAGTTCGTATATACCTTGTTTTTATTAAGTTCCGTTACATCATCAAGTCTGGCATTTCATTTAGAGGTGGGCGAGCTTAAAAAGGAACGAGGAGAGCCCAGTCTGGGGTCTGGCTCGGATCTTAGAGAACATGCACAAGCCGAGCCCTGAAAATATTTGTTATTTAAATCATACAACAAACATCACGTAAAATAAGTCTCTTCAATTTTTTTTAAAAAGCATGTTCCTTTCACATGTAGAAACGTTGACATTAATACAGCGCATTATAGCACTGCACTAAGAAGTACTTATTAAAATTGATTGTTTTGTATAACTGGCAGTTCGAACTCACCTCTTTGGAAGTGCTTTCATGCTAGACAATAAAAAAAATGGGTGAAATGAAATATTTGCCCAAGATCACACACTTTAAGCAGGGAAGACATGATTTATCCTTTGTATAAATTAGCCAGTCAGGGGTTATCTATTAGTCTTCCCTTATGTTAAGGCTTTATTTGTACCTTTCAGTGCATTTTCTGCAGTTCTACAAATATATGGTGTCCTCGATCCCAAGGTAGTGGAGCCCTATACGGGAGTGCCAGTTACATTACACAGCGTCACATGCATTGTTTATAGGCCTGGGGAGGTTGAGTGAGTTGCCCAGAATTACAGGATGTTGAGCCGACACCGAGACTCGAACCTGTTTTCCCAATTCTAAAGTCAACTGGCTGTCCGTAATGCCACATGTAGGTAGAGGGAGGCACGCAGAAGCCTCATGAAAGCTTGTCTAGTTTTGGGCTCGAAGTTCCTTAGAACCTTGGGCTGAGCTAGGGTCAGGCTTCAGGGTCAAGCGTTTAGTGCCTCGCCCACCTCTAATTTCATTTAAATAATGTTGCATTGCTGAAAGCATGTTTGTATATGTACATGAATCTTAGCCATGTCTAAAATGGGGTGGCTGAGTGGGCTAAAGAATGGTGATGGATTAAACCCAGATCGGCTGACTGGGGGTGAGTGTTTGATTTGCTCAAACGCTCCGTCCATCATCCCCTTTTGTATCGCTTTGTTCGCCCTAAGTGTGGCAGGGTATGCTCAGATGTGAGTCCCTTGCTCACTTGGCCACTGGATTCAAGATAGCCTGGCTGATGAGGATTATGAATCCGAAACCGGTCCCAGGATGCTTGTTTCCGGTCCATGGAAGACATGGCTTGGCAGTTCGGGCTGTACTGTTCCCATGAGGCACAGGGTCAGACTGGTTTGCATATAGCCATGTCTGAAATGGGGTGGCTGAGTGGGCTAAAGAATGGTGATGGATTAAACCCAGATCGGCTGACTGGGGGTGAGTGTTTGATTTGCTCAAACGCTCCGTCCATCACCCCTTTTGTATCGCTTTGTTCGCCCAAAGTGTGGCAGGGTATGCTCAGACGTGAGTCCCTTGCTCACTTGGCCACTGGATTCAAGATAGCCTGGCTGATGAGGATTATGAATCCGAAACCGGTCCCAGGATGCTTGTTTCCGGTCCATGGAAGACATGGCTTGGCAGTTCGGGCTGTACTGTTCCCATGAGGCACAGGGTCAGACTGATTTGCATATAGCCATGTCTGAAATGGGGTGGCTGAGTGGGCTAAAGAATGGTGATGGATTAAACCCAGATCGGCTGACTGGGGGTGAGTGTTTGATTTGCTCAAACGCTCCGTCCATCATCCCCTTTTGTATCGCTTTGTTCGCCCTAAGTGTGGCAGGGTATGCTCAGACATGAGTCCCTTGCTCACTTGGCCACTGGATTCAAGATAGCCTGGCTGATGAGGATTATGAATCCGAAACCGGTCCCAGGATGCTTGTTTCCGGTCCATGGAAGACATGTTATGTTATGTTATGTTATGTTATTTATGCTTTTGTATAGCGCAACGGATACTCAAAAAGAGTGTCCCGGCGCTTTGGGTAAGGGGAACTAATTCAGAATAACATAACACAGTTAAAAAGAAAACACAACACACACAGAGACAAAGAGGGACTGCTAGGGAGGCCTACTGAGTAAACAACCAAGTTTTAAGACCTCTCCTAAAATCCAGAAGAGTGGTAGCTCCCCGAAGTAGAAGTGGAAGCGAATTCCACATCTGTGGGGCCAGCAGACTGAAAGAGCGGCCGCCCAAGCGAGCTCTCTTGATACGAGGGACAGCCGCCAGAAGCAAAGATTCAGACCGCAGAGAGCGGCCTGGCTGGTAAAAGACCAACCTCTTTTGGAGATGCTTTGCTCCCACTGCGTGGAGTGCCTTATAGGCCAATATCATGGCCTTAAAAGCGATCCGTTTACGGATCGGTAACCAGTGCAAAGTCGGCATTAGCCCGGAGGCGCTGGTGCGTCTGTTCAGACCAAAAATGGCCCTGGCCGCCGCGTTCTGCGCCACTTGAAGCCGCTGCAGCAGGTACTCTGGTAGGCCCAGGTAGAGAATGTTGGCGTAATCCAACCTGGAGCCTATCAGGGCCTGCACTGTCAGCCTCCTATGCTCCTCCGACAAAAGAGGCAGGAACCTCCGCAGCATTTTTAGAAGACCGAAGCAGGTGCCGGTCACCCCAAAGATCTGGGCTTTCATCGACAGTCCCCTGTCCATCTTAACCCCCAAGTTCTTAGCCATAGGGGAAGAGCCGGACGGAGGGAACATATCGATGGGCCACCAGGCCTGCCAGCTAGGCTCCGTATCGCACCCGAAGAAGAGTACCTCGGACTTATCGGAATTGCACTTGAGGCTGTTCAGTTGGAACCATGAGAACACCGCCCCAAGGCAATTCCGGATACTCTCCCCGTCAAAGTCAGCCCCTCTCTCGCAAGAGAAGAGGAGCTGGGTGTCGTCGGCATACGACACGATCCGGACACCGAAAGACTCCGCGACCGCCGCCAAGGGGGTCATAAAGATGTTAAAGAGGGTCGGGCTCAAAATCGAGCCCTGAGGGACCCCGACTCCCAATGGCGGCATCACAGCGGTGTCAGGCGGAGTCCAGATCGTTTGCCGGCGGCCGGCAAGAAAAGATGAAAACCATTTGAGCACCGTCCCCCGCAGGCCAATCTCATAGAGTCTTGCGAGGAGGCCATCATGGGGGACGGTGTCAAAAGCCGCCGACAAGTCCAACAACACCAGCATGACTTTACCCCCGGTATCCAACACTCCTTTGATGGTTTCAGAAACCTCAAGGAGCGCTGTTTCGGTGCTACGATTTGTACGGAAGCCAGACTGGGAGTCGTGTAAGATCTCATGAGACTCCAGGAAATTGGAGAGCACCGACTGAACGTGCTTCTCCAGGATTTTAACGAGGGCCGGCAACAGCGAAATCGGTCTATGATTGGCTGGGACCTTCGGGTCAAGCCCCGGTTTTTTAAGCAGCGGGATAACCATTGCCTGCTTCCACACTGGCGGAACCACTCCCTGACTCAACGAAAGATTGAGAAGAGGGTTCGCCAGTGGGTTGACCACCTCCGCCAACATGGCTTGGCAGTTCCGGCTGTACTGTTCCCATGAGGCACAGGTTCAGACTGATTTGCATATAGCCATGTCTGAAATGGGGTGGCTGAGTGGGCTAAAGAATGGAGATGGATTAAACCCAGATCGGCTGACTGGGGGTGAGTGTTTGATTTGCTCAAACGCTCCGTCCATCATCCCCTTTTGTATCGCTTTGTTCGCCCTAAGTGTGGCAGGGTATGCTCAGACGTGAGTCCCTTGCTCACTTGGCCACTGGATTCAAGATAGCCTGGCTGATGAGGATTATGAATCCGAAACCGGTCCCAGGATGCTTGTTTCCGGTCCATGGAAGACATGGCTTGGTAGTTCGGGCTGTACTGTTCCCATGAGGCACATGGTCAGACTGATTTGCATATAGCCATGTCTGAAATGGGGTGGCTGAGTGGGCTAAAGAATGGTGATGAATTAAACCCAGATCGGCTGACTGGGGGTGAGTGTTTGATTTGCTCAAACGCTCCGTCCATCATCCCCTTTTGTATCGCTTTGTTCGCCCTAAGTGTGGCAAGGTATGCTCAGACGTGAGTCCCTTGCTCACTTGGCCACTGGATTCAAGATAGCCTGGCTGATGAGGATTATGAATCCGAAACCGGTCCCAGGATGCTTGTTTCCGGTCCATGGAAGACATGGCTTGGCAGTTCGGGCTGTACTGTTCCCATGAGGCACAGGGTCAGACTGATTTGCATATAGCCATGTCTGAAATGGGGTGGCTGAGTGGGCTAAAGAATGGTGATGGATTAAACCCAGATCAGCTGACTGGGGGTGAGTGTTTGATTTGCTCAAACGCTCCGTCCATCATCCCCTTTTGTATCGCTTTGTTCGCCCTAAGTGTGGCAGGGTATGCTCAGACGTGAGTCCCTTGCTCACTTGGCCACTGGATTCAAGATAGCCTGGCTGATGAGGATTATGAATCCGAAACCGGTCCCAGGATGCTTGTTTCCGGTCCTTGGAAGACATGGCTTGGCAGTTCGGGCTGTACTGTTCCCATGAGGCACAGGGTCAGACTGATTTGCATATAGCCATGTCTGAAATGGGGTGGCTGAGTGGGCTAAAGAATGGTGATGGATTAAACCCAGATCGGCTGACTGGGGGTGAGTGTTTGATTTGCTAAAACGCTCCGTCCATCATCCCCTTTTGTATCGCTTTGTTCGCCCTAAGTGTGGCAGGGTATGCTCAGACGTGAGTCCCTTGCTCACTTGGCCACTGGATTCAAGATAGCCTGGCTGATGAGGATTATGAATCCGAAACCGGTCCCAGGATGCTTGTTTCCGGTCCATGGAAGACATGGCTTGGCAGTTCGGGCTGTACTGTTCCCATGAGGCACAGGGTCAGACTGATTTGCATATAGCCATGTCTGAAATGGGGTGGCTGAGTGGGCTAAAAAATGGTGATGGATTAAATCCAGATCGGCTGACTGGGGGTGAGTGTTTGATTTGCTCAAACGCTCCGTCCATCATCCCCTTTTGTATCGCTTTGTTCGCCCTAAGTGTGGCAGGGTATGCTCAGACGTGAGTCCCTTGCTCACTTGGCCACTGGATTCAAGATAGCCTGGCTGATGAGGATTATGAATCCAAAACCGGTCCCAGGATGCTTGTTTCCGGTCCATGGAAGACATGGCTTGGCAGTTCGGGCTGTACTGTTCCCATGAGGCACAGGGTCAGACTGATTTGCATATAGCCATGTCTGAAATGGGGTGGCTGAGTGGGATAAAGAATGGTGATGGATTAAACCCAGATCGGCTGACTGGGGGTGATTGTTTAATTTGCTCAAACGCTCCGTCCATCATCCCCTTTTGTATCGCTTTGTTCGCCCTAAGTGTGGCAGGGTATGCTCAGACGTGAGTCCCTTGCTCACTTGGCCACTGGATTCAAGATAGCCTGGCTGATGAGGATTATGAATCCGAAACCGGTCCCAGGATGCTTGTTTCCGGTCCATGGAAGACATGGCTTGGCAGTTCGGGCTGTACTGTTCCCATGAGGCACAGGGTCAGACTGATTTGCATATAGCCATGTCTGAAATGGGGTGGCTGAGTGGGCTAAAGAATGGTGATGGATTAAACCCAGATCGGTTGACTGGGGGTGAGTGTTTGATTTGCTCAAACGCTCCGTCCATCATCCCCTTTTGTATCGCTTTGTTCGCTCTAAGTGTGGCAGGGTATGCTCAGACGTGAGTCCCTTGCTCACTTGGCCACTGGATTCAAGATAGCCTGGCTGATGAGGATTATGAATCCGAAACCGGTCCCAGGATGCTTGTTTCCTGTCCATGGAAGACATGGCTTGGCAGTTCGGGCTGTACTGTTCCCATGAGGCACAGGGTCAGACTGATTTGCATATAGCCATGTCTGAAATGGGGTGGCTGAGTGGGCTAAAGAATGGTGATGGATTAAACCCAGATCGGCTGACTGGGGGTGAGTGTTTGATTTGCTCAAACGCTCCGTCCATCATCCCCTTTTGTATCGCTTTGTTCGCCCTAAGTGTGGCAGGGTATGCTCAGACGTGAGTCCCTTGCTCACTTGGCCACTGGATTCAAGATAGCCTGGCTGATGAGGATTATGAATCCGAAACCGGTCCCAGGATGCTTGTTTCCGGTCCATGGAAGACATGGCTTGGCAGTTCGGGCTGTACTGTTCCCATGAGGCACAGGGTCAGACTGATTTGCATATAGCCATGTCTGAAATGGGGTGGCTGAGTGGGCTAAAGAATGGTGATGGATTAAACCCAGATCGGCTGACTGGGGGTGAGTGTTTGATTTGCTCAAACGCTCCGTCCATCATCCCCTTTTGTATCGCTTTGTTCGCCCTAAGTGTGGCAGGGTATGCTCAGACGTGAGTCCCTTGCTCACTTGGCCACTGGATTCAAGATAGCCTGGCTGATGAGGATTATGAATCCGAAACCGGTCCCAGGATGCTTGTTTCCGGTCCATGGAAGACATGGCTTGGCAGTTCGGGCTGTACTGTTACCCTGAGGCACAGGGTCAGACTGATTTGCACATAGCCATGTCTGAAATGGGGTGGCTGAGTGGGCTAAAGAATGGTGATGGATTAAACCCAGATCGGCTGACTGGGGGTGAGTGTTTGATTTGCTCAAACGCTCCGTCCATCATCCCCTTTTGTATCGCTTTGTTCGCCCTAAGTGTGGCAGGGTATGCTCAGACGTGAGTCCCTTGCTCACTTGGCCACTGGATTCAAGATAGCCTGGCTGATGAGGATTATGAATCCGAAACCGGTCCCAGGATGCTTGTTTCCGGTCCATGGAAGACATGGCTTGGCAGTTCGGGCTGTACTGTTCCCATGAGGCACATGGTCAGACTGATTTGCATATAGCCATGTCTGAAATGGGGTGGCTGAGTGGGCTAAAGAATGGTGATGAATTAAACCCAGATCGGCTGACTGGGGGTGAGTGTTTGATTTGCTCAAACGCTCCGTCCATCATCCCCTTTTGTATCGCTTTGTTCGCCCTAAGTGTGGCAAGGTATGCTCAGACGTGAGTCCCTTGCTCACTTGGCCACTGGATTCAAGATAGCCTGGCTGATGAGGATTATGAATCCGAAACCGGTCCCAGGATGCTTGTTTCCGGTCCATGGAAGACATGGCTTGGCAGTTCGGGCTGTACTGTTCCCATGAGGCACAGGGTCAGACTGATTTGCATATAGCCATGTCTGAAATGGGGTGGCTGAGTGGGCTAAAGAATGGTGATGGATTAAACCCAGATCGGCTGACTGGGGGTGAGTGTTTGATTTGCTCAAACGCTCCGTCCATCATCCCCTTTTGTATCGCTTTGTTCGCCCTAAGTGTGGCAGGGTATGCTCAGACGTGAGTCCCTTGCTCACTTGGCCACTGGATTCAAGATAGCCTGGCTGATGAGGATTATGAATCCGAAACCGGTCCCAGGATGCTTGTTTCCGGTCCTTGGAAGACATGGCTTGGCAGTTCGGGCTGTACTGTTCCCATGAGGCACAGGGTCAGACTGATTTGCATATAGCCATGTCTGAAATGGGGTGGCTGAGTGGGCTAAAGAATGGTGATGGATTAAACCCAGATCGGCTGACTGGGGGTGAGTGTTTGATTTGCTAAAACGCTCCGTCCATCATCCCCTTTTGTATCGCTTTGTTCGCCCTAAGTGTGGCAGGGTATGCTCAGACGTGAGTCCCTTGCTCACTTGGCCACTGGATTCAAGATAGCCTGGCTGATGAGGATTATGAATCCGAAACCGGTCCCAGGATGCTTGTTTCCGGTCCATGGAAGACATGGCTTGGCAGTTCGGGCTGTACTGTTCCCATGAGGCACAGGGTCAGACTGATTTGCATATAGCCATGTCTGAAATGGGGTGGCTGAGTGGGCTAAAAAATGGTGATGGATTAAATCCAGATCGGCTGACTGGGGGTGAGTGTTTGATTTGCTCAAACGCTCCGTCCATCATCCCCTTTTGTATCGCTTTGTTCGCCCTAAGTGTGGCAGGGTATGCTCAGACGTGAGTCCCTTGCTCACTTGGCCACTGGATTCAAGATAGCCTGGCTGATGAGGATTATGAATCCGAAACCGGTCCCAGGATGCTTGTTTCCGGTCCATGGAAGACATGGCTTGGCAGTTGGGGCTGTACTGTTCCCATGAGGCACAGGGTCAGACTGATTTGCATATAGCCATGTCTGAAATGGGGTGGCTGAGTGGGCTAAAGAATGGTGATGGATTAAACCCAGATCGGTTGACTGGGGGTGAGTGTTTGATTTGCTCAAACGCTCCGTCCATCATCCCCTTTTGTATCGCTTTGTTCGCTCTAAGTGTGGCAGGGTATGCTCAGACGTGAGTCCCTTGCTCACTTGGCCACTGGATTCAAGATAGCCTGGCTGATGAGGATTATGAATCCGAAACCGGTCCCAGGATGCTTGTTTCCGGTCCATGGAAGACATGGCTTGGCAGTTCGGGCTGTACTGTTCCCATGAGGCACAGGGTCAGACTGATTTGCATATAGCCATGTCTGAAATGGGGTGGCTGAGTGGGCTAAAGAATGGTGATGGATTAAACCCAGATCGGCTGACTGGGGGTGAGTGTTTGATTTGCTCAAACGCTCCGTCCATCATCCCCTTTTGTATCGCTTTGTTCGCCCTAAGTGTGGCAGGGTATGCTCAGACGTGAGTCCCTAGCTCACTTGGCAACTGGATTCAAGATAGCCTGGCTGATGAGGATTATGAATCCGAAACCGGTCCCAGGATGCTTGTTTCCGGTCCATGGAAGACATGGCTTGGCAGTTCGGGCTGTACTGTTACCCTGAGGCACAGGGTCAGACTGATTTGCACATAGCCATGTCTGAAATGGGGTGGCTGAGTGGGCTAAAGAATGGTGATGAATTAAACCCAGATCGGCTGACTGGGGGTGAGTGTTTGATTTGCTCAAACGCTCCGTCCATCATCCCCTTTTGTATCGCTTTGTTCGCCCTAAGTGTGGCAAGGTATGCTCAGACGTGAGTCCCTTGCTCACTTGGCCACTGGATTCAAGATAGCCTGGCTGATGAGGATTATGAATCCGAAACCGGTCCCAGGATGCTTGTTTCCGGTCCATGGAAGACATGGCTTGGCAGTTCGGGCTGTACTGTTCCCATGAGGCACAGGGTCAGACTGATTTGCATATAGCCATGTCTGAAATGGGGTGGCTGAGTGGGCTAAAGAATGGTGATGGATTAAACCCAGATCGGCTGACTGGGGGTGAGTGTTTGATTTGCTCAAACGCTCCGTCCATCATCCCCTTTTGTATCGCTTTGTTCGCCCTAAGTGTGGCAGGGTATGCTCAGACGTGAGTCCCTTGCTCACTTGGCCACTGGATTCAAGATAGCCTGGCTGATGAGGATTATGAATCCGAAACCGGTCCCAGGATGCTTGTTTCCGGTCCTTGGAAGACATGGCTTGGCAGTTCGGGCTGTACTGTTCCCATGAGGCACAGGGTCAGACTGATTTGCATATAGCCATGTCTGAAATGGGGTGGCTGAGTGGGCTAAAGAATGGTGATGGATTAAACCCAGATCGGCTGACTGGGGGTGAGTGTTTGATTTGCTAAAACGCTCCGTCCATCATCCCCTTTTGTATCGCTTTGTTCGCCCTAAGTGTGGCAGGGTATGCTCAGACGTGAGTCCCTTGCTCACTTGGCCACTGGATTCAAGATAGCCTGGCTGATGAGGATTATGAATCCGAAACCGGTCCCAGGATGCTTGTTTCCGGTCCATGGAAGACATGGCTTGGCAGTTCGGGCTGTACTGTTCCCATGAGGCACAGGGTCAGACTGATTTGCATATAGCCATGTCTGAAATGGGGTGGCTGAGTGGGCTAAAAAATGGTGATGGATTAAATCCAGATCGGCTGACTGGGGGTGAGTGTTTGATTTGCTCAAACGCTCCGTCCATCATCCCCTTTTGTATCGCTTTGTTCGCCCTAAGTGTGGCAGGGTATGCTCAGACGTGAGTCCCTTGCTCACTTGGCCACTGGATTCAAGATAGCCTGGCTGATGAGGATTATGAATCCGAAACCGGTCCCAGGATGCTTGTTTCCGGTCCATGGAAGACATGGCTTGGCAGTTCGGGCTGTACTGTTCCCATGAGGCACAGGGTCAGACTGATTTGCATATAGCCATGTCTGAAATGGGGTGGCTGAGTGGGATAAAGAATGGTGATGGATTAAACCCAGATCGGCTGACTGGGGGTGATTGTTTAATTTGCTCAAACGCTCCGTCCATCATCCCCTTTTGTATCGCTTTGTTCGCCCTAAGTGTGGCAGGGTATGCTCAGACGTGAGTCCCTTGCTCACTTGGCCACTGGATTCAAGATAGCCTGGCTGATGAGGATTATGAATCCGAAACCGGTCCCAGGATGCTTGTTTCCGGTCCATGGAAGACATGGCTTGGCAGTTGGGGCTGTACTGTTCCCATGAGGCACAGGGTCAGACTGATTTGCATATAGCCATGTCTGAAATGGGGTGGCTGAGTGGGCTAAAGAATGGTGATGGATTAAACCCAGATCGGTTGACTGGGGGTGAGTGTTTGATTTGCTCAAACGCTCCGTCCATCATCCCCTTTTGTATCGCTTTGTTCGCTCTAAGTGTGGCAGGGTATGCTCAGACGTGAGTCCCTTGCTCACTTGGCCACTGGATTCAAGATAGCCTGGCTGATGAGGATTATGAATCCGAAACCGGTCCCAGGATGCTTGTTTCCGGTCCATGGAAGACATGGCTTGGCAGTTCGGGCTGTACTGTTCCCATGAGGCACAGGGTCAGACTGATTTGCATATAGCCATGTCTGAAATGGGGTGGCTGAGTGGGCTAAAGAATGGTGATGGATTAAACCCAGATCGGCTGACTGGGGGTGAGTGTTTGATTTGCTCAAACGCTCCGTCCATCATCCCCTTTTGTATCGCTTTGTTCGCCCTAAGTGTGGCAGGGTATGCTCAGACGTGAGTCCCTTGCTCACTTGGCCACTGGATTCAAGATAGCCTGGCTGATGAGGATTATGAATCCGAAACCGGTCCCAGGATGCTTGTTTCCGGTCCATGGAAGACATGGCTTGGCAGTTCGGGCTGTACTGTTCCCATGAGGCACAGGGTCAGACTGATTTGCATATAGCCATGTCTGAAATGGGGTGGCTGAGTGGGCTAAAGAATGGTGATGGATTAAACCCAGATCGGCTGACTGGGGGTGAGTGTTTGATTTGCTCAAACGCTCCGTCCATCATCCCCTTTTGTATCGCTTTGTTCGCCCTAAGTGTGGCAGGGTATGCTCAGACGTGAGTCCCTTGCTCACTTGGCAACTGGATTCAAGATAGCCTGGCTGATGAGGATTATGAATCCGAAACCGGTCCCAGGATGCTTGTTTCCGGTCCATGGAAGACATGGCTTGGCAGTTCGGGCTGTACTGTTACCCTGAGGCACAGGGTCAGACTGATTTGCACATAGCCATGTCTGAAATGGGGTGGCTGAGTGGGCTAAAGAATGGTGATGGATTAAACCCAGATCGGCTGACTGGGGGTGAGTGTTTGATTTGCTCAAACGCTCCGTCCATCATCCCCTTTTGTATCGCTTTGTTCGCCCTAAGTGTGGCAGGGTATGCTCAGATGTGAGTCCCTTGCTCACTTGGCCACTGGATTCAAGATAGCCTGGCTGATGAGGATTATGAATCCGAAACCGGTCCCAGGATGCTTGTTTCTGGTCCATGGAAGACATGGCTTGGCAGTTCGGGCTGTACTGTTCCCATGAGGCACAGGGTCAGACTGATTTGCATATAGCCATGTCTGAAATGGGGTGGCTGAGTGGGCTAAAGAATGGTGATGGATTAAACCCAGATCGGCTGACTGGGGGTGAGTGTTTGATTTGCTCAAACGCTCCGTCCATCATCCCCTTTGTATCGCTTTGTTCGCCCTAAGTGTGGCAGGGTATGCTCAGACGTGAGTCCCTTGCTCACTTGGCTACTGGATTCAAAATAGCCAGGCTGATGAGGATTATGAATCCGAAACCGGTCCCAGGATGCTTGTTTCCGGTCCATGGAAGACATGGCTTGGCAGTTCGGGCTGTACTGTTCCCATGAGGCACAGGGTCAGACTGATTTGCATATAGCCATGTCTGAAATGGGGTGGCTGAGTGGGCTAAAGAATGGTGATGGATTAAACCCAGATCGGCTGACTGGGGGTGAGTGTTTGATTTGCTCAAACGCTCCGTCCATCATCCCCTTTTGTATTGCTTTGTTCGCTCTAAGTGTGGCAGGGTATGCTCAGACGTGAGTCCCTTGCTCACTTGGCCACTGGATTCAAGATAGCCTGGCTAATGAGGATTATGAATCCGAAACCGGTCCCAGGATGCTTGTTTCCGGTCCATGGAAGACATGGCTTGGTAGTCCGGGCTGTACTGTTCCCATGAGGCACAGGGTCAGACTGATTTGCATATAGCCATGTCTGAAATGGGGTGGCTGAGTGGGCTAAAGAATGGTGATGGATTAAACCCAGATCGGCTGACTGGGGGTGAGTGTTTGATTTGCTCAAACGCTCCGTCCATCATCCCCTTTTGTATCGCTTTGTTCGCCCTAAGTGTGGCAGGGTATGCTCAGACGTGAGTCCCTTGCTCACTTGGCCACTGGATTCAAGATAGCCTGGCTGATGAGGATTATGAATCCGAAACCGGTCCCAGGATGCTTGTTTCCGGTCCATGGAAGACATGGCTTGGCAGTTCGGGCTGTACTGTTCCCATGAGGCACAGGGTCAGACTGATTTGCATATAGCCATGTCTGAAATGGGGTGGCTGAGTGGGCTAAAGAATGGTGATGGATTAAACCCAGATCGGCTGACTGGGGGTGAGTGTTTGATTTGCTCAAACGCTCCGTCCATCATCCCCTTTTGTATCGCTTTGTTCGCCCTAAGTGTGGCAGGGTATGCTCAGACGTGAGTCCCTTGCTCACTTGGCCACTGGATTCAAGATAGCCTGGCTGATGAGGATTATGAATCCAAAACCGGTCCCAGGATGCTTGTTTCCGGTCCATGGAAGACATGGCTTGGCAGTTCGGGCTGTACTGTTCCCATGAGGCACAGGGTCAGACTGATTTGCATATAGTTATGTCTGAAATGGGGTGGCTGAGTGGTCTAAAGAATGGTGATGGATTAAACCCAGATCGGCTGACTGGGGGTGAGTGTTTGATTTGCTCAAACGCTCCGTCCATCATCCCCTTTTGTATCGCTTTGTTCGCCCTAAGTGTGGCAGGGTATGCTCAGACGTGAGTCCCTTGCTCACTTGGCCACTGGATTCAAGATAGCCTGGCTGATGAGGAATATGAATCCGAAACCGGTCCCAGGATGCTTGTTTCCGGTCCATGGAAGACATGGCTTGGCAGTTCGGGCTGTACTGTTCCCATGAGGCACAGGGTCAGACTGATTTGCATATAGCCATGTCTGAAATGGGGTGGCTGAGTGGGCTAAAGAATGGTGATGGATTAAACCCAGATCGGCTGACTGGGGGTGAGTGTTTGATTTGCTAAAACGCTCCGTCCATCATCCCCTTTGTATCGCTTTGTTCGCCCTAAGTGTGGCAGGGTATGCTCAGATGTAAGTCCCTTGCTCACTTGGCCACTGGATTCAAGATAGCCTGGCTGATGAGGATTATGAATCCGAAACCGGTCCCAGGATGCTTGTTTCCGGTCCATGGAAGACATGGCTTGGCAGTTCGGGCTGTACTGTTCCCATGAGGCACAGGGTCAGACTGATTTGCATATAGCCATGTCTGAAATGGGGTGGCTGAGTGGGCTAAAGAATGGTGATGGATTAAACCCAGATCGGCTGACTGGGGGTGAGTGTTTGATTTGCTCAAACGCTTCGTCCATCATCCCCTTTGTATCGCTTTGTTCGCCCTAAGTGTGGCAGGGTATGCTCAGACGTGAGTCCCTTGCTCACTTGGCCACTGGATTCAAAATAGGCAGGCTGATGAGGATTATGAATCCGAAACCGGTCCCAGGATGCTTGTTTCCGGTCCATGGAAGACATGGCTTGGCAGTTCGGGCTGTACTGTTCCCATGAGGCACAGGGTCAGACTGATTTGCATATAGCCATGTCTGAAATGGGGTGGCTGAGTGGGCTAAAGAATGGTGATGGATTAAACCCAGATCGGCTGACTGGGGGTGAGTGTTTGATTTGCTCAAACGCTCCGTCCATCATCCCCTTTTGTATCGCTTTGTTCGCCCTAAGTGTGGCAGGGTATGCTCAGACGTGAGTCCCTTGCTCACTTGGCCACTGGATTCAAGATAGCCTGGCTGATGAGGATTATGAATCCGAAACCGGTCCCAGGATGCTTGTTTCCGGTCCATGGAAGACATGGCTTGGCAGTTCGGGCTGTACTGTTCCCATGAGGCACAGGGTCAGACTGATTTGCATATAGCCATGTCTGAAATGGGGTGGCTGAGTGGGCTAAAGAATGGTGATGGATTAAACCCAGATCGGCTGACTGGGGGTGTGTGTTTGATTTGCTCAAACGCTCCGTCCATCGTCCCCTTTTGTATCGCTTTGTTCGCCCTAAGTGTGGCAGGGTATGCTCAGACGTGAGTCCCTTGCTCACTTGGCCACTGGATTCAAGATAGCCTGGCTGATGAGGATTATGAATCCAAAACCGGTCCCAGGATGCTTGTTTCCGGTCCATGGAAGACATGGCTTGGCAGTTCGGGCTGTACTGTTCCCATGAGGCACAGGGTCAGACTGATTTGCATATAGTCATGTCTGAAATGGGGTGGCTGAGTGGTCTAAAGAATGGTGATGGATTAAACCCAGATCGGCTGACTGGGGGTGAGTGTTTGATTTGCTCAAACGCTCCGTCCATCATCCCCTTTTGTATCGCTTTGTTCGCCCTAATTGTGGCAGGGTATGCTCAGACGTGAGTCCCTTGCTCACTTGGCCACTGGATTCAAGATAGCCTGGCTGATGAGGATTATGAATCCGAAACCGGTCCCAGGATGCTTGTTTCCGGTCCATGGAAGACATGGCTTGGCAGTTCGGGCTGTACTGTTCCCATGAGGCACAGGGTCAGACTGATTTGCATATAGCCATGTCTGAAATGGGGTGGCTGAGTGGGCTAAAGAATGGTGATGGATTAAACCCAGATCGGCTGACTGGGGGTGAGTGTTTGATTTGCTAAAACGCTCCGTCCATCATCCCCTTTGTATCGCTTTGTTCGCCCTAAGTGTGGCAGGGTATGCTCAGACGTGAGTCCCTTGCTCACTTGGCCACTGGATTTAAAATAGCCTGGCTGATGAGGATTATGAATCTGAAACCGGTCCCTGGATGCTTGTTTCCGGTCCATGGAAGACAAGGCTTGGCAGTTCGGGCTGTACTGTTCCCATGAGGCACAGGGTCAGACTAATTTGCATATAGCCATGTCTGAAATGGGGTGGCTGAGTGGGCTAAAGAATGGTGATGGATTAAACCCAGATCGGCTGACTGGGGGTGAGTGTTTGATTTGCTCAAACGCTCCGTCCATCATCCCCTTTTGTATCGCTTTGTTCGCCCTAAGTGTGGCAGGGTATGCTCAGACGTGAGTCCCTTGCTCACTTGGCCACTGGATTCAAGATAGCCTGGCTGATGAGGATTATGAATACGAAACCGGTCCCAGGATGCTTGTTTCCGGTCCATGGAAGACATGGCTTGGCAGTTCGGGCTGTACTGTTCCCATGAGGCACAGGGTCAGACTGATTTGCATATAGCCATGTCTGAAATGGGGTGGCTGAGTGGGCTAAAGAATGGTGATGGATTAAACCCAGATCGGCTGACTGGGGGTGAGTGTTTGATTTGCTAAAACGCTCCGTCCATCATCCCCTTTTGTATCGCTTTGTTCGCCCTAAGTGTGGCAGGGTATGCTCAGACGTGAGTCCCTTGCTCACTTGGCCACTGGATTCAAGATAGCCTGGCTGATGAGGATTATGAATCTGAAACCGGTCCCAGGATGCTTGTTTCCGGTCCATGGAAGACATGGCTTGGCAGTTCGGGCTGTACTGTTCCCATGAGGCACAGGGTCAGACTGATTTGCATATAGCCATGTCTGAAATGGGGTGGCTGAGTGGGCTAAAGAATGGTGATGGATTAAACCCAGATCGGCTGACTGGGGGTGAGTGTTTGATTTGCTCAAACGCTCCGTCCATCATCCCCTTTTGTATCGCTTTGTTCGCCCTAAGTGTGGCAGGGTATGCTCAGACGTGAGTCCCTTGCTCACTTAGCCACTGGATTCAAGATAGCCTGGCTGATGAGGATTATGAATCCGAAACAGGTCCCAGGATGCTTGTTTCCGGTCCATGGAAGACATGGCTTGGCAGTTCGGGCTGTACTGTTCCCATGAGGCACAGGGTCAGACTGATTTGCATATAGCCATGTCTGAAATGGGGTGGCTGAGTGGGCTAAAGAATGGTGATGGATTAAACCCAGATCGGCTGACTGGGGGTGAGTGTTTGATTTGCTCAAACGCTCCGTCCATCATCCCCTTTTGTATCGCATGAATCTTATCCCCCAAACGTGTGTGAAGCTAGTCTACTGTATTCATTTTACAGTGAAAAACAAAACCCGCTTCTTTTGCAAGTGTCAACACTTTGAGCAGCGTTAGTAGCCTAGCAGAGTGCAATGTAAACAAGCATTTGCAATGCAATCGGTCTTGCATTTTTGAAAGTTAGAGCTATTGGTTTTGTAAATGGCAATGTTTTTTACTTATTATGTTTTTTTGCAGTGGAGTATTTATTTAGAAAATAAGTGCACACTATACCAAACAAGCATTTGCAATGCAATACTTCTCTGACTGGGAACTGGGGTTTCAGGAAGGGAAGCCCTGACTAGAACATTCCTCAAGTTTTTATTACGCCTGAAGGCGAAAATAGGTTTGTTTAATTTTTCAACTGTCTCATCCATATTGAGGATATGCCAATGGGAATTAATGATGAATCTTAATTTATCATTAAAATTGGAATGTGTGGTAACAACAACAAGTTTGTGGTCATCATTCTTTTCTTTAGGGCTCAAAAGGGCCTCACGATTAAAATATTTGGCCCTTTTAAAGGAGTCCCTGATCAGTCTATGTGGATAACCCCTCTCGAGGAACTTGGTTTTCAATTGTGAGGCATGAAATTCAAAATTGCCCTTATCCGTACAGTTTCGGCGGAGCCTCAGAAACTGGCTGAATGGTAACCTGTTCCTCTGACTACGAGGATGGAAACTGTCATAGAGAAGCAAAGTATTGCGAGCAGGGGGTTTCGTATAAAGCGAAACCTCAATAGACTGATTATTGACTTGAATCCACACATCCAGAAATTCGAATCTGGAAGAGCTGGTGTTCACACTGAATTTCAAGTGTGGGTCACATAAATTGATCCACATAATGAATTTGTTAAGTTGTTCCTGGGAGCCCCTCCAGATAAAAAAGATATCATCAATAAAGCGGTTGTAATTCGTCATGTTTTCGAAGAAAGGAGCAATTTCGTTATAAATAAACCTCTCTTCAAAGACGCCCATGTATGCATTTGCCACATTCGGGGCACAGGCCGCACCCATGCTAATGCCTAGCACTTTCTGATAAATCACCTTGTCAAACTCAAAGTAATTTTCTTTGAGTACAATAGCAAGGCATTCGAAGATAAATAACTTCTCTGACGGACAGTCAGAACCATCAAGCATCTTTTTAACTGCCTCAAGTGCACCTTCCTGGGGAATGTTCATATACAATGCCTCAATATCCATTGAGACAAGGATATCAGTATCGATGTTAAAATTAAGACCCTTGATTTTGGTAATGAGGTGACCGGTGTCACGAACATAAGCAGGGAGGCGACAGATGATGGGCAGGAGACATACGTCCACAAACTTGGACAGAGGTTCCGTAAGTGACCCAATAGTTGAAACAATGGGTCTATATGGGGGAGTTAGAAGACTCTTATGCATTTTAGGTAACCCATATAAAACCGGAATTTTGAAAAAAGGTTTGTTAAAAAAATTCAAATTCTTGGTCACAAATGGATCCTCGTTGTAGAGCGGCATGTGTAACATCGAGGATCTCGGTCTTAATTCTTCTCGAGGGGTAAGACATCACCCTTCGATAGTGTTCAGGGCAATTAAGCATAGAGCAAATTTGTTCCTTAAAGTCCGAACTGTCGAGAACCACAATACCACCCCCCTTGTCACATGGTTTAACAGTGAGCGTGTGGTCAGAGGACAGCTTTTTCAGTGCTTGGTATTCATCATAGTTCAAATTGTAAGCTGGTTTCGGAACAAATGTAATCATATTTTGAATCTTAGCATAGACACTCTTTTCGAAAATCCCTACTTCGGGACCAACATGATCCAATGTGGGTGTAAAGACCGAAGTGGGTCGAAAACCAGATATATTGTTATTCGGTGCCATTTCTTGGCCGGAGAAAAATTTCCTCAACCTAATTTTCCGAAAGAAGGCTTGAACATCTTTGTTCAATTCAAAGGCATTAAAAGAAGTACTAGGGACAAATGAAAGTCCGCGAGATAATAGGTCAATGGTGATGTTATCTAGAGGTTTTTTAGACAAGTTGAAAATGGGAATAAGGGTGGAGTCATTAGATGCTCTTACTCCCTCCAATATTGGTTCTTCCTTGTTTCCAGAAAACGAGGCTGATTCTCTGTATGTTGATATCGAGGCTGGTTCTCTGTATGTTGATATCGCCCCCTTTCCAGGGGTCTGAATCTGACATGAGTCGTGCCCCGACGATTCCCTAAAAACCGATTCGATCGTTGAGGACCGTCATATTGACACATAACTTCCAGAGGCACCACCACTGGCCCAAGCACTCTATGAAGGACAGAACTCTCTCAGCAGAGTTCAGGGAAGCTGGGGGTGAAGTCCTTTTGTTCCTGGGACTTCAAAAACAGGGAGCCAGTTCTTCTCAGGCCCTTTGAGATTCCTTCAAGACAGGGGACACAGCACAACAGCAAAGTCCTTCCCCTCTCCTTGGCAGCAAAGCAACAGCAGGTCAGTCCAGCAGAGCAACAGCAGGACAGTCTTCCTTCTTCAGATTCAGCTTTCTCCTTGGCAGAGGTTCCTACTTGATTCCAGGATGATCTAATTTTCTGTTGTCAGGGGTCCTGTACTTATACCCCTAAAAGTCTTTGTTCCCTTTGTGCAGGAGGGCTTTGAGCCCGATCTGAACCAGTTCTGGGTGTTCCTTGAGCACTTTATTTTCCTGGCTTCTCCTTTCCTTTCAGAGTGAGGGGCAGGGTCGTCAGTCGCCCAGCAGGAAGTGGAGCCAGCATTGTGGAAGGCAGGCACAGCCCTATTCAGGCCCGGGTGCTATCTCCTCCCACCACTCAAGTTGCAAATGTAGTCATTCAGTCTAGGACTGACTCAACCAGCCTCCTGGGGAATCCCCAAACTGGCCAAGGCACACAGAAAGGTCAGACAAGAGAACAGCAACTTTCTAAAAGTGCTACTCTCAAACACAGGAGTTAAAAACCACATTTCCTAAAAGATGTGTTATTAAATTCTGAGTTCAGGGATACCAGACATTTTCATGTCCTATCTTGCTCCTATGTGAAGATATGCTGGTAGCCACTGTAGCCAGCATCCCCTATGATAGCCTATGGAGCAAGATAGCCTTACAGCAGTGAAAAACGAAAATGGCTGTAATTCACTACCAGAGCATGTCACCTGCACAAGTACATGCCCTACCTTTCACATACACTGCACCCTGCCCAAGGGGGTACCTTGGGCCTTCCATAGGGGTGACCAATGTGCACAGAAAGGGAAGGGTTAGGCCTGGTCAGTGGGGACACTGACCAGGAGGACATGGCAGTTCACAGACTGCACGCAGGCACTGCGGTGGCAGGCCTGAGACACCATTTTAGGGCTACTCATGTGGGCGGCACAATCAGTGCTGCAGGCCCACTAGTAGCACTTGTTATCACCAGCCCTGGCACACTCAGTTCACTTTACTAGGGACTTATTGGTAATACAAATATGCCAATCATGGATAACCAATTACAATAAAAATTTACACAGGGAGCACTTACACTCTGACACTGATCAACAGTGGCAGACTGTCCAAAGCATCTAAACCAGCAAAAACAAAATCCAGCACAGCATCAAAAATACAGGAGGTAGAGGCAAAAAGATAGGGGGAAACCACGCCAAGGATGCCAGGTCTAACAATACTAAACTCTATACAAGAGGTCTTAAATGATCGCCCTCCAAAGTCCTCTCGCAACAGGTCTATCACAACAACACCAAACCCCACATCCAGAATATCTGCCAGTAAGAAGACCTCCCTCCCCCTTATGGCTTCCTTGCAGCCAATACTCACCACTGGCGGCACAGGGAATCAGATCACGATCACAAAAGTGTGCATGACCCGCGATATCCAGAGTTAAGGTTTAAGCATAGAGACTACTTAGACTGTCTCTTGGGCTGCTTCTGGCCTGCGTTACCCTTGCATTGCCCGCTGGGTGACCCCTTACCTCAGGTGATATCTTGTGGCACGTTCTCCTCGCCGCTGTCATTTCGCCCTGGCATCCCAATGTATAAGATGTCATAAAGTCTATGTATCATTTATTAACACATAACCTATACTGTTAGGGCTAGTGTAGAACTCTTAGTAAATACTGTGAGCTGTACGCCCAGCTTGCTTTACAGACAGTAGTTCCAATATAAAAGCAGTTACACAGGTTTCCAAATATCGAACTATTTCTGGTATATTCCACTGAAAAAATATAAAGTGGGCTCCCAGAATCTATTTATTCGTGCAATCACTTTTCACCTTCAGCGCTTTGTTTTTTTTCAACCAGGTGGGCCTATAAACATAGCAATTCCTTCAACAGCATCATTGGAAAATTTCTCATACAAAAATCAGTCAAATAAAAAAAACTCTAGCGTGGACAATGGAGGCAGACAGAGTTAGTTTAATTGAACCTGGAAAAGAAACAGGTAAAATAAGTTTAGCTGGTGGATAAAGCTAAAGACCATGAACTAGTTGTGTGCACGGAACAGTTCCACGATGAGACGTACCCATCTTTCGTCACTTCGATGCAGGCCCTGAGTGAGCTAATACAGTAGCACAAGCCTCGGAGACAGTCCTGGTGTCACCTTTCTTTTACTCATAGTAGAGCAGTAGCTGCAATGCGGGAGGCCCTGCGTGCCATCAACAACAGCCTGCCCTGCTCCTGCCCCGTTATTCAACTTTCGGAGTATTTGAGCCTGGGTGGGTCACATATCTGTGGTCAGTCTGTGGAGATGAGCAACGGTCTATGGGACCCTCTCTGGGCACTAATTCAGAGAAAGTGCTACCATTGCCGGCTCCTGGGGACCTGCCCCCATGTGCTAGGATAGGAAGAGCGTTTTGAAAAAATTTGAGCTTTTGGCGTTCTAAATGGCACTACATATTTGTTAAAGGCAAATGGATTAGCCTGTCTAAATGAGAACCAAAGTCCTTGGAATCGTTTAAGCTCTACTAATTACAGCAATGGTGAAAGACAGCACGTGCAGTGAGGAGAGAGGAGGGGACATCACACTCTCTAACAGAAAGATGCCTTTGAATCGGTGGATGGGCAACAAAATCTTTGGCGTAGTGAAATAACCTGGGGATCAACCAAGCACCAAAGGGTTGGACTTTGGAAAGCAGTCCACCAATAGGGGGTCTGCAATTCACAAAGGCACAGCAGAGAGCAAATGGCGGTGGATACATAAAGTCTCTCAGAGCAGCGCAGGCGCGCTGACTCTAGGCTCGACCTAATAAGAAACTATCTGCAAAAAGCGGTTGCCTAGGTTTCTAACTTATGGTAGTATTGGGTTGGGAGAGGCAATTAAAAGCTGCAATTTGTAACTGGTTTAAATCTGCTTCACAGAAAGGATACAATATTCCTGGAATGAAAGGCGGTAAGCACGGGGATTGGGGCAGGTTACCTACGCTAGATGGGTTTCCCAAATTTTGAACGGGTGGCGCGCTTATGTGCAGCACCCTAGAGAGGAGCACATGCATATACAAAAATAATTGAACATGTGTAATTAACAAGCAACGTCCTTCCCTATAAGAATGCCAGCATGGCTGACACCAACGTCGCTGATACTGTCAGCTGGACTAATGCAATTTTTTTTGAATATGCGAGTGCAGAGTATGAAATTACACCGAAGTGGGCCACCTCACCCAACAAAAAAAACACTTTATCTCCCTGTGCGTTCAAAATAAATGGATGGATGGATGGATGGATGGGTTTTTATATAGCGCAATATCACCGCCAGGTCTCAAAGCGCTTTGCATTGGGAACCCATCCTGGTTTTTCCCTGTGAGATAGCCCCTACTGGGTATCCCCAAGGTGAAAGCCAGGCATCCCGCCGCAGGGGGCCGTTGTGGAGATTAAGCAAGCTATTGCCCAGAGTTGCAGAGTGTGAACCTGTGATTCGAGTAGGCACCGACGCGAGAATTACCGAGTCCGTGGACATTTTGGGCTCAAGACCCTGCCGCGTCGGGAATTGAACCCTGGTCCTGGGCCTGATTTCAGCGTCCGGGTCTGCCTCCTCTAACCAGTGAGCCACACTTCTCCTGACCTTGTGTAATGCAACTGATGTTCATGCAAAGCGCTACGATAACTACTTCGCGCTTTACACATGTACTTTAAAACAAGTAGTGACCTCAGAGAGATAGAGGCGAGCAAGCAGTGTTGTTGGAGAGAATGGGGGATGGTCGGCAAGACGGTTGACGTTGAAGTCGATCGGAAACATGTCAACAGCACTATACCATTCTGCTTGTGGCCATCTTGAAGCTATTGTAAGCACCTTGTCTGCTTTTGTTTTTTGAACAACAACATAGAGGCAGCGAGGGGGCTTTGTTATTTGAAATTCCAGATAGGCCCATAACAAAGGGCGAAGTTAAGGTGCCATCAGGCCTCCTTTTGTTTGAGTATCCTGGCTGGGAGCTGCCTGGAGACTCACACTTACATGCAAATGCAAGGCACACAGCATGTTTTCACTTCACACGTACAAGACATGGTTTAGACTTTGATCAGTCCCTCTATGTAAGAGATATATGTGCACTGTAAGAATGTCAGATGTGTTGGCCTGTCCCAGTATTTACACAAATAATTAAAATTGTATTTTGTTTTATTTCTTCTATACAACTACTAGTCCCACATTGTACATTGACAATAACTTATATGCGTGTGTAAATCAATGTTTAGAATGCGTTACATATGACAGTGAGTATTACAAAGTGTATGAGTCACATCTCCTCCACAGCTCACAGTGCTATATTAGAAGCATGACATTTTATGAACTGCATGTAACAAAAGGATTTCAGGGTCAAAACAGTAACCCACTTACCTTTGCAGGTGACAGGAGACACATTAACAATCTATACTACTTTGACTCAGAACAGGATCTAGACAAAATATATATCCAACTAGCACATGTTTTACCCTCCAGAGTTACCTTACCATTATTTTTCTTAACTGCAGTTTACTTGGCACAAAGATCTCTGCAGCAGATGTCTTAGTCCCAGAGATATTTTAAAATGCAGACTTTGTAACAAATGAAGCAGAACAGATTTCTGCCAGGCTTCTCCTTGTTGCCAATTTCTTTGTGGCAGAGGTTTTTTTTTTCTTTTTGAATAAATGTATAAGTTGAGGCCCAAATTTTGTGTCAGGTTGCATTGTTTGGCATAACCCTGATGCAAAATCGCATTTGTTAAATTTCTTAATGTGGTTAAATATACTAATGAGAGACCTGCTAAACATATGTCTGAGGTGTTGAGATCTGATGTCACTTTTGTGACGTCACTGTGTGTGAGGTCATGGGTTGTGATATCACTTCCTGTGCTGCCGAGTGCAATGTCACGTGGCATGATGTCACTTGCATACTGCGCAACTTAGTTAGTTCTCCCACTTCTTTTTTTTACAACTTGTTCACTGATCAGTATCAGTCCTTCTTTGCTTCCACTGTACCAATTAGACTAAAGGATCTGATAACAATAGCTTTAAGAGAACAGTACAGGACTGAAGACCTGGCAAAATAGGGCTAGAAATGAGCTCTAAATCTGGGCCAGACCATCCGTCCTGTGCTTTAAGCCTCACAAAAGTCAAATAGCACCTTCAATGATCTCTAAATTGCCACTTCCCCTGGGGTCAGGATAAGGAGTATTAATGAAATGGCCAAGCAGGAGCAACCACGGCGATGCAAGGGCTTTCGCCCATTTAAACATCCAAGAGCTGGTACTACCAAACATGCGCACAGGCTTCTAGCTCAAACACCCATACCTTTCCTTCAAGTTCGCTGCCCCCTTCTCCTTTTCCTAGCATCTCTGCATCAGAATCCCTCCTCCCACATACTCACAGGAAGAAGCACAGCACCAGAGGGCTGAGAGGATTCCAGTACTTGTTGTCTAGACTAGGCTCAGTGGTAGGGTGACCAACCGTCAGTACATTTCACGGACAGTCCGTCATTTCGGCTGTGCGCCCGTTGTCCGTGAAGGATTCTTTAACGGACGCCATTTGTCTGTAATTTTAACCGGGCACTGTCGCATTACCATAAAGCTAGCACAGCTTCCACCCACCTCCCTTCTTGACTCCGATGCTGAGGTCGTGTGTAACAGACTCTGATGCAGTTCCAAAGCTCACATACCCAGCAGCATTGGAGAGGCACAGCAGGAGGGCAACCCTCACACCTCCAGCCCTTGATGAGCTGTTAAGAGGTGCTTGAATGTGACTGAGAGGGGGAGCTGCAGCTTCAGGAGCATCTATTCAGATGCAATCAGCCCTGAATGCGCTATGTCTCCGCAATTTAGAGGGGCTTTACACATTCCCTTTTCCGCCCAGGGCCCCCAACATCCTAGCACCAACCCTGATTACACCGAGGCAGCACGTGGTTCTCTTCACAGAGCTAAATTGCGGTCACTAAATTATAAACAAACCTCGGTTCTTCAAATATGCAGTCTATTATGTAATAAAATAACGAAATGACACAATCGCACCCACACGGATTAACAAAGTATGGAGGACAATCAGTTCTCTTGGAGTATCTCCTTTAAGTACTGTACATCACAGTGGGAGATGGCAAAACTAACATTTTGGAAAGAGAGACTGTCTTCGTGTTGTCTTGTCCAGGAGGGGGCCTACCCCACCCTGGAAGAGACCAAGAGGATACTAGAATACTGCATGCCCACCCCTATGCCCACCCAGGTGGATCCTGTTCCCCCTCCTGTGATGGCTCCTGCCCCCCCCCACCCCCAGTGATGGCTCCTGTCCCCCCGCCTCCTGTGATGGTTCCTGTCCCCCCCTGTGGTGGATCCTGTCCCCCTGCCTGTGATGGCTCCTGTCCCCCCCTGTGGTGGATCCTGTCCCCCCGCCTGTGATGGCCCCTGTCCCCCTCCTGTGGTGGATCCTGATTGAGTAAGTGAAGGGATGAATGAAAGATTGAATAGATGGATAATGAGAGAGGATGGATGGATTGATGAGTGAGTGAGTGGAAGGATGGAAGATAGAAAAGTTAAATAGCTGGATGTATGGGTGGAAAGGTAGCTGGATGGGTAAAATGGTGGATGGATGAGTGAAAGGATGGATGAGTGAAAAGGTAGATGATGAGTGAGTGGGTGGATGGATGAGTGAAATGATGGATGGATTGATGAATTGATAAGTGCAAGGGTGAATGGATGGATGGATGAGTGAGTGAAAGGGAGGGTAGATGGACAAAGGGATGAATAGATGAGTGAAGGAGTGAAAGGATAAATGGATGAGAGAAAGGATGGATGAGTGATAGGGTCAATGGATGGATTCATGAGTGGATGAGTAGATGGAAGGGTGTGTGGATGGATGGAAAGAAGGATTGCTAAGGAAAGGGTCGATGGAGAGAGAAAGAGAGGATGATGGATGACTGAAAGGGTGGGTGGGTGGAAGGATGAGTGACTGGGTGGATGGATGAGTAAGGGAAAGGATGGCTGGATGGGCGAAAGGGTAAATGGCTGGATGGATGAGTGAATGGGTAGAAGAGTGGATGGATGAGTGTACAGATGGATAGGGTGAAAGGGTGGATAATGGATGGATGAGTGAAAGGATGGATAAAGGGAAGAATGAGTGAAATGATAGATGGAAGGATACATGATGGATAGGTTTGCAAATGGTTGAATAGGTTTGGCTACGGCTGGGCTTACTTATATACTATTGGGCGACCTCTGATGTGTCTGTAAAACTTATCCAATTGTCCTGAAGTTTTGCCCTGAATTTTGACCTCCTGTCCTGAATTTGTGTCCTGAATTTTGACCCTTAGTCCTGAATTTTTACTCTCACCGTCCTGAATTTGCAACAATGCCAGTTGGTCACCCTACTCAGTGGAGGTGTTGGGGGTCGCAGTACCGCAGTACCAGGGAAAGATGCGGTCCATGCGGCTGTGCTGCTGTTGCTAGAGGAAATGCGAGAGACATAGTGCAAAAGTAACACGGAGAGCAGCAGAAGCGGTTGCCAACCCAGTAGCAAGTACCTGAATGCCCAGAGCCGTTCTGCAGGGGGCACCTGACACCAACAAATAGGGCCACTTCTTTGCATAGCTTGAAATGTAGCCTTCATGGAGCACTACGAAGGGAAGCATTGTTTTTTTTTAATTGAAATTGTATATAACACGTTAGATTACAGCTCGGTGTACATCGCAGTGTTCATATATTATCTGTATTGTACACATGTATCTGTTGCGCAATACAATCTATCATGTTCACATTTAACTGGAACATCAACAAAGAACTAGTCACCTTCTATTCCGAGTACATAGTTAGACTGTCTTCCTTCCACCTAGACCTTAGCATGCATCTTGCACACCTTCCCGTCAGTATTGAGCTCCTCCCCATAACTGGGAGTTTGCATTACGGTTGATCGTTTGTTTCCCTGTTTGCGCTTAATAAATATGATACATAGGGGGCCAAGAAGTCTTTCGGTCTTGATGCTTTGGGCAATTCTTCTGCGTATTTAGCGAGCTGTACCTTACAGTAAGCCAAATCTTGCAAGCATTCTGATTGGTTTGGTACCCTTTTCCCACCCCAACATGTAGATATTCTACGTTTGACCAACAGCAGAGTTACGGCAATGCATTTGTGTTGGCGCTAGGTGTGGATTTAAGGAGGCCCAGCAAACAGATCTCTGGGGACCATTGAATTCTGATACCCACCATCTCGGACATTGCATCGCGTTTTCTGTTTCCAATATGCCGCGATTTGGCACAGATCCATGCGAGGTGGAGAAAATCTGCCTCATCTGCCCCGCATCTTTTACATTTCGAGTCTTGGCCTATCCCATATTTATATGACTGCTGGGGGGTATATTATGCCAGCTGAGGGTATTCAAAGCGAATAATTTTTAGATTGCAGTTGGAAGTGAGTTTATCTAGCAGCCTACAACATGGCTCCCAGACCTCTGGCGTGATGAGTGTATCTATAGGCTGTGTTTCATTTCTCTCTGGCAGTATCAGTTGGAGCTTTGTTTTCCTTCTGGGCTGTTTTATGTAACTTAGTTATAAGGTTTTTCGTGTCGATGCTCACTAACATAGCTCGCAGTGACATCAGTTCGGGCGGCATCCACCGGAAACAGGGGTATAGTGCTTTCAGCGCTGACCTCAATCTGTGATACAAACGTTTCTGCATCAAGGTGCCGCTTCGGCTACTGATAAACTCGTCCAGCAAGATGAACTTGCCTGCTGGGAAAGCATCTCCCAAGGTACGGACCCCAGCTTCTTGTAGTACTGTCAGCACCCCTGTTTCACCGGAGACAGAGATTGAGGGGTGATAAAGCAAGGGTAATTTATCTACATAGTCTGGGATCTTGTTTGCACATGATTCAAGTGTGTGCCATGCTCTAATTGTGCTCTCTAGCGGGCTTGCAGTTTTGAGGTTTCTTATTTTACGCTCATGCACTAGAATTGCATTAAGGGGTGTCAGGTACGCATCATGCTGTAGTAAGTGGAAAGGTTCAGTAATGAAGCAAATACATCCACAATTCTTCTTTTAGTTTCTGGAAGGATATTTATTCCAGTAGGCAGACCCACGACTGTTCAATCCAACAGCAAGGCTTCATCTGACAACACATATACATTCTAGAATCTAACTATGTCAAACCAATTGAAAGAAAAACAATCTTTCCTTAAAGGTTCGGTTCATAAACTTTTATTCGGTTACAAATCATGTAGCCATAAAAGTACACAAATATAATATAACAATACATATAAAAAGTCAATGTATGTTACATTGAAAACAGTAAACATAAGAACCATAATTATAAACAATTCATTTAGATAGTGCAAAATACTTCAAAGATTACAACGAATTTTAAGACATGACTTTAAGAAGCAAGCTATGCATTTAGCAGTATGTTGGGAATCCAGAAACTGCAAAGCTAAATAAGCAGGCCGACAAGTTCTTAATCCCAATTTCCGAAGCAAAGGAATGATCCAGCGCTTGCGAGGTGTATCTTAGTATCTGCAAAACCGAATTACATGGATTGTTGATTGTGATGATATACCATCGCAAGGGCATTTCATAAGGGTATGCGACCAGTCCTTTGCTGTTGGAAAAGTAACTAGGCGAAAAAAGGAGTCAAAACAAACCTAGTCAAAACATACTTTTCATGGTTAGTTAGATAATAAGACAAATATGGCTGAATTCCCAAAACAGTCTGGACAGACAGAATCTGTACATTTCCTTAAAGAGACATTAATAAATAAAATATTAATAAGTGAATCATTACTCACTACACACATCCCCCTTCTAATAAGAGAGAAAAGCATCTAACATATATAAACTTATATATTTTATATAACAGAAAAGACTAAAAACAAAGTACATTAGTGCATAACAAAATCACGGAAACGCAAAGGTACTCATCTAACTCTTCCACTTGAACCTCTATTAATTCCAGAGGTATTATCACCACCCCCTGAACTGGAACAAACCGCTTGTGAACCAACATGATGATTCACAAACTTAGAATCCCCCCCCCTGTTTGTACAGAAGAGTGAGAAGAAACAGTAGCATGAATGGCAGAAGTACTGTTGGACCCATTGATATTATCACAAACTCCAAACCAATCTGAACCAGAATGATCATTTGCCATGACATTACTTTTTTTCTTTATAATGATATCAGCTTGTTCTGCAGTTATTTTAACCACAGCATTAATATTCCACCATCCCCTCTCTTGTAATAAAACAGCCATACGAGAAACGTTGACAACCTGGACAGGAGCAGAACATTTAGATTGACCTTTGGATACTTTAATTGGCTTCCTAATTATAACCCAATCACCAGGAGACAATATTTTTTCTGAAAAATGCATACGTTTGTCATAATTATCCTTGTTCAACTCCTGTTTATGTTTCACATGATCCCTAATTTTCAATAAATTAACAGGAGCTTGACTGAACTTTTCAAGCAACCAATTAGGACTAAGCTTTGAAGAGGGCATGCGACCTCTCAACAAAATAAAAGGAGCAACTCCAGTAGTGCTGTGTGGAGTTATATTGTAATTCCAAACTTTCTGGACTATAAAAGAAAAAACTTTCAAGCCACTAGCAACTGCAGTTTGTACCCCATCTTTAAGTAAACGATTAGCTCTTTCAATCAAACCATTTGAGGCAGGACTATACAGAGGAACCAACAGATGCTTCACATCCAAACTATTCAAAAATACTTCCAACTCATCTGCAACAAAATGTGAACCATTATCTGTTACAATCTCTTCAGGAGTACCTTCAGAACAAAACAAACGTTGTAAAAACAATATAACAGTGCTAGCATCAGCATTCCTAACAAATGCACAGTAAATCCATTTGGAAAAATAGTCCACCGCCACAATTAAATATCTTTTATCAACATCCAGAGTAGAAAATGGTCCAGAAAAATCTAAACCAATCTTTTTCCAAGCACCACTAGGCCACTGAACAGGACATATGTTTTCACTTGGTTATCAATCCCAGGCCACCAATACATTTGTTTAATTTTGTTAACAGTAGCAGTAGTCCCAGGATGCCCCTCATAAGCTAAAGCAATAATAGTGTCTCTTAAACCTCTTGGAGGAACAAATTTGTCTTGTCTCAAAAGTATGTCATAAGAGAAAGACAATTCCGAAGCATTTTGAGCAAAAGTCTTTTCCTCAAAAGAAAGATTTCTGTCATTAGGCCAACCTTTGACCAAATTTTTTTTTACATTCTGCAAACAATCATCCTTCTCAAAGTAGTCAGCCCAATCTTCCTGAGTGATTTTATAATTTTGAACCACATCTTCAAGAGCATAAACACACTCAACCTCATCACTCAAACTACCAGAATCTTGAACATTAGGAAGAGGAATACGGGACAAACAGTCAGCCCTGACATTACTACCCCCAGGAATATATTTGATGTCAAAATTAAACTCCTGAAGTCTGGCCAAAAGTCTGATCAAACAAGAAGATGCCCTATTTGAACAACTGTCCCCAAGCATGTACATTAGAGGTTTATGATCTGTATACAACAAGATTTTAGTACCACAAATATATGTTCTAAATTTCTCTACCGACCAGGTGCAAGCCAACGCTTCACGTTCAATAGTACTATAATTTAATTCAGCTGAACTCAGAGTGCGAGAAGCAAACGCAATGTTGCATTCTTTACCACCAACTAATTGACTCAAAACAGCACCCAGGCCTTTTGCGCTAGCATCCACTGTAATAATGCTCTGGATTCCATAAGTGAAAGGCCTGATGGCAGGAGCATTGACTATTACATTTTTAACAGAAGCAAAAGCATTTTGTACATCAATAGACCACTCAAACTTTGCATGTTTCTTTAACAAAGACCTTAAAGGTTGCACAACTAAAGCATACCCCTGAACAAATCGAGTGTAGTATTCGCTCAAACCAAGAAAAGCCCTTAAAGAATCCTTGTCAGTGGGAGGAGGAGTGTATTTTATAGCATCAAGTAGTGCATTCTTAGGTTTGATGCCCAACTCAGATAAATTGTGTCCCAAACAGTCCACATTTTGAGCAAGAAATTTACACTTTTTTAGATTAACAGTCATACCCTGATCTTGTAGAATATTCAAGATTTTTTGAAGCAAAAGATAATGTTATTCTTAAGTTTCAGAGTGGACAAGAATATCGTCCTGAAAAGCTTGAATACCCGGACAGTTATCAAACATTTTATCCATCAGCCTCTGAAATATACTGGCTGCCGAAGCTAAACCAAAAGGAAGCCTCTTGTACATATAAACTCCAAACGGAGTAACAAATGTGGTAAGAGGTTGAGAAATAGGTGACAAAGGAATCTGATGATATGCTGAGCGCAAATCAATAGTGGAATTTTTTTTACTACAACCGATCTTTGCCAACATATCATGAATTTTCGGAAGGGGATGAGCATCGACAATAATGTTGCGATTAAGAACTCTTAAATTAGCGCATAGACGAATATCTCCTGAATGTTTTCGTGCTACAACGGCAGCCGAAACCCACTCAGAAGATTCGACAGGACAAATAATGTCCTGAGCACAAAGCATATCAAGATGCTTTTTCAAATCATCCCTGACTGAAAGAGGTACCGCCGTACTTTTTGAACCACAGGAGAAACATTGTCCTTAAGTCTAATAGTGTGTTGAAAATTTTTAACTAAACCTATTTCATCACATAGAACATTTTTGTAATTGCTAAGCAGTTTGTTCAAAATAGGATCATCTAAAATAGGATCCATGACAGCACCTACAGGAAAATCACAGAGAACCACAGGTTCAGGATGACCAGGCTTGAGTAAAATACCTAAACTGGCTTGGTCTCGTCAACCTAGAATGTCTCTGCCATTAACAGCAACATAAACTTCAGTGTGAATGATTCTCCCTTTAAAGTTAATAGTGTCATTAAAATAACCACGCATAATGATGTCATAACCACCAAATGCTTTAGGATTAACTTCAGTTGAAAGCAGTTTGGTGTTAGGCCAAAGCTTATAGAATGTTATTTCATCTAAAATGGTAATCCGTGAGCCAGAATCTGCCATGGCAATAAGAGAAATTGGACCAATTAAAACACTACAATTGGGTCCTTCGACAGAGTTACCATCTAAGGAATTAATCTCAATAGATAAAGCAGAAACATTCAAAGCCTGACATAGCTCATCTTCAGAGTACACTAAATTCACTTTACTCTTATTTTTGGGTGCTTTGCAAACATTAAAGAAATGGCCAATTTTCCTACAATTGTTACATCTTTTTCCCATAGCTGGGCAATTTGGGTTATTACCCATGTGGAATCTTGAACCGCACCTGTAACAAGAGATATTAGGTTTCCTTTCAACACACTTTTTATCTTTAACACGAGTATTCACAACATTAACATTGTAGTCATTATTATCATCGGAGGTTAACAACATAACACTAGTTGAAGGAGTGGCAGAAGTACTCTCCGCCAAAATTTTAGAAGAGGTAACAGAACATTCAATGCTCTTAGCAATAACCATTACTTCATCCATTGTTGGGTTCTTGCATGTTAAAATCCTTTCCTGAATCTTTTTATTGAAGCAGTTGAAAACAAGTTGATCCCATAAAGCAGTCTCAAGATATGTGCCATATTCACACTTAGAAGCAAGAACTCTTAAGGTAGCCAAATAATCCTCAATACATTCATCCGAAGATTGTTTACGTTTGACAAAAACGTGACGCTCAACCATAATAGATGGTTCATCCTTATATTGTTTGCCAAAACGAGCCAGAGCCTCAGTAAACACATTCCACGACTCATCAGAGCTTGGATTTTGAACTACAGGTAAACTGTCAAACAGTTGTTGTCCAGCATCCCCCAGGTGATTAAATAAAATAGCCCTCTTTCTTGAAGGTGAGTACTCAAAACCATCAATAGCTTCTAAATAGTTCGTAAAAACCCTCAGCCATTTATGCCAAGGTGTAGGAGGCTTACCTGGAACCTTGAGAAAACAAGGAGGAGCTACAATACTGCTGTTGTTAGATTCAGCCATGTTAATTAAACGTAAATAAACAACAAAGAAAAGTAGAATACAGAGCCAAATAATGAAAATCTATAAATCGCGATAAAACGCGATGCGTCTGGAAATTGTACTTGAAGCGAATGAAAGCGAGTGATTCTGATCCCAATCACTCAAAATGGTCTCTACGTGCTGACGTCATTACGTGAAGCGTAAGCGTCACACGTCATACAGACGCGAAGAGCAACCAAGCAGAGTGAGGATTGACGGGCAAATGAGCATGCGCTGGAAACTGCATGCGCTGGAAGCTGAAACGACGAGCGTTGGAGGGCAATTCAAAGAACAACAACTCAACCAGACTCGATGAGGTGAGATCACTGCTCGGCAAACCACAAAATGTCTGAAAAATACACAAAAATTAGGTGCAGTGTAGAAGAAATACAAAAAACGAGGAAGGCTTTCCAAAAATATATATCCGATTTCTTTTAAAATCCAACAGGTCCGTAATCAGTAAAATTGGTCGGTGGGTCCACAGTCCAAAAATTATTCCCAAGAAAACGTCGCCAAATGTAGTAAGTGGAAAGGTTCAGTAATGAAGCAAATACATCCACAATTCTTCTTTTAGTTTCTGGAAGGATATTTATTCCAGTAGGCAGACCCGCAACTGTTCAATCCAACAGCAAGGCTTCATCTGACAACACATATACATTCTAGAATCTAACTATGTCAAACCAACAATCTTTCCTTAAAGAGACATTAATAAATAAAATAATAATAAGTGAATCATTACTCAGTACACATGCAACTTGTGCAATAAAATTAATATACACCATATCATCTGTATATAGTGGGATCGCAAGAGGTCGCAGCCCAAAACCTAAGGCTGCGAAGAAGTGTTTTTGTCGTATAATGCAGGCCAGGGTTCTAGCGCGAGAGCAAATAGGATCGAGGATAATGGGCAGCCCTGTTGCGTGCCTCTTTATAAGTTCACTGGTTCTGATGTGACGCCATTAACTCAGACCGGGGCAACCGGATTCGTGTATAATAATTGGATTCAGTTCTAGAATGCCTGCAGCATTCCCATCCTGGCAAAGGCCTTGAACATGTACGGCCATTGAATGGAATCAAAGGCCTTTGCGGCGTCTAAGAAAATAGCCGCAGGAGATATTGAGGGGTCTATCTGATGCATAACCACGAATAATGTGCGTAGGTTATGTGTAGTGTACAGTGAGGCTATGAAGCTTGCCTGGTCTGGCAGTACTAGAGCTTGTAGCAGCAGCTGGAGTCTAGAAGCTAAGATCTTTGCCAGGATCTATATGTCTGTATTAATTAGAGACAGCGGGCGGTATGACTACCTGCGAGCTAACACCATTGCTCTTGGTCCCAATAGGCACAAATTTCTTCGCCTGCCTTTCCATACCTGTGGTTGGATCAAGCAACACGCCATTGTCAAGTAAGGCATTTTTCCTTTCTTTTCTCCTAACTTTGCCGCAACCATAGTTCGCTTCTACTGACACACGACTTTTTATCACACAGACTTCATATTCCACACTCCATGAGACATAAGCTGGTTGAAAGCGGCGATTGTGAGTATATCTGACTTATGTTTTCTGAGAGTTCGCTTGTAAATAGATCTGTACATAGAAGAGTTGGTTGATATCTGACAATAAGTTGGGCTGTTCTTGTGTGTTTTTTCAGAGCCCACACTTAAAGAAAACGAGCACCTTTGAGGTAGGACTAGGTTCCCCTTTCTTTTACTTATAAGTGATACAAGAGTGGTCTTCTAACTAGACTGACTCATGCCTGTCTTGTCATTCACAGCTACGTGGTCCTGAAGAGAATTCCCTTGAATTAAGGGTTTTCGAAACGCGTAGACCGTTCTCATACAGCATTAGGAATGTCGTTCTAAAAACAAAACTGTTTGAAAAACTGACATTTATTTCCTATGCTGTTTTTGTGTAATTATGGTTGTAAATTTTTTTTTGTAATAATTGATGTAAATTGATTCTATGTATGTATGATGTGTCTGTATGGTCGAATGATTGAATTGAATGTAAGAATTGTTGTTGTGAGTAAATGTGGAGAGAAGTAAGCAATGTTTTCAATTTTGTGAATTTGTCCTAAATATGTTTTGACAAAATATGAGATTAAAATAATTGATTCATTCTGGACTAATATATTTGTCTCGAGACTTAGTGTTTACATCAGTAGGTTGCGTGGTCAACTCTTGGCCCCTGTAGAAATTAGGTGGCAATATTGGTGCTCGTTTTGTTTTTTGTTCTCAAACGTCCGGAGCAGCTTTTCTAGTTGGGTCATTGGAGCTCTTAGTGACAAAAAGACGCCAGCTCTGAGACCGATGCTTGCACCACTTATGGTGGCTTTAAAGGCTTCCTATAGGACTTTTACTGAGCCCACTGATCCTGCGTTTTCCCCAAAGTATCTTATAATAGCTGTCCTTATCCAACCTCTAAAAACCGCATCGGTGAGGGCTGAGGCCTGCAATCTCCACTGAAATGGTCCTGGGGTGTCAGTGGGTAGTGTTAATGACAATAGTACAGGGGAGTGGTCGGATAATGTTTTGGGTAACCCCAGGCGGAGACCTCCGCTCTGCCCGTGGAGTGTGCAGAGATTTGCCTATTCTGCGTTCTACGGAGAATGCAGAGTAGGCAAACCTCCACACACTCTGCGGCAGAGCGGAGTTGGTCAGCCCCTGCCGCCACCCCCCATGAACAATTGATTAAAACTTACATAAACATACCTTAAAGTAAAGAAAAACCACTTTCTCTGGCTGCGGCATCCCCAGGCAGCTCCTCTTCTCTTCATTGCAGTCTCTGGGTAAACTGTACATGCCGGGGCGCATGTGCATGTTGCTAACTCGACTTTGCCATTCAAACCAATGACAACATCCATACCTCCCTTTCTAATATACATAAGTCACCCCTAAAGTAGGGCTACTGAGTCCTATGGCAGGGTGCTGTATATTATTAGGTAGGACATGTATCTTTGTATGCCCTAACTGTAAAAAACCTAGTTTGTTTTTTCACTGTGGAATGGCTAGTAGCCCCATTGGCAAGTACAGATTTACGCATGGACAACTCAACTGTGCTAACTTCTGAATGGGACTACTAACGTTGGTACTACAAGGTATCAGAAGAATTACTACATCAAATCTGACTTGATGCCCAAGTCATAATTAATATAACATTTCAGCAAACACAACTGTGAAAGAAAGAAAGTTGCCTCTCAGTAGCCCTAGTATTCCAGTGGCCATTTGCAGATGCTGGCCAGCAGACACCCTTCTTCCCTCCTAGGGAAATGAGTGAAAAACTTCCACTAAAAGAAACAATAGATGCCTGCAGTGGAAAGAGGTGTTACCTCTCACTGGCACAAAGCCACACAGACTGTGAGCCCAGAAGGCAAGCTTCAATAGGGAAGCCACCTTTGAAGGGCAAATGGGGAACACCCAAGAGGGGCTACACTTTTGGTCATGTACAAAGGGCTGTCGTCGGGATAGAGAAGGGAAACCAGTTGCTAAATTGGACATGAAGCCCTTGGGTATTCACACCTCTAAGGTGGGCTCCCACGCTCCAGGCACTGAGAGGAGAGAATGATTCAGCCATGTTGGATGTGAGCAGAACAGCACACAATCTGGGATAGCTGGTGGCCACACATTGCAGGAAGTCATGATTAGTGGGAAGGGACCTAGTATCCCATTAGCTAGTAATTATTGCATCCCCAAGGGCACTTTCTGGGCATAAATTAGGCACCCTCACCTGAGATCACATCTGAACTGGATGGATGACCGAAGAAGGACTGCCCTGCTATTCTTATGATCTGCACCAAAGAATGGACTGCAACTGCTGCTCCTTAAACAAGCAAAGAGAAGACTGCCTGGGATGCACGACTTGTGAAAAAGCTCTCCTGAGCCCTAGACAGAAGGAGTGAACTCCAAGAGTCAATTAGCTGGTTTCCTGTTACAGCTCCAGGGCCTCAAAAGCAGAAGATGCTGCCTTGGTCATGTTGGTGGGCACAAGGGCTTGTTCGCCACTGACCCCCAAAGTGCCTCCCCAGGAGACTGAACTCTGACATCCAAAAGTTGTACCTGAGTCTGCTAGACACGGGAGAGGTATTGGAGTGCACTTTGATCACTCACGACGGACACTAGCCTTCACCAAAGAGAACTGCTGGTTTTGCTGTGACCGGAGTCTAGTAGTCAATTGGCAAATGCACTTTTGCGGGACTCAAGAGGACTTCGGGGGACATTGACCCCTGTGATCAAAGTTTCCCCACCACACAGTGTCCTCAACATCCAGTATCCCTTGATTCAAGACCACTCCATTGAAGTCTATGGTGGGTCTCCCACAGAGCTTGGAAATGAAATTGAGACTACTGGTTTAGTGACAACTTAACTGTCCCAGAAATCCTTACTGCACCTGACCTCCTTCATGCTGGAGTCAGTCACTCAAAGAAGACTGCAGTCTGCAGTACCAGAACTCAACTTTATAAAAGTTTTACAAAGTTTCTCAATGAATCAGGATTTTGAAAAGCGTAGCTAATCACCCAACAGGATATCCAGGTTCTTGCAGGTCTCAGAGGCTCATTCAAGCAGCCAGATCCTGAGGGCCCCTCGGAATTCCAGAAAAGAGGTGATGCTCTGGAGTTGTGTGGGGCGACTGCACAAAAAACAAAGAAAGCAGTGAAAAGAAGGTGAAAGCAAAACGAAGCCACACAACAAATCGGGGGGATAATACAAGAAGAAAGCAATTAAAATGATGGAGAAGCAAGGAGAAAGCACACAAAAAAATGGGGAAGAAAGCAAGGAGGAAGCAGGAAAAATGAGGAAAAAGCAAGAAAAAGGCACACAAAAAACGGGGAAAAAAGCAAGCAGAAGGCACATAAAAAAACTGGGGAAAAAGCAAGCAGAACGCACGCAAAAACAGTGGGTAAACCCAAGAGTAAGTAGTGAGAACAAAGGAAAAGCAAGAAGTACTAAAAAACAGGGAAAATGCAAGGAGAAAGCAGTGAGAATGAGGTAAAGGAAAGAAGAAGGCATTCAAAAAATAGAGTCAAAAACAAGAAGTCAGGAGCAAGAGCGATGCAGCAGCACAGGAAATGCTAGGCCTGGGAATTTCCGGTTACAAATGCTTTTATTAAAAACAATGAATTATGGTTTACCTAATAATCTATATCGCCTGAACCCTCTAGTGGATTTTGTTCATTTGGTGTTGGATTTCTTTCATGCTGTGTGACTTTCATATTTTGTTGTTTTGGTACTGAATGCTTTACACTTGTTCCTTTGTTTAAGCCTGACTGCTCGAAGCAACAGCTACCTAGGGTTGGGCTAAAGGTTTTAAAAATGAGCCTGACTGGACCCAAGATGGTATTCTGAGTGTATTACATGGTGAGGTCTCACAACCACACCATTTGATACACCACTTTCCTCACATTAGTGTGTAGAAGTGAAAGGCAGTGTCGAGCTGTACCAGACAACTAATAAGTTGGTAACCGACAATCTGCATGTAGATACCTAAGAAAGAGTTTTCAAAAGTTCTGATTCTCCAAGGCACTTTTTTTCCTGAATTTACCAACTTTTAGAAGAAGTTTTCAAAAGTTTGGTAAACATTTTTGGAAGTCACAAACAAGTTTGGAAAACATGAGGATCGAAATCATGAGAAGCGCCCTGCCCGCCCTAAAATTCAATGAGATGAAGGTACTCTGCAAGGGGAGAAAGATCAAAGTGGAAGCCTCAGCAAAAAGAAAAACCTTCAGAACACTCTTCGGCCTTGAGGGGAAGCTTGCCAAGCACTATAGGACAACACAATCACGCCTTACAGTGCTAAAGAAAAAGAGGATGACCAGGAAGTCATCAAGGAGGGGAAAGAGAGGGACGACAACAGCCTGGCCCCTACAATCTGAAGCAGGCACAACTCCCCAGTTAGTAGGGACGACAACAGCCTGGCCCCTACAATCTGTAGCAGGCACAACTCCCCCGTTGGTAGTGAGAGAGCACTACTTCACAGAGGAGGCCAAGGAACATTTAAGCCAACATTAGCCTTCCGTGGGTAGAGGAGAAGAGGATGCCCTTGGAGGATAGAAGACTAGCCCTTGTGGAGAAAAGCATCAAGATGGGCTTGGTTGCTGCAACAGAAACCCAGAGATAATTGAAGGAGGTACCCATGCTCCCAGTATGCTCAAGGCTTTTGTTTCTAGATATGGTGAGGGGTACAGCATTGACAATTGGCTAGCATCCTATGAGAGGACTGCGGCCACTTCAGACCACTGCCAGTCTCATGCAATCTGCACTATAGCGTCATTTTATTACAAACAAGCAGTCATGGACTGAAAAGTACTCAATCTTTCAGACAAATTGGTCACCTATACATTACCCTGCTACCCTCCATTTTAAGGTTTTTATGTACCACTTAGTGCTAAAGTTTTAATTAACTGTACACTTAATAAAATAAACTTGAAACTTGACTCTTAGGATGAGAAAGGAGGGTGCCCACACTGGGTATCCTTGTTGTGGTAACTGATCCCAACAGTGGGAGGAGTAAATTGTTGAGTCTTATCCATATATGAGGGAGGCACTCATTGACCTCTTTGGTCTTACCCCTGTGTTGTATAGGCAAAAGTTCAGGAACACTCACAAGGGAGAAAGAAAAACATGGATGGACTTTGTAGATGCTTCTGTAAAGGTCCTAGAGGACTGGGGTAAGGGTAACAAGATGAACACATATGAGGGGCTCTACAATTAAATTGTCAAGGAGAACATACTCACTAATTGTTCTTCAGAGGACTTACACCAGGACCTAGTAGATTCCAAGCAAATTAGCTCATAGAGAGCTGGGTAAGATGGCTGATGAATCGGTACGCACTAGGGGGCTTAGGACGTCCCATGGAGGTGATCTTAAGAAAGGTGAACATGCCCCTCTTCAGGGGAAAGACCTGGGCAAAGATAAAAAGAAAGAATCTCCAAAAGACCCCCAAAGAATTACCAAGGGTGGGAGACCACAGCCATATCCCATTCAAAGGGGATTGAGTACCTGGGAAAGAATTATGACCCTTCAAAGCCTGGAGTGTGGTCTGACTTTCAGCAGCCAGGGCACAAGAAGGGAGATGCCATGTGCACCAAAACATCACCCAATAGTGACCATCTCAAAGGCACTGTTAGTGTAGGGATAGGGATGGAAGTTGTCCCTGGGAACTGCAATGGGTACACAGAAGCCACCTTAGTTTCTCTGGGTGGGAAGGACGTTGAAACATTGGTACACTGGCTTCCAAGTATAGAAATGTACATGCAGGGGCCAAAAATCCATGAAGTTGAATTACAGGCTCTGATGGATACAGGTGCCAGCATAACCACGGTCATGGCTAAGCTGGTTCCCCAGACCAAATAATCCCTGATTAGATGCCCCTGATTCTGTGTAATGTTACGAAGCTCCATTCCCTTGCTCTGGTGGACTTTGAGTGGGAAGGGGTTGCCGGCCCAAAGAAGGTAGCTGTGTCCCAGGTGTCACAGTAGAGCATCTGCTAGGAAATAACCTTGAATCTTCTTCCTGGGTAGAGGTAGAGAGAAGAACTATACAGAAATGCTGGGTCTCCCTGAGTGGGTGTGTGTCTCCAGTAGAGCACAAAAGGCCCTGATAGAAAGTCAAGGGAAACTGAGGCCTGGAAGAATGGCCCAGGGCTCTAGAATCAAAAGAAAGAACAGGAAGGCTGAAGAGCCAACTTCCAAATGTCCTAAAGCCCTAACGATGCCAAAACCTAAGGAGGATGTTCTGGTGACGGAATAGGAGGCTGTATCCTTGGTAAACCTGCCAGAGCTGGCTGAGCATCAAAGAGCAGGAGGTCTCTCCAGAGAAGATTTGAGCCAGGGGTAGAAGACATGTCCCATTCTTCAAGGTCTGAGGCAGCCTGGGGAGACAAGAGAGACCAGGTTAGAGGGTTCTCGCACCTCCCACGGCCTGTTCCCACAATCCACTCAAATACAGAAGACCACACCCCTAGACCATTCACCAAGGCAAATGAACACAGAAGGACTCCTAATCAAGAAGGCAACATAACATGAGCGCTCCTGCGCAGAACAGAGTTAATGTAACAGGTGGTTGTTAGGCTTGCACAACCACTCCCTAGTCGTTGCGTGCATAAATCCTAGAACAAACGGTATGCACCCATAGGTAGCGCACCAGCGCTATAGCTGTAGCCACATTCAGGTGTCTTTGCATGAGCCAGCAAAAGTAAAGATAAGAATCGCCCCAGCACTGAGAGCACAGGAAAGTAACCGCGCTCCTGCGCGTTAGTGACAGAGCATAAGGACCTAAAGGCGCTCCTGCGCGGAGAAAAGCTATAACAAAAAAAAAGCGCTCCTGCGCTGAAACGAAAGGTACCTGGTAACGCTGTGGCGCTATGAGAAGCTCCGGCCAGAGCAGAATGGAGGTCGGAAGGCAGCTGCACGTCGGCGCTCGTCAGCGCTTGCAGGTCAAGTGGCGCGATGAGGAGAATGTAGGCTCCAGCAGACGGAACACCAGGGAAAGCCGTCGAAGAAGCGTCCCCTACTCGGCTGCCCCAAGCTTGGAGTGTTCGCAAGACGCGAACCAGGAATGGAAAGAATCCAAAGCGCGGACCCGGCGGGAATCGCTGGACTTAAGTGATTCCCCCGGAAGCGCAGCAGGGCAAGTGGCTAGCGAGCAACTAGACCGGGACTCTGCTTCTTCCCGGAAGTGAGGGTCTCGGTCTCCTGTATTGAGCGGCGGAACCCTCCCGGGATCGGCAATCGCCAAACATGACAGTACCCCCCACTAAAATAGATCCCCCCACCCACAACCCGGAGATCAGAGAGGAGAGGCAGGTCGGGGGCAAAGAGGGTGACTCCGATGGAAAGCACGGACCAGTCTGGGAGCATGGCGCACATGAGACAGGGGTTCCCAGGATCGCTCATAAGGACCATACCCCTTCCAGTCCACCAGGTAGTAGAGCCTCCCCCTGGAACGACAAGCACCCAGGATGGCCCGGACCTCATACTCCAAAATGCCCTCAAACTGCACTGGAGCGGGGGGAACAGCAGAGGTGCAGTCTGGATGGACAGAAAGCAGAAGGGAAATGTGAAAGACCGGATGGATCTTCATGTGAGGAGGCAGAGAGAGTCTCATGGCCACTTGATTGACCACCTTTTCAATGACGAACGGACCCACATAGCGAGGCCGCAGTTTCTTGGAGCCGAAAACGTTAAGGTGTTTCATGGAGAGCCATACCCTGTCGCCTGCGTTATAGTCCGGTTCCTTCTGCCTATGAGCGTCGGCATGCACCTTATAGGCCTCTTTAGCCTTGGCCAACTCGAACCTGGCTTGTTGCCAGAGGGCACAAAGCATTCTATGGTAGGCCCGCACAGTGGGCAAGGGGCTGGGCAGTAGTTCCTCCCAAGCAGTGGTGCGGGGATGTCGTCCCTGGAGGCAGAAGAAAGGAGACATGCCGATGGCGGAATGCCTATTGTTGTTGTATGGATACTCTGCCAACCATAGCACGCCCGCCCATTCCCGTTCAACAGTGAGCAACAAACAGCGGAGGTATTGCTCCATGGTGTAGTTGGTCCTCTCTTCCTGTCCATCCGTTTGGGGGTGGTATGCGGAGGATAGACGCGCATCCATATCCAGAGCCCTGCACACTTCCTTCCAGAAGCGGGACACGAATTGCGACCCTCGGTCCATTATCACTGCCGATGGGATACCGTGGAGGCGGACTACTTCCTGCATGAAGACCAGAGCCAGTTCGGTTGCCGTGGGTAGTTTCTTTAGTGGTACGAAATGAGCCATTTTCGTGAGATGATCCACAATGGTGAGAACAGTGGTGTATCTGTTTTTAGTGACAGGAAGTTCCACTACGAAATCCATAGATATGGTGTGCCACCAGAATGGAGGGACAGGAATGGGACGTAACAGTCCAGTAGGCGGTTCGGATCTGTTTTTGCCTTGGAGGCAGATGGCACAAGAAGCCACATGCTTCTTAGCGTCCATGTCCACCATTGGCCACCAGAAGTGTCTTTGTAGCAGGTCGAGTGTCTTGTGATATCCAGGGTGGACTGAGAGAACGTGATCATGGCACATGTGCAGTGCTTGTTGTCTGGCCACCGTTGGCAAGTAGTATTTGTCGTCTTTATACAGGAAGCCATCGGTATACGTTACCCCTTGCAGTCCCTCGGCTAGAACGGTTGGATAGGTTTGGTGTACGTCCTTTTGTAATTGAGACAGGAACCTGGATGATACAATAGCCCCTTGGAAATGATGTCCGGTAATAACAGGAACGGGTTCAGAGGAAGGGGTTGCATTAACAGTTTCTTCCAATCGTGAAAGGGCATCTGCCTTGGCGTTCTCCTTTCCGGGTCGGAACATAATCGTAAAGTTGTACTCGTTGAAGAACAGGGTCCAACGAAGCTGTCTGGCTGTCAAGGCACGTGCTGAGCGTAAGAACTGCAGGTTCCTATGGTCGGTGTAGAGTGTTTTGCGTCCTTCAAATATTTACGCCATTCCTCGAAGGCCATCTTGATAGCCAAGAGTTCCTTATCGGACATGGTGTAGTTCCGTTCCGCTAGTTGGAGCTTCTTGGAGTAGAAGGCCACGGGATGAAGAAGACCTGTGTTAGTGTCCCTTTGTGATAGCACACCCCCTAAAGCATCCTGGGAGGCATCCGCCTCGACTATGAAGAGCAACTCGGTGTCAGGATATATCAGAACGGGGGGGTGGTGAACCGTCTTTTCAGTTCTCGGAAGGCCTCTTCTGCTTTGGGATCCCAGCAAAAGGGCACTCCTTTTCATAGGAGGCGAGTGATAGGCGTTACCATTCTGGAGAATCCCGTAATAAGACATCCTTCACTGATGTCGGAGTGGGCCATAGTAGAACCACCTCCACCTTTTTGTTGTCCATCTGTATCCCTGCAGGGGTGATGATATGACCCAGGAATTCGACTTCGGTCATGTGAAAGACGCTTTTCTCCACCTTCACGTATATACAATGTTTTCTCAGCTGCTGGAGGACAGCATGTATGTGATGGACGTGCTGTGTGATGCTTCTGGAGTAGATCAGTATGTCATCTATGTAGACGATACAGACATTGATGTACTCCCTTAATACCTCATCTATGAAGTACTGGAATGCTGCGGGGGCATTGCAGAGTCCAAAAGGCATGACTTGGTATTCGAAAAGACTGAATTTAGTCCGAAAGGCGGTCTTCCACTCGTCACCCTTCCGGACTCTGACTAGATGGTAAGCACCCGTAGGTCCAGCTTCGTGTAGAGGGTGGCATTCTTCACCTGGTCTAAGAGGCCGGAGATCAACAGTAACGGGTACCGGTTCTTCACCGGGATGGTGTTCATAGCCCTGAAATCGATGCAGGTCCTCAGATCTCCTTCCTTCTAAGACACAAAGAAAACGGGAGATGACACTGGGGATCCTGAAAGGCGTATGAACCTGTTGTGCAGATATTCATCCAGGTAAGAGCGTAGATGGTCGTTTTCCTTGTTCGTAAGGGAGTAGATGTGGCTGCAAGGGAGCGTTGAACCGGGTATCAAGTCTATCCGGCAGTCAAAGGACCGATGAAGCGGCAGTGTATTGGCTCCCTTTTTATCGAATACATCCGCCAAGTCCAAGTACTCCTCTGGGACATCTGCTTGCGTAACCAATCCCATGCCCAGCAAGGGCAATGAGTGTGCCTGTACAGCACGAACCCCAAAAGAGCCACCATCTCTGTAACAGGTAGCACTCCAACGTCTGAATCCTGGGTGATGACTCGAGTCCTCCAATTGATCAGTGGATTGTGGTCAACCAACCAAGGCAGACCCAGTATGATTTTAAATTGTGGAGCGTCAATCACATCGAACCCTATGGTCTAAGTATGGTGATTCTCGAAGGACATGACCATGTCTTCCGTTAGGTATCGGATGAGACCAGAAGTCAAGTCTGTTCCGTCCACTGCCTTGACTGTTTCGGCTTTCGCTTTGGGCACCGTAGTCATTCCTAGGGCTTGTAGATAATGGGTGTCTATGAAGTTGCCTGTTGCTCCGGAATCCAGCAGAGCTGTTACCAGCCATGTTTCCCTGTCCTGTTTCGCAGGGTTACCTCCACACCCACATGGTGACTGCCATTAAGGACCGCAGGGATCGCTGTATTGCAAGATGACAAACCCAGAGGACGGACCCCTATGTCTACTGGGTTGTTTCGTTTCCCATTTGGTTCCCCTTGGCAACAGGCAATGCAAATGGCCTTCGGGTTCCTGTATGTGTGGGTTTGACGGGGCATTCCCTAACGAAGTGTCCGCTTTTGCCACAATACAGACACTGGTTCTGTTTCCTCCTTTTTTTTCTTTCCTTGTTGGATTGAGGGCCTCGTATCCCACCTATCTGCATTGGTTCCAGGGAGTCGCTAGGAATGGCTGCTTCTTCTCTGCCTTTCTCCGTGGTTTTCTCACCAAACGACAGGAAGCGGGCGTCACTGCCTTTCCCTTTTTCGGTCCGTCTTTCTTGTATCCGGTAATTCAGTTTCACCACCAGATCGATGAAGGGACCTATTTTGTCAGGAGGGTTAGGCATTTGGGATATCAGGTCCTTGAGGTCATCCTGCAAACCCCTATAGAAAACAAAAACTTTCTTTGTCACAGGCCAGTGCGCTTCCATGACAAGCCTGCTGAAAGTAGTAATGTAATGAAGCAGGTTGTTGTTGCCCTGCTTGAGGCTGAGTAGTTCGTTGTCAGCAGCCTGTATGAACGTGTGTCGGGCAAACATCCGCCGCATCATTTCTTTGAACACCGGCAGGTTGTAGAGCATCGGATCGTCATTCTCCACAAGGGCAATGGACCACTGGGCGGCATCGCCACCCATGTACAACAGTATGAACGCAATTTTTGACGCGTCATCAGGAAACGCTGGGGCCCTGGCTATGAAATGCAGATGGCACTGGTGGAAGAAGACGCTGTACTTGGTGCTATCCCCATAGAAGCGTTCAGGAGGTGCCAGTTGCACCGGATGGGACGTGATGACCTGAATAGCAGTGTCTTGGGTAGAGGTGGAGGAGGCACCACCAAAGGTGAAGGTAGGGGGCCGTAACAATCCTTCTTGTCGGACTCTGGGACTCGGGGTGGGTCCCCAAGGGCTGGTAGTCCCTGTCGCTACCTGACCCTGTAAGGCCGTTATGTCATGGCGAAGGCTAAGGTTCTCTGCCTGCATGTTAGCCAACAGGGCTGCTATATCCTGTAGGGAAACCTCTGGGTCACCCATTTCGTCTGGGCGGAATGAGTAACGTGGGCTTTAGATTCTATCAGGTACCCCACAAGACTTACCTTTGCTTGTGAAGCGGTTCCGCAGAGACGACAAGAGCCACCGCCCCTGTTCCCACCTAACCCTGTGAAGAAGTGAAAACCCGGCAGGGAGTAGATGGACCCAGGGAAGGGAGCCAAACAATAAGGGGAAGGATGACTGGAAAGCTTGTGGCTGTAGGCACTTGATGAGGCAGTGGTCAACAGCTGGGGAGACAAGAGAGACCAGGTTAGAGGGTTCCCGCACCTCCCACATCCTGTTCCCACAATCCACTCAAATACAGAAGACCACACCCCTAGATCACTCACCAAGGCAAATGAACACAGAAGGACTCCTAATCAAGAAGGCAACATAACATGAGCGCTCCTGCGCAGAACAGAGTTAATGCAACAGGTGGTTGTTAGGCTTGCACAACCACTCCCTAGTCGTTGCGTGCATAAATCGTAGAACAAACGGTATGCACCCATAGGTAGCGCACCAGCGCTATTGCTGTAGCCACATTCAGGTGTCTTTGCATGAGCCAGCAAAAGTAAAGATAAGAATCGCCCCAGCACTGAGAGCACAGGAAAGTGACCGCGCTCCTGCGCATTAGGGACAGAGCATAAGGACCTAAAGGCGCTCCTGCGCGGAGAAAAGCTATAACAAAAGAAAAGCGCTCCTGCGCTGAAACGAAAGGTACCTGGTAACGCTGTGGCGCTATGAGAAGCGCCGGCTCTGGCCGGAGCAGAATGGAGGTCGGAAGGCAGCTGCACGTCGGCGCTCGTCAGCGCTTGCAGGTCAAGTGGCGCGATGAGGAGAATGTAGGCTCCAGCAGACGGAACACCAGGGAAAGCCGTCGAAGAAGCGTCCCCTACTCGGCTGCCCCCAGCTTGGAGTGTTCGCAAGACGCGAACCAGGAATGGAAAGAATCCAAAGCGCGGACCCGGCGGGAATCGCTGGAATTAAGCGATTCCCCCGGAAGCGCTGCAGGGCAAGTGGCTAGCGAGCAACTAGACCGGGACTCTGCTTCTGCCCGGAAGTGAGGGTCTCGGTCTCCTGTATTGAGCGGCGGAACCCTCCCGGGATCGGCAATCGCCAAACATGACAGTACCCCCCACTAAAATAGATCCCCCCACCCACAACCCGGAGATCAGAGAGGAGAGGCAGGTCGGGGGCAAAGAGGGTGACTCCGATGGAAAGCACGGACCAGTCTGGGAGCATGGCTCACATGAGACCGGGGTTCCCAGGATCGCTCATAAGGACCATACCCCTTCCAGTCCACCAGGTAGTAGAGCCTCCCCCTGGAACAACAAGCACCCAGGATGGCCCGGACCTCATACTGCACATTGCCCTCAAACTGCACTGGAGCAGGGGGAACAGCAGAGGTGCAGTCTGGATGGACAGAAAGCAGAAGGGAAACGTGAAAGACCGGATGGATCTTCATGTGAGGAGGCAGAGAGAGTCTCATGGCCACTTGATTGACCACCTTTTCAATGACGAACGGACCCACATAGCGAGGCCGCAGTTTCTTGGAGCCGAAAACGTTAAGGTGTTTCATGGAGAGCCATACCCTGTCACCTGCGTTATAGTCCGGTTCCTTCTGCTTATGAGCGTCGGCATGCACCTTATAGGCCTCTTTAGCCTTGGCCAACTCGAACCTGGCTTGTTGCCAGAGGGCGCAAAGCATTCTATGGTAGGCCCGCACAGTGGACAAGGGGCTGGGCAGTAGTTCCTCCCAAGCAGTGGTGCGGGGATGTCGTCCCTGGAGGCAGAAGAAAGGAGACATGGCGATGGCGGAATGCCTATTGTTGTTGTATGCATACTCTGCCAACCATAGCATGCCCGCCCATTCCCGTTCGACAGCGAGCAACAAACAGCGGAGGTATTGCTCCATGGTGTAGTTGGTCCTCTCTTCCTGTCCATCCGTTTGGGGGTGGTATGCGGAGGATAGACGCGCATCCATATCCAGAGCCCTGCACACTTCCTTCCAGAAGGGGGACACGAATTGCGACCCTCGGTCCATTATCACTGCTGATGGGATACCGTGGAGGCGGACTACTTCCTGCATGAAGACCAGAGCCAGTTCGGTTGCCGTGGGTAGTTTCTTTAGTGGTACGAAATGAGCCATTTTCGTGAGATGATCCACAATGGTGAGAACAGTGGTGTATCTGTTTTTAGTGACAGGAAGTTCCACTACGAAATCCATAGATATGGTGTGCCACCAGAATGGAGGGACAGGAATGGGACGTAACAGTCCAGTAGGCGGTTCGGATCTGTTTTTGCCTTGGAGGCAGATGGCACAAGAAGCCACATGCTTCTTAGCGTCCATGTCCACCATTGGCCACCAGAAGTGTCTTTGTAGCAGGTCGAGTGTCTTGTGATATCCAGGGTGGACTGAGAGAACGTGATCATGGCACATGTGCAGTGCTTGTTGTTGTCTGGCCACCGTTGGCAAGTAGTATTTGTCGTCTTTATACAGGAAGCCATCGGTATACGTTACCCCTTGCAGTCCCTCGGCTAGAACGGTTGGATAGGTTTGGTGTACGTCCTTTTGTAATTGAGACAGGAACCTGGATGATACAATAGCCCCTTGGAAATGATGTCCGGTAATAACAGGATTGGGTTCAGAGGAAGGGGTTGCATCAACAGTTTCTTCCAATCGTGAAAGGGCATCTGCCTTGGCGTTCTCCTTTCCGGGTCGGAACATAATCGTAAAGTTGTACTCGTTGAAGAACAGGGTCCAACGAAGCTGTCTGGCTGTCAAGGCACGTGCTGAGCGTAAGAACTGCAGGTTCCTATGGTCGGTGTAGAGTGTTTTGCGTCCTTCAAATATTTACGCCATTCCTCGAAGGCCATCTTGATAGCCAAGAGTTCCTTATCGGACATGGTGTAGTTCCGTTCCGCTAGTTGGAGCTTCTTGGAGTAGAAGGCCACGGGATGAAGAAGACCTGTGTTAGTGTCCCTTTGTGATAGCACACCCCCTAAAGCATCCTGGGAGGCATCCGCCTCGACTATGAAGGGCAACTCGGTGTCAGGATGTATCAGAACGGGGGGGTGGTGAACCGTCTTTTCAGTTCTCGGAAGGCCTCTTCTGCTTTGGGATCCCAGCAAAAGGGCACTCCTTTTCATAGGAGGCGAGTGATAGGCGTTACCATTCTGGAGAATCCCGTAATAAGACATCCTTCACTGATGTCGGAGTGGGCCATAGTAGAACCACCTCCACCTTTTTGTTGTCCATCTGTATCCCTGCAGGGGTGATGATATGACCCAGGAATTCGACTTCGGTCATGTGAAAGACGCTTTTCTCCACCTTCACGTATATACAATGTTTTCTCAGCTGCTGGAGGACAGCACGTATGTGATGGACGTGCTCTGTGATGCTTCTGGAGTAGATCAGTATGTCATCTATGTAGACGATACAGACATTGATGTACTCCCTTAATACCTCATCTATGAAGTACTGGAACGCTGCGGGGGTATTGCAGAGTCCGAAAGGCATGACGTGGTATTCGAAAAGACCGAATTTAGTCTGAAAGGCGGTCTTCCACTCGTCACCCTTCCGGACTCTGACTAGATGGTAAGCACCCCGTAGGTTCAGCTTCGTGTAGAGGGTGACATTCTTCACCTGGTCTAAGAGGCCGGAGATCAACAGTAACGGGTACCGGTTCTTCACCGTGATGGTGTTCATAGCCCTGAAATCGATGCAGGTCCTCAGATCTCCTTCCTTCTTAGACACGAAGAAAACGGGAGATGACACTGGGGATCCTGAAAGGCGTATGAACCCATTGTGCAGATATTCATCCAGGTAAGAGCGTAGATGGTCGTTTTCCTTGTTCGTAAGGGAGTAGATGCGGCTGCAAGGGAGCGTTGAACCGGGTATCAAGTCTATCCGGCAGTCAAAGGTCCGATGAGGCGGCAGTGTATTGGCTCCCTTTTTATCGAATACATCCACCAAGTCCAAGTACTCCTCTGGGACATCTGCTTGCGTAACCAATCCCATGCCCAGCAAGGGCAATGAGTGTGCCTGTACAGCACGAACCCCAAAAGAGCCACCATCTCTGTAACAGGTAGCACTCCAACGGTCTGAATCCAGGGTGATGACTCGGGTCCTCCAATTGATCCGGGGATTGTGGTCAACCAACCAAGGCAGACCCAGTATGATTTTAAATTGTGGAGCGTCAATCACATCGAACCCTATGGTCTCAGTATGGTGATTCTCGAAGGACATGACCATGTCTTCCGTTTGGTATCGGATGAGACCAGAAGTCAAGTCCGTTCCGTCCACTGCCTTGACTGTTTCGGCTTTCGCTTTGGGCACCGTAGTCATTCCTAGGGCTTGTAGATACTGGCTGTCTATGAAGTTGCCTGTTGCTCCGGAATCCAGCAGAGCTGTTACCAGCCATGTTTTCCCTGTCCTGTTTCACAGGGTTTACCTCCACACCCACATGGTGACTGCCATTAAGGACCGCAGGGATCGCTGTATTGCAAGATGACAAACCCAGAGGACGGACCCCTATGTCTACTGGGTTGTTTCGTTTCCCAATTGGTTCCCCTTGGCAACAGGCAATGCAAATGGCCTTCGGGTCCCTGTATGTGTGGGTTTGACGGGGCATTCCCTAATGAAGTGTCCGCTATTGCCACAATACAGACACTGGTTCTGTTTCCTCCTTTTTTTTCTTTCCTTGTTGGATAGAGGGCCTCGTACCCGGCCTATCTGCATTGGTTCCAGAGAGTCGCTAGGAACGACTGCTTCTTCTCTGCCTTTCTCCGTGGTTTTCTCAACAAACGACAGGAAGCGGGCGTCACTGCCTTTCCCTTTTTCGGTCCGTCTTTCTTGTATCCGGTAATACAGTTTCACCACCAGATCGATGAAGGGACCTATTTCGTCAGGAGGGTTAGGCATTTGGGATATCAGGTCCTTGAGGTCATCCCGCAAACCCCTATAGAAAACAAAAACTTTCTTTGTCACAGGCCAGTGTGCTTCCATGACAAGCCTGCCGAAAGTAGTAATGTAATGAAGCAGGTCGTTATTGCCCTGCTTGAGGCTGAGTAGTTCGTTGTCAGAAGCCTGTATGAACGTGTGTCAGGCGAACATCCGCCGCATCATTTCTTTGAACACCGGCAGGTTGTAGAGCATCGAATCGTCATTCTCCACAAGGGCAATGGACCACTGGGCGGCATCGCCACCCATGTACAACAGTATGAATGCAATTTTTGACGCGTCATCAGGAAACGCTGGGGCCCTGGCTATGAAATGCAGATAGCACTGGTGGAAGAAGACGCTGTACTTGGTGCTATCCCTATAGAAGCGTTCAGGAGGTGCCAGTTGCACCGGATGGGGCGTGATGACCTGAATAGCAGTGTCTTGGGTAGAGGTGGAGGAGGCACCACCAAAGGTAAGGTAGGGGGCCGTAACAATCCTTCTTGTCGGACTCTGGGACTCGGGGTGGGTCCCCAAGGGCTGGTAGTCCCTGTCGCTACCTGACCCTGTAAGGCCGTTATGTCATGGCGAAGGCTAAGGTTCTCTGCCTGCATATTAGCCAACAGGGCTGCTATATCCTGTAGGGAAACCTCTGGGTCACCCATTTCGTCTGGGCGGAATGAGTAACGTGGGCTTTAGATTCTATCAAGTACCCCACAAGGCTAACCTTTGCTTGTGAAGCGGTTCCGCAGAGACGACAAGAGCCACCGCCCCTGTTCCCACCTAACCCTGTGAAGAAGTGAAAACCCGGCAGGGAGTAGATGGACCCAGGGAATGGAGCCAAACAATAAGGGGAAGGATGACTGGAGGCTTGTGGCTGTAGGCACTTGATGAGGCTGTGGTCAACAGCTGGGGAGACAAGAGAGACCAGGTTAGAGGGTTCCCACACCTCCCACATCCTGTTCCCACTTTCCACTCAAATGCAGAAGACCACACCCCTAGATCACTCACCAAGGCAAATGAACACAGAAGGACTCCTAATCAAGAAGGCAACAAAACATGAGCGCTCCTGCGCAGAACAGAGTTAATGCAACAGGTGGTTGTTAGGCTTGCACAACCACTCCCTAGTTGTTGCATGCATAAATCCTAGAACAAACGGTATGCACCCATAGGTAGCGCACCAGCGCTATTGCTGTAGCCATATTCAGGTGTCTTTGCATGAGCCAGCAAAAGTAATGAGAAGAATTGCCCCAGCACTGAGAGCACAGGAAAGTAACTGCGCTCCTGCGCATTAGTGACAGAGCATAAGGGGAGGACTGTACCCCTGAGTTTGTCCTAAGGACCTAAAGGCGCTCCTGCGCGGAGAAAAGCTATAACAAAAGAAAAGCGCTCCTGCGCTGAAACAAAAGGTACCTGGTAATGCTGTGGCGCTAGGAGAAGCGCCGGCTCCGGCCGGAGCAGAATGGAAGTCGGAAGGCAGCTGCACGTCGCCGCTCGTCAGCGCTTACAGGTCAAGTGGCGCGATGAGGAGAATGCAGGCTCCGGCAGACGGAACACCAGGGAAAGCCGTCGAAGAAGCGTCCCCTACTCGGCAGCCTCCAGCTTGGAGTGGTCGCAAGACGCAAACCAGGAATGGAAAGAATTCAAAGCGCCGACCCGGCGGGAATCGCTGGACTTAAGAAATTCCCCCGGAAGCGCTGCAAGGCAAGTGGCTAGCGAGCATCTAGACCGGGACTCTGCTTCCGCCCGGAAGTGAGGGTCTCGGTCTCCTGTATTGAGCGGCGGAACCCTTCTGGGATCGGCAATCGCCGAACATGACAATTACCCCAAAAGATTGTGCATGGGAAGAGCAGTTTTATGTCCTTAACTCCTTAACTCAAACGAGACGCCGTCCGGGGGTAGGTGCAACGGCCTGAACCGTGGGTCACCGTAGGTACCATACCTTGTCCCATTGGCACATCGGAAAGCAGACTGAGAAGCACTTCAGGGAATATCCTGGGGTCTAGGAACTTGAGTAGGACCAATCGGCCTGCTAATCGGTATTACCGCCCATAGAAGGTTGTATACCACGTCGCAAGTTTCTAATTATTTCATTATAATTTTCATCACTTTTTGATTCATTTTTCACTGTGTGGTACACTAGAATTAGTTCCTGAAGAATTTCCTTCGTGGAAAGAAACATGTCGACCATTCATGAAGGTAGTAGCTAACCTGCTAGGACAGTTCCAGGGCATTTAGCTCCCTTCACACCCCTTTTAACCAAGGAAATCTACCACCAGAATAAAATAGGTTGTGGATTGATTTACCTTTTTTAACTTTATTACTCACTTCACGCCCACACACATAACCCCTCCTGCCCTCACACACGCATGCACCATATGGCCGGGACAAAAGATCTCCGATAAAGAGCCCCGATTTCGGGAGCCCGTCAGACATTGCAGCGCCAGTCTGACGAGGGTTCTAGTCCCAACAAGGGGATTCCTCCCTCATCCTAGCACACACTACACTACTACTTCACTCTTCCCGGGGAACTTTGTACTCTCTTTGTATTACATGCTTAACTCAACTTTGCCACAAAAGCTGAAAAAGCCACCTCGGTCACGTTTGTAGCCACAAGTGCTTGTTCACCACTGAGAGACCGAACTCTGACACCCAAAAGTTGCACCTGAGTTTACTGGACCTGGGAGAGTTGTTGGAGTACAGTTTGATCATCCAAGATGGACACTACCCTTCACCAAAGGGAACCACTGGTTTCACTGTGACCAGAGACCAGTACTCTAGTGGCAACTGGACTCATGCTGGACCCAAGAGGACTTGGCCAAAGTCACCCCACCTTGACAGTGGACCTTGGAGTAACCCCATAAAGCCCCCTGTTGACTGCACAGCGTTCTCAGCGTTCTCAGCATCCTCAGCATCCTGTATCCCTTGGACCAGGACCACTCCATTATTTGTGGTTTGTTCAGGTCCACTGGAATTATTCAGCATAGGAGGGCCAAATTACCCAGTCAGATTGACTAAATTATGCAGCAAGAAAATCCAAATTATTTGGCAGAATGCGGCAAATCTTGTGAAGTCTTAATACATTTTTTCCTCATTTTTACACTTGTTAACACTGTCTGGGCATATGTTGCACCTCATTCATCCCCGTTTAGCACCACAACAAGAGCTGCTGCATTATTTAGTAAAGTTTCAACCGTATGAGCTAGAAACACATTTATTTTTGTTGGAACCTGCAGATTATGTTGCAGATGATGGATTGTGTGGCAAATGCAACAAATCCATAAATATGCCATGGCCAGTCAATTGCATAATTCTAGTGGCCCTGCTGTTTACCCATAGTGCTCGGAAATGGACTTGAGACTGGTTTGGTGACATGGTCCTCGAAATCCTTACTGGCCCCCCTAATCTCCTTCCTGCCAGATTTGGCCACCCAAAATGGGCCAGAGTACCCTAACTGAACTTTATAAAAAGTTGAAAACATTTCTAAACTTTCCAGTTACCAGTGCTTGTTAGAATTTCGAATAAAAAGCTGTGATTTTTGGTGTACTTAAAAATCTCCACCTCAGGAATCCTCTGGTGGATTTTGGTCATTTTGGTGGGTATAAATTCATAAAAATAAGATCTATGTTTGTAAATTGGTGTCAGATTTATTTTGTGTTGGGGGACTTTCCTATTTCTTTGTTTTGGTTTTTCTGAATTCTTTACACTTGTTCCTTGGTTTATGCCTGGCTGCTCGAAGCCAGTCTACTTAGTGTTGAGCTAAAGATTTTACAAACGAGCTTGACTGGACACAAGATGGTATCATGAGTGTATTAAACCGTGAAGTCTCATAACTGCACCATATAGTACACCATTTCCCTCGCAACTATGCTATTAACATTTTTTTTAAAATAATGTGGGGTTTTATATAGGGCAAACAAGACCAAATCGGGTGACAGATGAATTTACAACAACAACAACAAGGAAAGTATGACACAGAAAATGGGAGGCAATATAATAAAACAGTTTATAAGTCAAGGGTTGAAGTATTTATAGGAGCAAGGGAGATAAGAACATATAGTCAATTAACATTAATGGTTTGAGTAGAATTTGATGAGTGTCAAACGGTGCGGGGATATGAGTACAGAGCAGTAAGCATTATATGGAAACAAAATTAAATATAGTAAGACACAAGGCCAATATATACAAGAGTAAAAAGGTATGAAGAGAGATTGGAACACAAGGACAATCAGAGGTTCTGGCATAGGCAATGTCTGATGGGAGTCAGAACTGTTTGAAGATGGCTGGGAAGCACTGGAAGATTTTGTGGTTAACAGGGATATGTGCAAAAGCGTGAGCAGGTAGCAAGGCCAGGCCAGCAGGAAGGAGTCGCACCACAGAGGAGAAAAGTCCTTAGTATGAGGGGGATTTGTTGAGTAGATGAGTTGCATATGACCTTGGGCGGAAGAGACTTCCAGATTTTGGGCACATTTCCAGAGAAGGATCCATTGTAGATTATCTTTTGGTAGATATTTTGTGGTTTAAGAAGTAGACAGCTTGTACTTCTGGATGATCTGTTACCACCTGATAGGGTGAGTTTCTGGGTCAAATATGAAGGCGTATTGTGGTGCAGTGCTTTCTGGTTCATACATGCAATTTTGAGATGGATCCTAACCTCATATTGTAGCCATTTCAGAGCTTGGAGGTCCGGGGTGATGTGATCCTTTTTCTTTGATCCAGTGATACGCCCAGCTGCTGTATTCAGAAAGGCTTTTAACGGAGCAAGTGTGATTTGTGGGAGGCCACAGGAAAGCGCTACCATAGTCTAATTTTAATAAGACAAAATCTTGGACTGCTGTTTTGAGGTCTGCCAAGGGGGAAGATGGTTTTCATTTCATTAGTGCATGTAATTGAAGGTTGGCTCTTCTGGTGGTGGCACTGATGTATTTTTTCACGGAGAGGGCATTGTCCAAGATTATACCTAGGGATTTCGCAGAGTCAGTGATATGTGGAGTACAGCTCAAGGCAGTAAGATTAAGGAAGTCAGTCCTTGATCTAAGGGGCAGTTGCAAGTGGTGAGATCAATAAGAATTCTGTCTTGAGGGAATTGTGTTTGAAGTGGTTGCAAGTTGGCTAATGTTGCATTTTAGTAAGGATGTTGTTGAGGATATGTATTTATTTATTTATTTGATTTGTAGAGCGCGACAGATACCCAAAAAGGGCTTCCCGGCGCTGGGCAGAATAATGTACTCGAGGGTAGGAGTTGGTTGAGAATGGGAGGACGAATGAGGTCACTGGTTAAAGAGCCAGGTCTTGATGGCTTTGCGAAAGTACGAATACCTGCTTTCAAGACGGAGCGGTTGGGGAAGGGAGTTCCAGAGTTTTGGGCCGAGGAGGGAGAAAGATCTACCTCCCATCCTTGCCCGACGTGTCTTAGGGATGCAGAAGAGACCGTGGGTGGCAGATCCCAGGCAACGGGTTGGCATATAGATGTGCACCAGGGTCTGGAGATATTTGGGAGCCTTGCCCCACTTTATCCTGTGCATGAGGCTGAGTGTCTTAAATTTGACCCTGTTTTCGATTTTGAGCCAGTGGAGTGCCCTAAGGTGGCTAGACATACGGTCTCTCCTATTGCATTTGCAGAGCAGCCTAGCTGCCGCATTCTGTACAAGTTGGATGCGTTTAGTAATTGCCTGAGGTGCCCCTAAGTAAAGGACATTCCCGTAGTCCAAGCGGGAGGTAATTAATGCATTTATCACCGTCTTTTGAGTGTCAGCAGGGAGCATCCATATGATCTTTCTGAGCCATATTAGGATTCTGAAACAGGTGGCTGAGAGGATGTTCACCTGGGGCTCCATGGTCAGTTCTCTATCAATGATAAAGCCCAAGTTGCGGACATGGTGTGAAGGTATTGGCAGCGGGCCCATTTCAGATGGCCAATGTCTGGAATTGCAGAGGTACTGGTCGGGGCCTACTATTAGAACCTCAGTTTTGCTGCCGTTGAGTTTGAGCATGTTTTTGTTCATCCAAGATGAGATGTCCCTAAGGCCTGCCTGAAGGCGTGAGGGGGTATCTTGGTTGTCATTTGACAGAGAGAAGACTATTTGGGAGTCGTCAGCATATGTATACATAGTGAGACCTGCGCTTTCAACAATCTGGGCCAACGGGGCTGCGTAGAGGTTAAAAAGCAGGGGGCTTAATATGGATCCTTGAGGAACCCCGTGTGGGGAAGAGTGGACCTTAGATGTCGCATTACTGGAGGAGATTTGGAATGTCCTAAGCGTCAGAAAGGATGCTATCCATTCTAGTGCCTTACCTCTTATGCCTATCTTGGAAAGGGACGCGAGCAGTGTTTGATGGGAGATGGTGTCAAACGCCGCGCTGAGATCTAAAAGGATCAGCGCGGCAGTGTTGCCCGAGTCGACCAGATGTCGGAGGTTTTCTACAACTCCAAGTAGTGTGGTTTCCGTCAAGAATCCTGTACGGAAACCAGATTGGGAGGGGTGCAAGATGTTGTTTGACTCAGTAAACTTGGAGAGATGTTCATGGACATGCTTTTCCAGAATTTTAGAGAGTGCAGGCAGGAGGGATATTGGACGGAAATTAGCCAAGATCTTGGGGTCAGCCGTTGGTTTCTTAAGGAGGGGGGAGACCATGGCGTGTTTCCAAGATGACGGGACTGTGGCCGTGGTGAGGGATAGGTTTAAGGTTTGGCTTAGCACGGCAAGGAGAGGAGTGTCCAAGAGTCTGAGAATGGAGATCGGAAGAGGGTCGACTGGCGACCCGGATTTAACCTTTCCTAAGATGTCCCGTAGGCCATGGACGTCAATCTCGGGCCATGAATTGAGAGGCATGAGAGACAGATGGGGTTGGGTGTGGATAACTTCTGTATTGGGTGTGAGGTTTTGCGTGCTTGTAGACTGGGCTTGCTGTTGTATAGTTATGTCTTGATGAATGGTCTCGATCTTGGAGGTGAAGTATATGGCCAGTTCCTCACATTTCAGGCTGTCAAGGGGAAGAGGTTTGGAAGAAGTGTTAGCGCCTGCAAGCTCTTTTACATGATTAAAAAGAGTTTTTGATTTATTAGTAGCTTCAGTTATGGATTTAGTAACGTAGATGGATCTAGCATTCTTGCAGGCTTTGTGGTAGAGCTTGAGCTCACTTTTATAGAGTAGATTGGCAGCTGGGGAGTACTCCTTCCTCCACAGGCATTCTAAACGTTTGCATTTAGATTTAAAGGTTTTAAGTTGCTCGTTGTATCATGGGGCAGGTGGTTTGTGAGAAGTGGTTTTTTTGTGGGCTAGGGGTAGGCAGGTGTCTAAGGCATCTATGAGCCATTTATTGACGTTGGAGGCTGCCAATTCGATGTCGCCAGTGTTTAAGGCTTCCTCTGGATATTGATTTGGAGAAGTGATTTCTATGTAAAGTAAAGTGTCATCAGCATACATGTGGTAGGAAATGCAGGCGAGTTTAAAGATTTCAGTAAAGGGCTCCATGTATAGGTGAAACAATGTTGCAGAGAGAGTAGAACCTTGAGGTACGCCTAGTAACACTGGCGACTGATCGGAGAGGGCGTGGTAGATTACGATGCACTGACATCTGTTATGAAGGAAGGTGAACCATTTTAGCACGGTATCGAAGAGTTCCATATTCCCCTATTAGGTTCAATAGGGTATTTCAATTGACCATGTCAAACGCCGCCGACAAGTCAAGTAGGGTTACTAGGCAGGATTCATAATGGTCGAGTGCGTGTAGGGCAACATCAACAGTATGAACCGTGACTGTTCTGCTGCTATGAACTGTTTGGGAGCCTGATTGGCATTGGTCGACAAGTTGGAATTGGTCTATGTCATTGCAGAGCTGGGAGTGCCCTCATTTTTTAAAGAGTTTAGCTAAAGTTGGAATGTTGGAGATGGGGCTTAGTTGTTGGGGTCGGACTGGTTGGAGTTGAGTTTTTTAGGATTGGGGTAACCTGGCCACTTTTGAGGCATTCTGGAATGGAGCCTTAGGTGAGTGAGGCATTGATTATCATGATCCATAAAGGGAGTAAGAGGTGGAAGGCCTCATTGAGGAGTTTGGAGGGAAGGGGATCATTAAAGTGATTGGGATATGTGAAAGCGGTCAATAGTTTTAGAACCTCATTTTCATTGAAGGATTTGAAACTGGACCAAGTGGCATTGTTTTTAAGGATGAGGGGATTGTTTCTCAGGCATTGATCATGATCAAAAGGGGTGGGATGTGAGGGGAAGCTCGCCAGGAGGGAGTTTCATATTGTTCCGGATCTTTGTGGTGATAAGCATAGTTTTCTTCACAAAGAAGGAGGTGAAGGTTTTGCAGATAGGTAGTGTTTAGTTTTCTAAGGATGAGGGATCGCATTTGCGCATCATCTGTTTTTTAAGAATTTCTAACAGTTTTTCAGGTTGATTAATTGCTGTGGTGAGTTGAGTTTGGAAGAATGCTGCTTTGGACTTCCTGACATGTTTGTTTTTAGGCCTTTCATCTTTGTTGTAGACGTTTGAGATTGGACAGTGAGGGGGTGTGTCTCCATGCTCTTTCTGCAATTCTGAGGTATTGGCTTTCCTCCTTAAGGTCACTTTGAACTAGAGGTTATACCTTTTAAACAGGATTCTCTGTATCTGTTTTGGGGCCAGGGTGTCCATGATATTTGACATGAAATTGATGTGTTATTGAGTGAGGTCATGAGAACCATGCATGGAGGAAGGTGGCAGTAGGAAGTTGTTACTAAAGGTAGACAAAGTGAGGTGGTCAATGTTGTCGGTGTCTCAGATGCAATGTTTGGCTTTTACTGGTTCATCCTTAGTGATGGTTCCACAGAAATTGGGATAGGTGCCCTACTATTCCAAAAGGAACAGGGTCTTAAAGTTAATCAATTAAAAAATCTATTTTGTTACACAAACATCAATTCACATCATTCATGACAATATCTCTTCATTTTTTTAAAAAAAAGGAAAAAGTGTATTATTTTACCTATTAATGTATATCCACACTTTCTAGACACCGACCTCTGTATTATCTAAAAATGTCACATTTATAACACATTGATATATAAAAATAAAACAACTTTTTTTGTAACCAACGTTACATTAAAAAATGCACATTTTAAAAACACATGCTATTATAAATAAAAATTTATCACAGATCCATCTCCAAATAATTGTCACCTGCAAATGGTTATGGATGACAGTATCACTAAATATATCAAATATACCCACAGTTATCACAAAATCACATAAAACTCAAAACTTTGTCATAGGTTATAGATCTTTTAAACAGGATTTTCTTTAGCTGTTTGGGAGCCAGGGTGTCCATAATAATTGACATGGAATTGATGTATTGTTGAGTGAGGTCATGAACGCCATGCATGGAGGTAGGTGGAAGCAGCCATATTTGGCTTTTACTGGTTGGCCCTTAGTGATGGTTGCCTTTTCAGAAATTAGACAGTTGATACAATAGTAGTCTGTCCAGTCACAAGATAGGATTGAGTCGATTTGTATGGTGTTCTTTCTTTTGATTATTAGATCTAAGGTGGACCCTTTGTAATGGGTTGGCCTGAGGAAGGCTTTGATACGACTAAGGTCCTGGAGGAAGGATTTAAAGCTGGTCATGGGAGGTTCAATGGAGTTCTTCCAATTAATGCTGAAACATCCAAGAAAAATGTGGTTGTTAGGTTCGTCAATGTTAGAGAAGATAATTTCCATGATTTGTTGGATGAAAGTGTGTTTATCTCCGGGAAGGTGGTAGAAGGTGTGAAGAGAGCACATACAGATGTCATTGGTAGTGATGCTAATCTTAAGGTATTCACAGAAAAGTGACAGTGTGGACCTGTGTATGTATGCTAGCCCTTTCCCAGAACATGTTTCTGTGAGTATAAGACTGTCAAGGTTAAGCTTGAGACAATTTTATAGCGCCTTGGAAACATGATCCCATCGCAATGAGTCTGTCCGTCAAGTTTGCTGCTTGGAATGTGTCCCACCTGATTTGTAAGTTCACAGTTCTCTATGTTCGTAATAAAAATACTACAATAATGTATTCAATTTGTTTTGAATGTGCGTACACTGTGTAATCCTTTACAGGTGGTGACCGGGAGAAAAGAGAAAGGAAAATAGTATGTTCCCTTAAAATTCAGGGATATTATATCATTGTCACATCACTTCCTGTGACGTCACTTCCTATGTTGTCTCTCCACATTGCACAAAAGAGCTTTGGCCATCGTAATTAGTCCCCCCTATTTTATGAGAACTTGTTCCCTTCTGGGACACACCAATCGGTGCCCAAAGACAGACAATATTCAAGTCACTACATGCAGGCCTTGCCCCACACCTGACATAGCTGCATGACTTGTGCCTCAAGAACAATAGCGAGCCTCATCAGGCACATGTGTAGTTGCACCCCAGTAAAAAAAAACTATCTCCAGCAACCCTTGTATAGCTTGTTTATTTTTACCAATCTCCTCTCTCCTTCCACCGAATGGTGGGGCACAGCCATGCATACAAACTGCCAAGGCAAGAGTGTTGTACTGCTGTGTGAAGAGAGAATGCCTTTGGAGCATGTCATAGCATGGCTGCCTTTCAAATGTTCCGACACAGAATTTGTCTTCTCACCAAAGAGCATAAATTGTCAAATGTCATAACCATAAGGCACACCTGCATGTCTCCGGGAAACCCTGTGGCACATACCCAGGCACAACATCTTATCACAACATTGACGCCCATTGCACAAATCACCCACTTGGTCAACTTGATACCAGCCCTCAAGACTTATTTTGCAACTTCTTGCACTTGAGGTGCAACTTGCCTCTCAACTTCGCCTTTGATTTCCTGGAAGACAGTGACCTGGAGCATGAGAGGGATCTGGAGTGGGTCTGCTGATTGTAGCACAAAATACCTCACGTTTCTTCACCCAGACCCTAAACACCACAGGAAGACTTCATGTGAATCTGTGAACCAGCTTTAGCCCAGTCACGGTACAGCTTGCAGCCAGCCTAGCACTCTGTGTTTATGGTAAGAAAATGAATACCCATTAAAACTGTTACAATCATGCTATCAAGGTACTTCCCACAGGCAGTTTTAACCAGGTGATTTTATTGCCCTCCTTTGATTGGGGGGCCAGTTTGCCAAATATTTGTGTGTTGAAAAAAGGCTGATAATATTTACACTAGTTTTAATAAATATATTTCTACATTTTATTTAAAAAATGTGTAGCTATCACAGCTGGCTATGTCTTCACTCAATACTTTCTCTTCATGCAGATAAAAATGTGGCTTTGAGAGGCCGGGCCACCCAGTCAAGTGTCTATGGAGCAGGAACGAAAGTTGATGGTTACCTTGCACTGGCGCTCAACGCAATTGACGGAAATCTGGATCCCGAATATTACCATGGCTCCTGCTCCCATACAGACACAGAGGATGGTCCCTGGTGGAGGCTCGATATGTTAGACGAGTACTACATTACTAGAGTTTCAATCACCAATAGAAATATAGGCCCTGAAAGGCTGAATGGAGCAGAAATTCTCATTGGGAACTCCCTGGCAAATAACGGAAATAACAACCCAAGGTAAATTGAAGCTATATTCAGTATTTATTGCTAGAAGTCGATCAAATGAATCACCAGAACAGACACAGCACCTGTGTAGGCTTCCTGGAGGCCATGAAACACTGAACCATCACAGACCTGAGCAGACTGATGTGCAGCTTTGGAGTAACAAAAGTCTTAGGCATTTTCCTTGATCAGTGTTGCACGAGGCTGGCGCGAAAGGGGGCTCGATCTCTCTAAGGGATATCTGTGACATCCCACGCCGAAAGACAAATTCTATGATTAGCCTATTGCAGAAGCTAAAGTGAAAGTGAGCCAATTAGAGGACATCTCACTCAGTAACGTGGTCCATTTACCATGATTCAGGTGTGTTAGCAAGACAGGGGGTGCAGTACTGAAGCCAATGAACAGGTTCGATATTGCTGTGTGTCAACCACTGATAGTGGAGAAGAGGTGGTATTGCTGCTTGATGGTTTTGTTTGAAATCCTCCTGTCCGTGTAAATCCTAACTGATGCTGGCTGTTGGGTGCTGCTCTCCAACCACAAACAGTGATACCCAATGGAGTAGGTTCCATCACATTTTAAATGATGTAGATAAAGTCCAGTTTATCTTCCTCCTCCTTTGCTTTAGTGTGTGCTGTGGTGATGCAGGCACACTGGCCATACTGTGTGTTAACCCTTGAGGTATCCCATGTCTTCAAATACCCCATTTCCACAAACTGAAAAGGGCACACTCTTAGTGCAAAGAGAATCTCAGAAGAAGTGTCTCATAGGAGGGTATCTTTCCCCCTTTAATTTCCAAGAATGTGACATTCCCTGTGGAACATGTGTCCCTTGAATCCATCTGTCAGGGACTGTGGTACTACACCTCCCTATGTGAAGAGATTGGTGGATGTGGAGACTTGGTTTACCGACATTCAGAGATGTCAGTAAGGGCCAGGATCTCATACCTCACCTTAAAGGATGAGATTGGTGCCTTTTTTTTTTACCTCAGCCCCAACTCTGAAGAACATAAAGACCCTCTTTCAGTTCAATCAATCATGTTTACTTCATGATATAACCCCATAAAACACATAAAAGATACAACTGTACATAATTAAAATATACAAAAATAAAATCCCACAGTGCATAGTGATCTAAAACAGAAAGTATCTTGTTTAATCCTCTCAGATATCATCTGTTGTACCATCTCCTTCGATACCAGTCGGGCCCCATTATTCATAACCAATTTATCTGGGTACCCTTCTCAGTTGAAAAGAACCTGTATAATACTACTTTGGTGGTTACAGTTTCAACAAATTTCAGCCCTAGCAATCTTAACTTGCAAGCTACCATTAATATGAAAAATATGGATATTCACCCAAACCTCCATAGGGACATGAAATATCCAAGGCCACCTTGACTCATTTCAGCATAGGTGCCGGCACAGGAGAAAATGACAATAGGGTGTGACACGCTTTTTATCATTCAGCACACACAAGATGCATATTCTGACAAAAAAACAAATGCCTTGTCCACTCCTGGCCCACAAACATCTTCACGAATACCTACCTGATCTTAACGGGCCAGTTTTAAAACTTTTCTTCTCATACCCTCAGGAATTACCAATGATCCCAGGCATCGCACTAATTCACCATTGCATGTCGACTCTTTCGTTACAAAAGGTACTGCATCACCATCCTATTTTCTAGTGACAGATCAACCCTTGTTGATGTGTTTCATTTCATGCCCCAGCACAGTGTCCTCTTCTACACACCTTTTTATTCTTCCTCACATAACACGCCATCCAGACGTGTCCCAACATAACTCATCATGCGAGGTATTTCAATATTGCTGCAATCTTCTTCTTGTTCCTTCTTATGTAGTATAGGCAACCAGGAGAGAAAACCTGCAGCAAAGTTTTTCCCTTCAGAAACATACATTACTGGAACTCCTGCCAATGAAATTGCTGCAAATAAGTCAATGAGTGGTTTGTCATCAGTATGTAAAGTAAAAGTTGATCCCACATAAGCGCCTTAAAGTACTGGGCACTCCAGAGCCAAGTTTATTTCTCTATGGTGGAATACGTAGGCCCCACCCATACAATACTCTGGAGGCAAACATCACAATTTCTTCACCTAATCCATGATTACTCATACCCATTATGGTGCTTACATATCAGATATACTTCAAATTTTTTCAAAAGATTCATTTTTTTCTAGCAAAATGTGGTACAGTTCTCTGAACAATTTGAGTTGGTCCTTGCTAACAGGGGAGGGGTCCTCACATTTTGCCTTAATTTTCTTCAACTCAGCTTCCACTTCCTTCTGAGATACATGGTGTCACCCTTCCTCTGCGAATCTGCATTTGTCTTTTCTCAAAGTCAACCCACTTTCTTTCAACATGTCCAACGCTGTGGCCAATTTTTTGTCATGTTTCCTTTTGATCTCTTTCGTTCACCAGGATGTCAGTCTCAAAATACGCCACCCCATACAGATTCTTGAACAATATTCCTTTAACCCTCTGAAACACGGTGAGTATGCCAGTACCATCATCATCATCAAGCTTTATTCGACAGATTGTCATAAAAGCTGAATCCTGTACATAAAATATCCAGTAAAAACTGGTAAAATTAATAGTAACTCTCAGGTATAAAAACAATCCATTTAAAAAAGATTATAAAAACAACAATGTTAAAATCCATGTACAGCTCATATAAACCCAACTCTTGATACAAATAAAGAAGGTACAGCGAGCAATATAAATTCATTTGGGTACCATAATCATATGTAAGCTTATCTATATACATATCTATGAAAAGGTAGGAGGTACAATACACGATATACATTGATCATGATGCCATAGTCGCTTTAGATCTTATAATCCATGCCCAACCTAAAAATTTGGCTACGGCAATGAGAAGTGGTAACCATATTTCTGTACAAATTAAACTAAGAGCCACATCAAATTTACATGTGCCTAGGGCTCGGCAAATAGGAGTCAACCATATTCACCTTGGCACTATATAGGCGGGCACACAAATAAAAAATGGGCCAAAGACTCCGGCCTTTCATTGCAACTGGGGCACCCACCTTGCAGTAAAAGATTTAACAGGTAAGGTGCCCGCTCTCAATTGAAGCAAAAGCTTCCTATTGTGTGGCTTCTTGATAGCATCCCAATAAGCCTCTTGTTTTTGTGTTAGTTTAGCCATAAGGAATTGACCCGTCAATGACGAGGGATCACTATTCCTAAAAGTATTGGCATCCACCCATCCCCAGCATGCCGTACCAGTCCATGTGGCATCCGGCAATACCAATACAGGCGCTCTAGTGTCACAAAGGATGTGAGATGTAAGGATTTCATTTCAAGGCCGAAGGTTACCATCAAGCATATTAACTTTTAATGCCACCCTGCAGCTCCATTAAGACAATTAAAGACCATTAACAACAAAAATCTAGAGCCAGAACACAACTGTTCATAAATAATCTCCTCTCAGAACTCTCATCCTCTTTTCAGTGCTGTTCTGGACTTTGTAAATTTCCTCTCATTTTATTTGTATAATTGTTCATGGTTGTGTGTATTTGATAGTTTTGTTCAAGGTATAGAGGTTGATGTGTGGACTTAAATTTGGCTTGGCGCGGAACCGGGCCTTTCCAATTTATGGAAGCTTGGTTGTTTATTATTTTGCTTATGAGGTTTTTTACATGTACTGAGGTGAGATGAAGTTAATGGTGGTGATGTCAGAGGAATTTTACTTTTATAAACATTACAATGCCCGGACCGCGTTATGGCTCCAAGTTAAGGTTGGGGCCTTCTGTTATTAGCAAGGCCAGGTTTAACGGGCTGGATTGCGAGCGTGGAATTAAGCACGAGCACAGCATACTTACAAGAGCCGGCTGCCGCTGCCATCGCATGCAGTATCGGGCTTGTGTGGAAATACGTGCAAGAGCACGCGCAGGAACTGGGCGCCATCTTAGATTACGATCATTTGCATTGAGGAGAACAGAGGCGACAGTGCTGCGAGTAGCAGAGCACCACCAATGTATAAAGAAAAAACGGTCTGATGAGATTTAACTATTGTAAGACCGTTTGTCAGCTGTGCGCAGACAGTGTTTTCAAGCTTGAGAAAGGAATCTCTGTGTTGTGGTAGGACTAGGTTTTACATTTATTAAGGATAGTTTAGGATAGTATTGTTTGGTTCAGTATGGAAGCAAAACAGGGTAGCAGTGTACTGATGGATCATCATTTAATGAGGATTTGGTGAGAAAGGTTATTCCCCAAGAAATGAAAAATAAGTTACAGGAATCAGTGAGAAGCATTCTATGAGAAAAGAGAAGGATAAGTGTGGAGTCGGAATACAAGTGTTTTTTCAGTATTAGAGGAAGATGACCAGTTAGTGGGAGTAGGAGGAAAGAGATTAAAGAAAACGAAACATGTAGAGGACATTTGTATGTCTAAAAGAGGAAAAGATGGTCTAAATTCCATCAGGAAGAGAATGCCCTGAGCGGCATGCGTAGAGTGGGTGTCCCAAGCTGCACACAGAGTAAAGGTGTCCATCATGACACAAAAAGAGATGGAAGCAATAGAGCTGCTGAAAGTCCAAGTTCAGATGATGCAAAAGAGTTGGATGAGCATATTTTAGATCTGCAAGAGAATGAGTTTGAAAATAAATTTGACAATTTGGAGGAGGTTGCTTTTGCGGAAGTGCTTAGGAACCCGTTAGGTAAGGAAATGTTTCACAACATAAAATATCCCCGAAGTGGTGATTGGCGGCCCATGGAGCATGTGGCCAAGTTTATTTAGGAATGGATTCGAAAACCTTTAGCCAAATAGTTGAGACAGGTGCTGAGAGTGGAGTACTCTCAACCCATAATTGAAGAGAAAGTTTTCACATTTGGATCCGGAGTTAATACGTTTTTTATTTAAATTAGGAAGGATTCCTAGAAAGAGATTGGAAAAAAATCATTATAGATCTGTCAAGATAAGGTTCCGTATGTGATGCCTCTGATAGCCAGAATTATGGATATGGTGGAAGAGGCGCATGTGAATAAGACAGCTATTGATATATATCTACGGAGAGAATGAAGCTAAAGAGCAGTAGTGTTACAGGGCAATGCTTACAGAGAGAACAAAGGCAATACTGATGAAAATAAGCCCAAAATTGGGGGACCTGGAACAGAGAGAGCCCAGCAAAGATGGTAAGGGGCTACTATTTAGGGAAGAGCTACTGAAGTACTAGGAAGAGGATTTCAGGCCTCTCCTACTTTCTACCTAAGTCATGGAAGAGCAGGAAGGGCATGTAGAGGAGGGTTTTTCAGTGCCCGAGGTCAGAGCTCAGGAAACCAAGGTGAGTAGGAAGATTCATTTTGGTTCTTCCCAAAAAAGAGGAGGGGGACATTTAAGAGACTTCATAGGACAATGGGAGAAGTTAACTCAAGATCCCTGGGTGTTGGAAACTTTTCAAGGATATGTAATAGAATTTGTATATTTGCCAATTCAAAGAAAAGAACCAAGGGAATTGGCAGTAAGCAAGGAATTAAAAGAGGTTGTGGACTTAGAGATAAAGTCTATGTTACAAAAGGGAGCAATTATGTTTGGAGGAAACGGCAAAACAGTTTGTGAGTACAATTTATTTGGTCAAAAAGAAGGTAAAGGGCTGGAGACCAGTGATCAATCTCATGGAATTGAACAGATATTTGATATACAGACACTTTGAGATGGAGGGTGTCCTTTGTCTGAGAGATTTGTTAGAAAATGATTGGTTAGTGAAATTGGATTTTGGTCTGCCCTGTTCCCATGATGCACTGGGCCAGGGACAGACTAATTTGCATGTAGCCAGGTTCTGAACTGGGATGGTGCAGTGAGCTAAAAAACGGTGATGGATCAAGCCCTGATCTGTTGACTGGGTAGGAGTGTTCTGATTAACTCGGATACTCTGTCCATCACCACCCCCTTTTTGAATCGTTTTGGCCACCACAAGTGTGGAAGGGTATGCTCAGATGTGAGTCCCTTGCTCACTGCACCATCAGGATTGAAGCAAGCCGGGCCGAACACGGCTGTAATGCCAGAAACCGGTCCCCGGAAGCTTGTTTCCTTTCCAGTAAAGAATTGGCTTGGTAGTTTGGTCTGCCCTGTTCCCATGATGCACTGGGCCAGGGACAGACTAATTTGCATGTAGCTAGGTTCTGAACTGGGATGGTGCAGTGAGCTAAAAAACGGTGATGGATCAAGCCCTGATCTGTTGACTGGGTAGGAGTGTTCTGATTAACTCAGATACTCTGTCCATCACCACCCCCTTTTTGAAATTATTTTGGCCACCATAAGTGTGGAAGGGTATGCTCAGTTGTGAGTCCCTTGCTCACTGCACCATCAGGATTCAAGCAAGCCGGGCCGAAGACGGCTGTAATGCCAGAAACCGGTCCCCGGAAGCTTGTTTCCTTTCCAGTAAAGAATTGGCTTGGTAGTTTGGTCTGCCCTGTTCCCATGATGCACTGGGCCAGGGACAGACTAATTTGCATATAGCCAGGTTCTGAACTGGGATGGTGCAGTGAGCTAAAAAACGGTGATGGATCAAGCCCTGATCTGTTGACTGGGTAGGAGTGTTCTGATTAACTCAGATACTCTGTCCATCACCACCCCCTTTTTGAAATTATTTTGGCCACCATAAGTGTGGAAGGGTATGCTCAGATGTGAGTCCCTTGCTCACTGCACCATCAGGATTCAAGCAAGCCGGGCCGAAGACGGCTGTAATGCCAGAAACCGGTCCCCGGAAGCTTGTTTCCTTTCCAGTAAAGAATTGGCTTGGTAGTTTGGTCTGCCCTGTTCCCATGATGCACTGGGCCAGGGACAGACTAATTTGCATATAGCCAGGTTCTGAACTGGGATGGTGCAGTGAGCTAAAAAAACGGTGATGGATCAAGCCCTGATCTGTTGACTGGGTAGGAGTGTTCTGATTAACTCAGATACTCTGTCCATCACCACCCCCTTTTTGAAATTATTTTGGCCACCATAAGTGTGGAAGGGTATGCTCAGCTGTGAGTCGCTTGCTCACTGCACCATCAGGATTCAAGCCAGCCGGGCCGAAGACGGCTGTAATGCCAGAAACCGGTCCCCGGAAGCTTGTTTCCTTTCCAGTAAAGAATTGGCTTGGCAGTTTGGTCTGCCCTGTTCCCGTGATGCACTGGGCCAGGGACAGACTAATTTGCATATAGCCAGGTTCTGAACTGGCATGGTGCAGTGAGCTAAAAAACGGTGATGGATCAAGCCCTGATCTGTTGACTGGGTAGGAGTGTTCTGATTAACTCAGATACTCTGTCCATCACCACCCCCTTTTTGAAATTAGTAGAAGGCGTGGCGTAGGTGGCAGCAAGGCTGGGGGTTGTAGTCCTCCTCTACTCTCCTCTTCAATGTGCGTTAATGGAAAGACGGGAGGCGGCAGGCAGGTAGCAAAAACAGAGAAACGGGCGTACTGGCCCACTGGTATAGAGTGTCTTGCTGTCACATCAAACACCGATTGAGGCTGTCCGTCTCCAGGACCCCACTGATCCTACTGCTACTGCTCCTGCTGGACCTGGTCCTGCCAGTGCAGATGCCAAGGACAAAACGAGGGCAAGAGTGGGCGGGGGCCAGCACCTCACAGCATGCACCCGCATCTCAGGAACCTGTGGAGAGAGCGAGCTCCCGCTGTGAGCTCCGTGACCAGCCCTCAGGGAGAAATGCACCGTCTAAAAACCCGCCGGGGTCAGAGTGCCACGGGGGGTCCACAGTTCAACTCTGTGGCACAGTACTGGCAAGCGGTGAAGCGGCACGGCGCGGTGCGTCCTCCCATCCCTCTGCAGGCTGACTGGTGAACTGGCGGGAAGCAGGAAGGTGTGAAAGCACGGGCTGGATTCTGGTGAGTGTCCTCCTGTGGTTTGAAGTGTCTATACTCGGCACTGTTGGTCTGACAGACAATGTTCTTTAGCCCCCGGTTTGAATCATTCAGCATTCCATCCATCATTTGTTGCAGTTATGCTTATAAAATACAGGAGTTTTTTTTTTTAATGCAGCCTGTTTTCCTTAAAGGAAAACGGTGCATGGCAGCTGTTTGTGCGCCAGAGCAGGGGAGAGCACAGGAGTACGACACATCATTTTAAATATGTCGCATTTTTATGGTCTGAAAGTGACTCAGTGCGGCGCAGCCAAATGGCTTGCGGAATGCACCAAGTCACTTTCTCGTAACTCTACCCCCCTTTTATTACAATAAAAAAGAAATAATTGGTCCTCCATTAGCATAATTTATTATGGTAATCTGAAGCAATTCTGCATTCTAATAGGAGTAATAGGTTTGGAAACCACAATGCTAATCAGCAAACCTAAATAATTTACACAACGCTGTAATAAATATTTAATTATATCAGCCCCACCAATATTTCAAGATGACTTTGGGTAAATTCACGCAAATACGTGTAAAGAATGTTTTAGAACAGTTATGCAGATGGGGTGGGGGAGATTATATTGTACCTCATGAATACTGCTTTGGTCAGGAAACACCACACTTTTTGCTCTCAGGGAGCACTGAGTGCGGGTCAAGCTTTCCTTGCTACTCTGAGTGATTGTACAAGGGGCTGTGTTGGGGCTGTGTATGGGTAGCAGCAGATGGGCAAGCATTTGCAACTGAGTGGGCCAACAACTGGAAGTCCTGTGCAGTCTGCAGCGAGGCCTCCTTCAGTGAGGAAGGCAGCTGAGGAGCTCTGACAAGGTGGGTTGTCTGACCTTCTTAAGGGAGGGGCATCTCTCCCCAATAATTAAAGCAAAATGTTTCACTGAGAGAGAAAACATCTTGCAGGGTAGGAGGGAGATACTTCCTTTTAACTGTTCCACTAGACGACAAGTTTGGGGGCCTCCTCATGTTATGTTATGTTATGTTATGTTATGTTATGTTATGTTATTGGCGATTTATATAGCGCACAGCTACTCGGGCAGAGTGTCCCGGCGCTGTACAGATCTGTAGAGAGAGACAGAGCAGAGACCCAGCGCACTAAAGGCTGAAAAGTCAGGTCTTAAGGCTTTTCCTGAAACACAGGAGATTATCAGCTTTTCTCAGTGAGAGGGGGAGCTTATTCCAAAGCTGCGGGGCACAGGCTCTGTAAGAACGACCTCCAATGCGCGAGTGCTTTACAGATGGAACGACAGCTAGGGCTTGAGTGGCTGAACGTAACGATCTAGCAGGATGGTAGAACTGAACATGTTTCCTGAGATAGACTGCACCAGTACCGTGCAAGGATTTAAAGGTCAAGGTCAAAGTCTTGAAGATGATACGTTTCCTCACCGGGAGCCAGTGCAGTGCATCAAGGAGGGACGAGGTGTGGGATCTGCGGCTTAGGCCAAAAATGGCCCTTGCGGCAGAATTTTGAACAGTCTGTAAGCGAGATAGGACGTACTCTGAGAGACCTAAATAGAGCACGTTGGCGTAGTCGAGCCTGGATCCAATCATAGCTTGTACAGTGATTCTCCTATGAGCCTGTGACAGTAGAGGGAGGAATTTCCTGAGTATACGTAGTACGCCAAAACATTGGCCTACTAGGGCAAGAATCTGGGGTTTAAAGGTAAGACCATTGTCAAATTTGACACCCAGATTCTTAGCGATCGCAGTGGGGGAAGAAGGAGGGTGCATATCTGCCGGCCACCAAGATTTCCATTGGATGTCAGGGGAGCAGCCAAAAAATAGAATTTCAGACTTGTCTGAATTGCATTTGAGCTGGTTCAGCTGAAACCAGGAGAAGACCGCCTCTAAAGAGTTTTTGATAGAGTCACCTGCGAAATCAGAGTTCTTATCGCAGGTGAAGAGCAGCTGCGTATCATCCGCGTAGGACACAATACGCGCGCCAAAGGTCTCCACTAGTTCAGCCAGAGGGGAGAGGTAAACGTTATCCTCTGGTCCTCATGTGCACTCAATTAAACGAAGTCGCCATCTCCTCTGTGTCGCATCTCCCATCCCCCTCAGAGAAGCTGCACCATGTTATTGGGCGAACATTCAATAAAATACAGGGTGCTGTAAAACACAGCCCCAGAGGCTGTCCACTTGTCTTTAAATCTTTTGATGATACAACACAAGTACACTAAAGTGCCATTAAGTCACATTTAGTGAGGAGGGGGAGGGGAGATGGAATAGTGTTTAGAGCAGGGGTGGCTACATGTTACTATTGTGACCTCATTAGTTTTTACCCACTGCGTTATTAACTAACGGTAATGCACAGACTGTCTCACAATTTAGTCCTGGTAAAATCCAAAACGCACATGAAGCTCTGTTAATGATAACACCTGTATTCATCGATTCATAGTGCTTTATGCACTGATTCGCAGACACCTTCACGAGTACCACAGAGTGACTGGACCTGGACAGAATTTCAATTACTCTGGAGTAATTCCATGTTACTCTTAGGCGCATTGGGGGAAGCATTTGTAATGCAATAAGTCTCGCATTTCCGAGAGTTTAAGCTATTAGTATTCTAAATGACAATGTCTTTTATTTATGTATGTTTTAAAACCCTCAATATAAATAAAAGGCATTGTCATTTACAATGTCAATAGCTCAATAAATGCAAGACCTATTGTATTGCAAATGCTTGTTTAAGAGCAGGCAGTGGGCCGGGGCACCACTGCCTGCTCTTAACCCCTTCTTTGCAGGGGTTATTTTCCCGCTGTTCTGGGGTGAAGGGGGGCGCGCACGGCGTCCAAATGCTCATGACGAGCTGAGCTCGTCATGAGGCACGGCGCTCCTGTGCTCATGAGGAGCTCAGCTCGTCACAGGTGCATTACCTGCAGTGGAACGCTCAGCACAGCAGGGGAATTATCCCCGCATGCGAGCGTTCCACGGCTCATGACGAGCTGAGCTCGTCATGCGCACCGGAGCGCCGTTGCTCATGACGAGCTCAGCTTGTCATGAGCATGGAAGAGGTTAAAAAATATTCTTGCATCCTTTAATAAAGGGGTAGTGGTCCCCTGGGGACCCCTTCCCGTTTGTGAGTTATTTACCACCAACTTGAAGTAGGGTGTATACTGTGAGTGTTTTGAAACAGCAATTGCGTTCGCAAAACAATGGTACATACCGTTGGGGTTTTTTATTAGGAAAAGACGCCCTTGGCACACCCCTTCCTAATAGCAAGTCAGTAGTAGGGTTTGTACATAGGGCAGACTGATTTTGCGTTCACAAACCAGCCAATTTCCCGTTTGCGACTGCAAACAAACGGTTGTACCTCTGGTCCTTAGTCAATTGACCAATATATGTCAAATTAAAGTCTGTTGGATGTCTATCCGAGCCTGTGTTCTAGAGTTACTGTGTATGTTAAACTAAGGACGTTTGAACCTGATGGCCTCTTATTAAAGAATAATGGGGAAATCTATAGAATTTGAATTTTCCAGCATGTGTTCAACTTTGTTTCTTCATATTTATTCCTAGATGTGCCGTCATTACCAATATTGGTGCGAGTGAAACTATGACATTCGAGTGCCACGGAATGCTTGGGCGATATCTTAACGTGGTAATTCCTGGAAAAACGACAGTGCTCACACTCTGTGAAGTTCAAGTTTTTGGAGTCTTTGCATAAGACCAAGCTGGCTGAGAAACGCAACTAATGAATTCTCAATTGTTAATGTTAAACTAATAATTTGCTTCTCGGCTCTCCAGTGATTTATTGAAATTGTCAATCAGCTATTCAATGTTAGATACAGAAGTAGGTGTTTAGGTGCTCTTATCTAATTAAACAATTGTTAAACATATAATTCTTCAGTGAATGTGTTCAGAGTATTTACTTAAGTGCATTTTGCAAAAAAATATACGGTATATTGCTCAAAGACTAGCTAATAAAGATGTAAGTATACAAATATATATGTTTTCAATCCATTTGCATATAATGCATTCAATTGATTGTAAGAAGACTGCCTGAAAAAGTAGAACATGCCTCACAATTGTACACATAACTGGGTGTTTAAACACAGCAAAGTGGCTCTTTGTTTAGTTTGTTCATTATAGGAGGGACCCTGTGGGTAGCCACTCACGACAAGTGTTGGTGGAGATACGGAGAGCTGCATGGAAAGGGCACAGTCGGGCCTGCAGAGATGACGATCAGCGGCCTTGGGGGCCAGGCTGGCGCTGGGCCATGGAGTCCGGGGGATAGGCACCTGATGTGAGCTGTACTCAGGTTAAGAAGGCAGCGGAAGACTGCTGGGGAGAGCCTGTCAGCCTGTGACGGCCCGGCGGTGATTCCCGCCGAGCAGGGCAAGGCAATTCTCTCGATTGACCTATAGAAGGCCTTCGACACTGTGGGGTGGGATTACCTGCTGGCTGTTATGAGGTGCCTGGAAATGGGCGACGATTGGATAGCATGGGGGCAACTACTCTACACTTGCCCTACAGCGAGGATCAAGACCGGCAGAAACATCTCCCTGCAATATTCGGTTGCACAAGGCACCCAACAGGGTTGCCCCCTATCGCCACTCCTCTTTGCATTGGCCATAGAACCGTTGTCCGAGTTCTTTCGACAGGGAGGGGGAGGCATGGGGTTGATCATAGAAGGACGAACGCATACTATATCTCGCTATGCTGATGATCTACTAGTCTACCCATGTGACACTGCTAAGGAGTGGAAACGGCCTTGCAACGTTTTGGATACATTTGGGGTAATGTCAGGTTTACAACTCAACATGCGCAAACACACTTGTTCCCGCTGGCTAGTCCGCTGGCGCGCCCCTTGGATGCCCTACCCTTGGAAACTTGGGCAGGGCACTGCGGTCATTTCGGTCTAACGTAACATTTTGGGGACACTATGCCTCCTTACAATGGCCAGAATATCATTGATGAAAATGGTTATGCTCCCCGAGTAATATTATTTTGCTAATATGCAAGTGCTGATGCCCACGGCTTGGTTTTGCAACTTGGACTCCTTGGTGAGAGACTTATTCCGGGCAGAGGGTAGGCGCAGAGTTTCACTCCAGATATTGAGACGCCCTATAGATGCAGGATGCTTAGGCGCTCCTGATTTTGAACTGTACCAACTCGCTGCTCAACTGCAATGGCTGGAGAGGGCGCACACTGATGGGACCTTCCTAATGGAATCAGACCAAAGCCCCAATTTGTTGATGGCAAAGATTCTGGTGCCTGCAACTAAAGTTCCTTACACCTCAGTAATACAGACCACAGCCTTTCACTGTTGGTGGCGTAGCCTCAGAAGAATACCTGACACTCCCAAATACTCACCAGAATTACCACTGGTGGGATTGCCACATGGCGACCCTCAACAGATCACTACTGCGGAAAAACTGGCACCTGGGAAGGCGGTGGGCTTTGAAAACGTGGGGGATTGCTACCATGAGAAACATCTGCTCCCTTTCTCGGAATTGGCATGAAATAAAAACCTTGTAAGGAGTTCACTGATACACCTGGTCCTTTAAACCAGCAAAGAAGCTGTAATATAAAAACAATGCATTTATTACCTCAGATGAGGGAGACTGTGTCATACGGTACCATCAGGCCATTGTAGGAGCCAGTCTGATTAGTACAGAGAACAGGGGCCTTATATATGCATGGGTTACATAGTCAGCATAAAACCAAGGGGAGGTCCTGGCACATACAAGCATGGTTTTTCACTAATATGGGTATACAAAATTTGCTTGCTCAACAAAGTGGGAGTGGAGACTAAACTGAACACATCACTAAGAATAGCCTGACAGTTCTATACTAGGAGCAGGTGCATTCTACTAGCTAGGCCATTCTGAGCATGTGCAAGGCTCTGGAAGAGGGAGAAAGCACATGGCAAGCACATGACTAACTAAGATGGCTGCCAAGTACAAAATGGCTTTCAGCTCATGTTAACAGCGATTCCTGCAATCTTTAACGGATAGTCCTTTTACCATGAGCTAAAGACATCCATATGATCTAGTAGGAACATGGAAAATATTTTGCAAATTTATTCTCATAAATTCATCAATATCCTAATCCATAGCTTGGTGGGCATTTTTCATTCTAAACATTCCATTAAGCGAATATATATAAGGTATAAGCAGGAGTACAAAGGGAACAGAGCATTGGGTCATAATTAACATACAGATAGCAGGAGAGAGTAATGACTATTATCACAAACAGAACTATCAATATTTTTCAACTCCAAGCAGAAAGCAAATCCTAGAACCTTCTAGGCTAATTCCATGTAAAAAACATTTTCAATAGACTTTCCCAGTGTTCCTTTTATGAGGGCTAGAGTATCAATTAATATAGTCAAGGAAAGGGCAAAGTCACATTTTTTAACTGCTCAGAAGAATGTTTCCCGCGTAGAAAAAACATTATTCCTAATGCAAATATTAAAGCAGTCAGACCTATTATTACAATCAATCAATCAATCAATCGGAAATGTGGAAAGCGTGGTACTCACCCGTGAGGGTCTCAAGGCGCTGAGGGGGAGGGGGGGTACTGCTACTGCTCGAAGGGCCAGGTCTTGAGGAGCCTTCTGAAGGTGAGCAGGTCTTGGGTCTGCCGTAGATGGGTAGGAAGGGTGTTCCAAGTCTTGGTGGCGAGGAAGGGGATGGACCTGCCGCCGGAGGTCGTTCGTTGGATGCCTGGAACAGCTACGAGGGCGAGGCTGGTGGAGCAGAGCTGGTAGGCGGGGGTGTGCAAGTTGAGTCTGTTGTTCAGGTAGGCTGGTCCGGTGTTGTGGAGTGCTTTGTGTGCGTGGGTGAGGAGTTTGAAGGTGATCCTTTTGTTGATGGGGAGCCAATGGAGGTCTCTTAGGTGGGAGGGGATGTGGCTGCGGCGGGGGATATTGAGGATCAGTCGGGCTGAGGCGTTCTGGATGCGTTGCAGGTGTTTGGCTGGGATGCCTGCATAGAGTGTGCTGCTGTAGTCCAGCCTGCTGCTGACGAGGGCCTGGGTGACTGTTCTTCTTGTCTCGATCGGGATCCACTTGTAGATCCTGCGGAGCATGCGGAGGGTGTTGTAGCAGGAGGAGGAGATGGTGTTTACTTGCTTCGACATGGAGAGGGAGGAGTCGAGGCTGAATCCCAGGTTGCGTGCGTGGTCCACAGGTGTCGGAGCTGCTCCAAGTGCGGTCCGCCACCAGGAGTCGTCCCAGGCAGCGGGGGCTGGGCCTAGGATGAGGACATCCGTCTTGTCCGAGTTCAGTTTCAGACGGCTCCTTCTCATCCACTCCACGACGGCCTTCATTCCAGGCTCCAGGGGACCAGGAGACCCACACGGGGTCATAGGAATTAGGACGAGGAGCCGCAAAGTGCTGCTCCTCCTCAAAAAAGGGACGAATAAAAGGGTACATTATTAACAAAAAGAAGTCCTTGGGTAATTAAAGCTGCTGTACAACCAGCCAGAGGGTTGTCTTCTCCCTGTGTCCGTTTGAGCCTCACAGCCAGGCTCTTGTTGTTCCCACGGTGAAGCTGCACAACTCGCAACTCAATCACAGCCCAGTTTAAGAAGGAAAAGTCTTTCAACGATCCTGTCCAGTGTCTCAGGCAGTGCACCAGTTTTCTTCACTTCAATCTAACAGGCACCAAGGGCACAGCACCTGTACCCACAACTCAAGTCCTTCCCTAACTCCTGTATTGCTCTGCTGGTGCACTGCTCTTTTGTTGGGGCCACAAATTGTACCTAGTATGCCCAGGTATCTCTTGATCAACAAACAAAGGTGCAAACTTGCATTCAGTTTGGGACCTAGGATCTCTGAAGCAACCCTCGTTTCAAAAGAGGTCACATCAAGCAAAAGCCTCTTTGCCGTTCTGGTCGGTCTGTGACTCTCAGCTGGGCATCAAAAATTGATCCACTACTTCTCCTTTCTGATTTCTGACCCCGTCTTTCGTCCAAGACAGTGGCAGGGGTACACACTTCACATCCCAGTGCTTCCGCCTTCACTTAGGTCTTAGTTGCCAGCAACGCCTGTGCTGGTTACCTTCACCTTGCTTTCAAGCTGGACTGGTGCTGACTTCCCAGGCTGGATCTGGTGTCCCGGCCCGTCTGGCAATGGTTGTAAGGTAGCAAATATCTATTGGTGGACAGAACAAAAGGTCTTTAGACAAGGCATACAAATAATCTATCAACAGAGAGGATCGTTTCAAAATACTTCCTAGTCTTGGGGCACCCCATATATAAGCAAGGCACCCAAGAACCACTTCATCTATCTGAGAATAAAAACCCTGGACCTATTACACTATTTGGAGCAGCTAGGGAAGTCCGTGTTGATTTACTAAATTCTGAGGAAAAGAGAAAAGCAATACAGACATACTCTAAATCCTTACATTTGTATATTCCTATATTATTCATCTGAAGAACCCAAGAAAAAGGGGAATGTTCTACACTTTTACTCATAGACTTTAGATTACTTGTACAGGACTACAGACACTTCTAAAGTGATTTTTATGTCATAAAAGCACATAGATTGTACGCTTAGGACCATGCTCTCATATTTTAGGTGCGACAGGAAAAAGCTAAAACTGCTAAATTAACAGGGATTCTTATTAAATAAAGTAAAAACTTCAACATAGTGGGTACATACATTTCTCCAGCAGAACATATTGTAACAAACAAACTCCTATAAAACAATATTTTCCTTTCAAAAATGTTTGCTGAGGATCACATGGGCGTCTTTCCTGCATTCTATTTTTCACAATCCAGACTAAGCAACATCAGCTCTAATAAGGACTGTCAGTTTATTTACACAGACTAGCTAACAATATTGGTGTTATCACCTGAGAATATTAGAACAAAAAATAACCACATCTAGTTCCCTTTAAAGGTCAAATAAGGGAACAGCAATCTAGACTACTCATCCTCTCATAATTTCATCAGACCGGATGGGCAGTAACATAGCATATATATTTTTTCCTTCATTTTATTAAATGTTAACAATTTTTAAAACAGTATTACTGAATAGCCAATTAAATGTCTCATGGCTATTTCCTAGACAATTTAGACAGGTTCAAAAGAGAGTGAGAAAAAAAGAGAGAAAACATAAATTTTCCTACCGTTAATTTGTAGAGGAGCTAACCTTCTTCCCCCATTTAGACAGTAGGAAACCTGAAACAGGTTTCACTTCTGTCGACACTATCAACCCCTATTTGTGGCAACTGGGCACAAAACAAACTTGTAGGAGGTAAATAGCACATTGAGCTAGCTAGAAAACATTAATAACCAACCACCAATTACTTTAGCAATTGTACTAGTTGTAACATGAGGGCGCATGAATTCAAACTAAATCCTATTGCCTCCTTATCTCAGCCCTTGCACAGTGATCTTTAAGCTAAAACCATTATTTGTATATACATGGCTGAGCTATGCTGTAATCAGGGCCCACATATACCACTATATTTCCTTCTGTTCATATGAGTGCATACAAACTTTCTTTTGCCAAGAATAGTAAGCAAAACTTCTCTTTCTCTCCCTGCGCTGTCATCTCGTCTTTCAAAAAGTTTCAGAGGTCAACGTGTCAAAGCAAACCTTCCATTTAGCCCTGCTAGGCTGCTAAATGCAGAACTCGACCTTTAACCCTTACCAGCTGTCCTATTTTTTGTGATTTCCATGCAGCTTTTCCAATTCAAAGCAACTTATGGACTCACTGCTGTAAAGCAGTCCTATTCCGTTCCTGTTTGCCAGTAATTTAGAGGTAGGATAATAACTTCTGCTGGTTTTTTTATACTTATTTTCATTTTTGTGCAGTGTGAGGTGTGCAGTCTAGCAGTAGAGGTTAGCTGTTTGTTTTATACTTACATGTGTACATTACTGAAGCCTGAGATTAGTTTGAAAACGCTCTGAGTGGCAGAACTGCTTTTAAAAGGTAAATTTTGCCCAAATTGGACTTTGGTGTTAGGGGCACTTACAAATTAATAACATTCAATGTTTTGGCATATTAGGAATCCCCAGGGTCTCCCCAAGATATCCCAGGAATAGGGAAGCAGAAATGTGTAAGGTACACCCTTGAAAAATGAGTTTTGTATGCCTGGGTGAGGTGACATTTTACATTTTAGTTCCACCATTGCGGTACAGCACTGCTTAAATTCAACTTTGATACTAGGAGTTCACAGTATGATAATTAGGCAGTATAGAGATCAAAAAACGTTTTTAGTGCACTTATTTTTAATGAACATTTTATTTTCATATCGTCAAAATTCCCCTTTTTTGAAAATGTTTTAATAACACCAACCCTTTTGATGGTTCCGCATATGAAAAGCAAGCCTCATTCCTTTTTTCCTTTAAAAAGTATTCATTTAAACCCTACGCACAGAACACTTACTGAAACATGAAAAGTCTGCGCCACTTTTTAAAGGACAGTTATTATTTAACATCAAAACCACGGATGAGCTTATGTAAAAAGCCATTAACCCCTTCCATGCTGATGACGGCCGAGAGCCATCATGGCACACAGTGCTCGTGTGCTGATGACAGCTCCCGGCCGTCATGACCGCACCCGTGATCGGAATGTGCCGCACAGAATTGTGGCCGCGCCCAAGGGGTTAAGAAAGGAAATCCCTACTTTCAATCATTTGTCTGTTATCCAAAATAATGAAACTGTCTTTTGTAACTTTTAAAATCAACAGTCTGTAATGCAGGCCTTTATACCAGGTTTACACTTACTTCAAATCTAGTTGACTCAGCATTTTCCCTCTGTGGCCTGCGGTCAGAAATAGCCATGTGCTATTTCCGCAGCTGTTGCCCTGACCAGCAGGTGCCAACATCTCACGCCTTTCAAGCCAGCACAAATCTATTGTTCTGTAATGTCCTGTTTATTTAAGCAACACCCAATTCACTTAGATGATGTGAATGCCTTTCAATATCTAATACAATGTATCTAAGAAAAATGCTGTAACATTTTGTATCTTAGTCCTAGTTATTGCAAAGCACACAATTTCGTTTTTTCCTTTCCTTTCTATGAGGCCTTTTTTTATTTATTGAGTTCAATAAATTAAAATAGGCCTCATAGAAAGGAAGGGAAAAAAATGAAATTGTGTGCTTTGCAATAACTAGGACTAAGATACAAAATGTTACATGTGAATTCTAATTTTATCTTTAGCATTGTGGCAATTTGCACCCATGTATAGTTTCTTACTTTGTCAAATTATTGGTAGCATGCAGCTATTTAGCATATGTTACACAATTCATTTCTGGATTATTTTAAAATGTAATTAATTAAATGACATTTTGCATAACAGAATGATGAGAAAAAAACACATTGAGCTCATTCCAGACATTTTCAGACATTTTCAGAAGGGGGTCATATACTTAGAACACACAATACAGCGCGCTTAAGGCTAGCCATTCTTACATAGAGAACACTACTTATTCACCGGTGTCAAAGTACCACCGGTGTCAAACCACAAACCACATAGAAATTTAAACACACAATTAACCCACAAATCAACACTTAGAACAAAAACAAAAGACAGCCCACAGACAGTACTTAAACCAAACCTTGTAAATACTAATTGTAAGGCATATTTACAAGAAAAGCTCCCAAAAGTAGTCTGAAAAACTACACAAAAACAGCCCAAAGACTGTTCCATGTTCAAGAAGCCAAAATACACCAAATTCGCCAGTTTTGGCTGGCAGAACACTCAAAAAGTACTATGCATAGCACCAGTTATGGATGTTAAAGTGCACAGATCAGGATCCTTTTTCATGTACATATTGAATTCCATGGGGTACTTAGTCACCAAGGAAAAAGTATGTTTTTTTACCTAAACCTATTCAGGTATCCCCTCTAGGGGAGCCGGCTGATTCCGTTCTAGGGCCATATTGGTACCTCCAAGAAAGCAACACATTTTACGATGTCTGCTAAGAACAGGCATGCCAAGAACATTGCAGCATATGCAATATTATTCGCCAAGTGGCACCTAACTCAATGTGTGCCGTTCAAGTTTTAAAAAGTTGGAGAAAAATCTCCTCATTACCTGTCTATATTAATTGCAATTCTTATATATCCAAGCAAGTTTCAAGAATTTTGGCCAAAACAAGCAAGAAAATGTTGATGACCTTACCAAGCACAAATCTCCAGCCTCTCACTGCCAAGTTCTGAGTGACCTAACAGTCGTTTTAAAATACTCACGCAAAAGAGGTTCTCAGTCGGGAGTGGCAAACAGTTGGAGGATCAGATCATGGAGACCAGAAATATACTGGGCTGCAGAGACAGAGAATCTCCGTGCGCAGGGTACCTCCTTAGTAGATTCCTGTCCTATCCTCCTCAGTAGATTCCTGTCTCCCATCAAGACCACTCCCTTGGATAGCCGTATCTCTGATGAGGTCCACGTTTCTGGCACGATTTGAAGAAATAAAAACCTTCTCAGTGGTTCACTGATACACCTGGTCCTTTAAACCAACAAAGAAGACATTGGCACGGAAGCTTTAATATAAAAACAATTCATTTATTAACCTCAGATGAGGTAGACTGCATCATACGGTACCCTAAGGCCACTGTAGGAGCCAGTCTAAGGAGTACAGAGAACAGGGGGCTTATATATGCATAGGTTACATAGTCAGCATAAAACCAAGGGGAGGTCCTGGCACATACAAGCGTGGTTTTTCACTAATATAGGTATAAGAACATTTGCTTGCTCAACAAAGTGGGAGGGGAGACTAAACTGAACACATCAGTAAGAATAGCCTGACAGTTCTATACTAGGAGCAGGTGCATTCTACTAGCTAGACCTTTCTGAGCATGTGCAAGGCTCTGGAAGAGGGAGAAAACACATGGCAAGCACATGGCTAACTAAGATAGCTGCCAAGTACAAAATGGCTTTCAGCTCATGCTAACAGCGATTCCTGCAATCTTTAACAGGCGGAGGGCTATGACTTGCCCCAGGGCCAGTTCCTAACTTATGAGGCACTATGGCGCACGTTTGAGTAACTCTGGGGTCAGAATAGAGAGGAACTGGGGACACATGGTGTATTGCACTTGCTAATTACTCTGGGTACAGCAAGACACCAGATTAGGTGGTTCAATTTGTCGCTACGCGAGGCCTGTGCTATGCTTGCGCAAGAAATGGGACCCAAATTTGGGACAGGCTCTCACGGATGCAGAGTGGAGTACAATCTTAGAATCCCCTAAGAAAGTAGAGCGGAGCACGATATTGATATACATCCAATTCAACTATGTACACATGACTTACTTGACACCCCATAGAATCTTTGTCACCTTTGGAGGAGAGCCGAGGCGATGCCCAAAGATGCAACCTAGAAGATGCAGATTTCCTGCATATGACTTGGGAGTGTGGGGTCACACAAGCATTTTGGCAGGAAGTCATCTCCAAACTTATTACCACACTGGGGCGGGCGCTGGGCCACGTTGGGGATGTCTTCTTACTTGGACTCTTCTTTAGATCACCTAAACAGCAGGCGGGAAATAGGTTTGTAGACCTAGCGCTGGTGTTGGCTAGGAGACGTGTAGCAATCACATGGAAGGCAATCATGGGACCACAAGTGCATATCTGTCAAATGGAGATGTCTACCTGGGCTGGCGTGGAAGAAAGAGCGCTGTGTAGGGAGGAGTTGAGCGGAGTACGCCAACGCTCTATGGTGGTCCAATGGAGGGACATTTTACATGCTTGGGAATAACCGCCTTCTTCAAATAGCACTGATGGAGAAAGTGAACCTCCCCACCCTAATACAGAATACTGCAGTGCCCACGTTTCAGACCATTAGATTATATGGCTGAGACTCTTGGGAACCACCCCCTTACACGATAGGACAGGAGCCCGAGGATGAGCTGTCAGAGGGCCGTAGCCTGAGACTAGGCTAGACGTTGATGGAGCCCTGCACCACACTAGTGCGAAGTGCTGTCCTTTCTTTTATTTTCTTCTTCCCTGTTCCCCCATGCCCACATCGGCCCACCTACCTTCCTTGGCACTCTCCCGGGTGCCCAACGACATGCACAAAATTTTACTCACGAACAGAACCTTACCGAGATTGGACAGGCAATTTGTTACCATGTTTTATTACCCTGTTTGACAGCGTTTCTGTAAATAATATCCTGATGCGGCATAGAGACCACGTACCCTGATACAGTTAACCTAAGTAGCAGATATGCCAAGATATCCATTGAGGTCATATCGAATTGGGAGATGTTACCAGGAAAATATAATATTGTAATGGTTGAAATTAGTACTGTTAACTAACACGAAATACGATGGCTATGCCTCATCTTGAAGACACACTTAGGACATGGAGTGTTTAGACGCTATACTAAACTCTGTAATACCTCACTTGGAAGAGCCTGTAAAAGATTTATGTCAAAACATTAATGTGCAATGCTAAATGTATAACAAAATGCCAATAAAAACATGTTTAAAAAATAATATTACAAAATAAAGGATTAGAAGGCAGAGATTGTGCACAATGTCCTGGCACCAGCCGGCAAGGAAATATTTTTGAGAGAGCATTAAAAAAAAAATGTAATTGCCATACCGCTGCACACACTTTCCTCCTCAATATCTGCTGTGCTTCACTTTTTTTTGTAAAATAATATATTCTGTAGTGGGACATCACACCAGATGTCTACATAGCAGCAACAACCTGTGCATCAAATGGTTAAAGAACCAAACTAAACTGTCATTTTAATCCTACGGGCAAACCCTCCTCCCCACAATGGAAGGGGGATGAGAGCACACTGCCTCACCTCCCAGCACAGTTCGCCCGTTAGCATGGTGGTAAATGCAGTTCACAGTGATTTCTTACTTGAATTTTAGCTGTAGTGGTTCACCAAAGTTGGTGCAGGTTAGTGCTGTAAATCTCTAGACACATGTGTTTCTGGATATTATCCGTCATCAGTAGAGATAAAAAATGAAAATTCCTTCTGGGGTTGCTGGAAAGGCTGCCACAGTCTCTCAGGTCTCAGTACCTCTCTCTGGCGCACAGGTGCATCTCCAAGAGTTTGTCAGCTCAGTGGCTCAAGGGAGCCTTTTCAAACGGACGGGGGATAGGAGCACACTGCCTCCCCTCCCAGCACAGTTCGCCCCTTAGCCAGGGGCGAACCTTGCCTGAGAGGTCAGCGGTGTGCTCCCACATCCTGTTGTCTATTTTAAGTACTCCCGTGAGTCATTGAGCTGACGAGCTCATGGATGAAGCACCTGCGCGTCAGCGAGAGGTACCGGACCTGATATAATGAATGGCAGCCTACTCAGCAAATCCCAAAATAAAGACTGTATTCTCTACTGATGACGGTTAATAAACCAGAAACACGTGTCTACAGATCACCAGTATCTGCGTCAACCTTGGCGAAATACTCGAAAATATCGGAGCGAGCTACAAGAGACTGCATTTATCAGAATGCCAAGGGCGAACCTTGCCTGAGAGGTCAGCGGTGTGCTCCCACATCCTGTTGTCTATTTTAAGTACTACCATGAGTCATTGAGCTGACGAGCTCATGGATGAAGCACCTGTGCGCCAGTGAGAGGTACCGGACCTGATATAATGAATGGCAGCCTACTCAGCAAACCCCAAAATAAAGACTGTATTCTCCACTGATGACAGTTAATAAACCAGAAACACGTGTCTAGAGATCAGCAGTATCTGCGCCAACCTTGGCGAAATACTGGAAAATATCGGAGCGAGCTACAAGAGACTGCATTTACCAGAATGTCAGGGGCAAACCTTGCCTGAGAGGTCAGTGGTGTGCACCCACATGCTGTTGTCTATTTTAAGTACTACCATGAGTCATTGAGCTGACGAGCTCGTGGATGAAGCACCTGCGCGCCAGTGAGAGGTACCAGACCTGATATAATGTTTGGCAGCCTACTCAGCAAACCCCAAAATAAAGACAGTATTCTCTACTGATGACGGTTAATAAACCAAAAACACGTGCCTAGAGATCAGCAGTATCTGCGTCAACCTTGGCAAAATACTCGAAAATATCGGAGCAAGCTACATGAGACTGCATTTACCAGAATGCCAGAGGCGAACCTTGCCTGAGAGGTCAGCTGTGTGCTCCCACATCCTGTTGTCCTTTCTCCCCACAATGTTCTTAGGTAATTGACCGTGGTATATGACTCCTTGAATTCCCCATTACTTAGCCATAAGTCCCTGCCGGGTATATAGCATATGTAAATGTGATTGCACGTTGAAATATTAAGGTCGATAATACCACCCCACAGTAATATTGCATCCTTTACATCATTGTCATAAATATATATTTACTATTGCCAATAGTTGCCAAACAATGTTGGGGTTAGGCCGAAGCACTAGATGCGATATTTTTGTAGTTCAATAGAGTAAAGGTATAATGCGTTATCTGGACATTCTGAAAGGCTCCAGATTTTAGGATTTGATGAAATGTGATAAATTAACACATAAATTCCCCTGCCCAATCCTCTCTATCTTCCCTTGGCAGCATATCTCTATCACTCAGATAAACCCAAGAACATAGTCACAGTGAGATTCCCAAAAACATCTTGTTTGATAGCCCATTATCTGTAGCACACTTAAGTACTATGTGCAGGTGAGTTCTCTGCAGCCTTTTGTGAAATAGGCCCACAAGGGGCACCATATGGAAAAGAAGAGTTTCTTAGATCTACAGAGGGAAAATCAAATATTTTCCATGTCCATGACATTCTATATTTTGTTGTACCTGTTCTGTATTTGCGGTAATTAATATTGCTTGTTTAGCACGTAACAGTCATGAAGTAAGCAATGTAAAGTTATTTTACCCCATGTCACCCCAGTCCATCCAACCCAACATTATACCATCTGAAGTCTTTGGAACTGTGATACCCCTATATTTTCAATTACCTTAATTACTTTTAGTCAACAGTTTGGCGAATGAGGACAATCATATGGGGATATGGGTCAGTGTGTCCACATCCTCTCCAGCACAAGTCAGATCTAGTGTTTCTAATAGTGTGTAGGAGATTAGGTACACAGTGCCATCTGCTCAATAATTTTCCTGCTCACTAACGACCTTGATACCATGTGACATCTTTGTAGGTATTCTTCAAGATTTTTCCCCAATAAGCTTCTGTGAAAGGATGGTTCAGTTCCTCCTCCCACTTGCTTTGAAAGTCACAGTTTTGCTTGTTTTTCTCCTTCTGAAGCAACCTATAGCTCCTGAAGACTAGGTGTGCATCATCCTCTACATTCTGTATACGTTTTGAAAATGGAGTCAATGGATTGCAGTTTCTCAATGATGGCAAACCAGAACTAAGTGTCTCACCTGAGTGTTTTTGTATTTTTCAGACTCATAATACCAAAATCCCTTTTGTATTGGTCAAAAGACTTTATCACCAATTTTCAAATAATTAACCAATTTTAATACTCCGAGCATCCTTAAAGATGTGAAAAGCTATTCTATCAAGTCCAGGGAACAAGTCTGTTGTATACTTACGTGCACTTTCCTTAGCAACCACCGATTCCGGGGTAGAACACTGTGGGGCAGATGTACAAGACTCTTGCCCAGGGTCTGGCCCGGGACCAGGGTTCAATCCCCGTCGCGGCAGGGTCTTGGGCTCAATGTCCTCGGACCCGATAATTCTCATCTCGGTGCCTACTCTAATCATGGGTTCCACTCTGCAACTCTGGGCAATAGCTTGCTTAATACCCGCCCCGGCCCTAACAACGCTAGGATGCCTGGCTTCACCTTGGGGGTGCCCAGGAGTGGGCACCTCACTGGAACAGGCCAGGAAGGGTTCCACAGCGGTATTCGTACAGCACTTAGAGACCCCTGGGTGATAGGCGCTATACAAGTGCAAATCATGCATTTACATTTATATCTTGCACCACTTTTGCGTCACTTTTAACATGGGAAAAGTGATGATAAAGTGGCGCAAGGGGCTTGTAAATCTGCCCCTGAATATGTAATGTAAGAATGTTGGTAGGGCATTAGGAGGAAGACGTGCTTGCAGGCTGGACGAGCACTACTGGCTCCTGTCAATAAACAAGTATTTGCAAATTTTTTGGGTGTATTGTGTACTTAACAAATTGACGATGATTTGTCTGGAGCTGAAACCACGGAACCGTAACTACAATTTTACAGGTACTTTCTACGATTAAAAAAAAAAGTAGCAACTGAAGAATTGCATGTTGTTCCTGTTGATTAGAACTATTTACTTTGAAGGCAAGTTACCGCCTACTTCGCGAGATACCTCCTGTTCAACGATATATTGGAGCACCTTACATCCATTTTGGGAAGAGATTTGCTCACTTGACTTTATTCGAAGGAGATCTCGATGGAAAACATGGATACGAAGGACACCTACCCTACATGAGTTCTAGGGATTGTGTTTCTACAGCAGAAGAAACCGACTTGACGAGAATTCCACCATCATTACACATTTTGATGTTTTAATGGACCCTTTCAAGGTTTGATTACCTTCAACCATCCTTGTCCGTTACCATTCCACGCTCCTTTTTCATCGGAGGATGTCACAGGGGAACTTGGAACCATTGTGTAGTCTTCTGAATCCGGTGAGAGCTTCGACATTGGAACCTTCTTCTGTGTATCCAGTCAGTGTTCCTACGTCAAACGCACAGCACGTTTTTATCAGGGGTCATTAACGCACCTTACGTTGCGTGTACGTGCGTGCCTCAATTTTTTTTTCCATCCTTCAACGTTACTTTATTATACAGAGGCACCACGGAAGCAAAGATATACGGAGGCAACCAATTACGGATGCATTATCGTTTTGTTCTCGGAACCTTTATAAAATTATGTAAGTTCCTTCATTTGATTCTTGCCTCCTGTATTATTTACATTGCCAGTCTCACAGTTTAAGTACTTGCCGATTTCCTTTTGGGGGAGATTTATTCATACTTGCCTTAAGGATTGTCATTCTTCTACAAGACTAAGTACTACTACAAGGATTAGGTACTGCTTCCAAGATCTTTTTTTACAAGTTTCACAATATTAAAATACTGTTTGCCAGTCCTCTTTTACAAGTTCTACAATACTGGTTATTCTATTTCGGTCTATTTTTGTCTCTGTATCCTAAGATGGCAACCCACATTTTTTTAATTCGGAATCCTCATTCATTTTGGGATACTGGTACGGAACCTCCACTCAAATGGAGCGAGTGGAAAGACTATTTTTTAAACTACATAGCAGCTATTGATGAAGCTGGAAAGAGTGCTGTGCAGGAAAAACACATTTTGTTACATTCCTTAGGGCCTTATGGGTTAAAAAACTTATAATCAAATCTCTCAATTGCCTGTTGTTGGTGATGCTAACATTTTTCTTGCATATTTACATGATCTCAACAATTATTTTGACCCTAATGTATGTATTGGCAAAATGCTTTTCAAATTCTTTCAATGTAAATAACTTGAAGGTGAAACTGTTGATCAATATGCAGCAGAGTTGAAAAAACTTGCTCTTGATTGTAAATTTGTGAATCTCCTAGAGGACATCATAAGAGATCAGATGGTTATACACTCTAATAACCAAGCTGTTCAAGAGCGCTTATAGGTGAATGGTGACTCTCCTCTTGTTGATATCATAAGTGTTGCACGTAAAGGGGAAATGTCTGGCAGGTGTGCCAAAGAGTTAAAGGATGAATGTAAAAACTCGGATGATGTTGCTAAAGTTATTAACAAATCATTTTAAAAGCCACCATATAGACCATCACATCAACCAAGACTTCGAGTGTGAGTAAATTCAGGTATTACAGGTGGGACAGAAAGGAGCATTTGGCTCATAGTAAATCGTAATCGTGTCCCGCTCTTAAACAGAAATGTACTAATTGTGGGATTATGGGCCATTATGCCAAAGGGTGCAACAGGAAGAAACATGGTGTTAAATGTGTACTTGAGGATAATTTCTCTGAGGATGATTACGATTGAAATTCTGGTGATGATAATACTGACATGAATTTGGCTGAGAGAATAATTCTAAACATTGATGATGACACTGATATGTACAAACCAGAATGTTTACTAAGTATAGGTGGTGTAGAGATAAAAAAAATTGCTGACTCCGGTTGACCATATACAATCATCAATGAACATTTATGGAACAGTAAGTTTGTAAATAAAGTGGGAGATACCTTACTTGAGTCAGACATTCACCCTCAAGGATATTCTAGCAAAACAATTGAAATGTTGGGGTACAGATGGCTTACCATCAGGTTCAAGGAAAGAAGCACTTGTGCCAAATTATACATTGCAAAAAAAGGTCCACCTGTTTTAGGTTGGTTGGACCAAGGGAAACTTCTCACTGAACTGGATCCCAATAGCGAGGATCAGGTTAAGGTGATAGATGTTGGTACACATACTGCTAATACTATGTCCACTTTGTTATCTGAAGTTTTCAGCGAAGTTTTAGGCAACCTTAAGAATTTTGAGCACTGCATTGTTCTTAAATATGGTGCTATTTCTAAAATTCATAAGTGTAGGAACATACCTATTATGCTTAGGGATGAAGTAACTGCTGAACTGAACACATTAATACAGATTGATGTAATAGAACCAATTCATGGTTCGGAGTGGATTTCTCCATTAGTAGTAGCACGATGTAGCAATGAAAACATCCTCGTATGTGTGGATTTGCGCCATCTCAACGATAATTTGTAATAAATCGTTTTCCATTGCCCAAAATTAATGAAATGTTCAGTAGTCTCAAGGGTGCTAAAGTTTTTTCGACAATAGATTTGTCATCGGCGTATCATCAGATTTCATTGATGCCAGAGTCGAGAAAAACTAACAGCTTTCATTACACCCATAGGCTCAAAAATCAAATCAAAAGAGACTTTATTTCGGTTATATTTCAAACCATAAAAGTGTACATATATACAACAGTTAAAAAGCATTACACACATTATTGCCATATATAAAGTCATTATGCAATACAAATTTCCTTTGTCCCAATATCAATATACATACAGGATAGTTATAAAGTGCAGACAGTGCTTAATGAGGTGCAAAAAGCGTAATTTAAAAAGAAGTCCAATGAGTTTGGCAGTTAGACAGAAAATGTATATAGGGTCATTGATCCAAACAGGTTCTCATTCTAACGGCTAATTTTAAAAACAATATTATTTGGAGAACACTGTCCTGATGCAGAAGCTGTAGGTAAATAAGAGCTGGTCTGATTTGATTAAAACCAAGTTTTCTTAGTAGGGCAACAAGATAACGTCGGCGGGGATATTCATAAAACCTACATAAAAACATAAAATGCAGCATATCCTGTGGAGACTTCCCGTCGCAGCCACAGGGAGCTGCACATTTGCTAAAAATATCCGACTTGGGTCTAATTAAAAGGTGATGAAAGATGTTAAATCTAAACCTCGACAACAGAAATTTTTCATGCGAACTGAATGATCCTGCCAGGTAGGGCTCTATGCTAACACATGTCTTTAACATAGCATATTTCCTAACACTTGGCTTTAACAGTTCCACACTCTCTCTATCGGCCAACTGATACTTACAAAAAGCAGTTTTAATTGCTGTTACATCCCCCTTTACAATCCCACTGGGGCGAGTAAACAAATCTGAACGCCCCAACTTTACAAAACAGTTTTTCAAGTATTTTAGCCAGGGGATGCACATGGAGTTATCCTGAGATACAAGATCTCTCACAATCTGGTGTGTAAGAGGTATTTCCTCATTTAACCACAGGTTAACCCAACAAATCAGTGGCCTTAGAGCAAAGTTGTCACGTAAGTACTGTATCCCTAGTTCCTCATGAACTACAAAGTTAGGGGTACTAGGGGGGGCACATAGAAGACGTTTAAGGAAAGTATTTTCAGAAACCTGTAATTGTTCTCCTGATACGTAGCCCCATAGTTCGCTGCCATACACTGCAGTAGCAACTGACTTGGCGTTATACAATTTAACCATTGCACTAACTGGTTTCTTCCCCAGTTTTTTTGCAAGATTAAAAATTGATGTGTTGACCCTCAACATTTCCCCTTTTTTCTTGGCCAAATGAGGGCCCCAACTAAGTTTAGAGTCGAATAAAACGCCAAGATATGAGAATTTTTCTGTAACCGGGATAGGCACATCATCAAGTTTAAAAACAAATTTCCTTTTTGGCTGCCGGCCAACATGCATAATATACGATTTAGAGTTGTTGACCAGTAGATCCCTGTCGGTCATAAAAACATTAAAAGCATGAAGTAACTGCTGAACTGAACACATTAATACAGATTGATGTAATAGAACCAATTCATGGTTCGGAGTGGATTTCTCCATTACATTAGTAGTAGCACGATGTAGCAATGAAAACATCCTCGTATGTGTGGATTTGCGCCATCTCAACGATAATTTGTAATAAATCGTTTTCCATTGCCCAAAATTATTTAAATGTTCAGTAGTCTCAAGGGTGCTAAAGTTTTTTCGACAATAGATTTGTCATCGGCGTATCATCAGATTTCATTGACGCCAGAGTCGAGAAAAACTAACAGCTTTCATTACACCCATAGGCTCTTTTCAATTAAAAAGGATGCCATTTGGACTAGCGTCCGCAGCTGCAGTTTTCCAAAGATTAATGTTTAATTTATTTAACAAAACTGCTGGCACCAGGTTTTTTCAAGATGACATTCCTATTTTTGGAGAAAACAAATCAAGTCATGATGTTACACTTAAAAATGAAATGAGTACTTTAAAGGGGAATGGTCTCACAGTGGAATTATCTAAGTGCAAATTTGCTGCTGATAAAGTCTCATATTTGGGACATGAAATTAGTTTTGATGGGGTGAGACCTAAAACTACCTTAGTTAATGCCATTAAAACCTTCGGTGCTCATGACGTGCTCAGCTTGTCATGAGGTACACCTCTCGTGTGCTCATGACGAGCTGACCACACCCATTTCTATTATGGCCCAGCACAGCAGAGGAATGTCTCCAGCAGCCATGGTGTCAAAGAAGCACCCACTCCCACCAATAAGGATGAGTTTGGATCCTTCTTAGGATTAGTGGAATATTGCTCTAAAGGTATTCCTCAATTTGCTGCAAGATGTTTTAATATGCGACAATTGTTAAAAAATAGAATCAAATTCGAATGGTCCAAGGCATTTCATGATGATTTTGTCTTCCTCGCCACTATCATTGACAAGATTCAGGCATTAGAAGGTTTTGATCCTAATTTAAACAGCTATATTACCACCCATGCCAGTGGAAAAGGGTTGGGGGCTGTATTGTAACAAAAGGATATTACTGGTAAAGAAGTTATTATCTCCTTTGCTTCTAGAACCTTAAACCCCACTGCGACACGGTACTCAGTAATTGAAAGGGAGGATTTAACCTGTGCGTGGGCCCTTAATCATTTTAGAGCCTTTGTATGGGAAAAACCAGTCACAATACTTTGCGATCATAAACCTCTTGTTAAACTGTTAACAACTGAAGGTACTGTTAACGCTTCTGCAGAATTGCCAGGTCCATTCGAATGCAGGGTTTTATTCACAAAGTGGTGTACTTACCTGGGAAGGATAATGTACTGGCAGACTGTTTATCAAGGTTACCTCTCAAGTTGGAAGATTGCGAAGATGACAATTGTGACAATTTTCAAGTTGCATTTGTTCATGGTGATGGTGGTTGTGCTGTGAGCAAGGAAGAGTGGGCACTTGAGTGTGCTAAGGATGATCTGTTAAAACTAGTTATGTAAATGTAAATGTAGTTGAGCTTATATAGCGCACAGCTACCCGCAGTGGGTGTCCCGGCGCTTGCTTAGGGAACCCTTCCTGGTATTCCCCTGTGAGATAGCAGGGTATCCACAAGGTGAAAGTCAGGCATCCCGCCGCCAGGGGCCGTTGTGGAGATTAAGCAAGCTATTGCCCAGAGTCGCAGAGTGTGAACCCGTGAGTCGAGGAGGCACCGGGGCGAGAATTATCAAGTCCGAGGAATTTTTAGCCCAAGACCCGCCGAGGCAGGGAATTGAACCCTGGTCCAGGACCGATCTCAGCTTTCGGGTCTGCTGCCTCTAACCCCTGAGCCACACTTCTCCACTGAGCCACACTTCTCCATGGAATGCATTTGTGATAATTGGGCAAGTAAGTCAAACTCAATAAAAAATTGAGACCCTTTTGGGAAATCAGATCTGAACTTAGTATCCAGAATGACACTGTTCGCAGGGGTGAGAGAATTATACCTCCCTCTGGATTACGTAAAACTATTATTCAATTGTGCCATGGGGGTAATTTTGGCATAGTACGGACTAGGAATGTTGTAAAAGGTTTGTTTTGGTGCCCTGGAGTTGATGTAGAGCTAGAGAGGTATGTGAGAAATTGTATGAGTTGTTCCACTGCAGATAACACTTCACAAACCCTGCGTCCTCCCATGTTAGAATATATGCCTATATGCCACCTCAATGTCCTTGGGATTCTGTTGCTGTTGATTTGTTTGGACCTGTTGGGAATGACCAGAAATATGTCATTGTTTTACTGGATCTTTTTCTAAGGGGCCTGTTGTGGAAGTGGTGGATGCAATTAATACCGCGGTTGTTTTGGAATGTCTTGATAAAACCTTTATTTCTGAAGGGTGACCAAGAACTATTTTGAGTGACAATGGTGTTCAGTTTATGTCTAATGCTGCCAAAGATAGTTTTACTAAAGTGGGGATTGTTCATAAAACGACCTCCTTATATAATCCCAGTGGGAACGGTGATGTAGAAAGATTTAATTGTGTGATCAAAGGGGTTATCCAATCTGCACGTAATTCAAGATTGAATTGGGTGACACAATTACACAAGGCTGTGTGGGAGTACAGAGTTACCAAGACTGATTGTACAGGTCTTTCACCTTTTGTGATGACGACAGGATGGAGACCCAGATCCAAATGTAACCTTGTGTGGTAATACAGTCCTACCTCTTGTTATTGGTCTCCCTCCTCGGTCCGCAGTAAATTCATGGAACATCATGCCAAAGTAAAGGCCTATTGTGATGAGAAACATTGAGCTAAACCTATCAAAGTTGAAGTTGGCGATTGGGTTCACGTCAAGAAACCAATTAAGGCCAAAAAAGACTAAGTCGATTTTTTGCATGGGAAGAAGTGGTGGAAGTCCTTAATAATGCTGTAAGGGTAAGAAGTGGGAAGGTGTGGAATATGCACAGTGTTGCTTTGACTTCCGAATTATTTGGATGTGGTGAATCTTCTTATCACTCTATTCCTGGCGATTTCCACTGGTTGGATCTTGATCTTGTTGTGGAAACTGAGTGTAAGGATGGAAGGGATGTTCCTATTAATGAGAAATGGGAAACAAAAAGGCATCATGCTCAAATTATCTCTAGGACTCTATCTCGCTGACAGGTTATTTGAACTCTCTTAATCCTTATTACCTGCTAGAACGTGTACAGCGAATAGCGTCTTCAATATGGAGAGTAAAGGATGCTATATCCTTATTTTCCTTTCTTCTTTTTCTAAAAGGTAAACCTTCTCCAGACTGCTCATTTTCAATCTGAAATATATGGACACAAACATATTTCAGTTTGGTTAAGAGTAAGTACTCTAGAACTTATAGAGTCTCCAAGAACTAGCCGCTACCACACAGCAATTACACTCGGCTATTACTGATCATACCAGGTACCTCCCACGCCCTCTAAAACCAATATATAAGGCAACATGAAGAGACCTGATTGCCGTGACTTCATTCTGTATATGTTAACCCGATCTCCGGGAGCCCTCAGAAACTGCTTCATATTACTTCCCAAGCCCTACAGCCATTAAAGCGCCATTTGCACAAACCGGCTGGCAGGGTCCACAGTCTTTAAGCAATCCCCTACCATCACATCTACATTACAGTTTGGGCACACTAGTTGCACCAAATCTCCGCTCTCCTAAAGCACACCCACATGTTGTGTTCTTACCTTCAAAGTGGACATAGCAGCCTTGTGCGGGGTAATAAAGTACCTCAGTGCAGAAGGAATTCCTTAGCCTCACACAGAAGCTGCGTATTTAAACCCACCTCACTCTCCCATGTGATTAATTTACACAATGGGAGTCAGCTGAACCCACTAGCGCGTATAGGCAAAAAAACCTCGTAACCATGGCAGCCATCTTAGACTGCCGTATATTACAAATGTTCATGGCGTTTCAGTGCTTTTAATCCAAAGCACAGTTGCTGTATCTGTGACTACATCTCATAGGTGTATTACTGCAAACAGCTCACTAAATCTGAGGTTATCAATAACCACATAATGTAGAATATGGTTCATTTCTATATGAACTATGGCGGCCATCTAAGCCTACCTAGTGATACCCTGTCAAATATTATCCAAGGAAGTCATTTCTACTGCTTTCTTATACGACGGCCAACTTAGACTTCCTAGGTATTCATTATCTAATATTTTGCAGTGGAGAATACTTCTTATTGCTTAATCTATACATCCCTTCACATTAGTTGTCTAGTTAGTTCTTACGGTTATAGTCTGATTCTCAGTAATGCCCCTTACTAAGCTATCTAATATCAGGTAAAGCGAATACTCTCACTTCTGCGTATGGAGGCAATCTTAAACTTCCTAGTTGTTCTTTCTCTAGAATTAATAGGGAGAGCAACAGCTTCTCCATTAGTCTTTACACCCCTTCCAATTAGTTGTGCTATCTCAATATTGCCTCTTGCTGAGTTATCTACACAATTTCTCATACTAGTTCTTCGCAGCAGTGTCAGAGACTATCCTCTTAGAATGAATAAAATTACCACCAGTTTACCATAGACTAAATGCCTCCAATTAAACGGTCCCATTCCTCTTTTGAGTTGAGACCATTACAGACCGTATTGAAATTTGAAATAAGCCACTGTTCTCTGGTCTTCCTTTTCAATTCTATGTTACCTCCTCGTGCCCCATCCAGATTTTCTCTAAAATAAACCATTCTATTTCTGAGTCACTATGTCCCTTTTCCAAAAAGTAGGATACCAGTGGGGCCTTAACTTTATTGGTCCTGATGGCTGAGCGATTTTCTTGCAGTCCGGCCTGTAGTTCCCTGCTCATTTCTCCTACGTAGCCCATACCACATGGGCACTGCAAGAAATATAAAATATTCTTGCTCCTACAGTTGTTCAAATATCTGGAGTTGACATGACATTCATTATGTGTCAGACTTTTCGACTTAATGCATAGGGCACAGACATTGCAAGTGCCACATTTTACATTCCCGATGTCTGGCCTTCTATCTAGTGTAATCTGAGTACTACCTTGCCCTACCGTGTAAGTATGGACCAACTCATTTTACAACTTGCTATTTTTTTTAAGGCAAATATAGGTTTATCTAACTTTGTCTCTTCTTCATTGTTAATGATATGCCAATTACTGTTGATTATATTTTTGATCCAATTACTGATATGAGAGAAATTACTTACAAAAATATCTAAGTAGCCACAGACCACTCAGGAGGTTTTACGGATCCCCAGCTGACCCCGGACCACAGTTTAAGAACCACTAAATTAGAGTTTCATCAAGACTCAACAATCTTCGTTCCCTCACAAAATTCACTTTTCTCACATACTCAAGAAATAGAGAATCTTCGCGAAAAAGGTGCAATTCAGGGAATAATTTTAGATTCCTCAGGAGTCTTAAGCAATCTTTTTCTTTAAAGAAAAAAAAAAGAACAAAAAATTAAGACCAGTTATAAATCTCTCAGTGCAACCATTTTGTCAACTACAGACACTTCAAAATAGTGACCAAACTCCACCTCAGAGATTATCTCCATCCATCTGAATGGATGGTTCTGCTGGACCGAAAAGATGCTTATCTTTCTGTGCTATTAATTCCTCCCATCGCAAGCTTCTTTAATTCCAAAGGTGGGGTTTTTCTTACCATTTCACGGCATTACCTTTCGGGTGATTCTCTGTACCATGGTATTTCACCAAACTCCTGAAACCAGTGGTAGCCTATCTATGCTCTCTGGACTTTCGTCTTTTTATTTACTTGGACGATAGTCCTCTTATTTCACAAAACAAAATTACTCCGTTGAATCAACTGCAATTCACAATATCTTTTCTGGAAAATTTGGATTTTGTCATCAATCAAGAGAACCCCTAGGGTTTGTGGTGAACTCTCAATGCTGCACCCTACAATTACCACATTCCAGGCAAATCACCATCAGAAAAGAACGTTCTCATCTACTATCTGCCAATCATATGTCTCTCAGACATTTGGCTTATATAGTGAATGTTCTAGCTTCCTCAATTCAAGCTGTCTTCCCAGGCCTGCTCCATTACAGAACTCTACAAAGATAAAAGTTGTGTCACTTAGGGGAGACATTGGGGGTTATTCCGAAATAATTCCTCTGGACCAGGAAACAAATGAAGAGGCAAATTGGTGGGTAGACCACCTACAAGTGAGGAAAAAAGACCACATTTTAAATCTGCCCCAGATCACTTGAAATTTGACGCAAATTTGTCAGGATGCAGAGCAAGAGTAAGCCAATTCTCGACTGGCAGTGCATGGTCTCAGAAGGAGTCTACAATAAACAAATTATTTGGAGCAGCTTGCAGGTACATTTGCAATCAAAATGCTCGCAATCGATCGAGTGTGTTGCTTCACTCTCCTCGGAATGAACAAACTGACAGCTGTGCATTATGTCAATCACTTTGGTGGTAGATGAACTCAGTAGCAGATTCAATTGTTCTCGTCACCTCAAGGATTACAGCGTTTGGAAACTACATATTCCAGTTTTCCTTTGCATTCAGGAATTTTGAGGTCCCTTCACTATAGATCTGTTTGCTTCTGGTCATTGTCTGATTCTCAGTAATGCCCCTCACTAAGCTATCTAATATTATCAGGTAAAGCCAATACTCTCACTTCCATGTATGGTAGCCATCTTGAACTTCCTAGTTGTTCTTTCAATAGAATTAATAGGGTAAGCAACAGCTTCTCCATTAGTCTTTACTCCCCTACCAATTAGTTGTGCTATTAGGTTCTTACTGCTTACAGATAAAATCTCAATATAGCCCCTTGCTGAGTTATCTACACAATTTCTCATACTAGTTCTTCGCAGCAGTGTCAGAGACTATCCTCTTAGAATGAATAAAATTACCACCAGTTTACCATAGAATAAATGCCTCCAATTAAACGGTCCCATTCCTCTTTTGAGTTGAGACCGTTACAGACCGTATTGAAATTTGAAATAAGCCACTGTTCTCTGGTCTTCCTTTTCAATTATATGTTACCTCCTCGTGCCCCCATCCAGATTTTCTCTAAAATAAACCATTCTATTTCTGAGTCACTATGTCCCTTTTCCAAAAAGTGGGATACCAGTGGGGCCTTAACTTTATTGGTCCTGATGGCTGAGCGATTTTCTTGCAGTCCGGTCTGTAGTTCCCTGCTCATTTCTCCTACGTAGCCCATACCACATGGGCACTGCAAGAAACATAAAATATTCTTGCTCCTACAGTTGTTCAAATATCTGGAGTTGACATGACACTCATTATGTCAGACTTTTCTAATCAATGCATAGGGCACAGACATTGCAAGTGCCACATTTTACATTCCCGATGTCTGGCTTTCTATCTAGTGTAATCTGAGTACTACCTTGCCTTACCCTGTAAGTATATACCAACTCATTTTACAAATTCCTATTTTTTTTAAGGCAAATATAGGTTTATCTAACTTTGTCTCTTCTTCATTGTTAATGATATGCCAATTACTGTTGATTATATTTTTGATCCAATTACTGATATGAGAGAAATTACTTACAAAAATATCTAAGTAGCCACAGACCCCTGAGGAGGTTTTACGGATCCCCAGCTGACCCCGGACCACAGTTTAAGAACCACTAAATTAGAGTTTCATCAAGACTCAACAATCTTCGTTCCCTCACAAAATTCACTTTTCTCACATACTCAAGAAATAGAGAATCTTCGCGAAAAAGGTGCAATTCAGGGAACAATTTTAGATTCCTCAGGAGTCTTAAGCAATCTTTTTCTTTAAAGTGTGTTGCTCCACTCTCCTCAGAATGAACAAACTGACAGCTTTGCATTATATCAATCACTTTGGTGGTAGATGAACTCAGTAGCGGATTCAATTGTTCTCGTCACCTCAAGGATTACAGCGCTTGAAAACTACATATTCCAGTTTTCATTTGCATTCAGGAAATTTGACGTCCCTTCACTATAGATCTGTTTGCTTCCTGATTGAAAAATTAACTACCACACTTCTACAGTTGGAGACCAGATCCGTTAGCTAGAGCCACAGACGCTTTTCTCCACAAGTGGAAACAGTATCAGCTTCATGTCTTTCATCCATTTCTGATGATAATCCGATGTCCATCCAAGATCACAAGAGAGTTGACCTCCGTGAACATAAGTGCTCCATTTTGGTTATCTCAGATCTAGTAACCAGATCTTCTTTAAATGCCTGTTGATATTCCAATTCTTCTACCCAATGTCATGCAGCATTGGTATTATCCTGTCCGTCAATCCTAAATTCATGGTGTGGAATGTGTCGGGAACTGCCTATTCGCAGTTTTGATTCATTATAAAGTAGCACAGGTTAATGTTCCGCCTGCTAAGGGCACCTCTTTTCTTACTTGAATTTTTCATCTCACAGTACTTTAAATATAACTCAGTGAGGTATGACCCAGGATCTAGGAGCTGCATGCACTCTGCAATACATAGGTTCAGAACTGTATCTTCTTTTCCAATCTTTTATTATTCTAGGGTTGCTAAAGTGCAAACAACAGGTATTTTTGGATATTAATAAGGTCTTTTTTGTATAGACAACCCGACTAATGCATTACGTTGTACATATGGAGTATGTGTTTCTCCAGACCAAGCACTATTAAGATGCCACGCTACCAGTATGAATGATATGTGACTACTATTCCTTATAAACCTCATTTTATTATGTAACACTCCTTGTACATCGATTTAGTCACTTCTAAGATTCATTGTTTGAATTGTTTGTGATATAATGTGTTCTGACATGGTACCCTTACCCTGAGATGAGTAGCACTACAAACAAAATAACATTTTAAAAAGTACTATTTAAATTATTACTAGTGTAAATACGCCTACAGAGCGATGCATCTGACATTCTTACAATGCATGCATATCTCACGCACAGGTGTTGAACAAAGTCAAAAACCTGCCTCGAAATCATAGTTTCTCTTTTAAAGTGATAACAAGCTGAACATTTGTTTTCCTCTATTGTATTGGCAAATAGGTTTTAGGCTCTAGAAAACTCTCAGCTAACATGATATACCAACAAAAGAGGGCTGATTAAGTGAGACCTTTGTGTTGGTGCCAGCTGGAAGTGAAAATAAGAAACCCCCCCATATTCCATACAGGTTTCTGCTCTGAAAGGAAGCAGAAAGAAGAAAGAAGAAGAAGATTCCAGCTGTACAGGTGCAATTTACATGTGACTATCATTCTGTGTGAACTGCAGAGAGGGCAAGAATTGGAAGTGCATGTAGCCTAAACCCCTTAATGACTCACTAATAAGCACTGTAAGAAACTCATGCTGCTTTCAGCATCAGGAATGTCAAAGGTGTCTGTGTGAGTGTCACCATGCAAGAGCCATATGTTACATAAAAATGTAAAATGCAGACACTCATCTGGAAAAAGCAAATAATCTTGGGTAAGGAAGGATGAAATTATAATGAAAGTGAAATGTAAACAGGGACTGCATAACTGACATGGATTACTTTATGGTCTTTTACAGTCATTATTTAGAAATTGATTATATGCTTCTGCCTCAAAATTTAAGGACATAAACATAAGTCCCCTTAGGGACCCATTTCAAAGTCAGTTTTTGGTCCTGCTCCACTTAAAGCTGTGAGTGGGTGATAAGTTTAAAGGAGGTACACAGTCCAATGAGATTGCACTGGTCAGCAGTGATATGAGAGGGGTACAGTGCTAACGATGAGGAGAAATGGAATTGGATGAGACAAATGGAATGATGACAGTATCATCAGAATTGAGGGAGCATTAGCGTTGAGATGTTGAGGGAGGTATTGCTTCACTCCAACATCCCAAACAGACCCATCCAGTGCTTACTAAAACTGGGAGCTTTAGTCTACTCTTTGCTAAAACAGGAAGCCAATGACATAGGTTCTATATAAGTGTTGGTGTCACAGTAAGTGGTCATGCTGAAGGATTTTGAAGTGGTGGGCAGGAAATTTATCAGAATAAGTGGCTGTCTCCTTTCTGGACTTGTATGTTTTGAAGGGAGGGAGTGGGCCTCACGTTGCAGCTTGCCAAACAAGTCTTATTAGAATTGTTTTAACTGCAATATCTTTATATGTGTATCATTGTGTGGTGCTTGTCCTGCGAGATTCATTGAATGTACTGTTTTAGGAGACACATTACTTACAGAGTTTCTTCGTTCCTGCACTTGAACTTCATTAGGATGGGATATAGTCTGCTCTTCAAGTTTGTGGTTGTTCTGACCGAAGTGACAGTGAGGTCATAGCAGGGGCTGATCTTCAAAAGTCAGTAGTTATTAAATTTACAGAATTTGGACATGATGCAGAAGAGCATACGTTTCAATTGAACCAATTACCACAGCTCCTACCACTATGCGCGTATTGTATAGAAATTAGAATTATGCTTCAAATGTTTACCGAAGGCTCTTTTTGCATAAATTGAGGGTTCCAACTTTGGACTGATTCTGGTCTGCGTTTGACTGAATTTAGGCTTTAACTTGGACAGCTTTGGGCTTGTGGTGGGTCTTGAAATCTGGCAACACTGGTCCTCTTCTCAATCTCCCTCTCCGCTACCCTTCCCAGCCTCCTGAATTTGTCACATGAAGCATCCACGTAAGACTGCTTGTCCGCGGGGAGATATGCAAGGCTTTCCTCCTTCCATTCTTCATCTTCTTCAGTTAATTGTAACAGAATGTAGATGGCTCAGGGACACATCTCATCATTTTTACTGAGCAGGGCCACAACAGCTTTCCTTTCTTAATGGGTGTTAGCCAAGGTGGCTCTCTCTCTTGATTTCGAGACCTTGTTCCATTTTTCACATAATAGTTTTATCTCTGAATATTCAGTTTTCCAGAATATGCCTTTGCTAGTTGTAGAATTGCTTTTGCTTCAGATAGCGACCTGCTCTGATGCATTTGGCCTCAGGGCTTCAGAGTGAAACACTGTAAGGAGAGTTGAAATAAATGGTGAGGACAGTGGTGAGGTAACCAAAGAGACTGCGCATTGTAAGCAGTACCAAGCAGCATGGACAACATTTAAATAATAATAACCATGTGAGGTGTAGATCCACCATATATTTTTTTTAATTTCTTCAATTGTTCTTGGTTTTTGTATTAAGATTGACCATCTTTCTCCAACATGGGCTTTTTGACAAACACATGATCCCCACACTGCCATTAGCCTGGGTAGGAGGACTTCCTCTCTTCATATCACCTTTTATATTGCTTTGAATGAACAAATGAATGAAATATTTGTAAAGTGCACAGCTGTATTACAGACATCCTGGAACTGTCAGAGCAAAAAGGGGGAATCCTAATTAGAGCTAAATAAACTGAATGAAACAGCCATGTTTCTTAAAAATAAATTTGTTAGGTGATTCACAAGCGCGATTATCGCTAGAACCTAACACCTGCTCAGACCACGACTTAACCTGTATATCCAATGGTAGGTGGATATTCAGTTTAAGTCCCCATTAGCGGTAATGCCTGAATATCGCTGGATTTCCAGCGATATTCACGCATTGCGCCGATATCGCCGGATATTTTATCGCATTGGAGATAAACGTTGCTAATATCATGTTATCTCTGCGATGATATCTGGCGATATGCAGCGATAAAAAAAAATTCGCTAAGCGCATTTTGCGATAATTATCGCTATTTGTTGCTAATATGCCCCTTTATTCCTTTAGATCTGCCTTGTATATTTTCTTATCAGCAGCATAAAAGATTTTCCTCCAGCAGCATTTGTTTTTTTTCAGCTGTCAGCATTGATTTATTTTGCTGCCTGCGCCAGTTACTGAACGAAATGGAATTCTGATCAAGATCCCCCTTAAACAGTGGGGTGTCCTTAGAAAGAGCGTTGGCTAAATTGATCTCATTCACCATATGCCAAGGGCATGAACTATGGAAACGTGTTTTATCTAAAGGGGCCCTAGACTGACAGGGGATGAATAATTGGACTAAATAGTTGGCAGTCCAAGTGAGTGGGGCTTGTAGCCCCAGCTGTAGTTCTGAAAGATTAGTACAACCTAAGTCAAGAGTGTAACCGCCTCATGCATCGACACTATTTGAACCAAATTTACAGAGGCCAAGGTATCAATTTGAGACATGTCAGAAGAAGCAATCTCGGAGATGTCCAGCGCAAGTTTGGAAGAGAGCGTGCATTGATTGGGCATGCTTTGAAGCTGGCCTGAGAACGAGTAGCCCCCTGCATCACACTTTTGGGAGCTATGAGTACTTACACGCCTTTTTTTGGCCTACCCACCTGAGACGCAATATAGATCACCTCGTGACAATGTAGGGACGAAACTGGATCTTTCAGAGCAACAATAGTAAATGTTTGACTACAAGCCCTCATTCCATAACGAGCTTTCAATTCATCAGAACTGCAGGACAACTTACCCTGACACACATTTTTAAACAACCAGCATGGCTAGCGCTACCAGCCTGCAACTAATAAACGCCAGGGGAGAAAAATCCCTCCCTGCTACGCAAACCACCAGAGCGTGCAAAGACCAATATGGCAGCTTTAAAAGTGCAAGTGATCTCCCACACGAATAACTAACAATGATTCAACTACTTGACAAAATCGTTAGTCAACACAGATTATGCAAACATTAAAACATGCTGCAACAAAAATAATTCCCCAAGATGAAGCCTCCCTTTGCCTCCATTGCTCACCTATCAACTTTCCTCCACTCTTGAAGACCCCCTCAACACTCACATTATCCTTCTATTCCCCACAACCATAGCAGAAGAGTTGATTTTGAACCCAGTAACGTCCCTCTCAAACACTGTATTAGTGACCTTCCAGTGAAGGCTTTAGACGCAGTACGAATAAGATAAGAGAGACTGCTTTGCAGAATTAAGTCATGAAAGTACATTTATAGTAATAATGCTTTCTCAACACCTGAGAATTAAAAAATATATATATTTTGTTGAGAAACAACTGCGGACGGATGCGGAGTGGTGCCACCATACTTAAGGAGTTAAGACCCTATCAAATGAAGGGCACGCCTGAACCCTGTGATATATTATTCAGGCCTAAGTAGGCAGCATTATACCAACAACTGAGGTTATCCCCTACTAGTGCTGGAGATTCCATGACGAAAGATGGACAGTGATGCTAGCTGTTGTTCAAATCTGCATTTTGTATTGATCCTTATACGAGGTGTTTTTTTTAAACATTTCCTGGAGTTGGGAGAAGCATTTTATATTCCCTTACAATGAGTTTTGGGATAGAAGTGACTTCTGCACTTTGCTCAAGCTACTTTTTAAGATATCATCAGAGTAATATCTTTAGTCTTGATAAAAATGGTCTAAATCAAGATAATATCATCGAAACGCGTCAATGCCATAGCACCATATTCTGCACAGTGGGCTGCCACACTAGATATTGATTGTCTTTTGTACATCAGGGTCCAGACCCAACGTTACCTCATACGGATATGGTCACTTTATGACAAAGTGTAGTGTCTTTTTAATACTCTCATCCAATTGTCTTTGTTCTTGAGTTTGTTCATTTGTTTATTTATAGTGTAATTTTTTTATTTTTAACATAAATCTACAATGCATGATTAACTGTTTTTTATTTGCTACAATTGTTTTATATGCTTTCAATAAATTGATACATAACATTTCCAATATTTTTCTAGTCTACTGGCACACTACTTTTTTGATTGGTACTGTATCCCCATGATTCAATGTGTGTGATTTAGGTGAGGGAATGAGTAAGAGTTCTCTCAGTGTTTGCCAACCAAAGGATATATTGTTATTTTTCTAGATTGAACCCTAGTCCTTTGGCGCACAAAGGGACCCTCTAATGTTTTCAACAATAGTAAGTGCATCAGCCATTACAATACATAGAGAGGCCGTGCGTCATTACGTGATGGCTAACTCTAAATTGGCTATAACGAACCCTGGTATGTTTGCTATAAAACATATTGGAATCATACCCCAACATCGAAAATGGTGTTGGAGGTATGATTCCACGCACTGCAGGGCCCCTTTGGGAGGACCTCGGTACTCCCGTTGCCAGTCTTCCAGACTCAGACAGCAAACTATGGTTGCTGCCAACTAGAGACCTGATTCTGCCCTCCGGCTGCTGAGCCAACCTCCAGCAGGGGAAGGTAGGACAAAAGGGTTCCTGTCACAGAGAGCTGTGACCACCTCTCCCATCAGGACTTAGTACATTGGGCCAGGGTGGGGGCGCTTATCAGCACCACTAGACCGCTTTGAAGGGCTCATTTGGTGCCCTCCTTGCATACTCCAGTTGGCTCCTGCTCTGGTGTGAAACTGGACAAAGGACATAGGAGTATCCTCCCTACTGTTCAGCCCCTCCTGTGGGAGGGACCCCTGAATCCTTCCAACTCTTACCTTAGGGTACATAAGGGCTTACCTGTGGGTGGTTCTTTAGAATCGGGACAAGATTCAGATCTGAAACCACTTAATCTTCAACCGTCTGGGCACTTTGGACTTTGTTTGCTTGGGGAACCAAGACTGCAATTGGGAAGACTCCTGCTGCTCCTGGTCTCGTCATTCTGCCAGTCTTCTGCATTGTCTGTGCCTGTGCTCCATAAAGGTTCTTCTCCAAGCCTGTGGACATCCAAGTCACCCGAAGGAATCTCCCTTGGAGGAAAGGAGTCGCTAACCTTCATCTGCAGGCATCGCAACAAAGATGACCAGTCTGCTGTTCCTGAGCTCCCATGGACTCTGAAAGGTTCAGCAAGACAGGTGGTGGTTCTGCAACTCCCTCGAGGCCTGCACTGTATTCACAGCAAGTTTGAAGCCAGTATCCCTTGTTGAAATCGTTGGAGCAGTACCCCTGTGCACCACGTCGACTTGATGTCTCCAAGGCTTGCTGACTCTCTTTCTCAGAGATCTTTGGGCTCCCAGAAGCTCCAGCATTCAGCATCTCTTGCTACCGAGATCCTTGTCCTCACTGCATTCTCTGCACCATGGTCCTGCATCATAAGTGAGCTGCTCGAGGTCCTCTTGCGACTTCTGTGCCTTCGGCCTGTGGGCCTCTTGGGAGCCTTCTTTGGCTCCAGTGGGCTTCCCTGTTAGCTCGGGGCCTACTCTGACTTACCTGCTCATGGCGAGTCCCTTACACCTTGCTGGTCCTGACACGGCACCTTTTTTGTCTGCTATTTTTGTTGCTACTGCCAAGGCTTGTGGTCCTTGCGCCGGACACCGACCCCCTGGCTATCGACATCCAAAGTGGCACAGCACCTGAACTGCTCCTGGTCTTCTTTAGCATCGCCTGGTCAGCACAGCTGCAGCACCAAGGTCAGGTCAACTCTCCTGCATCGTCCAACATCGGTGGGCATTCATCTTCCGTGCCTCCTGGTCACTCCTGAGTGGCATAGACTCTGTTCCCTCTGCTTGGAGATACTTCTCTTCCAGAATCCACCTTTGGGTTCACCGGACTCTTTCATCTTCTTCGCCAGCGGCATCTTAACTGAAGTCCTCCATGTGGTCTATGGCGGGTTCTGACGTCACAACGCACCTATGCACCCGGCTTCACCGATGTAGGTATCTTGGTTCCTGGGGTATCCACGGGTGGAGTGACTCTCCAACTTTCCATCTTCAACAGGGTTTCTTCAGGGTCCTCTGAAAAGGGTCCTACTTCTTAAAACCTACAACCCGACTTACCCGTTGACTTGTATTGAGTACACAGTTGTGTTGCTACTCTGCACACCGGGCTCCATGGGGGTTCATGAGTACTTACCTTGGGCAGTTCCTTGTGTCCCCAGCTCTTCTAAGTCTTCTGGGTACAGTCTTGACTTAGATCGTGGTTTGCATTTCACTTTATTAGTATATGGTTTGGTCTCCTCCTAGAGACTACTGTGTATTTCTACTACTTACGTGTTCTATTACTAAAGTATCATGTGTATTGTAATAATATCTCTGGTGAAGAGCTATTCCAATGTGTTAGTGAGTTATTATAATAAATACATATTTTTATGACTACACTGTGTGTTTCTTTTTCTCTTAACCTACACTATATGATTAATACCGGTAAACAAGCTGCTTTACCCTCCTTCTCGACTAAGCTGCTCTCCACAGCTACCACTTAAAGAGCTTTCTAGGGTTGGCAAAGACCACTAAAATCACCATAGGGCAATCTGGATTAGAACATGGTGCTTCACTAAAATTAGTGTGCACCGTATATAAAGCCAGACTCCTACATAGGTATGCAGTGGTTGGGATCAAGCCTGCATTGTTTTACCACATAATCGAGGTGTGGATTAAATGAAAAACCATCACTAGCATTAGGCACATATAATATTTTATAGACAAGTACATTCTACTAAACTTGTAGATTGGTTGTTAAGCGCCTAGCACAACCCTTTCTCCAATATTAGGAAGTTTAGTTTCTACTAGGCTAGGTAGGTGCAACACTACACTACACCTAGAAACCATGTCTTTAGTGGGGAAATCTCAGTGAGTCCCAGTCCGCTAAGTACAGTGGTCTTAAATTCCAGGAAATAAGGACCCTGTATAGCCTTAGAAGCATAAAGGCAGGTAACAACCCCACCACAAACTACCTCTTAGAGCTACTTCACCAGGATGACCAGAATCCTGGCAGGTCAGAGGAAAAGGACCAGATGTGTGGGGAGGCTCCAGAAGATGGGTCAGGAGGGGTTCTCACTAGTGACCTTAATTTGGAGAATGGATAGGAGGAGTCTGTGGACTCCAGGCTGGTAAGTTCTGACCCCCCAGGGAATAGTGCAGAAGGCACGGAGCGTGTCCCTAAAAGTAGGTCCCCTTATTCGTCCTGGGAGGGTTCAGAGTATGCAGAGGAGGTCTAGGTCTCTTTCTGCCGAGTCCAATGTTTCCAATCATTCTATAGGGACCTCCATCTCTAGCAAGAGAGAGGACTCCTTGGAAAGGGAATACCATCTGATCAAACTTAAGAGAGTTAGACTCAAGCTCAGGCAAGTTCAGTTGGCCCTTTACAAGGAGACCCTGGAAGTGCAGAATGCGAGGAACAATATGGAGCTAGGGTCCCATGGTGGCAGCAATAGTGTACCTAGAATCAGGGAAACATCCTTTGACACTAGGAACCTGAGTAGGATAGTGTCTCCTTAACAGGAGCGGGATGCTATCCATAAATGGATCACTGCCTTGGACATGGCCTGTAAAGTTCAGAAGGTCCCTCAAGGACAGTGGGCAGCTATACTGTGGTCCTCCTTGGCTAACAAAGGAAGAGACACGCTCCTCACTGTTGGAGAAGAGGATGCTGACACTTACTCAGTCTTGAAGAGTGCCCTCATAGATGGGTTTGGCTTAACCACTGAACAATACAGGATTAACTTTAGAGGGGAAACAACCATCACAACGCAACTTTCACAACGCACTACCATTACAACGAAACTTTTACAACGCAAGATCCATTACAACGCATGCTATTACAACGCATGCCATTACAACGCAGATGCTATTACATTGCATGCCATTACAACGTAAGTATGGGTAAGTATTTAATTTAAATATTAATCTTAATTTAATAAACTTAATTTAATTATTTTAAATATTTAAATATTTTTATTTTTAATCTAATATTATTTTTAAATATTAATTAATGTATTTAAAATTATAATATTTGAATTATATTTAATATTTTTTAATTATAATTTAATGTACTTAAATAATTTTTTATATTCTAATTACATTTATTTTTAATTTAATATATTTAAATTAAACCCCCTGGAGTTAGAATAGTAATTTTAACCCCTAAACTATCCAACACTTATCCTACTATAACACCCCCATGGAGTTAGAATTGTAATTTTAACCCCTACACTAACCAACACTTACCCTACTATTACACCCCCCTGGAGTTAGAATAGTATTTTGAACCCCTACACTATCCAACACTTACCCTACTATTACACCCCCCTGGAGTTAGAATAGTAATTTTAACCGCTAAACTATCCAACACTTACCCTAATATTACACCCCCCTGGAGTTAGACTAGTAATTTTAACCCATACACTATCCAACACTTACCATACTAATACACCGACCTGGAGTTAAAATAGTAATTTTAACCCCTACACTATCCACATTTACCCTACTATTACACCCCAAGGAGTTAGAATAGTAAATTAAAATATATTACATAAAATAAACAGTTATTTTAAATTAATTAATAAACAATTTTTGTAATTTAATTAAAATTATATTAATAAAATTAAATACTTACCTATACTTACGTTGTAATGGCATGCGTTGTAATAGCATCTGCATTGTAATGGCATGCATTGTAATAGCATGCGTTGTAATGGATTTTGCGTTGTAAAAGTTGCGTTGTGATGGCATGCGTTGTGAATGTATGCGTTGTAACGTCATACATTCACTTTAGAGACACCCAGAATACACACAATCAAGATTGGGTTGATCTCATAGACAGTGCTATCAAGGCTCTGGAAGGCTGGCTACATGGAAACAAGGTACATCACTGTGAAGGAGTATACAAGTTGTTGATGTGGGAGCACAGCCTTAATAACTGTCAGAATCAACTACTGCACCATTACCTGGTGGACTCTGATCTGACCTCTCCCCAAGAATTGGGAAAGAAGGCAGAAATATGGTTCCACACCAGGGTTAAGCAGAAAAAACATGGTGGTGGAGGTGACCAGAAGAAGCAAGATTCTTCTAAACCCCAGAAGAAGAGTGGGAAAAGGGGCAAATACAAATCTCATGGTCCCCAAAAACCTGCATCTGGGTGGTGAGTCCCAAAACTCCAAAAAGGGTAAAAAGGAACTTGGTAGAAACCAAATGGACAAGAGATGTGGATTCGTAGGGTTAACCTTGGGTTCTGAGGTGGGTTCTGGCCTAGTCAGAACTCCCACTCAGGCTGTTGTTCGCTATGATGGTGGCATAGATATTGCCACCTTACTAGTAAGTCCTACTAACCTGGGCAAGTACAGACAACAGCCTTTGATAAATGGAAATGAAGCTGTGGCTTACAGGGACACAGAGGCCGCTGTCACAATGGTGACAAAGAAACTTGTGTTCCCTGAGCAGATCATATTTGGTAAGTTGTACCAAGTATCCAATGCTAGCAATGTCAGGACTGATCATTCCTTGGCAGTTATGAATCTCAGCTGGGGAGGGGTAAATGGCCCTAAAAGAGTTGTGGTTTCTCCAGACTTGCCTGTAGATTGTCTGTTGGGCAATGATGTAGAAACATCAGCCTGGTATGAAGTAGAGTTCAGGACACATGCAGAAATGATGGGCATCTCTGCCACTGCATTTGTTGTCACCAGGGCTCAGGCCAAGCAGTTCAGCACTGAAGGAGCACTGATCCTGAAATAATGCACCATATTACTCCTAGGAGAAGGAGCAGCAAGGGTAAGGAATTATCCTCCTACCAGTGTGGGTCAGACTCCTGAGGGAGATGATCACAGGCCCTGTGAAGGAACTGTCCATGGAGAAATTTGGTCCTGACCAGGAAGAGTGCTTGCGGGCAGGGGGCCCGCCCAGGGCAGCCTTGAGTTTGGAGCAGCAACCCTGCTCCTCTCTTTACCAGCTTAGACACTGCTGCTGAGGAGGCAGGGAATGTGAGTGGATCCCATAAGATCTATTGGGAAGATGGGCTCCTGTTTTCTGAAGGTAAAGACCCCAAACCTGGTACTACCAGGTGGTTGGTAATACCCCAGAAGTTCAGAGGTTTTCTTTTCTCGCTTGCACATGACATTCCCCTTGGATCAATTCTGGCTGAAGCTCATTTATGAAAGTAAAAATCGTAACTCGAAGCAATTTTGGTGCCTCGTAAAGGAGCCCACAAAGTACAAGTGGTTATGGTAGTGCAAATATCAGCGGAGCCATATGGAGTAAGTTTTTATCACTTCACTTTGAGGACTTCAACATAAAAGATGCTTACACCAAATCCCTCAGTCCGGTTAACTTTATGATCTCAACTCCGGGACTGGAGAGCCTGCGACGAGCTTATCCAGCAAAAAAACTGACAGAAGAACCAACACATAAGGAATCAGCGAAAAAAAATGACATAATGTTAAAGACCATGGAGAAACCAAACGACGTAAAAAATAAGATCTCACGCTTTATAACGAAAGCCAGAGCTGAATGAGCCCCAGGCCCAAATGGTATCCCCCAGGCCATATTTAAATCCAATGTCAACCTATGGTCAGAATACCTGACCTCTTGTTTCTCTACTGTAGACTAAATAACACCGTTCTATCTAGAGTCCTGGAGAGGTGCAATCATTCACCCAATCTATAAAAGTGGGAAGAGAAACTAGCCTAAAAATTATAGAATCATTGCACTTCTTGACGTGGAGTCTAAGTATTATGCAAGCATTCTATTAGAAGAGCTACAGGCCTGGGCTGAAACGACCGCACGCCTTCCTTTTAATCAGATTGGCTTCATGGCTAACTCTGGTACTACAACCAATTTCTTAACATTAATAGTCCTGATGGAGAAAGCGACAGTCCAACAAACCCAGCTGCACTGTTGCTTTGTAGACTTTAAAGCAGCCTTCAAACACATGCCCAGGGGTCTGTTATGGCAGAAATTAAAATCGTGGGGCATACCCCTGCCTCTTCTACATGCTATAGTACAACTCCACACAGAAAGATGGATCAGAATCAAGCTGGGTAAAGGCTCCCATGTCTCCAGGAAGATACGAACTGAAACTGGTGTCAAACAAGTTACGTGTTGGCCACACTTCTTTTTAATTTGTTTATATCCGACCTATCTCCAGTACTCAACAGTGTAAATTGCCATCCTCCTCAATTAGATGGAACCTGCATCAGCAATTTGCTGTACGCTGAAGGCTTGGTGTTGTTAAGCCACACAAAAGCGGGTATCCAGAGGTTATTGGACAAACTGCTTCCCTACAGAACAAGAAATTGCTTAGAACTGAACTTGTCAAAAACCAAAACAATATCTTTTGGGAAGCAAAAGAGGTCAACAGAAATGTGATATTTCAATAATACAAAGCTAGAACTAACCTCCAGTTATAAATATTTGGGCATATTTCTCGACACCAGATGTACTTTCATCAAGAATAAAGAAGCATTAAACCAAAGCCCTGTTGTTAGAAGCTGCTGTCGCAAAACTGTCAAAACAGCTGCTTGGCCCAAACCTAACTCCCATGCTGAAAGTGATGAAGGCTAAGGTAATCAACTCTTTGACTTATGGGCACGAGATCTCTAAGGGCACAACCAGAACATTAATAAAGAAACTAACAACTAAAATCTTTAAACGAGCTTTCCGGTTGTCAAGATCTGCCTTGCCAGCCCATGTAAGACTTGAACTGGGACTACAAGATCACCACGGAGTAGAGGCCGGCACGTTTATACAACTGTGTCATAGACTGCGCCGTGCTCGGGAGGGTTCCCTGGAGGCCCGACTATGGCAGGAAATACAGAAAAACCAGACCAGCCAAATGCATCAGCAACTCCTGGATCGCAGTTTACAGCTATTAAGAGTAGAAGATCTCTGGGAAATAAATCTCACCTACCCGGTGTTACAGTTCGCCGTTAAAAAGACTGTTAGACTGCGGTCCTTTCACTCTGTCAGGGCAATACTGTCAAAAAGGAAACACGCCTGGGCTGTAATCTCCAATTTTAAACTAGGTGTTCAGCTGCCCTACCTATCAAGCACATTTGCACTTTATTGGAAACAAACGTTTTTAGCCCTGAGGATGGGTGACTGGCCCTTTTTAAAGAACCTTCCCGAATGGCGCCGTCCAGGTAGCAGTATTGAATGCAGGTTGTGTGACTATCACTCTGAACTTATGGAACACATCGTCCGTGTATGCCCTACATTGCTCATGCAAAAAACAACAAGTGATGGACTGAATGTGGATCAATGTCACACACTCCCCCAGTCAAAAGATCTGGGCCCAAATCCATCGTTTTTTTGCACTCCACACCACCCTGGGTCAGATAATGGCTTTATGCAAATCAGCTCTGACCCTGTTGCCCCATGGGAACAGTCCAGTCCGAACTACAACAGCCATATCTTTCCCAGACCGGAATCAAGCATCCGAGGACCGGACCGGTTTCGAGGTAACACCTCTCTTCAGCCCGGCTAGCTTGACTCCAAGTGGTGTGGAGTGCCTGGGACCCACGTCTGGGCATCCCCAGCGCACTTAGGGCGGCAATTGCAAAAAACAACAAGTGATGGACTGAATGTGGATCAATGTCACACACTCCCCCAGTCAAAAGATCTGGGCCCAAATCCATCGTTTTTTTGCACTCCACACCACCCTGGGTCAGATAATGGCTTTATGCAAATCAGCTCTGACCCTGTTGCCCCATGGGAACAGTCCAGTCCGAACTACAACAGCCATATCTTTCCCAGACCGGAATCAAGCATCCGAGGACCGGACCGGTTTCGAGGTAACACCTCTCTTCAGCCCGGCTAGCTTGACTCCAAGTGGTGTGGAGTGCCTGGGACCCACGTCTGGGCATCCCCAGCGCACTTAGGGCGGCAATTGCAAAAAACAACAAGTGATGGACTGAATGTGGATCAATGTCACACACTCCCCCAGAAAACGATGGATTTGGGCCCAGATCTTTGGACTGGGGTGAATGTGTGACATTGATCCACATTCTGTCCATCATTGTTGTTTTTGCAGTTACCGCTCTAAGTGTACTGGGGATGCTCAGACGTGAGTCCCTGGCACTCCACACCACTGGAATCAAGCTAGCCGGGCTGAAGAGAGGTGTTACCTCGAAACCGGGCCGGTCCTCGGATGCTTGTTTCCGTTCTGGGAAGGACATGGCTTTTGTAGTTCGGACTGGACTGTTCCCATGGGGCACAGGGTCAGCGCTGATTTGCATATCGCCATTGTCTAACCCAGGGTGGTGTGGAGTGGAAAAACGATGGATTTGGGCCCAGATCTTTGGACTGGGGTGAATGTGTGACATTGATCCACATTCTGTCCATCATTGTTGTTTTTGCAGTTACCGCTCTACATTGCTCATGGCCAAACAGTAATTATTGCGGGATCAATGGATCAGGTTGGGAGTTCGATCCTGCCCTCATGCAATAATGGCTGCTCTAAATCCTGTTAAGTACAAGAAAAAGGTTTCCCTTTGGTGCTATCAATATGAAGGCCAATCACACCGCATCTATTCATATACATCAAACACACTTCTCAAACTGGTTACAATGTATAAAGCACTTACAAGGAAAAGTATATTTAAAATGTATCACACATTTTTAATTTCATTAAAAAACATTACCCTTAGTATTCAAATACATTAAAATTGATCACACAAATAAATTAAAAACACATTACAAATTCACAAAAAGATAACAGGAGAAATCCAGACAGTAAACTTTGTCTTGTGAATGTTAATTCAGACTGATTCGGTACAACAGAAGGCATACGTTTTTCATTCCATGTCACCAGAACACTGTTGACCCTTCTAAATTTAACGAAGAATAAAGCGTCAACGGGTTTCAGTGGTATTAAGTTGATGAGACCACCTTCATCAGGACAGATTACATATATTTCTCCTTACTACTCGTATCACCTGTGCAATCGCACATGTGTGAGAATCCTCCTTAATTTTGGTCAAAGGGGATATTTCAATATCAAGATTAAAAAATCTTTTATAGACCCAGTGGTAATTCTCTTTAGATGATTCTTTTAGTTGATCAAAGCGATAGCCTTGACACCAGTCCTTATTAATTGCCGCATGGAGGTCATTTCTTTACCCCTAGATGGACTATTCTTTTCCCAGTCTTCTTAATCAAAATCACCTTATTAAAGTCGCAGCAATCTGCAGATGATGTATGTTCATGGACACGGGGTTTGGTATAGTCGTGGCTTTTAAATCCGACGACCGGCTTTCCCAGTTCCTGGCCTGTTGCGTACCGCGTATCGAAACTTGAAAGTGGAGAGCCTAAATCCTGACAATACTAAGTTGAGCTCACGAAATTTGTTCACAAAGCGTCAAAAATACTGGAAGCCATAACTGCAACCAAACCCTCCTAATCTTAGCATGGAGGCTGAGTTAAAAGCTTCAACAATCAAATTAAAGACTATAATATCAGAAAACCAGAGTGAGGCCTTTCAGCAGAACATTATTAGCTCTTAATGATCTCTCTAATTTTTAGTAATTTATATCCCCCCATTTCTAATACTTATCATTATCATTTTTATTGTACGAATTAGTAGTGTTTTAGATTGTAATGATTTTTTTTTTTAAACCAATCAATAAATTTATTATATGGATGTAGCATTCCCTTGCAGGACATCTTGGGCAAAGCAAGACTTGGGACAGAATTGTCCCTCCTTTTCACTGACCTCATATGTCTGTATACACACAGGAGTTTTGTCGCTCCTGTGTCACTTGCCAAGCCAGTGGTAAGTCAGGTGGCACTACAAAGGCCCCTTTAATTCCACTCCCAGTGATTGGGGTTCCCTTTGGTAGGGGTTGACATTGTTGGTACCTTGAACCCTCTCAGTGCATCTGGACACAGTTACATCCTAGTGGTGGTGGACCATGCCACTAGGTATGGAGGCTATTCCCCTTAGAACCACTGCAGATCCTGTAGTGGCCAGGGCCCTCCTAGGAATCTTTTCCAGAGTGGGCTTCCGTAAGGAGGTCTTAACAGACCAAGGTATCAACTTCATGTCTAGTTACATCACTGCAATGTGAAAAGAGTTTGGAGTAAACTATGCGTTTACCACACTCTACCATCCACAGTGCAATGGGCTTGTTGAAAGGTTCAACAAGACCCTGAAGGGTATGAATATGGGACTCCCAGAAAAGAGCAGGCGAAAATTGGATGTCTTAATGTGGGAGTGAGCCTTTTCAGGAGCCCACCTGGTTCAGGGGTTCGACCTTTTGCGCACTGGTCCTTTAGACTGACAAAGTAGAGATTGGCACGGAAGCTGTAATATTAAACAAAGAGTTTATTGAACCTCATGAGGTGGTACTACATCTATACACAACCTTAAGGCAATGTAAGGGGCAGCACATAGAGTACAGAAACCATGGGCCTTATATATACCTTTTTACTGCAGAGTAAGCATAGAGGCTCAAAAAGAGGCAGTACAAGTGCACTCACAAATAGACTTTCACATACTAGGATACATGAGAATCGCTTAGGCAACAGAGTGGGAGGAGTTACAAAGTTGCTGACATTAGTTAAAATATCCTGACAGTAAAGTGTGTAACAGGTGAATTTTAGCAGCAAACCTTTCTGAGCATGTGAAGTGCTCAGGCTCAGTGCTGAAGGAGTTAACTATAGATGATGACTCAGGCAAAATAGAGAAACAGACAACAGCAAGGACGGGGAAGCACATGGCAAACACATAGCGTAACTAAAATGGATGCCAAGAAACAAAATGACTTCAGCTCATGCTAACGGTAATCTCTGCCAAGTTTCGACATTAATACCCTGCCTTCTCTTTGCCTACAGAAAGGTTCCACAGAAGGAGGTTGGCTACAGCCCATTTGAACTTCTGTTTGGACATCCAGTTAGGGGTCTATTGTGTCTAGTTAAGGAGGGCTGTGAGCAACCTCTCAAACCTCCTGAACAGGATATTTTGGACTATGCACTAAGCCTGTGTTTACGTATGGCTGAGTACATGAAGAAGGCCAGCAAAAACCTTGAGGCCAGACAGGAGCTTCAGAAAGCTTGGCATGACCAAAAAGCTATACTGACTGTTTATCAGTCAGGACTGAAAGTGCGGGTGTGGTATCCTGTGGCCCCAGCAGATCTCCAGGACAAATGGAGTGGCCCCCACACAATCCTTAAGAAAAAAGTGAGGTCACCTATTTGGTTGACCTAGGCACTACAAGAAGTCCCCAAGGGATAGTTCATGTGAACCACCTAAAACCTTTTGTAGACAGGGCTGACATGAGCTTGCTCATGGCAACTGATGAGGGACAGGAGGAAGAGTGTGACCCTCTCCCTGATCTCCTCTCTCAGAGCCCTATTGATGGGTCAGTTGAAGGAGTAGCCTTGGCAAGCAGCCTCACTGACAAGCAGAAAGCTGATTGCAACAAGATCCTCAACCATTTCAACCACATGTTCTCTCTGACACTCACTTAGACCACCTGGTGTTCCCATGAAGCGGACACAGGTGACAGTCTACCTGTGAAGAACAACATTTAAAGACAGCCTAACCATGTCAGAGACTGCATCAGGACTGAGGTCCAGATGTTGCTGAAATTGGGGGCCATTAAGCCTTTTAATAGCCCCTGGGCTAGTCCAGTAGTCCTTGTACCAAAACCTCACACCAAGGGTAGCAAAAGAGAGATGATGTAGTGGGTAGACTACAGAGGCCTCAATGCAGTCACTAGAACTGATGCCCATCCTATTCCAAGGGCAGATGAGCTCATAGATACTTTGGCCTCAGTCAAATATCTGAGTACATGTGACCTAACTGCTGGCAAATCAGACTAGCTGAAGATGCCAAGCCTAAAACAGCATTTCCAACCCTTAATATGCATTAACAATTTATTGTGATGCTCTTTGGTCTGAAAAAAGCACCTGCCACATTTGAGAGGTTGGTAAAAAAAGTCCTAACCTTTGTGGAAGCCTATAGTGCAGCATATCTAGATGATATTGCTGTCTTTAGCTCCACCTGGGAGGATGACCTGGTCCACCTCAAAAATGTTCTGGAGGTCCTGCAAAAGGAATTCTTCACTATCAAGTCCATCAAGTGCCAGATAGTATAGATAATAAGGTTGTATACTTGGGTCAACTGGTAGGTGGAGGCCAAGTTCCGGCATTGGAGAGCAACATCCAGACCATCATGAACTGGGTTGCTCCCACTACAGACTCAGGTCAGAATTTTCTTGGGCCTGACTGGGCACTACAGGAGGTTTTTGTTAAGGAATATGGGTCCATTGTGACCCCCCCTTATTGATCTCACCTCCAAGAGAATGCCTAAAAAGGTTCAATGGACAGTTAGCTTGCAGAAGGCATTTGAAGATCTGAAACAGGCCATGTGCACTGCTTCCATTCTGCAAAGTCCTGATTACTCCAAAACCTTCAATGTCTACTCCAAAACCTTCAATGTCTAGACAGGTGCGTCTGAGATAGGGGTAGGTGCTGTTTTGTCACATCTTAATGCAGAGGGCCAGGAATAACCAGTGGCTTTCCTTAGCAGAAGGTTGAACCCAAGGGAGAAACATTGGTCAGCTATGGAGAGGGAGGCCTTTGCTTTGGTCTGGGCCTTGAAAAGGTGATGCCATACCTGTTTGGTACTCACTTCCTTGTTCAGACAGACCATACGCCCCCTTATAACTTAAACAGATGAAGGGTGAAAATCTCAAACTGTTGAGGTGGTCCATTTCCATACAGGGGATGGAATTTTCGCTTGAACATAGGCCTGGGAGTAACCATGCCAACACAGATGGACTCTCCAGAAATTTCCAACTAAAACATGGAGACTCAACTGGGCAAGGTTAGGCTCATCTTCTTACTTTTGGGGGTTGGGTAGGAAGGTAGGATTTGCTTTCATGGTTAACCCCACTTTTTGCTGGTGTCATTATATTTTTCTGACTAGTCTAACTAGGTTCCTCCAGATCAGGACCCCAGTCTCTGTGCTTCCCCCTTGAATTGGACCTTGGTGAGTACTTAGGTTGCCCCCAGATTAGCTACTGGTGTATCCTTGTAAGTCCCTAGTATAAGGTACTAAGGTACCCAAGGCATAGATACACCAGGGGTGCCCCATGGACTGAAGCATGTATTATGCCAGCCATGGAACACTACTCAAATTGAGACTACAGGCCTGCTATTGCAGCCTGTGTAAACTGGTGCTACCAACACTTCCGACAGATATACGTTTTTTTTATATCTGAGGTCACTATACATAAAAACCTATAAATCACCCCAAACGCAGGCCATTCAATCCTGAAGGCAGGATGCTCTGTTATAAGTGGGAGTGTGCCCCTGCATGAGCAGGACACCCCTAAAATTCCCTGAGTCCATTTTCTAGGTGTTGTAAGTGCATCAGCCATTATGAAACATAGAATGGCCTTGTGTCATTACGCGATGGCTAATTCTGAACTGGCTGTCATGAACCCTGGCATGTTTGGTATCAAACATGTTAGAATCATATCCCAACACAGTAGACAGTGTAAGAGGTATGATGATTCTATGCACTGTAGGGCCCCTTCGGGAGGCCCTCAGTGCTCCAGGTACCAGTCTTCCAGACCCAGACAAGAAACTATGGCTGCTACCGACCAGAGACACGATTCTGCCCTCCTGCTGCTGAGCCAAGCGTGAGCAGGGGAAGGTAGGACAATAGGTTTCCTGTCACAGGGAGGTGTGACCACCTAACAGACAGAACTCAGTGTATTGGGCCAGGGTGTGGGGCGCTTGGCAGCACCACTAGACTGCTTTGAAGGGCACATTTGGTGCATACTCCAGTTGGAACCAGTTCAGGAAGCCTTTGGCTCCCACTCTGACATGAAACTAGACAAAGGACATTGGAGTATCCTCCCCACTGTCCAGCCCCTCCTGTGGGAAGGACCCCTGAATCGTCTCAACCCTTTCCTTAGGGTATTTAAGGGATTATCTGTGGGTGGTTCTTTAGATTTGTTATGGGACAAGATTTGGATGTGAAACCACTTCATTATCAACCTTCTGGGCAATTTGGACTTCATTGGACTTTGTTTTGGGAACCGTGACTGCAACTGGGAAGACTCCTGGTGCTCCTGGTGTCGCCGTTCTGCCAGTCGTGTGCGCCTTCTGTGCCTGTGCTCCATACAGGTTCTTCTTCAGGCCTGTGGACATCCAAGACACCCGAAAGTATCTCCCTGGCAGTGAAGGACCCATTGCTCTGGATCTGCAGGCACCGCAACAAAGCTGACTGGTCTTCTGTTCCTGAGCTCCCACAAACTTGGAAAGGTTCAGCAACACAGCTGGTGGGTTTGAAACTCCCTCAAGACTTGCCCTGTCTTCAATCAATCAATCAATCAAGGCATTTATAGAGCGCACTACTCACCAGTAGGGTCTCAAGGCGCTAGGGGGGGGGGGGGAGTGCCGTTACTGCTCGAACAGCCAGGTCTTGAGCTTCTTCCTGAAGGAGAGGTGGTCTTGGGTCAGGCGCAGGTCGGTTGGGAGGGAGTTCCAGGTCTTGGCGGCCAGGTAGGAGAAGGACCTTCCTCCTGTTGTCGCTCTTCGGATGCGGGGGACGGCGGCGAGGGCGTGGCTGGTTGATCTGAGGTGGCGCTTGGGAGCGTGGAAGTTGATTCGGTTGTTGAGGTAGCTCGGGCCTTGGTCGTGTAGGGCTTTGTGTGCGTGGGTGAGGAGGCGGAAGGTGATTCTTTTGTTGACAGCAAGTTTGATGCTAGTATCCCTCGTCGGAACCTCTGGAACAGTACCCCTGTGCACTTGTTGACTCTCTACTCCAAGATCTTTGGGCTCCAAGAAGCTCCACCCTCAAGCATCTCTTGCTACCAAGAACTACATCCTCACATTATCCTCTACATCATGGGCCTGTATCATTGGTGAGCTGCTCAAGGTCCTCTTGAGACTGCTGTGCCTTAGGCCTGTGGGTCCTCTTGAGGGTCTTCATTGGCTCCAGTGGGCTCCCCTGTTTGCTCAGGGCCTACTCTGACTTACCTACTCATGGTGAGTCCCTTGGACCTTGCTGGTCCCAAACCTGCATCTTTTTCTTTGGCTATGTTTGTTGCCACTGCCAAGGCTTGTTGTAGCTTCTGCTGGACCCCGACCACCTGGCTCTCAACATCTGACATGGGATAGCTTCTGAATGGCTCCTTGTCTTCCACAGCATTGCCTGGTCTGCACAGCTGCAGAGCCAAGGGCACTTTCAACTCTCCTGCATCAACCGACATCAGTGGGCATTTGTCTTCCGTGCTTCCTGGTCACTCCAGAGTGGGAAATACCCTATCCCCTCTGCCTGCAGGTACCTCTCTTCCTAAAACCACCTTTCGAGTTCCACCGGACTCTTTTACCGTCTTCGCAAGCAGCATCTTCACTGAAGTTCTCCACTGTGGTCTACGGCGGTGTCTGATGTCACTTCGCACCTATGCACCTGGGTTCCTTGGTGTAGGAATACTGGTTCCTGGGATATCCACGGGTGGGGTGACTATTCAACCTTCCATCTTCCATATGGTTTCTTCAGGGTCATCTGGGAAGGGTCCTTCTTCTTAACACCTTCAATGCTAAGGCAATTCCCGCTGGGTGCTGAGGAGCCTGGATTCCCATTGTTCATGACAAGGTCAGCTCGTCATAAGCACAGCTCCAGTAAACTGCATGACGAGCTGGCCTTGTCATTAGCATGGAAGTGGTTAAAAACTACAACCATGACTTAACCATTGAATTGTATTGAGGACCCGGTCATGTCCCCTCTCTTTACACAGCCTCCATGGTGTTCCTGGGTACTTACCTTGGGTGGTTTCTTGGTTCCCCAGGTCTTCTATGTTTTCTGGGCCCAGCCTTCACTTAGGCCGTGGTTTGCATTCCACTTTATTAGTATATGGTTTGATCTCAACCTGGAGACCACTGTGTATTTGTGATACTTACGTGTTCTATTCTATTTTATAATAAATACATACTTTTTAACTACACTGTGTGGTTCTTTTTCACTTAACCTACACTATATGATTAGTACTGGTAAAACACACTGCTTAACACTCCTTCTGGACTAAGCCTGAAGTCTGCTCTCCATAGCTACCACTTAAAGAGCTTTTTATTGTTGTCTAAGACCACTAAAATCACCATTAGGGTATTCTGGATTAATACAAGGTGCTTGACTTAAATAGGTGTGCACCATATACTAAGCCAGCCTCCTACAACTGGTATAACTTGAGACACTGAACCAAGGAGAATGTGACTAGCAGGATGGCTGAGGGTCATGGCACAGGTGACGGACCCTCCAAACTCTTCCCTTCCAAACCCATGGAATCACGATGGAGAAGACACTGGAACAAGAAAGTGTGGTGTGAGGGTTAGACATTGACACCTCCAACACTGTAGGCACCAGCCAAGGTAAGTTAACTCTCCTTTATTTACTTAACATAATGTTTGTAATTGCTCAAGTAAAACATCTCAGCAAAAATAACTCCAGTGAGATGCTTGCTGTACCCTGGCAATGCTACATGGAAGTTGTAGTACTCCAAAGTTGCATGCTGTAATATATGCTGATGACCACAGTGCACATACATGTACATCCTAAACATGTCACAAACACATGAAGTCAAAATATTGTGAACAAACCTTGTTAGACTTGGCATCTTTTGGCGTGTTTCCCCTGACTTTTTTTGCTTTCTGATCTCCCGGTTTTTACTCTGTTTTTGCTGGTTTAGTGTCTCTGCGCACTTTCTCACTGCTGTTCAGTTTTAAAGTACAAGTGCTCCTGTTGTAAATTGCTATTATGGAATGGTGTTTCCAAGATTGGTTGATTTGATTTACTAGTCAGTCCCTAGTACAGTGCACAGTGTGTGCCCTGGGCCTGTAAATCAAATGCTGCTAGTGGGCTTGCAGAACGGGTTGTGCCATCCACACAAGCAGCCTGTTAATGTAACTCTGGCCTGCCATCGCAGAGCGTGTGTGCAGTCTGGGACTGCCATGTTGACTTGGCAAGTGTACCCACTTGCCAGGCCCTAACCTTCCCTTTTCTTACCTGTCAGTCACCCCTAAGGTACGCCCAAGGTACCCTTGTGGGCAGGGTGCAGTGTATCTGAAAGGTAGACATGCCCTGGTGTGTGTGGAATGTCCTGATATTTAATTACTGCCAATTGTGTTTTTCACTATTGCAAGGCTACCTGTTCCCATAGAACAGAATGGGGAGTTTGTTTATAACATCTTTTAAACATAACTGGCCAGGGGAACAAGGTAGAGAAATAAAGTTTAGTATGCCTGAACTCAGAATCTAAAGATGAATCTTTTAGTGAAGGTGATTTTTACATTCTATGTTTGAAAATATCACTTTTAGAAAGTAGGTATTTTCTTGCACAGCCATCCAGCGTGCCTCTGCTGGGTTTGTGGATTGACTGTCTGGCTTTGGGATTGGAGTGGCTAGGGAGGAACAGTGGCTCCAGAGAGTCTTGATGGGGCAAAGGTGGGCTGAATAGACCTGGACTGCATTTAGAATAGGGGGAGTGATTTCCTTTCACCTGAATGGACCTGGTCTGCCTCTGACAATGCTGTCTCCACCGCCTGCCAGAAAGCTGCACCAGAGAGGACAGAACTGGTTCTGGCTGGGCACTGACACTCTTTGCCTGAGAGGACAAAGGATTTTGGGCTATAAAAAGGGAGGCCCAAACCCCTAAACTTTAGAACTAATTTGGACCAAGAAGACTGCCAAAAAGAAGAGCTGGAGAAGCTGTGAGGAGGAATTACCACTTTGCTGTGTGCTTTGCAGTGTTGGCCTGCAGTGGCTACTTCTGTCTTGGGCAGTGAAAGGACTGGACTTGAACTTTCTGCAATCTCTTTTTATGAGTTTCTCCAAGCACTTGCCGTAGAACTTCACCCCTGTTCAAGAAGTCTCAAGAACAGCAAGGACTTCAAGTTCCTCTGCTATCAGCACTGGGGACTGTGTGTTTTGTGATGCAACAGAAGAAAAGCAACCCAACACCATCTACGATGCCGCTTCCGACCCCGTGTCCTGAAGGCTCTGCCGCACCGACGGCGCCATCTGATCCCACCACTGAGCGGATGCTTGCACCGCGACTTGTGGGGACCGCACTCTGCACTGCCTCGCTTCATGTCGTTGCCCCAGTATCCCAGACGATGCCGCTCCACGGCAACATCTACGCCGCTGCTTGCACCGTGGTTCAAGGGCAGCGGTCAAAAGTTACATGACGCATCCCCCGACACTGGTGCCATTGACTTTAGTTCGTCAGGCGGCGACAGCACTTCAGCCACGACGACGGCGCTGCTTGTACCGCGACCTGCCAGCACTGCGACGAGCACTGTATTACTTCGCACCACAACCCTGGTCTCACCGACGCCACTTGATGACCATCAACAAGCCGATGCCTACACCGCGACCTGAGAGCACCGCAATGCGCACCTCTGCACTTCACACCGCAGCACCAGTCACCTGCCGACGCCGGCGCACCTGACTTCAACCGCGAGGGGTTCAATCTGCAACGGCCCAACGACTCCAGCACCGACTTCCCGAACTGATGCCTGTGGACGCCGAGCTTTCGGAGCTCAACGAGAGGTCAGCGATTCCCTGCATTTATAAAGGTACTGTTTTGTTGGTCTTCCCGACACCGTAGCTGGCCCACAATGCGGCAGTCAGCCAGAACTGTTTGGATTTGTTGTTCATGATGCCGTGATAGCCCAAGATGGAACTATCAACTTCAAGGAACTTTATTTCAAATTTATTTTGATAGCTGAAGATTTCTAAGTACTGATTGTGGACTTTTATAGTTTTTGGTCTTGTCTTAAGTATATAAATATATTGCATATATTTCAAAACTGGTGTCGTGTCCTTTTGTAGTGCTTACACTTTGTTACCGTTGGTTATGTGCAAATGCTTTACACACTGCCTAAGATAAGCCTGACTGCCCATGCCAAGCTACCAAGGAGGTGAGCAGGGGTTATTTTAGGAGTGTAACTCCTGAATCCTGACTAGAAGGAAGGGTCCCTACTTGGATTCACGTTACATTTACCGGGATCACAGGAACAAGACCAGATGCATATTGACTTCGATATGTAAGATATGGATAAACCATTGGCCTGAGTTAGCCCTCGGCCAACTAGCCGCCACGGGAGAAATGTGTGTGGGCTGTTTGTTTTCTTCCTTTCCACTGTCTGTGAACCAAATCACCTGCACTAAATTAAAGGATAACAAATCAAAAAATGCATTTTTGATGACATAATTTTTAACACTACGAATATGAGTGCATCTTTTCTCCTAAAAAAAACCCGGGCAAACATGTTGAACCAAGAGCTCATGGGTGCAGCTCCTTGAGGAGAAAGTGCCAAACACAAATTGGGTTCTGCCCTTGATGTGGCGGCCCTTTGAACAGGATACACCCATTTGTCTACAACTAACTTACCTCAGAAATAGTTGTTAGGGATATCTGTCCATTGTACACAACCGTCTGCTTCACGTATTCCGTCCTGCCGCACCTATAGTGGTGGTAATTCCTCATCCAAGACCAATTTTGGCTCTATGCTGATGTTGTGCAGACCCTTCCACATTGCAATATTGTGTAGAATGGCACAAGTAGCAATGATTTTACATTATGCCGCATGTTTGTACAGTAGTGATCTGCCAGTTGTGTGTAGTCAGCGGAACCTGGCTACAGTATGCCAAAGGTACGTTCCATTATGGACAGTATTGCCCTATGTGCTCTGTTGTACTGTCTTTTGCTTCTGGTCCTCGGAGTCAAGTATGGTGTCAGCATCCAGGGACACAAGGCAAATGCGCAGTCTCCTTTAAGAGCATGAGATGGATAAACCATTATGTCACATTGCACAAACTGTTCAGGCCACTCTATGAATGGAGTCAGCAGTTCTCCCACCAAGTAAAAAGCCATCTCCAAATTCTCCCTGGGACAGTCGGTTATGTATTCAACTGTGGCAGAACATCAAAGAGTCATGGGTGCTGGCTGGAAATCTGGCCTCAAGACAGTTATGATGCATGAGACATCACACAATCTGTACATTGAGTGAGTGTTAACCTTTTCCTTTTTCTATATAGGAATTTATTTGCTGATGGAAGCATATGGCAATATGTGTTATGTTATGTTATGTTATAGGTTCTTTTATAGCGCTCGAATCACCCGGGGGCATCTCGGCGCTTGACTAGAACTGATTCCTGAGATTTGAAGAGGACCGAAGGAGTTAAAAAAAGGAAGGCTTTTAGCTGTTTCCTAAATGTGCAATAATTATCCATTTTACGGAGGGGATCTGGTAACTCATTCCACTATCTTGGAGCTAGATATGAGAATGCTTTTCCTCCCGAACGACATAGCCTTATACGTGGTATTTGTAGGAGACCACACATGCCAGACCCCAGGTTCCTGTTAGGTACATGTTTGTACAAGTCTTTTTTGGAGGTATTTAGCCTCTACCATTGAGAGCTATGTACGTAAGACAGCAGATCTTGAAAAAGGATCTTTTTCTCACCGCTAGCCAGTGGAGTTCACGCAAGAGGGGCGCCGATGCAGAGCCAGCTGGGCGATTCAGAGCCATCCTGGCTGTCGTGTTCTGGATCACCTGCAGTCTGTTTAACAGGGTCTCTCCTGCCCCAGCCAGTAAAGCGTTGCCGTAATCCAATCAACTAATGACCATAGCTGGAATCAAGGTTTTGCGATGAGCCGTAGGCATGAAAGGGAGGATTTTTCGCAGCAGACGCAGGCTATAGTAGCAGGAGCTGGTGGTGGTGGCAATATGATCTTTCATTGATAGGGACTGATCTAATTTTATCCCTATGTTTTTTACACAATGAGTAGGCACTGGAGCTACTCCCAGCTGAGCAGGCCACCAGTCATCAGACCAGCTTACTATGGCTTTGCCCATTAACATTAATTTGGTTTTGCCAAGGTTCAGCTGGAGACAGTTCTGCGTCATCCAGCTGGAGATCTCAAATATGCCTCTGGAAAACCTTGCTTTCTCTGCAACTAAGTCTGTACCAAACGAAAACATGAACTGAGTATCATCAGCATACGAGATGATCTGAAAGCCCAGTTGTTCTGCTCTCCTAGCTTGTGGGGCCATATCAATGTTAAATAGGGTAGGACTTAGGCAGGATCCCTGAGGGACACCTCTGTCTAAATTATTTCCACCGGACATGTATGGGCCCAGCATGATTGTTTGTGTCCTATCGGACAGAAAATTTCGCAACCATTTTAGGGCAGTTCCTTGGATGCCACAGGACTCTAGTCTCTCCCCTAGCATTTCATGAGAGATGGTATCGAATGCCGCAGAGAGATCTAGTAGTATCAGGATTACCGATCCGCCATTATCTATTTGTAGCCTAAATGAGTCCGTGACTGCTAAAATGGCTGTCTCCGTACTAAAACCCTGTCGGTATCCAGATTGTGATGGATCTAACAGTTCGTTCCGCTCCAGATAATGACTCAATTGTTTGTTGATCATGCTTTCCAGCATCTTGCCCAATAGTGGTAGGAGGGAAATCGGACGGTAGTTACCCAATTCTTGTGGGTCGGCCGTAGGTTTCTTCAAAATAGGCCGTACAAATGCTTCCATTGGGATTTTCCCCAATTGTATAGATGAATTAAACAGTTGGTGAATGGCTGGCGCACAGCTGTTGGCTAAACGGGCCATCATCTTGGGGGGCACGGATCAGAGGGAGAGCCTGATTTAGCTGAAAGAAGTACTTTTGCAACTTCTTCGAGGGTGATTAGGTCAAAGCAGTCTAAGGTAGTGCCTGTTCTATTTTCGAGCTCCAAGTGATTACAGGGATAATCAGCAACCTGTGCAGTATTGGATGGAAAGTTGGCATAGATTCTGAATGAATTTATTTGCTGAGGGAAGCATATGGAAATATGTGTGCCATCAACACAGCCAATTACATTGGGGAACTGTGCTACCGGGTAAAACACTCATTTGTTCTGCTGCGAATATTCAGGGGTATTTGGAATAGACAGCACAGATGATGGTAAGGCTTGGTTCATAACTGAAAGATCACCTTTTATTCGGGTCGTAACAATATTGTACCTTTCCTCAATCAACTGCATCCACTGCGGATGTAAAATTGTTTTAACAAAGCAACAAAGTATGTAATAACAACAAAATAAAGTGTACTCATGACTATTCTTAAGATGTGGTAATCATTCTTATCTCATAAAGAGTTGCTGGGGAACTCTGTGCATTCTGTACAACCCTCTGCTTCACGTGTCCCATCCTGCTGCACCTGTAGTGGTGGTAATTCCTCATCTCAGACGGATTTGGGCTCTATGCTGATGTTGTGCAGCACCACACATTGCAATATTGTGTAGCATGGAAGAAATAGCAATGATTTTACATCAAGTCTCAGGTCTGTAAAGTAGTGATCTGCCAATTGTGTGGAGGCAGCGGCACCTAGACTTCAGTATGCCAATGGTACGTTCCATTATGGACCGTATTGTCCTATGTGCTCTGTTGTACTGTCTTTCACTTCTGGTCCTTGAAGTCAAGTATGGTGTCAGTATCCAGGGACACAAGGCATATGCACTGTCTCCTTTAAGAGCATGAGATGGATAAACCTTTAGGTCACATTACACAAAAGGTTCTTGCAACTGTATGCATGGAGTCAGCAATTCTCTCACCAAGTAAAAAGCCATCTCCAAATTCACTCCAGGACAGTCGGTTATGTATTGAACTGGGGTGGAACATGGAGTCCTGGGTGCTGCCTGGGAATCCGGTCTCAAGTCGGTTATGAGGCATTGCACACTACCTGTACATTGAGTGAGTGTGAGCTTTTCCGTTTTCAATATATGAATTCATTTGCTGAGGGGGTATATGGCAATATGTGTGCCATCAGCACATCCATTTACATTGGGGAACGGTGCTACCCTGTAAAATATTAATTTGGTCTGCTGCAAATATTGGGGGGTATTTGGAAAATATTTGTATTGGTTAACTTTGCTAACCATGATGTCTAGAAACCTGCAAAGGAACCTGGAAAGAGCAATTGGTGCCCCCCCCCCTGCTATGATCTTCTGGTAACTGCCAGAAGCTAAAAAGTGTAGACAACACAATACCTGCATATGTGCTAGCACTCCATTGCTTCTGATTCAGAAGCTGAGTTTGTAACTCTGCAATTATTTCTAGGATTATCTCACTACTGAGTCGGGACTTCTCATATATCTCCTCCTTCTTCTGTTCAAACAAGTTTACCCTCACGCTAAATAGCCTCTACTCTTTGTCTGCCTGCCAGCCAAAATCCTCATCCTCCTCGCTAAGACATACAGGGCTGCAATTCTGAAAGAGCCAGATGCATTTGGGCACCTTTTAATAGTTTGCACCTGGTTACCACCAAATACAGATTGATGGTAAATGCATTTCCTAAATGGCCATTTTGCAACTATTCACAATTAGAAAGTCTTTTGTACATGGTGTTAGCGAATACCTATTTGGAAATCCCTATTTGAGATTTCCTATTTAGCGATTTCCAAAAACTTTATTGGATAGAAATCGCATTTTGAGCCAGTAAAAAAACCTTTCATACATGGTGGAGAAGTGTGGCTCAATTGGTTAGAGCGGCAGACCCTGATGCAGAGGTCTGGTCCAGGACCAGGGTTCAATACCCGCCTCGGCGGGTCTTGGGCTCAATTTCCTCGGACCTGATAATTCTCGCCTCGTGCCTATTCTAATCATGGGTCCCACTCTGCAAATCTGGGCAATAGCTTGCTTAATCTCCACAACTGCGCCAACAGCGCTGGGATGCCTGGCTTCACCTTGGGGATGCCCAGGAGTGGACATTGGAAAAAGCCAGGAAGGGTTCCTAAGCGGTATACGGACAGCGCCGGGACACTTCCGTTGGAGGTAGCTGTCCGCTTTACAAATGCCAGCATTTATACATTACGAAATGGCATTTTGCATTTCCTAACTGGCTGAAATTGTAAATCGCACCATTAGAAAATGCAAAATGGCTTTATTCACATGGGCCAAAGTGAATTCAGAATAAGTCCCTAGTCAACTAATATCCAGTTGTGGAACCTAAAACTGTATAGTAGACGTTCTTGCAGGTGAGAGATGACATTTCTTGTATATGTATGAATATGTCTTGTCCCAAATGTATGTAATAAAGGGTGTTAGACCTGTCTGCCTTAGGGTGGTCTTTCCCCCAACTTTTTGCCTTCCTCGTCCATTTTTTCAACTTTGTTTTTGTTGGTATTAGGACTCTGCGCATTTTACCCCAGCCAACCAGTGTTAAAGTGCTTATGCTCTATCCTCTAATGATAATATTGGCTTATCCCCAATTGGCATACCTAATTTACTTATAAGACTCTCGTAAAATGCACTACCTGTGCCTATGCCCTGTAAATTCAATGTTGCTAGTGAGCCTACATCACTGAGTGTGCCACCCACTTAGGTAGCCCATTAAACATATCACAGGCCTGCCATTGCAGAGCCTGTGTGTGCAGGTTACACTGCCATTTTGACCTGGCAAAATTAACCTTTTGCAAGGCCCACACCTTCCTTTTTAATATATATAGGAGACACCTTTAGGGTAGGCACTGAACACTTGAAAGGGCGCAGTGCAATGTATTTAAAAAGCTGGACATGTACTTGTACGTTTTACATACCTTGGAGCTGAAAAACCCTTAAAATCATTTTTCACCACTGCAAGGTCGATCTCTCAAATAGGGTAACATTGGAGTAGACTTATTACATTTTAAAAGCGGCATTTCCAAATGGGAAGATAACATTCATTCATGTTTGGTGTCTTTGGAATCACAATTTAAATTCCTGACTAATAGTTTAAATAGCAATTCTGAAGTTTGTATTCAAAGTATACCCCCTGTACCATGCATGTATATTATTCATTTATAGGCTATTTAATTATTCCGTACCTTTTTGGTCAACGTTTGCTGGTTACTATGATATTCTTCCTGTGTCTCCTCACACTTCTATACCTTTGTTGCTTACATAATATACATGTATATAAATACATACTGGCAAGCATGTCACAGGGGGTATACTTTTAATACAGACTTTATCAATCCCACCCCTACTGCCATAACAGGATCACTCCCCATCACAATAGACTCAATTAGAGTGGGTGCTAACCCATGAGGAAGTACCCTACTGTTTGAGAAAGTAGTTTTCCCTTTTCTCCAGTCCTGACTAGGGGAAGTAACATCGCACCAATATACCTAAGAAAAAACACACTTTTCACAACGTATTCAGCACCAGAGCATGATGGAGCCCAAAACCTCAAGTTTTGGAGAAGAAGAAATTGAAGTGCTGCTAAGAAGACCATCCACTTTAAACATTTGCAGTTGTTCACAGAGCATAGCACTGAACTTTGGACTTGTGAAAATCACCAGACTTAAGAAAAAATAGATAACTAATCCTGGGCGTAGTGGGGCTACGCGAACCACCACGAAGTGGGGGGAAATCTACGCCCACCCACACACTTCGCGTAGCCCCACTATGCACCGCCTGCCTCCCTTCTGCCCTCTTGTAAATGCCCTCAAAATTATTTTAAACATTGTAAAATAATTTAAAACGACTTACCTGACATGCGGCGCCCTGGGGCTCCCTCTTCCTAGTTTCACGCCACTTCATCCTGACAAATGCGCATGCGGGGCGCCCACAGTGGAAAAGAAGCGCAGAGTGACAAAGAATGCAGCACTGGCAAGTGACGGAGAACTGCTGACTCGCATGATGTGGTGCGTCCACGAACAGAGAAGCAAGATGACGGCTGGGAACAGCAACAGTAAAACAGGAGGCACCACTGCTCAACTATCTGATAGTTGGGTGTCAGCCTCCTAGATGTAAAAAGCTACAGCGTGCTGGTGAGTCTGTGCTGCAAAAGGCCTGACCTCTAAATAATCCGGGATATTCGGCAGTGATTTATGGGCCTACCGCAGCGATCTGGTGGGTAGCGGCCTCCACTCGGGCCGTTCAGGATGATCAGAGGAGGTGGGATGAATGGCTGCACAGATACCCATGAACGCCCCGATACCTGGTGACACAACTGCAAAGTACGAAACAAGCGGAGAAGCGTGGGCAGCTGCCTCTCTCCTCCTCCCAGGCCTCCTAGCGCAACAAACATACGATCGGCTGGGAAATTTGGGCACCATGAGTCTGAGTCCGGAATGGGCTGGGCTGGAACACCCCCCACACACCCCCTTTGGACTCAACATGGACTGGCAGGCTCTATCTCTGTTATATTTTTTTCATGGAGAAGAGGAAGGTCCAAGTGGAAAAAAAGAAGGGGTCAAACAAATAGCTTCAGTGACCTGAATAACCTCATATCTAACTACTGCAATGTGTACTGCAATGGGTATTTTACTCTCTGATATCGAAAGGATTGAAGAACAGCTTTCTTCAGTGCATAGAGGGATAAATGAGAGTTTAGCGAACGGCATTGAGCAAGGAAATAGTGGCCAGATGTACGGCCATGTCATTTAGCGACTTGCAAATTGCACTCAATTGCGAGTAGCCATTTGTGAGTCGCTAAATGACATGTACAATTGTGCCTGAGACACTGTTAGCGATTCCTAATGGGATCGCAATATTGCATGCCACATGCATATTAATGAGGCACTCGCAATTTGCGACCCCATTAGGAATGGCTGGCCCTCCCAGGTATAGTGGCCTGCTGGGCTCAGCAGACCTTCATGTCTGGGACTGCTTTTAAATAAAGCAGTTTTTTTTAATGCAGCCCGTTTTCCTTAAAGGAAAGCGGGATGCATTTAAAAAAAGAAAAATTGAACTATTTTGTTTCATTTTTTAAGGGCAAGTAGGGGTCTCTGGAACCACTGCCTGCCCTTAAAAAAGATTTTCCCCTGCATTCGTAAAGGGGAAGGGATTCCCTGGGGACTCCTTCCCATATGCAAGTGCTTTACCACCCTCTTGAAAGGGGCGGTAAATTGTGAGTGTTTTGCAACCGCAGTCACGGTCGCAAAACATTCTTACATAGGCCTCTGGCTCGCTATTAGGAAGGGATGCCCTTAGAAAGTTTATTCCTAATAGTGATTCGCGATTCCTATTTAACAAGTTGCAAAAATATTGCGACTCGTTAAATAGGAATTTGTACATAGCCCTTTTAGAATTTGCATGTGCATATGGGTCACAGTCCCATTTATGCATGCAAAATAGGGTCATACATCTGGACATAACTCTGTAAATAAATGCTTTATAAATGATTCACTCTCATTGCTAGCTCCAATACATGCGGATAACGATAGGAGAAAAGACGAAAATCCATGTGTTGTGAGAGAGTCACGAATATGTGTTGAAGAGATCAAGACCTCAATGTCCACGGCTCTAAAATCCACTCCACTAAAGGGGAAAAGGAAAGAGGGAGCACATTTTCAGCAGAAAAGTAACTACAAACATCTGGAGTTAGTGGGAAAGCCAGATATTTAAAGAATCTCCCTGGTGCTTGCGTCGGCCTCACTTGTGTGGGTGGGCCAAGGGCCTGTGACTGGGAAGAGCCAAAAACGTAGGTATTAAGGGGCAGATTTACAAGCCCCTGTAGCTGCCAGTGCGTCACTTTTGGTGACTCACTGGCAGCGTATTTTTCTGTTCCATATTTACAAGGACAGGAAAAGCCACCCTGCGTGTCTTTTCCGGTCCTTGTAAACATGGCCCCTTTACAAGCAGCACTTTGCGTGAAAGGGGCGTTCCACGGGTGTTGCTGTGGGTGTTCCCATGCAACACCCATGGAACAAGACACATTTCTATATTAATGAGGAATCATAAATCTTAAATGCATCCGAACCCTAGGGGTGGCCTAGCAAGGCGCAATGCGAAGAAATGTTTTAATTTCTCCTTGTTTTTTCCTCTTTCAATGCGTGCTGCACGCATTGAAAGAAGAAAATGCCTGTAGTGATTGTTTTTGTGCAGGAAGGTGTCCCTTCCTGCACAAAAACAATATCCCCATGGCGCAGGCATCCTTGTACCATGGTGCAAGGGTGCCTGCTCGGGCGCAAGGCAGCTGTTTGTGCGCCAGCGCAGGGGAGAGCACAGGAATGTGATATTTCATTGAAGATATGTTGCATTCCAGTGATCTGAAAGTGCTGTAACGTGGAGCAGCCAATAGGCTTGCGGTGCCACGCTGTAGCACTTTCTTGAAGATCTACCCCTAAGGTCATTAGGGCAGCAAATTCTAAGTGCTACATTTAAAAAATAAATAAGTTTCTAGCCAATTCTGCATTAGAAAGCTACAAAAGTGAGGTATCATTTTACTCGGGAGACAAAGGGGAACGCTGGGTGGTCGGACATTTGTGCTGGCACGGTAAACCCACACAAAAATGTGTGGAAAAAGTGATTTCTTCAGCTAAATTTGAGGTTTGCAGGGAATTCTGGGTAAGAAAACATTGGGGGATTCTTACAAGCTATAATTCCCTGAAATCCCCCGGGTATCTAGTTTTTAGAAATGCGATTTCCCAAGATGGCCACCGAGCACGGGGCCAAAAACCCAGGTGACCCCCCTTGCAAAACCAGGTCGTTTTGTGATAGGCAATTTTGATGTCTCCTCAATATGTTTTGGGCGCTTGCTTGTCGCGGGTAATTGGCCACCCACACGAGTGAGGTACCATTTTTTTCTGGAGTCCTGGGGGAATGCTAGGTGGTAGAAAATTTGTATCAGCCCAGTGAGCCCACAACTTTCCCACACAAAAATGTGTGGAAAAAAAGTTATTTTTACAGCTAAATTTGAGGTTTGCAGGGGATTCTGGGTAAGAAAACTTTGGGGGATCAACACAAGCCGCAACTCCCTGGAATTCCCTGGGTGTCTTGTTTTCAGAAATGTGTGGATTTCGTACATTTCCTGTTAGACCTGGCATCGTCGGCGTGAGTCTCCCTTCCATTTTTACTGATTGCCTCCTCTGTTTTTGATGTTTTTGCTGGTTATATGCTTTTGGTCACGGTGCCACTGCTATTCAGTGCCACAGTGCAAGTGCTCCCTATGTGAAATTGATGTACTGATTAGTGACTCCATGATTGGGTTATTTGATTTACTTGTCAGACCCTAGTACAGTGCACCATGTGTGCCCAGGGCTTGTAAATCAAATGCTGCTGGTGGGCTTGCAGCACTGGTTGTGCCACCGACAGAAGCAGCTTGTAAAGTGTGTTTCAGGCCTGCCATTGCAAGGCCTGTGTGCAGTCTGTGACTGCCTTGTCGACTTGGCAAGTACACCCACTTGCCAGTCCCTAAACCTTCCCTTTGCTTCATATCAGACACCCCTATGGTAGGCCCAGGGGCAGGTTGCATTGTAAGTATATGATAGGACATGCCCTGGTGTGTGTAGCATGTCCCAATAGTGAATTACAGCCATTTTCGTTTTTTACTATTGCAAGGCTACCTGTTCTCTATAGGCCACAATGGGCAGTTAGATTATTACATTCTAAAATTCCTAACAGACTCAGGGAACATGGTAGAACTTCGAAATTAATATGCCTGAACTCAGAATGATAAAATACATCTTTTAGTAAAGTTGGTTTTAACATTCTGTGTTTGAAAATATCACTTTTAGAAAGTAGGAACTTTCTTGTCTAACTGTCCAGGCCTGCCTCTGCTGGGTTGGGTATTCCTTGTCCGAAGTTTTGAGTGACAGGGCTGGGGGATTCCAGCAGACAGGCTGGGGCAGACCAGTGGTGAATAGAGAGATCTGCATCTAGATGGGCGGGAGGAGTTGCACCTAGGACCTGAATAGGGCTGGGCCTTCCCTCCACAATGCTGGCTCCAGCTCCTGTGGTGTGTCTGATGTCTCTGCCCTGCGAAAGAAGAGAAGGAATCATTTCAACAAAGTGCTCCAGGGCTGTGCTTTCCCTCCACAATGCTGGCTCGACCTCCTGTGGGGCGTCTGATGTTTCTGCCCTGCACTGTGAAAGGAAAGAAGGAGTCCTGTAAACAGAGTGCTCAGGAACTGGTTTGGACTGGGCAAAGGCCCCTCTGCCTTCAGAGACCAAAGAGAAAAGTAGTATAAATATTGGCACTCAGACCCAAGAACTTTAGATCACTTCTTGGAACAAGACACCTTTTGCCAAGGAGAAGAACCAAGGAAGCTGCAGGAGTTTGGACTGCCCCTCTGCCAGTGTGCTGTTTGCTGGGTTGACTTGCAGTGGTTTCTTTATTGCCAAGGATAAGAGAAGGAACTTTTTAAGGACTTTCATCATCTTACATAATATTCTCCAAGGGCTTGAACTTGTGCTTGCCTCCTGCTGAAGTCTCAGGGACAAAAGACTTTATCTCTAGCTCCCCTCAGTTTCCTTGCTGGGAATTCTGTTTGCCAAAACATGCGTTTTGCTGGGAGCTGGAAGCGCGACGCATCGAGAAGAAGTGTGACGCCGCCGCAGCTGAGATCGTTGCATCGCCGGAGAAGAGTGCCGCTGCCGCATCTCCCAGGAAGCGTGTCTTCTTAGAAGCTGCCTGCTGTCGCATCACCGGAGAAGCGTGACGCCATCGAGAGAGTCGCCATCGTATCACTGGAGAAGCGTGTTGCAGGGGCTGTTGCGGCTAGCAAAGAAAAGGGCCGTCGCAAGGCTGCCAGGGCGTCCACGCATCGTCATCGCATCGCCGCTTCAAGGGTGCCATCTTCTCGCACCGCCCCAGGATTATCGCATCGCATCAAGGCGCCATCTTGCGCATCGCAACCGGACCGCAAGCCGAGAACCTACGCATCATCCCCGTACCGGTAAGGATTACGACGCATCCCCTACTCTGCACGAGCATTGAGGCATGACGCATCATTTCCCCCGGATCACGGAACCGCCGTATTGCCACTTTTGCGAGCATTTAGTTCATTTTGCGTTATGCATCCAGGTACTTTGTTGAGAACTTTGTAGCATTCATCATCAACTTGAACTAAGCAACTTCTATCATCTTTAAGTCAATCTAAAGTACAGTATTGTGGATTTTTGTCGTTTGTGCTCTTGTGTTAAGTCTATATAAATAATACTTATTTTTATAAAACCTATGTTGTGTCCATCTGTAGTGTTTTCACTGTATTACTCTGTATATTCACAAATGCTTAAAACACTGCCTCTGAGATAAGCCTGTCTGCTCGTGCCAAGCTACCAAGGGGGTGAGCAGGGGTTATTTAGGAGTGTTATACCCTTATCCTGACTAAGAAGTAAGGGTCCCTATTTGGACACAGGTGAATACCATTGCCAACTAGAGACCCCCAGATCTAACATTTCCCTAGATGGCCGCTAAGCACGGGGCCAAAAACCCATCTGACCCACCTTTCAAAAGTAGGTCGTTTTGTGATCAGCAATTTTGATGTCTCATCAATATGTTTTGGGTCCAAAATCTACTGCTAGGCACTTTGCCAAAAAAGGGCCCGTTTTCACTGTGGAAATGTGGTGTGTCCATGTTGCGTTTTGGGCTGTTTCCTGTCGCGGGCACTAGGCCTACCTAAACATGTGAGGTACCATTTTTCTCGGAAGAATGCAGGAATGCGGGGTGGGTGGAATTATGTGGATCCACACAGATTCTAGAACTTTCCACCACAGAAATGTGTGAAAAATTTGTTTTTATTGGGACAAATTGTGAGGTTTGCAAGGGATTCTGGGTAACAGAACCTGGTTAGAGCCAGACAAGACACCCCATCCTGTATTACCCTTGGTGTCTAGTTTTCAAAAATGTATAGGTTTGCTAGGTTTCCGTAGGTGTCGGCAGAGCTAAGGTTCAAGATCTACAGCTAGGCACTTCGTAAAAAAATGGTCCGTTTGTACTGTGAAAATGTGGTGTTTTCACGTTGTGTTTTAGTCCATTTCCTGTGGCGGGCACTAGGCCTACCCACACAAGTGAGGTACCATTTTTCTCTGAAGACATTGGGGAATGCCAGGTGGGTGCACTTTTGTGGATCCACGCAGACTCCAGAACTTTCCACCACAGAAATGTGTGAAAAATGTGTTTTTTTGACAAATGTTGAGGTTTGCAAGAGATTCTGGGTATCAGAACCTGGTGAAAGTCAGACATTTCACCCCATCCTGGATTCCACTGGGTGTCTAGTTTTCAAAAATGTATAGGTTTGCTAGGTTTCCCTAGGTGCTGGCAAAACTAGGGTTCAAAATCTACAGCTAGACACTTTACAAAAAAAGGGGTCCGTTTTCACAGAGAAAATGTGGTGTGTCCACGTTGCGTTTTGGGCCGTTTCCTGTTGCGGGCACTACACCTACTCACACAAGTGAGGTACCATTTATATCGGGAGACTCAGGTGAATGCAAAATTGTAGACCAACTGTTATTACCTATTGACTTTCTATGCATTTCTGCGTTACAAATATAAGACAATGTGTAAAAAAGAAGTCACTTTGAAAAATGACCTATAATTCACATGCTGGTATGGGTATGCACAATTTCGGATATGTGCAAATAGCTACTGTTTCTAAACTCTATATTTTGTTGCCATTTCAAAAATACATAGGTGACTTTCATACCGATTTTTTCCTGATTATATTTTTCCAAATGAATTGCTATATACCGGGTACACAATAAAAAACAATTGCAAGACACTGCTCAGTTATTGGCTCTGGGTTCCTCGGGTTTTTGGTGAACCTACAAGTCCTATATATCCCCAGAACCAGAAGGGTCCAGCAAATGTTAAGGGTATATTGCTTTCAAACATCTATCATACTTAGTAGAAGTTACAGGTGAAAACGTTGGCACAAATGGTTGGAATTTTTAAACTAATTTTCTATTTTTTCTATCTACAACAGTTAGTTTTTATACGAAAACCTTGAAGGATCTTCACAAATGACTCCTTGCTGAATTCAAAAATGTTGTCTACATTTCAGAAATGGATAGCTTTCCAGGATACATCATTGCTTTTATACCCCTTTTTACCCTTAACTGGAAAGAAGTTGAAAGCACAAAAAATAGCAAAAATAGGCTACTTCCCAGAAAAATGCCAAAACTGTGTACAAAATGTTGGTTTTTTGACAAAAGTCTGCTTGCCCTGTAGGCTGGGAGGATGGTAAGAGGGTAATTTCAGGACCACAACCCCTTTGTTGATACCACATGCAGGGAACAACCAAACGCTTTCATTTCATTTCATTTTCCCATCCCCCAAAAAAACATTTTACTGTATTTTGGCATATTTCTGGGTCCCCTCCAGGGGAATCACAAACCCTGGGTACCTCTAAAATTCACATGATGTTGCAAGAAAAGGACGCAAATTTGGCGTGGATACCTTATGTGGTCTTAAAGTTACAGGGGCCTATGCCAAGCCACCCCAAATAGACAAAAAAGGGCTCAGCACTGGGGGGGTTGGTGAGGTGGAGGGGAGTCCCAGCAGTTAAGGAGTTAAGTTTATTCACAGAAGCAATTCAGATTCTGTAATCCTTACTAAGAGATGTGTTTGGTCAAGTAGCACATCAATCACCATTTCGGAATTCGAATTAGAAGAATCCAAGGTGGGCCTTAAGTTGTGGAATTACAGTAGCCAAACTCATTAACAACCCGTCCACTCTGACTAGTATTCCTAGTGTTTTGATTAGCTCCAGTGAGGCCACTGCCATCTAGTAATGGAACACATTCTACACTTAAAACGCAAGCAGGAGCCCTTCAGGTGCCATCTGGCCATGTCTCTGAACAAGTCTCTACGACCCACAATCCAACAAGGCAAACAATCGCTATTTCTGATCCTTTGCCCAGGAAGGAAGACAACACTTGTTCATTACAACTTCCTCCTGAATATACACCTCATGTGAATGTTTTGGAGAATATACCGGTTATTCCTAAACATATGAATGAAGGATGGGAGGAGTTGAGAAATAAGGCAGCACACTGGCTTAAACAACATTTGGTGTGGCATAAAGATCTTTGTGAAGACATTCTCATGGTAAGAAGGACTCGATGGGTGGTTCTTAGCCCAAAGGCTACCCCAGGCGGCAATGGAGTTACTAATGTAAAAAATCAATTGGTGGTGGAAAGGCTACTGTAGATATTACATCGGTATGATATTAAGAAAGGACTGATCAGAGCCATGCCACTTGGTAATTTTAGAAATCACCAGGAAGTCTTTTCATTTTTGGCCATAAGCTAGGAAGGCCTGAACCTCAAAACAGACTAACAAGGGATTATTTTAAAGTACCAAATTAGAAATACAATTGTCGAACTGGGGTTGAATACCCATTAAGCGTTCCTGAGCACAATGGTCTGATTCATGTGGTAACATGGAATACATGGCAGCTTTAGCATCATCAAATTGTTCCTAACTTTCCATGAAAGTGATGGCTACTACTCTCCATTATCAGTTGATTGTGTTAAAATTTGGAAATGGGCTTCAAGTCTTCTTAATCAATTATTATTACAATGTTTTTAATCATGCAGATATATTATTCTAAAAGACCTCAAATATGATTTAGATACCCATTTGAGGATATTACGAACTCCAATTCCAATATTATCGGTGGGATATTTTAATATCACATTTTGCAAATAGTCCAGCATCAAAGTATGTAGCTTCTCTGAAATAGCAGGGGAAGGTCACTCACATTTTAACCCATATGGGGAGTATTTGAATAGGCTCATAATGAAATAATGTTTTTCTTGCATGTGTAGAATAGTCTCACTACTTAGCAACATTTACCATTACAATGAATAAATCGTTATTTCGGCACATGGCGATAAAATAATAAATAAAAGATTATACAATAAATAAAGGAATACAACGATTTACACAGAATTTCAATTCATAAATTAGTTCAGCCTAGCTTTGACAGGGCTGCGTTACATACATTATTCCCTACTATCTAACAATCACATATGCATAAAACACAACATACAGATTAAAATCACTTAAACTTAAAAACACCCTGCTCATTAGATAACAATAAAAACAGAGGGCTACTCAAGATAGACACTGCACCCGCTAACTTAATACATTTTTCTGTCCACATTATGCTTCAGAAATTGTGAGACCGAGAACACAATATTTTCACTGATATTATTTCTTAAAATTCTAAATGCAATCCTATACCTTGTCCCCAGGTTACGGCAAACTGGTAAAATCCACTTATTGCTAATTGCTTGATAGCCTGGCCAAAAGAATATAACATGCTTAACCGTCTCATCAGTCAAAGGGAAAAAGCGGCAGGAGCTATCCCCATCACTAGGGTGATGATTCCATTTGGCTATAAAAACACATTAGGGAAGAATCCCTGAGCGGAATTTAATGCCAGTAGAGGGTCAATCTTATCCAAATATGCTTCCATATAATAATCCACTTTAAATTCTAAAAAGGAGTCAGTAAGCGAACCTGCCCTTGGAGAACGGAAAGCTTGATTATCTATGTATCTCCAATTGGCGCATTTTAAGTCAGATTAGGGGACTAACCCAACATTACCAGCAAAGCACCTCAGATTGGAATACCCGATCCAGCTCAAACAGACTTAAATATACCAAAGCAAGGGAATCTTATATACCCCAGGTTGCTTTATCACTTCTAGGGCTAGGCAAAAAGGTTGAAGTTTAGGGTAACCCACAACCTTCTCCAATGCAAAAGTGGCGTCGGTCCTACTCCGCCAAAGGCCATAATGAAGCCATAGAGGGACAAGCGGGGTACTCACTGGCAGAGCACAAAGATTCCTCGCAAAACAATGTTCTAATAATTTTAGGGAGCGTGAATCCTCGAAAGCCATAAAGGTTTTCTCCATACAGGGTAGCCCCCAGAGCCTGACTTTTATAAATCTCAAGGGCGGGTGTCGCTGGCCGAAAAGAGGAGCCTTGGTGTGCCCTCAAGATACTCCTACAAAGCTACTCTAGTGTAAGGCCACTCACCTGATGTGGAATTACCAATGAAAGCTCTCTGAGAGTGTAACCCCAAGATATTTGAACACCAGGACTTTTTCCAGGGCCACTCCATTAAGTGTTGGGGTGGCACAAGTGGTTGTGAATGGGTTGAAAACCATGAACTTGGTTTTGCCAAGGTTCCTCTTGAGCCCTCACTGCTTGCAGAATGACCCAAAACAATCAAAAAGATGCTGAATCCCCAAAGGGGATTTGGATAACAACAGGGTATATTCTAATCAGGGCTGGAACCTTAACCCATGCAAGCTGTGGGGCATCTCCCTCACATTGCTCCAGTTGCAAAACCAAATCATTAATATATAAAACAAAAGAGAGTTGGGGCTAGCACACACCCCTGCCTGACTCCCCGACTAACCATCTGACAGTTCACAATGCAGTCCACATCTAACTTGATCGTAATTACTAAGATGTAATATGCTAAGGATCTCTACGAGATACCCTGGGACCCCATCTCCCTCAAAACCTTCCACAACAGGTCTCTAGGGACGAGCTCGAAGGCAGACCGATAATCCGCAAAGATGACATATACTCTGCCTCCTTCCAAAAATACATATTTCCAATATAACATTTGCAGGTGGAACACCTGATCCATAGTCCCTATGCTATCCCTAAAACCAGCCTGCAAAGGAGTCAAAATATTACTGTTGGTTACCCACTCACTCAACCGATTCAGGATGACCGACAACACAGCTTCTGAGCGCTGTCAATGAGGTTGCTCGGCCAATAGTTTGAGGGCAGGGACCTATAACCATTTTTAAAGATTGGAATAATCCCTGCCCCAGCCCAGGTAGAAGGCAAGGTGCACCATTCCTTAAGCACTAAAATACACTGAGAAATAAGAGCACCAGACATCCCTACAAGACTTAAAAAGGCGGCAATGCACCTTGTCTAAACAAGGGGCTTTATTAGGTATTATCTGATCCATGGATCTTAAAATTTCTTAAACAGAAACACTGGGAACTTGTCACTCCGCTTGTGCAGTTGAAGGTTCAGTTATATTGGCAGAAGTTGGAGTGGAGCTCATCACCCTAAGAGCTAGAGGATTGGGAGTTACCTTTATTGATCCCTGACCCTCAGCTCCAGAGTATAACTGGGAAAAGTGCTCTACCCAAGCAGCAGCAGAAATGTTACTATCTTAAGGAGCCTGGGTACCGAGGTATTTATTGGCAACAAGGCACCAGAAAGCCCGATAGTCCTTACTGTTAATGGCATTTAATATGGACTGCCAGTTAGACCGCTCCCAATTCCTTTTTGCAACAGAGATCAAGTCCTTACACAGTAACCTGACTGTCAATATGGCAGCTTAGACCCAGATCTAATTGAAGGGTAAAGGGCACTCCTAGCTAACTGACAAAACTTTGAATACCAGTGAGCTACTTTCTTCCTCTTGATAATAGACTGGGACTCTACCAAAAACATGCAATTATGAATTTCACCCAAACTAGGGAACAAATCTGTATCAACTGGGCTCTCAATTACAAAAACTACAGCATCCAAGCCTGCAGTCAAGATCTTAACCACTTTACCCAAGGCCACCTCTGACCCTGCCAAGGAACACCGCTTAAGCCTATTACGGTTATTAGTCAGAAACAAAACTTCTGTCAAACAGCTCATGCCAGAAACATGGGAGGGAATTACCAAGGGCACACAGCGATAGCTCTAGGGCATTGTGGTCACTATCCAGCTTAGGTGCTGCAACCAGAGATTGCCATTACCTTATATCTAGTAAGATATTATCAATAAGGCTTGTACACTGGGGGCATTGATACATATGATTCCTTGAGGCAGTTCTCCCATTACATGCCCTCAGGCCATTGCTATATGGGAATGATTAAGCTGCAGGATGGCAACAGTCCACCTCTTAATCGGAGCAAGGGAATGCTCTGGAATTCCCCAGATTTTGTCCTCATCGCCCACGGGATCCTCTTGCAGAACAGACAGCGGTTCAAACTTACAATTAAAATCATCACCTGCCACTATTTTAAAAGAGTTAGCGGGCAGAGTGGCCATATCTGCTCCAATCAGATCATTGATCTTTAGCTTTGCGCCTTTACCCTCATGCCTGCAATATGCATTGTACCAAAAATACACCCTACTTGACGGAAAGGAGAGAGACGCACTGGACATCAGTACTACCCAAAGCATTCATCTTGGATGTACAGCAAATGGGGGTTTTGATCCAAACTGCGGGCCCACCTGAAGGTCTACCCCTCCTCGAAGAGGAAGCAGCCTGGGAAAAATTAACAAACCCTGCTCGGTACTGCGGGGCAACTGACCAAGTCTCCTGAAACACATATATGTCAAAGAAATCGATAAATAAAAGCCCCAGTTGGGCCACTAGAGTTTGGACTCCAAGCCAGCAACATTTCAGAAGACAATCTTAGTAGTAGGAGGCAGATGGGAGGCTAAATCCCCCAAGTCAGGGAGTACCATCACTGCAGGGGACTCTGCTTCAAACCCAGCATGACGACTTGATGGAAAAACTGAATCTAAAGAAATAGATTAAGAGCTCAGTGCCACTGTGGATAGACTGGCCCATCGTTGAGAAAGAAGGAGTTGACAAACATCATCCCAACAGCTAATGGATTGCTGACGGGCAGGGAGGGTCATCAGTCTAGGCCATCTAAGTCAATTATTGGGGAGAATCTATTTGAAGTTGTAGTCACATGGGTGTCTTGCTTTACACTCCTAAATAAAAGAAATTCAGCGCTCCCCAAAAGAGGAACTCATAGAAGCAAGAAAACCACTGGAAAGGTGGTCGGGGCTCCACACTCACCAAATAAGGCACGTCAAAAGCCAGTTTCAGAATAAAGTTTGGGGTTTTATCAGTGCAACACTCTCTAACAAAAATACGTTGCCAGGTGTCAAATGAAAACAACATGAAAATGTAAATATACGTATATGTACAAAACACTCACAATAGAACTAAATGCATGGGATAAAAAACAAGCAGATAATTATGGTAAAATGCAGGCACATAATAATCACTTACAAGTCAGATAAGAATGAAACATTCAAAGTGAAATGCAAAGGAGCAAAACCTAAGCAATTATAAATGGAATATTCACAAGTCAAATGAGAGCCAAACATAAGCAGATATTAATAATGGACGTTCAGTGCAAGAAAAAAGTGCTGTCAAATGCAAGTAATCAAATACAAGAAGTAAACACTATCAAATAAAAGACTGAAATATAAGAAGCATGTATACAGAGCATGGAAGCATATAACATATATACACAGAATACACCAGACACTGCCAATGAAGGAGAACCAATAAATAAATATATTTGCACAAAGAGAAAAACACATGTAGAAATAACTATATAACTTTAGATATATCTAAATACCAATAATGAAAGAAAACGCATCACCAGCTGCAATATTGTAATCTTAGCCCACACAGAACTGGGGGATCCCAAATTACAATCCTGTGGTCAAGAGACTCCTCTAGCCGGGAAATGCATCATCGAGCAGATGCGTCCACCTCTCAGGTGAGAACCCAGTCGTCATGCCAAGAAACCCCAGTTTTTATAATATTCTCAATGCACGAGAAGGTTGGAAAACCAACCCTCTACGTCAAGGAAACTTACTAGTGCTTGCCAAGCTCCTTCAAGCATTCCAAGGCTCAGGATTTCTCACGTATTCTCCTCACGCTCCCACACTACATGTTCCAGCCCCTTATCTCGTGAAGCTCGAGAAAGTAGAAACATCTCACAAGCACAAAAACACCCTCAAAGAGGAAAACAATCTTGGACAAGAATAACCTAAATAACCAGGAGTAAACTGGGGGACTCTATGTGTGTGCAGAAAGGGAGGGACTCTGGGCCAATTTGACAAGGTCCACCATACAGGACCAAATGCAATGCAAAACAGAGTGGTATGGTACAGGTAAATGTATACGAAGAGAGCACTGATGTGCTCACTCGGGCAGGAGAAAGTTATCCTCCTTTCGGAAAAAGACCCTCACACACCCAATCAGCTAGGTGTCTTGCTTCATCATTGGGTCTGCTCCTCGTCGGGTTGCAATACCCAATCGGCACCCATGATGGGGCCTTTCAGCTGAGATATTTTTTCCTGGTCGTTGGGTGCAGTGCATGTGAGGGCTCTAGTGAGTGTAGATGTGAAAATTGTGAGTCTAAAACAGGAATTAGAGATCCACTCAGAACTACTTTAATGAATGTGGCCCCTACCATGATTAAAAACAATAATGCGCGCACCCCTGCTCTAAGAGTACAGGGTATTGCGCTTTGAAATTAGACCAACATGTTTCTTGCCCTAGGTCAAGTAGAATGCAACTCTTCAGGGCCGATGTAAGATCTATCTACACTTTTTGGTGGTGGTCTAAAATGACATACTAAGGTGACCACCCATACAGCACCCTAAAAAGTGGTACCTGTAAATCTACAACATCACCCAAGTAGGGTCAGCAATGTGTGGTAATGTGTACCAGCAGATGTAGACATGAGCTGGTACCTCCCGGGACCGGCAGAGTGAGAGGTAGTTGGCCCACTGTGTCCAGCACGACACTGCACTATACTCTACACCTGCCGGTACACGTTGCCACACATTGCTGAGCTCGGGCAGGAGATATCTTTCTCCTGCCCGAGTGAACACATCAGTGCTCTCTTTATATACATTTACCTGTACCATACAGTAGGAATGGCATACCACTCTGTTTTGTATTGCATTTGGGCCTGTATGGTGGACCTAGTCAAATTGGCCCAGAGTCCCTCCTTTTCTTGGAAATAATATATGTGCAGAACTTAGGCCAGCTAGACAGAGTCAGAATTCAAGATGGATATAGAGCTAGCTAAAGCTAATAATTAAAACATCATACATTCCACACATTTCTCTCTCTCATGCTTTCAAACTTACATCTCACACGTTCTGTTCCAGGCAAGGCAGTTTTATTCTATGCTGAGGAGAAGATAAACAATCCTACGCTAAAGCTATAAGAAGACGCGAAATGAAATCCCAAGTCGATGCAAGTGCACAAAAAAATGATGTCGTACATTCAAGATGGAGTGAATTAAAACACATAAAGTCAATTAAAACAACGGTAGTCCAAGGTCATCCCACTATCCCAATACATATGAGTGCATATAGCACCACACACAGGGTATAGGCCTTGAACCCAACCTTTCTCTTGTTGCCAATGGAACAAGGCTAAAGTCTCCTCTCCCCAGACAGGGTCCAGCCTCACTTCTAACCACCAGCCTCTGGGCAAGGTCGGAACTCCTGCAGTTAATAACCACACAATCCCCTCCAATGGTTTTAGAGGATAGACCCACCCATCCCACCTTCCTTACCCAAAGAATATAATCATACTCATGTAAGCTGAAAACGTTGTGCCTGGTCAGTAAATGACAAACCTTGTTTTTGAGCTGTGCATAGGATACTATACCTGTTGAAATAGCCATGCAATAACAGGTGGGGGGGGGGGGTGTTTAGGTGGGGAAATGAGGAGGGGAAATCCCTGAATCGCCTTGGCCCAGAGATGCCGACGATGGGGGCGAGAAGCATCTATGACAGGGGCCTGAGGGGGCTTTGCAAGAGCTACACAACTAGGTACCGGAACAGGAGCGGTGGGAAAGAATCCACTATGCAAACACAAGGAGATGATGGACGGAGCGCTGATACTTTTCATATACTCACCACCAGTCACAGATCTGGGTTGAATCCATCATCGTTCTTTAGCTCACGTCGCCTCCCCAGTTCAGACCTAGCTATATGAGTCTTGACCCTGTGCCTCATGGGAACAGTCCATCCCGAATGGAGAGCATGGAGGTTTGTCTAAATTCTGAGGTAGCCACAAGTGGAATAATATGTTTTTTCAGCATCTTACAGAATCTAGAAGTTCTCTGTTAACCAGCAAGACCCATGTAGGAAAGTAGGATCTTCTTTTATGGTTACCCAATTTTTGCCTGGCGATAAGCTTTTATTGACTGCCCTTAAATTGATATGCTTCATACTTGGGTACATCCAAGATGAAATACTGGGGTACCCTTATCATTCCCTAGTATATGGTACTAAGGTGCCCAGGGCATAGGTACTCAAGAGGTCCCCCATGGGCTGAAGCATGTATTATGCATCTCATGGGAGACCATTCAAAATGGAACTACAGGCCTGCCATTGCAGCCTGTGTAAACTGGTGCCTTCACCACTTACTAAATACCTATATTTAGGGTCACTGCACTTAAAACCTATAAGTCACCCCTATAATAGGTGTTGGAAATGGCCCTTTTTGCAGGGTTATCCCCAAACGTTTCTTTCCTTCCTCCTTTGTTTTTCCTGACCTGTGATTGTTGTGTTATAGGACTCTGGGCACTTTACCACATCTGATCAGTGATACTGTGCACATGCTCTCTGTTTAAATTGTTATTGTGATTGGTTATCCATGATTGGCTTATTTGTTTTACCAGTCGGTCCCTAGTAAAGTGCACTGAGTGTGCCAGGGCTGGTAATTCAAATACTACTAGTGGGCTTGCAGCACCGATTGTGCCACCCACATGAGTAGCACTGAAAAGAGGTCTCAGGCCTGCCACCGCAGTGCCTGTGCGCAGTTTGCTAACTGCCATGTTGACCTGGCCAGTGTACCCACTTGCCAGGCCTTACCCGTCCCTTTTTTTACCACTAGGACACCCCTACAATAGACCCATGGTACCCCTCCTGGGCAGGGTGGAGTGTATGGGAAAGGTAGGACATGTACTAGTGTGGGTAACATGCCCTGATGGTGAAATACTGCCAATTTCATTTTTTCACTATTGAAAGGCTATCTTGCCCATAGGCCAGAATAGGGAATGCTGTGTAACATGAATACCTGCATATCTTCCCATAGGAGTGAGATTGAAAATTGGAGTCTGGTATCCCTGAACTCAGAATTTAATAACACATCCTTTAGGAAGGATAGTTTTTAAATCCTGTGTTTGAAAATAGCACTTTTGGAAAGTGGCTATTTTCTTGTTCAACCGTTCTGTGTGCCTCTGCCTGTTTGTGGATTGACTTGCTGGTTTGAGAGTGACAGGGGCTGGGGTGGCTCCAGGAGTCTTGGTGAGTCAGCACTAGGCTGAATAGACCTATCTGCTTTTGGAGTGGTGTGAGGAGTAGCACCTGGGCCTGAATACGACTATGCCTCCCTTCCATATGCGGGCTCCACCTGCTGTGGTGCTTCTGATGACCCTGGCCCACACTGACAAAGGAAGAAGTTGTGCACTGGCAGAGTGCACTCAGAATTGGTTTGGACTGGGTCCAGGACCCCTCACACATAGAGTACACAGACTTTTGGGGTATAAATATGTGAGCTGAAACCCCTGAAAGTTAGATCAAAAGGAATCCCTGCCAAAGAAGATCATCTGAAGAGACTGAGAAGAAGTATTGCCCTTGCTGTGTGTCTGGGGTTGGCCTGCAGTTTGCTGTTTCTACTGACGAGAGAACTAAAGGACTTTGCTGTGTGCTGTGTTCCTTGCTTGAAGAAGGGCTTTGGTATGTACTGTGTTCCTCTGAAGAAAAGTCTCCAAGGGCCTGAGAAGAGCTGGCCTCTTGTTTCTGAAGTCCCAGGCACAAAAGGGCTTCACCCTCAGCTTCCCTGAACTTCCTTTCTGGGAGTTCCAGTTTGCCAGAAGGGACTTTAACTGTGTGTGAGGCCTTTTTGCTGAAGAGAGCTGAAAGTGGGATTCAACGTGAGAAGCATGACTTCGCCACAGCAGCCGCTGTCGCATCATCGAGGAAGTGTGTTGTCGCTGTTCGCCGTCGCATCACAGGAGAGGCGTGCCGTCGCACAGCGGGTGCCGTCGCATCACCGGAGAAGTGTGTCGCGGGGCCGTCGCATTGCTGAGGAAGTGTGCTGCTGCTGATCGCCGTCACATCACCAGAGAAGCGTGTCGCAGGCCCGTCGTATCGCTGAGGAAGCGCACTGTTGCTGATTGCCGCTGCATCACTGGGGAAGCGTGTCGCAGGGCCTGTCACGGCTCAGAAAACCACTGAGTTTGCCACACGGTTGTTGATCATGCACGCATCGAATCCACGTTGACGCATCGCACCAAAGACGTCATTTTATCACATCGCACTGGATCGTCGCAACACATCGGGCGCCATCTTGTCGCATCACAACCAGAGCACAGGAAGAATCGACGCATCTCCTTCTCTGCGACCCTTTTGTTTGTTCTGCATTACGCATCTAAGGTACTTTGAGGGAAAAGTGTTGCATTTACCATCATAGGGGCTGATTCACAGAACTAATTTGAGACAAAGTCCTAAACTTACTTCTTTTGGTATTCACAGAAGGCATTTAGTAGTCTTTAAGTTAGGATTTTGGCTTAAGACAAACCTAAGTTTCACTTAAGTTTAACTTAAGACAACATCCTAACTCAAGACAGAATCCTAAATTAAGACTACTAAATGCCTTCTGTGAATATCAAAAGTAGTAAGTTTAGGATTTGGTCTCAGATTAGTTCTGTGAATCGACCCCTACAAGTTCATTTTTGCAACAACCCTTTTTAAAGACATTCTACTGAGTATCTGTATGTTGGATTTTTGTTGTTTTGTTCTTGTTTAGTTTAGATAAAGATATTTTATTTTTCTATACTGGTGTGGTGTCCATTTGTGGTGTTTTCACTGAATTACTGTGAGCGTTGGTACAAATACTTTACACATTGCCTTTGGGATAAGCCTGTCTGCTCGTGCCAAGCTACCAAGGGGGTGAGCCGGGGATATCTAAAGAGTGCATCCCCCTTACCCTGACTAGAAGAAAGGGTCCCTATTTGGACAAAGGTACAAACCTCTGCCAAATAGAGACCCCCATTTCTAACAGTAGGCCTTTGCAATCCAGAAGGCAGGATGCTTGGTTCTAAGTGTGAGGGTGACCCTGCATGAGCAGGACACCTCTACAACCTATGGAGTCCATTCTCCCGGCTTATAAGTGAAGCAGCAACATACCATATAGAGGGGCACAGCGTAATTACGCGACAACCATCTCGAAATTGGCTAAGACGAATCCTATCATGTTTGGTATCAAGCATGTTGGAATCATACCTCCCACACTGTAAACAGTGTAGGAGGTAAAATTCCAAGCACTGAAATGGGCCTACGTGCTCTCGGTGCCAGTCTTCTAGAGCCGGACAGCACAACATGGCTGCTGCAGACCACAGACACAATTCTACCTTCCTGCTGCCAAGCTCAAGCAGGGGAAGGCAGAACAATAGGCTTCCTGTCACAGGTAGGTGTGATCACCTCCCAGACAGGATTTAGTGTATTGGGACCGGGTGGGGGCGCTTGCCAGCGCCACTGAGTCTGCATGAAGGGCACATTTGGTGTATCCTTGCATAGTCCAGTTCATACTGCTCTGGTGAAAAACTGTACAAAGGACATGGGAGTAACCTCCCCCTGTGCATAACCCTCCCCTGAATCGCCCCAACCCTTTTTTTTAGGGTAACATAAGGGCTTACCTGTAAGCATGAGCGCAAAATCTGCTACGCTCGCGGATTTTGCGAATTTTTGGCAAATCCGCGATCCGCGAACTCTCGCGAATTTACCGAAAATTCGCAATCCGCGAGCGGCGGATTCCGGGGGCAAAAGTTCAAGCCTTGCTGGCCTGTTGTAACTAATTTATGATGGCGCCGGCAAGCTGCCAGCGCCATCCTAAGATAGTTACTAAATTAGCTTCAACAGGAAGCTCTAATAGATAAGATAAAGCAGGTCATCGAGCGCCTGCTTTATTTTATCTATTAGAGCTTCCTGTTGAAGCTAATTTAGTAACTATTTTAGGATGGCGCTGGCAGCTTGCCGGCGCCATCGTAAATTAGTTACAACAGGCACAAAACGGTGGCGTCTTCTTGAATAAATATGAAGGGCAGGGTTCATTCTGGCACGACGGTCCTGGCACAAAAATTAAACCTCAACCGCAGGCACTTTCAGATACCGATTAAGCATGTGCCCTAGTTGAAGCTTAAATTCAGTGACTCATTCATCTGCCCAAAAACAATCGTGAGCGTTGTCAAGGCTGGGCAGATGTGCCTTCTTCCTAAATATACCATCGAAAATTAGGTGTGATGCTGGGCAGAGGCCTTTGCATTCTTGACTTTCACGAGCGCAATCCTCGTGCTGTTCCTGTGGCCAGGAGCTTCTGTATCTTTATCTGCTGCTCTGATCGGTCTCTGACGTTTTATACACACAAGAGGGATGTGCACTCGCATGGAAGCGCCGTCCGTTTGGCCCCGCCCACACACTCGCGGTGTGCACCGTCTTCCCGCCATTTACCCACTATGATGGGCAGCTCACTCAAGGGACCCCTGCGCCCTTCGGCGCAATTGCATAGTAACACACACCTGGTCGCTCTAGACAACTCTCTGGCACTTTAGGCAGCTGTAGTGTAGTAAAAGCACTATACATCTACCCAGAGGCCTTTGCATCTTTCATCTGCTGCTCTGATCGGTCTCTGACCTTTTATACACACAAGAGGGATGTGCACTCGCATGGAAGACCCGCCCCAAATCCGCGGGTACGCAAATCCGCAAAATCCGCGGATTTTGCGGATCCACGATCCGTGGATCCGCAAAATCCGCCAATGCTTACTTACCTGAGTGTAGGTCCATAGATGCATCTTGGGACAAGATTCAAGTCAGACACCACTTCCACTTCTACTGTCTGGGCACTCTGGACTTCGCTGGACTTCTTTTGGGCTCGACTTCATCTTCCCTTGTCTGCTGCATTTTCTGTGCCTGTGCATCATACAGGAGACTTCCAAGGCCTTGAAGTGAAAGAGTCACTTCCCTGCATTCGCAGGCACCGCAACTAAGCTGACCGGTCTGCTGACCCTGGGCTCCTCCAGACTCCGAAAGGCTCAATAACACAAGTGGTGGTTCTTCACATCCCTCGAGGCCTGCGCTGTCATCTCACCAAGTCTGAGGCCAGCATCCCTCGTGGGGGCTGCAATAACCGAACCCCTGTGCACAACATCAACTTGCAGTTGCAAAGGCTTGTTGGCTTCCTTTCACCAAGATGGCCTCCAAGTTGCCCCAACCTCAAGCACCTCCAAAGAGCAAAGTATTCATCCGCATCCCATCATTTGCACAGTGGCCTCCAATTGCGCTTGGCCTTCCCTGATTCCCATGCTTGTGGTGAGTCCCTGGACCTTGCTGGTCCCGACATTGCACCTTCCTAGACTTCTACGCTGTTTGCAGTTGCCAAGGCTTGTTGGTGCTCCCGCCAGTACCGACACCTCAGCTCTCGACATACGATGTGGGGCTGCTCGTGCATGGCTCCTGGTCTCGCTTGGTCCTCACAGCTGCAGAGTCAAGGTCACTGCCAACTCTCTTGCAACTCCCGACATCGTGGACATTCGTCTTCCAGATCTCCTGGTCACTCCTGAGTAACATAAAATCTGTCCCCTCTGCTTGCAGGTACCTCTCAACTAGAATCCACCTTTGTATTCCACCAGACAATTTCTTGTTCTTCAGCAGCAGCACTTTCCTGAAGTCCTTATTGGATTCAATGGCTGTTTCCGACACCACTTCAAATCGATACACCCAGCTTCCCTGGTGTAGGTAATGTGGGTACTAGGGTATCCATGGTTGGGGTGGCTCTTCTACCTTCTGTCTTCCACAGGGTTTCTTCAGGTTCCACTGGGAACAGTTCTTAATCTTAAAAACTCCAACTGCGACTTACACTTTCATTTATATGGAGAACACAGTCATGTTCTCACACTGCACACGCTCTCTGTTTGGTCCCTATCTACTTACTTTGGGTGGTTCTGTTGGTCCGCACTTCTGCATCCTCTGGACATTGTCTTGACACAAGTTGTGGTTCTTATACCACTTTCTTAGTGTTTGGTTTGGTCATCCCTAGGGTCCACTGTGTATTCTGTGCTATTTACTTGATTTCTATGCAAAGTGTTGTGTGCATTGTGCATATCTCCGGGCAGGAGATATTTGTGTGTGTTAGAGAGTATTATATAATAAAAACATATTTTTATAATTACCTTACGTGGTTCTTTTTCACTTAATATATACATATAAGATTACATTCTGGTGAAACAAGCTGCTTTACACTCCTTCTGGACTAAACCTGAAGATTGCACTCCACAGCTACCACTTAGAGAGCTTTCTAAGGCTGTCTAAGACCTCTTAAAATTCCATAAGGGTGACCATCATAAGTGGAAATTATATACCAGGCCAGCTTCTTGCAAACCAATTTAGGGGTAAACCCAGGAAAAGATGGTTTAGTCATGATTGTTCAAAGGCTCAGAAGCAACTCTTTAAAGCTCTGAAGGGGACTTTGAGAATATATTCCGAATTTATACAAGCTAGAACCAATTGTAATCAGACTCTGAAAGCTATAAAGAGGGAAAAAAGAAAAGGCCTGGGTTGATTTAGAGATGGCTGGTAAATGTAAAGATTCAGGTGTGTTTTGGTGGGATCACTGACAGAATATCGACAGTCAAAATATCGACAGTCAAAATATCGAGGTAAAAATATAGAATGCCAGAATATCGACTTCCTATCTACAAACAGGTAAGTACAAAAATATCGACTCCAAAATATCAATCGGAAAAAAATATAGACAGTCAAAATATCGATTTTTTAAAATATCTTAAAAGTAATTTTAAAGTACTATAATAATAAATATAACTCATTTAAACATACTTAAAATACTTAAATAAACTTAAAATTAATAAATAATTATTGTAACTTAAAAAAAATATTTTTTTAAAACATATACATATATATATATATCTATATATATATATATATATATATATCTATATATATATATATATATATATAGATATATATATATATATATTCACTGAAAAAACCATAGGTTATAGACCATATATAGTTAGGAATTAGCATTTACAAAACCTTGAAAATTCACTGAAAAAACCATAGGTTATAGACCATATATCGTTAGGAATTAGCATTTAAAAAACCTTATTTTACTCACACAAAACCATTGAAATTCCATATATAGTTAGTTGCACTAACTATCTATCGCGCACCCGCAATCCACTGCTGATGATGTCACATATTACATCATTCATGACATGGAGAGGCCGAGGCCAGCGGGACCCGGCCAGGGGGATTGACAACACTGGAGAGTTTCAGGGGGGGGGAATGTCCGTGTCCTCGACCCTCCCCTCTCTCTCAGTCCGGCCGCGGTGGCCCTTGAGAGTTGCAGGTTGTCCCTCCACACTCTCTCCCGGTCCGGCCACCAACGGCCGGGGGCTGGGGCCGCGGGATCCGGCTGCAGCCAATGAGCCAAGGAACCCGTTCATGGGGCCAGAGCAAAGGGCGTCCGGCCGCCATCCACCGGAGGTCCGGCCCAAAGACGGACGGGACATTTCTTCTTTCTTGAATAATTGCTGCAACAACCCTGGGGGGGGGGATGTCTTGCACATGCCTCCGACCCCCCCCACCCCCCTCTCGTCCTCATCGCCTGGTCCGGCCATAACAAATCTCAAGCGAGACGCCGTGGGGTGCACTGGGAGGGAGAGACGGTGCGAACAGGCCTCTCCCGCCTCCCCAGGTGGAGGCTTCCCAGCTGCACCCTCAGCGCTCCAGGCGCCCGGAAAAGGGTTCTTCCACTGTGGCGATGCTGCAACGTCTCGCCCGGCAGGGTGGAGCCCGTCCGCTCATTTGACCCCGCGATCGCCAGTAGCTACCGAACTCTCAAAATGGCGGTCGACCTGGCAAGAGCGGGCCCAGCATAAAGAAATGGCCCGGTCACTGGTTGACTCCACCACCGTAGTCCTCCACGACCTTGAAGATTCTAGAGGAGCCGCGGGAGTCCCCGACCCCTGCAGACACCCCCGATGGGGAATGACTGCCATGATCGCCCGTGGAGTGACGAAACTGTAGCCGCGGGACGTCGGCACTCCCATGCTGGCGCCAGCCTCAGTTTGAATGACTAGAATCCTGCAGACCTCAGTTCCGGTGAAAGCACAGTGTGACCCGGTAGGAAAAATTGTTGCACCCCCTCCCCTTTTTGACTGATGGTTCAAACCACCGATCCTTTCCTTTGCCCTTTTAACGGAACTTTGGACTGCCTCCCCCCCCCCCGTGGCGCCCCACGCCGTTATTTGCTGGGCGGCAACTTACTAGACATCACCTTCGTGACATCCAGATTTCAGCGCGTTCTGCTGCCTTGGAACTATTCGCACAACAGACCGCTACTGACAACCCACCCCCCGGGACGCCCCACGCCGGATACCCAAATCAGTGCGGCACCCAGGCAACATCTTCTGAATTTTCATAATTTGAAAGAACTAGTAACATGTCCTCATCAGGAATTTCCTCTTCAATCATCTCATCAGGAATTTCCTCATGAAAAGTCTGCAATGATGATTCTTGTAACTCTATGGTCTCCAAACATTCGATAAATTCGCCATCAAGACATTGATCAAAAAAATCATTCAAGTCATCTCCTCCTTGTGAGAATATTTCATTATTGGTGCTGTCAATTTCAATAAATGTAGTGGATAATTCAAAAGAAATTGCCACGGTCTCTTCGTTGTTTAAATGTTTTTACTGTTTTTGTTTTGTTGTATATATTTATAAGTTATTAAAGTTTTATATTCCTACTACTTTGTTGCAGTGCTATATATTTTTAATGTGACACATAATTGTAAAAACTTTGATGTACAAAGAGTCATCCCTGGAATCTTCCGGTTCAGGCTCGGTCCCCTCCCCAATCACAATACAGGATGGTTTTCAGATAGTATGAACACGTGTGGTGTGACGGATCTCATCGGTGTGGGCCTTGATCTACTATAACTCCTTTGAAGAGGGGTGATTCTTTACAGCTGGGGCCATAAACTACATCTGCAGGGCTAGCTGATAGCCTAGGACCGGCCTGGACAATCGGACACAGAGGAAGAGGAGTGTCAGAGGGTGCGGTAGTGAATAGGGCGAAAGGGAGGTGTCGGGCGGGCACAGAGTGTGATTCTCAGGGAAGAGCAGCGCAGATGGGGGGAGGTTTATTGCCCATGCACAAGACAGAGAGCGGGGGTGAGCAGTGCCTGGGGAAGATGCTTGCGAGGGTGGGGAGCCATGCTACGAATCGACAGCGTGCAGAGAGTGGGTCTGGTCAAGGCATCTAAAATGGCTGCCGTGCACAACAAAAGTGTGGCATTTCAAAAAAGGCAAGATGGCGCAGACAATGTTTTTCAACACTTCCTCATTTCCTTCGAATCGAACGTTAACAGACGTTGGTGCATATTGCCAAAGTTAAGCGATATTTATCGCTAACGATGCTTAGCAACCAATTTTTTACCGCTAAGCATCGTCAGAAATTATCGAAGATAAACCTTGCTATTATCAAGGTTTATCGCAAATGCGATAAAAAACGGCCGCAATGCATGAATATCGCTAAAAAGTCAGCGATATTCATGCATTACCGAGCTAATGCTCTTAGCCATGTTATCCACCTCCCATTGGATAACATGGCTAAGAACTGCTCAGGGCAGGTGTTAGTTTTTGGAGATATTCGCGCTTAGCGCGAATATCTCCAAAAGTTGGTAATAGGAGATAGATATCTTGCATGTTGTAATGCAAGTTATTGTGGTATATGGAACTCATACCATAATCTCTCAGGAAAGCAGAAACTGATCCTTTTGGGACCGCCTGAGAAGGCCTAGGGGGTGAGGGGTACTCTACTTTGCCCCCTTTTCACGTTCCGAACTATTTTATTTTACTCTCTTCTGTAATTACACAAAATGGCAGCGATAAGATGCATCAGAGAAAGACAGTGAGAGAAAGGAGGCCGGAGATGAAGAAGAGATGTCAAATACACATTGGAGATAATATAGTGGGAGAAGGGAAGTAAATATGAGTAAACTTACCATGTAACATAAAAATGTTCCACTCTATACTATAAGTCTCATTTTATACTACAATCACTTCGCCACAACCTCATAAATTAAAAATAAAAATGAATAATGTCTCAAACAATTTTTGTATTTCTAAATATAAATTTATTCTTCTGAATTTTCAAAATTTGAAAGAACTAGTAACATGTCCTCATCAGGAATTTCCTCTTCAATCATCTCATCTGGAAACTCCTCATGAAAAGTCTGCAATGATGATTCTTGTAACTCTATGGTCTCCAAACATTCGATAAATTCGCCATCAAGAGATTGATCAAAAAAATCATTCAAGTCATCTCCTCCTTGTGAGAATATTTCATTATTGGTGCTGTCAATTTCAATAAATGTAGTGGATAATTTAAAAGAAATTGCCACGGTCTCTTCATTGTGAGCCATTTTATTTTGAAATTGCTTGCTGTAAATTGCAGAAAAAAATAATCACTTTCATTTATCGTTTTTAGTAATACATAATATAAAACTAACTTTATCAAGTATTTAGTATAACAGAAGGACTGTAAATAAATAACAGAAAACATTTTTCAAATTATCTTAGAGTGTACAACATAGTTCCCCTTACAAATTAACAACTCACCTTTTTAAAAGTAGGAGAAGTGTTAGTACTGTGTAAACCAAACACCAGAAATTGAGCACCAAAAATTCCTCACAAATGTACCTCAGACAGTAGTATCACAAAATGGCTGTGGTTTCCTCTCATTTTAGATATATACATAACCAATTAACTTTCATCACACACAAATACAAAACCAAAGTAACATTTTAATTGGTTCTAAATTTCAACACTTTCAAATGTGTTTTCCCCATGCAATTTTCCATAGGACATTTAGATACGTCTACAGCCTGAATGGCTGAACGGAAATACACCAAACTTGGCAAAATGGTACATCAAACCTAAGAGGTCAGGGAGGATCTACTATGCCCCCTTATGGTCATTTGCCCCTTCGCTTTGGCCTCCTCTTGTCTCTCGATCCTACCGAGAGACAAGATGGCGGCCGCTACGGACTGTTTGGAATGTTTACAGATGCCGGAGAACCAATCACTTTCGCAAAGCTCCGTAACGCGAAAAGTACGCGAAGCGGTGCGCTGTTACAGATATATATCTTTTTTTGAACGTTAATTTCTCAAAATCCTCTGGAGCACATATATTGAAACCTAGCAAAGGCACATCGGGCTACCAGTCCCTAATATTTTGCCAAGTTTCGTGCAAATCCATTCAGCCGTTCGATTATTATTATTATTTTTTTTTTTTGCCCCGCGGGGCCCTTTTAAAACCTCCACATCAAACCTAGGGGGTCAGCGAGGATCTACTATGCCCCCTTATGGTCATTTGCCCCTTCGATTTGGCCTCCTCTTGTCTCTCGATCCTACCGAGAGACAAGATGGCGGCCGCTACGGACTGTTTGGAATGTTTACAGACGCCGGAGAACCAATCAGCTTCGCTTCACAAAGCTCCGTACCGCGAAAAGTACGCGAACTGGAACGCTGCCCGGTCCGCTGTTACAGATATATATCTTTTTTTGAACGTTAATTTCTCAAAATCCACTGGAGCACATATATTGAGACCTAGCAAAGGCACATCGGGCTACCAGTCCCTACAATTTTGCCAAGTTTCGTGCAAATCCATTCAGCTGTTCGGGCTAAAAGTGAGGCCAACCGCCCTATGGAAAACTCAATGTTAAAAACACGTTTTGGGACCCCCCTTTTTTCTCGGCCCCCCCTTGAAGAAACCCCCCCACATTTTCAGGCTGCTCAGAAACAAAATGTTCCATTTTCCTGAAAATTTCAGCCAATTCCGTCCACAAACGCCAAAGTTATTAGACATAGAATTTTCAAAAATCCCATAGAGAAAAAATTCTAACTATATTCACTGAAAAAACCATAGGTTATAGACCATATATAGTTAGGAATTAGCATTTAAAAAACCTTATTTTACTCACACAAAACCATTGAAATTCCATATATAGTTAGTTGCACTAACTATATATCGCGCACCCGCAATCCACTGCTGATGATGTCACATATTACATCATTCATGACATGGTCAGTGACATCACTGATGACATCACTGATGACATCTCAAATGACATCACTGATGACATCACTGATGACATCTCAAATGACATCACTGATGACAACATCCAGTGATTATGTGTTTCTGTAAAGTTTAAATATGTTTTACATATTGAAGAATGAGTGGATGTATAAGTGTCTGAATGAAGGTTTTAGTAGGTGCGTGATTGACTGTATGAGTGAGTGATTAAATGCGTCTTACTAAATGCACGGGTTAGTGACTAAACTGTCTGAAAGTGTGCATCAGCATGTCTGTTGTTGTGCAAGCTGCTGCATGTGTTGATCAGTAGCTATATAAGTAGCTATATGGGTTATTGATTGGTTGCACAAGTATTTGTATGGGAGACTGAGTGTGTGTATGGCTGGCTGGGAGGTGTGTGACTCTGTGCAGATCAATGTGTACTTGTATCAGTGATTCTATAAGAGAGTAAGTATGTGTTAGTATATGTTTTAAAATGTAAGGTACTCTATGTTTAACTGTATAGATTAGAAAATGGAACTGTGATTGATTCTTTACAGGACTGACTAGGTGTGTGAGTAACTCCATGGATGAGTGGCAGAGTGTGAGTGTCTGTATAGGTGTATGAGTGCATATGATAGTGTTGTAAAGATGAGTGATTGTATGTATGAATGATTGTATGGGTGAATGAGTGAATGTGTGTGTAGACGTAGGAATCAGTGAGTGCGTATGTAGTAACTAGTATTGGTGTGTCAATGGTTTCAAAAATTATACTCTGTATTTAACACTGGGTGTAACAGAGGTTATATTAAAGTGTGAGGAGATGCATTGTATTGTCACATTAATGATATCATCATTGATGTGACCATTGATGTCAAATGAGATATCATCAGTGATGTCATTTGAGATGTCATCAGTGATGTCATCAGTGATGTCACTGACCATGTCATGAATGATGTAATATGTGACATCATCAGCAGTGGATTGCGGGTGCGCGATATATAGTTAGTGCAACTAACTATATGTGGAATTTCAATGGTTTTGTGTGAGTAAAATAAGGTTTTTTAAATGCTAATTCCTAACTATATATGGTCTATAACCTATGGTTTTTTCAGTGAATTTTCAAGGTTTTGTAAATGCTAATTCCTAACTATATATGGTCTATAACCTATGGTTTTTTCAGTGAATTTCAATGGTTTTTTAATAGCAAATATCATAAGCTGTCGAATGTCAAGTACGTGGTAAGTAAAAACATTTTCGTGTTTATGCACACTGATCTGCTTTGAATGCTACCCCCCACCCCTCATTTCTATTAGGTGTACTCTCTCTTTGCAGATAGTGAAGGGTAGTTAACGCAGCCCTTTGCCCCCTTTGTAATCCGTCGTGCCTGCTTCTCTCTCCATTTGATTGATTGTTCTCTTTGGTTCATTCTCTATTTACAAACAAGCACAGAGTCAAAATACTCTGTTTAGTCTTTGCAGATAGCGAAAAACCGTGTAAAAAACAAAAGGAATCGAGCAAAATCAGTAGGCCACTAATGGGATCTCTTTTTGACCTCGCTAAAATAGAAACATTAGGAACAACCTGTTGAAAATAGCAATGCGTATGTACATAAGCGGCGTTCATTTGTGTTCACAGTACCCCTTGTTGATTGTTTGAATCGAGCATTGAATTGTTCGAAGTTGGTTCTCTTAAGGATCTTCTCTGCCTGCAAACGAGGAAGAATAGGAATATTCTCTCTCCCTTTGCAGATAGTGAAGGGTAGGTAACGCAAGCCTTTAACACGTCGTACCTATTTCATTCCTCATTGATTGATTGATTGTCCGAACATTGCCTGTTTGGGAATTAGTTCTTTTTGGAGGTATTCCCTGTTTGCAAATAAACGTAGGAAAATCTTTGCAAGTAGTGAAAGGGTACATAATGCGGACCTTTCTCCCCCGTTGTAATCTGTCATGCCTATCTACTCCCCACTGATTGATGCACCTGTTTCACCCGGACCATTTACTAGACATACGTCATCTGGCCCGACCAGAGAGCACCCCTAGTGAAAAAGACATATGCAATAATAACGAAGTGATCACTGTATCCTGTTAACAGAAACTTTAGCATGAAACAACCTGGAAAGAAAAGAATAGGAAATCGAAAATCAGTAGGCCACTGATGAACATGAACTTTTATTAAACAACGAACAAAGAAACGATAACATAACGTAATGATAAAACCTATTAATGTCCTAGAAACAAGAAAACGTTAGAAATATGCCAGTGGTGAGAGACCAGAAAAACAGTAAGAGAAACCAAATCACCCCTCGCTGTCCCACCGCCTGCCACGCCCAAAAAATCGATAGACTAGGGAAAATGCAAGTCAGTAGAACATCCGCCCCCACTCTGGAAACTTCCAAGGTGGGGCAGGGTTCCGGCTACGCCCAGCCGGGAGCAGCCCATATAAAGCAGGTCCTGCTGCCACGCCTCGGCCAGGAGATCCTAACGTAGGGTGTAGCCGGAGGAGAGGCCGAGACCAGCGGGACCCGGCCAGGGGATTGCCTTTACAACGCTGAACAGTTGCAGGGGGGGGGGAATGTCTCCTCGACCCTCCCCTCTCTCTCCCAGTCCGGCCGCGGTGGCCCTTGAGAGTTGCAGGTAGTCCCGCCACATGCTCTTCCGGTCCGGCCACCAACGGTCGGGGGGCCGAGGCCGACGGGATCCGGCTGCAGCCAATAAACCAAGAAACCCGTTAATGGGGCCAGAGCCAGGGGCGTCCGGCCGACATCTACCGGAAGCCCGGCCCGAAGACGGACGGGACACTTCTTCTTTCTTGAAAAATGGCTGCGACAACACTGGGGGGGGGATGTCTTGCACATGCCTCCGACCCCCCCCCCCTCGTCCTCATCGCCTGGTCCGGCCATAACAAATCTCAAGCGAGACGCCGTGGGATGCACTGGCAGGGAGAGACGGTGCGAACAGGCCTCTCCCGCCTCCCCAGGTGGAGGCTTCCCAGCTGCACCCTCAGCGCTCCAGGCGCCCGGAAAAGGGTTCTTCCACTGTGGCTATGCTGCAACGTCTCGCCCGGCAGGGTGGAGCCCGTCCGCTCATTTGACCCCGCGATCGCCAGTAGCTACCGAACTCTCAAAATGGCGGTCGACCTGGCAAGAGCGGGCCCAGCATAAAGAAATGGCCCGGTCACTGGTTGACTCCACCACCGTAGTCCTCCACGACCTTGAAGATTCTAGAGGAGCCGCAGGAGTCTCCGACCCCCGATGGGGAATGACTGCCATGATCACCCGTGGAGTGACGAAACTGTATCCGCGGGACGTCGGCGCCAGCCTCACTTTGAATTACTAGAATCCTGCAGACCTCACTTCCGGTGAAAGCACAGTGTGACCCGGTAGGAAAAATTGTTGCACCCCCTCCCCTTTTTGACTGATAGTTCAAACCACCGATCCTTTCCTTTGCCCTTTTAACGGAACTTTGGACTGCCTCCCCCTCTTTTACATTTTCTAGAGAAAACAAAACATTAACCACTACAATAGCATAGCAGTTGACACCAGAACTGTTTTCAAATTGAAAACCAACAACATCTTCAACAGAATCCTTTTTGTTTCTGCTGTGACCCTGCTACAGCACAGGCATTGTCCCCAGCAGTAATTCTGCAATGCCGCTAAGAATAGCTGTGGTGCCTACTGGACTCACTCACCCCCGCGGCGCCCCACGCCGTTATTTGCTGGGCGGCAACTTGCTAGACATCACTTTCGTGCCATCTAGATTTCAGCGCGTTCTGCTGCCTTGGAACTATTCGCACAACAGACCGCTACTGACAACAATATTTCATTATTGGTGCTGTCAATTTCAATAAATCTATTGGATAATTCAAAAGAAATTGCCACGGTCTCTTCGTTGTTTAAATGTTTTTACTGTTTTTGTTTTGTTGTATATATTTATATGTTATTAAAGTTTTATATTCCTACTACTTTGTTGGAGTGCTATATATTTTTAATGTGACACATAATTGTAAAAACTTTGATGTACAAAGAGTCATTCCTGGAATCTTCCGCTTCAGGCTCTGTCCCCTCCCCAATCACAATACAGGATAGTTTTCAGATAGTAGGAACACGTGTGGTGTGACGGATCTCATCGGGTGTGGGCCTTGATCTACTATAACTCCTTTGAAGAGGGGTGATTCTTTACAGCTGGGGCCATAAACTACATCTGCAGGGCTAGCTGATAGCCTGGACAATCGGACACAGAGGAAGAGGAGTGTCAGAGGGTGCGGTAGTGAATAGGGCGAAAGGGAGGTGTCGGGCGGGCACAGTGTGATTCTCAGGGAAGAGCAGCGCAGATGGGGGGAGGTTTATTGCCCATGCATAAGACAGAGAGCGGGGGTGACCAGTGCCTGGGGAAGATGCTTGCGAGGGTGAGGAGCCATGCTACGAATCGACAGCGTGCAGAGAGTGGGTCTGGTCAAGACATCTAAAATGGCTGCCGTGCACGACAAAAGTGTGGCATTTCAAAAAAGGCAAGATGGCGCAGACAATGTTTTTCAACACTTCCTCATTTCCTTCGAATCGAACGTTAACAGACGTTGGGGCATATTACCAAAGTTAAGCGATATTTATCGCTAACGATGCTTACCAACGAATTTTTTACCGCTAAGCATCATCAGAAATTACCGAAGATAAACCTTGCTATTATCAAGGTTTATCACAAATGCGATAATAAACGGCCGCAATGCATGAATATCGCTAAAAACTCAGCGATATTCATACATTACCGAGCTAATGCTCTTAGCCATGTTATCCACCTCCCATTGGATAACATGGCTAAGAACTGCTCAGGGCAGGTGTTACTTTTTGGAGATATTCGCGCTTAGCGCGAATATCTCCAAAAGTTGGTAATAGGAGATAGATATCTTGCATGTTGTAATGCAAGTTATTGTGGTATATGGAACTCATACCATAATCTCTCAGGAAAGCAGAAACTGATCCTTTTGGGACCGCCTAAAAAGGCCTAGGGGGTGAGGAGTACTCTACTTTGCCCCCTTTTCACGTTCCGAACTATTTTATTTTACTCTCTTCTGTAATTACACAAAATACCAGCGATAAGATGCATCGGAGACACACACTGAGAGAAAGGAGGCCGGAGATGAAGAAGACATGTCAAATACACATTGGAGATAATATAGTGGCAGAAGGGAAGTAAATATGAGTAAACTTACCATGTAACATAAAAATGTTGCACTCTATACTATAAGTCTCATTTTATACTACAATCACTTCGCTACAACCTCATAAATTAAAAATAAAAATAAATAATGTCTCAAACAATTTTTGATTTCTAAATATAAATTTATTCTTCAGAATTTTCTAAATTTGAAACAACTAGTAACATGTCCTCATCAGTAATTTCCTCTTCAATCATCTCATCTGGAATCTCCTCATTAAAAGTCTGCAATGATGATTCTTGTAACTCTATGGTCTCCAAACACTCGATAAATTCGCCATCAAGAGATTGATCAAAAAAATCATTCAAGTCATCTCCTCCTTCTGACAATATTTCATTATTGGTGCTGTCCATTTCAATCAATGTAGTGGAATCATTCAAGTCATCTCCTCGTGACAATATTTCATTATTGGTGCTCTCAATTTCAATCAATGTAGTGGAATCATTCAAGTCATCTCCTCCTTGTGACAATATTTCATTATTGGTGCTGTCCATTTCAATCAATCTAATGGAATCATACAAGCCATCTCCTCCTTGTGACAATATTTCATTATTGGTGCTCTCAATTTCAATCAATGTAGTGGAATCATTCAAGTCATCTCCTTGTGACAATATTTCATTCTTGGTGCTGTCCATTTCAATCAATCTAATGGAATCATACAAGTCATGTCCTCCTTGTGACAATATTTCATTATTGGTGCTCTCAATTTCAATCAATGTAGTGGACAATTCAAAAGAAATTGCCACGGTCTCTTCATTGTGAGCCATTTTATTTTGAAATTGCTTGCTGTAAATTGCAGAAAAAAATAATCACTTTCATTTATCGTTTTTAGTAATACATAATATAAAACTAACGTTATCAAGTATTTAGTATAACAGAAGGACTGCAAATAAATAACAGAAACATTTTTCAAATTATCTTCAAGTGTACAACATAGTTCCCCTTACAAATTAACAACTCACCTTTTTAAAAGTAGGAAAAGTGTTAGTACTGTGTAAATCAAACACCAGAAATTCACCACCAAAAATTCCTCACAAATGTACCTCAGACAGTAGTATCACAAAATGGCTGTGGTTTCCTCTCATTTGACATATATACATAACCAATTAACTTCCATCACACACAAATACAAACCAAAGTAACATTTTAATTGGTTCTAAATTTCAACACTTTCAAATGTGTTTTCCCCATGCAATTTTCCATAGGACATTTACATACGTCTACAGCCTGAATGGCTGAACGGAATTACACCAAACTTGGCAAAATGGTACATCAAACCTAAGAGGTCAGGAAGGATCTACTATGCCCCCTTATGGTCATTTCCCCCTTCGCTTTGACCTCCTCTTGTCTCTCAATCCTACCGAGAGACAAGATGGCGGCCGCTACGGACTGTTTGGAATGTTGACAGACGCCGGAGAACCAATCAGCTTCGCAAAGCTCCGTAACGCGAAAAGTACGCGAAGCGGAGCGCTGTTACAGATATATATCTTTTTTTGAACGTTAATTTCTCAAAATCCACTGGAGCACATATATTGAGACCTAGCAAAGGCACATCGGGCTACCAGTCCCTAATATTTTACCAAGTTTCGTGCAAATCCATTCAGCCGTTCGATTATTATTATTATTTTTTTTTTTTGCCCGGCGGGGCCCTTTTAAAACCTCCACATCAAACCTAGGGGGTCAGCGAGGATCTACTATGCCCCCTTATGGTCATTTGCCCCTTCGCTTTGGCCTCCTCTTGTCTCTCGATCCTACCGAGAGACAAGATGGCGGCCGCTACGGACTGTTTGGAATGTTGACAGACGCCAGAGAACCAATCAGCTTCGCTTCACAAAGCTCCGTTGCGCGAAAAGTACGCGTCCTGGGCCGCTGCCCGGTCCGCTGTTACAGATATATATCTTTTTTTAAACGTTAATTTCTCAAAATCCACTGGAGCACATATATTGAAACCTACAAAAGGCACATCGGGCTACCAGTCCCTACAATTTTGCCAAGTTTCGTGCAAATCCATTCAGCCGTTCGGGCTAAAAGTGAGGCCAACCGCCCTATGGAAAACTCAATGTTAAAAACACGTTTTGGGACCCCCCTTTTTTCTCGGCCCCCCCTTGACGAACCCCCCCCAAATTTTCAAGGGCTGCTCAGAAACAAAATGTGCCATTTTCCTGAAAATTTCAGCCAATTCCGTCCACAAACGCCAAAGTTATTAGACATAGAATTTTCAAAAATCCCATAGAGAAAAAATCCTAACTATATATACCTACTGGCGACCGCCAGTAGGTAATATACCTACTGGCGACCGCCAGTAGGTAATATATATATATATATATATTACCTACTGGCGGTCGCCAGTAGGTATATATAGTTAGGATTTTTTTCCTATGGGATTTTTGAAAATTCTATGTCTAATAACTTTGGCGTTTGTGGACGGAATTGGCTGAAATTTTCAGGAAAATGGAACATTTTGTTTCTGAGCAGCCACTGAAAATTTGGGGGGGTTTCGTCAAGGGGGGCCGAGAAAAAAGGGGGGTCCCAAAACGTGTTTTTAACATTGAGTTTTCCATAGGGCGGTTGGCCTCATTTTTAGCCCGAACGGCTGAATGGATTTGCACGAAACTTGGCAAAATTGTAGGGACTGGTAGCCCGATGTGCCTTTGCTAGGTCTCAATATATGTGCTCCAGTGGATTTTGAGAAATTAAGGTTCAAAAAAATATATATATCTGTAACAGCGCTCCGGGCAGCGCCCCGGTTCGCGTACTTGACGCGTAACGGAACTTCGCGAAGCGAAGCTGATTGGCTCTCCGGTGTCTGTCAACATTCTAAACAGTCCGGAGCGGCCGCCATCTTGTCTCTCGGTAGGATCGAGAGACAAGAGGAGGCCAAAACAAAGGGGGAAATGACCATAAGGGGGCATAGTAGATCCTCCCTGACCCCCTAGGTTTGATTTGGAGGCTTTAAAAGGGCCCCGCGGGGCAAAAAAAGAAATAATTTTTTTTTTGTTTTTTTTTGCGTGGGGAGCGCCCGGTTCGCGAACTGGGAAGCGGCCCGGAGAGCGTACTATAAGGAAAAAAGAATGATAGACTTTTCAAATATTGTATGTTAATTGATTGTTTGTTTTGTTGATTTTTTTTTTTTTTTTAAACAATTATTTATTATTGTGATTGTGTTTCAAAATTTAATAAAATGTCTACCATTTCACTGTCTGAAATGTCGTTATTTTCATTGAACATAGCTTGTAATGTTTGAGTGTGTAAAATGTCCTTATTTTCAAGGAGGACATCTACTGATTGCACACATTGCAGTAGTTCTTGGTCCCAAGTTTCATCCATAAATTCAATATCATTTGGATCAATGATTTCTTGGTTGGTCTCTGCAAGGACAATTTCAAATGACACTTTCTGTTCGCCTTCCATTTTGCCTGAAATTTGCATTAAAAAAATATATATTAGTAGGGATAGGGCACTGTTGGGATTAATTTTAGATAGGCAGTTTTTAACAGTGAATTTATCTTTGGGCAGTGCATAGTATCAGAGTGGAAGTAGGAATATAAAAAAGTGTATGTGATTTAACGTAAGTAAATTCATAATTATAAAAGACAAGCCTAACTCCATCCATAACTATAACAGAGAAGTCTATCTAAATCTATAACTACTACAGAGGGATAGTATATAACTATCAGAAAAAGTTTACCATATTAACTTAAAGTGAACAATATACTTCAGTTTTTAAAATAACAACTTACCTTTACAAAGAAGTTGAAGTTATTAGTGAAAATCCTATTGAAATGTATACCAGGAAGTAGTAGTCAAAATGGCTGTGTTTCCTTCTCTTCGTTTATATTCAGGTACATAACCAATCAAATGTCAGGTAAAAAAAAATGGAAAAGAAAGTAACATTTTCATTGGTTGTCAATTCCAACACTTCAGATGTGTTTTGTGAAGTAATTTACCTCAGGGTATTTAGAGAGGTCTACAGGCTAAATGGCTAAATGGAATTCCAACCAAATTTGTGAAAATGGTAGGGATTGGTATGTAGTATGAGCAAATCTATATTTGGTGAAAGTGTCTCCAATGTTTCTTCTGTAAATTACTTTCCCACCTTTTTTGATGGAGCGCTTCCCGGGGAGCGCCCCGGTACGCGAACCTGCAGCGTTACGGGAGTCCACCATTTTGTGTTTCGGTCGAATTAAGATACAAGATGGAGGGCAAATAATGTTCAGAATGGGTAGAAGGGGACACGGTAGACGTATTTTGACCCCCTAGGTTTTCTGAGGATGGCTGAGGAGGCCCATATGTGCGAATTTTTTTTTTTTTTTTTTTAATTTCGTGCGGTTAGCTTCCGGTTCGCGTACCGGGTAGCACTCCGGGGAGCGTACTTTGTTGAAAATTAGTGAAAAAAGTTAGAGTAAAATAATAATTGTGAGTGATCAGATGTAGGGTAGCTCTGAGAAGAGCTTTTGGGTTTATGGTACATTTAGGTACTTATAAGTAGGTACCAATGCACAGTCTTAAATTCAGAATGAAAACTCTGTTCCCTTCATCTGAGAAGTGAACTCCATCTCCTCTGTAGATATCTTGCATGTAGTAACGCAAGTTATTGTTGTACATGGAGCCCATTCCATGGTCTCTCATGTAAGCTGAAACAGATTTGTTTACATGCTTCCTCGATTTCTCAATTTGTGGACAAAATTGGTTCGACCACCTCCATTTCTGTCTTTGGCATATATTTGAATATACCAAGGCAGTTTGAGGAAAAAGTGCCATCAATTGCTCAAAGGTGTCCTTTAAAAGCATTTCCAGACCTACACCAGTCAAAGTGCCCAAGTCATTACCTCCACAGTGCAAAATTAACAGGTCAGGTTTAGGCAAATGCATAAAGGTTTTCACCAATGGTATCAATTGATGACATTTTAATCCTCTGTGGCCAAAGCACTTAATTTCCACATCTTGTAAATTGAGGTTAGGTAAATTTCTGTTCTCAGCATACCTCTGAGCCCAGTAGATGTAACTATGTCCAACAATCCAGACAGAAAACATGGTGAGAGAAGGTTCTGCTGCAGTGAGATGAAGTGTGGCAATGAAATGGCAGTTGGAAAAATAAGAGTTTAAAATGAAAAAAACTGTGGAGTTTCTGTGTTAAGGAAGCAGTAGCAGTGATTGGTGGATTTTGATTGCTGAAAACAGAAAGTTAGGGTGCATGGATGAGTTCTTTGAAAGATGTAATTTGAATGGTCAAGAAAAAATCATTTAATGAAAGATTGCACTGGATATGCAGGTGCACTGAGAGTTCAGAGTTCAATTGAAACATTGTTGTGTGAACTTGCAGACATCAGAGGTCCTTCAGGAGGTGGTTGCTATGCAAAAAAGGCAGAGAGGGCAGAGGGGGGAAGGGTGTTGATTTGAAAAAAGTGAGGGAAGAGTTTTGATTGGGTGACATGAGAGATATGTGTGATGAGTTACAGCATTTCTGTGTTTTTCATAGCTGCAGACTCTGGAGTGCATACCTTTTGCTCTGCTAAAGACAAATTGGTGTGTTTCTGAGACTGTTTTGAAACTCATAAAGTATTTGCTAAGGTGAGAAAAGATTCATTTAATTTAGATAGACAATAGTATGCTTTAGGGAGAAAATTATGAAGAAAGTTCTGTATTTAAAATGTTGCTTTGTGTCAAGTGTTTTACAAATAGATTTTGTTTCTTTGAGTTACATAGTCATGTTAAAAGTGACCCTTAAAAAAACGCTTTCATGTGTCTTAGGGCATTGTAAGTCATTTCCCGATGAATGTAGGTATATAATTGATTTATATGATGTGTTTAAAATCGTTTTTTGAAAAATATTAGGTTTCTTGATATGTACTGCTAGAGCTTCATAGGTTGCTTGGGGCATATTTATAAGGCATTTGAGTCTCTCTGATGTTATTTTTCCCATTTTAATTTAAGACCTTTCCCCGTGGAGCAAGGTCCTTGTAAATATGCCCCCATCTGTGCTTGGCAAATTTAGATTTTAATTCTTTGACTAACATAGCCATGTTAAAAGGGACCCAGAAATGGTGCAAGGGCCTTAAAAAAATGCTTTCATGTGTCTTAGGCCATTTTAAGTCATTTCCCCTTGAATGTAGGTATATAATTGATTTAGATGATATGTTTAAAAACGATTTTTGAAATCAATTAGTTTACTTGATATGTAGTGCTAGAGTTTCATAGGTTGCTTGGGGTATATTTAAAAGGCATTTGAGTCTCTCTGATGTTATTTTTCTCATTTTAATTAAAGACCTTTCTCAGTGGTGCAAGGTCCTTGTAAATACGCCCCCATCTGTGCTTGGCAAATTTAGATTTTAATTCTTTGACTAACATAGCCATGTTAAAAGTGACCCAGAAATGGTGCAAGGGCCTTAAAAAAACACTTTCATGTGTCTTAGGCCATTTTAAGTCATTTCCCCTTGAATGTAGGTATATCATTGATTTAGATGATGTGTTTAAAAACGATTTTTGAAATCAATTAGTTTACTTGATATGTAGTGCTAGAGTTTCATAGGTTGCTTGGGGTATATTTAAAAGGCATTTGAGTCTCTCTGATGTTATTTTTCTCATTTTAATTAAAGACCTTTCTCAGTGGTGCAAGGTCCTTGTAAATACGCCCCCATCTGTGCTTGGCAAATTTAGATTTTAATTCTTTGACTAACATAGCCATGTTAAAAGTGACCCAGAAATGGTGCAAGGGCCTTAAAAAACGCTTTCATGTGTCTTAGGCCATTTTAAGTCATTTCCCCTTGAATGTAGGTATATCATTGATTTAGATGATGTGTTTAAAAACGATTTCTGAAATCAATTAGGTTTCTTGATATGTAGTGCTAGAGTTTCATAGGTTGCTTGGGGTATATTTAAAAGGCATTTGAGTCTCTCTGATGTTATTTTTCTCATTTTAATTAAAGACCTTTCCCCGTGGTGCAAGGTCCTTGTAAATACGCCCCCATCTGTGCTTGGCAAATTTAGATTTTAATTCTTTGACTAACATAGCCATGTTAAAAGTGACCCAGAAATGGTGCAAGGGCCTTAAAAAAATGCTTTCATGTGTCTTAGGCCATTTTAAGTCATTTCCCCTTGAATGTAGGTATATCATTGATTTAGATGATGTGTTTAAAAACGATTTTTGAAATCAATTAGTTTACTTGATAGTAGTGCTAGAGTTTCATAGGTTGCTTGGGGTATATTTAAAAGGCATTTGAGTCTCTCTGATGTTATTTTTCTAATTTTAATTAAAGACCTTTCCCCGTGGTGCAAGGTCCTTGTAAATACGCCCCCATCTGTGCTTGGCAAATTTAGATTTTAATTCTTTGACTAACATAGCCATGTTAAAAGTGACCCAAAAATGGTGCAAGGACCTTAAAAAAACGCTTTCATGTGTCTTAGGCCATTTTAAGTCATTTCCCCTTGAATGTAGGTATATCATTGATTTAGATGATGTGTTTAAAAACGATTTCTGAAATCAATTAGGTTTCTTGATATGTACTGCTAGAGTTTCATAGGTTGCTTGGTGTACATTTAAAAGGCATTTGAGTCCCTTTGATGTTATTTCTCCCATTTTAATTAAAGACATTTCCTCGTGGTGGAAGGTCCTTGTAAATACACACCCATGTGTGCTTGGCAAATTTAGATTTTGATTATTTAACTTACATAGCCATGTATGCCTCTTTTGCATCACTGTGCGTCACTTTTGTGACGCAGCGGCGGTGCAAAAGATTTGCTATGTGGCGACATATTTACAACTTGATGCATCTAGGCAGATGTGTCATGCTGTAAAGAGTCCCGTGCCACATGAAACCGATGCAGCAGTGATGGAAAAGATGCACCATGTTGCAAGACAGGCCTCATTTCATCTCCAACAAGATAAGAAGCTGAATCTTCTGTAAATGTCAAAATTGTTGTATGCAGTGCTCAACTTCTGTGTACTCTTTGATATGCTAGAGTCCATCTGCACTATGAGATACCTAAGCAAAGGAAACACAGGTGATGTGATTGTGAAATGAGGAAAAGAAACTCCACATTTTTCAATTACATCACCTGTGTTTCCTAAGTTTACGAATGACATTGTGCAGATGAGGTTTAGGTCTGTCCACGGACACAGAAGAGGTCTGGCCTTTGTTCAAGAGTGAAGTGGACATCACTTACTTCATTGGTAGGTCTTCACATGTATTATCTCCTCTATACTCTTCAACAAGCGTAAATTTAATCTGCAACCCTGAGTAGGCCTCACCTTAAACAAACCTCTGGATAGGCCACACCTTATCGTCATCCTGAATCAATCATTTAACATGTTAGGGACAGATTTATGATAGGTGTGTGCCTCTTTTGCGCCGCTGTGCGTCACTTTTGTGACGCAGCGGCGGTGCAAAAGATTTGCTATGTGGCGACATATTTACAACTTGATGCATCTAGGCAGATGTGTCATGCTGTAAAGTCCCGTGCCACATGAAACCGATGCAGCAGTGATGTAAAACATGCACCATGTTGCAAGACAGGCCTCATTTCATCTCCAACAAGATAAGAAGCTGAATCTTCTGTAAATGTCAAAATTGTTGTATACACTGCTCAACGTATGTGTACTCTTTGATATGCTAGAGTCCATCTGCACTATGAGATACCTAAGCAAAGGAAACACAGGTGATGTGATTGTGAAATGAGGAAAAGAAACTCCACATTTTTCAATTACATCACCTGTGTTTCCTAAGTTTACGAATGACATTGTGCAGATGAGGTTTAGGTCTGTCCACGGACACAGAAGAGGTCTGGCCTTTGTTCAAGAGTGAAGTGGACATGACTTACTTCATTGGTAGGTCTTCACATGTATTATCTCCTCTATACTCTTCAACAAGTGTAAATTTAATCTGCAACCCTGAGTAGGCCTCACCTTAAACAAACCTCTGGATAGGCCACACCTTATCGTCATCCTGAATCAATCATTTAACATGTTAGGGACAGATTTATGATAGGTGTGTGCCTCTTTTGCGCCGCTGTGCGTCACTTTTGTGACGCAGCGGCGGTGCAAAAGATTTGCTATGTGGCAACATATTTAAAAATTGATGCATCTAGGCAGATGTGTCATGCTGTAAAGTCCCGTGCCACATGAAACCGATGCAGCAGTGATGCAAAACATGCACCATGTTGCAAGACAGGCCTCATTTCATCTCCAACAAGATAAGAAGCTGAATCTTCTGTAAATGTCAAAATTGTTGTATACACTGCTCAACTTATGTGTACTCTTTCATATGCTAGAGTCCATCTGCACTATGAGATACCTAAGCAAAGGAAACACAGGTGATGTGATTGTGAAATGAGGAAAAGAAACTCCACATTTTTCAATTACATCACCTGTGTTTCCTAAGTTTACGAATGACATTGTGCAGATGAGGTTTAGGTCTGTCCACGGACACAGAAGAGGTCTGGCCTTTGTTCAAGAGTGAAGTGGATATGACTTACTTCATTGGTAGGCCTTCACATGTATTATCTCCTCTGTACTCTTTAACAAGCGTAAATTTCATCTGCAACCCTGAGTAGGCCTCACCTCAAACAAACCTCTGGATAGGCCACGATTTATCGTAATCTTGAATCAATCATTTAAAATGTTAGGGTCAGATTTATGATAGGTGTATGTCTCTTTTGCGTCACTGTGCATCACTTTTGTGACGCAGCGGCGGTGCAAAAGATTTGCTATGTGGCGACATATTTACAACTTGATGCATCTAGGCAGATGTGTCATGCTGTAAAGTCCTGTGCCACATGAAACCTGCGTCAGTTTTCATATAGGTGTTTTGTTGCAAGGTATGCATTAATTTGCATGAAAGCCCTGTAAAACTAACACAGTGAAATTTAGAAGATTTCACTGAGTCAGCTTTATAGCATTGCTGAATCAAATCCTTACGCCTGTTTGAAACAGGCATAACAAGTGATGCACCATGCAATGTGAGGGTTCCTCCTGTGCATTGCAGTAGACATGTCGCGCTTATGACGTGATTCCTGCAATGTGCTGCTTTTGCGGCACAGATGCGTGACGCATCTGTGCTGTTTTTGCTCAATGGTGCTCCACATTGTAAATGCGGCACACTATGGGTGGCAGAGCAGCGGTGCACATTAACTGGTGCATCCGTGGGGATGCGCCACTTAGCATAAATCTGCCCCTGTACATTTAAGTATGAGCAGGGGACACAGAGTCGGTGAGGCTTATCCAAGGTTAAGAAGAGATGAGTCCTGTTCACTGAAAACTTGGACATAGGCCTCACCTCCTCAGCATCGCTGGACATGGCTAAATAATAGCTGCAAAATGTTACTCTTGTTAAACAATTTTACTATTATAATCTCTGAGATTTGTCTCTTACTCTGCAACATCTCATTGTTGTTCTCTTTCTTTAAAGATAACGACAACATCAACCATGAGTGACAATCAGCAATCAGTTGATTTCGACCTTATCATTGAACTTGTAATTGAAACGTCAGTGGAAGTAGATCCCTTGGATGATTTAAATCCTGAGGATGATGAAGAACATGATGAGGATGCCGATTTGTCAGAATTGTATGAGATAGGGTGGGAAGCTGACCTGCTTGAGCCTATGGAACTATAAACATTTATTTTTAAAATTTACAATAAATGAAAAGTAAAAATGTAAACCGTTTCATTTAAAATTAAACACACCTTCAAAAACAGGTTATGTGTAGTGTCTTCAATAAAATATTAAAATATGCTCATAAAATTAGATCAGATTCACATATAAAACAGCACAGGTAAAATAAAGAAGAATTCCATTTCCTTTCTGCTATTTGTGTATTCTAAATTTGCCAAAGCACTAAAAAATATTCTATGTAAAAATGTCAAGTAGTGTGTTAAGTTTTTTGATGACTGTTATTGATTTACTGTTTGGTAATAGTGGTTACTAACATTTTTTATTATATTTTACCACAGATTCAACTGCAGATCATTTCAAAATTTGAGAATGCCAACTAAGGATAGAATTAGAAAGGCTGCAAAACGTCAAAGACAGCAGGTCAATCAAATAATGCAGCAGTCCTCTACAAAAAAAACTTGTCAAGTCACCAAGAAAGCACCGGGTAAGACCACGAAAACATTCATAAGAAACATTTGTAGAAAAAAAAGTAGTAGTACAGAAAATGTTTTAGTCCAGAAAAAGAGAAGCAATTTAAACGGAAAGGAAAGGCCAATCAAAAATGTTACTGCAGAGCAAGAGATAACTCTGTGCATGATAGTAGAAGGAAACAACAGTTTAGGGACATTCGTAGACGAATGTTCCGCAACAGGATAATTGGCAATTTGTTAAAAAATATTAAGAAAGGTCAACAGAAAGTGGTTTTTTATAAGAGAAAAAAAAAAGTTGAGAAAGTTATTGATCAGGCATTTGAAATAAAGCGAAAGTTATTTATTTTGTAATCAATAGAATTAGGAAGCTAAACAAGGCAATTTATGATTTCAAAAGAAATAGTAGATGGAAGAGAATAGTTAATCGTAGTAATTTTTGTGAAGTTTTTTCCGGAGAATGGATGCATAGTTCAAGTTGTGAGGCATTTTTCAATGAGGAGAGTTATTTCCAGGATAATGATTTGGTGCATGCAGTTGACACCAGTGGTCGAGCTTATGAGGTGAAAGATAGTTGTCCAGTTGAAAAAGAAAAACTTGTGACAACAGAGACAGAAGAGGTGTTAGGTAATGAGGTTTTAGGAAGACGTCCTAAGGGTCCTGTGTACACCTGGAAGTGTAGTAGTATTTGCAGTGTACGACAGGATTCCATCAATTTGCTTTGTGATTTTCTACGGACATTTAATAAGAAAAGTTTGAAGCAGAAAATGATGTTGTTGCAAGAATTAGATCCTTGCAGAGTGAGAGAAGTGACAGGTTTGCATGGTCATTCACTGGCTTGTCTTTCCAGGAGAGTATGCCAGAGTGTTTTTCATCATTTCAGGATGCTAGCAGTGCATCATAATAAAGTGAGGAAATTAGTTAGAATGTTGTATTATGCTAAGAGTCCAGCAATTATGCTTAAACAATTATGCGCTGCTCTTTTGCATGGTTCTGAAATAGATGTGAAGAATATTTGTGAAGAAATTGAGTTTTGTTACTTTGGAAGTAAAGAGGAGAATGTTGAAATTGACCCAGAAGAAGAGGGTAATGTGGAAGACAGTGTACAGGTTTCCAGTACAGATAATTTTCAGAAGGAAATTGCCACGTTTCAGGTTAAATCAAGTGAGAGGCCTAATTTCACTTGTGTGTGTTGTCGACGCACTTATTATAAGAATCAGACTAAGTTAGTGGATTTATATGCAAAAAGTGAAAGGAAAAATAATAGTGAATGGAAGGATTTCGCAACATACTTGATGGTAGAAAATTGTTTTGATTTGGGATCGGATCAACGTGTGTGTACTTATTGTTGTAACAAATTAAATCAAAACCAGATGCCTGCTAGAGTGGTTCATAATAATCTGGAATTGGTTGAGATTCCTTCTGAATTGAAGGATTTAAATACTTATGAATCTATTTTGATTCAAAGTATCCATCCCTTTCAGGCTATTGTAAGAATGGAGCCAAAGACAGGGAAATTGCCTCCATCAGATTTACTGAGAGGATTAAAGGGAAGAGTTGTTTATTTGCCTCTAGATTTGAAGAAAAACATTAATACAATTGGAGTAGAAAAAGTGGAAGAGGAACCTCTGGTTATCTTAGTTAATGGGGTTCCGACAAAGAATAAGAAAATATGGCAAGATTTAGTGGATGTTAGGAAAGTCAAAAAGGCAACATTGTATTTGAAAAAAAATAATAAGTACTATAAGAATGTATATGTTGCAGAAGAGGAAGTAAGTGAGGAAGAGGATAGCGATTTGTGTGCTGGTCAAATTGAGAAAGTAGAACCCTCTAAAAGTGAAGAAATATATGAACATTATAGTGTTCATCCTTTGCATTCCAAGGAAGTCATGGGGAATGCTATTGAGTTGTTTCAAATGAAACAAGCCAAAGGGAGTCCCATTAGTGTTTGGGAGGAAAGTTTGGAAGCTCGGTGTTTCCCACAGCTATTTCCAACAGGTCAGGGAGGAAGATATGATGAGCGACCTCATCAAATTCCTGCTTCTGAATACCGGACTTTACGATTGTATGCAGGAGATGCTAGGTTTCGACAATGCATTCCCTATTTGTTTCATCTCCTGTTTGAAAGCGATCTGTCTGGACTGTCATATGCAGTGAACCACATCTTGAAAAGTGGTATACACATGCAAAACATCTCGGCAAGTGACTTTATGGATAAAGTCAATGTCCAAGACAGTATTTTGGATTGTCACCTGATTAATCTCATGGCGTGTCAGCGTGGTACTAATGAGTACTGGTACCGTCGTCATGGTGATTTAAAATGTATGCTGAGGAACTTAGGAACTCCCACATGGTTCCTCACTCTGAGCTGTGCCGAGTATGGCTGGGAAGACTTACTTGAATTTCTACGAGAGGCAAATGGAAACATTGAAAACATCGAATTCAAGACACCCGGAGAACTGTGCTCTTTGGATCCAGTCAATGTATGCAGGTACTTCAATCATAGATTTGAAGCTATGATGTCTTTCATCATGAACAAGAGAAATCCACCTCTTGGAGAGGTGTTGGATTTCTTCTGGAGAAAGGAGTACCAAGCAAGAGGTGCTCCTCATATACATATGCTGCTGTGGATCAAGGATGCACCTAAATTTGGAACGGATCCAGAAGACTTAGTGATGAGTTTCATACAACAGTATTCTCGGTGTGCTGTTCCAAACGCAAAGGAGAAGAAAAGCCTAAGAGAAAAAGTTCTACGTTTCCAAAGCCATCGTTGTGGAAAGTACTGTCGTCGTAAATTCAGAAACAAGGACAAGTTCTACACCAAATGTCGTTTCGGCTTTCCACGACCGGTGATTTCTAAAGGAAGAGTAAACAGTTTGATGTCTTCGCTGCGACATAATGTGATGAAGAAATCACCTAAAAACACATACAATTTGAAGAGGAACGAAGAGTCCAAGTACATCAACGACTACAACCCAGTGATTTTGTCCATGTGGAATGCTAACATGGATATACAGTTTGTGGCTGATAACTGTATGGCTGTGGCTCAGTATGTGACATCTTACATCACCAAAAAAGAAAAGACAGAATTGAAGGATATGTGGGAGGACATTTCCCATGAAAAGAGCCTCAGTAAGAAGTTGTACAGTTTCAGTCTGAAGATGTTGTCACATCGAGAAATCGGAGCTTACGAATGTTCTGACCGGTTGTCTTCAGCAAGTCTCTATGCCAAATCCAGAAGTATCGTTTGGGCGAGTCTTGGTCTTGCTGCAACGCGTAATCGAGTTCTGAAACCTGTGCGGGAAATTGAGTATTTGGCGGAAAAGGAGCCAAACAGTACCGATATTTTGAAGACCAACATGTTGGATACATATTATCCAAATCGAAGCAGTCACCTCGAGAATGTTTGTGTGTATGAGGTTCTACAAAATTACATATTCAAGAGGAACATCAAAGAAGATATTGAGAAAGGAGTGTATGCTGTAATTGGAAGTGAGGGATGTCTGGTCAAGCAAAGAAAATGCCACTTGGTAAACCATCGAAAATTGAGTGGCGAATCTCCTGAAAAAAAGGAGTTTTTCTATTTAGCACTTTTCCAACTTTTCAAGCCTTGGCGTGCAGAAGAGGAACTGCTTGGAGATTTCCTCTGGTACGAAGACTCTTTCACTGCCGCCAAGGAGACCATAGAATATCCTGCTTTTCCCAAATATCTAGAAATGTTGAATGCGGAAATCGAGCAGGAAGCAACGATTGCAGCCGAGATTGCCAGAGACAGTTCTCAGGACAGTCAGAGTTCTGTTTCATTGAGTCAGGATCCACTAGGAGGACCTGTTATCGAAAATGAAGCTGCCACTGCCATGAATGAAGTGGAAAGAGCTATGGCACATGCTCAGGAGGATGCGGTTAACTTAGAAGACTTGGAAAGACAACTCAACGTTGAGCAGAGGAAAATATATGACGAAGTTACCAAGCAAATTGATCATGGATTAAGTCATAAGAAGAAAGAGTGCTCATGTACGTCGTTGAAGCCTGTTCGACTGTACGTGAGTGGAGAAGCGGGAACTGGAAAAAGTTTCCTCATTAAAGCAATTTCATGTTATTTGCAGGAAAGGACTGAGTCATCGCTGTCTTGTGTTGTCACCGCTCCAACTGGACTGGCAGCACATAACATTAAAGGTATTACTTTGCATCGTCTACTGATGCTGCCAGTGGAGCATGACAACAAATTACAATACCACAAGTTATCTGGAGATGCTTGTTGTGAAGTTTCAAGAGTCTTGAGGAAAATGAAACTTCTTATCATTGACGAAGTAAGCATGGTTTCCAATGTCATGCTTGCCTTTGTGCATTTGAGAATGCAAGAAGTTCTCAAAACAGAGTATGATGTGTTATTTGGTGGCAAACACATCATTGTTTTCGGAGATCTTCTGCAGCTGACACCAGTGAAAGGACAACCTGTGTTCAAAATGATCACGCATGAAGATACCAGGAAGTGCCTAGGGAGCATTGGCAACGTCAATATATGGTTAAACTTCAATTATGCTGAACTGCATGAAAATATGCGTCAGGCGAAGGATGAAGATTACAAGAATATTCTACAAGATGTTAGAATTGGAAAAGTGACCGAGCATGGGAACGAAGCTTTACATGCACGATTACTGTCAAATTTATATCCAGAACAAGATGTTGTGCCTGAGAATATTTTTCAGAAAATTACTGAGAAGAAATCTGGAATATGTTTGATGCCAACTCTTGCAGAATGTGCCATCTTCAACAACAAAATGTTGCATTTAGAAAACCAAGAGATTGTGAAACTGGAAGCTATTGACAGAGTAGAGCATATGGGATCAACAATTATTTTGTCTGAGAATTTGAAAACAAAATTGGATTCATTAGAGAAGACTATATCTAAAACTGCAGGTTTTGAAAAGACTCTGAATGTGTGCTTAAACTGCCGTATAATTTTAAGAAGGAATTTACATGTTGAAAGAGGTCTGGTAAATGGATCAATGGGTAATGTTGTTGATTTTGTGAAATACAGAAATAGAGATGGAATAGAATTTTTAAAAATTAAATTTGATGGCATTGAGGAAGTACAGCTAATTGGTCGTTGTTCTGCTAGATTTTTGCTTGTAAAAGACTTATATGTTCGCCATAAGCAGTTTCCTGTTTGCTTGGCATATGCGGTGACAATCCATAAATCGCAAGGTTTAAGTGTAGACAGTGCTTTGGTGAATATTGGCAGTTCTGTGTTCAAGGAGGGTATGGCATATGTGGCATTGTCACGAGTTAGAACTTTATCAGGATTGTACTTGATTGAGTGTGATGTCACAAACATTTGTGCGGATCTAGATTGTGTTAAGGAATACAATAGGTTAAGAAGAGAGTTTGCGCCACATTTGCCTCAATATCCTTTGTTTGAGAAACGTGTGGTAGGCCGGAAACGAAGAAATGTGACCAATACTAGGGAGGTTATAGCAAAAAGACGAAAAGTCGATGAACCTGAAATTATAAGCAGAAACAAAAAGGATTCTGTTGAAGATGTTGTTGGTTTTCAATTTGAAAACAGTTCTGGTGTCAACTGCTATGCTAATGTAGTGGTTAATGTTTTGTTTTCTCTAGAAAATGTAAAAGAAGAGATTGTGGTCAATTCTGATCAAAGATTTTGCAGTTTGTTAAATTCTGTGTTAGAGAAATGTAGCACTGATAGAACAAAAATAGAAAGTGTGTCTGAAATTCGAAATCTGTTAGACAGATGTTCAGGTCAAACACAATTCTCTCAAAATATTCAGCAAGATTGTCAGGAGTTTTTAATGTATATGCTTGATGTATTGCATGCTGAAGGTGTAGATGTAGATCACCTGTTTGGGCTTTCTTATCAATGGCAGCATGACTGCGAGAACTGTAGGGTATCAAGTACTACTAGTGTAGACTCAGAAAGATTTATATATTTAACTTTGCCAGACAGTAAATCAGTCTCCTTTAATAAGCTAGTAAAAGCAGCTGATCACAACATGGAGTGTAGCCAATGTAAATCTGAAATGATGTCAACATTATTTATACGAACATATGGCCAGTATGTCATTTTAATGTTCCAACGATGTAGGCCTGATGGAACAAAATTGACAACTTTAATTAAAAATGTTGTTGCTTCGCAGTTGTCAATATCAGGAAGGACTTTTGTAACTGCAGCAATTATATATCATGATGGTCCTTCAATAACATCAGGACATTACACAGCTTATTTAAAGTCTAGAAATGGCTGGTCATTCTGTAACGATTCTGTTTTAATTTTCAAAAAAAAATTACCTTTTGACCTTAAAAATTCTTACCTGGTGTTTTTAAAACCAATATTTAAGAGAAGGAATCTCGGGATTTGCTCTGAGGAATTTCAAGAGGTTCTAATGGCTCCTACACGATTTGGCCTTGAGGATAAGTGTAGTACAGAGTCAAAAGTTATTTTTGAGTTTTAAATAGTTCCTGGAAAAAAAGAAGATTTTCTTATAGAAAGTGTTGGCAGAGATTAGTTGAAGGACAACAGAGTATTTCCCAAAGCAAACTGTATTCTTACCATAACACTTGACGTCATGGAAAAATACCTGCACTTGAATGAGTTCAGAAAAACTGTTTCTTTTTATAAGCTAATTCAAGCAGCCAATCAAGACATGGAGTAGAGGGAATGTAAGTCTGCAATGCTGTCTAGATTATTTGTCCAAACTTTTGATTATAATGTCATTTTAAAAATCCAACTATATAAACCTGATGAAAGTAAGTCTTCAACTTTAATTACAAATGTTGTGGCTACACAGTCGTTGATTTTAGGAAGAACATTTGTAACTGCAGCTATTATATGGCATGATGGTCATTTGACAAGATCCGCTTATCACACAGCTTATTGAAAATGTAAAAAAAATTGCTGTTTCGGAAATTATTGCCATTTGACTACGATACAATGTTGCCTTTTTACTTAAAAATATTCTTACTTTCTGTTTTCAGAAAAGAGAATTTAGGGTAGGTAACTGGCGTATAATGATTCTAGGGGTTGATACAGTTTTATCTACTGTTTTATATTGCTTTGTGATTAAAAGTGATGTAGAGAATTAAATAATTGTAGTAGTCATAGAGGTAGTGTAAGTCTGCTTCATAGTAAGCAGTATCAGTGTCATAGGAAATGTAGAACATGAGTGAGCAAGAAGGGTAAGATATTACTAGTCCAGGATTGTGAAAGTGATCTTGAACGTTTTCTTTCTGAAAGTTGCGGAAATAGAAAATGACGGGATTTGCTTACAAAAATTCCAAGAGTTATAAATGGCTCTTACATGATTTGGCCTTGTGGAAACGTGTGGTAGAGAGCGAGAAGTCATTTATTGTATGTAACATATTTTTCAAAACGATGGAGGTTTTCTTTCAGAAAGTGGCGGGCTGAAAATAAAAACAGCACAACCGAGTGTAAGCTGTTCATAGGACATCCTTCGACGTCATGGAAAGTAAGTTACTTTTGAGGAGTTCTGATTTCTGATTGGTTATGTTATATGGGTTTTTTAAACACAATCATTTTGATTGTGTTTTTTTTTCCCCGCTGTTATATGATGAATACCTTCAAGTCACTGTTTTTAGTGAAATTTGATACATTCTGAGAACAGCAAAAATAAACCATTTAACTTGATAATTAATTCTGTACTGTTTATATTTATGATGTACATTTAGAACTGTGTAGGAGGCATGGAGAAGGTGAGGCTTCTGTAAGTGTCAAAGTTGTTGCATACAGTGCTCACATTCTACGTAGTCTTTCATATGATAGACTACATTTCCACAATGAGATACCTAAGCAAAGGAAACACAGGTGATGTGATTGTGGAATGAGCAAAAAAAATTGCACGTTTTTCAATTATATTACCTGTGTTTCCTAACATTACACATCACATTGTGTAGATGAGGTTTAGGCCTGTTCCAGGAGACAGAGGAGGTCTGACATTTGTTCAAGAGTGCAGTGGACATGACTCACTTCGTTAGTAGGCCTGCACATGTATTATCTCCTCTATACTCTTCAACAAGCCTAAATTTCATCTGCAACCCTGAGTAGGACTTACCTGAAACAAATCTGTGGATAGGTTACACCTTATCAGCATCTAGAAACAATTATGTAAAATGTTAAGGGCAGTTTTATGAAGGCTGTGTGCCTCTTTTACGCCGCTGTTCCGTCACTTTTGTGTGAAAGATGCACCATGTTGCAAGATAGGCCTCAGTTCATTTCCAGCAAGATACCGACAGTTTAAAATGTATATAATTAGGACTGTGTAGGGGGTATGGAGAAGCTGAGGCTTCAGTAAGTGTCAAAGTTGTTGCATGCAGTGCGTACTCTTTCATATGCTGGACTACATCTGCACAATGAGATACCTAACCAAAGGAAACACAAGTGATGTGATTGTGAAATGAGCAAAAGAAATTGCACGTTTTTGAAATACATTACCTGTGTTTCCTAACATTACGAATCACATTGTGCAGATGAAGTTTAGGCCTGTCCAGGGAAACAGAGGAAGTCTGAACTTTATTGGTTGGCCTGCACATGTATTATCTCCTCTGTACTCTTGAACAAGCCTAAATTTGATCTGCAACCCTGAGTAGGCCTCACCTGAAACAAACGTCTGGATAGGACACACCTTATTGCCATCCTGAAACAATCATTTAAAATGTTAGGAACAGTTTTATGATGATTGTGCACCTCTTTTGCGCTGCCATTGCGTCACTTTTGTGAGACAACAGCAGTGCAAAAGATGCACCATGTTCCAAGATAGGCCTTACTTCATCTGCATCAAGATACTGTTAGTTTAAAATGTATATCTTTAGGACTGTGTAGGGGGCCTGGAGAAGCAGAAGCTTCTGTAAGTGTCAAAGTTGTTGAAAAACTGTTTGTCCTTCAATCTTTTCCCTTGTCTTTTCTAATTTTTAAATATATGTTTTAATATTTTTCAAATGTTTGTTATCTCTTTCACAGATTGAAAGTATAAAAATAACAAGTGACTAAGTTAACGACAATTATAAGGTAAATGTTTTGTACTCTTTTCGTTTAATTTCTATCTCATTTAACTACTATTAGTTCCACTGCTTCATTTCTTTAACCCTCACTTTCCTGCCTTTGCTACTTCCCTCATTCCTTTCTCTATTACTTACTTACTCTACTCCTTCCACTCCTTTTCTCAGTCTTTCTCTTCTCATAGTTCCTCACTCTTGTTCACTCACTCCGTCTCTATTACTCTTAGTGTCTCTGACTGATCACTGTTTCACTACTTGTTCATTATGCTTTCTCTGTGTAGTTGAAGCACACTAAGGGGCATATTATGAACACAGACAATAAAATTATTGCTGTTTTTATCGGCAGAAAACTGCTGCAAAAGCGGTTTTAGCGGCAGTTTTCTGCCGCAAAAGCAGCTTTAGCGACACATTTCTGCCGATAAAAGCTGCAAAACTTTTATTGCCTATGTTGATAATATGCCCCTATGTTATTTAGATTTCTTTGCTGTTTCAATTATTCTTTTTCTGTTACTTCTTCTTTTCTGCTTTCTGTTTTTTCTCTCTGTTATTCCACATGTTTTAATCTTATTTTGAACATTCACTCATATTCTCTAGGAAACTCTTCTTTGTTATTCTTCTACTGTCCTTTTTTTCTTTCACTTCCTTATCTATTTTGTTTTTCACAATTATACCCTCTTCCATCTTTTCTTCGGTAAATAAATCTATTAAACAGTATCTCTGGTTTACTCCCTATAGCTGTCTTTCTTTTAACATTACTCTCTGTTTACTTCCCTTATACTTACTCTTCTTTTTTTTTTTTTTTTTTTTTGGTTCGCTCCCGGTTTCCGTACCGGGGAGCGAACGGGGAAGCGAACCAAAAGAAATAGAGGTTGCCAGAGTGCTAAACATTCTAGCAATTTTTTTATAAAGGGGAGGTAGTTCTGAAAAGAACTTTTTTTTTAATGTTTTTGTTGTTTTATATATTTTTTTTATTTTTCTGAACATTTTTTGTTTTTTTTGTATTTTTTGAACAATTTTATGTTTTGTTTGGTTTTTTGGGGGGGGAAACAACTAAAAACAGGCATTGGAAAGGGCTCAACAGGAGCAACAACAAAAAATTAATTTTTTGGGGCGTTTAGAGCACTTGTGGTTTTCAAATGCTCTGTTTATTAAATTAACACTCATATTGCCACATGAGAGTAAGGTACTGCAATATATACAGACTATTTTCATGTGGACAAAGTTTTCCTGAATGTTTGGCACTGTTTCCCGTGCCTCTGGCCCCGACAGAGATACCTGTGCCGATCTCCTGGCCACAGGAGTTGGTGGGTTGTCCTGGAGGTCACGCATCTCTGCCCGGCTGTAATTTAGAGGATGCCACCTCTGCATGTGACGGTGCATAGTATAGTTGCCGTAACTATACTTCTTATCGGTGCCTCTAGATAAGTCCTCTTTGCATATGAGGCACGTCACATACCGAGCATTAACTTTTTTCTGTCCTTCAGGAAAAGAAAAAAACTGCCAAATGAAACTATTTTTATGATGAGATACCCGGGGCTCCTCTTGTAAAAAATGTGTTGCCTGTGTTTCCTCTTCCTCTTCTTGATCCTCTTCCTCCTCTGTGTTGGGAAGGAACTGTGGAGGTGGTCCTCTCTTCCTATGAGGAGGTGGTGGTGGTGGTGGGGGTCCACCAGCTGCAGCTACTAGTGAAGCCATTTTCCACTGAGCAAAATAGGTCTTCCTTTCACAAAGTTGAAAGTCAGAGTGAAAAAAAAGGTGGGGGCTTTCATCATTTTGGAAAAAAAATAGTTCTAAACCAATGAAAAGTGTTATTTTTAGGTCACCTGACCTAGCCTTACATCATTAGGAAACCAAAAGTGAAATGAACCAATGAAAAGTTTTATTAACAAGTCACATGACCTGTTACGCTTATGTTACGCGCTGCGGAACGCGCCCCGGATCGTTTCCGGTTCGCGCTCCGGAGCACTTCCGGGTGCGCTAACGCGGCGCGTCATAAGACGCATTACGCGGCAACGCGATACGTCACGCTTTCGCGACGCACCCCGGATCGCTTCCGGGGAGCTGCGCTTTGCGTCTCAGTTCGCGTACCGGAGCACATCCGGGTGCGCTAACGCGGCGCATCATAGTACGCATTACGCGACAACGTGATACGTCGCGCTTCCGCGACGCGTCACGATGTTGTTTTCTAACGCAGCAGTTGCGCAAACGGAACGTTTACCGGTTCGCGGACCGAGTCGCGGCACCAAATTGAGCTAACGGGAAGCTGCCCGGTTCGCGGACCGGGAGCGAATCAAAAAAAATTATTAAAAAAAATATATATAAAAATGGTATTAAAAACATATAAAATATATTTTTCGATTTAAAGAAGAATACATTTTAAAGCTTTTGATATTTGCTATTAAAAAACCATTGAAATTCACTGAAAAAACCATAGGTTATAGACCACATATAGTTAGGAATTAGCATTTACAAAACCTTGAAAATTCACTGAAAAAACCATAGGTTATAGACCATATATAGTTAGGAGTTAGCATTTACAAAACCTTATTTTACTCACACAAAACCATTGAAATTCCATATATAGTTAGTTGCACTAACTATATATCGCGCACCCGCAATCCACTGCTGATGATGTCACATATTACATCATTCATGACATGGTCAGTGACATCACTGATGACATCACTAATGACATCTCAAATGACATCACTGATGACATCACTGATGACATCATCCAGTGACTGTGTGTTTCTGTAAAGTTTAAATATGTTTTACATATTGAAGAATGAGTAGATGTAGAAGTGTCTGGATGAAGGATTTAGTAGGTGCGTGACTGACTGTATGAGTGAGTGATTAAATGTGTCTCACTGAGTGCATGGGTTAGTGACTAAACTGTCTTAATTTGTGCATCATTATGTCTGTTGTTCTGTAAACTGCTGCATGTGTTGATCAGTAGCAATATGAGTAACTATATGGGTTATTGATTGATTGTCCAAGTATTTGTATGGGAGACTGAGTGTGTGTGTGGCTGGCTGAGAGATGTGTGACTCTGTGCAGATCAATGTGTTCTTGTATCAATGATTGTATAAGAGAGTAAGAATGTGTTAGTATATGTTTGAAAATGTAAGGTACTCTATGTTTAACTGTATAGATTAGAAAATGGAAGTGTGATTGATTCTTTACAGGACTGACTAGGTGTGTGAGTAACTCCATGGATGAGTGGCAGAGTGTGAGTGTCTGTATAGGTGTATGAGTGCATATGATAGTGTTGTAAAGATGAGTGATTGTATGTATGAATGATTGTATGGGTGAATGAGAGAATGTGTGTGTAGACGTAGGAATCAGTGAGTGCGTATGTAGTAACTAGTATTGGTGTGTCAATGGTTTAAAAAATTATATTCTGTATTTAACACTGGGTGTAACAGAGGTTATATTAAAGTGTGAGGAGATGCATTGTATTGTCACATGAATGATATCATCAGTGATGTGACCATTGATGTCAAATGAGATGTCATCAGTGATGTCAAATGAGATGTCATCAGTGATGTCATCAGTGATGTCATTTGAGATGTTATCAGTGATGTCATTTGAGATGTCATCAGTGATGTCATCAGTGATGTCATTTGAAATGTCATCAGTGATGTCATCAGTGATGTCATTTGAGATGTCATCAGTGATGTCATCAGTGATGTCACTGACCATGTCATGAATGATGTTATATGTGACATCATCAGCAGTGGATTGCGGGTGCACGATATATAGTTAGTGCAACTAACTATATATGGAATTTCAATGGTTTTGTGTGAGTAAAATAAGGTTTTGTAAATGCTAATTCCTAACTATATATGGTCTATAACCTATGGTTTTTTCAGTGAATATATATATATATATATATATATATATATATATATATATATATATACATATTATTAACAAAACATATACAATATTTTTTCCGTAGGATAGCGAGAGGTTTAAATTTACTATTCCAAATACAGTGAGTGCAATAGTAGGGAACGTGTTGGATAGCGTAGGGCTGAAAATTACTATTCCAACTCCAGCGAGTACAACAGTAGGGAAAGCGTTGGATAGCGCAGGGGTAAAAATTACTATTCCCACTCCAGCGAGTGCAACAGTAGGGAAAGCGTTGGATAGCGTAGGGGTAAAAATTACTATTCCCACTCCAAAGAGTGCAACAGTAGGGAAAGCGTTGGATAGCGTAGGGGTAAAAATTACTATTCCAACTCCAGCGAGTGCAACAGTAGAGAAAGCGTTGGATAGCGTAGGGGTAAAAATTACTATTCCCACTCCAGCGAGTGCAACAGTAGGGAAAGCGTTGGATAGCGTAGGGGTAAAAATTACTATTCCCACTCCAGAGAGTGCAACAGTAGGGAAAGCATTGGATGGCGTAGGGGTAAAAATAACTATTCCAACTCCAGCGAGTGCAACAGTAGGGAAAGCGTTTGATAGCGTAGGGGTAAAAATTATTATTCCCACTCCAGAGAGTGCAACAGTAGGGAAAGCGTTGGATAGCGTAGGGGTAAAAATTACTATTCCAACTCCAGCGAGTGCAACAGTAGTGAAAGTGTTGGATAGCGTAGGGGTAAAAATTACTATTCCCATTACAAAGAGTGCAACAGTAGGTAAAGCGTTGGATAGCGTAGGGGTGAAAATTACTATTCCCACTCCAGAGAGTGCAACAGTAGGGAAAGCGTTGGATAGCGTAGAGGTAAAAATTACTATTCCCACTCCAGAGAGTGCAACAGTAGGGAAAGCATTGGATGGCGTAGGGGTAAAAATTACTATTCCCACTCCAGAGAGTGCAACAGTAGAGAAAGCGTTGGATAGCGTAGGGCTAAAAATTACTATTCCCACTCCAGAGAGTGCAACAGTAGGGAAAGCATTGGATAGCGTAGGGGTACAAATGACTATTCCCACTCCAGAGAGTGCAACAGTAGGGAAAGCATTGGATGGCGTAGGGGTAAAAATTACTATTCCAACTCCAGCGAGTGCAACAGTAGGGAAAGGGTTGGATAGCGTAGGGGTAAAAATTACTATTCCCACTCCAAAGAGTGCAACAGTAGGGAAAGCGTTGGATAGCGTAGGGGTAAAAATTACTATTCCCACTCCAGAGAGTGCAACAGTAGGGAAAGCGTTGGATGGCGTAGGGGTAAAAATTACTATTCCAACTCCAGCGAGTGCAACAGTAGGGAAAGGGTTGGATAGCGTAGGGGTAAAAATTAATATTCCCACTCCAAAGAGTGCAACAGTAGGGAAAGCGTTGGATAGCGTAGGGGTAAAAATTACTATTCCCACTCCAGAGAATGCAACAGTAAGGAAAGCGTTGGATAGCATAGGGGTACATTTTTATATCCCCACTCTAGTAAAAATAAATTAATCTAAGTCACATAATTATAAATTAATCAATTAATACATTTTAATTACCAATTAAGAATTAATTAATTACCAATCAAAAATGTATTAACAATTTATTTAAAATAAATACCAATTAATTAATTATCATGTTTAATTAATTATATTAAATTACTTCCCACCCTATTCCCCTATAAACCCACAACCCGCTACTACAAATAAAATAGTATTATTCACATAATTATTAATTAATCAATTAATAAAAATTGATTATCAATTAACAATTAATTAATTACCAATTTAAAATTAATTGACAATTTATTCAAAATAAGTACCAATCAATTAATTCATTAACATATTTAATTAATTATAATTAAATTACTACCCACCCTATTCCACTATAAACCCACAACCCACTACAGAAAATAAAATAATATTATTCACATAATTGTCAATTACACAATTAATTAAAATTAATTATCAATTAAGAATTAATTATTTATCAATTAAAAATTAATTAACAATTAATTCAAAATAAATACCAATTAATTAATGAACATATTTAATTAATTATAATTAAATTACTTCCCACCCTATTCCCCTATAAACCCACAGCCCGCTACAGAAAATAAATTACTAAAATTAAAATATTTATCAATTAATCAATTAAAATTAATTACCAATTATATTTTAATTAATTACCAATTAATAATTAATTAACAATTAATTCCAAATAAATACCAATTAATTAATTAAAATATTTAATTAATTATAATTAAATTACTTCCCACCCTATTCCCCTATAAACCCACAACCCGCTACAGAAAATAAAGGGGAGAGGGGTTGGCCTAACGGCTAAGGCGCTCGACCTCGGACCTGGGGAACTCGGTTCGAGTCTCGGTAACAACACCAAAAACCCCCTGTGATTCTGGGCAAATCACTTAATCTCCCCGTGCCTAAAATGAAAGTGTGTGTCCTCATGTAACGTAACTGGTGCTATGTAAAGCGCTCTGATAACTGATTCGGTTCGGTTCTAATTCGCGCTATGTAAAACTCTGCAAAATAAATAAATAAATAAATAAATTACTAAAATTAAAATATTTATCAATTAATCAATTGAAATTAATTACCAATTATATTTTAATTAATTACCAATTAATTAACAATTAATTCTAAATAAATAACAAAAAATAAAATAACATATTTAATTAATTATAATTAAATTACTTCCCACCCTATTCCCCTATAAACCCACAACCCGCTACAGAATTATATTACACAAAAAAAATTAATATTAACTTACCTAAAATTCGATATTTTTGTTGTCTATATTATGTCTAGTCGATATTAAGTCCATGCTATATTTTTGATTCGATATTATGTCCATTTTATTCGATATTAAAATTTTCTAGTCGATATTTAGGTAGTCTATATTATGTCTAGTCGATATTATGTCCATTCTATATTTTTTACTCGATATTATGTCTACTCGATATTAAAAACTCGATATTTTGACTCTATACCGTTTTGGTGTGTGATGAGTGCACCGCATTTCAGTCCCTCGAATTTGGACCCTTCTGATGCAATAATTCCTGATGAAAAGTGGCTTGAATATTTTGATGACTTTTTTGGCTCCAAACATACAGGGACAGGTGGGGTTTGCTCATGCACGCTCTTGATATAGACGTGCTGGCATTAGTTACATACTCCATGTAGGTAGCTGAGATAGAAGGAGCACTATTAACACCTCATCAAGAAAAGCTCCAGGGCGTAGTCCCAGACAATGTTTTTAAAAGTAGTATCTCACTTTGGACCACCTCTGATAGGAGTTGTAATAAAGGCAGCTAATATTGATTTTTTCCCGTCATCCTATATAGAAGCAATTTTAGTTCAGATTTTTAGGTCTTGCCTATGCAGCGCACATGCGCTATGTTTGTTACATTTCTAAGATTGCCTTGCGATTGCACCTTTTGATACTCACAGAGGTGGCCTCGTGGCTTTAAAAATGGTGTCATTTGGATTACTTTTAAACTTTCAATGCCTAAGGCTAGCTTTTTCCAAACATTTAAAAGGTATGTTAACCCGGCCACCCCTATTTGTTTCCCCAAGTGATTGATTGCTTTTAAATTCCTTTTGGCTATTAAAATGTGTCTTGGAAGAGCTATGATTGGGTTTTAACGTGTGGTTCTTAGGTAGCCAGCTCATTTTCCTCCCAGTAGGCCTTGTCCATACTGCGGATGACTTTCAACTAAATCTGTGCTTTAACTGCAGCCAGTGAAAGGAATTCAGGGGAGGTTTGATGAGATGTCGACCGTTTTAGATTACAAGCTACTCTTGCCTCTTCAGGTCTGCACTCTCAGCCTCTACTGGCCTCTTTGTGGGTCCATAAAAGACAATCAGCCTGATTCATCATTCTCCCGTTTTGCGAGCCCCTAATAGCGATTCATAAGGAATCGCTATTAAGGACTTGCAAAACGGGATTCATGTAGGAATTGCAAAAAATATTGCGATTCCTACATGTTCCTTATTTGCGACTAGCAAATTGCCTACAGGCCCATAGGAATGAATGGGGAGTTATTCCTTATTTGCGATTAGCAATTAGCTAATCGCAAATAAGGATGCGAATTCAAGGGTGCAGGGGTGTCCAAAGGACACCCTGTAGCACCCCTGAAATGTAATCTACATTGGTGTTGCGCACACACATGTCCAAAGGACATGTGTGTGTGTAACATGCAACTTAGAAAAATGCAGTTAAAAGTTTTTGCTATTTACCGAGAGGTCTGACCTCTCGGTAAATAGCGGCCCAAAATTGCAATTTCGCAATTTTAAAATGATTCATGAATTGCATTTAAGGAATCTCAAATAGAGATTCCTTAAATGCAATTCTTCGCAAATGTGCAAATTCTTTAATAGCGAATTTTGCATTTGGGATGATGAATCCCAAATGCAAAAATTGCACTCGCAAAAGGCAAGATTCTGAGAATCTTGCCCTTTGCGAGTGCAATTTAGCTTGATGAATCAGGCTGAATATTACAGTAGTCCAATGAGACCATAACAAAATATCTAATTATCTCCACTTTATCACTTGTTTGGAAGAAAGGAGACACGAGAGCCGAAGACGGTGTGGATTTGTGGAGAGACTGACTAGTAAGCATCAAGTAAACACCTAGTTTCCTTGTTTTCCAGGAATGGTTGGGAGTAGGGCCCTGGAAGTAGGTCACTTGAATTGGGAGTATGCTCTGTTTTTGTGCTGGTTTTGTCTGATGCTTTGAGTGGAGTGCGCGTGGGAGTAGGTTGAGGCTAAGCAGTGTTCAGCACTCTGCTTATTCAGCAGATGGCATTGCTCCATTACCTTGCTGCGGTCGGTTTCTGTTATGACCTACTTATACACTTAACTAGCAGGTACGAGGGATTGGGATATGTTTTTGTGTGTTGCAAACACCTTGTACGCCCATCGCAGATCAGGTTAGGGCTATGCTTGTATGTGTGTGTCCGCTTAAAAAAAAAGTCACTGAGCTATAGAAGGCTTCTGTACTTTCCACTTAATTAAACTTGAGGTACTTTTAGGAGTAATTACATATTTAACGTTTCGACTTTCATATCAAGGTTTTGTGTCTAATAGGTCACTGCAGAGTGCTGCAGTCATGAGTTTGCGGTGGGCATTGTTAAAACAAAACAAGCATTGGCATAGCCAATAGGTCTCGCCTTTGGGACCTTATAAGTGTTTAACCATGTAACAGTTGATGTTGTTGCACCAAGGATATTTTGCTAGATATCTAAACACTTATAAGGTCCCAAAAGTGAGACCTATTGGCTATGCCAATGCTTCTTTAAAAAGGGGACAGGAGTCTAACTGCTTGTTATTGCACAATTTCTCTACTTGACTCTACAGCAAAATGTCTTATTATGCAGAGTTGTTCTCAGTAGGCTGAAGAGCTGGTGCAGAGGAAAAGGTCTTTTTTTTCAGAAGTACATTACAGCTTTCGCTCATGGTTGAGAACAATTAAGCACAAACAATGGTTTTATTCAAATGAGTTTTATGGAATGAGCAACAGCATTTGATTCTGTGATTTGGTGTAAATTGTGGCTGCTGATGGAGGCTGCTGGGGTGGAAAAGTCGCTGATCACCATTTGAAGGAAGCTACATCAAGACACACAGATCAGGCTTCGTTATGCTCCCACGGGGGCTTGCACAGAAAAACTAGCCTCTAATATTTAACGTAAAGAGTCAAGCTGACCCATTAAATAGCACAAACTACTGCAGACAAGACGATGAATGTAGAAGACCAATGCGTCATCCTGTGGAGGTGCTGGTCGTTGGATATTGCGGGATACAGCTTCATGAGAAAGAAGATTTTGACTATGGAGAAGTAGCGCTGCCGGTTTGATGACAGTTATGAACGTTTTCTCATGAGGATCTTGATAGTTTGTTCTACATTCATCCTCTCATCTCCAGTAGTTTGTGCTATTTTAATGGGTCAGCTTGACTCTTTATGTTGAATATTACGACAAGCTATACATCAACTATGCCCCTGAAGAAGCTTCAATAGTTTTGAAATGCATTGGGCTTATGTCATCAGCTTTTCAGTTCTGCTTTGATGTAATGATCTTGTTGTAGAATTGTTAATTCCATTAGTTATTGTATCAACAGTACAGTATTTATATGTATTGTTTATAAGACAGGAGATTTTCATGGTTGAAATTCCATGGTCAAAATAAGATAAAATATTCCTTTGTGAGAAAAGCACTGAATGTCATGTTTTCAAATATGATGGATTGTATATCATTTTAAGTTGTGTGCACCTGAGTCCAGTAGGCAGGTCAGCTGCTGGCCCCCCTTTTTTGTCTGATACGGTGTGGAAGGTACACACTGTTAGGTGATGCACACTGATCATCAGATATTTAGATTTTTTGTCTATAGCAATATAGCGAGGTGTGCATAGTCCACACTATAGCATTGTATTACTGACATGTTTGCTTTTATGGCTCAATTGTAGTTAAAAAGAATAATTGAATTGAATTAAAAAAAAATTATGAATAGAATTAACAGAAATTAAAATAGAAAAGTCTTCAACGGGGCCTTAAACAATATTTCCTTAGAGATTGACCAGAGATACTCTGGTAAGGCATTTCAGAGACTGCAAGCTAAGAAGGAAAGAGATCTGCCTGCTGCTCTGGCTTTGAGGACTTAAGGTACACATAGCAGGTTTTGATTGGCAGAGCATAAATATTGAGTTTGAATTGTGTTCTTGTTTGGAGCCATAACTTCAGGGTGGCTTGTTCATTTAGGGTTCATTCTACATTGATGGGTCTATCTCATGGGGCCAACCATAATAAACAATCAATCATAAAATCTTTATTTCGGCAATTTGCCATAAAAGATATAAAACAGTAAAATAGAAAATTCATGGTTGTCAATTCAAATCACTATAGCAAGAATACAAAAGTTCCCCAAAAATACCCCATAGGAAGCAGTATGGCACTAAACTTAACTTAACTAATAGTTAATACAGTAAAAAAAAAATGCTATAGACAAGGCTCTAAGAACTGCATGTCATAGTCACAGTCAGGTTTTGGGAATTAAAAGCCTTCGCTTGTGCCACATTGCTACCAAAAATTGAGAAACAGCAAAAACAATAGGTCTGGATGTGTCTGTTTTTAAGACTCTGAAAGCATACATACAGTGTAAAAAACCCAAATTCTTACAAAGGGGTACGAGCCAATACTTCCTGCACTTATGGTAAGCTGGACAAAAGAAGAGAACGTGCAGATCATTTTCCCTGTCACAGTTACACCCAGGACAATTTTCCAAAGCTGGCGATGACCACCTGCTAGTAAAGGCTCGCAAAGGTAGAACACCATATCTCCATTGTATATACAGTTTTCTTGCTAAAGTAGGGTAAATCTTTGACAGTTAAAAAAGAAACAGTTAAAGTGCCGACTAAGGAGTTAGACAAAGCAACAGTGTTTATGTTCACAATAGATCTTCGTAAGATTTTTAGAAGATAATAATCCCCAAAGGAATCTGCCTGCTAAAAAATGATCAGAAATGCATCAATGTTTCTCTGTCTCATTCTTGGACCACTCCAAGAAGTAGCAGAGTTCAGGTGCCCTGTAGTAAAGATATGTTCAAAAAGATCCAGACTTTTCTTTAAAAAAGTATTCAATATCAGTTTTACACCTGTTATCTCTCTATTTGCATGGATTTTCTGGGCAAGTGGCTTAAGATTTTAGGAGAACAAGAGTTGTGATAGTGGATGTCTCTGCTGGGTGCCTCCTTAAACGTGTACCTCAGGGAAGTCTCTGTCTCTGATGCGAGGCTTTGATGAAGCACACCCTCCTATAGCCATTTACATAAACTGATGTCCAAAGCCTCTGGCTTGCATGACAGCCCTAAGGAAACTCCAGTCGACTCTGTCAAAGGATTTTGTTCTGCATCCAGGAACAGGAGCAGTGACAGCGCCCCTAGATACCCTCCAACCAGTCACCACTGGGCTCCCAACACAGACCATCCCATACCCCCTCGTATGGCTCCTAACCGTACCAGGAGAACCATCATCCCTGCTCCTCTGATCTCCTCCCCTTAAGCTCCCCACTCTAACTGAGAGCCTGATACACCTCCATCCACCTGCGACATAGATAGAACCTGCCCACCCAGTTCACAAACCACCTCTCTACAACTGCTCCTCCCAACATCGCTAACTCAACTCCTAGCCTTGCCAATAGACCTCTCTCCAGACCTTTGGTCCACTCCCTGTTAGTTCAACACGGTGACCAAGAGACAGGTCAGTCGGCGGAAACCCATGTCACACCTGATACTAAGACTCTAGATCTACCACCCTCCCGCCCCCTAACGCCCCCCCTTTACAGCGAGTCAGATAGTAAAATTACAGAGTCACTGCCTCCCTACCCGCTAATGTCTCCTTCCTATAGGGATTTTGAAACACTGCACTCCAGAGCAGCATAACTAACTCAGAGTATCCACACCTCCATACTAGATCTTATGAACCTCCTTCACCTTGCTGAACTCTCCCTCGCCAACATCAAAACCCAGTGGAACTCCCCCCCTCATACCATAGGGTTACCCAAGCACCCTCTACCACTACCCTTGAGACACCTTCACCCTCGCAAGCACACCCCTAGTCCGCTTGACCTTACTGAAGAGGAAATCCTTGCCATCCTAAGCGACTACAACCCGGACCCAACCACCCTTTGCCCGCAAGGCATGAGAGCCGAACATGCCATCAGCACAGTCTCTATCAACACCAACAGATCGGCTACTTTCTGCAACAGAAGTGTGGTCAAGAGTAACCTTGCGCCCCTGACTCCCAACACCCCTGCAGATTCCTCTCTGTCTGGCCTCTTAATTAACTGCCGATCGGTGTTTAAGCACGCAGTTGACATTGCTGCACTCATCCTAAACAAAAACTTTGACCTAGCTATTCTAACAGAATCATGGCTCAACGATTCCTCATCAAAAAACAAAAGAGGGTCCCTGAATTCAAAGGATACCAGGAGAGGGAGGCAGGGAACGAAGTAGAACAAGAACAAACCTTTCCTAGGTAACACAGTAATACATAGGTAGTATATCCTTAATTTAATATACATCAACATTGTCCCAAAACACAAAGTTATTTGAAAAACATTATTCTTTTTTATTATTAGACATGAAAGATATAATCATAACAAAAATGGTTTCATCCACATTTTTATTCTATATATACCATTTCTTAATTTACATATTTTATATATACAAAAAAAAATCAATTATCATTCATTCATTCATCTAATAACACCACACATCCCCACATTCATCAAACTTACTATACACCACTAAACCACAGTGAAGCAATTGTGACAAAATATCACAGTGACCCGTGTCCATAGTTCCTTCATCAGGGCGCAGTAGATATAATTCTTTATTGGCGGAACTTTCCTAAATATTTAGAAATCAATCAACAAGATATAATGACGAGAGGGCTCAATCTTGAATTTCAATCAACATGATTAGATCATCTGTAAGGGACAAGGAAACATGAAATACATAGTTACATATTTAGTTGATACACAATTAAAAACTATAACAATAGGCTGCGGAAAGAACCAACACCAGTGTTCAGAATAATTCCAGAATGGAAAGTGCTGGAAAAGGAACAAAAAAGGATATATGAAAGAAAGATAAAAGACAAAGTAAACTATTTGGTGAAGATAGAAAGTACCCTACGCCCGTGAAAAATGGAAACGCATGTGAATACCCTGTGTAAAGCCAAAAAAAGTATACAAAGAAGTGTACTCAAAACATACCGCGTACTTCGCTTAAGCATTGGAGATGCAAGGGCGGTTATCTTACACAACACTGATAAATCATGCTAAGCACTGGAATCTTAGAAGTCAAAGGATAACCTGATCTGTAAAGGCATGAGAGCCGAACATTATTATTATTATTAAAATTGTATATAGCGCGCAGTTACCCTAGGGCATCCCAGCGCTTATCAGGACAACAACAGATAAAAAAACGGTCAGTCAAGTGCAATCAGGCAGGGAACAGGTGTGTTTTTAGACATTTGCGAAAATGCAGAGTGCAGGTCTCCGGCAATCCGAAAGAATCTGGAGACAGGACCCATCCGCCGTTCATCTAAAACTTCTCCGCCAGGCCAGAAATGCCTACAAGAACGTCCTGAAATCAAAGAAAGAATTTTCAGATCCGAACTTGAGAACGCCAAGAACAGACCTCGTAAGCTCTTTGATCTGGTCAAAAACCAATCCAACAAACGGATCAAAACCTCGAAAGAAGCCCTCAAGGCTTTATTGTCATCCAAGGAAATCTTCTCCTTTGCGGACAAAGTCGCAGCCTTAGAAGATGAACTTAGTGCCGCCACATACTCCCTATCCCTTCCTCTCCTCCCTCCCCCTCCTCCTGCGATGCCCCCACAATCTTTACCGAAAAATCAAGCACTCTGGACTGACTACAACCTCCGTTTCTAAAATCTTATCGTCCCTAAACCCGAATAACAATTTCAACGACCCGCTCCCTTCCAACTGCCTAGCGGCTGTCGCCCAATCCATTATCCCTAGCTGGACCGCAATAATTAACGCCTCGCTCCAGCAGGGTTCCATTCCTGACTCCCTGAAAGCCGGCCAAGTCCTCCCCATTTTGAAAAAAACATCGCTGTATCCAGCCATCCCCGAAAATTTCAGACCTATCTCCAACATCCGCCCCTAGGCAAAGTGTTGGAGAAGTGTGTACAATAGCAGCTAAGTCAGCACATCAACAACTTCCACCTTCTCGATCATGAAACGACCATGCTCCACATCGTTGACAATGACATCCAAGCCCTGGACCAAGGGGAAACATGCCTTTTAATCCTCCTAGATCTATCCTCAGTCTTCGACACGGTGACCCACGAAAAACTAATCGAACGCCTCAAACTGAGGATGGGTTTGGATGGCTCTGTTCTAGAATGGTTTAAATCCTTCCTCCAAAACCGTTCGCAGCGATTCCTAATTAACAGCAAACTATCCGCTCCCTCGCCGGTCAAGGTCGGAGTCCCTCAAGGATCAACCCTGTCTCCTACTCTCTTCAACCTTTATCTTGAACAACTTACCAAAGTACTACGCACAGCGATTATCTCCTACCAGATGTATGCTGACGACACTCAGATCTACATAAAAGCCTCTTCTCTTGAGGACATTCTCTCCCTGAACGAGGCTCTGAAATCAACCGTCCACTGGCTCCCCTCCAATCAACATAAACTTAACGCCAAGAAGACAGAATTTCTCCTAATCTCCCCTCCAAAAACTAATCCCGAGATGCAGTTATCGGTCAAGGCCATCACAGCCTTAGATTACCCATCGACCATTGTGGACTCAGCAAAATCTTTGGGAATAACCCTGGACTGCAATTTGAACATGCAAGACCACATCAACTCGATGGCCAAATCAGCCATATTCCACCTGAGCTACCTCTGGAAACTAAAACCCTTCCTTGACACTACCGACCTAAAAAGCGCAGTCCAAGCGCTAGTAATCTCTAGACTGGAATACGGTTGTTCCACTCTCTAAGGCTTATCCAAGATCTCCCTGGCACCCCTAGAAGCCTGCCTTAATGCCGCCGCCAGACTTATTACAAGCTCAAAAAAAGTTGACCATATCTCTCCACACCTGAAAGCATTTCACTGGCTCCCGCTTGAGGCCAGAATCCAACTCAAACTTTCTTGCATCGCACACAAAGCTTTATACTCTAACTCCCCTGCCTACCTTGCACAGAAACTTGTGGTATCCGGCAGCAGCAGAAACTCCTGTTCCGCCAGAGACCTTTTACTCCAACCTGCACGGTTCCAGAAAAAAAAACGTATAACCAGGCTTTCTCTTGATCCACTCCAAGAATATGGAACTCTCTCCCGCCTACCATCAGAAGAATCTCTTCTCTGGCACGCTTCAAAAAGGAGTCCAAAACCTTCTTTGTGGGTAAATTCCTCTTCTAAATGCTGCCTCCTGCCGATTCTCAGTCCTTGGCCAATACACAGACCATGACCAAATACGGACTAGCGCCTCCCTTCGGAATACCGACCTACCTCGTCAAGAAATCGGGGGCCTTATCTGGAGTTAATTATATGTAGGCTGTCCTGTTTTCAGTTTCTATTTTTGGTAAATTCTGGAGGGGTTTTTTCAGTGTTTTCAATATCTTAAAAAACAGTTGTTATCAGTGGTTACACATTTTCATGCCACTAAAAACAACAGGAAAAGTGTTTTTCCGGTGTTTATTGAACGTTTTGCTTTTATCATTGCTTGCTTTCTGCACTGAAAGAACATGGTATATAGAGTGTGTACGTATATTGTATATGAGGTCCAAAGAGATTTTTGCAAATCTTATTGTAGTACACCATACAATACTTCTTCAGTGAGTCTTTGGTCATGTGCGCTCGCGCTTTCCTTCCCATGTAAACTTCAGTGAAAAGGCCCTCTCAGCATTCATAACCCCTTGGGCTGAGAACGGTCAGCTAAGGGACACAGTTAGGATGACTCTTTCTTTGATGCCACATAAAGCACGAAATGATAAATATTTGTGTTTTAGTTCCTGGGCATAAGAAAACAGTGCACCAGATTGGACTAAAAAGTCAATAGCATCCCTCATTAACTCTGAAGATTGTAAAGATGCTTTCAGCATACCATCTAACAAGTGGCAAGGATCTCCTACAGGGAATCACTTCAGCTTGGGTATCAATTTTGACAGGTCATCACACACATTTTTTATATACGTAGCTGAATCACTGCAAATACAAATAATATCACTCTAATCTTTGTTGAACTTGGAAAGAACCTTTTTTGCAGAGCATAAAAAGTGACACTGCGTTCCATGTTTTCCAAAGTCTGGTGTCACGTTTTCACTACTATCCCAGATGCTTGGTGATATATATACTTGTCACTATACCTTGCATTTAATGTTTAAAGCCTGAGGGTTTGGCAATTCACCTACTATCAATACTGACCCACTAGAAACTATGGTCTGATGTAGTAAGGGTTTTTACCCATTCTCTGTGCGTAAAGGTGATGACACATATTGGGAAAGATTTTTATGAAAATAGCCATTTTACCTATCAGTGAAAGAATCAAATTCTTCCAAAATATAAAATATGAGTTTGATATGTCCTGATTCTCTACAGTTTATAAAATAAATAAACTAGACCTAAAACATGAAAGTAAACCCTGCATCTTTAGATCAAAGGCCATAAAACTGAAAAAAGTAAAAGGAAGAAGAAACAATATTTTAGTGGCATCCCTAAGGAACAAAACTCAAGCAGAATAATGTTAGCCAGTCTTTCTTACTGCTAGCTTGTATAACAAAGTTACATTTTATTGACCCCTTCCGTAATAACAAAATGACTCTTTCAATTTCTTTTTCCTTTCTTTGAATGGCATTTAATTTGTGGTTGTGCAGGTGTTTATTTATTTATTTATTTCAAAACTTATACCGCGCTAGGACTCGACTCCTGAAGGAGTATCTCCGCGCCTCTGGCAACATCTAAGAGCAAGGAAACCCAAACATGTAACGGTCATCCCTAGATAGATGACCTAATACTGAAAGAGAAAGGTTTTTAATTTTTTCCTGAAAGGAAAGTGTTCTCTGCATAGTTTGAGTTCCATGGGGAGATCATTCCATAGCTTCGGGCCAGCCACTGACAAAGCTCTGCCCCCTTGTCTTGTCTTGTTAAACTTGGGAACACATAGTAATTGTTGATCTCCAGATCTGAGAGATCTAGAGGGGACATATAAGTTAAACTTTTTAGTCAGGTAATCGGGACCATTCCCTGTGAGACATTTGTGAATGACACAGCATACTTTAAACCTCACCCTCTGTTTCACTGAAAGCCAGTGGAGTTTGGTCAGCAGAGGTTTAGATGGAGTTCGAGCAGTTTTCAGTGTTTATATGTTTTCACCGGTGAGGCGTATTTTTCTTTCAGTGAGGTTTTATCAGTTATTATAGGTTTAAACCTAAAACCCCACAGCCTAATTATATGTAAACTGTTTCATACGTGTCTGCTAAACTATTGTGATTCCTTGCCTATTGTACACTGTTATGTTCCCTTGTAAAGCGCTCTGATACCCTAGGGTCAAGTTTGCACTGTATAAAACAATAAAAAATAAATAAAAAGAAGATAAACATACAAGCCACATTCCCATGGGTCTTTATGTGGTTTCAACTGCACTGAGATTCTGGCTTCCACATGTAAATGTAAATGTAAATGTAAATGTAAATGTAAATGTAAATGTAAATTCCACCATTGAAGGTATTACTGCTCCCATCTCTGGAAAAGTATTACATAACCTAACTAGGATATAAATCCTACTCAGCCAAAAGGTTTTACAATCAGATGGAGTGTAAGTCTCTAGTCATGAAGCAATCCGGAGCTGCGACTTCTTACTGGCCTTAATCATGCCTTCTGGGGTGATGGGCTCTCCAAACCCTCTCTTTCTGCCGTAGTGATATTAACTAGGATTGCTTCCTTTATGTAGGAAATGCAAAAACCAACAGTTGTTGTCAGAGATCTGGGCCTAAATCCATCGTTTTTTTGCTCACCATGCCATTCCAGTTTGAACCCAACCATATTCAAATCAGTCTTGGCCCTGTGCCCCATGGGAACAGTCCAGCCCATTCTGCCAAGCTAGGTTCTCCTTGGACTGGAAACAAGCATCCTAAGACCGCTTTCAGGCTCTCAGCCCTCATCAGCCAGGATAGCTTGATTCCAGTGGCATGGAGAGCACGGGACTCATGTCTGAGCATACCCGTTCCACTCGGGGTGACAAATTCAAAAACAACAGTTGATGTACAAAATGCAGAACAATGTCATACGTTCACCCCAGTACAGAGATCTGGGCATAAATCCATCATTTTATTGCGCACCACGCCATTCCAGTTTGACCCAAGCCATATGCAAATCAGTCTTGACCCTGTACCCCATGGGAAGAGTCCAACCTGAACTGCCAAGCCAGGTCCTCCCTGGACTGGAAACACGCATCCTAAGACGGGTTTCAGGCTTTCAGGCCTCATCAGCCAGGATAACTTGATTCCAGTGGCATGGAGAACACGGGACTCACGTCTGAGCATACCCGTCCCACTCGGGGTGACTAATGCAAAAACAACAGTTGATGGACAGAATGCAGCACAATGTCATACATTCACCCCAGTACAGAGATCTGGGCCTAAATCCATTGTTTTTTTGCTCACCATGCCATTCCAGTTTGAACCCAGCCATATGCAAATCAGTCTTGACCATGTGCCCCATGGGAACAGTCCAGCCAGAACTGACAAGCCAGGTCTTCCCTGGACTGGAAACTTAGCATCCTAAGACCGGTTTAGGGCTTTCAGCCCTCATCAGCCAGGATAGCTTGATTCCAGTGGCATGGAGACCACAGGACTCACGTCTGAGCATACCCGTCCAACTCGGGGTGACAAATGCAAAAACAACAGTTGATGGACAGAATGCAGAACAATGTCATACATTCACCCCACCTCACGCCATATGCAAATCAGTCTTGACCCTGTACCCCATGGGAAGAGTCCAGCCCGAACTGCCAAGCCAGGTCCTCCCTGGACTGGAAACACGCATCCTAAGACGGGTTTCAGGCTTTCAGGCCTCATCAGCCAGGATAACTTGATTCCAGTGGCATGGAGAACACGGGACTCACGTCTGAGCATACCTGTCCCACTCGGGGTGACCAATGCAAAAACAACAGTTGATGGACAGACTGCAGCACAATGTCATACATTCACCCCAGTACAGAGATCTGAGCCTAAATCCATTGTTTTTTTGCTCACCATGCCATTCCAGTTTGAACCCAGCCATATGCAAATCAGTCTTGACCCTGTGCCCCATGGGAACAGTCTAGCCAGAACTGACAAGCCAGGTCTTCCCTGGACTGGAAACTTAGCATCCTAAGACCGGTTTAGGGCTTTCAGCCCTCATCAGCCAGGATAGCTTGATTCCAGTGGCATGGAGACCACAGGACTCACGTCTGAGCATACCCGTCCAACTTGGGGTGACAAATGCAAAAACAACAGTTGATGGACAGAATGCAGAACAATGTCATACATTTACCCCAGAACAGAGATCTGGGCCTAAATCCATCGTTTTTTTGCTCACCATGCCATTCCAGTTTGAACCCAGCCATATGCAAATCAGTCTTGACCCTGTGCCCCATGGAAACAGTCCAGTCCGAACTGACAAGCCAGGTCCTCCCTGGACTGGAAACAAGCATCCTAAGACGGGTTTCGGGCTTTCTGCCCTCATCAGCCAGGATAGCTTGATTCCAGTGGCATGGAGAGCACGGGGCTCATGTCTGAGCATACCTGTCCCACTCGGAGTGACAAATGCAAAAACAACAGTTGATGGACAAAATGCAGCACAATGTCATACATTCACCCCATTACAGAGATCTTGGTCTAAATCCATCGTTTTTTTTGATCACCATGCCATTCCAGTTTGAACCCAGCCATATGCAAATCGGTCTTGACCCTGTGCCCCATGGGAACAGTCCAGCCCGAACTGCCAAGCCAGGTCCTCCCTGTACTGGAAACAAGCATCCTAAGACCAGTTTCGGGCTTTCAGCCCTCATCAGCCAGCACTGCAGTAGCACCAGATGGAGCTACCGGCTTTAAGGAACTGCATTTTTAAGTCATTTCATGCAAAGTGCATATTTTTGATTTCTGTATGTTAGAATTTTCTCATTTTGATCTTGTTTGTACAGATAAATATTGGTTATTTTTCTAAAACTAGTGTGGTGTCCTTTTGTTCTGTTTCACTGTTTTGCGGTATGTAATGGGCAAATGCTTTACACACTGCCTCTGAGATAAGCCTGACTGTTCATGCTAAGCTACTAAGGTTGTGTGCAGGGGTTATTTCAGTAGTGTATCCACCTCAACCTGACTAGAAGGAGGGGTCCCTATTTGGACAAAGGTGCAAACCATAGCCAACTAGAGACCCCCTATTTCAAACAGCAAGTCTATCTCCTACATTGATTTCACCTCAGCACGGTGGGACTTTTTGAACACATCGGAGACTACTCCCATGGGTTACGCCACTACAGCGATCACAGGCCACAGTACATCAAGTTCTCCTGAAGCCCCTTAAGACTGGAGGCCGCATCACCCACCAGCAATGGGGTGCAAGCAGAAAACCTAAAACGCTTGAAATGGGATAAAAAAATCGTCCAGGAAGCAATGTCATGGATCAGAGCCCAACTCGTTGAAGTCAAAGCCCAGAACAACACTCCAATTAGGCACTGATCTCTCCTAATTCAACAAATCATGCAGGAACTCTTATTCAAACCTCCATCATGGGCAAAGCAACATGACTTGCCCTTTTTCAAACTTAAACTAACAGCAGATCTGAAGTTGTTAAAAAGACGAGTCCATTGCAACCTGCAAACCCTCCTCTTTGGCCGCAATGATCAGTCTGAACCCATCAAGATCCTTATTCAGGAGAGAAATCTCGCATACCACTGAATCATGCTCTGCTGATCATTTACAAACGATGTATTGCAATTATTGATTGTTGTAAATACTGTGGCATAACACGGGTAATAACAAATGTAAGGAAATATCCTCTGAGTATTTTTTCCATGTCTATAAACATTGACTTCAATGTCAATGGGAATTTGCAAATGCAAAAATCACTTGAAAAACGCTAAAAGCCGAAATGCGCTGTCTTGCTCTTTGGTGCACAATAAAGTAATTGTTCAATCTCCTGGTGTGCCACTCTTTTCTTTGCTATCTCCAGTTGGAATGATGCTAAGGTCTTTGGGTATATATTGTGGCTGCTGTAGCTGCAGAGCTGGAGTCGACAGTAGGTAGATATAGTTAGGTCCTATTTTCCATAGGAAATCCACAACATTCTATTCCTAATAACTTTGGCGCCGATTGACAAATCTTTGTGAAATCTTCAAAACTTTTGGCCAGCTCCGGTACGCTCCTATCCTGAAAGTCACATGATGATTCGTGTAGAAGGGGCTGAGAAAAAAGGGGGTCCCAAAACGTGTTTTCCCCATGCAATTTGCCATAGGATCTTTAGCCGCAGCTGCAGCCCGAACTGCTGAATGGAATTATGCCAAATTTGCCAAAGAGGTAGTCCTTAGTTCAGACTCATGCCTTTTGCTTCAATGGTGTCAATCCATTCAGTAGTGACCAACAATAAAGGACCTCTAAACTGACCTATATACTTTATGAATAAATCAATCTATACTTTTAGAAGTGTGCTGCACCTATGTGGAATTCCAAACAAACATGTTATTTTTCATTATATTTATTTTTTCTTTTTCAACATGTTCATTTTCATTACAAAATTATTTCTCAAAAAGAGATTTTTTTATAAATATACATAACATTTCTCAAACTCATTGTTGTGACATATAAGAATACATTGTTAGACAGATATATTCGAAAATTATTCATAAACCCCAGACAAGAGTGAATAGTACAAAATTTAACCCCAAAACAGCAATCATTCCAACCTGTCTCATCATCACATGTACTCATACATACTCACTCGCATACTCTACTAAACCAACACATAAACAAACACTACATCTGAGATATGAGGAATTTAAACAATTGTTCTCATCCGAAGATGCATAACTAAGTATAACAAATGATGTACTTTGCTATTAGTCCTGATTTCTTATGTTCTTCTCTGGTGAAGGTCTCAGATGTATGTGGCCTACGTACGTTTCGGTGAACGGGAATTTATTTATATCACCTTCTTCAGGGCCGACATATACATACATATATACTTATGAAAATGCTGGGGAATCTTCTCATTTTGCTATTAGTCCTGATTTCTTATGGTCTTCTCTGGTGAAGTTCTCAGATGTATGTGGCCTACGTACGTTTCGGTGAACGGGAATTTAGTTATATCACCTTCTTCAGGGCCGACTTATACATACATATATACATATGAAAAGGCTGGGGAATCTTCTCATACAGGCCAGACAGGTGCTGATCTCTGTGTGAGCAGGCGCAGCACCGCTGGCTCCAAGGTTATCGGGAACCAATGAGAAGGATTGCTACAAAGTCCTCATGATGGTCGTGAAGTATATTCTGAATACTGTTTGAGAGGCCTCTTATTTCGAGTTTGAATCCGCTCGAAATAGATGTGTCCACAGCGCTTGGTGCTTTGATCATTCAGCCTTCAGGGACGAAGTATATCTTGTAAGCGTTTTCTGTTCTCCCGAATTGGGGGGCGTCTAGGACCACATCACGGCGACCCCGGATATGCGATCACATACCTGTTTTTCCAGGTCATTTACTGTGTTTAAAAAGGACCTTTACCCGCAGCTACAGCCCGAACTGCTGAACGGAATTATGCCGAATTTGGCAAAGAGGTAGTCCTTAGTTCAGACTCATGCCTTTTGCTTCAATGGTGTCAATCCATTCAGTAGTTCCTGAGAAAATGACTTTTAAAAGTACATATATATATGCCCGCCCCGGATCCGCACACCCTAAGTGCACCCTGCTGTGCACGAGCTGTATTCTAATTGGCTGTTAACACTCCAAATCAGGAAGTGTTGGCAGCCATCTTGTGCCTCAGTAGAACCAAGGCACAGGAAACCTATAAAACCAATGCGCAAAAGGGAGCAGGGTAGAAACACCTAAAAATCGGCAAAATCTGCGCAGGATGCCGATAAAAAAAAAACACGCTACAATGCTAATTAGCCCCAAATGGGGGCCAAATCCCAGGGGCATTGTCAAAACGAGTGTTGGGGGCCCAATCCCCCCCACACTGCCCCGGGGACTGCCACCACCCGGGGCAAAGTTTGAATAATTGCAGGGGGCACACGGCCCCCCCACAGCCCCGGGGACCACCACCCCAGGGCTTAGTCCTTTACTGTTGGGGGGCCCTCTAAGGCCCCCCGAGCCCCGGGGGCCACCACCCCCATGTGGCTCAACTTACATTTTCATTGCGGGGGGCACATTGCCCTCCCGGGTCCCCGGGGCTTCATTTTTTAATTATTTGTACCCTGTATGGCGGTGCTCAAGCCCCCCCCACACACCCCTAGGACCGCCACCTCCCCGGGGCACTAAAAAGATAAATTGGGGGGTCTGTGATGGACCTACCAGCCCCAGGGACCACCACCCCCGGGGCTTTGTAGAAGGTGGGAGGGGGGCCGAGTGGTTCCCCTTTGGGTGCCATGAATGGCCCTGGGAACCGCCATCCCCCAGGGCCGGCTCCTGCAGTGTCCTGCGGTGCCCACCTCCAGGACACTGTAGTTTGCTATGACAAGGCGGGAGCCTCGCGGCTCCCACCCTGCCATAGCAAACTGCTTTGCTATTTGGAAGAGAGAGTAGGAAACCTGCTCTCTCTTCCAAATAGCAAAGCAGGTTGCTTTTCTTTTCCACAGTGGTTAGCTGCTCCCTGTGTTGAAAAGCAATGCCAGCTCCCGCAGGATGCGGGGAGCAGGCTGGGACTGTGGGGGGATTCGGGGACCCCCCCACGGTCCCCAACGAAGAGGGCCAGCCCCGGGGGATTGGGTCCCCAGGGCTACAAGTGGCCCGGGAGGGGGGCCACGTGCCCCCCTGTCAATGTTTTTAAAAAAAAATAATAAAATAAAAAGGCCGGCCCCAGGGGATGGGGTCCCTAGGGCCAAAAATGGCCTAAGGAGGGGGGCAAGGCAGCCCCCCTCCTAGATGATTTAAAAAAGGGCCATGCCCCGGGGGTTGGGGTCCCTGGGGCAGAGTATGGCCTCTAGAGGGACGCGGCCCCCTTCCAGAAATTTTAAGTAAAAAAAAGAAATTAGGGGGCAGGCCCTGGGGGATGGGGTTCCCAGGGCCAAAATAGCAGAAAAGAATGGGGGCCACACAGCCCCCCTTCTTAAACCTAAAAAGGAAGAAAAAGACCGGTATCGCGCCGGAGGCCACACCCTCTACCAGCATCACTCTGTAAACACGTCCCCAGAATTTCCCTTAAATCCTGGGGTCCTGGGGGCCAACTAGCCCACCAGGAACCTCCAGCATGGGCCAGGGGGCTGCCTTGCAGAGAGGTGTTTTGAGGCCACGCCCCTTTTGACACCTCTCTGCAATGCAGCTCTGTGGCGCTTACTGGTGGTAGCTGGTGGGCTAGTTGCACCCTAGGGACCCTCAGTATTCAAGAGGAGTTAGTCCCCCAACTTAAAACGCGCCACGGGGCGTGTTTGCACAGTGGTGAAGGGAGAGGGTGGGGCCTAAGTTCACATGTGTGCAAACACACCCTGTGGCGCGGTTTAAGTTGGGATATTAATTCCTTGTCAATCCTGAGGGTCCCTGAGAGCCAACTAGCCCAACTGGTACCTTCAGTAACTGTGTAATCGCGCCCTGTGGCCATTCTAAGTTGAGAGATTAAGTCCCCTTCAATCCTAAAGGACCCTATGGTCAAAGTAGCCCACTAGGTACCTCCAATAAGCGCCACAGAGCTGCATTGCAGAGTGTTGTAAAAAGGGGCGTGGCCTCTGAACACATCTCTGCAACGCAGCCCGAGGCGCAAACTGGAAGTATCTGGCGGGGTAGTTGGTCCGCGGGGACCCACAGGATCGACAAGGAATTAATTCCCCAACTTAAAACGCGCCACAGGAGGTGTTTGCAGATATATCCCCTTAGGCCACCCCCCTTACTTTACCACTGTGCAGATGCGCCCTTTAGCATGTTTTAAATTGAGGAATTAATTCCCTTTCAATACCGAGGGTCCCTGAGGGCTAAATAGCCCAACAGGTATCTCCGGTATGCACCAGGGAGCTGCGTTGCAGACAGGTGTTCAGAGGCCACGCCCCTTTTTACACCTCTCTGCAATGCAGCTCTGTGGCGCTTATTGGAGGTACCTAGTGGGCTACTTTGACCTTAGGGTCCTTTAGGATTGAAGGGGACTTAATCTCTCAACTTAGAATGGCCACAGGGCGCGATTACACAGTGGTGAAGGGAGGGGACGGGGCCTGAGGTGATGTGTTCAAACACGCCCTGTTGCGCGTTTTAAGTTGGGGAATTAATTCCACTTCAATCATGAGGGACCATGGGGGCCGACTAGCCCACCAGGTGCTTCCAGGAAGCGCCACTGCGCTGCGCTGCAGAGAGGTGGTGCAGGCCGTGTCCCTTTTTACATCTCTCTGTTACGCAGCTCTGTGGCGCTTACTGGACGTACCTAGTCGGCGAGTTGGACTCTAGGGATTGAAGGGGAATTATTTCCACAACTTAAAACGCTCTAGAGGGTGTGTTTGCACAGTGGTGAAGGGAGGGGATGGTGTAGGAAAGGGATTCTATATATACTGGACCAAAGAGAAATCATCTGAACTACGAATTCTAATTTACTGACCTGTTATCAGGAAAGAACTCAGTGCTGCATCTTTGAGCCCAGTACTGATCCTGAAAAGTAATTTTAACCATACTTACCAGTAACTTGAATTTCCTTCCATAGGATATCATTGCCTGCTTTTTGCTGAAAAAGTTTCTGTGTCGATTTTCAGAAACTTACAATATTCCTAAAAAATCGCCTGTATGACTTAAACGCATTCTTTCAACTGTTTACAGGAGATGCACCAGTGCTGGATCCAGGATCTACCACTGAGTAAGAAAAAGAAACGATAACACTACTTACCTGCTAAGTGAATTTCCTTCCATAGGGTAACATTGACTGGTTTCACCTGGAAATTCTTCTAAGTGTGGAGTTTTGGAACTTTAAAATATTCCCATAAAATCAGCAGAACTACGAATTCCAATTTACTCACCTGTTATCAGGAGAGACCTCAGTGCTTCATCTTTGATCCCAGAACAGATCCTGAAAAGTAATTCTAACCATACTTACCAGTAACTTGAATTTCCTTTCATAGGCTAACATTGACTGGTTTCACTTGGAAATTCTTCTAAGTGTGGAGTTTTGGAACTTTAAAATATTCACCTGAAATCATCCGAAGAATGAATTCCGATTTAGTCACCTGTTATCAGGAGAGAACCCAATGCTGCATCTTTTAGCCCAGCACTGACCCTGAAAAGTTATTCTAACCGTACTTACCAGTAACTTCTATTTCCTTTCTATAGGAATCCATTGTTTGGTTTTCACCGGAAAAATTTCCAAGTGTCTATTTTCACAAACTAAAAATATTCCTTAAAAATCGCCTGTATGACTTAAACGCATTCTTTCAACTGTTTACAGGAGATGCACCTGTGCTAGATCCAGGATCCACCACTGAGTAAGAAAAAAGTGCCGATAACACTACTTACCTGCTAAGTTGATTTCCTGCCGTAGGATAACATTGGTGATTCTATGTGAAAAAAAGTCTGTGGTTAGAAAAGTAATCCATAAAGCAACTAATTACATTTAACTAGCAATTCACATTGAGGTCAATGTTGCATTGTGTTTGAAATGGTGTTGCCCATTGCAACAACTGTAACTACTGTACTTAAAAGTCTATTTCCTATTTGCAAAGTATTTAAACTAAAGTAATTCATTCTGAGAAAGTATATTTTGTAATGCAATGATTAATGTAATTATAATGTAATTTAAAAAATAAAATATCCAAAAAAAAATAGTTAAAAAAATATAGTAAATCAGTATAAAAAAATAAATATAACAATTAATACATTTAAAAATTGTCATTTACAAAACCATTGAAATTCACTGAATAAAACATAGGTTTCAGACATGGTATAGTTAGGAATTAGCATTTAAAAAACCTTTGAAATTTACTTAAAAAAACCATAGGTTTCAGGCCTGATATAGTTAGGAATTAGCATTTAAAAAACCTTTGAAATTCACTGAAAAAACCATCGGTTTCAAGCCTAATAAAGTTAATAATTAGCATTTAAAAAACCTTAGAAATTCACTGAAAAAAACATAGCTTTTAGGGGTGTTATAGTTAGCTGGACATTTCACTTGTACAAAACCATTCAAATTCCTCCAATATAGTTAGTTGTACTAACTATATCTTGCGTGCCCACAATCCACTGCTGATGATGTCACATATTACATCATTCATGACATGATCAGTGTCATCAGCAGAAGCTAGAATGGTCACCGGAGTAAAGAAATATGAACACATCTCGCCCGCACTCAGAGAGCTAAAATGGCTCCCTATCGAAATGTGTGCAAACTTTAGAACTGCCTGCCTCACGCACAAAGCCCTGCACACAGGGAAACACGCCTACCTGGCCTCCAAAGTTAGTAAGGCCGGTCAGACAAGGAGCCTCAGGAGTAGCAACACTCTACTGCAAATCACTCCGAAAGCTCATAAACAAAAAACTGCATCTCGCTCCTTCTCAGGAGGTGCACCCAAAATCTTGAACTCCATCCCAGCTCATATCAGGACTACCCCCTCCTTTTTAAAATTCAAAAGGCAGCTCAGAGACCTCTTCCTCAAACGATCTCTCCTGAATGGATGACTGCTGCCCTTGCACAGTAGCTTGCACATTGCAGGACACAGACACTTTGACATTAAGAGTTTTACCTCACTCACCTCCTGACTCCTTCCTCTATCACCCCCTCCTTGAAGGAGGCCTGTCACGAGTCAATGTGAATACTACTGCTATATTCTGTGATTTCCTCGTTATGAATGCTGTGAAGCGCTCTTCTACCTTCGGGTCTGGCCAGCGCTATATAAAACTCTTAAAAAAATGAATAAATAAATAAATATAAATAGGTCAGTGGGTTACTTCCTCCATTTTTGAATATAAGTTAAAATCCTAACATAGAACAGTGAATTTATAACTGTCATTAAAGAACTACATGCACACTGCAAAATATAGATATGAGCATATATTAATGTTGCCAAAAGGGTTCATTTGGGTAGAAATCGGGTCTTTTTATTGAACCCGTTTGCTGCTCTGAAAGTTCCGCGCCAGTGTGGAACGTTCTATTAGGCGGGCAGGGCCGCGCCGGCCAACGGACGTGAGCAGCACTTCCGAGGTAGTGCTCGCGATGACCGTTGGCCGACAGCAGCAGCAAACGGGTTAAAAGAACCACCAACTATAGTGTTCTGTTTTCAATTCTGAGTTTGTGCTTCTGAGGACCACACTTTTTAGCAATGCTGCCTACCAAAGTGCATGACTTATGACTCCTACACCCTGTGGTCCTCTGTCTTAGGTAACATTTTCTTTACACTAATTTATACACGTATGTGTGATTGTCTCTGCTTTGTAATTTGTGTGTGATGCAAAGTGCTCTGACACCCCACACTGGTATGAGTTGTGCTTTGTAACTAATTAAATGCATCTGAACGTTACTGGTTATGGAACCTTAAGTGACACTGTTAAAGGTTGGTGGTAGTGAGAGAATTTGCATCACTCAGCCTTACCTCAACATGACATCAGCGCCACCTCCGCATCAGCACAGCACCATCTCCTCATCAGTGCACCACCACAATTGCAGCACCAACTCAGCACCAGTGCAGCACCACCTTTATTAACATCAGCACTGCACCATCACAGCTTTAGCACAGCACTATCTCAGTATCAGTTCACTACCACCAACGCAGCCCCACTTCAGCAGCAACTCAGCATCAACTCAGAACCACTTCAGCATTAGCGCACCACCACCTCAGCACAGCACCAACTCAGCACCACCTGAGCCCCAGGTCCACACCACCTCAGAACCACTACAGGACTACCACCTCAGCATCGCTCAGCACCACCTCCTCATCAGTGAGCCACCACCAGTGCAGCACCGCCTCAGCATTAGCACAGCACCACCTCCTCATCAGTGAGCCACCACCAGTGCAGCACCAACTCAGCATCAGTGCAGCACCACCTCAGCATCAGTGCAGCACCATCTCAGCACAGAACTACCTCCTCATCAGTACAACACCACCTCAGCACCAGTGCAACACCCTTGCTGAACCAGCTCTGCATCAGCACAGCACCATCTCAGAATCAGCACAGCACTACCTCCTCAGTGCACCACCAACTCAGCACCAGCGCAGCACCACATCAGCATCAGCACAGTACCATCTCAGCATTAGCACAGCACAACCTCTGCATCAGAGCACCACAACCTCAGCATCAGCACAGCCCCACCTCAGCAGAGAACTACCTCCTCATCAGTGCAACACCTGTGCAGCACCCTTGCTTCAGCACAGCGCCATCTCAGAATCAGCACAGCACTACCTCCGCAGTGCACCACCAGCTCAGCACCAGCACATCACCACATCAGCATTAGCACAGCACCATCTCATCATTAGCAGAGCACAACCTCCGCATCAGTACACCACCACCAGCGCAGCCCTACCTCAGCAGCAACTCAGTACCTATGAAGCACCGCTTCAGCATCAGAGCACAACCACTGCCGCATCAGCACAGCATCACATCAACACAGAACCAGCTCAGTATCATGCAGGACCACCTCAGCACCAGCGCAACACCACCAGCTCAGCATAACTCAACACCACTCAACATAACTCAGCACCACCATAGCATCAATCGGCACCATCTCAGCATCACTCAGTACCACCTCAGCATCACCTCAGTATCAACACAACACCACCTCCTCATCAGTGCACCACCTCAGAACCAGTGCAGCACTGCCTCCACATTAGCACAGCACCATATCCACATCAGTGCACCACCACCTCAGCAAAACATCACATCAGCATCACTTTGCACCAATTGAGCACCAGCTCAGCGCCACCTGAGCACCGGTGCAGCAGAACCACCTCATAAGACTCAGTTCTACCTCAGCAAGACCCACCACCACAGCAGCACCACCTCAGCATTACCACAGCACCATCTCTGCATCGGTAAACCACCACCAGCTCAGCACCACCTTAGCACCAACGCAGCCCCACCTCAACAGCAACTCAGCACCAATACAGGACCGCTTCATCAGCTTAGTACCCCCACAGCACAGCACCAACTCAACATCACACAGTACCGCCTGAAAACCAGCTCAGCATCACCTGAACACCAGTGCATCACTACCACCTTAGCATGAACCATCATGAACCAGCACCTCAGCATCACTCAGCACCACCTCTTTACCTCAGCATCACCTCCTCATCAGTTCACCATCAGCTCAGCATCAGCGCAGCACCACCTCAGCACCAGCGCAGCACAACATAAACATCAGCACAGCACCATTTCTGCATCAGTGCACCACCACCTATGTAGCCCCACCTCAGAGGCAACTCAGCACCAATACAGCACCACCTCAACATCAGCAGAGCATCACCTCAACACAGTATCACCCAGCACCACCTCAGCACAGTGCAGCACCACCACCTCAGCATGACTCAGCACCACAGCATCACTCAGCATCACCTCAGTATGACTCAGCACCACCTCAGCATCACTCAGCACCACCTCAGAAACACTCTGCATCACCAGCACACTACTACCTCTGCATCACTCAGCACCAACTGAGTTTCATTCAGCGTCACCTGAGGATCACATCTGTCACCATCACACCACCACCTCAACACCACTTCAGCATTACTCAGCACCACCTCAGTGTGCCCTCAGAATCTGGCATCTGTTATACTCTCCTTGTCTCCACCCTTCTATTGTTTATGCCCCTCCATTCAAAACCAAAAGAAGCTAAAACAAACACGCAATGCAACAGGCAGGAAGAGGTTGCCAGCACTGCAAGGACAAAATAATGAGAAAACATTTTTCGTTAATTCTTTTTTTAGTCATTAAATTGTACATGATGTCTTCTCTAAACTCCACTACATAAAACTCCATAAAATAAAATACCATTCCACATACTTGCACTCCATTACATACAGTCCCACTCCACATAATTCCAATACAATAAAAAACTCAAAATTACTATCAAGATAATACAACTGCACACCATACCACATAATTCCATTACACAAATCCACACCACGCTGATTCACAAGTCCAATCCAACCCACATAATTGGTACACATGCATCCACTCCAATCCATAACACATAGGTAAGAGACATTTACATTTACAATGTTAATAGCTCCAACTATTTCCTTTTTTTTAAACACACAGATCTGATGATTAGCACCCACCTATGTGTGGTTTTCCATCACCAAAAACACTAAGCTTTACACACAGTTCCATGCCACACAATTGAGCTCCACACATTCTAAACCACACCACATAATTTAACACCAAACCTCATAATACAACTCAACAACACAATTACACAATACACCACATACATCCAATCCACACCATACAATTACACATCTCGCAAAATTCAACAGCACAACACATAATTAAACTGTACTAAAACTGTACCTTTCTGAGCTCTCCCTGGTCGAGAGCGCTGGGGCTGCGAGCTAGCTGAGACCGAGCATTTTCTTTGCTGCTTTTATCACGATGCCTGAATTCATTTTTAAAACATTTTAAATTGTGTAACTATTTTGCTGCTGGGGGGCTGTAAATCATTTAGTTAAAAGAAGAAAGTAACGAGGCACACTGACACCCCTTCACACGCCACTGCTCTCTGTTTCCTGCCTCGCTCAGCCGTTTACTGAACCGGCTGCAAGCGTCAGTGGGCGCCATCTTTGGTGTGGCTGGGGCTGCGCTCTAGTCGCGCCGGCCTCCCGCCCTCCTTAGCTATTTAGCTTGGCCTGGAACTCGCTCCGCTGCCTTTCTGAGCTCTCCCTGGTCAAGAGCGCTGGGGCTGCGAGCTAGCTGAGACCGAGCATTTTCTTTGCTGCTTTTATCACGTTGCCTGAATTCATTTTTAAAACATTTTAAATTGTGTAACTATTTTGCTGCTGGGGGGCTGTAAATCATTTAGTTAAAAGGGGAAAGTAAGGAGGCACACTGACACCCCTTCACACGCCACTGCTCTCTGTTTCCTGCCTCGCCCAGCCGTTTACTGAACCGGCTGCAAGCGTCGGTGGGCGCCATCTTTGGTGTGGCTGGGGCTGCGCTCTAGTCGCGCCGGCCTCCAGCCCTCCTCACACTCTATATAACTAGCACTATGATCAGACGGCGCAGCGGGCTGGCGCAGCGGGCGCGCCGGACGCGCGCCAAAGCCGCGCCTAAGCCAAGCCCGTCTGCGCCCGTCCGCGGCCGGACACGGCCCAGGACCATGACCCCTGGCCCCTTAGTGCGCTATTCCTCAAATCAACTCAGACTGCTTAATCCGGGATATGTTAGCCACCATTGCATCCCCTTGCCTCCCTCTACCGCTGTGGGTATTAATCCCGCCCCGTGTTCTGGATGCCAATATCAATTACCGTCTCCACTTCTCTCTGATTTATCAGTTCCTGATGCCCCCTCCAATACGATCATTACTCCCTCTCGGGGCTGTCGAGCAGCGCTCATTAACACGCGCTCCCTCCCATGCCATAGTCTGGATATCAGTGAGTTTATCATTACTCACGATCTTGACTTCCTCTTCGCCACCGAAACTTGGGGAGATGCGGGCTCGGGACCAGACTTCTGTCAGGCTACCCCTGATGGTTATAGCGTTGTGAGACATGACAGACAAATAGGAAGAGGGGGAGGACTTGCTATAATTTACAAGAATCAGTACCACACTACGCTTGACCCCATTCTATCCACTAAATGTGAAGCGGCAACTTTTGCAATCAACATTAATTGTAAACAAACCTTCAAAGGTATTCTGTTATACCGACCTCCTGGACCTCGGAACTGCTTTCTTGGTTCCCTCTCTGAGCTAAATGACTATACCATAGGCTCCACTGACTACACGATACTGGGAGATTTTAACTTCCCTTTGGAAGAACAGGGACATCATGATACCTTCCAACTTACTGCTGACTTCCTAACTTTAGGACTTCAACAATTGGTAAAGGGAACTACTCACCAGGTGGGACACACATTGGATGGTGTGTTCACCAATAACTCTCTCATCACTATATTAGATATTTTACCCCTTACCTGGACTGATCACAGGGCTATTATCTTTGGTATTGACACTCGGCCAGTTAACCCTCCCTTTTCCAGACCACCCAGCAGGGAAGTAATTCGTGCTTGGAAGAATGCTGATATCCCTCAGATGGCAGATATCTTGACATTATCTTCCCCGACTATAGTATCCAACCTTGTCCCTTCTGCTTCCAATTTCCAAGATTGGATCAGGAATGCTGCTGATCAAGTAGCCCCGGAAAAGTCTATCCGACCTAACAGAAGACTGCCATCGGCGGCGTGGTATACAGAAGAGCTTAGACTTCATCGCCAACATTGTAGGAATTTAGAAAGACGCTGGAGGAAATCCTATTGCCCCATAGCTAAGCAATCCTACAAAGATGCCTTAACTATATATAAAAAGGCTATCATTGCTCAGAAAATGATTTTTTTTCTCGACCCAAATAGATAATGCCAGTAACTCGGCCAGAGAATTGTTCTCAGTGGTCTCCTCCCTATCTACTCCTCCGTCGGGTTTTGGAGTTGAACCCTCCCAGCCTTTCTGTAATGCGTTGTCCACTTTTTTTATCACTAAGGTGGCAGATATCTACGCATCTTTTGGTGGGGATGTAGGGACTAGATCCACTGTCAGCAGTAAGGAAACACCCCATATTAACCATGCCCCCCTTTCCTCATTTGCCGCCACCACAGAAGACCAAATTAGCAGACTCATCTCCATCACTAAGTCTGGATCCCCTTTGGATCCATGTCCTCCTTCAGTGATGGCTAATTTAAGTGAGGTGATTTCTCACCCACTTATGGAAATCTGTAACACTGCCTTTCAAACCGGCTGTTATCCAGCCCCGTGGAAGAAGGCAGTGATTAAGCCTCTTTTGAAGAAGCCCTCCCTGGATCCCACCGACGTGGTCAGCTACAGACCCATTGCCTGTCTCCCCTTTCCCGCCAAAATTTGCGAAGCTCTGATGAATAAACAACTCTCAGAGTTCGTCGACAATCACCAACTATTAGACGAAACGCAGTTTGGCTTTAGGAAAGGACATGGAACGGAGACCGCTCTAATAAAAGCTTCAGATGAAATTAGAGCCATTATGGACCAGGGAGGTGCGGCCATCCTGATTCTTCTGGATCTGTCCGCAGCATTTGACACGGTCGACCATGCTATTTTGGTCGACCGTGTCACAGCTTTGGGGATAAATGGTTCGGCTAGAGACCTTATTTCATCCTTCCTGGCCGACCGTACCCAGACAAGAAAGTTGGGCAATTACTACTCTCCCGTCTCTGCATTACCATGTGGAGTACCACAGGGCTCCTCGCTAAGTCCCACGTTATTTAACATCTACGTAACGGACTTAGCGAGGGTAATAAAGGCCCATGGGGTGCGATTAACATCCTACGCAGATGACACCCAACTGGTGCTGGCGATCCATAAGAATGGCACAGCGGTGGCAGCCAATTTCCAGGAGGCTATGCTTGCTGTTAGTATGTGGATGTCCTCCAATTGCCTAAGGCTTAACTCGGATAAAACCGAGGTTATGACCTTTGGCAATTCCTCCCCAGAATGGTCCTCCATCTGGTGGCCCAACCAGCTGGGTTCTCCACCTGTCCCAGTGGAAAAGGCGAGGAATTTGGGAGTCATCTTCGACAGCAAGCTGACATTCAACCTTCATGTCAACAAGGTTGTCTCCTCTGCTTTCTTTATTTTAAAGAAAATTAAGATATTGCTGCCTTACCTCCCCACCTCAGCTGGGAAGACCCTAGTTACCACCTTGGTATTTTCTAAAACCGATTACGGAAATGCCCTTTTTCTCAATACCCAGAAACTTGTGCTGTCTAAGCTACAGTCTATACAGAACGCGGCTGCTAGAATTCTCTTAGACAATCCTCGCCGCCAGCCTACTACCCCTGCCATCCGCCAGCTTCATTGGCTCAGAATAGAGAGCCAAATTAAATTCAAGGCCCTCTGCATTGCCTACAAGGCAGTGCATGGCGTCGGACCCAAGTTTCTGACTGAGGCATTTCAGCTGTACATTCCCAAAAGGCTGCTGAGATCTGCTAACACTTGCCTCCTACCAGTACCTCGCACAAGAACGGCAACTTGGGGAGACAGACGCTTTCTGGTTGCCACACCAAAACTTTGGAATCTTCTACCATTAAGTATCAAAAACGCCCCCAATTTGATGAGCTTCCGGAGGCTCTTAAAGACATGGTTGTTCAATCAGTGAACTCTATTGTTGCGGTCCTGCTAGCCCACATATGCGCCGAGACACCTCAGGGTAATTGTTGCGCAATAAAAATCTCAAAAATAAATAAATAAAATAAATAAATTACCTCTCAACAACACAGAATCCCACTCCACATAATGCCACTACACAGAATGACACATGCTTGCTCACCATATATTTCCACAGTACACTATGCCACGTAATGCCACTACACACATCCACTACACATCACACAATTCCACGCCACACAACTACACAACTAACTAATCCAATCCAACTCACATAGTTCCACCACACACCACATACATACACTCCATAACACATAAGTAAAACACATTGCCATTTACAATGCCAATAGCTACAACGCAAACAAATGTGAGACTGATTGCATTTCCAATGCTTGTTTTTTAACTGCTGGCTTTGTTGTCTGAGCGATGACGCTCCTGATGACCCCATGCCGATTCTGACCCCAAAATGCGTCTTCACACGTCCGGCCCTTGTTTTCACATGTCGTATTGCAAGCGTTTTCTGAGGTGGCCACTGGATGGCAGCAATGTACAATGAAAATACTCACAAACTCAGTAGAAGATGCTCATCCATCGAAATGTACTTCTAGCACTGTCCAATGTGTCCCTAAGAGAGGGAGGGAAAAGAAGGGGCGAGTGCAGCCGTCAAGCTTCAAAGCCAGAATTAGAGGCGATCGTTTCAGTCTCTTTCGTCGCTCTCTGCAGATGGTGTATCTCTGTAGAAGCCTTTATGTTCTCTAATATGAGCTGTAAGTATCCTAGAAGCATGTGAGACACTGCCGACATTTTAATTTGCTTGAAAGTGAAACATTTAAGTGTAGTTTTATATAGCGCGCCCTTGGCTCAATCGGCTTCAGAGAACGAGATAATTAAGAGGCAGCGTTTCGCTTTTTTTAGGATCAGTGAGGGTTGTCTAACCAGAATCACGGAATGTTGAGCAGAGGTCATGACTCGAAACCACAAAGTTGTTTTAAAGCTTCACTTAAGGTATTCTTGTAACACTGGTTTTATTATTATAACAGCCACATTTATCAATTATTATGAGAGCCATTAGAATTATACAGTAATGGAAAACCTAACGTTGGCAACGCTAAATTAATCTTGTTGCAAAAAAAGGCAAATTATACTGCATTACATGGCACTTTCTGTGACACTAATATTTTCTAATATTTCTTTTTTTATTTTACTACACTTGGCTAGAGAAGAGATTCGAACACTTAAAAAATACAAGCATTTGCAATGCAATCAGTCTCGCATTTGTGAAATTTAGATCTATTTGCGTTGTAAATGATATTTTTTCTTTCTTATTTTTTTATCAAGTGGAGTGGGTGTATGTTGGTTGTAGTGAAATTATGTGGCTTAAATTGCAATTGTTAGTTGTAGAATTGTGTGGGGTGGAATTATGTGGTGTGTAGTGCATTTGTGTATTGGAAATGTGTGGCATGGTGAATATCTAGGGACGAGTGCTGTATAAAATAAATAGAAAGTAAGATTGAGAATGATAGGTAGTTTGTATATGAAGTGGTGAATGAACTCTAGATAAGTATTTGAAAGAGTGTGTGAGAAAGAGGAAATGAAGCGAGAGAAGGTTATAGACGCATAAAGAGGTTGCACTTGTGTACACAGAAGACACCGAAAGAAGAGGAGGAGAGTGTGTGTTTGCCGTTTGAATTTTTTGAAAAGTTATGGTGCAGAAACTGTGCTGAAAGACCTGAAGTGAACTAATATAAGAAATGCTGGATGAGTGTGTGCAATGGAATTATGTGGATAGTAAATATGTGGTATTAAGTGTAGTGGACTTATGTGTAGTTGTATTGCGTGTTGTGGAGTGGCATTACATGGTGTGGTACTGGATTGTGTGGAATGATGTGGAATTGTGTGGTGTGGATTGGATGTATGTGGTTTGTAGTGGAAGTGTATGTTGTGGAGTGGAATTTTCTACGGTGGAATGGAACTGTGTGAGGTTGAATTGTGTTGTGTGGAATTGTCTGGCACTGAGTGAAAATATGAAGCGAGGAATTATGTGCCATGGTGTGGAGTGTATTTATGTGGAGTGTTATGTGGCATGGAGTAAATGTATGTGGACTGTAATTATGTGGTATGGAGTGACCCCACCAGTGACCTCCCATCGGTCGCCCACAGCAGTCTGCCAGTTGTTGCTGTTCATCTGGAGAGCCTACTAAAGTCTGGATTGGTGTTGTGCCATCAGTGAGAGTAAGCTCATAACTCATCAAGTCTTGGCTCATCCTGTGCTGTGCCTTCGTCTGTGGGTAGGCCTATCTTTCTTCAAGCCTGCCAACACATACGTCTTGGTGGTGAGTCTGCCATCATCACGCTTACACACTGTCTGGTGAAGAAGTGTGTCTCCTTAAATGTGTGTCTGTTTCTAAACTTTTGCCCTCAGAGTGGAGAACAGGTCTATAAGTGTACCTGAGCGTCAGTGACTTAGCTTTGTGACTGTTTCACTACGACCTCATTTGGATGCCTGGGAGTTCTGCGTAGAGTTTGTCTACATTGTTTGCAGTGTCACCAAGAAAGATTTCTTTTACTTGAACTTGTCTGCTGTTTCTACAGCGTCTCAACTATTTCTTCTAGAGCCCAAAGCACCGTGTGTTTTGACTGCAGTGTCACCAAGAAACATTCCTCCTGTTTTAACTAGACTACACAATGTCTAAATTGAGCAGTATGCTGTTTCCACAGCATCAACAAGTTTTTCAAGATTGATACTGTCTTTTTCTGATCGCCACTCCATTTCTCAAAAGTGTTACTTTTTCAGTGCCACGATTATTGCCTCTCTGCCACTCCAAGGTACTGTGTTTTTTTTCTCCTTTTGGTAAAATTATTTCTTTTGAAATTTTTCCACCGTGTGGCTGAGAGCAGTTTAACTGTCATTTTGTTTTAAAAAACTGTGCGCGAGCTTGCCTACCTTCTCCACAGGAGTCACGCACTGTTTCTTCATTGACGTCCTGCCATCATCATTGTGAAGTGTTCAGCTCTGACGTCTGCGGCAGCTATGCCCATGGTCACCTTCGTGCACTAACGTACCCTAAGCCACCCGGCACTTACGTCTGGAAGCGTGCCACCATCTTGTGGCTGGGGCCATTTCTTTCTTACACTCTAGCTACACGTTCGCATCATTTCTGTGACGTTTATTTCAAATGTATGTGTCTGATTATGATTAATCAGCCCAACGGACTTCGAGATTGCTGCTTTGAACTTGCGGTGAGTTGACCTGCTACAACTTTTTTTGGAGTTCTGCTCACACTTGCCCTCGGTGGAAGTCTGTCTCTTCGATTCCGTTGACTGACATGCCAGTGCCATGTTAAAAAAAACAGTGGTCCCTATTCGTGGACACAATGGTACACTGAGCTGATAATCACACACCTGATAAGTGTTATGTCTTTTGTCCAGCCGGACAAGGAATTTATTTAACAATTTTCTTAATAAAAACTGAATGAACACATTAATAACAAGTGGGCACAGCCATGACCCACAACATTCAGACAAAACAACGAACAGAATGGTAAAAGGAGCAAAGCAAAAATATGTCTGTGTACTTGTAGTCAGTGTTACAGACAGAGATTGTTATAACCACACCATTGCATTTCACAATATTTTAAATGTCATATTGCATACGGGGTTTTTTTGGTCGACGACGTTTCGATGCCTAAGTTAAATGAGGGGCATCATCATCAGGACAAAAATATTGTCATTGTTGTCTTTAAATATTACACTGCCTTTTAACGCAATTCTATACATTTATACATTATATGGGAAAAAGGAGGAGAAAAGGGGTCTTAGAGCCACTGGGCCACTATATTGATTATTTCATTAAACCCTTTGTACCCGAAACCCTCTGCTATATCAAGGATAGCATGAACATGATTAACATGATAGAAGAACATCCCTTTGACCCCACATCCAGCACCATGTGCACGCTGGATGTGGAGTCACTATACACTAACATCCCACAGTATGACTCTTTACGTGTGATCGAAAAGGTACTTGATTCATGGACACGGCCTCACAATGTCCATCCTTGTTCATCCTACAATTACTTGAAATCTGCCTTACGAAAAACTTTTTTCTTTTCGAGGGGCAGTTCTATGGCCAGGTTAGGGGTACTTCCATGGGAGCTATTTTTGCCCCTAACCTGGCCATTCAGTGTATGGACCATTTGGAGACCAATAACATCTTACACACATCTAATCCTTTCCACAATGGCATTGCCTTGTGGAAACGCTATATAGATGACATTTTTATGTTATGGACCGAATCCTCATTGGTTGAACAACAATAGCGGAGGTTTAAAATACACCCTGTCCACCAGTACTGAATCCATCGCATTTCTAGACTTGGAGATAAGACACACAGATGGTCGTCTTACAACCTGCCTACAACGTAAGCCTACAGAGCGAAACACTCTGCTAGAATACAGCAGCCACCACCCCAGGGCCTTACGGGACTCACTCCCCTTTTCCCAGTTTTTGCGCATCAGGCGTAACTGCTATTTTAAAGAAGATTACTTCACAGAGGCCAAAACACTCAGTAAGAAACTCAGAAACCGTGGCTATCCCAGGAAATTGGTACGTCGTTCCCTCAAAAGGGCTTGGTATTGCCCAAGAGAAGCCCTCTTGGAACCCAAACAAAAGAAAGAACAAGATAGGCTAATCTGTGTGACCACCTTTTCCCCTGTTTCCAATGCAGTCAGAAAAAGTGTGTTGAAACACTGGCCGGTTCTCAATGCAGGTCAACTGACTCTGGACTGCCCCATGTTTGCTTTTAAAAGAGCCAAGAATATAAAGGACCATTTAGTGAGAGCATCCCTACCACAGCAACCCCTCAAAACCACAATAAATCATGCATGGGGTCTGCCGCCACTCTTGGGCCATTCAAAATGTGGAAACTGTATATGTTGCGACTCAACCATTGAAGGCAAAACTTTTGAGTATGGAAATATAAAATTTGACCGTAAATACTTTTCTAACTGCAACTCCGCAAATCTTGTATATGCTATTTTATGTCCAGGCATGCTCATTTATATAGGCCAAACGAGCCAGAAATTGAAACTACGAATTGGCCAACACAGAAGCAGGATAAGATGCAAAACAGCTAATGCACCGCTTGTTGAACATTTTTCAGAAAAAGGTCACAGTGACAAAGACTTGGTATGGACTGTGATAACAATCATCAACCCCCCTCCTAGAGGAGCAGACATGTCCCTTTTGCTCAACAAGGAGGAACTCCATTGGATCGTTAAAACCAACAGCATCAGGAATGGCCTGAATCGTCTCGAAGATTGGACCTCCCTACTGTAAACAAAGCTTACATGAAATAACCATCTAATTGATATTCTATGTACTGCAATGTGCCTGTTTAACTTGAACAATGTTTACTCTTTTCACAATATTCACCACCTTAAGATGGCCGCCGCGTCTGCACACCATGACTTGAGGTTTCACTTACCTAGTCCTTTTTCATTGTTCACAGCCTAACTGGCTCTCACTTCCGTAGTCCACCATCGCTTTCTGCAGACCACATGGTCCTTTAAAAACTTGCCACACGTGAGTTCTCTAACACCAGAACCCCACCGTCCGCCACAGCGCTGCCGCCTTCTGCATGTAAGTAACCCGTACGCGCCGTTTCTCTTATTACTCTAGTCCCACCATGCCCCACTGGGTAATTGACTCCACTGAACTTTCTCCCCAGATCGAGCTATTATGCTCCCAATCCAGATGACTTTCCACGCTGGAAGCTGCAGTACCGGTAATTATTCTACCAGTAGCACGCATTGCCGCTCACCCCCTCGGTCGCACTCGACCCCTTTATTGCTCAACCCTTATTTTTCCAGATTCCTCCATTGTTCATGGTATCTGCTGATCCGTTGAATTGCCTGATGCGATACGCGTAGGTTTTAGCCTCTACTTTTCCCAGTCGCATGCTCCGTGTTAATGTCCACCTGCACTAATAACGGTTGTGCCCTTCACTACATGACTGCCCCACAGAACCTGGTTCAGCCTCCGTCCACAATTTTGTTTCATAGTATAAAGACCTTCACTGCCAGCCATCATTAACTTCTCATTTCCGACCGTTCTCACTCCGGTCATTGTGTCACATCGAAATTCGGAACAATTGTCTCCATCACTGCACCTAAATAGTCTACCCTCACGGGATTGATATTTTGCTCCTCAATGCGCCGCTAATTTGTCATCACTGGCACTCAAATACACCCCTCTCACACGATAAAGTCATTTCCCTGTTGTACTTCACAGTCCTGGGCACTGAGTCCCACAAATGCGCCGTTTTTCTCCACCACGAGCACATAAATATACTCTATTTTAATGGAAGAGATGAGGGTGCAAGTTTCCAATACAACATGCCTAATTTCATGTATTTCTTCTCCCCTTTTCTCCTCCTTTTTCCCATTTAATGTATAAATGTATAGAATTGCGTTAAAAGGCAGTGTAATATTTAAAGACAACAATGACTATATTATTGTCCTGATGATGATGCCCCTCATTTAACTTAGGCATCGAAACGTCGTCGACCAAAAAACCCCCGTATGCAATATGACATTTAAAATATTGTGAAATGCAATGGAGTGGTTATAACAATCTCTGTCTGTAACACTGACTACAAGTACACAGGCATATTTTTGCTTTGCTCCTTTTACCATTCTGTTCATTGTTTTGTCTGAATGTTGTGGGTCACGGCTGTGCCCACTTGTTATTAATGTGTTCATTCAGTTTTTATTAAGAAAATTGTTAAATAAATTCCTTGGCCGGCTGGACAAAAGACATAACACTTATCAGGTGTGTGATTATCAGCACAGTATACCATTGTGTTCACAAATAGGGACCACGGTTTTTTGTAACATGATTCTGCCCAAGGTCCCTATGGCATACCTTTTGGGTTCCCTTGTCTTTCTGAAACAAACATGACATGCCAGTGCAGCACATCTAAGAAAGAGTATTATTTAAATCAGTGATACGTAGTGGTTTCTCATACAATTGATTGAGAGTGTTCCTTTTGTTTTTACCTATACTGTGTTTAGACAACCATCTACTTGGACGTGTTCTGCAGCAACAAGGAAAAATTGGTGATTCAGTTTGTTTCTTTCAATGTTTGCCACTTGAGTACATTTTTGTATCCGTTCGTCATTAGACTGTGACATTTCGACATGAATGGGGTTATATTGCCCTCTTTTGGGCTGGTTTGGAATTTGTTATTTTCTCCATTTTAAGGTTAATCCTTCAGTGCGTAGTTTCTTGCTGTTGTAACAATGTTTACCACTGTTTTACTCTAAAATGTTGTTCATGTAGCGAATTTCCTTTTGCAATGGGTTCCTAGTCCCATTTGTCCGCAGTGGGTTTTAGTCCCTCCTGTTTAATTTCGATGATTTTGCGATGGGTCCCAGTCCCATTTGCTTGCAGTGGGTTTTAGTCCCACCTGATCTACGTCACGGTTTATGCAATGGGTCCCTTGTCTCATTTGCCCGCAGTGGGTTTTAGTCCCACCTGTTTAACTTCAACGTTTTTGCGATGGATCCCAGTCCCATTCGTTTGCAGTGGGTTTTAGTCCCATCTGCTTTACTTCACGGTTTTTGCGATGGGTTCTCAGTTCTATTTGCCTTCAATAGCGCACAATGGGGTTGTCCCACGTCAATTGTCCGCACACGAACCACGTAATTTTTTTTGTTTTTACCCTAACAGGGTGTGCGCATTTCGACCCCTCCTGGGAGCTATGCAAGGGTTACAGTCCCTGTGCATTGTGTTTTTGGGTTCCTTCCCAAACGCTGTCAGTCTAAGGTTTGAGTCCTTTAGCTTTAACATGGGTTCCTACCCTTATGTTCCATTCTGTTTGGAATATGTCATGAGTACCTACTCATATGTGCTGCATTAACGCAGTTACATTACTACAGTGCACGGTGTGGAATTTCAACACAAAGTTTGTGTGCACAATGCATCTCTATCCCAAGAGATTAGTCATGGGTTATCACCCATGCATTCCAGTTCACATATTTAGCCTATGTGTTTATCCTATTTGAGTGCATTTCACGCTTTAATTGCTAAGTATGTTCCGTTTATATTGTATTTTAATTGCGATTTTGCACTGTTATCTTTGCATAACATTTTTGTCATTGCGTACCGATAATGGTGTTTAGATGGGGAATCACTCTTATTTTTCCTCACCTTCTTTGTTTGTTTCTTCTTTCCTGTTTTCCTTCTGAGGTCTTCTTCTCGTGTCTCTTGAGGATTTTCGACTTTCCTCTGCTTTTCTGTTGTGTTTCTTTTCTCTGCGTCCGTCGCAGCCTGTAGCCCTGTGTTCTGTTAGATTTCCATTTTCAGCCTCCATTCATTCCTGTTCTGGCCAGTGGGTGTGCTTTGGGCTGTCTCTTGTGCTTCCGTCTATCCTTTTCTCTGACGTTCTTGTTTTTTCTTCTTTTCTGTTGTGTAAGAAGGGAGGATGGTTTCTATGTTTGGTTTCCTTTCTTCTTTGGTTCTTGACTTTTCTTCTTGGAATGTTGTTCTCTCATTGCTCTTCTTTTAATGGCTGTTTTCACAGTGTTGTTCTTCCTTCTGCTTTTGTATAATCTTTTTGCTTTCACTTTCTCAGGGTCTTGTTTTCCGTTTCTAGCTTTTTGTTTTCCCGTATAATAAAGGGGGATATGTAATATCCTGTTAATGCTAATGCAATGCCATTCTACCACCAGTGGAATGTTAATGTGATGATGCTGTCAGAATGTTGAGAATCTGCAGAGAGTTATGGCAGTTGGCTGGGCTGAGCAGCATGCTGGCTGCTCCTGGTGGGGTCTCCCTGTGGTCTTGTTCCTATCTTCTTATCATCCTGTAACTATCCTGAAATAAACCATCTTTAAACTACAGGATCACTTGTGGACTTTGATCATTACACATGGCTTGTATAGTGGACTCTGCAATAGGACTATTGCATTGCAAACAGGAGTGCGGGCGGTGGGCGAGAAGGCACGAACAATGGGAGTGCAGGCGGGGGGACGAGGAGCCACAGACTGCGGGAGGGGAGGAGACGGCACGTGCAGTAAGAGAACCTCTTTAAAGAAAATAGTGCTCACAATCTAAATGCAATAGGACTATTGCATTGCAAACAGGAGTGCGGGTGGTGGGCTAGAAGGCACGAACAACGGGAGTGTGGGTGGGGGGACGAAGAGGCACAGACTGTGGGAGGGGAGGAGAAGGCACGTGCAGTAAGAGAACCTCATTAAAGAAAATAGTGCTCACAATCTAAATAACACATACCATGCAACACTCGAAGTAAAGGTTGCTAGTAACCATGGAAGGATACAAATGACGACATGGCCTTCATAAGAAGAGACTACCAAGCCTATAAACCAATCGGAAGGCAGCATTTAGGAAGGACAAAGACACAAGCCAATGAAAAAGATGGGCGGGGCTTTCCTCATGTAGGAAACTACCACAGATCAACCCCAGAGCAGGGCTTGTGTGCTGGTTCAGAGCTCGACCTAACAAAGGTTTCTTACGGGAGAAAACTATATACAACTTATTCAACAGGTCTTATTCAAAATGTTATTTACAAATAATGCATTTGTCTTACATCAATGCAAAGTGGGCATTGAAGGATACAAACCAAGACAAAACAAATACATTGCTGTCAAAATAAATCTGCATAGTTATAAAATAATTATAAATAAATCTGTGTACTGGAACCCCACGTGTTGCACTATGCAAGTTATAGAGCCAACCTGGCTTGGAAAAATCTGAGAACAGAACATCAGATTTATCCTTCAATGTTCACTTGGGCTAGATCTTTTCCGGCTAAACCCCTGCTGTTTCAGACATGTGAAAGTCAGCTGTTTCTGCCACTAGACATGACTAGCTGTGTTATTCTTGCTACCCCTCACTTCATTATGTTTAGAAATGATCGATACTGCAGGGCAGCACATATTCACAGATTTCATGAGTATGTGTACAAAAGGTGAGCAGTTTGTAAGATTTATAACTTATTTACTTTTTTTTAGAGTTTGCTTAATCACTATTGCAAATTGTGTTGGATGTACTCCAGTAACATGTATTACGGCAGCTTTTGTTTATTTCTGTTATGCCATTTTATCATGTGACTATATATGCTCAAGCAAAATGGCGCTGCGCTGAGCACCGAGACAAAAGTAGTGTTCCACGGAAGCAAGTCTTGCATGTTTCTGATAATGTGACCAGTAAAAAACAGTTTTTAATCTCACGCACACCGAAGGGCCTGTCGTTCTTTGCCAACAAACGAGTTATAGAAATGTTGAGCGTAACATGGCAGTGCACTCTTGACGGCACCACTGCCATTTTAGTACCAACCAGCATTGCCGAACATTCCGAGTAGATACATATATTAGGTAGTCAAAGTTAGGACCATGTTTCCATTAAAAAAGTGTTTTTAGACTTGCATGTACCTTTGTTGCTGTTTGACAAATTTTCACGAAATTTTCCCAAAAACGTTCTCCTGTGTATCTTGTTCTCAGAAAGTTTTGTAGTTTGGACTGATTTGTGAAGCAGGAGCTGAGGAAAATGGGGTTAAAAAAAGGGTGCGTTTGCAATGTTAATTCCCATACAAACTGTCATAGCGCCTAAAACCCGAACCACACAATGAAATTACATCAAATTTGGCAGAAAGGTGGATTTTTATATGCAGATCATAATTTTAGTTATTTAGTATTTAGTGTAAACCTGTTCAGTAGTTTTTGGAACATTTAAGAAGAAATAGTTAGTGATATCTGTGTTCAAGAATATTTCGAGGAGAAATCGCAAGTAATTGCGATGACGCAAGCCGACAGGAATGCTGTGATTGGACGGCTGTAACCTGAATAGAAAGTTGCAGCCGCCATATTATGGATCGGGGAACCAGTCTTGGGGCTAAAAAGGTGATATAAGGGGTCAGGGTGGAGGTATTTTGACCCCATTTTTGAGGAGTAGAGGTGTTAATGACAGACGTTGTGTCCAAAAAAGATTTTCTTAATTACCAGTGATATTTGCGAAGATGCCACAACCGTCAGCGCGGACCTGTGTAATATTGCAACTATCATTGGGAATATTGGTAAAAATATATATTTGTTCACATGCTCACCCTTAGTTTTACTTAGACACTCAAACACCAACTCACAGACACTCATGCACCTACTGACACACCCATTTAGAGACTTGTACACCCATTCACAGTCACACTCCGATGCTAACACACCCACGTACAGACCTACTCAAAGAGTCACAGACCCAGTTAGAGACTCATGCACTCAGTGACTCGCAGACCCATGCACTCAGTAAGAGAGCCACTCATATACTGATGCACCCACTGATAGATTTGCTGAAACACTGATGCACCAACTCAGAGAGCCACTAAGAGGTGCTGCATCCAGATGCAGATCCAGAGTCAGACACTTACTTGCATTCCCACTCTGACACTGACACACCTGTTAACAGACCCCCTCAGAGACCTATGCAGCCACTCACAGACCCACTCACAGACTCATGCACTTTTACCCACTCAGAGACTCATGCACTCACTCTCAGACCCATTCAGTCATGCATTGACTCAGAGACCCACTCAGACACTCATGCACCCACTCACACGCTCACTCAGGCACTAATTCACCCAGTCACAGCCCCACTCAGAGACTGAGACACCAACTGACAGACCCATTCAGACAATCATGCACCCACTGACATCCACTCAGAGAATCAGACACCCACTCACAGACCCAATCAGACACTGATGCATCTACTTACAGACCCATTCAAAGACTCAGATAGCCACTCACAGACCCATTGGGAGACTCATGCCCTCGCTCACACGCCCACTTAGGCACTAGTGCACCCAGTCACAGGCCCACTCAGAGACTGAGACACTCACTGACGATCCCACTTAGACACTAGTGCACCCAGTCACAGGCCCACTCAGAGACTGAGACACTCACTGACGATCCCACTTAGACACTAGTGCACCCAGTCACAGGCCCACTCAGAGACTGAGACACTCACTGACATTCCCGCTTATACACTGATGCAAAAGCTGACAAGACCCACTCAGAGACTCAGACACATACTCAAAGACCCACTCAGACACTGATACATTCACTGACAGACCCATTCAGAGACTCAGACACCCAGTCACAGACCCACTCAGAGACTCACGCAGACATTCACTCACCCAGTGAGACACTTATGCAGCCGGTCCCAGGCCCACTCAGACACTCACACACACCCTGACAAGTCCATTGAGACACTCATGCACTCTCTCACACACACAATCTCAAAGGTTAGAGGTTACACTCATGAAAATAAAGGTAACAGGGACGTTATATTTAGGAAATAGAATTTAGAAAACTGTAGGAATTCACTGAAAAAAACAAAGTTTACAGAAATGTTGTAGTTAGGCTCAGATTTCACTCATACAAAACAAGTTAAATTCAGCAGTTATAGTTATCTGAGTTAACCATAACTTACATCCCCACAATGCGCTACTTATGCCCTCACATATTATATCACTCATGACATGGTCAGTGACATCACTGAGGACATCTCTAATGATATAGCTCCCGTGGGCTCCTGCGCTTCTGTAATCTTCAGCCCCCGGGTGGGCCAGTTACCTGTTTACTGTGGCTTAGTGGGAGCTTTATCCTCTCCCGCCGAGCCACCGCAAAAACGGCACTTCCGGGAAGCGAGAGCATTGAAAATGCTTTAGCTTGCTGGAAGCAGAGCATTAGTCTGTTTTCCTTCCCGCTGTCTAGCCAGCAGGGAAACAGATAAATTGCTTTCAGACATAGGGAACTGCATGTTTAGCAGCTTCCTGTGTCTGAAAGCAATGATGGCTCCCGTAGGAGGCGGGAGCCAGCAGAGATTAAGGGCCCTTCAGACTTGCCCCCAAGAACAAAATGGCATGGCCCCAGGGAATAGGGTCCCCGGGAGCTAAAATCAGCCTGGGAAGTAGGGCCACATGGCACCCCTCCCATATTATATAATTAATACATTTTTTAAATTATACTATGAATAAAATTTAAAAACTGATGTAGCCCCAAGGGGTGCACCCCCCCCCCCCCATTGCAAAATGATTTGGCCACTAGACATGTAGTACCCAGGGCCGAAACTGACCTGCGGAGGGTGGTACCCCTCTCCTAATAAATAACTTTTTTTTAAAGGCTGGCCCCAGGGAACGTCTTCAGAGGCTCTACCCCTTTTCTCAACCACTCTGCAAAGGGTCCTCCTCGCACACAACTTGTTGGAGAATTAAGTCCCTTTGACTGTTGAGGGTCCTTGGGGGCCAGCAACCCCTTCTGTCACATCCAGTAAGTCCCATGCAGTAGAATTGCTGAAAACTTGTTGAAGTTTCTGGCTCCTTTTTCCACCACTCTGCAAACACACTTCCTGGCACATTACTGATTGGGGAATGTAGTCCCATTGGCTGCTGAGTGTCATTGGGGGTCAACAACCCCTCCTGTTACCTCCAGGAAGTCCCACACAGCAGGATTGCTGACAGATCATCGGAGGCCCCACCCCTTTGCTCAACCACTCTGCAAAACTGCTTGTTGAGGAATGAAGTCAATTTGGATGCTGATGGTCCTTGGGGGTCAAGAAGCCCTCTTATTACCAGCAGTAAGTTCCACATAGCTGGGTTGCTGAGAGCTGATCGGAGGCCCGTTCTCTTTCTCCACCACTCTGCAAACATGCCAAATTTGCCAAAACAACAAAGTTACAGGGACGCTATATTCAGGTAATAGAATTATAAAAACCATAGAAACTCACTGAAAAAAACAAAGGTTACAGGGACATTATAGTTAGGCTGAGTCGTACACACCATTGCAATTCAGCAGTGATAGTTACCAGAGCTAACTATAACTTACACCCCACCCAATGCACTGCTTATGACTTCACATATTACACCACTCATGACATGGTCAGTACATATTGATCTGTTTCCGGGACTGGGGGTTCATTGGCGCTGTTGCCATGTCCCACTACTCATTTCTTCAGCGTGCTCACTGGGGAATGTTTGTAATGGTTTTTGTGCATCTTCCTTATCCTTTTGGATGTTTTTATTCCCTTTGCTTGTGTTGTTCCCCTTTAATGAATGGTTGTGATGTTCACTGTCCTATGGATGCTGGTTGCATCCCTTCGGAGTTAGTTTGGTCCTCCCTGAATATACACTCATGCAAAGTTTCACTCCCCAAAATATCATGGAGTTACATAAAAACTCAACGAGATTCCACTGAGTTCCACCAATGGGCAAAAATGTGCATGCCACACTGCAATTTAGCTGCAGTAGCGTGAACAGTGTGCTGATAAATCCGCGCAAACAGCACCATGTGGTCAAAAGAGTGCGTGGCCATTCGAGTTGATTTTGCTGCCAATCTAGTGCAAAATCTACTCATGCAGCAGCAAATCTATTCAAGAACCAGTCATCTGATCACGACCGCTCACGTTAGAAAATTATGCTAGGGGATGGCAAATCTCGCTTGCACTCGATCTTTTGGAACCTCCCTGGAATAAAAATACCACCTTGCGGCAATTGGCGGAATTCGGCCAAATGTGAGTCAACAAATTCTGCCAATTTTATGACCGAAATGAAACATTCTGCCCATCCCAACTTCCATCACCATGGGGACTTCTGTGTCTCCTCGATCAACAGTCCATTGTCAGATGCGTGCATATACCTCTCCTTTTCTATATCATGACCATTAACGTCTGTAACTTCAACACATTGAATATCAGGGGCATAAATTCAATGCATAAACATTATAAGTGCATGCAGCTTTGCTCCATTGGAAGGTACATAGTGCCTTCTTTCAAGAGACACACCTGGAAGCTGCAGATGTGCCTCAACTACAATCCAAATGGGGAGGACAAATATTTGGTACAGGCTAGTCTGCCTTCGCCCGAGGGTTGGGAATATGGGTCAGAGCCGGGGCACCATCAATTTACACTTTTAGGAGGAGCACTCAATGGTTTCCCACTAAACCTGGGGTTGTGTATGCTCTATGTTTGGACCACCTGACCATTTGGTCCTGTGTAACATTCGTCATGACAGACTGACTGGATGCACCTTGGATTGTCGGGGATTATAATATGATCATTGATGTCTCCTTCGACCATTAGACGACACTCTCTAAAGCGCCTATCTTTCTGAACACTGCACATCTATGCCGATGACTCATCCATTGGACTCTTGATGACACACCGTGAATTCTCATTTTATTCCCCAGTCCATAAATGTAAGTCTTGACTGGACAGGTTTGTCTGCTCAAGAACCCTTACACGCTGCAGTATCCTCCATACATTTCTGCCTGTGTATCCTCTCGGATCATAACTCTTTAAGTTTTGAAATAGCTTGGGGAGGTCCACCCTCTCCAAATCCATGTGGCAGCTCTCCGTTATGATGCTGGAAGACATAGGGGCATATTAGCAAGGAATAGCGATATTTATTGCAAAACGCGCTTAGCGCGTTTATTTTTATCGCTGCCTATTGCTGGATATGTTAGCTGAGAAAACATGCTATTAGCAACGTTTTTCTCGATTGTGCTAAAATATCCAGCGATAGTGGCAAAATGCACTCAGAGACTCACGCAGACATTCACTCACCCAGTGAGACACTTATGCAGCCGGTCCCAGGCCCACTCAGACACTCACACACACCCTGACAGATCCATTGAGACACTCATGCACTCTCTCACACACACAATCTAAAAGGTTAGAGGTTACACTCATGAAAATAAAGGTAACAGGGACGTTATATTTAGGAAATAGAATTTAGAAAACTGTAGGAATTCACTGAAAAAAACAAAGTTTACAGAAATGTTGTAGTTAGGCTCAGATTTCACTCATACAAAACAAGTTAAATTCAGCAGTTATAGTTATCTGAGTTAACCATAACTTACATCCCCACAATGCGCTACTTATGCCCTCACATATTATATCACTCATGACATGGTCAGTGACATCACTGAGGACATCTCTAATGATATAGCTCCCGTGGGCTCCTGCGCTTCTGTAATCTTCAGCCCCGGGTGGGCCAGTTACCTGTTTACTGTGGCTTAGTGGGAGCTTTATCCTCTCCCGCCGAGCCACCGCAAAAACGTCACTTCCGGGAAGCGAGAGCATTGAAAATGCTTTAGCTTGCTGGAAGCAGAGCATTAGTCTGTTTTCCTTCCCGCTGTCTAGCCAGCAGGGAAACAGATAAATTGCTTTCAGACATAGAGAACTGCATGTTTAGCAGCTTCCTGTGTCTGAAAGCAATGATGGCTCCCGTAGGAGGCGGGAGCCAGCAGAGATTAAGGGCCCTTCAGACTTGCCCCCAAGAACAAAATGGCATGGCCCCAGGGAATAGGGTCCCCGGGAGCTAAAATCAGCCTGGGAAGTAGGGCCACATGGCACCCCTCCCATATTATATAATTAATACATTTTTTAAATTATACTATGAATAAAATTTAAAAACTGATGTAGCCCCAAGGGGTGCACCCCCCCCCCCCATTGCAAAATGATTTGGCCACTAGACATGTAGTACCCAGGGCCGAAACTGACCTGCGGAGGGTGGTACCCCTCTCCTAATAAATAACTTTTTTTTAAAGGCTGGCCCCAGGGAACGTCTTCAGAGGCTCTACCCCTTTTCTCAACCACTCTGCAAAGGGTCCTCCTCGCACACAACTTGTTGGAGAATTAAGTCCCTTTGACTGTTGAGGGTCCTTGGGGGCCAGCAACCCCTTCTGTCACATCCAGTAAGTCCCATGCAGTAGAATTGCTGAAAACTTGTTGAAGTTTCTGGCTCCTTTTTCCACCACTCTGCAAACACACTTCCTGGCACATTACTGATTGGGGAATGTAGTCCCATTGGCTGCTGAGTGTCATTGGGGGCCAACAACCCCTCCTGTTACCTCCAGGAAGTCCCACACAGCAGGATTGCTGACAGATCATCGGAGGCCCCACCCCTTTGCTCAACCACTCTGCAAAACTGCTTGTTGAGGAATGAAGTCAATTTGGATGCTGATGGTCCTTGGGGGTCAAGAAGCCCTCTTATTACCAGCAGTAAGTTCCACATAGCTGGGTTGCTGAGAGCTGATCGGAGGCCCGTTCTCTTTCTCCACCACTCTGCAAACATGCCAAATTTGCCAAAACAACAAAGTTACAGGGACGCTATATTCAGGTAATAGAATTATAAAAACCATAGAAACCCACTGAAAAAAACAAAGGTTACAGGGACATTATAGTTAGGCTGAGTCGTACACACCATTGCAATTCAGCAGTGATAGTTACCAGAGCTAACTATAACTTACACCCCACCCAATGCACTGCTTATGACTTCACATATTACACCACTCATGACATGGTCAGTACATATTGATCTGTTTCCGGGACTGGGGGTTCATTGGCGCTGTTGCCATGTCCCACTACTCATTTCTTCAGCGTGCTCACTGGGGAATGTTTGTAATGGTTTTTGTGCATCTTCCTTATCCTTTTGGATGTTTTTATTCCCTTTGCTTGTGTTGTTCCCCTTTAATGAATGGTTGTGATGTTCACTGTCCTATGGATGCTGGTTGCATCCCTTCGGAGTTAGTTTGGTCCTCCCTGAATATACACTCATGCAAAGTTTCACTCCCCAAAATATCATGGAGTTACATAAAAACTCAACGAGATTCCACTGAGTTCCACCAATGGGCAAAAATGTGCATACCACACTGCAATTTAGCTGCAGTAGCGTGAACAGTGTGCTGATAAATCCGCGCAAACAGCACCATGTGCTCAAAAGAGTGCGTGGCCATTCGAGTTGATTTTGCTGCCAATCTAGTGCAAAATCTACTCATGCAGCAGCAAATCTATTCAAGAACCAGTCATCTGATCACGACCGCTCACGTTAGAAAATTATGCTAGGGGATGGCAAATCTCGCTTGCACTCGATCTTTTGGAACCTCCCTGGAATAAAAATACCACCTTGCGGCAATTGGCGGAATTCGGCCAAATGTGAGTCAACAAATTCTGCCAATTTTATGACCGAAATGAAACATTCTGCCCATCCCAACTTCCATCACCATGGGGACTTCTGTGTCTCCTCGATCAACAGTCCATTGTCAGATGCGTGCATATACCTCTCCTTTTCTATATCATGACCATTAACGTCTGTAACTTCAACACATTGAATATCAGGGGCATAAATTCAATGCATAAACATTATAAGTGCATGCAGCTTTGCTCCATTGGAAGGTACATAGTGCCTTCTTTCAAGAGACACACCTGGAAGCTGCAGATGTGCCTCAACTACAATCCAAATGGGGAGGACAAATATTTGGTACAGGCTAGTCTGCCTTCGCCCGAGGGTTGGCAATATGGGTCAGAGCTGGGGCACCATCAATTTACACTTTTAGGAGGAGCACTCAATGGTTTCCCACTAAACCTGGGGTTGTGTATGCTCTATGTTTGGACCACCTGACCATTTGGTCCTGTGTAACATTCGTCATGACAGACTGACTGGATGCACCTTGGATTGTCGGGGATTATAATATGATCATTGATGTCTCCTTCGACCATTAGACGACACTCTCTAGAGCGCCTATCTTTCTGAACACTGCACATCTATGCCGATGACTCATCCATTGGACTCTTGATGACACACCGTGAATTCTCATTTTATTCCCCAGTCCATAAATGTAAGTCTTGACTGGACAGGTTTGTCTGCTCAAGAACCCTTACACGCTGCAGTATCCTACATACATTTCTGCCTGTGTATCCTCTCGGATCATAACTCTTTAAGTTTTGAAATAGCTTGGGGAGGTCCACCCTCTCCAAATCCATGTGGCAGCTCTCCGTTATGATGCTGGAAGACATAGGGGCATATTAGCAAGGAATAGCGATATTTATTGCAAAACGCGCTTAGCGCGTTTATTTTTATCGCTGCCTATTGCTGGATATGTTAGCTGAGAAAACATGCTATTAGCAACGTTTTTCTCGATTGTGCTAAAATATCCAGCGATAGTGGCAAAATGCATGAATATCGCTGGAAATCCAGCGATATTCGCACATTATCACCAATGGGGGCTTAACCTAACAATCCACCTCCCATTGAATACACAAGTAAGTCATCCTATTAGCAGGCGTTAGATTTTAGCGATAATCGCGCTTAGCGTGACTTTTTTTATCGCTAAGCCTGCGTTGCTAATAGGCGATAGCTGTGTTAGCAACTGCTTTCAGTCACTAACAGTTTGGGTACGCCCACTTTGCATGTCATTAGCGATAAATACCGCTGACATGCAAACCGGGCCCCAAACCGATCACTATTGCCTAAAAGCTGTCGCTAACTGCTGTTAGCGACAGCTTGCTGATAGGGCGATAAAAATATTGCCGCTTTAGCAGCAAAAAATGCCGCTTAAGCGGCAATATTGCCCTTGCTAATATGCCCCTCAGTCTTTTACCAGACATTGGTCAATCACATTGCCCTCTTTTTCGGGAAAATGGCGAATTAAATGTCATGAGAGGACACTGTATTAAAATCAAAATTGGGACAGTCAGAGTCCTAGCAGGTGACGTTAAGGAAGTGGAAGCCCCTCTATTACAGAGCAAACAAGCAGTAGCTGTTGACCTGGAACACCTGGATGTTCCCTGACAAACTCCAGTAGCTTTGCTGCCACATTTACACTGATTATTCTGCTAGAACCTATAATGAAGGCAACCTATCTTGCAACTTTTTGGCTTGGTTTATCTCGCCTCATAGCCGTGAACCAAACTCTCTATTAACTTCCAATCTGGGATTGTCGCCCATACCAAACAATCCATGAATATTGCTTTCCATGACTACTGTAGGGCACAGTATACTCCACCATCGTTTTTAAACACTGAGGGCCTTATTTATGAGACCCTTACGCAACAGTAGCATCATTTTTTGGGACGCTGCACCAGCGTAAAAAAATGCACCATATTTACAAAGTGAGGTATCTAGGCAGATGCGTCACTTTGTGAACCCCTGAGCTATATTATACCTGCGTTAGGTATAATGTATGCAGGGTGGGTGTTCCAATGCAGAAATGCCACTGCACTACTTCTAGGGCATCGCTACGTCAAATCCTTATGCCTGCTTGAAGCAGATGTTAGAGTGACACAGGGCTTTCCACTAACGCTGGGCGGAGCTGGTGTAGTGGGACTACGTGGAGGTCTACGGAGTTGGGACCCAAATCCGTGGTACTCTGCTCCGCTCTGCCACCCGCCTCCACCCCCTATTAAAAATGAATTCGACATTATTTAAAACAAACAAAAAACACTTACCTGGCCTGTGCCATCCCCGGGCTGCCCTCCTCAAAACTTGGGGGATCATTGCGAAAACTGCGCATGCCAAATTAATTTTTAATAGGGGGGTGGAGGTGGGGGCTGGCTAACTCATCTCCGTTGAGGAGTGTCAGAGATTTGCCTACTCCGCGATACGTGGGGAACGCAGAGTAGGCACATCTCCACCCACGCATACTTTTCACATGGGGCTTGCAGACACTCCAGCAATGTAACAATTTTGTACCTACAGATACGTCAGGAACACTGATGTTTATGTAAATCCCTGCAACATGGAGTGCCATACATTAAATACAGCACATCCATGGTGTCGCAAGGATGGTGCACTGAAAAGTCTTGCATCCCTGTTTTCCCGCAGCAATGCAACACTTTTCATAAATGAGGCCCTGAGTTTCAGCATTTCATATCAGAGACTGCTCTACCCAGTACCCTCTGCCCCCAACACTCGGGAGAGGGCAAGGCGGAATTCACCAATCACGGCTGGGGAGATTAGCTCCTGCCTGAAGGAGTTGACTCATGGGAAGAAGCCATGCACTGATGGTTTGCAGGCAGAGTTCTATGTCTAATATGCTCAAACTCTGGTGCCCGCAATGCAATCTCTCTTTGAGGCCATCTAACCACCTGGCTCTCTTTCTCAATGCTTGAACACTGCCCTTATCTCCACAGTGTTGAAACCCATCAAAGACCAAAAGGATCTCAGGTCGTCCTGTCCCTTTCTAGCTTAAATGCAGATTATACATTTCTCGTCAAGATTGTGCCTTCTTGGCTACTTCCTGAATTACCTGACATAATACACACCAACCACGCAGGTTTAATTCCTGTCCAAACCACATCTCACAATCTCCATCGCCTGTGGCATGTCAAGTATGAGTCTGCTACACAGTATCCTAATGCGGAGTACATTGATCTTGACATGGAGAGAGCGTATGACTCTCTCCATTGGGACTACATGCACAGGGTATTGTGACAGTTTGGGATAGGGCCTCATTGGCGGAGATGGGTTCAAATATTGTACTCAGCTCCAACTGCCTGGGTAAAAACAGGTAAGTGTATCTCTTCTTCATGGCACATGCACAAGGGCACCAGAGAGGGTTGCGCCCTGTCCCCACTTTTATAGAACCACTGGCTGCACAATTTTGCCTACATGGAATAACATGGGGGATACAGGTAAAAATCAGACCCACATATTCTGGTTATATGCGGATGACATTTTGCTATAAGTCCATGATGCGCCCATGGACCTATCTACTACAAAGCAGATCTTTTCACACTTGGTGTTTATATCGTATCTCCAAGTGAACTGGTCTAAATCTAGCATCTTCCCATTGCAGCAAATTTGCCACCTTCCTCTTCAGACACGGCTTGCTGACAGAAATGACTGCATTTCAGTACCTCAGGATAAATATATATCATTCTCCCAAGGATCTTCTTGATGGTACTTTGGGTAAAGTCTTGAGGGGTCGTCACTCTCAGATGACCTTCTGGGTGTCTACCTCTCTCAGTGATAGAGAAAGTGGCCTTGCTGAAGATGATGGTCCTCCTCCACCTTCTTTATTACTTTGTCAATCTTCCTCTTTTTATTCTTCGTTCCTTCTACCAGCAACTTGACACTCATTTAACGGGTTTCCTTTGGAGTGGTGGGCACCACTGAGTATCTCTTCCCAAGTTAAAACTTCTGGTAAAAGCAGAAGGATTGGCTCTCTTGGATTTTGAATGCTATTACTTGGTGTCTCAGTTACAGAGGGTGGCTCGCTGACTCTTTAGTTGCTCTCTTTATGAAACGGCTGTCTAAGAATGAGTTTAAAAATGGACTGCTACACTATTTGCTGTCTCTCTCTCTCTCTCTAGGTGTTTACCTCTTACACCCAAGGTGCTGTTCCACATAGCTGCATCTTGTCTATCCAGAGTTGACAGGATAACTGTAAAGCAGATTTCTTTTTCCCCGGCTATTCCTCTTGTGGGTCTTTCGACCACAGTTGGCCAATTGGAATTGTGACATCTGCATGCCTGACACCTGCTTGGCTTCACTGCATTGGGAGATCTATTCTTCAACGGGGGTTAATGGATTCCCCACCCTAATGGCTGAGTATGTTCTCCTGTTTGTGCACTTCCTAATGTATGACAGCATCAAGAATTCTCTTCATGAGCTATTTCATATATGGCACACATTATTACCTTCACAAAAAGTCTACCGAACAGCCCACGTGGTGGGCACATGGATCAAGCTTGTTAGGTGGCTCTATATAGCCTTTTTACAAGAGATGGACCAATCTCATAATACACTGCGCACAGCTTGGGAGACCGACCTAGCTCACACAATACACAACACTGACTGGAAGAAAATACTGGACTACCGCCACAGGGTACCCTATGGAGCTCTATTCAAATACATTTAATTCCACATCCTTAATAGAGCTTATTTAATGCTAACCAGAATAAATTGGATTTTCCCAGACGCAGCCTCGGGCTGCCCTCGTTTTTTACCCAAAGCTGACCTCATCCACATGCTGTGGGTCTTCCCAACTCTATAGCATTCTTGGGTTAGGATCTTACACATACTCATGAGGAGGGCTGGCCATTCCCAGTGCGGCTGCTACTTGGCCTCTTTCCTTGTCCAGCCCTGGAGAGACCTGCGATTAAGTTTGTGGACTTGGCCCTATTATTAGCTAAACATACGGTGGACTCCGAATAGTGCACCTGCAGTAACTACTTGGGTATGAACGCTGATCAAATGGGGCAAGGCAAAGAGCACATTACTACATAGGGAGGAACAAGAGGTTTGATGGAAATATTTTACTTCACAACCATGGGACATGTTTCATGGGCAATTCATAAACATCACCTAAGACTATATACACCTGCCTTGAAATGCCCCTGTTGAATGCAAAATTTACTGTCCATCTCTCTGTAACATGATCGCTGGGTTGCACTCATAGACCCTTAATAGGTGAAATTAGTCAGCAGATAGGATTTTCGATAAGTAGATGCCCAGTAAGTCCTTATCTATTCCACAATCTATCTCAGTAGGTTTGGTGGTCGGGAATACTATCGTATTACTGTTATATCTAGCACTGAGGGGTGGGAGAGGTTAATGTTGGGGTACCTTTGTGTTGCATACTAAAAAGTACATGACACAAGACTTCACCATCATAGGTCATTTTACAGGGGGGAATTTATTGCTGGACTATGTTGTCACGTGGCTCAGTTAGGCCCGGGGAGAAATGCTGCCATTTTAACATACAGACGTTTCTTAGGTTGGCTTCTTTTTCACACAATGACTTTTAACACACTTTTGCATGCATGACAGTGTAGAATTGGTTTCCCTAAAACTACACTGCTTACAAATTCTACTTCGTAGGAAAACTATCACATTGCCTTGAACATCTCGTATAAGGTCTGAACATACATTGTGCAAATGCAGTTGCTTCCTATTTGTCCAGAAGGCGAGGTAGCTATCAATAGTTCATAAACAATGGCGGCCTGACTAAGGTCTTGACTTGGAAGCAAGGATGCTCTTAGTTATAAATAAACAAGCATTTATGGGTTTAACCAGATGAGCACTTCCTGTCATTGCAAAGTCACTACAGGCTGAACTCTCAACCCAGCTGCATGCTGTTCCCTTTGCAAGAAGAGATAGTCTGACCTGTGACCAAGAAGGGGACCTCAATTATTTCCCTTCAGGAAATGGGGGCTGGATCATCCAATAGGGGATTCTCGGTAGAACACATACACACCCTAGGCATCTTGGTTAGGGGACGCATAGTAGGAGTACTCTATATACTGTTTTTATATGCTTGAATTGTTTTAGCAAGATGCCGGTACTATTTATTTTGTTCACTGTCCTTGTTACTTTTATTTGCTGCTGTCTATTGATCATTGCAGCACATATATTCTATACAAGAATAACGATGGATCAACAAATATTGAAAACACCCTTCTGTGTATTCATTGTATACTTCTCCGAGGCAGCACAAGTGACTGAGCAAAAGGGTTCCAGATCTGTTACTACAATTCCTGGGAGACTCAAGGTTTTCATGTTCTGTGGTTGCCAAGGCCATTTGCCCCCTGTCTAAATTTAGGGGTGCTTATGATGGCACTGTAAGCTAGCTGGTCTCTAGGACAACTTATCCTGAGGGGGGGCTCAGAATCTGTCTGGCACCAACCCAGCATTAATGTTACCCAACAAACGCACAGTTCCTACTGGAAAGTAGAAACTACTGGAAAGTAGAAACTACACGACGCTAACATTGCTGTTTGATTATGTTGCATCGATATGTCAATAATATTTGCATGTACACCAATATAAGCTGTTAAAAACAGAATGCGCCCCTTTAATCTTTGTTAAAGATTTTATGCATTTTCTTTTTTGTATATCATTAACAACATGCAGAATACAGTTTGTACTCCATTATACACATATACACTGACATAGTTCTATTGTCTTTGAAACAAGTACATTTTCTTTGCTGTTGTCAGGTATGCATCAATTTGGGATTAGAAGCCATATTTTCCAAAATGGATGACAACCTTGCATATCTGACCATCTGTCATTTCTGCAGCACACAGTCAAACAGAATACTATCTGTTTATTTCTGTTGTAATCATTTATGCTGTTCTAGATGAACTAACTCAGCCAAACAACTACAACTGTTACTTCAAGGTCTTTCTGCTAGATCACTGTGCCCTATTCATTCATATAAAACATTGTAGTTCATGTATTTAGTTTGTTCCACCGTCTCCAGATTACATTAGTATAAAGTGCTAAGGCAATATAACGCTTACTGAGACTGTGCTCTGATTTGCTATGAAGTTAACATTTTCGATCATACCACAGTAAATCTGCAGTTCTCTTAATTGCATATACCAAAATAATGTATAAAAAGCCTGAATTTTGGGAGTGAGCCTGAGACTTTCCTGGTTTACTAGGGAAGCTGTCCATTTTCCTCACAATTTCGCTGCCCACTTGGGACTTAGAATAATTTTAATTTTGCATTTCTCTGTAATGCATTATTTGCTGAGGGCCTTCATAACAATTAACCTGTACCATACTTTTAAAATGTTGCTTTAAATCTTTAAACTAGTTGCCACTGACCTAGACCTTAGTTATTACGTTGGCTCTTTAGTTAGTTGACTGTATTTCTAATATTTTTGGTGTTTGGGGGCAATGTTTTTGAAGGTGCTTTAACTCGGGGGACTCATTGCCCATGCGATTGAGGTTGAGGGCTGTCTACAATTTATTGACTTGTCGACATTTTATTGAGGTAACATATTGGGGTGTCAAAGTTCTCCAGAGCCCACAAATTGGTGGTAGCAGAGGTTGGTTGTGAGTTAAAGGCACCTTCTTTCTGCTGTAGACATTTACTCATCTTTTTGTCCTAGTCCAGATGCCCCTAGTTAAGTGGATGCTTCATTGTGGATCTATTCTGACACTGACTTGCAGTGCTGCTAATGCTCCTGAATGATTTGGATTGAAAGTATAAATACAGCAGAATTATTCTGATGATTTAGAGTGTTCAAATTAGTTATTGAAGATCAGAGTCTTGTGCTCCGTCATGGATTGTTTTTCTGAATGTGAGGTGTTTGGTTATGTCATGTTGGGTTCAATTGATGGTTTGGTTACTGTGATTTTGATGAACTGTTCTTACTTATGATTTGCATATAAACTGTGTTGGTTTTCATTATTGGACGATTTGGTTATCAGATTCATCAAATTCCAAGATCTTGAGATTGTTGTTTAACTTGTCTGCATAAAGGTAGAGTGTTTTGCAAGAAGCAGCATACACATGCATACAGATGTTTCTGAATTAACGTGATTTCTTTCAGGTGTTTGTGTATCTCATGTAAGTTGGTGTCATTTGCACTCAGGGCAGTGTAGAGTCACAGATCCTGAATCAGGAGACACTTTGTCTCTGGAAGTGGAAGGACCTGTGAGGAACAGAAAATCATTTTACAGCCCCTTGAAAATCAGGATAATCTCAGTAGACGTCTGCTGATGGAACATGGAAGGTTTCTTCTTCCAGAGCTGGCACAAGACAGCTTTGCCTGGTGGGGTATGACTTGTTTGAATCTTTTCAAAACTACTGAGAATGTGCAGTGTTATGGTTACACCGGAGATTCCTGGGGAGACACATACCACCTGCAGTGGGATGCCATACTTCTTGATGCTATTCAACCTTTGCTTCTCCTGCCTCGAGTTCTGAAGAAGATCAGAAAAGAATGGAGTCAGATCATCCTAATAGCTCTATATTGTGGAGCCCTGATAGCTTCAGCATTTACTCCCCAATCCAGCTACTTTTTCTGAACAACCTTTCGCAGCAGCAGGGAAACATCTTACACTCGAATGTCCAGACACTACTCCTCCATGTGCGGATATTGAGGGCAACGACTGATCTAGTGGATGACATCCTGGTGGGTCGGCTCATATCTACCAAATCTGTTTATTCCAGTCATTCTGTGATGTCTGTAGCCTTGTGCCATCACATTGACCCTCAGTCGGCCAGAATATCAGATGTTTTGTTATTTGTTCTACCTCGGGCCCAAGAAGGCTTTGAATTGGGCACCGTTAAAGGTTATTAGAATGCATTTTTGGTCTTTCGATGTTTGCCTGATCAATCTTTGTTATTTAAATCACCAGTTGTGATGCATTTTTTTAAGGGTCTCACACACATGTCTCCCCTTGCTCCCTTTATTATGCCTCAATTGGGCCTAAATTTGGGCCTTTCATTCTTAATGTGCACAGCCTTGAAACCCATTCATAGCTGTTCTCTGAGATTACTTATTATCAAGATGATATTTTTCATTGCAATGGTTTCTGCGTTGCCTGATAGCAAGCTACAAGGGCTGTCCCTGGAACATTTGTACAGTAATCTTTTTCCTGGGAAACTGGAACTGCAAACTCATGTTTCCTTTTTTCCAAAAGTGATATGGCCATTTTATGTGGAGTTGTTTATCACTCTTGCTTCTTTTTTTCACTCTGCTTAACCCCTGTAAGGTCACAGACTTGACCAAAAAATAGCTCTTTACATATAGCACCTGAAAGCGCACTAGGAAGATAACCAGCTTATGATCGGCTATGCTGGTGCTAAAAGAAAGGAGAACCAGTAGTGAACCCTGTCTAGGAGGATCATCCAGTGCATAAAACATGCTGTGCCCTTTCAAAGGAGCCTCCTGAGGCCCTTCGTGCCTATTCCACCAGAGCCAAGATTGCCACAACAGCATTGGTGAGAGGTGTTCCAGTGTGGACATCTGCCAGGTCGACAGGCTGCTACATGGGCATATGTGCACACATTCAGTAGGCAATATTGTCTCGAAAGTTGAATCCGCAGGGTGAGCCATTTTGCCCACTTGGTCCTTTAGGACATTTGGTTTACGTTACATTCCTCAGACCCTTCATATTTTCAGAGGTACTGCTTTGGTATCTATTCAAAAGGTAGCAAATCTAGAGTAAGAACTATCCATGAAAAGAACAAGTTACTTATCTTAAGTAACTCCCTTTCTATTGGATAACCTAGCTAACGGCAGATTCTTCACTTCTTCTTTCTTCCATTAAAAGTAGATTTGTGTGGTTCTAAAATGTCCACAAGTTAGACTCAACACACATTGACATTCTTCCCATTTGACATGGGAGAACCATATCTGAGAACATCGAAGAGTTCAAATGTAAACTGACGTAATCGCGCTGTGGTAGTTCTGTCAATTCCTGATGCAGAGCAAGGTCACTGTGGATTCAGATCGTACCACTTGAGGTGTGCGTGAGCTATTGTTCTGGAAATGTCCTGGATTTTGTGTGGTGTCTGGATAAATTCAACAGGTGAGGAATTTGAGGTTAGGTATAGGATCCACCAGAAGGAGCATTACCGAAGATAAATAATATGTTCACTTTGATTACTCAAAATACATGTTCTCTTGGTACCTAGCTTTACTAATGCTCCATTTTGTAAGGAGTAATGTAAGATAACATTTCCATTTTCATACGGAGAAAGTCAGATTTTCAGAATGTTCAATATACTCATCAGCTCTATATCAATGGACCACTGTTTTTCTATCAAGCAGGCTCCAGAATCAGGAAGATCTGGGAGTAGATTTATCATAGTTTTGGCTTGCCCTTACACTAGGCAAGGTGACCCAGGGCAACCCAAAACCTAGATTCAGATTTACCAAGCCACACTAGGCCACCCTGCATGGCTTGGTAAGTCTGGTGTAATGCAAGGCAGCGGAAGTCGCAAGTGGTCGAGGTGTAATTTGGGTGGAGCATGGATGTTCCCTCGCATCCATCCATGCATCTGACGCATACCCAGATTTACTAACACTGGTAGACCTGGGATTACTTCAGAATTGTACACCTTCCCACCAGAGGTGCAACAAGGAGAAATATCTTTATTTGTTTCCTCGATGACAAGTAGGCTTTTATGATGTTGTACACTGAGGCCACTTGGAAGAATTCCAGTCCTCCGTCAATGTGCAACATGCGCCATTGTGGGGTATAAGTCAGCACCCAGAAAGACAGTAAATGTTATGGACTCACATCAATACATGTGGCTGGCACCCCCACCACAACTGTCACCCAGCTCGGTGAAGATCTATGCCTGTGGAGGGCAGAAGCCGCTATGTTGACAGGTGCTTTTCAAGTAGAGGCGACCAATGGGGACCACGTATCCCCAAATTGAGAGTGAAGCCCTCACCATTCAGTGGGGTTGTAAGCAGTTTCATCTGTACCTGTGTGGTTGAGGATTTCAGGTAATGACTGATCATAAGCCACTGGTGTCCCTGTTTGCGGTCACATTGAGAAACCTGCGCCTTCTGGTGCAACCCTAGGGCTTCACAGTTATCTACTAACCCAGCACCGGCAAGCCAATGGATTATCTCTCCAGGCACCCACCATCTGGCCAACCAATGAAGGATCAGGATGCTGTTGTAGCCGAAGGATACGTCAACACAGCCCTGAAATCTGCCTGCCCGAAAGCCCTGTCCATTGAGGAGATCAAAGAGTCTACAGTGGACAACAGCGTCCTGCAAAAGGTAGCCCAAGTCCTTCGGAGATACCAATCCAAGAGATTTCCATAGGAGGCCAAGCACCAGAGCTCAGAGGGACGGACCATAATGTCCTAACTGTGGAGGGTGAAGGTGGCGGTGAATCGTTGTGCCTTCAGGCACTCTGGGAGCGGTCAGTAGACCCAGCGCATCAAGGCCATCAGGGAGTGGCAAAGATGCGAGCCATGCTCTGCAAAAAGGTGTGGTTCCCTGGAATGGAGACAATGGTGAAGGAAAAGTTTGGGGTGTGACACCTGTGCCAAATACGCTCCCCCCCCAGCTGGCTCTTGCCAGGATCCAGATGGAGAATGCCAGCACCACTCTGGCACATACTGGAAAAGGCATTTGCCACTTTTGGATTACGGCACATCATCTAGATGGATAACGAGACCCATTCCAAAGCCAACACTTCAAACAGTACCTTCAGAGTAACACACCTGCATATAATGCCCCAGAGGCCCCAGGCTAATGGAGAGGACGAACAATTTATGAGAACCCTCAACAAAACTCTCTGGAGTGGAGTGTTCCAGAAAAAGAATAAGAATGGCGTCTTCACAACAAACCTCACAGCTCGACGCCTCAGTCTCCCATGGCCTTTTTATTCGCGAGACCAGTAAAAGACAGTATTCCAAGAGGGCGCAGCTTGAAGCCCGACCTCATGAAACCTGTGGCGCTGCAAGCGATGAGAAAGGCTGCCAGAGACCAAGCCAGTAGAGCCAAACAGACTTTGGATCCTCTGCTGCAAGTAGGAGACACAGTGGTGCCAGGAGACTTGTGTTCTGGGTGGAAGTTCAGAGTTCCCTTGGCGAATGCCCAGTGAAAAATCACTAATCAGAAAGAGACCTTGGTCAATGCTGCATGTGGGCAAGAGGAGGTCATGCGTAACGCCTCCTGGTTCAAGCGGGTGCCAACTGCAGATGGACCAAAGGTCTCAGTGATGTGCCTGAGGAAGAGGACAAAATGTGTGAATGCATAGGGACAAGTGTGTTGCCCCAGAGACTGCCTCACCCCGACAAGAAGGAGAGGCCAATGCCCTGGATATCACGACTAATAGACATGCCAACAGTTTGACCAGTATGGGGCGGCCACTATTACTTCTGGCCCAGTCACCGGCCCAACACTCAGCTCAGTGACTTAATTTAGTAGCACCTCCCAGACAATGACAAGCCCCTCCCCTTTTTTCTTTCTTTCATTTTGGTTATAGTATTATTTTTAGATTCAATTTCTTGGTGGTCATACATGACCACTAACGTGGGGAGGGATGTGGAGAGCCACCCGGGTCATTTGTCCCGGCAGTGTCGTTTAGACATACCTATCGGCCGAGAGCTGCCAAGAGTAGTAAAAAAAAGGCTGTGAAGTCGCACTGGGCTTCTGCCAACATAATTAGCAGTGTCTGGCTCTTTCTGTCACTACAGTCTGTACTAAGACCTAGCCTTCCCTCACGCTGACATGCAAGAACAGCCTGCCATCTGCCAGGGCCTGCAACAGATGGATGAATGGATGGGTTCTTATTAATTAATGCAGCAGTAGAGGGCAGAAAGACGGCCTCTTCCCAAACACATGGAAAACGCTGGCAGCACTTCACCTCTCATCCATCCCAGACAGATGCGATGGCTGGCATGCTGCCACCCTAGAGCACCTAGAGCAATGTGAAGGCAGAGAAGAGCTGCTAAATGGACGTGACACAACATTTCAATGCGGTGAATGATGCAGAGTTCTGCACTGAAAAACGTTTGTCTAACCTGAGATGCGTGGCACTTGGCAAGGCTGCCTGGTAATGTCAAAGAAGAAACAGATAATGACAGGGCGCTAAAATTCTGCCTATTGTTGCCCCCAATGAAGATCCAATGAGCTTGAAATATGTGGAGGCAGTGAACTGAACAAATAGTTTTTTCCCATGGATTGTATGCTGATGGAGTATAATGGAAACAGAATTGTATGCATGGAATGAATCACACTCTAGAGAGATACAATGGAATTTGCAGAAACAAATTGCATTCCTGAAATATGGAAAAGTGGAAGATAGCTGGACATGATTAAGGACGAATAGCTAGGAGCATTGCCTTTTCTTTAAATGTTCCTATTTGGAATTTCTTGAAACATTTTAGCATTCATTACTCTTCATGTTGCAAGGAGGTTCAGAAATACATGCATGGTAAGATTTTCAAAGATTATGCAATGGGTTTGCTTCACTTTTTGGCAGAGACCAGATGCAAAATCTTTGCTTTATAAAAAAGATTAACGCAACACAGCCCATTGAGCTGCATTGCGTTACTTTGCACCATGGGCGGTGCATGGGTGTTCTCGTTCATCCACAAATGGATTTTGAAGCACACATTTATAGGCAAAGACTTGTAGACATGGGTTTGCGCCAAAGTGGCACAGGTGCCTGAGGTTGACATAACAAGGAGAAATATTTTTAATTCTCCTTGTTATTTCCTCTTTGTGCGCAGGAAGGACCTCAAAGCAGCACCCTTGCACTATGGGGCAAGGGGGCCTGCAATGGCGCTAGGAAGCCAGAAGTGCACCAATTCATAGAGCAGAACAGCACCATTTATTTCAAGATATGGTGCAGTACTACTCTTTTCTTTTATGCGCCACAGTGCAGCAATTTCACTTGCTGGGTTATGTTGCCTGAACTCTTTTTAAAATAGGCCCCGCAGTTCGTTGGGAAGCCTGGATGCAAAGAAGGCAGGGAACATACTGTTCTGTATGCTTAGGCAGTCATTATTTTGATTCAAGCTTTCATAGCAGATGTAGATGCTGTATTTATTCTGTGCTTGCACATAATCTGGCTGCACTTTGCTTGTTGTGTATGGAATGTGAGGTTCCTGCTCTGCTCCCTGTGGCAAGGAGTAGCTAGAGTGAAAGGAGTTAAACAGACCTATATTCAGCCATTTCCAGAAAGATATTGAAAAAGCAAGTGTAACGAGTTAGCCCAGTTCTGTCTAGTGAGATTTGAGGTCTGGCTTCACCTGGTGGAAATATGAACCAATGGAGCCAATAGTTCATTTCACAGCTCACTTTGCAAACGCTATCGCCATAGAGCTACACGTTTTAGAGGCAGGTCTGTGTGGGACCTAATGAAATAGTCTAAAACATCAAGTGCTGCTCGACAAAGCTGGCATTGCCCAGAGAGGTTTGGGAAGCGACTTCTTCCCATGAAAAGGTTGAAAAACAGGGACAAATTATGCTTTTTATTGTACAACATTCAAATGAATCAGCTTAGGTTAGGTTAATGATGCTTTATTGAAGAGTATATTGCAACATTACAAGGATAAAATGTTGAAGTATTATCAATGAAACCAAAATAATTAAATTCAATTTAACAGCATAGAAGGATAGGACTTAATAACATTAAAAATACAATAATTTGAAACTACAATATTTAAAATTTGAGAATATAAATATACATAGAACCGTAGCAATTTAATAGAATAAAAGAAGAAAGATGAAAAGAATGAAGAAAAAAAAAAGGAGATAAGAAGAAAATTAATAAAGAATTACACTAGAGTATACCTAAACACCCATCTCCTAATATCTATAGCAACCAATCAGACTTTTAGTTACCTCATGGGGGATAGAAAGTGATATTAACGAATGTAGAAGAAGTAACAGTTCTGTATAAGTATGGAGTATTGGAAGCCATAACAAATCTCTTTTAAACATAAGGGGGAGTGTAGTAGCGTAAGCTCCATCTAATCTGTGATGATGCAAAGTAAATTCTACCAAGCAATAAATGATGTGTTTAAGTGTCTTTCCTATTAGATATGATACATTGTAAAGCAGTTGCAATCAACAAATCAATACATTTCCCAATTGTTCTATGAGAGTGCCATAATGGAGATGAACCACCCAAGAAATGATGAGCAGTACTAAATGTGCTATGAGTAGACAGAATATTATTTATTCCGCCACAAATAGGAAACCAAAAATTCCTAACCCGAGGGCATTCAAAAAACATATGAAAAACATCACTATTTTTACTTGTGCACATGACCAGCAGTTAGTGTCTGCGATAAGTTGACACCTATGAAGTTCAATGGGAGTAAAATGTGAAATAATGTTATGTTTAAGTTGTAGCTGCAAAGCGAGAAGTGTGTATTGAATCCCAAATTGACTTCCAAGTGTGTAGAGAAAATGCTTTATTAAAGTCTAGCTCCCTTTGTAATTCAGTCTTGGATTTTGGTCTACTCTCATAGGGAATACATAGGAGTTTGTATATAGAGGATACCTTCGCTTGTAAAGAAAAATCAATGGAGGAAGAAAAAGGTGGAAGATTGAGTGGTGAAGGTGAGGATTGTGAGTGGAGCTGGAGAAGAATTGGTTTAAGAAGCTGATATAAACTGCATAATAAGAAAATATATATTTAAGTTGTATGTCTTTAAACTATAAAAGAAAATCATTTGAAATTATATGGCCAATAATTATTTTACCTTTCTGAATCCATTCTTTCCAAAAAGAACTTGATTATTTAGTTTAATATGCGTATTATACCATATGGGAGTTTGTGTAAAATTTTCTAATGGGGAATTGGATTTAAGAAGTAGAGGTGTAGCAATAGAAATTGAGTGTGTAAGTAGGGGTGAAAAGAAAGTCTTGAGAGCTTGGTACATTTAGACTGCCTTCTGAAATGTAAACGGGGCAATTTGTGCATGTTCCCATTGACCCAAAACTGTAGATATATCAAGGGGAGAAGTAGAGAAAGAAGTCCATATTTGATTAGCTTTAAGAGCAGAATGACATTGTCTGAGATTGGAAAAATGTACCCCTCCATTCTCCTTGGACTATTAAAGTTTTAATGGGGAAATTCTTGACTTACGTGTATTCTCTAAAAAAGATATAAGTAAATGATTAATAGACAAAAAATACAGGAGGAAGTTTAACTGGAAGCATGGACAAAAAAAAAAAGACTTTTTATAATATCATCATTTTGATCATGGCTACTCTTCTTACCAGGATAAATAAAGAGGAGCCCAATTATTTGACAGGACTTTTTTATTTGACCTGATAAAGTTTTATTTGAATGGTTTCTTTAATATTATTAGAACATAAGAGACCTAAACATTTAATATACTTAGAATTCCAAGTGAATCCTGTGTCTTTGAACATAATGGGAAGACATTACTTATTTATTGGAATTACCTCTGATTTCTCTATGTTAAGTTTGTATCCAGATATTAAGGAAAACTCATTTAATAGAAATGAAAGCAGGAAGCTTAGTTTGTGGATCTGGCCTATAATGCAAAATGTCATCCGCATATGCAGTGATCCTTACTTCCATATGTTTATATTTGTATCCTGAAAAAGCTGGAGATCCACAGATGTTCTCCAAAAAAGGGCCTAAGGATAAAGTAAAAGGAAGAGGGGATAATGGACAAACCTGTCTCTCGAAAAAGAGGAAAATATGAGGATTTTTTGCCATTAACAAAAATTGAAGTGGAGGTTTGAGACTATAAAATATGAATATAACTGAGATTATGTGTACTAAAACCATGCTATATCAGAGCACCAAACATTTAATCCCAGTTAACTTGATCAAAAGCTTTTTCAGCATCTAAGGTTATGGCAGCAAATGGGATATTAGATTTAGATGCCATGTGAATTATAATAAGGAAGGCATTGGAATTATCAAAAATAAAATGCCGTGGCCGTGGCGTGGCCAAGCAAGCGTCCAAGATGGCCGCTTGTACTTGAAGCTCCGCCAGCAGGACTCACCTTTTGCTCCTTTCCGCCATGAGGAACCAGAGTTGATGTTATGGAAAGCCCACCATTGTCTCTGTAATGTGGTCCGGAGTCCAGCGCTGTGTCATGGAGGCCGCCTTGACGTCCTAAATTGAAGCTCTCTGCCCCTGCGTAGCTCCGCGCCGTGATCCAGAGCTGCGGCTCTGCTGGAGGCTTAACGGACTGGGCTGAGGAGTGAGCGGGGGCCGCCGGGTGGCTACCAATGTATCGTCCGCCTTTCCCACAGTTGCGTGGCTGGCCCTCCCCGCCCCCCACTTCTGGTGAGTGATTAGCCGATTTGCGGGCTAATGGAAGCAAGATGGCGGATTGAAGCCGCCACAGCAAGGATGCTCTAACGAGGATTCCCCGAGCTCTATGAGAACCTGACTGAGAAACTCTTCACCGCTCAAGATTTGATGCTTTCCAGCCAAAGCGAAGTCAAAGAAAGTCTGCTTTTGGCAGATGCACGCACGCATGGTATTTCAATTACCTGCGCCTTGTGAAAGTGATTGATGGAGAGGGACTGAGAGAAACCATTTTCAGACCGTGAGGCAGCCAGCGAGGCGGCTAGCTGCTACTTAACAAGAGAATGCCTGCAACTTTTTGTCAGGAGATGCCGGGAGGAGAGCAATTCATTTTAAAAAAAAAAACAGGACTTTAAATTTACATTAGCTTACTTTTTCCGCCTGCCGCTTTGCCGCTTTGCGATGTCAGAGAGTCCTGTAATCAGGAACGCTGCAGCTACGGTTTGGAGGTTGTGACTCAGCTGCCCTGTCTTAGCAGCCGGAGGAGCCGGTGGAGAGCTTACTTTTCCCGCTTGCTGCAGTGCCGTGTCCGTGACTCCTGGAATCGGCAACGCTGCTGCTTGGAGGTTGTGATTGAGCTGCCTTGTCTTTGCAGCCGGTGGTGAGCTGTGGAGACGAAACCGGTGCAGTGAGGCAGCAAGTGAGGTTTGGAGGCTGTGGCTCTGTGGCTCTGACTTGGCAGCTGGTGGAGCAGAGAGAAGTGGAGACGGAGACGGAGACGGTGCAAAGTGGTGCACACACGCCTGATAGTTGGTGGAACGGAGAGAAGCAGAGTGCTGGGGGTGGTTTGCCCGGTCAACTAACACGATTTTCGATTGTAAAGTCTGAGCAGCAGGAGCTGAGCCGGATTTGAGTTCACGGTGGCGAGAACGAGGAGTAAGAAGAGACACGATAGCAACGGACTGATGGCGCCTAAAAATGATAAAAATGGGAATAAAAATGCGCCGCAACAGAATAAAACCTCCAAAACTACCTCTGGGCATGAAGAAACAGAGGAGCATATTACGACCCCTGTAAAACCATCAGCAGCATCAGCAGCATCTGCAGTGAGTAGGACAGCAGCAACTGGTGGTAAGCAGCCTATTGTCCGCCCTCCTCTTTTGCTGGTCGCCGGGGGTAAGAGCACATTTAATAATAATTCTACTAAAGATAATACCACGGGCAACAAAGTACTTGCTAATTTGAATGTCAGGGCTAATGGGGGTAAAAAAACCTATGCTAAAACTGATCCCCTGATCAACAAAGTGCCTATTGACAATATAACAGAGGCAGAGGGGGAGGCTGATAAAGCTGTAATAGATACCCCAGTAGATATTTGTACAGTAGAGTCTTGTACACTGCAGAGCTCGTCTCAAACCCAAGAGAGAAATGAGTTGGAGGATGATGATAAGGGGGGGTCGGGAGGGCCCGGATCCGGGAGCTGACCTGGACCTGGACAGTTGCGGTGTTGTGGAGGCAGAGGTCATCACTGGTGATAAATCTGGTGATAAATCTGGTGATAAATCTGACTTACCAAGTATACAAGCTGCACAAGTTACACATCCCCAGATAGTTACAATCTTGGATCCTGAAAATACAAGTATTATGACTCAAGGTGGTGATGTGTTGGATAAGACACATTTGTCTGGAGTGGAATCCAATGAGGATGAGTACGAGGAGGTGGTGGATTCGCTTGCTGGAGTAGGAGAGCTGGAAATAGAGGAAATGGAGGAGGTCTCTACGGCAATGGGTGCCGGCAAAAATTCTGGTCTTAGAAAACGGAAGGGGAAAGCTAAGACCAAGGCTAAGAAAGGCAGAAATATGAACCTTAACATGTTAACAACAACACTGACCTCCATTAGTGCCCGGGAGAAGTTTATTAAAGATCAAAGCCCATTAAGGAAATGGATGCAGGCAAAAGGGGGTGTTAAAAGTATGGCCTTGCGCTTATCCGGCAATAACCCTGTAGAGGGAGAAGGTATAAAGACCACTAAAGACACTTCCCTCAACAGCACTATCCCTATCTCTCCGGAACCTCTTCGGACTTCTTCAAAAGAAGCTATAGCTGATGATTTGGCAACCACTGGCTCTACTATTATGGGATATGAGAATATTGATTCTCCTCCCTCATCCACCACCTCATCCACCACCACTACCATTAGAGGAGTGACGGCACCAGTCATAATTCATCAATGTGCTCCTGCCCCCTCGGAACCCCCGACACGAACCTCATTGGATCTGATTCTGACGACACTGCTGGAACATCGGCAAGAGGTCCAGCAACATTTTATTCAGTTAAGAGAAGATAACAACAAAATGCAGACCTGCTTGCTAGAAGTTACAAGCAAATTGAATAATGTTACAGTAGAGATTGAGGAAATCCAGCAGAGGGTTGTCACTGTTGAGGAATCTTTAGCTACTACTGTGACTTCTACTAACCAACATGATAGAGATATTGTGATCCTAAAGAATAAAGTCGAAGATTTAGAAAATCGGCAAAGGCGCCAGAACCTGAGACTCTTTGGAGTACCCGAGGGATCGGAGGGTGCGGATGTCCGAGCATTTCTGGTCAAGCTTCTTCCAAAAGCATTCCCCGATTTATCTGATTGGGATTGGGACACACAAATACAGCGAGCCCATAGATTACCTATGTTTACCAGAAACAAAGACAGCAAATTTCCTCGACCAATATTGATGTATCTAGGTAACTTTCTCTTATGACAAGCGGTCTCAATCAAGGCGAGGCCAAATAAACCAGTGACGGTGGACGATGTAACTTTCTTCGTAAAATCTGACCTTAGTAAGGTTACGATGGAAAAACGCTGGGGGTTACGTAAATTGATTGATCCTTTTAAATCTGTGGGAGCAGTGGTATATCTTCAAGAGCCTGCACGGCTCAAAGTTGTGAAAGCTGGGCATACTCATTTATTTACTGAAGTTAAAGAGGCTGAGCAACTGCTCTCTAAGATGGTATCGGATAAATAGATGCTAGTTGTTTAATGGTCATGATCTTACTATAAAAGATCTATTTTTTGTTTTTTTTGTTTTTTTTCGTTCTTCTCCTTCTCTTCTGCTCTCATTTACATATATTTTCTCATTTACTTTTCTCCGTTTGTGAGTGATATATAGAGGGAGGGGGGTCCTTGTGGAGACCTTGCTGGTAGGCTGCCCATTCATCGGCAGCCGATGATAGAGGGAGGCTTCCTGGTAGGTACTTGGGGGGGGGGGAGCTCTAGGGGTTGGAGGATAGGGTTAGGGGTGAAGTTTGGAGGGGAGGGGAGTTTTCAGGGGGAAAAAGATGACACAAGCAGAAAAGATTTAAGGAACAGATTGAGTAAGAAACTGTCTATATTTTTTGGGAGTAATACAGTTATTCAGAACATATTTGAATTAAGATATGTATCAAGCTAGCTGCTTAGCCTGGAATGTTTCAGATATCAACAATAAAAGCAAAAGACAACTTGTATTTGAAGAACTTAAAATGTATAATCCCCATTTTGTACTTTTAAGTGAAACCCACATTCGTTTTCAAGATAGAAAAATGTTAGAACAAGGGGGGTATGAGCTAATAATATGTACTCCATTAAACGCATCAATCCGGGGGGTGGCTATACTTAAGAAAAAATCATTTAAGGTAGAAGTTCTTAGAGTTGCTGCTGATAAAACCGGTAGGTGGGCAATTGCACAATTATTGTTGTCAAACCGTAAATATATCTTATGTGCAGTGTACGGATCAAATTATGACGATGCGGCAGTCTTTGACCAACTTAATATTGAATTACTAGATTGGGAGGGGGAGCTAATATTAATGGGAGATTTCAACTGTGTAATTAACTATGCAAAAGATACTACGAAGTGCACCCCCTCACAACGTATGTGTAAAACAAGGGCCGCCATCTTAGAACTTGCACGTATACATAAGTTAAAAATGTTTGGAGAAATCTCCATCCAACACTGGCTGGATATACTTACTATTCAATACCGCATAAAATGTGCTCTCGCATTGATATGGCTTGGACTACGGATAACATACTTAAAGGTAGTAGAATGGAGATTTGTCCCAAAGTAACCTCAGACCACAATCCCATTCTGTTCGGTTTTAATATCTTATCTAAAAAACAGGAACCCAGGCTATTTTCATTTCCAAGATACTTGTTATCCAATCCCCTATTTATCAACCTGCTGAAGGAACATATAAAAGAATTTCTGGAGTTTAATATTGACTCAGCCCTACCTATTACTGTATGGGATGCTTGCAAAGCAAGTATTAGAGGTTTTGCTCAGCAATTTATTATTCAACAGAATGCTAATCAAAAAAGGAGATACAGGGCATTACATCTAAGATCAGGGCCTTGGAAGAACACTTGGCTGAAATTACTAAACAGGAGGATGCAGGGTTAATTACTAATTTGAATAAAGCAAGGCTGGAACTTAAATTAATTACTTTACGCTGCGAGACCAAAACATTTCTTAGGGATAGAGTTAGTACTAAGTTGCACAAGTATAAATTATCACAGTATGAGAGCGGTGACAGAATCGGCAAAATTCTCGCCTATAAGGTTGCAGATGATAGAGCTACCTCTTTAATTAAGAACATAAGAGGAGCCGATGGAATTAATTATACTCTACCTGAGAAGATTCTGCAACAATTTGTTAAATATTATACTAAACTCTATACTCCTGAGAATTTACCTCCGATTGAATCTATTCAAAGATATATTAGAAACAATTGGTTAATAGAAACAGATGTAGAAGCGATGGAAAAATTGGAAGAAGATTTTATCCTTGCTGAATTGAAATTGGCTATCTTTTCCCTCCCCTCCGGGAAAGCTGCTGGGGATGACACACTTCTGATTGAAATATATAAAAGTTGTAGTGAGGAGCTTCTTCCCTTTCTTTGCTCAATTATAAATCAAATAGGGATAACTAGTAAGGCTCCGAGTTCTTGGAATACTGCTAAAATCAATTTCTTTTAAAAAAAGAATAAAACATCTTCAGAGTGTGGGTCTTATAGGCCCATTTCCTTGATTAATTCAGATGCCAAAGCATATGCTAAATTAATTGCTACAAGATTATCTCCTCTTATGCCCAAACTAGTTAGCCAACATCAACACGGTTTTGTGGTAGGGAGAGACACAACATTGCACGTTAATATGGCTATCACTGCTTTTGATGTTGCTGCAACGAATTCCTCCCCACTCGGCATGGTATTACTCGATGCTGAGAAAGCATTTGACCGAGTGGGGTGGGAATACCTTTGGGCTACTCTTAAAGAAATTGGTTTTAAAAAACACTTCCTAATGAAAATACAAGCACTTTATGATTGTCCAAATGCTATAATAGGGTACGATAATCTGCTGTCCTCTAGATTTCCAATTTTAAGAGGGACACGCCAGGGGTGCCCGCTATCACCTCTTTTATTTGCTCTTGCTATGGAGCCCTTTATTAATGCTATACAATCCCAGGAACGTATAAAATCATTTAGCTTTGGCATTAATTCACTTAAAATTACAGCATACGCTGACGACTTGGCGATTTATACGACAGATGTCGCAGAAGCCATGGACGGAATTATTAAAGAAGCTGACGCCTTTGGTGCAGTATCAGGCTACAAATTAAATCTAAATAAAACACAAATCATAGTTAATTATAAACCACGGATCCCAGTCGCCGGCATATGCCACACAGCTACCTACTTAGGTATTAAAATTACATCCAACATCAAATGTATTATTGCACTAAACTATGATGTTTTATTAAAGGATACTAGCATTCTTCTTAAAAAATGGCATAAAGTTCCCCTAAACCTTATTGGTCGAATAAATCTCATCAAAATGAACATTCTGCCAAAGTTTTTGTATTTATTTAGGTGTATTCCTTTAAAAATTACCAAATTATTCTTTAGAAAACTTGATGGCATTCTAGGCAGCTTTATATGGGGGTTTAAAAAAAAACGCAGATCATTAACTACTTTAAAGTTACCATTCAGTAAGGGTGGCCTTAACTTTCCAGACTTTAGAATTTATTTTTTTGCATCCTTTTTGGGACGTCTACAGAGCCTTTTTAATTCCAATAATCCTTATTACTTTCACCAATTTATGCTTGGTACCGACTCCATTCAATTCCTTGCTAGAACCAATGACCCAAACTATTTTAAAAGAGTCAGGTTTAAGACCGCCAAAGATATAATAAATATATGGAATATAATACTTGTACTCAACAAAACGTCAATCTTTCACCCTGATTTAACTCTCTGGAATAATCCGGGTTTACCAGGTATTTTTAGCGACTTGGGGTGCAGGATTTGGTCCAACTTAGGTATAATCAAACTGGGCGATTTATACAGCTCCTCCGGTTTGTTAGAGTTTGAAACACTTAAGATACTATATAAATTACCGGGGCATGCGTACTTTAAATACATACAAATTCGAGATTTCCTTATTGGAAAACTAAAGCTTAAACAGATCTTAGATTCAGATTTATGGAATTGTATGTATGGAGGAGGTGGGAAGAACAAAGCTATGATCAGTGTAGGGTATAAATGTTTTAATCAATATAAGATAGATGACTGCCCTAGATTGGCTCAGAAATGGACCTTAAAATTTACGACCGGTATTTCATCAAACATTATTTTCACATTTTTAAATAATATTGATACTTTAGTTCATTCATCTAGTTTAAAACTCCAAGCCTACAAGACTATTTGCCAGCTTTATTACACCCCGCAACAATTTTGTAAATGGTCTTCTAATAATGTTTACAATGATCGTATGAAATGCCCAAAATGTCAACTACAGGCTGCTGATTTAGAACATATGATTGTTTCATGTCCAGTTTTGTTTTCATTTTGGGATAGTTTAGAAAACATTCTGAAACAGAAATTATTAATTGACACATCATTAGGATCTGAAATGATTCTTCTTGGTATTCAACCTACTATTTCCCCATTTCGAGATGTTGTTTTCATTTTGTTATCATGCGCAAGATTGGTTATTGCAAGGGCATGGATTTCGGACCAACCACCTCATGTGAACGAATGGTGGTTTCTGGTGAAGGAGATATATGATATGGAATTATCTTTAGCTAGGAAAAGGGGTGATAAAGCACTTAAGAAAATAGACAGAATATGGGGATGTCTTTTCACTTGTTCAAATCTGAATTGATTTATTTAAGGGTCTTGTCTACCTTGATATTTTATTTTCTGTCTCTTAGATAATATATGAATTTGCTCTGATCACTTGATGTCTTTTTTTATATATTTTTATTTTTATTTCTATTCTTTTTTATGTATTACTCTCTGTAATTATTACAAAGAAGCTCAAGAAATAGTATGTACTGATCAAAATGCAAAAAAAAAAAAAAAAAAATGAAATTATATGGCCAATAATTATTTTACCTTTCTGAATCGATTCTTTCCAAAAAGAACTTGATTATTTAGTTTAATATGCGTATTATACCATATGGGAGTTTGTGTAAAATGTTCTAATGGGGAATTGGATTTAAGAAGTAGAGGTGTAGCAATAGAAATTGAGTGTGTAAGTAGGGGTGAAAAGAAAGTCTTGAGAGCTTGGTAAATTTAGACTGCCTTCTGAAATGTAAACGGGGCAATTTGTACATGTTCCCATTGACCCAAAACTGTAGATATATCAAGGGGAGAAGTAGAGAAAGAAGTCCATATTTGATTAGCTTTAAGAGCAGAATGATATTGTCTGAGATTGGAAAAATGTACCCCTCCATTCTCCTTGGACTATTAAAGTTTTAATGGGGAAATTCTTGACTTACGTGTATTCTCTAAAAAAGATATAAGTAAATGATTAATAGACAAAAAATACAGGAGGAAGTTTAACTGGAAGCATGGACAAAAAAAAATGACTTTTTATAATATCATCATTTTGATCATGGCTACTCTTCTTACCAGGATAAATAAAGAGGAGCCCAATTATTTGACAGAACTTTTTTATTTGACCTGATAAAGTTTTATTTGAATGGTTTCTTTAATATTATTAGAACATAAGAGACCTAAACATTTAATATACTTAGAATTCCAAGTGAATCCTGTGTCTTTGAACATAATGGGAAGACATTACTTATTTATTGGAATTACCTCTGATTTCTCTATGTTAAGTTTGTATCCAGATATTAAGGAAAACTCATTTAATAGAAATGAAAGCAGGAAGCATAGTTTGTGGATCAGGCCTATAATGCAAAATGTCATCCGCATATGCAGTGATCCTTACTTCCATATGTTTATATTTGTATCCTGAAAAAGCTGGAGATCCACAGATGTTCTCCAAAAAAGGGCCTAAGGATAAAGTAAAAGGAAGAGGGGATAATGGACAAACCTGTCTCTCGAAAAAGAGGAAAATATGAGGATTTTATGCCATTAACAAAAATTGAAGTGGAGGTTTGAGACTATAAAATATGAATATAACTGAGATTATGTGTACTAAAACCATGCTATATCAGAGCACCAAACATACAATCCCAGTTAACTTGATCAAAAGCTTTTTCAGCATCTAAGGTTATGGCAGCAAATGGGATATTAGATTTAGATGCCATGAGAATTATAATAAGGAAGGCTTTGGAATTATCAAAAATAAAATGCCGTGGCCGTGGCGTGGCCAAGCAAGCGTCCAAGATGGTCGCTTGTACTTGAAGCTCCGCCAGCCGGACTCACCTTTTGCTCCTTTCCGCCATGAGGAAACAGTGTTGATGTTATGGAAAGCCCACCATTGTCTCTGTAATGTGGTCCGAAGTCCAGCGCTGTGTCATGGAGGCCGCCTTGACGTCCTAAATTGAAGCTCTCTGCCCCTGCGTAGCTCCGCGCCGTGATCCAGAGCTGCGGCTCTGCTGGAGGCTTAACGGACCGGGCTGAGGAGTGAGCGGGGGCCGCCGGGTGGCTACCAATGTATCGTCCGCCTTTCCCACAGTTGCGTGGCTGGCCCTCCCCGCCCCCCACTTCTGGTGAGTGATTAGCCGATTTGCGGGCTCGAAGTGGTGTGCGTGCGACCTGACCCGGCGTTTATATCCTTGCCAGGAGACCATGTTGGGGACAGGGCCCTCCGGTCTCCCCTACTGTCAGGTGGCACAGCGGGTGTGCGTGGGCGGCCCTCTCGGCTCCTGCCATGGGGACGAGTCAGCTGCTGACCCGCCTGAGTGGTGCCTGCTACCTCCGACCCTTTCCAGGCCCGGCGGGACTCATTTGGCTGGCTCCATAGTGGGGCCTGCTGAGAGCGCTCTGGGATTTTATTGGCTCCCGCAGTCTGCCCTGAGGAGCTGCGACCATTGCGTTGCCCTGCGCCTGGCTGATAGATAACATGGGAGTGCTGCTGATGTTTCACCCCTTGCAGGCTGTCAGCTACCTCCATCATCTATGAACATTATAAAGGTTCCCCTGAGACGTTCTGCTACCCTGAGTGCTGCCATTTTCCTCCTGTTGTGGCCTTCATCATTTGGCACTTTCACTTCACGGGGGGGTATGTGCTACTCACTTGTTCGCTGTTGCAGAGCTTCAGGTCACCCCACATCTCACATGGTGTGCACAGGACTCTGACAATATTGCTGACCTGGAGTCGCCAAATGAGCAATAGCCTCCCACTGCATTATATAGCTTCTGGTCCTGGATGATTTGGGGGTTGCACATGCTGGGACAGTCGGGCCCAATAGCTTTGTGTTCACGCCTGGCGGGCTCACACACCTAACTACCAGTGCCTGATTCTGCGCCACACCTGCCTCCAGTCGCTACTGGGTGACCTGCACGCTGTGATCTCTACCCCTATTTCTATACACAACTGCAAGTCGCGGCGGGGTCCGTTGGCCCGTCTCTGATCCCTGTTCGCATATCAATTCCTCCAGTCCCACTCTGGTAGCGTCTCTTCACTACCCTACGACATGGGCCGTATAGATCCCAAGAAAAGGACTTTACCCTTTGGGAAGGTGCCAGACAACATGACTGGTGACGCCACTGACATGGCGGATGGTGCCCACGGAGCCGACGACACGGAAGATCCTCAGTTGCTGTCAGCTGCTATGCTACAGGAAATGAGAGCTGGATTTCAGGCCCTAGACGGCAGGTTTGACGCTCTGGAGAAAAGCCTGGCAGACATTGGTGCTAAGTGCAATCACAGAAAGGGCTGGATAGACTGGAGCGCATCTTGCAGGAGGTGGCGATAAAAAATGAAGACTTGGAGGCGTGCAGTCGGCGCAACAATGTGCGCATTCTTGGCGTCCCGGAGACAGCAACTGCTGGCCGAATGGATGTTTTCGTTGATCTCTTTGCCCCGGGGTTTGTAGTAGAATGCGCCCACACTCCACAGATCATTGTGACCCCACCCCAATCCTGGTCTGCCTCCCAGACCCTTCATTGCCAGAATCATGAACTTCAGAGATTGAGACTCCATTTTGTGTGCCGCCCATGAACATGGAGAAGTGTAGTGGCAGGGTTCTAAACTATCCTTCTTCCCAGACTTCACCGTGGTGGTACGGGATGCACGCCGCAAATTTAATGAGGTAAAGGCTGCCTTGAGAAATTTGGGACTGCGTTATGGAATGCTGTATCCAGCCAGGTTGATGTAGGAGGCCGCTCTCTCATTTTTGATACCACAAATGAAGCACAGGAGTTCTGCCACACGTACAAAAAAGACGGTAGCGGGTCAGCGGTAAACAACGTTTACCACAAATTTTTTACTACGCGGTACCTTTACCACGCGGCCGTTACAACGCAAGTCGTTACCACGACTTGCGCTGGAGGGCGCTGTGGGATAAGGAATTTTATAAATTTATATTCCAACACCTTCCCTAGTATCCACGGGGACTGGTGTTGGAATATAAAATTATAAAAATCCTAAATCCACGCCCTCCAACGCAAGTCGTAGTAACGACTTGCGTTGTAGCGGCCGCGTGGTAAAGGTATGCGTTGTTACAACTTGCGTTGTAACAACGTACATCCCGGGTCAGCAGTTGAGGTGAGAGTTTTGTCTCCTCCTTGGAGCTGCTCTGAGGGAAGCATGGAACTCTACTCCAATTCAGGAACTGGATATTATGACAGTACTATATCTATATGGGCTTTTTGAGTCTGATGCTTAAGTTAATATGGTTCTTCACATTCATTGTAGTTTTACATTTCAGGTCCGGTCGGCGTGGCGTTGCCATGCCTCAAGGTGTACACCTGGTATTGGTTTCTGTTCTGCTGGAAATTGCGGTGTTGGTTTGCTATTCATGCTTCTACGTTTGCATACCACCGGCACCGCCAGATGTTCCGATGGGCATGGTTTTTCCTTACTTAGGGTTGGGTGAGGCTGGGTGATGGGTGGTGGTGGGGTTGCGTACAATATGTTCATTGCTTTCAGGTAACAGATGCACGGGTCATTGTCACAAGGCGTTTGATTAGATTTATTGCATACAGGTTTCAATTCCCATTCCTCCTATGGCACAGCTAGGTAATTTGCCGACCGGGCTATCTCTTATGTCGTGGAATGTCAGGGGCCTGAATAACACCCGTAAAAGATGCCAGGTGATTAACTTCCTACTACGCCATAACATTGATATAGCATGCCTACAGGAAACACACCAGGCCAAATCCGACAAATCCCCAGTGGCTGCCAGCTAGGGTGCACACAGGTATTTCTTAAAGTATAGTAGCTACGCTAGGGGAGTTGCCATACTTATTCACAAAAGGATCCCCTCTTTCCCGGTTAGAGTTATTGAAGATGGTGATTGTTGTTTCTTGATCGTCACAGGCACTCTCATGGGTCATTTTATTGCAATAGTAGGTATCTATGGGGCCAATATAGACTCCCCAGAGAATTTTCACTCATTGGAGGTACACTTGTTGACATTGAATTCCTGTTTAATTCTTATGGGGGGTGATTTCAATGTACTATTAGACCCCGTTAGGGACAGCACTTCCTCTTCACTGGACAGAAAAGCCCACTCCCACCTTGCCTTACAAGACATTTGTCGGCAATTCTCTCTGGTAGACGTTGAGCGCACTCACAACTCGGTTATTACTACATACACACACTATTCTGGCTTAACAACACCTGGACTAGAATCGACTATTGGTTGGTTTCCCCTGGGATAGCGGGCTGGTATTGAGGGCTTGACACACTACCGTGGACCTACTCTGATCATTACCCTGTGGTGCTGAGACTTGCTATCCCAAACCTGGGGGATTCGAAAGGCAGTGGAGATTCCCGAGTAAGGCACTGCAAGACCAGGTGTTCCTTGAGGAAGTTCGGGTTGCAATAGAGGATTACTTTGAACTCAACACCGGATCGGTGAATACATGGGTCTTATGGGAGGGTTTTAAAGCAAATATTCATGGGGTTTGTATTGCCAAAAATTCAGGTGTCCTAAAGGACTTGCGTAATTCCCTGGCGTGCATTGAGAGGGACATATAGGCACTGGACGCAAAGATGGTTGGGAACGCCTCCCCAGAAAGTAAGCCCCTGGCTCTATTGGTGGAACTCCGGTATACAGCAGACAGGGAACTATTGTACTTGGGTAAATATCACACAGCCAGGAGATATGATGAGGGCGAACGTCCTGGTAGAATTCTAGCACATATGATCTGCCCCCTTTATAGTAGGGCATACATAATTGAAATCAAAACCCCAGCTGATCAGTCGGTATATTCTACCTCAGAGATAAGTAACACATTCTTGACTCACTTTAAATCCCTATACCGTTCCAGAATAGACACACAGGATGACTACCTATCCGAAATTGCTCTGGTGTATCTCGAGAAGTAAATGCAGAACTTCCTAGCCCTTCCGATATCCCAAGAAAATATTGTTGAAGCCATTGATGCATTGCAGGGTTCCTCTGCTCTGGGTCTACATGGGTTTAAGGCAGATTATTACAAGTCATATAAAGGTATTATAGTCCCCCGATTGACAGAGGTTTATGCAGAAGCGCTGGAAAAACAAGTTCTTCCTCACACTTTCAGAGAGGCTGTTATTATTCTGCTTCCTAAACCGGCTAAGGACCCTTCTCAATGTGGCTCATATAGGCCCCTTTCTTTATTGAATCTGGATTACAAAATACTAGCTAAGGTTATAGCTATCAGGCTCGCTTTATTAATGGAGTATATTATTTCCGCTGCGCAGTCTGGATTCGCTCCTCATCGCTCTACTTCACTTAATCTCCGAACCCTTTTTTCTGTTCTACACAGGATTGATCCAATGGTCCTGGCAGAGGCTGTACTGCTAGATACCGAAAAAGCTTTTGATTCCTTGGAATGGCCCTTTTTTATCTCAGTAATGCATCACATGGGGATGCCAGAAGGTTTTGTTGCCACAACTGCTCTTTTATACACTAGCCCCACTGCTAGACTGCGTGTTAATGGCACGCTATCTCAACCCTTTCATTTGACCCGTGGTACAAGGCAAGGATGTCCTTTATCCCCATTATTGTTTATTTTGGCCATGGACCTCTTAAAAAGACACTTCCAGGAACGGCACCTGCATCAAGGGTTGCAGTTTAAAACTGGTCCGCTCTTAGTATCACTTTATGCTGATGATACTATGTTAGACAGCCACAGACTGATCTATTATTAGGGAAATTCTGCTGTTTGGCCTTTTTTGGGGGGCTTGGTATAAACTGGCATAGGTCGGTAATCTTTCCCCTGACGCACTGCACTGTTCTGTGGGATTGTGGGTATCCGCTTGAGTGGTGTCATCACATAGTCAAGTATCTCGGTATACATATCCATATAAACACATCTACCATAATTCGGCTAAATTAAGAACGAGCTGTCAGCTCCTTGGAGACACAGGTTGAGAGATGGCTTTGTCTTTCCTTGTCTATAGCGGGGAGGGTCGCCATTATTAAAATATTGTTTTACCTAAGTTTCTCTGTCTTTTTAATAATATTCCCTTTCTCCTCACTCAAGACTTTTTCCTGCAGCTGCGTCAACACCTTGTTAGATTGGTTTGGGGGGGCCGGCGGCCTCGGGTTGCTTGGCAGATCTTGACTCTCCCATATGAAAGGGGTGGCTTTGGCATCCCAGACATGTATTTATATTACTTAACAGCGCAGTGTAGTTATGCTTATGCTTGGTGCCACTCAGATGCCCGGATCCCCTTCCTCCGACCTGAGGCGGACCTAGTGCTACCTCAAAAACTGTCCACCTTCATTCCCAGGGGAATCCCTAGAGACCTGCTTGACATGCAAACAGAGTCCACCACTAGTTGGGCATGGGAGAGGCTAAGTAGACTGCTGGGGCTGGGTTTTCTTTATTCCCCGACTTTGCCACTTCCGAGCCCCTTATGGCTCCCTATCACAGGTGAACCACTAGTACAACGCACACTGGCTAAATTTGATGTCCAACAGATAGGCGATCTATTCCCCAATAATGATGTGTTCTCGATGTCGGAGGATGCTAGGTTTCAGGGCAGCTCCTTCATTGACGCCTTCATCATGAGACGCATGCACTCCTCAATGTGGGCCACTCTACCTACTTATCCAGTGGCACCGGAACCCACGGCCCCATTAACACTAATAATGTCCATTTAATCCCCAAAATGTACAGAGCATGCCTTAAGATACATCCAGTTACTGACGTCAAAGTCCGCGCTGCATGGGAACCCGACCTTAGCAGGCCCATATCGGATGATCAATGGGAGCTGTGCTGCATGGTCAACAGTAGGCACAAACTCATTCATTTTAAATTCCTACATAGAGTGTACGACACTCCGGCCTGGTCACACAAAATAGACCCTTTGAGGCCGCACCATTGCTTAAAGTGTTCTGCCCCCCAAGCGGACTTTGCCCATTTAACATGGTCGTGCCCAAAACTACAGCTGTACTGGAAACAGCTACATGCTACATTAGGCGCAATGACCTCTCTGTCTCTGCTCCCTACCCCGGAGATCGCTCTCATGGGATACATGGTCAATATTCCCAAAACGATAAGAAGGTTTGCGGCTCTTGGGTTTCTTCTGGCCAAGCGGGAAATAGCGCTAATATGGGGCAAGAAAACGGTACCCAAATTAAAGGCCTGGCTGCACCGCCTAGCTTATTGTAACATAAACAGTGAAAGCTATGCTTCACTAATGCCAAGCTCCTCACGCCCAAAGACATATGGGGGCCGTATAGAGCATATATTGCCGAGAGATGCAGAGACACTGATGCGCAAGTTAAATGCGGCATTTTGCCCAATGGGGTCGGCTGAGAGGATGTGATATGGGAATAATATTGCATGGGTCTTTGGTTTTCTATTTTTGCAACATTGTATGTTTATGTTGCAGTAAGGCATTGTTAAATCTCCACCTATTGGGACAGGAAATGTCATTAGGGGTATCTAAATCTTATATGACAAGGGGCGTGGTCAGAGATCAGAATAGAACCTATCTTAACATTTGATACAGACTGGAGAACATTTTGTGTGACAAATAAATAATCTATTCTGTAATATAAAATATGTGCAGGCGAAAAATATGTGAATTCTAACACATCTGGAAGAAACATTCTCCATGCATCAATGAATCCTCTAGAAGATATAACCCTGTAGAAAGATTTTGCCATTTTATTAAAAATATACCTAACCTGAGATCAACGATATAAAAAGGGATCCATTAAATGATTACAATTGTCCACTACTATAAAGATGTCAGAGCAACAAGCAGATAAAAGGGATGAAAAACTTTGGGAATCCACCACAGTAAGACCGTAAACATTAAGTAGCAAGAAAAGTATATCATTAATCTAAATATTGAATAATACCAGCATCATCTTTTGTTTCATTCAACAATTGAAAGCGGAAATATTTGTGTACCAAAATTGACCGCCATTCTTGTTGTTAACAGCAGGAGAACTGAAAACAGGCCCAACCCATTGTCTGCACAAATAAAAGTCAATATTTTGTTCCTTAAGATGTGTCTGCTGCAATAAAGCAATTTGGCAATTCAATTTGGAAAGGTGAGTGAGCACCCTCTGCTTTTTAACAGGGTTTGAAAGACGCTTTATGCTCCCAGAAATTACACGTAAATTAGCCATTAAAAATATGAAAAATAACTGTTAACCAAGAAAACATATATAAACGTATTACTAAGTAACAAAAAACAACATAAATGGAATATGAGGTAAATTGATGAAACACGGTTGTGAGTGGAGAAAAAATAAATCAGGATGAAATAAATGTAGGCAAAGTGAAGAAAACCTAATAAATAGCAAAAAAGGTAGGGAATATAGAAAGAATAATTGGGAGTGAAAAAAGCCCCCTAGTGTTTAAAAAAATAAAGATGAAGAAAAGTCAAAAGACTCCACTAATGAAGAAAAAATGATTATTGGTGGTGAGAGAAAGAACGAGACAGGGAGATGTCCAGACTGAACAAGGAAAAACAAGATGGATAAAGAACAATTAATGTCAGGAAGAATAACTTGATAAAGACAAAGAAAAGAGAATACACTATAACAGCAGAATAAAGAAGACAAAACAATCGAATTTACCATGCATTTACCATGCATGAACAAATTACGATATATCACTAACATAATGTGAATACTGAAAGCAGGTGAAGACCGACAAAACACAGCAACAAACTCCGTTGTACTAGGGGTAATATGGGATCTGTAAAGAAACAATAAAATAAGAGTTACGAAATTAAGCAGATACCAAGTCAAGTTTTACTAAGTTCCATTTCTTCTCCCATGTGTGCATGTATGAACAACTTAAGGTCCTTTGGTTCCTTGAATGAGGTCCTTTTATTCTTATATATGACCTTAAAAAACAAAGGTGAATATCATGCATTCAAAGATCTTAGTGCTGGTCTCAATTCCAAGAATGTTTCTTTCTGTTGGCAGTGGCTCTAGACATATCTTGTCTGAAAAAAACCTTATGTCCTGACCAGAGGGTCTGTTTACATTGTTTGGTAATTGTGAGGACTTCTGTGAGATCTGAGTATTGTAAAAAATAAAGCAATAATCCCTGTAGGTCTTTTAGAGTTTGACGGTTGTGAATGACCTATCTGATGAGCCCTCTGGATACTGAACTCAACCAAATATTTTAAGCCAACATTTGTTGGGACATGCAGCTTTAAGAATGTAATCATATCCTGCCCGTCTGAGCCCTGCGCAATACAATAATTATGCAAATTGTTAGGACTGTTACGATTCCCTAAATCTTCCTTCAATTTTTTCAGTTGTATTACTTCCCTGGTCAGATATGACACTTTAGCAGCAGCATCTTGCGTTACTGACCCGCTACTCTACCTCAGTATGCCTTAAATCAGGAATGGACAACTTTTCCTCAATCCTCTGCAAGGATGGGCTTGTTTCCTCCATAAAGGGTCTCATATTCCTTAACTCCTCCAAAATGCCCTCCAATGTTAAAGGTAATGGGGATTTCATAGAGTAGGAAGGATTTTTCTTTATCTTTATAAATGTCAATTTTTCAGAAAAAGGGGCCATCTGACTGAGGCACTTTGAAGTCAAGCAGGCCCAGGGTCAGCGCAAGCTATGAACCCGTGACCGTTACAGTTATATTTAGAGTGTGTCCCAAGAATAAAACATTTTGCAGGTAATGTGCACCATTTAAAAATTATGAGCAACCTCACTATACATTTGGGCTGAGAAGGAATAAAGAAAATAATGAACAGCCCAAATACTGCTCAACATGGCGGCCGTCCCACCTGACATGACGGGAGCGGCAGGTAAAAGAAACAAAAAAAATAATGAAAAGACCAGATTCAGGTAAAAAACGTACCCTGCTGCTCCTTGTCAAATCGTCTAAAGCAGGCAGAGTGTTGATTTGGGCAAAAGCAGCCTGATCACAGGCTATTTAATTCCTCAGCTCCCGCAGAGAAAATCTTGCAAGCTGCCATCTTGTCTCGCTGATGGCATGTGCTTAATAATCGGCTCACAAGGAATTTGTTTATAGGCAATTCTGAACTGGTCCTCATAAAAATATTAGAATACTTTTATAGGGTGATAAAAGAGTCCCATTGTCACCATAGGTTTGTGGTAGGGATGTGTCCTCCCTACCTTTAAAACATGGCAACAAATAGTGGCAAAATGGGGCACTTTTCAGTCCTATTTTCCAATAGATTATTTAAAAAGGCATATGTTTCGTTGGCAATTTGATATGGGAACCCAATATTTTCAAGATGGTAGTAACACCATTGTTCATTTTACATCATTCCCATCCCTTCCAAGTAGATTTGCAGTCTTGCTAGATCCCTGAAAATCTACTTGCAAGGTGGGATAGACAGATCTCAATGCTTAGAAAAGCTAAAAAATAAAGGGTACTGCTCAGGAAAGCGATATGGTACAGGTTCTGCATCATGTCAGTGAAACCTTTTATTGTTTGATTAATAGAAATCTTTAAAATGTATAATATTGCAATATTCCAAATAATAGGACACTGATGCCTAAATTCAATAAAGCTCAATAAATACAGTTAAAAACAGGCTGAATATGTCAAGTACTAAAATACAGAACTTGAATCTGATGGACGTAGTGGAAAGAAGAAATTAGCAGTATTAAGTAACTGTAGACAGTATCCTGAAAAGGTTAATCTGACAAAGAATACAAATAATTATCTAGCAGCGTTCATCTCTCGCCGACCAGTTTGGCAAGGTTGGCTGATAGGTTGCCAGCGCTGGGCATCAGAGCCATGTGAAGCAGCTTATTATTATTATTATTATTATTATTTATTTTTATAAAGCGCATAGTCACCCGGAGGTATCCCAGCGCTAAAGGAACCCTAATTCAGCAGAACTGAGGACCGGGAGCTGAGAGCAAAAGAGAGGAAGGATGAGAAATCAAAACAGGGGGGGGCACGGAGGCTAGGGAAAAAGATGTGTTTTTAACAGCTTCCTGAAGCGCAGATATTGTGGTTCAAGACGTAAGTCATGAGGGAGTCATGAGGGCTTAGGGGCCTTTAGTATGTCAGGCGGATCGCCACCGCCCGCACGGCGGTGGCGATCCGCCCGACATTTTCTCCCTCCCGCATGCCAATTCCCCCCGCCATATTACTATGGCTAAGGGGACCCCGGCGGACGGAAAGACCGTCCGCCGGTTGTCCGCCCGGTCGATGAGTAGACCGGGTGGAAAAGGTTTTATTATGGTGGCGGGGTCTGTTAGACACTGCCATCCATATTAGGACACATGCGGTATTTTACATTTGTGGCCCGTAGCGGGCCCTAAGGGATTGTGTGGTGTGGGGGTGCACATGGGGGGGTACCTATGGTACCCCTCTGTATTTGCATGTACAACTTGGCAGGCACCGCGCGGTGCCTGTCACGTTGTTCATTCAAATGCACAACTTGCATTTATGCCATTGCGGTGGGCGGTGCTTTCAGCACCGCCTGGCACAATGTTAAAAATGTGGGATGCGCCCGCCAGTGTGGCATGCGCATCCTAAATGTATGAGCGGGACCGTCGCATTCATTGTGGGCGGTCCCATTTACCGGGGCTATAGAGGGCGGACTTGCTAATGATATCTATGGCCTGCAGGGCTATAAGGTGCTTGGAAACTCTTGCTCTCAGACTAAGCAGGTGAATCAACCGGGCAAGTTTGCCTCAGTTATTTGACAATCAGTTCCAGCACTTATACTCTCTGAATGAAAATTGCTGTCATTGGTCACATCTTCTAGGAATTGCCATTGCTGATTAATACTGATGTATTTGCCAAACTTTGCCAATTTCATTGGCTCTATGATAGTAAGCACCAAATTTACAGTCTTATTACACAGACGAGTGCTGTGGGTGATAAATTGTGGTTTTAGCGGTCGACGGGGTAGTAACAGAAGTGAGATACCCAACAAGTGGTTAAAAGACTCGTATTTATAATTGCAGATTTGGCAATTTACAATTTTTGTAAGAGACTATCATCTCAGGTTTACTTCCTTAGTTTGTAATCCTGTTAGCCTTGCAAACAGGATTTGTTTTAGGGAGCTTTTGCACAGCACACTAGAAATATATGATTGTGGGCTAAGGGAAACCAGTTCTACACTGATGTACGACAGCCCACCGCTTGCAGGAATCTTGAGTTTTGTAAGCTTGTCCATATCTCTTTCCCTCAATAATGTTTTGGATTGTTTTTGCAGGGCAGTTTTGAGCATGGCACACATGAGCTGTGAGCTGTTTGACACATGTTGGTCTATTTGAAGGGTATCAATTGAGAGCTGTAAATGATGCGATCAAGGATTCACATTTTGGACAAAGATGGGCTGGAGGATTGCTTTCATAGTTAAATTGTTCTATAGTTGTGATTTACAAGGGACGCCGTACTCATCCATGTTTGGGCCACCAGCCCAAATTCCAGCCTTATCAGGGAACTCCGGAGATAAGACGGGAGTCTAAAAACCCTTTTGTAAGCCTTGATGTGGTATTTATCCAAGGTGTGAACTAACTGACGCGGGTGGGCTCCCTGGGCGTAGGTAATCGTTGGCAACAGAGTGCCGAGCAATACACACCTTATCAAGACAGTGGATTGACTTTCCAAAGAGTTATTCAACTTGCACTCACTGATATTAATTGGTTCAGCTTTTGTGGTGGTATTTCTATGTTTTCTTGTGCCCTCCTTTAGAGGTTAACCACACAACCAAATAAATATAAGAGTTGATTTGTAGAGCTACCAGGCTCTATCTGTAGTTTGTTTTTTTGATTGGGCGCAAAAAATAACAATTTTTGTCTTTGGGTCATTTGCTGCCATTTTATTAGCCTGGTGTACAGAGCATTGAGAACTCTTTGTAGGCAGATTTTCGAGTGGTCCAAGAGAAACATGTCAGTGGCATATTGCAGTATCGCAATCTTGGTCCTTCCGATTTTCAGTGGAATGAGATTAGCTTGTTCAGCGCACTACCCATATTCAGCAGTAAAGAGGTGGAATGGCAAGGGCGCAAGCACTCAACCTTGCTTGAGGCTGTTGTCCTTCTTAATCTTCCTGAAGACTGTCGCTGGAGTTAGCTTGACTATAACCCAGGTCGAAGTATATAGGGATATGATAGCTAGAAGCAGGGTGTTCAGGATGCACCACACTCTGAACTTTTTCCACAGGCTGTTCCTGTTTACCCGGTCAAAGGCTTTGGATTAATCCACAAAACAGGCAAAGAAAGAGAGTCGCTTCTGATCTTTGCCCTGTGAAATAGGTCAGAAAAGGCCATGATATTGTCCTGTGGAGAAGGGTTTGCTCTAAAGCTTGTTTGAGTGAATGGGATTATAACATTAGCTTCCGTCCAGCACTCCAGTTCTTTCAGGAGGGCGGAAGCCTAGGCCTCAGTTTTAATGTCCAGAAGGGCGAAAAGGTGATAGCTAGACAGGTCCACCATATTACCCTTCTTATATATGAGATTCCGAATGAAGCCCCTCCATTTCTCTGGAACCTGCATGGCCATTCGACAGGTTTGGTAGAGGATGAAGAGTATAGCTGACCATAGGCGCGATCCCCTTTAACCCCTACCGCGCTACCGCGTTTTCCCGCTGTGCACGGAAATTTCAAAAATGGCTTGATCGTGACAAAGCCAGCTCGTCATCCGCGCAGCGCAGGTAACGCTGATGACGAGCTGGCTTTGTCATCAGCGCCGAAGGGGTTAAAGACCTGTGCAGGTATTACATTTGGGCCTGGCGCCCAGTTCTTCTGATCTTCTTCAGGATTCTGGAGGTAGAATTTCCTGAAAACTGCATCTTCTAATGTGAGATTTCAGGGCAATCATTCTGAAGGTCCAAGTCCTCGCAAGGTGCGTTCCCTGCTACATAAAGGTTTGCGCATGCAAGATCCACTGTGATTTAGAGACGGTGTAAACTCTTTCTGTTGCAGGGCTTGTTTAGCTCTTGAGATGCCGCCACAGGTCAGCCTCGTCACATTTACCCATCAGCTAGTATATTCTCTTTTCATTTGTTCGAGCTTAGCAGCCCAAACGATCTGTGTATGATGTTTGCTAAGAATTTGCAATTTAGCTTTCAGTTCAGCTTTAGCTGGGGCTATGTGTTTCTTTTGACAGGTTTTTTAAGCCTACTTAACCTCAATTTGCTAGCGGTGATATAAGGCTTGGTTGTTTTTCTTGGAGCATTGCCAGATGTAGTTTGAAGGTAGGGTTGTTACCAAACACACCATGTAATTCGCAGACAATTGAGTCCCAGTTGGCTGAAGGATTTTACCACTTAGGGTCTTACAATGTGCACATCTAGTGAAGTCCCAGACTGCAAGTTCACTGGATTCCATTTAATCCTTCTACTTAAATTGAAGCCTTCCTCCTCCGTGGAATCAACTATTAATTTCAGGTTTTTATGCCTGTTGGAGCTAACTTTTAAGAAAGTGGAAAAAGTCGCTCTCTGAGTAATTCAGGATGTCAAAGCTAGCTACCGCATCCTGGATCCTAGCTGTGGTGAACACAGGTCGCTCCTGGAGCGAGTCAGGATGTCAAAGCTAGCTTCTGTGTCATGGATCCTAGCTGTGGTGAACACAGGTCACTCCTGGAGCGAGTCAGGATGTCAAAGCTAGGTTCTGTGTCATGGATCCTAGCTGTGGTGAACACAGGTCGCTCCTGGAGCGAGTCAGGATGTCAAAGCTAGCTTCTGTGTCATGGATCCTAGCTGTGGGGAACACAGGTCGCTCCTGGAGCGAGTCAGGATGTCAAAGCTAGCTTCTGTGTCATGGATCCTAGCTGTGGGGAACACAGGTCGCTCCTGGAGCGAGTCAGGATGTCAAAGCTAGCTTCTGTGTCATGGATCCTAGCTGTGGGGAACACAGGTCGCTCCTGGAGCGAGTCAGGATGTCAAAGCTAGCTTCTGTGTCATGGATCCTATCTGTGGTGAACACAAATCCAAGTTTCCTGAATGAAAGACATAGCAGTTGTGGACTTTAGCTTCTTTGCTAGACCCATAAATGGAAATGAACACAGACAGCAGCACAGAGAACTCAGGAGGAAAAGGACGCTGCCGTCGACTGTAGCTATTGAGCTCTCTTTGTTTCATTCCGTGGCATACCCGGTCCTGTTCTTAGGGTGAACCTTGCAGGAAGGTACCCCAATGTCTTGCCTCATTTGGTGGCGGCTGGCAGAGCTTCAGATTGCCAGCATGCTGCTGGGCCACTGTGTCTTGCTAAGTGGTTCCTTGGCGACCTTACTGCCCCCTAAATACCGAGATCCAGTAGGCGTTCAAGCAACATTCAGGCAGTTGAGGTGCTGAGGCACTAGACCCCTGAGTAGGCATGTAGGTCCGGGGGGCAAGGGAGCCGCCATACCCTGGACACCTTATGTTCCAGACAGAGGAGGTGAGTATCCAGGTTCCGCGGTCCTGTCCCCGACAACTTGTTGTTCACATTTGCATTTCGAGGAATCTGCAGGTGGTGTAATATTGTTGGGAGGGTTGGCGCAGGGTGCAACGCAGAAGTGAGTGTGGCTACGTTGCTTGACATTAGGGTAGAGCTGGAGTGGGGCAGAACCGGCCAGTCTAGGATTCCCAGTGGGGCCTGCAATACAGCAGGAGCTCCCCCCGTTTTTGCACTCCTTTGACCAACCCTGCCCAGCAGTGTCCACCAGAACTGTTAAAGTGGCTAAGGAACCAAGCCTTAGCCCTAAAGGTTAAGCCTAATGTCCAAAGAAGAAATATCAACTCACATGGAGGAAAGCATCTGGGGGGCCAACCTGACATAAGGCCGGACTCACCCAGAGGAGACGAAGTAGAGCATACAGCCTGTTCTTCTGTCACACAAGCTCTTCATCTATGTTTATTAACTTCTTTACACCATTAAATGACAAGTGCCCATTCATTTTTTAGCAGTGATCTTTGTGTAAACAGAAACAGTTGCAGAGTCAGTTGAAAATATTTATGCAACTAATATTCTTTATGAAAAACATGGTCAGAAAATAAACATTTTAAGTTATGTCAGCATTTTTTAGTCATGTCAGCGTTAGATAAACCAATGCTACTTTAGCTATTCAGGCCTTGTATGAGTAAGGGGCCCATAAGGATGGTGGGTGGATCGCCCCCGCTGGGCCGGCAGTAGTCACCGCCAACCTGGTGGGGGTGATCCGCCCTCCATCCACACAGCAAAGACCCCCCCACCATTTTATGATGGCTGGGGGAGTCCGTGGTGGACGGAAAACAAGGTTAATATGGTGGCGGTGTCTGCAAGACAGCGCCATCCATATTACAATGCCTTTGGAGATGTGCCAGGTTGTTGGTGGTGTGGGGGTGCACATGGGGGGTACCTATGGTACCCCTCTGCATTTACATGCACAAGGTAGCAGGCACCACCCAGTGCCTGTCACGTTGTGCATGCAAAGGCACAATGTGCATTCCCAGCATTGTGACGGGTGGTGCTGTGAGCACCGCCCGCCACAGTGCTGGGAATAGTGTTTGCCACCACCATGGTGGCAGTTGCATCCTAATGTCAGGTGCGGGACAGCCGCACCCCTTCCGGATGGTCCCGCATTCCATTACGGTGGCGGGCGGGCAAAGTCCACTCACCATCGTAATAGGCCCGTAAATATGGTTGCAGACCACAATTTTTGCATTTTAACGCATTAATTTCCTCAAAGCCTACAGATTAATGCTGCATATTATTGCATTATTTTCACTATATTAAAACCGTGTCAGAATTTCCAAAAACGTCTTGACCAGGAATCCATGTGATATGACCGCAGCTTTCTTCTTCAGCCTTCTAAAGTCATCAGTTGGACTCTTGGCAAAGCTATTGTTCTTGTTTAGTTGGAACCGGGTGAAAGAGTCATCCTTTGCTTGCTGATGAGCAGGTAAATGTGACCTGCGCACATAGAGGATGACAAGCCATATGATAATACAAGGGTTGCACAGCTGCCAGTCTTTCAGTTTGCTTGTGTGCGACATTTTCTTGTTTTCAGTGTGCTTCTGTGTGAAATGTCAATGCTGTATGTGTGACACTAAGTGACAATATATCATCAGTGGAACAATGAGGTTATGCCTATGTAAAGAGGTTAATATAAGAAATAGCTACCTTTTCATAAATGCACTGGTCTACACAGGGTCTGAAAACTATTGCAACACTTAGCAATGCTGAGGTGGAGCACAGGTCATTTATGGGCATCTCACAGTGGGTATATACGGGGAGAGCAGAACGTACATCGGCTTGTCAGAGCTATGGGGATCCCAGAGTTAAATCCTGTGGTCTTCAGACAAGCACAGTGTACATAAAATAAAAATGAGAGCATGTCTTGAGGCATCTCTCCTGTCAAGTGACATTGGGTAAAGAGCACAAAGGCAGCTCTGAGGTGCAGGACTCCCTGCACCATGGCCGGTCTGAGAATAGCCAACTGAGGGCCTGATTCACAAAAGTAATCTGAGACAAAATTCTAACTTTTGAGACAAAATCCTAACTTTACGAATGTTGGTATTTACAGAAGGCATTTAGGAGTACTAAAGTTATAATTTTGTCTCAGTTAATCTTACGTTTTGGTCCTAAGTTAAACTTAAGACAAACTTAAGTTTAACTGAGACAAACTTGTCACTTTAGGACTAGGATTTTGTCTTAGTTAAACTTAAATTTGTCTTAAGTTTAACTAAGACAAAATTAAGTTTAACTGAGACAAAATCCTAACTTTACGACTAGGATTTAGTCTCAGTTAAACTTACATTTGTCTTAAGTTAAATTTAAGACCAAAACGTATGCTTAACTGAGACAAAATCCTAACTTTAGTACTCCTAAATGCCCACTGTGAATACCGAAAGTCGCCAAGTAACCATTTTCTGTCAGATTACTTTTGTGAATCGGGCCCTAATAATCCACATGTGGTATTTCTTCCATCATATTCTTTCCCCTTGTGAAACAAATTACAACAGTGGACTCTTCCAGTTTTAGCTTTTGCCCAGGAATCTGAGGATGCTCCATTATCCCTCAGCTTTAAATCATGCCCCTAGGCTGCTTGATCACAAGAGAACATAGACAGATGCACAGGAGCATTATACCCATCCTTCCCTTAGTTCTTCAGATGAGGGAATACCTTCACCATCTCTTTAGCAATCCTGTACTTCATTCACTCCTTCCTTATCTCTCTGTCTTCTTCCCGCCCTCTTCTTGCTGTCTCTGCTCCCATTGTCTTCCTCTCGATCCCTCAAATTTCTCTTACGTCTCTCATCCTTCTCTATTTTCTCTCTGTCTTCCCATTTTCACTCCTTTGTCCCCTTCCTTCCTCACTGCCAGGGTCCATCTGCCCAGTTCTCTAGCTCCTTTTCCTGCCTCCTCTTCTATCCTTACTATTCTCATCCTCATATTTTCTTCCCCATTAGTTTCACCTATGGTTTTTAGTCTCTGGCATATGCCTTCTCATTTTTTCTCAATTTTCCTCTCACACCTCTCTCCCACCTTTTGTCTTTCTCATAATACTTCATTTCTCCTGAGTCATTCGCCCATCTAACTTTCGCCCTTCTTCTATTTTCTCTCACTCTTCTCCTATCTCAACTCTCTTTCTTCTGTCTCTTTCCTCCCCTCTGACCTCCCTCACTCAGTGCTTTAAATGGGCAAGTAGTTTCCAATACTGAGTACCTACACTTTTTTAATTTGAAAGTGAGAATATCTGCACTTCTCAGAACTGCTGCAATACATTTAATGGTAAAGTACCGCCATTTCTCAGGAAGAAACAGGTGCTCTAAATAGTGAGTACCCGCACTTTATATTTCCATTCATAGCATTGCCCTACCTCATCCCTTTTTCTCTTGTGTCGAACTCCCATGGACCGACCATCGTTGCGTCCACTTCACCTTCAGAACACCCACCATCCTCAGACACCAGCACCTGCTTCCACAAAGAAACTGGACCAAAATCACCGACGACCAGCTCACCTCCTCACTCAACAACTCCACCCCAACCATCGCGGAAAACGACGACCCCAACACCGCAGCCCGAACCCTGCATAGATGGATCTCGGACAGCACCAACACCATAGCCCCCCTCAAGAAAAACAACAATACACATGCCAAGAAAGCCAGATGGTTTACCACCGAACTTCGAGAATCCAGGCGCACATGCCGCCGCCTCGAAAAGGCCTGGAGAAACACCAAATCCACAGAAGCCCACAACAACTTCAGAGCCGCCACCAATGCCCACCATCAACTCATCAGAGAACCGAGGAAAAAAGCGATTGAAGACAGAATCTCCACCCACGCACACAACAGCAAGGAACTCTTCAGCATCATCAAGGAGTTCGGCCAACCCACCAGCGAGTCTACCGACATACCTCCCTCACAAGACCTCTGCGACAAACTCAGCACCTTTTTCCACCACAAAATCAAGAGTATGTACGACAACTTCGACGAAGACAACCAACATACTGAACCCTCACCAACCACCCCCGACACCCGGAAACCAGCGATTGATGACTGGACAGCCCTCACCACCGAAGACACACTGAAGACAATGAAGTCAATCCACTCAGGGGCCCCCACGGACCCCTGCCCCCACCACATCTTCAACAGAGCCGCCGACACCATCGCACCCATGCTCCGCCACACCATCAACCGCTCCCTGGCGACTGCCTCGTTCCCCGATGACTGGAAACACGCCGAGGTGAACCCCCTCCTAAAGAAACCCTCAGCGGACCCCACCGACCTCAAAAACTACAGATCCATCTCCATGCTCCCGTTCCCAGCGAAAGTCATCGAGAAAGCCATCAACAGCCAACTCGCCACATTCATTGAAGAACACAACATCCTCGACAGACGACATCTGCACCCTACTGGACAAAGGAGAAACAGTAGCCCTCATCCTCCTCGACCTATCAGCGGCGTTCGACACAGTCTCACACCGCACCCTAATATGCAGACTCTATGACGCAGGAATCCAGGACAAGGCCCTCGACTGGATCTGCTCCTTCCTCTCCGGAGGGACGCATGGGGTGAGACTCCACCGATTCCTCTCGGACCCCACACCTACCACCTGCGGAGTCCCCCAGGGCTCCTCCCTCAGCCCGACGCTCTTCAACGTCTAAATGGCTCCACTTGCCCCCATCGCCAGAACCTACGGACTCAACATCGTGTCATACGCAGACGACACCCAGCTCATCCTCTCCCTATCCAACGAGCCCAACACCGCCAGATGCAACTTTCGAGAAGGCATGGACGCCGTCGCCAAATGGATGAAAAACAGCTGCCTACAACTAAACACCAACAAAACAGAAGTACTCATCATGGGCCCAAACCCCGACGCCTGGAGCGACACCTGGTGGCCCACCGCCCTCGGAAACCCGCCAACCCCCACAGACCACGCACGCAACATGGGAATCATCCTGGACTCCGAGCTGAAAATGGACCGCCAGATCAACTCTGTCTCATTTTCCTGCTTCCACACTCTCCGCCTCCTTCGTAAGACCTTCAAATGGATCCCCCTCGAACACCGAAAGACAGTCACTCACGCCCTGGTCACCAGCAGGCTCGACTACGGTAACGTCCTCTACGCCGGAATAAACAAAAACCTCATCCACAAGCTACAGAACATCCAGAACGCCGCCGCAAGACTGGTCCTCAACCTGCCAAAACACTGCCACATCTCCCAGCACCTACACACACTCCACTGGCTCCCCGTCGAGGCGAGAATCACCTTTAAGATGCTCACCCCGCACACAAGGCCCTCCACGGCACCGGACCAGCATACCTGAACAGCCGACTCAAATTCCACGCACCCCAAAGGACCCCCCTACGATCAGCCCAGCTCTCCTACGCTCTGGTCCCCCGCACCAGAAAGACCAGATCAGGAGGCCGCTCCTTCTCCTTCCTTGCTGCCAAAGCATGGAACGCCCTTCCGCTCCACCTCAGACAGACAACATCGCTCCCCATCTTCGCAAGAAACCTCAAAACCTGGCTCTTCGACAGACCCCCTCCTTGATGGAATGGAACCTGCACCCCCCCCCCCACCCCTAGCGCCTTGAGACCCCTACGGGTGAGTAGTCGCGCTTTAACAAACCCCTGATTGACTGATTGATTTGATTGTGTCCAATCCCAGACTTCTCTCTCTGTCTTTTTCCCTTCCTCCCTCCTTTCTGGTCTTCTTCACATCCCCCATCAACTTTCTAATTCCCTAGCTTTCCTCTGTCTTTGTTTCTTTCCTTCTTTCTATCATCTCATCCTTCATTCCTGTTTTTGTCTTCTCCCCTCCTTGCCTCCAGACCCTGTGACACATATATGGCCAGCCCCCTGCTAATGTGGACAGAGTCACTCTCTAAGGTAAACACAGACAGATCCCCTACATAGGATATATATATATATATATATATATATATATATATATATTCACTGAAAAAACCATAGGTTATAGACCATATATAGTTAGGAATTAGCATTTACAAAACCTTATTTTACTCACACAAAACCATTGAAATTCCATATATAGTTAGTTGCACTAACTATATATCGCGCACCCGCAATTCACTGCTGATGATGTCACGTATTACATCATTCATGACATGGTCAGTGACATCACTGATGACATCACTGATGACATCTCAAATGACATCACTGATGACATCACTGATGACATCTCATTTGACATCAATGATCACATCACTGATGATATCATTCATGTGACAATACAATGCATCTCCTCACACTTTAATGTAACCTCTGTTACACCCAGTGTTAAATACAGAGTATAATTTTTGAAACCTTTGACACACCAATACTAGTTACTACATACGCACTCACTGATTCCTACGTCTACACACACATTCACTCATTCACCCATACAATCATTCATACATACAATCACTCATCTTTACACTATCATATGCACTCATACACCTATACAGACACTCACACTCTGCCACTCATCCATGGAGTTACTCACACACCTAGTCAGTCCTGTAAAGAATCAATCACACTTCCATTTTCTAATCTATACAGTTAAACATAGAGCACCTTACATTTTCAAACATATACTAACACATACTTACTCTCTTATACAATCATTGATACAAGTACACATTGATCTGCACAGAGTCACACACCTCCCAGCCAGCCACACACACACTCAGTCTCCCATACAAATACTTGGGCAATCAATCAATAACCCATATAGTTACTCATATAGCTACTGATCAACACATGCAGCAGTTTACAGAACAAAAGACATAATGATGCACAAATTAAGACAGTTTAGTCACTAACCCATGCACTCAGTGAGACACATTTAATCACTCACTCATACATTCAGTCATGCACCTACTAAATCCTTCGTCCAGACACTTATACATCTACTCATTCTTCAATATGTAAGACATATTTTAACTTTACAGAAACATACAGTCACTGGATGTTGTCATCAGTGATGTCATCAGTGATGTCATTTGAGATGTCATCAGTGATGTCATCAGTGATGTCACTGACCATGTCATGAATGATGTAATATGTGACATCATCAGCAGTGAATTGCGGGTGCGTGATATATAGTTAGTGCAACTAACTATATATGGAATTTCAATGGTTTTGTGTGAGTAAAATAAGGTTTTGTAAATGCTAATTCCTAACTATATATGGTCTATAACCTATGGTTTTTTCAGTGAATTTTCGAGGTTTTGTAAATGCTAATTCCTAACTATATATGGTCTATAACCTATGGTTTTTTCAGTGAATTTCATTGGTTTTTTAAAAGCTAATATCTGTAGCTGTAAAATGTATTCTTCTTTAAATCCAAAAATATATTTTATATGTTTATTAATAATTTTTTTTTTTTATATTTTTTTTTCTTCGCTCCTGCTTTGCGAATCGGGAAGCTTCCCGTTAGCTGACCTTGATGCCGCGAAATAGTCCGCGAACCGGTAAACGTTCCTTTAGCGCAACTGCCGCGTTAGAAAACAACATCGTGACGCCTCGCGTCCGCATGACGTTTCGCGTTGTCGCGTGATACGTCATATGACGTGCTACGTTAGCGTACCCGAAAGCGAACTGGTACGCGAACCGAGGCGCGAAGAGCAGGTTCACGGAAGCAAACCGGGAGGCGGCGCAAAGCGCGTAACGTAAACACAGCAGGTCATGTGACTTGGTAATAACACTTTTCATTGGTTCATTTCACTTTTGGTTTCCTAATGATGTAAGACTAGGTCATGTAATCTAAAATTAACACTTTTCATTGGTTGAGAACTATTGTTTTTCCCAAATGATGAAAACCCCTCCTTCTTTCCTCACTCTGACTTTCATCTTTGTGAGAGAAAGACCCTTTGTTACCAGTGAGCAATGGCTTCTTTAGTAGCTTCAGCTGGTGCTTCCCCACCACCTCCACCACATCCAAGGAAGAGAGGACCACCTGCTGAAGTTATAATTCAGCAAGAAGAGGAAGAAGAGGAAGAGGAGGAAGAGCAGGAAGAGAGGCAGTTTTTGCCTGAGGAGCCCAGGAGGTCTCACCGGAAAGAAAACTTCATTTGGCAATTTTTTTAAATTCCCAAAGGCCAGAAAAAAGTAAATGCAAGATACGTAACTTGCCTTATATGTCAAGATAGACTGTCCAGAGGGACCGAGAAGAAATACAGTTACGGAAACTACACAATGCATCGCCATATGACTAGGTGGCATCCTAACAACTACAGTGCTGCACAGTTTCGTAACGATCTAGATAATCCCCCTATTATGGCCAGAAGATCTGTTGTACCGGAAGTGACGGGACCAGAGGGCAGGGAGATGGTGCCAAATATACAAATGAGATTTGGGGAAGTAAAACAAATCTGCGTACATTGCAATGGATTCATTTGCTACAGAGAAAGTAGCATCACTCTGATCAACATAGCTATTGACAATCATCTTCCAGTTTGTCCGAAACGCCCCAAACAATAAATTCTTTTTTTTTGTAGCTCCTGTTGAGCCCTTTACAATGAATCGTTTTCGTTTCCCCCCCCCAAAAAAAACCAAAAAATATATAAAACCGTTCAGAAAAATTAAAAAAAAGTAAAAAAATGTTCAGAAAAATAAAAAATATATAAAACAACAAAAACAATAAAAAAAAGTTATTTTCAGAACTACCTCCCCGTTATTAAAAAATTGGTAGAATATTTGGAACTCTGCCAACCTCTATTTCTCTTGGTTCGCTTCCCAGTTCGCTCGCCGGTACGCGAACCGGGAGCGAACCAAAAAATTAAAAAAAAAGAAAAGAACAGTAAGTATAAGGGAAGGAAACAGACAGTTATGTTAAAAGAAAGACAGCTATAGGGGAGTAAACTAGAGATACTATTACCCGTAATCCACTGCTGATGATGTCACATATTACATCATTCATGACATGGTCAGTGACATCATCAGCAGAGGATTGCGGGTAACAGTATCCCTAGTTTACTCCCTATAGCTGTCTTTCTTTTAACATAACTGTCTGTTTCCTTCCCTTATACTTACTGTTCTTTTTAAAAAAAAAAATTAGATCAGTCAGAAACAGTGAAAGTAATAGAGACAGAGTGAGTGACCAAGAGTGAAGAAGTATGAGAAGAGAGGGACTAAGAAAAATAGTGAAGGAGTAGAGTAATTAAGTAATAGAGAAAGGAATGAGGGAAGTAGCAAAGGCAGGAAAGTGATTCTTAAAGAAATGAAGCAGTGGAAGTAATAGAAGTTAAATGTGATAGAAATATAACAAAAAGAGTACAAAACATTTACCTTATAATTGTCGTTAAGTTAGTCATTTGTTCTTTTTATACTAAAAAATCTGTGAAAGAGAGAACAAACATTTGAAAAATATTAAAACATGTTTTTAATAAATTAGAAAAAACAAGGGAAAAGATTGAAGGACAAATAGTTTTTCAAGAACTTTGACACTTACAGAAGCCTCTGCTTCTCCATGCCCCTACACAGTCCTAAAAATATACATTTTAAACTAATAGTATCTTGATGCAGATGAAGTGAGTCCTATCTTGCAACATTGTGCATCTTTTGCATGACTGCTGCATCGGTTTCGTGTGGCATTGTTTTTTTACAGCATGACACATCTGCCTAGATTCATCATTTTATAATTTTGTCCCCTCATAGCAAATCTTTTCAACCGCGACTGCGTCACAAAAGTGACGCACAGTGGCGCAAAAGAGGCATACACCTATCATAAATCTGTCCCTAACATGTTAAATAATTGATTCAGGATGACAATAAGGTGTGGCCTATCCAGAGGTTTGTTTAAGGTGAGGCCTACTCAGGGTTGCAGATCAAATTTACACTTATTGAAGAATACAGAGGAGATAATACATGTGAACGCCTACTAATGAAGTAAGTCATGTCCACTTCACTCTTGAACAAAGGCTAGACCTCTTCTGTGTCCGTGGACAGACCTAAACTTCATCTGCACAATGTCATTCGTAAACTTAGGAAACACAGGTGATGTAATTGAAAAATGTGGAGTTTATTTTCCTCATTTCACAATCACATTACCTGTGTTGCCTTTGCTTAGGTATCTCATAGTGCAGATGGAGTCTAGCATATCAAACAGTACACAGAAGTTGAGCAGTGTATACAACAATTTTGACACTTAGAAAAGCTTCAGCTTCTGCATGTCCCCTACACAGTGCTAATTATATACATTTCAAAGTGATGGTATCTTGCTGGAGATGAACTGAAACCTATCTTGCAACATGGTGCATGTTTTACACAAAAGTGACCCACAGCGGAGCAAATGAGGAGCACGGTCATCATAAATCTCAGCCTAACATTTTAAATCATTGTTTCAAGATGCCGATAAGGTGTAACCTATTCACAGATTTGTTTCAGGTAAGTCCTACTCAGAGTTGCAGATGAAATTTAGGTTTGTTGAAGAATACAGAGAAGAAAATACATGTGCAGGCCTACCAACCAAGTGTGTCATGTCGACTGCACTCTTGGACAAATGTTAGACCTCCTCTGTCTCCAGGAACAGGCCTAAACCTCATCTACACAATGTGATGTGTAATGTTAAGAAACACAGGTAATATAATTGAAAAACGTGCAATTTGTTTTCCTCATTCCACAATCATATCACCTGTGTTTCCTTTGCTTAGGTATCTCATTGTGGAAATGTAGTCTATCATATGAAAGACTACGTAGAATATGAGCACTGTATGCAACAACTTTGACACTTACAGAAGCCTCACCTTCTCCATGCCTCCTACACAGTTCTACATGTACATCATAAATGCAAACAGAACAGAATTAATTATACATGTTAAATGGTTTATTTTTGCTGTTCTCAGAATGTATCAAATTTCACTAAAAACAGTGACTTAAAGGTATTCATCATATAACAGCGGGGAAAAAAACACAATCAAAATGATTGTGTTTAAAAAACCCATACAACATAACAAATCAGAATTCAGAACTCCTTAAAGTTAACTTACTTTCCATGACGGCGAAGGATGTCCTATGAACAGCTTACACTCTGTTGTGCTGTTATTACTTTCAACCCGCCACTTTCTGAAAGAAAACCTCCATCGTTTTCAAAAACATGTTACATACAATAAATGACTTCTCGCTCTCTACCACACGTTTCCACAAGGCCAAATCGTGTCAGAGCCATTTATAACTCTTGGAATTCTTGCAAGCCAATCCCGTCATGTTGTATTTCCGCAACTTTCAGAATTAAAATGTTGAAGATCATTTTCACAATCCTGGATTACTAATATCTTACCTTTCTTGCTCACTCATGTTCTACATTTCCTATGACACTGATACTGCTTACTATGAAGCAGACTTACACTATCTCTATGACTACTACAATTATTAAATTCTCTACATCACTTTTAATCACAAAGCAATATAAAACAGTAGACAGCATTGCAGACTTACATTCCCTCTACTCCATGTTTTGATTGGCTGCTTGAATTTGCTTATAAAAAGAAACAGTTTTTCTGAATTCATTCAAAGTGCAGTTATTTCAACATGACGTCCAGTGTTATGGTAAGAAGTTATGTCTCTGTACTACACTTATCCTCAAGGCCAAATCGTGTAGGAGCCATTAGAACTTCTTGAAATTCCTCAGAGCACATCCCGAGATTCTTTCCCTAAAATTTTGGTTTTAAAAACACCAGGTAAGAGTTTTTAAGGTCATACGGCAATTTTTTTTTGAAAATTAAAACAGAATCATTGCAGAATGACCAGCCGTTTCTAGACTTTAAATAAGCTGTGTAATGTCCTGATGTTATTGAAGGACCGTCATGATATATAATTGCTGCAGTTACAAAAGTCCTTCCTGATATTGACAACTGTGAAGCCACAAAATTTTTAATTAAAGTTGTCAATTTTGTTCCATCAGGCCTACATCGTTGGAACATTAAAATAACATACTGGCCATATGTTCGTATAAATAATGTGGACATCATTTCAGATTTACATTGGCTACACTCCATGTTGTGATCAGCTGCTTTTACTAGTTTATTAAAAGAGACTGATTTACTGTCTGGCAAAGTTAAATATATAAATCTTTCTGAGTCTACACTAGTACTACTTGATACCCTACAGTTCTCGCAGTCATGCTGCCATTGATAAGAAAGCCCAAACAGGTGATCTACATCTACACCTTCAGCATGCAATACATCAAGTATATACATTAAAAACTCCTGACAATCTTGCTGAATATTTTGAGAGAATTGTGTTTGGCCTGAACATCTGTCTAACAGATTTCGAATTTCAGACACACTTTCTATTTTTGTTCTATCTGTGCTACATTTCTCTAACACAGAATTTAACAAACTGCAAAATCTTTGATCAGAATTGACCACAATCTCTTCTTTTACATTTTCTAGAGAAAACAAAACATTAACCACTACATTAGCATAGCAGTTGACACCAGAACTGTTTTCAAATTGAAAACCAACAACATCTTCAACAGAATCCTTTTTGTTTCTGCTTATAATTTCAGGTTCATCGACTTTTCGTCTTTTTGCTGCAACCTCCCTAGTATTTGTCACATTTCTTCGTTTCCGGCCTACCACACGTTTCTCAAACAAAGGATATTGAGGCAAATGTGGCGCATACTCTCTTCTTAACCTATTGTATTCCTTAACACAATCTAGATCCGCACAAATGTTTGTGACATCACACTCAATCAAGTACAATCCCGATAAAGTTCTAACTCGTGACAATGCCACATATGCCATACCCTCCTTGAACACAGAACTGCCAATATTCACCAATGCACTGTCTACACTTAAGCCTTGCGATTTATGGATTGTCACCGCATATGCCAAGCAAACAGGAAACTGCTTACGGCGAACATATAAGTCTTTTACAAGCAAAAATCTAGCAGAGCAACGACCAATTACCTGTACTTCCTCAATGCCATCAAATTTAATTTTTAAAAATTCAATTCCATCTCTATTTCTGTATTTCACAAAATCAACAACATTACCCATTGATCCATTTACCAGACCTCTTTCAACATGTAAATTCCTTCTTAAAATTATACGGCAGTTCAAGCACACATTCAGAGTCTTTTCAAAACCTGCAGTTTTAGATATAGTCTTCTCTAATGAATCCAATTTTGATTTCAAATTCTCAGACAAAATAATTGTTGATCCCATATGCTCTACTCTGTCAATAGCTTCTAGTTTCACAATCTCCTGCTTTTCCAAATGCAACATTTTGTTGTTGAATTTGGCACATTCTGCAAGAGTTGGCATCAAACATATTCCAGATTTCTTCTCAGTAATTTTCTGAAAAATATTCTCAGGCACAACATCTTGTTCTGGATATAAATTTGACAGTAATCGTGCATGTAAAGCTTCTTTCCCATGCTCGGTCACTTTTCCAATTCTAACATCTTGTAGAATACTCTTGTAAACTTCATCCTTCGCCTGACGCATATTTTCATGCAGTTCAGCATAATTGAAGTTTAACCATATATTGACGTTGCCAATGCTCCCTAGGCACTTTCTGGTATCTTCATGCGTGAGCATTTTGAACACAGGTTGCCCTTTCACTGGTGTCAGCTGCAGAAGATCTCCAAAAACAATGATGTGTTTGCCACCAAATAACACATCATACTCTGTTTTGAGAACTTCTTGCATTCTCAAATGCACAAACGCAAGCATGACATTGGAAACCATGCTTACTTCGTCAATGATAAGAAGTTTCATTTTCCTCAAGATTCTTGAAACTTCAAAACAAGCATCTCCAGATAAGCTTGTGATATTGTAATCTGTTGTCATGCTCCACTGCCAGCATCAGTAAACGATGTAAAGTAATCCCTTTAATGTTATGTGCTGCCAGTCCAGTTGGAGCGGTGACAACACAAGACAGCGATGACTCTGTCCTTTCCTGCAAATAGCATGAAATTGCTTTAATAAGGAAACTTTTTCCAGTTCCCGCTTCTCCACTCACGTACAGTCGGACAGGCTTCAACGACGTACATGAACACTCTTTCTTGTCATGACTTAATCCATGATCAATTTGCATGGTAACTTCGTCATATATTTTCCTCTGCTCAACGTTGAGTTGTCTTTCCAACTCTTCTAAGTTAACCGCATCCTCCTGAGCATGTGCCATGGCTCTTTCCACTTCATTCATAGCAGTGGCAGCTTCATTTTCGATAACAGGTCCTCCTAGTGGATCCTGACTCAATGAAGCAGAACTCTGACTGTCCTGAGAACTGTCTCTGGCAATCTCGGCTGCAATCGTTGCTTCCTGCTCAATTTCCGCATTCAACATTTCTACATATTTGGGAAAAGCAGGACATTCAATGGTCTCCTTGGCAGCATTGAAAGAGTCTTCGTAACAGAGGAAATCTCCAAGCAGTTCCTCTTCTGCACGCCAAGGCTTGAAAAGTTGCAAAAGTGCTAAATAGAAAAACTCCTTTTTTTCAGGAGATTCGCCACTCAATTTTCGATGGTTTACCAAGTGGCATTTTCTTTGCTTGACCAGACATCCCTCACTTCCTATTACAGCATACACTCCTTTTTCAGTATCTTCTTTGATGTTCCTCTTGAATATGTAATTTTGAAGAACCTCATACAGACAAACATTGTCGAGGTGTTTGCTTCGATTTGGATAATATGTATCCAACATGTTGGTCTTCAAAATGTCGGTACTGTTTGGCTCCTTTTCCGCCAAATACTCAATTTCCCGCACAGGTTTCAGAACTCGATTACGCGTTGCAGCAAGACCAAGACTCGCCCAAACGATACTCCTGGACTTGGCATAGCGACTTGCTGAAGACAACCGGTCAGAGCATTCGTAAGCTCCGATTTCTCGATGCGACAAAATCTTCAGACTGAAACTGTACAACTTCTTGCTGAGGCTCTTTTCATGTGAAATGTCCTCCCACATATCCTTCAATTCTGTCTTCTCTTTTTTGGTGATGTAAGATGTCACATACCGAGCCACAGCCATACAGTTATCAGCCACAAACTGTATATCCATGTTAGCATTCCACATGGACAAAATCACCGGGTTGTAGTCGTTGATGTACTTGGACTCTTCGTTCCTCTTCAAATTGTATGTGTTTTTAGGTGATTTCTTCATCACATTATGTCGCAGCGAAGACATCAAACTGTTTACTCTTCCTTTAGAAATCACCGGTCGTGGAAAGCCGAAACGACATTTGGTGTAGAACTTGTCCTTGTTTCGGAATTTACGACGACAGTACTTTCCACATCGATGGCTTTGGAAACGTAGAACTTTTTCTCTTAGGCTTTTCTTCTCCTTTGCGTTTGGAACAGCACACGTAGAATACTGTTGTATGAAACTCATCACTGACTCTTCTGGATCCGTTCCAAATTTAGGTGCATCCTTGATCCACAGCAGCATATGTATATGAGGAGCACCTCTTGCTTGGTACTCCTTTCTCCAGAAGAAATCCAACACCTCTCCAAGAGGTGGATTCTTCTTATTCATGATGAAAGACATCATAGCTTCAAATCTATGATTGAAGTACCTGCATACATTGACTGGATCCAAAGAGCACAGTTCTCCGGGTGTCTTGAATTCGATGTTTTCGATGTTTGCATTTGCCTCTCGTAGAAATTCAAGTAAGTCTTCCCAGCCATACTCGGCACAGCTCAGAGTGAGGAACCATGTGGGAGTTCCTAAGTTCCTCAGCATACATTTTAAATCACCATGACGACTGTACCAGTACTCATTAGTACCACGCTGACACGCCATGAGATTAATCAGGTGAGAATCCAAAATACTGTCTTGAACATTGACTTTATCCATAAAGGCCCCGATGTAGGTAAAATAGATTTACCGATTTTAAATTACCGAATCATACCGATTCGGTAATTAAAAATCGGTAAATCTAAGGGGTTGAGATGTAGGAACATCCAGATGTTCCTGCTACCGAATCGGTAACAATCGGTATCGTGTCCCTACACTTACCGATTGGGTATCTACCGAATCGGCATTTACCGAATCGGTATGTCCCGATTCGGTATTTCCCGAATCGGTAGATACCCAATCGGTAGATACCGAATCGGAAATGGCATCCCATAGGAAAGCATTGTCAAAACCGAATCGGTAATTCCCGATTCGGTAAATACTGAATCGGTAAATACCGATTCGGTAAACACGTGATCGGGGAAACAAGGAAGTGAAACTACTGAAAGCAGCCAATGAGGTGGAAGCACCCTCTCCCACCCTAGCAGGGAGTGGCTACCCATGCAGGTGCAACTCATCAGAACTTTCTGGAAAGGAAGCCAGAGCTGAACAGGGAGACTGAGCAGCAGAGAGAGATTTGGGAGTACTGAGTACACAATCAAAATGGAAAGCAGCTCAGAGAGCCAGAAGGCTGACAGGAAGAGAAAGGTGAAGTTCAGCAGCTCGGAGCTGAAAGTATTAGTGGAGGAGGTGGTGTTGGTACACAGGCAGCTGTATGGGAGGCTGTCCCTCAGTGTACCAGAGTCAACAAAGAGGAACCTGTGGAGTGCCATCAGCGAGAGGGTGAATGCAGTTGGTGTGACCCCCAGGACATTGGATGACCTCAAGAAGAGGTTCTATGACATCAGGAGCCTCACCAAGAGGAAACTGGCGGAGATCAGCAAGCAGGCAGGACTGACCGGTGGCGGCAGGAACCCCGCGCCCCCCCTCACGGAACTGGAGGAACTGGTATCGACAACTATCGAGAGGGAGAGTGTGGTCGGAGTCGGGGACCTGGACAGCTCAGCCAGAGCCAAAGCTAAAGGTAAGAAGCATGCACAGCATGACACACCCTACCAGACACCTCCCCATTGGCCCCCGTGTACAGCCAAACCCCAGTCCAGTACTGCTAGCAATTTAAATGTGCAAAGCATGATGTGAAATGTAGCCAGCTAATGTAGGAACTTTTCACTTTGCACATGACACAGCAATGCAGCTTAAGAAATAATCTGAGTAATGAACTTCACATGTGCAATGCAGTTATTGTAGTGACAGTAAGACATTTCCACTCAGTTGACAAAATCTACTTTATTCCTAGGGCCACCATCAGGTAGTGGAGCAGCAGCTGCACAGGCCTCAGCACCAGCACCAGCAGACAGTGTGGTGGCAGGGCCAAGCAGCATGCCTGAGTCGCAGGAGGTGGAGGACAGCAGCGAGACTGCAATTGAGGATGACTCTGGACATTCCCTCTTGTTTCCCCACTCCCCCCAATTGTCCCAATCCCCAACACTCCTGTTCTCCCCTGAGAACTCACCCACACGATCCCAGCCAGCACCTGCCACAGCCACAGCCAGGAGGATAATAGTGGCCCCATTGTCCATCATGGAGGGAGATGCGGGTCAGGCACCAGATCCCACACCAGTCACACCTGTGGCACAGCAGCCCATACAGCAGACCAGCACCGAACGCCGCCGTCCACGCACTTCCAGCAGTGGCAGTGCTTTACCATCACGGGAGCCCAGCGTCTTCCAGGGGCTAGAGGGGAGCATGGTCCGGATACAGCGGATGCAGGCCAAATACATCCTTGCCTGTCACCGGCAACTGCGACAGCACAACCTGCAGATGGGGGAGTTAACAAAGGGGATTGTTGACTTAGTTGCAACCACCCGGGAAATAGGCACAGGTATGGGCAGAATGACAACTGCCATGACACAGCTGTGTGCAAAGTTGGACCAACATGAACACATACGGCGCAGGGATGCCCGAGTACAGAACCGGGGAATCAACAGGCTTGCGGCATCAACAGCCCTGCTATGCCGCCGTGGGGCAAATATGGAGGAGTGCCTCACTAATAACACTTCTGAGGTGACCAGGGGCATGGCCCGCATCACCAGTGCCATGGAGGCACTAATTATTTCAAACACTGTAGTCAATCCTGCCCTGGACGTGGCAGAGGCTGGGGACAGCAGCAGCCGCAGCAGTCCTGCCAGCACACTGTCCGAGCCGCGCCGGAGCACCAGGCGCTCGGCAGAGGCAGCCGGACACGCTGAAGGGGGGGAGGCGCATCCCAGTGGGTCAGCCAAGCGCAGCAAGAAATAAGACTGCCAGTGTGGGTGATGCAACCATGCACAGTTCCTGACCACCTATTGTTTTCTTCTTGTTCAATTGTTGCACATCAGTGCTGTCACGTTGTTCCTACATTAAAACATAGCATTTCTTCACTTTCACGACATGTTTGTGCATCTGTACTCACTCAGAAATAGTTGTCTGTTATCTCCTCACGTCTGTACCTCCCATCACTTGGTGTAGAGACTCCTGCAGGTTGTGTTAGTGGCACAGCTGTGTCATCGTCAGGGTCCTCGTAGTCAGACAGCTCTACCTCTGTGCCCTTCTTGACCGCAAGGTTGTGCAACATTGCACAGACAGCAATCATCTTGCAGCAGGTGATGGGGGTATATTGTCTAGCACCTCCGCTCTTGTGCAGGCATCTGAACCTGCTTTTCCAGATGCCGAAGGTCCGTTCTACTACATTCCTTGTGCTTTTGTGTGCACGGTTATACCTCCTTTGGCTGGGTGTTGAGGGGTTGAGGTAGGGGGTGAGTATGAATGAGCGGAGGGCATATGCACTGTCGCCTAGAAGGAAAAGGGGTAACATTACTCACATGCATACATGTACTTCACACAGCTATTTGGGTCATGGGGGTCTGACACTGTGTCTTACCTAGGAGGTATCCTTCACCAAATTCCCCTGCCGTCAGCCGTGCATAAATTCCGCTATTTTGAAAGATGTAGGAGTCATGGGTACTCCCTGGGAATTTTGCTACCACGTCAGTGATGACACACTTGGCATTACAAATCACCTGCACATTTATGGTGTGCGTTGACTTCCGATTACGGTATATATATTCTGTGTCAGCAGGGGGACAAATCGGAATGTGTGTGCCATCTATGCAGCCAATGATGTGGGGGAATCTTGCCATCTGATAGAAGTCTGCTTTTGTCTGTACCAGTTCTGCATGGGTTGAAGGGAAGGAAATGTAGTGGTCCATCCTTTCTATCATGGCGTCTAGGAACTTATGGAAGAACCTTGACAGGCTGCTCTGGGTCACCCCTCCTGCCACAGCAACTACACTTTGATAGCTGCCAGACGCAAGCAGGTATAGGCTGCATAGCACCTGCACGTGCACTGGGATTGCGTGTGCCCTTGGGGTGGGGTGCTGCAACAGGGGTTTGAGGTCCCTAATGAGCTCCATTATGGTCTCTGGGTCCAGCCTGTACCTCTGTAGGATCTCTGGATCTGTCAGCATGAACAGGGTGATCCGCTGTCTATACACCTGCTCCTGTCTCAGCCATTCCCTCTCTCCTTCCTGCTGTAGCCGTAGCCGTCTTGCTATGACATAAAAAGCTGCCATGGTGCAAGCAGCAATGCATTTTGGGTCCTTTTTTGTAGGTTGCACCTGGTTACCACCTGATTCCAATCCATGGTAAATACCGATTTTTAAATACCGATTTTGACGCTAAATCGGTATTTCAGAGCTTTCCTACATCTCACTCTTCAGTTTTTCACACAGAATCGGTTTTATACCGAATCGGTAAAATTGCCGAATCGATAAATTTACCGATCGGTATTTTTATCCGCATTCGGAGTTTTTCCGAATCGGTATTATACCGATTCGGAGATTTTTCCGATTCCATGATTTTGACCGAATCGGTTTGTTACCGAATCGGTATATTTGCCGAATCGGGGATATTTCCGATTCGGTATTCTACCGAAACGGTTACCTTACCGAATCGGAATTTTTACCGATTCGGGCGGTTTTCTGACTGCTACATCCCGAGGGCTCGATACCGATCGGTAACGGCCGAAAATACCGATTTTCGGCCGTTACCGACCGACCTACATCGGGCCCAAAGTCACTTGCCGAGATGTTTTGCATGTGTATACCACTTTTCAAGATGTGGTTCACTGCATATGACAGTCCAGACAGATCGCTTTCAAACAGGAGATGAAACAAATAGGGAATGCATTGTCGAAACCTAGCATCTCCTGCATACAATCGCAAAGTCCGGTATTCAGAAGCAGGAATTTGATGAGGTCGCTCATCATATCTTCCTCCCTGACCTGTTGGAAAAAGCTGTGGGAAACACCGAGCTTCCAAACTTTCCTCCCAAACACTAATGGGACTCCCTTTGGCTTGTTTCATTTGAAACAACTCAATAGCATTCCCCATGACTTCCTTGGAATGCAAAGGATGAACACTATAATGTTCATATATTTCTTCACTAGTACAGGGTTCTACTTTCTCAATTTGACCAGCACACAAATCGCTATCCTCTTCCTCACTTACTTCCTCTTCTGCAACATATACATTTTTATAGTATTTATTATTTTTTTTCAAATACAATGTTGCCTTTTTGACTTTCCTAACATCCACTAAATCTTGCCATATTTTCTTATTCTTTGTCGGAACCCCATTAACTAAGATAACCAGAGGTTCCTCTTCCGCTTTTTCTACTCCAATTGTGTTAATGTTTTCTTCAAATCTAGAGGCAAATAAACAACTCTTCCCTTTAATCCTCTCTGTAAATCTGATGGAGGCAATTTCCCTGTCTTTGGCTCCATTCTTACAATAGCCTGAAAGGGATGGATACTTTGAATCAAAATAGATTCATAAGTATTTAAATCCTTCAATTCAGAAGGAATCTCAACCAATTCCAGATTGTTATGAACTTCTCTAGCAGGCATCTGGTTTTGATTTAATTTGTTACAACAATAAGTACACACACGTTGATCCAATCCCAAATCAAAACAATTTTCTACCATCAAGTATGTTGTAAAATCCTTCCATTCACTATTATTTTCCCTTTCACTTTTTGCATATAAATCAACTAACTTAGTCTGATTCTTATAATAAGTGCGTCGACAACACACACAAGTGAAATTTGGCCTCTTACTTGATTTCACCTCAAACGTTGCAATTTCCCTCTGGAAATTATCTGTACTGGAAACCTGTACACTATCTTCCACATTACTCTCTTCTTCTTGGTCAATTTCAACATTCTCCTCTTTACTTCCAAAGTAACAAAAGTCAATTTCTTCACATATATTCTTCACATCTATTTCAGAACCATGCAAAAGAGCAGCGCATAATTGTTTAAGCATAATTGCTGGACTCTTAGCATAATACAACATTCTAAGTAATTTCCTCACTTTATTATGATGCACTGCTAGCATCCTGAAATGATGAAAAACACTCTGGCATACTCTCCTGGAAAGACAAGCCAGTGAATGCCCATGCAAACCTGTCACTTCTCTCACTCTGCAAGGATCTAATTCTTGCAACAACTTCATTTTCTGCTTCAAACTTTTCTTATTAAATGACCGTATAAAATCACAAAGCAAATTGATGGAATCCTGTCGTACACTGCAAATACTACTACACTTCCAGGTGTACACAGGACCCTTAGGACGTCTTCCTAAAACCTCATTACCTAACACCTCTTCTATCTCTGTTGTCACAAGTTTTTCTTTTTCAACTGGACAACCATCTTTCACTTCATAAGCTCGACCACTGGTGTCAACTGCATGCACCAAATCATTATCCTGGAAATAACTCTCCTCATTAAAAAATGCCTCAGAGCTTGAACTATGCATCCATTCTCCAGAAAAAACTTCACAAAAATTACTACGATTAACTATTCTCTTCCATCTACTATTTCTTTTGAAATCATAAATTGCCTTGTTTAGCTTCCTAATTCTATTGATTATCAAAATAAATAACTTACGTTTAATTTCAAATGCCTGATCAATGACTTTCTCAACTATTTTTTTTCTCTTATAAAAAACCACTTTCTGTTCACCTTTCTTAATATTTTTTAACAAATTGCCAATTATCCTGTTGCGGAACATTCGTTTACGAATGTCCCTAAACTGTTGTTTCCTTCTACTATCATGCACAGAGTTATCTCTTGCTCTAGCAGTAACATTTTTCATTAGCCTTTCCTTTCCGTTTGAATTGCTTCTCCTTTTCTGGACTGAAACATTTTCTGTAGTAATATTTTTTTTACTACAGATATTTCTTATGAATATTTTTGTACTCTTACCCGGTGCTTTCTTGGTGACTTGACAAATATTTTTGTTAGAGGACTGCTGCTTTTTTTCATTGACCTGCTGTCTTTGACGTTTTGCAGCCTTTCTCAGTCTTTCTTTGGTTGGCATGCTGAAATCTTCAAATGATCTGCAGTTGAATCTGTGGTAAAATATAATAAAAAATGTTATTAACCACTATTACCCAACAGTAAATCAATAACAGTCATCAAAAACTTAACACACTACTTAACATTTTTACATAGAAGATTTTTTAGTGCTTGGCAAATTTAGAATACAGAAATAGCAGAAAAGAAATGGAATTTATATTCATTTTACCTGTGCTGTTTTATATGTGAATCTGATCTAATTTTATGAGCATATTTTAATATTTTATTGAAGACACTACACATAACCTGTTTTTGAAGGTGTCTTTATTTTTAAATTAAACGGTTTACATTTTTACTTTTTATTTGTTATAAATTTTTTAAATAAATGTTTATAGTTCCATAGGCTCAAGCACGTCAGCTTCCCATCCTATGTCATACAATTCTGACAAATCTGCATCCTCATCACGTTCTTCTTCATCCTCAGGATTTAAATCATCCAAGGGATCAACATCCACTGATGTTTCAATTACGAGTTCAATGATGAGGTCGAAATCAACTGATTGCTGATTGTCGCTCATGTTGATGTTGTCTTTATCTTTAAAGAAAGATAACAACAATGAGATGTTGCAGAGTAAGAGACAAATCTCAGAGATTATAATAGTAAAATTGTTTAACAAGAGTAACATTTTGCAGCTATTATTTAGCCATGTCCAGCGATGCTGAGGAGGTGAAGCCTATGTCCAATTTTTCAGTGAACAGGACTCATCTCTTCTTAACCTTGGATAAGCCTCACCGACTCTGTGTCCCCTGCACATACTTAAATGTAAAGGGGCAGATTGATGTTAACTAGCACATCCCCAGGAATGCACCAGTTAACGTGCACCGCTGCTCTGCCACCCATGGTGTGCCGCATTTACAATCAGCTAGGACAAAGCTGCGTCAAAACCCTGCGCCTGGTTGAAGCAGGCATACGTCTTGACGCACGTAGGCTGAAAGCTAAAGCAACAACTAAGTGTCGTGTGCAGAAGTTGCAAAAAAGGAAAAATGGCGTTTAAACCGGTAATGAGCCCATGCTAACTTAACACGGTGTAAAGATATCCAGGATCTACATCAGTTTGGGGTTCACAAACCTGGCAGGTACAAGGCACTGAGGCTTTGCACCGTGCATGTCTCATCCCGAATCATATGTTGTTTCTGAATGAAACAATTTCCCACACCATATGCTTTGGATTGGCTACTTCTAAAAAATTAAACACCCCTACTATCCCGGAGTTAGAGGAATATGATGGTTGGAGTAATTTTACTCGGTTGTCCATTAGTGATTTACAGGCCCTACTCTGTAATTCTTCCTTTAACATTTCCAGTATAAATCCAAAAGGTTGGCTGCTTTGGCAACGTAGTTCAGATTCTTGCAATTTGCTTGGACCCTTCAAACTCTGAAAAATGGTAAAGTTCCCTGGGGATACATGAACGTTTCTTCTTTATTTGCCTCATTCAATTTGACTAACAAACAACGCTTGCTGTCAATGCGTGATGCTTCCTTTTATATGTTACATATTGAAAGGTTAGAATCTTTGCCTTTTTCAGTGGCAGAGGCCAATGCTGCAACGTGCCTTATCCACAGTTTAATAACGCTGCCTTTTGCTTTATATAAGTTTTCAAATTGTATGAAATATGTACCAATAGGTCGTTATGAACCTTTAGGTAGTGGTTTTCTTCATGAGGTCTGGTCGCTTCCATAAACATACAGATGTTTCAAAGATGACCAAGAAGTTTATCTGAATGGAGAGGAATGCACTGAGACGCCAGATCATTCACTAATGTGTAGGCACATACAGTTACACGGTTCATACAACAAAGACCGACCAAATATGGCTTGCGTGTTGCAAGGCACGCCAGTTCCTGCTATCATCCCCACGTTCAAGTTGTTGGAAAATGGTAGTTATTTGATGCTCAATAATGAAGATTGTTGTGGGTTAATTACAAGTATTCCTTTTATCGTAACAGTAAGTGAACATGTTATTTGCTGCAGAAATGTTCTATTTCCTCCCACACATGAACATAGGGAGTTTTCAATCTGGCCACAAATACCAACCTTGGGTGCAGATTTCAACGGCATGGCAAGAATAAGGGCTCTTTTGTCTCAGAGAGAGGTGGCCTTGAGTTCGGCCCGTGAAATTTTCGTGCTTCACATAGCGAACACCCGTACAGAGGTGCAGGCCCTTTTAAATACTGATTCGCCTTTGCATTTCAGCGAGATGGTTCGGACTATCTTTAACGCGTCCTCCACAAAGGACCTGGCACATTTTTTTAAAGTTGTTAGCAGTGGTCTCGTGACTTCATTTGAGAAAATCTTTGGAGTCATCCCTGCTTTCTTTCATTCTATTTTTTCCACTTTGTTTGGTGGATTCCCAGTTTTACTTGCATTAGCAGCGGACGCTCTTGTGCTTTTTTACATTTTTAAATATGGATGTCCTTCCTGTGCAAGGTCCCGCCCTGCAGCTGCTGACGCTGTTCCGCAATCGCATGCTTGAATATTATGGCACAATGCCGTTGGCGATATTAAGCACGGCATATGGATTATCTTTTCGATTCTCCTACTTCACCTGTGTCCAGCCTGTATTTCACTGCCTGACCTGTGATTTCGATTGGGCCATTGATTTGTGTCTAAGCGGACCGGTTTCTCCTGACGTCGACTTTAATCAGCTGATGAGTCCTATCATTACTCACGAGTTGGTTTGTCCTGGCGAAAGGATTATGGCTGTGGCATTGATGCATGGACTAATTGGTCCCTGGAATTTACTGGCGGCAACACAGTCTTTCTTGGAACAGGGCTTTCTTGAAAACCCACCGAGCTGTCCTCTGATGGTGATAGAGGATCCGGTGCTGGGAGAGCACGTATGTTCTTTTCCGCTTTTAAGTTGGATGGCTGAACTGTTTTCGGATGAAGACGGTGACTTCCTATTGGAGGCTGTTGCAGCTTATTTTGCATACACAGTTATGTCATAGACCTTTTTCATGTTTGATATGCTGAGTACTAGCATTTCATTGACAATTCATTGACTTATTTGTCAAGTTTTTATTATTTAGCTTGCCTATTGGCTTAAGCCTCGATAAAGTAGTTGGCTGTTTTATTTTTTTTTAGCATTAAATTTTGCTAGTTTTTAATGTTTTACCTTGTGGACCGTGCACATATAAAGTTGCAATCTGCTCTCATGAGATGGCACTTCTATTATCTTATTCAGTTCGTTTCCGGATCATGGGGGGGTGTCATGTAGATCCTGGATATCTTTACACCGTGTTAAGTTAGCATGTGCTCATTACCGGTTTAAACGCCATTTTTCCTTTTTTGCAACTTCTGCACACGACACTTAGTTGTTGCTTTAGCTTTCAACCTAGTAGTTCATCGTGGTTTACATGAGAATAATATGTTATTGCTCTACTATCTGCTTTGCTTGTTAAACTATATCTGTACAGCGAGTGCTGAAGTTTCAAGAACAACACGATACAGAATTGTTATGAGGTCTGATCTCCACGACTTCATAGTCATAACATAAGTGCAGCTTCTGCCAATTCTGGGCATGAGGCGCATTTTATATTGCTTTGCCGAACACACATACACAACACTTGATGCGGTTCACATGAAGAGAGAGCTGGTGTATGCTGATGTGATTCCTTCAAATCTAGGACACTAAGGTATGGGCCCGCCCTAAACCAACCCAAAGAGACCTTCTTAACAAATAATATAATATGTGTATTAGGGAGGGTGAAATATAAGTGTTGCTAACTCTTATTCATTTACAGCATGTTAACATACTGTCACCATTCGCTTTTTATGTACTAGTAACTATGCTGGTAATTTTGCTACTGATAATATGTGTACTTGTATTATCTAAGATACTACGCCTGAGAAGACGGCATTAGTAAATAAACATTTCAAATGCACATGTGTTCTTCTTAACTCCATGTTCTCTTTTGTAATGAATATATAACAACCGAGTGTTCATGAGTTCCACGTATCCTGAGGTACTGTAAGTTCATGTTCTGAATTGTCTAAAGATTGGGAGTTTGTTATATCCAATGTGACACTGTAGCTAGCTTGTTAAGGGGTTTTTGGGTACTAAGGTCAGTTTTGGGGCACCCTAATTGGCCGAGGTTCCAATCCTCTGTGCTTAGTTCTGTGTGAGAACAGAAACCCTACGACAGGGGCACCCCTGAGCCTTGCTGGAGCTTCATCACACTTGCGATACAACTCCAGCAATGCGCCACCTTTACGGCACAGATGCGTCACGCATCTGTGCTGTTTTTGCCCCATGGTGCGCCGCATTGTAAATGCAGCACACCATGGGTGTCGGAACAGCGACGCAGGATGACTGGCACATCCCTGGTGATGCGCCAGTCATCATAAATCTATCCCTAAGCTTCTTATCTTGTTAGAGATGAACCGCCATATGTATCATCAAAGTTTTTTGCAATTCCTAAATAGCGAACTTTAAGGAATAAATAGCGATTCTTTACCATTCCTAATTTGCGATGAGCAAATTGCTAATTGCAAATTACCCATTCATTTCCATGGAGCAGGAGACCCATAGGAATGAAGGTGCAATTTGCGATTAGCAATTAGCTCATCGCAAATTTGGAATTTTTTCGAGGGTGCAGGGGTCTCTCAAGAACACCCTGCTGCACCCCTGAAAAAGAAATTTGGAGGCATATGGCGCACATAAATTTTAAAAACATTCCTTTACCTCAAAAACGATTTTCAACTCATAATTTGAAAACACTGCCCACGGGGAAATGACTTAAAATGTCCTCAAGACACATGAAAGTGTTTTTTTAAAGCCTTTGCAACTTTTTTGGGTCACTTTTAACATGGCTATGTAACTCAAACAGTCAAAATCTAAATTTGCCATGCACAGGTGGGACCATATTTACAAGCAATTTGCTCCACAGGGAAAGGTCTTACATTAAAATGGAAAAAATAACATCAGAGACACTCAATTGCCTTATAAAGAAGCATACACCATTATGTCCTTGTCATAAATATTAAAACCATTCCTTTTCCTCAAAAACGTTTTACAAGTACTAATACTTCACATTTTCTCCAATTACAATTTCTCAAAGAAACAAAATCTATTTGTAAAACACTTGACACAAAGCAACATTTGAAAAACACAACTTTCTTCATAATTTTCTCCTTAAAGCACACTATTCTCTATCTAAATTAAAGAAATCTTTTCTCACCTAAGCAAATACTTTCAGTTTCAAAACAGTCTCAGAAACACACCAATTTGTCTTCAGCAGAGCAAAAGGTATGCACTCCAGAGTCTGCAGCTATCAAAAGCACAGAAATGCTGTAATTCTTCACACATATCTCTCATGTCACCCAATCAAAACTCTTCCCTCACTTTTTTTCAAATCAAAACCCTTCCCCCCCTCTGCCCTCTCTGCTTTTTTTGCATAGCAACCACCTCTTGGAAGACCTCTGGTGTTTGCAAGTTCACACAACAATGTTGCAATTGAACTCTGAACTCTCAGTGCACCTGCATATCCAGTGCATTCTTTCATTTAATGATTTTTTCTTCACCACTCAAAATACATCTTTCAAAGAACTCATCCATGCACCCTAACTTTCTGTTTTCAGTAATCAAAATCCACCAATCACTCTTACTGCTTCATTAACACAGAAACTCCACAGTTTTTTTCATTTTACACTCTTATTTTTTCAACTGCCATTTCATTGCCACACTTCATCTGACTGCAGGAGAACCTTCTCTCACCATGTTTTCTGTCTGGATTGTTGGACATAGTTACATCTATTGGGCTCAGAGGTACGCTGAGAACAGGAATTTACCTAACCTCAATTTACAAGATGTGGAAATTAAGTGGTTTGGCCACAGAGGATTAAAATGTCACCAATTGATACCATTGGTGAAAACCTTTATGCATTTGCCAAAACCTGACCTGTTAATTGTGCACTGTGGAGGTAATGATTTGGGCACTTTGACTGGGGTAGGTCTGGAAATGCTTTTAAAGGACACCTTTGAGCAATTGATGGCACTTTTTCCTCAGACTGCCTTGGTATATTCAAATATATGCCAAAGACAGAAATGGAGGTGGTCGAACCAATTTTGTCCACAAATTGAGAAGTCGAGGAAGCATGTAAACAAATCTGTTTCAGCTTACATGAGAGACCATGGAATGGGCTCCTTGTACAACAATAACTTGCGTTACTACATGCAAGATATCTACAGAGGAGATGGAGTTCACTTCTCAGATGAAGGGAACAGAGTTTTCATTCTGAATTAAAAAATGTGCATTGGTACCTACTTATAAGTACCTAAATGTACCATAAACCCAAAAGCTCTTCTCAGAGCTACCCTACATCTGATCACTCACAATTATTATTTTACTCTAACTTTTTTCACTAATTTTCAACAAAGTACGCTCCCCAGAACGTTTCCCGGTTCGCGAACCGGACGCTCCCCACGCAAAAAAACAAAAATGTATTTATTTATTTTTTGCCCTGCGGGGCCCTTTTAAAGCCTCCACATCAAACCTAGGGGGTCAGGGAGCATCTACTATGCCCCCTTATGGTCATTTGCCCCTTCGCTTTCACCTCCTCTTGTCTCTCGGTCCTACCGAGAGACAAGATGGCGGCCGCTACGGACTGTTTGGAATGTTTACAGACGCCGGAGAACCAATCAGCTTCGCAAAGCTCCGTAACGCGAAAAGTACGCGAAGCGGTGCGCTGTTACAGATATATATCTTTTTTTGAACGTTAATTTCTCAAAATCCACTGGAGCACATATATTGAGACGTAGCAAAGGCACATCGGGCTACCAGTCCCTACAATTTTGCCAAGTTTCGTGCAAATCCATTCAGCCATTCGATTATTATTATTTTATTTTTTTTTGCCCCGCGGGGCCCTTTTAAAACCTCCACATCAAACCTAGGGGGTCAGGGAGGATCTACTATGCCCCCTTATGGTCATTTGCCCCTTCGCTTTGGCCTCCTCTTGTCTCTCGATCCTACCGAGAGACAAGATGGCGGCCGCTACGGACTGTTTGGAATGTTTACAGACGCCGGAGAACCAATCAGCTTCGCTTCACAAAGCTCCGTAACGCGAAAAGTACGCGAACTGGAGCGCTGCCTGGTCCGCTGTTACAGATATATATCTTTTTTTGAACGTTAATTTCTCAAAATCCACTGGAGCACATATATTGAGACCTAGCAAAGGCACATCGGGCTACCAGTCCCTACAATTTTGCCAAGTTTCGTGCAAATCCATTCAGCCGTTCGGGCTAAAAGTGAGGCCAACCGCCCTATGGAAAACTCAATGTTAAAAACACGTTTTGGGACCCCCCTTTTTTCTCTGCCCCCCCTTGACGAAACCCCCCCAAATTTTCAGGGGCTGCTCAGAAACAAAATGTTCCATTTTCCGGAAAATTTCAGCCAATTCCGTCCACAAACGCCAAAGTTATTAAACATAGAATTTTCAAAAATCCCATAGAGAAAAAATCCTAACTATATATACCTACTGGCGACCGCCAGTAGGTAATATATATATATATATATATATTCACTGAAAAAACCATAGGTTATAGACCAAATATAGTTAGGAATTAGCATTTAGAAAACCTTATTTTACTCACACAAAACCATTGAAATTCCATATATAGTTAGTTGCACTAACTATATATCGCGCACCCGCAATCCACTGCTGATGATGTCACATATTACATCATTCATGACATGGTCAGTGACATCACTGATGACATCACTGATGACATCTCAAATGACATCACTGATGACAACATCCAGTGATTATGTGTTTCTGTAAAGTTTAAATATGTTTTACATATTGAAGAATGAGTGGATGTATAAGTGTCTGAATGAAGGTTTTAGTAGGTGCGTGATTGACTGTATGAGTGAGTGATTAAATGCGTCTTACTAAATGCACGGGTTAGTGACTAAACTGTCTGAAAGTGTGCATCAGTATGTCTGTTGTTGTGCAAGCTGCTGCATGTGTTGATCAGTAGCTATATAAGTAGCTATATGGGTTATTGATTGGTTGCACAAGTATTTGTATGGGAGACTGAGTGTGTGTATGGCTGGCTGGGAGGTGTGTGACTCTGTGCAGATCAATGTGTACTTGTATCAGTGATTCTATAAGAGAGTAAGTATGTGTTAGTATATGTTTGAAAATGTAAGGTACTCTATGTTTAGCTGTGTAGATTAGAAAATGGAAGTGTGATTGATTCTTTACAGGACTGACTAGGTGTGTGAGTAACTCCATGGATGAGTGGCAGAGTGTGAGTGTCTGTATAGGTGTATGAGTGCATATGATAGTGTTGTAAAGATGAGTGATTGTATGTATGAATGATTGTATGGGTGAATGAGTGAATGTGTGTGTAGACGTAGGAATCAGTGAGTGCGTATGTAGTAACTAGTATTGGTGTGTCAATGGTTTCAAAAATTATACTCTGTATTTAACACTGGGTGTAACAGAGGTTATATTAAAGTGTGAGGAGATGCATTGTATTGTCACATTAATGATATCATCATTGATGTGACCATTGATGTCAAATGAGATATCATCAGTGATGTCATTTGAGATGTCATCAGTGATGTCACTGACCATGTCATGAATGATGTAATATGTGACATCATCAGCAGTGGATTGCGGGTGCGCGATATATAGTTAGTGCAACTAACTATATATGGAATTTCAATGGTTTTGTGTGAGTAAAATAAGGTTTTCTAAATGCTAATTCCTAACTATATATGGTCTATAACCTATGGTTTTTTCAGTGAATTTCATTGGTTTTTAACAGCTAATATCTGTAGCTGTAAAATGTATTCTTCTTTAAATCCAAAAATATATTTTCTATGTTTATTAATAATTTTTTTTTTTTATATATTTTTTTCTTCGTTCCCGCTTCGCGAATCGGGAAACTTCCCGTTAGCTGACCTTGATGCCGCGAAATAGACCGCGAGCCGGTAAACGTTTCTTTACCGCAACTGCCGCGTTAGAAAACAACATCGTGACGCCTCCCGTCCACATGACGTTTCGCGTTGTCGCGTGATACGTCATATGACGTGCTACGTTAGCGAACTGGTACGCAAAGCGAGGCGCAAAGCGCAGGTTTCTGGAAGCAAACCGGGAGGCCCTGCAAAGCGCGTAACGTAAACACAGCAGGTCATGTGACTTGGTAATAACACTTTTCATTGGTTCATTTCACTTTTGGTTTCCTAATGATGTAAGACTAGGTCATATAATCTAAAATGAACACTTTTCATTGGTTGAGAACTATTGTTTTTCCCAAATGATGAAAATCCCTCCTTCTTTCCTCACTCTGACTTTCATCATTGTGAGAGAAAGACCCTTTGTTACCAGTGAGCAATGGCTTCTTTAGTAGCTTCAGCTGGTGCTTCCCCACCACCTCCACCACATCCAAGGAAGAGTGGACCACCTGCTGAAGTTATAATTCAGCAAGAAGAGGAAGAAGAGGAACAGGACGAAGAGCACGAAGAGAGGCACTTTTTGCCTGAGGAGCCCAGGACGTCTCACCGGAAAGAAAACTTCATTTGGCAATTTTTTTAAATTCCCAAAGGTCAGAAAAAAGTAAATGCAAGATACGTAACTTGCCTTATATGTCAAGATAGACTGTCCAGAGGGACCGACAAAAAATACAGTTTCGGAAACTACACAATGCATCGCCATATGACTAGGTGGCATCCTAACAACTACAGTGCTGCACAGTTTCGTAACGACCTAGATAATCTCCCTATTATGGCCAGAAGATCTGTTGTACCGGAAGTAACGGGACCAGAGGGCAGGGAGATGGTGCCAAATATACAAACGAGATTTCGTGAAGTAAAACAAGTCTGCGTACATTGCAGTGGATTCATTTGCTACGGAGAAAGTAGCATCACTCTGATCAACAGAGCTATTGACAATCATGCTCATGTTTGTCCGAAACGCCCCAAACAATAAATTCTTTTTTTTTTTTTGTTGCTCCTGTTGAGCCCTTTACAATGAATCGTTTTCGTTGCCCCCTCCAAAAAAAAAACAAAAAAAATATAAAACTGTTCAGAAAAATTCAAAAAAAGTAAAAAAATGTTCAGAAAAATAATAAAAAAAATATAAAACAACAAAAACAATAAAAAAAAAGTTCTTTTCAGAACTACCTCCCCGGTATTAAAAAATTGGTACAATATTTGGAACTGTGCCAACCTCTATTTCTCTTAGTTCGCTTCCCAGTTCGCTCGCCGGTACGCGAACCGGAAGCGAACCAAAAAAACAGTAAGTGTAAGGGAAGGAAACAGACAGTTATGTTAAAAGAAAGACAGCTATAGGGGAGTAAACTAGAGATACTATTACCCGTAATCCACTGCTGATGATGTCACATATTACATCATTCATGACATGCTCAGTATGTATGGAAAGGGGCAGATTTATATTAACTAGCACATCCCCAGAGATGCACCAGTTAACGTGCACCGCTGCTCTACCACCCACAGTCTGCCGCATTTACAATCAGATAGGACAAAGCTGCATCAAAACCCTGCGCCTGCTTGAAGCAGGCATAGATCTTGACGCAGGTAGGCTGAAAGCTAAAGCAACAACTAAGTGTCGTGTGCAGAAGTTGCAAAAAAGGAAAAATGGCGTTTAAACCAATAATGAGCCCATGCTAACTTAACACAGTGTAAAGATATCCAGGATCTACATCAGTTTGGGGTTCACGAACCTGGCAGGTAAAAGGCACTGAGGCTTTGCACCGTGCATATCTCATCCCAAATCATATGTTGTTTGTGAATGAAACAATTTCCCAGACCAAATGCTTTGGATTGGCTACTTCTAAAAAATTAAACACCCCTACTATCCCGGAGTTAGAGGAATATGAAGGTTGGAGTAATTTTACTCGGTTGTCCATTAAAGATTTACAGGCCCTACTCCATAATTCTTCCTTTAACATTTCCAGTATAAATCCAAAAGGTTGGCTGCTTTGGCAACGTGCCTTATCCACGGTTTAATAACGCTGCCTTTTGCTTTATATAAGTTTTCAAATTGTATGAAATATATACCAATAGGTCGTTATGCACCTTTAGGTAGTGGTTTTCTTCATGAGGTCTGGTCGCTTCCATACACATACAGATGTTTCAAAGATGATCAAGAAGTTTATCTGAATGGAGAGGAATGCACTGAGACGCCAGATCATTCACTAATGTGTAGGCACATACAGTTACACGGTTCATGCAACAAACACCGACCAAATATGGCTTACGTGTTGCAAGGCACGCCAGTTCCTGCTATCATCCCCACATTCAAGTTGTTGGAAAATGGTAGTTATTTGATGCTCAATAATGAAGATTGTTCTGGGTTAATTAAAAGTATTCCTTTTATCGTAACAGTAAGTGAACGGGTTATTTGCTGCAGAAATGTTCTATTTCCTCCCACACATGAACATAGGGAGTTTTCAATCTGGCCACAAATACCAACCTTGGGAACAGATTTCAACGGCATGGCAAGAATAAGAGCTCTTTTGTCTCAGAGAGAGGTGGCCTTGAGTTCGGCCCGTGAAACTTTCGTGCTTCACATAGCGAACACCCGTACAGAGGTGCAGACCCTTTTAAATACAGATTTGCCTTTCCATTTCAGCAAGATGGTTCGGACTATCTTTAACGCGTCCTCCACAAAGGGCCTGGCGCACTTTTTTAAAGTTGTTACCAGTGGTCTCGTGACTTCATTTGAGAAAATCTTTGGAGTCATCCCTGCTTTCTTTCATTCTATTTTTTCCACTGTGCTTGGTGGATTCCCATTTTTACTTGCATTACCAGCGGACGCTCTTGTGCTTTTTTACATTTTTAAATATGGATGTCGCTCCTGTGCAAGCTCCCGCCCTGCAGCTGCTGACGCTGTTCCGCAATCGCATGCTTGAATATTATGGCACAATGCCGTTGGCGATATTAAGCACGGCATATGGATTATCTTTTCGATTCTCCTACTTCACCTGTGTCCAGCCTGTATTTCACTGCCTGACCTGTGATTTCGATTGGGCCATTGATTTGTGTCTCTGCGGACCGGTTTCTCCTGACGTCGACTTTATTCAGCTGATGACTCCTATCATTACTCACGAGTTGGTTTGTCCTGGCGAAAGGATTATGGCTGTGGCATTGATGCATGGACTAATTGGTCCCTGGAATTTACTGGCGGCAACACAGTCTTTCTTGGAACAGAGCTTTCTTGAAAACCCACCGAGCTGTCCTCTGATGGTGATAGAGGATCTGGTGCTGGGAGAGCACGTATGTTCTTTTCCGCTTTTAAATTGGATGGCTGAACTCTTTTCGGATGAAGACGGTGACTTCCTATTGGAGGCTGTTGCAGCTTATTTTGCATACACAGTTATGTCATAGACCTTTTTCATGTTTGATATGCTGAGTACTAGCATTTCATTGACAATTCATTGACTTATTTGTCAAGTTTTTATTATTTAGCTTGCCTATTGGCTTAAGCCTCGATAAAGTAGTTGGCTGTTTTATTTTTCTTTAGCATTAAATTTTCCTAGTTTTTAATGTTTTACCTTGCGGACCGTCCACATATAAAGTTGCAATCTGCTCTCATGAGATGCCACTTCTATTATCTTATTCAATTCGTTTCCGGATCATGGGGAGGTGTCATCTAGATCCTGGATATCTTTACACCGTGTTAAGTTAGCATGGGCTCATTACCGGTTTAAACGCCATTTTTCCTTTTTTGCAACTTCTGCACACGACACTTAGGTGTTGCTTTAGCTTTCAACCTAGTAGTTCATCGTGGTTTACATGAGAATAATATGTTATTGCTCTACTATCTGCTTTGCTTGTTAAACTATATCTGTACAGCGACTGCTGAAGTTTCAAGAACAACACGATACAGAATTGTTATGAGGTCTGATCTCCACGACTTCATACTCATAACATAAGTGCAGCTTCTGCCAATTCTGGGCATGAGGCGGGTTTTATATTGCTTTGCCGAACACACATACACAACACTTGATGCGGTTCACATGAAGAGAGAGCTGGTGTATGCTGATGTGATTCCTTCAAATCTAAGACACTAAAGTATGGGCACGCCCTAAACCAACACAAAGAGACCTTCTTAGCAAATAATATAATATGTGTATTAGGGAGGGTCAGATATAAGCAGCCGCGGGCCGTGGAGGGAGTTACGGTGAGGCAGGGAGGCGGGGAGGGGGAGGGGCAGGGTGGAGCCCTCTCCACCCTGCCCCTCCCCCTCCCCGCCTCCCTGCCCCACCGTAACTCCCTCCACGGCCCGCGGCTGCTTATAAGTGTTGCTAACTCTTATTCATTTACAGCATGTTAACATACTGTCACCATTCGCTTTTTATGTACTAGTAACTATGCTGGTAATTTTGCTACTGATAATATGTGTACTTCTATTATCTTAGATACTACGCCTCAGAAGACGGCATTAGTAAATAAACATTTCAAATACACATGTGTTCTTCTTAACTCCATGTTCTGGTTTCTAAGAAATATATAACGACCGACTGTTCATGAGTTCCACGTATCCTGAGGTACTATAAGTACATATTCTGGATTGTCTAAACATTGAGAGTTTGTTATATCCAATGTGACACTGTACCTAGCTTGCTAAGGGGTTTTTGATTACTAAGGTGAGTTTTGGGGCACCCTAATTCGCCGAGGTTCCAATCCTCTGTCCACAGTTCTGTGTGAGAACAGAAACCCTGCGACAGGGGCACCCCTGAGCCTTGCTGGAGCTTCATCACACTTGCGATACAACTCCAGCAATGCGCCACCTTTACGGCACAGATACGTCACGCATCTGTGCTGTTTTTGCCCCATGATGCGCCGCATTGTAAATGCAGCACACCATAGGTGACGGAACAGCGGCACAGAATGACTAACACATCCCTGGTGATGCGCCAGTCATCATAAATCTATCCCTATGCTTCTTATCTTGTTAGAGATGAACCGCCATATGTATCATCAAAGTTTTTTGCATTTCCTAAATAGCGAACTTTAAGGAATAAATAGCGATTCTTTACCATTCCTAGTTTGCGATGAGCTATTTGCTAATTACAAATTACCCATTCATTTCCATGCAGCAGGAGGCCCATAGGAATGAAGGTGCAATTTGCGATTAGCAATTACCTCATCGCAAATTACGAATTTTTCCGAGGGTGCAGGGGTGTCTCAAGAACACCCTGCTGCACCCCTGAAAAAGAAATTTGGGGGCATATGGCGCACATAAATTTTGAAAACATTCCTTTACCTCAAAAACGATTTTCAACTCATAATTTGAAAACACTGCACATGGGGAAATGACTTAAAATGTCCTTAAGACACATAAAAGCGTTTTTTGATTGCCTTTGCAGCATGTTTCAGTCACCTTTAACATGCCTATGTAACGCAAACATTCAAAATCTAAATTTGCCATGCACAGGTGGGAGCATATTTACAAGCAATTTGCTCCACAGACAAACTTCTTACATTGAAATGGGAAAAATAATATCAGAGACTCTCAATTACCTTATAAAGAAGCAGACACCATTATGTCCTTGTCATCAATATTAAAACCATTGCTTTTTCTCAAAAACGATTTACAAGTCATAATTTGAAAACACTCCACAGCTCCTATGCACATAAAAACCCTGTCAGTACTAATACTTCACATTTTCTCCAATTACAATTTCTCAAAGAAACAAAATCTATTTGTAAAACACTTGAGACAAAGCAACATTTGAAAAACACAACTTTCTTCATAATTTTCTCCTTAAAGCACACTATTTTCTATCTAAATTAAAGAAATCTTTTCTCACCTTAGCAAATACTTTGAGTTTCAAAACAGTCTCAGAAACACACCAATTTGTCTTCAGCAGAGCAAAAGGTATGCACTCCAGAGTCTGCAGCTATCAAAAGCACAGAAATGCTGTAATTCTTCACACATATCTCTCATGTCACCCAATCAAAACTCTTCCCTCACTTTTTTTCAAATGAAAACCCTTCCCCCCTCTGCCATTTCATGCCTTTTCTGCATGGCAACCACGTCTTGGAAGACCTCTGGTGTTTGCAAGTTCACACAACAATGTTGCAATTGAACTCTGAACTCTCAGTGCACCTCATATCCAGTGCATTCTTTCATTTAATGATTTTTTCTTGACCACTCAAAATACATCTTTCAAACAACTCATCCATGCACCCTAACTTTCTGTTTTCAGCAATCAAAATCCACCAATCACTGTTACTGCTTCATTAACACAGAAACTCCACAGTTTTTTTCATTTTAAACTCTTATTTTTTCAACTGCCATTTCATTGCCACACTTCATCTGACTGCAGGAGAACCTTCTCTCACCATGTTTTCTGTCTGGATTGTTGGACATAGTTACATCTATTGGGCTCAGAGGTATGCTGAGAACAGGAATTTACCTAACCTCAATTTACAAGATGTGGAAATTAAGTGGTTTGGCCACAGAGGATTAAAATGTCACCAATTGATACCATTGGTGAAAACCTTTATGCATTTGCCAAAACCTGACCTATTAATTGTGCACTGTGGAGGTAATGATTTGGGCACTTTGACTGGGGTAGGTCTGGAAATGCTTTTAAAGGACACCTTTGAGCAATTGATGGCACTTTTTCCTCAGACTGCCTTGGTATATTCAAATATATGCCAAAGACAGAAATGGAGGTGGTCAAACCAATTTTGTCCACAAATTGAGAAGTCGAGGAAGCATGTAAACAAATCTGTTTCAGCTTACATGAGAGACCATGGAATGGGCTCCCTGTACAACAATAACTTGCGTTACTACATGCAAGATATCTACAGAGGAGATGGAGTTCACTTCTCAGATGAGGGCAACAGAGTTTTCATTTTGAATTTAAGACTGTGCATTGGTACCTACTTATAAGTACCTAAATGTACCATAAACCCAAAAGCTCTTCTCAGAGCTACCCTACATCTGATCACTCACAATTATTATTTTACTCTAACTTTTTTCACTAATTTTCAAGAAAGTACGCTCCCCAGAACGCTTCCCGGTTCGCGAACCGGGCGCACTCCACGCAAAAAAACTAAAAAAACGATATATTTTTTTTTTGCCCTGCGAGACCCTTTTAAAGCCTCCACATCAAACCTAGGGGGTCAGGGACGATCTACTATGCCCCCTTATGGTCATTTGCCCCTTCGCTTTGGCCTCCTCTTGTCTCTCGATCCTACCGAGAGACAAGATGGCGGCCGCTACGGACTGTTTGGAATGTTTACAGACGCCGAAGAACCAATCAGCTTCGCAAAGCTCCGAAGCGGAGCGCTGTTACAGATATATATCTTTTTTTGAACGTTAATTTCTCAAAATCCACTGGAGCACATATATTGAGACCTAGCAAAGGCACATCGGGCTACCAGTCCCTACAATTTTGCCAAGTTTCGTGCAAATCCATTCAGCCGTTCGATTATTATTATTTATTTATTTTTTTTGCCCCGCGGGGCCCTTTTAAAACCTCCACATCAAACCTAGGGGGTCAGCGAGAATCTACTATGCCCCCTTATGGTCATTTGCCCCTTCGCTTTGGCCTCCTCTTGTCTCTCGATCCTACCGAGAGACAAGATGGCGGCCGCTACGGACTGTTTGGAATGTTTACAGACGCCGGAGAACCAATCAGCTTCGCTTCACAAAGCTCCGTTGCGCGAAAAGTACGCGAACTGGAGCGCTGCCCGGTCCACTGTTACAGATATATATCTTTTTTTGAACGTTAATTTCTCAAAATCCACTGAAGCACATATATTGAGACCTACAAAAGGCACATCGGGCTACCAGTCCCTACAATTTTGCCAAGGTTCGTGCAAATCCATTCAGCCGTTCGGGCTAAAAGTGAGGCCAACCGCCCTATGGAAAACTCAATGTTAAAAACACGTTTTGGGACCCCCCTTTTTTCTCGGCCCCCCCTTGACGAACCCCCCCCAAATTTTCAAGGGCTGCTCAGAAACAAAATGTGCCATTTTCCTGAAAATTTCAGCCAATTCCGTCCACAAACGCCAAAGTTATTAGACATAGAATTTTCAAAAATCCCATAGGGAAAAAATCCTAACTATATATACCTACTGGCGACCGCCAGTAGGTAATACATATATATATATATATATATATATATATATATATATATATATAGATATATATATATATATATATATATATATATATATATATATATATATTATGCTCCTTTTTGCCCAAAGATTGGAAATGCACTCAGGGAACAGTGTACATCCTGCCATCCATCACTCTCGGGCTGCAATCCCTGACGCGTTTCGGAAGTAAATTCCTTTCTCAAAGGGTAAATGGCACACAGTTCTCTGCTTATTTTTCAACGCACTTTATTTATAAAACACCTTCTGATAGGTTGCGCTTCCACCTTCTGATAGGCTACTTAGATAGGTCTCTCGCCTTCTGATAGGCTACTTTGAAGAGTCACAAGCATATTGCCTGTTGGGAAATGTAGTCCCCAGTGGATGCAACGAACTCGGGGTACCTTCTGCATGCCCTCCAATGGGCCCCGAGGCGTGGATGGTAACAATCCTCGGTGCTGTAACCTCATGGAAATGCCGGGCGTATCCTCAGCTCCATGCCCGCTGTAATTTGGGTGGTGCATTTCCCACGGCGGGGCTGCCGTGTAACATTATGCTCCTTTTTGCCCAAAGATTGGAAATGCACTCAGGGAACAGTGTACATCCTGCCATCCATCACTCTCGGGCTGCAATCCCTGACGCGTTTCGGAAGTAAATTCCTTTCTCAAAGGGTAAATGGCACACAGTTCTCTGCTTATTTTTCAACGCACTTTATTTATAAAACACCTTCTGATAGGTTGCGCTTCCACCTTCTGATAGGCTACTTAGATAAGTCTCTCGCCTTCTGATAGGCTACTTTGAAGAGTCACAAGCATATTGCCTGTTGGGAAATGTAGTCCCCAGTGGATGCAACGAACTCGGGGTACCTTCTGCATGCCCTCCAATGGGCCCCGAGGCGTGGATGGTAACAATCCTCGGTGCTGTAACCTCATGGAAATGCCGGGCGTATCCTCAGCTCCATGCCCGCTGTAATTTGGGTGGTGCATTTCCCACGGCGGGGCTGCCGTGTAACATTATGCTCCTTTTTGCCCAAAGATTGGAAATGCACTCAGGGAACAGTGTACATCCTGCCATCCATCACTCTCGGGCTGCAATCCCTGACGCGTTTCGGAAGTAAATTCCTTTCTCAAAGGGTAAATGGCACACAGTTCTCTGCTTATTTTTCAACGCACTTTATTTATAAAACACCTTCTGATAGGTTGCGCTTCCACCTTCTGATAGGCTACTTAGATAAGTCTCTCGCCTTCTGATAGGCTACTTTGAAGAGTCACAAGCATATTGCCTGTTGGGAAATGTAGTCCCCAGTGGATGCAACGAACTCGGGGTACCTTCTGCATGCCCTCCAATGGGCCCCGAGGCGTGGATGGTAACAATCCTCGGTGCTGTAACCTCATGGAAATGCCGGGCGTATCCTCAGCTCCATGCCCGCTGTAATTTGGGTGGTGCATTTCCCACGGCGGGGCTGCCGTGTAACATTATGCTCCTTTTTGCCCAAAGATTGGAAATGCACTCAGGGAACAGTGTACATCCTGCCATCCATCACTCTCGGGCTGCAATCCCTGACGCGTTTCGGAAGTAAATTCCTTTCTCAAAGGGTAAATGGCACACAGTTCTCTGCTTATTTTTCAACGCACTTTATTTATAAAACACCTTCTGATAGGTTGCGCTTCCACCTTCTGATAGGCTACTTAGATAAGTCTCTCGCCTTCTGATAGGCTACTTTGAAGAGTCACAAGCATATTGCCTGGATGGCAGGATGTACACTGTTCCCTGAGTGCATTTCCAATCTTTGGGCAAAAAGGAGCATAATATATATATATATATTACCTACTGGCGGTCGCCAGTAGGTATATATAGTTAGGATTTTTTCTCTATGGGTTTTTTGAAAATTCTATGTCTAATAACTTTGGCGTTTGTGGACGGAATCGGCTGAAATTTTCAGGAAAATGGCACATTTTGTTTCTGAGCAGCCCTTGAAAATTTGGGGGGGGTTCGTCCAGTGGGGGCCGAGAAAAAAGGGGGGTCCCAAAACGTGTTTTTAACATTGAGTTTTCCATAGGGCGGTTGGCCTCACTTTTAGCCCGAACGGCTGAATGGATTTGCACGAAACTTGGCAAAATTGTAGGGACTGGTAGCCCGATGTGCCTTTTGTAGGTCTCAATATATGTGCTCCAGTGGATTTTGAGAAATTAACGTTTAAAAAAAGATATATATCTGTAACAGCGGACCGGTTAGCGCTCTGGTTCGCGGACTTTTCGCGCAACGGAGCTTTGTGAAGCGAAGCTGATTGGTTCTCCGGCGTCTGTCAACATTCCAAACAGTCCGTAGCGGCCGCCATCTTGTCTCTCGGTAGGATCGAGAGACAAGAGGAGGTCAAAACAAAGGGGGAAATAACTATAAGGGGGCATAGTAGATCCTCGCTGACCCCCTAGGTTTGATGTGGAGGTTTTAAAAGGGCCCCGCGGGGCAAAAAAAAATAATAATAATAATAATCGAACGGCTGAATGGATTTGCACGAAACTTGGCAAAATTGTAGGGACTGGTAGCCCGATGTGCCTTTGCTAGGTCTCAATATATGTGCTTCAGTGGATTTTGAGAAATTAACGTTCAAAAAAAGATATATATCTGTAACAGCGCACCGCTTCGCGTACTTTTCGCGTTACGGAGCTTTGCGAAGCGAAGCTGATTGGCTCTCCGGTGTCTGTAAACATTCCAAACAGTACGTAGCGGCCGCCATCTTGTCTCTCGGTAGGATCGAGAGACAAGAGGAGGCCAAAGCGAAGGGGCAAATGACCATAAGGGGGCATAGTAGATCCTCGCTGACCCCCTAGGTTTGATGTGGAGGTTTTAAAAGGGCCCCGCGGGGCAAAAAAAAAAATAATAATAATAATCGAACGGCTGATGACCATAAGGGGGCATAGTAGATCCTCGCTGACCCCCTAGGTTTGATGTGGAGGTTTTAAAAGGGCCCCGCGGGGCAAAAAAAAATAATAATAATAATAATCGAACGGCTGAATGGATTTGCACGAAACTTGGTAAAATATTAGGGACTGGTAGCCCGATGTGCCTTTGCTATGTCTCAATATATGTGCTTCAGTGCATTTTGAGAAATTAACGTTCAAAAACAAGATATATATCTGTAACAGCGCTCCGCTTCGCGGAGATAAAATTATATGTGTATTACCTAGCTGTTGCTAACACCAGTTAGCGACGGCTAGTAGGAGATAGCGACCATCTTGGGTCCCACTTTGCATGTGAGTGATATTTATCACTAATGACATGCAAAGTGGGCATGCCAAGATGTTAGCGACTGGAAACAGTCGCTAACATCGCTATCTCCTATTATCAACTTTTGGAAATATTCGAGATAAGCGCGAATATCTCCAAAAAGTAACAGCTGCCCTGAGCAGTTCTTAGCCATGTTATCCAATGGGAGGTGGATAACATGGCTAAGAGCATTAGCTCGGTAATGCATGAATATCGCGGAGTTTTCAGCGACATTAATGCATTGCGCTCGTTTTTTATCGTATTTGCGATAAACCTTGATAATAGCAAGGTTTATCTGCGATAATTTCTGACGGTAAAAAAATCGTTGCTAAGCATCGTTAGGGATAAATATCGCTTAACCTTGGTAATATGCCCCAACGTCTGTTAACGTTCGATTCGAAGAAAAACAGGAATTGTTGAAAAACATTGTGTGCGCCATCTTGTCTTTTTTCAAATGCCACACTTTTGTCGTGCACGGCAGCCATTTTAGATGCCTTGACCAGATCCACTCTGTGAACGCTGTCGATCCTTAGCATGGCTCCCCACCCTCGCAAGCATCTCCCCCAGGCAGTGGTCACCCCCGCTCTCTGTTTTATGCATGGGTAATAAACCTCCCCCCATCTGCGCTGTTCTTCCCTGAGAATCACACCCTGTGCCCGCCCGACACCTCCCTTTCGCCCTATTCACTACCGCACCCTCTGACACTCCTTTTCCTCTGTGTCCGATTGTCCAGGCCGGTCCTAGGCTATCAGCTAGCCCTGCAGATGTAGTTTATGGCCACAGCTGTAAAGAATCACCCGTCTTCAAAGGAGTTATAGTAGATCAAGGCCCACACTCGATGAGATCCGTCACAGCAGAAGCGTTGCTATTATCTGAAAACCATTCTGTATTGTGATTGGGGAGGGGACCGAGCGTGAAGCGGAAGATTCCAGGGATGACTCTTTGTACATCAAAGTTTTTACAATTATGTGTCACATTAAAAATATATAGCACTCCGACAAAGTAGTAAGATTATAAAACTTTAATAATTTATAAATATATACAAGAAAACAAAAATAGTAATAACATATAAACATTTTTAGAGAAAAACAACGAAGTAGCGGTCGGCTGTGCGAATAGTCCCAACGCAGCACAACGTCCAGATTTCCGGCGTGGGGCGTCGCGGGGGGTGGGTGATCAGTAGCAAACTGTTGTGCGAATAGTTCCAAGGCAGCAGAACGCGCCGAAATCTAGATGACACAAAAGTGATGTCTAGTAAGTTGCCACCCAGCAAATAACGGCGTGGGGCGTCGCGGGGGGTGGGTCATCAGTAGCAAACTGTTGTGCGAATAGTTCCAAGGCAGCAGAACGATGGCACCAAGGTGATGTCCAGTAAGTTGCCGCACTGGTTTTGGTATCCTACAATGCTGCTCCGAATAACGGCGTGGGGCGCCCCGGGGGAGGCGGCGTGAACGGGCCTCTCCAGGTGGAGTCTTGTCTGTTGTAGTGGGGCGCCCCTTTACCGTTTCAGTTGCCATTCCGTCCGCTTTTGGTCCACTGTGTCAAAATCCGCCATTCAGCTGAGTTGCGCCCACTCTTGCGGTGCAGCGATAGGCGGCTGTCACAGGACTCTCAAAATGGCGGCAGGCTGTTTCCTTTTTGGGCCTGGTCCACTGAAATGGCCCTGGGACACCTTGGAAATCGGACGCTTGTCTGCTAGGTCTTGGACCCCATTCTCGAAAGCGTCCCCTCCGCCTTGAGAATTCATCAAAAGTTTTGGGGGCCCCGACTCCTGCAGGCTTCTGGTGGGGAGCGGCTGCCATGATTGCTCGCGGAATGACCACGACGGAGCTACGAGATGGTGGTGCTCTCATGGTGACGCCAGCTTCAGTCTGAAACATCCAGAAACAAGGTGGGGCTTTCATCGTTTGGGGGAAAAAAAAAGTTTTCATCCAATGAAAAGTGTTGTTTTTAGGTCATATGATCAAGCCTTCCATCATTAGGAAACCAAAAGTAAAATGAACCAATGAAAAGTTTTATAAACAAGTCACATGACCTGTTATGCGGCATAGGGTATAAAATGCGGAGAAAATACGTTGGCACGTGAGGCGGCGTCAGTAGCGGACCGATGTGCGAATAGGCCGAAGGCAATACAACGCGCCAAGATCCGGATGGCATCGAGGTGGTGTCATAGTTGAGAGTTCTGAGCAGCGGTTGTAACACTGTCTGAAGCTTATTTGCAGCTGCTGCAGCTTCACTACGCGCCAAGATCCGGATGGCACCGAGGTGGTGTGTAGGAAGTTGCCGCACTGGTGTGGCCATCCTACATTGCTGAAAGTCGGCGTGGGGCGCCCCGTTGGCCTGTGAGTTTGCGTCAGTAGCGGACCGATGTGCGAATAGGCCGAAGGCAGCACAACGCGCCAAGATCCGGATGGCACCGAGGTGGTGTCTAGTAAGTTGTCGCACTTCTGTGGCCATCCTACAATGTTGAAAGTCGGCGTGGGGCGCCCCGTTGGCCTGTGAGATGGTGTCAGTAGCGGACTGATGTGTGAATGGGGCCAAAGGCAGCGCAACAATATTTTCTACTATATTTCCGTTGTAGAAGAGACCACAAGGCGCTGAGATGCCAAGATCCGGATGGCACCGAGGTGGTGTCTTGCAAGTTGTGGTACTGGTGTGGCCATCCTACAATGCTGAAAGTCGGCGTGGGGCGCCCCGTTGGCCTGTGAGATGGCGTCAGTAGCGGACCGATGTGCGAATAGGCCGAAGGCAGCACAACAATATTTTCTGACTGACACCACAAGGCGCTGAGATGCCAAGATCCGGATGGCACCGAGGTGATGTCTAAGTTGCGGACTGATGTGCGAATGGGGCCAAAGGCAGCGTAACAATATTTTTTGTATGGAAGATACCACTAGGCGTTGAGATGCCAAGATTCGGATGGCACTGAGGTGATGTCTAGCAAGTTGGTGTGGTCATCCTACAATGCTGAAACTCGGCGTGGGTCACCCCATTAGCCTGTGAGATGGCGTCAGTAGCGGACCGATGTGCGAATAGGCCGAAGGCAGCACAACGCGCCAAGATCCGGATGTCACCGTGGTGGTTTCATAGTTGAGAGGCACTTCATCTGCAGTGGGGCGCCGAGATCCGGATGGCACCGAGGTGATGTCTAGCAAGTTGCTGTACTGGTGTGGTCATCCTACAATGCTGAAACTCGGCGTGGGTCGCCCCATTAGCCTGTGAGATGGCGTCAGTAGCGGACCGATGTGCGAATAGGCCGAAGGCAGCACAACGCGCCAAGATCCGGATGTCACCGTGGTGGTTTCATAGTTGAGAGGCACTTCATCTGCAGTGGGGCGCCGAGATCCGGATGGCACCGAGGTGATGTCTAGCAAGTTGCTGTACTGGTGTGGTCATCCTACAATGCTGAAACTCGGCGTGGGTCGCCCCATTAGCCTGTGAGATGGCGTCAGTAGCGGACCGATGTGCGAATAGGCCGAAGGCAGCACAACGCGCCAAGATCCGGATGTCACCGTGGTGGTTTCATAGTTGAGAGGCACTTCATCTGCAGTGGGGCGCCGAGATCCGGATGGCACCGAGGTGATGTCTAGCAAGTTGCTGTACTGGTGTGGTCATCCTACAATGCTGAAACTCGGCGTGGGTCGCCCCATTAGCCTGTGAGATGGCGTCAGTAGCGGACCGATGTGCGAATAGGCCGAAGGCAGCACAACGCGCCAAGATCCGGATGTCACCGTGGTGGTTTCATAGTTGAGAGGCACTTCATCTGCAGTGGGGCGCCGAGATCCGGATGGCACCGAGGTGATGTCTAGCAAGTTGCTGTACTTGTGTGGTCATCCTACAATGCTGAAACTCGGCGTGGGTCGCCCCATTAGCCTGTGAGATAGCAGTTCTTTGGATTTGGGCCTGGCTCGTCTGCTGTAGTGGGGCGCCCCTTTACCGTTTCAGTTGCCATTCAGCTGAGTTTCGGCTGCTCTTGATGCTACAGCGACAGGCGGCTGCAACAGGACTCTCAAAATGGCGGCCTGTTCTTTGGATTTGGGCCTGGTCCACTAAAATGGCCCTGGGACACCTTAGAACTCGGACGCTCGATTTTTTTTTCCTTTCCTGTACATGCAAAAAAAGGTAAATGCCCGGTACGTTACACGCTTCATCTGCCACGATGAACTCTCTAGAGGAACCGAAAAAAAATATAGTTGTGGTAACTATACCATGCATCGTCATATGGAGAGGTGGCACCAATTAATTATAGTGCTGCATAAAAGAGAGATTTGGAGGAGAACCCCTGACCTGCTAGTACATTCATCAAAGAAGTGGCACTGAGAGCTTCAGAGGCAAGGGAAACGGTCCCAAATATTTAGAAGAACTTTGGAAAGATTAAAATGACATGTTTAGATTGTGGCAAATTTATTTCATGTGGACATCTGAGTGTTACTCTAATAAATACAGCATATGAACATCATCATAGTCGATGGTTGGTAGAGACATTTTGACTATATCCTGGACCTGCCCGTCCTCGCCCAAAATGGCGCCAGAATAAATGGGACTCGTAACTCCTTGTTGTGTACTGGTTGCAGAACCTTGAAATCACGAGATACGTATGCAGTTTTGAAGCACATGGCGGGCGGGGACGAGAATTGATTGAATATTTCGACATCCCTATTGATATTAAGTTCTGATGTGTTATTGATTACTGTACTGTTGAAAGTTCGAATTAACGTCACCCATGGTACTTGCCCGCTAATGTATATCTAGATAATTTTATTGTAACTGGCCCTGTCGTATTTTAATTATAAAATGTACGTCCACCGATTCCGTAACTGTTAGACACCTTAGTTCTTGCAACCTAATGGCACGCCCGTTACGTTCCTCTACAGTGTAAATGTCTATTTATCATATACGATTACAGTTTGCTCCGTGGCCGGCCCACGTGGTTATAGGCTCGTATTTGTATAATGAAATTTTCACAATAAAGGTTTTTAAAAGAAAACATGGTAGTAGTATATACATTGGTAAAGTTTTTAATAATAGTCACTGTTTTAGAATCATTAAAAGGCAAGTGAAATAAAGCAGACCAATTACATGAAGGGTAAAAGGTATAATACGAAGGAACGCAGTAAAGATAAATGGTCAAGGGCTGTTGTGTTTTCTATTCCTGCAACATAAAGTGATCGATAAGAATCTCATATTCAGGCGTATCGGCGACTAAGACAGCAGGTCGACCCTCTTTTGCTCAACGGCTCCGTCATGGGACGAAGAAACGCTCTTTTTCTCGAAAAAAGAATATATTTTACTTGCAGGACAGTTGTAAAATTTCCGGGAAAGTACATTAGCCTGGAACATTATAACATATATTTAAGAAAAAATAATGTTCGGAAGTAATGAAAAGCGTAATTTTTAGGTCATATGACCAAGCCTTTCATCATTACAATAAGAAAAGTAAAATGAACCAATGAAAAGTTTTATTAACAAGTCACATGACTTGTTATGCTTACGTTACGCGCTGCGCGCCCCGGATGACTTCCGGATGCGCTAACGCGGCGCGTCATATGACGCATTACGCGACAACGCAGGTACAGAATATAGTCAAAATGTCTCCACCAACCAGCGGTCGGAACACAACCCCTTTCAGCAGGCTAAATAGTTCTGTTAAATGACAACAGAAGGGACAGGCAACAAGAACCATCAGTCAAAGAGGGGAGGGCTAGTTCTTCTCTACCGGGTTACATTGGGGCGCTACCGGAACTGATCGAATTGGTAGTCTACAGTGTTTCTGGATGTTTCAGACTGAAGCTGGGGTTAGCATGAGAGCAGCACCATTTCGTAGCTCCGTCGTGGTCATTCCGCAACCAATCATGGCAGCCGTTCTTTATCGTTATTTTGGGCGGGGTGGGTGGCGGAGCAGAGCTGTTTTGCAGCCATCATTGTGTGGAGTTCAGTTCATCTCACTAGTTTTGTATTTGTCATGAGGGGTTGTTCCTAATGTTTCTAGTTTAGCGAGGTCAAAAAGAGATCCCATTAGTGGCCTACTGATTTTGCTCGATTCCTTTTCTTTTTTTTTACACGATTTTTCGTTATCTGCAAAGACTAAACAGAGTATTGCGACTCTGTGTTTGTTTGTAAATAGAGAATGAACCAAAGAGAACTAATTCTAAAACAGTAAATACTTGGATAACAATGAATCAAATGGAGAGAGAAGCAGGCACGACGGATTACAATGGGGGCAAAGACCTGCGTTAACTACCTTTCACTATCTGCAAAGAGAGAGTACTCCTAATAGAAATGAGGGGGGGGGGCACCATTCAAAGCAGATCAGTGTGCATAAACACGAAAATGTTTTCACTTACCACGTACTTGACATTCGACAGCTTATGATATTTGCTATTAAAAAACCATTGAAATTCACTGAAAAAACCATAGGTTATAGACCATATATAGTTAGGAATTAGCATTTACAAAACCTTGAAAATTCACTGAAAAAACCATAGGTTATAGACCATATATAGTTAGGAATTAGCATTTAAAAAACCTTATTTTACTCACACAAAACCATTGAAATTCCATATATAGTTAGTTGCACTAACTATATATCGCGCACCTGCAATCCACTGCTGATGATGTCACATATTACATCATTCATGACATGGTCAGTGACATCACTGATGACATCACTGATGACATCTCAAATGACATCACTGATGACATCACTGATGACAACATCCAGTGACTGTATGTTTCTGTAAAGTTAAAATGTGTCTTACATATTGAAGAATGAGTGGAAGTATAAGTGTCTGGACAAAGGATTTAGTAGGTGCATGACTGAATGCATGAGTGAGTGATTAAATGTGTCTCACTGAGTGCATGGGTTAGTGACTAAAGTGTCTTAATTTGTGCATCATTATGTCTGTTGTTCTGTAAACTGCTGCATGTTTTGATCAGTAGCTATATGATTAACTATATGGGTTACTGATTGATTGTCCAAGTATTTGTATGGGAGACTGAGTGTGTGTGTGGCTGGCTGGGAGGTGTGTGACTCTGTGCAGATCAATGTGTACTTGTATCAATGATTGTATAACAAGGTAAGTATGTGTTAGTATATGTTTGAAAATGTAAGGTGCTCTATGTTTAACTGTATAGACAAGAAAATGGAAGTGTCATTGATTCTTTACAGGACTGACTAGGTGTGTGAGTAACTCCATGGATGAGTGGCAGACTGTGAGTGTCTGTATAGGTGTATGAGTGCATATGATAGTGTTGTAAAGATGAGTGATTGTATGTATGAATGATAGTATGGGTGAATGAGTGAAGGTGTGTGTAGACGTAGGAATCAGTGAGTGCGTATGTAGTAACTAGTATTGGTGTGTCAATGGTTTCAAAAATTATATTCTGTATTTAACACTGGGTGAAACAGAGGTTATATTAAAATGTGAGGAGATGCATTGTATTGTCACATGAATGATATCATCAGTGATGTGGTCATTGATGTCAAATGAGATGTCATCAGTGATGTCATCAGTGATGTCATTTGAGATGTCATCAGTGATGTCATCAGTGATGTCACTGACCATGTCATGAATGATGTAATATGTGACATCATCAGCAGTGGATTGCAGGTGCGCGATATATAGTTAGTGCAACTAACTATATATGGAATTTCAATGGTTTTGTGTGAGTAAAATAAGGTTTTTTAAATGCTAATTCCTAACTATATATGGTCTATAACCTATGGTTTTTTCAGTGAATATATATATATATATATATATATATATATCCACAGCTCCTCTCCACTGAAAAACAAGCAGGACACAGCTCTGGGTAACAACAGGGGATTTATTAAGTGCCACACAGCTCAACCCTCGCAGTCCGTGAAACGCTTTTGGCAGACGCGTTTCTAGCCGGGTTCGGCCGTCATCAGTGCCGGTCTCACAGGCTGGTGGTTACATCCTGGATTCAACTCTGAGACCACTCCCTTAAAGTAGTCTCTCGGCCCCTCCTCCTTCGCGCAGGTGTGCTTTGTGGCTCAGGACAAATTGCATGCTGGGTACTGTAGTCCAACCTGGTTTCGCCTTTCGTGTAGAGCGGAGCCAAACAACAAGTGATGTCCCAAGTTCAGGGCGCTGGGCTCAGCGCTCGCATACAAAGTCCTGAATGAATAGTCCCACTTAACCTCTGTTGTTATCCTTATCAGGCAACTTCGTGCTGCCTACTCTCTCCCCTCACTGAAATGACTGCCACGTGGCAATGACTTTTTGTTCGGGGGGCGCCGCGCTTAGCACCATCTGTACTCCTACCAAAGATTTTGCTGAAGAGCGCGGAGCACCTGAACGAGAGGGTGTGTCCTTAAGCCGGTATCAGCAAACCGGCGTTATATATCCATACCACAGCTCCTCTCCACTGGAAAACAAGCAGGACACAGCTCCGGGTAACAACAGGGGATTTATTAAGTGCCACACAGCTCAACCCTCGCAGTCCGTGAAATGCTTTTGGCAGACGCGTTTCTAGCCGGGTTCGGCCGTCATCAGTGCCGGTCTCACAGGCTGGTGGTTACATCCTGGATTCAACTCCGAGACCACTCCCTTAAAGTAGTCTCTCGGCCCCTCCTCCTTCGCGCAGGTGTGCTTTGTGGCTCAGGACAAATTGCATGCTGGGTACTGTAGTCCGACCTGGTTTCGCCTTTCGTGTAGAGCGGAGCCAAACAACAAGTGATGTCCCAAGTTCAGGGCGCTGGGCTCAGCGCTCGCATGCAAAGTCCTGAATGAATAGTCCCACTTAACCTCTGTTGTTATCCTTATCAGGCAACTTCGTGCTGCCTACTCTCTCCCCTCACTGAAATGACTGCCACGTGGCAATGACTTTTTGTTCGGGGGGCGCCGCGCTTAGCACCGTCTGTACTCCTACCAAAGATTTTGCTGAAGAGCGCGGAGCACCTGAACGAGAGGGTGTGTCCTTAAGCCGGTATCAGCAAACCGCGTTATATATCCATACCACAGCTCCTCTCCACTGGAAAACAAGCAGGACACAGCTCCGGGTAACAACAGGGGATTTATTAAGTGCCACACAGCTCAACCCTCGCAGTCCGTGAAACGCTTTTGGCAGACGCGTTTCTAGCCGGGTTCGGCCGTCATCAGTGCCGGTCTCACAGGCTGGTGGTTACATCCTGGATTCAACTCCGAGACCACTCCCTTAAAGTAGTCTCTCGGCCCCTCCTCCTTCGCGCAGGTGTGCTTTGTGGCTCAGGACAAATTGCATGCTGGGTACTGTAGTCCAACCTGGTTTCGCCTTTCGTGTAGAGCGGAGCCAAACAACAAGTGATGTCCCAAGTTCAGGGCGCTGGGCTCAGCGCTCGCATACAAAGTCCTGAATGAATAGTCCCACTTAACCTCTGTTGTTATCCTTATCAGGCAACTTCGTGCTGCCTACTCTCTCCCCTCACTGAAATGACTGCCACGTGGCAATGACTTTTTGTTCGGGGGGGCGCCGCGCTTAGCACCGTCTGTACTCCTACCAAAGATTTTGCTGAAGAGCGCGGAGCACCTGAACGAGAGGGTGTGTCCTTAAGCCGGTATCAGCAAACCGGCGTTATATATCCATACCACAGCTCCTCTCGACTGGAAAACAAGCAGGACACAGCTCCGGGTAACAATAGGGGATTTATTAAGTGCCACACAGCTCAACCCTCGCAGTCCGTGAAACGCTTTTGGCAGACGCGTTTCTAGCCGGGTTCGGCCGTCATCAGTGCCGGTCTCACAGGCTGGTGGTTACATCCTGGATTCAACTCCGAGACCACTCCCTTAAAGTAGTCTCTCGGCCCCTCCTCCTTCGCGCAGGTGTGCTTTGTGGCTCAGGACAAATTGCATGCTGGGTACTGTAGTCCAACCTGGTTTCGCCTTTCGTGTAGAGCGGAGCCAAACAACAAGTGATGTCCCAAGTTCAGGGCGCTGGGCTCAGCGCTCGCATACAAAGTCCTGAATGAATAGTCCCACTTAACCTCTGTTGTTATCCTTATCAGGCAACTTCGTGCTGCCTACTCTCTCCCCTCACTGAAATGACTGCCACGTGGCAATGACTTTTTGTTCGGGGGGCGCTGCGCTTAGCACCGTCTGTACTCCTACCAAAGATTTTGCTGAAGAGCGCGGAGCACCTGAACGAGAGGGTGTGTCCTTAAGCCGGTATCAGCAAACCGGCGTTATATATCCATACCACAGCTCCTCTCCACTGGAAAACAAGCAGGACACGTCTCCGGGTAACAACAGGGGATTTATTAAGTGCCACACAGCTCAACCCTCGCAGTCCGTGAAACGCTTTTGGCAGACGTGTTTCTAGCCGGGTTCGGCCGTCATCAGTGCCGGTCTCACAGGCTGGTGGTTACATCCTGGATTCAACTCCGAGACCACTCCCTTAAAGTAGTCTCTCGGCCCCTCCTCCTTCGCGCAGGTGTGCTTTGTGGCTCAGGACAAATTGCATGCTGGGTACTGTAGTCCAACCTGGTTTCACCTTTCGTGTAGAGCGGAGCCAAACAACAAGTGATGTCCCAAGTTCAGGGCGCTGGGCTCAGCGCTCGCATACAAAGTCCTGAATGAATAGTCCCACTTAACCTCTGTTGTTATCCTTATCAGGCAACTTAGTGCTGCCTACTCTCTCCCCTCACTGAAATGACTGCCACGTGGCAATGACTTTTTGTTCGGGGGGGCGCCGCGCTTAGCACCGTCTGTACTCCTACCAAAGATTTTGCTGAAGAGCGCGGAGCACCTGAACGAGAGGGTGTGTCCTTAAGCCGGTATCAGCAAACCGGCGTTATATATCCATACCACAGCTCCTCTCCACTGGAAAACAAGCAGGACACAGCTCCGGGTAACAACAGGGGATTTATTAAGTGCCACACAGCTCAACCCTCGCAGTCCGTGAAACGCTTTTGGCAGACGCGTTTCTAGCCGGGTATATATATATATATATTACCTACTGGCGGTCGCCAGTAGGTATATATAGTTAGGATTTTTTCTCTATGGGATTTTTGAAAATTCTATGTCTAATAACTTTGGCGTTTGTGGACGGAATTTGCTTACATTTTCAGGAAAATGGCACATTTTGTTTCTGAGCAGCCCCTGAAAATTTGGGGGGGTTTCGTCAAGGGGGGGCCGAGAAAAAAGGGTGGTCCCAAAACACGTTTTTCCCATTCATTTTCCATAGGGCGGTTGGACTCACTTTTAGCTCGAACGGCTGAATGGATTTCCACGAAACTTGGCAAAATTGTAGATATTGTTTGCCCGATGTGCCTTTGCTAGGTCTCAAGATATGTGCTCCAGTGGATTTTGAGAAATGAACGTTAAAAAAAATATATATATCTGTAAGCGCGCCCCGGTTAGCGCCCCGGTGCACGTACCTGACGCGTAACGGAACTTCGCGAAGTGAAGCTGATTGGCTCTCTGGTGTCTGTCAACATTCTAAACAGTCCGGAGCGGCTGCCATCTTGTCTCTCGGTAGGATCGAGAGACAAGAGGAGGCCAAAACAAAGGGGGAAATGACCATAAGGGGGCATAGTAGATCCTCCCTGACCCCCTAGGTTTGATGTGGAGGCTTTAAAAGGGCCCCGCGGGGGAAAAAAAAAAATGTTTTCTTTTTTTTGCGTGGGAAGCGCCCGGTACGCGCACCGGGAAGCGGTCCGGGGAGCGTACTATGAGGGAAAAAGAATGATAGACTTTTCAAATATTGTATGTTTATTGATTGTTCGTTTTGTTGTTTTTTTTTTGTTTTTTTTATTAAATATAAATTTATTTTTGTGATTCTTTTTCCAAATTTAACAGAACATTTAACAACACATTATCGGAAATGTCCTCATTTTCAATCAGCGAATCTACTGCATCTACACATTGAACTAATTCATGGTCCCGTGATTCATCCATGAAATCTGAGTCATCATTGTCCTCAATATCTTTTTCTGTGTTGTTCTCCAGAACAATTTTGAAGGAAATATTCTGCTCTCCTTCCATTTTCTTGCTGTAATTTGCATAAAAAATAAATATATCAGTAGAGATAGGGCACTGTTGGGTTTAAGTTCAGACAGGTACTTGTGAGTTTATAACAGAGAAATTATCTATGGGCACTGTATGGTTTCAGGCGTGAAGTAGTACTATTAAAAAGTGCCTTTGAAGAAGTCTAAGTAAATTCATAATTATACCACAGAAACCTAAATCAATCCATAATTATAATAAACAAGCCTTTCTGAATGTCTAACTCTTACAGAGGGACAGTATGTAACTATCTGAAAATGTTTTCCCAAATTAATTTAAAGTGCATAACATAGTTCTTCTTTCAAATTTATAAAATAACATCTTACCTTTTAAAAATAAGTTTAAGTTGTCAGTGTAAATACTCTTGCAATGTACTTCAGGAAGTAGTAGTCAAAATGGCTGTGTTTCTCTCTCTTTCTTTATATGTATTCAGGTACATAACCAATCAAATGTCAGGTAAAAAAAGTAGAAAATTAAAGTAACATTTTCATTGGTTGTCAATTCCAACACTTCAGATGTGTTTTGTGAAGTAATTTACCTCAGGGTATTTAGAGAGGTCTACAGGCTAAATGGCTAAATGGAATTCCAATCAAATTTGTGAAAATGGTAGGGATTGGTATGTAGTATGAGCTAATCTATATTTGGTGAAAGTGTCTCCAGTGGTTTTTCTGTGAATTACTTTCCAACCTTTTTTAAGCGAGCGCTTCCCAGTGCGCGCCCGGTACGCGAACCGGCAGCGTTACGGGAGTCCTCCATTTTTTGTTTCGGTAGAATTGAGATACAAGATGGAGGGCAAATAATGTTCAGAATGGGTAGAAGGGAGCAAGGTAGACGTATCCTGACCCCCTAGGTTTTCTGAGGGTGGCTGAGGAGGCCCATATGTGCGAAAAAAAAACATTTTTTTTTCAAATTTTTGCGCGGTTAGCGTCCGGTGCGCGTACCGGGTAGCGCTCCGGAAAGCGTAAATCGTGAAAATTAGTCAAAAAAAAGTTACATTTAAAATGTGTTTAGAGTGATCATAGTTAGGGTAGCTCTGAGAAGAGCTTTTGGGTATGTGGTAGATTTAGGTACTTATAAGTAGGTACCAATACATAGTCTTAAATTCAGGATGAAAACTCTGTTCTCCTCCTCTGAGAAGTGAACTCCATCTCCTCTGTAGATATCTTGCATGTAGTAACGCAAGTTATTGTTGTACATGGAGCCCATTCCATGGTCTCTCATGTAAGCTGAAACAGACTTATTTACATGCTTCCTTGATTTCTCAATTTGTGGACAAAATTGGTTCGACCACCTCCATTTCTGTCTTTGGCATATATTTGAATATACCAAGGCAGTTTGAGGAAAAAGTGTCATCAATTGCTCAAAGGTGTCCTTTAAAAGCATTTCCAGACCTACCCCAGTCAAAGTGCCCAAGTCATTTCCTCCACAGTGCACAATTAACAGGTCAGGTTTTGGCAAATGCAAAAAGGTTTTCACCAATGGTATCAATTGGTGACATCTTAATCCTCTGAGGCCAATCCACTTGATTTCCACATTTTGTAAATTGAGGTTGTGTAAATTTCTGTTATCAGCATACCTTTGAGCCCAGTAGATGTAACTATGTCCAACAATCCAGACAGAAAACATGGTGAGAGGAGGTTCTGCTGCAAGTCAGATGAAGTGTGGGAATGAAATGGCAGTTGGAACAGTAGGAGTATGTAATGAAAAAAACTGTGGAGTTTCTGTGGTAATTAATCAGTAGCAGTGATTGGTGGATTTTGATTGCTGAAAACAGAAAGTTAAGGTGCATGGATGAGTTCTTTGAAAGATGTAATTTGAATGGTCAAGAAAAAATCATTTTATGAAAGATTGCACTGGATACGTAGGTGTACTGAGAGTTCAGAGTTCAATTGAAACATTGTTGTGTGAACTTGCAAACATCAGAGGTCTTTCAGGAGGTGGTTGCTATGGAAAAAAGGCAGAAAGGGCAGAAGGGGGAAGGGTGTTGATTTGAAAAAAGTGAGGGAAGAGTTTTGATTGGGTGACATGAGAGATATGTGTCATGAATTACAGCATTTCTGTGCCATTGTTGGTTGCAGCCTCTGGAGTGCATACCCTTTGCTCTGCTGAAGACAAATTGGTGTGTGTCTGAGACTGTTTTGAAACTCAAAAAGTATTTGCTAAGGTGAGAAAAGATTCATTTAATTTAGATAGAGAATATTATGCTTTAGGGATAAATTTATGAAGAAAGTTGTGTATTTAAAATGTTGCTTTGTGTCAAGTGTTTTACAAATAGATTTAGTTTCTTTGAGTTACATAGCCATGTTAAAAGTGACGCAAAAGTGGTGGAAGGGCTTAAAAATACGCTTTCATGTGTGTTAGGGCATTTTAAGTCACTTCCCCATGAATGTGGGTAAATAAGTGATTTACTTGAAGTGTTTAAAAATGTTTTTTGAAATCAATTAGGTTTCTTGATATGTACTGCTAGAGTTTCATAGGCTGCTTGAGGCATATTTACAAGGCCTTTGAGTCACTTTGATGTTATTTTCCCCATTTTAATTTAAGACATTTCCCCGTGCTGCAAAGTCTTTGTAAATACGCCGCCATGTGTGCTTGGCAAATTTAGACTTTGTTTCTTTGAGTTACATAGCCATGTTAAAAGTGACGCAAAAATGGTGCAAGGGTCCTAAAAATACACTTTCATGTGTGTTAGGGCATTTTAAGTCACTTCCTCATGAATTTGGGAAAATAATTGGTTTTTTTGATGTGTTTAAAAACGTTTTTTGAAGTCAATTAGGTTTCTTGATATGTACTACTAGAGTTTCATAGGCTGCCTGGGGCATATTTAGAAGGCCTTTGAGTCACTTTGATGTTATTTTCTCCATTTTAATTTAAGACATTTCCCCGTGGTGCAAGGTCCTTGTAAATACGCCCCCATGTGTGCTTGGCTGATTTAAGTACTGACAGGGTGTGCTTCTACATAGGACCTGTGTTGTGTTTTCAAATTATGGTGCAAGTGTTTTGTAAATACGACTTCATACCTCAACTAGTGTGTTAATTGTTTGCCTACTGTTATTTGTTTACTGTTTGGAAATAGTGGTTAATGCCTTTTTTTAAAAATATTTCCCACAGATTCAACTCAAGATCTTTAGAAAAATTAAAAAATGCCCTCAAGGCAAAGAAAAAGAAAAGAAGCAAAGCGACTTACACCCCACCTTGGTAAACCTTTGCAGCAGTCCTCTACAATAAAAACTTCTCAACTCACCAGTACAACTCAGGGTAAGAGAACAAAATCTTTTTTAAGAAACATTTGTAGACGAAAAAGTATCACTACAGAACATGTTTTAGTCCAGAAAAAGAGAGCCAATTTAAACGGAAAGGAAAGGCCACTCAAAAATGTTACTGCTAGAGCAGGAGATAACTCTGTGCATGGTAGTAGAAGGAAAAATCAGTTTAGGGACATTCATAGACGAATGTTCCGCAACAGGATAATTGGTAATTTGTTAAAAAATGTTAAGAAACGTCAACAGAAAGTGGCTTTTTATAAGAGAAAGAGAAACATTGAGAAAATTATTGATCAGGCATTCGAAATTAAGCGAAAGTTATTTATTTTGATAATCAATAGAATTAGGAAACTAAACAAGGTCATTTATAATTTCAAAACAAATAGTAGATGGAAGAGAACAGTTAATCGTACTAATTTTTGTGAAGTTTTTTCAGGAGAATGGATGCATAGTTCAAGTTGTGAGGCATTTTTTAATGAGGAGAGTTATTTCCAGGATAATGATTTGGTGCATGCAGTTGACACCAGTGGTCGAGCATATGAGGTGAAAGATGGTTGTCCGGATGAAAAAGAAAAACTTGTGTCAACAGAGGCAGAAGAGGTGTTAGGTAATGAGGTTTTAGGAAGAAGTCCTAAGGGACCAGTGTACACCTGGAAGTGTAGTAGTATTTGCAGTGTGCAACAGGATTCCATCAATTTGCTTTGTGATTTTGTACGGACATTTAATAAGAAAACTTTAAAACAGAAAATGAAATTGTTGCAAGAATTAGATCCTTGCAGAGTGAGAGAAGTGACAGGTTTGCATGGTCATTCACTGGCTTGTCTTTCCAGGAGAGTATGCCAGAGTGTTTTTCATCATTTCAGGATGCTAGCAGTGCATCATAATAAAGTGAGGAAATTAGTTAGAATGTTGTATTATGCTAAGAGTCCAGCAATTATGCTTAAACAATTATGCACTGCTCTTTTGCATGGTTCTGAAGTAGATGTGAAGAATATTTGTGAAGAAATTGAGATTTGTTACTTTGCAAGTAAAGAGAAGAATGTTGAAATTGACCCAGAAGAAGAAGGTAATGTGGAAGAGAGTGTACAAGTTTCCATTACAGATAATTTTCGGAAGGAAATTGCCACGTTTCAGGTGAAATCAAGTGAGAGGCCTAATTTCACTTGTGTGTGTTGTCGACGCACTTATTATAAGAATCAGACTAAGTTAGTGGATTTATATGCAAAAAGTGAAAGGGAAAATAATAGTGAACGGAAGGATTTCGCAACAAAATGGATGGTATAAAATTGTTTTGATTTGGGATCGGATCAACGTGTGTGTACTTATTGTTGTAACAAATTAAATCAAAACCAGATGCGTGCTAGAGCGGTTCATAATAATCTGGAATTGGTTGAGATTCCTTCTGAATTGAAGGATTTAAATACTTATGAATCTATTTTGATTCAAAGTGTCCATCCCTTTCAGGCTATTGTACGAATGGAGCCAAAGACAGGGAAATTGCCTCCATCAGATTTACAGAGAGGATTAAAGGGAAGAGTTGTTTATTTGCCTCTAGATTTCAAGAAAAACATTAATACAATTGGAGTAGAGAAAGTGGAAGTGGAAGAGGAACCTCTGGTTATCCTAGTTAATGGGGTTCCGACAAAGAGTAAGAAAATCTGGCAAGATTTAGTGGATGTTAGGAAAGTCAAAAAGGCAACATTGTATTTGAAGAAAAACAATAAGTACTACAAGAATGTATATGTTGCAGAAGAGGAAGTAAGTGAAGAAGAGGACAGCGATTTGTGTGCTGGACAAATTGAGAAAGTAGAAGCCTCTAAAAATGAAGAAATATATGAACATTATAGTGTTCATCCTTTGCATTCCAAGGAAGTCATGGGGAATGTTATTGAGTTGTTTCAAATGAAACAAGCCAAAGGGAGTCCCATTAGTGTTTGGGAGGAAAGTTTGGAAGCTCGGTGTTTCCCACAGCTATTTCCAACAGGTCAAGGAGGAAGATATAATGATCGACCTCATCAAATTCCTGCTTCTGAATACCGGACTTTACGATTGTATGCAGAAGATCCGAGGTTTCGTCAATGCATTCCCTATTTGTTTCATCTACTGTTTGAAAGTGATCTGTCTGGACTGTCATATGCAGTGAACCACATTTTGAAAAGTGGTGTACAGATGCAAAATATCTCGGCAAGGGACTTTATAGATAAAGTCGATGTGCAAGACAGTATTTTGGATTCTCACCTGATTAATCTCATGGCGTGTCAGCGTGGTACTAATGAGTACTGGTACCGTCGTCATGGTGATTTAAAATGTATGCTGAGGAACTTAGGAACTCCCACATGGTTCCTCACTCTCAGCTGTGCCGAGTATGGCTGGGAAGACTGACTTGAATTTCTACGAGAGGCAAATGGAAACATTGAAAATATCGAATTCAAGACACCCGGAGAACTGTGCTCTTTGGATCCAGTGAATGTATGCAGATACTTCAATCATAGATTTGAAGCTATGATGTCTTTCATCATGAACAAGAAAAATCCACCTCTTGGAGAGGTGTTGGATTTCTTCTGGAGAAAGGAGTACCAAGCAAGAGGTGCTCCTCATATACATATGCTACTATGGATCAAAGATGCATCCAAATTTGGAACAGATCCGGATGAATTAGTGATGAGTTTCATAGAACAGTATTCTACATGTGCTGTTCCAAAGACAAAGGAAGACAAAAGCCTAAGAGAACAAGTTTTACGCTTCCAAAGCCATCGTTGTGGAAAGTACTGTTGTCGTAAATTCAGAAACAAGGACAAGTTCTACACAAAATGTCGTTTCGGCTTTCCACGACCGGTGATTTCTAAAGGAAGAGTGAACAGTTTGATGTCTTCGCTGCGACATAATGTGACGAGGAAATCACCCAAAAATACATACAATTTGAAAAGGAACGAAGAGTCCGAGTACATCAACGACTACAACCCAGTGATTTTGTCCATGTGGAATGCTAACATGGATATACAGTTTGTGGCTGATAACTGTATGGCTGTGGCTCGGTATGTGACATCTTACATCACCAAAAAAGAAAAGACAGAATTGAAGGATATGTGGGAGGACATTTCCCATGAAAAGACCCTCAGTAACAAGTTGTACAGTTTCAGTCTGAAGATGTTGTCGCATCGAGAAATCAGAGCTTACGAAGTTCTGATCGATTGTCTTCAGCAAGTCTCTATGCCAAATCTAGGAGTATCATTTGGGCGAGTCTTGGTCTTGCTGCAACGCGTAATCGAGTTCTGAAACCTGTGCGGGAAATTGAGTATTTGGCGAAAGAGGAGCCAAACAGTACAGATATTTTGAAGACCAACATGTTGGATACATATTATCCGTATGAGGTTCTACAAAATTACATATTCAAGAGGAACATCAAAGAAGATATTGATAAAGGAGTGTATGCTGTAATTGGAAGTGAGGGATGTCTGGTCAAGCAAAGAAAATGCCACTTGGTAAACCATCGAAAATTGAGTGGCGAATCTCCTGAAAGAAAAGAGTTTTTCTATTTAGCACTTTTGCAACTTTTCAAGCCTTGGCAAGCAGAAGAGGAACTGCTTGGAGATTTCCTCTGTTACGAAGACTCTTTCAATGCCGCCAAGGAGACCATAGAATGTCCTGTTTTTCCCAAATATCTAGAAATGTTGAATGCGGAAATCGAGCAGGAAGCAACGATTGCAGCCGAGATTGCTAGAGACAGTTCTCAGGACAGTCAGAGTTCTGTTTCATTGAGTCAGGATCCACTAGGAGGACCAGTTATCGAAAATGAAGCTGCCACTGCCATGATTGAAGTGGAAAGAGCCATGGCACATGCTCAGGAGGATGCGGTTAACTTAGAAGACTTGGAAAGACAACTCAACGTTGAGCAGAGGAAAATATATGACGAACTTACCATGCAAATTGATCATGGATTAAGTCATGACAAGAAAGAGTGCTCATGTACGTCGTTGAAGCCTGTCCGACTGTACGTGAGTGGAGAAGCGGGAACTGGAAAAAGTTTCCTCATTAAAGCAATTTCATGTTATTTGCAGAAAAGGACTGAGTCATCGCTGTCTTGTGTTGTCACCGCTCCAACTGGACTGGCAGCACATAACATTAAAGGTATTACTTTGCATCATCTACTGATGCTGCCAGTGGAGCATGATAACAAATTACAATACCACAAGTTATCTGGAGATGCTTGTTGTGAAGTTTCAAGAGTCTTGAGGAAAATGAAACTTGTTATCATTGACGAAGTAAGCATGGTTTCCAATGTCATGCTTGCCTTTGTGCATTTGAGAATGCAAGAAGTTCTCAAAACAGAGTATGATGTGTTATTTGGTGGCAAACACATCATTGTTTTCGGTGATCTTCTGCAGCTGACACCAGTGAAAGGACAACCTGTGTTCAAAATGCTCACGCATGAAGATACCAGGAAGTGCCTAGGGAGCATTGGCAACGTCAATATATGGTTAAACTTCAATTATGCTGAACTGCGTGAAAATATGCGTCAAGCGAAGGATGAAGATTAGAAGAATATTCTACAAGATGTTAGAATCGGAAAAGTGACCGAGCATGGGAAAGAAGCTTTACATGCACGATTACTGTCAAATTTGTATCCAGAAGAAGACGTTGTGCCTGAGAATATTTTTCGGAAAATTACTGAGAAGAAATCTGGAATATGTTTGATGCCAACTCTTGCAGAATGTGCCATCTTCAACAACAAAATGTTGCATTTAGAAAACCAAGAGATTGTGAAACTGGAAGCTATTGACAGAGTAGAGCATATGGGATCAACAATTATTTTGTCTGAGAATTTGAAATCAAAATTGGATTCATTAGAGAAGACTATATCTAAAACTGCTGGTTTTGAAAAGACTCTGAATGTGTGCTTAAATTGCCGTATAATTTTAAGAAGAAATTTACATGTTGAAAGAGGTCTGGTAAATGGATCAATGGGTAATGTTGTTGATTTTGAGAAATACAGAAATAGAGATGGAATTGAATTTTTTAAAATTAAATTTGATGGCATTGAGGAAGTACAGCTAAGTGGTTGTTGCTCTGCTAGGTTTTTGCTTGTAAAAGACTTATATGTTTGCCGTAAGCAGTTTCCTGTTTGCTTAGCATATGCGGTGACAATCCATAAATCGCAAGGTTTAAGTGTAGACAGTGCATTGGTGAATATTGGCAGTTCTGTGTTCAAGGAAGGTATGGCATATGTGGCATTGTCACGAGTCAGAACTTTATCGGGATTGTACTTGATTGAGTGTGATGTCACAAACATTTGTGCGGATCTAGATTGTATTAAGGGATACAATAGGTTAAGAAGAGAGTATGCGCCACATTTGCCTCAATATCCTTTGTTTGAGAAACGTGTGGTAGGCCGGAAACGAAGAAATGTGACCAATAGTAGGGAGGTTGTAGCAAAAAGACGAAAATTTGATGAACCCAAAATTATAAGCAGAAAAGAAATTGATTCTGTTGAAGATGTTGTTGGTTTTCAATTTGAAAATAGTTCTGGTGTCAACTGCTATGCTAATGTAGTGGTTAATGTTGTCTTTTCTCTAGAAACTTTAAAAGAAGAGATTGTGGTCAATTTGGATCAAAGATTTTGCAGTTTGTTGAATTCTGTGTTAGAGAAATGTAGCACTGATAGAATAAAAATAGAAAGTGTGTCTGAAATTCGAAATCTGTTAGACAAATGTTCAGGTCAAACACAATTCTCTCAAAATATTCAGCAAGATTGTCAGGAGTTTTTAATGTATATGCTTGATGTATTGCAAGATGAAGGTGTAGATGTAGATCATCTGTTTGGCCTTTCTTATCAATGGCAGCATGACTGCGAGAACTGTAGGTTATCAAGTACTACTAGTATAGACTCAGAAAGATTTATATATTTAACTTTGCCAGACAGTAAATCAGTGTCCTTTAATAAGCTAGTAAAAGCAGCTGATCACAACATGGAGTGCAGCCAATGTAAGTCTGCAATGTTGTCAACATTATTTATACGAACATATGGCCAGTATGTCATTTTAATGTTCCAACGATGTAGGCCTGATGGAACAAAATTGACAACTTTAATTAAAAAATTTGTGGCTTCGCAGTTGTCAATATCAGGAAGGACTTTTGTAACTGCAGCAATTATATATCATGACGGTCCTTCAACAACATCAGGACATTACACAGCTTATTTGAAGTCTAGAAACGGCTGGTCATTCTGCAATGATTCTGTTTTAACTTTCAAAAAGAAATTGCCTTTTGACCTTAAAAATTCTTACCTGGTGTTTTTACAACCAAAATTTTAGGGAAAGAATCTCGGGATTTGCTCTGAGGAATTTCAAGAGGTTCTAATGGCTCCTACACTATTTGGCCTTGAGGATAAGTGTAGTACAGAGTAAAAAGTAATTTTTGAGTTTTAAGTAGTTCCTGAAAAAAAAGAAGGTTTTCTTACAGAAATTGGTGGGCACGGATTAGTTAAAGGACAACAGAGTATTCCCCAAAGCAAACGGTGTTCTTACCATAACACTTGACGTCATGGGAAAATAAGTGCACTTTGAATGAGTTCAGAAAAACTGTTTCTTTTAATAAGCTAATTCAAGCAGCCAATCAAAACATGGAGTAGAGGTAATGTAAGTCTGCAATGGTGTACACATTTTTTGAACAAACTTTTGGTTATAATGACATTTTAAAATTCCAACTATATAAACCTGATGAAAGTAAGTTTTCAAATTTAATTAAAAATGTTGTGGCTACACAGTTGTTGATTTTAGGAAGAACATTTCTAACTGCAGCTATTATATGACATGATGGTCCTTTGACAACATCCACTGTGATCAAGAGAATTAAATAATTGTAGTAGTCATAGAGGTAGTGTAATGTGCCTCATAGTAAGCAGTATCAGTGTCACAGGAAATGTGGAACATGAGTGAGCAAGAAGGGTGAGGGATTTGCTTAGAAGAATTCCAAGAGTTATAAATGGCTCTTACACGATTTGGCCTTGAGGAGAAGTGCGGTAGAGAGCGAGAAGTCATTTATTGTATGTAACATATTTGTCAAAACGATGGAGTTTTTCTTTCAGAAAGTGGCGGGCTGAAAATAATAACAGTACAACAGAGTATAAGCTGTTCATAGGACATCCTTCGACGTCATGGAAAGTAAGTTACTTTTGAGGAGTTCTGATTTCTGATTGGTTATGTTATATGGGTTTTTTAAACACAATCATTTTGATTGTGGTTTTTTTTCCCCGCTGTTATATGATGAATACCTTCAAGTCACTGTTTTTAGTGAAATTTGATATATTCTGAGAACAGCAAAAATAAACCATTTAACATGTATAATTAATTCTGTACTTTTTGTATTTATGATATACATTTAGAACTGTGTAGGAGGCATGGAGAAACTGAGGCTTCTGTAAGTGTCAAGGGAGGTGAGTAATGTACATTGCTCTGTTGCATACAGTCCTCACCTTCTGCGTACTCTTGGATATGCTAGACTACATCTGTGCAATGAGATACCTAAGATGAGGAAATACAGGTGATGTGATTGTTAAATGAGCAAAAATATTTGCACGTTTTTCAATTATATCACCTGTGTTTCCTAACATTACGAATCACATTGTGCAGATAAGGTTTAGGCCTGTCCAGGGAGACAGAGGAGGTCTGGCCTTTGTTCAAGAGAGCAGTGGACATGACTCACTTCGTTGGTAGGCCTGCACATGTATTATCTCCTCTGTACTCTTCAACAAGCCTAAATTTAATCTGTAACTCTGAGTAGACCTCACCTCAAACAAATCTCTGGATAGGACACACCTTATCGGCATCCTGAAACAATCATTTAAAATGTTAGGGGCAGTTTTATGATGGCCGTGCGCCTCTTTTGCGCCGCCGTTGCGTCACTTTTGTGACACAGCAGCAGTGCAAAAGATGCACCATGTTGCAAGATAGGCCTCACTTCATCTGCAACAAGATACCGAAGTTTAAAATGTATATATTTAGGACTGTGTAGGGGGCATGGAGAAGCAGAGGCTTCTGTAAGTGTCAAAGTTGTTGCATACAGTGCTCACCTTCTGCGTAGTCTTTCATATGCTAGACTACATCTGCACAATAAGATACCTAAGCAAAGGAAACACAGGTGATGTGATTGTGGAATGAGCAAAAAAAATTGAACGTTTTTCAATTACATTACCTGTGTTTCCTAACATTATGAATCACATTGTGTAGATGCCTCACTCAGTCTGTATCTGACACTCTTTCCTTCACTTCCTCTGTCTCCTCTCTCCCTCACTCTCTTTTCCTTATTCACCCTTTCCTTATATAGTTTACCTTACTCACTTTCTATTAGTAGCTTACACAACTTCAATTTAGTTTTCTCTTCTATCCTTCTTTTCTGTCACTGAAAGTATCTTCTTTTTTTTTCTCTTAGTAATTTACTCTATTTCAATTTCTTTTTGTGTCTGACTGTCTATCACCGTTTCTTTCTCTATTTTATCTGCATGTTTATCTCTAACTTTATTTCTTTGTAAAATTGGATGATTGTCAATCTTTTCCCTTGTCTTTTCTAATTTTTAAATACATGTTTTAATATTTTTCAAATTTTTGTTCTTTCTTTCACAGATTGAAAGTATAAAAATAACAAGTGACTAAGTTAACGACAATTATAAGGTAAGTGTTTTGTACTCTTTTCGTTACATTTCTATCACATTTAACTTCTATTACTTCCACTGCTTCATTTTTTTAACCCTCAGTTTCCTGCCTTTGCTACTTCCCTCATTCCTTTATCTATTACTTACTTACTCTACTCCTTCCACTCCTTTTCTCAGTCCCTCTGTTCTCATAGTTCCTCACTCCTGTTCTATTACTCTCACTGTCTCTGACTGATCACTCTTTCACTACTTGTTCATTATGCTTTCTCCCTGTAGTTCAAGCACACTAAGGGGCATATTATCAACACAGGCGATAAAATTATCGCTGCTTTTATCGGCAGAAAACTGCCGCAAAAGCGGCTTTAGTGGCAGTTTTCTGCCGCAAAAGTGGCTTTAGCTGCAGTTTTCTGCCGATAAAAGCAGCGAAAATTGTATTGCCTCTCTTGATAATATGCCCCTATGTTATTTACATTTCTTTGCTGTTTCAATCATTCCTTTTCTGTCACTTTTTCTTTTCTGCTTTCTGTTTTTTCTCTCTGTTATTCCACATGTTTTAACGTTAGTCACTATCATACATCTTATTTTATTCCTATTTACTTTTGCTCACTGTTTTCTTAACACTTTCCCTCAGGATTGTTCTTTTAGTCCGGTTCTATCCCCACCTCTCATTCCACATCCTTTACTATTTTTCTTCTTATTTTGAACATTCACTCACATTCTCTAAGAAACTCTTGTTTATTATTCTTCTACTCTACTTTTTTCTTTCACTTCCTTATCTATTTTGTTTTTCACAATTATACCCTCTTCCATCTTTTCTTCGGTAAATAGATCTATTAAACAGTATCTCTCCGTTACTCCCTCTAGCTGTCTTTCTTTTAACATTACTCTCTGTTTCCTTCCCTTATACTAACTCTTCCGGGAAGCGCACCAATGAGAAAAATGAAGTCAAGAGTGCTAAAAATTTTAGTAATTTTTTTTAAAATGGGAGGTAGTTCTGAAAAGAACTTTTTTTAATGTTTTTGTTGTTTTATATTTTTTTAAATTTTTCTGAACATTTTTTGTTTTTTTTGTATTTTTTGAACAACGTTATGTTTTTTTTGGTTTTTTGGGGGGGAAACAACAAAAAACAGCCATTATAAAGGGCTCAACAAAAAACAAGAAACAAAAAACTGGGAATTAACAGTGGCTCGAGAGGAGCAAAAAAAACAAAAAAACTACTGCTTTCTTCTCTTGCTGCAGTTGTGGTTGTCGATGGAATCATTAATAAGGTGAATGCTTAGTTCCCCGTAGCAGAGGGTCTTTCCGCAAAAAATGCAGACCATTTTTATTACACCAATTTTTTTTTTTATATTTGGTACTGTTTCGCGCCCTTCTGGTGCTGCAACTGAAGATTCACCTGAGGAGGTGCTTGCCTGATGGTCTCTTTTTTTCTGAGCCAGATCCCGTACCTTAGCTTGTGCCAGATTGTTAGGGTGCCACCTCTGCATGTGGCGGATCATTGTGTAGTTCCCAAATGAATATTTTTTATTTGGGTTGTCCCTGGACATGACCTTGTTGCAAATTAAGCATGTCACCTTCGGGGCATTCACTTTTTTTTGCCCAGTAGGGATGGAAAAATACTGCCATATATAATGAACTTTGACATGGCTTTGTCTTGGTTCTTCAGGCAAGTATGTTCTGGTTTGTTGGTCCTCATCATCTTCTTCCTCCTCTTCTTCAACTCCTGGAAGGATCTGGGGTGGTGGACCTTCCTTTCTGGGTGGTGGTGGTGGTGGTGGGGGTGCACCAGCTGCAGCTACTACTGAAGCCATGTCTCACAAATAGCTCTTGCTTTCTCAAAGTAAAAAGTAAGAATGAGGAAAAAAGGAGGGGGCTTTCATCATTTGTAGAAAAAAAAAGTTGAGAACCAATGAAAAGTGTTATTCTCAGGTCACATGTCCCGACGCGCTTACGCTACGCGCACAGGAGCGCTTACGTTGCGTGCTCCGGGTCGCGCCACGGAGCGCTTCCGGGTACGTTTACGGAGCGCGCCGAAGAAACGCATCACGCGGTTACGCGATGCGTCACGTTTACGCGGCGCATCACGCGACTACGCGAAACGTCATCATGTTGTTTTCGTTCACGGGAAAAGCGTTCACGGGACGCTCACCGGTACGCGCCACGGGGCGCTCACCCGTACGTTCACCGGTACGTGCCCCGGGAGCGCCCCGGGGCGCGTACTGGGGCAAATAATAAATTTTAAATTTCTAATAAAAATTATTACTTTCATACATATAGATATTTGCTATTAAAAAAACTATGAAATTCACTGAAAAAACCATAGGTTATAGACCATATATAGTTAGGAATTAGCATTTACAAAACCTTGAAAATGCACTGAAAAAACCATAGGTCATAGACCATATATAGTTAGGAATTAGCATTTACAAAACCATTGAAATTCACTGAAAAAACCATAGGTTATAGACCATATATAGTTAGGAATTAGCATTTACAAAACCTTGAAAATTCACTGAAAAAACCATAGGTTATAGACCACATATAGTTAGGAATTAGCATTTACAAAACCTTATTTTACTCACACAAAACCATTGAAATTCGCATATATAGTTAGTTGTACTAACTATATATCGCGCACCCGCAGTCCACTGCTGATCATGTCACATATTACATCATTCATGACATTGTCAGTGACATCACTGATGACATCACTGATGACATCTCAAATGACATCACTGATGACATCACTGATGACATCTCAAATGACATCACTAATGACATCACTGATGACATCTCAAATGACATCACTGATGACATCACTGATGACATCACTGATGACATCTCAAATGACATCACTGATGACATCACTGATGACATCTCATTTGACATTACTGAGCACATCACTGATGACATCATTCATGTGATAATACGATGAACCTCTTCAGACTGTAATATAACCTTAGATGCACTCAGTGTAAACAGACACTCACAGACTGTCACTCATCCATGAAGTTACACACACACCTAGTTAGTCATGCAAAGAATCAATCACACCTCCATTTTCTCAAATATACAGTTATACACACCTTACTTATTCAAACATATACTAACACATATTTACTCTCTTATACAATCCTGGATACAAGTTCACAATGATCCATACAGCCACTCACACATTCACTGGCTGTTTTGCACATTTAATTATATATGTCAACTCTCACATGTACTGTGTTTTACACATGTACTTACTTTGACATGTAGCACTGAGATATCCATTCACTCACCAATACACTCATGCACACACTCAACCGCCCATACAGATGTTTCCACATGCCCTTTTGAACCCATACATCTAGTGAATCAACTGCTCACACATCTATGCACAGAGTCATACACCTCCCAGCCACCCACACACACACTCAGTCTCCCATACAAATACTTGGGCAACCAATCAATAACCCATATAGTTACTCATATAGCTAATGATCAACACATGCAGCAGATTACAGAACAACAGACACAATGATGCACAAATTAAGACAGTTTAGTCACTCACCCATGCACTCAGTAAGACACATTTAATCACTCACTCATACAGTCAGGCATGCACCTACTAAATCCTTCATCCAGACACTTATAAATCCACTCATTATTCAATTTGTAAGACATATTTTAACTTTACAGAATTATACAGTCACTGGATGTAGTCATCAGTGATGTCATCAGTGATGTCATTTGAGATGTCATCAGTGATGTCATCAGTGATGTCATTTGAGATGTCATCAGTGATGTCATTTGAGATGTCATCAGTGATGTCATCAGTGATGTCACTGACCATGTCATGAATGATGTAATATGTGACATGATCAGCAGTGGATTGCGGGTGCGCGATATATAGTTAGTAGAACTAACTATATATGCGAATTTCCATGGTTTTGTGTGAGTAAAATAAGGTTTTGTAAATGCTAATTCCTAACTATATATGGTCTATAACCTATGGTTTTTTCAGTGAATATATGTATATATATATATAACCTACTGGCGGTCGCCAGTAGGTAGTTATAGTTAGGATTGGCTACCATAGGAAATCCGCAACATTCTATTGGGAATAACTCTGGCGCAGGTTGAGGAATTTGTGTGTAATGTTCCAAAATTTTGGCCAGCTCCACTGCGCTCCTTCCCTGAAAGTTTCGGGGAGATTCGTGAAGTGGGGGCTGATAAAAAAGGGGGGTCCCAAAACGTGTTTTCCCCATGTTAATTTCCATAGGACGGTCTGACAAGTCTACAGCCCGAACCACTGAACGGAATTACGCCAAACTTGGCAAAATTGTAGGGACTGGTACGCAGATGTGCCTTTGCTATGTTTGGTGGAAATTGCTCCAGTGGTTTTTACGAAAATTAACTTCAAAAACACATATATATCTATAGGCGCTCTCCGAGCGCTCACAGGTGTGCGTACCGGGTAGCGCACCCGGCGCGCTACGAGAGTGTGCGAGCAGAAAGCTGATTGGCTGTCGGGTGTCTGTCAACATTCTAAACAGTCCAAAGAGTCCGCCATCTTGTGTTGCGGTAGAATCGAGACACAACAGGTGAAAAAGAAAGGGGGAAATATTTTTAAAGGGGACAGATTAGACACCCCTGACCCCCTATGTTTTCTGAGGGGGACCTAGAAGGACCTTGAAGGGCAAAAAAACTTTTTTTTTTTTTAATTTTCGCGGGGTAAGCGCTGTCTGCGCTCCCCGGTACGCTCTCCGGTTACGCGCACCCTGAGCGCACCACGGGGAAAAACAGTGTAAAAAAATAGAGTACAAAAATAATGTAGAGTGTTTAGAGGTAAGTTAGCTCTGAAAAGAGCTGTTGTGTTAAGTGGGTGTTTTTGTACCTACAAGTAGGTACCAATGCAGAGTCTTATATTCAAGAGGAAAACTCTATTCCCCTCATCTGTAAAATGCACACCATCTCTCCTATAGATGTCTTGCATGTTGTAACGCAAGTTGTTGTGGTTAATGGAACCCATACCATAGTCTCTGAGGTAAGCAGAAACAGATTTATTTACATGTTTCCTTGCTTTCTCAATCTGTGGACAAAATTGGTTGGACCAGTTCCATTTTTGCCTTTGGCATATATTAGAAAATACCAAGGCAGTTTTTGGAAAAAGTGACATCAATTGCCCAAAGATGTCCTTTAAAAGCATTTCCAGACCTACCCCAGTCAAAGTGCCCAAGTCATTTCCACCACAGTGCACAATTATAAGGTATGGGTGTGGTAAATGCATAAAGGATTTTACCAATGGTATCAATTGGTGACTCCTCAATCCTTTCTGTCCAATCCATACAATGTCCACATTTGGTAAATCAAGATTGTAAATACCTCTGTTAGCTGCGTAATTTTGACTCCAGTGGACATAGCTATGACCCACAAACCAGACTTTTGTCATTTTGAAGGTAAATGTGCTTCTAGTCAGAGGAGTTGTGGACATGAAATGGCAGTTTGATTATGAAAAAAGTGCTTGGGAATCAATGCAGTTGAATAACCAGAAATGATTGGTGCTTTGTTAAAAATCTCCACTGAAAATTAGGGTGCATGCTTTTTTTTTGTAAGAAGTCATTTCAATGGTTGAGAAAAAGTCATTTAAAGAAACATTGCATTTCATTAGCTAGTAGATTGAGAGGTCAAACAGCCTTGAAGGATTGTTTTGCAACTTAGTATGATGAACTTGTGAACTGTGAGCTGGTTTAAGAGGGAGTTACCATGGTTACAGGGTAAATGAGCACTGGGGGGATGGGTGAATGTTATGTGAGTTTCAAAGGCTTGAAATGTACAGCCAATTAAAATGTGCAGTTTGGTTTTGAATTTGTGTGGCAACAATTTTTATTGGCTATGTACAAGAATATGGCTCTGAAATGAGAAAGAATCTGTGCCATTATTGAAAGACTCCAGTGAAGGAAGCATTGTTCAGATATTCTGCTTAAGTATATCTGTTGACTGTGACTGACACTGTTTGACATCTTCCAAAGCATTTTTAAAGGTGAGTAATGATTCTTTTAAAAACGATAAAGAGCTTAAAGATTTTTGACAAGTATCACAGTGAGTGTCTGTGTGAATTAAGGAATTATATTTTTACCTTTTTCCATAATGTTAGCTGTGTGTTTATAAGGTAGACTTCTTTATAAATTGTTTTTTATGCTTGGATTCAATGCTGGTTTCGAAATTGTGTAATGTTTCATTGGACTTGTAAATATGATCCTTTTTTTGAAGCGTTTTGTGCAACTTTTAGCATGGGTGGAAGCAGTGAATGTATGGAGAGGGATAGGAATAGCAGATAGAAAACCATATGAAATGGTGTGGGAGATGCATAAAGTATTTCAGTAATGGTTTCAATTGAGATGGAATATAACATAAAGAGGTGCATATTTACAAGACTCTTGCGCAATTTTTGACATGGGTGCAAGCAGAAAATGCATGCAGAATAATAAAATATGCACCCAGACAAGAATATGAAATGCCGTGAGAGATGTTTCAAGCTTTTTCTAAATGGCATAAATTGAGATGGAATATACAAAAAAAGAGAGGCATATTTACAAGCTGCGTGCGCAATCTTTGACATAGCTGTGTGTTTAAAATGTAGACTTCTTTATAAATTGTTTTTTATGCTTGGATTCAATGCTGGTTTAGAAATTGAGTAATGGTTTCATTGGACTTGTAAATATGCTCCTTTTTTTTAAGCATTTTCTGCAACTTTTAGCATAGGTGGAAGCAGTGAATGTATGGAGAGGGATAGGAATAGCAGATAGAAAACCATATGAAATGGTGTGGGAGATGCATACAGTATTTCAGTAATGGTATCAATTGAGATGGAATATAAGATAAAGAGGGGCATATAAACAAGACTTTGGCGCAATGTTTGACATTAAAGCTGATAGAGAGATAGTGCGTTGGTTTCATTGGCATATTTACAAGCCGTGTGCGTAATGTTTGACATTAAAGCTGATACAGAGATTGTGTACTGGTTTCATTGGCATATTTACAAGTCGCGTGCGCAATGTGTCACATTAAAGCTGATACAGAGATAGTGTATTGGTTTGATTGGCATATTTACAAGCCGCGTGCGCAATGTTTAACATTAAAGCTGATACAGAGATTGTGTATTGGTTTCCTTGCCATATTTACAAGCCGCGTGTGCAATGTTTAACATTAAAGCTGATACAGAGATAGTGTATTGGTTTGATTGGCATATTTACAAGCTGCATGCGCAATGTTTGACTTTAAAGCTGATACAGAGATTGTGTATTGGTTTCATTGCCATATTTACAAGCTGCATGCGCAATCTTTGACATAGCTGTGTGTTTATAAGGTAGACTTCTTTATAAATTGTTTTTTATGCTTGGATTCAATGCTGGTTTAGAAATTGAGTAATGGTTTCATTGGACTTGTAAATATGCTCCTTTTTTTGAAGCATTTTCTGCAACTTTTAGCATGGGTGGAAGCAGTGAATGTATTGAGAGGGATAGGAATAGCAGATAGAAAACCATATGAAATGGTGTGGGAGATGCATAAAGTATTTCAGTAATGGTATCAATTGAGATAGAATATAAGATAAAGAGGGGATATTTACAAGACTTTTGAGCAATGTTTGACTTTAAAGCTGATACAGAGATAGTGTATTGGTTTCATTGGCATATTTGCAAGCCGCGTGCGCAATGTTTAGCATTAAAGCTGATACAAAGATAGTGTATTCATTTGATTAGCATATTTACAAGCCGCGTGCGCAATGTTTAATATTAAAGCTGATACAGAGATAGTGTATTGGTTTCATTGGCATATTTACAAGCCGCGTGCGCAATGTTTAACATTAAAGCTGATACAGAGATAGTGTATTGGTTTGATTGGCTTATTTACAAGCCGCGTGCACAATGTTTAATATTAAAGCTGATACAGAGATAGTGTATTGGTTTCATTGGCATATTAGAGTGCTAACATTCTGAATTTATGGCAAATGTGTGACACATCTGAATGCTTTCTTGATGGAACCAAAGTAAACAAGCATTGAAAATGCAATAGATTTGGTGTGATGTTAGGCACATGTCCATGATATTACATGTAATCTAACATCTCTGTCTCTGCAAGCAGTGTGTGTGTGTCTGCACAAATTATTTCTCTGTATCTAAAGGGCAAAAACAGGCCACCTATATATAAACAAGATATAACATTAAATAGTAAATTATATCTAACATTGCGCAAGCGGCTTGTAAATATGCCAATGAAACCTTTACACTATCTCTGGACCAGCATTAATGTCAAACATTCAGAATTTATGGCAAATGTGTGACACATCTGAATGTCTTCTTGATGGAACCAAAGTAAACAAGCATTGAAAATGCAATAGATTTGGTGTGATCTTAGGCACATGTCCACGATATTACATGTAATCTTCCATCTCTGTCTCTACAAGCAGTATGTGTGTCTCTGCACAAATTATTTCTCTGTACCTACACTCCAAAAACAGGCCACCTATATGTAAACAAGATATAACATTAATTAGTAAATTATATCTAACATTGCACAAGCGGCTTGTGAATATGCCAATGAAACCTTCACACTATCTCTGGACCAGCATTAATGTCAAACATTCAGAATTTATGGCAAATGTGTGACACATCTGAATGCCTTCTTGATGGAACCAAAGTAAACAAGCATTGAAAATGCATTAGATCTCGCCCTCGGTGTCACACATACTGTTGGCAGTGACAGACATGGTACACTATCTCTAAAATCCAATTAATATGTCTAAGATCACACTGTGAGTGAAGCTTGAAATAATGAGCAACTAGAGTGCTAACATTCTAAATTTATGGCAAATGTGTGACACATCTGACTGCTTTCTTGATCTTAGCAAGGTAAACAAGCATTGAAAATGCAATAGATTTGGTGTGATCTTAGGCACATGTCCACGATGTTACATGTAATCTACCATCTCTGTCTCTGCAAGCAGTATGTGTGTCTCTGCACAAATTATTTCTCTGTATCTACAGGCCAAAAACAGGCCACCTATATGCTCAAACGTGAGTCCCTTGCTCACTTTGCGACTGGATTCAAGCAAGCCGGGCTGAAGACGGCTGGAATGCCAGAAACCGGTCCTTGGAAGCTTGTTTCCGGTCCAGGGAAGACATGGCTTGGCAGTTCGGGCTGGACTGTTCCCATGAGGCACAGGGTCAGACTGATTTGCATAAAGCCATGTCTGAACTGGGGTGGCAGAGTGGGCTAAAGAACGGTGATGGATTAAACCCAGATCTTTTGACTGGGTGTGAGTGTCTGATTGATTCAGATGCTCCGTCCATCACCACCCCCTTTTGTTCCGCTTTTGGCCGCCATAAGTGTGGCAGGGTATGCTCAGACGTGAGTCCTTTGCTCACTTTGCCACTGGATTCAAGCAAGCCGGGCTGAAGACGGCTGGAATGCCAGAAACCGGTCCTCGGAAGCTTGTTTCCGGTCCAGGGAAGACATGGCTTGGCAGTTCGGGCTGGACTGTTCCCTTGAGGCACAGGGTCAGACTGATTTGCATATAGCCATGTCTGAACTGGGGTGGCAGAGTGGGCTAAAGAACGGTGATGGATTAAACCCAGATCTTTTGACTGGGTGTGAGTGTTTGATTGATTCAGATGCTCCGTCCATCACCACCCCCTTTTGTTCCACTTTTGGCCGCCATAAGTGTGGCAGGGTATGCTCAGACGTGAGTCCCTTGCTCACTTTGCCACTGGATTCAAGCAAGCCGGGCTGAAGACGGCTGGAATGCCAGAAACCGGTCCTCGGAAGCTTGTTTCCGGTCCAGGGAAGACATGGCTTGGCAGTTTGGGCTGGACTGTTCCCATGAGGCACAGGGTCAGACTGATTTGCATATAGCCATGTCTGAACTGGGGTGGCAGAGTGGCTAAAGAACGGTGATGGATTAAACCCAGATCTTTTGACTGGGTGTGAGTGTTTGATTGATTCAGATGCTCCGTCCATCACCACCCCCTTTTGTTCCACCTATATATAAACAAGATATAACATTAATTAGTAAATCGTTTTTGACACAAAGCAAAGCACATGTAATGTAAATGAGCCTTTTGTTGTATACTAGTGTTTATATTGTTTACTTATTGTAATTGTTATGTAATATGTTTGTAGTGGTCTATAATATGTTATTTTTTGTGTTCCACAGATTATAATCATCTATACAAACAAACAAAAAGATGCCTTCTAAAACAAGAAGAGAAAAAAATTATAAAAGAAAATTAAGGTCTAAGGAAAAAGAAAATCAAGAACCAACCAAAATAAAATCTTCAGAGAAAAAGAAAAATGCTCCTGGTAAGCAAAGTAAAATTTTTCTCAGGAAGTTATTGAAATGTCAAGCAAAACAATGTTTTAACTAAGAACAATGAAACACCTGTAATTTAAAAAAAGACAGGATGTCCTTCTAAAAATGTTAAGACGTGTACAAGGAGACTATATCTTGCAAAGCAATAGAAGAAGCAAACAATTTTCTGACATTCGTAGACGAATGTTTTACAACAGAATTGTATTAAATTTACTAAAAAATTGAAAAAGGTATAAATAAAGACAGCTTTTTACAAGAAAAAAAAACATAGTTAAGATGGTGGATGAAGCATTTAAAGTGAAAAATAAATTGTTTTGTTTAGTAATGAATAGAATTCGTACACTTGATAATCAATGTGTTTAAATCAAAATGTAAGTGGAGGAGAGTAATTAATCAAACTAATTTCTGTGACCTTTTTTCTGGAGAAGGGAAGCATAGTTCAAGTTCTGAGCCATTTTTTAATGAAGAATGTTACTTTCAGGATAATGATTTGGTGCATGCAGTTGACACCAGTGGTCGAGCATATGAGGTGAAGGACGGTTGTCCGGTTGAAAAAGAAGAGATTGTGACTAGAAATACAGAAGAGGTGTTAGCTGATGAAGTTTTAGGGAGATGTCCTAAGGCTCCAGTATATACATGGAATTGTAGTAGTATTTGTAGTGTCCGACAGGAATCAATTGATTTGTTTTGCACTTTCTTACGGACATATACTAAGAAAAGTGTGAAACAAAAAATGAAAATTTTACAAGAGTTAGATCCTTGTAGAGTGAGAGAAAAACAGGTTTGCAAGGGCATTCACTGGCTTGTCTTTCAAGAAAAGTATGTCAGAGTGTTTTGCACCATTTTAGGATGTTAGCAGTGCATCATAATAAAGTGAGGAAATTAGTGAGAAGGTTGTACTATGCAAAAAGTCCAGCACTTAAACTAAAACAGTTAAACAGTGCTCTTTTGCATGGAACTGAATTAGATGTCAAAAACATTTGTGATGAAATTGAGTTTTGTTACTTTGGTAAAAAAGAGGTTAATGCAGAAATTGATACAGTAATAGAAGGTACTGTAGAAGAGAATGTAGAGATTTTAAGTACAGAAAAATTTGAAAATGAAATTATAAAGTTTAAGGTCAATTCAAGTGAAAGGCCTAATTTTTCTTGTGTTTGTTGTCGACGGATTCATTATAAGCATCAGACTAGATTAGTTGATTTATATGTAAAAAGCGAAAAGATAAATAATAATGAGGATTTTGCAGCTTATTTGTTGGTTGAAAATTGGTTTGATTTGGGCTCTGATCAACGTATTTGTACATATTGCAATATTAAATTAAATGAAAACAAAATGCCTGCTAGATCTGTTCATAATAATCTGGAGTTGGTAGACATTCCTTCTGAATTGATGGATTTAAATACCTATGAGTCTATTCTAATTCAATGTGTGCATCCTTTTCAGGCTATTGTTCGCATGGAGCCTAAGACAGGGAAATTGCCTCCTTCAGAGAGGATTAAACGGAAGAGTTGTTTATTTGCCTCTAGATTTTAAGAAAAATATTGACACCATTGGTGTTGAAAAAGTAGAAGAGGAACCTCTGGTTATTCTAGTTAATGGTGTTCCGACAAAAAGTAAGAAAATCTGGCAAGAATTAGTGGATGTTAGGAAAGTCAAGAAGGCAACGTTGTATCTGGTAAAAAATAATCAGTACTATAAAAATGTGTATGTGGGAGATGAGGAAACAACTGTACAAGACGACACTGATGTCTCTGCTGGACAAATAGAAAAAGTTGATGTCTCTAGAAGTGAAGAAATTTAGGAACATTATAGTGTTCATCCATTGCATTCCGAACAAGTAATGGGGAATGCTATTGACTTGTTTCAGATGAAAAAAGCCGAAGGAAGTCCCATTAGTGTATGTGAAGAAATTTTAGAAGCTCGTTGTTTTCCACAGTTATTTCCAACAGGTGAAGGTGGACGATATGACGACCGACCTGTTCAAATTCCTGCATCTGAATACCGGACTTCAAGATTATATGCAGCAGATCCAAGGTTTGCGTCAATGCATTCCATATTTGTTCCATCTACTGTTTGAGAGTGACTTGTCTGGACTTTCCTATGCAGTAAACCATATACTGAAAAGTGGAGCACATCTACAAAATGTTTCGGTAAGGGATTTTATGGATAAAGTGAAACTGCAAGACAGTGTTTTGGAATCTCAGCTAATTAATCTCATAGCATGTCAGCGTGGTACTAACGAGTATTGGTACTGTCGTCATGGGGAATTGAAATGTATGCTAAGAAACTTAGGAACTCCTACATGGTTCCTCACTCTTAGCTGTGCTGAGTATGCTTGGGAAGACTTACTTGAATTTCTACGAGAGGCAACTAAAAACATTGAAAATATTGAATACAAGACACCTGGAGAACTATGCTCTTTGGATCTAGTTATGTATGCAGGTATTTCAATCATAGGTTTGAAGCTATGATGTCTTTTATTACAAACAAAAAAAAATCCTCCGCTTGGAGAGGTGCTGGATTTCTTTTGGAGAAAGGAGTATCAAGCAAGAGGTGCTCCTCATATACATATGCTGCTATGGATTAAAGACGCACCAACATTTGGAACAGATTCAGATGAGAAATTGATGAGTTTCATTGAACAGTATTCTACATGTGCTGTTCCGAAAAGTACAGAAGAAAACAATTTAAGACATCAAGTTTACGCTTTTCAAAGCCATCGATGTGGGAAATACTTTCGTCGAAAATACAAATCCAAGGACAAGTTCTACACGAAATGTCGTTTTGCATTTCCACGTCCAGTAACATCGAAAGGAAGAGTCAACAATTTTATGTCTTCTCTGCGACATACTGTGACAAGAAAATCACCCAAAAATACATACAACCTAAGAAGAAATGAGGAATCCAAATTCATAAATGACTACAACCCAGTAATTTTGTCCCTGTGGAATGCTAACATGGATTTTCAATATGTGGCTGACAACTCTATTGCTGTGGCTCGATATGTGACGTCTTACATCACAAAATCAGAAAAGACGGAACTGAAGGAAATGTGGGAGGAAATTTCACATGAAAAGAGTCTAAGCAAGAAATTATACAGTTACAGTCTAAAGATGTTGTCGCATCGAGAAATTGGATCGTATGAATGTTCTGATCATCAGCAAGTCTATATGCCAAATCTAGAACCATCATTTGGGTGAGTCTAGGTCTTGCTGCAACACGAAACCGAGTTTTGAAATCTGTACAAGAAATAGAGTATTTGGCGGAGAAAGAACCAGACAGTACAGATATTTTGAAGACAAACATGTTGGATACATACTATCCAAATAGAAGTACTCACCTTGAGAACGCTTGTCTCTATGAAGTTCTGCAAACCTACATTTTTATAAAGAACGTCACAGAAGACATCAATAAAGGTGTATATGCTGTAATTGGATGTGAAGTCTGTCTAGTAAAACAAAGAAAAAAACATTTGATTAATCATCGAAAATTGAGTTGTGATTCTCCAGAAAAAAGAGAATTTTATTACTTGGCTCTTTTGCAACTCTTTAAGCCTTGGCGTACAGAAGAGGAACTACTTGGAGATTTTATTGCTTATGAAGATTCGTTTAATGCAACCGAGGATACCATCGAATGTCCTGTTTTTTCAAATTATCTGCAAATGTTGAACGAGGAAATACAGCAAGAAGCTACAATTGCAGCAGAGATTGCTAGAGACAGTTCCCAAGACAGTCAGAGTTCTGCTTCATTGAGTCAGGATCCACTAGGAGGACCAATTATACAAAATGAAGCTGCCAATGCCATGGATGAAGTTGAAAGAGCGATGGAACAAGCTCAGGAGGATGGAGTTGACTTAGAAGATTTGGAAAAAGAACTAAACGTTGAGCAGAGACAAATATATGATCAAGTCACACAACAAATTGAGCATGGTTTATCTCTTGAGAAAAAAGAGTGCTCATGTACATCATTTGTACCTATCTGACTGTATGTGAGTGGAGAAGCAGGAACTGGGAAAAGTTTCCTGATTAAAGTGATTGCAACATATTTGCAGAAAACAACGGAATCATCGCTTTCTTGTGTTGTTACTGCTCCAACTGGGTTGGCAGCACACAACATTAAAGGGATTACTTTACATCGCCTATTGATGCTGCCAGTGGAGCATGATAACAAATTACAATACCACAAGCTATTTGGAGAAGCTTGTTGTGAAGTTTCAAGAGTCCTAAAGAAAATGAAACTTCATATCATTGATGAAGTAAGCATGGTGTCAAATGTAATGCTTGCATTTGTGCGGTTAAGAATGCAAGAAACTCTTAAAACAGACTATGATGTGTTATTTGGAGGCAAACACATCATTGTTTTTGGAGATCTACTTCAACTAACTCCAGTGAAAGGACAGCCAGTGTTTAAAATGCTTACGCATGAAGATACCAGGAAGTGCTTAGGAAGCATTGGAAATGTTAACATATGGCTAAATTTTAAATATGCAGAAATACTACAAAATATGCGACAGGCAAAGGATGAAGATTATAAAAATATTCTACAAGATGTAAGATTTGGGAAACTAACTGAGCATGTGAAAGCAGCTTTACATGCACCATTAATTTCAAATTTGTTTCCAAAAGAAAACATTATCCCAGAGAATATTTTTAAGAAAATTCCTGAAAACAAATCTGTCATATGCTTGATGCCAACTCTGCAAGAATGTTCAATCTTCAACACCAAAATGTTAAAGTTGGAAAATCAAGAAGTTGTGAAACTGGAAGCTATTGATAAAATAGAACATGAAGGAGCAACTATTATTTTGTCAGAGAAGTTGAAATCAAAATTAGATTCTTTAGAGAAGACAATATCTAAAACTGCTGGTATGGAAAAGACTCTGTATGCATCTTTAAATTGTCGTATAATTTTACGACGTAATTTAGATGTGGAAAGAGGTTTAGTAAATGGAGCAATGAGTCATGTTGTGGATTTTGTGAATTACCGAAATAGAGATGGGATTGAAATTATAAAAATTAAATTTGATGGTATTGAAGAAGTACAGCAAATCTGTCGTTGTTCTGCTCGTTTTTTGCTAGTGAAAGATTTATATGTACGCAGAAAACAGTTTCCTGTTTCTTTGGCATATGCAGTAGCTATTCATAAATCTCAAGGGTTAATGTGTTGATAGTGCTTTGGTGAATATTGGAAATTCTGTGTTCAAGGAGGGTATGGCATATGTTGCTTTATCTCGAGTCAGAACTTTATCTGGATTATACTTGATTGATTTTGATGAGACAAAGATAGATGCAGATCTAAATTGTGTAAAAGAATATATTAGGTTAAGAAGAGAGTATGCTCCAAATTTACCTCAATATCCTCTATTTAAAAGCGTGTGGTAGGCCGAAAAAGAAGAAATGATAACAATTGTAGTGACGTTGTAGCAAAAAGAAAAAAAGTAGATGAACCAGTAATTTTAAGCAGAAAGGAAAAGGATTCAGGTAAAGATGTTGTTGGATTACAGTTTGAAAACAGTTCTGGTGTCAACTGCTATGCTAATATAGTGGTTAACGTTGTTTTTTTTTCTCCAAACTGTACAAGAACAGATTGCTGAAAATCGTGATCAAACACTTTGTTGTTTATTAAATTCTGTATTAGAGAAATGTAGCAGTGATAGAACAAAAATACAAAGTGTTTCTGAAATTCGAAAAGTTTTAGACATATGTTCTGGTCTAAATCAATTTTCATAGAATATTCAGCAAGATTGTCAGAAATTTCTAATGTATATGCTTGTTGTTTTGCAAGATGAAGGAGTAGATGTAGAAAATCTTTTTGGCCTTTCTCATAAATGGCAACATGACTGTGACAATATCTCCTTTTCAAGTAGTACTACAGTAGACACTGAAATATTTATATATTTGACTTTACCAGACTGCAAATCAGAGTCTTTTAATAATCTAGTTGGAGCAGCAAATCAAAACATGGTCTGTAGTCAATGTAAATCTGAAATGTTATCAACTTTATTTTTAATAAGATATGGACAGTATGTTATTTTAATGTTCCAACGATGTAGACCTGATGGAACTAAATTGACAACATTAATTAAAAATTGTGTGGCTTCTCAATTATCAATTTCAGGAAGAACCTTTACAACTGCAGCAATGTTTTACCATGATGGTCCTTCAACAACATCAGGACATTACACATGTTATTTAAAATGTGAAAAAGGTTAGAAGCTCTGTAATGATACTCAATTGACTTTCAAACAACGTTTGCCTTCTGACTTACTAAATTCTTACCTAGTGTTCTTACAACTGAAATTTTAGGGAAGGTAATTGGCCTATGAAGATTGCAGCAGTTAATATAACTTGGTTTGCTCTTCAAAATTACTTTCTGAATGAGAGTGATGAAGATAATAAAAAACATGTAGTTTTCATAGAGATAGTATATGTTTATTATATAGTGTGTGCTGTGAGTATTATAGAAAATTATTTATAAAAAGTAAGCTAGAGGTGGAAGTAAAACTCTTGTTTCATAATGTAAAAGATGTTGGAGCTTTTCTTTCAGAAAGTCGGGTAAATGAGACTTTAACAATACTCTGGACTAATTTCCATAGAAAAGGACTTTCCATATACTATTTGGCCTCGTGGAAAAGTGAATGGATCAAAAGTGAGTTTAGATATGGTTTTTAAAATGTTACATTATTTAAGAAATTATTCAATGGGTTTTTTAAACACAATCATTTTGATTGTGTTTTTTTATTGCCCGCTGTTGTATGATGAGTACTATTGAAGTCACTGTTTTAAGTGAAATTCAATATATTCTGAGAACAGCAAAAATAAAACATTTAACATGATGTTGAAATTATTATTAAATATATATTACTTTCCCATTCTCTTATGCTCACTCACCTATTTCCACCCTCTATCACTCCTCTTAACTCACCCTCACCTCCCTTCCCATATTTCACTTTCCTCACTTATTCTTATTAACCACTCCTTCACTGCCCTTTCCCTCTCTCCCATTCACTACTTTCCAGCTGTCAGTTACTCTACTTCACTCCCCTTCCCGTTGTTTTCTGTCTTTGTTTCCTGAATAATTCCCCTTCTCTCACTCACCTTATTACACTTCACTCACTCCTTCTCTCACTTCCTCTCTCCTCTCACATCCTCACTCCCTTTCCCTCACTCCCTGTCTCTTAGCGTCAGTCTTTCGATCCTGTTACTCTCTCACTCCTCTTCCATCACCCACACTCCCTTACTTATCTTACTTTGTCTCTTGTATTCTAAAATATATATTATAAATAATCTATTGTTTTTGTCTTTCACAGATATAAATTTTAAAGGAAATATGATATTAAATTTACATTACTTATAAGGTAAGTTTAATGTACAATATTTATTTTCACTATACTGTTTTCCATAACCTCACTACTCTTCTTTGATACTCCCACACCTCTGTTCACTTATTGCGCTTGCCTCACGTATTCTGAATCCCCACGTTTACTCTCTTTTTTTCAAATTTTTCTCTTACACTCACCTTCTTTCATTCCTTCTCCTTTACTTTCTTTCCTCTCTCTTCTCTTAGTTCATTGTTTTATATTTTTCCCTTCTTTTATTCTCCTTACTCCACTTCACTTAGTCCTTCTCTTTCTTTCTCTGTCTTCTTAATTCTACACTCCCCTTCCCTCAATCTCTTTTTGTTAGCCTCATTCTCTCCTTTCCCTTAGTTTCTCACTTCTCTTCTGTCACGCTCACTGCCTATACCTCAGCTATACTCCCACACTCACCTTCTGTCAGACTTTCTCCTTTAGTTTGCTTCCTCTCTCTTTCCTTTCTTTGCTCCTTCACTCTTTTCTCTTCCCTTACTTTCTTATTCCACTGTATTAACTCCTTCTCTTACTACTTCTGTCCTCTTATTTGTACACTCCCCTTCCCTCATTCTCTCTCTGTTAGCCTCATTCTCTCTGTCCTCTTAGTCTCTCACTCATTTTCTATCATGCTCACTCCCTATAACTCAGCCATACTTCTACACTCACCTTCTTTTAGACCTTCTCCTTTACTTTCCATCCTCTCTTTTCCCATCCTTCACTCCTTCCCTCTTTTCCCTTCCCTTACTCCTCTTTCTGCAGTTCAGTAACTGCTTCTGTCAATCCCTCTGTCCTCTAACTTACTAACTCCCCTATTCTCACTCTCTCTGTGTTACCCCCATTCTCTCCGTTCTCTTAGTCTCTCACTCCTCTTCTATCATGCTCACTCCCTATTACTGAGCAATACTCCCACACTCATCTTCTTTCAGACCTTTTCCTTTACATTCCTTCCTCTCTCTTCCCATCCTTCGCTCTTTCACTCTTTTCCCTTCTGTTACTCTCCTTAATCCACTTCACTAATTCCTTGTCTTACTCCCTCTATCCTCTTACTTCTACACTCCCCTTACCTCATTCTCTCTCTGTTAGTCTCATTCTCTCTTTAGTCTCTCACTCCTCTTCTGTCACGCTCACTCCCTATAACTTAGTTATAATCACACACTCACCTTCTTTCAATTCCCCTACTTCACTTCCCTTCCCCTCTCGTCCCTTTTTTTGCTCCCTCACTCATTTTCCTTTCCTCTCTCACTAAAATTAGGATTGGGAATGGCAGCGGTGGTTCTCTAATGCTTGAACAATGATCATAATGTTCCTACACACAGCTATGTCAAAGATTGTGCACGCAGCTTGTAAATATGCCTCTCTTTTTTTGTATTTTGTATCTCAATTTATGCCATTAAAAAAAGCTTTAAACATCTCTCACGGCATTTCATATTTTTGTCTGGGTGCATATTTCAATATTCTGCACGCATTTTCTGCTTGCACCCATGTCAAACATTGCGCAAGAGTTTTGTAAATATGCCCCTCTCTGTCTCATATTCCATCTCAATTGATACCATTACTGAAATACTTTATGTATCTCCCACACCATTTCATATGGTTTTCTATCTGCTATTCTTATCCCTCTCCATACATTCACTGCTTCCACTCATGCTAAAGGTTGCAGAAGGCGCTTCAAAAAAAGAAGCATATTTGCAAGTCCAATGAAACCATTACACAATTTCTAAACCAGCATTGAATCCAAGCTTAAAAAACAATTTATAAAGAAGTCTACCTTATAAACACACAGCTACGTCATAGATTGCGCACGCAGCTTGTAAATATGCCTCGCTTTTTTTGTATAATCTATCTCAATTTATGCCATTAAAAGAAACCTTTAAACATCTTTCACGACATTTCATATTCTTGTCTGGGTGCCAATTGTATTATTCTGCATGCATTTTCTGCTTGCACCCATGTGAAACATTGCGCAAGAGTCTTGTAAATATGCCCCTCTTTATCTTATATTCCATCCTAATTGAAACCATTACTGAAATACTTTATGCATCTCCCACACCATTTCATATGGTTTTCTATCTGCTATTCCTATCCCTCTCCATACATTTACTGCTTCCACCCATACTAAAGGTTGCACAGGCGCTTCAAAAAAAGAGCATATATACAAGTCCAATGAAACCATTACACAATTTCTAAACCAGCATTGAATCCAAGCATAAAAAACAATTTATAAAGAAGTCTACCTTATAAACACACAGCTAACATTATGAAAAAAGGTAAAAATATAATTCCTTAATTCAAACAGACAGTCACTGTGATACTTGTCAAAAATTATAGTTGAATTACCAAAACTGTACTTCCTTTTGGGGTCTCCTCTGGAAAGTACCGTATGGCAGATCTTGCACTCCACCTTTGGAGCATTACATTTCACTGTCTTCTGAAAGTACACAAAATGGTGGCGATAGTGTACATTAGAGAGAGACAGTGAGAGAAAGAAGGCATGAGATGAAGAAGAGATGTGAAATGCACATTGGAGAAAATATAGTGGGATAAGGGAAGTAACTGTGAGTAAACTTACTATGTAACACAGAAATGTTGCACTCTATACTATAAGTCTCATTTTATACCACAATCATTTCACTACTATCTCATAAATTACAAATAGAATAATAAAAAATGTCTCAAACAATTTATAATTTATTAATATAAATGTATTCTTCAGAATTTTCATAATTTAGAAGAACTCCTAACATTAACTGATCAGGAATCTCCTCATCAGAAGTCTCCATACATGATTCCTGGAACTCAATATAGTCCAAACATTCGATTAATTCAGCATCCAAAGTCTTATCATTAAAACCCTCCATTCCATCTCCTCTCAAAAAAAGGTCTTCTTCATGGATAGTGTTATCAACAGGATCATTTAAGACCTCAATAAAACTCGCCTCAACAAAACTCGCAGGAATTTCAAAATTAATATCAACGGTGTCCTCATTGAAATCCATATTCTTTTCAAATTTCTTACTGTAAATTGCAGAAAAAAAATCACTTTAATTTATCGTTTTTAGTAATAGATAATATAAAACTAGCTTTATCAAGTATTAAATGCCCCTTACAAATTAACAACTCACCTTTTAGAAAGCAGTAGAAGAGTTAGTAGTGTGTTAATTTCACACTAGAAATAGAACACCAAAAATTCCTCACAAATGTACCTCAAAGAGTACTATCACAAAATGGCTGTGTTTCCCTCTCATTTTTCATGTATATTCATGTAGAAAACCAATGAAACTTCATCACACACAAATTCAAAACCAAAGAAACATTTTAATTGGTTGTAAATTTCAAAAGCTAATTGGCTCTTGGGTGTCTGTAAACATTCTAAATGGTCTGCATAGTCCGCCATCTTGTGACTTTGAAGAACGGAGACACAAGAGGTGAAAAATAAAGGGGGAAATAATTAAAAGGGGGCAGAGTAGACACCCCCTGACCCCCTAGGTTTTCTGAGGGGGGCCTAGAAGGACCCTGAAGGGCCCAAAAATTTTTGTTTTTTAAAATTTTCGCGGGGTAAGTGCTGGGAGCGCTCCCAGGTGCGCGCTCCGGTACGCGCACCCTGCGCGCACCACGGGGAAAAACAGTGTAAAAAAAGAGTAAAAAAATAAAGTAGAGTGTTTAGAGGAAAGTGATGCATTGCTGGCGTGTGTCACAAAAATGATGCAACTCAAGCAATGCATCCTTTCACATGGGGCCAGTCCCATGTGAAAGGGCCTGCGTCAGTCTTACGCCTGCTGTGAGGCAGGCGCAAGATTTAGACGCAACAGCGTCGTAAAAGTGACGCAGTGAAATCTCATAGATTTCACTGCGTCACTTCTACGACCCTTCCTTATGTCAATACGCCCCCTTTGCATACATTACACCTGGCGCAGGTATAATGTGGCACAGGGGTTTACAAAGTGACGCATCTACCTAGATGCGTCACTTTGTAAATATGACTTAACAAGGTGCATTTTTTACACCACTGGAGCGTCACAAAAAATGACGCCCCGGCGGCGTAAAAGTGACGCATGGCCTCATAAATGAGGCCTTCAGTCTTCTACTCATGCGTCATATTTAATGTATGACGCATTATGTCGCAAGGAGTTACAGATACGTCAGTATTTCTGACGTATCTGTAAGCACAAAAGTGATGCATTGCTGGAGTGTGTCACAAAGGTGACTCAACTCCTGCAATGCATCCTTTCACATGGGGCCAGCCCCATGTGAAAGGGCCTGCGTCAGTCTTACGCCTGCTGTGAGGCAGGCGCCGGATTTTGATGCAACGGTGTCCTAAAAGTGACGCAGTGAAATCTCATAGATTTCACTGCGTCACTTCTACGACCCTTTCTTGCGTCAATACGCCCCCTTTGCATACATTACACCTGGCGCAGGTATAATGTGGCGCAGGGGTTTACAAAGTGACGCATCTACCTAGATGCGTCACTTTGTAAATATGACTTAACAAGGTGCATTTTTTACACCACTGGTGCGTCACAAAAAGTGACGCACCGGCGGCGTAAAAGTGACGCATGGCCTCATAAATGAGGCCTTCAGTCTTCTACTCATGCGTCATATTTAATGTATGACGCATTATGTCGCAAGAAGTTACAGATACGTCAGTATTTCTGACGTATCTGTAAGCGTAAAAGTGATGCATTGCTGGAGTTTGTCACAAAAGTGACGCAACTCCAGCAATGCATCCTTTCACATGGGGCCAGCCCCATGTGAAAGGGCCTGCGTCAGTCTTACTCCTGCTGTCAGACAGGCGCAAGATTTTGACGCACCGGTGTCCTAAAAGTGACACAGTGAAATCGCATAGATTTCACTGCGTCACTTCTACGACCCTTTCTTGCGTCAATACGCCCCCTTTGCATACATTACACCTGGCGCAGGGGTTTACAAAGTGACGCATCTTCCTAGATGCGTCACTTTGTAAATATGACTCAACAAGGTGCATTTTTTACACCACTGGTGCGTCACAAAAAGTGACAGACCGGCGGCATAAAAGTGACGCATGGCCTCATAAATGAGGCCTTCAGTCTTCTACTCATGCGTCATATTTAATGTATGACACATCATGTCGCAAGGAGTTACAGATACGTCAGTATTTCCGACGTATCTGTAAGCGCAAAAGTGATGCATTGCTGGAGTGTGTCACAAAAGTGACGCAACTCCAGCAATGCATCCTTTCACATGGGGCCAGCCCCATGTGAAAGGGCTTGCTTCAGTCTTACGCCTGCTGTGAGGCAGGCGCAAGATTTTGACGCAAAGGGTTCCTAAAAGTGACGCAGTGAAATCTCATAGATTTCACTGCGTCACTTCTACGACCCTTTCTTGCGTCAATACGCCCCCTTTGCATACATTACACCTGGCGCAGGTATAATGTGGCACAGGGGTTTACAAAGTGACGCATCTACCTAGATGCGTCACTTTGTAAATATGACTCAACAAGGTGCATTTTTTACACCACTGGTGCGTCACAAAAAGTGACGCACCGGCGGCGTAAAAGTGACGCATGGCCTCATAAATGAGGCCTTCAGTCTTCTACTCATGCGTCATATTTAATGTATGACGCATTATGTCGCAAGAAGTTACAGATACGTCAGTATTTCTGACGTATCTGTAAGCGTAAAAGTGATGCATTGCTGGAGTTTGTCACAAAAGTGACGCAACTCCAGCAATGCATCCTTTCACATGGGGCCAGCACCATGTGAAAGGGCCTGCATCAGTCTTACGCCTGCTGTCAGGCAGGCGCAAGATTTTGACGCAACGGTGTCCTAAAAGTGACGCAGTGAAATCTCATAGATTTCACTGCGTCACTTCTACGACCCTTTCTTGCGTCAATACGCCCCCTTTGCATACATTACACCTGGCGCAGGGGTTTACAAAGTGACGCATCTACCTAGATGCGTCACTTTGTAAATATGACTCAACAAGGTGCATTTTTTACACCCCTGGTGCGTCACAAAAAGTGACACACCGGCGGCATAAAAGTGACGCATGAGTCTTCTACTCATGCGTCATATTTAATGTATGACACATCATGTCGCAAGGAGTTACAGATACGTCAGTATTTCTGACGTATCTGTAAGCGCAAAAGTGATGCATTGCTGGAGCGTGTCACAAAAGTGACGCAACTCCAGCAATGCATCCTTTCACTTGGGGCCAGCCCCATGTGAAAGGGCCTGCGTCAGTCTTACGCCTGCTGTGAGGCAGGCACAAGATTTTGACGCAACGGTGTCCTAAAAGTGACGCAGTGAAATCTCATAGATTTAACTGCGTCACTTCTACGACCCTTTCTTGCGTCAATACGCCGCCTTTGCATACATTACACCTGGCGCAGGTATAATGTGGCGAGGGGTTTACAAAGTGACGCATCTACCTAGATGCGTCACTTTGTAAATATGACTCAACAAGGTTCATTTTTTACACCACTGGTGCGTCACAAAAAGTGACACACCGGCGGCATAAAAGGGACGCATGGCCTCATAAATGAAGCCCTCAGTCTTCTACTCATGCGTCCTATTTAATGTATGACACATCATGTCGCAAGGAGTTACAGATACGTCAGTATTTCCGACGTATCTGTAAGCGCAAAAGTGATGCATTGCTGGAGTGTGTCACAAAAGTGACGCAACTCCAGCAATGCATCCTTTCACATGGGGCCAGCCCCATGTGAAAGGGCTTGCTTCAGTCTTACGCCTGCTGTGAGGCAGGCGCAAGATTTTGACGCAAAGGGTTCCTAAAAGTGACGCAGTGAAATCTCATAGATTTCACTGCGTCACTTCTACGACCCTTTCTTGCGTCAATACGCCCCCTTTGCATACATTACACCTGGCGCAGGTATAATGTGGCGCAGGGGTTTACAAAGTGACGCATCTACCTAGATGCGTCACTTTGTAAATATGACTTAACAAGGTGCATTTTTTACACCACTGGTGCGTCACAAAAAGTGACGCACCGGCGGCGTAAAAGTGACGCATGGCCTCATAAATGAGGCCTTCAGTCTTCTACTCATGCGTCATATTTAATGTATGACGCATTATGTCGCAAGAAGTTACAGATACGTCAGTATTTCTGACGTATCTGTAAGCGTAAAAGTGATGCATTGCTGGAGTTTGTCACAAAATTATTATTATTATTATTAATGGGCATTTATTAAGCGCCTGGTTACGCCACTGGCGTGTCCCCGCGCTATGACAAGTGGAGTGACTGTCCCTCCTCCTCCCAAACAAGCTATTTGCTGAAAAGGTGCGTTTTAAGTTTTTTCCTAAACTGGACTTCGGAGGGTTCAAGCCGAAGTTCCAGCGGAAGATTATTCCAGCATTTAGGAGCAAGGTATCTAAAGGATCTACCTCCCATACGAAAGTGACGCAACTCCAGCAATGCATCCTTTCACATGGGGCCAGCCCCATGTGAAAGGGCCTGCGTCAGTCTTACGCCTGCTGTCAGGCAGGCGCAAGATTTTGACGCAACGGTGTCCTAAAAGTGACGCAGTGAAATCTCATAGATTTCACTGCGTCACTTCTACGACCCTTTCTTGCGTCAATACGCCCCCTTTGCATACATTACACCTGGCGCAGGGGTTTACAAAGTGACGCATCTACCTAGATGCGTCACTCTGTAAATATGACTCAACAAGGTTCATTTTTTACACCACTGGTGCGTCACAAAAAGTGACACACCGGCGGCATAAAAGTGACGCATGGCCTCATAAATGAAGCCCTCAGTCTTCTACTCATGCGTCCTATTTAATGTATGACACATCATGTCACAAGGAGTTACAGATACGTCAGTATTTCTGACGTATCTGTAAGCGCAAAAGTAATGCATTGCTGGAGTGTGTCACAAAAGTGACGCAACTCCAGCAATGCATCCTTTCACATGGGGCCAGCCCCATGTGAAAGGGCTTGCTTCAGTCTTACGCCTGCTGTGAGGCAGGCGCAAGATTTTGACGCAAAGGGTTCCTAAAAGTGACGCAGTGAAATCTCATAGATTTTACTGCGTCACTTCTACGACCCTTTCTTGCGTCAATAGGCCCCCTTTGCATACATTACACCTGGCGCAGGTATGATGTGGCGCAGGGGTTTACAAAGTGACGCATCTACCTAGATGCGTCACTTTGTAAATATGACTCAACAAGGTGCATTTTTTACACCACTGGTGTGTCACAAAAAGTGACGCACCGGCGGCGTAAAAGTGACGCATGGCCTCATAAATGAGGCCTTCAGTCTTCTACTCTTACTTTTTCTTTCACTTTCTCTGTTTCTTCACTGCCTTACTCACCTTGTCTCACACTCAATTGTCTTTATCCAGTCTGGATCTCCACTCTTTCCTAAACATCACTGCTCTTTTCTTACCCTTCCACACCACCGTTCTTTTACTACATTTTCTTCACTTATCCACATTCCCCATGTTCACTCTCCTTCTCCTCACTCTCCTTCCCTGCACTCACCTTCTTTCAGTCCTCCTACTTCACTTCCCTTTCCCTCTCGTCCCTTTCTTTGCTTTCTCACTCCTTTGCCTCTCTTCTCTCACTGCACTCCACTTCAGTAACTCTTTTTAATTTTTTTTAAGAATACAGCTCTTTGATGAGAATTGGAGGTAGTTCTGAAAATAACTTTTTTTTCTTCTTTTTTCTTTTATTTGAACAAAAACAAAAACAGGGAATGGGAAACTGCTCAACAGGAGCAAAAAAAATAATCAAAATTAGGACTGGGGACGGCAGCGGTGGTTGTCTAATACTCGAACCATGAGCATAACACTTTGTTCCCCATAACAAAGTAGCTGATCACATTTTCTGCATTTAATTACGGCTTCATTAAAAGCAGGCTGAATATTAGGGATCAGCTCTTCTCTTCGCCCCCTCACCGATGTAGTTGGTCCTCCGGTTGACGTAGAGGCACCATCCCTGGGAGCCTCTCGTGCCAGAGCCCTGACACTCTCCCGGGCATAGTTCTGGGGGTGCCTCCTCTCGACGTGGCGAATCATGGTGGAGTTTCTGAATGAATATTTTTTGGTGGGGTCACCCCGTGACAGGACAGTGTGACAAATTCGGCACTCCACCTTTGGAGCATTTTTTTTTTAGCATCTGGAATGGAAAAAAACTTCCATATGAAGTGTTCTTTTACCCTGGGCTGAGGAACCTCTTCATCAATAAATCCCTCTGTGTCATCATCGCTGCTGGATGCTCTGGCAGCCATGGTAATCCAACAAAGATCCAAGAGCAAAAAGACAGGTCTTGCAGTCACAAAAGTGAAAGAAGAAGTGAAGGAAATGGGTGGGAATTTCATTCTTTGAAAAAAAACTGTTAGCAACCAATGAAAAGAGTTATTGTAAGGTCACATGACTTGACGCGCTTACGCTGCGCGCACCGCAGCGCTTCCGGGGGCGCTTACGCGGCACAAACGTAGGCGCTTCCGGGGGCGCTTACGCGGCGCGCCTGAGTGACGTTTTGATAGCTTTACGGAAATGCAAAATCAATTTCATTTCGTAAATCAAAAATACTGCTTTTGTAAGTATGTACTAAATGTCTTGCCTTATTATTTACTTTTCATACATATTTTTTTTATGAACGCAGAAATAGCGCTCTCGGTGCGCTCTCGGGAGAGCTTACCGGTGCGCGCACCCTGAGCGCACCAGGGAAAAATGTAAAAAAAAAAAATATACATTGAACAAATAATTTTTTTTGTTAAATATAATTAATTGTTGTAAAAAACAGCTAATAAAAAAAATCGTAGGTTACAAAGCTGATATACAAAGGAATTAGCTTTAAAAAAAAATTTGAAATTCACTAAAAAAACATAGGTTTCACAATCGTTATAGTTAGGAATTAGCATTTAAAAAACCTTTGAAATTCACTGAAAAAACCATAGCTTTCACACTTGTTATAGTTAGGAATTAGCATTTAAAAAACCTTTCAAATTCACTGAAAAAACCATAGGTTTCACACCAGTTATAGTTAGCTGAACATTTTACTCATACAAAACCATTGAAATTCCCATGTTATAGTTAGTTGGACTCACTATAACTCACGCGCCCGCAATCCACTGCTGATGATGTCACATATTACATCATTCATGACATGGTCAGTGACATCACTGATGACATCTCAAATGACATCACTGATTACATCATCCAGTGACTGTGTGTTTCTGTAAAGTTTAAATATGTTTTACATATTCAAGAATGAGTGGGTCTATAAGTGTCTGGATGAAGGATTTCGTTGGTGCGTGACTGACTGTATGAGTGAGTGATTAAATGTGTCTTACTGAATGCATGGGTTAGTGACTAAACTGTCTGAATGTGTGCATCAGTATGTCTGTTTTTGTGTAAGCTGCTGCATGTGTTGATCAATAGCTATATAAGTGGCTATATGGGTTATTGATTGGTTGCGCAAGTATTTGTATGTGAGTCTGAGTGTGTGTGTGGGTGTCTGTGAGGTGTGTGACTCTGTGCATAGATGTGTGACCAGTTGATTCACTAGGTGTATGGGTTCAAGAGTGCATGTGGAAACAGCTGTATGGGCGGTTGACTGTGTGCATGGCTGTGTTGGTGAGTGAATTGATATCTCAGTGCTACATATCCAAGTAAGTACATATGTAAAACACAGTGCATATGAGAGTTGGCATATATAAATATATAAATGAAACATGAGAGCCAGTGATTGTGTGAGTGGCTGTATGGATCAATGTGTACTTGTATCAGTGATTGTATAAGAGAGTAAGTATGTGTTAGTATATGTTTTTATATTTGAGGTGTTGTCTGTATAACTGTATAGATGAGGAAATGGGAGTGTGATTTGCATGACTGCCTAGGTGTCTGAGTAACTCCATGGATGAGTGGCAGTGTGTGAGTGTCTGTATAGGTGTGTGAGTGCATATGATAGTGTTGTATTGATGAGTGTCTGTATGTATGAGTGATTGTATGGGTGAATGAGTGGATGTGTGTGTAGACCTAGCAATCAGTGAGTGCGTATGTAGTTACTGGTATTGGTGTGTCAATGAGTGTGAAGAGGTGCATCGTATTATCACATGGATGATGTCATCAGTGATGTCATCAGTGATGTCATTTGAGATGTCATCAGTGATGTCATCAGTGATGTCACTGACCATGTCATGAATGATGTAATATGTGACATCATCAGCAGTGGATTGCGGGCGCGCGAGTTATAGTGAGTCCAACTAACTATAACGTGGAAATTTCAATGGTTTTGTATGAGTAAAATGTTTAGCTAACTATAACTGGTGTGAAACCTATGGTTTTTTCACTGAATTTGAAAGGTTTTTTAAATGCTAATTCCTAACTATAACGAGTGTGAAACCTATGGTTTTTTCAGTGATATATATATATATATATATATATAGAGTCAATAAGTATACCATTCCAAGTCTTTGGTTAGTATTGGCCAGATCTATAAACATTAGGAATACTAAGTTCCTAATTGTGATTATTTCCAAATTGCAATTAGGAATGTGTTATTTCTAATGTAGGAAGTACTTGAATAGCGATACCTCGTAGGTCGCAAATTGATCTACCTCATGAATATTAATGAATCATTGGGATGTCTGTGACCGCTTTTTATAAAAGCAAACCTCTTTTTCTTTTTTCTTTAATGAAGCAGGTTTTCCTTGAAAGAAAATGATATGGGTTTAAAAAAAAAAAGATTAAACTTTGAAGTGGTCCATGGGACCACTGCCTGCTCTTAAAAAATATTTTTTTAACATTCTCAAAGGTGAAGTGGTATGCAGGGGACCCCTTTGCGAATGTATTACCACCTCTTTCAAACTGGTGATAAAGTATTACTGTTTTGTCATCGGAATTCAGTCTCAAAACAATGATACACACCATCCCGATTCAGTATTTAGAAGGGACAATCATATCACGGCAATTCCAAATACCGAATCGCAAATGCAAAGTGGGATTCAGCTACAAGTTACCGAATTACATTTTTCATTTTATACATCTGGCCCCTTACTTGGTATCCAAACCCAAGTAGGCCAAAGAAAATGGTAGCTAGAAGGCGCACAAGCCCTCATCAACCAAAAGGTGGCATGCATCATCATTGAGCTCTGCTCCTTGGGCCAGCACAGCAATGCCTAACAGGCCCTTGAATAATGCTCTTTGCTGGAGATCTTTTTGTAGGTGATAGTCATAAAGGTTGCAAATGAGTGGCCTAATGGCCTCCTAATGGCCTCCAAGATGAAAAACGGAGAGAAGAAATATAGTGAAAACAGTTATCAAGGAAGATTGGTGAGGAATTGTGATGTCTAAAATTAACGTTAGACCCCTTCTTTGTTGCTATTTATTATTGAGGCCTATGTTAAGGTTAAAAACTAAAAGAAGAATGCTTGCTTACTGACGCCTACCATCCCTTCTAGGGTATATAGCCATCAACCTAGACTGTCCAGACATCTCTGTTCTAGGTTTTTCTTTCAATCTGACTCGAGGTGTAACCTATCTCCATACAGTGAGCCTCAAGGCCTCAACAGCAGGCGTTTCTTGACCTTCCTCTTTTCCTTTTCCCGTGTGGGTTCCAGGTAAGGGCTTGCCTGGAGATGTTTGATGAAGGATTATGGAGGGTGTGACATTTCCAGCCCCAGCAACTTTTCATGATTTCTTCCTGAGCCAGAGGTTGGAAAGTGTGCTCCCATAGGTCGTTATTGCTAATGGTGTTTGGCCAGCGTATTTGGAGGATTTTGCTCAGACAAATTTTGATGAAGGTTTGGACTTTGTTCGTGGTGAACACCACTGTCTTCCATGTTTCTGCTCCATACAGATGGACCAATTTTATGCTGTTGTTAAATAGCCTGCTCTTGCTTTGCAGTGTTAGGTACTTGGAGCTGCAGACCTTCTTTAGCTGAATGAAGGCAGCCCTTGATTTTGCCGATTCTTGCCTAGACGTCAGTGTTTGTGCCAACCTGCTTGTCTATGACACTGTCCAGGTAAGTGAAGGCCTCAACCTCTTCCAGTGCATCGCTAGAAAGAGTGACTGTACTTGTTCTGGCCCGGCAAGCCTTCAGGGTCTTGTTTTTTTCCTTGTGGAGGTTGAGGCCAAGTTGTGCTGATGAGGCTGCAACTTTGTCGGTCTTCTTTTGCACCTGCAGATGGGTATCGGAGAGTAGGGTCAGGTCATCTGCAAAGTCCAGGTCTTCGAGCTGCATCCAAGATGTCCACTGGATCCTGTTTCCTCTACTTGCTTTAGATGTCTTCATGAACCATTCTATGGCCAGCACGAAGGTGAGAGCAAACAGCCCTTGAGGACTTCAGTCCTTACTTCGAAGACTTCTGTGAGTTGTCCTTTATGGACTATCTTGCAGGTCATTCCCTTGTAAGAGTTCCTGATGATTCTTATGAGTTTATCTGGCACACTGTAGTTGCAGAAGAGTTTCCAAAGTGTCTCTCTGTCCAAGCAGTTGAATACCTCCTCATAGTTGATGAAGTTGACATAGTGGAGGCAGTTCCATCATCTCCTTTGAGCACTGTATCTGGGATTGATAGAAGAGTTATCTAAGTATGGGCAGACTTTGCAGAAACTCCGCGAAGTGATAAAAAAACTCACCCGCGCTACGTGAAGTTCCGCAAGCGGCGGAGTATGTTTGTTAATGACAGTTTGCGTCGGTTTTCAGCGCCGGGTGTTTGTCCTGCACTGGAAAATCAACATGAACAGCATCATGCACAGCACAAGAGGGCGCTTCTTTTTTTTCTGCTGCTCAAGTAGATTTTCTACTTGAGCAGATACTGTCTCAACAAAAACAGAATGTTTCTCAACGCGAGCGGTCGCGACCACCCCCGATTGCCCGCATTGAGAAATAGGACCGCCCACATTGAGAAATCTCGCCGGGAGGTGGATTTTTCCTGCGATCGCCAACTTGGTGTTGGGGAGTGCGAGCGAGCAAATATCCTGCCGGGAGGTGGATTTTCCTCGCTCGCCAATTGTTGGGGCACAGAAGTGAGGAAAACCATTCTGCTCTGCCGAAAAGAGTTTTTCAGAACTCTGCATGCTCCGCGGAGTGTGGAAAACTACTCAAACTCTGCGAGCAGATTGGAGTTCACTGCCCGGGCTTAGAGTTAGCCCTCTATAGTTGTGCAGTTACTCAGGTCACCTTTCATGGGGATCTTGATAAGATATACCTCCTTCACATCTGATGGCACCTATTCCTCCTCCCACATACTTCCAAACATAGGGTTGAGCATGTCTTCTTATGTTTTAATGTCTGCCATCAGTGCCTCTGCAGGAATGTTGTAAGGTCCTGCTGCCTTCCCATTTCTTAGATGTTGGATGGCTTGACATATTTCTTCCTTGGTTAATCTATTGCAGTTGATTGGCAGGTCCTTTTCAACTGACTGTGTGCCTTGGGGAGACTGCGGCACAGGATGATTCAGCAGTTCCTCAAAGTGCTCCACCCATCTTCGCTGTTGTCCTTCATTACCCATTATTGTCTTCCCAGAATTGTCTTGAACAGGTCTTTCAGGCTTGCTGTATCTGTATCGTAGAGTTCTTTCATATTTCCATGGTGTGCTGCTTCCTGGGCTTCTGTGGCCAGACTATTGATGAATCTTCACTTGTCTGCTCTTAAGCTACTCTTTGCTTCCCTGTTGGTAGGTATATTTACCTTGAGCTTTCACTTTTTCTGCTATTGTTCGGCTGGTGTTGACTGCAGCTTTCTTTTCCTTTCTGACATGGATTTTGCAGTCAGTCTAGGTGGAGATCTATTCTTTATGCTAGATATCCATTCTTTATGCTGGTGTTTCTTGGTATCCAGTACCTCCTGGCAGGTTGATGTCACTGTTTCTTTGATCTTCTCCCACTGGATTTCTACTTGGTCTCTGTCGTCCTTTTGTTCTTGCAGGACTTGAAACTTGTTACTGAGAGTGACTGAGTATTCACTACATTTCGGTGCATCTTTGAGGAAGGTGATGATATATCGCTGGGGTTGGTTATTCAATTCCATCCAGGCTTTCTTCAGCTTAAGCTTGAGCTTGGCAATGAGAAGGTGATAGTCTGATGCCATGTCCACTCCTACCATCTCTCTCACAACCTGCAGGCATTGTCCTGGATCCAGTCTTTGCTGTCCGGACTGTGTTCATCTGGTCTCACTGATGGCAAGCAGGGCTGGATTATATTTTTTCATCTCTTCTGCAATTTGGGCTGTCTTGCCTGTCAGTTCGTCATGTTCCATGTCCCGAAGCTAATGGTCTTGGTCAAAAGCAGGTGGATTGGATTTGTGGCTTCCAGTGATCTCTGGCTTTTATCACAAGGCATCATAGCTCTAGTGAAGGAGATTTCTCTATCCCCATGACTAAGATGTCTTTTGGTTGAAGTTTCTGCAGCTAAGATTTTTTTTTACATGGTGTGGTTGCTAGCCTCATGCTGAAACCGCCTTCTTTCATAGCAGGACTTGGGATCAGCCATGGTGGAGTTGAAATGAGAATGCACACGATATTAATGTCCCTTATATTCTCACTAAGTGATCGTTGTTCTACATGTTTCTTGACAGTCCACTCTCTAAGGCTCTATGGCAATTCATCAAGAACATGGAAACTACCTAATATTCTTCTGTGCAGGTATCCTGTTCTATTTAGAATTAGTAAGTGAAGCGTTTCAGTAACACAATGTTGATATAAAAAAAATTGATGAAAAAATATAGACAACAAAAATATTGACTCCTATACTTCAAAGTACAAAAATATCGACTACAAATATTGATGTAAAAAATATAGAAGTATAAAATATTGACTTTTATATATCAATATAAAATAATATATAATAAAGATATGAAATATTAAATTTAATTTTTACAAAATAAAACAAATATATATTTTAATAACATATAGCAAATAAACTTAATAGCCCACAAACATAATAATATATACATATATATTTACTTTAGAACAATTAATAAACTATTAATGTATGTTAAAAGATTAAATTATATAAAAAATAATAATATATATCAATGATTTAAAATATAAAAAAACGGAATTCGATTAAAAATTAAAACATTAAACTATTAAAAAACATTTAAACTTACATTTCCCACTCCAGTGAGTGCAACAGTATGGAAAGTGTTGGATAGCGGAGGGGTAAAAATAAAAATTTCCACTTCAGTGAGTGCAGTAGGGTAAGTGTTGGATAGCAGACTAATTACACTTACCATTCCAACTCCAGCGAGTGCAACAATGGGGAAAGTGTTGGATAGCTGAGGGGTAAAAGTTACTATTCCTACTCCACTGAGAGCAACAATAGGGAGAATGTTGGATAGCGGAAAAGCAAAAACGACTATTCCCACTCTAGTGAGTGCAACAGTAGAGAAAGTTTTAGATAACGGGGAGGCAAAAATTACTGTTCAAACTCCAATAGTTAGAATAAAAAAAACTATTATGAAAATAAATATTTATAAAATGTAAAATCAAATATATTATCTATATAAATGGAAAAAATATTATAATATTAATTACATATAACAAATACCTACAAATATTATATAAAATAAAATATTAAATTCATTACAAAAATTATTATTTTAAACTAGAAAATACTTACAAACAACAACATTAATTAATACATAAATATATTTATGTTATTTCCTACCCTATAACACCACACCAATAACAACACACTTCAACATTTTTAAATAAATGTACTTCCATAATTAGTATAATTAATAATCAATTACAAAAATATTATTAATTACCTACACACACTTTAACACTATAATGTCCACAACACACACATAAATTAAACTATAAAATGATGTAACACAATTTTTAAATTACAAACTATTACTATTAACAACTAATAATAACCTAATTAAGATGTATTTAATACCCATCCTTTACCCCTTTAAAAGTAAAAACAAAACACGAAAAATAGACATTTACCTAAACAAACATCAAATATTTAACATTAATGAACCACTATATAATATTAAATTAAACACAAATTACTTCCCACCCTTAACCCCTGTAAACACCGCAACATACACCTAAAATTAGTTACACAATTACCATAATACATTTGTAATTATTGTAATTAATATCAATTAACAAATAATTATTAATAAAAAATAAAGTACTTAACATCCTTTACCTCTATAAACCCCAATACACACACCAAAATTAATTACACAATTGCCATAATTAATTACCAATTAATTAATTATAATGAATTAACAGCCAACTATTAATTCATAAATTAAAATTAAATTACTACCTTTTACCCCTATTCCACCAAACCAACACTTAAAATTAATTACACAATAATTAATAAACAACCAATTAATAATTCATCAATTAAAAATAAATTACTTCACACCCTTTACACATCTAAACACCACAACACAGACCTAAAATTAACTACACAATTACCATAATTGATACCAATTTTCTGCTTATTTTTAATTAACAACCAATTATTAACTAATTAATAATGAATTACTTTACACGTTTAACACTATAACATCTCAATTAAACAAATATTAAAAAATAAAAAAAATGAATCAATTAATGTAATATAAATAAATTACTTCCCACCCTATTCCCCTATGAACCCACAACCTGGTACGGAACTAAAATCGCAAAATTCAAATTAAAAAAATAAAATAACTGCTAAAAATGTAACACATATATTAAAAATACAAACAAGTCTTATAGAAAAAACAAATATATCACATACATTTAAAATATACACTAAAATATATATCATTAAAAAAATTGCTATCTCTAACAACTATCTTTTTCCAAACGATATTAAACACTTTGATATTTTTAAAATCGATAGTACTTTCCTGAAGTCGATATTCTTGACCACGATATTCTTGCTGTTGATATTTCTGAACCATGATATTTATGACTTGATAATTGTGCTACTCAATACTTTTTTCCTCAATATTCTGTCTGCACACCAAGTGAACCGACACTCATGTGAATGTCATACGATAATAGAAAAATAACAAAGCGCGTCGTTCTGTGGACTTACATCCCTTACATTGAAGTGTAATCATTGTTGAATGCTTATGATGCTAATCACTTGGTTAACGGGCCCCTTGGGATGTGTGGAGACCAGACTACTTGGGGGTCTTTGCCCCATCATGAATTTCAGGCCATTGTGCCTGTCAGTCTTCCATTATACATATATCTTTTCCCCAATCTTCACCTTGAAGACAACTGGGTCACTCATTTGCAACCTTACAACTATCACCTACAAAAATCTCTCTGGCAAAGAGCCCCATGGGGAGCCCGGTGGGCATTGCAGTGCTTTCCCACCAATGAACATAGCCCAATGATGACTCATGCCACCTTATGGTGGGTGACTTACTTGGGTTTGGTTACCAAATATAGTATCCAAACACCCTTTATTGGAATGATATTCTTTATTGACTATGTATACTGCTTGGGAGAGCGAATACTGGACCAGAACTACTCTCAGTCCTCTATTCTTTAATGGCTTCTAAATAGGACGTCAGCTTTTGAGGCTATATGCTCCCTGAAGACCAACAGACAACTGTCTTTGGCCTTCCAGAGTGCACTGTGAAAATAGATGGGTAGCTCCTACAGCGACAATGTATGTACGTGAATGCAGCAGCTTGGAAGAAATGACCTGCACACTGATGATTGGACATGTTTATACAGCTAATGTCACTCAGTTCCTGTAATTACTGCATGCACTACTGGAGAAAATGTGGCATTACAGCCAGAGCTGTGACTTTGGAACTGGGGAACCAGGCTTGTATATCTCTGTCTGATCAACACCCTCGATTCTGGGCAAATCACATAAGCTCTCTGTGCTCAAGGGAGATGGCCACAGAGCTGTTTCTGCATGTGTCTCAAGATCCACATATCCCATAAATTGGTCACTCCCAAATAAGTTTGTTTGTGATAAGTAGTTTGAGATCAGGTTTCGCTAATAAGACTTGCAATGAGGTAAGTTTCATGCAGTCTGTTGATGAACAACTTACCTTATAGAAAGTCTCATTAGCGAGACCTTATCATAGACTGCTATCATAAACGAACTATGGAAACAGCTCTATGACCTTCTTCCTTGTGCAAAGACCATGTATAAACATATCAGGGGATTACTTCATTGTGTGTGATGATTACTGGGATTACCTAACTCTTTGATATAATGAGGTGTTGAGAAAGCCCCAGGCTCTCAATCACTAAGGTTCTGTGTACGACTTATGAAACCCACAATGTACAGTTTGTATTGAAGGTTCTCCTACAAATTCATAGTCCTTTGAAAGGACTTTTTGTAATAAATATCCCAAAAGAAATGAGCATATTGTTTTCTGTACATTTTGAGTGTGGTAGAAGCATCCTCCCTCTTATTACTATTGTTATACTTGGGTGTAAGGACTTAAAATTAGGCTTATGCTTGTTTCAACCACTGAACTTGTTTATTAAAGAATTGGGATTATTCGAGACTAGGGAAAACAAATAGCCCTTCCTTTCCCTTACTATCATGTATGTTACTCCCTTCAGTTAGTTCAGTCTTGTTAACTAACAGCCCATACTTTAAATGGAAAAGAGCAAAACAACAATAGCAGAATGCAACATACTTTAGGCTAAAAATGCCAGCATTAACGAGAAGTATCACCAATGGAGAGGGTTTGGCAGCTATGCAATCCGGTACATAAACTCACCTGCGTTGGCTTAACCCAGTGCTGCTGCACAGGCAGCTAACAGCATTGAGAGTACCAACTCCTTGCAGTACAAGTGGTCCTTCCATCATTCTGTAATGTGCACGTCACTTTTACAGAAGTAATACCGTGAGTTAGGGTCTTAATATTTGCTTAAAGGACAAGGAACACCTTCAGTCATTGTATATAGTGCAGAGCCTCTAACAGCCCCCTCAATCCCCAAGTGTGTGTGTACAAGTTGGGGGAGGTTGCACGAAGGGGCATAGTAAACTCACAGCAGGCGACTGTATTGTTTGGGGCTAGCAATGTTTGGTCACACTTGGCTTTTTATACAAGATAACTTTGCATTTTGGGACTTGTAGTTATACCTTTCTTCAGGCAGACTGAGCACTAACAATAATATGTTAATGTCCAGTAATTCAGATGCTTTAAAGGCTTCAGGGCCAATTGCCTGATGATTTAGATTTGCTTTTCTGTGCGCCCATTAAAAGAACTCCACTAAATCAATGCTGATTTTCTCTACCCAGAATGCACCTTTCCAGTCATAATCTGTTCATAAGATTTTTGCTACTAACCTTATCTTGGTGCAGTAGTGGTGTTTTGCAGCTTTCTTAATCGTAACTTTTTGCCTTCTTATGCTGAATTCGGTTTTTGTTGGTCTTAGAACTCTGGGCACTTTACCCCCTGCTAACCAGTGGAAAAATCTAATGTGGGGAAAAGGTGAGCTAGTTCCCCTTTTCCCCACACTCTATTTATAATACCAAGTAGTACCCCATCCAATATAAAGGTCATATTGGTGTACCGCATTTGTTTTTACTTTATTTATATGGATTCGTAGTTAGACAAAAAGTGCCCCCGACTCCAGGGTGTAGACCTGCTCTTCATCAAACAAGGGGTTTGAAGTGCGAGGGGAGTCCTATGATGAAACATAACACCTGGTGGTGTGTGAGGGCATCCCGTCACATTTTTGTGTATGTCCAATACTAGGCTGACATAACATGAGCATGGTGCTTAATGTGCTGAATGAATATTTTTATAGTTTTTTTTCACTCTGTGATTCTTTTGTGTGTAACAAAACCAACAATTTGCCATGCTTCACCTATCTTTTTTAAACCTTATAAATCACCTTGAGGTAGGCCTTTACAGCTCTTAGGTCAGGGCGCATGGCATTTAAAAATGTGGGTATGTGCATGTCATATTTTATATGTCCTGGCAGTAAACCCCCCGCCAAAGTCGCTTTCCACAAGGGCAAGGCAGGTCTCCGATAGACAAACCCTGGATGAAGTCAGCAACATGTTGGCCCTCAGGACTCAGATGAAACGGTTCTGGAAGACCAATACTGAGAAACTGGAGGTCACTCAGGAAGTGATGAAACTTGTCAGGACCAGAAGATCACTCTGGTTGAGTTGAAGCCTGGTCAGAAAGTCTGGGCCTTGTGAAGTCAAGGAGTGCAAGAAGGAGGTCCCCTATCTTTTGAGGGTTCTACAGATCAACCGCTTCAAGACCCACTTTGAGAGGTGCAAGGTCACCATGCTGTTTGTGACAGATAGAGGTGATGAGGAGAAGATGGTTGAGTAAAGGGAGTGAACCTCCTCCCCTCTCCAACTCACTAACAGTAGAACGACTGCCACCAGTTGTCCTCCCTGTTCTTACTAATCCCTGTGCTCACCACTTGGTGCTCTTACAATATTGATACTGGAGTCAATATAATTGTCAAGAATAAATCTAAATGCTATCTGATACGGTTAGAGCTTGCGCCAAGTAGAAACTGTCCAAAAGGCTGGAGTTGGAGTGATTTAGCTCTCCAACAGCCTATGGTCCAGCCCAGTAGTGCTGGCATCCAAGGCCACCCCACCTTGCACCACACCAGAGCTCCAGTTCTGTGTGGATTATAGCGGGCTTAACTCAGTCACCAAGACTGACATACACCCCATCCCCAAGCTGATGAGCTCATAGACCAGCTGGGATCTTCCCAGTTCCTAGGTATCTTTGATTTGACATCATAGTACTGGCAGATTGCCTCAAATGAGAGGGCTAAGGAGAGGCCTGCATTCTCTGCCCCAGAGGGCCACTTCCATTTTTTATTAAAGCCCTTTGGAATACAGAATGCACCTGCCACTTCCAGAGGTTGGTCAAGTGGCTGGCTTGGAAGACTTTAGTGCCACCTATCTAGATGACATTGGTATCTTCAGCTCTCGGTTGGAGTACCCCCTGAACCATCGCTGTGCCGTGCTTGAGGCCCTGCAGGCCTGACTATCAAGGCCAGTAAGTGCAGGATAGTGCAGGGCTCTGTGGTTTATTTGCATACCTACATCCCAAAATACAGACCTTCCTGTCTTGGGAACCCCCCACCCCAAGAGCCGACACAGGTGAGAGCCCTCTTGCCAAGTGGAATATCAGAAACTGTTCCCCACTTGACCGAGCTGACTTTTAAAAAGCCACCCAAAAAAGTGATCTGGAAAGAGCTGTGGCAACATGATTTTGACACCTTGAAGAAGGACAAAATAATGGTACAAGAATACCATCAAAATATAGATTAGCTTAAAATAATAGTTCAGTCTAAACATCATTTTACAATCTCAAACCAAAAATAGTAAATGTTCAGATTTATTAACTTAATTACATGTATCAACTAGTAGCCTCTTTGTAACACTGCCTGCACAGGTAGTTATAGCCTAGAAAAAGGAAGTTGTTGAACAATAATCAGATCTACGTCTTCGGATGGTGTGTAAGCAGATGGTAAACAACATTATTTGTTTTGCATATCAAAAGCCATAGTTATCTCATGTAATAAAAGCATTTTTATGGGGTTCCTCAATTTAACGACCCTTATAAAATTGGAGGAAACAAAGAATAAACCGGTATGAGTTTAGACTTTTGTCCATTCCAGGCAGACAAAGTGTGAGCATGGCTAGTTTCTTGTTGACAGACGCCTGTTTAATCTGTATGTGCGCAGCAAACAAGGTAGCACCAAAGTCAAATGTAATGAGGTGCGAGGGCTTGATCTTGTGTGGTGAAAGCTAGTCCACTCACTCAGTGACAATCATGAGCCTGACGAATGACTATGACAATGAAAGTTATTTTTGCGAACAAAATGTGAGCCCACCTTTTTTACCAATGGTGTTGGTAATATACCAGGAGCCAGGATCACAACTCTTGGATTAAAGCTGCCCATCAGAAGATCCTGGTCCCCTAAATTAAGTGCTGGTGTGGCCGGTCAAGACTTGCACAAATTAAGTACTGGTGATGACAAACATCCAAACCATAATGGACAAATCTTGGCTGGCAATGTATGACCAAACTTTAACACCAGGAGCAAAAGGAGATTAAATTGATCTTGACTTGTCAGGAGGTTCTTTCATTTTCATTTTTAATGATGTAATATTTTCAAATCAAATTTTCTTTGTTTTTGTAAATGTTTCATCTACTTAAAAGTTGCTACAACCAAAAGATCTACATTGGATGAAGAAAGAACTCTTGGATGAAAGCCTAGAAAACAGAAACATTGTGAAACATTGGCAATTCTGTTTGAGTTGCATTTACTTTCTGTTTGTGCATTAGATAAAAGATGATAATCAGAAGAAAAAGCTTGCTCAATTCGTAGTGACTTATAAAGAGCTTTCAAAAAGGTGAAACATTTTGATTTACCATGAAGATGAAGAAGGTCTGTAACACACAAGGTGTCCCTTCTTCTGCTGCAGACAACGGGGAATATGTGACATAATTGAAAAGGTGTCAACTGTGACCATATTGATTCAAAAACCTTCGGGTGATGTGTTGGACATGGTCATCACAGCAGGGTTACCCCAAACATTTTGCCTTCACCCCTCCTCTTGTCTGAAATTGTTTTTTGTTGTCATTAGGACTCTTTGTACTTTTTTTAGTGACCAGTTAAAGTGGTTGTGCTCTCTCCTTAAAACGTGGTACAGTTGGTATATATCTGGTTGGTATATTTTATTGACCTGTAAGTCCCTAGAAAATGGAAATACAAGTACCCAGGGACTGCATATTAAATGCTACTAGTGGGCTTGTATCACTCATTATGCCACCCACTAAAGTAACCTTTTAAAACATCTGTCAGGCCTGCCGCTGCAGCCTGTAGTGTAGGTGTAAACTGCTATTTATACCTCGCAAAAGAAACATTTTGCGAGGCTCAACCCTTCCTTTTTAAAACGTGTCAGTCACCCCTAAGCTAGGCCCTAACAGCTCTAAGGCTAGGGTGCATGGTTTTTAAAAAGTAGGATATGTATTTCTGACTTTTACATGTCCATGTAGTAAAAGCCTCCTAAACTCGTTTTTCATTGTTGTAATGTGTGTCTCTCCCAGAGGATAAAACTGGATTACCCTATGACACTTAATATGTGATAACTTAAGTATGGGAGCAGATAGAAAAATGATGCTTACACTCAAATGAATTGTAATTTTAATTCCTCTTTGATGGTAAAGTTAGATTTAAAATCCCAACTCTTTTAGGAAAATTGGCATTGTCTGTGCCTGAACCAGTTTGCCTTTCTGCCATTGCCCTGGTGAACATGACTGTGAATGGCTCCCCTGCTATGAGATATCTACTGCTTCCAGACCGTGACACAAAGGTGGACTACATGTTTGCAGAATGAATTATCCTGCCAAGATAGATGGGGCAGACCTGTTCCCAGCTCCACTTACACATCAAAAACCTTGTCTAAAGCCCATACAAAGGAACCTGACAGTATTCTCTATGTCAGATTCCTTGGAGCCTTGGCAGAGGAAGGGAATAACCTTCCAGAAGCAGATGGAGGGGTAGCATATGGACTACTTCCTCTTCAAAGATTGGCACCAGGTATGAATATTGGACCCTTCAAACACCACTTCAATACACTCCTGGATCTGCAAACATTACAAAAGAAGAACTGCTGTGTTCCCCAGGTGACTGTCCTGCTGCTTGAGGTTTGCCTCATTCCCCGGAGGACTGCCCTGCTGCTTGAGGCCTGATTCACTCCCCAGAGGACTGCCCTGCTGCTTGTGGCCTGCCTTGTTCCTGAGAGGACTACTCTGCTGCTACCAAAGGTTTGTCCTGCAGCTTGAGGCCTGCCTTGTGCCTTAAAAGATTGCCTTGCTGCTTGATCCCCACCCTGCTCTCTGAGATGAAATATTGGGCCTGCTCCCTACATGCCAGGATACCTGAATAACTCCAAGGGTCAGTTGGCTGATCTCCTTTCTGAGCTACAGGACACAACAAGTTCCAGGAGCCTCTCTGCAACTGCCCATCTGGGCTGATGCAAATAGATTTACAACTGGACCTGCCTGACCTCTGATACTCTTTGCTAGATTGAGTCTCGATGCCCAAGATGTGCCTACCCAGGTCTTGTGGCATGGCTGGCATCATAGTGTACTGCTCTTAAAAAAAAGTGAACCCCTGAAGTTTGGGCTTTTAGTGAACGCTAATGTACCAGTTTGTACTGAGACTCTGCTGACTGCGCCATCCACTAATCCATAGTTATAGTGAGACCTGTTCTTCCCACTGACAGTGACCATCCGCAATAACATGCAATAGAGTCTCCAGCAACAACCTGCTCTTTGCACAAAAAATGACCGCCGGAGACATCAGCAATGTGAGCTTCAGCGACAACCTACATTCATGCTAAAGCAGCAACAGCCCGCAGTGACCACCAAAACGAAGCTCCAGCAACGATTGTCTGTGACCCTCAACAGGGTCTCCACGCCACAGCAATGACAGTCTGCACCACCCATCCTGCTCTTCGCGCTACATAAACAAACATCCACAATACTGTCCTTCACTCCAGACGTTGAGAAGGTAACTTTTTCACGTGGACTAAACTGGTCCATGCATCTAGCTCATGTTCCATTGCAGTAAACCTGACCTTGTGACTTTCCCTTGGTCTTGCAGAACTAGATGACCTTGAGTGGCACTTTGTGCTTTTAATTGCTGTAAATACTTAAATTCTTGAAATTGCATATCTCAGGCTCTACTGATTGGATTTTTGTCGTTCAGGTATCATTTTATTTAGTAAACTTTACTCTAATTTTTAACATTTGATTGGGATTCTTATTGTGGTATTCATCCTTCTTGCTTTATACCAAGCTCCTAAAGGGTTAATCACAGGTCAATTTAGTGTTTGTTGTGGTTGACCCTGACAAGGATTGTAGTTGTTGCTTCAGTCTAATCTAATAACACAATTTCTTACAGGGCAGAAGATCTGTTGTCAAGGCAGTTAAGGTTATATCCCATGGTTAAAGAGCCACTGTTAAAGGTCTTATAGGAAATAACCATCTTTTGTGTGATGTGCACCCAATTTGTAGCCTTAACAGTTGTGCTGTCTGGAGAAATCTGTGCACTTTATCATTACGAGTGCTAAAGTTCCTATGCTCCTCCATTCTACCTGATGAAATTGGTAATTCCCTAAATTGAACATTTAACTTACCTATAAGTCCCTAGGATTTGGTACCAAGTGCATCCAGTGCCTGTATGTTCAATATCACTAGTGGATTGCTGCATCCATCGTGCCATCCACTGTAGTGACAGGGTGAAACATGGCTTCACCCCTGCCATTGTAGCCCGACTAAACGAGCTTTTAAACTGCAATTCAATTGGTCAAAATAAAGCCTTTTTTATCAGGTCAAACCTTCCCCTCTAAATATTAATAGGTCACCCCCAACTAGGCCTTACTTCCGATAAGGGCAGGGTACATGGCATGTTGCACATGTCCTTACAGTGCAAAACCTCCAAAAGATATTTTTACTGCAACATGGATGGCTGTTATACAGGAAAACATTGGGATACAATATTAAATTTAATAATTCTATATCAGGCTAGGAAAGAACTATAAATATAATTTGTAGAGTCTTTGAAATATGTATTAAATATTCACTAATAGTTTAGAAGGTTACCTTTTCTCCAACTAAAGCCTCTGGGGTCCTATTTGTGTTAGCCACCAGCTGCAGCCCCCTGAGTACCTCACACACAATGAGGTGTTAAAATGTCTGGAGACAGAGGCTTGGTTGGGGGGACGTATTTCTATTTCTCTGGCAGAATGACCATTTGGGCTGTGCCCAAGAACTTGATTAACTTGAAATAAGGTCTACCCAGTCATAGGCAAATCGTATCTGACACCTGGACAAGGCGCTCCTTTATTCCCCTAACAAGCGGACTCCAATAATAGTGGTAGAGGAGCTGTCCCAAGAACTGGCGATTGTCACCCTGGATTTAGTCAAAGAGGGTCCCTGTGGGATTGTTTGTTGTAGGGTACTCCAGAAATGCTACAAAAGTGAGTAGTGTTAGGGAGGCGCCAAGAGTCACCTCCTTCCATAGGCTGGTGCCAGCCATAAATGTGGCATTCACAGTACCCTCTCAGAACACTACTGGACCATTGGAAGAGCAGAATAGGACTGAACCTGCTGTCTGAGACCTGGGAAGGGCCCTGAAGACCGGTCCTTCTCTCCCACATGCACCCAGGATAACGAAGTGGACACCGAGGGTCATAAGGTTGATCTTCTGTTCACGGAGCTACAAAATGCCTTCCCTGCAACTGCCCAGTTGACAAGTTCTAATTGGGCCTGCCCTGGACTCTGCTGGTGGCTTCTGATGATGTGAGGATTGACCTCCAAGTTCTGTTCCTTAGAACTCGGAACCCTGAGCTATATCAACGTGTATTCCTTCTAAGATCCTGAGAAACCTGGGACATAGAAACGTTTTGTTCCAAGGACCTCCAGAGGACCATGACAAATCTGTCAAGCTGATCCGTCCAAGGTACATTGATGCTCAAGCTGGGCTGAATATTCAAGTTTCCACCACTCAGAGCTTCTCCACAGCAGCAAATCCAATTCATCAGGACATTGCAGATACGATATCAGCTTCGTGGAGCCCTCTTCAACTAAAGCCTGCAGCCTTGATTCACAGGAGGAATCCAAGCTCCAAATTAGTGTCTAAGGGCCTCATTTAAATCTTGGCGTGCAGGTTACTCTATCACAACAGTGACGGATATCCCATCCGTCAGAATATAAATCTCATAGGATATAATGGAATTTAAATTTCGGCGGACGGGATACCCATCATCATTGTGACGGAGTAATATGCATGTCAAAATTTAAATCAGGCCTGATGTCTGAATGTAGAAATCTTCATAGCATGAAAGCATCAAAAGTATCCGGTCACTGAGAAACTCTCATTTTTCTCTGAGCTTTCCTGTGGAAGAAGTCAACAGCTTTACCCTGACCTCGTCTGATGGCTATCTGAACTTGTGGACCACTTCTTGATCCACAGCCTCCCGCCTTGCCCCACTGAAGATTTTGGACTTCCATTTCAGAGACTAAAACCAAAGTTAAAACTTCGGACCAGGTCAAATCTGGTTTCTGTATCTGACCTGCGCTACATCACGCTCGGCTTAGGTTATGCTATGCCTAGCTACAGGTCAAAAGCACCCAGATAACTGTGGTTGAGGCTTAAGTCTATTTGCCCGATTTTAAAAATTCATAATTATGATCTCCGTATTAGATTTTGATAGTTGGTGTCATTTTATTTAATAAAACTTACTCTAGTTTTCCAAATTGGTTTGATATTTTCTTGTGTTGAATTTTGACTTATTACTTTTTGAGCCCTGCATAAACACTTTACACAATGGCTCCCAGTTAAGCTTGTCTGCTCTGCACCATAGCTACCACGGTTGAGCTCAGGTTAATTTAGTGACTTTTTGAAGTTCCCCCTGACAAGGATTGTAATTATTATCTGAAATAGGCACTCACCCCCCTCAACTGACACTCACACTTTCTTGCAGTGCTTCTATCACAAAACATGTACCCAATGATAGACAACCTGAAATGAGACCTTGAGCACTAGAATGCCCCCCCCCCCTCCTTGTTGGACAGAGTCACACTCATCAAGATGGCAGAACTCCCAGAAATGTTATTCACACTACAGAATTACCCTTTCCTGCTCCCACACTCATTTTTCCAGATGCTTACATCCTCAAGCTCATTTCTTTGACACAATAAGGCTCCCTGTGTGTCCAAGAAAAATGCTAGAAATTTACTTACGACAGAAATGATAGACCATATTTCATTCTACAGAGTGGCACATCTCCTTGTAATTTAATGAATGACTGTTTGACTCAGAAGCAAACACAGCTTATACAACAGAGCAATGGGCCTTAGGCAACATCTCTCCACTACAGCACATATATGAAGGAGCTTGTTATAAAGTGGTACCACAGGAAGGGGTACAAAGAAACTCCACTCAATATCCAAAAGATAGGCTTTAATGGTCATCTTCACTGCTCCACATCAATATTTGCCTTCTTGCCTCTCAGGATGATTCACTCAACATTCTGATGCAAGCTCCAGACCTAACTGTAGGAACATTCTAAGGTTTTAAAGGGAGAAGGGGCAAGGGAAGGTCCCAAATGGGTAAAGAACCAGATTACAACAGAGCTCCTCCACAAAACATTACACCAGTGAACTTGAAGGTTCTCAAAACATGGACAGCTACAATGAAACAGATTCACTGACAGGGATGACTAACAAAGGAGAGCCCATTATGGGTTAGTACCTTTCTTCCCCAGGTGACTGCACTATTAGATTTGGGTAGGAAAGACTAGATGGTTCAACTTTGGGAGAAGTTATCACACATAAGACACTTAAAATCTTTGTAGAGCTCCAGGAAGAGTATCTCTGGTTAATAACACAGTTTTATCATTCATAATGTAATACCTGACCTCAACACTCTAGATGATAAGAACCCCATGGAAAAACTTGGGGAAAACTTGAGGAATGAAATAAGTCTCCTGCCTATATAAATCTTTATTGATAAATATCAAAAGGCATCTTTAAAAAGCTTAAAGCAGTCTGGGAGAGAAACACATGCTCCCTGGAAGGAAGATACAGAACGGAAAGAAGTATTAGCAGCACTCAATTGCTACAGAATTGTATCTAACACAACACCGGGTATGGTATACAATACCAGGTATATTTTACCTGCTCTGGTGTATTAAATAAGAGTCCTTATCGAGATGTCTTAGATGCCAGACAGAGGAAGGTGATGTGTTGCATACCGTGTGAAGCTTCACGGTCCTGCAAAGCTTCTAGAGGGAGCCATTGAAAGAACATGTAACAACGTTATGGATACTCGGGGTTCCATTACTCCACAAACAGCTCCACTAAATATTGTAGTTGACCTATGTTTTAGAGATACCAAATAAGCCTAGATGGTAAACTCTGTTCTGTTCGCAGAATTCGGCCCCTCCGCGGAGGAATGTGAAATTCCTGAATTCCACCATTCGGGCGATAAACAGAGGTTTTTTTTCTGTTCGAATGCTCAAGTTTTTTTATGGCCATCAACCCCAAGCTCCAAGACTCTCGGGCCGCTTGGCAGCACACGCGAGTCTTCTCACACCGCTAACGAGCACCCGGGAGACTTTGCGCTCACTCACACAGCTTCCGGCAGCGACGGCATCAATCTAGCATCCTTAGTGCCGATCACAAATGGAGCGGTCGAGCAACTTTTCTGCTTGAGAATGGAGCTGAGAGGCATTTAGAGTGGATTTTCTCTCAAACTGGCCATTGGAGTTGGTTTTTTTTGTGTGAGAGAAGCCATTTTTAAAACCTTTTTTTTCAAACCAGAAGGAAGTGCCCCAGAGACTCCAACTTCCTGTTCCCGTCCAGCAGGCTCCTCCCAGTGGTTTGTCCCTTTCCTGGGCACTTTTCATTGGGATTTGAAGCTGGAATGATCACTCATCTTGTCTGCTGCATATGTACCATTGAATTTAAGGACATTGTTTTTGAGATATCATAAGTAAGTTGAAAAGCTGGTGTATGAAGGTGTTGTTTGTTTTGACTGGGGGCATGCACCTGGATTTATTTGTACTTTTATTCAATTTTTAAAATTTATTGTGGTGGGTGGCCTACAGTTTTAGGAAGGGTCTAGTTATTTTTTGCATTTGATTTTTCTTCTTTTGTGAAGGAAAAATGTTACACAGTTTACAAAATTTTCTCCCCATTTTTTAATAAATTTGCAATATTGGTTTAATTCACTGTGTAGCCTAGTCTGTCAATGGGCCTTCTAGACAGTAGGCCCTGTACTATTCCTGGTTGCATGAAACAACTGTTTCTGTTTTATATGTTGAATTGAAACATCATTAAGGCCATGGATAGCATTGGATTAAAATACAGAATTTGTTTTTATTGTATTTCACTTTTTTTATCACTGCAAAAAGTGTTTAGGTGGGGTAATGCCTTTCGAGGATGTGTGTTGTTGTGGACATTTTTAGCACTGTTCATTTTCGTTTTTGGCATTGCTGAATTAATGCTGTGTTCTCTGTGGTACCAGGCCTCAGAGCCAGTGTGTGTATGTGTGTTTGCCATAGGCCACAATTTGCCGTTGTTGTTCATTATGCCATGAGGCCAAGGGCCATTTTGTAGTCATTGTTGACCCTAGGCCTGCATGTGTTCTTTGTTTTCCAGGCCTCCTTCTTGTTGATGTGAGTGATCATGTGGCTGGTGGCAATTTGTGTAGCCAGCATGTGTGGTTTGCCCATAGGCCTGCATCTCTTCTTTGTTGCGGGCCATGCCTCCTTGCTGATGGTTGTTGTGACCATGTGGCTGGTCGCCATTTTGTGTAGCCAGCCAGTGTGCTTTTGCCATAGGCCTGCATGTCTTCTTTGTTTGTAGCCATGCCTTTTTGCTGGTTGTTGTGACCATGCGACTGGTGGACATTTTGTGTAACCAGCAAGTGTACTTTTGCCATAGACCTGCATGTCTTCTCTGTTTGCGACCATGCCTCCTTGCTTGTTGTTGTTGTTGTCTGACCATGTGACAGGTGGACACTTTTGTGTAGCCAGCCAGTGTGCTTTACCCATATGCCTGCATGTCTTCTTTGTTTGTGGATATGCATTCTTGCTGGTTGTTATTGTTGTGATCATGTGTCTGGCGGCCATTTTGTGTAGCCAGCCAGTGTACTTTTGCCATAAACCTGTATGCCTTCTCTGTTGGTGACCATGCATCCTTGCTGGTTGCTGTTGTTTTGACCAAGTGGCTGGCGGACATTTTGTGTATCCAGCCAGTGTGCTTTTGCCATAGGCCTGCACGTCTTTTCTGTTTGTGACCATGCCTCCTTGCTGGTTGTTGTTGTTCTCTGACCATTTGGCTGGCGGCCATTTTGTGTAGCCAGCCAGTTTGCCTTTTCCATAGCCTGCATGTCTACTCTGTTTGTGACCACGCCTCTTGCTAGTTGTTGTTCACTGACCATGTGGCTGGCGGCCATGTTATGTAGCCAGCCAGTGTACTTTACACATCGGCCTGGATGTCTTCTTTGTTTGTGGCCATGCCTTCTTGCTGGTCTTTTTTGTGGTGACAATTTGGCCGGCAGCCATTTTGTGTAGACAGCCAGTGTGCTTTTGCCATAGGTCTGCATGTCTTTTCTGTAATTGTGACCAGACCTCCTTGCTCAGTGTTAGTTGTTGTTGATGACCATGTTGCAATGGCTAGCAGCCATTTTGTGCATTCAGCCAGTGTGGACCTTTCCCATAGGATTGCATGGATGGTTAACTTTTTCTGAGTTTTATTCTTTTACAGTTTTTTGTTATTTTTTATTGTAAAAATTGTATATTAAAAAAATCATTTGCATTTTTTAGTTTTTAATTATTTTAATGTAATTTCTTATAAATGTAAATAAATCTTCAACAATTTTTATTTTTTATTTACTTTTTTACATTTTGATCAAAACATGTGTTTTCTATGTTCCTAACATCTGGCATCAACCCAATCACCTAAACAGCATTCATTGCCTAAGGATTATTCCATTGTCACCTGCACCTTCTTTAGTTCCACATCCCGAGACGTAAAGCAAAAAGTTACATTTGTATGTTGTTGCTCTTTCTGATCCTTCCTGAGTGTACTGCACACAGTGAAAGTTTGTAGGTGTGGTTTTACGAATGGATAATTAAACTGTATTATTTCTAACCTAACTAAATGATATTGTTTGTGCTACCACTTGAACTGCAACAATGCCACCTTTCACTGATGTTATTCTTACCTATTTTCTCTTATGCGCACAAGAGAATAGACATCACCCACATAACTGCCAGGAAGAAGGTCTGTGCATGATGTGATGCGTGACTGGCTACTCAACATGGTCATGTCTTCAACTTGCTGTGAAACTAAGGGCGACTGCCAACTGACAGCTTCAAGATGGCCCCAAAGAAAAGTGCTGTCAAAAATATAGCTAGTAGGAACCAGAAGAAGCATATTTCCACCACTGGCGTGCGCACTGCAGCCTTTTTTAGGAAAGTTGTGCCTGCTGTACTGGTCTCCGGCGAGCAGCACTCCAACATCAACAGCACCCCCCCTCCTAAGCCCAGGACCTTGACTGTCAGTGAGGCAGCCAGTGTACCCATGTTGAAGCTGACGAGTAGTGATGTTGAATTGGGGTTGTCCCTTTCGCCAAGTAGTACACGATTGTTTCAGGAAACACAGCAAAGTAGACAGCAGTCGCAGCCAGCAGTAGTACATTTGTCTGATTTGGACCAGAACAGGAGGTTTAGCTTCCTTCCGAGCAAGAAGTTAACCTCCTCTTTTAGAATCATTGGCTCCCAGATCACAAACAAGGAAAAGCACCATCTTCTCCAAGCACCACTTCTGATGATGATGATAGGAACATGGAGTGGACCCCGACAGAGAGCAGGAGACAACAGGAGAGTCAAAGGAAAAGAAAAGTCCTAGAAAGACATAGATGTAGAGGAGGATGACGATGATGAGGTAGTCATGGTAGAAGGTGACTCAGAGGAATCTGGCATTGCTTTTCAACCAGCTTTGAGGGATGTGGCACAGGTAGCACCACCACCAGCTTCCATATTTGCAAAGCCCCAGCTGAGACCTGCACCAACTCCTGCCTCAGGAGAAGCCGAGAGGCAATTGACGACATGACCACCTACCTCCAGTTCTTCTTCAGGCATTGGCAGTGGCCCAGTAAAAAAGTACCTTTCCTTTTTTTTTTTTGTTTTTCAGTTAGCAGAGAGGGGGAGCACAGTGAAGTATGTGCCGTTTGCCACACACATGTTTGTTGAGGTAAGCCTGGTACATTGAGGTCAGATGACCCATCTGGAAAAGTAAGTAAGTAAATATTTTATTGCATACAGTTAATTGAAACCATTACAATTTTGAGCTAAAAATATCAAATTATCAAAAAAAAGAAAGAATAAAAAAATATTTCTTTTTTACAGAGTTTAACATTAATAGCACTAATCGGCATGCCAGTTATTTCTTGATTTTGACCATCCTTTGTCCTGTGTCTGAAATCATTTGCAAAACACAAATATGTACTAAATATTGCTGATCCTCTACTTCATGTCTGAGATCAAGGGGTGAAAGTGCAATATAAACTATACAAAGTGACAATAGTATCAGATTTCATTACATACAAAAAATGCAAATATGCATGAATCCTTAAATGCACAACTAAAATTGCTTGCAAAGTGCAAATGTAAACGGTGTATTACAACTCCTCCAATTCCTGTCAGCTATCATGAGCAAAAGGTGCAATATAAACTATAAACAAAATAATTACTAGATGTTAACAGTCGTCAATTTCATGGTTAAAAGCCATGTGCAAAAAGCAAATATGCATATTACTATTGCAATGATGGTATCTAAAGTCCACTTGGCTCTAATGGCATTCAACCATATATTATGGTGTGGTGCCTAGTTTGATGTCCGAGTAATATGCGTGTCACTGTATCTATGGTGATGTCTTCAATCAGCCCAGCCCCAAGAACCTTAGGTCGTATGGTATGGTATGGTGTGCTTCCTGGTTGGTATGAAGCAAGTAAACAAGTGGGTCCATACTGGGCCTTTTATAGCAACCACCAGGATACTAGATATACTAAGTGTGCAGATGCAATGTGTTGGTCGTATGTGCTAGAAAACACTCATATGACGCTATGTATTTGATTTTGATAATAATGACCTTACTTTCTGCAAAAACCTGGCATCCTGGCAAGTGGTCTGTAGCAAATAGCTATATAGTAGTAACATTACGCTGGTCGGCATGATCTAACTTGAAAAGAATGGAATACATGATACCAATAATACCACCGGGCAAATATATATTAGGGGAATGAGAATCTCTTAAGCCTGGCCGCAAAGTCTGCAAAGCATAGTTGGCCATGATTGTTTCCCTTATCTTTTGAGGCGAGGGCTCCCAACCGGATCAAAAGTAGCCAATGCTGGATTGATGGAGTTATGTGCTGGACAAGATACGGCTGAGGAGAACGAATCTCGTATGAGGATAAACTGGATGTATGACATTACAACGCACTGAGGAAAACAATACCTAGGCAGTATTTCAAAAATATCAGACAATGTTATAAAGACCAACACTGGCAGCAGAACAGTTTCTAAGTAGTAACAAAATTTATTACATTCACATAAAAAATATACATGTATATAGCATCAATAATTAAAAATATACCTTCCTGAGAAAGTACATATACATAAAATTACGTGAACATGAGTGAATAAGTTGTGTGTCGACGCGTTTCGGCGGCCAGCGCCTTTCTCAAGACAGTTTACAACTTTCTGAAAATAAAAACAATAATCAATATACAGAGTATTATCATTCATTATAGTTTTAGCTACACAGTGCGAGAATATTTAAAAATCACGTATATACATAATACAATTTCTAAACCTAGAAACAACTGTTCCGCCAGCCGGGTCCTGAATTAATATAATGTAAACACAACTGATATGACAAAAATAGCATAACGTACATGATATCACATAACGTAACCTCTATTGTAGCTTTCTACTGATAGGATCATTACTTAGATCTTTGAATAACTTTCAGACATAGATGATACATTATGTGGCTGTTACCTCCGCTGATATACTGATGGCCATTATTGACTAGTGAATTCTTTACACAGCATGGCCTCTGTTATGACTTTACACTTATCGACCTGGGTCTTTAGATAGCTAGAAAGCGTGACTGATGCATCTTATGACTATTACATACGCTGGTATTCTGATGAACATTATTAAACGTTTATTAACCATTCAAGTCAGTTACTTGTTTCTGGTGCAAAACGAGCTACGACTCAATCAATCTGTTGCCAGGTATAGATGATCTGTTAATTATAATTCACATCTTAATCTTAGCCTCTAATAAATAATAAATGCAATAATGGCTCAAGACCAATTAGGCAAAGGGAGAATAGAATAGCAGAACAGAAGTGAAAAGTAAAACGAGATATACAGAAACTGTTCTTTTGGTTCCGTACTACATGTGTACTGGCAGTGCTATTGTTCATTACTCTTGAAGAGACCCTTGGGGCTCCCTTATTTTATTTAGAAATATATGGACAGTTCTAATATTAATCGAAACTCAATTGGCTATTTATCTTAATGTGCAGGTTCGTTTTCAATTACAGGGTTAGATATCTATGGAAATAATTCCACTTACCTAACACAAAGTGAAATAAGACAACGATTCACGACACAGTGGTTAGCACTTCACACTGTGGGGATCCGTATGGTGGTTAAAATAGAATTGCCGCTTCAATTTGGGAACAATTCTATAATTATTAATGACAAAATGATTTTTATTAATCCCAAATCTCATAGCTAATATTCGTTATATCATTGCTCAAAGGTCATTAGATGCAGAAAAAATGTAACTAACCTAATCAGCTAAGTTTGCAGTTCTGTTATAGTAGACAGGTATACAGAGGCCTCAGCAATATGGCAGATTAGATCTATATTGCCTGGAAACACGAACTTCCTATATGAAACGAAATAAAACTATTATACATGAACAGTAGGGGCTGCTAGAAGCCTGAGTGCTCCTATGTAAACTCCTTACCTGTACACGGAGCTTGTAAATTTCGATGCCTCCACAGACTGATTCGAACTCTCAGGCTAAAAATTACCTGAAATGCGATAAATAAAATGCAGATTTTAGGGAATTAGCTGAGAGGAAAAGCGATAAATTACCTCATGCTACCCTCTACGTTCTTACCAGGTGGTTTTTAGAATCACGAACGTTTTTTGACGAGGGGTCTGATATTCGGGTTGTTGCTAAAACGCCATGCTCAATTCCAAACCTAAATAATTCAAACAGTTGCCTAATTACTATCGTAAACATGCATCCTAGCTGAGTCTCTACTATTGCTGAAAAGTAACATACCTTCAGAGTAGGCTCTTTAAATTTCAATGCGCTCGCACAATAGCGATGGAGACACGTGGAGATGGTAAATGCTTCTAAAGGAGTTCCTGCCGGTTAACAGAATAATAGTAATATATTAAGCTCGTGTCCTACACACTAAACGTCTAATATTCCTAAGTAGAAATAGGCATGCCGAACTTCTCATGTAAGGCGGAATAATAGTTTAAGTCACTGGTGCATTTTAGAAATGACCGAAGCAAAAGACTGCTCAGTCAAAAACGGGAAACATTAGGCCGAATAATATTTTAATTGACTGGTGCATGTAAAAATAACCGAAGCATTCGACTGCTCAGTCAAAACGGAAAACATTAATGGAGCCGGCGTCTGTGGCGTGCATACCTGTAGTTTCATGGATGAAAACCACATGGAGGCGGATGTCTTACTCCGTCAAGTTCCGTGATGAAAATGAGGGTCAGGTCGATTGCGCGCGCATATTTAAATAGACACCTGTGTGTATCATTATGCTGATCATGACGTGGCTCCAAGTGATGAAGCTCGAAGAAAGACTGCTCTAATGGTTACTCAAATAAAGAGTAAAGAGTAACCTACTCAACTGTTCCTACAATTACTATTGAATGTAGGTGATCCATCATGATCTGCTACAAAAGGTTATATACAGAGTGCTGATTACCAGTCTAAGAAATCAGATACATAAGGGATAAAAACGGCTCGAAAACAGACTGCGCTGATGGTTACTTAACTCGGAAGTAACCTGCTCGGCTATTATCTCAGCCGCTATTCACTGTTGGTGATCAGTCATAATCTCCTACATAAAATTTTATTTCAAGCGCTAATCACTAGTCGAAAAATTATTACATAAAGGACGATAACAACAAGCATTGAGGATTTTTATACTTCTATTGTAACAACTAATTGTCGGTTGGTGACGGGAACGCATCTATTCATTTGGCTCTTTATCATCACTTTTTTCTAACGCTATGTATTTAAAAGATCGCATTTTCCCATGGAATTTCGCTGTTTAACCCCTCACGAAATGTATTGAGAGAGAAAATCCAGAAGACTTCACGCTTCTTGCGTATGGCATCGCCTCCTTTGTTGTCACTCATGTTAATTTTCTCTAGTATGCGCCACGTGAAGTCATTAGGACCATGGCCATGGTCTAGAAAATGCTTCACAACTGGTGCTGTTGTTTTTTTAGTTCTCACCGCCGAGCGATGTTCAGTCAGTCGTGTCTGAATGGCACGAGATGTTTCGCCCACATACCCTAGCCGGCATGGGCATTCCAGAAAATATATAACATTGGAAGTTTTGCAATTGAACATCCCTTTGGCACTGGTAGTATAACCATTGTGAGTGAAAGTTGCACCTGCATGAATATTGGCGCAAGATTTACAACTGGAACAGGGAAAGGTACCTTCTACAGGGTTGTCTCCTATCAGAGATTTCTGTGCTGAATGCTGAGAATTTACAGAGTTTTTCATTCTTGAATGGACAATATAATCTTTAATATTTTTGTTTCGCCTGTGGGCGAACAAAGGTTTTTCCAATTTAGTTGTACCATTACTATTTAAAATATGCCATGAGGAGTTAATTACTTGTTTCACTTTAGCATCTACTGTGGAATGCCGTGTGATACAAACCAATTTATTGGCTTCTTTTGTGGGGTTAGATCTTAACAGACAATCTCTGTCGTAATACCGAGCTCTCTTATACGAATCTCGCACTAATCTATGGCATTACAACGCATGCTTTTACCACGCATGCTGTTACAACGCCGGTTTTACTACGCATACCATTACAACACATTACACTTGGGGGTGCTGGATAGTGAATAGTTTAATTTACTATTCCAACTCCAGTCCCCGTGGACACCAGGGAAGGTGTTGAATAGTGAATTAAACGTATTCCTTATCCTAGAGCGCCCCCCAGTGTAATGAGTTGTAATGGTTTTTGTTGTAAAACCTGCGTTGTAACAGCACTGCGTGGTAAAAGTTGCGTTGTAAAGGATGTTTCCCGGATAAAACCATCCAGCCATGTTTTTTCTTCACTAGGGCAGCTTTGTCCATTATCCATTATCCAAACCTTTTGTTTTGCTATCTTCTTAGTTATTTCTTTGAGTGCAGTAAAACTGCTGTATCCCAGGCTTCATGCATATCGAGCGCTGTCAATGCTTGTTCGAGTACTGAATGCCTGGCTTTTCTTCCTGTAGATTGGTTCTACATTTCCGTTCAGCAATGCCCCATCAAGGATTCCTCTTGTGCTGCATTTAATTTCCAACAAATTTTTATTATTGCTGATTGCCTGACCGGATGTTGGTATAATAGCCCGAATTCCAAGCGTACTTGTGCTTGAGATGTAAACTGTGGAATCCGAAAGTTTTGTTTAAATAGTTTAGAGCCATAAGTAATGGTTGGGAGGAACATGGCCGCAATGACTTTTAGTAGATGGGAATTTGACAGACACTTTAATTTCAATTTTAAGATGTTTAAGGCAAATCGTAATTTGTTTGCTTGAGCCCTGGTGAGTTAATGTTCTTTAGGTGTGAACCTTGAATTGACCCCTACTTTCAGGTATTTATAGGAAGCACTCTACTCTATTCTGTTCCCAGCTGCATACCACTTATATTTTGTAATTGTGGGCACTGGGTCTGCTGACAAACACATAACCTTGGTTTTGTTATGGTTAAGAGACAAACCAAGCTCCTTAATATATTCCACCACCTTTGTGATCGAGCGCTGTAGGCTCACTGGCATCTGGCTACGTAAAATGTTGTTGTCTGCATACCGCAAACTACTTATTTTGCAGTGAGAAATCTTCGTGGGGTCACTTTGGACTTCTAATAGCCTCTTGTCTAAGTCTGCGGTGGAGATGTTAAAAATACTGGGAGCCAGCACGCATCCCTGCTTTAAACCAATATGTGTTGGAATACTTACTGTAATTCTTTCCCCGTTACCCAGTTTTATCTGAACCCAGGTGGATGTATACAAATTTACGATACACAAAAGAAACAATGAATGCCAGGCTAGCTTGAATCCAGTGGTGTAGTGGGCATACAACCCACGTCTGTGCATACCCTTCCCACTTAGGGCAGCATACGGAAAAGAAACAATTGATGGATGGAATGCTGGACATTGCAAACATTCACCCCCAGTCACAAGAATCTGGGTTTAATCCATCATTCTTTTGCGCACCACACAGACCCAGTTTAGACCCAGCCATATGCAAATCAGTCTTGACCCTGTTCCTTGTGGGAACAGTCCAGCCGGAACTACCAAAACAATGCATTTAGGCCCAGCTCTCCATACTGGGGTGAATGTTTGACATTGTTCTGCATTCTGTCCATCAAATGTTGTTTTTGCATTTGTCACCCGGAGTGGAATGGGTATGCCAGATGTGCTTTCCATGCCACTGGAGTCAAGCTATCCTGGCTGAGGAGGGGTGAAACACCGCAACCAGTCCTACAATGCTTGTTTACAGTCCAGAGAGGACCTGGACTGGCAGTTCAGGCTGGACTTTTCCCATTGGGCACAGGGTCAAGACTGATTTGCATATGAGTGGATTCAAACTGGAATAGCATGGTGTGCAAAAAAACGATTGATTTAGGCCCAGATTTCTGTACTGGGGTGAATGTATGACATTGTTCTGCATTCTGTTCATCAATTGTTGTTTTTGCATTTATCACCTCGAGTGGGACGGGTATGCCCAGACATGTGGTCCCGTGCTCTCCATGCCACTGGAGTCAAGCTATCCTGGCTGAAGAGGGGTGAAATCCCGAAACCGGTCCTAGGATGCTTGTTTCCAGTGCAGAGAGGACCTGGCCTGGCAATTCAGGCTGGACTGTTCCCATTGGGCACAGGGTCAAGACTGATTTGAATATGGCTGGGTTCAAACTAGAATGGCGAGCAAAAACCTATGGATTTAGGCCCAGATGTCTGTACTGGAGTGAATGTATGACATTGTTCTGCATTCTGTTCATCAATTGTTGTTTTTGCATTTGTCACCTCAAGTGGGACGGGTATGTCCAGACGTGGGTCCCGTGCTCTCCATGCCATTGGAGTCAAGCTATCCTGGTTGAAGAGGGGTGGAACACCGAAACCTGTCCTAGGATGCTTGTTTCCAGTCCGGGGAGGACCTGGCCTGGCAGTTCCGGCTGGACTGTTCCCATTGGGCACAGAGTCTAGACTGATTTGCATATGGCTGGGTTCAAACTGGAATGGCATGGTGAGCAAAATAGCATTGGATTTAGGCCCAGATCTCTTTACTGGGGTGACATTGTTCTGCATTCTGTCCATCAATTGTTGTTTTTGCATTGTTAACCCCGAGTGGAACGGGTATGCCCAGACATGGGTATCGCGCTCTCCATGCCACTGGAGTCAAGCTATCCTGGCTGAAGAGGGGTGAAACCCCGAAGCAGGTCCTTGGATGCTTGTCTCTAGCCCAGGGAGGACCTGGCCTGGAAGTTCAGGCTGGACTGTTCCCATTGCACACAGGGTCAAGACTGATTTGCACATGGCTAGGTTCAAACTGGAATGGCTAGCAAAAATATGATGGATTTAGGTCCCGACCTCTCTACTAGGGTGAATGTATGACTTTGTTCTGCACTCTGTCCATAAATTGTTGTTTTTGCATTTGTCACCCCGAGTGGGACGGGTATGCCAGATGTGGGACCCGTACTCTCCATGCCACCGGAGTCAAGCTATGGTCTTAGGATGCTTGTTTCCAGTCCGGGGAGGATCTGGATTGGCAGTTCGGGCTGGACTGTTCCCATGAGGCACAGGGTCAAGACTGATTTGCATGTGGCTGGGTTCAAAGTGGAATGGCATGGTGAGCAGAAAAGTGATGGATTTAGGTCCATATCTCTGTACTGGGGTGAATGTATGACATTGTTCTGTATTCTGTCCATCGACTGTTGTTTTTGTGTTTTTCTATATAGACATACTCACATTTAACAATATATTACATTTAGATTTTATTAACTATGTTAAATGTTAGTCTGTGAAGTTATTGTAGGTGATGGCCTCCCTTCCCCTTGTTGCTGTTATTGTACTTGCAGGTAGCCTCAGCCCCTCTTCTTCTTCCGCTCCATCATATGGATTTTCTGGTTCTACGTTGTCCTCTGGCAATGGTATATTTGTTCTGATACATATGTTGTGTAGGATGCAACATACAAGGGTGATCTTGTAGACCAGGAGTGAGGAGTATAACAATCGATGCCCAGATACATCCAGACAGCGAAATCGGGACTTGAGGACTCCAAAAGTACGCTCCACAATAGACCTGGCGCAGCCAAGAGCTAGATTGTAGGCCATCTGTGCCTGGGTTTATGGATTCTCGAGCGATGTCATCACCCATGGCATCAGTGTATACCCTTGGTCAGTTGAAAAAAGGCAAAAAGATGTTACACTAGTTAGTAATCATGATGTTGGTGTGAAGTACATTAGTCACCCCTGTGTCCTGTGTTAAGCTGTCTACATTCACCTGGCACATGGTCATGTACAGGCCCCGTAAAAACATCAAATACATACAAGTGTCAATTGTTACTAGCTAAGTGGCAATGCCTTGTAGGATTGTATTACTCACCAATGACAATGTGTTCTTTAAGATGTCTTAAGCAATTGTCTAACAAGCTTTGATTGTGTGGATATGTGGGCACTACTCCAAAAAGGGAATCCTCATTCATACAATGACATGACACATGGCAGTAGCTGTTGTAGTAGCTTCCTTCTGGCACACATTTCAGTTGCAACTTAGAGTGCATCTACATGTTTCAATATCCAGGCATGGACATGAAAGTGATTGTATGTGATCCTATCACATGTTTATCCACACATGGTGGTGCACAGTGTCCACTATAGGGACACTATACAGAAGTTAGTAGATGTGTTGTTAGGTTGAACAGAACATTTGAACAAGTAGACTACATAAACTACAATGCAAGACACCTTGGGGCCAGCGTAGGCCATAGCTTTAACAGTAATTGGTATCCATGCATTGTGTGTATGTGCTGGCAGTAGAAGTGCAGATTTCCTCTATGTCGCTCACGGTATGCCCTTGGAAACATTGTTGTTAGCTGTCATAGGGGATGCCGTGTGTGTATAAGGGGGCACGTAGCTACATAGTCTGGGCCCTTGGATGAGAGCTGTGGTGATCCGGTTACAGCAATTCTATAGATGTTGTGCACATTGGAGGTGATGACAAACTATTGCAGTATTGTATGTCCATGTTTTGCAATCTCACAGAAGTGTGTTATATATTTTCTTTGACATACACAACATTCATGTTGTTCTATGTTCAATTTATGTCAGTATGGTGTTTTTGACAAAACGAGCAGCCACCATTGCACCATGGTGCACATGTGCCATTTTGTTACCTGGACCTAACGATAGGGTTTATATTACAGATTCCAAAAGCATTGCTATGGTATCTGTGGTTCTCCCTCTTACAATGTGGGCTACAGATTACTTGTTGTAATCATATTGTAGGTGAGAATTAACCCTATGCTTATGTATCCTCTTTTATGATTCCCCACGGTGGCACACCACTTGCACACTGTCACATGGTCCCTGCATATTGGATGTGTCTAATCACATTGTAGTCTACATTATTCTTGACTGGGAAATACACCCAGCTATTTAGCGTAGAAACTAACTCTCTCAGGCGGGGCTAGAGCCTTAAGAAGCACGCAAAACCTATCACTGAAGCCACAAAAATTCCACAAGAAGAAAACATACAACCGATCCTTCTCTGGGATGGCACCCAGAATCTGGAATGCTCTTCCCCCAGAAGTCAGACTGAATCCCTCCACAGCCTCCTTCAAAAAACAAGTGAAGTCGATCCCCATGGCCAAATTCTGTGGAGCGTGATGCTCAGACACAGCGAGATTATTCAGCTCGGTCCTTGTTCCTATACCTGAGACAGGCTCCATTAAGAGCCCTCTATTTCTCCTCAACTTACCTACGTCGCCCATACCTAGACAAAGATGATGACACCCCATTAACCAGCTGTGGCTGTAGTCAGATAGTGGATAAGCTATCAACCCTCCCTTTAATGCTGTCCATTTTTCTCAAGGACCTAAGGAGTGCACCAATCGCCACCACAAGTACTCTCTCCATAAGCTTGACCTCAGAGCCCGGCCAAGGCCTAGGAGAGTGTGCTAACTCAACCATAAGAAAAATCTATGGGAGGGCTCAGTCATCCATCAGCATTCCTAAAAAAACACCTATGGCAGCCCAGGTCGAAACTCACATCCTAAAGTCTAACACCAAGCAACACCGCCAACAGAAAAGAAAAGGCCCCGATCAGAAACCTTTCCAAACCAACCAGACTTATTCCCTATTTTCCGCCAACAATGTCCTAATATAGATATCAAATGAAGTGATGTAAGCATCCAAAATAAGGTCTTGCAACAGACAAACACATGTTCATATTCAGAAGCTTTGCCACCATTTCATAACACCAGGAGGCCATCGATCAAAAAAGAAAACAGGGTCACGTCACTGGGAACGACCACCTTTCATAGAGAAAGAGATAACTTAGATTCAAGACTAGCACACATTCCAGAGCGCATAACTTCACCGACCACGACAATGCAGCCGGAGAGAAAGCAGGCTCTCCAGACTGAATCAGACCTAACAGCAGCAAAGGACCAAGAGTCTGGAAAGGACACAGCCAAGGGGCCTGAACAAGTACACCAAGCCAACGATGATTGGATAAGTACTTATACGAGCTACACAGTTAACAATATGGTTCCGCTAAGAACCACAGGGCACCAGTGGCAAGACCCTGTCCTGACACCAAAACCGTCCTTACCTGGTGCACCCACCAACATGTCAACGTCTGAAACCAAATACAGTTCCCCTACAGAGAGGGTGTGACCACAACCTAAGGAGGTCGACCAACTTAATTGCAAATATACGCCAGGGATGCATGTTAGAGAGACATCTCAGCTTATGCATCTCACAAACGCCAAGCTGCCTGGTATTAACTCCACACTGCTCAAACCCTAAACTCAGCAGATCTGCTCTCCATTGAGTTAATCCATCTCGACAATCAGTCATTGCTTGAGATAACAAGGGGCAAGTGGAAAACATTTGCAATCACACAGAGAGTACTAGACAAGCATTGCACCTTTAAAGCTTGGGCCATCAGCATTACACCTCAGCAAAACCAGGGTATCCATCGCCTTTACTAATTCCTAGTTCAAAGTCCGGTGCCACCAGCTCTCTGAAGAAGACATCCAAATCTCAAGCTGATCACAAGGACCATAATCACTTCTTCAGAAATCCAATCACAATATCTGCAAAAAGGAGACAGCAGGGCAGAAATATCGTCACTCCACCTATGCCCATGGAACATCAATGGCTTGGCAACAAATGTTTCGGACCAGAAATTCGTGCTATACCTCAATCTGTTTGATATAATCTTGCTGCAGGAATCATGGCTTGCAGAACTACTTCATCTACATGGCTTTTTTTGTTTTCCCACACCAGCAATTAAGGGAGGTAAATGTGGACACTCCCCAGGTGGGCTGGCAACTTCCGTATCCACATCCAGCATAACGTCAGGAGTAATACAGCTTTTAAGATCTCTTTCGGTCTGACAGAAGCGCAAGATGACGTAGTGATTGTCAATGCATACGTCCACCCCAAACTTAAAGCAAAGGACTCAGATAACTTAATCACCCAATTAGCATCCTACATAAGCAATATAGAAACGTCAAACCTCATTCTGTCAATGTACCTGAGTCCTTACCGCCTGAGCACGTTTGAAGGCTATGAATCCAGCACCCAATCTCTAATTTAAAACATACAGACCCAAAGCGGATCCACTCATGGATGGAAGGACAAAAAAACAGATGTCTCCGAGAGGATCTAGAACACCTTAATCTCACGGCCTTAAATGGAAGAGTCACTGGAGATTCTCGGGCCGTAGCAAGCCATTACTCTTCAACAACTAGCTCCTTATTTGGACTACATATTTGTCAGCCTCTCGCTATTTCCCCACATACTCGGGTTCAGAATGGGGGACAAGGGAGTCAGCGATCATCTCACACAAGAAACCTCCTTATTTGCAATCCCACCTCCCTGCATCCAGCCAGCAGCATCCCTTGGCCCCACTTATAAGTCAAACTACAAGAGAATAAAATTTGTGATGGAAAAAATTGAGTCCCTGTCAGGAGCAGCAATCAATCTTCTACACTCACAATCATTACTAAGAAAGAGCCATATTACGAATTGGGAATGCTTTACTGCTACATCTGTTCCAGGCCCACCGGCAGGAAAACAGGACCACAAAAAGCCAAAGGACTCGAATCTTCTGCCTCGGCATCCTCTATGCGTGCAGAACACATTTCCTGCTCATCAGCATTCTAAGGATGCCTCTCTCGCAAGGTTCCAACAAAGCAAGCACTTTGCCGAGAGTTCAACTGATGGCGATAGAAAGCAAAGGAAGGAGGTTGGGGTCATATCACATGGTTTCCCGGTAAAGAGGTTTTTGGACATGTACTGCATGGAAGTGATTTTCTTTATTTACTTATGAAGCAAATGTTTATATTGCCAGGTCAGCATAGGATCTGATCGCTCATTGGCTGACTGAGGGTACTTATATCCCCGCTCTCGGTCGGATGAGAGCTCAGTGCGAACCAAGACATCTCCTCATCTGGATACCGCAAGAGACAGACTCTTCAAAGAACAGGTAAGAATTTGGACATAACAGCAACGGTTAAAATGAGGACAAAAGGGATGCATTCAACGGTAACATCAGTCGTACCGCACATAAGGTTTTGCAGGCCCAAGTGCACATTTGGTGGGTCCTAAATGCCATTTTTGTTGTGTATTGTTGTACATTTACTTTTTAACACTAACTTAGCACTTTATTTTAAAGCACTTAAAAAAAATCGTAAGATAGTACAATAAATATGGGTAAAGACTAGAAACGTACACGATACATGAATACTTGACATGACCTGAGTACTTATATCCCCGCTCTCGGCCGGATGAGAGCTCAGTGCAAATCAAGACATCTCTTCACCTGGATACCCCAAGAGACAGACGCTTCAAATAACAGGTAAGAGACTGGACATAAAAACTGTTGTAATGGGGAGAAGGGGCGTCGCTGCCAATGGTGCAGCCGGTGCAATGAACCGGGGCCCAGAGGTGTAAGGGGGGGCCGAATACAGCAGCCGCTCAAGCCTTCAGAGGGCAGCTTAATAACCATGCTGGAGTGCTGAAGGAGAAACAGCTGTACAGTAGACTATAAACTTTGATTTCATCCTGTGACATTTGCTTTCAAAGACAGAGGTCAAATGTCTATTTGGTCTTCTGACACAGTGCAACGCTATGCAGAATCTGAAAACATGAAGAGAGAGCTGGCATTTTTCTCTGGGAAAGGGAGCCACACCACCTCTGCTCCAGTCATTTCTGTGCTGCCTCTTCCCCTCTAAGAGGAGCAGTGCTCTGTCGAGGGTGCTCTCCTTCAATGGCCCCACCCACTCATGTAAGGTGCCTGGCAGGCTAGGACTGAAGAGAAACAAATAAGTTATTCTGTTTCTTTTCAGTCCTGGGTCTGGGTGGTGTCAGCTCAGAGTATGCTAGACACTGCTGCTGCTTTAGAGAGACAAGCTGCACACACACGCAGAGGGGGGGTCGTCATGTAGAGAAGACTGGGGCCCCCTCCTGCATTGCAGGGGATGTGGAAGTGTCTGTTAGGCCCCTGCAAGAAAGCTCTGTGCATTTTGGGCTGGAGGACTCAAGAGGAACTTGAGCAGAACCAGAGTCTAGCGTCTGGCTCGAGGCTTTAATGGCTCACCCACCCCTATTCTGTGCCTGAAATAATCTTAGATGCAGCTGCCAGTGTAATACCAGTTTTTAGGTCGAGCTCGACGTAAGCAAAGCGAAGCTTTGCTGACATCAGCGAAGACATCTATTGTGATCCGTTTCTGGGAATGTGGACAGGAAAGGGTGCACGAGCGCAGAGTAGCTCAGTTTTCACCTCGTGAGCGCGCACGGCGCCGTGCCCCTCTCCTGTCCACATTCCCTTGCGCAAACACTCTACACTCACGCATGCGCACATACACAGGCACACACACACTGCATACACACACGCAAACACACACGCAAGCCCACGCGCACACACACAGACACACGCACAGACACATTCGAACACACACGCGCGACCCCCACCCCCACCACTTACCGGGCTCTTTCGGCGTGTTCAGTGTGTCATCTACGGCAGCGCTGGTACCAGGGGGCAGGACTTCACTTCCGGGGCTCCCTCCAGCACCTGGGAGCCCCGGGATGCGGAGAGGCCATCAGTCGGCCGGCTCCACTTCTTCCTCGGCGGCGGCGGCTGTGGCGGCGGGCGGGACTTCCTGCCAGATTGCAGGCCCCGCCCCCGTCTCAGGCAAAAGTGCCTGACTTCCTTTTTTTTTATCCCCGGCGGCGCTGTGAAACAAACACAATGAAATATGGAGCAGAAAGTGGAGCAAGAGGCAGGCAGCGATGCGCATTTGGAGCACTTTGGAGGAAGAATGCAAGTACTTGTGAAAAGCTGCAGGTCTGCCTGTGCCAATCCAGGGACAGTCAGCAGCTGCCTCAGTTTGAGCCCCTCTTAAGTGGCTCTGCACCAAGGTGGTTGTAAACGGCGACCCCCGGGCCTTTGCCGCATGTCAGGGGATGCATAATTGAAATACCCACTGATAGCAGCCCCTGCCACACCCCCCGAACGGGGCACCTGCCCCTCTATATTTGACCCCACCGAGGCACTATCCAGGAAGGATGCGCCCCGGACGAATTCTTCGGCAAAAATTAGCCGCGTTATGTCCATTATCGCCTCGTGGCATGTCACTTGTCAGCGAGCCGGAGAGAAAGGGGGACAGAGAAGCCATCCCAGCCTGTCCCTGGACTCACTAGCACTGCCCTGCCCGCATTCCCTCGCTCACCTGGGACTCGAGCAGGGCGTCGGTGTCAAGGCGCCTGAGAGAGGGGAGTCAGGTCTGACCGGTCACCCACACCTCACATCATGGCCCCCAGAAACCCCTGCCAGCGCTCCGGATAACCCAGACCTGTCAGTATTTTCACAGTAATTTGGTGAATGCGTGTGTCCGTGTGGCATGCGCTGTTGTGTGAGGGGAGTCCTGATCTGTGCTCTGCTGGTCTCGTGAACATCAGTCCAATAACTGCCTGCACCTTGTGGAGTATGGTTGTCTATAGTCTTTGTACCTAAGTCTATGTTAAGGGGCTGGGTGGTGGTCTGAGAGGGGCCCTCAACGCTACGTTCATTAATTGATTGTAGACGTGTATAACAAGGTCACTGAAATCAGAACTTTGCCAGACTTGTACCTTGTGCGTGGCCTGTGGTGGTGTTTGCTGCAGGCTGAGAAGGTCTAATTTAGGCCCCCACAGCACGTGAGGGACAGGGATTCCGCTTTCCACAGAGCTCTAGAAAACTCATTTTGCCTGATGGGCACTCCCAAGACTTTAACAATAATAAAAGACATTACCAGGCATACTCCTAGGACTTTTTATGACTTTCCTAAAATGTATAAATCCATGCACAGCATAGAAGTAATTCTACCAGTCAAAGTTTTCTGTGAATTGACCAGAGTAGCGTGTAGGGTCGGGCTTTGAACCACTTTATGGGGTAGTGGGCCGGGGATGCCTTTTTTGAGATATGTTTTTTATTCAAGGAGTTATGGCAGCATCATTGATCTCGCATTTACCCGAGCTTGAGCTATTGACATTGCAAATAACAATGCATTTTAATGCCTTTTTATTTTAGTTTTAAAAACATAAATAAAAGGCATTGTCATTTACAATGCCAATAGCTTAAACTTGTTTTTTTTTATTTTTACCCGGCATTGGTCCAGTGTCTTCTCCATGTGAGACCGCGTCCGGCTGCCCCGCTCACATGATCCTCTCACCTGCTTAGTGACGCCCTTAGTCATCACCTACATCAATTCTCACTCCCCTGTGTGTCATATACATTTGTCTTTAATTCTACAAAGATGGACGCTAAAGCACAGACTTTTTACATCCCCCTTTGCAGATATCTGTCTTCACCATTGATTACCGTTTAACACTTGTGGCATTGGCACGTGCATCCTCCGACTTATGCCCAGTGGGTGGGTAGATGTACGATTGTCCCTTTTATTTTGTCTCCACATATCTTAAAAGCAGCCGTGGTTACACCATTGTATTTCGGCTAGGTATCCCCTAGGGCACGTGTCCCTGCTCATTTGCGTTCATATTTCTACATACATTCATGGCTAGGTTGGTTGTTTTTCTGACGTTTTGTCTTATCCATCCTTGGACACACATCCATCTAGCCATCTTGTAACTGCGGGTCGGGCCCACAGATGTAATACCCTAGCCTACTTGTTATTTTATTGGTATCCCACCCAGAGGCAGGATCCCGTCGGGAAGCGTGCCGGCCATCTGCCGCCATCCGCCCTCATCTGCTCGCCGCAATTACAAGCAACAGTGAGGAGACTGCGGGCCGTGTCCCGAACAGACGAGCAAAGAACTGCTTGCTCCTTAGGGCACACGTGCCCATTTATGACTTGATGGTAAATAAAATGTCGAGTTTTAATTGTCTCTTCCACTGGATGTGGCCCAGCGGCCAGAGCTGCCGACTTTGGAGCTGCGAAATAGGTTTGAGTCCCTGATTCTGGGCAAATCACTTAATCTCTCTCTGCCTACCAAAACATGAATGTCTCCTTGCATAATGTAAGTGGTGCTCATTTAAAGTGCTCCAATACCTTTGGGGCGAATTCGCGCTGTAAAAAAATGTAAACAATTTTTTTTTATCACAGAATTGCCGTAAGTATCCGTTACCTCATGCGCCCTACCTAGCGCTCCGATTTATAGTTGATTCCAAGTACACAGGTTATATCTTTTTACAGTCCTAGGCTTTCATTGCACTAATTACTCCTTTCTGTGAGTTTCACTCCTGCTTCACTTAAACTGAACCAATCGGACAAATGCGTTGAATTATAATAATAGCTTCTTAAAGGAAAGGCCATGACTGAAAACATGGTGTCTTGGTCTAACAACCATACCTCTCTATCCACCATGGCCCTTTCATTCAATATGCAACCATATAAAAGGTCAAATGTCCTCTACCCCCTTTACAGCACCTATCGCAATTATGTGTCTTGTGACAAGCGAAATTAGTCGGAGAAAAACATATCCCAGCATTGAAAAGCCTGTGCCTTTATAGTTGTCAATTGAGAACAGGCGGGTAAGATGCAAATTACTGGTAGAATCCATCAAGGGTGCACTCAATGCAACATACACTTCAAATACCACTCAGTGCCACATAATTACACGCCACATAATTACACTGCACTCAATGCAACATACACTCCAAAGCCCACTCAGTGCCACATAATTACACGCCACATAATTACACAGCACTCAATGCAACATACACTCCAAAGCTCACTCAGTGCCACATAATTACACTCCCCATAATTACACAGCACTCAATGCAACATACACTCCAAATACCACTCAGTGCCACATAATTACACTGCACTCAATGCAACATACATTCCAAATACCACTCAGTGCCACATAATTACACACCACATAATTACACTGCACTCAATGCAACATACACTCCAAATAACACTCAATGCCACATAATTACATGCCACATAATTACACTGCACTCAATGCAACATACACTCCTCATAATACCACTCAGTGCCACATAATTACACGCCACATAATTACACTGCACTCAATACAACATACACTCAAAATACCACTCAGTGCCACATATTTACACGCCACATAATTACACTGCACTCAATGCAACATACACTCCAAACAATACCACTCAGTGCCACATAAATACACGCCACACAATTACACTCTACTGAATACAACATACACTCCTCATAATACCACTCAGAGCCACATAAATACACGTAACATAATTACACTCTACTCAATGCAACATAAATACACTCCACATAATACCACACAGTGCCACATAATTATATGCTACATAAGTACATGGCACTCAATGCAACATACACTCCAAATAATACCACTCAGAGCCACATAAATACACGCAACATAATTACACTCTACTCAATGCAACATAAATACACTCCACATAATACCACACAGTGCCACATAATTATATGCTACATAATTACATGGCACTCAATGCAACATACACTCCAAATAATACCACTCAGAGCCTCATAATTACACGCAACATAATTACACTCTACTCAATGCAACATAAATACACTACACATAATACCACACAGTACCACATAATTATATGCTACATAATTACACAGCACTCAATGCAACATACACTCCAAATAATACCACTCAGTGCCACATAATTACACGCCACACAATTACACTCTACTGAATACAACATAACCTCCCCATAATACCACTCAGTGCCACATAATTATATGCAAAAATAACATAATAAAATAACATAATAACATAATTACACTGCACTCAATGCAACATACACTCCAAATACCACTCAGTGCCAGATAATTACACACCACATAATTACACTCTGCTGAATGCAACACACTCCGCACAATACCACTCAGTGCCACATACTTATATGCTAACAACAATGGTCCCTGGCAGCGAGACAATTAAATGAGAGTAAATATAGACTCAGTCAGTTCTATATTATAGAAGACATGCCCAGCCGGGCAGAGGTCCTCAAAATTTATATTTTAAATCAAGGTTTTACAAAACAGAATAACACCTTCAACAGTTCACGTGCGTGGGGCACAAGCCTGTTCCCTAAGATGGCCGCCAAGCCCTGGTCCTTTCTTTATTTTCATGCCCACTAGTCAGCCAATGGCCGAGCATGTTAAAACTACTGTGCTCACGTGACCCGCCCAACCAGGAAATCGAGTTTGCCGACTGACCCGGTAAGCATAGGACGTGCCTCCAGGACGTCTAGACAGTCCCGCGCTACACCCGGCCCCATTGTATTCCCCTGAATTCTAATCCTTCCCTTTACCGGCAGGCCCCCCTGGTTCCAGGATTCCAGCGCGACGCGGCGCTTCCGGTATCGCCCGGTGCACACGGTAAGCACTGCTCGGTTTACGAGTATCTGCCTAGTCTGCCAGTCTGCATAGTCTATCTCGAAATTGGACCTTCACAATTACAATGTAAACTGTATACATAGGTATATACGGATGCAAGATATCAGTCTTCGCCTGCCTCTGGACCCTCGATCTAGCGTCCTTGATCCACTGGTAAGCCGCCGCATAAAGATCCCCTTTACAATTTATTAATGGCCGCACCCTACCTCATGTGTGGGTATTTCTCCCCCTCTTCTAGATGAACCTACCAAGCGATTAATGCCTCCCTAATTGATACCGCGCAAAAACTTCCTGTCTGCGCGCTCCTTCCGTGAATTCGATTGCTCTGGACCTTCGAATAATACAATATATACACTGTATCATTGGTAAGACGTTTTTACATTGCGGTCAATTCCTTTAGTAAGTGGTTGGTCCCAGTCCTAAAATGCCATTTCCTCCCCTCGTTTAGATAATACGGTTATAGCGGATTGCTAATTATTCCTGAAGTAATCCCGCGTCTAATTGAGCTCCAGCTCTCTTACCTCACTGGTGAGCTTTTTACCCCTACCTCGATGTAGCTATAACTGTACCAAACTGATTCCGCTCACAATTATTTCTTCTTTACAACTCACTTCACATCACTGCGTCGTTTTCACTTTATTGCTGATATGTTTTACAAATGGAGTGACGCACCTCTCCCTTGATATATTATTTATTATTTTTTTGCATCACTGCGCCGTGTATTAGGTGAACTGGTTGCCACCCTGGGCTTCATTCTGAGTGCCATTCACTTCCTTTTATGCCAATGGAATGTGCCTCCTCACGTAGCCACAAGCCTGGTGACACTATAATCAATGTCACTCCTTGTCTCCACTGGGATACTGGCAGATCGGCCTGATTATCACTGTAGAATGTCACTATCATTATCTGTTTGAGAATTTTATATATTTCTATGTCCCTCTTTCGTCTCCTTAGGCAAAAGAGGCTTTTAAACTAAAAAGGCAACCATTGTTTTGTCCTGATGATGGACCCCATCATTTAGCAAGGGGTCCGAAACGTCATCGACCCACTGTGTACCATATACTTGTGAAATAACTTGTTACAAAAATTGCGTAATGGTACCTATATGAAATTCTCTGTCTAAACTTGAATTTTTCAGAGTATGTTGATTTTGCCTTTCAAGCCCTTTATGTATGTTTTGTTCGTGTGTTGTTGTGGTTGGGTACAGGCTTGTGCCCCACGCACGTGAACTGTTGAAGGTGTTATTCTGTTTTGTAAAACCTTGATTTAAACATAAATTTTGAGGACCTCTGCCCGGCTGGGCATGTCTTCTATAATATAGAACTGACTGAGTCTATATTTACTCTCATTTAATTGTCTCGCTGCCAGGGACCATTGTTGTTTCCATATAACTAAGCTCCCCGAGGTCCCTCGCTGATACTAATTGGGGTCCCCTTGTTGTTTAAAAATAGACATACTTATATGCTACATAAATAAAATGCACTCAATGCAACATACACCCCAAACAATACCACTCAGTGCCATATAATTATATGCTACATAATTACACTGCACTCAATGCAACATACACTCCAAATACCACTCAGTGCAACATAATTACACGCACAAAATTACACTCTACTGAATACAACATACACTCTCCATATTACAACTCAGTGCCACATAATTACACGCCACATAATTACACTCTTCTCAATGCAACGTAAATACACTCCACATAATACCACTCAGTGCCTTATTATTACACACCTCATATTTACACTCTACTCAATGCAACATAAATACACTTTATCTATCTGTCTATCTATCGCCCTCACTCTATCTGTCTATCGCACTCACTCTATCTATCGCCATCACTCTATCTATCTTTTGATCGCCCTCACTCTATCTATCAGTCTATCTATTGCCCTCACTCTATCTATTGATCGCCCTCACTCTATCTATCAGTCTATCTATTGCCCTCCCTCTATCTATTTATCGCCCTCCTTCTATCTATCTATCGCCCTCACTCTAGCTATCTATCGCATTCACTATATCTATTTATCGCATCACCACAGTATCACTCAGCAACACCAGAGCATCACTCAGGGGCACCACAACATCACTGCGCTACCACAGCATCACTGAATGCCACAGCATCACTCGTCGCCACTGCAACATCACTCAGCGCCACCACAGCATCAATCTGTGCAACCATTCAACAACAACTGGTTCAAATATGTTCTCTAAATGTTTCAAGCTTTATTGAAAATGTCACCAAAAGATGTTAATATTTCACTTCTGTTCTTGGATTTTCGTCACAATAAAATAAAATGAACATAATCTTCACAAAAGTTATTTACAAAAGCTATTGCATTATAAATTACCATAACTTTTATTTCAGTATTAATTATTAAAAAAATTAAAAGCCATTTTTATTTGTAATATCAATACATCTAAGTCACGTAAATACAACACATATTGCATTACAAATGCTATAGGTGTCACTTTAGCGAAAGTTAAAACTATTGGCATTGTAAATGACAAAGCTATTAATTTCGCAATTTTCAAAACCAACACATAAATAAAAAATGTGTCATTTACAATACCAATAGCTCAAACTTTCCTAATGCGAGACCTATTGCATTGCAAATGCTTGTTTTTTATGTGAGGCTGTCTTTGCTTGTGCGATTGCTGACCATCTTGTACCTGTGCTGCGTGTGAGGGGAACTTGCTCCCAAATGCTTTATGCTCCACATTGTGTGTGCGTGTCTTGGGGAGCTGCTGCAAATGCTGTCCATATTCTGTGTACACGAGGAACGTTTACGTTGTTTCTGATCAGAGAGGGATGTAATTTATGGGTGTGAGGGAAGAGTGTACTGCTGCCTGGCATTTACCTATTTTGTGTGTGCAAATCTTGAAAGACGTGAGGCAAGTTTGCACTCATACAACCTTACACTTCTGAAATCCTGTATGTTCCATGTATTAAGGGGGGTATTTTATGGCGCACCATGGTGTCACACTTCTTCCTTCAAAGGAAGCTTACAGTGGCCCTGCATTACCACATTTGTACCATGTCTTTGAATGAAACTTGTACTGTTCTCGAGTACCATACTTGCTACATGTCCTTGAAGGAACCTTGCACTTTATTGAATGAAGCTTACACTGGCACTGCAGAACCACATTTGTTTCATGTCTTTGAATGGAGCTTGCATTTGCTAGCCCTGCAGTACCACATGTGTTCCATGCCTTTGAAGAAAGCTTGCACTGACCCTGCAGTGTCACATTTTTCCATGTTTTGAATGAAGTTGCACTTGTTCTGCAATACCACACTAGTTCAGTGTCTTTCAGGTAAGGTTGTGATTCTTCTGACCAGTGTTGTGGGTCTTATGCATGTGAACCCTGTACTCCTGCTCCCTGTGCTCTATTTCTCAGTTTTGCTCTAACCAAAAGGCTGTTTTAGCTGTCTCATCAGCCTCATATTTTTTACACAAATAATACACAATCTTGCTTAGAGAAAAGGGGCTTTGGGTATGCCACTTCAGTTGTTCATCAGACTGTGTAATGAGCATATTAGTTCAGCTCTTCAGAACAGCATACATACAATTGGGCAGGGGATCAGCTCCCTTCGGCCATTTGCTTTGTTGTCAATGTTTAGCTCTGCCTCATAGTCAATCGCTGATCTGTAGGATATAAGGTAGCCTGAGTAACAGTATTTTGTCTACTTATTCAGTGTTACTCTGCATCTAGAGGAGTCCGACCTCCGGAGAAATTTCCTTGAGCAGCTCATGCAAATGCAGACTAGTGCTAATTGAGAAATGAGCGTACCAGCAAGTGCTCTGCGATGGCTACTGGACTGCAACTTTCTTATGCAGGGAACCAGGCATCACGCTGTATTCTGCAGTATTCTGTTTACTCAGCAGCCCTTTTTACTGTTCCAAGCAGGCAGACCATTGTGAAGCTTTACTTTTAAAGTTTATATTGAAGCACATGACCTCCACATTTAGTTGCCACTTTTTTGTTTTTGCTTTTTTGTTTTAGCATATCCTTGTACGGAAAAAACAACAACGACCTTGCTTATTAGAAGGCAAGTGGGACCTTTTTTGATGGCAAGTCTCTTTCCCTCAAAAAAACACAAAGATCAGACTCATATAGTATGCAGCGCTAGTCCAAGTGTGGCTAATGGGTGATTAGATGACCTCAGTGGACAAGCAGGCTTCAATGTAGCTTAACCCAACAGCCTTTAATTGTGCCAGTGGCCCAATGTGCAAGATACTCAACCTGTGCCATCTATATATTGGACCTTAGCGCTGCTTTTGATATGGTATCCCACAGACTGCTCTATCATTGTCTCCGATCAGGAGGGCTGGCCTAAATCGCACTAAAATGGATGGCTTCCTTTTTGCAGGACCGGAGCATCCATATATTTCCAAAAGCATAGCTCTGACTCAAGGGGTCCTTCAAGGCTCCATTTTGAGTCCAACTCTTTTTAACATGTATATTGCTCCCTTGGCAGAGATTGTGGAAAGACAAGGTGTCACCATTGTGTCATATGCAGATGGCACGCAACTTGTTGTCTCTCTGTCACACGTCTCTGACACAGCATTCAACAAGTTTTCTTCCTGCCTGCAGGACCTGGCATCCTGGATGACAGATAACTGCCTTAAAATAAACTGTAGCAAAACAGAGATTTTAGTGGTGGGAAAATCACCCTCCATTTGGTCATCGGCATGGTGGCCACAGACTTTGGGCTGTCTACATGACTTACTTTCCCCCTATAACCCTACCCGCCAACTCAGATCAACTGGGACATTCTGGTCAAAGTCCCTAAAGTACAAAAAGTAAGAATAGATGCACGCTTGTTCAGTTATCTGGCGGCCAAAAATTGGAACGCACTTTCCCTCTCTCTTCATGCTGAACCATTGGAGACCCTCTTCCGAAAGAAACTGAAATCCTGGTTATTCCAGCAATAGGTCTTTTTTTTCCTTCTCCTCTTCCGAAAAGTTAGTCTCAGCACGGAGACACACCTGATAGTGTAACCAGGCACTTTGTAAGTGATATTATTATTATTATCCAAACGCTGCTCCTTCTTAGTGAGCAGGGTACCTGTGTTTGAGAAGTGTGCTTGTGTGAGTGCTGTATAGCCATCATGTTTAGTGAGTGTATTATAAGGGGCGTGCCTACGAGGCTGCATGATGAGCATTGTCTTTTGTGAGCGTAGGGTAAATGGCCTACAGGTTGAAAGTTGTGCCTTTGTGAGTGCAGAGTGAGGAATATGCCAGTGTGAGTGCACTGTGAGGGATGTGCCTATGTGATGGTAGCAGTGAATTTGGGGTCCCTGCATGTTGTGTCTTTGTGTGTATGTACTTTACATGGGACAAACCTATGGATTTGTTAATGCATTTTAGGGATATGGTGTTGACTTGCAGAAATACAGTGCAGAGAGCAAATACAATAATATGAGAAATGTAGTGAGTGTTAATTCAGCAGATGCTGTCCAAGGAGGTGAAGTGTCAGGGGCAAGTGACAGATACCCTAGTAAGGGAGCCCATTTACTTTTCTTGCACTATGACTGGGCTGTCTCGATTGTTCATTCCCACACATACCTGGGATGTCCGGGTGTGCATTACTGCTGGTAGCGTAGCTACGCAGCCAAGAACATGTGCAGCTCTACACTGTGGGCAGCCCATAAAAACTAGGACACCACTTTCAGATGTGTGCTATACAAACACCGGTTACATCGCATAGCATAACGATTGGCTTATAACTGGCCTACGCTAGTATTTCAAGATCCTGGAGAGGACAGGAAGAACTTTGTGGAGGAACTAGAACGTTGTCAAATATGGCTTGCCCCAGTCATCCCTTCCCGACCGGCTACAAAAATCAGCGTTTACAAAAACGTTTACACAAGCCCAATATGAAAAAGGCCGCAACAAGAAAGGAGACAAGTGGCCATGGTTCTGTTATGGACCCCACAGTGCTCTGAAAGCAGCCCATTGGAATAAGCCAGAGTGGCAGAACCGCCGCTCTGCCCTGCCGGCCATGCCATTGGGACCTCTATGATCAAGAAAGGTGGAAGGGCTGTCAGCGCCCCAGGGACAAATGGTCCATGCTGCAATACTGTGCTCTTTACTGCCCCCTGCTGGTCGTGCATTATCTTGCCATATGGACGCACCGGATGTATGACGTTACAATGCATACTTTTACAACGCATACCTTTACAACGCATTTTTTACAACGCAACATCCATTACAAGGCATTCCATCACAACGCATGCCATTACAATGAATTTTTAAAAACTACCTTTACAATGCATTCCATTACAACGCATACTACCTTTACAACGCATACCATTACAACGCATACCATTACATTGCATGTATGGTAAGTATTGGATAGTGTAGGGGTAAAAATTACTATTCTAACTCCAGGGGGGGTGCAACAGTAGGGTAAGTGTTGGATAGTGTAGGGATAAAAATTACTATTCTAACTCCAGGGGGTGCAACAGTAGGGTAAGTGTTGGATAGTGTAGGGGTAAAAATTACTACTCTAACTCCAAGGGGTGCAACAGTAGGGTAAGTGTTGGATAGTGTAAGGGTACTATGCGTTGTGATGGTATGCATTGTAATGGTATGCGTTGTAATGACTGCGTTGTAATGACATGCGTTTTAGTGGTATTCGTTGTAGTGTCATGCGTTGTAATGGTTGCGTTGTAATGGCATGCGATGTAATGGATGTTGCGTTGTAAAAGTTTAGTTGTAATGGTAGTGCGTTGTAAAAATTGTGTTGTAAAGGTTGTTTCCCCGACGCACCAGCGCTGGCGGGGTTGAAGATGAACTGACCACCTCAGATGAAGGGTGGTTGTCTCTGCTAATCCTCCTAGATATGTCTGTGTCCTTTAACACAGTGTTTTAAAAGAATGTCTATAAAAGACCTGAACTTTAATAAGCTAGTGATATTTTAATCCATGGGCGTTGTTAAACAAGACAAACATGATGTATTGTAATTTTCTTTTGGGGTATGGTTGTTTTGTGTCTTGTCAGTATGTCACGTATTACCCAAACCGAGGGTGCTTCTATGTTTCTGACTTTTTCATGTTATAGAGGTTATCAACATTTTGTATTTCTGTTGACAGGATGACATCCTTACTCCAGGCCATCTTCGCCTGCATGATGCTGGTTGTCAGTGTCTCTGACTGCAAAGGTAATATGAAAATCATTCAGTAGTTCATACATGTGTTTTAAAGATATAGATGTTTTTTCCTTTCCCCAATTGAATCTGAAATTAAATTTCTACTTTACTAGTTGACAAAGCAGCTGAGTCAGACTTTCTTAACCTCCAGCCTTTCTCAATTTGAGCCAATTGGGGACTTTCTGTGGAGAGGGTATTCACCCAAAGAGGCTATGACCTGAAGATGCATCCTCACTTACTGTCCCAGAACAGACCCAAACAATTCACAGGCAGTAAAATTGGTTGAATCTTAGAGGGTGAAAAAAGGTCTAATTCCAGATAGTGGCATCTGCTCTGTTATCCTGATAGCGTAATTTCCAGATAGGTAATTTCCTCTTCAATCTTCTTCTGGACGGCCGGTCTCCAGCGCCTTGATGCCTTAGGGTGATTATTGCGCTTTACAAATTGCAAATCAAATCAAATAGCGGCTTCTGCTCCTCCCGCATGAAGCAAACCGCCATGTAAATGCTGATATCTGACCCCGGGGACCCCATCTCCTGGGGTCCGCCCACATTAAGAAGGGGGAGAGGGCACGCAGTCCCTCTCCTGGGCCAATATTGGTCCCAGAGACCCCATTCCCAGGGGCCTATCTAATGAATTATGGTGGAGTGGGCCCTTATGGCCCACTTCCTTGTTCTGATTTTGTCTCCAAGGACCCCATCTACTTGGGCCTTATTCTGAAAGGTTAAGGAAACATGCAGCCGTCCTCCCTGGATATTGGCCCTGGGAGCCCCATTCCCCATGCCCTATCCACTTAATATTTGGGGAGGGGGGCCACATGGCTCCCTCCCAAGGCCAATTTCGGCCTGGGACTATGTCCACTGGGGCACCGTTGGGAACGGGTGGGTGCCTTGGAGCCCACCCAGGGTACAAATATCATCATTGTTGAAGGCAGAGGGGGAAGCTCCAATGCCCCCATGGCCCCAGTGAGCTAACTGCCTCCAGAAGGAGCCGGCATTGCTCCTGCCTGCAGGAAGCAGCAACAAATGCTGCCGGTGGGATCATTTTTTTCATCTGTTCTCCTGCTCACTTCACAGCAGGCAGGGGAACACATGAAAAGTCCGCTTCCACCAGGTGGGAGCATTTTTCATGCTCACTCCTTCAGAAAGTGGACTTAGGGGCATATTTACAAGAAAATGTCACAGCACGTTGCCGCAAACAATTTTGTTGCGCTGCGATACATCATTATCGTAGTGAAGGACTGCGCCGTATTTACAACAATACTGCACACTTGTACTCACCTCTGCACTGGCGCAAAAAAGCAATCTAGCTTCAGCACACGCACCCTTGCACTACAGTGCAATGGTGCCTGCGTTGTTTGGAGCAGGAAGGGACACCTCCCTGCACAAAAACTATCATAAATGACCTTTTGCCGAGCACACACACTGAAAGAGCAAACATTTGAAACAAGGAGAAATAACAGTATTTCTCCTTGTTGCGCCGCTCTTATCCGTTCCCTGAAGAGGCGTAGGAGTTTGGCATTGCCTCAGATTTAAAGATCTTTGTAAATCTGGAGCAGTGTCAAAAATCCATGGGTGTTGCGATGGAACAGCCATTGCAACACCCATTGCACTCCCCTTAATGCCGAAAACTGCATTGGGGAGAGCCATATTTACAAGGTGGCATTAAGCCATGCAAAGTGGCTAGGGCAGCCTTTGAAATATGGAGCAGGGCACACCACCACCTGGGCATTGCAAAAAGTGATGCTCAGTGGCGCAATGCACATGTAAATATGCCCCTCAGTGTTTGCTTTGGCTTGGCGGGAGCTTTGAAATTGCTCCTGCCAAGTGAGAGCAAACACAGGTCTCCCTACCCACACCAGGCAGGCACAAGATATAGTTACCTTAGAGCAGAAGTTATAGTTACTAGAAATAACTCTAACTAGAACAGGAGAATGTATAAGGTTTTTGTGTGTTTAAAATCTGAACCTAACTATAATGTCCCTAAAAACCTTTGTTTTTTTGTGTGAATTTCTAAGTTTTTCTTGTATTTTTCTAATTCTTTTTCCTAACTAAATGTCCTTGTAACCTTTGGTTCTTCTAGTGAATTAATAGTTGTTTTAAACATTAAATAAGATGCCCATTGCAATGCACAGCTTTGTGCGGTCCCCACCTCAAGCCTGCTGCTCCTGCCTCCCCTCCTTCTTGCCATCCATTGTCCAAGTCCATGCCCCTTCCCTCTCCTTACAGCCCTGTGTGTATGTTGTTTGCCGCCACTGCCCATCTAGCCTACCCTGAACAGTTAGCTTACTGCCCAATCCACCTCTGCCCTACCCTCTGTTGACCATGCACCAGCCCCCTCCGTCCTGCCCTGCACTGGTCGATATGCTGCAACTGCCCTCCATTTAGCTTGATGTCTCTGCCCACTCCTCCTGCCCTCTGTTGCCCAAATCTATGCCCCATCATTGCCCTCCTGCTTAGCCTCCATGCTTAGCTTGCTACCCCGACCCTCCTTCTCCCTGCCCTCGGATGTCTGTGTGCTTGTCCCTGCTCATTCCTTTTTGCCCACCATGTTCCGTTGACCTGCCACTGCCCCTCCTATCTTCTCTGAGTGTTCTGTTGAGCTGTGACTGCCCATCCCACCTGCCTAGCATGGTCAGATGGCTCACACCTGTCTCTGCCACCTCCACACTGCCTGTCTGAATTCCATGCCTCTATCCTCTCCCTCCTGTCCTCCATTGTCCATTTTGCTGCCACTCCCTTCTGCCCTCCATGCTTCACAGTGCTGCAACAGCTCCTCCTGTTTATTCTGTGTGGTCTGTTGTGAAGCCCAATCCCCTGCACTCTCTTATCTGTGTCCAACGACTACCCCTCACTTCTGTCCTCCATGGTCCTTTGTGCACGCCTCTGCCCCTCCTCTTGCTCACAGTGGATTGTGCTGCCACTAACCCTCCCACTTGCCATGCATGGTCTTCTGTGCTGCCACAGCCCCTCCCACATGCCCTGTGTGGTCAGCTTGCTGCCCCTAACCCCATCCCACCTTCCTTCCGTTGTCTGCGTGTATGGCATTATTCTCTCACTGTGGCCCTCCACGATGTGTTGTGCTTTCAGTGCCCATCTCGACTGCCCTCCATGGTTAGATTGCTACTCCTGAACCCAGCCCTCTGTTTTTCATGCGCAGGTCCCTATCAACGCCCTCCTGTCTTGTCTGGTCCATTGTCATGCTCCTGCTCTTCATTGTCTGTTATACTGCAACTGTCCCTCCTGTCTGTCCGGCATGGTCAGCTTGTTGCACTTGCCTCCTTCTCCTCTGTTCTCTGCTGTCCATGTGCATGGCCAGTCCCCTCCCCTCCCTCCCTATTGCTTTCCATTGTCCATTGTGCTGCACTGTCGTTCCTCTTGCCCTATGTGAAGTATTGTGCTGCTGCAACTCCTGACTCCTGCCCTGTAAGGTCAGTTTGGTGCCCCTGTCTTTCTCCCTCCTACCCTTTGTTATCCCAGTCTGTGTCCCTACCCCATTCCTCCTTCCCTCCATGATCCAATGTACCATAATGGCCAACATCTTGAACTCAATAAGAAGGAGATTTTGGAGGAAAAAAACTGGGGATTTGGTTTTCCCTAATGACTTACAATGAAAAAGAGGTGATTTTAGGCGGGAGACAGATAAAATAAAGCCCGCTGTCCTGCCACTGCACCTTCCACCTGACCAGCATGGACATCTTGTTGCCTCTTCACCCTCTTCTCTGCCCTTAATTATCTGAGTCCGTGCTGCTGACCTCTGCCTCCCCACAGTATTCTGATGAACAACTAGATTGCTAACATTTAATATTTATTACAAAGGTGTGGCACACCTGACGTCATCGTGATGTAATCAAATCTGTAATACCTAAAGCATTTCCTTTAGAAATTATGAAAATTAGAGGGTCTTATTCCCATAGAAGTTATGATTAGTGCTCTAAAAAACTAAAATGAGGACATATTTTCTGAGCACTCAGATAGCGACAGAGCACTTTTCAATTATTTGCTATCATGTTTCTTTATCCATTTGATCACTTGGTTATAAGGTACACATAGGGGAGAGGATGTGGTGTTATGGCAAGAGCTGCAGACTTTGCAACTGGGCAACCAGGTTTTAGCATCAGCGTCAGCTCGAGATCCCTCGAAATCCCCAATATAAAAATTTTCAGTTTTCCACTGTGATTCCATCAAGATGGCGTTCAGATGTGCCACATTTTTGGCATCAAGAGAGAATGTTAGCACTCTAGTTGCTCATTAGAATATAGTAGTAAAGCTGCTGATCACCAAGGAGATAACTGGCAGTCTACTGCTAGTGTTGAAAGTGCATGTTTCAGTCTGCATAACAGAATGTTTTAATAAAATAGGAGAGCAAGTTATTTAGGAACTCACTCAAAACGTGTCCTAATTTTTCTTTCTACAGTACTAACCATATTTTCTATGACAAAATGAACACCTTCATTTTGTTTCTTTCCAAATTAAGGGGGTCATTAGGATGGCGGGCGGACTTTGCCCGCCCGCCATCCTCACGGGGATTGGGACCGCCCGCCATAAGGGCAGGGGTCCCGTGGGGGGTATTAGGATGTGTCCGCCACAGTGGCGGGCACATCCTGCATTTATAGCATTGTGGCGGATGGTGCTCTCAGCACCGCCCATCACAATGCTAAAAATGCATTAATGCATTTGCATAGTCAAAGCGGCAGGCACCTCTCCTTCACTCTGGGGGCCCCCAGAGTGAAGACCGCATGCCTTTCCGTGGCGGCATCGCCGCCGCGGAGAGGCATCCACAGCAGCCCATCATAATATGGCTGGCGGTGTCTATTAGACACCGCCACCATATTAAACCTTTTCCGCCCCGGTCAGCGGCGGACGGTCTTCCCGTCCGCCGCGGTCCCCCCCCGCCATCCTAATATGGCGGGGGGAATATAGGTGCGGGTGCAATCTGTCCGCCATCCTAATGGGCCCCTAAATGTTTTAACTTTTACCAGTTTGATTCAATCATGTTGGCTTAAGGTGTGCCATACTTTTGGCATAAGTAAGACTGTTAGCGCTCTAGTTACTCTTTAGAACATTCAGAGAGGCTGCAGTAGAACACACAGGAATCAACTGACAGGTGCATGTTTTACTGGGAATGTCAGACTTCATTCTTGTTTGGCTATGTGTTAATTTGCTGAAAATATTCTCTAATTTTTGCTTCCCGAGCATTTTCCCTAACCTTTATAGGAAATAATGGGAAAACAGGTTTCTCTCACACATAATTCATTAAATCCCAGCAGAAGACTTTTTCACAGGGTAAAATCACCTTAGAACACACCACAATTCCTACAATTAGTATGGAACCAACAACAAATGATTTATATTGTAACTAACATATTTTATCACCCTTTATACAATCTCCTTTTTGTAACCCTCAAAACAATCCATTCACTTCAATGCATTTCAATGGGGTACTCTCATGTAAATTGGTCCCAAGATAGCTGCCAGCACTTTTTTGTTCAGAGTTTTATATAGCGCGAAGTTGACCTGAAGGAATCAGAGCGCTTTGCATGAGCACCAGTTGCGTTACACAAGGACACATTCATATATTTTGTACAGGAGATTAAGTGATTTGCCCTACCATCTCCTCACTTCCTGGTTGAATTGCTGACAGCTAATCAGATCTCACCATGAGATATGTACTTAGCCTCAGCTCAGATACACACATTTTGTTTCCTTTAATATCTCGAAAACTACTTAAAGAATTTACACCAAATCACAAAAAGCATCTGCAATGTCATCAGTCTCGCATTTGTTTAAGTTAGAACTATTGGCATTGTAAATGATATTGAGTTTTTTACTTATGTTTTGTTTGTGGTGGAGTGGATGTGGGTTTGTACTGGAATTATGTGGTTTGAATTGGAATTGTTAGTTGTGGAACTGTGTGGGCTAAAATTGTGTGGTGAGGTGTGTGTTTGCCTACTGGAATTATGTGGCATGGTGAATAAATAGGGTTGAGAGCTGTATAAAATAGATAGAAATTAAGATTGAGAGTAAGATTGAGAGGGTGAGTGGTGATTGGTGTGGAGTTGAGCAGTGGAAATATGTTGCATGGTGTGCTGTGTAATTATGTGGCTAGTAATTAAATGATATGAACTGTTTTGGAATTATGTAGCATGAGATAGTGTGTTGTGGATTTAAAAATGTGAAATAGTTTCTGAAATTGAATTGTGGCGTTTGCAAGGTGATATACCATGTCAAATGGAGGCATGCAGGTACTATTAGAAATGACCCAGTGCAGCACATGTAATAAACGCTGTCCAGCCAACCTTAAAATGTCAGTATCACAAAGACGAAATCATTGTTTGCTTGTCCCCTCTGCCTATTTTAGCACCAAGAGGCAATTGAAGTTGCAGTGGGCACTACATAGAATTGCCAATTGTTAGAAATGGGGGTTTCTAGTTGGCACTGGCTGGCGCCACTGTCCAAATAGGGACTGTTCCTCCTAAGTCAGGGCAAGTGGGTCACCCCTTTCGATAACCCCTGCTCAACCCTGTGGTAACGTAGCACAAGCAGTTAGGCCTATCTCAGAGGCAGTGTGTGAAGCGTTTATGACCACGTGCAATAAGGTAGCAATGACACCACAAAAGGACACAACTCACGTATGTATACAAAAATATTATCTTTATCTAGCAGTTTAACTCAACTCTCAAAGCACGTCAACAATAACAATTCACATCAACCCGTAGGGACTCAAAGGAATGACAACGTCTCGACCCAATCGTAACACTGACTGAGTTCAGGGACGGGGCCTACGCGACCCGTTGTGTATCGGGTACCTGTCGTTGGAAGGGGGGACAGCACGCAGCTTCTCAAAGAAGCAGAGACAGTGCTTTATGGGTCATACTCGCAATTTTGAGATGGATACTAGCCTCATTACGCAGCCATTTGAGAGCTTGAAGGTCCAGGGTGATGTGATCCCTTTTCTGTGATCTGGTGATATACTTAGCTGCCCCATTCAGAGAGGGTTTTAACAGAGCATGTGCGATTTTTAGGAAACCCACAAAGGAAGCGCTACCAGAGTCTAATTTTGATAAGACAAAAGCTTGGACTGCTGTTTTGAGGTTTGCCAAGGGGGAGATTGGTTTTAGTTTCATTAGTGCATGTAGTTGAAGGTTGGCTCATCTGGTGGTGGACTGATGTGCTTTTTCATGCAGAGGGCATTGTCCAAGATGATACTTAGGGATTTCACAGAGTCAATGATGTGTAGAGAAACAAGTCAAAGGGGAATCCCTGGAAATACTACCTTTTTGCTCACTCTCTCATGTCTTATATCACATACATCCAAAGAAACCTGATTTTAAATGTAAATATTGAATTCCCACACTAAAATGTAACGTTTACAATCTTCTTTATTTAATTATGAAAACACGGAAGTAAACGTTATCCTCTACATGTAAGTTATAATTCAGAAAAGCTTCCTGAAGGCATACATACTTAAAACATTTTCAAAATAACAGTACATAGTTTTATAATACAATATATTCACAATATCTCATCAGGTATATGCAGATTAACTTTAAAAATCAGAAATAAAAACATATTTATAGCAAAATAACAATACATCATTTAATCATAATTTAAAAACTTAGAGAAAACCAGATCATTACAAAATCACAGTACATCAGTTTATCACAACCCCTTTCTATCAGTAGCTCCTGATATTCTTGCTACGCATTTGTTTGATCCAGAAAGCCTTTCTATATTCAATTTTAGGGACCACAGTACCAATAATTTATGGATATCTGTTATTCCCTGGGCTCAACTTGGATTCTATTTTCAAAACAGTGCGTCGACGCGTTATGGTGTCAAAGAACTTGGATATCGTAACACCTTCTTCAGGACAGGACAAATCTTGGGGTCACCGTTTCCAACATTTGGGGTATCCTTCTGTATATGTAGAAAGATAGGTATCAATAGGGGTAACATATTGAAAAGACTTTTCGTTTCATTATATACTACATGCCATTTGTTGTTACCCCTCTTGGTTATCACAGTTTTATGAACTTCAAGCAGACGTTTTAACATTTTAAACATCTTCTCTTTGTTGGACAAATCTGCCCTTACAGAATGTTCATCTCATCTATTCCATAGCTTGTTTACATGAGTTCATATTGGACAAACCCTAAAACATCTTGCTACTGCCTCCATTACATTTTAGTGGTGGTTTTCAGATATAGACTCTCACAGTTAATCTGCGCATTCTCACCTCTAATGATTCCTTGCCTTCCTTTTAGAGAAAAAACGGGGAGAAAGACTCTCTGGGATTAATCTTGTAACCTCTCCGCTGATATGCTTCAGGTACAGGGTCAATCTGGGTATATAAATTCAGTGATTTAGATGTATTCCTTATTATTCAGTTCTACCCACAATCACTCGGCTATTGGTTCTTTTTTATACTTGCCTTTGTCATAGAAAACCCGATTGGAGATTTTTGTCGTTCTCTTCCTATGTTTTACCGTGATAAATTAAACCTAGATGTGTAAATATAGGATTTTAGATATTCCCTTCATATTTCACACTAGCATAATTATGTTTTTTCTATTGAAATTTACCTTTGGACTCTGTGGGTGAAGCATTGGTCCTATGTCGTTTCTATTTTCTTCTATGTTCCAGGCTTCTGTAGGTCGGGTCCTGGGGTTTACTGTAGGGGGCATAGACGTCCCCTTATTACTGTATTGCCCTTATTATCTTAAATTCATGTGAAGTTATTTCCTATGTATCATTTATTCTTACCTTTTTCCAATAGGTTTTACTTCTCAACGAGGGATAAAGTGGTTTTGAGACTTTCTCCACTGTTCTAATCCCCACTATCCTTGAACTGGATATGTTCTGTAAAAGAGCGATGTAATACATTGGAATGTTATATGTGTATATCCACACAGCTTATTATCTTACTCCCTTTTACAGCCATATTTGACAGGACTTTCCTTGTTATCTTACTTTGCTCTTGCTGGACCTTCTTATTCGTTGCTTAAATGGTACATATACCGCCCTTACCACGTTATTGCCCTTCTATTTTATGGCCGTATCTAACCCATGGCCCCTTTCTATTTTGTAGGTAAGGATTCCCTCATTTGATCCCCATCAGCTTTATTATAACCATACCCCTTCTCCCATTCTATGTTGTCTCAACTCGAGAAAGATAAACTTTAGGAAAAGGTTCCCATGCTTGGCTTAGATCTCCCATTCATCGTTCTTTTACCTTAATCTCTCTATAGTGTTAACAAGGTCTCATTCTATGGTAAACCCTAACGTACCTCGCTATCAGTCCAAACACTAACCTGGTAGATCGTGGGTCCGTGCTTCTGCCTCGTTTTCTCTTACGAGTTACCGCTTTCTCTGTCTCCCTTATAAAGTGCAGTTTATTACTCAAAACTCGCTACAGCTGTTTGATTTTTGGGCACATGCATACATCTTGGTTTTTCCATCTCACTATGTGTCGCCATCTTTGAATGGAGTTACTGCCCCAGAAACGGGCATGTTTATCGCTATGTACGATCTTACCTGCTCTCTCTCTTATGTTTGTCGTGTTATAGAGTCTTCTATGTGTACATAGTCACTGCTGATTTTCATTTTAATTTTTCTTGTTTTTGCTCGTCGACTCTGTGTTTGACGAGCAATTATAATATATGACCCTATGGTTAATTCTGTGCGCATGCGTTTAAAGTCTCTTTTCCTATGAGCCGCCATCTTTAAGTGGGCTCCCGGTTCCTAATACGGGCATGTGTATTGTTTTATGTAATTCTGCTCTATTTTGCTGCTATATTTGTATTGTGAACATAATTTTTTTAAATATTGTCCGATGTTCATGTTTTTTAGCCCCCTTATTTTTCTGGGACTGGGGAAAGTATATAATATATGTATATATGTGTTCTCTATTCTATGATGCTCTATTATGAGACTCGAGAATGCTTCGATGTTGTGCTGGGTATTTTTTGCTCAAATTAAATCCTCCTTTCTACACCTTCCCTATTTTGTGTTTTTTTGTTCCAACATGACATTACTCTGGCTTAGGACATTAGAGGTTTCTATAGAACTCTAGTAACTGTGGGCCCATTTACAGCACACAGAGTGTCCCTCTTGTTTTTATCGTCCAACAGGTACTCCCGCTCGGTTGGTATTATTTAATACATCCTGCTATTATATTATGGTTTCCCAGTCCTCTCGTGAGTTCAGTCCACATTTAATGGTATTAAACTTAATCATATACCACTGTTCTTGTTGTTTCCTTCTCTTTTTGCTATCGCCCATTCTGATCTGTTCCTTTATTTTTTCCAATACCACCCACCGTATGACTCTCTCACTGTGGCCCTGCTCCTTCCAATGATTTACTAGTGGGGCGTTTTCTTTGTTCGTTTTGATTGCAGATTTATGTTCCCCTACTCTCAGTCTAAGCTCTCTACTTGTCTCCCCTATGTATCCCTTCCCACATGGGCACAGGATCAGATACACAACATTTTTGCTCCTGCAGTTATTTAGCGTGTTTATGTTGTGACTGGCTGAGTTTAGTACCACTTCCTTGGTCACTGAGCATAGTTCGCATATACTGCATGTCCCACATTTATGATTACCTACCGCCTTTTCACCTGCTATAGTTCTCTGGGTTTTCACTACATCGTCTCTATATGTGTGTACTAGACTCGAACATAGGTTTTTGTTCTTTCTGTATGCATACATTGGTCTAGGCAGGCGAATCTCGGTTCCCTCATTGAGGATTTTCCAGCTATGATTAATTATATTCTTCACCTGATTCGCAATACATGAGAATTGGCTTACCATGACTATCTTTTCTATTTCTTTCTTTTTCTCTTTTTTCTCCAGCAGGCTTTCCCTGTCGTAGTATCGGGACCGTTTTAAAGAATGATTTATCAATTTCTTAGGGTAACCCCTTTCTCTAAATTTTTGTTTCATTTCCTCTGCATGTTTATAGAAATCACTAATCGTTGTACAATTCCTTCTCAACCGAAGGAATTCGCCAAAAGGTATGCTATCCTTTTGGCTTTTCGGGTGGTAACTTTTATAATGTAGTACCGTGTTGGGATCTGACTCCTTTTTAAAAAGTTCCACCTTCAAGTGTTTTTTTTTGTTTTTTTGAATTTTTTTCAATTTTTATTTTTTTTAATTTTTTTTACAGAGTTTTATATAGCGCGAACTAGACCCAAACTGAATCGGGTATCAGAGCGCTTTACATAGCACCAGTTAAGTTGCATGACGACACGCATTCATTTTAGGCACGGGGAGATTAAGTGATTTGCCCAGAATCACAGGAGGTTTTTTTTGACGTCGTTACCAAGACTCGAACCCATATCCTATACAAATATCTAAAAAGTTTACTTTGCTACTGCCATAGGACGCTGTGAATTTTAGGTTTTCATCTCCTAAATTTATCCAACTCAAAAAATCCTGCAGGCACTCTTCGGTGCCCGACCAGATGAAAAAAATATCATCTATGAACCTGGCCCAATTCCGGATGTTTTCATAGTATGGGCTGATTTCATTGTAGATGTGTTTCTCTTCAAACACACTCACATAGATACAGGCTAGGCTCGGCGCGCAGGTTGCGCCCATGCTGGTCCCCTTTCGTTGGATATATAAGTCCCTTTTGATTAAAAAAATATTATTTAGGAGTACCATAGATACACACTGTAGTATAAATTCCTTATTGCCCCCTATGATCTCTGTTTTTTCCAGGAGGGTCCTAATCACTTCGATAGTATCCTTTTGGGGTATGTTGGTGTAGAGCGACTCTACATCTAGAGTCACCATAATTTCTCTCTCACCATCAAAACTCATTCCTTCTATTTTGGCTATCATGTCCGATGTATCTCTTATGTAGGACTTCTGTTTTTGGACTAGAGGTTTCAGAAATCTGTCAGCGTATTTACTCAGAGGTTCCAATAGTGAGTCAATAGACGCAACTATTGGTCTGAGTGGAGGATTTTCTAAGCTCTTATGGACTTTAGGTAGTCCATAGAGTGCGGGTGTCTTTGGGCTCTTGGTATATAGAAATCTGAACTTCTCCTCACTAATTTCACCATTTGTTTTGGCTGTTTGTAGGAGTGTTTCCACTTCCTTTTTCAAAGCCTCTACTCTATTTTGGGATACTCTAGTGTAATGTAGCTCATTCGACAAAAGGGACATCACTCTTTGGTTGTAGTCCTCCGTATTGAAGACCACAACCCCCCCTCCCTTGTCTGCTGGTTTTATAATTATTTGGGTATCTCTTGACAGTGACTCTATGGCTTCTCTCTGTGTCTTAGTGACGTTGTGATCCTGGTATTGTTTTTTGTTTAACAAACTACCTATTTCCATTTTGACTATAGATTCAAAGATTTCAATATTTTTGTCCGCCATCCCCAGGCTCGGAGTAAAAGTAGGTTTTGCCCTTAAACCTGAGTCAGTGGGGGGTTCTCTTTCTTGTCGGTTCTCAAATAAGCGACATAGTCGAACTTTCCTGAAGAACGCCCACGGGTCTTTTTCTAGTTGGAATTTATTAATGCCTGCCGTGGGGACAAAATTAAATCCCATCCCTAACACTTGTTTTTCTGCCTCTGTTAAGATTCTGCTGGAAAGATTTATTATGGGAGTTATTTCTAGCGCCAGTATACCGTGTTCCTGGTTCTCTTGTACTCTTGAGGAGCCTGGTTCTTCTGGTACTCTTGGTCCTGTTCTCTCACAACAGGTTTCCGTGTATAGGCACCCCTGCCCCTGTTCGAGAATCCCCTTTGGGGTCTGTTCGGGCGCTGTCCTAAAAAACCATTCTGTTCCCTGTTGGGATGGGTGTACTCGCCCTCCTCCCTTAGTGGCATATCATCTTCCCCTCTGCTTTCTGATGTTCCTGAGCAATTCATGTGTTTGGGTCTTCTAGATTGGAATCTAACCCTAGGTCCCCTTTCCCAGGTCTGCTCCGGCTTTTCAACATAGTAATCTTTATTTAGGAATGGATATATTACCTCTTGACTGAACTTGTGTATGTCCTTCCTTAGCTTTTGGGTCTTTCTATTAGTTAAATATTCGCAATACCCATTCATATCCTGGTTTATCTCTTCTATCATTTTCTTCGCATCTTCTAAGACATTTGTGTCCGTGAGGATTTTTTCTAACTCCTCTATTTCTCTTTTCTCTATTAAAATGGTGCTTTGGGCCGTTTCTATTATTAGGAGCATCCAATCTCTACTACAACAGTTGGAGATGAATGTCCAAGTTTCTAAAAATTGGGGATTATTAACGAAGAGACCGGGCTCGTTCCGTATTTCAAGTCCTATTGGTATTGTTCCGGCCCTCAATATTGCGTCATGAATTCTGCATGAAGTTCTGTACAAATTATTTTCTTTTTTAGGTTCACAAGTTGATTCCATTTTTCTCCCCCATTAGGGATGGCAGTTATAGTATTACCATTTCTGTTTGAGCTAAGTATTTTATTTAATTGCTCTTCACTGAAGCCAAAGGTCCTCAGTGCATCCATTTCACACTTGGATCACAGACTGTTAGTTTTTCGAAGAAAACTCATGAGTCCTCACAAAACCTATCTCTCCAGCACTGGGCTGTGCATACGAGTAAAGGAAAGAGAGAAGACCCCACTAGAGTACAGCTCAAGGCAGTAAGATTATGGAAGTCAGTCCTTGCTCTAAGGGGCAGTTGCAAGTGCAGAGATCAATAAGAATTCTGTCTTTTGAGGTGGTTGTAAGTTATCCAATGTTGCATTTTAGTCAGGGTGTTGTTAAGGATATTCATTTGGGGAAGCGATTTTTATGTAAAGTAAAGTGTCATCAGCATATATGTGGTAGGAAATGCAGGTGAGTTTAAAAATGTCAGTTAAGGGCTCCATGTGTAAGTTAAACAAAGTTGCGGAGAGAGTAGAACCTTTAGGTATGCCCAGTGACACTGGCAATTGATCAGAGAGGGCGTGATTGATTAGGATGCACTGAGATCTGTTACGAAGGAAGGGGAACCATTTTAGCACAGTGTCGACGAGTCCCATCCTGTGCTCCATTCGGTTCAATCTGGTATTTCGATTGACCATGTCAAACGCCGCCATCAAGTAGGATAAATAGGCAGGATTCATTATGGTCGAGAGCGTGTAGGGCACCATCAACAATATAGATCATGCCTGTTTTTGTGCTATGGCCCGGTCAGAAGCCAGATGGGCATTGGTCGAGAAGTTGGAATTGATCGATGTGATTGCGGAGCTGTGAGTGCACTCATTTTTCTAAGTTTAGCTAAACTTGGAATGTTGGAGATGGGGCATAGTTGTTGGGGTCAGACTGGTCGGAGTTGGCCTTTTTAGAATTGGGGTAACCTGGCCACTTTTGGGGCATTCGGTCATGGAGCATTGATTATCATGGTCCATAAAAGTAGTAGGAGGTGGATGACCTCATTGAGGAGTTTGGATGGAAGGGGATCATTGAAGTGATTGGAGTATTCCAAGAGGTCAATAGTTTTAGAACCTCACTTTCATTGAAGAATTTGAAACTGTACCAAGCTGCATTATTTTTAAGGATGAGGGGATTGTTTCTTGGGTATTGATTGTGATCGAATGGGGTGGGATGTGGGGGGAAGCTCACCAGGAGGGAGTTTCACATAGTTCTGGATCTTGGTGGTGGTAAGCATAGTTTTCTCCACAAAAAGGAGGGAAATAATAATAATAATAATAATAATAAAGGGGTTTATAAAGCGCATGGTGACGCCATCTCGGCGTGTCCCCGCGCTGTGGAGATAGAGACAGTGCCGAGACAAAAAGACAGAGTCTATAAGGTGTAAAGATACGTTTTTAACAGTTTTCTGAAATTAGTTTCTGTTTCTGCTAACCTAAGGTTCACAGGGAGTAAGTTCCATTTGTTGGCAGCTAGCACTCTGAAAGAGCGGCCTCCCAGTTTAGCTTTTTGAACACGGGGGATTTTGAGCAGGCCTGTCCCTTTAGAGCGAAGTGCTCTACTTGGCTCATAAGTGTGAGCTAGGTCCTTAAGATACTGAGGAGCTTTGTGCCATATAATCCTATGGCACATTAAGAGTGCTTTGAATAGGATCCTTTTTTTTATAGGGAGCCAATGTAGAGCAGCAAGAGTGGGTTTAGATGCTGCTCTTTTGGGTAATCTCAGGGCCAAGCGGGCTGCAGTGTTTTGAAGTACCTGCAGACGCCTCAAGTTTTTTTCAGTGGTTCCCAGGAATAACACATTGCCATAATCTATACGGGAGGTCACCAAAGCTTGGATCATGGTTCGTCTAGCCTCTAAGGGAAGTAGGTCCAGGGTGCGATTAAGAGTTTTTAATACCCCAAAGCATTTTCTCACTAACCTGTCAATATGGCCATCATATGATAATTTGGGATCGACCCAAATACCCAGGTTCTTAGCTTCTTTACAGGGAGTAGGCAGTGGTCCAAGACAGTTTGGCCACCAGTCCCCCGTCCAGCATGAATCATTTCCTCCTATCACCAGTACCTCCGTCTTGGAGCCATTGAGCTTCAAGCAGTGGTGGTTCATCCAACCTGCTAGGTCCTGCATGCAGGCCTTGAAGTTGGCAGCTGCAATGGTTGGAGCTTGGGATAGAGAGATCAGCAGTTGGGTGTCGTCGGCGTAAGAGACTAATTCTACACCGTACGATTGCACCACATCTGCTAAGGGCGCCATGTAAAGATTGAACAAGGTGGGGCTCAGGGCAGAGCCCTGAGGCACCCCCTGTTCTAAGGTTATGCTGTCTGAGCAGAAAGATCCCCGCTGTACCTGAAAGCTACGATTTGTAAGAACCGCTTTCAGCCAGCCCAGCGCCGACTCAGTGACCCCGGCTTTGTTTAGGCACTGTAGCAAGATGGAATGTGCTACAGTGTCAAACGCCGCACTGAGGTCCAGCATGATAAGTGCCATGGTATGTCCAGCATCTGCTCCTTGTCGCAAGGTTTCAGTGGCTCTCAGGAGGGCAGTCTCCGTAGAGTAGCCAGGCCGAAAGCCAGACTGAGAAGCGTGAAGGAGATTGTTCGTTTCCAGATGGGACACTAACTGAGTGTTAGCCACTTTCTCTGCCACCTTCGCTAAGTAGGGTAACAAGGAGATAGGTCTTAGGTTTTCAAGGGTATCGTGGCTCACATTCGGCTTCTTTTTGATCGGAAGAACAATTGCTTTCTTCCATACTTCCGGGAGTTTGGCAGAAGCAAAGGAGACCTGGAGCACATGCCTGAAAAACGGCTCCAGTACAGTCAGGCTCTCTCCTAGTACCCTAGGAGGAGCTGGGTCCCGAGGGGAGCCTGATTTGATACTTTTACATATGCTATTAAGGATCTCTGGAGGGGGGACCGTGAAGCATTGTAAGCATACCTCCACAGAGCTTGCTCCTTCCCTTTCTACCAAATCATGTCCAGATGTCATGTTTCCAGAGAAAGTAGCATAGATGTCTCGTATCTTACCAGAAAAGTAGTTGGCTATTTTATTACATGTTTCCACTGAGTCGTTTTGGGAAGTATTATCATTGGCTATTACTGACATCTCCTTGAAAATTTTGAAGAGCTCTTTAGAGGAATTTTCTGCTTCCCCAATGCGGGATTTATAATGCATGGCCTTGGTAGTACGTATTTTGATGTTATATTCCTTTTGTGCTTTTTTGTAATGGGTTTTGATTATAGGGCAGAAGTCTAAGCGCCATTGCCGTTCTAATTTTTTACAGATGGATTACGCGGCCTGTAACTCGGGTGTGAACCATGGGGCAGTTTTCTTTCTGCTATTAACTCTCTTGATAGTTCGTATTGGGGCAGTAGTGTCTAGGGCAGTTAAGATGCGTTCCTCTAACCTACTGTATGCGCTTTCGCAGTCCGTGCCCCCTGGCTGTCCCCCTAGCTCAAGTATTTTATTAAAGGTTTCTTGTGAGAAATTTTTCCATTTACGACATTGGTAACGGTTATTATTGTCCTTTTTAATCTCAGGCTCTGATATCAAAATGTGAAAAGGAATTAAAAAGTGGTCTGACCATGGTACCGGTGAGGCTGCTAGAACTTTCACTCCACTCCAGTTGCCGAATACAGGGTCCAACAGGTGACCATGTTTATGGGTGGGGGAACTATTTTGTAAGTCAAAATGTAGGGACTGTAGCTCTTGCCTGATGTCCTTTGCCTCTTTATCTAGTTGGTCGTCAAAATGGACATTCAAGTCTCCTAGTACCATAATTCTGCTTTCCCTTATAGCTAAGTGGGCAGCCGCTTCCACAAGGCTAGTAGTGAAGTCATAGTGCCTGCCTGGGGGTCTATAGACAAGAATACCCGATACAGAGTGTTGAGGCCCAAGTATAATTGTGAATAGACCCGCTTCACAGTGGTCAATCTGCAGGGGTGATAGAGAACATTCCAGCGGAGTTTTGATCGCAATTGCAATCCCTCCGCCCCTCCCCTCCTTCCTATCCAGTCTGGAGAGAGAATAGCCAGGTGGCATGGCTTCTATAATTTCGGGGTCGGAGTGTTCTCCTAGCCAAGTTTCTGTTAAGAAGAGTATGTCCAGTGCTTCGTCTTCAAGTAGGTCACGGATCTGATTACTATGTTTGCTAAGTGATCTACAATTTATCAGTCCTCCTTGTACCCTTCCTTTATCTAGGTCTTTAGTCGGTTCTCTAGCAATTTTAAAAGGGCATATGGGGCAGCTTCGAAGAGATGCCGCCTCCATCGTGTGCCAGCAGGGTGCATTAATCGACGGATGTAGATCTAGCAATACCTGTCTTCCATATTGTATGTGGGAGGACCCAGACCAGCCAGGGGTCGTGGCCCCATGCTCCGGTCGGCCTCGGACGGGCGCAGACGGGCTTGACTTTGGCTCGACTTCGGCTCGCTTCCGGCACGCCCGCTGCACGCGTCCGCTGCGCGGTCGCTGACCCACACACATTTACGGAAAGGCAGGGGCAACTAGAGCGCTGACCTTGCAGCCCTGAGCCCGGAAGTGCTGGGCTCCTCCTCACCCTCCGCATCAAACGCCCAGAATGGACGCGGCGGACCGGGGCGGGAGTATAATGAGTGCGTGATCACAGAGCTTTCATATCAGCCCACAGGTGAGGTGCAGTCAAATTATAAAATTACACACAAGAATTCACTGTGAATATTAAAATTAGCATCCAATCGCTAAAGTTAAAACCGCTCTACATTCAGCGCTCGCAGTGCAGCTCTTGTCATACAGCGCAAAGCAGATAGAGTCAGCCACTGCCACCGGCTAGACTCGTCTCCACCCCGCGGCTGCGTTTCTACTGACCTTTTATCCTAAAAACACATACAGCGCAACTAGAGCGCTGACCTTGCAGCCCTGAGCCCGGAAGGGCTGGGCTCCTCCTCACCCTCCGCATCAAACGCCCAGAATGGACGCGGCGGACCGGGGCGGGAGTATAATGAGTGCGTGATCACAGAGCTTTCAAATCAGCCCACAGGTGAGGTGCAGTCAAATTATAAAATTACACACAAGAATTCACTGTGAATATTAAAATTAGCATCCAATCGCTAAAGTTAAAAACGCTCTACATTCAGCGCTCGCAGTGCAGCTCTTGTCATACAGCGCAAAGCAGATAGAGTCAGCCACTGCCACCGGCTAGACTCGTCTAGGTTTCGCAGTTCCGTAATGTTAGGTTTTCTAAGCCTGAGGGATCGCTTTTGCAGATCATTTGGTTTTTAACAATTTCTAACAGTTTTTCAGGTTGATTAATTGCTGTGTTGAGTTGAGTTTGGAAAAATGCTGCTTTGGAGTTCCTGACATGTTCGTTTTTAGGCCTGCCATCTTTCTCGTAGATGTTTAAGATTAGACAGTGAGGGGGTGTGTCTCCATGCTGTTTCCGCAAGTATGAGGTATTGGCGTATCTCGTTTAGGTCACTTTGAACTAGGTGTTAGAGCTTTTAAACAGGATTCTCTTTAGCTGTTGGGGGCCAGGGTGTCCATGATATTTGACATGAAATTGATGTAGGGTTGAATGAGGTCATGAGCGCCATGCATCGAGGAAGGTGGGAGTAGGAAGTTGTTACTAAAGGTACACAAAGTGAGTGGATTAATGTTATTGGTGTCTCGGATGCAATGTTTGGCTTATACTGGTTGGACCTTAGTGATGGTTCCATAGAAATTGGGAGAGGTGCTCTTCTATTCCAAAAGAAACAGGGTCTCAAAGTTAATCTAAACAAATAAAGCATCCCTTTTGTTACACACACATCAATTCACACCATTCATAACTATATCTCTTCATTTTTTTAAAAAAGGAAGACATTTATTCTTTTATCAATTAATGTAGATTCCCACTTTCTAGACACCAACCTCTGTATTATGTAAACATTTCACATTTATTGCACATTGATATATAAAAATGTAACCAAGGTTACATTAAAAATCCACATTTTAAAATCACATGCTATCATAAATAACAATTCATCACAGATCCATCTCCAAATAAATGTCTTCTACAAATGGTTATGGATGACAGTATTCCTAAATATCTCAAATATACACACAGTTATCACAAGATCATATAAAACTCAAATCTTTGTCACAGGTTGTAGATCTTTTAAACAGGATTCTCTTAAGTTGTTTGGGGGCCAGGGTGTCCATGATATTTGACATGGAATTGATGTATTGTTGAGTGAGGTCATGAACACCATGCATGGAGGAAGGTGGGAGGAGGGAGTTGTTACTAAAGGTAGACAATGTTAATGGGTTAATGTTGTGGGTGTCTTGGACGCAATGTTTGGCTTTTACTGGTTGGCCCTTAGTGATGGTTGCCCTTTCAGAAATGAAGAAGTTGATACAATACTGGTCAGTCCATTCACCAGATAGGGTTGAGTCGATTTGTATGGTGTTCTCTCTTTTGATGATTAGATCTAAGGTGGCCCCTTTGATATGGGTTGGGCATAGGGAGGCTTGTATAAGACTTAGGTCCTGGAGGAAGGATTTAAAACTGGTTACGAGAGGGTCGATGGAGTTGCTCCAATGAATGATGAAACATCCAAGAAAAATGTGGTTGTTATGTTCATTAATGTTAGAGGAGATAATTTCCATGATTTGTTCGATGAAAGTGTTATCTCAGAGTGGGTGGTGGAAAGTGTGAAGAGAATACATACGTTTGTAATTTGTAGTATTTGCAGGAAGGCGGACACAGAGTGTATTATTATTACAGAGACAGTGTGGACCTGTGTGTAAGCTAGCCCTTTCCCAGAGCATGTTTCAGTGAGTATAAGAATGTCAAGGTTAAGCTTGAGATTATTTTATAGCGCCTTGGACACATGATTCCATCGCAATGAGTCTGTCCATCAAGTTTGCTGCTTGCAATATGTCCCACCTGATTTGTAAGTTCGCAGTTCTGTATGTTCATAATAAAATTGCAATACACATACTACAATAATTTATTCACATTTTTTTTTATGTGCGTACACTATGTAATCCTTTACAGGAGGTGGTCGGGAGAGAATAGACGGGAAAATAATATGTTCCCTTTAAAGTCAGAGATATTATATTATTGTCACATCAGTTCCTGTGACGTCACTTGCTATGATGTCTCTCCAAGTTGCACACTAGAGCTCTGGCCATGGTAATTAGTCCCCACTATCTTATAAGGACTTGTGTCCTTCTGGGCCACACCAATCGGTGCCCAAAGGCAGACAATACCATGCAGGCCTTGCCCCACACCTCACATAGCTGCATGACTTGTGCCTCAAGAACAATCGCGAGCCTCCTCTGGCAAATGTGTAGTTGAACCCCACTGAAGAAAGAAACACGATCTCAAGCAACCCTTGTATTGCTTGTTTATTTTCACCAACATCTTCTCTCCTTACATGAATGGTGGGGCACAGCCATGCATACAAACTGCCACGGCAAGGGTGTTGTACTGCTGTGTGGAGAGAGAATGCCTATGGAGCATGTCATAGCATGGCTGCCTTTAAAATGGTCCAACACAGAATTTGTCTTCTCACCAAAGAGCATAAATCATCAAGGGCCATATGTAGGTGGGCTAATACCGGTCGGCAACGGCTGGAAATCGGGTAAATTTCCCGTTACCGACCGGTATTTAGCCCTTTGCGATGTAGGAGTCTGGATTTAAGGATTCGGTAATTTACCGATTCGTTATTTTAAGGAATCGGTAAAATACCGATTCCCTAATTTAAGGAATCGGTAAATTACCGAATTCTTAAATCCTATGTAGGGAGCACTCAAGTGAGTGCATTTTTGGTTTAAGGATTTGTTATTTACCACCAACTACAGTTGGTGGTAAATACTGAATACCTTTAAAAAAGCAATTTTGTGCTTTTTTAAAAGTGCCGTGTGGCAGCATGTGCGCCACATGTGCACACATGCACCATTTAGGGGTGCAACAGGGTGTCAATGTGACACTCTGCCACCCTTAAATATGCTCCCCCTATTACCGATTCGGTATTTACCGAATCGGTAATAGTGAATGGCTTCCGATTCATTCCTATGGGCCTTCAGGCCCATAGGAATGAATGGGAAGGTATTCCTTATTACCGATTCGGTAAATACAGAATCGGTAATAACGAATATTACTGAATTGGTAACATTTACCGATTTTTTACCTACATTCTATTTACCCATTCTTAAATACCGAATTGGTAAAATTAGGTATTTAGGAATCTGTAAATAGAAATTACCTACATCTGGCCCCAAATGTCATAACCATAAGGCAAACCTGCACTTCTCTGGAAAATCCTGTGGCACATATCCAGGCACAACATCTTATCGCAACACTGACGCCCATTGAACAGATCACCCAGTTGGTCAACTTGATACCAGTCCTCAAGACATATTTTGCGACTTCTTGCACTTGAGGTGCAAATTGCCTCTGAACTTCGTCTTTGACTTCCTGGTTGACTGTGTCCTTAAGGGTGACAGGGACCTGGAGTGGGTCTGCTGATTGGAGCACAAACCACCTACCGTTTGTTCACCCGGACCCTAAACACCACAGGCAGACTTCATGTGGATCTGTGAACAGCTTTAGTCCAGTCACGGTACAGCTTGCAGCCAGCCTAGCACACCGTGGTTATAGTAAGAATATCAAATGCCCCTTAAAATCGTTGCAATCATGCCGCGAAGGTACTGCCACAGGCAGTTTTAATTAGGTGATTTTACTGCCCACCTTGGAATAGGGGGGGGGGGGAGTTCTCAAAATATGTGTGTCTTGTAAAAAGGATGACAATATTTACTCTGTGTTTACACTAGTTTTAATAAATATATTTTGACATTTTATTTTCAAAATGTGTAACTACCACAGCTGGCTATGTCTTCACTCAATGCTTTCTCTTCATGCAGAAAATGTGGCTTTGAGAGGCCGGGCCACCCAGTCAAGTGTCCTTGCAGGAGCGGCGCAAGTTGTCGGTTACCTTGGACTGGCGATCAACGCAATTGACGGAAATCAGGACACCAATTACTACCATGGCTCCTGCTCCCATACAGATGATGAATATGGTCCCTGGTGGAGGGTCGATTTGTTACACCAGTACTACATTTCTAGCATTTCAATCACCAATAGAAATGAATTCAAAGAAAGGCTGGATGGAGCAGAAATTCGCATTGGAAACTCCCTGTCAAATAACGGAAATTACAACTCAAGGTAAATTGAAGCTATATTCGAAACAGACACAGCACCTGTGTAGGCTTCCTGGAGGCCATGAATCACTGAACCATCACAGACCTGAGCAGATTGGTGTGATGCTTTGGAGTAACCAACTGTGGGAACCAACTTACATTAGTCCCCTAGTGCAGCACTTTGCAGCAAGTGTGCAGCATATGACTGCATGTGGACATCCACTTAAAGGTGGCATAACCTTGTGCATAAGTTCAGGACATACTATCCCCACCAAAGATAACAGAAGAGACAATGAATCTATGCTACAGCACCGCCATCTGACATGCCTTACTAGCTAGGCCACATAGTGGGGTGCAGATGCATTGCAAGCCCTGGGCTATTTGAAAGTACTTTCATGCTTAGGTCTCCCATCCCATGATTAAAACTCATGCCACTGGTGATGGGGAGGAAGGGAAGGAAGAGCTTGGCCAAAGTCTTAGGCATTTTCCCTGATCAGTGTTGCCCAAGGCTGGCACCAGTGGGGGCTAGATCTCTCTAAGGAATATCTGTTCCTTCCCACGCCAAAAGACAGAGTCTCTGAATAGCTGATTGCAGCAACTAAGGTGATAGTCAGCTAATTAGAGGACATCTCACTCAGCAACTTGGTCCATTTACCATGATTCAGGTGTGTTAGCAAGGCAGGGGGTGCAGTACTGAAGCAAATGAACAAGTATGATATTGGTGTGTGTCAAATACTGATAGTGGACAAGAGGTGGTATTGCTGCTTAATGGTTTTGTTGAAAATCCTCGTGTCCATGTAAATCCTAACTGACGCTGGCTGTTGGTAGCTGCTCTCAAACCACAAACAGTGATACCCATGGAGTAGGTTCCATCACATTTTCAACGATGCAGGTAAAGTCCAGTTTCTCTTCCTCCTCCTTTGCTTTAGTGTGTGCTGTGGTGATGCAGGCACACTGGCCATACTGTGGGTTAATCCTTGAGGTATCCCATGTCTTCAAATACCCCATTTCCACAAACTGAAAAGGGCACACTCTTAGTGCAAAGAGAATCTCAGAAGTAGTGTCTCATAGGAGGGCATCTTTGAACGTGGCATTATCTGTGTGTCTCGATGGAATACATGTCCCTTGAATGCATCTGTCAGGGACAGTGATACTGCACCTCCCTAGGTGAAGAGATTGGTGGATGTGGAACAGAAGCATGGCCTACATTTAAACTTTCGATTTGGTCTACCGACATTCAGTGATTCCAGTAAGGGCCAGGATGTCCTACCTCGCCTTTTAGGATAAAATAGGTGCCTTTTTGGTGACTCAGCCCCAACTATGTAGAGCATAGGAACCCTCTTTCTTTTTATTCAATCATGTTTACTTCATGATATAACCCCATAAATCACATAAAAGATACAACTGTACACAATTAAAATATACAAAAATAAAATCCCACAGTGCATAGTACTCTAAAACATGTAAATGCATCTTGTTTAATTCTCTCAGATATCAGCTATTGTTCCATCTCCCTCGATACCAGTTGGGCCCGATTATCCATAACCAATTCATCTGGGTACTCTTCCCAGTTGAAAAGAGCCTGAATAAATCCTAACACATCTTTGGTGATTACAGTTTAAAAAAATATCACCCCCAGCAATCTTAACTTGCAAACTACCATTAATATGAAAAATATGGATATTCACCCAAAGCTCCAAAAGAACCTGAAATATCCAGGGCCACCATGTTCCATGGCGACACAGGTGCCGCCACCGGAATGAACGGCAATGGGGTGTGACATGCATTTTGTCACTCAGCACACACAATGCAGATTCTTACAAAAAACCAGGGGGCACATGCATCAACATTGTAAATTGCAAATACCTAATTGCGAATTCCTGGGAATCACAATTAGGTAATCACAATTTACTACAGCCTTATAGCCTGCCGTAGCGGGCTATACCGGCTATTAAAGGCCCGCTGCAGCGTTAAAGGTCCGAGCCGAAGGTGAGGGACTTTAACAAAGCAGAGGGACTTTAAAAGCCGGTATAGCCCCGCTACGAAGGGCTGTAAGGCTATTAGAACATTCTCCCACTAGAGGGAAGAATGTTCTAACAAATAAAACAAAGCCTTCAGGGAGCGCGAGGGGATTGAAATCCCCTCAGGCTCCCTGAATCCTTTGTTCACAGCCAGAGCTGTGAACAAAGAAAGATTGGAATGTTGGAGCTCCGGGTTTATACCAGCCATTATAAGCCCAGAGCACTCCATTGTTTTCAACGGAGCTCCCAACATTCCAATGTTCTAAAATGCATTATCCTTAAAGAGTTTCAGATTGCGATTCCTAGGGAGTCGCAAATCGCTCTGCCTCATTAATATTAACCCCTTCGCCGAGGGGCTAATTCCCCTGCGGCGCGGGGGGAGGGGGGAGGCGCGCGGCGTCACGGTACTCATGACGAGCTCAGCTCGTCATGAGGCACAGTGGAGCTGTGCTCATGACGAGCTGAGCTTGTCATGACTCCACCCAATTAATGGAACGCCCCGCACAGGAGGGGAATTAGCCCCGCGTGGGCGTTCCACGGACGTTATGACGAGCTGAGCTCGTCATGAGCACAGCTCCACTGTGCCTCATGTCGAGATGAGCTCATCATGAGCCTCAAAGAGGTTAATGAGGTAGATCGCACTTTGCGACCCCCTAGGAATTGCGAGAATCACAGGGATGGTGGCATGCAGATGTCAGCAGACCACCATGTCCGTGATTGTTTTTAAATAAAACAATCTTTTTTTTTTTGGTAAAGCAGCCCTTTTTCCTTAAAGGAAAACAAGATGCTTTACAAAAAGTACAATGAAAAGTTTTCTTTTACTTTTGTAAGAGCAGACAGTGGGCTTTAACAACCATTCACAAAGGGGAAGGGGGTCCCTCAGGGACCCCTTTCCATTTGCAAATGAGTTACAACCTACTTGAAGTAGGTGGTAATATGCAAAAGTTCTGCAACCGCATTCACGGTCACAAAACATTCATGCTTACTGTTAGGATTTGGTGTATGGAAGGGACGCCCTGAACACGCCCCTTCCAAATACCGAATTGCAAAACCCAATATGCGATTCAGTAAATGATTACCAAATTGCAATTTGGGTTTGATGCATTTGAAAAGCCTTTTTTGTATTCACAAACAGTCCGATTCTTCGAATCGGCCCGTTTGCGAATACAAAAATGCTTCATGCATGTGCCCCCAAATGCCTGGTCCACTCCAGGCCAACAAACATCTTCACGAATACCTAACTGATCTTCTTGGGCCAGTTTTTAAACTTTTTTCAAATACCCTCAGGAACTAGAGATATTCCCAAGCATCACACTAACTCACCATTCCATTTTGACTCTTTAGTTTCACGTCCAAAAGGCGCTACATCATCAAGCAATTTTTTAGTGGCAGATCAACCCTTGATGATGTGTTTCATTTCATGCCCCAGAACAGTGTCCTCTTCTACAGACCTTGTTATTCTTCCTCACATAACGCACCATCCAGAAGTGTCCCAACATAACTCATCATGCAAGGTATTTCAATATTGCTGCAATCTTCTTCTCGTTCCATCTTATGTAGTATAGGCAACCAGGAGAGAAAACCTGCAGCAAAGTTTTTCCCTTCAGGAACGTACATTACTGGAACTTATGCAAATGAAATTGCTACTTATCAAAGTGTGGCATAATCCTTCCTACACCCTAACTGCAAACAAAACAATGAGAGGTTTGTGATCAGTATGCAAAGTAAAAGTTGACCACACGTAAACGTCTTAAGTACTGGGCACTCCAGAGCCAAAGTTTCTTTCTCTATGGTGTAATGCGTAGACTCCACCCATAAAATACTCTGGATGCAAACATCACAATTTCTTCTCTCCCATGTAAGGATACCTCAGCCAGTCCATTATTACTCACACCCGTTATGATGCTTATATCCCAGATATACTTCTCATTTTTGTCAAAAGATTTGTTAATGCTGCACTTTTTTCGAGCAAAATGTGGTACAGTCTTCTGGAGAATTTGAGTTGGTCCTTGCTAGCAGGGGAGGGAGCCTCACCTTTTGCCTTCATTTTCTTCAGCTTCAGTTCTACAGTTGCCTAGTCTTAGACAGAGGCAACATTTTTGCTTCCTTAGTCGTCCCTGGCAGTGTTCCTATCAGGCGAATGTCCTTAGGGAGCTTAGTCAATTGTGGAGCTCGAAGACCTACATATGTTAAATAAAACTCTGTTAGAAGTCCAGTCGAGCCTGTGAATCTAGAGTTACTGTGTATGTTAAACCAATGACTTTTCATCCTGATGGCCTCTTATTAAAGAATAATGGGGACATCTATAGAATTTGAATTTTTCAGCATGTGTTCAACTTTGTTTTTTCTTATTTATTCCCAGATGTGCCACCATTAGCAGTATTGGTGCGGGTGAAACTACGACATTCGAGTGCAACGGAATGGCTGGCCGATACGTGAACGTGCTAATTCCTGGGAAAACAGCACCGCTCACACTCTGTGAAGTTCAAGTGTTTGGAGTCTTAGCATAAGACCACGCTGGCCGAGGAACTCAACTTATGATATTGAGTTCTGAATGTTCGGCTTGTTAATGTCAAACTATATTTTGCATCTGGGGTTTCCAGTGATTTATTGTCATTGTCAATCAGCTATTCAATGTTAGATCCAGAAGTAGATGTTAAGGTGCTCTTATCTAATTAAACCTTTGTCTAACATGTTATTCTTCAATTAATGTGTTCAGCCTATTTACATAAGTGCATTGTGTAAAAAAAAATATATTGGTCTGAGACTAAATAATAAAGATGTAACTATGCAAATATATTGTTTTCAATCCATTTGCATGTATTACAGGTACATTGTGATGCATTCAACTGATTGAGAAGACTGCCTGAAACATTTGAATGTGCCTGACGATTTTGCACATAATTGGGAATTTAAAACAAAGCAAAGTAACTCTTTGTTTAGTCGGTTCGTTGTAGGACCGAACGAAACACATCACGATTAAACTAAATGTGTGAATATTATTTTCAGGGACTGAAGGTTTGGCATGACTTTTTTGAAGTTTGATACTCGTGTAGGTGGGCTTCCTTTTATTATTAAAAGAATGCCCTATTTGACATTATATGTCATAAAAGCGTTACAGCTAAAAGGTGAAAGCAGATCAGACAACTCACATAAAAACACTTTGTGCAAAAGGCAAGATAGGCATCAAAATATCCCGACTTAGTACCAAGACAAGGGTTCATAGTAAAACAGTCATTTAAGTATAAGTTTCAGATGATCTCAATCAATCGCCAAGAACATATCCATGCTTTTTGGAACCCACATGTCACTTTAGCCCGAATATTCATGCATGATTGGAAGAGGGTTCCAGTTTCATTTTTCAGCTGTCATTTGCTGCGAGCGGATACCCTACATCCACCTTACGAATTTTGCCATCGGAATAGCGTACCTGGGTGATGGGTCTGTACAAAGAATTCAAAGAACTGTACTGCATAATTTAGTGCTCATATTCCTGCATGGTTGCGACAACCATACTTTGCAAGGACCAGAATAGGCTGGGCAGACAAACAGCACATGTGCTAGGGTTTCTACATGATCTGCACATGTTATCTGACACCTTCTACGGACGCGACTCAGACCGGCATCATGCATTGATACAAAATTCCTAGGACATTTTCGGCAGCAATGACTAATTTACTCAACCCTTTCTTTTAAAAAAACGCCCTGAGAAAGCCTCAGGCTGGAAGGCTATGTAAGGGGGCGAAACACGACTTGGCTGTTTTTCCACTCACTCTTGAGGATAGAGTGAAAGTTCATTCATAAATAATTCCCACCAAATAAATCAATGGGTGATTGGAATTTTTTCCTGTCAAGAATCGTAAAACTATCCGTGCCCAGACAATCCGGTTGAAATCTGCACATGTTATACATTTTTTTTATTAATATTTTTATTTAGAATTGCAATACAATACTGCAGAAAACATAAATGATCCCAAAAAGAAAAAAGAGACATGTCGTGTTAAGTCCATATTCATGATCAATATTACAAGAGTCCTCAAACCATTCCCCTTACGTTTCGGTGTTACAAAGTGGGAGTACATTGATGTTCACAGGGCATGCATCGCAAATGTCATATAGGAGGTTGTGAAACTGGAAAAAACATACCCAAAAAATTGTATTGCGGCCTTATTAGCGCAAGCATCACATATATGCATTGTACATACATTAAGTACTGTATCAGAACTTGGGCATATTTTAGCTATCTCCTCCCCTCCATCAGGCTTCTTTCCTACTACAGCTAAGCAGGATCGTCCCTACTTTGCTCATTGTTATCTTTGGTGGCTCTATAAGTTCTATATAGTTCCCAAAAGTTTTTAGGTCGACTGCGTGGTGGTAGTCCTTCAGTGTAGTTTTCAGTCTGTGTGCAGCAGTACATCATGTCCCTCGACCAGCTTTCCATCGTGAGAATCGGGCCATGGGACCAACAAATTGCCACCCTCCGTCTCGCTATGAATAGCCCCATGTCACTTAGACATCTGATTGCTTTGGGTAGGAATTAAGAATATCCCAGTAGTGCCAGTGCCAGATCTGGGGTCAGTTTTTTCTTTAGTGATTTCGACCAGTGTCTCGAATATTAAAACCCAGAAGTTGGCATTTCCCGGCCACAACCATGCTAAATGAAAAAAAGTCTTCCTGGGAGGTACCGTATCTATCACAGTTAGCTGAGTCACACAGTCCATACCAATGTAATCTTTCTGGGGTATAGTATATTCAATTGAGAATTTTAAAGTGGATCAGCCTATGCCTGCCATTCAGAGATATTCGTTTCGTGCTTTCACAAAAGTACTTCCACATTCCATCGTCTATTTCCATCCCCAAGTCTATCTGCCAGGACAGACGGGCTTTGGTATAATGGTTGGCCCGATAATCCTGTGCTGATTTGTATAACCTATACACAATCCGCACTTGGCACCTCTATTTTTATCATGGTTGTGAGTGTGGCGACATTAGTTGGCTCAGCGAGGTCACTTCCCAGAATTTCTTTTAATGAGTGCCCCATTCTGTGGAATTGGAATCTATGTAACAATGTGATATTTTAGCCTGTATAGTCGCCTCATCCCACGTCTTCGCCACGCCTACCTCAAACAGTTCACCAATCTGTGAAATATTCATATCATTCAGCACCCCAATTACTCCTCCATCTGTGCATGTGGGTAGCCAATGGCACCATTCAAGGGGAGACAATGGAGAGTACAATATAACTCCATCCTGTAACTTGAGAAGATGGTGCAAGGCATGTGCGGTGAATTAATTGAATCGAGGATCCCTGTTCTGCAGTCCGGAGGTGTGAATAAGAGCGCTGGCAGAGGAAGTGGTGCTGCGACTACTTTCTCAATCTGGCTGTGCGGTATATCTGCAGGGCCACGGATCCAAAAATGAGCATGCACGGACTGCGCAACCCTATAGTACAGATTTAGGTCCGAAGCCCCAAGACCCCCCATCCGGTAAGGCAATGTAAGTATATCCCATCGTATCCTAGCGTGTTTTCCAGCCCAAGCCAGCCTGAGTAACAACAATGTGATTGTGTGTAAGAAAGAGCTAGGGAGGGCCATCGGTACCTCCAGGCACCTCCAATCTCAGCTTGTGTTTATCACACAGAGCTTTAGAGTGGCCAGGCCGGGGGAAAGGGTGTTGGGAAGGGAACTGCTGGGAAGGAGACCAGAAAAGACAAAAAGAAATACCTTTTCACTTGATCTTAAGTAAATCTAGTAAGTTCCTAGACTATGAATCTTTTAGTCATAATCACCTGTTCTTCCCTATGTTCTGCCACAAACGACTTTTTGTTTAGCTATAAATAGAATGCAAAGAATGTTTAGTATGCTACTTTTAGTTAATAAAAATTCTAACAAAGGCTGTCTAATAGCAGTATCATAAATAATACCTTTTCACTTGATCTTAAGTAAATCTAGTAAGTTCCTAGGCTATGCATCTTTTAGTCATAATCACCTGTTCTTCCCTATGTTCTGCCGGACCGACTTTTTGTTTAGCTATAAATAGAATGCAAAGAATGTTTAGTATGCTACTTTTAGTTAAACAAAAATTCCAACAAAGGTTTTCTAATAGCAGTATCATAAATAATACCCATTCCTTCCTCATGCTGTCTTCAAAGTCTTTCTCCTAGAACTCTTTTTGAAGGTTCTGGAAAAAACATGTGGATGTGGGACCTGCCACGCAACTTTGTACAAGAGTTCCTTAGTTCAACTTAAGTATCAGTTTCATGTCTCTAGTTCACAGTTCTCTAATGTATCTACAAACTCCAGTTTGTTCAGTACTAAAGCAATTTTCTCAAAGTTCCAACAAACTCCCCGCAGGTTTGTTAAGCAGTTTTTTCTAATGTTCCAACAAAGTTCCTCACAGGCTTGTTAAGTAAATAAAAACTGTGTTTCAAAATCGTACAGGAAGTAACTTTGCCCAAACCCAAATGCTTGCATATGAAGATTGCAGCTTGAGTAAAGAGGTGTCCTTAACCTGATTCTAAGAACTCAGCTCCTCCTGTTACTTTGCCGTTGAGACGCCCCTTGCTGGATCAGCTGCTCCGGGAGTCTCCGATGGGGAAAAAGACCCACGACGAAAGAAACCATGCTCCGGCAAGGTTTTCAGAATAACGAGCGTGCATTATCGGGCGTGGTCCTCTTTTATAGGAGAGACCCGCCATGACGTATGCAACGCTGTTTAGAAGAGTTCCCTGATGTCACGTGGGAGGCATGGTCATGTAAGAATCGGCTAAGCCTGGAATCAACCTTCTTCTAGGAAATTAAGAAGTGTCAGCATAACGAGTAAGGCATATTTGAAAGCACAATGTATACTTCCCTAAAACTCAGGTTATACACACAGGTTATAAAATAATTGCTGCAGTCTTAAGGGGTCACCTTGCATGAATGATGCACTAATGTTTATTGAAGTGGGCAGTACAAAAGGGGGTGGCGATGGACGGAGGATCTGAATCAATCAAACACTCACACCCAGTCAAAAGATCTGGATTTAATCCATCACCGTTCTTTAGCCCACTCTGCCACCCTAGTTCAGACATGGCTATATGCAAATCAGTCTGACCCTGTGCCTCATGGGAATAGTCCAGCCCGAACTGCCAAGCCATGTCTTCCCTGGACGGGAAACAAGCTTCCGAGGACCGGTTTCTGGCATTCCAGCCGTCTTCAGCCCGGCTTGCTTGAATCCAGTGGCAAAGTGAGGAAGGGACTCACGTCTGAGCATACCCTGCCACACTTATGGCGGCCAAAAGCGGTACAAAAGGGGGTGGCGATGGACGGAGGATCTGAATCAATCAAACACTCACACCCAGTCAAAAGATCTGGGTTTAATCCATCACCGTTCTTTAGCCCACTCTGCCACCCCAGTTCAGACATGGCTATATGCAAATCAGTCTGACCCTGTGCCTCATGGGAACAGTCCAGCCCGAACTGCCAAGCCATGTCTTCCCTGGACCGGAAACAAGCTTCCGAGGACCGGTTTCTGGCATTCCAGCCGTCTTCAGCCCGGCTTGCTTGAATCCGGTGGCAAAGTGAGCAAGGGACTCACGTCTGAGCATACCCTGCCTCACCTATGGCGGCTAAAAGCGGTACAAAAGGGGGTGGCGATGGACGGAGGATCTGAATCAATCAAACACTCACACCCAGTCAAAAGATCTGGGTTTAATCCATCACCGTTCTTTAGCCCACTCTGCCACCCCAGTTCAGACATGGCTATATGCAAATCAGTCTGACCCTGTGCCTCATGGGAACAGTCCAGCCCGAACTGCCAAGCCATGTCTTCCCTGGACCAGAAACAAGCTTCCGAGGACCGGTTTCTGGCATTCCAGCCGTCTTCAGCCCGGCTTGCTTGAATCCAGTGGCAAAGTGAGCAAGGGACTCACGTCTGAGCATACCCTTCCACACTTATGGCGGCCAAAAGCGGTACAAAAGGGGGTGGCGATGGACGGAGGATCTGAATCAATCAAACACTCACACCCAGTCAAAAGATCTGGGTTTAATCCATCACTGTTCTTTAGCCCACTCTACCACCCCAGTTCAGACATGGCTATATGCAAATCAGTCTGACCCTGTGCCTCATGGGAACAGTCCAGCCCGAACTGCCAAGCCATGTCTTCCCTGGATGGGAAACAAGCTTCCGAGGACTGGTTTCTGGCATTCCAGCCGTCTTCAGCCCGGCTTGCTTGAATCCAGTGGCAAAGTGAGCAAGGGACTCACGTCTGAGCATACCCTGCCACCCTTATGGCGGCCAAAAGCGGTACAAAAGGGGGTGGCAATGGACGGAGGATCTGAATCAATCAAACACTCACACCCAGTCAAAAGATCTGGGTTTAATCCATCACCGTTCTTTAGCCCACTCTGCCACCCCAGTTCAGACATGGCTATATGCAAATCAGTCTGACCCTGTGCCTCATGATCTCATATGGGCCAATAAATTTAGGATGGAAAGCTTTCTTATCTTTGAAAGTGATATTTTTGGTACGAAGCCATACTTTATCGCCTGTGACATACTGAGGGCCTGGATTGTGGCGTTTATCTGCAGAAGATTTGTATGCCAATTTTGCCTGTCGTAGTTGTAACATAATGGAAGAATGTACTTTTTGGATGTGTCTCACTCCAGAAGTTACTGATGGAACCAGATCTTGATCCGCAGGAAGAACCACAGGCAAATAGGTGGGATGAAAGCCATACGTAGAATAGAAAGGAGAGGCCTGAAGAGAAGAATGCTGAGCCGAGTTGTAGGCTTTCTCAGCTAACCAGAGTAAATTTACCCAGGACTCTTTTGTGGAAGTAATATAACAACAAAGGTATTGCTTTAATGTCTGATTAAGTCTCTCAGTTTGACCATCGATCTTTGGATGGTAACTTGTAGAAAGAGCTGGGGATATCTGCAAGGCTCGACACCATTGAGACCAAAATCTAGCAGTAAATTGAGAACCACGTCAGAAACAATTTTCCTCAGAATGCCATGTAGACGGACAACATGAAAAAGCAGCAGATTGGCCAACTCATAAGAGGTAGGTATCTTTTTACATACTACAAAATGTCCCAACTTGGTGAAGCTGTCTACAATTACTAAGATGCAAGTGTGACCTTGATCTGCTGGTAAATCAGTAATAAAATCAACTGAGCAGTGTTCCCACGGTTGTTGTAGTGTTTGCAAAGGAAGTAACAACCCTTTGGTTTATCCAGCTTCACTTTTATTACAGGCACATACCTCACAGTCGGCTACTCATTGTGACACATCCTGAGTCAATTAAGGCCACAAAAAATTTCGTTGTAATGCAGTTATAATCTTAGATCAACCTGGATGACCTGAACAAGGATGGTTGTGATGTCATCCAAACACTGTTTTACGTAACTGTTCTGTAGAAATAGGGCATTTTCGTGAAAAGGTAATTCTTGGATAATTTGTCTGTTGGATTCCTGAGTTAACCAGGTTTTTCAGGAGAGAATTGGAAAGTTTTCTCGAACTTCATCCAAAAATCGTTCTGTAGTTATTATACAAATTACCTTGTCTGGATCGATAATAGCTTGTGGGGCAATTGAGTTGAGTCTTGACGGGTTAGAGCATCAGCTTTTCTGTTGTCTATTCCTGGACGAAATGTGACTATGAAATCATATTCAGAAAAGAAAAGTATCCATCTTAATTGACGGGGGCTATACTCAAGTTGTCTTCATGAATTGTAAGTTGCGATGATCAGTGAACACTGTAATGGTATGTTGTGCACCAAGCAAGTGATGTCTCCATTCTTTAAATGCTTCTCTTATCGCCAACAATTCTTTTTCAGCAGTTGTGTAATTTGTTTCTGCCAAGGACAGCTTTTGGACATAAAAGCGATAAGATGAAGCTGACCTGTGTTTACATTTCGTTGTGAAAGTATTGCTCCAACTGCAATGTCTGAAGCGTCAGCTTCTACAATGTATGGTTGTTCTGGGTTTGCATGGACTAAAATGGGAGCAGAAGTAAAAGCCCTTTTTAATTGCTCGAAAGCCTCTTGAGCTTCTGCATTCCACTGGAAGGGAACATTTTTTCACAAAAGGTGAGTAATTGGAGCAATTGTCAGGGACAAATGATCGATACATCGTCGATAAAAAATTTTTGCAAAGCCCAGAAAACTTTGAACATCTCAGACATTTTTTGGGATGAGCCAATTTAACACTGCTTGGCTCTTTCTTTGTGCCATCTGAAATCCTCCTTGAGTTAGAATGACTCCCAGGAATTCGATGGCGGCGATGTGAAAATTGCATTTTGACAGTTTACAGTAAAGGCTGTGTTTTTGCAACTGGCCCAAGATTGTTGAAACTTGTTGTTCGTGTGTTTGGTGAGAAGTAGAATAAATCAAGATATCATCAATGTAAACAATGACGAATTTTTCAAGGAACTTGCCCAAAATGCCATTAACCTCATCGCTGCTTGAGAGTTTCCCCTGCTGTGCTGGACAGCAATGAAAACAGGTGTGGTCACCTGAGAGGTATATGCCATGCTCGTCATGGGCATGGAAGGGGTTAAGAAAAAATTGAAATGCTGCAGGAGCGTTGCAAAGCCCAAATGGCATAACGGTATACTCAAAAAGATTGTATCTAGTTTTAAAAGCCATTTTCCACTCGTATCCTGCTTTCATGCGTACTAGGTGATATGCCCCCTTTAAATCTAATTTTGTGTAGACTACAGCCAACTTTACCTGGTCTAGTAGAACACAGATGAGAGGAAGTGGGTATTTGTTCTTTTTTGTTATTTTATTCAAAGCTCTATAGTCTATGCACGCACGGAGCTCGCCGTTGGCTTGTGGCACAAAAAAAGTGGAGAAGCTGCAGGAGACTTTGAAGGCCGAATCAAACCATTGGCCAGATATTTATCCAGGTATTCTCTGAGATGTTCGTTCTCTTTTTTGCCCAGGGTATACATATGACAGTTCGGAACCACTGCCCCAGGTATTAGGTCAATTTGGCAATCATATGCCCGATGAGGTGATAAGGTATCCGCTTCTTTGTCATTTAAAAGATCGTGATATTTTTTGTATTGTGGGGGTAATTTAGTATCCTTCTCTTCTGCAGTGGCGAGAGCATGAACTTGAGTCAATTCCTTTTGTTCTGCTTCACTTGGAACACAATTTTTCTGCAGTACTCAGAAAGCCGGATGATTTTCTTTTGAACGCAATCTATATGAGGATTGTGTGCTTGAAGCCAAGGCATTCCTAAAATAAACCCGTATTGAGGGGCACTGATGAGATTGAAAGAGATGTTTTCAATATGTTTTTGGGTGGCCACAGCAAATTCTAATTGCATTGTCTTGGTTGTTCAGTAATTGGTCCTGAAGTTAGACCTCTTCCATCGACAGTTTGAACTATTTCTTGTTTACTCTGAGGTTCACAAGGTAAAGACAAATGGTGGGCCAGGGTTGCGTCTACAAAGTTACCTGTGGCTCCTGAGTCCAGTAGTAAAGTTATTGCATGTCTGAATTTGGGAGTGAGTTCTATAATCATGCCTAAAGTCAAATGCGTAACTTGATTGTTGTTAGACGAATGCACTGAGGGGGTTTGCCCACCCCTCAAAAGATCCCCCTTTACATCTTTTGAGCTAGTTAGTTTCTCACTGTTTTTGAAGGTGTATCTATAGTTTTGATTGTTGATTGATAGGTTTTGTTTTTTGATTTAATTGGACATTCTTTTACAAAGTGGCCCTTTTTGCCACAATACAGGCACAAACCATTTTTTCTCTGTGTCTCTTTTTCCTCTTTGGTAAGTGCCGACAAACTGATCCTATTTCCATGGGCTCCCCTTGATTGTCTTGAGCAGGTGGACTGAGAATTGGTCTGCTCGGTTCAAAGCGAAGTCCGCTTTTCTCAGTACGTCGACCTTTTCGTTCTGCTAGTCTATGATCTAGGCGTAGGGTTAGATCAATCAGTTCTGTACATCCTTTTTGTTGAGGGTCTATTTGTGCCAAAACATCTTTTAGGTCATCTCGTAACCCATGATAATAAATTGCGTCCCTTTTTTCTTCAGGCCATTTGGTTTCTGACACCAGATGATTAAATGAGTTAAATACATGATTAGATCTTGGTTTCCTTGTCGTAATTCAATAACTCCTTATCTGCAGACAAAGAGACAGCTCTACGATCAAATACTTTCTCAAATTCTTTGACAAAGTCCCTCCAATTGTGCAAAATGGGGTCATCCTCACGAACCAACGGACTGCCCAAGAAGCTGCGTGGCCAATCAAATAGGAGATAAGGAAGGCCACCTTTGACTGGGCATCAGGAAAAGATGTGGGTTTGCAAGTAAAGTGCAACTCAATTTGCGTGAGAAAGATTTTGATTTTACTAGGGTCTCCAGAAAAACGTTCAGAAGCAGCCAGAGGTAGCTGAGTAGGGTGGGCACTTCCTCCCACAGCTCCATGTCCTACAAATTGCACCATGCTGGGAAATATTCCCGGGGAAATATCGAAAGGGTTAAGTTTGTCTTTTTCCCTACTTTCAATCTTTTGTTGTAGATGTGCGACATTATTTGCTAAAGCCGTCGTTCTTGCCTTAGATTCTAACAATGCTTGTTGAACCTGGCCTAGCGCCTAAGGATATCATCTAGGGTGGCCATTCTAATATCGGGCAAGCCAGGAGGAGTACTATCTGTGGGTTTGTTATTCTGTCAGGACGATGCTCCTCAGGACTTGCACAATGCCAGAAGGGATCCACCTCCAGGCACCTCCAATCTCTGCTTGTGATTATCACACAGAGCCTTAGAGTGGCCAGGCAGGGGGAAAGGGTGTTGGGAAGGGAACTGCTGGAAAGGAGACCTGAAAAGACAATAAGAAATACCTTTACACTTGATCTTAAGTAAATCTTTTAGTCATAATCACCTGTTCATCCCTATGTTCTGCAAGGAACGACTTTTTGTGTAGCTATAAATAGAATGCAAGAAATGTTTATTTAGTATGCTACTTTTAGTTAAACAAGAATTCCAACAAAGGTTTTCTAATAGCAGTATCATAAATAATACCCACCATGTTCCTTCCTTTTGATGTCTTCAAAGACTTTCTCCTAGAACACTTTTTGTAGGTTCTGGAATAAACATGCGGATGCGGGACCTGCCACGCAACTTTGTACAAGAGTTCCTTAGTTCGACTTAAGTAACAGTTTCATGTCTCTAGTTCACAGTTCTCTAATGTATCTACAAACTCCAGTTTGTTCAGTACTAAAACAATTTTCTCACAGTTCCAACAAACTCCCAGCAGGTTTGTTAAGCAGTTTTTTCTAATCTTCCTAAAAAGTTCCTCACAGGCTTGTTAAGTAAATAAAAACTGTGTTTCAAATTCATACAGGAAGTAACATTGCCCAAATGCTTGCATATAACAATTGCAGCTTGAGTAAAGAGGCATCCGTACCCTGATTCTAAGAACTCAGCTCCTCCTGTTACTTTGCACTTGAGACGCGTCTCGCTAGATCATCTACTCCGGGAGTCTTTGATGGGGAAAAAACACCCGCAATGAAAGAAACCCCGCTCCGGCAAGGTTTTCAGAATAACGAGCGTGCATTATCAGGTGATGTCCTCTTTTATAGGAGAGACCTGCCCAGACGTATACGACGCTGTTTAGAAGAGTTCCGTGATGTCACGCGGGAGGTGTGGTCATGTTAGAATCGGCTAAGCCTGGAATCAACCTACTTATAGGAAATTAAGCAGTGTCAGCATAACGAGTAAGGCATATTTGAAAGTACAATGTATACTTCACTAAAACTCAGGTTATACACACAGGTTATACATTAATTGCTGCAGTCTTAAGGGGTCACCTTGCATGAATGATGCACTAATGTTTTCCAATGGATAATGAACCCTGCCACAGAGTCTGCATGAACACCCATACTTACAGTGTCAGGGCTGATGGTGTTAACGTGGCGGGGGTTGGTGGTGCCCCTAGCGCCGTAGCCCGTGACCATGACAGTATATTAGCAAACGAGAACAGAAGCCGTGGCAACACAACCATTTTCATGATTGAGACCCTGCCCATCAGCAAGAGTGGTAGTCTAATCCATTGCTCAACGTCATCTTCTAACTTAATAACTGCAACTCCGTAATTTTCTAGAAACACTACCTCTGAGTCCGTATGCAATTTGACACCCAAATAACGCACCGGATCTGTTGTCCACTGCAACGGGAACTCGGGGGCAAACTGCTCCTTGGCAGTAGTGAGTGGGAATATGATTGATTTGGTCCAGTTAACCTAAAGGCCGTATAGTGTGCCAAACTTGACCACCTCACGAAGGACAGGGGATAGGTTGTGTTCGGGATTTCCTACATATAGCAGTGTATTGTTTACGTACATGGATATAACTAACTCTGTCCCTGTGAAATGAATATCTCTGTATCTGTGGTATTCCCTTAACGCGCAGGCCAATGGTTCCACAGTCAGAGCATAGAGAATCGGGGAGAGCGGACATCCTTGCCTCGTCCCTCTGGTAATGCGCATGGTGTCTGTCACCATGTCCCCTATTCTTATTATAGCCGTCGGGTTACTGTACAGTACGCCCAGCATCTGTAGAAATATGCCCCCCAGCCCTACCTGCGTCAAAACCTGTCTCATAAAAGACCATTCGACCGAATCGAATGCCTTCTCCATATCCAGAAACACAGCAACTGCTTGCACTTCCAGCCTAACATGTTGAATCGCACCGAATACTGTTCTTAAATTATATGCCAGATTTCTACTGGGAACGAAGCCAGCCTATTCCAGAGCTACCAGCAACAGATCAAGTGGGGTTAAACGATTAGCCAATATTTTAGCGTACAGCTTTGTATCAACATTCAACAACGACAGTGGTCGATAGGACGCGCACTCCGTTGAGGGTTTCGTCTGGTTTTAAAATGGCAACGATAAGAGCCTCTCTTATAGATGGAGGTAGCTGACCACTTTCATATATCTCTTTGAACAGCGTGTGTAGGTGTGGAGTGAGTACGTCCTTAAACTCTTTGTAAAAGGAAACCATTAGCCCGTTGGACCCCGGAGCGCTACTGGCTCTCATTCATGCCAACGCTGTTGTTATTTCTTCCGCTTCCAATGGGCGCATGAGGTGTTCTCTGTGTGTATTCGTCAGCCACAGAAGTTTGATGTGTGTCGCGTAATCTAAAATCTGAGCGTCAAGTTCACCAGCCCTAGAGGTATACAGATTATCATAATAACGCAGAAATCTGAGGGGTTCTCCCTGCTCGTTGTTAATTACTGTCACCTCTACTTTCTCCCTTTGCTTCCTTAGCAGTGAAGCCAAGACAGAGCCCGGTTGCTCGCTTTCTCCATATGTGCAGGCTGTTCCATACTTGCCTAAGTGTTTAATTTCCGAATCAGCTGTGTCATGGAACTCAGTGATCAGTTCTCGGAGCTCTCCCTGTGTCTGCTCATTGGGGTTGGACTGTGGTCTACTTTCTAGCGTCTGTAGTTTGTCCTCCAAGTCTGTTAGCCGTTGTTGCAGCAACCGAAGGACACCCGAGTGTTTAGTCATAGCAACTCCCCTAATATAAACTTTGAAAGTTTTCTACACAACCGCAAATGTATCTACGGAGTCAATGTTGTGTTCAAAGAAACTTTCTATCGCTTCCGCCATGTCAGCTTTGAAAACAGGGTCTAATAAGGAATAAGGAGGGAATCGCCATGTAGAGGGCGGAATACGCCTGACCAAGCACTCCAAGACCTAGTGCACAGGTGAGTGATTTGACAAAGTGCGAGGCAGCAGTGCACAATCTCAGACTCTAGGGTACAAATCCCTAGAAGCCAACCAGTAATCAATTTGTGTGTGTAAATAATGGAATGTAGAATAGTGTGTTGCCATGGGGTCTCATTCTCCAAACAGCTACAAGATCCAATTTCGCCATCACCCCCGTGATCATGTGAGCTGTTACAGTGGGGCGTCATTCCGGCCCTCCCGACCTGTCCAACTGTGGGTCTAGAACACAATTAAAGTCCCCACCCCATAACTGGTAGGCCACCCCGTGCTGTCGCATCTTCTCTATAATCCCTTTGAAGAATTTAGGGTTATCATAATTTGGGCTGTATACGTTAACAGTAATCAGATCTATCCCTTGTCCACGACATCTCGAAATAACATATCTCCCATCCCCATCCGTTTCCAATGTCAAAAGCTGCAAACCTGACTTCGGATTCAGCCAAGTGATGACGCCCCGGTCATGAGACGTGAACCCAGCTGCCTGTACGTTACCATACAGTCCCTTACAGTTAAGCATTGTACTGTTGAGTGGAAGGTGGGACTCTTGCAGCAACGCGATATCAATATTGTGTCTAATGAGATATGCCAGAACTTTTCTCAACTTTCTATTATCATTCAGGCCTCGGTCATTCCAGGTCAGTAAATTAAGCAAATTAGGCTGTTTCTGTGTCATGTATTCAGGGGTAGAACCCATCTGTCTCCTGCTGGTGTTTGTGTGACTCTCTGCGTTTCTATGTACCATGCCACACTAACCCCGGTGTGTGCTGTTGTCTTTGCACCGTAGTTATGACTTACCACCTCTCTCCGAATCCCTCCTCCCCCCTCCCACACCATGCACATCCCAACTTCGCATTGGCGGAATGCCCTTAACAAACCCTATACTTCTACTGTTTGGTCATATGAAACTATTCCAACCAAAAAACAGAAAAGGAAACGAAAAAATTCCAGGTTGTGGTTCACACACTGGGACAGATGTTGCATGAGCCCTGCGCACTCCCGTACGCACTAAGTGCGTCAACTTGACCATTTGCCACCAAGCAAGTATTTTGCTGCGTATGAACGTTGTCTTGGTGCGCCTGTCAGTACCAGTGGACTCCCTATCCAAGGCAATTTCAACCAAGCATGTCTCTATGTATGTCTATACCGAACTGTACTGTACTGAGCAGAGTACCCTTTCCGCTGCCTGATGCACTTTTTCTTATTGCTCTGCGCTAACTTCTTCAGAAAAATAAACCCCCTCTCCTCCTCTGCTCACATTGAGATTTTACAATTTCTTGCCCCCACCCCACAATGACTTATCTGACAAGTATAACAGTTCAGCTTTCAGTCTTGCTCATTGAGGTCGCTTTCTGTAGCCCCCTCATGAGCAGGCGATGTCTTCTGGAGAGTTCTGTCGTTTGCCAATTCCTTCACGGCTTTTTGCAAAGTTTTTGGGTTTGTGAAGATTCAAGAGCGCCCCTGTCTGTTCACTCTTAATCTCGCCGTGTATAGCATAGCCTAGTCCAATTGTTGTTTTCAGAGTTTTTCTTTAACAGTGCAAATTGTCTGCGAATTTAGCAATTTTGCGATGATCGGCCTTGGCGGTGCTCCAGGAGGAGGTCTGGGACCAAGCGAGCGATGCGCTTGCTCAACTATAAACATTGGGGAGAACATGTCACTACCAAACATTGTTTCCAGTAACTTTTCCAAAAAGAGTTCCATATTGCCCACATTGGTGGTCTCCGGAAGGCCCATGATCCATATATTACTTCTCCGAGAGCAAGCTTTGAGGTATTCCACCTTGTCCTGTAGAGTGAGCAACACTTTCCCCATTTGTTTCTGTTCTGAGTGGATTTCTGTTTGGGCATCTTCGACCTCCGTGACTGTTCGTTCCGTCATGTCCTGTCGCTCCGCCTTCTTGTCCATTCGTTCTGTCAGACGGTCCATGTGCATTGCCAGTGAGTCTATCTTGCTGTCTATATTAGACAGAGTTTTGTTCAAGCTCTTTTGCATGGAGGCCAAGATAGTGTGAATATCACCCTCCGCTGTGACCGGGTCATTTTCTTGCATGTTCGGGCCTTCCTCTGAATCTTGTTCACAATTACGGGACTTCCATTGTTCGAAGTGGATCTTAGGTTGCAACTTGTCCACCTTTCCCATGTTGACACGAGGATATGGTCGCCATCTCTCCAGTGTTGTCGCTTTTCCCAATGGTGAGACACCACACCCCTCTCCTATGTCTACCTGCTAGCTGCCAGGAAGGTGTCACCCCACAAGGTATACTTCACAATAGGTACAATAGGTATTAGGTGCCCTACGTCCCTGGTAGGGGACCCAACTTACTAGAGGGCGCGCACCCGGGCTTTAGGACCAGCAGTATATCCAGCTCTCCTGAGCTTCCCTGTGGACTCAGCAATATATGGAGCCATCCACTGCCGCCAAGAGACGCAGCTTCAATGGTTAGTACAGCAGCGTGTCACACGTCATTATCTCACCGGGCTGTCATCAAATGTCGCCATGCGAGGAATCCCTGTATCCTCCACATTGCCGTTCCACCCCTGCAATCTGTAAGTATCACCTGATTTTGGGGGGGGGGGGGTGATGTCAGTGATGAGTTAGGTATTTTTGCAACATAAGGAAGGAGAGATATTGGTCTTAAATTTTCAGGAAGAGCAGGGTCCAATGAAGGTTTTTTCAACAGAGGAACCACCATTGCATGTTTCCAATTACTAGGGACCTGAATAACAAGTTCAATAGCGAGGTGAAGACAGGGGCAATAATTTTCTTTCCCAGCAGCAGAAATTTAGGAGGGATCGGGTCCAAAGGAGACCCAGATTTAACCACCTGCATTAGCCTGGTGACCTCAGCCTCCACCAAAGGATGAAGGACAAACATGTCCTCAGGCCCTGGAGTATCCAAGCCAGTTGTAGGAACATAACTCCTGCTGCTTTCTGGAAAGGTGGCATAGATCTTAGCAATCTTATCAGTAAAAAAGTCAGCGACCTTATTGGAGTAGTCCATAGAGGCAGGAAGTGCAGGTGTCACTCGTTCCAGAGAGGACAGTTGTTTCACTACCTGAAAGATGGCCTTCGTTGAATTTTTAGCTAGATCAATTTGCCCAGGTGTTAGACCTGTCAGCCCAATCGGTGGTCCCTCCTATTATTTATTTATTTTTGTCCCTGTTCTGCCCCTCAATTCCTTTCATTTTTTATATGTCCACTGGAATTTTTAGGTGTTGTCCCAGGGGCTAGGAACTCCTTGACCCTGTAATTTTTCTTAGGCCTAGTAGCGCCAACTGTTATCACGAAAATTTAGTTTCACAAAATGGTGGCTTATAACTGCCATAACTGTTACCTCAAGGAATGGACCCATAGGACAACATAGGAGAAATCCAGAACCTTCCAGCTGGTTCTGGAAGCCTGAGGTTAGCCTATAAAAGGGCCAGTACTAGGGCGGCCATTTTAGAGTAAGTGTTGGAGGGGAGTGCAAAGAGGAGTTATTGAGAAGGGAGGTTAGCGCATTGTGGGAGGGTTTGACTACCCCTTGGGGCTGCTTACCCCTACGATTGACATTACCCCCTGACAGTGGATCTAGCCCTGCTGACCTCAACTGAAAGACCACGCATTTTACCTCCTTTAATGCCTCTGGGGGAAAATCTGGACTGGTGTCAGGGAATACAAGGCGAGAAGGGGAAGAGGACTATACTTCTTTCATTATCCCCTTGTTCTTGTTCGAATTGCCTCAGGAGTCATCTGAAACCCAGACTCCTTTCATCCTGTCATCACTCCCCAGAACTTGCCCTCCAGCGCCGAGTTTTTTTCCCCCCCAACTGCCATGGCCCCCCCCCCCAACAAGCGTACCTGGTGGTGTTGCCGCGGGCTTACTTTCAGACACCTGTGGTGAAGTTGGTGCTGCCGGGTGCCGGACCCGCTGGAGTCTGGTTGTCAGGTCTGGCAAGTGTGGAAAGAGGAAGGGAAGGGGGCCGCCTACCGCCGGAGCGTTCATTCCGCTGTGGTGGATCGGGCAGAGGGCAAGGGTGCCTCGCTCTCTGGGAGAAGCGTGGTAGCATAGACGAGTGAGGTCCCGCCCAGCGCTGTCAAAGAAGAGCGCAAGGAGGTGGGACGAACTCGTAGGAGGACGACCCCAGGGAGGTTCTTTACTTCACGGCAAGCGGAAGGGAGGGGACTCCAGAAGCCAGCCTTGTCATCGGAAACAGTGGAAACCCCTCTTCCGTGTGCCAGCCGCAAAGGCGCAAAGGGCCCTCGTAACTGAGGAGATCGTCGGACGTGGAAATTCAGAGTCACCGCCTGCCTGAGCTCACCGGACCTTCGGTTGCTGCCTCTAACATCAAGTAAGGTGGGGAATTGGGCTTGTAAGAGGCCAGACAGTGCTCTTGGGTCCCCGTTTGAGCCGAGTGGTGAACAGCCTTTTTCTCCCCCAGGCTGCCCCCCCCCCCCCGGCTGAAATCGGAGGACTTACAGGAGAGCCGGAGGGGAGAATCTAACTGAACTGAGAACTCAGGAGCCATACCAGGGGGTCCTAGGCTAACCTGAGTCTAGGGTTCAAAAGACCCTAGAGGGGAGTTGAGGCTTAATGTGAGAGAAACGGAAAGTCATTATTCATCGAGGAGATGAGCTCCTCTTCCCAGTGATTGACTGAATAAAGAATTGCCTCTTTAAGGGGGGAACCCCCCCCCCCCTTTAGACATTCAAAAGCCTGATTGTAGGGGAAACTGATCTTTGACCTCAAACGAATGTGTAGAGATTTTACTGAGGAATTGTAATGATGTACTGTCTTGATCTACAGTTAATGTGCTAGGCAGTCAGCTGACAAAATCTTTTCTTTTCAGAGTATTAATGTATCGAAATAACATCAGAATCTAACTTTCTCTTTTTTGGAAATGTAATGATTTTAGGAATATACCCAATTCACAACATCATATTCTAAACATAAAGGAAGAATTGCTTTTGAATTTTGTTTCTATGCTTTCTCATATGTTCTCAAAAACAAGTGTAACTGGAAAGTAGTCTAAATGCTGATTTATTAAAATACACGCAACAGCTAAACTAATTTAAGGAAAGATAAAGCTTTTCCTATTTTTCTAACTTGGTGTAGTGTCTTTCTTTTGAGGTGGATGGACACTAAGTTACTTTTCGGGTGTGATGCAAGCTTAACACTTTGTCTTTTAGGTTAGGCATTTCCACACTGAGCCAGGCTACCCTATGTGGACTGGAGACCCCAGGTCCAACACCAGGATAGTATTCCCTATGCACTCTCATGATCTGGCGATGGTAAACCTTTAAGGACTCCAGATATTTCAATCTGTTCTCGTCCCTGTGCCTCTTCCTCCATTGGCGCTCAAGATGCTTACAACTACTTTTCATTAGCGCCAAATCTGGCGAGAACCACTGTGCAGAGGCAGAGGTATGCCCACTTTTACATTGTTTTAACTGAATCAGGGAGTTCACTGCCTCCAAAATCCAACTTGATATTACATTATCGGCATTCAGGATGTTATTCCCCACCTCTGAGAGGCTGTCCACCAATACTCCTTCAAAGTCATCCTGATGTAATAACGCTCACTTCCGAACCAGTGTCGGTTTTGAGCAACTACTAGGGAAGGCCTGACCCGACATCAATAAACTAAAAGATAGTAAATAGTGATCTGACCAAGCTACAGGAGTTGGAAATGATGCAACTGTCCCTGCACAGTTAGTAAAAATATTGTCCAATGTGTGACCTTTGTTATGCGTGGCAGAATAAACCAATTGATTCAGGCCCAAAGCCTGAAGACCAACAGAGAACTCCGCTGAATCTTTACAGCCTTTGTTTTCCAAATGCAGATTAAAATCCCCTAATAGGGTGAACTTAGAGTAGCGGAGGACATATGAAGGGAGTATTTCAAAAACCTCATCAATAAAAACTCTCCCCGGACCAGGGGGCCTGTACATGAGTAGTCCAGACACTGAGAAGGTGCTAGAGGTATTCAAAATAAAAAAGGCAGCTTCGCAGCTAGAAAGCAAAACTTTCTCCAATTTAAGTTGAAGATCTCTCCTAAAAATTGAAGCAATACCGCCCCCCTTCTGGCCAATCCTGTCCACTCTCAAAATCACATATCCTTCGGGTATAGCCTCTAGTATATCAGGGGCGGACGCCTCATTGAGCCAGGTTTCAACCAGGAATAATATAGCTGGTTCATAGTCTTTAAGAAGATCGCTGATTTCTAACCTATGTTTACTAAGTGATCTACAATTCAAGGAGAGACAATACAGAGAGGTGCAAGATGTTCTGAGCACATCCCTTTTATCCCTTGCTTCCTCATCCGGTGTCAAAACAAAGCCACAAGACTTACACTCACTTTGCCTACCCAACATCTGCATGGAGTGTAGGCAGATAGCGTCTACCTCACATCTGAGGGACCGCAATTCTTCTGTAGTGAACACTCTCCTGATTGTCATAGGAGTAGCAGGGGTCCTGGCCCCTGGCACCATCCAGGCGCGGATGCGCGCAGACGGGCTTGCCTTAGGCGCGCCCGCTGCGCGCCCGTTTGTGCATGAATTAAGTAGCGTGAGCGTTGGGAGCACTAGACCGCTCGACCCACGCGTCGCTCAGCCCCGGAAGTGGGAAAAGTGAGGACAGCCCAGTGAGGTGTAGCTCAAAGCCCTCCGCTACAATCGGCACAAGCAGTGGCGGAGCGAGGCGGAAAGACCGCAGAGAGCAGCCAACCCACTGCCAACCTCTCCCCCTCCCCACCGGCTACACACAGACCGGTAAGTACCAGCAAGTTAGGATTTAAAAAGAAATGATAAAACAGGAGCGACGCAGTTAAAACATTTACTCAATGCAATTTACTCAGTGCGGTGGCAGCTTCAGTGAAAGTTAGCAAAGAGCCACAAAACGTAGCGCCAGCGAAACCGTCAGGACTCACCAATGTCCGCTGCACGCCCGTTTGTGCATGAATTAAGTAGCGTGAGCGCTGGGAGCACTAGACCGCTCCACCCGCACCCCTCTCAGTCCCGGAAGTGAGGAAAGTGAGGAGAGCCCAGTGAGGTGTAGCGCAACGCCCTCCGCTACAATCGACACAAGCCGTGGCGGAACGGGGCGGGGCGGAAAGACCTCAGAGAGCAGCCAACCCACTGCCAACCTCTCCCCCTCCCCACCGGCTACACACAGACCGATAAGAACCAGCAAGTTAGGAATTAAAAAGAAATGATAAAACAGGAGCGACGCAGTTAAAACATTTACTGAGTGCAATTTACTCAGCGTGGTGGCAGCTTCAGTGAAAATTAGCAAAGAGCCACAAAACGTAATGCCAGCAAAACCGTCAGGAATGTCCTTAGTTATGTACACAGTGAGTAAACATTCATTTGGTATAGAGACAAAAGACATTCATTCATTCTAACAAATCCAAATCCAGTGCTGTGTATGGCATAGTTCACACCAACCTGTTCATAGATAATTAAACAACAGTCAGTTCTTCAGAATCACTTAGATTTAAATGCTGACATGTGTTTTACCCCATCATGGTGAAGGCCTGGGACTTTTTCTAGACAAATCCAAAGAGGATGATGAACGGAGTAGTGAACATTGCAAGCACTCACCCCCAGTCAACTGATCTGGGTTTAATCCATCATCATTCTTTTGCTCACTCCGCCACCCCAGTTCAGACATGGCCATATGCAAATCAGTCTGAACCTGTGCCTCATGGGAACAGTCCGATACAAAAGGGGATGATGGACGGAGCGTTTGAGCAAATCAAACACTCACCCCCAGTCAAATGATCTGGGTTTAATCCATCACCATTCTTTAGCTCACTCCGCCACCCCAGTTCAGACATGGCCATATCCAAATCAGTCTGACCCAGTGCCTCAGGGGAACAGTCCAGCCCGAACTGCCAAGCCATGTCTTCCCTGGACCGGAAACAAGCATCCTGGGACCGGTTTCGGGTTCATAACCCTCATCAGCCAGGCTATCTTGAATCCAGTGGCAAAGTGAGCAAGGGACTCAGGTCTGAGCATACCCTGCCAACTTAGGGCGAACAAAGCGATACAAAAGGGGATGATGGACGGAGCGTTTGAGCAAATCAAACACTCACCCCCAGTCAACTGATCTGGGTTTAATCCATCATCATTCTTTAGCTCACTCCGCCACCCAGTTCAGACAAGGCCATATGCAAATCAGTCTGACCTTGTGCCTCATTGGAACAGTCCAGCCCAAACTGCCAAGCCATGTATTCTCTGGACCAGAAACAAGCATCCTGGAACTGGTTTTGGGCTCACAGCCCTCATCAGCCAAGCTATCTTGAATCCAGTGGCAAAGTGAGCAAGGGACCCGCTTATGGGCATACCCTGCCAACTTCGGCGAACAAAGCAAAACCAAAGGGAATGATGGATGGAGTGTTCAACATTGCAAGCGCTCACCCCCAGTCAACTGATCTGGGTTTAATCCATCATCATTCTTTACTCCGCCACCTCAGTTCAGACATGGCCATATGAAAATCAGTCTGACCCGAACTGCCAGGCCATGTCTTCCCTGGACCTGAAACAAGCATCCTGGAACCAGTTTCGGGCTTACAGCCCTCATCTGCCAGGCTAGCTTGAATCAATTGTATTAGAATGTGTGAGATTCCTTCTCCATCCAACTGCTGATAAACATGCTCACCTCCTGTGTGGGCAGACAATTTGTGTTTCTGTTTTAATCTTCACAATGGAACTCTTCATTGTAGGCTGACATCTTAGTTGATTACACACATGTTTAGGCAGACGGCATCATGGCAGCGCTCTATGAGTGCTCAAGGCTAACATGGCTCTGTCCTTAGATGTAAATATTCAGAGTTACGCTTACGTATATAAGGCTGTGATAATTTAGGCCAAGTAGATTACATTGTTTTAAACTGTGATTTGTTTTGAAAATGTTAGCTCAAATCAGTAGCCAAATCTCCATAAAAAAGCTATTTTTTGGCCACCAAATAGAAGAGGTTTTTGCGCTAGAGATTATCGCCAGAGGTCATGCCGATTCTCTGATTTTTCATAGAGACTCTGCACTCAACCAGAGATATATATTGGGAGAGCCAGCTGCAGGAGGGAGGAGCAGCCATGCTGGGGCTCCTGTCCTTTTCTGAAGCACAAGCGTGTCCTTCTGTGGCAGAACTTTGTTAACAGTCAGACAGACTTGTTGTGTCAAAATGTATGTTGTGCGATCCATTCCAAATGCTTGACGGGCAGGGATGCTATTTAAGGTTTTACCCTACTAAATTAGTGTATGGTTTATGAATAGCATTAAGATGTAATATGATATCTTACTTGCAAATATGCTTGAAATGGTTTTATTAACAATTTTAACTGCAATCTGAGTCTCATTATCTGCCATTAATATTCATTTATTTTTCAATACTTGTAAAATTAATTTTAAAACTACACATCCTAGTTCTTATGTGCAATTTTTGAGTGTATCGTCTGCAAGACAAATTGTTTTGATTACCATTTGGCCCTTCAACTCATTTAACAGTACTGCTGATAAGTAACCTGCTCATAGAGTAGCTTCATGGGGTTGTGTTGGACAGTGGTCTTTTGGGTATCTCTAACTGTGTACCGTGAACTGTGACTCTGGACTGTCGGTTTGAGATCCCACTCCTGAAGTTGTGGAGGAAATCTCCAGAATTTGTATCACAGGAAGTGGTCTGCTGACTGGTAATGTGCTGGGTATGTCCAGTGGCTCACTGTGCCACTGGAACCAAGCTATCCCTGGCTGAAGATCCCATAACAAGGGTAAAAAGTATCCTGGTTTGCCTGTGTTCCGGTTCATAGAGGACCTGGGCTAGCAAATGGGGCTGGACTGTTCCCATGAGCAACATGGTCAATTACTGATTTGCATATGGCTGGGTTCAAACTGAGGCGGCATGATGGGTGAAAAAAGCTTGATTGGGGTGTGGCCCAAGCGATTGCCAGTGGCTGAGATTAATTCAAGGATTCTATCCATCACCTTGTTGTTTTTGTGAATGGTAGTAGAAGGGCTGTGCAAAACCCCCCACCAGCAAGGCAGGAGTGCCAGGAGGAAATAAACTGGTGCAGTGGGACTGTGAAATCAGCTCCCTCAAAGCGTACCCTTTAGAGGATGGGGGCCTGTTGATAATGTTCCTGGTGGCTACAGCTCACAACCAGGAGCAAATGGAGCCAATGATCAAGAAAATTGGCTTAATGGGACTCGTGTTAGGATCTTGTAGAGATATGACCTTTGACCTTCCCATTGAGAAATGAAGCATGTGGTACTCTGTAGCAATTTCAGAATTACCCCAGGGTAGGCCAGTGCCCAGGGGTTGGCAACTCTTTATTTATATCTGTTGTGTAGGAGGTGTGTTTGGGGCCCCCTCGAGAGCAGGACTTTGATCCCAGGGACTATGTCCCCAGGGGACAGGAGCAGTACCCCATCCCCAGAAACTAAAACACTAGGAGGTCAGGAGACACCCCGCTACACCTCTCCTCTGCTGTGCTGCCTGTAGGCTGAGGCAAAAAGACCAACGTGCTCTCCCTGCCCACAGTAAACCAGCATAGGTGGTTGAGCAGGAAAATTGGTGTCAAAACCCGCACAATACAAGAGTTGTAAGTAGGGAGCCAGCAGAGTTGCAAGACCCTTGGAGATCCCATCGCACCCCATAGCAAATGGTGGCCGGTCGCAGGTGTCCTGGGTGGCTTTGGAGACCCACCAACAAACATTTTACAAAAGAGACATGCGGTGCGAGGCTGCATGCATAAACAAACCTGCAGGTGAGTCCGCTCATTGGTTAGTCAATGATCCCAATCTAAAGCGCCCCAATCTAAAGCACCCCATAATGCTCCAACCTAGCAGGATTTTCCCTCCCTGGGTGCCCGCAGGAGGGGCAAGTGAATCACCAATGTACATTTAGAATGTTTTGGGAGCTGCATGGAGTGCAGCAGCTCCTTCCCCGGAGGGAGATATTAATACTGCCCTACATTTTAGGGGGCAGCAGAAGTATGACCTCAGGAGAGGTTTAGCATAGGTTCAAAGCACTCTGAGCTGAAGCATTGTGCTGTCTATCTCTAGAATGCAGGGGCTTCTAGGGGTTGGCCCATGGCTGCATTTCATGTTCCAGATAAGTGTAAAGAAAAATTCTGACTCCTACTGTTTTGATTTGTAATACTTAATTCAAAGTATTTTATTGACCATGATTATTGGTCAAAATGGCAATGGTTATCTATACTACTATTATAAAGAGAGAACTTTGAACCTTTGAGGCGGGTAAACTCGGGAACCACAGCGCCAATCCAAACACCCGATACATCGTTGTAATTGTCAGGGTCTGCAGATGGACATAGGCTATATAAAAAAATAAAATATAAGTTCTTTAAAATATTTACGATTAAAAAAAGTAGTCCCTTGGAAGTAGCGCCGGCCGCGACGTGCGTACTGACATCAGGAGCGCGGGGAGGAGCGGCGTACAGGAGCGCGAGGAGGAGCGGTGGACATGAGCGCGGGGAGGAGCGGCGGACAGGCGGGGAGGAGCGGTGAGGAGCGGTGAGGAGCGGCGGACAGGCGGTGAGGAGCGGCGGACATGCGGGGAGGAGCGGCGGACAGGCAGTGAGGAGCGGCGAGGAGCGGCGGACAGGCGGGGAGGAGCGGTGGCTGAGGTAGGTGAAGCGGCCCGTGTGCGACTCACTGGGGGCCCTGAAAGTGGTGGGTGCACTCCGGGGGACCCACGGACAACGTCGGGGCGGGCGGGGGCCCTGAAGCCTGAGACAACGTCGGGGCGGGCGGAGGCCCAGAAGCCTGATTGCTCCCGGACAACGTCGGGACGGACTGCTAGTATTAATGATAAAGGCATTTCAAACATGAATACCGATCCAATTTTTATTTTGGTCTGGCATTAGCCAAGGCCATTTGATTTTACTAAAACTAGATGTATGCTGAACTTACTTAAAGTGGCTTTCATCCACCTCTTTCATCCATTGGCCTACTGTTGTGTTAGTCACATTTTACTTATGGCCCCTACAGATTACAGCATGAGGCAATGTGTCAGCCTATTTCAGCCACTGGTTAAGTTGACTTTGAGCGACTGTATTTTGCTCTCTCACAATGAGCACATCGGCATACAAGGTATTTCCCTTCAGTGCCAGAATTTTGGTTTTTAATTTATAATTAGTTTAGTGTTGCCTTTGTGCTTAGAGCCTGATGTGAAAGCAGGATGCTTTATACCACATGTGAGCAAAGGCCACATTCCACACTTTATAACTTCTTGTCTCCTGCAAAAGCTTTTGTAATTCCTTTTGGTGTGTCCTTTCATTATGTGACTGCTGGTATATCGCAGTGTCCATTTGAAACTGTTCTGTAGTTATCCTCTTTTTACCGTGCATGCAGTACACAATCGGAAAGTTTCAATATTATATTTTCTTCTTTCTTTCCTCCCTTCTGTCTCATTCCTTCTTTTTTCTTCCTTCTTTCTGTTTTTTTGCCCTTTATCTTTCTTCCTTTTTTCTCTTTCTTGCTTTTCCTCCTTTCTTTCTTTCCTTCCTTTTTCTTTCTTTTCTTCCTTCCTTCTGTCTGTCTTTCTATCCTTTCTTTCATTCATTCCGTCTTTCCTTCTTTATTTCTTTTAATCTTTCCTTCTTTCTTTCATCTTTCTATCTTTTTCTCCTTCTTTTATTTCCACCTTTCCTTCTTTCATGTCTTCATTCTTTCATATTTTTTCTTTCTTTCCTTCATTTCTTTTTTCTTTCTATTTCTTTCCTTTATTGTATCTTTCATTCGTTCTTGCTTTCCTGCCTTTTTCCTTGCCTTCTCTCTTTCTTTCCTTTTTTATTTCTGTTTCCTTTCTTTCATTCCATCTTTTTTTTTGTTCGTTCTATCTTTCGCCCCTACTTTCTCATAGGCAAGAGGCTAGAAGCTAATGGCAGAATTATTGCCTTTTTTAGGTCATTGTTAGCCAAGACCTTTTTATTTTAGAAAAGTTACATGTAACACATAATTACTTATAGAGTTTTCAGTCACACCTCATTTATTTGTCTGTGGTTATGTGATTATCTTTCACATTTTTCTCCAGCCCACTTGAGCATGCATCAAGGGGCAATGCATCAGCCTACTTCAGCCATTGGCTGACTCGACTATAAGTTACAGCATGCTGCTCTTTTACAGGGAGCAAATACACATACAAAGTAGATATTTTCATTAGGGAGATCTATGTGCTTTTGTTTTTTGGGACCCAAAAACATTTTTCCTTTTAGTCAAAGTTTTTTTTTTTTTTTTAGATCTATGAACACACGGCAGCTTTCTAAACAAAAACGTTTTACAAAAACCAAGATAAAACAAACCAAGAATTGCTGAAATTTAGGCAGAATCCACAAGACAAAGTCAATAGCCCTGCACTATATATATACATAAGACAAAACTAATAGGCCTGCCTTATACATTGTGATACTCCAGTATATTATGATGTTGCCTCTTCTATGTGATTTGAGAATATCACCAAAGTATTTGTATTTACCTTCTGTATATTCTTGTAATTTAATGAGTAGTATTTAGTTGTGGGTGTGTAATAAATATTATTTACCTTTTTGAAAGAAGAAGCATTGAATGGACAAAGGTTTATTTATTGTTGTTGTTGGACGCCAGCTAATTGGCATTGCTAGCATCACCTTGCCTCCCCTGGGTAAGCCTTGAACTGCTCTGCTTCGCCACCCTCAGAGTATTAAATACTACAATAGGGTACATGTTTCCTAGTAAACAAACAATTGTGGACACTGATAACTTCCGCAGGACTCACATCCTGCCCAACAAATAACCCAATTTTTTACAATCTCCTTACTTGAATCACCTATGTCGCTGTGGAGGAGGAACTCTTCATTCAATAAATACATGGTTATCATAGATATTGGGTCTTTAAATAAAGCATTGAGGCACCAGTCAGGGTCATGGGGCCAGGATAGCTGACCCCATGTCAATGAGCTATTTACCGGCACATAGTTCGCACGTGACAGCACCACTTGTTTCACCAAGTCCAGGTGGGGAATTAGTAAGTGATGCAGTAGAAGCATGTCTATTTCATGGGACAGTATTGTTGAATAATGTGTAAACATTTTAAGGCATGGGCAAAATAGGCTTTCCAACTTTCAGGGTCCCCACAGGTCAAGCCCCCACCCCCTTTATTAACCTTTCAGACAGTCCCACACTGTCAAGAGTTATAAGATACCAAGTCTGTTTTCCTAATTACTTTTTTATGGAGACATCTTAGGCAGTCTGACCAGCCCAAGGGGTAGAAAGAGTTAAAGAATATACCTATTTGTTTCAGGTAAGATTCAGGTAAGATTCAACAAGTGTTCTAACCTTTTGCAGTGGGAGGTAGAGCTTTTAGTGTAGCCGGCGCTCGGTTGTGGAATGGACTCCCCCAAAGCCTTAGACAGACCAGCGCCTTGCTAGAATTTCGTAGGAACCTGAAAACTTGGCTCTTTCCCAAAGCCTAGTAGAAATTCCATTCTAAGATTAGGGCTGATGTGATCTGTTTGATTGTGACTCAGGTTTTTTGTCGGAAGCGCCAGGATACCCGTGGGGTGACAGTAAGCGCTATACAAGTTCTAAATCAATCAATCAATCAATCAATCATAGGCCTAGCACAGCTGCACAGGTCTTTGGCATTGGCAAAGAAATGAACTTGGGAGCTGTAAACCAAAAACACACACCTTCAGTATGCCCAGACCCCACGGTGAGTCCCCGCTCCACTGCACCACATGCAGCAGACTCATTCAGGCTGCTAGTCTTTCTGTTTCTCTAATGCTGGCCAGCCACGGAGAGACTGCTTGCTCCATGGATGTGCCAAGATGTAGGGTGGCCTGGGAAGAGCATTGTCAATGTTGCAACAAAAGTCGCAGAGGATGTGGATGAGCTCAAAATCAATTAAAAATTCAGAGTTGCTCTGAGCAAGGAAGGGGCCCTAAATTATGACCGGTCCGAGGACTCCAAAATTCGTTGTATGCCTCTGGAATAATGTGTTTAATCAGCTGCTGCTGAGTGTTTCTATCATCACCATAAATGTAGCAGCTTATTTGCTTTCCTCTTCAGGTAGGAGAGTAGTGCCTCTAAATCTATCTGCAGACTTGTCTTTCTAACACTAGATTCCAGGCTATCCTTATGAAGAAGGACCCTTCAGCTGTGGTGAGCAGGTTTTGGTAGTTTGTTTAAGAAAGGACTCCTGTCCCTGGTTTGATACAATTGAAGTAGATGTACCTCACGGCTTACCTTTCAATAATAACAGCACCCTTCTTTGACAGAATGACTGTCATGGATGAAAAAGCCTACATGGGCCTGATAAGAATACCCACTCCTCTTTACTTTGATTTGGCTGAGGCCAAATGTTGCAAAATCAAAAAACTGGATCTCATCCTCCAAGTATCCCAAGCACACAGTTTCCTGTATAAAACATATGCCCATCTTCCCTAGGCGTTACAAGGCTCACAAAGTTATCTGTCTTTTATTGGTGAGAATTAACTCTCGCTCCTTTTAAACATTTAAAGACCTACTTGTTTTGTTGTCCTTGCATTAGCTGGGTTTAGTTTTATGTGTGCTGTATGTCTCCATTACCCCTTTCATCTAAGTTCGGGTGTAATACCTTTTTCCAGTTATCACCTGATAGCGGCATGACTTGTGGATTTCAGCCAGGCTCCCTCCACACGCCATCCCAACAAACTACCCAGGTAACCAACCAGAAAGAAAGCTTCCTATCTCTACCTTCGCTCCAATTCTGACTTTTATTTCAAGGCCCTTATTATACCTTCTTTCTTGCTTTTATTGAGAACAGCTGGCAGACAAGTGAACAATGTCACTTAAAACTACATTTCCCAGCAGGGCTTAGTGCTGTGACTGTCAACGTATGCTGCGCAGGTGTCCCATTAGTGTTAGTATAAATAGTCCTCTCTTGCCCCGCAGCGTCCTCTTTCTTTTTTTTCTTCTTTTTACTGTAACAGAGCAGTTCAAGTGATTTTACATTGTCATTTAAGTACCAAGTAGTATGACCAAATAGTAGAACATTTTGTTGTATGGCATACTTATTAATCATTGTCACTGTCTTCCTAGCTCCCCGTCATAGTAGTTCGTTAATTTTAACAGTTGGTCCCTGGATGAGTTACAGAAAGTAGTGTTTCACCCACCGGAGTCGTACATGGGTTACCCCTATATTGGTTCCATTTGTTCCAAATTTCCCCCACTTTTCCGGGCATCTTCTTTTCACATAGACTGCCTTCTCTGCCACCATACACCAGTCCATAGCTCTCTTCAGGGTCCTCTTTCTTGCTGCTGACCCTGATAAGTCACCTCACTCTTTCCTTTATTAATTGCCAATTCTTAAATATTTATGTTTACACTGCTGCAGGGTTCCGCTATTATCATTTTGCCTCCATACGTGCTCTATTATTAGGTGCCTTAGTCCCCAAGTCAACACGAGGCTCTGCGCTCCCGTCTGACCCGCGGGGGCTGATCGAGCGCATTTGAGCTGAAACACGCAATCCACCTGTGACTGAGCATTTGTGGTCAGGGCCGGCTTTGGCGCTGGTGGCACTATGTGCGACAATGCTTGTTGGCGCCCCCACAGACTCCCTCATTACCACCCTTTAACAGTGCCCCCACAGGTCTCAACAACCACTTTCTCTCAGATGTATTTAATTAGTTATATAGTGCCACCTATACCAGTGTCAAAGCACTTTATATCACACACATTACACAGAGACCATCAATCATGTGTGTAAATAAGTGTATAGCTAATGTTACATAAGCCAGAAGAATACAAGGTGAGTCACATGCCATCCATACTGGTAGACAGTATAGTTTAAGAGAGCTTGGTCTGGAGAAGCGCAGACTCGGAATTTAAAACATAACCCCATGGTTGAGGGTTACATTTAATAATAAGGATTTTTTTTTACCGAAAGCGAACACTTTTTGAAACATTAGAATGATGAAAGCCGGAGGAAAACATCATAATGCTCCAATCTATGCCTTACAGTTTGCATGCAGCTCTTTGCTGACAGTTATTAGCTCACTGTTCCATGTTAGGATTTTAACATCAACACTGCTTGTAAGAAAAGGATCTCTGATAAAAGCACTGACCTATTTAAACTATATGTACTTTGTGATCTGCATGGTACACGTTCTTTGCAGCAGGCAATTTAAGCCTCTGTGCTACCATAAAATGAGTTAAAACTTCCATTAGACAAAACTGCTTCTCTCTCCAGGAAGAACATTAAACACAGTGTTATCTTGACATTTTTATTTCTGTATGAAAATTTCAGAGGCCAGCAATGCAGCAACAGGTGCTTTTAAAGTCTTACCTCCAAACGCGGCGCTCCTGGAAGAGTCGATTCAGAAAAGGGGGTGGTGATGAACAGAGTGTCTGAATTAAGCAGACCACTCTTACCCAGTCCAAAGATCAGGGCTTGATCCATCACCGTTATTTAGCTCACTGCCCCATCCCAGCTCAGAACCTGGCTATATGCAAATTAGTCTGTCCCTGGCCCAGTGCATCATGGGAACAGGGCAGACCAAACTACCAAGCCAATTCTTCACCAGAAAGGAGACAAGCTTCCGGGGACCGGTTTCTGCCATTTCAGGCGGCGTCGGCCCGGCTTGCTTGAATCCTGATGGAGCAGTGAGCAAGGGACTCATGTCTGAGTATACCCTTCCACGCTTAAGGTGGACAAAATGATTCAGAAAAGGGGGTGGTGATGAACAGAGTGTCTGAATTAAGCAGACCACTCTTACCCAGTCCAAAGATCAGGGCTTGATCCATCACCGTTATTTAGCTCACTGCCCCATCCCTGCTCAGAACCTGGCTATATGCAAATTAGTCTGTCCCTGGCCCAGTGCATCATGGTGGCACCGGTCGCACCACCCTAGAGCCTGCCCTGTTTGTGGTGCTCCTCCATTGTTTTCTCTCTGCTTCTGGAGACCTTGAGGCATATTAGCAAGCGGCAGCGATAATTATCGCTGACCGCTGCTAGCGTGAGGAAAACTGTCGCCCGCTATCGCTGGCGATAATATCCATGGTAGCGTTGTATTAACAACGCTTAACGCCATGGAGATAAAAATCCCAGCGATAGCGGGGATTATCGCCGTTTTCAATGGAATATCGCTGGTTTTCCAGCGATATTCCATTGAAAATGGCGATAACCTTGCTGATAGGGAAGGACAATCTTAGCCATGTAATCCACCTCCCATTGGATTACATGGCTAAGAACAGGTCACAAGCAGGCATTACGAAAGTAGCGTTAACTGTGGTTAGTGCTACTTTTCCTAACGCTCTGCTTATTAGCAAGCAGCTTGCTAATAGGAGAAATGTCGGATAGCGACATTTCTCCTATTATTTTGCCCTGGAACGCCCACTTTGCATCTCATTAGAGATGCAAAGCTGGGCGTTATTGACAAGGGTGCAAAATCAGCAAAACACACGATAGCGTGTCTTTGCTGATAGGGTGAAGAAATTATCGCCGCTTTTCGGCCTAAAACGGCCGCAAAAACGGCGATAATTTCAAATCGCCTGCCTTGTTAATATGCCCCCTTGTTCTGCAACTGTTAAGCCCCCTTCTCTTTTCAGGTACCATTGCCCCGCCGTCAGAGCTGCCCTCCGAAGTAGGCACACCTCTGAAAGTACTTACTAAACTGTTTTTGCAGGCCAGCAGACACACCTGTTTTGCCTGGGGCCTCTCCTTTTGACCCCACCATAATATTGGTATAGCCCTATTAAACATACAAAAGGGCTCAATAACTGGAATCATTTTGTTTGCTGGTGTTTCATGTGTTTGTTTCACAAATTGAGATATAAATGATATTCCTAATGCCTGACCCCTCAGAATCTGAGAGAATGAAGGATAATGGGTAATTGTTAAAAAGAAATGTTAAGCTTTTTTTTAATACACAGTAAAATGAGTAGTTAATAAGTCCGTGGAGTCTATCACCCAGGACATTGGGAAAAAGGCCAAACCAATTATTTCATCATAATAACGGGAGCGGAACTCCACTCCCATCCCGGACGCACAGCATGATTTCTTTGTAATAAAGATACTGATGTTTTTTATCCTTTTCAAACACATTTATTTTGCGATAATCCAATGATCCACATGTTCATTGCATTTTGCTTTGCCACAGGAAAGCCATTACATGTATTTACGATTCTGATACTGCGAATATGTCCATCCGGACGATTTTCTGAAACAGGAGGTATGCATGATTCATCCTCAGTAGTATGACCTTCCCAATGCATTTCGGGCTAATTTCATCGCCCATCGTCAGGGGTTCACTACAAATATCAAACATCGACATTAGATCATGTATTTAGGCTTCACCACGCATCACATACTAAACAGTTGTGCCTAATCCATATATATAATATTGTTACCATGACCAACGTTCTCCCTCTAATTATATAATCATACCTGTGGGCTTCTTCCAAAAATTCTCCCCCCTCTTAATCATAAACTTCTCTTTCTAGCGCAGAAAGGACCATTCTCCACCCTCCATGTACTCGAATGCAACCATCCCCGTAGGAAGAGAACTTGACTGAAATTCTCCCATACCCGTAATACATATCCACGTTATTTCTTGCCTGTTCCAACCACTCACGAGTACATTCTCACACTCGCTGGCGTCTAACTTCCTTTTTCAAATCGCCGGATGTAACCCCTTCCCTATTGAATAACCAATTATATGCACCTCCATCTGCCTCATTCCTACAATTCCCAGAACCCACTGCATTTGAGCACATAATTCCACCAGGTGACACTTGTTTATGAAACACGGAATGCCCACATTCAAGAAGGCTCCTTTTTGTAAGGAGAATGGGTCTCTCGTGTGACTGTCCATTTTAAATTCTTTTAACATTTTCATCCGCGGGTGCTACTTTGATATAAACTAATTATTTCCTCATCCCACACTCTTCCTTCTGCTAGCAGTAGGTCAAAAGCAATTTCTAAGTCTAAAGGTCCAGCAAAAATTGTGTTTCCTTTTAGGCACCTGAACGTAAGTCAAAAACAAAACATATGTATGTATGAGGTTTCTGGGCCCACTGACTTTGGGTAGGCCCTGCCTATATGAACGCTGATGTAGTCCGTTATCGATGTTGATTCCCCCTTTGACAATGGTGATCTGCAATCCAAACAACCCTCCAAACGTGAGATAGCTTTTAAGTCTAGGAAACGTCTTTTTCTTGACGTTAACCAACTTGAGGGTAATTGTGACATAGCTTCTTATTCCTCTGATTCAGACTATGATCATCAAACGGATTCGGATTTACATTGGTTTGGACCAAACAAAAAAAATAAAAAACTGTTAACTACATTTTTCAATGAAAATATATTTTTTTGCTAAAGAAATTCTGGATGCATTCGGAGAACCTTATTTAATCCATCTCTGTCATCTCATCCTTTACCATCAAATCGGTCCACTATTCAACACATTGAAGAATGTATTTATTAAAAAATGTGTTCTCCACTGGGCAAGGCAAGAAACAAACTGAAATATGAGTGCACCACACCTTTGATAGCAGACCAAGGGCCAGATGTACGACCGGTCCCAAAGGGGACTTTGGCCCCTTTAGGACCGCAAAAAACGTCTGTCCAATGTACTAACCCTATTTCGTGAGTCGCTAATCTATTAGAGATTAGCTAAACAGGGTTAGCAACTCTCTATTAGGAAGGGGCATGCCAAGGGAGTCCCTTCCTAAAAGTGAGTCCATAACCTATGTATGATAGTTTTGCCACCGCAATTGCGGCACCAAAACACTTGCAGTTTACCACCCTTCTCAGAAGGGTGGAACCACTTGCAAACGGGAAGAGGTCTCCAAAGGGACACCTTCCCATTTGTGACTAGGGGTGCAAATATTTTTTAAGAGCTGGCAGTGCTTTATTGACAAAGCAGACCCAGACATGGTGATCTGCTGACCCCAGCAGGCCACCATCCCTGGGAGTGCTAGCCATTTCCAATGGGGTAGCAAATTGCCACAGCCTCATTAATATTCATGAGGCATGTCATTTGTGACCCCCTTGGGAATTCGCAAACAGTGTCTGAGACACTGCTGCACATTGAATTTTGCGACTCGCAAATTACGACTCGCAATTGGTCGCAATTTGCAAGTCGCAAAATTCAATGGGCGTACATATGGCCCACCGTTCTCTCCACACCGGTAACTGAACAAAAACATTTAACTTTTTTACTAAATATGTAAAAAGGCCCCCCAAAAAATTGACAGGGACTGGTCAGCCTGTCAAGATAAGCATCTGGATGCAATGGGCCCAATAACAATAACAACAAATGTTGAGCTTGCTGAAAGAGCTATGTAGTACTCATAGAGATGATGGATACGTCAGGTAAGATTGATTAAGTTACTTTATTTAAGTTAGTTAGTTAAGATATTAAGGAAACCCCATCAGGAGCAGCTGTCCTGCTGCTCAGCCCTCACTCAACTGACATTCACAGCACATCAACATTCCAATCATCTAACATTCCACACATCATACTTACAAGCTGAGCAGCAGGGAAATACAAGTTACAACATATCTCCCTTCGTTATGGGTACAATTGTATAAAGCAATAAAACGGTTGTCAATAAGATGCACTCTAGTACACAAAGTAAAAGAAATAAAAACAATGTTCTAAAGTATACTTTAACAACACATTCAATAAAAAAAATTTAACACTTCCCGCAGCGCATTGTTTCCTGACATTAACAACTATCTTCATCCTATATCCTTATGCTACTAATTATACAAGCTGGCCAGACAAGTATAAGAAGCAAGGCACAATGGAACAAACTTAATGCAAAATTTTCAGGAAACAACGCGCATACCATATGTAATAGTACTCGTATGACACATCTATACTACGGGAAAACATACACTCACAACAAGCACACCTCGGCACTATACGTGTACACAGCAAACTCATGGGTAGCTGGGAAACTAGGTGCACACAACGAACCCACAGTTACTCATAACACCAATTGTGGTATAACAACTCTTTGGTGAAATAATCATTGATACCAAAACAAAATAACCAATGAGTGACCATATACAGCATAGTCCTCAAATAACCAAAGAGTGACCATATACAGCATGGCCCACAATTAACCAATGAGTGACTATATACAGCATAGCCCTCTAACAACTAATGAGTGACCATATACAGCATAGCCCTCAATTAACCAAGTGACTAGGTGCACATAACAAACCCATAGTCACACACAATACCAATTGTGGTGTAACAACTCTTTGGTGAAACAATCATTGATACTAAAACAATATAATCAATGAGTGACTATATATAGCATAGTCTTCAAATTACCAATGAGTGACTATATACAGCATAGCCCTCAAATAACCAAAGAGTGACCATGTACAGCATGGCCCACACATAACTAATGAGTGACCATATACAGCATAGTCCTCATATAACCAAGTGACCACTTACTACATAGCCACTACAAACATGAGTTAATGAGTCGAGATACACTCACACACAACATAGGCTGTGTAACAACTCTTGCTAACTAAACTTCAACACCCAAACAACACAACCAAGGGGTGACTATATATTTCATAGCCCCTACAAACATGAGTAATGAGTTGCCTAACATCTAGAGACATTCACACACAACCCCAGTTGTGTAACAACTCTTAAAGAAACAGTCACCAACATCAATATAACCCTCGCAGAGGAAGCAAAATATGAGACATTCCCTAGATCTCTACTTATACTCAGCATTAAGCTACACCATCCTCAAGAGCACCTTTAGCGACAACTGTCCCAACAAAGTGTCTGTTTCGGCATAGTAACATTATGGTTCTCTATTGCTGATACAGTTGACTTCTACAGTGGTGATTTTTGGTTAAATCGCATGTGCTATCTTTTCTTTACTCGCTCATAGTTCATCCCGTAAAGGCAGATAGGCACTTGTTACTACACAAATCATATCTCTCTATACGCATTGCTCTGCAAAAAAAAAAACGGGTTGCCTAGTAACAAGTAATGCAATACAGTCTCACTGCGTCGCTGTCGTTTCCTGTGGTTACGCTCGCTTCCTGTCAAATTGTAAGTACTGGTTTTTCTTTACACGTTCGTAGTTTATTTCTTAAAGGCAGATAGGCACTTGTTACTGCACAACTCACAGGTATCTTCATGTCTCTCTTATTCGCTCTGCTCTGCAAAAACGGGTTGCTTAGTGACAAGTGATGCAATACAGTCTCACTGCGTCATTGTCGTTTTCCGTGATGACGCTCGCTTCCTGTTCTTGTTTCCCGTTGCTTAGAGATCCCTTTACCAAGATGTCGCCGCTTCCGCTTCCTGCAACGCTGCTCTCAGGATCACAAGAATGCTTCCACGCTCTGCACCATTCCACAGATTCAAACAGTGAGTCCTTTGTTGGCACGCGCGCCTCTCCGCTCGAGCCACTCTTCAACTTTATTTTTAAAAAAAATAGTTTGAAGTCTCGCTACTAGCAAAGTGCCTATTTCTTCCTTCTTGGAAATGTTCGTATACTGCCTACACGCTGGTCGAAGATCTCAAATCTAAAGCGCTAATTTTTTCAGTTCGAGCGCTAATCTCTACTGTCTTGTTACGGTTTATTTTCCATTTCAACAGACACAGCGCTAATTTTATCAGCTTTGTCCCAGTTTTTATTTTCCTTTTTAACAGTCACAGAGCACACATTTCTTTAGACAGTAACAGCGCTAATCTCTTTAGTCTCGCCACAATTTTATTTTCCTTCAACAGACATAGCGTTAGTTCAGCCTCTGCCTTGTCAAAGTTACAGTATTAATCTCCAGCGCTAATTTCTTCTTTTCTGACAGTTACAGTCACAGAGCTAATGTCTTTTTTCTTATCAAGATGTCATATACTGATCTTTTGGTAGCCTACGGTGATACTCTACACTGTTGTTGGTAAATTAAACAAATCCAATCTGGCAAACTTTGGCTTCAGGGCGATCGATGTCTGGGTCACTGATGGGGTTTATTTGCCAGACGGGGTTACACACGCACTATTCATCCAAACTTAAATTTACCTTTAGTCTTCTTTCTTTCTCTTCATCGGTATCTTTATTCTTTTTCCCATCTTTCTTTGGTCAGAATGAAGTTTTTATATCGTCTTTATCCTTTGCACGCGTTGATTCTTTACATAACAGTCCCCAAATGTCGCCAAAATGTAGTACTCAAAGAGATGATGGATACTTCATGTAAGATAGATCAAGTTACTTTATTTAAGTTAGTTAGTTAAGATATAAAGGAAACCCCATCAGGAGCAGCTGTCCTGCTGCTCAGCCCTCACTCAACTGACATTCACAGCACATCAACATTCCAATCATCTAACATTCCACACATCATACTTACAAGCTGAGCAGCAGGGAAATACAAGTTACAACAAGCTACATGTTTGCTTGGCAATACCAACACTGCAAATTCCACAGAGAGATAATAGGGCCTAATTCCTAAAGTTGAACTGAAACTTTCGGAATTGGCAACTTTGGAAGAATGTCCAGCTGCCAAGGGTCAACTGTTCAGAGATAACTTTATCAAGGAAATGTCCAAAAATGTTACACCATTAACTTCAATAGACAAGGCACAACTTTCGCTGAAGAAAGATTTTGGCCAGCGTGATTTTACATGGACTGGCAAAAAGGGGGCTGCTTTGCAGGTGAGGGACATAGTCACTCCAGGTCCCAGAACAGAGGACATCAAACTACCCATACGAAAGACCAAAAATCTACAGCCAGGGGAGAAGAGGTGATGGACACCATCATAGTGGTCAAGCCATATCTACCTCCGGTATTGGTAAATATAAAACTAACTCCACTACTCTTGTCAGTGAGAATTTCACAATTCCTTCACTACTGGTGTCAGTTAACAATAGATCAGTGGGTTCTACAGATTGTTATTGACTATCATATGCAGTTTTATCAAAACCCAGTTCTTATTTCTCAAGAAATAGAGAATCTTCCCCAAAAAGTGCAATTCAGAAAACAATTTTAGATTTCTCAAGAGTCGTAAGCAGTCTTTTTCTTGTAAAGAAAAGAAAAGAACAAAAAATTAAGACCAGTTATAAATCTCTGTCAGTTCAACAATTTTGTCGACTACAGACACTTCAAAATAGTAACCAAACTCCACCTAAGAGACTGTCTCTAAGCATCTGAATGGATGGCTCAGCTGGACCTAAAAGATGCGTATCTTTCTGTACCTATTCATACCTCCCATCTCAAGTTTCTTCAACTCCAAAGGTGGGGTTCTCCTTTCCACTTCACGGCTCTACCTTTCGGGTGATTCTCTGCACCATGGTGTTTCACCAAACTCTAGAAATCTGTGCTTGCCGGTATTTGTCTTCTTATTTACTTGGACGATAGTCTTCTTCTTTCACAAACCAGGATTACCCTGTTTAATCAACTGCAATTCACAATTTCTTTCCTGGAAAGTTTGGATTTTGTCATCAATCAATAGAATTCATGGGGTTTGGGTGAACTCTAAATCCTGCACTCTACAATTACCACATTCCAGGCTAATCACCATCAGAAAAGAGTGTTCTCATCTACAATTTGTCAATCATAATGCTCTCAGACATTTGACTTGTATTGTAAGTTTTCTAGCTTCCTCAATTCAAGCTGTCTTCCCAGGCCCGCTCCATTACAGAGCTCTACAAAGATTAACATTCTGTCACTTAGGTTATTCAGACTTAATTCTTCTCGATCAGGAAACAAAGTAAATCTGCCCCTGATCACTTAGAATTAAACACAAGTTTGTCAGGATGTGGAGCAAGATTCAGCTAATTCTCAACTGGCAGTGCATAGTTAAGAAGGAGTCTACAATGCACAAATTATTTAGAGCTATTTGCAGGTTAATTTGTGATCCAAATGCTTGCAATAGATCGAATTCACAGCTCCACTCTCCTCAGAATGAACAAACTGATAGCTGTCCATTATATCAATCACTTTGGTGGCAGATGAACTCAATAGTGGATTCAATTGCTCTCGTCACCTCAAGGATTACAGCGATTTGAAACTGCGCCTTCCAGTTTTCCTTCTCATTCAGGAAATTTGAGGTCCTTTCACAAAAGATCTATTTGCATTCTGAATGAACAATCAACTACCACACTTCTGCAGTTGGATACTGGATCCATAAGCTACAGCCACAGACACTGTTCTCCACAAGTGGAACCGTTATAAAGTTCCACTTCCGATGTCCTTCCAAGCTCAGAAGAGAGCTGACCTCCGTTACTGTAAGCGCTCCATTTTGATTATCTCAGATCTGGTAACTAAATTTTCTTTAAATGTCTGAAGATATTCCAATTCTTCTACCCAAAGACCTGCAGCATCTGCTTTATCCTGTCCGTCAATCTTTAATTCATGGTGTGTAGAGTGTTGGGAACTGTCTATTTGCAGTTTTGACTCATTATGAAGTAGCTGAGGATTAATTTACTGGCTGCTGAGCAAACCTATTTTATTACTGGAATTTTTAAAGTAATATAGCGCTGTGACGTATGAACCGGCATCCAGGAGCTGCATGCACACTGCAATGTATAGTTTTTCCAATCTTTTGTTATTCTAGGGTTGCTAAATTGCTAACAATGGGTTCTTTTGGTGGCCAAGCCGGTGACTAAAATGGCCGCCTGGCTGTGAAGCTCCGACGAGCGGCCAGCTAAATGCCGTATTCCCGCTGTCTCCAGCTGCTGTAACACCGATCGGCATGACGCACCGAGCAGTGGAAGAGACCGAGAACCCACAGACCCAGAAGTAGAGCTGAGGGCTGCTGGGAAACATCGCTGGCGGAGCTGGGTGAGAGCCGCGACACTGCCTGGCAGGGGTGGAGCTCCGCAACCGCCCAACTCCTAGGCCACAAAATCCGTGTAGAGAGGATATGCCTACACGGCAGAAGCGGGTGCTAAATCCTGGTCTGCACTGCTGGTGAGGTGGTGCTGCTTCCTGTTCACCACCAGCTCGGAAAAACTGCAGCCGCGTAAATGCTGGGCAACACGAAACATGCACCGCCGCGGCGGCGTGGCCGATGTGGATCTCTGCCCTTGAACTTCCACTGGAGTACAAGAAAAATGCAATAAGGAGGCAAACTATTCACAGCTCGGGGCGGCTACTTCAGATGGCTGTGCTGCCCCCAGTTGTCTCTTCTGAAGGGGGGAGGCCTCCTGCGCACACACAGTGTCTGAAAACCTCTTGGCCTCTAATAACTTTGGGACATCCAGACACACCTGTTGTGGACTGCGCATTCCATGGTCAGGTGGTGGGCTGCTCGTACTCTTTCTGGCCCCCTCCCTCACCGAAAAGAACTGCAGCTCGACGGGCGCTGGGTCTGACCACACAACAGGGCATATATTGTTCTAGTGTCGCCATCACGAAAGTGCAGCCCTTCACTCAGAGGGTTCGTCAATGGCCCACCTGCGGCGCACGGGCACCAATATCAAGTCGGCAGGTCTTGCTCTGAAGCACACCCACAAGGCGCCGCCCCTCACACCACTGGATTCACGCTCCGCTTCCTCCTGACAGTATTGAGCCACACAGCTGAACACCCCATGGTCGAGAGAGCGTACAGCATACCCGAAGCGCCTGGCAACACTGCAGGGCCGGCCTACACCCGCGGGTCATGACGACACTGCTCTGCCGCAGAAGCAGCAGACACTACTTGCGCTTTGCTGAAAGAATAGCAGAGGCGCGTTTTAACTTGGGAACATTCTTCTTTGCCCTGACTAACTTCCCGGAACTTTAAAAGCTCAACAGGACACTTACCTGCTTTCCACCCCCAGAGAGCACCGGCAGCCGGCTGGGTGCTGATCGTCTCGGCGGGCTCTCAGCGGCCGGGGGCGCCATCTTGGGTTGGGTTGGTCAGGCGAGTGATATCATTGCCACACTCCCCGAGATCCTCCCCTACTTAGGAGTGTCCTCCCCGCCTTCCAGTGATTGCAGGCTGGCGACCCGGTGGCAGGGGGTCCACGCCTGTTGCTGAAGAAGCAGCGGATGATATTAATGTGACTTGGACAATTTCACTTTGGTTTTACTTGCGCTTTGCTGAAATAATAGCAGAGGCGCGTTTTAACTTGGGAACATTCTTCTTTGCCCTGACCAACTTCCCGGAACTTTAAAAGCTCAACAGGACACTTACCTGCTTTCCACCCCCAGAGAGCACCGGCGGCCGGCTGGGTGCTGATCGTCTCGGCGGGCTCTCAGCGGCCAGGGGCGCCATCTTGGGTTGGGTTGGTCAGGCGAGTGACATCATCGCCACACCCCCCGAGATCCTCCCCTACTTAAACGGTCCTCATGTGTCAGCGCAGCGGGCGCGACGAAGGCGCGCCGGAGTTGCGTCTGAGTTAAGCCCGTCTGCGCCCGTCCGCGGCCGACCGGGGCACGGGGCATGCCATTCTGCCCGTCCTCTCACATACACCCGCTCTGCCCTTATTCATCTCCACGATCTCATGCTCCCCCCCCCCGAGTCCTCATCCAGGCTTGCTTCATTGGGTTTGCTTACGGCTAGAAAGGTCTTTCCTGAGACTACACCTCTCTCGGGCGCTTCCAGACCGGCTGGCCTGGTTTCCAGGTCTAGCTCCCCTCCATCAGTAAGGGCTCGTAAACCCAAACTATCAGTGATTTATCTCAACACTCGCTCCCTGGTCAGCCATCAGCTGGATATTTTCCATCTCCTGGGGTCCGAGCAACCTGATATTTTATTTCTTACCGAGACCTGGCTCACTGAAGACTCATCCCCCGACATTTTGGCTGCAATCCCGCCGGGCTATTACATACTTCAGGTAAATCGCCCTTCTGGCAAATCAGGCGGTGGTGTTGCAGCCATCATTAGGCACCCGATTCGATTTTCCCCAGTGGTCACTACTAGTATTCCTATGACCGACTGCTTGGTGCTTAGGTTGGAGCAGCCAGGCTCGTCCTTTATATGTGTTCTGGTTTATCGTCCTCCCCAGCCTATGCCCAGCTTTTCGGCCCAGTTCGGTGACCTCATCTCCCAACTTGCCATTAATAACACTAACATCTTGGTCCTAGGTGACTTTAACTATTGGCCTTCCGACGCTCATGAAACCCCATGTTCTTTTGCCTTCTCCGACCTCATGTTGGGCCTGAACTGCATCCAGCACATACTCTCATCCACCCACATCAAGGGCCACATCTTGGACCAGGTCTGGACCTCTTGTCTGGACATTTCTACTCCCCTTGTAATCCCTTGCCTTTGGTCAGACCATTCCATGATCACTTTCACTTTAGCCATGCCTTCCCCTGCTATCCATGTCTTAGAAACCAACTTTTCCGCTCGCAACTGGAACAGGGCTGACCTGAGCAAATTCACCTCCCTTCTTAGCACATCTGTCCCCTCCAGCACTGGATCTATTGATTCTCAAGCCCAGGCCTTGACTTGCTGGCTCACTTCTGCCTCCAACTCCGTGGTACCTCTAAAACTGGTCAGAGCCAGGCGCCGCCATGACACCCAAAGGTGGTTCACTGAGGATCTCAAAGCCGGGGCTATTCTCCTGATACCAAACTGACATTTTCCACTCTGCTTAAAGAGTATAAGCTAGCCATATCCTCAGCCAAGTCTCTTTACTTTTCCAATAAAATTCTGGATTCAGGCAACAAATCCAAGGACATCTTCTCAATAGTTGAGGAGCTATCCAATCCTGAAAGAGTTACTATTGCACCTCTCCCTTCCCAGTCACTTTGTGACTCTCTCAATCAATTTTTCGTCGATAAAATAATTAAGATTAAAAACAGTATCACCGCTCAAGTCTCGCTTGCCCCCCTTCAACCTGTTGTTCTTTGTCCCTTACCAGATTCCCACACTTTAACCCAGATCCCCCCATCTCGTGAGGAAGGCTTTCTTGCCCTCCTATACAAAGTCTCCTCTGGTTCACCCAGCGACTGCTGCCCCCCTATAGTTCTCCGTGAAGCTTTCACTGCCTGCCCCGAACCCCCCCTGGCCCTTTTTGATATTTGTGATATTTGTGAGGTTATTTGTAGAGCGGGACGTTCGCTCCGGAGGGAGCATCTTGGCGCTAAAGATCCTGAGTGGCCAATCCTGGGGTTGAAGGAGGGATTAGATGGCCGCTTTAGAGTAGTCATCGGAGAGGTTGAAAATCCAGGTCTTTAAGAGCTTTCTAAAGGGTTTTTTCAGCGTCTGTTGTCTGAGAGTTTTGGGCAGGTTGTTCCATGCTTTCGTGGCCAAAGAGCTTAAGGTTTTGCCACCCTTAGTCTTTAGGTTATATTTGGCCGGGAGGATAAGATTATCAAGAGACGAGCGTAGGGAACGACTAGGGGTGTAGTGGGGGAAGCGACTGGAGAGGTATTTAGGGCCGGTTTTGCTGAAGGCACGGAAGGCAGTGATCAGAATTTTAAAAAGAATTCTCTTATGGAGAGGCAGCCAGTGTAGTGAACGGAGGGCAGCGGAGATAGAGGATCTGCGAGGTAGCCTGAGTACTAGTCGTGCGGCGGAGTGAAGCACACTTTGAAGTTTTGATAGTGTGTTCTTTTTTGGCCCTGCAAGAAGGCCGTTGCAATAGTCTAGGCGGGAAATTATAAGCGCTATTGCAACAGTTTTCCTGGCATCGATAGGAAGGAAATTGAAGAATTTTCTGAGAGATTTGATTATTCCAAAGCATTTTCCAGCTACCGTTCTAGCATGTAGGTCAAAGGAGAGGTCAGAGTCAAAGATAACGCTGAGATTTCTGGCGGATGTAACAGTCTGGGGAGGAACAGCTGAATCGTCTGGCCACCAGAGGGCTGGGTTGAAGGAAGCGTTTCTTCCAATTGGAAGGATCTCAGTTTTGTTGGAATTGCATTTTAAATGGTTGCGATCCATCCAGCGGAAGACTTCAGTTAGACAGAGTTTAAGGTTGAGCTCGGCGTCAGTGGAATTGTCATCTAGTGGCACGATGAGTTGTGTGTCATCGGCGTAAGAGGTGACTGGTATGCCGAAGGAATCGATCAGAGACAAGAGGGGAATAAGATAAATATTAAAAAGAAGGGGACTCAGGATGGACCCCTGCGGTACACCTGATGAGACCAGCTTCTCTTTCGAGTGAAAGGGACCTAGGGCGACAGTTTGTGAACGGTCGGTAAGGAAAGACTTAATCCAGGCTAAAACAGTGTCGGTGACGCCAATGTCCCTCAATCTACTGATGAGGATGGAGTGGGATATGGTATCAAACGCCGCCGTTAAGTCAAGGAGGATGAGAATAGAATTTTTCCTCTGATCTTGTAACAATCTGATGGTGTCTGATAGCTCTATCAGTGCAGTTTCAGTCGAGTGTTTTGGACGGAAGCCCGATTGTTTAGGGTGTAGAATGTTGTTTTCTTCCAAGTGGCGTTTTAACTCTCTGTAGACTAGTTGCTCCGTTATTTTTCCCAGGGCAGGGAGTAGTGAAATTGGGCGGAGGTTGGTCAGGTCTGTCGGGGACTTGTTGGCCTTTTTCATTAGGGGTTTAACAATTCCCTTCTTCCAACGACTGGGGACATGTCCTGTGAGGAGTGAAGAATTAACTATTTTGTTTATCGTCGGATTCAATACCTCGATTAGTTGGTGAAGTATTTTCGGGGGACAGGGGTCCGAAGGGGAACCGTGTTAAATCTTCAAAAACTCTTTTCAGTTATACATAGGATCAATCCTGAAACCCCCGCACGGCTCTTCTCCTAGACACAGAGAAAGGCTTTTGATTAATTAGAATGGCCCTTCTTTCTTTCTGTTATGTGTCGCATGGGCATGCCCATGGGATTTATAGCCACGACAGCTTTATTGTACAATGAGCTGACAGCTAGACTCCGCCTAAATGGCACACTCTCACGTCCCTTCCAACTCTCCCGCGGCACCCACCAAGGCTGCCCCTTTTCCCCCTTATTATTCATTCTGGCCATGGACCCTTTGGTACGCCATTTTCAAGATCGTCACCTACATAGAGGCCTTCAATTCAACACGGGCCCCCTCCTGGTCCCGCTCTATGCGGACGACAGGATTCTATATGTTAGACACCCTCAAGAACATTTTGACCCGCTGATTTGAGAAATTATTAGATTCTGCTGTTTTTCAGTCCTAGGCATTTATTGGCACAAATCAGTCATCTTCCCCCTGACAGTCGGCACGAAACCATGGGAATATGAATTCCCATTGGAGTGGTGCAGTGACTCTGTTAAATATTTAGGCGTCTGTATGCATTTGGACACCACCCAAATAATCAGTCTGAATTACGGTCGAGCCATTGACGCACTTGAAAGACAATTTGAGAGATGGCTGAGACTCCCCCTATCACTAGATGGCCGGGTCGTGATTTTAAAAATGTTTTTTCTACCCAAATTTCTATATTTCTTTAACAACATACCAATTCCGCTTACCAATTGCTTTTTCAGAACGCTTCGTTCACTTCTGATCCAACTTGTTTAGGGGGAAGCAGGCTTGTATCAAGTGGTCAGTCCTCACGTTGCCGTACGACAGGGGAGGTTACAGTGTCCCTGATTTTCATTTATATTATGTAGTGGCCCAATGTAGCTACGCTCACTCCTAGTTTCACCCTGACACCCGCTTTCTTTATTTAAGACCAGAAGCAGATCATGTTCTTCCGGAGAAACTGTCCTCGGTCTTACCAACCAGCCTCCCCAGAGATCCCTGTGACATCCAATCAGTTTCCACCTTGAGTTGGGCATGGAATAAACTACATAGACTCATGGGAGCGGATATGTTGCATTCCTCGGCACTACCCATCATTAACCTCAGATGGATCCCAATTACGGGGGCAAGCTTAGCACAGCACACTCTGACGACTTTCGAAATTGCAATGTTGGGCGACCTATTTATTTATTTTCTTTTATTTATGTCATGTGTAAAGCGCCTGAATCACCCCAGATGGGGTATCTCCGCGCTAAGGACAACTGTTAGTATGAGTGACAAAATTAGAAAAGTAACATTTGGAGTTTCTTTCTGAAAACTATATAATTAGTGGTGAGACGAATCTCAAGAGGTAATTGGTTCCACAGTTGGGGGGCCAGGTAGGAGAAAGATTTTCCTCCCAACCTGGCTTGTCTTATGCGAGGAATGATAAGCAGGCCTTTCCCTTCAGAACGAAGGGAGCGTGGAGGTATGTATTTCACTAGCTTATCTGCTAGGTAGACAGGACCCATCTGGTTTATGCCTTTAAAAACAATACAACAGACTTTGAACTGTATCGTTTTGCGGACAGGCAGCCAGTGAAGTTTATGCAGCAGGGGGAGTGAGGGGGCACGATAAGGAGCGCTGGTAACCAGGCGAGCAGCTGTATTCTGGACCACCTGAAGACCTTGCAAGACTGATTCCTTCACGGAGATCAGCAAAGCATTGCTGAAATCCAAACGGCTAAGTACCAATGCATGAACCAGAGTTTTACGTGTAGATGCGGGTAAGAAATGAAAAACCTAATGTAGGAGGCTAAGGGCGTTATAAACCCAAACTTCCTGAGCAATGCTGAGAGAGGGGCGATATACACATTAAGCATATACCCTGGGGGGCACATTTTTGCTCTATCAGAAGATACTTGTTTCCAATCTGGAAGCACCATGGTCAAGTTTGTCTTGAACCGCATCAGATCCGCACTGCGTTCCACCGTGCCGTCTTTTCCACTTGAGCCTTCTTCGTTCCCCCTCACGATGATCCTAGAAAACACGGATAGTGTTCACTTAATTTACAAACTTTACAAGACGTGCTCTGCTCTGAGACCGATAAATGATGACAGAGTTCCAGCTGCATGGGAGGCTGAATTGGGACGACAAATCACTGATCAGCAATGGGCCACGTGCTGCACAGTCACGCAAGACATTTTACTAAACAGTAGGCACAAGCTCCTACATTTTAAATTTTTGCACAGTATATACTTCACCCCGGTTATGGCACATAATATAGACCCATTCAGCCCCTAATGCTGATTTCGTACATCTTACCTGGACCTGCCCAAACCTGCAGCACAACTGGGAACGCATACATCACATTCTAGGGCAAATGATCAATATTCCGTTGATTCCCACTCCAGAAGTGGCCCTTCTGGGATACACAGTCAACTTCCCCAAGAACATCAGGAGGTTTGGATCCCTGGGTCTCCCGTTGGCAAAGAGAGAAGTAGCCATCAACTGGGGGTGTAAATCTACCCCCACTTTCCAGAAATGGCTGAATAGTCTGCCCTATTGTAATGTGAATTGAGAAGTATATGCAAGTATGATGCCTAGTACATCTCGGCCTAAAGATATATGGCACCCATACCGCTCATACATTGAAAACATATATCACGCATCTGACTCCCAGCTTGAACAGGGTATAGTCTCAGAGGGAGTGGGGTAAATCTTATCCAATCTCTGTTAAGTATGTTATAGAATGGCCACTGGCCATACTTCTGGTTGGCTTCAGGCGACGCACTTGAATATATGATACAACTGCCGGAGCTTCTGAAAAGATGGGGGTGCACATAGAGGGATCTATCTTGGGTTTTCTAATCTTCTACTGATGTTACAAGAATTACCTGCATGATGGCTAAGATCATGACTGTATTTTACAACTGGAACTGATTAATGTTTGACAAATGTGCAAAGTGAACTAATATGTATACTGCTCATTTTGTACTTAAAAATGTGGGAAATAAAGTTTAAAAACCCCAAAAAACAATGGGTTCTTTTGGATATTAATAACGTCTTTTTAGTATAGACAACCCCAGCTACTGCATTACGTGGTACACCCGGAGTATGTGTTTCCCTTGACCAAGCACTATAAAGAAATTATGCTACCAATATGGATATGTAACTCCTATACCTTATAAGCCTAATTTTCCAATGTAACACTCCTTGAACATCAATTTACATACTTGTGTGATTAATTGTGTGATGTTTGTGATATAATGCGTTCTGACACACTACACTTACCTTGAGAGGAGTAGCACTGCAAACAAAGGAAAGTCAATTTTAAAAAGTACTATTCAAATGATTACTAGTGTAAATACAGAGTGATGCACCTGACATTCTCACAATGCATGCACATCTCACGCACAGGGGATGAACAAAGTCAAAAACCTGCCTCCAAATCATAGTTTCTCTTGTGAAGTGATAACAAGCTGGGCGTTTTTATTCCTCCATGGTATTGGCATCTAGGTGTTAGGCTCTAGATAACTCCCAGCTAAGATGAGACACCGACAAATGGTAGGCTGATTAAGTGCGACCTTTGTTTTGGTCCCAGCTGGAAGTAAAAATAAGAACCCCCCATACTCTACAGGTTGCTGCTCTGAAAGGAAAGCAAGCAAGCTCTAGTGTTGGCCAAATATAGTGGGACAAATTCAGGATATTCCACTGACACCAACTCAGATTTAGGTCAATAATTGCTGCTGAATCTGACTGGGTCCCCATCAGATACTACAATGATGAAAGGGAGTGCATAAAGAAGGACAGAGTGAAAATGTTGATGCTGAAGAGGAAAACAATGACATTTGAGATATGCAGATGAAGGATTTCTGAAAGAAGTGGCCTCACCTTGCCCAGATGGGCATACAAAATGGTCTGTAACCCAGATTCCAGCTGCACCGGAGCAATTCACATGTGCCCATCTTTCTGTGTGCACTGCAGAGAGGGCAAGAATTGGATGTGTATGTAGTCTAAACCCCTTTATGACACACTGAAAAGCACTGTGAGAAACTCATGCTGCTTTCAGCATCAGGAATGTCAAAGGTGCCCCGTTATAAACACCCACCCACACCCTGAACTCACACAGATACCTGGAGGTGACGCAGTTCACAGTGCGGCACAATACAAGAGAGATATGTTGCACAGAAATAAAAATACAGACATTCATCTTGAAAAAGCAAATACTTTTGGGTAATGAAGGATGAAATGATAGTGAAAGTGAAATGTAAACAGGGACTGTATTGCTGAAATGGATTACCTTAGAGTCTTTTATAATCAATATTTAGAAATTGATTATATGCTTTTGCCTACAAATTTAAGGACATGAATATAATGTCCCTTACAGACCCATTTCCAAGTCAGGATTAAGTTGTGCTCCACTTAAAGCTGTGAGTGGGTGATAGGTTTAAAGGAGCTGCACAGCCCAATGAGAGTGCACTGGTCAGAAATGGTATGAGAGAGGGACGGTGCTAATGATGAGGGGAGTTGGCATTCAATGGGACAAATGGAGTGATGACAGTGTCATCAGACTTAAGGCAGCATTAGCGTTGAGATGTGTGGGAGATATTGCTAAAGGGCTCTTTTTCCTTTTTACTCCAATAGCCCAAACAAACCCATCCACTTTTTGCCAAATATGGGAGCTTTAGTCTACTTTTTGCTAAAACACAAAGGCAATGATGTGGGTCCTGTATAACGTTTGGTGGCATAGTAAGTGGTATTGGTAAAGGATTTTGGAGTAGTGGCTTTCCAAATAAGTCTTATTGGAATTGTTTTAACAGCAGTATCTTTATTTGTGTATCATTGTGTGGTGCTAGTCCTGCCAGAGTCATCAAATGTACTCTTTTAGGAGACATATTACTTAAAGAGTTTCCATGTTCCCACACTTGAACTTCATTATGATGGGTTTTAGTCTGCTCTTGTCTAGCTCATTCATCAACGTCAGGTTCAAGTTTGTGATTGTGATGACCGGAGGGACAGTTAGGTCGTGCAAGGACTGATCTTCAAAATCAGTAGTAATTCATAGAATTTGGACGTGGTTGCAGAAGAGCATAGGTTCCAACTGAACCTCCTCCCACTATACACATATTGTATCAAAATTAGAATTATGCTTAAAATATTTTCTGAAGACCCTTTTTGCATACATTGAGGGTTACAACTTTGGACTGTTTTTTGGACTGTTTTTTGGACTGACATTGGTCTGCAATGGACTGAATTTGGGCTTTAAATTGGACAGCTTTGGGCTTGTGATGGGTCTTGAAATCTGCAACACTGGTCCTGCTACCGATCACCCTCCCTGCTCTCCTTCCCAGCCTCCTGAATTTGTCACATGAAGCCTCCGCGTAAGAATGCTTGTCCACGGGGAGATATGCAAGGATTTCCTCCTTCCATTCTTCATCTTCTTCAATTAATTGTGACAGAATGTAGACAGCCAAGGGACACATCTCATCATTTTTACTGAGATTTTTACTGTGAAGGGCCACACCAGCTTTCCTTGAGTTATAAGTGTTAGCCATGGTGGATCTCTCTCTTGATATCGAGACCCTCCTCCATTTTTCCCATCAAGTTTCTAGTTGTGAGTCATCAACTTTTAACTCTGAATATTCAGTTTTCCCGGATATGCCTCTGCTAGTTGGAGAATTGGCTTTTCTTCAGATAGCGACCTGCTCTGATGCATTTCGCCTGAGGCTTCACATTTGTAGGGATAGTTGAATTAGATGGTGAGAATGGTGGTGAGGTAACAAAAGACATTGTGCATTATTATTATTAACAGCATTTGTTAAGCGTGTAGCTACCCGAAGGCATCCCAGCGCTAGCAGCAGGACAAAGAGGCGCTAGGTAGTTTAAAGAGAAATATTTTGGAATAGCCATGTTGTGAGGAGCTTTCGGAAAGGAAGGTGACGAGACTCGGACCGAGGATGCATAGGAAGAGTGTTCCAGAGTCTGGCTACGTTGTACGAGAAGGACCTTCTTCGAGATCTCACCCTGTTGACTTTGGGGATAATGGCCAAACTTAGATTAGATGAGCGTAGACATTTTTGTGGGGTGATAGAAGGTGACAAGGCAATCGTTGATTGATGGGCCCTTCCCTCATAAGGTTTTATGGGCTATGCAAAGACACTTGAACGTTATTCTGTCTGAGACTGGAAGCCAGTGTAAGGTCTTTAAAGCTGGCTTAGCCGACCGAGTTTTCGTGGTACAGAGCAGTAGCCGAGCTGCACAGTTCTGAATGATTTGGAGTTTCCTTATCGTTGAGTTGGGAGCTCCTAAATAAAGGGAGTTCCCATAGTCTAGACGAGAGAGATCCAAGACCTGAACCATGATTCTCCTTGATCCTATGGGAAAGAGGGGTAAGACTTTCCGCAGGAGTCTGAGAGTACCACAACAAGCCCCAGCCAGCATGACTGCTTGGTGATTGAATTTAAAGGATTTGTCCAGCCGAACACCTAGACTTGTGGGGGCCAAGACAAGGTAGCCAAGCAAATTCAGGGTTCATACTCATAGAATTGCTCAGGATCACTAGCTCTGTTTTCCCTCCATTAAGTTTGAGACAGGAGTGGTCCATCCAGGAGGCCACTTTTGCTAAGCAAGCTTCCAGGTCGGAAATATTTGCATTGAAAGCAGAATGCAAGCAGCATGGACAGCATTCAAATAATAATAATCATGTGAGGTGTAGATCCGCCCCAGAGCGCTGCCGATCTTCCCTGGTCGGTACTCCGGGGCGCACACCACCACTCAGCTCTGCCTCCAAGGACCGCAGGTCATGGCCACCCGCCGCTTTCGGGACGTCTCTTGTGCTGCAGCGTCGCTGGCCCCGTACAGAGCCGACTGGGTCAGAAGCCGCTCTCAAGGCCCGTCAGCGATCCACCAGGCAGCTGCTCCCTTCCGTCGCCCAGTTCCAATCGAGCTCAAAAGTCAGCCCCCAGCCTCGATTGCACAACTTCAACGCGTCAGTACGGCTGGAAAACGAACAGAGGCCAGTGTGGAGGAGCAGAGAGCTTAGAAAAGGGCAGTGTAGAGGAACAGACAGGTGGGAAGACAAACACGGGGCAGTGAAGAGGAGCAGAGAGCTGGGAAAAGGGCAGTGAAGAGGAGCAGAGAGGTTGGAAAAGGGCAGTAAAGAGAAGCAAAGGGCTGGGAAGAGGGACAGAGGGCAGTGAAGAGGAGCAGACAGGTTGGAAAAGGGCATTGAAGAGTAGCAGAGAGCTGGGAAAAGGGCAATGAAGAGGAGCAGAGAGCTCAGAAAAGGGCAGTGAAGAGGAGCAGCGAGCTTGGAAAACAAACAGAGGACAGTGAAGAGGAGCAGAGAGCTGGGGAAAGGGCAATGAAGAGCAGCAGAGAGCTGGGAAAAGGGCAGTGAAGAGAAGCAGAGAGCTTGGAAAAGGTCATTGAAGAGGAGCAGAGAGCTCGGAAAAGGGCAGTGAAGAGGAGCAGAGTGCCCAGAAAAGGGCATTGAAGAGGAGCAGAGAGCTGGGAAAAGGGCATTGAAGAGGAGCAGAGAGCTCAGAAAAGGGCAGCGAAGAGGAGCAGAGAGCTTTGAAAACAAACAGAGGACAGTGAAGAGGAGCAGAGAGCTGGGAAAAGGGCAGTAAGGCGGAGCAGAAAGCAGGGAAAAGGGCAGTGAAGAGGAGCAGAGATCTGGGAAAAGGGCAGTGAAGAGGAGCAGAGAGCTGGGAAAAGGGCAGTGAAGAGGAGCAGAGAGCTGGGAAAAGGGCAGTGAAGAGGAGCAGAGAGCTGGGAAAAGGGCATTGAAGAGGAGCAGAGAGCTGGGAAAAGGGCATTGAAGAGGAGCAGAGAGCTCAGAAAAGGGCAGCGAAGAGGAGCAGAGAGCTTTGAAAACAAACAGAGGACAGTGAAGAGGAGCAGAGAGCTGGGAAAAGGGCAGTAAGGCGGAGCAGAAAGCAGGGAAAAGGGCAGTGAAGAGGAGCAGAGATCTGGGAAAAGGGCAGTGAAGAGGAGCAGAGAGCTGGGAAAAGAGCAGTGAAGAGGAGCAGAGAGCTGGGAAAAGGGCAGTGAAGAGGAGCAGAGAGCTGGGAAAAGGGCAGCGCAGAGGAGCAGAGAGCTTGGAATGGGGCAGTGAAGAGGAGCAGAGAGCTGGGAAAAGGGCAGTGAAGAGGAGCAGAGAGCTGAGAAAAGGGCAGTGAAGAGGAGCAGAGAGACGGGAAGATGAACAGAGGGTAGTGATGAGGAGCAGAGAGCTTGGAAAAGGGCAGTGCAGAGGAGCAGAGAGCTGGGAAAAGGTCAGTGAAGAGGAACAAAGAGAAGTAAAGAGGAGCAAAAGCCTGTAAAGAGGAGCAAAGGGCTTGGAAGAGGGACCGAGGGCAGTGAGGAGGAGCAGAGAGCTTGGAAAAGGGCAGTGAAGAGTGTCAGAGACCTGGGAAAGGGCAATGAAGAGGAGCCATGAGCTGGGAAAAGGGCAGTGAAGAGGAGCGGAGAGCTGGGAAGACAAACAGAGGGCAGTGAAGAGGAGCGGGGGACTGGGTTGAGGAGCAGCGGTTTAAGAAGAGGAACAGAGGACTATTAAAAAGGAAAAAAACACGTGGCTGGTAAGAGGGATCGCTGGTTGTGAAGAGGATCGGGGTCTCTGAGTAGGTGCAGAGGGTTGGGAAGAGACGCCAAGAGCCGTGAACAAGGAGCAGTCTTCACTGAAGAGGAACGGAGCTCTTCGAAGACAAGGAGAGAGAGGGCTGTGAAGTAAGGGAGAGGCTCTTGGGGCTGTGAAGAGGTGCGAGAAGTTGAGAGCTGTGGATTCCCCAAGATACTGTGAAGAGGAGAGAGGGGGCCATGGAAAGGGTACCAGTGGCTATAAGACGGGCGTGGCCAGGAACTCACGGGTGCACGGGGAGGGGCAGACTGCAACCTCAGGGCTACCCATGAATCAGGGACTTTGAAGTACGAGAATCACATTAGTACTGTTCTCCCAGATTCTACTACCCATAAGGTGCAGGCCCAGCACAAGTTGTACATGAAAGTAAAACCAAATCTCGGGAATTTGGGACTGTTTACATGCTGCTCTTCCCAGCTACACTGTGGATGGTAGCCCAAGGCAAAACACATTTTTTGAGAGACCTGAGGATGTTTAGGACTGGCTTGGACAATGAGGCAAGGTACCATGTAGAGAACAAGAAATGATGAGAACAAACTGTGGGAGAGTGATGAGGGGACCAGGGAATGCACATTGAATAAACTCCCAGGAACTGTTTTCAGCTAGCAGCAGCACTGTGTCACAAATTATTGTACAAGAGGATGCCAGGGTAGCAGCTGTGCAGATGGACGGTGCTGCCTTGCCCTGCCATTTGAGTGGAGAGTGTGGTTACAACTCCATGGCTAACTGCCACCTCCCAGTCTGAGCGAGAATGCCTGTTGACATTTGTGGGGTGTAATTGATCATGGTCCTGGTGCGTAAGTATGCTATGGGGTTGGGCAGAGAGAAGTGTGGCCCTGTATAGACTTCAAAGAAGTATTGTCAGGAGGTGCTATATACGGAGCATTCACTGTAAACCTCTACGGGGGCTTCTTTAGGGCTTTTAGGGACAGCTGGAGTGAGATCTGGTGTGAGACTCTACCAAGAGTTGGGAGGGGGTAGCACTGGACTGACGCGCTCCTGAGCATTAGGAGGATGAGTATAGTTTATTGTTGTGCGAGTGTTGAGCTCTTGTTCTCTGAGCAGAGTGCCAGAAAGTTTTATGGAGAAAGGGTGACAGTGTTGTTTTTAGAACAGGATGGTGGGAGATCACATATTGTATGTTCTTTACTGTTTAGTGATTGCCCGGGGTGTGATAGTGGGGGTTGGGGTTTTCTATTTCAGAGGCGTTTTGTTCTTGTTTTGGTATATGCTGTCATTTGGGCAAAACACACACGGCACACACATTGTCAAATTGCAGGAAGGTATCTACCCTGCAGGGAAGGGGTAGTCTCAAGGGGATGTGACCAGTTTGGTGCTCATAGTCTGTATGATGCTGCCATATAAGAGCCACATGAAACGTAAGGGGCCTGGCTACCTATGTGAAAACATGAAAAGGCACAGGGTGCTCTACTACTTGAGGTGCACTGAAGTGAGCATAGCCTGTCTACAAGAAATGCACCTCATGGCCGGTGTTAGACCTGGCACCTTGGCGTGAGTCTCCCTTCCACTTTTTGCTGATGTGCCTCATGTGTTTTGCTGATGTTAGCTGCTCAGGGCACTGTGCCACGGCCAATCCATGCCACAGTGCAAGTGCTCCCTATGAAAAGTGTACATGTAGTTGATTTCCATGATTGGCTAAGTTGGTTGATTGTCAGTCCCCAGTAAAGTGCACCAGGAGTGCCAGTGCTTGTAAATACAAATGCTGCTAGTGGCCTGCAGCGCTGGTTGCACCATCAACAGAAGCCGCCCTTTAAAATGTGTCTAGGTCTGCCATTGCAGAACCTGTGTGCAGTCTGGTACTGTCATGCTGGCTGGGCAAGTGCACACACTTGCCAGCCACCAAACCTTCCCTTTACTTCATGTGAGTCACCCCTATGGTAGGCCCCAGGGCATGGTGCATTGTAAGCATAGGTTGGGACAAGCCCTGATGTGTGTGGCATGTCCTAATAGTGAATTACAGCCACTTTCGTTTGTCACTATTGTAAGGCTACCTGTCCTCATAGGCCAGAATGGGCTGTTGGAATTATTACACTCTATAATCCCAGTAGGCTCAGGGAACATGGTAGAAAGTCAGGTTTACTATGCCTGAAGTCAGAATAATAAAATACTTATTTTAGTAAAGTGTATTTTAATATCCTGTGTTTGCAAATGCTATTTTTAGAAAGTTAGCAATTGCTTGCCTGACCATTTCAGCCCGCCTCTGCTAGGATGTGTATCTGCTGTCTGGTTTCTGTGAGTGACAGGGCTGGGGGATTCCAGGGGACAGTCTGGGCTGCCAGGTGGTGAATAGAGGGATTACCTCCAGGATAGGTGGGAGGAGTGCCCCATGACTCTGAATAGGGCTGTGCTCTGCCACCACAATGCTGGCTCCACCCCCTGGAGAGCGTCTGATGTCCCTGCCCTGATCTCTGAAAGAAGAAGCCAGAGTCTGCAAAACAAAGTGCTCCGGAGCTGAATTGGACTATGCAAAGGCCCCCCTGGCCTGAAAAGACAAAAGAAACTGTGTATAAAAAGAGGAGCTCTGCTCCTAACAAATCAGATCCTGTTTTGACCACGAAGAACCTCTGTCTGACTAGCAGGAAAAAGAGAAGCTGAAGGAGGAAAGACTGTCCCTGACCTAAATGTCTGGCCTGCAGTGGTGCCTTGCTGAGAGAGGAGAGGAAAAGACCAGAAAGGGATTTGTTACATGTGTGCCTGAAACTATCTCCAAGGGCTTGATCTGAGCTTGCCCCCTGAACTGAGCCCCATGACCATTGGGCTCAATCCTGCCTACGCCCGTCTGCTGCTGGGCCCTTGCGTTCTCTTCCCTCGCCGGAGCCGTGACTACTGGTGCCCTCGTCCCCCTCCTAAGGTCGTGAGAGCCTGGAGCCTGGCCGCCCCTGCCCGCTGAGAGCCCTGCTCGAGTTTGAGTCGCTCTCTTCCCGCCGGGCCGGGCCGCCTCCTCTCCTGTCACCTCGCCTGCTACGGAGCGCTTGGTGCATCTCTCACCCCCTCATGCCGGAATTCGCAGGGAGCGCATTTCATAGCCCCAGACTGCCCGTACTTCGACACGTACTCGGCCGCCCCGCTTTGCCCTCCTGCACTCGAAGGTCCGTGCCGCACTTCCAGAGAGTTTCTGGTACGTCCCGTGCCAGAGGCGCCGTGCGGTGCCTGACTACCCGGGAACGCAATGCCCCCACAGATCCACAGGTACGGTCCCTGCGACGCATACTGGCAGAGTCCGCCTCGTACGCCGGTACCCAGACAAGTACGCCACGCACTTTCCAGCGTACCCAGAAGAAGTACGCTCCGTAGGCCTGAACGGTGCCTCGCCCTGTGAGCCGCTCTAGACCCTTGATCGCCCTTACCTCTCCACGCAATCCCGCTCCCCTGCCTCGCACCTTGAGGAGGCTCCAAGCTGGATAGTGCAGCGGAGAACCGCCGGCCTCGTCCCAGGTCCACCCTCACTTGTGGCCGCGCCTGCAACGCCTCGGACCCCCGCAGCAAGGTACAGCGTACCGCGAATTGGAGCCTGGGTTCGCATCGGATCCAGGGTCCGCAACGTTTGTTTTCCCTGCTGGTTCTCCATTGCCAACGGGTCACTTCACCAGCGCGAAGCGCGCTTTGACCCCCAGTGTACCTTGCTGAAAGAACCCTAAAAGAACACTTGCCTTTTTAAAATCTTGTGGCCTCATTGAAATAACGTTATATTGGTCTTGTAATTAAGCCTGCACATGAAACCTATTTTTACATAAAGCCTACGTATTTTTGATACAAATCTTACGCCTGGTGTCCATTTGTGGTGGGTCTGTGATTTTACTGTATGTGGTCATAAATGCTTAACTGACTTAGCGCCCTGAGGTTTAGCCTTGTCTGCTCGCGCCATGCAACCTGAAGGGTGAGCAGGGGTTATTCTGAGGAGTAGTTCCCTTGCCCTGACTAGAGGAGAAGGTCCCTGTTTGCAACAAGTGTATACCTGTGCCAACCAGAGACCCCCAATTCTAACATTGGAGGCAGCGGTGAGGATTTTCGAATTTGTATTTATGTACAGTAAACTATTGATCACCACATAGTGAGAGCAGACCTATAACGCAGCCACAGATTTATTGTTTTTTTAATTTTGCTGAGAGATCTCCAATTATTGAAGTCATGCCTGGCTCACTCCCCACTGGAAGAGCACCCTCCATAATCTCTGGAATTGATGAAGTATATTGGGAAGACCAGGGGCTGGAGGGTTACACAGTAGAGCAGTTGAAAGGCTGCTGGATGCAAAAGGAAACCCCACTTCCTAAAGGCGCTGAGGGCCTGGAAGGAGTAAAGGGATCCACAGAATGCGGTGGTGATGGAACCACCAGAAAGCATTGTTGATTTGAGCAGAGTCCTGTCGTCAGTGGAGCTGGCAGACAGGGCAGCAACCAGGGCACATGAAGTGGAGATGGCAAGATTAAATGGACAGATGGAAATGGAGAAACAAAGATTGGTAATGGAGGAGAAAAAGCTCCAAATGGATCATGACATGAGATTGAAGGAGTTGGAGCTAAAAGTTTGGAAACAACTCCCTCTGGTGGCAGCACAACGCCGGTGCAGGTAGAGTCAAGGGTGTACATGCCTAAAGGTGTGGTAAAGGAATACTTTAAGGGGGATGACATAGGGCAGTGGTTCAAGGCCTATGAGGTAGCCATGTCCTCCCACCGGGTCCCTGAGAGAGATTGGGGAGCGGGGTTGTGGGGGTGGTTCCTTACTGAGGGGCGGGACACTCTGCTAGATCTACCCTCTGAAGTTTACAATTCTTATTCCCACATGAAAGAAGCCTTAATGACCAGGTTTGGGTTAACTCCTGAATTGTATAGACAGAGGTTTAGGGGTTGTACTAAGATTCCTGGAGGTACCTATGTGGAGTATGTGACCTTTTTCTGCAGAGCAGTGGATGGTTGGGTGAAGGGTAGCAAAGTGAATGATTTTCAAGGGCTTCTTGATTTAATGGCATGGGAGCACTTGTCTAGTAATTGTTTTCCTGAGATACGCCAGCACCTGATTGATAGCAAGCTGACTAACCTTAGGAAGTTTGCGGAGGAGGCGGACCGCTGGCTCAGCACCAGGGTCCACAAGGGTCCAGTGGGAGACTCAGCCAAGGGTGGGCAGGGTCCCTAGCAGAAGAGTAGGGGGGGATAGGGGTAAACAGAAAGGGTTCCAAAAAGGCCCCCAAAGCAATTCCCAAGGGAACCAAAGGTTCTCAGCCTCCCCACCCCAGAAACAGACCGGGGCCCGACAGGTAAGCCTGTTCAGAGAGGGCCCATCACCTGTTACAGGTGTGGTGACCAGGGTCATTTTGTTACTGATCCTAAGTGTCGCCTGTTTGGAAAACCCGCACGCACTGGTGCTCCCCCCGGCAAATAGCTAGTGTTAATTTTGGAGAGGAAGTAGCAGTCCAAGGGGGGGGTCCTGTTCAGATGACCCTAGTCTCTTTAGGAAACAGTGAGATGGTCCCAGAGAACTACTTACCCTCCAACACTAAGAAATATGGCCAAGTAGTGACCGTCAATGGAAAGAAAGTAGAGGCTCTTAGAGACACAGGAGCCAGTGTGACTGCAGTCCGGCAGCACCTGGTGTCTCAAGAGCAGGTTGTACCCCATGCCTACTGCAGGGTTGTCAATGCTGACAACTCAGAGAGCCGTTATCCAATGGCTCAGGTTCCTTTTGAGTGGGGGGGGGGTCTCTGGTACTCTGCAGGTTGCTGTGAGAACTACCATGCCTGTAGACTGTTTGCTAGGGAATGACTTGGAGAGCTCCCCTTGGAAAAAGGTAGAGAAAGCAACTCTCCTGAGGATGGTGAGTTTACCCGACTGGGCGTGCGTGACCACCTGGTCAATGGCAGCCAGTAGGGGTGCTCAAGAGATCCTGGAGCCTGAAGGAGAGGCCCACAAACCGGCCTTAGAGAGAAGGCTCAGGGGGCGCGGGAAACCGGCCCCTGAAGTTCCACACAGCCCAGGAGGAAGCAGACCTTGAGGGGGATGCCCTGGAGCCTATTGGGGAACAAATAGCTGAACTGGGGGACCTGCCTGAGCTGACCCATTGGCAGCAGGAAGGAGGCCCCTCCAGGGAGGAATTCTGCAGGGAGCAGAAAGAATGCCCTTCTCTCGTGGGTATGCGGCAGCAGGTTGGAGACCAGGCCAATGATGTTCAGTCCGGTACACATTTCATTTACTGGGAGAATGACCTCCTGTATTCAGAGCCTAAGGTTGCTGAACCTGGGTCAGCCCTTGCGCTGGTGGTACTCCAGAAGTTCAGAGCCTTCCTTCTGGGGCTGGCTCATGATGTGCCCTTAGCAGGATATTTGGGGATGGACATGACCTATGACAGGCTTGTCACCCACTTTTATTGCCCCCAAATGCACAGGAGCTCAGATGCTCATAGTAGATCATGTCAGACTTGCCAGGCAAGTGGGAGGAAGCAGAAGGCTCCTCTCCAGCCCTTCCCGGTGGTCAGTACACCATTCCAGCGAGTGGGAATTGACATTGTAGGGCCTCTGGACCCCAAGACAGTCATGGGCAACAGGTTCATTCTGGTCTTAGTGGACCATGCCACCCGGTACCCTGAAGCCATCCCTCTGAGGACAGTGACGGCCCCCGTGAAGGGACGAGCACTGATGGGAATTTTCTCCCGAGTGGAATTCCCTCTAGAGGTGGTGTCTGACAGGGGCACCAATTTGATATCCAAGTATATGAAATCCCTTTGGCAAGAGTGTGGTGTAACCTACAAGTTCACCACCTCTTACCACCCCCAAGGAAATAAGTTGGTTGAGAGATTCAACCGAACCCTAAAAGGCATGATTATGGGCCTGGAAGGACCAATGATGTGTAAGTGGGACGTCCTCTTACCATGCCTTCTCTTTGCATACCATGAGGTGCCACAGAAGCCTCTAGGGTTAAGCCCCTTTGAGCTTCTGTATGGCCACCCAGTCAGAGGACCTCTGAGTCTGGTTAAGGAAGGCGGGGAGCAATCTCCCAGGAAACTTCCCCAGAATGTATACAGTTACATGCTGGCCTTCAGAAACCAGACCAGGCGATCCAGGCAACTTGTTGAGGCAAATCTGGAAGCCAGCCAGGAAGAGATGAAGCGGTGGTATGACCAGAATGCCTCTCTGGTAGAGCTTCAGCCTGGGCAAAAGGTGTGGGTCTTGGCCCCAGTGGAGCCTTGTGCACTTCAGGATAAGTGGACAGGTCAATTTGAGGTTGTGGAGCACAAGAGTCCTGTCACCTACTTGGTGAACTTGCAGTCTCCCAGGAACCCTTTGAGGGTCCTACATATTAACCGCCTTAAGCCCCACTTGGAGAGGTCCAAAGTGGGCATGCTCTTAGCAACCGATGATGGGATGGAGGAGGAGACCAAGCCTCTTCCTGACCTCTTGGTAGCCTCAGAGCGAGATGGGTCAGTTGATGGAGTTAACCTCTCACCCACACTGACTCCTGAACAACAGAATGACTGCCGCCAATTGCTGGGGCAGTTCCCTGATCTGTTCTCCCTGGTTCCTGGTGTCACAGATTGGTGTGTCTATGATGTGGACACAGGAGACAGCTTGCCTGTAAAGCACAAGGCTTACAGAGTAACTGACAGGGTCAGAGCCTGCATCAAAGAGGAGGTCTCGAAGATGCTTGCTCTTTTGTAGTGGTTGAGTCCTCCAGCAGTCCTTGGGCCAGCACAGTGGTCTTGGTTACAAAGGCTGCAGCGCCGGGAGCCACACCTGAACTCCGGTTCTGTGTGGACTACAGAGGACTCAATTCAGTCACCAAAACTGACGCGCACCCCTTCCCCAGAGCTGATGAGCTCATCGATCGGTTAGGGGCTGCCCGGTACCTCAGCACGTTTGATTTGATGCCTGGGTACTGGCAGATCGCCCTGACTGATGGGGCCAAAGAGAGGTCAGCATTCTCCACACCAGATGGGCATTTCCAATTCCGGGTTATGCCCTTTGGGATGAAGAATGCCCCTGCCACCTTCCAGAGGTTGGTCAACCAGGTGTTGGCTGGGCTAGCTGAGTTCAGCGCCGCCTACCTGGATGACATCGCAGTGTTCAGTGGTATCTGGAAAGAACACCTGCGCCACCTTTGGGAAGTGTTGGCAGCACTGCGCAAGGCAGGCTTCACTATCAAGGCAAGCAAGTGTCAGATCGGGCAGGGGTCCGTGGTGTACTTGGGACACCAAGTAGGGAGCGGCCAGGTGGCGCCTCTCCAACCCAAGACTGAAACCATTCTGGCTTGGGAACCCCCAAAGACCCAGACAGAGGTGAGGGCCTTTTTAGGACTCACCGGGTACTACAGGAGTGCAATTGAGCGAGAAGCATTTGCTGTGGTCTGGGCATTGAAGAAGCTAAGACCCTACTTGTTTGGGTCTCACTTCCGGGTTCAGACAGACCACAGGCCCCTCAGATGGTTGATGTAAATGAGGGGTGAGAACCCAAAGCTGTTGAGGTGGTCCATTTCCCTACAGGGTATGGGCTTCACGGTGGAACATCGCCCTGGCACAGATCACGCCAATTGCTGATGGTCTGTCCAGATTTTTCCGCCTTAGTGATGAGGAACTCCCTGGGGTAGGTTAGTTCTCCCCACATTTCAGCTGGAGGGGACACGTGTTAGACCTGGCACCTTGGCGTGAGTCTCCCTTCCACTTTTTGCTGATGTGCCTCATGTGTTTTGCTGGTGTTAGCTGCTCAGGGCACTGTGTCATGGCCGATCCGTGCCACAGTGCAAGTGCTCCCTATGAAAAGTGTACATGTAATTGATTTCCATGATTGGCTAGGTTGGTTGACTGTCAGTCCCCAGTAAAGTGCACCAGGAGTGCCAGGGTATGTAAATACAAATGCTGCTAGTGGGTCTGCAGCGCTGGTTGCGCCACCCACAGAAGCCGCCCTTTAAAATGTGTCTAGGTCTGCCATTGCAGAACCTGCGTGCAGTCTGGTACTGTCATGCTGACTGGGCAAGTGCACACACTTGCCAGCCTCCAAACCTTCCCTTTACTTCATGTGAGTCACCTCTATGGTAGGCCACAGGGCAGAGTGCATTGTAAGCATAAGGTAGGACAAACCCTGATGTGTGTGGCATGTCATAATAGTGAATTACAGCCATTTTCGTTTTTCACTATTGTAAGGCTACCTGTTCTCATAGGCCAGAATGGGCTGTGGAATTATTACACTCTATAATCCCAGTAGGCTCAGGGAACATGGTAGAAAGTCAAGTTTAGTATTCCTGAACTCAGAATAATAAAATACTTATTTTAGTAAAGTTTATTTTAATATCCTGTGTTTGCAAATGCTACTTTTAGAAAGTTAGCATTTGCTTGCCTGACCATTTCAGCCCGCCTCTGCTAAGATGTGTATCTGCTGGTTTCTGTGAGTGACAGGCCTGGGGGATTCCAGGGGACAGTCTGGGCTGCCAGGTGGTGAATAGAGGGATTACCTCCAGGATAGGTGGGAGGAGTGCCCCATGACTCTGAATAGGGCTGAGCTCTGCCACCACAATGCTGGCTCCACCCCCTGGAGAGCGTCTGATGTCCCTGCCCTGCTCTCTGAAAGAAGAAGCCAGAGTCTGCAAAACAAAGTGCTCCAGAGCTGAATTGAACTATGCAAAGGCCCCCCTGGACTGAAAAGACAAAAGAAACTTTGTATAAAAAGACGAGCTCTGCTCCTAACAAATCAGATACTGTTTTGACCATGAAGAACCTCTGTCCGACTAGAAGGATCAAGAGAAGCTGAAGGAGGAAAGACTGTTCCTGACCTAAAGGACTGGTCTGCAGTGGTGCCTGGCTGAGAGAGGAGAGGAAAAGACCAGAAGGGACTTTGTTACATTTGTGCCTGAAACTATCTCCAAGGGCTTGATCTGAGCTTGCCCCCTGAACTGAGCCCCAGGACCACTGGGCTCAATCCTGCCTGTGCCCGTCTGCTGCTGGGCCCTTGCGTTCTCTTCCCTCGCCCCCCTCCTAAGGTCGTGACAGCCCGGAGCCTGGCCGCCCCTGCCCGCCGGGCCGGGCCACCTCCTCTCCTGTCACCTCGCCTGCTACGGAGCGCATGGTGCACCTCTCACCCCCTCCCGCCGGAATTCGCAGGGAACGCATTTCATAGCCCCAGACTGCCCGTACTTCGACACGTACTCGGCCGCCCCGCTTTGCCCTCCTGCACTCGAAGGTCCGTGCCGCACTTCCAGAGAGTTTCTGGTACGTCCCGTGCCAGAGGCCCAGTGCAGTGCCTGGCTACCCAGGAACGCAACGCCCCCACAGATCCACAGGTACGGTCCCTGCGACGCGTACTGGCAGAGTCCGGCTCGCACGCCGGTACCCGGACAAGTACGCCACGCACTTTCCAGCGTACCCAGAAGAAGTACGCTCCGCAGGCCTGAACGGTGCCTCGCCCCGTGAGCCGCTCTAGACCCTGGATCGCCCGCACCTCTTCACGCCATCCTGCTTTCCTGCCTCCCACCTTGAGGAGGCTCCGACCCGGATAGTGCAGCGGAGAACCGCCGGCCTCGTCTCAGGTCCACCCTCACTTGTGGCCGCGCTTGCAACGCCTCGGACCCCAGCAGAAAGGTACAGTGTACCGCGAATTCGAGCCTGAGTTCGCATCGGATGCAGGGCCCGTGTTTTTTTCCCTGCCGGTTCTCACTTGCCAACGGGTCACTTCACCAGCGCGAAGCGTGCTTCGACCCCCAGTATACCTTGCTGAAAGAACCCTAAAAGAACACTTGCCTTTTTAAAATCTTGTGGCCTCATTGAAATAACGTTATATTGGTCTTGTAATTAAGCCTGCACATGAAACCTATTTTTACATAAAGCCTACGTATTTTTGATACAAATCTTACGCCTGGTGTCCATTTGTGGTGGGTCTGTGATTTTACTGTATGTGGTCATAAATGCTTAACTGATTTAGCGCCCTGAGGTTTAGCCTTGTCTGCTCGCGCCAGGCAACCTGAAGGGTGAGCAGGGGTTATTCTGAGGAGTAGTTACCTTGCCCTGACTAGAGGAGAGGGTCCCTGTTTGTCACAAGTGTATACCTGTGCCAACCAGAGACCCCCAATTCTAACATTGGAGGCAGCGGTGAGGATTTTCGAATTTGCATTTATGATTTATGTACAGTAAATTATTGATCACCACATAGTGAGAGCAGACCTATAACGCAGCCACAGATTTATTGTTTTTTTAATTTTGCTAAGAGATCTCCAATTATTGAAGTCATGCCTGGCTCACTCCCCGCTGGAAGAGCACCCTCCATAATCTCTGGAATTGATGAAGTAGATTGGGAAGACCAGGGGCTGGAGGGTTACACAGTAGAGCAGTTGAAAGGCTGCTGGATGCAAAGGAAACCCCACTTCATAAAGGCGCTGAGGGCCTGGAAGGAGTCAAGGGATCCACAGAATGCGGTGGTGATGGAACCACCAGAAAGCATTGTTGATTTGAGCAGAGTCCTGTCGTCAGAGGAGCTGGCAGACAGGGTAGCAACCAGGGCACATGAAGTGGAGATGGCAAGATTAAATGGACAGATGGAAATGGAGAAAAAAAGATTGGCAATGGAGGAGAAAAAGCTCCAAATGGATCATGACATGAGATTGAAGGAGTTGGAGCTAAAAGTTTGGAAACAACTCCCTCTGGTGGCAGCACAACACCGGTGCAGGTAGAGTCAAGGGTGTACAGCAATACAGGAATCCAAGGAGCGGCCCTGGAGTGGATCATCTCATTCCTCGCCGGAAGAACCCAGAGAGTCCGCCTCCCCCCGTTCCTTTCCACGGACACCGAAGTCATCTGCGGCGTCCCGCAAGGATCCTCACTCAGCCCTACCCTCTTCAACGTCTACATGAGCTCTCTCGCAGCCATCGCCCGCCGACACAACTGGAAAGGCGGGATTTCACCTCTAGAGTCTGCTTACCATTCTCCAGAATCCCGTCACAGGTCGACTAGACCTTTTTACCTGTCATAGAGTGAATTAGGCAATCCTGTCTAATTAATCAACAACAATTTTATAAATCCCAATAACTTTCCCCAAGAACCACTGACCAAAACTAAGTTTGAAAGGTTTATTACATAACGAAAAATAACTGCAGATACAAACACCTCAGCAAGAGGTTCAAAAGGTAAACAGGCACTAATACAAACATAATCCTACGGAAAAGTCTCAAGGGACTAATGAATAGTACGAGGATCAATTCCAGAATCATCAGACTGAACAGAATCGCTATAACCTGAGTTCTGGTACTCATTGGGATAATAGACATAAGTTCAAATTAGTCTGTCCCTGCTCTATACTAGGTGACATCCCTACTTAACAACAGTCCATCCTAGCAAAAGGTGTCAGCTGTTGTGACTTCCCAAAGAAGTTCGCCCACATTCTCTCTTAACTAGAGACTCCTTCCTCACAGCTAAGCTCCTTGACCATCCAACCGCTCTCTCTAGCTCCTCAGCCCATCTGCTCTGCCTCTCCCCTCGGGGTGCTGTCCCTAATACGAAACCCCAAAATGTGAATGACACGCCTTCAGGTACGCCCTCTCGAAGGTGTCGGTTACATGAAGTTTTCCACTTTGGCCTTCTTCCATCTTTATCCGTTAAACGTCCTTGGGTCCCAGACTCTTCATCGCTTCTAGTTTCTTCTCCAAATTCCTGGTCTACTCCTCCATGTCTGAGTCTAGCATTTCAAACTCTCATACACAATGGGCCCTTCTACTCTATAATCTACTTGGTGATGCACCTGCAAAAGAATATACGCAATAGGCTCACATTCTATCAATGTTGCAATATTTTCCAAAACCTCCTCCATAAGCATTTCCACCGGTTATATGTTTAAGCAAAACATTTTCATACAGGCCTGCCCCATTTCCATGAACTAGGCCTCTGCTAGAGTTTAGGCCTCATGTTTACATGAGCAATTCTCTGGGTTCACTAGGCCTCCAATCTTAACGACAAATGCATTTTCTCTAATTTCGACTAATTCTCAAGTACATAAAACATGATTATACGTTTCCATTAGTCAATCTGAAGGCACATTAGTAAATCAATTAAACACTCTTATCATCAGTGAAAATTTCATTTCAAAAGCATCTCTACATTGCAACAAGTATGAATTTGCACTTTATAACATTGGTTCTGCACATTTTCTAATACCAATTTACTTTAGTACATCGTCATACATTGCATCTAACCATGATTAAAAGTCCTCTATATATGCTGGTGCTGACTACTTGTACATATGCTGCACCCCTACAAATTTCACTGTAAATGGCGCTCTCTCACAACCTCAACATCATCTCCTACTGTCGCGATAGCCAGCAGCTCAAGAAATGTAAAATGCCACTAACCTTTCTATCTTGTGGCCAGCAGGAACGATGGAAGATGAATGAACCCCCAGTTCCCTTCAATGCAATCTCCAACAGAGAACTATAACCTACTGCGTGAAATTGCGCCCTGGGGAAAAGGGGAAGTGGATAAAATATTAAACTTGCAGAAAACCTCTGATATCCCGTCTGGGTCTGGTCAGGGGGACTGTACTGCAACAGTAAAGATGAGGGTGCTGCTGGACAGGAATACAGAAAAAACACAAGTGAGGAATACACTCTCTAGGTGACATTCTGCTAAACAATATGCCTTCTTCTCTGTTCACTCACCCTGTACACGATTTCTGCTAAGTAACTAGACCATCATTGTAGAATATACAATATTCAATTAGGCACAATGTTCCAAGTTGTTTAGTCACTCAACACGTATAAAATGTGCTCTAGTTTATGCATCAAGGAATGAGCTTCATTAGGAATTCAAAGTACTTCCTTCGATCATGAACACCCAATACAAAACAAGAATTAAATCCTTCAAGAAGAGGGCTTCACTTCAGCGATCCTCTTACTGCCAAAATGAAATAATACGAAATAATGGTCGTGTCTGAACCACTCTGGTAATTTTCTTAGAACACAACCAAATATGCTCTGTAACGAACAGAAAATTAGAATCAAGACCTCCAAAAAAAACTGTAAGCACAAAGTCTCGATAACACAGGGAGACTGCAGAGAATATTTGCTGCTCGGCGGAAAATAGGAAAAAGAAATGGTGCCAACAGCAACTGGAAACTGCTTAAGAGGAGGTGAGCCCGCACTCCTCTACAATACCTGGTTCCCGACGGGGAAAGTGAAGCAGCATTTTCTTTTTCACCGGGGAATGAGAGCAGGAGCTCGATCTCACGGAATCACGGCTTCTTTGTTCTCGCTGGAATCCGGCGGGGACACACCATCCGCCATTCCGGAACATAAGGAACACAATGTACAATTGTCAAGCACCTTCCCATTGCAGGGGAGGTGCTTATATCGGATCCGCCCTTGCCTCCATGATGTTTGCCCCATGGCCTGCTGGTACATGTAGTGCCGGCGTGGTTGTGGCATTTTAGGCCAATGCGCACGTTCCTGGACACGGCGAAACGGGCAGGCAATCACTACAGTACCCCCTCTCAAGGACTGCCGGCTCGGCGGTCGACCAGACCTGCCAGGATGCTCATCATGATACTGTACTACAAGATCGGGGCAGTGAAGATTAGCAGCAGGTTCCCAGGTTCTATCCTCGGCACCAAACCCTTTCCAATCCACCAGATATTGCAGCCTACCCCGTACCAGCCTGGAATTGAGAATAGCCCTTACTTCGTATTCCTCCTGGCCATCCACCTCAATGGGATGAGGAACCGCAGGTAGCCTCATCCCTTGAGGGCAGAGCTGGAGCAGGGACACATGAAACACTGGGTGGATTCTCCAAGAATTAGGCAAAGACAGCTTCATTGCCACAGGATTGATGACTTCCACTATGCCATAGGGACCCACATATCAAGGTTTCAACTTGTTAACCCCTCGTAGATGTAGATTTTTGGTGGACAGCCATACCTTATCCCCCTACCCGATAGTCGGGTTCTACGGTTCTCCTCCTGTCCGCAAAATGTTTTTGGGCGGACTGAGCAGTGGCAAGACTAACCTTCGCGTCTAACAGGACTGCCCTCAAATGTGCATGGTGTTCATGTATGCTAGGCAAAGGAGAGGTGACCGGCCACTCAAAGGGGAGCATGTTTGGGTGATAACCATTATTACAAAAAAAAGGGGAACATCCCAATGTCACATGCTTGGCGTTATTATATGCAAATTCTGCCATCCACAATAAGGTAGTCCAATCCATGGAATTCTGCAGAGTAAAACAGCGTAGGTACTGTTCTAATGTTTGATTCAAGCGTTCCGTTTTCCCATCAGTCTGCGGATGGTAGCTAGATGAAAGCCGGACATCAATGTTCACGGTGTCACAGAGGGCCTTCCAAAAACGTGAGGTGAATTGAGTCCCCCTATCGGTGATCAAAATACAGGGGATCCCGTGAGCACGGACTATGTGTTGGAGAAATATCACAGCCAATTCTGATGAGGTAGGTAACCCTTCTAGAGGAATAAAATGTCCCATCTTCGTAAGATGATCAACCACCACTAGTATAACTGTCTTCCCAGCACAAGGGGGCATCTCCACTATGAAATCCATCGACAGGGTGTGCCAGGGTCGAGGAGGTATTGGCAAGGGTCAAAGAAGGCCTACGGGTTTGGTGTGTCTTGCCTTGCATTGTACACAGATAACACAATTCTTCACATAGTCTTGGACATCAGCACGTAAGGTGGGCCACCAGAAAGAGCGTTCTATGTTGGCGATGGTCTTGTATATACCCACATGTCCGCCTAACCTTGAATCATGTGCCCAGATAAGTACTTTTTGCTGTAGATCCTTATGAGGGATATACAAGGCGTGGTAATAGTATGCGAGCTCTCCTGTTACCGATCGATGTTCTGGTTCTTCCTGCACCCAGGCTTGTAGGTCCAAATCGGCGAAAGCCACCTTGACATCGTCCAAAAATTCATGTGAGGTAATCAAGGCTACTGTTTGTTTTGGCTTCCTCGTTTCAGAGAGGATCAAAGGTGGTTCTGGCGCTGGGACTGTTCCTTCGTCTATTGCTTCCTCAAGACGGGAAAGGGCATCAGCTTTACCGTTCTGAGGGCCTGGTCGGTATCTTATCACAAAATCAAAGTCTGAAAAGAAAAGGGTCCAACGTAACTGGCGAGGGGTCAAGGCCTTTGCAGTCTTCAGAAACAACAAGTTCTGATGGTCGGTATAGATTTCTACTGTGTGTACAGCTCCCAACAGGTAATGCCGCCATTCCTCACAGGCTCTCTTGATCGCCAATAATTCCTTGTCGGAGATCGTGTAGTTGATTTCGCAAGGAGTGAGCTTCTTGGAGTAGTATGCCACAGGATGGAGTTGACCCGTGTTGAGGTGGCGCTGGGACAAGACCCTTCCTAAGGCATACTGTGATGCGTCTGTTTCCAACACAAAGGGTAACTGCGGGTCAGGGTGGCGAAGTATAGTAGCCTGAGTGAACTTGTCTTTTAATCTTTGAAATGACTCAGCTGCCTCTTCTCCCCATTTGAAAGGAATGTTCTTTCTCAGTAGCCTGGAGATCGGTTGTATTATTTTCGAGAAATCCTTTATAAATCGTCTATAGTAATTGGCAAAGCCAAGGAAGCTCTGAACCGATTTGATGTTTTGAGGAGTCTTCCATGAAGTAATTGCTTCAACTTTGCTCATGTCCATTCGGAAACCTTGGAAATTGATTATATAACCCAAAAAGGCTACTTCCTGCACGTGAAAAAGGCACTTCTCATGTTTTGCGTACAAAGAGTGAGCTAGGAGTTTATCCAAGACAGTATTGACGTGAGACACATGCTCGGGTAGGGTAGCAGAATAAATCAGAAGGTCATCGATATAGACTACGCAGTATTTCTCCAAACAGCCCCGCAATACCTCATCCATAAAAAACTGAAAGGCTGCCGGGGCGTTACATAGCCCGAACGGCATCACCCGGTATTCGAATAAAGCGAATTTGGTTCGAAACGCCATCTTCCACTCATCCCCTCGTTGTACCCGAACCAGGTGATAGGCTTCTCGAAGTTCAAGCTTAGTGAAATAGCGAGCACCCTTCAACTGGTCTAGGAGTACCGGTATTAGTGGTAACGGGTAACGGTTTTTTACAGTGATCCGATTTATGGCCCTGTAGTCTATGCAGGTCCTCAATTCTTCACAGTACTTCTTCGGTATGAAGAAAAGAGGAGAGGATGCAGGCGAAGTGGAATGCCTGATGAAACCGGAGGCCAGATTTTCCTCTAAATAGGTCTTCGGATATACTGTCTCTTTCTCCATTAAGGCGTACACGCGGCTACAGGGAATGTCAGCTCCAGGCAACAACTCGATCCGGCAATCATACACCCTATGCGGGGGTAACTGAGTAGCCTCTTGTTTATCAAAAAGAGGTTGGTATTGGTGGTACACCTCAGGCAGAACTGTAGTACAGCAATAACGTTCCTAGGGACAGGCGGCTGCTAGATAAGCAGACAGCGATTTAACGTGGTTTTCCGATAAATCCAGCTTCTGGTAGCAATGTTCTTTCCAATAGTCTGAGGATAAGGTGACAGTACGGGCGGCCCAACTGACTAGGGGGTCATGCAGGGTTAACCAAGGCATTCCAAGAATAAGGCGGAACTGTGGAGCATCTACTCGCAATGGTCCGTTCCGAACTTCATCAGGAGGAAATGAGTATGATAGGTCACTGGACCGGAGGACAATGCTGTCCCATCCACGGCTTTTACCAGTTCCGGGGTGTCTTTTTTCTCACAGGAAATTCCCATCCTGAGGGCGTACTCCTGATCAATGTAATTGCCGGTGGCTCCGGAATCGAGTAAGGCATACACCTCCCATGGGTCTTGAGAGGCAATGAAGAGAAAAACACTGACATTCATGTGTGCTACTGCAGGCTGGAGGGTATTTGCAAGGATCGGGGAGATCTTCAAACATTGTGTACCTAGACCAGAGATCTCCTCCTGGTTTGGGATCACTAGTTTTCCGCCGGCTCGCCTGGTTTCATGGTTGCAGGTATTCGTGGAACAAAAGGTCTTCCAGGGAGAGAGTTTCGAGCACGGCAGTCTTTTATGAAGTGTCCTCCCTTCCCGCAATAGAGACACAATTTCAACTTTCTTCTTTTCTCTTTTTCTTTTGCTGTCAGGGGACCTCGGATTCCCCCAATTTGCATAGGTTCTGGGCCCTCTGCGGCTTTGGGGTGGTCTTCCATGGTGGATTTTGGTTTTGTAAAGAAGAACCTGTTGTCACCTCTAGTCTTGTCTCCTTTTCTCTCTTGTAGGCGGTGATCCAGTTGCACGGTCAAGTCTATCAGTTCTTCACATGTGGATGGCAGCTGCACCACTTGAGCAAGCACATCTTTAAGTTCTCCTCTTAACCCTTGATAAAAAAAGGAGATACGTTTTTCAGGAGGCCACTCTGTTTCGACCACTAGCCGATTAAAGGTCGTTATGTATGTTAACAGATCCTGACTTCCCTGACGTAAGGTAAGCAGCTCCCTATCCAGGGTCATCATGTGAGATTTTTGGTCGAAGAGCTTCCTCAATTCCAAACAGAAGTCGGAAAAATGGTGCAAGACGGGATCATTCCTTTCCACCAAGGGTATTGTCCAACTGGCTGCATTCACTCCCATTTTGGACATCATAAAGGCGGTCTTTGCAGCTTCATCACGGAACACTACTGGTTTGCACAAAAAATGGAGACGACATTGATTCAGAAAAGTCTCGAATTCTTTGGGGTCCCCATAAAAACATTCAGGGGGGGCTAAAGGGATGCCTTGGTTCTGTATGACGTGGACTGTGTGACCAGTATCAGGTGTGGAAGTGGTGGGAGGGTTAAGCACTGAAGCAAAAAATCCGCCTCCATGGTTACTAGGGGGAGTTGCAGGTGTTGTGGTGGTAGGAGGTGGGAGGGTAGCTGGTCTAATATAGGATCCCTCCACGTGTCCCCTACGGGAAAGACCTGCTACTTCTCTACGTAAAGTACCCATCTCTCTATGTAGGGTCTGGTTTTCTAGGCGCGAGGTTTGGACTTCCTGCTGTAAAGCGGAAAGGCTTTCCAGTAGAGATGCCAGCACCTGATTTGTCTCCATCGTTCAGGCCGGGTGTATTACTTGGGCTTGACAATCTGTCGCGATAGCCAGCAGCTCAAGAAATGTAAAATGCCACTAACCTTTCTATCTTGTGGCCAGCAGGAACGATGGAAGATGAAAGAACCCCCAGTTACCTTAAACGCAATCTCCAACCGAGAACTATAACCTACTGCTTGAAATTGCGCTTTGGGGAAAAGGGGAAGTGGATAAAATAATAAACTGGCAGAAAACCTCTGATATCCCCTCTGGGTCTGGTCAGGGGGACTGTACTGCAACAGTAAAGATGAGGGTGCTTCAGGACAGGAATACAGAAAAAACACAAGTGAGGAATACACTCTCTAGGTGACATTCTGCTAAACAATATGCCTTCTTCTCTGTTCACTCACCCTGTACACGATTTCTGCTAAGTAACTAGACCATCATTGTAGAATATACAATATTCAATTAGGCACAATGTTCCTAGTTGTTTAGTCACTCAACACGTATAAAATGTGCTCTAGTTTATGCATCAAGGAATGAGCTTCATTAGGAATTCAAAGTACTTCCTTCGATCATGAACACCCAATTCAAAACAAGAATTAAATCCTTCAAGAAGAGGGCTTCACTTCAGCGATCCTCTTACTGCCAAAATGAAATAATACCAAATAATGGTCGTGTCTGAACCACTCTGGTAATTTTCTTAGAACACAACCAAATATTCTCCGTAACGAACAGAAAATTAGAATCAAGGCCTCCAAAAATAACTGTAAGCACTGAGTACACAAAGTCTCGATAACACAGGGAGACTGCAGACAATATTTGCTGCTCGGCGGAAAATAGGAAAAAGAAATGGAGCCAACAGCAACAGGAAACTGCTTAAGAGCAGGCGAGCCCGCACTCCTCTACGATACCTGGTTCCCGACGGGGAAAGTGAAGCAGCATTTTCTTTTTCACCGGGGAATGAGAGGAGGAGCTCGATCTTACGGAATCACGGCTTCTTTGTTCTCGCTGGAATCCAGCGGGGACACACCATCCGCCATTCCGGAACGTAAGGAACACAATGTACAATTGTCAAGCACCTTCCCATTGCAGGGGAGGTGCTTATATCGGATCCGCCCTTGCCTCCATGATGTTTGCCCCATGGCCTGCTGGTACATGTAGTGCCGGCGTGGTCGTGGCATTTTAGGCCAATGCGCACGTTCCTGGACACGGCAAAACGGGCAGGCAATTGCTACACCTACGCCGACGACACCCAGCTGATCCTCTCCCTCACCAACGACCCCGCCACCGCCAAAGCCAACCTCCAGGAAGGAATGAGAGACGTTTCAGAATGGATGAAGATCAGCCGTCTGAAACTGAACTCAGACAAGACGGAAGTCCTCATCCTCAGACCATCCCCCTCCGCAAGGGACGACTCCTGTTGGCCCCCGGCCCTGGGCAGCGCACCCAAACCAACGGACCATGCATGCAACCTGGGCTTCATCCTGGACTTCTCACTCACAATGACCAAGCAAGTGAACACAGTCTCATCATCCTGCTTCAACACCCTGCACATGCTCCGGAAGATCTTCCGATGGATCCCCACAGAAACCAGGAAGACGGTCACCCAGGCCCTCGTCACCAGCTGTCTGGTCTACGGGAACACCCTCTACGCAGTAACCACAGCCAAACTCCAGAAAAGACTCCAGCGCGTTCAGAACGCCTCAGCACGACTCATCCTGGACATCCCCCGCCGCAGCCACATCTCTGCCCACCTGAAAGACCTGCACTGGCTCCCCGTCAACAAGAGGATCACGTTCAGACTCCTCACCCACGCACACAAAGCTCTCCACGACATGGGCCCGAAGTACCTCAACAGCCGCATCTCTTTCTACACACCCACCCACCAGCTCCGATCCGCCAGCCTCGCCCTCGCCTCCGTCCCACGAATTCCGAAATCCACCGTCGGAGGAAGATCCTTCTCCTACCTGGCAGCCACAACATGGAACTCCCTCCCCACTCACCTACGGCTGACCCTGGATCACCTCTCCTTCAGGAAACAACTCAAGACCTGGCTATTCGAGCAATAGCGAACCTTCCCCCCCCCTCAGCGCCTTGAGACCCCCACGGGTGAGTAGCACGCTATAAACATTTTGTGATTTGATTTGATTTGATTTAAAGGTGTGGTAAAGGAATACTTTAAGGGGGATGACATAGGGCAGTGGTTCAAGGCCTATGAGGAAGCCATGTCCTCCCACCGGGTCCCTGAGAGAGATTGGGGAGCAGGGTTGTGGGGGCGGTTCCTTACTGAGGGGAGGTACACTCTGCTAGATCTACCCTCTGAAGTTTACAATTCTTATTCCCACATGAAAGAAGCCTTAATGACCAGGTTTGGGTTAACTCCTGAATTGTATAGACAGAGGTTTTGGGGTTGTACTAAGATTCCTGGAGGTACCTATGTGGAGTATGTGACCTTTTTCTGCAGAGCACTGGATGGTTGGGTGAAGGGTAGCAAAGTGAATGGTTTTCAAGGGCTTCTTGATTTAATGGCATGGGAGCACTTGTCTAGTAATTGTTTTCCTGAGCTACGCCAGCACCTGATTGATAGCAAGCTGACTAACCTTAGGAAGCTTGCTGAGGAGGCGGACCGCTGGCTCAGCACGAGGGTCCACAAGGGTCCAGTGGGAGACTCAGCCAAGGGTGGGCAGGGTCCCCAGCAGAAGAGTGGGGTGATAAGGGTAAACAGAAAGGGTTCCAAAAAGGCCCCCAAAGTAGTCCCCAAGGGAACCAAGGGAAAGGTTCTCAGCCTCCCCCATCCCAGAAACAGACAGGGGCCCGACAGGTAAGCCTGTTCAGAGAGGGCCCATCAGCTGTTACAGGTGTGGTGACCAGGGTCATTTTGCCACTGATCCTAAGTGTCGCCTGTTTGGAAAACCCGCACCCACTGGTGCTCCCCCCGGCAAATAGCTAGTGTTAATTTTGGGGAGCAAGTAGCAGTACAAGGGGGGAGGTCCTGTTCAGATGTCCCTAGTCTCTTTAGGAAACAGGGAGATGGTCCCAGAGAACTACTTACCCTCCAACACTAAGAAATATGGGCAAGTAGTGACCGTCAATGGAAAAAAAGTAGAGGCTCTTAGAGACACAGGAGCCAGTGTGACTGCAGTCCGGCAGCACCTGGTGTCTAAAGAGCAGGTTGTACCCCATGCCTACTGCAGGGTTGTCAATGCTGACAACTCAGAGAGCCGTTGTCCAATGGCTCAGGTTCCTTTTGAGTGGGGGGGTCTCTGGTACTCTGCAGGTTTCTGTGAGAACTGCCATGCCTGTAGACTGTTTGCTAGGGAATGACTTGGAGAGCTCCCCTTGGAAAAAGGTGGAGAAAGCAACTCACCTGAGGATGGTGGGTTTACCCGACTGGGCGTGCGTGACCACCCGGTCAATGGCAGCCAGTAGGGGTGCTCAAGAGATCCTGGAGCCTGAAGGAGAGGCCCAGGAACCGGCCTTAGAGAGAAGGCACAGGGGGCGCGGGAAACCGGCCCCTTAAGTTCCACACAGCCCAGGAGGAAGCAGACCTTGAGGGGGATGCCCTGGAGCCTACCGGGGAACAAATAGCTGAACTGGGGGACCTGCCTGAGCTGACCCATTGGCAGCAGGAAGGAGGCCCCTCCAGGGAGGAATTCTGCAGGGAGCAGAAATAATGCCCTTCTCTCGTGCGTATGCGGCATCACGCTGCAGACCAGGCCAATGGTGTTCAGTCCGGTACACATTTCATTTACTGGGAGAATGACCTCCTGTATTCAGAGCCTAAGGATGCTGAACCTGGGTCAGCTTGTGCGCTGGTGGTACCCAAGAAGTTCAGAGCCTTACTACTGGGGCTGGCTCATGATGTGCCCTTAGCAGGACATTTGGGGATGGACAAGACCTATGACAGGCTTGTCACCCACTTTTATTGGCCCCAAATGCACAGGAGCTCAGATGCTCATTGTAGATCATGTCAGACTTGCTAGGCAAGTGGGAAGAGTGGGAGGAAGCAGAAGGCTCCTCTCCATCCCTTCCCGGTGGTCAGTACACCATTCGAGCGAGTGGGAATTGACATTGTAGGGCCTCTGGACCCCAAGACAGCCATGGGCAACAGGTTTGTTCTGGTCTTGGTGGACCATGCCACCCGGTACCCTGAAGCCATCCCTCTGAGGACAGTGACGGCCCCCGTGGTGGGACGAGCACTGATGGGAATTTTCTCCCGAGTGGAATTCCCTCTAGAGGTGGTGTCTGACAGGGGCACCAATTTCATATCCAAGTATATGAAATCCCTTTGGCAAGAGTGTGGTGTAACCTACAAGTTCACCACCCCTTACCACCCCCAAGGAAATGGGTTGATTGAGAGATTCAACCGAACCCTAAAAGGCATGATTATGGGCCTGGAAGGACCAATGATGCGTAAGTGGGACGTCCTCTTACAATGCCTTCTCTTTGCATACCGTGAGGTGCCACAGAAGTCTATAGGGTTCAGCCCCTTTGAGCTTCTGTATGGCCTCCCAGTCAGAGGACCTCTGAGCCTGGTTAAGGAAGGTTAGGAGCAAGCCAGGAAGAGATGAAGTGGTGGTACGACCAGAACGCCACTCTGGTAGAGCTTCAGCCTGGACAAAAGGTGTGGGTCTTGGCCCCAGTGGAGCCTTGTGCACATCAGGATAAGTGGACAGGTCAATTTGAGGTTGTGGAGCGCAAGAGTCCTGTTACCTACTTGGTGAACTTGCAGTCTCCCAGGAACCCTTTGAGGGTCCTACATATTAACCACCTTAAGCCCCACTTGGAGAGGTCTGAAGTGGGCATGCTCTTAGCAACCGATGATGGGATGGAGGAGGAGACCAAGCCTCTTCCTGACCTCTTGGTAGCCTCAGAGCGAGATGGGTCAGTGGATGGAGTTAACCTCTCACCCACCCTGACTCCTGAACAACAGAATGACTGCCGCCAATTGCTGGGGCAGTTCCCTGATCTGTTCTCCCTGGTTACTAGTGTCACAGATTGGTGCGTCTATGATGTGGACACAGGAGACAGCTTGCCTGTAAAGCACAAGGCTTACAGAGTAACTGACAGGGTCAGAGCCTGCATCAAAGAGGAGGTCTCAAAGATGCTTGCTCTTGGAGTGGTTGAGTACACCAGCAGTCCTTGGGCCAGCCCAGTGGTCTTGGTCCCAAAAGCTGCAGCGCCGGGAGCCACACCTGAACTCCAGTTCTGTGTGGACTACAGAGGACTCAATTCAGTCACCAAAACTGACGCGCACCCCTTCCCCAGAGCTGATGAGCTTATCGATCGGTTAGGGGCTGCCCGGTACCTCAGCACGTTTGATTTGACGTCTGGGTACTGGTAGATCGCCCTGACTGATGGGGCCAAAGAGAGGTCAGCATTCTCCACACCAGATGGGCATTTCCAGTTCCGGGTTATGCCCTTTGGGATGAAAAATGCCTCTGCCACCTTCCAGAGGTTGGTCAACCAGGAGTTGGCTGGGCTAGCTGAGTTCAGCACCGCCTACCTGGATGACATCGCAGTGTTCAGTGGTATCTGGAAAGAACACCTGCGCCACCTTTGGGAAGTGTTGGCGGCACTGCGCAAGGCAGGCCTCACGATCAAGGCAAGCAAGTGTCAGATCGGGCAGGGTTCCATGGTGTACTTGGGACACCAAGTGGGGAGCGGCCAGGTGGCGCCTCTCCAACCCAAGACTGAAAATATCCTGGCTTGGGAACCCCCAAAGACCCAGACAGAGGTGAGGGCCTTTTTAGGACTCACCGGGTACTACAGGAGATTTGTCAAGGGGAATGGCAGCATTGTTGCACCCTAGACAGAGCTGACTTCTAAGAAGCAGCCCAAGAAAGTTATCTGGACTGACACCTGTCAGAAAGCTTTTGACACCCTGAACACTGCCATGTGCACGGCGCCCGTGCTCCTGGCTCCTGACTTCTCCAAAGAATTCCTAGCGCAAACAGACGCTTCAGAGCATGGTGTAGGGGCTGTTCTCTCACAGATGACTGAGGAGGGCTGGGACCAACCTGTAGCCTTCATCAGTAGGAGGTTACTCCCACGGGAACAAATGTGGAGTGAGAGCGAGAAGCATTTGCTGTGGTCTGGGCATTAAAGAAGCTAAGACCCTACTTGTTTGGGTCTCACTTTTGGGTTCAGACAGACCACAGGCCCCTCAGATGGTTGATGCAAATGAGGGGTGAGAACCCAAAGCTGTTGAGGTGGTCCATTTCCCTGCAGGGAATGGGCTTCACAGTGGAATATCCCCCTGGCACCGATCACGCCAATGCTGACGGTCTGTCCAGATTTTTCGGCCTTAGTGATGAGGAACTCCCTGGGGTAGGTTAGTTCTCCCCTCATTTCAGCTGGAAGGGACACCTATTAGACCAGTCAAGTTTAGTATGCCTGAACTCAGAATAATAAAATACTTATTTTAGTAAAGTTTATTTTAATATCCTGTGTTTGCAAATGCTACTTTTAGAAAGTTAGCATTTGCTTGCCTGACCATTTCAGCCCACCTCTGCTAGGATGTGTATCTGCTGGTTTCTGTGAGTGTCAGGGCTGGGGGATTCCAGGGGACAGTCTGGGCTGCCAGGTGGTGAATAGAGGGATTACCTCCAGGATAGGTGGGAGGAGTACCCTTTGACTCTGAATAGGGCTGTGCTCTGTCACCACAATGCTGGCTCCACCCCCTGGAGAGCGTCTGATGTCCCTGCCCTGCTCTCTGAAAGAGGAAGCCAGAGTCTGCAAAACAAAGTGCTCCAGAGCTGAATTGGACTATGCAAAGGCCCCCTGGCCTGAAAAGACAAAAGAAACTGTGCATAAAAAGAGGATCTCTGCTCCTAACAAATCAGATCCTGTTTTGACCACGAAGAACCTCTGCCAGACTAGAAGGACCAAGAGAAGCTGAAGGAGGAAAGACTGTCCCTGACCTAAAGGACTGGCCTGCAGTGGTGCCTTGCTGAGCGAGGAGAGGAAAAGACCAGAAAGGACTTTGTTACATTTGTGCCTGAAACTATCTCCAAGGGCTTGATTTGAGCTTGCCCCCTGAACTGAGCCCCAGGACCATTGGACTCAATCCTACCTGTGCCCGTCTGCTGCTGGGCCCTTGCGTTCTCTTCCCTCGCCGGAGCCGTGACTACTGGTGCCCTCGCCCCCCTCCTAAGGTCATGACAGCCCGGAGCCTGGCTGCCCCTGCCCGCTGAAAGCCCTGCTCGAGTTCGAGTCGCTCTCTCCCCGCCGGGCCGGGCCGCCTGCTCTCCTGTCACCTCGCCTGCTATGGAGCGCTTGGTGCGCCTCTCACCCCCTCGAGCCGGAATTTGCAGGGAGCACATTTCATAGCCCCGGACTGCCCGTACTTCGACACGTACTCGGCCGCCCCGCTTTGCCCTCCTGCACTCGAAGGTCTGTGCCGCACTTCCAGAGAGTTTCTGGTACGTCCCGTGCCAGAGGCCCCGTGCGGTGCCTGACTACCCGGGAACGCAACGCCCCCACAGATCCACAGGTACGGTCCCTGCAACGCGTACTGGCAGAGTCCGGCTCGTACGCCGGTACCCGGACAAGTATGCCACGCACTTTCCAGCGTACCCAGAAGAAGTACGCTCCGCAGGCCTGAACGGTGCCTCGCCCCGTGAGCCGCTCTAGACCCCGGATCGCCCGCACCTTTCTACGCCACCCCGCTCCCCCGCCTCGCACCTCGAGGAGGCTCCGAGCCGGATAGTGCAGCGGAGAAGCACCGGGCTCGTCCCAGGTCCACCCTCACTTGTGGCCGCGCCTGCAACGCCTCGGACCCCCGCAGCAAGGTACAGTGTACCGCGAACTCGAGCCGGAGTTAGCATCGGATCCAAGGTCCGCAAAGTTGGTTTTCCCTGCCGGTTCTCACTTGCCAACCGTGGTTGGTAACACTTTGTACAAAATCATAAAATTCGAATAGATATGGATATTGTCATTTATTTTACAATACCACTTTGGAGATATATCCACAAACTTTCAAAAAGCCCCAAAGGAGGAGGAGAAGGCAAGGGAAGTGAGGGACAGGGTGTGCTCAAAGCCGTGTACAGTCAGAAGAGAATAGACACAGTCATAAAGAATGAAAATAATCATATACAATGTTGGCATATGACTCAGGCCAAATCTAACACAAAGAAGCCTCTGTCTTCAAAAAGTCCATTAGATTGATTATACATAACCTTTCAACGGTCACATTAACAAACATTCAAGTTGGCTAAAGGGCATGTGCCGGAGGTATACAACAGGAAAGCCGTCGACGTTTCGACCCCTTGACGTAGGCTAAATTAGGTCCTTTTACGGGGTCTTCATCAGGACAGGTGCAAGGTGAAGGGAAGGGGCGTGGTGATCTGTGAATTTAAAAATGAAAAAGAGGCAGAATCACTATCTATTATTGTTGAACGTCACTAAATGACCATGTTTCAATTATATAGGTAAAAAGAAATTAACCATGGGCTTAGGGCCACTTGGGCCTCATAGCGGAGGAATTAGAGTGCGACCACATAAAAATTCATGATCAACCTCTACGCTATCAAATATGCTACTATACAGAGGAAAAGGTAGGTCAATGAGCCCTCAGGCATCTTGATTAATAAATAGGGAGGAAAAAACACTCACATGTAGTGTCAGGACACTGGCGCATTTGTGACCACACTGGAAGGAATAGATCAGCTGCAATTAAGCCATTGAAACGGGAGATTAGATCAACCACTGGTTGGTAATGGCCTTAGTCAAAAAATGAGTCGTGCCTGTCAACTACTTACATAAATTGGCGTAAAAAGTAGGATGACGCCTTAGATATAAATCAGTGCCTCATCCAGCTTCTGCAGTTTGAGGAACGCTGGTGGTACACAAAGGGAAGTTTCAGTATAGTAAAGAATCACAGATTAACATGATGAAGGAACGGGGCATAATAGCCACGTACATACCTCCGTTATGGAGTCAGTCTGAAAGCCGACATTCCTCAGCTTTAATGTCAATTGCCGTCACCCGTATTCGACAACCGTTCTTCAATGATGGGGACCCTATATAGAATAATTATACTTTGTATAGGATTACCATTTCTAAGATGAACTGGGTCTCTAAAGAATAACGATTAATTCTGGCTTACTCGTAATAACAAGGACTCCTTGGATACACCGCCAAATCCACACAATTGCTTTGACAGACGATCGGGCGGGGAACATCACCGGGAACCTCGGTGCGGTTTAACTAAAAATTAAAACAAATGGAAGAGGACGGTCACGAGCCTGTCCGACTAAGTACAGAAGTTTAACGCAGTGAACCGGGAAGGCAACGTACTCACGGTCAATACGGGGCATTAGCACGGTAAAAGTCTACGAGCAGGAAACTTCGCAGAGCCGCTGTGCGGAATTGAGGGCGGGGGCAGTCATGGTTGGCCTTAGTAGACATAGAAGAGTTGCATAAAAACTTTCGAGAAGATAATGTTTATGTATGTTAACACATCAATTAAGACTTGACAATAACTAAAATGTGTTAGTATATTTGCGCATTTTGTGCCTCTCAAATCTGAGGGTATGAGGAGCCGATATGCCGATAAACTCCATTGTTCCGCGGAGTTAGCCTAGCTTGACGAAATAAAGAAGGGAAAAGAGTTACTTAGGGCACCAGTTTTTGCGTGGAAAATAATTCAGAATGTTTGTTAATGTTTATAAACAATTACTATAAACATTCATTAATGCTTATCAAAATTACTACATGCGCCAGTCACCAATAACTCGGACTCGTGCACCTCTCAAGCATGAGGGTGTAAACGGGCCTCATCATATATCATGAAATCACATATTTCTTAAAAAACACATATTTCATAAAAGCACCAGTTGAAAAATTGAATGCACTGTTCAGAAAATGTAATCTATCAACACTCATAATAGCTCGTGCACTTCTCAGGCATGAGGGTGTAGACGGGCAAAATCATACCGCGTTTAGCGAAGCATGTTTCTTGAAAACACTTGAACAATTGAATAATTATACTCATACATATACCCACAGCAGATCATGCACTTCTCAAACATGAGAGTGTAGATGAATATTCTGATGGTATTAGTCCAAATTGCAATCCATAGTTATCACATTCCTAAGCTGGTGTAAACCTTATACGGTATAAAGAAAGTGTTAGGGAGTGTTAGGAAACCCACCCTAAGCAGGTCTCGTAATTACATCATTTGAAAGTACATCATTCAAAGATCTCTTGGTATTACCACTTAGATGCAAAAAAACTTTTTTATCTTTCAAGAAGAGTTTTTTGTTCAGACGAAAGGCGTAGCGATGGGGGCTACATTTGCTCCCAACCTGGCGATCATTTACATGGATAATTTTGAAAATCAACACATGGTGCTTTTATGAAATATGTGTTTTTTTAAGAAATATGTGATTTCATGATATATGATGAGGCCCGTTTACACCCTCATGCTTGAGAGGTGCACGAGTCCGAGTTATTGGTGACTGGCGCATGTAGTAATTTTGATAAGCATTAATGAATGTTTATAGTAATTGTTTATAAACATTAACAAACATTCTGAATTATTTTCCACGCAAAAACTGGTGCCCTAAGTAACTCTTTTCCCTTCTTTATTTCGTCAAGCTAGGCTAACTCCGCGGAACAATGGAGTTTATCGGCATATCGGCTCCTCATACCCTCAGATTTGAGAGGCACAAAATGCGCAAATATACTAACACATTTTAGTTATTGTCAAGTCTTAATTGATGTGTTAACATACATAAACATTATCTTCTCGAAAGTTTTTATGCAACTCTTCTATGTCTACTAAGGCCAACCATGACTGCCCCCGCCCTCAATTCCGCACAGCGGCTCTGCGAAGTTTCCTGCTCGTAGACCTTTACCGTGCTAATGCCCCGTATTGACCGTGAGTACGTTGCCTTCCCGGTTCACTGCGTTAAACTTCTGTACTTAGTCGGACAGGCTCGTGACCGTCCTCTTCCATTTGTTTTAATTTTTAGTTAAACCGCACCGAGGTTCCCGGTGATGTTCCCCGCCCGATCGTCTGTCAAAGCAATTGTGTGGATTTGGCGGTGTATCCAAGGAGTCCTTGTTATTACGAGTAAGCCAGAATTAATCGTTATTCTTTAGAGACCCAGTTCATCTTAGAAATGGTAATCCTATACAAAGTATAATTATTCTATATAGGGTCCCCATCATTGAAGAACGGTTGTCGAATACGGGTGACGGCAATTGACATTAAAGCTGAGGAATGTCGGCTTTCAGACTGACTCCATAACGGAGGTATGTACGTGGCTATTATGCCCCGTTCCTTCATCATGTTAATCTGTGATTCTTTACTATACTGAAACTTCCCTTTGTGTACCACCAGCGTTCCTCAAACTGCAGAAGCTGGATGAAGCACTGATTTATATCTAAGGCGTCATCCTACTTTTTACGCCAATTTATGTAAGTAGTTGACAGGCACGACTCATTTTTTGACTAAGGCCATTACCAACCAGTGGTTGATCTAATCTCCCGTTTCAATGGCTTAATTGCAGCTGATCTATTCCTTCCAGTGTGGTCACAAATGCGCCAGTGTCCTGACACTACATGTGAGTGTTTTTTCCTCCCTATTTATTAATCAAGATGCCTGAGGGCTCATTGACCTACCTTTTCCTCTGTATAGTAGCATATTTGATAGCGTAGAGGTTGATCATGAATTTTTATGTGGTCGCACTCTAATTCCTCCGCTATGAGGCTGTAACGGCCTAGGGGTACCCCACGGTTCTCCAGTCAAGAAGGGACATAATGCCATCTCCACCTCTCATCCATTATACCCTCTGCAGAAACCCGACACGGACATTGACATATATGAGGAACACTGGCCCTTTAAGGACGGATGGAACAGCCAGTGGGAGGAGCCACGGCAGGAGACGGAATCGTTTTATGCCGGAGAAGACGAGTCAGAGGTGTGCTTGTTCACCAGGAGGAAGGAGGCGAGAGCGGAGAGCGAAGACGGAGTGCGAGACGGAGCAGAGCAGAGTTTTGAGACTTGGGACGCGACAAGAGCTGGAGGCAGAGAACCGGACGAAGGAGACGAGACGCCAGGAGGCCACCGACACCACGAGCCGCCCAGCCATACACCCGCGGGAGGTGTATGGCTCAGCCAGGTACGGGACAAACTCAGGGGCTGGGTAAAACGTTAACGTACTAGGACCGAGCTACAACGAGCGACCCCCCCCTTCTGTCCCAGGTGTACCCTTTCCCTGAGCACATTCTCCCCTTCACATCGGCTTTAGGATTTGGTTGACACGTGTGTTTGGTCCTCACTCCCTTTCCCTTTTGAACCCGGTAAAGGCACCGGACAAGAAACTGATACGTGCTATCTTTTCTCCCATATACCCCACCTGAGCGGCAAGACGGAGACGGACGAGGCGGTTACGAGGAGAGGAGTAGACAGAGACCCGAAGACATCGTCATCAGAATCGGGGAGGAGGAAGACTGCAAGGAGTCGCTCGCCTAGGAAAAAGACTCTAGTCAAGAAGAAAAGCTCAGACTCCTTATATTCAAAAATAAACCCCACTAAAACGAAGATCAGTGTATTGCCTATTCTTCCCGCAACTGTAACAGTGGTGGAGAATGCGGGCATAGGCACCATCTGTGGAACAAAGATGGAAACGATAGTAAACCAGCTAGTAAAAGGTCAAGAACGGCTTGAGTGGGTGTTAGAACAACACTTGAACTCGGCACAAGCAGATAGAGAAGCCATCAAAAAACCCTGGAAGAGAGAACGGGACAACCATGGACTGATCCCGTAGCTAGAGATGGAACCACGGAGAGAACAGTAACACATGGAACGCCCGCTGTGTCTTTACAAAAATACCGAACCGGAGAAGACCCGGATGCATTTTTGTTAAATTTTGAACGGGCCGCCCGAGCCTGTGGTTGGCCAGTGACCAAATGGCCGTTTTTTTTGGCACCCCTATTAGGAGGAGAAGCACAAGCCGCTTATCAAGTGGCTAATCCTACAGGTAACACTACATATGCGGAAATAAAAAGAATAATTCTTGATCATTTGGGATTGGATCCAGAAGCATACAGGATAAAGTTTAGAAAAGAAAGGGGATCGGTAGGGGAAAACCCTAAGACATTGTTTGTCCGTCTTAAAATGGCCGCGGACAAATGGCTAACCCCCGCTACAAGCAGCAAGGAAGAAATACTCGACCGTATTTATTTAGAACAATTCTTAGAAGCCCTCCCATATGCCACCCAAAAATGGCTACGACAACATCATAGTTTGACAACCGCCCAAGCGGTGGAAATGGCTTCATCTTTTTCGAGGGCTCAACCAAAAGGTTTTCCATTCGAACAGGAACGAGAAAAAAAATATATAATAATAGGAAGAACGGAAAAAATTGTTCCACGAGTTAGAGAGGCACCACGCCCTCGAACATGGAGAACTGACAACAATATCACTTCCGGACCACAATGTTTTGAATGTGGCCAATGGGGTCACATTGCGAGGATGTGCCCAAAAAAACGACACGAAGACGAACCGATGGAGGTCGGCTACCTCCCCAAGGCAGTACTGTTTTCAGCTGAACTCGGCGGCTCCTTTAGAGTAAGTGTTACTGCCAATGGGTTCCCTCTGTTGGCATTACTAGACTCGGGATGTCGACAATCTGTGATCAAGTCATCATATGTAAATCCAAAGCAATACATTACGAAAGGGGTGGTTAACATTAAATGCGTTCATGGTGATATCAGACCATACCCAATCGCTAACATTGTCATTGTCTCATCAGCAGGAACCTCACCCGAAGTAAGAGTAGGCGTGATGGACAGTTTACCGGAAGACCTAATAATAGGGACGGACAACCCTGGCTTCTTAAACATGTTCAAAGACAAATTGGAAAAACACGGTCAGGACAGAGAAGTTGAAGTAGACCAGGTGGTCCAGCCCAAAATACATTCCCTTAGTTTTGTGAAACTAACTCAGTATGCGAGTTCTCCCAAAAAGGGTTCAGCTAAGGCAGCAGGGTATGATCTTTGTAGCGCCTACGATTATGTGATACCAAGTAAAGAGAAAGCAGTGATACAAACAGACTTACAAATTGCCGTCCCCCCAGGATCCTACGGCAGGATAGCCCCCCGGTCAGGCTTAGCAGCAAAATATTTTATTGACGTAGGGGCAGGGGTTATAGATGAAGATTTCAGGGGTAACGTAGCCGTACTCCTCTTTAACTTTGGGACTGACCCATTTAAGGTAACACGAGGGGATCGAATTGCCCAACTAATTTGTGAGAGAATAGCCTGTACGGAATTGAAGGAAGTGGAAAAGTTGGACGACACCAACCAGGGGTCTAGAGGGTTTGGATCCACTGGAGTACATACCGGGACGGTACATGCGGTTCTTCCTCATGACCCATGGGTGATGGATAAGAGCTTCAAATTCGCCCAGATTAGTGACCCAACGCTCATGAATGCATGGGAACAGGCACACCAGAGGGAGGTGGGGTCAAGAAAATTTCCTGGCTTCTTCATTAAGGATGACCTGTTATATAGGATAGGGTGTGAAGGTGACCCTGCCCAACTTTTAGTACCGGTCGCATTCCGAGACCAGGTCCTTTTTTTTGCGCACAGTCACCTTGTTGCCGGCCACTCGGGCGCTGAAAAGACAACCCAGAACATCCTACGACAGTTTTTCTGGCCCGGCATTTATAAAGACGCCGAGTCATTCTGCCGACAATGTGATATTTGCCAGCGGATGAATATGGTTAGACCCCCCGCTGTGCCTTTGCAACCCTTGCCGGTTATAGGAAAGCCTTTCGAGAGGGTCGGCATGGACCTGATTGGTCCTTTGCCGAAAACGAAGAAGGGGTTTCAACACATCTTGGTCGTGGTTGACTATGCCACGCGGTTTCCAGAAGCTTTTGCCTTGTCGGTTGCCAATTCTAAACAGGTTGGGGACAAAATGATCGAATTGTTTAGCAGAGTCGGTTTCCCTAAGGAAATTCTGACCGACCAGGGCACACCATTCGTTTCTATATTGATGAGAGAAATTTGTAGTACGTTGCACATCCACCAGATTCGAACCTCAGTCTACCACCCTCAGACGGACGGACTGGTGGAACGTTACAACCGTACTATTAAATCTACTCTACGCAAAATGATGGAAGTTAGTGGCTCTGATTGGGACAAGATGCTTCCGCTTGCGTTATATGCAATTAGGGTTCAAAAACAGAGTAGCTTGGGCGTGTCGGCTTTTGAGTTACTGTACGGCCGCCAACCTCGCTCCTTGCTAGAAATGACCAGGGATGCTTGGGTCAACGAACAAAATGAAGAGGTTACAGCGACACTGGATTACGCAACGGCTCTGAAATCCAATCTGGGTAAGGTGAGGGAGCTGGCGAGGGACCACCTTTTGGTTAGCCAAACCAACCAGAAACGTGCTTATGACAGGGGCAAGAAGTGGAGGCAACTTCAAGTGGGGGATTGGGCGTTGGTTCTTTTGCCATCTTCCACGCACAAATTTAAGGCCGAGTGGATGGGGCCCTATAAAGTTGTGGAGGTCATTGGGCGCACTAGTTATAGACTTCAAGTGGCTCCGAGCAAACTACAGTCCTATCACATTAATCTTTTAAAAAAATGGCTGGGGCCGCCTCCTGCCGAGATTCACGTGGCTGATGGAGCTGGGTCAGATAGCTCTACCATTGACCTCCTTGTGCATAATGAGGAATTGCAAGACCGACAACAGTCGGAACTGAGGATGACTCTGGGTACATTTCAAGATGTGTTCTCCAGCCGGCCGGGGAGGACCTCTATGGCGGAACATTGCATTGACACTCCTCCTGGCAAGAAGGTTAGGATTAAGCCCTGCAGGGTCCCCGAAGCCAGAAGGGCAGCCATTAAACAGGAAGTGGAGGAAATGCTTCGCTTAGGAGTGATACGGCCATCGAAGAGCGACTGGTCCAGCCCCATTGTGATGGTACCGAAACCTGATGGCAGTAGAAGGTTTTGTATGGACTTTCGGGCACTAAATGAAATCTCGCTCTTCGATGCGTACCCCATTCCGAGGGTCGATGAATTAATTGAAAAGTTGGGCAATGCCAAATATATTTCAACCCTTGATTTAACTAAAGGGTATTGGCAGGTCCCCTTACGTCAGGAAGATATCAAAAAAACAGCATTCTCAACTGAGGAGGGCCATTTTGAATTTACTGTCTTGCCTTTTGGCCTACATGGGGCGCCGGCTACGTTTCAGCGCTTAATGAACAAGGTATTGGCAGGCCTGACGGACTTTACATCGGCCTATCTGGACGATATTGTTATATATAGCCCAGATTGGCAATCTCACCTGCGACATCTGTCCACAGTGCTGAACACTCTGAGAAAGGCCGGCCTCACCGTAAATGCAAAAAAATGTAAATTGGCATTTCAAAAGGTCAAATACCTTGGCTATGTGTTGGGGCATGGTCTGATTGAGCCACAGATTGAAAAAGTGAGGGCCATTGCTGACACCCCGTTCCCAGCAACTAGGAGAGAGATGAGATCTTTTTTAGGGCTAGTGGGCTACTATAGAAGATTTATTCCGCAATTTGCTGATATTGCAGCCCCTCTTACTGATGCACTGAAGGACAAGGGCAAGTCATCTTCACCGGTACTTCCTAATGTCTTGATGCAGGAGGCCTTTCACACTCTAAAAACCATCATTACTTCGACACCAGTGTTGTCATCCCCTGATTTTTCTCGCCCTTTCTCGTTGCACACGGATGCTTCGGACTACGGGATTGGAGCAGTTCTTTCCCAGATAGGGTCCGATGGGCTAGACCACCCGATTCTATACGTGAGCAGGAAGCTTTTTCCCAGGGAGTTGAAGTATGCGACTATTGAAAAGGAATGCCTCGCGATCAAGTGGGCCGTTGAAAAACTGGCGTACTACCTCGAGGGTCGACGGTTTAATCTCTACACCGATCATGCTCCTCTGCTATGGATGGCCCGAAATAAATCTAAAAACGACAGGGTTCTGCGGTGGTTTTTGTCGCTTCAGCCTTATACTTTTTCTGTCCACCACCGGAGGGGTTGTGAAAATGTGGGAGCCGACTTTCTGTCACGTCACCCACTCACCGATCGTGAGTGTCCGGAGGGGGAGGTATGTAACGGCCTAGGGGTACCCCACGGTTCTCCAGTCAAGAAGGGACATAATGCCATCTCCACCTCTCATCCATTATACCCTCTGCAGAAACCCGACACGGACATTGACATATATGAGGAACACTGGCCCTTTAAGGACGGATGGAACAGCCAGTGGGAGGAGCCACGGCAGGAGACGGAATCGTTTTATGCCGGAGAAGACGAGTCAGAGGTGTGCTTGTTCACCAGGAGGAAGGAGGCGAGAGCGGAGAGCGAAGACGGAGTGCGAGACGGAGCAGAGCGGAGTTTTGAGACTTGGGACGCGACAAGAGCTGGAGGCAGAGAACCGGACGAAGGAGACGAGACGCCAGGAGGCCACCGACACCACGAGCCGCCCAGCCATACACCCGCGGGAGGTGTATGGCTCAGCCAGGTACGGGACAAACTCAGGGGCTGGGTAAAACGTTAACGTACTAGGACCGAGCTACAACGAGCGACCCCCCCCCTTCTGTCCCAGGTGTACCCTTTCCCTGAGCACATTCTCCCCTTCACATCGGCTTTAGGATTTGGTTGACACGTGTGTTTGGTCCTCACTCCCTTTCCCTTTTGAACCCGGTAAAGGCACCGGACAAGAAACTGATACGTGCTATCTTTTCTCCCATATACCCCACCTGAGCGGCAAGACGGAGACGGACGAGGCGGTTACGAGGAGAGGAGTAGACAGAGACCCGAAGACATCGTCATCAGAATCGGGGAGGAGGAAGACTGCAAGGAGTCGCTCGCCTAGGAAAAAGACTCTAGTCAAGAAGAAAAGCTCAGACTCCTTATATTCAAAAATAAACCCCACTAAAACGAAGATCAGTGTATTGCCTATTCTTCCCGCAACTGTAACAGAGGCCCAAGTGGCCCTAAGCCCATGGTTAATTTCTTTTTACCTATATAATTGAAACATGGTCATTTAGTGACGTTCAACAATAATAGATAGTGATTCTGCCTCTTTTTCATTTTTAAATTCACAGATCACCACGCCCCTTCCCTTCACCTTGCACCTGTCCTGATGAAGACCCCGTAAAAGGACCTAATTTAGCCTACGTCAAGGGGTCGAAACGTCGACGGCTTTCCTGTTGTATACCTCCGGCACATGCCCTTTAGCCAACTTGAATGTTTGTTAATGTGACCGTTGAAAGGTTATGTATAATCAATCTAATGGACTTTTTGAAGACAGAGGCTTCTTTGTGTTAGATTTGGCCTGAGTCATATGCCAACATTGTATATGATTATTTTCATTCTTTATGACTGTGTCTATTCTCTTCTGACTGTACACGGCTTTGAGCACACCCTGTCCCTCACTTCCCTTGCCTTCTCCTCCTCCTTTGGGGCTTTTTGAAAGTTTGTGGATATATCTCCAAAGTGGTATTGTAAAATAAATGACAATATCCATATCTATTCGAATTTTATGATTTTGTACAAAGTGTTACCAACCACGGTTGGTTGTGTGTGTTGTACTCAACACGTTTCCCTTGCGGGGACCCTTCTATACACATACCATATTATGCCCAGGTCCCCGCGACTGCATGGGTCCAACCCCCCTCTATGTAAGGTTCTCACTTGCCAACGGGTCACTTCATCAACGCGAAGCACGCATTGACCCCCAGTGTACCTTGCTGAAAGAACCCTAAAAGAACACTTGCCTTTTTAAAATCTTGTGGCCTCATTGAAATGACGTTATATTGGTCTTGTAATTAAGCCTGCACATGAAACCTATTTTTACATAAAGCCTACGTATTTTTGATACAAGTCTTACCCCTGGTGTCCATTTGTGATGGGTCTGTGATTTTACTGTATGTGGTCATAAATGCTTAACTGACTTAGCGCCCTGAGGATTAGCCTTGTATGCTGGCGCCACGCAACCTGAAGGGTGAGCAGGGGTTATTCTGAGGAGTAGTTCCCTTGCCCTGACCAGAGGAGAGGGTCCCTGTTTGTCACCAGTGTATACCTGTGCCAACCAGAGACCCCCAATTCTAACAGCCGGGTAGGTGGAAAAATTGAAGAAAAATGGATGGGTCAATTATTGTCTCCCACATATTCCTCCTATGCATGAGGGGTGCTGATCTGGGAGGTTTTGGGGTTTCTTTTAGGCTGATTTACTCAGAATCCGATCCAGGTGGGCGATGGATGGTGTGGACATGACTATTTCAAACATATACACCCCCAATGTGGATGATAGAGGGTTCTTTCTGTGCTTGCAGTCGCTAATGACGGAGAGCATGGCCAAGCCCCTGTTGTGCGTTGGGGCTTCAACTGAGATCTTGACGCAGATATGGCCCCACCCATGCCATAACCAAACCTGGTATGACGGAATAGCTAGCAGTAGTCATGTGTAACCTGGAATGTAAGGACTTTTGAAAGGAATTGTACCTGGCCAAAAGGGAGTATTCCTGCCATTCCGGGCCACCATAAATGTGGTACCTGCACGAATAGTAGTAACATGATAGTGGATACTAAATTTGTACACAACAACATTTAGTGGACAAGTAAACAGTTCTCCAACTGTAAGACAAAAAACATCATTTTTGTCCCTGCCCAGGAATTTACATTGGTAAAACTACGCAAGAGATTCGTCAACGCGTAGTACAGCACAGATCAAGGATACAAAATAAAGTTGTAACAGCACCTATGATGAACCACTTCATTGACTCAAATCACTAAGAACTTGAGTTTAACTCGTTAGACGCGCATGACGAGCTCAGGTCGTCATAACCGCTGCGGAACACCCACGCGGGGATAATTCCCCTCCTGTGCGGGCGTTCCATTGAGTGGGCGGAGTCGTGATGAGCTCAGCTCGTCTTGAGCACAGCTCCACTGTGCAGCGTGACGAGCTGAGTTCGTCACGAGCACCACGGCGCCGCGCGTGTCCCCCCTCCCCCCGCACCGAGGGGGAATTAGCCCTGCGGGGAAGGGGTTACATGGACTGTGCTATCTGTCATCAAACCATCACCAAGAGGGGTAACACTGAGGATCACTGCTAAGAAAAGAAACCTACATGATAGCTTGTTTCAACAGCACCACCAAAGGACTGAATGAATTGTCAGAAATGGATAATGTTAAAACAGTAATCAAACAAAATGATTCCCTTGGGTCGTGTACAGAAGAAGCTTGGAATTAGCTATAACCACAATCAAATATAAACACATTGACTAAAGAAATTGATCAAAAATGAAGTTACATAACAATTTATTGAGACAATAAAAAGACAATTTATAATTACACTGGAAAAAATGTTAAAAAACAATTAAAACAATTAAAATACTATATACTTTTGTGACCAGCACAAAAATAAAGGACAGACAGAACTCAATTGTAAAACATACAAATTAGAGATTACAAAGCGTACATTCACAATTAAAATTTCAACGACCCCTGGTTTTATAACCTTACAATCTTATATACACCGGGGGGGAAAAAAGATGAATTGTACAGAAAATTGCGTCGACGCGTTTCGGTGGTTTGCGTATTATTATGTGCCACCTTTATCAAGACTATTGGTTTGTTGTCTGTCGTGTTACTGGATCCTTATGGTTGTCCTGTTTGGTGGGATTCCTTATTATGTAGAAGATAAAAATTCTTTCAAGATGTGAGGAGATATTCTTATTGGGCGGTAACTATCTGGAGGTTACTGATGATTCTCCTATCCAATAAGGATTAGAAAAAAAAATTTTAAATCTGTAAATCTTCAGACACTTCTATGTCACTACTCTTTAGTTGTTCTTAACTTGTAGCGGGGATGAATATCAAGATCAATGGCGGTTGGCTTCAATGACCAAAACGAGTCTCTCTATAATGATCAAAAAGAGATCTCGCAGTCGAAGGAATAATAAAGGCGCGGTGAGCTGCCTTTACTTTTGTGAGCGTTGGGGTAGTTTCTTAAAAAATGGTATAATCGTATCCCCTGCTGCAGCAAAAGCGTCCTGCAGCAGGGGATACGATTATACCATTTTTTAAGAAACTACCCCAACGCTCACAAAAGTAAAGGCAGCTCACCGCGCCTTTATTATTCCTTCGACTGCGAGATCTCTTTTTGATCATTATAGAGAGACTCGTTTTGGTCATTGAAGCCAACCGCCATTGATCTTGATATTCATCCCCGCTACAAGTTAAGAACAACTAAAGAGTAGTGACATAGAAGTGTCTGAAGATTTACAGATTTTAAAAAAAAAATTCTAATCCTTATTGGATAGGAGAATCATCAGTAACCTCCAGATAGTTACCGCCCAATAAGAATATCTCCTCACATCTTGAAAGAATTTTTATCTTCTACATAATAAGGAATCCCACCAAACAGGACAACCATAAGGATCCAGTAACACGACAGACAACAAACCAATAGTCTTGATAAAGGTGGCACATAATAATACGCAAACCACCGAAACGCGTCGACGCAATTTTCTGTACAATTCATCTTTTTTCCCCCCCGGTGTATATAAGATTGTAAGGTTATAAAACCAGGGGTCGTTGAAATTTTAATTGTGAATGTACGCTTTGTAATCTCTAATTTGTATGTTTTACAATTGAGTTCTGTCTGTCCTTTATTTTTGTGCTGGTCACAAAAGTATATAGTATTTTAATTGTTTTAATTGTTTTTTAACATTTTTTCCAGTGTAATTATAAATTGTCTTTTTATTGTCTCAATAAATTGTTATGTAACTTCATTTTTGATCAATTTCTTTAGTCAATGTGTTTATATTTGATTGTGGTTATAGCTAATTCCAAGCTTCTTCTGTACACGACCCATGGGAATCATTTTGTTTGATTTAGGTTTAACACCCCAATTCCCTTGTTTACTTCAAGGGGTTCCTCTCTCTTTTCATAACAATGTTAAAACAGTTCCAGTCCTGGTTTTGAATTTCCTTTTTTCCTTTTTGCACCATGATTCAAACAATCTTTGGAAACGTGCATATACATTTTAATACCAATGTACACACAAACCTTGAAAAAGATATATATGATCCATCCTTTCTTTGGATAAGATTCACTTGTTGCACAGTTTACTTTTCATAACTTCACAAACTCACTTAACCATAAGGCAATGGGACCAGGTCACTCTTTAAACTTCCTAAGACCCGGAAGCGTTTTCAATTGAGAACCTGGAAAGGAGACACCATTAGAAGACTGGTACAGCCTATTACAAGTAAGACTATGCAAACCTTCACAACATGGGTGCGCAAAATCCTTTTACAGAATAAGACAAGCGCTGACACGTCGTTTTCTGTTTTCACAGAGAGAAGTGATGCAGCTCGTTTCTGTGTGAACGTTAAAGGTAGCAACCTTCTTTCCCGCTTCATGAATTAAGCAGACGAGCAGCCCCGTCTGGCTATTGGTAATTATTAAAGCGACTGAGATCTGAAAGGAAGCATTGATGAAAACATCGCCGTCATAGCAAAAGTAAGCGTTGTCTCTTGCCCACAAAGCCATAATGTATCTAATCAGATTCTCTATTGTTGTTGCAATCATCTCTATTTTTAGACCGCCCTTCTGAAGCCCAGCTAGGCTTCCAATTAACTGGCAGCAAGCATTCCGATATCTTTAGTAAAAGCACCGCCCGAATGGCGCAAGTAAATGCCTTTTCTTGTTCCTTCAGTGACAAAATATTAACATTCACCAAACCATGTACATGACTGATGGTGGATCCGTTTTCAATCTAGATCGTGCTATCTACATAGTAACTTACCTCTTCTCACCTGCAACGTGCAAATGAATTCCTCTATTCAAATAGGTACTTTTGAGATAATGTACCCAGTATTTTGAGTAATTGGGAAGTTTAGAGTCTCCCCTCATCTATAATTCATGCCCTCCTTTGTTCCTTAGATAAACCAGTCAAAGCCCTGAAGAGAACCCTGCAAACCACCTTGGGAATCGAACTGCGTCAGCATTACACTATACGGGGACTTTCGCATTTAATTAAGTTTCCCCCAATAGAAATGTTTTTTGAATGGTCTCACTACTGGGTCTAATGTTTCTTTTCCCCGTGGATGTCCTTGTAGCTGCTCCTTTTGTGAACTAAGACTGGTGATATAATGTTTAGCTAATTGTTGTTATGTATCACTCTTCATGTATTGTTTGCTTCATCACATTACCTCATCACAAAATCTGTATGTTTTTGTGTTAATATGTATAATTTATTCTTGACTAAAACGTATCCGCACTTACCTGCCCTATGGTTTATGTGGAGTAAAGTGCATAGAATGAAGTAGCAAATACATGATTCAAGCCTATATCAATTGAATTGATGGCCTTTAGTCAGTTAAATTGGTTTAGCAGCATTTGAATGTGACGGCTAGGACACATTTTCTCTTTTATTAGGGCCCCAACCAGCCGCCTAGGGCCAAATCCCTTGTTGCTATTACTCTGACACCCATGGCACTTATAGACGGTTGGATAGGGTCCTGGGAACTGCTGACGTCCGAGCTGAAATGCAGATGGCTACCTATTTGGGCAGGTATTTATCTGATCACTCCCCTCTTCTGTTGGAGTGGGAAGGGGCAGGGTTCCGAGAGGGGTGGAGATATTGTTGATTGCCAATGGATGCCCTGCTAGATCACCATTGAGGCAGATGCAGGAGAAGAGTATCTAGCGGGTGACTGGGATTCTACAGATTGTAGAGGGAATGAGTGGGAGGCACTCAAAGCGGTCCTTAGGTGGTAAGGTGTGTGTGGTCTACAACAGCAACTGCAGAGTGGACTCAGGGCCATAGAGGTCAAGCTCGCAGAGAATGAGAGAGGAAGACTGAAGTCCCAGACACAGGGGAGACACTTGGGAATCTTAGTAGATGTTTGGGGAACACTTTGGCTAGGCTTGACAAATTCAAATGTTGCGAATATAGACAGCAATTGCATCGGGAGGGGGATAATCCTAGTAAGTTGCTGGCCTGGATGCTCAAAGGTTATAGAACCCCTATTGTGGAACTCCGAAGAAGGGATGGGTCATTGGCCACATCCCAACAGGTCATTAATGACACCCAGGGGGGAGCAGGAGGAGGAGTGGAGGCTGATGCTGCAGTGGTGGACAGATATCTGGTCAGTGTGGAGTTGCCTGGGTTGCCTCCTTTGCTGAGAGAGGAAATGGACCCATTGAAATAATGGGGTCAGACCCAAGAGACGTCAAAGGACCTGGGTATCAAATGGTATCTTAATCATAACATTGAATGAAACATTTTTCAATTGTGTGCGGAATCCAATCCTGCAAGTGAAAAGGAGATAAATTGCAATTTAGGTTGCCCCAGCAAATTTTCTGTTTATATATTATTTTGGGTACTGTAAAATTATACATGCATTTGGCTTTTTGTGCTATTTATCTCCTTTTCACTTGCAGGATTGGATTCCGCACTCAATTGAAAAAATGTTTCATTCAATGTTATGAGTAAGTTATGTCTAGGACCACTTTGTTTCTATACTGAGAGAGGAAATGGAGGCGGTCATTACTCTAGTAGAGTTAAAGGAGGTTTTAGGCAAAATAAATAGGGGGAAAGCTTCCCAGTGGAATTTTACTAGATTTATGGGACGCAATTGGCAAAACCCTTGCTCAAGGTCTATCAGTGATGCGTGGGATAAGGGTATTTTGCCTCACTCCCTCAGGGAAGGTGTGATCCGTATGGTCCTGAAGCCGGGGAGTGACATGATGTGTCCGACCTCCTATTGGCCCTCACCATGCTCAATATGGATGTAAAGGTGCTGTGTAAGGTCCTTGCGGAACAGTTGAGCGGTGTAGTGGGTACATTGGTACATGCAGATCAGTGTGGCTTTATGCCCAGGCGCAGTACAGCCCTCAACTTGCAACAGCTTGTGCATGTGATGCACCAGAGTGGGGAGGATATGGCTTTCGCATCAGTGGAGATCACTAAAGCATTTAATATACTGGAGTGGACTTATTTGCTGCAGGTGCTTTGGAGGATGTGCTTTGGGTCACACCTTTGCAAGTGGGTGAGCCTACTGTACACGGCTACTATGGCCAGGGTGTGGAGTGGTGGACTGCTGTCTGATGAATGGGATGTGAGACTTTTTACAAGTCAGGGTTTACCCTATCGCTGCTTCTTTTCGCATTGAAGGTAGGCTCTCTAGCTTAGAAGTTAAATGGGGAGCTTTGGTATAGCAGTGGGGGATTCCACACAGCTTACCTCTCTATATGTTCTGTTTTACTTGCAACATCCAGTGGAGGTGGTGCCGAAGCACAATTGGAGGATTTTGGAGTGGTGGCAGGACTGTGCATTAATTGACACAAGTTGCTGCTTTTCCCATTTGGAGCATTGAGGGAGACCCAGAAGGGGTTCTAGATCAGCTGGGTCTATGGTGGGAGACTTTGGCCTTCTGATACCTCAGCATTATGGTAGGACACTTGCAGGATAGCCAGCGTCAATTTAGTATTGAGCCGCTGTTTAGTGGATTGAAGTCAGTAGAATTCTGGAACACACTGCCACTGTCCATGGCGGGGAGAATCATAGTGGCGAAGAGGGTGTTCCTCCCCTGGTGTCTCTATGTAGTTCTGTACCCTGCAGTGTCACCTTTTTAAAACCCTTGACAACCTCATGATATCATTGGTGTGGGCCGGGAAGAGGACCCGAGTGGCATTGCAGCTACTTCAACCAGACTATCTGTAAGGAGGCATGGACCTCGCCGATCTGGAACTTTGTGATTACGCCTCTAAATTGCAAATGCTTCGCACTGGGAAGCTGAAGAGGACAAGTGGGAGAAATGATTACTGTGAGGCATCTATGGCATGCATTTGTTGATGGTGCTGCTGATGCATGGCTCATGTACGCCCCATGATGTTGAGGTTCCGTGAATCCTGAACCCGTTTCATAAAGGTCATTGTTCTGTTACGAATTTGGTATTAGCGAACCGTAACCAGTTAGTAAGGCAAGCATGAGTGTTTTCGTCACGTTACACTGATGGATTCACTACGTATTCAGGGATTCGTTTTGAACCATTGGGTTCCATTTTGTGTACGGCAGCCATTTTGTGGTTGCCCTCACATAGGCTGACGACTTCGGCTAAACGAGCCTTTAGCACACGCACACTTTAGCTGACTTCTGAATGACCCGAGCGAACGACCCTCTTGCCTGAAGCCGAACTTTTTAGGCCAGTTCCTTTCCCAGTAGCTGATCGAGATTGAGGATCAAGGGACAGGAGATCATAAACACTTTACTGCACACAACTATATCTTATCTTACTCACACCTGTCTCTGCTCCTTTCTTTATGACCTGTATACGATGAGGAGGTGCCCGTTTTTATGATGGGTTCGATCGACCTGTCTGATGAAGAATGTTGGGTTTGACCAATGATCGTTCGTGGGCTGGGCAACTGAAAAGTGGGTTTTACCGTCATGCGATACCTCTGATTTGGATACATGTGATTGGACTGTTTGTAAATGTAAGGTATTTGTCTGGAATGTGATTCTTGGCATAAAAAGGATGGCTTGCTTTGTAAAAATTTAGCAGTCTCCTACGAATATACAGCCATTGTACTTCGTGGACCTCTGTTTCTGGTTGCAGCCAATAAATTCGATCTTTGACGTTACCAAGAAGATTCCGTGTCTCTGTGTTTAGAAGACAGGTGAACTCGGAGACTTTGGGCGTGTCCCCTGACGCCGCTGGGTCTTAAATAACCCGGTTCTTCATTTGGCGCCCAACGTCGGGCGACTTCAGCGGTACCGGTCCAAGCCTGAAGATCGTGAGGAGCTTCGTGTGAAAATTCTGGAGGAAGGCCAACCACTTCATTGACCCCTGTATGTCGTCGTGGTCCGAAAGTCTTTGCTGCGAGGTTCCCCGCTTTCCGATGGCTACAAAGGACTGCTGCCCCGACTGTCGCCCTGTCTTGGAGCCTTTGATGATTTGTAGAGCGAGACGATAGACGGATCTTCTGGCGACGTCATCGATACTTCAGTTAAGTATGAGTGGAGCGTCTCCCAGTCCTTAGTTTTATTTTTGGGTATCCCTTGGGATCTTTGATTTGGAACTCGTTGATCTTTGATTTGGGACTTGCAAGCTCCAAAGCCGAGGGACTTGTGTATTCACGAGACTATCGTATTCGATACTCCCTTGAAGTTTGAAGCTAGACTAGAGAGCGAAGATGCCTGGTCTTAGCAGACTTGGAAGAATATTTTGTTGTGGCCGTAATAGGGATTCCCGATTGGAGGACTCGTGTCCGGTTCCTCCAATTGGAATTCCAACCTATGAGCTCTATGTGAAACATGGCGTGGGCCCCATCGCGTATAATGAAGTATGGATTAGGTACACTAGGAAGGACGGTGTCCTCAAATGGCCCCAATATGGTAGTTTTTACACTGAAGTTTTAGATAATCTAGAAGTTAGACTTTTTAAGAAGACAGCCCAGCCGGCGATGTTTGACTCTTTCCGCCTATGGCGAAAGGAAGCCAAACAGAAAGAAATTAAATTAGCGAAGAAAAATAAAAGAGAAAAGGCTATATCGATAATGCAAGTTGCTATACAGTTTAAAGATAATGAAGAATAACAAGCGAGTGAGCAGTTGCATAGGCAACATAAAATGGCGATAGATAAATGCTACCCAGTTTTGCCACCCCTTCAGCAAGATGCGATGAAGGACCTTGTGAAAGATCCTTTGATGTCACATTTGTTGACTTCGCCACCCCCTTATGCTCAGAATGCTACAGCACCTCCGCAACCTTTAGTTGCGCAACCACCGGCTGGTTTGCCTCATGCAGTTGTACAACCGCCAGCTCCTCTTCAGTTGGCTCCTACTCCTCTGGTGCAGCCTTCTCAAGGGTTGCCGACTTTGCTACCTGCTCCGCCTTTAATTCCTGCGACTTTTTCGCCTTTTCTCGCTGCCTCCTCTGCTACTGCTCCTACGTTGACCTTTTCTCAGTCCGCTTTATCTCCTGTCCTGTCAACTTCTCCTTCTGTTCGACAGAGGATGACTGATACTGTCACTACTCTCTTGTCTCCTTTCTTTGGGTCATTTAGTGCGACCCCCGTTTCAGAGCGTAAACAGTTGCGTAGTCAACTGCCCGACTCCCGAGAGAGGGAAGTATTGGATCAGTTAGCGCATAAATGGGTCACTCGTCCTTTAAGATATGATGTAGAGTCTGTTATGGATGTCTTCCGTCAATGGGAAGCCCCGAAGCAGAGGTACGTCTTTGATAAGATGTGCACGTTCCTTCATGAGGAATGGGAAGATGGTGATCTGGAACTAACTCCGCATGACTTGTCCGATGTGCAATCCGAGTTTGCGAAAGGCACGATTGTGGGTCTCGACGTTGAAAGAGCGGTAGCGACGCTGCTTTCGTTCAGGAATGAGTCTCCTTCTCGGTCGTTGTTTGAGCCTGACCCTTCAGCTAGGAGGAAAGGGAAACAGTATCCCATGAGAGAAGTTCCTCCTGTATGGAAGGAAGCTGTTGCGGCTGATGCCCCTAATAACATTGATGCCGTACCGGCTCATTTTCAACGTGTTTGGGTGCATGTTCCGTGGAAACGTGCTGAAGTTTTGGCTCTTAAGCAGACTTTACCTGATCCCCGTAAAAAATCTTGCAGTGTATTATAAGGAATTATCACAGACTGCAGACTCATGCATCATGAATCTAGCAGATATAGACATGTTGTTTGGTAATGTGGTCCCGCAGCCTTTATGGGGTTTGATTCGTCATGCTGATCATGCGCCGGATGCGACAAGTTGGTGGTGCTAAACCTGAGCCCTTAGTTGCTGATCTTCCTGGTAAGATCATTACTTACATGAAAACTTTAATGCCTGCTATGAGAATAAATTGGGACAAATTGTCTGCGTGTAAGCAGAAGAAGGATGAAACCGTATCTGATTTCTTCACTAGGTTTGAAGAGACGTTTATTGACATGAGTACCGAGGGTGGTCAACAGTTGTTTGTTGATAAGTTTGTGCATAATTTACTTCCCGAATTATGTACTAAGTTAAAGGATTCAGAGAGTTCTTGGGCTGTTTCCTCGTCAGCACAGATATTTGCTACTGCACAATATTACGAAAATAGGGATAAGGATGAGAAGGATAGAGCAGACAAGAAGACTAAAGATTTGAAGACGAAGGTTCTTTTACAGCAAGCATACCCGCCTCGCAATAACCAACGTGATTATCAGCAACCTCAGCAGTTTCAGCGAAACTCGCAAAGGTTCGAGCCTTCTCAACCGCGTTTCCCTGTAGGCCCTAATCAATGCGCATATTGCAAAGAAGAGGGTCATTTTAAACATAGTTGCCCTGTTTTGTTGCAGCGTATGAATGGTGTTTCTGGCACAAGAGGTCGGGGTGTTCCGCAAGCCTCTAGAGGTAGAGGACGTGGAGGTTTCCCCCAGAATGCGCGTTCCTTCCCTCAGCAGAATTCAATGAATTGTTTCGATCAGCAGAATAACACGTCTGGTAGAACGACTCAGTACTATGCTGATGACTACTACGTCGAAGGTGAGAATGTGGATGGTAATGATTGCTAGGACAGCCATGGACAAAGAGAGGGAGTTGTTTCAGTTCCAGTAGATCAGAGTGGACCTTATGTTGAAGTGATTACATCAGGTGTGTCAGAACCTTTTCTGTTGGATACTGGTGCTACGAAGAGTTCTATTATGTACTCTAGACTCCCTGGCGCACCTTTGTCTGGCTTAACGAATGTTTCAGTAGGTTTTTCTGGCGCCCCGTTAGAAACCCGATTTCTAATCCTTTGTCTCTTTCTGTTGGACCTCGTGAACTCGAAGCATCCCTTATTCTGACAACAGGTTGTGGTGAGAACTTGTTGGGATTGGATCTGTTGAAAAGATTGTATGCGACGTTGTATTGTTCTCCTTCGGGAGTACAACTTACACTGGGTAAGAAAGTGGTCTCTCCGATGTATTTGTCGAGGGATCAACTTCCGACCGAATTGTCTTCTCTTCCTGATACTATTTGGGCTACTGGTCCTAATGATGTGGGTCTTTTGGAGATACCGCCATATGTTGTGACGCTGAAAGCGAACGTTAAAATGCCACGCATTCCTCAGTATAGGATCTTTAGTGATGGAGAAAGAGCGTTGCTAGCGATTATCCATGATTTGATTGAGAAAGGCGTGATTGAGGAAACGAGAGGTAATGTGTGCAATAGTCCTGTTTTGCCTGTCTTGAAACGCACTGACTCTTCTCAGCCACAGGTTTGTGATCGATCTTAGAGAGGTTAACAAGATAGTAGTTCTGCAATTTCCTGTTGTTCCGGATATCACTGCCTTATTGACTATGATTCCAGCTTCAGCTACATGGTTTTCCGTAATTGATTTGAAGAATGCTTTCTTCAGCATCCCGATTGCCGAGGAGAGTAGGGATATCTTTGGCTTCTCTTTAGGAGGTCGAAGTTTCCAGTTCAAACGCGCTCCTCAAGGCTATTGTGAGAGTCCGTCAATATATAGTCAGGCTTTGAAAACACAGCTTGATACGATTGCTTTACCTGATGGTGCTGCTCTTCTCCAGTACGTTGACGATTTGTTAGTCGCTGACGATACTGAGGAGATTTGTAAGAAAGCTACCTTGTCGTTATTGCATCATTTGTCTGACTTCCATCACAAGGTGTCCCTTTCGAAGTTACGGTATTGTCGACAAGAAGTGACCTACTTAGGTCATCTCTTATCGAAGGAGGGAAGAAGATTGACCCCAGAACGAATTAAAGCGATTGTAAAAATGAGTGTGCCAATCACACAGAGAGAGGTGCGCGCTTTCTTGGGTATCACGTCATATTGCAGACAATGGATACCGAATTTTTCTCTGCTGGCCAAACCTCTGGTGGCATTGACTTGTAAAGATACACCGAGTCCCCTCCCGTGGTCTGACGATTGTCAGAAAAGGTTTTCCGAATTGCGCGATGCATTGTGTTCGGCTCCTGTGTTGGGTACTCCCGACTACAGTAAGCCTTTTTCGCTTTATGTCCACGAGATAGAGGGATGTGCGTTGTCAGTGTTGACGCAATCTTTTGGGGACAAGCAACGTCCATGCGCGTATTTCTCGTCGACTTTGGATCCGGTAGCTAGAGCGTTTCCGAGTTGTTTGAGAGCCACAGCAGCAGCAACTGTTTCCATTCAACAGTCTGCTGGCCTGGTCATGAATAATACGTTGATTGTAATGGTTCCACATGCAGTGGATACCTTGTTAAACAGGACTAAGACACAGCACTTAACTAGTGCTCGATTGTCAGGGTACGAGTTAACACTTTTAGCGAGTCATGTGCACATAAAGAGATGTAATACGTTGAATCCAGCTACACTGTTGCCGATTTCAGTAGAGGCAGATGTTTCTGAACAACATGATTGTTTTCTCAGGACAGAAGAGGAAACGAAAGGGAGAGTAGATCTTAGGGACACTCCTCTTGTGAAGTGTGATGGTACCTTATGGGTGGATGGTTCATGCTTCAAGCTTCCGAATGGAGATACGACTGCGGCATATGCTGTTACGACTTTGCATACGATTGTTGAAGCTGCACGTATCCCACATAATTCAGCTCAAGCAGCAGAGTTGATTGCACTTACGAGAGCGTCTGTGTTATCAAAAGGAAAGAGAGTGACCATATACACCGACAGCCAGTATGCGTCTGGTGTGGCTCATAGTTTTGGACGCTTGTGAAAGGAACGTGGGTTCCTCACGTCTCATGGAACGAAGATTCAGAATGGTCAGTTGGTGAATGAGCTTCTAGAGTCACTTACCTTGCCCTTGCAAGTTGCGATTGTGAAATGCAGTGCGCACAAGAAGGTTACCGATGACGTTGGTCGCGGTAACGCGTTTGCAGATGAAGTTGCGAAAGACGTGGCAAGGGATGTGATGAGTCGAATGTATGTTTCAGGCCCTGCAAGATGGGTTGGTGATGTTGGAATGTGTGAGGATACGATAGAAAGTGTGAAGTCCATTCAGGCTGAAGCTACAGAGAGAGAGTTGAGTGTATGGAGAGAGGGTACAGGTAAATTGGATGCAAATGGTTGTTGGGTTGAGTTGTCAGAGCATCAGCGATGGTTGTTACCCGATGCGTACGTGCTTGCAGTGGTTACGATGGCGCATGGAATGGCTCATATTAGTGTGAAAGGGATTTGTAAGTTGTTGGCTCCAGTATGGCAAAATGCTGGAATTCCTAAGTGTGCAGAGAATGTGGTCAAGAATTGTATGGTTTGTTTGAAGTACAACCCTGGTAAGGGAACTCCAACCCCAGCTGGTCATTTTGCGCCTCCAACGTATCCGTTCGAGGTTTTACAGCTTGATTTCATCCACATGGAGAGGTGCAACAACCTGAAATACGTACTCGTAGTTGTTTGCGCCTTTTCGAGATGGGTGTAAGCATATCCCCTAAAATATAATACTGCCTTGTCTACAGCTAAAGCCCTTGTTAAGGAATTTTTCCCTAGGTATGGTTTACCGAGAATGGTGTGGAGTGATAATGGGAGTGAATTTTGGGTCAAGTGATGAAGAGAGTGTGCGAAGGGTTAGGAATCCGGCAAAAGTTCCACGCTGCAAACCACCCACAATCAGCTGGACTAGTAGAGTGCTATAATGGCACTCTTAAGTTAAAACTTGCTAAGATACAGGCGAGCTCTGGTCTTAAATGGCCTGATGCGTTGCCATTAGCACTCCTGTCAACTAGGATGACTGTACATTCTCGAGTGGGACTTAGTCCCTATGAAATAATTTTTGGTCGCCCGGCAAACATATGGGGAGTGCCGAGGCCGACGAAATTTAGCGAGATCGAACACCCTGTATTGCTTGACTATCTGTATGATTTGACGGCTAAATTGCGTGTCTTACACCAACAGGTTCATGATACACTGCCTCAGGTTTCTGACGATCCAGGACATGTCATCGATCCTGGCTTCTGGGTGCTGATCAAGAATTTTCAGCGGACAAAGAACGATCAGCCTCGCTGGACTGGCCCCTACTTGGTACTCTTATCAACGCGATCTGCTGTGCGAGTGCAAGGAAAAAAGAACTGGATCCACGGCGTACATTGTAAGAGGGTTCCTTTGCCTCTGCCGTACGACCGGTGGGTCCAGGAGGGCATTCCTGATTCGGAAACTGACACAGTGCCTCGTTTTCTGCCTTTTAGCGATGCACGTTTAATTGGGACAAGTTCTAAGCGAGAAAGCGACGATCTTCTACAAGAAGCTGTGCCACCGTCAGTTCGATTGGACACTACTGAGCCTGAACTCCTATTCCGTGACCAGACATTGCCTGATAAAGGCCGTTATAATTTGTGACCATGAGTCATAGGACAAATAAATTGACAGAATTTTCCTTTTTGCTATTTTTGAAATTTAGCTCTCCCATCTGAGAAACTGTTTTGACCGATTTTTGTTTTTCGAACCGCCATCCGGGTTCAGCTGTAGGGTCGCGGTGTAAAGTCTTTGGAGTGCAAGCCGAGGACACAAGGTCGACGGTTCTGGTTGGTTCTAGGGCGTTCCCTGGGCTGACAGACGCATTCCTTAGCACGGAACACCCAACCGCCGCGAACGGCACGGTTAGAGGATGGAGTTTTTCAAGATGGAGAGACATGTAAAGGAAACGAATGTTAAGGGCAAAATGTGCCAAATTATGAGCAGAAAATGTTTTTTAATATTATGTCTTTTTATGTTACTTAGCTTAATGATGTTTTTAATGGGATATATTATATTCTCTTTTCAAATGACGTTTGCACCCACTACACAACCTATACCTTCTTCTACTGTTTCTAAGCATTCTTTTCATCCTCTGCCTGAACATGAATCTATTAGAAGATTGGAATTCATTAATAACTCCTTTGTTCAGCTTCTCTGCAGCAACACCAACTAGTAGTGAACACGACTAACTGTTGGGTGTGTGGCCTTATGCCTCATACTACTGATAAAGGCATTCCTTACCTGGTCCTGCTATTCAGCTACAATGGTTCTGTGTGGGCATACAGAACGATGTTTATCTATGCTCGTGAAGTCCACCCCCTACGTTCTGTGAAGGACAATCCAAAAAATAGTGCTCTAGTTAAGGGAATAGTTGACATGATTAAAGGAGTTAGCTCCTATGAGACAATCCCGAGAGATGAGACACTAGCATATATTGGATGGAACGTGACTGGATATGGAGTTAGTCTGAGTGAGAACCAGCGAGCGAAAAGATCCTCCCCGATTTGGATAGTACCCCATCAGGGTCATCTTTGTCTGCAAGGTAATGGCAAGAATCCGAGAGCTCAGTTAGGGAAAAGTATCTGCACGGAGACGTATGTTTTTGCGTCCCAGACTTCCCCATCATTTCTAGCAGCTAAGGGTACCTATTTTGTCTGTTACGATAGAGCGTACACATGGTTGCCCCCTGGCTTCTCGGGCACATGTTTTGTCTCGTTCCTGTTGCCTCCTACCTATACAGCTGCGGCAGATTACCACAAGACGAGAATTGCTAGACAGACCCTCCAGCTTATCGCGATTTCGCGATTTGCAAAAAAGTCGCGAAATCGGCCGATCTCTGGAAATGCCGCGATATTTGGCAAAAAGCCCGCGAAATTTGCCGTTTCCGCCGTTCGCCGTCTTACTGCCCGTTTCCGCCTTAAAAGAGAAGGAGCGAGGCACCCATTTTCCCATTCCCCCCAGGATTGATTTCGCGGCGAGAAGAGAAGGAGCGAGGAGGTCGAGGACGGCGGCCGAGAGAGGGAGAAGACCACGGCGGCTGAGAGAGGGAGAAGACCAGCACCACACCAGCAAGAGGGGGAGAGAGCACGAAGCGGCAGCGACACGACACACACGAAGACTCTTCCTCAGAGACCAGGGAAGCGGACTCGGAGCAGGAGGAAAGCCGGCCGGTGAACAGAACACAGACAGGAGGTACGTCCGTCCTTCACGCTGGTGGGGGCCCGCCGCACACATAGGGAGATAAGCTAGGTCGGCAAGTTTTCATAGAGTTGCAATTACTGAAATTGGCATTACCCAGCTCAATGTAAAATAAATATAGATAGAAGTGAAATTATGCACAGGCTGGAAGTAGAAAGTGTTTTGTCTCTGTTTCCTGAATGGCTGTTTATTTTCTACCGAGTGAAGAGCTGGAAACGGAAAGTTAGGCTGTTCGATGGGTTCAGGGGTGGTTTCAACTTGAGAGGGAGAGCATGGAGCGGGGGTGGATGTAGGAATAAAGAATGGAGGGAGATTAGTCAAGAGATGTTGATTGGAAGTACTTGTCGATGCAGCTGAGGCGGAGAGAGAATTATCTGTGCATACATTGAATAAAATAGAAGTTATGACTTCTGGCTGAGGGAGAGAAAGGTGAGGTCTGTAGTGGGAGGACAGGGTGGAGGGGATGGAAGTGGGACATAGGAAGGCAGAAAGTCGGGGGTAGAGCAGAGGGAGAGGTGGAGAAGGTGTGCAGACTGGGTGTGGTGAGTGTATGGGGGCTGGAAACATGCACAAAAAGGATGGTAGCCCCAGTTGGTGGTTATAGAAAGTGTAAAGATCTGCTAGGTTAGGGGAAAGGGGGGAGGTTGGCATAAGGGGATGGTGGTTCAAGAAGCATTTCTGGAGTGTTGGGGGGTAGAGAGAAATGAAAGCAGCTTGCCCAGGATTTATTAAAAAAAATTGGCATTACCCAGCTCAATGTAAAATGAATATAGATAGAAGTGACATTATGCACAGGCTGGAAGTAGAAAGTGTTTTGCCTCTGTTTCCTAAATGGCTGCAGGCCAGGTAGGTTAGCATTTGTGGTTTCAAAGGTTTTCAGCGCTTGCAACAAGCCATGAAATTACTCCATGCTGCTGAAAATGGCAGCTGATGAAAGGGAAAGAGCGAATCCCAAAGGCAGAGAGACCGGGGGAAGCGAAATTACAGGCAGAAAGGCAGATTTTTTTATTATTGCGCATTGTGAAACCTACACCCTCAAACTTTCAATCAAACATAAAACATTAATAAACCTGCTGCCAGTTCCTTACCATTTCTTTTAAAGTTACAATATAATTTCTGAATGCTTATTAAAATATGCAATGATGCAGCGATTGCTTCTGCTGTTTCAGGGACTAGAATTGCTGGGGCACTTGACTTGTGAGTTTTGAAATGAGATTTTTATTGATGTTTTGTAATTGAATTATACAAAGGATTGATGTATGCTGTTAATGAAATGACCCAAGAACATGTCTGCCTTTCCTTCTAAATTTAGCACACATTTCTTTGGAACTCGAAAAGTATAAAACATTGTGATGTATGTCATTCCATTATAAAAAAAATGGGTACCTAAAAAATGAAGGCATTTGTTCATGACAAAATAGAATAAACGGGCAGCTCGAGGGGAGCAGCCCGTAAGTCTCTACTATACATATACACCCCAGTTCAGAGATCTGGGCCAAAATCCATCGGTTTTTTTGCTCACATGCCATTCCAGTTTGAACCCAGCCATATGCAAATCAGTCTTGACCCTGTGCCCCATGGGTACAGTCCAGCCCGAACTGCCAAGCCAAGTCCTCCCTGGACTGGAAACAAGCATCCAAGGACAGGTTTCGGGCTTTCAGCCCTCATCAGCCTGGATCGCTTGATTCCAGTGGCATGGAGAGCACGGAACTCACGTCTGAGCATACCCGTCCCACTCGCTCCGAGACCTGTCTCTGCCTCCAGCATGCCTAGTCTGAAACCTGTGGGGGCCTGCGGGCACCGGGGGCCGTACATCGTTTTGTTTATGCTTTTTGTCACAGGGTTGACCACAGATGAATGCACTATTATTTTAGCTGTGCAGGTTTTATCTGCATTCTCCACCACTTGGAAAGTCTTGTCCTGAATCTTGACCCTTTTTCATGATTTTTTACTTGCACTGTACTGATTTTTTGTCCTGAATCTTGACTCTTTTTCAAGATTTTTTTCTTGCACAGTATTAAATTTTTGTCCTGAATCTTGACCCTTTTTCATGATTTTTTACTTGCACTGTACTGATTTTTTTGTCCTGACCCTTGACCCTTTGTCATGCATTTTTACATGCACTGTACTAAATTTGTGTCCTGAATCTTGACCCTTTTTCATGATTTTTTACTTGCACTGTACTGATTTTTTTGTCCTGAATCTTGACCCTTTGTCATGAATTTTTACTTGCACTGTACTGATTTTTTGTCCTGAATCTTGACCCTTTTTCATGATTTTTTACATGCACTGTACTGAATTTTTGTCCTGAAGCTTGACACTTTTTCATGATTTTTTACTTGCACTGTACTGATTTTTTGTCCTGAATCTTGACCCCTTGTCATGCATTTTTACATGCACTGTACTGAATTTTTGTCCTGAATCTTGACCCTTTGTCATGAATTTTTACTTGCACTGTACTTCAGTTTCAAGAGCCATTGGCCCAGCTGCCGCAGAGCACTGGTAAGTTTGGTGTCCTGGGCACCTGGTGAGTTTCCTAACTCTTTATTTGGGTTCTTTTGCAGAGCATCACAGGGAAGAATCTGCTGTTGCAAGAGACAGAATAGGGTCAGCTGCCGCAGCGCACTGGTAAGTTTGGGGTTGTGGGCACCTCTGGGGAATTTCATAATTGTTTATTTTGGTTTGGGGCAATTGCTGTTTTCTCTGTGGGGAAAGGAACTGCAGTTTCAAGAGCCATTGGCCCAGCTGCCGCAGCGCACTGGTAAGTTTGGGGTTGTGGGCACCTCTGGGGAATTTCATAATTGTTTATTTTGGTTTGTGCAATTGCTGTTTTCTCTGTGGGGAAAGGAACTGCAGTTTCGAGAGCCATTGGCCCAGCTGCCGCAGCGCACTGGTAAGTTTGGTGTCCTGGGCACCTGGTGAGTTTACTAACTCTTTACTTGGTTTCTTTTGCAGATCATCACAGGGAAGAATCTGCTGTTGCAAGAGCCAGAATTGGGTCAGCTGCCGCAGCGCACTGGTAAGTTTGGGGTTGTGGGCACCTGTGGGGAATTTCATAATTGTTTATTTTGGGGCAATTCTTTCACTTTCTTTGCACGTGGCTGACCGGACACGTTTTGGTCCAATTTGCACCACCCATGTAACCGTTGGCATGTTACATTTTTAATTTTCAGGCACTTACTTGGAGCTTTTCAACAATTGCTATGGCTTTTTCCCCCTGCGCTTTTCACACTGTCTGTTTGCTCAACAGCGTTCGGGGACTGGCATTTACCATTGCAGTTATGGCCCAACACGTTTGTCACTTTACTTGTGCTTCAGGGTTGCATGCATTTCTTATCGTTGAGCACCGGCGCTTTCTGAACTTTCCATTCAACAATTGCCTTTCCCCCCTATGAGGTGCCTTTAGTAATACCAACTATCTTTGTAGGTGAGTTAACTGACTGCGCCACAACAGCGAGATCTTCTGTCTTACAAGGGAGCAACAAGCCACCACAAGAAAAGCAGAATGGAGAAGTTTCTGCAGCCTGCAAAGGGTGTGAAGCACAGATCACATCTGCCCACCCAGATAACCGCAGCAGACCGGGCCAGAGACTACAGCACCGTGATGCACGCTGACGGTGGGGTGCTGTTTTGCAGTGTGTGCAATGTGGCAGTGGACCACATCCGGAAACACACTGTGGATATGCATGTGCGGTCCCAAAAACATTTGAAGCGCTGTTCAGATGATCCTGACCTTCAATCTTCGCCAAAACGTGCACGGCAGATGACAGTGAACTCGCTATTCACAAAAAATACAGCTGCCGGTGCCGCAAACCATGAAATGATAAGTGAGTGGGTTAACGTCTGCACCGCGTTGAACATTCCGCTCAGCAAAACCGACCACCCTGTGTTGCGCAAGTTCCTACACGAGCGAGTACGGAATGGTGGAGCGATACCTGGGAGTCATCAGCTGCAAGAACGTTATCTCCCAGAGAGATATACAAGTGCCAAGAACGAGCTGAAAGAGCTATTGAAAGATCAGAAGATCAGCGTTATCTTTGACGAAACACCAGATGTCGAAGGGCGGTGTGTTTTGAATGTGCTAGTTGCAGTAGTCTCTCCGCAGGGTGCCCGTCAGATCCATACCTACCTGGTGGACACAGTCTTCCTATCCCAGTGCAACCATGGGACTGTAGCGCAAGCTGTTGTAAAGGTGCTCACAGAGTACAGCATAGACTTCCAGAACGTTGTTTCCTTCAACACTGACAACGCGGCATACATGCTCAAGGCATTCAACACAGTGTTGAGGAATCTGTACCCAAACTCCATCCACATCACCTGCTTGGCACACATAATTAATCTTGTTGGAGAGTCATTTAGGAAGCCTTTTGTGGAGCTAAATGCTTTCCTGCTGTACTTCTCCCGCATCTTTTACATGGCCGGCAGCAGAAAGAGAAGGTACCTGCACCATCTTGCAGAGAACCATGGGATGAAGGCACGGGTGGCACCTGACCCTTGCAGTACCCGCTGGAATTCTTGGTTTGCCGCTGTCCAGTACCACTGCAAGCACTTTAAGGCCTATGCTGGGTTTGTGGAGTCAGAGATGCAACTCAGCAAGTCTCCCCCAGATTCCCTTGAAAATCTACAGAAGATTTTTAACACCGACCAAAGGGAGTGCATTAAAGTCCAATTGGACATTGTGGCAGAAAAATGCCAAAGCATTTTAAACCTGATGGAGTTATTCCAGAGTCAGACACCAGTGACCATGAAGGTATATGATTATTTGGAGGACCTCCACATGAACCTAACCAACAATTCAGTCCTCACTGTGGAGTCACTACAGCCATTTCTACAGACCACTGCAGGGGCAAAATTAAGTCTGGCACAGAAAAAAAAAAATAACAGTCCAGCTTAATGAAGCTTTTGAACATTCCCTAGAAAAGGTGGCCAAATACATGGGGGAGGCCCAGCCAGGCATACAATTCTTGAAACAAGTGCGCCTTTTCAACCCTGCGCGACTCTGCATCCTGCCTAATGAGAAGAGTGCCTATTCAGCCATCCCTGGTTTCAGCGAAGTTCCCGATCAGGAGCTTCGCCTCTACTTTGAAAATGTAGGGCCAGAAGCAGTGCAGGCGTCTGTTTCTGGACTTATTGACACCGACCTCTTTTGGCGTGGGCTGGCTGACCGCATTCCAGCTCTTTCCCAACTTGCAGCTGTGTACAAGGACTGTGTGACAAGCTCTGCAGATGCTGAAAGGAGCAACAGCATATACAAAATTATTCTCTCTTCCAGACGACGGTCCCTTTCAGAGCAATCAATCTGGGCATTATTGTTTTTACATTATAACCAGCAGCACAATACTGGTCTAGATTTGGAGTGCTCAGAAGAACTGAACGTACATGGCCAAGATTAACATGCCTTTTAACTAAAACAAATGGGCTGAATTGTAAATAAACAAAATGTACATAGCTCCATGTTGTCAAATAACTCAAACAGTAAGATATCTGTGTTTGGTGTTGCAAAAAACCCAAAATAAAATGCTGCTAAATTTCCATTTTTGTGCCGCTAAATTTTCATTTTTGTGCCGCTAAATTTGCCAATCCATGCCGCTATATCCTGGGGGGTCTGGTTAGAGGTGTATTCAGTAAGGAAGATACTGCAGGGCAAGAATTTGGAGATTCCTTGAAGGGTTTTCTGCCGTTTTGGGGACCGATGGTTAACAGCAGGAACATACGGCAGCTGACGAGAGTGGTTGAGTCCACCGTAATTGAAACTGCCGGTGCCCTTAGTAACTTGACTGCTGAGCTCCAGTCGGATCGCCTTATGACTCTCCAGAACAGAGTTGCGTTAGATGTCATACTTGCAGATAGAGGGGTATGTAAACTGATGCTGCTTTTTCATTCCAGACAACGCTCCGACAGTATACCAGGCCATTTGCAAGCTACATAAGATCTCCGATTCTATACACGTGGATAAAGATTATTGGTCGTTGATGGGATGGTTCTGGGAACTAATATCCACTTGGGGATGGAAAATTCTAATGATCATTGGGATGGCTTTAGCGATTCTTTTCCTGTTCTGTCTCTGTGTACAGTGCGCTCCTGCCATATGTGGCCTCTGTGCTACTACGTGTACAAGGAGCCCTGTCCCAAGAGAGGTACTAAGTAATAGGATCATGCTTCAGCAACATCTTGATGATCTGATGAATATAGACCTGGACTCAGATTGACGTGAGTGTAGGTTAATTGCCTATGTAAGGGCAAAAGGAGGGTCTGAGGTTCCGTGAATCCTGAACCCGTTTCATAAAGGTCATTGTTCTGTTACGAATTTGGTATTAGCGAACCGTAACCAGTTAGTACGGCAAGCATGAGTGTTTTCGTCACGTTACACTGATGGATTCACTATGTATTTAGGGATTCGTTCTGAACCCATGGGTTCCATTTTGTGTATGGCAGCCATTTTGTGGTTGCCCTCACATAGGCTGACGACTACAGCTAAACGAGCCTTTAGCACACGCACACTTTAGCTGACTTCTGAATGACCCGAGCGAACGACCCTCTTGCCTGAAGCCGAACTTGTTAGGCCAGTTCCTTTCCCAGTAGCTGATCGAGATTGAGGATCAAGGCACAGGAGATCATAAACACTTTATTGCACACAACTATGTCTTATCTTACTCACACCTGTCTCTGCTCCTTTCTTTATGACCTGTTTACGATGAGGAGGTGCCCGTTTTTATGATGGGTTCGATCGACCTGTCTGATGAAGAATGTTGGGTTTGACCAATGATCGTTCGTGGGCTGGGCAACTGAAAAGTGGGTTTTACCGTCATGCGATACCTCTGATTTGGATACATGTGATTGGACTGTTTGTAAATGTAAGGTATTTGTCTGGAATGTGATTTTTGGCATAAAAAGGATGGCTTGCTTTGTAAAAATTGACCAGTCTCCTACGAATATACAGCCATTGTACTTCGTGGACCTCTGTTTCTGGTTGCAGCCAATAAATTCGATTTTTGACGTTACCAAGAAGATTCCGTGTCTCTATGTTTAGAAGACAGGTGAACTCGGAGACTTTGGGCGTGTCCCCTGACGCCGCTGGGTCTTAAATAACCCGGTTCTTCAATGTGGCCTATCTGATTAGGCAGGTGGTTGAGGTGTGGGAACAGATGATCACTACGGTCTTGAAGTGGCCGCCTTTTGCTAGGGATCTTGATTTCTGAACGTTGTTGCCCTTTAGTTGCATTAGTGAGCACACGTCGGTGGTGCGATGGAGGGAGGGGGTTGGAGACACTAGGTGATCTCTACCGGGGTGAGAAATTCCTCACTTTTAGGGAGGTGTGTGAGGCATCTACGGTGGGAGTAGGATAATTTCTGCAATATGCCAAACTGGTGAGTGGAGAGTGAGAAATCTCACCTGAATGTGCCCCAACAGACGGAAACCCTACACTCTAGGTGGACGGCTGGGATGACAAGACATATGGTAATGGATTTATATAAATCGCTCAAGGTGAACAGGGTCAGGACTGAGCTTGCAAACCATTGGGCAGTGGGGAGAGGAGCTGCCGCCCCCCCCCCCCCCATGGGAAATTGAGAGCAACCTGCAAATTGGTGAAAAGGGTTTAATGCAACGCTATGTTTAAGCTAGCACATTTCAGTTCTGGCATTGTACATATTAACACCAGTTAAGCTTAGTCAGATATATGGTGGCAGGAGCACGGACTGCCTCAGAGGTGCATACGGCTTGGGCATGCCCCAATGAGCTGGTCTATTGAACAACAGTGATCGCACGGCTGCAGGCCATGAAAGCATTGACAATCGAAGCGTTGCCTCAGGTGTGTATGCTTGGTATTGCTAAAATCGAATTTGTAGTGATTGTTTTGTAACTGAATGGAGTAATTCAGCGCAAACAATTTTGAATTCTAAATATAAATGCTTATGAATTCTACATTTGGCTATATCACTTATTCGTTCTCTGCTTGAGCATTGATTTCTCAATTTGCATTTCTGTATCAGAGAGTTTTTATATTTGTTTCATTTGCATATACTAGCATTTTAAAAAGTAATTGGTCTTACCCAACAGAACCATTTGTTTGTTTAATTGGAAAATGCTGGGGGCAGCAACGGTCATGGTATCAGGTTGAGTTGTGAGCGGTCGAGGAGGATAAACACACCTTTGTGAGCAACTTGGGGCTTGGATTTATCCATGATTCCAACTGCTGAGGTACTATGTGAACACTTGCTGTGTGGGTTATTGGGGTCGAGACTGAGACGGTCTTAAAATTGCCTTTGAATTTAATCCCAAAATCCAGAGCAGGTGCAGCTCTCCATACTCATGCCAGAGATATTAAAAGTGCTGATAACTGAAAACAACGAGGAACTCCATGTGTAGCAGTTTATATACTTGCAAATACGATTCCCCAAGCTTTATACTCATTTACAGGTGAAACCATCCCAAAGGGGAGACACGTGGTCAGGGTTCTATGCCTATCCTGGAGTGTCCTATGAGGAAAACAACTTCCAACTGAATGACCTTGCGAGCAAACCAAAAAAAAAATTATTCTCGTTTTATGGGCGCTTTACCCATGATAACATTACCAGTCTGTAGACTGGTTGCTTGTATTGCAGCATTCACTTGTTGTGTGGGTCCCAGAGCAACTGTTTCTTTAGCAGTTGTTTTTAGGATATACTGTTGAAGTCGCTTTTAAACACACACTAACTGAGTTAGTAACTGTTTTATTTCTGGAATGCCGTATTTGCTACTCCAGGATATGGCGTATAGCCATCCAATACAGACCAGGTAGCCTATCATTACTCAGTGGACCCATTCTAATGTTCTGCACAACATATGGTAGCTGATCACCAAACCAGTCCTGGTGTTCTTGATATCCTAAAGGAACCTCTAGGTCACAATAGGATAAATAATTAAGTGGTATTGTTGCATGTATTTATATATGAAAGTACCCTGAATTGGCGTGTACAGCATCACAATCTACCCATGAATAAAATATTTCAAAAGGATATGCAGCATGTGTGTTTCAACAAATTGTACCTCAAGCCCAGATCTGGACACTCCTAGCAAGGAGATGTTCTGTGGTTAGCGCCCTGAGGTTTGCACCTAATGAAATAGGAGCTTGCACCATTTTCAATTAACAGATTTAACAAACATGAGATTCAAGACAGAAATCGAAATTGATAGCAACCTTTTACAAGCAAAGCATCCGACAAACTTACAGCAAACAGGAAGAACAAAACTGAGCAGAAGGAGGTACCCACATTACAATGGACTTCTCCCCTAATTGTAATACTTAGGGCCAGATGTAGGAAGGCAAATACCGGTCGTAACAGCCGATTTCGGCCGTTACCGACCGGTATTTGGAGTTTGGGATGTAGGGGCATGTTAAAATACAGATTCGGTAATTTTACCGAATCGGTAAAATACCGAATCGGTATAATTACCGAATCAGTATTTTGACATGTAGGTAGCACTGTAATCAGTGCTACAGGGGTTTAAGAATTCTTAATTTACCACCAACTAGAAGTTGGTGGTAAATTATGAAAACCCTTTAAAAAGCATTTTTTTTGCTTTTTAAACAGTGCCATGTTGCAGACATACATGCCCTAAGGGCATGTATGTCTGCAACATGTGCACCCATGCACAATTGAGGGGTGCAACAGGGTGTCAAAGTGACACACTGCCACCCTTCAATGTTTCCCCCAATTACCGAATCGGTATTTACCAATTCGGTAATTGACATTGATTCCTATGGGCCGCAAGGCCCATAGGAATCAATGGCAATTACCGAATCGGTAAATACCGATTCATTAATTACCGAATCATACAGATTCGGTAATTAATTCGGTAATATTACCTACATCCCGATTGCCAGTTCTTAAATACCGAATCAGTATGATTCGGTATTTAAGAATCGGTAATCTGGGATTACCTACATCGGGCCCTTAGTCTTGAGTGCGTTATCAAAAACTATTCCAGGATTTAGAAACATTGTGCTTCACATGGGACACCAAATGATAGGTTTTCTAGAAACCCAGAGTTTAGTTTTCTAGACCCTATGGCAATAAGGACTAAGTCAATGTGCCAGTCCGAATTAGAAAAACAGTTGTACTACAACCATCCCACAAGCCGCTGAGAAATGTTTGCATGAGCTAAGGATCAATTCAATGGGACATTACAGGTATAGTTAGTGATACCCCAAGCCTCCTAATCATGAACAGTAGAACACGAGCGATACATTTTAAAGATTTATTTTAAATTACACACTAATTGAACTGTAACTACAACGAAGACAAATAAAATGGCAACAGCAACATTTTAGTTAGATGAACGATTCCAACAGGATTGCTGTTACACATTTATAGCAATTCTACCCTCATTCTTCTACGCCTATGCTCTACGCTAATTCTATCACAGCAAAAAAGCAAACATATTTCAAGTTTCACAGCTAGTGCACATTTGCATACCTGTATGAACAATAGGGCTTATGTTTGGATAAAACCAGTGGCACTCATTAGTTAGCGAGCGAACGTTAAGTGCCTCCCTTCCAGGAGATATGATTCTGAATGGCATGTCTGTTGTCACCAAAGACCTCTTCTATAATCTTTCTTTCACTTGTTCAGCTTTTATAACATTATTTCACTGTTAAACTCTCAAAGTAAACAATTCAACAACAGAGAATGGCGTGATGCCCTTTCACTAATTTTCATTCTGCAAGACTGTGTTCTTTTGAGCAATAACAGTAAACAAGACACATAGTTATCAACCCTCTGCCAAATTATCAGAAATGGATTACAAATAATAGAAGACCAAACAGTCAAAATCAAATATTGTGAATATATGCAAGCAAAACTTGATTATCACGTTGTAGAACATAATACCATAAGCTAAAGTGCATGACCTGAAGGAGGGAGCAGACAGGGGGTGCACACAGGCATTGGTATTATTCCACCTGTCCGCTGCATGCGATACCGTGCATCACATCATAATAGCGGATAGAACGGCAGCGATTTCATTCTAAGGAATCGCACCCAGTCTGTTGGGCTAGCATCCTTTAATTTAGCCAGGGTCTATACCATCTATGGTGTACCTCAGGGCTCATCCCTCTCCTCCCACATGTTCAACATTTATATCTGCCCTCTGATTCATTCATTCCAAAGCAGGGGAGTAAAGGTATATAACTATGCAGATGAAATGAGATTGATATTCGCGATTGACAAGACGGATGGATCTAAGGCCTTCTTCGAAAATAACGTGCTTTTTATTAAAGACTGGGTGAGCCACAACCATCTTAAATTAAACTCTGACAAAACAGAAATAGTCATTTCTGATAACAGACTCCATCATTGGACACCAGGGCACTGGCCAGCTGCATTGAGCACCCTACCTATCCCTAAGAACGCGGTCAAAAGTCTGGGGATCAAAATCAATGCCAACTTATCCATGCATGAACAGATCAGTCTGGTCACTTCCTCGTGCGCTTACCATCTAAGGACTTTCAAGAAAATCAGGAGATTTTTCACTAGGGAGTCAAGCATGGTGATCATGCTGGCCTTGATCATGTCCAGGCTGGATTATGCCAAAGCGATCTATTTGAGTCTCCTTGCCAATCAAACCCATAGATTGCAGCTGATTCAAAATCAGGCGGCCAGATTAGTTGTTCAGCAACCGAGACACTGTCATGCTAAGCCACTAATGAAGCAGCTTCACTGGCTTCCTATGACCCATGCAGACAGGCTGCATGATTTTCAACGCACTCCACGAGACGGGCTCTAAAATTATCTCCACAAAGATTTCACTGTACCTTCCCAAACGGAATCTCAGATCAGCCTCTATGAACATTTGGACTATCCCTAGATTTAAGCATAAGAGAATGGGTGGTTCTCGTTTCTCTGTACTCACCCCAAAACTCTGGAATTCTCTACCGATTGATATCAGACTAACGTCCGAGAACATCAGTTTCAGGAAAAAACTGAAAACTTGGCTGGTCACCCAAGCCTACTGTAAGAGCATGCTTCAGGACGGTTCCCCTATCTCCAATAGCACCAAGAGACTTTTCGGAGAACGAGAGCTTAATAAATCTGTTGTAAATAAAACTACGTAGTCCATGTAGTTTCTTGAAGCTCCTTTATTCATGTAAGATGGTAATTCAAGTATAAGAAGGAGAAACCCCACCAGGAACAGCCTCCTGCCACTCAGCCCTCATCCAACTGCCAGACATCCACACAGAACATTCTAACAGGCTCTTACTTCATACATTCTACGCTGAGCAGCAGGAATAAGTATAACACATCTCCCTTCTTTAATTTGAAGAACAATATGTAGGAATAGAAATTGCGGAGAATAAGTCAGATCACAAGTCAGATCACGCAATTTCAAAATAAATGTAAAATCAGATAAGATCAGCAATTTAACATTCACTCAAACAAATCACACAAACCAGCAAATAACATTCACAACACCTTCTCTCTTCCTTAAACAAAACATTACTCCCACAACGAAATAACCAACACACTCTCACGCCAACGCATCACATACTCAACCCTAGAAGCCAAACAAACCGTCTGGCCAGGTCAGTAGGAGGAAAAAGGGTCCCAACTCATGGCGTGACAATACAAAACTTACATATGTGACATCCTTCACATCACTTAGGTCAAATAGAGAGTCTGGTAAACATCCAGAAATGTAGCACTAAGCTCCCTCAAACTCCGTGTAATAGGATAGATAAGTTCCTATGATCAACACAGGGACATTTAGGTCCCAAAACCACTAAAATCTCGAATATGGAGCAAACTCCATGTAATCGGATACACAAGTTCCTATGATCAACACTGGGACATTTAGGTCCCAAAACCACTAAAATCTCGAATATGGAACAAACTCCATGTAATAGGATACACATGTACCTATGAGCAAGCACGGACACTAAGGTCCTAAAACCACTAAACTATGTAATTGGGGCACTTAGCTCCCACAATAACCACGTAATGGGGAACGATATTCCCCATGTTCCATAACCGGGGCACTCCGATAAGGTAAGATTTACATGGGTCAACTCTCATACACCATACAAGCAATGAGTGACTTAAACAACTTGTTAGTCATCTCATGAACAGTAGAATACACAACTATATATAAAAACAAAAATATTGAGTGACTTAAAACCAAACAGTCATCTCATATACAACCATGAAATTATTGGTAACAGAACTAAGCAGTCATCTCATGTAACATAATCTACATGTAATGCTACAACAACATCTTACATCTTAATGCTAGATCATTTCTCCCAAATCTACACGACTGTATACCTTACATACCACAATTAGTGAAATGCCCCAAATAGACTATTGAGCAAATGACAAACCCTAGCAATAAGTCAAAAGAACATATGCTGCTGTAAAAACAGGAAAAAACCCACAATATTTTCTCATTTTTACATGTCTTCCAAAAATGAAAGACATCAGGAACAAGAGTGTCTGCAGTCTCGAATGTAGTGAGAACAGGAAATATCTCACCAGCTTCTCTACACGATGGACCACAACAGCTTTTCATTGTATCCAGTTCAGGCCTCCCTGGACCAATATGAAATACATCTCACTCGCCCTGTTTATTTTGGCAAACTTCACAAAGACATCGACTAGTGATCCTTTGTTTTTCTTGTTAAGGAGCAATGACGCCAAATAGCCACAAGATGGCGCTGTTGAATTACTCTTTACTCCAAACCAAAAACACGAAGTGTGAAAGTCCTTGGAAAACAGGACTCGGATAAAGCAGCTGGTGCATCTTCTCAAATGCTGACTCAGAATGTGAAGTATAAAGTCTTGATGAATCACAAACACACTGCTGAGGGAAAATATCCAACACCATCCAGCTTGATCCCGTGATGGAGATGACATCACGCTGATGGCACGTACATCAAAAGCGTACCGGGTGGCTCCAGGCGCGGGCATACAACAGAGCATGGAAGCAGTAGAACACTCCACGAGATGAAGACAGGGCTCGCGCCAGAGCCCACGAGCGGGAGAGACCGTTGCAGGTAGTGGACGGTTAAAATTTCAATTTAAAAACAAGAGGTACCAAAATGCACCCTGAAGTTAGACTCCTCACCTAAAAATGATCGAGGGTAATCAGAGCAGGGAAACACTCAGAGCCGGCTCCTCACCTCATCGTAGATCAGATAAAGGTCGATGAAAGCACACATGCTGGCAGCAGGCTCTCACCTCGACACCGCTGTTCCTCAGATTACATCAGCTGATCTATGCTCCAGTAATCGAAGGCCTCTCTCCTCTCAGCTCCTCTCTGCCATATCGCACTTCTTTCTGCTGCTCTCAGTAACAGCACAGCTCCAGTTCAAACACGAGCAGGCAGCACACAATGGCACACTTCTCTATTCATAACGCCAGTAAAGATGACTCCACCTTGAACATGTATACTTAATCTGGCACTGTTAGTTCTAAGGGCGACCGATTACGAGGTCACTGGTGGGGTTTAGTAGTGCCAAATAGAGTAAAAACTGTAGCGTTTTACCTTGTCTTGTAAGTCCTCTATTTCTGTTCTGTTACCTTGATTTTTCTTTTCATTAGGTTGAAATTCTTTTCTCCTTGTAGGTTCCTCAGTTCTCTTGTAGATAGGCTCTTTTCTGCACGCTGTAGGTTCTCCAAAATGTCACCACAAATGTTGTAAATAAAACTACGTAGTCCATGTAGTGCCTTGAAGCGCCTTTATTCATGTAAGATGGTAATTCAAGTATAAGAAGGAGAAACCCCACCAGGAGCAGCCTCCTGCCACTCAGCCCTCATCCAACTGCCAGACATCCACACAGAACATTCTAACAGGCTCTTACATCATAAAGTCCACATTTGTAAAGCGCACAATCACCCGTAAGGGTCTCTAGGCGCTGGGGGCCGTCGGGAAGATTAAGCGAGCTATTGCCCAGAGTCACATGGTGCTGGGCTGACCTGCCGCCGGAGCCGGGGATCGAACCGTGGTCCCCAGACCATACATTCTATGCTGAGCAGCAGGAATATGTATAACAAAATCCCCATAACAAACATAAATGTTTTTTTTTTATCACATATATTCATTTTTGATTAACTGACACATGCAAATAGAACAGGGGAATACTCAGGGGAGAAAAGACAAAGGGGCATATTATCAAGGGAGTTTATCTCCGCTTTTTTGGCTTTAAAAGCCAAGAAAGCGGAGATAAAATTATCTCCCTATTACCTAGCTGTCGCTAACACCAGTTAGCGACAGCTAGTAGGAGATAGCGATCATCTTGGGCCCCACTTTGCATGTCAGTGATATTTATCACTAATGACATGCAAAGTGGGCGTGCCAAGATGTTAGCGACTGGAAACAGTCGCTAACATCGCTATCTCCTATTACCAACTTTTGGAGATATTCGCGCTAAGCGCGAATATCTCCAAAAGCTAACACCTGCCCTGAGCAGTTCTTAGCCATGTTATCCAATGGAAGGTTCAAGTTCAAGTTCAGGAATTTGTATAGCGCACTACTCACCCAGAGGGTCTCAAGGCGCTTGAGGGAGGGTGGGTGCATTAAGTCGGAGGTGAGTGGGGAGAGAATTCCAGGTTTTGGCCGCTAAGTAGGAGAAGGATCTTCCTCCCATGGTGGATCTGTGGATGCGCGGGATTGCGGCGAGGGCTTGATTGGATGATCGTAGTTGGCGGGTGGGTGTGTAGAAGGACAGTCGTGTGTTGAGGCATTCGGGTCCTAGGTCGTAGAGGGCCTTGTGTGCGTGGGTGAGGAGACGGAACGTTATTCTCTTGTTGACGGGGAGCCAGTGGAGATCCTTCACGTGACCGGAAATGTGAGCATGACGGGGAATGTCCAGTATGAGTCTGGCTGAGGCGTTTTGGATGCGTTGGAGTTTTTTCTGTAGTTTGGCTGTGGTCCCGGCGTAAAGGGTATTTCCATAATCCAATCGGCTGGTGACCAGTGCGTGGGTGACTGTCTTTCTTGTTTCGGTGGGGATCCAGCAGAAGATTTTTTTGAGCATGCGTAGGATGTTGAAGCATGAAGATGAGACGGCGTTGACTTGTCTGTTCATCGAGAGGGAGGAGTCTAGGATGAAGCCCAGGTTACGTGCGTGATCTGTAGGTATGGGTGCTGTACCCAGGGCCGGTGGCCACCATGAGTCGTCCCAGGCAGAGGGGGATGATCCTAAGATGAGGACTTCCGTTTTGTCCGAGTTAAGTTTTAAACGGCTGTTCTTCATCCATTCGGCTACTTCTTTCATTCCTTCGTGTAGATTGGTTTTGGCGGTGTTTGGGTCTTTGGTGAGGGAGTGATCAGCTGGGTGTCGTCTGCGTAGGAGATGATGTTGAGGTTGTGTTGGCGCGCGATGGATGCGAGGGGACTCATGTATACGTTAAAGAGGGTGGGACTGAGTGATGATCCTTGTGGTACACCACAGATGACTTCGGTGGCCTCTGATTTGAATGGGGGGAGGTGGACTCTCTGGGTTCTTCCGGCGAGGAACGAGATGATCCAATCCAATGCTTTTCCTTGTATTCCGACGTTGTTGAGGCGTTGTATGAGTGTGCTATGACATACTGTGTCGAAGGCGGCGGAGAGGTCGAGTAGGATGAGGGCCACTGTTTCTCCGTTGTCCAGTAGTGTTCGGATGTCGTCTGTTGCTGCGATGAGGGCGGTTTCGGTGCTGTGTTTGGCTCGAAAGCCGGACTGTGAGGGATCGAGGGAGTTGTTGGATTCGAGGAAGGCGGCGAGTTGGCTATTGACGGCTTTCTCGATGACTTTGGCCGGGAATGGGAGGAGGGATATGGGGCGGTAGTTTTTAAGTTCAGATGGGTCTGCTGTGGGTTTCTTCAGGAGGGCGTTGACTTCGGCATGTTTCCTGCTTTCTGGGAAGGTGGCAGAGATGAAGGAGCAGTTGATGATATCACGGAGATGGGGTGCGATGATGGAGTCTGCTTTATTGAAGATGTGGTGGGGACATGGGTCGGTTGGCGATCCAGAGTGGATAGAGTTCATGAGGCGGATGGTGTCTTCAGTAGTCATTGGGTTCCAGGCGCTGAGGTAGTTAGAGGTCCGTTTAGGTTCTGAGGGGGGTGGAGAGGGTTGTCTGTTGGAGCTGTTTTCGAAGCTGTTGTGTATGTCGGCAATTTTGTTGTAGAAGGAGGAGGATAACGAATCGCAGAGGTCTTGGGAGGGAGTGATGTCGTTTGAGGCTGCAGTGGGGTTGGTGAATTCTTTGACGATGTTGAATAGTTCCTTGCTGTTATGGGCATTGTTGTCAAGTCGGTTCTTGAATGCTGATTTCTTCGTGGATCGGATCAGCTGGTGGTGTTTGCGGGTGGCTGCCTTGAGGGTGGTCATGTTGTCGGAGGTTGGGTTTTTTCTCCATGTCTTCTCAAGCATGCGGCATAGCTTTTTGGATTTCTTAAGGTCATCATTGAACCATGGGGCCTTTTTATTGTTTTGATTGGTGAGATGGTTTTTCAAGGGTGCTAGTTCGTCAGCGCTGTGAGTGATCCATTGTTTGAATTTGATGGCAGCTTGGTTTGGGTCCGATGAAAGGGCGGGTGGGTTTTGGTTGAGCGATGTGAGGAGTTGGTCGGTGGTGATTTTGTTCCATTTTCTTCGGGGGATAGGTTGTGGGCGGTTGTGGGTCGAGGTTGTTTTGTAGCTGAAGTGAACACAGCTGTGGTCTGTCCAGTGGAGAGCTGTGGTGCGGTCAAAGGAGATGTGTTTGCTGGAGGTGAATATTGGGTCGAGCGTGTGTCCGGCTACATGGGTGGAGGTGTCAACAAGTTGTTTGAGGCCGAGATTGGTCAGGTTGTCAAGAAGGGTGGTGGTGTTGTAGTCGCTTTTCTTGTCCAGGTGGAAGTTGAGGTCTCCTAATAGGATGTAGTTCTCGGATGCGAGGGCATGTGGACTGATGAAGTCGGTGATGTCTTTGCTGAATTGTTTACGGGTTCCTGGAGGCCTGTAGATAAGGGTGCCTCTAAGTGTGGTTCTAGGGTCGGTGTGGACCTGGAAGTGGAGGTGTTCGGCGGTTGTAAGGTTATCGTCGGAGCGGGTCGTGATTTTGATGGTGTTCTTATGGACAATGGCGATACCTCCTCCCGTTTGGACGGCGCGGTCTTTCCGGATAATCTTGTAATTGTTTGGGATGGCTACGGCGATGTCGGGTGCTGATGATGCGTTCATCCATGTTTCAGTAAGGAAGGCGACGTCCGGTGATGTAGTGTCGAGTAGATCCCAGAGTTCGGTGGCGTGTCTGTGGACCGAGCGGGTGTTCAGCAGGATGCACTTCAGGTGGTTAGAGTCGGAGCTGCGTTTGGGGTTAGTGGTATGGGTCTTGATGCTGGTAAATTTGCAGGAGTGGCAGGCGAAGGGTCCGTGGGTGTGTCCGGGGGCAGCTACGCAACAATGAGGGATGCGTCCGGAGTTGAGGGCTAGGAGGGTGGCGGCGTCATACGCGATGTGGGTGGAGGGCGCTGCGCGGGGGCCAGGGGGTCTGGCGCTGGGCGCGGTCCAGGCGCGGACGGGCGTAGACGGGCTTACCTTTGGCGCTACCGCTGCACGTGACCGCTGCGCGTATGGGCATCAATCATATGTGGATAGTAGAAGGGGAGGGGCGAGGGGGGGTCAGCTGGGAGGTGGGAGCGGGGAAGAGACTGGCCAATAGTTACAACTACAAAATGGCAGCCCAAATATAAAGCGAGACAGGGGCACAGCCGGAATAGCGCTAGGATCCGGGCAGTGATAGCGGCACAATCAGGCACAAATGTTATTGCAGGCGATGCGGGCGGCAGTCTAACAGTTAATATTTAAATCCAATCCGCAAATTACAGTATAAATTATCAGCAGCAAAGCGCTACGATGCCAGGCGCTACAAAAATGATTTTAAGCAATGCGAGTTGGTGGTTTCACCAAGCGCTACGATACCAGGCTGCAGCTGCGAGGAGGAGTGAAGCGCTTCCAGTTCTGGGGGTCAGGGAGCGTGGGGAGCGACCGCTTCGGTGCGAGCGAAGATGGTCACATGGCTAAGAGCATTAGCTCGGTAATGCATGAATATCGCTGACTTTTCAGCGATATTCATGCATTGCGGCCGTTTTTTATCGCATTTGCAATAAACCTTGGTAATACCAAGGTTTATCTGCGGTAAAAATCGCCGCAGCTCAGCGGTAAAATTTTGTCTCTAACCAAGCAATAGCGATAATTATCGCTATTGCTTGGTAATATGCCCCATAATATTTATACCAATATTATGTGGTTTAAAAAATAAAGAAAATACCAAGTGAGAATATTTTGTTGGGATTTATCAAGCTTAAAAAGCTTGGAAATACAGTCAGGGGTTCAGGGATAGCAACAAACTACCAAGCCAGTCCTGGGTGAACTTAGATTATTCCAGGAAGGCACTGAAGGGCTGGGATAGAGGCAGCAAAGTGAATGATTTTGTGAGTTCTGAGGGGGCACATGCTCAATAGCTGTGTTACAGAGCTGCACCAAAACCTGGCAGATAGCAAGCTGACTGACCGCAAGAAGCTTGCTGAGGAAACAGATCTCTGGGTCAGCACCAAAGTGTCCAAACAGGCATCAGGAGAGGGGTGCTCTCAGAAAGGTGGTCAGGGTTCCCACCGGAAAAAAAGGTTTGGGGGAAACCCTGCAGAGAGGGTCAGGTCCAACAGAACTCAAACAAATGTCCACAAAAGCACTCATTTTAAGTCATCTTGATACTTTGAGGAAATTCACAGAGAAGAAAAATTGTTCAGAAAGAGTCGTAGGGCAATTCTGTTACAAGGCAAGAAGACAATGAACATTTATCTATATGCACTGTATGAAGACATTTGTTGATTGTAAAAAGTCATTTGAAATTCAAACACATCATTGTAATATACATTATTTGACAAATCAGCCTTCAAGCTAGACGGGCATTTTTTTCTGCAAGCTTTGACTTTACTCGCTCGTACAACCCTAGTTATACAAATCTGTTAGCAGATGTTCCCTCTTGTCGCTATCCCAAGTCATCACTTAACAATGATCAGCATGCGATTCCTTTTTAGTGCGTGGTTGGTGTTTTCCAATACTTTTTAAGACGTGGTCAAGACGGCTGGAGAACAGATAGATTCCAGAGAATTTGAACAGCATCTCAATGCTCTGTCTCATTGAAATGAACTTTATTAGTCAACAAGCAATCCTTTTTCCTAAAAAGTAATTACAAATGGATGTCATAAAGATGTCATTATTAAGCAAATTCTGCTCGTAGTAGAATTAAGACTAGATTGGACTTAGTTCCACAATCTTTTTGGTAGGCAACAGTTCATTCTAATGTGCAAGATTAGGACCTTGTCCAATACGGGTTCAGCATAAATCTACACATTCTAACCGCTTTGGATATTTCTAATCATTACCAATGGCTTAGGAACATTGGCGTACCATCTCTACAAATTTTATAATGGAACTTCCATCCCCAGTATATGGTGTGCTAATGTTTACTGTAGCTAGCTCTTTAAAATGTCTCTCTGCTCTCCCGTGCTCACATTAATAGCAGCTGGAGACATGGCCCATGTTTTGGACTTGAATTTTTTTTATTAATGGATTATCTAATGCTATCATATTGAAGGTACTCAACATGTTACACTTGTTTAGAGAACTTTGTGTAAGGCACGGTGAGTTGGGCAAGCGCTTTCTTATGGTTACCATCCTCAAGCGAATGGGCTAATACAGTGAACAATTCAAAGACAGGAACAATACCTAGGTTGCTACTGTAGAGCTACTCAAGATAACTGGGCTCATACTTGCCCACTTTAGAATTTTCTTGCAACAATCAGCTGAGTGTTCTCAAGGTATCACCATTTATTCTGTAAGCAAGGATTTCATTCAAGAGTTTTACATCATCTCCTTGTATTGATCCTTTAGGTCCTGCCGTTGCTGATTATTTTAATTAGTTAAAGGAAATAGTTTGTCCCTGCAAGTTTTTATCATGCAAAGGTGAAGATGAAGGTGTGCGCTAAAACAAGATCAGTTTCTGCATTTATTATTCCTGCAAAGAACATTTGGTTTTCTTCTTGCCTGTACCCATCTTACAAGTCAAGTTTCAACCAGGATTTAATGGTCCATTTATGATACCGCATCAGGTTATTCCTGTTATTTTTAAACTGAAGTTGTCTCAAACATGGAAGATCCACCCTGTATTGCATTCATCTAAATTAAAGCAACATGTATAAACAGCTTTCGTCTGCACCTCCACCAGTCTTGATTCAAGGTAAAGCTGAATATTAAGTTCACAAAATTTGTGATTCTAGGACGTTTCTAGGTTAAACCTCAACTCTTGATTACTGCAGTTTATTCTTCCAATGATTAATCTCAGTCCATGCTCCTTTGTTTGCAGACAGCCCGATAAGCCAGGAGGTTCTGGAGAAAGGCATACCGTTACATCCATTCCAAAGAGGGACTTAAAAGCTTACCAGTAGCACTGCGCAGGTTGTAAACAAAAATGTATTTGCCGGGTTTGTAGCTGCCATATTCTGAGACTCCACCCAGTACATGGTTGAGAGCCAGAGCTGCCCTGCTACTCAACCTGCTGCCAAAATGCGGCAGTCAAGATGGATATTCTGCAAACTTTTCCGACCACAGATGATAGCGGAATGCAGCGCCAGGAAAAGTGGTCTACCTAGGGCTTCTTCTTCATTTCCCAAGAAAACAGCATGATTTCCACAAAGAGGCTGACCCTTTCCAAAACCTTGGTCAGTCAAAATTATGTTGTCAGAGGATCCCAATCTAAGCTGAAGTAAGTTTTTCCTGTGAATTCATTAGCTATCAGGTCATTTACAAGGAAGAAGTTCAAGAGAAAAAACACACTGCAACACATTCACGGTCCCTTGACTCAATCTTTTGCCCTCATTTGGGCCCCTTGCAGCTAGATCTTCTGCTTCGTTATTCTCCTGATATTTGATGTGTATTTTTTTCCTGCCTGCTCTTTCAGGAGTTTGGTGGCTGTCATTTTTCAACATTTTGCTTTATCTTTTAAACTAAGATTGCCCTTTGTGGGCTAGTCCTCCTATTTGGGACCCTCTTAAGGGAACACTAGACACCTTTCTTGTACAGTATTCTCTGTAGAGTTCCACCTCCGCTTCTGGGAGGAGTTTATCTTTGGTTGGGTAATGTAAAACTGTGCTTAGCAGACCATTCAGACCAAGGGTAAGTGGCTGACATCCTCTTTGCTTACTCCAAGGATGAAGAGAGCAGAAGTATTGTTGAATTTAACAAAGTCTGCCTAACTGTTGCAGACTGATCCATGTAAAACCCATCTCTGGCAAGAGACCTAAGAGGGAAGCGGGAGAAACACGGAGAAAGTTTTGCAGCAGTTGGAAAAAAGCAGGGCTTAGTAATTTTTTACCAGCACCAGAGGACTTGACAAGGTTATGAGGTTTGCCCAAGAAGGGCACATCTTTAGCAGGCAAGAAGAACAAGTACCTTACCTTTGGTAAAGTTCTGTCTGGTAGAGACTCTATCTAGCTGCAGACTCCTCAGCTTTTGAACATTCCCCAGCCGTCAGAATGGATCAATAAACTTCTCAGCAGTACATCTGTGCACTAGAGGAGGCACTGTGCAGCTCTGCCCTAATGCAATTCAACTTTTGAAATGACAGGTGAAGCCTATAAAGGTGCTACTGCTGCATGCTATCCAGACTTTCTGCATCAGGACTGAGTGTTCAGGACAACCTGTTCAGGTATTAATGCTTGTGATCACTATGTGCGGCTCAAACGGAGTGCAAGTCAGAAAAGTTAGACCAGATTAACGTCCGATTGGAGCATGATAAAGGGAGGATGGGCAAAATGTGTTGCAGGTTAAAAAACTAAAATATACCCCAAAAAATCGATCACACCAAGTGACTTAAACAACTGGAGCTGATCTGGCAACCGTAAGAAGGCTTAAAAGTCCACAAATTAACACTCAACTGTGCTCAAAGTAAAGCCATCCGGGCAAGAGACAGAACAAACAAAAGAACACCAGAGAACTTGGCCTGGAAGGGGCCAATCTGCTGTGTGCCACACCAAACCATACATTTTTCCCAACGGTAGGCAAATAAAGTTTTCGTTAAGGGACGCCTGGCTGCCAAGATGACATCAACCAACTCTGGAGGAAGGTTGAAGGTGTTCAACTGTCACAGCTCAATCTCCATGCATGAAGGTGGAGATTGCAAAGGCCTCTATGCAGACCACTGCCCTCCTGCTGCGACAGCGACCTGCTGTCTCAAAGGGCAGCCTCATCGGAAGATACATGCTTAAGCTCAGAAGTGCTGAATACCATACTTCACGTGCCTAATCCGGAGCCACTAGGATGACTGTGTTCCGGTCGGTCCGGACTTTCTTGAGAACGCCGGGCAGGACTCGTATCAGCGGAAGGCATACAGGAGTCTTGAGTTCCTCTTGAGGCATAACCTATCTTCGAGTGAGAGACACCTTGGAAACTCAAATACAAAGGAGTACTTTTAGGCAGTGGTGAACAGATTGAGCCAAGGTTGTCATCATTCGTGGAAGAGACCATGCACTGCTGGGTGTAACCGCCATTCATGATCAGCTAGGCAATGATGGCTGACCTGCTCTGGCATTCAATGGTTCTGCCAGGTGGTTCACCACCAGGAAAATTCTGTGGTGCACCAGGCATTTGCAGAGGCATAAAGCCTCCTGGTAGAGGGTCCGAGACCCAAGCATACCGTTTGTTGCAGTACCACATGGTGGTGGTGATTGATCACCTGTACCAGCCTTCCCTTGATGGATAGAAGGAAGTTTGTCGCCAAACGAATATCCAGCAGCTCCAGAAGGTTGATGGAGAACCGGGACATCACTGGACAGAGGCCTCTGATCTTCACCTCTTCCAGATGGCCACCCCCACGTAAGATGGAACAAAAGCTGAAAAACCTTATTTTGTGTGGGGTTGAAAAAAGCCCGAACTTTCCTGGGAAGGCTACTGTAGCATAGCAAAGAGTTGGAATAAACTTGGCTTTTATTGCTGTAAGTAATGGCTGAAAGGTCGGGCGTTGTAGTTTTCGAATGTATTAGTTGAAAGGCTGAGATTAGGGTAACACTTCTTGGTTTCAATGAATTCTGATGGAGTTGATGTGTTAGCCTATCTTGTAGCCAGATGCCAAGATATTTATATGGAGCAGGTTAACCAACCATCAACGGGTTATAAGTTCTGTGAAGAGCAATAGAATCACAGAGGAGCTTGAGTCCTAGAGGATTGGTGCATGGAGATGTGCTTGTGGTGAGGCGGTGTGTCTCTGGGGAGGATGATACATGTAATGGGTGTTTGCCCCTGATTATAATCGAATACCAGCAGCCGTGCTTAAGAGAGGTGCCTCCAGTACTCATGTATAATGACCCTTGACTGTGTCTGCAGGCATCATGTTATAATCAGTTGGAGACAAAGCAGGGTCTTCAGTCTGCTGAATGGGGTGTAGGATTTCTTGGCTGTACTCTTGGTATAGCTTCTGCAGAGTACAGAGAGGATGTGCTGATCTACTCCAGAGGCACCTTGTAGCTCTCCCACTTTGGAGAGCCACCCGTCAGCAGCTTTAGGAATGTTTTTGTCTCCAGTGGCAGACCCGCAGTACTTCACATTAGATAATTTAGTTCTAGTTACTTGACCATTCTGTAAGAGATTAAAGCACTGAATCAGGTGATTTGGGCTCTGCCACCTTTCATGGGACATCAAGATCAGGCACAACCATTGTTACTCCAAATAGTATTTTACACAGGGTGTGACTACCTAATATTCCTCTAGGCAAGTGTTAGAAATGGGGATTTCTGGTTGGCTATGGCTTGCGCCAAAGCCAGGCAAAAACACCACTCTAGTCAAGGCAAGGAACTCACCCGCCAAGATAACCCCTGCTCACCTCCTTGGTAGCTTGGCACGAGTAGTCAGGCTTATCCCGGAGGCAATGTGTAAAGCATTTGCGCACGCACCCACCAGCAACAACATCCCAGGCCCCCCACAAAAGGAATTCCAGAAAAGGTTATATATAAAAATAGCCTTTGTATTATAACAAACACATTAGATAATAATCACACAATTCACACTGTGCCACTGGCACGGGTGGAATTTACAGGGAATTATATACATGGGAAAGGCCACATGATCCACAATAAGCACTTGGTAGAACTAGCACTTAGAACATAGAATAATTGTAGCACCAAATAACATCTGTATAACGCAACCAGTAACCACTGGTACAAGGTAGGTAGACACTACGCAACCCTAACCACCTTAGGCATATATCACGCAGGGACACAACCTCACTAGTATAACTATACTAGGAAACACAACCTCCTAAGCATAAAAATACATTTAGGGGTATAAGCAAGAAGCATTGCATATTATGCATAAATCACATCAAGGTAAATAATCACATTTGCGCCAAAATCACATAACTGAACCCAGGCCAACTTGGCCTCTCAGGGGCTCACAGGCCCAATGTCCAGAATGTCTGGGCTGGCTGCGCCGGCAGCCAACGAAGATTGTGCAAGGGCCTAAACAATGCAGCTGCCGACTAAGTGCTGGGCAGCTGGAACTGGGCCTGGCACCAGCGTGCCTCCTGGCTCTCCTCTGGGCTCTTACAGAAGCAACAGTGCCCCTAAAATCACGTGGGAGCCTCGTGGGCTCAGAAGAACAATGATTGAGGGCGGATTGACAGGGGGACAAGCACCAGCAGGAGGGGCGGGCACCGGCAATGTGCCCCGATGCCCCCTCTGACAAAAATGGCCCCCGGAGCCCTCACGGGCTCTAAATACAAAATGCCCCCTGGATGTAGGAGCCTCTCGGGCTCGAAATACAAATGCCCCCAAATCATGTGGAGCCTCGTGGGTTATAAAGAAATGCCCCCAACTTGGGGGAGCGGCCCGCTGCCAACCGGGGCCGCTCTACCCCTACAGAGACTGAGCACCAAAGAAAGCTAGTACCGTTGCGTTGGGGGCGGGCATCGGCAATGTGCTCCGACGCCCCCCTCTTCACACAGGGCCCCACTCACCGGCTTCTCCGGGCGGGGAACTTCCTTTTTTTCTGGAGACGCGGCAGCGCTTCTTCTGCGGGGCTCCCTTAGGCTCCTGGGAGCCCCGCGCTGCCGTCGGCGGCCTCGCCGCCATGTGGATTCACCCAGGCCCCCTCCTGGGACCCGGGGCTTGCTGCCATCACCACAGGGCTCTCTCTTCGACATGGGAGCCCCGCGAAAGCTCTCGCCGGCCTCTTCTTCTTCTCTGGCCAGCGCGGGACTTTTGACCAATCCCAGCGCAGTGGCGGGCAGGACTTCCCTCTAAAACCGTAAGTCCTGCCCCTCGTCAGGCACTACGGTGCCTGACTTCTTGTTTGCTGCGCGAAGGACACGGCGGTGACTAAGCGGGGGATAAATGAAAGGTGGGCACCCTCGGTTTTAAAAATAACTATCAGGAGGCGACCATCAGCGGGGTGGGCACCCAAAATTGGACCCTAACATAAAAACGGGGCGGGCACCCGTAATTAACCCCATACCACCACGGGCATAATGCAGGGTAGACACCTGCTATAAACACGAGCAGGACAGAGAGCAGCTCGACGCTGCAAAGCTCAAATAAAGCGCTCCCAGAGGGGGGCAAAGTGCAGGGAGAGCTAGGGGCATGGAAAATGAAAGCCAGCACACCCAAGGTGCTGGGGCAGCCCCCAGAGTCTCTTCAAGGTCCTGGAACTACTCCAGCAAGGCAGAAGGGTCCAAAAGGAGTCCTCCAGTATCCAGGGCATCCAGGGGCTGGGCAAGACCCAGGGAGGCAAGCCTTCCCCTGGGCCCCAGCAGCAGCACACACCTGGTAGATTCAAGTCAGGAAAAACAAGAACATTTTCATGGGGTCACAACCCCTCTTTTTCCTTTTCCTTTTGTCTCCAAAGGTACAGGCAAGGGGCGAACCAGATGCAACTGGTTCCTGAGCACTTTGTTTTGCTCAGCCCCTCTCCCTATTCACAGGACAGGCCAGGGACATCAGTTGCACCACAGGGGGCAGAGCCAGCATTGTGTAGGGAAAGCCCAGCCCTATTCAGGTCCCAGGTGCACTCCTCCCACCCATCTGGCTGTCAATCTCTCTATTCACCACCGGGGTAGACCATCCTGACTTCTGGAGCCAGGCACACCAGCCAGCTACAGCCAATCACAAGCCAGACAGTCAATTCACATTTACTGCACAGGCAGGTCAACTTCTAGAAGTGGCACTTCCACACTAGACACATTAAAGCCGCACACATCATCGCGCAGCATTCAACCTCACAAGTTCGCACATACCAAACTCAACCTTGCTCTCCCCACGCATCAGGAATTACCATGGACACACACATTCCCCATGCATTCCTATGGGAGGGCAGGCCAATCTCACACACGCACTTTACACTGCGCCACAGTGCTAAAGTGTGCAAAGACCAGAAATCACTATACTGATGTAACATTAAAAGGCAAAAAGTTCAGGGGTGAACCTGCCAGAAGGGCCAAGTCCAACAGCAAGTCATTCAATGCTCTCTGACTCACATACTGATTATGCAGCCAGATTAATCCTGTATTCAATACTCTAGCAGGCAAGGCCCTTTTAAGCGTACTATCGGTGTGGTCTAAGATGTTAATACTTTTCTGGTGTAACGGGTGTGACTATAGCACTCGTACTGCCACAGCAGTCATAGCATTATTGACCATCTTAGTGGTAAATGCAGGACCACTGTCTGAATGAAAGGTATGAACTGCTTGCATTGAGAACAGGAATTGCAAATCTTTTATGACTGTTTGAGCAGTGGCAGTTGTTTGCCCAAACCCAAAGGAATCCACAGCATGAGCTTCAGCAATCAACCTATATTTAGAATGGGAGTTGGGAGCACACTGCCTCACAGTCCTGGCACAGTTCGCCCTTTTGCATTCTAGTAAATGCAGGACACAGTTCAAACTTACTTAAAAATTAGCTGGAATTTTTCACCAAAGTTGGTGCAGACATTGCTGTATATCTCTAGACACGTGTTTCTGGGTTGAGCCCGTCTTCAGTAGAGAGCAGCAGTATTAGAGAGCAAAGAAAAATCATCTGGGGTTGCTGGAAATGCTGCCAAGTTTCTATCAGGTCACAGTAGCACTCACAGGCACACAGGAGCATCTCCAAAGCTCGTCAGCTTGCTGGCTCAAGGGAGCCTTTTAAACAGAATGGGGGTTGGGAGCACATTGTCTCACAGTCTCAGCACAGTTCGCCCCTTTGCATCCTGGTAAATGCAATACACAGTTCAAACTTAAACATTTTTTTAATTGTTTTATACAAGTGTACATTTTCGAATCAGCATCTTACATTCATATTTTTCTTAGATCGGGTACATAGCAATGTTGCATACCTTATGCAGTTAACTATTCAAATCTCTCGCTTGGTACAACATTAATCGAGTTGCTGGTGGCTTCATGCAGAGGTAAGGCAGTCCGCAATTACACATATGTGAGAAGTTGGCCTGGTAGGGGATGTTTCCAATTCTGGAACCACCTACTACCTGACCAAACAATCCCTTATGGTGTCTGGTTGTAAGTCAACCTTATTAGACAAGCTATCCTAGGGGTAGCATGGACTAAGCAGCCTAAAGGCTTAACTTAAGAGGTCGTGTTAAGCGAGCTGTTTTACCACATACAATCCTGTAATACCAAATGAAAGGACACCACACAAGTATATATTATAAAAATATATGTGTTTATTACTAAAAACAATCCCCAGTATTCTTTATGGATAAAGGGGCACAAGCGTTAAATCAAAAGCACTGTTTAAACATACAAGTTGCACAATTATGGATGAGGGCGGGTGGCCACTCAAACCATATACTAAACAAGTGGTATAAGAGAGGCCACTCGAACAGTGGTTAGGCCTAGGGCCTAGGGAATCGCTGGGAGCAGTCAGGACAAGCAATGCTGAAGTCGGGAATGGCCCTCGGGATTCGGGAGATGTGCAGAAAGCGCACGCATGCACCAATGTTAACCAATGGTGCGTAAAAGTCATAGAGTTAAAGTTTAAGGACACTTCCGCTGAACCTAGAGGAACAAAACTTAACACACAGACCCTAGAGGTGTGCACCAGTGTGGGAACACCGGCGGAGCAAAGTTACCTCACCCACAGGAAGTGGGTGCACAGGGTCGAAGTGGCGTCGGGTTTTGACACGCAGGCTCTTGGTGCTTGAAGCTGAAAGGGCTGCAGGCGGGTTAAAGATGAAGTGTCCGGTGGAGTCCAAGGGTGGACTCAAGTTGTAGAGTACCTGAAAGCAGAGGGGACAGAGTCTGGGTCACTCAGCAGTGACCAGGGTGGAACCAGGACGGAACCAGGCAATGTCGGGCACAATCAGGTGGTCGTCGAGGAGCTTCTCTCCGCTGTCACGTGGGCTCTGGGGCATCTGCGATGTCCAGGAGCAGGTCACGATCTGTCCCACGCAGGCTCTCACCGTCGGTGCAGTCGGCTTCAAGTTTGGAGCAAACAAGCCTTGGTAAGAGCAATCCATGCGGGATCGGAAGATTGCTTCTCACTCGGACCAGGAAGGTCAGAGTCGGGGCTCCTTTTCAGGGGAGCTGGTGTGGATCTGGAGCAACCAGATTCACGAGTCTTCTTAGGTAGTTCGTCGGCACAGGGACCACTAGCCAGCTGGCAAGTGACCGGGCCAACGCGTTGAGCCAAATAGAGCCAAAGGGCCCCACGCAGCACTCGTCGAGTGTGGAGGGCTGAACTTCGGCTCAGGAGTAGCTCAGGGTGGGGGCTTCTCAAACCCCGGTGCACAGCTTCGAGGGTCACTCGTGGGCTGCACGGTCAGCGTCTCGTGGTCAATTCAAGATGGCGTGCCCCACGCTTCCGGTCGCCTCCACGGGTCTCAGCTCTGCAGGGACTGTGGATCGGGCTGGTGGAAGGCAGGCAAGCTTGATCTCGTCGATCTCAGTCGCTCGAGTTCCGGCGGGAACTGCAACTAAGTAGACGTCGAGGGCTGGATGGTGCCTGCTGCTGCAGGGTGGTCACTCCTTGACCACAAGGGAGATTCTTCGGGCTTCCACGTTGAGATGGAGGTCCAAGGGTCCAGAGTTTCGTTTCTAATGTTTCTTCCAGGAAATCTGATGTGCATTGGCACTGCTCCCACTCTTATTCGAATCTGGGGGGCGTGATTACCTGCTAGGTCCCCTCCTATGGGTGGGACCCAGGAAGTGGGTGGATACACCCCCTTCCTTTGATCCAGGCCGCCCTGGCACGAGGGCTGGAGTGCCCCAGAACCGGTTTGGCCGGATTATGCAAGGGGCAGCCTTGTGCGCCCCAGGCAGTGTCTGGTTTCTTTCAAACCTCCCTGCTACAATCCACTATCTCCTGTCTGGAGGGCGGTGACACCCTCCTGTGACAGGAAACCCTTTGTCCAGGACCCCTTTGGCTGAGTTTCGGTCAGCTGCAGGGGTCCAGACATTTGTCTGTGGGAGAGGCATCCATTTTGTGGATCTAAGGTCTTTGGAGAAATCAACCGCATTTAAGCAAAGTAACATGTCTTACCCCTCTAGAGGGGTGGAATGCTATCCCCGTCGCCAGAACTGGCGAGGGGATAGTATTCCAAATCGTATGACACCTTACACGACATGTTTTGATAAAGCCAAACCAAAGTTGCTATATAACCGCGAGGATTATAAGGCACTTAAGAGTATATGGTATGGCATTATCCTGAAACAGCTTAGGGAGTTGTTCCCGACAGCTGCAGACAGGCTCAGCTCATGCTAGAGCTCCATCTCACATGAAACCACGCACTCTGCCTCCAGGATTGATGAGGCCTTCCATAGGAGTGGCTCACAGGTTAATATGTGTCCAGATATAGGTTTAGATATAGGTATACTACATCTAAGCAAGGGGTGATTACACCACCTTACCCCAGCTGAGTGATCAGCCAGTTGTGTCAATTTAAGAACCAGCCAGGGGTGGCAAAAGATATGCTGCAGCCCCTGGTAGGCCTTGGTGGCCCCTATGCCCTGGGCACCTATAGTGCATTATACAGGGGCTGACAAGGGGTCCATTTCCAATTTGGGTATGTACCTAGGGTACATGGAATCCATTTTACAGAGAGAGCAGATGGCCTGGGGCCCTGATTAGCAGGGAACCAGGTCAACTAAGTCAAAAAACCAGCTAAACACAGGCAAAAAATCCGGGGTAACCATAGTCAGGTAGCCACCTTCCTACATAACCCCCCCCCCCAAACGAAAGGAGATAAGGCTATCCTTGGCCAGGTAAGCCTATATTGCCTGAGTGGCCATATAAGGAAGTACCTGCACTAGCATGGGTACCCCCTGTCTCATGGTCCACTAAGCAGTCCCTCACCCTTTGGGTATTAGAGGGTCTCCACCATAGGGAATTACTACCTTGGGTGTGTTTATGCAAAGTTAAAGGCTGGTTTGGATATGGAGTATTGAAGTGAGGCTCTACTAAGTTAGGGCTTGGCTTCCTCCAATTATCTTCCACCATGTGTGCCTTTCTTTCTTTAACTGAGTTGCACTGTGCTCTCAGGGTCAACCTCTGGCTACCTAAAGCTGGAGGCTGGGTCCCTCTGTTTGGCTTGCTGGAGGGACAGTTCAGGTTTGGGCCCCTTGGGTCCCAGGTTTGGCTGTGCCCAACAGAATCCATCTGTGGGAGGTCCCTAACTGTTTTTAAGGGGGCTCCCTCAGGAGTATTTAAAGTTTTCACCTTACTAGGGCTACTAGTTTTGGTGCACCTAATCTTTTGATGGGGGTGCTTTATTTGACAGGGGGCCCTCTGGGTCTCACTGTCCTTCTTGTCCTCTGCAGCCCTGGGCTGCCTAAGGCAAGGTAGAGAGGGGCAGGTTACCTGCTCCAGACTGGGTCCCACCTGAGAAGGGTCCACCGCCATCAGAGGCTCTGTCAGGCCAGGCCTAACAACCTCTGGGGCAGTTCCTTCATCAGGGGTAAGATCAGTTCCCTGAGGAGGCTGATCCTGTCCTAAAGTCTGGTGAGGGGGAGATTTCTCTTCCTCCTCCATGCTCTCAGTTTGTGTGGAGTTATCCATCATTTCAGGCTTCACAACACACATATCAGTTTGAGTTTGGGCTGTGGCCATCACAGCCCCACCAACCTTTTCAGGAGGAGACTCAGTTTGGGTTTCTGCTGTTATCATAACAGCTTTGCTATTCTGTTCAGGAAGAGCTTTTGCTAAAGATGGGGCAGAGAGTTTCTCAGCCCTACCAACCTTTTCAGGAAGGACATCTTGAATTGGGGCTGTAGCCATTACAGCCCCACTAACCTTTCCATTGGAATTCACCATTCTAGAATGGGTTTCCTGTTCAACCTCAGCCCAGGCCGAGATTTCCAAATCATTACCAAGTAGGCAGTCTACAGGCAAGTTTGGTGACACTGCCACTCTCTTTGGGCCAATGACACCTCCCCAGCTGAGACTTACTACTGCCATGGGATGATTTGTTTGGATTCCATCAATGTTTGTAACCTGGTATGTGGCACCAGGTAAAAGTTGCTTAGAGGGGACTATGCCATCAGCCACCATGGTGATGCTAGCCCCTGTGTCTCTAAAAGCTTCAACTTTCAAACCATTGATGATGGGTTCTTGTCTATACTTGCTCAAAGTATTTGGGCAAGCAGAGAAGTTGGCAAACCCCATGCCAGTCTCATAAACAAGATCATTGGGTGATGGGGACCTGGATAGGCCAGGGTCCACCTGAGCTCCAACAGTAAACCCACCCAGATTCCTGGGTGTGCTTCCACTTCCTGGGGGATTACTGCTGACAGTAACAGGAGGTGTTGAAGCTGGCTTTGGAGGTATATTTTCTTTATTGTTATTCTTGGGACAACAGTTGTCTGTTTTGTAATGCCCCACCTGTTTACAGGCATAACAATAAGGCTTTTTCTCAGTTGAAGAAGTGTCTTGGGACCCACCCCCATCCTTGGAGTTTTGGGGCCCTGGGGAAGTCTTTTCTTTATTTTTATCCCCACCCTTATCTTGAGGCTTGGTAGACTCCTTCTTCTGGTTACTGTCCTGATTCCTAGGCCTAATCCTGGTTCTGACCCATTTGTCTGCCTTCTTTCCCAATTCTTGGGGAGAGGTCAGATCAGAGTCCACCAGGTGCTGGTGTAAGAGCTGGTTCTGACAATTACTTAGGATCTGCTCCCTCATAATCAAATTATACAATCCTGTAAAGTCATGTACTTTGCTGCCATGTAGCCAACCCTCCAGAGCCTTAGTTGCACAATCAACAAAATCAGTCCAGTCCTGAGTCTGTGTCTTCTGGGTGTCTCTGAACTTCAACCTGTACTGTTCAGTGGTTAAGCCAAACCCATCTATCAGAACACTCTTCAGGACTTTGTAATTGTTTGCATCCTCATGTCTAACAGTGAGGAGCTTATCTCTCCCTTTCTCTGAAAAGGAGTACCATAAGATTGCTGCCCACTGTTCTTCAGGAACCTGCTGTACCATGCAGGCTCTCTCAAGAGCAGTTATCCATTTGTGGATGTCATCCCCTTCCTTGTAGGGGGGCACAATCTTTGTCAGGTTTCTACTATCATAGGACCTGGGTTTCTCTTTAGGAATATTGCTGCCACCAGTGGCATCTAAGCCACACAATGTTTGCTCTCTTGCCAAGGCAAGTTTAGCTTGAGCCAAGGCTACCTCCTCCCTCTCTATCTGGAGTTTGACAGCCCTCATTCTGGCCCTATGCTCTAGCTTTTGAGAAGCACTCATGCCTCTCTGTGATTCTCTGGAGGCACTAGAAACATGAGAGTCCCCTGAGGGAGATCTCACTCTTCTGTTGCCTGGGAGAATAACATGTTGGGTTCTGGGGAGGTGCTGGCCCTCTCCATTCCCCAGTAGGTCCAAGTTGGCCTGGCTAAGCCTGGCAACTGGAACCTGGCTACCCTGATCCTGAACTTCTAAGTCCTCAACATCTGAGTCCTCATCTAAGTCATCATCATCCTCCTCCTCCTGAGGGGGATCAGTTTCAGGGGGGTTCCCTCCACTTCCTGTGTCTAGGGAAGCTGCCTTTGCCTTGTCTAAGTCATCCTGTTCTAGGATTTCTACCAGGATTAGGCAGGTGGGGCTTCTGCCCCTTTTTAACCCTCTTGCTTTGCACAAGGCAATCAAGTCTCTGCGGGTTAGTTTGTCATATCCAAAAGTTGCCTGGGTAGGGTCAACTGTCACAGGAGTAGACCCTGAGGCTTTTCCTGTGTCAGACATGGTTACTAGTGAGGTGTAAGTGGTGCACTTACCTACACTAAGTGTTTTCCTACTGTACCTTGCTAGTGAGTTGTAGTCAGGGTGTGCTAATCCCTTCAACCTACAACTTCTAAGTTCAGTAGAACTTAATATGCTAAGCTTTTGATTTATATGTACCTAGAGGTACTTGATGTGATCTTTCAATTTGATATAAAGATTGCAATGGTAAAACAACAGCAAGCTCAAATCCGCACCGCTGCTCACCAATGTGAGAAGTTGGCCTGGTAGGGGATGTTTCCAATTCTGGAACCACCTACTACCTGACCAAACAATCCCTTATGGTGTCTGGTTGTAAGTCAACCTTATTAGACAAGCTATCCTAGGGGTAGCATGGACTAAGCAGCCTAAAGGCTTAACTTAAGAGGTCGTGTTAAGCGAGCTGTTTTACCACATACAATCCTGTAATACCAAATGAAAGGACACCACACAAGTATATATTATAAAAATATATGTGTTTATTACTAAAAACAATCCCCAGTATTCTTTATGGATAAAGGGGCACAAGCGTTAAATCAAAAGCACTGTTTAAACATACAAGTTGCACAATTATGGATGAGGGCGGGTGGCCACTCAAACCATATACTAAACAAGTGGTATAAGAGAGGCCACTCGAACAGTGGTTAGGCCTAGGGCCTAGGGAATCGCTGGGAGCAGTCAGGACAAGCAATGCTGAAGTCGGGAATGGCCCTCGGGATTCGGGAGATGTGCGGAAAGCGCACGCATGCACCAATGTTAACCAATGGTGCATAAAAGTCATAGAGTTAAAGTTTAAGGACACTTCCGCTGAACCTAGAGGAACAAAACTTAACACACAGACCCTAGAGGTGTGCACCAGTGTGGGAACACCGGCGGAGCAAAGTTACCTCACCCACAGGAAGTGGGTGCACAGGGTCGAAGTGGCGTCGGGTTTTGACACGCAGGCTCTTGGTGCTTGAAGCTGAAAGGGCTGCAGGCGGGTTAAAGATGAAGTGTCCGGTGGAGTCCAAGGGTGGACTCAAGTTGTAGAGTACCTGAAAGCAGAGGGGACAGAGTCTGGGTCACTCAGCAGTGACCAGGGTGGAACCAGGACGGAACCAGGCAATGTCGGGCGCAATCAGGTGGTCGTCGAGGAGCTTCTCTCCGCTGTCACGTGGGCTCTGGGGCATCTGCGACGTCCAGGAGCAGGTCACGATCTGTCCCACGCAGGCTCTCACCGTCGGTGCAGTCGGCTTCAAGTTTGGAGCAAACAAGCCTTGGTAAGAGCAATCCACGCGGGATCGGAAGATTGCTTCTCACTCGGACCAGGAAGGTCAGAGTCGGGGCTCCTTTTCAGGGGAGCTGGTGTGGATCTGGAGCAACCAGATTCACGAGTCTTCTTAGGTAGTTCGTCGGCACAGGGACCACTAGCCAGCTGGCAAGTGACCGGGCCAACGCGTTGAGCCAAATAGAGCCAAAGGGCCCCACGCAGCACTCGTCGAGTGTGGAGGGCTGAACTTCGGCTCAGGAGTAGCTCAGGGTGGGGGCTTCTCAAACCCCGGTGCACAGCTTCGAGGGTCACTCGTGGGCTGCACGGTCAGCGTCTCGTGGTCAATTCAAGATGGCGTGCCCCACGCTTCCGGTCGCCTCCACGGGTCTCAGCTCTGCAGGGACTGTGGATCGGGCTGGTGGAAGGCAGGCAAGCTTGATCTCGTCGATCTCAGTCGCTCGAGTTCCGGCGGGAACTGCAACTAAGTAGACGTCGAGGGCTGGATGGTGCCTGCTGCTGCAGGGTGGTCACTCCTTGACCACAAGGGAGATTCTTCGGGCTTCCACGTTGAGATGGAGGTCCAAGGGTCCAGAGTTTCGTTTCTAATGTTTCTTCCAGGAAATCTGATGTGCATTGGCACTGCTCCCACTCTTATTCGAATCTGGGGGGCGTGATTACCTGCTAGGTCCCCTCCTATGGGTGGGACCCAGGAAGTGGGTGGATACACCCCCTTCCTTTGATCCAGGCCGCCCTGACACGAGGGCTGGAGTGCCCCAGAACCGGTTTGGCCGGATTATGCAAGGGGCAGCCTTGTGCGCCCCAGGCAGTGTCTGGTTTCTTTCAAACCTCCCTGCTACAATCCACTATCTCCTGTCTGGAGGGCGGTGACACCCTCCTGTGACAGGAAACCCTTTGTCCAGGACCCCTTTGGCTGAGTTTCGGTCAGCTGCAGGGGTCCAGACATTTGTCTGTGGCAGAGGCATCCATTTTGTGGATCTAAGGTCTTTGGAGAAATCAACCGCATTTAAGCAAAGTAACATGTCTTACCCCTCTAGAGGGGTGGAATGCTATCCCCGTCGCCAGAACTGGCAAGGGGATAGTATTCCAAATCGTATGACACCTTACACGACATGTTTTGATAAAGCCAAACCAAAGTTGCTATATAACCGCGAGGATTATAAGGCACTTAAGGGTATATGGTATGGCATTATCCTGAAACAGCTTAGGGAGTTGTTCCCGACAGCTGCAGACAGGCTCAGCTCATGCTAGAGCTCCATCTCACATGAAACCACGCACTCTGCCTCCAGGATTGATGAGGCCTTCCATAGGAGTGGCTCACAGGTTAATATGTGTCCAGATATAGGTTTAGATATAGGTATACTACATCTAAGCAAGGGGTGATTACACCACCTTACCCCAGCTGAGTGATCAGCCAGTTGTGTCAATTTAAGAACCAGCCAGGGGTGGCAAAAGATATGCTGCAGCCCCTGGTAGGCCTTGGTGGCCCCTATGCCCTGGGCACCTATAGTGCATTATACAGGGGCTGACAAGGGGTCCATTTCCAATTGGGGTATGTACCTAGGGTACATGGAATCCATTTTACAGAGAGAGCAGATGGCCTGGGGCCCTGATTAGCAGGGAACCAGGTCAACTAAGTCAAAAAACCAGCTAAACACAGGCAAAAAATCCGGGGTAACCATAGTCAGGTAGCCACCTTCCTACAACATATCCAACATCACATTTTAGAGGTCTACATACATTAGTGCATTATCACAGCTGTACATAAGGAGACTGTACTGTTGTCTTTTTTTTGTTCCAAATTTCCACCAACTCCCGCCCCCTCTCCAACCAATGCAGGTGTCTGCCTACAGTTCACATCACGTTTAAGGACTGCTCGTTAAACACACCTCCCTTCTCAGTTGTATTATATCCTATCATTCCTCACCTCTTGGATGAGTTAGCAAATAGCACTGCAATGGGGTCCATATATCCTTGGGCCTGGAGGCCGCTGGTAGTAGCTACGCATAAGACAAGAGTCTCTCCTGGCACACCACTAAGTCAGCGATCCATTCCTTGAACTTGGGTGCCCGTTCCCTGCCCCATCTACACGCTACCCTTCTCTTGGCCATAAGGAGCGCCATTGCCGTGAATTTACGGTGTTCAGGTCGGAGTGCTTTGACATTACCCAACAATGCTATCAATGGTGTGGCTTCTACAGGTGTGTCAATCATTTTGCATAGTGCCTGAAAAACCTGATCCCAGTACTCTTGTACCTCTGGACACCCCCTTGCTAGATGTAGAAAGTCCACCCCTGCTGCGCAACATCTATCGCATCTATCATCCTCTCTTAAGCCTGCACATCCTGGCCGGCGTATAATACAGTCTGTATAAAAATTTTAAATTAGTTATCCGAAGTCGGCTGCTAGCTGAAACACGCTCTGTGTGTCGACAACTCTCTTCCTATTGCTCATCAGTAAGGACCAGCCCTAGTTCCTCATTCCATTTCCTCTGCGAAGGTGGTGGTGTCTCTGCTACAAGTGCGTGTATCGTGTGATACAACAGCGACACAGCCTTTTTGCGCACGTCTTTCTCCAGTATGACCTGTAGTGGAATCAATACTGGCGGTTCCGCTGGGAACTCCGGAGTAATCGATCTAACCCCATTTTTCAGTCTGAGATATACAAATACATCAAACGTCATTTTCTGTGTTGGTTGGAACATTTGGTCAATACTAAGGAATTGGCCTTCGTTGTATAGGTCTCCCCAATTATATACCTGAGTCCGCTGCTGGAATTTCCTAAAGACACCCTCCTGAGTACATAGTTCAAACTTATTTAAAAATTAGCTGGAGTTTTTCACCAAAGTTGGTGCAGACATTGCTGTATATCTCTAGACACGTGTTTCTGGGTTGAGCCCGTCTTCAGTGGAGAACAGCAGTATTAGAGAGCCAATGAAAATCAGCTGGGGTTGCTGGAAATGCTGCCAAGGTTCCCTCAGGTCACAGTACCATATATTTAGTTTACACTCTGGGTTGTCCTGATGTGGTCAAGAAAAAGTTCCCCAAAGGGTTTGTAAGAGATAGTAAGAAAAGTCTGTGTTGGTTTGCAACTTTAGTATGTTTAACTGTAGAGAAATAGTGTATTGCAGCACATATTTTTTGTGAACTCTGATAAATATGGCCATAGTACCGTTGTTGCAACATTCATACAGTGGCACTTATGCCAGCAAGTGTGTGGAGGCTATCCATTTGTGAGCTTCCCTGATTAAATGTAACCTACCTCGCTCATTAGTAATATGCCTATCACCAACTCTAGGTGTAAAAACCAACCAGCTATCTTTAGTAAGGGTGTAGGAGTATTTGGAGGAAAGCCATCAGGGAGCTTTTCTCCTTTCAGTGTTACTTGTATTACTACCAAAATGTCTGCACAATGTTGGTTTGAGATGGACCAGTCGCTACCTTACAGGTTTGCACTGCTGTTTTTGTAGCCAGGTCTGCTGCACAGTCTGTTTACTGGGAATTCCTTCACTTTTATGGGCCATGATACGATATAAGATATCCATGGACATCAGGTACTAAGCAGGAAAACACTTGCATTATTACCTCCTCGCCATGAGATGCATCCCTAATAAAAGCCGGAGGCCTAATGTTGTAAGCAGCTGATTAATGAGGCCAGAACACAGTTTTTATGAATACAACATGTTTGATAGCAAACATGACTGGGTTCGGTGCAACCATTATATAGTTAGGCATCTAGTAATGACTGATTTCCACTATATGTTTTAAAATGGCTGACAGCATTTACAAAGCCTGGAGAATCGACTCCGTTTTGTTGGATTATCCTGCTCATGCAGGGGCACCCTCACGCTTATAACCAAGCACCCTGCCCTAAGGACTGAAGAGCCTACCATAGGGGTGTCATAGGTTTGAAAGGCTGTGACCTCAGATTTAAGGAAACTTAGATCTGTTGTGAGAGGTGCAAGCATCAACTCACACAGGCTAAAATGGCAGGCCTTTTGTCACAGTTTAACTGGACGCCCATGGGTGGCACAATACATGTTGCAGCCCTTGCGAGGCCCTTGGTGTAGCTATGTTCTGGGTACCTAAGTACCCAGGACATAGGTACACCCAGGGGCATTTAAGGGTCCACCAGTAGCCAACTGTGAAGGTACCAAAGTGCATACCAGAACCAATTTAGTGGAGAAAGCACAGTTGCTGGGGATCCTGATTAGCAGGGTCCCAGCAGACGTCAAAAACGCATTGACACCAGACAAAAAATGGGGGGAACCATGAAAGCATATCCTACTTTCTACACCGCCCTTTTACTATCCCAAAGGTTCTGAAAAGTATGGGAAGAATACGGATATGGCTTAATTTGTTCACAGTCCCTTAAATTCCATCCACTGTTGCTGGACTCCTGTTGAGAGAAGGAAAGTCTGTGTTTCTGATTTTGGGTTGCGGTTAGGGCCCTTAACCTACAATATCACTGCCCACGAACTGTGGTGCAAACATGCAGGATCCTTAAGATGAACCACTGCCAACCACTGTAGGCACTGCAAGCACCATAGTTTCCTTGCTAACATTAGAGGACTATCAAGGAGACTGTCTTAAAATTGCCTTTGAATTTCATCCCAAAATCCAGAGCAGGTGCAGCTCTCCATACTCATGCCAGAGATAACAAAAGTGCTGATTACTGAAAACAATGAGGACGGCCATGTGTAGCAGTTTATATACTTGCAAATACGATTCTCCAAGCTTTATACTCATTTACAGGTGGAACCATCCCAAAGGGGAGACACGTGGTCAGGGTGCTATGCCTATCCTGGGGTGTCCTATGAGGAAAACAACTTCAAAATGAATGAGCAAACCAAAAAATAATGTATTCTTGTTTTATGGGTGCTTTACCCATGATAACATTACCAGTCTGTAGACTGGTTGCTTGTATTGCAGCATTCACTTGTTGTGTGGGTCCCAGAGCAACTGTTTCTTTAGCAGTTGTTTTTAGGATATACTGTTGAAGTCGCTTTTAAACACACACTCACTGAGTTAGTAACTGTTTTATTTCTGGAAGTGCTGTATTTGCTACTCCAGGATATGGCGTATAGCCAGCCAATACAGACCAGGTAGCCTATCATTACTCAGTGGACCCATTCTAATGTTCTGCACAACATATGGTAGCTGATCACCAAACCAGTCCTGGTGTTCTTGATATCCTAAAGGAACCTCTAGGTCACAATAGGATAAATAATTAAGTGGTATTGTTGCATGTCTTTATATATGAAAGTACCCTGTATTGGCGTGTACAGCATCAAAATCTATCCATGAATAAAATATTTCAAAAGGATATGCAGCATGTGTGTTTTCAACAAGTTGTACCTCAAGCCCAGTGTTATGGACACTCCTAGCAAGGAGATGTTCTGTGATTAGTGCCCTGAGGTTTGCACCTAATGGAATAGGAGCTTGTACCATTTTCAATTAACAGATTTAACAAACAGGAGATTCAAGACCGAAATCGAAATTGGTAGCAACCTTTTACAAGCAAAGCATCCGACAAACTTACAGCAAACAGGAAGAACAAAACTGAGCAGAAGGAGGTTCCGAATATTACAATGGACGTCTCCACTAATTGAAATACTTTGTCTCGAGTGCGTTATCAAAAACTATTCCAGGATTTAGAAACATTGTGCTTCACATGGGACTACAAATTATAGGTTTTCTAGAAACCCAGAGTTTAGTTTTCTAGACCCTCTGGCAATAAGGACTAAGTCAATATGCCAGTCCGAACTAGAAAAACAGTTGTACTACAACCATCCCACAAGCCGCCGAGAAAGGTTTGCATGAGCTAAGGATCAATTCAATGGGACATTACAGGTATAGTTAGTGATACCCCAAGCCTAACAATCATGAACAGTAGAACCCGAGCGATACATTTTAAAGATTTATTTTAAATTACACACTAATTGAACTGTAACTACAACAAAGACAGGTAAAATGGCAACAGCAACATTTTAGTTAGATGAACGATTCTAACAGGATTGCTGTTACACATTTGCATATAGCCATGTCTGAACTGGGGTGGCAGAGTGGGCTAAAGAATGGTGATGGATTAAACCCAGATCTTTTGACTGGGTGTGAGTGTTTGATTGGTTCAGATGCTCCGGCCATTACCACCCCCTTTTGTACCACTTTGGCCACCATAAGTGTGGCAGGGTATGCTCAGACGTGAGTCCCTGTCTCACTTTGCCACTGGATTCAAGCAAGCCGGGCTGAAGACACCTGGAATGCCAGAAACCGGTGCTCGGAAGCTTGTTTCCGGTCCAGGGAAGACATGGCTTGGCAGTTCGGGCTGGACTGTTCCCATGAGGCACAGGGTCAGACTGATTTGCATATAGCCATGTTTGAACTGGGGTGGCAGAGTGGGCTAAAGAACGGTGATGGATTAAACCCAGATCTTTTGACTGGGTGTGAGTGTTTGATTGATTCAGATGCTCCGTCCATCACCACCCCCTTTTGTACCGTTACACATTTATAGCAATTCTACCATCATTCTTCTACGCCTATGCTCTACGCTAATTCTATCACAGCAAAAAAGCAAACATATTTCAAGTTTCACAGCTAGTGCACACTTGCATACCTGTATGAACAATAGGGCTTATGTTTTGATAAAACCAGTGGCACTCATTAGTTAGCGAGCGAACGTTAAGTGCCTCCCTTCCAGGAGATATGATTCTGCATGGCATGTCTGTTGTCACCTGATGCAAAGACCTCTTCTAAAATCTTTCTTTCACTTGTTCAGCTTTTATAACATTATTTCAGTGTTAAACTCTCAAAGTAAACAATTCAACAACAGAGAGTGGTGTGATGCCCTTTCACTCATTTTCATTCTGCAAGACTGGGTTCTTTTGAGCAATAACAGTAAACAAGACACATAGTTATCAACCCTCTGCCAAATTGTCAGAAATGGATTACAAATAATAGAAGACCAAACAGTCAAAATCAAATATTGTGAATATATGCAAGCAAAACTTGATTATCACGTTGTAGAACATAAGCTAAAGTGCATGACCTGAAGGAGGGAGCAGACAGGGGGTGCACACAGGCATTGGTATTATTCGACCTGTCCGCTGCATTCGATACCGTGGATCACATCATAATAGCGGATAGAACGGCAGCGATTTCATTCTAGGGGATCGCACCCAGTCTGTTAGGCTAGCATCCTTTAATTTAGCCAGGGTCTATACCATCTATGGTGTACCTCAGGGCTCATCCCTCTCCTCCCACATGTTCAACATTTATATCTGCCCTCTGATTCATTCATTCCAAAGCAGGGGAGTAAAGGTATATAACTATGCAGATGATATGCAGTTGATATTCGCGATTGACAAGACGGCGGGATCTAAGGCCTTCTTCCAAAATACCATGCTTTTTATTAAAGACTGGGAGAGCCACAACCATCTTAAATTAAACTCTGACAAAACAGAGATAGTCATTTCTGATAACAGACTCCATCATTGGACACCAGGGCACAAGCCATCTGCATTGAGCACCCCACCTATCCCTAAGAACGCGGTCAAAAGTCTGGGGATCAAAATCAATGCCAACTTATCCATGCATGAACAGATCAGTCTGGTCACTTCCTCGTGCACTTACCATCTAAGGACTTTCAAGAAAATCAGGAGATTTTTCACTAGGGAGTCAAGCATGGTGATCATGCTGGCCTTGATCATGTCCAGGCTGGATTATGCCAATGCAATCTATTTGAGTCTCTTTGCCAATCAAGCCCATGGATTGCAGCTGATTCAAAATCAGGCGGCCAGATTAGTTGTTCAGCAACCGAGACACTGTCATGCTAAGCCACTAATGAAGCAGCTTCACTGGCTTCCTGTGACCCATGTAGACAGGCTGCATGATTTTCAACGCACTCCACGAGACGGGCCCTAAAATTATCTCCACAAAGATTTCACGGTACCTTCCCAAACGGAATCTCAGATCAGCCTCTATGAACATTTGGACTATCCCTAGATTCAAGCGTAAGAGAATGGGTGGTTCTCGTTTCTCTGTACTCAGCCCAAAACTCTGGAATTCCCTGCCGATTGATATCAGACTAACATCCGAGAACATCAGTTTCAGGAAAAAACTGAAAACTTGGCTGTTCACCCAAGCCTACTGTAAGAGCATGCTTCAGGACGGATCCCCTATCTCCAATAGCGCCAAGAGACTTTTCGGAGAACGAGCGCTTAATAAATCCTCCAAACAAACATAAATGGGTTTTTTGTTTATCACATATATTCATTTTTGATTAACTGACACATGCAAATAAAACAGGGGAATACTCAGGGGAGAAAAGACATAATATTTATACCCATATTATGTGGTTTAAAAAATAAAGAAAATACCAAGTGAGAATATTTTGTTGGGATTTATCAAGCTTAAAAAGCTTGGAAATACAGTCAGGGGTTCAGGGATAGCAACAAACTACCAAGCCAGTCCTGGGTGAACTTAGAATATTCCAGGAAGGCACTGAAGGGCTGGGTGAGAGGCAGCAAAGTGAATGATTTTGTGAGTTCTGAGGGAGCACATGCTCAATAGCTATGTTACAGAGCTGCACCATAACCTGGCAGATAGCAAGCTGACTGACCGCAAGAAGCTTGCTGAGGAAACAGATCTCTGGGTCAGCACCAAAGTGTCCAAAAAGGCATCGGGAGAGGGGGGCTCTCAGAAAGGTGGTCAGGGTTCCCACCAGAAAAAAGGTTTGGGGAAACCCTGCAGAGAGGGGCAGGTCCAACAGTACTCAAACAAATGTCCACAAAAGCACTCATTTTAAGTCATCCTGATACTTTGAGGAAATTCACAGAGAAGAAACATTGTTCAGAAAGAGTCGTAGGGCAATTCTGTTACAAGGCAAGAAGACAATGAACATTTATCTATATGCACTGTATGAAGACATTTGTTGATTGTAAAAAGTCATTTGAAATTCAAACACATCATTGTAATATACATTGTTTGAAAAATCAGTCCTCAAGCTAGATGGGCATTTTTTTCTGCAAGCTTTGACTTTACTCGCTCGTACAACCCTAGTTATAAAAATCTGTTAGCAGATGCTCCATCTTGTCGCTATCCCAAGTCATCACTTAACAATGATCAGCATGCGATTCCTTTTTAGTGCGTGGTTGGTGTTTTCCAATACTTTTTAAGACGAGGTCAAGACGGCTGGAGAACAGAGAGATTCCAGAGAATTCGAACAGCATCTCAATGCTCTGTCTCATTGAAATGAACTCTATGCCAACAAGCAATCCTTTTTCCTAAAAAGTAATTACAAATGGATGTCATAAAGATGTGTCATTATTAAGCAAATTCTGCTCGTATAGGAGTTAAGACTAGATTGGACTTAGTTCCACAATCTTTTTGGTAGGCAACAGTTCATTCTAATGTGCAAGATTAGGACCTTGTCCAATACGGGTTCAGCATAAATCTACACATTCTAACTTCTTTGGATATTTCCAATCATTACCAATGGCTTAGGAACCTTGGCGTACCATCTCTACAAATTTTATAATGGAACTTCCATCCCCAGTATATGGTGTGCTAATGTTTACTGTAGCTAGCTCTTTAAAAATGTCTCACTGCTCTCCTGTGCTCACATTAATAGCAGCTGGAGACATGGCCCATGTTTTGGACTTGAATTTTTATTACTAATGGATTATCTAATGCTATCATATTGAAGGTACTCAACATGTTACACTTGTTTAGAGAACTTTGTGTAAGGCACGGTGAGTTGGACAAGCGCTTTCTTATGGTTACCATCCTCAAGCGAATGGGCTAATAGAGTGAACAATTCAAAGACAGGAACAATACCTACGTTGCTACTGTAGAGCTACTCAAGATAACTGGGCTCATACTTGCCCACTTTAGAATTTTCTTGCAACAATCAACTGAGTGTTCTCAAGGTATCACCATTTATTCTGTAAGCAGGGATTTCATTCAAGAGTTTTACATCATCTCCTTGTATTGATCCTTTAGGTCCTGCCGTTGCTGAATATTTTAATTAGTTAAAGGAAATAGTTTGTCCCTGCAAGTTTTTGTCCTGCAAAGGTGAAGATGAAGGTGTGCGCTAAAACAAGATCAGTTTCTGCATTTATTATTCCTGCAAAGAACATTTGGTTTTCTTCTTGCCTGTACCCATCTTACAAGTCAAGTTTCAACCAGGATTTAATGGTCCATTTATGATAACGCTTCAGGTTATTCCTGTTATTTTTAAACTGAAGCTGTCTCAAACATGGAAGATCCACCCAGTATTGCATTCATCTAAATTAAAACAACATGTATAAACAGCTTTCGTCTGCACCTCCACCAGTCATGATTCAAGGTAAAGCTGAATATTAAGTTCACAAAATTTGTGATTCTAGGACGTTTCTAGGTTAAACCTCAACTCTTGATTACTGTAGTTTATTCTTCCAATGATTAATCTCAGTCCATGCTCCTTTGTTTGCAGACAGCCCGATAAGCCAGGAGGTTCTGGAGAAAGGCATACTGTTACATCCATTCCAAAGAGGGACTTAAAAGCTTACCAGTGGCACTGCGCAGGTTGTAAACAAAAATTATTTGCCGGGTTTGTAGCTGCCATATTCAGAGACTCAACCCTGTACATGGTTGAGAGCCAGAGCTGCCCTGCTACTCAACCTGCTGCCAAAATGCGGCAGCCAAGATGGATATTCTGCAAACTTTTCCTACCACAGATGATAGCGGAATGCAGCGCCAGGAAAAGTGGTCTACCTAGGGCTTCTTCTTCACTTCCCAAGAAAACAGCATGATTTCCACAAAGAGGCTGTGGTAAAGCCAAATAACAGACCCTTTCCAAAACCTTGGTCAGTCAAAATTATGTTGTCAGAGGATCCCAATCTAAGCAGAAGTAAGTTTTTCCTGTGAATTCATTAGCTATCAGGTCATTTACAAGGAAGCAAAGCAGTTCAAGAGAAAAAACGCACTGCAACACATTCACAGTCCCTTGACTCAATCTTTTGTCCTCATTTGGGCCCCTTGCAGCTACATCTTCTGCTTCGTTATTCTCCTGATAGTTGATGTGTATTTTTTTCCTGCCTGCTCTTTGAGGAGTTTGGTGGCTGTCATTTTTCAACATTTTGGTTTATCTTTTAAACTTATTATTCATAAGATTGCCCTTTGTGGGCTAGTCCTCCTATTTGGGACCCTCTTAAGGGAAAACTAGACACCTTTCTTGTACAATATTCTCTGTAGAGTTCCACCTCAGCTTCTGGGAGGAGTTTATCTTTGGTTGGGTAATGTAAAACTGTACTTAGCAGACCATTCAGACCGAGGGTAAGGGGCTGACATCCTCTTTGCTTACACCAAGGATGAAGAGAGCAGAGGTCTAACCTGCCTAACCGTTGCAGACTGATCCATGTAAAACCCATGTCTGGCAAGAGACCTAAGAGGGAAGCGGGAGAAACACGGAGAAAGTTTTGCAGCAGTTGGAAAAAAGCAGGACTTAGTAATTTGTTACCAGCACCAGAGGACTTGACAAGGTTATGTGGTTTGCCCGAGGAGGGCACATCTTTAGCAGGCAAGAAGAACAAGTTCCTTACCTTTGGTAAAGTTCTGTCTGGTAGTGACTCTATCTAGCTGCAGACTCCTCAACTTTTGAACATTCCCCAGCCGTCAGAATGGATCAATAACCTTCTCAGCAGTACCTCTGTGCACTAGAGGAGGCACTGTGCAGCTCTGCCCTAATGCAATTCAACTTTTGAAATGAAAGGTGAAGCCTATAAAGGTGCTACTGCTGCATGCTATCCAGACTGTCTGCATCCCTAGGCTTGGGATCTTATTAATAGATATAATCCAATCACAAAACGGGGAGGATGGGAGACTTCCAGCTGCAGATTTATCACCTTTTGAACAGATACCAAAGCATTAACTAATCTGAAGTGGGTCTGTGAATGGACTTAAACCGTAAAGTCCTGCAGGACTGAGTGTTCAGGAGAACGTGTTCAGGTATTAATGCTTGTGATCACTATGTGCGGCTCAAACGGAGTGCACATCAGAAAAGTTAGACCAGATTAAGGTCCGATTGGAGCATGATAAAGGGAGATGGGCAAAATGTATTGCAGGTTAAAAAACAAAAATGTACCCAAAATAGTCGAATCACACCAAGTGACTTAAACAACTGGAGCTGATCTGGCAACCGTAAGGCAGCTTAAAAGGCCACAAGTTAACCCTCAACTGTGCTCAAAGTAAAGCCTTCAGGGCAAGAGACAGAACAAACAAAAGAACACCAGAGAACTTGGCCTGGAAGGGGTCAATCTGCTGTGTGCCACACCAAACCATACATTTTTCCCAACGGTAGGCAAATAAAGTTTTTGTTAAGGGACGCCTGGCTGCCAAGATGACATCAACCAACTCTGGAGGAAGGTTGAAGGTGTTCAACTGTCACAGCTCAATCTCCATGCATGAAGGTGGCGATTGCAAAGGCCTCTATGCAGACCACTGCCCTCCTGCTGCAACATCGACCTGCTGTCTCAAAGGGCAGCCTCATCGGAAGATACATGCTTAAGCTCAGAAGTGCTGAACACCATACTTTACGTGCCTAATCCGGAGCCACTAGGATGACTTTGTTCCGGTTGGTCTTGACTTTCTTGAGAACGCCGGGCAGGAGTCGTATCAGCGGACGGCATACAGGAGTCTTGAGTTCCACTTGAGGCATAACTTATCTTCGAGTGAGAGACACCTTGGAAACTCAAACACAAAGGAGTACTTTTAGGCAGTGGTGAACAGATTGAGCCAAGGTTGTCATCATTCGTGAAAAAGACCTTGCACTGCTGGGTGTAACCGCCATTCATGATCAGCTAGGCAATGATGGCTGACCTCGTCTGCTCTGGCATTCAATGGTTCTGCCAGGTGGTTCACCACCAGGAAAATTCTGTGGTGCACCAGGCATTTGCAGAGGCATAAAGCTTCCTGGTAGAGGGTCCATGACCCAAGCATACCCTGTTTGTTGCAGTACCACATGGTGGTGCTGATTGATCACCTGTACCAGCCTTCCCTTGATGGATAGAAGGAAGTTTGTCTCCAAACGAATGGCCAGCAGCTCCAGAAGGTTGATGGAGAACCGGGACACCACTAGACGGAGGCCTCTGACCTTCACCTCTCCCAGATGGCCACCCCCACGCAGAAATAATTAAATGGTCACCACTGTCAGTTTCTGGTACGGAAGGTAAAGGGGTCTGTCACTGACCCAATTATGGTCCAGTAACCACCACTGCTGATCTTTTGCAATCTCCACCAAGATCTAGAAGTGGTCAGAGATCATCTTGATGTAGGGCCCAAAGGGACTTCACATCCCACGGCATATGTCACCGGTAACGCTCGACTAGCAAGATGCAGGAAGCCATATGTCCCAGAAACATAACATTTTACCTCAATGAAAACTAGGAGTAGGGTTGAATAATCAGATTCATAGACTGAATGTCCTACACTCTCTTGGTCAAGTTGATAATGATGACAAAGTTGACAGGAGATTCACCAAAGCCTGGAGGTGGTTGACAACTGCCTGGGGTGAGCAGGCCTTCAACAGCCAGTCATCAAGTTAGAGGAAGACTGGCACCCATGGCCTCCGAAGGTGTGCTGCCACCACTTGTGGGGCACTGGGGAGACCAAAGGGGAGCACAGTGATCTGAAAATGCTCCTGTCCCACCACAAACCGCAGGTAGTGTTGATGGGCCAGTAGGACAACAATATAGAAATTGGCATACTGCAGGTCCAATGTCACCATACAGTTTCCATGTTGGAGGGCAGGCAAGACTTGAACAAGAGGGAGCATTTTGAATTTCTCCTTCCAGAGGAAGGCGTTGAGATGACGCAGGCCTAAAACAGGCTGAAGACCTCCATCCTTACTGGGCATCAGAAAGTAGCAAGAGTAACAGCGTAGCAGGACTAGCAATCATGTCCTTCTTTGGTCGCTGGCACTCTCTCAATGCTTCTTATGGTCAAAAGGTCTTCCACTTCCTGCTTCAAAATAGAGATGGTCTTCGTCAGGCGCCGGGGCAATGGTGGAAGGTGCGGTGGGGAAGAAAGGAAGGGTAAGGCATGTTCCCTGCAAACAATCTGTAGGACCCACTTGTTCGACGATCACTTGTCATACCAGTAAGAATCAGTGGATTCTGCCTCCCACCTGGTGGCTGTCTCTCTGCAAGAGCACTCTAAAGGGGTTTGGCAGATGGGGCGGGGGGGGGGGGGAATAGCCACAAAGAAGCAATGGCACTTTTGCAGTGGTCGTGCCGGGGCATAATGACTTATCGAGCGAGCTGTAGCCCTGCTCTCCTTAAAACGGTCCAGTGTGGAATCAGCTCTGTCCCCATAGAGAAGAGCTCCATCAAAGTGCATGTCCATCAGGGAGGACTTGACATTGGTTGAGAACCCAGTCGATGATAACTACATATGGTGGAGGCACAACCAATCGCGAACTTTGCTGCATTCAGATCATCTTTTTCTTTATTGAAATTTTCATAGCTGTAGAATATTCCATAATATTACAGAGTAATGGATAATAGCATGACTGACAAGTACTGAAATAACAGCAAAAAAGGGAGGGGAACAAGGGGGATTGATACAAATCACATACGGTGGCCAATAACCCAACATCACAGCTTAGTGAAAGATAGAGGCAGTCAGTAATAATATGACCCTTGCTGCTAGACTCGCTGTGGCACTTTACCCCCTTGACCAGCGGCCGGGCTTGGCTCCGCCACATCTCTGCCTGATTCGACCGGCCGGGCTTGGCTCCGCCGGTCGGACTACAACCCCCAGCTTCCCACGGGGGTAATTGACGACGCCACTAACCAGCGCGCCAGGAGGCGCATAAAGCATCGACAGTGGCCGAGTTCCCCGTTCTTCTTCTGACCCTTGCTGCTAGGCTCGCTGTGGCACTTTGCCCCCTCGACCAGCGGCCGGGCTTGGCTCCGCCACATCTCTGCCTGATTCAACCGGCCAGGCTTGGTTCCGCCGGTCGGACTACAATCCCCAGCTTCCCACGTGGGTAATTGACGCCGCCACTAACCAGCGCGCCAGGAGGCGCATAAAGCATCGACAGGTCCCTCGTTCCGCGAGGACGCGCGCGGGACGAAGCCCGGACTAAGGGCGGACAGTCTGCGACAGTCCGCGACTGACCGTATCTGACCCTGGGCAGGACCGCTGTTTGTATTGTTGAGATATAAGTCATAACTTACTAGTAAGACTTATCATTTTTGATATTCTTCGCCACCCATTGTGGATAAATCAACTTTGCAAGTATCGGATGGTGACACTCTGATTTAAGTATTTATTTTTTGCGTTCCATAATGTCTAAACATAGATCCTCATCTGTGCCTAATACTATAGACAACTATTTAGTGCAGGTGGTGAGTAAAATTAACAACACAAGGCGCATATCATTGGGATTGAGCTCTCCACCAGCCACTTCAATACAAAGTCCACCTTTAGAACCTGATGTGGTAGAAGTATCGGCACAAATACTAAATAGTGAAAACTCACCTTCCCAGTCAAGTTTTAATATGGACCCGAATTCAGTGTTACCCGTACCCCTGATTGATAATCTAGAAGATGTCCCAGGTGACAAGTCTAATTTGATAGAAGTTGATTCACCCCCCCCCAGTATCTGTCCCTGTTACTAGAGGTTCGAGAGCAAGCAGGAAAGCCCAGAGTAAACGGGGTGGGTTGCGTTCCAGTAGGAAGAAAATCGTATCCCCACAGAAAGATGATCCTATATTGGAAACGAATGGGGAACAAACAGAAAAGGAAATACTAAGTGATGATATCATTAACAACTTAGTTAGTATGATTGAACTAAAGTTTACCTCTATAATTAAACCTCTGATATCTAAAATTGATCGTTTAATAGCAGAGGTAAACAGACTAGGGGGTTGCTAAACAAGCCAGTGGGGGAGGGAGATATTATTATCCCAACTTTAGCTATAACCAAGGCTGTACCAATGATGAATATCAACAATCAAGGGATGGGGAACAACAGTGAGGAAGTGAGACCAACACCGCTTCCTACCCCCCAGGTAATAGATAAAGATAGTAGGGTATCAGCCAAGGAAGATATACCTTCAAACTCCACAGTGAATAGTGTAGATCAAGGCCCTGTCCAACTGATTGTGGAGGCCTCCCCTCTTGTTCTGGTTCTGGCAAATGTGCCTCCGTTAAAGTCGGGTCAAACTGAATCTACTACTTCTCTGATCAGTAAAGCCTACCACTGGCTGTGTAATAACATGCTGATATCTCCGAGAGGGAAACAACAACTAGCAGGGGAGATTTCTATGGCTAGAAGGGTGGACTGGATAGGGACTACTGTAAAAAAAAACTAAAGGGAGATTGTGTAGTCCTTCATTTTTTAAGTCCAGAAGTACTCCCTGAGCTTTTAAGGCATATATTTCCACCCCAACGTAGAAGTGCTGAGATTGTTCCGCTGACTTTGGATTACTTCTATAGGAGAAGCAATACAGTGAATTCTAATATTCTAAAAACAAAATGGAATTTGGTGACAAATAACTGGGGTAGGGTTCCAGTCAAGTGAGTGGGGTATTAGTGTTGGAAATAGATTTGCAGCACTGTCAGACCTAAACGATTGCGATTGACTCGAGAGGACTGGTTGTGTTCGATCTAATACTCTTGTTGAGAATAATCTAATCTACACTGCTATTGGGGAGGATTTTGATTTGCCCAAGATCAATTGTTTGCTTCAAGGAAGCCAAACAAATGATATAATCTCCTTGGGTAGTAGTAAAAAGACCAACTCCTCTAAGCTACTCTCAAAATTTCATACCATCCTCGAGTCTGATAAGGTTGCTGCTAGTCCTTCATTGGGTTCTAATATTACGAATACTCCTGTGCAAGCAGTTGACTCGGAGGGAGAATCACGTGTACTAAATTCTGTATTGAAGCTCCTGGATGACCCTGTGGATAATGTGGGGAAATTGTTCTCATGGAACATCGCAGGTTTGGGTTCCAAATTAGACTGTGGTGATTGGGTCCGATTTGGGAATTCTTTTGACATATGTATATTTCAAGAGACTTGGTCATGTGAACCACTTTTTGTTCAAGGATATCTGAACTACTCTGTGCCAGCCGTTAAAGGACCAAAGGGTAGACCAATGGGTGGTTTAACCATTTGGGTTCGTCAGACATTAAAATTGGTTGTGAAAGCTTTAGAAACTGGGCACAGAGACATTCAACTAATTACTATCAATTCTGATGTTACGGGTTTATTATACATCTACAATGTCTATGCGAGGTCGGCGGGGGGGGGGGGGGGGGGGAGATCAGAGGTTCTTATGGCCTTGGGTTCCTTAATCGATGTTGTCTCACGGGATCACCCGTCTGTCATCGCAGGCGACTTTAACCAAACTTTTGAGCCCCTGGTGGCAGACGAAGACTCCCCTTGGGATGACGAGGACTGCCAATGGGGGGGGGTCCCGAAATTAGAGTTGAAACCAGTTGTGCGCTGGACTAAAGATGTTATTAGTATGAATGTACTTTGTTTAGAGAAAGGCTTAAGAGCACTAAATGGCAGGACGCAAAGTGATAAATGTGGTTCAATGACATTTTATAATGGGAGGCACAAGAGTAGGATAGACTATGTTCTGTGTAGTCTGAATTTATGGCCTTTGTTAGGTGACATGGAGATTGTGTGTAGGAGTGAGAGCGACCACAATCCTCTAAGTATTAGGCATAAATGGTGGACGATATCAAACAGACAAATATGTTCTGGTGCCCTTGTCCCACCTCAAATGGTACCTAGTAATAATATGCGTAGGTTAAAATGGACAAATGTAGTTACTAACCAACAGGCAATTGATGACATTAAAAATGAGGTTGAAAAAGCCATAACAGATATGGAACAGGTCAGTTGCTCTGGAGAAATGCAAAGGGGTGTTACTGAAATTCATGATACTCTTTTTAAAGTTATCAAGCATCACTTTTTAAAGCGGGTAAATGACAAAGGTGTCAGAGTACACAAGAATGCTAACTGGTATAATGCCCCGTGCAGGGCCACCCGAATCGCCTTGGGTATTGCTTTAAAGACCAGGGATAATAAGGCTATTTAATCTGCCAGAAAGAAGTATAAAGCCAGCATAGCAAGTGCAAAGAAAGCTTGGGACGAGCGACATTGGTCTGAATTAAAAAGAGACAGTGACATGAAGGACACTAGATTGTTCTGGAGCATTGTTAAATGGGGTGGAAATGGTATTCCCGAAACCCCAAATAATAATGTTCCAGAAGAGGAGTGGATAAAATTCTTTGCTAGTCAGTATGCGGATTCAAATCAACCTGTGTGTAGTGCAACTATAAATCATATCCTTTTTAAAGACATTTTTTTTAGTCCTCAAGAAATCCTGGAGGCCTTGAGCACTGTAAACAGTGGCCGTGCACCAGGCATGGACGGAGTACCTGCCGATGTTTTTATTAATGACAAAGAGAGGTGGTCTAGGTACATCAGTCTCCTTATTAACAATATTGCCAGGGGTGCTGAGGTACCGGCATCTTGGCGGGGCGCTGTAATCATACCAGTGTTTAAGAAAGGCGATCGCTCAAAGCCCGGAAATTATAGGCCGATCAGCCTTATTGACACTATACAAAAAACAATAGGGCGTGTGATTGTAAACAGGCTCTTGGAGTGGACTGAGGACAATGATGCATTGTCACCATTTCAAGCGGGGTTTCGTAGGTTGACAAGTACTGTTGACCAGGTTTTCCGTTTTAATTTAATACAATGGAAGACTGTGGTACTGGGCGGAGGCAGCTTGTATGCGGCTTTTGTCGACCTGCAGGCTGCCTTCGACCTAGTCCCACGTAGGAAGTTGTGGTCTGTCCTAGGGAACCTGGGTGTTCCTGAAGATTTACTGACTCTAATAATGAGGCTCCATGAATCTACATTTGCTAGGATACAATGGGGGGGGGTCAGGGCATGGAGATAGCGGACTTCCCGGTAGAGCGGGGAGTCCGGCAAGGTTGTTCAATGGCCCCTACTCTCTTTACACTGTTTATAAACAGTGTTGTAGCACCTATGGTATCGGCAGAACTGGATGCCCCTACATTAGCCAACATTAAAATCCCAATATTAATGTTCGCTGATGACACGCTTTTTTTATCGAAAACTCCAAGCGGCCTCCAGCGAGCATTGGGTATCTTTGAATCTTTTTGCAGTGAACATGGATTGGAGGTTAATGTGACAAAAACGAAACTAATGATCTTCAATCCACACCCGAGCTTTAAATCCAAAATTATCATGAGTGGACGACCCATAGAAATGGTGAATAATTTCACCTATTTAGGCATCCATATTTCAAATAAGAATTCTTGGGGAAATCACATAGATATAGCTTCCTTGAGACATAGGCAACTTGCCGGAGCCATTAGTTCCGAACACAGGAAGTCTCTGACGAAACTTGTTAAGCCTGTTTTACAGATATATGAGGCTAAAGCTCTTGGCTCTGCACTATATGGTGCCGAGATATGGGGCTCTGAGAAGGTGACTGCCCTCCAAATTTCGGAAAACAAGTTTTTCCGTTCGATAACTGCTCTTCCGAAAAGTACTCCATTATTGCCCCTCAGGTATGACTTGGGGAGAAAATCGGTAACTGATCTGGTCAGACTTCGACCAATCTTGTATTGGAGGAGGTTATGGACCACGCCCGAGCTGTCACATTATGCTGAGGGGTTTTTAGACATTATCAGAGCGGATACATTTCATAAAAATAGGTAGCTTAACTCTTTGAAACTAACTCTAAATGATCTCGGACTGGGTCTGCTTTGGTCAGATCCAGTAGGGTCAGTCTTCCCCACTAAAAAACTTTTAAAAGAAATCTATTGGGAAAAGGTAGCTACTCAGGGCTGGTCTAGCACGAGTTTGGGTTCTATGTCGGTAGGATTTTTAGAGGCTAAATTGTACCCCTCATTCGAATCTTATTGGGACTGCATAACAAGGCCCTGTGACCGCAAACTCCTATCTCAATTGAGATCAGGTTCTTTGCCTCTACGATCTTTGACTGTAAAATGGGTAGGTTGTACAAATGCTAGCTGTCCTGCTTGTGGTTCCGCTAAAGAAACTAAGGGCCATTTTCTGTTTGTTTGTGCTGCTTACAAGGATCCAAGAAGAGTATGGTTAAAACCGATGTGTAAGAACCTAGGGACTACTAGTGGTCTAACTGCTTTGCGTATCTTATGCACTACTAACGAGATGTGGATATTGATAGCAACTGCTAAATATCTTGGGTGGGCATGGTCGATTAGACAGAGACTGCTAGTCCCTTGACTATTCTCTGTCTGAACTATTTTGCTGCTGAACTGGGCAGAGACTGCTAGTCTCTTGACTATTCTCTGCCTAGCTTAATCACCTGTTTATGCCGACCCATGATGCTTTCTTTTAAGGGAATTGTAATCTAACTTTTTTTTAAAAATATATGTTTAAAAAGTTCAATTTTAATATTACATTTTTTAGCATTTCATTGTAAATCGAGTCATGAATTGTAAATAATATGCTTTTTTAATCTATTTCCCATTGTAAACGATTGTTAATTTGATTTGTATTTTTAAAAATAGTTTTTGCTTTTATGAGTGAATGCTCGATTAAAGCATATTTGACTTGACTTGACTTTGACTTGAATAATATGAACAGAAACTCAATTTCTAACATCTCAGATTGCAGCAGTGAATTCTAAAATGGTTTCCGTGACATATGCACTTACCTGCAGCATACAACAATCAATGCATACAGCTTTGTTATGCCAGTTATCATTCTCAGCATAAGGAGTAGTTAGCGTATGTGGTCAGAATGGCACTAAGGACGTTACAGGTGGAGTGGAGGGACCTGACCCTCTCCGTCGCAGCCAGTCTATGAATGGAAACCAAATACCTTTGGGTCTGGACTTAGGATGCATTAGCTCCTGATATGTGGACAGTTGTTATTGGCAGAATGTGATATAATGTATCCATCATTGGGGGGGCAAGGGTATGCCCAGATGTGGGTCCCTTGCTAGCTGTGACACTAGATTCAAGCTAGCCCGGCTGATGAGTGAATACCCAAAAACCAGTCCCAGGATGTTTGTTTCAGGTCCAGGGATGACCTGGCCTGGCATTTCAGGCAGGACTGTTCCCATGAGGAACAGGGTCAAGACTGATTTGATAATGGCTGGGTCTAAACTGGAGTGGCATAGTGAGCAACAGACGATCAATTAAACCCAGATCTGTGAGTGGTTAGAAAGTTTCAGCAGTGTCCCTCCTCTTGTGTTTATCATGTATCCATGTGTCAGTTGAGGGGGTGTAACGTCTGCCCCAATTCATGGCCACTGTGTGTTTCGCCAACAAAAGCGCCATGGCAAGAATGTGGTGATCTGCAGGAGGGGCATCTTTAACATAACCTAGCAAGCCCACCAGCGGTGCGCGTTTCGGCTCCGATCATGTGATATCCTAGATGTTGTACACCTTTCCCCAAAATCTCGCTATTGGCGGGCACTGCCATGCTAAATGTTGGAATGTGACTTATGGTGTCTGACATTTCCAACAGCTAGCATCTGCTATGAGACCCATGAGACCCATGCGATAAAGCTGCAGTGGGGTATGGTAAATGGGATGCAGGAACTTGAAGTGAATGAATCTTAGACTGTAGTTAGGGGAGAAGTGTTCTAATTAGCCACAGCAGAATAACCACTGCTCGCCTGTGATAGGTGGTTCCAATTCTAATTTCCAGTGCCCTCGGGACGATTACTGGGGAAGTTCGTTGTGTGTTGCTATGAAGACGCATAATTAGTTTTTGCGGGGATAGGTCAGTTAACTTGTTCAAGAGCAGAAACAGTGGAGGGAGGGGCCAGAAAAGTGTTGTGTAGCTCTCAACATGTGGTACACAGTTGATAAAATAAGAGTATCCTGAGAAATTGGGAGGAGTGTCCCCATCTGTTTGTGGAGGAGTGATAAATTCTTCTCCGGGGTATAGATCTGCAAAGGGTTTGATGCTGAGCTTATGTGCCCGCTTGACCCCCTGCTGTCTAATAATGGGGGAAGTTGCGGAGTTTATTCTAGTGGAGCGGAGAGCATGGAAAGACCTGCCCTTTTACGTAATCCATCCCACGCCATCTCATGGTTTCCACTGTGTCTATCTTCCTTCCCGGGTTCCTGTAGGCGTAGTAAGAGTAAAGTGTGTAAAGCAGTAAGAGCGGCCCTGTCCAGTTCCACTGAAACGTGGGGCTGGTATAGGAAGGGATAGAGCCAATAGTGTAGAAATTGGGCTTGCACGCAGTAATCATATAAAGTCAAATTGGGTGCTGCTATGCCCCTTATTTCAGCGGAAGTGTATGTATCTCCAAGGATATTCTGGATTGCTAACCTGCCCAGACTGGTGTCACCATGTTGGATCGGACGCATTTGAAAAATGCGGAGTTGAGCAATATGTGTAGGTTAACAAATAGGTATATCAATTTAGGCAGAACAATCATTTTCGCTATAGCTATCCTGCCCGCTAGTGATATGGGTAGCTTAGACCAGATGGCCACTCTTTCCTCTAACCATGTGAATGTCAGGCCATAGTTTATATTCGTGTTCCTGTGTGTCTCTGCAAAGCCAGATTCCCAGGTATTTGATCGCATCCAGACCATATTTAATCACCTGGGGCACATAGCAAAGGGCTTCAGGCACACCAGGGAGGACTTGTGCCACGGAATCCCAAAGGGCATGGGAGTGCCGTCCCAACAAACCGTTTCCGTTAACAGAGCTGGTGGCCAAAGATACTTTTTTTAAAAATGTTTCCCTTAGATTCCTATCAGTTAGAGTGGTTGGAAATGTGTTTGGATTAGAGCAGCTGCTGGAAGCCTGAACTACTAGGTTTTTCATTAGGGGTGCTCCTAAAAAATAGTCGGGTTGCCTGGAGCAGGGTGAAGATGCCTTACAATTTGTTGACTGACCAGTGGGCCAGACCATGGTTTGGCCCAAGCCCCAAATAAGATTTCCATCAGTGCTTTGTTGAAAGGAAGAAGGAGTTCCAAAGATGTCTGCCGGGCAAAATGTTTGTCCTAACCACAAAGGTGGGGAGCTGGAGTTCAAGAACTTAGGCTGCCCTACACATCACCATGGCATAGGAAACATATTCTCCTCTGGCTGGTCCAGGAGGAGCAAAAAAATACCTCTTTCGGGGGAGTTATCAAGGCCACTAGCCTTCTGTAAGTCTTCGTACCAATTGTCAACCTGGTATGGCTGAGCGAACTCATCACCTGGGTCACATTCACAATACAAATCAGTCCAAAAAGGGAATGCAGTGTTGCCAACCTTTTGTTAATTCAAGGTGGGGTAGCGGTGCCTCAGATATTTAGGCAGTAAGTTGGTTGAGCTTCAATTACAAGCATAGTCAGACATTTTTGTACAATTGATTTATTTGCAACAGAGATATTGTACGATGAGAGAAATGTGAAAGGTAATAAAATGTTTTTTAAAAAAAAAAAAAGTTTTTTGTTCTCGTCTGCGCCAGTCCAAGCTCAATCGGACCACCTCCTCAAGTTGCGAAGTTGCCATGACAGTCCAAGGGCCAGATGCCCGAAAGTGGGGTCGAAATAAGAGCAGACTGCAAGACAGGCTCAAAGGATTCAGCTGATGTAGAGTGCGAACCTACCGGTGGCATCCCAGGTGGAAGGCCCCTCGACTCCTCTTGGCCCAGAGGTGTGCCAAAGGGAGTCAGTAGAGATCTAAAGAGTCGGAGCATAAATGTGTGGAACTCTTCAATATGATGCGGAGTGGCTGGAGGCCCTGGACACTTGGTTGTCCAGTAACGCGCTGTAGGATTGGATCTGAAGTTGCCCAACTTCAGGAGTACGATAAAGAAAGGTGGTAAAACCCCCACGCCTGGTCAGACAATTGCAAGATCCGTGAGGAAGTGAACTCTTGCTTCTATTTCTTGTTCATCTTACATTTGCCTGAGGACTTGGAGAGTGACAAAGTTCGGCCTCTAGAGCGGCTTTGGCAACTCTGGGAGCATGACTTATCAAAACCTTGGAGGCGGAGTGTGACTTGCAACGGTACTTCAAGGCATTAAGTTTCACCTTGTCTTCCTCGATGGCCTTGGGGTTTATCGATGCAGTCACTGCACGCCTTGAAGTCACAGCTCAACCCCAGGCACCAGTGCCACTGTGATGGATATCTGTTAGACATTTGTTTCTGATAGTCCTTAGCGGGCTAAAAGCTTGCTGTTTTAGGGAGTGACATCCTTTGCACACTGAAGAAAAGTTGTTGAAAGTATCAATGATAAGTGTGTACGAGAGAGAAGATGGGGAGCTCTGGATCAGCGTCTTGTGGTGTAGAAAGAAAGAAACTAATGCCAGGGTGTGGGAGTGGACCCTGTATAGTCCCCGCACGTCATTTCTGAAGCGGAACGTGGTCAGTGCGGAGCTCTATGGCACCACCTCTGGGTGCACAGAGGTACTACTGAAAAGTTTCAGGACCCAGTCTGCCTGGGGAATAGTCAAAAGGTGAGGAATCTGAGGATAGAAGTCTCAAGTTTTTTTCTTAATCAGGGCTTTTTGTCACTCTGAAAACTGGACCTCACAGTAAAGGTATCTGACCTTCCCAGACTACAGCTTTTGTCCTTGCTCTGCTGGCGGATGTTGAGAACCAAAAATATGACCAAGCTGAAGGTAAACCCTTGGATCGTGCTGAGGAAAAAAAACTTCCCCAAAGGTGAACAGTTTCATCTGGAGCTCAATGACAACACATCACTGAGGGATCCTCGCATGCTTCAGCCTTGCCCCACTGGAAGACTTTGAGAAGCAAAAATGATATCAATCAATCAATCATAGCATTAGTATAGCGCACTACTCACCCGGAGGGTCTCAAGGCACTTGGGGGAAGGGGGTGTCTGCTATTGCTCGAACAGCCAGGTCTTGAGTTGTCTCCTGAAGGCGAGATGGTCCTGGGTCAGCCGGAGGTGGGTAGGGAGGGAGTTCCATGTCTTGGCCGCCAGGTAGGAGAAGGATCTTCTTCCCGCGGTGGCTCTTCGGATGCGTGGTACGGTGGCGAGGGCGAGGCTTGTCGAACGTAGCTGGCAGGTGGGCGTGTAGAAGGTCAAGCGGTCGTTGAGGTACTTGGGGCCCAGGTCGTGGAGGGACTTGTGTGCGTGGGTGAGGAGTCTGAACGTGATTCTCTTGCTGACGGGGAGCCAGTGCAGGTCCCTCAGGTGTCCGGAGATGTGGCTGCGTCGGGGGATGTCCAGGATGAGTCAGGCTGAGGCGTTCTGGATGCGTTGGAGTCTTTTCTGTAGCTTGGCTGTGGTTCCGGCGTAGAGGGGGTTTCCGTAGTCCAGTCGGCTTGTGACGAGTGCCTGGGTGACCGTCTTCCTGGTTTCGGTCGGGATCCATCGGAAGATCTTACGGAGCGTGCGTAGGGTGTTGAAGCATGATGAGGAGACGGCGTTGACTTGTCTGGTCATCGAGAGGGAGGAGTCCAGGATGAAGCCCAGGTTGCTCGCGTGGTCTGTTGGCTTGGGTGCGTTGCCTAGGGCCGGGGGACACCAGGTGTGGTCCCAGGCGGAGGGCGATGGTCCTAGGATGAGGACTTCCGTCTTGTCTGAGTTCAGTTTCAGGCGGCTGTTCTTCATCCATTCGGCGACGTCTTTCATCCCTTCGTGTAGGCTAGTTCTAGCGTTGGCGGGGTCACTGGTGAGGGAGAGGATCAGTTGGGTGTCGTCGGCGTAGGAGATGATGTTGAGGTTGTGTTGGCGTGCGATGGCTGCCAGGGGTCTCATGTAGACGTTGAAGAGGGTGGGGCTGAGTGATGATCCTTGCGGGACGTCGCAGATGACTTCGGTGGCCTTGGATCGAAACGGGGGGAGGCGGACTCTCTGTGTTCTTCCAGCGAGGAACGAGATGATCCATTCCAGAGCCTTCTCTTGGACACCTGTGTTGCTCAGGCGTTGGACTAGTGTGCGGTGGCAGACCGTGTCGAACGCTGCGGAGAGATCCAGGAGGATGAGGGCCGCTGTTTCCCCGTTGTCGAGCAGGGTTCTGATGTCATCGGTGGCAGCGATGAGGGCGGTCTCGGTGCTGTGGTTGGCTCGGAAACCGGACTGCGAGGGGTCAAGGGATCTGTTTGTATCGAGGAAGGCGGCAAGCTGTCTGTTGACGGTCTTCTCGATGACTTTGGCAGGAAAAGGGAGGAGCGAGATGGGGCGAAAGTTCTTGAGGTCGGTGGGGTCTGCTGTTGGTTTCTTCAGTAGGGCGCTGAGCTCGGCGTGCTTCCAGCTCTCTGGGAAGGTGGCGGTGTCGAAGGAGATGTTGATGATGTCCCACAGTTGGGGTGCGATGATGGAGTCGGCCTTGTTGAAGACATGGTGGGGGCAGGGGTCGGTCGGAGATCCAGAGTGGATGGTGTTCATCGTGCGGGCTGTGTCTTCGGTGGTCACCGTGGTGCAGGTGCGGAGGGTGGCGGTGGGGGCGTAGGTTCGACGGTAGGGTGCGTGGATGGTGCACCGAAGCTGTTGTGGATGTCGGCGATCTTGCGGTGGAAGAACGAGGCGAGAGAGTCGCAGAGGTCTTGAGAAGGAGTGATGTTGTTGCCTGTGCTGGGGTTGAAGAACTCCTTGATGATGCTGAAGAGTTCCTTGCTGTCGTGGGCGTTGTTGTCTAGTCGTTCCTTCAGTGTTTTCTTCTTGGTAGTGCGGATGAGCTGGTGGTGCTTGCGGGTGGCTTGTTTGAGGGTGGTCATGTTGTCTGTGGTTTGGTTGAGGAGCCTGGCTTTCTCGAGGGTGCGGCAGTTCTTCTTGGAGTCCTTGAGTTCGTCGGTGAACCAGGTGGCTTTCTTACTTCTGGGTCTGCTGGGAGCGTTCTTCAGTGGCGCAAGGTCGTCTGCGCAGCCGGTCAGCCACTGTGTGAAGTTGCGGGCTGCTTCGTTGGGGTCCGTTGTGCTTGTGGGCGGGTTCTGGCTGAGGGAGGTGGTGAGCTGGTCGGCGGTGATCTTGCTCCAGCTCCTGTGAGGAACCTGTTGCGGGTGGTGGTGGGTCGTTGTTCTTCGGAAGCTGAAGTGGACGCAGCTGTGGTCAGTCCAGTGAAGTCCGGTAGAGTGGCTGAAGGTGATGTGCTTGCTGGATGAGAAGACGGGATCAAGCGTGTGGCCTGCGTAGTGAGTGGAGGTGTTGACCAGTTGCTTGAGTCAGAGGTTTGCGAGGTTGTCCAGCAGGGCGGCGGTGTTGCGGTCCTGGTTTTTCTCCAGGTGGAAGTTGAGGTCCCCTAGGAGGATGTAGTCTGCGGAGGGGAGGGCGTGCGGGCTGATGAAGTCTGTGATGTCTTCGCTTTATTGTGTGCGCGGTCCCGGGGGTCTGTAGGCGAGGGTTCCTCTGAGGGTTGTCTTTGGGTCGGTGTGTATCTGGAAGTTGAGGTGCTCGGCGGCAGGGAAGGTGTCGCTGGAGTCGGTCGTGATGCGGATGGTGTTCTTGTCTATGATGGCGATGCCTCCTCCAGTCTGGTTCACGCGGTCCCTCCGGATGATCTTGTATCCGTCCGGGATGGCGATGGCAATATCGGGCGCTGAGGCGGCGTTCATCCAGGTTTCCGTGAGGAAGGCAACGTCAGGAGATGAGGTGTCGAGCAGGTTCCAGAGTTCGATGGCGTGTCTGTGGACGGAGCGGGTGTTGAGCAGGATGCACTTGAGGTGGTTGCCGCGGGTGCTCGGCTTGGCGGGTGTTGTGCAGGTCCGGATGCAGATGAACTTGCAGGCTTGGCAGGTGAAGGGTCCGTGGGTGCGTTTCGGGGTGGCTCGGCAGCAGGCGGGGGTTCGGCCGGCGTTGAGTGTGTGGAGGGTGGTGGTGTCGTAGGTCCGTCGAGTGGGCAGGGGTCCTCGAGGGCCAGGGGTTCTGGCGCTGGGCGCGGACGGGCTTGCCTTTGGCACGCCTTCGGCGCACAATCGGCGCGCCCGCTGCGCGTCCGTGCGGTCGTCATTTATGGCTAAGTGGGAGGGAGGAGCAGCTGGGAGGCGGGAGCGGGGAGGACACAAAAAAGGGGGCGGGGCCGCGAGGACGGCGGCGGGAACGGAGAACGCGGCAGGTGGCACAACGGGCACAAGCACACACTACAACAATAGTTTTACAGAAAAAAGCACAAAATACTGCAAGTTAACAGAGAGTTAAATAGACACAGCTGGGGGGCAGTACAGTGAGGCGGCAGCTAGGGAGGCAGGCAGAGCGGCAAAACGAGGCTGCGAGCAGCAGCTGGGGCACACGAGGGGGCACACACACAGCTGGGGGCCGTGCGGCGCGGGGGTGTCCTGAGAACAGGTCACACTCACCTGCGCCGCGCGGTCGCCATTTATGGACAAGTGGAAGGGAGGAGCAGCTGGGAGGCGGGAGCGGGGAGGACACGAAAAAGGGTGTGTGGCCGTGAGGACGGCGGCGGGAACGGAGAGCGGGGCAGGCGGCACAACGGGCACAAGCACACACTACAACAATAGTTTTACAGAAAAAAAGCACAAAATACTGCAAGTTAACAGAGTTAAATAGACACAGCTGGGGGGCAGTACAGTGAGGCGGCAGCTAGGGAGGCAGGCAGAGCGGCAAAACGAGGCTGCGAGCAGCAGCTGGGGCACACGAGGGGGCACACACACAGCTGGGGGCAGTGCGGCGCGGGGGTGTCCTGAGAACATAGTAATTCCCAAGGTACAAAACTTTGACCTATGATACCTAGTTAGCTTGCCCGACCTCCACTCCATCATGGTGGGCCTGAAATCACATCTAGGTCCCAGTAAAATAAAAACTGATTATATTTACATTGCCATTTCTTTTATTGAGGCACCTTTTGCCTTAAAAGTTCAAAAATTCTTTGGCTCCACTCATCTGACTTCATTGTTTTGGTATATTTTTGCTTATTCAATTTTCTTTATTTTTCTAAATTGATTTGAGAATTTTATTGAACTGTAGTCTGGACTTTAAAATGGTTGGGGCCGCTTGAACTTGACACACATTTGTATGAGGAATTGCCTGATGCTTGTGCAACAGCTACCAATTGTTGAGCAAAGCTCATGAAGACCTACCAGGGTATGTTGATTAAGTTGCTCAGAGTTCCACCTTTCTAAAATGATCTACTTTCTGACAACATAAGACCACAGATATGACAATAAGCGAGTTCTGCTGAAAAATATATTAGCGGTACAAAAGGGGGTGGTGATGGACGGAGCATCTGAACCAATCAAACACTCACACCCAGACAACAGATCTGGGTTTAATCCATCACCGTTCTTGAGCCCACTCTGCGACCCCAGTTCAGACTTGGCCATATGTAAATCAGTCTGATCAGTCTAACGATTGGTATTGGATTCAAGCAAGCCTGGCTGAAGACGGCTGTGATGCCAGAAACAGGTCCTAGGAAGCTTGTTTCCGGTCCAGGGAAGGCATGGCTTGGCAGTTCGGGCTGGACTGTTCCCATGAGGCACAGGGTCAGACTGATTTGCATATGGCCATGTCTGAACTGGGGTGGCAGAGTGGGCTAAAGAACGGTGATGGATTAAACCCAGATCTGTTGACTGGGTGTGAGTGTTGGATTGGTTCAGATGGTCCGTCCATCACCACCCCCTTTTGTACCGAAAAATATATTAGGGCAGGCTTCAAAGACAGACTATAGTCTTTAGATTAAATGAACATTTTAGGAACCAGACAGCCAGGCATTGCATCAAGACCCCACCCCAGAACGGGTGCACCAGTCTTTATGCCCCCCCCTTTGGGGTGTGGGTTGGGGGCGTTTGCCCAGAATCTGCCCCTGGGGGACAGAAAGGCCACTAGACACCAGGTATTTCAACATGGTACAAAAAAAAAACCAGAAGGATGCAAGAGGTCGTAGTGAACAATGAGCCATACCTACATCTCAGAATTAGCAGTAGAGTCATTCTGCAAAGTTCCAACCGGGACGGATAAGAGGTTTGTCACAGGGATTCATAAGCTTTCTACCACTCTGAATTTCCCTACTTGTCCTGATAAAATCGCTACCTTTTGAGTGGCTGGTCACAGCACCCGTGACAGTAACCAATCAAACCAGTGAATGAGAGTCCCCCAAACACTTTTCCCTCCATCTTTCACCAGACATTTAACACATTTTGGGCTATTTTCTCAGTCCCGCCCAGGGTAATTCTCGTACACTGGGTACCCCAGAATTTTGGGAAAAAAGGACGCAAATACGGTGTGGATGCCTTATGTGAAAAAAACATTGTTAAGGCATAAGCAAGAAGTACCCCAAATAGCAAAAAAGGGCTTAGCATTCTAGCGGTCTACCCTCTGTTTACTAAAAAGAGGAAAATTATTGCAAATAAAAAATTTACAGCAAACAGCAGGCTTAAAAGAGTTTATTCAGTCAGCATTGGCAATACCTAAAAAAGTATTAACAATTTCAGGATCATTTTTGTCTTTGTACACCTATCCGGTTTCAAAACCAAATGCTCCTGGTAAAGTTACAGACTTCATATGCCCTATGGCTCTAGTAACAATTTCAATAAGCTTCATCATACCGATGCCCCATCCTAAATATTTTATATTCATCAGGAATCTTCAGAAGCTTTATGACGGTACAACTTTGCAACAAAGTTTTGAAACAGCAGCCAACGCTGGTTCACATTCACTGTGTGATTATGCTTCATTGTATGTGGAGGATAAATCTTAGTTCTACTGGCAAATTCAAGTACGGTTGTCTGTACTCTTTACAAAAAAAGAAAGTGTCACCAACAATGGTGGTTGAAACTTCTTCTGCTCAAAGTACAATGGTACCACCATAGGAAATAGTTAAATATGTCTTTTTAGCAATCCCCATATTGCAAATGGGATATTCCCTGCAGCTACATCGGTTCAGTCTGATGGAACAAAACACTGAATGCAGTGTTCAACAAGAGCAACTTCTAAGTTATGTTCAGGAGTCTGTTTCTCATGTCACATTACATTACTTAGAAGGCTTCAATTACCTTCAGTGAAAGCAGCAGGTTTACTAGAATGGTATACTTAAGACATTCACTCTGATCCACATATAGATTTACAGGAAATACATTTTACAGACACCAGCTGTTTAGCATGATCTTTATCCAAGGCTTCTATAATAGTGGTGTCATACATTCCTGAAAGTGACCTCTCTCCTATTGTTCTTACAATAACACTATGAACAACATATTTTTTTTAAGCAATCTTATGTGTGTTGAGTTTATTTTTTAAGGTTATTAGTATGAACAGTCTATGATTGCAGTTCTAAGAGTGCCTTATATAAAGTTCAAACAGCAATGAAGCATTATCTACTAGAAAAGTAATACAACAGGAGGTCACAGAAATCACTCGGAAATTATTAGACAATCAATTATTTTAATGTCCTCTAGGAAACTGATATACAGATATGCCAAATGGGTCCTATGAGATTTTTGCATTCATAAAAAATATCTTTAATAAAGTTTCAAAGGCATAAAGGCGTGCACCTTTAAAATCAACTAATAAGTAGAAGTACCTTGGTCCAATCACCAGGGGGCAGAAATGCACCAGCGATGAAAAATAGATTGCTATCTCCGAAAAAAAGATTGTACAGAGAAAACTGATATTCAACTCCCCTCTAAACAAGCGACTAAGAAAACCTAGGCTCTGGTTTACAGATTAGCAGATAGGTTGTTTCATCACAAACATAACTAATATGCTCTCTGTCTTATAACAAGTGCATTAGATTATTTAGCACTTGTAATAAAGCAGACAGGATATCAAATCTGTGATGAAGTAACTACCACTAAACTCTAAATTAGGCACTTAGTTGAATTTTTGGGCATGCTACAACGTTCTTCTAAACGGGTCTGTGTAATAAAGACTTTATTTACATTAATAATTTAAAATGTGTTTTGTTATTTCAAGTTCTACTGTACCAGTGACCGCACCCCCAAGTAAATCAATCAGTTCGGCATCAGAACCATAGTCAATCAATCTGCTGTTGTGATACGGCACAAATACCTGCAACTGCATTTATGAAAAATGAAGTTTCAGCGGAATTACAAGGGGCCTCTTTATGAAGGAAAACTTTTTCCTCTAAATTTCTCTCCAGTTTTACTATTGCCGTGTGAGAATTCTTTGTTTGTGCAATCATGTACAGAAGGCTAACATACTTGATGTTTACAGGGTTTTCTCCTTTCTCCTGAACCAGATTTAGAACCTCAGATCTGCTTAATTTACATTGTAAGCCGGTCTTATGTCCACTTCATACTAGAACTATATCATTTTTACACATCACCTCCAAGTTAAACACTTAATCTGCTGATTGTTGCAGCAGCAGATTTGAGGATGGCATAGGGTTGGTGTTAGTGCTGGATGAAGGACTACTGGATTGAGAGTGTCATAACTACAATTCATATCCTAAACATTATAAATAAGACTGTTTTTCACCTAACCACCATGCAGAAGACATTTGGGAAGAGGAGCATTTTAGAGCTAGGCAAAACAGTATTGATTCAGAGTACTACATGATCAAATTTGGCATCTGCTTACTGCAAGGGCATGAAGTGCTAGCACATATGTTCAGGCGAATAAGCGGCCTACATTGCATATCTCAGAAAAGGTTATTTGTCCGGAAGGTTATGGATTCTAATATCTCTGGGATTATGTAATCACCTGGGAAACAAGGGACAACATTTTTAGATGCACATTATACCACACAAGTCACGAAAGAGCTTTTTTTAGTGCAGCTGAGAGACGTGTTTCCATCACTGGCAAAAGAAAGGATATCTGGTTCAAAATCTGCTAGTTGATATTAACATCTGAATAAAATATCCAATAATTAATTTTTTTCCTTTAGCTCTTATGACATTTAGAACATTGCTGTCATCACGTCTTGTTCGTTGGACCTGCGCAGACGCGTGTTTCGGTGAAAGACCAGCGGATATGGTCACACCTTCTCAGGGCACTTCGAGGATCAAAACTTGGGGCAATAGAGAGGGGGCTAAACATCCACTGGTGTCTCTGGTTCCTGGCATTCGATAAAATCAGGTAGGAACACTTTCACAGATGGAGAAAAAAAAAGGGTCCGGACAAGCAGATTCGCCTCACTATGAATGCAAAAATCCTGAAGTATGTCAACAAACGCGTACTCGAAAGAGACAGCGTGATGAGGTAAGAGAATGGCACAACTAGGCATCCATCAATTCTCTGGCGTGTAGACTCCGACTTGATTTAGATAAGTTGCACCAGAATGAAAGAATGAACATTTCGTCAGTATTCGCTGAAGAGTCCAGTATACAAGGTTTACATCGCCCTGTACCTGATGCATAGTTGTGCCATTCTCACCTCATCACGCTGTCTCTTTCAAGTATGCGTTTGATGACAAGCTTGAGGATATTTGCATTAATAGTGAGACGAATCTGCTTGTCCGGCCCCTCTTTTTTTCTCCATCTGTGAAAGTGTTTCTATCTGATTTCATCTAACGCTAGGAACCAGAGAAGCCAGTGGATATATAGCCCCCTCTCTGTTGCCCCAAGTTTTGATCCTCTAAACGCCCTGAAGGTGTGACCATATCTGCCAGTCTTTCACCAAAACACGCGTCAGCGTAGGTCCAACTAACAAGACGCACTAACAACACTGTTGTAAATGTCATATAAGCTCAAGAAAAAAAATTGAATTTTTGAAAAAACATACCTATGTACAGGAATTGTATTTTGAAAGATATTGAGCTGCTATCTTGTGTATATATGTTATCTCATTAGTACACCTTGTCGTCAATAGTAGTTTTGTTCCCTTTGTCTTGTTCAGTGGTTGTTTGCTGGTGTGATTGTAGAGTACGGTTTGAATGAATGTATGGGGATCAGGGGCACATTAAATCGCGTACGAATTAGGTATTCTTTTGATATATTGGGGCACTTTTTCCTTTTATGAATTTTAGTCACATTTATGCAGGCTGATGTGTACATATATAGGTATCTTTTATAGGACAATACGTATAAAAAATCAACTATATATGTTTTGATATTATGAAATCATGTCCGATATCGGATTATTCATAGCCCTGGTGTCTAGATATGCATACTCATTAGGACTTCGTGGATGATGAGGTAAGCATCCCCATTATATGGCGAGATAGTCCGCCAAGGTAAAGAAATTGTTTCAGGCAGTTTGATTTATTTTCTAGATAAATGTAGTCACTTTCCCCTGAATCTCTGCCTATGCATCAACCCAGTGGCTCCCTTTTCTTACTTGTTTAATGTGGTCTATTTTTTAACAATTCAGTCTGAATGAATGCACAGAAGCACATTGTTTTTTTTTTAAAGATATGATGGGTGAGTGTTTTCGCTGTAGGTTTTATGCAGAGTACAGGGTTGGCATTAATGAAGGTACTTAGCCAAGACCTACATATTTGTAACTTGTAATCATTTTACACAGAGTGCTATGATGAGCCCACTGAATAGAAGGATATCACAAAATCTTTTTTGTAAGACCCCTTGGCTCTTTTTACATACACCGCGGGGAACAACCTGACCTCTTAAGGGTGAAGTGAACCAACATTTTTACTGGATTACCATCCTTTCAAGTTAGCTGTTAAAGGAAAAAAGATTTAAAAATAAAAAACAGCAAAATAAGTAAATACTGGCACATACTCCATTTGATTATTTTCTGCTGCCTATAAAAAGTGCTATGTCATTTATTATGAGTTAATATATGTTTAATGGACAATACTTACTGTATTAAATGTAGTAAATGATGGATTAGAAGTGACTGTCTAGGTCAGCATTAAATAATATGTCAAATGTAAACAATTGAAACATACATTAAGTGATATAATAGTTGTGCTGGGACATAATTTTCCATGGAAAACTTAAATGCGGTGTAAAACATTGCAGTGTTGTCACTCCATTGGATTTCTCTTCAGCCAGAGCATGACCATCATCAATGGGGAGTTTAGTTTTTAAGTAAAGACATATGGTGGTCTGCAACGACCCAAATAAAGCCTGAAGAGCATCTCATTTACTAACATAAGTTCCAATGCCAGGCAAATAGAGGCTCAAGGATTTTAGAATGCCCGAGTGTTTTAATAAAATTAAAACTTCACCTGCCAGCATTTAGCTCCAGCAACAATGTGCATAAACTAAGTGGAAAATGTAAGTTTTATATGAGCACAGATCATGTTTCTTGCTCAATGCAAATGATTATTCATACTCATGTCACACATTTAGAAACTGCCATCTACACCATAATGTCCCATTAGACTGGAACAAACTGCTATAAGCTGTTGTAAAGACTGAAGTTTGTGAACCAGTTTCATACTAAAATATGGTTTTACAAAAGAAAAAGAATGTGGCGATGTCATGAAAAAGTTGACCTTAAAAAATAAAAGGAAGTAGACATTATTTTACTATCATAGTTTACCTTACAAAAGCAAATGCACTTCCACATTAATGTACTGTACTGCTACAAACATCTTTTGCAGTGCCGACACACACCTCAGAATATAGTTGCAAATCTTTTCCTGAAGAAAAGTTGGTGAAGGTATATGAAAGCACACACAATGCGCTTTGTGTCATACAGACATTTAGATTAATTACCTTCTGAATCATTTGTCAGCCAGTCAGTGCAATCATCATGAATAATCTACAAAATGTCAAGTCATTTTCATAAATGAAAGGGGAGCTCAACTGCACAATATTTATGAAGATACACTTTTCTCACAGCTCCAACTCACTGAAGATTGAAAGCGCAGATATATAACATTATTAACGTGAATCAATGATGACTGATCATCACTGGGAATTCTCAATTCTGAACCACAGATTGCACAGTTATCTGTAGCAGGCACATCGATGCACAGAGTAACATTTCAGGCATGTGCTTTCATTATATTTTGAGTGTTTTAGTATAAGCAGTGCGTTGGGGTCACAGTACACTTTTATGCACATGTGGAATGATTCACCCTCATCCTCTTTTGGTATAGTGCTAATATACCCCTTTAATAATGGACATGGTAGGCATCTGAGAGTTGAAGATAGCGCCAGGACACCTCAGGGTAACAGAGCGCTCTAAAAATCTCATTAACATTACATAACATCATGAACCTTATCAGACTATAGACCGAGTTAACAATGGTAACCACCCTGAGCAGCAAACATTCATCTCATAAGGAAAGTCTATCACAAATACATTTAGGCTTAGGCTGTCTCAAACACAACACAAAGTAATCATCTATACAGTATTAATTGCAACAACTGTGTAGAAACCAGGTGATCAGCTTCATAGGAACAGTACATTGTGCAAGCATAAAAGGTGCACACCACTAACAATATTATTGTTCCCTGATGAGTACAAACACAGAGCAGGCCCACGTAGACAAAGGGATATTGAATAGAAAAGGGTTCTAGCTTACACAATATAATATTTCAATGAATACGGTAATTAAGACTTCTATCAGGTAATAGTTCCACTTTTTTTTTTATTTTACTGAAGAACAATACACATTTTTTAAATGAGAATTGTAATTTTCCAGAGCATTTCATGAACCATTGTAGCCCAAGGATATCCTGGAATCTTAACATTGACTAGCTATGTACTCTATAGGGTGAAGAAACGGAAGAGCCGAGACTCACTGTAATCAAATTCCATCTTAAGCGTCTTTTCCTTAAAGTGGGAAATCAAGCTAATTAACATCTGCCCAACGAATGTAGGTTCATAACTATTTTTTGCTGTGGTACAGAACAAATCTACTTTTCAGCTTAACAATAATGGAAAAAAAAATGTTGGCGGCAATACTCCTAAACAGTGCCCTACTCTTTTCAAAACACTACAGACCCTACAGACATTTACAACAGTGGTGGAAGAAATTCCCACAGCGAAAGTGAAACAGGAATTTTTCCCTTTTTTCTGCCTGTGGAATGGAATTGGCTGCAACAACCTGAGCGGACAGCGCAGTTGTTTTTTGAAGCACCATGAGGGGATAGGTAATGTATTTACCTTAAAGCTTACTGCATTAAGGTAATTACATTGCCCAGATGCTCACAGAGAACTTCTGACCAACTTCCCCAGCAACAGGAAGTCTGTGTACAGGGTCTGCCTGTAGGGTTGTCTTGGCAGCACACTCTAGCTCGCCTGCTGAGGAAGTTCTTTTCAAGAGCTCAGTCAAGGGCCAGCTATTACAGGTAACATAAAAAGATTTTCATTACGTAAAGAAGGCAGGCTGGTCCCCGACAGTGATGTGTGGTACGAGTAATCCTTGAACCTTGCATTCCTCAATGCCCAGAATGAGAAATACTTGTTTTGCAGGCATTTCTCTCGAATCCCTACCTTTTAGGAATCCACATAGCGCAAGTGGAAAAAAGGACATTTTGATCACTCCTAATTTTCAACACAAACGAGTACAAAGCTTGCCATGCAAGGATTGTTTTTCATTTTCAAGGTGGAAAATGTGACTTTCAGCCAAAGGCTACCACCGCATGAAACATGCATTGCAATTCCATTTCCATTAGGTATAAACATGCCTTCAGAAAATCTTTTTTTTTTTTTTAATGAAATTAATGTAAGAAATGAGAGATGTACCTATTTAAAAATAATTGTGGGTTCGGCCATGGACTGTGCTGATGTAATGTTAATACATTTCAAGGAAGAGCCTGTGGTGGAGTGTAGAGATGTTGACCGAAGCTAGCCAATTACCCCTTTGGGAACAATGAACCTTGGAAACAGCACAGACTCGTCGATTAATCATTTGATTTGTAAATAGCTACTATGTCCATGGCTTCTGAAATCTTTCTGAAGAAAATGCAACCCTATTATATCAACATTTTGAAATACATTTTTAATTACACATTTAAACTATTTCAGGGATAACATTCATCTTTCCTTTAAATTATGGACAATCTAAAAAGAACAGCATCAGAATATTATTCTCAACATGGACTATGTTGACCAGGAAGAGCACTTCCAAAAAGGAAACTATACATGAGTGGTTTTCAAAATCAATGCTCTAAATACTAGTGTCTACTTTACACCAAGTACGGTATTACTGTAATAAAAAAGATCATTTGCAAAACCATATAAAGCTATTGATCTTTGTTTAATGACGAAGTATTTATGAATACAATTAAATAAATCAAAATATTAATGATAGTTTGTCCTTAATATTAGATTTTCCGGATCTTCTCTGCCACTGAAACCTTGAAATGGACACATCTCCCCTCAATCTTGCTATGTTATTATGCCTAGCATATTTCTACAGAATCTCTACTGTCATTAAAAACAAAGGAATCATATTCTTAGCTTGTGTTATATTTGTTTGCTTTGGTGCAAACAGGCTAAGGCACCAGTTTCTGAAACAGCAAAAGGCTTTTTCCATGTATGATTCCATTTCCAAAAGATAAGTACATTGAATTGTACAGAACAGATAAATGATAGTAATGTATAAAATAGAAGACAGCCCAATAATCAGAATATAATTTATGTGTGCTGCTCTCTGTACAGATGAAAGAAAAACAAATAAATTAATGGTCTCCTACGTATATTCGATTACACAAATGATCACACCATTTTTTTTGTTTGTTTTTTTACAGTTGATACTTTGTCTTCACATAGTTCAAAGTGAGAATGACTTATCCAGAGTCCAGCAGGTATTTCACATTACATTAGGTAATGCATCAAGTATCACAGAAGGCTCCTGGAATGGGGCAGCTTGAACAAACTAAAGGATGCCTGTTATATGTTAACAAGCAGGTGATAAATAACTTTCTAATCAGACCCTTCACAATTTGCAGACAGACAATTTAGATCCACGAACAAAACCAGCCACATAACTATGCAAAGCAGGAAGACCCTCAATATTTAAATGTGATTTTATGTAGGTGTAATGAAACACCATTTAAAAGATGCAAATGTAATCACTTGCTTCTGAATCTCAACTGAGACAATAAAATGTTAGAAAAGAAATACAATTTCCGCCATTTGCAGCTAAATACAGATCATTTAGAAAATTAGTTTGATAACTTGCATTGCGCCGTTTGGACCAAGTTCCATTTAAAAATAAAATAATATTTACAGTTATTTTGAAAACTGGCTTATGGATTGCATACCTGACAAACTTGAATACCAATGATTACAATTCCCCAAAAATACAACAAATATCAATTTAAATAGTACATACTGTCCTCTTGCATGTCTAATACGACTGACAGGTCCACACCAGACGAGGGAACACTGTTTCAAACTAGCAAGTATTTGACAAAAATATTAGTGGTCTGCATGTTAAATTATACGTAAAATACATTTCAGAACCGTGCTTGTTACCTCCAAGTGTACCCTGTCCAAACTTAAAAGGGTTTAGATACACTCTTCATTCAAGCTCGGGGAAAATACAAAAATAAAACTGAAGAAAGAAAAAAATCGGCAAAAGATTTGCACCACCACCACCACAGCTACCAACCTTTTAACAGAACTAACATGAAATTTAAAAAACTGCAAAACGTCTTATTACAGCAGCTTAGATAACTTGGCTTAAGACTCTAGTGTGCACTGACAAAAGCAAATATGACTGACAACTGAGAGAGAAATTGTGCATAACTGGTATTTTCTGCCATTTAGGAGAAATTATGGTTGATGCCATCTGCGTGAGTAAGAGCAAATATTTGAGAACATGTGACATATCTAAACTGTGTTTTTCAAACATTCATTAACAGATCACAAGCTTAACAAAGTAATGGAGTGATCCATGCTTCGTGAAGAGCTTTTTTTTTTTTTAAAGAACTTGAATTGGAATACCTGGAAACATGGACAATAGTCATAAAAACAGATCTGTGTTGAGAACTCAGTGGGTAATTCAAATATAATTACATATTTTAGATCTGGTATGTAGGTGTGTTTTCATAATCAGTCAGCCTGAAACGCAGAGCTGAGACGCACAAACTGATTTAAACAAATCCCCCAAAACAAAATCTTTAAATGGTTGTCTCTTTAGATGCCAAATGGTTGAGGTGCTTGTGTCACATATTCAACTTTTGCTTTAATAATTGGAAATCAAAACCTTAATATTCAGAAGTATCGCATAGAAGGTGAACAGTAACCGTACTATACAATTATTGGTAATCCACGTACCGGTTTCCTCAAAAAGCACAATATGAGCATTCTCCTATTTTGCTTTCATTAGTGAGGAGCAAATTACAGAGGAAATTAGTTGCTCTAGAATATACCTTCTACAGTGGTAATTTAAAAAAAAAGTCGACTGGGTAACTGGCTATGGAAAGCACATTTGGGTTTACCCGTGGCACTCTTGAAGACACTGATAACACTTCATCGATGTAGCATGGGAGGATAGAATACTCCTGCTGTGAAATAGCACGTGCGTGCAAGAGATAAGTGTGAGCTAAGAAGATTGTTTTAAGAAAACCTCTGTATTTTTACAGAGCATTCAGCTGCTACAGAGCAGTGCAATGAATCCCATTTTGAATAGGAGAACCACTGAGTAGGAAAAGGAACAATATGTTCTGAAGCCCAGCCAGCCAACAAAGTGTTTTTTGTTTATAAGTAAAAAGGTTTTTCTATATCTCAGAAAATGCAATCAACTCTGATGACTAACAGAAATCAAGTATGTTTCTCTTTTCAATCTATCGAGAATGATTAAAATGTGAGTTTTGGGAAACCACCCCTTACTTTCAAATGAAGCAACACCAGGAAGTATCAACCAATGAGCCAGTTGAGACATGTACCTAGCTCATACATCGCAAACAGAGAGTGACCACCGTTTCTAAATGGAAAAGGTAAGTCTTTCATTAATGTCAAAGCGATTGGCTCGGTCTTAGAACTTGATTGAAGGGAAGCCATATAAGTCTTATAAATGTAAATTTCCTTTTCCTCAAAAATGATAACATTTCGTATTAGAAACTGCTGTAGTTTTCAAGTAAACAACAGCTCAAAAACACAATACCTCAAGACCATAATAAATGACTACGTTTTTAAAACCATCAAATACTTCAGAAGTACTTTAAGGGTGTTTGATGGCTGGGAGATGGTTTCCTCTCAGCAGTACAAAAGGAAGGTGAAGAAAAAGTACAGATGGACAAGGCAACTGAAAGCCATACTTGTGCTTTGGAAATCCTCTAATATTTCATGAATTTATATTCTTCCTTTGGCTTCTGTTATATTATATATAATTCCAGTTTATGCTGCTGGTGGTGACGTAACTGGCACATGAAACACAACTATTCTGCAGGCTGAACAATGCGCTTTGTTCCCAAACTTGCTTCATGTATAAAAGAAAAATAACTACACTAAGGAAAAATGCCCAAAAGTAATCTTCAAGAGGACATTCAGTTGGTCTCGTACATACAGTAGTAATGTATCCTTTGAAGTTGCTCGCATCAACTAATTTCGCCAACAATTTTTCATCCTTTTAAGTCCTGTGTTCCAGTGGAGAAGTATTGTGTGCACTGTAGACTAATGACTGTTAAGGGAGTATCTGGCATATGTGGTGATGGCGGAAATATTTACAGGCATCTTCTTTTACACTTCTTCTGAAGTCTTTAGGCCGATTTTTTCCTCCTCCTCTAGTCAATCTGTGCTTGGTTTCTTGAGCGAGAAGGGTAGAATCTTGAAATGCTTACTTAACTGGTTCACCTGAAAATATATAAAGCAGGAGAGTCTTAAGTAAAGACAACTTGTCACAAGACAAAAAGTCAACTTCTATATACTTTGGTCAGATTTAAGAATAAACTAGTACATGCACAAAATGAGCTGTATGTTCACACACAACTACTATCCTATCCTTGCCCAACCATGGTGGCAGTGTGTAGCCCCAGCCCCACGCTTTGCTCAAGGGTCCGGTTTATTTCTAAAACCAAATATCATGCCTTGCCCAGACAAGGGGAGTCTTTGTCCCCATCCTTCTATCCTCCCATCTTGTCGAGCAAGGGAATGTCCAGTTTTAAAAATAGCCCCATAGTTTAATGAGGGGGAACAGTGTGCCATCCCATCTTATGCCTAAAGTGGGTAGACTACAGAGAGGTTAGCTTACAGCTACTAAAGCCCTTTGTTCAAAATGAAGACTAGATGATCAGAACAGATCTACGTTACCCTGCTTCCCATTCTCCTGCAGTATTTTGAGGCTACTAGACGGCATGCCAGGTAAACCTGCTTTGCTGTGGCTCAAGGAGCGCCTGAGGGGGCCGCTACGGGTTTTGAGGCTACTCTGTCCTAGAGACCATTTGCAAGCCAAGCGGAGTGGTGTAAACGTAGTGAACCTCACCCTTGGGCAAGACGGAAGGTACAAATAATTTCCATCCTCAGTTTGGAAATGCAGTTGGGGAGGGTAATGGTTGAAGTAATAGCCTCCACCAGTGCAGGTCAAAAGCTCGCTCTTCTGTCTTTGAGAAAGAAATGACGATATTTGGTAAATGTACCTCTCTCCAGCTCGTGAGCAAAGCTTGAAATGCTCAGTGCACCCCTTAGCAGATGACATACATATCTTTAAAAAAAGCGGTCTGCCTAGAGCAGAACATGGTGAGGGCATGAGGTCTGGTGTGGACTGTGAACTATACACTATAACAGGGGGCATTAACCGCTTTGTTTTCTGTGCTCGCTGAATCTATGCCCATCCCTTAATAGAGTGGCCAACTCCTGCTCCGCACTGCCTTCAAAAGTGCATGGTGGAGGGCAGCTCCTGGGACCAGTATCGGTCTCTCCTCTCTCCATGATGTCTGTGACCTGAAAAATTCAGTGTAGGACATAATATACTCCACTTTTCAAATGCCTCTTCATATAGATTAATGCTACAAAGAATGTCCTTTCTTTTCAATATAGCTTTAAACAGCTGCCCCTAATCATACCCATTATCAAGCCCCATGATCCCAGCGAACCCTGTGTACCATTTAGTGGAGTACAGCTGTTTGCTAGTTGGAAAATCTCACTCGCACCCCTCTAATATTATTGACTGCGCTACACCCCTGGCCGTGTGCAGTATTTTTTTGCCATCCATTGGGAGTTGAGTGTTCATCCTGAACAGATACTGGGCCCAGGAGCTGCCCTCCACCATGCACATTTGAAGGCAGTGTGCAGCAGGAGTTGCAAGCGTGTTCACTAAAACACATTTGTATATTTTTAAGTATAGTGCAAATGGTAAAATTAGCGTGATTTTCTATCACAATATGGAAGTACTCACATTTTCCGGTATTCTCAAGCCATGTAAATTGTAGCTATGTGTGTGCTCTAGAGGGATGTCCTGTATTTATTCTTATGCCTTTGTATAGGTCACTCCCGCTATTTCCATAGTCCCATCAAGTATTCAGAATATGGGTGGTGTTAGGAAAATGCACCTAACCCATAAAGACAACCTTGAGAAAAACACCTAACAGTTTCAAATGGGTACTTCATGTACCAAAACAGGCTGCTTACTTCACTGAACAGATATTGAAGAGCGAGGTTAATGCAAGCCACTGAGCTAAGAATAACTTGTGTATATTATAGTATTTATCTCTCATCATGTCATTTCACATCACAGTCATAATGTAACTTCTTCTAAATCTGGTCAGTGTCACATGATGGAATCTCTCTGTGATTACATCATGAATAAGAGGGTCATATTATGTGATCACGGGTAATTATTGAGCTTGTTGAATTTTTCTTTATTTTAAAAGCTAAAAAAAAGAAAACATCTATTTTTTTGGTTACAGGATGTTTGGTATGCACACACTCACATCAGGCATTTTATCTTGAACACAGACCCTCTTCACTAACTTACCTAAAACACTGATGCCTTTCCCTCACAACCCCTCTCAACAGGATTTCACCTAAAGCACGGAAGGATAATGTTACTTACCAAGTAAGCAACTGTTCTTGGCAAGTAGAACTGTAAATTCACATGATTTGCATACTACTGCCAGCTAGTGTTGGGTCTGAATGTTTTCAAGTTTTTCTTCGAAGAAATCTTTCCAGTAACGAGGTAATGTGCTAGTGCACTTGGGCATCAACTCCATTGTTATATTGTTTTCCCGCAAGAGGGTGAGAATGGAGTAAGTGAGCATAGTAAAGAGATGTCCATGCGTAGATAACGTGAATGAGAACTGCAACAACTACAGGTGCCCGGGGAGGTGGGTGGGGGCATGTGAATCTACAGCTCTACATGCCTAGAACAGATGCTTACTGGGTAAATAACATTATCCGAGGCATGTGTGCTATAGATACACATGCTTTGCATAGACTATATAGCAGTATTCTCCAAAAGCAGTGGCTAACCAGTAGATAATGCAGTTGTCTGGAAAAGTGTTTTTAGCACTGCCTGCCCTACATTGGCTTGTTGGCGTGCTAATACATCCAAACAATAGTGTTTGGTAAATGTGTGTGGTATAGATCATGTTGCAGCTTTACAAATATCTGCTATAGGAATGTGACCTAAAAAGGCCATAGATGCCCCTATTTTGCAAATGGAATGCACTCTAGGGGTATAGATAAAGTTCTTTTGGATTTTGCATAGAAAGTTTGAATGCACTTAACAATCCATCTGGAAAGGCCAGATTTAGAAATAGGATTGCCTTTATGAGGTGGTATAAATGAAACAGTTGCTTTGTTTTATGAAAATCTTTTGTTCTTTCGATATATTACAATACCGCTCTTTTGACGTCAAGTGCGTGAAGAGCTTGTTCTGCTACTGAATCAGGTTGAGGAAAGAACACTGGTAACTGAACTGATTGGTTAATACAGAAAGCAGAAACCACTTTGGGAACGAATTTGGGATTGGTGCAAAGCACTAACCCATCTTATGGAGCTGAAAGAAAGGTTCTTCTAAAGTTAATGCCTGTAGCTAACCAACTCTACTTAATGAAGTGATTGCAATGAGGAATGCAACCTTCAAGGGACACTTTATAATCTATAAAGGACACTTGTGTAGTGGTTCAAAGAGTGGACCCATAAGTCTTGTAAGTACAACATTAAGATTCCACACTGGTGCCGGTGGAATTCTTAGTGGTATAACTCTTTTAAGCCCTCCATAGATGCTTTGATGACAGGAACTTTGAACAAAGACCAATTTTATCTGTTTTGCAAATACACAGCTACTGCTGCAAGGTGGAGAAGTGTGGCTCAATGGTTAGAGTGGCAGACCCTGATGCAGAGGTGTGGCCCGGACCAGGGTTCAATTCCCGCCTCGGCGGGTCTTGGGCTCAATTTCCCCGGACCTGATAATTCTCACCCCGGTGCCTATTCTAAGCATGGGTCCCATGCTTGCTTAATCTCCACAACGGCCCCAACAGCGCTAGGATGCCTGGCTTCACCTTGGGGGTGCCCAGGAGTGGGCACTTCACAGGGAAAGACCAGGAAGGGTTCCACAGCGGTATGTGTACAGCGCCTTGAGACCCCTTCGGGGGTGATACGTGCGCTATATAAGCACTACATTTACATAATAGATGTGTGAGCTAGCCCACATTGCTGTAGGTTTAAAAGGTAAGACAATGTTCTGAACAGAAGCATCTAGAGGTCGAATTTTGTTGTTGCAGTAAACAACTAACCATTTCCATTTTGCTGCATATCAAGCTCTGGCAGTAGGTTTTCTTGCTTATTTCAGAATAGTCATTCAGTCTCTGGTAAACTTAAATACCCATACTCTATGACTTCAGGAGCCAAATCGCCAAGTTGAGCTCCTTGGGATTTGGATTCTTGATTTCTCCATGTTCTGAATGAGGAGACCGGAGGTTAGATGTAGCTTTTGATGTGGAAATACTGAGATCTCTAACAGGGTGGTGTACCACGGTGTTGGGCCCATGGAGGAGCTACGAATATCAATGTGAGTGATACTTGCCTGAGTTTCCGAACCAGAAACGGAAGGAGTGGGAGAGGCGGAAAAGAGTAGGCAAATATCCCTGACCAATTCATCCTTAGGGTATTGCCTTAGGAGAGGGGATGTGGGAACCAGGAGGTAAAGTTTTGGCATTGTGTGCTCTCTACTATGGCGAACAGATCAATTTGTGGGGATCTCCATTGTTGAAAGTATGGAAGGAGAACTTGGGTATGAAGTTCCCACTCATGTATTTGCTGTCTCCTCCTGCTGAGGAGGTCGGCAATTTGACTGTTCACTCCCGGGAGGTATTCTGCCAGAAGGTGAATCTTGTCATGGACTGCCCATTTCCAAATTGTCCGAGACAGGCATGACAGTTGGAGAGAGTGTGTCCACCCTTGTTGTTGTACATAGTACATTGCTGTCATGTTGTCTGAATGGACTAGGACAACTTTGCCTAGGAGACGAGACTGAAAAGCTTTTAACACTAGAAACCCTGGTAGAAGCTCTAGATAGTTGATGTGGAGACGTCTGTGTTTGTCCTCACAGAGACCTTGGATTGTGTAATGATGGAGAAATACATCGCAACCAGTGAGAGATGCGTCTGCTGTTAGCACAACTTGTGGAACAAGGTCGATGAAAGGCTACCCTTTTGATACATTTTGTGGGGTCCACCATTGCAGAGAGCCATGGGTGCGGCTGTCTACCAACACTAGATCTGTTAATTGACCCTGTGACTGATTCCACTGACGTGGTAAGCATTTTTGTAAAGAAAGCATGTGTAGTCTTGCATGAGGTACTATTGCAATGCATGAAGCCATCATTCCCAGTAGGCACACGAAAGTCCTGGCTGGCAAGGTTTGTTTAGTTTAAAACTGCAACAATAGTTTGGATTTTGAAAATTCTGGCTGCCTTGAGGGAGGCTAGAGCAGTGCGAGTGTTGAGAGTGGCTCCTAGATAACATTGTAACTGTAAAGACTGTAGGTGAGACTTTTGAATGTTGACCGTGAAAATCAGTTGGTGAAGTAGGTTTGGCGTGGTCTGAGTGTTTGGAAGACACTTTTGTTGTATGCTGGCTTTGATGAGCCAGTTGTCTAGGTAGGGGTAGACATAAATTTGTCGTCTTCTGAGATGAGCTGCTACCACTGCTAGGCATTTTGTAAATACCCAGGGAGCAGTAGTTACTCCGAATGGAAGTACTTTGAACTGATAGTGTCTGCCTGCTACCACAAATCTGAGATATTTGCGATGAGCTGGATGAATGGGAATGCGAAAATATGCATCTTTGAAGTCCAATGTGAGAAAAAAAAAAGCCTTGCTGTAGGAGAGGAAGAACATGTTGAAACGTTACAACATGGAAATGTTCTGACAGTATGTAGTGGTTTAATTCTATGAGATCCAAAATTGGTCTTAAGGAACAGTCCTTTTTGGGAATTAGAAAACCCCTGAACCTTGGTACTAAAATGGAACCGGTTCTATGGCTCCCTTTTGTAAGAGAGATTCCACCTCTTGTTTGAATGACTGCAAATAGTCCAACAATAATTTGTGAACGCGAGGTGGAATGTATGGTGGATTGGAGGTGAGCTCCAGGAAATAAACATGTTGAATAAGGTCTGGCACCCATTTGTTGGTTGTTATAGATTGCCAAATGGGGAGAAACTATTGAAGTCTTCCTCGACAGGTGTTGAGTGATCGGGGGAAGTGTGTTTATTAGGGGAAGGGATGTTCAGTGTTGTGACGCCTTTACCCCTGCCTTTGGAATTGTTTCTTCTATATCCTCCTCTGTCGAAGCCTCTAGAGGAAAAGGATTGGTTGTTGCCTTTGTAAGCGGAAGCATTTGAGTCTGAGGATGTTGTTTTGGACCCTGCTCTGTAAAATGAGTGGTGATAGGAGCCTCTATTGGATGGGGACTGGAGGGCTCCCATGGATTTTGTCACTTCAGTGTCCATTTTCATCTTTTCTAAGGATTGGTAGACTACAGAACTAAAAAGGTGTTCCTGGTCAAACTGGGTGTTCAAAATGGACTGTTGAACCTCAGGCTTAAACCATGCACCACTGCTAAGGAGAATGCTGGTATTGATCTTCCTAGCTGCAGTGTCAGCTGCGTCTAAAGCACATCTTATTGAGGAGTTAGAGATGAGTTTCCCTTCTTCAACTAACTGTTGTGCCTTAGTTTTACATTTGTCTGGGAGATGTTGGAGCAGTTGCTCCATCTCGTCCCAGTGTGTCCCGTCATAGTAGACCCTGTGCGTTTGTGATGCACCAGTGGTTAGCGGCTTGAACAGCTACTTGTTTTCCAGAGGCATCTATAAGTTTGATTCTTTATCTGGGGGAGGTGCATCCCCAGAGGTTTGCAAGTTAGCTCTTTTGTGAGGTAATTGTCCCTTAATAAAACACAGGATCTTATGGTGAGGGTTTATATTTTTTTTATCTACCCTTGGTGTTCAAATACGTGCTCTGACAGGGTCTTTAAAGATATCTGAATGTCTCATCATGCCTTTAAGCATAGGGAGTGTCTGACTGGACCTGTGTGTGGACACTACTGTTTCAAATAGAAAGTCCTCTTCTATTTTTTTTTATGTAATGTTACCCCATGATACTCTGGCAATGAGCTGTTGATAAGCCAAATTATAATCTGGTGGTGATGGTTTTGCAAAATAAAGGTCTGGTTCGTCTACTGGAGGTGACAGGGGGTCTATTTTTATCATGGGGTACCCCAGGCCCGTTCTGCCCACACCTGAAGTAATTTGTAGGCCTTTTGTTAAGTTGACCAAACTTCTGCACCCATTTTTACTGAACAGCAGGCTCTGAGCTTGTCTGATCAAGAATCACAGCCAGCCTCTCTCGGCGAGGCCTCCTGCTCCAGCCTAAGGATCCCCCACCATACCTGTGCGCGAAGATCAACATCCCCCTGTTCTTTCGACATACAATAGACCACAACCTGGGTCTGTGCACGAGATTAGGGAACTTGCCCACCACAGCTACGTCAAGCTGGAGTGATGAATGTGGCGAAATAGGGCGTACAGATTTGTATATACATATAAATAAAATCCCTTTACAATGACACATTTTCTGCTGTCCGATGCAAATTTACGACAGGCGCCTAGTCTAAGATATGAACTTTCACCTAGCTTACGTGCCACGGTTACAGGAAAGGGCGGCCCAATGTATGGGAAAAAAAAGTGCACCCCATGCAATAAGTGACGTAGGTAGAAGTGGCTTGAGATGGCGTTACTGTAGGCATCTCATTGCCTTAGAGAGTATAAAAGGGGAGCCCACACAGTTCTCGTCGGACAACCCCACCGTTAGTAGATGGCAGGCGGGTATGGGTGGTTCCCAAGAGCTCTTGTTTTTTGTTTTAAGATACAATGTAACTTGCCAATCTATTTGCTGTATATAACATGTATGCTATTTTGTCTCTAAATTGATGTTTTCTTATTGAGAATTTAAAGCTTATATTACACTTGCAAGGCTGCTTTCTTTTGGGTTTTAGGTAGGTATGTGAGTATTCTCAGTATTTTGGATCAAATGTGATTTGCATTTTGTGAATGTTTTCCTTCAGTTATATCGTTCCCATGGTACATTTGTAATGTGTCTTAGAAGTTTAGTGTTTCTCTCTCTCTCAGTGCGAAGTCACCAATATTCAGTATTTGCATTAATAATGCCCTTTTCTCAACACTGTGCCTCTTAAATAAATCTGTTAACCTCTTGGCTCGGTTTCCATGACTCGCACATCTGTTTCCTTCATTTTAGCGGGAGCGTTCCCAGACACCCCGCCTCAAATTAAGGTGCCCCTTTTGTCCCTAAATCACTCCTTGGATCACTCAGTGAAGTGCCCCCTGGCTCCCAAGAAAACTCTCCCTAAAACCTCCCTCGAACAGAGGGTCAATGGTGTAATCATTCCAAGGGTCTACAGGCAAATGAGTATCATCACCCTGACCCACAGTCCATGGGCCTACAGGCAAATGAGCATCATCACCCTGATCCACATCTGGAACTGTAAGTGGAGATCCCTGAGGTGTTATGTGTAATGGATCTTCAATTGTAAACTGTGGAGAAGATGGTGGAGGTGGAGACGGTTGTGGGGCAGGATAAACAGGGCTAGTAGCCAGGTCCTTCTTTAAGGGAATCTTATCAGAAGTGTCCTCTGTAGGAAACTTGTGTTTTGCTGGATTTTTTGCCCAAATATGTCCAGTATCGGATTAATAGCATTTTTTTTGTTTGGGATCCAATTTGAGCTTAAGAACATCTAAAATTGGTTCTGGAGGGTCAAGAACATTGTCCTTGGATTACGGCGTCGAAATAGACTTGTCTTTAGAATGTTTTGGCTTCGAAGCATGTTTGTGTTTCAAAGCACGGGGTTTCGGCTCTGAAGCATGTTTGTGTTTCAAAGCGGAAGGTTTGGGTTCAGAACCTGAGTTGGCATTGTAGCCTGATGATCTCGGACCCAAAGGTAATTTTGGCCGACTTGGTCCCAAGCCGAAGGCTTGACGGTTTGTTTTGCTGCCGGGCCATCAGAAACATTGTCTCTGTGCTGACATTGGCCAGAAGACAGAGGTGGTGCAAGGGGTCTTCAGTACTCACAGCACCCTGTCCCAGAGGCACATCTTCAGACTCCAGTTCGATCTCGGAATAGGACTCTGGAACAGAGAGGGACTCTTCTTCTGCAGCAGATGCTTCGATCTCTTCTTGGTGGGATTCTTCCCCGAAGATATCCGGAGTGTGTTGGATGCTTTTGCGCTGCATCTCTCGCCATCAAGGCCGACGATCGCGTAGTCTTCTTGGATCGAAACAACTTACAAGTGTCACAATCTTCCTCCTTGTGCTCCGGAGAGGGGCACAAGTTACAAATTCGATGTAAGTTGGTGCGAGGGTACTTGGAGTGGCACCCAGGACAGAACTGGAATGGAGTCTATTCCATTGGCAGAAGGCTGGCCCGACGCGGCAAGGGCCGACTTCCGCCCACAAGTTTTTCGATAAAAAAATGGAGTTTGTCGAGCGATCCGATAAGCGGAGAACAGGGAGACGTGTGCGGAACCAATACTGTAGAGTGGATTGCGCACTTAGGGGAACCCAAAGAACGATTTTCGAACCAGAGCACAGCAACACACGTCCGAACACGATGGCGGAAAAAAAACAATCTAACAATGGAGTCGATGCCCATACACACCATCACCGAAAAGGAGGAGGCACCTTACCCAGTGACTTGAAAGACTTCTTCAAAGAAAAACAACTTGCAAACATCCAGACCCAACACTCTAGTGTAGTGACAGGAGTATGCAAAGCATGTGTATCTACAGCACACATGCCTCGAACACCACTTTACAAGCAATAACGGAGGAGCTAAAATTATTGCTAGACAAAGAAGGTGCTGTGGCCATAATCCTCCTTGATCTGGCCATGACATTCGATACGTTTGACCACGAGACCCTTGCACTCTGGATGACTGAAACAGGAATAAAACATTTTTTTAAAAAGGACACACTGAACTTGCTTACCTTATTTTTAAAAAGAAAGATCTTTTCAAATCTGCAAACTTCCCTTCTAATCAGATGTCTGCTCCTTGAAGTATGGCGTTCCGCAGGGATCTGCACTCAGCCCCACACTTTTTAGGACCAGCCTAGACAGCGCTTGCTTAGCAACCTGATTTATATAGTTTGTGAAGTTCCACCCCCAAATTTCCTTGCCATTCCTTTTCCTTTGTCTATGTCACTGTCCTTTAACAATCCTTGCTTGCTAGTGGTTAGTCCTGCCTCTATGTCCTTCCTTTTTTCTTCTGTACCCCAGAGCAGGGACCAAGAACTGTATCGTTCGGGTGATTATCTGTTCCTTGAGGGACTATTTTGTTTGGTTGGTTTCCTGCTCTGTTACTATTTGCTTGTGATCAGCTTCAGCGCCATAGTGGTTTACAATTTAATATAACATTCCTCCCTCCCACCTCTTAATGCCACAGTTGTGTTAGTTCTGCCTCCTGCTCCGTTGCTTGCATTTTTTTTAGCCTGTTTTGTAATTTTAGATTTTGAATGTAAGTTGGGCTTTATTTGGTCTGATTTTGTTTGGTTTTGGACTTCCTTGTAAGGGGGATTGGGCTTGTTTTAGCCTTTTTTCACTTCTGGATGTCAACCTTGTTTCTTTTTCCCGTCCCAACATCGTAGTCCCATTTCTACAGACCGAGTCAAAGAGGATATTTAAGGGAAAGCAATATGGCGGCCATTTCAAAAGCACAGACCCGTCCCATGTGGCTCATCCATACTCTTTGGGGGTGCTTGAACAAACTTAGCAGTTTCACTAACATAAATCTTGATTTTAGAATCAGCAGACACTACTATATGGGCAGTGTACCAAGGGACTTAAGGATGAATTAGACCCGAGCATTAACCAACCTGCTATGCACGTGTTTACCATTTAATCATGTTACTGCCACTCCCATGTTTGTTCTAATTGCTAGCTCATAGTCGCAAAGTATCAATATTCGTATTCGCCATAAGCAATATCATATGCCTTTGTGGCGTACTCACACAGACGGGCGCACTTTAAGTTTAGCTTTTTTCCCACGTTTGAATAAACTGCTAGTTTCATACCCCACATTTGCTGAGTGAATCTATGTGCCCTTATGACGTTTTCACACACAAGCGGGCTTGATTTTATTAATACTACATCTGAGTTAAATCACACATCAACTTCTTTCTTCCACCAGTGACTTTAAACTGACACGTGTTATGTGTGCGCTTTAGTACCTCAGCGTACGTTTATCTACACACCCGCACCAACCGCGAGTTTATGGACATTTTGTGGCCGAAACCTACATATTACATGGCGTATTGACATAAATTTAAAAAAAAGGTTTTATGAATTTACTGTGCATACTCCATTCTGTATTATATTCATTGCATTGTTTAAAGACTATGGTCATAATAAACATACATTTTGACACTTGACAGTTGACATAAATTGGAATATTTGAAGTACCTTCACATACGCCTCTCCCTGTTAGGCTGTGACTGACGACGAGCGACTGACGTGACGACGTACGTACAACGCAGAGCGAACGAGCGAGAGAGCAGCTGAGGGGAAGCGCTGAGGACGGACGCCCCGCGTATGCTCTTGCTCTGCGCAACGAAGGATTTCAAACCCGCAATACAACTCCAGGTGAAGCGCTGAAAACAAAGCGCGTGAAGAGAGGGAAGTGCGGGAAGCGGCAGGAACTGGCGTCGGTGCCGGGCGAGCTCCGCCAGCATCGAAAACTGAGAAGTGAGCTCTATAAGTAATTGAGAGCCCTCGGACCGTCCCTCACTGGTGGACCCGTTTTTTGGGTCAGGTCAGAAGGGAGAGTCTGGAAAGTAATAGCGGCTGGTGAAGCAAAGGGATACCAGCAGAGGAAGCATTGAGGTAGCACCAACGCCTGGGTAGACGCCAGGCTCAGGGGGCATAGCGAGGTTAGGTTTAGCTAAGACTCGACATAACTTGCCTTGTATACCGAAATACCTAGCACGCGGAGAAGAAACCACGGTCGGTCAGTCAGTCAGCAAGTCAGTACACAGGGGAGGTAAGTGTTTTTTAAAAATTTTAAAAATAAATTGTTTTTAAGTTCGTTACAGACCGGGGCTTAAGTATAAAAAGCCCAGGCAGTGTCTGTGAACACTGATCTGAAGGGGTTAAGGAGGGAACGCCAGGGACCCGAGAGCGCATTTTTGCTTCAATTTGGGAAACCAACTGAATAAAAGTATTTCACAGTAACTGAGTGTATATAAGGAGAAGTTTGGAATGGCGCCAAGAAAGGCAAAGCCTAGAAAAATATGCACAGACTCATCAAATCAAATCGCTGAGCCCGAGGGGGTGTCAGTTGAAGAAGTGCCTGAAGGGGGGCCGGAAGCCACAACTCCCATGAAAAACGACAAAAGGGAGGTGAAGAAAACCACTAAGAAACCCACCGTAGGGAGTAAAGCGCATGGTTGTGGGAAAGAAGGTGGATTAGTGTCTAAATCAATAAAGGACTTCGTGGGGAAGCACTTTAAGAGGGCACTTACACCGGGAAAAGGCCAAACCCAAGAAAGTAATAAGGAGCAACAAAGAACAGAGGAGGTCGTGGAGATTGCGGATTCCAATCTTAATCAGAGTAACTTAAGCCTTAGTGATCCTCCAATGGAACCAAGACTATCATCTTCCCCTCGGATCTTTTCCTCAGCAGGGGGTGAGGACGAGGTATCATTAGAGAATGGGCCCAATGATGTGGGGGCCTGCTCCAATCAGTTAGACTCTGTTTTGAGATCTTCGTTTGACAGAAGTATGGAGCATGCAGGAAACCAAAGCCCCAAGCCTATTGACTCACTAAATGAAATACTACGGAATAGTACGTTGGGCTTGGACATTACAACATCATCTTCTGCTTCTATGTTGGACATCATGCTGATGCTACAGAAAATGTTGCAAGGGCTGTTAGAGGTCTCAGTGCTAAATAATACCCGGTTAAAAAACCATGAGATACAATTTAAAAGAATAATTGAAGAATTACAGGGGATAAGGGGGCAGATGCCAACAATGGTTAGGCCGGTACAAGAAACTACAACAGAAGGCCCCGGTGAAAGGATTATAGGAACCACAGTGGAGGGTGGCTCCCAGCATGAGGTATATATTTCCAAATGACCAATGCTGGTAAGGAGGCGGGGAGAGTTCTCCTGGCCAAAAAACCAACATCTTAGGTATACTCACAAAAGGCCATCTTGTATAGATGGAAGAAAGAAGGCCTCTATAAAAGAGAATGGTAAGAAATTGAAGATTAGAGTACAAACCCAAGATGATGGAATACGGCAAAACATTAAAAGGGGAAGAAGTCATATGGAGAGGCAACCTGTCTCTGGAGGAGGGGAAGCCATTGTAGAAGAGTCAATTACATCAGTAAACCACACCCGTAAATCTTGCAGGGAGATGAAGGGTTTAAAAAACAATAGAAACTAGCCAAGAGAGAAAGAACCATCTAGAAGTTTAGCAGTTGGAGCAAGCAGAGGGAGCTTACTACCAGGAAAAAATGAATGGGAGAGAAGAGGGGAGTGGGATGAAAAAAATCCAGCTAATAGTAATCAGAAAAAAATGTGGATATACTTTGCACCAATTATCCAAGATTCGGGGAGGAAAAAAAACAAAGGAAGATAGTACCTCTAAATCGTTCCCAACTCTTATTTTCCTTTGCCAAATGCCCAAGCGTAAAAGAAATTAGTACGAAGGATCTGAGACAGGTAGGGTTTAGCAATAACTACCAAGGTGCAGAATACACAAAGGTCCAGGTTTACTCAGGACTTGTTAAAGCTGCTATCCTGAAAGCAGAAAAGGAGATACTAAAAGAGGGTTCAGAACAATTTCTGAAGGAGAAATTGAGAAAGGGAAACAGCGAGAAGGAGGGTTCATGAGATTCCATGCAGGTTTGGGTGAACGTCAGGTGAAGTTGGTAACAGGGGGGCGTGGGGAGAAGGCAAACATTACCATAGCAGTAGAGAATCTCGAGGCCTATAAAAAGTGTGGGAGTTGGGGTCCGGATAAAAGCACCCTAAGCTTAAGCTCTTGGGGACTGAATGAGTCAGGGTGCCTCAGTGAAATCGATTAGGACACAGAGTTGCCGCATAGCCTGAGATTAATTTCATGGAATATAAACGGGTTGGGAGGTCAAACGAAGGTAGATAGTTTAACCCACGTGGCAAAGCATGCTGATATCATCTGCTTGCAGGAGACATGGTTATGCGGTGACACCCCAGTAGTCGAAGGGTTTGTTCAATTTCACAAACCAGCAATTAAGGCGAAAAAATGGAGACGTCCCTCGGGTGGGATTATGACTCTTACCTCAACCAGGCTTGTAAAAGAGGTTAAGTTAATCAGCACACTGTGTAAATGGTTGTTGGTCTGTAAGGCATCTTATCTAGGTACGGAAGGAAATGATGTTCAACTGATTCTTATAAATATATATATATATACAATGGGGTTCCCAAAACGAATACGATACAGAGATGGGGCTCTTCAAAAAAGATATAACTAAATTAAATTAAATGTATGGGAAAGACATAATTGTGATAATGGGTGACTTTAATCATAAATTAAACTACGGAAAATAAGATCACTGGTTTGAGGACATCCTGAGCTCCTTTAACATAGGGCCAGCAGAATTTCCCACATGTTCATCCTCTAAGCAGGATGAAGCTCTAGGGAAGTTTCCGGGTTCTATGGGATTAATATGCCTCAATGGTAGGATGGACCCATATCGGCCAGCCAAACAGACTTTTAGAGTAGTCAATCAACAGTGCCCAATAGATTACATTTTTATTCAGGCCTGGAACTATGGTATGGTAAAGAAGTTTTGGGTAATTAAACGCAGGGACAGTGATCATAATGCCCTGCATTGTGAGTATCTAAGGGGGCAATAAGTCCTTGTGAAAGAGTGATTAACCAAGATATGGAATACCCAAAGCGCTTGACCACAAAATTGACGGAAGAATATCTTGAGAAAATGGTAAGCTTCCAACAAAACCTAAAGATGGATAGCGAAGAAGGCCACCAGCTAACTTGGTACGTGGACAAAATAGACCAGGCAGTGCAATGTCTTAGATTGTACCTAAAAGAGAAGAAACAGGTCAAGGTAAAGCCTCAGCGTAATATTGAAAGTCCCAGGTGGTTCAATCTAGCATGTCAGAATAAAAAAAGGGCCATTCGGAAATTAGAGCGACAACAGAGGATATGTTATGATTATGGGAATCTAGAGACCCTGCTTAAACTGAAGAAAGAATATAAATCACTAGTAAGGAAGCAAAAAGGGATTTTTAAAGAAAAATGTTGGGCAAACCTACTTGAGACAACAGAGAACAAAAACATAAAAGGGTTCTGGAGGTTGATAAAGGCTGCCGCAGGGAGGTCCACGGAAAATATGAGTTGTGTGGTAGAAGAAGCGTCATGGGTAAATTACTTAGGTGACTTATATAAAGCCAGTAGGATCCCGGTAATAAGTAAGGAAAAAATAGGATGGACCACATGTGTAGAAGCCCTAAAGCCAGCTTTTAAGGTAGAGAAAGTTAAAGAAACAATTAAGAAGCTGAATTTATCGCGTGCAGCAGGCCCTGACAATCTTCCCGCCATTCTAATTAAAACTCAAATAGATTGGTGGGCTGGTTTCTTATCTCATATGTTTGGTGCCATTTTAGATACAGGTTGTATCCCTAAATCCTGGAGAGCGGCCATAATCAGACCCCTACATAAAAAGGGAGAAAGGAAAGATCCAAGGAATTATAGACTAATTAATGTATTAGATATCGGAGAAAAGGTATTCTCAAGAATAATCATTGGTAGACTAAAGGAGTGGGTAGAGCAGAAGTCAATAGTCCCAATTGAGCAGGGAGGTTTTAAGGAAGGTAATCACTGCTTTGCTTTGTGGGCTGTTGCGCGGAAGTCCATGGAGCAGCAGGGTAAGTTATACTGCTGCTTTATGGACTTTCGCGCAGCCTTTGATCTGGTGGATAGGGATGTTTGTGGGAGGCCCTGAGAAATTATGAGGTCCCTGCAGATCTTTTGCTGGTCATTCAGGAATTGCATAGCCAAAATTGGGCGCAGGTGATTAAAGACACTTCTGGTGGCCTAACACCTGCAATAGCGATAAATAACGGATTGAGGCAAGGCTGTGTCCTGGCTCCGCTCCTGTTTGCAATATTCCTAGCAGATTTGCCCCTTATTTTAGGGTCCGCCAGAGGCGCAAGCCCAAAGGTAAATGGAAGCCATTTGTCCTGTTTGCTCTATGCCGACGATTTAGTTATACTGGACCAAACCAAGGTGGGTTTACAAAGGAAGCTGAATAAATTCAGTGAATATTGTACGGCAAAACGACTTACGGTAAACATGGACAAAACAAAAATACTGTGTTTTGGTAAGAGAAATTGGCAGTTTAATTGGTACCTGAGTCAAACATTGTAAATGAATATAAATACCTTGGGATATGGTTTACGAATTCCTTGAAGTGGGGTATGCACCTAGAGGCGCAGAAAGTAAAAGCTCATGTGGCGATATGTGGGCTAAAAAGATTTAACCATAGCTATGGTGACATGTCCCATAAACCTCTATTGACAGCCTATAAAGCAATGATGCCTCCGCAACTCCAATATGGTTCAGAAATTCTATGTATTGATGGTAAAAGTTCCTGGGATAGAGACGAAGGGAAATGCTTAAAATCCTTACTCTCTCTCCCTAGTTCGGCAATGATCCAGGCAATTAGAGTGGAACTCGGCCTGACGGCATGGAACATTCAGGTGCAACAAAATTTACTGAGGTTTTGGAACCGTTTGGGTCGCGGGGAGGTCACAAAGTTGTCTCAGTGGTGTATGAAAGAGATTCAATCAAGTGAGCGAAAGTGGGCTAAAGCCACAAGATGCAGACTTAAGACCATCTGTGATCACCTGAATGTGGAAATAGATCCGACGACATTGCAAATTAATGTAACAAAGAGTGCACTTAGAACGCAGGGTAAAGAATTGTCACGAGAAGTCGACGGAAAGTATTTGAGTATGAAAGACTCTGTAAAATTTATGAGTAACAGCTGGGAGAAAGATTTAAGCTATCCCTACCTTGCTATATTACCGAATCGTTGGTTAAGAATGGAGGTGCTAAGGATTAGAATCTGTATCAACCCGGCCGTAATAAATAGTGCAATAAAATTTGGCCTAATTCAAGAAGATGGCAAATGCATGTGTAATCTAGGGACGAAATGTAGTATTTTACATATTTTATTGGACTGTCGGAAATTTTTATACTAACGTAAATTAATACTCCGTCCAATTTTTTAAAAGTATGATGTGAGGGCGCGTTCACAAGCATAGGAGCTTCTCGCTGATATGGAACATTTAGATATCACGATAGCCATTGGGAAATTTATGCAGGGCGTCTATAGGTTCCCTGGTCCAATAGAGGCCTAAGAGAAGCAAGCCGCCTTGCAATTTTAAAATGAAATCTGTGGTTTTATTTGATAGGAATGAAGTTTTAAGGGTATTAATACTTGTACTGCTCAAAGAAGTGACTTGGTAATATGCAGACTTTTTCTTTCTCTTTTTGTTAAATGACAATGTATGTGCTGTGGTTTAAAGACCAGATGGTCTAAATAAACTTTATTTATGACTTGAAAATATTTGAAGTACATCTGTATTTACACATTTGCATGAACTACCAGTCCCAAAGCCGGTATTAGCAATGTGTGTATCAATGTGCCTGAACACACACACACATCCCCCTGTGCATTTCAGCAGCTCGAAATAACCTCACGTTGGGGAAACAATACAGATTAGTGTTGCTTGGCTACCCTTATCCCACCTTCTTAAATCTTGATATATTTAAATACTTGTATTTGGTGATGTTTGACCTGATAGGGTCGGGCACACTGTAAAGCCATGAGCACCCACCATTCTACCGTCTATAACCAGGTTTTCCAGACCGGAGCATCTCTTCTGAGCTAATGATAACATTAGTTGATTCTTATTGTTTTTTTAAGTAATACAGGAGGGCTCTAGTGCTGTCGTAAAGACTTTTTCAGTGATTTAACATACCGGTGTGATGCTGAGGGTGGCTCCTGTCAGCCTCCTGTGTGCCTGTGATGTCAAAGGCTCCTCCTTTCATCTTTCTCTACCCTGCTTTACGCCGTTTTCTAGAGAGGTTTCTTGGTCAGATACTTTACATTACCAGCATCAAGTTAAACAGATAACATTCAGGCTCTGTCCACTAGCCTTATTCGCTATAAAACAGTCAAACCCAGCCAACCTTGCACTGCATACCAAATGTCAGTAAGCAGGGTGCATCAGCCCTCATAGTTGCAGATTGTTTATGGTTACATTCAGACCCCAGTGTTCAATGCAATTAAGGCTTCTTATCTCCTCCGGAGTCTCATGGTTGCAGCCGGGCCGCCTGCATTCCTGATATAGGAGGAGAACTGGGACGCCATTGGAAACCAGTCATTACTTGCGGGCAGGAAATGTCTGTGAGACGCAGGCCCGGCTCCAGGAATTTTTATTAGGGTGGGCCGAGGGTGCATTTGGGTGGGCCACTGGGGCTCGATTTGTCGCATACATTTCTGGGCAGGCCTGCTTCAGGGCCCTCCTTTAGCTCTTCTTAGTCTTGCAAGGCCCAGTAAAACGCACTCTTTTCCAAATCTCTTTCTAAATGTTATCACTCTCAAAAAGTGTTTTTTCCATGTAATGTTCCTTTGATGGGAAGAGGAGGTTTCTGAGGTGGGAGGATCAGGCAAGTGACACTTCTCGGGTTCCCTCTGTGCGAGCCTTTAGGGAGAATCCCTCTTCATTACTACCTCCACCTTACCCCGGCCTCTGCAACGCACTCCCTTACAGGCTTGATTATCCATTACTCCTCTCCAGTGCACCTTATCTCGCAGCTGACCTTGGGTCCCAGCCCCATATCAGGCACCATCGGGCTTCACTTTCATTTTGCCCGGTAAAAACATTAGAAAAATCGCCTTCAAACTTAAAACATTGAATATAGCAGTAAATATAATTAGCACGTACTTTAAAGTATGTTCCACAGTAGCCCTTATGACCAGACTGATAATTAAATAAACAAAAACAGAAAGGCCGGCTTTAGCGCTGATGCGAAAGTCTTTTTTGGCGCCGCACCATGAACCTCTTTCTCCGTAAATACCTTTACTACCACCTTCCAACAGTGCCCCTCATCCCTCCATTACCCCTCCTATTGACCTCCTCCTCGGATTTGCTCACGGCCTCACACCACAAGTGTCCCTCATATCCCCCTAGCCCCTCCCCTTTATGACCTCCTCCTTGAAGACTAGTACCCCTTATCTCTGAAGCCCCTCCCCCTCATGACCTCCTAGTCTGACTCCCTCACTACTACCCTCCACCAGTGCCCCTCATCTCTCGCTAGCTCCCCCCACCCCATGACCTCTTCCTCGGATTCCCTCACTTCCACCCTCCACCAGTGACCCCTCATCGCTCCATAGCCCCTCCCACTACCTCCTCCTCGGATTCCCTCACTGCCACCCTCCAACGGTGCCCCTCATCTTTACGTAGCCCCTCTCTCATATGCATTTCATTTGTTGTATAGCGCTACTCATATCGTAGTGTGTGTCAGTACTTTACATCACACACACATTATACAGAGACAATGAATAATACAAGTATGTAAATCAGCCTATAGGGAATGTTACATAAGCAAATGAGGATTACAAGGTGTATGAATCACATGTCGTCCATACTGGTGGGCAGTATATTTTAAAAGGGTTTGGTATGGGGAAACACAACCTTAGGACTTAAAGAGTATTCCATGGGGGTCAGATTTACTGATAAAAATGTATATCTGCCCAAACATACTCATTTTAGCAACATTAGAATAATGAAAGACTGAGGCAGTTCTAACTATATCACAAAACAAAAAAAGGCAGCTCTTCGATGACAGTTCATAGGTCACTGTCCTATGATACGATTGTAACTTCTGAACTCCAAGTAACACAAGGATCTCTGTGACAAAGGCAGTAACTCACTGAGCTTTCCACATAAAATACAGTTCATCTGCATTTAAAAACTACTAACAGACAAATGATTGCTCACCAGCAGGATCATTAATCACCAACGTTATATGGTCATTTTGTATCGTCTTATTGTTCTGCATTGACCACAATATTGATAAAAATTGTTTAAATGAAGGACACACGAAGTATGTGTCCTGCTGGGCCTGTGCAGATTTTAAAAAGAAAAACATTTAGTAACAGGTTCTCTTACCTACTCCATTAGTCCAATTTTGTGTCACAGCCTGATGTGATAAGCCACTGCAGGGGTTAGGAAAGGTGACTAGAAATAAACAAACTTCTTTTCTCCTGTGCTGCATAGAAAAAAAAATATCAACGCAGCAGGACAGTAGATAAAGGTTACCAAAGGTTACCGACGTCAAAGAAAGGATTTGTCACCTTTCGCCATACGGAGATGAAGGGGTGAAAAAATAAACAAAGCCTCATTAACATGTTAATGGTCTTTAACGACCTGTTAAGTACTCGGGTGGGGGGCTGCGATAATCTCTAATACTGTCTCTGTGTGCGCACCAGGGAAGGATGTATGACGTTACAACGCATACTTTTACCACGCCTACCATTACCACGCATTTTTTACAACGCAGGATCCATTACAACGCATACCATTACCACGCATGTATTTACAACGCAGGTACCTTTACAACGCATACAATTACAACATAAGTATTGGTAAGTATATAATAGTTTTTAATATTTAATTTAATTAAAATTAATATAATGTAATTTAATTAATTTAATTTAATTTAATTTAATGTAATGTAATTTAATTAATTTAATCAATTTAATTTAATGTAATTTAAATTTAATTATATTTAATTTTTACCCTGTACCCTTTTACCCAAAAACCCAAAACTGACCCTGAACCCAAAAAATACCCCTTTACCCAAAAACCCAAAACTGACCCTGAACCCTAAAAATACCCCTTTATCCAAAAACTCAAAACTGACCCTAAACCCTAAAAATACCCCTTTACCCAAAAACCCAAAACTGACCCTGAACCCTAAAAATACCCCTTTACCCAAAAACCCAAACTGACCCTGAACCCTAAAAATACCCCTTTACCCAAAAAACTGAAAACTGACCCTGAACCCTAAAAATACCCTTTTACCCAAAAACTGAAAACTGACCCTGAACCCTAAAAATACCCCTTTACCCAAAAACTGAAAACTGACCCTAAACCCTAAAAATACCCCTTTACCCAAAAACTGAAAACTGACCCTGAACCCTAAAAATACCCCTTTACCCAAAAACCCAAAACTGACCCTGAACCCTAAAAATACCCCTTTACCCAAAAACTGAAAACTGACCCTGAACCCTAAAAATACCCCTTTACCCAAAAACTGAAAACTGACCCTGAACCCTAAAAATACCCCTTTACCCAAAAACTGAAAACTGACCCTGAACCCTAAAAATACCCCTTTACCCAAAAACCCAAAACTGACCATGAACCCTAAAAATACCCCTTTACCAAAAAACCCAAATAATATTTTTAATAAAATAATATACTTACCAATACTTGCGTTGTAATGGTATGCGTTGTAAAAGTACCTGCGTTGTAAATACATGCGTGGTAATGGTATGCGTTGTAATGGATCCTGCGTTGTAAAAATGCGTGGTAATGGTAGGTCGTGGTAAAAGTTGCGTTGTAAAGGTCGTATACCACCAGGGAATCTCTCGGGCCGGGCTGACACACACGACCTGAGCGTTGCACGCCTGCCTTCCAGCCTTCACTGCTGAGGGCCAAGGCTCCTGTTTGGGTGGGCCTGGCCCACCCGGCCCACCCGCTAAAACCGGGCCTGGTGAGACGGAACACAAATGAAGGGCATGGCAGCCAAATGTCAGCAGCCTGCTACAGCAGCGGAGAATGGATTGCTGACATCCAGCACAGATTCTTTGGGTTGCTTCTGATAATTGGTAAAGGTCAAAAATGAAACGGAATGTTCAGCATTTCATAATTCTGGAATCAGATGTGCAATTACTGAGCAACTTGCAAAGCGTCATGGCATTATTTAGAGCCTTTGTTCCGAATCACATTTGCTGGCTTTAGCGTTACTTTGAATTCCCTCCTTCTCTTTGGTCAGTAAGTACCAGCTCATTTTCTCTTCATGGGTTTGCCCCTCCCTCGGACAGTGACCAAGAACTGCTTTCTTACCAACTGATATTTCATTGCTCACCCTTTCAGAGTAACTTTTTCACTTAGTTGCAGCACAATATAAGATTGGATGTGTTTGCTGGCCATCGCCCCCATCCGCTCTACATTGCTGCTTTCCACATCCCATCCTGTTGCTTGTTTTACTTCTGTTACCCCACCAGAAAAACTAAATGGCTCTAAGAACTTTGTCACCCTGACCCCCTACCTTGCTTGCCCATTCCATCCAGTGCTGGCCGCGTCATATCACATTTTTTCCAACTTTACTTTTAGCCATGCTGCACCGCATGGACTGAATTATACGGCTCAGAGACCTTGGCAAAGCCAAACGCTCTTGCATAGCTGAAACCTATCAGCTTTGCCAATGCTTGTTGTATATTAATACCCAGAGAGCAGCATTAACAACTGGTAAGGTTCCACTAGTGTTTTGAAGGGTTTGGTCTTGGAACTATTTTCTTTTTTCCCTCCTCATTTTGAACATGTAGGCTTTTGTTTGCAGCCCCTCCTTGCTAGGCTTTGAAATTAAAGAGACATTTGTGCATTTCTGACATTTTTAGGTGAAACCAAAGCATTTTAATTTTGTGAATTTGTGCGCAATGAAAGGCCGCCTTTCTTTGTAACTATGTTTCATCATTTTTAGGTTGAGCCTAAGTCAGGGTATATGCACTGCTCTGCGAGAATGCTGTAGTGGAGTATGAAAGAAGCCAGCCCACTCTCCGCCCATATTTGTCATTGGCTTGTGCAGTTGTCCTTTGTAAATGCAGGCTTCTGATTGGTTAATGGGCTTGTTAGTCCATCCTTAGTACCGCCTGGTCTTCATTTGTAACCTCCCATGGCTACTGGCCCCTTACTTCGGCTGTTACACGGTAAGTGTTATTTAGTCTTGTGAGCACTATTTTCTTCATTGAGTTTCTCTTTCTGCAGGCACGACGTGCTTTACTTACATTCAGCGTGCCATACGTGCTTTCACTTTTCATTTTATATTGTCTGCCCCTCACGACTTTCGGTGCATCACCCAGCATCTGCCCTGATGCTCCTCTCCTCGTCAGTACTGCTCTTCCCCAATTTACATGCACTTCTCTGCCCTTTAGACTCTATTCCAAGCAAGCCTCACCCATGCTTTCGCAGCATTTTCAGTGTTACTACCCTTTGCCAATGCTTTGCTCTCCCTCCCCCTTGTGCTGCTCCCTCCCCAGACACTACTCCCTGTAGTGATGTACATTAGTAGATTTTCACTAGGGTTGTATGAGCTGTCGGGGACACCGTTTATGTTCCTGTATCAAGGCTTTTACAGGAATAAATATAAGCGCTTCAACGCCTCGTCAGGGGTAGTAAGCGCTATATAAATGCAAATTACAATTAGACAACTGACACGTGTTAGAACCCTCTTTTCACTTCCCTCTACGGCTGCCCCTATTACCCTGCCGCTCTGCACTGCTCGCTCCAAGTAGGTCTTCCTTCACTCTAGTTCTTCACTGCTCTCCCCCCGCAACCGACACCTTCCTTTCTTTTTCAGCCTCTTCACTGTTCTGCTCCACAGACCCCTTCACCGCACCTTCCCTGCGGTGCTCTCTTGCCCCTTTTTTTGTTGCATTCAATCAATCAATCAAGGCATTTGCAAAGCACGCGACTCACCTGTGAGGGTCTCAAGGCGCGGGGGTGCTGCTACTGCTCGAACAGCCAGGTCTTGAGTAGCCCACTAAAGGTTAGAAGGTCTTTGATCTGCCGTAGGAGGATGGGGCGGGTGTTCCAGGACTTGGCAGCGAGGTAGGAGAACGATCTGCCGCCGGTGGTCGCTCTTAGGATGCGCGGGAACGGAGGCCCTTCTTCTGTAATCGCCCCCAGCCTCCTCTGCGTTGCCTTCTACATATCTTTGACGCCAGCAGTAAGCAAGTCATGGAAATGGGGTAGCAGGTTTGAGCAGGTATATTCAGTGTTAACACCGAACAAGCAAAATACCGGCCACTTACAAATCACTAGTGGAAACCATCACGTTTGAACCTCAACTGGAGTTCACAAGTTGGAAGAAGTCCATCCCTTCATACCCTGTAACTTGCTTCTGCAAGGATGAAGCAGTTCGGTGACCTGAATGCAGGAAGATGCCGGTGGTATGGCCAACACTCTTGTATCTGTGCAAGGATGAGTGCAAGAGGATTCTGCGCAAGTTGGGTAAGATGAAGCTTTTCATGTTTTTTTTGCTGCTTACTGTTGGACATGTAACTCTTTGTGCGTTTCTTGTCTCTGCTGTTTGTTGTAATACGATGGCAGCAATTGTATGTAATCTGAAGTGCCATGTTCCAGAAAAATCAGTTTCAATCCAATTTAATACACGAGTAGCTCAATATACTAATCACAAGAACAACAGTAAGGGTTGAGCACTGAAGCACAGAAAATAAACCAGATTTCTCAATTGATTCCTTGATATTGTTCTCTTGTTAGTCCACAGTACGCTCAAAACCTCAGGTGGATCCACCGTTTAAAGATCCCAAACTGTCCAAAGTAACATCCAATAAATTGAGGGAGCGACTTTAAATTCACAAATGTATCAAAGGGCGTCCTGCAAGGCCTATGTTGCACATAGGCCTTGCAGGACGCCCGATGTCGCCAGCTGAGACTTCCCGCCACTAGAATTTGGAGATACTCGAATAGGATCGGATGTACTGGAATTGTTTTGATCAGAATTGTTAGAGTGGGACGCATAATGTATGAATAGTGATGCAAACGGATGCACGGAACTACTGACTAAAGTGAGATCAGAACAGTGGCAACAGAACAAGGGAAGGGAAGTTGTGGCCTGAATACTTACCGAATTGTGCATATAGCCCTGATGTTGTCCACCTTCGGACGAAACGCGTCGGCTGTTTAATGATTGGTTAAGAGATGATTTTGATTTGCAAAAAATATTTGAATTTAATTAAGAATCTGTCGTCATTTCTGTTGGATATATGAATAAAGAAAAACTTTGGGAATCAACAACATTGACCCTGTGATACATTTCTGAAGTTGAAGTCGCTCCCTCAATTTATTGGATGTTACACGAGTAGCTCACAATGTGACGTGTGCCTCTCCGCAGGTGTTACCGTTTTCATCAGCCTTTGCCTGATGTTTGGAACGAAATGCAAATTATTTTTGTCATATTAACTCCACGACCTTGGGTGGATTATGTTTTTTCTAGTTCCCCGCCAGTTAAGTGAGCAAATACCTGGGGTGCAGGGCTGTGGTTGGGCATACAACCTCTTATAAAGCTTTGTATAAAACCTGGTCTCTGGAGCACTCAGACCAAAACGCAACTTTTGAAAATGGGATGTGTGTGTTAATAGAACTGGGGAAGAAATGTGCAAAATGTTTTGCAAGCAGGTGTTTTTGTATAATACTAAAGGATATCTGGCTACAAATCAGATTCCCACTGACCTACGCTAAGGTTATTTTAAGCATTGTTGCTTACCTAAACGTTTCTGTAGTTTTTTAAATGCATTTTAGCTGCCTTAGGTTTGCATCAAGTTGTGGGCTAGCAGCCCTTTTTCTGGATGATGTTTGATATCAAATTGAATCTGCTGTAATTGAGTTGAGTATGGTACTTGAACCTGATGCGCCTTCAAAGCTGTTTAATCGTGTTCTTGTGCCCTTAGAATCTGCAACATAGTGCCTCTTTTTGAGATGCTTGTGTTTCGGTTTTTATTTTTTTGCTGTCAAAGGAGACAGAAGAATGATGAAAGACGAGTGTGTTGGGAATAACCTATTCAACCATAAACCTATTGGCTTACACTTGTCATGTACTTCTTATTTGGATACATTCGGTTGGAGAATCTTATCGGTGTCCTTCATTTCGGATAAATTGGTAGGGCTTGTTGTCTTTGACGATGGATATTTGCCTTCTAAGTTTTGTGTTACCTAGGACTTTTTTCCGAGGAGGCCGCTAATGGCCATTCGGGATCAAACAGATTTTTGGACCACATTTTTGTCATCAAATGCTCAAATTTCGTATTAACCACTGCAAAAAATGAAATGATGCAGTTTGACAAAACTCATGGTTCTGAGTTTTGTGACTTGCACAGTGTTAAAACATGTGTAAAACCATAGGCACTTCCTTCTGCATTCCTTGAGCATTTTGGTTGTTGCGTCAGCTCCTTATCCTAAGTACGTTTTCTAAGAAGCATTTGCAATTAAACTGGTCTCGCATTGCCATTGTAAATGACAATGCCCATTATTTATGAGTTTTGCAAACCTGCAAGTGTTGCATTAACGCTCTTTGCACTTGTAGTCCTTGCTTATGAGAAGCAAGGCTGGCAGTAAAAGAGGCGTAGTTACTGCTAGCCTTGCTTCGCATAAGCAACGACTATAATTACAAAGTGCTTGTTTAGGCAGCTGTTGCAGATTTTCAAAACACATTAAAAGGCATTGCCATTTATAATGCCAATAGCTCAAACTCTCGCAAATGCGAGACCTATTGCATTACAAATGCTTGTTAAACTTGGTAAGAATCCACACAAATACACTCCACACCATGCCACATAATTCTAATCAGCATAACGTCACTCAACGCCGCACACCTCCATGCCACACAATTCAACTCTTCACATTTCCATTTCACACAACATAATACGACAACAAACCACACAATTCAGCTCAACACAATTACACAAAAATCCACATACATCCAATCCACACCACAGAATTCTACATAATGCAACAAAATTCAACAGCACACCACATAATTAAACTCCACTACATACCACTCCACAACACAAAATACCATTCCACATAATTACACTTCATGTCACAATTCCACTTCACATAATTCCAGTATACTCAATACCACATACTATCCACATAATTTCATTGCACACCATGCCAGATAATTCCACTACAAAATACTCCACAAAATTCCACCCACACCGTTCCAGAACTAAGAAATCCAGTTCAACCCACATAATTCCACTCCACACCACACACATCCACTCAAAACCAAAACACATGGGCAAAAGTAATAGTCATTTACAATGCCAATAGCTCTAACTCTCACCAATGCGAGACCTATTGCATTGCAAATGCTTGTTTTCATTTATATGCGCTGACTGGCAGACATCGTCAAAGAATTAGGAGTCTTGATGGTCTCATACCCTTAGGATACTGACCTGGTTGCTTCTCTCCCCTGGGAACAGGTGCCCAATAACAACTTTGCCCCTACCTAGAGAAAGTTGCCTGGAGGATGGCTAACTGTTCGCCTAAATTGAACGGAGACAAAACTGAGCTGATGATTCTGGGGAACAAGCCATCATGTGGTTCAGCTGACACTTTATCAATCACTTGGCTTTCAGTTTTGTGATTTTTAAATGTTACCAGAACCCCATGATAGCAATATAGGCCCATACGAAAAAGTTAACCGTTATGTATTCTTTACATATGTGTATAGACTGCTAGATAGAGACAGTAAAACAGGGAAAGAGGAGACATAATGGGTAACCATGTAATGTGTTCCAATATTACAATATATATTGGATCTGGTGCCATCAAACTGGTAGTGTGATGGAACCACACGTGACTTTACCATGGATGCCTTTACAACAACGTATGCTTTGTATGGTAAAGGCATATTTGTGGTTAAGACTTGGCAGGTAAGACTTAATCCCCCTGCCCCAAGTCCTACAACTACCCCCTGCCTCTTGAAAACCAACCCCCTACCCCCCCAGCCCTATAAACTTCCCTGCCTTCAGTCCTAAAAACGACCCGCCCTCCCCAGAGCCCTATAAACTACCCGACCTCCCCAGAGCCCTAAAAATGACCCCACCCTAATCCCTAAAAATTACCCCACCCTGGACCCTAAAAAGTATTACGACACCTGACTCCTGCCTTAGCCCTAAAACGTCCCCCAAACCCCTGCCCTGACACCTAAAACTACCCCTTCCCTCCTAAAAAATAACACCCTCCCCAGCCCTGAAAACTACCCCGACCCCCCAGCCCTGAAAACTACCCAGAAATCCCCCGAAAACTACGTAGCTGAGGCTGTGTGTTCCGACTGTTTTCCCATCGAAGTATGAGGCCGAGTGGTTTGTTAAAGTCATCATATTTTGAGATAGCAATATAGGACCACATTGCACATTATTCATTACGTATTTTTATATTACATGTTTATGTAGTAGTTAGCGTTCAACGCTGTTTTCTTCAAACAGCAATTAACAATGGCCACTGATTGGATTTAAAATGTTGAAGTTTAGCTTTCATGAATAACTGTAGATAAAACAATGGACAATGTTGACGGCCAGTTGACTTTACTGCATAATTATGGATTTATGTTCCTTGCCCCATAATTTTTAAATTTTACAAAAATGTTGTCTCTAGCTTAAAGGGATGACAACAATACTGCCAGAAAATGTGCTGCATAATTAGCCCTTTTGATACATAAATTAGCACACAACCCTAGTAGCAGTGATAAAAGTAAAGCTCTGTCCTGGGGGTGTCTTTAGGCCGATGAAACCCATATTTCACAGGGATGACTTATTTCCCAAAGAAAATGTTGGTACTTCTTTGAAGTTTTACGAAACTCTGACTTCTGAGTGAGTGTTCTAAGGTGAGGAATCTACGCCTTGACAGTCTCTATCAAACAAGCATTTGCAATGTGACAATGCCTTTTATTTATGTTTTGGTTTTTAAAACATAAACAAACGGAATTGTTATTTTCAATGCTAATAGCTTAAACTCTTTTAAATGTGAAACCTATTGCATTGTAAAGGCCTGTTTATTATAGTAGTAGTAAATAATAACTCATTCACTACTGCTACCATAAAATAAAATAGCGAACCTGCAGTCCATTGAGCCCGAGGCAGTAAATCTGCCTGGTGGCTGGTGCATTGAGCTGCCTGCGGCATCCATCGGACTGCCTTGAGGTATGGCAGGCGTCATTGGCCGTTGCTCACTTTGCCACTGGATTCAAGCAAGCCGGGCTGAAGACGGTTGAAATGCCAGAAACCGGTCCATGAAAGCTTGATTTCGGTCCAGGGGAGGCATGGCTTGGCAGTTCGGGCTGGACTGGTCCCATGAGGCACAGGGTCAGACTGATTTGCATATGGCCATGTCTGAACTGGGGTGGCAGAGTGGGCTAAAGAACGGTGATGGATTAAACGCAGATCTGTTGACTGGGTGTGAGTGTTTGATTGGTTCAGATGCTCCGTCCATCACCACCCCCTTTTGTACGGCGTCAAGGGCCTGCCACACCTCGGGGTCTCCCCATTAGTAAAGCCCTGCCTCGCTGGCCCCACGCCACCCTATAACGAGATGGGGAAAGCTTAGGTGAAAATGCAAGAATCTGAAAGCTGAAGCCTTTGCACACTGCAGACCCCAGCGTTCAGTTTCCTGCTTCGTTGCTTCAGGAGGGAGGAAGCTGTGCTCCTGTCCAGTGGTTCAACCTAACACCAGCAACTGAAGCTGGCCAGTCAGGCTGCTGGAGGTAAATACAAAAGAAATAAAACTGACGTTCTGTGTGTATCTCTTAGCATGCGAGTGTGTGCATATGAGAATGAGTGAATAAGTGACAGAGAGTGCATGTCAGTGAGCATCTGTGATAGTGTATAAGAGAGAACATGTAGGTGTGTGTATGTGAACGTGAGTGACGGCAAGTCATCAAAGGGAGTGAGAATAAGTAACAGTGATTGTGACAGTGAGAGAACAAGTGAGACTACATGAGAGCGAGACTGTGCGAGTGAGTGAGTGAACTGGCTGGACTGTACCTCGTGGAGCTGGACCAAGGCTGGTTTGCATACGGCAGTTTCCTGTCTAAAGTGGCATAGTGGACAACACAACGAGGCACTGGGGTGGAGCCCTAAATAATGACCAGTCTCCGAGATGAATTCAAACATTGCAACAATCGCTGTGTTTTTTATTCCTCAGTGCAACGTCCAAAGCCAGGCATGCCGAGACCCGAGTCCCGCAGTCACTTTGCCACTGGGACCAGGCTGCACTCCGAGGAGCCCATGCCGGCCGAAACCAGTCGAAAGGGGCTTGTGTTCGGTTTTTAAGTAGTTGAAAGTGTCTGGGATTAAGTCAAGCATTTCACCCGTCTTGTTTGTGTATTCCATTGGCTACACACACCATGAAAGTACCTCACTACTTATACTTCGCTTATTTTAGATCCCAAAAAAGTAAGATAACAGAACCGAAAGCGTCTGGTGGAACCAAGAAGTGCAATTACATGTCTGTCAGTAGATGTACCGTGTAACCTGTCAATACCAATAAAAATATATTAATTAAAAAAAAAAGTAAGATAGAAAAATATGTTATTTAATAAGTATGTAGCGGATAAAAAAAATGTACCACAGAAAACGATTTCCCGTACGTTTTCGCTGCGTGCACACGGTACATTTTAAGGAGCTATAAACCAGATTTTGGAAGTAAAGGCAGCACTGCAACCAAACAACATTTCATGACTTTTGAACTATTTACAGAAAACGTGTAGGTTTAGGTTAAAAATAAATCGACCCCACCGGGTGTTGCCCTTAAAAATGGGCTCGGATACGGGGTAAACTGGAACAGGTTCCGTGGTGATATTTGCGAAGCCCCACAATAAAGGCAGATGTCAGAAGACAGCGAATGACCTTAAGGGGAAGAGGGCATGGAGAATACGCCGCAGTGTATAGCACAGGAAGAAGCGCCTCGGGGTTGGGAACCTACTAACTAATGTAAGAGATGCACCACTGCATAATAGGTCTATCGTTTATTGTATGCACTAAAGAATATTCGACTGAAAACCGATTATAATAAAATGCCAATAAAATGTTTTATAAAAAAAAAAATCGAGCCAAGAATACGTGACTGAAAAGGACCGATTGCTTTAAAATGGATAATATTTGTGCTATCTCTCAGACGTGCCTTTACTGCTCTCTAGTGGTTTTACAAATAATTACATGATTACTAGTATTACATAAAATGAAAAATGTTTTTTAGAAAGAAAGAAAATTGGTTTAAGTATTGCCAGTAGTGGTCAAACAGAAACGAACCCAACTTAATATACCCCGTATTAAACAACGCGGTTCCTAAGTAAATACATTGCAATTTAATTTATCATACACAAGGATAAGGTTTTAAAGTTTGAATGAAGAGACAATCCGAGACAGCGTCGGAGTCTCTCTCACTGCGTGTTATTTTTTTGTTGTTGTTGCGTTTTTCAAGAAACTGTCAAGGATGCCGTGAGTGGCGGTGACAGAAGGTTATTAATTAAAGGGTATTAACAAGCTGGCAATAGTTTACCTATGATAACATTATTGTTTGCGGTATGTAATAACCACTGGTAAAACAAGCATTGGAAATGCAATAGGTCTCGCATTAGAAAAGTTGGAGCTATTGGTTTTGTAAATGGCAATTTTTTTTATGTGTTGCTCTTGAAAATAGCAAAATTAATAGCTTTCTCATTTACAATGCCAATACTTTTAACTTTTTCAAATATGACACCTATAGCATTTGTAATGCAACCTGTTTTGTATGTACGTGACTTACATGTATTCATATAACAAATACAAATGGCTTTTAATTTTTTAAAATAATTAATACTTAAATAAAAGTTCTTGTAATTTATAATAGCAATAGCTTAAACTATTGTAAATAACTTGTGAAGAATATGTTCAGTGTATTTTATTGTGACGAAAATGCAAGAACAGAGGTGAAATATTAATTGATTTTACAAATAACAATGGCTTTTAATTTTCTTTCGAATAATTAATACTTAAATGAAAGTTATTGTCATTTATAAAGGCACAAGCTTAAAGTAAATCCACAAAAAACAAGCATTGGGGTTTATTAGTCAAACAAAGATGCAAGCACAGTGTGAGGGGGCAACGCAGGGGACAGGATTGCAAACGCCACGGGAGAGGGGAGCAATTGGAGTGCGGCGGAAGCATCAAAGGGCTGGGAATGCGTGGGGGGAAGGGGCACAACACGGTGACATGGAGCAAGCTGGCACTGCGAGCGTTCAAACTTGCAGCCAGGGAAAACAGGGGTAGCAATTTGAAAAGCCTCTGTACAAAATGTCGAGCAAGCTCGACTTAAAAAGATGAGGCAAATTAGTATGCTGCCGCCATGACTATGAAGAAGGGGCTGCCATGCTTGTGCCGGGTGCGACTGGCTGAGTGGTGGAGAAAGTTGATATGGGCGAGCCCCGCAGAACCAAAGAAAGGCCACAAGGCTGCCATTGTAAAAGTTAAAACCTGGCATGGCACTGGGAGGTCGCAGTCACATGATGTTTTTGCTGCACGGCGACTGTTGATACATCTCGGTGTACTGTGTGTGTGCAGTGTTTCTGCTCCTACCTGCCGTAGACACACGCTCTAAGGTGGTGGGGGGAGGTGAGGCGAGGAGAGGCACCCAGAATGGCCATCACGTGCGTGCAACAGCTATAAAGAGCGTGCAAGGGATAAATTCTAATCTTAATGGTGGAGAAAGTTGATTTGCGCAAGCCGGCCAGAACCAGAGAAAGGCACGCAGCCGCCATTGTAAAAGTTAAAGCCTGGCATGGCACTGGGAGCTCGCAGGTCACATGATGTTTTCACTGCATTGCAACTGTTAATGATGTCAGGAGCAAAACAGCAGTGACCTCGGAAGGGTGGTGGTGGCTTGGAGCAGGATTGTAAAAGTTAAAGCCTGGCATGGCGCAGGGAGGCCACGGGTCACATGATGTTTTTGTCACATAGCAACTGTTAATTATGTTGGGACACAACAGCAGTCACCGCGGTGGGGACGGAAACATGCTAGAAATGACGAGCAGGGAGAGAATAAAACTGATGTGGAGAAGAGAAGGGGTTTACGCAGGAAGAGGGGAAGTAGGACGAAACAGGAGGTAAAGAAAAACACACGCTGGGCGCACACAGAGAAAGCGCTTAGTTTGACAGACCTCAAAGATCACCCATTTAAAAAAAAAAAACAGCATATTAGGGTTTCTGGGCCATAAAAGGTTTGAGTTCCCACCAAGGGCGTGTAGCACTGAGGCCATGAAAGGAGTGCAGGAATGAAAGTCGGCGAATATAAGAGAACATCTATGGAAAACGCAGGGCTGCTCTTGGAGGGGGAGGGGAAAGCACACTGCTGCTACAGCTCAGACCCAAAGGAAGAGAGCGAGCTTTCAAAACAAGAGACGGACGGCAGGAGGGGAGGGCATGCGCTGCTCACAGAAAGAATACAAAACAGCAGCCGGCGCAGATACCAGTGGATTTGTGGGGAGGAAGACAGCAATGCCACCAACTTGATAAGAATACACAATAAGAACACAGGGAGTATAGATGTCTTTGAGCCGGAGGATGGGGCACAGCGCTCTCAGCAACCTCAAAATCTCCGGAAATATAAACACGTATTAAGGAGAGGGAAGCTAATGTATACAGAACTGAGGGAAGAGAGGCGGGGGACACTGTAAAGATTCAGGAAAGAGAGCCAGATACCAAAAACATACAAGATACCTATGTAAGAAGCCACATTAGGTGAGGATACTTGTACAATTCATGGGCTGGAGCAAAAGATGCACGCACATGTTCTTAGCAGCCCAACCAATAATCACAATGACACTGTAAGCATCCAAGATGCGTTACGCACTATAAACCACCATATCACAGCGCTGCAACCAAGATGCATGCAATGGGAAAAAATACATTTAGGGCCTCTGGGCATGCCGGAACATTACTCTCAGACGTCCTAAGAAGGGCAGCGACAGTGAACAACGTAAGGATCCCAAGCTGAACCACTGGTGTGATTGATCCACAGCAGGTCAGGGGAGGGGGGCTGCACTGAAATCTCATGGGGTATGACTTATGAAGGGCTTCATGTGTATTTGGAGGAAGGGTAGATCAAGAACTTGTGATAACACTCAATATGCACTGAAGCAAAAAGGAATCATGATGAAAACAAGCCAGCTCTTGGCATTGCTGTGGGGAGGGGGTAAGGGGGAGGAGAAACGAGAGACACGGCCTGGCGGCCATGAAAGTGAAAGTACGGCCGGCCGGGAATAATTAGGGGAGGAGAAATGCCTGTAACAAGAGGCTAATGCGGGGAGAGTGCGAGGACAAGCATGAAAAAAAAGCTCTTGGCAGCACAAAATGAGACGGAGGACATAGCTGTGGGGAGGGGGGAGGAGAAATGTGACACGGCCTGGCGGCCGTGAAAAGTGCGAAATGATCCCTATCAAGTGAAGCTGCTGGCGGCAGAGGGCTGGCTTTCATGTGCACGCGCTTTTTAGGTCAATGCGCTTGCGCATTGAGCTTGCTTTTCATGGGCACAGCATGAAATCGCCCGATGGTTAAGCTCTCGTTAAGCCCCTATATTCTCGCAAGCTCAATGCGCAAGCGCATTGACAGGCGAGACCTAAAAATACAAGCTGCCCTCACAACGAATCTTGGCATTGGAGATCAGACTTCTACTGGGTTGGGAACACTCCCCCGTTCCGGATGGAGAACAAGAACCTCCCACTAAGAAGAGAATATCACAGAGGAACCCTGGTTATGCCAACACTGTCGGAGCACAGCGTGCGTCCTGCCTCACAGCTGCCACCATGCGCGATGCTGCTCGCTCACAAGGCAATACTCCATGGGAGTGAACTTAAGAAAAAATTTGGGACATACACCCCCCATTAGCCATTTGCAGCCTCCAATTACAAAAGCCAATCCAAAAGCATGGGTGGAGTCAGACCCAACAAATACATACAACAAACAGATTGCCACAGCGCAACCGCTGTGGCTCGACCTAAAAAGGAGATACCAAAGCTAAGTAAATTCTCTTGATAGAGCCTCTATCTAACTGCAGATTCTTCACCTTAGAATACATACCGAAGCAATACCTTCCGGTTGGTGGACAGTGAACTGGCTCAAGCCAATATGTAGTGCAGTGCCGAGCGAGCAAAATGCCCATCTCGACAGACCTAGCTGTTCAGACAATAGTGCTCCATCAATGTGTGAAGAAACGCCCGTGTAGCCGCTTGGCAAATGTCCATGACACACTCCGTGAGCCAAATAAGTGGCAGCAGCCTAGGCATGGTAGAAAGAGCCAGGGGAGGCGGTCAGAATCGTACTTCCGACAAGAGGCGGTGCTGAGGCAGGCACCACCACTGGCATTACGATATCCCTTTCAGACAACATTTTCATGATGGTCTGACTGCCATGAAACGGCTGTCGGAAAGGGACTTTGGAATACCCAAACAGGGCTCCTGTCCCTTGTCGACCACTACAAACTGGCCCTGGGGGGTACATGTTGTGCCCCCATGCACATCCTGCACTGTGTACAAGGCACACGGATGTGCATTTAGTGCTCATTTACCGTGTGGCTTGTTCAGCAGCCCTTTTCCTGGGCTGCAGCGCAAGCCGCAGTGTAATAAGCCATTTCTGACCGCAACCACAGTGGTTATATAGCAATTGGGCAGTCTGACCGCGGACTGGTTGTTGGGAGCTCTCCTGACTACCGCAACAGCGGACAGCGGTCTGACTTCCCGATATCGCAATCGGGCCTAAAAGTATAATCCAGGGCAAGATGATCCATTTCTGCACTGCCTTGCCTTTCTTAGCTTCTGCAAATCCGACGGAGAACTAATCGTCCAATTAGGCTTGGTACAATCCATTTAGATGATGAGCGTCCTTTTTGGATCCAGCCAGTGTAGTCTCATGGCCTCCTTAGAGGGGTGAGGTGGAGCAAAGAACGTCGGAAGGCTGACAGATTATCCATTGTAGAAAGCAGTCTTCACTTTTGGCAAAAAGGAGGCGAGAGTTTGAAGAACCAGCTTTTCTGGGTAGAAAGTAGTGTGTCTGTTTGTGGGAGAGGGGGTTAACTGGTATAGCCTGATACTCACACACCCTCGACACCAATGGCACAGCAACCAGGAAGGCTGTCTTAATCGTCAGCAACCTGAGAGGGCAGCTGTGCATAGGTTCAAATGGAGAGCACATAAGAGAAATCACAACTAAATACAAGCCCCACAGGGGCATGATAAAAGGAGAATGTGGACACAAATGTTTTGTTTCTTTAATGACCCTCATTACAACCGGTGACTTAAAGAGAACTGGTCTAGCCAATGTACAAACGACACAAACAAAACCTAGGACAGTTTGGCATGGAGTGGGTCCACCTACTTGCTAGCGCATCAGGCAAAAAAACGGTCTTACTGGTAGGTGCATCTTGGTTGTGGAACGCCTGGCTGCTAGAATATCTATGACCTCAGAAAGGAGGTCAAAGGCAATCAACTGCCGCTGCTCAATAACTAAGCATGCAGGTGAAGCAAGTTCAGGTTGTGGTGCAGCTTTCACAGTAGGCCCTCCCTGAGGGGCAGCCTGATCTAAGGACAGACACTGAACACCAGGAGTTCTGGATATCACTCTGTCCATGCCCAATTCAAAGCCACTAGGATGACTTGTCTGGTCAGCCCTGCTCTTCCCTAGAATTCGGGGCAAGAGAGGTGCTGGCGGCAAGAAGTACAGGAGTACACTTTCAGCGGAATAAGTTTCGGAGCAAGAGCCGCTTTGGAAGTTTCAAAGAGCAGAAGAGGTGACATTGCACATTCTCGGTAGTGGCTAATAGATTGAGCCACGGTTCTCCCCATTCATGATCGAGCCCATGTGCCACCTCTGGATGTAACCACCATTTGTGATCCACAATTTGTAGACAGCTGAGTCTGTCTGCCCTGGCATCAAATATCCCGCAAGGTGCTGCAACACCAGGAACATTTCCTGGCATTCCAGCCACATCTAGAGGCGCAGGGCATCCTGCCATGTAGTGCACTACCCCACCCCACCTTCCTTGTTGCAGAACAGCATAGCTCTCTTTGATGGGTGGCAGGAAGGCTTTCAAAACCAAATGGATGGCTCGCAGCTTCAACAGAATGGTGTGGAGCCGGGGCTCTGCCAGTGACCAGATGCCTCTGATCTTCACCTCTTCCAGGTGGCCTCCCCATCCCAGAAATGATGCATCAATGAACACTGTCAGCTCTCGGTGCGGAAGGGAGGGACCCAATCGTCGTCTAGTAACCACCACTGGCTGACAATTCCCAACTTTCGACAGCCAGTTGTTGAGGTATGGAAAGACCAGGAACCCTGACCTCCAAAGATGACCCGAGACCACTGCCATCACTTCCGTGAGAACCAGAGGGGCGCTAGTAAGGCCAAAAGGGAGCACAGCAAACTGGATTTGTTCCTGGCCCACCATGAATCACCGATACCACCTGTTGGGCTGCAGGACATGAACGAGGAAATAAGTGTCCTGAGGTCCAACACTACCATCCAGTCTCCGGAGTCAAGGGCAGAGAAGGCCTGTGCTAAGGTGAGCATTCTGAATTTGTCCTTCTGCAGGAAGGCGTTGAGAGAGCAAAGATCCAATATGGAACAGGGACGTCCATCCTTTTTCTGCACCAGAAAGTAGTGGGAATAAAAATTCTGCTTCTGATGCTGGTAAACTCTCTATGGCCAAAAGAACCTTCCCTTTCTTTCATAAAAGGGACACCAGCTGTTCTTGAGATGATGACAAGGGCAGTGGGGAATCCAGGAATGAAAAGGCATAACCCAGCTGACAGATTTGCAATACCCAGTTGTATGAGGTGATGGCCTGCCATCCTGGCAGAAAGTGTTGGATCCTGGGTGGCTGTGTCTCGGTAAGGACATGTCAAAGAGGCTTGGGGGCTATGGCAGCCAAATGGCTGGAAGACTGGGCTGCACATTACCCCAATGTCCATGTGCTCTGTGGGACCCCCCCTGGCCGCGGCAAAGAAAAGGCTGGGATGGCTGCTGAAATGGCAGCATTTGCTGGCAATTCTGAAATCCCTTGCCAACGCCACAGAGAGGGCAAATGTGGGAAGACGGCTGAGGTGGAGCGGCAGACAGCCAAAGGAAGTGGGCCGTGGCTCTGCTATCCTTGAAACATTCAAGCACAGAAGCAGCCTTGCCCCAGAGTCAGGAACTATCAAAGCGCATGCATATCCAGGATGCTTAATAGAAAATCACATATAAAAACCAGTAGACCGCATACAAGCATGTCTCTAGATGTCAACACTGTTACCAACAGTTCTGAAAATGAGTCGGTAAGCAGTGTTAAGAGCGCAGTGAATTGTAAATTTTGGTGTGTCGCTGCCATCCTATATGGTCACACAGTCCAATAAAGCATGGTAGCGGCCCAAGAGTCATGTGGTATTCACTGAACGCAGGGTGAGACTGTTGGAAGAGAAAAAACTGCATCCAAAAGCGTCAATCCTTTTCAGTTCCCCATCTAGAGGGAGGTAAGGGAACGCGTATTGGGGTTGACTTTACTAGCCGAAGCCTGCACCACCTGGGGGAAAATGTTGATAAGAGGATCAGGGTCCCCAGGTACAGGATAGTGACATTGGGCATTTTGGCAGCTGATCGGGGCTCCAGAGCAGGGCTTGGCCCAGGTCCCCAAGAGATTATCAGTCAACGACCCATTATAAGGAGGGGCTCTGAAGAGGTTTGGCCAGGCTGGAGGACATCAGTCAGCACATTAGTGTTGACTCCTTGTGTATAGGGGTGTTGGGAGCTCAGTGTTGAGGGGCAGAATAAGACCGTGTTCGGAGAAGTATCCAGACTACTGGGCTCTTGGAGGCCATCAGAACAGGCTCTGGCCAAAAGAAGCATTATGCTGATCGGTGCTTTGTTTTCAGCAGAAAAAACATGAGCTGCACTAAGCCGCTGTGTAATGGGCCATCGCTAATATCTTTTGGCACTTATATTCTGGCTGGGAGAAGGTGTCAAAAGGGAAGGGACTCCAAATATTCTTCAAAGTCCCCATCACCATTTCTAATAATCACACTGTGGATACGCTTACATGTTAGTAAGGCCTGCCTGACCACAATAGAATGTTTGGCAACCATGTATTTGATTGCATTTTTTAAACAGTACCAGAACTTAACTGCAATGTTTAAATAAGTCTAGACAAAGTTAAAAATAGCCAGTTTAATAGAATTGTGAAAGATTTTGAGGGGGGGGGTGTGAGCATATGAATGCGGGTTTGTGGTTGTTGAACTAAAAATGTGGGAGAGTACAGTGCTGTATATGTAGACATAATGGTTGTTGTGTGGTCAAATCTGGTGTTGTGAAAAATGGCCATAAGATTGTGCAACAAATAGGTAAACATACAACTAAAGTCTCTTCAAACGTAAAGTGTATTTACCTAACATGCAGAAAGTTTTGTCCTAGTTAATCAGATTACACCTCTGCATTAAGACGCATTTATTAAACGTTTTCAAACATGTACTGACAACCCTTAGCTGTTGTTATACATGAAACAACATTATAGTCTATTAAATCAAACACAAGAGGTTTTGTACAGCACACATACTAAACTCATGTATTGAAGCTGCTCTCATTTGTTATAATGAAGAAAGAACAGGCACAGTGAAATAAAACAACTGCCTAGGGCTACACAATTTGAAAAAGTGTGGAAGCCGGGACTGATTCCAGCCATCTGGCTGAAGCTTGGCTCGAGCCTTCAGTGGCTCGCCCATCTCTATAATAATGGCAATTAAAGGGACTTAGCCATAGGAAGTATAAGATGTGACCATCAGCAAACAAATTGTTGAAGCAGGAGTACAGCCACCACAGTGCAGAACTCCTGGTTTCAAGATTCATAACTTTTTTACTACACCACACGTTAATGAGTGAACTATAAAACTGAATGTTCTCTCCAGCAAAGGCAAAATCAACTGACTGTGGATTTAAGTCCTGTTTTCTTATCACATTTTTATTACCAGGGTTTAGTTTGATTTAGGTTTTTCCTATAGCTGGTAAAAAAAAAAAAAAGTAGAGAAATGTTATTTTTAACCCCTTCCATGCTTATGACAAGCCTAGCTCGTCATGAGGCACAGTGGAGCTGTGCTCTTGACGAGCTGGGCTCGTAACAATCGCCGCGGCCCGCCGACGCGCAATTGATTCCCCGCCTGTGCGGGAGAATCAATCAGTGGGCGGGGTTCTGATTAGCCCAGCTCGTCATGAGCACAGCTTCACTGTGCCTCATGACGAGCTGGGCTCGTCACAAGCACCGTGGTGGCGTGCCCCTCCCCCCACCTCCCCGCAACGTGGGGGAATTACCCCCGAGGCGAAGGGGTTAAACATATTTATAAAGCGCACATACATCAAATGGTACTAAGGCCTAAGGTAGGGTGACCTGACGTTCCCGTTTTCCCAGGACGGTCCCCGTTTTTGGAGAAGTGTTCCCGTGTCCCGACACTTGCCTCCAAGTGACTCAAATGTCCCTGTTTTCAAACAGTGTCCCTGTGAAACACAGAAATGTCCCTGTTTTTCATTGGCTGCCCTTCGGCAATTTAGCATTCCGCAGTTTACCTCCCATGCTTTTCTGTGAGCAACTAGGCAACATTAGTGAGTTGTACTTCAGCTATAGAAACGAGCATTGATAAAGCTAGTAAATCTGGCGTTTGCATGCCTGTGATGTTTTATTGATTTTTGGCAAATATATGCTATAGTCCTTAAAAGTGTAAATGTAATAAAAAGTACTAATGCTGCAGTGTAAAGGAGAGGGGTGCCAATAAAAGACCTTGGATTTGCGGTCTGTAATGTTTCATCTCGGTCTGTGGAGGGAGCTGTCATTGTAGTCCCTTTTCTATCTCCATGACAGCTGTCAAATAGTCCTACTTTTATGTCGATTGTTACTGCAAACCGTGGTCCTACTTCTATGTCAATGGCCTGTCCCTGTTTTTTGTTTTGAGAATCTGGTCACCCTAGCCTAAGGGGACCGAAAGCTTAGCCATAAAAATGTTTGTGGCCTATGCTTAGAAAGTGATTATTCGATCGAGCACAATTTGTCACAAGTGGAGGCAAATTATTAATTAAAAAAATGCCTCCTGGTTCCACAGTTTTCATCTTGTCCATTACTCAACAACTAGGATCGAGTGGTTCTGATGGTGAGACTCCGGGACTACTCTTACCAAAGAAACGCCACTGTACAGTGGCACCTGCCCAGACTTTAAATACATACTTCACAACCAGTATATTTTGGCAAAAAGAGGAATAAACGTCAAGTCTCACAGTGCCATAGCTAAAACTTTCCCACTGTCCCATATCTAGTGGCGGAGGTTGGGTCTTTGTGTTCGCCCCCTTCACCAACTTACACACCTTGTTAGGGGGTCTTTATCAAGTACATTTTACATCACTCGCTACCTTAACAGTGTCTGTTTCTTTGCACTTCGAATGTTTACAGATAAGAGATTAAATGCATAAGAAGATTGTGGCCTAAGATTATATTTAATTTATTCCTGATTAACTAATCAAGTGAATTCCATTGTGCACTTGACTCACCAACGGTAGCGATTGCATGCATAGAAGTCTTACACGAGGGTGCTGTAGAGGGATAGCAACTCAGATACTGTAGAACACAGTATTGTCATGTATGATATTTCTAGAGAATAGGGGGCTAATTTAGAGAGCAGTATGGAATTCCAACCTCAAAATAACTCACAAATCAGTGTCCACACCATGTACATACCTAACTTCCTCTATTGTCAACTTAAGCATCCCCCACTTCCCATTACACCAACTATTCTTTATGGCCCATGGGAAAAGGTTTGTGAGTATCTAGGAGCATATAATTTTATTGATGCTGTTGTGTAGTATATGCTAGAGGATCGAACTAAGGGAGAGATTACAACAGGGAGGAGGCAGCACCTTAAATTGAGATTTTCTTGATTTTTTTGTTTTATTGGCAGTCATTTACCATTTTAATCAACCTTAGCTCCCGTTCCACTTTAATTTTGTTGTGGACTTTGTTTTCCTAATAAGTGGAGTGTTTTAAAAATAGTTTAAACAGGGCTCATATTTTTTTCCAACGTTCATTTGATAGTTGAAGTCAAAATTGGAGATTTCAAAGTTAGTGATGCAGTGCAATTAACTCGGTGCCCATTCTATCTGAGAAAAAACAATCAATGTACTCAATTTTTATGCTATGTCTTGTTTACACTTGAGAGAGACCAAATTATTTTGGTCTTTTTTTAATTTAAATGCGTTATTGGTGTAATGCTCTTCTGCACAGTAATTACTGTAAAATGAAGTCTACACCATATCTTTTGCTTAATGTGTTATATTTTAATCACATCTGAATGCAAATGTTTATTTTTTTTTAATGTATAAACACTTGCCAACTTCAAAAGTATTTGTTGAACTTTCTAAATATGATCCCACCATTTTTGTTTGTGGTTTGTAGTACAATTTAAGTCACATGTATAGCAAATCAATAATGAGTTGCTGTTTTTACTAATAGTCTTTTTTAAGAAAAATATTTTATTTGACTTATAGAAAATGGAGCATACCTGTCACAAGTAACGAAACTAGTTACTTACCTGTAAGAATAGTTTTGCAGCATAGACGTCTTCTAGATTGACATACTGTGCATATTCCGCCATCTAGTGGTTTGAGTCGGAAAGAGCTTTGCTTTTTTTTTTCTCTTGGATGGTTGTGAAACCTGATCCCCGTGGTCAGGCTACAACCCCATTGTGTGTGCAAGCTCTCAGATTATTAGGTCTAGGCCTGCATAGGCTGCGCTTGCGCAGTCATGCTGGCGAGATTTTTTGTTTTCCAGAATAAGAAGAGAAGCTGCCGAGTATTCCGCCCCAGCCGGTGAGTGCTCGCTTTTCTTACCTCTGTTCCCTGATTGTGCCCGTTTTCTTGCCTCTTCTTGCCTCTGTTCCCTTGTTGTGATTGTTTTCCTGGCCTCTGTTGCCTCGTTGTGACCGCTGCCGGAAGAAGAAGAGAAGATGCCGGTGCGGGCTTCTGTGGTTAAGTGAGAGCCCCGCAGACGCCCCCTGGTGCAGCCAGACGGCGGAGGGGGCGCGGGGCGCATTGCCGGTGCCTGCCCCCACCGCAGGAGAAGCAAGGGAGAACGTCCGAGTCCTCCACCCCAGCCGGTGAGTGTTCGCTTTTCTTGCCTCTGTTCCCTCGTTGTGATTGTTTTTCTGGCCTCTGTTCCCTCGTTGTGATAGTTTTCTCTGGTCTCTGTTCCCTCGTGATCGTTTGTTCTGGCCTCTGTTCCCTGTGTGTGGCCCTGTGTGTGTGTTTGTGTGTGTGCGGGGCTCTGTGTGTGTATGTGGGGCTCTGTGTGTGTGTATGTGGGGCTCTGTGTGTGTGTGTTGGGCTCTGTGTGTGTGTGTTGGGCTCTGTGTGTGTGTGGGGCTCTGTGTGTGTGTGTGTGTTGGGCTCTGTGTGTGTGTGTGTTGGGCTCTGTGTGTGTTGCTCTCAGTGTGTGTGTTGGTCTCAGTGTGTGTGTGTGTGTGTGTGTGTGTGGGGCGCTGTGTGTGTGTGCTGGGCTCTGTGTGTGTGGCGCTGTGTGTGTGTGTGTGTGTGTGTTGGGCTCTGTGTGTGTGGCGCTCTGTGTGTGTGTGTGTGTGTGTGTGTGTGTTGGGCTCTGTGTGTGTGTGTGTTGGGCTCTGTTTGTGTGTTTGGAGATTAAGCTATTGGCCTTGTAAATGACAGTGCCATTTATTTATCTGTTTTCAAAACCAACACATAAATAAAAAATGTGTCATTTACAATGCCTATAGCTCTAACTTTTGCAAAGGCGAGACCGTTGCATTGTAAATGCTTGTTTTTTCCGCCATGGAGATCGGAGGTGCACTGAAGATGTCTGAGAAAACAGCAGCAGACGCAGGCAAGAAGGAAAACCCACCAGAAACTCCGGAGAGAGAAGTGGTACCAAGGAAGGTTGCATGAAATTGAGCATACCGGTCACAAGTAAACAGTGTTATGGGGACCCATTTGATGAGTACCACTTTGGATATATTTACCATATCAGCATATAATATGACTATTGACATTTGTTTTGAAGAGGATGTTAATTTTACTGCCCGTGTTATTGCTACATTTACGCAATCTATGTAGTGCTGTGCATGGTGCTCTATAGCTACATCTGTCTATCTACTCAAAGATTTACGAAAGCTAGCAAGAAGCATGGGGGTGCTGGCCTACATTATAGTGATTTATAAGACTGAGGATGTCAAAAGACTGGAAGTCTCCTCAAGGAAACATAACAAACCCGGAAAGAATGGCCTTAAAGAAATAGATTTAAGCGGAGCAAGAATGGTTTGGTCCCTCTCATATTGGAGGTACAGCGCACGAGAACCAGAGAATGACGACTTGGCATATTAGCACGTGGCAATGTTTTGAGGGGGTAAAACAGAATAAGAATAGGAAGATTTAGCACTGATTTTGGCTTGAGCTGCTTGTTTGCAATTATGGCACACAATAATTCAAATGTGTTTGCTTAGTGTATAGCATAGACCACACCTTGGATGGGAGTTGATGAACAGTTTGACTCCATGTGTTTGACTTCATTTGTTCTTCCTTTCCTCAAACACAATTTGGAAAATCTTATGCTGCTATCCTTGGGGTTATTTTCTCTTTTCTATTGTCCATTATCTCTTGAATCGAGCAATCATGCTCACTAGATAGAATAGTACGAATGTTTCTGTTACTGTTCCATATATACTTGACCATTCCAAGATGGCGGTCGTTCTTACGCCCAAGAGAAAAAGTACAGTAAGCCTATTATTACTCCATGAACGCTTCATCACCTCAAGTTGGTGGTCTTTTTTAAGTACGCTGGCGAGTTATTTATACTTGACCATTCCAATTCTGTGGTCATCTTTTCGCTAGAGAAAACAGTATGAATAAATCTATTCTCGTACCCTCAATTCTGTTCTCACATCCCCCATCTCTCTACAACCTTCTCTCCCCCCTCCCATGCCTCACATCCCTGCCTCCCCTATTGGTAATCCCGTAATCTTCCCTCCCACTGATCTCAACCCCCCTTCTCTCTTCATCTTACATCCCCCCCTATGGTTCACAACCCTGTTTCCCCTCTTGGTAATTCCTCCCTCACCCCTCCCACAACTTTCATTTTGCTCAACCCCCCTCCACTCTGCCTGGTGCCTTTACCCCTACATTCACCTTTCATTACCCATGGTACCTGGCCTGCACCCTCTCTCTTCTCCCCACTCGTGTGAACTCCCTTTGACCTCCCTCCCTCCTCTCCCTGTTCAACCCCTTCTCCTCTCACCTCACCGTATCCATGGCCTTCCCACTACCCCACTCCCCCCTCCTCCTCCTCCAGCCATCCATTTCTACTTCTCAACTTTCTCCTCCTAGGTATGATCTCGATTCTTCACCTCTGCTCAACACCAGTAAAAATATCTCAGTAACTCCATTCACTCCTTTCTTCCACCTTCTTTCTCCCCCTCAGACCTTTACATCACATATCGCCCCCCAGCCCACCACAGCCCACTGCCCTTCTTTGCATACTTCACTTACTCCCCCACCTTCGACCCTCGCACCCCAACACTCTCCCCGATCCCCCACTTCCTCCTGTCCTTCTTCGCCTAGTCCACTCTCTCCCCTTAACCATTGAGCCACCCTTCACTCCGTGCTCAGCACACCTCTCTCTGGAAACTAAACTTGATTCCCTCATCTCGCCCATTTCCCTGCTTGAAGCGTCCATTTCACTCCTATGTGCGAAGATATCCCCATCGCCGAACAACCTCCCGAGGAGTTCCTTGCTCCCGCGCCCCAATAGAGCCAACCACAATCTATCCTCCACAGACATTACCAACCTATTGGCTACCTACAAGACCATCAATGTCATTTCCCCTACACTCGCCTCTCCTAACAACTCCACTCAATTTGCCATTCAGACCATCTCTTCCGTCAGAACTTACCAGCCTCTCCCTCAAAGGGCACCCTCATTCAAGAATCTAATCCCTATCCCCTTCATCAGTCCAGACACTCACATCACCAAAACAGTTACGTCAGAGCTACACTGTATGCTCCATAACTGCAGATCTGCAACCAAACACAAACTGGAAATCTCCGACACCATCACTCACCACAATCTCGACATGCTCTTTCTCACTGAGACCTGGTTTAATGACTCCTCTCACACTTCATTTGATCTTTTGTTACCTATTGACTACTCTATTCTCAGAAACGACAGACCAGGCAAGATCGGGGTAGGTGTTGTGATTATCTTCAGAAACACCCTCCAAATCAAAGCCGCTCCCACCACCCTCTTTCGCACCTTTGAATGCCTTTCCCTAGAATTCCAAGTTCATCATGGCACACCCTTCAGGTTCCATACCATCTACCACCCGCCTGGTAATTGCTCTTCCTTCATGGAGGAATTCATCGACTTAATTAGTGACCAATATTCACAGAGCGACAAGCAGATCTTCCTAGGTGATTTCAATTTCCACTGGGGCTCTGTGGAAGACTCGGCTGCCAACAAGCTTGCAACCTTTCTCTCCGCTAAAGATCTTGCACAACACTGCTCGGAAATTACACCTGCCAAGACTCAATTCTGGACCTTGTGATTTCCAAATCTGACCAGATTACCACTGCTTCACCCATCCGTGTTGACTGGTCTGACCATTTCCTCATTCCCTTCTGTTTTCACCTCTCTCACATTTTAACTCTCGGCCAACCCAAAAGAGCCTCTACGTGGGTCCGCAACACAAAAATCATTGATCTTGAGACTCTATGTGAATCTGCTATGCAGTCTCTGCCTAGTCTAGACCCCAATACGGATATCAACGATCTTACTCCCCTTTGCCTCTCAATCCTCGCAGTCGAAATCGACAAGGTTGCTCCACTCCAAAGCAAAAGGAAAAGACCCACCCCATCAGCTCCTTGGTTCAACAAAGCTCTCTATGACGAAAGGAAAAACCTTAGAATCTTGGAGAAGCACTGGAGACAATCTCCATCCACTTCCAACCTCTCTCTTTTACGTTCAGCAAGATCCATATATCACAAACACATCTTCCAGGAAAAAACATCACATTTCAGATCCCTCCTCGATTCAGCTAAAAACAGACCCAAAAAACTTTTCGACCTCATCAAAAACCCAAATTGTTCTCCCCAAACCATCAAGCCTGAGGATGCATCAAAGCTAGAACCGGGCCTGGTGAGACGGAACACAAATGAAGGGCATGGCAGCCAAATGTCAGCAGCCTGCTACAGCAGCGGAGAATGGATTGCTGACATCCAGCACAGATTCTTTGGGTTGCTTCTGATAATTGGTAAAGGTCAAAAATGAAACGGAATGTTCAGCATTTCATAATTCTGGAATCAGATGTGCAATTACTGAGCAACTTGCAAAGCGTCATGGCATTATTTAGAGCCTTTGTTCCGAATCACATTTGCTGGCTTTAGCGTTACTTTGAATTCCCTCCTTCTCTTTGGTCAGTAAGTACCAGCTCATTTTCTCTTCATGGGTTTGCCCCTCCCTCGGACAGTGACCAAGAACTGCTTTCTTACCAACTGATATTTCATTGCTCACCCTTTCAGAGTAACTTTTTCACTTAGTTGCAGCACAATATAAGATTGGATGTGTTTGCTGGCCATCGCCCCCATCCGCTCTACATTGCTGCTTTCCACATCCCATCCTGTTGCTTGTTTTACTTCTGTTACCCCACCAGAAAAACTAAATGGCTCTAAGAACTTTGTCACCCTGACCCCCTACCTTGCTTGCCCATTCCATCCAGTGCTGGCCGCGTCATATCACATTTTTTCCAACTTTACTTTTAGCCATGCTGCACCGCATGGACTGAATTATACGGCTCAGAGACCTTGGCAAAGCCAAACGCTCTTGCATAGCTGAAACCTATCAGCTTTGCCAATGCTTGTTGTATATTAATACCCAGAGAGCAGCATTAACAACTGGTAAGGTTCCACTAGTGTTTTGAAGGGTTTGGTCTTGGAACTATTTTCTTTTTTCCCTCCTCATTTTGAACATGTAGGCTTTTGTTTGCAGCCCCTCCTTGCTAGGCTTTGAAATTAAAGAGACATTTGTGCATTTCTGACATTTTTAGGTGAAACCAAAGCATTTTAATTTTGTGAATTTGTGCGCAATGAAAGGCCGCCTTTCTTTGTAACTATGTTTCATCATTTTTAGGTTGAGCCTAAGTCAGGGTATATGCACTGCTCTGCGAGAATGCTGTAGTGGAGTATGAAAGAAGCCAGCCCACTCTCCGCCCATATTTGTCATTGGCTTGTGCAGTTGTCCTTTGTAAATGCAGGCTTCTGATTGGTTAATGGGCTTGTTAGTCCATCCTTAGTACCGCCTGGTCTTCATTTGTAACCTCCCATGGCTACTGGCCCCTTACTTCGGCTGTTACACGGTAAGTGTTATTTAGTCTTGTGAGCACTATTTTCTTCATTGAGTTTCTCTTTCTGCAGGCACGACGTGCTTTACTTACATTCAGCGTGCCATACGTGCTTTCACTTTTCATTTTATATTGTCTGCCCCTCACGACTTTCGGTGCATCACCCAGCATCTGCCCTGATGCTCCTCTCCTCGTCAGTACTGCTCTTCCCCCAATTTACATGCACTTCTCTGCCCTTTAGACTCTATTCCAAGCAAGCCTCACCCATGCTTTCGCAGCATTTTCAGTGTTACTACCCTTTGCCAATGCTTTGCTCTCCCTCCCCCTTGTGCTGCTCCCTCCCCAGACACTACTCCCTGTAGTGATGTACATTAGTAGATTTTCACTAGGGTTGTATGAGCTGTCGGGGACACCGTTTATGTTCCTGTATCAAGGCTTTTACAGGAATAAATATAAGCGCTTCAACGCCTCGTCAGGGGTAGTAAGCGCTATATAAATGCAAATTACAATTAGACAACTGACACGTGTTAGAACCCTCTTTTCACTTCCCTCTACGGCTGCCCCTATTACCCTGCCGCTCTGCACTGCTCGCTCCAAGTAGGTCTTCCTTCACTCTAGTTCTTCACTGCTCTCCCCCCGCAACCGACACCTTCCTTTCTTTTTCAGCCTCTTCACTGTTCTGCTCCACAGACCCCTTCACCGCACCTTCCCTGCGGTGCTCTCTTGCCCCTTTTTTTGTTGCATTCAATCAATCAATCAAGGCATTTGCAAAGCACGCGACTCACCTGTGAGGGTCTCAAGGCGCGGGGGTGCTGCTACTGCTCGAACAGCCAGGTCTTGAGTAGCCCACTAAAGGTTAGAAGGTCTTTGATCTGCCGTAGGAGGATGGGGCGGGTGTTCCAGGACTTGGCAGCGAGGTAGGAGAACGATCTGCCGCCGGTGGTCGCTCTTAGGATGCGCGGGAACGGAGGCCCTTCTTCTGTAATCGCCCCCAGCCTCCTCTGCGTTGCCTTCTACATATCTTTGACGCCAGCAGTAAGCAAGTCATGGAAATGGGGTAGCAGGTTTGAGCAGGTATATTCAGTGTTAACACCGAACAAGCAAAATACCGGCCACTTACAAATCACTAGTGGAAACCATCACGTTTGAACCTCAACTGGAGTTCACAAGTTGGAAGAAGTCCATCCCTTCATACCCTGTAACTTGCTTCTGCAAGGATGAAGCAGTTCGGTGACCTGAATGCAGGAAGATGCCGGTGGTATGGCCAACACTCTTGTATCTGTGCAAGGATGAGTGCAAGAGGATTCTGCGCAAGTTGGGTAAGATGAAGCTTTTCATGTTTTTTTTGCTGCTTACTGTTGGACATGTAACTCTTTGTGCGTTTCTTGTCTCTGCTGTTTGTTGTAATACGATGGCAGCAATTGTATGTAATCTGAAGTGCCATGTTCCAGAAAAATCAGTTTCAATCCAATTTAATACACGAGTAGCTCAATATACTAATCACAAGAACAACAGTAAGGGTTGAGCACTGAAGCACAGAAAATAAACCAGATTTCTCAATTGATTCCTTGATATTGTTCTCTTGTTAGTCCACAGTACGCTCAAAACCTCAGGTGGATCCACCGTTTAAAGATCCCAAACTGTCCAAAGTAACATCCAATAAATTGAGGGAGCGACTTTAAATTCACAAATGTATCAAAGGGCGTCCTGCAAGGCCTATGTTGCACATAGGCCTTGCAGGACGCCCGATGTCGCCAGCTGAGACTTCCCGCCACTAGAATTTGGAGATACTCGAATAGGATCGGATGTACTGGAATTGTTTTGATCAGAATTGTTAGAGTGGGACGCATAATGTATGAATAGTGATGCAAACGGATGCACGGAACTACTGACTAAAGTGAGATCAGAACAGTGGCAACAGAACAAGGGAAGGGAAGTTGTGGCCTGAATACTTACCGAATTGTGCATATAGCCCTGATGTTGTCCACCTTCGGACGAAACGCGTCGGCTGTTTAATGATTGGTTAAGAGATGATTTTGATTTGCAAAAAATATTTGAATTTAATTAAGAATCTGTCGTCATTTCTGTTGGATATATGAATAAAGAAAAACTTTGGGAATCAACAACATTGACCCTGTGATACATTTCTGAAGTTGAAGTCGCTCCCTCAATTTATTGGATGTTACACGAGTAGCTCACAATGTGACGTGTGCCTCTCCGCAGGTGTTACCGTTTTCATCAGCCTTTGCCTGATGTTTGGAACGAAATGCAAATTATTTTTGTCATATTAACTCCACGACCTTGGGTGGATTATGTTTTTTCTAGTTCCCCGCCAGTTAAGTGAGCAAATACCTGGGGTGCAGGGCTGTGGTTGGGCATACAACCTCTTATAAAGCTTTGTATAAAACCTGGTCTCTGGAGCACTCAGACCAAAACGCAACTTTTGAAAATGGGATGTGTGTGTTAATAGAACTGGGGAAGAAATGTGCAAAATGTTTTGCAAGCAGGTGTTTTTGTATAATACTAAAGGATATCTGGCTACAAATCAGATTCCCACTGACCTACGCTAAGGTTATTTTAAGCATTGTTGCTTACCTAAACGTTTCTGTAGTTTTTTAAATGCATTTTAGCTGCCTTAGGTTTGCATCAAGTTGTGGGCTAGCAGCCCTTTTTCTGGATGATGTTTGATATCAAATTGAATCTGCTGTAATTGAGTTGAGTATGGTACTTGAACCTGATGCGCCTTCAAAGCTGTTTAATCGTGTTCTTGTGCCCTTAGAATCTGCAACATAGTGCCTCTTTTTGAGATGCTTGTGTTTCGGTTTTTATTTTTTTGCTGTCAAAGGAGACAGAAGAATGATGAAAGACGAGTGTGTTGGGAATAACCTATTCAACCATAAACCTATTGGCTTACACTTGTCATGTACTTCTTATTTGGATACATTCGGTTGGAGAATCTTATCGGTGTCCTTCATTTCGGATAAATTGGTAGGGCTTGTTGTCTTTGACGATGGATATTTGCCTTCTAAGTTTTGTGTTACCTAGGACTTTTTTCCGAGGAGGCCGCTAATGGCCATTCGGGATCAAACAGATTTTTGGACCACATTTTTGTCATCAAATGCTCAAATTTCGTATTAACCACTGCAAAAAATGAAATGATGCAGTTTGACAAAACTCATGGTTCTGAGTTTTGTGACTTGCACAGTGTTAAAACATGTGTAAAACCATAGGCACTTCCTTCTGCATTCCTTGAGCATTTTGGTTGTTGCGTCAGCTCCTTATCCTAAGTACGTTTTCTAAGAAGCATTTGCAATTAAACTGGTCTCGCATTGCCATTGTAAATGACAATGCCCATTATTTATGAGTTTTGCAAACCTGCAAGTGTTGCATTAACGCTCTTTGCACTTGTAGTCCTTGCTTATGAGAAGCAAGGCTGGCAGTAAAAGAGGCGTAGTTACTGCTAGCCTTGCTTCGCATAAGCAACGACTATAATTACAAGTGCTTGTTTAGGCAGCTGTTGCAGATTTTCAAAACACATTAAAAGGCATTGCCATTTATAATGCCAATAGCTCAAACTCTCGCAAATGCGAGACCTATTGCATTACAAATGCTTGTTAAACTTGGTAAGAATCCACACAAATACACTCCACACCATGCCACATAATTCTAATCAGCATAACGTCACTCAACGCCGCACACCTCCATGCCACACAATTCAACTCTTCACATTTCCATTTCACACAACATAATACGACAACAAACCACACAATTCAGCTCAACACAATTACACAAAAATCCACATACATCCAATCCACACCACAGAATTCTACATAATGCAACAAAATTCAACAGCACACCACATAATTAAACTCCACTACATACCACTCCACAACACAAAATACCATTCCACATAATTACACTTCATGTCACAATTCCACTTCACATAATTCCAGTATACTCAATACCACATACTATCCACATAATTTCATTGCACACCATGCCAGATAATTCCACTACAAAATACTCCACAAAATTCCACCCACACCGTTCCAGAACTAAGAAATCCAGTTCAACCCACATAATTCCACTCCACACCACACACATCCACTCAAAACCAAAACACATGGGCAAAAGTAATAGTCATTTACAATGCCAATAGCTCTAACTCTCACCAATGCGAGACCTATTGCATTGCAAATGCTTGTTTTCATTTATATGCGCTGACTGGCAGACATCGTCAAAGAATTAGGAGTCTTGATGGTCTCATACCCTTAGGATACTGACCTGGTTGCTTCTCTCCCCTGGGAACAGGTGCCCAATAACAACTTTGCCCCTACCTAGAGAAAGTTGCCTGGAGGATGGCTAACTGTTCGCCTAAATTGAACGGAGACAAAACTGAGCTGATGATTCTGGGGAACAAGCCATCATATGGTTCAGCTGACACTTTATCAATCACTTGGCTTTCAGTTTTGTGATTTTTAAATGTTACCAGAACCCCATGATAGCAATATAGGCCCATACGAAAAAGTTAACCGTTATGTATTCTTTACATATGTGTATAGACTGCTAGATAGAGACAGTAAAACAGGGAAAGAGGAGACATAATGGGTAACCATGTAATGTGTTCCAATATTACAATATATATTGGATCTGGTGCCATCAAACTGGTAGTGTGATGGAACCACACGTGACTTTACCATGGATGCCTTTACAACAACGTATGCTTTGTATGGTAAAGGCATATTTGTGGTTAAGACTTGGCAGGTAAGACTTAATCCCCCTGCCCCAAGTCCTACAACTACCCCCTGCCTCTTGAAAACCAACCCCCTACCCCCCCAGCCCTATAAACTTCCCTGCCTTCAGTCCTAAAAACGACCCGCCCTCCCCAGAGCCCTATAAACTACCCGACCTCCCCAGAGCCCTAAAAATGACCCCACCCTAATCCCTAAAAATTACCCCACCCTGGACCCTAAAAAGTATTACGACACCTGACTCCTGCCTTAGCCCTAAAACGTCCCCCAAACCCCTGCCCTGACACCTAAAACTACCCCTTCCCTCCTAAAAAATAACACCCTCCCCAGCCCTGAAAACTACCCCGACCCCCCAGCCCTGAAAACTACCCAGAAATCCCCCGAAAACTACGTAGCTGAGGCTGTGTGTTCCGACTGTTTTCCCATCGAAGTATGAGGCCGAGTGGTTTGTTAAAGTCATCATATTTTGAGATAGCAATATAGGACCACATTGCACATTATTCATTACGTATTTTTATATTACATGTTTATGTAGTAGTTAGCGTTCAACGCTGTTTTCTTCAAACAGCAATTAACAATGGCCACTGATTGGATTTAAAATGTTGAAGTTTAGCTTTCATGAATAACTGTAGATAAAACAATGGACAATGTTGACGGCCAGTTGACTTTACTGCATAATTATGGATTTATGTTCCTTGCCCCATAATTTTTAAATTTTACAAAAATGTTGTCTCTAGCTTAAAGGGATGACAACAATACTGCCAGAAAATGTGCTGCATAATTAGCCCTTTTGATACATAAATTAGCACACAACCCTAGTAGCAGTGATAAAAGTAAAGCTCTGTCCTGGGGGTGTCTTTAGGCCGATGAAACCCATATTTCACAGGGATGACTTATTTCCCAAAGAAAATGTTGGTACTTCTTTGAAGTTTTACGAAACTCTGACTTCTGAGTGAGTGTTCTAAGGTGAGGAATCTACGCCTTGACAGTCTCTATCAAACAAGCATTTGCAATGTGACAATGCCTTTTATTTATGTTTTGGTTTTTAAAACATAAACAAACGGAATTGTTATTTTCAATGCTAATAGCTTAAACTCTTTTAAATGTGAAACCTATTGCATTGTAAAGGCCTGTTTATTATAGTAGTAGTAAATAATAACTCATTCACTACTGCTACCATAAAATAAAATAGCGAACCTGCAGTCCATTGAGCCCGAGGCAGTAAATCTGCCTGGTGGCTGGTGCATTGAGCTGCCTGCGGCATCCATCGGACTGCCTTGAGGTATGGCAGGCGTCATTGGCCGTTGCTCACTTTGCCACTGGATTCAAGCAAGCCGGGCTGAAGACGGTTGAAATGCCAGAAACCGGTCCATGAAAGCTTGATTTCGGTCCAGGGGAGGCATGGCTTGGCAGTTCGGGCTGGACTGGTCCCATGAGGCACAGGGTCAGACTGATTTGCATATGGCCATGTCTGAACTGGGGTGGCAGAGTGGGCTAAAGAACGGTGATGGATTAAACGCAGATCTGTTGACTGGGTGTGAGTGTTTGATTGGTTCAGATGCTCCGTCCATCACCACCCCCTTTTGTACGGCGTCAAGGGCCTGCCACACCTCGGGGTCTCCCCATTAGTAAAGCCCTGCCTCGCTGGCCCCACGCCACCCTATAACGAGATGGGGAAAGCTTAGGTGAAAATGCAAGAATCTGAAAGCTGAAGCCTTTGCACACTGCAGACCCCAGCGTTCAGTTTCCTGCTTCGTTGCTTCAGGAGGGAGGAAGCTGTGCTCCTGTCCAGTGGTTCAACCTAACACCAGCAACTGAAGCTGGCCAGTCAGGCTGCTGGAGGTAAATACAAAAGAAATAAAACTGACGTTCTGTGTGTATCTCTTAGCATGCGAGTGTGTGCATATGAGAATGAGTGAATAAGTGACAGAGAGTGCATGTCAGTGAGCATCTGTGATAGTGTATAAGAGAGAACATGTAGGTGTGTGTATGTGAACGTGAGTGACGGCAAGTCATCAAAGGGAGTGAGAATAAGTAACAGTGATTGTGACAGTGAGAGAACAAGTGAGACTACATGAGAGCGAGACTGTGCGAGTGAGTGAGTGAACTGGCTGGACTGTACCTCGTGGAGCTGGACCAAGGCTGGTTTGCATACGGCAGTTTCCTGTCTAAAGTGGCATAGTGGACAACACAACGAGGCACTGGGGTGGAGCCCTAAATAATGACCAGTCTCCGAGATGAATTCAAACATTGCAACAATCGCTGTGTTTTTTATTCCTCAGTGCAATGTCCAAAGCCAGGCATGCCGAGACCCGAGTCCCGCAGTCACTTTGCCACTGGGACCAGGCTGCACTCCGAGGAGCCCATGCCGGCCGAAACCAGTCGAAAGGGGCTTGTGTTCGGTTTTTAAGTAGTTGAAAGTGTCTGGGATTAAGTCAAGCATTTCACCCGTCTTGTTTGTGTATTCCATTGGCTACACACACCATGAAAGTACCTCACTACTTATACTTCGCTTATTTTAGATCCCAAAAAAGTAAGATAACAGAACCGAAAGCGTCTGGTGGAACCAAGAAGTGCAATTACATGTCTGTCAGTAGATGTACCGTGTAACCTGTCAATACCAATAAAAATATATTAATTAAAAAAAAAAGTAAGATAGAAAAATATGTTATTTAATAAGTATGTAGCGGATAAAAAAAATGTACCACAGAAAACGATTTCCCGTACGTTTTCGCTGCGTGCACACGGTACATTTTAAGGAGCTATAAACCAGATTTTGGAAGTAAAGGCAGCACTGCAACCAAACAACATTTCATGACTTTTGAACTATTTACAGAAAACGTGTAGGTTTAGGTTAAAAATAAATCGACCCCACCGGGTGTTGCCCTTAAAAATGGGCTCGGATACGGGGTAAACTGGAACAGGTTCCGTGGTGATATTTGCGAAGCCCCACAATAAAGGCAGATGTCAGAAGACAGCGAATGACCTTAAGGGGAAGAGGGCATGGAGAATACGCCGCAGTGTATAGCACAGGAAGAAGCGCCTCGGGGTTGGGAACCTACTAACTAATGTAAGAGATGCACCACTGCATAATAGGTCTATCGTTTATTGTATGCACTAAAGAATATTCGACTGAAAACCGATTATAATAAAATGCCAATAAAATGTTTTATAAAAAAAAAAATCGAGCCAAGAATACGTGACTGAAAAGGACCGATTGCTTTAAAATGGATAATATTTGTGCTATCTCTCAGACGTGCCTTTACTGCTCTCTAGTGGTTTTACAAATAATTACATGATTACTAGTATTACATAAAATGAAAAATGTTTTTTAGAAAGAAAGAAAATTGGTTTAAGTATTGCCAGTAGTGGTCAAACAGAAACGAACCCAACTTAATATACCCCGTATTAAACAACGCGGTTCCTAAGTAAATACATTGCAATTTAATTTATCATACACAAGGATAAGGTTTTAAAGTTTGAATGAAGAGACAATCCGAGACAGCGTCGGAGTCTCTCTCACTGCGTGTTATTTTTTTGTTGTTGTTGCGTTTTTCAAGAAACTGTCAAGGATGCCGTGAGTGGCGGTGACAGAAGGTTATTAATTAAAGGGTATTAACAAGCTGGCAATAGTTTACCTATGATAACATTATTGTTTGCGGTATGTAATAACCACTGGTAAAACAAGCATTGGAAATGCAATAGGTCTCGCATTAGAAAAGTTGGAGCTATTGGTTTTGTAAATGGCAATTTTTTTTATGTGTTGCTCTTGAAAATAGCAAAATTAATAGCTTTCTCATTTACAATGCCAATACTTTTAACTTTTTCAAATATGACACCTATAGCATTTGTAATGCAACCTGTTTTGTATGTACGTGACTTACATGTATTCATATAACAAATACAAATGGCTTTTAATTTTTTAAAATAATTAATACTTAAATAAAAGTTCTTGTAATTTATAATAGCAATAGCTTAAACTATTGTAAATAACTTGTGAAGAATATGTTCAGTGTATTTTATTGTGACGAAAATGCAAGAACAGAGGTGAAATATTAATTGATTTTACAAATAACAATGGCTTTTAATTTTCTTTCGAATAATTAATACTTAAATGAAAGTTATTGTCATTTATAAAGGCACAAGCTTAAAGTAAATCCACAAAAAACAAGCATTGGGGTTTATTAGTCAAACAAAGATGCAAGCACAGTGTGAGGGGGCAACGCAGGGGACAGGATTGCAAACGCCACGGGAGAGGGGAGCAATTGGAGTGCGGCGGAAGCATCAAAGGGCTGGGAATGCGTGGGGGGAAGGGGCACAACACGGTGACATGGAGCAAGCTGGCACTGCGAGCGTTCAAACTTGCAGCCAGGGAAAACAGGGGTAGCAATTTGAAAAGCCTCTGTACAAAATGTCGAGCAAGCTCGACTTAAAAAGATGAGGCAAATTAGTATGCTGCCGCCATGACTATGAAGAAGGGGCTGCCATGCTTGTGCCGGGTGCGACTGGCTGAGTGGTGGAGAAAGTTGATATGGGCGAGCCCCGCAGAACCAAAGAAAGGCCACAAGGCTGCCATTGTAAAAGTTAAAACCTGGCATGGCACTGGGAGGTCGCAGTCACATGATGTTTTTGCTGCACGGCGACTGTTGATACATCTCGGTGTACTGTGTGTGTGCAGTGTTTCTGCTCCTACCTGCCGTAGACACACGCTCTAAGGTGGTGGGGGGAGGTGAGGCGAGGAGAGGCACCCAGAATGGCCATCACGTGCGTGCAACAGCTATAAAGAGCGTGCAAGGGATAAATTCTAATCTTAATGGTGGAGAAAGTTGATTTGCGCAAGCCGGCCAGAACCAGAGAAAGGCACGCAGCCGCCATTGTAAAAGTTAAAGCCTGGCATGGCACTGGGAGCTCGCAGGTCACATGATGTTTTCACTGCATTGCAACTGTTAATGATGTCAGGAGCAAAACAGCAGTGACCTCGGAAGGGTGGTGGTGGCTTGGAGCAGGATTGTAAAAGTTAAAGCCTGGCATGGCGCAGGGAGGCCACGGGTCACATGATGTTTTTGTCACATAGCAACTGTTAATTATGTTGGGACACAACAGCAGTCACCGCGGTGGGGACGGAAACATGCTAGAAATGACGAGCAGGGAGAGAATAAAACTGATGTGGAGAAGAGAAGGGGTTTACGCAGGAAGAGGGGAAGTAGGACGAAACAGGAGGTAAAGAAAAACACACGCTGGGCGCACACAGAGAAAGCGCTTAGTTTGACAGACCTCAAAGATCACCCATTTAAAAAAAAAAAACAGCATATTAGGGTTTCTGGGCCATAAAAGGTTTGAGTTCCCACCAAGGGCGTGTAGCACTGAGGCCATGAAAGGAGTGCAGGAATGAAAGTCGGCGAATATAAGAGAACATCTATGGAAAACGCAGGGCTGCTCTTGGAGGGGGAGGGGAAAGCACACTGCTGCTACAGCTCAGACCCAAAGGAAGAGAGCGAGCTTTCAAAACAAGAGACGGACGGCAGGAGGGGAGGGCATGCGCTGCTCACAGAAAGAATACAAAACAGCAGCCGGCGCAGATACCAGTGGATTTGTGGGGAGGAAGACAGCAATGCCACCAACTTGATAAGAATACACAATAAGAACACAGGGAGTATAGATGTCTTTGAGCCGGAGGATGGGGCACAGCGCTCTCAGCAACCTCAAAATCTCCGGAAATATAAACACGTATTAAGGAGAGGGAAGCTAATGTATACAGAACTGAGGGAAGAGAGGCGGGGGACACTGTAAAGATTCAGGAAAGAGAGCCAGATACCAAAAACATACAAGATACCTATGTAAGAAGCCACATTAGGTGAGGATACTTGTACAATTCATGGGCTGGAGCAAAAGATGCACGCACATGTTCTTAGCAGCCCAACCAATAATCACAATGACACTGTAAGCATCCAAGATGCGTTACGCACTATAAACCACCATATCACAGCGCTGCAACCAAGATGCATGCAATGGGAAAAAATACATTTAGGGCCTCTGGGCATGCCGGAACATTACTCTCAGACGTCCTAAGAAGGGCAGCGACAGTGAACAACGTAAGGATCCCAAGCTGAACCACTGGTGTGATTGATCCACAGCAGGTCAGGGGAGGGGGGCTGCACTGAAATCTCATGGGGTATGACTTATGAAGGGCTTCATGTGTATTTGGAGGAAGGGTAGATCAAGAACTTGTGATAACACTCAATATGCACTGAAGCAAAAAGGAATCATGATGAAAACAAGCCAGCTCTTGGCATTGCTGTGGGGAGGGGGTAAGGGGGAGGAGAAACGAGAGACACGGCCTGGCGGCCATGAAAGTGAAAGTACGGCCGGCCGGGAATAATTAGGGGAGGAGAAATGCCTGTAACAAGAGGCTAATGCGGGGAGAGTGCGAGGACAAGCATGAAAAAAAAGCTCTTGGCAGCACAAAATGAGACGGAGGACATAGCTGTGGGGAGGGGGGAGGAGAAATGTGACACGGCCTGGCGGCCGTGAAAAGTGCGAAATGATCCCTATCAAGTGAAGCTGCTGGCGGCAGAGGGCTGGCTTTCATGTGCACGCGCTTTTTAGGTCAATGCGCTTGCGCATTGAGCTTGCTTTTCATGGGCACAGCATGAAATCGCCCGATGGTTAAGCTCTCGTTAAGCCCCTATATTCTCGCAAGCTCAATGCGCAAGCGCATTGACAGGCGAGACCTAAAAATACAAGCTGCCCTCACAACGAATCTTGGCATTGGAGATCAGACTTCTACTGGGTTGGGAACACTCCCCCGTTCCGGATGGAGAACAAGAACCTCCCACTAAGAAGAGAATATCACAGAGGAACCCTGGTTATGCCAACACTGTCGGAGCACAGCGTGCGTCCTGCCTCACAGCTGCCACCATGCGCGATGCTGCTCGCTCACAAGGCAATACTCCATGGGAGTGAACTTAAGAAAAAATTTGGGACATACACCCCCCATTAGCCATTTGCAGCCTCCAATTACAAAAGCCAATCCAAAAGCATGGGTGGAGTCAGACCCAACAAATACATACAACAAACAGATTGCCACAGCGCAACCGCTGTGGCTCGACCTAAAAAGGAGATACCAAAGCTAAGTAAATTCTCTTGATAGAGCCTCTATCTAACTGCAGATTCTTCACCTTAGAATACATACCGAAGCAATACCTTCCGGTTGGTGGACAGTGAACTGGCTCAAGCCAATATGTAGTGCAGTGCCGAGCGAGCAAAATGCCCATCTCGACAGACCTAGCTGTTCAGACAATAGTGCTCCATCAATGTGTGAAGAAACGCCCGTGTAGCCGCTTGGCAAATGTCCATGACACACTCCGTGAGCCAAATAAGTGGCAGCAGCCTAGGCATGGTAGAAAGAGCCAGGGGAGGCGGTCAGAATCGTACTTCCGACAAGAGGCGGTGCTGAGGCAGGCACCACCACTGGCATTACGATATCCCTTTCAGACAACATTTTCATGATGGTCTGACTGCCATGAAACGGCTGTCGGAAAGGGACTTTGGAATACCCAAACAGGGCTCCTGTCCCTTGTCGACCACTACAAACTGGCCCTGGGGGGTACATGTTGTGCCCCCATGCACATCCTGCACTGTGTACAAGGCACACGGATGTGCATTTAGTGCTCATTTACCGTGTGGCTTGTTCAGCAGCCCTTTTCCTGGGCTGCAGCGCAAGCCGCAGTGTAATAAGCCATTTCTGACCGCAACCACAGTGGTTATATAGCAATTGGGCAGTCTGACCGCGGACTGGTTGTTGGGAGCTCTCCTGACTACCGCAACAGCGGACAGCGGTCTGACTTCCCGATATCGCAATCGGGCCTAAAAGTATAATCCAGGGCAAGATGATCCATTTCTGCACTGCCTTGCCTTTCTTAGCTTCTGCAAATCCGACGGAGAACTAATCGTCCAATTAGGCTTGGTACAATCCATTTAGATGATGAGCGTCCTTTTTGGATCCAGCCAGTGTAGTCTCATGGCCTCCTTAGAGGGGTGAGGTGGAGCAAAGAACGTCGGAAGGCTGACAGATTATCCATTGTAGAAAGCAGTCTTCACTTTTGGCAAAAAGGAGGCGAGAGTTTGAAGAACCAGCTTTTCTGGGTAGAAAGTAGTGTGTCTGTTTGTGGGAGAGGGGGTTAACTGGTATAGCCTGATACTCACACACCCTCGACACCAATGGCACAGCAACCAGGAAGGCTGTCTTAATCGTCAGCAACCTGAGAGGGCAGCTGTGCATAGGTTCAAATGGAGAGCACATAAGAGAAATCACAACTAAATACAAGCCCCACAGGGGCATGATAAAAGGAGAATGTGGACACAAATGTTTTGTTTCTTTAATGACCCTCATTACAACCGGTGACTTAAAGAGAACTGGTCTAGCCAATGTACAAACGACACAAACAAAACCTAGGACAGTTTGGCATGGAGTGGGTCCACCTACTTGCTAGCGCATCAGGCAAAAAAACGGTCTTACTGGTAGGTGCATCTTGGTTGTGGAACGCCTGGCTGCTAGAATATCTATGACCTCAGAAAGGAGGTCAAAGGCAATCAACTGCCGCTGCTCAATAACTAAGCATGCAGGTGAAGCAAGTTCAGGTTGTGGTGCAGCTTTCACAGTAGGCCCTCCCTGAGGGGCAGCCTGATCTAAGGACAGACACTGAACACCAGGAGTTCTGGATATCACTCTGTCCATGCCCAATTCAAAGCCACTAGGATGACTTGTCTGGTCAGCCCTGCTCTTCCCTAGAATTCGGGGCAAGAGAGGTGCTGGCGGCAAGAAGTACAGGAGTACACTTTCAGCGGAATAAGTTTCGGAGCAAGAGCCGCTTTGGAAGTTTCAAAGAGCAGAAGAGGTGACATTGCACATTCTCGGTAGTGGCTAATAGATTGAGCCACGGTTCTCCCCATTCATGATCGAGCCCATGTGCCACCTCTGGATGTAACCACCATTTGTGATCCACAATTTGTAGACAGCTGAGTCTGTCTGCCCTGGCATCAAATATCCCGCAAGGTGCTGCAACACCAGGAACATTTCCTGGCATTCCAGCCACATCTAGAGGCGCAGGGCATCCTGCCATGTAGTGCACTACCCCACCCCACCTTCCTTGTTGCAGAACAGCATAGCTCTCTTTGATGGGTGGCAGGAAGGCTTTCAAAACCAAATGGATGGCTCGCAGCTTCAACAGAATGGTGTGGAGCCGGGGCTCTGCCAGTGACCAGATGCCTCTGATCTTCACCTCTTCCAGGTGGCCTCCCCATCCCAGAAATGATGCATCAATGAACACTGTCAGCTCTCGGTGCGGAAGGGAGGGACCCAATCGTCGTCTAGTAACCACCACTGGCTGACAATTCCCAACTTTCGACAGCCAGTTGTTGAGGTATGGAAAGACCAGGAACCCTGACCTCCAAAGATGACCCGAGACCACTGCCATCACTTCCGTGAGAACCAGAGGGGCGCTAGTAAGGCCAAAAGGGAGCACAGCAAACTGGATTTGTTCCTGGCCCACCATGAATCACCGATACCACCTGTTGGGCTGCAGGACATGAACGAGGAAATAAGTGTCCTGAGGTCCAACACTACCATCCAGTCTCCGGAGTCAAGGGCAGAGAAGGCCTGTGCTAAGGTGAGCATTCTGAATTTGTCCTTCTGCAGGAAGGCGTTGAGAGAGCAAAGATCCAATATGGAACAGGGACGTCCATCCTTTTTCTGCACCAGAAAGTAGTGGGAATAAAAATTCTGCTTCTGATGCTGGTAAACTCTCTATGGCCAAAAGAACCTTCCCTTTCTTTCATAAAAGGGACACCAGCTGTTCTTGAGATGATGACAAGGGCAGTGGGGAATCCAGGAATGAAAAGGCATAACCCAGCTGACAGATTTGCAATACCCAGTTGTATGAGGTGATGGCCTGCCATCCTGGCAGAAAGTGTTGGATCCTGGGTGGCTGTGTCTCGGTAAGGACATGTCAAAGAGGCTTGGGGGCTATGGCAGCCAAATGGCTGGAAGACTGGGCTGCACATTACCCCAATGTCCATGTGCTCTGTGGGACCCCCCCTGGCCGCGGCAAAGAAAAGGCTGGGATGGCTGCTGAAATGGCAGCATTTGCTGGCAATTCTGAAATCCCTTGCCAACGCCACAGAGAGGGCAAATGTGGGAAGACGGCTGAGGTGGAGCGGCAGACAGCCAAAGGAAGTGGGCCGTGGCTCTGCTATCCTTGAAACATTCAAGCACAGAAGCAGCCTTGCCCCAGAGTCAGGAACTATCAAAGCGCATGCATATCCAGGATGCTTAATAGAAAATCACATATAAAAACCAGTAGACCGCATACAAGCATGTCTCTAGATGTCAACACTGTTACCAACAGTTCTGAAAATGAGTCGGTAAGCAGTGTTAAGAGCGCAGTGAATTGTAAATTTTGGTGTGTCGCTGCCATCCTATATGGTCACACAGTCCAATAAAGCATGGTAGCGGCCCAAGAGTCATGTGGTATTCACTGAACGCAGGGTGAGACTGTTGGAAGAGAAAAAACTGCATCCAAAAGCGTCAATCCTTTTCAGTTCCCCATCTAGAGGGAGGTAAGGGAACGCGTATTGGGGTTGACTTTACTAGCCGAAGCCTGCACCACCTGGGGGAAAATGTTGATAAGAGGATCAGGGTCCCCAGGTACAGGATAGTGACATTGGGCATTTTGGCAGCTGATCGGGGCTCCAGAGCAGGGCTTGGCCCAGGTCCCCAAGAGATTATCAGTCAACGACCCATTATAAGGAGGGGCTCTGAAGAGGTTTGGCCAGGCTGGAGGACATCAGTCAGCACATTAGTGTTGACTCCTTGTGTATAGGGGTGTTGGGAGCTCAGTGTTGAGGGGCAGAATAAGACCGTGTTCGGAGAAGTATCCAGACTACTGGGCTCTTGGAGGCCATCAGAACAGGCTCTGGCCAAAAGAAGCATTATGCTGATCGGTGCTTTGTTTTCAGCAGAAAAAACATGAGCTGCACTAAGCCGCTGTGTAATGGGCCATCGCTAATATCTTTTGGCACTTATATTCTGGCTGGGAGAAGGTGTCAAAAGGGAAGGGACTCCAAATATTCTTCAAAGTCCCCATCACCATTTCTAATAATCACACTGTGGATACGCTTACATGTTAGTAAGGCCTGCCTGACCACAATAGAATGTTTGGCAACCATGTATTTGATTGCATTTTTTAAACAGTACCAGAACTTAACTGCAATGTTTAAATAAGTCTAGACAAAGTTAAAAATAGCCAGTTTAATAGAATTGTGAAAGATTTTGAGGGGGGGGTGTGAGCATATGAATGCGGGTTTGTGGTTGTTGAACTAAAAATGTGGGAGAGTACAGTGCTGTATATGTAGACATAATGGTTGTTGTGTGGTCAAATCTGGTGTTGTGAAAAATGGCCATAAGATTGTGCAACAAATAGGTAAACATACAACTAAAGTCTCTTCAAACGTAAAGTGTATTTACCTAACATGCAGAAAGTTTTGTCCTAGTTAATCAGATTACACCTCTGCATTAAGACGCATTTATTAAACGTTTTCAAACATGTACTGACAACCCTTAGCTGTTGTTATACATGAAACAACATTATAGTCTATTAAATCAAACACAAGAGGTTTTGTACAGCACACATACTAAACTCATGTATTGAAGCTGCTCTCATTTGTTATAATGAAGAAAGAACAGGCACAGTGAAATAAAACAACTGCCTAGGGCTACACAATTTGAAAAAGTGTGGAAGCCGGGACTGATTCCAGCCATCTGGCTGAAGCTTGGCTCGAGCCTTCAGTGGCTCGCCCATCTCTATAATAATGGCAATTAAAGGGACTTAGCCATAGGAAGTATAAGATGTGACCATCAGCAAACAAATTGTTGAAGCAGGAGTACAGCCACCACAGTGCAGAACTCCTGGTTTCAAGATTCATAACTTTTTTACTACACCACACGTTAATGAGTGAACTATAAAACTGAATGTTCTCTCCAGCAAAGGCAAAATCAACTGACTGTGGATTTCAGTCCTGTTTTCTTATCACATTTTTATTACCAGGGTTTAGTTTGATTTAGGTTTTTCCTATAGCTGGTAAAAAAAAAAAAAAGTAGAGAAATGTTATTTTTAACCCCTTCCATGCTTATGACAAGCCTAGCTCGTCATGAGGCACAGTGGAGCTGTGCTCTTGACGAGCTGGGCTCGTAACAATCGCCGCGGCCCGCCGACGCGCAATTGATTCCCCGCCTGTGCGGGAGAATCAATCAGTGGGCGGGGTTCTGATTAGCCCAGCTCGTCATGAGCACAGCTTCACTGTGCCTCATGACGAGCTGGGCTCGTCACAAGCACCGTGGTGGCGTGCCCCTCCCCCCACCTCCCCGCAACGTGGGGGAATTACCCCCGAGGCGAAGGGGTTAAACATATTTATAAAGCGCACATACATCAAATGGTACTAAGGCCTAAGGTAGGGTGACCTGACGTTCCCGTTTTCCCAGGACGGTCCCCGTTTTTGGAGAAGTGTTCCCGTGTCCCGACACTTGCCTCCAAGTGACTCAAATGTCCCTGTTTTCAAACAGTGTCCCTGTGAAACACAGAAATGTCCCTGTTTTTCATTGGCTGCCCTTCGGCAATTTAGCATTCCGCAGTTTACCTCCCATGCTTTTCTGTGAGCAACTAGGCAACATTAGTGAGTTGTACTTCAGCTATAGAAACGAGCATTGATAAAGCTAGTAAATCTGGCGTTTGCATGCCTGTGATGTTTTATTGATTTTTGGCAAATATATGCTATAGTCCTTAAAAGTGTAAATGTAATAAAAAGTACTAATGCTGCAGCGTAAAGGAGAGGGGTGCCAATAAAAGACCTTGGATTTGCGGTCTGTAATGTTTCATCTCGGTCTGTGGAGGGAGCTGTCATTGTAGTCCCTTTTCTATCTCCATGACAGCTGTCAAATAGTCCTACTTTTATGTCGATTGTTACTGCAAACCGTGGTCCTACTTCTATGTCAATGGCCTGTCCCTGTTTTTTGTTTTGAGAATCTGGTCACCCTAGCCTAAGGGGACCGAAAGCTTAGCCATAAAAATGTTTGTGGCCTATGCTTAGAAAGTGATTATTCGATCGAGCACAATTTGTCACAAGTGGAGGCAAATTATTAATTAAAAAAATGCCTCCTGGTTCCACAGTTTTCATCTTGTCCATTACTCAACAACTAGGATCGAGTGGTTCTGATGGTGAGACTCCGGGACTACTCTTACCAAAGAAACGCCACTGTACAGTGGCACCTGCCCAGACTTTAAATACATACTTCACAACCAGTATATTTTGGCAAAAAGAGGAATAAACGTCAAGTCTCACAGTGCCATAGCTAAAACTTTCCCACTGTCCCATATCTAGTGGCGGAGGTTGGGTCTTTGTGTTCGCCCCCTTCACCAACTTACACACCTTGTTAGGGGGTCTTTATCAAGTACATTTTACATCACTCGCTACCTTAACAGTGTCTGTTTCTTTGCACTTCGAATGTTTACAGATAAGAGATTAAATGCATAAGAAGATTGTGGCCTAAGATTATATTTAATTTATTCCTGATTAACTAATCAAGTGAATTCCATTGTGCACTTGACTCACCAACGGTAGCGATTGCATGCATAGAAGTCTTACACGAGGGTGCTGTAGAGGGATAGCAACTCAGATACTGTAGAACACAGTATTGTCATGTATGATATTTCTAGAGAATAGGGGGCTAATTTAGAGAGCAGTATGGAATTCCAACCTCAAAATAACTCACAAATCAGTGTCCACACCATGTACATACCTAACTTCCTCTATTGTCAACTTAAGCATCCCCCACTTCCCATTACACCAACTATTCTTTATGGCCCATGGGAAAAGGTTTGTGAGTATCTAGGAGCATATAATTTTATTGATGCTGTTGTGTAGTATATGCTAGAGGATCGAACTAAGGGAGAGATTACAACAGGGAGGAGGCAGCACCTTAAATTGAGATTTTCTTGATTTTTTTGTTTTATTGGCAGTCATTTACCATTTTAATCAACCTTAGCTCCCGTTCCACTTTAATTTTGTTGTGGACTTTGTTTTCCTAATAAGTGGAGTGTTTTAAAAATAGTTTAAACAGGGCTCATATTTTTTTCCAACGTTCATTTGATAGTTGAAGTCAAAATTGGAGATTTCAAAGTTAGTGATGCAGTGCAATTAACTCGGTGCCCATTCTATCTGAGAAAAAACAATCAATGTACTCAATTTTTATGCTATGTCTTGTTTACACTTGAGAGAGACCAAATTATTTTGGTCTTTTTTTTATTTAAATGCGTTATTGGTGTAATGCTCTTCTGCACAGTAATTACTGTAAAATGAAGTCTACACCATATCTTTTGCTTAATGTGTTATATTTTAATCACATCTGAATGCAAATGTTTATTTTTTTTTAATGTATAAACACTTGCCAACTTCAAAAGTATTTGTTGAACTTTCTAAATATGATCCCACCATTTTTGTTTGTGGTTTGTAGTACAATTTAAGTCACATGTATAGCAAATCAATAATGAGTTGCTGTTTTTACTAATAGTCTTTTTTAAGAAAAATATTTTATTTGACTTATAGAAAATGGAGCATACCTGTCACAAGTAACGAAACTAGTTACTTACCTGTAAGAATAGTTTTGCAGCATAGACGTCTTCTAGATTGACATACTGTGCATATTCCGCCATCTAGTGGTTTGAGTCGGAAAGAGCTTTGCTTTTTTTTTTCTCTTGGATGGTTGTGAAACCTGATCCCCGTGGTCAGGCTACAACCCCATTGTGTGTGCAAGCTCTCAGATTATTAGGTCTAGGCCTGCATAGGCTGCGCTTGCGCAGTCATGCTGGCGAGATTTTTTGTTTTCCAGAATAAGAAGAGAAGCTGCCGAGTATTCCGCCCCAGCCGGTGAGTGCTCGCTTTTCTTACCTCTGTTCCCTGATTGTGCCCGTTTTCTTGCCTCTTCTTGCCTCTGTTCCCTTGTTGTGATTGTTTTCCTGGCCTCTGTTGCCTCGTTGTGACCGCTGCCGGAAGAAGAAGAGAAGATGCCGGTGCGGGCTTCTGTGGTTAAGTGAGAGCCCCGCAGACGCCCCCTGGTGCAGCCAGACGGCGGAGGGGGCGCGGGGCGCATTGCCGGTGCCTGCCCCCACCGCAGGAGAAGCAAGGGAGAACGTCCGAGTCCTCCACCCCAGCCGGTGAGTGTTCGCTTTTCTTGCCTCTGTTCCCTCGTTGTGATTGTTTTTCTGGCCTCTGTTCCCTCGTTGTGATAGTTTTCTCTGGTCTCTGTTCCCTCGTGATCGTTTGTTCTGGCCTCTGTTCCCTGTGTGTGGCCCTGTGTGTGTGTTTGTGTGTGTGCGGGGCTCTGTGTGTGTATGTGGGGCTCTGTGTGTGTGTATGTGGGGCTCTGTGTGTGTGTGTTGGGCTCTGTGTGTGTGTGTTGGGCTCTGTGTGTGTGTGGGGCTCTGTGTGTGTGTGTGTGTTGGGCTCTGTGTGTGTGTGTGTTGGGCTCTGTGTGTGTTGCTCTCAGTGTGTGTGTTGGTCTCAGTGTGTGTGTGTGTGTGTGTGTGTGTGTGTGGGGCGCTGTGTGTGTGTGCTGGGCTCTGTGTGTGTGGCGCTGTGTGTGTGTGTGTGTGTGTGTGTGTTGGGCTCTGTGTGTGTGGCGCTCTGTGTGTGTGTGTGTGTGTGTGTGTGTGTGTTGGGCTCTGTGTGTGTGTGTGTGTTGGGCTCTGTTTGTGTGTTTGGAGATTAAGCTATTGGCCTTGTAAATGACAGTGCCATTTATTTATCTGTTTTCAAAACCAACACATAAATAAAAAATGTGTCATTTACAATGCCTATAGCTCTAACTTTTGCAAAGGCGAGACCGTTGCATTGTAAATGCTTGTTTTTTCCGCCATGGAGATCGGAGGTGCACTGAAGATGTCTGAGAAAACAGCAGCAGACGCAGGCAAGAAGGAAAACCCACCAGAAACTCCGGAGAGAGAAGTGGTACCAAGGAAGGTTGCATGAAATTGAGCATACCGGTCACAAGTAAACAGTGTTATGGGGACCCATTTGATGAGTACCACTTTGGATATATTTACCATATCAGCATATAATATGACTATTGACATTTGTTTTGAAGAGGATGTTAATTTTACTGCCCGTGTTATTGCTACATTTACGCAATCTATGTAGTGCTGTGCATGGTGCTCTATAGCTACATCTGTCTATCTACTCAAAGATTTACGAAAGCTAGCAAGAAGCATGGGGGTGCTGGCCTACATTATAGTGATTTATAAGACTGAGGATGTCAAAAGACTGGAAGTCTCCTCAAGGAAACATAACAAACCCGGAAAGAATGGCCTTAAAGAAATAGATTTAAGCGGAGCAAGAATGGTTTGGTCCCTCTCATATTGGAGGTACAGCGCACGAGAACCAGAGAATGACGACTTGGCATATTAGCACGTGGCAATGTTTTGAGGGGGTAAAACAGAATAAGAATAGGAAGATTTAGCACTGATTTTGGCTTGAGCTGCTTGTTTGCAATTATGGCACACAATAATTCAAATGTGTTTGCTTAGTGTATAGCATAGACCACACCTTGGATGGGAGTTGATGAACAGTTTGACTCCATGTGTTTGACTTCATTTGTTCTTCCTTTCCTCAAACACAATTTGGAAAATCTTATGCTGCTATCCTTGGGGTTATTTTCTCTTTTCTATTGTCCATTATCTCTTGAATCGAGCAATCATGCTCACTAGATAGAATAGTACGAATGTTTCTGTTACTGTTCCATATATACTTGACCATTCCAAGATGGCGGTCGTTCTTACGCCCAAGAGAAAAAGTACAGTAAGCCTATTATTACTCCATGAACGCTTCATCACCTCAAGTTGGTGGTCTTTTTTAAGTACGCTGGCGAGTTATTTATACTTGACCATTCCAATTCTGTGGTCATCTTTTCGCTAGAGAAAACAGTATGAATAAATCTATTCTCGTACCCTCAATTCTGTTCTCACATCCCCCATCTCTCTACAACCTTCTCTCCCCCCTCCCATGCCTCACATCCCTGCCTCCCCTATTGGTAATCCCGTAATCTTCCCTCCCACTGATCTCAACCCCCCTTCTCTCTTCATCTTACATCCCCCCCTATGGTTCACAACCCTGTTTCCCCTCTTGGTAATTCCTCCCTCACCCCTCCCACAACTTTCATTTTGCTCAACCCCCCTCCACTCTGCCTGGTGCCTTTACCCCTACATTCACCTTTCATTACCCATGGTACCTGGCCTGCACCCTCTCTCTTCTCCCCACTCGTGTGAACTCCCTTTGACCTCCCTCCCTCCTCTCCCTGTTCAACCCCTTCTCCTCTCACCTCACCGTATCCATGGCCTTCCCACTACCCCACTCCCCCCTCCTCCTCCTCCAGCCATCCATTTCTACTTCTCAACTTTCTCCTCCTAGGTATGATCTCGATTCTTCACCTCTGCTCAACACCAGTAAAAATATCTCAGTAACTCCATTCACTCCTTTCTTCCACCTTCTTTCTCCCCCTCAGACCTTTACATCACATATCGCCCCCCAGCCCACCACAGCCCACTGCCCTTCTTTGCATACTTCACTTACTCCCCCACCTTCGACCCTCGCACCCCAACACTCTCCCCGATCCCCCACTTCCTCCTGTCCTTCTTCGCCTAGTCCACTCTCTCCCCTTAACCATTGAGCCACCCTTCACTCCGTGCTCAGCACACCTCTCTCTGGAAACTAAACTTGATTCCCTCATCTCGCCCATTTCCCTGCTTGAAGCGTCCATTTCACTCCTATGTGCGAAGATATCCCCATCGCCGAACAACCTCCCGAGGAGTTCCTTGCTCCCGCGCCCCAATAGAGCCAACCACAATCTATCCTCCACAGACATTACCAACCTATTGGCTACCTACAAGACCATCAATGTCATTTCCCCTACACTCGCCTCTCCTAACAACTCCACTCAATTTGCCATTCAGACCATCTCTTCCGTCAGAACTTACCAGCCTCTCCCTCAAAGGGCACCCTCATTCAAGAATCTAATCCCTATCCCCTTCATCAGTCCAGACACTCACATCACCAAAACAGTTACGTCAGAGCTACACTGTATGCTCCATAACTGCAGATCTGCAACCAAACACAAACTGGAAATCTCCGACACCATCACTCACCACAATCTCGACATGCTCTTTCTCACTGAGACCTGGTTTAATGACTCCTCTCACACTTCATTTGATCTTTTGTTACCTATTGACTACTCTATTCTCAGAAACGACAGACCAGGCAAGATCGGGGTAGGTGTTGTGATTATCTTCAGAAACACCCTCCAAATCAAAGCCGCTCCCACCACCCTCTTTCGCACCTTTGAATGCCTTTCCCTAGAATTCCAAGTTCATCATGGCACACCCTTCAGGTTCCATACCATCTACCACCCGCCTGGTAATTGCTCTTCCTTCATGGAGGAATTCATCGACTTAATTAGTGACCAATATTCACAGAGCGACAAGCAGATCTTCCTAGGTGATTTCAATTTCCACTGGGGCTCTGTGGAAGACTCGGCTGCCAACAAGCTTGCAACCTTTCTCTCCGCTAAAGATCTTGCACAACACTGCTCGGAAATTACACCTGCCAAGACTCAATTCTGGACCTTGTGATTTCCAAATCTGACCAGATTACCACTGCTTCACCCATCCGTGTTGACTGGTCTGACCATTTCCTCATTCCCTTCTGTTTTCACCTCTCTCACATTTTAACTCTCGGCCAACCCAAAAGAGCCTCTACGTGGGTCCGCAACACAAAAATCATTGATCTTGAGACTCTATGTGAATCTGCTATGCAGTCTCTGCCTAGTCTAGACCCCAATACGGATATCAACGATCTTACTCCCCTTTGCCTCTCAATCCTCGCAGTCGAAATCGACAAGGTTGCTCCACTCCAAAGCAAAAGGAAAAGACCCACCCCATCAGCTCCTTGGTTCAACAAAGCTCTCTATGACGAAAGGAAAAACCTTAGAATCTTGGAGAAGCACTGGAGACAATCTCCATCCACTTCCAACCTCTCTCTTTTACGTTCAGCAAGATCCATATATCACAAACACATCTTCCAGGAAAAAACATCACATTTCAGATCCCTCCTCGATTCAGCTAAAAACAGACCCAAAAAACTTTTCGACCTCATCAAAAACCCAAATTGTTCTCCCCAAACCATCAAGCCTGAGGATGCATCAAAGAAAGCAACTGAGTTCGCTATATTCTTCGATCAAAAGGAAAAATCTCTGGTGGAACAGGTCACCCACCGCACCCCCATCGAGGAGCGAAAATCCTTAGTCACTTGGCAGAACTTTGCCACCATCTCAGAGGTTGATCTTCTCAAATGCATCCGCGAAACCAAACCCTCCAACCATTCCTCTGACCCCATTCCCAGTGGCATCGCCATTGATTTCTATACTAACACTCTCTCCTACTGGACCAGGCTAGTCAATCTCTTCCTCAGTCAAGGATCCCTCCCAATTGTCCTCAAAACAGGACAGGTTACCCCCTTAAAAAAAAACCTCTGCAGATGCAAATGACCTCAATAACTTCCGCCTCATCACCAATCTCCCTTTTCTTTCAAAGATCACAGAAAAATGTGTTGCAAAACAACTCTCCCAACAAATTATGGACAATAATCTCCTCGACATGTTCCAGTCGGGCTTTATTCAAAACTGCAGCACTGAAACAACCCTGCTGCAAGTGATCGATGAAGCGCTGCATATTCTCGATTCGGGGGAATCGTGCCTTCTGATTCTTCTTGACCTCTCTGCAGCGTTTGACACTGTTAACCACAACACCCTCCTTAACATTCTTAAACAGAGAATGGGCGCGGAAGGCACAGTACTCAAATGGTTTGCCTCTTTCCTCTCACAGATCCCAAATGATCAAGATTGCAAACAGTCTGTCGTCCCTACTGGTGGTTGGTCAAGGCATCCCTCAAGGTTCTATCCTTGCTCCCACTCTGTTCAATCTCTATCTTGAACCATTAGGGAACCTTCTAAGCAAATCTGGAATCCGCTACCATCTCTATGCGGATAACACCCAAATCTACCTCAAGGTGTCTTCCCCTCATGATCTCTCACTACTCAGCTCTACTCTCAACACTATTCACAACTGGATGCTAGTTCACCAACTCACTCTCAATCCCTCCAAAATGGAATTCCTCCTCATATCTCGCTCTCTCTCCGCCTCCTGTTCAAGCCTGGATGCATCAATCGAATCTACTCAACAGTAAACCCATCATTGTGGACTGCGCTAAATCCTTAGGTGTCATACTTGACAAAAGACTCAACCTAATCTCACACATCAACTCCATGGCCAAGAGCGCACGTTATCAACTCCGACTTTCATGGGGGATTTGTCGGTTCTTCCCTGAGAATGACCTAAAAACCCTGGTCAAATCGCTAGTTCTCTCTAGACTTGACTATTGTAATTCTCTTCTGACTGGCCTTCCCAAATCTCACCTCTCCCCCCCTCAAATCCGACCTCCACTCAGCAGCTCGCTTCATTTCAGGGGCCAAACGAAGTGACCACCTCACTCCTATCCTGTGCTCTCTCCGATGGCTTCCCATCGAGCCTAGAGCTATCTACAAAACAGCGTGCATCACCCACAAAGCTTTGCACTCTTCCTCCCCTCGCTATCTGGCGAATAAACTCAAACTGTCTGGAGGCTCAAGACCTTCTCGGAATGCGGAAATGTCCCTTCTTGAACACCCCTCCTTCAAAAGAGAAAAATTGTTGGCACAATCGTTCTCAGGTAATGCGGTGAGTATCTGAAACTCTCTTCCACCTTCGCTCAGTGCCATCACCTCCATCCAGATCTTCAAAGCGGACCTCAAATCTCTTTAATTCCAAAGACACTTTCAGAACTAATTCCCTCCTTCTCAGACCCCGCCAGGAAGTTCTTTAGTCATTGTAAATTTGTCAAATATATTTTTATTTTTGTTTGTACATCCTGTGCTTGCTGCGTTTGAAATTGTATTCCTTTTGCCTGCGTTGTTTTGATTTTATGGCCTGCTATTGGTCGCCAGGAAGCTCTTACGGCATTGTAAAATTTGTCATATTTATTCTTACTTTTGCTTGCATAGTATATTCATACTGTGCTTGAGATTGTGTGCCTTTTGCCTGCGTTACTTCGACTCGATGGCATGCTATTTTTGTTTGTTCTAGTCCTGCAACAGTTCTCTCATGTAACGTAACTGGTTCTATTGTACAGTGCTCTGACACCTTCGGGTAAGGTCCGCGCTTTATAAAAATGCATTAAATAAATAAAAATAACTGTTGTATATACTTTTGATCACCTCAAGATGGCGGTCGTCTTGACGTACGCTCTTGACTCATTATCGATCCGGTAGATAGCTTTTACTCCTGACTCAAATATGGGTATTTAATAATACGATCTGCAATATGGGTACTTAATAATATGACTCTTTCCGTTATTTTTACTTGCTATTTCCCATTTTATACAAATGATGTTTTGAGGCACATCATGGACTGCTCTCTCTTTGCTGATCAACTGCACGGACATCGCGCCTGCCTTTTTAGACTTTTACTTACTGGAGAAAAGATGGTTTGCTTCTCCCATATGTGGAAGCTTATGTACATTGCCCCTTATTCTTACCACTCCAAGATGGCGGCCAATATTGCATACGACGTACGAGCCACTAACACGAACGCTCCATCCCCCTAATTTGGCCCACAGCTGATTCTCATCATGTTCTTGTCGCAGGTTATTTAAACGGGAGCTTTTCCTCTGTGGTCTTAGTTCACTCGGACCAGAGTTGAAGAGAGACGCTTTTTTCGCTGTACGGTTTATTAAGGTAAGAGATCTTAATGAGATGCTAGGCGCTTAAGGGTAACACTGCTTCTATGTTTGGGTATTAACCCCTCCAACGCTCATGACGAGCTCAGCTCGTCATGAGCCACGGTTCTCATGTGCTCATGATGAGCTGAGCTCGTCATGACCGTTAGAATGCTCGCATGCTGGGCAAATTCCCCTGCTGTGCGTGCGTTCTAATAAAACGGGTGTGGTCATGACGAGCTCAGCTCGTCATGAGCACATGGCCACAGTGGCTTATGACGAGCTGAACTCGTCATGAGCACCGGGGCGCTGTGCGCACCCCCCCTCCTCCCAGCACGGCAGGAGAATATGCCCCACAGCCAAGGAGTTAATATGATGGAGACTGGACTATTATCCATTTCCATCGCCTATGTTTGTTTTAATTTTGATGTTAATTGTCTGTCCTCAAGATGATGGCCATGTGGGCAGCTTCACTGCCCTGACCAGTATTTAAATGATGTTTTCTATAATATTTTGTATATTATTTTTCCATATAAGCCTTTATAACATCAATCTCTAAATTGTCATACATAATTCTCCTTAACAGATACAGGAATTATAAGTCTCTCTGTATGACTCACTGTTTCCAGAATGAGGAGCTGTAAACCTCTTTGCTCTCATTTATGTTATATCTTGGTCAATTATAGGCTGTACCATTGTAACACTAATGGGTCTTTCCCAACCTTTCCACCAGACCAGCAACAGCTTACAGCTATTCCTCTGGGCCCACACTAAACTAAAAGAACCCAGATCTACCAAGACTTGCCCTGTAGCATACACATCTGACTTGTATTAAGGGCCCTGATCACATTTGATCCAGTGAGTATTGAGGGGCCTGTTGCTCTTTTCCTGTGAATCTAAATTAGCCCCTCCATTGTACACAGGGAATGTGCTTCTGATACGTATGCTTTTTTCTCCCCTGTTGCCCTCTCCCTTTTCTGCAGATAGTGCTTCATGGATGTTTTTATTTTTTTACATAACTAGGATGGCGTAAATTCAACTGACCTATAAACAGTTGCTCGCTCAAACATAAGATAACTGTTTCCCAAGAAGTGAGTAATTTGTTCTCTCTCTGTGAAGCAATTGTACTGTCCCCTCCTGGATACCATATACTCAAATACGGGAGGACCAGTTATTTTCGTTGAATAGATTTCAGAAAAAGACCGTACTGCATCAACAGTTTCTATAATCAGTTGGCCTGATCTCCTCGGATTAGAGCAGCTTTTATACCCATGGTGGGTTAATCAATTGTTGAATCATGCTTTTTCAGAAATCTTAGACCCGTTGGGTTCTGTCTTGGGTCTACTGACACCCTCAAAAAGTAGATCTTTGGTACTTTACATTGCGTGTGGGCGTTTTCTTTTCTCTTGACAGCTCATGTACCTTTATCTCAACCCTCAGGTGGGTTCCCTTTATTGAAATCTTCTCCTTTATACAAGAAATTTGTATTCATTTCCCTTTTTTCCTTTTCCCTCTTTTTTCCTTTTCCCTGTTTTCCCCCTCTTGTCTGTAACCTCGATTAACTTCAATCCTATTAAATGGTGGAGTTCCTCACGGTTTCCTTCACCTCTTGTCTAAACTTTTTAACCTTGTGAAAGCTTCGGCTAAAGTAAATAAAATAATTCAAAACAGTTGTGTTATATAGACTCAGGGATTGGCAATAGATGGTTGACTTTTTGTACATACAATCTCCCTAACAATATGATTGCATATAGTATGGTGTTTATTAATGTTGTTTTAATATGTCCATGTTTGTAATTCCTGTCAAATGTCCTTGTTTAGTGTATTTATATGTGTATATTTTGTTAAATTGACAGCCCTGAAGTAGTCCATTTGTATGGAAGAAACGCGTTGGCTGCTCAAATCTATCAAGATCATTGTTTTTATGCTGTTTAAATAAAAGAAGAACATTGAAGAACAAACTGTGGACACAGATTGAATATTTTTCCTTGTTTTTGTGGTGCACCTTTGCTTTTTGTTTTTACTTAAAGAAATAGATTTAAGCGTTGCAAGAGTGGTGTGGTTCGTTATCATATTGGAGGTACAGCGCATGAGAACCAGAGACCGACGACTGGGCATATTAGCACGTGGCAATGTTTTGAGGGGGTAAAACATTAATGAGTAAGAATAGGAAGATTTAGCACTGATTCTGGCTAGAGCCGCTTGTTTGCAATTATCTCACACAATAATTCCAACGTGTATGCTTAATGTATAGTATAGGCCACACCTTGCAGGGTCTAAACACTTGGATGGGAGTTGATGAACAGTTTGAGGAAAGGAAGGACAAATGGAGTCAAACACATTTTGGAAAATCAAATTCACAATTTTTACACAAGCCATAAAGAACACTACCACTCAACAAATAAACAAGTAGACACACGTACAACTAGGCCTAAACTAACACCAAGATCTGAAGTATACTTACCACTTGGATTCCATAGTGAATGTGTGCAACAGCAATAAAAGTAGTTATCGCGAATAGTAGAACTGTTTCGCTGTTCTGGGCAAGTCCTGTAAGGACGATGATGACGACGAGAGCCAGTGGTAGAAGCAACCAGTTCAAAGCTTGGCAACGGGTGTTACTCATCTGACAAACTATAAGCTTGCACTACAAAAAGAAGAGAAAACATGTAAAGTTTTAAAATTAGCAAAAAATTGCACTACAAGGCGATGGTTTTAAATCTGCAGAGCCTCATAATTACTAACAATGCAATCCACACTCACACCATTAAAGAAGCTTCATCTGTATGTTACAACAGAAATTACTGACCTGTTGATTTGTCACTAGACTTGAATAGTGAGTCATGTGATGTATCTGCACCACTAATAAAATGTATGTTGCCTGGAGTCGGTCACAGAACATTCAAATCTCTGAGTGTATTGTTCCAGGGTGTACTTTTGTTTTTTGGTCACCGATGAAAGCTTCTTCCCTATGTTGATCACTATCCCTCTAGATCAGAAGCGTACATATACTATCTGCATACACATGAAATGATGCTCTGTACCAACGAGTTGTGCTTTCTGCAAAAGTGAGATATCTGGTAGGTGTGTCTTCACCTAAACCACTATGCCAGCTGATGCAGTGGATGAGGAACGAAGACCCTGGAACTGCTGATGGTTTACAACAAATCGCCGCAAATAGCTGGGACTTTTACTGCTGAAGGTTAGATTTAGCCCTGTCATCCTTAGGGTAGCCTTCCACCAAACTGGTTGCCTGCCTACCTCCACTTTTTGCTATATCGTTTGGCTGACCTTAGGACTGAGCATTTACCAGTGCTGACCAGTGCTAAAGTGCATGTGCTTCTACCCTAAACATGGTAACACCGGTGTATACACAATTGGCATATTTAGCTGACTTATAAGTCCATTGTAAAGTGGCCTGTAACCTAAAGGCTACTAGTGGGCCTGCAGCACTCAACATCCCACCAACGCAAGTATCCTTTCAAGCATGTCTCAAGCCAGCCATTGCAGGACCTGTGTGTGCAGTTTATAGCCACTTCAATTTGCCATTTAAGACCACTAGCCAAGTCTTAAGCTCCCCTTTTATTACATACAAGTCACTCCTAAGGTAGACACTAGGTAGCCAAACATACAAGTCACTCCTAAGGTAGACACTAGGTAGCCCATAGGAAAGGGTGCTGTGTAAGTAACAGGTAGTGTATATACTTGTATATGAGACTCTACCACCAAGTAATACAATTCTAGCATCCCAGAAGCCTGACCCCAAAATGGCGGCAACACAGGGACAAGCATACCAAAGTCCATTTCTGGCCGAGCGATAAAACCAAGCCAGATCTACCAATAGACAGTGAGTCTAACAAAAAGAATGAATGCCCCAGAATTAACTTTAGCTCCAACATGGACTCCATGGATGCCTGACCACAAAAAGACGGATCCCTGATTCCAGGCACTCTGATGGCTAAATCCTTTTCCTCTGAGGGGGCAGTCCAACTCCGGCACCAGTGCATACCTGGACACTCACGTCGAAAGAGGCACAAGCAACAACTAGCAACAGACAAAACGCTGTCTGGAAAGAGTCTGCCATCTAATGTAGCACATCTTTAAGTAGAACCCAATTGGATGTACTCGAGGCAGGACTCCACAAATATCCCCTGCAAATTAGCATCTATCACCTACCATTCCCTCGACTCTCAGTCCCCAACAGCACAACAATGCATCCACATAACAGACTCCCAGTCCTCAACAGCACAACAATGAACCCACATTTCAGAACAAAAAGGACACAGAATGAATATGCTACTTACCAGTATGCATCTGTTCTTGGCATGTAGGGCTGCTAACATTCATATCTTAGCATTAGATCGCCGCCTAGTGTTGGGTCCGGATGATCGCACATTGTTGTCCTGGAAGAGTCTTCGAAGTATCCTGAGATAGGTGGCTCCTCCCCTGGACTACAGTGCGCATGGGCATCGGCTCCATCCCCAGATTGTTTTTCGCCATTGTGGCAGAAGATGGAGTGAAAAGTGTTAAGGATGTCCATGCTAATAAGTGAATACAATAGTATATCTGCAGCTGCGACAGGCACCGGGGAGGAGGGTGGGCGATATGAATGTTAGCAGCCCTACATGCCAAGAACAGATGCATACTGGTAAGTAGCATATTCAGTTCGAGGCATGTGGGCTGCTAAATTCATATCTTAGCATAGAATACATAGCAGTCCCTCCATCAGCGGCGGTTGCCCGTGCCAGCTGCAGAAACCTGAAAGAGTGTCTTGAGAACAGCCTGTCCTACAGCTGCTTGCTGCTTGGAATGTACGTCAACACAGTAGTGTTTTGTAAAGGTATGTGGTGTAACCCACGTGGCTGCTCTGCAAATATCCTCTAAAGGAATGTTCCCTAGGAAAGCCATGGATGCCCCCAGTTTGCGTGTGGAGTGCGCCCTTGGGGGTATCGTTAAAGTGCGCTTGGCCTTTTGATAACATATTTGGATGCACTTAACAATCCACCTGGCTATTCCTGCTTTGGAAATAGGGTTGCCTTTGTGTTGTGGTGCGAAGGCAACAAAAAGTTGCTTTGTCTTTCTAAAGGGTTGTGTCCTGTCTATGTAGTACATCAACGCCCTCCGTACGTCTAACGTATGGAGCATTCTTTCCGCCACCGTTTGTGGGTTTTGGAAGAATGCCGGTAAGTCAATAGTTTGGTTGAGATGAAACTGTGACACCACCTTTGGAAGGAATTTGGGGTTAGTACGTAGCACTACCCTATTTGGATGAATCTGAATGAATGGCTCTTGGATTGTGAGCGCTTGCAGCTCACTAACACGCCTTAGCGACGTGATAGCGATTAGGAAAGCTACTTTCCACGTTAGGAACTGGAGTTCACACGAGTGCAGTGGCTCAAAAGGTGGTCCCATTAGTCTGGTGAGGACCACATTGAGGTTCCACACCGGAGCTGGTGGTGTTCTTGGGGGAATGACTCGTTTCAGACCTTCAAGGAAAGCTTTAATGGCAGGCACTCTGAAGACAGAGAGATGCTGCCTGTTCTGAAGATAAGCCGCTATGGCGGATAGATGTATCCGAATGGAAGTGTACGCTAGATTGCACTTGTAAAGATGCAACAGATAGCAAATGATGTTAGGGATAGATGCATCTAGCGGGTTGATGTAATTGGCTGTACAGTAAATGACAAAACGCTTCCATTTCGCAGCATAGCATGCTCTGGTAGTTGGCTTCCTTGCCTCCTTGATGATGTCCATGCATTCCGGAGGTAGGTTAAGGTATCCAAACTCTAGGACTTCAGGAGCCAGATTGCCAGGTTGAGCTGTTGCGGATCTGGATGCTGAATTTCTCCATGGTTCTGCGTCAAAAGACTGGGCGTGAGGCGCAGTCTTTGATGCGGCACCACCGAGAGTTCGAGGAACGTGGTGTACCATGCTTGGCGCGCCCACGTTGGAGCAACTAGGATGAGAGTCATCGCGTGCTGCCTTAGCTTTCTCGCGACCAGCGGTATCAGAGGGGCTGGTGGAAAAGCGTACGCAAATTTGCCTGACCAGTTCATCCATATCGCATTGCCCTGCGACTGTGGGTGAGGGAACCTGGCGGCAAAGTGTTGGCATTTTGCGTTTTCTTTTGTGGCAAACAGGTCTATCTCCGGATGACCCCACTGCTGGAAGTACGGGTGGAGTACAGATGGGTGTAACTCCCACTCGTGCATTTGATGGCTGTATCTGCTGAGCAGATCCGCCATCTGATTGTCCTTGCCCGGGAGGTGTTCTGCCATGAGGAAAATGTTCCTCTGAATGGCCCACTTCCACATGCCCTGAGCCAGATGAGACAGCTGTGGCGAGTGGGTGCCCCCCTGTTTTTGAATGTAGTACATCGCGGTCATGTTGTCCGTCCGGACTAACACTACCTTGTTGCACAGATGTACAATGAAGGACTTGAGCGCCATGAAGATTGCCATCAGTTCCAGATAGTTGATGTGCATCTTCTGTTGCTGCGTCGTCCATAGTCCCTGCACTGTGTAAGTGAGCAGATGAGCTCCCCATCCCTGGAGAGATGCGTCCGTTGTCAGGATAATTTGTGGCACTGGCTCCTGGAACAGTCGGCCCTTGCAAAGGTTGTGTGGAGTCCACCAATGCAGAGAGTCGTATGCCCGACTGGTAACCAACACTAGGTCTGTCAATTGTCCCTGAGCCTGTGTCCACTGATTTGCTAAGCATTCCTGGAGCGGACGCATATGCAACCGTGCGTGAGGGACTATGAAGATGCAGGAGGCCATCATGCCAATCAACTGCATGAACACTCTCGCTGGAAGTGAGTGTTGTGGTCTGAACTTTTGGATTAGAGACTGCATGCTGTCTATCCTGACTTGGTTTGGCTGAGCCATGGCCGTCAGGGTATTGATCGTCGCACCTAGGAACTGCCGGACATGTGCCGGCTGAAGATGCGACTTTGGGTAGTTCAACGAGAAGCCCAGATCGTGAAGGAGGTGAATGGTAGTTGACATGTCCGCGGCGCACTGTTGTTCCGACTTGGCCTGAACGAGCCAGTCGTCTAGGTAGGGGTAGACATGAATGTTTTGCCTCCTGAGGTGCGCTGCTACTGTCGCCAGACACTTGGTAAACACTCTTGGGGCTGTGGTCACTCCGAAGGGTAGGACTTTGAACTGATAATGCTTGCCTTGGATAGTGAATCTGAGGTATTTCCTGTGGGACGGGTGTAGTGGAATGTGGAAATAAGCATCCTTGAGATCTAAGGTTGCTAAGAAGTCCCCTTGGTTTAACAAGGGAAGAATTTGTTGCAGTGTAAGCATATGGAAGTGTTCTGATAGTATGTACAGGTTGAGGGGACGTAGATCTAGAATGGGTCTGAGAGATCCGTCCTTCTTTGGAATAAGGAAGTACAGGGAATATACCCCTGTGCCTTCCTCTCCCACTGGCACGAGCTCGATTGCGCCTTTTTGCAGCATCACCACTACTTCCTGCTGCAATAAGTGCAAGTGCTCTGCGGACATAGGCCTTTGCCTTGGCGGGATGTTGGGTGGAGTGGATTTCAACTCTAGGCAATAACCATACTGGACTAGTTGTCGCACCCACCTGTCTGTGGTGATGTTTCTCCAGACGGGCAGGAATTGCTGCAGTCTCCCCCCGACAGGTGTTAAGTGGTCGGGGGGCAGCGACAGAGAGTCACTGTTTGCTTGGGGTAGAGGAGCGGGAGCTGTTGTTTCCTCTGCCGCGACCTCTGTTGCTGTTATTTCTGTAACCTCCCTTGTTCTGTTTTGTGAACGAGGATTGTGCTCCACCTCTTGAGAACTGAGATTGTTGACCCATTTGTCCTCTGGTGACTCCACGTGCACCTGAGCGACGAAAATTGCTGCCACGAAACTGTTGTGACTGTAGGGCCCCCATGGACTTAGCAGTTTGTGTCTTTTTTTATTTTTTCTAGGGTGGTGTCAACATCTGGACCAAACAGACTATCAGGATTGACTGGCTGATTAAGAATGGTTGTCTGAATATCTGGTTTAAACCCCGAGATGCGGAGCCACGCCTGTCGTCTCAGCATAACGCTAGTGTTGATAGCTCTAGCAGCTGTGTCTGCGGCGTCAAGTGCACACTTGATGGCTGCGTTTGAGATTAGCTTCCCTTCCTCAATAAGCAGTTTGGTGCCTTCTTGGAACTTTGGAGGCAGGTGTTGTATAATCTGTTCTAGGGTGTCGTAATGCGCCCTATCGTAACGTGCTAAGAGTGCTTGTGTATTGGCAATGCGCCAAAAATTTGCGGCCTGTGCAGCTACTCTTTTGCCCCCTGCCTCTAGCACTTTGGACTCCTTATCCGGGGGAGGAGCTTCACCCGTCGTCTGGGAGTTGGCACGTTTCCTGGCATTGGCGACCACAAGAGAGTCCAGTGGCAACTGTCCCCGGATGTATGCGGGGTCTGCAGGTGCAGGTCTGTACTTCTTTTCAATACGTGGATTGACCACTCGTGCTCTGGTAGGCTCCTTAAATATGTCCCCAGCATGCTTGAGGACTCCTTTAAGCATAGGCAGCGTCTTTACTGTCCTTTCAGAGACTGAAAATGTGTCGAAAAGGAAGTCTTCCTCTATCGGGTCAGCATGCATGTCCACATCATGATTGGCTGCCGCCCTCTCAATTAGTGCATGAAAACCTGCTGAATCCTCAGATGGGGATGCACGTGCATTAAAAAGCTGCGGGTCATGCCCCACACTTTGGGTGCCCTGGTCACCAGTGTCATCATATGAATCCGGTTGTGCATCTGGTTCATTGATAGGGAAATTGTATTGCTCGTCCTCATCATACCCCTCACCCGCAAAGTGTTCTGGTGAGGGAGTAGGGCTCCGTCTCGGAGGAGGCTGGATTGGTTCCATGAGGCCTGAAGCGTCAAGGGGCACCCTTTTCTTTTTCAGTGGGATGACATATGAGTCCACTGACTCTGAAGTGATTTTTCTCTTATAGAGGGTCAATTTGCCTGTGTCAGCGTCGATGAAATGCTCTGAATCATCCTCTGATTCGAGTACTCGACGTGGAAGTGGGCCAGCCGTTGAAGAAACCGTCTTCTTTGGTGCCGATTTGGTGGAAAAGGCTTTCGGCGCCTCCTTCGGCGGCAAAATAAAGAGAAGTTTGCCAGAAGGCTTTGCTGGATTGTCCTTTTGCGCCTGCGGCGATGATATCGGAGCCGACGGAGCAGAGGCCTTCTCCCTGATTCTCTGTAGTGATTCGGCGATGGGGGACGTCTCACTCACAGTGGGTTTTGGTGCCGACGAGGATGTCTTGACCTTTCCCTCGGATCCGACGTCTTTGTGGGCCTTGTGCGCTTTCGACGCGGATCCCGCTGTCACCGACCCCGATTCCTGGGACCGGTGCGCAGACGTGCCAGTCTTCGATCCGTGCGCCTGCGTAGCCTCCGTGGAGCCGGCTTTGGCGTGCTTGGACGGCGGCGCCGCTGTTGACCCGTGCCGACCATCTTTCTTAGAGGACCCCTCCTTTGGCGTCGATTTCGATTTTGCAGCAGCGGAATCGACGGACTTCTTCGACTTCTGCGGACCGGAGGTCGACGGAGTCGATGGAGTAGCGGGTACAGTCGTTTTCGCCGGCACGGCAGCCATCTTAGGGACACTCGAGTCCTTAAGTTTCGGTTTCGTTTTCGGGTCGGCCATCTTAGATGTAGTCGATCCCGATGGTTTCGGTTTCGGTGTCGATACAGTCTGCTCAGCAAGTAAGTCCGTGGCCGGGCCAGAAGGCGGGGCTGTGGCTTGCGGCACTGGGTCTTGGGTAAGGCCTACAGGCGATCCCGTGACCCGGTCGGTATCCTCGTAACCTTCGGGGCAGAGCTCGTCCCCTGAGCTATCCGCCGCGGCCCCATAAATCTCTTCGTCGTCTCCTACCTCGTCGACGTATTCAAGGCCTTGACCCACGACTCCGTCGTCGTCTACCGGATCCGCCTCGACCTCCGTCTCGGGTGGGGAGATTTGAAGATGATGACCCTGTTCCTCTTCTTCCTGGTCGCCGAAGATGTTTTCCGGATCCGGGGCCGCTTGTCTAGCTTCCATGCGCACCGCGCGCCGAAGCTTGAGAGTCTTCTTAGACCGGAACTGTGCACAGGCTTTGCACTTGCCGTCGTCGTGGTCAGGCGAAAGGCATTTGTTACAGACGGGGTGTAGATCGATGTGTGGGTACTTGGACCCACAGAGCGGGCAGTACTTAAACGGGCTCCGCTCCATGTTCAGAAAAGTTATGCAGTCGTTTTGCGATGAGAAGGCCTCAAAGTCCGAAGAGCGAAAGAAAACTCCGCTTATTCCGGCTCCAAGAGACGGAAGACTCGAGACCGTGCGCAGACAATACCGACGCAAAAAAAGCGAGGCCTTTTGGCCGCTAAAAGTTAGTTTTTCTCGGTTTCGACAGAAAGACGTCGAGACCACATCCGAACCCAATGGCGGAAAAAAACAATCTGGGGATGGAGCCGATGCCCATGCGCACTGTAGTCCAGGGGAGGAGCCACCTATCTCAGGATACTTCGAAGACTCTTCCAGGACAACAATGTGCGATCATCCGGACCCAACACTAGGCGGCGATCTAATGCTAAGATATGAATTTAGCAGCCCACATGCCTCGAACCAATCCAACCCCGCTCCGAACCCACTCAGCATATGGCCTAAAACCCCATGACCCGAACTCCTTTTCCATCATCTACCCTCCCAACATATCACCGAAAGCTAAAAGAAATTTTAAACAAAGGCTGATAGGACAGTACCAAGAAACACTATTTGCAGACATTTACCACTGCGTCTCTAAAGGTATGCCAAAATGGACCTCATTTTCCACACCCAAAATCCGGCGGGATGGAGCTCAATTCTCAGATTCCACATCTCCAAAACTACCAGCAATCCGCTCAGCTGCAAATAACATGCCTCATATCCAACCAACTGACTCGAAATGGCAACACCATTGAGACTATTTACAGCAATGGCACTATCCTGATCCACGGCAACAATGGCAACCTGGACGTTTATGACTCCCTCTTCCCCACTCTGGACATCGCCTTCACCCACTTACCACACTCTCAATCGACAGAAACCATACCCTCGAGCCAACCATCCCTGGCAATCAATCAAAACACTCCTTTGACCCAACCCACCAACCGATCCCACCCCAGCCCCACCATCCCCTCCAACTCCCCCCCCCCCCCAGCCCACACAATTCATCCCTATTAGCCACGTCAAACACAAGGCCCGTCCAAGATGATACACTTCAGTCATCTTCCAGCCTCTCCCTCTCCCCCACTTACTCTACACTACTTCCAGCTAATAACCAAGGAAACCGTCCCGCAGACAACAGCTCCAAACTCCCTACCTGCACTAAACCCATTGAAGCCGACACACAATTCCCGAAAAAATCTGCCACAACTCACCCCCACGCCTTCCCCAAAGAACCTCATAAATATCAGAAGCACAAGAAGCCACACCCACACAGATAAGATCCTCCCCATCGTGCACGCAGAGGAGGACGCCAGCACCTTGAAGGACTGCAAGTCCCAGGGAGCCTGGAGGTATTTGCCCGCACCTGAGCCCGCTTGCCTGCACTTATTTCAACACCTCGCCGCTCCAGTTTTGCGGGACGTGCGCGGGTGCGCGCCGGGCAAAGCCCGGGCCAAGGGAAGGCCGTTTGAGCCCGTTGGAGGCCGAGCTGGGCCCCTTCTCTAACCTCTGTGGCTGCCCAGGTTAGTTGATGCCCACTCTTCTGTTGTTACATCTTGGTCACAAACCCCCTGGGAACCCTGAACTCTGCGATTTCACTGGCACTCGCCAAAATGAACACTTGTGAGGGAAAAGGCAGGGAAAAGGTATTGACTGGGGGAAGTGTCGTTGGGACCTTGGATCAATTTCTAATCAGAGCAAGCTCTGTCTTAGCTCATGAGATTGCTCTGACTGAGCGACAACTATCCCTAGATCCTCTGCAAACCAAACGTTCGTCGTTGGGTGGCTTGGCATCTGCCCGCTCTCCGGAACGCCCCTTGGCCACAGTGATTGACTCCTCTGATCTCACAAGAGTCACTAGCCAGTCTTCGCAGGTGCATCCGGAAGATTCATTAACAATGGAGGTTCCACCTAGCCCCCTACCTGTGGAGGTGGCCCTGTGGTACACATCCACGCATTGCCACAAGGTCAGCGCCTAAACTAACTACTTTGACCACGGTCCCAACACCAGAGCCAGCCATAAAGAGGGGAGGGGGTCCTCAAAGGCAGAAAAACCCTAAAATCCAAAGAACTAATAGGAATGGCAAGACAGTATCAATATTGCCATCAGTCCCTCTGCCCGCTACCTCTACTTCTACTGTTCTGGATGCCGAGTCATTGGGTGTCCCCCTGTCTAATGCCCATGAGGTTTTTTTTGGTTAAAGTCGGGGCTCTTCTTTCGTCTTCTTTATCCCCGATCCTTGACAGACTGTCTTTGATAGAGGAAAGACTAACCAAGTTTGAAATGCATGTTGCATCTAACTTTTGTACCATTGAGGACATTCTGGGGAAAATTATTTGACTACTCGATACTTTAACAAATGCCTTGTGTTACTCTGTAAATCCTAAATCCCCCCGTCCTACCTCTCCCATCTAATCCTCCGCCTTTCTCGTTCTGTGGGTACGGTGGGGTGGTCACGGTCACCAAGGAAGACCTAGTTCCATTGGGAGGTCAGGAGGGAGAGATAGGGAACGTGTCAAGTGAATTCACGCAGCTCATTCAGAGTACCCCAAGGGGGAGGGTAGTAGACCTCGGGGCAGGTCACCAAGCAACCCTACCCAACATCATTCTAATTGTGGGATTGGAAACCAGCCCAACCCGGCCTATGGGCATACTCACCGTGATCCTCTAATCGTCCATAATCCTATAGGTTCCAGCAATGGTCTTAGGGCTTTACACCTCACACCAGCCGCTGCTCCTCTAGTGGTGGGCCTAAAGAATGTACCGCTTCTACAAGAAGGGCAGACCGAATCCACTGAGCAGGTAATGGCACTGGTTTAGTGCTCAATTGAAGGTAGAAGGGGTACCGGGATGGAATATCTGCAACCAAATGATTATGGCTAGACGTGCACCATGGGTTGGTCACTCCATAAAGGAAGGGAGGGGTGACTGTGTAGTTGCCAACTTTAACAACGCCCATGGCGTCAGATTTCTATTGGGTCACTTGGGGAGTAGAAACCAATGGCGTCCTCCCGGGAAAATTTCTCTTTTGCCTTTGGGTTTTTTCTATAGACCTGACCATCTCTCTCCACAAGGGGGCGGGAGCAGTTTCGCACCACAAAGACCCACAGGTGGCCTCTTCGATCTTAACCTTGTTAATAGATTTGCTCCCTTGTCTGGTCTAGATGCATGCGATTGACTGTCTCCAGTAGTTTTATCTGTGGCAGAGGCCCAAACTAAACTTCCTGCCCTTGCTGCTGCGATTGTCTCAAGCCCTCAGCTGGTCACAACCGGGGGGTCTCAGCATACGTAGGCCCTGATACTGGCAGATCGGGGAGAAGGTATTGCCATGAGTACATTAAGTATGCTATCATGGAACATTGCTGGTTTATCACCGAAGGCTACCTCTTCTGATTGGTCTATTTTCATTGAGTCTTATGATATTATTGCATTCCAGGTGACCTGGTCTCTGAGTGTTTTCTTTCGTCCAGGTTATTTGGTCTTTGGTAAACCGGCCATTGCAAACCCCTAGGGGCGCCCCTCGGCGGGATTATTGGTTTGGGTAAGACAGCAGGTGGGTCTTCAGGTAGAAGAACTTGGGTTTGATAACCCAGATATCCAGGTTCTTAAAATAAGTTTTGAATATGACCCTGGTTTTATACTGATTAATGTCTACGCTAGAGGTATGGCCGGTGGGAAAGCCTCACTGACCATCTCTAGCCTAGATCACTTTATTAAGTCAATGGAAAGGACAAGTAACTGGGTTATTGCGGGGGATTTTAATTGTACATTTGAGCCTCTTGGACTAGAAGATGCTACTCTTACTAGCGATGAGGATGCACGTTGGGGTGTTCAGTCATTAACGATCCCCCCAATCAATAAATGGACGGAGGCAGTCCTTCAATTAAATAGTTTGACACTGGAGGGTGGGCTCCGGGCTGTCAATGGGAGAACTAAATCTGATGATAAAGGTAATCCCACATTCAATAATGGGAGAAGAAGTAGCAGGATTTACTACATGTTTATTCATTTAGAATTGTGGTCAAGACTAAAGGATATGGAGGTTTTAAATAGACCAGATAGCGATCATGACCCACTGTCATTGACATGAGAGGTAAAGGGTCGCCCACTGCTGAGGTGTGGCACGGAGATTGCTTCTACAGATGTTGTTATGTCCCTTGACTGCCGAATATTAAAATGGATACGGGTATCTGAGGATGAGGGCACCATGGCACAGATAAGGTTCACTCTTGAAGAGCCCCTTGTGGCCCTATCCCATCTTGATTCTAGCGAGGCTAGCCTTACAAGTCTTACAGAGGCCCATGAGTCCCTGATTACGAAGTTGAAAAGTTATTTTACAAAAATATAAAAAGATCTAATGTGCTCTCCATCCATAAAGCTGCAAAATGATATGATGGGGCATGTAGGGTAGCTTTTAGACAAATGTCCCAAGCCATAAGGATGGGATCCAAGCAGGAGATAAGGGAACTGAGGGCTGATTACAAGGCCACTCAACACAGGGCAAAGAAGGCCCATGATGAAAACAGATGAAGGAACCTCCTAGATGCATCCAATGGGAAAAACTGGTGTTGGTTCTGGCACTTAATCAAATGGGGAAATGGTAGTGCTGGCCCGGCTCCAGTTAACAACGTTCTCCCAGAAGTATGGGTCGCACATTATCAGGCCCTATTTTCATCATCCAAAGAAAGTACTGGGCACCAGCCCTGTGTAGAGACGGACTCAGTCCTATCTTTCACACTAGTGGAAATCGAGATAGCACTTGATGGAGTGGCAGAAGGTAGGGCACCTAGACCGGACTGTATTCCGGCAAATATATATATAAATCAGATTGGGAGAACTGGTTAAAATATATCCATATCCTTGCTAATGGTTTGGCTAGAGGTGCCCCTATTCCGGAATCCTGGCGCAGGGCCGAAATAATCCCCATTTATAAAAATGGGGATCGAGTCTGTCCATCTAATTATCGGCCCATAAGCCTTATAGACACTCTTCAAAAAATGATGGCGAGATTAGTGCTAAGTAGGGTAAATAGGTGGATAGATGAGAACAAAATACTATCCACATACCAAGCAGGATTTTGTTCCCTTGTTAGATACTATCGACCAAGTTTTTAGATTCATGTTGATATACTGGAACACAGTGGTCTTAGCAGGGGGGACACTTTATGCAGCATTTGTAAATCTTAAAACTGCTTTTGATCTAGTCCCCCGCCTTAAGATGTGGCATACCCTTAGGGAAGCAGGGATGCCAGCTGATATCTTATCCTTTATTGTAAAACTACATGAATCAACATAAGCCCAAGTACGATGGGGTCAGCAGGGTGAGCTAGCAGACCACTTTCCTGTGAGCAAGGGAGTAAGGCAGGGGTGTGGTCTGGTCCCTACCCTGAATTTCACACCGACGCACCTACTTCTGCTGGATCCAGTGTTCCGCTTTTAAGTTTTGCAGACGACACCTTAATTTTATCCAAGACGCAATCTGGTCTGCAACGTGCCCTGGATCGATTCACCTTGTTTAGAAATGACCATGATTTAGTAGTTAAGGTCGATAAGACGAAGTTCATGGTCTTGCACAAACATAAAGTAGTGAAAGCTAGAGTGGGAATGAATAATGTGCCCCTGGAACAAACTGACTTCTTTGCATATTTGGGCGTTACCTTGGGCAAACGTATGAACTGGAAGCCACAGTTAGATTTATTAGTCTTAAGGCACAATCAATTAGCAGGGGCCCTCTTAAAAGAATTTTGGTTGTCTCAAACCAAACCAGTTGGACCGGCTCTATCCATATACCAAGGGAAGGTTAGAGCTTCAATAATTTACGGGGCGGAACTTTGGGGGTTCGAAAATTTAGTACCATTAGTCTTAGCCCAGAACAGGTTTTTGAGGGCACTGACCGGCCTTCCTCAATCTTCCCCCCTTAGGCCCCTACTTTTAGATCTAGGATGTATTCCTTTTTAGGAGGCTGCAGGTTTCAGACCACTTGCCTATTGGCGAAGACTTTGGACAACCCCAGAGTAGCACCCTATGCACAAGCCATTAAGTTTATTAGAGAAGCGGACAAGTCAAATAAAATCGCTTGGTTACTAAAGATTAAGGCATTGTTATCAGAAATGGGCCTCACTCACCTGTGGGAGGACCCAGAAGGGATTTTTTCCCCATCCCAAAAAGATTTTAAAGCTTTATATAGAGACAAGGTTTATGTAAAGTCACTGCCCTCACATGCCTCTTTTTAGATTTTAAGCATGAGTATAAGCTGGTGGCCTATTGGGACATCATCACATGTCCTGGTGATAGAAAACTCTTACAACAATTTAGAGTGGAAACACTCCCCCCAAAATCTTTTACCAAAAAGTGGGGGGATGACCGGGATACAAAATGTGATACTTGTTTAACAGAGGACGCGACCTTATCGCATGTCCGGTATGTCTGCCCTGCATACAAGGGCCCTCGACAGACTGTTTTTCTTGGAAAAGTTTCGAAGTGTGGACTTTGAAAACCTAAAGAAATTCTTTAAAATTGTACTAACAAAAATTATTTCACTTACCGGTTTACAGGAAATGTTCCAGTGTAGTATCCATGTATACTACACCCTGTAAGAAAACTAAAATCAAAAGTAACATACCTGTATTTTTCCTCAAAATCCTATACAAATTATATGCACTGTATTCTGAAAAGCATTGCATTATCAGTAACACTACTGTAATCACATCAAAGTACATTTACAAATGCAATCCAAATTGTGTTACAATCTGTATATTTACTGCAAAATAATTATCACTTACCTGTACCAGGCTTGTTTGGTTCTAGGAAATAAAATACCTAAAAGAATATTTTTATACAAAAACAACTGGTCTGATTTTGAGTGTGTGAAGTCATTAGCTGTGTACAAAAATGCTTAACACTACCCTGCGATGAAGCCTTACTGCTCGACCACACTACCACAAATAAAGTGTGAGGTGCGATCTAACTTTACCTCAGCCTAACATTGGGGTTCCACTGGACTGTGTACACTAGACCTCACTTTGGTATAGTATATACAGAGCCAGCTTCCTACACTCATCATGCCTTCAAGCATAGGGAGTGTTTGACTTGGCGTATATGTGGACTTAAGTGTTTCAAATAGAAAGTCCTCTTCTGATGTTTCTCTATGTAAAATTACCACATGATACTCTGCTGCTCTGGCAATGAGCTGCTGATAAGCCAAAATGGTTTGGTGATGGTCTTGCAGGATAAAGGTCTGGCTCGTCTACTGGAGGGTCAATGGTGTAACCTTTCCATGGGTCTACAGGCAAATGAGTCTCATCATCAACCTGATCCACATCTGGATCTGTATGTGGACATTCCTAAAGTGTTCTGTGTAATGGATCTTCAATTATTAATTGTGGAGAAGATGATGGACGTGGAGAGGATTGTGGGGCAGGAAAACCATGTCCTCCTTCTCCTTTAAGGGAATCTTATCAGTAGTGTTCTCTTCCGGAAGCTTGGGTCTTGCTGGATTTTTGGTTCAAATATGCACAGTATCAGGATTAATAGAACTTTTCTTTTGTTTGGGATCCAATTTGGCCTTAAGAATGTCTAAAATTGGTTCTGGAGGCTCGCAAACATTGTCCTTGGATTTAGGCGTCGAAATAGAATTGTGTTTCGAATGTTTCGGCTCCGAGGCGTGCTTGTGTTTCGAAGTAGAGAGTTTCAGCTCCGAACCAGATTTGTCCTTTGAGTCTGCTTATTTCAGCCAGCTCGATCCCGAGCCAGAAGGCTTGACGGTTTGTTTCGGTGCTGAGCCGAGAGGCGGGGCTTCGGAAACATTATCTAGGTGTAGACCTTGGCCAGAAGGCAGAGGTAGTGTCGTAGCCTTAATTTAGAAGAGGATTTAGGGGTCGAGGGGTCTTTGGTACTCACGGCACTCTGTTCCGGAGACACATCTTCAGACTCCAGATCGATCTCGAGCTCGCAATCGGACTCTAGACTGGAGAGGGCCTCTTCTTCTGCGGCGGACGCTTCGATCTCTTCTTGGTCAGAATCTTCACCGAAGATATCCGGAGTGTATTGGATGCTTTGGCGTTGCATCTCTCGCCATCGAGACAGACGATTGCTTAGAGGCTTCTTGGACCAAAACGACTTACAAGCGTCGCAGTCTTCCTCCTTCGGCTCCGGAGATAGGCACACTTTAAAAACTTGATGTAGGTCGGTGTGAGGGTACTTGGCGTGGCACCCAGGACAGAATTGGAATGGAGTCCATTCCATTGCCATAAGGCTGGGCCCGACGTGGCAAGGCCAGATGGCCGCCCACGATGTTTTTGGTCAAAAACGGAGAGTTTGTCGATCGATCTAATACATGGTGAACAAGGAAATGCGTATGAAATAATACCATTGAGGGTAGAGGGGATTGCGCACCGGGGGGGGGGGGGGGCACTAAGAATGGTTTCGTACCGGAGTGCAGCAATACACGTCCGAACACGATGGCGGAAAATACAATCCAACAATGAAGTAGATGCCCATGAGCACTATAACCAAAAGGAGGAGTCACATTACCTCGTGACTAGAAAGACTTCTTTGAAGCAAAACAACTTATAAACATCAAGACCCAACTGTAGATGGCAGGAGTATGCAAAGCATGTGTATCTACACCACATATGCCTCGAACAGGTTGTTGCAGTAATTCAGTCTTGAGATCACAAGGGCCTGCGCGACCAACTTCTTAGCCGCCAAGGGAAGCAAATCAGAAATCTAGTCTAACATTTTAAGCAAGATGAAACACTTTCCAGCCAAGCAAGCTATTTGCTCATCGAAGGAGAGCTTTACATCAAACCATATTCCTAGGTTGTTCACTTAGGCAAGGAATAGGGCTTAGCGTCCTCGACAACGATGCGGAGGACCAGACAGAAGGTTGTTTTCCAAATAGGAGCACCTCTGTTTTGTTGGCATTACGTTTTAGGCAGCCAGAGTACAGACACTGAGCCAGTTCTACCGGACAGGACCTTAAACGTATTGCAGATCCTCCTTAATCCTGAGCAAGCGTGATAATCAATTGTGTATCAACTGCATAGGACACCATGGTGGCATTGTGTTTGCAGATGACATCTGCCAAGGGGCACATATAGATGTTGAATAACGTGGGGGATTAGCGGAGAACCAGCAGGGTCAAAGCTGCAGTGTGACCTCTGTCTGCAGCATATCTCAAAGACTCTAAAGCAAGCAATGATGCAGACTCTGTGCTGTATTGAGTCCGAAAACCAGATTGTGACTCATTATGCAGGTTATTAGATTCTATAAAAAGCGTGAGTTGAATATTGACATGTTTCTCAGGGGAACGGCCACAACAAAGCTGGAAAAGCCACGCCTGCCAGAACACCCCTAGTGTAACCACGGTGGATTTGAGTTTTTAGTAGTGGGGGCGGTTTTAGGATTGAGAAATTGGGGTCGTTTTTTTACTTCGAGGCACGGTTTTAAGCCTCAGGGCAGTGGAAGGGGTTGGGGTATTTTTAGGATGAGCGCGGGGTCAGGGTATTATATGGTAAGGAGCATGGTTTTAGGCTTCAGGGCAGGGGGGCGAAGGGGTTATTTTAAGGGAGGGCAGGTGTAGGAAGGTAGATCCCTGACTATGGTTGCCCCCAACTTTTTGCCTGGTGTTTTGCTGGTTTTCTGACTTGGTTGACCTGGGGCCCTGCTATTCAGGACCCCAGGCCCACTGCTCTCTCTGTAAAATGGATTCCATGTACCTTAGGTACATATCTAATTGGATACTGAGTCACCTTATCAGTCCCTGTACAGTGTACCTTAGGTACCCAGGGCATAGGTGTACCCAGGGCCTACCAGGGGCTGCAGCATGTATTATGCCACCCCTGGCTGGCCATCCAAATCTGACACAACTGGCTTCTTGACAGCTGGGGCAAGGTGGGGTAATCACCCTTTGCTTTAGATATAGCATACCTATATCTAACCCTAAAAATGGACACACAGATCTCCTATCAGTCACTCCTATGGCAGGCCTTGACAATCCTGACGGCAGAGTGCTTGGAATCGTGTGAGATAGTGCTCTGGCATGAGCTGAGCCTGTCTGCGGCTTTCGGGATCCATCCCTTAGCCGTTTCCATGATATCGCATACCATATACTCTTAAGTGCATTATAATCCTCGCGGTTAGATGCCAACTCTGGTATCGCTTTATCAAAACATGTCGAGTAAGGTGTCATACGAATTGGAATACTAACCCCTCGCCAATTCTGGCGACGGGGTTAGCATTCCACCCTTCTAGAGGGACACGACATGTATGTAACCTGTAACCCCGGTTAAAGTCAAACAGAGCCTTAGCTCCACAAAATGGATGCTGCCACCGAGACACAAGTCTGCCCTCCTGCTGCTGGGAGTCCTCCCAGAGCAGGAGGCAAGGACAAAGGGTTTCCTGCCAGGGGCGGTGCCAGCACCGTCCCAGACAGGATTTTGTGTATCCTAGGTAGGCAGGGCTTCAGAGGAAGGTGACTGCAAGTGGCACCCCGGTGCTCACTGTGCATAGGCCGGCTGAAACCAGTTCCAGGGGCACTCCAGCCCCTGGCCTGGGGAAAGCCCGCCAAAGGAGAGGGGTGTAACCACCCCCCTCCTAGTCCCACCCATAGGGCAGGACTTAGTCGCGTGCCAGCCCCTTTTTGCAGGATAAAGGTAGGAACTGGCCCCCTTCCAAATCAGATCATCTTTGGAATCAAGACACGACTTTCTACGAAAGGACATCAAGATTTCTTCTTCAAGATTCTCCCTTGTGACTTAGGAGTAGTCACCCTGCATCCGCAGGCACCATCTTAAGAACACTGCGGTCTGCTGCAAGTCCTTCCTCCGGAATCTGACTGCCCAGCTCGACGAGAACCGGCTTCCCTGGCACCTCTGACCTCTACCCACCTCTACAGCCAAGCTGAGAACCGTGGGTGCGACGAGACCTCGAGGGACCGGCCATCTTCAAGACTGCACGACTTCTTTCCAGCACGACCGCCGAGGGATCCTCTGGTGAGTGCTTTGGGGTCCGAGAAGCCCCGACCCTGAGCAGCCCCAGCACCGAAGTTCAGCCTCCCAGCATCTCCACGATCTGCGTGGGGCCCTTCTGCTTTTTGCTGCTCACCGCGTTGTTTGGCTACTAGCCCGCTGGCTTGTGGCCTTCTTAACGACGCCCGACGACATCACTGTTGCTGGTCTGGTTGCTCCAGACTGGCCCTTGCTCCCTTCCAAGAGAGGAGCACCCCGGACCCTCCTGGTCCACTCCAGACGCCATTTTAGGTCCACCGCGTGGGCTTGAATTTGCCAAGACCTGTTGCCCCAATCCTGGGTCCAGCGACGTCGAGAGCATCATCCATCGTGGGACAGCTCGTACCTCCATCCTGGTCGCCGACAACGCCTCCTGGTCCATGAGACTACAGAGCCCAGCGTCGCCCACTCACCTAGTCGAGGTGACTACCATCCGGTGCCCTCCTGGTGCCACCTGACTACTGGCTAGTAGTCACGAACTTGGTCCCCTCTGCTTTCAGGTGTCATCTATCTTCGATCCAGGCTTGGATCACCCGAACAATCTTCACTGGTCGCCTGCCAGCAACTCCTTTCCTTCAGGCTCCTGGTTCGTCAACGGAGAATCCCGACGTCTTTTCAGACCTATGCAGCTGCAGCCCCTGGGCTAGGTAACTTCGGCATTTCGGTGCCTCAGCATAGCCTCACTATCCAAGGGTCCAAATCCACTTTCGTTTTTGACCTACCTAGTCGGGTTCGCCCGAGAACACTAACTTTGTGAATTCTAGCTTCCATAGACTTTGTCCCGCATCCCGCGTGAGAGTGCACACTCTGCACCCGAGTTCCCTAGGCCTCCTGCTAGCAATCTAAAGGTTCAGTAGTCCAGTCCTAGCGATCCCAAAGCCTCTGAGAATCGTTACTTACCTGCTAGTAATTCGCATTCCACTTTTGTAGTATATGGTTTTTCGTGCCCCTCGGGCATTTGTGTAAATTGTGCGACTTAAAGTATTTTCTTAAGAGTTTTGTATTGTGCTTAGCTCCCTGACTCATAAAGAGTTCAGGGTAGACTTGTTAGAAATAAATATACATTTATTTTCATAACAACTTGTGTGGTGTCCTTTCACTGGGTGTTCAAAGGGTAATGTGATGGTAAAACAGCTGGCTTAACACGCCCTCTAGAGTCTTAGCCTTAGACTGCTCGTATCCATGCTACTAGGATAGCTGGTCTATAAGGTTGACTTACAACCAATCATCAATAAGGGTTGTTTGGACTGATACAAAGTGCTCACTAGAATAGTGAACATTATATATCAGGCCAACTTCTCACATTGGTGAGCAGCGGTTGGGATTTGAGCTTGCTGTTGTTTTACCACACATATCCTAAGAATATCTTGTGAAAGATCAGAAAAGTACTAAAGGTACATATAACTTAGCTTAGAATACTCTGAGTTCTACTGAACCAGCTGTTGTAGCTCCTAGGGCCTAGCACACCCTAAACTACAACTCTAGCAAGGGATCAGTAGGTAAACATATAGTGTAGGTAAGTGCACCACTTAAACCTCACTAGAAAAGCATGTCTACCCATGGAGAGTCTTCAGAGACTCCCCTTGTGGTTATTGACCCTCCACAGGTCAACTCAAGATATGCAGCTCTCAATTTCCAGGAGTTGAGACACTTGTGTACCTCCAGGAAATTGAAACAGGGGTCTAACCCCACCACTCCCTTTCTGTTGGGTCTCTTAGAGACTTATGATGCTAGGAAAGCATCTCAGGGATATGGGAATATGCCAGCCTTAGAAGGGCACCTTGGTGATCCAGACCTCCACAACACTGTAAATGCAGTTGAGGAGGAGGACCCTGAGGAGCTCTCTGGGGATGAGGTAGACAAAGGTCTTGAGGTAGTCAGAAGGCTAACTAGGGCCAACATAGACTTGCGTGGGCTAGGATCTGGGGGACCCCCAGTACTGACCCTAAGTAGGCCTAACCTTGGAGTTAGGAGAGATAGATCTCTTTCTAGGGACTCCAATAGATCTCTGCACTCTAATGCCTCTTCCCAGAGGAGAAGGAACTCTCCCCAGAGGAGATTGACTTCCCCTCAGAGAAGGGAGCATGAAGCTAGGATGAGGCAGGCTACTCTGAGGATTGAAAGGGAAGAACTTGCCCTGGCCAAAGAGAAGCTTGCCTTTGCAAGAGAGCAGAAGATGAGTGGGTTAGCTCCCACTGGTGGCAGCAATCTCCCAAGAGATAGAGAGAAGGGTTTAGACACTAAACACCTGACAAAAATAGTGCCCCCTTTAAGCAAGGGGATGACATCCAGAAATGGATGGCTGCTTTGGAGAGGGCCTGCACTGTGCAGGGCATTCCCCAAAGTCAGTGGGCAGCTATACTGTGGCTCTCCTTTGATGGTAAAGGTAGAGACAAGCTCCTCACTACAAGAGTGGAGGATGCTAATGATTACCAGGTCCTGAAAAATACACTGGTTGATGGGTTTGGTTTAACCACTGAGCAGTACAGGTTGCTGTTCAGAGACACCCAGAAAACTCAGTCTCAGGACTGGTCTGACTTTGTGGATAGTGCCACTAAGGCTTTGGAGGGCTGGTTGCTGGGTAGCAAGGTTACTGACTTCACAGGATTGTATAATCTTATTATGAGAGAGCAAGTCTTAAATAATTGTCAGAACCAGTTATTACACCAGCACCTGGTAGACTATGATCTGACCTCTCCACAAGAATTGGGTAAGAGGGCACACAAGTGGGTCAGAACCAGGATTAGGCCTAAGAACCAAGGTGGTGACCAGAAAAAGGAATCAACCAAGCCTCAAGAGAAGGGTGGGAATAAATCTCCAGATCAAACCACATCAGGGCCCCAAAAATCCTCTGAGGGGGGTGGGTCCCAGAATCCTTCTAATAACCAGAAGAAACCTTATTGTTATCCCTGTAAACAGGTGGGTCATTTGAAAACTGACAGCAGTTGCCCAAAGAATAACAATAAGGAGAACATACCCCCAAGTAACATTCCCAAACCTCCTGTTACTATTAGTAGTAATCCCCCAGGTGGAGGGAGTGCCCCCAAGAATTTGGGTGCATTTACTTTGGGAGTTCCTGGGGACTCTGGCCTAACCAGGTCCCCAAACTTAGATACTCTTGTCTGTGAGACTGGCATGGGGTTTGCCAACTTCACAACTTGTCCCAACACTTTGGGCAAGTACAGACAGGAGCCCCTCATCAATGGTATAAAAGTTGAGGCCTATAGAGATACAGGGGCTAGCATCACTATGGTGACTGAGAGTCTAGTCCCCTCAAGGCAACTTTTACCTGGTGCCACATACCAGGTGACCAATATTGATGGAGTACAGAGAGATCATCCCATGGCAGTGGTCAATCTCAGCTGGGGAGGTGTCACTGGCCACAAGAGAGTGGCAGTGTCACCAAACTTGCCTGTAGATTGCCTACTGGGGAATGATTTAGAGCTCTCAGCCTGGGCTGAAGTAGAGCAAGAAACCCATTCTAAAATGGTAAACATCCATGGTAAGGTTAGTGGGGCAGTGATAGCCACAGCCCCAGTCCAAGATGTCCTCCCTGAACAGGTCAGGAGGGCTGTGCCAGTCACAGCCCAATCTCAGACAACTTCCTTCCCAGAACAGGTTGTCAAGGCTGTGATGGTCACAGCCCACACCCAAACTGAGCCCCCTCCTGAAAAGGTTGGGAGAGTTGTGATGGCCACAGCTCAAACTCAGACAGATGATAGTGTTGTGAAGCCTGAAACTATGGATCACTCCACTCAGACAGAGAGCATTGAGGAGGAAGAGAAATCTCTCTCCCACCAGACTTTAGGAAAGGGTCAGCCTCCTCAGGGAACTGATCTGACCCCTTGTGAAGAAACTGCCACAGAGGTAGTCAGGCCTAGCCTGGCAGAACCCCTGATGTCAGTGGACCCTTCCAAGGTGGGACCCAGTCTGGAGCAGGTAACCTGCCCCTCTCTACCCTGCCTCAGTCAGCCCAGGGCTGTAGAGGTCAGGGAGGCCAGTGTTGGACCCCAAAGGGCCCCCTGTCCAAAAGAATTCCCCAATCAGCAGATTAAGGGCACTGAAGCTAGTAGTCCTAGCCAAGTGAAAATAAAATCAACTCCTGAGGGATCCCCCTTAAATTTAGTTAGGGACCTCCCACAGATGGACACTGTTGGGCACAGCCAAACCTGGGACCTGAGGGCCCCAAACCTGACCTGTCCCTCCAGTAAGCCAAACAGAGGGACCCAACCTCCAGCTGTAGGTAGTCAGAGGTTGACCCCGAGAGCCCAAAACAACTCAGTCTTGGAAAGAAAGGCCTCTATGGTGGAAAATGATTGGAGGAATCTGAGCCCAAAATTAGTGGAGCCTCACTTCAGTACTCCATTTCAGCACCAGCCTTTTCCTTTGCCAAAACACACCACAGGTAGAGATTCCCTATGGTGGAGACCCTCAGATACCCCTAGGGTGAGGGATTGCTTAGTGGACCATGAGATAGGGGGAAACCATGCCAGTGCTGGTACTTCCTTATATGGCCACTCAGGCAATATAGGCTTACCTGGCAAGGATAGCCGTATCTCCTTTCGTTGGGGGGGGGGGGGGGGGGGGGTTATGTAGGAAGGTAGATCCCTGACTATGGTTGCCCCCAACTTTTTGCCTGGTGTTTTGCTGGTTTTCTGACTTAGTTGACCTGGGGCCCTGCTATTCAGGACCCCAGGCCCACTGCTCTCTCTGTAAAATGGATTCCATGTACCTTAGGTACATATCTAATTGGATACTGAGTCACCTTATCAGTCCCTGTACAGTGTACCTTAGGTACCCAGGGCATAGGTGTACCCAGGGCCTACCAGGGGCTGCAGCATGTATTATGCCACCCCTGGCTGGCCATCCAAATCTGACACAACTGTCTGCTTGACAGCTGGGGCAAGGTGGGGTAATCACCCTTTGCTTTAGATATAGTATACCTATATCTAACCCTAAAAATGGACACACAGATCTCCTATCAGTCACTCCTATGGCAGGCCTTGACAATCCTGAAGGCAGAGTGCTTGGAATCGTGTGAGATAGTGCTCTGGCATGAGCTGAGCCTGTCTGCGGCTTTCGGGATCCATCCCTTAGCCGTTTCCATGATATCGCATACCATATACTCTTAAGTGCATTATAATCCTCGCGGTTATATGCCAACTCTGGTATCGCTGTATCAAAACATGGCGAGTAAGGTGTCAAACGAATTGGAATACTAACCCCTCGCCAATTCTGGCGACGGGGTTAGCATTCCACCCTTCTAGAGGGACACGACATGTATGTAACCTGTAACCCCGGTTAAAGTCAAACAGAGCCTTAGCTCCACAAAATGGATGCTGCCACCGAGACACAAGTCTGCCCTCCTGCTGCTGGGAGTCCTCCCAGAGCAGGAGGCAAGGACAAAGGGTTTCCTGCCAGGGGCGGTGCCAGCACCGTCCCAGACAGGATTTTGTGTATCCTAGGTAGGCAGGGCTTCAGAGGAAGGTGACTGCAAGTGGCACCCCGGTGCTCACTGTGCATAGGTCGGCTGTAACCAGTTCCAGGGGCACTCCAGCCCCTGGCCTGGGGAAAGCCCGCCAAAGGAGAGGGGTGTAACCACCCCCCTCCTAGTCCCACCCATAGGGCAGGACTTAGTCGCGTGCCAGCCCCTTTTTGCGGATAAAGGTAGGAACTGGCCCCCTTCCAAATCAGATCATCTTTGGAATCAAGACACGACTTTCTACGAAAGGACATCAAGATTTCTTCTTCAAGATTCTCCCTTGTGACTAAGGAGTAGTCACCCTGCATCCGCAGGCACCATCTTAAGAACACTGCGGTCTGCTGCAAGTCCTTCCTCCGGAATCTGACTGCCCAGCTCGACGAGAACCGGCTTCCCTGGCACCTCTGACCTCTACCCACCTCTACAGCCAAGCTGAGAACCGTGGGTGCGACGAGACCTCGAGGGACCGGCCATCTTCAAGACTGCACGACTTCTTTCCAGCACGACCGCCGAGGGATCCTCTGGTGAGTGCTTTGGGGTCCGAGAAGCCCCGACCCTGAGCAGCCCCAGCACCGAAGTTCAGCCTCCCAGCATCTCCACGATCTGCGTGGGGCCCTTCTGCTTTTTGCTGCTCACCGCGTTGTTTGGCTACTAGCCCGCTGGCTTGTGGCCTTCTTAACGACGCCCGACGACATCACTGTTGCTGGTCTGGTTGCTCCAGACTGGCCCTTGCTCCCTTCCAAGAGAGGAGCACGCCGGACCCTCCTGGTCCACTCCAGACGCCATTTTAGGTCTACCGCGTGGGCTTGAATTTGCCAAGACTTGTTGCCCCAATCCTGGGTCCAGCGACGTCGAGAGCATCATCCATCGTGGGACAGCTCGTACCTCCATCCTGGTCGCCGACAACGCCTCCTGGTCCATGAGACTACAGAGCCCAGCGTCGCCCACTCACCTAGTCGAGGTGACTACCATCCGGTGCCCTCCTGGTGCCACCTGACTACTGGCTAGTAGTCACGAACTTGGTCCCCTCTGCTTTCAGGTGTCATCTATCTTCGATCCAGGCTTGGATCACCCGAACAATCTTCACTGGTCGCCTGCCAGCAACTCCTTTCCTTCAGGCTCCTGGTTCGTCAACGGAGAATCCCGACGTCTTTTCAGACCTATGCAGCTGCAGCCCCTGGGCTAGGTAACTTCGGCATTTCGGTGCCTCAGCATAGCCTCACTATCCAAGGGTCCAGATCCACTTTCGTTTTTGACCTACCTAGTCGGGTTCGCCCGAGAACACTATTTTTGTGAATTCTAGCTTCCATAGACTTTGTCCCGCATCCCGCGTGAGAGTGCACACACTGCACCCGAGTTCCCTAGGCCTCCTGCTAGCAATCTAAAGGTTCAGTAGTCCAGTCCTAGCGATCCCAAAGCCTCTGAGAATCGTTACTTACCTGCTAGTAATTCGCATTCCACTTTTGTAGTATATGGTTTTTCGTGCCCCTCGGGCATTTGTGTAAATTGTGCGACTTAAAGTATTTTCTTAAGAGTTTTGTATTGTGCTTAGCTCCCTGACTCAAAGAGTTCAGGGTAGACTTGTTAGAAATAAATATACATTTATTTTCATAACAACTTGTGTGGTGTCCTTTCACTGGGTGTTCAAAGGGTAATGTGATGGTAAAACAGCTGGCTTAACACGCCCTCTAGAGTCTTAGCCTTAGACTGCTCGTATCCATGCTACTAGGATAGCTGGTCTATAAGGTTGACTTACAACCAATCATCAATAAGGGTTGTTTGGACTGATACAAAGTGCTCACTAGAATAGTGAACATTATATATCAGGCCAACTTCTCACAGCAGGTTTTTAGGGCTCGGGGTGGGGGGCAGGTAGGGGGTTCGAATTTAAGGGCTTAGGTCGGGGAATCCCCCCATACCATTCATGCCTTTAGAACGATAATGTGTGGTAAAGGAATGTGTGGTTAAGACGCATTTGTGGTTTGGTCTGCGTGGTAGAGGTATGCGTGGTTTAGCCATGCATGCCTCTGTCATACAACCGTTTCTCTGCTACTTTGGCAAAAAAGGGGAGAAGCGAGATAGGTCTGACGTTTTCCGGTAAGGCAGGATTCAACTAAGGTTTTTTAAGAAGGGGCTTAACAATGGCATGCTTGCAGCTTTTGGGTATAGGACCAGAGGAGAACTAGATGCTCATAAGATTGCCCAGTCTACGTAGAATGGATTGCATGGCTTATATTAGGATTTTTGGGGGAAAAGGGTCCTCTGGAGATCCTGATTTAACTCTGTTAACCAGGGCCCGGAGTTCCTCCAACAAGGGACTGATATAGCTGGAAAGACCACCTGAAAAGGCAACAGCTTCCCCCCAAGCCTCACTGATTCAAGGAAAGACTGGTAAATACAAGCCACCTTATCATGAAATAAGTGAGCAATGGTATTACAGCTCTAAAGTAAGGGGATGACCTGTTCAGAGACGCGATCCAGAGAAGTCAGGGACTAAACGATAGAAAACAATAACCTAGATGAATGGTGGACAGATTTAATCCTATTGGAAAATACATTTTTATGAGAGGTACAAATTCTTTCCTTGTGGCGTCTGCACATGGGTCCATCCCCAAAGTTATCTGCACTTTATCTATTAAACTTGATCATAGGCTCAAACCTCTCATTCGAGACCAAAGTGATGAGACTCATTCACACACTCAGGCCTCTCTCAAATGATACAGGTATAACTAGCACCAGAGAAGTTCAATCTAAATCATGTCAATTCAGAACTCGGACGTCGGACAAAAGCTATTTGGAACAGAGAGGAACACATTATGCTTGCTTGCATTCAAGGTTGTACGCTTCCTTACCAGTCATAAGAATTATATATTTCAAAGCACAGTGCATTACACAACAGGCAGTACATGGGGCTTGCAGACTGCACAATCAAAATCAAATTGAGAATGTTTCCACACCAGATAATTCTTTTTTTTATTTTTAGAAAACTGCTATGCTATACTGACATTCAAGCTTTGGAATACACTCCCAAACAGATTTCAATGCCATTTTGAATTTAAAGAAGCAAGTGACTCTTAAACTACAACTTTAATGTGTTTTTAAGCAGCATGCAAATTAAAACCCAAACTCTCTTTGACTGCAACTCCACGAGTAAGAGTCTCCTAAATTCTACTACAACAATCCTGGAGCACACATTCGGGCCTCACCGGGACAACAAAATTCAAATGCAAAAGTTGACACTGCAATCAACATCATTCTCTCATGGAGTAACAACCTTACTTAACCAACTGGAAAGCATTATAGAAATACTACAATACAATGGTCCTGGGTGACTGTGTTTTTAAGTCTATGAGAAACTCAGCTGCATCATACTATAGGTTTTCAATAAAAGAATGGTATAATCTTACTGTGATGTTAGCGAAGGCTGTTCCGACCATAAAGTAGAACACTCTGGGGTGAAGCTCAAGGATGTTCGATGGAGATAAGAAGACCCACAGGGTTGAAAATGTGAAGAGCAGCAAGGGTGATATGAAGGGTAGCATTGACTCATAAAAAGACGTATGCTTCAAGGTGTTACTTCGATATGACCTGTAAGTAAATAAAAAAACATGATAATATAAGAACGTGTTCTCTTAATATCCCCAATGCTGACAAAGGAGGAGAAATGTTTTGAAAGCTTTTGAAATGAGTGGCTTTTGTAAGCAAACAATGTTGCTTCCCTCAAATCCTCAAAGAGTCAAAGTCGGCAGTTAGAATAAATCGCTCAAGAACCACACATGCACAAGCCTTCTTTTCCATGCCATTGTTAAAGGAGAAACCTTAATTTCAGAAGGACTCAGAGTGTGTTAAATATAGGATTAATAACAATAGCAAACGAATATCATCATTCAGGCCTCGAATGTCAGAGTGAAGCCTGAAAACCCAGCGTTGTTCGTGATTGAGTAGGAATTTTGAAAAGTCTGTAATGTGTGATGGGATAAATGGTGGCTCAAGGACTACCCATGTCATATCAGTTTCTGAATGCTTCTGATCTAAAAAGTGATTGGTCAATTTCGTAGCCCTCTTCTTGCAACGAATTGTGCGTTTATGCTCAAGAATTCTGGTCTTCACTTTTCGCGTGGTCATACCCACGTAGCGCAAGCCACATGAGCATGTGATCATATAGGCCAATATCTCGCTGTTGCAATTGGTATGTTTTGACAGCATCCAGGGACAATCTGTTCCAATGTCAATTTCAGTAGTGTGTTTAGTTCGTGCACATGAGGCACAAGAACCGCAAGGAAAATGCTAGACCCCACAAAGACGTTTGTTGCTCTGTCTTCGTTGTGATTGGACTAGTATGCACAATCATATCTTTAATGTTTGAACTCCTTTTAAACGCAAATAAAGGAGGAGGAGGTAGTGGGCAGTCTCCAACGTTGAGAATTCTCTAATGTTTCAGAATGCTCTTCTTTATGTCATTTGAATAGCCACTAAAGGTGTTAACACACGTGAGTCTATCCTGTTCTTCTTTGGACAAAGTAATTTCAATAAGAGCTTGCCTGTTGTTGTTAGCTGCTCTTTTCTTAGACTTCCAGATAGTAGTCGCTGGGTAATCCCTCTGCTTCAATTCGAAGAGCCAGCTGTTTTGAATGTTCTTCATATTTTGTCAAAGACGTACAATTGTGTCGAACCCGTAAACGTTTTCGCGGAGAGCTTTTGGATGAAAACTCCGGTATGATAATAATGAGTTACGTGCCATTGGTTTGCGGTATATCTCAGTGGCCAGGTTGTTGCCTTCTGGGAAAATACGCACGTACAAAAAGGGTAAACTGGTCTTTGAAAATTCAGGAGTACATTTCAGGAACTAATTTCTTGTGTTCCATCCACTGATGGAAAGATATAATAGTGTCTGGGGAGCCCCTCCAGACCACAAAGATATCATCAATATAGCGCTTCGTTTTTAGGTCGCCAGCGAGACTTAATGTCTCAGAGTAGCGAGAGTAAACCCCGCCCCTCTTCTCCATTGGCTGGCCTCCTAAACGGTGGCCAGCCATTGGAGAAGAGGTCTCTGTGACGTTCTCTTTTCGCTGTAAGCCCCGTCCTTTATGGATTGAGGGGCGTGTTTTTTCGTTTCTTACTCTCCTCTCCTCCAGCCAATGGAGAAGAGGGGAGAAAGAAAAACACGCCCCCCAGTCTGAAAAGGACGGGGCTTACAGACTCCTGCTGCCCGTCTGCCCGTCTTCCCATTCAAACCATTGCATGCAGTGAACTAAACAGTGAGGTGCTGTAAAACTAACACCTCTGCAAACATTGAGAGTATGAAAACAGACCTGTTGTGTCGTCATGCGGTGCATTTTTGTGTGTCCCCGTTTAGCCGCGTCTGCAACCGAAATATTCAGTTTCCTTATTTTGCATTTTCGATGCAACATAATAGCTGTCTGCCGCTCCTGGCACGTTCCTACTGTAATTATATGGGCCGCCTTTGCCAACATTTCAAGGAAGAAGGCCCTCCGAGCCGCATGCCTACTGTCGATACTTGCTCTCCATCCAAGCAGACCTTTTCTCGAAGTGCATAGGAGGAGAGGTCTGAACCATGGGACAGGCCGTGCACCCCCATTCTCCTCTGTGCTCCGTGGCACACCCAAACAAAGGGTTTAATCTCCCGAGCCCCACGTGTTGTTGCCCGTAAATTGTAATGACATGGTAACGTTACATTTCAAAATATCGTCCTCGTGCAAAAACGCAAAACAATAAAATAACAATTGCAAGCGTTAATTCCAGTCGTAGATTTAGGGTAAGTCTGTTTAGAGCGTCTCTAGGTTGCGTCACGTTACGTATGCCCATGTGGTGGTATCGAACGAATACTGATGTGCGCAGCAATTTTCAGGAACACTTCCGGTAGGCAGCCATGTTAGGTGTACCTAAACTGAATTCAACCCTTACTAGCGCTCTCTCGGATGGGAAATCTGGTGTACGCACCTGCTTTGTTAACGGGAACTGTTGGGATTTGTAGTCCCTAATTGCCTGTGTGACCGGACACTGTTGTTGAGCTCGTGACGCATCCCTGCAGCGGCCTCTGATGACCATCTTGGAATTTGAGCGACTAGGACCTGACCCCAGAGCTCAGACCCCTCAGAGTGCGTGAAAAGGAGCGGCACCCGCGAGGACGGGGTTGGCAGAGACCCAACGCGGAGGTGGGTGGTTATTTGGCCTATTGAATGCTAATATGCTTCTTCAAGACAGGTAGTACGACTAAACCGTCCCTTGCTTGGAGGGTGTAATCTCCGATGGCCAGTGCCTACTTCCCTGCACTGCCCTCTGACAGTGACCTTGTCATCCTGCCACCCCTCCCACTTTTCATTCGTGCATCACAGCTCCATCATTAAACGGTCATAAAGGAGGCGTGTTCCATCTCTCCGGGAACTGAGGGATGTGTACAAGTCAGTGTAATAAACGTATACAAAGACATTTCTTCCAAGGTGCTGGTGGGTGTGTCCTCCACTCTTCAGTACCTTATTACAATTTGGGGACTGACATCGTGTGCAACCCAGTACCTCCCTGAAGTTATGAAAAGTACCACCCGCTAGTAAAACTGCTGTAGTTAAATCTTAGGCGGTGTGCCCGTTCTCTAAGGTTAGTCTTGCTGTTCAAGATATTTGGGCTGATATGTTGAAATGATGTACGTTTCTCCAATGTGTCAGTCACCTTCTGTATAAACTTTTGATCCACCAACCTGTCAAAGAATCCCTTCTGTCGAATAAGATTAAGGTGACCAGATTTTGACGAGTTAAAACCGGGATTGCCCAGACAATAAAAGTAAGACTAGAGCATTTTAGCTTTGTCAATGTGATTGTTTTAGTCATGTTGTACAGTGTGGCTCTGTGTGTTTGTGTGGTTCTTTGTGTGTGGCTCTGTGTGCGTGTGTGGCTGTGCGTGTGTGGCTGTGTGTGTGTGGCTCTGTGTGCATGTGTGGCTGTGTGTGTGCGGCTCTGTGTGTGTGGCTCTGTGTGTGTGTGTGTGGGGGGCTCTGTGTGTGTGTGTGTGTGTGGCTCTGTGTGTGGCTCTGTGTGTATGGCTCTGTGTGTGTGTGGCTCTGTGTGTGTGTGGCTCTGTGTGTGTGTGGCTCTGTGTGTGTGTGGCTCTGTGTGTGTGTGGCTCTGTGTGTGTGTGGCTCTGTGTGTGTGTGTGGCTCTGTGTGTGTGTGTGGCTCTGTGTGTGTGTGCAGCTCTGTGTGTGCGGCTCTGTGTGTGCGGCTCTGTGTGTGCGGCTCTGTGTGTGCGGCTCTGTGTGTGCGGCTCTGTGTGTGCGGCTCTGTGTGTGTGTGTGTGTGTGGCTGTGTGTGTGGCTGTGTGTGTGTGTGTGTGTGGGGGGGGGGGGGGGGCTCTGTGTGTGTGTGTGTGGCTCTGTGTGTGTGTGTGTGGCTCTGTGTGTGTGTGTGGCTGTGTGTGTGTGGCTCTGTGTGTGTGGCTCTGTGTGTGTGTGGGTGTGTGTGGCTGTGTGTGTGTGTGCATGGGTGCAAATGCAATAGGTCTCGCATTTGCGAGAGATTAAACTATTGGCATTGTAAATGACAATGCCATTTATTTATCGTTTTTCAAAACCAACACATAAATACAAATGTTGTCATTTACAATGCCAATAGCTCTAACTTTTGCAAAGGCGAGACCGTTGCATTGTAAATGCCTGAAAGGCCAGCAGGGGGAGTAAAGTTTTATTCAAACAGTATTGTTAGATTTCGAGTTAGTGAAGCCTTTACCTGTCCAAAGTGTGGATGGAGCCTGTCTGTCTCCTAGGAGATTCTGAACAGGAGAAGTAGCTCCCCAGCCCCCTTCCCCAGGCCAGCAGACCATTGGCTATTCAGCTACCAGGCAAGTCTGAGCCCTCCTCTCACACCTGCCCAGGCCCCTGAAGGCCTTGCTGGGTGCACCCCAAATCATTCTCCTCCATCTTGTGAATTGCAGCCTACCTGTGCCCCAGATTGCAGTGAGCAGAGTCCAGGAAGTGGTAAGGAGACAGACTAGTGCCGTCTCTTCCCAAAACAAAAGTTGTTTAACCGCATGCGTGCGGCGGCTTTTCCCGCGGTATGCGGCATTTTAAAAATTACCGCGTTACATGACTAGCTCAGCTCGTCATCAGCACACGGCAGGTAAAGCTGATGACGAGCGGAGCTCGTCATCAGCATGCAAGGGTTTAAAAAACGATTTTCCCTTTCTGTGATTACTGTATTTGCATGTGGTTGTTACAGTTTAAAATTGCAGTTTTGACCGGCCTGTGATTGCATATTTTATCACCTGTTTTGTGTTTTAAACTTGTGGTTTTCCCTGCCCATGATTGCTTGCATTTAACATTGAATTGTGGGATTTGCAGTCCAACCTCTGTAGTTTATCCCACTCATTCCTTGGTGAAAAATCTGTTTTCCCTCCAAATTTCTCCTTTGCAAGGTGCTAAGACCTGTGTGTTAAAACAGTGCACCCCCCAGCCACCACTTTGTGTTCACAAGCCAGTGAGGCCAGGCCCCCTGCCCCTCCTCCCCCCAGCAACAGGAATATTCTACATCAGAGGGTGCTTCTGTGAGCTGTTTAAACTGTATTTACTGGGGCCTGTGCACTTCGTTTTTTTGGCCAGCAGGGGGAGTAAAGTTTTATTCAAACAGTATTGTTAGATTTCAAATTAGTGATGCCCTTACCTGCAGAAGTCCAAAGTGTGGATTGAGCCCATCTGTCTCCTAGGAGATTCAACTGTAGTGACAAGCATGTGAAACAGCAAATGCTAGCTTGTTCTTCACTGGCACTGAGTGGATACTTTAGATTTAGCTTCCAGCATATTGACATTAACAATGCATTTCCAATTCAAACTTTTAATGATGAAAATGTGCAAGGATATAGAAAAGTACTCACTTGTAGACATTATACAAGCTCATGGGTAGAGTTACAGTAACAGCACATCCTAGAAGGGAGAAACAAGAAACCATCATCTACAGGAGCAAAACATAACTGTTCATTGCACATGGGCAGATTTTTAGAGATAAATGTTAATGTTTCACTATGAATTGTAACTAATCTACTAGGTAACAGCAACACAGGCTACAATGCAATAGAATTACTTTCTGAAATACTAAACTAGTATAATCATTTCAAAATAAAAGACACACAATTGATGGAGTCAAGCTATCCTGAACGATATGGGCTGAAAGCCCAAAACTGGTCCTAGGATGCTTGTTTACAGTCCAGGAAGGGCCTGGCCTGGCAGGTGGGGCTGGACTATTCCCATTGGGTGCAGGGTCATTACTGATTTGCAAATGCCTAGGTTCAAACTGGAATGGCATGGTGAGCAAAAAAACGATGGATTTAGGCCCAGATCTCTGTACTGGGGTGAATGTATGACATTGTTCTGCATTTGGTCCATCAATTGTTCTTTTTGCATTTGTTATCCTGAGTGGGACGGGTATACCGAGACGTGGGTCCCGTGCTCTCCATGCCACTGGAGTCAAACTATCCTGGCTGATGAGGGCAGAAAGCCCTAAACCGGTCCTAGGATGCTTGTTTACAGTCCAGGGAGGACCTGGCCTGGAAGTTCGGGCTGGACTCTTCCCAGTGGGTGCGGGGTCAAGACTGATTTGCATATGGCTGGGTCCAAACTGGAATGGCATGGTGAGCAAAAAAAACAATGGATTTAGGCCCAGATCTCTGTACTGGGGTGAATGTAAGACATTGTTCTGCATTCTGTCCATCAATTGTTCTTTTTGGTATAATCATTTCAGCATAACGTTTTAAGTCAGACAAATGGCTGCAGGTTTTGAGATGCTTAAAAACATTCAATTCCAATTGTGAAAATTATGTATTTCTTTGTGTGGTGTATTTATCTGCCAATTCCAGTACCAGATGCTTGGAAGAAGCAATTCAATGGCATTGACTATTTACCCAAATTCGGGCTATAGCTGCTCCATGCATGCTTTTCAATAGCTGCAGGTGACAGAGTTGGAAACCCAGTTATTTGGTCACAGCAGTGAGTTCACCCATCTACACTGTATGTGGTTAGCTGCGGTGTGCCGACCTACACCACTGGTGCTTAGCTTGCTTTTTCCATTAATTATGAGTCTTGGTGGTACTGAGGTTTCTGTGTAGCTGGTGCAGCAACCAAAGCTGCCAAAAGGGCTACTAAATAATCAAAACTTTCCTAAAACCTAGATACGGAGGCCTTTAATGCAACTTTATCAGCTCTAGGTCTACAACTTTTGGTGCAACTATATCCTTCTTCATTTTGTGCATATCATCCTTAAAGTTGGATCCCAAAAAAAGCCTGTCAAAGGGAGGGTCATATGTTTTTTGCTGCTCAAACCAGTTCAAGACTTGGTTACGAAAGCCACTCTGTTGACTGGCGAATTGAAAATTGTATGACAGTTGCCATCAGCTTACAATCCCACAATAGCTGCCATGGTGCATATAACCTGGTTTATCACCAACAGACCCAAACTGACCACTTTACAAAGTCTTGTCTCTTTTCTCTAGGCTGGTCTTCGGAGAACCTCGACATAGTTTCCTAAAGAGTTACACCTCACCTGGAGAACAGCTGGTTTTGTAGCCAACGAGGTTGGGGAAGACTCCTATATTTTCCATCAGGCTAAGAATAACAATCTAAGTTGTGGCCAGAGTAAGGGAAATGTAATTTGTACAACTCAAATAGATGCACGATTATTGCTTGTGCTAGGTTGAATAAGGCAGTGCAGAATACAGGCCTCCGGCTTTTGTTTGTTTTGGTACTTTTAGTGTAGGAAGGTTATTGGAGATTAACTGGGCTAAATGCTGACAGCGACACAACAGTTTGTATATTCACGGTATCAAGAGGAAGGGTAACAATTTAAGCATCAGTAGAATGTCTATGGTTGCAACTTGTCACCTTAACTTATAGTTCCTGCAGCTTGTGACACCCTGTAAAGAGGGCACAGCGACAGGGTATAGACTCAACACGGTGGAAAACAATATATACACAACATACAGTGGGACTCCGTGATTTTAAAATACACACAAACTGAACAGAAGCATGTTTTGTTGTGGCCATCTTGCTTTCCATAAAGAGACAGTTTACTACATCCAGCATACTTTACAACTTGGGACTTTGTTTACGGTTGGTCTGCAGAATCATTTATTCTGTGTCCCTACTGTGTTGCTGCCAAGGTGATCATGAACCCTCTTTTTCACGAGAGAGGTGTGTGTTACTTTGTGGAACCGTAAAGTTACCTTAAATCTTACTACCTTTTGTAAACTTGTATGCTTCTTTGTGGACCATTATTCGGACTAACATTGTTGGCATGTGCTAATCATTTATGGAATATACATCAACATGCTGCAGACTGTAATGGTATTTTGAATGCGAGGAGGAGAGCATTCCTGCTGCAGTATACAGATTAAATGATCTTCATATTTCTAGATTGTTATATATATTCTAAGGATTAGTATCTTAAGTTATTGGTAAGAGAGAAAGATGTGTTTTGCAAACATATTTTGAACGTATTTTGAATATCCCGTCTATCATCTCATTTCAGCAAGCATCAAGTTGTGTTTATTGAAGCGCTTGAGCAAGATTAGACAATCAGCATTTATTTTTATGGCAGATCAAGGGGGTTGTTGTAGGAGAGTAGGATCTGCTTACGATGGTTACCCCCACGTTTTTGCTGATGTTTCACTGTTTTTCTACTTTAGTCTGGCTGGGGCCCTGCTAACCAGGACCCCAACCTAGCTGCTTCCTCTCTAAATTGATTGCATGTACATTAGGTACACTCCAGATAGGTTACTGGGTTACCCTTGTGAGTCTCCAGTATATGGTACAGAAGGTACTAAGGGCATAGGTACCCCAGAGGCCTATCAGGGGCTGAAACATGTATTATGCCACCCCTGGGAAGCCTTCCAAAATGGCACCATAGGTCTGCTACTGCATCCTTTGTGGGACAGCTCAAATCCAGCTCCTGGTCCTCGTGGCTGAAGTGTCCAGCTTCACCTTCTTCACCTGAAATTACCAGACATCAGTTGGCATCTTCTCATCACCTTCCTGGTCACTGGCAAGTGACTCAGACTCTGTCACCTCTGCTTTCAGGTTCTTCAGATCTCAGATCCACCCTTGGATCCACCCGGACACTTTCCACTTGGTCGCCTGCAGCATTTTCAGCAGCTCGCCATTGAAATAGACGACGAAACCCGACACGAAAAGACACCTATGCACCCGGCTTCCCTGGGTGAGGTAACTCGAGAACTCCAGTGCGCCCATGTGTGTTGACTCTAGAACCTCCTAGTTCTAAAGGGGTTTGCTCCAAGTCCTCTTCTTAGTGTCCTATTCATAAATTTTCCAACCGCGACTTTCCCCTTAGAAGTTAATGGTGATTCGCGGCTGTGTTTAGACACTGCACGCGTCCTCCGTGGGTTCCCTGTGTCACTACCTTGGGTGGTTCCTGATGGCCCCAGCGGTTCTAAAGGCTCTAGGCCTTGTATCTATGTCAGTCGTGGTTCTTATACCACTTTCTTAATATATGGTTTGGTACGCCCCTCAGGCTCAACACATTGTGCTAATTTACTGTGTGCTAAATAAGTTTACTGAATGTACTTTTGCCTCTAGCCTCATAAAGAGACTAGAGGGATGTGTTTAGAATAAATACATATATTTTATGTATATACCTGGCGTGGTTCTCCTTTCATTTGGTCATTCATGAGATGTAGACTGGTAAAACAAGCTGCTTTGTATTCCTTCAAGACTTAGCCTGAAGGCTGCTCTCCACAGCTACCACCAGGATAGCTTTCTATAAAGGTTGTCTTTAAACCTACCATCAATAAAGGACGTTTCGACTGGTGCAAGGAGCCCACTAGAATAGTGGACAGCATATGCCAGGCCAACTCTCAGTTGTTATTTAAAGGTTTAAAACAGTATCCTTTCTTCATTTGGAAGGCAATGTCAAAAGCAATATGCCTGTCCAAACCCAGAGAGAAGAGGATCTGGGGTGCTTTCTTCTAAAGATCAGCTTGTGTTCTCTTCCTTCCCACTCATTTCGGACAACAGGAATTTCAACTACTTATGAACCCTAGAAATCTGGTAATAGTGTTCTCTCACAAGATGGAGGATGAGAAAAGTTGAAGAATAGCACCACCATAATACCTCCAATGTTGTGACCCTTCTAGAGTTTTTTTGCTTAGTATGGCCACAAGTGAATACTTCCTTGCAATATGTGTATCTGGTGTGCAATCCCTCATATAATATATAATTCTCGTACATGAAGGTTCAGGGGGACTGTTCATCAGGTGCCCGGTAGATATTTGTCAATCCTTGATGACAATTTTGATGATTAACAGTTTGAAGTTCAGTGTTTTTTCAACATCAATGACCTTAATGATATGCTCAAAATCTATTGGGAAAGGGGGTGGCACTTTAGTGACAGGAATGGTGTTACTGGAACTGCTTTCTAATGCCTTCATAGAGGGGGGTGGGTCAAACTTGACCTTGCAAAGTAGGGAGGTAAAAACAATAGGTCACCTATGCTATACAGCAGGACCAGCAGCAAACCCGGCTCTATAACTGTTCATACTTCTGAGCTGATTCCTTCTAGGTCTTCCCATGCCCCCAATACATTTCTGGGCAATATGGATGCTCCTTTAGTAGAATTACTGACTGGGAAACAGAAGACACACAAGGCATGAAAATCCTTCTTAGATATATTTTTCCATTTATGGAGTTAGTTCACAAAAGGAGAAAGCAGGGTATTTCTTTGAAGATAAAAACAAAATTTTAGACAAAGTAGCTAAAAGTGGAGAGAGCTCATTTTTACTATCATAACTGTTGAGATAACAAATTAACAGCTTCCAATCTTTCCAAACAATCTGCACTGGGGCCAATGTATTTTGTCTCAGAGAAGGACCAGGAGCTAGGACGAAGCAGAACTGCTCTAGAGTCATCTAGAGTAGGGAGCCCAGGGCTGAATACAGCAGACGACAGACCAGCCCATGTAAACACACATGGGCTCCTGAAGGGACCCATGGGGGTCAAAGGCGAAACAGAGGGGACTGTAGACTGCCTCAAAATTGCTATTAAGGTTCTGAGAAAACTTCAGGTACACCAGCATCGGCGTCGGAGCAGCGAATGGTACATGTGCAGCTGCCGCAGACGGCACTGAATAAGGTGGATCCACGAGAGGAAGCTCCTCAAGTAGAGTGATGTCCACGAGATCTGGATCCAAAGAGGAATCTGCAGTAGACGGAGTACGGTGACCTACCTCTCAGCTTGGACAGACGTCAAGGAGAGGTGTCATCATGCTTTCTCTTGTGTTTCCTCTTATTTTCTTTATAAGAATGTAATTACTACAACGAAGGTAACTTCGAGAGAGACCCTAACCTTTAACGCAATTAGTGTTGAATCCGATGGCCACTGTGAGCCATAAATGGTTGGCATCCCATGCTTGGACAGCCTTGAAGAGCATAAGGCAGCATTTATCAATCAACCTCAAGTTGTGAGGCGACCTCCACGCACCAGAGACATACCTGAAAAGTATCTGGAATGGACACTTGTCTACTGCAAGTGTGGCAGGCGTTGAAGCCTGATTTTCTCAGTGATTACATTGGTTAGGAAAAAATAAAACATTTGAGAGAAAAAGGACTGATAAAAAAAAAAAAGGAGGTAGGAGAGCAGTTCCAGATACATGTAGAAGGGAGTGGAAAAAAGGGCATCAACGTCAGTGAACCACGGTGGGCACTGTGTGGCTTCCGTGGCTTCACCCTGTCATCACTTCCAGTGGCAGGATGGAGCCAGCAAACTCTTCCAGCACAAGGCAGGTATGGGAAAGTTTGCAGTTTCAGTCTTGTGCTTGGGAATAGTTAATTGTTGACCAACCTGCAGGTATAAGTATATATCAAAAATATATTTGGTATTCCACTATTTGTAGTGTATTGAGAATATGAGACAGTCTACTGCAGCAAGTTATCCAGGAGAAATCAATTATATTTACTAATGTCCTCTGTGCACTATGAAATATCATTATACATTGGAGGGACAAGGTATTTTACTCATACTATAAAGAACTCTGTTCAATTACCTTGGACAGAAGCAAACCAGGAAATATCTGGTCTTGAACTTAGGATAGTGAACCCATACTGAGCCTTCAAAAATCTGGTGTTAATTAAAAGAATCAGAAAATCCCCCTATAATCAAAAGTAGGGAAGACTGGGATACAATAGTGTTACACAGTTCCATGTATGGCTTTAATGTGGTGCCACCACAGAAGCAGACCCAACATATTACTAATAAACCAAGTCTATGTTTCACTGAAGACAGTCACATACAACAGCAGCAAAATATATTTAGCTAGTTAAGACATGTTTTGTTGTAATGAGTAGATATCTTGGACACAAAGAATGTATCTGCTGTCTTCATGAATTTTCTTACCAACTATCATCGATGTGAAAAGGTCCCTGTATAGCAAATTGAACACAGCAGGCTTATACCAGGCCTCCACTCCAACTACTGCAGTCACCAAATAAACAATAGAAATGGTCTAGAAGAAGAGAAAAGAGGAAATGTGCATTACAAGGTTGAAGGCCCTCTTCTTTTATCCAACTACTATGTTCTGAGAGAGAAAATCATTCTTAAATATAAGTCTATTAACCATAGGTTATTGAACTTTCCATAGTTGTTGTAGGTACTATTGTCTCTGTCTGGGGCCTGCAGCTGCTTAACCCCTTCGACGCTCATGACGAGCTGGGCTCGTCATGCAGTAGCCTCCTGCTACGCTCATGACGAGCCCAGCTCGTCATGAATAATGGTGATCATGATTTTCCAGCACAGGGGAAAAATCCCCATAGCATTCAAAAGGCTAGACAAGCAATTAGAAAAACAGGAATCATGATGGGATTAGAGTAACGGTAACCCACTGGGTAACCAAAAATCACACTTCGACAGTACACACCTGGCTATACATCCCTGAAACTGATTCTTGACGGTCTCCTTCGGAGCATTGGCCTGCACGACAGTTCATCAGAGAGCCAGGGAAGAAAATGGGTTACCTACCTGCAACTGCAGTTCTACAGCAGTGGTATAGTTCATAGATTCACAAGCTTGAATCTTCCCAGACGTTGAAGTAACACTCGTAAGGGCACATTGAACAGCATAGAGAACTGATTCCCATAGAAACAACAACAAAACAGTAAATGTTATACAGCCATTCAACCTGAGTTTGAAAAGACCTAACTTCTGCCAAGGAAGGGTCATGAACTTCACTCCTTCCTGAGGTCACTAACTCTCAGATTTGCAAGCACATGTAATTTATGATCATAAATGTACCAACAGGTGAGCCCAAAAGAAGTGGAGGAGGGAGAACAAACATGGATTACTGCAGTTCTAAATATGTAACTTTTTTCTCTTCTCCACTACTGGATGTTTTTACAGATTACTAAATGTGAATCAGAAGAGCAAGTGAGAATAAGGCTCACTTTATTGAAAAAGGAAGTGAAGTAAAGTTTGATCTACAGTCAAGTATGTTACTGTTGCTGCTTCTGCATCTAGTCAGTAGGAAATTGCAGAAGTACGGTGATTTTTCCAATTTGCTGCCCTGTAGGTGTTCATGCGGTACAAAAGGGCGTGGTGATGGACGGAGCATTTGAATCAAACACTCACACCCAGTCAAAAGATCTGGGTTTAATCCATCACCGTTCTTTAGCCCACTCTGCCACCCCAGTTCAGACACAGCTATATGCAAATCAGTCTGACCCTGTGCCTCATGGGAACAGTCCAGCCCGAACTGCCAAGCCATGTCTTCCCTGGACCGGAAACAAGCTTCCGAGGACCGGTTTCTGGCATTCCAGCCGTCTTCAGCCCGGCTTGCTTGAATCCAGTGGCTAAGTGAGCAAGGGACTCACATCTGAGCATATCCTGCCACACTTATGGCGGCCAAAAGCGGTACAAAAGGGGGTGGTGATGGACGGAGCATCTGAATCCATCAAACACTCACACCCAGTCAAAAGATCTGGGTTTAATCCATCACCGTTCTTTAGCCCACTCAGCCACCCCAGTTCAGCATGGCCATATGCAAATCAGTCTGACCCTGTGCCTCATGGGAACAGTCCAGCCCGAACTGCCAAGCCATGCCTTCCCTGCAAATCAGTCTGTACCCTGTGCCCTGTGTTCATGAGCATACTCTTCTTATAGCATTAGTCAGCACTGTGTTGGGAGCAGCCTGTTGGTCTTATGATGACAAACAGTTATTGATTCGGCAATCCATTGTGCAATTCCTTATTTTGATAGAGGCCTACCTTTGCTGGAGTGGCCAAAGAAAATTAATAGATAATCAGAGTTCCTAAATTGTTTGGTCTTGGTGAGGTAAAATTTCAAACACCTACTCTCTCAGCAACATTAGATGGGGGGTGGAAGGGATTTCAAAATAACATGCTTATTTAAGAGGAAGTCTGTCTGCACCTTTGGCATGAAGGACAGACTTGTATGTAAGATTATTCAGTCTATTACAAATGTGAGATGCAGTTCTTTGATGATTAACACCTGAAGAGCCAGTAGCAATGTTTTCCATGAAATGTACTTACATTTCGCCTTATGTGGGAAGTCTTTATTATTTAAGAGAATACAGTGGTCAATTCTCGGGGCACTGGTGGTCTTGACTAGACCTCTATTGAACTTGTTTATGATTCTGTCTGGAAAGAACAAAGATGGCCAATTGGAGCCCCGGATTCTGGATATTACCAATAAATGGACTTTTGATGGAACTGTAGAGAAGGATAGGCTCAGTAAGCTGTAAAACATATGGGAGCACTTGACGTAGTGCACAGCGTAATGGGTAAAGTCCTGTAGAAGTACATCAAACAAAGAAAAGCTTTCACATTGCAGGATGTTTTATTTGTGGATGGTGGTCTGGCCTTAGCAAGACTTTTCCAATAGCCTTCCTGAAGTTTAATCTAGGGAAGTCCTGGTGAAAATGTACCTTTGTGCAAGTCAGGCATAGTGTTCCAGTTTGTGCAAGCTCAAACCTGCCTTACTTGCTCAAAGGCCTTACTTGACAGTAGTGGGGTACAAACTTTGAATATTTTGAGCAAACAATGGCTATGCTCTTAAAAGGCAGTCAACTACTTCTGGGCACTCCCCAGGCGAGGAACGCTCTGGGCATCTGACTACTGGACAGTCTATCCTGCAGTGCAAGACGCTTTCCTGCCCTCTCTAGGACTGGCTGTCATGTCCTGGTCACCCGGACATCTTAAGAGTAGTCTGTAAACCACTCCTTTCCCTGGTAGAGGAGGAACTAGAACAAAGTGGGGTGGTTTGGCACCACGATTATACTCTTTTTTTCCATGGAGGGGGTATGGATCCACTAAGGTTTAAGAACTGGCTTGGATTGTTTCTCATTCAAATGTAATTGTCTTGATGCTCTTCAGCACCGCCTTTCTCAGTCCGTTGGAAACAGACCACCACTGCCTCCAAGTCTATGAACACAGGTACTAAGGAATTGTCACACCTGAAAGAGTAGAGAGAAAATGGACAGGTTCATCTCTTAATCTATGTGAAAATAGGAGAACCTTAAGCTCTCCAATACTTAGCATGTGCGACGGCCATTACAGTGGCAGCCTCCCTGGCTCAATGGTTCATCAACAGTCTTAAAAATTCCTCAACAAGGTAAGCTGATAATGGAGAACAGCCATCCAATAATTTTCAGCATGAGTACACGAGGGAGGACTCCAGCCAGCAGTCGCACATCAGGACCCTGCGCTGGAGAGGGCATGCATAGATATAAACTAGGCCATGGAGGAGATGGACAGCGTCAGTGAATCAGAAGCAGACCTCCCTCTAAATGTGGACCACAATGCTCTGAACTGAGTAGCTCAGCGGAGACACCTTCACTGTAGGGCAGCTTCAGTGCACTGCTAGCCAGAGGTCGAAATGCCAGTCCAGGAAGTAAGTCCAAAACATAGTTATATTTGCCACTACTTCATCATGCTGAGGCTTGTTCCAGTCAATGTTTCCGTTATTTTTTTAATAGTTCCTCACCATTTAGCGTAGGTTTGAACACGTTCTACTAAATTGTTCTGGGATTTTATTTTAAGGATTCACAGTTATTTATGTTAAAATTGCTTTCACTCATATCTGCTTTATTTATTTATTTATTTTTAGCATTTATTAAGCGCGAACAATTGCCCGCAGGCGTCTCGGCGCTGTACTATTGATACTCTCCTGAATAATCTTATAGATTTTTTTTTCAGAGGTTAAATAACCAAGTCTTCAGTTTCTTCCTTCCTTTCCTTCCTTACTCCACCAATGACGATCTCCAAAACTGTTTGCCACAATGCAAACACTGTGAAAGTCCCCCTTTGCTTTAGTGCACCCTCAGAGTGCAATTTGTTTTGGAAATCTGCCTTAGTTTGATCCACAGGAGGCCAGAGAAATGGTGGATTCCTACCTCAAACACAGCACCGATCGCTCAGAAAAAGCAGATTAGCTTGCCTTAACCTGTAACTGAAAAAGAAAATATTTGCGTTCTGTTTACTCTATTAAGTCACTTCTTCTGATCACTGAGGCATGCACAACGGATAATATAAAAATGGTTATGGTGAGCTCGACCCAACCGGCAGCAGGAGAAAATCATTGAAAGACAAGTGAATTCTGCAGAAAGAGATTGAACTAAGTCCTACAGTGCCTTGTAATCATTTAATGTTCTATATCATATACTGAATGGGAAACTAATGCATAGCTCAGAGGATGTTGCCAACATGCTTAAACCATCAAAAAAGCAGAATCCTCCAAGCACTGTGCTTCTTTCAATAAGGCTACTTGGTGTCAGTAGCCCTTTCTTTGTGTTTCCACCTTCCCAACCTCCCATAGTACTTATGAGTGTTCTATCTTGTATGTGGAAGTTCTAGCATTGGCAGTTGATGGTCTTGTCAGCTGTGAGGTGTACTGCTCTGCTGTACTATCTTAATAAATCTATCTTAACCTGAAGACGTGTTCTGCTGCTTACCTAATCTACCTACAACGCACTGCTTTGGCACCAGCTGGATCGTAGTAAGTGAACAGTCAAGAGTTCTAAAATGTCCCTGTGATCCTATAACAGTAACACAAAAAATTACTAGAACAAAGTTCTCCAAAATATTATGCAATTCACAGTAACTCGCCTATTATTTGCGGATGCGGAGTACCATTATTTAAAGTCAAAGGTCAATTATTCATTATGCCATACCTCTCTGCAGGTCTACAGTATATGTGCAACTCAAAGATTATTGTATTATTCATACTGTAGTCAAATAATGAATCATTCTTATGAACAAGTTACGTACCTTTGGTAATGGTCTTTTTGGTGGAAACTCTAGCCACAGATCCTCACCTTAAGAATTTCCAAATCCGCAGAAGTAGGCTTAAACATGGAAACCATGTTTTTCACTACCACTTTGGGATGAGACAAGCCAATCTAACCAGTTTTATAATCCACCTCACCACTTTTTAATTGTGCCTTACTTCTCCACTAATAGATCTTTTAGGACAAGTAAAGGCAATTTTAACCTCTGCACCATCACTTTTTGCACCTCCACAAAAAACAAAAAAAAAAACCACTCCGCTGTAATCAGGCAACGTAGCACACCAGAGGGGAATTCGGCCTCTCTAGTGGGAACCCAAAGATGAAGCATGTCACCAACTAGGTTGGTGAGAGAGGGTTCTTCTAAAAAACAGGAGTGACTCCTTCTGCTAGCTCTTCTTCCGTTTAGGATTCACTCTTTTGTTGCGTGTCTATTCGATACTCAGGGGAACAAGAGTGGCTCCATTTATATTCCCTTGCTCTCTTGTTGTTTAGCTATACGGTGAACAAATTAAGCCAGGGTTTCCTCGTTCACAGAAGAGAGCCTGCGCCACCTTTGGGTTTATTGCAAGTCATGATCCGCTAGGTGCTGACAGCTTGTCTCATCTCGTCCGCACTGGCATTTGATGATCCTGCCAGGTGGTTTATCGCCACGAAAATTCCTTGGTGGCACAGAAAATTCCAGAGTCACAAGATCTCTTGGCACAGAGTCCATGACTCCCACCCCACCCTGTTTGTTGCAGGACCACATGGCGGTGGGGTTGTAAGCACGTGCCCCAGCCTCGCCTTAATGGATGGAAGGAAGGCTTTCAACGCCAAGTGGATGGCCCTCAGCTCCAGAAAGTGTATGTGGGGCTGGGACTCCACTCTGGAGAACAGAGGCCTTTAATCTCCACCTCTCCCAGATGGCCACCCCAACCCAAAAGTGACACATTGGTGACCAGTTTGTTCTCTGTGGGGGAAGGGAGAGGAATTTGCCGCTGACAGCACTGAGGGCCCGTAACCACCACTGCAGATCTTCTGCAATGTCCTCTGAAATTTGAACATGGTCTGAGAGGTGCCCTTGATGTTGGGCCCACTGAGACTTCAGATCCCACTGCATAGCCTGAATATGCCACTTCGCTTGCTTGACTAGCAGGAGGTTATCAGTCCCAACCGCCCCAGAGTTGACCTCTCTTAAATCCAGTACCGAGGCTGAAAGATTGGAATCAAAGCCTGAATGTTTTGGACTTTCTTTTCTGGGGTGAAGGCACAAAAAGGAACCATGTCCAGAATGGCTCCAATGAAGGGGAGTGTCTTAGAAGGTGTCAGTGAGGCACATTGATATGAACCCAGGAGATGACAGGAGGTTCGCCATAGTCTGGAGGTGGTTGACAACTGCCTTGTGCGATCCTACCATCAACAGCCAATTGTCGAGGTAGTGGCATGCTGGCACCCCTGAACTGCAAAGATGTCCTGCCACTACCTCCATCACTTTCATGAACACCTTAGGGGTACTGGAGAGACCAAAATGGAGAATAGCAAATGGAAAATGCTTCTGTCCCACCACAAACTGCAGGTAAGGCAGGTGGGCCGGCAGGACAGGTATACGGAAATAGGTGTACTGCAGCTTCAGTGCCCCCATCCAGTATCCAGGGTCTAGGGCAGACAACACCTGGGCAAGAGTGAGCATTCTGAATTCCTTTTTCGGGAGAAAGGCTTTGAGGCACCCTTTCAACAACCCCTTTGGCCGAAAGGATTTGGACTTCCTGTCGCAAAACAGAAAGGTGGTACTCCATTAGTTGTTCGAAAGGAGTCCATATATCTTTTGGTCTGCTGGGCGCCAGTATAAGGGACCAGTAGTCCTCCAGCCGCTGCAACATCTGCTAGCCAACCACAGATGAGTGCAGCAGAACAACCACAGTAACTAGCAATCCATCTCTTCGCCAGCAGCTGTGAGTTTACGGACACCAGTAGAGACCTCTTTTGCACATTCAACGATAGCCATCAGGGGCACCTTTGGTATCACAGTAACCGTTATAACTTCTATCACGCTTAGCACAGAGTCCCAGTGCTCCACTATACTTGACCATAGCCAAACCAGGTGCATAAATGCAGCCCTCTTTTCCTGCATCGTGCGTATCGAGTGTCCTTAGGCCGCTGACAGCTTTAACGGGACAGTTGGAATAATGCTGTATATTCATCCTGGCCGGCAGAGCCTGCTTAGCTGGCGGCCATCGAGCGATAAGGCTCTTGAGCGCCCTCATGAATGGCTGAATATAGTTTCAAACTGTATTAATCAATTGGTAATTAACACTATAGCTGGCCCTTAATGACATTACTATCATTACTCGGAGCTGTCTGGTAGTAGTAGGCCACAACATTTACTTCAACTTAAAAATAAGTTTGCAGTCTGCCACAACACATAGGTAGGTGTCAGATAAATGGCTCAGGCGTGCAGCATTCAACGCATGTTCCATCTATAGGACATTCCTCATAGCCACATTTATTATTCAGCAGGACTGCTTCTGAATGGATTGAGTGGCAACGGCACTACCACTGTTTGCTGCTAAGCTGGTAGCTTTTTTTTGGTAATCAGGAAGCAACTCCTGCATACAAGGAGGAAGCCACTTTAGAAGGGTTGGAAGGGGTGATGAATGTGATGGCAGGTTGGCCCTTAGAAAAAAAGGCCTACTTTCCCCTACACGCTGAGACTTTTCTCCCAGGAAGGACATTAGTGTGCTTTTTCTACTGAGCATCACAATGGCTTTCACAGCAGTACCAGAACAGAATGGACGCTTTTGCCCATTTCTTCCTTGGCTTTACGGACTTTGTTCTTAAAGACTTAGATATATTTTCCACCACATTGGATAGCAGGCATCATCTGCATGCCCCTCCTCTGCCTCAAGTAGTACATGGTTTACAGCAACACGATTTGATGGGCAATATTCTCTTACCCACCATTCTTTCTCTGCACACAGAGTAAACTATGCATATGTAGACTTATACTGCATTTCTTTTTCATAAGTTGGTAACTGACTCTCTTGTTCCTAAATAAGGATGTGGAGTGAGTTTACTATTCAATTGCAGGCATCCAACTCATTCTTATTGGGCATCCCCTCTCTCAGTCATCATGCAATCTGTGTTAGAAGCTTGAATAGGATACTAGAAAAAGTTCCCAATAATAAACAAAAAGAAAAATGCTACAACCCAAAAAAAGTGAAAACTTGGAAATATACTGTACAACAAATATCAAAGATGCATCGAAAACAACTTACTTAAGCCCAGGTCTTTGAACTGATTATAAATTAACTGTGCCACAGAAAGGTATTTGGTTTCATAGAGGTTATAAGATTGAGGGCTGTGTTGTCCCAACGAGCTAGCAGTTATCCATGTATAGGTCACACACACCCTGACCCAACTGTAATAAGTTAAGGATGGCACTTTTCACTAGTTAATCTAAACTAAAAACACAAACAGATATATCTTGTTTGCATTCCTAATTGTCCACATGATTGAAGATGGGAGTGACCCTTCGTGGGCCTTTTATTTTCCTTTTTTTTACAGGATAAGGAACACAGTGCTGCATACAACTACCGGAACCACAAGCATGCTTTTTATAAACACGAAATACGGGGCATTCATATTCAAGACCTACAAAGTGTAATGAGACATAATGGTCGCCATGTACAACTGAGTACCTTATTATGATGTCTGAGCACGGACCTTAACATGTTTTACACAATAATTGTACCGGAAACTTATGCCTTGTGATCTCTAGCATACTACCAGAAAGTGTATGTAATTTTGTGATTCGAATTGACCCATGTATCACTGTAATGCAATGCAACAATCAAAGCCATCAAAATGCAATAAAGATATTTAAAAAAAAAAATAATAACATTGAAGGCAGTGGGCATCTGTGAGCTTCATTTAAAGACAGAGATTTTGTAATATAAAGCATTCTGCCGTCCTTCAGTGTGTAGCGGGGGGCAATTTAATGAAGGGGAATACTGTATTACATTCCTATAACTAGGCTCCACTCAACCAAGGGAAACAAGCTCTGTCTTTGTGAAAGCTTTAGGAGCAGCTAACAAAACAATACACACCTTAAGCCATTATTACTTCATGACAGGCAGCAGTCGGATACTGCCATTCTCGTTTGGTGTCCAAAAACATTGGTAAGGATCTTGCAACTGATTTTAACTACAATCGCCTTGCTCGTTTCCAAGATGTTCTTTTTCCATGCATCCTTCTAATTCAACCTTTGAAGCTCATCGGGCACTGAACCTTCATTGAAAGATATTTTCTTATCCTGCTATGAAGGTGTAAAACTGATTCAAATCTAACTCGAACAACCAGTAGGGGCGAAGTAAGATACACTCACTATGCTATTTAAGGTTAAGATTTAATAGTAAAACATTTCCATTTTCAAAATGAGACTTCAGGGACAGGCAAGTCTGATAGCAGTGGTGCAGGACAAATCTAATCCTTTAGGGACATTGGATGCATGGAAAGAACATACAAATACAGCTTATGACTATAACCAGTTGCTTGGGAAGACACTGTCAGGGACTTGCAGTTGTTTAGGTTAAAACTGTGAATTAATCCGCTTTGCTTATTTTCATTAAGTTGAAAATTGAATAAACTCCAGCATTTATAGAGGAAAGCTAGTTCGGTCACCGACGATATACCAATTACGCTGAGGCCATGCAATTTGCTGAACAATAAGGATACATAACTAACTAAAGTCGCATCACTATGAGTAGCCTGGAAAACGAGCCAATTGGTGGTACCACTATCTTTGGGGTGGAAAATCCAACCTATCATGAGTTGGACCCTCGGGGTCCACTAAAATGAGCAATTACTTGGGGAAATCAGTAATTCAGAGTCTGATGCAGAAGCAGTCAAAGTTTCGGTTTTAGAGTTTAAAAAAACTAAAATTCGGTAACGATGTATCTGTAAGAGACATAGATTAGTTATAGATTCCTTACCTTTAGAATTACCCCCAGGCGTCAGACTGGATCCAGAGAATTTTTTTGTCAGCAGTACCCCGCGCATCGAAAGGTGGCGTCAGTCTGTTCCGTTGTCGTCGTTGTCGCTGGGATGACGTCGCGGTCGCAGCGATGACATCAGTTGTTTTACATGACATTCCCCACCAGAAGCGCAGAGCTATAGAAGACACTGACCACTGGTGCACAAAACTAGGTCCCAGAAAGGGATTCCCTGACCCTAGAAGTCAGTTTGTAGAACGTGGAGGATGTGTGGGGTGGTAAGGAATCTATAACTAAACTATGTCTCTTACAGATATAGCGTTACCGAACATAAGTAACTTGTTCATCTGAAAGAGACAATTAGTTATAGATTCCTTACCTTTAGAATAGATACCCCAGCTATACCAACCCCCTAGGTGGGTCTGCAAACCAAGTTCACACCAGAAACTCCTGGAGAACAGAACGGCTAAAGAAGCAGTCTCTCCGGGCTTGGCTGTCCAGCCAATAGTGTTTTGTGAACGTGTGCAGAGTTGCCCACGTAGCTGCCTGACAGATGTCATTGAGGGGGACTCCTCGTCACAAAGCAGTGGTAGCTGCCGTCGCCCGATGTGGAATGGGCAAGCAATCCCACTGGAGACTCTTTCTATGCCAAAGAGTAGCCAGCTTTAATGCTCAAAACGACCCACCTAGAGATGGTCCGTTTGTGAACGGCCTGACCCTTTTTGGCACCCACGTAGCCACCAAAGAGCTGGTCAACCACCTGGAATTGCTTGGTGCAATCCAAATAAAAGGAAAACGCATGTTTTGGAGGCAGACGGTGGAGCCTCTCTCCCCCCTTAGAAGGATGTGGAGGTGGAAAGAAGGTGGGCAAAGTGATGGTTTGACCAACGTGGAAAGAAGTAACCACTTCAGGAAGAAAAGAGGGTCGAGTTCGAAGGACAACCTTGTCCGAATGAACAGCCAGAAACAGAGGTTTGGAAGAAAGAGCCTGGAGCTCACTCACTCTGCGAACAGAAGTGATGGCAACCAGAAAGGCAGTTTTCAAAGTGAGAAGTCTGAGAGGACAGTTCTGTAGCGGCTCAAAGGGAGTGCACATAAGAAAAGTAAAAACCAAATTCAAGTCCCAGTGAGGCATTACGACGGGAATAGGAGGAAAAAGAGGAGTAATGTCCTTAAGAAAACGATTTACAAAAGTAGACTTGAAGAGAAGGCTGATCAGGAAGCCTAAGACAAGCTGAAATGGCTGAGAGATAGCCCTTATGAGTGCCCACGGCAGAGTCCTGCTGGACGAAACAAAGGAGGAACAAGAGAACCTCAGAAGGGGCGGAAGATAAGGGATCCACAGCCTTTGCTACGCACCATGCAACAAATTTGTTCCATCTGCAAGCGTATACCGTCTTAGTGGAGGGATGCCTGGCTGCCAAGATAACACCACAGACTTCAGGAGACATGTCGAAGACCGTCAACTGTTGCCGCTCAATCTCCACGCAAGGAGGTGGAGGTTGGACAGGTTCGGGTGGAGGACCATCCCTTGCTGCTGCGAAAGAAGATCCTCCTGAAGAGGCAGTCTGATCGGAGGATCGATGGCCATGTGTAACAGCTAGGGAAACCAGACTCTTCGCGCCCAGTCTGCAGCCACAAGAATGACTTGGGACCGATCGCGCTTAATCTTCTTCAGTACTTTGGGCAGCAGTGGTATAGGAGGAAAGGTGTATAGAAGACCGCAACTCCACTCACGACCCAGAATTTCTGACATTGCGCATTCTCTTTGGTGGCAAATACTCTAACCAAGGCTCTCGCCATTGCCGAAAGAGATCTTGCACCACCTCAGAGTGAAGATGCCTTTTGTGATCAATCATGCATCAGCGGCTGAGTATGTCCGCCCTGGTGTTCAGTAAACCTGTCAGTTGTTGAAACACCAGAGCTATGCCCTGATGTTCCAGCCATGTCCAGAGACGGAGAGCCTTTTTGACATAGGGTCCATGACCCTGCCCTGTTTTTTACAGTACCACCTTACGGTGGTGTTGTCCTTGAACACCTGCACTACTCTTCCCCGGACAGAAGGTAGGAATGATTTTAGCACAAGATGGACCACCAGGAACTCCAGAAGGTTGATGTGGCGCCCGAACTCCACCGGAGACCAGAGACCTCTGATCTCCATCTCTCCCATGTGGCCGCCGCACTCCAGAAGTGATGCATCGGTCACCACTGTGAACTCCAGTTGGGGAAGAGATCTGAACACAAACGGACAGATTCCCCTGATGGTGTGCCCACTAGCACTTCAGGTCCCACTGCAGAGCCCGCATATGCCTCCTGGCATGATCCACCAGCAGGATGCAGGAGTACCTCAGGCCCAGCAGCCTCAGGGTCATTCCGACCAAAACCCGGAATAGAGGCTGAAATTTCGAAATCATAGCCCGAATATCCCGGGCTCGCTGCTCAGGAGAATAAGCCCGAAACTGCCATGTGTCCAGAACCACTCCAATGAAATGGAGATTCTGAGAGGGAGTCAGGTGTGACTTTGGCACGTTGATAGTGAACCCCAGCGAATGCAGGAGGTCCGCTGTAGTCTGGAGGTGGGAGACGACCCGCCTTCAACAGCCAATCGTGAACACCCGTGGGGCGCTGGTAAGGCCAAAGAGTAGCACAGTAAACTGAAAGTGCTCGTGGCCTACCGTGAATCTCAGGTAGCGCCAGCAGGACGGGAATGTGAAAGTAAGAGTCCTGCAAGTCCTACGCTACCATTCAGTTTCCGGGGTCGAGGGCAGACCGGACCTGAGCTAGCGTCAACATTTTGAACTTCTCTTTTTGGAGGAAGCGGTTGACGTTCCTGAGATCCAATATAGGACACAGGCCTTTGTCCTTCTCTGGCATCGGAAAGTAGTAGGAATATCAACCACGACCTACTTCTGGGGCAGGAACTCGCTCTTGGCCTGTTGGAGAAGGGCCAGATGATCCTCCGACATACGATGGTACTGAGGTGGCATGGCTGGGGCGGTAGTCTCAAGTGGAGGGAGTAGCCCTTTCAGACTATATGCAAAACTCACCTGTCCGAAGTGATGGCGCGCCAGTGGGGAAGGTGATGGCGAATCCTGCCGCACACTGGCGATCGGTGGCCCTGAAAGGTCGAACTAGGAGTGTTTGAAGGCTGCTGCAGAGGGGGCACTGGTGAACTGACCCGCTCGCTGGCCCCAAGACCCACGATGGTGGGTTCCACATCCCCGGCCGCGCAGGGGCTGAGCAGCTTGTGGCAGCCTGTGGCTCTGGGTGGAAAGTGGCGGGACATCCCTTCCCTAGCCACGAAAGGGACAAAAAGCAGACTGCGCAGGGGGGGTGGTGTAGAGGCTCAAGGACTTGGCCGTAGCCCGAGAGTCCTTGAAGCACTCTAGCGCTTTGTCTGCTTTCTCGCCGAACAGGTGAAGTCCATCAAAGGGCATGTCCATCAGGGTAGCCTGGACATCCACGGATAAGCCAGTCAACCTCAGCCAGGCGTAGGGCTACCAACGTTGAAAACGTTCTGCCTAGCGAGTCCGCAGTGTCTAGTCCACATCGTCTGGTAAACTTGGCTGCCTCCCTTCCCTCGGGAGCTGTACAGGAGAGCACGGCCAGGGCCTCCTCCGGGCACTGGGGCAGCACCTGCGCTACCGTGTCCCACACTGAGTGGGTGTACCGGCTCCACTGACATGCGGTGTTTACCGACAGCTGTTCCAAGCTGGAGGAAGAAAGCATCTTCTTCCCAAGATGGTCTAGCTTTTTGGATTCCCTATCAGGTGGGGCTTTAGGGAATGCGCCTTTGGACGTCGAGGCTTGGACCACCAAGCGCTCAGGGATGGGGTGTTGGATGAGGAAAGTGGGGTCGCCCGGAGCCGGGCGGTGGCGTTGGGCAATCATCCTATTTACATGAGCCCCTGTGTTGGGACCACACCAGGTGCCCAAAAGGATGTCAGTAGAGATTAATTGATCGGCAGCAGGGGCTCTGAAGAGCTCGCTGCCGGTTGAAGCACCTCTGTGAGGAGGTTAGTCCTGACTGCCACCGTAGGTAGCTCTAGGTTGAGAGCCTCGGCCGCCCTACGCAACACCACTGCGCAAGAAGCTACCTCTTCCATAGCCACGGTAGGAGGAGACAACATACCTAGGTCTGGTGAGGTATCTAGACCACTGGCTTCCCCTACTTCTCTATCCAGTCCGGTTTATCCAACTGGTCACTTAAAGGGTCTCCAGACCCCTCCATGTCCTCCTCACCCTCCTCTGGTTGCTAATCTGGCCTGAGAGGAACACCAGGGTAGAACATGGGTACAAAAGTACCCACCGGCGCCGGATCCGGCGTCAGTCGGGCTCCGTATCCAAGTCAGGGTAGTGGCCGGGGGTCGACGCCGGTTGGGGACACAACCGACGTCGGCTGCGGACATGGTGCCGGTGGAATTGGCGCCGGGGGAGGTGCTATCAGGTCAACCGGCACCGATCCGGATCCAGGCCTGGATCCAAGGGGACCCCGTGGGCATCAAAGGCCAAGTCCGCAGGGCCCGAAGCGCGCCAGCAGTCAGGCAGCCCAAAGATGGCATGCATCGCTTCGTAAAAGCTTTGAAGCTGGGCAGGGTTCGCTCCAGGTCCCAGAAAACGAGAGAAACTCAGAGCCGACGCTTCACATGCTCCGCAAGCGGAGCCACGGGCGAGCACCATCCGCATCCCTCCCCCTATCAGCCGACGGACGGGGAGAAGTAGAAAAGCGATGATGCTTCCATTTCTTCTTGTGCTTCAACTTACCTGAGGAGTGCGAAGAATTTGAGGACAAGTGGTGGTGACTCCGCAACAGGTCCCTCGACCTCCCGTGCGACGGGGACCTTGAACAGAGCAGACTGCCGTGCCTCAAGAAGCTTTCGGGACCGCTCCTGCAAAGACTTTGGATTCATGAGCACGACTTGGGGTTGGGGTCGGGGTCGTGGCCGCGCTCGAGGCACCACAAGCACACGCGATGCGGAGCCAGCTTTCGGCAGGACCCGCAAGCCTTGAAACTGGGCATTCCTACGTGCACCAGAAGTCGAAGACTCAAAAACCAAAAGTCGCAAAAAGAGCAGTCAAAACGTGATTGGAGGTACCTCTCTCTCTGGGTCTGTGCTGGCTGGCACGGAAAAAGAAAAAGCCGACATCAGCGAGCAAAGGCGGCGTCTAAGTAGCTACTGCAATGTCATCCCAGTGACCGCGACGCTAATGACTAACACCGACGCCACCTTTCGACACGCAGGGGTACCGCTGACGAAAAATTCTCCGGATACAGTCTGACGCTTTGGAGTAATTCTAAAGGTAAGGAATCTATAACTAATTGTCTCTTTCTGATACTGCTGTTACCAGCCTCATCAGAATAAGGAATACACTTGTAATGAGCGCTAAGTGTTTGTGATCAAGTTTGCAGAGAAATATTGAAATCATAAACGGGGCGATGTACTCACCACTTGGCTGATGTCATATCCCCAGGGAAGGAAGAGAAATCCTGTGTTGTATTTTTCCCAGTGAGAGAGTATGAAGGAGAATAAAACCACCCATAGGAGAAAGTAAAGCACGAAGACGCTGACGCCATACTCTCCCCTTCCAAAGATGGAGTAAACAGTCACAACAAAGTATATGCAAGCCCAGCTGTCCAGGCCGTGGTCAAAGAGTTCTCCCAACGGGGTGCTGGAATTTGTCCGCCGAGCTTGTTTACCATCAACACCATCTGTAACCACAAACAAGGAGTTTAGAAAAGGCATTTAAAAAAAATCAATTTGTATTAATAGGATTGAAAATGACACAAAAACATGAGCAAGCAAGGTTTTAATTAACCACCTACAGAATTGCTTTTTATGTTGTTCAACATTTCAAGCTCTAGTAACTACTTCTCTTAATAAGGTTGGCAATGATCACAAGCGTTTTCCTCTTCCTACCCATCATAAATAGGTCCTTTGTACAAAAGAACCTCTCATAACTAGCAATTAGGTGAGTTTAATATCAGGTCCCAAAAAAAACTTAGAACTGTGATCTGAAATAAATACTTCTTAAAAGTACTGAGAGGTTATGTAAAAGGGCACACTAGCTAAAATGATAGGGAATTCCTCATTGAAGTTGCAGAACCACAGAGGAACATTACCTCAGTGTTTAATGTTACTTCCAGAAACAATTACATTTTAATTGTTCCCAAAATATACTAAACCCAGGCTGTTTTTAGTAAACCAACTAATACTTTCAATTACTAAAGCAGGAGTTGAACGCTGCCATGGGGGCCAAAATCCAAACATTGCCAGCTTATGAACAGCATTCTGTCAACTCAACCTCAATGTGGCAGGCATGGTGGTAAAATGGGGTATTACTTGCACGGAGAAGACAAACGTATCCCATAAATCAATCTGCTGTGAACAGTATACCAAACACACCCAGCTTGCTGAGTTGGTGCTAGTAACAGAGCATACACCAGTCTTCAGGTTATCCAGACTTACATTTCACATGGCTGAAGCATTGGGACAAGTTATAACTCTGTTCAAACAAACAAACCAATCTAAGCAAATTAACAATTTCCTTTGCCCTCTCAAGATTGAACTTTTGTGATCTCAGCAATGCGCTTCTTCCTACATACCAAATCAAGGAATTTAAAAAAATCCTAAATAAGATGACTAGAATGTGCCTGAACCTCAGAAAGCTCAAGTTCATTTCTCCCACCCTGAAGCACTTTCCCTGATTGCCCCTAGAGACAAGGCCAATGGTATTACAGGTTCCATAAACAAGACAATCCACAGGTAAGACTCACTTATCCTGCAGAAGCTGGTCACACAATATCACCCAATGAGAAATCGTAATTATGTTTATGCTTCACACCTCGTCCCCAGGGATGTTTTCCTCACACAAATGCCACTAGGGGATCACTCAACACTGCTTTCAGAGGACCAAAGATCAGCTATCACGTGGACCGGGCCCTAATTTCCAATACGATTTCCCATGTCCAGACTTCTGTGGCATATCCTAATAGATTTGGACACCTCATCTTGAAATCTGCTACACCTCGCTGTGTATGGCATCACCCTGATAAGTTTGATTGCATCTGGAATCCAGCACTGAGCTAGTCGACTGTTTCTACCACCACCTAACTCAATGTAATGGCAACAAGGCAACATGTTGGAATTATATAAAGTGCCTTAACCTTTTTTTTTTTAAGTCTTGCAGAACTGCCTACCAGTCAATAATTCTTGAAAAACATGGTAGGAGTAGCACAAATAGGGATTCCTTACCAAAAAAAAAAGCAAGCCATGCACAGAACAGTTAGCAAAAGCAGCACCAAGAACCATTCAGCTGAAGTAGATACCACTGTGTAAATTTACAGTTGATGCGATTTGATGGCACATTTCTTACCAAGAGTGTAGGCAGTAAAGTTCAAGATTCCCACAACGATCCACACCCAGTTGGGAACATGCTGATGGCCTGGAGCTGCAACACAAAATCAGAAACGAAACAAGTAGCCAAAATGAAGGGATCTGATCTTAAAATAACAAAAAAAAGACTTTGCCACTTAACATCTCTGTCCATGAGTAGTGTAGGTCAAGCGACAAGTACTGAATTCTAGCTGTCAAACATCTTAGAGATAAAACGCCACATAACTTTCTGCTAGACACTCCCCCACCCCACCCCCCCAAAGATCACATTTATTTCCGTGCAGTACTTCAATCTGTTTTGATCATGTTTGGTTAATGAGAAAAGCTCAGAATTAACAGAACTGGCAAAAAGAGTATTATTTAAGTAAAGTAAAACAGCAGCATCTCACCGCCCATCAAAGATCACAAATCTGGCTCTCAGCACAACTCTTGCAGTCAACAAGAGGTTAAATAACTTGTCATCTCCATTCATGAGCACATCAAAGAGTACTTTAGTTATGATATTACTGATGTGAAGAACCTACATTTTTGGAGACGGATTGCTGTATATTAAAACCGCCTTCCAGTGGTCTGCTTCAAAAAGAAGAAAAAACAAATGCTCAGATAACTCAATAAACGATGCAACCAAGATGTTAGTGAACTGGAAACATCTCAAATTCGCTTGGATGAGATGCTAGATGTGCCACTCATGCAGCACCCAGCATTTCTGTAGACAACTTACCTCTTACTGTTAGCAAAAGTACAATTTGAGGCAAACGGTGAGCTAAGTGGAGAGGGAGGAGGTAAGCGGAGTTAATTGCTTGAAGCGAAAGACTATCTAGAAGCTCTTTTGGATGAGGACTTTAGGGAAATGTTCTCTATGCCTTAAAATGAGAAGTACGCAAGCACAAGATAGAGGATAGACCCTAACATGATGTCAGGCGCTTGTCTCAAGACAATTGAGAGAACCTAAATGAGGATCAGGTGCTCAAAGCCGGACCTTAAAGAAAGTACACTGACGCAAGAATCATGTTACCGCCAAATGAAGAAACATGGAGAAGAACAAGCCCACTTATATTCAGAGGAAGGGTTCTGAAAAGGAGAAAAATCACGAGCATAATAGGCTTTGTTATGCCTAATACTTTCCGAGCGAGGCAATGGTTTTTTGACATTGCAGGGGTTACTAAAGTGGTCGGGTACTGAATGTGCGTGAGGTAGTCATAAGAACGTATTGTGGGATGAAAGTGTCTACACAAAACGGATTACTTTGCCAACCTAGGCAAAAGATATGAGGTGGAATCACTCTGGGTAAAAGCTTGTTCACAAATTAATGTTTTAAAAAGGAGATATATGTTGCTTTCAAATGCTATAATTTTACTTCTAGCTAAGTCCCTAACAGTCCAAAACAGCGACGGCATCAGAGCCGGATTTAGAATCCGTGTAGCTACTAAAAGTTTAGAAATCATAACAGTGGTGCATGCGAGACAGTGGCTTAATGGCAGAGTTGGGAGCACCACTCAGTGTAGCCATTCTGGTCTGGACTGGAGAAGATTTCTGCACTTCACTTGCACCAGCCCTACCTTAGCTGGCTTGAGGAGCATATATATAAAACAAAGTTTAACACTCATAGAGTATATACTTTAAGCAATGCTATGAAGTTGTGTTTGGGCGGCAGAGCTATAGAAATAGGTGTTCAAGTCACAACATTTACAGACACGGGTTATCCTATACTGAAACAGTTTTATGAGTGAGTAATCTAAATTTCAAAGGTTATGCAGTGACTAACATTTTCTCTTAGATCCTGCAGAGTCATCATCTTTCTCTTGTCCTTTTCTTCAAGTATTTCTTGTATTCTTGATGCACTTATGTCGCAGAACTTTTCTGGCTCCTTTTTCTTGATTGCAGTATCAATTATACAAAATGACTCAAGCCAAAAAAAAGGCACTAAAGGAGGGGAAGTGATCTAGTTCTAGAGTGAAGGGACCAACTTAGAAGAGAAGCGATATCCCCATGGGCTCACGTTTCGAATAAAGTCCTAGGCAACTAAGACCTGTGAGCAGTACGACTAGGAGAAAACTGCCCAGGTCCCACAAGGACTTGCAATCCAGCTTTTGTGGCCCAAACCTCAAGTTTAGCTTTATCACTGTGTCGAGTGCACCTAGGAGAGGGTTGAGACACAGCAACAACTAAAGGACTGTGTCCGCTGACCAATGTGCCCACTGGACTCCCACCTTAAATCAGGTAGTAAGTAAGCGTCAGTGACAGCTCAAGATACTCGCCACCTACTGGTATGGGCTAAAGCAGAAAGCGTTGCATCGGGAGGAGACACTGGACATTTGCAGACTCCCTATTGCCGTAAACTGGGAAACTATAATGCTTGAACTACAAACATACACAATGCTGAGATACATTCGGGTTTGGGAGGCGATAGGACCTGTGAAAACGCACATACGGGAAGATGTAATGCTCATTGCGACTGTGGTGCAGTACCGCTAACAGGTGCGCACGTATTGTCACGACGGCGCAGATCTTAGATTATGCGCAGATTCATTCACACTGATGGATGGATGGGGGGGAAGTGCGGTGAGGGTTGAAAAAGTGCTCCATGTTTGACATGCAAACACTGCATTATGTTTATGTTGTCCCGGTTCGTTATATTCCGCTTTCCCTGTTCCTGGACCATTACTTTGTGGACGTTTACTAAAATTGCTATTAAAGTGTACCTGGATGCTTAAAAATTGAAATTACCTTCTGCAGTTACTGTGATATGCTTCTACTTTCATGTTGCTCACTGTGGCATACTGTTGGACACAGATGCTTGTTGATATATCTTCTTCTTCTCTGTTCCACTTTACGCTTTCCATCAATGCTACTTGCCCCCTATGTTTGGGCCAGCAAGCATATTATGCTTTACGAGTCTTTGTTGTTATTCGAAAAATAAAAATTCAATAAAAACAGATTCAAAGATAGTGGCCACCTCCCCCACAGTGTGATCCGGTCACCCTTTCCTGAATGAACTTTAGGCATTCACAGTGTTCACCTTAAAACTTCAGGGGTGTTCTGCTGGCTGAGGCCGGTCACTGAAGATCACTAGTTGTACAACCATCATGCTATGGCCAATGGTTCACATGCTATTCAGTTTGAAGGCCTTGTTGTAACCCAACGCTAAACTAGAAGTTCATCGTGAACGTGATCATATGTTCCAAGATCCAGGCACCCACATAAAGTGGAACATTAGGTTCCAAATGCGAAGTAACAATCTGTCACACTGAATCCTAACACTAGGAATTAACTAATAAAGTTTTTCTTACATTCATAGTAGTTAGTTTTCACATCACGTTACTCACATCTTGAGATTTTCTTTGTTTGCACAGCGTCAATTACCCAACCTGTCCTGCTTCACATCGCAAGGATTTTAGGATATCCTTTACAACAGTAGGACTCTGAAAACAACCCTGAGCTCCTCCCTCACAGTGAGGGGGTTGTAGCCCTTGGCGGGGCTAGGTGTCTCCGCCAAGAGGAGATTCCCAGATGATGAAGCATGCCACCTCGGTGGGTGATGGGATTTCGTATTAATTAAAGGACTCCCCTACTAACAAAAATACTTCTTTTCTATAGTCTCCATTCGCTGGGTCTTCAGCCTGTTAGATCCGAGGATTGTTTGTGTAATACTGGCCTACTGGTTGCCCAGCTTGAGAGTTTTTACAGTATACCTCTACCAACCAGTAGTATCCCTTTTAGCAGTGAAGAATACAGGTCAATTTTGGTTTACTGGATTTTGGACAACCTCTGGAGCAATGGCCACGCCCACTGAGCTGTCTTGTTGAGTCTCCCAGCTGCACAGGTAACTAGGACAAAGGACAGACTATATAAATTTAGATATATTGTTACAAAGCCCTAATAAATTGGCATTGATAACTCTAGTATTAGGCCTCAGGTTACCCGAAAAGAGACAGAACTAAATCACTAATTATTGTTTACAAAGATCAATCAGTGCACTGTAGAAGTCCTCTTTAGCTCTAAAACCTAGCAGTCACTGTTAAAACTTTTAAGCACTACAGCAAACTTTATGGTTGCATGTTTGCATAAAAAGCGCCAAGGTCTTTTGGTTTTCGGAGTTCAGTCGTATTTCAACGGTTCTACCTTTTTTAAGTGTAAATAAAACAGGCAATGGCCATAGCTGATAGTGTCTGTACTATGTGGGATTACTGTGTCAAATTGTGCTCGAGTTTCAGGCCTAAGTACCAGCTACTAAATGAAGCTTTGGCCACTCATCCAAGTTTCCACTGGTTAATAAGGAACACAAAGGAGTCCCTGGCCATCCACCACGAGTGCAACATCATCAACAACTGTAAAGCAACCACAAACACCCACACATACACACACACACTCACTACCATCAACACAAAAAAGTGTTATCATCTTACCAGATGCATAGAAGTCGGGGTCAAAGAAAGCCACGAGGAAGAAGTTGAAGACGAGCAGGAGAAAGCCAGAGAACGTGATCAGGTTTGGAGCCAACCATTTAGGGACAATCTATGCAAGAAAAGGAAACATTAATAATCAGCGATAACACTGTCATTCTCAGACCATAATCCCTTTTCCATTTCAAACTAATGGCACTGGAATCATTCCCTTACCCATCCTAACAATATTTCCAAGAAGTGTCCTCCAGAACCCCATATCTTCTTAAATGTTTCTGCAAGACTTGCAACTGAAAAAACAAAGTGAGATGAAAGCACTAATATTTCAGATTGTGATCTGGCTAGGAAGTCTACAGCAACCCATTCTCATGATGCAGTGACTGGGTGGGTAATACATTCAACAAAGCAATGGAGTTGAAGCCCTTTGGAGCTTTCCTGCCATGCACTTATTCACCTTGAATAACCAAGAGACAAGGTTTATAACTGAACTGAAATCAACAAGCAGCTGGGGTTTCAGAGACAGAACACCCAATGTATCTAGACCCTTTTCTCATATTTAACCCTCCTAGAAGGTCATATGTAACTCATTTAGCCTGATATTAATGTACTTCGAGATGTGTTGTAGTGTTCGCCAGAAGAAAGGTCTCTATTCTTAGTTACCGATGAGTGTCTCTTGGATAACAGACAGCAATTTGAGAAGAGGCCTCCTGAACAGTGGAGCTATGGTGGCTGCTAGGTCAAGAATGCATTTTCTCCAGAATAAATATTGGTTATTTATACAACTACATGTAAGATGATGTAATCATTAATGTTCTGTTCCAATAGGTTTGTAGATATTTAATTGTTCTATATTAGTAATTGAGAGTAAGTGGGAAGAAAAGCCACATTAAATTTGAGAACGGGGATAAAACGGATGCTAGACAATATAATAAAGCGTGTGCATTTGAGCTGAGGAATATTGATGATGCAGGCAGGCCATTCAGTGACATCTCCAGGGTGGGTGGGTGGATGGGTACCACAGGAGTCCTGGGATCAGCACAATGAAGGACCAGAAACAACCTCTCATCAAAGAAAGACATAAAAGGACAATGGCTAAATGCACTCTGATTAATGTAAAAACATTAATGACCACCCTCCCATTCCAAATGAAGGGACGAAAGATGGAATGGAACAGGGAGTTTAAGTGGGCAGAGCTACACATACATCCAAGTTTCTAAAATATTCCAAAATATACTATGCTAGGAAAATTTACTCTGGCTAGTTGATATGCTTGCCGGTTCCTGATATTCTAAGGATCTGAAATTAGAAGGGCTGGACAAAGCAGACAATCATATCATAAGTAATAAAGATGAAAGTTAAGAACTCTGCTCATCTGATAGTGTTACATGCAAAACGTATATACAGAGATAGTACAAAGGGTTTCCAGTGCCAAATGACAGCTTCACAGTGTTTGATCCCCAGCAGTCACAGAACTAAGCTTTAAACCATGTGGTGGGACTGACAACTGCCTAACAAGATGCTACATAACAAAAGCAAATTTGGTACAGATCATGCACCCCCTAACTAAATGTGCCACTCACTCCAGTGGTCTAGCTGAGCGCCCTCTAGTACCTTCCAGGCAGTTAGAGAGACATGGTCAATGGTGAGAACAGTATGCAGAACATCTTAGTAATAAAAGCCAAGGCTTAGCGTTCAACTTCTGCCAGATTAGGTGGGTGTTAACAAAAATCTCTCTAATTTGTGGAGCCGTTACTAAATCCGGAAAAGAATCCCCAAGCCAAATTTCTTCTGCAATAGGGATAAATCAGTTGACAGACTTATGCCAGAAGATTCTCCTCCAAATTAGCACTTCCTTCGAAATGGGTTTCATTACCTCCCAACTCTAAATCAGGTTCTCGGAGTAAATGAAATGAGTACGTAATCACCTTGACATGCATCTGTCCTGAAATAAAATAAAGTGTCTTACCTTCACTATTGAGTTCCAAAATGGGTGCATCACATACAAAGAGAGCGGGTTGGTGTCCACGGCACTATACTAAAAAAAAAAGAGAGGAAAATGTTTTAAGAAATGGAAAGCTGCTAATCAAATACATCTAAAACTGTGATTAAATCTCAAACTACGGGCATACTTGATACAAATTGGTTCCACCACACAAAGGTAACTTACAATTCAATATGGGAGTGTAGCTGCCAGCACGCTTGCACTAACAAGAAAAGGAAACTCAAGAAACAGAAAAACCAATACACTGAAAAAGGATCCGGCAGACAAATGTGTTAAGTGATCTCTTAGCCCATTGGCTAGTACACATCGTTGTAGCTGTTCTATACCATGTACATCCCATGATTATGAGGCTGGCTGATTCAACCTGGAATGAAGGGCATCATCCTGGTCAATGTCGATGCTGTGGCGATCCAGGCAGTCCATATATCATGTTTGTTCATCTATGGAGTAAGCTTCTTAACGCGGTGTGTGAAGCGTCCATCAAAAGGTGCCCATGCGTTGTGCGAGTTGTCAGAGGGGTAAGTACTGCCCACATGCTCAAAGGAGCTGTGCAACCTTAAATGGCATCAAGATTGAGACATGCTCGCTAGGACACTGTTAGCATCAATACCGCTAGGAACCCAGGGTTCATTGTTTTACTTTTGGAGTTATGAACCGGTGCTAGTTGGCCACAGTGCTAAACCATGCACTGTGTAGAAACCCGGCGCAGGCCCTTAAAGTTTAACAACTGTATTTGTACCGTCAGAGAGGGTGCATCACCTCCACGACAGCGCTGCAAGCTCCCTGACTGGAATACGGTCCATTGCTGCCTACATGCTGACGAGGCAGCATGTAAAGTTCACTCTGCAGATGGAGGTCACGTGCTCTTCCAAGCCAGGTACGCCCCCAGCACAGGTCCCCATCTTCAGCCGACTAGCATAAGATATGCATCTGTGAGCAGTTAAACTGCCATGCTGATCAGTGTGTGTAGATTTGATTCAGCCCCTGATTACCCGACTACTAGAACCTAATGATTGAAGTGTGGCCATGGTGGAAAACATTGCTTGGAAGAGAGACAAAGCTGGAGGCAGCTGGAAAATGGTGGCCAGGTTGCATTGGAAATGTTTTCTTGTGGTTTATTCTTTAAAGTTATCCGCTTAGACACATTCTAACCAAGGGACAGCTGTGGCTACTACCAACACTGTGTTAAATAGGTTAACAATATTTAACTGGTGCATCCTTGACAGCGATATCTACTTTAAATGGGTTTCTTCTTTAGCTGCTCAACACTGAGATTGGCTACTTTTAGTGTGTATATTTCTCATTACAATTGCAGAAAGTTATATTTCAGGAAGTTAGTGTTTTAAGACATTTAGGAGCGGGGAAAACATGTCACTTCGATCATGTTGCGTGCCAATTCAGGAGGGGAGGGGGAGGGGGGGTCAGTGGTGCCCTAGGAGGAATGAATGGTACTGAAAGTTTATCTTATTGCATCAAGTGTGGAAAGACAGGTGGTCACTAAATTGCCTGCATACGGGGGTTTATGCGATTTCTGGAACAAGTCAGAACCTCAAGTTAGGGATCCTAACAAAGAATTATAGATAATACTATATACTTCTTGGGGTAATCGGAAGACCACTTTAGGTGAAAGTTGAATACTGGACCTGAAAGGTACTTATGTTTTTTCTCCATTGAGCAGAACATATGACAGGATTGGTAAGCATGTGTCAAGATTTAGAGAACTGTTATCAGGATGCAAGCCAATGGACGTACCTCTTCAATGCTTGAACAAACCAAGTAATAGTACATGCATCAAATAAACATACAGTAGATACTGTTACAAGATAAAGATCCCACCCTGGCTCAAAACACCTTTTGCTCAGATCGGAGAAGAATGGTAGAACTGAGAAAGCAGAAAAGCGAAATAAACAAAGGGCAGTCCTGCAAGTATAGGAAGTGGGGTTACCGGACTTTAGTGCAATGTGAAAACAGAAGGGGTGGAACAAAGGTGTGAGTAGATAAGACTGCAACTTGCTCTATCTCAGGTGATGAGTCCAGGAGATAATGGAAGAATGCAGCAAAGGGGCCGCAATTATCGATATCACTTGTGGTTCTTAAGGAGGCATTTAGAGAATCGTTTAAGAAAAGATTAGATTTAAAGACTGCTGTATTGAGGTACATCTTTATGTGGCTAGGAATGGAATGTCTATTCTGGGCGAGAACATCACAAATATTGTTATACATGAAACTGAGACCAGAAACCAAAAAGACGTATCACTCAGTGGGAAATTGGGCAGGCTTGGTAGCGGTGGAGGAACTACAGCTTGGGGTATTTTGTAGCAGAGGGAGAGTGAAAAGCTTTTGACGCAAAAAAAGAAAAAAAAAGCTGTGAAAAACCATAGGCGAGGCCAGAGGTGCATATGGGGTAAAATGTCAACGGCCAATTCAAATCAGAAATAAAATCAATTGTATTAAGTGTGGGTAAATGAGAAAATCGAGGAACCAGAATGGTTGGCATCCATAGTGGTTAGCCACAAACCAGAATATAAAATGGAAGCGTAGACTTGAGACCTGCATGGGAATATTTGCAACCTGACAAAGTGGTTTACTACCCTCGATGTATTGTCTTCCTGTCACCACATTATGGTGCACCAGTCATTCTGTCACCTAATGTCCTGTATGGGCGAACTTCAGTTTCTGCAATATATACGGCACTGAGCGCAAGCACTTGGCATGGGTTGTATTGTGAATTTGCGATGGATTGCCATGGGTGTGTTCAGAAAGGATTTGAGATTTGCCTTAGCTATGGTTGCTAATTAATTAAAATGGCTAGTGGTGCAATTTATGAAGATTAATACTACACCAACAATTAATATCAAATAACAGATATTTTTGGAGGAGTGTCTTACTTCCACATTGATAACTAATGGCACTCAACTCACTTCTGCCGAAATGCAAGAATGTTGTTTTTCTCTTTAATCACCACACTGTGCTATATAACCCCAAAGCTAGCAGTATTGTTGAACAAGCCAACAGAATGGTTGAGGGAGCCATTGAAGTTGCTGTGACATGGAGAACACTGGCAGAAATGGTATGAGCTATCGCACTACCTACAACCGTGTTACCAAAGAATCAGTTTGTGTTGATGAGAGGCTGCAAACCAGACACTGAAACTGTCCCTGCAAGGATGAAAGAGATGGTATCCGGTGGAAATATTGAGGAGAATGTAAAGAGGAATTCTGAGGACAAATTGAAAACGTGATTGGTTGACAGTCAAACCTGACCATATAAGAGGGGGTAGATTAAATTCCGGGGACCATTTAAAGTTGAAAAGAAAAAAAAATCATGTGATTTTGTAAATGGAGAGAGTTGGAACAAAAAAAATAGACGGATAGCACTTTACAGGCGGGGTGTAGAGAGGAGAGAAATGAAAGGTGACGCGGTTTCCTGTTGATGGCTGGCCATAAGTTAGGTTTGTCTCATTAGGCAGGATTGAGTACTGAGGTTGAAAGTGGGTATTAGTCTGCTGGAACTGTGTACGATTCTCACGGGGACAAGTTGAGGGTATAGGTCTGCAGATTCAAGGCAGGAATGGAGACCACCAGGCTTCTTCCAGGGTTTGTCAAGATCTTTAACTGATTCTTTTCAATACTATTTGGTTCATGTATTATTCTTCGGTTTTCTCCATTTTCCAAGCTTACCTTTTCTCTTGTTGCACTACTTATCTGCCCTCTGGGCTGTACATATAGATGGGAAGGGATGTGTTACGCTTTGGGAACTTTATTTGTCTTTACAATATTCTCTACACTCTATGATTTCCCTTGAGTGAGGACACTCCAGGCCAGCCAGGAGCACTCGACTAGTCTGAAAACAGTGTCTCATTTACACAGACCTAGAAGGGCCTGAATAAATGTATGATTAAATCAATAAAATGCAAAAAAAAAGTGATGCACTGGAGATACCTAACGCACGAGAGTGGACTGTGGACCCAATGTTGAAGTGACTGAACAGCTGCAATTACAAAAGAACACGATGGGTAACTTGCACAAGGGATGAGTTCATAAGTCAGGGGCATGCAGAGATGGAAAATCACAGCATTTCCAACCCAGCTTCTCTGCCTTGGAAAACAGAAACAGAAAATAGAGCATTAAAAGTGTGTGCTGGGACTGATGGAAACCAAATCTGATAATTGTAAGAGGATGAAATAGACAGCGCTAAACAAAAACAAAAAAAAAAAATACAACTTTGCAACTCTTGCAAGCTAACACAACAGTTTCACAGTCATCCCTTGCTGGCTAAAATACATAAGCTATCTATAGTAAACAGGCAGGAGCCTGGTCTTTCTACCAAAGCTCCCTCCAATGGCAACTTGGAAGTATATTGAATAATCAGATTATGCCCGTTTTAGGTATACTATTAACAAACCAGATAATTGTGTACCACAGCATTATAGTCGCCGGCAAGGATCACACGAATCCCTAGAAGGCCCTCTGCCAGTGCTGTGGGCCTGAGCTGAGGGAAAAGGCCTAGGAAGAGGGCGGGGGATTTCACCAACTGGTATTGCAAAAGGTAGAAGGGCTACAAAGCCAATAGATCATTACATCCACTATAATAATAATAAGGCATTTCTTAAGCACACAGCTACCCCAAAAGGGTGTCCCGGCGCGGTCACAGACAGAGAGCGGGCCGCAGCCTGGCTGAAACTAGTCCTGGCGACTAAATAGCCAGGTTTTGAGAGATTCGCGAAACACGGGTTCCGACTAAATTAGGCGCAGGTGAAGGGGCAGTTTGTTCCAACATTGAGTGGCGCTCATCTCAAATGATTTGCCTCCAGATCTGGCTTTTTGGAATCTGGGGGTGACAAGCAGGCGTTGTGTTGGACCATAGAGTTCTGGACTGACCATATGGGCGAAATCTCCTTCTGAGATAAATCGCCCTAGACCTTTGCCTGCTCGAAAGGCCAGTGTAGTTGTCGCAGAAAGGGGGAAATGTGTTGTCTGAGCTTAAAGCAACAGACTAGACAGGCCGCAACATTTTGTACTGTCTGAAGTCTGCGGAGCAATCCTAAGGAGAGACCCATGTATAATCCATTCGCATAGTCCAGATGTGAGGTTATCAGAGCATGGACCACAGTTTTACGGGTAGGATTGGGCAGGTAGTTAATACGTTTTCTAATAGTTTTGATTTTGCCAAAACAGTACGCTGTGACTGTTTGCACCAGCACCCCAAGGGATAGCTGTTTGTCCCATATAACACCCAAATTCTTGATCGATTCCTTAGGGAGTGGGCCATGCCGAGTTCCTCAGGCCACCACAGATTAGAGGAAAGAGGGGAGGGTTGGTTAAAAAAATAAGATCTCGGTCTTATCTGCGTTACGTTTCAAGAAGTTGCGGTCCATCCAGGCCGCAATGTTCTTAAGACACACTTTGAGGGGATCAAAGGTGGTGACAGACACCGCATTAAAGGTGAACAATAGCTGGGTTTCGTCAGCATAAGATATCATTTTGATCCCGGTTTTAGAGATCATCTCCGCTAGCGGGGTTAAGTAAACATTAAAAAGAAGCGGCTCAGAGCAGAGCCCTGTGGCAGACCCCATTTTAGAGGTTTAACAGACGACGTAAAAGGGTGGACCCGGACCTGTTGTTTACGGTCAGAGAGAAAAGATGTTAACTATTTCAATACTGTGCCCTGAATTCCTCTGGCCTTTAGTCGATTCAGAAGGATAGGATGTGAGACGGTGTCAAATGCTGCAGACAAGTCTAACAGCACTAACACTGCCTTTGAACCTCCATCTACCACCCAGCGTATCGAATCCGCCATTTCGATTAATGCTGATTCCGTACTATGGCCGGACCGAAAGCCGGATTGAAAATCATAAAGGTCATTAGACTCAATGAAGCCAGCCAGTTGCTGATAAGCTAGTTTCTATAAGACATTCGATGAGGCGGGCAGTAGAGAGATGGGTCTGTAGTTACAAGGGACTTCTGGATCTGCATTGACTTTTTTTAGGATAGGCTGGAAAAAGGCATGTTTCCAGGCCATCGGATAGATTCCCAATCGGAGTGATAGATTTCAGATGGAATTAAGATGAGGGTTAAGGAATCCTGCAAGGGCTTTATATTGTTTAGCTGGCCAAGGGTCACTCGGGGAGCCAGATTTGCACTTCTGCAGTTCCAGGAGAGAAGCTTCCTCTGATATTTCCACAAACTCAGAGTACTGCGCTAGGGGCCTTCCCCAGATCCTGGTCAACAGAAATCTGGGGTTCTTTCCATGGCTCAGAAAAGGAAGCATAAATCAAGGCGATTTTGTCCTCGAAGAACTCAGAGTTTGTTGCATAAGCTCTGTGAGGGGGGGTGAGTGTGGGTAAGGGCTAGAGGATCAGTGAAGAATTTAACAATTTTAAAAATCTCCCTGGAAGCGTTTTTAGCATTATTAATTCTATCTGCTAAAAAATCTCGTATTTTTAGTGAGCATTCTGCGGTATTCTTTAAGAGCTGCCCGATAACCTGGCTTGCTTTCCGCAGAATACGTCAGTCTCCAACTGCGTTCAAGTATTTTGCATTCTGACTTTTTATGTCTAAGCTCCTGCGAAAACCATGGTGGGGAAGATCTAGGCGATGTTACTACTTTCAAAGGAGCCAGGGCATCAAGCGTACCACCAACCCACTTATTCAAGTTCGAGATGCTAACCTCAAGATCGTTGGAGGGGGCAGGTTTGGAGTTCTTCAGATGTTGCTTTACTGAGTCCAAGGTGATATTACTCCAATTCCTTCTAAATTCTTTAGGAATAGAGGTGGCTTTCTCTGGGCTTGTCAGCAAAAGTTGAAAAGGGATCAAGAAGTGATCAGACCATTAAACAGGTAGGGGTGCGTATACTGTGATATCGGGAAGATTAGAACAGATCAGCTCCACGGTGTGGCTAGACCCATGCCCCCACCACATCTTCAACAAAGCCAGCGCATCCATCGCACCCCATCTCAGCAAAGCCATCAACATCTCCTTCTAAACAGCAACCTTCCCGGAAAACTGGAAACACGCAGAGATCAACGCCTTGCTCAAGAAACCAAAGGCGGACCCCAAGGACCTCAAGGACCTCAAGAACTTCCGGCCCATCTCCCTGCTCTCATTCCCGGCTAAGGTCACCGAGAAAATTGTCAACAAACAGCTGACCCGCTACCTCGAAGACAACAACATCGTGGACCCATCCCAGTCCGGTTTCCGCAGCAACCACAGCACCGAAACCGCCCTCATCGCCACCACAGATGACATCAGGACCCTGCTAGACAACGGAGAAACAGCAGCCCTCATCCTCCTGGACCTGTCAGCTGCCTTCGACATGGTCTGCCACCGCACTCTACGCACACGCCTACATGACGCCGGAATCCAAGGGAAGGCCCAGGACTGGACCACATCCTTCCTCTCCGGCAGAACTCAGAGCGTCCGCCTCCCCTCCTTCCAATACAATGCCACCGAGATCATCTGCGGCGTACCCCAGGGCTCGTCCCTCAGCTCGACACTGTTCAACATCTACATGGCACCCCTCGCCCACGTCGCCCGCCAACACGACTTCAACATCATCTCCTACGCCAACGACACCCAGCTGATCATCTCCCTCACCAAAGACCCTCACACAGCCAAAACCAACCTCCACGAAGGAATGAAGGCCGTCGCCGACTGGATGAGAAACAGCCGACTGAAGCTGAACTCGGACAAGACGTAGGTTCTCATCCTTGGGCCCACCCCTTCGGCCTGGGATGACTCCTGGTGGTCGACCACACTGGGAACTGCACCGACACCCACAGACCACGCACGCAACCTAGGGGTCATTCTCGACTCCACCCTAACCATGACTAAGCAGATCAACGCCGTCTCCTCCTCCTGCTTCAACACCCTCCGAATGCTACGTAGGATCTTCAAGTGGATCCCCACTGAAACAAGAAGAACAGTCACCCAGGCCCTCGTCACCAGCAGGCTGGACTACGGTAACGCACTCTACGCAGGAGCATCGGCCAAGCTCCTGAGACGGCTGCAACGCATCCAGAACACCTCGGCACGTCTGATCCTCGACATCCCCCGCGGCAGCCACATCACTCCCCACCTGAAGACCTACACTGGCTCCCCATCAACAAGAGGATAACCTTCAAGCTCCTCATCCACGCACACAAAGCCCTCCACAACACCAGCCCAGCGTACCTCAACAGACGACTCAACTTCATCCCCACCCGCAAGCTCCGTTCTGCCGACCTCGCCCTTGACACTGTCCCCTGCATTCGAAGAACGACAGCCGGAGGCAGATCCTTCTCCCACCTCGCCGCCAAGACATGGAACACCCTCCCCACCAACCTATGGCAGACCCAAGACATACTGGCCTTCAGAAGACTACTCAAGACCCCCCCCCCAGCGCCTTGAGACCTTCCTGGGTATGTAGCGCGCTTTACAAGTGTTTTGATTGATTGCTTTATGGGTTGGAGAGGGACGTGTTGTGTTAGGTTACATCCTGTTAAGGTGGCAATAAAATTAGAGCTATGTGAGCATGAGATATCATCCACATGTAAATTCAGGTCCCCTAACATTGTAAAATTGGCGTAACATATACTAGCATGGGCGATGTAGTCGGCAAGAGTCGAGATACGATTAAAACTGGAGCTCGGAGGTCTATAGAGCAAGAGACCAGAACAAGAGGTAGACGCAGAGAGCATGATACAAAAACACAACCCCTCAATAGAGTCAACCTTCTCAAAGGGAGACGCTGTGATCCCCCATTGTGTTTTATAAATAATGGCCACACCCCCTCCGAGTTTACCATACTGCCTGTTGGCACACACTATGCCATAGCCTTCCGGGACAGCTAGAGACAGCAGGATTGGTGTCCTCACGAAGCCATGTCTCCGTCAAGAATAACAGATCTCAGTTATTGTCTGCAATAGACTGGAAAATATCCAAAGCATGTTTGATCAGAGACCTGCAATTTATCAACCCGGCTTTTAGAGTCACTTTCGAAGGGGCAGGGGAGGGTTGTAAAAAACAAGGCGAATTACATCTATGAAGACTAGCCGTGTTTAAGGAGAACCCACAATGCAAACGTGTATTCTACCTTGGTGTCTCCGAGAGTCAGGATGGGCGGGTACGGGCAAGGAGGTGGCCTAAGAGAAATCAGATCTAAGTGGCTATAGGTATGCCTACTAGTGATGCTAAAACAGGCAGCGTCTCTGGCCCTAGCCGCAGACGAGCTTGCCTTCGGCATGCCAGCGGCACGCCTGCTGCGCGTCGGCACCATGCTGTGGAGAAAAAGGCTGGGGATCTCGAGCCACTAGAGTGTCACCCTGCCACAATTGCCGCTCTAGTGTGCCTAATCAGTAAGTGAGTAAAAAAAACCTGCTTTGATAGGTCAATGAAGCTCCCTCCACACAAACAGCTTGAAGTAGCTGCAGTGGACCGGGGAGACAGCAAAGTCAATAGCAGCCCAGGTAGGATAAGAACACTCTGCAAATACACAGTGAAACAGTTTAAAAGCAATTATTAAAAGCAAGAACAATGAAAGTGCTAGTGCAGCTTAGCAGCCTTACGAGCCTCAGGCTGTCTGTCCGCTGCGCGTCGGCGCCATGCTGGGGAGAAATAGGCCCGGGATCGCGAGCCACTAGAGCGTCAACCTGCCACAATGGCCGCTCTAGTGTGCCCAATCAGCAAGTGAGTAAAACCCCCCTGCTTTAATAGGTCAATGAAGCTCCCTCCATACAAACAACATGAAGTAGCTGCGGTGGACCGGGGAGACAGCAAAGTCAATAGCAGCCCAGGTAGGATAAGAACACTCTGCAAATACACAGTGAAACAGTTTTAAAGCAATTATTAAAAGCCAGAACAATGAAAGCTCTAGCGCAGCTTAGCAGCCTTACGAGCCTCAGGCGGTCTGTCCGCTGAGTGTAGAATGTTCAAAATGGTATGCTACTGTTACTTCGCAGGCTCTGTATTGAGAGTCATTACACTGCAGGAGTATCATTGGGAGTCACAGCGTCACAGGAACGTTTTAAGACCTTTACAGCGCAGCTTCTTTGCAGGTAAGTTCATCTTTTTAAAGTCATCTAATGTTAACATTATCAATGTAAATATGTAAATGTTTGAGAATGATCAATGGAAATATGTACATCATATTTACATTCATATTGTTAAGATATATATTCTCAAACATATACATATTTACATTGACGTTAAGATTACAGGACTTTAAAATGATGAACTTACCTGTGAAGTAAGATATATAGATATATATATACATATATATATATATACACATACAGACACATACATATATACACAAAAAGACGCACAGACCTCTGGGTAGTTCCCATGTTTAGGTGCAGAGCAGCTCCTGTACAGAGCACCCTAGAACACCAGCAACACTCTGAAAGTACATACCTCAAATGTCTGCTTTTCTAGCAACGTTGTTAAGCATAGACTAGTACAGAGCCATCCACGCAAAGCTAGAAAGGGCCAAAGTATTTTGCTATTTCTACAGCAAAGTCTTTAAGCAAAGGATTAGCACAGAGCCAGCCACATCGAGCTGTAAAATGACAAAAGCCTTTTTCCACTCCAGGGACAGTATTACAGCTTTGGATTGGTAAAATACTATTCAAGTCAACCCTGAACAAATAAAAGCGACCCCTGGCGTGTTTCGCTGTCATTACAGCTCTTCAGAAGGGTTTAGCTTTGTCCAGAAAGAAGGCAGTATAAGCCATAGCAATACCCTTTCAGGCTTAGTGTCGCATAAATTATGCAATATATACATAAACTCACTGAAAATCCACAGTTAAAAACTAAGTTATGTTTTTGGTAAAACCACAGAAATTCACTAGTTACATTGAACTGTGTTTGTGTGTCTGTGCCATAAGCAAAGAGGTGTTGTGTGAATGGCATGCAACTTTGTTATGTCAAACTGAGTGCACTCACAAACATAATTGGCAAATTTCAGTGGTTGCATGCAATTGTTTTTTTCCCTAGTGAATGTTTTGTTTTTAGGATTTGCTCGCTGCCTGTGGCAAGGCCCTTCGCCCAACCTGCAGTGGCAGTCCATGCCCTGCTGTGTACGGCCTTTGGGCTTGCCCAGCAGGGTTGGGCACAGGGCGTGGCCTGCCATCAGGCCCTGTGCTCTACCTCCAACCTTCCAACCAAAGCCAGACATTATTTTTAGTGTCTGACTTTAGTGGTATTTTTTCAAAATGTATTGTACACATGTACATGTATTGTACTCTACATAAAACATGTATGTCGACCTCAACCCAAGAATAAGGGACAGAATTTTGGTTGAAAGTAGAACCTCAAATGGCCAATAGTGAGCATATGAGTCAACTTGATTTGCCTGCCGAAAACCATGCTTTTTCTCTTAGGAAGGTCTTATATTTTACATGCATCTAGGTACTCCTTTTTACTGCTCTAGGATCGGTGTCATTTGAGGTTTTGGTTTAAGGAATGGGTAAAGTAAAATTAAATCAAACAAATTAAATGAAACAAGAATTAACGACCAAGTTACATACCTACAGTAATGCCTTATCTAGTAGAGACTATCTAGCCACAGATTCCTCACCTTAGAATTATACCAGGGATCAGGCTGGATCCGGTAGGTGGAGTTGTTTGGCTCTCTGTGGCGTCACTGGCGCCACAAGTGATATGCATAGGCACCTATATAGACACCATCCCAGCGCGCTAACTCCAGTTTCTTTTTGCAACTTTTCATGCCTGGGGCGCCGAGCCACAAAGAACACCGACCACTGGGGAGGAAAACTAGGGCCCTGTACGGGGGAAGCCCTATTCTCAGAAATCCATTCGCAGAGCGGGTAGGATGAGCGGGTCAGTAATGAATTTGCAGCTCGAGTCTCTTCCAGATAAGTGGTTACCGAAGGTAAGTAACTTGTTCATCGATAGACTTTGGAGATGGTCCGGTTCTGCACAGCCTTTCGCTTCTTTACTCCAACATACCCTGAGAAGAGTAGGTCATACACCTGTAACTCTTTTGTGCAGTCAAGGTAGAATGGAAATGCTCTCTTTGGGTCCAGACTGAGAAGTGCCTACTGTTCCTTGGAGGAATGTGGCGAAGCGTAAAAAATAGGCAGGGTGATGGACTGGTCTACATAAAAGGGACTGACAACTTTCGCCAAAAAGGGGAAAAACCAGCTAGTGTGGGTAGATGTTCGTGTACAGAGGCTTGGATGACAACGCCTGAGGCTCACTGCCCCTCCGGGCAAGTGTTTTTGCCACCAGGAAGGCAGTCTCGATGGTAAGGAGCCTGAAAGGAGATTTTGCAAATCGCTCAAAGGGAGGGTACATAAGAAAAGTTAAGACCAGATTTAGGTCCCACTGACGCATGATAAACTGCGCAGGTGGAACAGCTTTCAAACCTTTCAACAAACTATTTACAACAGGGGATTTGAAGAGGGATGGCTGATCAGGCAACTGCAAAAAGGCTGAGATGGCAGGTAGATAGCCCTTTAGGGTGCCAAACGCAGAGCCCTGCTGGGCGATAGAAATGATAAAGAGAAGGGCCTGTCAGATAGGAGCACAAAAAGAGTCTACCTGGTTGTATCTCTGTACACCATGCTACAACTTAACCTAATATATACAATTTTGGTAGAGGGACGCGTGGCTACCAAGATAACATTGCAGACCTCCGGCGGAAAGTCAAAATCTGCCAATTGTCGCCGCACAGCCTCCACACATGAAAGCAGAGCATTGACAGGTTTGGGTGAAGAACCCTCCTCCCCTACTACTGCGACAGAAGATCCTCCCAAAGAGGCAGCCTGATTTGAGGACCGATGGTCATGCTCAACAGCTCGGATTACCCAACTCTCAGAGCCCAGTCCAGAGTCACAAGGATGACAGGTCTGGCAATTTCTGATCTTCTTGAGAACTCTGAGCAGGAGAGGTGTGTGCATAAAAGCGTACATGAAGCTTGAGCTCCACTGAAGATAAAGAGTCTCTGAGCAAGAGACGCCTTGGAAACTCCAAAAGGCAGACGTGCTGATATTGTGCATTCTCGGCAGTGGCATACAAATCTAATCAAGGCTCTCATCACAGCTGAAAGAGACCTTGCACCACCTCCGGATGGAGATGCATCTTCGGCAGAGTTTGTCTGCCATGGTGTTCAGAAAACCCACCAGCTGTTGAACCACCACGGAAATTCCCCGATGTTCCAGCTGTGTCCAGAGACGCAGGGCCTCGTGACAGAGGGTCCAGAACTCCACCCAGCCCTGTTTGTAACACATGGCGGTGGTGTTGTCCATGTACACCTGAATTTGCCTTTCCTTTGTGGCGAGCAGAAAGGCTTTGAATGCCATCCAGATCAGTTGGAGCTCCAGTAGGTTGATGTGGAGTCCGGATTCCACCAGAGGTCTCTGATCTCCACCTCTCCGAGATGGCAGACCCATACAAGGAGTGACATCTGTTATCACGGTCAGATCTAGTTGGGGAAGGGAGAGGGATCTGCTGTGGGCCCAACTGCAGCTCGTTAACAGGCACTGCAGATCTTGTGCAGTTCCCTCTGAGATCAGGACCATGTCGGAGAGATTACCTGATGCCGCGCCCATTGGAACCTCAGGGCCCACTGCAAATCACCCATATGCCAAAGGGCATGAGCCACAAACAGGATGTAGGATGCCATGAGGTCCAGCAGCCTCAGAGTTAGTCTCACTGAAGTCCAGCATAGAGGCTGAAATATCAGTATCATAGCCTGAATATCTTGGATTCACAGTTCGGGAGGATAGGCAGAAGCTTCACCAGACATGAACAGCTTCGATGAAAGGCAGCAACTGAGAGGGAGTCAGGTGTGACTTCGGCATTTTGATAGTAAAATCCAGCCAGTGCAGGAGGTCTGCCGCAGTTAGGAGGAGAGAGATGACAGCCTGGGACGAGCTAGTCTCCAACAACCAGTTGTCGAGATAGGGGAAGACTGGCACCCCTATCCCCGCAGATGAGCTGAAACCTCGGCCATCACACCCAAGGGGTGCTGGTAAGACTTAAATGGAGCACGGCTAACTGAAAGTGCTCATGGCCGAATGTGAACAACAGGCAAAGCCTGTGGGCAAGCAGGACGGGAAGGTGGAATTATGCGTTCTAAAAGTCTAACACTACCATCCAGTCTCCCAGGTCCAGTGCAGACAGGACTTAAGTAAGTGTGAGCATTTTGAACTTCCCATTCTTGAGGAAGTAATTGAGAGGGTGTAGGTCTAGGAAAAGGTGAAGGCCTCTGTCATTTTTGAGCACCAGAAAATAGCAGAAATAATCACAACCTGCTTTTGGTGCAGGCTGCACCTCTATGGCTCCCTTGGCGTAGAGAGCCATCACTTCCTGGAAGAGCAAGAAAAGATGGTCCTCCATCAGCAAATGGAGGGCATGGGTGAAGGGGTAGTCATGAAAGGGACGGAGTAGCCCCTTCAGACAATTTGAAGAACCCAGCAGTCTGATGTTATAGACCTTCAGTGTGGCAGGTGATGGCATATCCTGAAGAAAGCAGGGCAGAGACACCAGGCCTGCCCATGCTTGCTAGTTTTATCTGCAAAGCTTCTCCATTGCCTCCTTCGTGCTCACTCGCTTCCATGCCTACTCAATTTATAATAAATCACCAGCATTGGAAACATAACTGGTTTGACTTGACTTCTGCAACCTGGTGCGATAGTTGTTTTTTTCTAATTATTTTTCATTGCAAGCAGAGGCGACAAAAAAAACAAGCAGCCACCATATAATTGCAATAAAAAATTACAGTAAAAACATTCACTCATGTAGCCGTTTCACTAAATATATTTCTTAAATAACAAACCTTTCAGCTGTGAAATGCCCTTTATTATCATTTGTGATTGAGATTTGAATAAAACTCCACTGACTCAAGTATTTTAGTTGGATGTGAACAATGTGCCCAGGCTTTGCGCAGTCACTTAAAGAGAAGGGAACCAATGGGTGAAGTGGGCTGACTCACTGCCCCATACAATATGATGGAGTGGTTGGAAGCAAAACGAGAATGAATCCACGAATGAAGCCCACTGACCATATGCCCCACTATGTACAAATATTTTATAAGATTCTTTGAAAAACAATAGTCTGAAGAAACAGCTAAAGCTACCCAAAATGCCAGACCTAACAAATCCCTCAACAAGGCCGCCAGGCACCATCTGAGTTGGAAGCTTCGTACAGTGTATGGAGCCATGGTCATCCTGCTCCAGATCGATGCCAGGCCAGATAATAACAAAATCTAACTATATGTCAGGGGGAGGATCTATGAACAGGTTTATTTTTAGGATAAAAGGACATGGCTCGGGGACAGAGAGTCACAGAAAATTCCATGAGAGTGTCCATACCAGAAGGAAAACTCCAAAATAAGGCAGTCTCATAGGCTGCCCACATCACAAAAATCAATACAGAGTCCACCTCCTGAATTAATACATACAAGTATCAGACGAGAAAGTAAGTTAATATAGTATGTCTGCATCACCATGGATCGGTCTGTAATTTTATTTGTGTGTACATTTCTGATTTTAAATAACCATGGCTACTTTTATTCTTTCTGTAATTGCATTTTGTTTCATTCAAAGGCAAACAAAAAAAACAATTTGAGGGTGCTAATATACATTATTCAAATTCCCACATCTGAAAAACAAAGATTGTAGCTCAATTCAAACTGTTCATAGAGTGTAGCATAATAAAAATATTCATTTCCTTCCTCATCTCTCCAATTTCTATTTAGACTTAAAATAAACCCTCTTGGTGGCAAGAAAACGGCATAAAAAGGAAATGCGTAAAATTAAAAACACCTTGTGTTACTCATCACACATAGAAATGGTTTCCTACTCACCTAAATCAAAGCAGGGGATGAGAGTCAGAGTATGGCCTGCAAACCTGCAACGTGTCAATATGGGAATAAAGTTCAAAATCCTTTTGGCTTGAGACCAGGCCGTGTTGGTTTTGTATAAAATGAACACAGGAGCCAAAATCTGACACAGTAGCTCGAGTAACAACCAAAACCGCAGGCGGGTAATGGTGCTTCACACGCTCTTCAAAAAGTGCAATGAGGTCTCCCTTGGAGAAGACCACTCAAATCACCCATTATGATTCCTATGGCTAGGATGGACCAGCAGCATCCAAGCATGATTTTAGAGATAATATTCGAATATTTATCGATTGTAGATCTACATAAAAGTGGTTAACCTCTTAAAACCTACCGGTACACCTAAAAAGTGCACGCCCAGTTTTAAGTCCATTTATCCATCTTTTAAATACCATTGACAATTCAAACTGACTACAGGCGTATTTCTTTTAATATATTAATGCTGAATAGAAGAAAGTAAAACATTCTGAGGCCTTGAAGCTCCAGGACAGCACGTGAAGCACAAGTTCTATCCTTCCAGACACCGCAAATGGGACAAAAGAATGCAAACTGGGAGGGGTGTCTTACTGCACTAAATCGGTTTTTTGCCACGTGTATGAGTTTCTAGTTTCAGCAGATAAGGGAATTGAGGCACAGGAATAAAAAGGAATTTGAATACGATTGTCCAAGGAACATTCAAATGAGTTAACTATGGTAACAATCACCAGTACCAGATGCACAGCCAACAGTTTAGCCTTTAGGCAACTAATGCTACTGTATGGATGGGGGCATCCAGCCATGGTCCAAGTAACAACGATGGGAAGAGGCGTTTTGGGCAATTAAAACAAAGGAGACAGTTGTTTTCCAAAGACAGACATGGAAGGGCCCCTCAATAAGGGAATGCATTCTAATCACCTACAGATTGCTCAAAGGTCTGTATGCACATTGAGAAATGTGCATTTCCAGCCAAAATTGAAAATAAAGCATTTAACGTTGATGTTACTCTCAGGCACATTTGAAAGTTAGGGTTCCATCGTCCCTTTTCGGAAATCCTCCAGCCAAGACACAATCGCAGATCTTCAAATATTTAGAGCTTCCCCAGTGAAGGATAAGCTTAGTGATGTGATCTAAAAAGAATACAGCTTCTGAGAAAAACTATGCCAGATGTGCTACGAAATCGGATTATAGTCTGCGAGCGGCTTTTCTAAACCCTGTTTTAGCTGAATGACAGTAGATCTCCCTGTTGGAGGGAATTCAAGCAGAGTTAATGCGAATGTATAAACGTTATACACTTTGGAAATGATCAGCATAAAACATCAGAAGGATATCCGGTGAAAATGTATATATATCTGAAGCTTCAAACTTGCCAACACTGGCTAGATGCCTACCAAAGGACTGGAGAAATTAGGAAATATATTAAGTGTATTGTGGCATCACATTGGGTATCTTGTGCCAAGAGGACCTGGCAGACAGCATATCAGTGTAGAAAAAAGAGAGGAAGAAGGGTTGACACACTGTTGAGGACTGCAGAAGGTGAGCATGCAGGATGCATCACCAGGTCTCTGGATGCACAGTACAATGTAGGGAATAATACACAATTCAGCATGGGAAATTGATTATATACTGCTTTAGTGTTACTTCTATACAACCGTGGGGCACCTTAGTCTTCGACTAAAGGTCTTAAGTGATCATGACCCCTTGGTAATGACGCTGGAAAGCATCAAAACAAAAGAGAAAACTAAGAGAGACAATATATCACAGGCTTGTTTACAGAGAGGTGAAATGGGGAGGCATAGTAAAATAGCAAAAGGAGAGGTTATCCAGAATGTGCTTTTAACAACTACATTGACGGGGTCTTGTTGCAGTACACAAATGAGATCTTATGCAGAATACACTTTTAAAAACTGCCCTGACGGTCTCCTGGTGCATTACAGTGACAGTTATGAGCCTAGAAACAGGGCTTCTGAGTAGGAGGAGCATCAGTAAAGGATTACATTAAATCATTGTTGGGGTAATGCCTCACACCAGATTTTACCAAGGGCCTTAAGAAAGTAGTTTTAGAAACAGCCTGTTTGAGACAAGGTGTTCCTTGTAGCTTAGCAGAGAATTAATTTGAAACAACATCTTGGTTAAAGGATAACATGTATCAGAACCCAATTGGGGGGCTACGGGACAGACCGGGGTTCCTGGGTCTCAACCATGGTTGTTGAGGTTGTTTGCCGCTGGTGTACCGGCGTACACCTTACTATATCTCAGAAAACTTGGCCAAGTAAGAGCCTTTCCGCCACTGACCCTCAGGGCAGCAAGGCGAGCAATCAAAGGCATTCACATAACAACTTAACTTTACACAAGAGAGACGAGTAGGTCACACACTCATTGACCCGGATAAAAAGCTCTGGTCACATTATCAATCTCAAAACACAGGATACGGCCATCTTGCTCTTTTGGGAGAACAAAGAATTGAATGCCTCTCACGCTTCAATGTTAAGGATATCCTTCACTCAGGAGAAAGATATTAAAATTCCTTGTTCCCCACCTTAAACTCAATGGCGACTAGACGGAGCTCATGTTGCTGGGTAACCAAGCTATCTTCAACCCACTTACCCTGTGGCCGTCGTGTATGGGACTTCCCCCAATCCCAAAACAAAAAAAGAAATAAAGAGCCTGGGGTTCTGGCTTGACCATAAACTCACTTTTTGAGCCCAAGCCAGAAAAACAGCTGACATTTGTTTTGGCCTGTTTAGTTCAACACGCAAAATACTGCCCCTCCTACCTGATAGCTCCAAGAAAATCCTAATCCAAGCGCTCATTTTACCAAGGTTGGATTATGGAAATGCCCTTTATCTAGGAGCCCCATCACTACAGTCATCCACAAATTCCAGGTAGTCCAGAACTCGGCAGCAAGACTCCTTACAGGCACAAACAATCGTTCCTCAGCCACACCAGCCCTAAAAATACTCCACTGGCTCCCGATGCAAGAGCAAATTAACTTTAAAGCTCTGGGCATCGCACACAATAATTTGCAGGGCAAAGGTCCTCCTATTCCTAACAACCTTATCAAACCCTATAAAGCAAGCAGGAGTCTTCGTTCTAATGTATTACATCTGGCCGAGGTACCCAGAATTAGGAAGTCCCACACAGGAGGGCGCCTTTTCTCCTACCTCGCATCCAAGCTCTGGAACTTCCCTGCCTTTTCCCATCCATCAGGAAATCAACCATCTCTCGTTCCGCAGAGAACTAAAGACATTGCTCTTTCCATAAAAACTCCATCTACTCCTTACTGCACGTCTGCAGCGCTGGGATGCTTCCGGGTAGCCATGCGCTATATAAGAGCATATTCTATTCTAATACAGCATTAGAACTAGGGCAAAATTCGTCAACAATGTGTTCGTAGAGAAAGCAAATTACACAGTAAGAGTTTTTCTAAATTGCATTGCAACCATGGAAAATATGGAATTAAGTACGCTTTTGTGTTTATACCTGGCAGAGCGACGTCCCATAACCTCAGGACGATTTTTTCCGTTCTTCACTACTTGCATCCTTCTACACAAGCTGCGGTTGTGTTTTTGGATGCTACCAAAGCATTTGATTCACTAGAATGGCCCTTCCTCTTTAGGATTCTGGGCCGAATGAGATTCAGTCCCCTCTTCATAAACTTGATTAAGTTGCTGTACGTCGCACCTAGAGCTAGAGTAAGCATAAATGGGCTTGTCTCGGAGTCATTTGCCATATCCCGCGGGACCAGACAGGGCTGTCCTTTATCCCCGCTATTATTTGCGATAGCAATGGAGCCCCTTGCCGCTCGGATTCGACAACACCACACAGCGAGGGGGATAGGATTCAGTTCACGGAGCCTGCTTATATCCTTGTACGCTGATGATGTCACGCTGTATGTTCTCAATCCCTCGGTAAACCTAAACCCCCTATTGCGAGAATTTGTCCGTTTTGAGGGCTTGGCTGGGATATCCATCAACTGGTCGAAGTCTGTAGTCTTCCCTCTCACTGATACCACGCGAGAGACACCCTCTGATTACCCACTACGCTGGGAAGTTGATGCTGTGAAAAAGCTTGGGGTATGGATAAGCCGTGATTTGCAGGAATTGTGGTCTCTCAATTTTGGGAGAGCAGTAGACTGGCTGGAGGGCAAGGTGGAAATATGGAACAAACTCCCCTTATCGCTGGTCGCAAGGATAGCTCTGGCGAAGATGGTTGTCCTCCCCAAGTTTCTCTACTTATTTGTCAATCTTCCCATACCACTGACGGCGCATTTTCATGCAAGAGTGAGATCGCCACTACTGACACTTGTGTGGGCTGGTGGGCAGGCGAGAACGTCTTGGGCGCTACTCACGCTTCCACTGCGGCAGGGCGGTCTGGGGGCTCCGGACATGAAACTATATTCACTATGTGCACAGGCGCAGTTTTTGCACTTCTGGGCTTTTCCCACCCCTTACCAGCTGCATGTTGCGGTGGAGATGGCTGCGGCGGCCCCATCCCCTCTGAACGTAACGTTATATGGCAAGGTGTCTCGCCCTTCAAAAGATGTGGACACGGTGGAACTGCTTCGCTGGACGTGGCGCGAATTGCGAAACAGAGCCAGACTACCCCTACTATATGCGCCAGCGATCCCGCTACGCGGCAACCCTATGTTACCCTGCTTGAGTGAAGGCGGTGGCACAATTAAGCTTCGAGGGCAGACACTACACACATTTGCTGATCTGTACCCTGATGGCACCTTTCGAGACCTGGGTACATGCGAGGAGGGGCACCCGGAGTCATTTTCTGACTTACTTTTATACCACTCACTGAAGGCGTCCTGTAAGGCGATGTGGCCCCAGTTCCCCGACGAACCGCCGCAGCTCGAGGCTCTTCAAAATCTGCTTTCGAGACCCTCCCCCAGAAAACTTGTGTCCCGATTGTACAACTGTATGCAGGACCAATCCCCCGTCATAGTGCCTTCTTCAATGCAGGCTTGGAATGCGGACCTGGAGGAGCCCCTTACAGAGGAACAGTGGGAATTCTGCTGTGGACAACTTACGATGTTATCGCCCAATTACAGGCTGAGATTAGTACATTTTAAGTTTTTGCACAGGTATTACCGCACGCCGATCTCGCTACACCGCATGGGTCTTAGGGAAGACTCTGAATGTTGGAAATGCGGCCGCGAGAATGCCTCTTTTATACATGTGGCATGGAGTTGCCCTAAACTAGAGGAATACTGGCTAGACATCTTCACTGCTATTAACCAGATACTTCATATGTCAGACACACCGTCCCCGCTCCTGGGGCTACTGGGCTGGGTTCATGACACATTACCCGCGCACAGAAAGCTACATGCGATACTGCTCCTTTATGCTAAGAGACAGGTGGCGGTGCACTGGGGTAGGCGAGCGACTCCTTCATTTGCTGCATGGGTTCGGGATGTGACATACGGTAACACACAGCTTGAGCGCTACTGGGAACTGATGCCTTCCACTTCCAGGCCTAGAGACATCTGGGAGCCCTTTACGCTGTGGACGCGTGAGCACACATCCTCTCCTGACTCTACACAATCGCTACCAGGAGCGATATCCGATGATATGGGATGACCCCACTTTCCCTGCAGCTGCACTCCGCTGCGACAGCGTGCCCTGGGGAGGGGCTGCATTTTATGTGAGCGCTCCAGATATGATGGGGTCATGAGTGTGGCTTTGCGTCCGTACATGGCCGGGGTCTGTTCTGCCTCTCCCGAACACTGTGCCTTCTCCCCCCCCTGTACGAGTAGACCCCTCTTCTTCCCCTGCGCTTCCATGGTCCCCTCTGCTATATGGACTTCTGCTTCTGCCGGTATGTTCGCTCTGTGTCGCCCCGCCCAAAGACATTAATACTTCCATACACCCGACCTAATGCCCGTTTGTAGTTTTATCCTATGCACCAGAGTTCGGTTTTATTACTGTATTTTCTTTTTGGGGAGAGGGGGGGGAGGGAGGGTGGAGGGAGCAATTGGTGGATAGACGTTCCTTGATTTGAAATGTGCTGCTTTCCGCTCCTTGGGCATTCGTATATATACAGTTAACCTGTTCTCCTTTTCATTACCAATTGCATGCTGCATGCCTATCTGCCTGACAATTGTAAACAATTATGATTTTTTGCTGTTGCATATGCTCATTGTTGATGCGCCTGGGATGCTGTTGCTGTTCGTTCATTGCATACTGTGGACTATAATACATCCTTAATGTCGATTTGTTGCTTGATAGCGGCCAGCCTCAGGGTTGTCGGCATGACGCTGTGTGACTGTATTTTGGTCTCAATAAAAACTTTTAAAAAAATAAAATTTTAAAAAAAGTACGCTTTTGTGCTACAAAAGTTTCTCGATCGTACCATTTTATTTTTATTGTGAACAGGATTGTGATGTTACTTACATTTTACATTGTAAACAGTTTTTTTTAAATGGTGCAATCTTAAAACATTATTACTACTATCTCCCAAAGAATACTCTGGACCTTTTTGGACCAAACTTGAAATTTTGAGTGGCAGTCTAAAAATACCCTCAGACTAGATGTGACAGAATGCAAAAAACACATTTTTAGTGACGACAGGGGACGTTAAAAAACCAATATTATAAAGATTAATGTAAGAAATTATCCTTTTTCCCCCCCAAGGCTCCCCAGTATTTGCATGTCTATTTGCTGGCTTTAAAACTCTTTGCACTTTATCACTTATAAACAATAATACAGTGCCTGTGCTTCCCCCATGAAACAAGCGCTGTACACCGGAACCCCTTTTTTGGCCTCTTAAACATCACTGTTGGTCCATTGTAAATAGTACACCTATGGCATGGAAAGTAAAAAGTTAAAGGTCAAATGTTATATGTGGACTGTAGTGTGCATTTACCCCACCCACACATATGGTAAAATATATTTATGCCTAGGCTGCAGTTTAGGATTAAATCGTTTTTTATTGAGTTTTAAATAAACGGGTAACAATCACTCGCCTACATCCACAGGCCAGCAAGGAAAAAGGATTTAGGATTGGTTAAGAAGGAAGATAAGAGCTAATAATTTGAAAGTGAGGAAGAAAAAGGGGGAAGGAAGAGAATGAATGATAGGAAGGGGGGAATGAAAGTGGTTGGGTGGATGTGCTCACAAAGCAATTTCAAATGGTCATCTCCAACTTTCACTCGACTTCGTAAATGGATTAAGGGGTGTCTAATGTGTCCATTGTAAGACAGAGCACAAGCGAGTACGTTGAGGTAGAAAGTTCCCGAAAAGTGTTGTATAGGAATTTCAAACAATGGCCCCAAGACCTTTCAAAAGTAGGAATGGCTGTTTCTTGTTGCTTGAAAATGGCTTCCACTGCATACATGGACACATGGCCCAAGGCCTCACGATTTTAGAGCCCCATTCCGGGAGCCCTGGGTGGGGCATACAAGGTTTGGAAGATTGCAATTGTCCTATCACCGTAATGTACTATGTTTAGGGTGTCCTGTTTTCAGTTTCTATTTTTGGTAAATTCTAGTGGGGTTTTTTCAGTGTTTTCAATATTTTAAAAAACAGTTGTTATCAGTGGTTACACATTTTCACGCCACTAAAAACAACAGAAAAAGTGTTTTTCCGGTGTTTATGGAACGTTTTGCTTTTATCATTGCTTGCTTTCTGCACTGAAAGAACATGGTATATAGACAGTGTACGTATAGTGTATGTGAGGTCCAAAGAGATTTTTGCTAATTAATCTTATTGTAGTACACCATACAATACTTCTTCAGTGAGTCTTTGGTAATGTGCGCTCGTGCTTTCCTTCCCATGTAAACTTCTGTGAAAAGGCCCTCTCAGCATTCATAGCCCCTTGGGCTGAGAACCGTCAGCTAAGGGACACAGTTGGGATGACTCTTTCTTTGATGCCACATAAAGCACAGCATGATAAATATTTGCGTTTTAGTTCCTGGGCATAAGAAAACAGTGCACCAGAATGGACTAAAAAGTCAATAGCATCCCTCATTAACTCTGAAGATTGTAAAGATGCTTTCAGCATACCATCTAACAAGTGGCAAGGATCTCCTACAGGGAATCACTTCAGCTCGTGTATCAATTTTGATAGGTCATCACACAAATGTTTTATATACGTAGCTGAATCACTACAAATACAAACAATACCACTCCAATCTTTGTTGAACTTGGAAAGAACCTTTTTTGCAGAGCATAACAAGTGACACTGCGTTCCATGTTTTCCAAAAGTCTGGTGTCACGTTTTCACCACTATCCCAGATGCTTGGTGATATATATACTTGTCACTATACCTTGCAATAATGTTTAAAGCCTGAGGTGTTGGCAATTCACCTACTATCAATACTGACCCACTAGAAACTATGGTCTGATGTATTAAGGGTTTTTACCCATTCTCTGTGGGTAAATGTGATGACACATATTAGGAAAGATTTTTATGAAAATAGCCATTTTACCTATCAGTGAAAGAATCAAATGCAGCCAAAATATCAAATGTGAGTTTGATATGTCCTGATTCTCTACAGTTTATAAAATAATTAAACTAAACCTAAAACGTGAAACTAAACCCTGCATATTTAGACAAAAGGCCATAAAACTGAAAAAAGTAAAAGGAAGAAACAATATTTTAGTGGCATCCCTAAAGAACAAAACTCAAGCAGAATAATGTTAGCCAGTCTTTCTTACTGCTAGCTTGTATAACAAAGTTACATTTTATTGACCCGTTTAGTAAGAACAAAATGACTCTTTCACTTTCTTTTTCCTTTCTTTGAATGGCATTTAGTTTGTGGTTGTGCAGGTGTTTTTTCAGTGTTTATATGTTTTCACCGGTGAGGGCTATTTTTCTTTCAGTGGGGTTTTATCAGTTATTATAGGTTTAAACCTAAAATCCCACAGCCTAACTATGTTGTTGCCAATAAAAAAAAATTGATCCAAAAAAAGTAGGAATGGCGTGTTTCACAATTAAAGTTAGTTTCTCTATACTGAGTAAGTCCCAAAGTTTGTGCAACCAGTCAATGTGAATAGGTATGATGTATGTGCCCCATTTGGATAGCAGAACTAATTTAGCCGCGCAGAGTGCTAAACTAATGGCTCTTCCCTTTGTAAATCGTGAGCATGTCAGTGCGTTAGACCGAGAAGAATATAGCTAGGAAACAGGGTATATTTTAAATGCACCAAAGTGACACATGGCAGGACAAAATGTCTTTATTAAAGTAGGAATGGCCTATTTTTATACTTGCATACGTCATCCCTAAATTGTCCCTTGGTAAGCCCACACGGTAGGTTGAAAATAAATAACAAGCATTTGCACCTTATAAGTGTTTAGCCAGAGATATTGACTATGCCAATGTTTTTAAACTGTGCTGTACATTAGTTTGTAGAATGCTGCAAAGTTATAATAAAGAAGTGTTTAAAGCATTTTTGTTACCCAATATATGACCAAGAAAGCATAACGTACAAGTGAAAGAATAGATTAAAAAAGTATTACCTATAAATAATGTCTTTATCTAATTTTGTTCTTCAAATGCTGTCAACTTGTTTCTGCGTGTGCCAATGCTTGCTTGTTATGTTTTTTTGTTATGGGGGGGCATAAATAACAGGAAGCTGAAGCTTGGGAAACAGTACCTGTGTAACACTTAGTGAGATAGTTAGCGAGTTAGTTAGTTTGTTAATGATAGAGTTGGTTAGTTAGTGAGAGAGTTAGTAAGTTAGTGATAGAGTGAGTTAGTAAGAGAGAAAGTTATTCAGTGAGAGAGTTCGAGAGTTAATTAGTGAGAGTGAGAGGTAGTTAGAGAGTTAGGTATTGAGAGAGAGTCCATGAGAGAGAGAGAGAGAGAGAGAGAGAGAGAGTTAGTTTGGAGAGAGAGTCCGAGAGAGAGAGTTAGTTAGAATTAGTGTTTTTAAAGTGAGTTAGATAGTGAGAGTTAGTGAGAGGGAGTGAGATAGTTAGTGTGAGAGTAAGTTAGTTAGTTAGTGAGAGAGTTAGTGAGTTAGTTAGAGGAAGGAACATACACCAGACCTCTTGTGACGAACATAACGGTGCAGGACACTACACATAAAAATTGCAGTATGCACAGATGTCATGGGCACACAATTACAAGTGAAGATCACAGCAAAAACGTAAACTACGTGGACTAGGGGACATTGCAACATGCCAGTAGCTAAGGGCAGTCAAACATGCAAGGCAGCTCCATGGCAGTGAACTCGATGGACGACATACTCACAATGCACCAAAAGTCATGCTCGGTACATGAAGAATGTCCACATTATTGAAAGGTGGCATTTCAGATGCCTGTTACATCTGCATTGACTGTATGTCTTTCATGGTTCGTGCTGCCACGTGACTGCCAGCCCGTGCCTAATATCAATGGTAGCCCACTTTGCGTCATTAAAATGGGGAGTTCACCTATGAACTTGTAGGGTATGAGTCATATGAGGAAGGCATTACTGCTTTCACTGGTGTTATGCTCTTGCATGATCCAGCAGGGAAGCAGGTGGGTCTGTCGTGTTTATCACTGTAGGACAGGTGCTGTTCTGCTGCCGACAAGCCTACCACAGCTGAGCACCACTGTAACCCTATGCTGAGCTGCGGCTGAACGTCTAGCAGTGGTTCATGGTAATTCCCTCAAGGGGCGGCTTTGGACGGGGTCTGCATCACACTCATTGACCGTGAAGAGTCTAATTAGGCCCTCAGCAGCCAATTACTCCTCCCCAACCTCCTTTTTGAGTAGCATCATTATTATGGGGAATGGTGTCAATAATGCAATAGTGACCAGCATTTACTGGCACTGGAGTCACTAATTTCATCAGTTGAATTAATCTGAAACGTGAAAAGAAAAACAGTAGAGTGGAGGCTTAGTCAGGAAACTGATGGTGTAGGCTGGGAATATCGAATCCTGTTGATCGATGCATTTTTGGTAAGCCTTTCCACATGTTTAAAAAGGTCAGTCAAGTGATTCGACTGTGAATATGTTTGAGAAGCTATGACTGTTTCAGCTTCCAAAGGGATACTTCTGGAATTTAAGAGTAATCCAAAATATATCAATTTGCTCCAAATTTAGGTTTAAATCGATAAGCGTGCTGCAGACTGTGGTACACAGGGCTTTAATGTACATTAGTTTGAAGGCCCCTCCAGCACCTACCACCGGACCCCACCCTCGGCAGGGAGCCTGGGAGCGCAGGCATGCAGAGAGCATTCCTGGGAGCCCGGGTCAGCAGCTGCAACTCCGGAGGAGCCTCCCCGGGACGGGCATTTGTGCAAGGATCCTGGGCTCTGCAGACATCAGCCCCCGGAGCCCTCAGTCACCGTGGAGACCCCGGCCCTGCCACGGCCCCTCGTCGCTCGCTACCGCCTCCAGGAAGTGTCCGCGGCTCCGCGTCACCAGGGGTAGGTGGAAATAACTTCAACAATCGGGTCTGAGCGAACTCGAGACGTAAAGACTTCTGGGAGTAGGAGGAAGAAGAAAGGGCAGAGAGTTGTGTATGGGATGGATGGTGGAAGGAGAAGAGAAGGGGAGTAGCGCGGAAGAGGGAGGCAGTGCGGCGCTGGTGAAGCGAATACCCGGTCACTCCTCGCAGACACTCCGCAGCCCTCCCCGGGACAGGTGCTCCCGGCCGGATACCGAAAAAGTGAGGACAGAAAACACTGATTACTTAAAAGACTGATGCAACTGCAACTACACACATACACAAATTGACTCATGCATGTACAGGCTACTGGGCACGCACCATCACGCTTACTGCTGCCTCCGTTCCCCCTACCCACGGCCACTATAAAAGCAGATATCTTGGTGTAAATGTTTTGCGTGAAATCCCAGGCCGTCTCATCCATAGGATGGATTGAAGCAGTGCAAGAAAATCCAAATAACTAATCCGAGTGCTCCTTAACCCCCTGCCGGCGAGAGCAGGAGGAGGAGAGCGAGTAGCATCATGAAAGAACAGGAAGTGTGGCAGCCGTGAATCAAGCATCACATGCGTTCAAAAGGGGATGAGACAGGCAAAGCGTTTCCCTTGTGGGAGCGAGCAGCAGCGCCATCTGTTTCAAAAGCACGAGCAAGATAATTAAATACAGATGGGGCTGCTGCTCTTTCCGGCAAGGGAAACGCCAAATGTGCACAGATGCTAATATAGAACAGTGCAAAACATGCATGAGTTTGAACCACAGTCCTGAGCGATTCCAAAAGGTCCCCTCCTAAGCAGCACTTGCACACTGCGTAGGCGAGACATAAAAATAAGAAACTACATTTTGGGGTTAGTGTGCTCTCACAGTGAAATGAAAAACAAAAGCTATTTCACTTCATAAGCCTTGCTAAGCTTTCCCGTATAGGTTCAGATGAAATTTAATAAAAGTATTTCCCACAACCACCTAGGAGGCCATTAAAAATGATTTCCTGCTCAGTTTTTTAAATCTAATTTAATGGTTAAATCAAAAATGTTTGATAAAGTAAGCAGAAATGCAAATTTGTAAAAATTTACTTTACACTACCTGTGCCAGAACAGGCCTAAAACTCGTTCCGCAGTTCCTCACACCTAAAAAGCTAGAATCCACATCCTTGTCTGGGAGAGTTATCAACACTGGCTCTGATGACAATGGCTTGCGTCTAGGCCCAGAAAAGGCCAGCTGGTGCTAGCTGCTAACCGATATGCATGAATTAGCTATCTGGAGGTGGACAGGAACAGTTTGCAGGACAAAGGGTAGCTTTAGCACCATCTCATTTGACTTGGAGACGCCGAGCGATGGCTTCGCCTATTCATCCCAGGTCAGGCTTCAACCACAGGAGGAGGGGAAACAAGACAGGTCTGCCTAGTGGGAGATGGATCCAGCCACCTTGAAATAGGGCCCCTGTGTCATACAGTGAGTGGGGACTGCGAGAAAATAGTTAGGACTGGGTGACAGAATTTTAAAATCATTGGCTAGTGTAGAGAGAAAAACTGGTATGTTCACTTCCTGAGATCAGCCAAGGATCTGGGAATACTCCACCTTAAGATGAAGGACCTGCTGGAAGAAAAGTACTTTTAACTCCGGGTTTCTGCTGGAAGAAGCAGTATGGCGCAAGAACTCTTGGATCCTGCTGGCACCTAGGAACAGCAACTGCTCTCTAAGGGTCAAGTGGCTGGACTCTCTGGACACAGAAAGAAGAAAGACCTCTTGCTCCAAGAGGGCTCAACTGAGTAAAGAGGACTAGACCATGGCGAGAGACCTGATGCTGGAAACCCTGCACTGGAGAGGTAGGGTCATCAGCAGGCCTAACAAGAAACAGCTTTCGCAACAGTTGCTCCCTTTGAATGGGACAACCCTCTGAGTATCAGACTTCCGTTTCATCACAGTGTGTGTGAAACTGCACCTAGGTCAATATATATCTCTGGTACCCCGACAAACTTGTTGTCCTTTTGCTAATTTCTGCAAAGAGCAAGTTACTTATCTTCCGTAACGCCTTATCTGGCAGAGATTCTATCTAGCCACAGATTCCTTACGTTAGACCAGTGGTCTTCAAACTTTTTTATTCCGCGCCCCCCCCCCCCCCCTCCCAGTGTAGAAAAACAATTTGCCGGGCCCCCTTCAAAATATTTCACAATTATTTTATTTCACTGGCAATGTTTAAATATGTCTAGACTTATTTAAACATTGCAGCTAAGTTCTGTCACTGTTTGGAAATGCAAACAAATACATGATTTCCAAACATACTAGTGAGGCAGGCCTTACTAATGTGCAAAGGATCCAGTGTGGTTATTCAAAATGGCAGTGTGGGTCTTGGAGAAAATTTGAAGTCCCTTCCCTTTTAACACCTTCTCCCAGCTAGGATTTAAATAACAAAGGATGGGAATGATGGCCCATTACAGACAAGCTTCCTGCTGCTCGTTTTTTTAGGCTGAAAACTAAGCATAATGTTTCTTTTGGCCAGAGCCTGGCGCCCCCCCCCTGGGATCCCTCGAGGCCCCCCTAGGGGGGCCCGCCCCCCAGTTTGAAGACCTCTGCCTTAGACTATTCCCCAAGCATCAGGCTGGATCTGGAAAATTTTGAGCAGTATCTTTGAGAGCCGATAGGGGGCATCTCAGCTCTGTGTGGTGGCATCCCTACACCAGAGGCATGGCGTCATACTGAGGTGACGTGACCAGTGTGCCAAAGTGAGTTCCTGAAGGACCTCTTGGGAGGTCAAATGTACAGCTCAAGAATGGAGAGGACGGGAGGGGCAGTAAGGAATCTTTGCTTAGAAAGAGTCTCTACCAGATAAGGAGTTACTGAAGGTAAGTTACTAGTTCACTTGATAGATAGTTCTAGTCGCAGATTGCTTACCTTATAATACATAGGTATATCATCCACGTGGTCCCCAAGGATCGTCCCTCAGCCCAACACTCTTCAACATCTACATGACCCTTCTGGATGGCACTGTCACATCACATGGCGTCAACCTTATCTCATACGCCAATGACACAGCTCATCCTCTCATTGTCCGAAGATCCCTCCACCACTAAATCTAACCTCTATAGATGCATAATGAATATTGCAGACTGGATGAAAGACAACTTTCTCAAACAACACCGAAAGAATATAAGTCCTCATCTTTGGGAACAACACCTCGCCATGGACTGACGCATGTTGCCAAGTCAGCTCCGCAAATCCCTGCAACAACAAACCAAGCCTGCAACCCCTGCATCATACTGGATAGCAAGCTATCCATGAAGAAGCAAGTCAACTCAGTCTCATCCACCTGCTTCAACACCCTTTAGATGCTCCGCAAGATCCTCAGGTGGCTCCCGGACAACACCAGAAGGACAGTTACACAGGCTCTCATTACAAGCAGACTGGACTATGGAAATATGCTCTATATATGAATCACTGCATGCCTCCTGAAGAGACTCCAGACAATACAGAACTCAGCCACAAGACTCATACTCTACCTCCCAAGGACTCTCAGCACACCACCTCTCACCGATCCAGAAGCGATGCCAGTTCAAAATGCTGACACATGCCTACAAGGTCTTGCACAACGAAGAACTAGCTTATATCAACAAACACTTGACCATCCACCAACTGACCAGACACCTTTAATTAGCTTCCTTCTCCCACGCAGATCAGTCAATGCAACAGCAGAGGACGCTCATCGCACCTGGCAGCCAAGGCTTGGAGCAACCTCCCCCTAGACCTCAGGACCGCACCGGCACTCCAGAAATACAGAAGAAAACTAAAGACCTGAAAGTTTGAATGATCAAACCTCCATGCAGCAGCAAACACCTCCAGCGTCTTGAGACCCTCACGGGTGATTTGCAAACTCTCTATAAATGTTTTAAATTGATTGATTGATACACCAAAGCAATCTCTACCCGGAGATGGGTCTGCAAATCTGTTAAACTCGAAAGCCGTGGAGGACTGAACGGGCAAAATCTCCATCAAGGCGAACAAGGCCGTAATGCTCTGCAAATGTGTGCAGCAATGCCCACATAGCTGCCTAACAGATGTCCAGGACTGGGATTTCTCGAGCTAGAGCAGTGGGCAAAGCTTTTGCTCTGGTGAAGTGAGCCCATAAGCCCTTAGAGGGTTGCTTCTTGGCAGTGGCATAGCAGATTTGTATATAAAGGACAATGCTTCCGGAGATGGTTCTCTTGAGTACTGCCTTTCCTTTCTTTCCACCTACAAATCAAATAAAGAATTGATTGTCCACCGGACACAATCAATGTGGAAAGACAATGCTCTTTTTGGATCCAGGCAGTTGAGTCTCTCTTCCTCTTTGGTAGTATATGGGGGTGTAGGGAGTGGGGGGGGAGGGAGAAAGGAGGCAGCTTGATGCTTTGTTAGACATAAAAAGGTATCAACCAATTGTCATCGACCATGGACTTCCTGGGGAGTCAGAATAACCATAGGGATCCCCTGGTCCCCTCTATTCATGCTACTCAGTGGGCCCTCCATAAAAAGAGGGCTTCATATCCAATTCAGGACGTGTGCCTGGTTGGTGGCAGAAATGGTTCTCAGAAGAAGTTGAGAAGTTGCAACCAGGGCCAATCTGGATCAAGCAATGGATCCTGAATGCCAAGGGCGACCCCACAGATGGAACACCAATCTGAGTCCCTCCCGAACCCATGGGATCCAAAGGAGCTCCAGAGGGTATTGGTGGCCAAAATGTAGGCTCAAAGGCTCATAAAAGTCTGTAAGTTGGGCGGAGTTGCTGCAGCTAAGGGAAAATCTGGAAAGTGTGGAGTGGATCAAGCACAGGCTCCACAGGAACGAGCGGTTCCTCGACTTGTGGCATCATTCCCACGTCTTGGCCGATGAATGTGACTGGCGTTGATAAGTCGAAGAATACTTTGACTTCTTGAACTTCTTTCACTACCTAAAGACGACCAATGCAAGAGATCAAAGAGTGTTCCTGTAACCTCCTTCACAAACAGAACCTGGAGCGGTGCGGAGTCTCATGGCGAGTGGGCAGAAGCTTATTGGCCCACTCACTGGTGGCCTTTGAATTCATAGTCCTGCAATCCAGAAAGGCCTTAGAGTCGTCGCCCTGCTCCAGGCACCACAAACACACCAAGTGAGGGTTTCTCGTACACATTTGCCTGTGACAAGCACTACAAGGTGTGATAGAAGTCGGTTCCTTGGCAGACATTCTCCAAAAAGGAGTGTAAAAAAGGCACACTGGTCGAGTGAAGTCAACAAAGTGGTAGAAAAAGTCGGTAAAATGGTGACTTGAGGGGAGAACAAATCCGTTCGGATGGCATGGAAAAAAAGGAACGGAGGTCACCAGGCTGAGGTGGCGCCTATATGGGATCCGCACGCGTCACACGTCACTTCCAGTGCCAACAACACCACACGGAGCCAAACGATGCTACCTATCAGTGCAGTGCGCAAGGAGACTTGTCCATCTGATAGAGATATCTAGCGGCATATTCCTTACCTTTGAACATATACCCAATCAATACCATCACAGAGGGACCGTGGAACGGATTAGACCAGAAAATCCTGCAAAACTGAGCAACAAAACAGGCCTTCTCTGTGAACCCGAGTATATAGGTAGTAGTGTCTGGCGTACGTGTGTAGAGATGCCCGCGAGGCAGCTTGGCAGATATCGGAAATAGGAACATCACGATGGAGAGCCGTGGTGGAAAAATTTTGACCTGGTGGAAAGGGCCTAAGCCCTTCAGGGAGATCCTTCTTCTTTAAGGTGTAACACATTTTAATACTGAGGACAACCAATGGGAATATAGTCCTCTTCTGGACAGCACGGCCTCTCTTTGCATCCCATACCGTATAAATAGTTGGTCATCCACCAGGAACTCTGGTTCGATCAAGATAGAAAGAGAATGCTCTTTTTGGTTCCAGAAAGTGAAGATGTTCCTCCTGCTTGGAAGGATGCGGAGGCGCATAGAAGGTGGGCAAGGTAACAGACTGTCCCAGATTAAAGGGTGTTACCACCTCAGGAAGGATAGATGCCCTAGTCCGGAGTATTACCTTCTTCGGAAAGGTCGTTAGGTAAGGAGGCTTTACGGATAGCACCTGTACTTCGCTGACTCTCCTGGCAGAGGTTATTGCCACCCAAAACGCTGTCTTGATGGTGAGCAACCGCAGAGGACAGTTTTGCAGCCGGTCAATTGGTGCACACATCAAAATTGTGAGCACCAAATTGAGGTCCCACTGTGGCATGATGAAAGGTGAAGGAGGAAGCACCTTCTCAAATCTCTTCACTATAGGATATTTGAATAGGGATGGCTGATCAGGCAACCGAAGAAAAGACGAAAGGGATGAATGGTAGCCCTTCTAGGTGCCCAGAGCAGAGCCCTGCTGGGCCAAAGAAAGTATAAAGAGAAAGGCTTTAGATAGGGGAGCAGATAAAGGGTCGATAGACTGGTCTGTACAATATTTACAAAACTTGTTCCATCGCGGGCCTATACTGACTTAGTAGAGGGCCGCCAAGATAACCTCACAGACTTCAGGAGGAAGGTCAAAAGCTGTCAACTGTCGGCGCTCAATCTCCAAGCAAAGGAGGCGGAGAGTGGACAGGTTTAGGTGGAGGACCCTCACCTACTGCTGCGACAAAAGATCCTCCCGAAGAGGCAGCCGGACCAGAGGATTGATGCTCATCTCTATAAGCTCGGGATGCCAAACTCTCCTTGCCCAGTCTGGAGCCACAAGAGTAATCTGTGCCTGATCGCTCCTGACCTTCTTGAGCACTCTGGGCAGAAGTGGAATGGGCGGAAAGACGTATAGGAAGCCTGAACTCCACTCGAGGCAAAAAGCGTTGCCGAGTGAGAGCCGCTTTGGAAACTCCAACGCACAGAACAGCTGACATTGCGCATTCTCTTTGGAGGTGAACAGATCTGCTGTCTGTAAGCACTTGAACAACCCATCCCTTTAAGGACAGCAAAAAGGCTTTCAGTGCCAGTCGGATTGAAGCTCCAGCAGGTTGTTATGGAGCTTGGCTTCCACTGGAGACCAGAGTCATCTGGTCTCCACCTCTACCAGATGGCCACCCCAGCCCAGAAGGGACGCGTTAGTCACTACCGTGAGATCTGGGTGGGGAAGGGAGAGGGGCCTGCCAATATTTCCCAGTGCCATGTGAAATCTGAACTAGGTCGGTGAGATTTCCTCGATGCTGTGCCCATTGAAACTTCAGGTCCCACTGCAGAGCCTGCATGTGCCACCATGCATGGGTCAGTAACAGGATGAAGGAGGCCATGTGGCCCAACAGCCTCTCACCGAAATCCAGGATAAAGGCTGAAACATCGTTATCCTAGCTTAAATATCCTGGACTCGCAGTTCTGGAGGATAGGCCCGAAAGTGCACCATGTCCAGCACCGCCCCAATGAAGGGAAGCAATTGATAGGGCGTCAGGTGTGACTTCGGCACATTGCTAGAGAACCCCAGTGAATGCAAGAGGTTCGCCGTCGTCTGGAGGTGGGAGACAACTGTTTGGGATGAGCCTGATTTCAATAACCAGTCGTCAAGATAGGGGTAGACTGAAACCCCAGATCTCCGCAGATGAGCTGCGACCACTGCCAACATCTTTGTGAACACCTGAGGGGCACTGATGAGGCCAAAAAAGAACACCGCAATCTAAAAGTGCTCGTGGCTCACCGTGAACTGCAGGTAGCACCGATAGGCAGGCAGGATGGGAATATGGAAGTAGACATCCTGCAAGTCCAGCGCTACCATCCAGTCTCCTGGGTCCAAGGCAGACAGCAAGGGTGAGCATCTTGAACACCTCCTTTTTTGAGGAAGAGATTGAGGGTTCTAAGGTCTAGGATAGGCATCTGTCCTTCTTGGGGATCAGGAAGTAGCAGGAATAGCAACCACTGCCTACTTTGGGCCCCCGGACACACACTATAGCTCCCTTGGCCAAGAGAGCATTGACTTCTTCGCGGAGCAAGGCAAGGTGACCCAGCATCAGCCGATCGGATGTTGGAGCCATAGAAGCAGGGGTAGTCTCAAAGGGGAAGGAGTAGCCCCTTCGGACTATTTGCAACACTGACCTGTCTGATGTGATGTTTCGCCAGTGGTGGAGCTGATGGCATATTCTACCGCCCACTGGCCGCGAATGATCCTGGGGGAATCGGACTAGGAATGTTTTGCGACAGACAAGGGGATGGTGGCTTGGCTCGAATTCTGGTTCCCAGACCCACGAGGCTGGGGTGAGCCGCGTCCACGGCGGCCCACAGGTGTTGCTGAACTTGCGGAGCCTTCTGGCCAGAATGGGGTTAGTGCGCAGGTAGTCCCTTCCGTAGCCATGAAAGGAGCGAAAAGTAGATGCAGCTAGGGGGAGGTGGGGGGGGGGGGGCCGCAGTGAGGTCCAAAGACTTGGTGGTGGCCCACAAGTCTTTAAAGTGTTCAGAGGCATCATCCGCCTTGTCTTCGAAGAGACAGAGCCATCAAAGGGTATGTCCCATTGGTGGTTCCCGAGATTAGCTTGAACATCCCCCAAAATACACATGTTCCCAGCCAGGCGTGGCGATAAACTGCAGTCATGGAAATCGCTCTACCTAGCGAGTCCGTCGTGTCCAAGCCACATCGGATAGCGAACTTAGCTGCATACCTACCATCTGATATTGCTTGGGAGAGTAGGGCCCAGTCCTCCTCCGAGATTCTGGGCAGCACCTGTGCACTGTATTTCATATAGAAAAGGAGTGACGGCCAAAGAGACATGCAGTGTTCTCTGACCGCTGCGCTAGGCTGGCGGAAGAGAACATTTTCTTCCCGAAGTTTTCCAGCCCTTTGGATTCCCTATCTGGGGGTGCGGAAGAGAATACGCCTTGGGATGTGGCATCATAAAAATCCTTTAATTGGGCGGGGTCGCCTCTGGCCCATGGGAAGGGAAGGAAACGTAGAGCGGGGCGAAGTTCGGCGAGCTTCGGAGCCGACACTTGGCAGCTGGTAGCTCATCCTCTGACACCAGTTCAGCCCTTCTTCCCAGTATGCCCAAAGCTGTAAACTCCAATTCAAATCTGCAACCTGATTTCTTCCAACAGAAACTGATTTGGTCTCAGTTATTTCACTGTAGTTTCTCTCATTTCTAATGGAAGTATTGCGGTTAACGCGGCTGTGGGATATCAACACGATCTATGTTGCAGAGCTGACACTAGGCACCACGAAGCCTATCCTCTGAGGCCAGATGTTTTGCCTATCTTCACCAGCACACTCACGGACGCACCTCGCTTGGCCTCAGATCTCAGAGCACCTGATCTATACTTCCTCCTCAAGCTTGAGGTGCCAACTCCCCAAGTATTTTTGCACTCGCTAACTGCTCCATGCGGCCCCGACTCTAGCCTGCAGCTGCTCCGGTGTCCATTCTTGTATTATAGTTGTAACAAATTATTGCTTAAGGCATATGTCGTTAGTTACCTTTAATTTTTGTAAGGTCAAATTGTGCCGATCTCACATCAGGTCTTAAGCTATGCCGTGTGGCAGAGAGGAGCGTCCCTAACACAGAAGTGGAAACTCACAGGTGGCCCCCTCAGAGGATATGAACTAGGTATTGGGATTTGCTGCTGCCCGGACTGTCCAAAGAAACCAGAGCCTGTATTCTGCAATAACCATGTTAGGCAGACCTGTTAAGGAGATGGTAGTTATATATACAAGGTTAGAGAGGTCTCCACTGCTACTTTTGGGGCAGGTTTGTGGGGTTATACCCCTAGAAACCTCTCCAGGTAGAAGAAAATATTTTCCTAAAACATATGTTATGTCTATGTTATGTCTACCTTTCTAGACTGCGTCCCAGATTGCCAGGTTGAGCTGCACTATCTGGAGGTTTTGCTTTTATTACAACCTTTATTAGTTTGGCCTTCTATATGGTCTAAAGAGGAAACAAGTTTTACGAAATCGATTACTTAGACAGTCTTTCTTTGGCTGTTTCTAATATCCCTTGACTCATTTATGAATGCATCTTTTAGCACTTTACTTCATGTCTGTTTTGCAAAATCCACGTACATTTTTCACTCTCGACAAGAGTTTTATTAAAGGTAATCTTAAGCATAGATATGATCGCAGAATGTATGAACAGTTGAAGTAACCCTTTTATATGTTGTTCTGACCAGATTACTAGCAGGTACAGTTCATCATTTGGTTGCCTTTCCTTATATGAAGATTCACCCACCGGACATGACGCCCTGACCCTGTGACAGAGCACTCAGCACTTTGTTGTTCTGTGACTTCTACAAGTTCCTTAGGCGTTATTACCTTAAACCAATTTGCTTGCACAGAATATTAGAGATTATAAAAATGCACTGAGTTATCTGTTTGCACTTGGAGATCCCTTTGTATGTTTTAATGTTGCTCTTATTTTTTAAGGGGGAGCAATACACCTCAGGATAAGCATTGTGTGAGTTTGATATGACAGTGGGAGGAGTGTAGAACTGCCTTTTTACCATTTGTTTTTATGCATCTGTGTTATGTTGTACATTTATTGATTCTACTTTTATGGATGTGTTTAAACCTTCTGAATAAAGTTTATCGAACCGACATTGTCAGGCATTGTTTGCTGGAATACATGGCAGATGCTCAAAGCCACAGTGAAGGATTTGTTAGAAGTTACAATGTTTTCACTTTAAACTAATACAAACAAACAAAGGACAAAATGATAAAAAGTTTCCGTCAATCTTTAACTTCACTTCAAACAGGCTAGGGAAGTGTGCCCAAACGGTGTGCTGTGGCTTGGTGGTGAGCCGCCAAACCTAGCCAGGTGAGCCGTGCACCAAGCACCTTAATGCATTTAATGTTAGAGGGTCTGTTGGCTTTAGTTAAACTAATTAGACTTCAACGCATGATGTTGAGGATTTCTTAGTGACATGCCTAAAAGCTGTTAACATAGTGCTTAATTGATGGCAAGTCGAGGGAGATGACCTCCAAATTTCAATGGATACCTACGTTCCAACACTCCCAAAGTAAGCAGAAGATGTCGGATTTATTTTGTTAGACTCGTTAATAGTTTTGTTCTTTTCCAAATGCATTTTACACCAATGCAAGTTATCAGGAAAGTACAGTTGTCCTGTCAATTAAACACACTACGTAATATTAAGTATTGACAATTGTATTTGAATCATAGGTACTTCATGTACACATTTCTTTCAGTATACACACATTTCTAGACAGGCCTGATCTCTCCTGGAGCACAGGGAAGTACAATGCCATATATGGCTTAATGCCAACATTTGGAAGCAAGAAAGAGGGATGTTTGGGAAAAAAACAGGAATTTATTTTACTTGCATTGATTTGGAGGCAATTTTAGACAGCAAAAATAAAGCTGTAAGTGGTTTACAAAACCGTGAGTCACCCTGCTGAGACAGGTGTGTTGGCACGTATGACATTAGTAGAAATGGAAGTGTATGCAAATATTCTTCAAGCGCAGAAACACTTAGGGAAATAGGGCCTACATGCATTGGGGTGCTATCTAGCACTGTAAGTGGGATAAAAAAGTTTGAGAGGGTACTCTAAAAAAGGCATAGCCAAAAGAGGTGTAACTAGGAATATTTTATTCGAGGTGCCGCCTTAGTAATACGAAACACCCTGCGTATATGATTAGAATACCTTCATCAGCTTCAACCCAATCATTTTCAGGGAGAAAAATGCAAGTACTCCCGAGGTCAGGCTTGCACCACCACATCCTCCCAAAAAAAATAACAGTGGGGAGCCATGGGCAATGGCCAATGGGTCAAGAGAGCTGTGGGTCAAAAAAGTTTGGGTACCACTGGGCTAGGGGTTTACACCCCATAGACACTGGTGTTTTATTGACCAGCAATGCTCACAGGCACTGAATACTTCAAAGCCTTTGGCATTACCCTACTCTTGTCACGATTAAACCAGGCACTTGCTGTGCCTCAAAACACGCCTGAGGCAAGAGAACCTGTGTCTCTGGATATCCCAGAGGGAACCCAAGACGGGAAAAGATGAAATCACATGGCTGTGTTAATTCATAAAACGGTGAGGCAAGGGGGAAGTCTAGATAGGCCCTGGTGGGATCCATGATTCCCTATCCAGGGATGAAAGTGAAGAAAACCGAACTGGAGTTGGGGTTTCCCACAAACAAGCGTCATAACAGTGTGCTTTGGTTTCGTTTGGAACCATATTCAGGTTCACTGTGGAAACCAATACAGTTGTGCATCATTTTGCAAGACAACTTTTACACATTTTAACAGAATTCAGAGGAGGGAGACGCAAAGGAACCATCATTTACGAGCAATGAATTTGTGAACTGAACAGTTAAATATGCCATCATAAAAGACCATTAACTGTGCATTTTCCATTCCTAACCCTTTCCATTCCGGCTTAAAATCATACTGGTCCCCTGTGGCCTTGGTTGTGAACCACTCCTGTAGCTTTAAAGTGTCTTAGCCTCTTCCAGCTGAAGCTCTCATGCCCTAAGACAGAAGTCTCTAAAACAATTAATCAATAGCTTGTAAAGCGCAACGACTCACACATAAGGGTCTCAAGGCGTTGGGGGTGGGAGCTGCAGGTCCACCGAAGGCTCTTTGGTTCAGTCCAAAAGCCAGGTCTTGAGGTCCTTCCTGAATTGAGGCAGTGATGACGATTGTCTGAGGTGGAGCGGCAGGGTGTTCCAGGTCTTCGATGCTAGGTAGGAGAAGGATCTTCCTCCGGTTGTGGTCTGGGGGATACGTGGGACGGTAGCCAAGGCAATTTGGGCGAAGCGTACGTCTCTGGTGGGTACGTGGAATGCGAGGCGTTGGTTGAGGTACTCAGGTCACACGTCGTGTAGGGCTTTGTAGGCGTGTGTGAGGAGCTTGAAGGTGATTCTTTTGTTGACTGGGAGACAGTGGAGGTCTCTCAGGTGGCTGGTAATGTGGCTGCGACGGGGGATATTAAGGAGGAGTCTGGTGGAGGCATTCTGGATATTCTGCAGTTTCTTGAGGAGTTTCTGGGTGATGCCAGCATAGAGTGCATTGCTGTAGTCTATTATGCTGCTGAAGACTGCTTGTGTGAACATCTTTCTGGACTCGGTGGGGATCCATTTGAAGATCTTTCGGAGCAGGCGTAGTGTCTGGAAGCAGGATGAAGAGACGGCTTTGATCTGGTGGTTCATGGTGAGCAAGGAGTCCAGGATAATGCAGAGGTTCCACGTGTGGTCTGTGGGAGTTAAGCTTGAGGCAGCTGTTCTTCATCCAGGTGACAGTCTTTATCCCATTGTCAAAGTTGTTCTTGGCGACACTGAGTTCGTCGGTGAGGGAGAGAATCAACTAGGTGTTGATGGCCTAGAAGACTATGTCGAGTCGGTGGTTTCAGATGATGGCTGCGAGTAGGGGCATGTAGATGTTGAAAAACGTGGGGCTCAGGGAGGAGCCTTGAGGTACTCAGATCTCGGTGGGTTCTGAGAGCAACCGAGGTAGTCTCACTCTGTGTTCGGCCAGTGAGGAAGGAGCGGATCCATTCCAGGGTTTTGTCGCAGATGCTAGTGTCGTGGAGTCCTGTGCATGGGGTGCGGTAAGAGACGGTTTCGAAGGTGGCCTTTGCTTGCGCCTTCCATGTTGATACCGCTCAGCTGAGCTAGTGCCTTGAGGTATTTAGCTGCTGTGCGTAATACACACAATTATTTTATCATCCCACATGCATTTAACAAGGAGATATGGTGAGGAGGGACGTTAACGTGAAGATCCATGTTAGGGTCTGGCAGCAAAGCACATTAAAGGTGCTGCAGTTAAGAGGAGTCCAGCCAGAAAACATTTTTCAAACACACTACAAATAAAAAATACATTCTTAGTGATGTGTTATGGTCTTAAAATGAACAGGTGTGTCTATGCCACAGGGGAGAGAAGGTGCACGTTTGGTGCTTACATACCTTATCCACAGTCCCTCATTGTACAGCATCATCAACACCGACCGGCTCAGTCTTAACCAGACTGTACAGATTACACCAGATGTATTTCTACAGCTCTCAACACTGACGATCATGCAGTTTCCATTGGACCCTACCACTCGACCCCATTTTGGGGCGGAAATGACAAGAAAGTATAAGTAAGGTATTGGCCCGGATCACACATTTTCATCACAGAGGTGAACCCGAATTAGAAACAGAACCAAGGTCTCCAAGTCAGCATTTTAGTTACACCACCAACTCTTTCAATAATACATCAATGCGGCTCTTCTCTACTACTTTTCATATCACCTAGATTTTTTCATGGGAATCAGGTTAATGGATAGGTTTGACACATTGCAAAAATCGAAATATTTAGTAGTGATGGTCTGAGTGTGTGAGTGGATAAACGAACACCTTCCATGAATTCATTCATTCCAGGCTTTCCCACCCTATTAAAGCCGCACTCATCAACAAAACGCATGTAATGGCAATTTCAACACTGCATTTATTCCCTTGATGGGATCAAACAATGCTGCAAGCACGGCCAAATAAAACCCAGACACACCTTTGCCAAAAACAGCAAACTGCTTTGATAATCTCTTTCCAAACTAGGGCATGGCTGGCACACAATGTTCAATACACGATTGTTAACGCAAAAGCAATAGATCACTTTACAACTCTGTTTTATGGCCTGAACCGCCAGCTGTTATTGTGCAATAAGAGACCTAAGCGTGCAAAAATTCAGACCGATGCCGCAACTCTTGTACAAATTGTTCGAGCCCAGGGGAGCCACAGGCACTATTACAGGAGGTACCAACACGGTCCCAAGGGGGCATGCCGTTGTTTGGATAGGGGCATGCCCCATGCCACTGAGAAAATCCTTTGATTCCATGCCAAACTACAAGCGCAGAGGCTAAGGCCATGGGAGTGCACCGCCTGTGCCACATACATACAGGAAAGGTACAGTCCGTTTGCAGTCCGGGAACCCCATAATCCCAGCATCCTCCTGCTTGTAAAGCGCAACGACTCACACATAAGGGTCTCAAGGCGTTGGGGGTGGGAGCTGCAGGTCCACCGAAGGCGCTTTGGTTCAGTCCAAGAGCCAGGTCTTGAGGTCCTTCCTGAATTGAGGCAGTGATGACGATTGTCTGAGGTGGAGCGGCAGGTTGTTCCAGGTCTTCGATGCTAGGTTTGAGAAAGATCTTCCTCCGGCTGTGGTCTGGCGGATACGTGGGACGGTAGCCAAGGCCATTTGGGCCATTTGGGCATGCAGCCGTAGGTGCTCACTGCACCTGCCTGGAGGCGCATCTCTTCCCCTTTGAAATGGAGGCGGGGCCGCCACCTCCAGTGAAAGGCAGAGCAACAGCTTCAAACAGCCAGTTCGCCTTTCACTAATGCATTGCTCCCTTTGCATCAGTGGGGTCACGCCTGCACAGGGACGAACAAGTTACTTACCTTCGGTAACAATATATCTGTAAGAAACAGTAGTTAGTATTAGATTCCTTACCTTAGAATATCCCCAGGCGTCAGTCTGGATCCGGAAACTTTTGCGTAGCAGTACCCCTGCACGTCGGTAGGCGTCGTCTGCAGGCGTCCCCTGCGGCTCCGCGTCGTGCGCCGTGATGACGTCGCTGGAGTATATAGACGCCGCCTCCGCGCGCTGACGTCAGTTCTTTGCACACAGCTTTTCCGCGCCAGAACACGCAGAGCCATGCGAGAACCAACACTGGTGCCATGTGAAACTAGGGCCCTGAAAGGGATGTCCTTAACCCTAGGTATCAGTTCGCAGAACGGGGAGGATGGGCGGGGCGGTAAGGAATCTAATACTAACTACTGTTTCTTACAGATATATCATTACCGAAGGTAAGTAACTTGTTCATCTGAAAGAAACAGGTTAGTATCAGATTCCTTACCTTAGAATAGATACCCCAGCAATACCAACCCCGGTGGTGGGTCTGCGAACCAATACAATCCTACACCAGAAAATCCTGGAGGACCGAACGGCCAAAGAAGCCGTCCCTCCGGACTCGACTGTCCAGGCAGTAATGCCTCGCAAAGGTGTGCAGCGAGGCCCACCTAGCCGCCTGGCAAATGTCCTGCAAAGGGACTCCCCGGCCCAGGGCAGTAGTAGCCGCCGTGGCCCGAGTGGAATGGGCCCTCAGCCCAACAGGAGGCTCCTTCCGAGCCAAAGAGTAGCATGCTCTGATGCACAGGACGACCCACCGAGAGATGGTTCGTTTCTGTACCGCCCTTCCCTTCTTCTCACCCACGTAGCCAACAAACAGTTGGTCATCCACCCGGAACTGGCGTGTGCGATCCATATAAAATGAAAGCGCACGTTTTGGGTCCAGACGATGGAGCCGCTCTTCATCTTTTGAAGGATGCGGAGGCGGGAAGAAGGAGGGTAAGGTGATGGACTGCCCAATGTGAAAAGCAGAAACCACTTTGGGCAGGAAAGAAGGTCTAGTCCTAAGAACCACCTTGTCAGGATGAACGGACAAGAAAGGAGGTTTAACAGAAAGAGCCTGGAGCTCACTCACTCTCCTGGCAGAGGTGATGGCAACCAGGAAGGCCGTCTTTAAAGTGAGAAGACGGAGAGGACAGGAATGAAGCGGCTCAAAGGGAGCACACATCAAGAATGTCAGAACCAGGTTCAAGTCCCACTGAGGCATCACGAACGGAACAGGTGGATACATGTGCGTGATGCCTTTCAAGAATCTCAGCACAATAGGGGACTTGAATAAAGATGGCTGATCAGGTAGCCTTAAGAAGGCGGAAAGGGCAGAAAGATAGCCCTTGATAGTGCCCAGAGCAGAGCCCTGCTGGGCAAGAGAAAGAAGGAAGAGGAGAACCTCGGAAAGAGGGGCAGAAAGGGGATCCACAGCCTTTGCTGTGCACCATGCCACAAATCTGTTCCACCGGCAGGCGTATACCGACTTTGTGGAGGGACGCCTGGCTGCCAGAATCACATCACAGACTTCAGGAGGCAAGTCAAATGGCCTCAACTGTCGCCGCTCAATCTCCAAGCATGGAGGTGGAGACTGGACAGGTTCGGGTGGAGGACCGTCCCCTGCTGCTGCGACAGAAGGTCCTCCTGAAGGGGCAGGCGGATCGAGGGACCGACTGACATGCTGAGTAGCTCGGGATACCAGTACCTTCGAGCCCAGTCCGGAGCCACAAGGATAACTTGGGCCCGGTCGCGCCTGATCTTCAGCACTCTGGGCAGAAGTGGTATAGGCGGAAAGGCGTACAACAGACCGCAGCTCCACTCGCGCCGAAAGGCGTCGCCGAGCGAGTGCCGTCTTGGAAACTCCAACGCGCAAAACTGATGACATTGCGCGTTCTCTTCTGTGGCGAATAGATCTAACCAAGGCTCTCCCCATTGCAGAAAGAGGCCTTTCGCCACGTCCGAGTTCAGACGCCATTCGTGATCCACCGAGCACCGACGGCTGAGTTCGTCCGCCCTGGCGTTCAGAGAACCTGCCAGGTGTTGAACCGTCAGAGTCACGCCCTGACGTTCCAGCCATTGCCAGAGGCGCAGAGCCTCCTGGCAAAGGGTCCACGACCCCACTCCGCCCTGCTTGTTGCAGTACCACATGGCGGTGGTGTTGTCCGTGAACACCTGCACCACACTCCCATTGACAAATGGGAGGAATGCCTTCAGTGCTAGGCGAATCGCCCGCAGCTCCAACATGTTGATATGGAGCTGGGACTCCGCCGGAGACCAGATGCCTCTGATCTCCGCCTCTCCCAAGTGGCCTCCCCAGCCCTGGAGGGACGCGTCCGTCACAACTACGTGCTCCGGTTGGGGAAGGGAGAGGGATCTGCCCCTGACCCAATCGCGGTCCGTAAGCCACCACTGCAACTGTCTCGCAGTGCCCTCCGAGATCAGGACGTGGTCGGATAGGTTGCCCTGATGCTGGGCCCACTGAAACTTCAGGTCCCACTGCAGAGCCCGCATCCGCCACCTGGCGTGATGCACCAGAAGGATGCAGGAGGCCATCAGTCCCAGAAGCCGCAGCGTCAACCTGACCGAGACCCGGGATAACGGCTGAAAGATGGGAATCAGAGCCTGAATATCCCGGACCCGCCGTTCCGGAGGATAAACCCGAAACTGCGCCGAGTCGAGAACCGCTCCGATGAAAAGGAGCCTTTGAGAGGGACACAGGTGTGATTTCGGCACGTTGATGGAAAACCCCAGCTCGTGCAGGAGGTCTGCCGTCATCTGGAGGTGGTGGACGACTGTCTGGGGCGATCCCGCCTTCAACAACCAGTCGTCGAGGTAGGGGAAGACCGAAACCCCTAACCGGCGCAGATGAGCTTCGACCACCGCCATCACCTTCGTGAACACCCGTGGGGCGCTGGTAAGGCCGAATGGGAGCACGATAAACTGAAAGTGCTCGTGGCCTACCGTGAACCGCAGGTAACGCCGGTGGGCCGGCAGGACGGGGATGTGAAAATACGCATCCTGCAAGTCCAACGCTACCATCCAGTCTAGTGGGTCTAGAGCAGCCAAGACCTGAGCCAAAGTCAACATCTTGAACTTCTCCTTCCGGAGGAAGCCGTTGACATTCCGTAGATCCAAGATAGGACGTAGGCCCCCCCTGTCCTTCTTGGGCACCAGAAAGTAGTGGGAGTAGCAACCACACCCTACTTCTGGCCCAGGAACGCGCTCGATGGCCCCCTTGGCCAAGAGGGCCGTAACTTCCTCCCGCAGAAGTGTCAAGTGGTCCCCCGACACACGGTGGTTCTGCGGTGGCATGGCTGGAGGAGTCGTCTCGAAGGGGAGGGAGTAGCCCCTTCGGACGAGCTGCAGCACCCACCTGTCCGATGTGATTGCGCGCCAGCGGGAGTGGTGATGGCGAACCCTGCCACCCACTGGCGTCACATGGGCCTGAAAGCTCGGACTAGGAGGATTTGGAGGCTGCTGCGGGGGGAGGTGTGGCCTGACCTCGCCGCTGTCCCCGACCGCCACCACGGCGGAATCCACGGCCGCCACCGCGTTGAGAAGTGTTCTGCGGTGCGTGGCTGGCAGCACGTGTGGGACCGCCCCTTCCGTGGCCACGAAAGGAGCGAAACGAACCCGTTTGCTGGCGCTGGGTCGAGAGACCCAAGGACTTGGCCGTGACCCTGGAGTCCTTGAAGCGCTCAAGCGCGTTGTCCGCTTTGTCGCCAAACAGGCGACTGCCATCGAACGGCATGTCCATCAGGGCATTCTGGACATCCGGCGAAAAATTGGCGGATCTAAGCCAGGCGTGGCAACGAATCGCCACCGTCGTGGACATCGCTCTGCCCAGCGAGTCGGTCGTATCAAGACCACACCTGATCGAATACCTCGCCGCATCCCGGCCCTCAACCATAGTCAGGCCGAGCTTGTCCCGTACCTCCTGCGGGCATTGCGGCAGACACTCCGCGACCGTATCCCACAGAGAGTGGGTGTAGCGGCCCAAGAGGCATGCGGTATTGCAAGACCGCAGTCCCGCACTCAGGGACGAGAAGACCTTCTTGCCAAACTGGTCATACCTCTTTGACTCCCGGTCGGGCGGGGCCGACGGGAATGCGGATTGGGATGTGGAGGCCTGGATCACCAGACTCTCAGGGGTGGGATGGGTGGACAAACTTAGGGTCGTCCGAACACGGACGGTGGCGCCTGGCAAAGTTCCTGTCAACAGGCGAACCTGAAGCGGGCCTGGACCACGTGCCCAACAGAACGTCCGTCAAGGCTTCATTAAACGGCAGCAGAGGCTCCTGTGGGCATGACTGCGGTTTGAATACCTCGGTGAGGATGTTAGGCTTCACCTTTGCGACGGGGAGCTCAAGGTGCAAGGCCTTGGCAGCCCTCATCAGCACCACAGAGTAGGCAGCCCCAGCCTCCGACGCCACAGTGGGAGGCGAGACAAAACCAGGGTTAGGCGATTCGTCTAGACCACTGGCATCACCCAAGTCACCTGTCCAGTCCACGTCGTACTGACAGTCGCGTGTCAGAGGGTCCTCAGACCCCTCCCAACCCTCTCCATAATCTCCATCATCTCCGTACTCGGATTCGACGATGTAGACCGGCTCCTCGGGGTCAATGGGCCCCATCGGCGCCGGACTCGGCGTCGGGCGACGCCGGTCCGACTCCGCGTCCGGAACTGGAGAGGAAATGGGGGTGGCGCCGCCCGGAGCCGGAGCCCCGACGCCGGCCAGAACCGGCGTCGAAGTCACGGCGCCGCGTGGAGGTGGCACCACGGGTTGCCCCGATGGAATCGACGCCGGAGAGGCCGGGTGACCAGCCGGCGACGACCCTGAAGGGCCCAGCGGCGCCGGGGCCGGAGCCGCCGGCGGCGTCGGGGCCGGAGCACCCGACGGCGTCGGTGCAGGAGCACCCGAACCGCCTGGGCCCCCGGACGGGACCACCGGGCCCGCAGGCGCCGTAGGCCCCGTCGGAGGAGACAGCGCCCTCATGGCCATGAGGAACTCCTCTATCTCCTCGCGCGACGCGCCTTGCCCAGGGACCGACGGGTATGGAGCAGGCAGCGTCGGCGACCCACGCGGAGCCGCGGGGGTGGGGCCACCCGAACCCCGGGGGGAGTCGGGGGTGCGATGACGACGCCCCGACTTCTTGCGCTTACCTGAGGAACCGGAGGAGTGGTGACGACTTCCGGAGCGCTCGTGGCGGCTCCGCGACCGTTCCCTCGACCGCTCCCTCAACCTCCGGCCGGACCGGGACCGCTCTCGACGCGGGGCCGACATCCGGAACTCGAGCAGCTTGCGGGACCGCTCCCGCCTAGCCTTGCTCGTCAAGGCCCGGCAGTCGACGCAGGACTCAACGTCGTGGTCCGCGCCCAGGCACCGGAGGCAGAGTCGATGGTGGTCGGTGACCGACATCAGGCGGTCGCACCCGTCACAGTTTTTAAACCCGGGCATCCTACCGGCACCAAAAAAGTTAGAAGTTATCAAAAAACTAGGTCAAAAGACCAGAGTACTGCTCTTCGGATCTGCGCTAACTGGCGCGGAAAAAAGAAGAACTGACGTCAGCGCGCGGAGGCGGCGTCTATATACTCCAGCGACGTCATCACGGCGCACGACGCCGACGACGCGGAGCCGCAGGGGACGCCTGCAGACGACGCCTACCGACGCGCAGGGGTACTGCTACGCAAAAGTTTCCGGATCCAGACTGACGCCTGGGGATATTCTAAGGTAAGGAATCTAATACTAACCTGTTTCTTTCAGATGTTACAGCCACATTAAAATTTTTTGGGATCATCCACAAGGCCCTCGGCATTAGCGGAAAAGTCTAACCAACAAAAAAGGCCTAACCAGTGGACAAACTCAACCCACTTTTAACCAGTGGACAAACTCAACCCAATTTCCAAAAGACCCACGTGGGGGCCAGAGAAAGAGATTCCACTTTGATCCCTCACCAAAAATTGACGGCACAAGGAAATGTGTGTTTTGGAACTTTTACTCTCACTAAAGAGTGTACCTATCTACGACCATTGTTATGTTAGACTAGATGAAGCTTTGCTTTTCATCCTCAATGGAAACATCCCTAGGCAGATTTAGTAAACTCTGGACAGCTTCAAGAGTTAGCAGTACTCTGTATGGAACAGAGATCTTCACATCTTTTTACAGAGTTCACCATCTTACCCAGCTAAATCAATTTGAGTACCCTGGCGCCACAATGTCCATGCTAAAAATAACAGTGTAAATTAAAGTAGATGCTAATAATTCACTTTTTATGTATAGTATTTATTACCCTCTCCACTACAACCCCTCCTTCTCCGGCTTCAAATGGGACCTCAAATTTCAACTGCTCAACAACTACTTCTGTACGTACACAAACTGATCTACGGTTCAAAAAGATCCCTCCCACACCGACTTTACCCGTAGAGGAGGTCCTATGACTTGTTCAGTAACTAATCTGTCTCCAACTCCATCACCTAACGCGCTATTGGTACATACTTTTATTAATATCCTTGACTACCTTTCTGCTGCTTTGTTTTATACTTTATCTAGGACTGTCTGACCCTTATGAATGCCCCACATGCACTTCGGGTCAACGCATTCTCATAACATGTAAAGCCCTCTGACACCTTCGGGTCTAATTAGTGCCATAGAAAAAACAAAAATAAATCAATAATAGTTATTCATTTTGTTAAACTTGAAAGAATAAAAGTCTACGTCGTCCCTGCCAGGATTTGAGCCAACGCCCACAGACTGATCACAGAATTCACGGCCCTACCTCAAAGGCTTATAACGTAGTCTACATTAAGTGAAGGCGCACGCGCTCCTTGGATTGAAGGCGCACGCACTAGCTTTCAGTGGCAGTGAAGGAAACCTCCAAGTAATGCAGTGGATCAGAAGGTGGTGTGAGCTGTGGTGTAAGTGGGCGGCACCGGAGGGGCACTACCTGCCCATACTTTAATGTAAGAAAACCAGTTCCCTACATTATATGTGAAGGCAACCATCCCGGGACAGTTAATTCTGAGAGGTGCAGGTACGGACAACGGTGGACACAATGACCGCACTTTCCTGCTGTGTTCCCTTTACGGGAATATTTGCAATGATTATTCGGGTTGGGTGTGCCTAAGTTACTCCAGCACCTGCCGTTGTTTGGTGCTAACTGCAAAGCAGAGACATGCTAAACCCAGAGAATGGATTGGTGCACCACCCTTTTGTGTAAGAAGATTCTTGTACAATAAGTCTTGTAGTCTTTGTAAAGCTGTCTTTAACAGTCTTATTGCAAAGAAAATTCAAAATAAAGGAAATTGTCAGCCAATAAAGGAAATGGTCAGCTAACGCGTTTCGTTCATAACAATTCACTTCTTCAGGGCATAAGGTTAAGTTGCATCAAAGTATCAGTAAGCTTGACAGTGCGGCTGTATGCACCTCCGTGATAAAGGCTAGCAAGCGGTAGATCATAAGGTTAATTTGCATCAAATTATCAGTAAGCTTGTACAATGCGGATGCGTGGGCCTCCCTGATAAGGGCTCGCAAGAGGTAGATCTGTATAGTGGATAACTGCAGCCGTCTACTCCATCCGTTAGTATGAGCCACATAATTCACGGCCCTACCTCAAAGGCTTATAACGTAGTCTACATTAAGTGAAGGCACACACGCTCGCTTTCAGTGGCATAGACCGCAGTGAAGGAAATCTCCAAGTAATGCAGCGGATCAGAAGGCGGTGTAAGCTGTGGTGTAAGCGGGCTGCACCGGAGGGGCACAACCTGTCCATACTTTAATGTAAGAAAACCAGTTCCCTACTTTTCATGTGAACGCAACCATCCCGGGACAGTTAATTCAGAGAGTTGAAATGCTTCGGCTGAAGTGTAAGGCAGGTTGTCTCTTGTGCTGTGCAACCGAGGGAGGGGCAGACAGCTAAACAAGCCTTCCTAACAGGTGCCGCCTTGCCTGAAAGGAATGTAAAGGGGCACAACTGGTTACTCTGCAATTGTAAAGGGTGATGGAGGCTGGCACGGGCCAACTGAGGTAATCACTTGAAGCTTCCTGATGACAGATGTTTTCTTTGTGAGTAGTATTGCAAAGTAGTTACCAGCTGAGCTGTGAAGTGTGTGCTTTTAAAGGACACAGATACAAATAATTCACTATGTACGGTCTGGGGATTACTATAATCTATATTTTAGAAGCCCTTTTTATGTTAAACCTTTTTGCCCATTTTACAGCCGCCTCTATTGTACGGTGTGCATTGCAAGAATAAAATAATGACTTACATATTCATAGTGCTTTATGTCACAGGCTGGGACCTCCTAGCACTAAACATACACAAGTCACTATTCTCCATCTCACCAACCAGCCTTCAGTTCTGTGGCTCTCTGGTGACAGACACAGACCTCTGTAGTGCATGAACTGAGAGTGGCTTAATCATGCACGATAGCGCATTATCCCACTAATTACCTTGACTTGCTTTTATTTTTTTCTTGTAAACTGTGCCTCGTTTGATAGCCGCGCCTTGAACGTCACTCTCGCTCCCCGCTCCCCACCAAGTTCAAGATTGAATGTGATAACAGAACCACAAGGAGGCCTCTTGTTAAGGCTGAGTGTGTCATGTGGGAAAAAGATCGGATTTATAAACACAACATTTGCAGCCTGGCGGAGGAAGGCACATGCCGAGGGGAAGGGGCAACAGGAAAGGCTGGCATGTGGGGAATGTGAGCAGCTAACTTGTGACCTGGGGGGCGGCCCTGCTTTCCAGGACAGAGCTGCCATGTCTCCACAAGGCGGGGGCTGCCCTACTCGTCCACGTCACGGAAATACGGCCCTTTCGGCAGAGTTTAGACCACTCACCTTTTTCAATTGCAGATAATCTGCGCTTTTTATAGAGCATGACGCAAAAGTGGAATTTATCATCGGAAAACACCTTTTATGTTTTTCAAACAATGGTCGCAAAACTAGCTATAATCGACAGAATAATAATGCCTGTACATGTTAAATCCGGAACATGAGCTGGTTTTAAGCCAAAGTCCGGAAGAGAAATGGCACATTCGTTAGTTAAAAAAAAAAAGTCTCATGCATTCATTTTATGCGAGAGCTTTAGGATTCCCCAGAGGTGCCATCACGACTGCCTAACCTGAGGTCGCACCTCTTACGTTTACTTTCTTGCACCAGCAGGCCAAGAGTGCGCACGTGTACTCCCGTATCCGTGGAGCTGGGAGCCGCACACACAAGAAGGATCCTGTGCCGAACACCCCAGGGCTCCGTTTACAAACTAATTTTGGAACGCGTTAGGTTACCCCACAAGCTGCAGTTGAACATTTCACCAGATTTGATTTCTGTTAACCAGCCACGGTGCTCTGTCTACACGCCTCGGTTCCACCGTACATTTTCTATTTCCTGATTACCAAATGCCCGCTTTTCTTGACTACACTGTGAGAAGTATTCACTTTATTTTTGGAACACTTCCTACAGGTGATTCATTTTGTTTATGACATCGCCCTGATGGAGCGCCTACTGTTTAGCATCTTGTGATTTGTGCTATACCACTCACCGGCTGCCATCTTGGTGCAAGGCATGTAAAGACATCCCTGGGCTGCCATCTTGGTGTAAGGCATGTGAAGACATCCCCGGGCTGCCATCTTGGTGCAGGGCATGTGAAGACATCCTTGGGCTGCCATCTCGGTGCAAGGCATGTGAAGACATCCCCGGGCTGCCATCTTGGTGCAGGGCATGTGAAGACATCCCCGGGCTGCCATCTTGGTGCAAGGCATGTGAAGACATCCCCGGGCTGCCATCTTGGTGCAAGGCATGTGAAGACATCCCCGGGCTGCCATCTTGGTGTAAGGTATGTGAAGACATCCCTGGGCTGCCATCTCGGTGCAAGGCATGTGAAGACATTCCCGGGCTGCCATCTTGGTGTAAGCCATGTGAAGACATCCCTGGGCTGCCATCTCGGTGCAAGGCATGTGAAGACATTCCCTGACTGCCATCTTGGTGTAAGCCATGTGAAGACATCCCCGGGCTGCCATCTTGGTGTAAGGCATGTGAAGACATCCCCGGGCTGCCATCTTGGTGTAAGGTATGTGAAGACATCCCTGGGCTGCCATCTCGGTGCAAGGCATGTGAAGACATTCCCGGGCTGCCATCTTGGTGTAAGGTATGTGAAGACATCCCTGGGCTGCCATCTTGGTGTAAGCCATGTGAAGGCATCCCCGGACTGCCATCTTGGTGCAAGGCATGTGAAGACATCCCTGGGCTGCCATCTTGGTGTAAGCCATGTGAAGACATCCCCGGGATGCCATCTTGGTGCAAGGCATGTGAAGACATCCCCGGGCTGCCATCTTGGTGTAAGCCATGTGAAGGCATCCCCGGGCTGCCATCTTGGTGCAGGGCATGTGAAGACATCCCTGGGCTGCCATCTTGGTGCAAGGCATGTGAAGACATCCCCGGGCTGCCATCTTGGTGCAAGGCATGTATAGACATCCCTGGGCTGCCATCTTGGTGCAAGGCATGTATAGACATCCCTGGGCTGCCATCTTGGTGCAAGGCATGTGAAGGCATCCCCGGACTGCCATCTTGGTGCAAGGCATGTGAAGACATCCCTGGGCTGCCATCTTGGTGTAAGGTATGTGAAGACATCCCTGGGCTGCCATCTCGGTGCAAGGCATGTGAAGACATTCCCGGGCTGCCATCTTGGTGTAAGGTATGTGAAGACATCCCTGGGCTGCCATCTTGGTGTAAGCCATGTGAAGGCATCCCCGGACTGCCATCTTGGTGCAAGGCATGTGAAGACATCCCTGGGCTGCCATCTTGGTGTAAGCCATGTGAAGACATCCCCGGGATGCCGTCTTGGTGCAAGGCATGTGAAGACATCCCTGGGCTGCCATCTTGGTGCAAGGCATGTGAAGACATCCCCGGGCTGCCATCTTGGTGTAAGCCATGTGAAGACATCCCTGGGCTGCCATCTCGGTGCAAGGCATGTGAAGACATTCCCGGGCTGCCATCTTGGTGTAAGCCATGTGAAGACATCCCTGGGCTGCCATCTCGGTGCAAGGCATGTGAAGACATTCCCTGACTGCCATCTTGGTGTAAGCCATGTGAAGACATCCCCGGGCTGCCATCTTGGTGTAAGGCATGTGAAGACATCCCCGGGCTGCCATCTTGGTGTAAGGTATGTGAAGACATCCCTGGGCTGCCATCTCGGTGCAAGGCATGTGAAGACATTCCCGGGCTGCCATCTTGGTGTAAGGTATGTGAAGACATCCCTGGGCTGCCATCTTGGTGTAAGCCATGTGAAGGCATCCCCGGACTGCCATCTTGGTGCAAGGCATGTGAAGACATCCCTGGGCTGCCATCTTGGTGTAAGCCATGTGAAGACATCCCCGGGATGCCATCTTGGTGCAAGGCATGTGAAGACATCCCCGGGCTGCCATCTTGGTGTAAGCCATGTGAAGGCATCCCCGGGATGCCATCTTGGTGCAAGGCATGTGAAGACATCCCTGGGCTGCCATCTCGGTGCAAGGCATGTGAAGACATTCCCGGGCTGCCATCTTGGTGCAAGGCATGTGAAGACATCCCCGGGCTGCCATCTTGGTGTAAGGTATGTGAAGACATCCCTGGGCTGCCATCTCGGTGCAAGGCATGTGAAGACATTCCCGGGCTGCCATCTTGGTGTAAGGTATGTGAAGACATCCCTGGGCTGCCATCTTGGTGTAAGCCATGTGAAGGCATCCCCGGACTGCCATCTTGGTGCAAGGCATGTGAAGACATCCCTGGGCTGCCATCTTGGTGTAAGCCATGTGAAGACATCCCCGGGATGCCATCTTGGTGCAAGGCATGTGAAGACATCCCCGGGCTGCCATCTTGGTGTAAGCCATGTGAAGGTATCCCCGGGCTGCCATCTTGGTGCAGGGCATGTGAAGACATCCCTGGGCTGCCATCTTGGTGCAAGGCATGTGAAGACATCCCCGGGCTGCCATCTTGGTGCAAGGCATGTATAGACATCCCTGGGCTGCCATCTTGGTGCAAGGCATGTATAGACATCCCTGGGCTGCCATCTTGGTGCAAGGCATGTGAAGACATCCCCGGGCTGCCATCTTGGTGCAAGGCATGTGAAGACATCCCTGGGCTGCCATCTTGGTGTAAGCCATGTGAAGACATCCCCGGGATGCCATCTTGGTGCAGGGCATGTGAAGACATCCCCGGGCTGCCATCTTGGTGTAAGCCATGTGAAGGCATCCCCGGACTGCCATCTTGGTGCAAGGCATGTGAAGACATCCCTGGGCTGCCATCTTGGTGCAAGGCATGTGAAGACATCCCCGGGCTGCCATCTTGGTGTAAGCCATGTGAAGGCATCCCCGGGCTGCCATCTTGGTGCACAGTATGTGAAGACATCCCTGGGCTGCCATCTTGGTGTAAGCCATGTGAAGACATCTTCGGGCTGCTATTTTGCTCAGTGGTCTAGTCTAGGCTTCCTCTCCCCAGTAACGCACCGGCGGCTGGTCATTACCAATGAGTACTCGCTCGACATTCATGAAGAGTACCGGGCACACATCGAAGGCACATGTAAGGAGATCCTATCCATGACCGATGCTGCCAGTCATGCTTTACAACCAGCTTCACTTACAACGCACAGTTAAGATGAGTCTAGTAGGCGTAAATACCAGCATAACTTTATAATCCTGCCATTCCTCAGTGATGTTAAATAGCCAGCAGCAACCACTGCAGTTCTTAGAGCTCATAACTTTTATTACTCTATCCTCTTGCACACAGTTTCCTCTACCATTTGAAAGCCATGTGGTTATGTATATTCAACAAATTAACACAAAAATAAAAACAACACCGACCTCGTTGAGTTAAACGGCTTAGATCCCCGGATTTTCACACAAACGCGCTTGGAGGACAGTGTCCCTATGTTGAAGATCCTGCCCATGTAAGCGTTAACATTTAAAGGAAGGATAGTCCAGATAAAAATTGAGACTGGATGGTAATTATTTCCCATGAATCAATCAGCATTAAAATTCTCCATACACAGCTGGACACAGAGAAACGCTTCAGTCAGTGTCCCCATCACAACCTCGATAATAAACTTCATACTGGTTTACAGACCTCCAAAATCCCCAGAGGCAAAGCTCGCCTCTATTACAAGAAATACTGCCAACTTTACAAATAGAAAGGCACAATGTTGTCCTTCTCCAAGATTTAAATCTGTGGATCAAGACATCCATAAGAATTTCCACTAATTCTATAACCAACATGTCCATTCTAAACCTAGAACTGTTGCATCACGAGCCCACCCACACAGCTGGACTTCTGCTTGGTGACATTTTCAGAGAACTTGATCATGGTGGCTAAAACTCTCCTTTTAATGTGGACAGATCCTTGCAGGTTCCTGTTCCACATTAAGATTCCTAACCACTCGTGACTGAAGTCCCCCGTGATTATTAACAGAAAGAAATGGAAACTTTTTTTAACTAAACCTGGCTGCTTTAAAGATACGAAAACTAATCCAAAAAGACATACGATAGCTCAGCCCACTTACTGCAGCCCTAATGCTTTGGTAGAACACTTTAATTCTTCACTCATAGTGATCCCAGAAAAGCGCCTACAAGCCAAGACATAAAAACTCCCCTCCCTCACCCAACGGCCACATAGGGGATAAATTGCACTTGGTTCTCTCCCAATCTAAAAATAAACACCTCTAATTGGAGATTCGGAGATGCGAGAGAAATGGAGAAAAGATTATTCTATTTCACGAAAAGAGGACTATTCTCTCCACCAAAATTAAAATCTGCAAAAACCTTTTACTCATAATAGATTGAAAATTAATACCCAGTCACTACGCAATCAAATATTTCCCTCATGTTGAAAAAGTAAAAAAATAAAAATAAATGAGGAACTCGGTTTCCAACAACCTGGCCCCCAACTCTGCACTTGCCCTCGGGTGCCATGCAGGGGCAAGCTGCAATATTGTATACCATCACCTAAGAGCATCCTGTGCATGTTATAAACAGCAGCCACTCTTCCGGCCCACCACAACTGTGCTGAAACAAATGGCCTTAACCTGGCTATTGACCAGATCATAACATCAAGCTGGTGGGCTTATCAGCTCTTAATGATCTCCGCTGGTACACTGATGGGGAACATTGGTATGCTATTCTTCTTAGATCTGTCAGTTGATTTCAGAACCAATGATCATTGCATCTCGATAACACATTGCAAGTAGCTGGCATCCTAAAGTAGATTCAGCCCTTTATCTCTGGAGGATCTCAGGCTCCTGCTCTTCCACCTTATACCTCCATTGCAAACAATTAGCTGTGGTGTTAAGGAGGTTATATTCTTTCTTCATTGTTGATAATCTGGACATGCGGCCATTGGCTCAACTACTGCATAAGACAGAGGCATATTTTTTACACCGAAGACACAAAGCTGATTTTCAGCTTGCCTTGTATCCAGCACCAGGACCCTCAGAGCCAAAGTCCTGCACCCCTACATACATTTCTTGACATAGGATGGTAGTGCATGGCCGACAATTTCCTCAGACTACATCCAGCAAAAACCGAGATTCAATTTAAATATACTTCAGCCGGTTGAGTGGAAAAAAAATACTTAGCCAGATATAATGTCTCCCTTCTTCTACCCTCCAATGTAGTGCACAATCTGAGGGTCCTCTCTTAAAACATTCTTTCCTTAGAAGTTCAATGTGCACTGCACCTGCGTCCCTCGGCTGTGCCGCCTCAAAGGGATTCTCTAATCGATCCTAGTCTTCAGCTCACAGTAATCACGACACTTGACCTGGCCTCGTCTGGACTATGCTAATTCCATCTGTTTAGCATAACCAATGAAAGTCTTCCATTGCCTGCAACTGGTCCAGAATACGGCCGCCAGGGTTTTCACAGGGACATCACCGAAGCTGAGATCCTAACACTGATTGCTCAATCGATCTCATGAGTCTTTCAAGGCCTGGACGACTGAACATAAAGTGGCAAGTTTGAAACAGTCCACTTTATGGCAATGCATTTTCTGTTTACTGACATAGGTACGCTCTGAGCTCCTCAAATCCATCTCTGATTTTTCCCACAACTAAAAACGGCCACTTCCGGGAACTGAACCTTCTTGATGGTCGCCGCTTAACTATGGAATGTCTTACCTTTAACCCACTGCACTGAAAAAACTTCAGAGGCCTGTTGAAAAGCTAGCTTTTTACCAGCAAAACTGGTCATTGTTTTATTCCTTTTCTCACCAAGGTTTTAGTGCAATTATGTGTTTTCTTAAACACCAAGAAGCTCTAGGATCCAGCACTCTATAAATAAATATAACATGTCATCACCAAATATTTTTAAACATAGTGGGCACTTTGCAACACAATCCTTCAACAATATCCAAAGGCAGACAATGTATCATTTCTAACAGCATATTCCAAATCCCCCAATTTTCCCCAACTGTCACCTGAACCATTTACAATGGCAGCATTCCAGATTGCATCATCACAGACTCTCCGTCAAACACTGGTCACTTCACTACCCAATCCTCATTCATATTCAGATATCAAATAAGGATCTTCCACATTGCAACCTGCCAAAAAACAGGGGCTGCACTTCAAAGAAATGTAACTGTTAGCGGTCTAAAAAAAGAACAGCCATCATATCTTATCAAGCTCGATCAATCTTGAGATATCAACTTCTCTTTAAAACCTACAACCACATCATAGCTGATATCATGGATTCCATAGAACCACATCAACAAAATACCTATGATCCCCCCCAAGAAATCCATGAAACAAATCAATGGCAAATAATCAGATTATAGAGAATATTTGGCTTCATTCTAAATGGCGTCTATTCCATATCAAGCTGAAAGCACATGGACAACATTTCTAACAAACCAACTCAGCAGCAAAGCCAAGCACTTACACAGGACAATCTTGTCCTTTCTTAATTTTGCAAAAACTCATTCAAACCCAGTTTGCCCCTCTGCTAGCCGAGGTACTTTAAACGTCAAGAGTCGAATGCTACAAATTTATAGTATTTATTAACAAAATCATCTCCATCTGAGAGGCCTTCACACACAACTTAACCCCAGCAGAAACGCTACCACCCAGACGAAGACGACCAGATCCATTTTAAAGACTGTCTCTAATAAAGATCTTGCCAAACTGATAAACCTATTCAAGTCTAGCAAATATTTTCTGGATTTTATTGTTGAATGTCATGAAATTACCCTTTCAAACACAAAGGATGCTCATTAATGTTCCCTGGCTATCTAAAAAATTGTTAAGGTCACTTCAGTCATACAAAAAACAAATTAGTACCTGGACACTCTTGCCAATTACAGACAAGTCTGTGCTCTTCCCCAGCAGGGTAAAATAATTGGGAAATGTGTCTCTGTATAATTAATTACCTATATAAATAATAATCACCTGCTTGTGGCTACCAGTTCGGTTTCCTTTCCAGGTCTGCAGGCAGCATTGACTGCAAATGCACATAACAAGCTGGTTCCATATATTGGCCAGCGACTAAAAGCACTTAAGAGAAAGCTATTCAAATAAAACTTCAACTTATAGACTGGCTTTATCAGCCGCACCACATTCGTCCCCCCTACGTTAAGGAGTAAGCATTTTTCACCATTTATAAGTCCTCCTTAATTCAGATCTACGACATTTCTGGATGCAAGATTCGGATATAGGCTCTTTTCCTAGGCACATACTGTAAAGCATTACTAAATGACATGCTAGGTGAGATACAAATCATGAATATAACAAATAAAATGTTGTAGGGAGCCACAATACATGAGACACAAGGCATGTTTCTATGCCATGGTTACATTTTGGAAGAAGGATGAGCAGAATATTAGGTCCAGCAGTGAGCAGCTCAAAAAGTCCCCTTCCCACCTAGATCCCCAATAAGTTAAACAAAAATCTACTTTTACCTCTACTGAGAAGGGGCTGTGGTAAAACAACCTGTAATGCATTTCCTTCTATAACGAAAAGTGTGACCCAAGTTAATGCAGATTGGAGTACATATGTATTACATATAAAAAAAATACGCGTCTCCCAAAAACACAATCATCTTATACCAACTCCAGCTTACAATTTACTGCCTGGGACAGGCTGGTTCTGGCTAAACATTATGGGCTACTCTCTGCTCTTTTGAAGCTGTCATGGATCGAATTTAAAATGCAAAAAGAACAATTGATGGAGAGAATGCACAACAATGTCATAACTTCACCCCAGTACAGAGATCTGGGCCTAGATCCATCGTTTTTCTGCTCACCATGCCATTCCAGTTTGGACCCAGCCATTTGAAAATCAGTCTTAACCAATGGGAATAGTCCAGCCCGAACTGCCAGGCCAGGACCTCCCTGGACTGGAAACAAGCATCCTAGGACCAGTTTCTGGCTATCAGCCCTCATCAGCCAGGATAGCTTGACTCCAGTGGCATGGAGAGCACGGGACCCCCGTCTGGGCATACCCGTCCCACTCGGGGTGACAAATGCAAAAAGAACAATTGATGGACAGAATGCAGAACAATGTCATACATTCACCCCAGGTACAGATATTTAGGCACACAACAACATGGTCTATCAAGAACTTCACAAAGAGGGGAAAGAGAAAAGCAAGAGTGGTGACAAGAAGTGGGAAAATAGCAAGACAGCTAGAAGCGAGGCATGCAGCTGTCTAACAGTAAGGTTACCTCCCATTTTTGAGCTAAACACACACAAATGGAGACATATCGCCAAACAGGCGTACACCAAACTCTCCCTTACTAACATGCCACAACACGTGCATTTTTAACTCGGAGAGAACTGAGAGGTTCCAGACAGTATCAACCTGCAAGGATTTCAAAATGGAAGAGAAAACAAGCTCCCGCTCTAAAAGGGCGCTCACTAGTCCTTCCCTTTTCAATATGGGTGCAGAAAAAACTATTGTATCACTTACTTGAAATCAGCTGCCACCAACCTAAGAGTGAGAACGCACAGTTTTACACCATTGGTATTCTGAAACTGTGAAATTAGAGCCTGAATAATAGGAAATGCCCTGCTCACTGGTAGATATAGATGTAAATCCTGGTAAAACACATGACATAGAATAATCATGTGTCCTTGGCACGCTGGTCTCGGACATGATTAAAAACTACACTTTCGCCTAAGGAAACTGATGTCTGGTGGGAATTATGTTTTTATACTGTATACTGTAAAGCGCTCTGATACCCTCATGGGTCACGTTTGCGCTAGATAAAAACGTTATAAATAAATTAATCATCTCACATACGGAATGAAGCCAATACTCAAATATACTAAAGAGGAGAAAGGGCGGAGTGGTGGACTGTGTAATTCCTTAAGGAACTTTGATTTGTGAGGGCTGAGGGGGGTGTTGCCTCTAATACACTATGACTCCTTAAAGCCAAAAGACAATCATAACAAGAAGGCAAATTCAAACATGATCGGCAAAACAGAGATAAACATAGAAAAACAAAGTTGAAGCGAAAAGGCTTCGGAAACGTAAACACAATTGGGACAACTCAAAGGTTCCTTCTCCAGTCTGCAGAAAAATTACCTTTGGTGAGGAGCACGGAAAATCTCCACGAGATAAGTGATGGAGCCTAATTATTTTAGTATGATTTTCTCGGTCAGTTCCTGCTCATAGGATAATATAATACTAATACATACTTAAGAAAAATGATTAACAGTGTCATTGGTAAAACACATGAGAGTTCAAGCTGCATCGTAAAAGCATGCAGAATGATTGGTAAACAGTTAGAGATGAAAATGATTCATGAGAGAAGGAACATGTATAATGTTAATGAATTCACAATATACATGTGCTATGGAACCCTATAAATGCTAAAATGTGTGATGTAATGATGTAGTTTTTTTAACCAAATGATTATAAAAAGTTAGAAAGAGTACTCATTTAGTAGCAAAGGTGGATTAACATAAGTTGTTTGAAAAATTAAATGAGAAATGTCTTGTTCACTTAGCAATACTAACAAGAAAATCTGTAATTTCAAAATGTCAAGAGAAAACGTATTGCTAATTTATAAACGATTTAACAAATTAATCATTGCTTGATGGGATACAAAATGGTGTTTGATTATTAATGTTTATGAATAATAATAATCACAAATGAAATCGCTATATCTAAATTCAATTAAACGTTGAAAAGTTAGTACCTTTTCAGTATATAATAATGTCTTAGTACGATGTTTTGTGGAGGCCTCAACATGCATTTAAATTTTTTCCTCAGAATAGGACTAGAATGAGCAGACATGATTTCACTACCAGGGTGAGAAATTATGCAAATTTCAGTCTTTAGTTTTGAATAAAGGACACTCTCTCTCTTAGTACAAAATTGTGTCGACTTTGTTACAAGCCCAGAAGAGCACTTGGGAGCAGACATAAGATACAAATTATTTTCCTTGTTACGAGGAGAAACGTCATTGTTTTTAATTAATAGATAAACAGACAATGATATTACATATAATTTCCAGATCAATTTGGTAAGGTGACAATCACCCCATGGACATACCATAGATTTTGACCAATGGAAATCGTGCAAAACTGTGTAAAGGATATTTTTGTGGAATGGAACTATGATTAATTGGAAGTATAACTGCCCTGTAGAAAAAAAGGACTGTGGGCTGGCTAAATTTGAAATTTTCTAAATGCCTGGCATGCTGTCGGACTGAACTTTCTTGATTTCCTGCACTTCGCCAGCTGGTGAAGTCGAGCAGGCAAAACTTTCGGCAAAAGGGTAAATGACTCCAGCTATTGCAGGCTGTGTTCTAGCGGCTATTTGGGCTCACCTTTGGGTCACTGTATTCCTAACAATCTGCAACTCATCTTTGGTTTGTATGATTCATATCTCTATTCTGACTATCGTGTTCATATTCTCTCTCTCTCTCATTCTCACCAGGTATTTGAAATTGAAATGTATTTGACTCTGAACTGTGATGTTGGTGATCTCATCTGTACTAAGCCTAAAAACGAAATTAAATGATTTCAAATGTATTTTTGTGCTTTGACTATTTGATATTTGAAGATTGGATAAAGATTTGTTGATTATAACCTTTATGCATATGTCATTTCTTAGTGTAAAAGTTTTTGAATATTTATGTCTGAAAGTTAGGCATTCCTTTGTTCCAGGTACTCATGAGGGAGTGGCCATTGGTCTCTAAGTTATCCTAGTCCCCATTAGCTCGATTCAAGATCCATTGGAGGAGCTGGACTGATTTGTGATATTATAGACATTGGTGTTGTAGAGTTCACATGGGCCCAACTCTGTGATATGGTAGATGATGGTAGCTGAGGTGAGTATACTGAGGGGTTTTTGATGAGTATGTTAAGGGGGGGTGTGGTTCTGAAAAATCTAGATTCTTAATAGTTCTGGGCCCGAGAATAAAAACTTCGTCGAAATAGGACGAATTTGGTATCAAAAGACCGAGAATGACGAGTACATCAAGTACATGTATTTTCGGCATATTCGAGTGACGATTTCACCTCGAAATCGTCATTTACCTTCTAAACCCTTAGCTGCATGTTGCCCCTTACATAGGCCTTAATCCAGTTGAATTTGATTCCACAAGGACACATACTCCTTAATCGACTTCTTCCTGACCCCAGTACAAGTTAGAACCATTGCCCCAGGCCGAACTCGTTAGGTCAGTTCCCTCCCAGAGGCCGAGCAAGATAGCATCTAGGCCCAACCAGCCATAAAACCATTTCAGCGCGCACACCTGCCATATCTCGCTCACATCTTTCTCCACTCCTTTTCTTCACTTGCTTTATGATGGGGAGGTGACCGTTTTTATTAGGGGTCCAGCGATATCTGATGAAATGTTGGGCCTTGCCGGATGATTTGTTATGGGCAGCACGACGTGAAATATGTACATGTCATCATGACTCTGCTTTTCTTTTGTAATCAGTAACCATAAATGAAATACCACGAATCCAAGGAATGTTTTGCCCAAGGCTGAATATTATGTATAAGAAGGGAAGCCTAACTTCGTGAAAGTGTGCAGTCTCCTGAATATACTCGAATTGTACTTCGAGGACCCTGTCACCTTGGTTGCAGCCAATAAACTAATCTTTGACTTCACCTAGAAGACTCCGAGTTTCTGTAGGTCTGACTCAGGAGAACCCGAGGTCTCTGGGTGTTGATCCCCTGGCACCGCTGGGTTACCGGTTCTGTGCCGGTTCTTAAAAACCCAGTACCTCAGTTGGCGCCCAACGTGGGGCGATTCCAGTGGTACCAATCAGCCTGAAGATCGTGAGGAGCTTCGTGTGAAAATTCCGGAGGAGGGCCCACCACCTCATCGACCCCTGCATGTCGACGTGGTCCGAAGGTCTTTACTGCGAGGTTCCCCGCTTCCCGACGGCTACAAGGACTGCTGCCCTGGCTATCGCCCTGATGTTGGACCCTTGAAGTTTTCGGTAGAGCGAAACGCTGAGACGAGTCTTCTGGTGAAGCCATCGATATTTTCAGTTAAGTATAAGTGGAGCGTCTCCCAGTCCTTAGTTGGACTTACTTTGTGGTATCTTGGAGATACATAAGGTTTTTATTGGTTCTTGCAAGCACCATAACCGAAGGACTCGTGTTTTCACGAGAAATATCGTAATCGATAAATCCTTTGAAGTTTTGGAACTAGACTAGAGAGCGAGGATGCCTAGTCTTAGACTCGGGAATTGGTTTTGTCTTGGTAGTAACAATAGGGACTCCCGATTGGAGGACTCATGTCCGGTTCCTCCAGTTGGAACTCCGACTTACGAACTATACGCTAAACATGGGGTAGGCCCCATCGTTTACAACGAGGTATGGATTAAATACACTAGGAAAGATGGTGTTTTAAAATGGCCCCAATATGGTAGCTTTGATTCTGAAATCTTAGACAACCTTGAAGTTAAACTCTTCAAAAAGAAAGCCCGGCCGGCGATGTTTGACTCTTTCCGCTTATGGCGCAAAGAAGCCAAACAAAAAGAAATTAAATTAGCTAAGAAAAATAAGAAAGAAGGGGGACTTTCAGTAATGCAAGCTGCCGTGCAGTTTAAAGATAATGAGGAAGAGCAGATAAATGAGCAGTTGCACAGGCAACGTAAAATGGCAATAGATAAATGTTATCCAGTTTTGCCGTCTCTTCAGCAAGGGACAGCAAAAGAGCGTGAAAAAGACCAATTAATGTCGCAATTATTAACTTCGCCACCCCCCTATGCGCAGAATGCCACAGCACCCGCGCAACCTTTAGTTGCACAAGCTGCGCCTCCGGCTCTTCCACAGCACCCACCAGCTGCTCTTCAGCTGGCTCCTACTTCTTCAGTGCAGCCTCCTCCAGGCCCACCGACCACTTCTGTTTCACCTGTGTTTTCTACGATTTTGCCTACAGTGTTTTCTACATCTCCTAATGCCCCCTCTATGATTTTGCCTAGTACCACATCCTTTATTCCTGATACCTCTTCTGCCATCTCTACCCCCGCCTTACCTCACCCCGTTTTTTCATCTGCTTGTCCTTCAGTTTCACCTTCCATTCGGCAGAAAATGGCCAGCACTGTTACTAATCTTCTTTTACCTCTTTTCGGGTCGCCTGCTACGACCCCTAACATAGGAAGAAGACAGTTGCGAAGTCAACTGCCTGATTATCAAGAGAGAGATTCCCTGAATAGTTTAGCTCGGAAATGGGTCATGGACACTGCAAAATATGATGTACAGTCTGTCATGGAAGTCTTCCACCAATGGGAAGCAGCGACACAGAGATATGTGTTCGAACAGATGTGCGTCTTTCTTGGCGAAGATTTAGAAGACAATGATCAAGAATGCATCCCACAAGAGATGTGTCGTGTACGATTTAAATTTGGAGAGGGTATGATTGTAGGTCCCGATGTGGAAAAAGCAGTTGAGATGCTATTTTCATATCGAAGTAAGGGAAGCAGTTCTGGGTCACCACCGGAATCTAGTGCATCTAGTAGGAAAAAGGCACGACAATACCCTATGAGAGAAGTTCCCCCACAATGGAGAGAGGGTGACGCGACAGCTGTCCCACCTGTCCTGCCGCACTTTCACCGCGTATGGGTACATGTCCCATGGAAGCGAGCTGAAGTTTTAGCACTCAAACAAACACTACCAGATCCGCGTAAAAATCCTGCAGGGTACTATAAAGAATTATCGCAAACTGCTGGGTCATGTATAATGAATTTGGCCGATATCGATATGTTATTCGGGAACGTTGTTCCACAGCCGTTATGGGGAAAAATTCGTCATGTAGATCATGACCAGGAATTAGGTGACACGTGGGCTAATATTACTACTGCAGACGCACGACAAGTTGGTGGTGCCAAGCCTGAGCCTTTGATAGCGGAACTACCTGGTAGAATAGTAGATTACATGAAAACGATAATGCCTGCAATACGCGTAAATTGGGATAAGTTATCTGCATGCAAGCAAAAGAAAGAAGAAACTGTGTCAGATTTCTTCACCAGATTTGAAGAAACATTCATTGACCATAGCGGTCAAGATATGACCACAGAAGGTGGTCAGAGATTGTTTGTCGATAAATTTGTGCACAATCTACTTCCAGATTTGTGTAGGAAATTAAAAGATTCGGAAAGTTCTTGGGCAGTCTCATCTTCAGCCCAGATATTAGCTACCGCACAGTACTACGAGAATAGAGACAAAGATGAGAAAGATAAAGTAGAGAAGAAAACTAGAGAACTCAAAACGAAGGTTTTGCTACAGCAAGCCTATCCGCCACGTGGTGGTGGTAATAAAAATAATAATGGTCCGAATCACTACCAGAACACTTTTCAGCAGCCTCAGAGAAACTTGCAAAGATTCGATTACAATCAAAACCGCGTAGGTCCCAATCAGTGTTTATACTGCAAACAAGAGGGTCATTACAAATATGACTGTCCTGCCCTACCACAACGTGCAAATGAAATTTCTGGCGTAAGAGGTCGTGGTAGTCAGCAAGCGCCTAGAGGTAGAGGGCGTGGAAACGCCCCTCAGGACACACGTCCCCTTCCACCACAAAACTCTATGAACAGGTTTGACCAGCAAAATAACGTATCTGACAGGACAGCTCAATACTACGTTGACGAGTATTACACAGAAAATGAGCAGTGGGAGAGTAATGATTGCTAGGACAGCCTAAGACAAGGAGAGGGAGTTGTTTCAGTTCCAGTAGATCAGAGTGGACCTTACGTTGAGGTGATCACATCGGGTGTGTCAGAACCTTTTCTGTTGGATACTGGTGCTACAAAGAGTTCTATTATGCACTCCAAACTCCCTGGCGCACCTTTGTCTGGCGAAATGAACGTTTCCGTAGGTTTTTCTGGCGCCCCAGTTAGAAATCCGATTTCTGACCCTTTATCTCTTTCTGTTGGTCCTTGTGAATTCGAAGCACCCCTTATTTTGACAACAGGTTGTGGTGAAAATTTGCTAGGATTAGATTTGCTAAAAAGATTGTATGCGACTTTGTACTGTTCTCCCTCAGGAGTACAACTTACTTTAGGTAAGAAAGTGGTTTCTGCCATGTATTTGTCGAGAAATACACTTCCAGCAGAATTGGCACTTCTACCAGATATTCTTTGGGCTACTGGTCCGAATGATGTAGGTCTTTTAGAAATTCCACCGTATGTTGTAACATTGAAGCCGAATGTCAAAATGCCACGAATTCCCCAATACAGGATATCCAATGAGGGCGAAAAAGCTTTGCTAGCGATTGTTTACGAGTTGATTGAAAAAGACGTAATTGAAGAAACACGAGGCAATGTTTGCAATAGTCCTGTTCTGCCTGTTTTAAAACAAACTGACCCTTCTCAGCCACCTGTGTATAGATTCGTGATTGATCTTAGGGAAGTAAATAAGATAGTGGTGCCACAATTCCCAGTTGTCCCCGACATTACAACATTATTGACTATGATTCCAGCATCTGCATCCTGGTTTTCGGTGATTGATCTGAAGAATGCTTTCTTCAGTATCCCGATTGCTGAGGAAAGCAGGGATATTTTTTCCTTTAGTTTAGGAGGTCGCAGTTTCCGCTTTAAACGCGCTCCTCAAGGCTACTGTGAAAGCCCCTCAATATATAGTCAAGCTCTGAAATGTCAGCTTGACACAATGGTTTTGCCCAAAGGTGCCACTCTCGTACAGTACGTGGACGATTTACTCATCGCTGCGGATACTGAGAAAATATGTAAAATGGCCACGTTGACATTACTGCGTCATCTATGTGATCTGCATCACAAGGTGTCACTTTCCAAGCTTCAATATTGCCGACAAGAAGTGACCTACTTAGGTCATCTCTTATCGAAGGAGGGAAGGAAACTGACCCATGAAAGAATTCAGGCAATAGCGAAATTGAATGTGCCAAGAACGCAGAGAGAAGTACGCGCTTTCTTGGGCATCACATCGTACTGTAGACAGTGGATTCCAAATTTTTCATTATTAGCCAAACCCTTATTGGCACTAACGTGTACAAATACACCCAATCCCATTCCTTGGTCTGATGAGTGTCAGAAAAGTTTTCTCGAATTACGCACAGCATTATGTTCGGCCCCTGTGTTAGGCAACCCCAACTACAGTAAGCCTTTCACATTATATGTCCACGAGAAGGAGGGCTGTGCATTGTCTGTGCTGACTCAGTTATACGGAGATAGACAGCGGCCATGCGCCTATTTTTCGTCAACTTTGGATCCGGTAGCACGAGCATTGCCAAGTTGTTTAAGAGCCACAGCAGCAGCAGCTGTTTCTATTCGACAGTCTGCAGGTCTAGTAATGAATAATACACTAATCGTGATGGTCCCGCATGCAGTAGACACATTGTTAAATAGGACCAAGACACAGCACTTAACTAGAGCTCGACTGTCCAGTTATGAATTGACGCTACTAGCAAGCCACGTGCACATAAAAAGGTGCAGTACCTTGAACATAGCCACATTGTTACCAATTACAGAGGAATCGGATGCTTCAGAACAGCACGATTGTTTCCTCAGAACAGAGGAAGAGACGAAAGGGAGAGTTGATTTATTCGACACTCCTCTTGCTGAATGTGATGGTACATTGTGGGTGGATGGTTCCTGTTTTAAACTCCCAAATGGTAACGTGACTACAGCATATGCTGTCACAACTTTGCACACAATCACTGAAACTGCGCGAATACCACATGGTTCAGCTCAAGCCGCTGAACTCGTGGCACTGACGAGAGCATGTGTGTTATCTAAAGGAATGAAAGTGACTGTCTATACCGACAGCCAGTATGCTTTTGGAGTGGCTCACAGTTTTGGACGATTGTGGAGAGAACGTGGGTTCCTGACTTCGCATGGAGCCAAGATTCAGCATGGTCAGTTGGTGAATGAGCTTCTTGAATCACTGACGTTGCCCCTGAAAGTAGCGATTGTGAAATGTAGTGCACACAAGAAAGTGACTGATGATGTTGGTCGTGGAAATGTATTCGCTGATGAAACGGCTAAGGACACTGCAAAGAATATGATGAGCCGAATGTATGTTGCGAGCCCAGAAAGATGGACTGGTGATGTTGGAATATGCGAAGACACGATAGAAAGTGTGAAGTCCATCCAAACTGAGGCCACGGAGAAAGAGTTAAGTATGTGGAGAGAAAGTACAGGGAGAATGGATGCGAATGGTTGTTGGATTGAATCGACAGAACAACAGAGATGGTTGTTACCCGATGCATATGTGCCTGCAGTGGTTACAATGGCTCATGGGATGGCCCATATCAGCGCGAAAGGGATTTGCGAGTTGTTGGCCCCAGTGTGGAAGAATTCAGGGATTCCCAAGTGTGCAGAGAATGTTGTCAAGAATTGCATGGTATGTCTGAAGCACAATCCTGGTAGGGGAACCCCAACTCCAGCTGGTCATTTTGCACCTCCTACGTATCCGTTCGAGGTTTTGCAGCTAGATTTCATACACATGGAGAGGTGCAACAACTTAAAATACGTGCTCGTGGTTGTTTGTGCCTTCTCAAGATGGGTAGAAGCCTATCCCCTAAGGGACAATACTGCCTTGTCCACAGCGAAAGCCCTTGTGAAAGAGTTCTTCCCCAGGTTCGGAATGCCTAGAATGGTCTGGTCCGACAACGGAAGTGAATTTGTGGGTTGTGTGATGAAAAGTGTGTGTGAAGGGCTAGGCATTAGACAGAAGTTCCACGCTGCAAATCACCCCCAATCAGCTGGATTAGTGGAATGTTACAATGGCACGCTTAAACTTAAATTGGCCAAAATCCAAGCGAGCACAGGTCTTAAGTGGCCTGACGCTCTACCCTTAGCACTCCTATCCACCAGAATGACTGTGCATTCGCGAATGAAACTCAGCCCCTATGAAGTAATCTTTGGTCGGCCAGCCAACATATGGGGAGTGCCTAGGCCCACGAAGTTTAGCGAGCTGCAACACCCCATTTTGCTTGACTATTTGTATGAATTGACGGCTAAATTGCGTGTTTTATATCAACAGGTTCACAACACCTTGCCTCCGGTCTCTGAGACACCGGGTCACTCCATTGACCCCGGTTCCTGGGTGCTTGTCCGAAACTTCCAGAGGACAAGAAACGACCAGCCCAGATGGACCGGGCCTCACCTCGTCCTCCTGTCTACAAGGTCGACTGTCAGGGTGGAGGGGAAGACCAATTGGGTCCACGGGATCCATTGTAAGAAGATACCCTTCCCTCTGCCACATGACCAATGGGTCCGGAAAGGAGGCACTGACTCAGAGCGCACAACTGATGAACGTGTAAAAGAAGCTAAACGTGATCATAAGAGTGAGAACATTTTCCAAGAAACTGTGCCACCACCAGAACAATTGAACTCTGTGGAACCTGAACTACTATTTCTGGACCAGACAGTACCCGGGAAAAGACGCTACAATTTACGACCAAGAAAAACAGACTAAAGTAAAAGTGATTTATTTTATGACCCGAAAGAAAAACCTGTGGACTAATAAAAAATGCGTTTTTCCCAAATACTATTTTTGAAAGTGCAGATTCTCCCATCTAGGTAACTTGCTTATTTTTGTTTTTCTTGAACCGCCATCCGGGTTCCGCTGCTAGGGTCGCGGTTGATTAAAGACTTTTGGGTGCAGCTAACAACGATAGGTCGCTGGTTCCAGTTAGTCCAAGGGAGCTGCCCTAGACTGACGGAAGCATCCTTTAGCAGAAACAACCTACCGCCGCGGGCAGCACCTTAGAGAGGATGGAGTTTCCTGATGTGGAGAGGCCTGCCAAACAAATGAACTTTAAGCAGAGACTTTTGAAAACAATGACGAAGAAAAACTTTATAATAATGTGTATTCTTATGCTATTTAGCGTAATGGTCTTTTTGATAAGCTATGTTTTATTCTCTTTTCACGTGACATTTGCGCCCACTACATCACCCATACCTCCCCCTACTGTTTCCTCTCATTCTTTCCACCCTTTGCCTGACCACGAATCAAATAGGAGATTAGAGTTCATTAATAACTCCTTCGTTCAGTTATTACACCAACACCAACTTGTAATGAACACAACCAACTGTTGGGTGTGCGGTCTCATGCCCCACACCGCGGATAGAGGTATCCCCTATTTGGTCCTGCCATTTAGTCGCAATGGGTCAGTATGGGCATATAGGACAATGTTCATATATGCACGAGAAATCCAACCCCTACGTTCTGTAAAAGACAACCTCAAGACTAGCGCCCTAGTCAAGGGTATAGTTGACATGATCAAAGAAGTAACTTCTTACGAAGATACCCCGGATGATGAGATACTTGCATATGTAGGTTGGAATGTGACCGGATATGGCACTACATTAAGTGAGAAACAGCAAGCCAAAAGATCGTCCCCTATCTGGATCGTACCCCATCAAGGTCACCTGTGTCTGCAAGGTATTGGCAGGAATCCCAGAGCTCAGCTAGGGAAGAGTGTCTGTACAGAAACGTATGTTTTTGGATGTCAGACTTCCCCTGCCTTTTTAGCCGCTAAGGGTACTTATTTCATCTGCCATGATAGAGCCTATACATGGTTGCCCCCTGACTTCTCGGGCTCATGTTTTGTTTCATTCCTGTTACCTCCCACCTACACAGCGGCAGCGGATTACCATCGGACAAGGGTGGTTAGAGGTGTTTTGAGTAAAGAAGACACTGCAGGTCAAGAATTTGGTGACTTTGCAATGGGTTTCCTGCCGTTCTGGGGAGCCATGGCTAACAGCAGAAACATAAGGCAATTGACAAGGGTAGTTGAATCCACCGTGATTGAAACTGCTGGTGCCCTTAGTAACCTGACTGCTGAGCTCCAGTCGGATCGACTGATGACCCTTCAGAACCGGGTCGCTTTGGATGTAATACTTGCGGACCGAGGTGGAGTATGCAAATTGATCCAGTCCAGTTGTTGCATTTTTATTCCAGATAATGCTCCGACAGTGTACGGGGCCATCTCCAAACTACATAAGATTTCCGAATCTATTCATGTGGATAAAGGAGATTGGTCGTTAATGGGATGGTTCTGGGAACTAATATCTGCCTGGGGATGGAAAATTCTGATGGTCATTGGGATGGTCTTAGCCATTCTTTTCCTGTTCTGTCTATGCATACAGTGTGCTCCTGCAATATGTGGCCTCTGTGTTACATCATGTGTAAGGAAGCCTGTGTCAAGACATGAGCTCAGCACTAGAATGATGTTGCAGCAACATCTCAATGACTTTAGGAATATAGATCTGGACTCAGATTAACATAAGGATAGATTAATTGCCTATGTAAGGGCAAAAGGAGGGTCTGTGGTTCTGAAAAATCTAGATTCTTAATAGTTCTGGGCCCGAGAATAAAAACTTCGTCGAAATAGGACGAATTTGGTATCAAAAGACCGAGAATGACGAGTACATCAAGTACATGTATTTTCGGCATATTCGAGTGACGATTTCACCTCGAAATCGTCATTTACCTTCTAAACCCTTAGCTGCATGTTGCCCCTTACATAGGCCTTAATCCAGTTGAATTTGATTCCACAAGGACACATACTCCTTAATCGACTTCTTCCTTACCCCAGTACAAGTTAGAACCATTGCCCCAGGCCGAACTCGTTAGGTCAGTTCCCTCCCAGAGGCCGAGCAAAATAGCATCTAGGCCCAACCAGCCATAAAACCATTTCAGCGCGCACACCTGCCATATCTCGCTCACATCTTTCTCCACTCCTTTTCTTCACTTGCTTTATGATGGGGAGGTGACCGTTTTTATTAGGGGTCCAGCGATATCTGATGAAATGTTGGGCCTTGCCGGATGATTTGTTATGGGCAGCACGACGTGAAATATGTACATGTCATCATGACTCTGCTTTTCTTTTGTAATCAGTAACCATAAATGAAATACCACGAATCCAAGGAATGTTTTGCCCAAGGCTGAATATTATGTATAAGAAGGGAAGCCTAACTTCGTGAAAGTGTGCAGTCTCCTGAATATACTCGAATTGTACTTCGAGGACCCTGTCACCTTGGTTGCAGCCAATAAACTAATCTTTGACTTCACCTAGAAGACTCCGAGTTTCTGTAGGTCTGACTCAGGAGAACCCGAGGTCTCTGGGTGTTGATCCCCTGGCACCGCTGGGTTACCGGTTCTGTGCCGGTTCTTAAAAACCCAGTACCTCAGGGGGAAACAAACTTAGTTCACGCTGTATCAGAAGCATGCACCTGGTGTGAGTGTTTCAGAAGAACATTCCCTAGCATCAATGTATTCAGTAAAATGATGTAGTAATTCTACTCAGGGAGTAAATGATACTTTGGAGTGCACTTCACCTGTCTGGAAAAACCTCATTACGCGTTCTGAAGCTCAGAAAAGGGATAACATGGTCAATTTGCGTCTTTTAACCCTTTTTGACCTGCAAAAGCCTAAAACAAAAATCCAGTGTTTTTTATTGTGCTGCAGTGACTATGCTGTAAATTAACAAGTTGCAGTCCAAATGGCGGCCCAAACTGCTGTTTGTGCCAAAATGTGGTTCGCGGGTCAAAGAGAATCATGTTCTTAGAAGAAGCATGTTGGTCTTTCCAGCTCGGTTTGTACTGCATGAAAGTGCATGAAATAAGTTACATCGGATTCATAAATATTTTCCATACACCGACCCGATCAGACTTGCTAGAAGAAAGGCCTTCTGGTAAACATCATCCAAAGAAGGGAAACATTGATGTTATGTAATGGACGACAAATCACAAGCATCCATTTTTCACGGTATCTGAAGTCCTCCGTAATTCTCTTCCAGCCATTCCTGCTTCAGTCTCCTCCCAACTACCGATTCACGTTTACATTTAGTGCTGGACATTCGAGGTGTATCTCTTCTTTAACACAACTTTAAACCTGTATGCTATTACCTCGGTGCCATTATCTTACCTTTTCATTGTGGGCTGCTCACAGTCCTGTGGTGGGACTGCCATAAAGTGCTAGGGTTGAGCGAAGGAGGGAGTGGGTGAAGGAACAAACTTTAGCTCCAATGCGCTTTCATTCTGGACAGGATGCCAGGGCAGTTCTTTAACAATGCCATTCCTCTGTGCCATCTTTTCGTGCACTCCTATACTTGCTGAATTTTACATTTCCATATTAGATAACAGTCTGCAGCCCCTTGACCCATGAGCTTCGGTGGGTACTAGATTCTCTAGCTTGCCGAGACCTCATCTTCTAAACATTCAGACAGTGGAAATAAATTACCTGATAGAACTTGTTCCAAAATCCCACGGCGCTCTCGTTCCAAGTACATTGTGCACAGATGAGCTGGAATCAGAGCATTCTTGGGGATATAAAACTAATGAATCATTCAGTATCTGATCTGAAGGGTTTGCTCCGACCCCTCCCTGTGGCATGACCGACTCATCAGGAGAGATCAGTGTGTGGGCGTGGCCCTCCGTTTCTACATGTCCTTTATCCACGGGTCCTTGTGACTGTACCGTGTTTGCATTTAGTACAAAATAGTATGCCTTCCTTCTGTCTACAAAACAGCATCAAAACAATACATGTATTCTAACAGACATGACAAATGAAAACAAAAGAGGTACTCGGGAATTCATTAGGAATCGATATAGGAGAGAGGGTGTAAATGGGTTAATGTTTAGGGGATTAACAGCTAAATAAAACAGCCCAATTGGGTTATGTACTGAATGGGTGGCGCCTACGTACTCACTGGGACAAAATGCATCAGATTGGTTGCCCCTGACTGGATGCTTCAGAATTCTTTGAAGTTGAACGGCGACAAAACTGAGATCCTGGTCTTTGGCAAGGACCAGGATATCTGGTCTACTGAGTGGTGCCCGTCTGCGCTGGGAACCTGTCCTTCTCCTTCCCAGTCAGCCAGAAATCTCGGCGTAATTTTTGACACCTCGCTGTCTATGACTCTACAGGTTAATCGCACGGTTGCTACCTGCTGGGGGGTTATAAAAATACTCAGGAGAATTCTTCACTATCTTTCTCTCCCAGCTCGGAAGCAGATAGTAGTGGCATTGGTGGGTTACAGGTTGGACTACTGCAATGCACTCTATGCAGATGCCAACAAGGGGCTCACCCAGCGGCTACAAATTGTACAAAATGCTGCGGCCCGTTTTGTCCTAGCACTTCCCAATACTTCCTCTGCCACTATGGCTAGAAAGACTCTTCACTGGCTCCCTATTCAACTGAGGATCTCGTTTAAAATTCTTTGCCTCGCTTATAGAGCTCTGTCAGAAAGATCTACGCATCCTTTAAGCGCTTTGCTTACACCTTACCAGCCTGGGAGAGCGCTTAGATCTGCTGAGATGAACCTGTTGGTCGTTCCTCGAGCCAAAAGAGCACGATGGGGAGATAGGGCATTCTCCATTGTTGCTCCAAAGCTGTGGAACTCTCTCCCCCAAGACATTAAGACTCAGCCCTCTCTTTCCTCTTTTAAAAAGGCGCTCAAAACCTGGTGTTTCGTCAAGGCCTACCCGCAATAGTTGTACTTTGAACAGCTGGTACCGTTTGGTTATGCGCCTTGACGCCCATTGGGCTTAGTTGCGCCATAGAAATTGCTTTTAATAATAATAATAATATAAGTCCATCTGCTGATAAATGTAACGTTTACAACCGAGCAGCCGACAGTACCCATTACACTTGTAAAGCCAACTGCAAACCAGGCCGTACAAGGGTAAGGTTCTAGTAACCTAGCTCCTTACAATACTTAGATGGGAGTTTAAAACCAAATGCAAATTTCTGAGTGACTAGGTGGAGGCAACAAAGAAGAGGAGAGTATACCGCATTCTTGAATTAAAGACAGTTCATCCGAGAAAAACAAAAACTGCATTTGCACAACATGTAGCTGCACTCACTACTGTGCATGGCTTCCAAGCCTACGTTCAGACCCAGATTTTGATGAAGTAAAAAGTCTATTACAATTGTCTGCAATCATCAAGTGGATCTACAAAAAGATCTAGCTGCAACCGCAGAGGATACAACTGACAGGCTGTGGATGAGTCAACCCTAGTTCCTGATCTGATTCTTTGGACCACAGCCAAACACCACCAGGCCAGCCACCCACAGGGCATTTACTTTACATAAGACAGGATTGCTCGTGGCATCTGCAGTTGGGATGGTGTCACAACAGGTGTAAACAGTCCACTTGGTTAGGTATCTTAGTAAATCCTACCAATAAAACTTGAATGCCCAAAAATGTCAATGTGTTCTATGGCTGTGGTGTCTTTGGAAAGTAGTGTCTAACTTAACTTATTCTGCCTTTTATACATTTCTTGTTCTACAAGACGGCTTAGAATTGTGCCTGAGACTACATTTCTAAGAGCGAGAATCAGGTTACATATACCATGAAGTGACAAAATGAGATCGGTTTTCTATGGTTCCATATTAAAAGTATATAGATAGAATCAACTCAGCACCTAAACTAAGTTAACAACATGGGGGCTAGGCTTTGTATCCCCTTCAGATTTCATAATGTTGCACACCTGCTCTACGTCAAGCCAGACGCCACGCTGACCCACCTGAAGGGCATCCTACATACTGCATTATGCCACACTAGAGGCCTTAAGAAATAGGACTACATCACCTCCAACACGAGGGAGCTTCCATGACTTCCCTTGCCATCCCAAACAGTCAAACCAGCTGCATCATCTACAAAGTCAACAGGACAGGCACTTCTGCTTACTTGGCTGACAAGTCACAAACACTGGCACTGTGTTTGTAATGATGGAGTATATTACCAGATGCCTAAACAGACATAGTGCTGCAATTAATGGACGGTAGAATCCTCCTAGAGCTCAGGAGGTTGCTAGAGAACGGCACAGGCAGCATTCAATTTGCCAATGTGGTTGATAATGTCCGAGAGTCTTTTACCACTTCTCAAGCCAATATCTCACCAATTTTCCATTGCTCTGTTGGCTTAGGCACAACGGGGACGTTGGGGTGCTGTTTATGCTAGAGGTATTTGATCTGGTGCCAAGTTGCCGATAGGGGATCTGGGGTGGCTTCCACAGATCTACTCTGGTGGCTGCTGTAGGAGCCACATTGTTGTCTTAGGCCTCTTCCTGCCCTTTAGACTTTTCCCTTTATAGGGTGTAAGACCTTGGGCCAACTGAAATGGCTCCAGTTGGGGGTCTTAAAGGCCTTTCGTAGAGAAGTCTGCTACCTGTACCACAGTCACTCTTGGAAAGAACCAGAATACCAAGTTCAGACCAATGAACTCCCTAACTTATTTAAACTAGCAGGGTGCTCTGCGGGCTGCTTTCCTGAACGACCGGTTGTGGAAGACAATAGTGTCTAGAGGTACATGTGACATGGTAGCTGCAGGGACTAAGGAGAACAGACATGCTAAAGACCACACTGGAAGCTTCTGCTGCTGGATTGCCAGAGCGAGTCTTCTGTTCTATGTTTGGGTCTGTGCGGCAGAGGTGCGTCTGAATTTTTCTGCCTAGTTTGCGTTAATAATAGTTAGCAACCACCCCATGACTGGATTTCCTTAGGCGGTATACAGTACTACAAAGCTGTAACAAGTGACTGACTGCCAAAGAATGCTCAGGGATTATTACCATGTTGTCTTAATTTTCAATGGAGTTAGTTTAAACTTTCAATATCTTAACATTTGAAAAGGAAGGTGGTTAGATCTGTAGTATCTTTGTACCCCTGACAATGCCTGAGAAGACAGTGACATCTACTTACTCTAATAAAGAGACAGATAAATATTTGCTTCTAGAGAGCCTGTGACCAAAGAACACAAATAGCAAAAGGTGCATTAACTGTTGAACTATCGGATTAGTTGTCACAAACACACAAGACTGGTATGGCTTGTGTTTCTTTTGCCAAACACAGATATGCCCTACTAAGAAAGCGGATTAGGAATGATAAATACACATAGGAATAAAAGAAAAACAGCCCATTGCTCCCACAGTTATAAAAAATGCAATAGATTCAGAACACCTAAAGATCTGAAATGAATGAAAGATGTTGTTAGCGGTTTCGACTTTCTGTAAGGGAACGCAGCATTCCTTAACCTGCCGATGTAAGGCATCCTGTACATTCCAATACGTCTATTCATAGCACCCACGTGGAGACAGCTTCTCAAGTTCTGCAGATCTACTTGTGGATACAAATTCTCGAAGAGACAGAAAGGAGGTCTCCAAATGGCAGCACTCATTCACTGTAGTGCATAGAAGTCTGAAGGTATGGATAGATGACCCCGAGGAAAAGGCATCAAATAGCTGTCCATTACAAGCACATTCTCGAAAAACAATAGCTACAATGCTGAGTCATTATCCAGAGTGCATGCCTACATTCTCTAAATATGACAATATTATTGTGGATGCAATGAAAATGTTTTAAAGTAAATATTTACTACATGCAGATGGGCAAATAAATATTAGCCCTATGTATTTAAATTAATCACAGAAACCACTCATGTTCTAGTTTTCTTTAAACAGTTCATGAATTCAACAGAAACAGTCGCAAAAATTTAAAGATGTAAGGATATTTTCATGTGTTATTTCTTTTACACAAAATTATCACAAATATGTAAGATAATAAGAACCCATCAATGCAATCTTCAGCAGACGGCACCAAGCATCCTGTCCTCACCGCCAGGCAATGTCTCCATCTCATATGAAAGCATCACTAATTTGATGTCAGCTCACTAAACCTCTCAAACCCGACATCAATATCCTCCTAAATACAATTAACATCTCCAGAAGAAACCTGCCTCTGAACAAACATCTAAATGTATCCAGGTCAGCTCAGGATAATAGGAGGCAAGATGCCCCATGTATCATTGCAAATCCGAAAAATCGCCCCGTGGTCCATTCCCTTCAAACTACCGGTACTTGGAGCCCTCCGACTCAGAGGCATGGCTGTTCCAAAGCATGATCCTAGTAATCATTACACATTTAAATGAACATACACTTAAATGAATGCTTCTAGATTGGCAGTTGCAGACTCTGCTGCTCTCTCAGCTCTAATACACAAAAGAGCCCTCGGTCGACTCAACTCTCACTCAGAAATGGTTCAACCTAGCATTACACTTTGTAACTGACGGTACACTACATCGCAGGTACACCGTTCTATGAAGGACAGCCCTCCCAAAGTCAGGAGAGGCCAGTGTACGTGTTTACAAACAACACAACCTGCCCTCCCATCTTCCTCCTTTAAGTGCATTACTACCAGCATTCCAACCAAAAAGAACAAACTCTTCAGAAGACACATAACTTACCACCCTGTAGGAAAACCATCACCTTCATGGAAATTCCACTTGAATTCGTGGTCGACCAAGTTCTCCCCCCCTCACAACAACGTATTCATCAGTGACGTCACTTTTCATTGGACCAAATACAACGAAAAATACTCCTGGCAACTGCAGTCATTTCTTAATAATGCACTTCAAACCCTCCAAATCCCACACCTCTGAGAAAGGATACACTATTTCTTTGCAAAAATATATATATTTTATCGAGTTTTATCATACGACATACCGTTACAGCGTCATCTTAAACAAGAAGCATGCCCGTTTGTTTTACATACACCACTACACTTTGGCACAGTCACTCAGCGACTACATGTTTGGCCTCCGAACATCCCAACCACCCACCAGTTAGAGCACAGGAGTTTATACAGTAAACTAAACTATGACACATCGGAGGAGGATAACAGATAGGCGGTAAGCGGCTTCATGTGTCCTTCGGTAGGGAGGATACTGACAGTTCTTCTGTAAATAGTTCCAGTTGTTCTTTGGAGTACACCATATCATCAATCGAAGGCTTAGGTGCACATCTGTTCCCCCAATACATAGTCGCTCTCCATTTGGCCAGCAGCAGCACCACTCCAACAAAGCGCTTGCTTGCCGGCCAAAGCACTTTAACATGGCCTAGTAGACACAGTTTTGGAGCATGTGGAACAGACTCGGATATCACAACCGTGAGGGGAGTTGTCATCTTAATTCAAAAGAAGTGAACATGAGGGCACAACCAGGACAATGTAGGAAGTTTGCTCGATCAGCTCTGCAGCGTAGAGTGTGCATCTGTGCGAAACCCGTACCTGAACAACCTATCTGGCATGTAGTACATATGTTGCAGGTATGTGAAGTGTATGATGCAAAGGTTGCACTAGGACAAGAGCATCAGCAGAAGTCCTGCTCATCTACTGTTGGGGGTGTATCAAGCACAGCGTTCCATCTATCAAAGGTCTGTTTGTGTCACTCTCTCGAAGCCGCTGGCTATAGGATGGCAATGAGGCGCCTGCGTGTTGGATTGATAAGTAGAGCACGGAGGGGTCCAAGAGAGGTGGGTTTGGAGGGGAAGGATGGATATAACTTTCTCATAGCCACTCGCAGGCGGTAGCATATGAAGGTAAGGAGTGGGATTTGCGGTGGTTCAGCAAGAAGCTTCACAAATGTTACGAACGACCTGCCCAGGAACATGTCTCCTAGTGTCTGCATGCCTGCACCATTAAGTAGGGCAAGGGTCCCCGTATCACGTGTCACAGATAAGTCTGGTTGGTGTGTGAAAGGGAAGGCAGGTGCATAAAGTGGTGTCTTTTGAGCCCATGCCCCCAAAGTCTGCTAAGCTAATGTAGTACACTTCACAGTGTTAATCTCTTATCAAGAAATGTTGGAAGGATACACCATTGACGTCCTCATCACCAGGTAAAGTCTTGCACAGGCTACTGATCACCTTCCTGTACACTACTCTGATCATTTGTAACAATCTATTCCCTGTGACTGCATTCCTCTTAAGAAGAACAGCCCACCCAATAGACTCATGAGAAGCACCAGAGACTACAAACTCAGTTGAACACCCAGAGGACCATCTCTACAGCAACTGAAAGAAGATGGCGAGAATATCCAAAAAGAGTGACAGCCTTATGAAACGTAAACATTGAAAATACGCACTCAAACAACTTCTGTACAAAGCCGGGTGCACTCTGAAAATAGGCTACAGCGCGCTAGAAATCACAATGAAAAGTTATTAAAGGACCCCAAAGCAGTGCGTCCCAAACTTTTTAAAAACATGACACACTTTTTAGAACAAAACTCTCGCGACCCGCCTAGTTTAAATGGATAGGAGGAGGTGATGTTTTGTGTAAGTAAAGCCTCCTGTGGTAGTGCATTGTCATTTACTGACCGCACAGTTTCTTTTGAAAGGGTCTCTAAATTTGCAGACGCAGTTTTACTGACCCAACTATACTGCACACAAATGATAATGTATGGGAATCGGGGTCAGTGAATATTCATCATTTGTGCATCACCACATAAGGTATCTCGATTTGTTTCCATCCTAATCATTGTTTCCATCACACTTCAGAATCACAAAAATGTGCTTCACTTATGCAACTGCTGAAATCGTGAAGTTCACTTAAAAGTATTTAAATGTTATTGTGTGTGACGAAAAATTGAAACCCTACAGTCTTTCCTCTCGCACTTCATGTACCCCTGTAAGAGTGTCACATAATTCACTATTCTTTCTCGGACAGCAAAGTGAGAGGAGTGTGTAAACACCAGACGCACGTTAAACAAGCATTTACAATGCAATGGTCTCGGCATTATTAAATGTAGAGCTATTGGCATTGCTCAGGACTTTTTTTTTTAAATCATAAATAAATGGCATTGTCATTTACAATGCCAATAGCTTAAATCGCTCGCAAATGCATGACCTATTGCATTTACACCCACAGAGCCACACACAAAGCCACCCCCACACACACATACAGAGCCACCCACACAGAGCCACCCACACAGAGCCACCTACAAAAAAAGCTATCCACACAGAGCCACACACACCAGGGGGCAGGAGAGCAAGCACAGCCAGGGGGCAGGGGAGCAAGCACAGCCAGGGGGCAGGGGAGCAAGCACAGCCAGGGGAGCAAGCACCGCCAGGGGGCAGGGGAGCAAGCACAGCCAGGGGGCAGGGGAGCAAGCACAGCCAGGGGGCAGGGGAGCAAGCACAGCCAGGGGGCAGGGGAGCAAGCACAGCCAGGGGGCAGGGGAGCAAGCACAGCCAGGGGGCAGGGGAGCAAGCACAGCCAGGGGGCAGGAGAGCAAGCACAGCCAGGGGGCAGGAGAGCAAGCACAGCCAGGGGGCAGGAGAGCAAGCACAGCCAGGGGGACAGACTCCCAGATATTGAGGCATACTATATGTTGCATGTCACCGTTATTCATTGATATATAATCTCATCTCACCTCCACACATTGATATGTATCACAGCTCACCTTCATTCACTGATAGGTAATACCAATTCACCTCCAGACATTGATATACAGCATAGTTCACCTTCATTTATTGATATGTAATCCCAGTTCATCTCTCTACATTGATACGTAGGACAGCTCACCTTCATTTATTGAAATGTAATCCCAGTTCATCTCTCTACATTGATACGTAGGACAGCTCACCTTCATTTATTGAAATGTAATCCCAGTTCATCTCTGTACATTGATACGTAGGACATCTCACATTCATTCTTCAAAACACAGTCTCAGCTCCCCCCTATGCCTTGATATGTTGCACCTCGTTATTATATAAGGGGTGACCCAAAGAAAGTCCTAGGACCTGGGTATTGAGCGTTACAGAAATGGTGGTCCTAGACGTTACCTCTACATACACTTCTTGATATTATTTCAAGGGAACTTAGTTCAATTCTTTTTCACATGCAAAATTAATCCTGCAAAGAAAACTTGGACACAAAAGAAAGAAAACAATAGCCCAAAACAAATGTCCAACTCACACAAAAACAGTGTTTCAAACGTTTTAAAAGTAGAGGAAGATAACGACTCTACTGTTTATTCTAAATAAAATTCTTCTTCATGGTACAATATACAAATACGTAATTTAAAGGAAAAAATACAAGGGGTTACCAAAGGGTAGAGCGCATAGAGTGAGAAATTAGTGCTCGTGTAAGATAGAAAAAAGGGACCGAGATGGTCAGGGGATGGTCAAATCCAATTATCTCTCAATTCCAAGGCTAAATAATCCTTGGCAAAATCCAGGAGGAGCCTGCCCTCAATGTTTTTCACGCAAAAAATGTCAATCTTTCTTGCTGTCTTACGGCGAGTAGTTCATCCGTTTGCTTCGTTATTTACAAGGGAGTGGGCGGGGGCAGGGACAACAAAAGATGCAGGCTCCAGGTGAGGGGAGGTTGTCGACGTTTCGACCCAGGGATAGGAAGGGCGATTGATGTCCTCATGGACGGGTCTTCATCAGGACGGGGCGGTGACGGGAGGAAGCTAAGTTACAATGTAATCATGTAACCCCAGTAGTGTGGGCAGACACCCTTCAATGGTGTGCCATGTACGAACAAACAATTGGATTTTCTTTAAAGAGCCTTCAAAGCGTACTCTCGAGTACCTCGCTGTCAGTGGCGACGGGTGGGTATTTGATCAGTTCGTCGAACAGTATACACGCTGCGTCTCCAAAGTTAGACCGCGCGAGCTGTCAGTGGGGCTCTGTCTGCTGGCGACTGCTGACAGAGCCCCACTGACAGCTCGCGCGGTCTAACTTTGGAGACGCAGCGTGTATACTGTTCGACGAACTGATCAAATACCCACCCGTCGCCACTGACAGCGAGGTACTCGAGAGTACGCTTTGAAGGCTCTTTAAAGAAAATCCAATTGTTTGTTCGTACATGGCACACCATTGAAGGGTGTCTGCCCACACTACTGGGGTTACATGATTACATTGTAACTTAGCTTCCTCCCGTCACCGCCCCGTCCTGATGAAGACCCGTCCATGAGGACATCAATCGCCCTTCCTATCCCTGGGTCGAAACGTCGACAACCTCCCCTCACCTGGAGCCTGCATCTTTTGTTGTCCCTGCCCCCGCCCACTCCCTTGTAAATAACGAAGCAAACGGATGAACTACTCGCCGTAAGACAGCAAGAAAGATTGACATTTTTTGCGTGAAAAACATTGAGGGCAGGCTCCTCCTGGATTTTGCCAAGGATTATTTAGCCTTGGAATTGAGAAATAATTGGAATTGACCATCCCCATACCATCTCGGTCCCTTTTTTCTATCTTACACGAGCACTAATTTCTCACTCTATGCACTCTACCCTTTGGTAACCCCTTGTATTTTTTCCTTTAAATTACGTATTTGTATATTGTACCATGAAGAAGAATTTTATTTAGAATAAACAGTAGAGTCGTTATCTTCCTCTACTTTTAAAACGTTTGAAACACTGTTGTTGTGTGAGTTGGACATTTGTTTTGGGCTATTGTTTTCTTTCTTTTGTGTCCAAGTTTTCTTTGCAGGATTAATTTCGCATGGAAAAAACATTCTTGATATGTTGCACCAGCATATCTTGCTAAATTATTATGCCACAGTTTAGCACCAGTCCTCACTGTACGTTGATATGCATAATTAGTTCACTTCTATATCCAGATATTTAGCACCAGTTTACCACTATACTTTGATATGCTTTGTTCAATTACTTTGATATCTTGATTTACATCATTGGCTCCTCTCTATGTCTTATTATTTAATACCAGCTCATCTGTGTACCTTGTTTATTAATAGCACCCAATTACTGTTCTTGAATATGTAATGCTATGTAATGTGTGTACATTGCTGTATAATACTAGCTCACCTCGGTGCTTTGGAAAGTTGCATCGGTTCAGCTCCCTTCCTCAATAGATAATACACGTTCACTTGTGTATGCTAACATGTAGCACAGTAAATCACCTCCGTGGCTGGTGTGTTGCACATCTCTGTACCTTGACAAGTAGCACGAACTCTGTACTTGATAAGATACATCAGCTCATCACTGGGCTTGGAACGTTACCCCAGACCACCTCTGTACTGATACAGGAGCTCTCCTTTGCACCTCATATGTTGCACTAGCTCGCCTCCATAAGTAATAGTGTCAGACTCATATAAGGGAAAAGATGAGAAATCAGTGAGTACGAGATTACATAATGTAGATTCAAACGCCAGTGTTTTTTTCCGGATACATACTAAGACGATATTTTCGAAATAGTAAATTGCGTTTTTTGGCACGGCAAATATTTTGTTTAGGTTTTAGTACAATTTCATGTTTGCTCATATTTTGTTTGCTGTTTTTTGGCCATGTTCTTTTATGTACATGACCAAATGCTAGCCGTGGTCCGCGAGGCTTACGCGGGCCAGAGCTTCCGGAAGCCAGGTGGGCTTTGGCATCGTGATAGGTCACCCTGTCCAACCAGCATGCCTCAGAAATATCTGCTCTACTTCGAGAGCTCGCTCATGGGTGAAATTGCACGCCACCTGTTCAGTGGAGGTGGAGGTTGTGGTAAAAGGTGCTGCCTCCATGTGCTGCGTAGTAGATCTTATACAGAAGAGCACAATGTCCAGTGCTTCTGTATGCAAACTGGATTTTCTGAGGCCTGACACGGTAAAAGGAGCAGCTTTAATTATCCACACCTTAGAGGCGTGGAATCCCGTTTCCAGAAACTCTGAATACCTAGGTAGTTAGTGGCCCAGCCATAGCAGGCGAGAAGGTGCAAAATACCCGTGAGCAGTGATGTTCTGGGGCTGTGTGGTCCGTGCAGTGAAACTAGAGGATAGACATGCCCCGAGAGGCTCCGTATCCTGCGCAGTGAGACGCAAAGGTAATCCTGCCTTGAAATGCTCTGTATCCCATGCAGTGAGACGCAAGAACAGACGTTTTTGTATCCCGCATAGTGATGCAGTGATTCTGTCCACTCCGTGCAGTGAGACTCAAGGATAGACATGCTTTGAAAGACTCTGTATCCCATGCAGTGGTGCAGTAAGACGCAAGGATAGACCTGCCTCGAGACGCTGTGTATCCTGTGCAGTGAGACGAAAGAACAGGCATCCCTTGGGATGCTCTGCATCCCGTGCAGTGATGACACTGAATCCCGAAGTCCCTTGGGATACCCCGCATTCCTCCTCCGCAATCCTCTGCACTGTTAGTTTTCCCGCCCCGGTGTGTTTCGCGCCCTCCAGAGCTCTAATGAGGATTACTGGGGTGTCATGTGTGAGCTAGCCAGGGGCTGCAGATGTGATCAACTCCGCGCAGTGTGGGGATGTGGGGGGACGAAAATCATCGCACGGAGGGAGGGCTAAAAAGGAATGAGAGAGGGAGACCAGGGGCATGTATATAAGTAACACAGAGTGTCTGCGCAATTAGAGATGGAGGTTCGGAGACGATTAACTGGTCACTCCAGGGGGCGGGAGAACAGCGGGGAACGAGAACAGCAGCGTCCGACCTAATCAGCGGGAGGAGGGCGGGAACAAAGACACGGACAGCGGGAGGGGGGCGGGAAAAAGACACAGCGGGGAAAGAGATTCAGCAGCGGCCGACCTAATCAGCGGGAGGAGGGCGGGAACAAAGACACGGACAGCGGGAGGGGGGCGGGAAAAAGACACGGCGGGGAACGAGGACAGCAGCGGCCTACTTCATCTTAAGGAGCAGGAAAATGGTGGCCGCAAAGCTCCGAGCATTTTCGGATTCGGGGGCGTGTTTTGGCGTTCTGAGTGACGGATGACGTCACAGGTAGAAAGAACGCCAAAAACATGCCCCCGAATCCGAAAGAGACGGGGCTTGTTTGGAGTGACGCCTCTCCCCTCCAATGGCTGGCCTCCGTTTAGGAAGCCAGCCAATGGAGGAGAGAGGCAGGTTCAAGCCCCGTACTCAAAAACATTAAATCTCCTCCCGGAGACTGCGCAAGCGCAGCCTTTCGGTCCTCGACCTAAAAACATGAGGAGCAAAATACACAGCCTGACATTTGCCTCTGCCCCTTAAGTGCAGCAAATGTGGCAAGATCAATACAGAGTTTAAAGTCATCTTCATTTATTTTTTTGACTTTTGCAACCCAGCAAAATTCGGCTTGTGACTCACAGTTTGAGGAACACTGTCTTAAATCAACAGTCTTCCACCTGAATCTTTTTTGCTGTTCTTAACTAATATCCATTCAGAGGTGGCTGCCTACGCAGGAGCATGAATGTGAACGGGGCAGCCATCTTGAAACGGTTTTAAAATCCACTTAAATATGGGTATCGCTAGTAGTGCTTGCATGGAGATGGAGCACTGTAAATTGCAGCAAGAACCCGATAGCAGTGTCGGGGTGCTGCTGGGTCCTTGCAAAAAATAAAATAAGTTTACTAAAGGGAAAACACACAGGCACAAGGCTTGGGGTGAAATTTTAATTACACCGAACCAATTTTGGTAATTTCACGTTACTCTATTAAGCCAAAACGACCAACATGTATGTGAGTACACTTTTTTGCTTTACTGTGAGCAATTTGACCAAGAAAATCTACCACTATAATAATCAATATAGCAAGCACAAGCTGCTGTTTGTGTTGTGTTACATTTAGTGCTATTTTCTTAGCACACAATGCACCCTGTAGTCCATTTGGGATGAGAGGGTGCATTTTACCCAAATAAAATAGCGCTAAATACTGGGTTACACTTCATGTAATTCTGCCCAATCGAACTTAGGTTTTCTGTAAATTCGCGTAATTACGCAACAGCACATTACGTAAGTTATACCCACCCCTAATTGATACATCAGTTTCTTGCACTGAATGCTAGCATTTTTCAGGCATGTGTATCTGCTTTGTTTGCCCTAAATTGGCAGGGTATGCTCAGACCTGGGTCCCCTGCTCACTATGCAACTGGATTCAAGCTAGCCTGGCTGACGATGGGCGTTACCCCGAAACTGGCCCCAGGATGCTTGTTTCCGGTCCAGGGAAGACATGGCTTGGCAGTTCGGGCTGGACTGTTCCCATTACTGGATTGCCAATCCAGTAATAAATGACATTGTCAACACCTCACTGACCACGGCCAACGTCCCCCCTGAGTGGAAACTGGCAGCAGTGAAACTACTGCAAAAAAAAAAAACAACTTCCCGACCCCACCACACTATCAAATCTACGACCCATCTCATTACTTCCGGCACTGTGTAAAATCACAGAGTCGATGGTAAATAATCAGCTTACACGTTTTCTGGAAGACAGTGAAGCATGGCATCCTAATCAAGCCGGCTTCAGGACTCAACACTCCACGGAATCGGCTCTCCTGTTCACTACTGAGACTATCCGCTCAGCTTTGGACCAAGGTAAGAAGGCCGTCCTGATCTTATTAGATCTGTCGGCGGCCTTCGACACGGTCTCACATGTCATCTTAATAGACCGGCTAGCAACATCTGGCATCACCTGCACAGTCCTGGAGTGGATAAAGAACTTTTTGAAGGACAGGAGGCAAGTGGTGACCCTGGGGGAATTCTGTTCCAGTGAGAAACCACTGTCGACGGGAGTACCTCAGGGTTCCAGCCTGAGCCCGACATGGTTTAATGTCTACACCACACCCCTGATAAAGTTGATATCGTCATTTGGCATGGATGTAATTGCATACGCCGACGACACGCAACTGATCCTGGTAATGGATAAAGAAAACCAGGTAAGGGAGGAAAAGCTCAAATGTTGCCTAACGGCCACATTTGACTGGATGGGGAGAAACCATCTGAAATGCAACACAGGCAAAACTGAGATCATGCCAATAGGCCCCAAAAACGAGTTTATTCCCAGATTATGGTGGCCAGAGAAGGCAGAAATACCGCCTCACACTACCATCTCGGCCCGTAACCTTGGGGTAAACTTCGACGCTGACCTGTCCTTTAGACAACAGGCGTCTAAAGTGGTAGGCACATGTTTTGGGGTGATAAAGGGGCTGAGGAAGTTCTTTGACTTGTTGCCTATTGAGGCAAGGAAAATGGTCATGGTTGCACTGGTGACATCACGAATCGACTATTGTAACAGCCTATATGCTGGCACCAATAAAGTGGTCACCCATAAACTCCAGATGGTGCAACATGCAGCAGCAAGGCTGGTTCTAAAATGGCCGAGAAGATCATCAGCAACCAAGGCCCTTAACACACTACACTGGCTACCTATAACAAAAAGGGTTTTGTTCAAAGTGTTGATAATTGCTTTTCGAGCTGTCCACGACTTAGGCCCACTATACCTAAGGAAAAATTTGTGAGATACTGTCCAACACGAGCCCTACGATCCTCAAATGCAAATTTGCTGACCGTTCCAGGGTTTAGACTCAAAACTCGAGGGGGTAAGTCCCTGGCGGTAGTAGGTGCAAAAGCGTGGAATATTCTCCCCGCACATCTGAGAGCATTGGACAGTGAAACAGAGTTCCGTAAACAACTAAAAACCTGGCTTTTCAAACTCCAAGACACAACTGCCAGAGACCTAGTGTAATTCCTGATCTGGTCAAGTCAAGCAGCAAGGCAACATTACATCGGTTGGCCATACTTGGGCGCCTAGATGCTCCTTGGAGTGATTATTGCGCGATATAAATGGGCAATTACATTACATTACATGAGGCAAAGGGACCAGTATGAGGCCTGCCCATTTAGAATTAAGTGTATAGGTGTAGGAAACAGCAAATTTTTAATTTCATACGTCCTCTTTAGCCAATTTGACACCAGCCCAGTGGAAGCAGTAGCTTGTCACAGAAGCACTTTGGTGTAATTGAGGAGGGAAATGTTTGTTTCCCTAAACAGATCTCTGGCAGGTACTCAAGTTTCGTTCAGGGGCAGAAAGCTTCTTCCATGATGGATTTGCCTCATAATAGTGCACCAAGGGATAATTTGCAGTATGGGGAACAGAATGTGTTGCGAAAGTGGAAATGGTTGCCCCTGTGAACTTTTTTTCTCATTGGTTAGGTGGTGTCCAGGAGTCACTCCCACCAACTGGCTAGTGAATTCTATAGAAGTGGCAGATTTTCAATTGCTCATCATAATACTTTCTGGGAGAGCAGAAGAATATAAGGGGACCTGCCCTGATGTTCTAGACCAGTGTGGGGATGTGAAAGGCTGGACCTGCTCTCACTTGACTAAGAAGTGGACTTCAAGGGTAAGTTATCTGATATCCTGTGTGACTACAGGGGCACCACAAGCTGCTAGATGCCTTTTTCCCCCAGGCGTACAAAGCTGACGTCTAGCAAATGGGCCTAAAGAGGACCCCAATGGTGGCCTCTGCTGCAATGACTCCAGGCCCTCAAATACTGGCAGTGTAGTTATGGAAGCTTTAGAATTGACCAAGAGAATCTGCTCCAGAAACTCAGAAAAGTTGGGACTTTTTGGACTCCCAAGACCTCCAGAGCTTCAGCTGGGTCTTGCAACAAAAGTGGCAGTTTTCAATAAGACTTTGTTGGATACAACTCCATAATTGCCCCCACTGGAGGATGTAGAGCTCAATAAAAAAAGTTTAAGTCTGAAGGTAGAAATCTTGATAGGGTTGAGGCATGAAAAGCATCTGCCAGACACCAGGACTTGAGAACTTTACATTTTGAATTTCTCCTGCTCTGAACTTTTTCTCCAAAATCAACGGCTTCAGCTGGCCCACATCCACCAGCTATCCGGCTTTGAGAAGACAAAAGCAGATACAGCCTGCAATGGTGTCCCTTGCAGGAGGATTTTGACTTTCAGAAGGTAAAATGTTTGGCCAGGGCGCACAGCTTGCTGTATTCGAACCACGCTTCATCACGGTCTGCCTATTTGCGTCTAGGTCCCGGTCAGTCACAAAGTGGCTGCTGATTGACCCTTTACTTGTTCTTGCCGCTTTTTGTTTTCAATCTTTAAAAATTCTTAGAATCTTCAGGTTCTTTTGCCTAGATTTTTGTTGGGTTTGTATCATTTTGCTAATTTTTCTCTATTTTTAGTAATTGATTGTGGGACTTTGATTGTGGTTTGACTTTACACTGCGAAATGCTTTTCAATTTCCCTAATTTAATCCTGTCTGCTCTGTGCCATAGCTACCCCACTTCTTTGCAGTACCTTACAGTCTACCTGAATTTAATTAAGTATATTGAAACAAAAAGAAAATGGGTAAAAACATCTCATCCTATCAAAGTGACAAGATGTTTGCAGGAACATAGGTCTAAAACGGTAGTGACAACATGGATGATAGATATCAGCAATGCCCCGGCTTAGCCTTCAGAATTAGAATTGTGAGGGCTGAATGAAACTGTACCTCTTTTTCGAAATCCTACACCAAAAACCGACAAAAGTAGAAAATGTAAGCAGGTGTAACATACCCAGGCAGCTTAAATGAAAAATAAAATTTTAAAAACACAAATCTTGGGATGTGAAAAAGTTACAACAGCATTGGTGTAAATTGTGATGTTGCACACAAATAGTTTCAAGAGAACACTTTTTTTGCATGGCCTTACACACAGAACCTATAAAAAGCCTAGATTACTGAAAATAAAGCATCATTATAAGCAAAAAAATCTGCATAATTCACTGTACAGTGTACAAAACAAGTTTTCAGCTAAGCATGTAATTGATGCCTACATTAGCTGGTATCCAGCTATATGTAGACATTTGGTGGGTCATAAGAGACATTTCACACTGTGGCGAGAACGCATACAGCATTGCATGCAGTTTTTAGGTCTCGCACCTGCGAACCGATCGCGAAGCGATTGTCGCTGCAAGACTCTATTGCAATTGTCTTTGCTTTCAAGGAGGTACAGGGAGCGACAAGAGATGTGCACACGCCGCCTGCCGTAATCCGATCAGGTCACGCGCGGGTTCAACATCTCCTGTCTCTCTCAGCACGGGCGTGATCGTGCCCTCCCGCCTAAAGAGCCTCACCCCCTCCGTCGCACCTCTCCTATTAGTTAGTGGTTCCCCCCGGCAGATGATGCGAGCCCCTGTTTCTTCCCCCCCCCCGCGCCTTTAAACACTCACCGGCTGCAAGGGGGCTCCTCTGACGGCGGCAGGACGTCTGTGGCTCTCGCGGTGGGGGCAGGCACCAACAATGTGCCTCGCGCCCCCTCCGCTGTCCTCAATGCTTGCTGGTTCCTCTGCCGGGGCTCCCTCCAGTACATGGGAGCCCCGCAAAGCTGTGTCTCCTTTCGGCTGGCGGCCCCGGGCTCGCCACACTCCACGGGAGCCCCGGGAGGACGTCCCTTTTTCTTCCGGGCGGGCACTGGCCAATCACAGTGCGGGGCCACCCGTCACTCCACGTTAGCCTTGCTGCCGTGCTCCCTCCCCCCGCTCCTCTGTGGTGCGCGCGCACCATTAGTTATGTGTGCTGCTCCTCCTGGGTTCCTGCAAATCACAACGCCGGTCGTGCCCCCCATGGCTCTCCGTGCCTTTCTTCTTGTTTACATTTGTACACCGCCTGGGCGTCATTTTAAATATGTTGGTGAAATTCGAGATATATTTCCGACTTTTACGGTACGTGAAATTTCACTTCCTACGATTTCTTGTACTTGTATAAAAAAAAAAAAAGAAGTCTCACGAGATACCAGCAGGCGAATGATTCGCACTGAAAGTATGTTGCTTGGGTACATGTTTTCTCAACGATAAATGTTGCATTTTACTGCCACATCAACAAAGGGAGCTGTTCCTTTCATGCACCAGGGCCAATGGCATCCTTCTACACCACTGCTTCGGAGAGAGTGATTTTACTCTATGGGTCTATCCCGAGTCTTTCTTCTTGTGTCATTGTCTTCCTTGGCAGTCTCTCCTTTCTCTCCACTCTGGATTCCATGATCTCTTTTGAACCCTCTAGTTTTTTCACTTAATAGTATTTTTTGCTATTCAAAAGTGAGCGTGGAGTTTTATTACTCAGCTGAATGGTGCAAAGTTACTGACCTCACAAGGATGAGAGGCTGGGAGGCGCACTCGGGTTCGAACCGTTGACCTTCAGACTGCACGTGTATGTCTGCCATTTATTTGGTGCGTTAGTGTAAAGATGTATTTGCGCCTTGTCCGGTCTCTTTTACCGCCTCTCTCTTGCTGTTGCCCTTCTTTGCCGCTCTTTTCTCCCCGACCTCACAAGGCTGGGAGGCGCACTCGGGTTCGAACCGTCGACCTTCAGACTGCACGTGTATGTCTGCCATTTATTTGGTGCGTTAGTGTAAAGATGTATTTGCGCCTTGTCCGGTCTCTTTCACCGCCTCTCTCTTGCTGTTGCCCTTCTTTGCCGCTCTTTTCTCCCCATCACTCCAGCTGTCCTCCTCTCTCTCCCTCTAGCTGTCTCTCTTGCATTGTGTTCTCACTGACAAGACCCATCTCTCTCATTCCTTTTCGCCACTCGATGTCTGTTTTTGCCCTCACGCTCCCCCGGCCTCATTGAAAATCCGCTTAGTCCATTGTTATCTCTCTGCAATGTCCCTCCCTGGATTGCTCTGTCCACGTCTGTCTGTCACTCTCTGCTCAAGTCACGCGTTGCTATTCCTCTGCAAAAGCCCAGTATCTCGTACTCTATCGGTCCCAGTTTCTCTTCCTCTCTTTATCTCGCCGTTCTCTCTAGCTCTCCGGTTCGCGCCCAGCCCTTTATCGCCCGACTTTTTCCTGCCAACTCTCTGGGGAGTGGAGATGCTCCCCCCCCGCCTCTCTAGTCTATTGTCCTGTCATTCCTAAATCTCTGTCCTCCTCTAAGTCATTCTCCGTGCCTCACCACCCCCCCTTGCTTTCTTAATGATTCTTTACTCTTCTTTCCCCCTTTCTTGCTCTCCTTCTCTCCGCCAAGCCCCTCCCCCGCAGACTCTCTGTTCTGGCAGTCTCTAGCTCTCTTTCATCTCTCCATCATCCTCTCTTTTCTGCTGTTTGTAGCTCAATCTCAGGCTACGACCTGGCTGCTATGTTATCAGATGTTTGTGTAGCGCCCATTTCACCTACAGCTGTCAAGGCGCTGGGGCTCGCTTTTTGCACTCATGCATGGGAGTGACATAACAACGTTTAAAAAAAATGTTAGGCTGGGAATACAATCTAAGTAAAAGATCGATGTCCATGGAGACGCTTTCCCTATTTTATTTTAGGTCTCCGCCACCACCCTCGAAGAGCATCTGCGCTCGCTGCTGACAAAGGAGGTGACACACTACTTTAGTACACTGCGCCCACACACTACTTTAGGCCATGCACAGTGCGCCCACACACTACTTTAGGCCACACACACTGCGCCCACACACTACTTTAGGCCACGCACACTGCACCCACACACTACTTTAGGCCACGCACACTACGCACACACACTACTTTAGGCCACACACACTGCGCACACACACTACTTTAGGCCACACACTCTGCACCCTCAATGCAACATACACTCCAAATAACACTCAGTGCCACATAATAACACGCCACATAATTACACTGCACTCAATGCAACATACACTCCAAATAACACTCAGTGCCACATAATTACACTGCACTCAATGCAACATACACTCCAAATACTACTCAGTGCCACATAATTACACGCAACATAATTACACTCTACTGAATGCTACACACACTCCACACAATACCACTCAGTGGCACATAATTATATGCTACATAATTACGATGCAACATACACTCCAAATACCACTCTGTGCCACATAATTACACACCACATAAGTACACTCTACTGAATACAACATACACTCCTCATAATACCCCCTCAGTGCCACATAATTATATGGTACATAATTACACTGCGCTCAACGCAACATACACTCCAAATACCACTCGGTGCCACATAATTACATGCCACAAATTACATGCCCGATAATTACACTGCACTCAATGCAACATACACTCCAAATACCACTCAGTGCCACATAATTACAGGCCACATAATTATTCTATCCATCTATCTATCTATCGCCCTCATTCTATCTAAGCCCTCACTCTATCTATCGCCCTCACTCTATCTATCGCCCTCACTCTATCGCCCTCACTCTATCGCCCTCACTCTATCGCCCTCACTCTATCGCCCTCACTCTATCGCCCTCACTCTATCTATCTATCGCCCTCACTCTATCGCCCTCACTCTATCTATCTATCGCCCTCACTCTATCTATCTATCGCCCTCACTCTATCTATCTATCGCCCTCACTCTATCTATCTATCGCCCTCACTCTATCTATCTATCGCCCTCACTCTATCTATCTATCGCCCTCACTCTATCTATCTATCGCCCTCACTCTATCTATCTATCGCCCTCACTCTATCTATCTATCGCCCTCACTCTATCTATCTATCGCCCTCACTCTATCTATCTATCGCCCTCACTCTATCGCCCTCACTCTATCGCCCTCACTCTATCGCCCTCACTCTATCGCCCTCACTCTATCGCCCTCACTCTATCGCCCTCACTCTATCTATCTATCGCCCTCACTCTATCTATCTATCGCCCTCACTCTATCTATCTATCGCCCTCACTCTATCTATCTATCGCCCTCACTCTATCTATCTATCGCCCTCACTCTATCTATCTATCTATCGCCCTCACTCTATCTATCTATCTATCGCCCTCACTCTATCTATCTATCGCCCTCACTCTATCTATCGCCCTCACTCTATCTATCGCCCTCACTCTATCTATCGCCCTCACTCTATCTATCTATCGCCCTCACTCTATCTATCTATCGCCCTCACTCTATCTATCGCCCTCACTCTATCTATCTATCTATCGCCCTCACTCTATCTATCTATCTATCGCCCTCACTCTATCTATCGCCCTCACTCTATCTATCGCCCTCACTCTATCTATCGCCCTCACTCTATCTATCGCCCTCACTCTATCTATCGCCCTCACTCTATCTATCGCCCTCACTCTATCTATCGCCCTCACTCTATCTATCGCCCTCACTCTATCTATCGCCCTCACTCTATCTATCTATCGCCTTCACTCTATCTATCTATCGCCTTCACTCTATCTATCTATCGCCTTCACTCTATCTATCTATCGCCCTCACTCTATCTATCTATCGCCCTCACTCTATCTATCTATCGCCCTCACTCTATCTATCTATCGCCCTCACTCTATCTATCTATCGCCCTCACTCTATCTATCTATCGCCCTCACTCTATCTATCGCCCTCACTCTATCTATCTATCGCCCTCACTCTATCTATCTATCGCCCTCACTCTATCTATCTATCGCCCTCACTCTATCTATCTATCGCCCTCACTCTATCTATCTATCGCCCTCACTCTATCTATCTATCGCCCTCACTCTATCTATCTATCGCCCTCACTCTATCTATCTATCGCCCTCACTCTATCTATCTATCTCCCTCACTCTATCTATCTATCTCCCTCACTCTATCTATCTATCTATCTCCCTCACTCTATCTATCTATCTATCGCCCTCACTCTATCTATCGCCCTCACTCTATCTATCGCCCTCACTCTATCTATCGCCCTCACTCTATCTATCGCCCTCACTCTATCTATCGCCCTCACTCTATCTAACGCCCCACCACAGCAGCACTCGGGGCATCACAGCAGCACTCAAGGGCACCACAGCAGCACTCAGGGGCACCACAGCAGCACTCAGGGGCACCACAGCAGCACTCAGGGGCACCACAGCAGCACTCAGGGGCAACACAGCAGCACTCAGGGGCAACACAGCAGCACTCAGGGGCAACACAGCAGCACTCAGGGGCAACACAGCAGCACTCAGGGGCACCACAGCAGCACTCAGGGGCACCACAGCAGCACTCAGGGGCACCACAGCAGCACTCAGGGGCACCACAGCAGCACTCAGGGGCACCACAGCAGCACTCAGGGGCACCACAGCAGCACTCAGGGGCACCACAGCAGCACTCAGGGGCACCACAGCAGCACTCAGGGGCACCACAGCAGCACTCAGGGGCACCACAGCAGCACTCAGGGGCACCACAGCATCAATCTGTGCAACTATTCAACAACAACTGGTTCAAATATGTTCTATCAATGTTTCAAGCTTTATTACAAATGTCACAAAAATATGTTAATATTTCACTTCTGTTCTTGGATTTTCGTCACAATAAAGTACACTGAACATAATATTCACAAAAGTTATTTACTAAGGTTTAAGCTATTCCCATTATAAATTACAATAACTTTTATTTAAGTATTAATTATTTTAAAAAATTAAGCCATTGTTATTTGTAATATCAATACATCTAAGTCACGTAAATACAACATATATTGCATTACAAATGCTATAGGTGTCACATTTGCGAAAGTTATAACTATTGGCATTTTAAATGTTATGTTATGTTATGTTATGTTATTTATTTTCTTCTATAGCGCACGGCTACTCCAAAGGAGCATCCCGGCGCTGACAAAGCTATTAATTTCGCTATTTTCAAAACCAACACATAAATAAAAAAATTGTCATTTACAATACCAATAACTCAAACTTTTTTAATGCGAGACCTATTGCATTGCAAATGCTTGTTTTAAGGAGGGAATAGAGGCCTTCAAAAATGTGCACAACTCTTAAGAATGAGGTGTTCAGTGATGTAATCAGAACTGTACACTGCTGGTAGTTGGGCATTCAGGGAACTGTGACGAGGGGAGAAGGCTGCATTTGCAATAACCAGCAAATGTTTATTGCTCCTGAATCTTGGCAACATACAGGTCTAATAACTAAGAATTAAATAATTGCTATTTAATTATATACACACCTCCAAATAGCGAAAACGAGGATGAGACAACATTAATAAAGTCTCTATTAATGAGGGTTGGATGAGAAGAAGCCACTATGCTAAATAGACAACGATCTTTCAAAATAAATATCTCAATACTTCTTAGAGTGGGCTTTAAGTTTGCTCATAAATGAATGGACTCTCCGACTATTCAACTTTCCTGCTTCAAAGGCTTTTCTCCCATGATTTTGTTGTCCTACCTTTGGAGCATTTAGCTTTCAACCTTGTTTTTTAATAGTTAAGTTGCTGATGAGATCAAGTGGTGCAGGTCCAGTCCATCGAACCCAGTCGTTCAAGCAGCAGGACTGCTCAGCACGGCAAGAGTTGAGCAAAGCAGCAGTATGGCAGCGTATCAGTCCTTTTCAGAGCATTATGGCTCTTCGTCCTGGTAGAGTGGTCACAAGTCCAGAAGTGCACTGTATACATTGTTATTTGTTTATTCTGAACATTATATGCAGTACATGAAGACATGTTAATGATAAACGCTACATGTACCTTCCCTGATCAGTGGATCATTCCGCCACTAGCGAATCTTCATGCATACTCATGTTACAATCACAGAAAAAGTACCAGTGAGAGACATGCTAAACAAGATCGTGTGTGCGGTTTGTCTGTCAAAGCCATTCACCTTCTGTGTTTGTCTAGCTGGGTATCTCCAATCAGTCGATCAAGAGCTCCCAGACACCTTCAAAGTAGCTCACAGCCTTGAGTTCATTTTTAGGTCAAGACAGTCCAGCACATGCGGTCTGCTATGCAAGGCATGATGTAATGTACAGTATGGATTGAAAGTCATTCTCTTTTTTTCATTGGTTGAGGTTTGTGCCTTTTAGAAATGCATGCTTCTGTTTTGTCAGCATGTCCAATTACTACCGCCTTTTGTTGATTTAAATCCTCCCTGTGTACTGCCCCTGCTGCATGTGGTTTTACGCTGTTCCTAATTAATATATTTTTAATTGCACTCTTTTTTTTTTATAAAGGAGGCATCACTTTCCTCTCCTAGACTGCATGGCTCGCAGCCCCTCATCTCCGTCCTGCCATCGGGCACCGCGCTTAACCTTTCAACACGGCACCCGCTTTTATTTTCACAACACGGACGCACACATCGCAACCCATCATACTAGTCCCGCCTACAAGCGCTGTGCTTAATGGTTGAGCACGGCACCTCCTTTTACTTTCACAACACTAGTGCACACATTTAACAATGGCACCCGTGGCTCGCATCCAGTCATCCCCATCCCGCCCCCGGGCGCCACGCTCAATGTTTCAGCACAGTGCCTGCTTATTTGTTTTCAAAATGTCCATCCTTCACCCGCGGCTCGGGTTCCTAGGCCACGCCCTACCTCACAGCACCTCCTGCTCCGTTTGTTTCGCCCCCTCGCCGGCATCTCTCCCGCCATACATTCATGTCCTCCCAGTCACCGCAAACCATTGTTATGTCAGCACTGCCACCAGTTCAGCGGCTAACCTTTAAATAGCATATTCAGGTTTCCTGCTGCCTCCCACAGAAGCCGTCAGTGTTTAATTGAAACTGCACTCGGCTCTTGGTTCCCAAGGGATGCCAGCCCTGAAACACGAGAGTCGTCGTCGTCGTCGTCGTTCCTCCTCCTCGTCGTTCCTCCTCCTCGTCGTTCCTCCTCCTCCTCGTCGTTCCTCCTCCTCCTCGTCGTTCCTCTCCTCGTCGTCGTTCCTCTCCTCGTCGTCGTTCCTCTCCTCGTCGTCGTTCCTCTCCTCGTCGTTCCTCCTCCTCGTCGTTCCTCCTCCTCGTCGTTCCTCCTCCTCGTCGTTCCTCCTCCTCGTCGTTCCTCTCCTCGTCGTTCCTCTCCTCGTCGTTCCTCTCCTCCTCCTCCTCCTCCTCCTCCTCGTCGTTCCTCTCCTCCTCCTCGTTCCTCTCCTCCTCGTCCCTCTCCTCCTCCTCGTCGTTCCTCTCCTCCTCCTCGTCGTTCCTCTCCTCCTCCTCCTCCTCCTCCTCCTCCTTCCTCCTCCTCCTCCTCCTCGTCGTCGTTCCTCCTCCTCGTCGTTCCTCCTCCTCGTCCCTCCTCCTCCTCATCCCTCCTCCTCCTCATCCCTCCTCCTCCTCGTCCCTCCTCCTCCTCGTCCCTCCTCCTCCTCGTCCCTCCTCCTCCTCGTCCCTCCTCCTCGTCGTCCCTCCTCCTCCTCGTCCCTCCTCCTCGTCCCTCCTCCTCGTCGTTCTTCTCCTCCTCCTCGTCCCTCCTCCTAGTCGTTCCTCTACTCCTCCTCGTCGTTCTTCTCCTCCTCCTCGTCCCTCCTCCTAGTCGTTCCTCTACTCCTCCTCGTCGTTCCTCCTCCTCGTCCCTCCTCCTCGTCGTTCCTCTCCTCCTCCTCGTAGTTCCTCCTCCTCGTCCCTCCTCCTAGTCGTTCCTCTACTCCTCCTCGTCGTTCCTCCTCCTCGTCCCTCCTCCTTGTCGTTCCTCTCCTCCTCCTCGTCGTTCCTCCTCCTCGTCCCTCCTCCTCGTCGTTCCTCTCCTCCTACTCCTCGTTCCTCTCCTCCTCCTCGTCGTTCCTCTCCTCCTCCTCGTCGTTCCTCTCCTCCTCGTCGTTCCTCTCCTCCTCCTCGTCGTTCCTCTCCTCCTCCTCGTCGTTCCTCCTCGTCGTTCCTCCTCCTCCTCGTCGTTCCTCCTCCTCCTCCTCGTCCCTCCTCCTCGTCCCTCCTCCTCGTCGTTCCTCCTCGTCGTTCCTCCTCGTTCCTCCTCCTCCTCCTCGTCCCTCCTCGTCCCTCCTCCTCGTCGTTCCTCTCCTCATCCTCGTCGTTCCTCCTCCTCGTCCCTCCTCCTCGTCGTTCCTCTCCTCCTCCTCGTTCCTCTCCTCCTCCTAGTCGTTCCTCCTCCTCCTCGTCCCTCCTCCTCGTCGTCCCTGCTCCTCCTCGTTCCTCCTCCTCCTCGTCCCTCCTCCTCCTCGTCCCTCCTCCTCCTCGTCCCTCCTCGTCCCTCCTCCTCCTCGTCCCTCCTCGTCCCTCCTCCTCCTCGTCCCTCCTCCTCCTCGTCCCTCCTCCTCCTCCTCGTCCCTCCTCCTCCTCCTCGTCCCTCCTCCTCCTCGTCGTTCCTCCTCCTCCTCGTTCCTCCTCCTCCTCGTCGTTCCTCCTCCTCCTCGTCGTTCCTCCTCCTCCTCGTCGTTCCTCCTCCTCCTCCTCCCTCCCCCCCCCATATAAGAAAGGGGACCCCTTTCTTATATGTACCCTTCCCTTGCGGGGACCCCTTTCTTATATGTACCCTTCCCTTGCGGGGACCCCTTTCTTATATGTACCCTTCCCTTGCGGGGACCCCTTTCTTATATGTACCCTTCCCTTGCGGGGACCCCTTTCTTATATGTACCGTATAGCGCCCAGGTCCCCGCGACTGCATGGGTTCAACCCCCTTATTGTAACCTCCTCCTCCTCCGGCGCGCTTGATCTCCTCCTGCGCGCTATTCCTCCAGCGCTATCTTCCTCCTCCGGCTCACCCTCCCTGGAAGCATTTGTGCTGCTCAAGGAGCGTCTTGGCAGGCACGAATCGCTGCGCTCTCACAAGAATGCAAACAGCCTGGACGGGCGGCCTGTAATAACTTTGAATATTGCTTAGAACTGAACCTGTCCCGGGTCTCCACACATCTTCTTGGCACCTCGTTCAGGGGATGGGCAACTCCCCTCCCTCCATGTGCACACTCTATGTACTCTAACTTTCTGTTGACGATGTGAACACAAAGTACCTCACATTGCACCTCTCATGGCCCCCTTCCCCTGCTCCGATGCCCAGGCTCAGGACCTAGCAACTCCCTAGCCCTCCCTCCCCCCGCCCCAGGTTCCACTACACCAGACCAGTGCAGAGTGAGTGCCCAAGAACACATAACAGATGCATTCCTTACTCAGTGTCTGCCTCTTATTTGGGACACTCTCTATGTGTCAACCTACGTGCCACAATTCAGTGTCCGGCACCTCTTTAAGTACCACATTCCCTCAATTTGTATGCTCATGGCAAGGCAGACCCAGAGTTTCCGTGGGCGCACCCTCGATGCCTGGCAACGCTCCAAAAGCAGATTGAAGTGTTTATGGGCTGCATCCCTGTCCCTCCATGTGACCATTCAGTGCCCATCCTCTCGGACTGCCGTTTCCAGCTATGCACACAGTGCCTGCCACCCATATTATCTACCTCTCCCGTGTCCCTTTGCACCCACACAGAGACTGGCACTCCGATTCTCCTCCCTTTGATCTTTTGCGTGCACCCACTCACTACGTGGTACCTCTCCAGGCCATGCCCCTCTTGTCGAACATACTGTTGGCTGGCAACCCTATTTCCTCCCACTGTGTCTCCACGCATGAACACTGTATCTGGCACCTTTTTTGCCATCCGTCCCTCTACATGCACCAATCTGTGAGCAGAAAGTGCCCGACACCTCTCTTGATCACCCTTCGTACATGGTTTGTCTTCGCCCTGTACCTGCTGTGTGTTTTTGCTGCTGTTCTGGTGCGCATTGAGTTTTGTTCCACTGCGCCTGGCTCTGTTTATCTGCATTTATCCAGTATCTGCGGGGTTCGAATAGGGTCAAGAGTTTCTGTATGACTGCCTGTGTGCACTCTGTATCTGTACTGTATGTTTGCCTGCGGTCTTAGACCACTGATTAATAAGCTCCTAAAGAACCAGCATGCCCCCCAATATCACCTCCAAAGATTAATTTCTTTCAGTGTCAATTCTTTTCATATCCTCCAGTCACAACCTGGGATGAGGGTGAGGAACCTCAACCTGTCCCTTAAAGAGGTTTTGAGTACAGCTATGGGTCACAGGACACTTGACAGATGTGAAGACAAAATATAAGTAGTGACAGTATATGCTGCAGCACCCAGGATAATGTGTTGCATGGTCAAACACAAGGTCCCAAAGACGAGACCCATTGACTATGCTAATGCGTGTTAAATAAGCACAGGATCACATTGTTGTTTTAAAGTTAAGGGAAAGCTATGTTTATTTTACATTACTATCATTAGGCAGCAGATGGCATAGCCTGATAATGACCAGTGCTCAGTCAGACCCAGTCCAGGGCACACAGGTGAAGAACTAAAGCTCTGAGCTATTGTAGTTAACTCCTAAACAAAAGTCCTTGTCAACTCAATATTGAAGCTGAGAACAAAATCTGGTCCCTGGACTTCTTTAAAATGGGAGAAAATTCAAATAAAAAGTTACCTATAGGATTAAGCTAACTCTTCATTCATATTTTCTTTCATTTCAAAGTGTTGTATTTACAAACATCAGGCATCTTGCTCAAAGACCAACTGGTGTTGCCAATGCTAGTTATTACAGACTGTGTAACTCCAATGGCACTTTGCTTTTATTTGTTTCGACTTTAAATAAGGACAGCAATAAATAGACATTTTCGTTCTCTCCCTCTTACACTCGCACACATTATTGCCCAAAGCAAAAAAAAATTGAAGCAATATTTGTTATGATAACTGCATTGCCAAATAAACAATATGATGAGCAAATTCTGCGGTGTGCTCTATAAATATTACTGTATTCGTTCACCAAGATTTTACAAATTAATTCATTTTCAACCCAGCTCAGTCTTCAGGATGTACTTGAAAGCTGCTGTAGCTTAAGTGAATTACTGGTGAAGCCAAGAATTGTATCCAACCCAACAGTGGTGTCTTTTTTTGTCTAAAACTCGATTTATAATTTTAGTTTTGATGTTTATGCCACATTCGTCATGGCAATGGTAAAATGCAGCCGAATATGGCTAAAATGCCACCACGCTAGACCTATACCTGCTTATCCACAAGCCCGTCATATAGGTGCCTCGCCCAGCGAAGACTTGGAGTTCCAAGACACTGAGAAGTCACCAGGCCTTAAAAGGCTTACTTTTTGGCATTGGCATGTTCTCCAGCGAGGGCCTTTGCTTACACGTTAAACAATATATGCACGACCTGTTGGCTGCACACCATGTTCTGGATGGAATCTAAAACACAAAAGTGTGTAGTTTGGAGCTGAATTAAACACGAGACTGAACAGTAAATTATATCAGCTAATCGTGTCAGCACTTTAACCATCAGTCAACCATCCTAATGTATGCAGACAATCTAAAGAATGTAGACCATCCTAATGTATGCAGACCATCCTAAAGTATGCCGACCATCCTAATGTATGCAGACCATCCTAGAACATCCTAATGTATGCAGGCCATCCTAATGTATGCAGACCATCCTAAAGTATGCAGACCATCCTAAAGAATGCAGACCATCCTAAAGAATGCAGACCATCCTAAAGAATGCAGACCATCCTAAAGAATGCAGACCAATCTAAAGAATGCAGACCAATCTAAAGAATGCAGACCAATCTAAAGAATGCAGACCATCCTAAAGTATGCAGCCCATCCTAAAGTATGCAGACCATCCTAAAGTATGCAGACCATCCTAAAGTATGCAGACCATCCTAAAGAATAGAGCATCCTAATGTATGCAGACAATCTAAAGAATGCAGACCATCCTAAAGTATGCAGACCATCCTAAAGAATGCAGACCATCCTAAAGAATGCAGACCATCCTAAAGTATGCAGACCATCCTAAAGTATGCAGACCATCCTAAAGTATGCAGACCATCCTAAAGTATGCAGACCATCCTAAAGTATGAAGACCATCCTAAAGAATAGAGCATCCTAAAGAATAGAGCATCCTAATGTATGCAGACAATCTAAAGAATGCAGACCATCCTAAAGTATGCAGACCATCCTTAAGAATGCAGACCATCCTAAAGTATGCAGACCATCCTAAAGTATGCAGACCATCCTAAAGTATGCAGACCATCCTAAAGTATGCAGACCATCCTAAAGAATACAGACCATCCTAAAGAATAGAGCATCCTAATGTATGCAGACAATCTAAAGTATGCAGACCATCCTAAAGAATGCAGACCATCCTAAAGAATGCAGACCATCCTAAAGAATGCAGACCATCCTAAAGAATGCAGACCATCCTAAAGAATGCAGACCATCCTAAAGTATGCAGACCATCCTAAAGAATGCAGACCATCCTAATGTATGCAGACAATCTAAAGAATGCAGACCATCCTAAAGTATGCAGACGATCCTAGGCCATCCTAATGTATGCAGGCCATCCTAAAGTATGCAGACCATCCTAGAACATCCTAATGTATGCAGACCATCCTAAAGAATGCAGACCGCCATCTATGTACCAAAATGCCTTATGGGAGCATAACATAAAAATCTTAAGAACGAGCGCTTAGAGAGGATTTCCCTCACATTCTCTGCAATCCGAATCCAACTCAAATGCAGAAGGGTATAAAATGAGCACCAAAAAAAGACACGTACTCACCTCCCATCAAAAACCCATCACCCATTACGCAATAACAGCGATGAGAAGAGGTGTGTACTGTTCACTGTGGATTAGAAACAGCTGAGCACAAGACCTTGGACTACCAGTACACTAGTGTGGCAGCTCCTTTTTATTTCGACAGTGTTATTTTACAGGCAGAACTATCCCACCTCCTTCTCCAGTTTCAGAGTGTCTACTAAGTTCTGTGTTCTCCTCTATGATAAGACTGCATTTGGAACATCTTAATAAAGAGAAGTGCCTGGTGAATGCCCACTTGGAGAACCTGAATGGCAAACATCTGAGATCCTCATACTGCTATAACATATATAAAACGTTTAGTCCTGCATGTTATATTCTTTCACAACCATTACATGTAATGGGTGATGTGCTACACTTTGGACGTTATCATTGCAAGACCCACGTTCAGGTTTAATCGTCATTATAGAAAGGTGAGACTAAGAGCAAGGCTGGTTTGAGCATTTTTGCCAGGAATGCGTTTGGGTGCCCAGTTCAGGCCAAGGCCTGTGTATGTAGTACGGTAGCACATATGCCACCAGTACCCGTCTATGGTAGGGTGGGCAAGGCTGCAATTGGTTGGAATAACAACAAATAAAACGTAATGGCTCCAAGAGTTTCACCTGTGATCATTCAGACACAGAATGAATTGCAACTCCTCAGCTGAAGACATTGCAGCTCAAGTCTTCTTTTGTGTCTGGTTCAACCCGGTCGAGTTCAATGCACTGTTTCGAGACTCTAATATTGAACGGTTATGTTAATTATATTTTTATAGTGCAAAACGAATCACCCGGGAGGCTTTCTCGTCGCTATTGCTCATTAAAAGGAAGGAGAGATAAGAAGAGTTAGAAGAGTTCGGTTTTAAGTAGTTTTTTTAATAAGGCTAAGTCAGGGAAGGACCGCATATGGAACGGAGCATGGATGAATACCCGGCATATTTAAGGGGGCTGAGCACCACGTGAGAGGGCAAAAAGAACACAAGCACTCATGGAGAGATTAATGAAAAAGAATAAAGTAGGGGCCAGATGTATCAAAGGGCTTTACCCATTCTGTCTCTATGGGAACATGTGTCCATACATATGGCCCTTAATCCCTATATGTGGGTAGCCAATGGAAAGAAAAGAATCCATGCTATAGATGAGAAACAAGCACAAGAGGAAGGCCATGAAATAATAAGCAAGCAAATAAGAGCGAAAATAAAGGCATGGTAAGCAATGGAGAGGCCACAGTATGTTTTTGGTGTGGTCCACCTCAGGTCTCGCAAACAGCATTATTTCAAGTGTTTCAGAAAGTCAAATCAGACAGTCGCGTGAAGCAGGTTTTAGTCTCAGTGTGATGGAAAGGCAGCTCTTCTGCATGAAGGTGTCTCAGATAGCTTCCGCCTAGAAATCTGAGCCACTCTTTCTGCAGAACACTCAAATTAAACCTATTTAATGTGAGTCGTAAACCAATAAACTGGCACAAGCAAAATCCAGACGTTTTTATAGTGCCTTGTCATAGCTCCCTAAATAACAGTTTAAAGAAATCCTTCAAATGCTTATTGCCTCATAAGATTAGATAACTTGTTCTACATAGTTCTACTACCAAACGTGTATGTTTTTAAAAAACAGTGTAACCATTACCCATATGACAGGTTCCTTTTTTTTTTTTTAGATCTAAGAAAGATACAAGAGGGAGTAGGACGGTCTTCATTTGAACCTGCAGCCAGCATGTTGCTGAAAGGTTTCAGCTGGTGAATATTCACCCGCAGGTCCTTCTTACCTGCTGGTATCTTGTTGACCAGTTCAAGGCCCATGTACAAGCTTTGCTTCAGAGCGTTATGGAGCGCACCTATGCTGGACCTAAGAGGTACAAGTCACGCCACTGCGAAGCCAATGAATACTCAGCAGTGGTACTACAGCTGTGCTCCATCACTAGTCCAAAAGTCTTAACAATCATTGGAACTTTTGCCATAATGTGCTTCCACAAAACACTGTGATGATTTTGATAAACATTACCTTGGCATTTATATGCAAACTGGCTTTCTGAGACGTCTGTAACAAAAGGACGGACAGCTCTGAGTCTACTTGAAGGACGCAGGCTCAGCAGAGACATCAGCACAACCTGAGGGAATCTAGTCAACACTATGAGTCACGGGCTGTGGTGGCAGACGGCACACTATATATTTTGTGTAGATGGGCACTTTTCAAAAGGCCTTGAATCTTGGGTGACTCTAGTTATACTAATTCTTCTCTTTGAAAGTGCAATCACTTTGTCATAGGAGAGTGCATTTATTGATATTATTTACATACATACAACAGAATAGCTCTACTATCAGCAGGCAATCCCTCCCCCACCGCCCCAATCCAAGACGCACCGCTCGGTTTAGCTAGACACACCCACACAGCCTAACAGGCATGTCCAAACTGTGCAGTTCTCCCATCTCCTGCAACCATGAAGACTCTACATTCTGCTTCCAGTTTCATCGGAGATGCTCCAAGCCAGTGACATTCCAAGTGGAGCTTTGAAGCTCCGGAGAAACTCTCTTCAAGGAAGTAGTAAAGTCACAAGGATTTTGGAGTCTTTGAAACTCTAAGCTATTCCACTTAGAGTTTGTGGAGAGAACATACTTTAATTGCTCACTTTAAGTATCTACCATCGCAAACTCTAAGGGGTAAACTTGTAGGTGTGTCTCCTTGCTCATTTAAGGCTTCCTGACAATCTGCAGGTAAAGTACTGCGGTTGAATTGATGGTCTCAAGCCTCCCTACAGCCCAAAAAAAGTGTTGCCATTTGTAATCTGGGTTCCAAAGCAGTAGGCGTCTCTCGTTTTTGGATAACACTGAAATGAATCCAACAAGCGCGGTAGATCAAAGGGTCTATTCGGGGGGGGGGGGGGACTGACTTTATTGAAGTAGTAAGGGTGCGTTTTCCCAGCTACCATTTGCAGATATACAGTACCACAAACTGACTACCTCTGAATGACGGCCAATAGAGACTTCCTAGGGATGTGGGTACCGCCTGCCTCTCTCCAATTTGGATAGGCTGTATGTCTACAGCCTGCTTTCAGCTCCTGACGGAGACAGTGGAGTTCGTATTGTGGGAGCCTGTCGTAGCCCTTTAACACAGTGGAGTCTTGAAACATATTCAACTAAGCTCACAAAAGATTTCATGCCAATGTCAGTTGCACGGGATACTGGTTCGGCACGGACCATCTTAATAAACACACAAGCATCACTGTAAGCTATCTACACAGAGAGTGGTCATATGTAACCATTGCTTCCCACTGGCTCCACAGTAAAGGAATTCTCCACATGAGTCACAAGGGAGTCACAAGGGAGTCACAAGGGCCAGAAGACAACAATCCAGAGAAACGTGCCCGAAATCTAGAGTTCATTCCCACCTGATCTGAGATTAGCATGAGAATTAGCCCACTGCAGGGAAGATTTCCGAACATTTCTCTAAATAATACTCCAATACTAAGGCTTGACAACCAGGAGGCCATTGAGACGAGTCATACTACCACATTTACATAGATGTAAAGTCAACTACACCCAAAATGAGATCACGGGTATATTCTGCTCAACTAAAATTTCATGCATAGATAATTGTCCATTGCCAAGTAGAGATTTCCCTAAACTGGGGCATGAGGACTGAAATATGTGCTCATTACACAAGTTACTGTTCAATTTCAGAGAAGCAGAATGGCTACGGGTGAATATCGGTTCTAAAAATGTGATTAATGAGGTTACTGATACCAACCTCTTAAGGAGTATTTGTGTTTTTAAAAGTCCCGCCTTTAATAACACACCGAAGAATACTGTGGCTGCTTCAAATACTATAAATGTTCTCCTAATAGTCACATAATGCAGGATGATGGATCAGTTTATAGCCAACCCTTCATGAATTACAGATGATGTAGCTATTGTGCATTGTAAAACGAAATATTTATGCTGTGCACAATAATGAACGAGTACTCTTACAGATGCATAGTTCTTAAAAACAATGTATGCTTGTTAAAATAAATGCTTCAATTTGACAATGGATGTAGGAAAAATATCAACATGGTTGTGTCATCAGTTTAGAAAAAATGGTTAGTACTCTGACACAGCGAGCGTCTGTATTTAAAGAACAATAAACGGTGTGTTTAAAATACAACATATAAATATATAGTCAAGCTCACTGATATTATGCAGCAACTAAGGATCTAATTATGTAGCAAGGAAAGTCAAAATATGTTGCATTATGCAGCACAATCGGTTGCCTTATTGCAATATTTTGATACTTTAGCACCCATGAATACAAAATGGATCCCGAAGCTATAGAACTATAATCATTCAACATCCCCAACTAAAAATATTTATCAACAAGTAATGATTTTGTTTTGCATAGAAGCATAAATACAGCTAACTCCTACAGTAACACACACAGAGAAAAGAAAAACTATTCACACAACTGTAGTCACAATTCAAAGTGATCGCCTCTCAATCCTTCACCGAAAGCCACTGCTACAGCCTAACACGAGTGAACCAAGCCTCCCAGGAATACACCGGAGTCATACAAAATATTCTACATTAGGAACAGGATCACGCGCCACAGTATTAAAGGTGCAATCAACCCGTGGCTGAAGTCCTCTACATACCCTATTAAAACATAATCAAAGCAAAATGTCAGAAATAGCTGCCAATACTTGACATCCATTTCTACTCCAAGAATACCCTCCCTCCTTTTCATCTCACTCTGGTGGTCTGACAAGCTCCTAGAGTCACTCCAACTGTACTCTAGCTACTGTGGCAATTGTGCAAACATTTCAAAGGCCTGATAAAACACTATAATCAGTGCTGATTGCTACACTCTTATTGGAATAGTGTTACAATGGAAATCATTCACATCAAAATCACCGATTACGACAAAGGCACTAAGCAGCTTTTTATATTTCGCATCTAGAGTTTTACCTGTTATCGTCGAAGACCTATGGTGACCAATACAGTACTTCAAGTGGGCTTTGGGCCAGCACCTTAGTTAATATTGGCTGTTTTTGTCTCACTTCCCTGATTAAGATTCAATGTTTTTTTAGCTATTCTGTTATTTGTCTTGCCCAGGAGTATTACTGTCTCACTGTCTTTTTTTTTGAATGGGTGATATCATCCTACTATAGACGTCAGACCTTGCATTGCAATTCATATGATAGATTATTTGTTCACCTTTTCCCTCTCCATCTCCTCCCTCATACCCTCAATCTCCTCTAGTTATTAAATACTAACCCACAGCATCCTCTCACCCCCATCCCAGTCACACAATAGGCACCGCTCCCATCTGCATCAGCATAGAGCTATCTTAAACTGTTATTTTTTGTGTGATCATTCTTTATTAAACCTTTTACATAAAATGTCATCATGAAAACAATGACTTACGTTGCATTTTACATTTCATTCATTTCATAAATCTTTATTTCGGTAATTTTATCACCATAAAAGACATTAAAACATTTCATAAAACTATTAAAAGATAAAAGATTTAAGGCATTGGAAGGTCCATTTTACAATAAATAGGTAGATTAATCAGAAGCAAATGTGACTCGAGTCTCTTAAACTGTTATTTTAAAAACCCCAAGGAGGCAGTCCATGCACATGCGCACATAAACACTGTGGGCATCAATGAATGAATTTGCTACGGCTTCAATAAACCCCATTCAAAGATGGCCGATGTGCATGCACACATCTATCTAGGGGAAAACATTGGCAAAGCCAAAAGGTTTCAAAGACAAGCCAGACGGGCTTTGCCAATATTGATTGATTCAGAACTTGAGGCTAATCTGCCTATATCGAGGACAATAACAACTTTTTGATGTTGTATTAGGATTTGCCATACCGAAAATAGCAACCTGTTGGAAATCTTCTGATCCACACACAGTCACCCACCTGTGGAATACAGTTATGTTCCGAGAAAGGATAACGAGATTTCTGACAACAAGCTAATAGATTTGAATTCGGAGATTACATGTGCACAACTAACAGATGTTCTAAAACAACTGCATCATGTTCAGAAGGTGGAAAAAAGCAACATACATGAAGCTGAAGACATCATCAAGTGCCAACACCAACTACATCACAAAATGGAACTCTCCTCGTTTTTATGGCCTGGCTTGACAGTGCAGCTGTCGCAGAACAATTATGAGACCATCACTTTAGACAGGCTCTGGCTCCGCACACTTGTTGGGAGTCAGGAGTACATGTTTTGATTGGGCAAAAGTTGTGTGCTTTCACAACAAAAGTGCTTCCCCTCCTGAAAGCGGTCATCATTTTGTTTATTTATCATACAGCCTGAGGATGAACCTACAGGCAGACATACACATCGTAAAGTGTCTCAAGATAACTAGATCATTTATGGAGTTGGTCTTTCTCTGGCAGCAGCTCAGATGGGAGGGCAGTCATTGACCTACATAGATTTGTGGGTCGGTCTTAAAAGAGCAATTGTCACCTGACCTTTTAACCTACACCAATATTATTCTACAGTTCTTTGCTTTCACACAGATAAATATTCATTCATATGTTATTAACTTGTAATGTTCCACATTACCATACAACATTCCTTTAAAGCCAGAACTAATACATTGCCAATTCTGGTCTTTCAACCCATCTTACTCACCCTACTACACGCTCCACCATAACTCTATACATTACCATGATGGAATAACCACCACATGCTCAAGTACACCTGACCGCAATTCAACAATCCCCATCCCTTCCACCCGCCACCACACTTATGGCTTCTGCTCCGTATGCATGGTCAAGTTTAGATGTTATTTTACCTCTACACATATTGAAAAATTATTTAAAAATTTTAAATAAAAAAAGAAAATGTTCAATGTTACAATAAGCAGAAAACAAGCCTACATGTACATTCTTCTTGCACTAAATGTAGTGCCCAATTTATTTTACATGCCCTGCTTTAGTTTTATAATTGGTTTCTATTTTGCTTACTCCTTGTGCACATCATAGGGCCTCTGGAAGCACCTACCTCCATGAAAACAGTAATCTACATTACAAGTTTAGCATGTAGAATCTCATTAGGAATATTAAAATTGTATTTGTAAGGATTGTTTGAACTCAGCAGACAAATCTCTTTATTTAGTTCACCAGGTGGGATCGTTAAAATAATCTGAGAAAAATGTAGACTTTTTGGTACCTGTTTATTACCTGAATTCAGTATTCATTAGCTGAAGCGACCACTTAACTTTTACAGTCTGCCGCTTTGTTGTACCCCGCGTGATACTTTTTTGTGATTTGTGGCCAGCCAAACAAGTTTTCTTTAGTGGAATTCTGAAAAGTATGCAGGAGATAGTGGATCGTGTAGCAAAAGTGATAAGCCCATAATGTGGGATAACACAAAGACACAGCATTGGGTAATTCGAGTGGTTCTGTCTGAGGGAGCGTCAAGAGTTTGTACCCTGCCCTTTAGATAGCCTCCATGTTAGTTACTTATTGTGTGTTGCAATGCAATTTAGAACAATCATACACTTACCCGTTGCCAGCTAATTACTGTCTGTAGACAGGACATTTTCCCTTCTTGTCCACATCAATAAATGTGCGAAGATGGACCTTAAAAAACTGACCAGCAGGCATTCGGGTTGCTCAGCTCACATCAAAATTACACTCCAGACAATGTATGTTTAAAAGCTTACATTGGGCAGATTATTGATACTGGAGTTCTGCCAGGGACTTCACGACGAGCCTAGTTAATAAACAAACACGTACATAAATAGCTTTCTGTCTCAGCCTGACACTTTTCAGATATCTATGTGAAGCCCAGAACACTATGGACCATGCAGCTGAACCTGGATGTGGCGCCTTGTGCACTTTCACAGACAAAGGTCTCTACAGGGATTCAGTTTTGGTTAGAAAAACAAACTCTGATCAAAGCTAACCATGCGGCAAGCGTTAACAAAAAAAAGTACCCTTGTGATAAAGGTGAGGTGTTTCTTAATAGGTGCTCACGGATCCAAAATAACAGCAAAATGTGGGTGCAGTGTAGATAATTGACCATTGCAAAACGATTTTGAAGTGAGTGACTGACTAAATGAGTGCAGTGGCTGTAGGAGCAGAAACAGAAGAGTGCGAGGCAGTGATGTGCCAGAAACTCCTTAAAAGGACTAGAAACAGAAGAGTGCCATCAGCCCGACGAGATAGTGCGGTGGATTAATGAATGAAGTGCTAACATTATTTACAGGATTGACTTCTAGGAAATCCAGTCACCTTCTCATCCTTCACAGATAAAATGGAGTTCTATGGACACGGGTAATACCACCTATTATTAAAACACTCAGAGCCATTGATATTGTGTGCTATAAAGGGCCAATATTTTGAGTAAGTGAACAAGTGAGTGATAAACTTATAGAGCACGACCTACTTCCCAACTTATCACTAAGGAAGACAAATGAGCCTTAAGTGCCCTATGCGAAGACTGCTGGGTAGTGATCCCTTCTCGAGTTAGTAGGTCAGGTCCAAGAAGTGCCTTCCTCCAAGCCATACAAATCTGAGCCAGGTTACTGCATAGAGAGAAGTGTCTTTCAACGCAGCGATGAGGTTGGGCCCACCAGCTCCGTCTCCTGTGACTACAATTGAACCGTTATAAAAAATTAGCCTTCCCGTGAGGAGCCAATTGCGACCGTGCCTGGCTTCAGAGCTATGTAAGCTGAAAACAAGTATAATCGCGATGTTTTGGGCAAACCAGCTTCTAAATAGTCAAGAAGAGAGCCCTAGAGAGCCGAAGGTGGCATCATTCAGTCTAGAAAGAACCTTGCTACCAAAACTGGGTCTTCCAGATAGTAAAGCACGAAGAGTAGAAGCGTTCCCAACATCCTCATGGGATAACACCACCAGTGAATTCACCTCTTCCACAACACGCAGCTCTTTGTCAATCCAAAATCCCAGGTGTTTGACATTAGCACTCAGAAGGGTGCAGCTCCACAGCAGGGAGCCAACAAAAGGGGTTCCACAGGCTGTCCTGGCAAAGAATCAACACAAGCCTCTTGCTGGCAATAAACTTCAATGTCTGTCTTTATAAATATCTTTTGTTCATGGTTAATTAAAACAATTCTAGGTTTTGTAAGACACACGCATTCCTTATTTCTCAGAAAGATGCTCATATAGAACAAACAGCATATCTCAAATCTTTAAACTTAGAAGGATAAAAGTCCACAAGATAGACAAAAGTGCAAGTGCCAAGAGTGTGGTGAGAAAAGTCACCGATGTACTGCACCTGAGGAGATCCTGGAATTTACCAATGAAGCGGTTCTAGCAGCAAATCTTACATGAACTTAATGAATGATGCTGTGAGACTGCAGTACCTATCCTGAAAATAGTGTTCAATTGCCTTCTGACATAGGCGAATATACAGTTCTCAAAATAATTACTTCACCCCAAATGGCCTTTCAACTCAAAACTCGGACATATGCACAGTATGTGGGCCAGTGATTCCTTCCGGTACCACCAGAAGCAACAAACAGCATCTGCATGTGAGAATATCCATCTTTCAGTTACTTCCCTACAACAATTACTCCTATCCGTGATCTTAGGAACTTAGTTTGTAGAGTTTTCTCAGAAAAAGCATCAGGCAGGGGTGAGGGTTCAGCTCACGTTAAGTCAATAGTGCAAACCGGTTGTGAGACTTAGCTTGTAATGTTAGGGTATAATTTTTTGCTAACTTGCTTTTGAAAATCCTCAGTAAGAGACATCTGAAGGAGTCGTGTGGAATGTTCAAAGCCTAAGGGAGGGTCATTTGTAAATCAATCTAATTCTTCTGAATAAAAGCTTGCCAGGGTGATGACGACAGATTGAACATGCCTTCACCAAAGGCAAGTCGAATCTGAGAAGAAGGTTCAACATATTTCCACTATTTTAGGCCTGGATGGCAGAGAAACAGGACTTGAGATTATAGGATCTACTCTGTAGCATGCACACTAGAAGATTCCTCCAGCATGAAATATCTTTAAATACAGGTGTTTGCATGAATATGTTGTACATAAGTAGGGATAAGAAAGACCCCTGTTGAACTCCATACTAGACAAGCGTAGGTAGGCAGGAAGAGAATGGCAACACCCAGACAGGAAGCATGAGAACCAGTACAAAACAAGGCATTAAAATCCAATCTCTGCCAGATGGTGGATTACAATGGCATGGCCTACCATATCTAATGTGGCGGAAGTACCAGGAGGATGAGTTCAACCAGGCATTAAGAGTCAAGGCTTTTTTTTTTTTAAGGTCATCGAACACTTTTACCAAATTGTTTTGCGGCCCAGTCCTGGGCAAACACCAAACCGAGTAGAATCCTGCAGGTCAGGTGTGGTTCGAAAGCCAGTGTAGTATTTTCCTCCCAATCTCAGTAAATATCTGTACTAGGTAAACTGGCATATTATCAGATTATGTAATAACATCCTGGATAGACTTCTTGAGCTGTTGATGGATAACTTTTTATTTCCAACCCATGCCAAGAAAGAGGTGGTCGGCAGGGAGGTTATGGCTGAAATAAACACGAAGACCACAGAAACCCCTCACTCAACAGGTTCACTGTAACAAGACTCAACTCTAATGCGGTCATAAATTAAGTGCATTGTTTCAATCAGGAAAAAGTAGCCAGCTTGCTACAAGCTTCATGAAAATATGTAATGAGAAGATTGATTTTCTAGACATCACGTTAGTGGCAGAGGAAGGCACACTACATACCACTCTGTTTAGAAAACCTGCAGAAAGGAATTCTTTGTTACAGTATTCTAGTCACCATCCTAGGAGCCTTCGAGACAATTTGCCCTATGGGCAGTTCCTTCGTGTCCGAAGGAACTGCAGCAAAAAAGAAGACTATATGCTGCAATCTGAGATTTTGATGAAACGCCTAATAGAGAGAGGCTATCCGAAACGGCTCACCAAACGATCTAGAAAAAGAGCCTGGTTTTGTCACCGTGAGACACTTCTTGAACCATCAACACGCAATAGCCAATCAGAGGAACGCATGATTTGTGTGACTACTTTTTCGACGAAGAGTAATTCAATTAAGAAGGTCATAAACAAACATTGGAGCCTGGTTGCCAAGGATCTTGAAATAACAAACGTACCGATGCATGCGTTTAAAAAGGCCAGAAATGTTAAAGACTATGTAGTCTCGTCGTTTCTAGAGTGCCCACCTGAACCTACAATAGCCTCTTGCTGGCAACTCCCTCAGATAGTGGGACACTATAGATGTGGGAAATGTAAGGCTTGCCCCTCGACTATTCAATCTAAAGACTTTGTTTTCAAAAACCATCGTCATACGCACAAACACCACACGAACTGCAACACTAAAAATGTGATCTATGGAATAATCTGTCCATGCGATCTCATATATGTAGGTCAGACTCAGCAGTGCGTGAAAGCACGGTTCCTTTCACATTGCAGTAGAATCAGATGCAAGGTACCTGGGGCACCTCTAGTTGAACATTGCACGAAACACAACCATTTGCCGGAATCACTGAAATGGGTAATTTTGGAACACGTCACACTAGGCCCAAGGGGTGGAGATTTACCCAGCATTCTGAATATCAGAGAGCTGAAGTGGATCCATATTTTTAACTCTGTGGCTGAAGGTCTTAATGAATCCGAGAATAGCTTTGCACAAATAGTGAATCTCTAGGTAAATACGTTGAGCTCTTTTCAAGTCAAACAACAGTGAGTTGTAATGTATAACTTTGCTTCAGTAAAACCATGCGAAACTGGTTGAGTCTTCACTATCCTATGAGACAAGTGCACTCTCCCTGTTTTCAAAGTAGCAGTTTCCTAAAGGGAATACTACATAAGAATACGTGATATAATGTTGAAAATCCACTTCTTCAAACATATGTGAATTTTTATATAATTTTGACTACTTGATTCATGGAGTCTTTACTGTCCTATGCGATTTGTGCACTCTTTATTTCCACACTAACAGCTAGATAAATGTGCAATAACTTGATAATACTTGACAAAATGTTTTGTTTTTCTATGTATAGGAATTTGCACATAATTTATCCTCACTATTTACTGTATTGATGAGTTTACACTAACCTGTGAGTTAAGTGCACTCAATACTTGTAAATATGTAATGAATGAAAATGAACCTCAGGATCGACCAGGAATGGAGCGAGTTCGTTTGACCTCTATACCTATTTAAATAATATATTGCATTCAAGTAACATGTGGCCATGTTTTAATAGTGGCACGATAAAATTTAGAAAAATGTACGATTTGTAGTCCTTCAACCCGAGTGCTTTCTAAACTACGATTTCCAAACCAGGGGTAGTCTTTTCTCTACCTCTATGATACGAGCCCCGCCCTCCCATTACTAACTAGGGAGTGTTGCTATCGCGGCGGCAGCTTTGAGAGAGGGTCACCGGAGGCGTAGATGGCACGTTAACAACTGTCTGGCGGTCGAAATATATCATTGAGGACTCCCCGACGGAATCTCGGGCGGATTCTAGACGTCCTAAGGTAATTACTGTTAGCCCCACGTACATTTAGGAATCGCGGTAAAATCACGATCCACCTTTTGAAACCGTGGTTGTTTGTTCTATTGCCCAATAGAAAGCTGTGAATAATACAGAGGATCCAGCCTTTCTTCTTCGATAGCCATCATTTATTGAAGGTACAAGTCAAATTCATTGTCTTCTTTTTATGGTCACGAACCTCAGCGTAATAATAATTGAAAAGGATTTTCTCTTAACTTTTAGGCTTAATCCTTTATTCCTCCAACCTGACAGAAGCCACCATTCTTTAAGGAGAAGCGGTAACTTCCATAAGTAATCCATTATTCTTCCAACTTGACAGAAGCCACCATTTCTCAATGAGAAGCGGTGACTTCCAGAAGTACGATCAATAATAGCAATGTTGTGCTCTTTTTTAAGTGATCACGCATGCAATGAAAATTAATGTACGATTTTGTTTGTCATTTTATGAATAGGGTTTCGTTTACTCTTCACATGACAATGGTTTTGGAATAGAATACACTGGAATAAATAACTCTATGCGGAACCCAATAGGACTGCCAAATTAAACTAGAAAATAGTGGCCAGCCTCATTGGATGTTTTTTCGGAGCCCTTCCTTTGGTACGGACATGCTAAATATAATAAGGTGTTATAATAATGACGCCTATGAAATAATAATCAACCTCTTTTGCTTTGTAGGCTGCTAAACCTACTGATAAAGAAACTTTGTTAGAATTAGCCAAGCCCTGAATTTGTAGAGGCCAATAGGTAAAACTATAATGTGGCATTTTCCAACTTGTGCGTACATGTTTCAATTGGCTTAGATGTCTTTCGCGATCTAAGGCAAGAGATGATCTAACTATCTCCATTTACTCTGCAGTTCTCGTTTGTATTAGCGGATATCAAATAAGCTGTAGAAATAACTCGACTATCTACAGCCACAAATCTTTACTCCGGACCAGATAACCCATCTCGAAGTAGATCCAACTCCTCTCGCCCTTGGCGATAGGTGAGAACTAGTCTTGTACTTAATGTTAGATTTAACAATGTGGGATTTAGACACTGATAGACGACACGGTTTTAATTGTTTACTATGTTCCACCCTCCATTGAAAACATAACTGGATGGGTCGGCTTCTAATTAATTTTTCAATTGTTCCCTAGGAGGTTGCCCGCCCACAACTTCTATGTCCTGATGAAGACCCATTTGTAAGGAAAAGATTCCTACTGTTCTTTCGGGTAGAAACGTAGACGACTACACACCATCGACCAACTCCGGTCCCAATATAGACACTGATCGTTTTAATGGAGTTAGGCTCATTTTGCTTGTATTAATTTGGACTCTCCATGAGCCTCGTGATGTGGCCTTTATCCTAAGGGACCACCTATATGTACTTTTTCGAATAAGAATAAGATTTGTCACTGAATGACTTAGATCACTTTTATCCTATCCCCGACACTTCCTTCACTTCACCCCTCCCTGTTGTGAATGTGGGCACAAACATGTATGAAAAAATGTGTTTATTGTAATATAAGTTCTAATCCATTGAACAGGATATATATGCAAATTTTGAATTAAACTTCTTTTGCATCGAATAGCTTTGCCTTTTTGAAGTAATTTAATATAATGGAATTAACAGGGGTGGGGGAATCCTATCGCCCGACGCCCGAGCCATGTTGTTTTTTGTGACGGGCAAGAAGATTTATTGTCTCCTTAGTCCGAAGGACAAGTAGACATTAAATCACGTAAGTAATACAGGCCCAGAGTACCCACAGCCAATCAGAAAGGCTGGTAGAGAGCCAGAGACCCGTCAGAGGCCTCTGATTGGCTAGCAGTCCATGACTGGGCTCGAGCCTAGCCAGTGATTGGTTGGGTGAGTCACTCAGAAAGTGGTAGCTTGTAGCCAGCCGGCCGCCGCGAAACCTTACATTTCGCTGCCTATATTGAAAATAAGCGCTGCCATAGTGACCTCAAAGAAGGTGTATTTTCTGGTAATCAACTTGCTCTAAAATTAATAGAAACTTACTGCCTGCTGCGATGGAAAGCGTTGAGTGATGCGTCCTTGTGGCTGCAGGAAGGGCGGGCGCATATTTACCTAATCGCTGCTATTGGAGCAGTGCCGTAGCCGTGCTGACTGCACCTTTTAATTGGTTGGCGCAGAGCAGATTCAAACACCCCTTTCGCGCCAGGCATGCTGCAACAAACTTGACGAAAGGAAGGCTGGTGAGACGGTGCCTTTGAGCAGGTCGGTGTGCAGTGCTTCTCCCGGTGTCATGGCGAGTGACTGCAGCACTTAAGAAGAGCAGCTGAGGAGACCGGCAGTGTGTGTGCGCTCTGCATTACTGCCTGGGAGTGCTGGTGTGCAGACTACAAGCATCGCCAGCCCGTGTCCAGCACCTTAGTGTGACATTTCCTCAGCAGTGGGATGTCCTGCCTGTGCGTCACGTCATCAGTGCTTTTCACAGCCGTTCTTTAATTAAGGTATAATAACACGATTAAGAGACTTATGTTGCCTGCGTTGTTTTGATTCTTTGGCTTTCTTCTTTTGTTTGTTCAATTCCTGTAACAGTTCTCTCATGTAACGTAACTGATTTTGTTTCTCTTGCACAGTGCTCTGACACCTTCAGGTAAAGTCCGCGCTTCATAAATATGCATTAAATAAATAACTGTATGTGGGTGCGAGGGTTATCTTTCTCGCCGTATCTGCACTTTCCCTTCCCCTGCCCCCACTGTTTAACTTGGAGGATTCCAGTCCTGCCTCGTCACCCCCCTTATCCACCCCTCTCCTCCGTAATGGAAAATAAGAGAAGCTGTCGGTAGTGACCTGTCACCCTGTGACCTAAAGAACTGAAAAGCAGTAAAACTGACATCACGCACAGCAGTGGTGATTAGCAACACAGCGGCATCCCCGGGGGCTAATTACTGCAAACCAGTCAGTGGAGGCAAAATGTAAAGCTCACAAATGGGCACCAAAGCCTGCACACACCTCAGGGGTTAAACCCAGCATAGAACGGACTAAGATGCATCACAGGGCATAGGTAAGGTGACCAGATGACTCCACACCATGACACAATTTTTCCAGTTCTAGGTTTTGACTTAAAATATCGGTGCATTCTAGGAACTGTAGTACAATTTTAATTGGACTTACACACCTGTTAACTAGGAGAAATAAAAGTAAAACCCATGAATAGAAACGTCGTGTTGAAGTGACATCTGGTCACACTTGACACGAGCTACTTGGGAGCTTTGAGTAAGGGCAGTCGCGTATTAATAGGCTGACTCTGCCCACCATATTTTTAGGAAAGATTATTCAATACTATTTGCCCCTCTGTCCTCTGGTGCCCCATCTCGTGAGCTCTAGTCCTGGTACTTCTATTTCATTCCTGCCAAGGAACAGATGTCTTTTTTCACGAATTAAAGTTCCTTCCCATTATTCCAAGGAAGCAAGCGTCAGTGCTTAATTTGAGGCGGGGTTACAGGCTGGCTCAGATTGGCAAGGCGGGAAATTGGAAATGGGCTGATGGGCCTGTTACAGAGGCCAGTTGGAGGGTCGTTTTAGGGTGGACTAAGCAGTCCAATCAGCCAGGGCAATCATGGTCTCTACTTCAAGTGCACACCTTAAACGGCTGTTATTACAGGGTTTACAAACATAATGAGGCTGACCCACCCCCAGGCGGCTAATTGTCAGAGGCAGAAGATTCTCTTTCTGTCACAGCACGAGGTGTCCCCGCCTCCTGGCTCCCTCCAGGTGCGACAGAGGCCTCAAGGCGCTGCTGATGGGAAGCCATTAGCACTCGCTTTGCAAAGGAAACCGGTTTGGAGGAGTTCTGGAAAGTTAGGGTGGTTGGCGGTTGTTTAGAGCTGGCGTGGGAGCTGAGCTCCTTGGTTTATTTGTGTCCCTCTCCCCACATGGAAAGGACGGGGGTGGTGGAGGGGGGTAGATTTGAGTTCACACTATATAAAACTCTAAAAGTATTTTAACGATTTTGGAATGTGGGACATTTTCCAGGACTGCCCAGGCCTAACTGTGATCCCAATTCAACACTGGTGTCAAGTGGCCCCACCGCACCCATTTTTGGGGATTGTTCTTATTTTTCCTCCTCAGACTTTCACACACAGCAAGTGAGGATAAAACATAAAAAGACAAAGATGAAGAAAACAGTGAACAAGTAAAAACTGTTGGAAAGGACCCTGGAAGAGTGAAATAATGGGGATCCAGAGTGACAGTGGTGAATGAAAGGGGTCAGGGCGTGAGGTGGATTCAAGACCTGGCACCCTTGGTATTCGCCTTGGGCACCCCGACTTGCGATAATGCCCGGCACCGGCTTCTGAACAGCACCTTGGGCCCCTGCACTTATCCTATCACAAATTAAGCACTGGGAAGGGCCTACCGTAGTGATGCTCATTACAAGCAAGAAGTGGTTGGCTGAGTGGGTTGACGTAAACAGGCCCTCTCCCGTAGCTAACCCCATGTGTTACAAGCTTCCGCCTGCTAGCCCGCTCCACTTCCGGTGGCACAGTGGCGCTATTGTTGGGGCTTGGCACACTAGTGCAAACACCCCTACCTCCCTAGACTCGTCCCAAGCCAGGCTGTAGGGAGGACACCCTGACATAAGAACTGCCACAGTCTTTCAAAAGACGGGCTCCAGCTCAAACAGGGACACCTCAGTGGCATTTCTCACACACCCTTCCCATCTCACTCTATGGGTGTGAGGTTTAACATTCGCCGAGCCTAGAGGCGGCTCGCCACCTTGGCAAACCCTGGCAGCTGATTGCCGCTGGAATAAGGTTACATACCATATGGCTATCAGTACCACCAGCGAGTCTAAGCTCCAGTCCTGGCCTCTCATTTAACAGCCCGTTGCATTCTGGAGGCTGGGGGCCAATTTGCATCAATAGTGACCCAATATGCCTAAAGATTACAAGGGTTATAAAAGGGATAATATCACTTGTCAAGTTTTACTTTAGCATTATTGCAAAGCGTATAATTGTTTATTGATTAATAAATCAAAAATATATTAAATGTTCTGTCACCCCTTACAATTGATGTAGGGACGGGAGTAGGTGGGACAAGTAGATTTTACAGAACATGTAGATCCCAGTGGCATTTTGTCCCCTGGCCAAGTAGATTATTATAAAAATTCCACACCCCTGGAATTAATTTGTGAATTTCTTTGTGCTAAGTCTTAGGACCCCTTCCTTTCATTCTAATTGTTACCCAGGTCCTCAATGACTATATTTTGGGTTTAACCCGTTGTTCATAAACACAAACTCATGAAAATATGGGGCAAAAGTAGCAGCAAAACAAGAGTCGTCAATATCCCTGCCCGCCGTCCGTGGAACAGGGCCACGGCCCAGTTGACAGCCTACGAGATGGGACGGAGTTAAAGGTAGAGGCAGATCTTGTAATGTTCATGCTTTTGTCAGTAGGCCAAGCGAGTTTCCTACACACAATGGCAAAATCACACACTTGTAGTCTGTCAAGCCAAAGCCTCTCATCCAGCAGAGCAGCTATGAATCATTGTTTGCAGGGTTTCCTATACTGCTCAGATGATAGAAACGGGTGCACCATAGATGGACTGAGGGGAAGAAGTAGTGCTTTGGATCCGAGGGTGACATTAAGCCCATAAGAGAGAGTGGTCTGAGTTAAGGGTTTTTTAAATAAAAAAAGGGGTGGATTCAAACATGGACAAGGCAGAACACAAGCAATGAGAACAGAACTACGGTAACGAGTTTCATAAAGAGGGAGATTAGAGCTTCATAAACCTAATCACAACCAACTCGTGCCTGTCATGTGCCAGGCACCTCCTGTGCCTATGTACGAGACCTGCAGTCTTCCTTTGTAGCTTGTCAGCGGCCCCAGCATGTAACAGGAGAATGAGTGAGTGTCACTGCAGACAAATGCTGTACTTTCCTGCTAGTTTCATGCACAGTCTATCTGATCGCCAATAAGCAGGGCCACTGCAAGAATGCGATTGTGTGGCCTTTTCCGAATAGGAGTTAGCTGCACTTGACCTGGGAACCTCCATGTATTGTATGATATTAGAGTTGCTGAACACTGAATCTATTACTGCACCCTACGGTTGGGTTCTAGAACAATACAGGCAAACTGTGAATTTTAACCAATACAAGCACTAAAACCCGATCCAACTGCTGTTCCCTCATCTGAAAGAGCTATCAGCATATCAACAGTTTTATTCAAAGCTTATTGTAACCAAGTGAAAGACTTCTGCAACTAAATAAATTTATATTTACCATGAAATCTTCCCAAACACAGAGGATTCTGTGTATCTGTATGCACAGTGATGTGAAAAAGGTAAGCAGTGAGCACGCTCTTACAGTTCTATAGCTTTACATATCAAGGAACATATGACCTTTATTTAGTTATTATCAAGACTAACAGTGGATAAATCTAACCTCATGTAACAAACACAAATTTCACTTTGTCATTATCTCTTAATTTTTTTTAACTGGCCAACATTCAATAACCTAGTGCAAAAAAGTTAATGCAGCCTTTAAATCAATAAAATGCAATATTCCCTTTAACTACATTAGTTTGAAGAAATTAGAAATCCTGCCTATTCAATCTTACAAAACTGCTTAAGCTGGGCACTATTTGAGGAAGTTTTCGTGTGCACATTTATCTTTATGTATTCGATGCCTTTACACCCTGCCACAGCATATGAATGAGGTTGAGTCTGTGATTTCGACTCATCCATTCAAAAATCTAGATTTTTTTTTCAGCCATTAAGTTGGAGATTCAGTGGTGTGTTTTATTTAGATCACTGTTACAATGTTTTTCTCAAACTATTCGTGAATTAAAACAGGAGTTACAGGACATAGTCAAACACCAAGAATGATCATGGAAGTAAATTTGTTTATTTTGTTTAATTGGCAGGCTGTCTGTGAATAAGTACGGATTATCTTCATAGATTTCCTTTTTCAATCTGGAAATAAAACTGATCCTAGTTTAATGATTGAGAGCAATCTGAATAAAAGGTAAATTTTCTTCGGAGAGCCCTAATAAACCTTTAGATTTAGTCAGGACTCATCAAGACTTGGTATTATGGTATTTGACTATGTTCTGTGACTGTTTTAATTCAGGAATGGTTAGAGATAACACACTGAATTTTGTATATAAATTTGGAGCCTGTCCAACTGCGTGACCATGTGTCGATATTGATACTTAGAACATCTTTGATAGGGTGGACATAAGAGTGAAAGGTATGAATTAGTTTGGTCCAACTAAAATAAAGGTGAATGACGTTCAACAATTTATTTAAGATTGTACATGGAAGTTGTAAAAAAATAACAATGTCAACTTACATTTGTAGGTTCTAGGTGAGGCTCACTCAGTTCTGAAGTAAGTAATCCTATAGTGATATGTGTTTTTAAGTCAATACCTATAATTGATTGAGCAACTAGCAGGTTCTAGAGTAACTTGAAATTAAAAGTGGCACGTCAGGTTTTATTCTATCTTTATAAGCTGCATGAAACTAAAGTCAACAGTTCTCTATTTAAGTTAGAGTTGACAGTTCTGACATCCTGCATACAATTAAACAATCTGAGGAAATTGAGTCGGTCTTCTTAGTTGTAATTTGTGTGTGAAATATGGTAGTTATTAGATTATTTTTTAGTGATTACTGTTAGCCAATAAGAAACAATAGTTTATGTATATACTAATGCAATGTGTACTTTAATATATATTTAACTAGCTTACCCGTTGCTGCAATCTCAAAAGAAAGGAAATTCAAGGAAACTCGTTATGAGAACATTAAATTTACATTGTCATTGTTATTGAAACTTATTCATTTTATTTTTGAAAACATTGCTAAGTGTGGCTTAAGCAGTGCGTCCCAGATATGCTTCCAATCTTGATTCTGCTTGCTTGTTCGTTTGAGAAGACTGGGCTTGAGCAGTGCATACTCGATCGGCTTCCAATCTTGATTCTCGTTGCTCGTTCATTTGAGAATTATGGGCTTGAGCAGTTTGTATTCAAACAGCTTCTAATCTTGCTTCCCGTTGCTCGTCTGTTTCTGAAGCTCATAATGCCTTTTTCTTTCGTGCTTCTGATGTAGATTGACCAATCGATTTCTGTTTGGGGGTCATAACTGTCGACGATGCTCTCAAATTCGCTGTCTATTTCAGATTAGGAAAGCCGATTTAAAAAAAAAAAAATTGACAGAAACCTTTGCGGGAGTGTACTCAGCAACTCCCCAAAGTTTCATGGCGATCGGATGAATGGTGTAGTAATGCATAAAGGACAAACAGACAGACAGACATACTTTTGTTTTTATATATATAGATAGCTTACCCGTCGCGCGTTGCTGCGATCTCAGAAGAAAGGAAATTTAAGGAAACTTGTTATGATAACATTCAATTTACATTGTGTCATTTTTATTGAAACGTATTCATTTTAATATGGAAAACATTTTGAACGGTTGTTTTAATTCTGTTTATTTATTCGAGTGCTTGTGGATACACGGTATTTTTAGTTTTTCCGTCTGGTGCGTACACGAATAAAAGGTTTTCCGACGCGTGAGCTGGCCACATACAGTTGTCCATGTGAGAAGCACGGATTCTCCAAATGTAGTCCACACTCTTGCAGCGATTGTCCTTGTGCTTGGTTGATGGTCATTGCAAAAGCGAGTCGCACCGTAAACTGTAAACGTTCAGTATTGGAAAGATTATGAGGGCCCTGGGGATCCGGGGGGCCGATATTTAACAAATTTTTCTTTTTTTTGCCAGACACCTTCGCAGGAGTGTACTCAACAACTTCCCAAAGTTTCATGGCGATCGGATGAATGGTGTAGTAATGCATAAAGGACAAACAGACATACTTTCGTTTTTATATATATATAGATATGCTTTTGACTATAAATATTGTTTTTTCCCCTTTTTGTTTTTTTTTATTTTCGCTTTTGACTAGTTATCTTGTAATGTTGTCTTTTGTTTACTTTCTGTTTTTGTTTGTGAAATTCAATTAATTATCCTCCAATTAGTGAGATTCCCACTTAAGCCCTGAAGATGAGTAAACATGTGAAACACGAGTCGGCTTTGGGATCCTAACATTTTTTCGATTGAGGGATATAAAAGTCGTGCAGAATGTGACAATGTTCACATGATATGTATGAAATTGCGTTAAACATTAAGGGAGTCTTTTGGGGGGAAGAAACTGTTTAAATGTGTGTATCAAACAACTATCATTTTTTCTATTGTATGGTTACACTCTAATACATACATTTGAATGTCTGCAAAAGCTTTAAAAGTACTTAATTGCTTCTTTGTGTTGATGTTGCTACCTTAAGAATCTTGTGATAATTTGTAACTTCTTAGGTTGAGTTGCACAGGGCCAATTGGGTCTGAAAGAATCAATTTTTAAATGTATTGGTTGGTACCCTGCAACCCAGACCTTTGCCCATCCACATGGAGCATAGATGTGGCCTGTGTGTACCTTACTTGTATATGCAGAGGACGCATGCAGAGCACATATGACTAACTATAAAGGGATTTATTTTATATTTGCCTCATTTTAGTAATGCCTACGATAGACGATAGGAAGGAGAACCGAGGATGCCAATGATAATTATAGGGCTCTACTGAGGACATTCCAGGAATCATTTGCAGAGTCAGACTGAAGAGTATTAAAGAAAGGAGACAGAGTTCACCTTTAAAAGCAGGGAGCTTCAACCTGCCATTTCCTTGACCATTGTTCTCAGGAACGCTGCCCTTCTCCCCACAGGTTAACAGGTAGTGATACAGGACAACCTCCCTTGCCTTTGTTCCCTTGTTGTGGGTCTCTCCTGAAAGTAGACTTCATCTCCACTCCACCTTCCTACTAATCCCTAAAGACACAGGCTATGGATGGATGTGTCTAAAAGAAATAAGCAAAAGGAGAAACTACCTGAAAACAGTCTCAGAGTTAAACACTGGAATCCACAAACCCTGTTTCCAAACTTGGTATGAGGATGGGAGAGAAGCCTAAAGTCAGTATGCCAATATTTCTTTTTACTGAACCAAGGGTCTTCACACTAGTAGTAAACGAGAAACTTTAAGTTCAATGAATGGGGTATCTAACGCCAACTTCCCCTATCAGAATGAGGAGAAGTAACTTGTGGAAATTCACCCAGACTGGCAGACAGTGCTGTCTGGAGCCTTCTTCAAGGGAGAGAGCTGAGTGCTCAGGAGAGGCTTTGAAGGTGCCTTTGCACGAAAAGAGGCTACTCTGAAAGAGAAGGGCTGGAACGGAGCTCAGGAAAGACCAATTTCAAGGGCCTTCAGGTTTCCCCCCAGAGTACTGGCAGCTGCATCAACACCTGAGCATGAGGGGGTTTTGAAAATCCTTCACAACCATACAGCGCCCAGAAGCATAAGGGCAATAAATAAATGTTGACCATGTTTAAACTATGAAGAAATGCCAAGAGAAGACCGTCATCAACAGAGGACACAGCACCAACATGAAGTATTCATAACTGCGGCCCAAGGTGAACTTGTTTTGGTGGAATATTTTGTGACAGAGTCTAAGGAACTGCCCAAGTAACAAGATCCTGAGGGCCGCAAGCTCAGCAGCAACAGTGACACCTACTATCAATTGCTGCTGACGCTATTTACCCGAGTTAATGAGTGTTGGCGCTCTCATACCAAAGTGCAACCACGTTTGCTGGGTTTGGGCAAGAGTCTGGACATCTTTGCTTCGTGGGCCAATGAGGCTGTACCCCACCCACAGCAGCACTGCTCCCAGCAATCAGCAAAGACTGCAGGCCAGCCTGCCAACGAAAAGATTGAGCACAGACCGAAAGGTATTGTGCACACAGGCGAGGGAACCTACCTACCAGGAAGTAGATGGGGGGAAAGGCGAACATGTACTGGAAACGGGTAAAGCCGTCATAGAACCACAAAGGACATAACCCTCAGAGATCATTTTTGTCTTATACAAAGAATACCAGTGAGAACTGGCCCACTAAAAACTGCTGTACAGCCGTCCAGGTACCTTTAGTAGTAGTAGTCCTCTCATAATATGCATAGTATTGTGCTGTATGTAAATGTAAAGTATGTTTTTGTAGTACATTGTAAGTTACCTTTCTAGTCTTTGTAGAACTTACTTGCATGATGTTCTATATTCTGTATTCTGTGTTTGATTATACTGTGGATTCCACGCTGTGGCAGTTTACTGGTTGCTGCTGCAGTGGAGGGTCTGCTCTTGCCCTACTTCGCGTCTTGAATAAAGAACTCTATTAACTCTATTTACTTGGCCACTGGAACTCATTTACTACAACTTTTTGGCGACTTGAACTCGAACCCTGCATTTTTAATGCCAAAGTTAAGAGCCAAGAGCGGACTAAATCGAGGTGAATTTTCTTCGGTGTTGTTTTTGTTGGTCTGAGCGCCGAACATCGCCAAAGACGTTTCAAGAGAATTACTACATCCGAAATCTACAACTTCCGGTTCAATACCCGGCAAGACTTCAGAATTAAGGTGACTTTTAAACTTTCATTACTGCCTGGTGTGCTGGCGAAGTTTGATCACTCAGTTATCGTTTTCAACGTACACTTTGCTATTGAGCGATACTAATTCTGTCTCAGTCGGATGCATTCTCTCTTCTTTGCTCACCTACCTCACCCTTCAAGTTCGGCGTTTTTATCGAACTGTGGTGCTCTACCCTCGTCTCTTCCTTTCTGCAGTCTGATGACGTTGTAGAATGTTGTGGGGGAGTTGGTGAATGCCTTGATGACGTCTGACTGCTCATCGAATCAAAATGTTTGAGCACGTCCTTCAGCCTACAGCCCTGTCTACACGACGTAACGTGTCTACGCAACGTCACTACGTTTTGAGAAGCCATTTTGGTTGCTCTGGTAACCAATTCAACTCCAGCACCGCAACCTTCTCCGACGATGCGCACGTCTTTTGCGCATTCAAATTGTGGTCATTTCTAGTCGGCAATATGTAACTTGAATATACGGCGTGGTATGTAATTTTATTATACGGTGTTTCCATATCAGCGTTCTGAGGAAATTCACATCCTACTTTACACACGCTGCTATTTTGGACACGGCAAACATATTTTTTTGGTCAAGTACTTTATTCAAACTTCATGTTTGCTTTGTCAACATAACTGACTGAAAGGGTGTCTTTCTTAAAACGCTTTTGGGACAGGTCACACCTACTGCCTTGTTTTTTTTTTTTTAACATTGAGTACATTTTTCTCTGTTGTCTGCATTATGTCTGACCAGGTCTCTTTACAAAATTGCTCAGTTGTTTTGCCACCTAGTTTTCTCCCAATTCCAGGTCAACCTAGCATATCATGGGAGGATTGGTTTCCCATGTTCGATAATTATTTGGATGCATTGGATGCACAAGAATACTCTGCTAAACGCAAAAAGGCTCTCCTTTTGAGCTCACTGGGTAAAGAAGGTCAGCGTGTTTTTAAATTTTTACCACAGGTTCTTCAAGCTGGTGTGCAAGCTCCTTTGGATGAATATAAGGAAGCTATTTCTCGTTTAGAAGTAAGATATTCTAAGGAAGAAAACCTTGTTATGAATAGGTATAAGTTTTACACTAAGAGTCAAAGAGTGGGTGAGTCTATAGATGATTTTGTGTCAAAACTGCGTGAAATGTCTGTTAAGTGCAAGTTTGGTAATATGACCGACGAGGTGGTCAGAGACCAACTCATAGTCCAGTATAACAATAAGAAAATTCAGAACGTTTGTGGGCAGCAAAGAATCCGAATCTACAGACAGCTATTGAGTTGGCAAAGATTGTGGAACAATCTGAGGGATGCATGAAGGAACTTGAAAAGAGGGTGGTTTCAAGTGATGTTAGTGAAGTATCCTGTTATTCTTCAATGGTATGTCCATAAGAAGATGACCAAGAAGATATTGCCGTTGTTAAGCACAAGAAGTTTTTAAACAAAAAAACAGTTAGTGTCAAAAATCAAAACCCATCTAAACCTGTTAATACTAAGCAATGTTGAAGGTGTAGTAGTTATGGTCACACTTCTGACTCAAAATTTTGTTTTGCTGCTAAACAGGAATGCATGAAGTGTGGCAAGTTAGGGCACTATGCAAGAGTCTGTAGAGGTAAAGTTCGCTCTTCAGTGTCTTATGTGAGTGACATTCCAAGGGTCACTGATGAGGGCAATAAGATCTTGGTTGTGGGGCAGGATGACTGTCTTCATGAGGAAGAGTACAAACGGAAAAACAGACCGAAAGCGTTGTTTACTATTAATGATAAGAATGTCCATTTAATAGTGGACACTGGTTCACGCTATACCATCTTTCCTAACTGTGTTTATGTGGAAGTGTGGGGCATGGGGCCACTTCTCCCAAAGGACATTTCTCCGGGTGGGTACCAGGGAGAACCTTTGGACATTCTGGGTTATTTTGAAGCTAACATCAAGTTCTCTACACGACAAATTCAAGGGAAGGTCTAAGTTTCATTATCTGGTCCTGCCATCCTGGGGTGGGTTCACCAGTATGACCTTTCTATTATTGTCAATCCCCGTGCTGATCCACAAGTAATGATTGTTCAGGACACTGAGTTGTATTCTATTCTTTCTAATTTCAAAACTGTTTTGGTAAGAGCTTAGGCCGTCTCAAAGGCTACTCTCATAAGATTATACTAAGGAAAGATTCAATTCCTGTCCAACACAAAGTAAGACGAATACCTATTGTCATCAGGGATGAGGTAAAACTTCTTCTTGATGACATGTTAACTTCTGGTGTGATTGAACCTGTGGAAGCCTCTCCTTGGGTTTCGCCAATTGTCGTCACGAAAAAAATCGGACGGCAAGCTCCGTTTCTGTGTGGACCCCAGGTCTCTCAACCAATGTGTTGTGGCTGATACCTTTCCTTTGCCCAACATAGCAGAACTTGTCACTACACTCAACGGAGCCAAGTTTTTTTCTAAACTTGATCTTAGAAGTGCGTACCACCAGATTGATTTACATAAAGATTCAAAGAGTTTAACAGCCTTCATCATTCCGTGGGGAACTTATCAATTCACTCGACTCCCGTTTGGTCTTAATTCAGCTGCGAGTGTTTTTCAGCTTTTGGTTTCTAGCATTTTTGAGGGGGTGAGAAATGTTGTTTACTTTCAAGACGACATTCTAATCTATGGTCAAACTGAAGTTCAACATAATTCCACACTCAAAGTTGTATTGGAGAAATTATCCATTGCTGGTCTTACCTTGCGTAAGGATAAATGTTTGTTTGGGGTTTATCAGGTGGATTATTTGGGTTATACTATTAGTCCTTCGGGTATCAAACCCAAGAAAGATTTATGTGAGGCTATCCGTTCTGCTCCTCGACCCGTTGATAAAGATCAATTACATTCCTTTATGGGACTGATCGAATACTATTCGAAGTTTGTCAAAAAAATGTCAGATAAGACTGTTTGTATTAGGTCTTTGCTTAAACGTGGAGTTGGTTTCACTTGGGGAGTCCAACAACAGGAGTGTTTTGACAACATCAAGAAAGAGATATGTGATGCAAAAGTCTTGTCTTCTTTTGATGTCCATAACAAGTCCATAGTCTCAGTGGATGCTAGCGCGAACGGATTGGGGGCTATGCTCTCACAGTTAAAGGGCACATCTGAGGTTACTGTTGCTTTTGCCTCGACGACTCTTACTGAGTCCGAGAAGAACTATTCGGTCATCGAAAGGGAGGAGCTAGCCGGTTCCTGGGCAGTTGAGTATTTCCGGACGTACCTATGGGGCATGAAATTCATTATAAGGACAGATCACAAGCCTCTTATCAAAGTTCTTTCCCTGGGAGGGGCAGGTAAGGGTTCTGCGAGGCTTATGCAACTGGCAGCCAGGCTGCAAGAATTTCAGTACTCACTGGAGTATATTCAAGGATGGCCGAACGTACAGGCGGACTGCCTTTCGAGATTGTCCTTAGACTGGCGTACATTTCATGGTTCGGAAATGTCCTTGGGCATGGATGATGGGGCTGTTGCCTCGGTTGAGGACGCTGTCTTTGTTGGTGAGGGAGTTTTTTCAGCTAGTGATTGGTTGAAGAAAATGGCTATTGACCAGACTCTTCAGGAGGTAGTTAAGCTTATCAAGTTGGGTTATAGGCGTGACAGTTCTGTCTCCATTTCTGTTAGACCTTTCATTAAGGTTTTGGATGAACTTTCAGTAGTGAACAACATCTTACTTAAGGGAGAGAAATTCATACCCCCTTTTGGACTAAGAAACAAATTGTTGGCTTTAGCACATGAAGGTCACTTGGGTCAGACTCTCACTCAACGCCGCATTAAGGATCACTTTTGGTGACCAGGCATCGATTCACAGGTGGTGGAGTGGATTGAGAATTGTCCAATGTGCAGAGAGGGTGAAAAATGTCTGAAAACAGGTCCCAAAACTGTTCCTGATGCTCATATACGGAGTCCTGGTTTACCCTGGCACACTATTTGCCTTGACTTCATTGGCCCAATGGGCGAGTTGAATGAGAGTGACAGATTCGCCATAGTTGTAGTTGATGTTTTTACGAAATGGTTGGTTGTGCATTTCACTAATGACATCACTACATTAAGTACCATCAGGTTTTTAGGGAATCTTTTTAAAGATGAGGGTCTACCTTCAGTCATCATCCCTGACGACGGAACTCAACTTACATCTAGGGACATGCAAATATTTTTAAAGGAATGTGGTATCTCACACCATCGTACGTCCTTATATAATCCCCAGGGTAACGCGATATGTGAAAGAGCCAACAAGGTTGTGAAGGGCATTATTCAAATGTCTTCTAGTAGTGGGTGTATTGTTAGGAAGATGGTCAATGAGATGTTGTGGGCCTACCGCACTACTCCTTTGGCACATGGAGATCAATCTCCTTTTCAATTAATGAGGGGACGTGATCCAGGCTTAAAGTTGTTTCCTTCTTGGATGAGAGATCTCGTCACTTTGCAAACCCAACAGTGTGTTTTAAAGGAAAAACAGGCTGACGTTATTTCTCCTCCTTATGCACCTGATTCTTCTCCCTTTTCTGTGGGGGATTTGGTCAAAGTTAAGTTGGGAAGACTACAAAGGGGTTTGTCAAAATTCAAAGGTCTTTTTAAAGTAAAAAAAGTACTTAATCATTGTGTTATTCTTAACAATGGGGAGTGTTGGAACTTTAGAAGAGTTGCTCTCTATATGAGATTGAAGTCTGCTTCGTCCAATATTGGTTCCTCCTCACTGTCTGAGGGTAGTGGTACCACTGACTTTCCTGATTGTGCGGTTCCTTCTACAAGTGGTTATTTGTTAGCCACTCACACACCTTTGGAGCCTCCAATTCACAATGAACTCAGTAATTCTGGGTGTGTGGATGCTCCTGCTCCTTTACAGAATGCTTCTTCTGTTCGCAATGATTCACTGTGTGCACGTTCTGCTAGGTCTCGTCGACCACCTGTTTATTTGCAAGATTTTGTTTAAGTTTGTTTTTGTTGCTTGTTTTATTTCTTCTTGGAAAAATAGAAAGGGAGAAGATGTGTAGTACATTACCTTTCTAGTCTTTGTAGAACTTACTTGCATGATGTTCTATATTCTGTATTCTGTGTTTGATTATACTGTGGATTCCACGCTGTGGCAGTTTACTAGTTGCTGCTGCAGTGGAGGGTCTGCTCTTGCTCTACTTCTCATCTTGAATAAAGAACTCTATTAACTCTATTTACTTGGCCACTGGAACTCATTTACTACAGTTTTCTTCTAAAAGCACTTGCAAAGCTCTGATTTGATTGTTGTTCAATGGCTTTGGAGTTCTGAGTTCCGAACTCCACTCTACCTCCCCTGAGTAAACCTTGAACTGCTCACATTTGCTACCCTGGGAGTCAAGTGCTAAAGGGATATTCCTTTGTGCTCAGTTTTTGGCTCCAAAGAATGAGCATACCTGAGGAAACCAGTGTTTTGATTATCACAATTTGAGCCAAGTAATCCATGTCTACCATGAGACTTCTGAAAAATAAGTTCTCACATCAACAATACTAGCCAAAACACAATGCACAAAACCAGACCCATTAAACAGTTCAGTTACATCAAACACAGCTGTAGTATGCCATATACATGCTTCAATGAATGACCGATGTAAACAGAACTACATAAACATAGATATAAACATAGACTATCGCTTAACAATTGCCCACAGCCTATTATTGACCTAAGAGTCAACTAGTACAGCCCTCCTGCCTCTTGATCTGACAACAACACCTTACAACCACAGTTCGGGGGATTTCTGATTGCTTCCAATCTAACAGAACTGTTAGGGATCTCTTCATATCAACTGAGGATCCCAGCTCATATCCGATCAGTCCAATGTGTGTAGTCTCAGCATAGAAGTGGAAAAATTGTATACGCAGATGTTAGTGCCATTGGGGTCCAAAAGAAGTCCTAGTCTTAAACTACTTGATGACATGAATGTAGGGATTCCACACATTACACTTTCAATGGCATGTGGGTGCAATATGCCCAGCCTTTCCCATGAGAATAAAGGGCATGGGCATGTGCATGGGAAGTGGTGTCCATTAGTGATATAACCAACCCTTGAATGGCTACGAAATTACTCCAATGCATCAGGGACACTATTGTCCATCCCAGAGTTTTCGTACACATTTCACTACAATTGAGTACCTTTGAAGAATCAGTTAATTAGAGAAGACCCAATAACAGCTGCCAGAAAGCAGTAAATAAACACAACTTTAGCATGGAGTCTCTTGCCTGGTGACACAGGGTCAGCCATTACCTGTCAGTGACATATTAACGCGAGACCTGGCCTCTCTTGTGTGAATGGCGTGCGCAGGGCTTTAAGTGGGTTGGGGCTTGCCTGTGGCTCAGTACCAGCAGTTCTAAAAAGCAGGAGCTGAGGCGCTCCCTATCGGGCTCTCCATTTTTGCTCTTACTTCAAGGTGAAAAAAAAATATTAACTGTACACAGAATCAGCAGAGCATGTCATCAGTTGTTGTCCAGAGTTGGTAAGCCTGGAGGCACAAATACTTATGGGCAATGTTCAACCTAAATAAAGTAAGAACATGCAAGGAGGCCTTAACGCACATATATACCACGACAGTACCAACGGAGCTGGCACGTGCCGGGAATTTTTTTGCAGCTGCTGGAAAGATCTTATGTCAAACTCAAAGTACGAAAAAATAACAGCATAATAACAATCTACATGCCGACTGTCGATGAGAATCTACATCATCATTAGTGACCCTGTGCCACATCCAATGGTCCAGAACAGTGCCATTCTCGTTGAGCAAACAATAAACAAAGCACTTTATGGCCATCAGTGATCTTGCACCAAGCCCGACAAGTTAAGATGAACCAACACTTAGGCACTGACTGACCAACCGATGTCTAGATGTTTTTTTCTCTATTAAATCCCACCGCATTTTCGATGCTTTTTTATTAATCTACTGTTTTAACTATGATAGTAATATGCATTGCTTTTGTAAATGATTTTAGGTAATCATACAATATTCATTCATTCATTAACAGTACCACTCTTCACTGCCTTTGATGTAACTTCGAAGACATTCGTTATAGTTCTTTCACAGCCTCATCATTTCAGAACTGAAGCATTTTCAATATTATATACAACAGCCATATTTTGTATTTATTTATCTTATGCAACTAACATCCAGTGCTGGATAGTTGTAGGTTTAATGTTAGTTGAATTTTATATCTGGATGCAATTACAGAAAAAGCAAAATTCCAGTTGAGCAGAACACTATGCCAATCGCAGACTTTTAGCTTAGGTGTTTTAGTCCACGCCCTTAATTATGTTGGCCATGCTCCTTTGAGAGACCCCCGAGTTTTTACATTCCACTTAAAGCCCTGGACGTGCTGCAAAGGGTCCAGGTCCACCTGTCTGAAAATGATGTGTATATAAGAAGCTCCTACCGTTGACATTAATGTGTGATCTAGTGCCACCTAGATGCCATAGTTCTACTTAATGGCCACTAATATGCATACAAATAGCCCCACTCACCTGTGCCAGTGACAAAGATTAACCTGTGATCTGGCACACCTGTGTCATTTGTGAACACACCGTTTCATGTTTTGTGGTACTTAGGAGAATACACTGAGCACCATCCTTTGCCGGCAAAGGCATGTGTGCCATTAAGACACGTGTTGATGTTCTGCGCATCTCCCATCAATGGTGCGTCTGAGCCCAGGCTCTCGGCACCCTGCATGCGTGTCCTGTGAGTACACAGATCCCGTGTGCAACTGGCTGCATCCCCTGACAGAAGGCTGCTCCCCGTCACGTGGGCAACGCCCCGGCCGCTCCCGTAGCGGTTGGACGCAGCAGCAACCGCCCCGCAGGCGCGAGCCCCTGCACCCGCCCTTACCTTGTACTTGTCGAACCCGGCCAGCTGCTCGGGCGTCACGTACTCGTAGCACGAGGCCATGGTTCCGGTGCGGTGCAAGCAGCGGGCGCGAGACGCACACCGGGCGCGAGGCACAGGCGGCAACCGTCAATGGAAGAGTACTGTCAGTATCGGGGGCCGGCACGAACAGCCGGCGTAAGACGCCCAACACAAGCCCCGCCTACACATCGGTGTGGATGGGCCATGAAAGACAACAGCTAACCCGGTTTTTAAATGTCGTTAATCTCTAGACCACACGCCAATGTTTTGAAGCAAAGGCGCGTCACTAGATGGTCAGTGCCAGCCTGGATACACTGGCATTGACCATCGAGTCAGACAGTAAGTCGTGCTTGACAGTGTGTTCTCTTCTCACGCCCCCTCTTCCTGCTTTAAAGATGGCAGCCGTTCCATGCGTTTGATGGGGCACTGCCCTGACCGTCGACCATTTTATCGTCAGGCAAAGAATAATTCACACTATTCTATTCACTTAGATAACGAAGGCGAGTCAGAGCGGGTTAAACGATCTGACATTTTTATTTACAAACTGATAATTTGGCAGATGGATAGTTACTGTTGGCACAATACAGGATCAGCTTCTTAGCTGCCTTGGTAATGGGGTTGTAGACACACGTCGTTTTATCAGAGACGAGGAAGCCAGCGGAGGTGTTACTTCCGGTTGTCATTTCCTACTATTTGCAGATTGGTGATCGAAGTTCAACTGCGTAGTCTGTTGGGGTGCACAACGTAGATAGGAATTTTCCATCTACGCAGTTTTCTCCTGCTGGGTAGATTAGGCTTCTTTCTAGCTCAAGTCTTGTACGAATGTTTGAGGCACCTAGTTTCACACAATAACGAGATGCAGTAAAGTGGATGAGGACAGATAGGAAGGAGGAGCCAGGGCTTCAAGTGGGATGAAAAATGGGCTGGGGGTCTTTAAAGGGGGCGTGGGCAATGTAATTAAGGGTGTGGCTTAAAACACATAAACGAAAAATCTGTGCTTAGCATAGTGTGCTGCCCAACTTGTGTTTTGCTGTTTCTGTAATTGGATCCAGATATGTGATACAGCAAGTAACATCATACCTACAACAAGTCAGGAGGAGAATTGGCTTTGTCAGTAGTTGTTAGTTGTATAAGATAAATAAGCAACGATGGCTTGTATTATAATATTGAAAAAGCTTCCGCTTAAAGCCCTGATGACACCACAACAATGTTGCTATTCCTGAGTTTCAAAAAGAGAAGGGAAATCCAGAGAGAAAATGACTCTCTTTAAAGGATTTCCCTTCCCCTACAACACTTACCTGGCATGACGTTATGATGTCTCTTCTCCACTAGTGAGAAGTGAGCACGCGCACATCGATGTGCCTGCTGTCACTGTAGTCCGGTAAAAAATGGACCATCTGTGCCAGGGCACAAAACAGAGCCCCCTTTAAACAAGCATTGGAAATGCAATAGGTCTCGCAGCATTAGAGTTAGTGCTTTTAGAATTGTTTATGGGTTTTTTTTGTAAATCTTTAGCATTTTTGTTTCCTGTAGGCAATGCTAAAGAATTACAAAGAAAAAAAGCCATAAACAAATGTAAAAGCTCTAACTCAAATGCTCCGAGACCTATTGCACTGTGTGAGGGTGAGGGGTTGAGGGTGAGTGAGGGTGAGGGTGAGTGAGAGTGAGGGTGGGTGAGGGTGAGTGAGGGTGAGTGAGGGGTTGAGGGTGAGTGAGAGTGAGGGTGAGTGAGGGTGAGTGAGAGTGAGGGTGAGTGAGGGTGAGGGTGAGTGAGGGTGAGTGTGAGTTAGGGTGAGGGGTTGAGGGTGGGTGAGGGTGAGGGGTTGAGGGTGAGTGAGGGTGAGTGAGGGTGAGGGGTTGAGGGTGAGTGAGGGTGAGTGAGGGTGAGTGAGGGTGGGTGAGGGTGAGTGAGGGTGAGGGGTTGAGGTTGAGGTGTTGAGGGTGAGTGAGGGTGAGGGCGAGTGAGGTGTTGAGGGTGAGTGAGGGTGAGGGTGAGTGGTTGAGGGTGAGGGTAGGTGAGGGGTTGAGGGTGAGTGAGGGTGAGGGTGAGTGAGTGTGATGCTGAGGGGTTGAGGGTGAGTGAGAGTGAGGGTGAGGGTGAGTGAGGGTTTGAGGGTGAAGGGTTGAGGGTAAGTGAGGGTGAGGGTGAGTGAGGGTGAGGGGTTGAGGGTGAGTGAGGGTGAGGCGTTGAGGGTGAGTGAGGGTGAGTGTGAGTGAGGGTGAGGGGTTGAGGGTGAGTGAGGGTGAGGGGTTGAGGGTGAGTGAGGGTGAGTGAGGGTGAGTGTGGGTGAGGGTGAGTGAGGGTGAGGGGTTGAGGGTGAGTGAGGGTGAGGGTGAGTGAGGGTGTGTGAGGATGAGGGGGTGAGGATGTGAAGGCGCGTTTGGCAGTGTATGTTTTAACGCTCGGAATATCATAATGAACCCAGACATGACAGTCTCCAGCCAACAGCTGTAAATAGTTAGTCAAGTAAGCTCCAGTGGCCCTGCCAAAAGGGCGTGTTTTTTTCGTGTAAAGTTTCTTATGTTCTTGTGAGATAATCAGCCACCCTAAGTTCTAGGGCTCTGTGCAATGACAGAAGTTACAATTCTAGACCAGAGGCCCCAGTTGGCACACATGCAAATCAGAACCAAACTTTCCTCTAAAAGGAAACTCAATCCGCAACACAAGACCTGTAGTGCCGATAATGGTATGATACGGATATAGTGCTTTATACTTCCGATGGCGCTGAAGCTACATTAGAAATGTCACCGTGCGTAAGGAATTAGACTTAGCCATGCTGATTAACACCCAGCTATCATGCGGTAATGAAGGTCATGCTTTTGATACAAACTACTATTCTTGTACTCGTCTGTCCTGCTGGATCTGTTCCACGAGGAATAGAGTATTGCACTTGATGCCTTCCAGGAGACACGGAAACTTGCGTTGCGACAGCCACGCTGAGCCGGTTTTGTAAGGCAGCAAAGCCTTCAATGCTGCTGCCCAATTTGTAAGTGTCCAGTGATCGGGAAAGCCCGTGCTGCTAAAATGGCGACACCCCGCAGATTGCTCTCCAGATTGCTCTCCTGAAGCTGGCTGCCTGATGGAGTGGAGAGCGGGCGGGCAGAGAGAGTGAGGGGGCGGAGCGGGGGTGTGGAAGGAGTGCGGCTGGCTGCCTGATAGAGTGGAGAGCGGGCGGGCAGACCCCACAGACAGTATGCGGTCAATAGGCTTGTGTGGTACCATCATTTTTCAGGGCTATAGGGTCAGGATGTGGTCCAAAGCACCAGAGGGCGGACAATAACTTGCGGACGATATCAACTCGCTGGACAATCGCACTGAACTGCCCACGTCATCTGTTTGTTTACCCAGCCTGTTTTGCAAACCTGCAAGTGACTGTGGTTGCAATGATCCGGGAAGGCGTCAGTCAGGGGAAGCAATTAGAAAACACAAATGCATTCTCTCCAAAGAGCGTGGGGAGAAAAGATGGCATTAAAAAACAAGCTCTCGGCATTGCGTGGCGGGAGGGGGCGGGGGGAACGTCGAGTCGGAACAAAAAACAAGTGAAAGCGGGATGTAAGTAGGGGGGAGGAGAAGTCTGGGCAGGCAGGATGACTCAGGGGAGGGGGCGGAGCGGGGCAGAGCGGCATGTGGGTGTGAAGAAGCCGGGCCTTTGAAGTGAAGCTAAGCTTCACTTCAAAGGTGTCTGAGGAATGCGGGCGGCTGTGCACGCGCTTTTAAGCTCAATGCACATGCGCATTGAGCTTAAAAGTCACGGGCACTGCAAGGAATCGCCACGATTCCTTGCAAGTTAGATAAAGAGTCGATGAGCCCCTATAGTCTCGCTTGCTCGATGCGCATGCGCATCGACAGGCGAGACCTAAAAACAGCCGGTGCTCAGCTCCGGTGAGACCCATCCCACTTAAAGCCCTGGGAGCAGCTACTGTGACACATCATTATCCCGGCTCTGCCAAGTGCCAAGCATTACAGGTTAAAGTAAATCAACACATTTTAGCTTAATCCCCATGTTACCACAGGGTAACATGTTTGTCACGTGTATTGGACGCCCCCTGACCAGCACAGCATTTTTTGAACTGCAGTGTATTTTTATTTTTATTATATTTGTGGATATAGATATATATAGCACAGACTTGGCCCTGAGGCATCAGAGCTCTTTACAATAGAACCGAAACATATCAAGCACAAGTGGATAATACAAAGATACAACACAGGAGGATAGAGCGCCCGTATACCCTTCCCGGGAGGTAGTGCGCTTTACAAAACCCATAACTTAAAAATCGTGATGAAAAAAAGTGATATGAGTCAATGAGCACAGACTTACAACATAAGGGTCATCACTAGTTTATGCAGGGTGAAGTTGAGATTCCACAGGGAGCTGGAGAGACAAGAGGCGTTTAACCCTGGTGTCTTTCAAAATGAAGAGCTTTGAATTTCTCTTTTTTAAGATGTCATGACAGGTGGAGGCCAAGAGGGACGGAAATCCAAATTCTTGTAGCGCATCCTGAGAAAGATTGTCTCATGCAGCGCTTCTGATTTTCGGTGGGAGTGGTGGAGGGGGAGATTCATGAAGAAGATATTGAGTGTTTCTTGAGTCCCCCCTCCCCACTATTTTCAATTTCTCAGATAAGTATGCGGTTGAAGAGGAATGCAATGCTTTGTGAGTGGGCAGGCAGATTTAAATAGAGCTCTTGCCTCTATTGGAATCCACTGAAGGGAGCATAAGATGGGGTGATGTAGTCAGATTTCTTGTGTCCATTCACAAAGTGAACTACAGCATGTATGACCTCTCTGAGCGGTCCCAAGTGGCCTCTGGGTATGTCTGAGTGGAGTGCGATTCCAAAGCTTATTCTGGAAAAAATGATCGCCTGGAAAACTGATATTAGGTCCTGTTCTGGGATGAGGTGCCTGATTCCCCAAAGCAATAACACAATAGAAAAATGTTCCTGAAGGTGTCATTCAATATTATTTTCACAGTTTTTAAATTTGTCACAACAGTGAGCACAAATTTCATAGTACTCGAGAGACATATATACAATTCCTTAGTTATTTTATTGCATTATGTCATGTTCTATTTCATTTGCATAAGTATAAATCATATGTCCTTCCATACACGGCAACAAAAAAGATGTACTGTTACTCAGTTCTTTGACATGTACAGTACTTACTGACACTTTTTGTATCATTCAGTTTATAAGCAGTCAATCTTTCTCTTCAGGTTTGTCAAATGCGAGTGAATCGCCTCTATATTATCCACATTAGTCAGCGTTATTGATTATACCCATTTCCTTGGGAATATTGGGTCACCCTATTAGTTTTGATTCCCCAAAGCAGCCTTAGCTGGAACCGGACACTCTTAGCCATGGATATGGCTCTGGAGGTTGAAGTGTCTGTGAAGAGTGAACACTGACTGGTTTTGAGGTCTGAGACTGAATGAGTGGAACTCAGTAATCAAAATTTAGTTAGTCAATCACGAGTTTATTCAATACTTATTGGGTCAAAAGGTATTCTTCACAGGCCAACACATAGTTTGCGACATGTCACTTTATTAGTGTATAGAAATGTAGTTATTCATATTTGCTGTTTAAATACCTGGAGAGGCACAAATGCTCAGACGGTACTATGATCATTACCAGAAGTAACGGGAAACAGCCAATATCCTCACTGTGGGACCCTCTTCTCTTGCAAGTACCACCAATTTGATTGATCTAGGCCTCACAACATTATGGGAGAAAAGAATCACACAATCCGTAATAGTGAAACTGTAATGTGTTTAATCATGTTGGTCATGTGGGCTTGAGTGTGAAGGATATACAACATGCAAAGAACAAGCATTGGCAAAGCCAATAGGTCTCGCCTATGTAACAGCAATTGCCTTTGTCAATGTCTTTTAGCCATGCTGATTAGCAGCATGGCTGAAAGTTAGGGTGGGAAAACGCAATGCAGTGGCCAACACTGGCAGGGCAAGAAACAATGCAGGAGGGATGGGGCAAGCTAAACAACAGATTGGGGGAAGGGGAGCAAAACAGAAAACACTGAAAAATGTGATCTGTTATGACTCTTAAAATTACTAAAACCGTTAACAAATTGAACAGTGTGACCAAGCAACCCGGATTTACTGATGGCAAGCCCTATTTTTTTATCATCTGTCCAGGCAGATTTCAGTAAACTCATAAATTTGTGAAATATTCCACTTATTGTTTTCAAAATCCGGTCACCCGATATGCAACGTACTTGATGTTGTAAACCACTGCATGCAAATAAACAAGCGCTTCTGACACATCTTAAAGCTCTCTTTCACGCATTAAAGCAGCAGAACTTCAACCAGAGGGTTTAAGAGACCATGCATATAGTCATACATGCATATAGACCTGATTCCGGCGGGAGAATCCCGATTTTACAAGTAAAAATGGCTTTCGTTTAGCTGTCTCTCGCCTGAAATTGCATTTTCTGCAATAGAAGTCAATGGGGAAGTTACATTCACCCGATTTCTATTTTTAAATCTCCCACTTCCCTGCCCTAAAATGTTGGCATGTCTGCATATAGTTTTAAACAAAAATACTGTTTGTGAAAAGAAAACAAACCGAGCAGGCTTGCCTACGTTACAACACGTTCAATGTGCTTTTAAAATTGCATCGAGCACCGAAACATGCGTTTACCAGGTCGAGGCGGCTCGCTTACAACAACAAGTCATTTTCTGTCTTGCCTTCTTCGTGAGTCGTGACTAGGGCAGAGTCGTGTTAAAAAGTGACCCAGCAGGTCAAAACGGCACAAGGGCGTCCGGTCATTTCCCAACAAAGAACACATTAATTCCCTCTGTTGCTTCAGATCATTTCACTCCTGAGCTCAGGAACCAAGTGTGAGCCTCGCTGTCACAAATTAACAATCCAAGTGCAGCAACGCCAGAGCAGCCAAAATGTAGCACGTGGGTGCAGGATAACATGGTGGGCACATAATTGCACGAAGGAATACAACTGGAGCCAGGGGCGAGGTGCTGAGGCGTCGTGCACGCTGCCCTCACAAAATGCCACCACAGGAGGCCAATGCCCAAGCTTGACCCGGACATCTTTCCTCTGAGGCCGAAACACGAAGCTAAGATCAAAGAAGCAGTGATGGCGGCACCATGCTGCGTCTGTACACCAAGGCATGTGCTCGCCCACAAACACCCCACTGTAGCATTTGACCACAAGTAGGTGAGAAGCATGGAAATACTATTTGGTACAGACAATATCTTAATAATCACACTTCATGTTTTGTGTTGTTTGGTAAAAAGCATGCTACACTAAGTCTAACATCGATTAAAATAGCTAAAGCTAGTTCCAGCAGAGAAGACATTAAGGGGTGTCCCCATATTTTTCAAGCCGTTATAAACACAAGTACTAATGTGGAGCGCTGGAACACAATAAAAAGTAGCTCCAAAAACGCTAACAGTGAAAGGACACAAGTACTTGATCCATACTATAATGGAGGGCCAAACACAAGAAGAGGACATGACGCAGGCATGCTATGGCAATTGGGAATGACGTAAATGAAAGGGACACTGACACTAACCAATGGTAAACTATGGGCGGGCAGTAAGCCCACCTTATGTAAACACAATTTCTCGAAGAGACGGCGCATGTTTTGTCTAGCCGAGTCCTAATGATTGCCTGGCTAGGGAATTCATTCCATAAGCAGTAACTCTGATTTACATTGTACAGTAAACTAAGTACACGGGATGGAAATTAGACAGTTGGGGAAGAATCAGTTTACTTCCTCTCTGTGCAAACAAAAAGTAAAATGTTAAGTAAATGTAAAAAATCAATAGCAGGTGAGCTGGAGAGAGATAATGAAAGAGAAAGGAAAGAGGGGAGGAGGAGAGAGAAATGACCAAACGAATCGGTCGGAAAGAGCGGGAGACAGCGAACTTGCGAGAGATGAGAGAGGGAGATGTCATAGAAGAAAGCGAGAATGAAGAGGAAAAGAGAGAACGAGTGTGACATAAGAGAACTACACAAAAGGAACTAAAGATGAAGGAGAATGGAAACGAAAGAGAGGGACGGGGCAGAAAGGTAGAGAGTAAGAAAGAACAGATAGAACTGAGAGACGGGAAGAGAGACCGGGCACGTGTGGGGAGGGGGGAGGGAGTAGAGAAAGACCAACGGAGATCAATTAAACAAGCAGAAACACGAGAGACGGCCTGCGGCCGTCAAAGTGAAGTGGACACGGCGGGCAGGGGAGGGGGCGGAGCGGGGAGAGCGGCATGAGGGTGTGAAGCAGCAGGGGCCTGAGACGAGGCCGCCTTGCCTTTGATGTGGTAATGCAAGGCAAGCGGCTGGTGGCATTGTGCACGCGCTTTCACGTGCACTGGAAGAAATCGCCTGGGAATCGCCTGATCTCGGTAAGCTCTGTTTAAGCCGCAATAGATCGAGCTCCCGCTCTCAATGCGCATGCGCATTGAGATAGGTCGCTCGACCTAAAAATGACAACAACTGAATATAAAATCATCATTTGGTCTGCTGCCTAAGTACACATTTAGTAATTCACTTCACAGAACAAGCATTGGCAATGCCAATAGGTCTGTCTTATGAATGCACTGTCAAGCCAGATCTAAAAATCTATGTAGGTTTATGACTACCTCCTCTCACCTGTGCTGCTGCCAGAGAAAAACACCAAAACAGATCTAGTTATATAAGACACTTTAATAGCATTACAATGCCATGTGCGTGTCCCTGACAGTTCAACCTTAGGCAGCTGGATAAATAAACAAAATGATCACAGCTATGTAGAGGGCGAGCACTTTTTTGTAAAAGCACACATCTGGTACTCCTGTGACCCAACATGTGGGCAGAAACAAATCCCCTTTCTAGTGATACTCTCATGATTGTCTGGCAACAGCTGCCCTGTCAAGCCTGACCATAAAAAGCAGCCTGAGAATGACTTAATATGAACAGTAATTGAGAAACTAACAGTGGGAGACAACTCAAGTAGTGTCACACAATTGTTACTTAGGAAAAACATAAGTATACAAACAAGCTAGCTATACATATCAGGGCCTTAATGAGGAGGTTGATTGTGGCCAAATGTAGGGACCACTTTGGTTGACAAATAAACTATACACAATACTGCAAATAAACATGTTTTCTCCTTATATTTCTGGTAAGTTCCAGTGACGCTGAGCCCTCCTGATACAAATGAATGGTTCTGGCAGACAACAATCTCTCTACTGTATGCAAAGTTTGTGATGAACCAAGAATTGCTAAGGCACATCTTGTTTAAATGTCTCTGTATAATGGATCTGTGTAAAATGTAAAGGGTATGATGGTGACTAAACTTGGAGATGGGCCCCTTCAATAGGAAGTACACTAGTATTACAATAAACCTTGCTACTTCTTTAAACAGATAGACAAAACCCACATTTCAAATGTATACTTTATTGTTTAAGTTAATAAAAACCATAACAATATCCTATGGCACTGAGCATCAAGACAGAACAGCTTTCTAGTAATACATCAGACATACAAGTAATCAAAATTGACCAATGGTCTAACTACCCGGCAATAACACTGATATTAATAAATGTTTACATGCATCCAAATCCGATTTACAATATGAAAAACTTCATTCAATAATAACTGCAATTAGATTTGAGAATCCTGTTAGGGAAATAATAATAACTGGTGATTTTAACTCAAATGTAATTTACACCCTGGACATAGATTATCAATTAGCAATGGCCTATGAGTTCTGGTCAGTCCCTCCACAATCATCCTCAGCAGCAAAAAAACAGGATTTGAAGGGGCAAAAGATAGTTTTCGCCTTGGAACATCTAGGCCTCAGAATAATAAACGGCAGAACTAAAGAAGATACTACCCCACGATGGACCTATTAGGGAGTAAAAACCCAGTCAATAATAGACTATACAATCCTAACGCTCTCACTAATGAATCATGTGGGGAAATATACAACTAATCATACAACTCGAAGTGATCATTCATACCAGCATCTTGAGCTAAAAATAAATCTTCCAAAACACCAGCTAGCCCCCGTAGAGATGGGCTACTTGACAACAGTAAATTTGAAACACATTCAATGGTCGGCAGATACTCTCCCAGATTTAACACAGCTAGCTAAAGAGATATTTGAAACAAACACAGTCCCGGAAAGTATTTGACTGCAATTCTAGGATCAGTTCCAGTAGGCATATATGTGGTGTGTACTCTACTTTCTCCATCACCATTTCAGTAACTGCTTGTGTGACCTGCTCCCAGAAGCCATGTATCTTCCCACAACGCCACTCTAAGTGCATAAAGTCAGCCTCAGATGTATGCACTTTACACAATTGGCTGAGTCTCGCAGCCCATATTTGTGCAATTTCTGTGCAGTGTAATATAGCTGCTGTAGATACTTAAAATGTATCATGCACAGATTACAATTTGCTGTCAGCTGCCCTGTTAGCCTACGGCAAAATTCCCAATCTTTGTGTGTAAGGGAGCTATCCAGCACTGTGTTCCATTTCTTGATGCTTGTATCATGTTGCAAGATAATCTCGAGCTGTATTGCATTATATAGCCAGGTAATGAGTTTTGCTCGAGATGGGCTATCCAGCATCAATTGCAATGGCTTTAACACTTGCGGTGCCGCTGAATGCTGTGGATTTATCACCTTCAGCGTGGTATATAAACCTGTGTAAAGGAGTAGCAGCACTTTTGCTAGTGGCGGCCTCCATCGTGATGAACATGCTATTTGTATATGCATCCCCCCATGTGGTAATCCCCATATCTGACAACAGCTGTAGCGACTTGGGTTCGCTTGCCACAGAGACCTCGGGATAGTGTGGCAGCGCAGGTGCAAACATTGGAACTTTATTCGCCCATCTTGCTATTTACTGGCAAGCCTTAACTGTGCTACTGGCATGATTCATTTACCCTCTAGGGCCTAGTCTGTATGACCATGGCAATAGTTCTGTGAGTGGCAGGGGATGCACTCAATCTGCCTCTACTGCCATGTGGGGGTTGAATGGGGGGAGGAAACCAGTAGTGCGCAAAATGCGCTTCCGCACACTAGTAGTATAAGTACACATCAGGGGCTCCAAACCCTCACCTCAAGAATGGCCTTGTGAGCTCCTCCCAACTGCAACAGGGTTGCTTCCCTGCCCACACTAATTTAATTAACTACTAGCTTACCCATCGCGCGTTGCTGCGATCTCGAAAGAAAGGAAATTCAAGAAAACTCGTTATGATAACATTCAATTTACATTGTGTCATTTTTATTGAAACTTATTCATTTTAATATGGAAAACATTTCAAAGTGTCATTTTAATTCTATTTATTTATTCGAGTGCTTGTGGATACACGATTTTTTGTTTTTCCGTCTGGTGCGTACATCAGTATTCGAAAGATTATGAGGGCCCTGGGGGGACGATATTTTAAAAAAAATGATGCCAGAAACCTTCGCAGGAGTGTACTCAACAACTTCCCAAAGTTTCCAGGTGATCGGATGAATGCTGTTTTTTAATTCTATTCATTTATTCGAGTGCTTGTGGATACACGATTTTTTGTTTTTCCGTCTTGTGCGTACATCAGTATTCAAAAGATTATGAGGGCCCTAGGGGGCCTATATTTAAAAAACATTTATGCCAGAAACCTTCACGGGAGTGTACTCAACAACTTCCCAAAGTTTCATGGCGATCGGATGAATGGTGTTTTAATTCTATTTATTTATTCGAGTGCTTGTGGATACACGATTTGTTGTTTTTCCGTCTGGGGCGTACATCAGTATTTGAAAGATTATTAGGGCCCTGGGGGGCCGATATTTAATAACATTTTATGCCAGAAACCTTCGCGGGAGTGTACTCAACAACTTCCCAAATTTTCATGGCGATCGGATGAATGGTGTAGTAATGCATAAAGGACAAACAGTCAGACAGACAGACATACATTCGTTTTTATATATATAGATGTGCGCAATGCTAGAAGAATGCCCTTGTTAAATAAATTCAAAAATTGAGGTAAGATGACCATCTTGATCACTGCCACCCTCTCAGCCAAAGTCAGCGGGAGCTGTATCCACCTATCTACCTGCTCCACTGTTGACATCAGACCCCCCCCCCATAATTGTCTTTTAGTACCACCTCTGGATATCAGTGTACCCACCCCCCAAAATATTTCAGTGGTTCCTCACGCCAAGTCAGCAGGCCGCAGACAATCTTTAGGACTGACTCTGACTACTGGGCGATTCAGTTGTCAGCGCTGTATACGGAGATAGGTACAACTGATACCTTCCCATAAGTGGGAAAGGGTCTCTAATCAATTCGATTTACAAAGGGAGCAATAGATATGATCTAACAAATTATAGGTTAATTGCACTCATTGACGTTGAAGCCAAATATTACGCATCACTTAATCATGGAGGACCTGGTAGAATGGACCAACAACAACTTGATTCCATTCAACCAAACAGGATTCCGCAAAGGGTTTGGCACTATTACGAAGATTCTATCCCTGGCCATAATAGCAGACAGGTGCAAACACTTGCAAAGAAAGTTACAACTCTGTTTTATATACTTTAAAGCAGCATTTGACCGTGTACATCGTGGCTAGCCGTGGTCTAAACTAAAGAAATGAGGACTTCCTGAAACAATACTATAAGCCATAATACAACTGTACATGGGCACTTGGGTCCTTGTAAAAGTAGCAAATGGCACAAGACTGTCAAGGGAAATACAGAAAGAACTAGGACAACAGCAAGGCTGTGTATTAGCACCCCACCTATTTAATTTATTCATGACGGACCTCACCAAGATTGAATCAGGTTAATTCACACCCCCGCGCCTGGTCCCATTACCTATAACTCACTTTTCGTGTGCAGACGACATAGTTCTGCTCAGCTGAACAACAGTTGGCCTCCAAAGAGCACTAAATGAGTTAACAATGTTTGCAACACCTTGGAAATTAATGTCACAAAAACCATGTCAATCACGAATCTACCTGGACATCAACATCTAATAAAGCTGGAAGAAACAGCCTAACAGGTAGTCAGCACATATAAATATCTGGGGGGATTTATAGATGATCGATTGAACTGTCAATTTCAAAAACAATATCTTGAAAAAAAAGGAAATGGCCTCAATTACGTATTTTGTGACCTTGCAAAAAAATTACATGGCCCATCAGTTAAGCCGATAGTGGCAGTGATGGCCGCCAAACTACTCCCGATGGTAACTTATGCAAGCATAGCTCTAAATGGCAATGATGCATAACTTTTAGACACTCTTGTAAAAAAGTGACTATGTATATACTGGACCAAAGTAAGGACCCGTGTACCCAGAGTCCAGAGTCCCCAGAGTTATGGCAGAGGCTAAAGTTAGATATAACCTTACTCTCTAATGTGGTAGCTTGGTCGAGCAGTAAGGCAGTATCAGAGGACAGTGTAAAGCATTTGTTGTACACACTCAGTCAGCCAATGGTCGCACACACTCAAGAACTGAACTCTAGGCCAATTGTTTTGTATACAAACATATATAATTGTTTATTTTAGAACCACAAGTAGGTATCATAAATACTTTCTCAGAATGAGATGATGCATTAGAATACTTTCTAATAACAATTAACCTGGAATACAATCGATACAGTTGTTGCAATATGCAACACAAGTTAAACTCAAAATAGCATTGAGCTCAATGGGAGTTTTTAAGTAAATGCAATAAAATCACTTTGCGTATGTTTTTCTTACTCAGGGCTGGATCCTGGATTCAGCCCTGGTGCATTTCCTGTAAACAGTTGAAAGAAATAGTTTTTGTTACAGAGGCGATTTTTAAGGAATATTTGTAAGTTTTGAAAATGGACACAGAAGAAATTCTGGCAAAAACCAGGGAATGTATTCCTATGGAGGAAAATGTAGATTTTCCACAGCCTACTGAAAAGAAAATCTGGATTTTATTAAAGACACGGAGGCTAAGATTATGCAATCTCCTTTTATTGCCAGCTCACACAGCAGCAACAATTATAAGAATTTAGAACATTCTGAACATCTCTATGTAACTCATCACCAGGCAGCCATCTTCCTTCTTTTACTGGCACTGCGAACAAAGTAAACTTTAATCTTAAGAAATTCCTTTTGGATACATCCAGGAGAAGAAAGGTTAAATCCATAGACAAAATTGTCACTCTGAAAGAAAGAATAGATAATACATTAGTTTACCCGGGCGGGTATAAGTGGTGGGATAATCTTAGCCTCCGTGTCTTTAATAAAATCCAGATTTTCTTTTCAGTAGGCTGTGGAAAATCTACATTTATGGCAGGCCGATATTATGCAGGTTTAAAGTGCATTCAATACATTATCAATCACATTAGACATAGGTTTAAAATAGCAACTCTTGAACATGCTCTCATTAGACCAATCGGCTGCCCTCAAGATATCTTGCAAGCTCCCACCCAAGGTGAAAGCTTTGAAGACCGAGGCCCCTCTAAGGGAATGCGCTCCAAAAACAGAGGTATCCACACCTCCTTCAGCCATAACTTCTTTCACCCATCTTGTTAAAGTAGGGGAAGAAACAGCTTTGTGGGGATTTCTGTGAGAAATAATAAGTTGCACCACGTCTTTCCTCAAATTAAGAGTCCTCCTCTCATATTCTTTCAAACACTGTACCACACACATAGCCTTGACGCCCATTGGGCTAAGTAGCGCGATATAAATCGGGTTTCATTCAACTAGGATTACCATGAAAGTAGGGGTAGAAAATGGTGGAGGAAAGAGTCTTAGTTCTTCTTTTAAGGTAGAAACAAACCCCTTCGGGCTGATAGGCCTTACTGTTAATATCCAGAGCTCTAATATCAGACGTACGTCTAAAGGAAACCAGACATAGAAGGGTCGTGAGTTTATAAGAGAGTTTTTTGAGAAACAAATGACGATTATCACCCCAGTTGTCTAAAACTTGAAGGATCAGTTTAACATCCCAAAGGGAGGTGTATTTTGGGATCGGGGGTTTAAGAACCCTAATGCTTCTCATAATTTTCCTCGTTAAGGTGTTTTGACCTACAGGGAGTCCATCTATTAAGGAGTGACCAGCAGAAATAGCTGATCTATAGATGGTAACTGTCCTATAAGATAATCCAGAATCAAATAATTCAGTAAGGTAGTTTGCTACATGAACTAAATCAGTTGAAACGGGATTGCTATCCCATTGAAGACACCAGCAAATCCATTTATTCCATGCCAGTCTATAAGCTTTTCTTGTACCATAGGCCCATGACTCAGAAATGAGTCTGAAAGCATTTTGCAAAAGGCCAGGGATTTCCCACTGTATCCGGAAATCTTCCAAGCCATCAGAGTGAGGGACCCTTCTTCTATCAGGGGATGTATTTCTCCTTGAGGGCCCGAGAGTAGGTTCTTGAATTGAGGGATTAATAGGGGAAAGTCTATTGACATTTCTAACATTTCAGGGAACCATGCCTGAGATCTCCAAAGTGGGGTGACCACTACTACTCACTCTCTGAATCTCCGGGTATGTAATAGGAATCTGGGTAGCATGACAAATGGCGGGAAGGCATATGGTGTCAGACCTCTCCAATTTTGTAGGAAGGCATCCACGCCAGCAGCTTGAGGGTCCGGCTTCCAACTGAAAAAATGAGTCAGTTGGGTATTCAGCCTGTCTGCAAACAGATCCATGTCGAATGGACCCCAAAGGTGATTGATGTAGAGGAATATTTCTCTGTCTAACTTCCAGTTGCTGGAATCTCTGAAATTCCTGGAGAACCAGTCGGCTACTCCATTGCTGAGACCAGGTATGTGTTGTGCTACAATTGAAATCCCTCTGTTTAAACAGTAACCCCAAAATTCCTTTGCTAAGTCCGCTAAGTCTTTCGAGTGTGGTCCCCCCATCTTGGACACATATTGGACCGCTGAGATGTTGTCCATGCAAAGCATCACACAACATTTCATCCTTTCTTGAGTGAAACTCCGGACTGCGAAGGAGCCCGCTAGGAGTTCCAAGCAGTTGATGTGCATGTTCTTCTCCTCTTCTGACCGACGTCCCCCTGTCGAAGCCTGTCCGCACCTTGCGCCCCAACCCTCTAAGCTCGCGTCTGAGTCTATCACTAGATCGTGTTCCTCCCCGAAGATCGCTCTCCCATTCCAAGCTTGAGCGTTCTTGAGCCACCATTCCAATTCTTCCCTTGATTCCTGATCTAAGGATAAGATTTGGGAGTATGAATGATTTATATGTAGACATCTCCTTTTCAGTCTCTGAAGGGCACGATAGTAGAGGGGACCGGGGAATATGACTTGGATGGTGGAAGATAAGAGACCTAGGATTTTCGCCAATTCTTTAAGAGAGATGCTCTTTGCTAATAGGATTTTCTTTATTTCCTTTCTTAGCTTTTTTTATTTGTCTCTGGGAAGGCGAAGTTCCGTGTGAACGGTGTCTACCACGAAACCTAAGAATTGAGTGTCTTGTGCTGGGGTGAGAGAAGACTTTTTTAGATTTATCACAAATCCCAATTTTTCCAGAATTTCTATTTCCCATTGAGTATGAAGGGATACAATTTCTTTTGATTGGCCCATCAGGAGGATGTCATCTAGGTAGATAATTAGTCTCACCCCTCTTGCCCTTAGCCATGCTGCTATCGGTTTGGGTACTTTTGTGAAGCACCAGGGTGCTGAAGAGAGACCGAAGGGGAGACTTGAGAATTCCCATGTCTTGCCTTGCCATTTAAAACGGAGGTTTTTTTGATGAGGGGGCCAAATGGGGATAGTAAGATAGGCATCTTTGAGGTCTAGTCTTGTTAGCCAATCCCCTTTTCTTAGGATGTCCCTTAGGAGATAAATGCCCTCCATTTTGAAGTGGCGGTAAACTACCCATTCGTTCAAATCTTTTAAATTTATGACAGGTCTCATTTCTTTGTTCTTTTTCTCTACTAGAAATATGTTGCTGATAAATCCACCCTTGAGGTGACTTGCTTCTTCGATGGCACCCTTGGCCAGTAAGTCTTGTACCTCTTTTGTTACAAGATCTGAGTGTTCTCGTGAAAATGTGATTTCCTTTGGGATTTTGTTTTGAAAGGGAGTGTCCACGAATTCTATATGATACCCTTTGACCGTTTGTAGGACCCAGGGGTCTTGTGTCACAATGTCCCAGTTTCCAGAGAATTGGTGCCTCCCACCTTTATGGGAAAAAGTAAAGGGTCTTTGGGGTGACATACCTGTCGAGAATCCTCTTTGTCTTCTATCACCTCGGATGTTCCTGAAGCGACCTCCTCTCTGTCTGTGGGGATAGAAGTTGGAGTAGCCATAGGGATGGAAGGATTTATTCCCTCGTGAATTGTAGGGTCTGGAGGAAGCCATACCTCGGCCAGGGAACCGACCCCTCATTCGCCTGGCCCTTCCAAAAACACGGTCGTTGAAAACTTTCCTGATTTCCTTTTGTGATTTTTGAATGGAACTGAAAATTCCAACAAATTTGGCAATTTCCTTGATGAAGTAATCCCCAAAAAGTTGCCCTTGAGAAGAAGCTCCTCCTTCCTTAGTTGCAAGCTCAATTAGTTTTGGGTCTAATTTTAAAAGGATGCTTTTTCTTCTTTCATTGGATAGGGCCGTGTTTGCATTTCCAAGGAGGCAGACAGCTCTCTGAGTCCATTCCCTCAGCTCTTTGGGGTCGACTTTGGTGTCGCTTAAATAGGCTGACTCAGCCATCTCAAAGATTTTGGTAAGCAGTCCGACAATATCAAGCAGCCGGTTTTGGCAAGACTTTAGGCCCCTGCTAAGGTCTCATTCTAGGGTGTTTTCCGCTTTTATTAATAAAAGACACCACCTTCGGGTCTAGTTCGGGGGTCTTAGCAATCATATCTGGGAGAGATGGGCGGGGGCATTCGGATCGTAGTCGAGTTCTAACCTCTTTCGGTATCTCCCTCCTGAGCCAAAAGGTAATATATTTGGCAACATGTTGTGAGGGAGTCCATTCGGAAGAGAGGGGATGTTTAATCAATAGGGGGTCGAACATGTTATCCCCAAATTGTCCAAGATTTTAGACCCAGAGGCCGAAGATGCCTCATCAGATGTCCCTTTTTGACCGGTGGGTGTGTCTTCATAATCAGAATTGAATTCTGAAGAGCAAGACAAATCAAGTTCTGGTTGATAGGACTGATCCTCATCAGAATCACTGTCACTGTCTATAGGGACAATTGTGCCGTCATGCCCATCCATAGTGTTAATCGGGCCGTCATGCCCATCCACAGTGTCGAGTACACTGAGTCTATCACCGGCGTCATCCGGTACATTTTCAATTACCCTTTTTGATTATTTAGATTTTTTATGAGGATGATCGTCCGAAGGTCTCTTTCCTTGAGAGTTATCCTCCCAAGTAGAGCAACCTGGGTCATTAGTGGGTTGGTTAGAAAAGTTTTCTATTTTTTTGTTGATGGTGTCATCCAACGACCCCTTCATTTTAGTCAAAGCCCTATTTACAATATCTTTTCATTTATTTTCAATTAAGGAATCTAGTTCTTGTTCAGTCATTTTGTTCCTTTTTTTAAAATATATTATTAGTTAAATAAAATAACAGTAGTTAGTTGTAAACAACGAATAAATATTTTATCCTATTTAAAATTATAAATTATTTAAAAATATAAGGATTTAAGATACTCGAGGGTTTTATATTTCAAAGGTCAACGTTCGGGGAAATAATCACTAAAATCAGCTTTGGAGCGGCTTGTTTTGATATAGGGATTAATCTTGTTCAGCTCGGAGCGTCTTTGGAAAAGCAAAAGCCTTTGAAAAGGGACGTTTCTGGGTGCTCCTTTAGGGACTTTCCTCTAATTGGCTAAAGCGAGGCTTGGTTTGAGGAGCCGATGATTTGGAAGTTAGAAGAGGAAGCACGAAGAATCCCCGGTGCAGTCGCGTTGTGAAGGGCGGCTGCACCCGGTGTAATGTCGGAGTTTTGTGGACCGGAAGGTAGGGATGCAGCCGGTCGCGAGAGACGCGATGTTTGGGCTAAGACTGAGATGTGCGCTGGGACCGCAAGAGGAAAAACCTGCGCTCCAGCATCCATCTTCTAAAGCCTTCGAGGCGTGGGAGGCTTAACTGTTCCGTGTGCGAGGGGCCGCGAGAACAAGCTGGAGGCCCCAGCGCGTCTTTGAAATGCGCATCATTCAAAGGAGGGAGGGAGGAAAAGCCTCCAGTCCATCCCCCAAGTGGCTAAGTGCAAGGGAAAGGATAGTGGGGCATTCATTTGGCACGCATTTAACGGGTGGATGATGGGGTGACAAAGGGGTTAAGGCGGTAGCCTTGAAAGGAAACACTGCAACCACTATGAGTTGAGAATGCGCATAAACACATGTAATAAGCCCCCATAAGCACAGGAAAGCAAATAGCATGCGAAATGCATTTAGTAAGTGTAAATAATCATCATTAACAATAAAGATACATGTAAAAAGTGTAAATAATCATCATTAATAATAATTTATAAGAGAGAAAATAAGGAGTACTTATCTCGTGAGCAGCAGCAATAAAAGAAGGAAGATGGCTTGCTGGTGATGAGTTACATAGAGATGTTCAGAATGTTCTCAATGTTCTAAATTCTTATCATTGTTGCTGCTGTGTGAGCTGGCAATAAAAGGAGATTGCATAATATTGGCCTCCGTGTCATGCCATAAAATTGGGTTAACAGTAAATCAGGGTTATAATTACTTTTGAAGGTCAGTGCTGGGCACAAAGATCCAGCACCAGGGTCTCTCCTGATAGCAGGTGACTAATTTCGAGTTTTCTGTTCGGATGATTTTTAAGGAATATTTGAAAGTTGCAAAACTCTACACTTAGAAGAAATTCTCAGTGAAACCCAGCCAATGTTACCCTATGGAGAAAATCAAGTTATCCGTCTTTGGGTAAGTACTCGGCTGGCAGAGTTGAGGTTCTTGGGATAGACTCAGGGGTCTCCCAGGGTCAGGTAGGTACAGTTGTTACACCCTCAGCGGCATAGGGGCAGCCGGGTGCAGAGTGAGTAGGCCCAATGTTATCCTATAGAGGATAGGGGGCTTTCAGTTGGTGGCTGCTAGCAGGCAGGCCACGCAGCTGTGGGAGCTGAGCTCTTGGTCACTTACACAGGGCAAGTGGGGAAGTAAGATAGGATAGTTGCTGCACTTCCAGTGGCACTCGGGCGGCTGGGTGCAGGGTGCTTTTGGGCCTTCGGGTGCCCAATGTATTTCAATGGGAAAGATGGTTGACGAACAAAGGCTGCAGACTCGGGGACGGAGATTCTTCAGGTGCGACCACCACTTCGAGAGGTAAGTTGGATAGCTGGAGGTTAGGTAGCCACCCAGGAGTTGGGCACAGGGGGCTGTGGAGCACCAGGTGCAGGGGTGTTTTTGGTTGTCGGGAAATCTTACCCTCACCTGGTGGTGGTTGGAAGGGTCCCTTGTTGTGAGGCTGCAGGCGTCGTCAGGAGCATCAAGGAGGGTCCGTGGGCACTGGATTCGTGGTCACAATCGCCGGGGAGACGTTCTCAGGGTCTTTGTTAACTCAGGCACAGGCCGAACTCGGCGGGCGCAGAGTGTGCTGGATTGGCGGTTCCTGGCTAGCACCAGGGGTTGTTGCGGTTTGAGCAGAACCACTGCTCGTGGGAGTCACAGTCTTAGGATGAGCAAGGCAGTCAGGTCCTCCGGGGTTTTCGAGGTTGCTGACCAAAGGAGATGCCGAGAATTAGCAGGAGCAGGTTCAAGTATCAACAGGTCTGTAGGGCTGGGGCCAAGTCAGTTGGTGTCGTCCTCTTGTTAGAAGATGCACGGCAGGTCTTCTTTCTTCTTGTTCTTTTTTCTTGTTTCGGAATTGGGATCTGAGGAAGGAAGGTTCCGGGTGCCCCTAAATACTAAATTTAGGGGCGTTACAGGTAGGGCAAGGGCAGGGACCAATGGGTCCCATTCCTGGGGTGAGTACACCCCCTAGCCTGCCACTCTCCAGTGGGGGGAGGGGGGCAGAAGCCTAGCTCTGATTGGGTAGGGCTCCCCATTCTCAAAATGGCGAGAGCCCCGAGTTGTGCTTTACCTCGCCTCCCCCACCTGATGGGTGGGGTTGGCACAGGCTGGCACACCCCCTTTGTTTTTCCTCCCTGTCTTCCCGCCAGAGTGGGGGTCAGAACCGGTGGGGGCCAGTTGCTGAGTACAGCAAGTGGTCTGGAGAGGCTCACAAAGGCGGAATTGCCTTTGAACCCTCCCCTGCCCATCTTGGGGCTGGAGACCTAGCACCTCGTCCCAGGATGTGCATTGTTGCAGGCCCAAGAGAGCGGAGGGCTCTCTACCCAGGGGTCCAGCAACATGTCTGCTGGGTGGCAGCCTAGGCAGCCTCTAAGTCAGGACGCTGGTTGTGGGTTAGTTTCAGGGCACAACTCTAAGTTGCCCTCTGTCGTGCATTTTAAATTATATCCCACACTGGCATTAGTGCAGGTTTAATGTGCTGAGAAGTTTGATACCAAACACCTCAGCCTTCAGTGTAGCCATTATGGTGCCGTGGAGTTAGTAATGACAACCTCCCAGCACCATATACTCTTAATGGCATCTGCACTTACAGTGCCAAGGAATGGGCCTGGGTACTGTAGGGGCACAGGGCTCATGCACCTGTGCCCACACCACTGGCATAGTGCACCCAGCTAGAGGGGTGACTGAGGTATTTCAGGGCAGTGTGGGGGCATGGAACACAGGGATGTGTGCCATGTCGACTCTCTGTTTTGTTCTGCACCAAGACACTCAGCCTGCAACGGCAGTGTGTGTGTGTCAGGGCACCGGGCCTCTAAGGGTGGCACAATAAGTGCTGCAGCCCTTAGGGGCCTTCTCTGGTCACAGTGCCCTGGGTACCTGTGGTACCATTTACTAGGCACTGACCTGTGGCCAGAGATGCCAATTTGGTTGCAGTTTCAGGGAAAGAACACAGGCCCTGGGAGCCTGATTGGCAGGGACCTAGAGCACATCAAGTCAAAGTGCATCAGGAATCTAGCAAAACGGGGGGTGGGAGGTACTGCAACAGGAACCCCCTTTCTCACAACTCTCTAAAAGAAAACGTACAAAAACGTTTTTTGTCTTCGTCAAAACGCTTCTCCAGCTCAGGTACAACTGGAATTCAGTTCCACGCAACAGGAGATTCTGAGAAAATACGCTGCACTCAAAATCTGGTACAAATTTTGGCTAAATCGATCCGATGTTTTACATGATGCCTTGTGGCGGGCCCAGGAAGAAGATCCCAGCTCATGCTGAAGTAATTTCTTGAAAACAGCATTGAAGGAAACAAAAACAACCAAACTCGGTGCTTAGAATCCATACTTCCAAATCTTTCGTAGGGTGATAAACAAAACGGCCAATTTCCATTCATTTCTAGAAGATAAAATTACATTAACAAAGCAGTCCCACGCCTGGATGGCCCTCTAATCATATACAACATTACGTCCGTCAGAATACCTAAACTTAACGTACTCACTTTATCTGAAACAAAAGCTTATGGGCATCAGATTTCGAGCATTACCAAGTTTGGCAGACCAACCATCATGTAAGTACAATGGACCCAGAAGTTGTAATTTATGTGGCGCAGAACGGCAAGATTTTAACCATCTGATCCTTGTTTGCCCCTTTTTAAAATTTAACTGGGTTCCACTACTGAAGAAATCTTTCAACGACAGGAGTATTCGAACTTGATGATCAGCCATCATTAAAGGTCTGGATTCAACAGATTCACTACTGAACTGTAACATGATAACATTCCAGATACTATATGAAAAGATAACAGGCCCCAAAGAATTCCCGGGCCACACCTAAACCATAAGCTAACTGTACAAATGCACTTTATATTGAGCACTGATGTGATAACAATATTGAAGACAATTGTTATGACACCTTCTATTTAGTTTGCTTTATATGATATGAAATTGTCTTTTAAACAATTTAAATGCCGGTTAATTAACTTAACCTCATTTTAGGATATTATGCAGATTTATTGGATTCCTTTGTCATATTTTTGGCTATATGCATAATTATTACCTTATTTTTAATAATTATGTGTTTTCAATGTGTCCTTGCTAAGTGCAATTGTTTGTTCAATTAGGTTCCACCTAAATAGCATTAATAAAACATGAATTTGAAATACAACTAACTTCAGAAGAGACCAAAATCCAAAGTATGGGAAAAGTAATTGGGAAAGCTGATCGTGTACAATACCAAGAATAATACATGTAAATTTAAATTGTATGGGCTGAATAAGGTTTTCCAGAGGGAGCACATAAAGTCTAGCCCAGATTGCCATTTTATTGTTTAAGAAATTACACATATCATTGCAGGTACCACCAACCTTCAAACATGAAATATAGAAGACGTTGGTAAAGGATAAGAAAAGAAATAAGCATATGTTGCGCCATACAAATCGACAAAACATAACAAGACTATTAGGTCTTCCTTTAATTTGCCAAAATATGTTATCTCACAGGCATCCACAAATGTTATTTACTTCTTTGCTTGCACAAATGCCATTTAGCAGAATAATGCTTACCCTATTGGCTTTGCCAGTACTGGGGAAAACAGTAAAAAAGTGTTGCTTTCTGTAATGAATGCACACAAAAGATAAAGAATAAAATGTGACAAACAGAGTGATGATTTAGTTCACTTTTCAGTTGTAAAATATTACCTGATGCAGTTCAATGGAAGCACTGGCTGGAAGTCGGTCTGATACTCCGAAGCTGATAGGATGATGTGAGAGAGCAAAGGTATGCGTTGAGCCAAACCCTACTTTATGTGTATTTTAATTAACTGGTATTGGACATGGGCCTCTCTGCAGGGTCACCCCCAAACCTTTTGCCCTAATCCCTCTATTTTATGCTGAATTAATTTTGTTGGCCTTAGACTCCACTGCTGACCAAAGCTATAGTGCTTTTGATCTCCCCCTAAACATGGTGTAATTGGCTTAAACCTGAATAGCATATTTAATTTACTTGTAAGTCCCTTGTAGAGTGGTATACCATATACCCAGGGCTTGTAAATTAAATTCCACTAATGGGCCTGCAGCACTTATTGTGCCACCATCTTAAGTAGCCCTTGAAAACATGTACCAGGCCTGCCATTGCAGCCTAAATCCAGGGTTAGACGACCATGGCGACTTGGCTTGAAAACCCCCTTGCCCTTCCTTAAATTCCCCTTTTAATATGTTTAAGTCCCCCTAAAGGAGGCCCTAGATAGCCCATAGGACGGGGCTGTGTAATTAAAAGGATGGACATGTACTTTTAAGTTTTTACCTGTCCCGGTAGTGCAGAACTACAACTACATTTTCACTACTGTGAGGCCTACTCCTCCCATAGGATAACAGTGTGGATTCCTTATTATTATAAGCTGTAATTTCTAATTGGGAGCAGGTAGCTATATCATGTTTGGTATCTTCGGAATTGTTATCAAAAACCCTATTTAATGGTAAAGTCGGATGTTTTATTGTGATTTTGAAAATGGCACTTTTAGAAAGTTGGCATTTTCTTGTCCTTAGCCCTTTTGTCCCTGTAGCCTGTATTGGGTGACATGACTGGTTGTAGCTGACAGTTAGACTTTGGGATTTCCTTCCAGACAGCCACACAATAGAAGAACTTGGTGTGCCTCAATGGGCAATCTGCTGGCAGGATGGGGGGGTGAAACTGAGTACAGCCCTACCTGAAAACTGAACGCAGTCATTCTTTTTCAGGTTTCTTGTTGCGCTGTTTTCTTTGATTTATTGGGGAGGGGATGTGTTATAATCCGATGTCTGTCCTCTTTAAAGAACCATATGATGTCACCTAGAATGATATCACCTAGAATGTGAGCTTCAGGCAGGGAGTTCGTGTTAGCCTCGAAACTGACTGGACGTTGATGCTGCGGCTAATAAAAGATACTTAAATCACATGAAATCGAGTATCTATCTTTTTAACACACTGCCTTCACGCAAAGGATCTAATGGCTTCACATTGCACTGCAGCCAGCATGGATCTGGGGCAGGGGAGTCAGGAAATTCCCTGCACTTTAAATAACTTTTAGAAGCTTCTACTTTCCAGAAGGACAGCAGCAGGGTATAAAATATGACCTTCAGAGCCACTCTTCAGTTCACTACTGTACCCGAGGAAGGACTCTCAGAGGACTGGTTGCTGCTGTGACCAGCTACTAGCTTTGCACTCTGCAAGACTGCTGCTGCTTTGCTGTCTGGAGCCTACCATGAACCCTCAGGGGTCAGCCCTGCTGTTGAGCCTGGCATATTTACCTGAACCCAGTAATACCAGAGTGACTCCAAGGGCCAGTTTAGAACCACAGGGACACTATCAGATAGTCAAGTACCAAGCACCTTATGACTTGGTTTCCACTGGAGCAGAAGAGAAAATCCCAAATCCCAGACTCCACTGCCTGCGAAAGATTCACTCGCAGTAAAATGGGGGAAAGGGGAATGGGAATAACAAGAGAGATTGTCACTGCTGTGTTCACCTCACCGGCACCCCAGTTAGGATTGTCACGAACACCTGTAAATACAAGAACAGTGTTACCTCCTCCACACTACTCTTTTTCTGTAACCTAACCAACCTCCTCCTCCTACTACACTAAATTACCTTTTAAACACAGTGGTTTAGCTGCACTCCTTAGCCTAGCTAGTGGTGATAGACCTGCCTTCAGCAATGCGTGGTATGTTTACGCTCTGCCTCTTCTGCGCAGTATTAGATGAGTTTGCTGAATCTTATTCTTGTTTACAGTCTTTTAACACTTGTCCTTTTCTTTTTCTCTCACAGGTAGAATAGTGCTGAAGATATATATATATATATATATATCTTCGCTCCCTTTGCACCTACTTCTGCACTCTCATACGGGTGCTGGATGCGGGGGGTGCTCCCGCTAACATCACGCTTCTCGTCTTTCTCTCTTACAAAAAGACACAGTACTTGCGGGGGAGAGTCATGGATTTTTTTTTCGACTCTTCAAACGCACCAGATGCATTTCGGCATACGCCTTCCTCGGTCCACCGAGGAAGGCGTATGCCGAAACGCGTCTGGTGCGTTTGAAGAGTCGAAAATAAAATCTATGACTCTCCCCCGCGAGTGCTGTGTCTTTTTGTAAGAGAGAAAGACGAGAAGCGTGATATATATATATATTTATATATATATATTTCTATTTACAGTTGAGATGACAATGTGACAAGATGAATTAAACTCCCTGCGCTGCTAATACTCAACAGGCTATGTATTTTCTGCATTTTCTGCTTCAAACCGCACTAAAGGTAACTCACTCTAACTGCGCGGCATTCTTGCTTCCAGAATTAAACAGACTGTAGTAGGAGTCTGAGTAACCTGAAAACAGCACAGATAGTTCTCTTCAATAATATACAGTAGTCTCACAAAAATGTACACTGTCTCTAGCAAGTGCAGTAAGCCTTTCTTTTCTGAGGAGAAAGATGAGTCAAGAAGCATCTCCTCAGCAATATAATAACTGAGATTGAGCAGCGTTGAATAATGAAACGCTACTTCTTTGAAGAACTTGACAGAAAAACTCATGCACGAAGCAAAGACGCTTCTGACACCATGAATCCGATGGTTAAAGTGTGCCACGCGCCAGGTGCGCGCGCAAAGTACACTAAACAACGATCTCGGGGCAAACACTAGAGCGCTGACTTGGAGTAGCACAGATGGCGGCTGCCATCTTGGGTTCCCGCCGCAATTTGAGAAGAGAACTCCTAGGAGACACTTCGAAGAACCTCCCAGATTAAAAGTGGCATCTCCAACTAAGTAAGTTCCCAAACACCATCTTCTTCCTTTGCCCTGAAAGTGGTTGTTTACCCACTAATCGTGAATCAAATTGGCCAGTCCTGACAGTACCCTCCACCAAAACCCCTATCCTCCCATATTAGGCTTCTTGGGATAGGTCTTGTGAAATTCTCTAATCAATCTAGGGGCATGACCATTAGTACTAGACTCCCAGGACCTCTCCTCCGGACCAAAACCCTTCCAGTCTACAAGGTAAAGTAGTTTCCCTTTCCTAACTTTAGAATCTAGGATTCGTTTCACTTCAAATTCTTCTTCAGACTGGAACTGAACTGGGGCTGGTGGAGAAACTTTTCTCAGATCAGGTGGATTTCTCTTTATCAAAGATATGTGGAACACTGGGTGCATTCTCAACTTAGAGAGGAGTTGAATCTTTACACTGACTGGGTTAACCATCTTTTCTACCTGAAAAGGCCCCAAATATCTAGGTTGGAATTTCCTGTTCCCTTTTAATTGCATATTGCGAGTGGAGACCCACACCAAATCACCTGACTCATAAAATGAATGCTCTCTTCTCTTCTTGTCAACCTGCTTCTTAAATTAATTTGTTGCCTTCACAAGATTGTCAGTGGCAATCTGATAGGCCTTCCTGGAATTCCGCCGCAATTTGAGAAGAGGACTCCTAGAAAACACTTGGAAGAACCTCCCAGGTACAAAGTGGCATCTCCGACTAAGTAAGCTCTCAAACACCCTCTTCTTCCTTTGCCCTGAAAGTGGTTGTTTCCCCCCTAATCGCGAATCAAATTGGCCAGTCCTGACAGACACAAAAGGCTCCCACTATCTTGAGCCCACAGTTAGACCCAACCTGAGCGAGTCTTGAAACCCCAAGAGGTGTTGGGCCCTTGGTTGTGATACTAAAGGTGTCCTGGTGGCCAAATCCTAAAACTGAGGACATAGAAAAGTTTTGGCCACAAACTGTTCTGAGAACCAAGAGAAGACCGGGACTAACCTGCTCGTCTATTTGCTCGATGTGAATTGCCAGTCGGATTGTTTTTTGTGGCTTCTCCTGCAACATTTTTCTCCGCAGCAGCAAGTCCTTTTCGGCGGTCCTTTGCCAAAAAGGTATCCGACTTTATGGAACTGTCTTCGGCTGCAGCCCTCCGCCTCGTCCCACTGGAGATTTTCTGACTAAGTATGAATGTAGGAATCTTCACCCCAGCTTCGGCCCAAAGCTATCTGATCATGACGCTCCCTCCTTGGACACCTCTTGCAGCCTTGCCCCGCTGAACTTTACCTTCTGAGAAAAATTTTTCACAAATTCTTCTAAGTTCCTAGATAAGCTCTGACCGGGCCAGATCCACTTCTTGTATCCAAACTGCCCTCAGCCATATATTTCGACTGTGACTCCCTCTCACACAACTAGATGTCCACGGTTGGTGCTTTGATCTTTTAGGCACTAGTTTTTACAAAAAAAAATTAAAAAATCACAACTCTGGTTCTACTGGTTGGATTTTTGTTGTTTTGGTGCCAAATAATTTATTAAACTTCACTCACTTTTTCTACATTTATTTGGGATTGTTCTTGTGTTGTGTTATCACCTTATTACTGTTTGAGTGCTGCATAAATACTTTACACATTGGCTCTAAGTTACGCCTGACAGCTTTTTGTGTCAAGCTACCAGAGGGTTGAGCTCAAGTTAATTTAGTGACTTTTCGTGGTTCACCCTTCTAGGGATTGTGGCTGTTGCTCGACCAGGGCTCACACCCCAGGCAACCAACAACCACATTTCTCACAATTGGTAACAATTTGTCTTTTAGATAGCAGTGTTATCAAGCCAGACCTAAAAGAAACTCAGAACACCATGCGAGGTAAGGTTGTATCAGCGCAGACAAATATCTCTGCGGCTCAGGAACACTACACTACGCACTACCCTTGCACCTGAAGGCAAAATTTGTATCAGCTCAAACAAATATTCATATGACTCAGGTACCCTACACTACACACTACTCTTGCAGTCTGGAGGCAGGTACTCAGGAAATGAAACACACATTCTAAAGCCAGGGGCGGCTGGTGACATTTGAAAGTGGTGGGGGTGTAAACTGATTTGCGCCTTAACTTGCCTTATTGATGTGTCAACTCTAATCATTCTGGCTCCGTTCCTCCTTCCTGTATTGCTTTCATCTCTTTCCCTTTTTATTTTCACTGTCACGTGACGTCTCTTTGGCGCGAAAAAGTATTTGGCTCGCGGTGGCGGCTATAATAATTAGTGCCCGGGCCCGGCCCCCACTGGCCAGCAGCAGATAGTACGGGTGTGTGTCACAGTCAGACAGAGCTTAATATCAAATGGGCAGAGCCAGAGAGCCAGAGATGTGAACTGCTGGAAGAAAGACAAAATAGACAAAATAGATGCAGAAATGGATTCTGCCCCTTCTCGTGAGGACACACACACACCAGCCCTGAGCCCTCTCACCTGAGAGCCACATTTCTTTTCGGCAAAATCCAAGCGACAGGTTTCCGACACAAAAAGTTCTCTACCTGAGCTTGAGAGACACCTGACCTTAGTTGAGGAACACGACTAGAGGTCGCTTTTCGATGCAGTGCAGTGCCTGCCTTATAGGCAGGGCGCGCAGGACTGGACCTAATTATTATGCGTCAGGGTAGACCAAATTATGTGGCGAAAAAAGGCACTAATGTGGGGTACAGTGGCACATTTTATTATTATTTTGACGCAAAATACACAGTCTAAGCAAAGATTCCACTTACTTCATACTAGCTCACATCTAATACAGCAATAAGCAAACAGCCTCTCTATGCGTTTTTAGTAACCTTTGACTAGTTTGAGTTAGAAATCATTTTTGTTTGCTAAATTCTGAAGATTATGCAACCCATGGGTGGTCGCCTCAAGTCTGTGACACCCAATCCCTTATTACCGCGGCGAGCTGGCCACTACTAACACACGCACGAGAAACAGTCAGCGAGACTCTCTTACTTTTCATTTTTTTCGCTTAGCAGCAGGAATGGTGGATCTCGGATCTCTCTCTTCTACAGTACAGAGTCTACACTGACTTGACTAGTGTAGTGAGTGACTTGTGACTACACGAGTCCAACTGCAAGTGAAGTCCACGAGCGACGACAACTAGCAGCAGGTCAGGCACCAGTAGACTGTCCGGTGTGTGTCTCCAGACAGACTAGGGAGCGAGCAGCCAGACAGACAGCGTGCATCCCAAAATGGCCAATCACTGCATGGCTTCACATGAAGTCACACAGTGATTGGCCATAAAAAGTGCGGCTTTTGCAGTGTGCCACCACCCACGCGCAGCACCCAATATGGATTGCTGCGCGGTGGACCAACCATGCAGCGCCAGGATTGGATGGGGGGCACAGATACCATTCGCCCTTTTCGACCCCGGGGGCTACGGCCCTGTGGGTGCTGTATGAAACGGCACCCCTTGGGTCCCTCTCTAAGGGGGAAGAAGAAAGCGCATATGCGGGCTGATCAAAGCCCAAAAATACATATGCGCGCTACTGCTGCAACTGAGTGTGGACTGTCATTCAAGCTGCAGCAGCCCAGCCCAGCCCCTCCCCCTGGCGCCGCGCACTCCCCTATTGTGTCGGGACTCGGGCGTGAGGTGACAACTGAACTTACAGACTGACTGACTGCAGTGCTGCTTTGCAGGCGCGGTGCGTCCACGCCACTAGGCTCCTACATGCCCCTACACATGCCCCTACACCCCAATGGACGCACCGCGCCTGTCTAAAGCACACCATTGTAATAATATGTAAAACACCATAGTGGGTACTAAATACATTGGAAGAAATAGTAACAAAGTGTTATTACCTGTCCGGACCACCTGATTAGGAATGGGGCATTTAAATATTTTGCTACTTTAAGAACATAATTCATTCTTCCTATATCATGTCACTGGCATTGTTGCCAATTTACATCTGTCTGCACAAGAGATTTAGAGACTCAAAATCCTGCTGTTGCCACCTCCCATTGTAAGTTACATTAGGACATGGAGTTCTCATTGGGGCATTTTTACTAGGTTCCATTTCTACTTTAAACAGACCCTATTCCAGACTAGGTAGTTCTAGCAACCCAAACTGAATGGGGAATACATGGAGGAGGAATTGTTTTTTGTTAGAAACACGCAATATGTTCACCAGAGAAGCAAATTAAAAGTCTTATATTTCGAGGAGGAGCTTCGCGCGCATCCGAGATGGCCGCGTGAGCACAGGGCTCCCGAGGACCCTCGCTGCCTCCCGCATTTATCTAGGACAATATTCTGATTTTATGGAAGATCATTGAAGACACAACCCGGCTGATGTACTAGCAGGTTTTTGGGTCGAAATCGGACGCAGGGTCCCCAAGCTTTGCCGTCTTGAAATTTGCGGCCTTCTCCATGGAACAGCCTGGACCTTGAGTTGTAGCAGTGCCCAGGTCGTAATTTAACAACAACGGCTTGAGGGGATCAGACCACAGCCTCACTTCACTTTCGGTTTAGTTTCTCCGGCGCACTGCCTCATATATGCGGTGTGTCTGTTGATCGGACGAGCCCCGATGCCAGCTCATTGAGTTTCGAGCGGGTGACTGTTTGGCTGTGTACTCCACTTGGCTCAACTTTGCCTCCTGTATTCTCGTGTGTGAATTTTAAGGAGCCATTTGGACCAGATCCCAAGGCTCCCTCCGGGGCACCCGACTCGCCATGACGGGCAAGCCTGAGGGTGAGAAACGGAAGGTCAAGACCACTATCCGTGGAGGTTCAACCCAGACGAATGTCATGGATCGCTATAGACTTTCTAAAGGATCCCCTGGTGGCGCACCTAAGACCCGGGAGGAGGTTGTCGACGATCCTGCTGTGTTGGCGGACTTAACACTACAAGACGCGATGGGCGCCATTGCTGGTATTCAGTCTTCTATTGGCCAAAAGTATGAAGCCTTGGCTCTGAAGTTGGACACGGTGGCTATTGATGTCAACCTCATTCGAACTGACTTGGCCAAGACGAATGAGAAAGTGAAGTCATTAGACCTAAAGACATCCAGCCTTACCACGGATGTGTCTGACTTGCAAACAGAAGTGCGCAATCTTAGATCTGCTAATGACTTTTTTGCTCGTCGCTTGGAGGATTTTGAAGGCCGTGCACGGCGCAATAACGTGCATATTATTCGGGTCCCGGAAGACTCTAGTTCACGCGCCACTGATCTTCGAGTGGAGAACCTCATTCTTAATCATCTGGCACCAAAGGGCCTGAGCAAATTCTTTGCCATCGAACGTGCACACAGAGTGCCGGGGGGGCAGGCGAAGCCCGGTCTTACCCCCCGTCCGATTATTGCACGGATCTTCAACTTTAGGGATCGCGACGCCATTTTGCAGGCGGCACGGACAAGGGGCCCTACGCAGTTTGAGAACGCCGCTGTGAATTTTTATCCGGACTTTTCTCAATTGGTCCAGAAACAACGTATGGGATTTCAAGGTGTGAAACGGCGACTAAGAGACATGGAACTAAAATATGCTATGTTATTCCCGGCCCGACTGCGTGTTGAATATGACAATCGAACATTTTTCTTTGTCAGGCCTGAGGAAGCGAGTGATTGGTTGGACACTTTGCCGACTCGCCGTGCTGGCCAGGAACATGCTGGTGGTGCTGAAGGGGGACTGATGGACCAAGAATGATTATGGTGCCTGTGTCCGGAACACTATTCAACGTGACCAGCCGGAGCTCACTGACTTTTTTTTTTTATCATTCCGTTCGTATCTTCGGAGGTAGCGGGGATGGCGGGACCCTTTCCTCCTCTGGGGTTTTCTTTGTGTAGATTAGTTCTTTGTTTGTAATTGCTAGGGCGACAGGCACACTGCAAATTGGGGTGGCTTTTGAGTCGGTGCAGGGGTGCAGTGTGGGGGGGAGTTGTGTTGAGAACCTTGGGGGGAGGGAGGGACATGTTCTGGGATTGTTTGTTTTTTCTTCTTCAAGGCAAGGTACTTTCATTATCTTTGACATTGGTGTGATGCTCGTTTTGCGATGGGAGTTCATTGTGGATCTGGATGGGGGGTAGAGGGTTGAGGGTATTATGCTGGATTGTGAATGGGTTGGGTGATCGCATAAAGAGAGGGGTGGTTATGCAGCAGTTGCGGCGCCTTTCGCCTGATGTCTTTTTGCTACAAGAGACACACTTGATAGGAAACACTTGTTACGCTCTTAATAGACGGGGTTATCGTCTTGCTGCCCATTCTGGATTTACGTCTAGTTCTAGAGGAGTGGGTATTCTGCTTAGGGTTTCCCTCCCCCTCGAGGTTGATGATGTGATCCTCGATGCCAGGGGTCGATATGTTGCACTTGTCGGGCGGTGGGAGGGAAAACCAATCTCGTTGGTGTCAGTTTATGTCCCCTCGGGCTTGCAATCCACGACATTTACGGACCTGGGGCGGATGGTTCTGGGTCTCCCGGAGGGTGTTTTGATACTGGGTGGTGATTTTAACTCCGTCCTTTCTGGCAGGATAGACCGCTATCCCCCCGAGATCTTCCTGCTGCGCAATCCTGGTTGGGCGACTTCCTGGAAACATTGGGCCTCATAGACTGTTGGAGACTAATGCATCCAGAGCAAACACAGTTTACTTTCCACTCGGGAGCTCATGGTAGTCTTTCTAGATTAGATTATATCCTGATACCGGCGGCACGGTCCCCCTCGATTGGAGAGATTAGACACCTGGCCCGGGGTATATCGGACCATTCCCCTATTTGGTTTCATTTTAATCTTAGCATCGGGGCCGAAGGCAGGGTGGCTCCGATTAACCCCTGGTATCTCCTCAACCCTAAGACACGCGCTGAATTGATTAAATCATTTGATCTGTATTTTACTGAGAATGCTGGTTCTGTATCCTCGCCTGTCTCGTTGTGGGAAGCTTTTAAGACTGTGATCAGGGGACAGGCATTGTCTTTGGTGGGGTGTGCCAAGAAATGTAAGAATGAGGCAATTGTTCAGCTCGAGACTGAAATCACAGACCTGGAGACGGCATTGGAGCGGGGGGTGTCTCGAGAAGCATTACATGTCCTCCGCCTTAAACAATTAGAATATAAAACTTTGGTTACTGATGCGGCGAAGACAATGAGTAGGGAACCGCAGGGACGGCTCTATGATGTGGGTGATAAAGCAGGAAAATTGATTGCCTGGCTGGACAGAAGGGAGAGAGCGAATTGAGTCGGTCCGGTGATTGAGACATGCGGTGGTGTGAGTGTAACTGATCCTGTTGGAATTGTTGAATGCTTTGCTGATTATTTTTGAGAGGTCTATACCTCGGTGTCCGACAGGCCTGAAGAGGATTCGCACTTGTTGCTTCGGGACATAGCGCTCCCATGTTTGTCGGAATCGGAACGTGATTGTTTGGATGCCACGCCCTCGGTGGATGAGGTGGCTCTCGCGCTACGCTCCCTTCGCTCCGGCAAGGCTCTGGGTCCCAATGGCCTTCCTGTGGAACTGTATAAGTTACGCCCTGATACTTTAGCTCCCTATCTCCGTGATATGTTTTTGGCTGCGCGAGATAATGGCTCCCTCCCTAGAGATCAGCGTCTTGCGACCATTGTGGTGATCCATAAGGAGGGTAAACCACGAGATCGCTGCTCGTCTTATAGACCCATTTCGCTCTTAAATGCGGAGCCCAAGATCCTCGCCAAATTGCTTGCTAATCGTCTGATTACGGTTATTAGCAACCTGATTCATCCGGATCAATCAGGTTTTTTCCCGCACCGTAACACGGCATTAAATTTGCGACGTCTGCATGGTGTTCTCGCGAGGGCCCCGACGCTGCGTGAACCGGCCATCTTGGCGTCCTTGGACGCCAAGATGGCCTTTGATACAATCGAGTGGTCTTATCTCTGGGCGGTACTCGGCAAGTTTGGATTCGGCGCGGGCTTTATTGGTTGGGTCAAACTCCTGTATGAAACACCACTAGCCCAGGTGGTGGTTAATGGCCGCGTCTCTGTGCCTTTTACTCTTGGGAGGGGCACACGACAGGGTTGTCCGTTGTCCCCGCTCCTTTTTGCTTTGGCGTTGGAGCCTCTTGCCGCTTGGCTACGGTGGGAACCTTTGATGAAGGGTATACGCTGGACGCCGGAATTTGAGGATCGCATTACCTTATACGCGGATGATATTTTTTTGTACCTTACATCTCCCCAAAAATCGCTCATTGTGTTGTTTGACGTACTTAACTCCTTCGGGAAGAACTCGGGCCTCATCATTAATTGGTCGAAATCCTATATTTATGTACTTGCGGGTGATGTCCCTCGTTTGCCATGGGGCTGTCCCATCCAGTTGTCGCAGTCTGGCTTTAAGTACTTGGGTGTGTTTATCTCGATGGATCCGGCGGTTTGCTATGAACGTTATTTGCTCCCCCCACTCCAACGGTTACGCTCCGATGTAGCGCGTTGGCGTAAATTACCGTTGTCTCCCCTAGGGCGTGCGGCCCTTTTTAAGATGATGTCCTTGCCGCGGTTCCTATATGCCCTCCAGAATAGTTTTGATTTCATCCCGTCGAAATATTTTCAGGAAGTAGAATCGTTGCAGAGGCAACTAATATGGGACGGACGTTCGCGCATAGCTCTTCCGAAATTGACACTCCCCTGGTATGATGGCGGTATAGCGCTCCCGGATATTCGTAGGTATTATTGGGCTTCCCACCTTGCTGCTATCAACCACGGGATGTATGGCCCGGCGTTGAATCCAGCATTTGAAATGGACAAGTGGCTGCTCCCGGGTGGTGATTACTATAGGGCACTTTACTCGGGATCCTCCCGTTCACAACTCACGGGACCTACCGCTATAGCTGTGCGGGTTTGGCATAGCGCAACGGCGGCTATGGGCTGGAGTGATAAATTAACGGGTGCGACACCGCTCTATGCCTCTGCGAAGCTGGGTGGCCTATGGAGGACGAAGGGATTTGATAAGTGGGACATGATCGGTATTGGTAAAGTGCGTGATCTCTGGGTTACAGGAAAGGTTAAGGCCTTCTCGGAACTGCAAATAGGGTATAAGCTGAGTGACAGGGAAAGATTTCGTTACATCCAGGTACGTCATGCTCTGAACTCTGTGTTGCCAGTGGGTAGTGCTCTTCCGGATTCCTCCCCCCTCGAAGATCGTATACTAGATGGCTATGTGCCGGATAGTACTATCTCACTGTTCTATAAGAAAATGATTAATGACCGATCCAGTCTGCTCGATCGCCTCCGTGAGGCCTGGATTGCTGATGGTATTGAACTGGATGACGAGGACTGGCAGTCCGCGATCTCCTCTCCCAAGGAGGTGGCGATTCCGGCCCGCCTCCGTCTGGTCCAACTCAAGATCCTCCACAGAATCTATGTCACTGGTCCCCGTTTGATTCATATGGGTTTCTCTACGGATGGCATGTGTCGGCGTGGGTGTGGTCTCCTTGGCACCTATCTCCATATCATATGGGAATGCCCTGAGGTGGTGCGATTTTGGAAACGTATACATGAGATTATGGATGATGTCACGGGTGTTGTGATTATGCCGGAAGCCCGGCAATGTTTATTGAATGTATGGGGTCCGAATGACTATGACGTGTCGCAGCTACGGTGGGTGACTCTGGCCAATATGGTTGCGAAGAGGGATATTGCTCAGTTGTGGGGATCCCCAAGGCCGCCTACAGTGACTGCTTGGAAAGAGAGTCTGGACTGGTGCATGTTTCGAGAGAAAGCAGTGTATATCGCAAGAGGCAGGCCCAAAAAATGGGGGAAGATTTGGAACCCTTGGAACTCATACCGTGGAGATATTTGTACGCCCCCGCTCACCGCTATCCCGAGTCCTTCCCAGCCGCCCTGACCTACATTCCTTCCAGCTGTGGTATATTATGCTGTTCATATGCAATTCTGCCTCTGCCTCCCTCCCCTCATCTGTATTCAAAGACTTTTTTTCTCCTGCTATCATGTATCTCCCGTCCTCCTTGAGCACAGACCTAATGGATGTATTATCACTGTACTGCCTTGCTTGTTTGTTTGATGTTTTGTTTCTTTGTGTTTCAAATAATAAAAAGTTACAAAAAAAAAGTCTTATATTTCAAGATCATACATGTCTGGTACTGGGTGCCCAGCAAGCTACACAAGATACAGCTATGGCCCTATTCAGACTGCTGGCGATTTTGTGTCACTTACCATGGTCTGACTCATATTCTATGGCAAACCTAGATGCCTATATCTAGATACCTACTGGCCGAGTGTATGGAGGAAATTATCACACAATCTCAAAGAATCCATGATAGCTTCACTATACCTAGGCCTTCTGCAGAACATAAGCACATTGGACAGAACTTCAAACTAAAGAAAGCACTGATTTGCTACAGCCTTGGTAGTTGCACAGTTCTACATTCTTAGGCATTGAAGATGACTACCTCTTCCCACTCTGGTTGAATAGCACATAGAAATGATTAGAATCGCACATTGTGAACAGGTGGTATACATGCTCCAGGACGAATTAAGCATATTTATGGAAGTGTGGGCCCATTATTTTCAGACGGTAATACCACAGACACAAAATAATGATTACGTTCTACAGTTTCGACCAGTGAGGGCAAATATAACAATACAACACAGACACATCCCTGTTCCTTAAATATACGTCAATGATCGGAATGTAAGGATTGAAAATATTGCTACCCTTAGCCAGCCACAATTTAGGCCCTCAAGAGGCTACACACCACTCCTGTAACATAAAAGCATACATACAGATAGGATACTCTACTGGAAGATCACCTGCACTTCTTGTCGCTTCATCTGCACTTTACAGTGTCATACCCACTGCTCCTACACCCACCACAATTACACAGACAACACTCAACACCCCACACACCTAAGCACCCAGGAACCAACATTCACCTGCACCCCAATCCTCAATATCATGTATGCTCCTCAACATCCGCTTACTCAGCAAATATGCCTCAGAGATCTAGGACTTCCTGAATGATGCCACCCTGGACCTCCTTTTCCTCAATGAAACAGGGCTAACTGTAGCATTAACACCAAACATCGCCACAACCATCCGTACAGGTTGCAAAATCGTCAAGCAACACTGCCAACTCAGACCAGGAGGAGGAATTGCCATCATACTCAAACACACTATCAGCTACACCATCAGGAAAGAAGCAGGAACCAAGTACATAAAACACCTCAACTTCAACTGCAAATCACAGCCAATTTTATCCTGGGCCGAACCCTGGACTCCTGACCCCTAGGTCCACTGGGCCAACTTCACCAGATTTTCCTAGGCTTTGTTGCCCCACTTGTCATCAACTGCAGCACCTACATCACCCTAGGAGACCTTAACCTTCACATAGAAGCCCTGAATGACCCCAACTCAAATGCATTCCTTGAAAGCCTTGAAAACCTCTGACTCACCCAACACATCTCAGTCTCCACACACACCCCCAGACACATCCTGGAATCCATTTTCACCTCATTCAACATTACTTTCAAAACACCCACTTTCTATCACCTGGACTGACCATGCCATTGTCAGCTAACCAATTAACATTCCCTACCACAGAATAACCAGCACAACAGGCTTTGACTTCTTACACTAGAACAACATATTTGAGGTGGTTTGCGCTTCTGTAATCCACAAAAACCTACAAAAGCATATAGGCCACCTACCCAGTGTCATCAACAACTTTAGCGACTGGATCACATCCTGCACTGATACCCTGGCCCCTGAAAAAAAGAAAGCCAATTTACAACAATGCACATGCAGGCCAGCTGCTACAGGGAGGAACTCAGAATGAGCAAACAGCACTGCAAGTGACTAGAACGGAGGTGGAGAGCGAGCCAAGATGAATCAGACAAGTAAATATTCAAATCCACCCAGAGACAATACCACAGGCACTGGGTGTCATACCTGCTGGTCAGAAACACACCTGGCGAACTACGAAGATGTCCGGACCCCGCTAACACGCATGGGCGGGTACCGGCAGGCAAATTCAAATCCTCTCTGATCCTGAGTGGAGACGCTTCGTGTTCCAGCTTTGGGATAGAGTGTTACTCTTCCAGGTCACTTACCATCTCTTCTGGGTTGTCATCCATCCTGTGCCCAGCGTCCTCCCTTGATGAGTTGTTATCTTCGGCTCGGCAGTTCCCTTCCTGTTCGTTCCTGGCAGCTCTCCTTAACTCAACATTACGCCTGCAGTAATCTTCAACTCCCAGGGATTTTTTACTCCTGCAGAGAAAATAAAAGAGACAAGGAAAAGCTGCTTACTCTTCTACGGTAACAGTGCTTGCAGCACTGAATTGATGTTATCATCTAAAGAATCTTCTACATTAATTATCTGATGCAGGCTCCTTGTCTGTAGAGATCTGGTTTATTCCAGCTGCTGTTTAGAACATTAGTATTCCTGAAAGTTAAGGAAAATTGTTAGGTCTGATTGAAGTTAAGGTGAATATGATACAGTGTACTATAGAGTATAACATGAACCGTATGATATTTTAAGTTGGAATTCACTTTTTATTCAGTCACCATATGTTCATAGCTGGGTTTCAGTATAGTCTGCCGTATAAGTTTTCCTGTTCCTTACTCATAACGCTGAACATTTTATTTCTCAATCTTCCTTTTTCCCTATGTAAACAAGAACACCCCTTCGCTCACACCAGTTGCCAGAATTCGCAGAAGAATGAAATTATTCAGGTAGTTTACAAACATGCATAGAAAATCTTAGACTTTAGGATTTGAATTTTCCTGTATACTTACCTTCTTCTGACCTTTTATTTGACAGAGATCTCTCTTGGCTGACTGGTTCTGTCCTAGAGTGGGGTGCGCCATGGGACCTTGTGTTTCCTTCCTTGTTTTCCCTTCTTCCCCTGGTTACTGTTGGTACTTTGACTCAGTTGGGTACAATAGGTGACCAGGAGAGGTTGGGGACCTTTCATCTTAGTCATGACGTTCCTGCGGAAACATGAGTAGAAACTGACACTGGGAAACCAAAAGGAAGATCCTAGCCAATCGCATTGACAATGGCTGCAACAGCAATAAAGACATTTTCTCAGTCATCATGGACTTCACCACACCAGCAACAACCACCAGCAACGTCACCGACACCTGATGAACCCATCAGTACTTGCTGTAATGGCTCAGTTGAAAAGCCAGGTATGAAGTCAGTTTCTGAAGTCCACCAGAGAGGGTGATGTACGGAGGTGGTGGGGTGGCCATGCCAGGACTTTGTGGCAAGGTAAGAGAAGGAACGGTCTCTGCTGTGGCTTTGGCGAGGGCGGCAGATTGAAGATTTCTGGATGGTTGGTGGAAATGCAGTCAGTGGTTGATGTATGCTGGTCCTAAGTTGTAGAAGGCTTTGAAGGTGTGTCAATAATGTTGGCATTTTTTCTGGATGTGCAGAGGTTTCTGAGGTGTGGGGAAATGTGGGTCCATTTGAGCAGGTTGAGAATGAGTCTTGCAGCTGAGTTCTGTATCATCTGTAGTCTCGTCATGAGTTTGGTGGTGGTTACTTCATACAGTGAGTTGTCGTAGTCCAGCCGGCTGGTGACAAGGGCTTGAGTGACGGTTTTCCTTGTGCTGAGGTGTAGCTATTTGAAGATTCTTCAGAGCATGCAGAGAGTGTGGAAAGAGATGGAGGAGACTGCGTTGATCTGCTGCTTCATAGTGAGCTTGCTGTCCAGGATGATGCAGAGATTGCGGGCGTGGTCTGCCAGTGTCGGCGTGGGTCCGATGTCTGATGGCCACCAAGTGTTGTTCCAGGGGGGAAGTGCAGTTGCCAAAGATCAGTACTTCGGTCTTGTCAGTGATGAGTACAATGCACTTGGTCTTTATCCAGTTCTTCATGCAGTTGTAAAAATTGGTCTTTGTGGTATAGGGGTCTGCTTAGAAAGAGAGTATGAGAAGCTGTCCTGGTATATGATGTACACTTATGTAAGTGGACACCTGGCACCAGTCCAGACAAACCTTATGGTGATTTAAGAGTTCTTAGACAACCTTAGAAAGTTCTCTAAGTTGTAGCTGTGGAAAGCAGCCTCCAGGCTTAGTCCAGAAGGTGTGTAAAGCAGATTATTTTACCAGAATGCAACTTTATAGTATAGATTACGTGAAAAAGAACCACACTAGGTATTTGTAAAAATGTGTATTTATTATATGATACTCTAACACATACAAATATCTCCTACCCGGAGATATGCACAATGCACCCAATACTTAGCAAATAAACACAGTAAATAGCACGTAATACACAGTGGACCCATGGGGGCCCAAACCATATACTAGGAAGGTGGTATAAGAACCACGACAAGGGTCAAGACAAAGTCGAGGGGACGTAGAAGTGTTGGGGACCCAAGGAACCACACATGGTGAGTGACTAGGAACCTCCCTGAGAACCTGTGCAGTGTGGAAACACGACTGCGTGCTCCGTACAAGTCTACGTGTAAGTCCCATTTGGGTTTTTAAAGATTAAAGACCCTTCCCAGTGGACCCTGAAGAAACCCAGTGAAAGACAGAAGGTTGGAGAGCCACCCCACCCATGGATACCCTAGTACCCAAGTTACCTACACCAGGGAATCCGGGTGCATACGTGTGAAGTGGTGTTGGAAACTGCCTTCAAACCCAATTGAGGACTTCAGGAAAGTGCCGCTGCTGCAGAAAGAGAAAGTGTCCCAAGGTCGGTTCAAGTTGAGAGGTACCTGCAAGCAGAGGGGAGAGAGTCTCTCACTCAGGGTGTCCAGGAGACTTGGAAGACGAATGACCTCCGACGTCGGGTGTTGCAGGATAGGTGACGAGGACCTTGACTCTGCAGCTGTGATGACCAGGCAACACTGAGGATGTCCAGGACCCTGGCATGGGTTGTCCCACGAAGGATGTCGAGTACCAAGGAATTCGACCTCAGGGAACTCACCACAAGCAGGGGAGTCAGGGCAGGCCCGAGCAATCAGCGGAGTCCAAGAGAAGCAAAGGTGGGCCTCAAATGGACCCACAGGCCAGAGGCACTGGAGTCGCAAGAGTACCTTAAGCAGCTCACCAAAAGATGCAGGCCACAATGCACACAATGTGGTGTGGCTGAAGATTCTGGTCACAGAAGATGCTCGAGGTTGGGGCTATTTGGAGCCCAAAGATCTTGGAAGGAAGCCAACAAGCCTTTGCAACTGCAAGTTGGCGCTGTATACAGGGGTTCGGTTATTGCAAGTCCCTTGAGAAATACTGGCCTCAAACTTGGTGAGAGGCAGGGCAGGCTCTGGGAGCTGTGGAGAAACACGGAGTCAGGGGGATCTGAGGATCAGTAAACTGGTCAACTTAATTGTGGTGCCTGAAAATGCAGGAGAGTGACTCCTTCACTCCAAGGGAGATTCCTTCAGGTGTCTTTGATGCCCACAGGCATCAAGTGGAGTGGTGTGGCTCACTGGTTAGAGGCGGCAGACCCAGAAGCAGAAGTCGGCCCGGGACCAGGGTTCGATTCCCGACGCGGCAGGGTCATGGACCCGGGTCAGCGGACTCGATAATTCTTGCCTCGTGCCCACTCTAACCAGGGGTCCCACTCGGCAACTCTGGGCATTAGCTTGCCTAATCTCCACAACGGCCCCCCCCCAACGCTGGGGATGCTTGGCTCCACCTTGGGGATTCCCAGCAGGGACCATCCCACAGGGAAATCCAGGACGAGTTCCCCAGCGGTATACAGCGCCGAGATGCCCCCCGGTGATTCGCGCGCTTTACGAAAAAATACATACACACAGGCCTAGGAAGGTTCCTGTATGGTGCACAGGCACAAACGATGCAACAGACTGGAAGGGAGACAAAGTCGAGCCCAAACGAAGTCCAGCAAAGTCCAGAGTGCCTAGACCGTAGAAGAAGAGGTGGTGTCTGATCCGAATCTTATCCCACAAAGAATCTAGGGACCTACACCCATGTAAGCCCATACGTCTCTAAGGAAAGGGTCGGGACGATCCAGGGGACCCTCCCAGGGGAGGGGCTGGACAGGGGGGAGGTTACTCCCAAGTCCTTTGTCCAGTTTCACGCCAGAACTGGAGCCAATGGCTCCCACAGCTGGGTTTAATAGGACTATGTTTGGGGACACCTAATGTGTCCCTCATGCAGACTGAGTGGTGCTGGCAAGCGCACCCACCATGCCCCAATACACTAAATCCTGTCTGGGAGGTGGTCACACCTCACTGTGACAAGATGCCTATTGTTCTGCCTTTCCCTGCTCGAGCTTGACTCAGCAGCAGGAGGGCAGAATCGTATCTCTGGTCGGTAGCAACCGGTTTGTGCTGTACCGGGGACATGGAGAGCCTAACAGAGGGCTCTTCCAGTGTTTGGAATCATAGCTCCCACACCGTTTACAGTGAGTTATGATTCCAACATGTTTGAAACCAAATGTGATAGGATTCGTTGCAGCCGTGTTCGAGATGGTAATCACGTAATTACGTGGTACCCCTCTTTATAGTATATGGTTGCTTCACTGACAACTCGGGAGAATGGACTCCGTAGGTTGTATGGATGTCCTGCTGATGCAGGGACACCCTCTCTCTTAGAATCAAGTACCCTGCCTTCAGGATTGCAAAGGCCTGACTTATAGGGTTTAAGTGCATTGACCCTAGATATAGGAAACCTATATCTTTAGTAAGTGGGGCTAACACCTGCTTACACAGGCTGCAATAGCAGGCCTGTAGTTCCATTTTGAATGGTTTCCCATGGGTGGCATAATGATTGCTTCAGCCCATGGGGGACCTCTGGGTACCTATGCCCTGGGTACCTTAGTATCCAATCTGGGACTTATAAGGGTACCCCAGTATCCAATCTGGGCTGTACCTAAGTTCTGAACATGACAATTTAGGGAGAAAGCAGATAGGCTGGGGTCCTGATCAGTAGGATCCCAGTCAGACTAGTCAATAACAGCTTAGCACCAGGCAAAAAGTGGGGGTAACCATAGAAGCAGATCCTACTTTCCTACAGAGAAGATGAGCTGTGTTTCGTCAGAGTAGGATATAATGTTGAGGGCGTGGGTTCTGATGATGTGGCTATGGTCATTATGTAGGTGTTGAAGAGGGTGGGGCTGAGCTATGAGCCTTGAGTGGCGCTGCAGATGGTGCTTTTGGGTTTGGAGGTGATGAGGGGTATGCAGATTATCTGTGTTCATCCTGCGAGGAATGATGTGATCCATCTGAGGGCGTTTCCCTGGATTCCAATGTGGTGTAGTCTCTTGATGAGTGTGTGGTGGGATATGGTGTCAAATGCCGCAGAGAGGCCGAGAAGGATCAGGGACTCCAACTCTACTCTGTCATGTAGGATGCAGATGTCGTCCATGACGATGATCACAGCAGTCTCTGTGCTGTGGTTGGGGCAGAACTAGAATTGGGAGGCATCGAGCAGGTTGTTTCTGTCTAGGTTTTCGTGAGCTACTGGTTGATGGCCTTCTTGAGGACTTTGGCATGGAACGGTAGCAGCATAATGGGGCGGTAGTTCTGGAGTTCGCTGGGGTCTGCGGAGGGTTTCTTGAGGAGAGATCTGACTTCACTGTGTTTCCAGGCATCGGGGAAAACGGCTGTGGCGATGGATGTGTTGAGGATGGTGGTGAGTTGGCTGCTGAGGTCTTTGCCTCTGAGGTTGAAGAGGTGGTGGGGGCAATGGTCTAAGGATGCCCCTGAGTGGATGAAGTTCATGATGGCTGTGGTGTTCTGAGACATGTGGTGAGTGGCTGAGCGTGGGCAGCTTGCATCCGGACAAGGAGGATGTGGAGGTCCATGGGTTTTGGCTCAAAGTTCTTGTAGATGGTGGATATCTTGTTGTGAAAGTGGTCTGCTAGAGAGTCACAGAGTTCCTTACTGTGAGGGAGGGATGGTGTTCTTGATGGCCGTACGGTAGGAGAACTCTCTGACAATGCTGAAGAGTTTCTTGGAGTGATTGGTACTCGCTTCAATGGGTTTTGCTAGGGCTTCTCTTTTTCGTGTCTTTGAATTGTTGGTAGTATTTGTTGAGGGATGACTTGAAGAAGGCACACTCTGTGTTGTCTTTGCTCATGTGCCAACCTCTCTCTAGTTGTTTCCAGTCGCGTTTCATTGCTCTGAGTTCTAGTGTGTACCAGCTGTCTTGTTTGGTGGATCTGCCGGTCTTGTCCGGGTTGATGGGGGTGACTTGGTCGGCGGCCTGGTGATCCAGGTATTAAAGTTCTCAACGAATTGTTCCAGGTTGGTTGTGGGAGCGGGCTGGGAAGTGTTGAGGGCATCCATCAATAGGGTCTGTGGGACTGTTTCAGCTGCGAAAGGGGGCGTTGGGGGCACTGAAGGTGGTGCAGGGTGATCCTGCAATGGTGAAGTGGATGATGCAGTGGTCGGTCCAGGTGAATTCTGTTTCATGGCGGTATTGGACTCTGTTGCTGGCCGTAAAGTTCGGGTCCAGTTTGTCTCCTGTACTGTGTATGGGGTCGGTGACCAGCTGAGAGAGGCCAATGTTGCCCAGGCGTTTCAGGAGTTTGGCGGAGTTAGTGTCTGTGGGGTCATCCAGGTGGAAGTTGAGGTCTCTGAGGAAGATGTAGTATTGAAACATGATGGCTAGTGGCAGTCTTCTTGTACCCATTGGGTGTTGCAGTGGCGATGTCAGGGGTGATGGAGGGCTTGAGCCAGGTGTTTGTGATTATGAAGATCACATCGGAGGCGAGGGTGGTTATGGTGTCCCAGACTTCGGTGGCTCGTTTGCAGAGAAATCAGGTATTGAGCAGGATGTATTGTAGTGCTTGCGTGGTGGTCATGGTTGGCAGAAATGGTAGTAAGTTTAGTTTTACTGGTGAAGAAACAGCTGTGGCAGGTGAATGGTTCTGTCGTCGAGCGACGTGATGCGAGGCAGCAGCTGTTGAGGTATCTGGGGTCCAGGTCTCGGAGTTCTGCAGTCGAGTATCTGTGGGTAGCTTAAGGACTAGAGTTCCTAACAATGCGCAGATGAGCTTGCCTTTGGTGTACCCCAGATTCATTTGTAGCCCTGCATTCTAAGGCACCTGACAATTGATGCTTTACCAGTTTTGCGACTGCTTTTCTGCACTCTTTGCCCGACTACATCACAGTGGTGCTTCTGTTGTGTGGATATTTATAGGTGCCACGTGTCCCCATGGCAGATGTCTCACTTTGAGTCAGTCCTGACCTTTTAATAGACATCACATTGTACTCTGGTACTTGAACATTTGCTGTTAACATTATTTATTTATGGGGGGCGTGGCTAGCAGGCCACCATGGCGGACGGAGTCTGTTAGAGCTCCGGTGCCGCCGGGAGATTAAGTATCCTGTTGGCCGCGACGAGGGGTCGTTTTCACACACAGACGACCGCATCCTGCTGATAAGGTCCCCGCCCGCCTCGCTGAAAGTTTTGGAGGTTTGACGATAGGAGATCGTGAAGTACGGCGTGTGAGACCCTGAGGCCTAGCGCCACGCCACAAGCCGGGTCCTCGAGTGCGGACTGAGCCCGGGGTGCTAGCCGAGATAGACGGCGGTGCAGAAGGGCGTCCTGCACCGGAGCCCGGCCCCTGTTGCCGGAACCCCGCCTGCCTAGGCGTGGGAGAGCGAAGTCGGGGAATTGAAGATCCCAGTGCCTGGGGAGAAGGAGGAACCCGAAGCCTGGTCCCCGGCTGCAGGCCGGACCTCGGGTGCAGACGCGAGGGGTCCCTCGGACACGCCGACGACCGCGCTTTGCTGTTGAGGTCCCCCGCCCGCCTCGCTGCAAGTTTTGGAAATTGGAGGCGGAGGGCCCAGAAGAACAGCGCATGAGAACCTGAGGCCTAGCGCCACGACATAAGCCGGGGCCTCGAGTGTGGATGTGCCTGGGGCACAGGACGAGACAGATTGCGATGAGCGGGGCCTTCTGTGCCGGTGGCCGACCCCTGTTGCTGTACCCCCGACTGCACAGGCGTGGGTGAGTGAAGCTGAGGAGTTGCAGGTCCCAGTGCCCAGGGAGGAGGAGAGGCCCGAGGCCTGGTCCCACGCTGTAAGCCGGGGCCTCTGGTGCAGACTGGGCCCGAGACGCTGAGGGAGGCTCGCCGCAGCACAATAAAGCCCGCCTGGCCGCACAACTCTAGATGCCCGTCCGCTTAATAGCGGGAACGCAGAAACATAAGCCGGGGGCCCGACACCTCTGCCGCCGGCTTCTGGGCGCTGGAGCGAGACCGCTGAGGGGCACGGCCTGCCGCCGACGGTGGAAGCTGCTGGGGAACGGCCCTGAACCCGATCCAAACACTGAAGCCCCCCGACTGGAGCCGATGTATGGGGAAGGCACGAAGGTACTGTAGACGACGCAGCTTGGCGCTATCGGCCCTCTCCCCCCCTCCTTTTGTCTCGCCCCCCCCCCTCCTCCCCATTGCTCTTGCTGAGACTGGGACACCGAAAACCGACGCAGACCCTGGCTGGGGTTGAGGGCGCGGTGGGGACGACTGCAATGGCCCTGGACAGGTGGGAGACGATCCCCGAAGAAGCGCTGGGGCCCTGAGAGCGATTATACTGGGGGAATCAGAGATACAGGCGACCAGCGGGGCAAGCACTTGTGGGACTGGCGCAAAGCAGACGACAGAGGCTCGCCCCACGACGTGATCCCGACAATACACGGGCCTTCCGGCGCTCACCATGGTACGGAAGGGCGCGAAGTCGCGGAGGGCAAGGATGGGGTGCTTACGGGGCCCACTCTGGATGCGGACCCAAGCGGCTCTACACCACTGACCTTGACCTCCACCCTCTCAGCCACCCAGCAAGAAGACAAACTAGATCTAATACTCAAAGAGATCAGAGACTCCAGGGCTGCGATGGAGACACAGATGGGCACCCTCACCACTAACCTCTCCTTACTTAAAGCTGACCACGGGAAGCTGGCGGATAAAGTCAAAGACCAGGGACTGACGCTGGCGGTCCTTGCCCCGGCGGTGGCGGAACACACGGACTCCATCCAACAAATCCAACGCCAGGTAAAATCCCTGATGGAACGCGTAGAGGATGCCGAAGGACGCAATCGACGCAACAACATCCGCGTCATTGGTCTTCGGGAACGCAGTGAGGGATCCCACGCGACGGAATTCATGGAACAGTGGTTCCGAGATAATGTCGCCCCCGAGGGACTGTCGCCGTTCTTCTGCGTAGAAAGGGCTCACAGGATCCCTACTGGCCAACCGAGCCCGGGACGGCTACCGCGACCACTGATCGTTAAGATTCTGAATTACCGAGAAAGGGACGTGCTACTAAGTCAAGCCCGAATAAAATCAATCATAGAGTATGATAACAAACGTATATCACTGTATCCGGACTACACCAATCAGGTGCAGAAACAGCGGTCCTCTTACTACGAGGTTAAAAAGAGGCTCCAGAAGGCCAAACTCCGCTACGCCTTGTTATTTCCTGCGCGCCTGAAGGTGATCCACGATAACAAAACTCACTTTTTTGAAAGCCCCACGGACGTGGAAGAGTGGATGGAGGTGATGAATATCGATGAGCGCCTGGGCTCGGCGCAAGGATCACCGGCCAATGGATCTAGAGCAGGCTCAGTTCACGAGGAGGACAGGTCCGGCGCCCGAAGGAAAGACTCGAGACGGCATAAACCTACTGCTCACCAACAGAAGCAAGGACAAGAAGATGCTGTTGCAAAGGTGGGTTCTTTCAGAGAGGAGCGAGGGACAATCAACACGGACACTGAAGACAGCACTATACACTCGGACTCAGACAATAGTATGGTGTTAAACCCGGCTGTAACGCCCGGAACGGCAGAAGAACTTCTGGACAATGCTCACGAATAACTCCTCATATGGACAGGATCTGCAGACTCAGATCGAACTGGTATCCTTTTATGTATAACCTGTTGGTACGGCAAGGTAGTGGGATGGAAGGGGACCTACGATCAAGGTATAGATATGTGTTTCTCTATTGATGGTGCGTAACTTTTGGTTCCAAAATAGGGAAGGGGAGGAAACTCTTTCTATACATTGTTCATAGGATGAGAACCGCACATTTCCCACACTCCTAAGATGCACGGATGTAGACTATTATATGTGTGGAGAAGTGACCCCCCTTCCTCCCCCCTTTCTCTCTTTCCCCCCTCCGCACAACGCGGCTACCAGTACTAGACAGCTCCAAAATTACTCTCCCGGCGGCACCGTTGAGCCGACGGCAAGGACGAGTATGGCCCTTTGGACACGGCTCATGCTTCGCCGACCCCCCACAAGCGTATGCACCGCAATTTGTTTAGCTCTGTTTCAAAGTTTATTGTTTGGCACAGCAGGGTTCAGAGGCTGCGCCTCAAGAGTTGGGGTTTGGGATAGGGAGGGTACCGTCTTCTGGTCGACATTGAAAGAATACATATTGCAACATAGAAGGACACTCATTCCGACACCTACATTGGGATATGGCTGACACGAGAGGGAAATATAGGCTGGTTACCTGGAATGTACGAGGGCTAGGGGCAGTCCAGAAAAGACACAGAGTACACGTTTTCTTGCTTCGCCCAAGGGCACACATAGTATTCCTACAGGAATCGCACTTAACACAGTCCGAGGCACTCCTACTACGGAAGAAATGGAGAGGGACTATATTCTCCACAACGTACTCTGCCTTTTCCAGAGGGGCCACGATATGGGTACGACACGGTACTCCGTTCGTGGAGATAGAAAGACGAACGGATGAACAAGGACGCTATGTACTGGTGAGGGGCACTCTGGATGGGGCGGTGGTAGTTTTGGGTAGCATCTACGCCCCGAATTTTGATCAGGATAGATTCCTTGTTGCAGTGGGCCGGGCGTTAGCGGACTGGGTGGATGTCCCCTGGTTGCTGGGTGGTGACTGGAACATGATACTAGATGTGGACCTGGACAGATCACACCCCCCCCCCCTTCAGGCGACAGGGATATACAAGCTGTCTGAGTCGTTTGGGACATGGCTTCAGGGATGGGGAATGACCGATATCTGGCGCACACTACATCCAACACACAAAGAATACTCATACTACTCTACTGTGCACAACCTGCATACCCGACTAGACAGATTTGTCTGCTCTACCTCCCTCACGACCAAGTGTGTCTCCTCGGACTATCTTGCTAAAACATTTTCGGACCACAGGCCACTCACACTTGACCTACACTGGGGAAAGATACCCTCACCGGTTCCTACCTGGAGACTTAACCCCCCACTACTTGAGGATGGCCCGTTCCGAACACACCTCTCCGACACCTTGACTGACTACTTCAATGAAAACTGGGACTCTGCGTCCTCGAACTTGATAGTGTGGGATGCAATGAAGGTTGTGGTGAGGGGGGCCGCTATCGGCCGACTAGTGGGAGCCAGACAGGAAATTCACGATAAACTTTGCGAAGTGGAGGGTCGCTTGAGGGAACTGGAAACTGCGGCAGGACTGGACCCTGATCGTAAAGATGACCTACAGTTATGTAACATTGAGCACGCAGAACTCCTGGAAACCCTAAGGGTGATGGACTATAGGAACTATCTGAAACGCCAACAGGCGGAAGCGGATAGATTCGGTGCCTTACTTGCTCGTCTGATTAGAGATGCCCCTGAGAGCCCTGTGATAACGAGCATTCGTGATACAACAGGCAAACAGGTGCACACTGTGTTTAGGAACCACCTGGAAAAACTCTTTGCTCCTCCCTCTGTAGATGCCAGGGACGACATGGTGGACTTCCTGGGAGAACTAACAATCCCAGCATTAACCCGGGAAGTCCAGACAGCTCTAGCCGGACCCATAACGCAGCAGGAAATAAAAGTAGCAATCCACACACTTAACCGGGGTAAGACTCCGGGTATGGATGGACTGCCTGGAGAGTTTTATCAAACGTACTCTGACATACTGGCACCCGTCCTGGAGAAAGTTTATAAAACTGCTTACGAAGCTGGCCACCTACCTGCCACGACCATGCAGGCTTTGGTGATATCTATTCCGAAACCTGGCAGGGATGTCCTGGACGTGAGTAATTATAGACCCCTCTCTATGCTCTCCACGGAGTATAAAATCGTTAGTAAAGCTATCGCCCTGCGGATACAAAACCATCTCCCTGGCCTGATTCACACTGACCAGTGTGGCTTCCTCCCGGAGAGGAGCACCTCACAAAACTCGAGGCGACTCCACGCCCTAATGACAACTACCCCCCAGGACTTACCACATGCTGGTTGCATAGCCCTGGACCTCCGACAGGCATTTGATTCCCTGACGTGGGATTTTATGTTCGAAGTCCTACGCCGCTTCGGCTTTCCAGATGCCCTCATAAAATGGATTTGCTTGCTATATGCGAGCCCGACAGCTAGGGCGCGCACGGGAAGGTACACCTCGGACAGTTATGGCGTTCACAGGGGCACCCGACAGGGCTGCCCGCTGTCGCCGCTGCTGTTCGTGCTGACGCTGGAACCCCTGGCAATTGCGCTCCGAACTAGAGCTGCGGAGGAGGGCATACCAGTTGGTGACACTAATAACTTGGTCTCCATATATGCAGATGACATATTGGTGTTTCTCCGGAACCTACGTGGGGACCACTCACACCTGGCGATTCTTTTCAAACGATTCGAGATTATATCTGGCTTAGCCATAAACCCGGGAAAATCTCTAGGCTTCTTTTTCCAGGAAGGACAACAGCTTTCCCATATACAGTTCGGTGCCTGTGAGATCCAGGTGGCACCGACCACGTTTAAATATCTCGGGATAAATGTGTACCGGAACTCGGAAGACCAGATTGAAGGTAACGTCCGAAGGGCAATCAATGGCATCCGAGGTAGTGTGAACTTTTGGACATCTCTGCCCCTATCGGTAATGGGACGAGTGGCGGTCTCCAAGATGGTCCTACTTCCCCGGATACTGTACTATTTTGTCAATCTGCCGGTGCTACTCCCACAGCAAATTTTTACCACACTAAATACATTTTTGATCAACCTCGTTTGGGGCTCGGGGAGGAGAAGAATTAGCCTTAAAAAATTGCAATTGAGCACCAGACGGGGAGGCCTGGGCGTACCAGACCTACGGAGTTACTACTATGCAAGCCAACTCCAATGGTTGACACGATGGGTGGCGAGCAGGGACCTACATGAGATCGCTTACACAACGGACAAGCTGGCACGCGGGGATCTCCACTCCCTCCTCCTACCCACTGCCAGGATCCCCAGAGACTGCCACCCCCTCCTACATGTGGCTCTGACCTGTTGGAGGAAGGCACTGAAATACACAGCAGGGACCCCTCCCTATGCGGATAACATCCCCCTCCTGGGACTCCCAACGCCGCAGGGGAACCTGACACGACGCAGACTGCGTCCCTGGACACTGGACAGAGGCTGGGGTGGATAGAGTAGGAGACCTGTTCGAAGACGACACTTTACTGGATCATGCCTCATTTGTACAGCTCACAGGAGCCCCACCGCGATTATACCTTTTACATGCCTCGGTGACACACTACATACGGCGCGCTTGGGCTCCACAACGCACAAAAGCAGACCAACATGAATTAGTACACCTTCTGCATTATATGGGAACGGGGGGACACCTGGTGAGATGGCTATATGTGGGCATTAGGGAGCATGTGGCGTCGCCCCTTACCACACTCAGGGAGATCTGGGCTGCGGACACAGGGGAACCCATAACGGACGGGGAATGGAACATCATCCTTGGCCACCATAGGAGGGTGTCTAGAAACGTTAATGTTCAAGTTCATACAGGCCATGATTCTCCATAGAGCATATCTCACACCCCAGAGGCTCCACAGGATGTTCCCTGCCACTACACACTGCTGCCCAAGATGCCAAGAGGATGAGGCACATATCCTCCACATGCTATGGACATGCCCGAAAATACGTAATTACTGGGGGACGGTCAAAACCACACTGCACACTGTAACAGCACTGCAGATCCCTGAGGGGGCGTTACCCTGTCTGTTAGGGCATAGGAAAAGACCCAAAACATGTAAGGCACAACTGCAATTTATGGACTTAGCGCTCTTATTGGCACTCAGGGTACTTACTATGAGGTGGAAATCGCTCAGATCCCCAAATGCAGAAATATGGCGATCTGACTTGTTGAAATGGGGCAAAGCTGAAACCGCAGCGCTGCGTGGGGAGGAGGAAAGGGGTCTTCGCAAATACCCCATAGCGCAAGAATGGGACCAAATGCTGATAGAACTGGAAGAGGAAGACCTAGAAATATTGCAAGACCCAGCGGCATGACTACACACACATAACAATAGACTGCCGAAGTACACGGGCAAGGATACCAGATGCACTGGATAGCCTAGCCTACGGGCTATAACGCTCCCTGAAAAGGCGGTAACTTTCAGACCCGACATGTAGAGTGTATATAAGAGAATGACCAGGAGACGAGGGGAGGGAGGGTGGGGAGGGAAGGGAAGTTGGGGTTTAGCAGACTATGTAAGTTACATGTAAGACAATTAAACACTGTAAATGGGATATACCCGGAGAACTGTAAGACATGATGCCGGTGAATCTGGGAGATATGCTACAAAAGTTACTGTTCAAGAAAAAAGGAAAAGACTGACTCAATGTGTAATGATTGAATGTAATGTACTATAACTGCTACAGTCACGAATAAAGAGTTTTAAAAAAAAACCAACATTATTTATTTATTTATTTATTTATTTATAAAGCTTATAAAGCGCATTGTCGCCTAGCAGGCATCCTGGCGCTGGAGCTCCATGAACATGACCGAAGGACAGCTGTAGAACACCACTCAAACCCTAGGGAACAGCCAGGTCTTCACAGATTTTTTGAATGAGAGAAGTTCATCTAGTTGCCTAATCTCCCATGGTAGGCTGTTCCAAAGCTTTGCCGCAGCCACCCTGAAGGATCTTCCCCCTGCCCTGACTTTTTTAAAACTAGGCTCTCACTAGACGGGCTGACGAGGAGCGCAGCACCCTGGCGGGGAAGTACCAGGTAAATTTAGCCTGCAGCGATCTGGGTCCAAGCCTTATTCTCTGCCTGAGGGGAAGCCAGTGAAGTTTGGCCAAGGCCGCGGAGGCTGACGTTTTTCTAGGCCATCTCAGGGCCATTCTGGCCGCCGCTGACTGGACTCTTTGAAGCCTATCAAGCAGAGAACTGGGAGACTCAAGCAAAAGTGCGTTACAATAATCGAGTCTACTCAGGATAGTGCATCTGGCCACCAGAGCCCGAGCAGTGGAAGGAAGAAGTGGCATAATCTTACGAAGGGACCTAATCAGGGCAAAGCAGGAGGATACAGTTTTTGCAACCTGGGCCTCCATAGTCAACTTGTTGTCCAGCATAACCCCTAGGTTACGCACTGTTCTAACAGGAGAAACCTTAGTGGCTATTTCAGGAGGCCAGAGATTAACCGGAAAAGGGTGTGCAATCTTGCTCCCTGCATAGAGGAGCAGTTCAGTTTTGCCAGCGTTAAATTGCAGGGAATTAACCTGCAGCCAGCCAGCAACATCCCGAAAACACTCATGGAAGGTCTCAACCGATATTGAATCCTCCCCCTCAAAGGAGAGGATCAGTTGAGTGTCATCCGCATAATTAATCGTATTAATCTTATATGAATTAATCAGGGAGACCAGAGGTTTTCAATAAGGATTAAACAAGATAGGGCTGATTGCCGAGCCTTGAGGAACCCCTTGTGTTACTGGGGAGAACGCAGATTGAAAAGGGGGGAGGGCCACAGCCTGCTGTCTGTCCTCAAGCAAGGAGCGAAACCACCGCAGGGCACAGCCCCTCAGCCCAGCCTCCTGCAATCTACGCAGGAGGATCTCATGGTTTACCGTATCAAATGCGGCAGACAGGTCGAGTAAGATCAAAGCGGTTGTCTGACCCCTGTCTGCGCGCATTAGAAGCTCATCCATAGCCATAACCAGGGCTGTCTCTGTCCCGTGTGCAGGGCGGAAGCCAAATTGCAAATCCTCCAACAGCTGGTGTTTCTCCAAATGTTTAGACAGTAAACAGCTGACCCTACGTTCAACAATCTTTGCCGGAAAAGAAAGCAACGAGATTGGTCTATAATTCTTAGAGCAATCTGGATCCAGCGAAGGTTTTTCAACAGCGGGGATATCCCCGCCTGCTTCCATTGGCCGGGCACAATGCCACTGGTCAAGGACTGGTTACAGATCTAGCGAAGGACAGGAAATAATTCTACCTCATACTCCTTCCAGATCTTATGCGGGACCGGGTCCATAGGTAAGCCGGAGGAGATGTTCCACGCCAGCCTCCTGAAGTCCTCCTCCCCTAAAGGGGGAAACTCCGATAGTTGCTCCCCGGGGCTAATGTTCCTGCCGAAGGAGATCCGGTCCATCAGTACTTGGTAGCAGCTAAGCCCAGGGGGAGCCTTGAGATCCATGATAATAACCTCAATTTCTTTTTCCCTGAAGAACTTGGCCAGGTTCTCACAGAGGTCCTGCGATAGGGGTGTTGCATTTTTGGAGCAGTCCGGGCTAGTAAGGCTGTTGAGAATATTAAAAATGCTCCGAGAGCTGTTTGAAGCATTGCAGATGACGTTGTGGATCAGGGTTTTATACTCAGCCAATTTAGACTTCCAAAACAGCCTGTCTGAGTCGTCATATCCCCGTCGCCATTTCCTCTCTGCCTGTTTACAAGCCAGTTTAGAGGATTTCAGAGTATCATTAAACCAAGGGACAGAGGCTCTGCTTTTGCTTCTAAGCTTTTTTAATGGGGCATGGGAATCTAAGATTGGTAATCCTAAGGCACAGCTCGGCGAAGTTTTCATCAACCTGTTTATCCAGGGAGAAGCAATCTCCGACCTTGAACACCGAATCTGACCTTCCAGTCCCTGCACAGAACCTCAGTAGTAGGGCACGCCAGTCGGGTTCTGTCAGTGTTGATGGTAACATAAAATTTAATTAAGAAATGGTCGGTCCAGATCATCGGTAGTGTGGTCCCCATGTGCAACAACTGAGGGCCGGAGAAGAGAAGATAAAGGAGGTGACCCTCCTTGTGAGTAGCATCCACCACCTGCTAAGAAAGGCCCAGGTCCTCACACGAGTGGAGAAGATTGCAGAGCCCTACATCTAGGGGGCCGTTGGGCCAGAGATTAAAATCCCCTAGGATTAACAGTTTATTGTGGGAACCTGGGAAGCTGCCATGTTCGTAAAGGTTGTTAGCAGGGATTGTTGTTGTAGAGCCGTAAAGGCCCCAGGAGGTCTATAGAAAATGATCCCAGTGGCGATAAGGCCAGAGGCATTCTTTATCGCCAAGCCCAATAGCTCAAAACTGTCAACTGAGTCCATCTCAACGGTCCCAACTAGCCAGGGGGCCCTGTAGATAATCCCCACCGCACCCCCCCTTCCAATGGGTCTAGGGAGATGAAGGATTTTACAGTCTGGCGGACAGGTCCAACCAGGTTCAATCTCGCAGTCAGAGCGAGTCCAAGTTTCAGTCATAAAAAGAACATCAAGCTGATGTGACTCAAATAGCAATTGGATTTCCACACAGTGTTTAGGCAGAGACCTCACATTAAGGAGTCCACATGAGAGAAGGCTGCCACCCAGGAAATCGCTCAAGGGAAGAGCCAAGTCAGCGAAGGCTAGATTATCCCTATCGACGCAAAGTTCCCCTATATTGAGCAAGGTTTCTCTGGAATAGTGCCGCGAGGCCATCTCTGAGGGGGGCACCCTACCCTTGCCAAAAAGGGCAGCATGGCTGGCGCTGAGCGCTGCCTTAGCGCGGACGGGCGCAGACGGGCTTACCTTTGGCACGCCGGCGGCGCGGTCACGCCAGCCCCCCTTTCGAAGGTCTGGTGAGGAGAAAAGACTAGAGCGCTCACCCTGGCCCACTCAAAATGGCGGCCGTCCAGGTGAGTGCCTAGTCTCGTTTCCCTCCCTTCTGGGCCTCATAATTGTGTTACAAACAATGGCCTGCCCTCCCTAAGTAACTAGGTCCACATACAATTCAACCACACAATTTATTAAAAAAAATTAAAACAAGGGTAAAATGTATTCAAGATAGCAGCAACTGATCCTATACAGAAATTAGTGCAAAACGGGGCAGTGGAGTGAAATTAGCAGCAGCTCCCGGCTCACGCCTCAGGAGCAATAGTAGGTGCACGGTCGCGCCAGCCCCCCTTTTGAAGGTCTGGTGAGGAGAAAAGACTAGAGCGCTCACCCTGGCCCACTCAAAATGGCGGCGGTCCAGGTGAGTGCCTAGTCGCGTTTCCCTCCCTTCTGGGCCTCGAAATTGTGTTACATAGTTACATTGTAACTATGGGCTCAAAAACCCAGCAGTAAAGTGCAGTTGGGTAAAAAGGGAGGATTAGCTGAAGGGATCACACACAACAATTGAACACCATACAACTATGAATTTTGTTATGTGTGATATGTCGAAATTCTTGTATCTTGTTTTCACCACTGTTAGGCTTGGCCCTCTCTGCAGCGTCGCCTCCAAACGTTTTGTCTTGTTTCCTCCTGTTTTGCTGAATTTGTTTTTGATGGTTTTAACACATTGTGCACTTTACCACTGCTAACCAGTGAGAAAGTGCTTGTGCTTACTCCCTAAAACAGGTAAAGTTGGGTTTCACCTAATTGGCATATTTAATTTACTTATAAGTCCTCTGTAGAGGTGCATACCATACACCCAGGGCTGTAAATTAAAAGCTACTTGTGGGCCTGCAGCATTTATTTTGCCACACGTTTAACTAGCCCTTAATAACATGTCTCAGGCCAACATTGGAGCCTGTGTGCAGTTTTAAACTGCTAATATGATTTGGCAAAAGAAAAAAAAACTCAGTTTTTAATACACATAAGCTACCCCTAGGGTGGGCCGTTAACTGCCCGTAGAGCAATGTGCATTGTATTTAAAAAGCTGGACATGTAGTTTTAAGTTTTGCATGTCCTTGTAGTAAAACAAAATGACACATGTGTTTTTCACCACTGTGAGGCCTACATCTCCGGTAGGTTAACATTTGGCTACATTATTACATTTGATAAGTGAATACTTTTGTTTGGGAGCAGGTAGAAATGTCATGTTTGGTGTTTTAGGAACTATCGTTCACATTTCTATTTAATGGTAATGACAGATTATAAGCCACAATTCTGAAAATTCCCCTTTTCAAAACTTGACATTTTTATCCTAACCATTTGGTGCTTGCACCATGTTTCCTGGGTCACATAATTTGTGTATTTCTCCTAGAGAGCCACACAATGGGGGGGATAGGTGTTGGCAGGATGAGCCAGCCTAGCAGGATATGGTGGGTTTTGTGGTGCTGTGCACAGTCCCACTTGCACCTCAAAGCAGTTGTCTCAGCCAACACACAAAGAACTTCACACCAGCCTTTTGTGCTCTCAGACATCTTGGTACTATGGGTGGGTGATAAACTCTGCTACAACAGCAGAGTTCATGGAGTTTTGCTACTACGCTCTCTGTTTGGAGCGCAGAGTTCAGCAAAAACTCCGTCCAAGGCCGTGTATAGGGGTTTACTGGCACCTGGATCTCGATCATGGTTCCGATCTCACCTTCGCTCTGCATCAGGCATTCATTGGCTCATAAAAGTGACATGAGAGATTATTTGAATGGCGTCACACTGCCTGGCCTCTCCATGACTGCAGTTCTGTGAAATTGAGGTGTAAAATGCAATGTTTCCCTTGCGGTCACGCACCCATCTTGAAGTGGCGCTCTTCCTTCAAGACTGAGTCCAAAAGTCTTGAGGATTGAAGGCAGCGCATGACTGTGGATTCCGCACCCAGGGACTGTAGAGCTGGACCCGCAGTGCAACTCAGGGAGGGGTGCCTTGAGCGGTGTGGTAAGCTCCAACAGTTGCAGCGCTAAACTGTGGCTGCTTCCGGACTTCTTCTACAGCAGCATGGAGCACCAGTAACAGGACTGCTAGAAGAAAAACAACCTGCTGTGTAAAGGGGGCAGACAGCCTGGTGGTAAAGCTATCAGTCAGACCTCTAGCACTGGGGGTCCTGCCACCCCAGTTAACTGGGGCTCCGTCACTGGGGTATTTTTTGACCTACTGCTATTCACAGAGAAGCACAGCATTTGCGTTCTTGATGGATCACTGACATAATATCTACAAAAACAATATCGACCTACCAGAATATAGTGTGAAGAATATCGATGTCCAGAATATCGACATCCTACCTACAACATGGTAAGTGCAAAAATATCGGGGGAAAATTTTGTTGTATAAAATATCGAAATTACATATATCTGTTTTTTTTATGTTAAACAAAATTGTAAAATAAGGAAAAAATATAATTAACTTAAAAAAAATTATTTTCTTTTTTTGTAAATGTAAACATTTATACATAATGAATTTCATAACAAAAAGAAACATACATATTTACAATGTAATATATATATATATATATATATTTACTTTAAAATAATTCATAAATAATATTTTATTTAATTATAACATATCAGAAATATATCCAAAAATACAATTAAATATGTATACACAAACACCTGTAACATAAATTTTATAAATAAAAAAATTATGTTATAATTTTTATATATAAAATATTAATTACATTTTAAATAATAATTTAGTACAAAAGTAGGGAAAATGTTGAATAGGGGTGGGGTAAAAAATTACTATTCCCACTCTAGAGAGTGCAACAGTAGGGAAAGTGTTGGATAGTGGGGAGGTAAAAATTACTATTCCCACGCCAACAAGTGTAACAGTAAGGAAAGTGTTGGATAGCGCTGGGGTTAAAATTACTATTCCCACGCCAACAAGTGTAACAGTAAGGAAAGTGTTGGATAGCACTGGGGTTAAAGTTACTTTTCCCACTCCACTAAGTGCAACAGTAAGGAAAGTGTTGAATAGCGGGTGGGTAAAAAATACTATTCCTACTCCAGCGAGTGCAACAGTAGCGAAAGTTTTGGATAGAGGGTAGGTAAAAATGACTATTCCCACTCCAATGAGTGCAACAGTGGGGAAAGTGTTGGATAGCGCAGGGGTTTAAATCACTTTTCCCACTCCAGTAAGTGCAACAGTAAAGAAAGTGTTGGATAGCGGCCGGGTAAAAATTACTATTCCCACTCCAGCGAGTGCAAGAGTAGAGAAAGTGTTGTATAGCCTGTGGGTAAAAATGACTATTCCTACTCCAGCGAGTGCAACAGTAGGGAAAGTGTTGGATAGCAGGTGGGAAAAAATTACTATTCCCACTCCAGTGAGTGCAACAGTAGGAAAAGTGTTGGATAGCGGGGGGGGGAATAATTTATTATTCCCACTCCAGCAAATGCAACAGTAGGGAAATTGTTGGATAGCAAAGAGGAATAATTTAGTATTCCCATTCCAGCTAAATAATTAACATTAATTAACAAATAATTATTCAGAAATAATTAACCTCCCACCATATTCCCCTATAAACAACACCAATATTGTAAAACACGACACAATTAACATAATTAATAGACAATTAATTAAATAATAACAATTAACAAACAAATTAAAAACAATCACTTATAAATTAGCTCACACAATTAACACTATAAAATAACTTTAAATTAATAGAATTTTTAAAAAAATGTTATTAAAATTAAACTATTTCCCACCGCACTCCCCTATCAACGCACAACAAACTCTTAAAAAAGAGCATAATTAACATAATTATTAATTAATTAGTAAGTATGAATATCCAAATAATAAATAAGTATTAATATATTAATAACCACATTTAACAATTTAAAATATCAAAAACATAAATAGTAATTATTAAAAACATACATTAATGAATTATAATTAAAGTACTTCCCACCCCACCCCCTATAAACCCACAACCCACTCCTACAAAATGAGACAATTAACATATTTAACAATTCATTACTAATTATTATTGACCAATTAATAATTAATTAATAATCATTAATATAAATTAATTACCACGGTTAACAATATACAATATACATTATTAAATACATAAATATTAATTAATACAAATAATTGATTAATTCATAATATTTAAATTACTTCCCACCCTATTCCCCTATGAACCCACAACCCGCTACAGAACTAAAAGGCAAAATGTAACAGAAAAATTATGAATAACTTCTAAAAATTATTACTAAATCTATTATAATTCAATTACTTCCCACTCTATTCCCCTTTAAACCCACAACCTGCTATGGAACAAAAAAAGCAAAATGTTCTTGTATTTATTATAAAAATGTAACACATATATTAAAACACAAAAGCAATACTTGCACAAAAATATAGAACACATAAATTTCAATTCAATACTAACATACATAACACTAACTAAAAAAATGATATTTTTAACATCGCTATTTAAAAAAAAAAAGATATTTCTTACCTTCAACTCGATATTCTAGTCAACGATATTCTGACTGTCGATATTCTGGCATGATGATATTCCAACATCGATATTCTGGTAGGTCGATAATTTTACCTCAATATTTTGTCTGTTTACTGTTCTTGATGACTTCCTCTGTCCAGTGGCAGGTGAGGGCATCACGCAGGGTGGAGGGCAGCAAGCCCAAATGCAGGGCCCTTGGAGCCTGAAGAATAGCATGGACGACCTAATCCAGCACTGTAACGGCAAGCCAGGCAACTTTAGGATCAACAGAAGGACCAAGGTAAGGGCCACCTATGTAATCAAGGCAAGAACAGTTCATTTTAGTCTCACTGTGCATGCTCATGTAAAGCGATGCAAAGGATGTTTGATGTAATTGAAGCTCAAATATAGTTTATTTTAAAAAGCATGCCCCTTTAGACCGCTCTTTAGTCTCTTTGGTTCAAGCGGAACTTCATGGAACTCCACAGAGTTGTTGTGCTGCTATGCGGAATTCCAAGGAGTACATCTCTGTGAACTCCACCCACACCTACTTTGTACCAGGGCAGGGAGGAAAAAAATTCTAACACAATCTGTTGGGGGGGACTCTGGAAGTTTCTTCCATTTCGAAGCTGACACAAGGTACCCACTCGGACTCACTATTGAATTCACTTCTGGACCCACAGAGAACTCTCATAGAACTGCTCTGCTGCCAGGGAACCTGCTGTGTATTTCAGACTGCCCTGTGCCCACAGATGCATGCTCTTCTGCTAGAGCCTGCTTCTTTGCTTCTTCCCAGGATGTCCAGAGTGACTCAGTGGGCTAGTTGGCTGGCCTCCTAGTCAGAGCCTCAGGGACATAAAAGGCTCCAACCTTATTTAACCCTCACTTGGACCCACCCTGAATGAGTCCTGACCCTCCAAGTGGTGCCTTCCAGTCCTGGACACTAGGAAGTGGTGCTAAAGTTGCCCAGTTAGGCCAATTCTAAAACTTAGAACATTTTCAGCCAAAAAGTGTCCTGACAATGGAGGAAGGCTGCGGCATACCAGCGTGCCGATCTGTCCAAGGTGCATCACTGGTTGGTCTGACTTTGTGGTAGCTACTGCTACGTTCTTCTTCATAGCAGCAAATCCTATTTAGTGATTCCTTGCAGAAAGGGTATGCGGTCTAATGGAGCCCTCGTCAGCTACAGCCTGCAGCTTTGTCCCACTACAGATTTTCTACGTCCAAAAAAGAGACTAAGGGGCCCATTAGGATGGCAGGCGGACTTTGTCCTCCCACCATGCCGACGTAAAACGGGACCACCCGCCATAAGGGGGAGGTCCAGTGGGGGCCATTAGGATGCGCCCCCCACACTGGCGGGCGCATCCCGCATTTTTAACATTGCGGCGGGCGGTGCTAAAAGCATCACTAGCCGCAATGCTAAAAATTCACGTCCCGCACTTCAATGCACAATGTGGCAGACACCGTGCGGTGCCTGCCACATTGTACATTGAAGTGCAGGGGGTACCATAGGTCCCCCCCATGTGCGCCTCCCAGAATCCCTGGGGGCCTGCAACGGGCCCCCGCAGGAGATTCCCGCATACCTTGGAAAAGCATGTTCCCGCTGCCTTCCTAATATGGGTGGCGGTGTCTAACAGACACCGCCACCATATAGAACCCTTTTCCGCCCGGTCGACATGTTGACCGTGCCGAAAAGCGGCGGACGTTCTTTCTGTCCGCCGTGGTCCCCCCGCCATAGTAATATGGCGGGGGGAAATGGGTGGTGGGCGGGGAAGGATGTCGGATGGATCGCCACCACCCGCATGGCGGTGGCGATCCGCCCAACATCCCATGGGGCCCTAAGTTCAAACAAAGAAATCTTCACTGCTACTTCGTCCTGCGGCTAAAGGACGATGACGCCTCCTCCTCGGACACCAGCGGCTGCATTGCCCGCTAAACATTGCCTTTTCAAGACATTTTTCTCACAATTTCTTATAAGCCCGAAGGTAGGCGTATGCTAAACCCAATGCACTTCTTCACTCCGAATCATGCACCATTGCTGTCGGACATAACATTCAACTTTGCCACAGTCTTGCGTGACTAGATGTCCGCAGGTGGCACTTTGATATTTTAATCAATATTTTTCACTTTAAGAATTCATAACTCTGGTTCTACTGATTGCAATTTCGTTGTTGTGTTGTCAAAATAACTAATCAAAGTTTTCTCTATGTTTCTAAATTGGTGTGGGCTTTTCTTGTCTTGTGTTTTCACTTTATTACAGTTTAAGTGCTGCATAAAAACTTTGCACATTGCCTCTAAGTAACGCCTGACTGCATTTGCGCCCAGCTACCAGACAGTCAAGCATGTGTTTAATTTAGTGAAAGATTTACAAACTAATTGCTGAGAGTTACGAAACAACGTCCCTCCTGCCACTATCACCAAGTTACATATTTCAATTTACATTAGGTGCACATGGCCTGAGGAAGGCCTTCCACCGTATTTAAATAATTCAAACTGCTATACAAAATGGGTCCTGCACTCTGAATTAATACCCAAATCTTATACTGACAGAGTCTCATATATGATCCAAATATATATATTGTAAATATAATCACTAAGGAACATCACATTCAGTTATATAATGTGATGTCATCTTCAAATACCTTCATAATCACAATTTTCATGAATTAATCCTCCTTTATTGATTTAGAAATCTACAAACATAGCTCTGTCTACAGATTTTAAACTATGTTTGTAGAATTATTCCTCAATAATGAGGATTCATTAATGAAAATTTTGGATCATCGTGAAGTTCTGTGAAGATTATATCACATAACTGACATGTTTCTCAACCATTATATTTGGATTATATATGTGTAGATCAGATATGACACTCTGTCAGCATAAAAAGTTAGAATGCTGGGCCATATTTTGGACAGGTTGATTTAGTGACTGTGGTTCACCCTGACAGGAATTGTGGCTGTTGCTTGAGAAGGGTTCACAGCCCCTCAACCAACAACCTATTTCTCATAGCCTCTAACCCCTGTGCATGGTGAAAGCGCTCTGTTCACATGTACTCACAAAAGGGCAACTTAACAACGTTAGGCTCTCCCCCCAGGTTTAACTTTCCCGCCCAGAACACCCACACCGAAACAGAGACTGGGCAGCGGCTCACCCTGCTTAAAAGCCAGATAACAACCATAATCCAGTGAAATCCTTACCAACCTCGCCGCACCCCTAAAACCACACCATTTCCCTTCCTTCCCCTCTCTCTCTCAACAAAGGCTTTCCAAGGCTCCCCACCCGAAAGGGACCTCTGCCCCCCTCTCTAATCAGACAAAGAGAACGAAAAGAACTAGAGATGAACTTCTGCAAGTGAAGCGGCAGCTCTCTCTTCCTCGTATGACAATCCTATTACTGCCTCCCTCCAATCGAAAATACAGGTGATCACTAGACTGGGAAGAGAACAGGTCCTTCGGAAATCTCCCAGACCCCTGACCAAACTCACTATCATCCCCACGGTCCCCCGAACGGAAAAACCCACAACAGAGACGTCCCTCACAAACTGCATACTCATAAACTTCAGATCAGCCACCAAGCATGCCACCGAGCTAGCGGAATCCATCCTCACCCACTACATAGAGATAGTATTCATCACTGAGACATGGCTAAATGACTCCTCATTTCCACTCATAGATACTCCTGTCCCCCCTGGCTTTGTAATCACCAACAAAGATAGAAAAGATCAAAGAGATGGAGGCATAGCAATCATCCACAAAAACAATATTTCTGTGACGGAAATAGACTCCTTCAACTATAGCACCTTTGAGTGCCTAACCGCCAACATCAACACTATCAACAACAAAAAACGTATCTACCACCTTATTTACCACCCCCCAGGCAACACCACCACATTCACTGAACACCTGTCCAACCTGATTGCCCGCTTCTCTCTCTGAGATATGAACAACCTTATTCTGGGTGACCTCAATCTACACTGGAATGAAGAAAACAACCTGCTAATCCAGAACCTGAAGGAGCTACTTCACAATAACAACCTTACCCAACACTGCTTAGAGGAAACCCACAACAAAGGAGCAATCCTAGATGCCATTATCCCCCAGCACAACACTGTCATGATAGACCGCACCCTGCCCGTGGACTGGTCCGACCACCACTTAATCCTTTTCCACCTCACTCAGCCAATCACACTTAAACCCCCCACCCAAGATCTTCCGAAATGGACCAGAAACTTCACTCAGATTAACATGACTGACCTAGAGGGAAGGGTTAACTCTCTCCTCTCTGCCTCCACGGACGATCTATCCAACACAAGAACTCACCTCTCACTACAACACAAACATGACATCCATTCTTGATCAAGTAGCCCCCTCGAAACAAAAAAAAAACAGGAACATCCCATCCAGATCTTGGTTCAACACAGACATTAACAATGGAAGTAGTCAACTAAGAGCTACAGAAAGACTATGGCGGAGCAACCCATCCTTAAGCCTACTCAAACAACTCAAAGCAGCCCAAAGGAAATACAAAAAACCCATCAGCAGAGAAAAATCCACCTTCTTCTGCGCCGCCCTGGACAACGCAAAAAACAAGCCCACCGAACTGTTCAAAATCATCAGGCAACAAACCTCCAAACCCCCGGAATCCTCCCTACAGGCCTCCAAGGACTTGTGGGAGAATCTTCAAAGAAAAAATCACCAAGATTGAGCTCTCACTGGACATCAATGTCAACCTAGTCTGCAAAAGCCTACCCCCAGTGACAGTAGATAGCATGCCCAAGCACCCTACAAAAACCTGGAAGTCCTTCAATGCCATCCCAGAAACCGAGATCCTCAAACTGATCGCCACCTCCAAACCAGCCTCTCACGTCCTTGACCCGTTACCATGCGAACTGACCAAAAAACTGAAACTCTCCATAGCCCCGTTCTGGTGCAAGATCATAAACAGCTCCCTGCGAACCGGCATCATACCTGAATGCCTCAAAGTTGGCCACTACTGAAAAAACCAGACCTTGACTCCAAAGAACTGAATAACTTCAGACCCGTCTCCAATCTCCCCCTTCTATCAAAAATCCTTGAAAAATGCGCCCTCCAACAACTGACTCAGCACATGGATATCATCAACCTTCTTGACCCCCACCAATCAGGTTTCAGAAAAAGCTATAGCACTGAGACCGTGATCCATAACATCACAGACGACATCTGCAAATCCCTAGATTCCAACCAATGTTGCCTCCTCATTCTCCTAGACCTATAGGCAGTCTTTGACACGGTTGATCACCAACTTCTCATCAAGGCTTTAAGGGTAGGAGCTGATGAGGTGGTCCTACGTTGGTTCTCTTTCTTCTTACACAGCCGCTCATAAAGGATAAAAATAAAAAACGTTTCCTCCGACCTATACCCGGTCAACAGGGGCGTCCCCCAAGCTTCAGTACTCTCACCCCAACTGTTCAACATATACATGCAGCCAAGCAGACTCCTTGATAGGCTTCAGAAAAAGCCTAAAGACATGGCTATTCACCAGAGTCTGAGACCCTGGCACCCACCATCCAGCCTTTCAATTTGCTGTTTCCATCTGATTGTGGTTTTTTCTCGAAAGCGCCAGGATACCCGTAGGGTGGCAGTCGCGCTATATAAGAGTACTATACAATACAATACAATACAATACAATGTAACCCTTCACCACTCTACTTAAAAATGCTAACATCCCTTTCCACCTCTATGCAAAGACACCCAGATCTATCTAGAAATGTCCTCCTTTGATGACATTCGCAGACTAAATGTCACTCTAAAAGAAATCCAACATTGGCTGTCGCTTAACCACTTAAAACTCAACCAAGAAAAAAAACAAAATACTCCTCATCTCCAACAAAGAAGAGAACCCTCACATCTCAGAATGGCTAAAAGCTTTGGATGATCTTAACGGCAATCACACTCCAACCCACTCCGTTAAATCATTAGGAATCACCCTAGACTCAAAACTATACATGGCCAAACACATCAAGAACTCCGCAAAGAGCGCCTTCGGCAACTTGTAGTTACTTAACAAAATAAAACCATTCATCTCAACCAATGACCTCAAACAAGCCACCCAATCACATGTGCTATCCAGACTTGACTATGGGAATGCCACCCTCACTGTTACAACAAAATCTCACCTAGCTCCCCTCAAAACTACTCTCAATGCAGCAGCTAGAATATTCACTGGAATCAGGAAATACAACCACATCTCACCAGCACTCAGAGAACTAAAATGGCTCCCAATCGAACTGCGTGCCAGTTTCAGAACTGCCTGCCTCACACACAAAGCACTGCACACAGGAAAACCTGAGTATGTGGATGCTAAACTAAAAAGGGCTGGTCAGACAAGGAACCTCAAGAGCTCCAGCACCCTACTACTCATCCCTATAAAAACACACAAACAAAAAACTGCCGCACGGTCGTTCGCCGGAAACGCACCCAAAATCTGGAATGCCATCCCAGTTGGTATCAGGACTATCTCGTCCTTCCCAAAATTAAAAAAAAACACCTAAAAGTCCTTTTCCTCAACCGCTCCCTCCCGAATGGATAGCTGCCATCTAAACACAAGTCCCTGCTCGTCGTCTCTGCCAGACATTGTAGCTCAAAGACTTATCTCCTCCCTGCTATTTGACCCCTTACTGCTCCTCCCTTCCCTTAAGTGGTTCAACTCAAAGACAACGAGCACTCTATGAGGCTATCTCAGGACTCACGGACTACCTCAATGCTGCTCAGCACACTTGGACCTCCGATATGTAGAATACTGCTTTATTGTATCAACCCCAAGACAATGTGCATTATAGGAGGTTATCTCAGGACTCACATAGTACCTCAATGATGCTGAGCACACTTGGACTTCCGAACCTATACGTAGAATACTGCTTTATTGTATGAATCATGCTCAAAAACTGTTGTGAAGCGCTCCGATACCCACGGGTCAGGCTAGCGCTATATAAAACTCCTTGATAAAGAAATATCTTTCACTGAACCTTGGATTGAATATTTAAAGCCTGGGGTATTAACCTACTATCAGTACTGACTGGTTAGGGAAGGGGCTGATGTATCAAAGGGTTTTACCCATTCTGTGTCTGTGGGTAAATGTGAGAGTACATATTGGGCAGGATTCTTATGAGCCATCCATTTAACCAATCACTGAAAGAATTAAACACTATCAAAAAATCAAATATGATTTTAATTCTCAGATTTTCTACTGTGTATAAACTAATTAGATCTGACCTAAAACATGCTTCTATACCCTATACCTTTAATTCAAGCACACAAAACTGGGGTAAGCAATAGGAAGGTGAAACTATATTTTAGTGCCATCCCTAAACAACAAACTACAAGCAGAATAATCTTAGACCAGTCTTTCATGCTGACATCTTCTATACCAAAGTTACATTGTGTTGGCACCTTTATGAAGAAATGAATAGAACTCATTCTGTCTCACTCTCCTTTCAATGAATAGCATTTTAGTTTGTGGTTGAGCAGGTGTTTATATGTTTTCACTGATGAGGGCTTTTCCATTTTGGTGGAGTAGGGGGGGTGGCTATCAATTGTGAAAACTAAAACAGGATAGCCTAGCCAGCCTTCACATAAGAGGGATTGTGGTGTGGTTTTCACCACCCCCACCCAGAAAGGTGGTGAGGGGAAGGAGATTTTCTCAGTAGATCACGTATTGCGTCATCTGACACATGATTATCTAAAACGCTGGCTATAGTATGCCACTAACATCCACACTAATTACCTTAAGGTCTATGCCCTTAGGACCTAACAATGTTTTATTCCCGCCGCTGCCTCCCTGCGGCCCCGCCCCCCTGTGATTCCATTTGCCGCCCCGCTCCCGCCACCCAGCTGCTCCTCCCTCCCGGCCCCTTACTTAAGGGGACCGTAGGGGACCACAGAGTGTGACCGCTCAGCCCTCCACAGGGCTTGGTCGCCCCACTCACTGCTGCCGCTCCTGCCTGCCTTTGCCGCCTCCTGCCTGCAGATTCCTTCGCTCGCTGCCCGCTGCTCCTGGGAATTTCCCGCTGCTCCTGGGAATTTTCCGCTGCTCCTGGGAATTTCCCGCTGCTTCTTGGAATTTCCCGCCGCTGCCTCCCTGCGGCCCGCCCCCCTGTGATTCCATTCGCCGCACGCTCCCGCCACCCAGCTGCTCCTCCCTCCCGGCTCCTTACTTATGACGCCCCCAGAGCGACCGCGCAGCAAACGCGCGCAGCGGGAGCGCCGATTGAGCGCCGAAGGTGCGCCAAAGGTAAGCCCGTCTGCGCCCGTCCGCGCCTGGCCCGCGCCCAGCGCCAGGACCCCTGGCCCTCCCCGCCGAGGCAAGACGACCGACTGACCTACGACGCCGCCACTCTCAACGCACTCAATGCCGGCCGGACCCACGCCTGCTGCCGAGCCACCCCGAGACGCACCCACGGACCCTTCACCTGCTGCACCTGCAAGTTCTCCTGCCTCCGAACCTGCCCCGCACCCGCCAAGACAAACACCAGCAGCAACCACCTCAAGTGCATCCTGATCAACACCCGCTCCGTCCACAGACACGCCGTGGAACTCTGGAACCTCCTCAACGCTACATCACCGGACGTCGCCTTCCTCACGGAAACCTGGATGAACGCCTCCTCTGCACCCGACATCGCCATCGCCATCCCGGACGGGTACAAGATCATCAGGAGGGACCGCATCAACCAGACCGGAGGTGGCATCGCCATCGTCCACAGGAACACCATCCGCATCACGACCGACGCCAACGACTCCTTCGCCGCAGCCGAACATCTCCACTTCCAGATTCACACCGACCCTAAGACGACCCTCAGAGGCACCCTCGTCTACAGACCCCCGGGACCACGCACACAATTCAGCGAAGACATCACAGACTTCATCAGCCCGCACGCCCTCCCCTCCACCGACTACATCCTCCTCAGGGACCTCAACTTCCACCTGGAGAACAACAAGGACCGCAACACCACCGCCCTGCTGGAAAACCTCGCCAACCTCGGACTCAAGCAACTGGTCAAAAACCCCACCCACTACGCCGGCCACACGCTTGATCCCGTCTTCTCTTCCAGCAAGTACATCACCTTCAGCCACGCCACCGGACTCCACTGGACCGACCACAGCTGCGTCCACTTCAGCTTCAAAAGATCCACGACCCACCACCACCCGCAACCTCACAGGAATTGGAGCAAGATCACCGCAGACCAGCTCACCACCTCCCTCAGCCAGAGCCCACCCGACAACACAACGGACCCCAACGAAGCAGCCCGCAACTTCACACAGTGGCTGACCGCCTGCGCCGATGACCTCGCGCCACTAAAGAACCCTCCCAGCAGACCCAGAAGCAAGAAGGCATCCTGGTTCACCGATGACCTCAAGGACTCCAAGAAGACCTGCCGCACCCTCGAGAAAGCCTGGCTCCTCGACCGGACCACCGACAACATGACCGCCCTCAAACACGCTACCCGCAAGCACCACCAGCTCATCCGCACCACCAAGAAGAAATCCCTGAAGGAACGACTGGACAACAACGCCCACGACAGCAAAGAGCTCTTCACTATCGTCAAGGAGTTCTCCAACCCCAGCACCGGCACCAACGACATCACTCCGTCACAAGACCTCTGCGACTCCCTCGCCTCTTTCTTCCACCGCAAGATCGCCGACATCCACAACAGCTTCGGCGCCCCACCCACGCACCCAACCGTCGAACCAACGCCCCCCACCGCCACCCTTCGCACCTGGACCACGGTGACCACCGAAGACACAACCTGCACGATGAACACCATCCACTCCGGATCACCGACCGACCCCTGCCCACACCACGTCTTCAACAAGGCCGACTCCACCATCGCACCCCAACTCCGGAACATCATCAACGCCTCCTTCAACACCGCCACCTTCCCGGAGAGCTGGAAGCACGCCGAGATCAGCGCCCTCCTGAAGAAACCTACAGCGGACCCCACCGATCTCAAAAACGTCCGCCCCATCTCGCTCCTCCCTTTTCCTGCTAAAGTCATCGAGAAGATCGTCAACAGACAGCTGACCGCCTTCTTCGAGACGAACGGAACCCTCGACCCCTCGCAGTCCGGCTTCAGAGCCAACCACAGCACCGAGACCGCCCTCATCGCAGCCACCGACGACATCCGGACCCTGCTCGACAAGGGGGAAACAGTGGCCCTCATCCTCCTGGACCTCTCCGCTGCATTCGACGCGGTCTGCCACCGCACCCTAGTCCAGCGCCTCAGCAACATCGGTATCCAAGAGAAGGCACTGGAGTGGATCATCTCGTTCCTCGCCGGAAGAACACAAAGAGTCCGCCTCCCCCCGTTTCGCTCCGAGGCCACCGAAGTCATCTGCGGCGTCCCGCAAGGATCTTCACTCAGCCCCACCCTCTTCAACATCTACATGAAACCTCTCGCAGCCATCGCACGCCAGCACAACCTCAACATCATCTCTTACGCCGACGACACCCAGCGGATCCTCTCCCTCACCAGAGACCCCGACACCGCCAGAACCTGCCTACATGAAGGGATGAAAGACGTCGCCGAGTGGATGAAGGACAGCCGCCTGAAACTGAACTCGGACAAGACGGAAGTCCTCATCCTGGGATCTTCGCCCTCCGCCTGGGACGACTCCTGGTGGCCCCCAGCCCTGGGCACCGCACCCAAGCCAACCGACCACGCACGCACCTGGGCTTCATCCTGGACCCCTCCCTCTCGATGACCAGACAAGTCAACGCCGTTTCCTCATCGTGCTTCAACACCCTGCGTATGCTTCGCAAGATCTTCCGCTGGATCCCGACCGAGACCAGGAAGACTGTCACCCAGGCACTCGTCACCAGCCGACTGGACTACGGAAACGCCCTCTACGCCGGAACCACAGCCAAGCTACAGAAAAGACTCCAGCGCATCCAGAACGCCTCCGCCCGACTCATCCTGGATGTCCCCCGACGCAGCCACATCTCCAGCCACCTGAGGAACCTGCACTGGCTCCCGTCGACAAGAGGATCACGTTCCGGCTCCTCACCCACGCACACAAGTCTCTCCACGACCTGGGCCCCAAGTACCTCAATGACCGCCTGACCTTCTACACGCCCACCCGCCAGCTACGGTCCACCAGCCTCGCCCTCGCAGCCGTACCACGCATCCCAAGAGCCAACGCCGGAGGAAGATCCTTCTCTTACCTGGCTGCCAAGACTTGGAACTCCCTCCCCATCCACCTTCGGCTGACCCAGGACCATCTCGCCTTCAAGAAACAACTCAAGACCTGGCTGTTCGAGCAGTAACATACCCCTCCCCCCAAGCGCCTTGAGACCCTCCCGGGTGAGTAGTGCGCTATACAAATGGCATGATTGATTGATTGATTGATTATTCTGTGCATATTGTCATAACAATATGATGTGACTAATACAGTGTTTTCTTACAGGGAAGTGCCTATTCTAACCGTCATGAATCTAACTATAATAGCCATTACTAATGTATGCTTTACTAACAGATTCTACATTGAGTTCCTGTGTGGGTGTATTACATTAGCATGCCTTCATTTACAATGTATGCCTTTACCACGCATAAATTAAAATACAGTGCCTTTACCATGCAAATCCTTATGTGCCTATACCTTTACAATGCATTCCTTTACAACGCAAGGTAAGTATATGTAAGGCAAGTAAAATATATATAGTAGGTAGTTATAGTTAGGATGTCATACTCCCGCTGAGCGCCGCTGACATGAAAGGGAACTACATCTCCCAGAATTCCTAGAGGAAGCAGGAAGTGATAAAGGAGACCTGCAACCTGAAGAGGGCGTCGGATATTCGTGGTTCTTCCAGGATTGTAGCTGCTTGCCTGTGGATGTTCCTGTTTTCTTGCCGATCCGCCTAGTTCTTATCTGTTGTTTAATCAGACGGCTGTCTGATTATTTCCAGCTCCGAATTGCCCTCCGTTGGAGAGCCGGTTTGGCTCATGCGGAGGACGATTGTTTGTTGTGCGAAGGGTTAGGACCTTAACCCATTTGTGACCGCTGTGTTTAGAGCGTCTCTGCTTCTTGCGGAGAGCGCGTGTTGTGGGTACTTATCTGCAAGTGGGCTGTTGCTTCTTTTGCCCTCCGTTGGGGAGCCGCTTTCCATGGCTCATGCGGAGGACGAAAACTCTACAAATACCCACCGCCATTACCAGGCTTGGTAATCATCCTGTAATTTGTTTGGAAACTTGGCGTCTTGCCACCCCGGCTGGGGTTTATTCATTGGGTTCTTCTGGATAACGGATTGCGATGTCAAGTGGGTGAAAACTATCACTATCCAGTTCTTAGCGCCTCATGCTCATAGGATCACCAAGGTACTGTGTCATAGCGTTTCTTCAGGGTGACATTAACCCAGCATTATGTGTTTTATATTCAGACATTAATCTTGGCTACGCCCCACAATCAAGAAGCCCCTTTTGACGTTCTGTCTAATGAGAAGGGGGTACGTACGCAATCTGTATATGTGTTGGTTCATTCAATCACTGGTTTATGAGTGTATACAAGAAAGGTGTGTTTGTGTTCACAGGTGTGGTTTAAGTTTAAGTTTAAAATATTTATTGAGCGCAACGTACACCTAAACGGTTTCTTGGCGCTAAAGTCGAAGACAGCCCACTGAGCGGGGACAGTCACTGAGACAGCGGCTGGAACTAAACAGAAACCTAGGGAAGATCCTGAGGGAATAGAAAGGTCTTTAAGGCTTTGCGGAAGGCGGGATAATCAGTGAGGGACCTAAGGTAAAAAGGGAGAGAATTCCAAAACAAGGGGGCAAGAAGGGAAAATTTCGAGCCACCCTGTTTCTTTTTCCGATAGCGGGGCACAGCTAGGAGGAGTTGGGCTGAGGATCGAAGGTCTCTGCCCGGGACATAAGCCTTGATGGCCGAGGATATGAATAGGGGGGCCAGGCCAATCCTGTCCTCGAACACCACGCAGCCTAGTTTAAACAAGGCACGTTCCCGCACCGGGAGCCAGTGAAGGGTTTTCAGGAGAGGGGAGGAGTGATGGAATTTAGGGAGACCAAAGGCAAGACGAGCAGCCTGGTTTTGCACTAATTGCAGTTTACGGAGGCTGTACTGAGGGATGCCATTATACAGAATGTTCCCCTAGTCCAGGCGGGACAGGACCAGTGCGGACATGATTAGCTTGAGTGCAGGAAAAGAAAAGAAGCGGGAAATAGAACGAATGGTGCGGAGAGTAAGGAAGCAAGAAGAAACCACAGAACTAATCTGGGAGTGCATAGTGAGTTGATTGTTGAGCTTGATACCAAGAGTCTTAACAGAGGAAACCGGAGTAGGAGGGGAACCAAAAGAGGGGGGCCAAAAGAGTGAGTTCCAGGGACTGGAGCAACCACCCGTCACCACAAGTTCCGTTTTATCGGGATTGAGTTTCAGGTGGTTGAGGTTCATCCAGTCCCTGATGAAGGATAGAGTAGATTGGAAATTGGAAATAGAGTCAGAATTAGAAGAAAGATTGAAAATGAGCTGGAGGTCATCGGCATAATTAAATACCGAGACCTCCAGGTGCTGAAGAGAAAAGATGAGTGGAGCGATGTAGAGATTAAAGAGTAGAGGAGAAAGAGAAGAACCCTGGGGGACACCGCACTGGACCTGGCAGGGGGTAGCTGAAAACTCCCCAAGATGAACCGCCTGGGTCCGGTCCCTCAGAAAGGACGAGAGCCAGATGAGGGCTGATCCTCCTACGCCCGCCGCCTTGACACGGGAAAGCAAGATGGAATGGTCCACCGTGTCAAAGGCGGCGGACAAGTCAAGAAGGACCAGCGCCTGAGATCTACCGGAGTCCATACCCTCTCTGAGGGTGTCTGATACTGACACCACCACTGACTCGGTTGAGTGCCTTGGCCGAAATCCCGCCTGACAAGGGGCCAGCCTCCCGTTCTCCTCGGCGAAGGTGCTGAGTGCAGATGTCACATGTCGCTCCAGCACCTTCGCCAAAAAAGGGAGGAGGGAGATGGGGCGATAGTTAGCCATCACAGAAGGGTCGGCTCCCGGCTTCTTCAAGATGGGAACAATGGAAGCGGCTTTTAGCGAGGGAGTAACAACCCCTCGGGCTAGTGAATCGTTAAGGAAGCCCAGGGGGGGCGACGGGCAGACAGTGTAAATCTGCCGTAGGATATGGGCTGGGCATATATCAGATGGGGAGCCGGACTTAATTTTAGGGAGAAGGTTGGCGTGGTCCCTGTACCTACTGAAGAGGATAAGGGTGAAGAGAATTATCTTCCTATGAGGCCTGATGTTGTTTATTGTTTACAGGTATATATATATATAGTCAGAGTACCTAGCACTTTGTGTTTTGGTTATTGTGTATGGAAACAAAACAGAAGAAGGTGTTCTTACCTTCCTTTTCTTTTGTCGTTTCAGATCTCCCTCCCTGCTGTTCCCTCCCCTTCCCCGCGGGCTTTATTGCCCCCGTCTGATCCTTCCTTAACCTTTGGCTATTTTAGCATTCAGGGTTTGGATAGATCAGGAGGTGGCCTATCTTTTGCATCACGCTGATCCTGAGGACGAACCCGGATAACATAGGACATATTTTCCGTAGGAAATCTGCAACATTCTATTCCAAATAACTTTGACACCGATTGACGAATGTTTGCGAAATTTTCAAAACTTATGGCCCGCTCCGGTCTGCTCCTATCCTGAAAGTTTCATGGCGATTTGTCAAGTGGGGGCCGAGAAAAAAGGGGGTCCCAAGAGGTGTTTTCCCCATACAATTTCCCATAGGAACCTTTAGCCGCAGCTATAGCCCGAACTGCTGAACGGAATTACACCAAATTTGGCAAAAGGTAGCCCTTGCTTCAGAGTCGTACATTTGGGGACCGATTCTGATTCGGGAAAAACCACTCCGAATAGCCGTTCGGAGCGTTTTTCCCGTACGAATCGTACTCTGCAACGTCCCCCGTACGTACGACGAAGTACGATTCGTACCAGGAGCCGTACTCCGTACGAGTCGTACAGAGACCGTACGGCTCTAATCTCCGTACGATTCTCCCTCGAACCCGCTGTACGCGACATCTGTGCGGTTCGCGGCTGGTTTTTACGACCCAGCAAGTACAATACGTGTCGGGCCGCACCGTACGACCCTTTTTCTACGGGAGCTGAAAACAGCTGTAAAAGCAGAGTTAGCGCCGAAACAGGTACGGAACGGCCCCCCCAGGTACGGTGCATACCCCCCATGATCGCAGATGTATGGTGCGTACTCCTGCGATCATGGGGTGTACGCACCATACCCCATGTATGATGGGTGTACGCACCGTACCCCATGTACGCTGGGTGTACGCACCGTACCCCATGTACGATGGGTACACCCATCGTACATGCGGTACGATGCGTACACCCATTGTACATGGGGTACGGTGCGTACACCCCATGATCGCAGGGGTACGCACCGTACCCCTGCGATCATCGGGGGTACGGACCGTACGGTGTGTATGTGTTTTTGTGCTTTTCCGTACGACTCGCCCTTACCTGACGTGGACCGTACGAATCGCGTCCTCATACCCCGGTCCGGATCGTACTCGTCGGGTCGTACGGCATGTGTACGAGTCATACGGCATGTGTACGAGTCGTACGGTTCACGGTTTCAGCCTTGCAATACGTACGGATAGCGACGATTCGGACGGATTCACGGAATACGAATCGTACTACGCGACTCGGACGGACGGGTACGATTTGTACGGAGAGGGCTCCGGATACAAATCGTACGGACGTTTTTTTCCCCGAATCGGAATCGACCCCTTGGTGTAAATCCGTTCAGTAGTTGCTGAGAAAATCAAAAGTAAAATCACATAAATATCTATGGCCGCGCAGTATCCGCGCACCCTCCCGATGACAAGCTGTATGCTAATTGGCTGTCAACACTCCAAACCAGGAAGTGTTGGCAGCCATCTTGTGCCTCAGTAGAACCGAGGCACAAGAAACATACGAAACAACGCAAAAAATATGAAAAGGGGGCAGGGTAGAAACACCCTGATCCCCTAGGCCTGCTTAGGGGTTCCACAAGGACCCCCAGGGCCCCAATTTTTTTTTTTAAATCAGCAAAATCCACGCAGGGTGCGCGGATCCTGCCGATAAAAAAAAATAAATGAAGCTCAGGCTCCGTTGCTAATTAGCCCGGGGGGGCCAAGTCCTGGGGGCATGCTCAAAAAAGCGTGGGGGGTCTAATCCCCCCCACACTGCCCTGGGGACCGCCACCCCCGGGGCAATGCATGAATAATTGCGGGGGGCACACGGCCCCCCTGCAACTCTGGGGACCGCCACCCCTGGGGCTTCATACTGTAATGTTGGCAGGGTGACTCTAAGGCCCCCCCCAAGCCCCAGGGACCGCTACCCCCAGGGGTCGATGTAAATGTGATTGCGGGGGACACATTGCACCCCGCAGCCCCAGGGACCACCACCCCCGGGGCTTTATATTGTGATGTTGGGGGGGCTCTAAGGCCCCCCAAGCCCCAGGGACCGCCACCCCTGGGCTTTAAAAAAAAAAATACCCTGTGTGGTGGGTCTCAAGACCCCCCACACGCCCCCGGGACCGCCACCTCCCCGGGGCTCTACATTTTTAAATTGGGGGGACGGACCAACCCCCGGGCTTTGTAAGTTGTGGGAGGGGGGCCACGCGGCCCCCCTCCTGGAGCTCTTGATGGCCCTGGGGACCGCCACGCCCCCAGGACCGGCTCCTGCAGTGTCCCGTGGTGCCCACCCCGGGACACTGTAGGTTGGTATGGCAGCCTCCCTGCCATAGCAAACATGGTTTGAATTTTGAAAGAGAGAGCAGGGAAACCTGCTTTCTCTTTCAAAATTCAAACCAAATTGCTTTTCCACACGGGGGAGCTGCCCCCCTCCCCAATATTTAAAAAATAAAATAAAATAGAAATGCCGGCCCCGGGGGATGGGGTCCCCGGGGCCATAAGTGGCAAGAGGAGGGGGGCAATGCAGCCCCCCTCCAAAACAATGTAAATAAATTTAAAAAAAGGCCATGCCCCGGGGGATGGGGTCCCTGGGGCCGATTAAGGCCTCGGGAGGGGGGCCACGTGGCCCCCTTCCCAATTTTATAATAAAAAAAAAAAATTAGGGGGCAGTTAATACCCCAACTTAAAATGCACCACAGGGCGCATTTTCACGGTGTTGAAGGGAGGGGGCGGGGCCTGAGTTGACAAGTGTGAAAACACCCTGTGGCACTGTTTAAGTTGGGGAATTAATTCCTCTTCAATCCTGAGGGTCCCTGGGGGCCAACTAGCCCACCAGGTACCTCCAGTAAGCGCCACGGAGCTGCATTGCAGAGTGTTGTAAAAAGGGGCGTGGCCTCTGAACACCTCTCTGCAACGCAGCTCTCCGGCGCATACTGGAGGTACCTGGTGGGCTAGTTGGCCCCCAGGAACTCTCAGGATTGAGGAGGAATTCATTCTCCAACTTAAAACGTGCCACAGGGCGTGTTTGCAGACATGTCACCTCAGGACACGCCCCCTTCCTTCACCATTGTGCAAACGCACCCCGTGACGAGTTGTTAGGTGGAGAATTAATTATCTTTCAATACTGAGGGTCCCTGAGGGCCAACTAGCCCAAGAGGTATCTCCAGTATGCGCCAGGGAGCTGCGTTGCAGACAGGTGTTCAGAGGCCATGCCCCTTTTTACACCTCTCTGCAACGCAGTTCTGTAGCGCTTACTGGAGGTACCTAGTGGGCTAGTTTTACCCTAGGGACCCTTAGGATTCAAGTGGACTTAATCTCTCAACTTAGAACGGCCACAGGGCGCGTTTACACAGTGGTGATGGAAGGGGACATGGCCTGAGATGACGTGTGCAAACACGCCCTGTCGCGCGTTTTAAGTTGGGGAAATAATTCCCCTTCAATCCTAAGGGACCCTGGGGACCAACTAGCCCAGCAGGTGCTTCCAGTAAGCGCCACTGTGCTGCGTTGCAGAGAGGTGGTCTAGGCCGTGTCCCTTTTTACACCTCTCTGCAACACAGCTATGTGGCGCTTACTGGAGGTACCTAGTGGGCTAATTGGACCCTAGGGAACCTCAGTTTTCAAGGGGACTTAATCTCCCAACTTAAAACAGCCACAGGGCGTGTTTACACAATGGGGAAGGGAGGGGATGGGGCCTGAGGTGACGTGTGATAACACGCCCTATGGCGCAGTTTGAGTTGGGGAAATAATTCTCCTTCAATCCTGAGGGACCCTGGGGGCCAACTAGTCCACCAGGTGCTTCTAGTAAGCACCACTGCGCTGCGTTGCAGAGAGGTGGTCTAGGCCGTGCCCCTTTTTACATCTCACTGCAACGCAGCTCTGTGGCGCTTACTGGAGGTACCTGGTGGGCTAGTTGGACCCTAGGGACCCTCAGGATTCAAGGGGACTTAATCTCCCAATTTAAAATGGCCACAGGGCGTGTTTACACAGTGGTGAAGGAAGGGGACGGGGCCTGAGGTGACGTGTTCAAACACGTCCTGTGGCGCGTTTTGAGTTGGGGAAATAATTCCCCTTCAATCCTGAGGGACCCTGGGAGCCAACTAGTCCAGCAAGTGCTTCCGGTAAGGGCCACTGCGCTGCTGAGAGGTGGTCTAGGCCGTGTCCCTTTTTAAATCTCACAGCATCGCAGCTCTGTGGCGCTTACTGAAGGTACCTAGTGGGCTAGTTAGACCATAGGGACCCTCAGGATTCAAGGGGACTTAATCTTCCAACTTAAAATGGCCACAGGGCGCGTTTACACAGTGGGGAAGGGAGGAGACAGGGCCTGAGGTGGCGTGTGCAAACACGCCCTGTGGGGCGTGTTAAGAGGTAGTTTTAATCCCCCTGCCCTATTATATACTAGGGGCTTACAGAGGAGGTCATGCTAATCACAGGGAGACCCCAACGCATAGTGTTCCCTAGTGTACGTAGGTGTTTTCACTGTATTATTAGTGTCTTTTAACATAGCACTGGCTCTAGGACTGGTTAGTCAGAGTCAGTTACCACCTGTACCCATCTGAAAAAGTTGAGGGTACAGGATAATTTTGCAACAAGGCTTCTTTCTGCTGTTCTGTTTGTTCTTTCTGCACGTTTTCTTAAAATCCTGCACTTTTCTTCCTCTTCGTTGACTTCTGTTGCTTCTTTCTGCATTTCTTTTTTTTCTTTCTGTGCATTTTTTCTTCTTTCTTCACATGTCCTATCTCTGTAGGCATAGTTAGAAATTAGCATTTAAAAAACCTTTAAAATTCACTGAATAATAATAATAATAATAATCCACATTTGTAAAGCGCACAATCACCCGTAAGGGTCTCTAGGCGCTGGGGGCCGTCGGGAAGATTAAGCAAGCAATTGCCCAGAGTCACATGGTGCTGGGCTAACCTGCCGCCGGAGCCGGGGATCGAACCCTGATCCCCAGATTCCAGTGTCAGTCGCCCTGGCCGCGGCGCCACACCTCTCCCACTGAAATACTGAAAAAACCATAGGTTTCAGGCACGTTATAGTTAGGAATGAGCATTTAAAAAACCTTAGAAATTCACTGAAAAAACATAGGTTTCAGGGGCTTTATAGTTAGCTGGACATTTCACTTGTACAAAACCATTGAAATTACTCCGTTATAGTTAGTACTACCAACTATAACTTGCGCACCCGCAATCCACTGCTAATGATATCACATATTACATCATTCATGACATGGTCAGTGACATCACTGATGACATCTCAAATGACATCACTGATGACATCATTCACGTGACAATCTGATACACCTCATCATACACTAGTATAACCTTTCATCACTCACTATAAAATACAGAGTACCATATTTGACACCATTGACTCACCAATACAAGTTTCTAAAAACCCACTTAGTGATTCCTAGATCTACACACATATCTAAACACTTACCTATAGATTCACTACAAAGATCAATAGATCACTATCAAATATACTTACACACCTATATCGACATTACACACCAGCACACATCCTATTCACTTATGCAGTCATCCTACTCACTTATGCAAACAATTGATCATACTTACATTTACTCAGCTACACACTTATACAAACACCACTTCATTTATTCATATAGATAATAACTCATACTTAGTGTCTTATAAAATCACTATTACAAGTATAGCGTTATCCATACAGTCACTCATACAATCACTAACTCTTATGTATACTTATTTTTACTGTCATATACACTGCCTTTTATTTTTCTACTTTGTCCGACATGTATCATTGAGAGATATATTTGCTCATCACCACACCCATAAAGACATTCACTCACCCAAACAACTGTTTCCTCATGCAGTCTTAACCTCATATACCTACTAAATCAACAATTTACACATCTTTGGACAGTCACACACTCCCCACCCAACCACACACACATTCACACTCCCATACAAATACTCAGTTAACTAATCAATAACTAATATAGACTTTCACATAGCTAGTAACCAACTGATACAGATATTCACACAGTTTAATCACTATCCCATATATTTAGTGAGACACTTAAACAGTCAATCACACTGCTACTAAATCCTCCATCCAGACACTTATACATCCACTCATTCTTCAATGCAGATTGCTATATATATAATACATATTTAAATATTGAACCAAACCACATTCACTGGATGATGTCATCAGTGATGTTATCAGTGATGTCATTTGAGATGTCATCAGTGATGTCACTGACCATGTCATGAATGTTGTAATATGTGACATCATCAGCAGTGGATTGCGGGCGCACAAGTTATAGTTAGTAGAACTAACTGTAACGGAGGAATTTCAATGGTTTTGTACGAGTGAAATGTCCAGCTAACTATAACGCCACTGAAACCTATGTTTTTTTCAGTGAATATGTGTATATACATTTTTCAAGTATATAGGTTATGCTGTCATATGCTACTATGTAAAACTCATGGTTTATTAGGCGTGCAATGACGCTAGCGCACTGGCGCATTATAACCATATGGGCAGCAAAAATGTGTGTTTTTATACACAAAACTCATTTCTTTAAAGGCATGTCATGGCATGGCGCTAGCGCACAGGCGCATGATAATCATACCGGCAGCATACTTGGGGTTGTTGCAACCGGTGAAAAAGTTTTGACAATTGCAATGAAGAGGAAGATAAACATTTTTTTAAGTTGCAGGGACTCTGTTAATTTATTTATTTCCACAGTCATATCTGAAAGTATGTATTTAAAAACATGTCAAACCAAAATGAATCAATATTGAGTTTTGTGTAAATGTAATTTAATTCATTGAAAACGGAAAGTCTGTTTACACTGTCAATTACGTGCACACATTTGGTGATGTTTATTTAAATCATTTTGAGCTGCAACTTCAACACTCGTTAGCAAGGGAACTTGTTTTCCGAAACGCTTTGAGTGCATTACCGCAAATAAAATTCTGCTGAAAGCATTTGGGTGCCATGGATTGTACCGCGGACCTATTATAGAAGTGCCCCAGGGTTCAAAGGGCATTTGCGCATTCTTTGCGCGCATCTTGGGCACCTTGGTATTACAGGAGGGGAAGTAGTTGCGTGTGCGTCTCTTTCTGTAATAACAAAAGCTCTGGCTCACATAAAGCACCGGAGCTATCATAAAAGGGCTTTCCCACATTTGCATGGGGGCGTTGGGAAATCCCTTTGCCTCTGCGCTCGCGCCGTATTACTGACGCGGGTGCAGAGGCAAAGAAGCTGTCAGAAGGCACACTGACGGCTGTGGCGCACTGTCCGTTCACCCCCTTTTGGCAGCCCGCTGAAGGGGGGAAAGGGATTTCCATGGACCCCTGCCCCGGACATCCCCTTGCAGACATTCACTACACCCACCAGCAAGGGGATCTCTAAAACCCTCTTAAAAGTTCAGGCGGGTTGCCGCCTACACTGTGAAACACGGTGCGGCTTCAAAGTAGCCGCTCCGTTTTCACATGAATGTGCTGCCCCCAGTGCAGTGTGAGTTTGTAGCTGTCCTGGGGACAGGTTATTATTATTATTATTATTATATAAATTTTTATAGCGCAACTAAGCCCCAGGGGCATCAAGGCGCCTAACCAAAAACTAGCTGGAGCAAATATGCGTTATTACAGGTAGGCCTTGATGAACAGCCAAGTTTTGAGCGCTTTTTTAAAAAGCGACAAAGATGGTTGGGCTTTAATCTTCAGTGGGAGCGAGTTCCACAATCTCGGGGCCACACTAGAGAAAGCTCTACTACCCCAGCGGACCTTCCTAATCCTAGGGACCACCAGCAAATCCAGTTCAGATGATCTATTAGGTTATTCAACCTAATACGGTGCATTTCCCTTGTTTGTGCCAGACACACCTTTTAAAAGGTGCGCCAGGTGCAAACAAGGAAAATGCGCCCAGTGCAAACAAGGAAAATGCTCCGTATGTTTGATAAAACCCCAAGGGTAGCATTACGAAAGTGCCTCAGGGGGCAAAGGGTGTTAGCTCCCGCTTTGCATGCCCCTGGGGCACTTTGTATTTACATGGGGGTCGCAGACGCTTGTGCGGCCCCTTCTGTAATACAAGTAGCGCTAGCGCACATATAGCACCAGCGCTATCACCAGAGGGCGTGCCCTCATTTGCATGGGGGCATGGCCACATGCAAATGAGGGCATCCCTTTGCCTCTGCACCTGTGCTGTATTATAGGCGCAGAGGCAAAGAAGCTGTCAGGAGGCACACTGATAGTGTACCACCTAAAAGGTGGCCCACTGTTAGTGTGTACCCTGATGGCAGCCCTCTGGAGAGGGGAAAGGTGGTCCAAAAGACCCCCCAGACATCCCCTTGAAGGCAAGTCCAGTCACTCACTTCACCTGCCTGCAAGGGGATCTCTAATCCCGTTTAAAAGTGCAGGTGGGTTGCTGCCTGCACAGTGAAACACGGAGCAAAGCCACCCCCCCCCCCCTACTGCACTTCATTGAGCAATGGCAGGCAACTCATATTGCCAGGCAAGGCGAAAGCTTTTGGGGAAAGGTGTAGCTGGGAAAGAGACCTGCAATAAAAAGAACAGGAGATTGTTTTTGTTTAAGGTTTTAATAATGCCTCTCCCAACTCCCTTTCCCTCCGTTCTATAGATCAAACCTGTTAGGCTGCCTACTAGGGTAAGTGATTATTCCAGGACTCCCTGTTCCTTCTCTTCTCAGCTGGAGGGAGGGGGAGGAAAGGGAAGTTGGCGACATAAGGTTGTTACCTGGGGATTCGTTTATGGTAATCACTAAAGCAAACACAGAACTGGTTAAACAAGTTCACTTTAGACAAAAGGTTTCGTTTTTATAATTTGCAACATTGTAACCCATTTATCCCTTGATTTGTCTTTTAGTTTGTGGGTTAGTTAATCTTAGGTTAATTCTTAATCGTTTTTTTGTAGAGGCACTGCTCTTAAATCTGGATACTCAGTCCGAACTTTGTTTACTTTCACAAAGTGTGTTTTCCAAACAAATGACTTGTATAATTTTTCCTGGGAGTTTGAATTCTTAAGACTGATGAATCCTTTTTTCACAATCAAGAGTTCCTTCCAAATAGTATTCCTCTTTAACTTAGTGATCTTTTAGGCTCTCTATCTTGAGGCTTGGGGTTCCAAGAAAACTACTTTTTCTGTTCTGAAGGTTCTGAGTTCGAGTGCGAACTCGCCACGATCCCAAACAAGACCCAGGAAGTTGGAAAAGGTCCATGGACCAGGACTCGGGGGTGGAAAGACTCCAATCCACCACACAAGAGGAACACGTCCACACGCGCTGATTCAGTTTCAGCCTCAGCACTAATTCATGTGTGCAGTGGCTATTTATGCAAAACCTCACCCAGGATGGCCGCCACACTGGGGATTCTGGGATTTGTAATCCTGTTTAGCATGATCCAGTCTGCAGATGTTGGACACAAACCAAAGTGTCTGAAATAGATTTTTGGACTGAGAGGAAGCTCCAGGGTGGAATGGAACAGTCTCATGGATGTGGTAAATGGTGTCATGAAATGTCAAAGATAATCACGAGCTCCAGACAGCCCCTCAAAGTTGTGTGATAAATGAGCCCCCATGGACCTAGAGGCAATTCAAAACTAGGAGAAGTCATGGTCTTCAGCCAGGTTCCCGTCTCACTCCAAGTCTCTGGCCTGCTCCTAGTCAAGGGACAGTTTCTGCGAGCGCTTCACTAAACACTATAAATCTTTAGGTAAGTCCAAGCATATAAAAGTAAAGTGTGACTCAATCCCTTCACGCCATTCTGACTCCACAGAATAGGAACAAAAGCATCAGGATTTAAGTCTCAATCCCTCGTGGTCACCGGCAATCGAACCAATTCCTCAGTTAGTACCGAGTTCTGAAGAAGATCAGGAATGACTGGCCAATGTATCCTCGTGGTCTGGATTGCGGCTGGAGAGTGTCCTGGGTAGCAGCATACACCCACCTAGCATGCTACAACTTTGGGATGCCCTCCTCCCTCAGCAGCATGCTCAACCTGGATCTGTGCAACTTACATATTCAAAAATAGAGATTACAAGAAGCAGTTGACTGCTGTGTGAAATTGGGCTGTTAGCTAAGTGGGGCTTTAACCCTGTTCAAGCAACCACCACAATTCAGGTCAGGGTGATCCACAAAAGTCTCAAAATTAACCTGTGCTTAACACTCCGATAGCTTGGCACAAAAAAAGTCCGGCGTAACTTAGAGGCAATGTGTAAAGTATATGCAGCATACAAACGTAATAAAGTGAAAACACAACTCTAGAAAAATCCCACTCCAATTTAGAAAGATAGAGTACATTTGAGGTAAAAACGAGCTCCTAAAAGATCAAAGACATCTAGTCATAGGAAAAAATATGGCCGACCAAGATGAAGCAGGAGTCAAATACAAAAAAGTGGATCAGGCCTGGTCGGTCTCTGAGAAGGTTAAGCTCAGCGGGACAAGGCTGCAGGCAGTGTTCGAGGAAGAGGAGCCTTCGTTTTCGTCGTCATCGGGGAGCCGCTGGCTGAAGTGGCAATGAAGATTACTATGTTCAGACTTAGGGGCATATTTACAGTATTTTGGCATAGAGCAGTGCTTCAAGCCTTCTAGCTGCGCTGCCCTACACCAAAAGAAAAGGGCAGAAATGTGCAGTGTTTACAAGATACGCTGCATTCCTGTTCTTTCTGCCAGCGCACAAACTGCAGCTGAGCGTCAATGCAGGCACCCATGGTGCGAGGGTGTCTCTGTTGTTGGCATGATTGTTTTTGTGCAGGAAGGGACTGCTTTTGGCACCAAAACAATCAAAGGAGGGCTTTTTCTTGTTCTGTGTGTGCTGCAGAATGCAGAAAACGTGGAAAGAGGAAAGAACGAGGAGAAATGTAAACATTTCCCCTCGTTCACCTGCTTTGGGAAGGCTTTAGTTTTGGGGCTGCTCCAGATTTACACTATGTTGTAAATCTGAAGCAGTGTAAAAAACCATGGGTGTTGCATGGGAATACCCACAGCAACACTCATGTAATGCCCATTCCACACAGCATAAGGCATTGCCTTACTCCATTTTTACAGGGCCATGAAAACCCATGCAGGGTGGCTTTGCGTGGCCTTGTAAATATGAGCGGGCACACTGCGCCTTCAGACTGTCACAAAAGAGACCCTCCGATGGCGTAAAGGTGCCATGGGGCATTGTAAATACGTCTCTTTTTTTAAAGTAAAAAATTACTAGCGGGACAAAGCAGGAAGATATGGCCTACAAGATCTCCAAAAGGATATCCTTTGGACTAAGGACCGCTGAACAGGATTTGGTGCTGCAAAGAACATAGCGAGAGCTACTGTGAACTCAGGCCAACAGGTGATGCACCTTGGGCGGATAGACAAGCAGGTTGATCCCGGTCTCCTCTTGGTTTTCAGAGCAGTTTTTAGCCAAACCTTTTCTAAGCCCCTAAGTTTGAATTTTGGCCATAAGGCATCCTTAGTACCACCACCAAGAGTCTAGAACTAAAGGGGAACCACTTGGGGTGTTAGGACTCAGTCCGGGTTCAAGAAGGTTGCAGCGTTTTCTGTCCCTTATGTCTATAATCAGTAGGCCAGCTTACTAGCCCTTGGAGTCACTCTGGTAGTCCTCGGTTCAGCAGTTGAACAGGGCTCAAACAGCAGGGCAGGCAGCTGAGGGTTCAAGGTAGTCTTCAAGCAAAAAGCAGTTATTCCAGGTCCAGCAAAGCAGTCCTCTAAAGTACACAGAAGGCCACAGCAGCCGACAGCCCTCTGAGAGTCCTTCTGCACGTCCAGGAAGTGAACTAAAGAGTGGGTCTGAGGGTCCTATTTTTAAACCTAGTGCTGTCTTTTAAGTAGGAGAAGTTTGTAGAGAATTTCCTTTGAAATGTTTGAAGATACTTGCTTCCCCTGCCCTGGATCGCTGCATTAACAATGCAGGGGGTGACAAGTACTTTGTGTGAAGGCAGGGTACAGCCTATTTAGTTGCAAGTGGGGCTGTGCCCAGCTTCAGCCCCACCCATTCTGCCAGTTGGTAGCCCATCCAGGCACATCTCATCCGTCTATTGTGTTGCTTTCTAGGAGGAATAAACAAAGTCCAACTACTAACTGCACCCAGTCATGTGACCCAGGAACATGCTACGGGCACCAAATATGGCATGAGTTTTTTAAAAGTGGCATTTTCAAAATTGTAACTTAAAATCCAACTTCATCACTAAATAGGATTTTTAATTACAATTTCTAAGACGGTAATCGTGAAATGTTCACCTGTTCCCAATTAAAAGTTAGCACTTATTAAAGGTAATTTGGCAACACAATGTTATCCTATGGGAGAGATAGGCCTCAGAGTGGTGAAAAATGGATTTAGGAGTTTTTCACTGCCAGGCTATGTAAAACTATAAAGTACATGTCCAACCTTTTAATTACAATGCACCCTACCCTACAGGCTACCTAGGGTCAACCTTAGGGGTTGCTTACATGCAATAAAAGGAGAGTTTAAAGCTTGGCAAGGGGGTTATAAGTTGAATTGGCGGTTTACAACTGCATTCAAGCTGCAATGACAGACCTGAGACATGTTTAAAGGACTACATATGTGGGTGCCACAATAGGTGCTGCAGGACCACCAGTAGCTTAATTTACTGGAACTCAGTATATGGTATACCACTTTACTAGGGACTTATAAGTAAATTAAATAGGCCAATGAGGTTTAAGCCAATTTTACCATGTTTTTGGAAGTGAACACAAGCACTTTAGCACTGGTTAGCAGTGTTAAAGTGAACCAACAAAAACTAATTCAGCAAAATAGAAGGGTGAAGGCGAAAAGGTTGCGGGAAGATCTGTCTAAGGCTGACAGATCTAACAGCTGCATCCAATTTGTCACCTGAAGTGGTGAAAGTCATCTTGCCACCAGACGCACCTCCACAAAATCTATCTACTCTTGGTGCAGGGATAAGTTTGTAACCTTGTGAGGCACCTGGGAGACTGGCCCCTTATAGGTGAAGCTGTCAGATAGACTTTTATTTCTTTTGTCTTTAGCTGAGCAAGGCCTGACAGTGAGCACTGCCAAAGCAGGGGTATAGCTTTGGTGGGGAGGGGTGTATGACATAAAACACCCTCAAATATTTGATCTTTCAGTTCACGCAAGCAGCATAGTCGGGTTCCATTGGTTGCAATCATGCGTTTTTTTAAATTAGATTACTAAGCTCAGGTGTAGGGAGTGAGTGAGGGGTTAGACAGGGCCTCAGTTGAAAGCACATATCAGAATAAAATTGGGACCAGCCCAATGGGCCTCTGTCTGTAACTCCTCTTCAGTGTGCTGCTGGGGTGGCCTTTCGGTGACCTGACTAAAGTTTATCTCTTCACGCCTTTGCCAGGCTGTTGGTGTGGTGCAGCCCTTGGGTGCTCGAGCAGCTGGGTCTTTCAAGCCATCGACATTACATACAATCTGCATGCCAGTAGAAGATGAATTGTACTTCATTATCTTCCTTTGCTTTGGTAAGTTCAAGTTGGTCAGCTGCAGCACTGCATCCTGCTCTTCTCAAGCCCTGCGCAGATGATCGAAAAACCACCTCTGCAATGTGACAGTGGTCGACCTCGAGGCCTATATCAGTGATGTTCTAAATATGAGACTCACAGCTAAACAGGTACACTTTTTTCTCATTAGGGTTTCCACCTTTCTCCCATATTATAGTTGCAATTTCTTTATATTTCCTGTACTGGCAGGGCCAACTGCAGATAAGTGAAAAAAGTTGTGTAGAACTCTAACACCCTGATGATGAGTGGGCCAGTGTATTTCTATCCCTGCTTAAACCCCAGCTCCGTCCATCATCACCCCCTTTTGCACCACTTGGTTCGCCAAAAGTTGGCATGGTATGCTCAGACGTGAGTCCCTTGCTCACTTTGCCACTGGATTCAAGCAAGCCGGGCTGAAGACGGCTGAAATGCCAGAAACCGGTCCTCGGAAGCTTGTTTCCGGTCCAGGGAAGGCATGGCTTGGCAGTTCGGGCTGGACTGTTCCCATGAGGCACAGGGTCAGACTGATTTGCATATGGCCATGTCTGAACTGGGTTGGCAGAGTGGGCTAAAGAACTGTAATGGATTAAACCCAGATCTGTTGACTGGGTGTGAGTGTTTGATTGGTTCAGATGCTCCGTCCATCATCACCCCCTTTTGTACCACTAAACCCCAGTTTGAGCAGGAGTTGGAATTGAGTTAGGTGGTACTTACTGCATCCAATAATTACTGGGTGCGTTAGCTATCTCAACATTCATTAGATTTCTGTAGGTCACACCTCCCGGAATTTAACTCGGGAATGTGTATGGCATTTAGGTTTTGGTTCAGCATGTTATTCCCCAGAAACTCATAATACGTGTTATTTATCGCCCCTTGTAAAAAAGAACCGAGGTATCGTTCTTCATTTGGTGGGGTAAAAAGCTTTCGTAGAGTGATAATTGTGACTTTCTGAGACAAACTAATTGTTGACAGTGTTATCATTGGAGAATCTGACTACAGCTTCGAATATCAGTACACATTGGAAATTGTACTAATAGCACTCAATGTTTACTGATGATGAACTTGCTGATGCTTGTTGACACTGTAATGCTGTGCCCAGGTAAAATTCAATAGTGAATTTGGATTCTAAAAAGCTCACAATCAGTGTCTAAGTATTTTTTGTACCATGGAAATCATCCATCTCTTTCTTTTATAATCATTGGACATTATTTAGACAGCTTTCTCAATCATTTTTTAAGTGATTTACTGGTTGGGACATACAAATACATGCCAGTCAGGTGAAAATACAGTCAAGTGGCTACCCTACTCACAAGTACAAAATATTACTTCATATAGCGCTTCATGCTTTGTCTAAGATTCTAAAGCGCTGTAAATATTAAATCATACCTGCCAACTCACCTGCATTTTCCAGGTACCAGTCTCTTTTTACTTTTATTCACTGGCCGGACAAACACAACTCCTCGTAGACTCTAATGGGGTCACCTGCTTTTGAAACCTATGTGGCCCTTCAAAAAATTTGCATTCTCCATTTTCCGTAATGTTCTCCCTCACCCTGTTAAATGCCTGATGCCAACCGCAGTTAAGTGGTTGGCAGGTACAATAATCAATGTTGAGATTATTGGGGTTATGTGATTAAAACACTTGTAGGCTTCAAAGTTATGCGTGAGATATATGGGGTGGAGCAAACATGTCAACACCTATTATTTTCAGGGCAACAAGAGACAATTCTTTCTGAGATGGTTTATTCTTCTCTATATAAGGACACAGCATCTCTGTCTTTAAAGTGAGGTTTGTTGGAGTTTGGGGAATGACATCTCAGTGCACAAAGCCAATCCTCAGTCATTTTCCAGGGTCAGGATGCTCGACTCTATTTATTCAGTGATGGTGCTGCCCCATCACAGTAATTTACGGCGCTTCATTGCCTTGCAGTTTCATGCATGTGCCCTGCAAGTTCACTAGGGGTGTAAAATTCACGTAATTGTGTACATTTCTGGGAAAAAATGCATAATTGTGTACAATTATGCTTAATGCAAACCTTCCACTTAGCGCTAGATTTTAGTGCAAAATCCGTTTTTGTGTCCACTTTGGACACAAGTGCACATTTTGTGTCAAAGAAAATTGGGCAAAATGCAAAAGTGCTGCGAAAAATGGCTGCTTGCTTTCTGGTCATTTGTGACGTTCCCGCTTTATAATTTTGTCACAGACTAAGCATATATATGCAACACGTGTGATGTAATTTCAGGCATTTCGCGTAACAAGTGTAATGCGAAATGCCCCAAATAAAGCAAAATATGCCAACTTAATTTAAAATTTGACCTTTTTTAGAATCTTCAAAGTGTAGTAGCAAGATGAGGTAATGAGATTGACCTGATCCTTTACTGATAGTTGATCATCTAAAGTGACTCCCAGACTTTTTACCTTCCTTACTGGGGATGGGCATGGCCCGGCAACATCTGGCCACCAAGAGTTTTTCCAGAATGAAGTGTTTTTACCAAATAGTAGCACCTCCGTTTTTTCTGTATTTAATTATAACCAGTTGTCCTGCATCCATCTAATGATGTGGGCCATGCAGTTATTGAATTTCTTTGCCATGTCATCAGGCTTTGATGATAGTGACACAACTATTTGTGTATCATCCGCGTAATAGATAGCGGTAAATCCTTGTGAACAGATGAGTTTTGCCAGTGGGGTAACAGACATTGAACATTCCTGGGGCACCCCACATGGCTGACAGAGCATAAGAATGGGATTCATGTTCTCCCAACATTACAGTTTGCCCTCTGTTGCTAGGAATGATCTAATAATGTTCGATGCCCCACCTGTAATCCCTATTTCGGATAATCGCCGCATGAGTACTTGATATCAAACGCTGCTGAGAGGTCTAGCAAAATGATTATTGCCTTCCCTCCACCCTCTACCTGGATGCGGATCTCCTCAGTGGTTGCAATTAATGCTGACTCTGTGCAGTGTCAAGGCCGAAAGCCGAGATGCGATGAGCCCAATTTGTCATTTGACTCTAAGAAGTGTACCAGGCTTACATTTAAGGCTTTTTCTAGGACTTTCGATGGAAAAGGATGACACGAGATTGGCCAGTAATTTTTAACCTCCGTAGGGTCTTGTGAGGGTTTTTTCAGAATAGGACGTACTAGTGACTTTTTCTAGTCACTTGGGAAAGACCCTGAGGCAAGAATATTGTTTAGGAGGGTTACAAGGTGGCATGCAATAGTATTAGGGACCATCACCTAGATTCATCAATGTCCCGTTTTGCGAGTCCTTAAGAGCGATTATTAAGGAATCGCTATTAAAGACTCGCAAATCGGGATTCATGTAGAAATCGCAAAAATAATTGCGATTTCTACATGTTCCTTATTTGCGATTAGCAAATTGCTAATCGCAAATAAGGAATAACTCCCCATTCATTCCTATGGGCCGCCTCTTGGAAACCAATGCATACCTTCCGCTGCGCATGCATCTTCTACGTGGATCCTCGCAAATCTCCGCAAACCAGGATGTAAGGTACTTTGTTCAGAGGGCCTACAGCCAAACAGCGCTTCATTGCGGTCGGTCTGAACTTGTGACTTTGTCCCGGTCCTGCTGATCCAGATATCCACAGTTAGCGCTTTACACCTTTTGGTATTATTTTTACTAAAATCTTTCAAATTTACGATCCCTGGTTCTACTGAGTGGATGTTTGTGGTTTTGGGCTTGTTGTATTTATGAAAAATTACTCACTTTTTTTACTCTGTTGGATGCTCTTTTTGTGGTGTGTTTACACTGTGTTACTGTTGTAATTGTAGCCCAGATAATTTACCTATTGCCTCTGAGTTAAACCTGACTGGTCTGTGCCAAGGTACCTGAGGGTTGAGCTCAGGTTTGCTTGTGACTTCATCCTGAGAAGAATTGGGGTTGCTGCTTGAGAAGAGGTTCAACCCCTCAACCTTTAATACAATTTTCTCACATACCCACTTAGTCCCCATGCTTTTTTTCATATGACTACCTGTTTTTGGACTTTTACTGTGAGAAAGCCTCATCACCCGAGCTTCACTCACTGCAAATGGACTGAGAGAGGTCACTGCCAGCATCTGCCTTTTGGGATAAGGCTGTTGTACAGCAAGGGTAAGAAGGTTTGTGCTGGTTCCCTGTGAACATGTGAGCACATGAGTGTGCGTGTGAGATTACCGTCTTGCGCTGCCAAGTATCTATGCACAGGTAACCTGTTGCAGAAGGGACACAGTAATGATAGTACAGGAATTAGGAAAAAGAGGAGGGCCTGCAGGATGCTGAATCTCACATGCCCATAGTCCGCATGAGCAGCACACTGGTTTCTGCACCCTCTGACAGGAAACAGCACGGGCAGGAGCACAGAGGATGCTGGTTCTCCTGCAGGTGCCTAGGGGCTCTCCTGGGGCCCCCACAACCTTGGTAGAGCCTGGTGGACACGGGCACCCGGTGTGTAAAAATTAAAGCAGTGCAGTGAAAGGCCCCAGTTCAGGAATGAAAAAGGAAATGGTGGAGGGTGGCGAAGCCGCTCATCAAGTATGCAGGCCGTGGGGAGCGGATCAACCCATTAGCCACCATGCATGTGCCTAAAATTTGCTGCGGTGCCTCACTGAGAGGCAGGGGAACCACCAACGGGTTTAAAGTATGTTTTGGGGGGCTGCAGTGAACACAGCAAGCCCTAGAACTGTATTTATAAATGCTCCCTCCACCTCTCCCAGGGCATGACACGCATGTGGCTTGCTTTGATTGTAAAACCCTCCTGCAGCTGGAGCTTTTGTTCTTGGGCTCTGGAATGTGTGGACTCCTGTTGGTTGGTCCCAAAGCTGCACTAGCAACAAAGTTTAAGTAAAATAAAGACTCTTGGGCACATTATTCTTGCTACAATGCTTTATTGACAATGGCAATGGTTGGCAATGCAAGGTTTTACAGTATCATAAATGCTATTGACTGTTGGTATTTCCCTCATTGACTTTAATGGTGGGTCATAACATGTATTACATAGTGGCACTGCCCCCACTGGCTTGAATGGCGGTATTGATGAATAATGACAAGTGGCAGCTTTCACTGATGTAGTGACACCCTGATAAAGCATGCAGGCCTACCTAATTGTCAATAACACCCCTTGTAAAGTGATATGGCATCAAGTATAGGTGTGTCAGGGGGTGCCTGTCTGCCAGGGGCCGGGTGAGGACTTTAACGCTTGTTCCTTTCCGCCCGAGTGCAGGACGGCCACGGTCCCTTCAACGCTGCTTGGACCTTCCCGGAGGTGGGGACTCCGCCAGTGATGTCATCAGCCATGCCCCTATCAGGAGCTAAGGAGGAGTTGAAATCGCGCTACCCGGAAGAGAATTGCGCACCATCGACCGCCGAAGCAGCTGTGGAGAGAGAGTCGTCCGGTGTGGCTATGGAGGCGTTCTGCGCAGTGGAGACGAAGGTTTCGGGAGTCGCGGAGCCCCAGGGACAGAGAAAGCCAGGAGGCCCACGGGACCACGAGCCGCCCCGCCACGCTTCAGGAGAAGTGTGGCTCCACAAGGTACGGGCCCGCATAAGGGGACTCGTATTTTCACGGGGAGGGACTGGGTAGGGGAGGTCATGAAACGGGTCTGTACTGTGAATGCCAGAAGCCGCAACCCTTCCCCTTCGAGCACTAAATCGCCTTGGTAGTTATCGACGTGTTGTGGTGGCATTCCCTGGTGATCCCCTCACTCCCCGCCCCCCCTTCTGTCAGACCCTGACCTCCGGTACAAATCAGTAATCAAGGGTTTTGTTTTGTTTTCTCTTCTTTCGAGTGCCTTTTCGGACCCCTGATTTTAAAGGACATACAAGGCCAGGACCCTTCAAGCAAGAACTCTCCAACTACCCTACCACCAGCACTGTTTATCTCGGGATAAAGACGCTTCCCTGTTTTCTTTGTTTTGAGCTGGACTTGTGAGGAGCTAGACTTTTGGAGCCGCTGAATAAAAGTGCACTCCTTTCCAAACGTACTTGAGTGGTGGTACTTCGTTCATGGTTTCCCCCACCCTGTCCCAACTATCACAAGTGGCGAGCCAGATAGGAGAGAGTTATAAGGAAGAACCAGCATCTGATAAAAGATGGAAACCCTCATTCAACAAATGAAGGAGGGGCAGAACAAACTGGAATGGACAATAGGACAAACGTCTACCCAGGCCGAAGCAGACCGTACAGCCTTCACCGCTGCTATACAAGCTCAATCGGACAATTTACTGAAGCTTGCTGAAGGTCAAAACCAGCTCATGGTCGTTCTGGGACAAGGGAGAACAAGTGCCCCTCCCCCTGGAACTGTGGTACCTCTCCAGAAGTTTATGCCCGGGGATGATCCTCTGGCTTTCTTTTTGAATTTCGAAAGGGCTGCCAGGGCCAGTGCTTGGCCCGGTGATAGGTGGCCATTTTACCTTGCCCCTCTGTTAACGGGTGAGGCACAAGCTGCATACCAGATGGTCAATAAGGACGGCACTTCCGTTTATGCCGTGGTAAAACAGTACATACTAGACCGTCTGGGTGTTGATGAAGAGACCCATAGACTGAAATTCCGACAGGAACGCGGAACTCCAGGAGATCTTCCCAAGACTCTCTTTTATAAGTTAAAAGCAGCAGCTGACTTGTGGCTCAAACCACTAGAAGGGAACATGGATGAAGTGATGAATAAGATTCATCTTGAACAGTTTTTGGAGGCTCTGCCCTATGGGACCCAACGCTGGCTAAAACAACATGCGGGTTTAACCCTCGAACATGCCATTGAAATGGCCACATCCTATGCCCGTGCCCAAGGACGACCTCCCATAAAAGAACCCGAAAAACTCAACAAACATATCCTGGAAAACCAGATAAGAAATACCCAAAGATACCCATAGAGCCTCCATGAGCATGGTTCCCTAAACCTGATGTACCACCCACTCCAGGTCCCCAATGTTATGACTGTGGCGAGTGGGGTCATATAGCACGGTATTGCCGAAAAAAGAGGGATAAGGAGGAGGAACCCATGGATTTGAGCTACGCCCCGCATTCTCTTCTGTACGCTCAGGAAACGGGTCCAGTATTCTACGTGAGTGTGAACATACATGGCAGGGTGGTTCGAGCGTTACTTGATTCTGTTTGCAGGCATTCGGTGGTGAGACAGAAATCAGTTCCCTCCTCCTGCATTATGCCAGGAAGAAGTGTCCACATTAGATGTGTCCATGGGGACGTTAGGGAATATCCCTTAGCTACAATCAGCCTTTGTACTGCCTCTGGGACTAGGACAGACGTAGTGGTCGGGGTTTTGGCTACACTCCCTGAACCGGTGATTATTGGAACCGACAATCCAGGTTTCATAACCCTCATGTCTGATGCCATACAAAACATTCCCCAGAATAACCTCCTTACTTCAGAACCATGGGCTAGGGATACTCATTTCAGAAAGGCACAACTAAACGATGTCTCTTTCACCAACGCCTGGTAAGTAGCTCGCTCAGATCAGGACCCTGCAAATAGGACATATCCCACCTTTATAAAAAAAAAATGGGTTATTGTATAGGCTGGCCAAAAACGGTGCGGTTCCCCAGCTCCTACTACCCGCAGATTTCAGAGACCAAATCCTGTTTTTCGCACACGCCCATCTGCTAGCCGGACATTCAGGCGCTGAAAAGACAGGGCAGGCCATTGTGCAACACTTCTTTTGGCCGGGGGTCTATGCACAAATCCAACGCTATTGCCAAGAATGTCACATCTGTCAGCGCCGAAACCCCTATGTGCCCCCTGCTGTACCACTGAACCCTCTACCCATCATAGGTAAACCTTTCAACAGGTTGGGGATGGACCTCGTAGGCCCTTTTCCTAAATCTGCTAGGGGTCACCAGTACGCCTTAGTCCTAGTGGATTACGCCACTCGCTACCCTGAGGCCTTTCCCAGCTGGGCAGCTACCTCCTCTGCCATTGCCCAAAAGCTCGTTGAGGTCTTCTCTAGGATGGGTTTTCCTTGCGAAATCATTACAGATCAAGGAACACCTTTTGTTTTGCGTTTAATGACACAGGTCTGTAAGCAACTTTGTATCACTCACATTAAAACACCGGTCTACCATCCCCAGACAGATGGACTGGTTGAGCGATACAATGGCAGCTTAAAGCTCACCTTGAAGAAACTTCTATCTGGGGACGGTAGAAACTGGGATCAGTTATTACCTTTAGCTCTTTTTGTTCTTCGCAGCTAAAAACAAGCCAGTTTAGGTGCATCCCCTTTTGAGTTGCTGTTTGGACGGAGTCCAAGAACTCTCTTGGAAATAACCAAAGATAGTTGGGAAAGGGAAGGAGCACACGAGGCAGAAGCATTACTGGACTACACCCGGCAACTACAAACCAGGCTTCATAAACTTAGAACCCTGGCCCATGATCACCTCCCCATTGCTCAGACCAAACAAAAAACGTTTTATGACAAGGGCAAGAAGTGGAGGGAATTGGACGTTGGTGATTGGGCTTTGGTCCTGTTGCCTACATCCACTCATAAACTAAAAAAAGAATGGCAAGGACCTTTCAAAATTCCCAAAAAGATTGGTAGAACCATGTACCTCCTACAAGTTAAGGGTACCAAGACTCAAATGTATCACATAAACCTGTTAAAGAAGTGGCTGGGAAAACCTCCCCAAGCGGTTCATACCCTTACAACTACCAATCACACTGTTTATGACACTCCCATCAATCCCGATTTAACAGAGATACAACGTGAAGAAGTGCTGTCTCTGCTTCTCCGTTACACCGGCGTTTTCTCAGACCAACCAGGGAAAACACACATAGCAGTGCATTCCATTCCCACTCCTCCCGGGACGGTGGTGAAACAAAAACCCTACCGTGTCCCCAAAGCCAGAAGACGTGCCTTCCAAGAGGAGATCAAGCAGATGCTCCGCTCTGGGGTGATAGTACCCTCACACAGTAATTGGTGTTCCCCAGTGGTACTCGTTCCAAAACCGGATGGTAGTATTCGGTTTTGTATCGATTTCAGGCAGTAAATAGGGTGTCTAAACAAGATGCTTACCCACTCCCTTGCGTGGATGAACTGCTAGAATGCCTTGGTGAAGCACGTTATATCACCACAATAGACCTCACCAAGGGGTATTGGCAGATACCCCTAAACCCTACAGTCCAAGAGAAAACAGCTTTCTCTACACCCTGTGGTCATTATCACATCATCGTTCTCCCGTTCGGATTGCACGGTGCTCCGGCGACCTTCCAAAGGGCTATGGATACAGTGTTGTCGCCACATCAACAATATTCTTCCGTTTACTTTGGACGACATCGTCGTTTTCAGTAAGACCTAGGAAGAACATACCAAACATCTAGACAACGTACTCACTAGTCTGAGAACAACAGGCTTCCACATAAACGCCAAAAAGACTAGGATCGCCTTTAGGAAGGTAAAATATCTTGGATATGTCTTAGGCAATGGAAGGATAGAACCCCAAAGAGAAGGTGAAGGCTATCTTAGAAGTCCCCTATCCTAAGACCAAAAGGGATCTGAGAGCATTCATGGGCCTTGTGGGGTACTATAGGAGGTTTATCGCTCAATTTGCTGATATGGCCGGACCGCTCACTGATCTCTTGAAGAAAACCCACTCTTCTCCCAGGTTACCTGCCCCCACTCCCAAAGAAACAACAGCTTTTCAGGCACTTAAAACTGTCCTCACTACCGCTCCAGTATTGATCTCCCCGGACTTCCAAAAACCCTTCATCCTACAGACGGATGCCTCGGGCGTAGGTATTGGGGCGGTTCTTTCACAGGAGGACACGGATGGGCTAGAAAGACCAGTCCTTTACATCAGCCGTAAGCTGTTCCCCCGAGAAGTTGCCTACTCTACTATCGAGAAAGAATGTCTGGTGGTCCGCTGGAGTGTGGACAAGCTCCGCTACTATCTCGAGGGAAGACCCTTTGTTCTGTATACGGACCATGCCCCACTGACCTGTCTTCAAAGGAACCGCGGTCACAATGTTCGCATTCTCAGGTGGTTTCTGGCTCTTCAACCCTTTCAGATCGAGGTTCGTCATCGGAAAGGCTTGGACCAAGGGAATTCTGACTTTTTGTCCCGGTTTCCTCTTTCCCCCGATCGGGGAAATCCCGGGGGAGGGATGTGTCAGGGGGTGCCTGTCTGCCAGGGGCCGGGTGAGGACTTTAACGCTTGTTCCTTTCCGCCCCGAGTGCAGGACGGCCACGGTCCCTTTAACGCTGCTTGGACCTTCCCGGAGGTGGGGACTCCGCCAGTGATGTCATCATCCGTGCCCCTATCAGGAGCTAAGGAGGAGCTGAAAGCGCGCTACCCGGAAAAGAATGGCGCGCCATTGACCGCCGAAGCAGCTGTGGAGAAAGAGTCGTCCGGTGTGGCTACGGAGGTGTTCTGCGCAGTGGAGACAAAGGTTTCGGGAGTCGCGGAGCCCCAGGGACAGAGAAAGCCAGGAGGCCCAAGGGACCACGAGCCGCCCGCCATGCTTCAGGAGAAGTGTGGCTCCACAAGGTACGGGCCCGAATAAGGGGACTCGTATTTTCACGGGGAGGGACTTGGTAGGGGAGGTTGAGGGAGGTCACGAAACTGGTCTGTACTGTGAATGCCAGAAGCCGCAACCCTTCCCCTTCGAGCACTAAATCGCCTTGGTAGTTATCGATGTGTTGTGGTGGCAGTCCCTAGTGATCCCCTCACTCCCCGCCCCCCTTCTGTCAGAACCGGACCTCCGGTACAAATCAGTAATCAAGGGTTTTGTTTTGTTTTCTCTTCTTTCGAGTGCCTTTTCGGACCCCTGATTTTAAAGGACTTACAAATCCAAAACCCTTCAAGCAAGAAGTCTCCAGCTACCCTACCACCAGCACTGTTTATCTCGTGATAAAGACTCTTCCCTGTTTTCTTTGTTTTGAGCTGGACTTGTGAGGAGCTAGACTTTTGGAGCCGCTGAATAAAAGTGCACTCCTTTCCAAACGTACTTGAGTGGTGGTACTTCGTTCATGGTTTCCCCCACCCTGTCCCAACTATCACAAGGTGGTATTGTGGTTACAGGGTTCAGGTCACTAATGGTATTTCCATCTACCTAATTGTATATATTTGTCATTTAATGCATTGTATTTATTAAAATGTGCTTAATAAAAAAAATATTTTCCTTTTAAAAAGAAAAAAACACTGACTGGACAATAATTTATTAAGTGCTATTGCTGCGTACCAGCAAGCTGGGGTTACCAGCCCACATCTCCCCTGAGTAGGTCTTGGACTGCTCTGTTTCTCAACCCTGAGTCAATTGTTAACATTGGGTACTTGATTCCCAGAAAAAAGACAAATTACTAGTGAAAAACTCACTTTCTTTACAACTAATACCCACATTTCTTACTACTGTTGTCAGGAATGAAGGCACAACATTCTCTTACCTTCACAACCCTGCAAACACTGCCTTCCTTCACAAGAAGGATATCTAGCGCTGTGTTTTTGCATTATCATTGCATGCATAGCAATTAATCCAGTATTAATCTGGGTTAGAGCTCTGGTGGAATTAGAAGCAAGTCTATCAACGAACGTAGATAATTCTCTAATCTTCACATCATTCGCACAAGCTCCCTTCTCAATTTCGGATGTAAATTTGAAAACCTCTGCCTTAATCTGCTCTCTGATTTACCTTTGATCTTTACCGTAGATGTGTTTTTACTTTACATGTTAGTAATGGTGATCTATCTACCAAGGTACACTATCCCGCATTCCGCATAAACGTTACACTGCTGGGGGTTGAAGTAGATATCTGTGAGATCCCCCCGCTTGAGAAAGGATACATATTTTCAGTTGACCCCATAACATATGAGGAACATATTATGTAGTAACCCTGGCCACCCTGCGAAAGTGAGGGTGTACGCAGGTCTACCCTCGCCGCCTCGGGAAGGTTCCCTATGGTCTGTTTGATGTTCGCAGAAGTTGTTATTGGGTGGGATATGCTACAACCTGATTGGGGGTTGGTGTGGGTGGGGTGTGGGGAAGGGGTTGGTTTGTTCTTTTTTACGAGCCAGAATGTCACAGGCATGAACGTAACACAGAAGTATTGTCGGTTCCATGTTCTAACCAGATTGGACAATACTGTAAAACTTGTTTGACTAAAGAATGTCGCACGGACAAACTCTGAATGTTGCAACTTGGAACGTCAGGGGGTTAAATGATGGCCGTAAGGCGAGACTAGTCCATGCATATCTAGTGAGGCATGCTATAGATATTTGCTTCTTGCAGGAAACGCATATTAATGTGACACCGTCGCAGAGACTTAAGCATAGCAGGTGGGGGGAGATTAACTCAGCAATATATTCTAACAATGCTAGGGGGGTTGCTGTTCTGATACGGAAGGGATCTGATTAGAAGTGTGTATATGCCTTTGTGGACCCTGAGGGTCGTTTAGTTCTATTAAACGGAAGACTGGGTGGTAGGGAGGTGACATTTGCTGCTGTGTACGGCCCGAATACAGACTCCCCTGACTTTTTTAGACAAATGTGGTCTAGAATTGGAGCAATAGGGTGTCACACTGTAATCTGGGGAGGAGACTTTAATGCTGTACTTTCGGACATTGCAGATAGACTGGGGACTGCTAGATCGTTACATCCCCAAGCACGCACAGCCCTACACGACATAATGATGGATGGGGGTCTTTTGGACATTTGGAGAGAACAGAATCCTACTTTGAGGGAGGGTACGTGTATATCGACTCATCACCAGGCCTGGTCGAGATTGGACTTCTGGTTGATATCGCGGGATGTGGCGGCTTGGACGGTGGAGGTATCACATATGGCACGTTTGCTGTCAGATCACACACCTTGTGTCCTCCGACTGTCCTTGCCCGGGGCTCCTCCGCGTGCTTTTAACTGGCGACTGCCTCCGAATGTGCTATTAGATGAGGCATTCAAGGAGGAAATACGGTCGGATATTCAGTCGTACTTTGACACGAACACTGGTTCAGGGGAAACTGAGGCCACTTTATGGGATGCATTTAAGGTCGTCATAAGGGGGCAATGTATTGTTAGGCAGGCGGGGGTGCTCAAGGCCATTAGAGGGACATTAACTGGGTTGGAGAAAGAAATGAAAGACTTAGAGAGTCAGCTATACAGACCCTAGGACGGCAGGCCTTCTGAAAGCTAAGTTACTTGAATTTGAAGAAGAAGCTAACAGGGAGGTGAAATTCCTAGGTAAATATGCAGAGGCCAGGCGCTACGGTGAGGGTGACAGCCCGGGACACACATTGGCAACTATGATTAGGCCTACGAGAGATATCACATTTGTGCACGAGATCAAAAGTATGGATGGAGAGATTGTCGGGTGCCAAAAGGGAGTGTTGAATGCGTTTCATGACTTCTATTCCAGTTTATACAGAACAGCTGGGGTGTCGGATACTGACAATATGTCAGAATTCCTAGAATCGACTGCACTTGCGTGGTTTAATGACAATCACAGATTATACATGGATTTGCCCATCACAAAAGAGGATGTGACACAAGTAATTAAGAGTCTTCCGTTGAATAAGGCCCCAGGTCCGGATGGCCTAACAACGGCTTTTTATAAAGCGTATGCTGAAGAGTTGGCGCCCAGATTACTTGCAGTATACGAGGAGGCTTTGGAGGCGGAACTCTTGCCCCAATCCATGAGAGAGGCTATGATTATTACACTACTGAAGCCAGACAAGGCAGAAATAGAATTAGACTCCTATAGACCGTTATCTCTGATAAATGTTGATGTCAAGATTTATGCGAAATTGCTGTCGAATCGTCTGCAGACGATGTTACCAATGATTGCGCTCCCTGACCAATCGGGATTTATCCCAGGGAGGTTGACGTTGCACAATTTGCGCACGTTATTCTCAGTTATACATTACTTGCATCCGAGTGTTCAGGCTGCGGCAATATTTCTCCACGCTACTAAGGCGTTTGACTCCTTAGAGTGGCCAGACTTATTCTTGGTGTTGCAGCGCATGGTGTTCAGCCCTTTATTTATAAAGAGGATACATTTGCTATATGAGGCTCCCAGAGCCCGTGTTAGAGTGAATGGCATGGTGTCGGACTCTTTCAGAATCTCGAGGGCTACGAGGCAGGGATGCCCGCTGTCGCCGTTATTATTTGCCATAGCTATGGAACCGTTAGCAGCAAGGATATGGCAATACCATACTGCAAGAGGCATAGGATTTAGCACGCGTAGCCTTTTGATATCATTATACGCAGATGATGTCACCCTATACATACTTAACCCGCAGGTAAATCTTGCTCCAGTGCTGCGGGAGTTTATAAGATTTGGGGGTTTTGCAGGCATATCCATAAATTGGACCAAATCAGTGATTTTCCCGCTCACTGATGGTACGAGGGAGGTTTGTTCTGAGTTCCCACTACGATGGGAAGCCACAGAGGTTAAATATTTGGGGATGTGGCTAAGCAGGAACCTTCAGGACATTTAGAACCTTAATTTTGGCCGGGCCTATTCGTGGCTGGAGGGAAGGGTTGCTATTTGGTCTAAGCTGCCTCTATCTGTGGCAGGTAGGGTGGCGCTGGCAAAGATGGTTATACTACCCAAATTCCTTTATTTATTTGTGAACGTGCCGATTCCTCTTACCAAACATTTCTTTAGGCTCTTGCGCTCGCAACTGCTATCCTTGATATGGGCAAGCCAGGGTGTCCTGGAGCCTTCTGACCCTCCCCCTAAAGCAGGGTGGATTGGGGGCCCCTGATATGCAATTATATGCCCTATGTGCGCAAGCTCAGTTTCTCCATTTTTGGGTGCACAAGACTCCATTTCAGCCTCATGTTGCGGTTGAGAGGGATGCAGTGGCTCTGGTGCCACTGACTGTCGCTTTGTATCAGAGTGCGAGTCATCCGAGGAAAGATGTTGACACTACTGGAACATTACGCTGGATGCGGCGTGAATTGCATAGGAGGGCGGGTGTTCCGACGCTGTATGCGTCATCAATGGTATTGGAACATAACCCTATGCTGCCATGCATGGAGAGAGGTGTTAGTAAGCCACTACTTACCGCAATGAAGTTGAATACGTTAGCTGATCTTTACCCCGATGGCACTTTCCGACCTCCTCCTCTAAATGCGGACGACCATGTGGCGCAGTTTGCTGAAATTTTTTATATCACCAGATACGCTCTGCATGTCGTGCACTGTATCCAGGCTTTCCCGAGGCCCCCCCCCGACGATGCTAGCACTGGAAAATGTTCTTAAAATGCAGTCGTCTAGGAAATTGGTTAGAAGGCTTTGCACGGTCATGCAGTCTGCTTATCCGATTCTGAAGCCCAAGTCCATGGAGCTTTGGAATAGTGAATTAGACCCGCAGATGACGGCAGAACAATGGGAGTACTGTTGTGGTCAATTATCTGCTTTATCCCCGAACTATCGTCTGAGATTGATACATTTCAAATTCCTACACAGATATTACCAAGCGCCGGTTAGCTTGCACCGTATGCGTTTAAGGGAGGATGCGGGATGTTGGAGATGTGAATATGAGCAGGCTGCCTTTCTACATGTCGCTTGGGAATGCCCGCATTTACAATTGTTTTGGAGTGAGATATTTCATGCAGTCAATCAAATAATTGGTAGGGATGATCCCCCTTCCACAATGCTGGGACTTTTAGGATATGTGCGTGATACGATACCTAAACGACGAAAGTTATTTGCACTTCTGCTGCTCTATGCCCATAGACAGGTTGCTCTCCGTTGGGGTAGGAAGCGGGTTCCAGACTTTAAGAGTTGGTTAACGGATGTGACTTATGGGCATACTCAACAAGAGCTATTCTGGGATCAGATGCCTGCCGCGTCCTGTCCGACTGATATATGGGGACCCTTTTTGGAATGGGCACGGTTGAATACTAGCCAGGCTGCGCAGGATGAGGATTCTGCAGATCACGATGGGGGGCTAGCGGTAATGTAGAACTGATATGTATGTAAATGTACGGTGATGTCATAGGAACACTGTTATGCCCAAATGATGGTTTATTTACTGCTCTGTATATGCAACATGCGGTCTGCCATGAGCCAATGTGGTGAACGGTCTGCATTGCTTTTTGTTCTCCTGACGTTGCATATTGGAATGGCATTGTAATGTGTCCAAGAATCTGGTATACAATGGTATTGAAATATGGAACTAGACTGTACTTGGAAAATAATCATTATATTTGGAACTGCAATATGTGTTGTATATGTGCTGTGACTGGCTAATAGTTAGCACTTTGTGCCTTTGTTTTGTACTATGTTGGAAAACCAATAATTATACAATGAGATTGTATCAACACAACTTGAGTAAATTATTGAGCAACGGTCAATTGTCCTGATGAATAGAGAATGTCTTTGTCTTTATTCCATTATTCATTTGAGCCAAAAAACGAGAAACCAGCCAACACCTGTTTCGTCAAACATGGAAAATAATTCCGCGACTTCCTCAGGGCTGGGAAGGATACAAAGGGTATTGTCAACAGTTGGTAGTTATAATAATAAAAGAACATTGGTGACCTCACACCTTAAAAGTGGAAACCCTAATAAGCCATACATGGTGTAAGAGTGAAACAAGTGAATGTGAGCATAGTGAATATATTAAAAAGACCACTTAAAGTAAATGCTTGGTGTACCACATCCATCATGTCTATTAATCAAAATTTCATATGATTCAAGTATTAAAAGTGGCACCCCCAAAGAAAAATTATATTTAAAAGGCATGAAGAGACGGGGCAGTGAAGGAAGGAGGATGAGTCTATCAATGGAATTCTACCTGTACGATGGAGAAAAAGATCCTGGTTGTCTGTAAATGTAAAAAAGAAGTTAGAAGAACCAAGGGGTAATAAGTGAAATTACAGGGTATGTCAAGGAGAAGGAAATGAAGGTAAAGTTTGTGTGATTTCAAGTAAAAAGTGGAGCGCTCACCGCTCCACCGGTGATATTTCCGACCCGGCTGGCCAAGGTGAAGTCCTATAATAATGGACTGTTCAATTAAGGATGCACCTAAATCCAAAAGGGGGAACACACGGGGATGATTATCGGCTCTAAAAAGCCCCTGTATCTGAGACAATATTATTCCAAGCGGAAACACATCACAAAAGAACAGGGTATTACCATGATAATGGTGATCCAAGTGTTAGGGCTGCTGTGAGTAATCCGAGTATATGAAAGGTTCAAGTCTCCAATTCCGATCTGAAATACAGGTCTTACGTTAAGTATCTGGGACTCGGCATCTCAGTTAAAGAAAAAGGTTAAACTAAACGGCCGGTATTTACGGGCTAGGGCATACCTCTTACCTAAGGCGTGTACGCTGTAACTCCTCACGGCAGAAGGCAGTGTTCCGAGTGTGGACCAAGCAGTGTTGTCAGATTTTGAGACCCATCCAAAGCCGCTCAAAAATAAGCCCCAATGAAGCCCAACGCAACCATTTTCAGCCCAAAAACCAGCCCAAAGTAGCAAGTCTCAAATTATGCAGAAATAGTCATCAGAAACAATTTTAATGACAAATATACATTCTATTCAATATACAGATAGGGGGAGGGAGTTAACTGGGCACCTGTCTTAATGCTACTCATTTTTAAGACCAGTCCTCACTGTGACTTTGTAACGTGAAACAGCCACTGCCCATATCACAATAGTAGAAAACAAATAGATTGAGAAAGGCAGCAATAGTGTCATGTTCAAATTACTGCTCCCTCTAAACTGTATTTTAAGAAAGACTTTATGTATGATGTATTGATTCAAAATGCATATTACACTTGTAAAAAAACAACATCTCATTTAACTTCCAGAATGGTCTTTTCCCTTGCACATATGCATGCCCCTGGTAAGTAAACTATGGCGGATAATGTATTTGCTGGAGGGATCCATGTTTTGTTTAGTCCCAGTTTTTCATTTATAGCTATAGAACAAGCTAAGGGGCCATCTGGCCTCCTTTTGATCGAGTGGCCTGGAACCTCACATTTAAATGCAACGGAGGGAAACAAAAGTACACAGCTTATCTCTTCACAGGTACTTAAGAGAGGCATGCTTGACTTTTTTCAGTCCCTTTATGTAAGAGCATGAAATGTAAGAATGTCAGATGTGTTGGTCTGTCCAAGTATTTACACAGAATGTAAATATAATATTTACACAGAATTTAAATAAAACAGTTGTATTTCTTTTATAGCACTATTCAAAGTAATGCAGGGTGTTAGATTGCTTTACATACCATACACTTTGACAATAAATCATGCAAGTGTGTAAATCATTGTACAAGATGTGTTGCATGACTCAGTTAGGGTTAAGAGATATAGCAGTCACATATCCTACATAGCTCACTGTGCAATATTAAAAGGCTTACTAATTATGACTGCAAGTAACAAAAGGATCTGTGTTCAAAGCAGTAGCCCACTAACCTAGCTACATTAAAAAAATAAATCTGTCATCTGAATATTACATGAGGTGCTTTGCAGGAGACATATTCACCTTCTAAACTACTTTGATGCAGAAAACCGAGATCTCTCCAACAAATACTTTAACCTCGAGAGTTCTCACTAATTATTATTCCCTGATATTTACTGGGCACCTCTGCAGAAGCCTTAACATCATAAAATGTTTGCAACCAATTAAGCATGACAGATGTACGACCATGTTCATTATGAGATTTAACACATTTTGCTTTAAACTTGCTCTGAAAAAGTTGCGTTGTCTGGCCTTGCCCCATCACACACATAAGGGACTCACTCATTTATGCACAATCTGGTCGCAACAGTACACTGTGGGGTCTGGAAGCAATCCATTCTGACTAATTCTCTGGCTTGTGGTGCACTGGGCCCGATGCCGTGGGGAACACACAACTTTTAGCTGCCCCCATCGCTACAACTAGGGCAGTGAGTTTGTGCTTAGTCGCCCCTTCCTGATTGCCAGTCAGAGTCCCCATCTCCTGGGCCCCCTCCCCCTGAGATTGCATTGGCACCTAATATAGACTCGGCTGTTTGCGCTGAGCTTTATATCCTATGATTCTGCCTAGTTGTCGACGTCCTCCGCACAAGACACTTCACACTTTTGGACTCACTTTACTGCAGGGCCCCGGTCAGACTGCTCTGTCGAGTCTCAACCATCCTGCAGTGCCACTTCTCGGGCAGGCAGCAGCAGGGAAGGAAGGAGCAAGGATGCGCCCGCGGGCCACCTCAGCGCTCAGGCCATGCGCCGGCGGCCAGGCCAGAGGTGCACGCGATCTCCGGGCCCAACTATGCGTGCGTGAGGTCAGGTGTCGGAGCGTGACTAGTCTCCACACACAGTGAGTGAGACTCTGGCCAGACTCGGGGACCTCAGCGAGACAGGGCTATGAGGAGTAAAGCAGGACAGGGCAGCCAGGAGGACTGACTGTGTGTCGCAGGCTTGCAGCAATCAAATAACCAGAGCTGGCCGCGACTGCACAGTACCACGTATCCTCCAATGGGTCCGGTCCACTGTCCGCACTGCCGTGGTCTGATGCGCGGGAGACGATAGGGATCCACCCTCTCCACCCGTTTGCCCATCCCCCCTGCGGGGGATGGGCAAACAGTATTCTCAGGGCCGTCATTAGTAGCGCTTTCGCACGCTACTAGATTGACCGCACTGTTACCCAAAGAGACTATGCCCAACACTCCTGTGCACCACAATGCTTGGGTGCCGTTTGGCAACAGCAGCAGGTGCGCTTGCACTTGCACACACACGCACTGCTGCCTTCAGCAGAACGTGAACGTCTCGAAAGTATCACACATCACACCCATGCTCTGTCCTCCTCCAATGATGTCTCAGCCATACAGCGCGCTTCGCGTTCATTGGCTGCTGACATTCGTGCCACTGCCCACCACTGGTTGACTTGACTTGCCTCAGTTGCTGCTTGGTTCCCATCCACGTTGCCTGCCCTGCGAGTGACAAAGATGTGGTGCCGCCCCAGCTAAAAATGTGCACACCACTGGTGAAAATAAGCCCAAAAAGTAGCCACCCGCCAGGTGGGTTTTTTCCCCACACAAATGGGAAAAATGTCGCCCAATTGTGTGGGAAATAGCCCAATCTGGCAACACTGGGACCAAGCGAAAAGGAATCTGGAAGTAGTATCTATACTTCTGGCTGTGGTAAAGACTAGAGCGGGAACCTACCCTTGTCCGGAGGTTGAAACTTTATTGTTCCTAACAATGAACAATTTGTGACAGGGAACCCGTGTGTATGGAAAGGAAAAAAAGGGTTGCAAATGTATTCATATTAAAGAAAAGAGTTGGGGCAACCTGAACGGCATGAAATCGACTAATTAGAATTGCTTCTTCTTTAGACACAGATGCAAAATACGCTCATTCATATGAAGCATACTTTTTAATGGCATTCTATTTCTAGCTGGTCTTTTAGCAACAGGCGATTCACCCACACTGTTCTCTGAATTAATTTGAACTACTTCTGGTTCTTCCTTGATCAATTCTAATTTTTTATTCTTCCAGTGCTTTTTATTACAAATTCTTTTCACTGCTTTAGTTGCTATAACTCTTGCATCTTCATATGTGACCACTGCTCAGGCTTCTTCATTCACTGATGAGCTTGTGCTTTGATCTGCATCAGCAGTTCGACTCACTGTAAACTGCTTTCTCCCTCTGGGGGAAGTCACCAATATATAGAGGGGCCCCCTGAAAGAACGGATGCTGAGCAGATACGCAGGGGAAATAACAAATAATTTAAACACAAAAAGTATCTGCCCAAACTGGCTCCATTTAGAGTCCACACATTAGAAAAAACAGAGGAGAGCTCGCTGTTTCCATAAGAAATGTTTCACGTAGTCGAAATCACACCAAGTTTACAAAAATATAAATAGGATTTTATTCATTTTTTTCCAGATATCATAGAGAAATATAATATGTAGACATAAAAAAATCAACAAATATATGATATTGTACTCAGAATCAACAATTATACAAACACTCCAAACCAAAAAACACACTCATTCACATAGATCACACCTTCCATACTTACAGGCAAAATCACACCCTCAAAATTCATTACACACTCCTCAAGCTAAACGAGTCAGATGTTGCACAGAAAATATATCTGTCCAAGACAATTTTTCCCCCGGCCAGTAGGTAGAGACAAGGAGGCCTGGAGGGAGGACAGATCATCAAACGCCAATGCGCGTTTCGGTTCAGGGGCAGGTCTATGGCCACACCTTCATCAGGGCAATCAGAGTAGGGGTAAGGGGAGAAACAGAGTACAGCTTACAAATCTGCAAAAAACAATGTCACAAAATACACTCATTACTTGGTGTGAAAGAATAAAGTAATACTATTCAGGCAGCAAAAACGATTATGCTATCCAATTTATGATACATTCTGGTACACAACAGCGAGCCCAACAACTGTACATCCAGATTAGAGAATAATAATGTTAAACTCAAAGTGTGGATCCAAATATATCAGTCAACAGAAAAAATAAATAAAGCACAGATAATATTCTCCACCAATACCAGTGCGTCCTAAAGTCGAGTGAATTTCATAAAAACCACTTTAAAAGAATCATGAGGCCCATTCACCCCGAATTACCAGGGGGATTTTCTTTTTTTGGAAAGACAGTAGCCTGCTTCCCACAACAAGAGAGGGGCAAAACCTACTCCAACTTACCAACAAATGGGCACACCATGTCAGATCCCTCATCATTCAACGAAGGACTGGCGCTAGAAAAGATGATGCAACCCAGCATGAGTCTCACCTATCCGAGTACTCTGGAACTTCAGAATCCTAAACTAACAGGACAAGAGCATATAAAATACCATTCACTTACCCGCAGTACAATAAAGATTTTTAAATTTAAAGGAAGTCCAGTTATAGAATTCTTCAAGTATTGACTGATGGAGCAGTGTTCGGTCAGGCACACCGTTATCAAAGGCGTTTCCAGAGTCTCACGATCTAGGGGAAAAAAGGAAACTGCGTAACAAACTGCCAGGATTTGATTCTAGAGTCCCAATTAAAATATACGACTCCCAAGATCCAAACAAGCCCGCACAACACTTTTAGTCTATTTCAGACCAAAGTGGCCAACGAATCACAGGGGCTCTCAACTAGCACAGAGATAAGGGTGATAGAAAAAGCCATGGGTGTCTCCCAAACGGGAAAGTTACCTGATAATAATAGAACAGCTCATCTGACTGGTGCTCCGGATCGACGAGCTTTGAGGTTCTAGGATTTCAACAACCTAAACAGAGAAAGCACAGAATCCAATGTCACCTCAATGCCCGATAGCGAGATAGCAAATAACCAACTAAACACGCCACAGCCCCGTAGCGGTAGTCATTTACAGAAACCCGCACTTATCAAACAGATGCTTCTTTTTGCTTCTATTCTAGTGCTTCTATGTTAGTCGCCCCCGGAGTTCAAATGTATCGTGGGACAGACTCAATCGCGCTTCACACGTGTAGGGCATATAACAACATCCGGAACACCTAATAGTAAGAAAACATTTCCATTCATCTCACGGGTCGCGATACGATGGTGTGGTCAGAATCCAGTAAAACTTGGGCGTCGCCTCAGTACCCCTCGATCCATTTACATCCAATTAGAGTTCAAGGGGCTCTTTCAAAGACCGCTTACCTAATCAATCCAAAGGACTCAGCAGACCCAAATGCCGACCTCTACGAGCAAAGTCCCGGTGGCCCACGTAGGGAGTGAACCATCTCAAAAGCCCGCAAGATTTAAAACGGGCATGAGATAAAAGAACAACCAATAGGCGGCAACCCGGTCAGTCAGGCAAAAATGAAAACGATAGATGGAACCGAGCAAAAATGCTCAAGCCTTCATAAACACCAGGGCTGACCCTCGGTATCAGGCTAACGAACCCTTGACATAATCAAGTAGTCTCTTCAGGGTGAACCAAGACGATGTAAGTCAGGTAAAACAACTGACAGAGAGGTGCCAATAGATATTCACATCTAAGCCCCATAACGCCTGAGGCGCCTCGCGTCTGTCTAGAATTGGTCAAGGAGCCAAAAGAATATATTATTTTATAAATGTATGTACATATTGGTCAAAAAACCAATCTGAGTGCTAGAACACAACCACCCCGTGAGTTTAAACAACAGTAAGTTCCTTCAGACTTCCAAACAGCAGGGAAGAAGGAAGTATGGACAACCGGACAGGGCGAGAATGGCGCCCTTTTTTGAGAATGTGCGAACTTGGTCGCGCTTCATTGACGATATTTTTTGTTTTTGTTTGGAGTGGCGACCAAGAATCCCTGAATTACTTTGTTCTATGGATTAACTCAGCTGATCCCAACCTGAAGTTTACAGCTAACTCGAGCGATACCAAGGTGGAATTTCTTGATGTGTGGGTCAAGCATGAGGAAGGTGAGCTATTGGTGTCCTTATACACCAAACCTACAGCGAAGAACACCCTTCTTGAGTATGGTAGTTTCCACCCGCGATGTCAGCGGGATTCTATCCTGTTCAGCCAATTCCTCCGTCTGCAGAGGAATTGTACTGAAACCAAGGAATTCCTCTACCACGCTGACATCTTAAAGACTAAACTGGCCTTACGGGGATATCCTTCGAGACTCATTTGCGATTCATTTAAACGTGCTCGGTATTACAACAGGGAAAGCATGTTTCAAGGGAGCACATCAGAGACCCCTGACTGCGTGGTATGTATTACCAAACACTCCACTATCAACCACAAACTCAGACAGATTGTGAACTTCCTATGGTATCTTTTGAACATGGGGGACCAGGAAAAAGCTATACCAAAACCATGGTTTGCTTTCAGAAGAAATAAGAATCTTCGGAACCATTTGGTACGTGGTGTGGTTTCGGTACCCACTAAAAGCAGACAAATGAGAGTCCTTGGTCTTCCCCCTGTGGAGGGAAACCATCGTTGTGGCACGTGCCAAGTTTGCCCACATGCCTTGGGAGGTGATATCCTCACCATCAACAACCACACAATTAAACTAAAGGGAATGAGCAATTGCCGCTCATCCAATGTAGTGTATGTTGTTATCTGTCCGTGTGGATTGCCCTATGTTGGGGAGACGGGGCGTGAATGTAGACTACGGATCGGCGAGCACAAATCCAACATTAGGAATACTAAAAGTGGGGCCCCACTTGTGCAACATTGGATGGAATCCAACCACTTGGAGTTGGATCTTAAATGGTTGATCCTTGAGAGGGTGCGAACCATTGCTGGTAAGGACAGTTTTGTCCTTAGAAAGAAAAGGGAAGTGTTTTGGATCTTCCTGTTAAACGCTGTTATGAAGGGTCTTAATGAGCATTGCCCTTGGGAGAATGCCATTACCTAACTGAGTTAATTCGTGGAAACTGTAGCCCTGTCCGGTTGTCCATACTTCCTTCTTCCCTGCTGTTTGGAAGTCTGAAGGAACTTACTGTTGTTTAAACTCAGGGGTGGTTGTGTTCTAGCACTTAGATTGGTTTTTTGACCAATATGTACATACATTTATAAAAGAATATATTCTTTTGGCTCCTTGACCAATTCTAGACAGACGCGGGGCGCCTCAGGCGTTAGAGGGCTTAGATGGAGTAGTTTCTGTCCTGTAACTCCAGTTCTGTAGTAGGGGTATCTCTGTTATAGTCATAATCTAGTGAATAGTCCCGCCTATGTGCGAGGACCCCGGCAATCAAACATAATCTCTTAAGTTGTCAGAAAATTGCAGAACTGCAAAGACACTTAAGAGAAAATTTAAAGACAAATAATGCAGCCTATATCCACAGGCTACACTGTCCTGTACTTCAACTAGAACATTCCACCAAAAATCCACAAACAGCAAAGCCTGTCCAGATTTCCCTTGCTTTAACTGCAAAACCCCTCAGAAATGATAGAGAGGAAGGCATGGACAGACAAGCCCCGTAGGCTGCCATTATGTGGCTTAAATAGGATACTGTGCCTTTAAGAGAACTTTCCAGAACTTCTCCCAGTATCCCAGAATGCATGGCAGGTCCCTCTCACTTTCAGTTCTTTTTGAAGGCGTAACACGCCAGACCTGTCGCATTCCTGACATGAACATTTCTCTCCACCGGGGAGGCGGGAGGGCGCTTATGACTATAACAGAGATACCCCTACTACAGAACTGAAGTTACAGGACAGAAACTACTCCTTCTGTAGTAGGGGATCTCTATGTATAGTCATAATCTAGTGAATAGAATGGCAAGCCCATCCCCACACCAAAGCGGCGGTGGAGAAAATAGAATTAACACCACTATTGTGCGAACAGATTTCGCAGCGAAGCCTGTCCAACCTGAGCGTCTGCCCTGGCATCAGTGTCCAGGCTGTAATGCTTAGCAAAGGTATGAACCGACTTCCAAGTGGCCGCCTTGCAGATTTCTGCAATCGGAACATTACGGAGCAAGGCTGTCGTGGCAGCTTTGCCCCTGGTGGAATGAGCCTTAGGCTTACCTCCTAAGGTCTTATTAGCTTTTTGGTAACATAGCTGTATGCAGGACACAATCCACCTAGAGATAGACTGCTTAGAGGTCGCAAGACCCTTCCTGACTGATCCATAATTGATAAACAATTGGTCAGACCTACGAATATCTTTGGTCTTATCCAGATAAAATTTCAATACCCTCCTAACATCCAGTGAATGTAACGACCTTTCCGCTGGAGACGAAGGATTCTGAAAAAACGTAGGCAAAGTTATGGTCTGGTTGACATGAAAATCAGAAATAACCTTGGGAAGAAATTTAGGGTGAGTACGCATAACAACCTTAGCAGCATGAAATACAGTATAAGGTTCTTGGCAACACAACGCCTGAATTTCACTCACCCTGCGGGCCGATGTAATGGCCACGAGGAACGCCGCCTTCCAGGACAGGTGCTGCAACGAAGCCTTATGAATAGGTTCAAAAGGCTCCTTCATCAATCTGGACAGCACCACATTCAGTTCCCATGAAGGCAAAGGAAGCCTGACAGGAGGGAACACTTTCTTCAAGCCTTCCAAAAAATCCTTGATCACAGGGATCTGGAAGAAGGAAGTCTGCGAAGGGCATTTCCTGTAGGCAGTCAAAGCAGCAAGAAGAACCTTAATAGAATGGACATTAAGGCCAGACTGCGCCAACTATAGAAGATAAGGAAGGATGACATCTTCCTTACATGTCGTCGGATCATAGTTCTTGGACTTGCACCAGATACAAAATCTCTTCCACTTGTACGCATAAGAAGTCCTAGTGGAAGGTCCCTTAGACTCCTTCAGTATGTCCATACAATCTGCAGGAAGATTCAAATGGCCATATTGCACTATCTCAGGAGCCATGCTGCCAAACTCAAAGACGAGAGGTTGGGGTGCAACATCAGCCCCCCGAACTTCGTGAGGAGGTCCGGTCTGCATGGCAACCGCATGTGAGGAAGGAGAGACCGGTGAAGCAGGTCCGTGAACCACCACTGTCTGGGCCATTCCGGGGCAATCAGTATCATCCGCGCCCTGGACTGGGACAGCTTGATGAGAACCGTCGGAATCAGGGGAATGGGTGGAAAAGCGTACAGAAAGCTGTTCGACCAGTTGATCCATAACGCATTCCCCAGCGTCCCCGGCTGGTAGTACCTGGAGGCGAAGTCTCAGCATTTACTGTATTCGGCGGTGGCGAACAGATCTACGTCTGGAGTCCTCCACCTTGCGAAGACTTCTCCTAGCACTTCGTCGTTTATGACCCATTCGTGGTTTTCCTGAATCAGTCTGCTCAGTGCGTCTGCCTGAACATTCTGCACACCTGGCAGATGGGTAGCCCTTATCGTCGGCCCTCGAGCCAGAAGCCAGTGCCAGATCGCCTGCGCCTCCTGCGACAGGGTGCGCGATCTCGAGCCCCCCTGCTTGTTGAGGTAATACATCGTGGTCGTATTGTCCGTCTGTACAAGCAGAGAGTTGGTCTAGAAGGACGGGTGAAAAGCCTTCAGTGCCAAGTGAACAGCTCTGAGTTCCAGGAAATTGATGTGGTACGTGGACTCCGTCGGGGACCACGTCCCTTGAATCTGCAGGTCTCCAGAGTGAGCTCCCCAGCCCTGGAGAGAAGCATCCGTCACGATAGTTTGAGTGGGAATGTCCTTGTGGAAGGGAACCCCTCTGAGGAGATTCTCCGCTGAACACCACCACTTCAGAGACTGAAGAGCATGCAGAGACAGTCGTATCTTGTCGTCCCAAGATCCTCTCCTCTGATCCCACTGATCCTCCAAGCACTCCTGCAGCGGTCTCATGTGCAGCCGCGCATGTGGCGCCAGGAAGATGCAAGAGGCCATCGATCCCAGTAGAGAAGACACCGTCCTCACTGTCGTGGACGGAGAGGTCATAAGAGCCTGAGCCTTCCGAAGCAGTGATAACCGTCGCTCCTCCGAAGGAGACACGCTTGCTGACAGCGTATCGATGGAGGCTCCCAAGTACTGAATGCACTGGACCGGAGTCGGGACAGACTTGGACATGTTGATGTGCAACCCCAGCTTGTTCATTAGAACGCACGTCTTCTGGAAGTGTGCTTGCGCTTCCGTGAAGGAGGAGGCCTTGATCAACCAGTCGTACATGTACGGGTAGACAAACACCTTGCTCTTCCTTAGGTGTGCGGCTACCACTGCCATGCACTTTGAGAATGTCCTCGGCGCAGACTTCAGCCCGAATGGCAGTACTGTGTATTGATAGTGATTGGCGCCAACTTGGAACCGCAGGAACTTCCTGTGTTTGTGTGCAATGGGCACATGGAAATATGCATCCTGGAGGTCTATGGCACACAGCCAGTCTCCCCGTTGCAGCTGAGGATAAATCCGATGCAACGACAGCATGCAAAACTTTTCTCTGCGAAACCACTTGTTTGCTTGTCGCAAATCCAGAATGGGTCTGAACTCGTTCTTGTCCTTTTTGCGAACCAGAAAGAACTTGGAGTACAGACCTCTTCCTCTTTGAGACAGAGGTACGTCTTCTATCGCCCTTTTCCTTAACAGTATATCGGCCTCCGTCTGGAGCTCGCGCAGTTGATACTGTGAGCTGACCGGAGGAATCGATGGCGGCGGGCTGATGAACCGAAGGCTGTATCCATTGCAAACAATATTCAGCACCCACTTGTCCTGAGTAATTTTTCTCCACTCTGCCAGAAAAGATTGAATGCTTCCCCCCACCGGAGCGGGTAACAGTCGCAGGGGAAGTAAGTGCTCAGGGCCTAGACCCGGCCTGGCCTTTAGTCGCTGGGGTCGACTGATGGCCGCCTCTGCCCCTCTGGCGCTTCTGGAACGGTCGTCTGAACTGTTGCTGTTGTTGTTGCTGCGGTTGCCCAGAAGACTGGCCACGTCCTCTGCCTTGACCACCGAACCGACGTTGGAACGAACGGTACGACTTCTTTGTCTCTTTGGGTTTCTCCAAACCCACCGCTGTGAGCGTTTCGGCCTCTGCCTACATGCGGGCCATTTCGTCGTCAGCGTGCTTCCCGAACATGGTCTCGCCAGAGAATGGATGTTTGGCAAACCTCTGTTGAGCGTCCGGTTTCAGAGACGTGAGGCGGAGCCATGCATGTCTCCGCTGGTTAATTCCGTGGCAGAAACCATGTGCCGCCAGCAGCGAAGAGTCGGCTGCAGCGCTGATGACTTGATTCGCCACCAACATCCCTTCATTCAGCACCTCTTGAAAGTCTTCCCGCTTGTCCCGCGGTAGAAGCTCCACAAACTGTTGAAGGGACTCCCAAAGGGCTCTATCATACCGACCCAACAAGGCCGTGGCACTAGCAGCCTTCATTGAGGTCGCTGAGGTCCCACAAACTCTTCTCCCAGATGAATCCAACCACCTAGATTCCTTATCTGGTGGAACCGTGGAGGAAGGCGTGGTGGCCTGCTGTTTGCGCGCCGCCGTCACAATCACCGAATCTGGAGGGGGCTCCACCCTCAGAAAGGCCGGGTCCAAGTCCGGAGCCCGGTACTTCTTCTGCAGTCTCGAGGGTCCCGCCTTAGTCACCGCTGGGGTGAGAAAAAGATCCATGGCCGGTTCTTCCACACTCGGCACCAGTGGCAATAACGGTCGAGACAAATGCTTCTGGTGTAGCGTCTCGAAGATGACTGATGTCTTGGGAGTGGGCACCGTCAAGGTAATGCCCAATTTCGCCGCACCACGTAACAGTACGTCCTGGAATGACACCAGATCGTCAATCGGTGAAACCCTCGTAGCTGGCGAATCCGACAAGGTCGGGGAATAGTCCCTGGTCCCTGACGACCTGGTCCGGGAACGAGACCTGTGCCTCCTGTGGTGTCGTCTAGATCGTGTGGAAGACCTGTGGCGCGAACGTTCCCTTCTCCTGGAACGGGAGCGCGACCTCCCCGCACATGGACGCTCCACCGGTTTCCGTGGAGGCGTCTTCCGTGGTCTATCCTGGGGCTTCGGGGTAGGAGTCCCCTTAGGAGGTGTCGGAAGCAGAGGCAGTGACACCGACCTCAGTGGCCTGACAGGAGGCCTCTCCGGCAAAGGCGCTGGTCCATGAGGTGGGACCGGCGGCGGAGGTTGCCCCGTAGGCGGTAGCGGAGGAAGTGGAGGTAGCGGCGGATTAACCGGAGGAGCCTCATTCGGCAGAGGCGGAGGAGTCGCAGGCTTTGGCGGTGTATATACCACCGAGTACACTGAGCCCGGTGACTTCTTCGGGGGAGGGGCCTGTGACCCAGACCCTCCAGAGCGTGAGCGACGCCTCCGACGTCCTTCACCAGATCCAGCGTGACTTTTCGCGCCAGAATCCCTCCTGTGCCGCTTAGGGGAGGTTGAGATCCTCAGGGACGCTGATCTCTTCCTGCTCGACGTCGAGCGTCGTTTTTCAGGCGTGGAACGGCGATCCCTCGACTCCGGCGTCGAACGCCGTCTCCTCGACGTCGAGTGCTTCTTCCTCGACGACGATCGTCGCCCCCTCGACGATGAGCGGTCAGACCTCGACGGCGAGTGTCGACTCTTCCTCCTCGACGACTGTTTCCTCACAGTCCTCGACGTCGAGGATCCCCTCGACGGCGATCTGCTCGACGGCGACAGGCGGTGTCGCTTCGACGGCGAGCGCAGGTGCCTTCGTCGACGGCGATGCCTTGACTCCGACGTCGACGACGTCGTCGGGGGTGGTCTCGACGGCGGCCTACCCAGGCCTCTCGACGTCGATCTTCCACGCTGTCTCGCCCCGGAGCCCCGGGGAGAAGGGGAACACACCATCGTCATCCCTCTCGACGTCGATGCGATCGACGTCGACGGAGACCGGGACCTTTTGCTGGTCTTCCTGCCTCTGGGGAGCCCCCCCAGAGGCCTCAGCAGGGGCAGAGGGAGCCTTCCCAGTCTGCCCAGACCCACCTGCAGCCTGCAGTCGCCTCTCTTCTAGGCCTTGGAGCCTAATTCTCAGCCTTTCCCTCAGGGTCCTTGTAGAAAAGGTCTGGCAGATGTCTCAATCTTCAGGGACATGCGCTTCAGGGAGGCAAAGGATGCAGACGTCGTGTGGATCAGTCTTAACCTTCTTCCTTCCACATGCTGGGCACTTGTCGAATAAAGCAGGCATTTCAGATCCCTAAAAGCCTGAACAAACACACAGAAGTGAAAAGGAAATACCAAGAATCAACTGAGAACACTTTTAAATCCAAAAAGTGAACAAAAACTCCAATAAACCCTTTAAAAAGGGAGAGCTCAATGCACCAGGGTCCTGTAAGCAGGAGCCAGAAAAAAGAACTGAAAGTGAGAGGGACCTGCTATGCATTCTGGGATACTGGGAGAAGTTCTGGAAAGTTCTCTTAAAGGTACGGTATCCTATTTAAGCCACATAATGGCAGCCTATGGGGCTTGTCTGTCCATGCCTTCCTCTCTATAATTTCTGAGGGATTTTGCAGTTAAAGCAAGGGAAATCTGGACAGGCTTTGCTGTTTGTGGATTTTTGGTGGAATGTTCTAGTTGAAGTACTGGACAGTGTAGCCTGTGGATATAGGCTGCATTATTTGTCTTTAAATTTTCTCTTAAGTGTCTTTGCAGTTCTGCAATTTTCTGACAACTTAAGAGATTATTTTTGATTGCCGGGGTCCTCGCACATGGGCGGGACTATTCACTAGATTATGACTATACACAGAGATCCCCTACTACAGAAGTGAATATCTATTGGCACCTCTCTGTCAGTTGTTTTACCTGACTTACATCGTCTTGGGTCAGCCTGAAGAGACTACTTGATTATGTCAAGGGTTCGTTAGCCTGATACCGAGGGTCAGCCCTGGTGTTTATGAAGGCTTGAGCATTTTTGCGTGGTTCCATCTATCGTTTTCGTTTTTGCCTGACTGACCGGGTTGCCGCCTATTGGTTGTTCTTTTATCTCATGCCCGTTTTAAATCTCGCTGGCTTTTGAGATGGTTCACTTCCGGGTTCCTACGCGGGACGCCGGGACTTTGCTCGTAGAGGTCGGCATTTGGGTCTGCTGAGTCCTTTGGATTGATTAGGTAAGCGGTCTTTGAAAGAGCCCCCTGAACTCTACTTGGGTGTAAATGGATCGAGGGGTACTGAGGCGACGCCCAAGTTTTACTGGATTCTGACCACACCATCGTAGCGCGACCCCGCGAGATGAATAGAAATGTTTTCTTACTATTAGGCGTTCCGGATGTTGTTATATGCCCTACGCGTGTAAAGCGCGATTGAGTCTGTCCCACGATCCATTTGAACTCCGGGGGCGACTAACATAGAAGCACTAGATCAGAAGCACTAATTTAGAAGCAAAAAGAAGCATCTGTTTGATAAGTGCAGGTTTCTATAAATGACTACCGCTACGGGGCTGTGGCGTGTTTATTTGGTTATTTGCTATCTCGCTATTGGTCATTAAGGTGACATTGGATTCTGTGCTTTCTCTGTTTAGGTTGTTGAAATCCTAGAACCTCAAAGCTCATCGATCCGGAGCACCAGTCAGATGAGCTGTTCTATTATTATCAGGTAACTTTCCCATTTGGGAGACACCCGTGGCTTTTTCTATCACCCTTATCTCTGTGCTAGTTGAGAGCCCCTGTGATTCGTTGGCCACTTTGGTCTGAAATAGACTAAAAGTGTTGTGCGGGCTTGTTTGGATCTCGGGAGTCGTATATTTTTATTGGGACTCTAGAATCAAATCCTGGCAGTTTGTTACGCCAGTTTCTTTTTTTCCCCTAGATCGTGAGACTCTGGAAACGCCTTTGATAACGGTGTGCCTGACCGAACACTGCTCCATCAGTCAATACTTGAAGAATTCTATAACCGGACTACCTTTAAATTAAAAAATATTTATTGTACTGCGGGTAAGTGAATGTTATTTTATATGCTCTTGTCCTGTTAGTTTAGGATTCTGAAGTTCCAGAGTACTCGATTAGGTGAGACTCATGCTGGGTTGCATCATCTTTTCTAGAGCCAGTCCTTCGTTGAATGATGAGGGATCTGATGTGAATTCTCTCTTCGGACATCTGACATGGTGGGCCCATTTGTTGGTAAGTTGGAGTAGGTTTTGCCTCTCTCTTGTTGTGGGAAGCAGGCTACTGCCTTTCCAAAAAAAGAAAATCCCCCTGGTAATTCAGGGGGGATGTGCCTCATGTTTCTTTTAAAGTGGTCTTTATGAAATTCACTCGACTTTAGGACGCTCTTGTATTGGTGGAGAATATTATCTGTGCTTTATTTATTTTTTCTGTTGAGTGATATGTTTGGATCCGCACTTTGAGTTTAACATTATTATTCTACAATCTGGATGAACAGTTGTTGGGCTCGCTGTTGTGTACCAGAATGTATCATAAATTGGATAGCATAATCGTTTTTGCTGCCTGAATAGTATTACTTTATTCTTTCACACCAAGTAATGATTGTATTTTGTGACATTGTTTTTTGCAGATTTGTAAGCTGTACTCTATTTCTCCCCTTACCCCTACTCTGATTGCCCTGATAAAGGTGTGGCCATAGACCTGGCCCTGCACCGAAACGCGCGTTGGCGTTTGATGATCTGTCCCCCCTCCAGGCCTCCTTGTCTCTACCTGCTGGCCGGGGGAAAAATTGTCTTGGACAGATATATTTTCTGTGAAACATCTGACTCGTTTAGCTTGAGGAGTGTGTAATGAATTTTAAGGGTGTGATTTTGCCCGTAAGTATGGAAGGTGTGATCTTGTTATTGTTATTGTTATTGTTAACTGGGACTTATATAGCGCCAAATCACCGTTAGGTCTCTAGGCGCTCAAGACATATGGAAACAACAACAACTGAGTAGATGCCAAAAAAGAAAACATGTTTAGCAGCAATATTTAAATGTTGCAGAAAGCTTCCCTAAACAGAAGAGTTTTTAGAGACTTCCTGAAGTACAAAAGATTTCCTTCTCTGCGAATAGGCTCCGGCAATTTGTTCCATAGCTGTGGAACCAGTACAGAGAAGGTTCTACCTCCTTTTGTTGCCAATTTGTATTGGGGGCAGGACAACAGCTGTGTGTTAGAGGACCTCAGTGTTCGGTTAGGGTTATAGACCTCAAGGCGTTCTTTAATATAGGCAGGTGCATGCCCGTAAATTGCTTTATGGGCAATGCATAGACTTTTTAACTCCACCCTTTGTGTCATGGGGAGCCAATGCAACCTACACAATAATGGGGAGGCGTGGGTCCGTCTAGGCAACCTGAAAATTAATCGAGCTGCATCATTCAATACTACTTGCAGTCGACTAATCAGAGTTTTTGGTAGACCAAGATAAAGAACGTTCCCATAGTCCAGTCTTGAGATTATTGTGGCAGAAACAATTGTGCGAAGCATGGACGAGCACCGAAAGGGAACCAGCTTACGCAGCTGTCTGATTAAGTTGGTGCAAATTCCAACAACACAAGAAATCTGGCTGGCCATTGACAGCTCCTGATCAATCTTTATGCAGAGACTTTTGACATTGGAGCATGGTTTAGGGGAGAGGCCAAGTTCCTGAGGCCAAAACAGGTCACCCAGGGTGAGACAGCAGTTGAGACCACCAGGACCTCTGTTTTTTCCAGGTTAATCTTCAACGAATTAGCTGTCATCCACCTCACCGTATGACGAAGAATATTTTGAGCAACGGTCTGTGCGGATGCCGTATTATCAGTACTAAGTAACAACTGAGTATCGTCGGCATAGTTAAAAATTCTACAGCCCATGCTAACCAGGGAAGCAATCAGGGGTTGCAGATATAGATTAAACAGAAGTGGGGACAGTGCAGAGCCCTGCGGGACTCCGCACTCCAGAGTACCCACATCAGATATCTATTCCCCCAATTGAATCCTCTGAGTCCTGCCAGAAAGAAAAGATTTTAGCCACTGATGGGCTAAATCTTGTATCCCAAAAGAATCCAGTCTGTCCAAAAGTAGGTTATGGCTGACAGTATCAAATGCCGCTGACAGATCTAAAAGTATCAGGGCACTTGATTTTTTACTGTCAGCCATACCTCTGAGCTTGTCCAGCACCGAGAGCATCACTAACTCGGTGCTGTGATGCGCACAAAACCCTGCTGGACGCTCCTGGAGAAGATAGTGTGACTCCAGGAATAGCGAGAGAGACTTCAGGACATGCTGCTCCAGGATCTTGGACAAAAAAGGCAGCTGGGATATTGGCCTATAGTTTTTCAGCATAGCAGGGTCAGCCCCGGGCTTTTTTATCAGGGGCTTGACTCGTGCCTCTTTAAAACTAGATGGTAAGTGGCCAGTGTCCAGTGAGTTATTAAGGAGGGAGATGATATTATTTTCTAAGGTAGGAAGCACCAGACGGAAAACACTGGGGGGGCATGGGTCCGCTGGGGAACCTGACTTGGTTCGACTAACAAGCTGGCCAAGGATTATAGAGTCAATCTCTGGGAACTTGGGGGCATATTATCAAGGGGTTTTATCTCCGCTTTTTTGGCTTTAAAAGCCAAGAAAGCGGAGATAAAATTATCTCCCTATTACCAAGCTGTCGCTAACACCAGTTAGCGACAGCTAATAGGAGATAGCGACCATCATGGGCCCCACTTTGCATGTCAGTGACATTTATCACTAATGACATGCAAAGTGGGCGTGCCAAGATGTTAGCGACTGGAAACAGTCGCTAACATCGCTATCTTCTATTACCAACTTTTGGAGATATTCGCGCTAAGCGCGAATATCTCCAAAAGCTAACACCTGCCCTGAGCAGTTCTTAGCCATGTTATCCAATGGGAGGTGGATAACATGGCTAAGAGCATTTGCTCGATAATGCATGAATATCGCTGACTTTTCAGCGATATTCATGCATTGCGGCCGTTTTTTATCGCATTTGCGATAAACCTTGCTAATAGCAAGGTTTATCTGCGATAAAAATCGCCGATTTGCGGCGATAATTTTTGTCTCTAAACAAGTTAGAGACAAAAATTATCGCTAGTTGTTGGTTTGGAGATGGTACATTCTAGAGGGATGACTTGAAAGGCTTGGAAATCCTGCAGAGGGGGTAACTGTTGGCAGTAGTCTTAATATCAGAGAGAATAGCTTCCACTTTATCCAGAAAGTAGCACTGAAAGGTGTTACAATCTATCAGCGTTTCTGATTTTTCCACTTTCTTACTCAATTCCGTTAGGATTTTGAAAGTTTCTTTCTGGATATTGTCTGCATTCTTTATTCGGGATTCATAATACTCTGCTTTTGCTAACAGGATATGCTTTTTGTATAGTTTAAGGAATGTTTTATAATGATCCCGATCTATGTGAATGAGTGTGTTTGTGGTTTGGGGTGTTTGTATAATTGTTGATTCTGAGTACAATATCATATATTTGTTGATTTTTTATGTCTATATATTATATTTCTCTATGATATCTGGAAAAAAATAATAAAATCCTATTCATATTTTTGGAAACTTGGTGTGATTTCGACTATGTGAAACATTTCTTCTGGTAACAGCGAGCTCTCCTCTGTTTTTTCTAATGTGTGGACTGTAAATGGAGCCTATCTGATCATATAGTTTGGGCAGATACTTTTGTGTTTAAATAATTCTCCCTCTGGGGGCTCTTGAGACTTGAATTCTCAGGTGAAGCTTTTCATGAGCTTTATCAGAGACTACTTCTCATTTGACATTACTTGTGACTTTACAACAACTCTTCACTTTGATCTTTGATTTGAAAGTGCCCACTGGTACTTTCATCAGATTTTTCACCTTCATCAGCAACTTCACCAGTTTCAAACTTATCTTCACCTCCTTTGGATCCACACTGCATACTTGAGCTTGTCTCTGTGAATCAGTTGTTGTTGCCACACTTCTTCATTCACTGCCTTCATTCTACTCCTGCAGACAGCATGTATCCACTGCTGGGCGTCAGTACAATTAAGTGTTATTCACAAGCACAACCTGCTAAGGACCTTTCCAGCGCTCCTCAAGGCAGCTTTTGCAGACATGTGTTTTCATCAGAATTCAGTCACCCGGTTACAGGGGATGACATCGATGGTGCTGTTGCCAAATGCACCTGATAAGAGACAGATTTCACAACATCAGCCAGACCTTTTTCAATAATCTAATACAAAGTCACTAGTTACTGACATAAGTGTTGCTAAAGGGATGTAGGCCAATCTCATAGCTCTGCCCATTAACACTTTGTGGGGTGGGAGTCCAGTATTTTTATCTGGGGTGCTTCTAATCCTCATGAGAACAAGAGGACGAGCTTCTGGCCATTTCAGACTAGTGGTGTACATACATTATCCAGCTTGTTTTTGATGGTCCCATTTATCTTCTCAACTATGCCAGATGATTGAGGATGATAACTACAATGGAACCTTTGATCAATCTGGAAAGCTCTACAAATCACTTTTAGATCTCCTTTTTGAAATGAGTTCCACAATCTGTTTCAATAGAGGTTGGCAAGCCAAACCATTGTATCAATTCCCTTAAGAATTTGGCAACTGTCATACTGTCAGATCTCCGGGTACTGTAGGCCAGGCCCATTTAGAAAACAAGCAGATAATGACAAGAATGTTTTAAGGCCTTTGTAAACTGGTATCTCAATGAAGTTTGCTTGGAGTCCTGTCAATGGACCCTCTGATTTGTTATTGTGATTCATAACCACTACAGTCCTTTTCCTTGATTATTTCTTTGACAAATTATGCATGTATGTCATATTTCTTCTGCAACATTTCTGAAGTTTGAATTGAACCATTATTTTCTGCAAATTCTGGTCACTGTGTCCTACATGAACCTAGTCATGTAAATAACACAAAAAGGAGAAACCGGTCCTGGGTTACTTTTCTTTTTTTGATGACCTAAGTGTGTCACGTATGTCCAGATGTGGAATCCATGCTCACCATGCCACTGGAATCAAGCTATACCTGGATTTTGTTTTAAACACATTTTATTGGCATTTATCATCAGTCTGTTTATCCACATATCCTGATACTAAAATATTCTGGATTTAGTTGTTGGCAATATATCCCTCAACCCACCCTGCATTCCTTTACAGTTTGTAACGGATATGTCCTTGTATACTCTCATTTTCTGAGGGAATAATGTTGCGGTGGCCTTATGTTACACCCTCCCCCGCACCCAACCAATCAAAAACAGTTAACTAGACCCCCCCCGCACTGCTGTCTCCCCATTGTACACCTAGAGCTCTGAAGGCTACCTCTCTTGTGTCCGACCGTGAAGCTATACCTGGATGATGAGCTCATAATCAGGACAAAACCGGTCCCATGATGCTTGTTTCTGGTCCAGGGAGGACCTGACCTGGCAGTTCGGGTTGGACTGTTCCCATAAGGAACAGGGTCAAGACTGATTTGCATATGGCTGTGTCCAAACTGGAGTGGCACAGTGAGCAAAAGAATGATGGATTAAACCCAGATCTATGTCTGGGGGTGAGGGTCTGATAAGTTTCAGCACTCTGTCCATCATCTTTTTGTGTTTGCAATGTTTGCCCTAATTGGCCAAGAGTATGTCCAAATGTGGGTCCCTTGCTTGCTGTGCCACTGGATTCAAGCTAGCCTGGCTGATGAGGGGTAAAATTCTGAAACTGGTCCCGGGAGGTTTGTTTCCGTCCAGGGAGGACCTGGACTGCCAGTACAGGCTGGATTGTTACCATGAGGAACAAGAGACTGATTTGCATATGGCTGGGTCAAAACTCGGGTGGCATAGTGAGTAAAAAAAAGATGGATTAAACCCAGAACTGTGACTGAGGGTGAGTGGTTGAAACGTTTCGGGACTCCATCCATCATCTGGTGTGCTATATTTGCCCTATTTGGTTAGGATATGCCCAGACGTGGGTCTCTTGCTTTCTGTGCCACTGGATTCAATCTAGCCTGGCAGATGAGGGGTAATACCCCAAAACCGGTCCCTGGATGCTTGTTTCCGGTCCAGGGAGGGCCTGGCAGTTCAGACATGGTGGCTTAGTGAGCAAAAGAACAATGGATTAAACCCAGATCTGTGACTTGGGGTGAGTGGTTGAAAAAATATCAACACTCCGTCCATCATCTTGTTGTGTTTGCTATGTTCACCCTAATTGGCAAAGACTATGCCGAGAATTGGGTCCCCTGCTCGCTGTGCCACTGCATTCAAGCTAGCCTGGCTGATGAGGGGTAATTGCCCGAAACTAGTCCGAGGATGCTTGTTTCTGGTCCAGGGAGGACCTGGCCTGGCTGTTCGGGCTGGACTGTTCTCATGAGGAATAGGGTCAATACTGATTTGCATATGGCTACTTCCAAACTGGGGTATCAGAGTGAGCAAAAGAACTATGGATTAAACCCAGATCTGTGACTAAGGGTGAGTGGTTGAAACATTTCGGCACTCCATCCATCATCTTGTGTTTGCTATGTTTGCCCTACTTGGCTAGGATATGCCCAGACGTGGGTCCCTTGCTCGCTGTGCCACTGGATTCAAGCTAGCTTGGCAGATGAGGGGTAATACCCCAAAATCGGTCCCAGGATGCTTGTTTCTGGTCCAGGGAGGACCTGGCCTGGCAGTTTGGACAGGGGTGTCGTAGTGAGCAAAAGAACAATGGATTAAACCCAGATCTGTGACTGGGGGTGAGTGGTTGAAAAGTTTCAGCACTGTGTCCATCATCTTTTTGTGCTTGCTATGTTCGCCCCATTAGAGCAAGGTCAAGGCTGATTTGCATATGGCTGGGTCCAATGTTCGCCCCATTAGAGCAAGGTCAAGGCTGATTTGCATATGGCTGGGTCCAAACTAAGGTGGCATGGTGGATCAAAAACAGTGGACTCGGATGTGGCCTGAGCAATCCCGAGTGGCTGAGATTAATTCAAGCATTCCATCCATTACTTTGTGATTTGATGCCCCATGTAATTAGTGGGACTCTGACTATAGCATACTGTCAGGAAGAACATATTTATTTCCGGGAGTCACCTAAACATCATTGTAACTTCATTTGCAACCTGCCTGTTCCTACTTCCATCTTGTATCTTCTAGTACTTCCTCCTCGAGTTGCCTGAATTCACTTATGAAGTCTGTATTGTATTCAACAAGAAACAATTTACATTCTGTTTTGTTTCTTGCATTGCATTCAGTTAATTTGATCTCACTGTTTCTTTCTCCAGTGTGCAGTATCTCACCACATGGTTTGCATATTTGTTTCCCAGCGTAACCAAATCATTACCAGCCTTATGGGCAGTGCACTTGACCACCACAATTGTTTTGGGTTTTTATAATGCTTCCAATAAATCAAGAATTTAGGAACAATTTCTGACGGGAGCACCTAAAGATGTCATAAAGCCCCTTTGTGACCACAACTGCCCGAAATCATGCACCACTCCAAAATCATACTGGCTGTCTGAATAAATTGTCACATCCAAATTAGCTGCAAAGCAACAAACTGTTGTCAGTTCAATCAACTCTGCAACTTGTGCTGAAGTCACATTAGGCAGGTATGATGCTTCAACAATTTCTAACATGGAACAGACTGCATAGGCAGCTTTCAATGCTCCAAGATGGTCTCTGAGACAGGAACCATCTACAAACAAAACCATATGAGCCATTTCGAGAGGAATTTTTTTGATATCTGATCTTTGTTTGGAACATAATTCCCTTGACATTAACACAATCATGTTCTGGTTCATCATCACCATCATAATTTTTTTCTGTTTTCATTGCTGTCTGAAAAAGGAAGTTGCAGAATTCTGAATTTTATACCGTCTGATACAGATGTTTTCAGCAGCCAGTATGGATTGCACCTACCTATTAAGGCAGCTGTTTGTCATGTGCGGAGTCCCCTAGTACGAGTCATCAAAATCTCAACTGATTGAGGAACAAACACAATCAGTGTATGCCCCATTACCATCTCTTCACTCTGTTCAATTGCAGTGCCAACAGCTGCAACAACTTTCAGAAAACTGGGAAGAGCTACAGCTACTGGATCCAACGCAGCAGACAGATATGCCACAGGCCTCATGATCCCCCCATGTTTTTGGGCCACAGCTGACAAGGCACACCAGCCTTTTCCATGGCAAAAAAGTTAGAACTCATCATATTCTGAGGGTGGATGCATTATATAATTTTTCTCTTAAATCCAAAAAAGTCATCAAGGTGGTCATCTAAGACTGTGGAGGTCATAGGATCGGTGTTGGCATAATAATGCCAGTATTTGTAAAGCGCACAGCTACCTCCAACGGAAGTGTCCCGGCGCTGTCCGTATACCGCTTATGAACCCTTCCTGGCTTTTCCCTGTGAAATGTCCACTCCTGGGCACCCCCAAGGTGAAGCCAGGCATCCCAGCGCTGTTGGGGCCGTTGTGGAGATTAAGCAAGCTATTGCCCAAAGTTGCAGAGTGGGACCCATGATTTGAATAGGCACCGAGGCGGAAATTATCAGGTCCGAGGAAATTGAGCCCAAGACCCGCCGAGGCGGGTATTGAACCCTGGTCCCTGGCCAGACCTCTGCTTCAGGGTGTGCCACTCTAACCATTTGAGCCACACTTCTCCAAAATGCTCATGGTGGCTAGAGCTCGTCACCAGGAGTAAAATGAGCTCAAGTTCATCCAAATCAGCCCACTGGGCTAGAGTTAAGGCACTTAAAGATTGTGACCTTTGACCCCTTGCTAGCGATGGGAAGCGTGTGGTTTAGAATCCCACCTGAGTTCTACCCCCGGGGTGGACCAGTGCCCAGGGGTTGGTGCAGCATTGATTTGGGGGGTGCAGTTGTACACAGGCTCCCATCCCTCATGTTCAGATTGCCCCTGGGGCCCCAATATACCGGGGGACTGATGCAATGAAAACATGCCCAGTGGGCTAGCCTTAATTGCATAAAGGACCCAGGAGCCCATCCCCCAGTCCCAAAGACATAGGGGCTTATTTATGAGCCCTTGCATCACTTTTGCGCCGCCGGTGTGTCACTTTTTGTGACGCACCAGCAGCGTAAAAAACTAGCCTTGTTGCACCATATTTACAAAGTGACGCATCCAGGTAGATGTGTCACTTTGTAAACCCCTGCGCCACATTATACCAGCACCAGGTATTATGTATGCGAGGGGTGGGGGGGCGTTCCAACGCAAGAAAGGGTCGTAGAAGTGACACAGTGAAATATATAAGATTCCACTGCGCCACTTCTAGGGTTCAAATGCGTCGATATTTACGCCTGCCTCATGGCAGGCGTAAGACTGACACAGGCAGATTTCACATGGGACTTGCCCATGTGTAATGACCCATTGCTAGAGTTGTGTCACTTTTGTGACACACTCCAGCAATGCTTCATTTTTGCACCTACAGGTACGTCAGAAATACTGACCTATCTGTAACTCCTTGCGACATGATGCGTCATACTGTAAATATGATGCATCATTAGTGTCCCAAGGAGGACGCAATGAAAAGGGACGCATCGCTGTTTTCTCTCAGCGATGCGTCACTTTTCATAAACGAGGCCCATAGACTGGGTCCCGTTACCTCATCCCCGGGACTCAGGAGCAACAGAGAATGATTCTGCCATGAGGGTAACCATCCAAGAAGGATGCTCCTGCTCTGTGGGAGCAGGAGAAGTTCCTGCAGGTTCTTGTGTTGTGCCAGAAGGAGTCTGGGGAGCAGGTGAGGCAGTGCAGAAGTCGGCTCCCTGCACTGCCTCACCACTGAAAAAGGCTTTTGGTGTCCCGAGTGGGACTGGGACACCCCAATATAAAAATAAATAAAGGAAAGAAAAGAAAAGACTCAGGCTTGCGGCTCTCCAGAACAGCGGGAGAGCGCTACTAAAATATTCACAACTCCACTGAGGGAGTGACCTACGGTACCCACCGGGCTCACTCTGCATACGTTTTTTGCTTCTTGTGGTGACTGACCTCAGGAGGACAGGGCACCACCAAAGGCCCTGAGCACATGTTTAGGTGCTGCAGAAGGACAGCAGCCCCCTGAGGTCACTTTTAAATGTAACCCTATGTCTCCCAGGTTTCAAGAAATGTGACCTAGGGAGACTTGTATCACTTTTCCAAAGCACTCTTAAAGCTGGAGCTTTTGTTCTACACTGTGTTCGAAATCTGCCCCCTCCCTAAACCATCCTACCCCCTCTGCCAATCCCATGGTCCCTCACTGCACGTCGATCCCCAACCAAGATGGCCTTCTTCACACTTCCCTCTCCACCTCTCCCACCTCTCCCACCTCTAATGATATCTGCTTACTTGACACTAACCCATCATCGCCATCTAATGGGTCCAAGCAGCCCCCCATCAACTGCCAAACCTGCCCTCACGCCCACCACTCCCCCAGAGTAGCCAGCACTGAGACACACACCTCTAACAATCTCATAATCGCCCCTGCCTTACCCTTGACCTGTCACAAACCTATCAACGGGCCCAAACCCCTCCTCTTCCTCACAATCTAATACAGACTTTCCAACCCCTGATATCAGAAGGACCCCTCACACTCCAGAGTCCCCATATAGCCACTTAATGTGCCCTCTTTTATTGTCCGTCAAAACTCGCTCCACTCATAACCCTTCCTCGCCTCAGATGGCTCTGACTGGCTATCCCCTTTCCAGGACTATCCCCTTGAACACACCCTACCATACAATTCCCTGCCTCAAGTCTCTGGTCCCCCCACTCCAACTCCTCACTCAGCTCCAAGCTGGAGGAGATCACCCGGGCCATCCAACAACTCAAGTCTGATGTTACAAGCATTCTACTCCTCACCTTGGAACTGGTGAAAAAGGGGTGCCTAAGCAACTCTTTCGACATAAACATTCATAACCTTGCCTTTCCCACATACCTCAACTCTAGGCCTCCAGCACATCAACCCCTCTCAAAGCTCTCTGCAAATCTCAACCCCCCTCACTTCTAATGTAAAACCTTTCCCCTCCCCAATGACCCTACCTGACCCATTAGATTAACTCACCCTCTGACTGACAATGATATTCTCTCGCTCCTACACTCCTATGACCCAACACTCACCGACAATATACACTTTCACTGTCAAATCAAGGCTATTAAGAGTGTCCTGCATAGGGACCCCAGGTCTAATCCTGGCTGGAGCCTTAAATAACAACCTCACACTAGTCTCCACCTCACACAAACCTCCGGTCAACACCAATTCTAAGCTCAAATGCATCCTCCTAAATTGCAGATCTGCTGTAAAACAAGCAGCAGATATCGCTGCCCTCATTCTCAACCAAAAGCCGAATCTCTTAATGCTGACCGAACCGTGGCTTAATGTCTTCTCTGCTCCTACCCTTGACTTAGTCGTCCCGCCTAGCCATGACATTATTAGGCTAGACAGATTCTGCAGGCAAGGGCGGGATATTGCTTTCGTCTATCGCAGCAATCTTGTGGTTACACAACTTCATTCTGCAGTTTTTCCTGCATATGAATACCTATGCATTGTGGTCGCAAGCAAAACCAGACAAATCTGCAAATTCCACTTGTTCTATCATCTCCTAGCGACAATCTTTCCTTTATTGAACAGATTATGGAAATTATTTCTATCCGTGCACATCATCAAAGCACTCAGATCTTCCTTGGAGATGTTAACCTCCACTGGAATGACTCGAATGACCTTTCCGTAGATAGTCTCAAATCTTTCCTAAGTGAATTCGAGATTTGTGATAGCCCCACACTCATCAAAGGAGCTACCCTAGCCCTAATCATTGGCAATCCGAAATCTGTTCAACTTGATTCTATCGTCCCTTGTGACTGGACTGATCAGAACTTCATCACCTTCCGCATCTCAGAACATGTCAGCATGAGCAAAACGCAACCAAAAAAATCCAAACTTTGGCAAAGCTCATTACGAAACATTAACCTTGATGCCTTGACAACCCTCAGTAATAACATACTACCCCCCACCGATGCTATGCCCGACGTCCACGATCTCATTGAACACTACAATGGGTCCATGACAAGCATTCTAGACACAGTCTCCCCTTTACATACAGTTGTAAAAAGAATGCCTTCCAAAATCTCCAAACCCTGGTACAACGGCAGTCTAAATGATCAGAGAAGGAACCTGAGTCAAGCGGAAAGAATTTGGAGATCCTTGGCGTCCCTTGATCATCTCAAACATCTTAGATCACTTAGAAATATCTATAACAAAGGCATAAGGCTATGCAAAGCTAACTTTTTCACAAACCAACTAAACCTAGCAAAAGTGTTTGAAATTGTCAAATCTCAATCGAACAACAATATCAACATCCCATGGATCGGATCACGCCCATTGCCGAATTGTGAGGATTTCTTCTCTTTCTTCATCGGAAAGACAACTAAGTTGGAACCTGAGCTGCAGACTGCTTTGGAGCTCTTGCCAATCTCACCTCCTATCAGTTCACACCCTCCTCAATGTTTGGCACTGTCGCTCAATCCGGGTCTTACCCTCAAGAACAATGCATCTTAGAGCACTTTCAAAATCTTGGACGATAACATCATTCCCCAAATGCTCTCAGCATTGAAACCATCCAACCACTTCAACGAACCTCTACCATCTAATTTCTTCAAGTAGATCAAATTATCCCTACTCCATCTTTGGGCCAAGATCGTCAATGCCTCACTGATTCAAGGGTCTATCTCAGATTGTCTTAAAGCTGGGCAGGTTACCCCAATTCTTAAAAACTGACGGAAGACCAAGCCGACCTTAACAACTTCTGCCCAATCTCCAGCATTTTGATCTTAGCCAAGTTCATTGAGAAATGTGTCCACCTTCAGCTTTGCAATCACATAGAATGCTTCCAACTACTAGACCAATTCCAATCCGGCTTCTGTCACGGTCATAGTACAGAATCTGCCATCACCCACATTGTTGATGATGAGCTCAAAATGCTGGTTCAGAACAATTCTTGCCTTCTGATCCTCCTTGACCCATCTTCAGCTTTTGACACAGTCAAACATGACTGCTTACTCGACCTACTGGAACATATGATAGAATTTTCAGGGCCTGACCTTAATTGGTTTGCTTCTTTTCTCCACAATAGAACTCAAAGATTCAAGGTCAACCAATCTCTTTCTAACCCTTCTTCAGGCAATCTCGGGGTTCCGCAAGGGTCCACACTCTCTTCATCTCTCTTTAACCTGTTCATGGAGCCTCTAACTGAAATCCTAAAACAATCCAAATTCCACTATCATATGTACGCCGACGATACCCAACTGTACCTGAAAGTCTCCTCCCCTGATGATATCAGTGTCCTCAACACTACCCTACTGAAAGCCCCAAACTGGTTAACTCTAAATCTTCTCAAACTTAATGCTCTGAAAAAAGAATTTCTTTTAATTGCCCCACCCAACCATTCTCCTGTCATCTTTGAATGGATGAATTAGCTAACAGCTGTTAACTGCATACCACACATCATTGACTCCACACGTTCCTTGGGCATATTGCTCGACAAGAGCCTGAACATGCATAAGCATATTGCGGCCCTCACCAATGGAGCCAACTTCCAAATGAGCAGGATGTATGACGTTACAACGCAGGCTATTACAACGCCTAACTTTACAACGCGGTTTTTACATCGCCTACCATTACAACGCATAGTGCTTTTAGGCGCTGGATAGTGATTTATTTAATTTACTATTCCAACTCCAGTCCCCGTGGATAATAGGGAAGGTGTTGGATAGTAAATTAAATATATTCCCTATCCTAGAGCGCCCCCCTTGCACAAAAACGTGTACTATCTTTTGGCTCCAGGTCCTCCAGAAGTACCAGCACCCTTCTGCTGAAGCCGCAGAAATTCCGTAAATCAAAAACGTATGATTGAGCCTTCTCAGGTATCGCCCCAAGAATTTAGAACTCCCTGCCTCTGGAAATCAGGGCTATCCCTTCTACTAATAAAAAAGAAGTTAAAGCGTTTCTGATTAACACATTTTTGCCCTAGAATCCCTTTGCCTATTACACACTTAAAGACTTGTAGCCTCTATGTTTTGACCTTTCTTTAATTGTCTTTTATTGTACTGACTGGATGCACTTTTGTACTCATGTTATGCTTCAAGTTTCCCCCAGCTACTCCTTCAGGACCTTGTAACATGCTTCATTTACTCTTGTTCCTTTATTCTTCATGCCTCAGACTGTTTATGATTATGTATGTATGCCATGCTGACATAGTTTCCCTGCCCTGACACTTCTGACCACCCTGTTGTTTGATTTTAAGTCTCCTCTCTTTTTCGCTCACCTGTAAAGTCCTCGGATACCCTCATGGGTTTTGTTTGCGCTATATAAAACTTTTTAAATAAATAAACTGTACTCGACGTTTGGCCTGGGAGCCTCATGAAACCCTCCTGACCTTTACATGTGGCCACCTGGTCAACAGCAACACTGGGCTGCTGTTTATTGGACTCACTACTAACATAAAAACAAATTAAATAATGGGGCAATCGTTTATTTAAATGGTCATTGATGTTAAAGAAAGGAAGAAACAAGGGTATCCTACACTGCTTAACTTTAGGAACACCTTCATTTTTAAAGACATCATGCACCAAAAGTGTACAAATATGACAAAGTCTCTTTAAAATGTATAGTTAATTAACATGCAGAACCTTTTCACCTTTGTGTATCAGATTATATCAGTGCAATGAGAAGTATTTTTTTTAAATGGTACTGATGCTTTTCACACATAAATTTAGGAACATTCATGCTTCCCCCTCCCCGGACTACAATGCCAATAGTGAACTAAGAGGCAAGTCAGTTATTATGTGCACCCTCTGGGTATACTGGGTTCCTATTATACATGAACAACATTATAGTTTATTAAATCCGACACAGGAGAAGATTTAGTACAATGCACATGCTGAAGTCATGTATTTCGAGGTCCTCTTATGTGATAATAATGAAGACAAAGGAGTAGGCTCACACAGTTTGTTTATGTAGGGTTAATCCCAGGTTTGCTGATTTCACATTTTGCATTTCAGCCACTGGATGTATAAGATTTGCTTCCCCAAATCCCACTTTGCCTCCAGCCCCTTCCCCCTGCTGCCCCCAAACCCCTGAGCCCCACCTTGCTGGCATCATTGCAGACTTTGGTTACATCATAGACCAAACTTTTTGGCCCCTGGTAAAATGTTTGCAAATAACCATGTTCTACAGCCTGGGAGGGTAGTGACCTCTTGTGGCTGGTTCTATGATTACATGTAATGTGGCCTTAAGGTGTATAAGAAAGACAGAGACAAATGTAATGTTTATTTTAAATGCTTTATGAACAATAGGTAATAATGATTACATTTCAACATTGGATTTGATTATGGTGATATAATGATGGGATGTTTAACATGTGGTTATTGATCTTTTTAATGTGGTGACCCCTAGACAAAGCCAATAGGTGTGCTTTATATAAGTGATAACGCCCTATATTGTGATGTTCTATCTGGTATAGGTGAGGGGGTACTGTGATTGTGGGGATCATCACCCAGTAGAAGTCAAATATGATTTTAGAATGTCAATGACGTTTTTTTAATCTGCCAGATGTGTATATTTGTAAACTAATCTGTAGTATTTAAGTGATGTGTGTTTGTAATTAATCTACGTTTCCTTTTTCAAGGAAAAAGCACTGACTGGACAATCGTATATTGAGTGTTGTTATAGTGTCCCGGTGCTTATTGAATACTAGCCCACACTGATTAGGCCCTGGACTTCTCTGCTTCACTACCCTGGGAGTGTCATGGGCTACAATGGAGTGCTTGGTTCTCAATAAGGGGAAATTATGGATGTATCATCTCCGAAGACCTCACTTTCTGCCCAACTAATAACCCTAGGGCATACTTACAAGGAATTGGCTGAGGGCAGCGCCTCAAGTCATTTTGCTGTGTTGCCCTGTGCCAATTTGAAAGGACAGGAATGCACTGTCTTCACAAGATAGGCTGCATCCTGTCTTTTCAGCTGGCACCCAATAAGCAGCCGTGCGCCAACGCAGGCACACCTTGCACCACAGTGCAATGGTTTAGGTGTTGTTGGCATGATTGTTTTTGTGCAGTAAGGGATACCTTCTTGCACAAAAAACAATCTTTAGAGGTGTTTTCTTCTTTCTATGTGTGCTGCATCTTGGGACCGATTTCCCGACAGACCTGCCACTGATCCAAGGGCCATTTGTAGGGCATACATGGCTGAGCAGCGCCAGTGCACTGTACACAGATCCACCTGAATCAGGGAAGCCACCTTCAGTGATACCCTGAATATCTTGACTATTTGATGTAGTATGGTTCAATGTTAGAGTTGTGAGGTTTCATGGCAACAGATGTTTCGAACGGGGAAGTGTGGGGTTGAGGTTTGGTGGTTGGAGGGGGGTTCTTCCCTTGTCTCCCTTTGTTCTTTTTTTTCTTCCTCCTGGTTCTGATTGTTATGCCACACAACTCTTTGCCACACACATCCAGCTGTAGCACTTCTGCCATGAGCCGATGACAATCCAGAGGCTCTCTGCCTTTCACCCACAGTGCCGATAGCACCCTTAGAAGGAGTCCCCATGACACACAATATGGTAAGTCCAAAAAGAATGCACATGATCATGACCTGCAATGTGAATGGACTCCTAGACCGCATTAAGCCTACGGCAGCCCTCCGATACACCAAGCATCCTCACCCCTGCGCACCCCCTGGAGCGTGGCACTGGAGGGGCCAATTGAAGGGCATCCGTATAATATCCTGAGTATCTATGTTCCCCCTCATATGTCCACCCAAACCTACTAATCACTCACAGAGGTGGTCCTGAGTTCCCCAGTGGGAACCACTGTCATAGGCGGGGACTTCAATACTGTATTGCAACTGGGAAAAGATGTTACTAGTACACCCACAGCACATCAAGACATACAGGTGAGACAACTACAAGGATGGATGGACTCCCTGGATTTATGTTATGTCTTACAGATTTGGTAGCCCGAAGTAGGGGTCATACGCGCATGAGGGCAGCTCATGAGACACTCTCGCCTATACACATTTTTCTCAGCGGAGGATGTGCTACAGGTTACTCAGTTAGGCATCCTCCCATGTGGCATATCCAACCACTTCCTGATTGAACTCCACATTAGTAGCGCAACATGCTCATGACGCCCTGTGTGGCGGCTCAATGCCTGGTTTCTCCAAGATGAGAAATGCACTACATTTCTAGACACAGAACTGCAGGCCTACTTCGAAACTAATACAGTGTGCATTGCTCTGGTCTGCCAGGAAAGCTGCAATGTGGGGATTAGCTAAAGTGTATGTTAGTTAGCTCAAGAAAGATGTGCAACAGCCCATGTTTCACCTGGAGTGCCATACTCACTCTGGAACAGCAGCTCTTGCTGCTGTTCCAGCCCTCCGAGACCCTCAGGCGTCAGTTGGAACTAGCAAGCTTTGCCCTTACACAAACAGCCCTAGAGGAGGCCAGACAGTGCTGGAAGGCCTCCAACCAGAGGGTCTATGAGATGGGAGACAAATGAGGTAAACTACTCTACTGGCTAGCCACAAAAGAGGCGGCCGCCAGAGCAATTCCAGAAATCCATGATTTGTCGTGGATCCTGCACCCTGACGCGGAGTGAAGTACAACCAATTGTTATATGCAGCCCGCCCTAGCTCCCCTGTGAGCAACTTCAGCCCCTCCTGGTGGACATTCTGCTCCCTCGACTCTCCTGCCAGGACCAGGAAGACTTTGATGCGCACATCACCATGGTGGAAATACAAGCTGCCATAACTAAGCTTCAGCCCTGGGGCCGGACCAATACCCCCTGGAATAGTTACAGGACCTCCTATCCCCCATCTACTCAATGTGTATCTGGAGGTGGCTCGTGTGAGCCGCTACCTACTGGAACGCGATGTTGCCACAATAGTGGTGATCCTGAAATCCGACCAGCCTTTGCTGTGGCTCATAAAGCCCCATATCTCTTATAAACACAGATGTAAAAAGCTTTGTTAAAATCATCGCGTTTAGGCTTGGCAGCGTGATTTCCACACTGACCACCCTGATCATTGTGGGTTAATTCCCCACTGCAACATCTGGCACTGCATACGTCATCTGCAGGTGGCCTTAGCCTGGACCCCTGATATACCAGACCCTTGTGCACTCTTGCTTCTTGACTTTGAGAAGGCTTTTGATTCCATGAACTAGGGCTTCCTGTGGGTAGTCTTAGTCAAGATGGGCTATGACCTACAAAACCGAGCATTCATTGACCTTCTGTACTCCCAGCCAACAGCCCAGGTATTAATAAACTGAGTACTCTCTGGCTCCTTCCCAATAAATAGGAGTACTAGGCAAGTGTGCACTCTGTCGCCCCTTTTTCGTTCTTACTATTGAACTGCTTGCCCGACTAATATGAGAATTGCGCTGAGGATTGAATTGCGCTTTATGCTGGCAACCTCCTTCTCTACCTGGCTGAACCCCAACTGGCTGTGCATAGATGCCTTCATCTTCCAGCACCCTATAAAGGGGCTTCGGGCCTCAGGGTAGCCTGCTATAAGTCCTTATCGGTCCTGATTCATGGTGACAACAAGAAAATCAAATGGCAATCCACCATACCCATGAAAAGACCGAGTTTCAAGTATGTGGACATTCAAATAGCCCTCCTACCCTAGTTGAATGGGAGCTAAACCTGACACCCCTCCTGTCCCGCACAAAGGTGGATCTACAAAGGTGCTCCTCTCGGTCTCCTAATATACTGGGCCGAGGGCCATTCTTCAAAATTATGGCCCTCCCACAATTCCTTTATGTACTTCAAAACTTCTCACCTCCATAGTCCGTGACTTTCTAAGGCAAGCCATCCCGTGTGGCCTGGATAATAAATGAGGGCTTTCGGTATACGACGGTGGTATGGCAATGGCCGTCCTCCAACTATATTACCAAGCTGTACGACTACTTGTGATCAGTGACTGGCTGACTGGTGGGTGGGATGACTTCGCATATCGAGCAGAACTCTCCTTGTTCACTATGAATCAAGTTGTTGGTTTGTTATATGGGAACCTGATCCTCAAACCCCTTCCGGAGGTGACAAGCGTAGTCTTTCAGACTTGGAGGTTGGCTCTGCACTTTCTCCACTGGCAGAAGAAGCTCACACAACAGAACCCCACTATGGCAGGGTCACTCCCTCACTCATACCTCTGGTCTGTATGGATTTCAGGGGTGGCACAATGTTGGTATCATCACCCTAGGGGATATCTGGAAGGGGAGCCACATTAAATCTTTCTAGGCTGTCCAGGTACAATTTGACCTCAACCAGACACAATCCCATCAATATCTACAACTTAGACACGCTCTCTTCAAGTACAGGGACTGTCTGACCTCCCTACCAGAACATAGCCCGCTAGAGGCTCGACTACTAATGTGCGAGGTAGGGAAGGGCGGAATCTCCAACACACTGATTAACAACACCCCTGAATGCTTGACACCTGATGGCTGATCCAGATGCACAACTTTCAATGTACATACATAACCCCTTGTAAACTATGGCAGACGGGGAAGCAATCAACCCCAGCCTGTTTCCGATGCTCCTATCCAGATGCTGATTTTTTCATAAAACATGGTCCTGCCCCTGATTACCCTATACTAGAAGTGCATAGCCTCTGCCCTTTGCCGGGTTTTTGGGTGCACACTTACACTGACACCCAGTCTTATTAGGTATATTGGATGACCTTGGCATCACGGGGGGTGGGGGGGGTAATTTGTCAGGATGGCCATGGTAGTGGCAAAAACAGATATAGCCCAGAAATGGCAAGGCCCCACTGCACCAACCTTGACTGAGTTGGTGAGGGGAATGGACAAATGTGCCATGCTGGAAGAACCTCTTTACCTGGCCCGAGGATGCCCTCGCAAACACAAGCGTATATGGGGGAAATGGATGGACTACTACGGCCTACAGGCTTCAACATAGAACTGTTCATGTTTCCTTCCTTGGAATGTGTGGAGGCAGACAGACGTTTGCGGCAACAATGGGGGTGTCTTGTTTGGCTATTTCTTTTAATGTATCACCTGTCTTTGTTGGAAATCAATAAAAAGAGGTTATTAAATAAAGTTGAAACATTCAGAGAAATTCTGCGTAATTTCACAAAGGGGCAGTGTGGGCATCGCACTGTGCAGTGCATATCCCTGGGTGCCCTTACATACTTATGTAAGGGCACCCAGAGATATTCCCTGCAGTGCAGTGCAGTGCATGCCCCTTGGCACCCGTACATTAATATGTAAGGGTGCCGAGAGGTATGCCCTGCAGTGCAGTGATTTAAACAGGACTGGAAGAGGGAGCAGATTAAACTTTATCTGAAGTGGTTTTTAAACAAAAAGGGACTGCGTTCTCTTCCAGCCCTGTGCCGAAATTTAATCAGTAATTCCATGCTGCAAGAGTAATGCAGAATTACCAAATTCTTCCAATTCCGCCAGCAGAAATAAATATCCGAGCATCCCTAATTTGAGGCATAGTTAGTTACTACAAGCCAGAAAAACACGTTAACAAGATGTAACAAATTTGTTTCAAATGCAATAGCGCCTTCTCAGAGTGTACATTTAAATTCATTCATTCATTCATTCAAAAGCTTTTATTCGGGTTGTCATAACAATCCATGTAAGCACAAACAAGAATTAAAACAGCAAATTACGATAATAATTAGTCACAATAGCACATTACGACTGGCAATAAAATATAAAAAATTATTCGGGGGATAGCCAATGCATTTCTCTTTCGTGTTACACATATGTACAAGTTAAGTCCCCTTAAAAGAATGCTTAAATTTCTTGTGCAAAAAGTACGTCCATAAAGTGCAAACGTGCTACATATTATTCAAGGATATAAGGCCTTAATACACTATAATAGAAATGTTCCATCAATATTTAAAAACATGTTACCAAAACAACAGTTAAAACAAAAACGACTGTATACAAATATAAATATTAAAACCCTTCTAAAAAGGGAAGAATATGCCAGCAGGGTGACTGTATAGTTTATGTGTTTCGACTATATACTGGTTGCCAAGTTAAACAGTAATAGATTTCCTGGCGTCTATACATTTCATTATATACATAGCAACATAAAAACAAATATCTGGATTTTCTAGGCGCATAATTAATTTCATTGCAAATTTTGTGGATTGAGCGTTAAATTTAAAAAAAATTGGTTTAAGATAAAAAAAGCCTTAAAAAATAGTAAAATTTACAAAACAGTAAAAAATGGCGGCAGCTTTGTCGTGAGATTCGATCGCAGGGGCAAACAGAGTTTGAGCCAGTTCTCATAACAGGAAATGCCACCAAGTGATGTACAGTACCCAATCTAAGACACGTTAAAATAAATCGATGTGTATTATATGTAATCATAGACAAATATAACTGGAAGCCTTTATTTAAATCAAGCTCTTGGTAAAAAAACAACCGTTGGTAGCGTCCTGGACTGCCTTACTCTATTCTCTCTCTTGTATAATAGACATTTCTCCTTTAGTTCCTTCTTTGAGAAAGAGGCGGCAAAATCTGGATTTAACAGAATGTCATTATTAAATAAATTACGGTACCAATGATGAATATATTTCACCCATGGTATATGGGAAAAGTAATCAAGTTTTAGACAATCTCTTATTATTTGTTGTGTAAACAACATTTCTGGTTTTGCCCAAATGGATCGCCATAATGTTAAAGGACGCAAAGCTGCAAGATCTGTGATATAATTTATACCTACTTCTTCATGCACAAGTAAAGTTGATGCAGATTGGGGGACACACAATACTCTCTTTAGGAATTTATTTTCATCACATTGCATGGTTTCCCCCTGGCAATAACCCCAGATTCCTGCCCATATAATGCTGATGAAACACATCTAGCATTGTAGATGGTTACCAAGTCCTTAATTCTTCTGGGGCCCCCCAATTTAGTGGAAAAGCGGAAGATGCTGTTTGTATTCCTATTCATCTTCAGGCCTATGTTGTTAAATTCTTGTGTCCATTTCCCATCATCTGAAAATGTTATTCCGAGATAACAAAATTTCTTTACAGTTGGCAGCTTCTCATTATCAATAAAAAAAGAGCTTGTTGAATTGGTTTTCTTGCCACGTGACATGGCAACAGTCTTGCTTTTATTAATTTTTAATTTCCCACCCTTGATAAATTCAGCAAAGTTATCTATGAGGCGCTGTAGTCCGATTTTTGTACGAGATATTAAAACAGCGTCATCCGCATATAATAGAATTGGTACCGCCTTGCCGTCAATGCACGGGGCATCTGCTGAGATTTAGCCTAGGGTTGAATCTATTTGGTTAATAAACAATGAAAATAAAAGAGGTGCTAATACAGAACCCTGGCGTAGGCCTCTAGTAACTTTAAAAAAAGGGGTACATTCTCCGGATGGGCCGTATCGGACTTTACAGGACAGCATTTCATAGAGCCTCCCTAGAAGGTGTACTATTTCCTTAGGAGCGCCTAGGTCCAATAGGATCCTCCATAATATGGCATGGTCCACGAGGTCGAAGGCGCTACTTAAGTCTCCGAAGCAGAGAAATAAATTCCCCTCCTTCGCAACAGTATATTTATTTATCAAAAGGTCAAGGTTGGCACACTGCTCCAGGGTACCTAGGCCCTTCCTAAAACCATATTGTACCTTAGTTAAAATATCCTGCTCTTCAGCCCAAGTTTCCAATCTCCTTAGCAAAACTCTGCTCATCACCTTGATAGAAGCATCTAACAAGGAGATAGGGCGGTAGTTACTCGCCTCGGATTTGGATCCTTTTTTAAAGAGTGGTACTATTATCGATTGGCCCCAGGTTAGTGGGATTTGTCCCTCTGCTGCCATATTAAAAACCCTAGTTAGGATGGGTGCCCATAGATCCATTTCGGTTTTATAGAGGTCTATGGGAACTCCATCCGGCCCAGAAGCTTTACCGCCTTTACTATCGATTAAACCTTCATATACCTCATCTAGGTTAATCAACAGTGGTAATGGGTGCCAGGTGGAAGTTTCGGGTGTTAAAATGTCTAGGGTATTCCTAGCTGGGTTAAAAATCTTCGTCAAATGCTCAATCCAAGCATTACATTCAACATAGGAAGTTAATTCGGGCATGCTATCAGACTTTAAAAAGGGACTGTTTATAGTTTCCCAGTAAAGTTTGCCATTGTTTGTTTCTGCTGCAAAGTTAAGGTTAGTCCATGCCTCATCCTCAAGGCTTTTCGTCCTATTGGAAATGGCTGCCTTATAATCTAAACGTAGCGATTTTATGGTTACATTGTTGCGAGGTTTAACGACCAATGCTTGTTTTAATGCTTGCAGAGCCCGTGTACAGTCCCCATCAAACCATCCTACTTTCTCGGCCCTCTTCATACAGGGTTTCCTGGTAAAAATCTCTTCAATAGTGACATTCATTTTAACAAATTCATCAATTATATTACAAACAGTGACTCCATCGCTCAGGCACTTCTCGATTTCTACGTGACATTTAGTCACCACCTCTAGATGTTTTGTTTGAGGATCGATACCGGCCCGTTTGATTCTCATCCCATTTGTTCTGGTGGCTGTGGCATTGATGACACGCTTATTGTCATCTGGTTCTTTATTACCCCAGCACAACAATGATATATGGATGCTGTTATGATCGCTTAATGGTTGTTCCATAACCCAAAGATTTGAATACTCGATGTTATTAGAAAGCAGAATATGGTCAATACTAGTGTTAGTATTTCTGCCTGTATAGGTTGGGCAAGGGAGATTCTCCTTATTTTTCGAGCAATTCAACAGATCCAAATCAAATTTTGCCAGTAGTTTGTTCAGAGCCATACCATAAATGCAATGGGAGAAATGAAGATCATCCCCTGCGTCCCCGACACCAGACTCCTTTCTAAGGCCACAGGAATTACTTTTGGCTAATGGGCACAGCTTGATGTTAAAATCGCTCGCCCATAGAATAGTTGCTTGTTTTCGGGATACCGCTAGGGCTTTATCAATTTCACTCTCTAGAGGAGGTAGGATTTTCCATCTATTGTTATCGAATTTGTTATTATAGTAGTTGATCACTATTAAATCATTGCCTTTGCTAAATTTAAGACGAAGCACCTGATTATTGATCCCATCTGAACTGTAACTTTTAATTTGACATGCAGTTAGTTTATTTGATTACCATTAGAAGGAGACCTCCCTTCGTGCATCCTGCAGCAGAGTTAGCCGCAGGTAGCCAGTGGGAGGAATAACCCTCTATAAAAATAGGTTCTTTGCATCATGTCTCTTGGAGACAAATAATGTCATGACCATCAGTGATAAAACCCTTCCAAAATGGGGTATCCAACTTTTTCTTAAGGCCCGCTATAATCCAGGTAATTAGACTATAGCCTAAATCTTGACCTATGATAATATTTGGTTGTACATCTATAGAAGGGAATGATGAATCTACAGCTGAAATTATGGATATTTCTGGAGGCATTTGAATTGGAATTTGTACCTGCTTGGGTGCATCAGATTGCTCGTCCATGCTAATACCCAACACAATGGGGCTACGTAATTCTGATTCCCCAATGTCCAATTGTAGAGAATTAAGCAAAGTCCTGCTACTGGATTCATCTTTACCAGTTGACTGTAACCCATGTGGGAGCCTTTCTAACACCGTCCCCACAGGTGGCCATTGTCAATCATTGGACTCCAGAGAGTCAAAAACCTGAAATCTATTTTGTGTTGGGATTGTATAGCGCACCAAGGGAGCAGTTATTTTACTGAGAGTAGGGTTTTCATTGACACACAATGCAGAATCGAATAAATGTCTGTAAAAATATCCCAAAGGGAGGAGGGTCATGTTGAACTCCCAGGGCGATGGGGGTGGGGCCTGTAATTTATAATTATACAGTCCCCCTCGAACTTTTTTCTTAGTTGACCCACCCAACCTACCCTTTGTGTCATAATAATCTGATTGGCTCCTAATTCAGGATAACTACAATTGTTGGTGAGCCAGTGTAAAGTTTTATTTTTAAGTGCATCGTGTGATTCTGTTTGGCCCTTACTCAATTTTGGGACATTAACTAATACTGCTACATAGGCGCTACATTCTGGTGGAAGATTGATACAAGTTGGAATTTGTTTGTCGATGCTTGTGACCAGATCGGTGCTAGGTCTGGTAACGTGGTCTGACGTAGGTTGTTTCCTAGTTACTTGTTTGGCTTGGCAAACTGGAGGTGGAGATTTTGGTCCAACGTTCTCTCTAACGCGTGCATCACTCCCAAGTGGGGGATCTTGATTATCACTTCTAGTCTTAGTTGAAGCAGTTAGACTACCTACTGCATCCCTATACTTAGACAGAAGTCCACCCAATCTATTAACCTCCGCAGACATCCGGTCAAGTTTTGCCACTAAAGGTTTGATTATGCCGTAGGAGATTAAGTTGTTCATCATCCATTTTTAGAATGCCTGCTTCCACTGGGGCAACATCTTCCTTATCTAAATTTTTAAGGGGTGTAACTAATTTTTTCCTAGAGGTGCGAGTACCCCCGCGTTTGGTCTGAACTTTTCTGCATGCTCTAACCACTCTGGCTACAGGGGTCGGAGGATGCTGTACTATAGTGTCTATAGAATCGTTCAACTCAACTTGGGTAGAGGTAGACTGCTCGGGTATTACCCTATCAGATACATCAAGATTGATAGAATTACTGCTATCATCCTGTGCTAGTACAAGGGGGAGGTGCATTTGATAGGGGGTAAGGGATCACAACACAATCCTAACGACTGTCGGCTTTCACTATTAATTTTGTTGACAACCTTAACTAAATAGTTATCCAAGGTGCCAAGTGCAGGTGGAGCATTGTGTTTGGACATATTTAAAAACTAATGAAACAAAAATATAAAAAAACGAATGAAGCTCTTGAATTAGTTGCACACTATATACTAAACCGCCACCTAGTGGCACAAATCCTTAAAAGGTAACACAACAGTTAGACAAAAACCATGTATAAAGCAAAGTCTCACTGTATGAGGAGTAAGGGGCTGCGTCAATGTCTGAAGGACAAAGTCTGTGGCCCAGCCCTGCCTCGTTCTGCCCCGGAATGCCACAGACTGTCCCACCCTTGTCCCGGGCTGCTCCCGGCGCGCTCCCGTGCGCTACCGCGACGCGGGTACTGACGCGATGATTTATGCGCCTCCTGGCGCGCTTCCCCCGTGTGCGGTTTCCGGCCGCTAAGGCTGCTGGGAGTAGTAGTCCACCACATGCTCTCCCCCTCACAGCGGCCGCTCTGATGTGCGAGAATGCGGCGACGGGGAGTGAGCGTCAGGGCAAGGACCGGCAAAGGGCAAGAGTTCAGCCTCGGCAGAAAGTGCCCCCGAGATTGCAGGTAGGGTCACAGGGTTCACCACGTAGATCACCACGCAGTTCCAACAGGGCCCCCACTCCTCCGCTGCTGACGCGATGATTTATGCGCCTCCTGGCGCGCTTCCCCCGTGTGCGGTTTCCGGCCGCTAAGGCTGCTGGGAGTAGTAGTCCACCACACGCTCTCCCCCTCACAGCGGCCGCTCTGATGTGCGAGAATGCGGCGGCGGGGAGTGAGCGTCAGGGCAAGGACCGGCAAAGGCAAGAGTTCAGCCTCGGCAGAAAGTGCCCCAGAGATTGCAGGTAGGGTCACAGGGTTCACCACGTAGATCACCACGCAGTTCCAACAGGGCCCCCACTCCACCGCTGCTGATGCGATGATTTATGCGCCTCCTGGCGCGCTTCCCCCGTGTGCGGTTTCCGGCCGCTAAGGCTGCTGGGAGTAGTAGTCCAGCACACGCTCTCCCCCTCACAGCGGCCGCTATGATGTATGAGAATGCGGTGGCGGGGAGTGAGCATCAGGGCAAGGACCGGCAAAGGGCAAGAGTTCAGCCTCGGCAGAAAGTGCCCCCGAGATTGCAGGTAGGGTCACAGGGTTCACCACGTAGATCACCACGCAGTTCCAACAGGGCCCCCACTCCACCGCTGCTGACGCGATGATTTATGCACCTCCTGGCGCGCTTCCCCCGTGTGCGGTTTACGGCCGCTAAGGCTGCTGGGAGTAGTAGTCCACCACACGCTCTCCCCCTCACAGCGGCCGCTCTGATGTGCGAGAATGCGGCGGCGGGGAGTGAGCGTCAGGGCAAGGACCGGCAAAGGGCAAGAGTTCAGCCTCGGCAGAAAGTGCCCCCGAGATTGCAGGTAGGGTCACAGGGTTCACCACGTAGATCACCACACAGTTCCAACAGGGCCCCCACTCCACCGCTGCTGACGCGATGATTTATGCGCCTCCTGGCACGCTTCCCCCGTGTGCAGTTTCCGGCCATTAAGGCTGCTGGGAGTAGTAGTCCACCACACGCTCTCCCCCTCACAGCGGCCGCTCTGGTGTGCGAGAATGCGGCGGCGGGAGTGAGCGTCAGGGCAAGGACCGGCAAAGGGCAAGAGTTCAGCCTCGGCAGAAAGTGCCCCTGAGATTGCAGGTAGGGTCACAGGGTTCACCACGTAGATCACCATGCAGTTCCAACATTTAAATTCAAAAGTTACTCCACAATCTTCATGTTGTTCATAATGCACAAAAATATAAAATGCAAAAACACGTCCAACTTAAGATACTCATATGAATTCCCTCAGCACATAAATTGATAGTGGTAAGGGCTTATGTATTATGAAACACTCAACAAACAATGCAAACAATCAGATGTGAGAAAAATGTAACCCAAGTCTGGGTTCACTGCATCTCCTTAGGAGTTTGGTCTAACAATCACATTGTAGATTTGACAAAGCAAATACATGTTGTTATTTATATGGAATAGCAAATGTTTCTCTGGTCAGAGGAAATTAATCACCAAGTAAATAGGGCTGCTCGCGACCCAAAGCAGCTTCAGTAAATGCACTGAAAATGAAAATATTATGGGAGGAAAAGTTGACCTTAAGGCAAAGTACTTTAAATGTCTTAGTGACGCTGCCCCCGCATGTAAAATAGATTCATCAGCCCCCAACCGCAAATTGCAAGTATATTTTCTCACAAGCATTTTATTATGGTAAACAGCGTTTACAACAAATCTTTTACCCCGCTGGGAAACACAACGCGGTCGTTACAATGACCGCGTTGTGATTCCGCATACCATTACTCCGCAAGTCGGAACAACGACTTGCGGAGGGGGGGGATGAGGTGTTGGATTTAAAATCCAACACCTTCCCTAGTGTACGCACAGACTGGAGTTGGAATAGTAAATTATACTATTCGAACTTCCAGCGCCCCCCTCCGCAAGTCGGAACCCCCTTCGCAAGTCGTTGTTCTGACTTGCGGAGTAATGGTATGCGGAATCACAACGCGGTCGTTGTAACAACCGCGTTGTGATTCCCTGCGGGGTAATAGAATGCGGGATTTAAAGGTATATTATTTTATTATATCTTAAATACTGCAAACAAGCTAAAGAATGTTATGGGCCTTAGGGGCTCTTTCTCTTGAACATTCAGACAATACTTGTTTTCAGTAGTCCTTTCAATCTCTCACATAAAATGTATGCAGAGTAAAGCAAAGTGACTGAGTTGAACATGTCATGGAAGAACAAGGAGCAAAGGCCACAAGCAATGTTCTATGTTACTTTTTTCATACAATAAGTCACATGTGAAAATGAAAAATATTGTATGCAAACAAGCCACATTGCATAAGAGACTTAAATCAAAGTACATTTTTTTTAAAGACAAATTGATTTTCTTTCTTACCGTTTAATTTGCCCTACTATCACACCCAGCTGGCAACTGGTTCCATGTCATGTGTGACACCTCGAGACGGTCCTGGCTTTTTCGCCCAAAGCAATATTTTGCATTGTGGGATCTTCCACCCTTGCAACGTTAAATGTGAAACTACAATTAACTTAAAAGTGCCCATATTGTGATTATTTACCAGAAATGAGGAGAGGGAGGCTTTGTGGGTTAATTGGATGCCCCATTTTACAAACTCCTGAGCCAGGACTGACAAAAAGATTAATGATGGTCCTTACAAAGTGGCTCCCCACCACTCTCTTTTCTTTCACTAAAATTGCAGCACATTTTTCAGAAAGATTTTTTTTTGTTTCCTAGAGGCATAAGTAAATGCTCCTCTTGGCCAGAACCTGGCGCACCCACTGACATTCATTAACTTCCTAGGGAGGCCCATCCCACAGTTGAATACTTCTGCACCAATGGTGCATGACCTGCAAGACAGTCCATGGAGGACAACTCACAGAAGCCTTTGAAGTGAGGACCGGAATCTGCCAGGGTTGTTTGCTCTCGCCTTTTCTCTTTCTGCTGGCCATAGACCGGATCATGAAGACATCCTCAGCAAGGAGAAGAAATGGGATCCAGTGAACACCTTGCATGCAGGTTGATGACCTGGACTTTGTAGATGACCTAGACATACTCTCCCATACCCATCTGCAGAAGTAAGAAAAGACCTACAAAGTGGCAGGTACGTCAGAACAAATTGGCCTCAACATCCACAGGGGAAAAAACAAGATGCTGAAGGCTAACACCACCAGCACAACTGCAGTCACTCTTGCAGGCGATGCCCTGGAAGAGGTTGAGGCATTCACCTACCTGGGCAGTGTTGTAGACAAGCAGGGCAGCTCAGACGCTGATGTAATGACAAGAATCAGCAAAGCAATGACTGCCTTCCTTCAGCTACAGAAGATTTGGAGCTGCAAGGACCTTACGCTGCAAACCAAGATCAGGCTTTTTAACACCAACGTGAAATGTGTCCTTCTGTATGGAGCAGAAACTGGGAAGACAACAGTGAACACCACTGACAAAGTCCAGACCTTCATCAATACCTTTCTGAAGAAAATCCTACAAATCCGCTGGCAACCACCATCTGCAACAACGACTTATTGCAGCAGACTTTCCAACTCCCTGCTCATGGAAGAAATCATGATACGACAGTGGGGTTGGATAGGTCACACCCTCAGCAAGCCTGCATCAAACACCACTAGGCAAGCCCTCACCTGGAGCCCTCAAGAGAAAAGGAAAAGAGGAAGGCCAAGAAACACCTGGCCTCGAGGCCTCAAGGCTGATTGTAGGGAGATGGGCTACACCCGGAGTCAGATTGAAAAAAAAGCCCAGGACAGAGATGGCTGGAGAGTCCTGATCTATATCCCAGGAGGGGTAGTAGGCATAAGTAAGTAGCCTAAGGGTAGGTTATATGATAAAGTATCACTTATTAATGGGTGAGAGAGAACAGCACTGTCTCCTACCTCTGTTGTGGTCAACATGTGTCCAGAAGTGCGCGATCTGTGCTAGATTTCTGGGTATCCAGATAAGATAGATTTACATACAATAAATTTAAATGGTATTGGATTTCTAGAATGGGCCAACCTCAGGCACATTTGTTTTGGCATAAGATGTACTATATGTTAATGTCAGAGAACTCTTGTCATACATAGGTGCCCTCCCTCACTTGCAAAAAAGAACAAACCGCCTGATTCATTAAGCTAAATTGCACTCGCAAAGGGCAAGATTCTCAGAATCTTGCCTTTTGCAAGTGCAATTTTTGCATTTGGGATTCATCATCCCAAATGCAAAATTCGCTATTTAAGAATTCGCACATTTGTGAAGAATTGAATTTAAGGAATCTCTATTTGAGATTCCTTAAATGCAATTCATGAAGCATTTTAAAATTGCGAAATTGCAATTTTGGACCGCTATTTACCGCGAGGTCAGACCTCTCGGTAAATAGCAAAAACTTAGAGAAATGCATTTAAATGCATTTTTCTAAGTTGCATGTTACACACACACATGTCCTTTGGACATGTGTGTGCGCAACACCAATGTAGATCACATTTCAGGGGTGCTACAGGGTGTCCTTTGGACACCCCTGCACCCTTGAAATGGCATCCTTATTTGTGATTAGCTCGCAAATAAGGAATAACTACCCATGCATTCCTATGGGCCTACAGGCATTCCTATGGGCCTACAGGCCCATAGGAATGCATGGGTAGTTATTCCTTATTTGCGATTAGCAATTAGCTCATCACAAATAAGGAACATGTAGGAATCGCAATATTTATTGCAATTCCTACATGAATCCCGTTTTGCGAGTCCTTAATAGCGATTCGTTATGAATCGCTATTAGGGGCTCGCAAAACTGGAGAATGATGAATCAGGCTGAAAGAGACATATTTGCGTAGCCAATGCTTTTAGCCATTCTGTACAGCATAGTGGGTGACAGAAAGGGGCAGCAACAGGTAGGGGAAGCAGCAGTCAATGTAGAATAGTGGGTAGATGTGAAGTGGAAGCACATGAGCTAAAAAAACAACTGGGGGAAGTACACGAGGCAAGTGCAACATGGAAGAGGGGAGAAGCACACAGGCAAGAGAGAGCAATCAAAGTGTGGCAGATAGATAGGGAAGAAAAGCATGCGAGGAGTACAACTAAAAAACATATGCACTCTAATGGAATGCTTAGCCCATAAAAAAGGTAGTGCCCGAAAAGTAGGCAGTGGAAGGACACACATAAAGTGGCTCTCCTCCAGGGGAAGGGACAAACAGAAGAGGAGAAGGCAAAGCAAATAAATAAGAGTGACAATAAAGGCACCCCATAGAAGGTTATGGGCGGACTCTGAGCCCACTGTAAGATGACAGTAGGTCTTTCGCAAATAGCTTGCATTGTCTGGTAGATGAGACCTAAAAATAAGCAAAAGAAATCTATTACTCACAAAATCTCATGGCCAGCAAATGAACAGGAGGCAGGTTTTCCACCCATTAATGGATTTCACAGAGTATGTAAAAGTAGAAAATCACTTAGAATACAGTGCATCATAGTTAATAATTATGCTGTAATTTACAGGTATACTTTCTTTTACGATAGCACCCAAGCAGCCACAACCTGCTTGAAAATGTACTTATATTTAGTATCCCCAGGCTCAAGAGTTTCAGATCTCAGGACGTCTTCCTCTTTAGCTCTCTGGATTCTACTTCTGCTGAGAATCGCAAATTAGTATTATGACATTTTGCTTCATATATTCAGTGAGCGGAAGATACAAATACAGGGTAGGTTGGTTGAAAGAAAGAAGACAATGTACAGGCCGTGCAACACATTAACAGGCCTACATTATGCATATGCAAGGTCGTAATTTATATTGGCTACAGTACTAAACTGTGTAACAACAACAAGAGAGTTAGGGCTCAAAGGACACTCCTATACCCCAATCAAAATATAATTAACAACAAAGGAGTGACTAGAAAAGAAAACACGATTTTTAAAAAAAAAATTAAGTGAAGTGAAGCGTGAAAAAAATATAACAATTATTTTATATATTACCCTCACTCACCCAACTATTGGGTGACATGCTTCATCATTGGGTAGTTTTCACCAGGCAGGTAAAAGACCTATCTGGTGTGCTACAACACCTGCATCTGCAGTGGAGCTGGATTCAGGAAAAACAGTGAATAAAGTGAAAAAGTGATAAAGGTAAAAGGTGCGAACGCTGATCCAAACCAAACTTTAATAAAGATCGGGGTGAGCATCTGGTTAAAAAGGGTGGAATGGATAATGTAGACCTTAAGTTTGAGTCGTATCATCCAAATCACTGGGTCGACATGTTTCTGCTCTTAAGGCCAAGTCGGCCGAGCTTTCATCAGGACCAAAAAAGGAAAAAACACTGGGCGGTGTGCACTCTCTAAGGTGCACCCTAACCTCAGTGTAAACGTTTAAGTGTTTTTAAACTCACGGTTCTTAGTACCGACTAAACCTGGGATTTCCAGGTCATGTGGATATGAAACGGAGATTGTTTTCACATCATGGGCCCAAGTGGCGGGGGTTTCCTTCACATCGGAGGGAACAGCGCTCCGATGGCTCCCCGTGTATGACCTAGAATGATCACAACCAACCCCCACCACTTGGGCCCATGATGTGAAAACAATCTCCGTTTCATATCCACATGACCTGGAAATCCCAGGTTTAGTCGGTACTAAGAACCGTGAGTTTAAAAACACTTAAACGTTTACACTGAGGTTAGGGTGCACCTTAGAGAGTGCATACCGCCCAGTGTTTTTTCCTTTTTTGGTCCTGATGAAAGCTCAGCCGACTTGGCCTTAAGAGCAGAAACATGTCGACCCAGTGATTTGGATGATACGACTCAAACTTAAGGTCTACATTATCTATTCCACCCTTTTTAACCAGATGCTCACGCCGATCTTTATTAAAGTTTGGTTTGGATCAGCGTTCGCACCTTTTACCTTTATCACTTTTTCACTTTATTCACTGTTTTTACTGAATCCAGCTCCACTGCAGATGCAGGTGTTGTAGCACACCAGATAGGTCTTTTACCTGCCTGGTGAAAACTACCCAATGATGAAGCATGTCACCCAATAGTTGGGTGAGTGAGGGTAATATATAAAATAATTGTTATATTTTTTTCACAATTCACTTCACTTAAAAAATTTAAAAAAAAATCGTGTTTTCTTTTCTAGTCACTCCTTTGTTGTTAATTACAGTACTAAACTCTCTGCCTCAGGCACTCATAATTGTTGTGCTTGCTAGTTGTGGATTCAAATTAATGGAAATCACAAATAAAAATTATGTTTACCTGTTTTCCTAACCCTGTCTGTGCATACTTTAGTCACACCGCAAAGTACATATACATAATGTTTGCATATCAGAGTAATTTCTGATGTAACAGATTGGTGCACCTTCTGCAGCACATAAACCTATGTGAGAAATTGGATTGTTGGTTGAGGAGGGGATGAGCCCTTCTTAAGCAACAACAACAATTCCCGTCAGGGTAAACCACTAAAGGCGCTAAATTAGCCTGTGCTTAAGCCTCTGGTAGCTTGGCACAAATGCAGTCAAGCTTAACTTAGAGGTAATGTGTGAAGTATTTAGGCAGCACTTCACACAGTAATAAAGTGAAAACACAACACAAGAAAAATCCCACACCTATTTAGAAAATAGAGTACATTTTAATAACGTATTTAACACCAAAACAACAAACTTTTAATCAGTAGGACCAGAGTTATCAATTTTTACGTTTTAGAGTGAAAACTAGTGCCTAAAAGATCAAAGAGGCAACTGTGGAGATCTAGTCGCGAGAGACCAGGTCTAAGTCTAAAGTTATGGCCGACCGCGATGGAGCACAGTTTGGATACAAAGAATGGATTGGGCCTGGTCTCGGCGTAGCTCCAGCCTTACAAAAAATTCTGCAAAGAAATTGTCTGGGAAGGTAAAGTTTAGTGGTATTGAACATTTCTATGTTCGGACTTAGTCTCTTTTTTAGAAATTGAAAATCTCCAGTGGGACGAGGCTGTAGATGACGAGGGCTGCACGGGATCAGATACCCGTTCTGCAAGGGGCCGCTGAATAGGATTTGCAGCTGCACAGAAGAACGTAGTGGGAGCTGCGGCAAAGTCAGGCTGACTGGCGATGCAGGGTTGATCAACAAGCAGATAAGTCTTGGTCTCCTCTCGGTTCTCAGAGCACTTTAAAGCCAAAAAAATGTCTAAGTCACAAGTTTTGGATTTTGTGAATCTGGGCACACATGGCATCACTTCTAGGGTCCAGGACTGGAGAGGCACCACTGGGAGGGTCAGGACTCTTTTCTGTCCCTGAGGCTCTGACCAGGAGACCAGCCAATTAGCCCATGGAGCCATTTCTGGAAGCCGTAGATTCAAGGAGAAGAGCAGGACTCAAGCAGCAGGGCAGACCTCTGTGGCTCAGAGCAAACTTCAAGGAGCAAAGCAGTCCTTCTTGGTGCATCAAAGCAGTCTTTCTGAAGTACACAGAATTAGGCAGTCCTCTGAGCGTCCTTCCTCGGGTCCAGGAGTGAACTAAAGAGTGTTCTGAGAGTCCCCTTTTTCTCCCTGATACCTTCTTTGATGTAAGAGAAATGTCTGAAGGTTTAACTCAGAGAAGAGTCTGGCATTTCCTACCTCACTGCCTTGGCTCCAGCCTGGCTACAGGCACAATGGGCTAGTCTGAAGTTCTTTGACTGACAGCAGGGCTCAATCTATTGATGCGTAAGTGGGGTTGTGCCCAGCTCCACCTCCCTCCATCATGCCTGACATGGCCCATCCAGGCACACATAATCCCTCTATTGTGTGGCTGACTGGGAGGAATATACAAAGGCCAACTATCACTCATGCCTAGTCATGTGACCAAGGAACAGGTAGCAGGCACCAAATGGTTGAGGCAAGAAAATACCAACTTTATAAAAGTGTCATTTTCTGAAATATGACTTAAAATCTGACATTACCATTAAAGAGTATTTTAGATTAGAATTCTTCAGATACCAAGCATGACTTTCCTACCTTTTCCCAATCAAAAGTTAGCACTTATAAAATGTAATAATGTAACCCAAATGTTTTCCTATGGGAGAGGTAGTCTCACAGTAGTGTAAAACGAATTTTTATGATTTTCACTACTAAGACATGTAAAACTTAAAAGTGCATGTCCAGCTTTTTAGGAAGAATGCACATCGCCCAATGGGCTATCTAGGACTGACCTTATGGGTTACTTATATGTAAAAAAAGGGAGTTTTAGACTTGGCAAGGGGGTTATTTTGCAAGTCGAATTGGCAGTTTAAAAGTGCTAACAGGCTGCAATGTCATGCCTGAGACATGTTTTACAGGGTTATTTAAGTGAGTGGCACAAATAGTGCTGCTGCTCCACTAGTAGCATTTAATGTACAGGTCCTGGATATATACGGTAGGCCACTTTACTAGGGACTTATAGCTAAATTAAATATGCCAATAAGGTGTAAGCCAATTTTATCATGTTTTAGGGAGTGAGCACGAGCAGCTTAGCACTGGTTAGCAGTGGTACAGGGCCAGATTCACAGAACTAACTTTAAACAAAATCCTAAACTTACTACCATTTTGGTATTCACAGAAGGCACTTACTCATTTTGGTATTCACAGAAGGTACTTACTCATTCCCGTATTCACCGAAGTTAGGAGTCCTAACTTTAGGACTCCTAAATGCCGTCTGTGAATACCGAAAGTCTTAAAATTGGGATTTTTCTAACTTTACTACTACTAAACTGAGAAAAATCCAAATTTTAAGACTTTTGGTATTCACAGAAGGCATTTAGGAGTCCTAAAGTTAGGAGTCCTAACTTTACTACTACTAAACTGAGAAAAATCCCAATTTTAAGACTTTCGGAATTCACAGAAGGCATTTAGGAGTCCTAAAGTTAGGAGTCCTAACTTTACCACTACTAAACTGAGAAAAATCCCAATTTTAAGACTTTCGGTATTCACAGAAGGCATTTAGGGGTCCTAAAGTTTTGACTCCTAACTTCTGTGAATACCGAAATGAGTAAGTACCTTCTGTGAATACCAAAATGAGTATGTGTCTTCAGTGAATACCAAAATGGTAGTACGTTTAGGATTTTGTCTAAAGTTAGTTCTGTGTTATCGGGCCCAAAGAGTCCTATGGCTAGCAAAAACTAATTCAGAAAAATAGGAGGGTGAAGTCAAACGTTTGTTGGAATATCACCCTATATCTAACAGGTACATCAATCTGTTAATTTCTTTTTTTTTTTAAATACTTTATTTTGAGTGTGATGCAAGAGCATACATCGGAGTAAACCAGTACATGGCTCATCCTTGATTCGAGGACATGGACGTTAACCAACAGGACACAGCCATTCAGCCCACATCCCGGGGGCCAAGCGGCAGTATGGTACCAGAAACATGGACTCCGTAGTCATGGTAAAGCAATAAACATGCCGTTTATACGGCCTGGTGAAAGTACATCATCACTTTTTTTTCCATTGTTTGGAAACACTTGACAAAATAAACATTTCAATGAAATTCAGGAATAACAAAAACTTTCCCTCCCCTACAAACTCAGCATCAGTGAGGACACAGGCATATACATTCCGTTCAGGTTGTCAGGGCCCATCCGGGCACAGTTATCAAATCAAAATCAAACACAGATCCATTTGGGACTCAGAGCAAATCACATATTTACAGAGGTTATGCGCGCTGTACTAGCAAGACACTAGCTCATAGCAGCCCCATCATCCCCACTCCTATCCACCTCCTCCCCAGAGTCCGACCCCTGCGGGGTGAACAGCTCAGCACTGGTGGCATCCGAGTCACTATCTACAGACCCCACAGCACACATCATGCGCCATGCCAACAGGTCCTCTTGCAGCTTCTCATCCCTACGTGTGTGTTGCATATGTGTTTCCTCCGCCAGAGACCATTCCTTGAAGTCTCTAAGCCAGAATTACAGCTCCGGGGCTCGACTTCCCATCCAGGTGATAGCCACCCTGCCCCTTGCCAGCACCAATAGTAGCTGAAACAGCTTATAGGACAACTTTCTCTTTTTAGGCTTGGGTACCAGGGCCAACAGACAATGTAGTGGATCCAAGGCGATCCGGAGACCCGTGATCCTCCGGATGCGCTCTACCACCTGCCCCCAGAAGGTCGCTACCGGCGGGCACTCCCAGGCCAGATGGAGAAAACCCGCTCCACCCAGTCCACATCTAGGGCAGTCGTCCCGTCTGTCGTTTGAGATGCGGTGTAAGGATATCGGTATCATATAGGTGCGGTGCATAAAATTGAAATGGATGAGTTTGAACCGTGCATTACATGATACCGTACGGGTCAATGCCCCGATTCGTTTGCGCTGGTCAGGCTCTAGGGCGACACCGAGATCCGCCTCCCATGCAGTCGAAGCCGGGGAAACCGGTGGATCCAAGTCCCTCCGCATGGCTGAATACAACAACGTGATCAGCCATCGGCCTCTGCCACAGGAAAGGAGGATGTTAAGGGTGTGTGACATCGGAGGCGCCTCTGGGAACTGCGGCCAGGTCACCCGGGCCATGTCCTGCAGTCCCCTATAATGTAGGTAATGCCCCCCCGTCAGGCCAAAGGCCTCCATAGCCCCCTCAAAGGTTACAAAGGAGTCATCCGGGTACAGGTCCGCTAAGGTTTCGCAGCCACCCCCCCTCCAGGTCCGGAAGGACATATGTTCTTCCATCAACACCACAGGCGCTAGAATCCACACCGGTAATTCCCTATGGAAAGGGGCCCGCCTCAGGATTCTCTCTACGAATCTCTGCCAAATCCCTGCAGTGTGCCTTACCACATAAGGTAAAGACGTATCCGCTCCCCTTCCTTGCATCAGTGCTACCTGGAGAGTCTCCTCATCAGCTCTACCCACCAAAAGGCTCAGTTCCCAACTCGCTGTGCCGGCGAACCAACGTGCAGCTGGTTGGAGCTGTGCCGCGTAATAGTACAGGTCGAATCTCGGAGCCTCCAGACCTCCCTCCTCCCGACTCCGGACGACAGTGCGCAAAGCAACTCTACTGCGCTTACCCGCCCAGAGTAGCGACGTAAGTAATGAATCAAGCGTGCGGAACAGGCCTGGCGGGATCGGGCACAGTGAATTCTGGAGGACTTATAGTAGTCGCGGGAGCATCACCATTTTAGCCACCGCCAATCGTCCCAGGAGGGAAAGCGGAAGCGTGTTCCAGAACGAGACAGACTGCTGAAGGGAGCGTACCACGCGCCCGGCATTGCGGGCCAGCAACTGGTCATCTGACGATGCCACCTGGATGCCCAAATACCGGAAGGCATCCAGTTCCCATCACAATCCCAGGTGTGGGAGGTTCGCCCGCTGGTCGGGGCCATAACCCGCCATGGGGAAAATGAGGGACTTACCAAGATTAATCCGCAGACCCGAGGCCGCGCCGAAATGATCCAATAGCCGTAATAAAAATGGCAGCGACTCGCTCGGGGACGTTAAATAAAACAAAGCATCATCTGCGTACAGGGAGAACACATTGACGGTGTCCCCTACTCGAATACCCCACTGTGCCATTTCCATCCTCACGAGGACCGCCAAAGGCTCAATTGCCAAGGCAAAGAGCAGCGGCGTGAGGGGGCACCCCTGCCGCGTGCCCCTGCCCAGTGGCCAGTCCTCCGACCGCGCCGCGCCGAGTCTAACCCTAGCTCGAGGTTTCCCATAAAGGATCCGGATCCAGTTACAGAAGATGGGACCCAGACCCACCAGATGAAGCACTTCCAGTAGATATCCCCAATTCACCGTGTCGAATGCCTTGGCCAGATCTATGGACACCAGGACCTGGGGGTCCTGTCTATCCCGTACCTCATGCAGAATATGGTTCAGGCGTCTGAGGTTCATCGCAGTGTTGCGGCCCGGAATGAATCCGCACTGATCCTGATGCACCAGATGCGCCATGTGCGGCGCCAGGCGATTGGCCAATACTTTCGTGAGGATTTTAGCATCAGTATTGATGAGAGTAATGGGCCGATACGCTGCAGGGTCGCAGCTGTCTCCTCCAGGCTTGAGAATCATGCACACCTCACCCTGATTCATAGTAGGCGGGAGGGCGGCACACTCCAGCGCCTCACCATAGACCTGCAGGAGCCGGGGGGCCAGGGCCTCCCCAAACGCCTGATAAAATTCCGGTGGAAACCCATCACCCCCAGGGGACTTGGCCCACGGTAGACTGGCCAGCGCGACCTTGATCTCATGGAGTGACAAAGCCACCTCCAACTCCTCCGCTGCCTCCTCCGATAAAGTCTGGAGGGGCAATCCCCGAAGGTAAGCCTGAGAAGCGGACTCCATCACCGAGGGGTCCGCAGCATATACCGCTTGCAGGTGGGCCTGTAGGACCCCCAGGATACCCGCCTCCGAGTGCACCAGGTCCCCCGCAGGGTTGCGCAGAGCAGCTATCCGTTCCGAAGCGAATTCCCTCCTAAGGATCCAGGCCAGCAATCTCTCAGCCGTGTCCCCTTCGCGATGGAGGCGCTGACGATACTGACCCAGAGTGTACTTATCTAGCCTGGTCAGTATGTCCTGGACCTCCTCCCTGGCCGACCTCTCCGACTCTAAATCCGAGTCGTCGGGGTCCGAAATAGTCTGGCAGCTCCGCAGGCGATCCTCCGCTTTACACAGGTCCCGGAGCAACTGCTTCCGCACACCATAGGTCAGGCCCATACACGCGCCACGCACCACCGCTTTCATGGCATCCCATTTGACCGCATAGGACAAGTCAGCTCCACCCCAGTTCAAATCCAAATATTCAGTAAGAGCTGTCTCCACATGGGCTTTCCCCACCTGGTCCTGTAATAGGTCCACCGGCATCCTCCAGGTCCGAGGACGGGAGGGCTGGGCGAGCCACTGGGCCACACATGTCACTGGGGAGTGGTCCGACAAGAAGCAGGCATGGTGGGTGAATGTTAGGGAGAGGGATATATCAATATTCGCAGCGAGGACCCTGTCCAGTCTACTATGAGTATTATGCGTCGGAGTGTAACAGGTATACAATTTTTGTAAGGGATGGCGCTGTCGCCACACGTCGACAACCCCTAGGTTACACATCACTTCCCTGAGTTTCGCCGTCATACGAGGTTTTGTGCCAGTACGGGGGGATGCCTGTCCAAATCTGAGTCTAACACACAATTAAAGTCCCCAAACCAAAGGAGGGGGGCATCGAGCTCCGAAACCAGGACATCCTGGAGGCGGGAGAAGAAGTCAGGATCATCTACATTGGGCGCATACGAGTTTAAGATCGAGAAATCCCTTCCATCAAGCTTCACCCGCAGTAGCAGGTACCTACCCTCTATGTCAGCCTCCACATACTGTACGGCGAAGGGTACCCCTGGAGCCACCCAGACCAATACCCCCCTAGCATAGGTAGAAAAGGAGGAGTGGAACACCTGACCTCTCCATTTTTTAGCCATTTTTTTGAGCACCCTCGTCTGTTAGATGCGTTTCCTGCAGACATGCGATGGCAACTCCGTGGCGGCGGAGGAATGACAGGACCCTATGTCTCTTGGTGCAAGTGCCTAGCCCCCGCACGTTCCATGTCATCAACTTATATCCCATGACCTGTGTTGCTGCCCTTCCGGGCCACCAGTTGCATTCCAGTAGGTTCCCCCACCCGTGACCCTGAACGGTGCCTCGATGCCAACAACAACCATCCCACTGCACCCCACCCAACCCCTAAGAGCCCCAAACCCCTCAACTTCCCCAGAACACACCCCGCCACCCCCACCCACGAGCAAGCAGACAGCGAAAACAAAACATGCTACCTTGCCCTCCCTCTGCTGGTGCCAGGAAGTGCACAGCCACCCCATCCGTTCCATACAACCCCCACACACAAACAGCCCAACCGGTACTTCCCACCCATCCCCCTCCCAGCTCCCCGCTAGACCCAGTCTAATATAGCAAACCTTAGGCGAAATACAAAAATAGAACACACAGTCCCCCCGCCCCAGATTCCCCCCTCAGCGGGATGCAAGTCCTCCGCCCCATCCCGTCATCCCGGGCAAACCGCTGAACCCACCGGCATCATGAAACATCAGAAAGGGTTCCAAAGTTCCTCCTACACAAAGGATAATACTGCAAAGATCATAAGTACCTCAAGGTGGATCCGACTCCGTCAATGGCTCGGATAGTCCCGTCTCTGGTATCACCGGTGCCTCGGTGTCTGTGCTAGGCACTGTATCCTGTAGGGTGTCCGGAACCAAAGTGTCCCCAGGGATAGACCTGCCCAGAGACTCCGGGCCCGCCTCCTCACCGGGAGGTCTCAGCAGTAGAGCGCCATCCTCACCCACCATGATTCTAGGTCCTGCAGGATCCTCTGAGGCAGATCGGCGTCTTCGTCCCCCGCGGCGCCGTAGCTGAGGGCGGGTGCCCCACGTCTCCCGGGGTCCACCCCGTTCTCCTGGTGGTAGGTCATCGCCTCGTATCTCGAGCCACTCCCTGACCTCCGCCGGGGATTCAAAAAAGTAAGCACGACCTTGTGAAATCACTTTGAGCTTAGCCGGGTACAAGAGCATATACTGCAGCTTCATCTCCCGGAGCTTCTGTTTCACGGCCAGGTAGGACTTCCTCTGCTCCTGCACCTGCTGGGTGTAGTCAGGATATATGGAGACGCGGCTGTTTTCAATAGCGAGATTTTCCGTCTCCCTCGCCGCCCTCAGTATGCAGTCCCGGTCCTTGTAGTTCAGTATCTTGGCAATGAGCGCTCTCGGGGGCTCCCCCGGGCCAGAGGCGGCACCAGGGCTCTGTGCACCCGTTCGATAACAAAGACACTGGACAGGCCCTGTGGACACAGGTGGGTCCGAATCCAAGTTTCCAGAAAACGTTTGGCATTGCCCGCCTCCAGTCGTTCCGGCACGCCCAGGACCCTGATATTACTACGTCGCGCTCTACCCTCCGCGTCCTCGGCTCTCCGCTCCAGGGCATGCGTCGCAGCCATGAGGGTCGTTACCGTCTTCTTGAGGGAGGGCACCTCGCCTTGCAATTGGGTGATGTTGCCCTCGGCGTCAGAGACCTTATCCGCCACCTTCCGGAGATCCGTTCGCAAAAGGTTGACATCAATGGATACTGTCTCGATCTACCACTCAAGCGCAGTGTGGGAGCCCTGTATAGCCTTCAGCAGTTCGGCTCTGGATGGTTCCGCAGGCCCCTCCGCACCCTCCTCTTGGCCAGTCTGACGCGTAATTCTTTGCGAGGGCAGCCTCTGAGTAGTGTATTGTGTAATGGTGTTGGGTTGGGTGGACTTCGAAATCCTGTCCTTACGCATCGCCGGTGGCAACAAGGTCTCAATGATCCCTCCCGGGGTGACGCAGAAACTTCTCGCTCCCCCTGTCTTCCTGCCGCGGGGCTCCAGGCAGCTCCTCAAGGATCAGAAGGACGCCAGGCCGGGGCCAGGGGCACCTCCTCCGCGTCCAGGCAGGCCCACACAACTGCGGCGAGGGCTATAATGTCCACTGTCGCCCCCTAGAGCAGCGGCGTCCGTGGGGAGCCGTTGAAGTCAACAATCCGCTCCCCCTGGCGGCACCCGGCAATCGGCCGGGCCTAGAGGTCCCAGGGCAGCGAACACGGGTCGTACCCCTCCTTCGCCAAGCAAGCGTCGCGGTTCAGGTCAGGCAGGCCAGTTCAGGGGCCAAGGACGTCGTGGTGGGCCAACAATCCAATAGTCATCCACTCCCCCGTACTCTCGTCTCCTCAGGCACCTGGGATCACGGGGTGCTTGTCCACAATGCTGTGCCCCTGCGGGGAGACCGGGGCCACTATCCGGGCACCCAAGGGCCACTCAGCCGAGGAGTCAGCCTCTCAGGAGTAGCTGCAGCCTGATCCAGCAGCCCCCTCTTTCACCAGGCTGTCGGCGGGGCCCGGGGCAAACAGTTCATTCCAGGGGGCAGGGGTCCCAGCACCCGCGGAATCAAACGGCACCACCAAGCGGCCCCCAGGGAGCGTCGAAGCAGGGAGTGAGGTCCGGTGCAGCCAGCCGCTCAAGCGGTGAGATCCCTCCGTTTACTGACAGCCCGTCACCATGTTCAGGGGCCCATAGCAGGCTGGCGGGCACCAGGGACAGGCTCCCCTCATCTGTCGGGCGGCCCGATCCTCGGCCGCCCGCTCCTCCGGGCACAATCACGGTCTCGCCAGATTCGGGGCCACTCATGCACGGGCCCCTGCGGGTGGGGGGGGGGGAAAGGCACCACAATGCCCCTGCTGGAGCCCGCGAGCCCCCGCAGTGCACAGGCTCCGACTCTGCCCGCAGCTTGCGTCTCTCTCGCTCCGTGGGCAAGATGGTGGCCCGGCCCGGCAGGGTCTCAACGCCAGACCTCAGACAGGACGGGACACGAGGCTGCTCCGCCCCGGGCCCCACGCCAGCTCCCAAGTCCCGCAGGGTCGTCAGTGCCGGTCCCAGGGGCACCGATCCGGGCAGGGATACCCCTCGTCAACCACCAGGCAGCCCCCGGGGGAGAGGGCGGGCGCGCGTCTTACCTCCGGGCCACCGATCAGCGTCCGGGCCGAGCCATATGTCTGCAGAGCACTCCAGCGATTCACAGGCTTTAGTGCGGCGGAGCCCCAGATGGCATCAGGCTCCGTCGATGAGGAAACGACACCACCGCCGTTGGAGAGTCCAGGGAGGCAGGGCCACTCCCACCGCACCTCTCCGCACCAGGCCGTGATCCCCGGCCTCACGTAGGTGCTCGGCCTGCCCCCGCTGTATCGGCTCGCCTCTACCAGGATCTGCAGACTTCGCCACGACCAGCCGCCGGCCAGGGGGTCTCCAGGACAGGGGGGGACCCTCGGCACTCAATCCAGTCCGCTATAGACGCCTGCACAGGATATAATTAAAGGATTTTCGGGTCCGCAGGACGGGAGCCGGAGGAGCTCACGTCCTGCCAGCCATGCTGCTTGGCCACACCCCCATCAATCTCTCAATTTAGATATCTTTTGAATGTCAGGTAGACTGAAAACGCACTTTAATGAATGTTTGTTAACATCTACTCAAGTGTGAGTTCACCACATTTGCTTAGGAGTTCCATGATACTCCTGCGACATACTCAAAAGATGCCCTCTAGTTTGTAATCTACTCTGTTTTATCTTACATTAATTTACACATGTGCCATTCATTGTGAATCACACATGAGCTACATATTCAAATGTTACATCCGTTCCCAAACATAAGTCAGATTCATGCCTGGAAATGTACTTTGTAAGAACTATAGTGTGTCTCGGTGCCACACAATGGAAAGGATGTGTAGGGCGGAATTCCCTGCAGCAGTGTGTATAGGTTATTATGCAGGAGATCTCTGTCATGGGATTAGTAATCTATATGATTTTGATATATTATGCATCAACACTTCTAGATGCTGTCTGGTTATGTAGGTGGACCAAGTGGTTCTTCTTTTGACAAAGGTGGCTACAGTCCCCCCTCCCATGGCCTGGCAATGACAATGCTAACGAGTGGCTGGAGCTGATCGAGGCAGTGGGGTGCGTCTCTTTATACCCAACCCACACCTTTGTAATCTGTGTTGGATGTCCTATCCGAGCCCCTGATTGTGCAGCGCATGTATGAGAGCGTAGCTCCAGCGGTTGTAGGGTGCTGCGTGTGGGGTTGGTGGTAAACACTGCATCATGTTTCTCTTCTCAATGCATTTCTCCTGAACTGTTCCCTGCCCCTATAGAATAGTTTGTAAAGCCAAGTGTATCTGTTTGGTTTTGAATTCACATCCTGCAGGAAGAGGGCTGGTTCGAACGTACAGGGCCTGCTTTGTGTAGCTTCGAGCAGTGGCAACAACGCCTGCTTAGGGGATCCGCTAATGCTTAGACACTTAATAATATTAGAACATGTGTAGAAATAAAGAAGCAAAATTGAAAATTGAAATTGTTATATGCTCTATAATATGTGAAGAATTTTGAAATTGGACACTAAAAATTAAGTTCCTTTGATTAATTCCTGGGAGTAGTGTAAGTGCATCAAACAAAATAAAGTACGGATGATGGGTGGTCTAGTTAACATTTAGAAAATCTCCAACCATTAAAATTAAAAGGTTGAATTTTTTACATTTGCTTGGGATTTAAATAAAAATATTGCAGCATTCGTGTATTTGTCTTATACATGCTTCTGTCTGTATTTTGTGTATTGTTTTGTGGTTCAAATCCTCAAAATTGAACCACTCAGTAGTTGCCCCGGAAATTCAATAATGATTCTGTCTGGGGGAAGGGGTGCCCTGATTTCCAGTAATGATTAAGTGGGGATCCACAGAAATCAAAAGGTGAAGAACCATTGGCCTACAGCGTGAAGCCCAGCATTACAGTAACTTGCCGAAAAAACAGACGCAAACCTGAGCCTGCCGAGGATGGAAGTCTCCGCCGTCCCCTGGGAAGCATGGAGTTGCTATGGAGTTGCTATTGAATAACTAGGTATGCATTCAGATTAATGATTTTGTCATTAAAACTTAGCAAAGTTACTCAGCATAATATTTCCATGTAAAGTCTACCTCACAGCAGCCTCCACCTTTGCTACACAATGGTAAGTCGAACCTTAAAGAGCGTTCCTTGGATAGTCAGTGAGCTCGCAGTAGTACCTTGTTCCTTTTTCCAGGGACCAGCTGACAAAAGGTACAAATGCCAGGACATGTCCTTCCACAATGGGTACAGTAACGCTGGCCTCGGAGTGTGCACACAACTTCGACCTGGGAGGGTTGAATAGTCCCCTAAGTCTTGAAGAATATTCAGCAACCGAGTCAGAGGTTTAACAGAACCACTGGGAAGAAAAGATTCACCTGGCATCGAGTAACATAGGGTCAGGGAAAATAAAGGATTTATCCATCAGCATATGAAAAATGGAGGACGGCGTTTGATAGCGTCGATAGGGGCAAACTCTGGAGAAAACTGTCATCCTGGGTGGTACCTCCTAAGCTACTGATGGCCATCATATCCCTTCATGAGGAGACTTGGGTACAAGTCAAGATAAGCCCCACAGCTCTATCAGCAAAAGTTTAAACCAACATCGGATTGAAGCAGAGTTGCTTCCTGGCCCCCCTACTATTCAACCTCTATACAGCAGACATGGGGGCAGCCCTGAAAGAGGCAAGTCTAGTTCGACCGAGACTGGGTAAGTTGAAAATGGCAATCCTACAGTACGCAGATGACACCGTAGAGATGGACCATACAAGGGTAGTTCTCCAAAGAGCCCTTAATGAGCTGGGGAAGTACAACAAGAAAAATCACCTGACAGTTAATCAAGGTAAAACGAAGATAATGATCTTTGGCAGATACCCGCACAAAAAACAAGCGGTCTGGAAGTTGGGAGACCACCAAATTGGGACCACCGCAGCCTACAACTATCTAGGAGTTCGGCTAAATGAGAGGGCAACATCGGCAGCTCATACAAAACATCTAACTGCTAAAATCAACTGAGTAATTTTTTTCAATAAGACGACTAAGCCAATTCTTGACCAGCCCCACAGCGAACCCATGCTGAAGGTCCTCAGGGCAAAATTAATTCCAGCCATCAACGACGGGCACCTGGCATTTCCAGGAGCTTTAGACAAACTTATAGATGCAGCGCAGGTCAAAGCCCACAAGATCGTGCTGCAAGTACCCAGGAATGCTAGGAACACGAGATTATGGCTGGAACTAGGGCTCGCTAGACCGGAACTGGCCCTCCAGGGAGACTTAATAATGTATTCTTTTGGAGTCCTTAAAGCACCGCACAACTTTCTAAAACATCATTTGGCAACAATTTTCAAAGAAGAGATCTCCCCATGGCACATCAAGCCCGGTAAAGCAATAGAGACCCTAAACATCGATCGAAACAGTCTGCCCCTAACAGAAACCCTGCATAAGGCCTGATTGAACACCATGAGACGGCAGGTCCGCTCCATTTCTTATTAAAAGGATCTAACTGCACTCCGGCACAACACCTATACGAAGGCACTGGACGAATCTTACATCCTGGGGAAAGTCCAACCATACCTAATGGAAGCATTAGGGGCCCAGGCACATAAGAAAATCCTTTTTATGTGGCTAACGGCCCTAAGAATTTGGGACTCAATCCAGCATGGGCACGAACAGAAGGAGACATTTCATGTCGCCTATGCAACTACCAACGGGAATCTTGGCTTCATTTACTGTGCTGTTGTCCAAAACTCATCAACGAACGACAGAGGCTGCTTCATCCCATTTTAAGAGCCTTGGCATCAGAACTTGCAAGGAGGCATCAGATTGGTGCTTCTCAGTGATTGAAATGGAGAAATAAAAGTGCAGGTACTCTGAACCAGAGTACCTGCTTGTTCCTGAGAAGTGCCGGTCCTCTCACATTAAAAGTATCATGTCACTCTTGAGAAGTGCCGGTACTCTCCCTCTCAAAATAAAAAAGTGCTGGTACTCCGTACCGGACAGTACCAGCCCATTTAAAGCACTGGTGCTTCTCGGAAACAAAAACCCACCACCTTGCAAGAACAGCAAAATGTATTTAGCAGATTGGACAAGCTCTAGACGCTAGAGTATAAAGGACTCTCCTTAAGCTCTCAAAATCAGAGTTGATAAATGCGCCAACAAATGGTTTCCGCAAACACCAATGGGCAAAGAAGACCTCGCCGGGCTACTTCAAGTGCTCTGTCTGGAAACCTGCTGCACTAAAATTAAGTACCCGGATGGAAAGCCGAAAGGTCCCTGCAATACAAGATTGACTGTTGGAACAGGGTTTTAATCTCATAGGAGGCACCGGGAGGGGGGTGGAAAGGGTGCTTGGGTAAAGGGGGTGGGGTTCTAATTTGAGCTTTTTACTGTAATGATTTTAACTAATCGAATGTTTAATAATACATCAATCAATCAAAAATGGAGGAGTCTTCTTCCGAAATATTAATCAGTCTACTGGAATAAAACAATGTTTTCCAAAAGATTATTATGAGTTTGAATTAATAAAATTGCGCAACACTGGGTCACTATGCTCGCGACCCTCAACAATGTGGGTGATAGGGATGAAGATGATACACATCCGATTGACGCATGAGTGACGCATTGGTGGCCTTGAGTCACGGGAGACACGGTATCAGGAGACCAAAATCATTAACAGCTGGACGCTGCTACGCAGGTGTAACCTGAAATAGAAGGCCCCTCATCCCTCCCTACTGGACTGTTCATTGGCACACAGCTGCCCCTTAGTTTTCTTGTAAAACTCAAGCATTACCCTGGAGAGCACCCCCCTTTACGGAACTTGCTGACCTCCTGAGGCGAAAGCCGGGAGAGTCGATCCTCGCTAATTTTTAAAATTGTATAACTCTGTGTTTTTAAAGACAATTTTAACTATTTGAGTGTAATTTGTGATTTATAACAAACCTACCTCTCTCCCCCGGGCTTTCCCGCGCAGCTGCAGGAACGCTGACGCGGGACACTTCCTGGTGTTGACGCCCCCCCCTGGGTCACTCAGGCCACGCCCACCACCTGTCAGGCCACGCCCCGTTCTCGAGCAGTGAAATAGCGTGTCAAGAAAAGCGCGAGTCTGAACTTGCTGACCTCCTGAGGCCGAAGCCGGGAGAGTCGATCCTCGCTAATTTTTAAAATTGTATAACTCTGTGTTTTTAAAGACAATTTTAACTATTTGAGTGTAATTTGTGATTTACAACAAACCTACCTCTCTCCCCTGGGCTTTCCCGCGCAGCTGCAGGAATGCTGACGCGGGACACTTCCTGGTGTTGACGCCCCCCCCTGGGTCACTCAGGCCACGCCCACCACCTGTCAGGCCACGCCCCATTCTTGAGCAGTGAAATAGCGCGCCAAGAAAAGCGCGAGTCTGAACTTGCTGACCTCCTGAGGCGGAAGCCGGGAGAGTCGATCCTCGCTAATTTTTAAAATTGTATAACTCTGTGTTTTTAAAGACAATTTTAACTATTTGAGTGTAATTTGTGATTTATAACAAACCTACCTCTCTCCCCTGGGCTTTCCCGCGCAGCTGCAGGAACGCTGACGCGGGACACTTCCTGGTGTTGACGCCCCCCCCTGGGTCACTCAGGCCACGCCCACCACCTGTCAGGCCACGACCCGTTCTCGAGCAGTGAAATACCGCGCCAAGAAAAGCGCGAGTCTGATCTTGCTGACCTCCTGAGGCGGAAGCCGGGAGAGTCGATCCTCGCTAATTTTTAAAATTGTATAACTCTGTGTTTTTAAAGACAATTTTAACTATTTGAGAGTAATTTGTGATTTACAACAAACCTACCTCTCTCCCCTGGGCTTTCCCGCGCAGCTGCAGGAACGCTGACGCGGGACACTTCCTGGTGTTGACGCCCCCCCCTGGGTCACTCAGGCCACGCCCACCACCTGTCAGGCCACGCCCCGTTCTCGAGCAGTGAAATAGCGCGCCAAGAAAAGCGCGAGTCTGAACTTGCTGACCTCCTGAGGCGGAAGGCGGGAGAGTCGATCCTCGCTAATTTTTAAAATTGTATAACTCTGTGTTTTTAAAGACAATTTTAACTATTTGAGTGTAATTTGTGATTTACAACAAACCTACCTCTCTCCCCTGGGCTTTCCCGCGCAGGTGCAGGATCGCTGACGCGGGACACTTCCTGGTGTTGACGCCCCCCCCCTGGGTCACTCAGGCCACGCCCACCACCTGTCAGGCCACGCCCCTTTCTCTGTCTCCTATTTAGTATGTGCATGCACCGGAAGCGCAGCGGACGAGCGCAGCGGGTGCGCCGTTTGCGCGCCGAAGGCGCGTCTAAGGCAAGCCCGTCTGCGCCCGTCCGCGACCAGACCGCGACCGGGACCAGACATGCTGTTGAGAATGGAGCACATAGAGGAAGGATTGTGTGGTCAGGTGAGGACTTAAGGGCTTTAAATTCCACATCTGAGTGTTGCACTCACGAGATAGACCCTCAGACCTTCGCGCCCCCCCATACTTGTAGGACCTGTGGGGTCTCTCTTGGCCCTAGAGACACGGTGAGGCGCCCCAAACCCAAACCATTATTTCAGACAGGCCTCAGAGCGGGCCTGCTGAACTGCAGATCCCTAATTAAACACGCAGACGATGTATGGTTATTACTAGAAGAGCAGGAGTGGGACGTTCTGTTTTTAACAGAAACCTGGATCAAGGAGGATAACATGACCGCCATTGCGATAGCAGTCCCTCTAGGATTTAAAATATGTCTCGCCAACCGCCCAGGTGCAAAAAGAGGTGGAGGTGGAGCCATTATTTTTAAAGAGCAGCTAAGACTGACATCCTCTGCCCCTACCATAATTCAGGGAATTGAGGGCCTTCACTTTTGTTTTCAGGTGAGCCCACAGCTATCGTTAGCAGGATTAGTGATTTATCGCCCTCCAAGTGGTGAGGATCCCAATTTACTCGCTCTGCTGGATACGATTGTTCAGTGCTCCCTCCTCCACCCTCAATTTATTGTGGTAGGAGATTTTAACATTCATATGGACAAAACAAATTGTACTGCTGCAGAGCTGCTCAGATCCACATTAAACAAGGCCAAGCTTAGGCTGATCAATGATGGCCCCACACATACAGCGGTCCATATGCTCGATCTTATCTTTTCTAATATTCAGGATGTGCAGCCTGAGACACCACTACCACTGACTTGGTCAGACCACTCACTGGTCCCATTCACAATGAACCTGGCATATGATAGTCCGGCGCCAAGTAAATGCTATTTCTTGAAGAGGCAATGGAAAAAACTTATTCCCGATATAATGGGCCCTGTTCTGGCTCAGAACACCCCACCTCTCACCGCTGACGCGAATACAGACACTCAGCTCCTTAATGAGTGGGTCGGGAATATGGTTTCTTCCATTGCTCCGGCCTCACGTGCATTATCAAAGAGAGATTCCCCCTCCGCCCCCTGGTTCTCGCAGGATCTCAGAAAAGAGAAAGCAGCCTGTAAAAGGCTGGAAAGACAATGGAGAGCAAATTATGGGCTGGCAGAAAAAGCCAAATATAAGGAAGCAGCCAAACAACTGCAGAAAGCTATCAGGAAAACAAAAAAACAATTTTATGCGGACTCTATTCAACAGGCAGAACAGTCAAGTAAACAGATCTTTAAGGTGGTACAGTCCTTTTTTAAACCCAAATGCATCGAGAGGGAGGTCCCCCTGTCAGTCACTCTATGTGAAAACATCTCTGAGTTCTTCGACCAAAAAATTAAAAAAGTTTACGAATCCTTTGGGCCAGAAATAAAAACGGTAAAATCGGACCTAGCGATTAAAGATGTGATGGGTGAAACCCTTACTCAATTTAAGTCCATACCTCTAAGTACGGTGCAACAAGAACTTGCTAGATGCAAATCTGGCTCTCCGGACGGCCCATGTCCAGCCAAACTATGGGGCTCCATAGCGGACTTTGTAGCCCCTACAATACAACAAATCTGGAACTCATCCACCGCTTCGGGAGTATTCCCGAACAGCTGGAAACATGCTACTCTCCTTCCACTGAAAAAGAAACCTAATGGGGATCCAGAAGACCTCAGTAATCTTCGCCCAATCTCACTGTTAGCCGCTCCCGGAAAAATGCTTGAGAAAGTAATACAGCGCCAGCTGAGTCAATTCGTTGAAGCAAATAAGATACTTCATGAAACACAGTCAGGTTTTCGCCCAGGCTTCAGCACGGAAACAGCGCTAATTGAGGTAACAGAGTCAGTGAGGTGGTCGATGGATGCAGGAGACTCAGCAATGCTGGTACTCCTGGATCTATCGGCCGCCTTCGACACGGTGGACCACACCAGACTACTGATGCGATTGACCGAGATAGGCATCCGTGACAAAGCAATAGGGTGGATACGCTCGTATCTGTCCCAGAGAACACAGAAGGTGGCACTGGGGACTGTCTCTTCAGCACCTAGAGTCCTCGGCTGTGGAGTCCCGCAAGGGTCGGCACTCAGCCCTCTTTTGTTCAACATCTACCTCGCTCCTCTCTTTATGTTGATTGCCAACTGGGGTGTCAAGGCAATTTCATATGCCGATGACACCCAGTTGGTATTTCCGTATTCAGAGGTATCGCAGGAATCCTTCTCGAACTTTAGGGGATGTCTCCAAGATATAGCCCGTTGGATGAATACGAACAAACTAAAATTAAATGCCAATAAGACTGAAGTGATCTTCTTTTGTAAAGGCCCCCCTCCCCCATCAGAACTGTGGTGGCCAACAGAGATGGGCCAAGCCCCCTTACCCAACCGCTCGGCAAAAAATCTTGGAGTGAGGTGGGACGATAGCCTGTCCTTTACCTCGCATATTCAACAAGTTGCCGGTTGTTGATTGGGTAAGCTGAGGAACCTCCGTAAGATCCTGAGGCTCCTCCCGGAGAGTTGCCGGAAAACTGTAATCCATGCCACTGTTACATCCAGGCTGGATTACGCCAACGGACTATATCTGGGCCTACCAAAATACCTAACTCACAAACTTCAGGGGGTCCAAAATGCGGCTGCGAGACAGCTGCTGCGTATCCCTTTCAAGCAGTCAGTCTCTCCGCACTTGCGATCACTGCACTGGCTTCCAGTTGCCAGCAGAATCAAATTTAAGGCACTCACGCTGGCTTACAGATCTCTGTTTGGTACCTGCCCGGAGTACCTGAAAATTCGTCTCCCGAGATACTATCAAGCCCGCGCGCTGCGTTCCAACGGCCGCGTTCAACTGGTTGTCCCACGAACGAGAAGGGCTCGATTAGGAGGTCGAACTTTCTCGGCAAATGTCACAACATTATGGAACACCCTACCCCCAGCAATCCAGCAAGCCCCCTCCGAACCTTGCTTTAAGAAGTTGCTAAAGACCTGGCTCTTCTCTCAACCCCGCTAACTTTCCCACTTCTTACCCTCAGGTCAACTGTGTTCTGCTAGCGCCGGGACACCTCCTTGTGAGGTAGCTGTTCGCGCTTTACAAAATGCTGTATTATTATTATTATTATTATTATGTAGAGATAGACCTATCATTTAATTTGAAAGAAGGGGACCCCTATAGACTCGCTTTACATAGGGAAGAGAACATTGTAGGTAAAGGTCTATAGCTAAGTCAATCAGACTATTTACAAAAGCAATTCTAGGTCTGAGAAGAATGTGTATGCCACCCCACCTGATTAGTTGAGGTTATACCCCATAAACCAATTGTGTAAAACCAAAATATTCAAAATTCATGTCATTTTATTTAGTAATGATATTTTCAATATTTACTTTGTTTTATATCTCTGTTTAAACTGCATAGTATATATCATAATTCAAGATTTGGTATCAAAAATTAGTATTCATTTAGACATTCATTGTACAGAGAATAAAAAACAGTACAAACAAAACATGGACAAAAGTTGATGGAGGCAAAGCGGTAGATTGGACTACGCGTGTTTCGGTGTTATCGCCTTCATCAGGTCACCGTCTTATTGCACTGAAAACTGATCGAAAATATATATATCTAATCCAGATTCTGATGAGATGACAGTCAGGGGCACGTAAAAGGATATGAGTCTCCCAAAGAAATTTGTGGATAGTTAACTATGTGCGAGCAGGGTTCATCATAGATGGTGGTAAATATACCATGTACGATGGAGATATGGAAGCTATCAGAGCACAAACGTCTTAGAAATTAACTTGGGCGTAAGTTATAATGGTCTCGATATAAGTAGCTCTGTAGGCTTCTTATATATTGTCAAAAAATTCAGAGGAGTTGTTGCCCTTAACAACGGAAATCAACCTCGTTGTATTGGATTCTAATATTCGGATCTGATGTGGATCTGATCTAGGGACTTCCAGAAATTCCACGCCACATTATCTGGTAAATAGGGAGTAAAGTATCCCCGAAATAAAGGATCAGCATGTTGATCAAAGGTTCTGATGCGCCCCGGCTATATGCGTGCTATGCGAAGACCACCATGGACAAATCATCACATAGTCCAGCAAAGATCATCATGTCTATTCATCAATGGCAGCCCCCTCTTGATAGATTTAATTATAGTAGTTTGTTAGTAAATGTTTAATAATTCTTACATGCTTTATTGGTGTATTTCCGGGTCCCCCTTTTCTTTTACCTATGCAAAGCCCCTCTGCTAGAGAATTGAAGTCATGATATTCCGATCTCAATTATATTTACAGTTGGTGTATATGTTATGCCCCACCGCTATGTTTAAAATGTATCTCACTGTTATGTAATATCAGTGTCTATTTTTTTTTCTCTTCTTTTTTTGGTGAGTGGGCGACAATAGTCCGGAAATGTGGGCAGGCAATCATATCGTGATATAGTTCATTGTTAGCTATTGTTCTTTGTGTGAACAGGACATACCAGGATTACACACTAGTATCGTATATTGCTGATTTGTATAGTGATCTTGTAATACGCAGACTGTTGTGTTATTTTTGTACATTATATATTGTCATGCAAATTGTTAGGAAAGGTTTAAAAAGGAACTTCTTGAAATAACCAATAAAGATATTTTTTTAATGCGTTTGAATGAATAAAATATGATTTCTAACAGATAAAGCAGATCACACATCAATAAAAATGTGTTTATTCAGCAGCATTAACAGGGGTCAAGAATAAATATTCAGTCATCTGGCAAATTAATCTGAACCCCATAAAAGTGTTCATCTTGCATAACATGTAAAAGAGCTGCCTTATTAAAGGAGCAAACCCACAGTCATAGCAGACGAGCAGGTGTCATCTGCCAGTCCTCAAGTGACTCCACCCACGCGTCTTCTCACAGACAGCACACCTCCATTCTCAACACTGTCTGCGCAGAGCCAGGCCGCTTGGCTTTGCCGCTGCTAGTTTAACACGCTATCCTGCACCCCACCAAGTCCAAGGGGGGCGCCCTTTGCGGGGGGCTGCACCCAGCATTGCGCTCACGGGCTTTGCAGCGCTGAGAGGGGTGCTGTCGTGCTCCACGCCTAAATCTGTAATAAAGTGTGTCAGCAGAGCATGCTCCTCAGGGGAGGGGAGGCGAGGAGGGGGAGTGTCCACGGGATGCAGCCAGCCCCGAGCCCCCGGCTCTGTGATTGGCTGGTCGGCTGGTGCTGAATGGACAGCTCCGGGGCCGGCTGGTGCTGAGCTGTCAGAGCTGCTGGTGAGAAGGGAGGGGGAGTGAACCGGACACGTCTTGTGGATTGCTCTTGCTCAGCACATCCCATCCAGCCCCCCCTGCCCCCACCCCCAGGGAGCCCAGGCTTTGCATTGCCTCGCTGCCCCCACACTCAGGCTGGGGGAGCTCTGTCGCCTGGTGACGTCACGCAGCCGGCGCTTTGTTCTCGCTGGTCCCCTCCGGAGCAGGGGCTGAACCCCGCGGGCTGGGTGAGCGCAGGGAGCATTCCTCGAGGTCTGGGGAGGCAGCGGTTGATCCGGGGCGCTGGTACCCTGCATCGTTCATCCTCTTCTGAAGATCTCGTGGTCACAGCTGCGGATGCCTGGCCTGCCCCCCTCTTAGCATTTCCATGAGAGACCCGCACTCCTCTTGAATTAGTTATATCTCCATTTTAAGTGATTTGCAGCGAGCCTCATCTGTAACCTTGTCTCTGTTGAAGATTCGACGTAGTCCCTACTTCTGGGAGGCTCTACTAGGCACCCTGCTTCGGATTTCCAATTTAAAGCCTTTGTTTTCTTTTTCGCACAGGGATACATTGTTCTTGGAGAGATAATACTCAGGGGGAGTGTTTGCACTGTAGAGACCACCCCTTACCTTTGCATCCTTAGCCTTGTTGGTTGCACAGCACGCCAGTGGTTGCTAAGCGCGCCAGAGGTTGCACAGCACGCCAGTGGTTGCACGGCACGCCAGTGGTTGCTAAGCGCGCCAGAGGTTGCACAGCACACCAGAGGTTGCACAGCACACCAGAGGTTGCACGGCACGCCAGAGGTTGCACAGCACACCAGAGGTTGCACAGCACGCCAGAGGTTGCTAGGCACGCCAGGGGTAGGATGGCCGACAGGAAGAGGAACTGGGCCGCCAAAGAGGACGACCTGCCCGCCTACCTGGCGCGGCCCGGCACCACGGCCCAGACCCCCCGGGTGAAGTACGGGGGCATGTTCGGCCTGGTGGAAGGCGCCTACGAGAACAAGACCATTGACTTCGACGCCTACAGCGTGGGCAAGAAGGGCTCCAAGGCCTCGCGCAGCAGCAGCCGCCATGACCTGGACGGGGACAACGAGACGGCCAGCGACGTCAGCGAGGTGTCGGGCTCGGCCATCAGCTCTCCGGGGGAGCGGGAGGACAAGACCCCCGGAGTCGAGATCAAGTACCCCATGGGGAAGGAGCACCTGCAGGGCCAGGACAGCGATCAGGTAAGAGGGGTGGACTCTGAGTCTCAGTTATATATGTACCCTGACTCATAGTCTCTTATTTCGGCAACCCACCTCCACTCATGTTGTGAGTGACATCTGGCCTGACTATGGACAGCGGAGCTGGAATCCACGATTCCTGTACTGCACGTTGAGTTGAACACTTTTCAGATAGTTGAAAATGTAGTCACATCCCATCCACCCAGCACCGGGGTAGGTTTTGCTGTTTGTGTGGGGGGTGGGGGGGAGGCCTGCTCTCCCACTGCAGACGGTGGTCTAGGTGCCTACCTAGCTGGTCTCTTCCTAGCCCCAGCATTAGTAGCACCAAAGGCCAGCTGTGTGTCCACCTTTTATTATGCACCCACTCACCAGCCAGACATGTCATTATCCGATCAATTCACATTCTGCCCAGTAACAGCCTGGCTTACCAGGAATTACCACCATGCTCCATGATGTACTGTGATCTTCCGAGCACTCAATCATATATCAAAGAGTCTTTATATAGTTTTCACTATATCTTTTAATGTCCAATCTTCTTTCCAATTCAATCCAATTTTCCTCAAATGATTATTCGCAGCCAACGCACGTTTCGTCAAGTCCGTTTAGGACTAGCGACTTCCTCAGGGCTGCAACCCAAATACACACAATCAGTTTTGAATTACACTCATTAAAGGTAACAAAACAAAATAATATCTACATTTTCAACATACATTAACTGTTAATCATTCTTAATAGTTCCTCCGACCTCAACTTAGGTCCAATACGTGTTCACAAGTATTAACACACTGGTTACATAAAGAAGACCCAACTTTACCAAAACCGTGTTGATCACATCATTAATTGCAAATCGTATACATTACAAAATATCACAAGCTATAATTGCATATGGGTCATATGCGAAATAATTATATAGGGTAAAAGGTTTTGGTCCCTGATAACACCCTTAGCTTACAGGTTCTCTGATATATCTCCACAAACCACCTGTCTAAAACTCACCTATTTCCAATTACGTGTCCACACTTAATTTGTCCACATGTAGTAAACCCGATAGTTGTCAAGTATATATCTCCCCATCTGTAAATAAAATTGACAGATACTGCTGTCAAGTGCTAAACATAATGTTGAACTAATCAGGTAATAGCCAGTAGATCCAATGTGGGCAATATAGTTGTAGGTAAACCACTGTGGCACTCACCAGATTGTAATAAAATTGTTTATCAAGTAGTCTAGACTCCAACATCCGAGTAGATCGTAATCCAAAATGTTTTACAGTCACGTGACTAGGTCACTACCTAAAGTAAAGTAACAGCGCAATCAGTACTCTTAATTTAACATCTAACGATTTGAGCAAAGTAACATCAAACTACATATGTCTGTTCCATGTCTCTCACCTTGTACTTCAATATCAGCGTATCCCCTTTATTATATATATCTTCCAGTCTCTCATGTATTCTCACATAATTTGCCCACGTGTTCGTGTCTAGTAAGATAAAATAACAGGATATACTTGTAGACTCCAAAAACGCTATATTAAGTAGGTTCAAAGTAAAACTCATGTCGCGTGCTTACCATCAGTCAGTCCGAAGTATTCCGACTTTGGCGTTCAGCACGGGTGCCATCTTGGAGTGGCAATTTGTAGTAAATACCACGGGCGCCATCTTGTAGTGTCCAATTTTAGTCTTTAGCGCGGGTGCCATCTTGAAGTGACATTATTAACTAGTGCATGCGGGCGCCATCTTATAGTGGGTTTTGATTAACGTTGTAATATCCAACTATAGTATTCAACGCGAGTATCAACTTCAAGTGTTATTTATGACCAGTATATACAGGCGCCATCTTGTGAAGGGTACTAATTAACGTTCTACTTAGGAAGTTGAGAGTATAGGGATAACAGTAGAAAAATATAAGTCGTATGTTTGGTGCCATTTGTTCTCTATTTTCTATGTATATAAATTGTCTCCCAACACTGACAACTCTATATGATGAGAAAGTATAATGACCCACAGAGTTAGTATATACTGACGTATTGACCTATGGGGGTCGAGTACTGAATTGATTCTGATTTTTTTAAACCTACTATCTCTCGGAATTGTCTTTTCTTGATGAACACTTAAATTTGATGGATGCTATGTAAAGATGACTATGGGGAAAGGTGGTGGTGTACCTGAGGACCCCTGTGGCTTGCAGGTTGTAGAGAGTGTTAGCAAGGAATAGTTGCTACAATAATTTATATAATACTGTGAGAACGATAATCAAATCCTAACTTCTCTTGTAACTTGTCCAAATATTTGGATATTATTAACAATAACGAAGAACTACTATGACATAATAATTATGGTCCGAAACAGTAGTGAGATAACTAAAACGGGATATTGACTTTATTGTGAATCCGTTGGGTTCACGTTAATTAGTACCCTTCACAAGATGGCGCCTGTATATACTGGTCATAAATAACACTTGAAGTTGATACTCGCGTTGAATACTATAGTTGGATATTACAACGTTAATCAAAACCCACTATAAGATGGCGCCCGCATGCACTAGTTAATAATGTCACTTCAAGATGGCACCCGCGCTAAAGACTAAAATTGGACACTACAAGATGGCGCCCGTGGTATTTACTACAAATTGCCACTCCAAGATGGCACCCGTGCTGAACGCCAAAGTCGGAATACTTCGGACTGACTGATGGTAAGCACGCGACATGAGTTTTACTTTGAACCTACTTAATATAGCGTTTTTGGAGTCTACAAGTATATCCTGTTATTTTATCTTACTAGACACGAACACGTGGGCAAATTATGTGAGAATACATGAGAGACTGGAAGATATATATAATAAAGGGGATACGCTGATATTGAAGTACAAGGTGAGAGACATGGAACAGACATATGTAGTTTGATGTTACTTTGCTCAAATCGTTAGATGTTAAATTAAGAGTACTGATTGCGCTGTTACTTTACTTTAGGTAGTGACCTAGTCACGTGACTGTAAAACATTTTGGATTACGATCTACTCGGATGTTGGAGTCTAGACTACTTGATAAACAATTTTATTACAATCTGGTGAGTGCCACAGTGGTTTACCTACAACTATATTGCCCACATTGGATCTACTGGCTATTACCTGATTAGTTCAACATTATGTTTAGCACTTGACAGCAGTATCTGTCAATTTTATTTACAGATGGGGAGATATATACTTGACAACTATCGGGTTTACTACATGTGGACAAATTAAGTGTGGACACGTAATTGGAAATAGGTGAGTTTTAGACAGGTGGTTTGTGGAGATATATCAGAGAACCTGTAAGCTAAGGGTGTTATCAGGGACCAAAACCTTTTACCCTATATAATTATTTCGCATATGACCCATATGCAATTATAGCTTGTGATATTTTGTAATGTATACGATTTGCAATTAATGATGTGATCAACACGGTTTTGGTAAAGTTGGGTCTTCTTTATGTAACCAGTGTGTTAATACTTGTGAACACGTATTGGACCTAAGTTGAGGTCGGAGGAACTATTAAGAATGATTAATAGTTAATGTATGTTGAAAATGTAGATATTATTTTGTTTTGTTACCTTTAATGAGTGTAATTCAAAACTGATTGTGTGTATTTGGGTTGCAGCCCTGAGGAAGTCGCTAGTCCTAAACGGACTTGACGAAACGTGCGTTGGCTGCGAATAATCATTTGAGGAAAATTGGATTGAATTGGAAAGAAGATTGGACATTAAAAGATATAGTGAAAACTATATAAAGACTCTTTGATATATGATTGAGTGCTCGGAAGATCACAGTATTTGTTTGGACCATTGGTTTGTCTTGGAGACTGTGGTAACCAGTCCCCCACCTCTTCCAGAGCACCTAATAGATTTATTGCCTTATTACTAATACCTGGACTCTGCGCTGTGCGCTCTTGTAAGCCGTTACCAATATTTTTTCTATGCTCCATGATGTAATTGTATTTATATAGCGCTTACTACCTCAAACGAGGTGTTGATGTGCTTTTCGGCCAGTAGCACGCTACTCTGGAACCCAAAGGATCAGTGGTGGATTAGTATAGGGGAATATAAATTGTTAATTTGAGCAGTGGACATGGGAGTCTGTTAGTAGGATTGAAGAGGAGACAGGAGGGATAGAGGAAGGAAGAGTCTAGAAAGGGTTAATAGGGAGATCATAGCAGTAGAATGAGGCTTGGGGTAAGTCAAGGATTGGAGGTAGAGGATATATTGAGAGAGTTATAAGGTGAGATATAGGGTAGTGCCTTGAAGGAAGTTGAAGACTTTCTTGATTTCTTTCTTTCTTTCTTGATTTCTTTCTTTCTTTCTTTCTTTCTTTCTTTCTTTTTTTCTTTCTTTCTTCAGTAGGAGTAAAGTGATAAACATACATAACTATATGGAAAGGGTATACATATATATGCTGAATGCATGAATAAGTTGAAGGGCTTTTATTGCACTCCACTGAGTAGTTGACAATAAACAACAAGGATATGTGTGAGGCTTGCTGATCCACAGCTATCTGAGAACTACAGAATATGATAAGAATAATAATACAGAAATATCAATCTTATGGTATGGGCTACATTTGACATGCGGGATTCTGAAAACGTTATAATAAAACATGATAATAGAACACAAGGCTGCAGCTGAGGGGGTTGCAGATTTCACCAGATCCCTGTGACTGCATTGCTGAGCTTTGCCACAGTTAAGTCTTTTGACAAATGTAGTTTTGGGTCGGCAGACAAGAAAAAAGATATGTTTTCAAACGGGAAATGGTTTATTGAAAGTAGTAATGGGATTGATGCACAAGATAGTTTGCTTGTTTGATTTAAAACATAAGGAGAGCATTGTGTATCTATGTCAGTTAGTAATGGAGTATTGTGAAGGCGTTTTTGGATTATTTTTTAAAAATAAAATATAGCCTGCCTGGAGGAGTCGGTGTTTTCAGCTGCTCTGCGCAGTCTTCAGCTGCCAGAGGACAGCTGGCTGCAAATGGAATGTTATTGACAAGTCACAGAGGGCGTCAGTAAAAGTGCAGCACGTGCTACGGCATTTTCATTCACCTATGCATTGTCCTGCTTAGATGCTAATTGGCTGCTGAGCAGCAGAGCAGGATGAGGAAGCGATCTTCTCGGCCTCCCATTGGTTGAAATATATATTGCATAGGGACAGTGTAGTTTGCGTGCACTGTGGAATAGACGTGCTGGTTGCATGCGTGCACCGCAAGTGTGAAAGAGCTACTCGCTTGCTTGGTGGGACCCATTCAATGTACGCCTTCGACGGCCCGAGCATGGGGCGTGAGCGACCCGAGCTGGTGACAGCCAAGGCAACCGCAGACGCCTACAGCACAAAGAGAGAGAGAGGCTGGGTGTCTGCTGGGAGGGGGCTTGCGCCGCTCATCGGCACCTCTCCCCGCCCCCTTTCCACAGCATACGAACCACACCTTCTCATGCACAAACACACACTCACATCCATACACACACATACACTTAACTCACACATGCACACTTGCAAACCCACATCCACACACAGGTACATTATCATGCTGACTCACTCAAAACCACAGATCAACACACACACGCACACCCAAGTACTCTCATCTCGTACACACCCACAAACACACACACACTTACTCAGGTTCACACCCAAGCTCACACACAAACAACACAGATTCACAGGCGCACACACACATTCAAAAACACAGCCGAGCCCCTCCCTGATTTCCCCAGCCATGCCGTGCATCTGTTTAATACCTCAGCCCGTGAGTCCTTTCACTCTCCTGCCTTGTAAAGTGCTCGATTGCTCTTGGATCAAGTTCTTGCTTCATAAATCCATAAAGATCCATAAACACACGCCCGCACCCACACACAGAGCTAAGCCATACACAGGCCGGCCGCAGACACGCACACCGACATACAGACACACACCCAAACGCAAGTACCCGCCAGAACACAAACACACACGCGCGGCACGCACACACACGCGAGCTCCAGGGCCTTCACTGATCCTTGTATTGGGACACTTCACGTGGCGCAGCTGGTGTGATACACCCCGCACTGACGAACAGCTGGGCTTGCCTGGCTCCGGCAGCGGGCACGTGTGCTCGTGATGAGGCGGACGCGCTGGTGTCCTGGTGCGCAGTGCCGGGCCTGACACATGCCCTCCCCCGCCCCCCTCCCCTCTCACTCTGGCTGCCCCCGCTTCCCTTTGAGAGCCAATTCACCCGAGGGCTGGCCTCCTGTGTCCAGCTAATGGATAGAATTAGGAGTCCAGCTGATTCTACAAGGATTGGGAGGGGTGTGTGTGTGGGGGGTGGAGGGGTGAGTGTGTGTGTGGGGGAGGGGGGGAGGATGTCGCTGCTGCTGCTGCACAGCCAGCACCCTCCTGTCAGAACACACTACCAGCCAGCTTCTGACTGGGGACTGGGAGCTCAGGGTCGCCTTGGCAGGCTTAGCAGCTCGACTGGTGCATTCTGGGACTTGTAGTAGCTTGTTGTATAGCGTGCATCTGGCGTTAAAGCACACTGACAGCCTACTGATAGCATACTGCATCTATATGTAGAAGCAGGCATCTCTAGGTGCCCTTTTCAACTTGAACATCTCAGCCGGCTGTCGTTGTACTGTTGCACGCTGGTACTCGTAGTTTTTGGTTTGTAACCCGCATCTGCTGTAAAGACACACTGCCTGCCTCCTGATAACACTCTATGGGGCCGATTACTATGTTGGTCAGAAAGCCTCCAAACACTAGTCGGAAGCTATCCGACCTCGGTCTGAGGCTTTCCGACCCACAGGGTTGGTCTGTGTTCCGACCACTCGATTACGATGTCGACTTTGTAAACGTAAACTGGCCTGTCACCTCGGTACTGACCGGCTCTCAGAGTCTTCCTGCCAGTCGAAACTGTACCGTAATCCCCTATGGACAGCGTTACAGCCGTCAGGATTACAATGTTGGTTTCCCACAGCCTTTCCTTGCCAGCCTGTCTGACAAGGAAAGGCTGTCTGAAAGAAACTTTGGGGTCCCCTAGCAGGGATCACTTGCCTACGGTTGTTGGCCGAAGGGGTACCTATGGTGCCCCCCCTGTAAATCCACACACTGTGTGGCAGGCGCCATGGAGTGCCTGCCACAGGGTGCAGGTTTTTACACACACACACATTTCTTCATGGGAGCCTGTATTATGGCCGGTTTACGGCCGTAATACAAGCTCCCATAGACAAATGGGAGTATACGACCAAACTTTGTCCGGCCGCTTAGTAATCAGGCGGTGGGAACCACCGACCGCAGGTTGGTCGGTCCTGAGTCTGGGACAGTATGGGTCGGAGGCAACTCCGATCGACATCGCAATAAACCCCTATATCTCTAATTAGGGGTAGAGTTCTCAAGGTGACCAAGTCAGACTCCAACAACTCATCTGGTTCTCAATGTACTACTGCAGTGTTTCCCAAACTGTGGTCCGCGGACCCCCAGGGGTCCGTGACACATCCCCTGGGGGTCCGTAGGCAGCAGTTTTAAAAGCACAGAAAAGTTTCTTGTGTAATTAGAAGCTTTCCAGCAACAATAAAAGTGTCAAGATAATTCCAGTGATTAATGTACCTGCTGAGAGGCGAGTTTTGTTCAGTGGCAGCTTTGACTTAACTAATGTAGCACAGAGGGTTAATGTGCCTACTGCAAAGAACGTGTAACATGCATTTTAGAAAAGCAGTATTTTATGTGCATAGGTTCGTGGTTACTGCTTTTGTCACAGAGATTATTTTGTTACTGTGCATTTCATAAGTGGCAATCGTAATCTAGCAGAGGGGCCTATAAACTGCCATCAAAGAGCTGCTTGCAAACTGCATGGTACCAGTTAGTAACTTATGTTTTTTCTCAGTTATTCATTATCCTGATGCTGCTAAAAAGATTTATTTGGGCGGAAATAAATTTTTAATGTTACTAGCCAATGTGTTATGTTAATCCGGAGTTTGTGCTTTTCCATACCAAGCACTTTTTAAAAATGCCTACCAGTATGAATGACATGTAATCTTTGTAGTCCCCTTTACCTTATGTAACATTTTATATTCTGATTTACATGAATGATTCAATGTCTCTGTGTGTGTGTGAGATGTAAAGTGCTCTGACATCCTACAATGGTATGAGAGATGCTATAAAACAAATTAAATCCATGTGACAGAGGTGCTGTTCCTTCAATATAAAATACTAAGGGCCAGATGTACAATCCGTTTTTATATGCGCGAATGGGTTCGTGATCCCATTTGCGCATGCAAAAACCTATTGGGCCATGTAAATAGCCAATTTCGCGAGTCGCAATTTGTTTGTCACTCGCTAAATAGGTTTTGCAAATTGCTATTTGGAAGGGGCATTCCCTTCCAAATAGCGAGTCTCAAAACCATGTACAAATGTTTTTCGGTCGCAAAACACTTGCAATTACCACCTACTTCAAGTAGATGGTAATGCATTTGCAAATAGGAAGGGGTCCCCAGGGGACCCCTTCCCCTTTGCAAATGCATGCAAAATTATTTTTTAAGGGCAGGCTGAGGTCCCAGGGACCTCTGCCTGCCCTTAAAAAATGAAACTAAAACGTTTCATTTTCTTTTTTTTTTTAAATGCATGGTAAACGGGCTCCATTTTTTAAACAACTGCTTTATTTAAAAGCAGTCCCAGACATGGTGGCCTGCTGAGCCCGGCAGGCCACCATCCCTTCGAGGGTGGGCATTTCCAATGGGCTCGCAAATTGCGAGAGGCTCATTAATATTAATGAGCCCCGCAATTTGCGACCCCATTGGGAATCCCAAACAGTGTTAACACACTGTTGTACATTTCATTTAGCGACTCGCAATTTGCCACTTGCATTGTGTCGCCAATTGCGAGGCGCTAAATGAAATGGTCGTACATCTGGCCCCAAAATCCTTAGTACTTTGAGTATTTGTTTTGTGTGAACACGTGTTTTTTTTTAAATTACTGTTTTAATATTTGAAATTTAACTCATACAAATTGCTTGGGGGTCCCCGGCTTCCAGTGGTGACTCAATGGGGGTCCTCAGGAGTCAAAAGTTTGGGAACCACTGTACTACTGCATTCTGGTACTTGCAGTCCTCCACTCCTGCTGTAAAGACACACTGCCTGCCTCCTTGTTACACTCTACATCTCAAACTAGGGGTAGAGTTCTCGGTGACCATGTCAGACTTTAGTAGCCCAAACTGGCCATGGCTTCTGATGCACTCTGGAACAGGTCATTACCTCCTTGTCCAGTCTCCCCGTCCCATTCCTTCACAGTCAGCAGCTAGTCTGCTCCACAGAAAACTATAACCTAGCTGAGCTTTTGCACTTCCCCCAATATGGCGTCACTATCACGTGACAATAAAGGGGGAAGTGCCTGGAAGAAACATCCTGAGAATACCAAAGAAAATAAACCCAGAAAGCGAAACAATCACCTCAAAGCCACAAAGTAACCCAGGGAGGGAGGGAAGGGCTCAGGAATGGGATGGGGAGACCAGGACTCGGAGTAATGAGTATTACCGGTGAGTAACCGGGCATTCTGCATACCTTGAGCCTGTGTTCTGCATACACACTGCCAGGCTCCTTATGACACACAGACTTCTCACTAGAGGCAAAGATCATAAGGCGCTCACGTCTTGTTTGAACAGTGCATCACATCCTTGCTACTCTGTTCCATTTGGTACTTGTAGTCATGAGTTTATACTGTAACAACTGCAAATATGCACCACTATCTCGCAGAGGACAGTCCCCAGAAGGTGTTCTCTTTTGCTGCCGTACATTTGCATCTCAATGGAAATTAAGGGCTTGGAAGTAGGGGCGTGGGAGGTGCTGCAGCACCCCCAAATCTGACATACTGGAGTTCAGAAGGTGAATGAGCAACAAAGATGCCTTTATTTTTTAACTAGTCTCATTTGCTGCTCATTCAAACACAGAGGGAACATGTGTTTACTTTCTCTGACTGTAAGGGGAGAGGATTTTGTAATGTGAACTGTGTGAATATCTGTCTGGGGTGCATGGAGTGTGAAAGGATAGGCTGCAGGATCTCAGTTTTTGGTAACAGATAATAAGATTTTCAATAAATGCAAATGAACCGCACAAATGTTTCAAAATATATCCGCAGTTAGGAAAGCACAAATGAAGCTCCTTTTTTGGAACTGAAGTGAGATGGAAACAAGGATTTTAATAGGATCAAAACAAATGAGGGCACTTTACTCGGGATGATCAAAGATAAATGTTGACTGAACCCCGATTTCCCAGTTATCATTTATACACTATAAAGATTTATCATTAAAACGGCCTGTCTCTGCAAACTAGGGGCGATTTGAATGGAGAATCTGCGCCTTTAAATGAGAGGGCGCTGCCACAGCAGGCTTTAGTAATGTATTTGACCAGCTGCTGTGAAATGCAACTCCAGCTGCCTACTACCCTCTTACACTCTCCTGTGGATGGGCGTGACTCTTGCTCTTTGTGTGACCCTCGGACGTCTCATGATCCCTGTGACTTCAGTGATGTAACATTGATGGCGGCGCCCCTGGTCTAGTCATTGTTCCTGCACCACAGAGTATGCTGGAAGAACCCCGGCCGGCAGATGTACCACCGTGCCAAGGCCTTCCTTCTTCCCCCACACATTTGAAGATTTTCTGTCACCGAAGCCCAGCACTAGGTCGACCCATAATCTTGTATCCGGCAGCCAGGGTCAGATTGGTAACGCGGGCACTCGGGCGAGGGGCCGGTATCCGAGTTCCAGCTGTGGGCTGCTTTTTTGGGCAGCCTGGTGGGGGGGTCGATTTGGACTGTGTCTGTGTTGTTCGAATGCAGCCAGCAGCCCAGTGGGTGCCTGAGTCACCTTTCTGGAGGCAGATGGGCGTCCATTACCTCCCTTTTATCAAAGGGCAGAGGTGTCACTCCCCTTCTCCAGCTGGGGGGCCCATTAATGTATGCAGATTGAGCGGGGGCAGGGGGGCTGAGCAAAAGTGGCCTCGCTTGTTTTTCAGGTGAGTTTCACCAGTGTGAACTAATCCGTGCATTTTTTTCTTCCTCTAAACAAAGTTAAGAAAACATGCCTTTGTCAGAGAACCCCCACCCCCTTTCTTTAAAAAAAAATCTTCGCCGACGCAGTGCTTTGCAGAAAGGCATCATGCAATCCCAGTCCAACCCTCCTGCAGCGTTTACCAGATGAACGTGAGTCTGGCCTCGCTGGCCCAGCTGGTCCTGCTACCTTGGGCCACGTCATCTGTATGCCGTCCAGGCATGAACCAACTCCGCCCACAGGGGGCGTCTGTGTTTAAAGGGACCGAGGCTTTTAAAGGGCCTGGGGCATCTCTCCCGTTGGAAGCAGCTTGCAAACCTTCTCTTGCACCCGAGCAGCACCGGCTGGGGCGTTAGAAACAAGGGATGGGTGGGGGCGGCGGCTCCTGGCCCCATCAGGTGCTGCTCCGCATTTTATGCAAAGCTTGATTCGTTAAAACTATAAACGCAGAGCCGTTCTTAGGGGGCCTGGCGCTGCTTCTGCCGAATGTCGGCATTACTAACGCCGAGACAGCCTCGTCTTGATTCCACCCCGGGACTCTTTCTTCCACCTGCTCTTCCTGTCTCTCTTTCTTACTCACTGCTGGTTCTTGCTGCTTTTTCTCCGTTTTCCTATCTTTTTCTTCCTCGTTCTTTTCCCCTTTGCTACCTTTCTCTTTCTTGTTCTGGGTCAAAGTCTGAGGATTAAATATAAGCGCCGGCACCTGAGCACCGGCCCAAATTAAGCAGTGTTTTTATGAACGGAGAGCCCACTTCATGCATTTTCACACAGCACTTTCAATTGAAGGGCGTGCATCGTGAGTGATCTGATTGGCTGCTGAGCCTCCCCGCCCCGCCTGTTCTTCAGTCTGCAAGATGATGAAGGCGCTTTGACTTGTACAGCGCTGCTGGGTCGACGCGTTATGGCACAGTTATATATTTAGTGCAGGCATGCATACCCCGTGTGCTGCCCTCCCCCAAATCTGCCACAAAAATACAAATAATAATACTAGGAACGACAAAGGTAATACTGATGCCAAAGATAACGATGATGGCAATCATAACTGCGATTTAGAGTTCATCTCCAAATGAGTTTCATTTAGATATGGCTACGGTTGTAACTTTGTCGATCTCGGAAGCATGAAACAGTGTTCAGCGGGACTAGAACGCGCGAACAGTAGTTGGAACATTACCCACTAAGCTACCTTGTAGCGAAAGGCTGCCGTTATCGTGCTAACGTTGGGTGCGGTGTCTGCAGGCATTGTTCTGTCAGACTCGAGGGGGTGGAACTGAAGGATGAGAGGGGGTCTGTAGAGAGGGTGGGGGGGGGGGGGGGGTTGTGAGTAATGGCAGTGGCACCCATTCCTATACAAGCCTAAAAGCGCCTCGCGTGGGGCGATGGCTGGGAGGAGGAGGATGTGAGCCCTCTGATTGGCTGCCAGGCACCACATGGGCTGAGTCCTCACCACTATCCCCTGTCGGAGAGGAGGGGTCGCCATGGCAACGGGTTTGAAGTTTCTGTGCTAAGAAACCACAAGCGCAGCGTGTCTGTGCGGTGGGGGTGGGTGCGGTCCACGCCGAGGTGTCTATGGGCACGCGCCGGGCGGTGGATTCTACCTTTATTGACGCGTTTGTCTGTAACGTTCCATTTTTTATTAACCTCTTCACTGCGCATTAGCTTTTTTTTTTTGTCCTGCTGAAAAGGCCAAAGAACACAGACGTCAACAGAAACCGCCAGACCCCATACATCAATTTATTTATTTAAGGGCTTGTATCGCGCCAGAATCGACTCTGGGTGTAGGGGCATTAAAGGGAACGCCCCCCTCAGCAGCTCAGTGGGTGCCAAACAGGCTGCACAGCAGCAGGTGCACCCGAGAAAAGATCTGTAACTTGTCAACTGAAACGTCCCCAGGAGACGCCCGTGTGTCTGTATCTGTGTGTGTTGTGATGATTGTGTACCTGCGTGCTGAGTATGCCCTTGTGAGGCCTCACGGGGTTAACTCTAACATATATTAATGTCTATTGTCTGTTGTGTGTGTGTGTATATTAGTGTGCGTGTCTATATGTGTCTGTGTATCTGTATGTTGTTTATGTACGTATGAGCGCGTGGGTGCATTCACGTCTGTGTCGATGCTCCTTGTGTGTCTGTGCCTGTGTGAGTGGGAGTAAGTGCACGCCCCACTCGGAGTACCTCTGTATGGTTGAATTTGCGTCTCCAATGGCGCATCACTTGTCTGTGTGTACGTGACTGGGTCTGTGTGCGTGTGTACGTGGTCATGTGTTTGTGTGTGGCAGTGCACCGGCGCTATCAGTAGGTATGCTATTCCGGAAAGATGTGTTTATGTCCATATAGGCAAATCCACTTTTTCTATGATTAATGTAGTGCTTTGCATCGGACCCAATGGCACATCTCAGATGCTTCGGGGCTTTTGAGGGCAGTTTCATCAAACAGGAATCACCTGCTCTGAAACCACTGCGGATTTCAGAAATGAAAAGCGCTGGACTCCGGGAGGCTGTCAATCTGCGGGGCCCGCGGAGCGGATTAATCCCCCGGGTCTTTGCTTCCAATGTGCTTAAGGACCATCTGTGCGGGCAGCTGCGGGGGGGGGGGGGGGGGGGGGAGGGGGCGGGGGACCGCCCCCCCCCCATCCATCACAGCTTCGGGACCGGCGGAGGCATCATTTCATAGATTGTTTGCATCACACCTTCCCTGCCTTCTGCCTTTTGGTGCATACACCAGGGCTCGAGTCGGGGTACCACGCGGGTGGACGGCGTCCAACCACTTATTTTACCGGGAGCTCAATAACTGCAGCAAATAGAACCACACATTCACTCTTTGGCCTCTCTGGGGCAAGAGAGCCCATTCACAACGCTGCTCAAGCGCTGGCTTCTCTGATGCAATCGCATCTAAGGGGTGAGCGAGGGGAGGCAATGAGTCTGACGGTGCAAGCCACCTTTCGTGACGTCACTTCCTGTCGTGACGTCGGCGTCCCACACTTCTTTTTTTAAGACTTGTGTCCTGGCATACACTCTGGATACACAGGTTAGGAGTGTTGGCTGGTTCTGGTGCACAGCTGCAAGAGTCTCCGCCTATACACTCTGAATACACAGGTTAAAAGCGTTGGATGGTTCTAGTGCTCAGCTGCAAGAGGCCCAGGCCTATACACTCTGGATCCACAGGTTAGGAGCGTTGGCTGGTGCTGCTGCTCAGCTGCAAGAGTCTCCGCCTATACACTCTGGATACACAGGTTAAAAGCGTTGGATGGTTCTAGTGCTCAGCTGCAAGAGGCCCAGGCCTATACACTCTGGATACACAGGTTAGGAGCGTTGGCTGGTTCTAGTGCTCAGCTGCAAGAGGCCCGGCCCTTCCACTCTGGATACACAGGTTAGGAGCGTTGGCTGGTTCTGGTGCTCAGCAGGAGGCCCGGCCTATACACTCTGGATACACAGGTTAGGAGCGTTGGCTGGTTCTAGTGCTCAGCTGAAAGAGCCCCGGGCCTATACACTCTGGGCTCACAGGTTAAGAGCGTTGGATGGTTCTAGTGCTCAGCTGCAAGAGGCCCGGGCCTATACACTCTGGATACACAGGTTAGACGTTGGCTGGTTCTGGTGCTCAGCTGCAAGAGTCTCCGCCTATACACTCTGGATACACAGGTTAAAAGCGTTGGCTGGTTCTGGTGCTTAGCAGCAAGTGGCCCGGGCCTATACACTCTGGATACACAGGTTAGGAGCGTTGGATGGTTCTAGTGCTCAGCTGAAAGAGGATCGGACCCATACACACTGGATACACAGGTTAAGAGCGTTGGCTAGTTCTAGTGCTCAGCTGCAAGAGCCCCAGGCCTATACATTCTGGATACACAGGTTAGGAGCGTTGGCTGGTTCTAGTGCTCAGCTGAAAGAGCCCCGGGCCTATACACTCTGGATACACAGGTTAAGAGCGTTGGATGGTTCTAGTGCTCAGCTGCAAGAGGCCCGGGCCTATACACTCTGGATACACAGGTTAGACGTTGGCTGGTTCTGGTGCTTAGCAGCAAGTGGCCCGGGCCTATACACTCTGGATACACAGGTTAGGAGCGTTGGCTGGTTCTAGTGCTCAGCTGCAAGAGGCCCGGGCCTATACATTCTGGATACACAGGTTAGGAGTGTTGGCTGGTTCTGGTACTCAGCTGCAAGAGGCCCGGGCCTATACACGCTGGATACACAGGTTAGGAGTGTTGGCTGGTTCTGGTGCACAGCTGAAAGAGCCCCGGGCGTATACACGCTGGATACACAGGTTAGGAGTGTTGGCTGGTACTAGTGCTCAGCTGCAAGAGGCCCAGGCCTATACACTCTGGATACACAGGTTATGAGTGTTTGCTGGTTCTAGTGTTCAGCTGCAAGAGGATCGGACCCATACACTCTGGATACACAGGTTAGGAGCGTTGGCTGGTTCTAGTGCTCAGCTGAAAGAGCCCCGGGCCTATACACTCTGGATACACAGGTTAAGAGCTTTGGATGGTTCTAGTGCTCAGCTGCAAGAGGCCCGGGCCTATACACTCTGGATACACAGGTTAGACGTTGGCTAGTTCTGGTGCTTAGCAGCAAGTGGCCCGGGCCTATACACTCTGGATACACAGGTTAGGAGCGTTGCCTGGTTCTAGTGCTCAGCTGCAAGAGGCCCGGGCCTATACACTCTGGATACACAGGTTAGGAGTGTTGGCTGGTTCTGGTACTCAGCTGCAAGAGGCCCGGGCCTATACATGCTGGATACACAGGTTAGGAGTGTTGGCTGGTTCTGGTGCACAGCTGAAAGAGCCCCGGGCCCATACACTCTGGATACACAGGTTATGAGTGTTGGCTGGTTCTAGTGTTCAGCTGCAAGAGGATCGGGCCCATACACTCTGGATACACAGGTTATGAGTGTTGGCTGGTTCTAGTGTTCAGCTGCAAGAGGATCGGGCCCATACACTCTGGATACACAGGTTATGAGTGTTGGCTGGTTCTAGTGTTCAGCTGCAAGAGGATCGGACCCATACACTCTGGATACACAGGTTAGGAGTGTTGGCTGGTTCTGGTGCACAGCTGCAAGAGGCCCAGGCCTATACACTCTGGATACACAGGTTAAGAGTGTTGGCTGGTACTAGTGCACAGCTGCAAGAGGATCGGGCCCATACACTCTGGATACACAGGTTATGAGTGTTGGCTGATTCTAGTGTTCAGCTGCAAGAGGATCGGGCCCATACACTCTGGATACACAGGTTGTGTTGGCTGGTTCTAGTGCACAGCTGCAAGAGGATCGGGCCCATACACTCTGGATACACAGGTTAAGAGTTTTGGCTGGTTCTAGTGTTCAGCTGCAAGAGGATCGGGCCCATACACTCTGGATACACAGGTTAAGCGTGTTGGCTGGTTCTAGTGTTCAGCTGCAAGAGGCCCAGGCCTATACACTCTGGATACACAGGTTAAGAGTGTTGGCTGGTTCTGCTGCTCAGCTGCAAGAGCCCCGGGCCTATACACTCTGGATACACAGGTTAGGAGTGTTGGCTGGTTCTGGTGCACAGCTGCAAGAGGCCCAGGCCTATACACTCTGGATACACAGGTTAAGAGTGTTGGCTGGTTCTAGTGCACAGCTGCAAGAGGATCGGGCCCATACACTCTGGATACACAGGTTATGAGTGTTGGCTGGTTCTAGTGTTCAGCTGCAAGAGGATCGGGCCCATACACTCTGGATACACAGGTTGTGTTGGCTGGTTCTAGTGCACAGCTGCAAGAGGATCGGGCCCATACACTCTGGATACACAGGTTAAGAGTGTTGGCTGGTTCTAGTGTTCAGCTGCAAGAGGATCGGGCCCATACACTCTGGATACACAGGTTATGCGTGTTGGCTGGTTCTAGTGTTCAGCTGCAAGAGGCCCAGGCCTATACACTCTGGATACACAGGTTAGGAGCGTTAGCTGGTTCTGCTGCTCAGCTGCAAGAGCCCCGGGCCTATACACTCTGGATACACAGGTTAGGAGCGTTGGCTGGTTCTAGTGCTCAGCTGCAAGAGGCCCGGGCCTATACACTCTGGATACACAGGTTAGGAGTGTTGGCTGGTTCTGGTACTCAGCTGCAAGAGGCCCGGGCCTATACACGCTAGATACACAGGTTAGGAGTGTTGGCTGGTTCTGGTGCTCAGCTGCAAGAGCCCCGGGCCTATACACGCTGGATACACAGGTTAGGAGTGTTGGCTGGTACTAGTGCTCAGCTGCAAGAGGCCCAGGCCTATACACTCTGGATACACAGGTTATGAGTGTTTGCTGGTTCTAGTGTTCAGCTGCAAGAGGATCGGACCCATACACTCTGGATACACAGGTTAGGAGCGTTGGCTGGTTCTAGTGCTCAGCTGAAAGAGCCCCGGGCCTATACACTCTGGATACACAGGTTAAGAGCGTTGGATGGTTCTAGTGCTCAGCTGCAAGAGGCCCGGGCCTATACACTCTGGATACACAGGTTAGACGTTGGCTGGTTCTGGTGCTTAGCAGCAAGTGGCCCGGGCCTATACACTCTGGATACACAGGTTAGGAGCGTTGCCTGGTTCTAGTGCTCAGCTGCAAGAGGCCCGGGCCTATACACTCTGGATACACAGGTTAGGAGTGTTGGCTGGTTCTGGTACTCAGCTGCAAGAGGCCCGGGCCTATACACGCTGGATACACAGGTTAGGAGTGTTGGCTGGTTCTGGTGCACAGCGGAAAGAGCCCCGGGCCCATACACTCTGGATACACAGGTTATGAGTGTTGGCTGGTTCTAGTGTTCAGCTGCAAGAGGATCGGGCCCATACACTCTGGATACACAGGTTATGAGTGTTGGCTGGTTCTAGTGTTCAGCTGCAAGAGGATCGGGCCCATACACTCTGGATACACAGGTTATGAGTGTTGGCTGGTTCTAGTGTTCAGCTGCAAGAGGATCAGGCCCATACACTCTGGATACACAGGTTAGGAGTGTTGGCTGGTTCTGGTGCACAGCTGCAAGAAGCCCAGGCCTATACACTCTGGATACACAGGTTAAGAGTGTTGGCTGGTTCTAGTGCACAGCTGCAAGAGGATCGGGCCCATACACTCTGGATACACAGGTTATGAGTGTTGGCTGGTTCTAGTGTTCAGCTGCAAGAGGATCGGGCCCATACACTCTGGATACACAGGTTGTGTTGGCTGGTTCTAGTGCACAGCTGCAAGAGGATCGGGCCCATACACTCTGGATACACAGGTTAAGAGTGTTGGCTGGTTCTAGTGTTCAGCTGCAAGAGGATCGGGCCCATACACTCTGGATACACAGGTTATGCGTGTTGGCTGGTTCTAGTGTTCAGCTGCAAGAGGCCCAGGCCTATACACTCTGGATACACAGGTTAAGAGTGTTGGCTGGTTCTAGTGCACAGCTGCAAGAGGATCGGGCCCATACACTCTGGATACACAGGTTAGGAGCGTTGGCTGGTTCTAGTGCTCAGCTGAAAGAGCCCCGGGCCTATATACTCTGGATACACAGGTTAGGAGCGTTGGCTGGTTCTAGTGCTCAGCTGCAAGAGGCCCAGGCCTATACACTCTGGATACACAGGTTAGGAGTGTTGGCTGGTTCTGGTGCACAGCTGCAAGAGGCCCAGGCCTATACACTCTAGATACACAGGTTAAGAGTGTTGGCTGGTTCTAGTGCACAGGTGCAAGAGTCTCCGCCTTTATACTCTGGATACACAGGTTAAGAGCGTTGGCTGGTTGTGATGCTCAGCTGCAAGAGGATCGGGCCTTACACTCTGGATACACAGGTTAGGAGCGTTGGCTGGTTCTAGTGCTCAGCTGCAAGAGGCCTGGGCCCAGTGGCAGCTGGTGAAATTTGAAAATGGTGGGGCATAAAAGTTCGGGCTGAGTGTCCTGTCATGAGTTAGGACAACTGCCGTCTTCTATCCTGAAACGCACACTTGCTACTCCTGGTAGCAGCTTAAAACTCAAAGCAGTACATACGAGTACATCTTTTCACAAGTGTGAAACCAGGTTTTGTAATTCACACATGTGGCTTTGCAATGCACAGTGCCACAATTCAGGAGGGTGACTTCAGCACTTAGAAGGGGTTGCTGGCCAGGTTGCATTTTGGTCTCAAAGTTAGACACACCCCTTTTCTTTGCACTTGTTGGTGAACTGATCAAAGTGTCAGTTTCACTCGCCATATCAGATGCACCTCCAGGGGTTAGGAGGAAATGGTTCTTTCCTATTACTTTAATGACGTATGTGATTTTTGTGTGAGATAGAGTTTCCTGGGTGAAACTGTGCGACAGCCTGTCTGCAGATTCAAACCTTTTCGTATCATGCTTATTTTCGCACACTAGAGCATCGAGGTATTAAATACCGAAGTGTGAAAAGCGTTGTGGAAAAATCCGGTGTGTGAGGGGAGGGTAACTCCTTTTACACTGATACTTTTGCGTTGATGCAACATTTCATCACCTCTTGTACAGGGAAGAGAAGAAGAAGAGAAGCCAGAGTCCTTCAAAAGCAAAGTAGAACTCGGCCGGGTTAATTTGTACAGGCCCCGGTGCCCTGCACTCCCGTGTAGGTAGGCATTAGTCCAAGAGGCATCACTTTGGCTGACAGGGTGGGCTGTAAACGGGGCCATAAGAGGTCTGACTCGCAGCAGAGGAAGCCTTGAGGTGGGGTCGTCTCTACTGATTTCGGATATTCACCCCGTGGGCACACTGGACGGAGCGGAGCAGAGATCGCAAACGCTGTGCGCAGGCGCCGGTGCAGTAGGCCCACTGTACGTATCCTGCACCCACGCAGCCCCGCCACGGCGTGTTCAGAGCTCGTGACGCGGGCTTTAAATCTTTACCTCGGAGGCCCGGCTTCAAGGATTCCGCCCCTGCCACCGGGGCTCAGGGGTCTGTGGGCACGTTCACCCTCTAAAGTATTTTATTGTACTGCAGGTCGACGGTTATTCCTACACTGCCAGGTTATTTGCCTCTCAACAGCTATTCCAGACAGGGTCGGCTTTAGGGAAGTGCGACTGGTGCGGACGCACTGGGCGCTGACCTGTGAAGGGGGGCGCTGACCTCAGGGGGTGCGCTGTGTTTAGCAATAACTTGTGATTAGAGAGAGATGAGGGGCACTTTTACCAAGTGGTAGTGAGAGAATCTGGGGAGGAGGTCATGGGGGTGCGGCCGGGCGCAGAAAATGTCGCACCAGGCGCCACAAGCGGTCGGCCCTGATTCCAGATGTGTATTTACCCAACCATGACTTACACTGACCTCCCTTCACATCCATCACCACCTCCCGCTGAGCCCTTGTCGCCCTCACTCGGCCTTAATTCTCCAGCCCTCTGCTGCGATGTCAGATATCCGCAGCCGGGGCGTGAATCAGGGCCTTCCCCTGACACTGGGGCGAGAAGGCGCTGGCCTTACCCGCTCACTCAAAGAGGCGAATTCGAGAATTGTGCATGGGACGCAGAATGCAATGAAATGCTGCAGGCCTTCATAGCTGCCAAGGTTTCAGATTGCTATGTGTGACATTTCCATAATTTTAGTGTAATTATGAGTGACATCTCAACACCTATGAGTGACACATCGCCGCGGGCAAAATCAAGCAATGACGACAGGGAAAGCATATAAATATCAGAAATTACACCCATTTCAGCAAAGAGAAACTCTAAGAAGATCTTAAAATTGCTGCAAAGCACCAGATATGAAGGGCACTAACCTAGTACAAAGATCCACCGCAGACAACAGCACAGGCATTGGCGAGTCTCAGAAGAGTGAGGCCGAGCGCACTTGGTACTGCCAGCCCGGACGCTGTTTATTTCAAAGACCGTAGGGTTTAATCAACCCTTATAAAGATGATTACAGAGGAGCGCAGCAGAGCAGGGTCAGCCCCGGTCAGTGCAACACGACCACCCCCACCCCACAGCACCAGATCACAGCAGCAGGCTGCAGCCGTCACAGGGCTACTACAAACGCCAGGCTCTTAAGTGACACCGCTGCTGGCTGTGCTGAAAGTTGGACCGGCACCATTACGGCTGCCCCTCATTACCATAACCAAGGATCAAGTTGTCGATGCTAGGGGCCGGACTCACTCCTCCAGGCAGGCGCCAACAGAGGATGGGGGGAGGCCGCATCCACTGGTGACTGCTCCCCAGGGATCGGCTTCCAGCTTGTTTATGTGTAGGCCGCACTCACCTCCGTGTGCCCGGGCAGTTCTATGCGGAAGGGAATTATGGAAGCGGGCTGGGTGGAGAAGGGGCGAGTGTAGGAGTTTCTCTTGTGTGGTGGAAAGATTCCAGGTGTCGGCGGGTGTCACACAGGGTCCCTTATTTTCTGTGGTGCTGCAGATCACTGCCGCTTATCTGCTGTGAAGCTCCAGTGGGGCAGCCTGCCATTTGCGGTTAGGTTAGGGTGACCAGACACCCCGGTTTTCCCTGGACGGTCCCCGTTATTGGAGAAGTGTCCCGACACTTTTCTCCAAGTTCATGAAATGTCTGGGTTTTTAAACAGTGTCCGGGTTAAACATAGAAATGTCCCGGTTTTTTATTGGTGTTTCAGTTGAGCATGCGCCTGCATGCTCTCTTTGCACTGCTTAAGGCGTGACGTCACTTAGGTGAGCGTTGTAGCAGGAAGGGAAAACCTTTGAAGAGAGACACTTTCTCTCAGGATTTCCCTTCTCTTTGTACAACGCAGCGCCACCTACGGGTTAGGATCCAACTTGGTGATCGAAGCTGCATATCCAGATATGGATGGCAAAGACGTTTTCCTGAAACATGCTGATCAGACAATGTAAGTGGACTCTATAGAGACCCCGATAATGCCAAGTCTTACTTTCTGTAAGACTTATCCAGACTATTGACTGCTTTTGCAAGACAAAAGTTATTGTGGGAGGATATTTGAACCTTGCCCTTGACCTTATCCTGGACAGTACTGGGCCCATCGAAAAATGTATTTCAAATGAAAACGGCGGCAGATCGTTCTCCTACCTCGCCAACAAGACTTGGAACACCCTCCCCATCCACCTACAGCAGACCCAAGAGCTGCTGTCCTTCAGAAGACTCCTCAAGACCTGGCGTTTCGAGCAGTAGCAGCACCCCCTACCCCCCAGCGCCTTGAGACCCTCACAGGCAGGGCCGGCGCTAGGCATGGGCAGCGTGGGCGGCTGCACAGGGCCTCGCACTCAGCCCACCAGCATGGGGCCACGCACTGGTGATGTGTCCTGTTGTTTCCCTGGCGATCTATTTCAAAAAAAGGTGTCGCCTTGCAATTAAGGTCCATTGGAGGGGGCCCCCTCTCAGGGATGGTGTCTGTCTGGAGGCATAGGGGAGGGAGACGCTCCCTCAATTGCAAGGAGACCATTCACAGACACTGTGGGGGCCCATTGTCCAGCATTTTGGCGCCCCCACAGTTTTAACTTTTAGACCACAATCAATTCTCACACCTATCAGACTGAAGGTGTGAGAAATGCTTGTGGAGTAAAAGTTAAAACTGTGGGGGCGCAAAAATGCTGGACAATGGGCCCCCTCCACAGTGTCTCTGAATGGTCTCCTTGCAAGGGGGCCACTTATCTAAATTAGAGGGGGCCTCACACTTTCCCTTTTAGCCCAGGGCCTAGGACCGGCTCTGCTCACAGGTATGTAGTGCGCTTTACAAATGCCATGATTGATTGATTGAAATGAAAGGGCATTGCTAAGAGACACCAGACATCTACCAGTGATCCCTCACTGGTAGATGTCTGGTGCATAGAACACTCTGCTGACAAATTTACTTTTTTTTCACAAATATATTACACTTCATCATGAAACAATTTTTTTCATGGAGCATAGAGTGTTACTACAGTTCCTGTCCCCAAATGAACATTTTACCAAAGGGCCTCTCTGAATAGGCTATTGTTGTTTTAGGCATTTACTTGGGCCACTAACCCCTTCCTTCACCCTTCATGTGGATAATGCAGGCTTCTTTGTACAGCCTCCCAGAGGAGAAATGCATATTGAACTTGCATGTTCATTTAGATAGGGCTGAAAATGAACAATCAGTCACCTCACCACAAACAGTATGGGCAGGAATTAGGTTGGCGCGAGGAGGCATACTCATGAAGGACGCAGCCTAGGCCAAGAAAAAGGCCTCGATGGAACAAACAAGGTTGGTGGGCAATATAGCCACCATAATGGCAGAACCTGCCCAACACCCTAACTACAACAACAACTAGAGGCAGAGAAATTTACACTACATTCACACTATACCAAAGGTGGCTGAAAAGGCTCTGATGAATCTCAAGCGAAGACATGAAAAGGCTGGGAGTATGCTGGCACTCCAGTTACAATGACTAGTCAAAACTGGCCATCCCTGTTATCCAGAACAATGAGGGCAAATTCAAACTAACCCGTAGGACATCCGAAACATTTGTCTCTTAATTGAAGGCATTCATTATACATTTCTTCGTCTGGTGAATTCTCAGATGCAGAGGATGAGTTCTTAGACTCTATTAGCATTCCCGCCTTACAAATGAAGGTCCACAGTTTCTAGAGGGACAGATTTCCATAACAAAATTCCTTAAGTCACAGCAATCTTCCTACGTGTAGGTAATCTGAGGAGAATTGCGGAAGCAGAAATTAAAGGGTCCCAAGTCTAACTTCCCATAATCCAATTATAATGCTTTTACCCACAAGAGGAAAGAATCATTCGAATTGTGAAAATTATACAACAGAATCACTTAATGTGGATATTAAGATCCTAGCTAAAATGTTATCTACCAGACTGCACAAGGTGATACATCTCTCATCCACACCTCTCAGTTGGGCTTTGTCCTAAGGGGCTCGTCTAGAGTCACCGGAGGACAATAGGCCATCTATCGTGGGATACTTCAGACTTGGAGGAAGGAGGCCCACCCATATCACTCAATGCTGAAAACCTGTTTGATTGTGAGGCGCGGCATTAGCTTTTTAAGGTAGTGGACAGGTTTGGCCTTGGTTGATCTTTTATCTCCCAAATGTGATGGCTTCATCGAAAATCAACATAACAAATTAACTGTAACAAACTTTGTGGCTTGCTCCGTGTTACTAGACAGAGGTTCCCACTACTCTCCCTCCTCCTGGCTTTAGAACCAATAAAAGACCTCTGATTTGTCGTCTGTAATGCTTCATCTCGGTCTGTGGAGGGAGCTGTCATTGTAGTCCTTTTTCTATGTCTATGACAGCTGTTAGATAGTCCTACTTTTATGTCGATGGTTACTGCAAATCAGAGTCCTACTTCTATGTCTATGACATGTCCCAGTTTTTTGTTTTGAGAATCTGGTCACCCTAGGTTAGGTGCTTAGTGAAGACTCTTTCACCCCCTGTGGCACCTATTACCTGCTGACCGCAGGCAGGGTAGCAGGTGTATAATTCCTAACCTGATGAATCTCAAGCGAAGACATGAAAAGGCTGGGAGTATGCTGGCACTCCAGTTACAATGACTAGTCAAAACTGGCCATCCCTGTTATCCAGAACAATGAGGGCAAATTCAAACTAACCCGTAGGACATCCGAAACATTTGTCTCTTAATTGAAGGCATTATACATTTCTTCATCTGGTGAATTCTCAGATGCAGAGGATGAGTTCTTAGACTCTATTAGCATTCCCGCCTTACAAATGAAGGTCCACAGTTTCTAGAGGGACAGATTTCCATAACGAAATTCCTTAAGTCACAGCAATCTTCCCACGTATAGGTAATCTGAGGAGAATTGCGGAAGCAGAAATTAAAGGGTCCCAAGTCTAACTTCCCATAATCCAATGATAATGCTTTTACCCACAAGAGGAAAGAATCATTTGAATTGTGAAAATTATACAACAGAATCACTTAATGTGGATATTAAGATCCTAGCTAAAATGTTATCTACCAGACTGCACAAGGTGATACATCTCTCATCCACACCTCTCAGTTGGGCTTTGGGCTTTGGCTGGTTCTAGTGCCCAGCAGGAGGCCCGGGCCTATACACTCTGGATACACAGGTTAGGAGTGTTGGCTGGTTCTGGTGTTCAGCTGCAAGAGACCCGGGCCTATACACTCTGGATACACAGGTTAGGAGCGTTGGCTAGTTCTAGTGCTCAGCTGCAAGAGGCCCGGGCCCTTACACTCTGGATACACAGGTTAGGAGAGTTGGCTGGTTCTGGTGCCCAGCAGCAAGTGGCCTGGGCCTATACACTCTGGATACACAGGTTAGGAGTTTTGGCTGGTTCTGGTGCTCAGGTGCCAGAGGCCTTGGCCTATACACTCTAGATACACAGGTTAGGAGCATTTGCTGGTTCTGCTGCTCAGCTGCAAGAGGCCCAGGCCTATACACTCTGGATACACAGGTTAGGAGTGTTGGCTGGTTCTGCTGCTCATCTGCAAGAGGCCCGGGCCTATACACTCTGGATACACAGGTTAGGAGTGTTGGCTGGTGTTGCTGCTCAGCTGCAAGAGGCTCTGGCCTATACACTTTGGATACACAGGTTAGGAGCATTGGCTGGTTCTAGTGCCCAGCAGGAGGCCCAGGCCTCTACACTTTGGATACACAGGTTAGGAGTGTTGGCAGGTTCTAGTGCCCAGTAGGAGGCCCAGGCCTATACACTCTGGATACACAGGTTAGGAGTGTTGGCTGGTTCTGGTGTTCAGCTGCAAGAGACCCGGGCCTAGACACTCTGGATACTCAGGTTAGGAGCGTTGGCTAGTTCTAGTGCTCAGCTGCAAGAGGCCCGGGCCCTTACACTCTGGATACACAGGTTAGGAGCGTTGGCTGGTTCTGGTGCTCAGCAGCAAGTGGCCTGGACCTATACACTCTGGATACACAGGTTAGGAGTGTTGTCTGGTTCTGGTGCTCACCTGCAAGAGACTCGGGCCCTTACACTCTGGATACACAGGTTAAGAGCGTTGGCTGGTTCTATTGCTCAGCTGCAAGAGGCCCGGGCCCTTACACTCTGCATACACAGGTTAGGAGTGTTGGCTGGTTCTGGTGCACAGCTGCAAGAGGATCGGGCCATACACTCTGGATACACAGGTTAGGAGCGTTGGCTGGTTCTGGTGCTCAGCTGCAAGAGACCCGGCCTATACACTCTGGATACACAGGTTAGGAGCGTTGGCTGGTTCTAGTGCTCAGCTGCAAGAGTCCCGGGCCGTTACACTCTGGATACACAGGTTAGGAGGGTTGGCTAGTTCTAGTGCTCAGCTGCAAGAGGCCCGGGCCCTTGCACTCTGGATACACAGGTTAGGAGCTTTGGCTGTTTCTGGTGCTCAGGTGCATGAAGCCTGGGACTTATACATTCTGGATACACAGGTTAGGAGTGTTGGTTGGTTCTGGTGCTCAGCTGCAAGAGGCCGCGGCCTATACACGCTGGATACACAGGTTAGGAGCGTTGGCTGGTTCTAGTGCTCAGGTGCAAGAGGCCCAGGCATATACACTCTAAATACACAGGTTAGGAGCATTGGCTGGTTCCAGTGCTCAGCTGCAATAGGTCCTGGCCTATACACTCTGGATACACAGGTTAGGAGCGTTGGCTGGTGCTGCTGCTCAGCTGCAAGAGGCCCGGGCCTATACATTCTGGATACACAGGTTAGGAGCGTTGGCTGGTGCTGCTGCTCAGCTGCAAGAGGCCCGGGCCTATACACTCTGGATACACAGCTTAGTAGTGTTGGCTGGTTCTGCTGCTCAGCTGCAAGAGGCCCGGGCCTATACATTCTGGATACACAGGTTAGGAGCGTTGGCTGGTGCTGCTGCTCAGCTGCAAGAGGCCCGGGCCTATACACTCTGGATACACAGGTTAGGAGTGTTGACTGGTTCTGGTGCACAGCAGCAAGAGGAACGGGCCCATACACTCTGGATACACAGGTTAGGAGCGTTGGATGGTTCTAGTGCTTTGCTGCAAGAGGCCTAGGCCCTTACACTCTGGATACATATGTTAGGAGCGTTGGCTGGTTCTACTGCTCAGCTGCAGGAGGCCCGGGCCTATACACTCTGGATACATAGGTTAGGAGTGTTGGCTGGTTCTGGTGCTCAGCTGCAAGAGGCCCGGGCCTATACACTCTGGATACACAGGTTAGGAGTGTTGGCTGGTTCTGGTGCTCAGCTGCAAGAGGCCCGGGCCCTTACACTCTGGATACACAGGTTAGGAGTGTTGGCTGGTTCTGGTGCACAGCTGCAAGAGGATCGGGTCTCATACACTCTGGATACACAGGTTAGGAGTGTTGGCTGGTTCTAGTGCTCAACTGCACGAGGCCCGGGCCTTACACTCTGGATACAGAGGTTAGGAGTGTTGGCTGGTTCTGGTGCACAGCTGCAAGAGGATCGGGCCCATACACTCTGGATACACAGGTTAGGAGTGTTGGCTGGTTCTGGTGCTCAGCTGCAAGAGACCCCGGCCTATACACTCTGGATACACAGGTTAGGAGCGTTGGCTGGTTCTAGTGCTCAGCTACCAGAGGCCCGGTCTGTACACTCTGGATACACAGGTTAGGAGTGCTGGCTGGTTCTGGCGCACAGCTGCATGAGGATCGGGCCCATACACTCTGAATACACAGGTTAGAAGCGTTTGGCTGGTTCTAGTGCTCAGCTGCAAGAGGCCCCGGCCTATACACTCTGGATACACAGGTTAGGAGCGTTGGCTGTTTCTGGTGCTCAGCTGCAAGAGTCTACGAAAATGCACGCTGGATACATAGGTTAGGAGCTTTGGATGGTTCTAGTGCTCAGGTGCAAGAGGCCCAGGCCTATACACTCTAGATACACAGGTTAGGAGTGTTGGCTGGTTCTAGTGCTCAGCTGCAAGAGGCCCCGGCTATGCACTCTGTATACACAGGTTAGGAGCGTTGGCTGGTTCTATTGCTCAGCTGCAAGAGGCCCAGGCCTATACACTCTAGATACACAGGTTAGGAGCGTTGGCTGGTTCTGGTGCTCAGCTGCAAGAGGTTCGGGTCTCTACAAAGTGGGTTTCTGAGCAATGGGCCTGCTGTCAGATGCATGAGCCTGTATGAGCAGTACAGCCCAACTGATATTGTGTTGTCATAAGCTTGAGCCTGTAAGACCTGTGATGCTGGACGGGTACGTTGAAAATGGCCCTTTTTGCAGGGTCATCCCTAAACTTTTCGCCTTCCTCTTGTACTTTTTTCTGACTTGTTGATGTTGGTTTTATGACTCTGGAAACTTTACCTGTGCTGATCAGTGCTAAAGTGCATATGCTCTCCCTGTGTAAATATGACTGTGAATTGGTATATCCCTGATTGGCTTATTTGGTTTACGTGTTAGTCCCTAGTAGTGTGGCCCGTGTGTGCCCTGGGCTGGTTACCCAAATGCTGCTGGTGGACCTGCAGCGCCGGTTTGCACCACCCACAGAAGCAGCTTGTAAAGTGTCCCTTGGGCCTGCCACTGCAGTGTCTGCGTGCAATCCAGAACTGCCATCTTGGCTGTGAAGTACCCACACTTCCCAGCCCCTGAACCTTCCCTTGGCTTCATGTCAGTCACCTCTACGGTAGGTGCACTGTGTGTGTAAGGTAGGACATGGCTTGATATGTGTAGCATGTCCTGGTAGTGAATTACCCTCCATTTTTTCTCCATAGGCTAGAATGGGCAGATTGGCTATTACATCTTATAGTCCTAACTGACTCAGGGAACATGGTAGAAATTCGAATTTAGTATGTCTGAACTCAGAATGATAAAATACATCTTTTAGCGAAGTTGGTTTTAATATTCTGTGATTGAAAATACCACTTTTAGAAAGTAGGTATTTTCTTGCCTAAGCCTCCAGTGTGCTCTGCTGTTATATGTATTGGCTGTCTGTGTTTGGAGGGGCTGCGCAGGCTGAGTCAGACGTGGGTTGAATAGAGAGATCTGCATTGAGTACTGGGGAGTGGTAGCTCCTTTAACTGAATAGGGCTGTGCCTGGCAAGGTGAATGCCTGCTCCACCTCCTACTGTGCGTCTGATGGCAGACCCCCTCTTTCTGAAAGGAAGCTTGCAGCCTGGTAAACAAAGTGCTCCAGGCCTGAGCAGAACTGGTTCTGGCTGGGTTCGGTGACTAGAGACTTTTGAAAACAAAGACTTCTGGGGTATAAATATCTGTGCCCAAACCCCTGATATTGGTATTGCTCCTGGATGTCAAGAAGAACCTCTGTCCGTGTTACTGAAGAAATCTGCAGGAGAGGACAGTCCTTGTGCTTGTGTGCTGTTTCTTGGATTGGCCTGCAGTAGTTCCCCTTGGACTTGGAAGTAGAGGGAAAAGGACTTTTGAGAGACTTTTATTTTTGCTAAGCAATCACCCAAGGGCTAGAAGAGAGCTAGCCTCCTGCTGGAGTCACAGGCACATCTGACTCCCCCACCAGCCTCCTGATTCCTCCCAGCGAGGATTTCTATCTGCAGGTGAGACCCCTGTGAGTTCCAGCGCCTCTAGTCCTACTACAGAGAAGAGAGTGGTGAAATCGTCGCTAAAGCCCATTTGCGAGCCGCCGCAGCTAAAGAGCGTAAGACAAATCATCGCGCTGCTGCCGCCGAGTGCTCGCAAACCAAAGATCATCTCATCGCACGCTTGTGGGCCACAAAGTGCTTGCTAACCCCAGAGATCATAGCATCGTACGTTTGCGGGCTTTTCGAAGGCTCGCTAACCCCGGATCATCGCCTCGAGATCATCGCATCACGACATCGCAGAGCGGGCGCCGTGCGTCTGCCATTTTCCTCGCATCGCACCCTGATCGTCGCTCCCTCACGGGGCACCATTTTCTTTCATCACAACAAGATCGCACACGCAACAGGATCAGCGCATCATCTTCCCTTGCGGCAAGGATTCAACGCATCGCTGGCCTAGCGTGAAGAAGTCTGTCGATTTGTCCCGCAAGCACCCGCAGACCGGCCCATCATCCTCCCTTGCGGCAAGGATTCAACGCATCGCCGGCCTAGCATGGGGAAAATCATCGCTACAACTTGTTTGCGACATTTTGCTTCTTTTGCTACGAAATCCAGGTACTTTGTAAGTCAAAGGGTCGCAGAGACCCCTTCTTTGAACTAAACCCCTATTTGAACACTTTGAACTCTTTTTCCAGCTTTTCAAGAATACCCCCATTTTTCAGTATTGTGGCTTTTTACCGTTATTGTCCTTGTGTTAAGACTATATATAAAGATACTTATTTTTTATAACTACTTGTGTGGTGTCCCTTTGTAGTGTCCTTCACTGTGTTACTGTGTATGATCGTAAATGTTTCACAAACTGCCTCTAAGATAAGCCTAGCTGCTCGTGCTTCGTTACCACAGGGTTGAGCAGGGGTTATCAAAGGGTGTAGCCCCCTTACTCTGACTTAGGAAGAAGGGTCCCTGTTTGGACTGTTGCCAGCCCCTGCCAACTAGAGACCCCATTTCTAACAGGTAAATATATAGTTAATTGCTTCTGCATCTAACAAATGTGTAACACAAGTGTTAGCTCTGCTACCAAAGTCCTGTCCCAATGAGACTAGCATAGAGTGGTGAAAGTCCTTTTGTAGAGACCTCTGCGCATAGGGTGTTGCAAGCTGAAGGATAGGTTTGCTGCGTAAAGCATGGAAAAAGTGCAAAACGCGTGAGAGTGCTGTTGTGTGACGACTGAGTTTGTATATTCCCTGTACCTTGAGGGACAGATCTGAAGGCCTGACTCTGTAAGACCTTTGGTACTTGAATGAATACTGCCTGGGCCTGTAACCTGTACCAGGTGGACAGGGTTTCCCTCTGAAGCTTACACTTATGAAATCTTTTTAACCTGATAGTTTATCTGACTGATAACCTAGCCTGGTCTGAAGTCTGGGCCTGCACAGTCTGATCTGATGACAGCTAAGAAGGGCACAGGATTGTTGGCCCAGCCTGTGTGATACGTGTAACCAGAAGGATAACTTTCCTGGGTGAATACTGAACTTGTATTAGGATCCACCTCTGTCATGGTCTGTGTACCCTGAGTGTCTGGCCTCCTGTCTGAATGTTCAATCTGTATGTTTTGTATAACTAGGGAAGTAACTGTTCTTTCAAACTATAGCTGTGTCCCTGGAATTGTGTGGCAGTGGATTCCCAAATTATGGTGCAGAGTTGACTAAAGTATGTAGCATGAAAAAGAAACGCATGCAGCGTGGTTACATGATTATTTTGTCCTTTTTGCACATGTTAACAGTATCTGGGCAAACATTACACCTCATTAGTATCAAGTTAACTCTGAAATAGCTTAATCAGCAACCGAAAGATGACTGCTGGTTAACCTTCACAAAGGATCTTCTATTGAGCAGCTACAAGCGTTGTAGTACCTTTTGATCCAGTTGAGCTAGCAACACATTTTTTGTACAATTTGCAAACCATGCAGCAGATATTGGATTGTGTGGCATGGGGTGGAAAATCCATAATTTGCAGAAAAACGATACAGCTGCATAATGGCACAATTCCAGTGGTTCTGTCTGTGGCCAATAACATTTGAGTCGAACTCAGAACATATTGTTGATTTATAAGCTTTAGATATTTTGATTGCCAATTTCAGTCCTTAGAGATTACATCTACTGAGCTGGTCATACGATGGCCTTATGCCCTGAAGAAGTTCTAGGAACAAAACGTGTGTGGTATGTGGTTTTAAAGAGGTTTTGCAATAAAGATCTATGAAAATTAACAAACTCCTATTATCTTATTGCATGTGATGACATTATTGTATTTTGAGTAACAACTTTTGAGTACAGATGTTCTAAACAGCTCCCTTGAAAATATGTTTGTGCCAAGGAGCAACACAACTTTGTTGTCGTCTTGTCTCTTAGCGCCGGGAAACCCTCATGGGTAGCTGTCGAGCTTAACAAAATCAATTAATAAAATTAATAAATAAACTTTAAAATGGCAGCAAAATAAATGAAATAATCAACATCATAAACGTTAAATGAATGTTGTGTGTGTACACCAGAGACCTCTGGAAAGCAACTGTGAACGTGATCAAATATAAATAGAAAACTGGGACACACGCTGAGTGGATTACCAACATATTAGATTATAGGTACCCTGCTTATGTGTCAGTCAAGCAGGGACACAGTGTTTTATTCATTGCTTTTACACATATGTAGCTGTACTATGCTCCACACTGTTGTGAGTTGCACCAGTAGTCCAGTTGGCATGGCAACTCAGTCCCTCTGCCCCAAATGTAACGTATTCCACTGTGTATTTTAAATGTGTTATCTACCTACAAAAAATCTTCCTGCTTTTCTATACAATAATAAAAACGTATTACAAAGAATGATTTATATATACCACTTTGTATTCAGAACGTTCTCAAGGCCTCCCATGTCACCCTCGAGTAGCTTATCCTGTCCTTTTTGTCTGAGCATCCTGATAATTGTAAGCCTGAATTTGTAACGGCAAAAGGCAATATGTAAAAAAACAAGGATTGATTGATTTGCTAATTCCTGATGTGGCTTAATTTGAGAAATTGGTCTGTCTGGACCTACCTTTCTGTGTTGGCCTGGGTATTTTATGCGGCATATTTGCTGCTGTGTGTGATTGATTGCTGATCCGTATTTTTAATGTGCTCATCTGTCTGGTATTTGAGGATTAGTATCTGTCAACTGTGTGATTTAATCTGAGTGTGAATCTCTCTCTGTGTCCATGAGTTTCCTGCCTCTGTGTAGATGCAACACACGCATGTCCAAGCCAGTGATAGGCTTTGTCGGTGCTTGTCAAGACAAGTATTAGCGACATAGACAGCCTCATCCATCCAGTCCTTCCAAGGCCCTGGCTTCCGGAGAAGTGTGCACATTGTTTTCCAGCTCCGTCATTGCTTCCCACTATGGTACCCACTTCTCCCCTACTATCTCAGCCTAACAGGGGCTTCATATATTCCCTTTCTTCCTCCTTGGCCACCTCTCCTTTGCCCAATGATGAGCTGATCTAGAGGGGAAACGGCCACTACAACGAGTACCTTAATCACGCATGCATTACAACGCATGCGTGGTTACAACGACAGCCTTTACCACGCATACCTCTACTACGAAATACGTAGTAAAGGCATGTGTGGTAAAGGCTACGAATGAAAAGGGGGGTTCCCCCCCCAAAAGCGAGAAAAAACAGGGGGCTTAGGGGGGTTTCCCCCCCAATAAAATACACACCTGTTGCAGTTTCTATGTGGAGGCAATCCGTGTCCTTAGAGGGAACGGAAAGACACTTCTGTTTCCTCTTAACGACATGCGACCTCAAGAGGAAAAAGAATGAGAAGAGCCGACATCGAGAGGTAAGGGGAATGTTAGATTAAAGAAAGTAAAAAAAGGGGTCCCATTTAAGGGTTAAGGGCAGGGAAGGGGTATTTGTAAGAAGGGTTTAGGGGCGGGGGAATAACCTTTACCAAGAGTATGCCCTTACCATGCATGAATTTACAACGAAAATCATTGTAAAAGTATGGGTGGTAAAGGAATATTCGTGGTAAAGGCATGCGTTGCAACGGAATGCGATGTAACATCATACAACCGATCTCGAGATTTTGGTGCCTGAAACTCGAATGGAACATTCCTTTCCTCCAATTGCCTGAGTAAAAGTCATTATTTAGGTAACACTGTCTTCTATGGTAAGGCCCTCATTACGAGTGAGCCAGAATGGGATGGCGTGTTTACTGCACCTGGTAGATACTGATCCTCGAGGGTGCTGTACTTAGTGGGCGTGGCAAACACCTCTTCTTCCAAGTTTTCCCTCGAAAAATAAGGAACTATATGCAGGAGAGGTGTGTTCCACGCCAGAGTCTACACGGCTCAGTAGTTACCAGGCATTTTCCTCCTGGAAAACTTTCACAAGTTTGATGTGCCGAAATCTGCCAGGGTAAAGTTTTGTGGGCCGCGGGGATTATTGTACAGTTTATAATTGTAATCCCTGCAGAAACTGGGGTTGCCGAGGGATTTGAATTTCCACTTATAATCAGGCCCTTAGTCTCATTCAATGGAGAGAGAGGTTCGGTCCTGGTTATAGTGATGGGTGCAATGGAAACGCAGCTAATTTCCTTTAGGTTTCAGCTTCCTGGGTGAGCTTTTCTGTCTTCCCGTCTGATGAGCACTTCAATAAATGTAAGTACTGCCGGTGGCTTCAAAGCATGAGTTGCCATGTCCAGAAAGGGCCACATTTATTAATAGACTTAAAGGACACAAGCCTCAAAGCAATCCAGAAGATACATTTTTGAAGCCTCCGATGTTGAAGCGTTTTTTAGAAGAACATCACTTGGGTTCTTTCCTGAAGTCAGGCTAAAAAGACTTGTTAACAGCCCTGTCCTGGTGGAGGCTTGGAATGCCCGCTGTAGAGCTGAAACGAGTTGATGCTAAATGCACGATAGATACCTTATGGACGATGTATACAGATTAACTGAAATGTAATGCAGCACCCCAGATAAACCAACTTTGTACTGTCGAAGTCTATAGACAAATTGAATGCATGTATGAGGCTTTTGTAAAGAACGTGCATGTGCAAGGTTTGGAAAAGCAACTTGGGTAACCGTGACCTGGCTGTGGCCCTATAGCTTCTCAAGCCCTAAATATACTTGAGTGAGCACAGATTAAAACTGCTAAAACCTTCCTACACCTATCAACTTTCCTGGTCACTAAACAATAGCTATTCTTTAAAAAAAATACCTAACTGAACGAGAAAACTGAGGTTCCCTCACTGAGGCATTTATCGTACTGAGTAATCCCCTATCTCAGAGGACAACAGTGTCTCCTGTTACTTTCTGAAAAATGACTTACACCAGGTTGGACCAGTAGTGCTTTACAACCAGGAAAAAAGAGGTAAATCTTGTGGCTTTGGTTTGTGATGTGTCAAATCTTCTTTCTTTTTTGCTACTATGCGGGAACATACACCATTGTTTATTTTGCTTCTCCTAAGTCACCCGGTTGACACTCCCATTAGCATTTATTCAAAACTGCAGCACTGAAACAGCCCTGCTGCAAGCGATCGATGATGCGCTGCATATTCTCGATTCCGGGGAATCGTGCCTTCTGATTCTTCTTGACCTCTCTGCAGCTTTTGACACTGTTAATCACAACACCCTCCTGAACATTCTTCATCAGAGAATGGGCGTGGAAGGCACAGTACTCAAATGGTTTGCCTCTTTCCTCTCGGACAGATCCCAAATGATTAAGATTGCGAACAGTCTCTCATCTCCACTGGTGGTTGGTCAAGGCGTCCCTCAAGGTTCTATCCTTGCTCCCACTCTGTTTAATCTTTATCTGGAACCATTAGGGAACCTCCAAAGCAAATCTGGAATCTCTATGCGGATGACACCCAAATATACCTCAAGGTGTCTTCCCCTCATGATCTCTCACTACTCAGCTCTACTCTCAACGCTATTCACAACTGGATGTTAGTGCACCAACTCATTCTCAATCCCTCCAAAACAGAATTCCTCCTCTTATCTAGCTCTCTCTCCCCGCCTCCTTTTCAATCCTGGTTGGATCAGTTGAATCTACTCAACAGTAAACCCATCATTGTGGACTGCGCTAAATCCTTAGGTGTCATACTCGACAAAAGACTCAACCTAATCTCTCACATCAATTCCATGGCCAAGAGCGCACGTTATCAGCTGCACCTTTTATGGGGGATTCGTCGTTTCTTCCCGGAGAATGACCTAAAAACCTTGGTCCAGTCGCTAGTTCTCTCTAGACTGGACTATTGTAATTCACTTCTGACTGACCTTCCCAAATCTCACCTCTCCCCCCTCAAATCCGTCCTCCATTCAGCAGCTCGCTTCATCTCAGGGTCCAAACGAAGTGACCACATCACTCCTATCCTGTCTTCTCTCCGATGGCTTCCCATAGAGGCTAGAGCTATCTACAAAACGGCATGCATCACCCACAAAGCAGTGCACTCTTCCTCCCCTCGCTATCTGGCGAATAAACTAAAATTGTCTGGAGGCTCAAGACCGTCTCGAAATGCGGAAAAAGTCATTCTTGAGCCCCCCTCCTTCAAAAGGGAAAAATTGATGGCACAATCGTTCTCAGGTAATGCGGTAAGAATCTGGAACTCGCTTCCTCCTTCGCTCCGTGCCATCACCTCCATCCAGATTTTCAAAGCGGACCTCAAATCTCTTTTATTCCTAAGACACTTTCAGAACTAATTCCCTCCTTCTCAGACCCCGCCAGGAAGTCCTTTAGTCAGTGTAAATTTGTCACATATATTTATATTTTTGTTTTTACATCCTATGCTTGCTGCGTTTGATTTTGTCTTCCGTTTGCCTGCGTTGTTTTGATTCTATGGCCTGCTATTTTTTGCCAGGAAGTTCTTTAGTCATTCTAAATTTGTCATTTATATACATAATTTTGCTTGTACAGTCTGTTCATGCTGTGCTTGAGATTGTGTGCCTTATGCGTGCGTCGCTTTGATTCTATGGCATGCTATTTTTATTTGTTCCATTCCTGTAACAGTTCTCTCATGTAACGTAACTAGTTCTATTGTACAGTGCTCTGACACCTTCGGGTAAAGTCCGCGCTTTATAAGAATGCATTAAATAAATAAATAAATAAATAAATAAATAAATAATGACTTGTAAATTATGTATTTATATTACATGTTATATTTTCTTTGTGTATATTATGCACACCTGCATTCCATTCTCGACTATATTCTTCTCTGAGTCACATCCACTTTACAAATGTGAGTGATGACATTTTAAGGGGTGGGAGGCTGTTTGTGTCCACTATAAACACCGTGAATGAGGGCCCAAGGGACCAGCACAGATGGGAGCGGTGCGAGGCTGTGCCTTCTGTCAGCAGGTCCATGGCAGGGGAGGTGACGTGACAGGAACCCCGGGGTCACGACCCCTGACAGCGTGGCTGCTTGATTTATTGCTGTTCTCCTTCCCGTCACTCAGGCTGTCCGGCTGAGCCGCTGGAAAGGGCTGTGATTTGGTTACCTCTGGCGGGTCACGTTGTAAAAGCGCCGCGTAAGGTGAATCAATGAATTCTGAAATGTAGGTCAGGAGAACAAAGAGCGGCGTGGGAGGACGCACGTGTGCTGGCGGCGCGCTCACGGGGGAAGAGGCAGGTGGAAGACTGGTGCGCGTGACGAGAACCGCCATGATGGAAAACCAGCAACAGCCAATCCGTGTTAAACACACCTTGGCCGACAGCACAGACTGCACCTCTTACCCTCCAGTGCTACATACAGAACAAAGCCTTTGCAATGCAATATGTCTCGCATTTGTGAAAGCTAGAGAGCTCTTGGTGTTTAAAATGACAATGTTTTTTACTTTTGTTTTCTTTGTATGCAGTGGAGTGATGATATTTGCATAGCGCTATTTCCATTTGTATGACCTTGCGGCGCTGGAGAACAACAAAATGGGAAATAGGTTATGAGGGAGGGAAGACCAGAGTAATATGCTGGCTGGAAACAAAAGTAACCACGTCCTGGAAATTGCAACCACGCATAGGAAAATGGAAGATTAAGTAAAGCATGTGAATAGTAAGCAGGAACAACATAGTCATGTTAACGCTTATGAGAGAGCGCAAACTGACTTAAATGTATGAGTGCATCACACTTACCTGTAGTAAGCACAAATCATGAGGAGAAATGCCATGAGTGCTAATAGTACCTGCAATTATATTCTAAATGTATAGCTAATGTAGAGATTTAAGTAGAAGTGGAACTAATACAGAAATGTGTGACACTATATGATTTTATTAGACGTGATTATTTTTGAATCTATGTCGTGTAGCTGTTAAAATGTAAGATGGTCTGTGGTTAAACGCAGAATGTGGTAGGCCTCAGGGCCAGAGCTGAAGCTAAAAGGGAAGGTGGTTCTTTTCACGACACAGATTGTATTAACGTTTGGTCATCGCATTAAATGGGCCATGAATTATAAAATGTTTATTGAATAATAGAATAAGAGTATTAACATGCTTTAATTAAATGAAGAAGTTGAATGCCATAATCATAATGAGAAATATTGTAGGCCTGAAATGTTTTAACGTTGATTTACACGTACATGTCTGGGCTGAGAAATGTTGCAAGCCTTTTTAGAAGTCTATGAGAGTTGGGTTCTTGGCGGCAGATATCTGTCTGCAACAGGAAAGGGGGGATCCAATTATAAATGAATGAATAGAGGTCTGTTCAGTAGACGGCCCAGACATGGAGGAGGGTTCTGGAATGTTTAAGGGGTATCAGCGGGCCGGAGAAGAGCCTGAGAAGCAAGGTCAACTCTAACGTCTGAGGCCCAATACAAAGCATCATGGAAAAAGCCTGAAGCTACACCACGTGAGAGGCGTTTCGCAAGGGGCGTCTCAAATGTTGTTGACTGTTTTGTATTAGGGACAGTACCCCTGGGTGGAGTTAGAGCAGATACCTGAGGACCCTTTAGAGAGCGGATGGGTAGGCAGAGAGGGGTCATGACTGGAGAACTATAGGTTTTCACCAAGAGACTTAGAGTGGGTGACTTCCTTTGGGGGTCATTCACTGCTGACACCTTTGTTAGGTTGGGATTTGGTTAAGTAGGGATACCATCCAGAGCAGGGTAGGGACAGCCTAACCTTTGCGTTTTCCTCCAACCTAAATGAAGGAGAGATATGCGTCTATGCTGATAGCTTTATTATTCTTAGAACTTGTGTTAGTGATTTCTGTTGCTCGTTTGAGGGCTTTCCGAGAGCACATGTATGTAATTGGACCTGTGTATCTCGTGAATCTCATTTTGAGATGCCTGTATTTGCAGCTTATCATATCTTTACAATAAATCTTTGAAAGCTAGAAGTTGTTTGTGATCTTTGGGAGCAGAGTCCTTTATTGGGTGAACTAACTTGCAGATGGGTGTACTGTTTTCCTCCAAGACAGGCAACAAAGGTTCAGTCGACCAGATCGAGGTTTAGATCAATAGATATAAGGTATCGATCAAAATCTCGCCCTTTCAGTTGGTAGCTATAGAGGATGGTTGCCTTCTTGAGGACGGTGACCTAGGCCAGGTTAGCTTACCCCAAGGCCCCTAGAAACCGATGATCGGAAGAACAGCCCGCCGAAGAAGATCCGGATGACGTGAGACAGAAAAAGCAGCAGTATCGGTCGAGAGTGAGTATAAAGGGTTATGCGTGTTAGATTGCGGTGTTTTGTATTGTATCTATGTTGTAATGTTTGGCGGAGTTGAATGTCTGTAGAGTGACTGTGGAACAGGTTGTGAGCGCGCGCAACCGGTGGAAATCTTAAGTTCAAGGAGAGCTTAAGTGGTTCGGGTGTATCGGACACCCAGAGTAATTGTCAACTAGTGTGAAGGGGGTCATGAGGTACCATTGATCACCCGAAAGACCGAGATAGGGGGAACGTAAGAGTGAGTGCGTGAGTAACGGACGCTGGTCGGAAGTTACTGTGTGTGTAAGCAACCTATCAGAGAGACGATAGACATCTCGTCAGTTGTGTTGACAATTACAGATAGACTGTGGACGTACAGTCAAGAGAAGTGACCGCTTGGTCGGAAGTAGTCATTTTTCGGTGTATGAATGGGACGCATGCATAACCGGGAGACGAGTTGAGAAAGGAGGGGTGCTGCTGCGAAGCGGAGAAAAGTGACGTCAGGTGGTGTCGCGCAGTGATTGGCCGACCGGAGAAAGACCGCGCTGTGATAGGCCAGCTAGCGAAGACGTCAGACAGGGTCGCGACGTGATTGGCCGACTGGAGAAAGACCGTGCTGCGATAGGCCAAGCTAGCAAAGCCGCGACAGGATTGGTGGATTGTCATCAGGAAGTAAACAGAATAGCGAGGCTGGATTTTGTGCGCATAATTATGAAGTGTTTTAAATGGCTGAAAGCAGTGTTTAAAAAAGAGAAGCGGGGATCGTATGAAGGGGAAGAAGCCCCGCCGGAGGGTACGCCAGCTCGTTATATGGCAGTGAATGTTGGGCTGCATACGATCCTTTGGATATCAGAATGGAGTAAGATTACTGAAGGAAATGAGGAACTGACGTTCCCGAAGTACGGGACGTTCAGATTAGAGGTGTTACATCGATTAAAATCAGTCATGACCTCAATGAGACCCTTGCCTAGACCAACCCAGTTTGAAGCTCTTGATGCATGGATTAGGGCAGCGCATGAAAAGAATATGAACAGACGACAGGAAAGGGTGAAACGATCGGTAAGGGCAGTACAGGATGCCAGGTGGGATGCGGATGCTAAAAGATGGAGAGTGCATAACATGGAAGTAAATAAACTGTACCCAGTGTTAGAGGCGCCAGTAAATAAAAGTCCCCTAGAAGAAGATGAAGAGAGCGAAACAGAGGACAGCCTGATAAACAGATTATTGACAGACAGGCCACCCCCGTATAATAGAGCAGGGGGAGAGGTCGAGAATACAGAAGGAGAAAAGGGGGGCATTGCAGGAGAGCATAGACCGCTTCCCAGTTCAGAGTGGGATCCTGAGCCAAAGAAAGAGCTGTCCCAGCCTAGTCAGGTGCAACAGGTGGTCGGTAGGTTTGTGGTGCAAAGAGCGCCGGAAACGGAAAGCGCCACATCCTACCCATTACCAGATGCACTACAGGTACCTGTTACCATAGGTCCTATAATATCGATATATGACCAAGAGAGAGCAAGAGGGGAAGAACGGAAACAGAAGGACAGAGAAAGAGCAGAGAAGGCAAGGAGGAACGATACCACTAATTCCCCAAGTCAGATGCCGATACCCAGAGAGTGGAGCACCCCGATGCACACAGCAGGGGACCCAGGAGGAGATCCCGGGGGCCCTAGATGGCCAATGGATCTGAGGGGATCTGGACGAAAATCCTTTCAAGAGCTAAATGAGTACATGAAGCAGTGGGATGAGGCAGTGAAGGCTCAAAAGTGCATCATAGCTGCGGAAGCTGAGAGGGAAAGTCAGGACAGCCGAGCTCGGACTCACTGCGGGGCTGGGGAGAGCAGCCCGGAGTGGGACTGTAGGGAGAGAGAGAGTAGGGGAGTCACCCATTGGGCCCGGAGGGGAGATAGAACAGACCTGGAAAACGGGGGCCCTGGGAGTGGAGGGGTGGCGCGCCCAATACTCAGTGAAGGGGAGAGGAGGGCGCAAGAGTACAGAAACAGCTTTAAGTGTCCACACTGTGTGCCTGGCACCAGAGAACTGAATGGGAGTTGTGAGAGGTCGCATCATAGTCCCTGTGATGACGGAAATGAGCGCAGCCCAGGGAATATGGGGAACCAGGAAGGATCGTATCGGATACTTAGCGATACGAGGCAAAGGGAGAGTAGCGACCAGAGGGAAAATAACAGAGAGGTGTACGGTGAGAGGAGAGAAGAAGAAGAGAATGGGCAGAGCCAGAGTAGGGGTAACAGGCCCGTGTTTCATCACCTTCCAAGATCGGATGGCCGAGCATGGGACCTGGAGAGATGGGAGCAAGGGAGGGCACCCATTAACTCTCCCGAGCCCAAACGCAGAGCTCGAAGTTGGGATGGTAGGGAGACCAGTGAGCCCCCTTCGAAAGACATATTGCGAGCTGAGATAAAAGCCAAGAGACTTGATGTCTCCAGCTTAAGGTCAGATCTGGATGACATGGTAGATGGTACCCTGCCTTTAGAAAGAATGGAAATGTATGAACAGGATGAAATACTGTATATGGCAAAGGACATCACTCGAAAGGCGAGAGCAGTCCATGAGAAGTTAGTCGAACTAGCAGGCAAATATATGGTGGATCTGTCAAGAACCAAAGCATTACAGGGTAACCACAGGCTACATTATACAGATCGAGACCTAGATGAGAGGAGAACGATTGGGCTGAAAACACACATAAGGGAACTGATTACTGGAATAAGGACATGGAGAGCACTAGATAAGTGGGAAGAGAGGTGGTCCAAGAAAGGGACCGGCAGGAGAAGCATGATTGGTATGACACCAGGACAGCAGGGAATAGAAGCTTACCCTTTGCGTGAAGTTGCAAATGGGAACTATGTACATGTCCCTTGGAGTAGGGGAGATTTAGCTGCTTTTACCACCTCCTTCCCCAAATTGCGGGAAAACCCTGTGGAGTGGTACAAGCAAGTCGAGAGGTTTGTAAAAATCTCAAAGGTCCTTTGGATAGATCTGAACACGCTGTTTGACATTGTAGTACCAGGAGATCTGTGGACAGCATGCAAGGTTAGCGCTGAGTGGCCCACAACGGAGCCAGAGAGAGATGCCAAGACTAATGGGCCGTCCGAGATTGTGATGGCAAAATTCGAGAGAGTGATGACTTGGCTGAAAGAGAAAGTGCCAATGCAAGACATAGATTGGGTCAGAATAGACCGAACAAGACAGGAACCCAAAGAGACAGTTCATGAATATTACGAGAGATTGCTGAAGGCGTTTAAACAGTATAGCGGCTTGGATGTAATGGATCCAAAAGACATAGGGCAATTTGTGTCCAAGTTCGTCCTGGGACTGAGACCGGATATTAGTTTAATGATTCAGCAACACTCGATTTGTTGGCAAACTAAACCCCTAGATGAAATACTGAGATATGCCAGGTACTGCTGTGATGAGATAGACTCCAAGGCTAAGAAACTAAAAGAAAAGTTGATGGTGGTACAGATGCAGGCAGCAGGAAAGGGGGGACAACAGCAACAGCAGCAAGGGACAGGTACAGGAGGAAAGAAGCAGTACAGTCAGAACAAGGGTAATGAGGAGAGTTCCACCTTTAGACCCAGAATAGACATAGCTACCTTGAAGAAAACGACTAGGTGCCACCAGTGTAACGAGCTGGGGCATTGGAAACGCGAGTGCCCCTACAATGTAGAGATAGGAGAGCAAGAGATAGAGGAGGAAGAGGTTCAGAGCGCACCTACAAGAGGGGTAACGCCATACCAAGGAAAGGTGCTCAAAGGGGGGGGGGCTCCTCCCCGAGCCCAGTTCCCGCAACCTCCTCGAGTAGGGAGTATGGGTAAGACCTATAGACAAATGCCCCTGTTTGTAGAAGGAGAAGAGTGCTATTATGTGGACCCATTAACCGGACAGAGAGTGGAAAGAGAAGACTGCACCCTCGGGGCAGCCTTGGAGGTGGACCAGAGGGGACCCTATGTTGAAGCAGAAGTAGCAGGGTGCCCTACGACATTTCTGGTGGACACAGGAGCCACTAGATCCACGATCAGATCAGCTGCAGTTCCAGACCTGCCCATGTCTGGAGAGACCATACAAGTGGTAGGGGTCGCAAACAGGAGAATAACCAGCCAATTGACAGAACCGGTACAGGTGAAAATAGGGAAGTACAGCGATGAGCACCAGTTTGTGGTTTGCGATTCAAGCCCTGTGTGTCTGCTAGGAAGAGACCTGTTGTGTAAATTGAATTGTACTATATATTGTACACCTCAGGGAGTGGAGGTATTGACCAATGATGATGACGCAGATTTCAAAGTTGCAAACTCCAGAATATGCGTGGAGCTGTACCCTACTTTGACAGTAGATGAGCTCCCCTGGGACTTGAGAGAGACAGTGGCATCAGAAGTATGGGATTTCACTGGGGAAGAGATTGGATTGGTCAAAGGGGTGGACCCAGTGAAAATTGTAGTGAAACCGCATGCTGAGTTCCCAAGAACACCCCAATATAAATTGACTCCAGAAACGATTGCAGGCATAAAACCCGTGATCGAGTCCATGATTAAACAGGGAATACTGAAAGAAATCGTGGGTAGTCCATGCAACTCCCCGATTATGGGTCTGCAGAAACCAAATGGGAAATTTCGGATAGTGCAGGACCTTCGAAAGATTAATAACATAGTCGTTTCGTGTTGTCCAGTGGTACCGAATCCATCAGTGATACTGTTTCAGATTCCATTTCAAGCAGAGTGGTTCACAGTGATCGATCTTTGTCAGGCTTTCTTTTCGATCCCTCTGGACGAAGAAAGCCATTTTCTTTTCGCATTTAAGCTGGAAAATCGCGTCCTAACATGGTGTCGTATCCCTCAAGGGTATACAGAGAGCCCATCGATCTTTAACCAGCTTTTGAAGAAAAATCTTGAAAGTCTAGTGCTGCCCCAGAAGTCAGTTCTGGTCCAGTACATAGACGACCTTCTTGTGGCGTCAGAAACAGAAGAAGCTTGCAGGGAAGACTCCATTGCTTTGTTAAATCACCTAGCTGCCAATGGGCACAAGGTGTCCCCGGGAAAATTGCAGTACTGCCTGACAGAAGTGCAGTATTTGGGACACAGAATAGAGAAAGGCAAACGAAAAGTGTCACCAGACAGGATAGAGGCGATCATGAAAATGAATGCGCCTAAGACACAGAGAGAGGTCAGGATGTTCCTAGGGATGGTGGGTTATTGCCGACAGTGGATCGTGAACTTTTCACTGAAAGCAAAGCCCTTGCAAAAACTGACGCACAAGGAGGTGAGTGATCCGGTACCATGGGACAAAGACTGTTTGATGGCGTTCCTACAGCTGCGAGAGGACCTGTGTCGTGCTCCGGCACTGGGAATGCCTGATTACAATAAACAATTTTTTCTTTACTGTTGTGAGAGAGAAGGTTGCGCGTTGTCTGTGTTGGTCCAAATCCATGGGAATGCCCGTAGACCAGTTGCTTATTTCTCGGCTACTTTAGACCCAGTAGCCGCAGCGTTGCCCGGATGTCTCAAATCCGTTGCTGCAACGGGTGTCAGCATTGAAAGATGTGAAAATATCGTCATGGGGCACCCGTTAGAGGTGTGCGTGCCCCATTCTGTTGAACTGTTGATGACCAGGACCAAAACACAGCATCTGACCAACAGCAGGCTCACGCGCTATGAGCAAGTTATTCTTGCTGCAGAGAACGTGACCCTCAAGAGATGCTCTGTTTTGAACCCTGCTACCTTGATGCCACTTCCAAATGATATCGATGATGATGATGAATATACAGACCATGACTGCCTTGATGTGACTGAACTATGCACCAAACCCAGACCCGACATCGTAGATGAGCCACTGACTGACCCAGATGAAATTTTCTTTGTCGATGGCTCATGTGTAAGAGACGAAGTTGGGCAGTTGAGAGCAGCTTATGCTGTTTGTACAATTACTGGAGTTGTGGAAGCTGGGTGCCTGGAAGGAGTACACTCCGCTCAGGTAGCCGAGATTATTGCCCTGACACGTGCTTGCTTGGCAAGCAATCAGATTCGAGTCACCATATACACCGACAGCCAATATGGGTATGGGGTAGTTCATGATTACGGGCAGTTATGGTCTCAAAGAGGGTTCATGACCTCTTCAGGCTCTCCCATTCGCAATGGAGAGTTTGTGCGCCTGTTGTTAGAAGCATTGCAATGCCCAGCAGGTATCGCAGTTGTAAAGTGCACCGCACATACCAGAAATGAGGACTTCGTTTCGAAAGGCAATAGATATGCAGATGAAGTTGCACGGTATTGCGCGGAGCAAGGGTACTCTTTCACAGAGGTGGATGTGGGTGGAATAAATGTAAGAACTGAATTAGCCATGATACTGGAAACTGTAGATACTTGGGATGAACTGTCAACCATGCAAGAAAATGCTCCTGATTCTGAAAAAGAAACATGGGAAAAGGCAGGATGTGTAATGGGTGAGACCCATTTTTGGGTCTCAGCAGACGGCAGAGCAGTGTTGCCCAATGAGATGGTGAGTCCAATGGCTAGACTCATACATGGTCCCGTACACTTAGGGAGAGATGCTATGCTGAGAGTGTTTAGACAGACTTGGTACAATCCTAAGTTTAGAATAGCAGCAGAAGCAGTGTGCCAGCGTTGTGTGACCTGCCAGCAGCTGAACGTAGGAAAAAGAACACCAGTTGCATTAAGTCACATAGGAAGGTCTGGAGGTCCATTCAATCGAATGCAGATAGATTTCATTGAAATGCCAAGGTGCAACCGCCTCCGCTATGTCCTGGTGGTTGTTTGTGTGTTCTCCAGATGGGTTGAGGCATACCCTACACGTAGGTGCGACACCCTCACAGTGGCCAAATTACTGCTTAGAGAACTCATTCCTCGCTTCGGGGTGCCGGCCTTTTTGGAATCAGATAGGGGAACACATTTTAACAGCGAGCTTGTGAAGATGATTTGTGTTGCGCTAAATATTGACCAGAAGTTGCATTGCAGTTACCGACCAGAAGCCTCAGGGATTGTGGAGCAGATCAATGGCACGATCAAGAGCAGGATAGCAAAAGTGTGCTCCTCAACGACCCTGAGTTGGCCTGATGCCCTGCCATTGGTTCTCATGAGCCTTCGTAGTACCCCAGACAGAAGAACAGGGTTGTCACCACATGAGGTGTTAATGGGAAGAGCAATGAGGCTGCCATCTATTCCAGCTACTGCACTGTTAAATATCACAGATGATATGATCCTGGACTATTGTAAGGGGCTGTCTGACGCCATGCGTTCTGTGTCCCTTCAGGTGCAGGCTGCCGAGGTTCCAGCGTGCCAGGGCCCGTGCCATGACCTGTACCCTGGGGACTGGGTCCTGGTGAAGAAACATGTGAGAAGAAGCTGCTTGGATATTCGTTGGCGTGGGCCCTTCCAGGTCATCCTGATCACGAACACAGCTGTAAAGGTGGGAGGCCTGCCCAATTGGATCCACGCGTCACATACGCGAAGGGTTCCAGCACCTCTGGAAACAGCTCCTCTCTCGGATAGACGTCCAGCTGAGGACCGAGAAGCTATAGAGGGGGCTAGCCAAGCTGTAGAGGTGCCAGCGGAAGCAGGGGAAGAGTCTGACCAAGCTGAGGACGGTCAGTACAACAGCGAAACTGAAGACGCTACAGAAGGAGAAAGTAGCTGGGAGTACGAGTCAGACCCTGACAGGTCTGAGAGAGAGCGAGAACAGACAAGAAGGAGAAGGAGTAGAAGGGCACGTGGAGAAGCTAATTGGCCGCAAAGAAGGAGCTCTAGCCTGAGGTCAACTCCAGAAGCAACCCTTCCTCCGATATCAGAAGACTCAGACACAGAAGAAGGTGCTCAGGGCGCTGAAGCACCCGACCGAAGAAGGTCAAGAAGAGTGCGTGTGCCTAACAGAAGATACTCCACACCTGAGTGGACATATCTGGCGACAAATGTCTGTGAAACCGGAGACAGGGAGGATCCGAGCGGTGGTGGTGTCCAGTTCTGAGCCCATTATCACCGTGGAAATACGACTGTTGGTACCCGGTGTCGAACAAGAAGGGTCACTAACGTTCATGCTTCCCAGACCTCCCCGCCTCAGCAAGTTAAAACACATGTTTCTTTCAGAATTGCAATTCCCCGACTTTGGTACAACGATAACAGCACATGAAGAGCACAATCTTCGTTTGGAAATACTGAACTATGCTATTGAAGCTGCAACCACAAATCTGATAGTAGACTGTTAAAGAACTTTGTAAATAAAGCAAGCAGAAAAAAGAAGATTACCTAGCGCCCAGGAAGCAGAGAATTTTAGGGAACTTCCCTTGAGTTGATGGAGAAGGGCTAGGGTTGTCTTTTTGAACTGTTAAAGGACTTTTGCGAAGAAGGCTGTCAGCCTCCGGTTGTGTGGACTCTAAAGACAAAAGGATTGAAAAGAGACTGTAAAGGAACGAGAGGAAAAGAACTTTTTGCTAAAGATAAGAGAGAGCCATATAGTCTGACGAAATGGAGGCCGGCACCCCGAACCGCAGAGCTAAATGTATAATAGGTACACTAATAGTAGGAGTGATAATATTAATAGCTTTAGTGGTAACAATTTCTTATGTAAAGGGACATGAGGAAGAGGCAAAGGTAACTGATGTGAAATCTGTAGAAACGCTTACACCGACTGTTGCTGGTGAGAAAAGGGAAAACACTCAAGAGAAAGCGTTATTGGCTGCAGAAGCCCGCAGGTTACACGTAGACGAGTCCCAAGGAGACTTTAGGTCAAATGCTTATGCTAAACTTTTATATGAATATGTGGATGCCATGGAGGTTAAGGATTGCTACGTCTGCATGCAGTTGCCGGCATCTGTAGATGAAGGAATTCGATATCATCACCTCCCGCTGACATATGGCATTACATGTAGCTTATTGCTTAGTATATTTTATGAGAGAGATAGTTTTGAATACTATTTCTCCAATTATGATTCAGTGTTGCCAGAAGTCCCAAATTATAAGCAGATGAACAAATGGGATTACTGGAAGAGTGAAGACAGATTGGCCAAGTTCTTCATTCCTTGGATTACCTTAGATACTTCACATGCCCGTAGAAATAACCTGACATGCAAGGTGTCAGAAGTCGAGAAGAAGTTCATAGGGCAGGTGGATGATCGTTACAGGAGACAAAAGATTTTGAAAAAATCAGGACAAGGGAAAACAGATTGGACCGAGGAAGAGAAGTCACACCAGAGAAAGGGTAGTAGTGGTCCAATAGCTTTAGATAAAGCGCAGAGAGGAAAGCTATGTCTTCACAGAGCCAAAACGTATTATGAAAATGTATACGTTGGAGAAGTGGACTGTGAACATGCTTTCAATCTAGAGTACTATACTAAGGATTTCCTGAAGGGAATGCAAGTAATTCCAAATGTGTATTTTGTATGTGGAAGAAATGCTTACGTGAGACTACCTGACAACTGGTATGGATCATGTTACTTAGCAATTGTCTTCCCCAAAATATATCATGCACAAGACTTAGTGATCATTGAGGGCAAGACATCATCGAGGGGAAAGAGGGATGTAGGGGATGCAGAAATGGTTGGAGATGTCTTTGGAGCTATGTTCCCTCTTTTGGGAGTAATCCTTAATGATGTTAAAATTAGACGACTGGCAACAGTTGTCGACAGGTTGTCTGCCAGCACTGCACAGTCCTTAATGCTGGTAGAAGGAGAGATGCAATCGATAAGGGCTATGGTTCTTCAAAACCGTCTTGCATTAGATGTCCTATTAGCAAAAGAGGGCGGAGTCTGTAAGGCTTTGAAGGTCCAGGAATGCTGCACTTACATTCCAGACAATTCAAAACCCCTTGAGAAGGTTATTAGGAACATAACTGATATTCACAAGGAGATCGAAGACTTGAGTAGAGAAAATGTTTGGGAAAAGGTGGGCCACGGAATGAGTACAGTTGGAGGGTGGTTTTCCACCTTAGGCAAAAGCTTTGTTTGGTATATTCTAAAACCTGTCATCATAATATTGATCTGTGGGATTATATTGTGGGGATTGGTGAGGGTATTCAAATGGTACAGAGCAAGAAGGTCAGAAAGGGCCCAAAGAGAACAGCTGCAGAGATTGGCTGCCATACAAGATAATCAGTACAGGAGTCTGAGGGCTCTGGAAGCGCAGAGAATGCCAGCAATAACGTCAGTTTAAATGTTAGTGATGACCCCGAGAGGTCATCAAAGGGGGGAACTGAGAGAGCGCAAACTGACTTAAATGTATGAGTGCATCACACTTACCTGTAGTAAGCACAAATCATGAGGAGAAATGCCATGAGTGCTAATAGTACCTGCAATTATATTCTAAATGTATAGCTAATGTAGAGATTTAAGTAGAAGTGGAACTAATACAGAAATGTGTGACACTATATGATTTTATTAGACGTGATTATTTTTGAATCTATGTCGTGTAGCTGTTAAAATGTAAGATGGTCTGTGGTTAAACGCAGAATGTGGTAGGCCTCAGGGCCAGAGCTGAAGCTAAAAGGGAAGGTGGTTCTTTTCACGACACAGATTGTATTAACGTTTGGTCATCGCATTAAATGGGCCATGAATTATAAAATGTTTATTGAATAATAGAATAAGAGTATTAACATGCTTTAATTAAATGAAGAAGTTGAATGCCATAATCATAATGAGAAATATTGTAGGCCTGAAATGTTTTAACGTTGATTTACACGTACATGTCTGGGCTGAGAAATGTTGCAAGCCTTTTTAGAAGTCTATGAGAGTTGGGTTCTTGGCGGCAGATATCTGTCTGCAACAGGAAAGGGGGGATCCAATTATAAATGAATGAATAGAGGTCTGTTCAGTAGACGGCCCAGACATGGAGGAGGGTTCTGGAATGTTTAAGGGGTATCAGCGGGCCGGAGAAGAGCCTGAGAAGCAAGGTCAACTCTAACGTCTGAGGCCCAATACAAAGCATCATGGAAAAAGCCTGAAGCTACACCACGTGAGAGGCGTTTCGCAAGGGGCGTCTCAAATGTTGTTGACTGTTTTGTATTAGGGACAGTACCCCTGGGTGGAGTTAGAGCAGATACCTGAGGACCCTTTAGAGAGCGGATGGGTAGGCAGAGAGGGGTCATGACTGGAGAACTATAGGTTTTCACCAAGAGACTTAGAGTGGGTGACTTCCTTTGGGGGTCATTCACTGCTGACACCTTTGTTAGGTTGGGATTTGGTTAAGTAGGGATACCATCCAGAGCAGGGTAGGGACAGCCTAACCTTTGCGTTTTCCTCCAACCTAAATGAAGGAGAGATATGCGTCTATGCTGATAGCTTTATTATTCTTAGAACTTGTGTTAGTGATTTCTGTTGCTCGTTTGAGGGCTTTCCGAGAGCACATGTATGTAATTGGACCTGTGTATCTCGTGAATCTCATTTTGAGATGCCTGTATTTGCAGCTTATCATATCTTTACAATAAATCTTTGAAAGCTAGAAGTTGTTTGTGATCTTTGGGAGCAGAGTCCTTTATTGGGTGAACTAACTTGCAGATGGGTGTACTGTTTTCCTCCAAGACAGGCAACAAAGGTTCAGTCGACCAGATCGAGGTTTAGATCAATAGATATAAGGTATCGATCAAAATCTCGCCCTTTCACTTATACAGTTATTATCGAGACTACATTGAGTGTTTTTACCTGAAAAGTTAAGGACGTGTCTAAAGGACTGGAAGAAACCTGTTTCAATGTCCATCGCTTATATCCTTACAACACGTAAGCAGTATGGTTTAAAAAGACCACATCCCGGAACAGAGAGCCACGGTACACATTCTTCAAAGTAAAATAAAGAAAACAGTTGATAAATCTCTTGCTTACTCCCATGAAGAGCAGAAAGCCTAACCCACACAATATCACCAATGCACTCTACGTTAAGAGCAGGTGCTTTACAATGCACACATTAAAATATTCACTGTGCATCCCAGAGCGCAGTGCTTATATAGAGGCACACCAATATCCTCCACTCTGCTCATTTAGACAAGACAATAAAACCAAACCTGCCCAAATACCAAAATGTCTGCTTTCAAGCTTATAGCAGTACCTTTGTTGCATCCTCCATCCAATATTTAAAAAAACAGCATTTGCAGGATTAAAGAGATATCTTCAAAGATATCTGTTATACCCTGCGTTTTGTGGCCGACTATACCTAAACTGAGTAGGTTTATGCAATGTTGGTGAAAATAAATGTGGCCGTATTGGTTATTTAGAACATGTGTACGCATGCTGTGGTACCTGGTGGACCCTGGTTTTTTGCTTACTACCCCTTTAAAAACTGGGGTCTGAGAGATATCAGCACCCACATACCATGAGCAGGTGACGTGTGTCTGTGGGCAGGGCCGGACTGGGAACTGAAAGCAGCCCTGGCAAATTTTGCAAGACCAGCCCCCGTCCGGCGCATAGCAGACCAGCCCCCGTCCAGCGCGTAGCGAGCGAGCGAGCCCGACAGCCACTAGGGGGATTTGGGGGGGTGAGGGAGAGGGAGAGGGAGAGAGGAGAGAGATAACACGGTTCCCTTTTCTGTTCGCATTTGGCTTTTCTTCTACCTTTCATCTCTACACCCCCGACTGGCTCAGCTTCAGCCACCTATGGGGCAACATGCATTCCAGACAGAGCACGACTGTGCTACCTGTCCGTCTCAATATTGACAGCAGGCAACACTTAAACCAAAAAGTACATAGTCATACAGACGTTTTAAGGTTATGGACATGAGATAAATGCACATCCACAGAGTCTGAAAGTGGAATGGAACACATTACACAGTCTGTGCTCATTCCAACACCAGCCAAGGATCCAGCCTTCCTGGACCAAACTTGGACACCTCTGAGTCAGCATTTCAAAACTTGTTATAAACTGCAGCAGATCCAAAGGAAGAGACAGCTTTTTTGACATTACGTTTGTCAGCCTCACTTTCCTTTGCCCCTGTCCAGAGGCTGTTGCCAGTTGGATGCAAGCCTCCTGTCTCAAGCTTAACGGGGAGAAGACAGACATCATTCTCCTTGGAAATCCCTCCCCGTCTGCTCTTGCACCCGTCTGGCCACCATGTCTTGGCGCTCCTCCTGCGCCCAAGTCCCAGATAAAGAGCCTCGGGATCTGGCTTGACACTGCCCTTGATTTCTCTGTCCAGGCTACTAAGACTGCTGCCACTTGCTTCGGACTAATGAGGATGCTCCGGCGGGTGCTCCCTTTGCTCCCTTTCCAGGCGAGGAGGATCATGGTCCAGGCCCTCATTCTCTCCCGCCTGGATTACGGGAACGCTCTCTACCTGGGAGCACCGGCTTCGGTTCTTCAGAGGCTTCAGGTCACACAAAACAGTGCGGCCCGCCTATTGTTCAATCTGTCCCGGCGGCAGTCGGCGAGGAAGGCTCTGAAAGACCTCCATTGGCTCCCAATGGCTGCCAGAGTGCAGTTCAAAGCTCTGTGCATCATGCACAAATCCTTCCACCCTGTAGGCCCAGCGATTCTGCACCCTCTGGTTACGCCTTATGTCCCAACACGCCCCCTTCGGTCTGGTACCCTGCAGCTGGCCACCTCCTCTAAAATTAACAAAGCCCGTTGGGGTGGCCGCTCTTTTTCCCATTTGGCAACCAGACTCTGGAACGCCCTCCCCTTTGCCATCCGGGGTAACAGCAACCTCCTCTCGTTCAGAAAGGCCCTAAAAACGCATTTGTTTGCTAAATCTCGCTGATCTGCCCCGAGCCTGCGCTAAAACCATTTTATCTTCAAGCGCTGCGAGGCCCCAGGGCAGTTATGCGCTATACAAATGCAATTTTTCATTTCATTTCATTTAATTTAATTTAATTTCATTTCATTTCATTTCATTTCAAAGTACAAACAAATGCGTGATCACACGATTACCTCCAAGATTTAAACACAACAGAATTTTTAGTCATATGAAATACCACAAAAGACCTGAACATTTGCTCAACGTTGCGTGAAAAACTTTGAAATCCACAATTGTCTCAACCTTATACAAACATATTTTGACTTGAACTTATGTAGGTTGTCTATTTACTTATATATTATTGCGGGACCTCCTCTGAAAGCCAGCTCAGCGCCCCTTTAGGGTGAGTAGTTAGCGCTTCACCTATACCGGATTTAGGAGTGTGTGCACTCCACAACCACGCTTCGGCCGGCACAAGATCTCTATCTGGGCATCGAGCAATCTTTTAATTACAAGTAATTTGTCTGAGCATTTCTTATGGAGGCAAGCAGCAAAAGGGAATACATAATTAGCCTGTGTACTGCATCCTCATTGAAGTCACCGTTCAGATATGCTATCAGAAGGGCTGTGCAGTTCATAAAGTGCACGCTCTCATGCCAGGCACATTACACAGTCTGCTGCGAGCCAGAAGACGCTATTAGTTTCACATCATAAAGTGCCATTTAACAAATTGGTCTACTGGAGAAAACGTCTTAAGAGCCACTGCTAACCGAGTTCACTAGCATTTTATTAACTTTGAAACCTTTGTAATTCATCAAATGGGTTTTAAGAGCCTTATTTTACCTTGGGCAAGAGAGCAGACTCCGAACACAGCATAAAAGAACAAAGCAAAAACTTGCATTCGGAACACAAAATTATGGGACTAATCAGATAACACTGTGGAAGAATGAACAATGAGAAAATAGAGTTTTGAAGGAAAATAAATCTATAAGAGCTGCTTCCTGCATGACGCAGAGGGCAAGAATTCATTCACTCCAACCACCACAGTCCTACTAGGCCCCAGGCATGCCTGCCTGCAAAGGAGGACTAACGCGGATAACACAGGGATGACCATTTAGGCCTTCAGGGTGCGGCATTAAGCATGAACTCAAGAGTATTGGAATTGGATTTAAGTAGCACTTATTACCCCTACAAGGTGTTGAGAGGTTTTACAGAAAGGAGTCCGCCCGCCTGGAAAGCAGGGTTAGTGGTTAATGCAGTAGTTATTGAATAAGGTTCATTCTTAGGGAGCAACCAGGGACGTCAGACTTTCTCACAGCATAAGCAAAGTGAAGAACAAAGGAACATTCACTTTTTTTTTTTTAATAGGGTGCATAAGGAGAGCAAAACACTTTTCGAACACGGAGTATACATTTCAAGCAGGCAGTAGCAATTGAGGGTACTCACAGATTCCCTGGAACCCTTGCTGCCCATCACAGCCCTGGCAACATTCTTGCAAGCATTCCTCACACTGAACAGGTATAACATGAGCAGCAACAGAAGGTACATACACACACACATCCACTTACCATGACGATGTGCATACCATCAAGACACATATATGTTGAATTCAGAATAGTAATATTCACTTACCTAGGTTATGTCCTAAGTGATGGGCTCTTTAGTGGAATAACATATGGCATTGCAAAAAAGATAGTAGGTGAGGTATGTTTAATTTTCTGGTTGTTTAACCGAGATTATTTTCTTGTTTAATGTGGGTAAGTCTTGCTGTCACGTTTTTTATTGGTCCGCTGTGTTTATGTGGACGTGCCAACGCATGTAGAGTAGATATATTTCGGGGACAGTGAAAAGTATTAGAAGATATTTATATAAGCTGAAAGACTGTTTTGGGAAGAATCAACTTTGATTTTAGTATAATCATACATAGACATAGAGCAGACAATTACAACCGTTTAAAAGTGTAATTAAACCAGAGCTACTGGAATTATCCGTAAGGAGTGCAACAAATAATGTTTAATGGGTGATTAAATTAGACGGCAAAAAAAGATAAATCATGTGGCATAACGCAGCCCATTTTTTAATAATATTACTTGATAATTTTGTGATTCAGACACATGACGATACTGTCTGGGTAATGATTTCACTTTATTAGTACTATTTTAACAACCAAATACAGAAATAAGCAACTGAAAGTAGATCAGTAAATCTTTGTGAAGGGCCTTCCACTACCGCGACCACATGTTGCCATGTTTTTCGTAACTTTTGATCAGTTTAAGCTAGAAACAAATTATTTTTGATAAAATCTGCAGATTATGCAGCAAATGGTGGATCATGTGTCAACATCTATATAAAACTCTTTAAAAAAATGTGACAAATATATAATTGTTCGGGAAAAGCCACAGCCGGATGATCGCATAATTTCAATGGCCCTGACATTGACCCAACAAACCAATGAAAAACGTGGCAGCAATGGCAGCATGATGTAAACATCAAAAAAGAAAACGGCCTCGGCATACTTATATTCATATTCGCATGTGACTAAGTAATCAGACAGATCTAGATCTAAAGTTGTTGGGACTGGAGAGACGTAGGGGGTGCAAACTGGAAGACTCAAAACCTTGTAACACGGAGAGGAAGAGACTGACCGACCCTGAAGATGGCTGCCATCTGCTGCGCTACTGCTCACCCTGTTCTTGCAAAATCTGTTTACTGTCTGCCAATGTGGGCACCATTGTAGGTACCAGAGGACCAGGGCCTGGCCTGGTCACGTAGCGCTGGCTGCGCTGGAGAAGCAAGCAGCGCTGCTTGCTTCTTTACTTTCTCGGGGGGCCGCCGGCCGGGCAGAAATTAAAACTGACTCAGTCAGTCACACTCACTCACCTCACTCAGGCCTGGCTGCCGTGTCTGCTGACTGCTGTTCAGGATCGGCAGGCAGGTCACCACGGATGGCGGGGGTGGCACAGGCAGGCACAGGGCAGGGGGTCGGGCTAGGCGGCGCCAGCGCTAGTAGCAGTCTACTGCCAGTAGCCACTAGCCTGCCAGCCACTCTAGAATAAAATTAATTTATGGGCAGTCCTGGCGGGAGTCGGGACGCACTCCGACTCCCTGCGCACTGACTGGACTGCTCTCCTCTCGTCACCACGCGCGGTAAATTGCCAATGCGCATGCAGGAACTCCAGGAACGAGGAGAATTACACCAGCCTCCACTCTAGAGAGGCGCGCCGCGCGCAGACACGGCAGAGGAGGGGGCAGGCATAATTCTGCGCGCTGCGCACAGGCATCTCCCCCCTCCTCCTCCATTTGTTTATGTCATGTGACTGTTTACTGTTGTAACGGTTACGGTCGGAGGTTTGCTTGCTTGCTACTTGAATTGAATGAATTGCTTGTTGTGGCGCTTGGGGGGCTGGGGGGGTGTTCGTGCAGGCTGAGGCCTGCAGTGCACTGTGCATGCATAGAGTCAGTTCAGTTGTGCGAGAGTGCGTACCTGAACAAAGTGAGTGACGCACGCGGAAAAATCGGCCCCCAGACACAAAACCGGCCCCCCCCCCGACGGAAACCGGCCCCCAAAACCCTCCAGCCGACCGGGGGATTGCCCGGTGCCCGGACTCACCAGTCCGGGCCTGTCTGTGGGGGCAAATAGATGCCACATAACGGAATAAACGGAAACAGCAGTCACCCGAGTGGTGACAAACCAGGGACCCTGTCGCCTTCTCAGCCTACCTACTGAAGCACTGTTGTGCAGTTGGTCAACTAGGTGTGGATAAATATACATTTACCACACCCACTTCTTGTTTATTCTCCAAGGCTCACGAGAGATTCACACCTGAGGCTACCTAACCAGCTACTGAATGTGTAAATAAATACTTGTATGAGAGCGCTGAAAGCCTCCTTCTGCCCCGGCATCTTCAAATGTGTCTGCCTGAGACATGGAGCAGCAGGTGAGGCCAAAGTGTTGTTTTTGTATCCATTTCACAGGGAAACAAATCAAGGAGAAGAAAAAGGAAGCAAGAGCCATTGGTTGAAGTAGTGGTTTTCCGCAAGTCAGGAGGAGCGAGACAAGACAAAGAGGAAATAAGAAAGAGGGGGGAGGGGCAGCAGAGAGGGAAGAATAATTGAACTATTGTTTAAAGAAAGGTGATTAAACAAAAGTAGCGCTTCACTGGCAAACTCTGTAAAGTGGCGCTAAAAATGTGTTTGGTTGTGAATAAAACCAATCTGGCCACTTTTCGTACTTTGTTCCTTTTTTTGTCTCCGTTCCGAGGCTGCACTTTGGAATAGAGAAATGCCAGAAGACATCATTTGCAGCTAAAGAGTTTCTTTCTTTTTTGGATCCATTTCACAGAGGAACAAATCAAGGAAAGAGAGGGTAATAGCGGTTTATTGAAGTCATGGTTTTTAGCAAGTGAGCCGAAGAGCAAACAATGCTGTCCGATGTCCTCACTAGAAAATGTTATTGCTGCTCAACTGCGATTTTGAAACTGGACAATTGGTGCTCACATAAAGCACTCCAGTACCTTCTGGTCGGATTCGAATTACAATTGCAAAACAAGTGGTTGCGAGAGCGTGTCTGAAGATGACATTTGCAGCCAAAGTGTTCCTTTCTTTTTTGGATGCATTTCACAGACAAACATATTGAGGAACGAGAGGGAAAGAGCTGTTTGTTGAAGTCATGGTTTTTAGCAACAGAGCCAAGGAGCAAACCTAAGGCCGTTCGATGTCCTTGCTGGAAAATGTTATCACAGCGAGCTGCTACTCAGGTTCGCTCTACAACTGCAAAACAAGGGGTAAATCGTTTTCTGCCTGCAGGAGAAACTCCTTTAAGAAAATAGTGCTCACAGACTGTAAATAATACATACAGAGTAACACCACATGAAACAGGGGCAGTCCTCATGGAATGTTACAACAGGTGAAAAGGAGGTACTAAGGAGGGACTACTGAACCTATTCCCGAATCAAAAGCTACCATTTACAAAGGACAGTAACAGGAGCCAATTGAAAAGATGGGTGAAGCTCAAATGTCATACCGGAATACAGACCGCGCAAGCGCTGCCTAGGCGAGACCTAAAAATCACTGTAGAATAAAGCGATGTTTGCTACCCAGAGACATACATCTCTTTGTTTATCTGGCACAAACTGAAATACAGTGGCTCTAAAGCAGGAATAATCAACGCACAGTGACCGCCATTGTGGATTCTCTTGTAAACCGGCATGCGGCACCAGCACTGTTACGGTGAGATCACATTAGGAACATTTTAGTTTACATGATTGTGGAATTTAATGAAACAGCATTTGGCAAGTGTGACACACTTTGGAAACATAGTCACCCTCTTAGCAAGCTTCATTTCTGCTGTAGGCTTAACTGGGGTGACATCATCCTCATAAGCGCCCCTTTCTGGCATGCATAGGAAGGACGTGCATGCTTTTCCACTGCAGTGCAGTGGCAGAGCACCCAGAGTCCTAAGGGCATGCAAAGAAAGCAAAAACCAGGAGAAAAGAAGTCAAAAAAGTTTTAGGGAAATCCCATAAGAAGTGCCATGTCCAACACTCCCCTTCATAGGAACCTACTCAGGGTGTCAGACTAAAAGGCTAACTTCAATGTCTTTGGTAGGCAAATAGCAATGACACTCTTGAGAGGATGCCCTTTGCTCGGGTAGACAGGTTGGTGATGGAAACAGAGGGGGAAGGCCAGTGCCCAAACCGTGGGTGTGTAGCCTACAGGTAGCCACACATCTAGGGTGGGCTACCAAACTCCTAACATTTGAGGAAGGGTCCTAACATCTTGAGAGTGGGCAGAATAGAGCACCCTGGGATTGCTAGATGCCACACATAGCCGGAAAGCCTTCACCAAGAGGAGGGGGACCTGGTAGCCCATTGGCTATTGACCGCTTCATCCCCAGGGCACTTTCTGGGAATAAATATGGCACTCCTGGCACCCTGGATCTCAGGCACGCCAGAACTGGAGAAAGGACGAATAAAGACTGCCCTGTTAAAACCTGGACTTGGCAAAGAGAGGCTGCGCAGTCAGCTGGACTGAACTTGCCGTACCTTGGGCTAGCAAAGAGAGGCCTCCTGGCTTGGGGAAAAGTAGTATCCAAGCCCCAGACCAAAGAAGTCACTCTAAAGGTCATTGGCTGGCCCCCCCTGGAACCAACACAAGAGCCAACAAAGCTGAAGTAGCTGAACTCAGCAAGTCAGTAGACACTTCGGAAGAATCACTACTGACTGCGCTGGGCACTCCAAAAGACCGATCTTCAATGGCCAAAAGTTGCACCCGAGTCAGGCAGCCCCAGAAGTGTCATCTGAGTCCAGATTGGTTACCCAAGAGTGACACCACCCTCCATCAAAGGATATTGCTGGGACAGCTGCGTATGGAGATCGGTAGGCCAACTGCGGCTGACATTCTACTGTCTTAAGAGGACTTTGAGGGACCCGGATCTCTGTGACCAAAGTCACCCCTCCTGACGTGTGGACCAAGTAATAGCCACAAAGGCACCCTCGCCAATCTCACAGCAACCAGAGCATCCTTGAGCATCTTCCATCTCCTGCATCCCAGCATCCGGACCACTCCTTGAAGTCTTTGGCGGTTGTACTGTGAAGGTTGACACTGGACTGGAACACGCTTTGGTGGCCATGTAACTGTCCAGATACTCCTTATTGGCCCCTCACACCTTCTTCCTGTTGCCTAAGCCAGGCCAAAATATTCAAACTCAAATCTTGCAAAAGATTACAAACTTTACGGTGACCGTGACCAATGCTTGTTTGCAGGTTGAACTGAGATTTAAGTTTTCTTTAAAACTCTGTACCTCAGGAACACTCTGGTGGAATTTGCCAATCTTGGACTTGGAAAAGATTATCTATTTTTATAAATTTGAGTCAGATTTCTTTCGTGTCATGTGGCTTTCTTATTTCGTTGTTTTTGGTATTGTTAAATGCATTATACTAGTTCCTTTGTTTAAGCCTTGCTTTGAGCAGCCCTCGCTACCCAGGATTGAGCTTTAGGTTTTACAAACGAGACTGACTGGACCCTTGACAGTTTTTGCAAGTGTGTTTCACAGTAAGGCAGCACAGCCATACCATATAAAACTCCCAAATCGTAACAGGAGACATGCTTCAAGCATTGTCATTATGTTTTGTGTGGAAACAAGCAAGTTCAAGCATACATCCTAGCACTTCAAAGAGGAAACCATAATCATCAGAATAATCAAAAGCAACAATCAACAGTACAACACAGAGAATTCAATCCTTTTCTTCCAAAATTACTTCATTTGTAATCTCACCGGGGTATGATATAAATATACCATGGGGAAAGTGTCTAACAGTATATGTTGGACATCCAAGATGTAATAAAATACATACATATATATCTCTAAAAAGGTTCTACTCCACATGTATCAGAATTCATCCTACATGTACTTCCAGCTCCTCATCTTTGTTCAACCCAAAGGGGAATTTTGTATTTATGGCCTGGATTTACTTTGACTCCAGTAGTCTTATATGCTTTACCCCGCCCCCTTCTCTTATACTTTTGTCCACTCTATCAATTGCAAAACACACAAATTTGGAAAGATATTTGTCATGCATTTGCGAGAAGTGTCTCGCCCCTGGTATGTGAATTCTAAATTCCGAATTGCTTGTTGGTGTTCCAGGATACGCCTCTGTAACAAAAAAAAAAGTGCTTCTCACGTAGATGAGAGAACATCGCCATTGCAAAATATAAATGCAAAAATCAGATGCGCACGTTAGGCACTGTTTGATTATTATGAAAATACAAACCAATCCGCGGGTCTGTCATACCTACTCAAGGAAGTATAGACCTCAACTATGTTCCGGGGCAATCCTTTTAAAAGGACGGAATCCCATCACTCACCGAAGTGACTGCTTCATCATCTGGGATCTCCGCTTGGTTGCAAATCCTAGTGCAGCCAAGGGCTACAACCCCCTCACTATGAGGGAGGAGCTCAGGGATGTTTTTTCTTTGATTTCAGCATAATGGATAACTAGAATCCTTCAGAAGTGAAGACGTGAGAGTGAATTGCCGCAGTGCATGTGTGTTAGAGTGAAGTGAAATTAAAATGGGCTACCAGGAGAAAAAAAGTTTTATTCATTATCCCCTGATGTACAGATTAAAAACAGTGCAAATGCAGTTTGTTAAAAAAGGACTGCATATGTACAGAAACAGGGTCTACATGTTTCAACCATATTGATTCCAATGGAATCACTGCTTTCTTCAGGACCTAGATGGTATGATACTACTGCGCAATAGTGAATATAGAATGAACAAACAAACAATGACATATAAGGTTTAAGGCAAATACAACCTTAGGTCTTGTTTCTCCCGAAATTATAGAGTGAAGTTAACACTTGTTAATGAAAACATACATAAAAGAGGTTCAATACTTGTGCTATATATCCAATACGTAATCCACCAATGGACAATCGTAACAAGTACCTACAAAAATGTACTCAACAGAAAGTGTATTGCTTACCCGTAATCACGAGAAAGCTGGCCTCACCTCACTTGGCTACAGCTACTGTTTGATTATCCTCTTGAGTTTTTCAGATGTATGGAACACAATGGTATTTGTAGTATTTTTACAGGCCTTACAATGGCTCCATTTAAAGAACCCATTATGTCTTGGTAGCCATGTATTGGTGATGTGAGTCTCTGTGTGACAGCTATGTGTGAGGTAATCATTCGAAGTCCTCCTCTTTCTGTATGTAATGGAGGTGTGTGGTGTCACTTATGCACCTATTACTGCATCCTTTTTAGAATATCGCAGGATCTGCTCAATACATTCCTGATTCTAGCAGAGGAGGAATTAGCTCAATAAATTCCTGAGTCTAGCAGAGGAGGAATTATATGTTGTAATTAAGCCTATGCATGTGTTTTTATGATTTCTATCCTCATTTGGGTAAAGCAATTGATCTCTAGTGATTGGTGTAACCTTCTTTTCAGCCAAATTTAACACGTTCGATGCTCATGACGAGCTCAGCTCGTCATGAGCCACGGTGCTCGTGTGCTCGCTCGTCATGACCGTTGGAACGCTCGCACGCGGGGCTAATTCCCCTGCTGTGCAAACGTTCGACACAAACGGTTGTGGTCATGACGAGCTCAGCTCATCATGAGCACACGACCACCGTGGCTCATGACAAGCTGAGCTCGTCATGAGCACCGGGGCGCTGCACGCGACCCCCACTCCACAGCACAGCGGGGGAATATGCCCCGCAGGGAAGGGGTTAATACCTTGGACATGTATCCCCTGTCTTGGAATCTCAATATCATGAGTGTTAATTGTTTACTATATTCTGTATGAGTGCTGCAAACTCTTTTGAGGCTTTGCACCTCCCCATACAGAATGCTGTTAATTACGTTTTGTGGGTGATGGCTACTATAATGTATAACCATGTTGCCAGCAGTTGCCTTGTGGTGTATAGTGGTATGCACTGTCCCAATTTCCACTCATAATCTCACAACCAGGAAATTAATTTTCGTACTGCTCATGGTAGTGGTAAACCTAAGATTGAAAGGGTGATTGTTAAGTTTGTTCACAAAAGACTGTGCTTTGCTTGGGGACCATTCCAAAGTAAAAATGAATGGTCGATATAGCTAGTCCATAGCAACAAATGATGCATATATTATTGGTACTCTTCCCCCCAGGCCACCTGCTCCTCCCACCAGCCCATGACGAGATTCTTGAAGCTGGGGTGAAGCAGGTGCCCATTGCAGACCCGAACTTCTGACGATAGAAGTCCTCATCATGTAAAACGATGTTCTCCTTCAGGCAGATCTGTATCATACTAAATAATACCATAGTATGTTCCAGAAGGCTAAAAGATCTTGTTCTGAGAAAGTGCTCACATGCTTGTAACCCAAAAGAATGATCTATGCAAGTATATCGGGAAGTCACGTCCATAGTTATCATGGGTAACGTATCACCCCACTCTACATTGTGTATTTTATTAAGGAAGTCCCCACAGTCCCTGAAGTATGCCAGTGAGGCCTTCACCAACAGGGAGAGGAAGAGGTTAATATTACTTGCTGAATTGTCTGAAAAGCCATGATGAGGAGACAATTGGTCCACCGGGAGTATTTGTAACACTTTGTGTACCTTAGGTAACAGGTAAAATGCCGGCAATCTAGGATGGTCTTTTCTGAGGAAGCCTTATTCTTCATCATCAAGAACCCCATGGTCTTGCCTTTCAATTAGACAATCCTGGTTATGACTTCATAACAAGCAATTTTTGTAATTTGTTTCACGACCTCTTGTTCATACATGGCGACGCCCATCTCTCCCCTTTATCAGAAGCCTCTATGACTATCGTGGTGTCTGACAGTACGGCTTTAAGAGCTTCTTTTTGTGTCGGTTTAGGTTGTCCCGATCTTTCCCTGTTTTGCCTTTCATGGTCACAAATTCCTTAATATGTATATCATGAAATACATCAGTATTATCATGTGGAAGGGATGGTTCAAGCCGAGAATGCTGGGGGTATTAACATGAATCCACAGTGTATCCAGGAGATGGGGTAAATCCACAGTAGGATCCCCTCCTTCCCTCTCCCTTTGGCAAAATTCCAATGCCAATAATCCCTCCCCATCCCCAATATGAATTTCAGACAATGGTACATCATACTTCCCGCACAATGGTTTTGTGTCTTGACATTTTGTGGAATTTACACAGTAGATCTGGCATCATGTTTTCTGAATGTCCTCTTGCCTCATCTCTTTCCTGTACACGTCATATTGCCTTGCAAAGGTTAATATTCTACCATCTGCATAATACCTTTTGATCTCGTTGGAATTTTTGTTGTTTTTGAAGTTTCAATTTTTCATATTTTGCCATCATATTTTATCCATCATTTTGGCATAAAGCTCTTTCAATTGCGTTTGGATTCCTCATTCTCAATGTTTTTTCTAGCATTTTTAATTTAATTGCTTATGTGTGCCAGATCTAATTTTGCATATTTTTGGCTGTGAAATTGGCCCATCCCTCTAGGAGTCCTGGGTGGGGGGTTTCATAAGTTTAGAACATGAAAATGCAGAGGCCCTGTTGGACCCAATTGACCTCAATATACCTTATTAACAATATTAGCTCCCTCCATTTGCTGATTTTCTTTTTCATACATTTTTCCAAGGCAAACATTTGTTGTTTCAAAATAATGGTACCTGCATTGTTGCTCGATGTTCCACTCATGAGGCTTGCGCTTCAATCATCCTTGTTGTCACTGAAGATGTGTTTAGGCACCTCCAGTCTCACTGAATCACTGTTGGTTGGGTCCACTGGCGTTTTCCTACTCAGTATGTAGTACACACTCCTCAATCCGCCCCGGTAACCTGATTCCTCTGGGTGCGTTTCTCGTTTCTGTCGCCAGTAAATCCAATCCATGTGAGTAGCTGAGAGACTCCCGGTGTGGTTGAAAACCAATAGCTCATCCATATGGCGCTCAACCCAGCTAAACTCTACAATGAAATTAATTTTCATCTGGCGTGGACTGACTTTGTTTCCCAGTCAAACACATGTCATCAAGGCAGTCACATCCACCAAACGTATGGGTGCTTAGCAACTGTTGTGACTCCTAGCCTGTATATTTTAGTCAGACTTCGGCTGGTGCTGACCTAAGAAGCGGACACTCCAGGAGTTGTGTAAAATCCATCTTTATTTGATGCACGGACCTCAGCTGTTCTGATGCATTTGGGCTGTAAACAGCTTTTGTCAAGGTGAACAAGGCAAATTCCCCATGAAAAATAAATACATGATCACTAACAATGGCAACTGAGGAAATACTACTTCTCATCGGCATGCATCTCTCGCATTTTTTCCACCCTCCATGTTCGCAAAGTTCATAGTTTGCCATAATTTTGAAAAACATGACAATCACCCAAACTTAATTAGTCACCAAATTCATATTCAATTAACAAAAATACGTATTGTATCATAAAAAACAGGTGAAAACATGGACATAAAAGGAAGACACTCGTACCCATAGAGTGATTCAGTATAGAAAAACATAAACCAATCTCATGATATATAAGAAGAAAAACGTAAGTATAACACCTTATATGTAGGCTGGGCTTCCACAGCATGAGGATTAGTCGGTTATGGTTTGAGGCGGCTTATTTTATATAAATCACTGATATTCAATAGTGATATTTTTGCTTTATATTTCAGTTTGAATCATCTCTCTTGTATTCAAGGATTACATAACAAGCAACTGACAGAAGATATATATATATGTATCAGCTCCAACTACTGCAGTTGTGCCGCCAGTAACGGGTGCACTCTACGGGGAATATTGAAAAATAGATTTATTAGGCTAGATCACATATCACTGACAGACACGTTTCGCACAACGCCTTCTTCAATATCAGTTTTGCACATAATACAAACACCATTTAACCATTGGAGGAATAGGTCACAATTGGTATTACATGGAAAGCGATGATGTTCTAAGTATTCTGCCTAATATCACTTAAAAGTGGCGGACATCTTAGATCGCGCAAATAAGGACTCTCACACAACTCTGAATATAGCATAAAAGGTCACCTTTATTACCAGGACAGCCAAAGACAGACCCGCAACATTAAACTTTCCAATACATAACTTTTTCCCCAATGCTTTATTTTTCCAAACAAACCATAACTTGTTTTCATACCATCAGTATGTTTTCCTTCTTTCTTTTTCTTCCCCCGCCTACCCTCCCAAGCCCTCCCCCTTAGAGAAAGGATGAATCCGCTCTAGATTATCCTAACCCCAACACGCCACCCAGGAAAACCCTCTGAGTTTTCCTGCCCCACCCAGACCCCCATTCCTAAAAGGACCACTCAATACTTGTGTATTTTTTCGCTGAAGGGAAAAACAGTGCCCTTTTTTTTTTTTTTTAATGTTCAACTGGTATGATTTTGCTTGATGAGCACCAAAGGTCAACACACCACAGATTAGCCAGCGTGTCTCTTAGTTCCATTAAGTAATATGACTGACCCATTGGCGAAAGGTGAACTCCATCACTCCTCAGTAAATGCAGCATTTCGTTGTTGAAATGCTCATGTGCAATTACCGTGATGCCCATTGCCACACAGAATGTTTTCAAAGCCCTATTAACTTTGCAGCGAGCTCTTTCCACAGCCGCATGTACCCTGGCACCTCTCCATTGACTCCTGTATAAAAATTCTGTCCATACTACCCGCGTCCCCACCCATTTGTCCCTTATCACTGCCAATTCCAGTTTCATTTGTTTGATTAAAGCCAATCCCGACAATTCCACCAGGTCGTTTTCTCCCAAGTGCAGGATCAATAAATCAGGAGTACCCCACGCCACAGCCAATTTTGTTAAAACAGGAAAGAGCTCCCTCCATTTCATCCCCCCTAAACCCTTCCAAATCACCTCATGGTCATTACTGTACAAACCAAGACCTCTCCCACACAGCTGCTGTTCAGCAAAGTTCGCTGCCCATTTTATTATGGAGTGACCAACAATCCAAGTCCTCTTTTTCCGAGGAAAATTCGCCACTCGACCTGTGATGGAAAACTCGTATTAATACCAACAGAAACCCCCCCCCTTTTTTTTTTTTTTTTTTAAAGAACACAGTTACAATCTGACATATTGAAAACAACAATCCGATTTCCATCTCCCTATTCGCTGCAATTCCTCTTTCCCCAAACCCATCCTGGCTGCTTCGGTAGCCGCACCAATCCTAAAAGAGTGCGTCCCAAAACTTTTGGGATTTTCTCCCACCAATGCTAATGCCTTTCTCAAAACAGCTAAAAATTGAAAACAATTCAACTGTGTGTTATCCTTATGGCAAAATATCACACCTTTTTGAAATACTGGTGACTGAACAAATGATTCCCATTCCCCCACCGGGCAACAATCCCCCACCCCACTCCTTCCGAGTCTCACCAACATCCCACGCCCTCTCTGGTCTGTCTTTGACTTGCTCATTGCACCATCAGGATTCAAGCAAGCCGGGCCGAAGACGGCTGTAATGCCAGAAACCGGTCCCCGGAAGCTTGTTTCCTTCCCAGTGTAAGAATTGGCTTTTGTAGTTTGGTTTGCCCTGTTCCCATCATGCACTGGGACAGGAACAGACTAATTTGCATACAGCCAGGTTCTGAAACTGGGATGGTGCAATGAGCTAAAAAACGGTGTTGGATCCAGCCCTGATCTCTTGACTGGGTGAGAGTATTCTGCTTAATTCAGAGACTCTGTCCCTCACCACCCCTTGTTGTAAATAATCAATTTAATCTGCAACACTCCCTTTCCCAAGACTTCAATGTCTGATGACTGTATCCCCACCCGATTTCGCAACCCAAGTAACTCCGATATCCGAAATGCACCAAAAAACAACCAAACCATACATAACTTGAAACGCAACCATTCCCATTCATTATAACAACAGCCGGGCAGAACACCCAACAGTTTTTGTAATAAAGCAAAAGTAATGGGGTCTCTCAATTTTTTCGCATGCCAAGTACTTCTTCCAAAACCCTTTAACATTTTGTGCAAACGGAAGCCCATCCGGACCTCACACCCCAAAAACAATTGGCTGTAAAAAGAAATACCCGCCAACTTGCCTGTAATTGTCGAGTGCGATAAACCTTTGTCAATCAAATATAAAACAAACTCCCACATAAACTGTTCATTTTGCACCGCTGTACCGGTCATGCTGCGCTGTGAAGCATAGCCTAAAAACCCAGACCATGCCAGCTGATAACTGCGTCTCGTAGAGCCCGCCAATGACTGTTCAACCAACTCTGCCATTCTCAGTTCCCCAGGTCCCACATGTTCGCAGGGATCGGTGTCTTGCATCTGTCTGCTCCCGGTGCCAATTCCCGAAACCTCTGCCACTGACAACGAGATAAAGCGTCGGCAATAGTGTTGTTAACTCCAGGAATGTGTTGAGCTCTAAAAACAATATTTAACTGCAGAACCCTCAACATGAACTCCCTCAACAACTGTAGCACCCGTACATCCTTAGCCCTCTGACCATTAACCAGGCTCACCACTGCCATGTTATCTATATGAAATAACACGCAGCGGTCTCTGAATTCCTCTCCCCAAACCTGCAGTGCCACCAAAAGTGGGAAGAATTCTAAGAAAGCGATGCTACGTCTTTGCTGCAACCAGAGTGGCGGCCACCGTTCCGCACACCATCTTCCTTCCCAGAATACTCCGAAGCCCATAGCTCCAGCCGCATCTGAAAAAATTTGTATTGTCCATACCGTGTTCTCAGCCACAAAATTAACAGATACGCCGTTGAAATCTTCCAAAAATCTCAACCATATCCTCAAGTCTTCCTTAATTTTTGCTGTCAATCTTATATGATGATGGGGCAAAAACGCCCCTGCCATTGAAAAACCAAGCCGCCTACAAAATGTCCTACCTGCCCTGACCACTCTGCATGCGAAAGTCAAGTACCCCAGAAGCCTCTGGACCTGCCTCAGCTGCACCTTTTTGGCTCCCAAGACTTCTTGAAGGAAAACCCTGATCTCCTGTACTTTAGCCAACGGCAAACGGGCCACCATTGCCGTGGTATCTATTTCTATACCCAAAAAGGTCAATGCTTTTGTTGGACCTTCCGTCTTGTCCTTCGCCAAAGGCACACCAAATTCCTTGGCCATCTCTTGAAAGCATGGCAAAACGTTCGCACATTGGTCCGTACCAGCTTTTCCTACAAACAAAAAATCATCTAAGTAATGACATACCTCCGCATGTTCAGATCGCCGTATAACACACCATTCCAAAAATTTACTAAAAGTTTCGAACAAGGAGCAAGAAATAGCACAACCCATGGGTAAAACTCTGTCTACATAGTACTCTCCTTCAAAATACATACCCAGCAACTCAAAATCCACTGGATGTATAGGTAAAAGGCGGAAAGCTGCTTCAATATCGCATTTCGCAAGATCAGCTCCCACCCCAACCTTACGCACCATCTGCAGAGCGTCATCCACAGAAGAATACGATACCGCCGAATCAGTAGTGGAAATGAAGTCATTTATAGACTGCCCTTCCGGCCAAGACAAATGATGAATTAATCGAAACTCACCTTGCGCTTTCTTTGGAATCACTCCAAGGGGTGACACTATCAAATTTGGCAAGGGGCAGCTCACAAAAGGTCCAACTATTCTGCCTAAATCCAATTCTTTCTGCAGCTTCATCCGCACCACCATAGGCCGTTCCTTTGTGGATCTGAGGTTATCTGCCCAGCGCAAAACTCTGGGACCTTGGTAGCCAATTCTAAAACCCAGCCAAAAACCCCAAAACAACTTAGCTGCCGCCTCCCTGTCCGTGTACTTCTCCAGGTAACTTAACATTGCGTGCAATCTAATTGGAGTAGGCGCCTTTTGGAATAAGGGGTGGCAAAGCTCCCCTTCCCCTCTGACCTCTCCCTTGATCTCCGAATTGCTGGTTGGGAAAGCACTGAAATACTGCATGTCGGCCCCCACACTGTGCACACTCATGCTTAAATTTACAGTACTGACGTGCACAGGAACCTCTGTTGAAGCCCCAACACGCTCCTGTTGTGGGCAACTGACCCCTTCCAAAACCACCCGCCCCCATTGTGGCGGGACGCTGGGAAAAGGGCCGATAAGGGATTGGCAACCCACTTGCCGTATGCATTGTGTTAGATGACGAATGACCTGACAACCACTGTAACCACAACTCTTGATCCACTTCACCCCAGGGTTTATCTTTAAATAAACTCATCCTCGCCCGAAACTCTTCGTCGTAATTCAACCACGCATACCCGCCCGCCTGCAAATGCGCCCTTCTAATAACGTCAATATATTAAACAGCGAAACCGCCCTTTCAGGGTAACGCTCGGAATACACACTGGCATAAATAAGGAATGCTGCCGTCCGATTTTCTATCGTCTTTGGCACTTTTGGGCGACGAGACAATTCCACTTCCTCTTCCTTAGACCCTTCCCTAGCTTGCAACTCCCTATGCAGTAAACGGAAAACATCCACATACTCCTGATTCCAAATCCTTTGCTTGGTTCTAAGAGACAAGTGAGTACCCAACGGCATTGACACACCCATAAATGGCAATTTCGCACCACTCATTCTCGGTGTGTCACTGTGTACAGAACTAGCTACCGATGAACTAGGTCTCCCTCCTCCCTCTTTATCCTTCCTCCCTCCTTGCCCTGCTGTTGATTGCACATTTTGACTGCATGTGTACCCAACTCCTCGCCCCCCCCTTACCCCGTGACCACCCTCCGCAGGCGCAACACCTGAGCCACCTGCCAACGGCCGTGTCCAAGCAGCCCACCAGTCTGTCTTACCTGCTGGTAACTGCGAAGCTCGTTGACGAAATTCTTCTAGACCATCACGCTTATGATGTCCGCTCTGATTCCTACTTGCCGGTGAGAGAACCGCTCCAGAACTCTGAAACACACTGGCAGAAGTTACTTGTCCTACCCCTCTACCCACTCCCACCCGTCCTTCAGGAAACAAAACACCTCTTGAATAATTCTCATTTTCCTTATCTGATTCATCATTATCACCGTCATGATTTTTATCAACATCTGAAAGTAGAAAACTTGTACCTGGCCTATTGCCATATGTCACATTAGTAGACTGATCATGAACCTCAGACTCAAGCCTCCGTGTGAAGTGCCCAGTCGCAGGAATAAAATCCGCACCAGATTCGCTTCTTGAATCAACCCTTCCCCCAAAAGCCGCACTCTGCTTCGCAGATTGAGACAAAAAGAACTGCTCATCCGTGACTAAACCAGCAGCCTCCGTAAGGTACTCGCCGCTCCAGCGAGGAACCGTCTCATACCTACCTGGTACCTGTAGAGTTGAATTACCAAACCTTTGTTTCACAGGTAACTCAGCATGCTCCACCCACACCCATTGGCCCTGCTGAGCCTCAGACCCCAAAGCAGAACCCACCTGAGGCTGCCTAGGCGGATGCCTAGCTTCTGGAAACAATGAACCATTACCCCTCGTTTGCCCCACACCACTTCTGCCACCCGTATCCCCCGCCTCCCACTCTGGTACTGCCCAACTCGATGTTTCCACACCCCCCTCTCCATATGTTGAATATCCTGTGAAAACTCTGTATCAAAAGCGAAATCCCCACCAAGGCCTCCATCCAGGCGCTGCCTTGGGGGGCCCCTAGGCTGAGGAACAATAATGTCCTGGCAGTCCATAAACTCATCCTGTGGTAGGAGCTCTTCTACGTCTTGTGCACTGCCCATGACCTCGCAACCTTCCTCATCTCCTGTATGTCCATAGTCTTCCATATCACTATCACTGGAATAATCTACCAAAATCTGTTTGCGCCCTTCCAAGGACACTTCAGGCGCTATTTCAACTCTCTTGTTGCTCTGTAATGTACCTTCCAAACTTTGAGGCGTAGCTGCCTGCCCTGTCATGCTGGCTTGTATCAGTGCCCTTCTGGGCACCTGTGACGCATGGTCCAAATCAGCATTGAACCCTCTATCAACATTTTTCTCAGCCAGCTGAAACTGCGCCACACGCGTGTCAAATACGCCCCCCGCTCTGCCTCCGCGCCTGCCAGCGCGTCTTCTGGGTTGCGTAGACACTAACCTCCTGTTGACTTGCATCACACTTGGGGCAGATGCTGAGCGCAGGGGGGGGAGCTTCTTACCCCGGCCTCCTCTGCCCACCGAACGCGCTCTCCTGGCTCTCACTGGCTGCACTGTTGCTCCACCTTCCTTCTCAGAAGCATGACTTGGCACCGACTTGCAAGTAGCCACAGCGCGCAGGACTCCTTCAGCTGCTAGGCGGCGTGGGCGCTTCACTGTTACTGAAGTGTCCACCACAGCGCCATGCCTCAGCAAATCACTCCTCCCGACCGCCACCAGCGCTCGAATTGCCTCTAAAGCAATATCATTCGCTGCCATTCTGGAAGATCTGACGAAAATTTGTCGAAAAAACAGCTCACCGGCAATGCGAACACTCTGACAGAATCGCCTCAGCTGCTCCTGTCAAAACGCGACGCCACCGCTGTGAATCACTCGCTCCGAGTGACGTAACCTCCCTCCCCTCCCCGCGCTTGTCCTACGACCCCTCCCTCCCTCCCACCACCCAATCAGGACGCGTGAGGTCGTCCCTCGCGCGAAATACCCCAGGGGGACATTGCTTTGCTAAGTCCCCCTGGGGGCCCAATGTACTAAATCGATTGACAACTCATTACGACTTGCGCCACTCAGTGCAATACAAAAGGAACACCATCTAAATCCCCATTCTATATAAATGAATAATAACCAACAGAATGTGTGTATTCTCATGTAAACAATACATTAAAAAAAATAAACATTCAAATAAAGAGGAAGTACTTCAATCAGTATAGGCAGCCATGTCGAGCAATTCATTGTTATAATAATAATAATACATTTGTTATCCCATAGCTTATACAGAGAGGGGAAGACCAACATAACATAATATATGGTAAAAATACCCAAAGATATTACAGTCCTATCTTCGTATCTTCACCTCAGGTGTTCACCATAACGTCACCCTCTCTGCGAGACTCAATATTTTACAATCTAGCCCTGATTGGGCCAAGAGGGAGAAAAATATCCTATATTGCTGTTATTAGCTTATAAGCAGAGAATATATGTGTGTGTGTGTGTTTTTGTTTTTTTCAGAACGAAATGTGGGACGAGCACAGACACAGAAATAGGACTTCCCGGCTTTTCGTTCTGCCAAAAATAAATATATGTTTATTCATTAAAAATTAAAATTCCCTTCCCTTTCTGTGTAGAACTCCAGGGTCAGGCTGCTGGTGGCCTGGGTCTTGACTCCAGCCTTGATTCACACCTCATTAAATCCTGCTGTGCGGCTTGCATGAGGTGTGACAGTACAGCAGGCAGTTTAAACAAGTAAACTTCTGTCCCTGGTTTTTAAGGGAGGGCCTGTTAAAATGTGAGCCTACACAACACTAATATTAATGTGCAAATTCACCTGACCCTCTCTTAAAAACAGGGACATGTATTTGTTTTAGCTAAAAGTGTCGGGCAGTGTCGGATTGGTAATGCAGGCATTCGGGAAATGGCCGAAGGGCCGGTAGCCGAGTTCCAGCTGTGGGCTTCTTTTTAGTGCAGCCTGGGGGCTGTCTGTATGGTTAGAATGTGCCAAGTGGCCCAGTGGGTGCCTGAGTGGCCATACTAGAGGCAGACAGGCAGAGGTATCACTCCCTTTCTCTTGCTGGGCGGCCCATTAATGTATGCTGATTGAGCGGGGCAGGGGCCTCAGCAGAAGTGGTCTCACGTGCATTCATGTGTGGCTCAGCAGTGTGAACTAATCTGTGCATTTATTTTATCAAAGTGAAGTTAATAAACTATGCCCCTCACCCCCTTACTTTTCATAAAACTTTGCAGAAGCAGTGTTTTGAGGAAAGGCAATACTCAAATGTGGGCTCCTTTTTAATGTGTGCCCGGGCCTATTTTTTATCCCAATCCAACCCTGGTGTCAGGACAGTCCTTTAAAAACTGGGCCTGTCCGGGCAAATCTGGGACATCTGGTCACCCAAGCCATTGATACTCTGATTATTATATGTGGTGAATACTGCTCTGGGTGACCATGAGGTCCACAGTGTTGCAGCCAGGGACACCTGGTGTGATTAACCACAGCCGGTAATCCCAGGTGCAGGAAAACTAGTCCTGGTTTTACCCAGTACGAATCTGCACCCCATCAGACTGCAGGCAGGGACTGTGGGCCACTGGCACATGAAAAAAGAATCTATGAAAGGAGCACCAAAGTAGATGAATTCACGATTAACAATCCTTGTTAATGTCCATATTCATTTTATTCAATAAGAAATTGTTCATATTCCAACAGAAGCCTTCATTTTATATGTTGTATCAATATTTCTTGTTACAGAACGATCAACAGCCTACGCGTTTCGTCCCTAATGGGACATCATCAGGGCTGTAAAGATAACAAAACAAAATATCAAACTCCAGAATTTGTTACAAACATAATAGTCTTAATAGGACTCTAACATTATAGTCCATTCAACAATGTATTCATTCAAATTTAGTCCAGTTAACATGAGGTATCACCTCGAAACCTTCAAACATGTCATCTGTAGACACCACCGTTATGTCTATTACATTATGAAACATCGTAAAGAACTGAAAATTACAAAGTTTAACATTTGTCCAAGAATTATGCAATACAGCAATATTATTATTAACGCCCCGAAAGTGTCCTCGATCAATCATATCTGTATATGGCATTCATATTATCTCACCCCTCATATTAGCTTACACTGTTCATAAACTAGTATACACAAACCTAAATAAAATATTTTTGAGTCATCAACAAAAAAGTCCGTATTACCCAAATACATGATCTCACCTTATAAGGGGAGATCCTTTCTCATGGAGTGTTGAGAAGATTAGCGACAAGCGATCCTGAACTCAATATATCGATCTGTAAATTCGAAAAACGACCAGCCATTAATATCATCCTACTAGTCGAGAAAAAAGGAGGGGGATTCTAGCTCAGCATAGCAAGAATAATCTCAAATCTCACCTTAGCCTATATAGCGGTTAAATTCCTCTTATGTTCCTAGATACGTGTAAAATCCGCATAAAAGTACCGAAATGAATTCGAAAAATTTCACCCAATCTCAAGAAACTACAGTTTCAATCTGTAGATTTAAGGGAAAGTCTGCCATTAGTTGAAAATATATTTTAATGGCGTCTTATCTCTACATATCAAATTCCTTCACACATCTCACCTTTGTTTGTGTGTCGAATTAGAAGCAACTTCAATTCCATAGTGCAATGAAGGAAGTTAACCTAAATTTAATTTCTTCCTATTTGACCAGTGATTCACACAAAATCTAAAAAGAAATACAGTCACATCAGCTTGTTAGGTCCTTCCCTAAACAAACTATAAAAATATTTTTAAACTGTGGCCGCTCAAACAGTCTCCTCTGCCCATGATACTCAAAGCAGGCAACATTTATTTTGCTTGGCAGATATGGCAGGGTTCTCAAATGTGTAGCAGATTAATTTAATTTAATGTATTTACGCATATGCAGGTCTTTAGTCAGCCAGAAGGATTTTGAATATCATTTTTCATAAACTGACAAATATGAATATTGCGTATGATTTAAAAATAAAAGTCTTTGTTACAGATAAATGTGACTAAATGGTTTACAAAAAAGTTGAGCGCACAGTAACCAAGCCATCCAGTTTTTCATGTGTCGGCTGCTTCCATCAGAGTAAATATTTGCCTTTCACGGCAAAGAACTTCAATTAAAACTGTCATCAGGGAAATTGAACAAGGCGAGCTAAGCGAGACAAATTCCAGGGTGCGATAATCTCATTCATGCTTTCAGTTTCCTCACCAGAGGGGGGCTTTCTGCAAACATCTGCCATGAGCACATTGGCCCCAATGACCTCAGCTCCTGGCCCGGCGCCGGATGTCCCTGTCTGCCCCTTTCCACTCGATGGCTGCACTGGAACCAGCCTAGGCAGAGAAAAGATCATAGGACGCAGGCAACATTGGAAGTTATTTCAGCTATTAAAAGGGTGCTTTGAAAATCTACTACACTACAGAGTTTGATTTAAAAGTGGAGTGCCAGTCCTCATCCACAGCCCAACATGCAGATAATAGGAGTTCTCACTTAACACAATTAGTGTATTTCCATTTGGTTTGATTTTCATTTTATAGAGCCAGGCATGGAGTAGCTGCTTTATAAACAAGCATTTACAATGCAACGGTTTCGCCTTTGCAAAAGTTAGAGCTATTGGCATTGCTCAGGACATTATTTTTATTTATGTTTTTTTTTAAACACAAATAAATGGCATTGTCATTTACAATGCCAATAGCAGGGCAGGAGAGCAAGCACAAGTCTGCCAATGTAAAGGATGCTTGAAAGCCAGTACTGGCTTTAATTGATGGAGTCACTTGAAAACTATTTTTTGGGGAGGTATTGAAAGGTGACCTGATGAGCTGTGAAGAGTGTGCTTTTAATGGACAGTTATAACAAAAATTCCACTAGGTACAGTCTTCACATTACTCCTATCTATATTTTGGAAACACTTTTTATCTTAAACATAAATCTTTTTGTGCACTTTGTGGCAGCCTATCTTATAGTGTGTGTAATGCTTAACTTAATGACATACATATTCAAGGTTCTTTCTATCACAGGCTGGGACCTCGTACCACTAAAAACACACAAGTCACTATTCCCCCTGCACCAAACAGAAATAAACTGTGTAGCTATATGGTTGCATACACAGATATCTGCAGCGATTGCATTAACCACTAAAGGCTTCACAATGGTAAATAGTGCATCTCTCACAGCAGGCAACCGAGGCAGACGCAAAACCGGAGCACAAGCAGCAGGCAACAGAGGCAGACGCAAAACCGGAGCACAAGCAGCGGGCAACAGAGGCAGACGCAAAACCGGAGCACAAGCAGCGGGCAACAGAGGCAGACGCAAAACCGGAGCACAAGCAGCGGGCAACAGAGGCAGGCGCAATACCGGAGCACAAGCAGCAGGCAACAGAGGCAGGCGCAAAACCGGAGCACAAGCAGCAGGCAACAGAGGCAGGCGCAAAACCGGAGCACAAGCAGCAGGCAACAGAGGCAGGCGCAAAACCGGAGCACAAGCAGCAGGCAACAGAGGCAGGTGCAAAACCGGAGCACAAGCAGCAGGCAACAGAGGCAGGCGCAAAACCGGAGCACAAGCAGTGGGCAACAGAGGCAGGCGCAAAACCGGAGCGCAAGCAGCGGGCAACAGAGGCAGGCGCAAAACCGGAGCACAAGCAGCAGGCAACAGAGGCAGGCGCAAAACCGGAGCACAAGCAGCAGGCAACATAGCCAGGCGCAAAACCGGAGCACAAGCAGCAGGCAACAGCGGCAGGCGCAAAACCGGAGCACAAGCAGCAGGCAACAGAGGCAGGCGCAAAACCGGAGCACAAGCAGCAGGCAACAGAGGCAGGCGCAAAACCGGAGCACAAGCAGCAGGCAACAGAGGCAGGCGCAAAACAGGAGCACAGGCAACAGGGGCAGACGCAAAACAGGAGCACAGGCAACAGAGGCAGACGCAAAACAGGAGCACAGGTAACAGAGGCAGACGCAAAACTGGAGCACAAGCAGCAGGCAACAGAGGCACACGGAAAACGGGAAGTAGTTTCCGTTATGACCTGGAGTGAGGTGGTCACCCTATATAGGACTGTGGGGGTGACCAGTAAGATCACGAGGCCTAACGGAAGGTTGCAGCTGCATGCGAGAGAGAAACCGAGGAGCAACAGTGAAAGACAGAAGAGAGCTATTTAAAAAAAATGCAGACTAAGCTACACAAAGAGAAGAAATAAGAAAGACGAGATTGGTAGACAGAGGAGAGAGATAAGGAGACAGGGAGAGAGAAAAAGAGACAGTTTAGTATAGTGTGAGAGAGAGGATCTATGGAAAGAGAGAAGGATAGGGAAGATAGATCGAGAGAGAGATGGGCTCTAGCACAAATATGCCCCCACGAGCCTCCGTGGCTCTGAAGACGAATGCATCCGGTCGTGGGAGTCCCTCATGGGGGACTTGAAAGAAATGCCCCCGCTTTGGAAGAGCCTCGTGGGCTCTGAAAACAAAATGCCCCTGAAGCTGCTAAGATGCCCGCACTCACCGGGAGCTTCTGGCGGACACGGTGCTCTTCTGCCTGTATGCTCCCTGGCTCTTCCTTGCTCCTCGGAGCCCTGGGGGGAAACGAAGGGTAAAGTTAAAGACCTGCAGATGACCCAGCGGACTCGGGTGGATCCAACCGACGTGGGATTGACTGCACCTGCCCGTCACATCCCGTGCACGATTCCGTGCACCACTCGGGGCTGCATGATCCCGAGGTGCAGAGCAGTGATCGTTATAGGGGTCCCCAGGGAGGCACGGTGCCTGTGCCCCCATGCAAAGATCACCATCGAAGCTGCCCCCATACTCGCACACCACCCCCGGGCGTTTTTTTAAAGCAGAGCCGCCGAGCGGGGCCTGCAACAAGCGCCCACCCCAGCAGCGCCCAACTGTCGGCTGTAACACCACATCCTGACTCCAGGAAGAACCAAGAGGAAGGGGGCAATATTCAGGGCAACGGTAAGTAGAGGGTCAGGCGTAAAGGCCAGAGCGGCAGACCTTAAAGCTGAGGAACCAAGTTCGAGTCTTGGCGAAAGGGTCAAGCATCCTGTGAATTTGGGCAAATCACTTAAAATCCCGGTGCCTAAAAAAACGAATGTGTCCGTCTGTAATGCCACTGGTACTAATGTAAAGCGCTCCGGAACCTTCGGGCCGAGCTCGCGCTATAGAGAGCTATTTAAAAAAAAATCAGACTAAGCTGCACAAAGAGAAGAAATAAGAAAGACGAGATTGGTAGAGAGAGGAGAGAGATAAGGAGACAGGGAGAGAGAACAAGAGACAGTTTAGTATAGTGTGAGAGAGAGGATCTATGGAAAGAGAGAAGGATAGGGAAGATAGATCGAGAGAGAGATGGGCTCTAGCACAAATATGCCCCCACGAGCCTCCGTGGCTCTGAAGACGAATGCATCCGGTCGTGGGAGTCCCTCATGGGGGACTTGAAAGAAATGCCCCCGCTTTGGAAGAGCCTCGTGGGCTCTGAAAACAAAATGCCCCTGAAGCTGCTAAGACGCCCGCACTCACCGGGAGCTTCTGGCGGACACGGTGCTCTTCTGCCTGTATGCTCCCTGGCTCTTCCTTGCTCCTCGGAGCCCTGGGGGGAAACGAAGGGTAAAGTTAAAGACCTGCAGATGACCCAGCGGACTCGGGTGGATCCAACCGACGTGGGATTGACTGCACCTGCCCGTCACATCCCGTGCACGATTCCGTGCACGATTCCGTGCACCACTCGGGGCTGCATGATCCCGAGGTGCAGAGCAGTGATCGTTATAGGGGTCCCCAGGGAGGCACGGTGCCTGTGCCCCCATGCAAAGATCACCATCGAAGCTGCCCCCATACTCGCACACCACCCCCGGGCGTTTTTTTAAAGCAGAGCCGCCGAGCGGGGCCTGCAACAAGCGCCCACCCCAGCAGCGCCCAACTGTCGGCTGTAACACCACATCCTGACACCAGGAAGAACCAAGAGGAAGGGGGCAATATTCAGGGCAACGGTAAGTAGAGGGTCAGGCGTAAAGGCCAGAGCGGCAGACCTTAAAGCTGAGGAACCAAGTTCGAGTCTTGGCGAAAGGGTCAAGCATCCTGTGAATTTGGGCAAATCACTTAAAATCCCGGTGCCTAAAAAAACGAATGTGTCCGTCTGTAATGCCACTGGTACTAATGTAAAGCGCTCCGGAACCTTCGGGCCGAGCTCGCGCTATAGAGAGCTATTTAAAAAAAATCAGACTAAGCTGCACAAAGAGAAGAAATAAGAAAGACGAGATTGGTAGAGAGAGGAGAGAGATAAGGAGACAGGGAGAGAGAACAAGAGACAGTTTAGTATAGTGTGAGAGAGAGGATCTATGGAAAGAGAGAAGGATAGGGAAGATAGATCGAGAGAGAGATGGGCTCTAGCACAAATATGCCCCCACGAGCCTCCGTGGCTCTGAAGACGAATGCATCCGGTCGTGGGAGTCCCTCATGGGGGACTTGAAAGAAATGCCCCCGCTTTGGAAGAGCCTCGTGGGCTCTGAAAACAAAATGCCCCTGAAGCTGCTAAGACGCCCGCACTCACCGGGAGCTTCTGGCGGACACGGTGCTCTTCTGCCTGTATGCTCCCTGGCTCTTCCTTGCTCCTCGGAGCCCTGGGGGGAAACGAAGGGTAAAGTTAAAGACCTGCAGATGACCCAGCGGACTCGGGTGGATCCAACCGACGTGGGATTGACTGCACCTGCCCGTCACATCCCGTGCACGATTCCGTGCACCACTCGGGGCTACATGATCCCGGGGTGCAGAGCAGTGATCGTTATAGGGGTCCCCAGGGAGGCACGGTGCCTGTGCCCCCATGCAAAGATCACCATCGAAGCTGCCCCCATACTCGCACACCACCCCCGGGCGTTTTTTTAAAGCAGAGCCGCCGAGCGGGGCCTGCAACAAGCACCCACCCCAGCAGCGCCCAACTGTCGGCTGTAACACCACATCCTGACTCCAGGAAGAACCAAGAGGAAGGGGGCAATATTCAGGGCAACGGTAAGTAGAGGGTCTGGCGTAAAGGCCAGAGCGGCAGACCTTAAAGCTGAGGAACCAAGTTCGAGTCTTGGCGAAAGGGTCAAGCATCCTGTGAATTTGGGCAAATCACTTAATCTCCCGGTGCCTAAAAAAACGAATGTGTCCGTCTGTAATGCCACTGGTACTAATGTAATGCGCTCCGGAACCTTCGGGCCGAGCTCGCGCTATATAAAACTCGCATATATTCGGTTCGAGTTTGCGCTATATAACGAAATATGAAGTGGTCAACTGTTGTGAAGAGCGAGGTGTTATTAGGGCAAGAATTTGGGCCACCCAAGGCAACGAAGAGACGAATGGGGCCGAACCTGGGAAGGAAACAGGAGTCAGCGAGGGAGGAGGAGTTTTTTTGTACAGCCTGTACCACAGGTGAGAACGAGGAGCTAAATATCCCACATTATTCACAAACCTTGCATTCCATTGATTAAGTAGGCCATTTTTGGGTGCTTAGGCGAGATTCGTGAGGAGTCGTCTATCGGGCGGGTGCATTGAATCTCGCAAACCACTCCAGCTAAAGGCACTTCGAACAAGTCAGGTCCCGGGCCGTGCTGTGATTGGCTGACGTCACGGGGTGTCCCGGGCCGGCAGCCAATCACAGCGCGGCCCGGGAAATGACGTCACGGGGGTGTCCCGGGCCTGCAGCCAATCGCAGCGCGGCCCGGGACAAAGGGGCGGGGCTTAAAAAAAGCCTGAGAAACGCCCCCGAATCGCGTTTTCCCCGAGAAAGCGCGATTGACAGCCTCTGTCTCCCAATGGCTAGCCTCCATTTATGGAGCTAGCCAATGAGAGACAGAGGCGGGTCATCGATCAGATATAGAACTCAAGAGGTTTTGCTAGCGCATGCGTACTTCGTACGCATTGCCGAGGCAAAACCTAAAAAGGATGAATTGAACAAATCTCTCCTACATATTCATTGAAGTGCAACACTTTCCGCTTGCGCATGCACTTATAGGAGGTACTTTTATTCTGAACTCACTTAGCGTTTGAGGGAGTGGACCGGCTAAGTGCAACTCTTGAGCTCCTGCACGCAAGTGGCAGAGCAGTGGTTCTTTCAGTCACCATTTTACCCAAAAATATTTGTTTGAAAGTTGGCAGTTCACTGGGACACTTGAGATACAATGGAAAACAGTTGTGCCGTAGCATAGGTTTTCAGTTGCAGTGGTTTATATTGAGTTAGGAATGCTGAGCGTTTGGTTGCTTCAGGAATGTAGTTTCGAGAAATAATTACCCTGGGTATTGTTTTATTATCTTCAAGTATTGGATTATATCAAGAACTCCCTATCAAAACTGCATCCAGACACTTGACTTGTAAGCAATATGTTTGGATAGTGTACTTTTGAATTTACACTTTGGCTCCTATTAAAATATGAAAAAATCTTTAATGGGGTAGCCAACTTTTCACTTCTCACCACACTGTAAAATAATTATGTGAGCAGTTATAAAAACATTTCTATTCACATTTTGGTTTCATCTCTCGCTTCACCACTCCCCCTTAGATTATTTTTCACGCCCCCTCCCCCTTTGGAACTTTTTATTTTGTTAAGCTAATTTGAGAAATCGAGTTCATGAGGTGTGCAGAGTCTCATAATCCTCTTAAGGGGTTAAGCTGTGTGAACACAGCCCATTCCTTGTAAGCAAGAACCTCTACCAGGAAATTGGCCAAAACAACCAAATCACTATGTAAATGTAAATGTAATTTGCACTTGTATAGCGCTATCACCCAGGGGTGTCTAAGCACTGTACGAATATCGCTGTGGAACCCTTCCTGGCCTGTTTCTGTGAAATGTCCACTCCTGGGCACCCCCAAGGTGAAGCCAGGCATCCTAGCGTTGCTGGGGCCGTTGTGGAGATTAAGCAAGCTATTGCCCAGAGTTGCAGAGTGAGACCCATGATTAGAATAGGCACCAAGGCGAGAATTATCAGGTCCGAGGACATTGACCCCAAGACCCTGCCGCGACGGGGATTGAACCCTGGTCCCGGGCCAGACCTCTGCCTCAGGGTCTGCCGCTCTAATCGGTGAGCCACACTTCTCCACTATAACCACCCATTCCCCTACCCACCCCCTCCTTTATTTGTATTTGCTAAATGAAATGACCACACACATCTCAAGGTTGAGCTCAATAGCAGGTGTATTGAAAGGCCCATGGACATTGTTACATCTGACCTTCAATGCTTGCTCCTCCCATCTATTTCTTACCATACTAACTGCACCTCTCACACAAAGGAGTCCATGTTGCCCATCCCCCTTTCACCTTCGACCCATGACAAAGCATCCAGCTATGCATACATGAACAGCGGAGACCAGAACAATCATTGTTCATCAAAACCTAAAGGCATCGCAACGGTCTTGCGTCACTGGGGTGCGAAGAATGAACATCTGATGGCCCTTACAAGGCGCATAACACCGATCCAAAACCTTCCTGAGCTGCTTTATCTTCTCAGTCTTTACAGAAAAGAAATAATGACCAGAAACGATCAGCGCAGTCACTGTTTTAAGACTAAGTTCTGGAGCCACTAGATTTAATGAAGGCCACATAAGATGTCCAGCCAGAAATGTGGCTGTGAATTAGAATATTGCCTAGAGAAATATCATGCTCAAAGAATATTGTAGAAAAGGGGGTGGTGATGAACAGAGTGCCTGAATTAAGCAGACCACTCTTACCCAGTCCAAAGATCAGGGCTTGATCCATCACCGTTTTTTAGCTCACTGCACCATCCCAGCTCAGAACTTGGCTATATGCAAATTAGTCTGTTCCTGTCCCAGTGCATGATGGGAACAGGGCAAACCAAACTACCAAGCCAATTCTTGTACTGGGAAGGAAACAAGCTTCCGGGGACCGGTTTCTGCCATTTCAGGCGTCGTCGGCCCGGCTTGCTTGAATCCTGATGGTGCAATGAGCAAGGGACTCACATCTGAGTATACCCTTCCACGCTTATGGTGGACAAAATGATTCAGAAAAGGGGGTGGTGATGAACAGAGTGCCTGAATTAAGCAGACCACTCTTACCCAGTCCAAAGATCAGGGCTTGATCCATCACCGTTTTTAGCTCACTGCACCATCCCAGCTCAGAACTTGGCTATATGCAAATTAGTCTGTTCCTGTCCCAGTGCATGATGGGAACAGGGCAAACCAAACTACCAAGCCAATTCTTGTACTGGGAAGGAAACAAGCTTCCGGGACCGGTTTCTGCCATTTCAGGCGTCGTCGGCCCGGCTTGCTTGAATCCTGATGGTGCAATGAGCAAGGGACTCACATCTGAGTATACCCTTCCACGCTTATGGTGGACAAAATGATTCAGAAAAGGGGGTGGTGATGAACAGAGTGCCTGAATTAAGCAGACCACTCTTACCCAGTCCAAAGATCAGGGCTTGATCAATCACCGTTTTTTAGCTCACTGCACCATCCCAGCTCAGAACTTGGCTATATGCAAATTAGTCTGTTCCTGTCCCAGTGCATGATGGGAACAGGGCAAACCAAACTACCAAGCCAATTCTTGTACTGGGAAGGAAACAAGCTTCTGGGGACCGGTTTCTGCCATTTCAGGCGTCGTCGGCCCGGCTTGCTTGAATGCTGATGGTGCAATGAGCAAGGGACTCACATCTGAGTATACCCTTCCACGCTTATGGTGGACAAAATGATTCAGAAAAGGGGGTGGTGATGAACAGAGTGCCTGAATTAAGCAGACCACTCTTACCCAGTCCAAAGATCAGGGCTTGATCCATCACCGTTTTTTAGCTCACTGCACCATCCCAGCTCAGAACTTGGCTATATGCAAATTAGTCTGTTCCTGTCCCAGTGCATGATGGGAACAGGGCAAACCAAACTACCAAGCCAATTCTTGTACTGGGTAGGAAACAAGCTTCCGGGGACCGGTTTCTGCCATATCAGGCGTCGTCGGCCCGGCTTGCTTGAATCCTGATGGTGCAATGAGCAAGGGACTCACATCTGAGTATACCCTTCCACGCTTATGGTGGACAAAATGATTCAGAAAAGGGGGTGGTGATGAACAGAGTGCCTGAATTAAGCAGACCACTCTTACCCAGTCCAAAGATCAGGGCTTGATCCATCACCGTTTTTTAGCTCACTGCACCATCCCAGCTCAGAACTTGGCTATATGCAAATTAGTCTGTTCCTGTCCCAGTGCATGATGGGAACAGGGCAAACCAAACTACCAAGCCAATTCTTGTACTGGGAAGGAAACAAGCTTCCGGGGACCGGTTTCTGCCATTTCAGGCGTCGTCGGCCCGGCTTGCTTGAATCCTGATGGTGCAATGAGCAAGGGACTCACATCTGAGTATACCCTTCCACGCTTATGGTGGACAAAATGATTCAGAAAAGGGGGTGGTGATGAACAGAGTGCCTGAATTAAGCAGACCACTCTTACCCAGTCCAAAGATCAGGGCTTGATCCATCACCGTTTTTTAGCTCACTGCACCATCCCAGCTCAGAACTTGGCTATATGCAAATTAGTCTGTTCCTGTCCCAGTGCATGATGGGAACAGGGCAAACCAAACTTCCAAGCCAATTCTTATACTGGGAAGGAAACAAGCTTCCGGGGACCGGTTTCTGCCATTTCAGGCGTCGTCGGCCCGGCTTGCTTGAATCCTGATGGTGCAATGAGCAAGGGACTCACATCTGAGTATACCCTTCCACGCTTATGGTGGACAAAATGATTCAGAAAAGGGGGTGGTGATGAACAGAGTGCCTGAATTAAGCAGACCACTCTTACCCAGTCCAAAGATCAGGGCTTGATCCATCACCGTTTTTTAGCTCACTGCACCATCCCAGCTCAGAACTTGGCTATATGCAAATTAGTCTGTTCCTCTCCCAGTTCATGATGGGAACAGGGCAAACCAAACTACCAAGCCAATTCTTATACTGGGAAGGAAACAAGCTTCCGGGGACCGGTTTCTGCCATTTCAGGCGTCGTCGGCCCGGCTTGCTTGAATCCTGATGGTGCTATGAGCAAGGGACTCACATCTGAGTATACCCTTCCACGCAGATGGCAGAAACCGGTCCCCGGAAGCTTGTTTCCTTCCCAGTATAAGAATTGGCTTGGTAGTTTGGTTTGCCCTGTTCCCATCATGCACTGGGACAGGAACAGACTAATTTGCATATAGCCAAGTTCTGAGCTGGGATGGTGCAGTGAGCTAAATAACGGTGATGGATCAAGCCCTGATCTTTGGACTGGGTAAGAGTGGTCTGCTTAATTCAGACACTCTGTTCATCACCACCCCCTTTTCTGAATCGTTTTTGGCCACTATAGGTGTGGCAGCGTATACTCAGACATGAGTTCCTTTGCTCTCTGCTCCATCAGGATTCAAGCAAGCCGGGCCGACGAGGCTGAAATGCCAGAAACCGGTCCCCGGTAGCTTGTCTCCTTTCTGGTGAAGAATTGGCTTGGTAGTTTGGTCTGCCCTGTTCCCATGATGCACTGGGCCAGGGACAGACTAATTTGCATATAGCCAGGTTCTGAGCTGGGATGGGGCAGTGAGCTAAATAACGGTGATGGATCAAGCCCTGATCTTTGGACTGGGTAAGAGTGGTCTGCTTAATTCAGACACTCTGTTCATCACCACCCCCTTTTCTGAATCGTTTTTGACCACTATAGGTGTGGCAGGGTATACTCAGACATGAGTCCCTTGCTCACTGCTCCATCAGGATTCAAGCAAGCCGGGCCGACGAGGCTGAAATGCCAGAAACCGGTCCCCGGTAGCTTGTCTCCTTTCTGGTGAAGAATTGGCTTGGTAGTTTGGTCTGCCCTGTTCCCATGATGCACTGGGCCAGGGACAGACTAATTTGCATATAGCCAGGTTCTGAGCTGGGATGGGGCAGTGAGCTAAATAACGGTGATGGATCAAGCCCTGATCTTTGGACTGGGTAAGAGTGGTCTGCTTAATTCAGACACTCTGTTCATCACCACCCCCTTTTCTGAATCGTTTTTGGCCACTATAGGTGTGGCAGGGTATACTCAGACATGAGTCCCTTGCTCACTGCTCCATCAGGATTCAAGCAAGCCGGGCGGACGAGGCTGAAATGCCAGAAACCGGTCCCCGGTAGCTTGTCTCCTTTCTGGTGAAGAATTGGCTTGGTAGTTTGGTCTGCCCTGTTCCCATGATGCACTGGGCCAGGGACAGACTAATTTGCATATAGCCAGGTTCTGAGCTGGGATGGGGCAGTGAGCTAAAAAACGGTGATGGATCAAGCCCTGATCTTTGGACTGGGTAAGAGTGGTCTGCTTAATTCAGACACTCTGTTCATCACCACCCCCTTTTCTGAATCGTTTTTGGCCACTATAGGTGTGGCAGGGTATACTCAGACATGAGTCCCTTGCTCACTGCTCCATCAGGATTCAAGCAAGCTGGGCCGACGAGGCTGAAATGCCAGAAACCGGTCCCCGGTAGCTTGTCTCCTTTCTGGTGAAGAATTGGCTTGGTAGTTTGGTCTGCCCTGTTCCCATGATGCACTGGGCCAGGGACAGACTAATTTGCATATAGCCAGGTTCTGAGCTGGGATGGGGCAGTGAGCTAAATAACGGTGATGGATCAAGCCCTGATCTTTGGACTGGGTAAGAGTGGTCTGCTTAATTCAGACACTCTGTTCATCACCACCCCCCTTTTCTGAATCAAAGAATATTGTAGCCAAAGATATGACAACTAAAATACTGTGCTCCTAACTATATATTGGTAAAGTGTACTATTGGTATAGATTTACTACTCCTAACTCTCCATCTGTGTACCTTGACGATATTATGTATCATCAAGTTACATATATGAGAGTTAAGTATAGTAATCCCTATATACCCTTTATCTTGTTAATATTTTGGTCATCAATATTTTGATACAATATTTTTGTGGCCCTATATTCACAATGCGGTGTTCTGGTATGACACCTATAAAGGAAAAGTGCACCATAAAATATAATTGGCTATTAAAGTACAACTGAAATAAGCAGAACGTGTTTCATAATTTGTATTAATTATAACTGATTCTCCCTTGAATTTTTCAAATTTCAGTATCTGCTGTTTCATCAGTTAGTATTACATTACACACATGGTGATTAATTTCTAACCTTGTTAAGCATAACAGGCGGAATGGTGTATTTGGATAAGCTTGGCAATTAACACATACATTGTAACATATCTAAAAAGACTGCTAAATGAGGAGATTGTGCTACATTTTACGGTGCTTAGTGTTAATGCATTATAATATATTAAAAAATAAATCAATACAGCCAGCCTTGCTAAAGAACATACCAACGGGGAGAAGGGAGAAATCACAGTAACAAGAATGGTGTTTGTACCTAGTTTAAACAGGGTAAGCATAAGCTGTTAAACTAAATTAATGACTGTGACAATGAGCAAAGATGAGAGTGACACTTCCCTATTTGACATGGAATTGCCACTAAAATCTACAAACATATAGCACATACCGGATGACAAAAAAGCTCAAAAAAACCTAACTGATTACTTACGTATGGTTGAAATACTGAAGGATTGAGAAGAGTATTTAGAGCATGGGTAGGAGTGGATGGAGGAAGCTGACATTATTGTTGCTTATCATCTGGGGTCTGATGCCAACTCAGCATGAAATATTTCATTATGGGATGTGTCATGATCCTACAGAGAAATTGTAATGTAAATTGTTCTTTGTTTAAAAAGATGTTACATCCTACATGGTGTGTCAGGTGGTTTGCTTGACTGTCTTTAGGAGAATAATAAAAGAAATCCATAGCATTTTGTACCGCTTATCATATAATTCCATTTTATAGGAGCCTTTCTTGTTGATGGTGGATTGGTTACCCATAAACATTTTTCAAGAACACTTGTTGGGTTACAATATAAGTATGCAGAAATTAATTAATGTGATACATTTGTTCAATGAGTGCCTTCTTTAAAAACACTGCAGGGCTTGTGGGTTTAGCAGAACAGTTAGTTTTGGGCAGGCGCTCTTGATTTTGCAGTACTGAGTAGAACACTTTATGTACAATTTTGGTACTATTGAATTGAATTGAAAAAGCTTTATTCGAGTTGTACACTCATAAAAGCACACATATATAAATTACATACATTTCTTAAAAACATCAAACAATCAATAACACTTAGTTTATAGTTAAAAATACATAATACACAAACATAAAAGATTATTTATCAATTGGGATTAATATAAGCTTTTTCATACAGTGCGGAAACTAAATGCATGTTACAGTGTAGAAACCTCCGTGTTACGGACCATTCCCGGGTTTATACAATAAAACTCATACCATACATGTTATCCGCGTTTTAAAGTTAAAATTCATATATATCTCCCAGTTGCTATCTACAAATAAAAATCGTACACAGGAAATTGGGAGGATGTAGAATTCAGAAGGTACTGGTAGCTAGAGCCCTCCTCCTTAAGGACCACGCCCACCCCAAATATTTGGCAGTTCCGACTACAATGAACATTTCAGTGGAAGAACAAATAATTCTTAGCCCCTCAACACCACTTAGGACACCGAGATTCCTACAAACTGGGGCCAGCCAAGATTTCCTTGGGTTTACATAAGCCACACATGAGAAAAGAAAATGTGCGATGCTTTCATTGGGGGCCCCGCATGACGGGCAACACGCACTACCTCCAGTATTCCAACTGGACGTCATACACCTCAAGGGGAGAGAGCCTGCCCTTAACTGGAAAAATAGTTTCCTATCTGTTGGGACAGTTATAGTGTCCCAATACTTTTCTAAGGATGGCTGATGTTTAATTTCCATGAATCTACCCCCCAAGGATTCCGAGGTTACGCTTCTCCAAAGTTTTTGATCAATGTGGTTCCAATATAGTTCTTTAATACTGGATTTACTAGGGAATACTTCCCCTAAGGGGTTTTCCCACAGTTTGGAGAGCCCAAGCTCAAAAAGAGCATCTCTTAACATTTTTAGCCATGCGATTTTATGAAAAACATCAAGTTTGGCTAATGCTAAGAACCCCTCGGCGTAGTGTCTTATTTCCACGGTTGTCCATAAACGTCTCCAATAAAGGATAGGCCTCAATCGGGCACGGTCGGTAAGCGATCTTCTACCTAAGTCTAAACCAAGCGGTATAAGTGGGGTGCTTTGAGGGAGACTAGTTATCCCTCTCAGAAACCTGTTCTCAGATCTCTGAAGGGTGGTGAGACTCTCAAAGCCCCAGACTTCAGCCCCGTAAAGGGCTGCGCCCAGGGCCTTTGCGTCATAAACCATGAGAACAGGTTTTATGGGCCTGGTTTTAGATTTTATTTGCTCAACCCTGAGTACACCAGAAATCTGCTGGTGTTTCAACACCGCCTTCTCTATGTGTCGTGACCAACCCGGTTTACTTGATATCTCGACCCCGAGATACGTAAAAACATCTACCGACTCAAGCTTGATATTGTTCAAAGAAACATTGGGTCGAGAATGGCACTTTTGCCCAAAGGCCATCAGCTTAGTTTTGTTTACCTTAACCTCAAGGCCCCGTTCCTTGCAAAATGAGTCGAAAATGTTCAAAGCTCTCTGGAGGCCCGACGGGGTTTTAGACACGATCAAGGTGTCGTCAGCGAACATCAGAATAGGGACTCTGATGCCCGCTAACGAAGGTGCATCGACCATTGCGTCCAATATCCTGTCTACAATGCCATTAATGAACAGGGAGAACAGCAGGGGTGCCATAGCACATCCCTGCCGGACCCCCCGCTCAACTGGGAAGTTAGCGGTGGATTCCCCATTCCTCCCCCACTGGACCTTTGCGTAGTTACTTTCATGCAGACGCATTATCAGCGTGAGCAAATCAGGTGGGACCCCTATTTTAAACAGAACCTCCCACAGCGTGCGCCTGGGCATCAGATCAAAGGCGGCCCTGAGATCTACAAATGCTACATAGAGCCTGCCTTTGCCCAGGAGTACAGTCCCCCACCGCAACATGGTGAAGCGAAAAATTTGGTCGACCGTACTGGTTGCACGTCTGAATCCTGCCTGGAAGGGGGATAACGCATTGTTATCATCTACCCAGGCCATAAGTTTGTCGACCAACATCTTCCCCACCACTTTTTGCATGGTGGCCAACAAACTTATTGGTCTATAATTTACCGGTAGTGACCGATCGCCTTTCTTAAAGATCGGTATTATTATTGCCCCCTTCCATATATTTGGGATTTTAGCCCCTTTCGCTAGGCCATTTCCCAACAAGGTCGCGTATTTTGCCCACTGGGCCTTGTCGTGTTTAAAAATATCTGAGGGGATTCCATCCAACCCAGGGGCTTTCCCCCCCTGCAAACTTGCTATTACGTGTTCCGCGTCCTTGCATGAAAATAAATCACCCTTGCAGAATATCATAGGGATTGGTTCTATGGCCATTAGATCCCTGCTCTCAGCATACTGGGGTTTAAAATACTCGACCCACAATGCCTCATCGACATTGTTGTCGGGTTGGTTAGGGACGCCCCCTCTTCCCCATTTCACGGTTTTCCAGAAAAGTCTGGAATCCTTCTGCCCTGAAGCAGCGAGTAGCTCCTCCCAATACTCCTCATCCCACAACTTCTTGGCCATGCGGATACTATCATTATAGTGTTTCCTACTGGCGCTAATCGTAGCCCTAACCCTGCTTTTAAGTGCTCTGCCCAACTCCAGTCTGGCTACCCTGCACTGCTTGTTGAACCAGGACGCCATAGTGATTGCCACTTTTCTGTTATACTTTGCTGGCTTGGTAAAGTGCGGTTTTATCACAGAAAAGAAGGTGTCGTGTATATCAGTTAATTCGACCGAGTCTGGTATTACAGGGCCTGCTTTTGTCATGGCAGCAATAGCATTGACTGTCTCCAATTTGATGGACTCCAAAGTGGACAAATTGGCCAGGACATACGGCCATCTCACCCGTCTTAAGTCATTAGTCATAACAGGTACATTCCCATTACCTGAAACTAAATTAGTTCGTGCGGACCTCCACCATGAGTGGGAGACACAGAGGGGGTTATGATCACTTTCTACTCTCCCCACAATTTCCATGTCACCCACACCACACCATAACTCAAAACTACAGATGACGTAGTCGATCCTACTTTTGTTATGTCCATTATCGAATGTACAATTGCCACCTTGGTCGCTTTTTGTCCTGCCATTAAGAGCCCTCAAACCATACTCTAGACATAGCGCGTTCAACAATAGAATGTCTTTTGACCACCGCTTCACAGGTACGAGGTTTAGATTTGGGATGCCCCAGAGGGCATCTTCCTCCATTCCTATTGGGTGTGCAGTATTTTCTAGAGGCTCAAATGTCCTATTCAAATCACCAGCCAAAATTACTCTGTTTCCAAGTGACTGGGAATCAAGGGAGGCGGATAAGACCTCTAAGGTGGCAGAATTCCCAAGACTCGTGCCCCTGGCATATATATTGTAAATGTCTATCACGCCACCCTTTCCTACAGATAACCTTAATAATTGTATGTCCTTGCACCCTAGATCAATCACTTTTATTTTAACCTTTGAATTTTGCTTGATCCAAATTGCGAGGCCACCCATGGGTCTGCCCCTGGGGCCTCTCGTAGCTGGTATACAAAAATTTAAGTAACCTGGGAAATATATTGGGTCACAAGCCCACGTCTCTTGGAATAGGCACATTTCGAACCCACTTACAAAGTCAATCCATTGCTGTGACAATAATCTAGCCCCCAGCCCCGCTATGTTCCACGACAAAAAGTTCTCCAGGGTGTTTTCAATACAAGTCCCCTTTTCAATAGATACCATGGGCAACAAATCGACTATCGTCCTACAATCACAATCCTCTCCAACGACAGTATTTATACAATTAGCAACTATTCCCTCCTTGATGCTAATAGTGGTTGGGATAGCTAGATCACCCACATAGCCCACAGGACTTGCAATAATACTCCCATCACCCATATTCACTATTTCCGAGGTTAAACTCGTTTCATCTTCATTATTTGACATTTTTCCGCCAGTGTTACTTCCCCCAACCCATTCCCCCACCGGAGGCGATTGGACATCTGGGCTCTGTCAATATCCCCACCTCATCTGTCCCTGCCCATTCTGCGGGATACATGCCGGTATATAATACTTGTTTGTTCTTGCGGTGGGCACAGCAATGGGACCAGCCTCTACCCCAATTGGAATACTAGATCTCGGGTACTCCCTACAACCCCCTGACTGGGTGACAGGTCTCGGGTAGAAGAAAGTTAGGTCCACAACCCCAATCCCTCCAATACTAATATTCCATCCTGGTCCCGTTATCAGCCCCACAACCCTAGGATCCTGAAAATTAATTAAGATACACTCACCCCCCTGCTTTTTTAGGGTGTTCCCTATCCAATTGACTCTTCTTATCCCAATTATCAGGCCGTCCACTCCCCCTGGCAGAGGTCTATTGACACGAAGCCAGTGCATGGCTTTGTTTTTTAGCATGTCAAAGGTTTCTTTTTGACCCTCCATTAGGGGTGGGACATTAGTGAGTATGGCCACATATGGGTAGGAGTCCGGGGTGAGCTGTACTGGAGGAGTCTTAGTCAGAAATTTAGTTATATGGGGTTTTGTGGGTGCTTGCTCCGGGGGAGCACGGCAATGTATAAGGATGTTTTCCACTGCCGCAACAGTATTGGTCCTATTCCCAATGCTAGGGGCCTCCCTCGTGGGACCACTACCCACTCCTATATTAGTCGTAGGCCCCACCTTGTTCCCAGTGCCATTACTGGAGGGGGATTTACCATTTCCTGGTCTTTTGGCCATGGTTTTCCCCTGCCCGATCGGCAAAAGCGTGGTATTTTTACTAGTTGTGGTGGGTGGGGTTTTTACACTAACATTACAACTCCCATTAACATTGTTAGAGGATTTAGTGTTCCCACTGTTAGTACTAATTTTAGAGGGAATTGTATTGGATACATTCTTACTGTTCACCCCTTTGGTTTCCTGGGCAGGGGTGCCACTTACAGGCGGGGATTGCAAGTCCACCAACACAACTTCCTGGTCTTTGATAGCTAACTGTGAGGGTTTCCCATTCTCGCGCAATCTATTTCCAGACTTGATTAAAGATTTAATGGAAAAGAAATTATCCAAGCTAGCTTGCTCTAGATGGTCAAGTTGGTCGGCTAGCTTTTGGAGTCTAAGCTCAACAGGGTGTAAAAGGGAACGCATTATTTTCCCCACTTCTACCAGGAAATCATGATTAGGAGAGGGTAACCCCGGGGGTTCTGAAAAAATTGGGTCATTGGCTGGGACTGCCGAGTTTGCAGGAGGCACCAAAATTATTGAGTCCACTTCTAGTTGGACTGCTACGTCCTCCCCCCTCGGCATTACTACTTCATTCTTTGCAGGGGCATGGCTTAAGAATGATTTAGAACCCAGCTTCCTATGCTTTCTCACAGGTTTTTGTGCTTGTGCTTTTTTGGCAGTAACTCCCCATTTCCTTTTAACACCAGGCTTGGGTTTAAGCGTATCCACATGCAAACAAGATTTTTCTAGAACTACATTTTCTTTAGATGAATGACTGAGTGCATCAGAGTGCTCAACAGATAAACCAGTTCCTGCAGTGACTGCTGAAGAGGTATCAACTAGCTCAATCAGGGGGGGTATGTCAAATAGTAAGTCCTGGGTGACTGGTAAAACAATAGATGACAGTGGTGTAACCAGCGCAGGAAAGTTTAAACCTTGGTTTTTTTCAGGCGGGTTTTTCAAAAGCTCTATCGAGAGCCTACGCCCAGCTCGTCTTTCCGCCAGGGCAATCTCTTTGTCAATATCCTGTGGCAAACGTTTGAAATAAGAGTCAAGAGGGCCCATGACAGCCGGTTCTGAGTCTAACATTGATGGCAATAATGTAGAAGTACTTGTTGTGCCAGCCATAGTATAAAGAGCCCCCCTGCAAAAGTATCTACAAGTCACGTATCGACTAGTATATCAAACGGTGGAACAGTACCTGGGATCTAGATGTTAAAGGGGTGGCCCGGCCCGGCCTCCTGCGGCCCCGGACGGCCACAGACGGTCCCGCCCTTGTCCCGGGCTTCTCCTGGCACACTCCCGCGCGCTCCCGCGCAGCGGGGACAGTAGTTCAAGGTATATTCTATGGGCACTTACTGATTGGTTGGCGTACAGGGGGGTGTGGCCAGCGGGGAGAGCAGCCCAGGTGTGTCAAATGGGCGCGCAGGGGCTCCTGGTCATCGGAGTCCCTGCCTGCGTGCTCGCAGCCCCGCCGGCTAGCTCACCTGCCCGCGCCTCCTGTCCTCAGCTGTTTGAAGTTCCAGGGTCTGCTGGCTCCTATGCGCAAGGCGCTGCGGGACCCGCGAAGCGGGTACCGCGAGGTCAAGAGTAACGAAGGAGGAGAAAGAAGGTCTCTGGAATCCTCTGCTGTCCTCACGAAGTGCAGGCTCTCCCTTCCTGCCAGTATCCACGGGCGGGCAGCAACGAGATTAGGGTTCCGATTAGGAAAGCAAAACAGCCGCTTTTTCTGGACTGAGGGCGGGGGGCGTGGCCAGCGGGGAGAGCAGCCCAGGTGTGTCAAATGGGCGCGCAGGGGCTCCTGGTCATCGGAGTCCCTGCCTGCGTGCTCGCAGCCCCGCCGGCTAGCTCACCTGCCCGCGCCTCCTGTCCTCAGCTGTTTGAAGTTCCAGGGTCTGCTGGCTCCTATGCGCAAGGCGCTGCGGGACCCGCGAAGCGGGTACCGCGAGGTCAAGAGTAACGAAGGAGGAGAAAGAAGGTCTCTGGAATCCTCTGCTGTCCTCACGAAGTGCAGGCTCTCCCTTCCTGCCAGTATCCACGGGCGGGCAGCAACGAGATTAGGGTTCCTATCTCTACTATATAATTTGTATGTCTTGACTGACATGCCCTGCCAAAATGAGTTATACGGAATAGTGTAGTCCTTTGTACATTTTGCATGTCAATAGTTACGCTGTCAGTCACATTGTATAACATCTATGTATTACACATATGCTAACACATGTGAGAACTGCTTCTCATGAGTCACAGACCGAAGCCCGGCACACCTCACCTGTAGCTGGCACACCATAACGTATCAACAACTATCAAGCTGTAGAAGAAACGTGTTGGATTAACAACTGTTTGCATCTTTCAGTAGCTATATGTTGAAAGTACAAAAATGTTGTCACTTAACTATTTGACCAGGCCTAGAGGCCTATATTGCATTCATTGAAAATTGTCATTTGAGAGTTATGGTGGTCTCCACCCAGAACTAGTGTGCTTGTGTCTACATACAATCCACTATCATCTGCTCAATCAGCATCCCTTTTAGTCATTCATCAAGTATTCTGTGCTCCCTTCATAGACAATCCTTTACTCTACTTTATCATACCTTTCTCCAAAGGCCATAGGCCAGAGAGTCAGGATTGACACGACATAGGCGAGATTGCCAACTGAAATGTGTACTTGATTAATTTATATTTTCGAAACAGTGAGCTTAATATTAGTACATATTATGGACATTAATGCTTCCTTTTTAAGTTATTGTTTTCTTTCTTTATTTCCCTCCTTGATTTCCACAGAATGGTCGTCTGCTCATTAAGGGAGGAAGAATCATCAACGACGACCAGTCCTTCTACGCTGATATCTACCTGGAAGATGGAATCATCAAGTAGGGTTTTGATTGACAGCCCTTTTTGAATACTTAGATCTTAGGCAACCCGTGTTTTTCAAGATTTGAAGGGTGGGCGCCTTTTGAATCTGGCAGCCCTCTTAATGACTTTGGGCCTGATTTATAGTTTGATGGACGGTACTCCGTCCGTCAGGGTGGCGGACGACATCACATCTGACACATTGATGGTTTACACGCCATCAAATTCAGAGATGACTACCGGCTTAGCGGTCATCCCTGTACATTGAAAATAACTATTTTCATGACAGCTCTTTTCATTGTACAAAATGTCTGATGGATGGCCCCTGTCAGTTTTGATGGTTATTCACCAAACTTTACAAAAGGTTTTGTTTTTCCAAAACAAACTCTCAAAGCAGGTGTTTGCTTCAGAAAAACAAAATAAATGGTCCCCATATTCCGGATGTTTCTCCAAGTGTGTGGGGGCCATTATTCAATTCTCTGTTTCTCACTGTCGGTGTTACCGTGCAGCGAAGAACAGGAAAAAAAATACTTTACCCCATCCACTCTAATAGGGCGTGCGCAGTAATGTTCTTCCTCTGACAGCCCCTACTCCCATCAGGCTGTGAAACAAAGTTGTTCATTGCTTAAGCCAATGGGGGCTTTGGCAGTGAATTATGAAGCGTGGTGGAATAACAAGAGCATAATCATTCCTTAGGTTTTGCAGAGCTTAAGTATAGGTTGCCCCAGTTAGCAATTCTTTTTCATGGACCAGGGCCCAAGGGAAGAGACAGAGAGTCCCAACCCAAAACCTGGTTCTCCCCTACTGCAGAATCTTGTTGAACCCCCTCCCCTCCATTGCTGCCAAAACCAGGATTTGGGAAAGCGTAGCAGAGATAGACAGGTGCTCACTGTTTTATTCACTTGGGAGTCCAGTTGTAGGTTACTATCTAGTAGTACTCCCAAGTTACGAGCTGTCTTAACAGGCAGCAGGGGATTATTTACAGAGGCTGGCCAAAAATCCGAAGGTAGAGGGCGGGGGCTTTTACTTGCGGCACAGTAAAGTATTTCCATCTTATCGCCATTAAATTGCAGAGAATTAACTCTGAGCCAGCCTGCTGTTTTCCGCATACAGCTATGAAATTTTGCCAGGTGAATTGCCTTATTGCCCTCAAAAGAAAAGACAAGTTGGGTATCGTCAGCATAATTTATAACTTCAATGCCAAAGGATTTCATAAGGGAGATAAGTGGGCGCAAGTAAAAGTAAAAAAGGATTGGGCTAATAGCCGAACCCTGTGGAACCCCATGTTTTACAGGGCTATTCTGAGAAAGAAATGGCATCAAGGTTACTGCCTGCTGCCTGTCTAAGAGATATGACTGCAGCCAGTCCTATGCCTTGTATCTAATACCATTCTCCTCGAGTCTTTGAATCAGGATCTTATGATTGACTGTGTCGAATGCGGCCGACATATCTAATAGCACTAAAATGGCGGTTTGGTCATTGTCGGCCCGCATTTGAAGGTCATCAAGGACTGTCACCAGAGCAGTTTCGGTACTGTGTCCCGGGCGGAATCCAAATTGAACTTCATCTAGAAGATTGTTTTCTTCCGCAATTTTCGAGATGGCCTTACTCACTACTCTTTTCAGGATCTTTATCGGATATGGTAACAGGGAGATAGGTCTATAATTAAATGTAAACAGAGGGTCCTATGTAGCTTTTTTAAAAAGAAGGGACACAACTGCCTTTTTCCAGCACTTTGGGACTGTGCCGTTAGTTAGAGACTGGCAGCATATTTGGTATATACATGGGTAGAGCTCCATTCCAAACACTTTCTACAACTTATGTGGGAGTGGGTCCAAGGGAGAGACTGAGGAGATACCAGCTGCAATTATATTAAACTCCTCTTGTGAAGGGACCTGAAAGATCTCCAAAGTTGGCGTGATTTCTCTTGCAGTTTCTTCATAGAGAGTACTGCTACTGAATAATACATGTGTATCAGCTTTACCATCCTCTTATTTAGGTCAATTAGAATTGTATTAATTTTTTCTTCAAAAAAACACTGCCAAACCATCGCACAGCTCTTGTGAGGCCAGAATCTTATTCTTTGCACAGTCAGGGTTAGACATGTCGTTTACTATGCTGATTAAGATTTTCGACTTATTGGATGCATGCACGATAGTTTCCTCAAGATATTTAGCTTTGACCTTACCCACCATTTCTTTATAGATATGTAGCAGTTTTTTCAGGGCAGCTTTATCTAACTCCTCGTTGTCTATGGGTTATTATGTGCGAAGTAGAGTTGTTCATGGAATATCATAAATGAAAGAAATGTTGTGGTGTTCGTTCAACGAAGGGTCAATACATTTCATGTTGACTGGTTTTGGTTTGCTAGAAACCACATCTAGTGTATGTCTTGCTGTGTGAGTAGGTCCTGAGATAGGATGTTTCATGCTAGTTGTGATTCTATTTGTTCGTGATGTTTTTTGTTTGTCAAACCAGATATTTAGGTCACTGAGGGTGCATAACGTAGAGTACTTGATGGATTTGTCTAATATGGATTCCAAAAGGATGTGTTTAAATGTTCCATTACTTAGCAATGATCTGTACTGTGGCCTGCACAGAGGTAGGAATGTACAGAAGAAGGTAGGTGTAGGGTTACATCTTAATTACCTTGTGTGGAAAACTGAATGTAATAATATTTTGTACATTGAAGCAAATTTAAATACCTTCTTGTATAAATGGCACTTTTACTGTAATCATCTTGAAGATATTGCGGTTAACTTCATTTTGCTGTATGTTAGGCAAATTGGAGACAATCTGATTGTTCCTGGAGGAGTCAAGACCATTGAGGCAAATGGAAGAATGGTGATCCCAGGAGGGATTGACGTCAACACATGCCTGCAGAAGCCGTATCTGGGAATGACGACTGTGGATGATTTCTACCAAGGCACCAAGGCCGCAGTGGCAGGAGGCACTACCATGATCAGTAAGTATGGGAGTGCCGAAAACATGAGATCTGTCCAGTGATGAGAGAATAGTGAGTATTAATGATTTTGCGAATAGTATCTTTTGGTTAATATTTTAATAAATTACTATCGCAGAGATTATTAATTTGTATAATCTGAAGAAAAGAGACCAGTGTTCCTTAAGCATCTGGAAGTGGGTTAGGCATAACTGGAACACATGCACCATGATGTGGCCCTTTAGAAGTGTAAGATGAATTGTACCAAACACAGGTTAAACATGTGAATGTGTTTAAGGGTAATGACACAGCTAGAAAAGAAATACCATATTCACTGCCATCAACTTGAAAATGTACTTTTCTATTTTTCCATGCCACCTCTGATGTGCTAGTGGCTTTATGTTTCTTTTTATGTTTCTTTTTTGGGCAATTATCATTTCATATACATGTAAGTTAGTATTTCAGGTCTCCGTTTAAGTAAAGGTATTTTATTTTACATGTTCCCAGTTCATTTAAAATGTGTTGACTCTCCATAATGGGAAAATTACCCTTTTTGTATACTCCTTTCCTACCTCTGCTTTCCTCTTCCCCTTTCCTAATTTTGCTTCTCTGTACTACTGAAGTCAGATTCCCCTGCAGTACCCGTTGCGGAAGACACATGTAGTGGACAGTGTAGGAGGGCCTCAGCATCAAACAAGACTGCAGTGTGTCAAGGACTGAATGATGGGAAAATCTGTCAAGTTTCTAGTTCTTGATTGCCCGATGAAAGTGCCCTCACTTGCCCATATAGTTGCTGCAGTTTCATACTGAACAACCTGCGTTAGATCACATACTTAGGCCCTTGCATGTAGGACTTACTACCTTAAAACCTAAATAAGTGTGAATCTTATACTCCCTTCAAAAGGCCCAATGCCTGTGAGCTGCAGGGTGCGAAGTATGTGTTGTGTGTCTTGAATGTAAATAACATCCATGTTACCAACAACAAACTCTATGATGAAGCACAATAAAAGTACCATCACACCCATGATGGCCTGCTGAAAAAATGGAAATATGGTCACATGCGACTTTGTGACTTTTAATACATATTAGAACATTGGTATGTTGGGAGCTCCGTTGAAAACAATGGAGTGCTCCGGGCTTATAATGGCTGGTATAAGCCTGGAGCTCCAACATTCCAATGCTTCTTTGTTCACAGCTCTGGCTGTGAACAAAGGCTTCAGGGAGCCTGAGGGGATTCCAATCCCCTCACGCTCCCAAAAGGCTTTGTTCTTTTTTGTTACAACATTCTGTCCTCTAGTGGCAGAATGTTCTAATAGCCTTATAGCCCTTCGTAGCTGGGCTATACCGGCTATTAAAGTCCCTCTCCCTTGTTAAACGCTGGAGAGGGCCTTTAATAGCCGGTATAGCCCTCTACGGCGGGCTATCAGGCTATAATAGGGCTGTTTTCATTATATTTCATATATGTATCGGCATGAGCAGTGCCTGAGGTTGTCCAAAATGCACCTTGAAACAAGAGGTGTATGAATGACCTGTTACTTTGTATGCTCAGAGCAGTGTAGTCTATCATCAGTGCGGGCACTAACCGCTTAGGTCTGTTCATGACCCTTTGTCTAAACCACCTTTTCTTCTGGGGAGGAGCAGAGTGGCTAAGCTTTCGCTTAGTTTAGCTCCTTCAGTCTCCTAACATTGCTAAGCCCTGCAGATATCCCTTCCATCTCCTTTTATTGCCAGTGCACCGCAGGGTACTGGTAGAGCGTTAGCCCTGCAGTGCCTGCTGCACACACGAGCGCTGGTTAATCAATTCGGGTTTGCCAGATTATTTCAATTAAGGTTCATCTGGGGGTCAAGCACAGAATGAAAGTGGCCTGTGTGATTTATCACTTGCTCCCTTTAATTAACATGATCATTTATCTGCTCGCCACTACAGAATTCAGCTGCTTTGACCCAGTGAAGAAGATACATTGATGTACTGTGGCCAAAGAGAGGATTCATTATTGAAGAATGGGTTACACCAGTGTTCAGATGCATCACTTACTCTTTATTATAGATTAGAACTAATACTATAGATGCAATCAGTAGTGTTTGAGTTCTCTGATTGTTGAAGTGCTACCATCACCAGGTTGGTTGTTTATTAAAAATACATTTTATGAAAACAGATCTTTGAAGCTTTGAGCTAGGGATATTATCGCTTCCCTGAATGGATGAGCGCTTCTAAATCACTAAAGCGATCAATCACAACCAGAGCAATTGGACACAGTGAGCAAAATGGCCCTTTGCACCTCTGTGGTTCAATGCACATTCTATATGGCCTGTTAGTTCATTGGTTTACATTGTGTTGTTTACACCACTGGCAATGGTTTGACAATGGTAACATACTACATTGAATAAGTCACTAGCATCATGATTATACTATGTGGATCATAGGGTAAAAGGATTTTTTAGTGCAAATACTGTTCTCTACAGCCTCCCACATCTGAAAATCATTAACACGGAACATTAGCATCTCTCTATCTCCCTCCCCAAATGATCTTTTTAAGAGCATCTCAAAGAGACTCATCTTGAACTGTGTGTAATACAAATTTTGTTTAGGTATGAGTAGTGTAAATTAGAGTTTGTGTTTTTTTCTACCTATTTATGTGCCTTCTCACTATGTTTTTTGTAAATAAAAGATGAATCTATTGCTTTGTATTTATATCCATTGCTGCATTTAAACATGCAGCAATTTAGTCATTTTATATAACATCTTATGCTGTGCCAGGTACCTTGGTTGAATATATTCCATATTTGTAGAGGTATACAAGATGAACAAACTGAGAAGCCGTTGTAGGCTAAACACCTGCAACAAAAGCATCTTACATCTCTGCTTGATTCTCACATTGTGTAACAGTCATCTGTTTGTGAAACCTACTAGGAACATTGTACTACAAATTCATACTGTGAACAAAAAATCCAATAGGTTCTAGTTTACTTTACTGGCACACCTACAAAAGAAGAACATCAATTCAAGAATCTTAGATGAAACAGCATCTTATGCTCTCATATCAACCTGTACAGGGATCCAATATTCACTAGCACAAAATAAAAACAGTATAGAATGAGAATCTTGAGTGTTGCCCTCTGTCTGCATTTTAGTTGACCATGTGTTCCCCGATCCCGGCTCATCTCTGTTGACCACATTTGAAAAGTGGCATGAGGTCGCTGACACGAAATCCTGCTGTGACTACTCCCTCCATGTGGACATCACAAATTGGTACGAAGGGATCCGAGAGGAACTGGACATGCTGGTACAAGATAAAGGTTTGTGGAGACAACTTAAAGAATATTTGATTTATTTATTCAACTATAGTTTCCAGATGATTTTTGCCACTTTTGTTTAATCCATCTTTTGTAATTGTTTCGAATAATTTACATAATTTAACTCACTGTTCAATCATACTTTACTTTGGTTGTTTGGCCAGGTCTTCTCAATTGATACCATATTCATAAGGTTACATCTATATTTGGGCTTTCAAGATATTTAGAAAGATTAGTGGTCTGTTGAATGAAATATGAAAGCATTTCATCACTATGTAGAAACATAGTCCAAGACAATGTTTTAAAGAAGAACAGTTTCACGAAATCTGTTCATACATCTGGGCAGAAAACCCTAATGTGCTGAGATACTCATAGCACAGTACGCCCATGTGATGTGGATTTCTTCTAGATATGATTCTGTGTGCAGGTAGAGAACTCCTACAAATATATCTGTATGTTAATGTGAATATGTAAACAGAGGGAGAACTGTAAATGGGGCTGAGGACTAAGGTCAGGCATACCCAACAGCCGGAAATTATTCGTAGTGATGGGGGTCCCTGCTGTCACCCCATTGTGACATTCTGTGTGTGTATATGTGTGGGATTTCAGTGTGAACATATCTGCAAAGCACTCTACAGCTGTACGGAGCACTGTACAAAGGGGAGTGTGGGGGCAATGACAATAGAAGAAGGAGTACATGGTAACGCGGGATTCTAGAGGTTTGTGAATGGGAGAATGGTGGTCACAGTGGCTAGAATAGGGGAAGGCAATATACTGTTCCATGAGAAGTGTCCTAATTTGCTTGCAGCAGACAAGACAATAGGATGCTTATCAGGTCCAGACTGGCATGTTGTACCAGATTCTCATAAAGATTCACTCTTAGGAATAGGTGTAAATCATACCCAGCTGTACGGAGGATATGTTTTAGTACGAGTTCTGGAAAATGTGTCAGAAAGCACTTAACCTCTCTCATCATTGTACACAAAGGATTTTTCCAAGTGCCTAGACCTGCTTTAGAAGTGCACAAACTTTGCTCTTCCACTGTTTAAAATGGAGTTCTTGCAATGTTTCAGCTCCTATACACAACTTATCACATTTGCAAGAACAGTACTCTTTGGGTCCTATTTACCAACTACACTTTGTAACATGTATAGCAGTTCTACAATAGTATTGCTCACATACGAACGTATTTGTGAAGACCTCCACCTTTTCTTTCATTTCTGTCATGAGATCTCCGCACACGTAGGAACCTGGGGAATACTTACTCCAAAATGGGATGGGTTTAGGAGGAGTAAGAAGGATTTTGTGAGGGCTAAGGAGAATCTTTTTATTTTTAATTTCATACTCATACAACAGCGACAATATTCTGAATAAAATAGGTTGCTTAGAAACCATTTGATGGTACACTTACATTCATACACGGAACAAAGACTTATTAACTAGTAACATATGGAACTTTTTGCAATCTATGTAATTATGTATCAATATACTTTTTACTTTACTCCTACTGCAGAAAGAAAGGAAACTAAATAACAAGCCTTCAACTCTCTCCAAAGTACTACTCTTATTTCTCATCCTATACCCCTCTCAAGATATCTTTTTACCTCCATTCTCTGACTCATCCCAAACCTCATTTCACTTCTATGATCTTTCTAAGATCCTTCCTTGAATTCTACCTCCTCTATCCCTCCTTGCCTCACCCCAAACTTCATTTTACTACTATGATCTCCCTTAAAACCCTTTCTAGACTCTTCCCTCCTCTATCCCTCCTTTGATTCACCCCAAACCTCATTTAACTAAAATGAACTCCAAAATAATACTATCTAGACACTCCACCCTCTATCATTCCTTTACCCAATTCAATTAAACTAACAGACTCACATTTCTACCATTCAAATTAACAACGTATATTTCCCTATACTAATTCACCACCAATCCTTTGTGTTCCAGAGTAGCGTGCTGCTCACCAAAAAGCGATTTGATGTCTTGTCAGGTGTAGTAAGCATTATATAAATACAATTACATGCTGTGCACATATGAACTCCCTTTGGTTGTTTACGAAATTGCTTCCGATCCAAGTACTGGATTACAGTCATAGCAAAACTACACACATTTATCACTTTGTCACATGCATAACATCAAAAAACGTTTCCCCAGTCTACATATCCAATGTTACCACACCTGCACCACAACTAAGCATGCCGTCCACTGCTTCCCCTCAAGTAGGTCTTTCATCATCCTTAGCCTCCAATGCCAACATCATTATATCCCAAGCATTTACCCTGGATATTTTGCTTTCAGATCTTTGCAGAAAGGCCAAGTACTCTCCCTCCACAGCAGACCTTTCCAACATTCCCAAATAGCATTCCCACAGCTGCGGAGCCTCTGTTGGCTTCCACATCATAGAAATTTAGTGTAGGACCAGCAATATTTCCAAGTCTGCAACCTTGGATTCTACTTTATTCAATCCCAAAATAAATCTCTTGGCTTGAAAAAGGTAACAACTGCCCATGACCTCTGTTAAGATCTCTGTGACTGCATTCCAGTTCGATTCCAAGGCCCCACACTCCAGGACATGTGTGATATATATGGACATGTGTCACTGACTGTTGAATATACATTTGATGAAGTCATTAAGAAGTCGAATAGGCCCTATGCAGGGATTTACATCGAAGCAGCTAAAGCCTTGCCGTGTGAGATTCCACAGCTGGATGCTCCAGCACCCAAACCCACTCCTCGTCACTAAACTGTATCAGCAAATGACTCCCCCATTTAGTGTGTTCATTTACCAAAATAATCTTAATCTGATACACCAGTGAGTGGTTTAATACTGCTACAACCTCACCACTGAACCCATGAGTTAATCATGAAATATGTGTTGGTGGTTCCACACTCGTGTACCTCCATATAGATTTTACTCAGCCACTGACGGCTCTGTATGTTAAGAATGAATAAATGGGCAGGCCCCACAGCATGCAAATGTTTGAAGCTTATGATTCTGAAATATATTTCCCATTGTATTTATCCCTGTGCCTTGCCAGTTGATTACTGAAGTTTTATTAGACAACTTTTTTAACTCTGCATACCACCGTAATGGAAATGCAAGGGCATATACCTGACCCTAAGGAGGCGTTTATTGAGCGACAACCACCAGCCCACAAATGTAAGCCATTACTGTTCCCAAACTGCATTTAGCGCAGCCAAATGTGTCTTAAAACAGTCGGAAATATACTCCAGTCCATGATATTTTAAATACTGTTTACAAATATTATTTATAAATTGAATGTATATATTTAAATAAATTAAGTATTTGAGAAAAATGCAAAGTTACTGTGCTGTATCCATTTATTTACTTAGTTGTAGGTTTAAAATAAATATAAAAAAGAATTGACATTATTATTTTATGTTAATATACATAGATTTTTTTTTTAATTAAATAAACTTTTTTTATCCTGTACTTTTTAATAGTGCCCTGGTGGCAGAGGACTCTACCTACATGTGAAAAGTTACTACAAGCAACGTTTTACTCATAAATCCTATTGTAAGAGGCTCCAACCACACTTTCAGAGGGTGGAGACATCAAAGTCTACACTTTGGAATAACATTACACTTGAAAATGATGGATAGCAAAACAAAAGTTACTATAAAGAGTGGTAGTAGATTTACATGTGAGTCAGTTTACACACGTAAATTTACCTTTGGAAATGGGACCCTTTGTTTTTATTTTTTTAACCCAAACATGGTAAGCATGTATTCGGTGATACAGATGGCCTGAGCTTCACATTAGAAGCAGTCATTTGGAAAGTGGAGTGCGTGACTTGGATTTTTTATTATCCACACTGGCAACAAACAATAAACATATATTTTTCAAAGATGAGCACTATGAATTTTTATACTACAATATGTGATAGTCCTCCACTAACAAATTACCTGGATTTTTTTCTTTATTCAGCAACCTAGCAGATCGTCAGACATATCTAAAGAGAGGCCGCAAAAATTTGTGTTTTAGACCAGGCGTAAGAAAGAGTTTTCTTTTTCTATAACTGATTGTGACATGGTTGAAGCAGGTTGTTTTCTAGGCATAGTCAAAATCTTGTAATTTCCAGAATGGAAATTAAATGAAATGATAAAATATTTACTCAAAATGATGCAAAATGGTGATCTTTTTTGCACGATATGCATCTTTGCATCCATTTTGGACCTGAGGATGCATGTCACACTAAAAAATAGCTTGAAATCGATTTAACGAGAACAGTTGTGTGCCTTCTGATTGTTCAAAGTGTTCCCATTTTCCTATAAAAGGATTTTTACCCAAATGGGAACTCAATTATGCAACGTCATGAGTTCTGTAATCTTGGTCATTTCATGAAACATACTAACAGGAAGTTTCGCAAATTACATTGATACATTTTTGCCCAAACAAACTGGTGTTCAGGAAACGTTATTCCCCTGGGCTTTTAAGTCTTTTATCGTTTTTACTACAAACAGCTGTATCTGTAAGTAATGAAGCAGCCTGAACAAAAACGACCCCCACCAGACAACATTATTTGAGAAGTGTTCATTTGTCCATTTGTTTTTTTTTTTTTTTTACTTACAAACACTTTGTACTATCATTCTTTGACTGGACAGGAATAGGACTTCTCTACAGACACTCTCTCTTTACATAGGATTCCAAAGGGGAAACAACCTTTACCACGCAACTTTTACAACGCAACATCCATTACATCGCATGCCATTACAACGCAACCATTACAACGCATGACACTACAACGCATACCACTACAACGCATGTCATTACAACGCATGTCATTACAACGCATACCATTACAATGCATACCATTACCATCCAACACTTACCCTACTGTTGCACCTCCTGGAGTTAGAATAGCAATGTTTACCCCTACACTATCCAACACTTACCCTACTGTTGCACCCCTGGAGTTAAAATAGTAATTTTTACCCCTACACTATCCAATACTTACCATACATGCAATGTAATGTTATGCGTTGTAATGGTATGCGTTGTAATGAAATGCGTTGTAAAGGTAGTTTTTAAAAATTTGTTGTAATGGCATGCATTGTAATGGAATGCGTTGTAATGGATGTTGTGTTGTAAACAATGCGTTGTAAAGGTATGCGTTGTAACGTCATACATCCATTCCAAAGTGCTCTTGGGTAACACCAGTGGCAGTGCAGCCTCTCTCTCGAGCCTGTACATTTGGCTGTGGCTCTCCACTACTCAAGCACCTATATTGTGGACTTCTAGTGCGCAGAGTACACATTAAGGGATTGTGCCTAGGACATTGTGCGATGCATGTCCGCCTGTAGTTCAAGAGGGACAGACATATGTACATTGCTTCTTGCGTTAGAGCTAGTGCTTAGATGCGTGAGCAGATAAAAGTCAGACCTTTTGGCTTGCCAGTACTTGTTTTTTTCCCGTTAGTTATTTGCAACTCATTAGTTTTTCATATCACTTTGGACATGACATGTCTGCTCATCAACCTAATTGTGGGTCTTAAAAGGGCACCACAAGAAAAGGCTCAGGAGTCACAAAATCATCAAAGTAATTGACTAGTGCAATATTGTAAGTAACATGGGCACTCATTTAATAAATGGAGACCAGATAATATAGTTTTTACTCCTTCACTTGTTTTGAATGTTAATTTGCTTTGTTTAGTGTATTGTCCTCTACCCTGTCATTTCCAAATTGAATTCCTGCCAGGCTTGCCACTGCATCTCTTCTGTACAAACGCTGCATTTATCTTCTCAACATCTCATAATTGAATAAAAGAGGTCGTAAGGACCAACCTTGAAGCATTACAATAAGTAATATTCTTACCTTTAGCAGAAGAATGTGATCTGCCATTAGCGGTACTTCCATAGTTGGGAAATGCCCTCCCCTGTCCAATTTGTAAATGCAGTCAATGATTGTATGACTGAGTATCGACCCCCATAATATTGTTGTATAAGAATAACGAGGACAGAATGTTCAGGAACAAAATATTGAAAGGTAAGTGCCTATATGTAAGTATACATTTACTGTTCCTAACTCCACAGCTATGTACCTTGAAGGTATATGTACAGCTTAGGTACATATATGTGGAGTTAGGTATAGAAAATCTAGACTGACTTACCTTAATTTTTATTTGATATTGTGTCCTCGATGTCCTGTCCCATCGATATTCTGGAGTCGATATTTAGGGTACAGGCCTAACAAATTTTATTTCTTTAATAATTTCTATAGCGCAGAGTCAAACGTATTAGGTTTCAGAACTCTCTACAACACATAATAGCAACATGTTTGGAGAAGGTGCATTGAGAAACATATCTAGAAACAATAAAAACATCAAAGCTCTTAAAAAGAGTTTGCAGGAATAGATTTGCAAGAGGCAGTGTTAAACAGTTTCAATTAATGTCCAGAAGCATATACAAGAGAGGCATATGTACAACATTAGGTGTAACAATTCCAGGAACAGTGTGCTAGTCAGTTACAAGTGTACACTGAGCAGAACCGTTAGGAAAGTAACATTGGCAGAGCAAGAGGGTGTCACAAATGGAGCAGAGAGACAAGGATATGTGGGGATGTCCAATGCTAATGTGGGGAAAGAGAACAGAGAGAGGGAACGGTTATTCGTCATATGGATATGTTTAGCAGCAGGTTTTTAGAAGGGGTGTGAACACAGAGAAAGAGGGGGTGTTGCAAAGATGTGCTGAAAAACAGTTCCACTTGTAGGGACATTCGGGCACATGCATCAAAGGAAATTGCATTCGCAAACGGTGCGAATCGCAAAATTCGGCCGTTTGCAAATGCAATTTCCATTTTTTGGGTGCATTATGCATTTTGTTGTTCTCCCAATTTAAGAAATCGCAAAATTGCGATTTCTTAAATTGCGATTGCATTTAAGGAATCTCAAATTGAGATTCCTTAAATGCAATGCATCAAACTTTTCAAATTTGTGAATTCGCAAATAAGGGGTGCAAATTACCATGAAGTTGACCTTCATGGTAATTTGCGAAAACTTTGAAAAATGCACAAAAGTGCATTTTTCAAAGTGCCATTTTACACACACACATGCCCTTGGGGCATGTGTGTGTGAAAAATGTACTTAATGGCAAATTTCAGGGGTGCAACAGGGTGTCTTTTGGACCCTCCTGCATCCTTGAAATTGCATTCTCATTTTGCGATTCCTTAATTGCGATTCGCAAAATGAGAATGTCTTCCCATTCATTCCTATGGGCCTCTAGGCCCATAGGAATGATTGGGAAGGGATTCCTTAATTGCGATTCTTAAATTGAGAATCACAATTAAGGAATTTTAAGAAATCGCAATTTATTTAGCAATTTCTTGATGCATTGCAGTTTGCGATTCCTTAATTGCGATTCCTTATTTTTCGCAATTAAGGAATCGCAAACTCCAATGTTGATGCATGTGCCAGATTACCTTCAAAGAATCTGTCAAGGTGCATTGCTTCTTGAAATATGGGGTACTGATGGAGCATAGAACTTTGGATCCGTGGGCCTCCAAGTGTGGAAAGCTTTTGAGTGTAGGATCCAGGAGTTTTAAGGTATAATGTTTTGCTGGTAAGGTATGCACTTCTTATGGGATGTCTTTCGTTAGTGGGTGGTGATATGAGAGAAGAAAGTTCAGGGTGATATGTTCATATTTTTGTTTTGGGCAGAATTATTGCAGTAGCATGTAGAATGCCTCTCACGGACAAAGTGCATGTATTTGTGCTGGCTTTAAGCCAAGCCAGATATTTCTGCTTTCATTGTTTGAATAGGTGTGTAGTAAAAGAAAGTCTTTGACGAATTGAACTTTAAGAATTTCTGCTCCATCCATGTGTAGCTTTTTTACATTTGTTTAGGTCGATTTCAGCATTATAAACATATTCATATTTATTTGTTAATACATAGAAATGAGTCACTGATGTATATTAGCGCATGAAATTGTAAATTAATTGCACAAATTTACAAGCAACTATACTTTTGAACAGGTGTCACCTCCTTCCAAGTTTACATGGCGTACAAAGATCTATACCAGATGTCGGACAGCCAGGTATAGTATTCTTCAGTATGCACATTTCCATAGCTGATGAGTGTATGGAGTCTAGATTATTTTGCTATTATCTTGGGCACATTTAGACATACAGAACATTGCTTGGTAGATGTGATGATGGGATGCAACAATAGGTGCTTGAGGATACGTAGCCTGGTCCGCCTCACCACGGTCTAAGTTGTGGTGAAAAATAATTACGGCCACTTGGAAGGTCACAGAAATGGCAATCTAGTCTTAGAGAATTAAAAAGACCAATATTGGGACTTTTTCCCCTCCAATAAATAATTATTGCCTGCTCTTTTCATGTCCTTATGGGTGGATCAGCCAAAGGCTTGACCCTTTCTAATGTCTGCAGAGTGCATACTAGATACTGCCAAAAGGGATTTCTGGACGATTTAGGCTTTTCAGTCTGACGTCACTTCTAATGGCACCTTCTCAATACTCAATGAGGCCCATGATGTGCCAGATGTGCTCGGAGGAACCTCCCAACACACCAGGGACACATCTGATACAGAAAATGAGCCCCCAGTTTGGATGGATGTCTGCTTACTTTCCCAGTATCCACAACTTTGATTCTGTCTTTTCACCGTTCCGCGATTCCTGGTGGATTAGCTGGCATGGAGGGTTTCCCCATGAGGGTAGGAGCCTGTTTGGGGGGAAACTGTGGCTAGATCCTATATTTAAAGGGGGTGGACCTTCTTCAACTGGTGTCACAAAAGCGTTTCCTCCATTATATGGGTGTTTATCATGCCCAGCCCCCAAACATCAGCCACAGTGATTTTTTTTCCACAGCAATGGAAGATTCAGATGTGTTGTATCATAGTGGAACCATCAAGCTCAGCTTGATCACTTGTGACCAATTTGTTTCTTATACAAGTATGCTTACTGCTCCCCTTCCTAGAAACATGAGACACTTTGAATGGCACTGTCCTTTCCACATGACTAGTGGCCAACAAAAAAGGCATTTTATCACTAGGAATGCATAGTGACCTCATCCTTAAATATACTTTGTTTCACAAGTTGGTAGCACTCCTTTCTACACATATATCCTTGATTGTAGTCACAAGTGTAGATGTGTGGTATTATTAGTGAACTCTGCAAATCGAAATATGTCATGGTGCTTGGAGTTTGATTCACAAAGACATTATTACATTTATGCATCCTGAGACTATGTTCCTAAGACCTGGAATTCACAAAATCTAAAGGAAGATGTTAAAAACACAATGCAAAAAACTGGGGGACCGGGGAGGTGCCAACATTTAGAGAATGGTGTAAGGATTTGGATGCGGCTATGATGGCGGAAAGAGTGTTGTACACGCACCGTAGATGCCCCCGAAAATGGGAAAAAGTGTGGGGTGCCCGGAACAAATACAGAGGCTATTTCTGTGACCCACCCATTCAGGACAGGGACGATGAGTCAGAATGAGGGGAGGGAGGTGGTGGCGGGTTCCCGGACCATGCCAACGAGGATAATTATGCTACATCATGTGTTATCGATGTGTGTGATGTCACTGATGTCTGTTATAATCCATAATGCCCAATGTGAATGCCATTTGATTGAAATATGCCCTGCCTACATTTCAAATAAAAACAAATAAAAAAAAACACAATGCACCCTACAGATATCCGGGCAGACTCTCTGCCACTAGTCTTACTCCTCTGGATTGTCCTTGGGCAGAGACCACACATTTAAAAGTCAGGAGAAATGTACAATTGATCTTTTTTGCTATTGTCTATTGTAAAGCATGGATGAATATGGTTAAATATCCTTCTCACACACTCCCTGAAAATATGTTTATTTATGTAGTACTTTGACACACCAAATGCACACTTATGTCAACCATGTTGTAACTTTAGGTGTGCATTCTGACTTTCACATGGAGACCCTATGTATACACATAGGCAGTTCTCTTCAATTGTGCATTCAGTGACAACCAGTTTCATCCCAGCCTCAAACATCGTGGCCAGGTAACCCTCTCTGTACATTATCAGAACCTTTTGCTAGCCATCATGTGACTCTACACATGCCCCTAGCCCACCTCTGCTTCCCTGCACAAAAGTGCTACCAGCCTCAACCCTGTTCACTCACCCTTTGGATAAGACTCCCTGCCTCCTGCCTCTCTCTATGCATCTCCCTCACATCCATAGTTTGTGTTGTGCTGGCACTCGCCCTGGCAATACGACAGGAGCCCCTCTCAAGCAATCACCCAAACAGCACCCTCTGCTGCTCATCCATGCAAGCAGGGACCTGCATGCCTGTGAAGCTGCAATAACAGCTTTTTGTCCTGCCCTAATGCCAAGAATATGGTTTATAAATGATGAGGGCTAGGTCACAGTTGGAAATAATTGGTCTGGTGGTCTTTAGCAAAAACACCCAGCAAGGACAACATAACAGCAGATCCTGATGGAGCTTGGTGTTTTTCTCACCTTGACCTCGACAGTATACTACTACCAGCTGCAGCTCCAGGAGAAATTGAGCTACACCCCGGCTTTCTCTGCACTTACAGAGCAGCAAACATACAAAGACATCTTCTGTGGTTGTTTTTCAAAATGCTCTGGTTCATAAGTGTAGGAAGGTGGATACCTGACTATGGTTACCCCTGATTTTTTGCCTTGTGTTTAGCTGGTTTTCGACTTAGTTGGCCTGGGATCCTGCTAATCAGGGCCCCAGGCTATCTGTTCTCTCTTTAAATGGACTCCATGTACTCTAGGTACATAACCAATTTGGTACTGGACACCTTGTCAGCCCCTATCCAGTGCACTATAGGTGCCCAGGGCATAGGTGCATCCAAGGCCTACCAAGGGCTGCAGCATATATTTTGCCACCCCTGGCTGGTACTTAAATCGACACAACTGGCTGTTCCCACAGCTGGGGCAAGGTGTTGTAATCACCCCTTGCTTAGATGTAGTATACCTATGTCTAAACCTATATCTGGACACATCCATACCTATCAGTCACTCCTATGGCGGGCCTTTACAGTCCTGGAGGCAGAGTGCTTGGTTCTATGTGAGATGGTGCTCTAGCATGAGCTGAGCCTGACTGCAGTGTTGGGACCAATTCCTTAATGCTGTTCCAGTGATACTGCCATACCATATACTCTTAAGTGCATTATAACCCTCACGGTTATTGCAACTCTGGGTTGGCTTTATCAAAACATGTCGTGTTTGGTGTCATACACATTGGAATACTATCCCCTTGCCAGTCCTGGTAATGGGGATAGCATCCCACCCTTCTAGAGGGTGCAGGCATGTTACTTTACTAAAACGCGGTTAATCCTAACCAGAGCCCCAGCATCACAAAATGGATGCTGCTGCCACAGACACATGTCTGGCCTCCTGCTGCTGACCGAAACTTGGCAGAGGACGCCTGGACAAAGGGTTTCCTGTCACAGGGAGGTGTCACACCACCCCAGACAGGAGATAGTGGATTGTAGCAGGGAGGGTTGAATGAAACTAGACACTGCCTGGGGCGTACAATGTGTTCCTGGGCAGATTCCAGTGAAACCGGTACTGGGGCCATCCTGCCCCAGTCCTGACGTGAAACTGGACAAAGGGAAAGGGGTGTAATCACCCCCTTCCCAGGTCCCACCCATAGGAGGGACCTAGCAGGTAATCCAGCACCTTGATTCGACTTAAAAGTAGGAGCTGTGCCAATGCACATCAGATTATCCTGACTGAAACTTATGAAACAAAACTCTGGACCCTTCGACATCCCACTCCTCGTGGAAGACTGAAGAATCTCCCTTGTGGTCAAGGAGTGACCACCCTGTGCAAACAGGCACCATCCAGCACCTCGACGTTTGCTTTGTTGCAGTTCCCGCCGTAACTCGAGCGACAGAGATCGACAAAACCCAGCGTGCCTGCCTTCTAACAGCCAGATTCCACAGTCCCTGCAGAGCTGAGACCTGTGGAGGCGACCTGAAGCGTGGGAGCGGCCATCTTGGAGAAACAACGAAGCGCTGACCGTGCAGCATCCGAGGCCCCCTCGAAGCTGTGCATTGGAGTCTGAGAAGCTCCAGCCTCAAGCAGCTTGTGCACCGAAGCTCACCCCTCCATACTCGACGAGTGCTGCGTGGGGCCCTTTTGCATTTTTCTGCTCGACGCATTGGTCCGGTTGCTTGCCCGTTGGCTAGTGGCCCCAGTGCCGACGAAACCTTGAATTTACACAGCTAGTCTGGTTGCTTCAGACTGGCACTCGCTCCCCTGAAAAGGAGCACCCGCTCAGACCTTGCTGTTCCGAGTGTTAAGCCATCTTCGAATCCTGCTTGGGTTGCCTTTGCCAAGGCTTGTTGACTCCGATCTTGAAGCCGACACTGCCGACAGCGAGAGCCTTCGTGGGACAGCTCGTGATTCACTCCAGGACATCTTCGGTGCCCCAGAGACCACATGGCAGCGGAGAGAAGCTTCACAACATCGACCTGATTGCTCCCGACATTGCCTGGTTCCTTCCTGGTTCCTTCCTGGTCACTGGCTAGTGACCCAGACTCTGTCCCCTCTGCTTTCAGGTACTCTACAACTTCGATCCACCCTTGGATCACACCGGACACTTCTCTTCTGGACGCCTGCAGCATCTTCATCTCCAGGCACCCTAGATCTTCGTGACGAAACCCGCTTCCTGTGGGTGAGGTAACTCTTGAACGCCGGTGCTCCTGTAGTGTTTTACACCTCTAGTGTCTAAGTCTAAAGATTTGTCCTTCTAGTCCAGTCGGAAGACTCTTAAAACTGTAACTCGATAACTTTTACGCACCATTGATTTTACATTGGTGCAAGCTTGTGCTTTAGGCACTGCACCCGAATCCCGCGGGCTACTCCCGCCCTAACTGCTGTTAGTGCATCGTAGTTCAAGCGATTACCCCCAATCGATTAGTGATTGTTATACCACTTTATTGATATATGGTTTGAGTGGCCACCGGCCTCATCCAAAATGTGCAACTTGTCTATGTTATACTGTGCTTTTATTTAAACGCTTGTGCTTCATTGCTCATAAAAAGTAGTGGGGATTATTCTAAGAATAAATACATATATTTTGATAATATATAACTTGTGTGGTGTCCTTTCATTTGGTATTACAGGATTGTATATGGTAAAACAGCTCGCTTCACTCGCCCTCTGAAGTTAAGCCTTTAAGGCTGCTTAGTCCATGCTACCCCTAGGATAGCTTGTCTAGAAGGTTGACTTACAACCACCACCATATGGGATTGTTTGGACTGATATAAGGTGCCCCCAGAACTGGAGACATCATACATCAGGCCAACTTCTCACATTGGTGAGCAGCGGTACGGATTCAAGCTTTGCTGTTGTTTTACCTTTGCAATCTTAAATCAAATTGAAAGATCACATTAAGTACCATAGGTACATATAAATAAAAGCTTAGCATATTTAAGTTCTACTGAACTTAGTAGTTGTAGGTAGAAGGGCTTAGCACACCCTGACTACAACTCACTAGCAAGGTACAGTAGGAAAACACTTAGTGTAGGTAGGTGCATCACTTACACCACACTAGAGTCATGTCTTGCACAGGTGAAGCTACGGGCTCTCTACCTGTGACGGTTGACCCTCCACAGGCAACCTCCAACTATGACAAATTCAGCCATAGAGACTTGAGTGCCTTGTGCACTGCAAGGAGGCTGAGAAAGGGTCACAACCCTACCATTCCTATCATGATAGCCATCCTAGAAAAGGATGACCTTGAGAAAGCTAGAGTAGCTCCCTCAGGATCAGGAGATGGAGTTAATCCCCCAGACACTGAGAACACCTCCCCAGAAGTAGAAAATGAGGAGGTAGACCCTGAATCAGAAGGTGAAGAGTCAGATCATGGTCAAGTTGATACCCAGGTACCAGTGGTAAGGCTTAGCCAAGCCAACTTGGACCTACATGGAAATGGAGAGGGCCAGCACCTCCCCAGAGTACCTAACCGGATTCTCCCAGGCAATAGGAGAGAGAGAAGCCCTTCCAGGGATTCTCACATTTCTAGTGCCTCAAGAGAATCACAGAGAGGAATGCCTTCCCCTCAAAGAAGAGAGCATAAGGCCAGGATGAGAGCAGTGAATCTCCAAATAGAAAGAGAGTAATTAGCCCTGGCCCAAGCTAGACTAGCTTTTGCAAGAGATCCCCACTGGTGGCAGCAATATCCCAAAGGATAAAGACAGGTCCTATGACCATAGAAACCTGAGTAAGATTGTGCCCCCCTACAGAGATGGGGATGATATCCACAAATGGATAACTGCTCTGGAGAGGGCCTGCATGGTACAGCAGGTCCCCCAAGATCAGTGGGCAGCAATCTTGTGGCTCTCCTTTTCTGAGAAAGGGAGAGATAAGCTCCTCACTGTTAGAGCTGAGGATGCTAAAAATTACACAGCCCTGAAGAGTGCTCTTATTGATGGGTTTGGCTTAACCACTGAACAATACAGGTTGTTGTTCAGAGACACCCAAAAAGCTCAGACTCAGGACTGGACTGATTTTGTAGATTGTGCTACTAAGGCTCTGGAAGGTTGGCTACATGGCAGCAAAGTACATGACTATACAGGATTGTATAATTTGATCATGAGGGAGCAGATCCTAAGTAATTGTCAGAACCAGCTTTTACACCAGCACCTGGTGGACTCGGATCTGACCTCTCCACAAGAATTGGGTAAGATGGCAGACAAATGTGTCAGAACAAGGATTAGGCTTAAGAATCAGGGTAATGACCAAAAGAAGTATACTTCCAAGGCTCAAGAGAAGGGTGGGGATAAATCTAAAGAAAAGTCTCCCACAGGGCCCCAAAACTCCAAGGGTGGGGGTGGGCCCCAAAACACTTCCTCCGACCAGAAGAAACCTTATTGCCATGTCTGTAAGCAGCCTGGCCACTGGAAAACTGATAGCAGTTGTCCCAGGAATAACAATAAGGAAAACATACCTCCAAGTAAAACTCCAACACCTCCTGTTACTGTCAGCAGTAATCCCCCAGGTGGTGGGAGCACCCCCAAGAATTTGGGTGGGTTTACTTTTGGAGCTCAGGTGGATTCTGGCCTAACCAGGTCCCCTAGTCCAGATACTCTTGTCTATGAAAATGGCATGGGGTTTGCCAACTTCACTGATTGCCCAAACACTTTGAGCAAGTATAGACAGGAGCCCATCATCAGTGGTCAAAAAGTTGAGGCCTACAGAGACACAGGGGCTAGTATCACTATGGTGACTGAGAACCTAGTCCCCTCAAGGCAAATTTTACCTGGTGCCACATATCAGGTGACTAACATTGATGGAGTTCAGAAAAATCATCCCATGGCAGTAGTAAATCTCAGCTGGGGAGGTGTCACTGGCCCAAAGAGAGTGGAAGTGTCAGCAAACTTGCCTGTAGATTGTCTACTGGGGAATGATTTGGAAATCTCAGCCTGGGCTGAGGTTGAACAAGAAACCCATTCTAAAATGGTAAATCTCCATGGAAAGGTTCGTGGGGCTGTGATGGCCACAGCCCCAATCCAAGATGTCCTTCCTGAAAAGGTTGGTAGGGCTGTGCAAGACTCAGTCCCATCTTCAGCAGAATTCCTTCCTGAACAGGTTAGCAGAGCTGTTATGGTAACAGCCCATACCCAAACTGAGTCCCTTCCGGAAAAGGTTGGTGGGGCTGTGATGGCCACAGCCCAAACTCAAACTGATTCATGTGTTGTGAAGCCCGAAACTATGGATCGCTCCACACAAACAGAGAGCATTGAGGAGGAAGAGAAATCTCCCTCCCACCAGACATTAGGAAAGGATCAGCCTCCTCAGGGAACTGATCTTACCCCTTGTGAAGAAACTGCCCCAGAGGTAGTCAGGCCTAGCCTGGCAGAGCCCCTGATGTCAGTGGACCCTTCCAAGGTGGGACCCAGTCTGGAGCAGGTAACCTGCCCCTCTCTACCCTGCCTCAGTCAGCCCAGGGCTACAGAGGTCAAGGAGGTCAGTGAGCCCCAAAGGGTCCCCTGTCAAATAAAGCACCCCCATCAGCAGATTAGGGGTGTGGTAAATAAATAAATAATACCTCTATTTTTGAATGGATAAATGAATAACAGATAGCTCAATAAATAAGAGTCAAGATTCGAGGTAGTAGGAGTTTGCAGGTTTAATACAGCATAAAGGACAGGAACAGGACAACCTGCACAGGAATAGGATGGCAGAGCCCGGCAGCTGCCGGGGCTGGATCTGGGATGAGCGCGCTAATCATTTAATAACAATACACGATCATATATACTAAAACAGTTGCATTACAATACATACGATAGGCGGAGCAGTGGGTGTGGTCAATAGCAGTCGCGAAAGATAAGGGTGAAAGTAGGTGTAACAGAGGCGTATACATAGACATGTGATGCAAACGTAACAGAATATGTCATGAATGGGGTGGAAACATGGAGGGGGCTACCTAAGGAGCCGGGACCTCTAACCTAATGGTGCGCGCAAACTGGCAATGACGTGTTACTAGGAGAAGCTGGGGGCTATGAACTCTGTGCTAGGAGCAGAGACTGAAGTCTGGAGAGTCAGGGCGACATGTACCTAAGCAGTATCTAGTATCTGATGTTTAGAGAACATGTTGATAGAATCCAAAAGCTATCGGGGTAAAGGCTAACAGACTCTAAGACTGGAGCATGCATTATTCTACATGTAGTGCGTGATGAAGAATATTAAATGATCATAAATACAGTATTTCTCTAACATGGAGACGTAAAGGCTAGACTATGACGGGAACTATTGATGCAGTTCAGTAGCTTAGGAATGCAGAGAAGGAGGACTGAACTGATAACTGGGATCATAACATACTCTTGGCAGACTCAGAGGCAGAGCCAGGCTGAACCGGGCACTGCAAGGCAGGAAGTAAGTGAAGGGTCAGGGATACAGGTGGGGGCTGTATCGCTCCTCAGCGAGGGCTTCAGGAGACAGGAGCTGAATCTGGTGTCCAGGCCCTTTTGAGGCCTAGAAACGGGAACTTTACAATGGAATAACGTGCACACTGGGAAACGTGGCAACGTAGCTTTACATAGGCCTGATATTCGTAGTATTCACGAGAACTGGAAACTGGCATACTAGAGATGGACACAACTATAATTGCGTCTTTTAATCGAACATGGGGAATACATATGCATATTAATCATGCACACATAACATATGATGGAGGACGCGTAGGGACACAGAACATGGCAGAATTTACTTTTCCACATTCCCTCCTTGTCACTACGTTTCCATCAGGAAACATCAATATTCATGATACCATCTATCATTTCATACAGTATCATTTGCTCGTCTCGAATTTTCTGGGAACGGGTTTTAGAACGGGACTTGGGACTAGGAATACAAGAGGTAGCGCAAATGCCGCAAATCGCAGGGCCACATTGTATACAGAGGCAGCAACTGAATATGATCGCTACTGCAATACCTAGAAAGGACAAGACTTTCCATCCCCAAGCGGAAATTATATTCCAGAACCAACCGGACCATGTCCAGGTGCCTGGATCTTGGTGTAACAGATGGGCAATTTTATGGAGTCTGGTTATAGCTGAATAAACAGACGGCGCGTTATTTGGAATGAAAATGCAGCAACTAGATCCGATGACTCTACAGGCCCCGCCCCTATCGGCCAATATGACGTCAAGGACGAGACGATTCTGTAAAACGACAAATCTCATAGCAGATTGCTCTTCGGTTAAGTTACCTAGAGCAGAGGCAGTCTCATTGACTACTGCTTCAAGGGTTCTGGTTAACCTACGAATTAGCTTACTATTCTGGATAGGTCCTATAAAAAAGAAGAAACCTCTATTGAAATCTGTATACTGTTCTAGAGCAGTTTCAGTATAATCGACAATTGGGGACTCCCTTCTATGTCTAATGCGTACTAGATGTGTGTTTCTATGATAATCAGATGGAGCTAGGAAAACAGGTGGCAGTAGGAAGGCAATGTAACAGGTTCCCTCCCAATCGAGGGGCAGACGAACATATGCAGTTTGACCACAAATAAAATAAGAATGACGTGAAGCTTTGAAAATAGATTTCCTACTGTCACGATACTTGACAATAGTAGTACAATCACTATGTCCTACATGTACGGAACCATTATTTCGAACACATAATTCGCCTTTGACTGGTAGTACTGAAATAGCAGGTAAGTCTGGAGTGGAATCAGACTGAACATTCAGGACCATGAAATTCGAAGAATAATTACCTAAATTGTAAACTTCATTTTCTAGATCTAACCCTGTTCTGTGGGGAAGACCTTGCTTGTCTGGAAAACATGTACTGTTAAGGAAAGACATATCTGTTGAGGATGACGTTAACGTGGACCATGCTCCACACTAACCATTATGTGAAAATGGATAAGGAAAGAGTGGCAGAACTCCCTTCGGTGTCTGGAAAGGGGGGAGTCGACCACACACCCAACAATTAGTGGCATTGCTGGTCTGATGTGAATAATGTAACATGCGGATAAAAGAATTGTTACGCATAGCGAGGCGGTAAGAGAGTTCATGAGGAGGCAGATCACTAAACGTGTGCTCTACTGTAACATTAGAAGACTTATTTACATGAGAAACTGGAAAATACAGGTAAAATGCATAACTGGTGCAGGAAATCATAATACTGAGAAATAATATGAAACATAGAAAAACGATACATCGGATTGAGTTTTGACTAACTCTCTCACTATGGGGGTCTATTTTATACATGTCAGAAACCGGTCTAACCGTTTCACCTAGGGGAGGACTTAGACAATCAAACTGGCTGACTTATTTTACTAGACCTTAGCTTTGTCTTATACTCCTGTTGCGGAGTTGTCTCTAACAGGGAGGGTTCAGTAACATTGTCTTTTGCGGGACAGTCCTTAAGAATAGTACTTTGGCAGTCCTTTAAATCCTCGGAAATGTTCTTTGAGACAGGTTTCAGTCCATAAAATCTTTTGATATGCGAAAGATGCACCCAGCCTTTGCGTCCCTCCAACTTCACGGCTGTACGGGTGGCGAGGAGGACCTGTCGGGGCTCCTTCCAGCGAGGCTCCAGCGGACTTGAGCGATCGAAATTTCGCACTAGGACCATGGATCCGGGAACGATTTCATGCGGTGCCACCTCGGTATTGTCTGGAAATGCGGCGGCAACCTGTGAACGACAAGAGTTGAGGGCAGACATCAAGGAAGCTAGGTAATCTGTCAGCATATTACTTGAAACATCGGTAATACTTCGGGGTCTAGGAGTACCCCACATGTTAGGGGGACGGCCGAAAACGACCTCGTACGGGGACAGACCTGATCTGGAATGTGCGACCATGCGCATGTAAAACAGAGCAACTGGCAGAGCTACTAGCCAGTCCACACCTTTCTCTTGACAAACTTTTGCAATGCGGATTTTCAGGGTCTGGTTATGTCTCTCTACGAGACCGGCTGCTTCAGGATGGCGTACACAATGGAACTTCCACTGGTACCCTAACAAAAGGGAAACATGCTTCATGAGTTCAGATGAGAATGGCTGGCCGTTGTCAGAATATACGACCCTAGGGAGTCCATAACGGGGGAAGAACTCACGAACCAACTGCTTGGCAGTGGTCGCGGCTGTGTAATCTGGAACTGGATATGCCTCCGTCCACCTGGACAAAGCGCATACAACTACAAGGACATACTTGAAACCTCGACATCGCTCCATCTGAATGTAATCCATCTGGAGGACTTCAAAAGGGTGGTCAGGGGGCTGGAATCCACCTTGTTCCACCGGGACACTTTTACCTGGATTAAACTGACAACATATCATACAGGTATGGACTTTCTGTTTGGCTGCAGCTCGTAAATGCTTGTTGAACCAAATATTCTGGATACTGTCTAACATAGCTTTTTCTCCTAAATGTGCTGGACTATGTGCGGTATTAATAATGACTTGAACCATAGAGTCGGGGAGAAACCATGTGGCTCTACCCTTCGTTAACCATCCTTGATCTGTCTGGACCCCTCCTTGTTCGGACCATTTCTTGATTTCATCGGGAGTGGCATGTAACTGGATATCTATGACATCTTGAGTAGGGTCTTTAACTGTCATACATGTAGTTGGATCTGGAGTATGTGTCTGTGTCGGATTAACTGGAATGTCTGGAGTCTGAGCTGTAAGCTTGGCTGTGCGATCTGCTAGATCATTACCTTGGGAAATAGTGTCAGTAACTTTCGTATGTGCTTTGCACTTCATGATAGCAATGGATGTCGGTAAATATATAGCATCTAACAGAGCTTGAATAAGGAGACCATGCTGAATCTTGGTTCCATGAGAAGTCATGAAACCTCTCTCCTGCCAGAGCACTCCAAAGTCGTGTACGACTCCAAATGCGTAACGTGAATCTGTGTAAATATTAACTTTCAGGTTCTTGGCGTGTATGCAGGCTTGAGTCAGAGCAACTAGCTCTGCTGCTTGAGCAGACAGGGTGTCAATACGGTGTGTTTCAATAACTTCGGTGTCAGTAGTCACTGCATACGCGGCGACTAGTTCTCCTGTATTTGTTCTCATGCATGAACCATCCACATAAAGTGTCAGGTCGGGATCTGGTAATGGAATATCTGTCAGATCTTGTCTTGGTTTTGTCATAATGTTGACTACTTCCACACAATCGTGTGTGGCAGGATTCGAAGTAACTGACGGTAACAATGTAGCAGGGTTTAGGACGTTGCAGCGTCTGATTTCTATGTGTGGCTGAAACAGTGTCAATTCATAACCTGTTAAACGTGCAATTGTCAAGTGCTGAGTTTGTGTTCGGTTTAAAAGAACTTCCACGGAGTGTGGAACTTGTACTGTCAGGGAGTGTCCTAAGACTATGGAATCACTTTGTCTGATAGCTAGTGCTGTGGCTGCAACTGACTTGAGGCACGCAGGCAGAGCCTGGGCTACAGGATCTAATGTGCTCGAAAAAACAGCACAGGGCTTGTATTGTCCTGCTTGATCTTGTGTGAGGACAGATAATGCTGTACCTTCGCGTTCTGTGACGAAAAGTGTAAAAGGCTTACTGTAGTTCGGTGTTGCTAGAACTGGAGCTTGACATAGGGCTTTCTTTAACTCATTGAAACTAAATGTATGTTCAGATGTCCAAGGGAGGACAGTCGATACGGCTGCCTCCTGTGTCGTTAACTGTATCAGTGGCTTAGCTAGAAATGCATACTGAGGAATCCATTGTCTACAATAAGAAGTAAGGCCGGTAAAAGCACGTACCTCCTTCTGGGTCTTGGGCTGAGGAAGACTCGCTATTAACTGGATACGGTCTGGTGTCAACTGCCTACCCCACTTGGACAGCAAGTGGCCTAAATAGATCACTTGCTGGACACAGAATTGAAGCTTCGAAGGGGACACCTTGTGCCCCATCTCGGCAAGGAAATACAAGACTGTAAGTGATGCTTGCTCGCAAGCACGTTCAGAACGGGCTGTGATCAGTAGATCATCGACATACTGGAGCAGGGCAGTGTCAGTTGGCATGTGAATGTTGTCTAGTTGTCTCTTGAGTGCTTGACTGTAAATACTAGGACTTTCTGTGAAACCTTGAGGAGCTCGTGTGAACATATAGCTCCTTCCATTTAAACAAAATCCGAAAAGAAACTGGCTGTCTGGATGAATGGGGACACTAAAAAACGCATTCTTGAGGTCTATGACTGTAAAAAATGAAGCTTCGGAATCAATAGCTGTCAATAGGGAAGAGATATCTGGGACAACTGGGTACTGGGGAATAATACATTTATTAAGTTCTCGAAGGTCAATCACTAATCGATATACTGGAGGTGCATTTGGATCAGTACGTTTCATGACTGGAATGATCGGAGAATTGCATACATTGGAGTCAGTTTCTACAACTACTCCTTGAGCCATGAGCTCGTCAATAATTTTGGATAAGGCAGCTACAGCCTCAGGTGGCAATCTGTACTGTCTTATTCGTGGCAGGACTACACCTGGCTTGAGAGTCACACGATGGGGTGTGATTTGCATAAAGCCAACATCAGTTGGACCTTGCGCCCATAGATGCTGCGGAACATTAGACAATCTCGGATCAAAATCTCGTAATACATAGTGACCCTTGAAGTCGCGTAGGAACAATCGTATTCCCTCTGGGGAACAGCATATAACTGCACCTAACTCTTTCAGTGTCTTAATGCCTAATAGGTTTTCTGGACATGACTTAGTAAGTAACAGATCAGTAGTGCGGGACAATGGACCTACTTCTAGAGTAACTGGCTTTGATATTTCATTTACAATAGGCTTTCCTGAAAATCCAAGGGAAACATTTCTAGAGCCTGAGAGCGGAGCCCCTGGAACTTCGGCGTGACTTATAGTGGTCCTACTTGCCCCTGTATCAATCAGAAACTTTCTGTCTTTCCCTAGTACTTGACTGTGAACATAGGGACCTTCTTGATCTACAGGTATCTCGATGAGAGGCAAGCCTACCTCCCTCTCTAGGCTGTTTCATGAATACTGCTGATACTCAGGATACTCGGACTGTGCATACTGATACATCTGCTGTGTAACATGCTGTGTTGCAGCGATAGGCTGCGGTGCTGGAACTGTCTGTGGTGCATTCTGTGGCTGAGTAGTCTGTGTAACTTGTTCTTGTCTAGGCTGACGTGGTCTTTCTTTAGTCTTACCGGTAGCTATGTTGTGTTTCAGAACTGCACACTCGTTTATAAAATGACCTGGCTGTTTACAATAATTGCAGTTTCCTTTAACGGGAGCTGCAGGATGACTGGCTTGATTCGGACCCCTCTTCTGACTGTCTTGAGGAACGGATTGTGCAACTAGTACTTTCATTTTCGTGTCTTTCATACGTTTCCTTTCATGTTCTTGCTCCTCTCTGATTCTATTCTGGTGGTATTGAAGCATTTGTAACATCTGGGACGGGGTATTAGCTTGCCAGGTACTTTCGACTTTCAAAACTCGGTTTTTAATTTGTGGACTTGAATTCTCGACTAATTTAGTAACAAAAAGATGAGGGTACGACTCGCTACTTGTCTTGAGGCCACTGTTGATGCTAAAACATTTCTCAAATCTAGAATAAAAATCACTAATATCTTCGTCTTGTTTCTGTTTACAGGCTGAGATTGCATCCCAGTCTTCCTTTCTAGTTGTCAATAATCTGGGCAAAACTTGTATTAACAATTCTGGTAATTCTTTACATTTGTCTCCAAGACCGGTACCTGGTACTCGTGCCTTGTCTTCGGCTTCTAGGACTGTCCAATCGATCTTTTTCTCTCCCACCTCCCAATCTTTTTCTTTGAGTTTCTCGTATACCCCTGCGGGCAACAAGACTTTTAACATTTTAATGATATCTGGATACGTGTATTCTCCCATACGGAGCATGTCTTTTAATTCTCGGTGGAACCCTGCTGGATCTTTATCATGACAGGGAATTAACTTTTTCATCTCTGAGAGTTCCATCTTTGTAATCGGGGTGTAAACAAACACTCGTTGCATTTCACCACCGTCTGTCTTAACTGGATGCACTTCTCGTAACGGATTCTGTCTGTCTATATCAAAGGGTTTACTTTCTGGGGGTGAGACATGAACAAAATGTGGGTTCAGAAACGTTCTGTATTTGTGGCGCTGTTCTAGAATGACACTAATTAAATCGGTACCTAAACCTTTCCATTTGTACTGGAGTAACTCGTTCAAGACATCGTATAACGGACCTGGATCAGAATGTTGACCCTCATACAATGTAATGAGGTGCTGGATCATATACATACCCGCCAGTCGTTGCTCGGCTGGGGGCATTTTCAGAAACATTTGTGCCACTATTTCGTCTGGAAAAGTGGTAGAATCAGTAATCCATCGGACTGCTGATCGGACTAGTTCTTGTTCATGCATGGTACTTAACTCGCTATAACCGATTCGTGATTTCAGAATGTGATCGGTAGCTTGAAATACTTGTTCTAGAGAACCTTGTTCTGGTGTTGGACGATGGAAAGTTGACTTGTGTTCTAGGCGTAAATGGCGGTCTGGAAATCTAGATTTTCCTACATACGCTATTCTGGCGGGATTCTCGTCCTCTACCTCTTCCGCAGAGTCATTTTCTTTCTCGTTTACTCGTGTTGCCTTACGTTGATCATGTAACCTTATTATTTCCTTACGAATTTTCTTGTACATACTCTCTATACTACCGATAGTCTTGTGCTTACCCTCGGCTATATTCTCCCTCCACCTTGTTAGGGTTCTCATTTCGACTTGATCTTTGGTCGGATAATCTTGTTCCCTTATTAGACAATTAATCAGAAACTTTAATATCATAAGCTGGATCTCGACTTTCCTTTGAGACATGACTTCACTAATACTTTCTGGATCATCCCCTGTACGGATGAAACGATATATTCTGTCTAGATCTTCCTTCATATTCGGTAAAGTGACCAAGTACTCGGACACCTGTCTTATACGCACGGAATATATAACCATACTATCCTCGCCTGGAACTGGATCATAACAGCATTCAGTAAGAGCTCGCCTGATTTCTGCAATGGACTGATATTTAGGCGTACGCTGTAACGCACGTTCATGTAACTCGACTGCTCCTGGACGTCTATTTGGCGGCGGGGTCTGAGGAGGACCTCCCCCTGCGGCCCCTAAACTAGAGTCATCGACTGATGCTCTTCGTGCTGGCAGAGCGGGAATTTGAAATGCAGGCTGGACTTGTATGGCGGGCTGGACCGGGGGTACCGTAACAGGTACTCCGGTGTCTGGAGGAGCGGGAAGTGCCTGATTTACAGGGACTGGCGGAGCAGGAACAGGATTTGCATATTCCGGGACTGTGTCGTCCAAATAGGACGAAATGAATATATCAGCTGCGGTCGGTTTGTGACGTAGCTTGGTCGGAACTAGTGGTGGCGGAAAATTGCTGGATGCCTCCGGGGTCGCGTTTGGCAAGCCCTCGGCAAGAAGAGGATACATACCCTTAATGAGGGCGTTCCTCTGTCTGTCTGACTGTTCGGTTTTGACTCGTTCACCAATCTCGATTAATTCCCTTTCTTGGGCTCGTTCTAAGGATTCTCTACTTAATTCAGACTTTCTGATTTCTTTTTCGGTTCTTTTATGAGATTCTTTGCGCCATAACTCAATGGCATCTTTCTGTGACTGTCTGGCTTTCTTTTTCCATAATGCCTCTTCTACTCTCATGATGCACTCGGCATCCCACGTACCTGATACGGGCCATCTATACTTTTCTTCTAACTCCTTGGTATACTCTACCCATAAATCTAGATACAATATGGCGCTTATGCCATGCTTCTGATACATAAAATGACCTGGACTGTCCCTAGGCGGAACAGGAACTGCTTCTTCTAGCAGACCCTTTCTAGTTTTTAACTGACGTAATCTCGAAAAGAGGGACATTGCAAACTTGAATCTGAACACAATACAATACACGAGGAACAATAACAATTGAGAAAACAATTCAGGCATACCACGACATTGAAAATACATTGAATAACATTATGAAGCAACAGTTCGGACAGAATACTACCTGGAACACTGAGAACAGAAACACATGAATTTCTCGAGAACGGAACAGACTAGAATTACTGGATGCGCTGCTGAAACAGCACGGAACATACCGGTCCCATAAAGGGACGCATCAAGACCCGTATCCACCTAGGTGAACACTTCGTTTCAGATCTGCATACCCAGACCCATCGGACCAGAGACAATTTAGATTGACCCTGTCTAGATACTACCCCAGCAACGGTACTCACCGGGCAGCAAGAACGGAAGGCCTCAGACTGGACTGGACTGCTTCGACGCCGGACGGACGAACTTCGGACTTCTGTTACGGGTGGGCCTCCGGATACCTCGGACCTTGGACTCTCGGCTTGGGCTCTGGTCGGGACTCGCCGCGTTCCTCCACCGCCTCGTCTGGATGCTGGACCGCCACCTCCGTCTCCTCCGTGGGCCTGAGGGATACTTGAAGCAGAAATATCTGCACGTGCACGGTATGGTTCCGTCACGGCTGCAGAGGGTCAGGGGGCCGGCGTGGCTTCACCGGCGCGTGGGGAAAGGGCAAGTCCCTATTCGGGCGCCATTATGTGGTAAATAAATAAATAATACCTCTATTTTTGAATGGATAAATGAATAACAGATAGCTCAATAAATAAGAGTCAAGATTCAAGGTAGTAGGAGTTTGCAGGTTTAATACAGCATAAAGGACAGGAACAGGACAACCTGCACAGGAATAGGATGGCAGAGCCCGGCAGCTGCCGGGGCTGGATCTGGGATGAGCGCGCTAATCATTTAATAACAATACACGATCATATATACTAAAACAGTTGCATTACAATACATACGATAGGCGGAGCAGTGGGTGTGGTCAATAGCAGTCGCGAAAGATAAGGGTGAAAGTAGGTGTAACAGAGGCGTATACATAGACATGTGATGCAAACGTAACAGAATATGTCATGAATGGGGTGGAAACATGGAGGGGGCTACCTAAGGAGCCGGGACCTCTAACCTAATGGTGCGCGCAAACTGGCAATGACGTGTTACTAGGAGAAGCTGGGGGCTATGAACTCTGTGCTAGGAGCAGAGACTGAAGTCTGGAGAGTCAGGGCGACATGTACCTAAGCAGTATCTAGTATCTGATGTTTAGAGAACATGTTGATAGAATCCAAAAGCTATCGGGGTAAAGGCTAACAGACTCTAAGACTGGAGCATGCATTATTCTACATGTAGTGCGTGATGAAGAATATTAAATGATCATAAATACAGTATTTCTCTAACATGGAGACGTAAAGGCTAGACTATGACGGGAACTATTGATGCAGTTCAGTAGCTTAGGAATGCAGAGAAGGAGGACTGAACTGATAACTGGGATCATAACATACTCTTGGCAGACTCAGAGGCAGAGCCAGGCTGAACCGGGCACTGCAAGGCAGGAAGTAAGTGAAGGGTCAGGGATACAGGTGGGGGCTGTATCGCTCCTCAGCGAGGGCTTCAGGAGACAGGAGCTGAATCTGGTGTCCAGGCCCTTTTGAGGCCTAGAAACGGGAACTTTACAATGGAATAACGTGCACACTGGGAAACGTGGCAACGTAGCTTTACATAGGCCTGATATTCGTAGTATTCACGAGAACTGGAAACTGGCATACTAGAGATGGACACAACTATAATTGCGTCTTTTAATCGAACATGGGGAATACATATGCATATTAATCATGCACACATAACATATGATGGAGGACGCGTAGGGACACAGAACATGGCAGAATTTACTTTTCCACATTCCCTCCTTGTCACTACGTTTCCATCAGGAAACATCAATATTCATGATACCATCTATCATTTCATACAGTATCATTTGCTCGTCTCGAATTTTCTGGGAACGGGTTTTAGAACGGGACTTGGGACTAGGAATACAAGAGGTAGCGCAAATGCCGCAAATCGCAGGGCCACATTGTATACAGAGGCAGCAACTGAATATGATCGCTACTGCAATACCTAGAAAGGACAAGACTTTCCATCCCCAAGCGGAAATTATATTCCAGAACCAACCGGACCATGTCCAGGTGCCTGGATCTTGGTGTAACAGATGGGCAATTTTATGGAGTCTGGTTATAGCTGAATAAACAGACGGCGCGTTATTTGGAATGAAAATGCAGCAACTAGATCCGATGACTCTACAGGCCCCGCCCCTATCGGCCAATATGACGTCAAGGACGAGACGATTCTGTAAAACGACAAATCTCATAGCAGATTGCTCTTCGGTTAAGTTACCTAGAGCAGAGGCAGTCTCATTGACTACTGCTTCAAGGGTTCTGGTTAACCTACGAATTAGCTTACTATTCTGGATAGGTCCTATAAAAAAGAAGAAACCTCTATTGAAATCTGTATACTGTTCTAGAGCAGTTTCAGTATAATCGACAATTGGGGACTCCCTTCTATGTCTAATGCGTACTAGATGTGTGTTTCTATGATAATCAGATGGAGCTAGGAAAACAGGTGGCAGTAGGAAGGCAATGTAACAGGTTCCCTCCCAATCGAGGGGCAGACGAACATATGCAGTTTGACCACAAATAAAATAAGAATGACGTGAAGCTTTGAAAATAGATTTCCTACTGTCACGATACTTGACAATAGTAGTACAATCACTATGTCCTACATGTACGGAACCATTATTTCGAACACATAATTCGCCTTTGACTGGTAGTACTGAAATAGCAGGTAAGTCTGGAGTGGAATCAGACTGAACATTCAGGACCATGAAATTCGAAGAATAATTACCTAAATTGTAAACTTCATTTTCTAGATCTAACCCTGTTCTGTGGGGAAGACCTTGCTTGTCTGGAAAACATGTACTGTTAAGGAAAGACATATCTGTTGAGGATGACGTTAACGTGGACCATGCTCCACACGAACCATTATGTGAAAATGGATAAGGAAAGAGTGGCAGAACTCCCTTCGGTGTCTGGAAAGGGGGGAGTCGACCACACACCCAACAATTAGTGGCATTGCTGGTCTGATGTGAATAATGTAACATGCGGATAAAAGAATTGTTACGCATAGCGAGGCGGTAAGAGAGTTCATGAGGAGGCAGATCACTAAACGTGTGCTCTACTGTAACATTAGAAGACTTATTTACATGAGAAACTGGAAAATACAGGTAAAATGCATAACTGGTGCAGGAAATCATAATACTGAGAAATAATATGAAACATAGAAAAACGATACATCGGATTGAGTTTTGACTAACTCTCTCACTATGGGGGTCTATTTTATACATGTCAGAAACCGGTCTAACCGTTTCACCTAGGGGAGGACTTAGACAATCAAACTGGCTGACTTATTTTACTAGACCTTAGCTTTGTCTTATACTCCTGTTGCGGAGTTGTCTCTAACAGGGAGGGTTCAGTAACATTGTCTTTTGCGGGACAGTCCTTAAGAATAGTACTTTGGCAGTCCTTTAAATCCTCGGAAATGTTCTTTGAGACAGGTTTCAGTCCATAAAATCTTTTGATATGCGAAAGATGCACCCAGCCTTTGCGTCCCTCCAACTTCACGGCTGTACGGGTGGCGAGGAGGACCTGTCGGGGCTCCTTCCAGCGAGGCTCCAGCGGACTTGAGCGATCGAAATTTCGCACTAGGACCATGGATCCGGGAACGATTTCATGCGGTGCCACCTCGGTATTGTCTGGAAATGCGGCGGCAACCTGTGAACGACAAGAGTTGAGGGCAGACATCAAGGAAGCTAGGTAATCTGTCAGCATATTACTTGAAACATCGGTAATACTTCGGGGTCTAGGAGTACCCCACATGTTAGGGGGACGGCCGAAAACGACCTCGTACGGGGACAGACCTGATCTGGAATGTGCGACCATGCGCATGTAAAACAGAGCAACTGGCAGAGCTACTAGCCAGTCCACACCTTTCTCTTGACAAACTTTTGCAATGCGGATTTTCAGGGTCTGGTTATGTCTCTCTACGAGACCGGCTGCTTCAGGATGGCGTACACAATGGAACTTCCACTGGTACCCTAACAAAAGGGAAACATGCTTCATGAGTTCAGATGAGAATGGCTGGCCGTTGTCAGAATATACGACCCTAGGGAGTCCATAACGGGGGAAGAACTCACGAACCAACTGCTTGGCAGTGGTCGCGGCTGTGTAATCTGGAACTGGATATGCCTCCGTCCACCTGGACAAAGCGCATACAACTACAAGGACATACTTGAAACCTCGACATCGCTCCATCTGAATGTAATCCATCTGGAGGACTTCAAAAGGGTGGTCAGGGGGCTGGAATCCACCTTGTTCCACCGGGACACTTTTACCTGGATTAAACTGACAACATATCATACAGGTACGGACTTTCTGTTTGGCTGCAGCTCGTAAATGCTTGTTGAACCAAATATTCTGGATACTGTCTAACATAGCTTTTTCTCCTAAATGTGCTGGACTATGTGCGGTATTAATAATGACTTGAACCATAGAGTCGGGGAGAAACCATGTGGCTCTACCCTTCGTTAACCATCCTTGATCTGTCTGGACCCCTCCTTGTTCGGACCATTTCTTGATTTCATCGGGAGTGGCATGTAACTGGATATCCATGACATCTTGAGTAGGGTCTTTAACTGTCATACATGTAGTTGGATCTGGAGTATGTGTCTGTGTCGGATTAACTGGAATGTCTGGAGTCTGAGCTGTAAGCTTGGCTGTGCGATCTGCTAGATCATTACCTTGGGAAATAGTGTCAGTAACTTTCGTATGTGCTTTGCACTTCATGATAGCAATGGATGTCGGTAAATATATAGCATCTAACAGAGCTTGAATAAGGAGACCATGCTGAATCTTGGTTCCATGAGAAGTCATGAAACCTCTCTCCTGCCAGAGCACTCCAAAGTCGTGTACGACTCCAAATGCGTAACGTGAATCTGTGTAAATATTAACTTTCAGGTTCTTGGCGTGTATGCAGGCTTGAGTCAGAGCAACTAGCTCTGCTGCTTGAGCAGACAGGGTGTCAATACGGTGTGTTTCAATAACTTCGGTGTCAGTAGTCACTGCATACGCGGCGACTAGTTCTCCTGTATTTGTTCTCATGCATGAACCATCCACATAAAGTGTCAGGTCGGGATCTGGTAATGGAATATCTGTCAGATCTTGTCTTGGTTTTGTCATAATGTTGACTACTTCCACACAATCGTGTGTGGCAGGATTCGAAGTAACTGACGGTAACAATGTAGCAGGGTTTAGGACGTTGCAGCGTCTGATTTCTATGTGTGGCTGAAACAGTGTCAATTCATAACCTGTTAAACGTGCAATTGTCAAGTGCTGAGTTTGTGTTCGGTTTAAAAGAACTTCCACGGAGTGTGGAACTTGTACTGTCAGGGAGTGTCCTAAGACTATGGAATCACTTTGTCTGATAGCTAGTGCTGTGGCTGCAACTGACTTGAGGCACGCAGGCAGAGCCTGGGCTACAGGATCTAATGTGCTCGAAAAATAAGCACAGGGCTTGTATTGTCCTGCTTGATCTTGTGTGAGGACAGATAATGCTGCACCTTCGCGTTCTGTGACGAAAAGTGTAAAAGGCTTACTGTAGTTCGGTGTTGCTAGAACTGGAGCTTGACATAGGGCTTTCTTTAACTCATTGAAACTAAATGTATGTTCAGATGTCCAAGGGAGGACAGTCGATACGGCTGCCTCCTGTGTCGTTAACTGTATCAGTGGCTTAGCTAGAAATGCATACTGAGGAATCCATTGTCTACAATAAGAAGTAAGGCCGATAAAAGCACGTACCTCCTTCTGGGTCTTGGGCTGAGGAAGACTCGCTATTAACTGGATACGGTCTGGTGTCAACTGCCTACCCCACTTGGACAGCAAGTGGCCTAAATAGATCACTTGCTGGACACAGAATTGAAGCTTCGAAGGGGACACCTTGTGCCCCATCTCGGCAAGGAAATACAAGACTGTAAGTGATGCTTGCTCGCAAGCACGTTCAGAACGGGCTGTGATCAGTAGATCATCGACATACTGGAGCAGGGCAGTGTCAGTTGGCATGTGAATGTTGTCTAGTTGTCTCTTGAGTGCTTGACTGTAAATACTAGGACTTTCTGTGAAACCTTGAGGAGCTCGTGTGAACATATAGCTCCTTCCATTTAAACAAAATCCGAAAAGAAACTGGCTGTCTGGATGAATGGGGACACTAAAAAACGCATTCTTGAGGTCTATGACTGTAAAAAATGAAGCTTCGGAATCAATAGCTGTCAATAGGGAAGAGATATCTGGGACAACTGGGTACTGGGGAATAATACATTTATTAAGTTCTCGAAGGTCAATCACTAATCGATATACTGGAGGTGCATTTGGATCAGTACGTTTCATGACTGGAATGATCGGAGAATTGCATACATTGGAGTCAGTTTCTACAACTACTCCTTGAGCCATGAGCTCGTCAATAATTTTGGATAAGGCTGCTACAGCCTCAGGTGGCAATCTGTACTGTCTTATTCGTGGCAGGACTACACCTGGCTTGAGAGTCACACGATGGGGTGTGATTTGCATAAAGCCAACATCAGTTGGACCTTGCGCCCATAGATGCTGCGGAACATTAGACAATCTCGGATCAAAATCTCGTAATACATAGTGACCCTTGAAGTCGCGTAGGAACAATCGTATTCCCTCTGGGGAACAGCATATAACTGCACCTAACTCTTTCAGTGTCTTAATGCCTAATAGGTTTTCTGGACATGACTTAGTAAGTAACAGATCAGTAGTGCGGGACAATGGACCTACTTCTAGAGTAACTGGCTTTGATATTTCATTTACAATAGGCTTTCCTGAAAATCCAAGGGAAACATTTCTAGAGCCTGAGAGCGGAGCCCCTGGAACTTCGGCGTGACTTATAGTGGTCCTACTTGCCCCTGTATCAATCAGAAACTTTCTGTCTTTCCCTAGTACTTGACTGTGAACATAGGGACCTTCTTGATCTACAGGTATCTCGATGAGAGGCAAGCCTACCTCCCTCTCTAGGCTGTTTCATGAATACTGCTGATACTCAGGATACTCGGACTGTGCATACTGATACATCTGCTGTGTAACATGCTGTGTTGCAGCGATAGGCTGCGGTGCTGGAACTGTCTGTGGTGCATTCTGTGGCTGAGTAGTCTGTGTAACTTGTTCTTGTCTAGGCTGACGTGGTCTTTCTTTAGTCTTACCGGTAGCTATGTTGTGTTTCAGAACTGCACACTCGTTTATAAAATGACCTGGCTGTTTACAATAATTGCAGTTTCCTTTAACGGGAGCTGCAGGATGACTGGCTTGATTCGGACCCCTCTTCTGACTGTCTTGAGGAACGGATTGTGCAACTAGTACTTTCATTTTCGTGTCTTTCATACGTTTCCTTTCATGTTCTTGCTCCTCTCTGATTCTATTCTGGTGGTATTGAAGCATTTGTAACATCTGGGACGGGGTATTAGCTTGCCAGGTACTTTCGACTTTCAAAACTCGTTTTTTAATTTGTGGACTTGAATTCTCGACTAATTTAGTAACAAAAAGATGAGGGTACGACTCGCTACTTGTCTTGAGGCCACTGTTGATGCTAAAACATTTCTCAAATCTAGAATAAAAATCACTAATATCTTCGTCTTGTTTCTGTTTACAGGCTGAGATTGCATCCCAGTCTTCCTTTCTAGTTGTCAATAATCTGGGCAAAACTTGTATTAACAATTCTGGTAATTCTTTACATTTGTCTCCAAGACCGGTACCTGGTACTCGTGCCTTGTCTTCGGCTTCTAGGACTGTCCAATCGATCTTTTTCTCTCCCACCTCCCAATCTTTTTCTTTGAGTTTCTCGTATACCCCTGCGGGCAACAAGACTTTTAACATTTTAATGATATCTGGATACGTGTATTCTCCCATACGGAGCATGTCTTTTAATTCTCGGTGGAACCCTGCTGGATCTTTATCATGACAGGGAATTAACTTTTTCATCTCTAAGAGTTCCATCTTTGTAATCGGGGTGTAAACAAACACTCGTTGCATTTCACCACCGTCTGTCTTAACTGGATGCACTTCTCGTAACGGATTCTGTCTGTCTATATAAAAGGGTTTACTTTCTGGGGGTGAGACATGAACAAAATGTGGGTTCAGAAACGTTCTGTATTTGTGGCGCTGTTCTAGAATGACACTAATTAAATCGGTACCTAAACCTTTCCATTTGTACTGGAGTAACTCGTTCAAGACATCGTATAACGGACCTGGATCAGAATGTTGACCCTCATACAATGTAATGAGGTGCTGGATCATATACATACCCGCCAGTCGTTGCTCGGCTGGGGGCATTTTCAGAAACATTTGTGCCACTATTTCGTCTGGAAAAGTGGTAGAATCAGTAATCCATCGGACTGCTGATCGGACTAGTTCTTGTTCATGCATGGTACTTAACTCGCTATAACCGATTCGTGATTTCAGAATGTGATCGGTAGCTTGAAATACTTGTTCTCGAGAACCTTGTTCTGGTGTTGGACGATGGAAAGTTGACTTGTGTTCTAGGCGTAAATGGCGGTCTGGAAATCTAGATTTTCCTACATACGCTATTCTGGCGGGATTCTCGTCCTCTACCTCTTCCGCAGAGTCATTTTCTTTCTCGTTTACTCGTGTTGCCTTACGTTGATCATGTAACCTTATTATTTCCTTACGAATTTTCTTGTACATACTCTCTATACTACCGATAGTCTTGTGCTTACCCTCGGCTATATTCTCACTCCACCTTGTTAGGGTTCTCATTTCGACTTGATCTTTGGTCGGATAATCTTGTTCCCTTATTAGACAATTAATCAGAAACTTTAATATCATAAGCTGGATCTCGACTTTCCTTTGAGACATGACTTCACTAATACTTTCTGGATCATCCCCTGTACGGATGAAACGATATATTCTGTCTAGATCTTCCTTCATATTCGGTAAAGTGACCAAGTACTCGGACACCTGTCTTATACGCACGGAATATATAACCATACTATCCTCGCCTGGAACTGGATCATAACAGCATTCAGTAAGAGCTCGCCTGATTTCTGCAATGGACTGATATTTAGGCGTACGCTGTAACGCACGTTCATGTAACTCGACTGCTCCTGGACATCTATTTGGCGGCGGGGTCTGAGGAGGACCTCCCCCTGCGGCCCCTAAACTAGAGTCATCGACTGATGCTCTTCGTGCTGGCAGAGCGGGAATTTGAAATGCAGGCTGGACTTGTATGGCGGGCTGGACCGGGGGTACCGTAACAGGTACTCCGGTGTCTGGAGGAGCGGGAAGTGCCTGATTTACAGGGACTGGCGGAGCAGGAACAGGATTTGCATATTCCGGGACTGTGTCGTCCAAATAGGACGAAATGAATATATCAGCTGCGGTCGGTTTGTGACGTAGCTTGGTCGGAACTAGTGGTGGCGGAAAATTGCTGGATGCCTCCGGGGTCGCGTTTGGCAAGCCCTCGGCAAGAAGAGGATACATACCCTTAATGAGGGCGTTCCTCTGTCTGTCTGACTGTTCGGTTTTGACTCGTTCACCAATCTCGATTAATTCCCTTTCTTGGGCTCGTTCTAAGGATTCTCTACTTAATTCAGACTTTCTGATTTCTTTTTCGGTTCTTTTATGAGATTCTTTGCGCCATAACTCAATGGCATCTTTCTGTGACTGTCTGGCTTTCTTTTTCCATAATGCCTCTTCTACTCTCATGATGCACTCGGCATCCCACGTACCTGATACGGGCCATCTATACTTTTCTTCTAACTCCTTGGTATACTCTACCCATAAATCTAGATACAATATGGCGCTTATGCCATGCTTCTGATACATAAAATGACCTGGACTGTCCCTAGGCGGAACAGGAACTGCTTCTTCTAGCAGACCCTTTCTAGTTTTTAACTGACGTAATCTCGAAAAGAGGGACATTGCAAACTTGAATCTGAACACAATACAATACACGAGGAACAATAACAATTGAGAAAACAATTCAGGCATACCACGACATTGAAAATACATTGAATAACATTATGAAGCAACAGTTCGGACAGAATACTACCTGGAACACTGAGAACAGAAACACATGAATTTCTCGAGAACGGAACAGACTAGAATTACTGGATGCGCTGCTGAAACAGCACGGAACATACCGGTCCCATAAAGGGACGCATCAAGACCCGTATCCACCTAGGTGAACACTTCGTTTCAGATCTGCGTACCCAGACCCATCGGACCAGAGACAATTTAGATTGACCCTGTCTAGATACTACCCCAGCAACGGTACTCACCGGGCAGCAAGAACGGAAGGCCTCAGACTGGACTGGACTGCTTCGACGCCGGCCGGACGAACTTCGGACTTCTGTTACGGGTGGGCCTCCGGATACCTCGGACCTTGGACTCTCGGCTTGGGCTCTGGTCGGGACTCGCCGCGTTCCTCCACCGCCTCGTCTGGATGCTGGACCGCCACCTCCGTCTCCTCCGTGGGCCTGAGGGATACTTGAAGCAGAAATATCTGCACGTGCACGGTATGGTTCCGTCACGGCTGCAGAGGGTCAGGGGGCCGGCGTGGCTTCACCGGCGCGTGGGGAAAGGGCAACATGTTGATAGAATCCAAAAGCTATCGGGGTAAAGGCTAACAGACTCTAAGACTGGAGCATGCATTATTCTACATGTAGTGCGTGATGAAGAATATTAAAGGATCATAAATACAGTATTTCTCTAACATGGAGACGTAAAGGCTAGACTATGACGGGAACTATTGATGCAGTTCAGTAGCTTAGGAATGCAGAGAAGGAGGACTGAACTGATAACTGGGATCATAACATACTCTTGGCAGACTCAGAGGCAGAGCCAGGCTGAACCGGGCACTGCAAGGCAGGAAGTAAGTGAAGGGTCAGGGATACAGGTGGGGGCTGTATCGCTCCTCAGCGAGGGCTTCAGGAGACAGGAGCTGAATCTGGTGTCCAGGCCCTTTTGAGGCCTAGAAACGGGAACTTTACAATGGAATAACGTGCACACTGGGAAACGTGGCAACGTAGCTTTACATAGGCCTGATATTCGTAGTATTCACGAGAACTGGAAACTGGCATACTAGAGATGGACACAACTATAATTGCGTCTTTTAATCGAACATGGGGAATACATATGCATATTAATCATGCACACATAACATATGATGGAGGACGCGTAGGGACACAGAACATGGCAGAATTTACTTTTCCACATTCCCTCCTTGTCACTACGTTTCCATCAGGAAACATCAATATTCATGATACCATCTATCATTTCATACAGTATCATTTGCTCGTCTCGAATTTTCTGGGAACGGGTTTTAGAACGGGACTTGGGACTAGGAATACAAGAGGTAGCGCAAATGCCGCAAATCGCAGGGCCACATTGTATACAGAGGCAGCAACTGAATATGATCGCTACTGCAATACCTAGAAAGGACAAGACTTTCCATCCCCAAGCGGAAATTATATTCCAGAACCAACCGGACCATGTCCAGGTGCCTGGATCTTGGTGTAACAGATGGGCAATTTTATGGAGTCTGGTTATAGCTGAATAAACAGACGGCGCGTTATTTGGAATGAAAATGCAGCAACTAGATCCGATGACTCTACAGGCCCCGCCCCTATCGGCCAATATGACGTCAAGGACGAGACGATTCTGTAAAACGACAAATCTCATAGCAGATTGCTCTTCGGTTAAGTTACCTAGAGCAGAGGCAGTCTCATTGACTACTGCTTCAAGGGTTCTGGTTAACCTACGAATTAGCTTACTATTCTGGATAGGTCCTATAAAAAAGAAGAAACCTCTATTGAAATCTGTATACTGTTCTAGAGCAGTTTCAGTATAATCGACAATTGGGGACTCCCTTCTATGTCTAATGCGTACTAGATGTGTGTTTCTATGATAATCAGATGGAGCTAGGAAAACAGGTGGCAGTAGGAAGGCAATGTAACAGGTTCCCTTCCAATCGAGGGGCAGACGAACATATGCAGTTTGACCACAAATAAAATAAGAATGACGTGAAGCTTTGAAAATAGATTTCCTACTGTCACGATACTTGACAATAGTAGTACAATCACTATGTCCTACATGTACGGAACCATTATTTCGAACACATAATTCGCCTTTGACTGGTAGTACTGAAATAGCAGGTAAGTCTGGAGTGGAATCAGACTGAACATTCAGGACCATGAAATTCGAAGAATAATTACCTAAATTGTAAACTTCATTTTCTAGATCTAACCCTGTTCTGTGGGGAAGACCTTGCTTGTCTGGAAAACATGTACTGTTAAGGAAAGACATATCTGTTGAGGATGACGTTAACGTGGACCATGCTCCACACGAACCATTATGTGAAAATGGATAAGGAAAGAGTGGCAGAACTCCCTTCGGTGTCTGGAAAGGGGGGAGTCGACCACACACCCAACAATTAGTGGCATTGCTGGTCTGATGTGAATAATGTAACATGCGGATAAAAGAATTGTTACGCATAGCGAGGCGGTAAGAGAGTTCATGAGGAGGCAGATCACTAAACGTGTGCTCTACTGTAACATTAGAAGACTTATTTACATGAGAAACTGGAAAATACAGGTAAAATGCATAACTGGTGCAGGAAATCATAATACTGAGAAATAATATGAAACATAGAAAAACGATACATCGGATTGAGTTTTGACTAACTCTCTCACTATGGGGGTCTATTTTATACATGTCAGAAACCGGTCTAACCGTTTCACCTAGGGGAGGACTTAGACAATCAAACTGGCTGACTTACTTTACTAGACCTTAGCTTTGTCTTATACTCCTGTTGCGGAGTTGTCTCTAACAGGGAGGGTTCAGTAACATTGTCTTTTGCGGGACAGTCCTTAAGAATAGTACTTTGGCAGTCCTTTAAATCCTCGGAAATGTTCTTTGAGACAGGTTTCAGTCCATAAAATCTTTTGATATGCGAAAGATGCACCCAGCCTTTGCGTCCCTCCAACTTCACGGCTGTACGGGTGGCGAGGAGGACCTGTCGGGGCTCCTTCCAGCGAGGCTCCAGCGGACTTGAGCGATCGAAATTTCGCACTAGGACCATGGATCCGGGAACGATTTCATGCGGTGCCACCTCGGTATTGTCTGGAAATGCGGCGGCAACCTGTGAACGACAAGAGTTGAGGGCAGCCAACTTCACTGATTGCCCAAACACTTTGAGCAAGTATAGACAGGAGCCCATCATCAGTGGTCAAAAAGTTGAGGCCTACAGAGACACAGGTGCTAGTATCACTATGGTGACTGAGAACCTAGTCCCCTCAAGGCAAATTTTACCTGGTGCCACATATCAGGTGACTAACATTGATGGAGTTCAGAAAAATCATCCCATGGCAGTAGTAAATCTCAGCTGGGGAGGTGTCACTGGCCCAAAGAGAGTGGAAGTGTCAGCAAACTTGCCTGTAGATTGTCTACTGGGGAATGATTTGGAAATCTCAGCCTGGGCTGAGGTTGAACAAGAAACCCATTCTAAAATGGTAAATCTCCATGGAAAGGTTCGTGGGGCTGTGATGGCCACAGCCCCAATCCAAGATGTCCTTCCTGAAAAGGTTGGTAGGGCTGTGCAAGACTCAGTCCCATCTTCAGCAGAATTCCTTCCTGAACAGGTTAGCAGAGCTGTTATGGTAACAGCCCATACCCAAACTGAGTCCCTTCCGGAAAAGGTTGGTGGGGCTGTGATGGCCACAGCCCAAACTCAAACTGATTCATGTGTTGTGAAGCCCGAAACTATGGATCGCTCCACACAAACAGAGAGCATTGAGGAGGAAGAGAAATCTCCCTCCCACCAGACATTAGGAAAGGATCAGCCTCCTCAGGGAACTGATCTTACCCCTTGTGAAGAAACTGCCCCAGAGGTAGTCAGGCCTAGCCTGGCAGAGCCCCTGATGTCAGTGGACCCTTCCAAGGTGGGACCCAGTCTGGAGCAGGTAACCTGCCCCTCTCTACCCTGCCTCAGTCAGCCCAGGGCTACAGAGGTCAAGGAGGTCAGTGAGCCCCAAAGGGTCCCCTGTCAAATAAAGCACCCCCATCAGCAGATTAGGGGTACCAAAGCTAGCAGCCCTAGCCAGGTGAAAACTTTAAAAATTCCTGAGGGATCCCCCTTACAACTAGTTAGGGACCTCCCCCAAATGGACACTATTGGGCACAGCCAAACCTGGGACCTCAAGGCCCGAAACCTGGTCTGTCCCTCCAGTAAGCCAACAGAAGGGACCCAGCGTCCAGCTGTAGGCAGCCAGAGGTTGACCCTGAGAGCACAGTGCAACTCAGTCAAGGAAAGAAAGGCACACATGGTGGAAGATGATTGGAGGAAGCTGAGCCCTACATTAGTGGAGCCTCACTTCAGTACTCCATCTCAACACCAGCCTTTTACTTTGCCAAAACACACCCAAGGTAGTAATTCCCTATGGTGGAGACCCTCTGATACCCCTAGGGTGAGGGATTGCTTAGTGGACCATGAGACAGGGGGTAACCATGCTAGTGCAGGTACTTCCTTATATGGCCTCTTAGGCAATATAGGCTTACCTGGTCAAGGATAGCCTTATCTCCTTTCGTTTGGGGGGGGGCTATGTAGGAAGGTGGATACCTGACTATGGTTACCCCTGAATTTTTGCCTTGTGTTTAGCTGGTTTTCAACTTAGTTGGCCTGGGATCCTGCTAATCAGGGCCCCAGGCTATCTGCTCTCTCTTTAAATGGACTCCATGTACTCTAGGTACATAACCAATTTGGTACTGTACACCTTATCAGCCCCTATCCAGTGCACTATAGGTGCCCAGGGCTTAGGTGCATCCAAGGCCTACCAAGGGCTGCAGCATATCTTTTGCCACCCCTGGCTGGTACTTAAATCGGCACAACTGGCTGTTCACACAGCTGGGGCAAGGTGGTGTAATCACCCCTTGCTTAGATGTAGTATACCTATGTCTAAACCTATATCTGGACACATCTATACCTATCAGTCACTCCTATGGCGGGCCTTTACAGTCCTGGAGGCAGAGTGCTTGGTTCTATGTGAGATGGTGCTCTAGCATGAGCTGAGCCTGACTGCAGTGTTGGGACCAATTCCTTAATGCTGTTCCAGTGATACTGCCATACCATATACTCTTAAGTGCATTATAATCCTTACGGTTATTGCAACTCTGGTTTGGCTTTATCAAAACATGTCGTGTTTGGTGTCATACACATTGGAATACTATCCCCTTGCCAGTCCTGGTAATGGGGATAGCATCCCACCCTTCTAGAGGGTGCAGGCATGGTACTTTACTAAAACGCGGTTAATCCTAACCAGAGCCCCAGCATCACAAAATGGATGCTGCTGCCACAGACACATGTCTGGCCTCCTGCTGCTGACCGAAACTCGGCAGAGGACGCCTGGACAAAGGGTTTCCTGTCACAGGGAGGTGTCACACCACCCCAGACAGGAGATAGTGGATTGTAGCAGGGAGGGTTGAATGAAACTAGACACTGCCTGGGGCGCACAAGGTGTCCCTGGGCAGATTCCAGTCAAACCGGTTCTGGGGCCATCCTGCCCCAGTCCTGGCGCGAAACTGGACAAAGGGAAAGGGGTGTAACCACCCCCTTTCCAGGTCCCACCCATAGGAGGGACCTAGCAGGTAATCCAGCCCATTGATTCGACTTAAAAGTAGGAGCTGTGCCAATGCACATCAGATTATCCTGACTGAAACTTATGAAACGAAACTCTGGACCCTTCGACATCCCACTCCTCGTGGAAGACTGAAGAATCTCCCTTGTGGTCAAGGAGTGACCACCCTGTGCAAACAGGCACCATCCAGCACCTCGACGTTTGCTTTGTTGCAGTTCCCGCCATAACTCGAGCAACAGAGATCGACAAGACCCAGCGTGCCTTCCTTCTAACAGCCCGAACCACAGTCCCTGCAGAGCTGAGACCCGTGGAGGCGACCTGAAGCGTGGGAGCGGCCATCTTGGAGAAACAACGAAGCACTGACCGTGCAGCATCCGAGGCCCCCTCGAAGCTGTGCATTGGAGTCTGAGAAGCTCCAGCCCCGAGCAGCTTGTGCACTGAAGCTCACCCCTCCACACTTGACGAGTGCTGCGTGGGGCCCTTTTGCATTTTTCTGCTCGACGCATTGGTCTGGTCGCTTGCCCGTTGGCTAGTGGCCCCAGTACCGACGAAACCTTGAATTTACACAGCTAGTCTGGTTGCTCCAGACTGGCACTCGCTCCCCTGAAAAGGAGCACCCGCTCAGACCTTGCTGGTCCGAGTGTTAAGCCATCTTCGAATCCTGCGTGGGTTGCCTTTGCCAAGGCTTGTTGACTCCGATCTTGAAGCTGGCACTGCCGACAGCGAGAGCCTTTGTGGGACAGCTCGTGATTCACTCCAGGACATCCTCGGTGCCCCAGAGACCACATGGCAGCAGAGAGAAGCTACACGACATCGACCTGATTGCGCCCGACATTGCCTGGTTCCTTCCTGGTTCCTTCCTGGTCACTGGCTAGTGACACAGACTCTGTCCCCTCTGCTTTCAGGTACTCTACAACTTCGATCCACCCTTGGATCACACCGGACACTTCTCTTCTGGACGCCTGCAGCATCTTCATCTCCAGGCACCCTAGATCTTCGTGACGAAACCCGACACATCTTTGCACCTGTGCACCCGCTTCCTGTGGGTGAGGTAACTCTTGAACGCCGGTGCTCCTGTAGTGTTTTACACCTCTAGTGTCTAAGTCTAAAAATGTGCCCTTCTAGTCTAGTCGTAAGACTCTTAAAACTGTAACTCGATAACTTTTACGCACCATTGACTTTACATTGGTGCAAGCTTGTGCTTTAGGCACTGCCCCCGAATCCCGCGGGCTACTCCCGCCCTAACTGCTGTTAGTGCATCATAGTCCAAGCGATTCCCAAGGCCCTGGGCCTTACCCCCGATCGATTAGTGATTGTTACACCACTTTATTGATATATGGTTTGAGTGGCCACCGGCCTCATCCAAAACGTGCAACTTGTCTATGTTATACTGTGCTTTTATTTAAACGCTTGTGCTTCATTGCTCATAAAGAGTAATGGGGATTATTCTAAGAATAAATACATATATTTTGATAATATATAACTTGTGTGGTGTCCTTTCATTTGGTATTACAGGATTGTATATGGTAAAACAGCTCGCTTCACTCGCCCTCTGAAGTTAAGCCTTTAAGGCTGCTTAGTCCATGCTACCCCTAGGATAGCTTGTCTATAAGGTTGACTTACAACCACCACCATAAGGGATTGTTTGGACTGATATAAGGTGCCCCCAGAACTGGAGACATCATACATCAGGCCAACTTCTCACAATAAGCGTTTATGAAATATAGAATGGAGAAAAATCTGTTTGCTCCCTTCGCTCTTACACATACAAACAGTAAACACAGACCAAAGCATTTGAACTCCAAATGTTGTCATTTTTGCTCGGACCTCAGTTTATTTAATGTAGTCCACTACGTCTTGTTCAGGCAGAATCGTAGCAAAGTGCAAGATCTGGTAGATTTGTACAATGTAGCAGTTTGTAGTACAACAGACATTGGGTAAGAAATATTTGTATTGCCTAACTCTAGGCGCTGCTATAAAACCTAGAACACATAAATAAATATATACATTCAGGTAAAATATGTTCTTCAAAGTTTATGTTTAGAGGCAAACATTTGGTAAAAAAGCCTAATTTCACCTACTTTTGTTTTTTTCAGCTCTATGAAGCATTTACTTTCCTAAAGGGACTTGGCGCTGTAATCCTAGTTCACGCTGAGAATGGAGATTTGATAGCTCAGGTAAGTGAATAGGAGACTTCGGACTCAAGAGCTCATGGGCAAAGAGAGTGGCAGATATTCCATATGAAAACGTTCATAGTTTGTGGGCAAATACTATCAAATTTGTTCTTGCATGTATAGATAGAAAAGGCATGCACAGTCATCCACATTCAGTGGCAGTAACCTTCCACATCAAATCCAGGCTATGTAAAAGCAACTCGCAGAACCCGCACACCAGTACCTAATTTAAACATGTGTTTTCCAGGGGTCAGTAGATGAACTCATATGCAAGTACCATAACTTAAATGAGGTGTTTGCATTTATGTCTGCTGTCTGTGTGGATTTAGAGTTTGGCGGACAGGGTACTCCATCTCAAACGCAACAGAATTCCCCCTACCCCAAACTCTCGGTTCACTTACCTCTTTTAGAGGTAGGCAAGCACAAGCTTTCAGTCAATAGAGCCCCCAATGGTTTTGTCAGTGTAAAGCTTCCTCCAATGGCCTGACGAAGTAAGGTCCGCTGGGGGAAGGGCATTTCACTACCCGCCACAGTTCCCTGTAACATGCGTGCATGTGCGGGCGCGCTGACTTTGTTTTCTAAACGCACCAGTTATAAGAAGAACGCACAACTAGACAATTTTAAGTAATAAAATGTGATGTTTATGAAAAACATTACAAACACGTTCGCCAAGTGACCCCCACCCAGCTGGGGAGCCAGGTCAATTTAATGAAAAGGGGAATGTAGTGTTCTGGTCAGAGCTGCCACCTTGGAACTGGAGAAAGTGGTTTGAGTCTTGGCGTTAGCTCAACATCCTGAGGTCCTGGGCAAGTCACTTACACTCCACATGTCCAAAAAAAGGATGTGACATTGTGCTCATGTATAATACTCTCATTCTTACGGTTCACGTTTACGCAGAATAAAACTGCAAAAAAGGTTTTCATAATCACATTTATACGTAGCATGCACAGAACTCATTGAGCCCCCAAGCACTATTCCGTACCCCCTAAAAATACATATCAAACATGTATTAAGTGCTGCTTGCTCAGCGTATTGAGCACAGTTCCTTCACACAGACTCTACAGGGAATTCCTGCTACACAGTCATTGATTATCTAGGTAAACACCATCCAACATATTAAAGAGACAAGCTGGGGTGTACTATGCAAGTTAAAATTTGATTTGGCCCACTTAACCTTTCATCCATCCCAGGATGAACAAACTGAGTAATTTTCACATACGTACTAATGACACCTAAATATTCATTTCTAATATACAACTTTTATTGCCCTTGCTATATAAATAATATGGCCATTACCAGGATGCATATAACTATGATTCCATTCCACTGCAGCATAAAGTTGCTTCCATACAGTGCATAGTATCCCATGTTCAATTAAACATTTCAAAGGGACAATCTGTTATATGTACCTAGGCAATGTGTGTCCAGGAGTGAATGGGGGACTAAACTAAAGCAAAAGGATGAAAAAAATCATTAGAAAGGTAATGGACACAGCTAGCTTATGAAAGATATCTAGCAATAGTCTTAATGAAATAAAGAGAAATATGAAGATGTGAGTATGGGTATTATGTATGAGAAAGAGTAGTGAGTGTCAGTGATTGTGGGAGGAGGCAGGAAAAAGAAAAGGAAATGGAAAAGGAACAAGATTGAGAGGAAATGAGAAAGAAAACAGGGAGGAAGAGAGAGGCCCAGAGACAGAGCCTTGATTTAAAGGCCAGGTAGGGTTGCCACTTGGACTTATTTTATCGGCATGGCCAACTTGTTGCCCAGTAATAGACATCCAGGTGTCATCTGGTCCAGAAGCTGAAGCACCAGCATCATAAGGCCTAGTAACTGATAGGTGGCATTATGTGGCCCAGAAACTGCTGATTAGGCATCCAGTAGCCATGTGAATGATGAGCATGCATTATCTTGCCCAACAATGGATGACCAGGCATAACGCCTGTGACTGAAGGCCAGGTACTATATGGGCAGCAATTGGAAGGGAATTAAAAAAACTAAGGGTTTTGGGTTTCAGTTAATCTTAAAACCAAAACTTAAGTTTAACTGAGACAGTCTAACTTTCCTACTTGTGAATACTGAAAGTGGTAAAGTTAGACTTTCGTCTCAGTTTACGTTTGTGATTCAGGATGAATGTTTCTGTCTTGCAAAGTCCAGCAAAATTGTGCAAGATTTCCATCTCTATTATATCTAACCTTGTTTCTGGTTAGACAATATAACTGGAACAAAACGAACTCTAAAATTCATAATGTGGCACATTACACAGAACATGGGTGAATCTATGGAAGAATCCTGCTACTCTCCATATGTTTAACTGGTAGCAGGTTTGATTGCATGGAAGCACCCATCATAATTCAGTTGTGCACACAGACGAGAAAAGAGTGTACATGCACAGCCTACTGCAGCACACGGGAACAAATAGTTAGAGGGAACATTGCTAACCACTTTATTTAGGGTTGATGGTGTGATAGCCATTGTGTGTGTACATCCCAGCCAGGAACAACCTGGATCCGAGAAACAGAAAAACAGTAATTACCCCTGCACCGATGCCCTGGTGGTCATTAGCGTTTCGTTTAAAAACATTAAGCTCCCACTCAATTGGTGGATGGCTGTCGAAACTGATGCCAATCGTCCACCAAACTTTTTGCACTTTGAACGGAACGACTGTGATGACAATTTCTTTTAGCATACACAGATGACCGCTGGACCTGCAGTCATCTTTAAGACTGGCACACGGTAGTCCATCAAAGTGATGAAAGTAATGCCCTCAGCCACCCTGGATGACTGAGAACCATATGCCAAAGTCTAAATCAGGCCCTTACGACAAAATAATTAAGAGCTCCCACGTTGACTCATCACAGTCTTATAACCTATTCAGAACAGTTTATTTCATTGATTTCTAGTACTTGTAGGTTGCTAGCCTTTCTAAAACCTGAACTAGAAATACCAGAACGCAAAGGATGGAACAGCACAGGATAAGCCACTCACACAATACATTGAACATCTTTGCATCTATCTACCTCTTCATGAATGGGGAATGCTACTGTCTGAAAAACATAAATGACAGTGTATGCTCTGGCTGTTCTATGCAAACTCAACTGAGGAGCAATGGACCACTGTATATAATAAAAGAGCTGACATGGAATCTGCATCAGGTAAAGGGCTAAAACGATAAGGGTGCTATCTACAGTAGTAGTGGGGCGCGCCCTCCCAAGAAAATCATTGGATTATTGCACATATGGCTCTACAAATTAAGCATGGCTGCTCATGTGACCTAACGGTGCCAAACATGCTGCACTATGGCAGTTTTTGTGCAAGCTACATGCATTAAAATTACAGGAACTACCCTTTATGTAAACGGTCATAGGCAGATTATACACCTGCGTATTGACTAAGAAGCTTCCTCATATGCACTGGACCCTCCCTCACGCAACAAGAAAACGCTCCTTTACGTTGACGCATGCTTCTAAAACCTCTCTGCGTATGCTTTCATTTTGTTGCCTGAAGATCACACATAGTTCTCTGCAGCAAGAGGTTGGTTGTATGTATGTATAAAATGTTTATTTCGGATACAAAGATTCATAAAACATAGTACATCAAGTAACCAAATAAAAACGTAGAAATAGACGACATTAAAACCAACAATCTCATAAAACATCATCCCACAATAAAAATAGGAGAGGAAAAAAATAAATAATAGCTAAAGTGGGTAGACTTCAAAGGAGATGGAGAAGCATCTACACAATAAAAATGTTTTAAAAAAAAGATCACTTTTAGACATCATTGCTTCAACTCTTGACACTACATACGCGGGTGATCCAGGCAGCGTACAAAAATATCGTCATCCCAACAACAATGACCTCTCCCGTGTCAGACCTAAAGGGCGTAGTGCCTAAGCATACTGACGAAAGCCCAGAAGATTACATAGTTAACTCAGCCATTCTTTTCGTGGTCTATCATAGGCTGGACAGAAAAAGGCAAAATGATGCAGAGATTCTTCCGCTGACTGGTATGAGGGACACACATTAGAACCGCAATACTGCACACCTTATTTTTTACAGAAACTATTTAACAGCGAAACCCTGTAACTCCATTTTGAGACTAGTTGCAGAGGAATGGAACCTAGGAGAATGGCATAAAGTGATTCAGAGGCGGGGGAGTGCTTGATGTCTGAAAAATAATCTGTGAGACTACCCGCTTTGACACATTTCAGATCCCTCGACCACAGATGCTCTTTGAGTCGCTCTTTGAACAAAGAGCGAGAGACTTGTTTTGCATGACAGGGGTTGGTTGTCCCTTACCAGCTGCTTGTCCTTTAAATAACATGTCTCTCTATAATGTGCAATCCTATAAAGATATTCCCAATTTCAGGAACACAAATCATATTGGATGGAAGTTAACTTACTTATATCTATGCTATGCTGTGCTATGCAATGCTTGCAGAATGTTGTGCCCTCTTTCGTCACATTGTTCTACACATTCTTTCTCCTATACCAAGATAATCGGTGCTCTGTGAACCACAGTTAGAGATATGCGCATATATCATACATTTTGCATACATATACAGTTTTTGAATGGATTTTCTCAGTGTGGACCACAGGCCAACTGACTTTTAAATGTACTTTCAATAGCCCATAAACAATACTACATCCAGCTGTTCCCTGTCTGCAGTAAGAAAACTCATGCCTGAGACAGAATATGAAAATTATCATGTAGTATTTTATTTATATTTAGGAGCAAAAACGAATTCTACAGATGGGAATTACTGGCCCGGAGGGACACGCGTTGAGTAGACCCGAGGAGGTAAGGTTTTTCTGTACTCTTTTTTTCTACAAAATATGTGTAGCAATTTATTGGCAATAATATTTTCTAGGGGAATTTCATAAGGTCCATGCATTGTTGGCTGTAAATCACAATGATATTGTTGTAATACTTACTTGATTAGAGGCTATTCTCCGTGGTGTCAAAGTGCATTTTGATTTGGTTTGATTGGTGGCTTGAAGGCTCCAGGAAGTCTTTGCTTGGAGCTCCAGCCGCTGGTAAGAGCAGGCGGGATTCTGTACTGCCTGCGTGGAGATGGACCGGCCTGTAGTGCCAAGCAGTGTTGTCAACACCCACCATTCTAAGGAAACTCTTAGAGAAGGGTCTTTCTTTCAGACAGAGAACATCAATCAGTCTATGACTGATTAAAGTTCTGTACTGAGCGGAATGATGTAATATCAGTCACAGAATACCGCGTCTCTAGCTGCCTATCATTGAGTGAAGTCCCTTTGGTCTATCAATAAATAAAACACTCAGGACCCGATGTAGGTAATCCCAGATTAACGATTCTTAAATACCGAATCATACCGATTTGGTATTTAAGAACAGGCAAATGGGATGTAGGTAATTTTACCGAAAAAATTACCGAATCGGTAAATGCTGATTCTGTAATTGCCATTCATTCCTATGGGCCTGGAGGCCCATAGGAATGAATGTCAAGTACCGAATCGGTAAATACCGATTCGGTAATAGGGGGAAACATTGAAGGGTGGCAGGGTGTCACTTTGACACCCTGTTGCACCCCTCAATTGTGTATGGGTGCACATGTTGCAGACATACATGCCCTAAGGGCATGTATGTCTGCAACATGGCACTGTTGGAAAAGCAAAAAAAATGCTTTTTCCAAGGTTTTCATTATTTACCACCAACTTGTAGTTGGTGGTAAATAACGAATCCTGAGTGAAGTGCTTATCACTAAGTGAAGTGCTGTGGTGTTTGTCATGAATGCACTTTATCAGTTTTTTAATTCAAGCACATTTCTCTGCCTCCTTTTTCTTTTTGGCTCCCTTGCTCTCTCTCTCTCCCTATCTCGCTTTCTCTAGCTCTCTGCTCCTAACTTCACTTCCTGTTCTCACCATTCATCTACACCATATACCTCCATCTGTCTCCTTCTTTGTTGTCCTCCACCTCCATTCCATCTGTCTGCACCTTCTGCCTCTCTTCCCCCATCAACACATACAATCTGACCATGACTGCATGTTAACACACATCACACACACAACCCATCACATATGCCATGACTGAAGCTAGCACTCAGCTGCACATATTGTTTGTTTTGACGGAGCATGCACTGATGCCTCTTTTTGACCTGTTTTCTGTGAGTGAGCAGTCCTTTCAGTGCTGCTGCCAGCTGCTCTTTACCTTGTATTTGCATCCAGGTAGCTTGCACTGATCCTGCTCTTTTGTGTGTCACCAAAGTGAATTTTTACACTAAAGAAGAGCTTCAACAATTGAAATTGCAATACTAATGAAATAATATGAAATTCTTTCTGAAAGAAATGCATTTTTCTGTTGAAAATGAGAAATATACAACTATTGATGGTTCTTACTCTCGCAGCTTGAGGCTGAAGCTGTGTACCGCGCCATCATGATCGCCAGGCGCATCAACTGTCCCATCTACTTTACCAAGGTGATGAGTAAGAGCGCCGCCGACGTCATCGCGCAAGCAAGGAAAAAAGGTACTGCCTTATCACCTGTTCGGAAGACACCAATGCAGGGATATTTTAGGACAATCTTGTTACTAGGCCTTTCACATCATCTCTGTTCTATTCTCAACGCTTCTATAGCGCATGGCTACCCAACGGCCTCCCAGCGCTCTAGGTCTTGTCAGGCTTTACACAGCACATGTTAGATTAACAAAAATGTCTTAAGCTGTTTCCGAAAACTCAGTTCCTCCTTGTTCTTCCTCAATGCTATTGGTAGGGTATTCCATAGTTTAGAGACTAAGGGGTAGAGACTAAGTGGCTTAGTTATGAGCCCTTGCGTCACTTTTGCGCTGCCGGAGCGTCATTTATTGTGAGGCACGAGCAGGGTAAAAGATGCGCGATGTCTCGTCATATTTACAAAGCGATGCATCTAAGTAGATGCGTCACTTTGCAAACCCCTGCACCACATTATACCTGCACCAGGTATAATGTATGCAAGGGGGGGCGTTCTGATGCAAGTAAGCCTCGAGGAAGTTACGCAGTGACATCTAGGAGATTTCACTGCGTCACTTCTAAGACGCAAATGCTTCAATATCTTACACCTGTCTCACAGCAGGCGTAAGACTGATGCAGACACATTTCACATGGGACTTGCCCATGTTAAATGACCCATTGATGGGGTTGCGTCACTTTTGTGACACACTCCAGCAATGCGTCATTTTTGCGCCTACAGATATGTGAGAAATACTGACGTATCTGTAACTCCTTGCGACATGATGCGTCATACTGTAAATATGACGCATCCAGCATGTCGCAAAGAGGGCACAATGAATAGTGACGCACCGCTGTTTTCACGCAGCGATGCGTCACTTTTCATAAATGTTGCCCTAAATACGCAAATGATCGTCCGCCATTCCTAGCTTTTTTGATTTTGGGAATGATAAGCAAGGCTTGAGTTGCAGAGCGCAGTGATCTACTGGTGCAGTAGGGACTTATGAGATGTGGCAGCAGTCGTGGTCCATTCTTGTTCAATGTCTGGGGTGCTATACATAGCGCCTTGAACAGTATCCTTTTGTTTGCTAGCAGCCAATGTAATGCTGCCAGTGAAGGGAAGACAGAGTGAGTTTAGGTAATCTCAGAAGCATCCGAGCCACTGCATTTTGGATCCTCAATTTTTTTGTAGTACTGATTGAGGACTTCCAAGAGAAAGTGAATTTCCATAGCCTAGACTACACAATCAGACCTTGAAATACCACTCTACATGTAGATCGAGGAAGCCACCCCAGCGCGTTTCTTAGGGTCCTCAGCAGACCAAAATAACCAGTGGCGTATTTCCTGGCCTGGGCTTTCATAGTAAGTTTGTTATCTATTTGAACACCCAGACTTTGTACTGCTGGTTTGGGGGCTGGGTGTGCCCCAAAAGTCTGTAGCAAGCAAATTTCCTTCCAGTTGGAAGGATTGTTGCCAATGACAAGAACCTTAGTTTTGTCGCCATTCAGATCTAGGCTGTTGGCAGACATCCAATCCCTGATGTGCTTTAACCCCTCCCATGCTGGTGACGGAACCGCTCCGTCACCAGCCACGGACGCGCTGTGCTGATGACGGAGCGGTTCCGTCACGGCCCGCTCGGAGCGCCTGCGCGGATTCCGCGCCTGCGCTGGACGTTCCATTGAGGGGGCGCGGCCGTGACGGAACCGCTCCGTCATAAGCACAGCGCACCCGAGGCTCGTGACAGAGCGGTTACGTCACGAGCATGGGAGCGCCGTGCGGTCGCCCCACCCCTCTAGCACTGCGGCAGAATTGCCGCCGCAGCGAAGGGGTTAAGCATGAGTTGAGTTGACACGAGATGGCAATTGTGTTAGGCGTAAGTGCGATGACGGTTTGCGTGTCACCTGCTTAAGACACCATGGAGACCCATGTGAGCATATGATCTCTGTGAGTGAAATAAAACAGAGATTGAAAAGTGTAGGAATTAGAGATGAACCCTGTGGTACCCCCTGTTTTATAAGGTGGGAGGCAGAGAAGTAGGGACCCTCACACACCTGTAAGCTTTTCTTAGCTAAACAGTAGGCAAACCATTTTAAGACTGACCCAGCAATTCCGGCTTCTTTCAGTCTTTGTATTAAGATTAGATGGAAGACCATGTCAAATACTGCTCTTAAATCAAGCAGTATGAGTGCTGCTGAATTGCTGCTGTCCAGGGTCGTGTTCAGCTCTTCGGTGACCACCAGTAGTGCTGTTTGCTCTCTCTGTTGCTGAGAGCACTATAACATCTGTGAACTGGCTATGACAGACTAAATGCAGTGGTTCACAGATAGCATGTAAAATACAAACTTGTCGCATTTAATTTTCGGCAACAGATTATCAGAGGCAGGTTCACAGAATTGCTTGCCATTCTGCCACCATTCGTTTCTTTACTGCCTCTCGCCTCTAGTAAATGTGGGTTCTGGTTGCACAGCAGACCTACCTTGCTGTCTCATTTTAACATGGACAGAACCTTGAAGGAAAGGCAGGATCGGTGGCATAACAGAAAATGATGGCCCCCCCATGCAGAATGATTAGAGAGGCCCTTGAGTCTCCCATATGCATTCATTGGCCATAGACTAAATGGGGACCCCCCCTTAAGCGTTGGGGTCCCCTGTATCAAGGACCTTTGTTATGCCCTGCCTTTGCTCAAATTTGTCACCCTCCCACTTTCTTTTCTTGACTCCCCGTGTTGTTTTACTCTTCAGGGCCCTTCCTGCCCTTCTTTTCTGGCCTCTCTGTCCTGTTTAGTCTCACTAATGTTTCCCCCCTGTTCTTTCTAACTCCCGTCCAATGCTCTGAAGCAACAAGAGTCAAGAAGGCAACTTTTTGCGGGTCCCTTCCCACCAGCCATATTAAATTAAATAATGTTGCAGGTTTGTTATCTTATGTACAGGGAAACACAGCGAGTTCCATGAGCTGGCAATTGTTTTGCTTATTGTTCTCCACTCCGGTTATTTTGCAGCAAACTTGAGTGGCCCTCTCCCACAACGGGATCTTTGTGCCCCCCCCCCACACTGCGGGGCCCTGTTTCACGTCTCTTGGCAGGATCATGGTGAGACTGCTAGCTTTAAGGTGGCACTATCTCCTGTCTCCTCTTCCCTGGTGCTCAGGTATTTGTGCGGTGATTCACCAAACCCGGCTGAGGAGGAGGTGGCTCCCGTGCCACCCACTCTGTGAGGAACCATGATAATCTTTATGATTATTTTCCCTGGAGTGTACCCTCAAGCACCTCACCTTGCAAAATGCAAATTCCTGAGGTTTCCTCACCAGTAAAACACATGTATGAGGTACTCCAATTCCTTTTCCTCATGGTGTACCCAGAGAAGGCAATGCTAATGGTTTACATGGTTCCCTACATCCACTGGAAACTGAGAATTTCCCTATTTTTCAATACACTGCTTTGCATGCAGTGAGGTGCAGAATGAACCCAGGAGTTTCCCCAGACCACGGTTGTTTTGCATCAGATTGTTTCCACCAGGCAGCCCCGCTTGTCTGCCATTGGTACAGGGTAGCAATGCCAAGCTGATGTCCTCAACTTCACTGCCACTCTCCCGCCAGGCCCAGACTGGCCATAGCGGGCACCGGGCAATCCCCCGGTGCGCCGCACAGGTGGGGGCCGGTTTTGGGCCCCTGGGGGCCGGTTTTGTTACAGGGCCATTTTTGCAGCGTTGCTGCAAAAACGGCCCTGTAACAATATCGGCCGAAAAAGGGCCCTGGCAACGAGCGCGGTCGCACCCCCAACCCCTCCGGGGGGTGAGGGGGCCAGATGAGCACTTTGCCAGGGCCGGTTTTGGTTCTCAGTCCGGCCCTGTCTCTCACTACATTATGGCTGCCCTTTGCAAGTGAGTGGAATAACCACAGGCAGCTGTGGGGGGAATTAGGCCTGGGTGGAGATGCTACTTCCGCCCATGTTTAAAGACCCCATAATATGAGTGCTGTTATAGTATACTTTGGGCCTGTGACGCTGTGCTTGATTAAACAGTGCCTAGTATTCTATAGTGGTTAATGTAGTAGCCAACTAGCTTGGTTACTGCTCAGGTATTGATACGGCTATTTTTGTAGAATTACAAATTCTAGGACTGATTCTTATATCTAAAAGAATCTAGGTATGCAATACACCCAGAACAGAGGCTCTTATGGTTTTATTTCTGATGCTTACGCCTGGAAGTCTTCCTACACATCCCTCCCGAATGAAGCTAAACACGGACCACTTCAAAAATGGGGTAAAACAATTTGTCTTAACAAACATGTTGACAAACTACAAGTTAGTGTGCATATTGAGACACATTTCATCATAGTTATATACATATAGCTGCAAATGTAGTGGTGTGTACAACACATCTATTAGTGTAAAGTGTGTAAGCATGTAGTTACAGTACTAATTGAAATATTTAAGTTGAATTGAAGATAAATACAAACGTGAGAGTCAAGGTTAGCCTCTGGGATTCATGTGAAATAATCCAAAGTTGAGTCTTAGAAAATTATATTGTCATGTCTTTTTGATACAATGGGCCTCATTACAGTGGCGGACGGACTGCCACTGACAGGCTGTCGGTAGCGGTCCACCTGACATCCAGGCCATTGGTCTGACTGCCGGTTTACAAATCGGATTGCAGGGGTCAGGCAGAAAGATCACTGCCCTCCGACAGGATCCAAAATCCCGTCTGGGCGGCGGTTGGAATCCTATCCCTACAGTGGAGGCGGTGCCTGCGCGGCACCACCACAGGGATTAGGATGTTCCTTCCCAACTTCCTTTTTCAAGGCAGACAGAAACAGACTTTGGGGGCCCCAAGAGGAGCCCCTGTTCCCCGTGGCCCACTGCTAAGTGGCCTGGGAGGCCCATGTAGCGTACCCCCACACATCCAAGCACTGTGTGCCAGGCACCCGGTGCATGGATGTGCACAAGTGCCCTTTGCTACCGTGGCTAATGCTGCAGCCCTCTTCCTGGGCAGCAGCACAAGTCACAGGAGAAAAAGGCACTTTCCGCCCGCCTGCACACCGGTCTGATCGCAATAGACCGGGTGGGACCGCCGACTTATTGTCAGGTGGTCCGCTGCCCAATACGATGGTATCATAACGAGGGCCTAAGGGTGGTGGAGTTAACTTAGGAGAACTAGTTTACAAATCTTCAGTTGCCCCTGAATACACCGAGGGTCGTTTCATTATGTTCATTCAGATTCAAAACCATGCGTCTCATTATTAGACTCATTGTCTGGTATTTTTTAACCAACTCTAATACCTTATCAATTGTCATGTGTTTTTGCTTGGCATTGGTAACTGGCGACAGCTCCACTGGCCTAAGGCAACTGCCTTTGTTGTGTGTAATGCAGGTACATACACCTTAGTTTACTCAGAGAATTGCATCACTCTCTAGTGTGTTGCTAGTTTGAGTGATTTTAGGCAAACGGCTCGCACATTTACGGGTCTTGTGTGTATTTGTATTTTGACAGCGTCTTCCTACTCCTTGTAACCTGTAAGAAAGCTATCTTTTTTTTTGCTGATTTGCTGGATTTTTCTGACAGTAGGGCCTTAATGCAATACAAAAGAGTTCTACACGTAATGATAGTTTCCAATTGTTAACAGATGATTCAAAATACTATGGACAAGCATTGGAATTTTTGAGAAAATGTGAACTTTACTGTGCCAGAAATGGACCATTGAGTGCCAGGGTGCTGTCCTTTCATGTAGCTGGCTCCCAAGAAGCAGCAGTCTCCCTTAGGCCTGCACCACAGTCGCCTCTAATGTATCACTATGGGCAAGTGCTGGCTGTGGCATTTTGAGAATCCTACATGCACTTTAAAAAACATAACACAATATGTCATGCATGTTAATACTCCAAACATTGTGCCCCAGGGACAACTCCTATGAACATCCTCTGTTTTCTGAAAAAATAAATGTTTTTGGTGCACAGCATTATTGATTCATACAAACTACGGTGGAACAGAATCTGTAGTACTAGCACTCATTTGTGATGTGACTTTATGGAAAGCTTTATACCTATGGACAGGAACTAGTGCATATTCCAGCATAAAAATGTATAATAACCCTCTGTTTCTTTTTTTATTAGGCACATTGGTATTTGGGGAACCAATCACTGCCAGTCTCGGAACAGATGGAACACATTATTGGAGCAAAAATTGGGCCAAGGCTGCATCCTTTGTGACGTCACCACCTCTGAGCCCGGATCGCACGACACCAGATTACCTAAACTCCCTACTAGCATGGTAGGATTAGTCATTCTATGATGTACCATTACCCTTCACCTGCATGTGTAAGCATGACGCCTTGATGAGCTAACCAGATGGTTCTGTGTCATTCAGAATGCAGTGGGATGTTTAAAGAAACCCCAGGACTAAGGGATGCAATCCCTGACAACATAGAGTTGAGACATATTTTTAGAACTTCCAGTGATCCACCAAACCTGACAGTGTCTGCACATGGCTTCATGGCAAATTTGGGAGGTGTACTCATACTCGACCACTGAGATTAATATAGTTATTGATGTAGACAATCTGTGAAATCAAATGTTGCTTATTTGTCTCTGGTTTAGCAAGTCTGTGTTAAACCTTCAGACCTGGGCTGTGTTGTCTACATTTTACTTATGCTAATCTAAATGTATTTTTTAAACTGTTAACCTATGTTAGACAAAAAGACAGGCCTGAGCGTAGTTCGCTGAGTTTTGCTATGCGAAACTCTGCGAAGTTACAAAAAACTCTGCGAAGTTCCGCGAGTGGCGTAGTACAGTGTGAACTGCAGTTTGTGCTGATATTCCTGCCGCTCGGGCAGAAATTCTACCCGAGAGCAGCAGCTTGCGCTTGCAAACGTACCTTTCGCGATTGCAAACTTACCGCTCGCGATCGAGTGAGTTTTCTGCACTCCTCGAACTCCGCTGTGTGCAAAGTGCAGAAAACTCTGCAAACTCCGCGAACGGAGAGAAGTTCACCACCCAGGCCTACAAAAAGAAAACAAACGCTCCTTTAGGTTTCGCCTGCATAGCACTTGCGCTGACCTTGCGAAGAATTTTGTATTTAAAAAACAAAAACTGAAAAGGGGCTTACAGCCCGCTGTTACATTGCACTTGTTTGTATTCCTGTTTCTCGGTTTTCCATTTCTTTCTGTTCAGCATGCTATTTTTATGTTGTTTTCAACTTTCTCTGTGTGTGTTTTCTCATCAGTGGAGCTTGGACCAAGTACTCCCTTTGAAACTTTCCCCTGTCTTTTATGGCACTACTATTTCCTATTGAGCGAGTTTGGGAAATGCATGTTTTTTTTTTACTTTTGTCCCCCACTCCAAAGGTATCAGATCTCTGTACACAAGCCATCTGCATTACACATGGACACATTCATTTTTAGGTATGAAGAGAAGAGATTAAGGACCTTATTACGACTTTGGCGGTCCGACAGCTGAAGCCGCATAGAGCCACAAGACCGCTATGCCGGCAATCTTAAGACTGCCACAGTACGACTGGACCACCGGGCCGGTGGTGTACCGGTCTTGGCCTTGCACTGTCTGCATGCTCTGCCAACTGAGTGAGCCGGAAGCTACTGCAGCAGCCCAGCAGTGACTGCACTGTCGCGCGAGCGCGGCTGTCATGCACCATGTTGTCCATCCCACATAGTGCAAGCACGACAGTGCAGGCATATAGGGACATAACTTGTGCCCCCAGTCACATCACAGACTGGGCAATGGCGCCTGGAGGCCCTATTTGCAGCCCCCTCCTTGCTGTTCCGCCTGCTTTTTTATGGCAGTGAAAAAATGCTTGAGGGAAGGGCAAGTAGTAATATGGACAGTGGTGCTGGGTTCGGCACTGCCTCCATTGCTCCATTCCTCCCCACTCTGAACTCCACCAGCACCGCGGGATTCATGATCCTGGTTTTGCCGGCGGTGTTGCAACGGTCTGGTAACAGTCTGACAACCAGATTTGTAATTAGGCAGTCGGACCACCTAGGTTACGGCAGTCAGACCACCACCACCGATACGGCGGTCTCAAGACTCATAATAAGCCCCAAAGTCATTTGCCCAGAACCACAGTATTTTGATCCTCCCACTGAGTCTCAACCCCAGCATTGTTTTTAATCCTCGAACCCAGGCGTTGTTTTTAATCCTCGAACCCAGGCGTTGTTTTTAATCCTCGAACCCAGGCGTTGTTTTTAATCCTTGAACCCAAGCGTTGTTTTTAATCTTCGAACCCAGGCGTTGTTTTTAATCCTTGAACCCAGGCGTTGTTTTTAATCCTTGAACCCAGGCGTTGTTTTTAATCCTTGAACCCAGGCGTTGTTTTTAATCCTCCTCCAAGTCCTCCTCCTGACTTCTGTTGTTCTTAAACCCACCTCTGCACCCTCCTCCCGCTCTCCGGCTCCTGGAGGTTTAAAAGGAAGTCACCTACTTAAAAACCAAAACATTTAACTGCTTTAAAAGAGTAAGTGGCAGTGGAAACATTCCATTAAATCAAAAGAGACTTCTTACTGGCTTATTTATCTTTGACGTCAGCCACCGCATTCTTTCACTAATACTTGTTTTAAATGACGCTTCCCTCTTTTTCACCCCAGCCCTCCTCCCTCCATCCGTCCTGTCCCCCTCTCCTCGCTCTGCTTCTGTCTGTTATTCTTGTTAGTATTATCAAAGTAAGGATACTCAATTTACCCACTTTGGAAAAACTGAAAACTACGGATTATGATGCTTCGGGGAGACACTAGTAAAGATCTATAGCTTTTTTGGATGGATTGAGTGGTGTCTTGGTTTCCCCTGCACCAAACATCAATTTTTAACTGATGGGATCATTTTACCCTGAGTGGTGCATTCCCTAAATAGCGATTCCTACTGAGTCGCTAATTAGGAAATGCAAACAGAAAGCTTTGTGCATCTGGGCCCAAGGGCACTAGACAGTGATAAATAAAATGGCAACTGGTCTCAATTTAAATCATTCTTACAGATTGTGAAGTTAAACTTTGGGTAATACAATAAACCTCAAAGCTCAATTAAACAATGGTTCTCCAAATTCTGTCCCCGAGGACCGGATCCATGCCAGATTTTTAGCATATCCCCATCTAGATAATTGTAGTTATCTTACAAATCTGGTCCTCCAGGACCGATTTTTGAGAATCCTGAATTAAACCAACACTGAGGCCCTATGAAAGGGTTCCAATCATAAACTTAGAGCCTTTCAAATGACACCACAGCTTCAAGCTGTTTGGACATCCGGATACTTTCCTGAAAACAGGAAAAAAATTGGGGTGGTCTGGGGTTTCAAACTCAGTTTTGAACCCATGTAATACCAGTGGTTAGGCCTGTGTTCTTTGGTCTCTGATAGCTGAAATTAGCCTTGACCTACAATAAACAAGCTCATAATTAAATAACTGTGAGTTCTCCCCTTAATGACACATTGGTCTATACTCATGGAATCTTGGGAGGGCTTCCTATGCCAGATTTTGAGGCCCCGAGCAGTCTGATATATGGCAGCCAGAGTGATGCTTAAGCTGAGGTAATCTAACAGCAGTAACAAGGAATTTTTCACTCTTCAGTGGCTTCCAGTGGCCAAGTTTCATTCCCCTATATTTAAAAGGCAAAATCTAATGCATCACGTTATGGCAATTATTGTTCTCAAATATCCCTCAATCCTAGTTGCATTGAAAAGCACATCAGAGCGACTTCCGTTTTTTTGGGCCACAGTTGGAATTGACTATCTTTTGTGAGGTGTACCCCCAATTTTGTGCCTTGATTGTGTTGGCTGATTGTAGAACTATGTGCATTTTACCCATGCTAACAAGCAGTAAAGTGCCTGTGCTCTCCTTATGCACATGATGACATTGACATGCTCCTAATTGGCATATTTACCATGCCTATAAGTCCCTACTACATGGTGCAACACTGTAGCCAGGGACTGTAGGTTAAATGTCACAAGTGAACTGCAGCACCTGTTGTGCCATCCACTACAGTGACACTGTAAACATGACTGCAAGCCTACCATCTGTAGCCTGGCTGTGCAGTTTCAAATTGCAAATTGACCTGTCAAACTAACCGCTTTTTACAGGCCTAAAACCTCCTTCCCTTTCTAAGACAGATAGGGCACCCCTAAGTCGTTTTTACTGCCCATAAAGCAGGGCATACTGTTTTTAAAACTACGCCATGTAAACGTTTCATGTCCTTACAGTGACAAGGCCCCAAAAGCTATTTTCACTGTAGCAGGATTGATTGTTCTATAGGAAAGCATTGGAATACAAAATTAAATGTAATAATGATATCTCCAACTAGGAAGCAGCTGCAAATTTCATTATTGGACTTCTTGATATACTTCTTACATACCCAATTTACTGGTCAAGTCAGATTTATAATCATTGTAAATGTTCAATACAAAGTCAACATATGCCATTTTCTTTTATCTACAGTGGAGACCTGCAGGTGACAGGAAGTGGGCACTGTTCATACAGCACCGCACAGAAAGCCATTGGAAGGGACAACTTTACTCTGATTCCAGAGGGAGTGAATGGAATTGAAGAAAGAATGACCATTGTCTGGGACAAGTCTGTAGTAAGTTATTTTGTTTCTTATGTTGCGAACAGCTGCTACCAGAGCTAGGAAAGCAAAGAACTCAAAACTGCGACTCAATAACTTTGATGCCTTTTATGGCATTTGAGACCCATAGTACTGTGAGTCTACCTGCAAAATATAGGGCAAGATGTATATGTTTTTTCAAAGGCTGGCATCTCTCAGGACCAAGCAAAGGGCTCCAGATGGGAGGGGCTGCAGGGTCTAGGCTATGGGCTTGATGCGGAGACTAAGTGGAATTTTAACTAAACATTGACTGCAAATTACGTTGGGTCATTTGAAATCAAAGTAGCAAGCTTGAGTGAGCAGGTATTCATGTCTATCGTTTGATGTTTTATCCCTTCTGAATACTAATTCCTGAGTCCTATTCACCAGGGGAAAGACGAGGTACCCAGTTTGCCTCCACTTAATGTGTGAATTGCATGGCAAATGAATGTCCTGACCTTATACCCTTTCTTGTACTTTTTTCCATAAATGTGCTCTTGTTTTGGGAGCCTCTTCTTGTCCTATTCCTGGAGCATAGCTTCATTACCATCCTTTTGATAGGATGGCTGGTATCCTTTCAATGATCAATTAAGGAAACTAATTTTTACTTTTACTTTCAGTACTATTGTCGAAAGGTAGGGCCGAATTCGACCAAGAACCCTTCAGTATTTGCCCGGCGTTAGCCGCCTCTCATACCATTCGAGATTACCAAACAAAGAGGCAGGCGCTGGAGACAGAAGGCAGGAAACAGGAGTTTATTCCGACGGAGCAGAACACGTCAAATCAGACAACAGGGTATCTTCTCGAGGTGCTCTAAACGCATCCTTGAGGCCTGGCCTCTTATACACAGGTTTATTGCTTTATTACATAAAACACATTCTTGTTAATACTTTGATGTACGGAAGGGCATCCTCGGAATCTCCGCTCCAAACCCGTTCCCACACGCATTTACAGTGAAAGTCCCCACCCCGATCTCAGTAGGTGATGACTATCGCGCAGCTGGATATCCTGCCGGCTCCTGGAATGTGTGCGGCTGATCGGATCTCATGGGGTGGGGGCTTTTATCAGTCATAGATTCCTTGAAGAAGGACAGCTTCCTACTGAAGCTCGGCTGTATTGTTTGTGAGGATACCAGCTGTAATGTTCATCGTTGTCTCGACTGCCTGGGATAAATGTCGAATGGCACGACTGTTCGCCATCGGACCCCAAAGTGGGACAAGTCCTTTCATTGCATCCAAGAATTGTGCTCCAGTGGAGTCGGCCTGCTCGATGTCCTTTGCTCGTCTCTGTCGGTGATGGTTTGCCGGAGCCACATAGGTTGGAGGAAGGATGAAGGCTATGTAGCAGGTACCTCCCCAGCCCTTTGGGAGCCAGGTGTAGGCTTTTGTACCACAGACGAAGTACATGTTTGGAGAGGTGACAAAAGAGGGTGGGTCGGTTGAGTACAAAGTTCTGGTGATGCGGCAAGTGCTGTGACCCACCATTTGTGTCCCATGGCCTGTGATGCATACGAGGCCCGAGACATTGACGACAGATAGGGCCACAGTCAGGGTGGCAGCTGTTCGTTTCCGGAGGTAGGAGAAGGTGGGTCTGGCTGGATTGTTGAATATTTGCATCTCCACCATTTCTTTAGCGGGGATGTCCATGTGAACAGAGGCATTGGAGGATAGAGGGCAAAAAGGAGCAGCAGCTCTCCCGGTTTTGTTCAGCCAGACTCCATGATAAAAGTGTGACATAGTTTCGCTGGAAGTGGCGCAGTCTCTGTAGCTCTCTTGCAAGAGGATCAGCCAGGCAAGGCAGGAGCCATGAACAGAGAAAGGTGAAGGGATGAAGGGGATGGAATGTCCGGTGGCATGTGGTATCAACCCACAGATCCAGCAATTCGTGGCATTTGCAGCAAGGTTGTGTTGGTGCAGCAACTGTACGAAGGAGTTGTTCCAGAACTCCTTACGCCTTTCTTGGATTTGAGGTGAAAGAGAGACCAGGTAGTGTTCTTTCATGGTGGTAGGCTGTGCAGTCGTTAGAAATGTCTTATGAGCCGTTGCGTTCTCTTCCACGATCCAGAAGGTAGTCATGAGGAGGAGGCAAAAGAGAAGAGTGATAAGAAGAGCAATAGTCTTTGAGCTGTACAAACTGTCAGTTTTCGGGTTCCTGTAGCGGGTCTTCGGATGTCTGGTTGCTTCCATCATCTTCGTATCGGGCGCTTCCATCATCTTCAAGGTGCTCGGTAGTGGGCAGAAGCACAGACTTCGTTTGGTTTCTCTCCTGGCAGCCTTTGTAGTGTTAGGCCGCCGCTCTGAGAATGATAACTTAGTCAGTGGTCTACTTAACCGAAGCTCCCTCCTTTCGTCGCAGGTTATACCCTTCTCTGGATCGCACAGTGGGATCAGGGAATTTCGCCAATTCAAGTGTCTCTGTTTCAGGGTAGCAGCTCAGGGATGGTCGGTCTTTGTTCAGGAGCTCTTCCTGGGTGCTCACGTCTTCGGTCGACGTCAGGGTCGGAGAGATTTTCTTGCAATGATGTGCATGCAGCCAATTTCGCTTCCCCTCCACTCGAAGAGCTGTTCGGGTGGTGATCAAGACTTGCCAGGGGCCCGTCCAGCGGGGTTCCAGACTCTTCTCCCGCTGGAAGTTCCGAATCAGGACGAAATCTCCAGGCTGGATGGTATGTCCGGGGCCCCTGGAAGCATCGGGGATGGCCTGCAGCACCTGATGATGAATAACAGACAGTGTTTTAGTTAGGTTATACAGGTAGTCAGACATTAGGACGTCCGGGACGTCGTGAATAGATGTCGGTTTGGGTGCGGACCAGATACTCATGGGCCGGCCGAAAACGACCTCGTAAGGGGTCAAGTGGTGTTTGGTGGGGGTGGAACGCATTGACAGCAATGCTAGGGGGAGAGCGTCTGGCCATTTTAGTCCTGTGGTAGCCACTATTTTCGCCAGTTTTAGTTTCAATGTGGCATTGTGCCGCTCGACCAGTCCAGCAGATTGGGGGTGGAAAACTGCGTGGAATTTCTGTCGTACCCCCAGTCCTTTCAGGATGAGCTGGATAACCTCGGCTACAAAATGGGGGCCATTGTCACTCCATAAAATACGGCAAAGGCCGTAGCGAGGGAAGAACTCTTTCAGTAGTACTTTTGCAGTGGCAATAGCAGTGTTGTCACGCGTCGGGTAAGCTTCCACCCATTTGCTAAAAGCACACACAACAACAAGTACATACTTCAGTCCTTGACATCTCTCTAACTGGATATAGTCCATCTGTAGGACTTCAAATTGATGGTTGGGGACCCCAAACCCTCCCCGGGGTACGACAGTTCCTTTCCCAGGGTTGTGTTGCAGGCAGACTAGACATTGTTGGACTAATCGTTTGGCTGAGTCTGTAATTCTATCGTTATGCCAAACTCGGGAGACAAGTTCGGCCATAGGGGCAGATCCTATGTGTGCAGGGGAATGGGCCATCGTCAGTATGGGGATCAGGTACGAGTTGGGTAGCAACCATTTGTTCGTGTCATTTGTCCGCCAGCAGCCTTCATCATCCTTTAATCCCACCCGTGCGCATTCAGTCAATTCTTGTGGTGAGCTGGCCATTTGGATGTCCCTAATAGTTTCCCTAGCGTCCGTCCATTTTTCTGCTTGTGACCTAGTCACGTACATGCGAGTCGTCGTCCTGTTCTCAGCTGTGGTTCGGGCAGTGATGTCGGCCAGTGCATTTCCCTGTCCAATGATGTCTGTCACCTTTTTGTGTGCTTGGCATTTGATTACGGCAAGTTGTTTGGGGAGGAGAACCGCTTCAGTCAGAGCGGAGACTAGATCTCCGTGCAGGATGGGCGTGCCATGAGATGTCAGAAATCCCCTCTCCTTCCATAAGAGCCCAAAATGATGAACCACCCCGAAGGCATACTGGCTGTCCGTGTAAATGTTTGCTGTCGTCCCCTTTGCTAGGATACATGCTCGTGTGAGGGCAATCAGTTCTGCCGCCTTGGCGGATCGTTGCGTGATGCGGGCGGTTTCAACTACAGTTCGGGCTGTGGTAACTGCATAGGCAGCTGAGGTGGTGCCGTCGGGGAGTTTAATGCAAGAGCCGTCTACCCATAGCTCTCCGTCAGGGTTTGGGAAGGCAGTGTCTCGGAGGTCAACTCTACTCCTAGTCTGTTCGTCCGTGAGGGTCACACAGTCATGTATTGGGGGCACATCGGGATCGTTTTCAGGCAGAGGCAGCAAGGTGGCTGGGTTCAGTGTGGTGCATCGTTTCAGCGTGATGTGAGGTGCGAGCAGTGTCAGTTCGTACCCAGTCAGTCGTGCGCTGGTCAGGTGTTGTGTCTTGGTCTGGTTTAGGAGGGTGTCAACAGCATGAGGCACTAGTACCGTGAGGGAATTCGAGAGTACGATCCCCTCACTTTGTCGGATAGAGACAGCAGCAGCGGCTACTGCTCGAAGGCAGGCAGGCAAAGCTCTTGCTACAGGGTCAAGAGTGGCAGAGAAATAGGCACATGGTCGTTGTTTGGGGCCAATGGACTGAGTCAGGACAGACAAAGCGCATCCCTCCCTTTCGTGAGTATAGAGAGAGAAGGGCTTTGTATAATCAGGGGTTCCTAGGACGGGCGCTGAACAAAGGGCGTCTCGTAGTTCCTTGAAGGAGGATTGACATTCAGGGGTCCAAGGGAGCGGGAAGGGGACATCTTTAGCCAGTAGGGAAAGTAGTGGTTTCACAATGAGGCTGAAATTTGGCAACCATTGTCGGCAGAAGGAGGTGAGGCCTACCAAAGAGCGGACTTGCTTCGGGGTTTTAGGGATAGGGGTCTCTAGAATAGCCTGTATTCGATCGGGTGTGAGCTTTCTCCCGTCTTTGGACAAGAGGTAGCCTAGGTAAGTGACTTGAGGTTGGCAGAATTGCAACTTCTTCTTGGAGACCTTGTGGCCATTTTCCGCGAGGAAGTGCAGGAGTTGGATGGTGGCTGTGACTGCAAGTGGAGTGGTGTCGGCCGCCAAAAGGATATCATCGACGTACTGTATCAATACCACTCCATCCGGCAATTGGACTGCATCCAGCTGTCTCTTGAGGGCCTGGCTGTAGATGCTTGTACTTTCAGTGTAGCCCTGGGGTGCTCTGCAAAATCTGTATAAGCGGGATTTTAAAGTGAAGCCGAAAAGGTAGCGGCTATCCGATTGAATGGGGATGGAGAAGAATGCGTTCTTGAGGTCGATTACCGCGAAGGTGGTGGCAGTGGAAGGAATCAGGGTCAGAATGGTGGTGATGTCTGAGACTACAGGGTACTGGGGTACAACCACTTTGTTGACTTCTCGTAGGTCGATGATGAAGCGGTACGCTTTTTCATCTCCCTCACCCTGCTTCTTCACAATGGGTAGGATAGGGCTGTTGCAAACATTGCTAACTACTTCTTCTACCACTCCTGCATCTACCAGGGACTGGATGATTTTTACCAACGCCTTCTCGCCTTCGGGCGATATCCGATACTGCGGGAGTTTGGGGAGTACTGCGTCCTGTCGAACAGTTATGTGTACAGGGTCTATCATCATGCGTCCTACGTCCGAGTCAGTCTTTGCCCATAGGTACAGAGGTAGGGTGTCGAGTAAGGACAAGTCAGTGTCAGTGATAGAAAACATGCGTTGTGTGCGACAAGATCTGAGCAGTGTTGGGTTGTCGTACAGAATGACTCGAACTCCGTCTTGTGAACACCTAATAGTAGCTCGAAAATGTTTCAATAAGTCAAGTCCCATAATGGCGTCGGGGTGTTGGAGGAGAGCAAAAACGTCGTGTCAGTGGTGTTATTGTCCAAGTTAAAAGAGATCGGTGTGGACAAGGGATTAGTGGAGGGTGTTCCATCAAAACCTGTTGGTGTCACATGTGAGCCAGACAAGGGTGCCCTGGGAATCAATCGTTTAGACAACGCACTACGTGTTGCACCAGTATCTACCAGAAATGGAGACTTCGTACCTAGGACCTTAGCGGTGACATAAGGGCCTTGCTGGTCAACATAGAGCTCGACTGGATCCCTTCCTTGCCCCTGGCAGTCCTATGCAAAGTCGTGGGCATTGTCGCAGTCAGACTGTTGGCACTGATTCTGTCGGGGACGGTCAAACGTGTTCGGTCTACCAGGTCTGTCATTGTTGGTGTCGCTTGTGTGCCCTCGTCCCTGTCCTCTATTTCTCGGCCCGCCCGCTACGTCTCTCGTGTCTTTATTTCTGAGTGCTTCGTGCAGAACTGGACATTGAGATTTCCAATGGCCAAATCCTTTGCAAAACGCACACTGGTTCTCATCGAGGTCTGTTCGTGGAGCGCCGGGTGCGGGTGTGCGGTCTCTAGGGGGTGGATTTTTAGGAGCATTCGACTGGTAGTTCCCTCTATACTGTTCCCTTCCTATAGTCACCCCTTGCAACTGAGCAATCATTACCCTCTCTTTCAAGTCCTTTTTCTTTTTCTCAGTCGCTTGATCGTTCTCGTTCTTTTGTCGCTCATAGTATTGAGCCATCTGAAGGATAGCTGCGGGCTTGGAGGCCGCCCAACTACTCTCGCTAGTCTGTAGTTTCTGCGAGACTTCTGGTGTCAGGCCTTTCACATAGTTCTGGACAAACAAGTGATGTCCGGTTGCAGTGGTCATGTCCTGGCCGCTGTAATCGGAGAACACCGTTTCAAACCGGGAGAAGTATTCTGATACGTCTTCCTGGGGTTTCTGGCGACAGGCCGTTACTACCGACCAGTCCACCTTCCTTTCTGGGACTAAGGTTTTTAATTTCTGCACGATCTTATCTGGTAGGTCTAGAATGGCTTTCATAGGTTTCTGTCCCGGCTCTCGCTGTTTGTCTACATCACCGAGTTGTATCCAGGTATGTCCGAACAGCTCAAGGTGGTCGACTTTCCGGATTTGCTTCCACACATCAGCTGGCAGACATAACCCGAAAAACAAATCGATATCCGCTAGGGTCATAATCGTTGAACCCAGAGCGGTGGCTAATTCTGTATAGAAGGCTGTGGGGTTCTTTCGCAGATCAGGCAAGGACTTTCGGAAAGTCAGGATGTCTTGCCGATCCCATGGTTGGTAAACCCAGTTGTAAACTACCCTCCCTCTCGCATCTTGGTGGTTAATATCGTCGTGTGTTCCCTGTCCTCGTGGGGGAACCCAATAGGGAGCGGCCTCCTTTATGGGCATCTGTCCTCGTGGGGGAACCCAATAGGGAGCGGCCTCCTTTATGGGCATCATAGTGTCAATTTTTTCTACTCTGGCTTCAGTCACTGCAGGAGTCGTGGTGTTGGTCTCTGGTTTCAGTTCCGTGAGGTGGCGGAAAACTTCAAGCGTACGCGTGAAGAGGTTCGCCACATCACACTCGCCTCCATCTCCGACATCAATTTTCCTATACAGAGTCGTTAGGTTTTCAGGGCCTTTTCCTTGGTATCGGTCCTCGTAGGCATTAAGGGTGTGGTAACAAAGGCGTACGACAAAGTGTCGTCTGTGGCTATTGGCATATGTATTGTACATATCCGTTATATAATCCTCACTTTCCTTTCGCACCACCAGTGTCTTTACAATCTTATCGATCCCAGCTCGTTCGTCCTTACTTAATCTATTCGATCTCGCGGGGTCTTTCCTCCCCGCTTCGGGATCACCTGAAGTTGCTGCTTGTGCTGCGCTGAGTGCAAGGGATTCGGTCGGCGCAGAGGCCATGAGGACCGAGGCTCCGGCACTACTCTCGCCTGTCGTTGGGGGTTGCGGGTGCTGTGCTAAGGGTTGGGAAGGGGCGTATGGAGGGGGCATGTAGATGATCAGGGGACCTAATAGTAAATCATCGTTCGTTCGCTGTTTCGAAGGTAGCTCGGGTTAAAGTGTAGAGGGTGTCCTGACGGGGCACTGGCCTGATGATTCGGAATCTTGTTTTAGCTTGGTTTCCTCTCTTTCTTTTATTTCTTCCTTTAATTTGTTAGCGGCCAGGTGAGCTGCCTTGCGTAATTCCTTTTCTAACCTGACCTCATTTCTCTTCTTTCGCTGTTCTGTTTCTTTGCGCCACATGCCGAAGCTATCGCGCATAGTGGGTGTTGTCTTATTGTTATAAAGGGCTGTTTCCAGTGCGTTTATTTTATCGTTATCAAAGGATCCTATCAGTGGCCACTGACTTCCCCGATCCTTTCTCGTGTATTTATGCCACAGCTTACTATAAGCCACAGTGACTACTCCATATTTAGTAAACATGTCCTTATTAGGGGTGCCCTCCAGTGGAGCCGGATGGTTCACCTCCAATAAGCGGTCCGGGCTGAACCAACTACCAACAAACGGGGCGAAGACAGGCATGACGGGTTACAAAGGGGACAAAAGTCTGCACTACCTATCCTTCACTATCCGCAAAGACTAAACAGAGTATTGCGACCCTGTGCTTATTTGTGAATAGAGAATAACCCAAAGAGAACCAATTCCGAACGATCAATGTTCGGATAAACAATCAATCAAATGAGGGATAAAAATAGGCACGACGGATTACAACGGGGGCAAAAGCCTGCGTTACCTACCCTTCACTATCTGCAAAGACTAAACAGAGTATGGCGACTCTGTGCTTGTTTGCAAATAGAGAATCTCTCAGAAACAATCAAATGAGTAATACTAGTATTTTCAAACAATCAAACAATCAATTCGCAATTCGTCGTGTTACACGACCTTACCCGGACCGCATGGACAGTTTCTCGTCTTCCGCTTCCAGCGCCTGATCGTCCTCTGTTCTCCGTAATTGCTGTGGCACTCCTGATGGTTCCCAGTCAGGACCGTAGATCACTCGAGAGAGAGGTCTGCTCGGAACCGGTGAAGTTCGGATGATCGGCTGCCAGACGAGGGTCTATCGGGCAGGAGCTCTTCCCGATCGTTGCAGTTGTTCACACTGTCGTCGGGACCTCTCCCACCGGATCCACGTGTCGCTGATGGGCCCCACGTTTGGGACGCCAATTGTCGAAAGGTAGGGCCGAATTCGACCAAGAACCCTTCAGTATTTGCCCGGCGTTAGCCGCCTCTCATACCATTCGAGATTACCAAACAAAGAGGCAGGCGCTGGAGACAGAAGGCAGGAAACAGGAGTTTATTCCGACGGAGCAGAACACGTCAAATCAGACAACAGGGTATCTTCTCGAGGTGCTCTAAACGCATCCTTGAGGCCTGGCCTCTTATACACAGGTTTATTGCTTTATTACATAAAACACATTCTTGTTAATACTTTGATGTACGGAAAGGCATCCTCGGAATCTCCGCTCCAAACCCGTTCCCACACGCATTTACAGTAAAAGTCCCCACCCCGATCTCAGTAGGTGATGACTATCGCGCAGCTGGATATCCCGCCGGCTCCCGGAATGTGTGCGGCTGATCGGATCTCATGGGGTGGGGGCTTTTATCATAGATTCTTTGAAGAAGGACAGCTTCCTACTGTAAGGGGCAATAAACTGTATCCGCAGGGCTAGGTGATGGCCTGGGATCGGGCGGGACAATCGGGCACAGAGGAAGGGGGTTCATCAAAGGATGCGTGATCATTAAAGGGACGGAGGGAGGTGTTAGTCGGGTACGGGATGTGGCTTCGAGGCAGGGCCGCGCTGAAGGGGTGGTTTATGGCCCAAGCATGTGAGAACGTGGGCTGTCAGCGCGCGGGGGATGCTGGCGGGGTCAGAGAGGGAGAGAGAGACGCGCTGGCTATCGGCAGTGGGCAGAGAGGCCATGGCGTTCAAAATGGCTGCTACTTACGCGCACATTTGAGCTAAAAGGGGACAAGATGGCGCCGATAATGTTTACGTCGCAATCTAGATTTTAACACTCCAGAGAAGTCCATGGTTGCTGTTGCTTTCTCTCTTATTCAGCTTCACCCCTCAAATACCCATTTTTGCTGCATGCGAAAATGCCTAAAGAACGTGTTGCCTTTTCTAAAAGAAAACCTCCTTGCTTTGCTATAACAGCACTAATACAGTCATGTTTGGAATATAGTAATGCTGTCTATCCAGCCCCACCAAAAGCCCTGTTGTAAAGCTTACAAATCGTACAGAATGCAGCTGCAAGCCTTATTTCAGAAGCTCCACGAACTGCTCATACGCTATGGTTCTAGTACATAAAGTCCTTTTCCTAGGCTGTCCAGAATTCCTGGCAGGTAAATTTCAATGGCACAATTCAGGTTTTAACCAGCAATATCTAGTTAACATTCCATGAACCAAGACAGCCAGTTGTGGGGACAGGGCCTTTTCGTTGCAGCAGCCAAGATATAGTACATGCTTTCCCGCTCTCTTTGCTTACAACCAAATCTATTGAAGTTTAAAAACTGTCTCAAAACCTTTTTGAGTATGTTTGTTGGTTATAAATTTCAGTCAATACAGTTTGCATAGCTCAAAGAAACCCAGCCTATAGTGTGCTATATATACATATTCATTGTCCTATTTATGGTCACGTGTCATCTCGTTGGGCTGCTGTAGCATCACAAGCATACACTTGCATGTGTACAAATATGTAGTTGCACTTTCTTTTCTTTTTTGCCCATGCTGCACATAACTGACGAAAAGCATTTATTTTTGCCCATGCCGAAAATCATCAGCAAAAAGCATGCACTAAGCAAACACAACTGCATCGACAGGCAAAAGGCGAAATCAATTGGCTTTGTCTTTACTTGTTGCAGTTATAAATGTAATATATGAGCACAAACTCATTTCCTTATTTTCCTACCATCTTTTTCTTATTTAGTTTGTAGCTAATGTCTTCTTTGATGCTTTGTTCTTGTAGTTTTCAAAGCTTGTAGCACTGCATCATTTTGGAAATGCTGTTTCCTGACAGCTGTCCACATACAAACTCATTATTGCCCTCTGTAGGATTTTCACTTCCAAAAGGAGGTTTCACAAGGACAATAAATGATCATTGTGGGTGCAGTATCAATAAGCAGAGTGCCTGGAAGCCCAGTAGACAAGGCCCAAGGTCGAGCAGTTGTCCTGTCTAAAAGGGATACCCTAAATGTTCACACTCACGGAGTTCTTTCACAGGAGATTATTAGGTAGCTGCCAGGCCAAGAGTTATAACAAAATGTAACAATTGCCAATACTGAGCAAAACTCCAAAAAGCTTTTTGTTAACCAGAACCTACGAATAAAACATATAGGTCCACGTTTTTTTACTACACCAACAGTTGTTTTATTTGACAACTCTCTTACAAATCACTTTATCAATAATACTTTATCTACATGTGCATCAATAATGAATACAAACCAGAGGGAAAAGCTATGTACACAAAACTACATTTCATCATACACGACACCAGCAAACAGTCAATGAACACCTTCACACATACCGCATACAGATTCAACCAGACACTAATAACAAGCACTCACACCATCCAAACAACACACCAGAGCGGGTAAAATTACTTTTGCATGGCCCCAGATCTGGTGGACAATATTCTTAATCCCAAGGTCAAACGACACAATAAATCATATAAACTCCTACTAAAATGTAGAAATGATTCTATGTAATCACCATTTCCTACATTCAACACCTAAGTCATTACATCAATTAATCAATTGTATCACGTGGTTTGTTTGACAAGGGAAACAAAGGTCGACGCGTTTCAAACCCAACTGTTTGTCGGGTTCTCAGCAGGACTGTAAATTTCTATAAAAGAAAGAAACAAAAAAACAGTTCATATTAACAAAGCCTCCAACCACAGTTTACCAGACGCACACATCCACCAGTGCAGTACGCCTACCTTTTTTCCTTGACAAATCAAATCTGTTGCTTCACAATCATGAAGATGTTAGCGTTCTGAGAGGACAAACACAAGACAAGACACAATCTATAAACCAAATGTCAAAGTCAGGCTTTAACCTCACATGTCTAAGAGGCTCGCTCGAATCTGCTTACCAATTGCAGTACTTGTGTGTGTGTTCCCTGTTGTTATGTTGCCGGTACCAGGGTAACCTGCCAAAAAATGTCCAACTATTAAAACATGTAGATTCGTAACTTATAGCATGTTAATTAGGACTAAAGAGGCGGGGCTCACCTCATTTGCACGTCGGGAAGTCCGTAGAAGCTAAAGTCGATCTATCCAATTTGCCAATAAATCTAAGGGGAAGATTATATACCCGTTTTACTCCTTTGCACGCACTCTTAATGGCCAAGCAAAATATTAATAAGCTGTGCGCTAGTTACCTTGAAAAGTCTCTCTCCCTCTTAGAAACCGCGTACACGTCCTCCAAGTGTGGTGTGTAGCGAGCGTTCCCGCATTGAATGATGGGATAGCGGGGCTTGATGGGAATTGTAGTATTTGAGCTAACCACGGGGTGAGTCAATATCGACTCATTGTACGAGGCCACGTATTCATGTGCCTCATTGTCATGGTGACCATCGAAAAACTGAAAACTTTACTGATTCATTTCCCTGTGCTGCAGTGAATGACTCACAACCCCGTCTAAAGTACCAGAATGGTTCACGTTAACCAACTCTTCAGAAGCCACTGTTTCAATGATGGAAACACTTTATTGTGTGAATGTGTCCCGAAAGTTCCACTCGGCTCCCCAAATCCCAGTCGAAACATCCGATTTGGCAGTGTACCCCATTGGAGGGTTATGGCCAATCATAAAACGGTAGTGGAACCTGGCATCATCCATGTGATGCTCAGGTTCGCTTTCTAACACCCTATTTATTCAGCTTTCATAAATACACAGACAAGGTCTGTAATGGGGATCGACCTCATTTTCATAGATGACATTGGTGTCAACCTTCACCAAATTCCCATTAATACTTTGAAAACGATGCGCATAGTATACGGGATAATTTGTAATACAATCCTCATTGTCCATCATAAGGCATGGCAACACTCTATGAACCTTGGGTTCTAAGGCTATTTTTTGCTTTGGCTCGAGGATGAATGCCACAAATCAATGATCTGATCTACCAACACCATCCAATTATCCACAGAATAACAATGGAATTTCATGGCTTAAAAATTTCCGATACCTCATTTAATTAATGTATTGCTGTGTTAAATTTCATAATTAGCAGTGCCTCTCGTTGGCTTAATTTGCCCTCAATATCACTGTCTCGAGTATCCGTCTCGATTTTGGAGATCACAGTCCATCTCAAATCTTTCTCCACGTGCTCCTTGGATTTCCAATGATTGACTAGAGGGGCGTTCAAAACATTTCTCCTCAATCTTGACTTATGCTGAGTGACTCGTTGGCACACTTCCTGACTAGTTTTTCCCATATACAGTTTTGGACATGGGCACAGAATTCCGTAAACAACATTCTTTGATTTGCAGTTTGTGAACGTTTCGTGTCTTCAGTGAATGCCTTCATGTGAGAAAACTACTCCTTCCACTGTCGTGGACCTATATGTTTTATTTGTAGGTTCTGGTTAACAAAATGCTTTTTGGAGTTTTACTCAGTATTGGCAATTGTTACGTTTTGTTGTTATATGGACTCAGCCTTACTGAGTAGAGTCAAGGCCCTTTGGTGTTTCTTGAGGCCAAGAGTTATAAGCAGAAGTTCTTGGTCACCCTAGAAATGGTTCATCGACATAATATCGATGTTAAAAATATCGATGAAAAATATAGAATGTAAAAATATCGACTCCCTATACTTAAACAGGTAAGTACAAAGAAAACAAATAAAAAATATTGAAGCAAAAAATATAGCTGTAAAAAATATCGATTAAAAAATATATATAACATAAAATTAAATAAACATATTAAATATTAATATTATTTTTAACCAAATAAATTACATTTACTAGACATTTTAACTAAATATAAAATATAAACTTAATTAAAAAATATAAATACACAAACATAATAATTTATACATTTTTTTAAATTTTTTTTACTTTAAAATCATATAAAAATAAAATATATATATATCAATAATTTCAAATAAAATAAAACATTCTATTCAAAATTAAAACATTAAATTATTTAGAAAAATAAAACGTACATTTCGCAATACAATAAATGCAAAAGTAGGGAAAATGTTGGATAGCAAAATTATTAACTTTACTATTCCAACTCCATTGAGTGTAACAGTAGGGAAAGTGGAGGGGGTAAACATTACTATTCCCACTCTAATGAGTGCAAAAGTCGGGTAAGTTTTGGATAGCGAAGGAATTAAATGTACTATTCCAAATCCAGTAATTACAACAGTAGAGAAAATTTTGGATAGCGCCATTCAAGGCTGGCAAAGAAAGCATCCCAATATGGCAGACGGTGCTGGTAGGCATCGCCACCATTCTAGGTATGCTTTCCGGGTCCAACAGGCAATGGTAACGATTGCCGGTGTCGGACCAGTGGCGGGTGGACTTCCCATCCACCAGCAAACCACCTGCCATCCTAAGGAGAATGGCCGCAAGTTGGCGGTGAATCTGCCACCGGCAGGCTGCCGGTGGCGGATTCACCGCTATCGTAATGAGCACCTAAGTAAGCTGGCTATTTCCAGCTTTGAGATTCCTTACTCAGCCAATAGCACCTACAGCACATAGCAAGACATTTCAAAAACATTCTACCACAAAATAGGCAGGAAATGTTGTTTCTGGGTCACTTGTTTAGCTTTGAGACAAGACAAGTCAAGACCAACCTCTTGTTTAACACAATTAGCAGAAAACTACATTTAGCTATCAACTTCCTTATATCTCACTTATCCAAGATCACCAGGAGCAATACGTTGGGTGTGGAGAGAGAGAGACATACAACCAAGTAGCTAAAATGTCAACATCTTCAACAATGATCCATTTATGATCCAGACCAACAAAAAAAATCTGGACATTTTTTATCTTGCATTCCAGTATTTTAATGGCTATACATGGAGGTGAACTTCGCACATCTGAAGCACAAACATATTCAATCAAAACTGATCTCATTAAAATCCTTGAACATGAACTTGCAAAACAACTTTATCCTTAACTGAAGCAAACAACTTACTCCATTCCTATCAATCAAGTTTCAGAACAGACGGAGGAACAGGGACTGCTCTGGTCAACACCAGGCCCAGCAAAGCAGCCCTTATCCTCAATGATTTATCTAAGGCCTGCAATGTGGTGGACTGAGAGTCTCCTTCACTGTTATCCAAATTACAACCAACGTATCAGGATAGGCTCCTCTATCGCCATATCCCCAAAAAACAGGTTGTGGGTCCCGACCACCATTGCTTTATAAGATTTACATGCACTGCTGACCCTTTACCACTCGTGTGCTGATTGCAACCACACCCTAGTAGTGATTTTAAAGTGGTGTGCGGGGTTAACATCACAATTGATTAAACCACACATACCTCTGCATCAGAGGTTCCCAATCTGTGCGCCGCGGCACCCTGGTGCGCCTTCAAAACTAAACAGGGGCACCGCGAACAGATGCTGTAAGCATTAATAATGTATGTACTTCCACAAGTCAAAGCATCCAGTAAACTTTAAGCTCAAATTACAGTTCCCATTAGCCTGGGTGTGCTGAGATGCCAACGAATGCACCAGTGTGAAAGGCTGTTTGAACTCTGAGGCTGAAGCTGCAGCACATTGATAAGGAGGATTTCACTGCAAAATATACGTTATGTTTTTTTACCTCGCAACATGAAATAAGTAATTTTATCTTAACATCAGAGTCAAATCATTCCCACCAGAGATGGTATCAGTGTGGTAGCTGTGCATGTTAAAGGGAATTTGGGTATGATAAACTGCACAACAGAACAGACACTTCTCTGCTAAGCTCCTAATTGTCCAAAGGATTGTATATGAACAGCAGGGCCTGGAGCTGTGTAGTGGACTGAAACGAATTTCGCTGGTGTGGAATTTAAAAGCATTGTGCTGGCAAGCCTAAAGCTACAGCTCTTTAGGTGGATGCTAGTAACTCTGAGTGGGCTGTCTGTACAGGGAACTGAGTTTCTTCTTGGCACTATGTGAACTTTGGTGTGGTTTTTGTAGCTTTTAAACATTGCTTTGTTCAGAGCCAATGGAAATAAACACCCCGTAAAGTTAATAGCTTTTTGAGAGGCAAATGCTCTTTTGCTCAGTCTCTTGCTCTCTCTTCCGAGAGTGCTAGGTTTTGCCACTTTTGCGCACTGCACACTGACCACGCAATACTGTACCACTTCTGACTGATTTAGATGAATAGTTATCTGTGTCTAAATTGAACTAACAACCCAAAGGGGTCAGATGCAGTTACTTTCTCCAGGAACCAGTGATTCAACCATTCTCCCAGTATCTGTAACACACGCTGGCATTTGTACTTTGACTTGATAGCACACAATTTATTTCTAACCCATATGTATTTCAGTGACAAATTAACTTTGTGGATTCTCTTTCTTGGCCCAGGCTGTCTGCAGACACTGAGCTGCCACCTCCAGCATGCATGCAGGTTGTCATAAAGCGCCCCATAGGAAATGTAGGTCATGTGCTGGTTGTCTCAGCGGAGGTCTGCACTGTTGTGCAACACGCATTTTAGGCACCATTATTTAACATGTTTCTGATGAAATTTATGGAGTGTGACCTATTTCTTACAAAATAACATTTCATCATTACTAACATAATGCTAGTTTGGGATCTTTAGTGCGCTTGAGGCATTGCACAAAGGTGCCATGTCGTGTCTTGGCTCTGGCCAGTGGGGTGTTCGTCCATTGGCTTTTTGGGTAGATCTATTCATGTCCACTTGAGTGCTTGCATTAAAATGGATGACAAATAATTTGATAACTATACTACTCTACATTCACTCTACTGATGCTGGTATGCATTGGCACATTAACGCAATCTTGAGAAAGGTGCTAATGAGAAATATTTAATTCATCCCCGCCCATCACCTGTTCCACTTGGCTCCCCGGAATGAGGCCCCCAAGAGGCAATTTTTTAAAACAAAAGATAGTTTTTAAAAATTCCATATGCAGACCTCAGATTATTTTTTCTGGCTTACTTAACCAATTCAAGTTTTACATTAAACAGCTGTCATATTTTTATTTTGTTACATCTATGATTATAATACCTTCATCTGCTTCATCCCAATTATTTTCAGGGTGAAAAATGGAAGTAGTCCCCAAACTGGGCTTACATCCCTTCACCCACAAAAAAAGTAAAATAACGGGGAGCCGTGGCCAATGGCCAATAGGTCAAGGGAGCCGAGGGTCGAAAAAGTTTGGGAACCACTGCTCTACATGAAGGAAAGCTACCTGTGCACGGTAGGGTTTGAAACAAGGATTCATGATCTTGGAAACAAAGATTCAAATGCCTTTTATTCATTGGCTGCTTGGGCAGAGCATAGCTCTGGTTAGGGTGACGCACATGTTGATAATCCTGACAGCTCTGTAACACCTTTCAATAGAGTTCCCAAATGATTCCATGTCACCAGAGGCAATATTTCCCACGTCTAGGCATTCCTTTAACATCCATATACATTCTGGCACGTGGACTCTTGGTTCATTTAAACTGAACCAATTGGACAATCCCGGCTGAAAGCAATGGTACTCAGTTTATGGAGCTCAGATAAAAGCCTGAGCGGCGGCTACAAAGATTTAAACAGGTGGCCGGCAGATCTCAGAAGAAGATGTATTAACTCAGGAGTTACCTTAATGGGATTGGAGCACGTGAGCAGCGGCTTACCTCACAACTCCGCCAGCCGAGCCTTCCTAAAAGGATTGGAGCTTGTGAGCTGCCGGCTCTAAATGAATCTCTGCGGCTTGTGCCTGGACCCTCTAAACTGTCCCTCATCGACTGGAAACTGTTATCTGCGAGGTTCACGTTCATGCATGCTTCTGCAGTAGAAACTTTAACCGACTGATCTGTTTTGCTAGGATTGAAAGGTTTTCCCACTTTTCTTGTATGTAAAAGTCAAGGTGTGCGTGGCGATCCTGGATAGGAACAAAACCGGCAAACTTGACACAGGACTGGCAGCCCTCAGTAGGGTGGTCCTTTTGTTAATATGTCCTCCAGAGTGTGCCCCAGTCAGAGGGGTTTGTTGATGGCAGAATCAGGGGCGGCTTCCAATTATAAAGCCACAAACCTCTCAATGAGGCGGGGACAACACAAGGTTGGAGGTCAAGAAATATTTCAATATTTGGTGAATTTCCCTTAACCACCATCTCTAGCTGAGGCCCAGAGTCATCAGGGCAGTTTACACGTCTCATTGCTATACTAGCAGGCAAGGAGTGATGTGCTAAAGGTCCCATTCAGTTGACAGGCCTAAATACACACCTGCTAAAAGGGGACACAGCTTTCCCTAGAGACAGTTTACGTTAGTGATATACGGCCCACCTGACACTTTTTGCAGGTGTAGAGGAACAAATTGACACAAACTGTGTTTAAACCCGTGTAAAACTGCACTCTTCACCAGGGATGAAAAACAGCATTTAATAAATTCAAAAAAGCCAACCCATTATTCAAATATTAGGTATAAACTTTAGATGCAAAGGAAACATGGAATTGTAGGAATAATAAACTGAAAACTCTCTAAAAAGGAACTAAGTAACTGTATAACATTACAGAGAAGCAATTACTGGAAGAATTGAAACAATTTATGTAATTTGCAATTACTGGAACAATTACAGCATTTTATAACATTTGAAAGCTTTATACTTATGGCTTTGGAACAATTTCTTGCCTCTGTTAAGGTCTGAATTATCTTTGTGTGCTAATGTGGCCCCTCTTTGGCTCTGTGGCATTTTAATTCAGGAGTCAACCCCCACGGGCTCGATGCATGCTTTGGATTATGTTAAACTACTTAACTGCAGATCGCATCAGATACAGTCACTGTCACACTTCTGTGCCTGGGGGCTCATGAATTTAATTTACAGTTCATTTGCAGTTCACACATTTAGAGAAAATGGAGCCAACAGACATGCATGTCTGATGGCTGGTGGACTGCTGCAGGCGCCATACATTGGCAGCTCCTCGTAGGGCCTCAAAGCGCTTAAACCCTTAAATCATATAACGATGCAGCTTGGAGAGCAGATAGAGTTCAGGCGCTCTCTCCTAGGTGAGATAATGAATTGAGCCCTCTCATCCACTAGACTCTGCGCTCAGATGTACAGACCTTACATTTAATATTGATGCAGTCCCCCCTTCGATTAACCCCTCCCCTGCTGGTGACGGAACCACTCCGTCATCAGCTGCGGTCGCGCTGTGCTGATGACGGAGAGGTTCCGTCACGGCCCACTCGGCACGCCTGCGCGGCACGGATTCCGCGCCTGCGCTGAGCGTTCCATTGAGCGGGCGGGGCCGTGGCGGAACCGCTCCGTCATGAGCACAGCACAACCGCGGCTGGTGACGGAGCGGTTCCGTCACCAGCATGCGCCTGCCGCGAGGCCGTCCCGCCCCCTTAGCACTGCGGCGGAATAGCCGCCGCAGTGAAGGGGTTAAATGGACTGGCAAGTGTAGTTCATGGATGAATGTATGTGGTGTTGCATAGCGCAATCCTAGCTCAAAGACATTGGAGCAGTGACCAGCTTGCCTCTGCTGTGGGGGATGATGCTCTGTGTGCAGGCTGCTGGTGGGCACTAGTCCTCAGAGAGCCAAGTGGAAGTGGGATACTTGTAAGTTTCCCCAACCAAAGGGAAAACAAGTCAATTGACTATGTAGGCAGGCCCTGGTAGCCAGTGGGAACAGTTTGCTTTTATGATTGCATAGTAATACTGCAAGGTACCTATCTAAATTGGTGCCGGATCAGTGCCATAATTTCCCACATGTTTTAATCTTGATTCAGGCACAAACTCCCACTGGTACCCGGCTGAGGAATCATGGGCTGATGAGAATGAGGGCCTATCTGGTGGCAACAAATAGGGTGATGAGGGGCCTTTTTTAGTGGTTAGAGAAGTCTATTCCAACCTTGACTCTACATGGAGAAAAACTTTGATCTGACTTTTAGACACATTTCGGACCTTACTTTGGATCTTCAAAGTCTATGAAAACGTGGCCAATATCCCGACCGGCATATAACAAGTGCCATAGGCTATAATGCACTTGTAACACGGTACATGGCACATCTGTCACATTTGTTACAGAGAATCCCATTCACTAAATTGTAAATGAGGCCTTTAATCTGGGATTTTGGTAAACTGTCCCTCTGCAGAACCGGTGATGTATGTTATAGAGTGGTTCCACCTTTATTCAGATGACTCAAAATCCAATTTTATAGAGATAATCCAGTCCTGACCCAAGACCCTTGTTTCTAACCTCAACGTGACAATTATAGATGTCAGTTCAGGTCTCAGCTTGACACCTGACTGGCCAACTTTCTGCAGACAGACATATTCTTTCCCTATATAGTGTATTGCAGTAGTCTATGAGGGTAAATGACCCCATGGAAACTGCCCAGGATTCACTGGGGGTGAAATTGATTGTATGCCAGACTTTGTGTAAATAGAAATCCTTTTCCAAATAGCTGCCTCATTAAAGGGACATTTATCCAAGGTACATCCAAGATGTATAACTTTGTCCTGAGGTATTATACACATATCACTGTTGTTTTCTCGTTCTTCACCTCCTGCTTGCGCGGCTTCTGGATTGGTTATTGCAATGTTTTCACTGTATTCAATTCCAACCAGCTGCACCTCAGCCAAGATTGTGATTGTGAGAGGCAGTGTGCTGCGGTGTGCCCTGAAAAGCGAATCATCAACATTAATGGGACACAATAGCGAGCTCAGAATATCGAAAATACAAAATCAACAAGTAAGTAAGTAGAGTTTTACCATATCTAACTCCACATATATGCACATATACATTTACATTCATATATGTACCTACACATACATATAATTCAAGGTACATAGATGTGGAATTAAGAAGGGTAATCTATACTACTCTATATGCCCTTACCTTTCGATACGTTGTCCCTCAATATTCTGTCGTCAATATCAGTATACCACAATATTGTTGGTGTTGTATTCAGTAGTACAATCCTATGCTGCTAGTTTTTTATATTCCTCTCACACTTAACACTGAAATGTGAAGCTGACTTTCATCAGCATGGAACTAGAGATTCAAGCAAAGCTCTTTAATGTTGTAAACTGAAGGGAGTATGTAACGATTATAAAGTGCAGATGTCAAAGATTACCTTATCAAAACCCACATTTCAAAATTCAGAACAAAAATGTAAAATTCTAACCCATGGTTTCTGATCAACAAGGAAGGAACAGAAGCAATCAAAAACGGTGTGCTCTATTTTCCCAATGGAAGACAGTCCAGATAATTACATCTAATGACCCACAATGTGAAAGGCATGGGTAAGTCCAGCCAGAGCCGGCATTAGCGTTGGTGGTGTCCAGTTCATCAATCTTTATTAGAGTCCGCAATGACCTCCTTCTCCACGGATTTCCTCACTACCACCCTGCAACAGTGCCCGCAGCTCTCCATATCCCCTGTCTCACATTCATGTCATTTGTTTTTTTGTGCTACTCATATCATTGTAGGGCGTCAGAACAATTTACATCTCACACACATTATACAGAGACAGTGAATCATACAAATGTGTAACTCAGCCTAGAGGGAATGTTACAGAACACAATGAGGGCTACAAGATGTAGGAGTCACGTCATCCATAGTGGAAGGCAGTATATTTTCACAGTGATTGGTGTGTAGAAGCACAAACTCAAGATTTAAGATGTAACACAATGGTTGGTGTTGGTTTACTAAAAGGAATGTATTTCAACCCAAATGAACCCTTTTTAACAACATTTGGATAATGAAAGACTGGGAAAAAACATAAGGTCCCAGCACTATGCCTTGAAGTTTGCATGCAGCTCTTTGTTGAAAGCTCATATGTCACTGTGCTACATTACGATTGTAACTTACAAACTGCAAGTAACAAAAAGATCTCTGTGACAAAAGCAGTAACTCACTGAGCTATCCACTTAAAATACAGTTATGTGATCTACATGTTCTTTGCACCAGGCATATTAACCCTCTGAGCTACTTTATGATGAGTCAAAACTGCCCCTAGGCAAAACTCTGATTGCTCTCCAACAGGAACATTAATCATCAGTTATATTGATATTTTATTGTTGTAGCAAAACTGTCGGACACACAGGGAACTTTGCAGCAGGTGCTTTTCAACCCATAAGTTATCTTTAAACACGGCCACCCCCGAGGTCAGCACCAGGGACGGCTCTACCGGTCGCACTGCCTTAAAGCTGGCTGCGTCCAACAATACCTCCTTGAGTACATTGTCCCTGATTTTTTTTTTAGACCTTTATTAAAACTTTATTTATTGGCATTTTCAAAATTATACATCAAATAACAAATGACATTTACAGTGCTTCAGTCACAGTACAGTAAAGATCCAACACGTTCTTTTATATTGACATTTACATCCGCGAAATAGGTCCAACTTATCATATCTCTTACAGCTTCTTAAAGTACTACAGCCACAAATTACCTTTTGCATTATCTAATTAGTACATTACCCAGTCCAATCCTCACAGCCTCTCGTCCTGCAGTACTTGCATCATCGGGCGTACAGCAGTTCCACACAATCATCAGGTTTCATTATTCGATACATCTTGTTCCCCCTCCTGTACAGCCCTCTGTAAATACTCCTTTAGGTGTTCCCATATATCTCTGGGCCTGGACTTGGCGGGAGTAGTTCAGCGTAAATACAATTTTGTTCTTGGCAATACGACATAACCCTTAGCCAGTCCTTGAATTTGGGAGCTCTCCCTCGTCCCCATCTGCACACCACCCTGCGTTTCGCCATAAGAAGCCCCAACGAGATCAATCTTCTCGCCGGTGACTCAATTTTCTGAGTGTATCCCAATAGTCCTATCATTGGAGTCAGCTTTATTTGCATCTCTGCCTATTGTTTACTGGTTGTTTACTAATCGGTCATAATAGTGCCTGCACCTTTTATTTCCTTCTGTAGGATTTACTCCTGGTACCTTCTTTGGGTGGCATTCGGGTAATCTTAGCGCCGGGACACCTCCGCCGGAGGTAGCCGTGCGCTTTCTAAGCTTCAAAAATAAATAAATGAATTAAAAAAATAAATAAATAAATAAATATTTCACTTAAGGTCTTGCTCACCTCCTCCCAGTATTTAGGTACAGCAGGACATTCCCAAGCCAGAAGGACAAAGTTTGTTCCCTCCCTTCCGCACCTGCCACATTTATCATTGTCCTTCAATTCAAATCTATACATCTGTTCTGGGGTATAGTATATTCTAAGCAAAAATGTAAAATGTATGATCCTAAGTCAGCTGCTTGCCGTAACCTTTTCCGTTTGTTGACAGAAGTAGGACCACATTTCATCCTCAGGCGAAGGGCCTAATTTTAGCTCCCAGCCAGTTTTGGCTCTGTTATCTTCCCCAATCTTCAAGCCAACTGTTGCTTTATATATGTGTGACACTATTTGGGACGGCCCTTCCGCCTGCAGCATGATGTCTAATGTAGCAGCGCGGGGATGCTACTCGGGGAATTTTGGCGTGACAGTGTCCCAGATTTTTAACATGGACATCTCAGTACTGTGTACATGCTAAAATCTAGACAAGTACTGTCATTACTACACAAAAGCTTTGAAGGATAGCACTGTCCTACTTTCTAAAAACATGCTGGAGTACACAAAAAACATTTAAGAGGCTGGTGCTCTGCACCCTGAGAGTGGTCTAGATGGGTACATCTCAACCAGGGGATGGTGTTCCCCAGAGCAGCCTTATATGCATCACTTTGAGGAATGTAGAAACCCTGGACTCATAGGAGACAAAGGACTATGTACTCCAGTGATTCACTGAATAGGTTCTGGGCATCAGACAGTGCACTGTTTATGCCTTGGGTGGGTGCAGACCTCTCTTCTGCAAGTGTGCCAGGGGACTAGATTTAGGATTTTAGATTTACCCATTCCTTTGTAGTATCTCAAGTGAGGAAATTGGTGGTTGACCTCCTCACTATAGACACTAATGGGGACTATTAATGAAAAGTCACGCAGTGCAGCACAGCAAGCCACCCTGCTGCTCTGCACTGTGTGACAGGGAAAGGGCAGGAATGTACTGTATTTGAGGCATTACGGCTCCTTCCTGCCTTTTCCGCTGCACTGATGCCCTTTTGGCAGACTAGTGCCAACGCAGGCACCCTTGCACCATTTGCGAAGCTTCCTGCATTACATGCAGGATAGTGTTTGTGCAGGAAGGGACACCTTCCTATGCAAAAACAATCCTTAGAGGCACTTTCCTCTTTCTAAGCATGCTGAAGAATGCATCACACATAGAAAAAGGAACTAATGAGGAGAAACAAAGATATTTCTCCTCCTTACGCCTCTCCTGCGAAGGCATATCTTTTTGGTCATTCCCAGGTCTACCAGTTCTGGTAAACTTGGTAATGCATCAAAAACCATGGGAGTTATGTGGGAATACCCACACGATTCCCATGAAACTCCTTCCCAGAGTAAGGCAATGCATAAATCTGACTTATAGTTTGCATCAGTATTGCACCACGTTGCATGGAGCAAGAGTGGCGCAGACGAGCTCGTAAATAGGCTCCTGAATATATACACTGTCCTCAGTCACAATGCCGTCCCCTGCCATGAGGCCAGGGAGGTGCACCCATTTAGGGAAGCCACAGATAGCATCTTGAGATCAAGTCAAAGGCAAGCATATAGTCAATGAGTAATAGGAGAAGAAGCCGGTTGTTACATTTTTGCTACATTGTGATGTAGTGTTGTTTAAAGAGGTTCTTCAACTCTTTCTTAAATTGAAGCTGCATTCGGGTGACACTTGTGTGGGGATGTTGTTCTAGATCCTGTGTTCACAGAGGGAAAAGGCCCGGTGTCTGTTTTTTTCTCACTTCTTAGTCTCCAGTTTGATGGTGAGCTGGCTGTCGGTGTGCTCAGAGCCACTTGAGATGGCTAGCTTGTCCATAAGAAAAGAAGGATTGCGGGACATGATAGCTTTGTAAAGCTATCATGCAGCTAGTTTTGAAGATGGTGCAGGCTGGCAACGGGAGTCAATGGATTTTCACCAGGATAGGGGTATTGTGATCATATCCCTCCTAGCCTGGGATGAGATGTGCTGTGAAATGTATGATGCATTTAAGAAGTGCCTATGTAGAGTCTGGGAAGCCGTGGAGCAGTGCGTTACCATCATCCAGACACAAGAGTACAAGGGCTTCAACACTAGGTCTGAACTCTATTTCTTGAAGAAATGGATTTACTTTCTTTAGAAGAGGGAGCCGGTACCAGGCCATTTTGTATTTTTGTTAATGTTTTCATTGAGGGTGAGGTTGCTGTCCAAGGTGAATCCAAGTGGTTTGGCATTCACTGAAAATTGAGGTAAAAATAATCATGGTTAATGTCGTTGAGCCAAGTTTTTATTATTTCTTGTTTGTTGTTCTTGACAAATAACAGACATTCTGGCTTGTTTGGGTTGAGTTTTAGGAAGGCTAAACTGAGCACAAAGGCAATCACGTGCCAGTTTGGTTGTTATTGGGATGGGTATGCCCCCTGCATCATGCCCAGTTGTGTTTGAACTATGAGTGTCTGTTATCCTGAAGTTTGAATTTTGGCCACTGCCTCACACTAATACCTGAACTTGACTTATGAGAGGTTCTGAACTTTTTCTGGACCTGGAGGGGTGCAAGTGATACCCTTCATTGAGACAGCTGGACCACTGAACTTCTCACATGTGTCATGTGTGAAGTGCAGTGGGGGCAGCATACTGTGTTTTGTAGTGAATATAGTCTGACTAGTCATTTTACCTGTGTCATGTGAGTGAGAAACTACTGGCCTACTCACCCAAAGTTCTGCTGGTTACAGTAATCCTAGTGCCAAGAGCCTAAGCACTCAACCACGTGTGAGTACTAGTGGACTGGTGTGCAGTATCTGGTCCTAGAGTGAACCAGATGACACAGGCCTTTGGGTTCCATTTCGGAAGCTCTTGGCTGCTCATGAGCAGATAGTGGAAGTGAGGTTGTTCACCAGCCAGTGGAAGAGTATTGCCGACATCCAGAGACTGGACTCACAGAACTCAGACACTGAAGTGGGAAAAAGGAGACATGTTTTCATTTAGAAATTCAATTAGGTTCTTCAAATATAGATAGCTGCTGATTAGTCTTCCTGGAACTACCATCTATTTGATGGCAGTGGTGTAGGGTGTGACTACATTATCTGTGGTTAAAGAGGAGTAAAGGGGAGCAGTGCTGTATGTCTGTTCCTGATCAGTGTCAGATGTGGCTGTTAACAGTCAAGGAGGAGACTGCTAACAATTATTTGTGCTTTAGCTCCGGGTGTTCCAGCCTGGAGACAACCCTGCTGTGAGGAGCGTCACTCATGGGAAAGGCTGAGTCTGGAAGACAGCCTGTGAAGGACATATGAAAAGGGGTTCAACCCAAATTGGTGCTGAAAAGGCAGATTGAGAACCCACATACCTTCCCTGCTAGCTCAAGATACAAGTTGAAGATGCTGATCCTCTTGTGGTTCCAGTTCCAAGTTCTTTCTGCCAAGAAAGAGAGGACCACTGCACAACTAAGGGCTGGAATCTGTTAGACAGCCGGTTCCCTAGAGGTAAGAGGGCATCACCTGAAGTCCGGATTGAAGAAAGTACTGCTGACTTGTCCTGGGACCCAAGGAGCCTTGCCTTAGAGAGAGGGAAGGAAAGTGCCATTCCTGCAGGAGGAATGGACCGTTGAAAGGGGCTGTAGCAACCGACCCTTGAGCAGGGTTCATCCAGTGAAGACTTGCAATTTGAGTTATTGATACAGTCAAGAGAGGAGATTGATCTGAGAATCTTTCTTGGAGGAACTGAGGCACAGCTGATGTGTGCCAGGCAGTCTGCATGTACTGTCCCCAATGTCACCACCAAGGCACGGGAGCTTGGGTGCCTGATTGGGCAAACTGAAGCAGGGATAAGCAACTGCCACTCATACACTCTTTGTGCTGGTGAACGGTGTAACAACAGAACTGCCTGTTCATGCAGTGTCATCCTGACTGCCATGAAGAAGTAAATAATGCAACCCATAGGTGCCCACCCATGATACCCCTTTGAGTAGAGAGTTCGGCACTGCTCCACACATGCCAGAAAACTAGCCTTACTCCAAATATTAAAGGCTGTTTCCTTGTATCTCTACTTGCTGAAGATCTCAGCGCCTGATTGGGTTACTGCCACTGTGAATTAGGACGCCACCTGAAAGTCTGCTGCCAGAGCCCTGCACCCGTAGAAGACGACTGCCAACTACCTCCACCTGGGCCCCAGCGCAGCTGACCAAAGACCTCCATGGAGTGACGGGACTAGATTTGCCAAACCCTCGAGGCCCTGTCGCCAAGTGATCATCATAGCCCAGAAGAGGGCTAACAGCAGTGGTACTAGCTGATGCAGTGGCCCTTTTCAAAACTCAGAGTGCAGCTGGCAGCTGCTCGCCTCCAGTGAGATTGACACAGGTTGCATAAACCTGTCGCCACGGGAAGGTTCAATGCAGATGGGTAAAAGACTGAAATAGATTGGCGTCTTTGAGATGAGATGCTGAGAGAAGTGATGTGAGAGCACTGACACATACCAGAGACTACACCACACTAACCCTGGGACTGTGACAAAGGGAGGAAGAAATGGGAAGGGTGCCTAGGGAGGGAGTGGCCCAGTTTGAAGCATTTGAGATACACACCTGCAAGGTGGGTATTCAAGCATTGTTGTGGTGTGTAGTATTTTGTTTTCTCTGTAATAAAATATTTGTCTTTCATAAAGACAAGCACTGGGATGAATCCGAGTGGCAAGTCTAGCAGTGTATTTTAGGGGGGCACACACTGCGACTCAGATAATTGGATTGTAGTTGTCCCTACTCAAGGGTAGGACATATCCAGTCACCATTGTTAATTGCAGATTGTTGCACAGAGAGCAGAAATGGCATGTGATTAAGAAGGTGTGTTATGTCAAATTCTGGGCTTTGAAATATCTTAGGCCGTATTTAACTGGGATAAGTTTAGGTATGAAATGGGGATAAACCCTTCAAGGGGTAATGTCTATGAAAGGTGAAACCCCATGCATTTTTGACGTTCCATTTTACCCCAGCAGTTAGACTTCACAAGTAGCATAATGCAGGCATGATTCCTGAGAATATAGTTTTGTCTTCAAGGCTTTTTGAGTTAAAGACCAAGATTATCATGTCCATCAAAATCTATCTCTGTTATATCCTGATCTGGGAGGAGCATTTTGTAGGCAGAAACCCTCAACATGGCTTTAAAAAGCTGTGCTATCCTGCCCGGCCTACCACGTTCCCTATATTTCTCATCAATGACAACCTGTCAACCTCCTTTTAATGAGAGTAACCTTGAGGGAACCTAGAACTTTTCAAAGAAGGTACACCAAAAGCTACCCATAACCCAAGTGACGGTAGTTACTATCCTTTCACATCACTCTATGAGGTTTAGTTCAACTCGTGTTGCTCAATGACAGTCAGCAGTACAGGAAGAAGGTGGCAGAGTTGATGCTCACTGAGCTAAGTAAAATATTTGCTCAAAAGTGAAGAAATGGGACAGTCTTTCTCCATACAAATCCAATGATGATGAAGGTCAAGAGAAAATGCAGACTATAAAGTTCCTGCATGTTATCTGAGCCCAAGCAGATGCTACAACCTTCTGGTTTTCTTACTGTATGATGGTTTTAGCCCCAGCTGGATTTTTGGTTTATTTTGTTCTGTGTTAAATTTGATATTCTAACTCCTACCACCTGTTAGAGTAAGCCTTCACTTCTTGAGTCCCAACTCCTGGTGGGTGAAGTGCCCAAAGGGAATAACCTCGTTATCCGATTGGAGTGAGATATTACTAAGTACTACTGAGTGGGCCACTCCTGTTTCCCAGACAAGATACTGGCTAATAACCAATGAGTGCCTCCAAATCCCAAGGAAAAGTCTCACACTGAGCTGATCCTATTACAAAATACAACGTTGGTACAGTATAAGAAAATTACCAATTCTGTTTTGGGTTTTGCATAAGGATAAACTTTGTACTTCTAAAAATCACAAAGAAAGTAATACAGACTCCTTTTTATTTATTTATTTTTATTACATTTTATTAGTAAAACCATTGGCCAATTACAAAGAATTATCACAGCCATGAACAGTGGATCCTGATGCACTTCTGAATTGCTCATTACATTGACATACACATATAAGTAATAATTAAGCCCACGTCCTCCCACAGTCTTCTTGCACATCTTATGGCAGCACAATGCCCCAAGAATGCGCTTTCTATGGTCTACCTGTAGCGAAGCCCACGTGCAAGATCACAAGGTGGGGTTATGTAAACAATGTTATATCCCATCAAGTAACACAGACTCTTAATTCACTTTAAACGGTGTATTACACTATTGTCTACAGGGCCCTTTGTCTGCCATCTATTGGCACAAGGCAGCTTGAGTGACATGGAGGTAAAGCTTTTAGCAAGCTCTTTCCAAAGATTTAGAGTTTCTGGCAGGAGCATGCACTGGGATCATTTTCAAACTGTGCATACTAGCAAACCTTAATTTAGTCGAATCTCCAAAATAAATGTGACAAAGGACCCTGTCCCTCAACCCCTAGAGCTGGGTGAGCCACCATGTTTTTGCCTGCAGATGTTGGGCTGTCGGTCAAAGCACATCAGACCATCTGCCCGATTTAGGGCACACATTTAAATCTACAATTTTACTGTTTAGGACAGTCAGGGGAAGCCTGTGGGTCCCAAACAGGAAACAGGAATAAATAAGCAACATCAGGGACATTTATTTTTTGCTTTTCAGAAACAACCTGCTTTGTGAGTTTGTATTTTAAGAACAAAAAACATGCTTATCGCCCGCATGTCAGATGCTCCGCAGGCTTTCAGTGCCTTCAACGGGGCCACCACCCTGGTGGATCTGCTAAAGGCATAAAATATCTCTGCCTACCTGACCGCGATCTCTATATATATATATATTTTGGCCAGTCTTCATCAATGGCAGTGGAGTAAATTCCCCCACTTCCCTGGTGGACGGACAAACCAGTCGGCAAACTCTAATGTTTTATGAAAATGTATTTCAAAGAAATCAATGGAAAACAACACAAAATGAAGCCCCTAAATAGCAAGTCCCAGGAATTTGAAGGGGGAAAATAAAACCTCCTCATAATCTTCCCTGAATAACCCTATATGATGTCTCCAGTAAGCACAGGTTTCTATAGCATTATTAGCTGCCCAACTAGAACTTAAGGCTGAAAGCATCAGATCCAAATAAAAACACACTAGTAAAAGCTGCAGGGCCAGGTCACCTTACAGTCGCAGAGGCCAATGTAAACAGTACAGCATGGGCACTTGAAGGAAGCTTAATAGCGATATTAGGACTTTAGTGGTGTAAATCAGTAAGATATCTGAACAGCTATCCTCTCAACTTTTTTGCTCCCCTTTTTATTTCAAGAGAGGCTTAGGTTAAGAGCTCTAGAGACTAAAGGGGCACAGACCAGGAGAAACACACATTCTGAAGCCGAAGTGTATAAAAAAACAGTGCAGTAATGAAGTTATCCTCTACCAATCAAAGACCACCACCACCTAAAGCTCTTCCACCCTGTGTTGAGCCAGGACCCTTGGTATCCAAGGAAAGGGAGGAATGCATTGAGAGAGCAGGCCAGTTGTATATTAGGCTATCACATACATAATATCACCTAACATACATAATGTGTCCTATACTTCGATAACAAAAATATTGCCCCATTGGGTGTAGGTTTTCTGTTATTAACTCCACTGGTGAGATATATTGGAGACCATATTTAGGAAACAATATGTAAGCTACATGATATTCTGATAAAGATATTCTGGTACCCCATTGATCTGGCTATGGATAGCTTAGCATTCACCCCCAAATCCTATCACCAAGGAAGCAGGAGCAGAAGAGAAGATTATTGTCCAGGTTTGCTAACAGGTGCATGTAAGTAGTGCCACATAAGGGGTCCTAAACTGCCTGGAGATAAGGCTCTCCTAAACCCATCTGCCAAGGGATTATTCACATCCTGTTGAAAATCAGGTGCACCATCGCCTTCCTGTAATGACGTACCTGACAGAGGTCTGGGGTAAGTTACCCTAAGGCTGTACAAGTATGCCTTTGAAACTATGTCTTCTAGACGTATGTTTACGGCCTGATCATAGTGTGCAGAATAGACTGTGGGAAAAGCAAGGACAGTTCTTCCAGTTGGAAGAGTGACCTCTCTGATTTCAGACCAAAGACCTTAGGAGGACAAATATCTAGAGTGAATCCCTAAACATAACTCATGACATCCATTTTGGGGCCCAGGGCAGTGGAAGCCACACGCCTGATTAGATTGGTCCAGCTGCCACAGTAACACCTTCCTGAGGCTGACACTAGGATTAAGGATTCATACAAATGACCGCTATAGCTGAAGAGGTAGGATGAGTGCCGCCTAAGCATAACTAGATAAGACAACAGAACATAACATTTCCTAGGTTGGAGCCTTGGAAGAGGGACCTGATCCTTGTCCGAGACTATAGCCTGTATTTGAATTCTGATCCTGACCAGATGTTAGGACTATCTCTAGCCAGTACAAGGGAACATTACTTTGAGTAAGGGTGTTTACGCTTCCCAAGTCAAGGTTGAATGTTTTAAATTCTTGGGATACTGGAAGATGATGCTTGGGACAAAGCATGTAAGTCTCCCATTGAGGCGGCTATTAGGGTGGGATTCCGCATGATCCAGCTGAAAGTTTTGCACAGGGCCTATTACACTAGGACTACACTATTTTCCATGAAGAGAATTGCCAGCAATGTTTTTCTGCGGTGCTGTAATCAAAGTGGGACTCTGCGGTACACTTTTTGGAGTCCTCCCTAGTCAAAGGGGTATTGACAGTATTAAGCAAAAGCTATCCTCAGTTATCGGGGGAAGACATGGTACTTACCCATCAATTGGTGGCCCTAATTATGTGATGAGACCAAATGCTTAATAAATATGCATTCCTTTTTGGTATTGTCGCAATAATGATTCCAAGGCAGGATATTGTTATGCATTGTGGCGGTACATCCATACCAACTCTAGAATTATATGAATTCAATATGGATTGGTGCATGAGAGCTGAGGAGCTGATATACGTGGCTCGTGGCTGCCCTAGGATGTTTGCTAAAATGTGAGACACATGGTGAAGTATAGAGGAAGGGTTGCCCTAAAGTGGGGCCTGGGGCCTAAGAAGATGATGCGCTACTGGACTAATGGGGTTGCTCTCACCAGCTCTTCGCTTGGGCACTCGAATGATGATCCTGGCTGGAGGAAGGGTCTTCGAATGTTGGAAGATTCGTCCTCCTTAAATGCTCACTGCCACAATGTCACTTTGGAAGGTGTCATGCTCTGTAAACCTTTTTTGGGTTATCTGTTTATTTTGTGTATTCTGTTTTACCTAAAAGCATAAATATTTTTTTTAATGGAAGTTTGAAACTAATTGCCCTGCACAAAAAAGGATAGCCTTATAGAAAACAAACTAATTCATCTTCACTACACTCCTTTATTTTACATTTGATTTGAAAGCTGTTTTAAACTGGCAGAAAAGATACCCTTAACCATTCTCATTTACACATCATACACCTGCCCTGTTCTCTTATAGCCATCGGGTGAAAACTCTGGGCTGAGTGACATGTGTTGCTAGAGGAATATCTCTATATTCTACACTATATTGGTTATTTAATTTTCCTTTTTTATTAATCACCATAAAATTGCAAGAGTTTGAGATTTGATTGGCTCTTTGTTGTCTTTGTCTAGTCTGTGGCTAACTCAGTGCTCAGGGTAGGCATAGCTTTTTAAAATATTATACAGTGTACTTTTATGGAATCAGGATGCACTGCTTGCATGTTTCATTCTCAGAGAACCCTGTGATGTCTTTGTCAAAAGAAGATTTGCTAACATTTAAAAACAAAAATAAGTTAATGAAACATATCTGTGTTTTGCTTTAGGCCACAGGTAAAATGGATGAGAACCAGTTTGTTGCTGTCACCAGCAGCAACGCAGCCAAAATCTTTAACATGTACCCAAGGAAGGGGCGGATTGCAGTTGGCTCTGATGCAGATGTGGTTATTTGGGATCCAGACAGGATTAAGAGCATATCAGCCAAAAGCCACAAATCGGTAGGAATTGATTCTTCATTTGTTCAAAACATTGTATGCATTGCTGTCCATCCAAATATGTGAAAAATACATTTACCATATAAGAAAATGAAATGTGATGTATTCTTCTTACAGTATTAAATGTTATCAACATACAGTTAAGCACTGACCAAGCACACGCTCTCTCGATGTGGACTACGTACTAAGGGGGACTTATTTCGTGACGCCAAGTTGTGCTCTGTCGCCGTGCATGATGTGTCCTTATTAGACAGGTTTCCTTTACATAGGACACGAACCTCAATGGTCACCGCGATACAGCCCTCAACGGCAGAACCACAAGGATTTTCTCCCTTATCCACTGTAACTATGTCACCTGATGGTACACATCTGGTTTACCGCTTATACCATCTGACTCAGACAGTCCGACCAGAAGTGGGGGGAGGGGCGTGGGCGGGGTGGGTAATGGATCAGGGCCACCCCTTACCGGACAAGACGCAGGCATACTGCTGCGAACAGACTCGCTATATATCCAGCAATTATAAACATACGCTACTCCATTTCAAATACTTAGACAGAGCCTACGTTACTCCCAAACTCCTCGCAAGGATGGACCCCACCAGACCCCAGGGCTGCCTGCGATGTACGCTGACCATGCCGACTTTATCCATCTGGCGTGGCATTGCCCCCTTGTCTTGGCGTACTGGAAAGTGGTTTTCAGACATCTTGCATTAATGATCGAAGCTGAGATGGCCCCCTCTCCCTTACTTGCGCTGCTGGGATACGACTGAGAGTCAACGCTTTACTGCAGTTGCCCTACTGCTGGCCAAGAGGCAAGTTTCCTTGCACTGGGGTGGTTCTTCGCCACCAACAGTGAAAGCCTGGATGAAAGATCTACTGTACTGTGAAACTACTAGTGATGTGTATGCAACACTGATACCTCTCGCCTCCAGACCCAAAAACATCTGGCAGCCGATCCGCTCCTATCTGTTACTTCATCCTGAACTGACTGGTTGATGCACAATTACTGTTGTGATAGAAGATATGCTTGCCAGCCACTGTGATAAATGTATTATCCACTTCATCTCATCACATCACGCTGCATTGCCGATTTGGCGTTGCAGCTCGCGCAATGTAATTTGTGTTATTTATTTAGTTATATGCACAACTCCGTTGGGCCGCATTCCAGAGTTTACTACCCCCATCCCTGCCCCTCTCCCGCCCCGCCTCACCGGCCCACAGCACTCCCTCGACGAGCCGTCACTGTACACAACACACGTGACTCTAGCAGATGTTCTCAGCTCCTGTGATGGTGCCGTCCTTGAGCAAGGGGACTGCTAACTATCATGAATTCTATTTATCCTTTGATCCCTCAACACATCTATCATTTATTGGTGAGGTGCCCGCTTATTCTGTAACACGGTAATTACATTAGCAGTGAAAATATGCAATTTTTAGAGGTGATGCCTTCATGATGCAGTTGGTATTCATTGTTGTCTTTCCATTGAAATGTTGAATGGAATTTTGAAATAACATCGCTAGCAAACATTGTCCCACCATGTTCTTCTTAAATCCATTACAGACAACTACTCCCTCTGGTTTCATCATAATCTTTTCTCATTTTTAGCCCTTCACTCACCTGATCCCTTCTGCTTTTTTCTTTAACTCCACCACTTTGCAGCCTCTGAGTCATTTGGTATTTTCCACAATCTCTGCTTTCTGTTTCCCACTTTTTGAAAGTCCGCTTCAGTCATGGATCCCACTTGCACTTAGACTGTCCTTCGTCTTTCCATCCGTGTTGCCAAAGTATGTCTTGTAGGCAACTCCATGGTGGGACCAGAATTAGGAGCTGCTCCTGTGTACAGTGGCATAGATCACAATAGTTTGTATGCCTAAGCAAATGTAAAGCTCAAGTCCCCATCTCAGGCTGGGAAACGTCTAGCACTCATCTCGACAACTAGCCTCTAAGTGTGAACACAGTATAAACTGTATTGGAATTAACAGTTTGAAATTAATTTCTGGCAAACACCGTTTAGGAGAAGAGTTGGAAAGGAGAAGAGGCCGTGAGACGCTGTAGCTTATCAGAGCTGGAACCAAGACCTTTGGTTCAATTTGAACTTTGGCGATTACAGACTTGTTTGTCATGAACTGACCACCCCTCAATTTGAAGGAGAAGCAACATGGGCCCAGATGCATCAACAATGCCATTTGCGATTCCTTATTAGCGAAAAATAAGGATTCGCTAATAAGGAATTGCAAAAGGCTATGCATGAAGAAATCACTAAAAAAATAGCGATTTCTTAAAATTCCTTAATTGCGACTCGCAAATTGCGAATCGCAATTAAGGAATACCTCCCCATTCATTCCTATGGGCCTAGAGGCCCATAGGAATGAATGGGAAGACATTCTCAATTTGCGATTCTCAATTAGAGAATCGCAAATTGAGAATGCAATTTCAAGGGTGCCAGGGTGTCAAAAGGACACCCTGTTGCACCCCTGAAATCTGCCTATAAGTACATCTTTCACACACACATGCCCCAAGGGCATGTGTGTGTGTAAAATGGAACTTTGAAAAATGCACTTTAGTGCATTTTTCAAAGTTATAGCAAATTACCATGAAGGTCAACTTCATGGTAATTTGCTCCCCTTATTAGCGAAATCACTAATTTTTTTAATTTGATGCATTGCATTTAAGGAATCTCAATTTGAGATTCCTTAAATGCAATCGCAGTTTAAGAAATCGCAATTTTGCGAATTCTTAAATTGCGAAAAGTAAAAAAATGATGATGCATCCCAAATGATGAAATTGCATTTGCAAATGGACGAATTTTGCGAATTCGCACCTTTTGCGAATGCAATTTTCCATGATGCATGTGCCCCAAAGATCCTGCGGCCAGATTACACTGGCAGAAAGTAATGTGAGTTTCTAATTGCAGCCCTCCAAAGATGAAATACACCAGATTGCCTGATCCATGATCCAAAACAACAGTGCTGAGGAAGAAACCTTTGTTTATGATATTATTCCTATCTGCCTGAATAGTGACTCCTCTAGAAGAAGGACCAGGAGAAGTAGTTTCCTTTGGTCTTATGCAATCTAGTAGTGATAGTTCACCAGGCAGTCTCAAGGCCCTTATCCCTCTCCTCCTTGAGAAAGAGGGAGAAAAGCACACCTACGCAAGACTGATATCCTAGCCTCCTTCACAAATTAATTTTTGTTGAATGCTTTTTAAAGATCCGTTTTCCATAAAACTTTAATTCCTAATGTACATCAGTGCATTCTTACAAGAAAGCTACAAGACTTCATAGTTTCCATCCTAAACCCATACATATATTTAAATGCCGCACTAGACGTATCCTCCAGAATATAGATTGCAGAAATAAGGAAACACAACCAATTAACTCCATAACCTTGGCTACCCATTTCCAACATAACAAGCACATTCTACCAGAGTGTTCCTCAGTACAGCTACTTATAAAAGCTTGCTCTCCTTTTGGGGATGTGTGCGGTGTTATAACTTTGTGCCTTTCTGCTGGGTACTTCTAGTAACTGCAGGTTTTTTCATCAACACCCTCAGTACCAGCAATACTGGAGTACTGGAGTAACACTAAGAACTCCAGTGGATGCCATAAGAGTATTGACTGTATATGTTTGTAATATTATTGCTGATGCTTTCATATATGAACCAGTTGTTAATAATCTACAACTTTCAAAGGATTAAGCCGAGTTATTAAAAAAATATGTGCAAATCAATTGTTGTCCCAGCTACCTATTGACTGTATGCTTACCTTTGAGTGTGTACAGCACTCACGTACCATACTCGTACATTCATTTGATGTATTTTTCTAGAGGATACCTATAAATCCTGAAAAGATCGAACACACTTGCCGGAAATAGGCTATGGGAGTGGACTGCTGTTTGTATGCAGGACACACATTTTGGACATTGGACATCTCTGTCTATGTTATGCTATAGGAAGGAATATCTTATATATATTTTTAGACTCGCCTATTGATGGTCTGCTTGCCTTTGACCCTGCACAGCACTCCACTGCTTTAGCCTGGTTTCATATTATATATATTTCACATACAGACATATGTCTGTTGCATTTTTCTCCTCAGAGCACTTAGGCAGAGTGAAAAGATCAAACTAACTTGTACGAAAGAGGGTATAGGACGTGGGTAGCTAATGTTTGACCCATTGATTGCACCCTGGCAGGTCAGAGTGCATGCAACTAAATCACACCATTTGCTTCAGGTCTCCACAAACACCAGGGAAGTAATGAAAAGGAGCAGGACTTGGGTTGCAGGTTAGCAGATGGGGCACGAAGAGTGAGGACGGACACGTTGCAGGTGGGACGCCAAGCAATATGTATTAATGTCAAAGGGATGAGGCCACGGACACCGGTAGAGAAAGGAGAAGGTTTAAGAGGTTGAGTTGCTTTGGAGTAAGCAGCAGAGGTAGCAGGTTAGAGGAGGGAAAACAAAGAAACAAATTCATTTTATATATTTATAACTTAATCAAAATACTTCTCATATTGCCTGTGCTGTGTCCCTCCATTTGGCCCTCGTTATGAGCTTGCTGAATTTTGCTGCAGGGTACCAGGGGTCCAGAATCCCAAATCCAGCCATTATTCCCTCACTGAAATTGGACAATAAAGAAATCTGTCCCTTGAATGGGGATTAGCCAGGCAGACTGGGAATTCTGGGTTCTTTTCTGTTATTTCAGTGATATTTACCACCTGCTCAAAGCAAGCAGTAGATGCTCTGGTCTGCTTGAGGGTAGTGAAGTTGGCTCCATCTGCAGGTGTTGGGGTGGGTGGGTGCTCTACTTGGAGTTGCCAGATGCATATTTGCCCCTGACCTTGTCACTTGGAGATGGTGGGGGGGCGGCGGTATGATGGTCTGGAGGCTGAGCAGGGCTTGGTCCTGATTTGGGGGCGGGGAGTTGTATGCTCCCTTATGGTACCGCAAGGGTTGGGTGTGGGCTGGATTGTGCTCTGCCTAGAGCCACAGCTCCTATCTTTGCAGTGGTTGCACCGTGTGCATATCCATACCCAGTCAAAAAAATGCACTACTAGTAATGGTGTTGTTTAGTTACACGTTAAGAGCCCAGGAAAGCTTTCATTTCTCTGTTTTCTAAAATATAAATATATTTTCTCCACTTTCCAAGAACTATGTGAAACATGCTAGGAGCCTGCACACATTCAGTTTAGTTGGGGCATTTAATTGTTAATGATTGAACATATGGTGACAAACCTTTTACTATTATGTACCCTAATATAAACAATGGATTGACATTAAATAAAGTGAACTATCAACCTATGGAGTGTCAAACCTGATTGTCTGCATAAAATCACATTTTCCATTAAAGTGCTGAATAAAGCATGTTATTTCGAGTCGTAATTAAATGCATGATAGAAAGCTACACGACTCTCCGGCACTGGCCTTGGCATCCACTCCTGCCACGACTTGCCAATCAGGCGTGCACACAGCAGATGGATCTGCCATGTCTTATTCAATGATACACTCTATGTATGCCGACTTGTTGTTAGGGAACAATGTATCTTGTCCTGGCAGTTCTAGGCATGCAGACTAGGACTGAATTGGGTGTGCAAATTCATTTGTATTTCGTTGTTGTAATACTTAATTCGATATAATCATATCATAAAAGTACATACATTCAAGTTAATAAAAAATGGCATATAATGTAATGTGTATACTTGTAAAGCGCACTATTGCCAGTCGGCGTCCTGGCGCTGTATACCGCTGGGGAACCCGTCCTGGCTTTCCCTGTGGGATGGTCCCTGCTGGTAATCCCCAAGGTGAGGCCAGGCATCCCCGGCGTTGACGGGGCCGTTGTGGAGATTAGGCAAGATAATGCCCAGAGTTGCCGAGTGGGACCCCTGGTTAGAGTAGGCACCGAAGCGAGAATTATCGAGTCCGCTGACCCTGGTCCACGACCCTGCCGCGTCGGGAATCGAACCCTGGTCCCGGGCCGACTCCTGCTTCCGGGTCTGCCGCCTCTAACCAGTGAGCCACACCACTCCACAATGATAAATGAATATGATAAAAATGTCCAATTCATAAAATAAAAGACAATAAAAAATACTATTTACAATTTAAAAACAACTCTGATAGCGGTACTAAAGTGCAACAACAGTAATATACATATGGGCTTTCTTTACATGCAGGATCTATACTTTATTGGTATTTAGCAATCTGGTGCGAGTAAGCCAGGCACTTGATAGGTACTTTGCAACTCCACATACAACAAACAAGGATGTTGTATCGGTTAAGAGGATGCGGAGGGCGACCCTGAAATCTCTAACCCCCAACTCCCTGCATACTGGTTTCAACCATCTCGATCTCGCCCTCTTGTATGCTTTGCAACCAAACAGAAAATGTGGCAGGGATTCGGTCTCACATGGACAGCTTGGACAGGTGCCATTTGAGACCCGCGTTCCTTTCCATCCCTTAATAAATTTATTAAGGGGTAGTGTCCCATATCTCATTTAAAAAACAAGCATTTACAATGCAACGGTTTCGCCTTTGTAAAAGTTTGAGCTATTGGCATTGTAAATGACAAATTTTGTATTTATGTGTTGGTTTTGAAAGCAGATAAATAAATGGCATTGTCATTTACAATGCCAAACGCGCGTGTGTGTAAACTTTAATTACATGAGTGATGCAAAAGCTAGAGAGAGATGTCTGTAGACAAGGCCTAAAAAGCGGGCTGATGCAGTACGCATTTCATTAGGCTCACATATCCACAAAATCTCGACTGCAGATGTCATACATATAACTTAAAAAGCCACGTGGAATGATACTTTATAAAACGTGTGGAGAGTATTCAGGAATGTTCCCTGGCTGAAGCATACATTTCCAAATGAGGCTGCAGCTGACCAGCCAATCGTCTCTGCACATGACCGAATAGCAGCCGAAGTATAGTAAACAACTGACTGACGGTCAAGATCCCTGACCGCTGATCGAGGAGTCGCAGTTGTGTTTTAGCTGGCTGTGCAATACTGAGCTCTCACTGTATTTCTTAGTCAAAGTAAAATCGTGCATGACGTTCAAGGTCATCCTGTAACCGATAGCATTGCCTACATAGAGCAGCAATAGCTCGTTCTGTTCTGTTCTGAAATGGGTTATATTTGGACCTAGGCATTACTGAGGATGCATTGAAAAGTGCCCTCTACTCCTAGTTTGCCTGACTGAGAAAATGCAATGGGTGAGTTTATTTTAGCTCTGGTCTGCTTTTCTAAGCAGCTTCAGGAAGTGACGTTTCCAGGTCTTAGCCATGGGCTAGGAATAAAATTAACTGGACGGACGGGTTGGTGCTCCCAGCCTCGCCCGTCGGGGCCTTGAAACACCCACAAAAGATGCTGGGAATCAAAAGGGGGCGTGTCCGGGAAGAGACAAAGTGAGGACACCTGGAGCTGAGGCAGAACCACCCTTCGCCCCCCCCACCCCCCCATCCATAACACGCCCCCCCCGTGTCGGATCCTCCACTGGAAGCAGTAAAGGCAGAGAGGAGGGGGGAGGGGGTAGCCCCTCCATCAGGCGAGGACGGGTGAGAGCTCACCCTGCAGCTCACCCTGCAGCTCACCCCGCAGCTCGCCCTGCAGCAGCTCGCCCTGCAGCAGCTCACTCCAAGCTCTGTCAATGCTCTGCACGGGTATCTTGTAAAGCGCTCTTGGGCCCTCGGGACATGTTGGCGCTGTAAAACTAAAACTAAAAACAATGTAATAAAAAGGAAGAAAATTAACTGGACGGACGGGTTGGTGCTCCCAGCCTCGCCCGTCGGGGCCTTGAAACACCCACAAAAGATGCTGGGTATCAAAAGGGGGCATGTCCGGGAAGAGACAAAGTGAGGACACCTGGCGCTGAGGCAGAACCGCCCTTCGCCCCCCCACCCCCCATCCATAACACCCCCCCCCCCCAGTGTCGGATCCTCCACTGGAAGCAGTAAAGGCAGAGAGGAGGGGGGAGCCCCTCCATCAGGCGAGGACGGGTGAGAGCCTGATACGGGGCCCCCCTGGAGGGAGGAGGGACAGGTGGATGCGGGGGAGGGAGGGGGGGTTCTAGAGGCAACACGTGAAAGCACTGAGGTCACAGCGCCTGGAAGAGGAGGCGGCAGCTCGGAGCGCATCAGAGAGAGCTTATTCCATCAGCAGCACCCCCGGGGACGGTAAGACGGACCCCCTCACCCTCCACTACTTCCAGGGACTCTCTGTGCCCCTCACCCTCCCCATCCCCCCTCTGCACTGTCCGAGTGTGCCTTGAGGCCTCGAGCTCCCTGAAGCCCGGCCTCCCCCCGAGACCAGACTCAGATATTTCTTCGTTGTTGCTTCATTGGGGTGCCAGGGCTCCGTCACCAGCTGCGGAGGGTCTGCGGGCACCAAGGCGGGGGGCACCGAGGGGCTGAAGAATGACTTATGTAAGGTGTCTTACTATGCCAGGGCTCTGCTCATCCCTGCTCGGCTCTCCTTATGCCAGATTTGGAAATAGGCTGGAGGTTTGAACTCCTCATCAAATGCAGGGTCCGCGCTGCTTTATCCCAGGGGCCCAGTTATCAGCGGTGCGACTGGTGCAGTGGCACCGAGACCTCGGTTGCCTTCCACCGACTTGAGTTTACTTTGATGCTTGTTTGCAAGGGTGCGAGGTAGGACACCCCAAACCCATTCTGGGTGGGGTCACGTGTCTGGGAGATCCTCCCCCCCCCCCCCAGATGAACAGGGGAGGGCGCTGAGCCTTTAACACTGCTTCATGATGCACATTGTGGTGGGTTCAGAGAGGTCAAAGGTTGGCAACAATGACGGGGGGGGGGGGTTGGGGAGGGGCGCTGCTTTAATAGAATTCCAGCGCCTCTTTTCCCGCTCCTCGGCTCCTACATGTGTCTGGTGCAGAAGGAAGAGATTTTATGACGTGATTTTAAGATACTCCTGATTGACAGGGGCTGGGAAATAAAACCCACGACAAATGTTTCTTAACTTCACAGATTCATAAACTCTTTGCCGCGACCTCTTCTAAAGCCTTCGACATTTTGCGTGCAGCTGGCGCAGCTGACTGGAAGCCTCCGTGATCGATGGCGCAGAAGCGCTGACACAGGCCGCAGACGCAGCAGCGCCGAGGCCAGTCAAACGACTCCGTGCCGGAGCGGCCCAGCAAAATAATGGCACATGTGTCATTTGCTGTTGATCTCCCAGCGCAGCCCGGCACATGGCACTGCAGAGCCTCCAGGGAAAGGAGACTGCTGGTGCAATTTATTCTCCTCATCCCGGAGCCATTGTAATGCAGAGATGTTATGAAGCAACTCGTCACATGTCTGACATTTACTGTAATCATGCTCGCTTTTCAGGCAGCCAGGAGCTGCTGCTAAGTATGTCGCGGTCACGTGGATATTTGTCTCGGTCACGCCACGTGGATATTCTTAAGGCGGCGGTTGGCAAGACTTGGATTTTTTTTTAATGCTCAATTAGTGCAAATCCGCGTAAAGTAGAAAGATCTATAGTACGTATGATAATATCACATACTTTGATTTGGGTAGGCTTAACGGTGTCTGCTGCCATATGGGAAACAAGTCAGGTCCCGGGCCGGCCAGCCAATCACAGCGCGGCCCGGGAATGACGTCACGGGGGTGTCCCGGGCCGGCAGCCAATCGCAGCGCGGCCCGGGACAAAGGGGCGGGGCTTAAAAAAAGCACCAGAAACGCCCCCGAATCGCGTTTTCTGGAGAAAGCGCGATTGACAGCCTCTGTCTCCCAATGGCTAGCCTCCATTTATGGAGCTAGCCAATTGGAAACAGAGGCTGTCCTAACCTCACTATTGAAAACAAAAGATTTCGATCTGGGAGGGGCTTCGCCCCTCGCCAGGTTTCGAAACCTAAAAATTGATCTATCTTTTGGTATTTGGATGAAATCTAATAATGGTTCAAACCTCCTAGTGGGCTTATGCTCCAAAAATTGTGTGTTTAGGGCTCCCCATTTTGTGCTCTTCTGTTCCTCGGTATGTACCCACTCCCAGTAGATTTTCTTAACAACTTGTTTTGGAGGAGGGGACTGTGAGGTCCAGGATTCAGCCAATCCCAGCTTCATAACCATTTGCCTCAATTTGTTTAGCCACTGGATCTTATTCGCACTATTCAAGGCTATCAATTCGTCCATCACCAGGGCGTAATTTGCTAGTTCTGGGGTCCTTCTCAGGCGCACCCAGAACAGCACAGGGCGAAGGCGGACTATGTCTAAAATCGAGCGTTTGCCCATATCGTGGAAAAGGGGCTTCAATGGGGTTGAGATAGGAAGGGAAACTAAGTCCCTTATAAACTTATTCTCGGCTCTGACCAGATCGGTTACATTTTCGCAACCCCACAGTTCCGACCCATAGACTGCGGAAGACAGCGCCTTCCCTTCATATACAGCTAGAACCGGGGCTATAGGCCTGCTGACTGACATACGCTGACTCCTCAGAATGGCTCCCGAGACTCTCTTGAAGTTTAGCAGCATCTTGGCAACATGGGAGTCCCATTTCATTCTATTGTTAATTCTGATTCCCAGGTAGTCAAAATCCTCCACCACCTCAAGAGGCGACCCATTAAGGATGATATTAATTTTCTTTGCTTTTTTTAAAGGGGGCAGCACCATTAGCTTGGTTTTGGATGTATTAATTGTCAACCCACGTTCATCGCAAAACAGACTGAATCGGTCCAGTAATTTCTGCAGCCCCGAGGGGGTTTTGGACAACAAGAGGGTGTCATCTGCGAAGAGGAGGGTAGGTGTTTTCTCCCCGCCAGGACCGGGGCATCTGCATTGTCCTCCCTCAAATGGTCTACCACCCCATTGATAAAGAGGGAGAACAATGTCGGGCCATCACACAGCCCTGGCGTACCCCCCTATTCACAGGCACCCTCCCTGTTAGATGTCCCTGATTCCCCCATCTAATTCTAGCATAATTATCTTGGTGAAGTTTAACTATAAACTCCAGGAGGTAACGCGGGAACCCCATATCCAGCAACACCCTCCAGAGTTTATCACGAGGCACCAAGTCAAAGGTGCTCTTGAGGTCTATGAAGGCCAGGTATAAATTCCCCTTCATAATGGTTACTGATTTCCAGTATATTGCCCAAAACCTGAAAACCTGGTCCATTGTGCCCACATTCTGGCAGAAGCCCGCCTGGAAGTGGGACAGTATATTCCCCTCCTCTAGCCAAATACCTACTCTATTTATAATGACCCTGCCAACTATTTTCTGAGCAGCATCGATTAAACTAATCGGCCTGTAGTTGGCAGGGTCCTCCCTATCACCTTTCTTATGGATAGTAACAACTTCAGCCCCCCTCCACGAGTCAGGGACAGGGTATCCATGAAGGATTATATTCATTAGAGGAGCAATAAAATCAGACCAGAGCTTACGGTCATGTATGTATAAATCGCCCGGTAACCCATCCGGGCCTGCCGCTTTAGAGGGGGTTATGCTCCTGATGGCATCAGAAACTTCCCGAGCTACAAAGGGTTCAACAGGTGTAAGTTCCTCATTTATAAAATCATTTTGTGCCCTCCATGATTGACCTAACTCATCTTCGCCACAATACAGATTTGAAAAATGGGAGTGCCATTGCTGCTCAGTTATATGGTTAGGGAGGGGCTCTGCTCCTCTCCTGTCAAGTTTATTTATCAAGTTCCAAAACAGGGTAGAGTTCTTTGAACTGGCAGCGATCTTAAGTTGTTGCCAATATTCTTCCTCCCAGTCCTTCTTTACACTTATGATGCAATTGTTATATTCCCTTCTAGCAGTCCTAACTGCTATAGCGTCCTTTCTCCTAATGGCATTTGCTATAGCCCTTCTCTTTTCCCTACATCCCGTCGTATACCATGGGGTGCCACTTTTTGGTGAGTTCTTCTTCCTTGGTCCACTAGTATCTCTTATAGTGAAGAATGAACCAATTTTCTCTATTAGATTCTTGTAGGAGTCTATAAAATTCAAACTTTGTTCGGTTGACTGGGCGGAAGTATGGGATAGGAGTACCCTAGTTTCTGCCTCTACTAGTTCTTTAATACAGATCAAACTATCTTCTTGGCACATCACCCTGTTCCACTTTAATCTGCGTTTGCAATTAGATGGGACTACTTCTTTTGTGATCATAAGTGGGCCATTTAATGCTTCCCTCTCATTCCCCCATCTTATTTCCATGCAAAGTGGATTATGATCGCTATCCTGTGACTGTCTGACTTCCATGTCAACTAGTCTGCTCCAGGAACCGGTATCGAGCAGAATGTAATCAATACGGGATGGACAACTAAGTCTGTTTTAGGTCATCGTACCGTTTGGGTCTGAGGTTGTCCTACCATTCAGGGCACGTAGGTTGTATTCTAATGTTAGGGCATTGATTTGGATCGCTCTTGGCGTCCATTTTCTAATTGTCGCTATGGTTAGAGGCGGGATAGACTGTCTAGAATCCTCTTCGTTAAATCCCAGGAGATCTTCTTCGCTTAGGGGTTCATATGTACAGTTAAAATCTCCCCCTACAATAACACTAGACAGTGGGGGGATACCTGCTAGTGCCACCTCGAGTGAGGCTATAATAGGTGAAGTTTGACCTCCTGGGGAACTTCTAGCATAAACATTAAACAGCTCCATCGAGCTTCCAATATGGGAGCCCTTGATGGAGATATGTAGTGTGTCCTGCGATGGTAAAGTATGCGCGGTAAGTGCCCAATTCAAAGCCACACTGAACCATACGTGCAGTCCTCCCGATGGGCGACCTCTCTCTGAACTAATTGCCGGAATAAAGTGGATGGAATATCCACATTCATACAGGGGAGACATACTCCATGTTTCCTGGAACATACAGATGTCGAACATATCTATAAATTCGTTCCATTCTGGATTTGACATATTTTTTTGAAGCCACGCTATGTTCAAGGTAAGCAATTTAATCATGTTTGTGTTTGTAACCCTCTCTGTGTTAACTACTTCTGGAGCTAATCTTCCAACTGCTGTCCCTAATGACTGATCTGCACCTTCTCACGTGGTGAAGCCAGTGAATGGCTTTATTGCGTATGGATTCACTGTTCTCACAGGTGTTAGCAGCTCCAAGCTTGATGACCCCAGTCATGTAGACAATACCACAAGGGGATCTGTATGGTGTATTTATCTGATTGTTACTCTAATTAGTTGTTTCAACCATGTCACTATAATATTTATTATCCCCCTGCAGGTCCCTACATTGAGATATTGACCCCCTCCGTTTTGCTACTTCGGCATATGAACCGGAGATATTTTGCCTGGCGGGCATTTTAGCTAGGGGGTTATGAGCTGGGATTTTGGGTCGTAACTCTACTACAGTTTTGGAGACACATAATGGGGCTGTTCGTATGTTGGGTTTAGATAGGGCCACTCCTGCTGTTTGGTTTGGTGGGGCTGATCGCGAGATAGGGGCTTTTACCGGGTTGGACACTAACACTGGGTGTGGAGTGTTTGCTATGTGTAGTTCCTCCCGTTTTGTAAAATCCATCGTGATTTTCTTAATAATAGCTATATCCCTTTCCAGGCTTTTCATTTTCATCTTGATTCAATTATTAAAATTCGAACATCTGGAGCATTCACCTGGACTATTCACAGCCTCCACAGCCCCCCCCGCCCCGGCCCTTGTGATGAGACCTCACTTAATTCCCTTGATTCCCCTTTCAACACTGAAAAGCGATTAGTACAAGTGATACCCATTTCACATGCTATCACCTGCGAAGACCTGTCTATATTCCCAATTGATGTAGCCGGAAGTTCGACATTAACACTCATGTTTACCCCTCTTAGTGCCTCTGTAACATTTACCTAAATGGGGCTAGCAGGGTTAGAATGCATTTCATCTACTGCGCACTTGGATTTTGATATCTTAGGGAAAATAGCTGGGATCACCTTGCTCTTTATCTGCAGTAAACCTTCGATCAGGGGTTCAGGGTTATCCACATTTCTTAAGGTAGGGGCCGTCAATAAAATGTCCTCACAATCTTCAACTATAGATTCAATGCTTGACATAACACAATTAGCCGCGGCATGTAGCGACTTTTTTGACTTCTTCCTTTTTTTAGTTGTAATGACAAGGGCTCCCCCCCCTCTATTACCTTCCTTTTGCCCATTGCTAGCTACAAATTTCCCTGGTAAGTGGGATAATATCCAACAACTCAAAGGTGGCCCAGCACTATCTTGTATATCAGGGGACAGTCAACTTGTCGAATGAGCACAGTACCTTGTTGATATAGGTGGTCCAAGTTCTGACATGTAAGGGGGGGGGCCCTGCCCTGCCTCGGTCTGCCTAGGATGGCCGCAGACGGCCCCGCCCTTGTCCCGGGCTTCTCCGGCGCGCGTCCCGCGACGCGGGGGCTGAGTTCGATTTTGAAGCGCCTCCGGGCACGTGATTGGCGGTGTCGTCTGCTTCCGCTAGGGAGCCTGGGGCATGTAGTTTCACCTCCTCCTCACTGCGGCCGCTCAGGTGGTGTATCGGCGGCGGGAGGGAGGTCAGAGGAGCCCAGGGACCAGGCACACACAAGGTGAGAATGTCACTTGCCCAACACACCTCGGAAAAGCCCCCCGTATTATGTATTTTAATAGAGGTATTTTGAGTAGCTTCACGTTGCAAAACGGCAGTAAGTCGAGGGGATACCTTGTTCCATTCATGGGACAGGTACTTACTTCTTTCCAATCACTTCATATTCTTGACAGCTACATTTATTGGACCTTGTCTTATTGCCACTGAAACATACATCTACTAGCATGGCATTTTGTCCAAGGTATTACTTTGTCAATTATAAAGCCCATAACGGAAGACTAGGGAAAATTCTGGCTAAATCAAATGAGGAAAAATTCACACTTTCAGAGTTCTCACATAATTTTTGATTTGGCTAGCTGAAGTATGTTTTGAGGTTTGGAAATACATTTGAAATAGTACCATCCAAACAGTCCAATGGTTTGTTGATTATGATGTATTATCTGCAATGAAAAACCCTCTTACTAGATGAGGAACCAACTGTTCTAATCTGATGTGCTCCTGTGTCTTTGTCAAATAAATAATAATAATAAAAACATTTATTAAGCGCCTGAATACACTAGGACAGTGCGTCTCCGCGCTAGGATGCGTTCCAACATTAAAAATCAAGAGCAAACCATGGAGAAGAGGAACAAGGCAAAAAGGAGACCGTCAGGAAAACTAGTCTTTCGGAAATAGATGGATCTTCAGTTTCTGTCGGAACCTGGTTTCCGATGGCTCCATCCGTAATTCAAATGAGCTTTTCCTCACCACTGCTTTCTCCCTTTGCTATACATCCCTACCAGCGCTGAGTTTGAAAAATAATAACACAATGAATTTCACAAGTTTTAAACAAAGATTGTTCTAGGAGAATATAACAGCACTTCATAAAATCATCATAGTCCGTATGTTACGAATTTTATTGCCATTAACCCCTTCGGTGCTCATGACGGAGCGGTTCCGTCATGAGCGTCGGTTGAGCTGTGCTCATGACGGAACCGTTCCGTCATGACCACACCCATTTCTTAGAACGTTCAGCACAGCGCGAATATTCGCGCCGCGCTGAACGGGTTAAAGTGGAGCTGGATTTTACCATATTCAGGTTCTGCATTGATGATATTCCCCAAAGCATGTTTTCCTCACATTATATAGACTTGCCTTGGAGATATGTTGGCGAGAGGAGATATTTCTTTCAATATGTACAAAGTTGTTCTTAACACAGGTAAAGAGTTGGGTGTGCACTCCTATTTATGCTTCTTTATCAAAATAACTTTTTATTAACAAAAAGCTGGTTATCTTGTGGTGCTACAGTACTGCACTTGCTGTCAAGCCAAGAGTTAGATCAAAAGCAGCTATTACAAGTTGTATCACTTGAATGCACTGTGCACTATTCACTGGGTTCTAACTGAAACCCCTCGACTTTATGCAAATTCAACATTCTACTCAGGATGTAGATCAACAATGATTATCATTTGTCAATTGTTTTCTTATTGTCAAATCATATTCTCAAATCTTGGTCATCGTCATAACCACAAAAAACACATAAATAATGAATATACAATCAATACATGATTATGTTCTGAATATTAACAATTCTACTAATGGCTTCAAAACTCATGAATAACTTTCGTTCAACATTTATATAAATGCCCAATGCATTTCAGGGCGTTTCAGTCCCTTCCTCAGGAGCCAATCTGGTCAGTAACTGTCTTGCTGCTCTGGCGTAATTGCCATATATATAGTCCTGTGCAGTTCTGAACTTAAACACCTATAAGATATGGCAAACCGCCACCTGTGTTCCTAGAACCAGTGCCTAGTGAAATTAAAGGAACATGCGTCGTGTTCAAGAAAAAATAATGAGTAATGAATTAAACGAACCGTCGCGAGCGCCGCCTTGTGATTACGAGTTGAAGCTTGGGAAGGAGCTTCAACATGTGATCACAGGTTACAGTTACTGACCAGATTTTCCCCTGAGGAAGGGACTGAAACGTCCCAAGATTTGAGAATATGATTTGACAATAAGAAAACAATTGTTGAGTTGTATCTTGAATAGAATGTTGAATTTGTATAAAGTCTAGGGGTTTCAGTTAGAACCCAGTGAATAGTGCACAGTGCACTCAAGTGATACAACTTGTAATAGATGCCAACAATGTTCTTAGACACAGGTATTTAACTTGTATTTGTGCTTATAAATACAGAAACATAAAATATTTCATTAGCCCTGTCTCCCTATTTAGGAAGTGGGGTGTGTGCCCCTGTTTATGTGTGGCTTAATATCTGTTGAGACCAATATATATATACATTACAAATATATTAAATACACCTATCCCACATCACCAAATGCACCTGCTACCAGATCATCTTTGTGAGGTACCTTAGTAGTTATTAACATTAGGAAACATGACATTTTCCTCTTGGGTCCAGAAACTCAACATGCAGAGTATAGTGACTGATAGAAAATTGGCTGTGAAGTGCTAGCTCACCCTCACAGAGATAGCACGTAGGATCAGGATAGAATATATGTTTGTAACTTCCAATCAAAATAGTTCCACTCCTCTCAGCAGTGACAATCGTATATAATTAAAAGAATTACTTTAGTCAACCCCCAAATTATCCCAAGGTGAAGCTGTGAAGCAGTGAGACTCATTTCCGATGATTGGTAATGGGATTAATTAGAGGGTTAATCTTGCAAATGAGGTCAGTGGATGACAGCTAGGCTGCCTTTTTTATCAGCAAAAGTGTACGTTGGTGAGAATGTCTTTAAAATGAATAGATTTTTCAGTCCAGTAATCATAGAAGCTTCATATAAGTATGTATTTTTGTTGCACTAGGTCATTAGCAGAAAATATAGGCACAGTGAATCATTAGCACATCTAGGCTTCATATTATGAATGTCTACAGGTCTATTACAGGTAATTTAAACATGAATAAATCAAGATCTCATAGACCATGGTGAACAGGTGATTCTTGCACTGATAATGACTACGAACAGTAGGTGCAATTTAGGGGTCATGGTCCCACTCAAGAGGCAGCTTGTGGGCTAGTGAGCAGCGTCTAATCGTAGAAGATAAAGAAGAACAAAAGAGAATAAAGAGTACAATTATGACAGCAAAATGTCCCTATGTTGAGTGTCGGGCAGTAAGGGCATGATTCCATTAAGTGCATCCTTGCAATGGGGAAATGTATTGTGTTTGACAGCCTGCCATTGGTTCATAAAGGAAGGGGCTCTGAAAAGCTATGTGTGAATATGGCTTTTCCACTTATTGTGTAGATTGGCGGTATTGAGTTGGTCATCAGGACATCATGCCTGTGAGGCTCGTGGTGGGAGGGGTCTGTTGCATTATTACAGAGGAAGAAAATAGTAAGATCGAACAGAAGAAATGTAAAACAAGTCTTACTCTCGTGTCATTTCTAGAACAGCAACGTTTTAAAGCCTTTTCTGAAGCGGGTGGCAGATGATGGAACCAGGTGGTGCCTGTGCGCGTACGATGTTCCAGAAATATGAATTTGCAACCAGAGACGTATCAAATGAGCTTGACTTCTTATATGCACAACCGTTAATGTTGTATAGAAAAGCATCTCTTTAGTAATATTGCAACTCTATTCTCCTGAGTATGGAGATGCTCTAGAAACAGGGAGTGACATTGGCAGCAGTACAGCTGCTATTCTCAATATTGGGCATAAAAGCCAGACTAAAATACATTTCAGTGAGAAGGCATGGTATTCTAAGAGTGCAAATATTGAAACTTCATGTTTTCCTGTTTCCCTGGTACAAAGGTTTGTGGAACTGTAAACCATGAGCCTGATCTGCAGGGCCTCCTGCTTGGAAATCTGCATGATTGCCTCCTTTCTTCTTTGTAGTGCTTTTAAATGAATAATGACCCCTGTTGTGTGTCTGCAGGCTGTGGAATATAACATCTTTGAGGGGATGGAGTGCCATGGGGCGCCCTTGGTCGTCATCAGTCAAGGAAAGATTGTGTTTGAAGACGGAAACCTCCACGTGAACCAGGGTATGGGACGCTTCATTCCCCGGAAGCCTTTCCCAGAATACATCTACCAACGCATTAAAACACGTAACCAGGTAAGACCCCATGCACTGAAGACAAAGGCTGTGATACATATCATGTACCATGGACAAATCCACCTGGTTGATTTTGATGCATTTGCATATAGAGGTGCCTCATGCAAATGAGCCCTGTGCCCTGCATGTGCTGGCACTGTGAAGCATGTTTCTACTATAGTGCCCCTGGAAGCAGGGGAGAAACATCTAGGATAAATGCTGAAGACAATAGTTAACGCACTGCGTTGTCCTCCTAGCTAGACTTCCACTCCCAGGCCAGTATTATAATGTCCAGCATGTAAAGTTGCAAAACCAACCAGCCCAATATTTGCAATGCCCCCCACAGTCATTACCTACAGCCCCGGCCTTAGTTGCTGCCTCCGCTCCTGCATCAGGTAGCCACTCCTGGGCCTTTCTGAACCAGAACTGGATAGTGAGTATGTGGGGTTTCAACATTCAATGTAGCGTGCCACAAGTTGCCCGTCAAACCTCCTATGGCTCTTCTTGGGGCAGAATGCTAGACAGCCTCTCCTGTCCTGAATATAGTCCCTCTCCAGAGCTCCAGCTAGACTAGAGTTGAACATATGTTCTATGAGGTGAGAGGCATCAAAGTTCAGTTTGTTGCAATTTACGAAATAACACATAGTTCTTTTCCAATTGTGTTTCCCAGGTGTGTGATTTACAGGGAGTCTCCAGAGGAATGTATGACGGGCCAGTATATGAATTAGAAGCTACTCCAAAGTTTGCAACTCCTGCCCCTTCAACCAAAACATCCCCTGTGAAATCCCAGGCTCCACCCATCAGGAACCTTCATCACTCCAACATCAGCTTTACAGGTAAAAACATTGTAACAATAATAATGAATAATAATAATGAAAATAAACACAGTAAGCCAGTGCTTGAGTTCATGGAGTTAAATACCAGAGTGTACTGTAGTTGAAGCACCCATGTATTCTTAAGAGAGATGTTTTGCTGAAAAACAATACAAGACTGTGGTTCATGCCTCACTCAGTCACTGTACATGCTAAGGTGGGTGGCCTTGCAAAAATCAACTTGTCGAAAATTTCTCAGCATCTTATTCACTCATCAAGGTCCTTACACAATGCAAATAGTGGAAGTTCACTTTGGATATCTGGCTTGCATGCATATCAACTGAGTGGCAAGTATCACATATTTATGGGCAAAATACAAATAAAAGTTGTTAAAAACATATTTTGGGGTGGCATGGCCACCACAGTGCGATTTAGATGTGCATATGCAGAGCTCCCGAAACATACCATGAAAACCAGGAATAAAGAAGATATCCCCTGTAGGAAATTGGGTTATTGATTAAGGGTGGTCAAACCCCTGCTCATGCAACAACCCATACCCTTGTCAGGGTGAACCACAAAAGTCACTTAAACTTATACGAACCCCTCAGGTAGCTTGACACACAATCAGTCAGACTTACCTTCGATGTACTGTGCTAAGTGTTTAAGCAGCACACAAACAGTAACACAATATAAGAAAAATCCTGCACTAATTTAGAAATATAAAGTACATTTTAATAAATAAAATGGGACCAAAACAATTAAATCCAATCCGTGGAAACAGAGATATGCAAGTTCAATGTTTTAGGTAAGTATAGTGCCTAAAAGCACAATGGGCCACTCATGGTCATCTGGTCGTGCTAGACGGCAGGAACGTCACAACGGTCTATGCCGACTGCGATGGAACGCAAGTTGGGTACAGGACCCGGGTTAGTCTAGCTGAAAAAGTTCCCTTCTCGAAATCTGGCACGAAGAGTCCAGTTCACAGTGAAGGAGGCTGAGAGAAGCAGGGCAAGCGTTCCAGATGGTCATCGATGTATCGCAAAGAGCAGTCCTGGTGTCGGGGACGATTGTCACTGCAGAGCAAAGATCCTATTGGGCGTTGCAGGAAGTCGTTGCTAAAGCTCCGCATTGGCAATCACAGCGGGAGCTTGTTCTGCCCCTGTAGCTCGGAACAGGACGTCAGTTTTGACCCTTAAAGTCACTCAGGCCTTCCTGGGAAAAGGAGATGATCCAGTTTTCATTTCAGCAAGTTAGGCCTTCAGCAGAAGGACAGACCTCTGGGGTCCAGGCAGGCCTCTAGTAGCAGTGCAGTCCTCTAGTAGCAGCAGGGCAGTTTTCTTGGGCAGAAGGCAGTCCTTCTGGAGTCTTCTATAGGTCCAAGAGTGTACTGAAGTCTTGGTCTGAGGGTCTAATATTTATACCTGGTGCCAGCCTTTGAAGTAGGGAACCTTCTAGGCTCCAAGTAGTCTAAGGTGACAAAAAACTGGTGTCAAATTCGTTTGCGAGTGTGCTGGAGGCAGTCTTCTGAATTGTAAGTGGGGAAGGAACATCTCCGCCCCACTAATCTTGGAAGGATGGCCCATCCTGCCAACGCTCATCCCCTCTTTTTCTAGGAAGAATAAATATAGACCTACTGCCAAGCTATTCACAGCCATGTGACCCAGAACGCAGGCTGCAATCACCAAATGGTTAGGACAAGAAAATTTCAACTTTATAAAAGCGTCATTTTCAGAATTATGTCTTTAAATCAGACTTTACCATTAAAGAGGATTTTAAATTACCAGTCACTTGAAACCAAACATGATGTTTCTACCTGTTCTCAATCAAACGTAATTACTTATTAAATGCAATACAGTAACCCAACGTTATCCTATAGGAGAAGTAGGCCTGACAGTAGTGACAAACAAATGTAGGAGTTTGTTACTGCAAGGACATGTAAAACGTAAAAACATGTCCTACGTTTTAAAGCTCTCTACCCTTGTGGGCGTTTATGGCCAACTTTAAGGGTGACATATGTATTAAAAAGGAAGGTTTATGAATGAAATGAAATACAATTTATAAAGCTCGCAAATACCCAGAGGCATTAAGGCGCTAAAAAGACCATAACATCTCTATAAAGAAATTGGAGGACATAGAAGTTGCTATAACTGAGAAAAATATAACCTGCAAAGAGCCAAGTTTTCAGACATTTCCTAAAAAGAGAAGTGATAGTCTAATTCTGAGATGTAGTGAGGAAGTGAATTCCAAAGCTTAACAGTGGCAAGGACAAAGGACCTGCCTTCCCTTCTTGATCTGCGAAATTTGGGAACTACAAGTCATCTGCTATTAGCAGAGCACAACACTCTAGCCCGGCAGTACCACTGAAATTTAGACCTAAAGAACAGAGGTCCCTGATTATGCGATGACTGATGAGCAATATAGAGAGCTTTAAAAATATTTATTTCACCAAAAGGGAACCAATGCAGTTGTTTTAGCTCCTCTAATATTGATCGATGGCTGGAAATGTCAAGAATCAAACGGCCACAGCATTCTGTACTGTCTGCAATTTACTTAAAGACCATTGATTGATATTAAGATGTAGCATGTTACAGTAATCCAACCTGGAAAAGATCAAAGCAAAAACTATAGTTTTTCAATCCGCAAGCGAAATGAAATGAAACATTTTTGTAAGGGAACGGATGATGTTAAAACAAGAGGACACCATACTGTTTACCTGCATGTCTAAGCCAGATGCTCATCAAAAAACATCCCCACATTTTTCACTGACTGTCCTGGAACTGGAGGGGGGGGGGCCTAACGGATTGGCCCAACAGTTGTTGTATCAAATGGAGGAGTGGCTGCCGAAAATAAGAACCTCCATTTTGTCTGAGTTTAATTTTTTTTAATTGTCCCTCATCCAGTTGCTGATGGCCAGCATGTAGTTATTAAACATTTGGGCCACTGGAAAAAACTGCCCGCATCTTACAGCCTGAGTTCCTTCAAATAGAAAGGAACTGAGTAAGCTATGGGCTTTGCTTTGAATCCCAAATTGGGAGTGGCGAGATATTAAAGGCCAAGGAGACACCATATCGAAGGCTGCGGACAGGTCTAACATAATAAGTACCGCAGCCTCCCCAGCAACTACAATTGTTCCTATATTATCGACGTCCGCCACTTCTGAAATCCATTTGAGAGAGAACCAAAAGATCATGGCTATCGAACACAACCATTAGGTCCTTTTTCATAGGTTTTTCTATGACTTTCGCAAGGAAGGGAAGAAGCGAAATTGGTCAATACTTCTTCAGATCTTTGTCATCCAAATCAGATTTTTTTAATAGAGGATTTACCATTACTTTTGGGAAGCAGCCAGATGTAATCACCAAATTAAGTAAAGGTATTCATTGAAGAACCACGGCATCTGAGACCACATGTAAGATTTTCAGTGTGCAGGGATCCAGAGGAGATCCCGACTTGATGTTAAGCATAAGCATCTTTACTTCAGAGGTTGAGAGCAAGGAAAAGGAAGAGAACAGTAGGTTCCGGCTGCAAACAATCTTGAATACTAGAAAATTGAAAAGAAATGTTGCAGATCTTATTATGAAAGAATACCCCAGCTCATCACAGGCAGCTGGAGATTTAGAATTAGAGATCATATTGACTAATTTTAATAGTTAATCTTTTGGATTTTGGGCCTCTATGATTTTGGAGGTACAGTAATGAGATTCTACATTAAGAATAGCCTTGTATAAGTACGGATTAACAACTCACAGGCCTCGTTTTCCTGAGGATCATATGCTGAAATCCATTTGAGGCCTTGCCTACGGCAGGCCTGTCACACCGATCTTAGATTATCCAAGAACCATGGGGATGAAGGTTTCCGTTGATGTTGAGTTGCTAGTATACTAGAGCACTCCGTAAGCCAGTACTGATAGTGTACAGCAGCTGCGTCAGATTCATAGTGAGTGGCACATAAATTAGATCTAAGGATCTGGTCCAACCTATTGGCATCCAAATGTTTCCAATTTTAAAACTTAACTCTCAAAGGCAGTGCCTTCAGGGGCTTTTGAACAATAGCAAATTAATACAGAAACTAACTGCTTTGTGGTACGACCAGCTGAGAGGAAGCACAGTATCCACCATGAGCACTGAATTATTGCTAAAGATCCCAGCTCAAGTATGGCCAACCCGATGAGTGGAAAAAAGCAACATGTTGAACCTTTTAGGCCTGGCAAAAGGGTTATTTTGCGAGGTCGAATTGGCAGTTTAAAACTGCACTGCAGACTGCAATGGCAGGCTTGAGACATGTTTTAAAGGGCTAATTTAGTGTATGGTGCAATACGTGTGCAGGCCCACTAGCAGTACTTAATTTACAGGCCCTGGGTACACGTAGTACCATTTTACTAGAGACTTAAAAATACATTAAATGTGCCAATTAAGTGCACACTATCCTAATGCCAACAAAAACGAAACTCAGAAAACAAGAGAGGGTAATGCAAAATGTAAGGGTGTAGACCACAATAAGGATGACACCTCTAACATCCAGATACGCAGGAGAAAGAGCTGATGTCGCAGTCTTCATAACGTCTGAGCGACCATACCAATCTCATCTAGAGACTGGTGCTTCCTTGTTCCGCTACAAGAAAGAAACGCCGAGGTCTCCGCTTGGGCATTTCCCATCTTGGGTTCACACCATGAGGCCAGGGGACCTATAAAGTCGCTGCTTCACATACAGTGGGCGACAACTCAGTTCTCCAGGACATAGCACAGAGACAGCAGTGGGTGGCATCTACCCGGGCCTGCACAATGGCAGATACAAGAAATTAAATGGCTGAATCGATCTGAAAGCCCTGAGTGCTGGTATTAAGGAGGAGGGGGAGCTCTCTCCTACTGTGTACCCATGGAAGTAAATACCCGTACTGAAGAACACTGGAAAGAGTGTTTTTCACTCACACACCTTGAGCACCAAGTACAATTTGGGTTGTTTTCAATTGTTTTATTTGTATATCGCAGTGCTGTCACAACTGCTAATTGCCTTTTACCTCTTTCCTAAATTGTGTACATAAATTATGCTATGAACACATTCTATAATCAAATAGAGTCTCCTTGTTTCCTTCTGGATAATGTTGTATTCATATCCTTACTAATTGCCTTTGAATAATACGAGTTGGGATATCATGTGTTCTTATCGCTGTAGTCACTGCAGTCACATTGTGTGGACAGTCTAAATTAACTCATGACCATGGTGAGTGATGTGACTCACAGATATTGTAACCTTAAGCAATTTAATACTATTTATTTTGGAAAATAACTTTCATAACATCAGTACAAATCAACACAGAGTTTAGAGTTCTGTGTATCAGTTTAGCAATGGACAAAGCCCTTCTTTCATAGGGATGTATCATGCATTTTCCTGGTCGTAAATGGCCTAATTCGCAGAATTAGTGCTCAAATGATTTATTCAGAATATTGTGTTCATCATCTGATCTATGCTTACACATACTAGCCTTCAATTAAAGACTAGAAAGGTTGGGCATTCTCTGTTAAATCAGGGCTACTCTGGAACAATAACCCAGATTGCACCAGGCCTACTGATGTCAGTGTTTACATGTGCAGGTGGTTGCAAGCAGTGGTGGGGACCATAACATATTTCTCATCTTCAGACTGGAGGAAAAAAGAGAGAAAGGCAGAAAAAGGAGAAGGAAGGATGAAGTGAAAGATTGGATAACACTGATAAATGGGGAAAGCAGGGGTAAAAAAGAACCTCCAATACTGAGGTTCTAAGGCACAAAGTGTAGGATGGTGGAAGAAAGAGACATGAAGTGGAATCAAAACTAGGCAGCCTTTATGTTCAGCAATCCCAGCATTCAGTAGCATTGGTGGCGGCCTCCTCTGAAAAACTTTGGACCATGCACTGATATCTAAAAATATAGATATTCAACCCAGAATAATATTACTGACAAGGAGGCATTACTTCAAAATGCATTAAAATATAGCTCGCCAAAAACAAAACTTGTTTCATTGCATCAAGACAAAATAAAAGGTGCAGTGAGTCAAGTGTTCTTTCTTAATAGTAAACAGGTAAAAAGTGTGATCACTGTGACTCATTGTGGAACCCACATTTGATTTGGTAGTTATGGCTGGCGTGCTGCCTGCAAGCATGGAGATACAGAACGATATCTACAGTAGGGGAAGCTAATGCAAGAATCAGCCATAGAAGCTGGCATACTGCATCAAACTACTTAAAGCACAGAAATGCATAGGAGCCGAGTCTAATCTGCACCTGTAGCAACTGAGTTGCATCAACGTTAGACAGAGGCTATTTGATTCACTTTAGTTCCTGGTTGTGAAAATAATATGAGCTCAACAAAAGTCTTGCGATTATTGGCTACCTTCTAAAGAAGACCAGCCGGAGCAATAGTCCACTATGGGTGGAGTCTCGAGCCAACTTTCTCATAAAGAGCTGAAGCAACATCTATAAACCACTGATATATTGCACTAGCAGAACTGGCAGACATCTACTCCCATCAGGGCGACCACCCCTCCCCCATTCCAGGTTGACCATTGCTAAAAGGTGGTCATTCTCTATATCCGCTGGGAAAACAGCAGAGGCTGCGCCTTCTCCCATCAGACAGCTAGGACAAAGAACACCCTCCCCCTGCACCCCAGAGACTCACCACCACTCCAGCAGTTCAGGAAGGACCTCAAGACCTGGATGTTCAAACAAAAGGAACAGGCAGCATGATCCCACTGCCCCTCGAGAGCCTTACGGGTGAAGCAACCGCACTCTACAAATCCTGATTGACTGATTTTGTGGAAGCAGAACCTAGAAGACTGACCATACTAACCTTTTGCATATTCGGGCTGGCACATGTGTACTCACTGGGTCCCCATTCACTGATGTCTTTTTAGGAACTTTCAGAGCTCTACAGGAATTCTCTTTGTACTATACTCTGTCTTTAAACCCACATTAGTAGTTCTCTTTGCCACCTCATGAATGAGTCTTCTGGGACAATCCTGCTCTTTTCTTCCTGGGTGGGGCTATGATAATCCCAGCACAATGGCCCCGGAGGCATCAAAGATGTCTTCCCTCATTGGGATTTTCTTTAATGAGCTTGGCTCAGACTACCCTTCTCAGACTGGATCTTTTAGAAGACCCTTATGTTTTTCTCTTCCAATTTCCATACTTAGATTTCTATGCGCCTGAGCCACCCTTGTTATGGTCCCCCCTGGGACTGGTCTGTAAACACTTGCGCTTATCTACTGATCAGTGAATGAGGTTAGCAAAATTCCAAGAATGCTGGTTCAAAGAATGGGCAATGGCACACATGCTGCTCGCTTATTACTTTTAATCAAGCTATCTGTAGATTACATTGCAGTGTCCATACATGTGTCCTAGGCCTAGTGAGATTATTTGGTGCTGTCCCTAAATTTCCTTCTGCCAGAGCCTTTTTCACATCAGTATAATATGCTTTTTTCATTCTATGTGGCTCTAGGGCTACCACAGAAACATCTAGGGATAATGTCCCCAATACTTTTATGTTCTTCCTCAATCTTGTGCAAAGTAAAATTAAACTCAAAAATAAAATTGTGCTGGAGGATTTCAAGAGACAATAATTATAAAAAAGACTTAATCAAAATAAAGGATACAGATTATCGAGTGTTCTTTAAAATATAGGAATCGTAACAAGATTAAAAGTAAGTCACCAAGTAGTATTGTAGAAACTGCAAGTGCGATAAAGAATTAAGTCTGCTGGTAAAGACTGTAGGAAGCTTATGGGAGGTGTTGGGTCAATTTACTTGTAGAATTTTTGAGCTGCGGTGAAATGAGGTGAGTCAAGGCAGATGAGTAAAATGAATGAATGAGGGCAATTTGTATTGCGCTACTGAAACCCGAAGGTGTCAAGGCGCCTACCAAAACAGAACAAGAAAAGGGCAGGGCACAACTATAGATATGTCCGCACAAAAAGATGGGTTTTAAGAGCATTCCTAAAAAGCTGAAGAGTAGGCAGGGACCTTAGTTCCAGGGGGAGGGCGTTCCACCACTTGGGAGCCAGATTAGAGAAGGCTTTACCACCCCATCTGGCTCTCCGAATACGGGGGACTGAACGAAGGAGTCTGTTCGAGGAGCGCAGGTCCCTGCCGGGGCTATAGCGGGACAGAATGGAACCTATTCCAGTGGGGCTGCTTTTTGCTAAGGCCCTGTAGGTCAAACACATGGTCTTAAACACTATCCGGTCCTCTATAGGAAGCCAGTGAAGTGATTTTCTGGCAGAGGTAGCCGAGGTGCGCCGGGGTAGATCGAGGACAAACCTCGCTGCTGCGTTCTGGACCACCTGCAAGCGCTGCAGCAGGTTTTTATTCAAACCCGCATACAGCGCATTGCAGTAGTCCAGATGCGAACCAACAAGGCAACAGCAAGTTGTTTCCTTGCCTGTAGTGAGAGGTAATGCCTGATCCTCCTCAGTATGTGGATGATACCCCAACAGGTAGAAACAGTTCTGTTAACCTGTTTGCACATAGTGAGGGTGGGATCGATAATGACCCCAAGGTTTTTAGTGGTAGGGTTAGGAGCCGGGCAGACACCCAGTGAGTTTGGCCACCAATCGGCTGACCATATCTCCTCCTTACCTCCGAACACCATCACCTCTGTCTTCTCCCCGTTCAGTTTCAATGAATTATATATCATCCATTGCCCGACTGCCTCCATACAAGATCTAAAGTTGGAGGCAGTCGAGATTACTGACTGGGAGAGGGAGACGAGGATCTGAGTGTCATCCGCATATGAAACTACCTCCATCCCAAAAGATCTAATTAGTCTGGCAAGGGGGGTCACATAAATGTTAAAGAGGGTCGGACTTAACGCTGACCCCTGAGGGACCCCACATTGCACAGACAGGGATGGAGATAGAAATTTGCCGAGCATCACTCTTTGCTCTCGTTTATCTGTGCATGTGCATCTGTATGTGCTGAGTTGTGTCAAAGTCAGATGTAGGTACCTCAAGCCCCTGTTGAGTCATCGCTGTCTCTGAGTAGTTACTATGGTTTAGATTCAACTTGATTGCTGAATTTTCAGTTGGGTATACCAGGTGCTGGAGTGTGAATCTTCAGTTTCAACAGGAAGCTTCTAGCCATTCGGTATGACATGGATGGCTCAAAGATTCAATTTAACAACTTGATCCGACATACCATCAGGGTCAGTTTGCTCTGAAGGCCCCCAGGACTCCCATACAGTATGGACTTTAAGCATGTCAACACACCTCCACCGATCTACATACTAGCATACCCATGAGTGTCCAAAAGTCAAGAGGTACAATGTTACATCCAAGCCATGTTCTTATGAGACGTGAAAAGCCTTCAGAAGATGTAGGCACACTCACTACACAGTCAGGCAACATGTTGCAGAACACCAGGTTCAGGGAATGGCTGGGCATCCTCACAGCCTATTCCACGCAGGAATTTCTGCAGTCACAGTCAACTACAAGGGTGCTCCCGAACCTGCCAGATGTGTTGAGCAGAAAGGGTGACAGCTGGACTTCTGGATCTGGTCAAAGATGTTCAGCTTGGGATACTTCCTTTCATGCTCAGTTGATTTGTGTGTTGAGAAAAAGGGGCATGGTCAAGCATTATAAATTGGCCTTTCCAAGATGGTGGTAGATTTTTTGTACCTGGTGTTCCCAATCTCAGATGAGGTTGAGTCTTTCCCTGTGACTTCATATATAAAGAAAGTATAAATGAAAGAAAGGTGTGTTGCAAAGCATTAGTCTCCTTATTTTGTATTGTGTTCATCACCCACTTGCTACTATTTTTGTGCCTGGTTTTTGCTTCTTGCCGCCTGAATTCCCTTTGGATTATCTATAAGATGTTTTTGCTTAGCTCTACCCTCTTCCCTTATATTTGGTTGAGTTTGGTACCTTGCTTATCTCGTTCTGCATATATTTTATCTTTACTCAAGAACTACAAGATTGTCTGGGACGTTTTTGCCCTGTTTTGCTTTTTCTCCTAACCCGGATCCGCTTATGGAGAAACGTGATGCTTTTCACATATTCTACTGTGTGCAAAAAGGAGTAACCTTTCTTTAAGCATTCAAGATGGAAACTGGACAGCCTTTCACAGCATTCAGTCATTGACATACATCCCTGATAGATAGCTGGTCCTGTGCAACAGTGGCCCTACTCTGTATACTTAAAGGGGATAAACCTTCACCATCAAAGGACAAGTACAATCTCATCATTACAACTTTTCCAGAAAACAAGATCCTTTTTACTACACAATTATGTATTTTAGTCCTGGTAGAGTGTCTTTTGGCTAATAATCTTCCAGTGGCATAATAAACCAGCATGGCATAGAGGATGACAAGATCAGGCGTCATTCTGAGCCTCAAACGACCCTCTTATTTGCTTGTGTCAGATCCCTAGAGAACAGATACAAGCTTCACAAGTTCTTCCCAACGATTGTGATCCAAGCTGGAAATTGTGTTTTCTCTCCTTTCTCATTAATGGTAAGTGATATAAAAAATAATTCTATGGAACAGTTTTATGTCACAAGTTTAGGAATCCGAGCTGACAGCTTTATGGAGGAGACAACTTACTTAACTTATTTATTACAACAGTACTAGATCAGTAATCATGCAATTTTTGGCTAGCTTCTAATGGTCTATTTATGACTATTTGAGTGTCGGCTACCTGTCCGGCCAAAACATAGCAGGTTAGCTCCGTCCTGCAGTAGTCACACTGAAAAGCAGAACAGTTTTGTGAAACTGTGCACATCTCTCTGAGGCTTGTTCAAAAGATAAAGACACACCAGAATTAAAACACACCAAAGAAAAAATCTAGGTGTCCAAAGAAATCCAACAAACTGGGGGAAACAAACAAAGCATGTGGAGTTTTTCACAAGTGCTTTTGCAAATAATATGTTATTTTTAGGGTAACTGTTGAAGGACTGGACTTTTAACAGTACCAGCGGTGCCAGGGAACAACACCTATAACCTTCATGGGATACCTGTTTCGGCGCACAAATTTACAGAGACACGGGAAACTTCCTTCGGCGTCAAAGATCAGCGTTTATTACTGCAGGGAGGCAAAAGTCACAAGAAGTACAACAGTGTGTAGGTTCTGAGAGTCTGCTTCAAATTGTTTTGTAGGTCGCTCTCTTTTATACAGAATGTTGCCATTGCATAACACGTGGACAAAAGATTACAATTCAGTTCCCACAGTAAACTTCAAAAGGGTCGCTTTCATGTGTTCAGAATCCCGGAACATAATTACAATAGCCATGCCGGTTCCCAACTGTAAAAGTACATCTTCCCACCATTAGGCACACCCATTAGAGTTGTAAATGACAAAGAAGAAGAGACAAGAGCAGCTGCAAGGAAGTCAGACACGTGTAGAGAAAAGAGTGTGGGGGTAATATCGGAAGCATAATCGTAGGATCAAAGAGTTAGATCCCATCGCCTGTAAGGCTGTCACAATAAGCCGGCACGACCAGATTACCCTCAAGCTGGGCCATCTGCCTTTGCCGTGTCATTCCTCCGGCCATAAAAGATGCATGAAAGGAATATGCATCTTCCGCAAGGCTTGGGAACTAGAGGGTCAGGGGGCGAACAGTTATCTGCTCGCTGACTACGTGAGGGCAAGAAACAAAATGGATGCCGTATCTAAAATGGAACCCGAGGGTTCAGATGAAGAACGCGGAATATTAGACGAACCCTGGCAGGTAGTGTAGCGAAATTTCGCACACTTGCCGAACTCTTCATTTGCGGTTCGTAGATACCAAACTCGTCCATATTCGGTAATGCCCAGAACATCGTAATAATTTTCACGGAACCTCAGACGGTCCTTTTGCCCTCATGTAGGCAAGCACTAGTCGGAATCATAATCGATTTCGATACTCATCAGATCATCCAGATGTTGTTGATACATTATTCTATCCTTCAATGCCTCCTTGGTGACAACGGGCTGTCTTATACACGTCGTAGCACAAAGGCCACATAAGGCAGGACCACATTGTACACAAAGACAACATGAGAATAGAAATGTCACAACAATCCCTATGATCATCAGAATCTTCCAACCCCAAGTCGATATCAGACCCCAAAACCATCCCAGAAGCGTCCAATTTCCTTCGTCCACGTGTATGGACTCCGAAATTTTGTGCAACTTAGAGATGGCTTGATAAACCGTTGGAGCGTTATCAGGTATGAATATGCAGCAGCTCGAATGGATGACTTTACAAACCCCACCTCTATCTGCTAAAATGATATCTAGAACCATACGGTTCTGCAACGTCATCAGTCTATCCGCCTGGACTTCGGCTGTTAAATTTCCAAGGGCATTTGCAGTTATGTTGGCAGTTGATTCTACTACACGAGTTAACTGTCTCAGGTTCCTGCTATTAACCATCGGTCCCCAGAACGGTAGGAAACCCTTAAAGAAGTCTCCCGCTTCTTGTCCGGAAGTATCTTCTTTGCTAACCACGCCTCTTACAATTCTAGTTCTGTGGTAATCAGAGGCCACAGTGAAAGTGGGAGGCAAAAGATTCGCAATATAGCAGGTACCCGAGAAGTCATGAGGTAACCATGTATAGGCTCGATCATAACATACAAAGTAAGTACCCTTGGCAGGCAGGAAGACAGGGGAAGAGAGCGTCGGTAAGACATACGTCTCGGTACAAGCACTCTCCCCAAACTGAGCTCTCGGATTTCGACCAAGACCTTTCAAGCAGAAATTACCAAGGTGAGGTACAATCCATATCGGTGGCGAGCTTTTAAGCTGCCTCTCACCCACTGATAAGCTGTACTCAGCCTCACTTAGTTCCTTATACGCTCGCACCTCTTCCTCTGGGATGAGCGATGCGTCAAAAATATCTCTATCTAAGTCTGCAATAGCTCTCGCCAGAGTCTTGTGGTACGGGCCAGGACCAGAGTTTGCTGAGCGTGGTTCTCGATGGGGGTAGGAATCTAGTGCGCTACGGAACATAGTTTGAAATGCTCGAGCTGACCCTTGTGCACTATAAGGCAGAACTAGGTACGGAATACCTTTATCCATAGTATGTGGCATTAACCCACACACCCAACAATTGGTAGTGTTTACCACTAATTGATGCTGATGCAAAAGTTGGATAAAAGAGTTGTTTCTGAATTCTGCACGTCTGACTTGTTCGTGTTGAGGCAAAGGATAAAAGGAATGTGGAGAAACAGTAGAAACGAAATATTGATCATGAGATGGAAGAGTAGGTGTAGCAGAAGACAATAAGAACTGAGACCCATAATATATTCCTCCTACCAATAGCATAGATATGGTGAGAAACAGTATGATTACTTGTGAGAAAAACCATTTCGTATGACATATTTTCTGTAATGTAGATCTTTGCGCCAACATTTCTTCTCTCTTCGACAGCTCAAATGATGATTCCATCCCCTAACGACCGTCCGCGACGTTCTTGACGCACTTCGTTCTGAGTAGCGGTTATCAATTCCCAGGAGTTCCCAGAAATTGATAATAGAAACCAACCTTGTGTCGGTAGCTGCTAAATAGAAGGAAGTACCCGCACGGCCTTACGGTCAACCTGGATGGTAGGTTCTAGCTAAATAATGTTCTTGGCTGTACGAAAAAGAAAAAGATACACAATATATAATGTCCACTATTTTCAGAGCAATGTAGAACCTAGAAACAAAAAAATCTTTTTATTTATGGCTTGTTCGTGGACGAAGAAAATATCGGCTACTTCCAGGGCGAGTCTGATCTTCAAACAATGGATTGGACGGCAAAGGAGTGTTCAATTGTTCAGGCAATTGTTCAACAGTCGAATTTTCCAAGGTTGACGTGGAGGAAATTGTTTGAGAGGAGTCAGCAACGGTGTCAAATACAAGCCGTGCTTCGCTGAATGGAACGAAATGTGGTGGAGTGTCAGTCTCAGATGAAGAAAGACCTCTTCTCATCCAGGTGTCCGACGGCAAAGGAAGCGGGACTCTTTTGGTATGGGTAGCGTGTACCCAGTTCCGGCGTCCGTGTAGTCGAACCGCCGTCCTCGTAGCCAGCTGTACTTGAAACGGGCCCACAAATCTTGGTTCTAGGTTTCGTTTTCGTCCGTAGTTTTTGACAAGGACCCAGTCCCCTGGTTGAAGTCGATGACCAGGACCCTCTGTTTGTGACGGCAGAGACCCAAAGACCTGTTGATGAATCAAACTCAATTTAGCAGTCAGATCATAGAGATAATCAATCAACATAGGGTATTCAATTCTGTCAAATTCTTTTGGTCTTGGGACTCCCCATACATTAGCAGGACGGCCGAACACAATCTCATATGGGCTGAGCCCTACTCGAGAGTGTACAGTTGCCCTGGTCGACAGGAGAGCCAAAGGCAAAGCGTCGGGCCATGATAAACCAGTTGTTGCCTGAATTTTAGCCAATTTCAGTTTTAAAGTGCCATTATATCCTTCCACCAATCCTGCTGATTGTGGATGATTTGCACTATGGAATTTTTGTACTATCCCTAAACCGCGACACACACTCTTCATCACACTCCCAACAAACTCACTTCCGTTGTCCGACCATACGACCCGAGGCATTCCGTAGCGGGAAAAATACTCTTTGAGCAACATTTTTGCCGTGGATAAGGCCGTATTATCCTTAAGGGGGTAAGCCTCAATCCACCTAGAGAATGCACACACCACAACCAACACATACTTCAAGTTATTACATCTCTCCATGTGGATAAAGTCCAACTGGATAACTTCGAAAGGGTACGTAGGAGGGGCAAAATGGCCAGGTGGAGTGGGGGTGCCCTTACCAGGATTGTGCATCAAACACACCATACAATTCTTAACCACTCTCTCGGCACACTTAGTAATCCCATCATTCTTCCATACATGAGACAACAACTTGCATATACCTTTCGTGTTGATGTGTGCCATACCATGAGCCATCGTCACAACAGCGAGCACATACGCATCCGGTAACATCCATCTCTGTTTCTCTGATAAATCAACCCAACATCCATTCTCATCTAATCTTCCCGTGCTCTCTCTCCATTTAGTCCTTTCCGTCTCGGTGGCTTCATTCTGTATTCCTTTCACGCTTTCAAATGTGTCTTCACACATACCAGTCTCTGTTGGCCATCTCACTGAGCTCGTAACATACATTCTATTCGTCAAATCTTTAGCCGTCTCTTTAGCCGTTTCATCCGCAAACGCATTACCACGACCCACATCGTCCGTTACTTTCTGATGTGCGCTACATTTGACTATGGCCACCTGTTTAGGCAATGTGAGTGCATCTAAAAGATCATTTACAAGCTGACCATGTTGAATCTTCGTGCCATGCGACGTAAGGAATCCTCTCTCTCTCCACAGTCGTCCAAAACTATGTGCCACACCAAACGCATACTGACTATCTGTAAACACATTCACCCGTTTATCTTTAGACAATACACACGCTCTCGTCAAAGCAATTAACTCGGCAGCCTGAGCCGAATTCTGACTTAGTCTTTCGCTTTCCACAATCGTTCTCAATGTAACTACAGCATACGCAGTCGTCGCATCACCGTTCGTCAACTTGAAACAAGAACCATCCACATACAAAGTACCATCGGGATCTGTCAATGGAGTATCTTTTAGGTCAATACGACCCTTGGTTTCCTCTTCAGTTCTGAGATAGCAGTCATGTACTGCTTCACCACTTGATTCTGTGTCGATCGGCAGCAATGTTGCTGGATTCAGCACATTACATCGTTTTATCCGTATGTGACTGGCCAGCAACGTCAACTCATATCCAGACAGTCTTGCGCTTGTCAGATGTTGAGTTTTCGTTCGATTCAATAGAGTGTCAACTGCATGCGGAACCATTACCGTGAGCATATTATCCATAACTAAACCTGCGGACTGTCGAATGGACGCCGCAGCTGCCGCTGTTGCCCTTAAACAACTTGGCAAGGCTCTTGATACTGGGTCTAAAGTCGAAGAAAAATAGGCACATGGGCGTTGCTTACCACCAAAAGGTTGTTTCAGAACACTCAACGCGCAACCGTCCCTCTCGTGAACGTATAGTGTAAACGGCTTACTGTAGTCAGGAGTGCCCAACACAGGAGCCGAACACAACGCATCACGCAATTCCGAAAAACTTTTCTGACATTCTTCAGACCAAGGTACTGGGGATGGGACATCCTTGCACGTAAGGGCTATCAATGGTTTCGCCAACAATGAAAAATTTGGAATCCATTGTCTGCAGTAGGACGTAATACCTAAAAAGGCGCGAACATCTCTCTGGGTTTTTGGCACAGTCATTCGGGAAATCGCTGCAATTCTCTCTGGGGTCAACCTTCTCCCTTCTCTTGACAATAAGTGACCTAAATAGGTAACTTCTTGACAACAATACTGTAGCTTTGAAGGTGATACCTTGTGATGTAAGTCATGTAGATAGTGTAACAATGATACTGTAGCCGTTTTGCAAATAGCTTCTGTATCAGCTGCCACTAAAAGATCGTCAACGTATTGAATCAAAGCTGCTCCTTTAGGTAATACAAAGGCATCAAGCTGACCTTTAAGTGCTTGGCTGTAGATTGACGGACTCTCGCAGTAGCCCTGTGGAGCGCGTTTTAGCCTAAAACTACGACCACCTAATGAGAATCCGAATAGGTCTCTGCTTTCCTCGGCAATCGGGATGCTAAAGAAAGCATTCTTTAGGTCGATCACTGTGAACCAGGAGGCAGATGCCGGAATCATTGTTAGTAATGCCGTAATGTCAGGTACCACAGGAAATTGTGGAACCACTATTTTGTTCACCTCTCTTAAATCTATTACAAAACGATACACAGGAGCTTTAGTTGGGTCCGTTCGTTTCAGAATTGGTAATACAGGGCTATTACACACATTTCCACGAGTTTCTTCAACAACACCTTTTCCAATGAGATCATGAACGATTGCTAACAGCGCTCGTTCGCCCTCAAGAGAAATACGATATTGAGGTAAACGCGGTAATCGCGCATTTGGTTTCAATTGAATCACATAGGGTGGAATGTCTAACAGGCCCACATCATTGGGACCTGTGGCCCATAAGGACGCAGGGAGGGAATTCAATTCCGGTGGGAATTTATCGACCGACAAATACATGGGAGAGATCACTCTCCGTCCCAATGTAAGCTCCACTCCTTCGGGGGAACAATACAATGTTGCATATAATCGTTTCAACAAATCCAGGCCCAAAAGATTTTCACCACAACCTGTAGATAGAATCAGTGGAGCCGTTAGCTCACGAGGACCAATCATAAGGGGCAAAGGACTAGAGACTGGATTGCTAACAGGGGCGCCAGAGAATCCAACGGAAACGTTCGTTAAGCCAGACAAAGGTGCGCCAGGGAGTTTCGAATGCATGATGGAACTTTTCGTCGCACCAGTGTCTAACAGAAAAGGCTCAACTACACCCGATGTAGCCACTGCAACGTAAGGCCCACTCTGATCGACCGGAACTGACACTACTCCCTCTCTTTGTCGTTGGCTGTCCTAGTAATGGTCATTTACAACAGTCTCATGCTCTACGTAATAATCGTCAACATTATATTGTGCAGATCGAACTGACCCTGCATTTCGCTGGTCAAAACAATTATTTGCATCTGATTGATTTTGATAACGATCACTCTGATTGTGGGATGAACCACGACCTCTACCTCGTGATGCCTGTTGGGGACCACTACCACGATTTCCTCGTGTTGACACACCATTTAGGCGGTCCCGTAAGGCAAGACAATCATATTTTAGGTGTCCCTCTTTCTTACAATATGCGCACTGATTATACCCAAGGGAAGATCTATAATCAAAGTTGTCAGAACGCGGCTGTGTCCTATCGGGCTGTGCTCGTGGTCGATACTGCTGTTGTGAATCAGTTTGGTTTGATCGTGGAGGGTATGCTTGCTGTAACAAAACCTTCGTCTTTAGCTCCTTTGTTTTCTTCTCTACACGATCACTTTCTTCCTTTTCCCTATTCTCATAATACTGGGCTGTTGCTAGTATTTGCGCAGGGGTTGAAACTGCCCACGCACTCTCTGAATTTTTCAGTTTGTTGCTTAATTCAGGCAACAAATTCGACACAAATTTGTCAACAAATAACCGCTGGCCTCCCTCAGCGCCCATATCCTGGCCGCTGTGGTCGACAAACGCTTCCTCAAACCTTGTAAAGAAATCCGAGACACTCTCGTCTTTCTTTTGCTTACAAGCTGATAACTTATCCCAGTTCACCTTCATCGCTGGCATGAGAGTTTTCATGAGCGTAATTATTTTCTGAGGCAAATCCAAGATCAACTGGTCAGGTTTAGCCCCACCAACTTGTAATGCATCAGCTGCTAGCAGTGCAGCCCAATCACCCCCTAACTCAACTGCGTGGTTGGCTTGACGAATTTTGGCCCAAACTGGTTGCGGTACAACATTGCCAAACAACATGTCGATGTCGGCAAGGTTCATAATAGAAGCTTCCACCAGTTGCGATAACTCCTTATAATAACCAGCCGGATTTTTACGCGGATCGGGTAAGGATTGCTTCACTTGCAAAACTTCCGATCGTTTCCATGGAAGATGTATCCACACTCTTCGAAAATGTGGTAGAACCACAGGGTTTGCATTAGGATCACCAGGCACCCACAGTGGCGGAACCTCTCTCATGGGATACTGACCAGGAACCGCTTTCCAATTCTCGGTGGTATCATCTGAGGACACCCGAGAATGTGCTGTGGATCTAAACGCTAATAAGCGTTCCACGGCACGTCGTACATCTTCACCTACGATCATACCGTTCGAAAAGTGACTCTGAAGTTCAATTATGTCGGACGGTACATTATCTACATCATCATTATACCATTCTTCCCTCATAAAGTTACACATCTCCTCAAACACGAATCTCTGCGTAGGCTCATTAAACTGAGAAAACGTATCAAAGACCACACGAGGAGTGTAATTAGCAGGATGTCTTATCCACCTATGTGCCATGGTTATTAATGTCTCTTTCTCCCTACCACTAGGGATCTGACTCCGTCTCTGAGGAGTTTCAGATGAATCAGACGAAAATAACGGACCAGAAAGAGGTGAATAAAGGGTAGCAACAGAGTTAGGAACACGCTTACGAACAGAAGGGGAAAGAAAAACAGGGGCAACAACACTGGAGGTGAAGGAAGGCATAGTAGGAACGGACAAGGTAGTCGGAGTAGCAGAAATAACAGTTTGTGAAGGTACAGGTACAGGAGCAGTAGGAACAAGGACAGGTGGTGGAACAAACGTAGGATTAACAACGGGCTGGCCCGCAGCCGCTGGAGCAACAAGGGGAACAACAGGGGGAGCTACAGGAGGAGCTACAGGAGCAGTAGCACCCTGTACATAAGGAGGTGGTGATTTCATCAAATATGACAGCAAGGAATCCTCCTTTACATCTTCTTCTTTCTTTTCTAGATTATTCAGTAAAACTGGGTAACATTTATCTATTTTCATATGATGCAATCTAGTAGAGATTTCCATTTCCTTTTCTTCTTTGTCCTGTTTACATTCTCGTATAGCTTGCATTATCGGAACGAACCCTTGCTTCTGATCCTTTTTAAGTTGTTTGATTTCTTTCTGCTTGGCCTCTTTACGCCATATCCGAAAGGAATCAAACATAGCTGGCCTAGCTTTCTTTAAGAATAATTTAGCCTCAAGATTATCTAAAATCGAAAGTTCAAAAGTTCCATGTGGTGGCCATCTAAGGTCACCGTCTTTCTTTGTATAGCGGACCCAGTAATCATTATATATTATAGGACCCACCCCATGTCGACTATAAAGATCATGTATCGGAGTTCCAACTGGAGGTATCGGACACGAATCCTCCAACCGGGAATCCATTGCGCAACATTTGAAAATACGAAACAAATTACTATGGCTAGGCATCGTGCACACTAACCTAGTATCAAACTTCAAGGATTACCGAAGTAATTAAACCTCGTGAAAGTCAAAACCCTCGGTTTTTGGCAATTGCAATTGTCAAATAATACTAAGAACCAATACTAAGAACCACAAATGCAATGGAACCATGCAATACAACAAAGCCTTAAGGCTACTACAAAGCTCGGAGAGCTAACCACAAAGCCTGAGGAGGCTATTACAAAGCTCGGTGAGCTATTACAACAAAGCCTTAAAGGCTACAACAAAGCTTTCGAGAAGCTAGAACAATCACTAAGGACTGGGAGCGACCCACAAATACTTAACTCAGAACTTCAATGGCGTCACCAGGAAGGCCCGTCTATCGTCTCGCTTGTACGTAAGGTCTGCACCGGGCGTCGAAGACAGGTCGACAGTCAGGGCATCGGTCCGTCGCAGCCGTCAGGAGGCGGGAATCTTCGCAGGGAAAAACTTCGGGCCACTTATTTCGACAACAGGATCGATGAAGCGGGGTGCACCTTCCCTCGGAGATTTCACACGAAGTTCCTCACGATCATCAGGCTTTGGACCGGTACCGCTGAAGTCGCCCCACGTTGGGCGCCAACTGAAGGACTGAACTTTTAACAGTACCAGCGGTGCCAGGGAACAACACCTATAACCTTCATGGGATACCTGTTTCGGCGCACAAATTTACAGAGACACGGGAAACTTCCTTCGGCGTCAAAGATCAGCGTTTATTACTGCAGGGAGGCAAAAGTCACAAGAAGTACAACAGTGTGTAGGTTCTGAGAGTCTGCTTCAAATTGTTTTGTAGGTCGCTCTCTTTTATACAGAATGTTGCCATTGCATAACACGTGGACAAAAGATTACAATTCAGTTCCCACAGTAAACTTCAAAAGGGTCGCTTTCATGTGTTCAGAATCCCGGAACATAATTACAATAGCCATGCCGGTTCCCAACTGTAAAAGTACATCTTCCCACCATTAGGCACACCCATTAGAGTTGTAAATGACAAAGAAGAAGAGACAAGAGCAGCTGCAAGGAAGTCAGACACGTGTAGAGAAAAGAGTGTGGAGGTAATATCGGAAGCATAATCGTAGGATCAAAGAGTTAGATCCCATCGCCTGTAAGGCTGTCACAATAAGCCGGCACGACCAGATTACCCTCAAGCTGGGCCATCTGCCTTTGCCGTGTCATTCCTCCGGCCATAAAAGATGCATGAAAGGAATATGCGTCTTCCGCAAGGCTTGGGAACTAGAGGGTCAGGGGGCGAACATTTATCTGCTCGCAGACTACGTGAGGGCAAGAAACAAAATGGATGCCGTATCTAAAATGGAACCCGAGGGTTCAGATGAAGAACGCGGAATATTAGACGAACCCTGGCAGGTAGTGTAGCGAAATTTCGCACACTTGCCGAACTCATCATTTGCGGTTCGTAGATACCAAACTCGTCCATATTCGGTAATGCCCAGAACATCGTAATAATTTTCACGGAACCTCACTGTGAAATCAGTGTTCGTGGATGTAGTCATTCCCTCAGCACAGTCCCAGGAGCTTATTTTCAAACCAACGTTTACCATGCAATATTTAACATTAACCACCACAATATGAATACATCTATGCAAGCATTATTACTCATGGTAAAAGGTAGACTGGTCGCTCTTCTTCTAAAACTGTGTTGTCTTAAGGATTTTACAGGCAATTGACAAGGCATATTTTTTGGTCCCTCTTCCGAACAACTAATTGTGTGATAATTGAAGACCGACAGATGCCAAACAAAGGAGTCACACAAAACAGTTGAAATATGTCCTTTGTGGATGCCCCCAAAATCCTTACTCTGGAAAAATAGATTCATAGGTAGAGGTAGTCGGATTAGAGAGAGGTTGAACTATAGAAATAGACAAAGGTGAGTGAGAGAGAGAGAAAATGTTCGCTTTCCCAGGGAACCCTAGAAAGGTGAGGGCTCGGTGCAATTGCCAGCCCTGCCAAGTACCACGCTTTAGGGGTTGCACTAACGCCTTTTAGGGCTCGTGTACACCTCACCACACTAAAGTTAGTCACGCAAATATAGCGCCCCAGTGACCACCCCGAGCCACGGTGTAAGAGGGGAGGCTGGAATGCATTTAAGCAGCAAGCGAGATGTACTGCATGCTCTTTGTCCTCGCCACAGTGGCTGCGCGAAACTTTATTTTCACCCTGAGAACTTTAAATACATTGCACCACGTCGCTGCCCAGGATATCACCCAGTTACTGATGCAGTGTTATGACACGAGCCACCTTGCCCAGCTAGAGAGAGTTCTACATAGTCTCTCATGAATACAGACAATGCGGCCCTGTGAGCAGAGAAAGTGCTTTGGTCCATCACGTGGATCGAGGGGTGGTGCCTTACCTGATTTTATTTGACCAAACAGCAAGACACGCTCCTCAATGGTTGGCCGAGAGCAGATGCTGAGGCGGGGGCGGGGGCGGCAGTCGTGTGTTTCTTGGCGTACAGAGTGGCTCCTAGTTTATGCACAATACAGGAAGGTGGCAACCCAGGAGGGTAGCAGTCACTGCCATTGAGCACACCCTATGGTCAGTTTTTCACTGATCACTGCCAACGGAGTGCCCCCAACTGCTGGGGTTCTGCAACCCACAGTGAAGACAAGGTGCAGTGCTGGACTCTCCTCCTGGCTTGCAACGGGAGGTGCAGTAACTGGGAGCACCGATCCATCTGAAGCAGACAGCCCATGCTGGGCCCTTGCTGTCTCATATTCAATACTGCAGTACTCCAGAGCACTGCATGATCTTCCCCAGGCCACCTGAAACCACCCTGGATCAGCCTGGCAATGAGTCACTGGACCGGAACTTGTGACTCAGGTGAGTTAAACAAGGCAGTGAACGGGGTTAAAGTAAGATTGAGCTACACCAGTAGTGTTGCCACCTTTTCCAGAAAATAGTACCATATTTGTTCTTATTTTAAGTCAGCAAAGGGCCTAAACATAGTAAACAGGATTTATATAAAATCGTCCCTGTTCATTGTTAGAACTGCTTTTCTGATTTTGTTTACTTTAATTGCCAGTCACTGACCATTAAAGCAAAAGGAACACATGATGGACAGAATGCTTAACAATGCAAACATTCACCCCTAGTCATGAACATCTGGGTTTAATCCACAGTTATTTTGCCCACCACGCCACCCCAGTTTGAACCCAGCCATATGCAAATCACTCTTGACCCTGCTACTCATGGGAACAGTCCAGCCCAAACTGCCAAGCCGGGTCCTCCCTGTAGGAGAGTAGGATCCGCTTCTTATGGTTACCCCACTTTTTGCTGATGTTGCACGTTTTTTCGACTTGTAAACCTATCAGTCACCCCTATGGCAGGCCTTAACCATCCTGAAGGCGGGGTGCTGGGTTTCATGTGAGAGGGTGCCCGTGCATGAGCAGAGCTCCTCTGCAGCTTTCAGAACCTTTATTCTGGGGTTGTTTGTGATGCAGCCAAACCATATACTCTTAAGTGCGTTATAACCTCTCGGTAAATGCTAACTTTGGATTAGCTGCATGGAAACATGTCATGTTTGGTGTCAAACACCTTGGAATCATACCCCCACATCAGTAACTGGTGTGGGAGGTATGATTCCACCTTACTAGAGGGAGAAACATAACAGCACCATTATACCCAGTACTAGCTTAACAGACCCTGGCATCACAAAATGGATGCTGCCAGCCACAGACACGAGTCGGCCCTCCAGCTGCTGGACGAAATTCCGGCAAGGGAGGCCTGGACAATAGGTTTCCTGTCACAGGGAGGTGCGACCACCCCCTAGACAGGCTTTAGTGTATTGGGGTTGGGTGGGTGCACTCCAAGAGTGCTTTTAAGTCTACACTGGGGGCACATTTGGTGTCCCTGTGCATAGTCCAGCTCAAACCGGTTGCAGTTGCTACCAGCCCCTGCTCTGGCGTGAAACTGGACAAAGGAAATGGGTGTAGCCACCCCTCTTTCCTGACCCTCCCATAGGTGGGTCCCCAGAGTTTGCCCCACCACTTCCTTGAGTGTAAAGTAGGAACCCCTGACTATAGGACTTTAGATTTATCTGGACAAAACTCTGATACATAATCCTGGAACTTTAACGATCTACAAGGTGCTAGATGACTGAAGAATCTCCCTTGGAGTGAAGGAGTTACTCCCCTGCTTGGCAGGCACCTGAGATGCATCTGATCGGTTTGCATCCCCGAAGCTCCCGCCGGACTCAGAAGAATTTGCAACACAGGAGGTGGGTTTCCAGACTTCCCAGAGGCCGATCCGAGCTCCCGGCAAAGCTGAGCTCCATAGCCCTCGTAGGGACTGTGGAACCAGAACCCCTGGACACTATGCACATTTGCAAGTGCATATGCTTCTTGGCGATCCTTGAGGCTGTCCTTTGGGCTACTTATAGTCCAAGCCCCGAGCAGCGATTCCACAGAAGATTACTGGTCCCTTTGCGATCCCTGGTCCGTACCTTCAGTACGCGGTAACACGGCAGCTGTTTGTAGGGAAACAACATCTCGGGTTTAAGCTATACGATTGAGGGAGCATTTGTGAGCTTTCGGCTACAATTGTTGAAATAGAGTCATCATTACAGGCAAACAGCCTTATGAGACAACCAAACACCAGAGGAAGATTAGCCCCTGAGGAAGGAACTGTTCAAGTTCCGAAATGCATTGGGCACAAGAACTTGATGTTGTAAAAGAATTGTTGTGTTTTACAAATGTATATAGGGCATAGACAAAAACTTGAATACTGAATACAAATGAAGGGGCATATTACCAAGCAATAGCGATAATTATCGCTATTGCTTGGTTAGAGAGAAAATTTTATCGCTAAGCTGCGGCGATTTTTACCGCAGATAAACCTTGGTATTACCAAGGTTTATCGCAAATGCGATAAAAAACGGCCGCAATGCATGAATATCGCTGAAAAGTCAGCGATATTCATGCATTACCGAGCTAATGCTCTTAGCCATGTTATCCACCTCCCATTAGATAACATGGCTAAGAACTGCTCAGGGGCAGGTGTTAGCTTTTGGAGATATTCGCGCTTAGCGCGAATATCTCCAAAAGTTGGTAATAGGAGATAGCGATGTTAGCGACTGTTTCCAGTCGCTAACATCTTGGCACGCCCACTTTGCATGTCATTAGTGATAAATATCACTGACATGTAAAGTGGGGCCCAAGATGGTCGCTATCTCCTACTAGCTGTCGCTAACTGGTGTTAGCGACAGCTAGGTAATAGGGAGATAATTTTATCTCCGCTTTCTTGGCTTTTAAAGCCAAAAAAGCGGAGATAAACCCCCTTGATAATATGCCCCGAAATGTTATGTATATTCGTGATGATGTTTTTCGAATTTTTTGAGTTTGAAATGCTTTCAAAGCAGGAATAAAAGTTGTTATAATTTGAGAAGATTGTTATTTACATTGTGGTGTTATCACCAAGTGAATTGTGCTCAACAAAACCAAGGGGCATATTACCAACAACTAGCGATAATTTTTGTCTCTAACTTGTTTAGAGACAAAAATTATCGCCGCACATCGGCGATTTTTATCGCAGATAAACCTTGCTATTAGCAAGGTTTATCGCAAATGCGATAAAAAACCGCCGCAATGCATGAATATCGCTGAAAAGTCAGCGATATTCATGCATTATCGAGCAAATGCTCTTAGCCATGTTATCCACCTCCCATTGGATAACATGGCTAAGAACTGCTCAGGGCAGGTGTTAGCTTTTGGAGATATTCGCGCTTAGCGCGAATATCTCCAAAAGTTGGTAATAGGAGATAGCGATGTTAGCGACTGTTTCCAGTCGCTAACATCTTGGCACGCCCACTTTGCATGTCATTAGTGATAAATATCACTGACATGTAAAGTGGGGCCCAAGATGGTCGCTATCTCCTACTAGCTGTCGCTAACTGGTGTTAGCGACAGCTAGGTAATAGGGAGATAATTTTATCTCCGCTTTCTTGGCTTTTAAAGCCAAAAAAGCGGAGATAAACCCCCTTGATAATATGCCCCGAAATGTTATGTATATTCGTGATGATGTTTTTCGAATTTTTTGAGTTTGAAATGCTTTCAAAGCAGGAATAAAAGTTGTTATAATTTGAGAAGATTGTTATTTACATTGTGGTGTTATCACCAAGTGAATTGTGCTCAACAAAACCAAGGGGCATATTACCAACAACTAGCGATAATTTTTGTCTCTAACTTGTTTAGAGACAAAAATTATCGCCGCACATCGGCGATTTTTATCGCAGATAAACCTTGCTATTAGCAAGGTTTATCGCAAATGCGATAAAAAACCGCCGCAATGCATGAATATCGCTGAAAAGTCAGCGATATTCATGCATTATCGAGCAAATGCTCTTAGCCATGTTATCCACCTCCCATTGGATAACATGGCTAAGAACTGCTCAGGGCAGGTGTTAGTTTTTGGAGATATTCGCGCTTAGCGCGAATATCTCCAAAAGTTGGTAATAGGAGATAGCGATGTTAGCGACTGTTTCCAGTCGCTAACATCTTGGCACGCCCACTTTGCATGTCATTAGTGATAAATATCACTGACATGCAAAGTGGGGCCCAAGATGGTCGCTATCTCCTATTAGCTGTCGCTAACTGGTGTTAGCGACAGCTAGGTAATAGGGAGATAATTTTATCTCCGCTTTCTTGGCTTTTAAAGCCAAAAAAGCGGAGATAAAGCCCCTTGATAATATGCCCCCAAGTCTCTGCACTTGTCATAACTAGGAATTAAAAATGGGTCAGCTTAACATTCGGTGGGATGCAACAGTTATTCAATGTGTAAAAGGAGAGGGTATTGATTATGAGTTTCATATTGACTTGGGTCAAACTTTTACATCACGTCTTCAGATTTGGCTGCATTCAGGATGTTTATCACCACTGCAAGGTGACAATGTGCGCTTCCTGGTTTAAGAGGGCTTATCCTTGGTTCTTGTAGGGCCTTTTTACCACTCACCTGCACAGGAATGTCCAAAACAGAAGCATGGTATTGTCATTATGTAGAACTCGCACAGAGTTTGTGCTCAGCATGATATGTAATGTCCCATTCACTGCATCGCTATATCCCCAACTCGCACTCATGCATATTAAGTTCCCCACTGATATCTAACGCCTTCTTTCACCAGGTTACTCCTCTGCTGGTGTCCAGGTAAATGACAACAACTCGCGCCGCACAGGGCATCGGATTGTGGCTCCCCCTGGCGGCCGCTCCAACATCACCAGCCTTGGTTGACAAAGAAGTATCAGCGGACGATCAGCACCACAGGACCATGGGAACAGCACCAGCTGCTGCTCATGCCAGCGTTACTGCGCCCACTTTTCATTTGGCTTCGTTGACGGAAAATGAATGTCTGTTTTTGTTCTATTTAACTAGGAGAGGAAAACGTGTGTTAGGATGCTTGGAATGACAGGCAGCAACACATGTTTCATGTCAAACCACCCTATTGCATGTTCCTTCCATTATCATGCTTAATGACACCACTATTTTTTATTTTAGCTTTGTTTAGTATCAAAGTATCTATTTTGCACCATTTGGCTTGCTAGATTTGTTAGTGCATGGAAAAACAGTTTATTTAAATTTTTATCCTTGAGTGGGCCAGCTGAATAAGGTTGCCAAATACTCGGCTTTCATGTGCCAAGAAAAAGTATCCAACTCCATGAAAAGATTATGGAGGACCGAAGTATGCAGTAGATTTGGAAATTGGCTTTATTATTATTTATATTATTTATAATTTACCCAAAATGCATTGAATAGACCATCTCCGACACAACTCCTCAATTAGTTTTGTACTTACGAGTAGTCTGTGTCATTCACATATTAGGCAACATCTTCATTATACACAGATCATTTTATTTATCAAATTGGTAATACAGGTAGTTTTTTGCAGAAATTTTTGGTATGACAATTCTAGTTTTAATCCAATTTTTTACAATTTTTTACAAAGATTTCCTTTCTAATCACGTGCATTTTTACATATTCTGTAACACATTTACTAGCTGTGGAACTAATTCCGAACTAAAATCCTACAAAATAAACAAGATTAAATTATGCTCTTGCAGGGCTGTGTTTAGTCTTTATGCTTCAATAAAACTGATCAGTATTGCTGAAAAATTATCTCTAGTGAATTCATTCAATTCCTGCCTTTTAAATCTGGTTGGTCTACTCCAACGCCATGGTTTCATGGAGGTTTGGTGGGTCTTCTGGACTTGCCATTTTATACATTTGTGTCTCTTTATATAATTATTTTACTATTAACATTCCATGTATTTTATGATTTCCTTTTTTCTACCTTCTTTATTCTCTTCGATCTAACTGTATTGAATTTCAATATATTTATTGTACTAAAACATTAACTTTTTTAAGCCCTTAACTGCTGGGCCAAACCCCCTCCCCCAGTGCTGAGCCCTTTTTGGATATTTGGTGTAGTTCACGCTTAGGGCTTAATAACTATTTTCTGCACATAAGGTATCCACGCCCAACGTTTTTTTTCTAGCATCATGGTGATTCTACAGTTACCCAGGGTTTGTGGATTCCAATGGAGGGGACCGAGAAAATAGGCAAAATATAGCTACATACTGAGTTTTTTGAGGGAAAAGTTCTCCAGATAAAAGTGTCTGCCTTTTTTTCCTGAAAAAGTTCATCAGCAAACGGTTTACTGTGCTAAAGTCACCATTTTCCCACCTTTCAGAAACATGCACCGCTAAATAAAAACACATTTTCTAAGACATTTTTGGCATTTTTCAAAGAAAAAGCCAATTTTTCCTATTTTTTGTGCTCTCAACTACTTCCAGTTTTTGGTAGGAATCAGTATAAAACCCATGGGTGATACAGGGAAGCTACAGATCTCTGGAAAGTAAACAACATTTTGAATTTTGCAAGGGGTCATACGTGTAGATCCCTTAAGGTTTTCCCAAAGAAATTAACTGTTGAAAAAAAGTTTTCATCTGTAATTTCTTTTTCACAATGGTCGATTTACAAACGCAATGAACCATTACATCCACTAGACATTTCTGGTTGTGGAGCTATATGGGGTACCTAGAGACAACTGAGCTTCTCCATACAATGTGTTTTCATTGTGTACTGAGGATAAAACCTTTGTATTTCTGAAATGGGCACTGGATATGCAGTTTAGGAGCAGTTTCTTATTTGTACATCTCTAAATTTGTGGGTACCCATACTATTATATGATATAGAGGGTATTTTTCAAAATGTCTTCATTCTTACACACTGGCTTACATTTGGAAGGCACACATGCAGCGAAATCCAATTGGTATTAACAATTTTTCTACTATTCTATTCTCCCACATGTCTTCCGATACAAATGGTACATCACTTGTGAGAGTAGGCTTGGTGCCCGCGACAGGAAACTGGCCAAAACACAACATGGATGCATCACATTTTAACACTGAAAACTGACTCTTTTCTAATGTGGGTAGCTGTGGATTTTGGACCCTAGCTCAGCTGGCACATAGGGAAACCTGCACATTTTTTTAAAAACTATTCACCTGGAGGAATCCAGGGTTAGGTGACTTTCATGGTTTGCAGCATGGGCGCCTTCTAGATTCCCATCGTATGCATATTGCCCCATCTAGTGGTTGGAGACAGAAAGTGGTACTTGTATTTTTTTTCCTAATCGATATGTGTGTAAAACCATCTGATTTCGGCTACCACCCCCCTTTGTGTGTGTGTAGTCCTAACATTATTTTTCCCTCCATGGAGACTGGAGGTGCCCCACAGACTGCAGAGAAATTAAAGCAGCAGAAACATGCAAGAAAGGAAGCCCACCAGAAGGGAGATGGGTAGTATGAAAGGAAGTTGCATTAGGGGATAACCTTGAGCCAAGAAGCTTGATTGGTGCTCCTCATATTATTCCTCATGCAAAAAGGCAAGTACACATTCCCAGCCTTTTTCAAATACTCTTGTGAGGTATTTGGAAAAGGTGAGGCAGGGAACTCATGCTTCATCCAAAAAACCAGGAAAGACGAGGTAAGATTTAAACTTGTTCCTATATTATAGGAGCAGGAGCACATGTGGCTTGCTCCCTGCATGAGCACAAGAAATTTAAAAAAAAAAACTGTTTCCCTGTCTAGCTGGCCTATGCTTACTGCAAGGTGCAGTTACACATTTTGTATTAGCTTTTATATTGTTTTTGGAACATCTGCCAGTGACAGTGAGTGTGTTTAACATGTTTATGAGTGTTACATATATATATATACCAAGGTCGATATGTGAATCAGTGGGTGTATGAGTGCCTGTATGGATCACTCAGTGGGTGCATGACTGACTGTATACGTGAGTGATTAGGTGTCTCAGTGAATGTATGAGTCACTGACTATGTTGTCTGAATCTCTGTATCAGTCGGTCAGATGAGGTCTAAGTGGCTGTATGGGTTGGTGAGTGGGTACGTGAGTGGCTTTATGGGGGGTCGATTGGTTATCCGAGTACCTGTATGGGGGAATGAGTGTCTGTGTGGGTAGGTTTGAGGGTGAGTGACTGCCTGCATGGATGAGTGGGTGGGTGAGTCAGTGGCTGTATGGGTTAGTGAGTGTGTAACTGAAGTGCTGTATACGTTATTGAGTGTTTGTATGACTTTGTCATTTAGTGAATGGATGTGTCAGTGTATATGGGGTGATTATCTGGATAGGTGAAAAGAAGTATAGGGGAGTGTGAGGAGTATATGAGTGATTGTATGTGTGAGTGAAGGATTGTGATAGTAGTGATAGTGACTGTATGGGTTAGTGAGTGCATGTGTGAGGGGCTGTATGGGTGAGTGAGTATGGTGTAGTATCTGTATGAATAAATTAATAGGTGTGTGTATCACTGTATAGGTGAGTAAATGGATGTGTGATTGAATCAATAAATTAGTGAATAGGTGTGTGAATAGCTCTACGAGTGACTGACTCAGTGTGTGAGTGCCTGTATGGGTGTATCAGTGGATATATCAGTGGCTTGTATGGGTGAGTGAATGGCTGTGGTGAGAGACTGATTGGATGAGTGAGTGGGTGTGTGACCTTGTAGGTAAATAAGTGGTTATGTGACTGGCTGTATGGGTGAGTGAATAGTTGTGTGAGTAGCTGTTCGAGTGAGTGAGTGTCTCTTGAGGAGTGAGTGTGTGTTTGAGTACTAGTAAAGGTCTGGGAATGGGTATGTCAATGGTTGTACGGCCTATGTGAGTGGGCATAAAAAGGTTGTATGGGGTGTGAGTAGGTGAGTGAGTGGGTCTGTGGATGATATCATCAGTGATGCCATTTGAGATGTCATCAGTGATATCATCTGTGATGTCACTGACCATGTCATGAGTGATGTAATATGTGATGTCATCAGCAGTGCATTGCGGGGGCGCGAGTTATCATTAGCCGAACTAACTATAACAGGGGAATTTCTCTGGTTTTGTACGAGTGAAATGTCCAACTAACTATAACTTTCCCTAGAACCCATGGTTTTTCAGTAAATTTCAAAGGTTTTTTAAATGCTAATTTCTAACTATAGTGTGCCTGAAACCGATGGTTTTTTAAGTGAATTTCAAAGGTTTTTTAAATACTAGTTTCTAACTATGCCTACAGAGGTAGGACATGTGAAGAAAGAAGAAAAAACACACAGAAAGAAGCAAAAGAAATGCAGAATGAAGCAATAGAAGTCCACAAAGACGAAGAAAAGTGCAGGAAGAAGCAAGACATGTGCAGAAAGAACCAACAGAGGAGCAGAAAGAGACCTTGTTTCAAAATCATCAAGTGCCCACAACTTTTGCAGATGGGTACTGGTGGTAACTGACTGACTAACCGGGCCTAGAGCCATTGCAATGCTAAACGACACTTAGAATACAGTAAAAACACTTACATACACTAGGGAACACTATGCGTTGGGGTACCCCTGTGATTAGCATGACCTCCTCTGTAAGTCCCTGGTACATAATAGAGCAGGGGTATTAAAACTACCTCTATGTCAGGGGTGCAGAAATATGCTACTTTAACTAGTAGTCGCGTTTGCAGAGTGGTGGAGAAATGGTACTAGGCGTCCAACCAACGCTCAGGAATTCCGCTGCGTAGGACTTACAGTAGGTATTCTTGGCCCCCAAACTCCCTCAGGACTAAATAGGACTTCGTCCCCCATCCCGTAGTCTGCCACAAAGTCATGTTTGCAGAGTGGTAGAAAAAGGGGGTCATGGCCTCCGAAGACGTCTTAGCAACCCCACTGTGTGGGACTTAATGGAGGTAACAAGAGGGGTAGTTGGCCCCCAAGAACATCCTTGAGGGCCAACTTCCCAAACTATTACCTCCTCTCAGTCCCACACAGCAGCAAAGGTAAGTACTCATACCAGGCCACACCCACTTTGCCCACAACACTAAGAACGCATTCCCTGGTTACATTTTTATTTTAGATTTGTTTAGTATTTAAAGTATCTATTTTTCACCATTTGGCTTGCTAGATTTGTTAGTGCATGGAAAAACCGTTTATTTCAATTTTTATCCTTGAGTGGGCCAGCTGAATAAGGTTGCCAAGTACTAGGGATTCATGTGCCAAGAAAAAGTATCCAACTCCATGAAAAGATTAAAGAAAAGAGTTATGGAGGACCGAAGTATGCAGTAGATTTGGTAATTGGCTTTATTATTATTTATATTATTTATAATTTACCCAAAATGCATTGAATAGACCATCTCCGACACAACTCCTCAATTAGTTTTGTACTTACGAGTAGCCTGTGTCATTCACATATTAGGCAACATCTTCATTATACACAGATCATTTTATTTATCAAATTGGTAATACAGGTAGTTTTTTGCAGGAATTTTTGGTATGACAATTCTAGTTTTAATCCAATTTTTTACAATTTTTTACAAAGATTTCCTTTCTAATCACGTGCATTTTTACATATTCTGTAACACATTTACTAGCTGTGGAACTAATTCCGAACTAAAATCCTACAAAATAAACAAGATTAAATTATGCTCTTGCAGGGCTGTGTTTGGTCTTTATGCTTCAATAAAACTGATCAGTATTGCTGAAAAATTATCTCTAGTGAATTCATTCACTTCCTGCCTTTTAAATCTGGTTGGTCTACTCCATTGCCATGGTTTCATGGAGGTTTGGTGGGTCTTCTGGACTTGCTATTCTATACATTTGTGTCTCTTTATATAATTATTTTACTATTAACATTCCATGTATTTTATGATTTCCTTTTTTCTACCTTCTTTATTCTCTTCGATCTAACTGTATTGAATTTCAATATATTTATTGTACTATAACATTAACTTTTTTAAGCCCTTAACTGCTGTGCCAAACCCCCTCCCCCAGTGCTGAGCCCTTTTTGGATATTTGGTGTAGTTCACGCTTAGGGCTTAATAACTATTTTCTGCACATAAGGTATCCACGCCCAACGTTTTTTTCTAACATCATGGTGATTCTAAAGGTACCCAGGGTTTGTGGATTCCAATGGAGGGGACCGAGAAAATAGGCAAAATATAGCTACATAGTGAGTTTTTTTGGGGAAAATTTCTCCAGATAAAAGTGTCAGCCTTTTTTCCTGAAAAATTTAATCAGCAAACGCTTTACTGTGCTAAAGTCACCATTTTCCCACCTTTCAGAAACATGCACCGCTAAATAAAAACACATTTTCTAAGACATTTTTGGCATTTTTCAAAGAAAAAGCCAATTTTTCCTATTTTTTGTGCTCTCAACTACTTTCAGTTTTTGGTAGGAATCAGTATAAAACCCATGGGTGATACAGGGAAGCTACAGATCTCTGGAAAGTAAACAACATTTTGAATTTTGCAAGGGGTCATACGTGTAGATCCCTTAAGGTTTTCCCAAAGAAATTAACTGTTGAAAAAAAGTTTTCATCTGTAATTTCTTTTTCACAATGGTCGATTTACAAACGCAATGAACCATTACATCCACTAGACATTTCTGGTTGTGGAGCTATATGGGGTACCTAGAGACAACTGAGCTTCTCCATACAATGTGTTTTCATTGTGTACTGAGGATAAACCCTTTGTATTTCTGAAATGGGCACTGGATATGCAGTTTAGGAGCAGTTTCTTATTTGTACATCTCTAAATTTGTGGGTACCCATACTATTATATGATATAGAGGGTATTTTTCAAAATGTCTTCATTCTTACACACTGGCTTACATTTGGAAGGCACACATGCAGCGAAATCCAATTGGTATTAACAATTTTTCTACTATTCTATTCTCCCACATGTCTTCCGATACAAATGGTACATCACTTGTGAGAGTAGGCTTGGTGCCCGCGACAGGAAACTGGCCAAAACACAACATGGATGCATCACATTTTAACACTGAAAACTGACTCTTTTCTAATGTGGGTAGCTGTGGATTTTGGACCCTAGCTCAGCTGGCACATAGGGAAACCTGCAATTTTTTTTAAAACTATTCACCTGGAGGAATCCAGGGTTAGGTGACTTTCATGGTTTGCAGCATGGGCGCCTTCTAGATTCCCATTGTATGCATATTGCCCCATCTAGTGGTTGAAGAGAGAAAGTGCTACTTGTATTTTTTTCCTAACCGATGTGTTTGTAAAACCATCTGATTTCGGCTACCACCCCCCTTTGTGTGTGTGTAGTCCTAACATTATTTTTCCCTCCGTGGAGACAGGAGGTGCCCCACAGACTGCAGAGAAAATAAAGCAGCAGAAACATGCAAGAAAGGAAGCCCACCAGAAGGGAGATGGGTAGTATGAAAGGAAGTTGCATTAGGGGATAACCTTGAGCCAAGAAGCTTGATTGATGCTCCTCATATTATTCCTCATGCAAAAAGGCAAGTACACATTCCCAGCCTTTTTCAAATACTCTTGTGAGGTATTTGGAAAAGGTGAGGCAGGGAACTCATGCTTCATCCAAAAAACCAGGAAAGACGAGGTAAGATTTAAACTTTTTACTATATTATAGGAGCAGGAGCACATAAGACTTGCTCCCTGCATGAGCACAAGAAATTTTAAAAGTCCTGTTTCCCCGTCTAGCTGGCCTATGCTTACTGCAAGGTGCAGTTACACATTTTGTATTAGCTTTTATATTGTTTTTGGAACATCTGCCAGTGACAGTGAGTGTGTTTAACATGTTTATGAGTGTTACATATATATATATACCAAGGTCGATATGTAAATCAGTGGGTGTATGAGTGCCTGTATGGATCACTCAGTGGGTGCATGACTGACTGTATACGTGAGTGATTAGGTGTCTCAGTGAATGTATGAGTCACTGACTATGTTGTCTGAATCTCTGTATCAGTCGGTCAGATGAGGTCTAAGTGGCTGTATGGGTTGGTGAGTGGGTACGTGAGTGGCTTTATGGGGGGTCGATTGGTTATCCGAGTACCTGTATGGGGGAATGAGTGTCTGTGTGGGTAGGTTTGAGGGTGAGTGACTGCCTGCATGGATGAGTGGGTGGGTGAGTCAGTGGCTGTATTGGTTAGTGAGTGTGTAAGTGAAGTGCTGTATACGTTATTGAGTGTTTGTATGACTGTGTCATTTAGTGAATGGATGTGTCAGTGTATATGGGTGAGTATCTGGATATGTGAAAGAAGTATAGGGGAGTGTGAGGAGTATATGAGTGATTGTATGTGTGAGTGAAGGATTGTGATAGTAGTGATAGTGACTGTATGGGTTAGTGAGTGCATGTGTGAGGGGCTGTATGGGTTTGTGAGTATGGTGTAGTATCTATATGATTAATGAATAGGTGTGTGTATCACTGTATAGGTGAGTAAATGGATGTGTGATTGAATCAATAAATTAGTGAATAGGTGTGTGAATAGCTCTACGAGTGACTGACTTAGTGTGTGAGTCAATCAATCAATCAATCAAAGCATTTATATAGCGCACTACTCACCCGGAGGGTCTCAAGGCGCTGGGGGGAGGGGGTCCGCTACTGCTCGAACAGCCAGGTCTTGAGCTGCTTCCTGAAGGCGAGGTGGTCTTGGGTCAGGCGGAGGTAGGTCGGAAGGGAGTTCCAAATCTTGGCGGCCAGGTAGGAGAAGGACCTTCCTCCTGTGGTGGCTCTTCGGATGCGGGGGACGGCGGCTAGGGCGTGGTTGGTCGATCGAAGCTGGCGTTTGGGAGCGTAGAAGTTGAGGCGGCTGTTGAGGTATCCTGGGCCTTGGTTGTGTAGGGCTTTGTGTGCGTGGGTGAGGAGCCGGAAGGTGATTCTCTTGTTGACCGGGAGCCAGTGCAGGTCTCTCAGGTGTCCGGAGATGTGGCTGCAGCGGGGGATGTCCAGGATGAGTCGTGCTGAGGTGTTCTGGATCCGCTGGAGTTTCTTCTGGAGTTTGGCGGTGGTTCCGGCGTAGAGGGAGTTGCCGTAGTCCAGACGGCTGGTGACGAGGGCCTGGGTGACCGTCTTCCTGGTCTCGGTGGGGATCCATCGGAAGATCTTGCGTAGCATGCGCAGGATGTTGAAGCACGACGAGGAGACGGCGTTGACTTGTCTGGTCATGGAGAGGGAGGAGTCCAGGATGAAGCCCAGGTTGCGTGCGTGGTCTGTGGGTTTGGGTGCGCTGCCCAGGGCGGGGGGCCACCAGGAGTCGTCCCAGGCGGAGGGTGAAGATCCCAGGATGAGGACTTCCGTCTTGTCCGAGTTCAGTTTCAGGCGACTGTTCATCATCCACTTGGCAACGTCTGTCATCCCTTCGTGTAGGTTGGCTCTGGCGGTGGCGGGGTCGTTGGTGAGGGAGAGGATCAGCTGGGTGTCGTCGGCGTAGGAGATGATGTTGAGGTTGTGCTGGCGTGCGATGGCTGCGAGGGGGCTCATGTAGATGTTGAAGAGTGTTGGGCTAAGCGAGGAGCCTTGAGGAACGCCGCAGATGACTTCGGTGGCCTCCGATCTGAACGGGGGAAGGCAGACTCTCTGTGTCCTTCCGGCGAGGAAGGAGATGATCCACTTCAGTGCCTTCTCCTGGATTCCGACGTTGCTGAGGCGCTGTACTAGGGTACGGTGGCAGACAGTGTCGAAGGCCGCGGAGAGGTCCAGGAGGATGAGGGCCGCCGTTTCTCCGTTGTCGAGCAGGGCTCGGATGTCATCGGTAGCTGCGATCAGGGCGGTCTCGGTGCTGTGGTTGGCCCGGAAGCCAGATTGTGAGGGGTCGAGGGAGCCGTTCGTCTCGAGGAAGGCGGCCACTTGCTTGTTGACGGTCTTCTCGATGACTTTTGCCGGAAACGGGAGCAGCGAGATGGGGCGGTAGTTCTTGAGGTCGGTGGGGTCGGCTGATGGCTTCTTAAGTAGTGCGCTGAGTTCGGCGTGCTTCCAGCTCTCCGGGAAGGTAGCGGTGTTGAAGGAGGTGTTGATGATGTCCTGCAGGTGGGGTGCGATGACAGTGTCGGCCTTGTTGAAGATGTGGTGAGGGCAGGGGTCTGTCGGAGATCCGGAGTGGATGGAGTTCACCGTGTTGACGGTGTCTTCGGTGCTGATCGGGGTCCAGGCGCGGAGGGTGGTTGTGGGGGGCGGTGGTTCGGTCGTGGCGTGCGTCGGTTGAGTGCTGAAGCTGTTGTGTATGTCCGCGATCTTGTTGTGGAAGTAGGAGGCGAGGGAGTTGCAGAGGTCTTGCGAAGGGGTGATGTAGTTGTTTTCGGCGTTGGGGTTGGAGAGCTCTTTCACGATGTTGAAGAGTTCTTTGCTGTTGAGTGCGTTGTTGTCCAGTCGTTCCTTGAATGCGGTTTTCTTGGTGGCGTGGATCAGTTGGTGGTGTTTTCGGGTGGCGAGCTTGAGGGCAGTCATGTTGTCCGGTGTTGGGTCTCTGCGCCAGGTTTTCTCGAGTGCTCTGCAGTTCTTTTTGGAGCTCTTGAGTTCGTTGTTAAACCATGGTGCTTTCTTGCTGCCGGGTCTGCTCGGCGGGGTTTTCAGCGGGGCGAGGTCGTCTGCGCAGTCGCTGATCCATTTCGTGAGGTTCGTGGCCGCTTGGCTGGGGTTCGTTGTGCTGGTGGGAGGGTACTTGCTCAGGGAAGTAGCGAGCTGGTCTGCAGTGATCTTGTTCCAGTTTCTGCGGGGAACCTGTTGCTGGTGGTGGTGGAGCGTGGTCCTTCTGAAGCTGAAGTGGACGCAGCTGTGGTCCGTCCAGTGGAGTCCCGTGGCGTGGCTGAAGGCGATGTCCTTGCTGGAAGAGAAGACCGGGTCGAGTGTGTGTCCGGCGTAGTGGGTGGGGGTGGTCACCAGTTGCTTGAGTCTGAGGTTGGCGAGGTTGTCCAGCAGGGTGGTGGTGTTGCGGTCGCTGTTGTTCTCCAGGTGGAAGTTGAGGTCCCCGAGGAGGATGTAGTCGGCGGAGGGGAGGGCGTGCGGGCTGATGAAGTCGGCGATGTCTTCGCTGAAATGTGTACGTGGTCCCGGGGGTCTGTAGATGAGGGTGGTCCTGGGGTTGACGTGGATCTGGAAGTGCAGGTGTTCGGCGGGTGCAGGGGTATCGTTGGTGTCGGTCGTGATGCGGATGGTGTTCCTGTGGACGATGGTGATGCCTCCTCCTGTCCGGTTGAGTGCCTGTATGGGTGTATCAGTGGATATATCAGTGGCTTGTATGGGTGAGTGAATGGCTGTGGTGAGAGACTGATTGGATGAGTGAGTGGGTGTGTGACCTTGTTGGTAAATAAGTGAATGTGTGAGAGACTGTATGGGTGAGTGTGTGGTTATGTGACTGGCTGTATGGGTGAGTGAATAGTTGTGTGAGTAGCTGTTCGAGTGAGTGAGTGTCTCTTGAGGAGTGAGTGTGTGTTTGAGTACTAGTATAGGTCTGGGAATGGGTATGTCATTGGTTGTACGGCCTATGTGAGTGGGCATACCAAAGGTTGTATGGGGTGTGAGTAGGTGAGTGAGTGGGTCTGTGGATGATGTCATCAGTGATGCCATTTGCGATGTCATCAGTGATGTCATCAGTGATGTCATCTGTGATGTCACTGACCATGTCATGAGTGATCTAATATGTGACGTCATCAGCAGTGCATTGCGGGGGCGCGAGTTATAGTTAGCCGAACTAATTATAACAGGGGAATTTCTCTAGTTTTGTACGAGTGAAATGTCCGACTAACTATATCTTTCCCTAGAACCTATGGTTTTTCAGTGAATTTCCAAGGTTAAATGCTAATTTCTAACTATAATGTGCCTGAAACCGATGTTTTTTTAACTTAATTTCAAAGGTTTTTTAAATACTAGTTTCTAACTATGCCTACAGAGGTAGGACATGTGAAGAAAGAAGAAAAAACACATAGAAAGAAGCAAAAGAAATGCAGAATAAAGCAATAAAAGTCCACAAAGATGACTAAAAGTGCAGGAAGAAGCAAGACATGTGCAGAAAGAACCAACAGAGGAGCAGAAAGAGACCTTGTTGCAAAATCATCAAGTGCCCACAACTTTTGCAGATGGGTACTGGTGGTAACTGACTCTGACTAACCGGGCCTAGAGCCAGTGCAATGCTAAACGATACTTAGAATACAGTAAAAACACTTACATACACTAGGGAACACTATGCGTTGGGGTACCCCTGTGATTAGCACAACCTCATCCGTAAGTCCCTGGTACATAATAGGGCAGGGGGATTAAAACTACCTCTAAGTCAGAGGTGCAGAAATATGCTACTTTAACTAGTAGTCGCGTTTGCAGAGTGGTGGAGAAATGGTACTAGGCATCCAACCAACGCTCAGGAATTCCGCTGCGTAGGACTTACAGCACATATTCTTGGCCCCCAAACTCCCTCTGGACTAAATTGGACTTCGTCCCCCATCCCGTAGACTGCCAAAAGGCATGTTTGGAGAGTGCTAGAGAAAGGGGGCCATGGCCTCCGAAGACGTCTTAGCAACCCCACTGTGTGGGACTTAATGGAGGTAACAAGAGGGGTAGTTGGCCCCCAAAAACATCCTTGGGGGCCAACTTCCCAAACTATTACCTCCACTCAGTCCCACACAGCAGCAAAGGTAAGTACTCATACCAGGCCACACCCACTTTGCCCACTACTCTGAAAACACATTCCCTGGTGCGCTTTTGGATGGGGATTGAAGTCCCCTTCACTGCTGGGGTTCCTTTAGGGGACAACTAGCCCACCTTTTACGTCCAGTAAGCCCCACGCAGTGGGATTGATGAGAGGTAGACAAAGGCCATGCCCCCTTTCTCCACCACTCTGCAAATGCGCCCTCTGGTGCATTGTAAGTTGGGGGTTTAAGTCCCCTTAAATCCTGAGCGTCCCTGGGGTCCAACTAGCCCACCAGGTACCTCCAGTAAGCGCCAAAGAGCTGCTTGCAGAGAGGTGTAAAAAGGGACATGGCCTAGACCACCTCTCTGCAACGCAGCGCAGTGGCGCTTACTCGAAGCACCTGGTGGGCTAGTTGGCCCCCAGGGACCCTCAGGATTGAAGAGGAATTAATTCCCCAACTTTAAATGCGCCACAGGGCGTGTTTGCACACGTCACCTCAGACCAGCCCCTGCCTTCACTATGTGCAAACGTGCCCGTGGCGTGTTTTAAGTTGGGGGATACAGTCCCCTTGAATCATGAGTGTCCCTGGGGTCCAACTAGCCCACAAGGTACCTCCAGTAAGCGCCACAGAGTTGCGTTGCAGAGAGGTGTAAAAAGGGGCATGGCCTGGACCACCTCTCTGCAATGCAGCCCTGTGGTGCTTACTGGAGGTGCCTGGTGGGCTAGTTGGCCCCCAGGGACCTCCAGTATTGAAGGGGAATAAATTCCCCAACTTAAAATGTGCCACAGGGCGTGCTTGAAGAGTGTTCCTGGGAGGGGGCGGGACCTCTGGCACGATCGCGTGTTTTTTTAAATTATATTTTTTGGAAGGGGGCTGTGTGGCCCCCCTTCTTTTTACTTTTTTTGGGCCCTGGGGACCCCATACCCCAGGGCCTGACCACCGTTAAAAAATATATATATATATTAACGGGAAGGGAGCCGCGTGGGCCCCCCTCCCGTGGCCAATTCCGGCCCCGGGGAACCCATCCTCTGGGCATGGCCAAATATTTTATTTATTATTATGGAGGGGGCTGCGTGGCCCTCCTCCTCAGGCCATTTATGCCCCCGGGGGCCCCATCCTGCGGGGCCGGTCTTTGCGTGTTTTAAAACATAAAAAAAAAATTATTATTGGGGAGGGGACCACTCCTTGCCCCAGGGACCACATCCCCGGGGCCTGGCCTCTCGTTGGGGACCGTGGGGGGAGCCCCAAAGCCACCACGGTCCCAGCTGGCTCACCGCCTCCTGCGGGAGCCTCCTGCAAGGCTCCCGCCCTGCCATCGCAAACAGCAGTGTCCCGTGGGTGGGTCCCCAGGCCATCACAGGCTCCAGGAGGAGGGCCACGCAGCCCCCTCCCATCCAAAGCACAGCCCCTTGAAGGTGGTGGTCCCCAGGGCTCGTGGTCCATAACGGACCCCCAAATTTGCATTTTAGTGCCCCGGGGAGGTGGAGGTCCACGGGGGGTGTGGGAAGGCTTGAGCCCCCACACACAGGTTTAATTATTTATTTAAAAAGCCCCGGGGGTGGTGGTCCCGAGGTCAGCGGGGGGCTGTATGCCCCCCGCAAATAATTAATAGAAGCCCCGGGGGGTAGCGGTCCCCGGGGCTTGGGGTGCCTTTGAGGCCCCCCCACATATTTTCAAATTAGCCCCGGGGAGTGGTGGTCCCTGGAGCTAGGGGGCTGGGGGGGCTGCATGCTCCCGCAACTATTTAATCAAGCCCCGGGGAATTGGCAGTCCCCAGGGCAGTGTGGGGGGATTGGGGCTCTCTCCTCACATTTTGTTCACTGCTCCCGGGACCTGGCCCACCCGGGGGCTTCAATACCACGAAGCGTGGGAGCCCGCACTTCGTTTATTTCAGCGTGAATTTAGAAGATTTTTTAAAAAAATGCTTTTTTGGGCCCTGGGGGTCCTTGTGGGACCCCGTGAGCAGGCCTAGGGGGTCAGGATATTTCTACCCTGCCCCAGTTTCTTGTTTTTTGCGTTTGTTTCCCTGTTTTCTTGTGCCTCAGTAATCAAGGCACAAGATGGCTGCCAACACTTCCAGGTTTGGTGTGTAGACAACCACTTAGGATAAAGCTCGTGGTCGGGAGGGTGCGGGATCCACCGTGCCTCTATAAATCTAAACTTTTATTTTTTTTATTTTCTCAGTAACTACTGAACGGATTTACACCGAAAAAAAAGGATGCTTTCTGAAGCAAGTACTACCCTTTTCCCAAATTTGGTGTAATTCTGTTCAGCAGTTCCAGCTGTAGCCGCGTCTAAAGTTTCCTATGGGAAATTCATTTTTCGAACTCTTTTTTAATTTCTCAGGAACTACTGAACGGATTTACACCATTTAACAAAAAGAGTTCTTTCTGAAACAAGGGCTACCTTTTTGCCAACCTTGGTGTAATTCCATTCAGTAGTTCGGGCTGTAACCGTGTCTAAACTTTCCTATGGAAATTAACATGGAAAAAACATGTTTTGGGACGCCCCCTTTTTCTCGGCCCCCGCTTACCGAATCACCCCGAAACTTTCAGGATAGGAGCGGACCCTGCTCTCTCTTTCAAAATGCAAACCAAGTCCCGGGGGTAGCACCATTTTGCCGATTTTATTTGTTTCTTAACCCCTGAACACCATAAACACCTAAACATCCGAAACACCATGACCCCCTGAGCAGGCCTAGGGGGTCAGGGTGTTTCTACCCTGCCCCCTTTTTGTGTTTTTTGCTTAGGTTTCTTAAGATGGCTGCCAATACTTCCTGATTTGGAGTGTACAGCTCGTGCTCGTCAGGGTGCGCCAGGGTGCGCCCATAGATATATATGTCATTTTACTTTTGAATTTCTCAGGAACTACAGGACGGATTTACACCATTTAACCAAGAGGCACAACTCTGAACCAAGGGCTGCCTTTTTGCCAGTGGTGTAATTCCGTTCAGCAGTTCGGGCTGTAGCTGCGACTAAAGGTTTTTATGGAAAATTGCACGGGGAAAACACGTTTTGGGACCCACCTTTTTTCTCGGCCCCTGCTTGACGATTCACCCCGAGACTTTCAGGATAGGAGCGGACCAGAGCTGGCCAAAAGTTTTGAAAATTTCATGAAGATTCGTCAACCGGCGTCAACGTTATTGGGAATAAAATGTTGCAGATTTCCTATGAAAAATAGGTCCTAACTATAACTACCTGCTGGCGACCGCCAGTAGGTAATATATATATATATATATATATAATCACTGCTCCAGCTTGCACCTTCGAATTGAGAGGCACTCTGACAAAAACACCGAGCTTCAAGCCTAAGCTCCTTTATTAGGTATGGAAGACGCCAGCATGCTGATCTCTTTCACAGCCGTGTCACCTATGCTGGCTGACGCGTTTCGAAGTCATCTTCTTTATCAAAGGCTGTAGGTGGGAAGGTAAATGCACGTCCGGTTGCAGCCTCTTTATTTAACATCATGGCGTGCCCCTAATTGGGCTGTTCGTCATTGAATCTGCGCTAGGGTTTCTGGAAATTGCAGTCCGGAGGGAAATGCGTTCCCTATAATGTGCGTGATTTCTCTGCTGAACACTTTAAAAGCCCCCAGATGGGCCTCAGCACCCTTAATCTTCCTCAATCCTGTGTGGTTGTCCCATGCTGGTGACCGGTAGATTCGATCCCCTAGGTCCCCTCTGTGGGTGGGGTGGTGCCTCTCGGCGGCAAGGACACCACCATAACATCACTGCTCCAGCTTGCACCTTCGAATTGAGAGGCACTCTGACAAACACACCGAGCTTCAAGCCTAAGCTCCTTTATTAGGTATGGAAGACGCCAGCATGCTGATCTCTTTCACAGCCGTGTCACCTATGCTGCCTGACGCGTTTTGAAGTCATCTTCTTTATCAAAGGCTGTAGGTGGGAAGGTAAATGCACGTCCGGTTGCAGCCTCTTTATTTAACATCATGGCGCGCCCCTAATTGGGCTGTTCGTCATTGAATCTGCGCTAGGGTTTCTGGAAGTTGCAGTCCGGAGGGAAATGCGTTCCCTATAATGTGCGTGATTTCTCTGCTGAACACTTTAAAAGCCCCCAGATGGGCCTCAGCACCCTTAATCTTCCTCAATCCTGTGTGGTTGTCCCATGCTGGTGACCGGTAGATTCAATCCCCTAGGTCCCCTCTGTGGGTGGGGTGGTGCCTCTCGGCGGCAAGGACACCGCCATAACATCACTGCTCCAGCTTGCACCTTCGAATTGAGAGGCACTCTGACAAACACACCGAGCTTCAAGCCTAAGCTCCTTTATTAGGTATGGAAGACGCCAGCATGCTGATCTCTTTCACAGCTGTGTCACCTATGCTGCCTGACGCGTTTCGAAGTCATCTTCTTTATCAAAGGCTGTAGGTGGGAAGGTAAATGCACGTCCGGTTGCAGCCTCTTTATTTAACATCATGGCGCGCCCCTAATTGGGCTGTTCGTCATTGAATCTGCGCTAGGGTTTCTGGAAGTTGCAGTCCGGAGGGAAATGCGTTCCCTATAATGTGCGTGATTTCTCTGCTGAACACTTTAAAAGCCCCCAGATGGGCCTCAGCACCCTTAATCTTCCTCAATCCTGTGTGGTTGTCCCATGCTGGTGACCGGTAGATTCGATCCCCTAGGTCCCCTCTGTGGGTGGGGTGCTGCCTCTCGGCGGCAAGGACACCGCCATAACATCACTGCGCCAGCTTGCACCTTCGAATTGAGAGGCACTCTGACAAACACACCGAGCTTCAAGCCTAAGCTCCTTTATTAGGTATTGAAGACGCCAGCATGCTGATCTCTTTCACAGCCGTGTCACCTATGCTGCCTGACGCGTTTCGAAGTCATCTTCTTTATCAAAGGCTGTAGATGGGAAGGTAAATGCACGTCCGGTTGCAGCCTCTTTATATATACAACACATGAGCAGCAGCATGCACATAGCCTTTGGACGCAACCAAAAGCAGGCTTCAAAGGAAGGAGAATATACATACATAAAAACAACAAAACACCCTTGTAACACTTAATCTACACAAAGCATTAAGGTCTAACCCATTACATCACCTAAAATACAAACTAAACAATGAGCTAGTGGTTGGTAACAGTAAAATCAGCGGCCTCTAATAGCATGCACACAGCTATAAAGCATATTAAATTAACACACACAAAATAATATAACCAAATTCAACATTACCCTGAATGAAGACCAAGGGAATATAAAAAAAAAGGTTTCCACATAAATCAGGTTAGCTGCTACCCAATAACCACCAGGTAAAAGGTTTCACGGTCAAGGCTATGAATAAGTAGGCACACTCACATACCCAGGTAGGCCAAGGGGTATGTACAAATGTCTGCATAATTTTTTTGGGTAAATATAAATATATACATATATATAACATGCACACAGCGGGAGAATGCATTATACTATGTGCACAGAGCAGGAGAAGACTTGCTCTCTCAAATACAACAAGTGGCAAACCACACAATCCTCAGGCATCTGCTAGAACTTCACTCCCTCCTCCCCAACAAGCAAATACCTCTACAAAATCGATGCATAGTATTGGAATCTAGACAACGTCCATGCTACAAAAGAAACTAGTTCCCTACCTGTAACAATAGGTTTGCAGCTTGAACTCTTCTAGATTCACATACGGACCTCCCACCTTCCCAGTGAAGGTGAGAAAAACGTACAAAATAAACAACATAAGTAATTCATTAACAGAAAAAATAATCAGGACACAGTTCCTAAACCCAAGATATTACATAAGTACAAAAACAACAACTATATATATGTATATATATATATATTTTTTTTTTTAATTATTATTTTTTTTATTTCTTTTGACGGAAGAAACCAAAGGATACAGGTAGGTTATAGTTGGGCTGACATTTGACTCGTACAAAACCTGAGAAATTCAGCTGGACATTTCACTCATACAAAACCATTGAAATTTCCCCGTTATAGTTAGTTCAGCTAACTATAATTCACGCCCCCGCAATGCAACTGCATATGACCTCACATATTACATCACTCGTGACATAGTCAGTGACATCACTGAAGACATCACTGAAGACATCACTGATGACATCTCAAATGACCTCAGTGATGACATCATCCAGTGACTACGAGTGTTTTTTAAAAATGTATGAGTGTTAAATATATTTACCAAGGTGTATTGGTGTTTTTTAAATGCTAATTTCTAACTATAATGTCCTTGAAACCTGTGTTTTTTTTAGTGACTTTGTAAGGTATTTTAAAATGCTAATTTCTATAACGTCCCTTAAACCAGTGGCTTTTTCAATGAATTTTTATGTTTTTTTAACTAGCAGTCACATTTGCAGAGTGGTGGAGAAAGGGGGCTGGGCCTCCAACCAGCGCTCTGGAATTCAGATGCGTAGGACTTACAGGAGGTACCAGGAGGGCTTCTCGGCCCCCAGGGCTATCAGGTGTAAAGTGGACTTCATCCCACTGACCAGTAGTGCATCAGGAGGCTTGGTTGGGGGATGGGGTCCTGGGGGTCCTTAGGGGCCAACTAGCCTACCTGTTACCTCCAGTAAACCCCACACAGTAGGATTGCTAAGAGGTGATCACAGGCCACGCTCCCTTTCTTCACCACTCTGCAAACACGCCTCCTGGCGTGCTCTTGGTTGGGGGATGAAGTCCCCTTGCCTCTTGAGGGTCCCTGAGGACCAACTAACTCTCCAGTAAGCCCAAAACAGCTGGAATGCTGAGAGGTGGTCAGAGCCATGCCCCCTTTAACCACCACTCTGCAAACACGCCTCTTGGTGCACTGCTGCTTGGGAGATGAAGTCTACTTTACTCCTGAGGCCCTCAAGAGGCAAGGGGACCTCATTATCCCACCAGCAGTGTGCCAAGAGGTGCTTTTGCAGAGTGGTGAAAAAAGGGGCGTGGTCTCCAACCACCTCTCAGCAATCCAGCTGTGTGGGGCTTACTGGAGCTAACAGGTGAGCTAGTTGGCCCCTAAGGTCCCTCAGCAACGAAGGACACTTCATCATCCAACCAAGAATGCACCAGGAGGCGCGTTTGCAGAGTAGTGAAGAAAGGTGGCAGGGCCATGGCGAGTTGCTGGCTTTCTAGGAGGGAAGGGCTGTGTGGCCCCCCTTCCCTTGATGCTTTGGGCCCCGGGGACCATATTCCCCAGGGCCTGACCCATTTCTTTTAATAAAAAGGGAGGGGGCCGCGCCTCCAGGCCAATTTCTGCCCGGGGACCCCAAACCTCGGAGCTGGCCCTTTTCTATATTTTTTTTATGGGGGGGCATTTGGCGACCTCCCCAGGCCGATTTTGAGTCGGGGGACCCCATCCCCAGGGCTTGGCCTCTATTTTTAATTGTATTTTATTTTTGGAGGAGGCCGGGCGGACACACCCTTGAGGCCAATATAGCCCCAACGGCTACATCCCCTGGTGCATGGACACATCCTTTATTTATTTTTTTAAATAAAAATGGGCAGGGGGGCCTGAGCTGCCACCTTACTCGGAACATCCTCGGCCAGTGGACCCCATCCCTGGGGCCATGGCCACGTCCTTGGGACTGCGGGGGAGCCCCAAGCGCCTCGCAGTACCCTGCCGGCTCCCCGCCTCCTGCAGGAGTAGGCATTGCTTTTGGTTAGAGGGAGCTGCAAACATGCAGCTCCCTCTGCCCAAAAGCAATTCTGCTTCGCTTCATGGAAGCAAGAGCATTTTTCATGAAGCGAAGCAGTTTGCTATGGCATGGCGGACTGCAATGTCCTGGGGGTGGGCACCCCGCGACATTGATGGAGCCTGCCCTGGGGGGTGGCTGTCCCCAGGGCCATTTATGGTTCCACAAGCGGGTCGTGCAGACCCCCTCCAAAAATTCTAAAGCCCGGGGAGGTGGTGGTCCCGTGGCTGTGTGGTGGGGTTCGAGCTGCCTCACACTTTATTTTTTAATATTGCCCAAGGAAGGTGGTGGACCCCGGGCCCCCGCATGCATTTTGATCATTGCCCCTGGAACCTTGCATACCCACCTTCGTTTTTTTTCTGGCTGGATTGACGGATTCGTGGATCGAACGCAAATCCCACCGAAACTTTTTGTAAATTCTTTTTTGGCTCTGGAGGTCTCTATGGGACCCCGTAGCAGGTCTAGTGGGTAATGCTGTGTGGCGCCTCGGGGTCGCCCTGTCTGTCTGGTGCAGGTGTGAGCGAGGGTACTGACTCCTCGAATAGACTGACAGACACCGGTAATCTGGGTAATGCAGGTTTTATTGATTTAAAGGTTCTTTTTCTGTGTATAGTTTTCCTGTAATACGGCAGTGGGGTCTCTGAATCTTCCATTAGTCTTTGTTGGTGTTTCTCACTCGCTTTCCGCCTCTCGTCCCGGTGTCTTCTGGGACTGGTGGTCCGGGCGTCCTCCTCCACGATGTCGTGGCGTCTCGTCCGTGCAGGGAGGAAAGACAAGGTCGTTTTAGATACTGTTCTGCCCAACAGCACAGGGTAGGGAGTGAGGGAACACACGTGCGCAAGTATTCGACTAGGGTCCACAGTGCAAGGGTAGTGAGGGAGGGGAAGTGCACTGGATGTGAGTCAGGAGCTCTTATGGGGGTTTACGCCACTTAAAACCCGCCCAGCCCGAAAGCCTTGATCGTACCTCTGGTAGTCACACTTCCCTCGGTGAAGTGTGGCTGGGCGAAGCGCCTTCCTGTTGGCCTCCTGGCTTGTCGGAATCTGCTCCCGTTGACCTGCTACGTACAGCGCTCCTCTCTCCTTCCTCGTCTCTGACCGTTGCCTCGGTTCCCCTCCGTTCTCTCTCCTCCGGTCTCGTCTCCGCATCCGTCCTCTGATGTTCTCTCTCCTCCGGTCTCGTCTCCGCCTCCGTCCTCCGATGTTCTCTCTCCTCCGCCTCCTGACTCTGCTCCGCTCCGCCTTCGTCGGCTCTCCTCCGCTCCCGCCTCTCCTCTGCCTCTGCTCTCCAGCTCCACTCCCTTTCGCACTCGTCCTCCTCTTCACCTCGCCTGCCATCTCTCTCGCCTCCGTCACCTCCGAATCCCGGGCGACTTTTACCTGGTATGAGGGGGTGGGTCCTGTGACGTTGTCTTGTTCTAACTCCGCCCACTTAAAGAAGCAGGGCTCGCCACTTTCATCCGTGTCCGTGTCGTCCAGGACGTCTGTGTCTCTCCAGGCCCCTGTATGCTGGTCAAAAAGAGGTGAGACAGGTAAGCCCGGCGGTCCTAAGTCCTCCCCGTTACATGGTGTTTCTACCCTGTCCACGTTTCATGATTTTTTTCTTGTGAGTCGGTTCAACCGAGTCACAAGTTGGCTGCCAACACTTCCTGGTTTGTGTTGCCAGCCATACAGCTCTCAGGCGCAAGATCGGGAGGGTTTGCGGATCCTCTGCGGCCAGATTTGTATATCTGAGAAATGTTTGAATATCTCAGGAACTACTGAACAGATTTACACCATTTAACAATAAGAGCACACTCTGGACCAAGAGCTACCTTTCTGCCAAATTTGGTAAAATTCCATTCACCAGTATGGGCTGTAGCTGTGCCAATAGTTTCCTGTGGAAATTAACATGGAGAAAAAGCATTTTGGGACCCACCCTTTTTCTCGGCCCCGCTTGGCGGATCACTCCAAAACTTTCAAGACAGCAGCTAAAGTGAGTGGGCCATTAGTTTTAAAATTTTGTGAAGATTCGACAATCGGCGTCTAAGATATTGGCAAAAGAAAAAAAACGCTTTTGAATAGAAACGAGGTCCTAACTATAATTACCTACTACCTCATGAGAGTGAAACACGTGTCAGGGGTTGCTTTTATTCATTACAAGTTGGCTTAGATGGTTTTTATCAATCCAAAGCTGTAATACTGTGCCTGGAGTGGTAAAAGGATTTGGCCATTTTACAGCTCGGCATGGATAGCACTGCACTAATCCTACGCCTAAAGACTTTGCTGTAGAAGTGGCAAAGACTTTGTCCCTGTCTATCTCAGCATAGATGGCACTGTGCTAATCCTATGCTTAAAGACTTTGATAGAAAAGCAGACATTTGAGGTGAGCAAATTAAGAGTGTCGCTGGTGTTGAGGGTGCTCTATACAGGAGCTGCTCTCCACCTAAACTTGAGGTCTACCCAGAGTTTTCAGCTTCTTTTTTGCACATATATATATATATACACTATACCAATACTTGGCATGATTTGCTTTGCAAAGAGGTTTTGGTTTATTGGGAAACATGAACTCTTTGGTACTAAACCTTAATCTGATGTGACAGGTAGCCCACTGTATTGAAACAGAATGAAAATCAAAAATATGAGCTGGTTTATTTTTGCACTTTATCACATGAATTTTTATAACAATCAATGACTATAATTGATGGTACTATTTTCTTCACATTTTAGGTGGATTAATTTGCGCCTTGGGAAAATCTTTTTTGTTTGTGCCATGGAGTAATAAAGCACAAATTGAAAGAAAAAAACGGGAATACACCTTTAAAAGGTGGTGTGTGAGGAACGCGGGTCATGTGACCAAGAACAACCAGGGTTGTTCGAAACGCGTTATCCTCGTCTGTTTCATGTGCCGAAATAAATAATTGAAGTAAGGATTACGGGCTCGTCTGGATTCTTTTTCATTAGAATTCTGCTGTTTCATATATATATATATATATATATATATATATATATATATATATATATATATATATATATATATATATATATATATATATATATATATAAATATATATATATATATATATATGTAGAGGGATCGCACCATCCGAAGAACTTCATGGATGCGGACAGGGGGAACCCCTCCCCCTGTAAATGGTACTGTGATTTGTAATTTAACAGGCAAAGTCCGATTCGGGAAGCCTAATGGAGGGCTTGAAAAACATTTATCCTGCAATCAATCGTGGGCATGTTACCCACTGGAGGGGATAAATAGTGCTTAAATGGACTACGCTGCCCAAAATGCAACAAATTCGGCATTCGGAAGCCAATTAATACAATGGGCGGCGAGTCATGCACGTCATTTTTTCCTGCTCACGAGGCCTCTGAAGAGATGGTGAAAGTCCATCGAAACGCGTCAGGCCACAGGATGTATTACGGAATCGGAAGCTGCCTGTTTCTTCTAATTAAGGATGTTTCCTTCATCGCAGTGTTGTGCGGCCTCAAATGCTGGGCATTTTTTGGTACATATTTATACGGCTGCTTCACGCCGTAGAGGGATCGCACCATCCGAAGAACTTCATGGATGCGGACAGGGGGAACCCCTCCCCCTGTAAATGGTACTGTGATTTGTAATTTAACACGCAAAGTCCGATTCGGGAAGCCTAATGGAGGGCTTGAAAAACATTTATCCTGCAATCAATCGTGGGCATGTTACCCACTGGAGGGGATAAATAGTGCTTAAATGGACTACGCTGCCCAAAATGCAACAAATTCGGCATTCGGAAGCCAATTAATACAATGGGCGGCGAGTCATGCACGTCATTTTTTCCTGCTCACGAGGCCTCTGAAGAGATGGTGAAAGTCCATCGAAACGCGTCAGGCCACAGGATGTATTACGGAATCGGAAGCTGCCTGTTTCTTCTAATTAAGGATGTTTCCTTCATCGCAGTGTTGTGCGGCCTCAAATGCTGGGCATTTTTTGGTACATATTTATACGGCTGCTTCACGCCGTAGAGGGATCGCACCATCCGAAGAACTTCATGGATGCGGACAGGGGGAACCCCTCCCCCTGTAAATGGTACTGTGATTTGTAATTTAACAGGCAAAGTCCGATTCGGGAAGCCTAATGGAGGGCTTGAAAAACATTTATCCTGCAATCAATCGTGGGCATGTTACCCACTGGAGGGGATAAATAGTGCTTAAATGGACTACGCTGCCCAAAATGCAACAAATTCGGCATTCGGAAGCCAATTAATACAATGGGCGGCGAGTCATGCACGTCATTTTTTCCTGCTCACGAGGCCTCTGAAGAGATGGTGAAAGTCCATCGAAACGCGTCAGGCCACAGGATGTATTACGGAATCGGAAGCTGCCTGTTTCTTCTAATTAAGGATGTTTCCTTCATCGCAGTGTTGTGCGGCCTCAAATGCTGGGCATTTTTTGGTACATATTTATACGGCTGCTTCACGCCGTAGAGGGATCGCACCATCCGAAGAACTTCATGGATGCGGACAGGGGGAACCCCTCCCCCTGTAAATGGTACTGTGATTTGTAATTTAACAGGCAAAGTCAGATTCGGGAAGCCTAATGGAGGGCTTGAAAAACATTTATCCTGCAATCAATCGTGGGCATGTTACCCACTGGAGGGGATAAATAGTGCTTAAATGGACTACGCTGCCCAAAATGCAACAAATTCGGCATTCGGAAGCCAATTAATACAATGGGCGGCGAGTCATGCACGTCATTTTTTCCTGCTCACGAGGCCTCTGAAGAGATGGTGAAAGTCCATCGAAACGCGTCAGGCCACAGGATGTATTACGGAATCGGAAGCTGCCTGTTTCTTCTAATTAAGGATGTTTCCTTCATCGCAGTGTTGTGCGGCCTCAAATGCTGGGCATTTTTTGGTACATATTTATACGGCTGCTTCACGCCGTAGAGGGATCGCACCATCCGAAGAACTTCATGGATGCGGACAGGGGGAACCCCTCCCCCTGTAAATGGTACTGTGATTTGTAATTTAACAGGCAAAGTCCGATTCGGGAAGCCTAATGGAGGGCTTGAAAAACATTTATCCTGCAATCAATCGTGGGCATGTTACCCACTGGAGGGGATAAATAGTGCTTAAATGGACTACGCTGCCCAAAATGCAACAAATTAGGCATTCGGAAGCCAATTAATACAATGGGCGGCGAGTCATGCACGTCATTTTTTCCTGCTCACGAGGCCTCTGAAGAGATGGTGAAAGTCCATCGAAACGCGTCAGGCCACAGGATGTATTACGGAATCGGAAGCTGCCTGTTTCTTCTAATTAAGGATGTTTCCTTCATCGCAGTGTTGTGCGGCCTCAAATGCTGGGCATTTTTTGGTACATATATATATATTCACGGAACTTCGTTTCTTTATCCTGATTGTCCAGAAAAACGAACACGGACCCAGACAGGTGATTTGCAATCTTCTTTATTTTGCATGCATCACAATGACCGCCATGATGCGTTTCGGGCCCTATGAGACCTGTTCACATAACATTGTTTTGGCAAGCCTCACCCATTTAAATTGCAAGTGCAAGTCATCTGACCACCAGGCCTAAGGACATGAACAACAGACTTCCGCAGCATTTCGATGTAGTTCACTAAAACGTTCTATACAATTAATTATTATACAATTAATTTCAAAAGTGGATGTAATTTAAAACCAAAGCTCCACAATATATTTAAAATCATAAATATAGCAGCAGCAATGATGGAGTGCAAAATAATTCAAGCGTGTGCAACATTCCGCAAATAAATATACAGCAATATAAATAATTATTTAAAATGTGCAAATTTGCCTTAGAATGTGCAAAATATGCTGTATTTGTGCAAAACATACTGAAGTCCAAGTAACTCTAGCATCAGGGTTACTGACACAGGACAACAAAGCCTGCGCAGGGTTACCTAGTTATACCCGCTTTCAATGAGATACTGAACGGGTCCTTTACTGCTGATGTTGGTTGACCCCCAACAATATAACTATTCCGTCTCAGCTGCTTACTATGGGTTAGATGTATACCCCTGTGTTTGTGGAGCCCTGGTTTCATGATAAAGCCCATGTGGGCAAATTACAATTCCATGTGTACGCTGCGTCCTAACTGCCTTTCAGACGTGGTCAAAAGATACTGTGCATAAATATAAAAAAAGGGGAAGAAAACGAGAAAATCTTATTTTTGAGTAGGTCATATAGACCCTCCCTTGTGTGACAAAGTGAAAATATATTCTAACAAAAAATGTGAGACTACTCTTGCATACAGCCGAACACAGATTTATTCATAATTATTTTTAGGTATGCAACTTACTAACACACAGTATATACCTATTTGCTACAATCTCAACCCTCAGACCTAGGGGAAACTAGGGACAAGTATACATATCTTCACTTGAGTTCAAACCGTTTGGTGTTTTAGAGTATAACTCAAGGATGTATCGTGTTTCTAGCATTCTCAATTGGGCCTCTCGATCTCCCCCAGGGAATATATATGTTCCCAGTATAAGAGTACCACACAGCCTTTTTCATAGGAGGAAAAAGAGACCCTGCATTCTTACCACAATAAAACATTCAAATAATATGACATTTATGCAACTGGAATTCACAATCACAACGCAGGGGGAGAAAAATAATCTGAGGAAAACACACACACAAATGGGGGGGTTAGCCAAAGCCGGATCAATCTGGTTTCACACACACACACTCATTAGGAAAGACAAATACAAGAAGCACTTTCTCCTTCCAACCACTAGATGGCATAGTGTACACAGTATGTGAATCTAGAAGAGTTCAAGCTGCAAAAGTATTGTTACAGGTAGGTAACTAGTTTTGTTCTCCCCTGCAAACCTCAAACTTTGACTAAAAAAGCTCATTGTTCTCACATGTCTGTGACGGAAAGTGGTGGTATATAAGGGGATCCACAAACTTCCTTCCACCTAGCATTTCCCCATGTCTCCCAATAAAAACGGTACATCACTTGTGTGGGTAGCCCTAGTGACCGTAACAAGAAATGAAGTACTGAGATTTTCGTTCTCAGGGAATATTTACTAATATAACAAAGAACTTGGCACAGAAGCTGTAATATGAAAAAGACATCTTTATTATACTTAACATAGTGAGGCCACGTCACACAGAAGCCTTAGCAACTGAATGAGGTAGTCTGAGGAATTCAGAGGACAGAGGCCTTTTATATGTTTTTAGCGTTACATGACTCAGTACAAAAGTAAGGGGCAGTCCTAGGTTTTGCAAGCATGCAAAACCCAACATTCCTTCTTACACAAGCTGCACAAACCCATAATAAAAACGGGCACATCCCCATCGTAAACAGGCCATAAAGAAAGGAGCAGAGACAGGTGTGAGTAAGATAAGACATAGTTGTGTGCAATAAAGGTTTATGATCTCCTGTGCCTTGATGCTTAATCTTGATCAGATACTGGGAAAGGAACTGGTCGAACAGGTTTGGCTTCGGGCAGTGGAGTCAGCTTGCCCAGGTCACACAGAAGTCAGCTGAAGGTGTACGTGTCCTTAAGACTCGCTTGGCCTTAGTCATCGGTCTATGTGAGGGCAACCACAAAATGGCTGCTGTGCACAAAATAGAACCCGAGGGTTCAGGACGGAATCCCTGATTTAATGGTGATCTCGCCACTCAAACGTGACAAAAATACATGCACACCTTGCTTTCGTCATTTTCGGTCTGATGTTACCAAAATCGTCATGATTCGACGACTTTAATAACATGGGTTCAGAATTTTCAGTACCACAGGCCCTCCTTTTGCCCTTACATAGGCAATAACCTACACTTACGCTAATGTGAGTCCAGGTCTATATTCATCAAATCATCGAGATGTTGCTGAAGCATAATCCTATTACTTAGCAACTCTTCGGGACAGGTCTCCTTACACACGTAGTAGCACAAAGGCCATATATGGCAGGACCAAATAGGGAATACCTCTATCTGTAGTATGTGGTGTAAGACCACACACCCAACAATTAGTGATGTTCACTACTAACTGGTGTTGATGCAGAAACTGTACAAAAGGAATTATCAGTAAACTCTGACCTCCTAACTAGTCCATGTTCAGGTAAAATATGGAAAGAATGCAAAGAAGTAGTAGTATGAAGAGACATAGGTTGGGAGGTGGGTACAGATGTCAATTGAGTAGAAAGAAAAACAATCCCACCCATAAAAGACAATGTCATGTTTAAAAATACTAGAAAACACGTTGTTAAGAACATATAGACAACAGGAGAATGTAGTGACCGCTATTACAAATGAAATCATAATTTTTCACAACCCTAAGCAAAAAGTAAATCCTAAAATTATCTAGTAACATTTTAGGTCTTCCTATGCATTTCTGTAATGTATTATATGTTCAAGTGAAACAGTGGTGACCCTCATTAATGCCTTGAGGTGAAAAGGGGATACTCTTCCACAGAAAATGGACTTTATTCTGCTTTTACTAAACAGAATACTACTTTAAAATAATGCCAGCAAAACAATCAAAAGCTCGTCTCCTAACACCTATTATATGCAATCGCACGGAAACCACTTGTGAAACCAACTATGCCCAGAGTCCGTTCAAAAAGCCTCTCTGGCAGGCTTCTATTGTCCATCAAATCTTCTTTTGTTGTTGCATGGGCCTCTTCATCCAGGCCTTTCATGATCCGTTGCTGTGCCCTCCTGGCACACACTCATAGCTCATTCAAAAAGTCTCAATGTCTCAATGCAATGCACCAGTATCTCTTCTCTGCGGCAGACACTACAGATATTGGTCATGGGCACAAATCATCTCGTGCAGACCCGGGACCATTCTCAGACTCCAACACTCATCATTCAGTGTCAGAGGACGCTCAGGCTACTCTTTCATGGGCACCAGAATGGAGTGCCTTTTGCCACTTCTTGGATCCTCCGGTGCACTGCACTTCCGCTGAAGCAAAGGAAGAAGGGGGGTGCGTGGCCAAAACTCAGGCCAAGGGGTTCAAGTTCTGCACACTGTCAGAGGTTAACCAGCACATGACAGGCGCTCGGTGCGTGGACAAAACTCAGGCCAAGGGGCTCAAGGGACTGCACACTGTCAGAGGTTAACCAGCACATGACAGGCGCTCTTTTGCACTGAAATTCTGGTTCTGTGGCAAAACCAGCTCCTCCTTCTTTTTCGATGTTGAACACCTTCTGATGAAGCAAGTGCGATGTAGTAAACAGTTCATTGTATAACAAGGGGACTGCAAACAGGTGGCCTGCGATCTTCAAAGGAGTGGCCACACGCCATGAGACAATTCTGCGTTGAAATACACTGTCATTCTCAAAGGCAATACAAAAACAAAGGCAATAGGCAAAACAGTGCCTCTTGGCTCTTCAATTGGGTTTCCGTGTGAGAGCATATCCTTCACCATCTAAAGGTAGATAGCGACGTGGGAATTCTATCTGAATGGATGTCCTCACACATAGTGGCATCGTCTAATGGGGTAAAAACATTTTATCTCAATGATTACATATAGGTGTTCCTAAATTCCTCATCTAGAACATCTCAAAAGGGAAAATTGCGTAGTACATATTATCAGGGACATGAATATACCTTCTTTTAATAATTGTGCATCAGGTGGACTATGCAATACAAAAGCTAATGATCAAGATGTGGAAACAAAAAGACAAGAACTAGAGAGTCCTGATATTTCCATTATTTAAATTACACCTGGTCCATCAAAAATGTAAAGCAGTAGAAAAAGGAACTAAAAACCAAATTAGAATAGGCATTGAATTTGTCATATTAAAAAAAAACGTAAGGTGTCTCCTATTGAGGTGGAAAGCTTATCTTAGAAACCAGTCTAGTTATGCAACAGGGAATTATACATAAAATGGGGGTCCATGGTACATTACTGCAATCTGAAAATGTGAACCCGAACAATACACTAATAATAATAAAAGCTGACTGGTGAAAGGAATACGGAAAGGAGAAATGGGACTAGGACACAGCTAAAATCCCCCAATAACTAGGCATGATGTGCTTGGGTGATAGTCAGGCATGCGACACAATACCAAGAGTATGGGTGATACACAAAAAATCACAATAGTTTACGAATTTAACTCTACCGCTGGCCGCTACACCATATACGGTAATCTCAGCTAATGTTCCAGTTCCTTCTTCAGGGAAATATTAAACCTGGTTTCTTTTATGGTACAAAGCCATATACTTTAACAAAAAGAGAGGGGCTCTCTATAACCCAAGGGAAAATAGAGCTCCAATATACTGTTAGGTAAAAAAAGTGTTTTTCCGTTGGGAGTATAAGTATAACGCACCTTCTAGTGTACTTTCATACATCCAACTATTTCATACATTCCACAGAGTACTTTCCACAATATTGAGTTTTTGGCCCACACTTAACAAGGAAAAAACCACTAAAATTAAAATAATGTACATTTATTTGTGACAAAATTTAAAAACACATAAACAATCACATAGAAATCAATAAAAAGTATACTAAAACACTTGATTATTAAAAAAAGGGGGGGGAGAAGGAAAATTCAGACAATACACTTCGTCTTATAATACAGTCAATTCAAATATTTCATTGGCAACACTGGGGAGGCTTTCCCTTCCTATACCCAAAGCTTTGTTGACAATTCTGAAATTTGACCACTCTGCAAAGCGTCGACGCGTTTCGGAAGCTTTAGATGGTTACAGCTTCCTTCTTCAGGACATTAACAATGTATCTCCACAGCAAATAATCACCTAGTGTATAAATAAGACATTCTTTATACCATATATTACATAATCCAATTTACAAACTAATTCTGCATTTTATTCCCAACAAGATAAATTCAAATGCATTAAAATCTGCATTGTTAGAGAAACATAATATACGAGAAGTTTTGTGGTACGTTTACACTTTTATCAAATAAAATATATCCATTTTTCTACTTGTAGTAACACTGTTTTTTCGAGTCATGGTAAGTGCACCGCCAATGTACTCATCATTGTTCAACCGCTCATCTTGCATTCAACAATCATTCATCTTAAATTCATACATCTATGACACTCACCAGTGCGATAACGTCTTGGTGAATGAATTTTAAACATAAGTTTGTTTTTCTTCAGGTAAGACGATCTCTCCTATAACTGTAACACATAAATAGATACAGCTCTATAATCATGCTTATAGTTGGATGTAGCTAGATTATTGATACTGGCATTTTTCCAATTACCTGTGTGATTATCAGCTCAACTTCTGTGGTTTACTTCAGTTAATTCCAGCTGATCCTACCAGAAGTGTTAGTTAGCACCTGGCGATCAATGGGGACATTTTATTAATTATCTCCGCATTTGTTTTAACTTTCCAAATCGCTTTCAGCACAAAAAAGGGAATAGTTTTCAAATCTCTTTTATGGACTAGATAGAGAACATGTTTCTGAAACGTGAGTGTACTACAAGTGAGAAGGTTACTCACATTCTTAAATCTATTTAAATTATTACCGGCTTCTTTTTATTTATTTTATTATTATTAGCCGCTCACCTGATTGAATTCCAGTGTGTCTTTATCCTTTCATTGTCTGTATATTTATTATTTATGATTTTCATTTCTGAAAGGCATAATTTAACTTACTTAGTATTTTTCCGCACTTTGAGAAAATGTTATGCATTTTTATCACGGCTACATTTTATGGCTGCTCACCTCATTAAAACATCAGCTTTTCAGTCCGATATCAAACCTCATCAACCGGAGTACTTTTCATGGCTGCGTTTGAAAATACAGGAGAGGCGTATGTAAAAATAGATAAGATTAACCATGCTGTTTCTTATCGTAATTAAGCCGCTAGTTATCACATAGTTGCTAAATGCACCCGTACCCGTGTCATGGCCGTTTATCTACATCGACTGTTTTTAACACACAGAGCAAACCTTTTAGAATACGTAAACCCGATATTAACCAATAGGGCTAAACGCTAACTCTTTCTTTTAGGTTAAACTAGATTTTTATCCGCGTTTGGGTTAACCTACCTTATTCAATGCGCCCGTTCGTATTCCCCGGGATGTTCACACTGCGTCTTCCTGATCGCGGGTGTTATTTTCTTTAAACAGCGCAAGGGTTTACAGGGCGGTTTTTAAAATACGTCCCGCTTACGTCACTGGGTCCTGCGACCGTTCTTTTTTCTATTCAAACTAAACTTTATCTACAACCAATTTGTCAAAGGGGCAGTGATTTGCATTGATTATGTGTTAAAGTAATCCGTTCATTTAGAAACATTTAGGAAATATTTCCAACCTCATGCAAAAATATGTACCCATACAATGATACGGTTGAAGTGTACACCGCTCATTTCTCATTTACTACATATTAACTAGAGTTATAGGTGACAGCTCGTTTTTTATATACTATATAGGGTTCATTGTTTACAATAAGGAATAACTTCCTAACTCTTTTAGAATGTTTGATAAGTTTATTTTTAATCTAAACTCAATTCTGCTCTACTCGCGGTCACAATTTTGCGGGGGTTTTCTAAGCTATACCAAACGTTATGCAAACTCTTAAAACTTGATGGAACTGGGTGTTTCATATATGACCATCCTCATTTTGCACTCTGAATTGTTTCAGTTATTTAAGCTATGATCCTCATCCAGTCCTCTTTAGTGTTAAGGCCCTGGTTCACTGTATCAAGCAGCGAAATGTACCACTGCTCCCTGTTTTTCCGTTTCATTTCTACATTTCCGCCTCTCTTTGAAGATGTAATTTTTTCCACTATAAACCAAGAGAATTCAGTACAACTATGTTTTAATTTGGTGAAATGATCCACCATAGGTGCATTTATTTTGCATGTTTTTAGGGCTGATCTATGCTCTAATAGGCGAAGCCTGATTTCCCTTCCTGTCTCACCTACGTATGCTAGCCCACACGGGCACAGTATGATATATATTAGATTCTTGCTCCTACAATTATTCAAGGCTTTAGAGGTAATGGTATACTTGTTGTAAGTTAATGTTTTTGATACAATACAGTTGTCGCAAACCGAACAACTGTTGCATTTATGGTTACCCACAGCTCTGGTACCATCCATTGTCATCTGGTTGTTAGTATTGGTCTCTCTGTAGGTGTGAACTAGATTTTGGCGAATGTTTTGATTCCGCCTAAAGGCAAAGATAGGTTTCGGAATCTTTTTTTCATTGCCATCATTTAAAATATTCCAATTGGAATTAATGAAATTTTTCAACTTATTACTGATATTGGAAAATTGGCTTACAAAAACCAGTTTGGGATCAATTGCTAAGTTAGTTGGTTTTGGTTCCGGATGTATCATAGAGTCACGGTTATAAAACCGGGCTCTTTTGTGAGAGTTCTTGATTAATTTTCTCGGATATCCTCTATCTTTCAACTTCTCTGCCAGATTATCTGCATGTTTTAGATAGTCGGCCATATTAGAACAATTTCTCCTATACCGCAAGAACTGTCCAAACGGTACATTATCCCGCTGAGATCGCGGATGATAACTGTTATAATGTAACAGGGTGTTTTTATCCTTTATTTTAGTATACAGTTCCACTTGTAGTATTCCTTCTCTGTTTTGTATGGTAATATCCAAAAAGTTGACTGCTTGTCTGTCATAGACTGCAGTAAATCTGAGATTGCTGTCTCCCAGGTTTAACCAGGCCAAAAATTCATCTAGGGTTTCAGATGGACCTTCCCATATGAAAAGGATGTCGTCAATGAAGCGACGCCACATCCTGATGTTCTCATAGAATGGCGCCGCCTCATTGAAGACATGCCTATTCTCGAATTCAGCAACATAGAGGCATGCCAGGCTCGGGGCACAGGTTGCGCCCATGCTGGTGCCCTTGCATTGGAGAAACAATTCCTCTTTAAGCAGGAACATGTTATTCTTCAATACCAATGTAATAGATTGCATGATAAATTGGTTACTCGCTCCTCTTAGGTCAACCTTTTTAAGAATCTCATCAATAACCACCAAGGTGTTGTCTTGTGGTATATTGGTATATAATGCCTCTATATCGAGGGTTACTAAAATCTGATTGTTGGGATTGTATTCCATACCTTCAATCATGGAGATGATATGGGCCGAGTCTCTCACATATGATTTTTGTTCTGTCACCAAAGGTTTAAGAAAGGTATCGGCGTATTGACTCAAAGGTTCAAGACGCGATCCAATACAACTGACTATAGGTCTCATTGGGGGATTGTGAAGACTTTTGTGTATTTTTGGGAGACCATATATAGCTGGTGTTCTTGCATTTTTATTATTTAAAAAATCATATTCAGCTTTACAGATCCATCCTTTTTCTAAAGCTGCATCAATTATTGTAGTTACTTCTTTTTTTAGGGACTCAAGTTTAGAAAAAGATATCCTTTGATAATGTTCTCTAACGTTCAGCAGTTCCAACATTCTGGCTTCGTAATCATCTGTATTAAATACCACCACACCGCCGCCTTTGTCTGCAGGCTTAATTGTAAGTTGTTGGTTGTTTTTTAATTCAATCATCGCTTTCCTATGTTCTTTGGACATATTGTTTGTATCAGGGTGGGCTTGTTCAATTAATTGTCGTATTTTTGATTCGACCACTTTTTTAAAAGTATCTACATTCTTCCCCACTTGTGATAGGGAGGGTGTAAAGACAGATTTCTCCCTAAGCCCAGATATGATAGTAGCTGGTGTATATTCCTTGTCTTTAAAATATTCCCTCAATCGAATTTTACGGAAAAAGGCTTTTAGGTCTTTTTCCAAGTGAAATTTGTTAACATTGGCGGTCGGTGCAAAAGTAAATCCCTTTTCTAAAACTTCCAATTCCTTTTGGCTAAGTATATAGAAAAGGGATTTACTTTTGCACCGACCGCCAATGTTAACAAATTTCACTTTGAAAAAGACCTAAAAGCCTTTTTCCGTAAAATTCGATTGAGGGAATATTTTAAAGACAAGGAATATACACCAGCTACTAACATATCTGGGCTTAGGGAGAAATCTGTCTTTACACCCTCCCTATCACAAGTGGGGAAGAATGTAGATACTTTTGAAAAAGTGGTCGAATCAAAAATACGACAATTAATTGAACAAGCCCACCCTGATACAAACAATATGTCCAAAGAACATAGGAAAGCGATGATTGAATTAAAAAACAACCAACAACTTACAATTAAGCCTGCAGACAAAGGCGGCGGTGTGGTGGTATTTAATACAGATGATTACGAAGCCAGAATGTTGGAACTGCTGAACGTTAGAGAACATTATCAAAAGATATCTTTTTCTAAACTTGAGTCCCTAAAAAAAGAAGTAACTACAATAATTGATGCAGCTTTAGAAAAAGGATGGATCTGTAAAGCTGAATATGATTTTTTAAATAATAAAAATGCAAGAACACCAGCTATATATGGTCTCCCAAAAATACACAAAAGTCTTCACAATCCCCCAATGAGACCTATAGTCAGTTGTATTGGATCGCGTCTTGAACCTTTGAGTCAATACGCCGATACCTTTCTTAAACCTTTGGTGACAGAACAAAAATCATATGTGAGAGACTCGGCCCATATCATCTCCATGATTGAAGGTATGGAATACAATCCCGACAATCAGATTTTAGTAACCCTCGATATAGAGGCATTATATACCAATATACCACAAGACAACACCTTGGTGGTTATTGATGAGATTCTTAAAAAGGTTGACCTAAGAGGAGCGAGTAACCAATTTATCATGCAATGTATTACATTGGTATTGAAGAATAACATGTTCCTGTTTAAAGAGGAATTGTTTCTCCAATGCAAGGGCACCAGCATGGGCGCAACCTGTGCCCCGAGCCTGGCATGCCTCTATGTTGCTGAATTCGAGAATAGGCATGTCTTCAATGAGGCGGCGCCATTCTATGAGAACATCAGGATGTGGCGTCGCTTCATTGACGACATCCTTTTCATATGGGAAGGTCCATCTGAAACCCTAGATGAATTTTTGGCCTGGTTAAACCTGGGAGACAGCAATCTCAGATTTACTGCAGTCTATGACAGACAAGCAGTCAACTTTTTGGATATTACCATACAAAACAGAGAAGGAATACTACAAGTGGAACTGTATACTAAAATAACGGATAAAAACACCCTGTTACATTATAACAGTTATCATCCGCAATCTCAGCGGGATAATGTACCGTTTGGACAGTTCTTGCGGTATAGGAGAAATTGTTCTAATATGGCCGACTATCTAAAACATGCAGATAATCTGGCAGAGAATTTGAAAGACAGAGGATATCCGAGAAAATTAATCAAGAACTCTCACAAAAGAGCCCGGTTTTATAACCGTGACTCTATGATACATCCGGAACCAAAACCAACTAACTTAGCAATTGATCCCAAACTGGTTTTTGTAAGCCAATTTTCCAATATCCGTAATAAGTTGAAAAATGTCATTAATTCCAATTAGAATATTTTAAATGATGGCAATGAAAAAAAGATTCCGAAACCTATCTTTGCCTTTAGGCGGAATCAAAACATTCGCCAAAATCTAGTTCACACCTACAGAGAGACCAATACTAACAACCAGATGACAATGGATGGTACCAGAGCTGTGGGTAACCATAAATGCAACAGTTGTTCGGTTTGCGACAACTGTATTGTATCAAAAACATTAACTTACAACAAGTATACCATTACCTCTAAATCCTTGAATAATTGTAGGAGCAAGAATATAATATATTTCATACTGTGCCCGTGTGGGCTAGCATACGTAGGTGAGACAGGAAGGGAAATCAGGCTTCGCCTATTAGAGCATAGATCAGCCCTAAAAACATGCAAAATAAATGCACCTATGGTGGATCATTTCACCAAATTAAAACATAGTTGTACTGAATTCTCTTGGTTTATAGTGGAAAAAATTACATCTTCAAAGAGAGGCGGAAATGTAGAAATGAAACGGAAAAACAGGGAGCAGTGGTACATTTCGCTGCTTGATACAGTGAACCAGGGCCTTAACACTAAAGAGGACTGGATGAGGATCATAGCTTAAATAACTGAAACAATTCAGAGTGCAAAATGAGGATGGTCATATATGAAACACCCAGTTCCATCAAGTTTTAAGAGTTTGCATAACGTTTGGTATAGCTTAGAAAACCCCCGCAAAATTGTGACCGCGAGTAGAGCAGAATTGAGTTTAGATTAAAAAAAAACTTATCAAACATTCTAAAAGAGTTAGGAAGTTATTCCTTATTGTAAACAATGAACCCTATATAGTATATAAAAAATGAGCTGTCACCTATAACTCTAGTTAATATGTAGTAAATGAGAAATGAGCGGTGTACACTCCAACCGTATCATTGTATGGGTACATATTTTTGCATGAGGTTGGAAATATTTCCTAAATGTTTATAAATGAACGGATTACTTTAACACATAATCAATGCAAACCACTGCCCCTTTGACAAATTGGTTGTAGATAAAGTTTAGTTTGAATAGAAAAAAGAACGGTCGCAGGACCCAGTGACGTAAGCGGGACGTATTTTAAAAACCGCCCTGTAAACCCTCGCGCTGTTTAAAGAAAATAACACCCGCGATCAGGAAGACGCAGTGTGAACATCCCGGGGAATACGAACGGGCGCATTGAATAAGGTAGGTTAAACCAAACGCGGATAAAAATCTAGTTTAACCTAAAAGAAAGAGTTAGCGTTTAGCCCTATTGGTTAATATCGGGTTTACGTATTTTAAAAGGTTTGCTCTGTGTGTTAAAAACAGTCCATGTAGATAAACGGCCATGACATGGGTACGGGTGCATTTAGCAACTACGTGATAACTAGCGGCTTAATTACGATAAGAAACAGCATGGTTAATCTTATCTATTTTTACATACGCCTCTCCTGTATTTTCAAACGCAGCCATGAAAAGTACTTCGGTTGATGAGGTTTGATATCGGACTGAAAAGCTGATGTTTTAATGAGGTGAGCAGCCATAAAATGTAGCCGTGATAAAAATGCATAACATTTTCTCAAAGTGCGGAAAAATACTAAGTAAGTTAAATTATGCCTTTCAGAAACGAAAATCATAAATAATAAATATACAGACAATGAAAGTATAAAGACACACTGGAATTCAATCAGGTGAGCGGCTAATAATAATAAAATAAATAAAAAGAAGCCGGTAATAATTTAAATAGATTTAAGAATGTGAGTAACCTTCTCACTTGTAGTACACTCACGTTTCAGAAACATGTTCTCTATCTAGTCCATAAAAGAGATTTGAAAACTATTCCCTTTTTTGTGCTGAAAGCGATTTGGAAAGTTAAAACAAATGCGGAGATAATTAATAAAATGTCCCCATGGATCGCCAGGTGCTAACTAACACTTCTGGTAGGATCAGCTGGAATTAACTGAAGTAAACCACAGAAGTTGAGCTGATAATCACACAGGTAATTGGAAAAATGCCAGTATCAATAATCTAGCTACATCCAACTATAAGCATGATTATAGAGCTGTATCTATTTATGTGTTACAGTTATAGGAGAGATCGTCTTACCTAAAGAAAAACAAACTTATGTTTAAAATTCATTCACCAAGACGTTATCGCACTGGTGAGTGTCATAGATGTATGAATTTAAGATGAATGATTGTTGAATGCAAGATGAGCGGTTGAACAATGATGAGTACATTGGCGGTGCACTTACCATGACTCGAAAAAACAGTGTTACTACAAGTAGAAAAATGAATATATTTTATTTGATAAAAGTGTAAACGTACCACAAAACTTCTCGTATATTATGTTTCTCTAACAATGCAGATTTTAATGCATTTGAATTTATCTTGTTGGGAATAAAATGCAGAATTAGTTTGTAAATTGGATTATGTAATATATGGTATAAAGAATGTCTTATTTATACACTAGGTGATTATTTGCTGTGGATATACATTGTTAATGTCCTGAAGAAGGAAGCTGTAACCATCTAAAGCTTCCGAAACGCGTCGACGCTTTGCAGAGTGGTCAAATTTCAGAATTGTCAACAAAGCTTTGGGTATAGGAAGGGAAAGCCTCCCCAGTGTTGCCAATGAAATATTTGAATTGACTGTATTATAAGACAAAGTGTATTGTCTGAATTTTCCTTCTCCCCCCCTTTTTTAATAATCAAGTGTTTTAGTATACTTTTTATTGATTTCTATGTGATTGTTTATGTGTTTTTAAATTTTGTCACAAATAAATGTACATTATTTTAATTTTAGTGGTTTTTTCCTTGTTAAGTGTGGGCCAAAAACTCAATATTGTGGAAAGTACTCTGTGGAATGTATGAAATAGTTGGATGTATGAAAGTACACTAGAAGGTGCGTTATACTTATACTCCCAACGGAAAAACACTTTTTTTACCTAACAAAGCCATATACTACTTAGGAAGCAGAATAAAACTGACTAATGTAATTTAGAAATTAGGTCACCATGTACAAGAGTCACTGATCTATAATTTATCCTTACGTCCAATCAGGATACATAATTTAGGGCTGCCTGTTCCTTACAGGAAAGGGCAGTATCGTGACTACAGGTGACACAATTTACTTTTTATTTTTCTTCAATACTTATAGCCAAATTTGACATACACTGGTGAAGTGTTGTCTGTCTGGTTCACAATATGAAAAAACATATCTGTGCATTTTAGTATCAGCGAAAATTTTACCCAACTGTTGTACAGCGACACGTATCGTCATACATGTCCCCTCACAACAACACAGGCGAACTTGTAATAATTTCTTAAGCAGCAACATAAAACATAGAACATGCAAAAAACGCACAAAACGGACGTCAAGCCATCAAATATACTCGCTGTAAAACAATAGCATATATAAATGAGCGGTGACGCATAATAACGTGTCAGGTTTAAAATCCTTACCCTCCTTTTTGACAGTAGATCACCAATTAGTGGGTATCTGCTGCCAAATACAATTGAGAGACACACAGAACCAGCAAGAACAATTCATGATAGAACCAAATACACAAACATGAAAAACGCATGGACATTTCTTTCAAAAGGAGTTGCGCAAAAAAAACATCTCATTTCAGCCAACCAAACTCACGTGTCTTGTTAGGCTTAAAATCCCCCAGAGCAATCCATGAATGATCTGTGAGCAGAAGTGAAGAGAAAAAATACACAGCACACAAAAGAGAGACATTTTTCATAATAAACAGACATCAATTATAACTTTTAAGCAGAAGACAAAACATGATACAGATTAACAAACACAAAAATAAATTTCCATTACTTAACTGTTACCATCTTGACAGTCACCTTGCAACATGAAGCCCTTCCACTTTGAAAAATACTTCTCAATTGGCAAATCGTTCTTACTTATTCATGTAGGCTTCAAAATTTTAGTAAAAGGCTGCATCTTATTTTTTTGTCTAAGACTTAATGTAACACTTCGTTTTCTGTCAAATAAAAGCGACTAGCAGACATTATTTTTTAGAGCAGAAATACAAATGTCATGATGTTGGAACTTTTAAAGAAACCTTTTTTATATTTCCCTTTGGAATTAAGTTCTTTAATTTTATTGATGTTCTTATGGGGGAAGCAGAAATCCCACCTTTCAGAGGCCTGTTTAGCAAGGTCATTCTGCATTTCACAGAGACAAGGCTCGAATTTAAAAGGTCACAAATGTCAACATGACAGCCTCCTCCATTGTTTACAGGAAAACTAAAGATAGCATCTTAGCGCAACTTGAGCAGCCTGTTCTCCTAGCCCACAATTTCTGCACATTCAGAGGCTGACAAAGACAGAAGGCCTACTACATTTACTGTGAATGATTCACACATACCAGTTTTTAGAACAAATGTTTGCTACCACCCTATACAATGGTACTCATTTTAGCAATCTAACATGGATGAACGCCTAAATGGGCCCCGCTAAAGTTAGAACCTTCAACCCTGATATTAAACACAAACCTCTGCACCGGGCACATTGGCTCACTGAGCTTATGAAAAACAACCTTAATAACAACTCGCAAGCTTGTATTATATACAAATGTATGCATTTACTGAAGCCAGAGACACTTTCAAGCTATGGTAAATGACAAGAATGCTGTGTTAAAAAATCCATTTAACTCAATTTCGACTTTTATCTTCGGGGTACTTAAAAATAAAAATCCTACAATCATATTACTTATTAATCATCCTCAGAATGTGCTTTACAGATTGCAAAGATTGGACATTGAGCATATCACATCTAATTCCTTTGAAAAAATGAGTTTTTACGCCTGCGCCAAGTGAAAACCAACATGCAAATTACCTAATTATACAGTGACACATAACTTAAATCAAATTTTAATACTAGGAGGTCATAGTATGAGTATTAAGCTTTATAAATATCAAAAAACGATTTTAAAAAGCACTTATTTTTTTCAAAATAATTTTTCCATAATTAATAATTTTTCGTTCAATGAAACCAATTATCTGTTTTTATGATAATTCCACATATAAAGGTAAGCTGCATCCCTTGCCTATCATTTTAGATGCATTCATTTATGCGCCTAAGCCCAAAAGCCTAACTTAAAACATGACATTTTTCGTGCCATTTTTTAAAGGACAATCAGTATTTAGCAACAGAACCAGAAATATACTTTGAAAAAAAATGCTTAAAGAGAGGAAAACCGCAATTGGAATGTCTTCCAGTGATACAAAGTGATGAACCTTATTTTTGTAACCCTCTAAAACACTATTCTGAAATGAAAAAGTCCAACTGTGCTAAATAAACATTCCGATGCCATTCATGGCCTTCGAAAAACAACATCTGCTGCCTTACCGGCAGGAAAGGCCCTGCACAGTGCTGGAACCTGAGCACGCTTTCAGTCTTACTGAAAACAGACATTTCAAGTTTTAAAAATGTGCGTGCAATAAGATGCATTTACATCTAGCAAAAATTCACTTTAGCTGAAGTGCTTGCCTTTTACATGTACTACAATGCATGTAAGTAAAAAATGCTATAAATTCGTTTTGCTACAAAACACACAATTATTTTTGAGGCCCTTCATATTCTTAGTGAATGTGGATTTTAACTTTATCTATTTTAAGCATTTAACAGTTTGCACATATGCGTTTTTGCTTAGTCTGTAAATTGAATAGCAACATATAGCCATTTTAGCATGTGACATAGTAAATTGCTGGAGTGTTATTTAATTTCTACTTAATATTAATTAATCTGACCTTTTACTTAACAGACTGAACACATCAAGAAACCCACAAACACACATTGAGCTCATTGCAGACATAAAGAGAAAGTATTCAGACACTCAGGACACACAATACAGCGCTGTAGCTATTGTTTCATAAATTGCCATCGCAATCCACATACTGAAGTTACACTAATGAGAAAAACCACATAGACATTAAAACACACATTGAACCCACAAATCAACACTCAGGATGAAACAAAGGACAGCCTACAGACTGTACCCAAACCAAACCTATTTGTAAATACTTAGCTGTAAGTCATATTTACAAGAAACACGTCTCAATAGGGTTCCAAAAGACTGCAAAAAAACACAGCCCAACAGACTGCTGTATGTGCACGAAGCCACAATACACTTAATTCACTAGCTTTGACTGGCAGAACACCAAAAATCGTTCTGCATATCTTTGTTCATAAACTGCGCAGAACAAAGGATCCTTGTTTTGTATTATGTCATATTTTAATTCCCTGAGGATACAAAATCACCAAGGAAGAAATATGTTTTTAAATCTAAACCTATTTAGATATTCCCTTTAGGGGAAGCCGGCTAATCCAAACGTATACAAAGTTGGCCAATACAAAGCTCCAAATTTGCTAAGATCGGGCATCTTATAGCTCACTAATCTAGCTTCAAACTTCAAGGGGCTATCTCTTATCGATACACTCGTAAATATACAAGACCCTCGGTTTTTGAAAATTGCAATATTCAAATAAAACTATGGACAAATCAAACTAAGAACCAGACTAAGGAACCAAAGAACAAAGGACTGGGAGCGACCCACTTATACTTAACTCTTACTTTTACTAATCAAAAGGTTATCCAGATTCTAACTGTCAAGTTCTACATGGCCTAATGGTCTTTTTAAGAATACTCACGCCAAAAAGGTTCTCAGTCAGGAGTAACATCATGTGGTGGATCAAAATCAGGAAGATCAGAAATATACTGGGCTGCAGAATCAAAGAATCTCCAGAATCCCCGTGCACAGAGTACCTTCTTAGTAGAATCCTGTTCTGTCCTCCTCAGTAGATTTCAGTCTCCTGACACGATCACTCCCACAGAAAGCCACTTCTCCTGATGAGCCCCGCGGTGGCTGCGCCATTTGAAGTACTGAGATTTTCGTTCTCAGGGAATACTTACTAATATAACAAAGAACTTGGCACAGAAGCTGTAATATGAAAAAGACATCTTTATTATACTTAACATAGTGAGGCCACGTCACACAGAAGCCGTAGCAACTGAATGAGGTAGTCTGAGGAATTCAGAGGACAGAGGCCTTTTATATGTTTTAGCGTTACATGACTCAGTACAAAAGTAAGGGGCAGTCCTAGGTTTTGCAAGCATGCAAAACCCAACATCACACCCAACAAGCAGCACAAACCTATAATAAAAACGCGCACATCCCCATCGTAAACAGGCCATAAAGAAAGGAGCAGAGACAGGTGTGAGTAAGATAAGACATAGTTGTGTGCAATAAAGGTTTATGATCTCCTGGGCCTTGATGCGTAATCTTGATCAGCTACTGGGAAAGGAACTGGTCGAACAGGTTTGGCTTCGGGCAGTGGAGTCAGCTTGCCCAGGTCACACAGAAGTCAGCTGAAGGTGTACGTGTCCTTAAGACTCGCTTGGCCTTAGTCATCGGCCTATGTGAGGGCAACCACAAAATGGCTGCTGTGCACAAAATGGAACCCGAGGGTTCAGGAATCCCTGATTTAATGGTGATCTCGCCACTCAAATGTGACGAAAATACATGCACACCTTGCTTTCGTCATTTTCGGTCTGATGTTACCAAAATCGTCATGATTCGACAAATTTAATAACACGGGTTCAGAATTTTCAGTACCACAGAAACAACCCAAAATGCATCATGGATGCATCACATTTTTCCACTGAAAACTGACCCTTTTTTGCAAAGTGGGTAATTGTGGATTTTGGGTCCTCATTCAGCCGCATCTAGGGAAACCTAGCAAAACTGCACATTTTTGAGAACTTGACCGGTGTTGTGTGATTTACGTGGCTCTCATAATGTAATTTTACCTAGAATCCCTTGCAAACATCAAACTTTGGTAAAGACACACACATTTTCCTCACATTCCTGTGAGACAAAGTTCTGAAATTTGTGAGAAGCTACACATTTCCTACCACCCTGAGTTCCCACATGTCCCACCCTAAGAACGGTACCCCACTTGTTTGGGTGGACCAAGAGACCATGACACAAAAGGCCCTAAAGTGATGCTGTGATAAAGAAGCAATAGGAGGATTAGCAGCGGTATTTGGGGCCATGCTGTAGCGCCACCAACCACAGCCATTTTTTCAAATTAGACAACCAGGGCATTCCAAGGTGGTGTGCCTTGTGTGGATCTCATGAGGTTTTCTTAGCCACAATGCAATGCAAACCTAAAACCTTACCTGAAATCACATATTTATCTTACATTTCTGTGATTGAAACTTTCAGAATTTTCAGGAATCCACAAAATTCCTACCACTCAGTGTTACCCTATGTGTGGCAATAAAAAGTTTACAAAAAATGCAGCAACAGTGGCATTGGCCACCCCCTCGCCCCAAATGGAACAATCCAGTTTTTCTGCTCCTATGAGACACAAGCCAGGGTTTGCATTCAATTTGCCCTCAGAGGGGGCAGAAAGCTCACTAAACTCCAGGGAATTCTAAATGGTGCCAAAACAAATAAAAGGAGGCTGCAGTCCACCCTGGCCTGAGGCATACCCCTGACCCAGAAGGTAAAATAGTGTATTTCTCCCCCACCTAGGGCAGATATAGGAGGTTTGTCCCAGAAGGTAAAATAGTGTCCTTCTCCCCCCCCCCCCCCCCTAGGGCAGATATAGGAGGTTTGTCCCAGTTGGGAAGGTTGCCCCAAACTGGACCACTGAGGGGGTAAAAAGTCCTCCTGAATACAGGGAATTTCTCTTCAGGGTAAGTAAAAGAAAGTGGTGGAAGAGTTTTAAACTGGTGGTAAAGTACTACTGTTTTTTGACCGGAATTTGGTCTCAAAATAGTAATACATACCATACCAATTCAGTATTTGGAAGGGATGCCTTAAAAAAGCACCTCCCAAATACGGAATCACAAATGAAAGATGTGATTCGGTAAGAACGTACCGAATCACATGTACATTTGAAAAAACATTTTTCCGATTGCAAACAGCCTGATTCTGCAAATCCGACCGTTTTGCGACTGGAAAAATACTTTAAACACCTATCCCTAAATCCTTCTCCTGCAACATGAAGACAATATTGTCCAGAAATATTAGAATCAGAATACTTCTAGCTCTCAAAAAAGCAACACTGTGTTCAGGAATGTTGTAAACACTGTGGGGTGAGAGAGATTCCGAACAGACTTGAAAATACCCGTGTTTGCAGGGCTTTAAGTGGGCCGGCTCTCAAGGGGTCTGAGCACCGGCAGTTTTTTAAATGGGGCCTCAAAACGGGTCTCTATCGGGCTCTGTTTTGAGCCCTGGCACAGGCTGTCTGTTTTTTTTCTTGGGTATTTATCTTATGCAACTAATAACCATTGACAAAGCCAAACGACCTTACTTGTTGTAGGTATGATGTTACATGTATCACATATCTGGATGCAATGACAGAAACAGCAAAATACAAGTGGGGTGGCACACTACGCTAAACACAGATTTTTCGGTGCAAAAGGGGGTGGTGATGGACGGAGCATCCAAACCAATCAAACACTCACACCCAGTCAAAAGATCTGGGTTTAATCCATCACCGTTCTTTAGCCCACTCTGCCACCCCAGTTCAGACATGGCTATATGCAAATCAGTCTGACCCTGTGCCTCATGGGAACAGTCCAGCCCGAACTGCCAAGCCATGCCTTCCCCGGACCGGAAACAAGCTTCCGAGGACCGGTTTCTGGCATTACAGCCGTCTTCAGCCCGGCTTGCTTGAATCCAGTGGCAAAGTGAGCAAGGGACGGGCTGGACTGTTCCCATGAGGCACAGGGTCGGACTGATTTGCATATAGCCATGTCTGAACTGGGGTGGCAGAGTGGGCTAAAGAACGGTGATGGATCAAACCCAGATCTTTTGACTGGGTGTGAGTGTTTGATTGGTTCAGATGCTCCGTCCATCACCACCCCCTTTTGTACCGCTTTGGCCGCCATAAGTGTGGCAGGGTATGCTCAGACGTGAGTCCCTTGCTCACTTTGCCACTGGATTCAAGCAAGCCGGGCTGAAGACGGCTGGAATGCCAGAAACCGGTCCTCGGAAGCTTGTTTCCGGTCCAGGGAAGGCATGGCTTGGCAGTTCGGGCCGGACTGTTCCCATGAGGCACAGGGTCAGACTGATTTGCATATAGCCATGTCTGAACTGGGGTGGCAGAGTGGGCTAAAGAACGGTGATGGATCAAACCCAGATCTTTTGACTGGGTGTGAGTGTTTGATTGGTTCAGATGCTCCGTCCATCACCACCCCCTTTTGTACCACTTTGGCAGCCATAAGTGTGGCAGGGTATGCTCAGACGTGAGTCCCTTGCTCACTTTGCCACTGGATTCAAGCAAGCCGGGCTGAAGACGGCTGGAATGCCAGAAACCGGTCCTCGGAAGCTTGTTTCCGGTCCAGGGAAGGTATGGCTTGGCAGTTCGGGCTGGACTGTTCCCATGAGGCACAGGGTCAGACTGATTTGCATATAGCCATGTCTGAACTGGGGTGGCAGAGTGGGCTAAAGAACGGTGATGGATCAAACCCAGATCTTTTGACTGGGTGTGAGTGTTTGATTGGTTCAGATGCTCTGTCCATCACCGCCCCCTTTTGTACCGCTTTGGCCGCCATAAGTGTGGCAGGGTATGCTCAGACGTGAGTCCCTTGCTCACTTTGCCACTGGATTCAAGCAAGCCGGGCTGAAGACGGCTGGAATGCCAGAAACCGGTCCTCGGAAGCTTGTTTCCGGTCCAGGGAAGGCATGGCTTGGCAGTTCGGGCTGGACTGTTCCCATGAGGCACAGGGTCAGACTGATTTGCATGTAGCCATGTCTGAACTGGGGTGGCAGAGTGGGCTAAAGAACGGTGATGAATCAAACCCAGATCTTTTGACTGGATGTGAGTGTTTGATTGGTTCAGATGCCCTGTCCATCACCACCCCCTTTTGTACCAAACACAGATTTTTTGCATCAGTGTTTTAAAGCCACACCCCTAATTACACTGGCCACGCCCCTTTGAGAGACCCCCCAGTTTTTTCATCCCACTTAAAGCCCTGCGTGTTTGTCCTCATCATTTGAAAGGAAGAAACCAGTGATGATGTGTTCCCCTTTGAACACACTGAGGGGAATTGGGAGCTATGCATCCTTCAACTCCATGCGCATCACAAAATCATACTTCCATTCTCAGGATATGTCTGCTTTCCATTTTGAAATGTCTATATGTCAGCCATTGACTTAACTGCAACTAAATGTAGTGACAACTCACATCACTGTATGTTTGAACATATATTACTCCAAATGTCCCGATCATCACTGTCTGTACGAACAATCTTTACTTGATCACCTGCTTTTCTACCTCTTCATCTGACTTGAATGCCTGCCGGCACCAAACTTTGATTTGCACAGTGGCTCTCTTCTGGAACAGGTTACTGGTAATTTCTAGCCAAATATCCCCCATAGCTTGCTGCAGAACCCAGGCATCTTGCAATATCTTTCCCCAGTTTGACAGAAAGCAAGCTAACCTGCTGCATAGGCAAAGAGGTATCGCTGCACCAACTGCCTCACTTGTGAGTGCATCCACCTGGCACTGCAAAGTCATCTACATCTGCTATATGAACAGCCCTTGCTAAGGATAATTCTGCCAAATTAATTTCTTCCAAAATGATTGTCATCTCTAGCGTGTTTTTGCACAAAAGTAATAATTGTTTGAAAATGGGTCACCAAACAACTGACCAATAGCCACTACTCCTTTAGTCGCAGCTGAATCCTGTAACTTGGGATCTATTTTATGAAGGAATCTCTTAAATCTCTCGGATGAAAACAAGCATTTTGCGATGCCCAGAAAACATTGGGCCTCGTTTACAAGCCTTTGGCATAAGGCAGCCCTGCAAAACTTCCGGCTGCACTGCCCTACATAAAAACAAGGGCAGGAATGTGCCCTATCTATGAGATAGGACGCATTCTTGTCCTCTGTAACTGCGCCAGTGTTCAAGTGGCTGTCATGCGCAAATGCAGGAACCTATGCACCATGTTGCAAGCGTGTCCGCGTTGTAGGGATGATTGTTTTTGTACAGGAAGGAATATCTTACTGCACAAAAACAATCAATGGAGGCAATTTCCTCTTTCTGGGTGCTGCCGAACGCATCACACATAGAAAGAGGAAAAAACAAGGAGAAACAATGTTAGTTATCCTTGTTGCACCTCCCCTACTCATCCCCTAGGGAGGCATAGGCTTTTGAGGCATTCCCAGGTTTACAGCATGTTGTAAATCTGGGAATGTGGCAAAGGCCATTGGTGTTGCATGGGAACACCCACCATACCACCCGTGGCATTCCTCACCACCATAAAGTCCACATTTGTAAAGCGCACAATCACCCGTAAGGGTCTCTAGGCGCTGGGGGCCGTCGGGAAGATTAAGCGAGCTATTGCCCAGAGTCACATGGTGCTGGGCTAACCTGCCGCCGGAGCCGGGGATCGAACCGTGGTCCCCAGATTCCAGCGTCAGTCGCCCTGGCCGCGGCGCCACACCTCTCCCTGCAGCAGCTTGCGCAGTATTGTCTCACTCCATATGTACAAGGCCATGAAAAGTCATGCAGGGTGGATTTACGCTGCCTTGTAGATGTGGCTAAGCACTGTTCTCCACCAGAACGTCACAACAAGTGACGCTCCGGTGGCACACAGGGCTTGTAAATAAGCCCCACTTTTCTCTGAGCTCATCCATTGAGAACATCTGGATTCACTGGGACTCCAGTTTTCTTGCTTCCTCTACCAAAATCTAATATGCTGGCAGGTGGAGCACTGAAATTTAACAGCTGGCCCTGACAAGAATGCCACTCTTTTTCAATTTCTGTCTTGGGCTCCTTTGAATATTTCAGCATAAATGTTAAAGGTTTTCTATCCACTTCTGATGTAACTGCTATTTTGCCCTGGGAACGGGTACGAAAACCTCAACTTTCAGCACACATCTCTATCCAAGAGTTTGCATAGTCTTTTGAACAAGTATCTGCCAAAACGCAGTACTTGTGTGGGAGCAGATCGGTGCCTCACACCATCCGCACCTTGAAGCAGTAGTGATGGATTGGCCCAGCGTAGGGCATAGGGGAAGGGGTTAGGGTGGTAACAATAGGGAGCAGATCCTGCACAGATAGGAGCGGTTATCCTTGGAGGTTCCTCTATAGAACAGTGTTAGTCTCAATTACCCCGCTACTGAATTTTGGGACTGGGATATGTGATATGGTGAAATAAAGAAACACGATTATTAGTGCAGCACTTTCTCAGATACAACATACATAAGGACTTCTACACCACACACTTGGACTATCATCAAGTCACTATTTCTAGTATGGGCATTCTTTTCTAGAATATTTCCAAAGGGTTATTCACAATTATATTCTCTTAAGTCTTTCAAAGTGCAGAGGGTTCCTTTACATCAAATACTCTGAAATTATTTTCACAGCATAGTCATTATTAAATAGCAGGCCTCAAGGTTTTTACGAGTTATGAGGGGTGTCCACCTTGTATACCAAAGTACGCTCAGGCCTCCTTGAATCCTCGAGGGAAGAATGGGGTAACAAGTTTACCCAAATGAAGTTCAGTATTGCCTGGCTGCAGAAGATGCGAGGATTCCTGCCTTACTATAAAGAGTGCAGCCACTCTTCTTCATGCAGCTGCTTCCTGGAAGTAACCAAGGTGACAAGCAGTTATGCGTGGATGTGTCTCTTTTTTATACAGGACCTCACCAGGCCATTCCCACGTCTTATGGCATTTGTAAAAATTTGGCTGGAATTGATGACATTCAAGATAGCTGCCAGGAGACTCTATGTGAGCCCTGCAAGCATTGCAGTCCTTGGCAAGCCTTTCTTAGCCTGCCAGCCCATGATCCAGTATGTTTCAGGCCACTTTGTGGTTCCCTGGAACAAACCCTGTGGTGGTTGCAACAACTGTGGCATTGAATCCCCTGACTATATCTTTTCATGTAGCAAGAGAGAAACAAATCTGCAGAGCAAGAGTGAACAATGTGTTCAGAGATCAACACCTTCTGCGCCAACAAATTTACAAGAACTCCTGATGGAATCTCATGACGTGGGATCAAGTCTGCTGCTCGTCATCCAAACTGAAACATCTCATCCGGACTCGGAATCTGTATTTTTTTTGGCGAAGGCTACTTCATGTCCAATGCCAGTGCTGGTGGTGTCTGAATCGCCCTGGGAAGTCCCATCAGAATAGTGGTCAGGATCTCTCAATTCTCCTTTAATTTTAAAAAAAAAGTCCTGCAGCTTCTCAAAGATCTTTACATTTGGATGGTATGTGTAATGCCTTGTCACCATCCATAACGTGTAATACATTACTGTTGTGGTCATTTCATACATCGTCTGCCTATAACCCTTTTTGTCCCGTCTCTAGAGCTTCCATCTTCTTCCTGCCTGTTGTCTTTCAGCCTTCTGTACGAACACAGTCTCAGACCCATTGCTGTCGGAGGTCTGTCTGAATACCCTTCCAGGAAGACTCAAATAGCACCTTTCTGTAAGAAATGTTCAAACATTCCCCTGATAGGCTCTAACTCTTCTGACACCACCATTAGGTCAACTGAAGAAAACCCCATAACTCAGTTAAAATTACGGGCCATGGGGAATTACACTCTCCAGAATCAACCTCTTGATCCCTCTGGCAAATGTCATCCAAGGCACATCAACAAGGTCACCGCCTGCATGACCAAAGTCACTAAATGGATGGAAGCCAGCTGTCTCAAGCTCAACACTGGTAGGACAGAAGTAGTGATCTTCTGCAAGAACATCTCACCTTGGGACTCCAACTGGTGGCGAGCCGAACTCGGACCCGTGCTCACACCCAGCACCCATGCCTCAGAAAAATCATCAAGAGCAAACTAGACATGAACACACAAGTTGGCGCCTTCACTGCATTCTGCTTCCACACCCTAAAGATGCTGAGGAAGATCTTCAATTCGTTCTGAAGCAACACCAGCAAGTTGTACTGGGGAAAAACCATCTACGCTGGTGATCTCCAAGCATCTCACTAGAAAACTCCAGAACTCGGCGGCCAGACTCATCCTCAACCTCCCACGCAGAACTCACATCACACCCCACCTCAGGGAGCTCCACTGGCTCCTGAAACAGAGTCACTCATTTCACACATACATTCAAGCAACTGCATAACTTAGGGCCCACATACCTGAACAGTTGCATCTCCTGTCACCAACCACCCAGACTCCTCCAATCCACAGGGCTCCTACTCGTACACACTAGGCGCACACACTGAACCAGATCAGAAGTTCAGGAGTTCTCAGGCTCCCACTTCACATCAGATCCTACCCCTCTCTTTTTGAATGCCACAAGAAGCTGAAAGCAAGGTTTTTCAATTAACCAACTGTAACCGGGAGGAGGGGCGCCCCCCCCTGCACCCCGGCCTGAGCCCATAACCTGTGACCCCCCCCTTCTCTCAACAGGTGTCTGAGACCACAGGATGGACCCCTGGAGCGGTCCAGTATAGCTGCGATGAAGAGGAATACGAGCACGGCCCCTTTAACTGGCCCAGAGCAGAGGATGAGGAGGAGGGGCTGGTCTTCCCTACAAGAGACGCCCAGAACCTGGATCAGGTGTGTCTATACACCGGAGGAGCGGTCAGAGAGGAACAGAGTGGAGGAGAGGCGTGGAGCAGCGGAGTCGAGGAGAAGCGGAGAGCGGAGCGGAAGGGAGACGAGACGTGGAGCGGAGGAGAAGACTGGAACCGAGGACTAACTTGGAGAGGCGGAGAGGAGTGGAGCAGCGGACCAGCGGGACCCTCGGACAGAGCCGGGATCGGGAAAGGAACGGAGGACTCGGGAGAGCAACAGGGCGGCGGCGCTTCAGGAAGGGGAGTATCCTGCGGAGAGGAGGAAGAGACGGGAAGCCGACTTCGAGGAGCATTTCGGAGACCCGCGGCAGCGACGGACCCAGGAGGGCAACGGACCCACGCTTCGCCCAGCCACTCCCCCGGAGGGGCGTGGCTAACAGAGGTACGGGGTCGGGTTACAGGGTGGTTGAGGTTTAGGAAAGGAGGACCCGCTATCCCTTAGGTTAAGATACCCCCTGCACTCCCCTCACTGAGTGAAACAGCTTTGTAGCACAGAGAATCCCTCACCCCCTTCCCTGTTACAGTCTGTAGGAGCTAACTGGGTACTAAGACCTCCTCTGTTTTCTTGTCTCCCCCCTTCGGTGGAGTCTGGGCAAGACGGAGCCCGAAGTGCCTGGGAGGAGGAGCCCGATACGGCGGCGAGACCAGGAAGGCATCATAAAGACTAGGAAGGAAAGAAGCCGGTCCCCCCGACCTGTACGCGTGCGTCCAACTTGTACCGACAGACTGTTCCATTCAATAAGAACTTGTTTGAACCCTAAAAAGACTCGTCTATTGCCTATTCCCACCCAACCGGCCACACCAACCCTCCCATAGGCAGGGCTAAGCACACACATCTGCTCAGCGCCACAATACCTTTTCCTTTTACATATACACATAATATCACTAGGGATATGATCTCCTGCCATGATGCACACACTCCACGCCTTTTATTTATTTATTTATGGGGAACATCCTTTACAACGCGGATGTTACCCCGCAGTACCGTTAAAACGCGTCTTTTACAACGCAAGTCGTAACCACGACTTGCGCTGGAGGGCGCTCAAGGATAAGGAATAGTAGATTTACTATTCCAACACCTTCCCTACTGTACGTAGGCTGGTGTTGGAATAGTAAATTTAACTATTCCTAAGTCCGCACCCCTACAGCGCAAGTCGTGGTAACGACTTGAGTTGTAAAAGACACGTTGTAACGGTACGCGTGGTAATACCACGCGTTGTACCGTCATACATCCTTTATTTATAGTGTTTTACATAGCATGAACAATCACCATCAAGGTATCAGAGTGCTTTGTAAAGAGCTTATGAGGGTTGCATTACAGTAAGTTCCCAACATTAATGATAAAATGTACATAGAAGTCGAAGAGAATGGTACAAAACAATTAGGTACCAAATTAACTAGGGTAAATTATAGTTATAAAAAGTTCTATTCCTTAAATGAGTTGTACACTACAACAACTTGTAACTCTGAAATGCCAATGTCCTCTACTTAGTTCCTACCTGAGAGCATCTCCCGTCAAAACCCTAGGAGCAAAAATGTTGTGTGCCTGCTAAATGAAAACATTGTCCTGAATGTGAGGTCTTTTAATGGAATTTTAAACCCCTAATCAAAAACATTGCCCTGAACATTGAGCCCATTCACTGTATTTGAGGCTTCCAAAACAAAAAACACCTGGCTTATCACGCAGAATTCTATTACAGGACCGGAGGCTCCGATTATTGCTTCTCTTTCTTTACTGTAAAATCACAGCAGCCAATGAAAACGTTTTAACATTGTAAATAAACTACATTTCCTGTGATGCTTCACAACCAATCATGTCCCAGCAGACTCTGCAAGTGCCACCATCTCCTTTCCAAGAGCCTCTTTCTTTGCTGCTCAGGGCGGAGATAAGTGTTTTTTCATATTATTATTTCAAACGGTATCTCTTATAAAAGACTTGTACTCAGCTGTTACCCGCGGGTGTTCACGCCTGGTGGAACGAGCTGCTGGTGATCATAGCACGTGCGATGTGTGATTTTGGATATAACTCGTATGGTACTTTTCTCTAGTGAATGTTGGAAAATAGCTAAAAGGTCAGCGCATCAATAGTGCGTGGGTCACGGGCCTCCCGTAGCGGGAGAACATCGCAAAAGCACCGAGGTAAGCGGTGTCCTTCTAAGGGTGTTTCAGATCGCGGTATCCAGCATGATGCCATCAGAGCCTCCCCTCATAAGGTCCGATTTCCAGTACCAGGATTTGGGCTATGCATGCCTCACGCTTGAATTAATTTCTGCCGGAGCTTAGAAAGCCCGGGGTTTCTTCGATCGGCAAGAACTTTTGCGGTACGCCTGACTGGCTGCAATAACTGTCAGCCCTGGGGGTGGGTGCACGCTCCAGATAACCATCTATACGGCTCTCGGCGTCCTGTTGCTGGGGTTGCAATAATTAGAGACTACAGCATTGCTGAGGAGCTAAGTTGATTCTCTATACTAGAGTGCACGTGTGTTGGCCCCCTGCCTGACTCCTCCACTGGATAGACTTGGCAGATATATATACATTTTCCTCCCCTAATTAAAGTTTAAATACAAGTATTGAAGATTGGGTTAGATTTGCGGATGAAGAAGAGGAACCCTACTATCAGGAACTACAAGAATCTGTATAGGAGGATATTAATGTTGATGCTCTGGATGCCTCTGTCCAGCAGTCCGTCAACAGGGCTTTTGAGAGCACTGTACCCAATACTGTACAGCAGGCATTAGCAGCAGTGCTAAACCCTATTGCTAAACAATTGGAAAGTTTTGCAAAACACCATGGGTTTCAGAACCCCCCTGCTCGTGATTCTCAAACTGATGCCTCAGACTACAGTAAAGTCTGAGGCATCAGGCTAGGGCACCTCATGCAGGCGCCCTAGCTAATTTACCCCAAAGTCCCATGGAAGAGCATGGTTATTCAACACCATCTTAAACCGGAGGTGGAAAGGCGAAGCACTAACAGAAAGTGTATATTGACACTGACACTCCTGACACTGAATCTACTAAGTAAGATACTAGTGAACAACCCAAAAAGAAAACAACTAGGAAAACAGTCATTCTGGTAACCGATATGGCATCACAAAATCCAACCAACCCCTTAAACTTTAACCCTGCAGATATTGTACATCCATTCTCCTTGGATTGGGCTCTAGCACCAGCGGTAGCAGAATGCCTTCATGAGAACCTCAGGAAAGGGTTCGATAACGAGATTAGTAACCGACTGCGGTCAGAGTGCCCTAGACCAGACATACCGAATAAGGTGGCGGAAACACCAGACATAGATGCTAGCATGTTAACCTTCCTAAAAAAGTTTGCTATAGATCCCAATCAACTGTGCCTGGCAGGGCTGTCAATACAAGTTATTAGATGTGGAAGGACCCCTAGCCAAGATCTTGGAAATGGCCCTAGCGGCCAAAGAATCTGCTAGTCCGGTGGATCCAGATATTCTAGCTGGCTGGACACAGCGAGCAATATGCCTCCTGGGGAATGCTAATGGCTCCATTTCCACAGAGCGATGTATAACTCTGCTCACGAGAATGGACTCCAATCTAATAGAACTGGCTTCTGCTGAATCAGGCCCTTAGCAGAGGGTAATCTTTTTAGAGATAAATTTGTCAAAGACATCTCGAAATACGTAGGCACATTTACGTCTTTAGCCAAAGCCTGATTCAGCATCAAGAGGGTCTTTCAAGCAGACCTTTTTAACAGGGCAGGGGACGTTCGCCAGGCAGCCCCTATTATCAAGGTCCCCAAAGGGGAGATTACGGACAAGGTAGAGGTGATTGGGACTCTACCAGAGGTGGTACCTTCTACCCCACCCGACAAACATTCCACAAACGCCATTTCAATAGAGATGGACATAGAGCGGGATTCCAATCCCAGAATTCAACAGGTAAGAACTATCGATATATCAGAGTTACCCTTGGGGGGTTGTACCCAGTTCTTCCTGCACAATTGGGGGGGTTCTGTCTCAGGATGCAAGGATATTACAGACAATACAAGGTTTTCATTTGGAGTTTTAGCAGACTCCTCTCCAAGACTCTTATCCAAGACAACTCAGTTCACAGCAAGTTTTTCCCTTCATAGATTCAGAAATAGAAGAATTCCTGCAAAAGCGCGTGGTTGCCTATTGCAACAACGAGGCTCGCGGATTTTGCAGGAACATCTTCTTGGTTCAAAAGAAGGGTGGTGTTCACAGATTGGTTTTAAATCTAAGAGATTTCGATCATTTCATAATATACAAGCATTTCAAGATGGAAGGTATCCATCTTTTAATAGATCTACTCAAGAAGGGAGATTGGGTGGTCCCTTTGGACCTCAAAGATGCATACCTGACGATCCCCATCTTTCCTCCTCATCGGCGATTCCTGCAATTCCGGTGGAGGAAACGGTGGCTGGAATATTTGGCCCCTCCTTTTGGGCTTTCCTCGGCTCCATGGTGTTTCTCCAAAGTGATGAAGCCGGTGGTAGCCCACCTGCAAGAACAGGGAAGTCGCATGATAGTATATCTAGACGATTACTTATCATGGCTCAGACACAAACGTTAGCCAACCTACAAATGACAGTATCACTCTTGCAGTGCTTGGGATTTGTCATCAACAAATGCAAGTCAGTTCTCTAACCATCTCAGATGATAGACTTCCTCTGTTTTTTCATAGACTCTCTGACAGCTCAACGAAGACTTCCCCGATCAAAATGAAGAGATCTCAAGAAAGAACTGACATCAGTGTTGTCCAAACAGAGGGTCACTCTGAGGACAATCGCCAGAATAGTGAGGTTACTGTCTTCTTCAATACAAGCCATCTTTCTGGGCCCACTTCACTATCGGGCTCTCCAGAGATTAAAAATCCAACACCTCCAGAAAGGATCATTGTACACAGATTTGGTCCCATTGACACAGGAGGTGACGGAGGAAATTCAATGGTGGTTGGGCCACACAGAAGCGTGGTTCAACAGAGTTATCTTCGGTTCCCAACCAGAGGTGATAATAGAGTCATATGCCAGCCAATGGGTTGGGGAGGGCATTGCAGAGATATCTCCACTGGAAGCAGGTGGTCACTCCAAGAACTGTCTCTACACATCAACTGTCTGGAGTTGATGGCAGGGTCGTTTGCAATATGGACACTCTCCCCCAAACAAGACTCTTTATGCATCCTCCTCAGGATGCATAATATCTTTGCGGTGAGATATATCAACAAGATGGGAGGCACAAGGTCATCCCTTCTGGTGCAGAAAGCCAAAGACCTTTGGCACTATTGCCTGAATCATCAGACATCTGTAATGACGGAGTACATCCCGGGCCAATCCAATATAGTTGCAGATTGGAATTCCAGATATTTGACGGATTACAGCGATGGACAACTCCAACCTCATCTGCTCCAATGGTTACAGGCAGCAAAATAGACCTGTTTGCCTCCCGATTGAATCGCCAACTGCAAGCGTTCTTCAGTTGGAGGCCAGACCCGCTAGCGAAAGTAACTGACGCTTTATCCCAAGACTGGTCAATGACTTTGAACTATGCATTTCCCCCTTTCATTCTAATTCCTACAGTGGCAACCCAGATAGCCCGACAACAGACGGAGGTGATTTTGGTGACGCCTATTTGGAAATCGTAACCCTGGTTCCTAATCCTTTTGGAAATGACCTGCCATTTTCCCAGGATGCTCCCGTGGTCTCAGACGATGCTCCAGGGCCCTCACGGAGAACTGCATACAATGATAATATCAGAGCAGTTGTCTCTGATGGTATGGCGGCTTTTTAGCAACAATGGGAAATGCCAGGCATTTCGGACAAGGCTTCCAAATTCCTTCAGCAGGCCTGGGCCCCTTCCACGAGAAAGAGATATTCATCAGCTTGGCAAAGCTTGGTACATTGGTGCCTGGAACGGCACGTGGATCCCGTGGGGGCGGAATTTTCCCATGTTGTAAAATTTCAGTCAGACAAAGCTTCAGATGGGTTGTCTTACCAATCAGTACATAATTTCAGATCGGCAATATCAGCAGGCCATAGTCAAGTGGATAGGAAACTGGTAGGTATGCATCCAGTGGTGTGCAAGTTGCTTAAGGGAATCAGGGTGGCTAACCCTCTTAAACCAAAGTATTCATATTTATAGGACGTCTCTTTGGTCCTAGCCCTCCTTGATAGATGGCCAGATAATGCTCTATTATCCAGAAAACAGTTGGGGCATATTATCAAGGAATGGCGTTAAAATTATCGCTGCTTTAGAGGCAGGAAACAGCCGCTAAAGTGGCGATAATGGGCTTGATAATATGCCCTTGAGAATTCCAATAGAAGTCATGTTCTGGTGTTAACATGGGCTTCTATTGTAATTATCTACGGCATATTATCAAGCCCATTATCACCATTTTAGCAGCAGTTTCCTGCTGCTAAAGCGGCAATAATTTTAACACCCTTCCTTGATAATATGCCCATTTGTCTTTTAAACTAGCCATGCTTTTGTGTCTATCTGCCTGCAGACGTTCTTCGGATGTGAGGGTCCTGGATCTTACAGGTAGAGTGTTCATTCCAGAATTAGTTTAATTTACCATTACTGGCAGGACAACAACCTTTTCACTTTGCATAGAGTATAATACTTTTCCCAACAATGTTAAGTTGTGTGTAGTTCAATGCCCAAAAGCCTACGAAGAATGTACACGACCCTTAAAACCAGATGGTTCAACACAATTTTGAATTGCATTGCAAAAACCGTTAAAACCGGTATGTGCGGCTACAATAGCCAGATGGTTAAAATCAGTCATGAAAGAAGCGGTATTGATACCCAAGTTTTTGGTGTTCATTCTGTACGTGGAGCTATGACCTCCAAGACTTTTATGCTAGGTTCAACCATTCAAGACATCATGAAATCTGCTGATTGGTCATTCAAATCTACATTCAAACAATGTTATTATGAACCAGTGGGTGATACTGTGGAATTTGATAAGCCTTAAACAAGCAATAGTCTGAGCCTCCGGTCCAGTAATAGAATACAAGATTTGCTAGAATTTGCAACAAGAATTTCAATTCTATTAAGGACACGGAGGTGAGGATTATACAACCCCAATTGTTATACCATTTGTGGTTGTAATTGTAGTAGTAATAACCCACCCATATGTATTATACTTTTGTTTACAGATATTACGTGTTTTTCTTTTGATTTATTCCAGGTTCAAAAAAGAAAGGAGATTGATTCTGTCCTTTGGTCAGAAGTATTTGGATGCCGTTTCCAGTTCTTGGTTGACAAGTTAATCTCATGTTGGATGGTCGACTAAACTCTTCTTGTTTGATTATTATGTTACGCACTTTGGACTAAAGACTATCGAGCAAAGAAAGAGGCTCTTGGAAAGTAGATGGTGGCTCTTATAGGGTCTGCTGGGACATGGTTGGTTATGAAGCATCAAGTGAAATGTAGTTTATTTACAATGTTAAAAAGTTTTCAATTGCTGCTGTGATTTTACAGTAAAGAAAGAGAAGCAATAATCGTCACCTCCGTGTCCTTAATCGAATTGAAAATTTTGGGCGAGAATGCTAGCAATAGTTTTTACTCAACATACTTTAGTACTCCCCTCTAAGATGGCAGACGCACCTCATGCGAAAAGACTGCTTCCTGTACCCGCCTCCTGAAAGGGAGGAATTCCTGCCCAAGAGCCTCAGACACTTCATCTAACCCCTGCAATTTCTCCGTTAGCCCATATGCCCAACACAGAACCCACCAGCTCTTCCTGCACCACACTAGCGATGTGTGACGTGGGTCTGTTGAAATCAACGCAAACCTGAACAAGAGCATGGTGGAAAGTTACAACAGTTTTTTATAGGAGCTTTCTAAAGAATGCATTAGATAGACAGGCACCTAATTCTACAACGAAAAACACCTTATGCAGGCAAAACATAATCAAGTTGCAGGTTGAAATAAATGATTAAACCCACAGCTAGACACTGAAACTCCAGGTTTCATGTCACAATACTATCACACAGCAAAGGTCCAAATTAGGCAGAAATTAGAGCACTTATCTTGCTGCGCAGCAAAAAATTATTGAAGAGGATGTTATATTATAGGAATGAGGAGGAGTGCTATTGGTGGAAATACCTTTTTTTTGTTGATTTTTATTACAATAGTGTTAGACCTGGCACCATTGGTGTGGGTCTCCCTCCGATTTGTGTTGCTGTTGCCTCGTGTGTTTTGCTGGTGTTTGCTGCTCAGAGCACTGTGCCACTGCCAATCAGTGCCACAGTGCGAGTGCTCCCTGTATAAAATGAATACATTGATTGGATTCCATGATTGGCTTATTTGGTTTACTGTCAGACCCCAGTAAAGTGAACCAGGAGTGCCCAGGGCATGTAAATCCAAATGCTGCTAGTGAGCACGCAGCACTGGTTGTGCCACCCACAGAAGCAGCCTTGTAAAATGGGTCTAAGGTCTGCCATTGCAGAACCTGCGTGCAGTCTGGTACTGTCATGCTGACTGGGCAAGTGCACCTATTTGCCAGTCCCCAAACCTTCCTTTCACTTCATATTAGGCACCCCTATGGTAGGCCCAAGGGCAGGGTGCATTGTAAGTATAAGGTAGGACAAGCACTGATGTGTGTGGCATGTCCTAATAGTGAATTACATTCATTTACGTGTTTCACTATTGTAAGGCTACCTGTTCTCATAGGCCAGAATGGGCTGTTGGAATTGTTACATTCTATGATCCCAACAGACTCAAGGAACATGGTAGAAATTCGAGTTTGGTATGCCTGAACTGAGGATAATAAAATACATCTTTTAGTAAAGGTTGTTTTAATATTCTGTGTTTGCAAATACCACTTTTAGAAAGTTGGTATTTGCTTGCCTAACATTTTCAGCCCGCCTCTGCTAGGATGTGTATCTGCTGTCTGGTTTCTGTGAGTGACAGGGCTGGGGAATTCCAGGAGACAGGCTGGGGCTGCCTGGTGGCGAATAGAAAGATTACAGCCAGATGGGTGGGAGGAGTGCACCTAGACTCTGAATAGGCCTGTGCTCTGCCACCACAATACTGGCTCCACCTCCTGTGGAGCGTCTGATGTCTCTGCCCTGCACACTGAAAAGAAAAGCCAGAGTCCTGTAAACAAAGTGCTCCAAAACTGGGCTGAACTGGGCAAAGGCCCCCAAGCCTGAAAGAACAAAAGAAATGTGGTATAAATATTGGATTTTATAACAACAAATACTCCAAAGGAGACCTACTCTGAGACCCACTGGATCAATGTAGGTAAAAAACCTATGAATAGGGTGAGATTAAACATAAACTCACTAGGGATGTGTATGATATGCTACCCATATCTATGTAATGGGAGGGGGCAACACTAGTTGTTTTTAGTTACCCTCACACACCCTAGTGGTGTCATGCTTCATCATCGGGTCACCCAGACTCCTATAGGTCGGGGTGGGCTCAACCACAGTGTTGGGAAGCTCTTGTGATAGTGAAGGCAAGTGGATATAAATAAAATACCTCAATCAGACCCCAGGTATCCCTTTATTCATGGGTCTGGTTGGGTTGTTAAAAATGAAGTAAAAATGGGTCTTACAAGGATTTTTATGGTCCTATGACCCTAGTGATGTGCCAACATGTTTCAGTCCTAAGGTGGCCATAAAGGTCCCGGACTTTCTTCATGGCAAGAATTAGTTACCCCCTTATGTGTGGGGATATTAAAGTCGGGGAATTCCCTACTCTATTAATGTAGCGAGGGAAGAGTAGCTTCTCCTCGTGTTAATGTATTGATAGTGTTATGAGATGCCAGGCTCCATCCAAATTAAGTTGGGCGTAGGCTTCTCAGTCAGCAAGACAATGGGGCATGCTCACATATTGTTTGGACGCTCCCTACCGGAAACCAAACTGTCTCGCCTCCCGGCTTGCGGTTGCTGTAAATATTGGAGCCATGCTCCTAATAAATCAGATCTTGCTTGAACCAAGAAGAACCTCTGCCCGATGAGAAGGAACTGGGAAAGCTGCAAGGAGGAGTACTGTCCCTGACCTGGGGGATTGGCCTGCAGTGGTTGCCTTGCTGCGAGAGGAGAGGAAAAGACTAAAGAGACTTTTATCAACTTGTGCTTTCAACAATGTCCAAGGGCTTGTGGGTGAGCTTGCCCCCTGATCTGAGTCCCAGGATCATTGGACTCCTCCTGCCTTCACAAAGTGGTGCTGGACCTTGCCCGATCTTCCCTGCCGCTGGAGCCGCGATCTCACTGCACCTCGTACCCCTGTTCGCTCTGAAGCCCGTGCCCGGCTGCCCCGCACCGCATGACTCAGCTCCAATCCGAGCTGTAGCTCGCATCATCCAGCAAGGGCCGGCTGCACTTTGCTTCACCCTCCCCTCTTTGAGCCGCACTGCTCGCCTCGTTGCCCCTACCGCTGGAAGTCCGGATCCGAGCGCATCGCAAGGCCGAGTACGGCCAATATGCCCGAATCGTAGTGGCCGCCTTGCACCCCGCTATTGGGATCCATCAGACCGCCCCGCACTTCAGAGTACGGCCTGTACCTTCGACACGTAACGGCCGCCTCGTGCCGCGCTGTCAGCATCTCCAAGGCAGCCCCCGCTAGTGAAGGTACGGCTCAAACGCCGCAAGGACTAGCGAACGCTTCATCTCCAGGGCCGTCTGCCCCGATCCCTGTGGCCCCTGCTCAATGCCTGGCCTGAGACGCCCGCACCGAGCCGGGTCCGCATCGACAAGGGCCTACAACGCACCTAGACCGCCTTCGCTTCTTACATGCCTCGTCCGAGTCAAACGCCTCGCATCTAAAGGTACTGTCAACACAACTCGCACCCCATGTGCGTATGCCTCGGACCGGAAAGTCCGCAGCGCCGTTCAGTCCCATTAGACATTGTTTTTAACATCGTGAGGGTTGGACAAGAGTGCGCGAAGCGCACAGAACAAGAAGATACGCCTTTTTAAGAACTCGTATTTGCTAAATAGTATTTTGGCCTAATTTTAAACGTTATTTGGATCTTGTACTAAGCCTTTATATAAAAGATAATATTCTTGATATAAACCTAGTGAGGTATCCTTTTGTGGTGTTATCCCTGAGTTACTGTATGTGTTCACAAATGCTTAACCATAACGCTTCTGAGATAAGTCTTGTCTGCTTGCGCCACACTACCTAGAGGGTGAGCAGAGGTTATTTTAGAGGGTGATCCCCTTATCCTGTCTAGAGGAGATGGTCCCTGTTTGTCACAAGTAATTACCTGTGCCAAACAGAGACCCCCAAATCTAACAAATAGTGTTTGAACTGGGGTTTATGGCTGGCAGAGGTATGCACCCTGTCCAAGCAGGAACAGCCACTCTAGTCAGGGTAAAAGCTAGATACACAGTAGAAGATAACCTGTGCTCACGTTCTGGTGGCTTGGGAAAGAGCAGGCAGGCTTATCTCAAGATGCAATGTCTAAAGTATTTGAGCAACACACACACCTACACACAGTAGCACAATAAAAACACCACAAATATACTCCACACAGGATTAGCAAAAAAGACAGTATTTTTATGAGTAAAGCAAAACCCAAACAACAAAAATCAAATAAGTAGAACCAGAGTTATGAATGTTTAAAGAATAAACCAAAAATAGTGTGTCCATAGCGCTAAGGAGTTACTTGCGGTGGTGCTAGACAGGGACAAATCCAACATTCAAGCCAACCACAATGGAGGGAAGGCCAGGTACAGGACTCACACGGGTCTTGCTGACAAATTACCTTTGATGAAGCAAGCGTCGACATCGAAGAATCGTTGCGAGGAGCAGGGGAGACGATGCATCGTCTATCTCGTAGATGTAGGCGATGCGTTGGTTCAGATCCACACAGTTGGAGAAGGCTTCGGCATCAAACCCCATTACGATGTAGGCGGGTCCTGCATCCTAGTCCAGCCAAGCAGAAATGTATTCAGATAGGCACTGTGACGGCTTCGAAGGGCACTGCATAGGTTCCGATCGGCATACAGTCATCACTGCGTTGATTTTGTAACAAAACAGCTACAGGAACCCACTTTTAAGATCCAGGACTGGATTGGCCCCTGGGGCAGGGTAGGAACTTTAAAATGTGGGGGTGATTGCGCACAAGCTTAATTGCTGATTCTTGTGGTGTAGTTCAAACTGTGTAGCGTGCCACGGAGGTGTCACTTTGTAGACCTTACAGTGTTGAAATAGTATCTTGAAATGCGAACTCTAGTTGTAGGGTTCGTCCCTCTGGGCGCTGCTAAAGAATCGCTACTTGCGATTAATTATGTTGTATCTAATATATTCAATGATAGTAGAAAAAATCAATTGAAGCATATAGTTTTGCTATTATCAGTGTTCAAATTTATTACATGTTCATCCGTATATGTTGTAAGTCACATATTGCAGAACATTATCCAAAATTAATTAAACTTCATTTCGCACTATTCGTGATGTTACCAATGCATTTTGTGCCTCCTTGGCACTTCATCATGGGAATCTATTGGGAGTAATATGTCATTTGAACGAGGACACGAAAATTATGTAAGATATGGTAAATACTGTGAGAAACAAGTATTTCCATGCAATATAAAATTATCTCTGCAAGGTGAATTGTTGGTATTGAATAACACTAGGTGCTTATTTAAAGGAACGAACATAGGAAAAAAGAAAACCAAAACGTTTGTGACTTTAAGAATGCAGAGTACTTTATATCGATCTTATAAGACAGTTGTACCAACGGAACTTCGTGTGGTATATATTCACGAAGGCTGTTCGGTTATTTCGACCAACGGGTGCTCGGAAGTGAAACTATAAGTGCTAAAAGTGCTCGGGTTCGTTAAAAGATCTGATAAAACTAGTGCGGGAACAGAAGGTCGCGTGGGGCATGTTCTCCTCAGGTGCTCGGTTACATCTAACATCGAGTTTACAAAAGTGAAAACTAAGATGCTTAAAAATGCTCGATTATGTGAAGTGTTAAAAGTAATGAAAAGGGAAAACCATGCGTGCAAATGTGGTCTCCCCAGATTTTCATGTGAAATATGGTCGCTCAAATGGCTCGCTCCGGTACGGCAGTCTTGGAGTGCTCTAACGTTGAACTTCCTGCAAGCGTTTGAAAAGCGCCATTGCGGGATAGGTGTTTGTATATAAAGGAGATGGAAAGTGACTCGACGGGCCAGGTTTTTACCCCCTACGCCTGGTCAGTGCTCCCACGTGCTGATGGGCCTGAATGGCTTGGTTTGGCCTAACTTTGCACTGTTGTACTGTGAGACATGGAGGAATTAGGGGGCACACCACAGAGGACAGCGCGAGTGAGACTCTTTGTGTGAGACTTGATTCATCGCCGCACTCACTGATCCATCCTGAACGGTCTGCACCTCCTCTGGTGCCCCTCTACACTATCTTGTCCTGGTGCCTGCCCATTTTCTCTTCTCTCCTGGCGGTGGCCTCACTCTCCCTGATGCTGCTCGGCCCAGCCTGTGTTGTACCCTCCTGTTCCTTCCTCGCCTTGACATGAGTTCTGTCGGATCCCTTTCCTGCGCTCCTCCTCAGGTGAACCCCCATTCCACTGTCCAGTTTCTCGAAGATATGGCTCTCCCTCGCCTGCCATGTGCTGATGTTTGGTTACTGGCCAGCCCTTCACTTCAGAGGAATGAAAATATCACCATACATAACTATCGTGACCAAAATATCTTGTCAAAAATATCGTCATCTTATACTTACAATGCGTGTAAATATTGCAAAAATATACATATACCAATAACAGAAAATATTTAAAAACAAACCATTAAAATAAAGGTCAACAGCATACATTTCTTACAATTTAATAAAAAATATTTTGCACATTAATAATTATGAATACTTTAAATAAGCAAAAACCTTGGGGCCGATTTCGATCCAGTAAAATTACGGTCCGTACGATTCGCATCCGGAGCCGTCTCCGTATGACTCGTACACACGCCGTACGACCCGACGAGTACGATCCGGACCGGGGTATCAGAACGCGAGTCGTACGGTCCACGTCAGGTAAGGGTGATTCGTACGGAAAAGTGCACAATCACATACACACCATACGGCGCGTACACCCCATGATCGCAGGGGTATGTGCCGTACCCCTGCGATCATGGGGGGTACGCGCCGTACACCCAGCGTACATGGGGTACGCACCGTACACCCAGCGTACATGGGGTACGGTGCGTATCCCATGTACGCTGGGTGTACGGCGCGTACACCCCATGATCGCAGGGGTATGTGCCGTACCCCTGCGATCATGGGGGGTATGCGCCGTACCCAGGGGGGGGCCGTTCCGTACCTGTTTCGGCGCGAACTCTGCTTTTACGACTGTTTTCGGCTCCCGTAGAAAAAGGGTTGTACGGTGCGTACCCGACACGAATTGTACTTGCTGGGTCGTATAAATCAGCTGCGAACCGTACAGATGTCGCGTACAGCGGGTTCCAAGTGAGACTCGTACGGAGATTAGAGTCGTACGGTCTCTGTACGAATCGTACGGAGTCCAGCTCCTGGTACGAATCGTACTCCGTCGTACGTACGGGAGACGTTGCAGGGTACGATTTGTACGGGAAAAATGCTCCGAACGGCTGTTCGGATCGCTTTTTACCGTATCGGAATCGGCCCCATAATATTATAAATTGTAACAATATAAAATAAATGATAGAATTTTACATTTCATACATATGCCATCATCACTCCAATGTATACAAAAGTAGGCAAAGTGTTGTACTAAGGATGTATACATTTTACTTTTCCCACTACAATAGGAAAACTGTTACACCACACAGGGGTAAAATTTACAGTGCAACAGTAGGGGAAATGTTGGATTGCAGAGGGGTAAAATGTACTATTCCAACTACAGACAGTGCAACAGTAGGGAAAGTGTTGGATTGCGGGGGGTAAAATTTACTATTCCACCTCCAATAACTTCAACAGTAGGGAAAGTGTTGGATTATGGAGGGGTAAAATTTACTATTCCCCCTCCAGTCAGTGGAACAGTAGGGAACGTGTTGGATTGCCGAGGGGGTAAAATGTACTATTCCCACTCCAGCCAGTGCAACAGTAGGGAAAGTGTTGGATTGCCGAGGGGTAACATTTACGATTTCCACTCCATTGAGGGCAACAGTAGAGAAAGTGTTGAATTGCGGAGAAGTAACATTTACCATTCCCACTCTAGTCTGAGCAACAGTAGGGAAAGTGTCAGATTGCGGAGGGGTAACACTTACTATTCCAACTCCAGTCAGTGCAACAGTATGGAAAGTGTTGGATTGCAGAGGGGTAAAATGTACTATTCTCACTCCAGTCAGTGCAACAGTAGGTAAAGTGTGGATTGCAGAGGGGTAAAATTTACTATTCTCACTCCAGTCTGGGCCACAGTAGGAAAAGTGTCAGATTGAGGAGTAGTACAATGTACTACTCCAATTCCAGCCAGTGTAACAGTAGGGGAAGTGTTGGATTATAGAGAGGCACATTTACTATTCCCACTCCAGTGACTGCAATGGTAAAGAAAGTGTTGGATTCTAGAGGGGTAAAATTTACTTGTTTATTTAAATATATATATATTTTTTTTATTATATCTTTTTTACTGCGAAGATATAAGAAAGGCACAAAGCTTACAGACATCAAAACCACCGAGATGGAATCGGTATAACCATGATGCTCCAAAGTCAATACACAGCCGTATATGGCCCACATCCCGGAGGCTGGGCGGCGTAGGAGTAAAGCATTTATACGAAAAGGGAAAATTGCATTTGTGCACTGAGGATACGACATTATCAGTACCTTCGCTAGGTCACTCATATTGCGTTATCAAACTACGTAACAATTTAACAGTAACCAATTACCCCATGAATGGCATCATTTAGTACAGATCCGAGCAAAGTAGGGCATTCAGGTGAGGGCCAACTAAGGCGCAGTCATAATAATGTAGTATGGACCCATGGGAATCACAGCTATGTACAGACCTACATAGTAAGGAATATCGGCGTGGCAATTCGGGGCTCCCACACCAGACCCAGTCATCCCACCCCAGCTCTCTCCTCATCACAGTCAGACTCCGAGGCAGCGGGAGTAAACAACTCAGCGCTAGTAGCATCTGAATCATCCTCCGCTAGCCCCTCCATGCACAATATTCTCCAAGCAAGCATATCATCCTGCAGTTTCTCATCTTTGCGAGTACTCTGCATGTGTGTTTCTTCAGCCAAGGCCCATTCCCTTGCATCCCTCAGCCAAGGGGAAATCTCGGGCGCTCTTTGACCCATCCAAGTGATGGCCACTTTTTTAGGTTTAGGCACCAGTGCCAGCAGACAGTGGAGTGGGTCCAAGAGAAGCTTAATGTGCGTGGCTCGAACAATGTGGGACACCACTTTGCGCCAAAAGTCCTGAACCATAGGACATTCCCACGCCAAGTGCAGGAAACCCGCCCTCCGCGTCCCACACCTAGAGCACTCGTGACGCTTATCCGCCGATATGCGATGTAGGGAGACAGGTGTCATATAGGTGCGATGGACAAAGTTAAAATGTATGAGCTTGAAACGCGCGTTACAGGAGACCTTACGGGTCAACAGCCCTTTCCGTTTCCGCTTATCAGGTTCCAGTTCCACCCCCTAAGTCCGCTTCCCAAGCCGCCCAAGCCGGTGCCGTCGGGGGTGGTGAATCTCGGCGCATGGCCGAGTAGAGAAGGGAGATCAAGCGCTTACCTCTCCCACAGGATAAAATGATGTCAAGAGTATTGGTGAGCGGAGGCGCTTCCGGAAATTGGGGCCACTTTATCCTGGCCACGTCTTGAAGACCATGGTAGTGGAGGTATTGCCCCTCGCCCAGCTCAAAGGACTCCATGGCGCATTCAAAGGACACGATGGAGTCGTTCGGGTAGAGGTCCGCCAGAGTCTCATATCCTCCAGATCGCCACTCCCTGTAGGACATATTTTCTTCCAACCGGAGTATCGGGGTCAAGATCCAAACAGGGAGCTCCCTATGAAACGGAGCACGCCTCAACACCCTTTCGACAAACCGCTGCCAAATGCCGGCCGTGTGCCGCACCACATATGGCAGAGTGGTGTCGGCGCCGCGACCCTGCATCAAGGCCTTCTGCAGGGCTTTGTCATCCGCCAAATCGGCCAGCAGTGTCAGTTCCCAATTATCAGTCTCAGCGAACCACCGTGCGGCTGGGAGAAGTTGCGCTGCATAATAATACAGGTCAAACCTCGGAGCTTCGAGGCCTCCCTCATCCCAACATCTTGTTATAGTGCGTAGAGCTACCCTGCTGCGTCCACCCGCCCAGATCAGGGAGGTAAGGAGCGAGTTCAACGTGCGAAACACTCGAGGAGGTAACGGACATAGGGTGTTCTGTAAGACATATATAACCCTGGGGAGCATCACCATTTTGGCGATTGCCAATCACCCCATGAGGGAGAGAAGAAGCGTGTTCCAAAAGGCAACAGATTTGTGGAGGGCCCCGAGTATTCTGTCCACATTGCGAGCCATTAGAGTCTCCTCAGATGCGGCCACCTGAATGCCCAGATACCGGAACGCCACTCGCTCACAACGGAGGCCTAAGCAAGGCAGGTCAGTGGGAAAACCAGGGATTTGTGAAGATTGATACGCAACCCAGAAGCCGCACCAAACCGGTCCAGGAGCCCCAACAATGCGGGGAGGGCCTCAACGGGAGAGGTCAGATAAAAAAGCGCATCATCTGCGTAGAGGGAGACCACATTGGTGGTGTCACCCACCACTATCCCCCAGTTTTGCAGTTCAGTGCGGGCGGAAACCGCAAGGGGCCCAATTGCAAGAGCAAACAGGAGTGTGGAGAGAGGACAGCCCTGACGGGTGCCTCTCTCCAATGACCACTCGTCCGAGCGGGCTGATCCTAAGCGCACCCTGGCTCGGGGCGCCCCATATAGCACCCAGATCCAATTGCGAAATCCAGGTCCGAACCCCATCTTCTGAAGCACCTGCATCAGATATCCCCAGTGTACCGTATCGAAGGCTTTAGCCAAATCAACTGAGACCAATACGTGTGGACCCTCTCTTCCCCGCACCTCATGCAGTACATGATTGAGGCGACGCAAATTCATCGCCGTGTTACGACCGGGGATAAATCCGCACTGGTCGGAGTGGACCAGCCTAGTCATGAATGGGGCAAGACAAGTGGCCAATAATTTCGTAAGGATTTTTGCATCTGTGTTGAGCAAGGTGATGGGTTGGTATGCCGCGGGATCGGTACTGTCACCGCCCGGCTTCAAAATCATGCACACCTCCCCCTGATTCATGGTGGGTGGGAGGGCGCCAGTGTGCAGAGCCTCCGTGTAAACTTGTAACAGGAGGGGGGCCAGGACATGTCCGAAGGAATGGTAGAACTCGGCCGGATATCCATCCCCACCAGGGGTCTTAGCACGAGGGAGGGCGGCTATCGCCGCAGTTATCTCACCCAGTGTCAACTTCGTATCTAGTTCTTTTACCGCTGCCTCCGGCAAAGTCTGGAGGTGCATGTCCTCAAGGTACGAGTGGTAGACGTCCTCCGTAATCAACGGGTCAGCCTCATATACAGCCTGTAAGTGGGCCCGAAGGACCTCAAGTATATCTAACTCAGAGTGGACCATAATTCCATTAGATCCTCGTAGAGCTACTATCCTTTCAGGCGCGAATTCACGACGGAGTATCCAGGCCAACAAGCGGCCAGACTTATCCCCTTCACGGTGGAGACGTTGCCTATACTGGCCCAGCGTAAATTTGTCAAGACGGGCGAGTGTGTCATGTATCACCACCAAAGCATCTTTCTCCGCCCGCTGATCTAAGGCGTCCGGGTCAGATCCATACGTGAGGCCCATACACTCGCCACGCACCATTGCCTTCAAGGCTTCCCACTTTGTGGAGTAGGGTAGCTCATCACCCCCCCAGTTGAGCTCCAAATAGTTCGACAGCGACGTCGCCACAAGGTCCCTGCCCACCTGATCATGAAGGAGGTCAGCGGGCAGCCGCCACGTACGTGGACGTGTAGTTCGATCCGACCACTGCGCCATGCATGTCACTGGGGTGTGGTCCGACAGATATCAGGCCTGATGAGTGACAGTCAAGGTAATAGACGGGGTGAGGTTAGCCGCAAGAACGCGGTCCAATCTACTATGGGTACCGTGCGTCGGGGTGTAACAAGTGTAGAGGTTCTGAGTGGGGTGACAAGCTCGCCACACGTCTATCGCCCCAAGATTATGCATCACTTCCAGTAAACGCGCCGTCATACGGGGCTTAGTGCCCGTCCTGGGTGGATGACGGTCCAACTCAGGGTGCAATATGCAATTGAAATCCCCAAACCAAAGAAGGGGTGCGTCCAAACTTGAAGCCACAAGATCCTGGACTCGAGAGAAGAAGGCCGGGTCATCAGTATTCGGGGCATAGGTGTTAAGGAGTATGAGTTCCTTGTCATCCAATCTAAGCCTCACTAATAGGTACCTGCCGTCTACATCCGCATCAATATACTGAACAGAGCAAGGAATCCTTGGGGCCACCCAAATGAGGACCCCCCTAGCATATGAGGAGAAGGAGGAATGGAAAATCTGGCCCCTCCATTTCCTGGACAGCCGCTGCGTTCCGTCGTCGTCTAGGTGGGTCTCTTGCAGACAAGCAACCGAGACCCCATGTCGCTTAAGGAAGGTGAGGACCCTGTGTCTCTTGGTGCAAGTGCCCAAACCACGCACATTCCATGTTAAAAATTTAAAACCCATGGCCAACGTATGTGCCCAACCGGGCCACAGTAGAAGCATAACCTGACCCACCACCACTCGGTCCCCACTGTAGTTAAATCTAGAGGTGTCGCCCTGTCAGTGGGCCACCCACAAATCGGATTCAATGTGTACATGATGCCAGCAATAACTTGTTCATGAACCCCATCCCACCCCCCAAAAACCCCACAACACGGAACTTCTGCAAGAACAGTCTCCCCACCACCACCCACGAGCAAGAGGATAGCAACAAAGAAAAACGCCACCCAGCCCTTCCCCTGCCAGTGCCAGGACGTACACAGCCACCCCATACAACACACTCCCTCACAACAAGTCAACCCCACCCACCCTCCCTCCCAGCTCCCCAAGAGACCCAACAATTCTAAGACAATACCCGGGCATGTCATCTCACTCCAGTCAGCAGTGTAGATACGACGTTACTCAAGTCAACCCCGGCCCCCCCCTCCCCCCCCGCATCACAAGCCACAAGGGCGCCAGCTCTCAGGTATGTTACAGGATCTAGAAACCCCAGCGACAAGGAGAAAGCGTGGTAGCCCACCAAAGTGTTAGTGCAAGGCAACCCAACCCAAAGACATCCGCCCAGAGAGGTGCATTCAAATCAAGTCAAGAAGTTATTCCAACCGTGGCCCAGAGAGGGCTGTCTCCGGGACCACCGGGACTGTAGAATCCGTGTCTGGTGGCGTTACCTGCAAAGTATCTGGCACCAAAGTTTCACCAGGGGCAGGGGCCCCGGTTGGACTCGAATCCGCCCTCCTCAGTGAGGTTTCCATATGGATAGCTCCATCTGCCCCTACTGTAGGTCGAGCCTCAGGAGTTCCGCGGGAGCCCGAACGGCGTCCTCTCCTCCCACGACGCCTCCCCCGCGGTCTGGTGCCCCAAGTCTCACGGGAGCCCCCACGCTCTCCCGGGGGCAGGTCATCTCCCCTGATCTCAAGCCACTCCCAGACCTCCGCTGGCATCTCAAAGAAGTGTGCCCGGCCCTGGGAGAGGACCCTGAGCTTGGCAGGATACAAAAGCATATACTGAAGCTTCATGTCACGTAGCTTTCGTTTTACCCCCAGGTAGGATTTTCTCTGTTCCTGCACTTGTTGGGTGTAGTCAGGGTAAATCGACACGCGACTGTTCTCAATCATAAGGGATTCCGCCTCCCTCGCAGCCCTGAGGATACAGTCACGGTCCTTATAATTCAGAATCTTTGCGATGAGGGCTCTAGGAGCCTCGCCTGGGCGCGGAGGGGGCACAAGAGCTCTATGCGCCCGCTCCACAATGAATACGCTAGACAAACCAGTGGGGCACAGATGCGTGCGGATCCAATTTTCCAGGAAGCGTTCCGGATTCCTTGCCTCCAGTCGTTCCGGCACACCTAGGACCCTTATGTTGCTCCGACGGGCCCTCCCTTCCGCATCTGCAGCACGTCTCTCCAACGCGCGGGTGGTAGACGGTGAGCTGGGCAACTGTTTTTTGCAAAGAAGCGACCTCCCCCTGCAAGTGTGTGATATTGCCCTCTGCGTCCGAAACCTTATCTGCCACCTTGCGGAGGTCGGTCCGTAGTAGGTTAACATCGATGGAGACCGTCTCTATCTGTCGCTCCAGGGCGGAGTGGGATCCCTGAATAGCCTTAAGGATTTCAGCCCTAGATGGTTCCGCAGGACCCTCACTCCCGTCGTCATGCCCAGTCTGCCGTGTGATCCTCTGAGACTGTAGGCGTGGAGTAGTATATTGCACAATTGTGTTAGGGTGGGAGGCCTTCGAGGATCGATCTTTGCGAGCCGCCATATTGATAGTCGCAGCTCCTACCCAGTGCGATCCTTGGTATTCACTCTGGGCCCCGTAGGTCAGGGAGGAACCACTCGACCGGACCAAAGACAGTGGGCACAGTGAGGCCACGCCAGTGCTCAGGGCCAAAGCAGTGCAGGTAGTGCTCGGGACAGGCCGGGCGAGCCAGTATCCAGGACAGAGTGGAGGCAGCGTGCACCCGTCACCTCCTCAGGGCCGGGGGCGCAGTGAAGATCCGAGTCCGGCAACAAGGAGCGGAACGATCGGGTCAGTGGGCATGAGCAGCAACTCCCTCCAAGGCCCTCTTCATCTCCAGTCGGGAGCAGTCCAGTTCTGAGGCCTCTAGAAGTGCCCCCCCCGGTGGGCGCACAGCCGTTGTGGTCACTGTCTCACCAAGGGGCTGCCTGGTCGAACGAGGCAAAATGGCGGGTGGGTGGGGGAGGGGTGCAAGCACGATCGTATCCTCAAAGGCCCCTCCGCTCGTGCCCCCCCCCAGGGCATCGAGGCACCAACCACCCCTGAGAGGGGAATATAGTGTAGTCCGCAGTCCAGGGGGGGATAAAGGGAAACAAGTCTGCAGCTCCCGTGGGCACAGCAATGGTATCAGGCCAGGCCGACCGCCCAGTAACTCGGGACCCGCTCCACTGACTGCACGCCTCAAGTAGGGGCTAGGGCAACAGTACTCACGCACTCCGCTGGTTTTGGTAAGGTCCCCAGAGACCAGCCAAGCGATCCTCAGCAGTGTGATCGCCTGGGGTGGAGCACCTCTGTAGGAGCACAGCGCAAGATGGACGGCGCCTCAAGGCCTTCACCACTAACACCGCCGATCACCGGGGTCTCCGAGCCACCGCTCCCCGCCTCTTCAAGCTCGCATCTGCAGTCGCGGGTAGAGCGCTGGTGCAAGCCAAGGACCCACCCGGCCTGGAGCTCGCCGCACGTCAGTTCCGGGCGGTCCGCCCGCAGCTCGGTCCCGCGATCCAGGCCCAGACCGCGGCGTCGCGAGAATCAGCACACCACCGTAGCCCCTGGCAGTGACGTCGTCTCCGCTCGCGGGGGGACCGGGACCGCTCCTTCGGATCGGGAGGTTCCAGTCGGGTCCGGGTGCCCTCCGACACAAGTTCCAGAGAAGTTGACAGCCCGGGCAGGATTTATATACAGGATTCTGCAGGTCTTCGGGACGGAGCTGGTGGAGCTCACGTCCTGTCGGCCATGTTGCTTGGCCACGCCCCTAAATAATTTTATTTAAGGAGTTTTGGCGCGAACAAGACCATCGGGGGTATCAGAGCGCTTTCCAGATTGGCAGTTATGAAGGTAAAAAAAATGTAAACAATAGCACATCGGGCAAGAAGAGGCTAAAATATCAGTCATACCAGTTCAAAAAAGACTAAAGTAAGATAGTTATACCTAGGAGGAACTGGGGATCTAGTCCTTCTCTAGTCAGTGCAACAGTAGGGAAAGTGCTGGATTGCGAAGGGGTAAAATTTACTATTCCAACTCCAGTCTGTGTAATAGTAAGGAAAGTGTTGGATTGCGGAGGGGTAAAATGTACTATTCCATCTCCAATAAGTGCGCCAGTAGGGAAAGTGTTGGATTGAAGAGGCGTAAAGGTTACTATTCCCACTTCAATAAGTGCAACATTAGAAACAAACAAAGTATATTTACCACAATAAAATAATTTGAAAAACATAGTAAGCCAATAAAAATATAAATATGTAAAAAATATATAAATATATTTTATATTTAAAAATTAAATAACATATATACTTATTACAATATTAAATGCATATCATAAATATTTACAAATATTGTTATAATTAAAATCTAAAAGTATTTTTAATTTGAATAAATCATTTTATTTAAAAAATATTTATTAACAAAAACATATTTATTAAATAATTTTATTTTAGGTACTTCCCACCCTGTAACCCTACAAAATGTTAGTTAAAAAAAACTAATATTTACACTATTAAAATAAATATTTATCATTAAACTAATTATTATATATTAAAAAATAATTATTACCTAATTATAACTAATTTACTCCCCAAAACATTAACTTAACAAAAAATGTATTACTCAAATACCATAATTAATTATCAATTTAAAAATTAATATCAATTACAAAATTCATTATTACTTAAACAAAATAATGTACTTTTCACCCTATACCCCTACATAACACACAACCCACATCTAAAATATTTGTAAAAATAATTTAATTGCACAATTAACATTATAAATGATCAATTAAATATTTATTATTAAGTATGATCTAAATATAAATTACTTGTAATGAATTTACTTTCCACAATGTACCCCTATGGACCCCAGAACCCAACCCTAAAATTAAAACTAAAAACAAAAAAATAATTACACAAATAACATTTATTTATCAATTAAACAATCAATATTAGTTAAAAAGTAATTATTAATTAATTAGAATTATTTACTTCCCACCCTGGTACCCCTACAAACCCCACAGCCCACACCTATAATAAAAATAAAAGAATTACACAATTAACATAATTATCAATTAAATAATTATTATTAACAACTAATTAATAATTCATTACAATTCATTTACTTCCCACCCTGTATCCCTATAAACTGCAAATAAATAAAAAAAAATATATATTTTACACAATTAACATACATTTATTATAACTAAATTACTTCCCACCCTGTACCCTTAAAAACCCCAAAACCCCTATGGTACTAAAAATCACAAAAAATCTTTTAATTAAATGTAATAGCTACTAAAAATGTAACTACTATATTAAAAACATAAACAATATTTATACATTTATAATATATACTAAAATACATGACACTAATTAAAAAACGATTTTAAAAATCAACTATATTTTCGTGAACAAAATAATTACTTTGATATTATAAAAATCGATATTAACTTACCCTTAAATCTATATTCATGACAACAATATTCTTGCAGATGATATTTCTATATCACGATATTTTTTACATGATAATTGGTAGGATGATATTTTAATTTCAACATTTTGTCTAAATACCCTTTATAATGAAGCAGTGCAGAGGGGCACCTCCCCCTTGGAACTGGACACTGCTAGTCATGGTGATCCCGAAAACTCAGCCCCCCTCGACCGCTTGTGCCAACTACCGGTCCCTATCCTCATCAACGGAGAGGTCAAAATCTTCGCCATGCTTCTGGCCACCCGCCTTAGGCAAGTCCTCTAGCTCCTTATACACCCTGATCAATGCTGCTTAATGCCCGCCTGCCGTACGAGACGCTGCCTTTGATGCCTCCACGTCGCCTTTGATGCCTCCACGTCGCCATGGAACACCGTTATCTGCATTCCCTCTAGCCTAGCCTTACTACTCATCGATTTCGGAAAGGCCTTTGATACTGTGGACTGGGATTATTTGGAGGGGTGCTGATTCGAGCTGGGTTTGGACTCTGATTCCGCAGCTTCGTCCAACCATTGTACTCCAACTCCATGGAGCGGGTTCAGATCAATGGTGTGCTGTCCAACGTCTTTCTCATCCATTGGGGTAACATACAGGGATGCCCCCTGTCTCCTCTACTCTTTGTGCTGGCAATGTAACCACTGGTATGCCTCCTCCACGGCGAAGCTCGGATGCGCAGATGGCATAATCAATGCCCCAGGTACCCTTGACCATCTGAGGTCTCCCTGGGAAGGCTGGTTATGTCCCCTTGAAGGTGATGACTGTTGGGACACAATGATGGTGCCCAGGACCAGTACCATATCCTTCAAGCTGAACTGTTCCGGACATACTATTTACACTGTGCCTACCTTTCCCCAGCTAGATTGCACCGAGCAGGTCTCCTTCTTGAACCCACTTGCCCCTGCTGCGGGACACTCCTACTGATTTTTACCACATGGTGTGCCCTAAGATTCAGGAGTTCTGGACTGTGGTGGCAGGTGACCTGACTGAAGTCCTTGGTTGGGAAGTTGCACTTTCACCTTTAGTTATCTTATATGGGGAATCAGAGGCTCAAAGGAGGGTCACACATTCTTAGGTACTGCCCCTATGGTGGCCAAGCGAGACAATGAGACTTGCTCGAAGAGCCCTACCCCCTCCACTCTCTTGCGGTGTGACTGGGGAGAGGGGGTTATTGGTGCATGCAGCTGGAGCACCCAGTCTATGAGGATGTCCCTTGAAACACGGTTGTGTTTGGGGAATAATGGCTGAGATGGATTGCCTACGGCCCTACTTGTTGCTATGTGTGTTTCAATGCTGCCTCTGTTCCCTGTGATTGTACTATTTCTCTGGACTATACCATGGTTGACAGCTGCATCATCTCCTGCAGTAACAATTAGGTGCCTTGTTATTTTCTTTATCAACAAAAACAACAAAATCTGTTTATCAAAAAGAGAATCATCCATTTGGATAATCTTTATTCCTCACTATGAAACAATGCTAGGTTTGAGAAGCTGATGAAGTGCTTTGTGTCTTAATTAGGTATCCGTCGTCGTGATGTGCTCGAGGCTGTGGATGTCTTTTCTGCCAGTGTAATACCTTCCATCACCTAATTCATTCTTTTCCACCTTTTAATTCGCAGATAACTATTTTTTTCGGTTACGCTTGTTCTTGGATTCTCCTGCACCTCTTTGCTATTCTTCCCTCTTCTTGATAATTACTTCCAAAGTAGTCTAGTTCTTATTTCTACATAAATAGGGATTCTTATCTGCTTGCTGCTCCACTCCTTGTCCAGGATACATGTCAAAAGAGATTACTTTAGAGGCATTTGCTTCTTTTCTTTCTAAAGGGACTCTGCCCAAGGTGTCGTAGAACAGTGCACCTCATTCTTTTTCAACTTGTTTCCTTTTCATTACTTGACACAGTTATCTCTGTATATATTTTTCCACAGTCAATCTTTATTAACGTATGTCCCTTGAATATCAATTATCCTGTTATCCTCCTGGTATATCAGATTTGTGACTCTGGCTTGGTTTGGCTTGTGGTCACCTCTACTACATCTGTCATTGGGTTACCCCAACATGGATGACCACAATTATGTTATTGTGTGAAGTCTGAATGTAAAATGGAGAGTGGAACTGCCCACGTAATACTAATGGATTAGCACATCCCCACATCTTCCTCTTTCTCCTCTAAGAGATACAATCAACATAAGCGGATGTTTTGAGAAATGCATCTCTAGAAGGACAGAGCCCTGAAGACATCTCGTGGAAAGAGACGAAACGCGTTGGCTACGTTGATGTGAACATTTTTTGTTTACCACCAATAAAGAATTTGGAACACACGACATGTCTCAAGTAACTTTAATGAATATGAGAAATCCTGAAGTAAACTTCATTAATTGAATCAGATTCAGAACCAGTGCTGTACTTTTCTAATTGTTGTTGGAACAGCACACACTATTTTTGAGAATATTAGCACATAGTGGGTGCTGATTTCTTTGTATATACATTTTAGTTTAATCCCTGCTTTAAGACAGGTTAACATACTTTTCACACGTATCAGCTGATGTAAATTGATAACATATTCATTAGCAATTCAGTCTTTCCTTGAAGAGACCTCATGATCCACTAGGGCCAGATGTATGCCTTTAAACTTATGTCGCCACAATGGTTGGCTCCTTCTCAGTGGTTGAACCTACTGGATCCATGGCATTGAACCTCTGTAGTGTGGCTAATATTGCGTCCCAACTGGCCGCTAGAGCAAGTTTACGGAGACCTAACAAATCTTTTCTGTGCAAGGGAATGCTTTCCGCCTTAGCCCACGTCAGTAAGGAGCGGCGCCACGCCAATAAGTGAGGTGGCGTAGAAGATTTCCAAATCATAGTGAGGAGTTTAGAGATTACCAAACCCAAGTCCAAGAAGTAAGATGAAACCTTATACTTTTTACCTCTCTCAAAGAGATGCAAAGTATAGGTCTCACATACAAAGGGAATGTTACGCTCAGTACAGTGAGCAAGGGTGCCGGCGACTGTTTCCTAGTATACATTAAGAGCGGGGCAGTGCCGCAACATATGTAAGAGGACGGTGTTAACCAACTGGCACCTGGGACAGGCGGTGTCAGTGCGATGGAAGTACTCACTGATTTTAGTTGGGGTGAAGTACTGTTGGTAATGGCCCTTTTTGCAGGGTTATCCCCAAACTTTTTGCTTCTTCCTCCTAAGGTGCCCAAAACCCGGTCCCTAAGCCTGTGTGGTTCCAGAAGGGAACAACAGGTTGGGAGCCTAGGCTGTACTGGCAGGCCTTACGTTGAGGGATCTCCTACTGTCAGGAGAACTGGATTCTCTGTAAACAGAGCTCCAATGGTTCTGGCATCTGGCGGTGCCGCTCCTAAGTGGAAGGTGCGGAACTGCAGGTTGACGGGTGAGAGGGGGATGCGTTTCCCAGTGGGAAAACTAGTGGGTCAGGGGGAGACTAGAAGGGCTGAGCCTCCTAGGAGTGACCATGGTGACACCACTTCTGTCCTGGGGGATCTTCGCGTACTGTCAGGTGGACCGGGGTCGGAAGATCTGCATCAGGCAGACAGTCACACAACACATGAGTCATATGTTACCCTCTGGGGGGGGCATCCGTGCTCCCAATGAAGTCCTGGTGCGATGGGCAGGTGCTCAGCCGCAGGGTTTAGTCCCTGGGTTGGGAGGCCAGGTTCTGGTGCTGCCTAACCTGGAGGGAAGGATGACTGTAAGCAGTGTCCTGACTGGTTTGTCTTCTAGGGCTACAACTCCAGGTGGGAGGGTGCAGAACTCTGGAAGGGGGTGCAGAGGGAGGGAGTCCTCGCCGCTAACCCTGGATCAACCTGAGGGTTTAGATCCAAGGGTGGTGGATCAGTTGCAGGGTCAAGGCCCTGAACTGGTGTCCCACTTGCTCCTGGCTGGGGGGGCCTCCATGCTGCTGGGCTGTGGGACAGGGGGGAATGCTGGGAGTAGTGAGACAAGCCTCCCTCCCTCCCTCACACCCACAAACAGCCTCCCAGTGAAGATGGCTACCAACCTGTAAGTTTGTTTGTTAAACAGTGCAATGGCTGACACTTGCTCCTGGCTGGGGGAGGCCTCCATGCTGCTGGGCTGTGGGACAGGGGGGCATGCTGGGAGTAGTGAGACAGGCCTCCCTCCCTCCCTCACACCCACAAACAGCCTCCCAGTGAAGATGGCTACCAACCTGTAAGTTTGTCTGTTAAACAGTGCAATGGCTGACACTTGCTCCTGGCTGGGGGAGGCCTCCATGCTGCTGGGCTGTGGGACAGGGGGCATGCTGGGAGTAGTGAGACAGGCCTCCCTCCCTCCCTCACACCCACAAACAGCCTCCCAGTGAAGATGGCTACCAACCTGTAAGTTTGTTTGTTAAACAGTGCAATGGCTGACACTTGCTCCTGGCTGGGGGAGGCCTCCATGCTGCTGGGCTGTGGGACAGGGGGGCATGCTGGGAGTAGTGAGACAGGCCTCCCTCCTCCCTCACACCCACAAACAGCCTCCAAGTGAAGCTGGCTACCTACCTGTAAGTTTGTTTGTTAAACAGTGCAATGGCTGACACTTGCTCCTGGCTGGGGGAGGCCTCCATGCTGCTGGGCTGTGGGACAGGGGGGATTGCTGGGAGTAGTGAGACAGGCCTCCCTCCCTCACACCCACAAACAGCCTCCAAGTGAAGATGGCTACCAACCTGTAAGTTTGTTTGTTAAACAGTGCAATGGCTGACACTTGCTCCTGGCTGGGGGAGGCCTCCATGCTGCTGGGCTGTGGGACAGGGGGCATGCTGGGAGTAGTGAGACAGGCCTCCCTCCCTCCCTCACACCCACAAACAGCCTCCCAGTGAAGATGGCTACCAACCTGTAAGTTTGTTTGTTAAACAGTGCAATGGCTGACACTTGCTCCTGGCTGGGGGAGGCCTCCATGCTGCTGGGCTGTGGGACAGGGGGGCATGCTGGGAGTAGTGAGACAGGCCTCCCTCCTCCCTCACACCCACAAACAGCCTCCAAGTGAAGATGGCTACCTACCTGTAAGTTTGTTTGTTAAACAGTGCAATGGCTGACACTTGCTCCTGGCTGGGGGAGGCCTCCATGCTGCTGGGCTGTGGGACAGGGGGGCATGCTGGGAGTAGTGAGACAGGCCTCCCTCCCTCCCTCACACCCACAAACAGCCTCCAAGTGAAGATGGCTACCAACCTGTAAGTTTGTTTGTTAAACAGTGCAATGGCTGACACTTGCTCCTGGCTGGGGGAGGCCTCCATGCTGCTGGGCTGTGGGACAGGGGGGCATGCTGGGAGTTGGTGTACTGACATTCCGGCCCCATTAGTGGAGAAGTGTGGCTCAGGGGTTAGAGGCAGCAGACCCGGAAGCTGAGATCGGTCCTGGACCAGGGTTCAATTCCCCGCCTCGGCGGGGTCTTGGGCTAAAAATCCCACGGACTCGATAATTCTCGCCCCGGTGCCTCCTCGACTCACGGGTTCACACTCTGCGACTCTGGGCAATAGCTTGCTTAATCTCCACAACGGCCCCTCACGGCGGGATGCCTGACTTTCACCTTGTGGATACCCTGCTATCTCACAGGGGAATACCAGGAAGGGTTCCCTAAGCAAGCGCCGGGACACCCACTGCGGGTAGCTGTGCGCTATATAAGCTCAACTACATTTACATTTACATACAGGCCTCCTCAGCAGAATGGCTGGCTACATGTTGGTTAGGGATGGACAGTGTATTGGTGGTTGGGTATTGCAAGGAGGTAAAACTCAATGTGGTGTTACACATTTGTCGGTACTTACCAGCCTCCGCTCCTCCGGCTACTCCTGTGAAACTCTCAGGTAGCAGGATAGCAAGCACCTTCTCCTCCCATGGTGTGAATGTCTTCGGTGGGATGGGTGGGCCACTGCCAGTCGCGTTTGCCAGCGTCCAGTTCTTGCTCCTCCTCTCCTTGACAACCCTCTTGAGATCATGCCACCGCTTCATGATCTCCTTCTTGGATCTTGGGGTGGCCCCAACTGCATTCACCCATTGGACTATCCTTTCCCACATTTGTGTCCTGGTGGCTAATGGTGTCTGTTGGACTAGGTTACCAAATAGTTGTGGTTCTACTCTGACACTCTCGTTGACCATGACTGTCAACTCACTCTCTGTGAGTTTTGGCATTTTTTGTGATGTCATGGTGTGGGGGGGTTGAGGTGTTTGTGGGTGCAGGGGTGTGTGGGTGCAGGGGTGTGGTGATGAGGTGTGTTATGTGCTGGGGGTTTTATTGTGATGGTGTGTTGGTGGTGTTGATGGTGGTGGTGGGTGGGTGGGTGTGGTGTGCGATTTTGCCTCTCCTCTCAGATGTGGTGTGTGGCCTTCTGTTCTGGAAAGATGCAAAGGATTGTGGTGAGTGGAGGGGGTGGCTTTGTACTCTGAGCTGTGTGGGTGTGTCCAATTGGATTGTGGTTGTCAGGTGTGTTGTGGGTGTGGTTATGTTGTTTTGTATATTTGTTTGACATTTCTGTATCTGTGTGTGTGTGTTGTATCTATTGGGGGCAGGGCTACTTTGTTTATGCAGTATTTGGCATCACTGCGGTGCTTTGACATCGACCGCCATGTATTTCATGTTCGTCCGTTGCGGTGAGTTTGCTGGTGCTTGGCCGCCATTTCTCCCATGCAATCCTGCCTTCGACCGCGGCGGTCGGTGCCTGCGGTTCCGCCCGCGACACCTTAGGGGATATCGTAATTTCCCGTGCGGTGTCTCCGCTTTCCCTGTGGGCGGTTTTGTATTTTCCGCTGCTTTTCCGACCGCCACGGTCGGAGTTTTGTCATCACCGCACACGCCGGGCGGTTTCATTTTCACCGCTACCGCCGCGGTCGGTCTGTACTGGCGGTCGATCCTAATGTGTCTGCCGGTTGAACCGCCTCCATGGCGGGCGGTTGTTTTCCGCCTCCATGGCGGGCGGGGTGGTTTTCCGCCCGCTATCCTAATGGGGCCCTAGGTGTGCACTCCGTCGTTTCTCATGAATGTACTATGGATGTAAACATTTTACTTTTCCCACTACAATAGGAAAACTGTTACAGCACACAGGGGTAAAATTTACAGTGCAACAGTGGGGAAAGTTTTGGATTGCAGAGGGGTAAAATTTACTATTCCCACTACAGACAGTGCAACAGTAGGGAAAGTGTTGGATTGCGGGGGGTAAAATTTACAATTCCACCTCCAATCAACAGTAGGGAAAGTGTTGGATTATGGAGGGGTAAAATGTACTATTCCCCCTCCAGTCAGTGGAACAGTAGGGAAAGTGTTGGATTGCCGAGGGGTAAAATGTACTATTCCCACTCCAGCCAGTGCAACAGTAGGGAAAGTGTTGGATTGCCGAGGGGTAACATTTACGATTTCCACTCCAGTGAGGGCAACAGTAGAGAAAGTGTTGAATTACGGAGAAGTAAAATTTACCATTCCCACTCCAGTCTGAGCAACAGTAGGGAAAGTGTCAGATTGCGGAGGGGTAACAGTTACTATTCCAACTCCAGTCAGTGCAACAGTATGGAAGTGTTGGATTGCAGAGGGGTAAAATGTACTATTCCCACTCCAGTCAGTGCAACAGTAGGTAAAGTGTGGATTGCGGTGGGGTAAAATTTACTATTCTCACTCCAGTCTGGGCCACAGTAGGAAAAGTGTCAGATTGAGGAGTAGTACAATGTACTACTCCAACTCCAGCCAGTGTAACAGTAATGGAAGTGTTGGATTATAGAGAGGCACATTTGCTATTCCCACTCCAGTGACTGCAATGGTAAAGAAAGTGTTGGATTCTAGAGGGGTAAAATGTATTTGTTTATTTCTTTTATTTTATTTAAGGTGTTTTTGCGCGAACAAGACCACCGGGGGTATCAGAGCGCTTTACAGATTGGCAGTTATGAAGGTACAAGAAATGTAAACAATAGCACATCGGGCAAGAAGAGGCCAAAATAGCAGTAATACCAGTTCAAAAAAGACTAAAGTAAGATAGTGATACCTAGGAGGAACTGGGGATCTAGTCCTTCTCCAGTCAGTGCAACAGTAGGGAAAGTGTTGGATTGCGGAGGGGTAACATTTACTATTCCAACTCCAGTCTGTGTAATAGTAAGGAAAGTGTCGGATGGCGGAGGGGTAAAATTTACTATTCCTTCTCCAATAAGTGCACCCGTAGCGAAAGTGTTGGATTGCAGAGGGGTAAAGGTTACTAGTCCCACTCCAACGAGTGCAACATTAGAAACAAACAAATTATCTTTACCACAATAAAATAATTTCAAAAACATAGTGAGCCAAACAAAATATAAATATGTAAAAAAATATATAAATATATTTTATATTTTAAAATTAAATAACATATATACATATTACAATATTAAACACATCATAAATAATTACAAATATTGTTATAATTAAAATCTAAAAGTATTTTTCATTTAAATAAATCATTTTATTCGAAAAATATTTATTAACAAAAACATATTTATTAAATACTTTTATTTTAGGTACTTCCCACCCTGTAACCCTACAAAACTCACAAACTGCATGTAAAACGTAAGTTAAAAAAACTAATATTTAAACTATTAAAATAAATATTTATCAATAAACTAATTAATATATATTAAAAATTAATTATTACCTAATTATAATTAATTTACTCCCCAAAACATTAACTTAACAAAAAATGTATTACTCAAATAACATAATTAATTATCAATTCAAAAATTAATATCAATTACAAAATTCATTATTACTTAAATAAAATAATTTACTTTTCACCCTATACCCCTACAAAACACACAACCCACATCTAAAATATTTGTAAAAATAATTTCATTGCACAATTAACGTAATAAATGATCAAATAAATAATTATTATTAAGTATGATCTAAATATAAATTACTTATAATTAATTTAATTTCCACAATGTACCCCTATGGACCCCACAACCCAACCCTAAAATTAAAAATAAAAACAAAAAAACAATTACACAAATACCATATTTAATTATCAATTAAATAATCAATATTAGTTAAAAACTAATTATTAATTAATTAGAATGATTTACTTCCCACCCTGGTACCCCTACAAACCCCACAACCCGCACCTATAAGAAAAATAAAAGAATTACACAATTAACTCAATGATCATTTAAATAATTAATATTAACAACTAATTAATAATTCATTAGGATTCATTTACTTCCCACCCTGTATCCCTATAAACAGCAAATAAATAAAAAATATATATATATTTTACACAATTAACATACATTTATTATAGCTAAATTACTTTCCACCCTGTACCCCTAGAAAAAACCAAACCCCTATGGTACTAAAAATCACAAAAAATCCTTTAATTAAATGTAATAGCTATTAAAAATGTAACTACTATATTAAAAACATAAACAATAATTATACATTTAAAATATATACTAAAATACATGACACTAATGAAAAACGATTTAAAAAAATCAACCACTTGGGCAAATGTCGATCCTTGCCAGGTCATGGGCAGCCATCTTTAGCTTTAGCTAGAACCTGTGGGTGATAGTGTTCGATTCCCAGTCTGGGGGTATGGGCCAGTTTTCCCTTGCCACGCGGTGCGGGGGTAGCGGGCTCTAGGTGCCTCGGAAGATCAGGCAAGGGTGTTTTGGACTGATGTGCGTGTAACGGTATTTACACTTTCTCAGACGGGTTCCAGCGGATACTCCTACCCACGTATTGGGAACCTGGTGACACTCTATCTTTATTCGACTCCACCCCGGTGTATATAAAAGGGTCTCAAGTGGTTAGCAGGGTCCAGGTTCCTGTGACCAGGCGCTTGCTCAGTAAGCAGCATATGTTGACCCGTTGCAAAGCCTTGCAGTGTATCATGATCAGGACTCTACGCGCTCAATCCCCCTTATGCTGGCCGTGACACCATGTACGTGCACCTAGGTCCTTTACTAGGGATTGCGCTGGTCACTGCAGTGTTCTATGGCACTTGATAGAACGACCACAACGATCTTACGGTGGGTCTCGCCACCAGTGGGGGACAGGTAATTTTCAGTGGTCAGACATGTCTCCATCTCTTTAGGCAAGGCGCTAGTCTGTAAACCTGCAGCTACTTTTCGGGAGGCACTGGAGCCAACACACAGGAGGTCCTGTGCTGTATATACGTAAAGGGGCAGAGACACATATCTGGGTAGCCCGACACCGTTCCGGTGGAAGTATCTAGGCTCACACAGGTGGTTAGCAGGGACCGGGATTCGGTGTCCGGTCTTAGGGTCAGCAAGCAGGGTAGACCGCACCTGTTGGCCCTTCATGGAGGTTTTCAGTACCATCCACAGGCAACACACTCTCTTTCCCTCCGCCTTGTTGTGACACCAGGCTGCGTCGCCGTGGAGCTTTGGAGAAGGATTGTTAATTTGTCTGGGCTATGGGGCTAGCAGGCACTTTAGAGGAAGAACACTAGGGGAATTGCCCACACGGTAGTAACAGATGAGCTCTGTGGTCTGATTTCTTATCCCGAGCTCCAGTGGCATGATGCCCTGTATGGAACAGTAAGGCAGCTGGCTCGCACGAGGTTTGCTGCGCCATGCGGAAATATCTTGGGCAGAGATTTGGCCTTTTACATGTGGGCTATAAGCCCAAGCCAAACTCCCTTGGTGTTGCTGGACTTTTGGGTCAGCGGTCCACGTGGGTATGGACCTGTTTTTCTGAATAGGGAAGAGACCCTAGTAATAGCAAGTAAGGAACAGCTAGGCGGAATGCCGGCCTTGGTGGGGGGCCCTGGCTGCGACCGTCGCCACACCCAGGTCTATGGAGGAGTTACAGGGCGATCCAGAGGCGGAAAGGTACCCGGGAGTACCCTCTTCAGGAGCACAAAGGATGCTGAGGCCTAATATCCCCAGGAAGTCTGTGCGGTGGACCCTGGGGGTACGACGGCGCCCCGCTATCCTACGGGCGGTTGGAAACCTGTACAACCGGGGGTCGCTTGAACGCTCCGCCCCTCGTAGGGGGGGGGGCGTGAGCAAGAGGGTGGACCAATGGTTCACCGGAATTGGGAGGGGCTATCTCCTCCCATAACCGCTAAGCAACGATTGGCTAAGGCCACGTTGCAAATTGGCCCATCAGGTGGTAGGTCGCGAGGGGCGGCTTGCCTTTTGGATCGCCTGTAAGATAACCCACCTTGTTGGCATTGTGTCTATGCTAATAAACCTGCAGCTACTTTTCTCCAACAAAAAAGTTGTCTTGTCTGCTTATTTCTGCGAAATGTATGTTACTGCGAGCGGGCTGGTGAGTGGCGCCGATATTGGCACTATGAGTGAGAAAAGGAAGCAGTGCTGCACTGGTGCAGGTTTTAAGAGGGGTTAGCTGGCACTGGAGAAAGTCCTGGGGCTGGAGTCTTGGGAGAAAGAGCGCTGAAGAGAGCTTCACTGCCCGGAGCAAACAAATACAGAAGCCTTGAAGAGTGGAGAGCTCCCAGGGGAGAAGATGAGAATGCGCTCATGTCCCATGGGGGAGATGAGAGCATTCTGAAGCAGGCTGAGGAGAGATAGTTGTGCCAGCTTGATGGGAGGCTGGGCACGGCTGCCAGCTAGTTTGTAGTGCAGGCATCGGACGTTTGGTGCAATAATAGCTTTACTGTATTTCGTTTTAGGAGAGTTGCACAGCAACAGAGCTCCAAGGGTTGCCCTCTCCTTTAGTAGGTACTGAATCCAGTCCATATTTTTGGATTTCATTATGGTCTATGACTCTATGTAATCCTTTTCAAGAAAGAACAAGCATTTACAATGCAACGGTTTCGCCTTTGCCAAAGTTAGAGCTATTGGCATTGTAAATGACAATATTTTTATTTATGTGTTGGTTTTGAAAACAGATAAATAAATGGCATTGTCATTTACATTGCCAACAGCTTAATCTCTTGCAAATGTAAGACCTATTGTACCCTACTGGATTTCACTGAAGAAATTCAGAGTCTGGTCTGCAGGTGTCACGTGACAGATGCCCAATTGACAGCTGAGGGGGTTAAATCGTGCTGGGGTGGCACATTAAGGCAACGCTTGCTGAAAGCACTACACTACCCTACTGGAGTGTCAGTCTTTTTGGACATGGTTCACTCACTCATCTTGAAACAGGAAGCTCGCCACCAGTTCCACAAAAAATACCGTCATTAAATCTTTCCTTTTTAAGGGTTGGACATTTCAGTTGGCGTCTGCTCTCAGTCACGCTCGTCTTGTCGCCCATTGTCAATCACGCGCCTCTCTGTGCCTGGCTGTCAAGTGCCGGCGCCATCCTAGTGCGCATCTTCAGTCAGCCACGGTGTGCTAGCCAACCGAACTGCATTATGGGATGGCATGGTGGGTTAAAGAACCTGTTTTACAAACATGTGTCCGTGCTTGTGAGAAGGTAGTGCACCTGTTGAGGGAGAGAGAGTGTGTTTGCATATGTGCGTGCATGCATGTGTGTGTGTGAATAAGCACTTCCAAGATTTAGTGGGACTAGAGTTTTTATCTACAAATCATTGTTTTCAGCTGTGTTCTAATGGAATCAAAGCAACACTACACCCCCCATAATGCATAGTGTGATCACATAAAAGTACAGAACTGGAAAGAGTGTCCATAATGACCAGCAAGACGGTTTTCACCCTAAGAAGGATGTGCTTTAGTCTCCAGTGCCACGGGCGAGTGGAAACACACACTGTGCTGGTGGAGAAGTAGAAGAAGTACAAGTGTCCATAGAAGAGAAGTAGAGGGGATGCACTCTCCATTCCCTATGCACTCTCCACTCCCTATGCACTCTCCACTCCGTATGCACTATCCACTCCCTATGCACTCTCCACTCCCTACGCACTCTCCACTCTCCACTCCCTACGCACTCTCCACTCTCCACTCCCTACGCACTCTCCACTCTCCACTCCCTATCCACTCTCCACTCCCTATCCACTCTCCACTCCCTATCCACTCTGCACTCCCTATGCACTCTCCACTCTGCACTCCCTATGCACTCTCCACTCCCTATGCACTCTCCACTCCCTATGCACTCTCCACTCTGCACTCCCTATGCACTCTCCACTCCCTATGCACTCTCCACTCCCTATGCACTCTCCACTCTCCACTCCCTATGCACTCTCCACTCCCTCGAGCTGCACTCCCTATGCACTCTCCACTCCCTATGCACTCTCCACTCTCCACTCCCTATCCACTCTGCACTCCCTATGCACTCTCCACTCTGCACTCCCTATGCACTCTCCACTCTGCACTCCCTACGCACTCTCCACTCTGCACTCCCTATGCACTCTCCACTCCCTATGCACTCTCCACTCTCCACTCCCTATGCACTCTCCACTCTGCACTCCCTACGCACTCTCCACTCTGCACTCCCTATGCACTCTCCACTCCCTACGCACTCTCCACTCCCTATGCACTCTCCACTCTGCACTCCCTATGCACTCTGCACTCCGTATGCACTCTCCACTCCCTATGCACTCTCCACTCCCTATGCACTCTCCACTCCCTATGCACTCTCCACTCCCTATGCACTCTCCACTCCCTATGCACTCTCCACTCTCCACTCCCTATGCACTCTCCACTCCCTATGCACTCTCCACTCCCTATGCACTCTCCACTCCCTATGCACTCTCCACTCCCTATGCACTCTCCACTCTCCACTCCCTATGCACTCTCCACTCTGCACTCCCTATGCACTCTCCACTCCCTATGCACTCTCAACTCCCTATGCACTCTCAACTCCCTATGCACTCTCCACTCCCTATGCACTCTCCACTCCCTATGCACTCTCCACTCCCTATGCACTCTGCACTAAGGAGGAAAAGTTTCAATGTGTCCAGCACTTCAAACAATCATAGAACATAACTTCAAATGACCAAAATGCCAGGAGCAGAAGTAACATTAAATAACTTTTAACTCCTGATGCCATCACAAAATTAACGTTCTTGAAGGATTTTTTTTTTTTTTTTTGGAAGGGAGAAAAATTCCTTTAATTCAGTCTTAAAATAATGCGTATAAAAGAACAGGGTGAGGTGACGGGCAATTCTGCACAGGTGGAGGCAGGTGTGTACTTCTGCCTGTGACGCATCTTGTTAATTACTATATTCCATTGCTTTCCGTCCTTATAAACACTCTAAAAAAACATAAAAAGAACACTGGGTGAAAAATACGATTTCCATGAATTAAATTCCGAATACAATTGAAGAAATGTCAAAAAAGAATTATACCTTTCTAATGCAAAAAGCTGACTTCTGTACATGTGCTGCTTCAAGTGATGGACATATCTGCCTCGAATCCCTCCAGCACACAGCCTCTCCACATGAGTCACATCGGTACTTATCATCGCCCTTTATGAGCGACACTGAATTATTGACGAAGATCACGGGCTCGGAGGCATGGAAACGATTTCTTTGTTAACCCGGAGCTGGAAGGTGTTTTCTGCCCGCTCCTACCAAGAGGCTGGATGAGGCCCCTGGCGATGAGGCCCCTGGGGTTTGGCGGCCCTGTGCAGGTGCACAGCTTGCACATGCCTAAGGCCGCCCCTGGTATTTACAGTGTGGGTTTGTGCAAATATAATCTCTCCTCCAATCAGTGTGTTCCACTGGCGGCGAGATGAGTGCCTCCGTGGTGCCAGCTGAGACGCCACTAACAACCATTGACAAAGCCAATAGTCCCGACTTGTAGGTATGATGTTACTTGTTGTATCATATCTGGATGCAATGACAGAAACTGCAAAATACAATTTGGGTGGCACATTATGCTAAGCACAGATTCTTAGCGGACGTGTATGTAAGCCGCGCCCTTAATTAGATTGGCCGCGCCCCTGTGAGAGACCCTGTGTTTTTTCATCTCACTTAAAGCCCTGACACAAATACTATAATACAACACTGCGCTCTGCTTCCCCACTAGCTCTTGTTTCCACCCTGTCGGACAGAAGGCCAGGGCGAAAAGGAAGGGACAGAAGGAGGAAATAGTTCAGCAAAGGGGGGAGTTTAGAGAAAACAGGTCAGAAAAGGGTAAATGAGGGAGAAAAGTTACAGAGTTGGGACTCGAGGGGGGCAGAAATGCTGAGAGTGACTGGGGGATCATAGGACCTGGGGCCAGGGGAGAACGTGTAGTGAGGCACTGAGCCACCCGGAGGATGGCAGAGGGAGACCTGTACAGTGATCATCCCTTGGAGGAGGAGATGTATGTGTGGGTGCGGGACTGTGTGAGTGGGATAAAAGGTGAAACAGCGCTCTGCTGGAGGGTCTGCAAAGTTTGGAAATGTGCGACCTTCCGGCCGCTTCCTTCGCCCCGCCACCTCACCCTGGTACATCTGCCATCTCAATCTTCTGTACGGATATGACCCTTCCTTAGTGGGGGTTGTTGTGTTGCTGAGGCTCCTGATCCGTCACAGAGAGAAGCGCTTCCGGCCTGCACAGCAAGGCAGGGGGGGGGGTGCGGGGGAGGACAGAAGTGGTGCTTTGTGTAAAGTAGGAACCAAGTCAGAACATTAACTACACTTTAACCAGCCGACCATTCAAAATGGAAGATATCGTCGCAGTTATATTTATTTCATTTGCAAAAGCATGTCTTTCCATACAGCCATCCAATGCGTTCAGTTGCTCTTGGAGGCCCGTTTGAGGTTGTATTCTGAAGGATACATTGGGGAGTTGGTGCCTCACACAAGCAGTGACTCTGTGACGGGGAGGAGATCACGGGGGAGAGGCAGGGAAAGTGAAAGCACCCCATCCGCACATTGTCCTGAAAACGCTGCGAGCCAGCGGATGTGATCTCCTCCCCGTCACAGTCACTGCTTGTGTGAGAGATGTTGTAAGGCGTTCTGCGTTATTTAAAACTGTATAAAAAATGTTTAGCGCTATTGAAATGCATTGGAAAGTGATCTGCGCTATTTAAATCTTAATAAAAGTGTTCCACGTTGCTAAATCGCATTTAAAAGTGGTCTGCGCTATTAAACTGCATTAAAAGGTGACTCGCGCTATTTAAAACTGTGTTTTCCGCTGTAAATCTGTATTTAAAAGTGTTCCAGGAGCTGTTTTCTAGGAGCAGCAGAGCTCATTTCGTAAGGGAGGGGCTGTTTTGGAGGAGTGCGAGCGTGGGGGGAGAAAGACAGACTGCAGCACCACTGTGCGTCACTGCAGCGCGCTCTGATAGGCTGAAGTGCTTTTCAAAGGGCCGTGCCGTGTTGGGTTTCTCTACAGCTGATTAATTAAATGTACATCACAGCTGTTTGACCAACAACAACAAACAAGCATTTACGGACGGACAGTGGGAGGGGGGGGCGGGAAAGGAACGGACAGCGGGAGGGTATAATTTATTGACACATACATTTAACAAGCACTCACCTGGGGAACAACGGAGGCCCAGCACGGAGCGGGCATTTCGGCAACCCCGCCCATGGCCGCGGTAATGTGCGCTTGAAAAACATGAAGCACGGGGGGGGGCGGGAACGGACAGCGGGAGGGGGGTCGGGAAGGCTTTCTCCGTTGGCGGTCGGCCGCGGAATGGCCAAAAAAACCTGGTAAACAAAAAATAAATAAACCCCGCCCACGGCCGCATGACTACACAGAGGGCACGCCCAGGGAAAAAATCTCGGGAACGCCCCCGAATCTGGTCCGTGAATGACGGACAGATCTCTGTTCCAATGGCTAGCCTCCATTTATGGAGCTAGCCAATGGGACAGGGGGGCGTATTCCAGAGTCCTTACTGAAATCAAGAGATTTCTCTTGGAAGCGGAGCTAACGCTCCGTTCTCCAGGCGAAACCTAAAAATGGCCGTTGTACCTTCTGTTGACGTAGTATATTACAGCAACTATCAGGGGTGCCGCTGCACCAATGGTAGCGCTGCCCTGACTCCGCTAGCTTCTTGGCACGCTGTCGGGTGTCATTTCACTGATAATTGATTATGTTGCTGGAACTGTTTGAAGCAATTTTAATGCATTGATATAATTAAATGTACATCGAGTGCAGTAGTATACTGCTAGTGTTTGTTTCTCTGCTTCAGGTCAAAAAATACGTGTGCAAAGATGTCCCACTTGTGAAATTGACACACAAATATATATAAATATAGAAATGCCTCAAATAAACATACAGACAAATTTTAAGTTCTGCATCATTATTATAATTTACATTTTACTTAGGGGTATTATTCTGTAAAGTTAACCTAAGGGTTCCTATTTACTGAGATCGACATAATTAAGGTTTGATTCAGTTTGACAAAGGAACCAGTAAACTGCGTTCTGGTGCTATAAAGTGAGGGCAGAGCGTCACCTCGCGCCGGGAGGAAGGACGCACGCACTTCCGCTCAGTGAGCGCCTGAAGCAGAGGTGCGGAAGCAGCCCTCGGCACCCTGTGCTGACGTCACAAGACCCAGTCACATGACCTGAGGAAGTTTCCCTTCTCGGATAATGGAAAGTGAAACTACAACTGGGCTCTGGTCTCACGCCAGGGGCCACACTGGTGTGAGCTTGAGAAATAAGCGGTCCCCGTTCCGAGCAAGCAACTAATCCAAAGGAAGGTGAGTTTATGTCAACAATAGATTGAAATGATCACGTTTCAGTTTTTTCCTTCTATTTGTTTGTGCATGCAATCGGAGGAATAAAGTCGGGCGCACTCCTCGGCATATGTTTGATACTTTCATTTGTTCTTGAGGGAACGTAAGCTTGGTGGTAGGATTTCTTTTCTGTTGCTTGATTTCCTCCTCCGACAATGATTTGCACGCACGCTACTTCCTGCCTATCTGAAATGGATGTGTGAGAGCCCAACACAATAGTATGGGGACCAAGCCTGAGCCGAGCCAACTTTCTGGCTCGGCTCTTTGAACCTTGCACGAGCCGAGCCCTGAAAAGGTTTGCAATGTAAATCATACACCAAGAAATCACAAAATATGATAAAGAATCGTCCAAATAAAAAAACTGGTGTATTTCTTTAACATGTGGAATCTTAGACATTAATACGTCACATAGAGAGATAACTTTTAAACACGAACCATCAGTGTACTAAGAGGCAAGAGAGTTGTCATGTGAACCCTCTAACTGACCCAGATTATTCTACCTAGAGCAGCATTATAGTCTATGAATGAATGGTATTCTGAACTCCGATATTTGAAAGTGCTTTCTTACCTTATAATGAAGCGAAGGGAGTTTTGTGAAATAAAAATTTGCCTAAGAACACACAATTTAAGCAGGGAACCCCAAATCCAGGTTTTCATTTGTACAAGTCAGACATAAATTGGCATATATAGAAACAGGGCAGCAGAGCTGCTGTAGAGCCAGAGAACCAGGGCAGCAGAGCTGCTGTAGAGCCAGAGAACCAGGTCAGCAGAGCTGCTGTAGAGCCAGAAAACCAGGTCAGCAGAGCTGTTGTAGAGCCAGATAACCAGGTCAGCAGAGCTGCTGTAGAACCAGAGACCGGGTCAGCAAAGCAGCTGTTAAGCCATAGAACCGGGTCAGCAGAGCCACTCTAGAGCCAGAGAATTAGGTCAGCAGAGCTGCTCTAGAGCCAGAGAACCAGGTTAGCAAGCTGCTGTAGAGCCAGAGAACCAGGTCAGCAGAGCCACTCTAGAGCCGCCAGAGAATTAGGTCAGCAGAGCTCCTCTAGAGCCAGAGAACCAGGTTAGCAAGCTGCTGTAGAGCCAGAGAACCAGGTCAGCAGACTGCTGTAGAGCCAGAGAACCAGGTCAGCAGAGCTGCTGTAGAGCCAGAGAACCAAGTCAGCAGAGCTGCTGTAGAACCAGAGAACCGGGTCAGCAAAGCAGCTGTAGAGCCATGGAACCGGGTCAGCAGAACCGCTCTAGAGCCAAAGAACCAGGTCAGCAGAGCCACTCTAGAGCCGCCAGAGAATTAGGTCAGCAGAGCTCCTCTAGAGCCAGAGAACCAGGTTAGCAAGCTGCTGTAGAGCCAGAGAACCAGGTCAGCAGAGCTGCTGTAGAGCCAGAGAACCAGGTCAGTAGAGCTGCTGTAGAGCCAGAAAACAAGGTCAGCAGAGCCGCTCTAGAGCCTGAGAACCAGGTCAGCAGACATGCTTTAGAGCCAGAGAACATCAGCAGAGCTGCTGTAGAACCAGAGAACCAGGTCAGCAGAGCTGTTCTGAGCCAGAGAACCAGGTCAGCAGAGGTGCTCTAGAGCCAGAGAACCAGGCCAGCAGAGCGGCTGTAGAGCCGGAGAACCAGGTCAGCAGAGCCGTTGTAGAGCCAGAAAACCAAGTCCCCAGAGCCGCTCTACAGCCAGAGAACCAGGTCAGCAAAGCTGCTCTAGAGCCAGAGAACCAAGTAAACAGAGCTGCCCTAGAGGCAGAGAACCGGCTCAGCAGAGCTGCTGTAGAGCCAGAGAACAAGGTCAGCAGAGCTGCTTTAGAGCCAAAGAAACAGTTCAGCAGAGCTGCTCTAGAGCCAGATAATCAGGTCAGCAGAGCTGCGGTAGAGCCAGAGAACCAGGTCAAGCAGAGCTGCTGTAGAGCCCGAAAACTAGATCAGCAGAGATGCTCTAGAGCCAGAGAACCAGGTCAGCAGATCTGCTCTAAAGCCAGAGAGCTAGGTCAGCAGAGCGTCTGTAGAGCCTGAGAACCAGGTCAGCAGAGCCATTGTAGAGCCGGAGAACCAGGTCATCAGAGCCGCTCTAGAGCCAGAGAACCAGGTCATCAGAGCCGCTCTAGAGCCAGAGAACCAGGTCATCAGAGCCGCTCTAGAGCCAGAGAACCAGGTCATCAGAGCCGCTCTAGAGCCAGAGAACCAGGTCAGCAGAGCTGCTGTAGAGCCAAAGAACCAGGTCAGCAGAGCTGCGTAAGAGCCTGAGAACCAGATCAACATGGCCGCTGTAGAGCCAGAGACCCAGGTCAGCAGAACTGCTCTACAGCCAAAGAACCGGGGCAGCAGAGCTGCTCTAGAGCCAGAGACAAGGTCAGCATAGCTGCTCTAGAGACGGTGAACCAGGTCAGCAGAACCGCTGTAGAGCCAGAGAACCGGGTCAGCAGAGCAGCTGTAAAGCAAGAGAACCAGGTGAGTAAAGGAACCAATAGCAAGCTTCTATATAACCACAAGAAAATATTCTAGGTGCAATAAAACAATTACCACACTACATACCATACAAAAAATCAACACTTATTATTAAAGAAATATATAGTTTTGTTTATTCATTAGGTCGTTCAAACAGAGTACAGCGGAGTGCTGACACCCAGGTGGTTTTCGCTCGAATCAAACGGAGATCAGAAGCTCCAAAAAATACAGAGTCGCCCCGCTTTTATTATGTTCACATCCAAGTTAATTTTTCAGAATATATAGCTTCCTACAGAAGAGTTATACCTTTCTTTTTTTGAACTCCAGAAAGTACTGAACCGGACCACGAGTATCATGAATTATGCCCCATATCTATAATCAGCATATTGAGTAACCGATAGGAGCGTGAGACATTTTCCTATTGAATTCTACAGTACAGAATTGACCTACACTATTCATAGGCTGTGGCCACCGTTAAAGATCAACATAGAGAGCAACCTGCAGTATTGAGAGCTTTCTTCTCCATTAATTTTTTGACGCATATTTGGGCATCTGCTATCGATACTTTATCGCTGTTCAAGTTTTCATCCATCAGACTTATTTGCAGTAGACAGTCCCCTGATGAAGGCAGTAGTGCCGAAACGTGCATAGTTTACATCTATCGCTTGCCTTTATTAAGTTTTCATCCACTGCTTGCCCGACCTAATATGTCAAGAATGTGGAAATGAGTATTGATTTTGTCAATGTGATAATATATTTTACTTCATTTCATCCTTGTATATAACTTATGTATTCACTGATGTTGTTGTCATTCTTTGTTAATAATATACATTTCCTACAAACAAAATTCAACAAAAGGAACTAAAAAGAGATTTAAAAATAAACAAAACGATATATTTCTTTAATAAGTGTTGATTTTTTGTATGGTATGTAGTGTGGTTATTGTTTTATTGCACCTAGAATATTTTCTTGTGGTTATATAGGAGCTTGCTATTAGTTCCTTTACTCACTTAGTTTTGTCCCTGCGCAAAGCAAGCATATTGGTTTGGTAGGGGACCCCTTCTTACAAAAGCCAGAGAACCAGGTCAGCAGATCTGCTCTAGAGCCAGAGAACTGGGCCAGCAGAGCTGTTGTACAGCCAAGGAACAAGGTCAGCAGAGCTGCTGTAGAGCCAGAGAACCAGGTCAGCAGAGCTGTTGTAGAGTCAGCGATCCAGGTCAGAAGAGCCGCTCTAGAGCCAGAGTACCAGGGCAGCAGAGCTGCTTTAGAGCAGGAGAACCAGGTCAACAGAGCTGCTGTAGAGCCAGAGAACCTGGTAAGCAGAGCTGCTTTAGAGCCAGAGAACCAGGCCAGCAGAGCCGCTGTAGATCCACAGAACCAGGTCAGCAGAGCTGCTCTAGAGCCATGGAACCAAGTCAGCAGAGCTGCTCTAGAGCCATAGAACCAGGTCAGCAGAGCTGCTCTGTAGCCAGAGAACAAGGTCAGCAGAGCTGCTCTAGAGCTGGCAAACCAGGTCAGCAGAACCGCTGCGGAGTCAGAGAACCAGGTCAGCAGAACCGCTGCGGAGTCAGAGAACCAGGTCAGCAGAGCTGCTGTAGAGCCAGAGAACCAGGTCAGCAGAGCCATTGTAGAGCTTGAGACCCAGGTCAGCAGAGCCTCTGTAAAGCCCGAGAACCAGGTCATCAAGCCGCTCTAGAGCCAGAGAACCAGGTCAGCAGAGCCGCTCTAGAGCCAGTGAACCAGGTCAGCAGAGCTGGTCCTGAGCCAGAGAACCAGGCCAGCAGAGCTACTACAGAGCCAGAGTACCAGGACAGAAAGCTGCTGTAGAGCCTGGGACCCAGGTCAGAACAGGTGCTGCTGGGACTAGAGAGGTACAAATGTAATCAGACACAGAAGAGGTACAATGATGCAGCATACTGTACAGTAGTAATGTCTGGCCCAACGTTTCTCCTCATTAGCAGCACTGATTTCAGCTGTCAGCAACAAAATGGTGACAGTTAATCTTTGCAAAGCATCTGTCCCCACGCTGGATCACAGCTGATGCTTTATAAAGACTCTTTTGAACCATCTGAGCTAGAATCGATGTTTGCAACTGATACAGAAGATCTGAATCATGCGGCAAGTTTGGAAAAAATGTAAATACTCAGAGAACGCGGCGGCCACACTATTGTGTTATTCCAGTGGTCCTGCCTATGAGCAAAGACTTGTAGTGTAATGGCCTTGATTTACTGACTGTGTTGTAAATCCATGGAACTGTCCCCCAGAAAAATATTTGGGCAAAAAATAACCTCAAAGTACTGATTCTGTATTACTGATAAAGTAAGGGTAAAAGTGGAGGCCATGCAAGGTCACTGAAGTCAGGAAGGAATGGGCAGTTCTGGACAGCATTGTCATTCTCCAGGTAGGAATTGCCATGCAGGGCAGTGCCAAGTAGTTGGGATGAAACAAGCATTTGCAATGCAATAGGTCTCTCATTTACGCGAATGGAAGCTATTGGCATTGTAAATGACAATGTCTTTGATTTATGTTTTAAAAACCAAAACATAAATAAAAGGCATTGTTATGTACAATGCCAATAGCTCAAACTTGCGTAAAGACCTATTGCATTGCAAATGCTTGTTGTCGACAGTGGCCTTGCTGTTATGGCTGGAGCAATGCCAACAAAAAAAGAATGATGGCCAGTCCACCATGGGACCGGTAGGAGTTTTTTAATTTTCAAAACTCGAAAGCAAGGCTTGTGTTTTGGAGAACAAAAACAGTGCCCCTGACACACTGTGACCTCCCCCCCCCCCCCCGCTATGATGGCCGCATCACTCAATGTCAGCTGATCACTGACGCTTTTCAATTAATGGGTCTCCATGTAACAGCATTGTGCATTCTGGGTACTGTAGCCTTGATTTGCTTCTATTGATTTAATTAGGCGCCCACCTGAAAACAATGATCAGTAGAATGAAATGCTAGGAGGGGAACAGTGTCGTGATGACATAGAATTAGATAGTCCCATTGTTTCCAACTTGTCTTTCTGTTTCCCCTGTCCGGTATTAGAGACACAAAACATAACAAGCTTAGGCAAATCCAGTAGGTCTAGTTCTTTTCAGCATTCTGAAACCACACGCAATATGTCTCTCACACACAAACCTACGTTACTGTTTTTCTTGCAAACATAATAGTGTCAAACACTCACATGAGATCATGAAGGTGGTGGTAGTAACGGTTGTAGCAGTGTTGGTGGTCGTAGTAGTGACGATGGCTGCAATAGTGGTAGTATATGGTAGGAGAAGGGGTGGTAGTAGTAGTCCTAATAGTGCTGATGGTGGTAGTAGAGGATTTATTGGTGATATTTATGGCTGTGCAGCAGTGGTGATGGAGGTTGTTGGAATGGTGATAGTTGGTAAAAGCAGTGCTGGTGAGTGCAATAGTGGTGGTAGTGTAGATGCAGCTAGTAGCAGAGGTGTTGGTGGTGACAGTAAGGGAGTTAGTAGTGGTAGTAGTCGTCATGGTGGCACTTGAAGTGATGGGGTAGCATGGAGGTACTGTTGGTGGTTAGTGGTGTTAGTAGTGCTGATTGTGGTTGTAGTGTGCATTGTGTTAGTGGTGGCAGAAGTAGTAGATGTGATGGTGTTATTAGGGGTGATGTTGGTAATGGTGGTGACAGTAATAGCATTATCAGCAGTTGGCGCGGTAGTGGTGGTAGTTATCTTAAAAAAATGGGAGGATTGGTTGTAGTGATGCAGGTTAATTCTTGGTGGATGATTAGATTGACTTACGGACCTGGAGAACCTCTTTAGAAGAGGTTAAAGGTATGATTTTTCTCACACCACAGCCTGCAAATGTACTACTCCGAGGATTCTGTTATGGCGGGCACCATTGGCAAGTTTGTGTTGGAGATGTGCAAGTCAGTCTCTTTCTCAAACACTCTGACCTTCTCCCCAATGGGACTGATAGCTATATCTAAGATGATAGTGCTGCTCCGTTTCCTATTTTTTTTTTCTGTACTGCCACCCATCATACACAGAGAAGTCTTTAAAGAGCTGTATGCCTTTTTACCAGATTTGGAGGCATATTTACAAGCCCCCATCACCACCGGAGCATAACTTTTTAGACGCTCTGGTGAGGTAGTGCCATTTTAAAGCACAGGCTAGACAGAGGTTGCGCTGTCAGGCAATCTATTGTATGTACTTTGTGGGGTCTGACTCCTCACACCACTTTGGATTGGCTTTTGTCTGTGTCATTCAAAAAGGGTAGCCTGCAAATGACTAATGGTTGGTGCATGCCCCACCTTTTCTCACAAGTTAATTCCCATGGTGTATAGCTGCAGGAACAAGCAGTGATACGCACGCTGCTTGAGTGTCTTTATCTTGTTATATATCTTTTGTGATATTTGTGCCAGAAGGAAGTGCCGCCAGGAGTGTACCATAACCCCCTTAAAAGGAAGCGCCATCACTTTTGCTTTACTGGATATGGTGAATATTGGTGGGGCACGTCGCTTTATGTTTAGACAGCGTGGGACTACGCAGACGTCTTTATATGCGCTAGTGTTGCTAGTGAGGGGCACATTGCTTCTTGGCTGACCACGTGTTGTCTGGTAAATACACATTGCAAATGTCACTGGCAGAACGTGCGTTAGCAAAGGCACATTACTTGTTCTTTCTTCATTTGGCGATGCTTACCGACGTGTTGGCGCTGCTAATACGGATTACACCATCCAATTTAAATAAACCTACTTGTCATGAATGCCTCTGCCTGGCTGCTGTTCCTTTATCATCTCCTTCTGCAACATGCACAGCTGTGGGAGCACAGGATAATACAAGCAGAGAATGCACGTGGAGCCCGGGCACGCGAGCAGAACCTCTCCAGTTCTGCTAACATCGGCTCCTCCTTTCACCCTCCTCATCGCTGGGGTCCCCAAAACTCCCTGGAACGTGTTTAGTATTCTATTCGTACCTGCTCTTCCCCTGGCTCTCACAGGTAAGAGATATTTTTGTATTTTAAAGAACTTGCCCCATGGTCTTGGCTTTTTACTGATGCATGTTTTAGATAGTACTTAAAATCAGCGCCACTTAAAATCAGCACTCACCTAGGGTGCAAGTGAACCCCACATTTCTAGATAACTGTTGTGGCATAGCGAAAGTGTGCTTCGCCCAGGATCACTCAAACTAGTGATGCCAGGATTAAAACTCGGATCTTTCTTCTCTCTACTAGACAGCAATGCTTGAATGCCATGTACCTGTTAACCAGTCATAAAATGTTTTTAAAATTACAAAACACAGTCCGAAATACCTTCTGAGAAAAAAACGAGTACTGGTACAACGTTGACGGGTTTGAAAATGGATGCGATAAAAATGTGTCAAAATAGATATAAATAGGAAACGCCCCAAAAATTAGCCAACTTAACCTAATGCTAGTCTTTAACCAATAACACATTGCACCCTAGGACTTGTAGTTCCGCTTTAACCTTTGTACATAAAAGCAATGCATGTGTGACACATTCAGCCAGTCCTTGCAGTTGGTTGCAAGTTGTTTTTTCGATTTCTTTTTTTTTTATCGCATTCTAAAAGCAAAACAGCGTTCACCAGAGTGCAACTTAATATAAGCTGTAGTACATACATCTTTACTCCTAAAACATATTCATTGATTGCTTGCTGCTTGTTTATAGTATTGTGTTAAGCATTTTCCACTTTGATGAAGTTGGCTCTCATTCATTTTGTTGCATGTGTCAGTTATTTTAAGGTTTTGAGCAGCTCATTGACACTCAAAATTACTATAACCATGAGCAATAAGGGTTTTCATATTATTAATAACCGAAGAGAAAAGCAGTAAAGGTCACTGACATCTGGCAGATCTCCTGGCAACACCAGGAGGGCATGCTCACAACTCGCCATCCCTTTTTCCCCTCACCAAAGCAACACTCAGCACCACCTCAACATCACTCAGCACCACCTCACTATCACTCAGCACCACCTTTATCTATAATCCATTCACCACTTCCTGCACTGGCAACACCAGGAGGGCATGCTCACAACTCGCCATCCCTTTTTCCCCTCACCAAAGCAACACTCAGCACCACCTCAACATCACTCAGCACCACCTCACTATCACTCAGCACCACCTTTATCTATAATCCATTCACCACTTCCTGCACAAACTACCTACCCCTCTCTAGCTATTCTGAGCAGCTCTCACCCCTATCTCTCAGCATGCCACATAATTCCACTACACAAATACACTACCCAGCACACAATTCCACATCTGACAATTCCAATTCAAACCACATAATTCCACTCCAAACCACATACATCCACTCAAAACCAAAACACATTGTCATTTACAATGCCAATAGCTCTAACTCTAATAAATGCAAGACCATTGCAAATGGTTGTTAATATTTACAAGATGGCGCTAAGCTACAAAACATGGCTTAACGCCACCTTGTAAATATGCCTCATTCTGCCGCAGTCCTCTAGACTGTATCATCAAACAGAGAAACCCGCTATTAAGCCCTTCTCTACCTTAATACCGGTGACTGAACCATCGGAGTACGCGCATGCGACTCCCTCCCGCCCCATCGTGTCTATACTTCAATCCCCCTTGGAGCCGCATTTGAAGCAGCCCCCGTTCCTTCGCCCAAGTCCCCCCCCCCCTGAATTTGCTGGCTAATATGGCTCTACCTAACAGGCATGAATTGAATGTCCTGATGATGATCCGCATATTTCCTCAATGGATCGAAACGCCGTAGACCCTTTTAAAACACCTTATACGCCCAAAATGTTTGATTACTACGCTGTAAAGGTGTTCCTCGCAAATTGTTCTCTTGACACTGTGTATTGTTTCTGTGTAACAAACCAAAAGCTTTGCCTGAGCCCCCTGTTGTTCTTTTCTCCCTTGATGCGTACTCTACTGGTTAAGTAGGACACAGGCTTGTGTCCTGTTGGACTTGGCCTATTTTCCCCCAATTTTTTTTCGCTTTTCGCCCCCCTAATTTAGGATGTCTCCCCCATGGTAGGAAAACTGTATAGGCCATGTGTGGTATGAGATGCCCTGTTTGCGATGAAAATGTAATGCAATGGTGTGAGCATTTGTCAATTCCCCATCAAGAAAATGTACCCTGGTGAACTGCTATTTTTAAAATGGATGCCATGGCTAGGTATTGTGCCACCTGACTGCTGTAGGTTAGTGGTCTAGTTGTCTGGTACCCAGCCATCCCAGCATTTGGGGGGAAAGCGTGGCACCCAGGGTACTCTACTCCTCCCCCTGAGCCAGTTTGCCAGAGAATTCCAGAAACTTCTGGCACTGTCTGGGAGGTGGGGTGAGGGGGATATAAATAAGGGGGATGTGCCACCATGTGCTGAGACAGAGCAGGGACAGGAACGTGAGGGGACCTGCTGTCAGGGGATACCACCACTTGGGCCTGTGTGCTGGACCCTGCACCCATCTAGAACCCCTCTGATGTCCCCAGGGCTAGTGGAAGCCCCACTGCAGGAGTTCAGGCTGCTGTGTAGGAGGAGGGCCACGCTACAGTGGAGGATGGTGAAAGCCTACCGCCCTGTTTTGATGAGTCCCCACTAACTGTTGACCTGGGCCTGTAGTGCCTGCTGCTCTGCCACCCGGCCCCCTGGAGAAGGAGGGCCCCCTAGGTCCCTGAGACTGGTGGGACCTGGCGCCACCCAAGCGCTGCGCCTGAAGAGGAAAGCGCTATATTGGGGCTGGACTGGATCCCCCCCCCCAAGAGGTGAGGAGCTTACCTTGGGGCCCCGGAGGCTTGCTGTGGGACTGTCTACCCCCCCTAAGTGATATAACCTTGGAGCGCTGTGCCTACAAAGCGCTGTGTGCTGGAAGCGCTGTACTAAGAGGAACTGTGCCTGCGAAGCACTGCCTGGCCTAAGAGAACTGCTGTCTCCAAAGCGCTAGCCTTTTCAAAGCGCTGTCTGTATAACCGGCTCTGCGCCTTCGAAGCGCTACAGCGCAAGAAGCTGCCCCTGGTGCTAATTTAAGTAAAAGGAGGTGCCTACCCTGCGTTTCGGCACCTTTATGCAGATTTACCTTAAGGCGGGAGCCTACCCAGCACCGCAGATTGCCGCCAACTTACCGCCGCTGCCCAGAAGAATTGTCAGCCTGGGAGCACTCTCTGCTATCACAGCCGCGGCCCAGGAGACTGGAGAGTAGTGGCGCGGACTCCGGTGCGCTGAGGGGAGAAGAGGCGCCACTGGAGATCGCTGCTGCGGCCCCGTGGGAAGGGGAGGACCGCAGCAGTATTCGCGAAAGGCCGCACCAGGCCCCGGAGCGTTCTCCGAGGCCAGCGTCATTGGCCATGTCTGTGGGCAGGCGCGGCCCCTTTGGTCACTGTGGCCGCGCTCACTGAAAGCCACCACCTTAATGGCTCTTGGGCCCAGCCCTTTAAAGCGGCGGCGCCATTGGCAGAGGCTGCCGCGCCCCCGCCAGAGCCGCGCAGGGATTGGCTGCCAGCCCGGAAGGCACCCAGGAGACCCGGACGAGGAGTGGAGCGTGGCCAACCACGGAGAAGGCCGTCTGGAAGGTGCTGCTGCTGGCGGGGCTTCTCCGTGGAAGAGGAGAGCCCCGCACGCCCAGAGGAGGGTAGGAGACGCCCAGAGGCCGCCCCCGCTGGTCCCTGCACAGAACCTAGACCCCAGGAGAGCCCGGTGAGTAGGGCTGTGAGTGGGGACTGCTGGAGGCCTTCAACGAAGCTAGGGGGGTGGAGAGCCCAATTGGGCACACTGTCGGTGCTCGCCCCCCCCTTGCGCCAGTGTAACTTTACGGCTGCCCCACCTGGGAGTGGGCAGCTGCCACGAGTAGCTTCCTGTGTGTGTGGGGCCCGGAGGGGCTCCAGCGGGACCCGGAACTAATCTAGCTGGACACCACTGCCCGGCTGGACAGTGGGCAGTGGCAACGATTGGGCCACATAGTGTTGGGGCGTGTGAGGCCTAGAGGGGGAAGGAAAGGTTAGTATATGTAAGAACTGGGACCTCCAGTTCTCCGGGGGGTAGCTTGGCTCAAGCAGGAAGGCAACCAGGGGCTTACGTGTAAAGTAGCTACATAACACTCATCCACTGAGACAAGAAGTGTGCGCAATGATGGAGACCACACTAGTAGTTTTGAGTAAAATCAACAGCTTTTTATATGAATAAGATCAGGCAATCAATTCATCAACATTTCCTAAGATATTTCATTTAAGCATTTTCATTATAGGAGCAAAGTTAGCAATTCATTAAAATAACATAGCCTGTCGTATTAACCTTTTCATTGCATAAAGGGAGTACTTCATTAATCATGGACCAGTCTTTCAGGCAATAAGAATGAGCACTACCTCCTATAAGAATAAGCAGTTCATTAAAGGTAATTCATTGCATTGAGGCTTACAACTCCCTTATGCAGGGCTAAACCACTTCTGGATAATCAACAGGTCATTTAGGCAAATTAATTAGGTGCAAGCCTATCATCAGGCCTAAGCAGTCTCTGGACAGGGGATGGCAGGCTGGCATTGCAACAATGTATGGGGATCCAGCCAGCTCCTGGCAACTAGGGTGCCACACTAAAAGACCACACTGCAGTTGCAGGGGCCAGTGGCAGCCATGTTTGGAGTAGAGAGCACCTGCACCCTAACGTGGATTAGCCATAAAAAGGTGCCCGGAGACCTAAGGGCCAACAAAAAGAAGGTGAAAAAAATGAGGCAAGGGCAAAAATAGGGAAAGACCACCCTAGGGCTGACCGGTCTAACAGTATAGGTCTCCTGAACTGGGCTGAAGAGCGGCTTATAGCTGGTTGTGTGGTGCCTAGGGAGGACCCGCTGGAGTTATATAAATGTGTTGATGTTTCCCCTAAGGTGCGCCCTGAGGTAATGCCTGAGGCCCTGCACCCTGTGACGGCTGGCAGAAGGTGCTAATTCATGCTGTAGGCCTGACCACTGTGTTTCTGGCCAAATGTGTTCTGCCTATACTATGGTGCCTGATGTTTTCCTGAGGTTAGGCCCACTGTTGATAAGTTCTAGGCCATTGTGATGCGCACTGGGTTTCCTGCCCCATGATGTAGGCCTATGCCAGATGTTAATGCTAATGCTGGGTGCTTCATGTTCCTTTTTGCAGGAGACGCTGATGCAGGTCCTACTGTGTGTTATACCTACCGTTTGATTTTATGCGTACTGTCTTCTGTTATATGCCTGCTGCATAAGGTTATGCCAAGAGTTAATGCCTATGTCTTCCTTGCATGCTTGATCCTAATGGACTTACCTTTTTCTGCTTTTTCCCATTTCCCCTGTAAATAATCGCCCTGGTATACATTGCCCTGGCACCAGTTGGCGCCCCATTGTGATTACTGTTCTTTACTTTTGCATCCTTAGTACAATACTAAAGTTATTCTTTTCCATCCAAAGTGGTGTTGTGTCTCTTTTGTGGTGTGCCTGATGTGTCGTCTGTGCGAACTGCGTGGATGCTTCACACATGTCCCCAGGAGTTTGGCCTGCCCGCTCTGCTTCATGCTACCCCCCGTAGAATTGGCTACCCCATTTCTAACATGTCCCATTTTATGTGTTACTGTTTAACTACTGTTTAATTAACTATGAGTAAATATTAGGCCTCTGTCCGGCTGAACATGTCCACTAAATATAGCAACGATTGAGTCTATATTCATTACTTAGTCTCCTATTTTCGCACTTTTCTAGGGACCCCTGTTTAAAATAATTGATTCCCAAGGTCCCTGGTCGACTTTTCTTGGGTCCCCTTGTTGTTCTATAATATGCAGTCCGCTGTGGCACAGAGATTTGTAATGGGTGTTGCTGTGGGCGTTCCACCGCAAAAGCCATTACTTTTTGAGGCTGCCCCAGATTTACAAGGAGGTGTAAAACTGATACAGCACCAAAAACGAACTCAATGCAATAGCTCAATGAGGAGAAATAGTTTTATATCTTCTAGTTTTTTGCTTTTTCCCTGTGTGCTGCATTCTGCAGCACACACAGTAAGAGCAACACTCCATTAATGATTGTTTATGTGCAGCAAGGTGTCCCAACCTGCTCATAGACAATCATTTAATAGTTATGATTTGTTACTTCTAGGTGTGCTGCAGAATGCACCACACATAGAAGTAACACGTAGCCATTATGGGTTGTTTTTGTGCAGGAAGTGACACTTTCCTGCACACAAACAATCATTCCATGTAACCCAGGTGCCCTTGCACTATGGTGCAAGGGTGCCTGCGATGACGTAGGAAGCTAATTTTCACTCTAGGGAAAACACAGTAAATAAATACGGTGCACGTGGTGCTGCCAAACTTGGCATTGCTCTTGGTTCCAATATTTTCTAGTAAATATGCCCCATGTGGTCTTTGGTGCAGGCAGAAAAAGAGTTTCTTAGAGGAAGTGCAGCTGGTAAATTACTAGAGGTTGGCTGAGAGCGCATACCTGTAAAAAGTACTACTTGAAGACCTAGATGCAGTGGTCCTTGAGATCCTTTAGAGACCGTGAAAATGCAGAGGGCTGTTAGCCTGTAGCCAGACTCACTGCAAACTCACTATATAAGGCAATACTGATGGGCATGTCCTGTTTTTCTCATCTGTCTGGGTGACAGATGAGAAAAACCAAGAGATTGGTGGTGTTAGGGTTGGAAAGGTCTTTAAGGTGTATATTGAGGTCACCGAACACAATGGAGTTGAGTACAAGGGTGGCGATCATTTCTGCAATGGAGTTTCAGAATTCGAATCTCAGTCCTGGTGGTCATTAGAGCAGAGCTCCTCCCAGGGTTGTGTTGATGGAGATGCTGAATTTTAAGGCCAGGTGTTCCAGTTTTCGTCATGAATTGGCTTTGGTTAAGATGCAGCGGATTTGTTCCTTAAAGGTAATTGTGATTCCTCCTCTGGGTTTGTTGGTCCTGTATTGTCTGGTGGTCTTGAATCCGGGGAGTGAGGGGTACGTCTGCGTTAGATCGTGTAGAAGGTCCCAGATTTTGATGGTTGCTCGGTTAGGGAGCAAGAGTTGAGCAGGGCATAGATTAGTGGGGGTGGTGCATGTCAGTGTTGATGGTTCCCAGAGAGCAAGCTTTAAGAGGGGGTGACCAGTGCAAGTGGTGTCATAGAAGAAGTGCCAGGAGATGCAGGAGAATGCACCTTTGGTTTTTGACCGGCTGTCCAGCAGCACTGTGGAGAAATGTGTTCCGGGCTTGGAGGAGGGTGGCGAGGTAGCCTCTCAGCTGCCTTAGGATTGTGGAAGGCTAGGGGTAACAGCACTGGGCAGGGGCCAGACGTGGATGTGCACCCACTATGTGTCAGCGCTGCGTCTGCCACTAAGAACAAGCATTGGCATTGCCAATAGGTCTCGCCTTTGGGACCTTATAAGTGTTTAGTTATCCAGCACAATATCCTTGGTGCAACAACATCAAGTGTTGCATGGCTAAACATTCATAAGGTCCCAAAAGTGAGACCTATTTACTATGCCAATGCTTGTTATTTCAGGCGACAGGCAGTAATTACTGTCTAAAGACTTCATTGCCTCAGTTCTTCAAATAAGCACTGACAAATCAATAGTCGTGTCTTTTTGTAAAGAGAAGTGTTTGCAAATGGTTGAGTGATTTGTTTATGTGTGGTCCCCAGGTGTATTACAAAGAAAATTCCATAATGAAGTAACATTTAAGGATACAACAATATGGAAGATGGGAGTAGGTCTCCTTTCCTGCACAGGCTTCAATAGCACAGTTAAGCGGTCTCTCCAAAGAGTAATGTTATGAAAAGGAGTCAGAAACATGAAGTGGGGATTTTACAATCCTTACACGGCAAAATATTGCACAATTAATACTTTTGGCAAATGGACTGTATTATATTTGTTTCTTGAAGAACATTTTTGAGCATTTGCTTTTCTACTTTGTTGAAAAAACTGTAAATTTGAAATGTTATAATGACAGAAAAGTAAAAAAAAGCACATGGAAGGGTCATAAGTGGATAACACCTTGAATTTATAGCTAGTTTAGGCATCCAAACAGCAAGAATATTTTAAACAAAAAGCCATAAACCATCAATTAAAATGCTGTTGTGTCATCAGCATTAATATATCAACAAGCATTCATTGGCTCTAGCCTAACACAACGACTACTTGAGTTCAATCACCACAGCCTATAGGGAACAAAAATGAAACAATGTACTGCATCTGGTTTCTGAAAGCCAGCAAGTAGCTGACTACATCCCTGAGAGGGAGGGTGTTCTCCTTAAAGGGTGGCTATAGAGGAGCTCAAATGGGCTAAACCGAACCCCTTCTGTGGTCAAACAGCAGGCCTGGTAAGAGGACATCCCACATCGGCCTCATGGGCTCATGCAGGCCCATAATCATCCCTTTTAGTGGCTTGTTGAAACTCTAAACAAGCCTATTGATCTGAGGGTTATAGGATGGGGCACGGATGTGCCCCATCCGTGTACGCTCACCTACTAGCACTATAGGGGGTGGGTGGCTTTTATTTAAATGTGCGCCTGACTGTCTCTGTGCATGCACTATCACATATCCACAGCCTGCCGTGCAGCATTTTCCAGTGCCTCCTGGTGTCTGACATCTAACATAGCTGGAATCCATTGAACTCGCAATCCTCCTCAACACCCACCTGGAGCAGCCATTGAACTCATGACGCATAAAGATCAAATGTCATTGGCTGTCCACGGTGTCAGGCACAGGCCCCTGGAGGATGTCTCATAGGCCTGATATGAGTCTAAATTGTCATGGGTCGTGTCTAAGTCCTAATCTTTCAAGTCTGATGACTGCAGACTGCCATGTTAGTACGCTACATCCATAGCCATAGCTTACTGCAGCCTCCCCTAGGTCTATCTCTGCTATGATGTCTGCTCCTTTGTTGGCAAGCTGGACGGTGTCATCCATCCAAAGAAAAAAGGGGGTGGCATTGCCTGTATCTACCGCTCCAACCTCCTTGTTATGGAACTGCCGGTGGACACCACAGACTCCTGCGAATACCTCGCACTCGCCATCTCCAACAACACCTCACAGCTGTTCAAACTTTACATCTTTTACCAACCCCTGGCAAGAACGACACCTTTACAGACCTCCTCATGGAAATCATCACAGCCAAGGTGTCACCAAACTCTAACGACATTTTCCTTGGTGACTTTAACTTGCATTGGAACGATCCTGAGGACTCTCCGGTCAATGCCATCAGAGACTTCTTGGCCGATCAAGCCCTTACCAAAGCCTGCTCCCTCCCTACTCATTCGAAAGGTGCCACCCTAGACTGGATCATTGCTAAGGAATCAGCGGTCAAACTTATCTCCATTGATCCTTGTGATTGGTCTGATCACCACGCCATCACCTTCCACCTGCCCAGCACCCACAAATCATGGACACCTTAACCTGTGATTCCCAAACGATGGGTGAGGGACACCAAGAACCTCGACCACGAGAAACTGGCAGCGCGTTGTGAGTCTGACGCCCCGCTCCCACAGTGTACATCAGTCGCCAACCTAGCGGACCATTACTCCTCCACCATATCCGACATTCTCGATGACCTGGCACCTCTAAAATTAAAAAGAAATTAAATCAAAGACCGAAATCCCTGGTTCAGCGGATCCCTCAACAAGGAGGAGAGATCCCTTCGACAGACGGAACAAATCTGGAAACAACACCCATCTGCAGCACATCTAAAACTTCTTCGACAGGCCAGAAATGCCTACAGTAAGGTAATCCTTAACACTAAAAAATTATTCTTCAGAACTGAACTGGAGAACGCCAAAAATCGACCTCTCAAGCTGTTCGACTTGGTCAAACACCAATCCAACAAACTAGTGGAAACCGCCAAAGAAACACCTAAACCCCTAATATCAAGCGAGGAATTCTCTTCCTTCTTCTGTGACAAAATCTCTGACCTAGGAAATGAACTTAAATCCGCAACCCACCACAAAAATCAAAATCAGCCAGCTCCACCTCTTCTCTTCCCCCCAAACCTCACCCAAAAACCTAGAGCACTGGTCCAACTTTAAAATCTATGACGATCACTCTATCTCGAGAATTCTTGCCTCCTTGAAATCGAACAATACCTTTAATGATCCTCTCCCCTCTAACTGCCTAGCTGCCGCCTCTCAGGCTATCATCCCTTCCTACACCGCAAAAATCAACCCCTCCCTCCTACAGGGCTCAATTCCTGATTCGCTCAAGGCTGGCCAAGTTGTCGCCATCCTAAAAAAAAACCACACTGGACCCTGTCTCCGCTGAGAACTATAGACCCATATCCAACATCCCACTCCTTGCCAAAGTTCTGGAAACATGTGCGCAACAGCTGCTAAGCCTACACATCGACAACTTTTACTTGCTAGATGACTTCCAATCAGATTTCAGACCTAGACACAGCACGGAAACCACCCTCCTTCACATTGTGGATGACGCCCTTCAAGCCCTAGACCGTGGCAAAACCTGTCTCCTAATCCTAGACCTTTCCTCCACCTTTGATCTGGTTAACCACGAAATTCTCCTAGAATACTTCAAACTCAGGATGGGATTGGATGGCACCATCCTTGAATGGTTTAGATCCTTCTTCCAAAACCGCTCATAGAGAGTCCTCATCAACGGTGATCTATCCGCCCCCTCTCCGGTTTCTGTTGGAGTCTCCCAAGGATCAACCCTCTCCCCCACCCTCTTCAACCTTTACCTTAAACCTCTCACTGAGGTGCTTTGTGCCGCCAACATCTCCTACCTTATGTACGCCGATGATACACAGGGCTACATAAAAATCTCTCTCCCTGAGGACATTCTCTCCCTAAACGAGGCCTGAAGCTGACAGTCCAATGGCTCACCACCAACCAGCTTAAACTCAACGCAAATAAAACTGAATTTCTTCTGATCTCCCCACTCAAACCCAATCCAGACATCCAGGGATGGATCAAGACCATCACAGCACTAAACTGCCCTCCTACCATTGTTCACTTGGCGAAATCCCTTGGAATAGCCCTTGACGGCAGCCTGAATATGCATGGCCATATAAACTCGATGGCCAAAAAGGCTAGATTCCACCTGAGCTACCTAAGAAACATAAAACCCTTCCTCGATGTGTCCAACCTTAAAACGGCAACCCAGGTCCTAGTCATTTCCAGACTTGAATATGGATGCTCTACTCTTGCAAGGCTACCCAAAAACTCTCTGGCCCCATTGAAAGCCTGCCTCAACACCGCCGCCAGACTCCTAACGGGCTTAAATACATTTGACCATATCTCTCCCCACCTCAAAACTCTGAACTGGCTTCCCCTAAAGGCCAGAATACTATTTAAACTGGCATGCATTACTCACAAAGCTCTGTACTTGAATTCCCCTACAAAGCGATCTGATACCCTCACAGGTCTGTTTCGCGCTCTATAAAATAAAATTATATAAATAAATAATAAACTTGTGTGTCTCCTCGATAACGCTCAATCCAGTTCCAGACCTTCCGTAGGATCATCAAAAAGAGCGAGTAATCTTCCACTGTCAGTTTAAGTCGGGCCAAAAACAAAAGCATATAGCAAAGACCCAAGTCTCTGAATGCTCTTATGGCTTCCAAAAATGAGGCATGCTGTTATTGCACAACCATGGTGTTGTAGTGGAATATGAACACTGGGCTATTTTCAACCTGCAGCAGGCCCAAAGAACAACCTCAATGGAGTAGGGCATCCCTATCCCTGTAATATAGCCTGGCCACCACAGGACTCGGGAGCTCCTGGCAGAAGGGGTTGCACCAGCACTATGTGATCGCTCAAGCTCAGAAGAATTGGAGAGGTCGGGGGGGCAATGTGTCTTGTATCCAGCATTCCAGGTAGGTTACTGTGTCTTTGCCCTAAATACCATCAAGGAGGCCCTCTACCTGCATATTATTGCATGAGCTCCTGACCTCTGTGTCCTCCGCTGTCTTGTCCAGGAAAGTGACTTTATCTGTGAGGGTTGCCACTTGGATTTCAAATCGTCCACCAGCTGTCATACACTCGTTAAGATGATATCGCTGAACTTCAATCCATTTGCCAGCTTCAGATGTTTGTCGTGGAAGATGTTTAGATTAGCTGCCGCATAGCCTTTCTTTTTTTCCAGGACCTCTCTAGTGGCCTTGATGGCTTCCAGGATGCGGTCCAACCTGTCTGGGGCCTCCACTCAGTCTTGCCCACTGACATTTGTTTGCCGTACCTCATCTGTTTAGGGCCGGGAGGTGTCTTGGCTAGATTCGGAGCCCCCTACATTGTCCTTCATGGACCTGGTATGGCCCCTTGCTGAGTAACTGCAATGTCACTGGGGAAGAGTTCTGCGCAGCGAAGAGCTGCTCCACTTCCACGCCGAGTGCTCCCAGTTGGGAATGATGGCCGCACCATCTGCTCGGGTGCGAGAAGAAAGGATTAGTGGGAAGAGAGGGGCACTTCCCTTCCTTCAGGTGAGAGATCTGCAGCTGTATGATCAATCAATCAATCAATCATGCCATTTGTATAGCGCACTACTCACCCGGGAGGGTCTCAAGGCGCTTGGGGGGAGGGGTATGCTACTGCTCGAACAGCCAGGTCTTGAGTTGTTTCCTGAAGGCGAGATGGTCCTGGGTCAGCCGAAGGTGGATGGGGAGGGAGTTCCAAGTCTTGGCAGCCAGGTAAGAGAAGGATCTTCCTCCGGCGGTGGCTCTTCGGATGCGTGGTACGGCTGCGAGGGCGAGGCTGGTGGACCGTAGCTGGCGGGTGGGCGTGTAGAAGGTCAGGCGGTCGTTGAGGTACTTGGGGCCCAGGTCGTGGAGAGACTTGTGTGCGTGGGTGAGGAGCCGGAACGTGATCCTCTTGTCGACGGGGAGCCAGTGCAGGTTCCTCAGGTGGCTGGAGATGTGGCTGCGTCGGGGGACATCCAGGATGAGTCGGGCGGAGGCGTTCTGGATGCGCTGGAGTCTTTTCTGTAGCTTGGCTGTGGTTCCGGCGTAGAGGGCGTTTCCGTAGTCCAGTCAGCTGGTGACGAGTGCCTGGGTGACAGTCTTCCTGGTCTCGGTCGGGATCCAGCGGAAGATCTTGCGAAGCATACGCAGGGTGTTGAAGCACGATGAGGAGACGGCGTTGACTTGTCTGGTCATCGAGAGGGAGGGGTCCAGGATGAAGCCCAGGTTGCGTGCGTGCGTGGTCGGTTGGCTTGAGTGCGGTGCCCAGGGCTGGGGGCCACCAGGAGTCGTCCCAGGCGGAGGGCGAAGATCCCAGGATGAGGACTTCCGTCTTGTCCGAGTTCAGTTTCAGGCGGCTCTCCTTCATCCACTCGGCGACGTCTTTCATCCCTTCGTGTAGGCAGGTTCTGGCGGTGTCGGGGTCTCTGGTGAGGGAGAGGATCAGCTGGGTGTCGTCGGCATAAGAGATGATGTTGAGGTTGTGCTGGCGTGCGATGGCTGCGAGAGGTTTCATGTAGATGTTGAAGAGGGTGAGGCTGAGTGAGGATCCTTGCGGGACGCCGCAGATGACTTCGGTGGCCTCGGAGCGAAACGGGAGGAGGCGGACTCTTTGTGTTCTACCGGCGAGGAACGAGATGATCCACTCCAGTGCCTTCTCTTGGACACCGATGTTGCTGAGGCGCTGGACTAGGGTGCGGTGGCAGACCGTGTTGAACGCAGCGGAGAGGTCCAGGAGGATGAGGGCCACTGTTTCCCCCTTCTCGAGCAGGGTCCGGATGTCGTCGGTGGCTGCAATGAGGGCGGTCTCGGTGCTGTGGTTGGCTCTGAAGCCGGACTGCGAGGGGTCGAGGGATCCGTTCGTCTCGAGGAAGGCGGTCAGCTGTCGGTTGACGATCTTCTCGCTGACTTTAGCAGGAAAAGGGAGGAGCGAGATGGGGCGGAAGTTTTTGAGATCGGTGGGGTCCGCTGTAGGTTTCTTCAGGAGGGCGCTGATCTCGGCGTGCTTCCAGCTCTCCGGGAAGGTGCCGGTGTTGAAGGAGGCGTTGATGATGATCCGGAGTTGAGGTGCGATGATGGAGTCGGCCTTGTTGAAGACGTGGTGTGGGCAGGGGTCGGTCGGTGATCCGGAGTGGATGGTGTTCATCGTGCGGGCTGTGTCTTCGGTGGTCACCGTGGTCCAGGTGCGAAGGGTGGCGGTGGGGGCGTTGGTTCGACGGTTGGGTGCGTGGGTGGGGCGCCGAAGCTGTTGTGGATGTCGGCGATCTTGCGGTGGAAGAACGAGGCGAGGGAGTCGCAGAGGTCTTGTGACGGAGTGATGTCGTTGGTGCCGGTGCTGGGGTTGGAGAACTCCTTGACGATAGTGAAGAGCTCTTTGCTGTCGTGGGCGTTGTTGTCCAGTCGTTCCTTCAGGGATTTCTTCTTGGTGGTGCGGATGAGCTGGTGGTGCTTGCGGGTAGCGTGTTTGAGGGCGGTCATGTTGTCGGTGGTCCGGTCGAGGAGCCAGGCTTTCTCGAGGGTGCGGCAGGTCTTCTTGGAGTCCTTGAGGTCGTCGGTGAACCAGGGGGCCTTCTTGCTTCTGGGCTGCTGGGAGGGTTCTTTAGTGGCGCGAGGTCGTCGGCGCAGGCGGTCAGCCACTGTGTGAAGTTGCGGGCTGCTTTGTTGGGGTCTGTTGTGTTGGCGGGTGGGCTCTGGCTGAGGGAGGTGGTGAGCTGGTCTGCGGTGATCTTGCTCCAATTCCTGTGAGGTACCTGTTGCGGGTGGTGGTGGGTCGTGGATCTTTTGAAGCTGAAGTGGACGCAGCTGTGGTCGGTCCAGTGGAGTCCGGTGGCGTGGCTGAAGGTGATGTACTTGCTGGAAGAGAAGACGGGATCAAGCGTGTGGCCGGCGTAGTGGGTGGGGGTGTTGACCAGTTGCTTGAGTCCGAGGTTGGCGAGGTTTTCCAGCAGGGCGGTGGTGTTGCGGTCCTTGTTGTTCTCCAGGTGGAAGTTGAGGTCCCCGAGGAGGATGTAGTCAGTGGAGGGGAGGGCGTGCGGGCTGATGAAGTCTGTGATGTCTTCGCTGAATTGTGTGCGTGGTCCCGGGGGTCTGTAGACGAGGGTGCCTCTGAGGGTCATCTTAGGGTCGGTGTGAATCTGGAAGTGGAGATGTTCGGCTGCGGTGAAGGAGTCGTTGGCGTCGGTCGTGATGCGGATGGTGTTCCTGTGGACGATGGCGATGCCACCTCCGGTCTGGTTGATGCGGTCCCTCCTGATGATCTTGTACCCGTCCGGGATGGCGATGGCGATGTCGGGTGCAGAGGAGGCGTTCATCCAGGTTTCCGTGAGGAAGGCGACGTCCGGTGATGTAGCGTCGAGGAGGTTCCAGAGTTCCACGGCGTGTCTGTGGACAGAGCGGGTGTTGATCAGGATGCACTTGAGGTGGTTGCTGCTGGTGTTTGTCTTGGCGGGTGCGGGGCAGGTTCGGAGGCAGGTGAACTTGCAGGTGAAGAGTCCGTGGGTGCGTCTCGGGGTGGCTCGGCAGCAGGCGTGGGTCCGGCCGGCATTGAGTGCGTTGAGAGTGGCGGCGTCGTAGGTCAGTCGGGTCGTCTTGCCTCGGCGGGGAGGGCCAGGGGTCCTGGCATTGGGCGCGGGCCAGGCGCGGACGGGCGCAGACTGGCTTACCTTTGGCGCACCTTCGGCGCTCAATCGGCGCTCCCGCAGCGCGCGTCCGCTGCGCGGTCGCTCTGGGGGCGTCATAAGTAAGGAGCCGGGAGAGAGGAGCAGCTGGGTGGCGGGAGCGGGGCGGCGAATGGAATCACAGGGGGGCGGGCCGCAGGGAGGCAGCGGCAGGAAATTCCAAGAAGCAGCGGGCAGCGGGAAATTCCCAGGAGCAGTGGGCAGCGAGCGAAGGAATCTGCAGGCAGGAGGCGGCAAAGGCAGGCAGGAGCGGCAGCAATGAGTGGGGCGACCAAGCCCTGTGGAGGGCTGAGCGGTCGAGAACCCCCAGGGTCCGCTATTGTGCCCCAATCAGTCAATCTGTGGCTAGGGCTCTCTTTCGTGGGGTCAAGCACCCTCTAGGGTGTACGAGTGAGTGGGTTCCCCTGTTCCTCTTTCTGGGGAGCTGGGGCCACCCACTTTCAATGCAAGCACCACCAGTGAATCTCCTACCCTGGCGGATGCTTCGAAGCTTCTTGGTCTGCAGTTAGAGCTGGGTGGCCTATGCGGGCCAGACTGTACGCTCGCTTTGGAAAGTGTGCCTCTGCCAGCCACAAACGTCCGTCGGCAGTCCTGGGGCCCTGCCAACCTCAGTAGGATCAGCAAGAATTGCACTGTCCTCTGCATGCTATACTTTGCAGTCTTGTTTGTATAGGGGTCCTGCAATGGTCCGTTGTGGCCACCGCTGTGCTCCGGCCCGGTGCATGCAGCCTCTACAGTTGGGGCATTTTTGCCTGCTCTGCCATCCAAGGAGCTAGCCAATGGTCCCACAGGGGTAGTTGGTCACCTGGCCTAAGCTGGGGACGTCGATGGACCCTGATCACGTCAGGGTCTCTGGAGGTGGTGTGCTTGCTACGGGAACATTCTAGACTGCAGCCAAATTCCAGAACAGTAATCTGAATTCAATGTACAGGAAACAAATAACAAGAATAGGCAGGGTGGCCAGCCGCAATCAAAGACGTCTGTGCTCGAAAGTTGTACAACTTTCGAGCACAGACGTCTTTAATTGCGGCTGGCCACCTTCTTGTTGTTTTTGTTTCCTGTACATCGAATTCAGATTACTATTGACACTATATTTATTTGTGTCGGTGAACTTATTTTTGTGTTAGTGGGATACAATTTAACCACAAATATTGAATTGTGAACCCTGAAGAAGTCTCGACAGAGACGAAACACGTTGAGTAAAATAATCCGTTTGTGATCATTGGATTTTAAACGTCTGAATATATTAAATCAATAAAGAACATTTATTTAGACTACAAGTGAATTTTGGACCTGCTTCTTCTACTATTTGCCATGGACATGTTGTGCTTCAGTGAACTATAATGTGATTTTCCAAATGATGGGTGCTAATTCCATTTTTTGTCTTTGATTGTATTTGGGTTTTACCCCATAGGAAGTGAAGAGGGGTGTACTTTGTGTTTTTTAAGCACCATCGCAACACTATTAGGCCACTATAAGTAATAGGTGCAGGACTTTCGCCTCAACCCTCTGTGTGTTTTACTGTTTAAATTCCAGAACAGCTAAACCCCACCCTCCCATGTGAGCACATATTCACACATTGTCCTTCAGAACCAGGGCAGTGATCCCAAGAAGGGGATAGTTAGGCCCACAGAAGGGAAAGGAAGGAGGCAGTAAGTCTAACAAAGAGGCTCCCTCAGAACCCCGGTGAGGGAGTTAAGACCCAACCCACCTCTAGCAAGGAAAGCAGTGAGGACACATTATTGAAGAAACTCTTGGAAAAGAGGTTGGTTTTTACTGTCAACACCCAGGACACCGCAAGGGTGATGCAGCATGCCTCAAGAGAAATGTTGACATTCAGGTGGCTAGTGTAGCCTTTTAGTGAGGAGACCTCAGATGAAATCTTTGTAGCTTTTAAACGGGAGAAGGGCCCAGATAGTAAGTTGGTGATCCCCGAGGGTGGTAGTAGTCACTTCTACCAGACCAGGTCACAGTGAATTGGATCCTAACCACTGCCCTGAGAGACACAGGTACCAATCACACTGTAGTAGTGGACTGGTTAGTGTCCCCAGAATAGTACCTGCCAGTAGCGGTAGTGAGGGTAAAGGCAATCCTAAGGCAAGTCACTGACCGCCTGTGGTCTTAGTGTACCTAGAGGTAGGGGGAACCATAATGCTGCATGTCGACATTTTCCTGGATTGTCTTTTAGGTAATGACCTCTTAGAGGTCGGTTGGACCCAGATGGGGTGGCCACCTGGGACGCTGCCTGCCTCAGGGATTCTGGAGGTCTTGTCCCTAAAATTAGGAGATGCAGGTCACAGATAAGAAGTATAGGTAGGAAGGGGAGGCCACCCTTAAGTGGAGACCCAGGGAGCCAGGAACAACCTACCCAGGTAGGGGAGGACCCCAGAAATGGCCCTGCTGAGGCCCCTGCTGAATCCCAGTGGAGACAGACTGTGTATCTGTCCTAGAATGTCAAGCTACTGATCAGACTCAGGGTGTCTCCCCTGAACTGACAGAAGGAGGAGTGGAAGAAATGTGTCTGCCACCTGAAGTTGGAGAAGCCTTAGATTTTACAGTTTCCCCTCAAGTAGCACATCCACCTGTCAGTGGAGCGCACATAGTGTGGTTCTGGATACTGATAGCTGCCAGTAGCTTCTGTGGGGTGGTTGCCTTTGTTGGAACCCTAACCTTGACATGGGGACTATACGCAAGGATACAACTTATGCCCCCTGGCCCTGTTGGTCATGGTGGGGATGCTCCAGTGTTTAGTAACCTCTGTAGGTAAGCTAGGTGTAACCCAAGCTAAAGTAGGGATAGGTGAGAGTAGTGACCACAGTACCAAGAAGAAGGCGGAGGAAAGGTTAGCAGAGCCACAGTCCTAGCCAAGGGCATTTTTAGCTTGAGGCCTGTCATAGTTGAGGTAGCTCAGCTCCCCATAGTGAGTGACAATAAGGCACTGCAATGGTCAGACAGTTTTCCACAACCTTTCTTGCTGAATAGTCCAGAAGAACTACCAAACGTCTGGTTAAATTATTCTGGACATATTAACTGGGGAGGGGTTGTGAAAGGAAACAGGCTTTCACGCCACATTTTGCTCTCATTTTGATTACTTGGCACTAGTGTAATGACGCTGAAATGCCCTGAGCCCTGCTAATCTAGACTCTGTGCCTGTGCTCTGACTCTTAAAAAGGTACATGGTTGATTGGCTTATACCATATTGGCATAATATAACCTAGTTGTAAGTCCCTAGTGGGCAGGTCCGCTACACAAACTGTACCTGGGGTATTCGTCAGAGTAATTTGTTAGATCCTTTTTAATTGCGCTGTAATTTGAAAAAATATTCTTTGAAATTGTGTATTCTGTTGATGTGTTATATGTTAACTGAATAGGAGCAATTGAAGTTGGTAGTCCGTTGGGAAACAATGTGTTTGGGGGGAACTTGTCTTTATTTTCCTCTTGCTATTTTTCACTAACTTTTTCCCTTTATCTCATTTCTACCTCTACTTTTATCCTTCTTTGCCCCTTATTTCTTCTCTTCTTCCATTCTATGTATTTCTGCTCTTTTATCTGTGCTTTTCTTTTTTCTTTCTAATTCTTTCTTTGCCTTCTCTCCTTCTTTTGCTCAATAATTATTTCCTTTTTTTTTATTGTTCTTCATTTTTCTTTTTCCTCCCCTTTCTGACTTACTCCTGTCTCCATTTATTTTTGTATCCTCACTTTTTGTGATTTCTCACATTCCTATTCTTTTGTCCTTTCTCTTTCTCTCCTTTCCCTCCTTTATTTCGGTCGTATTATCTTTCTCATATCCAGCTTTCCTCCTCCTATATTCCTCCTTCTTTTTGTAGTTAGTTACTGTACTTTTTCCTTTCTTTTTCTTCTTTCTTCCTCCACTACTTTAATTTTCTCCATACCTCTCCTTTCAGTTCCTTATTTTCTTTTTCTTTCACTTTATTACTCTCATTTGTCCTTCTATTAACTTTCCATCCTTTACCATATCTCTTTTTCTTGCTCATGCTGTCTCTGTTGTGCTCTTCTTTTTTTCTACTTCTTCCTTTGTCATTCTTTTTTCCTTACTCTTCATTCATTCTCTCTCCATTTTCCTTGCTTCTTCCTCTGATTTTTTAATTTCTCTTTCGTTCCTCATATCTTTTGTTTCTCTCCTGTTGATTTTGTTTCTTTCCTTCTTTCACTCTCTTTTTTTCTCTCATTCTGTAAGGGGTACTCTAGGGGCAGTGTTTAAGGACCTGATTTAGATCTTGGCGAACGGGTTACTCCGTCACAACAATGACAGATATCCCGTCTGCCGAAATATAAATCCTATATGATGTATTGGGATTTATATTTCGTTGGACAGGATAGCCATCACCATTATGACGGAGTAACCTATCCACCAAGATCTAAATAAGGCCTTAGCTATTTGGCTTCTGTGTACATTTATCTTATCCCTTATTAGAAGTAGCTCTCACTGTAGCAAAGGATAGAGTCCCTGGGTCTAAAAGTTCTTTTCACGTTCCAGGCCGAGGCGAGCTAGGCTGTTGTAAGCCTGGGCAGATGTGAATTACTGTTGCAAAATTCCATAACTATGCAATATAAGACATTTGTGAAGTTTCTCATAAATTTTATTGCGCAATTTGTGCTGTGGCAGACTGGTTTACACAAAAAATGTTTCACCTATTCTTCATGATTTTTCTTCTTATGCTAGTTATGTGCCTGTGTGAAAAAGTCATATGAGATACTTTCAATCTATAAGTGTGCATTCTAGAGATGTGTGAGCCAACAAATTAACATTGAGTGCAAAGCCAAACCTGAGCAAAGGGTAGGCTCTGATTTTAAGAGCGCATGCATGAGCCGAACCTTAAAACATTTTATCTTGTAAATCACGCAACAAACCTCATGTTTAAAAATATTATAAAGTATCCTCGGAATTCAATAAAGTTTATCTGTAGAAGCAATTCACCGTAGTACTTCAGATTATATTTGTGTTTTTGGAAGTATTATTTATAGTGAGAGTTTTTAAACATGCTTTGAGAAACATTCCTGCTCCGCCGTGATGACAACACTCTCCAAGCGAGCCTGGGGGAATATCAATGATATTGTTTTGTTGAGCCGCAACCCAGAGCAACCACCAAACTGTTCTACCACCTGTAGCAGCTTCGGGACCTACCCCTGTGGAATGGAGACATAGAATAGAGCATCATCAGCATATAAAGATATGATGTGAGAAGTCTCGCCAACTTTGATGCCCCTGTGACCCAAGTCCCTGTGCAATCATATTGCCAGAGGCTCTATTGCTAGTGCAAACAGTAGTGAAGAGAGCAGGCAGCCCTGACACATCCCCCTCCCCAGGGGCCACTAGCTCGACCTGCTGTGCCCCATCCATACCCTAGCAGTAGGCGCTGTGTACAGGATCTGTACCAAACGTTTGAACCGCTGGGCTAAAGCCAGCCACCCTGAGCACCTCCAACAGATACCCCAGTCCATTGAGTGAAAGGCCTTCACCAAATCTATGGAGACCAAGGCTAGATCTTCATTTTTTCCAGTACTACAGGTAGAATGTGCCTTAACCGCCTGATGTTCATGCCCGTGTTACGGGTTGGTGTAAATCCACATTGGTCTTGGAGTACCAAGTGCACCATGTGAGGGGCCAAACTAGCTGCCAAAACTTTGCACAGTATTTTTACGTCTGAATTTATCATCTTCAGGGGTCGGTATGAGGAGGGGTCTTAATCATTTCCCCCTGGCTTCAGAAGCATAACCATTTGTCCCTCACGCATTGACAGTGGCAATACTCCAGCCTCGAATGCCTCTTCATACACTTGTAGCAACGGCTGTATGAGCTGACTAGCATAGACCTGTAAGTAGGTCTCCGGGAACCCATCTGCCACAGGAGCCTTGACACCGGGCATTGCATGAAGCGCCTCCTGCACTTCCTCAGCAGTGATCTTAGCATCTAATTTCTTCACTGCGAGGGGCATGAGCTGAATATAATTGCATTTTACGGATTCCGCAACTTATCTGCAATTGGTCTTGGATCTTCATTTCGACCATCTTGTGTTGATGATGGTCTCATAAATTCACTTCAGAAGAGACCGAGACGCCGACTCATTTCACTTTAGTTTTGTTAATAACTATTTGAGAGAATTCTGATCCCATGTTTAGGACAGTTATATTTTGGTCATGGATTTATAGGTATTGACGACTAGGGAAATCGAAGTATAAAGATTTGTTGTGATCTGTTATCAAAGCATTTGGAGTATCTTTCCATTTTTTAACTCCCAAATGCAATCTTGTTTCTTTGAATACAATGTAATGAACTAAAAAATACAACCATTTGGTATTGTTTCATTCCTTTTCTTGAATATCCATACAACACTTTAAAGACTTCATTATTTGTTGATGTTATTTATGGACCTCTATGAAGTAATTGTTCACTTTATTTAAATACAGTTTAAATATATTCCTTATTGGCAGTATTACCTGACACTTATTTACCCAAGCCCACAAGGGTATACTGGGTCGCCCTCTTCCACCGTGAGTGCAGCACCACCTCAACATCAGTAGAGCACCGCCTCCGCATCAGTGCACCACCACCAGCACAGCTCCACCTCTGCACCTACACAGCACCACTTCACCATCACCTCAGCACAGTACCAACTCGGCATCACTCCGCACCATCCGAGCACCATGCAGCACCACCGTCTCAGCATAACTCAATACCACAGCGTCACTCAACACCACCTCAGCATCACTCAGCACCACCCAATACCACCTCAGCAGTGGCGTAACATAAGCTCCCACTGCCCCTGCAGTGCGGGTGCACCAAGCTCCGGGGGGCCCCTCTGGCAGATGCCAGGCCTTCTCCAAACTGGATCCGGAGTGTGTCTGTATGTACCTTGCAGGGGCCCCTCTAGGTTTATTACGCCACTGTACCTCAGCATCACCTGAACATCACCTCCACACCACCACCTCAGCATCACTCAGCACCACTTGAGTATCATTCAGCATCACCTGAGCATCACTCCTGCTCCAGCACACCGCCAACACAGCACCACCTAAACATCACTCAGGACAACCTCAATCTGCCCTAGGAATCTGGTATCTGTTGATGATCCCCTAGTGTCCGTCCGCTGCTTGTGTTGTAATTCAGGTACTATTTCCTAACTGCAATTCTCCCATTGTTTATGTACCCCCACCCCTCTCAATAACAAACAGAACTATAACAAACACGCATTAGAACAGGAGGAAGAAGTTGCAGCACTGCATGGACAAACCAAGAACGACGGGCCCTCCTGAGACTGTTCTTCGACAGAAAACAGATACGGTCTTCCAGGCAAGCAGTGCTGGCATGCTTTTGCGGCGACAACATCCAACTGGGCTGCCGGATGGTAAATTTCCTAGCAGCTTCTGAAGCTCGCCTCAAAAAACAAAAAGAACTTCAAGGAGATGTATGGATGCAGAGGAGAACGGACCTTCAGAACCCATACAGAGAAAAGCTCCTGAATGCCCCAGCGATGTAAAAGGAAGTACAGCATCGGCAATTGGAGCTTTTTGATCCAAGACACTTCATCTGAAGGGACAATGGCCGCAACCTTAAAATGACTCTATTTTAATGAATGTTTCTTGGTTTCACACATTTTAAACTTTTGATGGACTGGAATAAGGATAGTTTAAGATCGTGCAGTGGGTTATCTCATGCTGCCTCCTGGTACCGAAGCTTCTAATAACTAGCTGGGCTGAAAGGGAGACCCAGCAAGTTTAATTTACTCCAGGGGGGTCTAACCCTTGCTGCCCTGTAACAACTGTCAATGCCCTTGTTCGATTTGGGGGTCTCCAGTTGGCATAGGTAGATACCTGTGACAAATAGGGACCCATGCGTCTAGTCATGGTAAGGGGCTACACTCCTAAAATAACCCCTGCTCACCCCCTTGGTAGCTTGGCATGAGCAGGCACGCTTATCTCAGAGCACTGTATAAAGCATTTGTGAGCACATACAGTAATATAGTGACCACACTACAAATGGATACCACACAGGTTGTAATATAATAATAATGGGTACTTTTATATAGACTTAACACACGACCAAACGACAAAAATCCACAATAATGTACTCAAAAATAATCTCTAAAAGGTTATAAAATAGCTCACTTCTCTCAAGTTGGAAATGCAACACTTAACTCTCAATGTACCTTAAATGCTTAACGCTAGGAAAACAAAAGGGTCGCTGGGAAGTTGATGCGTCTGTTCCTTACACGCAGAGGAGTGGATGCGTCTGTTCCTTACTGCTGTGCAGGGGAGTTGATGCTCGCTTCCTTACTGTGTGGGGAGTTGATGCGTCGGTTTCTTGCTGCTCAAGTAGTAGACCTAGTGTAGTTCCTATTATCCCAATAGGCTCTGCGCATTGGAATAATACCTTCAATAGTATAGGCCTAGACCAGACGTTAACTAGGTCTACTACTGTCGATATTAGACTTAAAGTTTTGGGTTTGCCAGCTAGCTCAGAGTTCACTAGAAACTTTCTCGAATAGGCAAGGAGGAGTTGAACCTCCCTGGATAGACACGAAGGGATTTAGTTTCTGACAACCATAGAACATGACAACTTTGCTCTCCCCTAATCAAGAGTGTATCTCGAGAGTCGTGTGAACAAAAGGCAATTTATTTTACTCAGTCAGTACGTGCATTCTTAGTCTCATCAGATTGTAGAGAAAAGGAAGAGACGGGCGTGTTCAATAAAAGATGTTATTTATTGATCAGTCTCTTTTCTCATACAAGAGAAATGGATCGATATTATTGCAATACTTATGGTTAAGTAAAGTGCATACATTAAAAGCAGAAGTATAAAATAATACTGTAAAAACATTGATATGGTTTCTAAGCCATATGAAGGTTTAAAATGAATAAGATATATTACATACACATACACATATACATTTGACTAATCGTACTCAACTGGTGTTTCTAACTACGCCTACCCCGTGTACCTGACCTAAGTCTAATGCGTGGGCGGGAATAGAAAGTTACAGTTTAAGTTAAGTTTGTTTTGCCAAGTGACTGACTAAAGAATTCTCTGTGAGGGGTTATTCAGTTCTGTACCTGGAATCTAGGATGGATGAGGGATGGTATCTCTCGTCTCTGGTCTCGATATTCCAGGCTGCCTGCGAGGGCTACCCGGAAGCGCCGGAGCTGGATTTCTCGGCAGGAGAAAGCAGCGTCTCGTTCTCAGCGCGTCAGGAAAGGCGGGGCTGCGCCAGCGGGGTCTGCTCTGCTCTGGGCTTCGGCAAGTCTGGCTGCTCCGATCTCGTCACCACCGCGTGTGTTTGCATAGGGCAATATCGGTAATATTTATACCTTTAAGGTGCCGAGATTGATGTAAGGATGGACATAGATACGTCAATAAGGATGTCATACGACCAGGTCGTTAGCACATTCTTTTGCTGAAGTTCTCGGTGAAATCAAAACAATGGCCGCAGGGTTTTTCCCAGGTTGTCATAGGTTTGATTTGTTTTGAGAACTCCGTATGCCTTATCAGGGGCTGGAGGAATATCGCTTGTCTAATTAGATGGCAAGCGTTATGACCTAATCAGATAACACGTTCCTGTGCCGTAGTGTGGCTTTATCAGATAACGGTTCCTGCATCATGGGGGTTTTCTGCCTCATGGGATGGCTGCTAGTTAACTTGTTAACCAGAATAGGGTCAGGAATAGGGGGATCGATACAGAACCTATAGGAAAACATCACACCCACTCCACGCTAACTATGGAAATATTTACGAATCTATGCATAGTAAAACATACTGTAGAGTATCGTGTATACCTTACCACCCCAAAATACATAAATGTATTTTGAAAATATCAAATATACGGAAAACAGTCACATGTAATGTATGCACTCAAGCTGTAGAATAATGCTAAAGTAATCACGCATATCTATACATTATAACTAACATGTATATGAGAATTTACACATGAAATGGCTCTTAATACAGAAAAAAGGTTCGAGACCATTTCATCACAGAATAAAAATAATTATGAACATACCAGCGGGCAGCTAATGTCTATAAGCTATCTAAAATTAGAAATTTTAGTTCTCCAAGAATAGTTCTTACTTTAAGCAGAAGATAGCGTCCCGAAAAATATGCAAAAATATTTTGGGGCTGCTGAAAAAAGTTGCTGTCCGTGAACTGGAGGGAAAATTGGTCATGTTATTTTGTTTTTCAAGTTGAAGGCCAAAATCAGGGAACGCCGTGTACGAGCTTCCTCAAAAGTCTCTATTTCTGCTCTGGTGAGAACATCATATCATTTAGACTCTCGAAAAAGTTGTCAACAGCTTCCTGGGAGAGTTCCACTAACTCGGAAATAGGTGTAACCATGCATTCGTGCGCATGATTGTCTCAATTGACATTCTGATTAATGTCGCTGACAGAAGGTCGTACCTGATCGATGCTGCTTTCATCTTGAACTTCACTACCCCTTAATCGTAGTGGTGAAGCTTCCACGAATGCCGTCATCAGGATTGGTAGCCGTTGAGGGCAGCACAAAGTATGAGCCTTTATTGGACTCAACAATGTTTCTGCATCCATTGGCGCATCTGGTTGTAGAGTCAGACAGGTGTCTAACACGCATTCTTCTCCGCATAGCAAGCACCTTAATACAGGTAAAACACATCGATGCCACATGGGTCGAAATGATAGAAACCAAGTCATGTTCAGGTCTCTAAGCCGGGATAGTCCCATGATTTTTGATATCCGGTCCCGGTATCCAATGGCTAGGATTGTTTCTTCCCTTGTCGCAGGTGTTTTGTCTGTGACATGGTTTCCCATAACGAAATATAAGGACTAAGAATAGGATTCCTGTAATTAGTCCCAAAATGAGGGGAAGTCCGCCAAAAATCGAATGGACGAAATCTGGAAAAATACCCAGTATGGCTTTGAATGGTGTTAATGCCATCGAAAATACCGTCTTAAATACTTTTGAGACTCCACTGGTATCAGAAATATTTAAGATTTCATTCAGGATTTCTGCAAAATGTATGGGGGAATTAGTCGATAACAATGAATGTATCTCTGCAGTCGTCCTTGCGACTAGGAGATCATACGTTTCTTTTGATGACGTGAGCCTTGTCGGCGTCTGAAGAAGCACTGTTTTCATTCTGCTTAAAGTATCTATTCGAATAGAAGTAATTTTCAAGTTGGGCCATGCCCTTGCCTCCCTGTCTGGAAGGGAGCTGGGGAACAATAAGCGTCCACAGCACTTGACCTTCGCAGTCGTAGTTACGAGATAAGGAGTCCCGGGCATAAGACTACAGCATCTGCGGTCCACAATTAGAATGTAACTCCCATTATAGAGTCTTTGAAAGAATGGTTCTATCTCTGTAGCAGGTGTGCCTAGCTGGTGACATGAAAGGTTATTTGAGTTCCCTTCACAGGCTCCATGCAAACTAATTCCGTTACACAGAAGTGTACCGCTTAGTGACATCGCACAATTATTGCCACTAAGAAACACTTTCTGTCCTTTATTACTGACACATGCATGTGAATAGGGCAAGTCCCATGTTGTTTTAATGTACCCTTTTCCCAATTTTTCGTACATGCCAGCCTGTATATATTTTTGGCAGTATTGAAACCTGAAGGTTGAGATTGGAATATTAATTATCCCATGTATTATCCATTCACTGACAGGTCGTTCTGACATTGTCACTGGTAATCTTTCGAGTTTCTCAATGCTCAGGATTGTATAATCAGCACCCTTCTGGGCCATACTGATTTGTTTATCAGTAAGGTTAAAGATATTGAAAAGTGACGTTGTGTTGATTAAACGCCAAGGCACATAGCCTGAACGCAGATTTTGTAACGTCCAGCCAAGCTGTACAATAGAACGCAATTGAGACTGACCGTGTTGTAACAACAGTAAGTCTTGCGATATTATGTCGATTGCTGAAGACACAATGCTGTCCAGAGAAAAAATTCTGGAGGACAGAGTCATTAACCCATTGTCCACTACAGAAAGTGATTTTTCCAAATTAATACGGTCAATTTCCCGTATCCTTTCTGCTGTCTCAATTTGAGTAACCTTCCAGGCCTCATTGTATGCTGCATATACAGAGGCTGCTATGAAACGCTTTTGACGCTGTTTGCGTGGTCCCATAGTGAAATCACGCAAGTCAGCACCATCAGTAAGTAGAGTTAGGTGTTGCTTAATTTCTGCCAGTGTGGAAGTTTGTAGCCATTGAAGGCATAATTTGCCCACACTGTAGGTGGTTATTATCCCTGGGTGATGTCTTTGGGGATATCTAGGGTCTGGCCTGGTCATTTTGTACCCCTGTGTTTTGTTCAGGAATCTGTCTTGACAGTAATTAGTATCTGTGGGCCAGATCAACCACTGTTTCCAATCAGGATGTGTTCTGTTTTGGTTTAATACATAATTTACGTCTATCTCTTCATCTGTGGAGCTATTGCTGTTCATTGTTGGTTTTGGAATAGACGGTTTATTTAAGTCTTTGATTTTGGCTAAGCCAAGACAGGTAGTTTGTTGAACAGTGTCATTTAAAAATATAATTTGTTCTGGGATCATGCAGGCTCTAAACAAAGATTCTATACCCTGTACTTGCCATTCTTTTGTGCCCCAAACACTTTTTAATTCAACATTTTTGTCCCAATAATCAAAACCAAAAGTATTCATTTGTTCAAAGAATGAGTCTGAATATATCAATTTTGTGTTGGTTATCATGGTCTTTGTCCCTGTCTTATTTGACAATTTGAAATAAAATGTTTCAGCATTACTTATGTTAAAACCTGAAAAGTATGAATATTTGTCGTAAACGGTTCTTGAGCTTCCTTGTGGAGGGGTTGCACAATGTTCCCATTGATTATAATTTAAAACATTTCTAGGTTGTGCAGATCTATGTAAAAAATGGTTACCATAGTGGTTATAACAGTACATACTATCATAATTTGTCGAACCCTGCAAATAATCATGTTTGGTAAATTTAGCAGACATCACTAAGTCAGACATCATATTGTTTATACTTTCAAAGTCCCAATCATCAGCAAATGTGCTTGGTTTTACGAAGTCACTCAATGAGATTTTAATCTGGTGTGGATATTTCAGGATTTCAACCGGACCATAGATTTCATAGTCAGTGTTATCCCATGCTACCCCACCCGGTATAGGATTGGCTGTGAAGTTGACTGAAGAAAGTTCTCTTTTCTCGACGTGTGAAGATGTGTGTGGTTTGAGGATCAAGTTGATTTTCTGACTTGCTGTGTCCATTTTAGCATATTTCCCTCAATGAAGCGTCCCAAAGTTAGTATCATGATGAGCCAAAGTATGAGGATAAATGCACCAAAACCCACCCAAAATTCAATCCATGGAGAAATTAGATATGTTTCTTTCAGTTGTTTCAAAAGTTCTTTAGCTTTATCTTTAAAGGTTTTTGATGATGGCTGTGTTTTTGATTCAGTGAAGCCTTCAGAGGAATCATCGAAGTTTATGAAGTAGCCGGATGCAGTTCTGTCAATTGTTCCAATTGCTTCAGGATTACTGTTTCTTGCATAGTCATTTGTTACTTCATTATAGGTTGGTGTGTCTCTGCTAAATGTTTTTATTTGGGTGTTCAGAGGTCTAAGTTCCATTGCATTTTTGCATAGTCCTTGTTGTTCTTCTGTAGGCGTTTCGAATGAGATTAGCCTCTTTGTTAGGACCTCTGTACTGGTAGCAAACCTTGGTGTTCTGCTACTTATGGGGAGTCCACTTGGCCTACTATTTGTTATCGGCCACATGATTGTGGTTTTACCAGGTCGATGGATACAACTCGGTTCTCCTTTTTACCAGCAAGCGGCGGTAGTACTACTGATCTTGTCCCGTTGACAGACAAGACAGGAACTGCTTTTCTGTAAGAAGGCCCAAATTCCTTCTTTACCGCGATCTTTTCTCTGACTAGATCCCCGACTTTTGGAATCCAGACAGGTCTTGCTGGGACAGGTGGTGGTTCTTCAGTGGTTGTTGGCTGCTGTTTCAACTTTATGTTGCTTAGGTCTTTTCTTGTTTCATTTAAGTCCTGTAAAATAGCCAAACGATCTTTGATATCAAAGCTTTTTTCCTTTACCACTGAAGTCTGACTGTCAAGGTCAGAGATTAACATCCTAGTTCCAAATAATAATTCGTACGGACTGAATCCCTTCAGAGAATTTCTTGGCAGGTTATTTAGACTACGTTGGACACTTATTAGATGTTTGACCCACCCAGCTCCCGAACCTAATACCTTTGCCGTTATAGATTGCTTTATCTCACGGTTTTTTCTTTCAACAATTCAGTTCCCCTCAGGGTGAAATGGACAAGAGTACCGCAAGGTCACGCCCATGCTGACCATGGCCTCCTTATAAGCTCTAGAGCTAAAAGCAGGACCATGGTCCGAATGCAGCATGCCAATTGCGTATGTGCGATAAAGACTCGCAAATCTTTTATAACAGTTCTGGCGTCAGCCGTTCGCTGGGGCCACATCCATATGAATCTCGTACATGAGTCCACTGCAACCAAGATATATTTATAGTTACCATCCCTTTGTAAGGGACCACAGTGGTCTAGGTAAACACAGGCTAATGGTTTATCCGAGATTAGAAGGGGCGTCTGCGCTGGGCGTCTCACCGTTGATACTTTCATTCTTTGACATATTTCACATTCTAAAACATAGTTCCTTGTTTGTCTTCTCATTTGTGGCCACCAGTATCTCTGTTTTAATAATGATACTGGGGCTGAGACGCCAGCATGTATAGAAGCAAGCCCTTCGTGTGCCGCTATTATCAGTCCTAACCTATGCTCCATGTTTGGAATTGCCCTATCCCCCACTCCAGGGATTCGAGCAAAAGGAACATTGTTTGCATCAGTTATGTATGAGTATTTTACTGGAAAGCCTTTCGGGAGTGTTTCTATCGAATCCTTTTCTGTAGCACTGACAGCCTGTAATATTTCGCTGTCTATTTTTGTTTTTGACCGAGTGATGGCAGCTACGGAAGCCGTTTGCACAGCTGCCTTCGCGGCCTCATCAGCCAATGAATTCCCTGCAACGTGAACGCCATCACGTTGATGACTCAGTGTATGTATCACGTGAGTCTTTGGTAGTTCTTTCTGTAAAAGAACTACTTGTTCCCAGAGCATTTTATGCTTGGTTGTGCCACCTTTCGCATCCTTGAAACCATTCTGAAGCCAGATCTGCAAGTATTCATTGTAAGACTGAACGCAATAATACGAATCGCACACTATGAGTGTGAGGAATTCTCGATCGGTATTTTCAAGCGCCATCTTGAACGCCAGTAGTTCAGCTCGCTGAGCTGTACAATCTCCTAGAGATTGTGTTTTAGTGATAGCTGGTTTAAATTTCCCTTCGTGCCAGCGACCTTTAACGATCGCGCACGCAGCACTGTAGGCTTGTTTCCCCCCTACTGCGGGTTGTGCTGATCTGTCTGTGTATATTATACAGCCGTAATGGTGTGGAAAAGTAAAATTTTGCCATGTTCTGTGTCCCTACGCCTCATCCATCATATGTTATGTGTGCATGATCAATATGCATATGTTATTCCCCATTTCTGATTAAAGACGCAATTACAGTTGTGTCCACCTCTAGTATGTTAGTTTCCAGTCCTCGTGAATACTACGAATATCAGGCCTATGTAAATAATGTTGCCACGTTTCTCAGTGTGCACGTTATTCCATTATAAAGTCTCCGTTTCTAGGCCTCAAAAGGGCCCGGACCACAGATTCAGCTCCTGTTTTCTGAAAGCCTCGCTGAGGAGCGATACAGCCCCCACCTGTATCCTCGACCCTTCACTTACTTCCTGCCTTGCAGTGCCCGGTGCACCCCGGCTCTGCCTCTGAGTCTGCCAAAAGTATGTTATAGTTCCAGCTATCAGTTCAGTCCTCCTCCTCTGCATTCCTAAGCTACTGAACTGCATCAATAGTTTCCGTCATTGTCTAGCCTTCTCGTCTCCATGTTAGAGAAATACTGTATTTAATGGTCATTTAATATTCTTCACGCACTACATGTAGAATAATGCATGGTCCAGTCTTAGAATCAAGTTAGCTTTTCCCCTCATGACTTCTAGTTTATATCAACGTGTTCCCTAAACATTAGATACCAGATAGGGTTTAGGTACATGTCGCTCCGACCCTCCAGACTCTAGTCTCTGCTCCTAGCCCAGAGTTCGTAGCCCCCAGCTTCTCCTAGTAACACGTCATTGCTAGTTTCCGCGCACCATTAGGTTAGAGGTCCCGGCTCCTTAGGTAGCCCCCTCCTATGTGTCCGCCCATTCAGGACATATTCTGTTACGTTTTTGCATCACATGTCTAAGTAAACTCCCAGTTACACCCCTTATTTCTGTTATCTCTCGCGACTGCTACGCGTCACGCCTTCTACTCCACCTACTGTTACGCCTACTGCAATGTAATGCTATGTGTTTGCGCTATGTATATAAGTCAATGTTTTGTTATTGAATGTTAGCGCGCTCATCCCAGACCTAGCCCCAGCAGCTGCTGGGCCTCTTTTCCCCTGCTGGGCCTCTTTTCCCCTGCTGGGCCCTGTCATTCTGTTCCTATGCAGGTTGTCCTGATCCTGTCCTTATGCTGTAATAAACCTGCAGAAACTCCTACTACCTCGAATCTTGACTCTTATTTATTGAGCTATCTGTTATACTATAAGTCTAGTCAAAAATAGGGTATTATTTATTTATTTACCACATAATGGCGCCCGAACAGGGACTTGCCCTTTCCCCATGCGTCGGTGAAGCCACGCCGACCCCCTGACCCTCTGCAGTCGTGACGGAACCATACTGGCCAAGTGCAGATATTTCTGCTTCAAGTATCCCTCAGGCCCACGGAGGAGACGGAGGAGGCGGTCCAGCATCCGAACGAGACGGTGGAGGAACGCGGCGAGTCCCGACCAGAGCCCAAGCCGAGAGTCCAAGGTCCGAGGTATCCGGAGGCCCGCCCGTAACTGAAGTCCGAAGTCCGAAGTCCGTCGTAGTCCAGTCCCGTTCGAGGCCTTCCGTTCCGTGCTGCCCGGTGAGTACCATTGCTGGGGTAGTGTCTAGACAGGGTCAGTCTAAATTGACTCCTGGTCCGTGGGTTGGTGGTACCCAAGCCCACAAACGAAGTGTTCACCTAGGTGGATACGGGTCTTGATGCGTTCCTTTATGGGACCGGTATGTTCCGTACTGTTACAGCAGTGCATCCAGTAACTCTAGTCTGTTCCGTTCTCGAGAATTCTGTTCTGTTTTCAGTATTTTCAGGTAGTATTCTGTTCGAACTGTTATTTATAATATTGTTTAATGTATTTCCAATGTCGTGGTATGCCTGAATTGTTTTCCCAATTGTTATTGTTTTTCGTGTATTGTATTGTGTTCCGATTCAAGTTTAGAATGCCGCTCTTTTCCAAGTTACGTCAGTTAAAAACTAGAAAGGGTCTGCTGGAAGCAGCAGTTCCTGTTCCGCCTAGGGACAGTCCAGGTCACTTTATGTATCAGAAACATGGCATAAGCGCCATATTGTATCTAGATTTATGGGTAGAGTATACCAAACAGTTAGAAGAAAAGTATAGATGGCCCGTATCGGGTACATGGGATGCCGAATGTATCATGCGAGTAGAAGAAGCATTATGGAAAAAGAAAGCCAGACAGTCACAGAAAGATGCCATCGAGTTATGGCGTAAGGAAGCGCATAGAAGAACGGAAAAGGAAGTCAGAAAGTCAGAGTTAAGTAGAGAATCCCAAGAACGAGCCCAAGAAAGAGAATTAATCGAGATAGGTGAACAAGTCAAAGTCGAACAGTCAGACAGACAGAGGCATGCCCTTATTAAGGGTATGTATCCTCTCCTTGCCGAAGGCTTGCCAAAAGCGACCCCAGAGGCACCCAGTAATTTCCCGCCACCATTAGTTCCGACCAAGCTACGTCACAAACCGACCGCAGCTGATATTTTTATTTCGTCCTATTTGGACGACACAGTTCCAGAATATGCCAATCCAGTTCGCGCTCCACCTGTCCCTGTAAATCAGGCACTTCCCGTTTCTCCAGACACCGGAGTACCTGTTACGGTACCCCCGGGTCAGCCTGTCATACAAGTTCAGCCCACGTTACAATTACCGACCCTGCAAGCACGAAGAATGTCAGTCGACGATTCCAGTCTAGGGGCCGCAGGAGGAGGTCCTCCTCAAACCCCACCGCCACACAAGCGTCTATCAGCACTCGAATTACATGCCCAAGCATCACAGCGTACTCCTAAAAGTAATAAGTCTGTTACAGAAATCAGACAAGCCCTTGCCGAATGTGTCTATGACACAGTCCCAGGCGAGTATAATATGGTTTTATATTCCGTACGCGTAAGAAGGGTGACCGAGTATCTAATCACCTTACCGAATATGAAAGAAGATCTAGACAGAATATATCGTTTCATCCGTACAGGGGATGATCCAGAAAGTATTGGCGAGATTATGTCTCAAAGGAAAGCCGAGATTCAGCTCATGATATTAAAGTTCCTGATCAATTGTCTAATAAGAGAACAAGATTATCCGTCTAAAGATCCCGCCGAAATGAGAATCTTAACAAGGTGGAGTGATAATATAGCCGAGGGTAAGCACAAGACCATTAGTGCCATGGAAAGTATGTACAAGAAAATTCGTAAAGAAATAATAAGGTTACACGAACAGCGTAAAGCAGCACAAGTAAGCGAGAAAGAAAGTATCTCTGATCCTGAAGAGGAAGACGAGAATCCCGCCAGAATAGCGTATGTAGGAAAATCCAGATTTCCAGATCGCCATTTACGTCTAGAACCCAAGTCTATTTTTCAACATCTAGCACCAGAACAAAGCTCTTTAGAACAAGTATTTCAAGCTACCGATCACATTCTGAAATCACGAGTCGGTTATAGCGAATTAAGTACCATGCACGAACAAGAACTAGCCCGATCAGCAGTCCGATGGATTACTGATTCTACCACTTTTCCAGACGAAATAGTGGCACAAATGTTTCTGAAACTGCCCCCAGCCGAGCAACGACTGGTGGGTATGTATATGATCCAGCACCTCATTACCCTGTATGAGGGTCAACATTCTGATCCAGGCCCGTTACATGATATCCTGAACGAGTTACTCCAGTACAGATGGAGAGGTCTAGGTACCGATTTAATAAGTGTCATTCTAGAACAGCGCCACAAGTATAGAACGTTTTTGAACCCGCATTTTGTTCATGTCTCACCCCCAGAAAGTAAACCATTCTACATAGACAGACAGAATCCGCTACGAGAAGTCCACCCAGTCCAAGGGGCGGGTGGCGTAATGCAACGAGTGTTTGTATACACTCCGATTTCAAAGATGGAACTTCTTGAAATGAAGAAATTAATCCCCTGTCATGACAAAGATCCAGCGGGGTTCCATAGAGAATTAAAAGACATGCTCCGTATGGGAGAATACACTTACCCAGATATCATTAAAATGTTAAAGGTCCTGTTACCCGCAGGGGTATATGAAAAGTTAAAGGAAAAAGAATGGGAGGTGGGAGAGAAAAAGATCGATTGGGCAGCTCTAGAAGCTGAAGACAAGGCACGAGTACCAGGTACCGGTCTTGGAGATAAATGTAAAGAATTACCAGAATTATTGATTCAAGTTTTACCCAGATTATTGACAACTAGGAAAGAAGACTGGGATGCAATCTCAGCCTGTAAACAGAAACAAGATGAGGATATTAGTGATTTTTATTCTAGATTTGAGAAATGTTTCAGTATTAATAGTGGTCTCAAGACAAGTAGTGAGTCATACCCTCACCTTTTCGTTACCAAATTAGTCGAGAATTCAAGTCCACAAATTAAAAACCGAGTTTTGAAAGTCGAAAGCACCTGGCAAGCAAATACTCCGTCCCAGATGCTCCAGATGCTCCAGTACCACCAGAATAGAATCAGAGAAGAGCAAGAACACGAAAGAAAACGTATGAAAGACACGAAAAATGAAAGTGCTAGTTGCACAATCTATTCCTCAAGACAGTCAGAAGAGAGGTCCGAATCAAGCCAGTCATCCTGCAGCTCCCGTTAAAGGGAACTGCAACTATTGTAAACAGCCAGGTCATTTTATAAACGAGTGTGCAGTTCTGAAACACAACATAGCTACTGGTAAGACTAAAGAAAGACCACGTCCGCCAAGACAAGAACAAGTTTCACAGACTCCTCAGTCACAGAATGCACAACAGACGGTTACAGTACCGCAGCCTATTGCTGCAACACAGCACGTTACATCGCAGATGTACCAGTATGCACAGTCCGAGTATCCAGAGTACCAGTCATATTCATGAAACAGCCTAGAGAAGGAGGTAGGCTTGCCTCTCATCGAGATACCTGTAGATCAAGAAGGTCCCTATGTTCACAGTCAAGTATTAGGGAAAGACAGAAAGTTTTTGATCGATACAGGGGCAAGTAGGACCACAATTAGTCATGCCGAAGTTCCAGGGGCTCCGCTCTCAGGCTCAAGAAATGTTTCCCTTGGATTTTCAGGAAAACCCATAGTTAATGAAATATCTAAGCCAGTTACTCTAGAAGTAGGTCCATTGTCCCGTACTACTGATCTGTTACTTACTAAGTCATGTCCAGAAAATCTATTAGGCATTAAGACATTGAAAGAATTAGGTGCAGTTATTTGCTGTTCCCCAGAGGGAATACGTCTGTTCCTACGTGACTTTAAGGGTCACTATGTATTACGAGATTTTGATTCAAGATTGTCTAATGTTCCGCAGCATTTATGGGCGCAAGGTCCAACTGATGTAGGTTACATGCAAATCACACCCTATCGTGTGACTCTCAAACCAGGTGTAGTGTTACCACGAATCAGGCAGTACAGATTGCCACCTGAGGCTGTAGCAGCCTTATCCAAAATTATTGACGAGCTCATGGCTCAAGGAGTAGTTGTAGAAACTGACTCCAATGTTTGTAATTCTCCGATCATTCCAGTCATGAAACGTACTGATCCAAATGCACCCCCAGTATATCGATTAGTGATTGATTTACGAGAGCTTAACAAATGTATTATTCCTCAGTACCCAGTTGTTCCGGACATTTCTTCCCTGTTAACAGCCATTGATTCCGAAGCCATGTTTTTCACTGTTATTGACCTCAAGAATGCATTTTTTAGTGTTCCAATTCATCCAGATAGCCAGTTTCTTTTCGGATTCTGTTTAAATGGAAGGAGCTATATGTTTACACGCGCTCCTCAAGGTTTCACAGAAAGCCCTAGTATTTACAGTCAAGCACTCAAGAGACAACTAGACAACATTCACATGCCAACTGACACTGCCCTGCTCCAGTATGTCGATGATCTACTGATCACAGCCCGTTCTGAACGTGACTGCGAGCGAGCATCACTTACAGTTCTGTATTTTCTAGCCGAGATGGGGCACAAGGTGTCACCTTCGAAGCTTCAATTCTGTGTCCAGCAAGTGGTATACTTAGGACACTTGCTGTCCAAGAGGGGTAGGCAGTTGACACCCGACCGTATCCAGTTAATAGCGAGTCTTCCCCAGCCAAGAACCCAGAAGGAGGTACGTGCCTTCATCGGCCTTACTTCTTATTGTAGACAATGGATTCCCCAGTATGCATTTCTAGCCAAGCCACTGATACAGTTAACGACACAGGAGGCAGCCGTATCGACTGTCCTCCCTTGGACATCTGACCATACACTTAGTTTCAACGAGTTAAAGAAAGCCCTATGTCAAGCTCCAGTTCTAGCTACACCGAACTACAGTAAGCCTTTTACACTTTTCGTTACTGAACGCGAAGGTACAGCATTATCTGTCCTCACACAAGATCAAGCAGGTCAATACAAGCCCTGTGCTTATTTTTCGAGCACATTAGATCCAGTCGCCCAGGCGTTGCCTGCGTGCCTCAAGTCAGTTGCAGCCACAGCACTAGCTATCAGACAAAGTGATTCTATAGTTTTAGGACATTCCCTGACAGTACAAGTTCCACATTCAGTAGAAGTTCTTTTAAACCGAACACAAACTCAGCACTTGACAATTGCACGTTTAACAGGTTATGAATTGACACTGTTCCAGCCACACATAGAAATTAGACGCTGCAACGTCCTGAATCCTGCTACACTGTTACCATCAGTTAGTTCAAATCCAGACACACATGATTGTGTGGAAGTAGTTAACATTACGACAAAGCCAAGACAAGACCTGACAGACATTCCGTTACCAGATCCTGACCTGACACTTTATGTGGATGGTTCATGTATGAGAACTAGTACAGGAGAACTAGTCGCCGCGTATGCAGTGACTACTGACACTGAAGTTATTGAAACACACCGTATTGATACTCTGTCCGCTCAAGCAGCAGAGCTAGTTGCTCTGACACAAGCCTGTATACATGCCAAGAACCTGAAGGTTAATGTTTACACAGATTCACGTTACGCATTCGGAGTTGTACACGACTTCGGAGTGCTCTGGCAGGAGAGAGGTTTTATGACTTCTCATGGAACCAAGATTCAGCATGGTCTCCTTATTCAAGCCCTGTTAGATGCCATACATTTACCGACATCTATTGCTATCATGAAGTGCAAAGCACATACTAAAGTTACTGACATTATTTCCCAAGGTAATGATTTAGCAGACCGCACAGCCAAGCTTACAGCACAGACTCCAGACATTCCAGTCAATCTGACACATATTCCAGATCCGATTACATGCATGACAGTTAAGGACCCTACACAAGATGTCATAGATATCCAGTCACATGCTACTCCCGATGAAATCAAGAAATGGTCTGTACAAGGAGGGGTCCAGACAGATCAAGGATGGTTAACGAAGGGTAGAGCCACATGGTTTCTCCCCGATTCTATGGTTCAAGTCATTATCAATACCGCACATAGTCCAGCACATTTAGGAGAAAAAGCTATGTTAGACAGTATCCAGACCATTTGGTTCAACAAGCATTTACGAGCTGCAGCCAAGCAGAAAGTCCGTACCTGTATGATATGTTGTCAGTTTAATCCAGGTAAAAGTGTTCCGGTGGAACAAGGTGGTTTCCAGCCCCCTGACCACCCTTTTGAGGTCCTCCAGATGGATTATATTCAAATGGAGCGATGTCGAGGTTTCAAGTATGTCCTTGTAGTTGTATGCGCCTTGTCCAGATGGACAGAAGCATATCCAGTCCCAGATTACACAGCCGCGACCACTGCCAAGCAGTTGGTTCGTGAATTCTTCCCTAGATATGGACTCCCTAGAGTCGTATATTCTGATAACGGCCAGCCATTCTCATCTGAACTCATGAGACACGTTTCCCTGTTGTTAGGGTACCAGTGGAAGTTCCATTGTGTACGCCATCCAGAAGCAGCTGGACTAGTCGAAAGGCATAATCAGACTCTGAAAATCCGTATAGCAAAAGTATGTAAAGACAAGGGTGTGGATTGGTTAGTAGCTTTGCCAGTCGCTCTGTTTTACATGCGTATGGTCGCACATTCCAGATCAGGTCTGTCCCCGTATGAGGTCGTTTTCGGCCGCCCCCCCTAACATGTGGGGTACTCCTAGACCCCGAAGTATTACTGATGTTTCATGTAATATGTTGACAGATTACCTAGCTTCCTTGATGTCTGCCCTCAACTCATGTCGTTCACAGGTTGCCGCCGCATTTCCAGACAATACTGAGGTGGCACCGCACGAGATCGTTCCAGGCTCCCTAGTGATGATCAGAAATTTTGACAGATCAAGTCCGCTGGAACCACGTTGGAAGGAGCCACGTCAGGTCCTCTTGACCACCCGAACTGCCGTCAAGTTGGAAGGCAGGAAGGGGTGGGTCCACCTTTCTCATGTAAAACTTTTCAAAGGACCGAAGCCAGTCTTTAAAAACATTCCCAAGAACATTTCCCAGGATTCGAAGGATTGCCAGAACATTGTTTTAAAGGACTGTCCCGCACAAGACATTGTTACATTCCCTCCCTTGTTAGAGAAAACTCCGCAACAGGAGTATAAGTTAAAGCTCAGGTCTAATAAGTCAGCCAGTTTGATTGTATAAGTCCTCCCCTAGGTGAAACGGTTAGACTGTTTCTGACATGTATAAAATAGACCCCCATAGTGAGAGAGTCAGTCAAAGCTCAATCAAATATATCGTTTTTCTGAGTTTCGTATTATTCATCAGCATAATGATTTCCTGCACCAGCTATGCTTTCTATCTGTGTTTTTCAGTTCCTCATGTAAATATGTCTGCTCATGCTACAGTAGAGCACACGTTTAGTGATCTGCCTCCTCACGAATATGCATACCGCCTCGCTATGCGTAATAACACATTTATCCGTATGTTACATTATTCACACCAGACCAGCAATGCCACTAATTGTTGGGTGTGTGGTCGACTCCCCCCTTTCCAGACACCGAAGGGAGTTCTGCCACTCTTTCCTTATCCATTCTCACACAATGGTTCGTGTGGAGCATGGTCCACGTTAACGTCATCCTCAACAGATATGTCTTTTCTTAACAGTACAGGTTTCCCAGACAAGCAAGGTTTCCCCCACAGAACAGGTTTAGATTTAGAAAATGAAGTATATAATTTAGGAAATTATTCGTCGAATTTCATGGTTCTGAATGTTCAGTCTGATACTACTCCAGACTCACCCGCTATTTCAGTACTACCAGTCAAAGGCGAATTATGTGTCCGTAGTTATGGTTCTGTACATATGGGTCATAGTGAATGTACTACTGTTATCCAGTATAGTGACAGTGGGAAATCTATTTTCAAAGCTTCACGTCATTCTTATTTTATTTGTGGTCAAACTGCATATGTCCGTCTGCCCCTCGATTGGGAGGGAACCTGTTACATTGCTTTCCTACTGCCACCTGTTTTTTTAGCCCCACCTGACTATCATAGGAATTCTTTCTTAGTACATACTAGACACAAGAGAAATCTCCCGATTGTCGATTATACTGAAACTGCCGCAGAGCAATTCATTGATATAGATAAAGGTGTTTTCCCTTATTTAGGTACAGTTGTAAATAGTAAGCTTATTCGTAGGTTAACAAGAACCCTTGAAGCAGTAGTAGATGAGACTGCCTCCGCTCTAGGTAACTTAACTGAAGAGCAATCCTTTATGAGAATTGTCGTTTTACAGAATCGTCTCGTCCTTGACGTCATACTGGCCGATAGGGGCGGGGCCTGTAGAATTCTCGGATCCAGTTGTTGTATTTTCATTCCAAATAACGCGCCGTCTGTTTATTCAGCTATAACCAGACTCCATAAAATTGCCCATCTGTTACACCAAGATCCAGGCACCTGGACATGGTCCGGTTGGTTCTGGAATATAATTTCCGCATGGGGATGGAAAGTCCTGTCCTTCTTAGGTATTGCAGTAGCGATCATATTTAGCTGCTGCCTCTGTATACAATGTGGCCCTGCGATTTGCAGCATGTGTGCTACCTCTTGTATTCCTAGTCCCAAGCCCCGTTCTAAATCTCGTTCCAGGACAATTCGAGACGAGCAAATGGTACTGTATGAAATGATAGACGGTATCATGAATATTGATGTTTCCTGATGGAAACGTAGTGACAAGGAGGGAATGTGGAAAAGTAAAATTTTGCCATGTTCTGTGTCCCTACGCCTCATCCATCATATGTTATGTGTGCATGATCAATATGCATATGTTATTCCCCATTTCTGATTAAAGACGCAATTACAGTTGTGTCCACCTCTAGTATGTTAGTTTCCAGTCCTCGTGAATACTACGAATATCAGGCCTATGTAAATAATGTTGCCACGTTTCTCAGTGTGCACGTTATTCCATTATAAAGTCTCCGTTTCTAGGCCTCAAAAGGGCCCGGACCACAGATTCAGCTCCTGTTTTCTGAAAGCCTCGCTGAGGAGCGATACAGCCCCCACCTGTATCCTCGACCCTTCACTTACTTCCTGCCTTGCAGTGCCCGGTGCACCCCGGCTCTGCCTCTGAGTCTGCCAAAAGTATGTTATAGTTCCAGCTATCAGTTCAGTCCTCCTCCTCTGCATTCCTAAGCTACTGAACTGCATCAATAGTTTCCGTCATTGTCTAGCCTTCTCGTCTCCATGTTAGAGAAATACTGTATTTAATGGTCATTTAATATTCTTCACGCACTACATGTAGAATAATGCATGGTCCAGTCTTAGAATCAAGTTAGCTTTTCCCCTCATGACTTCTAGTTTATATCAACGTGTTCCCTAAACATTAGATACCAGATAGGGTTTAGGTACATGTCGCTCCGACCCTCCAGACTCTAGTCTCTGCTCCTAGCCCAGAGTTCGTAGCCCCCAGCTTCTCCTAGTAACACGTCATTGCTAGTTTCCGCGCACCATTAGGTTAGAGGTCCCGGCTCCTTAGGTAGCCCCCTCCTATGTGTCCGCCCATTCAGGACATATTCTGTTACGTTTTTGCATCACATGTCTAAGTAAACTCCCAGTTACACCCCTTATTTCTGTTATCTCTCGCGACTGCTACGCGTCACGCCTTCTACTCCACCTACTGTTACGCCTACTGCAATGTAATGCTATGTGTTTGCGCTATGTATATAAGTCAATGTTTTGTTATTGAATGTTAGCGCGCTCATCCCAGACCTAGCCCCAGCAGCTGCTGGGCCTCTTTTCCCCTGCTGGGCCTCTTTTCCCCTGCTGGGCCCTGTCATTCTGTTCCTATGCAGGTTGTCCTGATCCTGTCCTTATGCTGTAATAAACCTGCAGAAACTCCTACTACCTCGAATCTTGACTCTTATTTATTGAGCTATCTGTTATACTATAAGTCTAGTCAAAAATAGGGTATTATTTATTTATTTACCACAATGGTCTAGAGGCAGAATATTTCGGTCGGCGGAGGACATTCAAATTCATATTGGAGAAATTCTTGTGTTTTTAAGTTAGGATCAAATTCGTATGCCACGTCAGTTGCAGCAAGAGAATTCGCCCATTGTATCCATCTCGGATGGAGCGCTTTAGCATTTGGAATGCTTGCTTTTGTTACAGCCTCTAGGGCTGGTATTGGTGTCACGATTATTATTCGTTTACCTTGTGCCAGGGCTCGTTCTTTTGCTATAGCTGTCTGTGTTGCAGTAAGAATTTTTTCCGTTGGGCTAAATTTCATTTCAGCCTTGGTGTACAAGTGTGATTTGAATGCAATTGGTACCTTTTCTCCCTCATTAGAGGTCAGGTATGTGAATCCGCATCTTCCTGGGATGACTCGAATCACAAGATTGCGTGTGTTATCACGTGTTTCTAATTTTGCTTTAATTAACATGTCTGTTTGTAAGGATCTCAAAATTTCTGTGTGTATTTGAGTCCAATTGGTTCTTTTAAAATCTGGTTTTATTAGATCATAAAGGGGTTTGACCCTTTCTGCGTAATTTGCAATGTATGTTCTTCCGAAATTTAGGAAGCCTAGAATTGACTGTAGGTTTTTTAGTGTTCTAGGTGCTTGGAGTACGGCACATTTCTCTAGGAAATTGTCAGCCAGGCTTTTGCCTTCACTTGATAATTCGTATCCTAAGAACAGGACTGTTAGATGGGCAGTTCTGGATTTTTTAAAGTTGAATTTGTAACCCTCTGCTGCGAACCCAAGTATTATGGTGTTCACTCTCTTCAAGTGAGTATCCAAGTCATCATCTGTTAAGTATATGTCGTCGACATAAGATAATGCTTCGTCATCATATGTTTGTAGTAATTCTGTTACTCTCGCTGAGAATACTCCCGGGCTGTTCTTGTACCCCTGGGCTAACCGACAGAATTGTTTTTGAGTGCCATTTATTGAGAATGCAGACAAATACCTGCTCTCTGGTGCTATGTTTTGACAAAAGAATCCATTAGAGATGTCTAATGTTGTTTTGTATTTTTTGCGCACTATGTTATTCATTAGTGCAGCACTATGCGAGTTTTGCACCGCAAAAGTTTTGCAACATGAGTTAAGGTGTCGGTAATCCAAAACTAGACGATATGAATTGTCTGGTTTGGAGACCGGAAACAAAGGGTTGTTCATTTGTGAGGTGCACGTTTCAATCACCCCCTGGTATTCTAGCTGATCTAGGATTTATTTTACCTGCTTTTTAGCTTCTTGCTTAATTGGGTACTGCCTTTGTGCAGTAGGTTGTGATTTTAACTGGATTTTGTGAGGAGGAGAGTCCTCATCCCATCCTACATGATTTTTATATAAAGCAGGAGCTTGAGCTACTGCCCACTTTCTGGCAAGTGTGTATTTTTTATGAATTGGGATATGATTTGAGAAGGCAGGCATAATTATTTCTTCGCCATGAGGGCACTCCCTGACAAACTCTGGTGGCCAGTCTTTTTCAGCTAGAAGGATGTCATAGCCCTTGGAGAGATTATGCCAAAATAGTCCCCTTATTTTTCTAGTCTTATCCCCCTCTATACGTAAAGTTATTTCATATATTTTGTGAGGTTTGCTAACTCTGGTGTCTGCAGTTTCCACTTGAAGATATTCATTCGTGTCCACTGTCTCCAGATGATTCATAAGGACTTTGCGAGCTATGCTCACTTCTGCTGCGCTGTCTAGCATTGTCTGAGCCCATTCTCCGTTTTTCAGTTGTGTCCTCAGTATTCTCGGCATTGTTAACTACCTTGATACTGGCTACCTTCTTTTTTGGAAATTGTAATTTCTTTTTTAGCTGAGCAGGTTCCTTGTCTTTGGACTTGGCGTGCTCTTCTCTTTGTTCTGATCGTCCTCTTCTTTCCGATTTCTGCGAGGAAGTCTGAAAAGATTGAGAGGGACGTGTATCAATGTCTTGATATCTATCAGGCTTCTTTATATTATCCCTATTTCTAAGGTTATATCTTTTCCCAGAGGGGTCACTCTGGGGTGACCTGTGTCTTTGGTTCGGAGATTTTTCTCTTCGCCTAGGAGACCTTCCTCTGGACTGGAATTTCTTTTCTTTAGGATTGGATTGTTTGTTTCCATCCCAGCTCTTTTTTTGTGATGTTGAGTTATTATTAAAAAATATTTTTTCAGGACTTTCAATCAGTTGTGGTTTTACTGGTATTCCACCTAAACTATCTCTACCTAGTTCCTCATAGGATTTTTCTATGATTCTGGCAATTTCAGCTGGTTGGTCTGCTATATCTGTCTCTTTTAACCTCTGGCGGATCGCCACGTTTGCTGCTTCTCCCTTTATGTTGGCTAATAATATAGCCGAGACCTGCTTGAAGTCTTTTAGTAATTTCATACCAAGAGTTAAAGCGGGTTCTGGACCATATTCGTCTTGAATTTGTTTTAGCACATCTGGTATTACCGAAATGGATGGAACACCGTGCGTTTTTGTGTAAATGGAAGCAAAGACTGTACCCCAAGTGTCACAGTCCTCAATGTGTGGTGTGATTCCCATTGGAAGACAGTCAGAATCCTGTGTTTATCCACAGGGGTGGTGTCTGGAAACACAGACTCTATTTGGGTGATTTTTTTGTGCTAACCAGAATGGTATTTGTTCCCGTTTAGCTGGTACTTTACCTATGCAGGATTGTATGTTCTGTGGTGTAATTTTATTTGTGATCCCCTGGTGAGGGGTCAGCTGTGGAATTTTAATTGCTGGCTGAATTGTTGAAGTCCGCATCACATATTGGACTAATTGTCTATGTATCTTTATTAATTGTTTTAGTTGTACTAAAAGATCTGCTGCAGGCATTCTTTCGAACTCTGGATGTGGTGTGTATCCGGCTAGGACCGGCCACGTTGCTCCTGGTCTACCTAAAGGACGAGCCTGGTGATGTGATTATTGTGTTTTAGGGCGCCATTAAATAAGAGCAGGTGCTCTTGGAATTTGAGTGGTACTTCCACCTCCTCGAAAGGAGTATACTCTTCAGGAGGTTCCTCTGTTTTGTAATAGTGGAAGTACTTTGTTACAGCATTTGCTGCTGGAAAATGTATCCATGAATAGTATACCTCTGTCTGCCGATATTCGTGTGCCTCAATTACGAATGACTGTACCACCTCTAGGTGTCAGTCCATTTTCTATAAGTTTTAAGGTTATAGATTTCCTTTTGATGACTGGGATGAGTATTATATCCTGGTCTGCTTCTTGCAGTGCAGTATCAGCTGCTGCGAGTTCAGTTGCTAATCTAACTGCCTCTCTTTCATCATCACTGTCTACCATTTTACCGACAGGATGGTTACTTTGTTTGTTTGCAGATCAGGTTTCTTATGGAAACAAAGATTAGATGCACAATATTTTGGAACGGTTTATCCTTCAACGTTGACTAAACCAAGTACCATACATAGGAGTTTCCTCCTGCGAGGTTTGGCAGATATTACCTTTCACCCACTCCAGACGTCTGTGGAGTATTATGGGAAAAAGGGGTCTGAGTGAGAAAGCACGACTGAGTTACTCTAAATGTCTTACGTTAGTTTTATCGCCCTTCCAAACGCGTTGGGCGCCATGTAGTGTAGTTCCTATTATCCCAATAGGCTCTGCGCATTGGAATAATACCTTCAATAGTATAGGCCTAGACCAGACGTTAACTAGGTCTACTTCTGTCGATATTAGACTTAAAGTTTTGGGTTTGCCAGCTAGCTCAGAGTTCACTAGAAACTTTCTCGAATAGGCAAGGAGGAGTTGAACCTCCCTGGATAGACGAGAAGGGATTTAGTTTCTGACAACCATAGAACATGACAACTTTGCTCTCCCCTAATCAAGAGTGTATCTCGAGAGTCGTGTGAACAAAAGGCAATTTATTTTACTCAGTCAGTACGTGCATTCTTAGTCTCATCAGATTGTAGAGAAAAGGAAGAGACGGGCGTGTTCAATAAAAGATGTTATTTATTGATCAGTCTCTTTTCTCATACAAGAGAAATTGATCGATATTATTGCAATACTTATGGTTAAGTAAAGTGCATACATTAAAAGCAGAAGTATAAAATAATACTGTAAAAACATTGATATGGTTTCTAAGCCATATGAAGGTTTAAAATGAATAAGATATATTACATACACATATACATTTGACTAATCGTACTCAACTGGTGTTTCTAACTACGCCTACCCCGTGTACCTGACCTAAGTCTAATGCGTGGGCGGGAATAGAAAGTTACAGTTTAAGTTAAGTTTGTTTTGCCAAGTGACTGACTAAAGAATTCTCTGTGAGGGGTTATTCAGTTCTGTACCTGGAATCTAGGATGGATGAGGGATGGTATCTCTCGTCTCTGGTCTCGATATTCCAGGCTGCCTGCGAGGGCTACCCGGAAGCGCCGGAGCTGGATTTCTCGGCAGGAGAAAGCAGCGTCTCATTCTCAGCGCGTCAGGAAAGGCGGGGCTGCGCCAGCGGGGTCTGCTCTGCTCTGGGCTTCGGCAAGTCTGGCTGCTCCGATCTCGTCACCACCGCGTGTGTTTGCATAGGGCAATATCGGTAATATTTATACCTTTAAGGTGCCGAGATTGACGTAAGGATGGACATAGATACGTCAATAAGGATGTCATACGACCAGGTCGTTAGCACATTCTTTTGCTGAAGTTCTCGGTGAAATCAAAACAATGGCCGCAGGGTTTTTCCCAGGTTGTCATAGGTTTGATTTGTTTTGAGAACTCCGTATGCCTTATCAGGGGCTGGAGGAATATCGCTTGTCTAATTAGATGGGAAGCGTTATGACCTAATCAGATAACACGTTCCTGTGCCATAGTGTGGCTTTATCAGATAACGGTTCCTGCATCATGGGGGTTTTCTGCCTCATGGGATGGCTGCTAGTTAACTTGTTAACCAGAATAGAGTCAGGAATAGGGGGATCGATACAGAACCTATAGGAATACATCACACTGTGTGATGCGACAAGATGGCACCTCGATGCGATACTCTTCTCCGGTGTGATGCGTCAAAATGGCGTCTCGGTTGCAATGCGACAACGTTGGTGTGATGCGTGCACGCCCGACGGCCGTGCAGCGACTCGATGATCTTTGGAGTTGCGACAGGCCCTGCGACGCGCTTCTCCGGTGCTGCAACAATGTCTCTGTGGAAGCGTCCGGCTTTTCCGGCGATGCATTATGCTTCGGCGATGCGATGATGACAGGTGGAGCAGCGTCTCTCTTCTGCGATGCAATGACAGTGGCTGCAGCAGCGACACGCTTCTCGTTGTTGCGTCGCGCTTCTAGCTCCCAGCGACAGTCTCTCAGAGGGCCCAGCACAACAGCAGGCACTTCAATTCCCAGCAGGGGAATTCAGGATGGAGCTGGTTGGTGAAGTCTTGTATCCTTGAGACTTCTGGCAGGAGGCAAGCTCTGGTTCAAGGCCTTGGAAATTCATCTTCAAGTTGATAGAAAGCACACTCAGTCCTTTTCTCCTCTCTTTGGCAATGAAGCAACCACTGCAGGTCAACCCCCAAACACACAGCACAGGGGTAGTCTCCTCCTTCAGCTTCCTGGTTCTTCTCCTCAGCAAAGGTTCATCTTGATTCCCAGAAGTGATCTAAAGTTCTTGGGTCTGGGTCCCAATATGTATACTCATTTCTCCTTTGTTCTCTGAAGGCAGAGAGGCCTTTGCCTAGTCCAAACCAGTTCTGGTCAGTCCTGGAGCAGTTTGTTGACAAGACTCCTTCTTTCCTTTCACAGTGTAGGCCAGGGACATCAGACGCACCACAGGACGTGGAGCCAGCATTGTGGAGGGAAGGCGCAACCCTATACAGGTCCCAGGTGCAACTCTCTCTATTCAGCCCTGTGGTGACTCACCCTGTCTCCTGGAATCCCCCAGCCCCTATCACTCAAACTCCAGACAAGGAAAACACAACCCGGCAGAGTCAGGCTTGGATAGTTAGGCAAGAAAATAGCTACTTTCTAAAAGTGGAATTTTCAAACACAGAATTTTAAAACCAACTTCACTAAAAGATGTATTTTATCATTCTGAGTATACTAAACTCATTCTGAGCATACTAAACTCGAATTTCTACCCAGTTCCCTGAGTCAGTTTGGATTATAAGATGTTATAATCAAACTGCTCATTCTGGCCTATGGGGAACAGGTAGCCTTGCAATAGTGAAAAACGAATATGGCTGTAATTCAGTATTAGGACATGCCACACACATCAGGGCCTGTCCTACATTTTACCTACATTGCACCCTGCCCATGGGCCTACCTTAAGGGTGACTAATATGTATAAAATGGAAGGTTCAGGGACTGGCAAGTGCATGCACTTGCCCGGTCAACATGGCAGTAACAGACTGCACACAGGCTCTGCAATGGCAGGCCTGAGACACACTTTACAAGCTGCTCCAATGGGTGGCACAATCAGTGCTGCAAGCCCACCAGCAGCATTTGATTTACAAGCCCTGGGCACAAACAGTGCACTGTACTAGGGTCTGACAAGTAAACCAAATAAGCCAATCATGGAGTCACTAATCCATACATCAATTCATAATAGGGAGAGCTTATGCACTTTAGCACTGATTAGCAGTGGTAAAGTGCCCAGAGTCATAAAACCAACAAAAACAGGTCAGACAAAATACAGGAGAAAGGCAAAAAGTTCAGGGATGACCCTGCAAAAAGGGCCAAGTCCAACAGCCCTTCTTCGTAATAAGTCCTACTCACCTCTTAGTCCTCGCCAGGCTTCTGCTGGTGATGAGCTTTGTTTCTAGAAATATCTGTAATTTAAGTACAATTTGCATTTCGAGCTAAGCGCCAAGTGCTGATCTTTGATGCACTGCACCCTCCATCAAAGATAATTTTGGAATTAAGTACTCTCTATCCCTTAGCCCATGCCGGGCCGAGATTATCAAGATGGCTATCCCCAGAAATATATGTAAATCAAGCATCTAAGCACAAACTTAAATTATGCCCTGACTCTTCGGTCTAATATATCTGCAAGGCAAACTTGCATATATAGATCTGGCTAATTGCTCTCAAGAGCAGTAGAAACCCATATGGGAACTGAGTAATGAAACTGTTCCAACTGCCCCCTGGTCGCCTTACTAAGGCTCTTAATAAGCAGCACACACGGCCCTTTATTCCCCTCCCAACATCCCCTGCAGTAGAAAAGGTTTTGATATGGGAATCTTTGGGCTAGCCTTCACGTATACTTGAGGCTTATAAATTATTAACCTCATGTGTTATAGCTTTTAGCTTTTATCTCGTATTTTGAGCAAATAGTCTTTTAGCGTTAAACTATTATTGTAATTTGTTGTCTTCTCTTTTTTTTAGCTTGAACTGTGTGAAATGGAGATTGTTTGTAATGGTTTTAATTAAATGCACAATAGTCACTAGTCAAGAGTTCTTTATTCGGTGATTAAAAAACCCCTTAAAAGCACATATATACAAATAATTAAAATACAATTAAATCATTTTCAGAACCCTGCTTGTAAAACAAACTGTTTTTAAAAGAGGTAAACAATATAAATTCATTGGGGTCGTATGAATCAATCCCCCCCTCTAGTTACCCTCAATCGGACCGCTACTTTAATAAAATTCATGATACAGCATAATGTCAGTGGGTCAATCGCTTGTTGCAGAAAAAGTAAAGCAGCTTTAGCATGTGTCAATTTAGCTGCACAATACATTTTTAACAATTAACAGCATGGACAAACCAAAGTAGAAGACTTTTTATGTTAATTCTTCTTCAATATGGTTGTTCAGTTGTACACAATGTCTTCTTGGTTATATATAAGATAGCAAAAACGCTTAAGACTTTTTTATTACAACTTTTCAGCATCCTTCACAGCAGCCACAATGTTGTACAACATAGCTTAAACATACTGCCGAAACCAATAGCTCTGCCTAAAAACATATATGGTGCCAACGGCGAGAACGATTGGCTATGCTAATGCTTGTTACTGGAAGAGAGGCTGGGTTGCACCAATGGCAAGTACAGAGCTCCTGGCTTTTGATTGGGACCACTGAGATGGGTACTTCTAAGTATCAAAGAAATCGGTGTTTTAATCTGATTTAATGGGTAAATTGAATTTAATGTCACTCACTGATGGGCAAAGTGCCACTTTGGCTGCCCAAGGTTTCCACCACCTGTTTAGAATTGCTGACAGCCTTCTGCCTACAGGAGGGGGACGTGTGAATGGCACCCAGGAAAAGTTACAATAGAGGCCTACCTTTGGAGGAGGTGTTACCTGTTCCTGCCACAAAACTATGGGCCAAAAGGCAAGCTTTAAAGGGGAATCTGCCTTTGAAGGGCAAGTGACATGGGAGGGTTTGCTCTGCTCTTCAGGTAGACCGGCTGGCAGCTGAGACAAAGAAGAAAAACAGTTGCTAAACCATTTTTTATATAGACGTTTATATAGACGTGTAGTCTTCAGGCAGCCACACTTTTAGGGTGGGTTACCAAGCTCCACACGTCAAAAGAGGGATCCCAAGATCTTTAGAGGGGGAAGAATAGAGCACTCTGGGATAGCTAGATGGAGGTGTCATCAGGCTGGAGCGACACAGGCAGCGTATTGGTTAATGACTGCAACCAACATCCCCTGTGGGCACTTTCTGGCCATAATAGATTTATCCCTGGCTTGTAGAACACTCCAAGAGAGAGGTCCCGACATCTGGGGAGGGGGCAGAATAGACTACTCTGGGTTAGCTGGATTCTACACTTCACAGGAAGTTGTCATCAGGTGGGAGGGATCCAGGTAGCGTATTGGCTAGTGACTGTAACCAACCTCCCCTAAGGCCACTTTCTGGGCATAAAAGAAGCACTGTGCACCACTCTGTTATACCACTGCATTATATGCCACTCTATTCTACGTCACTGCACTCTACTCAAATTCACTCTACACTATTTTACTCAAAACTAATGCACTGCACTTTTTGCAAATCTACTCTGCACCTCTGTACTTTACACCACTTCACTCTAGGCCTTTCTTCTCTACTCCACTCAGAGGCTCCCCTCCATTAAATTCTACTCCACTTTATGATACTCTGTTCATTCTATCACTCTGTGCAACTCCAGTCTAAAACACTCTTCTCGACTCTATGCAACTCAACAATGCTGTAAGCAACTCCCTCTGCACCACTCCATGCTACTTTACTCCATTCTGTTCTATGACACACTACTCTACTCTGTTACTCCACTCTATGCCACTCCGCTTTGTGCCACTCTTTGTCAACGCACTCTACACCACTCCACAACATTGCCACTCCAACTCTATGACAATATACTCCGCTTTACGCCACTCTACTCTACAAACCTCTACTCCTCTCTACGCAACACACTCAATGCCACTCCACTCTACACTACTGCACAACACTCTATAACACCCCACTCTTCTATACTATCCTCTACTCTGACACTCTGCGCCATTCAATTCTGAGACTCTACTCCACTTAATGCCCTAAACAACACTCAAAGCCACTGCATGACATTGCACTTCACACCATTCGATGCTGCTCTGTCACTCCACACTACACCACAACATTCCACTTTGACACTACATAACACTCCAGTCTACTCACAAGACTTCCCTTTATGACACTCCACGCCACCCTATGCCATGATATTCCACTTTACGACACAACACTCCAATCTACTCGACAAAACTCAACTTTATGACACTCCACTTTACAACACTCCACGATACACTGCTTTACGCCATGACACTCCATAACATTTCACTTTATTCCACAACACTCCACTTCATGGAACTCCACTTTACAACACTCCGCTCCACTCCACACCACTCTGTAATGATCCACTCTACTTAATGACATGATACGTTATGACATTCCACTTCACTCTATTCCATGACACTCCACTCTACTCCACTCTGCTCTTCTTTACGACACCCCACTCTACTCCACAACACTCCACTTTACAACACTGTACAACACTACACTCTACAACACTCCACTTTACGACTCTCCACCACATGTCACTCCACTCTACTTCACATTATGAAACTCCACTTCATTCTACTCCATGATTCTCTACCTTATGCCACTTACATTTACCAATGCTAAACAGCAGCCACAGTGGTGTACAACATGGCTAAAACATATTGGTAAAACCGGTAGCTCTTGCATAGGCAATTCCTATTGACTTTCCCAATGGTTTTTAGGTCTCGGCTGAACGCGCGGAAGCGCGTGTCCGCCGAGAACCTATTGTGGCCGTGTCTCCTTTCCAGGAGACACTCCTGGCCGCGCGCATCGCCTTGGAGGCGATTTCAAACGAGAACGCACACGCGAACGCTCGCTGCATTCTCTCAGACACACACACACAAGCGCCCATGCATGCACGCACGCACGCACATACAGCCTCCCCCACACACATACACACGTGCACGCACACAGACACACGAGTGCTGCCCCCCGCACACCGCACCCCCCAGCCCTTTCTAACTTACCGGGGCAATCTCGGGGGACTCCGCCGCTGCAGCTCTTGCCAGCTCCTTTCACGGGGCTCCCTCTTGGTCAAGGGAGCCCCGCAACAGTCGCCTAACCTCCTGCTGGCGGGCCCGGGGCTCTCCACTGCTCACAGGAGCCCCGGGCCGTGATACGCATGCCTCCTCTTCCGGTCCTGACGCGGCCCAGCCCCCATCACAGGCGACATTGCCTGACTTCCGGTGGGTGCATAGATTTCCGTCTTCGTTATTTATTTATTTATTTATTTATGCAATTTTATATAGCGCGGACTTTACCCAAAGGTGTCCGAGCGCTTCACAAAAGGACCAATAGTGATACACGAGGAACAAAATACAAAAACAAACGAATGATATGTGTTGCGGGCAGTTCAGTGCATTCTCCCACATACCATACACCTGGGGCTAAGGACAGCTCATTGCCTAAAAATGTTTCGACATTCACGTGTTAAATTAATCATGTCATGTACAATGCTAATAGCTCTAACTTTTGCAATGCCGAGACCGTTGCATTGTAAATGCTTGTTATAACTTGGTGTTGTGTTTCTTTCTTCTTTCGTTGTTTTGATGCGGTTTAAACGCTTTACGCTTGTTCTTTTATTGGTGACTGCTCAAAGCCACAACTACCCAGGGTTGATTTAAGGTTCAACAAACTAAACCTGACTGGCCCTAGCCCTAGAAGTGTTGCTAGTGTATTACATGGTGAGGTCTCACAAAGGCACCACGTAAGGTCATGTTCGAGGCATGTGAGCTGTAGATCACATGCTTTGCATACTCCTCCCATCTAATGTTGGTCCGGATGTTTGCAAGTTATTTTTCTTCGAAGAAGTCTTTGCAATCACGAGGTACGGTTACTCTTCCTTTTGGTGATAGTGTGCATTGGCATTGACTCCATTGTTAGATTGTTTTTTTCCGCTATTGGGTTTGGACGTGAATTGCTGTGCTCTGGTCCAAAACTGTTCTTTGGGTTCCCCTGCGTCAGTGTTGTATTGTTTTGTATGCATAGCCTACTTCTCCGCATATTGTTTCAGTAGGATAAAATTTCATTTTCGATCGGAAAACTTGTGGAAGGCCGTCGGGCCTAAATGTATTGGTTCACCTCGCAGTCAATGGAACTGACTCCATTCAAATTCTGCCCTCGGTGCCACGCAAAATATCTGTGCACTGACTCGCACAAAGTGTGCAACTTGTGCTTATGTCCAGAGAACAACGAACAAGACTGCGATGCATGCAGAGCCTTCGGATCCAAGAAACTCTCTGCAATCGTCGAGCTCGACGTGGTGAAATGCAAAGCCAGAACATCGAATACATGCAGGACATCTTCAGTGAAGCATCCGAGGTAGAAGAATTCGATGAGTAAAAGGTCCATAGGTCGCACGCTACTCCACCATTCCAGCGGGTGTACCCCAAGAGCATCATGGTAAATGCAGTTTTCTCAAAGCGGGTTCGCTTTGCAAAAGATTCGATGTGTGATGCAAAATTGCAGGCCAACTCTGGACACCGGTGTTTCAGGATTATTGTCCTTCATCAGCAGAGTGTAGGAGGATTTTCAGGGGTTGCTGTGCAGGCTGCCAAAGTGTTCTCAGGTCTGATACCTCTCCGGGCGCGTAGGGCGTTACCTGAGCTCGTCAGCTCAAAGGCTCAAGGGAGCCGTGTGAAGTAAAAGGTCCATAGGTCGCACGCTACTCCACCATTCCAGCGGGTGTACCCCAAGAGCATCATGGTAAATGCAGTTTTCTCAAAGCGGGTTCGCTTTGCAAAAGATTTGATGTGTGATGCAAAATTGCAGGCCAACTCTGGACACCGGTGTTTCAGGATTATTGTTTTATCAGCAGAGTGTAGGAGGATTTTCAGGGGTTGCTGTGCAGGCTGCCAAAGTGTTCTCAGGTCTGATACCTCTCCGGGCGCGTAGGGCGTTACCTGAGCTCGTCAGCTCAAAGGCTCAAGGGAGCCGTGTTAAGTAAAAGGTCCATAGGTCGCACGCTACTCCACCATTCCAGCGGGTGTACCCCAAGAGCATCATGGTAAATGCAGTTTTCTCAAAGCGGGTTCGCTTTGCAAAAGATTCGATGTGTGATGCAAAATTGCAGGCCAACTCTGGACACCGGTGTTTCAGGATTATTGTCCTTCATCAGCAGAGTGTAGGAGGATTTTCAGGGGTTGCTGTGCAGGCTGCCAAAGTGTTCTCAGGTCTGATACCTCTCCGGGCGCGTAGGGCGTTCCCTGAGCTCGTCAGCTCAAAGGCTCAAGGGAGCCGTGTTAAGTAAAAGGTCCATAGGTCGCACGCTACTCCACCATTCCAGCGGGTGTACCCCAAGAGCATCATGGTAAATGCAGTTTTCTCAAAGCGGGTTCGCTTTGCAAAAGATTCGATGTGTGATGCAAAATTGCAGGCCAACTCTGGACACCGGTGTTCAGGATTATTGTCCTTCATCAGCAGAGTGTAGGAGGATTTTCAGGGGTTGCTGTGCAGGCTGCCAAAGTGTTCTCAGGTCTGATACCTCTCCGGGCGCGTAGGGCGTTACCTGAGCTCGTCAGCTCAAAGGCTTGAGGGAGCCGTAATAAAGTAAAAGGTCCATAGGTCGCACGCTACTCCACCAATACAGCGGGTGTACCCCAAGAGCATCATGGTAAATGCAGTTTTCTCAAAGCGGGTTCGCTTTGCAAAAGATTCAATGTGTGATGCAAAATTGCAGGCCAACTCTGGACACCGGTGTTTCAGGATTATTGTCCTTCATCAGCAGAGTGTAGGAGGATTTTCAGGGGTTGCTGTGCAGGCTGCCAAAGTGTTCTCAAGTCTGATACCTCTCCGGGCGCGTAGGGCGTTACCTGAGCTCGTCAGCTCAAAGGCTCAAGGGAGCCGTGTGAAGTAAAAGGTCCATAGGTCGCACGCTACTCCACCATTCCAGCGGGTGTACCCCAAGAGCATCATGGTAAATGCAGTTTTCTCAAAGCGGGTTCGCTTTGCAAAAGATTCGATGTGTGATGCAAAATTGCAGGCCAACTCGGGACACCGGTGTTTCAGGATTATTGTCCTTCATCAGCAGAGTGTAGGAGGATTTTCAGGGGTTGCTGTGCAGGCTGCCAAAGTGTTCTCAGGTCTGATACCTCTCCGGGCGCGTAGGGCGTTACCTGAGCTCTTCAGCTCAAAGGCTCAAGGGAGCCGTGTTAAGTAAAAGGTCCATAGGTCGCACGCTACTCCACCATTCCAGCGGGTGTACCCCTAGAGCATCATGGTAAAGGCAGTTTTCTCAAAGCGGGTTCGCTTTGCAAAAGATTCAATGTGTGATGCAAAATTGCAGGCCAACTCTGGACACCGGTGTTTCAGGATTACACAGCCTGCACAGCAACCCCTGAATATCTTCCTACACTCTGCTGATGAAGGACAATAATCCTGAAACACCGGTGTCCAGAGTTGGCCTGCAACCTTGCATTTACACTTCGGAACTTTTGAAAAGCACACCCGCTTTGAGAATACTGCATTTACCAAGATGCTCTTGGGGTATACTCGCTGGAATGGTGGAGTAGCGTGCGACCTATGGACCTTTTACTTTATTACGGCTCCCTCGAGCCTTTGAGCTGACGAGCTCAGGTAACGCCCTACGCGCCCGGAGAGGTACCAGACCTGAGAACACTTTGGCAGCCTGCACAGCAACCCCTGAATATCTTCCTACACTCTGCTGATGAAGGACAATAATCCTGAAACACCGGTGTCCAGAGTTGGCCTGCAACCTTGCATTTACACTTCAGAACTTTTGAAAAGCACACCCGCTTTGAGAATACTGACTTTACCATGATGCTCTTGGGGTATACCCGCTGGAATGGTGGAGTAGCGTGCGACCTATGGACCTTTTACTTTATTACGGCTCCCTCAAGCCTTTGAGCTGACGAGCTCAGGTAACGCCCTACGCGCCCGGAGAGGTACCAGACCTGAGAACACTTTGGCAGCCTGCACAGCAACCCCTGAATATCTTCCTACACTCTGCTGATGAAGGACAATAATCCTGAAACACCGGTGTCCAGAGTTGGCCTGCAACCTTGCATTTACACTTCGGAACTTTTGAAAAGCACACCCGCTTTGAGAATACTGCATTTACCATGATGCTCTTGGGGTATACCCGCTGGAATGGTGGAGTAGCGTGCGACCTATGGACCTTTTAGAAGAATTCGATGCACAAGGGACCGAAGAGTAACAGGAAGAGCAGCCTTTATTGATTTCTAAATCAAACTCTGAGATGAAAGAGAGCTTACCGCAGGTACAAGGTCCCATGAGGACCAAACACCCCTTGCCCCGAAATCAAACTAAAACAAAGCAAGTGGCTTCGGTTCCACCCCGGCCTCTGTGCCATGGTTGGCACAGAGAAAATGTTTCTGACGCCCGCCTCCCTGTTTGGCTCCGCAACCTACTGTCGAGCCTTCCAGCTCGGGATTGAGTCGGCCAAAGTCTGGCACCAAGGTTAAACCTTTGAGCTCAAAGACTGCTTTGGAGCCGTAATCCTCGATGCCAAAATCAAAAACGGCTTCGGAGCCCAAACCTTACACTCCGAAAGGTCTTTCCATCCCAGCACCGAAATCCTCAGCGCGAGAATCGAAAAATGCTCCTTCAAAGATGCAGGATCTGATTCTCGACATACCACCCCCAAATTGGATCTCAAACAAAAGGAACTCTATATCAACCCTGAAACAGGACATCTTGCTTAACGGCCTCATACATGCAAACCTGACTCGTAGGACATATAATTTAAGATTCCTTTAAAGAGGAAAATGTCAGTACTAACCCTTCTCCTCCTCTTCCACCATGTTCCCCTACACCTTCACCACCCTCTCCAGTATTGGAACATTTACTTATCACACCACACAATTCTCCACCCTCACAGCATGACGATGATGATGGAGATGATGAAGATTTTGAATTCCCTGTAGATCCTTGGAAAGACTACACTTTTGCCCCACCTAGAGATAATGACCCAGGCTTTTACCCTGCAAAGCTTTCCCCTCCTGATGACAATGTAGGTTATTTAGAGTTGCTTGCTAGAGCTGCACAATATCATGGGGTACAAGTACACAAATGACCACTAGAAGAATATTTCTTGTTAAAAACTTTAAGTAGTACACACAGATCTAGTCAGACCTTGCCTATGCTCAACGGCATGAGACATACTGATGACATCTTCAAAGACTATGTTCTTGCTCGCTTTCTGACTCACAGAATAGATAAAAAGTATGAGCCTGCACCCTCTGATCCAGTCTTTATTAAGGGACAGTTACCCCTTGACTCACTTGTTTCTAATGCCCGTAAACTGGCCAATTCACAAACCTCTGTGAAAGGTTTCCCTCCACACAAGGAATCAAAAATAATATACGCCTCTGGCAAATGAATAGCTGCACAGGCGGCTAATCATTGACACATCGCCAACACCCAGGCCCTTTTAGCCAGGTAGGATAGAGCACACTGGTACGGAATGGAGCAGTTGCTCTAATATCTCCCAGATGAACAGCACACTATAGCACACGATTCAGTACAAGAAGGAAAGTTCATCTCCAATTACTCTATTAGATGTGCCTTAGATGCTGCCGACACTGCAACTTGAGAGATTAACACTAGTGTGTTACTCAGGAGACACTCATGGTTAAGGATTTCCAGTTTCAAACCTGAAGCCCAGCAATTCATTTTCAAAACCCTGTTTGATAAAGAGCATTTTTTTGAGCCTGAAGTTAATCAGGCATTAGAAATAATTAAACAAGCATTTGCAATGCAATGGGTCTCGCCTTTGTGACCTTATATTTATTAGCTATGCAGCACATTAGCCTGGGTGATGAAACATCTACTGGTATTTAACATGGAGGGAAAGTAAGCACCAAACCGCATGACACACCAGGTGTGGGAACACATGGAGAGAAATATTGCCTTTCAGCGTGAAATGGTATAATCTAAAGCTCTGTTTTTATTATAAAATCAGGGCCTTCGGTGGTCATATCTCTGAAAATGCAAGATTTGAAAAAAATATTGTTTGCGGGTGCTTGTGGAAGACTATTTCTATGGACTGGAATCTAAAGAATGCTAAAGTGATTCTGGTATTTTACTGACCTCTGCTGGTCAGTTTTTATCAAGAAAGTTAAATAGAGGCAGTTGCCAGAAAAATTAAAAAAAGAAAGTCCCTAGGCAGAGAGCAACTCTGGTATTTTACTGACCTCTACTGGTCGGTTTCTGTCAAGACAGTTAAATAGAGGCAGTTGAACAGGCAGAAAGCAATTCTAGTATTTTACTGGTCATTTTCTATCAAGACAGTTAAATATAGGCAGTTGAACAGAAAAAAATCCCTTAGCGGAAGCAGACAAGTCCTGGGGCTGATCTCCAGAGTCCACAAAGTAACATACACATATAATTATATACTAAAGTATATACAAGAGGTGTCGAATGCTCGACCTAAAAAGACACTGAAGTAGGTAAGTCTAGGGGAGTTCTACAGTCTCCTAACCAGGGCTCCTTTTGTCGCTCCTTTTACGGTGGGGGTTTAAGACCACATCTTCTGACACCAATGTTTCCTCCTATAAAGGCAACAATCAACCTTCACCCACAAGAGGTTTCTTTAGAGGAAGTTATTGAGGAAAAATGGCAAGGGTAGAGGAAACTTCCCCATCTCTAACAAGCAGTGACTTACCTACCCTTCCCCCCAAACATTTAACACCTGTTGGGGGACGTCTTCTATAATTCCTCCCCATGTGGCAATCTATAACAAAGACAAATGGGTGTTAGGAATTATCCAATATGGGTATTGCCTGAAGCTTACCAATAATCCACCAAACATTCCAACTCGTTCTCACAAACTGTCACCAGAACATTTGCACCTTCACAAACAGGAAGCCCAGTCTCTCCTGCTAAAAGGAGCCATAGAGCCGGTACCATTACAATATCAAGGGTCAGGTGTTTACTCCCTTTATTTTCTAATTTCCAATGAGGACGGCTTGGTAAGACCTATTTTGGACCTCAGAGAACTGAGTCGCTAAATACTGTCAGTACATGTCTACATGGTGACACTTCAACAACTGCTTCCGCTTTTAAAATAGGACGACTTTAGGTCTACTCTAGACTTGGAGGACTCATATTTCCACATTCCAATTCACCCCGCACATAGCAAATATCTCATATTTGTGATAGCGGGTCAACATTACTAATTCAAAGTATTACCGCTTGGAGTCACCACAGCTCCCAGAGTATTTACCAAATGCCTGGCAGTATTCGCAGCTCATCTGAGAAGACAACATAGCCACATCTTTCCCTTTCTAGACAACTGACTCATCAAAGCCAGCACTTACCAGAAGTGTCTTCAACACACTTAAGCCACAATTCGCTTACTACACCAACTAGCGTTTACAGTGAATGCGCTGAAGTCCCATCTGCAGCCTTCAAACACACAGACTCATTCAGGAGCTATCATAGACACTCAAAAAGCTCTAGCATCTCCCAATGCAGCCAGTATTCAGTCTCCTCTCACTCAGTTTCTGCCCAATCACTCATTACCAGCCAGAGTCTTCATGCAGCTGCTGGGAATGATGTTGCCTTGCATCATAATCGTACCCCATGCAAGACTTCACATGCGTCCCCTTAAAGAATGCTTAGGAAGTCAGTGGAACCAGTCGCAGGGTCAATTAACCAATCTAGTGTTGGTAGATGGTCACACCCGTCGCTCTCTCCAGTGGTGAAACCAACAAAATATATCCAAAGGGTGGCCCATCGACCCTGTTGCACAGCCAGTGCTAACAGCAGACGCATGGCTCACTGGTTGGGCTGCTAATGCTCACTTACAGAATCACACACTCCAAGGATTATGGAGTCTAAAGCACAGAAGTCTCCATATAAATCACCTACAGCTACTAGCAGTGTTTCTAGCGCTCAAAGCCTTTCAAACCCACCTCTTAGGCAAAGCTGTCCTAGTCTGCACAGACACCATGACAGCTATGTACTATATACAAAAACAGGGGAGGATACACTCTTTCCAACTGTCACACCTAGCACAAGCCATTTGGAAATGGGCTATACACCACAAGATTTATCTCCTGGCAGAACACCTTCTAAGAGTAAACAATCAGATTGCAGACCTTCTCAGCAGACAGAAGCAACAAATCCACAGGAGGGAACTTCATCCTGAGGTTCTCCTCACCTACTTTTAGGAATAGAGATTTCCTTGGATCGACCTGTTCGCCACAGCAGATAACGCAAAATGCCCAAGCTTCGCCTCCAGGTTCCCACACCTACTCTCCAAAGGCAATGCACTATGGATGAACTGGTCAGGGATATTTGCCTAAGCTTTTCCGCCTCTCCCTCTCATTTCACTAGTAGGTAGGAAGCTCAGACAAACATCCCTCACACTAATTCTCATAACTTCAACATGGGCACGCCAATCCTGGCTCACCACCCTGTTGGAGCTGTCAATCGTTCCACACCAAAAGCTGCATCTTGCCTCCAGTCTCCTCACTCAGAGCCATGGAGAAATCGGGCATCCGAATCCCAAAGAACTCAACCGGGCGATCTGGCTCCTGAAGTCATAGAGTTTGGTTATTTACACTTGCCACCAGACTGTATGAATAAACTAAAGGAAGCTATAAAGCCTAATACTAGAGCATGTTATGCAGCAAAATGGAAGCAATTTGTTGTCTGTTGTAACAATAACAATATCAATACATTTACAGCAATCTGGACTAGCCTACACATCTATTCGCTTACATCTAGCAGCAGAAACTGCATACTTACAAAAGAGACAACACTTATCTCTATTAAGAGTACCTGTGATTAAAGCCTTTTTAGAAGGGTTACAAACAGTGATACCACTAGGAGTCAAACCTGCACCAGTGTGGAACCTAAACATAGTCCTTACAAGGCTAAGGGTCCTCCATTTGAACCAATGCATAGGTGCCAATTACAATTCCTTTCATGGAAGGTTGCTTTCCTCATCGCAATAACTTTACTGAGAGTTGGTTAACTCCACACATTAGCTATACAAGAGCCTTTCTTTCAGCTTCATAGAGACAAAGTGGTTCTTCGCACCAATTATAAATTTCTCCCTAAAGTAGTTTCTGACTATCATATGAATTGGTTGAGTTACCTGTGTTCTTTCCTCAACCTGATTTTCTAGCAGAACAAGCTCTACACACCCTTTATGGTACAGGAGCTATAATCTAATATATTGAAAGAACAAAAGAATTTCACAAAACAAAGCAACTTTTTGTTGCTTTTTCTCCACCACACAAAGGAAATCCCATATCTAAATCCGGCATTGCAAAATGGATCGTAAAATGTATCCAGGCATGTTATCAGAAAGCGAAAAGAACTTTGCTAATACCCCGTAGAGTGCATTTCACTCTCAAAATAGGGGCTACTATGCCTTCTTAGGGAATATTCCCCTAGCTGACATGGGTAAGGCAGCAACATGGTCTACACCGCACACATTCACCAAATACTATTGTGTGGATGTGTTGTCACGGCAACAAGCTAATATAGGCCAAGCAGTACTTAAAACACTGTTTCAGACAACTACAACTACAGCTTAGCCACTGCTTTGGGTGTATACTGCTGTATAGTCTATGCAAAGCATGTGATCTACAGCTCACATTCCTCAAAAGGATAATGTTAATTACCCAATAAGCATCTGTTCTTGGCATGTAGAGCTGTAGATTCACATGCACCTACCAGCCTCCCCAGTCTCCTGTAGTTCATCCAATGCCTTTCTGGAGTAGTCTAAAAGTAGTCTAAAAAGTCCACTCGACTGGTTTGGCAAATTCTGGCTATCCCTAAGCCTCTCTGGGGTAAGTCCAAACTTATTGAGCAGAATGGTTTTCATGGGAGCATACCACATCTGGTCCCCTACATCTAGTGTAAGAATAGTGTCCCTCCCCACTGTAGGCATGTGTTTCCAAAGGCGTGTTCCCTCAATCCTCCTATCGGACTCCTAAGGGTTACCTTGCAGAAAACTACTTCTCAATATCCTCCCAAACAACATAATCTGGCACTGGGTATGTGGACCACCGCCTCCCTATTAAACACTGGATTGCTGCTGGACTCTCCTGCTTGCTTAGCTTTAAGGTCTAGCTCCTTCAGTCTAACCTCGTGAGCCATTTCATTTTCTTCCAGAGTCAGTTTCCTCTCCTCTAGGGTTCTGCCTGCCCCTGCCCTTCTCCCCTCTGCAGCCCTCTGGGGAGCTGCCTCCTCTGTTTTCAGTTAGGCCCTCTTAAGCCTGAAGTCCCTTTCTTTTTTTTCTGCCCACCCACTCCTCGGGGACAAGTTATCAGAGGACACACTACTCCCGTTGCTGGCAGGGGGCTACCCTCCTCATCCTCAGGTTGCTGCAGCTCAGGACATTTGGCCAGGCCATCCTCCTCCTCTTCATTCACACCAACTTTCTCCTCCTAAGGACCAGTCACTAAATTAACGTTTTCTTAACCCTCAGGTAGCTTGGCATAAAAGCAGTCAGACTTAACTTGGACATTATGTGCCAAGTATTTATGCAGCACACAAACAGTAAAAGTGAGAACCCGCGGTGTGGCCTGACCACCTATGATGGCGGATGCTCTCTAAGGAACTCCTGAGCCCGACCCCTGCTATGGCCCTAATCCTGCTGTTGGCGGCCTAATCCGGGCTCCGTTGGGGACTCAAATTGTCCGGGGCTTCCTCCTGCAGTGTTAGTGTGGTCTTTTAACGCCAGTGCCTCTGGGTCCAGGGAACTGTGGCCAGCGGCACACAATAAGAAGGCGACTGTGGCCTCGGTGAATGATCAGGGAAGTCCAGGGTCACGCATATGGCACTGAGAAGATACTGGTGCAGGCAATGTAACCGGTCTGTTGCTGGTTCTCGCTCACCTACCTGTTCTCTGTTGCTGGTCCCCGTCCATCCACCCGTTCTCTGTTGCTGATCCCCGCCCACTCGCTCGTTCTCTGTAGCTGATCCCCGCCCACCCGCCCCTTCTCTGTTGCTGATCCCCGCCCACCCGCCCCTTCTCTGTTGCTGATCCCCGCCCACCCGCCCCTTCTCTGTTGCTGATCCCCGCCCACCCGCCCCTTCTCTGTTGCTGATCCCCGCCCACCCGCCCGTTCTCTGTTGCTGATCTCCGCCCACCCGCCCGTTCTCTGTTGCTGATCCCCACCCACCCGCCCGTTCTCTGTTGCTGATCCCCACCCACCCGCCCGTTCCCTGTTGCTGATCCCCACCCACCCGCCCGTTCTCTGTTGCTGATCCCCACCCACCCGCCCGTTCTCTGTTGCTGATCCCCACCCACCCGCCCGTTCTGTTGCTGATCCCCACCCACCCGCCCGTTCTGTTGCTGATCCCCGCCCACCCGCCCGTTCTCTGTTGCTGATCCCCGCCCACCCGCCCGTTCTCTGTTGCTGATCCCCGCCCACCCGCCCGTTCTCTGTTGCTGATCCCCGCCCACCCGCCCGTTCTCTGTTGCTGATCCCCGCCCACCCGCCCGTTCTCTGTTGCTGATCCCCGCCCACCCGCCCGTTCTCTGTTGCTGATCCCCGCCCACCCGCCCGTTCTCTGTTGCTGATCCCCGCCCACCCGCCCGTTCTCTGTTGCTGATCCCCACCCACCCGCCCGTTCTCTGTTGCTGATCCCCACCCACCCGCCCGTTCTCTGTTGCTGATCCCCACCCACCCGCCCGTTCTCTGTTGCTGATCCCCGCCCACCCGCCCGTTCTCTGTTGCTGATCCACGCCCACCAGCCCATTCTCTGTTGCTGGTCCCTGTCCACCCACCAGATCTCTGTTGCTGATAAACCACCCACCCGCCCGTTCTCTGTTGCTGATCCCCACCCACCCGCCCGTTCTCTGTTGCTGATATCCACCCACCCGTTCTCTGTTGCCGATATCCACCCACCCGTTCTCTGTTGTTGATACCCACCTGTTCTCTGTTGCTGATCCCCACCCACCTCGCCCGTTCACTATTGCTGATCATCACCCACCCACCAGTTCTCGGTTGCTGATCCCCGCCCACCCATCCTTTCTCTGTTGCTGATCCCCGCCCACCCACCGTTTCTCTGTTGTTGATCCACGCCCACCCTTCCTTTCCCTGTTGCTGATCCACGCCCACCCACCCTTTCCCTGTTGCTGATCCACGCCCACCCACTCTTTCCCTGTTGCTGATCCACGCCCACCCGCCCATTCTCTGTTACTGATCCCCACCACCCGCCTGTTCTCTGTTGCTAATCTACACCCATTCGTCCGCTCTCTGTTGCTGATCCCGGCCTGCCCACCTGCCCGCTCTGTTGCTGTTCCCCACCCGCCCGCTCTCTGTTGCTGATCCCTGCCCACTCACTCTCTGTTGCTGATCCCTGCCCACTCACTCTCTGTTTATGATACCTGCCCGCTCTCCGTTGCTGATGCCCCGCCCACCAGCCCGCTCTGTTTCTGGACCCCGCCCTCCCGCTCTCTGTTGCTGAACCCGATCCCCGCCTGCTCTCTGTTGCTGATCCCCGCCCACCTGCCTGCTCTCTGTTGCTGATCTCTGCCCACCTGCCTGCTCTCTGTTGCTGGTCCCCACCCACCCGTCTGTTCTCTGTTGCTGGTCGCCGCCCACCCACCCGTTCTCTGTTGCTGATCCCCGCCCACCCGCCCGTTCTCTGTTGCTGATCCCCGCCCACCCGCCCGTTCTCTGTTGCTGATCCCCGCCCACCCGCCCGTTCTCTGTTGCTGATCCCCACCCACCCGCCTGTTCTGTTGCTGATCCCCACCCACCCGCCCGTTCCCTGTTGCTGATCCCCACCCACCTGCCCGTTCCCTGTTGCTGATCCCCACCCACCCGCCCGTTCTCTGTTGCTGATCCCCACCCACCCGCCCGTTCTCTGTTGCTGATCCCCACCCACCCGCCCGTTCTCTGTTGCTGATCCCCACCCACCCGCCCGTTCTCTGTTGCTGATCCCCACCCACCCGCCCGTTCTCTGTTGCTGATCCCCGCCCACCCGCCCGTTCTCTGTTGCTGATCCCCGCCCACCCGCCCGTTCTCTGTTGCTGATCCCCGCCCACCCGCCCGTTCTCTGTTGCTGATCCCCGCCCACCCGCCCGTTCTCTGTTGCTGATCCCCGCCCACCCGCCCGTTCTCTGTTGCTGATCCCCGCCCACCCGCCCGTTCTCTGTTGCTGATCCCCACCCACCCGCCCGTTCTCTGTTGCTGATCCCCACCCACCCGCCCGTTCTCTGTTGCTGATCCCCACCCACCCGCCCGTTCTCTGTTGCTGATCCCCACCCGCCCGTTCTCTGTTGCTGATCCCCACCCACCCGCCCGTTCTCTGTTGCTGATCCCCACCCACCCGCCCGTTCTCTGTTGCTGATCCCCACCCACCCGCCCGTTCTCTGTTGCTGATCCCCGCCCACCCGCTCGTTCTCTGTTGCTGATCCACGCCCACCAGCCCATTCTCTGTTGCTGGTCCCTGTCCACCCACCAGATCTCTGTTGCTGATCCCCACCCACCCGCCCGTTCTCTGTTGCTGATATCCACCCACCCGTTCTCTGTTGCTGATATCCACCCACCCGTTCTCTGTTGTTGATACCCACCTGTTCTCTGTTGCTGATCCCCACCCACCTCGCCCGTTCACTGTTGCTGATCATCACCCACCCACCAGTTCTCGGTTGCTGATCCCCGCCCACCCATCCTTTCTCTGTTGCTGATCCCCGCCCACCCACCGTTTCTCTGTTGTTGATCCACGCCCACCCTTCCTTTCTCTGTTGTTGATCCACGCCCACCCTTCCTTTCTCTGTTGCTGATCCACGCCCACCCACCCTTTCCCTGTTGCTGATCCACGCCCACCCACTCTTTCCCTGTTGCTGATCCACGCCCACCCGCCCATTCTCTGTTACTGATCCCCACCACCCGCCTGTTCTCTGTTGCTAATCTACACCCATTCGTCCGCTCTCTGTTGCTGATCCCGGCCTGCCCACCTGCCCGCTCTGTTGCTGTTCCCCACCCGCCCGCTCTCTGTTGCTGATCCCTGCCCACTCACTCTCTGTTTATGATACCTGCCCGCTCTCCGTTGCTGATGCCCCGCCCACCAGCCCGCTCTGTTTCTGGACCCCGCCCTCCCGCTCTCTGTTGCTGAACCCGATCCCCGCCTGCTCTCTGTTGCTGATCCCCGCCCACCTGCCTGCTCTCTGTTGCTGATCTCTGCCCACCTGCCTGCTCTCTGTTGCTGGTCCCCACCCACCCGTCTGTTCTCTGTTGCTGGTCGCCGCCCACCCACCCGTTCTCTGTTGCTGATCCCCGCCCACCCGCCCGTTCTCTGTTGCTGATCCCCGCCCACCCGCCCGTTCTCTGTTGCTGATCCCCGCCCACCCGCCCGTTCTCTGTTGCTGATCCCCACCCACCCGCCTGTTCTGTTGCTGATCCCCACCCACCCGCCCGTTCCCTGTTGCTGATCCCCACCCACCCGCCCGTTCCCTGTTGCTGATCCCCACCCACCCGCCCGTTCCCTGTTGCTGATCCCCACCCACCCGCCCGTTCTCTGTTGCTGATCCCCACCCACCCGCCTGTTCTCTGTTGCTGATCCCCACCCACCCGCCCGTTCTCTGTTGCTGATCCCCACCCACCCGCCCGTTCTCTGTTGCTGATCCCCGCCCACCCGCCCGTTCTCTGTTGCTGATCCCCGCCCACCCGCCCGTTCTCTGTTGCTGATCCCCGCCCACCCGCCCGTTCTCTGTTGCTGATCCCCGCCCACCCGCCCGTTCTCTGTTGCTGATCCCCGCCCACCCGCCCGTTCTCTGTTGCTGATCCCCGCCCACCCGCCCGTTCTCTGTTGCTGATCCCCGCCCACCCGCCCGTTCTCTGTTGCTGATCCCCGCCCACCCGCCCGTTCTCTGTTGCTGATCCCCGCCCACCCGCCCGTTCTCTGTTGCTGATCCCCGCCCACCTGCCCGTTCTCTGTTGCTGATCCCCGCCCACCCGCCCGTTCTCGGTTGCTGATCCCCGCCCACCCGCCCGTTCTCGGTTGCTGATACCCGCCCACCCGCCCGTTCTATGTTGCTGATCCCCGCCCACCCGCCCGTTCTATGTTGCTGATCCCCGCCCACCCGCCCGTTCTTTGTTGCTGATCCCCGCCCACCCGCCCGTTCTCTGTTGCTGATCCCCGCCCACCCGCTCGTTCTCTGTTGCTGATCCACGCCCACCAGCCCATTCTCTGTTGCTGGTCCCTGTCCACCCACCAGATCTCTGTTGCTGATAAACCACCCACCCGCCCGTTCTCTGTTGCTGATCCCCACCCACCCGCCCGTTCTCTGTTGCTGATATCCACCCACCCGTTCTCTGTTGTTGATACCCACCTGTTCTCTGTTGCTGATCCCCACCCACCTCGCCCGTTCACTGTTGCTGATCATCACCCACCCACCAGTTCTCGGTTGCTGATCCCCGCCCACCCATCCTTTCTCTGTTGCTGATCCCCGCCCACCCACCGTTTCTCTGTTGTTGATCCACGCCCACCCTTCCTTTCTCTGTTGTTGATCCACGCCCACCCTTCCTTTCTCTGTTGCTGATCCACGCCCACCCACCCTTTCCCTGTTGCTGATCCACGCCCACCCACCCTTTCCCTGTTGCTGATCCACGCCCACCCGCCCATTCTCTGTTACTGATCCCCACCACCCGCCTGTTCTCTGTTGCTAATCTACACCCATTCGTCCGCTCTCTGTTGCTGATCCCGGCCTGCCCACCTGCCCGCTCTGTTGCTGTTCCCCACCCGCCCGCTCTCTGTTGCTGATCCCTGCCCACTCACTCTCTGTTTATGATACCTGCCCGCTCTCCGTTGCTGATGCCCCGCCCACCAGCCCGCTCTGTTTCTGGACCCCGCCCTCCCGCTCTCTGTTGCTGAACCCGATCCCCGCCTGCTCTCTGTTGCTGATCCCCGCCCACCTGCCTGCTCTCTGTTGCTGATCTCTGCCCACCTGCCTGCTCTCTGTTGCTGGTCCCCACCCACCCGTCTGTTCTCTGTTGCTGGTCGCCGCCCACCCACCCGGTCTTTGTTGATGGTCCCCGCCCACCCACCCGGTCTTTGTTGATGGTCCCCGCCCACCCACCCGGTCTTTGTTGATGGTCCCCGCCCACCCACCCGTTCTCTGTTGTTGGTCCCCGCCCACCCACCCGTTCTCTGTTGTTGGTCCCCGCCCACCCACCCGTTCTCTGTTGTTGGTCCCCGCCCACCCACCCGTTCTCTGTTGTTGGTCCCCGCCCACCCACCCGTTCTCTGTTGTTGGTCCCCATCCACCTACCCGTTTTCTGTTGTTGGTCCCCATCCACCCACCCGTTCTCTGTTGTTGGTCCCCACCCACCCACCCGTTCTCTGTTGTTGGTCCCCACCCACCCACCCGTTCTCTGTTGTTGGTCCCCACCCACCCACCCGTTCTCTGTTGTTGGTCCCCACCCACACACCCGTTCTCTGTTGTTGGTCCCCACACACCCGTTCTCTGTTGTTGGTCCCCACCGACCCACCCGCCCGTTCTCTGTTGCTGGTCCCCACCCACCGGCCCGTTCTCTGTTGCTGGTCCCCACCCACCGGCCCGTTCTCTGTTGCTGGTCCCCACCCACCCGCCCGTTCTCTGTTGCTGGTCCCCACCCACCCGCCCGTTCTCTGTTGCTGGTCCCCACCCACCCGCCCGTTCTCTGTTGCTGGTCCCCACCCACCCGCCCGTTCTCTGTTGCTGGTCCCCACCCACCCGCCCGTTCTCTGTTGCTGGTCCCCACCCACCCGCCCGTTCTCTGTTGCTGGTCCCCACCCACCCGCCCGTTCTCTGTTGCTGGTCCCCACCCACCCGCCCGTTCTCTGTTGCTGGTCCCCACCCACCCGCCCGTTCTCTGTTGCTGGTCCCCACCCACCCGCCCGTTCTCTGTTGCTGGTCCCCACCCACCCGCCCGTTCTCTGTTGCTGGTCCCCACCCACCCGCCCGTTCTCTGTTGCTGGTCCCCACCCACCCGCCCGTTCTCTGTTGCTGGTCCCCACCCACCCGCCCGTTCTCTGTTGCTGGTCCCCGCCCACCCACCCGTTCTCTGTTGCTGATCCCCACCCACCCGCCCGTTCTCTGTTGCTGATCCCCGCCCACCCGCTCGTTCTCTGTTGCTGATCCACGCCCACCAGCCCATTCTCTGTTGCTGGTCCCTGTCCACCCACCAGATCTCTGTTGCTGATAAACCACCCACCCGCCCGTTCTCTGTTGCTGATAAACCACCCACCCGCCCGTTCTCTGTTGCTGATCCCCACCCACCCGCCCGTTCTCTGTTGCTGATATCCACCCACCCGTTCTCTGTTGCTGATATCCACCCACCCGTTCTCTGTTGTTGATACCCACCTGTTCTCTGTTGCTGATCCCCACCCACCTCGCCCGTTCACTATTGCTGATCATCACCCACCCACCAGTTCTCGGTTGCTGATCCCCGCCCACCCATCCTTTCTCTGTTGCTGATCCCCGCCCACCCACCGTTTCTCTGTTGTTGATCCACGCCCACCCTTCCTTTCTCTGTTGTTGATCCACGCCCACCCTTCCTTTCTCTGTTGCTGATCCACGCCCACCCACCCTTTCCCTGTTGCTGATCCACGCCCACCCACTCTTTCCCTGTTGCTGATCCACGCCCACCCGCCCATTCTCTGTTACTGATCCCCACCACCCGCCTGTTCTCTGTTGCTAATCTACACCCATTCGTCCGCTCTCTGTTGCTGATCCCGGCCTGCCCACCTGCCCGCTCTGTTGCTGTTCCCCACCCGCCCGCTCTCTGTTGCTGATCCCTGCCCACTCACTCTCTGTTTATGATACCTGCCCGCTCTCCGTTGCTGATGCCCCGCCCACCAGCCCGCTCTGTTTCTGGACCCCGCCCTCCCGCTCTCTGTTGCTGAACCCGATCCCCGCCTGCTCTCTGTTGCTGATCCCCGCCCACCTGCCTGCTCTCTGTTGCTGATCTCTGCCCACCTGCCTGCTCTCTGTTGCTGGTCCCCACCCACCCGTCTGTTCTCTGTTGCTGGTTGCCGCCCACCCACCCGTTCTCTGTTGCTGATCCCCGCCCACCCGCCCGTTCTCTGTTGCTGATCCCCACCCACCCGCCCGTTCTCTGTTGCTGATCCCCGCCCACCCGCCCGTTCTCTGTTGCTGATCCCCACCCACCCGCCTGTTCTGTTGCTGATCCCCACCCACCCGCCCGTTCCCTGTTGCTGATCCCCACCCACCCGCCCGTTCCCTGTTGCTGATCCCCACCCACCCGCCCGTTCTCTGTTGCTGATCCCCACCCACCCGCCCGTTCTCTGTTGCTGATCCCCACCCACCCGCCCGTTCTCTGTTGCTGATCCCCGCCCACCCGCCCGTTCTCTGTTGCTGATCCCCACCCACCCGCCCGTTCTCTGTTGCTGATCCCCGCCCACCCGCCCGTTCTCTGTTGCTGATCCCCGCCCACCCGCCCGTTCTCTGTTGCTGATCCCCGCCCACCCGCCCGTTCTCTGTTGCTGATCCCCGCCCACCCGCCCGTTCTCTGTTGCTGATCCCCGCCCACCCGCCCGTTCTCTGTTGCTGATCCCCGCCCACCCGCCCGTTCTCTGTTGCTGATCCCCACCCACCCGCCCGTTCTCTGTTGCTGATCCCCACCCACCCGCCCGTTCTCTGTTGCTGATCCCCACCCACCCGCCCGTTCTCTGTTGCTGATCCCCGCCCACCCGCTCGTTCTCTGTTGCTGATCCACGCCCACCAGCCCATTCTCTGTTGCTGGTCCCTGTCCACCCACCAGATCTCTGTTGCTGATAAACCACCCACCCGCCCGTTCTCTGTTGCTGATCCCCACCCACCCGCCCGTTCTCTGTTGCTGATATCCACCCACCCGTTCTCTGTTGCTGATATCCACCCACCCGTTCTCTGTTGTTGATACCCACCTGTTCTCTGTTGCTGATCCCCACCCACCTCGCCCGTTCACTGTTGCTGATCATCACCCACCCACCAGTTCTCGGTTGCTGATCCCCGCCCACCCATCCTTTCTCTGTTGCTGATCCCCACCCACCCGCCCGTTCTCTGTTGCTGATCCCCGCCCACCCGCCCGTTCTCTGTTGCTGATCCCCGCCCACCCGCCCGTTCTCTGTTGCTGATCCCCGCCCACCCGCCCGTTCTCTGTTGCTGATCCCCGCCCACCCGCCCGTTCTCTGTTGCTGATCCCCGCCCACCCGCCCGTTCTCTGTTGCTGATCCCCGCCCACCCGCCCGTTCTCTGTTGCTGATCCCCGCCCACCCGCCCGTTCTCCTTTGCTGATCCCCGCCCACCCGCCCGTTCTCTGTTGCTGATCCCCGCCCACCCGCCCGTTCTCTGTTGCTGATACCCGCCCACCCGCCCGTTCTATGTTGCTGATCCCCGCCCACCCGCCCGTTCTTTGTTGCTGATCCCCGCCCACCCGCCCGTTCTTTGTTGCTGATCCCCGCCCACCCGCCCGTTCTCTGTTGCTGATCCCCGCCCACCCGCCCGTTCTCTGTTGCTGATCCCCGCCCGCCCACCCGCTCGTTCTCTGTTGCTGATCCACGCCCACCAGCCCATTCTCTGTTGCTGGTCCCTGTCCACCCACCAGATCTCTGTTGCTGATAAACCACCCACCCGCCCGTTCTCTGTTGCTGATCCCCACCCACCCGCCCGTTCTCTGTTGCTGATATCCACCCACCCGTTCTCTGTTGTTGATACCCACCTGTTCTCTGTTGCTGATCCCCACCCACCTCGCCCGTTCACTGTTGCTGATCATCACCCACCCACCAGTTCTCGGTTGCTGATCCCCGCCCACCCATCCTTTCTCTGTTGCTGATCCCCGCCCACCCACCGTTTCTCTGTTGTTGATCCACGCCCACCTTTCCTTTCTCTGTTGTTGATCCACGCCCACCCTTCCTTTCTCTGTTGCTGATCCACGCCCACCCACCCTTTCCCTGTTGCTGATCCACGCCCACCCACCCTTTCCCTGTTGCTGATCCACGCCCACCCGCCCATTCTCTGTTACTGATCCCCACCACCCGCCTGTTCTCTGTTGCTAATCTACACCCATTCGTCCGCTCTCTGTTGCTGATCCCGGCCTGCCCACCTGCCCGCTCTGTTGCTGTTCCCCACCCGCCCGCTCTCTGTTGCTGATCCCTGCCCACTCACTCTCTGTTTATGATACCTGCCCGCTCTCCGTTGCTGATGCCCCGCCCACCAGCCCGCTCTGTTTCTGGACCCCGCCCTCCCGCTCTCTGTTGCTGAACCCGATCCCCGCCTGCTCTCTGTTGCTGATCCCCGCCCACCTGCCTGCTCTCTGTTGCTGATCTCTGCCCACCTGCCTGCTCTCTGTTGCTGGTCCCCACCCACCCGTCTGTTCTCTGTTGCTGGTCGCCGCCCACCCACCCGGTCTTTGTTGATGGTCCCCGCCCACCCACCCGGTCTTTGTTGATGGTCCCCGCCCACCCACCCGGTCTTTGTTGATGGTCCCCGCCCACCCACCCGTTCTCTGTTGTTGGTCCCCGCCCACCCACCCGTTCTCTGTTGTTGGTCCCCGCCCACCCACCCGTTCTCTGTTGTTGGTCCCCGCCCACCCACCCGTTCTCTGTTGTTGGTCCCCGCCCACCCACCCGTTCTCTGTTGTTGGTCCCCGCCCACCCACCCGTTCTCTGTTGTTGGTCCCCGCCCACCCACCCGTTCTCTGTTGTTGGTCCCCGCCCACCCACCCGTTCTCTGTTGTTGGTCCCCATCCACCCACCCGTTTTCTGTTGTTGGTCCCCATCCACCCACCCGTTCTCTGTTGTTGGTCCCCACCCACCCACCCGTTCTCTGTTGTTGGTCCCCACCCACCCACCCGTTCTCTGTTGTTGGTCCCCACCCACACACCCGTTCTCTGTTGTTGGTCCCCACACACCCGTTCTCTGTTGTTGGTCCCCACCGACCCACCCACCCGTTCTCTGTTGTTGGTCCCCACCCACCCGCCCGTTCTCTGTTGCTGGTCCCCACCCACCGGCCCGTTCTCTGTTGCTGGTCCCCACCCACCCGGCCGTTCTCTGTTGCTGGTCCCCACCCACCCGCCCGTTCTCTGTTGCTGGTCCCCACCCACCCGCCCGTTCTCTGTTGCTGGTCCCCACCCACCCGCCCGTTCTCTGTTGCTGGTCCCCACCCACCCGCCCGTTCTCTGTTGCTGGTCCCCACCCACCCGCCCGTTCTCTGTTGCTGGTCCCCACCCACCCGCCCGTTCTCTGTTGCTGGTCCCCACCCACCCGCCCGTTCTCTGTTGCTGGTCCCCACCCACCCGCCCGTTCTCTGTTGCTGGTCCCCACCCACCCGCCCGTTCTCTGTTGCTGGTCCCCACCCACCCACCCGTTCTCTGTTGCTGGTCCCCACCCACCCACCCGTTCTCTGTTGCTGGTCCCCACCCGCCCGTTCTCTGTTGCTGGTCCCCACCCGCCCGTTCTCTGTTGCTGGTCGCTACCCACCCGCCCGTTCTCTGTTGCTGGTCCCCACCCACCCGCCCGTTCTCTGTTGCTGGTCCCCACCCACCCGCCCGTTCTCTGTTGCTGGTCCCCACCCACCCGCCCGTTCTCTGTTGCTGGTCCCCACCCACCCGCCCGTTCTCTGTTGCTGGTCCCCACCCACCCGCCCGTTCTCTGTTGCTGGTCCCCACCCACCCGCCCGTTCTCTGTTGCTGGTCCCCACCCACCCGCCCGTTCTCTGTTGCTGGTCCCCACCCACCTGCCCGTTCTCTGTTGCTTGTTACCACCCTCCCGTCCGTTCTCTGTTGCTGATCCCCACCCACCCGCCCGTTCTCTGTTGCTGATCCCCACCCACCCGCCCGTTCTCTGTTGCTGATCCCCACCCACCCGCCCGTTCTCTGTTGCTGATCCCCACCCACCCGCCCGTTCTCTGTTGCTGATCCCCACCCACCCGCCCGTTCTCTGTTGCTGATCCCCACCCACCCGCCCGTTCTCTGTTGCTGATCCCCACCCACCCGCCCGTTCTCTGTTGCTGATCCCCACCCACCCGCCTGTTCTCTGTTGCTGATCCCCACCCACCCGCCCGTTCTCTGTTGCTGATCCCCACCCACCCGCCCGTTCTCTGTTGCTGATATCCACCCACCCACCCGTTCTCTATTGTTGATACCCACCCACCCGCCAGTTTTTTGTTGCTGATCCCAGCCCACCCATCCTTTCTCTGTTGCTGATCCCCGCCCACCCACCGTTTCTCTGTTGCTGATCCACGGCCGCCCTTCCTTTCTCTGTTGCTGATCCACGCCCACCCGCCCATTCTCTGTTACTGATCCCCACCCACCCGCACGTTCTCTGTTACTGATCCCCACCCACCCGCCTGTTCTCTGTTGCTCATCTACACCCATTCGTCCGTTCTCTGTTGCTGATCTACACCCATTCGTCCGTTCTCTGTTGCTGATCCACGCCCACCTGCCCGCTGTGTTTCTGAACCCCACCTGCCCGCTGTGTTGCTGATCCCCACACGCCTGCTCTGTTGCTGATCCCCATTCTCTGTTGCTGATCCCCATTCTCTGTTGCTGATCCCCATTCTCTGTTGCTGATCCCCACTCTCTGTTGCTGATCTCCACCCACCCGCCCGTTCTCTGTTGCTGATCCCCACCCACCCGCCCGTTCTCTGTTGCTGATCCCCACCCACCCGCCCGTTCTCTGTTGCTGATACCCACCCACCCGTCCTCTGTTGCTGATCCCCACCCATTCTCTGTTGCTGATCCCTACCCACCCGCCCGTTCTCTGTTGCTGATCCCCGCCCACCCGCCCGTTCTCTGTTGCTGATCCCCGCCCACCCGCCCGTTCTGTTGCTGATCCCCGCCCACCCGCCCGTTCTCTGTTGCTGATCCCCACCCACCCGCCCATTCTCTGTTGCTGATCCCCACCCACCCGCCCATTCTCTGTTGCTGATCCCCACCCACCCGCCCGTTCTCTGTTGCTGATCCCCACCCACCCGCCCGTTCTCTGTTGCTGATATCCACTCACCCGCCCGCCCGTTCTCTGTTGCTGATATCCACCCACCCACCCGTTCTCTATTGTTGATACCCACCCACCCGCCAGTTTTTTGTTGCTGATCCCCGCCCACCCATCCTTTCTCTGTTGCTGATCCCCGCCCACCCACTGTTTCTCTGTTGCTGATCCACGCCCACCCTTCCTTTCTCTGTTGCTGATCCACGCCCGCCCTTCCTTTCTCTGTTGCTGATCCACGCCCACCCGCCCTTTCTCTGTTGCTGATCCACACCCACCCGCCCATTCTCTGTTACTGATCCCCACCCACCCGCCCGTTCTCTGTTACTGATCCCCACCCACCCGCCTGTTCTCTGTTGCTCATCTACACCCATTCGTCCGTTCTCTGTTGCTGATCTACACCCATTCGTCCGTTCTCTGTTGCTGATCCACGCCCACCTGCCCGCTGTGTTTCTGAACCCCACCTGCCCGCTGTGTTGCTGATCCCCACACGCCTGCTCTGTTGCTGATCCCCATTCTCTGTTGCTGATCCCCATTCTCTGTTGCTGATCCCCACTCTCTGTTGCTGATCTCCACCCACCCGCCCATTCTCTGTTGCTGAGCCCCACCCACCCGCCCATTCTCTGTTGCTGAGCCCCACCCACCCGCCCATTCTCTGTTGCTGAGCCCCACCCACCCGCCCATTCTCTGTTGCTGAGCCCCACCCACCCGCCCATTCTCTGTTGCTGAGCCCCACCCACCCGCCCATTCTCTGTTGCTGAGCCCCACCCACCCGCCCATTCTCTGTTGCTGAGACCCACCCGCCCATTCTCTGTTTCTGAGCCCCACCCACCCGCCCATTCTCTGTTGCTGAGTCCCACCCACCCGCCCATTCTCTGTTGCTGATCCCCCACCCACCCGCCCATTCTCTGATACTGATCCCCACCCACCCGCCCATTCTCTGATACTGATCCCCACCCGCCCATTCTCTGTTACTTATTCCCACCCACCCGCCCAGGTAGCTTGGCATAAAAGCAGTCAGACTTAACTTGGAGATTATGTGCCTAGTATTTATGCAGCACACAAACAGTAATAAAGTGAGAACCTGCGGTGTGGCCTGACCACCTATGATGGCGGGTGCTCTCTAAGGAACTCCTGAGCCAGACCCCTGCTATGGCCCTAATCCTGCTGTTGGCCGCCTAATCCGGGCTCCGTTGGGGCCTCAAATTGTCCGGGGCTTCCTCCTGCAGTGTTGGTGTGGTCTTTTAACACCAGTGCCTCTGGGTCGAAGGAACTGTGGCCAGCGGCACACAATAAGAAGGCGACTGTGGCCTGGGCGAATGATCAGGGAAGTCCAGGGTCACGCATATGGCACTGAGAAGATACTGGTGCAGGCAATTTAACCGGTCTGTTGCTAGTTCTCGCTCACCTACCTGTTCTCTGTTGCTGGTCCCCGTCCATCCACCCGTTCTATGTTGTTGATCCCCGCCCACTCGCTCGTTCTCTGTAGCTGATCCCCGCCCACCGCCCGTTCTCTGTTGCTGATCCCCGCCCACCCGCTCGTTCTCTATAGCTGATCCCCGCCCACCCGCCCCTTCTCTGTTGCTGATCCCCGCCCACCCGCCCCTTCTCTGTTGCTGATCGCCACCCACCCGCCCCTTCTCTGTTGCTGATCGCCACCCACCCGCCCCTTCTCTGTTGCTGATCCTCACCCACCCGCCCGTTCTGTTGCTGATCCCCACCCACCCGCCCGTTCTCTGTTGCTGAGCCCCACCCACCCGCCCGTTCTCTGTTGCTGATCCCCACCCACCCGTTCTCTGTTGCTGATCCCCACCCACCCACCCGTTCTCTGTTGCTGATCCCCACCCACCCGTCCGTTCTCTGTTGCTGATCCCCACCCACCCGTCCGTCCTCTGTTGCTGATCCCCACCCATTCTCTGTTGCTGATCCCTACCCACCCGTTCTCTGTTGCTGATCCCCGCCCACCCGCCCGTTCTCTGTTGCTGATCCCCGCCCACCCGCCCGTTCTCTGTTGCTGATCCCCGCCCACCCGCCCGTTCTCTGTTGCTGATCCCTGCCCACCCGCCTGTTCTCTGTTGCTGATCCCCGCCCACCCGCCCGTTCTCTGTTGCTGATCCCCGCCCGCCCACCCGCTCGTTCTCTGTTGCTGATCCACGCCCACCAGCCCATTCTCTGTTGCTGGTCCCTGTCCACCCACCAGATCTCTGTTGCTGATCCCCACCCACCGCCCGTTCTCTGTTGCTGATCCCCACCCACCGCCCGTTCTCTGTTGCTGATCCCCACCCACCCGCCCGTTCTCTGTTGCTGATCCCCACCCACCCGCCCGTTCTCTGTTGCTGATCCCCACCCACCCGCCCGTTCTCTGTTGCTGATCCCCACCCACCCGCCCGTTCTCTGTTGCTGATCCCCACCCACCCGCCCGTTCTCTGTTGCTGATCCCCACCCACCCGCCCGTTCTCTGTTGCTGATCCCCACCCACCCGCCCGTTCTCTGTTGCTGATCCCCACCCACCCGCCCGTTCTCTGTTGCTGATCCCCACCCACCCGCCCGTTCTCTGTTGCTGATCCCCACCCACCCGCCCGTTCTCTGTTGCTGATTACCCCACCCACCCGCCCGTTCTCTGTTGCTGATTACCCCACCCACCCGCCCGTTCTCTGTTGCTGATTACCCCACCCACCCGCCCGTTCTCTGTTGCTGATTACCCCACCCACCCGCCCGTTCTCTGTTGCTGATTACCCCACCCACCCGCCCGTTGTCTGTTGCTGATTACCCCACCCACCCGCCCGTTGTCTGTTGCTGATTACCCCACCCACCCGCCCGTTGTCTGTTGCTGATTACCCCACCCACCCGCCCGTTGTCTGTTGCTGATTAAGATTTCCCGCCCACCCGCCCGTTCTCTGTTGCTGATATCCACCCACCCGCCCGCCCGTTCTCTGTTGCTGATATCCACCCACCCACCCGTTCTCTGTTGTTGATACCCACCCACCCGCCAGTTTTCTGTTGCTGATCCCCGCCCACCCATCCTTTCTCTGTTGCTGATCCCCGCCCACCCTTCCTTTCTCTGTTGCTGATCCACACCCACCCTTCCTTTCTCTGTTGCTGATCCACGCCCAGCCACCCTTTCTCTGTTGCTGATCCACGCCCACCCGCCCATTCTCTGTTACTGATCCCCACCCACCCGCCTGTTCTCTGTTGCTAATCTACACCCATTCGTCCGTTCTCTGTTGCTGATCTACACCCATTCGTCCGTTCTCTGTTGCTGATCCACGCCCACCCACCCTTTCTCTGTTGCTGATCCACGCCCATCCGCCCGCTCTCTGTTGCTGATCCACGCCCACCCAGCCCGCTCTGTGTTGCTGATCCCCACCCACCTGCCCGCTGTGTTTCTGAACCCCACCTGCCCTCTGTGTTGCTGATCCCCACACGCCTGCTCTGTTGCTGATCCCCATTCTCTGTTGCTGATCCCCACTCTCTGTTGCTGATCTCCACCCACCCGCCCATTCTCTGTTGCTGATCCCCACCCACCCACCCATTCTCTGTTGCTAATCTACACCTACCCGTCCGCTCTCTCTTGCTGATCCCGGCCGGGCCACCTGCCTGCTCTGTTGTTGTTCCCCAACCGCCTGCTCTCTGTTGCTGATCCCTGCCCACTCGCTCTCTCTGTTTCTGATACCTGCCCACTCTCTGTTGCTGATCCCTGCCCTCCTGCCCGCTCCCTGTTGCTGATCCCTGCCCTCCTGCCTGCTCTGTTGTTGTTCCCCAACCGCCTGCTCTCTGTTGCTGATCCCCACCCACCCGCCCATTCTCTGTTGCCGAACCCTGCCCACCCGCCTGCTCTCTGTTGCTGAACCCAACCCACCAGCTCGCTCTCTTTTGCTGATTCCCGCCGACCCCTCCTCTGTTGCTGATCCACACCCACCCAATCGCTCTATTGCTGATCCACGACTACTCACCCACCCATTCTCTGTAGCTCATGCCTGCCCACCTGCCCATTCTCTTTTACTGATCATTCTCTGTTACTGATCCCCACCCACCCGCCCATTCTCTGTTGCTGATCCCCACCCACCCGCCCATTCTCTGTTGCTGATCCCCACCCACCCGCCCATTCTCTGTTGCTGATCCCCACCCACGCGCCCATTCTCTGTTACTGATCCCCACCCACCCGCCCATTCTCTGTTAATGATCCCCACCCACCCGCCCATTCTCTGTTACTTATCCCCACCCACCCACCCATTCTCTGTTACTTATCCCCACCCACCCGCCCATTCTCTGTTACTTATCCCCACCCACCCGCCCATTCTCTGTTACTTATCCCCACCCACCCGCCCATTCTCTGTTACTTATCCCCACCCACCCGCCCATTCTCTGTTACTGATTGTTCTCTGTACCCGCCTATTCTCTGTTGCTAATCTACACCTACCCGTCCGCTCTCTCTTGCTGATCCCGGCCGGGCCACCTGCCTGCTCTGTTGTTGTTCCCCAACCGCCTGCTCTCTGTTGCTGATCCCTGCCCACTCGCTCTCTCTGTTTCTGATACCTGCCCACTCTCTGTTGCTGATCCCTGCCCTCCTGCCCGCTCTCTGTTGCTGAACTCGGCCCTCCCGCCCGCACTCTGTTGCTGAACACCGCCCTCCCGCCCGCTCTATGTTGCTGAACTCCGCCCACCTGCCCGCCCTGCTACTGATCCCCACCCACCGTTTTCTGTTCCTGATCCCCGCCTGCTCTCTGTTCCTGATCCCCGCCCACTTGCCTGCTCTCTGTTGCTGATCCCCTCCCACCTGCCTGCTCTCTGCTGCTGATCTCCGCCCACCCGCCCTCTCTGTGTTGCTGAACCCCGCCCTCTCTGTTGCTGAACCCCACCCACCTGCCCGCTCTCTGTTGCTGAACTGCACCCACCCCCCCTCTCTATGTTGCTGAACCCCACCCAACCGCCTTCTCTCTCTTGCTGAACCCTGCCCACCCGCCCTCTTTCTGTTGCCGAACCCTGCCCACCCGCCTGCTCTCTGTTGCTGAACCCAACCCACCAGCTCGCTCTCTTTTGCCGATTCCCGCTGACCCCTCCTCTGTTGCTGATCCACACCCACCCAATCGCTCTGTTGCTGATCCACGACTACTCACCCACCCATTCTCTGTAGCTCATGCCTGCCCACCTGCCCATTCTCTTTTACTGATCATTCTCTGTTACTGATCCCCACCCACCCGCCTATTCTCTATTGCTGGTCCCCGCCCACCCGCCTGTTCTCTGTTGCTGGTCCCCACCCACCCGCCTGTTCTCTGTTGCTGGTCCCCACCCACCCGCCTGTTCTCTGTTGCTGGTCCCCACCCACCCGCCTGTTCTCTGTTGCTGGTCCCCACCCACCCGCCCGTTCTCTGTTGCTGGTCCCCACCCACCCGCCCGTTCTCTGTTGCTGGTCCCCACCCACCCGCCCGTTCTCTGTTGCTGGTCCCCACCCACCCGCCCGTTCTCTTTTGCTGGTCCCCACCCACCCGCCCGTTCTCTTTTGCTGGTCCCCACCCACCCGCCCGTTCTCTTTTGCTGGTCCCCACCCACCCGCCCGTTCTCTTTTGCTGGTCCCCACCCACCCGCCCGTTCTCTGTTGCTGGTCCCCACCCACCCGCCCGTTCTCTGTTGCTGGTCCCCACCCACCCGCCCGTTCTCTGTTGCTGGTCCCCACCCACCCGCCCGTTCTCTGTTGCTGGTCCCCGCCCACCCGCCCGTTCTCTGTTGCTGGTCCCCGCCCACCCGCCCGTTCTCTGTTGCTGGTCCCCGCCCACCCGCCCGTTCTCTGTTGCTGGTCCCCGCCCACCCGCCCGTTCTCTGTTGCTGGTCCCCGCCCACCCGCCCGTTCTCTGTTGCTGGTCCCCGCCCACCCGCCCGTTCTCTGTTGCTGGTCCCCGCCCACCCGCCCGTTCTCTGTTGCTGGTCCCCGCCCACCCGCCCGTTCTCTGTTGCTGGTCCCCGCCCACCCGCCCGTTCTCTGTTGCTGGTCCCCGCCCACCCGCCCGTTCTCTGTTGCTGGTCCCCGCCCACCCGCCCGTTCTCTGTTGCTGGTCCCCGCCCACCCGCCCGTTCTCTGTTGCTGGTCCCCGCCCACCCGCCCGTTCTCTGTTGCTGGTCCCCGCCCACCCGCCCGTTCTCTGTTGCTGGTCCCCGCCCACCCGCCCGTTCTCTGTTGCTGGTCCCCGCCCACCCGCCCGTTCTCTGTTGCTGGTCCCCGCCCACCCGCCCGTTCTCTGTTGCTGGTCCCCGCCCACCCGCCCGTTCTCTGTTGCTGGTCCCCGCCCACCCGCCCGTTCTCTGTTGCTGGTCCCCGCCCACCCGCCCGTTCTCTGTTGCTGGTCCCCGCCCACCCGCCCGTTCTCTGTTGCTGGTCCCCGCCCACCCGCCCGTTCTCTGTTGCTGGTCCCCGCCCACCCGCCCGTTCTTGTTGCTGGTCCCCGCCCACCCGCCCGTTCTCTGTTGCTGGTCCCCGCCCACCCGCCTGTTCTCTGTTGCTGGTCCCTGCCCACCTGTGCCTTCTCTGTTATTGGTCCCCGCCCACCCACCTGTTTTATCTTGTTGGTCCCCGCCCACCCGCCTGTTTTATCTTGTTGGTCCCCGCCCACCCGCCTGTTCTCTGTTGTTGGTCCCCGCCCACCCACCCGTTCTCTGTCGTTGGTCCCCGCCCACCCACCCGTTCTCTGTCGTTGGTCCCCGCCCATTCTCTGTTGTTGTTCCCGCCCGTTCTCTGTTGTTGGTCCCCGCCCACCCACCCGTTCTCTGTTGTTGGTCCCCGCCCACCCACCCGTTCTCTGTCGTTGGTCCCCGCCCATTCTCTGTTGTTGGTCCCGCCCACCCGCCCGTTCTCTGTTGTTGGTTCCACCCACCCACCAGTTCTCTGTTGTTGGTCCCCACCCACCCGCCTGTTCTCTTTCGCTGGTCCCTGACCACCGATTTTCTGTTGCTGGTCCCCGCCCATCCGCCCGTTGTTTGTTACTGATCCCCGCCCACCCGCCCTTTTTCTGTTGCTGATCCCCGCCCACCCACCCTTTTTCTGTTGCTGATCCCCGCCCACCCACCCTTTTTCTGTTGCTGATCCCCGCCCACCCACCCTTTTTCTGTTGCTGATCCCCGCCCACCCACCCTTTTTCTGTTGCTGATCCCCGCCCACCCACCCTTTTTCTGTTGCTGATCCCCGCCCACCCACCCACCCTTTTTCTGTTGCTGATCTCCGCCCACCCACCCACCCTTTTTCTGTTGCTGATCTCCGCCCACCCACCCACCCTTTTTCTGTTGCAGATCCCCGCCCACCCACCCTTTTTCTGTTGCAGATCCCCGCCCACCCACCCTTTTTCTGTTGCAGATCCCCGCCCACCCACCCTTTTTCTGTTGCAGATCCCCGCCCACCCACCCTTTTTCTGTTGCAGATCCCCGCCCACCCACCCTTTTTCTGTTGCAGATCCCCGCCCACCCACCCTTTTTCTGTTGCAGATCCCCGCCCACCCACCCTTTTTCTGTTGCTGATCCCCGCCCACCCACCCTTTTTCTGTTGCTGATCCCCGCCCACCCACCCTTTTTCTGTTGCTGATCCCCGCCCACCCACCCTTTTTCTGTTGCTGATCCCCGCCCACCCACCCTTTTTCTGTTGCTGATCCCCGCCCACCCACCCTTTTTCTGTTGCTGATCCCCGCCCACCCACCCTTTTTCTGTTGCTGATCCCCGCCCACCCACCCTTTTTCTGTTGCTGATCCCCGCCCACCCACCCTTTTTCTGTTGCTGATCCCCGCCCACCCACCCTTTTTCTGTTGCTGATCCCCGCCCACCCACTCTTTTGTTGTTGCTGATTCCCCCCCACCCACCCTTTTTCTGTTGCTGATCCACTCCCACCCACCCTTCTCTGTTGCTGATCCACGCCCACCCGCTTGCTCTCTGGTGCTGGTCCCCACCCACCGCCCGTTCTCTGTTGCTGGTCCCCGCCTACCCCCCCGTTCTCTGTTGCTGGTCCCCGCCCACCCGCCCGTTCTCTGTTGTTGGTCTCCGCCCACCCACCCGTTCTCTGTCGTTGGTCCCCGCCCATTCTCTGTTGTTGGTCCCGCCCACCCGCTCGTTTTCTGTTGTTGGTCCCACCCACCCACCCGTTCTCTGTTGTTGGTCCCACCCACCCACCCGTTCTCTGTTGTTGGTCCCACCCACCCACCCGTTCTCTGTTGTTGGTCCCACCCACCCACCCGTTCTCTGTTGTTGGTCCCCACCCACCCGCCTGTTCTCTTTTGCTGGTCCCTGAGTACCGATTTTCTGTTGCTGGTCCCCGCCCATCCGCCCGTTGTCTGTTGCTGATCCCCGCCCACCCACCCTTTTTCTGTTGCTGATCCCCGCCCACCCACCCTTTTTCTGTTGCTGATCCCCGCCCACCCACCCTTTTTCTGTTGCTGATCCCCGCCCACCCACCCTTTTTCTGTTGCTGATCCCCGCCCACCCACCCTTTTTCTGTTGCTGATCCCCGCCCACCCACCCTTTTTCTGTTGCTGATCCCCGCCCACCCACCCTTTTTCTGTTGCTGATCCCCGCCCACCCACCCTTTTTCTGTTGCTGATCCCCGCCCACCCACCCTTTTTCTGTTGCTGATCCCCGCCCACCCACCCTTTTTCTGTTGCTGATCCCCGCCCACCCACCCTTTTTCTGTTGCTGATCCCCACCCACCCACCCTTTTTCTGTTGCTGATCCCCACCCACCCACCCTTTTTCTGTTGCTGATCCCCACCCACCCACCCTTTTTCTGTTGCAGATCCCCACCCACCCACCCTTTTTCTGTTGCAGATCCCCACCCACCCACCCTTTTTCTGTTGCAGATCCCCACCCACCCACCCTTTTTCTGTTGCAGATCCCCACCCACCCTTTTTCTGTTGCAGATCCCCACCCACCCACCCTTTTTCTGTTGCAGATCCCCGCCCACCCACCCACCCTTTTTCTGTTGCAGATCCCCGCCCACCCACCCACCCTTTTTCTGTTGCAGATCCCCACCCACCCTTTTTCTGTTGCTGATCCCCGCCCACCCACCCTTTTTACTGTTGCAGATCCCCACCCACCCACCCTTTTTCTGTTGCAGATCCCCGCCCACCCACCCACCCTTTTTCTGTTGCAGATCAACGCCCACCCACCCACCCTTTTTCTGTTGCTGATCCCTGCCCACCCACCCTTTTTCTGTTGCTGATCCCTACCCACCCTTTTTCTGTTGCTGATCCCCGCCCACCCACCCTTTTTCTGTTGCTGATCCCCGCCCACCCACCCTTTTTCTGTTGCTGATCCCCGCCCACCCACCCTTTTTCTGTTGCTGATCCCCGCCCACCCACCCTTTTTCTGTCGCTGATCCCCGCCCACCCACCCTTTTTCTGTCGCTGATCCCCGCCCACCCACCCTTTTTCTGTCGCTGATCCCCGCCCACCCACCCTTCTCTGTTGCTGATCCACGCCCACCCGCCTGCTCTCTGGTGCTGGTCCCCACCCACCGCCCGTTCTCTGTTGCTGGTCCCCGCCTACCCCCCCGTTCTCTGTTGCTGGTCCCCGCCCACCCGCCCGTTCTCTGTTGCTGGTCCCCGCCCACCCGCCCGTTCTCTGTTGCTGGTCCCCGCCCACCCGCCCGTTCTCTGTTGCTGGTCCCCGCCCACCCGCCCGTTCTCTGTTGCTGGTCCCCGCCCACCCGCCCGTTCTCTGTTGCTGGTCCCCGCCCACCCGCCCGTTCTCTGTTGCTGGTCCCCGCCCACCCGCCCGTTCTCTGTTGCTGGTCCCCGCCCACCCGCCCGTTCTCTGTTGCTGGTCCCCGCCCACCCGCCCGTTCTCTGTTGCTGGTCCCCGCCCACCCGCCCGTTCTCTGTTGTTGGTCCCCGCCCACCCGCCCGTTCTCTGTTGTTGGTCCCCACCCACCCGCCTGTTCTCTGTTGTTGGTCCCGCCCACGCACCCGTTCTCTCTTGTTGGTCCCCGCCCACCCGCCTGTTCTCTTTCGCTGGTCCCTGACCACCCTTTTCTGTTGCTGGTCCCCGCTCATCCGCCCTGCTCTGTTGCTGGTCCCTTCCCATCCGCCCGTTCTCTGTTGCTGATCCCCGCCCTTTCTCTGTTGCTGATCCCCGCCCACCCGCCCTTTCTCTGTTGCTAATCCCCGCCCACCCTACATTTCTGTGTTGCTGCTCCCCGCCCACCCACCCTTTTTCTGTTGCTGATCACCGCCCACCCACCCTTTTTCTGTTGCTGATCACCGCCCACCCACCCTTTTTCTGTTGCTGATCACCGCCCACCCACCCTTTTTCTGTTGCTGATCCCCGCCCACCCACCCTTTTTCTGTTGCTGATCCCCGCCCACCCACCCTTTTTCTGTTGCTGATCCCCGCCCACCCACCCTTTTTCTGTTGCTGATCCCCGCCCACCCACCCTTTTTCTGTTGCTGATCCCCGCCCACCCACCCTTTTTCTGTTGCTGATCCCCGCCCACCCACCCTTTTTCTGTTGCTGATCCCCGCCCACCCACCCTTTTTCTGTTGCTGATCCCCGCCCACCCACCCTTTTTCTGTTGCTGATCCCCGCCCACCCACCCTTCTCTGTTGCTGATCCACGCCCACCCACCCTTTCTCTGTTGCTGATTCACGCCCCCCACCCTTTCTCTGTAGCTGATCCCCATTCACCCACCTGCCCGCTGTGTTGCTGATGCCCACCTGCCCGCTGTGTTGCTGAACCCCACTCTCTGTTGCTGATCTCCACCCACTGCCTGTTCTCTGTTGCTAATCTACACCCACCCGTCCGCTCTCTGTTGCTGATCCCGGCCTGCCCACCTGCCCGCTCTGTTGCTGTTCCTCACCCACCCGTTTTCTGTTGCTGATCCCTGCCCACTCGCTCTCTGTTTCTGATACCTGCCGGCTCTCCGTTGCTGATCCCCGCCCACCAGCCCGGATCCCTGTTGCTGATCCCCGCTCTCCTGCCCGCTCTCTGTTGCTGAACCCCGCCCTCCTGCCCGCTCTCTGTTGCTGAACCCCGCCCTCCTGCCAGCTCTCTGTTGCTGAACCCCGCCCTCCCACCCACTCTGTTGCTGAACTCCACCCACCTGCCCGCTCTGTTGCTGATCCCCACCCACCCGTTTTCTGTTCCTGATCCCTGCCTGCTCTCTGTTGCTGATCCCCGCCAACCCACCCTCTCTGTGTTGCTGAACCCCGCCCTCTCTCTGTTGCTGAACCCCGCCCTCTCTCTGTTGCTGAACCCCGCCCACCTGCCCGCTCTGTTGCTGAACCCGCCCTCTCTGTGTTGCTGAACCCCACCCACTGCCCTATCTCTGGTGCTGAACCCCACCCACCCGCCCTCTCTGGTGCTGAACCCCACCCATCCGCCCTCTCTCTGTTGCTGAACCCCACCCACCCGCCCTCTCTCTGTTGCTGAACTCTCTCTGTTGCTGAACCCCACCCACCAACCCTCTCTCTGTTGCTGAACCCTGCCCACCTGTCCGCTCTCTGTTGCTAAACCCCGCCCAACAGCTCGCTCTCTGTTGCGGATTCCCGCCGACCCCTTCTCTGTTGCTGATCCACGCCCACCCAATCGCTCTGTTGCTGATCCACGACCACCCACCCACCCATTCTCTGTAGCTGATTCCTGTCCACCTGCCCATTCTCTGTTACTGATCCCCACCCACCTGCCTGTTCTCTATTGCTAATCCACACCCACCCGCCCGCTCTCTGTTGCTGATCCCGGCCTGCACACCTGTTCGCTCTGTTGCTGTTCCCCACCCGCCTGCTCTCTGTTGCTGATCCCCGCCCACCCGCTCTCTGTTTCTGATCCCTGCCCACACTCCGATGCTGATCCCTTCCCGCCGGTCCGTTCCCTGTTTCTGATCCCCGCCCTCCCGCCCACTCTATGTTGCTGAACTCCGCCCACCTGCCTTCCCTGTTGCTGATCCCCACACACCCGTTTTCTGTTTCTGATCCCCGCCTGCTCTCTGTTGCTGATCCCCGCCCACCTGCCTGCTCTCTGTTGCTGATCCCCGCCCACCTGCCTGCTCTCTGTTGCTGATCCCTGCCTACCCGCCCTCTCTGTTGTTGAACCCCGCCCACCCGCCCTCTCTCGGTTGCTGAACCCTGCCCTCTCTCTGTTGCTGAACCCATGTAGGAAGGTGGCTACCTGACTATGGTTACCCCAGATTTTTTGCCTGTGTTTAGCTGGTTTTTTGACTTAGTTGACCTGGTTCCCTGCTAATCAGGGCCCCAGGCCATCTGCTCTCTCTGTAAAATGGATTCCATGTACCCTAGGTACATACCACAATTGGAAATGGACTCCTTGTCAGCCCCTGTAGAATGCACTATAGGTGCACAGGGCATAGGAGCCACTAAGGCCTACCAGGGGCTGCAGCATATCTTTTGCCACCCCTGGCTGGTTCTTAAATTGACACAACTGGCTGATCACTCAGCTGGGGTAAGGTGGTGTACACACCCCTTGCTTAGATATAGTATACCTATGTCTAAACCTATATCTGGACACATGTAAACCTGTGAGCCACTCCTATAGTCAGGCCTCATCAATCCTGGAGGCTGAGTGCGTGGTTTTATGTGAGATGGAGCTCTAGCATGAGCTGAGCCTGTCTGCAGCCATCGGGAACAAATCCCTAAGCTGTTTCAGGATAATGCCATACCATATACTATTAAGTGCCTTATAATCCTCGCGGTTATTTAGCAACTTTGGTTTGGCTTTATCAAAACATGTCGTGTAAGGTGTCATACGCTTTGGAATACCATCCCCTCGCCAGTTCTGGCGACGGGGATGGCATTCCACCCCTCTAGAGGGGTAAGACATGTTACTTTGCTTTAATGCGGTTGATTTCTCCAAAGACCTTAAGATCCACAAAATGGATGCCTCTGCCACAGACAAATGTCTGGACCCCTGCAGTTGACTGAAACTCGACCAAATGGGTCCTGGACAAAGGGTTTCCTGTCACAGGAGGGTGTCACCGCCCTCCAGACAGGAGATAGTGTATTGTAGCAGGGAGGTTTGAAAGAAACCAGACAGTGCCTGGGGAGCACAAGGCTTCCCCTTGCATAATCCGGTCAAACCGGTTCTGGGGCAGCCCAGCCCCAGCTCCAGTGAGACCTGGACAAAGGAAAGGGGGTGTAACCACCCCCCTTCCTGGTCCCACCCATAGGGAGGGACCTAGCAGGAGATCCACCCCTCAGATTGGAATAAGAGTGGGAGCAGTGCCCTAGCACAGTAGATCATCCTGAAATCACCTTTAAACTAAGAAGACGACTGGACTTCGACATTCTGATGATAGAAGACTGAAGAGAATCTCCCTTGTGGCCTAGGAGGGGCCACCCTGTGAACACAGGCACCACCCAGCACCTCGACGTCTGCTTTGCCGCCGCCTCCCGCCGGAGCCCGAGTGCAGAGCCTGACAAGACCCAGCTTCCCAGACTTCTCCCAGCCCGATCCACAGTCCCTACAAAGAAGGGACCCGTGGAGGCACCGAGAGACGTGGGAGCGGACATCTTGAAAGACCCCCGAGACGCTGACTGCGCAGCACCCGAGGCACCCTCGACTCTGTGCTTTGGGGATTAAGAAGCCCCACAATCGAGCAGCATTTGCAACAAAGATCAGCCCTCCAGCATCTCCAAGATCTGCGTGGGGCCCTTTTGCTTTGTGCCACTCGACTCGCCATCCCGGCCGCTTGTCACGTGGTCAGCGGCCATCTTGGCGACGAAACCTACGATTTACACTATGGGTCTGGTTGCTCCAGACCTGCCCTCGCTCCTGTAGAAAGGAGTACCCGCTCTGACCTTGCTGGTCCGAGTAATAAGCCTTTTTCACTTTCCCCGTGGCTTGCATTAGCCAAGGCTTGTTTGCTTCAATCGAGTTGCCGACACCGCCATCAGCTAGAGCCTTCGAGGGACAGCTCGTGATCGACTCCTGGACGTCCTTGACCTCTTCGTGTTCACGTGGCTGCAGAGAGAAGCAACACCTCATCACCTGTTTGCACCCGACTTTGCCTGGTTCCAATCTGGTTCCACGGTGGTCACTGGCCAGTGACTTTGAACACTGTCCCCTCTGCTTTCAGGTCTTCACCACTTCAGATCCACCCTTGGATCCACCGGACACTTCTCCTTCACATCGCCTGCAGCGTCTTCAGCTTCAGCTTCAAGCGCCAAGAACCTGCGTGTCAAAACCCGACGCCTCTTCGACCCTGTGCACCCACTTCCTGTGGGTGAGGTAACTTTGCTCCGCCGGTGTTCCCACACTGGTGCACACCTCTAGGGTCTGTGTGTTAAGTTTTGTTCCTCTAGGTTCAGCGGAAGTGTCCTTAAACTTTAACTCTATGACTTTTACGCACCATTGGTTAACATTGGTGCATGCGTGCGCTTTCCGCACATCTCCCGAATCCCGAGGGCCATTCCCGACTTCAGCATTGCTTGTCCTGACTGCTCCCAGCGATTCCCTAGGCCCTAGGCCTAACCACTGTTCGAGTGGCCTCTCTTATACCACTTGTTTAGTATATGGTTTGAGTGGCCACCCGCCCTCATCCATAATTGTGCAACTTGTATGTTTAAACAGTGCTTTTGATTTAACGCTTGTGCCCCTTTATTCATAAAGAATACTGGGGATTGTTTTTAGTAATAAACACATATATTTTTATAATATATACTTGTGTGGTGTCCTTTCATTTGGTATTACAGGATTGTATGTGGTAAAACAGCTCGCTTAACACGACCTCTTAAGTTAAGCCTTTAGGCTGCTTAGTCCATGCTACCCCTAGGATAGCTTGTCTAATAAGGTTGACTTACAACCAGACACCATAAGGGATTGTTTGGTCAGGTAGTAGGTGGTTCCAGAATTGGAAACATCCCCTACCAGGCCAACTTCTCACAACCCAGCTCCACCTGCCCGCTCTCTGTTGCTGAACCCCACCCACCCTCTCTCTGTGTGGATGAACCCCACACACCGCCCTATCTCTGTTGCTGAACCCCGCCCACCCGCCCTCTCTCTGTTGCTGAACCCTGCCCACCAGCTCGCTCTCTGTTGCTGATTCCCGCCGACCCGTTCTCTGTTGCTGATCCACGCCCGCCCAATCGCTCTGTTTCTGATCCACGACCACCCACCCACCCGTTCTCTGTTGCTGATTCTTGCCCACCTGCCCATTCTCTGTTACTGATCATTCTCTGTTACTGATCCCCACCCACCCGCCTGTTCTCTGTTGCTAATCCACATCCACCCGCCCGCTCTCTGTTGCTAATCTCGGCCTGCGCACCTGCCCGCTCTGTTGCTGTTCCCCGCCCACCCGCTCTCTGTTTCTGATCCCTGCCCACACTCCGATGCTGATCCCTTCCCGCCGGTCCGTTCCCTGTTGCTGATCCCCGCCCTCCCGCCCACTCTATGTTGCTGAACTCCGCCCTCCCGCACGCTCTGTTGCTGAACTCCGCCCACCTGCCTTCCCTGTTGCTGATCCCCACTCACCCGTTTTCTGTTTCTGATCCCCGCCTGCTCTCTGTTGCTGATCCCCGCCCACCTGCCTGCTCTCTGTTGCTGATCCCCGCCCACCTGCCTGCTCTCTGTTGCTGATCCCTGCCTACCCGCCCTCTCTGTTGTTGAACCCCGCCCACTCGCCCTCTCTCGGTTGCTGAACCCTGCCCTCTCTCTGTTGCTGAACCCAGCTCAGCCTGCCCGCTCTCTATTGCTGAACCCCACCCACCCTCTCTCTGTGTGGATGAACCCCACACACCGCCCTATCTCTGTTGCTGAACCCCGCCCACCCGCCCTCTCTCTGTTGCTGAACCCCGCCCACCCGCCCTCTCTCTGTTGCTGAACCCTGCCCACCAGCTCGCTCTCTGTTGCTGATTCCCGCCGACCCGTTCTCTGTTGCTGATCCACGCCCGCTGTAGGAGAGTAGGGTCTGCTATCCTATGGTCACCCCAAATTTTTGCTTTTTGCTTCACTGGTTTTCGACTACTGAGGCTGTGGGCCTGCTGATCAGACCCCCAGCCTGCTGTTCTCTCACTAAATTAATGACACATGTGCTATAGGCACATACCAATTGGAAATGGACTCCTTGTCAGCCCCTGTAGAATGCACTATAGGTGCACAGGGCACAGGAGCCACTAAGGCCTACCAGGGGCTGCAGCATATCTTTTGCCACCCCTGGCTGGTTCTTAAATTGACACAACTGGCTGATCACTCAGCTGGGGTAAGGTGGTGTACACACCCCTTGCTTAGATATAGTATACCTATGTCTAAACCTATATCTGGACACATGTAAACCTATGAGCCACTCCTATAGTCAGGCCTCACCAATCCTGGAGGCTGGGTGCATGGTTTTATGTGAGATGGAGCTCTAGCATGAGCTGAGCCTGTCTGCAGCCGTCGGGAACAAATCCCTAAGCTGTTTCAGGATAATGCCATACCATATACTATTAAGTGCCTTATAATCCTCGCGGTTATTTAGCAACTTTGGTTTGGCTTTATCAAAACATGTCGTGTAAGGTGTCATACGCTTTGGAATACCATCCCCTCGCCAGTTCTGGCGACGGGGATGGCATTCCACCCCTCTAGAGGGGTAAGACATGTTACTTCACTTTAATGCGGTTGATTTCTCCAAAGGCCTTAAGATCCACAAAATGGATGCCTCTGCCACAGACAAATGTCTGGACCCCTGGAGCTGACCGAAACTCAGTCAAGGGGGTCCTGGACAAAGGGTTTCCTGTCACAGGAGGGTGTCACCGCCCTCCAGACAGGAGATAGTGTATTGTAGCAGGGAGGTTTGAAAGAAACCAGACACTGCCTGGGGCGCACAAGGCTGCCCCTTGCATAATCCGGCCAAACCGGTTCTGGGGCACTCCAGCCCTCGTGCCAGGGCGGCCTGGATCAAAGGAAGGGGGTGTATCCACCCACTTCCTGGGTCCCACCCATAGGAGGGGACCTAGCAGGTAATCACGCCCACCAGATTCGAATAAGAGTGGGAGCAGTGCCAATGCACATCAGATTTCCTGGAAGAAACATTTGAAACGATATTCTGGACCCTTCGCCCTCCATCTCAACGTGGAAGCCCGAAGAATCTCCCTTGTGGTCAAGGAGTGACCACCCTGCAGCAGCAGGCACCATCCAGCCCCCGACGTCTACTTAGTTGCAGTTCCCGCCGGAACTCGAGCGACTGAGATCGACGAGATCAAGCCTGCCCAGCTTCTAACAGCCCGATCCACAGTCCCTGCAAAGCTGAGACCCGTGGAGGCGACCGGAAGCGTGGGGCACGCCATCTTGAAGTGACCACGAGACGCTGACCGTGCAGCCCACGAGTGACCCTCGAAGCTGTACACCGGGGTTTGAGAAGCCCCCACCCTGAGCTACTCCTGAGCCGAAGTTCAGCCCTCCACACTCGACGAGTGCTGCGTGGGGCCCTTTGGCACGATTTGGCTCAACGCGTTGGCCCGGTCACTTGCCAGCTGGCTTGTGGTCCCTGTGCCGACGAACTACCTAAGAAGACTTGTGATTCTGGTTGCTCCAGATCCACACCAGCTCCCCTGAAAAGGAGCCCCGACTCTGACCTTCCTGGTCCGAGTGAGAAGCAATCTTCCGATCCTGCGTGGATTGCTCTTACCAAGGCTTGTTTGCTCCAAACTTGAAGCCGACTGCACCGACGGTGAGAGCCTGCGTGGGACAGATCGTGACCTGCTCCTGGACGTCGCAGATGCCCCAGAGCCCACGTGACAGCGGAGAGAAGCTCCTCGACGACCACCTGATTGCGCCCGACATTGCCTGGTTCCGTCCTGGTTCCACCCTGGTCACTACTGAGTGACCCAGACTCTGTCCCCTCTGCTTTCAGGTACTCTACAACTTGAGTCCACCCTTGGACTCCACCGGACACTTCATCTTTAACCCGCCTGCAGCCCTTTCAGCTCCAAGCACCAAGAGCCTGCGTGTCAAAACCCGACGCCACTTCGACCCTGTGCACCCACTTCCTGTGGGTGAGGTAACTTTGCTCCGCCGGTGTTCCCACACTGGTGCACACCTCTAGGGTCTGTGTGTTAAGTTTTGTTCCTCTAGGTTCAGCAGAAGTGTCCTTAAACTTTAACTCTTTGACTTTTACGCACCATTGGCTAACATTGGTGCATGCGTGCGCTTTCCGCACATCTCCCGAATCCCGAGGGCCATTCCCGACTTCAGCATTGCTTGTCCTGACTGCTCCCAGCGATTCCCTAGGCCCTAGGCCTAACCACTGCTCGAGTGGCATCTCTTATACCACTTGTTTAGTATATGGTTTGAGTGGCCACCCGCCCTCATCCATAATTGTGCAACATGTATGTTTAAACAGTGCTTTTTGATTTAACGCTTGTGCCCCTTTATTCATAAAGAATACTGGGGATTGTTTTTAGTAATAAACACATATATTTTTATAATATATACTTGTGTGGTGTCCTTTCATTTGGTATTACAGGATTGTATGTGGTAAAACAGCTCGCTTAACACGACCTCTTAAGTTAAGCCTTTAGGGTGCTTAGTCCATGCTACCCCTAGGATAGCTTGTCTAATAAGGTTGACTTACAACCAGACACCATAAGGGGATTGTTTGGTCAGGTAGTAGGTGGTTCCAGAATTGGAAACATCCCCTACCAGGCCAACTTCTCACATTGGTGAGCAGCGGTGCGGATTTGAGCTTGCTGTTGTTTTACCATTGCAATCTTTATATCAAATTGAAAGATCACATCAAGTACCTCTAGGTACATATAAAATCAAAAGCTTAGCATATTAAGTTCTACTGAACTTAGTAGTTGTAGGGAGTAGCACACCCCTGACTACAACTCACTAGCAAGGTCCAGTAGGAAAACACTTAGTGTAGGTAAGTGCACCACATACACCTCACTAGTAACCATGTCTGACACAGGAAAGGCCTCAGGGTCTAGTCCTGTGACAGTTGACCCTACCCAGGCAACTTTTGGATATGACAAACTAACCCGCAGAGACTTGATTGCCTTGTGCAAAGCAAGAGGGTTAAAAAGGGGCAGAAGCCCCACCTGCCTAATCCTGGTAGAAATCCTAGAACAGGATGACTTAGAGAAGGCAAAAGCAGCTTCCCTAGATACAGGAACTGGAGGGAACCCCCCTGCAGTTGATCCCCCTGAAGAGGAGGATGATGATGACTTGGATGAGGACTTAGAAGTACAGGATCAGGGTAGCCAGGTTCCAGTTGGTAGGCTTAGCCAGGCCAACTTGGACCTACTGGGGAATGGAGAGGGCCAGCACCTCCCCAGAACCCAACATGTTATTCTCCCAGGCAACAGAAGAGTGAGATCCCCCTCAGGGGACTCTCATATTTCTAGTGCCTCCAGAGAATCACAGAGAGGCATGAATGCTTCTCAAAAGCTAGAGCATAGGGCCAGAATGAGGGCTGTCAAACTCCAGATAGAGAGGGAGGAGGTAGCCTTGGCTCAAGCTAGACTTGCCTTGGCAAGAGAGCAGAAATTAAGTGGCTTAGATGTCACTGGTGGCAGCAATTTTCCAAGAGAAAAAGACAGGGCCTATGACAATAGAAACCTGACCAAAATTGTGCCCCCCTTTAAAGAAGGGGATGACATCCACAAATGGATGACTGCTCTTGAGAGAGCCTGCATGGTACAGCAGGTTCCTGAGAATCAGTGGGCTGCAATTTTGTGGTACTCCTTTTCTGAGAAAGGGAGGGACAGGCTCCTCACAGTTAGACCTGAGGATGCCAAAAACTACTCTGTTTTGAAGAGTGCTCTCATTGAAGGGTATGGCCTAACCACTGAGCAATACAGGTTGTTGTTCAGAGACACCCAGAAAGCACAGACTCAAGACTGGACTGATTTTGTGGAGTGTGCCACTAAGGCTTTGGAGGGTTGGTTGCAGGGAAGTAAAGTTTCAGACTATACAGGCTTGTACAATCTTATGATGAGAGAACAGATCCTTAATAACTGTACAAACCAGCTGTTGCATCAATACCTTATTGACTCTGATCTGACCTCTCCCCAAGAATTGGGAAAGAAGGCAGACAAATGGGTCAGAACAAGGATTAAGCAGAAACCCCAGAACCAAGGTGGTGACCAGAAGAAAACAGACCAGAAGGGTGGTAATCAGAATCAGAAAGATAAAGAAAAAGACCAGAAGTCTTCAGGCCCCCAAACTAATAGTAAGGAGGGTGGTTCCCAAAATGGTAACAAGAAGAAGAAGAACAAAGGTCCAAAGACACCTTGGTGTAATACCTGCAAATCAGTTTCACACTGGGGCAGTGAGTGCACCAAGGCAAATCCAGTTCCCACCACTACAGCTCCTAAAGCAACTGCAACCCCAAGTACAGTAAGCAGTGGTGGAACACAGTCCAAGGGTGTAGCTGGGTTGACCCTGGGTATTGAAGTAGGATCTGGCCTAGTCAGAGTCCCTACACAGGCAGTTCTCCTGTATGATGTGGACATTGAGTTGCCCACTGCAGTAAGCCCCACTAACCTGGGCAAATACAGGCAGACTCCCTTAATAAATGAGAAACTGGCTCAAGCTTACAGGGACACATGTGCTAGTGTCACCATGGTGACCCCTGGCTTTGTGGACCCTGGACAGATTGTACTAGGAGAGAGCTACCTAGTAACCAATGCAAGCAACTCCACTACCTCCCATAGTGTGGCAGTTGTGAACTTCTCCTGGGGAGGGGTTGATGGCCTAAAGAAAGTTGTGGTGAGTGCAGACCTACCAGTAGACTGTCTGTTAGGCAATGACCTTGAAAGCTCAGCATGGTCAGAAGTGGAGTACAGGACTCATGCAGAAATGCTAGGGATTTCAGAGCATGTCCTTGCCATGACAAGGGCTCAGGCTAAGAAGTGCCTTCCTGAACCAGTGGTGGATCTTGAGACAATAGACCAGCCACAACCCAAGAGAAGGAGCAAGAGAGGAAAGGCCTCGCCTTCCACCTTGCCCCAGGTTGAGGATCAAGTTTCAGAGGAAACTGATTCTGCAGTCCAAGAGGAGACTGTCTCTGAGGAGCTTGAACCTGACCAGGTTGAGTTTCTGGGGACAGGGGGACCCTCAAGGGCAGACCTGAGGCAGGCTCAATTAGATTGCCCTTCCCTTGAACCCCTCAGACAGCAGGCTGCTGCTGAGGCTGCTGGGGATGCCCAAGGTACCCATACTGTGTATTGGGATGAGGGACTCCTTTACTCAGAGGCTAGAGCCCCCAAGCCTGGCATGACCAGGAGGTTGGTGATACCTCTGCAGTTTATGGGATTCCTCCTTACCTTGGCCCATGATATTCCCCTTGCAGGACACTTAGGCCAGAACAAGACGTGGGACAGGCTTGTTCCACACTTTCACTGGCCTCACATGTCAGAGGATGTCAAGGAGTTTTGTCGCTCCTGTGTCACTTGCCAAGCCAGTGGTAAGTCAGGTGGCACAACAAAGGCCCCCCTAATACCACTACCTGTGGTGGGGGTCCCCTTTGAGAGAGTTGGAATTGATATTGTGGGTCCAATGGACCCCCAAACAGCATCTGGGAACAGATTCATACTGGTGGTAGTGGATCATGCCACCAGGTACCCAGAGGCTATTCCCCTAAGGACTACCACAGCACCTGTGGTGGCAAAGGCCCTCATTGCAGTTTTCTCAAGAGTGGGCTTTCCTAAGGAGGTACTATCAGATAGAGGGACGAATTTTATGTCCAGCTATCTAAAAGCAATGTGGAAGGAATGTGGAGTAAACTATAAGTTTACCACCCCATATCATCCACAATGCAATGGGCTTGTGGAGAGATTTAACAAGACCCTAAAAGGCATGATAAAAGGATTACCAGAGAAGCTCAGGCGGAAATGGGACATTCTTTTACCCTGCCTGCTCTTTGCTTACAGAGAGGTCCCACAGAAGGGGGTTGGCTACAGCCCTTTTGAACTTTTGTTTGGCCACCCTGTGAGAGGTCCATTGTGTTTGGTGAAGGAAGGATGGGAGTTACCTCTCAAAAAGCCCAAACTAGACATAGTGGACTATGTACTTGGTCTCCGCTCCAGGATGGCTGAGTACATGGAAAGAGCATCCAAAAACCTGGAGGCCAGCCAAGAATTGCAGAAAGCTTGGCATGACCAAAAGGCTGTGCTGGTAGAGTTCCAACCAGGACAGAAGGTATGGGTACTGGAGCCAGTGGCTCCAGCAGCACTCCAAGACAAATGGAGTGGACCCTATCCTATTATTGAGAAGAAGGGGGAAGTCACCTACTTGGTAGACTTTGGAACACCCAGGAGCCCTCACAGGGTAATCCATGTGAACCGCTTGAAAGCATTTGTAGACAGGGAGGACATGAGCTTGCTCATGGCCACAGATGGGGAACAGGAGGAAGAGAGTGACCCTCTCCCAGACCTGCTTTCTCAGAACCCTGATGATGGTTCAGTTGATGGAGTAGCCTTGGCAGGCAGCCTCACTGACCAGCAACAGAGGGACTGCAGACAAGTTTTGCAGGCTCACAGGCAAATGTTTTCACTCACACCCAGCCAAACTGACTGGTGTACCCATGTTGTGGACACTGGTGACAGTCTGCCTGTCAAGAATAAGATCTACAGGCAACCTGATCATGTCAGGGATTGCATCAAGGCTGAGGTGCAAAAGATGTTGGAGCTTGGAGTGATTGAGCCATCAGAGAGCCCATGGGCCAGCCCAGTAGTCCTGGTGCCAAAACCTCATACCCAAGATGGTAAGAGAGAAATGAGGTTTTGCGTGGATTACAGGGGTCTCAATGCTGTCACTAGGACAGATGCTCACCCCATTCCAAGAGCAGATGAGCTCATTGACAGATTGGCTTCTGCCAAGTTTCTGAGCACATTTGATCTGACAGCTGGCTACTGGCAAATCAGACTAGCTGAGGAGTCAAAGGCCAAGACAGCATTCTCTACCCCTAGTGGACATTATCAGTTTGTGGTAATGCCCTTTGGTTTGAAGAATGCACCTGCCACTTTCCAAAGGTTGGTGAACCAAGTCCTTACTGGGTTGGATGACTTTTGTGCAGCTTATCTGGATGATATTGCTGTCTTTAGCTCCACCTGGGAGGATCACCTGATCCACCTGAAGAAAGTTTTGGAGGCCCTGCAAAAGGCAGGCCTAACTATCAAGGCCACAAAGTGCCAGATAGGGCAGAGTAAGGTTGTATACCTGGGCCACCTAGTAGGTGGAGGCCAGGTTCAGCCACTGGAAAGCAAAATCCAGGCCATACAGGACTGGGCTCCTCCAGTTACCCAGACACAAGTCAGAGCCTTCTTGGGCCTGACTGGGTATTACAGAAAGTTTGTGAAAAACTATGGGTCTATAGTGACACCACTAAATGACTTGACATCCAAGAAGATGCCAAAAAAGGTTCAGTGGACAGTTAGCTGTCAGAAGGCATTTGAAGACCTGAAGAAGGCCATGTGCTCTGCACCTATCCTAAAGAGTCCTGACTACTCCAAACAGTTCATTGTTCAGACAGATGCTTCTGAGTTGGGGGTGGGAGCTGTACTCTCACAACTTAATCAAGATGGTCAAGACCAGCCAATTGCTTTCATTAGCAGGAGGCTAACCCCAAGAGAAAAACGTTGGTCAGCCATTGAGAGGGAGGCCTTTGCTGTGGTTTGGGCATTAAAGAAGTTGAGGTCCTACTTGTTTGGAACTCACTTCCTGGTGCAAACAGACCATAAGCCCCTCTTATGGCTTAATCAGATGAAGGGTGAAAATCCCAAACTGCTCAGGTGGTCCATTTCCCTACAGGGGATGGACTTTACAGTGGAGCACCGCCCAGGGACTGACCATGGTAATGCAGATGGTCTCTCCAGGTACTTCCACTTAGAACATGAAGACTTATCTGGTCAAGGTTAGTTTAATGTCCCTGCGTTTGGGGGGGGGTTGTGTAGGAGAGTAGGGTCTGCTATCCTATGGTCACCCCAAATTTTTGCTTTTTGCTTCACTGGTTTTCGACTACTGAGGCTGTGGGCCTGCTGATCAGACCCCCAGCCTGCTGTTCTCTCACTAAATTAATGACACATGTGCTATAGGCACATACCAATTGGAAATGGACTCCTTGTCAGCCCCTGTAGAATGCACTATAGGTGCACAGGGCACAGGAGCCACTAAGGCCTACCAGGGGCTGCAGCATATCTTTTGCCACCCCTGGCTGGTTCTTAAATTGACACAACTGGCTGATCACTCAGCTGGGGTAAGGTGGTGTACACACCCCTTGCTTAGATATAGTATACCTATATCTGGACACATGTAAACCTATGAGCCACTCCTATAGTCAGGCCTCACCAATCCTGGAGGCTGGGTGCATGGTTTTATGTGAGATGGAGCTCTAGCATGAGCTGAGCCTGTCTGCAGCCGTCGGGAACAAATCCCTAAGCTGTTTCAGGATAATGCCATACCATATACTATTAAGTGCCTTATAATCCTCGCGGTTATTTAGCAACTTTGGTTTGGCTTTATCAAAACATGTCGTGTAAGGTGTCATACGCTTTGGAATACCATCCCCTCGCCAGTTCTGGCGACGGGGATGGCATTCCACCCCTCTAGAGGGGTAAGACATGTTACTTCACTTTAATGCGGTTGATTTCTCCAAAGGCCTTAAGATCCACAAAATGGATGCCTCTGCCACAGACAAATGTCTGGACCCCTGGAGCTGACCGAAACTCAGTCAAGGGGGTCCTGGACAAAGGGTTTCCTGTCACAGGAGGGTGTCACCGCCCTCCAGACAGGAGATAGTGTATTGTAGCAGGGAGGTTTGAAAGAAACCAGACACTGCCTGGGGCGCACAAGGCTGCCCCTTGCATAATCCGGCCAAACCGGTTCTGGGGCACTCCAGCCCTCGTGCCAGGGCGGCCTGGATCAAAGGAAGGGGGTGTATCCACCCACTTCCTGGGTCCCACCCATAGGAGGGGACCTAGCAGGTAATCACGCCCACCAGATTCGAATAAGAGTGGGAGCAGTGCCAATGCACATCAGATTTCCTGGAAGAAACATTTGAAACGATATTCTGGACCCTTCGCCCTCCATCTCAACGTGGAAGCCCGAAGAATCTCCCTTGTGGTCAAGGAGTGACCACCCTGCAGCAGCAGGCACCATCCAGCCCCCGACGTCTACTTAGTTGCAGTTCCCGCCGGAACTCGAGCGACTGAGATCGACGAGATCAAGCCTGCCCAGCTTCTAACAGCCCGATCCACAGTCCCTGCAAAGCTGAGACCCGTGGAGGCGACCGGAAGCGTGGGGCACGCCATCTTGAAGTGACCACGAGACGCTGACCGTGCAGCCCACGAGTGACCCTCGAAGCTGTACACCGGGGTTTGAGAAGCCCCCACCCTGAGCTACTCCTGAGCCGAAGTTCAGCCCTCCACACTCGACGAGTGCTGCGTGGGGCCCTTTGGCACGATTTGGCTCAACGCGTTGGCCCGGTCACTTGCCAGCTGGCTTGTGGTCCCTGTGCCGACGAACTACCTAAGAAGACTTGTGATTCTGGTTGCTCCAGATCCACACCAGCTCCCCTGAAAAGGAGCCCCGACTCTGACCTTCCTGGTCCGAGTGAGAAGCAATCTTCCGATCCTGCGTGGATTGCTCTTACCAAGGCTTGTTTGCTCCAAACTTGAAGCCGACTGCACCGACGGTGAGAGCCTGCGTGGGACAGATCGTGACCTGCTCCTGGACGTCGCAGATGCCCCAGAGCCCACGTGACAGCGGAGAGAAGCTCCTCGACGACCACCTGATTGCGCCCGACATTGCCTGGTTCCGTCCTGGTTCCACCCTGGTCACTACTGAGTGACCCAGACTCTGTCCCCTCTGCTTTCAGGTACTCTACAACTTGAGTCCACCCTTGGACTCCACCGGACACTTCATCTTTAACCCGCCTGCAGCCCTTTCAGCTCCAAGCACCAAGAGCCTGCGTGTCAAAACCCGACGCCACTTCGACCCTGTGCACCCACTTCCTGTGGGTGAGGTAACTTTGCTCCGCCGGTGTTCCCACACTGGTGCACACCTCTAGGGTCTGTGTGTTAAGTTTTGTTCCTCTAGGTTCAGCGGAAGTGTCCTTAAACTTTAACTCTTTGACTTTTACGCACCATTGGCTAACATTGGTGCATGCGTGCGCTTTCCGCACATCTCCCGAATCCCGAGGGCCATTCCCGACTTCAGCATTGCTTGTCCTGACTGCTCCCAGCGATTCCCTAGGCCCTAGGCCTAACCACTGCTCGAGTGGCATCTCTTATACCACTTGTTTAGTATATGGTTTGAGTGGCCACCCGCCCTCATCCATAATTGTGCAACATGTATGTTTAAACAGTGCTTTTTGATTTAACGCTTGTGCCCCTTTATTCATAAAGAATACTGGGGATTGTTTTTAGTAATAAACACATATATATTTATAATATATACTTGTGTGGTGTCCTTTCATTTGGTATTACAGGATTGTATGTGGTAAAACAGCTCGCTTAACACGACCTCTTAAGTTAAGCCTTTAGGCTGCTTAGTCCATGCTACCCCTAGGATAGCTTGTCTAATAAGGTTGACTTACAACCAGACACCATAAGGGGATTGTTTGGTCAGGTAGTAGGTGGTTCCAGAATTGGAAACATCCCCTACCAGGCCAACTTCTCACACCCGCCCAATCGCTCTGTTGCTGATCCACGACCACCCACCCACCCGTTCTCTGTTGCTGATTCTTGCCCACCTGCCCATTCTCTGTTACTGATCATTCTCTGTTACTGATCCCCACCCACCCGCCTGTTCTCTGTTGCTAATCCACATCCACCCGCCCGCTCTCTGTTGCTAATCTCGGCCTGCGCACCTGCCCGCTCTGTTGCTGTTCCCCACCCGCCTGCTCTCTGTTGCTGATCCCCGCCCACCCGCTCTCTGTTTCTGATCTCTGCCTGCTCTCCGATGCTGATCCCTTCCCGCCAGTCCGCACCCTGTTGCTGATCCCCTTCCTCCCTCTGTTGCCGAACCCTGCCCTCCTGCCCACTCTATGTTGCTGAACTCCGCCCACCTGCCTGTTTCATGTTGCTGATCCCCATCCGCCCATTTTCTGTTCCTGATCCCTGCCCGCTCTCTGTTGCTGATCCTCACCCACCTGCCTGCTCTCTGTTGCTGATCCTCACCCACCTGCCTGCTCTCTGTTGCTGAACCCCGCCCACCCGCCCTCCCTCTGTTGCTGAACCCCGCCCACCCCTTCCCTCTCTGTTGCTGAACCCCGCCCACCCACCCTCTCTCTGTTGCTGAACCCCGTCTACCCGCCCTCTCTCTGTTGCTGAACACCGCCCACCCGCTGTAGGAAGGTGGCTACCTGACTATGGTTACCCCAGATTTTTTGCCTGTGTTTAGCTGGTTTTTTGACTTAGTTGACCTGGTTCCCTGCTAATCAGGGCCCCAGGCCATCTGCTCTCTCTGTAAAATGGATTCCATGTACCCTAGGTACATACCACAATTGGAAATGGACTCCTTGTCAGCCCCTGTATAATGCACTATAGGTGCCCAGGGCATAGGGGCCACCAAGGCCTACCAGGGGCTGCAGCATATCTTTTGCCACCCCTGGCTGGTTCTTAAATTGACACAACTGGCTGATCACTCAGCTGGGGTAAGGTGGTGTAATCACCCCTTGCTTAGATATAGTATACCTATATCTAAACCTATATCTGGACACATATTAACCTGTGAGCTACTCCTATGGAAGGCCTCATCAATCCTGGAGGCAGAGTGCGTGGTTTCATGTGAGATGGAGCTCTAGCATGAGCTGAGCCTGTCTGCAGCTGTCGGGAACAACTCCCTAAGCTGTTTCAGGATAATGCCATACCATATACTCTTAAGTGCCTTATAATCCTCGCGGTTATATAGCAACTTTGGTTTGGCTTTATCAAAACATGTCGTGTAAGGTGTCATACGATTTGGAATACCATCCCCTCGCCAGTTCTGGCGACGGGGATGGCATTCCACCCCTCTAGAGGGGTAAGACATGTTCCTTTACTAAATGCGGTTAATTTCTCCAAAGACCTTAAGATCCACAAAATGGATGCCTCTGCCACAGACAAATGTCTGGACCCCTGCAGTTGACCGAAACTCAGCAGATGGGGCCTGGACAAAGGGTTTCCTGTCACAGGAGGGTGTCACCACCCTCCAGACAGGAGATAGTGGATTGTAGCAGGGAGGTTTGAAAGAAACCAGACACTGCCTGGGGCGCACAAGGCTGCCCCTTGCATAATCCGGCCAAACCGGTTCTGGGGCACTCCAGCCCTCGTGCCAGGGCGGCTTGGATCAAAGGAAGGGGGTGTATCCACCCACTTCCTGGGTCCCACCCATAGGAGGGGACCTAGCAGGTAATCACGCCCCCCAGATTGGAATAAGAGTGGGAGCAGTGCCAATGCACATCAGATTTCCTGGAAGAAACATTTGAAACGAAATTCTGGACCCTTCGCCCTCCATCTCATCGTGGAAGCCCGAAGAATCTCCCTTGTGGTCAAGGAGTGACCACCCTGCAGCTGCAGGCACCATCCAGCCCTCGACGTCTACTTAGTTGCAGTTCCCGCCGGAACTCGAGCGACTGAGATCGACGAGATCAAGCTTGCCTGCCTTCCAACAGCCCGATCCACAGTCCCTGCAGAGCTGAGACCCGTGGAGGCGACCGGAAGCGTGGGGCACGCCATCTTGAATTGACCACGAGACGCTGACCGTGCAGCCCACGAGTGACCCTCGAAGCTGTGCACCGGGGTTTGAGAAGCCCCCACCCTGAGCTGCTCCTGAGCCGAAGTTCAGCCCTCCACACACGACGAGTGCTGCGTGGGGCCCTTTGGCTCTATTTGGCTCAACGCGTTGGCCCGGTCACTTGCCAGCTGGCTAGTGGTCCCTGTGCCGACGAACTACCTAAGAAGACTCGTGAATCTGGTTGCTCCAGATCCACACCAGCTCCCCTGAAAAGGAGCCCCGACTCTGACCTTCCTGGTCCGAGTGAGAAGCAATCTTCCGATCCCGCGTGGATTGCTCTTGCCAAGGCTTGTTTGCTCCAAACTTGAAGCCGACTGCACCGACGGTGAGAGCCTGCGTGGGACAGATCGTGACCTGCTCCTGGACGTCGCAGATGCCCCAGAGCCCACGTGACAGCAGAGAGAAGCTCCTCGACGACCACCTGATTGCGCCCGACATTGCCTGGTTCCGTCCTGGTTCCACCCTGGTCACTGCTGAGTGACCCAGACTCTGTCCCCTCTGCTTTCAGGTACTCTACAACTTGAGTCCACCCTTGGACTCCACCGGACACTTCATCTTTAACCCGCCTGCAGCCCTTTCAGCTTCAAGCACCAAGAGCCTGCGTGTCAAAACCCGACGCCACTTCGACCCTGTGCACCCACTTCCTGTGGGTGAGGTAACTTTGCTCCGCCGGTGTTCCCACACTGGTGCACACCTCTAGGGTCTGTGTGTTAAGTTTTGTTCCTCTAGGTTCAGCGGAAGTGTCCTTAAACTTTAACTCTATGACTTTTACGCACCATTGGTTAACATTGGTGCATGCGTGCGCTTTCCGCACATCTCCCGAATCCCGAGGGCCATTCCCGACTTCAGCATTGCTTGTCCTGACTGCTCCCAGCGATGCCCTAGGCCCTAGGCCTAACCACTGTTCGAGTGGCCTCTCTTATACCACTTGTTTAGTATATGGTTTGAGTGGCCACCCGCCCTCATCCATAATTGTGCAACTTGTATGTTTAAACAGTGCTTTTGATTTGACGCTTGTGCCCCTTTATTCATAAAGAATACTGGGGATTGTTTTTAGTAATAAACACATATATTTTTATAATATATACTTGTGTGGTGTCCTTTCATTTGGTATTACAGGATTGTATGTGGTAAAACAGCTCGCTTAACACGACCTCTTAAGTTAAGCCTTTAGGCTGCTTAGTCCATGCTACCCCTAGGATAGCTTGTCTAATAAGGTTGACTTACAACCAGACACCATAAGGGATTGTTTGGTCAGGTAGTAGGTGGTTCCAGAATTGGAAACATCCCCTACCAGGCCAACTTCTCACACCCGCCCTCTCTCTGTTGCTGAACCCCACCCACCCTCTCTCTCTGTTGCTGAACCCCACCCACCCACCCTCTCTCTCTGTTGCTGAACCCCACCCACCCACCCTCTCTCTCTGTTGCTGAACCCCACCCACCCACCCTCCACCCTCTCTCTCTGTTGCTGAACCCCACCCACCCTCTCTCTCTGTTGCAGAATCCCACCCACCCACCCTCTCTCTCTGTTGCTGATCCCCCTCCCACCCGCCCGCTCTTTTTTGCTGATCCCCTCCCACCCGCCCGCTCTCTCTTGCTGATCCCCTCCCACCCGCCCGCTCACTGTTGCTGATCCCCTCCCACCCGCACTCTGTTGCTGATCCCCTCCCACCCGCCCGCACTCTGTTGCTGATCCCCTCCCACCCGCCCGCACTCTGTTGCTGATCCCCTCCCACCCGCTCTCTGTTAGTGATACCCACCCAAATACCTGCTCTTTGTTGCTGATACCCGCACAACCGCCCGCTATCTGTTGCTGATCCCCCCCACAACCTCCTGTGCTTACAATTTCTAGTTCTCTTATTTTACTCTAGCGCAAGTAGTCTTCTCATGAAGCAGAATTTGTGCTTCATAAATTTATTTTCATTCATTCATCTTAACCCTTAATGGTCTGTCCTCATCTCCTGTATCATTTTCTTGAGGAATAGTGATATATAGTTATGTATTTGTTGCACTGGACCACCTCCATTCTGTTGGCTGCAATCTAGCATGATTTCAACAGGTGCCGACATGTGCATTATTTCTGTGGATTGTATTCTCTGTATGAGGGAGTTTGAGACTAAAAAGTGGTCTAATCTTGCATAAATCTTGTGTGCAGCTGAATAAAAAGCAAAATCGAATTTGTGGGATGCTATTTACACCATACATGCTCTAAATTCACATGCTGATGACATTCACCTGCTTTCCCTGAAGGGGAACCCGTTTGCTTACTTCTTTGTGTGGATTAAGCTTTTATCCTGTTGATAATGGTATTTAGGTCTCATCCTACTACTATCACTCTCTGCAGTATTCATTACTGTTTCAATGGTTTCTCTCAGGAATTTCATTTGACCTCTATTTCGGGCATAAAAAAAACAATTTTATAGTTTGTTGAGCCCACCTTTATCACTCTTGAAATTGCTCTGCCAACTTGTCCTGCCGTACTTGCACCACTTTTTCTGTATATTGGCACCCAAGAATTATCCCAAAATTTTTGCTGTCATCTGAAAAGTAATACTGCCTAGGAAACGGTATCTCCCCTTTGTTCTATAGACAATTTAATACTATTATTTCTTTTGCAGGGGAATAGGAGTCCCCCCTCATTTAGACAAATTAGTTTTGTCATTAGTTATCTAAGTGTATACCTCTCTGTTTGCGATCTTGACTTCTTGTGCTTTTAAGATATCGTACATCTCTTTATCTCAATCCATATTGTAGTGCCCTTAACCCCTCGTATAAAGTAACCATGTTAAAACATTTTAAGTTTAAAACTAAATTCAAGACCACCAACACTCTCTTCTCCAAGATTTTACCTTCTTTGTGTTCTCCAGGCCTATTTGTCCAAATTTTGCATTCTGCCCATCATAGTACTTGACATTTCCCTTATATAGCTCACTGTTCGTGTTATTCCTCCTTGCATTCTACTTCCCTTCTTGGCCCAATACAGTACATTTGGGGCCAGATGTATGACCATTTTTTGTGATCACAAAGGGGTTTTAGGCCCGTTTGTGACCACAAAAAAACGTGTGGTCCATGTACCCAACCCTATTTTGTGAGTCGCTAATCAATTAGAGACTTACAAAATAGGGTTAGCAGCTCGCTATTAGGATGGGGCGTTCCATGGCATCCCTTCCTAATAGCAACTCCAAAACCTATATATGAATGATTTGCAACCGCATCTCTTTCGAACTCTATGCTTGTACACCTTTGGAAAGCCGAGGCAGAACCAACATTCACAAAGGCTCTTAAGACCTGGCTATTTAGCTGTTTTTAAAGGTGCCCTCTCTCACTGCTGTGCTGCTAGCGCCTGCTCACCTCGGTTGGATGTATCTGTGCACTCAACAAATGCAATTGAATTGAATTGCGGTCACGAAACACTTGCAGTTTACCACCCTTCTCTGAAGAGTGGTAAGGCACTCGTAAACGGGAAGAGGTTCCTAGGGGGCCCCTTCCTCTTTGTGAATGCATGCACAATTATTTTTTAAGGACAGGCAGTGACAATGACTTATTTTTTTTCTTTCATCACTGCATCCTGGGTAGGACCCAGCCTCTTATCCCTTATTGACTTCCATCTCTCTCTTTGTTGCATTCTGAAATTGCCTTGTGAAGTTAAGTCTCACTCTTTGTTCTTTTCAGTCGTGGTTAACTGTTTAACTTATTTCACTGATTTTAAATTGCTGTTTGTTCCGAGACAAGATCAATGGGAAAGGTTGTTCTACTCTTTTTGCTGCTTGCTGAGATTTTAAGAAATCCATTACTGTAGGAAATGAATGTCTTTTTTTGTAAGGTTACTGCAAAGAGATCCTGAACCAGCAAGAGCGTATTTCCTTCCAATATGATATGTTCTTTCTTTTTTGTTATTGTCATGATTTTCTTTTTGAGTTTGTATTTCTTTACTGTTGTCAGTGTCTGTGGACTTTGTTCTCGTTGTGATAAGTTCTGTCTTTCTGTAGGGTCTATTCACCTATTTTTCACCATGTTCTTCCAGTTTGCGGATAAAGTGGAACTCTTTTTGTAAGTATCTTTCCAGATATCTGCCTTTTCCTTCTCGTGGCAATCCCTGGAAGGTTCTGTTCTTTTTTTCTCATCCCTGTTTTCTATGTCTTCTAGCATTCCGATGGAATCAAAGCCCTGTCTGTCTCTGCTTGTTCTACATTGGTACCTCTGGTTCAATAAGATCAATGAGCCACTAATCTGTTTGTAATAAAGCAGTGCCACAATGGTCAACATCTGCCATGTCATCCTCTTTAAGGCTTTACAAAATGTTGCAGAGTTTCCTATGGTGACCCTCTTAATTTATTTTCTAACAGAAATGCATCTTTGTGGACGAAGCTGAAATAAGCGCAAGAAAGGTAACCCATCACATATATTAAAATTAAGAGAATCAAACAAAATGGCAGATGCCAAGCTGGACATTGCTATCACTGGAGAGGCTGGCTCAGGGAAATCCACATTGGTCAATTGCCTCCGCGGTCTGATGGATGAGGATCTCAATTCAGCCGAGACTGGTGTAGTGGAAATGACTGCTCATCCAACACCATACCAACATCCTAGGTACCCAACTGTAACTCTGTGGGATCTTCCGGGGATTGGTACACCAAATTTTCTACCAGAGACGTACTTTGAGCAAGTGAATTTCAAAAAGTATGACTTTTTCATTATTGTCACGTCAGAGCGTTTCAGATGCAACCATGCCCTGCTTGCAAGTCGCATACAAGATATGAGTAAGAGGTTTTATTTTGTGCGCACAAAAGTGGATGTGGATTTGAACACTGCAAAAAAAAGACGTAAATCTGTGTACAACAAAGAGCAAATCCTTTGGAAAATTAAGGAAAATACCATGCAGTGCCTGGCAGTTGAAGGATTGAACCCATCACATGTTTTCCTGACCTCCAACTTCGAGTTGGATGAGTATGATTTCCCAGTGCTACTAAAAACTTTGGAAGACGATATCCTCAGTTACATTCAGCCTAATTCCAGGCCATCCCAGCGGAGCACCGGCTGTGCACTTCAATAGCTAAATGAAAATAACTCTACTTCTTCTTGTAACATACAAAGCTGTATGTGCCATAAAGTGTCCATACTCTTTTTTCAATGTATCAAGAGATCACAACTCTTGTAGTTGATGATATGTTGGGGCACTTATCAGTGTTAACACTCATTTCTAATGTGTCCTCCAGGAGTAGATTGTTCTTATTATACCACTTGAAACAAATTTAAAGCAAGCACCCTTTTTATCTGTATGTAACCCATCTCAGAAAATGTGAATAACAGTTTGCAATTTAAGTGATGCAAGATATTCTTGACTAGTTTTTAAATAATCACAAAATGTCTTGAACACAGGTGAGTTAGTGCATTGTCTTAAAATTAGAAGAAAATAAAAATTTCAAATACATTTTATTGCATGTGAAAATAACATCTAAATGAGTGCATTGTACTCTGCAATGTTCTGTTCCTAAGTTCAGAAGAAACGTTTGCTTAAGATTATTTGTTTTACTGTAAAAAGTAAAAAAAGAACCCTCATTTTTCCAATGTATGCACCATTAATGACCTATTTTTCATTCAAATCAAACAATTCTGAAGCACCAGTATTAAACAAAAAAAAGGAATCTGAAAACTACTTAAGAAACACTCTTCAGCGCCATATACTATACTACTCTGCATCTTCTTTACTTAAAGTGTCAACATTTGATCCGTCTTAGTTGCAGTGTTGTCCAGTTTTTATACAGTTATTAGTAATTTACTTTTTAGTTAGAAGTTTTGCATGCATATTCTTCGTGCATTGTGCAATATTTTGTTTATTTACAAATATGAATAAAGTTATTTTTAGCCCTATTCACTATGGTTTGAATATTTGCTTCCTGTGCCAAAAACAGTAGGAAATATTAATGAGTTTATGGTCCTGCATTTTGATATTAAGAACAGGAAACAAATTGCAGAAAAAAGAAGAGCTAGAAGAGATGAACATTTTTTAAAAAAAAGCAAAGTATCGAAATGAACAAACAAGTGAGCCCAGTAATGAGTATAGAAACACTGCTCAATATGAGCATCAGAATGTCTCACTTCAAAATAAAGTATCAAAGAAAACCAAGAAATATGGAAGGCTCAGTCAAACACATGAGAAAAAGTATGCTAAAGCAAAGGGCAGCTACAAGGAATACCAGGCAATGTTCAAGAAAGACAAGTAGCAAATATCCTGGAAAATCACTGATGGTGCAGAAGATGGCACTTGCCAAATCAGTGCCGATGATATCTTTCAATACTAAAAAGATGTAATAGAAAAAGAAAATAAGAAAAACTCCAATATTCATCCCTATTGACAGGATACTGGATGAATGGAATGTTGAAAGACTATACAAATAAATTACACTCCTTGAAATAACTGAGGCCTTCGAACATTCAAAATTAAATAAAGCAGAGGGGCCTGACAAAATTGACCTAAATGATTTGAACAATGTTTACTATAAACAACCAAGACGGCTGCCCAGAATATTATCGTCTTGGTTAAGTATGAGAAGAATCCTTGAAAGTACAAAGAAAAAACTTTCAATATTAATACCAAAGAATGTACCAATCAGTTAACTAAAGAAAATCAGTAACTGGAGACCAATTACAATCGGTACAGCATTCATGAAGTTATTCACGGAAATATTGACAAAAGACTAACCTCATTGATCAATCTGAATACGAGACAAAATGACTTTATGAAAGTGAGAGGCTGTCTCAGAAAATATGACCCTTCTTCAGAATATTATAAATGGGGCACGAAAAAACTTGCAGTGGTTTTTATAAACATCTTCAACGCTTTTGCCTCTGTCAACCATGGTCACATTCTATGGCATTTTGAAAAGCACAAAGTTCCTTCATATATCTGAGATATTGACTTATCAACTGAATCAACAACGTTTTTCAAGCACAAACTTAATGAATCTACACCAGAAATAACAATGAAATCTATAGTAAAACAAGGTGACTTGTTATCCTCATTGTTGTTTTACATTGCCATGGATCCTCAGAAAAAACGTCAAAGGCTTCACATTTGACTCAGATAGTCTCATTGAACAGATCTCTGCTCTAGCCTGGGACGGAATGAGTACTAATCTGAAAATCATTGAAACATTTGGTAAAGTAATGGGTTTAAAACTAAATGAAAAAAAAACAACATGGATTTTACACCATAAAGTCACAATCCTGGTAAATAACTGCAAACCATGGCAATTTGAAAAACCATTTTCATCGAGGTTACAGTGAGAGATACTTCGGATTGAACTTTGATCCATACACCGTCCATACAAGTAACAAAATAATAAAATGACTTTCTTACAAATTGGGCTAAAAAACCTGACAAATTACCACTCAATCCCACTCAAAAAATAAATATTTTGTGTCAATATCTGATCCCTAAATTGTCATTTAAATTAGAAATAACAGGCGCAGAAGCAAGAACATTAAACATTTTGGATCAAACGATGAAGAAATATGTCAAACATATGGGGGCCTCAATGTACTAAAGCTATGTACAACAATTGAACTTAACAAAATCAACAATGTATTATACCTCAGAGAAGCTCCAGGTCTGTACATAGCTCATTCTTACATGTATGCAGGGGAAATAAATGAAAAGATCGACATCATTCAAAACACACAAACTTAAATTGTAGAAAGTAGATTCCTGATATATGATTTGCAATTGTTTGTAGCTTTTGATGGGAGGAAAGAGTAATTTGAGAAGTTGAAAGATCTTCCTGTCCAAGGTGATGGTATTAAGTATTTTTTTTTAAAATCTTTTATTTAGAGTTTCACATGAATAAAAATGCAAAAATAATGCAAAGCCATAATATAAAGAACATAATAAAAACAATAAAAGCATAATCAAACAATCGCAGTGCAATGTATTATCAAATAATGACCATAATAATAAGGCAGCAAAGCATATCCATGAAGTATGAACATAAAAGATGACTATCAGAGTGAAGTTTGAAAAGAGAGTACCATGATATCTCAACATTGCATTAGAACAAAGACATCATACCGAGTGAGCATCATTCCAGCGACACAATTACTTGTATTGAGTAGTGCCAGCAGACAACAAACAGCAAGATAGTGATGCAGATTCCGGCATCGTACTTCCCAAATGTAGAGATTGCAGTAGTTCAACCCACCCCGGTCGGGGTGAGGCCGAATTGTGTCAATGGCTCTTGGGTCGCTTGTTGCCGGGAGATGTAGTTTCGATAGCGGTCCCATATATCAGTAGGCCTGGAAGAGGGGGGGAGTAAAGCGCTGAACTCCCCGCAGTTTGTGTTGCAAAATGTTAAACTGTTTAACCATGATCGGAGAGTGGGGACCTGTCTACTACCCCAGAGCAATGCTATTTCCCTCTTGGCCAACATGAAGCAGAGCGCTGCCAATTTACGAATTTTCCTAGGGAAATTTGCGACATATCCCAGCAGTGCAATCTCAGGAGTGGCATAGAGAGTATATCCCCCAATGTAGTGTGAACGTCTAACCAGTATTGATGTATCTTGGGGCAAGTCCATGTCAAGTGCGCGAAATCTGCAAAAGGGGAAAGACATTTTTGACAGTGGTGGGGCCGGGAATTATCTATGCTATGTGCACGGGCCGGGGTAAAATACATCCGCCGGAGAAATTTTAACTGTAGCAACTTATGTCGACTGTTCAGGGAGACATCCGTCGTGGCCTTACAACAGTATGTCCATTGCTCATCTGAAATGGGACCGCCTAAATCTCTCTCCCATTCGGCCCTGAGTTTGGAGTCATCACTAGGTTTAAGTGTTACGCATTGTTTATATAACTTGGAGATCAGGTGCGTGTTAGATTGGCTCTGTATTATTAATGTGAGGAGGGGGACCTCTTCTGGGGCTAGAGGAAAGGAGGGGAAACATGCCCTCAATGCTGAGCGCAGTCGGGTGAGAATAAATGCGTCCATAAAGGAGCGGTCGGAGAAACTGGCTTCCTCCATCATAGAAAATACATGACCATTGGGGAAAAGATCCCCGAGGGTGCTAATCGTAAATTTCTGCAAGGTGTGTTTCACCAATGTCTCTCCTGTAATGGGGAGGAATTTGGAAGGGGCAGTGCCGGTGAGTAGAGCATATCTAGCCCTAAAAGTTTACGAAGCTTAATCCAGGCCCAGCATGTGGTGGATACTGTTCGCATGTCCCGCTGGTCCAGAGGGAAGCCAGTGGGAAGAAGTGTGAGAAGCTGCCCAGGGAGAACCAAATCCGCCTCTGGACAGAAGTATGGAATACGTGTGTCTGGGTGGAACCAAGAATAGGCATAGGCACATTGGGCAAGTAAATAATACAGGTAAAAGTCTGGTACACCCAGCCCGCCCTTATCTGGCGGCATGGTCAAGACCTTCCAGCTGACACGTGGCGTGCGGTCACCCCAGACCAATCGGAGCAGGAGTGAGCGAAGTTGCTTGAAGAAGGCTTTGGTGAGGGGAACCGGTATGTTATTAAAATAATATAAAAACCGTGGAAGAACCACCATTTTGATCATCGCTATTCTCCCGGCCATAGAGAGGGGTAGATTAATCCAGCGGTTAATCTGTGATTCCAACACAGAGACTGCAGAGCCATAGTTGAGGCGTATCATCGAAGCAGTGTCTAGGTGGATATGAATTCCTAAGTATTTAACAGAAGCATCGCACCACTCCAGTGGAAAGTCAAAAGACCAGGGTGTAGTGCTGGTAGTAAGTGGAAAAATGACAGATTTGTGCCAGTTGATATTTAGTCCCGAGAATGTGCCGAAACGGATAATTTCCCGTATTAATGGGGACAGATTACAGCGGGGGTGCCGAACATACAGTATCATGTCGTCTGCGTACATGGACAACAATAAAGGTCCAGTAGGAAACTGAAATCCGCGTTGGAGGTGGTTTTCCTGGAACTGCCGGGCTAAGGGATCTAGAGCTAAGATAAACAATAGTGGGGAAAGGGGGCAGCCCTGTCTCGTGCCCCGCGATAGAGGGAAGGGATCAGACAATACTCCATTAAGTCGCAGCCGAGCGGTGGGCCTGGTATACAAAAGGGCAACCGTTTCAATAAAGCACCCCGGCATGCCCATACGGCGCATGACAGAAAGGAAGAACGGCCATTCCAGAGAGTCGAATGCTTTCTCCGCATCCAATAAAATTGCCGCGGCTGGAGTAACGGGGTCGATACGGTGTAGGACCGTGAATAGGGTGCGGAGGTTAAGGGACGTAGACCTATGAGGAATAAATCCCGACTGTACGGTAGAGATGATGAATTCCATCGGAAGGGAGAGTCTGATTGCTATCACTTTAGGTAGGATTTTGTAGTTCGTGTTCTGCAGTGACAGTGGTCTATATGAACCGCAGAGCATGGGGTCCTTCCCTGGTTTAGGCAATAGAATGATCACTGCTTCACGGAAAGTCAGGGGGAGGATGCCCACATTCAAGGCCTCCGCATAGACCTCAATCAGCCGAGGCACCAGAAGTTCTTTATATGTTTTATAAAAGTCGGCCGAGAAGCCGTCCAATCCGGGGGCTGAAGAGCCACGAAAAGCATCAATGGCTTCTATGATACTGTCTGCAGTAATAGGGGCTAGAAGGAACTCTTGCATGTAACGTTCCAGATACACAAGGGCCACCTCCGATAGATACTCTTCTTGGTCGGCCTGATTCCTGGAGAGGAGTGAGGTGTAAAGGGACTTATAGTACGTGAGGAAAAGCTCACAGACCGCCGGGGTAGACTGTACTGGGGTGCCATCTAGACCAGACATGGAAATGATGCAAGTAGGGGCTCTAGGAGGGCGCAGGGTGTTCGCTAATAGGCGACCAGGGCGTTCGCCTACTCCATAACCCCTTGCCACGCAGTGCTTATTGAGAAATGAAAGTTCTCTATTCGCCGCGTCTCGGAATTTAATGTTTAGCGCTAAGCGAGTGGTGGACAGGGCGTCTGAGGGGCAGTAGGTAGTTCGCGATCAATGGCGGCAATTTCTTCTTCGATCTTGTTTAAGGTGGAACGCAGGTCTCGGAGGATCCCTATGTGTTTTGAAATGCACACCCCTCTGATAAATGCCTTGAAGCCCTCCCACAGGACCGCCCATGTGTCAACAGTGCCAGTGTTCAAATCAAAGTAGTCTTCGATAGCTTGTCGTACCGCTTCGGTGAAGACGGGGTCCAGCAACGCTTGTCCAGGGAAACGCCAACACCTCTCATAACCCCCATCTCTCGGGATAAACAGTTGGAGCAGAACCGGGCAGTGATCGGAAAGTGCGGGGGAGAGTGCGGACTGATCCCAACCAGCTGGCAATCATGGGCGAGACTAACCAGTAATCCAGTCTGGTCCATGTGTTGTGGAACCCAGAGTAGTGAGTGAACACAGGGTTGATAGAGTGTAAACGTGCCTCAACGTCAACTAGGGAAAAATGTGTGCAGATCTCTTGAAGGGCCCATCGGGAGTGGGGTTTGGTATCGGGGGTGGAAGCGGTACTATATCATGATCCATGAGAAGGTTAAAGACCCCGCCAATAATCAGGAGCCCAGTGTCAGTAGCAAGGAGGTGGGTGGAAAGGAATTGATAGAAAGAGGGAGAGTCAGTGTTCGGGCCGTAGACACAGACCAATGATACCCTATGACCCAGTAGCTGACCAATGACGATCAGGAAACGACCTTCAGGGTCGCATTTTGTGGCGAAGTGTGCGAACTGGATGCGCTTATGCACAAGGATAGCCACCCCTCTTGAGTACGAGCTATAACTGGAGAAGAACCTATCGGGCCCCACCCGACTGCCAGGCCACCAGCCGTGGCGTCCGACAAATGAGTTTCCTGCATGAAAAGGATGTCTACCTTATGACGTGCCACGTAGTTTAGGACATGCCTCCTTTTCCTATTATCATTCAGGCCCGTACATTCCAAGTCAGCAACGACAGTCCGGAGGGACCAGGCACATTACCTAGCACAACCATATCTGCAATATCCTATAAATGGAGTCAATGTATCGACAAAAGATAGCACTCAAAATCATCTTCATACTTTGCAGACTGCAATAATCGACAGTAAAAATAAAAAACACAAAAAACCCTTCCCGCCCGCCACCCACCCTCTCCCTACCCTGAAAGAGGAATGTGTAAAGACCTACTTCTCCGTATGTTTTGGTGCTTCTGTCAGACACCAGGTCATTACTAACCACATCCTTTCTCAGGTTCCAGAAAGACACCACATTTCACAATACTTACCCAAGAAAGGAATAAACACTGACAACATATAAGACCATTGCCGAGGAGCTCGCAAATAACAAGTCACAACATCTCCTAAGCCGAGAGGGTACACAGCAAATTACAACACCTCCCCTATCCGAGACGGTACACAAAGCATGCTCCTAGCAATGTATTGGATAGAATAATTAGAATTTAGACATCCCTGATGGGAGCCGATTTCCCTCCCGTATCAACAATTACCCATTAGAGGGGAATCGCCCATCCCTCTTTAAGTACTTGGTAAAAAAAGGGTCCCGACCTTCCCTCACAAGGAATGCAAACAAATGATATGCTCTAGGGTTTCTTTATTAAGTGATAATAGGATGACAAAAGAAAGAAATAACTAAATATCACAGTGACCATTTATAGCAATCACCAGCACATACATATACATAGAACCTGAAAATAAAAGACATAGTTAGATACCATAAGTACACCTGGAACACCTCACCATAATCTTAGGCGTCTTGTCATCTGAAGAAGGGTCCGTCTCTCTTTTCCTCTCTGGTTGGGTCCGGACTCTCTGTTGCACAAACACGACTGCACGTCTGCACCGTGATGTATCATCAGACCGCCAAAACACCAGACCAGCATCTCACCATCTCACCATCTCAGAATCTCAGAATCTCCCTCTCTCTCGGATCCCCTTTCTCTAATATAGAATGCAGCTCTCCATCGAAGTTTCTAGCTAACTCCGCCTACAGTTCTCATGGGATTCCTGTACCACCTCGTACCAAGAGCACAACAAGCAGCTGGCCAAGTGTTTTGCTCTGACTCGGCACGAAGTGAGCACATTCCACTCGATAAGAACCGGTCCTGTCTGGTTCACCACTGGTGGACAACACATGTAATCTAAAATATAACCTCTTACCTACAGAGGCTCAGAAGATGGCTGCAGTTTAGAATATGGAGTTGCTCAAGCATAGGCCTCTACTACTTGGAAAGCAGAATGATGTTAGACCACGTCAAAGCCAATAGGCTAAAGTCATAATTCTCCTAACTCAAATAACACTATGCACTTAATCCCTCAGTATCCATTATGGAGCACCTGTGTGCACCATTACCAACAACACTGCACCTTGACATCCCATACCTTGTATTCTTTGGCAAGATTATTCTAATGCAAGACCATCCTACATTAAGGCTAAAGTAACATAGCACACTAAAATCAGTACACAATGCTGGTGATCGAGGATCATCACAGACCATCAGGCCACTAAAGTGGCTCATTTACTACATTACACCCCTTGACCCTTGAACATCACCATTCACATATATCAAAAATAAAATCACTGAACTAAAGGCACGGCCATGACTGCAGCTTTGAACTGCACAATTGGCATTATTGCAAAGACACTAGCAACTAAATAACTTCTAACTGAAGATCTGATTGTCATTGAAACATTGCATGTCTCATTTAAAGGCAAAACCTGAAAAACTAAAGTTTCAGAGTGAAAGATTCAAGACTGTAGACCATATTTGAAAGAGTACCTACAAGTGAAAAACTACATTTCAGAATCAAAAACACAACTGTTAAAAAGCATATTTTGAACCAGCAACTCTCGTGCTGAAGTGACTACTCAAAAACATTTAATTCATTACCTAAAACAAGAACTCGGGTGAAATATCTAAAAATAATTCAGCTTGTGTCATTTGAACCTCTACTAATAAAACTGCAAATTCTACTGCCAAGGCAGCCAACTGTAGCTCAGAAAATATCTACTCCAATTGCTGCACAGTGTCTCTATGGGAAAAAAGTGTTCTTTTCCGTGAAAAAGCTAAACAAAAAACACCACTGTCTCTTGTCAGGGTGGACAAGCAGTTCTCCTGTGCGAAAGACACACAGCTCTCATGCTTTCAAAGACAGCCTCACTTGAAGGGGACAGTTCCAATAGCAGCACACTCTGCTGATCCCTTCTTCGCTTAGAAAGAAGCAGTCCATCTATGTAGATGACAACTCTCTGGTATCCAACTTCCTCAGTATCCCCTCGACAAGGAAGAACCCCATCTGATCTGGTCCTCCATAGATCATCAGCTCCCGTCTGCCATAAGCCCCAGGACATCACCTTTCACCGTCCGGTCTGGCTCCAGGCTTGGGAGGGTTCCACTTTCAAAAATAATAAACTAAAATAACAAAAGAAAAAGAAAAAATAACAAATAGGGCGGGGCGGGGCAAGGCATCACTCGCACCCCCGGCAGCACATCCCAGCAACCTGAAACGATAGACACGCATCACTCATCTTACAAAAGAAAAACTTCAATTCAAAAGCACATTTTTTCTTTTTACATCTCTCTAAGAACCCTTTGGTTTATAAAATCCTGCTCTAAGTTTGGGGAAAAGTTTAATAAAACTACCTGCATTATATTCTCTAAATTTATTTGGGCAAAATCTAATTTTTCCTTACACAACCAGAGGGGCTGGGGAAGTCCCTTCACACCCTTCTCACTCCTTGCTATCAGGCCCCTCCCTTACAGAACTGTCGGCGTCTCACGGCTGGCTCAGTTTCAACCATAACAGAGACAAACTGCTCTGCCTCGCAACCCCTCCCTTCGAAGAGCTCACATTCCAAGAGCGAAGCGCCTGCCAACTTCTGTCTGCCCTGTCTCTCTCCTCATAAGGAGGTAGCACCTCTGCAAGCCTCCTTACGCTTCTAATTGAGGGAAGCCCAACAGTCTGAAAAGTGGAAACCCCCTCCTTTACACAGAGCTCATCCGCGGACACAATTTGGGTGCTCGTCAAACATAACAAGCAGAGAGGAGATTGCTCCTGCGATCGCCCCCTCCCTTACAAAGAGCCCAGGAAAGAGGAGGCTCTGTGGAATGCATGTTATCTCCTCAAAGCATGTCAGTTCCCAGCCGTTCACAGCCCAAAAGCTGTGAAATTTTCCATTCATAAATGGAATACACTAAATTAAAACCACATTGAACAGCCCACCTTTGAATGCATGCACCTTCATATATATATATATATATATATATATATTTTCTTTTAAACTATCATTTGTCTATAGGACTATTGGTAACTAAAAGACAAAACATTGGCAACATTAAAAAGTCACATACAAAATCTCAGGGTACTTCTGTAACAATATCTGGGGTAGCATCAGTCAAAGAAGGTCTATGTTTGTTTAATTTGTAACCGTCAACTGTCATGGGCAAAGAATTATCACATTTGTGCACCAGCTACATAAAATCATTTTAAACATTATTTGTTGGGGTCACCAACCCTGCTTCTGTGAAATCCTACCCAACTGCTTTTCTGCCTATATGGGCCATTTTACTACTAGTGTAATCTCCCATAAGCAAATCACCTTTTCTCTCACGCTGATCTGTCCAATATCTTTTAGTGTGCAAAAGCACATAGTCATGGGCCTTTGTTCAGCATCTGAATTGAAAAGTCCCGGCACTTCACTGTCGCTAAAATTGGCACATTGCTTTTGGGTAAAATCACAAAATAAATTTTTAAAACCTGGAAGTAGCCAGTCATACACAATTCGCTGTTGTACACTTTCAAAATCATATGCTTGCATTTTTCTTTTAAAGCAAAATGTATCGTGCACTGATAGGTCTGATTTATCTCCACAACCGGTGATCATTAATTCTAAAACACGAGTCTTCTTATCGTTTTGCACATTCCTTTCTGAAGAATTAATTAAAACAGCCTGTGCAATTGGCAACCTGACTAGATTTTCTGTAACATTTTTCACATGTAACTCAGGCACGTTTAATTCTGTTTGCAAACGTATATCCTCACACAATTGTGGATGCATATTAAACAACACATTAAAAATAACCCCACTATCTCTGTCTGAAACATCATCCCACCTTTGAGGGTTATATTCTGAGATGTTACATTCATGTTGCCACTGAGCACATTTTAAATGCATTTCTTTTTACTGAACACTGTAAAGGGATCCCGCCCTCTCTGCCTAACGTAAAAAAGATATTCACAAGCCCTTAATACAAAACACATTTAAACACACAGCAATTCTCATTTAACCCAACACTATTAGCTCACTCATGAGCCAGAACACCATATGGGCTACCCCCATGCAAATAAATCAACTGATATCTGAGAGTCTGCTTTCAATTGCAAAAAAAACAATATTTTCCCCTTTTAAATCAACGTTCATATCCTGCAACCGACTACGCCAAATTTTAATGACCTACTTCTCCGTATGTTTTGGTGCTTCTGTCAGTCACCAGGTCATTACTTACCACATCCTTTCTCAGGTTCCAGAAAGACACCACATTTCACAATACTTACCCAAGAAAGGAATAAACACTGACAACATATGAGACCATTGCCGCGGAGCTCGCAAATAACAAGTGACAACACCTCCTCAGCCGAGAGGGTACACAGCAAATTACAATACCTCCCCTATCCGAGAGGGTACACAAAGCATGCTCCTAGCAATGTATTGGATAGAATAATTAGAATTTAGACATCCCTGATGGGAGCCGATTTCCCTCCCGTATCAACAATTACCCATTAGAGGGGAATCGCCCATCCCTCTGTAAGTACTTGGTAAAAAAGGGTCCCGACCTTCCCTCACAAGGAAACAAATGATATGCTATAGGGTTTCTTTATTACATGATAATAGGATGACAAAAGAAAGAAATAACTAATTATCACAGTGAACATTTATAGCAATCACCAGCACATACATATACATAGAACCTGAAAATAAAAGACATAGTTAGATACCATAAGTACACCTGGAACACCTCACCATAATCTTAGGCGTCTTGTCATCTGAAGAAGGGTCCGTCTCTCTTTCCCTCTCTGGTTGGGTCCGGACTCTCTGTTGCACAAACACGACTGCACGTCTGCACCGTGATGTATCATCAGACCGCCAAAACACCAGACCAGCATCTCACCATCTCACCATCTCAGAATCTCAGAATCTCCCTCTCTCTCTGACCCCCTTTCTCTAATATAGAATGCAGCTCTCCATCGAAGTTTCTAGCTAACTCCGCCTACAGTTCTCATGGGATTCCTGTACCACCTCGTTCCAAGAGCACATCAAGCAGCTGGCCAAGCGTTTTGCTCTGACTCGGCACGAAGAGAGCACATTCCACTCGATAAGAACCGGTCCTGTCTGGTTCACCACTGGTGGACAACACATGTAATCTAAAATATAACCTCTCACCTACAGAGGCTCAGAAGATGGCTGCAGTTTAGAATATGGAGTTGCTCAAGCATAGGCCTCTACTACTTGGAAAGCAGAATGATGTTAGACCACGTCAAAGCCAATAGGCTAAAGTCATAATTCACCTAACTCAAATAACACTATGCACTTAATCCCTCAGTATCCATTATGGAGCACCTGTGTGCACCATCACCAACAACACTGCACCTTGACATCCCATACCTTCTATTCTTTGGCAAGATTATTCTAATGCAAGACCATCCTACATTAAGGCTAAAGTAACATAGCACACTAAAATCAGTACACAATGGTGGTGATCGAGGGTCATCACAGACCATCAGACCACTAAAGTGGCTCATTCACTACAGAATGCCCAAGTACCGTTCCCACAAAAACAAACCATGGAGGTATTCACCATGGGGCATGGCAACACCACGCCAGTCGGGCAAGTCAGCATTCAAATAATTAAAACAGTAGAATGGTAAATATGCATTCGAACGAGCAAGAACCAACAGACACATTGTGAACCAAGGAATAGAAACAAAACAGTCATTCAGCCACTTCCGGACTGGGGAAAGAGGTCCACGCTGGATTGCGAGGACTGCTGTGGAGGGGAGTGTGACCGTGAGCCCCCGGGCGACCCACTTTTGTTGTTCTTGAAGTTGCTGAAAAATTCCTGTGTGGCGTTTGGGGTATCAAAAATTCTCGATTTGCCATCAATGTCCACCCTGAGTCGGGCCGGGTAGAGCATACCATAACGGAGTCCCAGATTTCTCAGCATGGCCGTGATGCTCTGATACTTTCGCCTGGATTCCTGTACCATGAACGTAAAGTCCGGGAAGAAGGATAGGCTGTTGCCCTGCCATTGGATGTTGCCTTTCTCATGGGCCGCTCGGAGGGCCGAGTCTCGATCACGAAAGTTCATAAGTCTTGCAATGATCGGTCTGGGGGGCAAGCCTGGCTTGGGGCGAGGGCCCAGGGACCGATGCACTCATTCAACCACGAAGCCCTGGGTAAAGGTTTCCCTACCAAAGAAGTCCGACAAGAGTTGTTCCACAAACTTGTCCAGTCGACCAGTGGGCGTCGTCTCCGGAACGCCAAGAAGGCGTATGTTGTTGCGGCACCCCCTTGCCTCCAAATCTTCGTTCTTCATAGCCACGTCCTTCACGATCGTTTCGACTCTTTCCAGCCGTTTCAGGGAAGAAGAGGCGCCATCTTCGGGGTCGGAAACCCTGGACTCCACCACATCAAGCCTGCGATCGTGACCCAGGATTTTTGCGTTCATGTTGGCCAATTTCTTATCGAGGTTGTCAAAGCGGGCGTCTAGGGCCTTGAAGCCAGATCTCATTTCGGCTATCATGGCGGCAGCCATGGAGTTCGAGTCGGACCCCTCCACAAGGGGGCTGCCGTGGCAACAGTATCCGCAGTAGGGTCTGCCGAGGTGTAGGAGGCTTTTCAAATTGGAGTTTAGGCTGTCTCGGGTCTTTTTTAACCATTGTAGAAAGTGAGCTAGTGCCCAGGGAGGGCGACGCAGTTTATGGCGTGCAGGCGTATAAATGAGCTGGTCAACCGGAGCCGTGGTGAGCCCCCGGGTCAATGGGAGGGTGTAGAAGGGCAATCCCGGGCACTGTCGTGTGGATCAACCCGGATCTCAGGTTGCCCAGCGTGCCAGGACCAGCCGGGGCGCCACCAGAACAAGGACACCGTTGAGGGTCGCACAGCGCCAAGCAGAGTCACTGCACCAGAGAGGGTCCCCAAAGAGATGGTATGTGCAGGTCCGCTGCAGCTGGCCACGAACAGGAGACAACCAGGTGCGAATGTGTCACGGAAGAGCAGCCCACAGGGATTCCCCTCCAGGGGCAGCTGGTAGGTTAGGCAGGATAGTCGCCGTTTGCACAGCCGGGCGAGCCAGACGCGTGGGCGCTGCCGAGGGAGGGCCCGGGACAGGAGGTGGGCGGGAAGCAGAGCCAAATATCCCCCACCGGTCACAGAGCACCCCCCCCCCGGTGTCGAAAGGGGGGGAAAGCATAATCACCCTAATCCTACCGTCCCACCGCCACCTCTCGACACCCCACCACCACAGGACGCACTCCAGGCCGGCCTCCAAACCTACTGTGGGCCCCAGCCCCGAAAAACGCTGCAGGCCCGAAGGCAGTCACCGCCACAACGGTCGCGGGGGCGCAGCAGGGGAGGCCAGCCGGGAGACCGGGCACATGGGTAGCCCCTAGAGCAGCGGCGCGCAGGACGAGGCCAGCGTTCGGGCAGAGCAACAGGCGAAGACTCAACCCGGCTCCAACGGCCCTATCACGATGCCGGCGGTATCTCAATGCAGGCCCGGTGTCATCAGGCTCGACTGCCGTCCTCAGGAGTGCCGTAGCCGCACCAATCAGACATCCTCCGGTAGCTGAGAAGGAATCGTGTGGTTCTGCTCGCTCTACGGCATGAAAGCGCTGCTGGAAACGCCCGACCGGCGGAGCTCTATGCGGGTGTGGCCATCTTGGTTGCCTCCGTAGCCACGCCCCCATGGTATTAAGTATTTAGCAAACAATCCAACCTCAACTTTCTGGATTGGCAAGCACAAAAAAATGAAGGAAAACCAATACATAGCTGCGTTGATGTTAAGAGCAAATGTTTTGTATAGCAAAGAATCATCACTAGGGGAAGAAATCGAATATTTGCTACTTGCAGATACTGTAAAGATATCTGCGAAACAATTGCTCACATTTCAGGTGCTTGTCCTAAAACCAAGGACATAAGGATCAAGAGACATTACAAAACTTTGGAACTGCTCATCGATAGAGCAAAAAGGTGTGGTTGAATGACCTCATGTCAAAAACAGTCCAGGTGAACTACAAAAACCAGATGTGGTATTTACCAAATATGCTTCTGCTGTCGTGATTGATGTCTCAATTCAATATGAAAACTCACAGAATTCCCTTGAGCTAACGTTCGAGAGTAAAGTTAAATCTTATGAATATTTATCACAGGAAATCAAAGATCTCACCAGCTGTTCCACTGTAAAATTGCATGGCTTTATTGTTGGATGTAGGGGTATTTGGCATCAGTCTAATGATGTTGCTCTGGCGGATTTAGGTTTACAAATGTATTTTCCATTTATAGAGAATATTTGCCTGACTACTTTAATGGACACTCCTAAAATGTACTAAATATACATCGACAATTTAATGTCAAGCTAAATGCCTAGATGTAGTCTGTTTTGCATCACACATATTTCATTATTGTAAAACATATTGTTTTAAGAATGTTTATGTATTGATATTTAAATCTGGTTAGAACAGTTTTGAGTTTATACAAAGTAGTTTATAGTTGACATGTTGAATTTAAATATATAGTTAGAAATAAGAGTATTTATTCAATAGCTTTAGAATTATTATAGTTGTGTGTGTGTGTGACTATTTAGATATAGAAGTGTACATCAGTACAATTGAAATGTCTTGAATTCAGAATAGGTCTCAAATAATTGCATACACATAATCAGTACATATCACATATTGATTATCAATGTCCAGCTAATCATATTCTAAATTTCTCAGGACTGTTCGTAGACAATTTATATTGTTAGAATAGTACTGAAGGCTGTATCTTTAGCCTATACGTGATCCAAGTTCCTTTGAGGATTGCTTTAAGGGTGGCAGTACTCCGGAATGAATGTCATGTTGTTGGGAGCAAGACCGATTTGACGCTGATGGGCAGCAGTAATAACTCAGAATGAGCCATCCCGTGGTGGTACAGAAATACAGAATTGTTTGTTCATTAATACTGCACATGAATGGATGAATGAGATTACCACTACTCCTACCTACTGTCTAATGAAACCACAGCCCAGGGAATGGGCTTGGTAGAATAAGCGGGGTAAGACATTCCTGTTAAGCTTGACTCTAGTCTGACACTGTGAAGAGACATGAGAGGTGTAGGATAAGTGGGAGGCCCTCATGCCACTGGTGAAATACCACTGCTCTCTATTGTTTTTTTTCCCTACCTGTAGAGGCGGTGGGGCAAGCCCTGTAGAGTTTTCCCTTTTGGCTCTAAGTGCCTGGTGCCCCCCCACAGGTGTGACCCACTCCAGGGACAGTGGCAGGTAGGGAGTTTGACTCAGGTGGTACACCTGTCAATAGTTAACATAGGTGTCCCAAGGCAAGCTCAGGAAGGACAGATACCTCCCACGAAGCAGAATGGTAAAAGCTCACCTGATCTCGATTTTCAGTATTAATACAGACTGTGAAAGTGGACCTAACAATCCTTCGGACTTTTTGGGTTTCAAGCAGGATGTGTCAGAAAAGTTACCACAGGTATAACTGGCTTGTGACAGGCAAGCGTTCATAGTGACATCGCTTTTTGATCTTTTGATGTTAGCTCTTCCTATCATTGCGAAGCAGATATCACCAAGGATTGGATTGCTAGTCCACTAATAGGGAATTGGAATGTGAGCTGGGTTCAGACCATCGTGAGACAGGTTATTATTACCCTACTTATGATGTGTTGTTGTGATAGTAATCCTTCTCGGTACAAGAGGGACCTCAGGTTCAGACAATTGGTGTATGTGCTTGGCTGAGGAGCCAGTGGGGTACAGCTACCATCTGTTGGATTACGACTAAATGCCTCAAAGTCAGAAACCCCCCAAAACCATAATGCTACCGCAGTGCAGTGGAGCGGTGGGATAGCCCACCTCAGAGCTGGTGCATAGTAACGCTCGCTTGGGGACTGGAGCAAGGACAGAAGGATGTTGCCTCCATCACCCTTAGTGCACTACCTGTTTATGGTGCACCTGTTACTAAATCATTCATAGATGACGTGATTCCAGGTGAGTGTTTCGTAAGTAGCAGAGCAGTTAACTCGCTGCAATTCATTGAAAGTCATCCTCTGAGCCAAGCTTTTGCCTCTCTCTGTGGGTGCCCACGCCCCCCCTGGGGGGTACCTCTGCCACCAGAGGAACTTGGAAGTGTTGTGGGCCAGTGGGAGGACCCCACCACATGCCACCCATTACAGGGGTGGCCTCACACCCTGCACCACTGGGTGCAGGTACGGGGGGAGCAGGGTGACCAGATAGCAGGTGCAGGTGAGTTAGATAAGTTAGTATAGGCTAGTGTTAAGTATAGTTAGGATATGTAGGGTTAGTTTGTTTTTGTAGATAGTACTTTTTCAAGAATAATAAATATATCATTGTTCACTAGTTGACCCACTGACTGCGAGCCATTATATTCATCCACATACACAATGTTTATGCCACAGCAGAGTAGTCTCTCCTGGCAGACAATAGGCATACTATTCTTGGTAGTAGGTGTTGTTTATTGGACACCAACCAGAGCTGTTTAACTAAACTGCACTTTTCAGGTTGACCGGTATTTTGCTGTTGGCCAGCCCAACATGAGCAGTTCAGTCTCCCCAGTCGCTGTTAGGGAGTTGGGGAAGCAAAGACACAATCCCATCAGTCTCGGATGTAGAGCTGTGGTCGCCTGTCCCAGCCAATACTCGCATTGCTCTTATGCTGTTTTCTATTATAAATAGCATGCAAGCAGTGCTTATATTAGCTGTGATGCACAGTGCTTAGTTTCACTTTGCCCACCCGGCATACATTGCTCATCTTCAGTTCAGCCAGACAGCGCTTTGCGGGTGGATCTCGAAGAGTGGGCACGCGGGAGTGCAAAGAAGAAAGTTGACTGCTGAGGTAAGTTGATTGCTTATTTATACTCATGCAGAGCATTCCAATATTGTCGGTCGAGCTCAAGCTATGTAAAAACTGCAAAAATAAACAACACAAATAAATAATGTTAATTTATAAACAAGTACCCTATAAATGACCCACTATTTTTGAGTCACCAGCCGCCGCTGTCTAGTTGAATATTATTTATTTGTCCAAAGTTGGTACTATTGTTTTGAGTGAGTAGACTGCATGATGGACATATTGTCCAGTGTTTGCTGTTGGTATGCTGCTTTGTCAGAGGCCTTTGGACATATTTAAGTCTTCCTCTGATTGGAGTTCTGTATGGAACCATTTTTATACTTTAGACACTGAAAGTGAAACTCAGAAACTGATATTACACACCGCACAACACCGGTAGTCTCCTACTGCAGCTCCCTGTGTGAAAGGGAGTGGGTAGGACAGTATTTAATTTGACTTTTTATTACAGAAAGCTGCTCCCTGCCTGCAATGTGACCTAAACTGCTGCATAGCACTAACACTAACACCCTTGCACCATTGTGCCAGGAGGTGTGCATTGTTGTGCACATTTTAAATGTGCAGGAAGTGACACCTGCCTGGACAACGTTCATAATTAATTGAATTTATTCCTTCTTTGCGTGCGACATCATGCAGCTCACTTGGAAAAAGCCAACAACAAAATTGTTTTCACATATGTCTCCAATTTACCCCTTCTCTGGAGAGGTGTAGTATTAATACAGGTTCACTGGTCTTCCACCGTATGTGCTAATGATTTAATATGTGGATGCACTCACAATCAACACATGAGGCCGTTCTTGGGAAGATAAGCCTAGTTGTCTATTTTGGCCTGTGTTTCATTACTCCACACTTATCAGTATACACAGGGGGCAGACGGTAAGGTGCACTTGCATGTATTTTTCACTGTCATTTACAGTATTGGCTGGGGCCCTTGGGCATCCCTTTGTAGCAGAAGTACTATGCTAATCCATGAGGACTATGGGCATGGCTACCTGGCTAGTATTCGTACACCCATTCAGTGTTGTATCGTTGATTATCTTTTGTTTTGCTTTAAATTCCCTGGATGTTTTTTACTCTTGTGTTAAGTATCTTTTGTGTTAGCATGGATGTTACTAATGATGAGAAAACAACTCTCATCCAGCAGGCAAAATCAGGGTCTCCCTACAACCTGTTTCCCTCCTTGATGTTCAAACAGGCCCCTGAGATTTGTGGCCCAAGTTTAACCACCTTTTCAACTCCATGTTCACAGAAGGCATCTCTATCCATTTGGGAAAGTGCATCAATCTTACCTCTTTTGAAAAAATCCAGCTATGACCCAACCGAACTGAACAACTATAGGCCCATTTCACGACTTCCACTCCCAGCCAAACTGGTGGAAAAAGTTATGAATAATCAATTAACATTCTATTCCCATGTAGATAACTTCCTATATGAGACCCAATGTAGTTTCAGGACAGAAGACAGCACTGAATCGGCCCTAATAAAAGCCACAGACGGAATTAGAGGAGTTCTAGATGCATGAGGTGCTGCAGCTCTTATTTTGCTCGACCTGCTGGCGTCATTCGACACAGTTGATCATAATCTGCTACTCAATTGTTTGAATTCTATTGCTGTCACGGATAATGCTCTAGCACTGGTTTCCTGCTTTTTTATCTGGTAGAACACAATTGGTTGCCTTGGGTGGCTATGAATCCTCTTCTTTTGCTCTCCCTGCGGGGTTCCACAGGGCTCTTCGATGAATTCCACCCTTTTTAATATTTATGTGTCAGAATTGACAGCATTAATCAACTCCTTCGGCTTTGCACTAACGTCTTATACAGATGACACTCAAATCGTCTTGTCTTGTAAAAACAGTGTGCAGCCAGTCAAAAGATTTAGGGAGTGGATGTTAGCAGTCAGCTATTGAATGAGCTCACCCTGCCTCAAGCTTAACTCAGGAAAAACTGAAATAGTCCTCTTTGGCATCTTTTCCCCAAGCTGGTCACAGATCTGGTGGCTGGACGAACTGGGGGTAGCACCTATTCCAGCTCCCAATGCTAAGAACTTGGGTGTGATTATTAATGAGAAGCTGAACTTCGAGTCACAAGTCAATGTCATCTTCTCATCTAGTTTCTTTCTACTTAGGGTGATTTAGAAATCCTGCCTTTTATTCCAGCAGATAGCAAGAAAACTGTGGTAACAGCGTTAGTTCTTGCCAAACTAGACTAATGCAACAGGCTCTACCTTGGCATGTCCGAGAAGCAGCTATGTAAGCTTCAAACGATTCAGAATGCCCCTGCTAGGATTCTGCTAGGGATTCCCAAGTTTCAATCTGTTGGAAAGCCCCTTCAGAAGTTGCATTTGCTCCCAGTCTGGAGCCACATCATTTTTAAGGTCCTTTGCATTACATACAGGGCACTTCACGCCAACAGGCCTCAGTTCTTGAGGTGGTCATTGCCACGGTGTGCCCCCAAATAGATATCTCCATTTTGAAGGAGCGAAACTGACGCTCACTCCCAAATTCCACATAGCCAATTGGGGCAGTAGGAGTTTCATAGTGGGGGCTACAAAGCTCTGGAACAGCCTCCCCAATTCAATCTGAATTCTTCACTCTCTGACAGGCTTCAGGAAGTCCCTTAAACCATGGCTGTTTAACAAACAGAGGTCCCTGCTCTTTCTGGACTACTAGCGTCAAGATACCGTTTTCAGTACTCGCATGCTTTATACATTTTTATAACATAACATGTTTTCACATTTGGAAATTAAGTTGTAATCTTTACATCGCAACACTGATGTTGACATTTGTTACAGTGTTTTGACCTCACATACCTCACACATTCCATTTATAGCTGGTATGTTTGTGTGTACTGTGTCATAACCTTCTCACTGTGTGTGTATCAAGTACACTCTGACATGATATTGATAAGGTACATATTGTTCATCATACCATTGCAATGGATGTAACATGTTTGTACACATACAAAGGCAGCATGTGCAATTAAGTTGAGCTCTCTCTTCTTCAGCTGCAAAATAGTGGGTAGGATTTTAAACGTCCATTTTAAAAGTAGACTTTTTTGAAACAACCATACAAAAGTCATTTTGGTTTACACCATCAATGGTGATTTATGGATACTCGCATTAAAACATGGGAGTTGGTGATTTGATATTGCGATCAACATGTATCCAGATATGTTCAGTTTTGTGCATAAATACATTTCTTTTCGGATATAAGTCAGATGACATTTACATTTGAGGATTATGTTCAGTGAGGAAGAATACCTTGCCATTAGGAAATGTAGGCTATGTTTTATAAACCACTAGTGGACAAGAGAAACAACAGCACAAACAAATAGTACTGTACTGGGTTCTAAAGAAGGTGGCATGATGTTCTACACAGGGCAGTTAGGAAAACTGGATAGGGGGCACTCACAAATGTTTATCTGCCGTTCTTCGATGGAAACTGGCAAACTCCACATCTTCCTTCTCTGATGCATGTTCTGACTCCCATGGAATAGGTGATGTTTGAATTGAAGGCACTTTATTGCTTTCACTACCCTCAGGCACACATATACATCAGAGGCAGAACATGTGAGTTTCCTGTTTCCAACAGCATTTGTTAGTGCCAATAAGGCAGCATGGTAATGACGTTGCTATTTAGGGCACCCATAGATGCAAGAAGGAGTCAATCCTGCACTCCATGGACTGCATGGTATTATGTATGGCCCCCAGCTGCCTGACAATATCACTGGTGTCAGCTGTAGAAGGCTGGTGTTGGTCCTTCTGCATCATGACACCAGCGATGTCCACTACGGACTCATCAATCTCATGGAGCCAAGAGTAGGTATCTGTGATGGCCTTTGTTAACTCTTTATTAGGACTTAGACATTTACGGACTCCTTCAAGAGTGTCCACTATGATCTTCATCCCTGACCAAGCCTCATAGGCCATTCGCTGCTGGACTCCTACCACTCACCATTCAAAAAACGCCTGGGGTTCCTCGTAGTCCTCCACTTTGATGGTAAAGCTGGATGGCCCACGTCTAGTGCATGTCATTTTATCTGGAGACCCTGCAACGTTGTCTTCACTTGCCAAGACCAGAGTAGTATACAAAGTGCCCAGGAGGTGTTGTCATCGATGTGGGGCCAGTATGGTATCACCAACAAGTCGGGCATCATGGACAGACTGGTCTACAGGAGGTGCTGTTTGTCCCTCTGGAAGGAAGTAGAAATAGGTTATAAAGAATCCATGATTGAATTTTACATTAGTGATTATTGTTACATTCAGCTTATTTCATCACTTCCAATTAAATAGGGATATGTGGGACATATGTTTCTACAAGTAAATAGCCCCAGGTTACAATATTGTTGCTTTTCAAATGGCAATGCATGTACATTTGTCACACAACCTCAGTATTAAGTAGGGGACCTATTTGCGTAATCGCACACAGCGCAACACAACTAGGCCACTTGCTGGCCCGCCTTGCCTGAAAGAGTGAGTGCAGGAAAGTGACACATTTAACATATTACAGTGCATTTCTTCTTTCTGCCTGCCCAAATGAAAAACGTGCTTCTCGACACCCCTGCTGAGACCATTGCACCATGTACCAAGTGTGCCTGCATTGCAGTAGCCATCAGTTGGTGCCCCTGCAATAGCCAAGATAAGTAATACTTTGTTATCTCTCTCACAGTACTGCACTCTGCCTTTCACACAGCACACTAAGGGGTAGATGTATCAACATTTGCGTTTGTGATTTCTTAATAGCGATTTATTGCGAATCGCTAATATGAAATCGCAAAATGCGATGTATGTACTTTTCTGCGATTTTTCTGCGATTCCTTAAATGTCGCAGAATGTTTTCCGATTTTTCTGCGATTCCTTATTTTGCGATTTTCGCAAAATAAGGAATCGCAAAAAAGCGTGAATCTGCTGCTGCTAACAAAAAAATAACTGAGTCATAGTCAGAAACTGCTCTTGATTAGCATCACCTGCTTGCCTGAGCCACACCCAGTGGCAGTTGGAATCCTGTTTGGCTGGAGTGAAGACCCGTTTGAATGCAGTATGGAGCCTGAAAATTCAGAAGAAGGTGCTTCAGCAGAGAAAAGGAAGAGAAAGCAGTAGTTTTCTGAGAGGGAGGTGGAGACACTGGTGGAGGAAATGGCCTGTAATCACGAACTTTTATTTGGAAAGCAAGCCAAACATGTGCCAGAAATTAGGAAAAGGAAGATATGGCTTGAAATCCAAGAGAAGGTGAATGCTGTGGGAGTCATCCCAAGATCTATTGACGAGTTAAAAAAGCGTTGGTATGATATGCGTTTGAGGTCAAAGGAGAAACTTGCTGAGAGATTGAAAGAAGCTAGCAAAACTGGAAGAGGAACTTCACAGACAGACCAGCCCATCCCACATGAGGAGCTTGTTGAAGCAACAATACTGCATGAAAGTGTCAGTGGAGTCTCAGCCATTGATAGTTCTGAGCCAAGAATTGCAGCAGAAGGTAAGAAGGATGCAAGATTTACAGAAGTTATATGTGTCATGTGTGTTGGTTTGCATTGGAACATGTAACCAGAATGAGTGCAATTAGACTGAGCATTTTGACTTTTTTAATGACAGACTTCATCCCCTTAAGTGTTTATTTTCAAGAAACAATTGACTGAAATACAGTTATGCATTAATTGATGAAATAACTGATAGGAAATTCAGACTAGAAAGGATTGCATTGGTTGTTTGCAGTTTTTAATGGTAAAAAAAAAACCAGACAGACAGGCAACCATATCATGTGCCTCTTTTTTCATTCTCAGACCATGTTGATCATTCAATGATGTTGTTGAAGGCCAATCTTCTCATGAACATATTATATCTCCGGATGAACTTAATATGAATGAGGAAGAAGAATCCATTTCTTTTGTAAGGTCTAGAAGAAGAGCTGTTGCTCCATTACAACCCTTCCAGGATACAGATGAAGAACCTGAGGGGTCAAGACATAGTGCACATGAGTCATTACATGAAGTTGGGCCTTTGGAAAATGTTAATGATTCTGCTAGAAAAAGAGCTTACTCTTCAATTGCAACCAGACAAAGCAGGTGTGAAGTCACAGGCATTACAAATGCTTTTCAAGGTTTGGAGCAGAACATGCTCAAAGTCCAAGAGAAGCAGCACAAAGCTTTAAGGTCCATTAATGGACAACTATGCAAGTTAAATAAGAGCAATAACAACATGGGTGATGGAATGAGGCGCATGGCTGATTCTTTGGATAGACTTTGTGTGGCTTTTGAGAAATCTGAGACTAACAGAGTGAGAGCCTCACGCAGACATGATTTCAGATTAAAGAAATACTACTCTGCAATCAATAGACTATGTACTGTGACAACACAGAGCAATAGGCGCAGTATTGCCATACAACGCATGGTAAGTGAATGTTCAAGAAATGTTGCAAAAGGGCTTGACAAAGTATCAAATGCGTTTGAATTACTCAAGACATGTAACACAGGTGCTAGTGCATTTTTTGAGCCCATTGAAACAGAGGACACTGGAATTAGGAGTGGCAGTAACCCTACTCTGCACTGGCTCCCTGTTCGCCAAAGGGTTGAATTCAAAGCCATGTGTACAACACACAAACTTATCAACGGATCTGGCCCTACTATCCTCAGCAGCCTGGTCACCCCTTACAAAGCATCCATATCCCTCCGTTCAGACAGTGAGCACCTAGCCAACGTCCCCAAATTCAAAAGGACCCGCACCGGAGGCCGACGATTCTCAGTGCAAGCGGCCGTGAGATGGAATTCCCTCCCACGCACCCTCAGACTGGAAGCCATCTACCTGACCTTTCGCAAAAAACTGAAAACGCACCTATTCCCGAAATAACTGTTCCTCCTCCCTCCCTCTCCTTACAGGATAAACAATCTCCTTACAGCGCGGGGATGCCCTTGGGTCACCAGGCGCTATACAAATCGCTAAAATAAAATAAATAAATAAATACTCCAACATCAGACGCCACTGAGCGCAGGAGTGGGAGCCATGTGACACAAGCAACATCTGTGAGGAGAAGTGGCCCAGGTCAACGCAAAAGTAGCAGACAGGGCAAAAAATAGACTTTTTTTGGAAAAATGTAACAGTTCCATAACATGCAAATAACTTTGATCACACATTTAGTGATGTATGTCCTGTGAAGTAACAGGTTTCAAATTTAAATTGCATTTTTGCATTACAAAAAGTAAAACTTGTCAAAGCAAAAAACAGATGTCATGCTTTTCATCTTACCTAAAAATAATTATTTGTGATTTCTGCACGCCTTTGACGACCAGCCATAGCTCCTAACCCTGTAGCACATCTTCTTGGGGGAGGTTCATCATCATTGTCTGAAGATTCAGGGTCACTTACTTCACATTCAGTTCCTTTCCTAATGGCCATGTTATGTAACATTGCACAACTTGTGATTATTTTGCAACACAAGGATGGTTTGTATTGCAAAGATCCTCCACTTTTATGGATTCTTCTGAATCTGCTTTTCAAAATTCCAAAAGTTCTTTCAATAACTCCACGTGTAGAGCGGTGTGCCTTATTGTATCTCCTTTCATGAACATTTGTAGGGTTCAGGTATGGGGTCAAAATAAAGTCACGTACAGCATAAGCACTGTCTCCTACATGGTAATATGATAATTCGTTTTCATTTCCAAATACAACAGATTGCCAAATAGAATATGTAGTATGTCTTTTGAAAAATCACTTACCTAGTAGAAATCCATCTCCAAATTCACCAGCACTCAAACGTCCATGTAATCCACTGTGTCTAAACATGTATGAGTCATGAGTGCTTCCTGGGAACTTTGCCACAATGTCAGTAATAATATACTTTGCATTGCACACCATTTGAATGTTTAAAGAGTGGTAACTTTTCCTATTCCTATACACATATTCATTTGCAGCAGGAGGAGTAATGGCAATATGTGTTCCATCTATGCATCCAATTACATGTGGAAAATGAGAAATTCGATAAAAATCAAATTTAGTAATTTGGATATTTTGAGGTGTGCTGGAGAGGTAAATATGATGGTGTTACCTGTTCATCATTGCATCCAAAAATACCCTAAAAAATCTTGAAAAAGCACTCTGAGAAACTCCTCCAACCTCTGCAATCACCCTTTGAAAAGATCCTGATGCCAGAAGATGCAGGGAACACAGAACCTGCAAATGAGTTGGTATTGAATGTGTTCTGTGTGTCTCATGCTCTAGAAAAGGCTTCAATTCCGCAATTAGGTCCAAAATGGTATGTGGATGCAGTCTATACTTCTCAAAAATGTCTTATTCAGTCTGTTGAAATAAGGTAATCCTAAGTCTGAAAATCCTTTCCTGCCTCTGTCTCATCTGTGCAAGAGCTTGAATCCGCAGCCTCCTAGCTATCAAGTAAAGTGCAGCCATTGTTGTGTTCAAAAAAACAGTTTGGAACTTTTTTTTATACTTTCAAAAAAATAACACCTGATAGGAGTTAGTGTTATTAGCGATTTTTTAATTTGTGATTTTTCAATTTTCGCAAACTGCGAATCCTTAATACATCTTATTGCGAAATTTAAACTTGCGAATACATATTTGCGACATTCGCAAGTACCGAAAAATGCAAAATTGAGAATGGCAATTCAAATTCGCAAATATAAAAAAATCGCAAATAAGAAGACGCAAAAAAATGCAATTTCTAATTTTGCGAAGCGAAAAAACACATACATCTTGGATTTCTATTTTCTTGTCGCAAACAGGGAATTCCTGCGATTTGCACCATTTGCGACAAAAAAATAGGTTGATACATCTAGGCCTAAGCTGCCTTGCTGTACTGTCTTGCATGCAATTTGTGAAATAATGTGCCATAGGGTCATATTTGACACACGGTCACAAAACTCTATGCAACCTTCCTGCAATGCATGAAACGGGAATGGCATGTGTATGCCTTAATTCAAAACATTCAGGGGAGTCCTGTAGTTTTGTAGCACACAGAGTCATCTTCAGACTCTGCAACAGTAGAAACTGAGAGCCATCTCTGAAGTGAATAGCCACCATCACATTTGGAAGTATGCAACAGCTAAACCTATCTCCATTTCCTCAGAAACCAAGGAGCTCATCTGCAGAGTCCCAAAAATCTCTTCACACAGGCCCAATCCCTTAAACTCGTACATGACTCAGGTGACAGCCATCATTCGAACACAGGGACTATACATAATCTCTTACGCTGATGACACCTGTAGCGAGCTGGACCTCTCTTTCTTTGTTTCCCCTAAAACAAAATGCTTAATTGTAACCCAAATGGTAAGGACTTTAGCATACTAAAGATTGTCCCAATGGGTTGCAGCATGTAGTATGGCCCCCCAAAGGGATCCACACAAAAACTGCATTTAGACTGCCATTTCAGGATGCGTGAAAGGGTGCAAGCCCTTCTGAAACCCCAACATTGCACACTCCCTGTGTGCAATGCTCAATCTCACTGCATGTCTCATATGTAAGTCACCCTTACAGCAGGCCTTAAGAGCCCTACAGCAGTGGTCATTAGAATACATGTGAGGGCATATCTGCATGAGCAGATATGCCCCTGTAATGCCTAGTTCTATTACTAGGACATTACTAGTGATCAGGCAGCCATGTTATAGGTATATACTGGGCACTGGTCATTACGAGTTATCCAGGTACATAATGGCTGCGTTGAATATGATGGTGAATGGACCTCCCCGAGACGGCCCAGAGGGATGCCTGGAGTACCGACAGGAAGAGCGGTGCTCCATTACAACCCTTCCAGGATACAGATGAAGAACCTGAGGGGTCAAGACATAGTGCACATGAGTCATTACATGAAGTTGAAGTTATTTACCTGCGCCGCAGCCAAGTGAGGTGGAGCTTTTCTCTCCTGCAAACTAGGAGAATGAATACACCTAGGAAACCCAGGTGAAATTCTTTTTAAACACTATTTTTCACCACTTATTAAGCAGTAGCGACACCTGGTCCTGATGAAAGCAGCAGACACCTACTAGGGTCGATTAGTCCGCAGAAACATGTTGACCTGATAACACACATAGTAGCTATTTGTTTGAACTACTATTTCCCGCTGGTTTTTTAATGCTTTGGAAGCAGACAGGTAACGATTGAAATTATTTTTCCTCATTTCTCTCCAATTTTAGTCTTATTCAGCACTTTATTCACTTTATCACTCACGCACTGCTTTACAGCTGTCACCACTCCTCCATATTCTTTCTAAATTCACTGGGACATACATATTGCACAACCTAAAGAAAAATTACTTTGTAATGGTTGTAACATCTACCCTTCCGGGTGTGAAGGATCCCAGATGATGACAAGGGCGGTTCCGGTCGACAACTGATGGGTATTTTTTCACATACAGAAAATATCTTTTTGATTTGTTGTCATATTTTGCTTCACATATATTTTCCAATTATGTGTTTCTACTTAGCATTCTCTTCTTGTCAGGTATATAGTTAGTCGACAGTCTGTTGTTTCGTGACCCACAGCTACTTTGCGTTTTGGTAAACTGTTTTGTTTGGGGGTTGTAGCTGTGATAGGTCGGTAAACATCCCCTTGGACCCTCCTATCACCATCCTGTTCATGAATGGTATCAAACACCTCATCTCAAATCCATCCTGATGACAGTATCAGATTTATGTTGGCATGCACCCAGAGGTATCTCCAGGAGCCGCCAAGCACCTATACCGAAGCAGTTGCCACAGCCAAGGCTTGTTGTGTGTCAAGTCCAGGCACCGATGACACTGACTTGCTGTCGAGGGACTTCAGGATCCATGGAGACATTGTTTAGAGTGGCCATGATGCCCTGTTTTCTTTCCCTCTCTAGGTCACCAAAGCCAAATGGGAGCCTCAAACTTCAGCCAACCACTGGAAGAAACACCTCTGCACCTGAGCTCCCCAGCCCACGTTCCTGTATTTCCTGCTTTTAGTTAATTGTCAGCTCTATGGTTGCATTTCAATCTGGATGCAATATCTTCTAATTTTGCAGTAGAAATTGAGCTTATATGTTATGGTAGCATAATGTTGTATATGCATGGATGAAACGTATCAATCATTCTCACAAAGCAGAAGGTTAGTTCTGAAGACCGTCTGATCTATGCTTAGCTGTTTACTGTCTGCAGTGAACAGCCCAATTACACATTTCAATATTTTTAAACAAATCAACACAGGGTGCATCCTGGCTCTGGCACAGCCTTGGATGACACTTGCAGTAGCAAACTCAAAGCATTCATTGAGCCACAGCTCTGCAAACTTAAAAACATATTTTCTATGCTATGGGACAGACAGGTGTGGTAATTAAATGTAAGAATGTGGATCGGATTAATAAATTGAAGAATGTTTCTCTGCAATTGATACTTGATTATTGCGAGTGGCAGGGTTGCTTATACGATGCAATAAGCATGGCTCGGAGGTAACCCGGAGTTGTGAGCATCTGTGGTGGCTGGAAGAGCAGACCCCCTCTATTGCTGTACACTGGTGGGGGAATCGCGAGGCTGACACCTTGCTGGATCTCCTCGCTGTGTGGAAGAGGAGGACTGTCCCCTTGTCGAGAGGGCTTCACATGCACCCCCCACTGCAAGACAGAGTCAGTATTTGGCAAGCCTGCCCCGGTGGGAAGCCATCTCCTGCCCCGCGACCAGACAGCGAGCCATGGGCAAAACGGACGTGGGGCAACCGAAGATCTCCTTCGAGCAACGTAAAACCCCAGTGGAGGAACAGGCAGAACCAAATATGAATCCCACATCAACTCCCAAGCCACATATCCGCGACATGTTCACAGACATGAAACAGTCCCTACCGCATTAGACAGCGATGCCTTTACAACGCGGTCGTTACAACAACTGCATTGTTACAACACGATGCCATTACTACGCAAGTCATTACATCGACTTGCAGTAGATAGCGCTCCAACATAAGAATAGTATAATTTACTATTCCAACACCTTCCCTAATGTTGCATAGGCTGGAGTTGAAATAGTAAATTATACATTCCTAATGTTACAGTGCCATCTAATGCAGTTACCCAGCCACTTACCGAAACAGAAACACACACACTCACTACTTATACAGATACTAACAAATACTTACTCCCCTTGTAGCCCCTTATAGTCGCTGACAAGAGCACGCACTCACACATACAGCCACTCTACAATCACTCACTCACACATAGTCACTTTTATACCACAAAACCCACATATACTGCCTTTCACATATGCAGTTACTCACCTATATACCACTGAGACATCCATTTACTCAATGACAGCCATAAGCACTTTCACTCGCCCATATAATCCTTCAAAGACGCACTCATTAACCCATACACCCAGGAGTTCACCCACTCATACATCCATGCAGAGAGTCACACACCACCTCACACACCCACACAGACACTCAGGTACCTATACATGTACTCAGACAACTAATCAATAACCCATATAGTGATTTGAGATGTCATCAGTGATGTCACGAGTGATGTCACTGACCATGTCATCAGTGATGTAATATGTGACGTCATCAGCAGTGCATTGCGGGCACGCGAGTTATAGTTAGCTGAACTAACTATAACGGGGACATTTCAATAATTTTGTATGCGTGAAATGTCCAGCTAACTATAACATGTGTGAAACCTATGTTTTTTTCAGTGAATTTCTAAGGTTTTTTAAATGCTAATTCCTAACTATAACATGTGTGAAACCTATGGTTTTTTCAATGAATTTGCAAGGTTTTTTAAATGCTAATTCCTAACTATAACATGCCTAAAACCTATGTTTTTTTTCAGTTTTCAGTTTTTTCAGTATATACATATATATATATATATATATATATATTCACTGAAAAAACCATAGGTTATAGACCATATATAGTTAGGAATTAGCATTTACAAAACCTTGAAAATTCACTGAAAAAACCATAGGTTATAGACCATATATAGTTAGGAATTAGCATTTAAAAAACCTTATTTTACTCACACAAAACCATTGAAATTCCATATATAGTTAGTTGCACTAACTATATATGGCGCACCCGCAATCCACTGCTGATCATGTCACATATTACATCATTCATGACATGGTCAGTGACATCACTGATGACATCACTGATGACATCTCAAATGACATCACTGATGACATCACTGATGACAACATCCAGTGACTGTATTTTTCTGTAAAGTTAAAATATGTCTTGAGTGGATGTATAAGTGTCTGGATGAAGGATTTAGTAGGTGCATGACTGACTGTATGAGTGAGTGATTAAATGTGTCTCACTGAATGCATGGGTTAGTGACTAAACTGTCTTAATTTGTGCATCATTATGTCTGTTGTTCTGTAAACTGCTGCATGTGTTGATCATTAGCTATACGAGAGGCTATATGTGTTATTAATTGGTTGCCCAAGTATTTCTATGGGAGATTGAGTTTGTGTGGGGGTGGCTGGAAGGTGTGAGACTCTATGCATAGATGTGTGAGCAGTTTATTCACTAGGTGTATGAGTTCAAGAGTGCATGTGGAAACAGCTACATGGGCAGTTGACTGTGTGCATGAGTGTATTGATGAGTGAATGGATATCTCAATGCTACATGTCATAGTAAGTACATATGTAAAACACAGTACATGTGAGAGTTGGCATATATAAATAACTGTGCATGAGAGCCACTGAATGAGTGAGTGGTTGTATCGATCATTGTGAACTTGTATCAGGGATTGTATAAGAGAGTAAATATGTGTTAGTATATGTTTCAATAAGTAAGGTGTGTTTAACTGTATAGTTGAAGAAATGGAGGTGAGATTGTTTCTTTGCATGACTGACTGGGTGTGTGAGTAACTCCATGGATGAGTGGCAGTGTGTGAGTGTCTGTATACACTGAGTGTATCTAAGGTTATATTAGAGTCTGAAGAGGTTTATCGTATTAGCACAAGAATGATGTCAAATGAGATGTCATCAGTGATGTCATCAGTGATGTCATTTGAGATGTCATCAGTGATGTCATCAGTGATGTCACTAACCATGTCATGAATGATGTAATATGTGACATGATCAGCAGTGGATTGCGGGTGCGCCATATATAGTTAGTGCAACTAACTATATATGGAATTTCAATGGTTTTGTGTGAGTAAAATAAGGTTTTTTAAATGCTAATTCCTAACTATATATGGTCTATAACCTATGGTTTTTTCAGTGAATTTTCAAGGTTTTGTAAATGCTAATTCCTAACTATATATGGTCTATAACCTATGGTTTTTTCAGTGAATTTCAATGGTTTTTTAATAGCAAATATCATAAGCTGTCGAATGTCAAGTACGTGGTAAGTAAAAACATTTTCGTGTTTATGCACACTGATCTGCTTTGAATGCTGCCCCCCACCCCTCATTTCTATTAGGAGTACTCTCTCTTTGCAGATAGTGAAGGGTAGTTAACGCAGCCCTTTGCCCCCTTTGTAATCCGTCGTGCCTGCTTCTCTCTCCATTTGATTGATTGTTCTCTTTGGTTCATTCTCTATTTACAAACAAGCACAGAGTCGCAATACTCTGTTTAGTCTTTGCAGATAGCGAAAAATCGTGTAAAAAAACAAAAGGAATCGAGCAAAATCAGTAGGCCACTAATGGGATCTCTTTTTGACCTCGCTAAAATAGAAACATTAGGAACAACCTGTTGAAAATAGCAATGCGTATGTACATAAGCGGCGTTCATTTGTGTTCACAGTACCCCTTGTTGATTGTTTCAATCGAGCATTGAATTGTTCGATGTTAATTCTCTTAAGGATCTTCTCTACCTGCAAACGAGGAAGAATAGGAATATTCTCTCTCCCTTTGCAGATAGTGAAGGGTAGGTAACGCAAGCCTTTAACACGTCGTACCTATTTCATTCCTCATTGATTGATTGATTGTCCGAACATTGACTGTTTGGGAATTAGTTCTTTTTGGAGGTATTCCCTGTTTGCAAATAAACGTAGGAAAATCTTTGCAAGTAGTGAAAGGGTACGTAATGCGGACCTTTCTCCCCCGTTGTAATCTGTCATGCCTATCTACTCCCCACTGATTGATGCACCTGTTTCACCCGGACCATTTACTAGACATACGTCATCTGGCCCGACCAGAGAGCACCCCTAGTGAAAAGGACATATGCAATAATAACGAAGTGATCACTGTATCCTGTTAACAGAAACTTTAGCATGAAACAACCTGGAAAGAAAAGAATAGGAAAACGAAAATCAGTAGGCCACTGATGAACATGAACTTTTATTAAACAACGAACAAAGAAACGATAACATAACGTAATGATAAAACCTATTAATGTCCTAGAAACAAGAAAACGTTAAAATATGCCAGTGGTGAGAGACCAGAAAAACAGTAAGAGAAACCAAATCACCCCTCGCTGTCCCACCGCCTGCCACGCCAAAAAAATCGATAGACTAGGGAAAATGCAAGTCAGTAGAACATCCGCCCCCACTCTGGAAACTTCCAAGGTGGGGCAGGGTTCCGGCTACGCCCAGCCGGGAGCAGCCCATATAAGGCAGGTCCTGCTGCCACGCCTCGGCCAGGAGATCCTAACGTAGGGTGTAGCCGGAGGAGAGGCCGAGACCAACGGGACCCGGCCAGGGGATTGCCTTTACAACGCTGAACAGTTGCAGGGGGGGGGAATGTCTCCTCGACCCTCCCCTCTCTCTCCCAGTCCGGCCGCGGTGGCCCTTGAGAGTTGCAGGTAGTCCCGCCACATGCTCTTCCGGTCCGGCCACCAACGGTCGGGGGGCCGAGGCCGACGGAATCCGGCTGCAGCCGATAAACCAAGAAACCCGTTCATGGGGCCAGAGCCAGGGGCGTCCGGCCGACATCTACCGGAAGCCCGGCCCGAAGACGGACGGGACACTTCTTCTTTCTTGTATAATTGCTGCAACAACCCTGGGGGGGGATGTCTTGCACATGCCTCCGACCCCCCCCCCTCGTCCTCATCGCCTGGTCCGGCCATAACAAATCTCAAGCGAGACGCCGTGGGGTGCACTGGGAGGGAGAGACGGTGCGAACAGGCCTCTCCCGCCTCCCCAGTGGAGGCTTCCCAGCTGCACCCTCAGCGGTCCAGGCGCCCGGAAAAGAGTTCTTCCACTGTGGCCATGCTGCAACGTCTCGCCCGGCAGGGTGGAGCCCGTCCGCTCATTTGACCCCGCGATCGCCAGTAGCTACCGAACTCTCAAAATGGCGGTCGACCTGGCAAGAGCGGGCCCAGCATAAAGAAATGGCCCGGTCACTGGTTGACTCCACCACCGTAGTCCTCCACGACCTTGAAGATTCTAGAGGAGCCGCGGGAGTCTCCGACCCCCGATGGGGAATGACTGCCATGATCACCCGTGGAGTGACGAAACTGTATCCGCGGGACGTCGGCGCCAGCCTCACTTTGAATTACTAGAATCCTGCAGACCTCACTTCCGGTGAAAGCACAGTGTGACCCGGTAGGAAAAATTGTTGCACCCCCTCCCCTTTTTGACTGATAGTTCAAACCACCGATCCTTTCCTTTGCCCTTTTAACGGAACTTTGGACTGCCTCCCCCTCTTTTACATTTTCTAGAGAAAACAAAACATTAACCACTACATTAGCATAGCAGTTGACACCAGAACTGTTTTCAAATTGAAAACCAACAACATCTTCAACAGAATCCTTTTTGTTTCTGCTGTGACCCTGCTCCAGCACAGGCATTGTCCCCAGCAGTAATTCTGCAATGCCGGTAAGAATAGCTGTGGTGCCTACTGGACTCACTCACCCCCGCGGCGCCCCACGCCGTTATTTGCTGGGCGGCAACTTGCTAGACATCACCTTCGTGACATCCAGATTTCAGCGCGTTCTGCTGCCTTGGAACTATTCGCACAACAGACCGCTACTGACAAGAATATTTCATTATTGGTGCTGTCAATTTCAATAAATCTATTGGATAATTCAAAAGAAATTGCCACGGTCTCTTCGTTGTTTAAATGTTTTTACTGTTTTTGTTTTGTTGTATATATTTATATGTTATTAAAGTTTTATATTCCTACTACTTTGTTGGAGTGCTATATATTTTTTATGTGACACATAATTGTAAAAACTTTGATGTACAAAGAGTCATTCCTGGAATCTTCCGCTTCAGGCTCGGTCCCCTCCCCAATCACAATACAGGATAGTTTTCAGATAGTAGGAACACGTGTGGTGTGACGGATCTCATCGGGTGTGGGCCTTGATCTACTATAACTCCTTTGAAGAGGGGTGATTCTTTACAGCTGGGGCCATAAACTACATCTGCAGGGCTAGCTGATAGCCTGGACAATCGGACACAGAGGAAGAGGAGTGTCACAGGGTGCGGTAGTGAATAGGGCGAAAGGGAGGTGTCGGGCGGGCACAGTGTGATTCTCAGGGAAGAGCAGCGCAGATGGGGGGAGGTTTATTGCCCATGCATAAGACAGAGAGCGGGGGTGACCAGTGCCTGGGGAAGATGCTTGCGAGGGTGAGGAGCCATGCTACGAATCGACAGCGTGCAGAGAGTGGGTCTGGTCAAGACATCTAAAATGGCTGCCGTGCACGACAAAAGTGTGGCATTTCAAAAAAGGCAAGATGGCGCAGACAATGTTTTTCAACACTTCCTCATTTCCTTCGAATCGAACGTTAACAGACGTTGGGGCATATTACCAAAGTTAAGCGATATTTATCGCTAACGATGCTTACCAACCAATTTTTTACCACTAAGCATCGTCAGAAATTATCGAAGATAAACCTTACTATTATCAAGGTTTATCGCAAATGCGATAATAAACGGCCGCAATGCATGAATATCGCTAAAAACTCAGCGATATTCATGCATTACCGAGCTAATACTCTTAGCCATGTTATCCACCTCCCATTGGATAACATGGCTAAGAACTGCTCAGGGCAGGTGTTACTTTTTGGAGATATTCGCGCTTAGCGCGAATATCTCCAAAAGTTGGTAATAGGAGATAGATATCTTGCATGTTGTAATGCAAGTTATTGTGGTATATGGAACTCATACCATAATCTCTCAGGAAAGCAGAAACTGATCCTTTTGGGACCGCCTAAAAAGGCCTAGGGGGTGAGGAGTACTCTACTTTGCCCCCTTTTCACGTTCCGAACTATTTTATTTTACTCTCTTCTGTAATTACACAAAATACCAGCGATAAGATGCATCGGAGACACACAGTGAGAGAAAGGAGGCCGGAGATGAAGAAGACATGTCAAATACACATTGGAGATAATATAGTGGCAGAAGGGAAGTAAATATGAGTAAACTTACCATGTAACATAAAAATGTTGCACTCTATACTATAAGTCTCATTTTATACTACAATCACTTCGCTACAACCTCATAAATTAAAAATAAAAATAAATAATGTCTCAAACAATTTTTGATTTCTAAATATAAATTTATTCTTCAGAATTTTCTAAATTTGAAACAACTAGTAACATGTCCTCATCAGTAATTTCCTCTTCAATCATCTCATCTGGAATCTCCTCATTAAAAGTCTGCAATGATGATTCTTGTAACTCTATGGTCTCCAAACACTCGATAAATTCGCCATCAAGAGATTGATCAAAAAAATCATTCAAGTCATCTCCTCCTTCTGACAATATTTCATTATTGGTGCTGTCCATTTCAATCAATGTAGTGGAATCATTCAAGTCATCTCCTCGTGACAATATTTCATTATTGGTGCTCTCAATTTCAATCAATGTAGTGGAATCATTCAAGTCATCTCCTCCTTGTGACAATATTTCATTATTGGTGCTGTCCATTTCAATCAATCTAATGGAATCATACAAGCCATCTCCTCCTTGTGACAATATTTCATTATTGGTGCTCTCAATTTCAATCAATGTAGTGGAATCATTCAAGTCATCTCCTTGTGACAATATTTCATTCTTGGTGCTGTCCATTTCAATCAATCTAATGGAATCATACAAGTCATGTCCTCCTTGTGACAATATTTCATTATTGGTGCTCTCAATTTCAATCAATGTAGTGGACAATTCAAAAGAAATTGCCACGGTCTCTTCATTGTGAGCCATTTTATTTTGAAATTGCTTGCTGTAAATTGCAGAAAAAAATAATCACTTTCATTTATCGTTTTTAGTAATACATAATATAAAACTAACTTCATCAAGTATTTAGTATAACAGAAGGACTGCAAATAAATAACAGAAAACATTTTTCAAATTATCTTCAAGTGTACAACATAGTTCCCCTTACAAATTAACAACTCACCTTTTTAAAAGTAGCAGAAGTGTTAGTACTGTGTAAATCAAACACCAGAAATTCACCACCAAAAATTCCTCACAAATGTACCTCAGACAGTAGTATCACAAAATGGCTGTGGTTTCCTCTCATTTGACATATATACATAACCAATTAACTTTCATCACACACAAATACAAAACCAAAGTAACATTTTAATTGGTTCTAAATTTCAACACTTTCAAATGTGTTTTCCCCATGCAATTTTCCATAGGACATTTACATACGTCTACAGCCTGAATGGCTGAACGGAATTACACCAAACTTGGCAAAATGGTACATCAAACCTAAGAGGTCAGGAAGGATCTACTATGCCCCCTTATGGTCATTTCCCCCTTCGCTTTGGCCTCCTCTTGTCTCTCAATCCTACCGAGAGACAAGATGGCGGCCGCTACGGACTGTTTGGAATGTTGACAGACGCCGGAGAACCAATCAGCTTCGCAAAGCTCCGTAACGCGAAAAGTACGCGAAGCGGAGCGCTGTTACAGATATATATCTTTTTTTGAACGTTAATTTCTCAAAATCCACTGGAGCACATATATTGAGACCTAGCAAAGGCACATCGGGCTACCAGTCCCTAATATTTTACCAAGTTTCGTGCAAATCCATTCAGCCGTTCGATTATTATTATTATTATTTTTTTTTGCCCCGCGGGGCCCTTTTAAAACCTCCACATCAAACCTAGGGGGTCAGCGAGGATCTACTATTCCCCCTTATGGTCATTTGCCCCTTCGCTTTCGCCTCCTCTTGTCTCTCGATCCTACCGAGAGACAAGATGGCGGCCGCTACGGACTGTTTGGAATGTTGACAGACGCCGGAGAACCAATCAGCTTCGCTTCACAAAGCTCCGTTGCGCGAAAAGTACGCGTCCTGGGACGCTGCCCGGTCCGCTGTTACAGATATATATCTTTTTTTAAACGTTAATTTCTCAAAATCCACTGGAGCACATATATTGAGACCTACAAAAGGCACATCGGGCTACCAGTCCCTACAATTTTGCCAAGTTTCGTGCAAATCCATTCAGCCGTTCGGGCTAAAAGTGAGGCCAACCGCCCTATGGAAAACTCAATGTTAAAAACACGTTTTGGGACCCCCCTTTTTTCTCGGCCCCCACTGGACGAACCCCCCCCAAATTTTCAAGGGCTGCTCAGAAACAAAATGTGCCATTTTCCTGAAAATTTCAGCCAATTCCGTCCACAAACGCCAAAGTTATTAGACATAGAATTTTCAAAAAACCCATAGAGAAAAAATCCTAACTATATATACCTACTGGCGACCGCCAGTAGGTAATATATATATATATATATATATATTCACTGAAAAAAACATAGGTTTCACACCAGTTATAGTTAGCTGGAAATTTTACTCGCATAAAACCATTGAAATTCCCAATTTATAGTTAGTTGGACTCAATATAACTTGCGCGCCTGCAATGCACTGCTGATGACATCACATATTACATCTCTCATGACATGGTCAGTGACATCACTCATGACATCCCTGATGACACCATCCAGTGAATGTGTGTCTTTCTGAAAAATAAATATTAGTGAGTAATGTTTAAATATTTAAATATATGTATTAATGTTTCACTTTGTGTATAAGTGGCTGCATGGGTTGGTGAGTAGCTACATCTGTAGGTATATGGGTTATTAGATATTTTTCTTAGTATCAGTATGAGTGTCTGTATGGTTTGGTGGGGGTATTCTTTAGCACATAGATGCATGAATGACTGACTCTCTCTTTGTATGTGTTTTGAACACAGCATATGTGCAGGACTGTATGGGTGGATGAGTGTATATATGTGTGTGTGTTAGTGACTGAATGACTGTCTCACTAGTGTCTTTATCAGTAACTACATATGTTTTAATCTAATATATGTGAATATTGATGTATATAAGTGAGTATATGTGAGAGTAAGGGATTTTAAGAGTTCCTGTTTAAATTAGTATGTGCTTCTATAAGTGATTGTTTGAGAGAGTAAGTACGTGTTAGTTTCCTTAGAAGTAAAGTGGTAGTGTGTGTATAGCTGTATATGCAAATAAATGGATGTTCAATAGTTTATTTGCATGTGTGAGTATGTGTCAGAGTATCTTTTAGATGACTGTCGGTGTGTATCAGGATGTATAGGTGTATCACTACATATGATGAGTGAGTATATGTCTGAGTGACTATATAGAACTGTTGGTGAATAAGTGGATGTGTATATAGATGGTGGAATTATTGAATTGGTTGTTGTTACTGGTATGGGTATCTCCATCTTTTTGAAAATTTTAGTTTCTATTATTGAATATGTGCTTCAAGGGTTACATTACAGTGAAAGGAGGTCTGTCACTCTGTCACAAAGATGGTGTCATCAGTGATGTCATGAGTGATGTCACTGACCATGTCATGAGTGATGTAATATGTGATGTCATCAGCAGTGCATTGCAGGCGCGCAAGTTATAGTGAGTCCAACTAACTATAACGTGTGAATTTCAATGTTTTTATGCGAGTAAAATTTCCAGCTAAGTCAAACAACTGTAAAGGTGCACCACAAAAAACAATGAACAAATTCCAATATTATTAATAAGCAAGAAAAAAGGACGTTTTGCATTAACGGGATGTTGTTATTCTTCATGTGGTCTTTATTTTCAATTTATTCAAAACAATGTACAGCCGACGCGTTTCGTCCCAAGCTGGGACTTCTTCAGGGCTGTCGGTAAAAACATACAAACAAATGATTACTCTACTAGCTACATAAGGTAACAAACATTTCAACAACATACACAGTATACAAAACATTTCTTAAAATACTTGCTAAAACATGGGCATTGGAGCTTGTACGAACAAACAGCATCAACCCACAGAAACCATGATGGAAAAAGGCCTCTATATTTGACATGAACAATTATGTACACTAATGTTTGTATATACAATATTGACATTTATAAAGGAGTAAATCCTTAGTCAGGCACTAAATATTTTACATTTTTTTACATTTTTTTTGTGTTAACAGGGATGATTTGGTGAAAAAAGTGCCTATATGTAAATGAACAGTTATGTTCAAGTGATTCTATATACAATATATACATTTATAGAGGAGTAAATCCTTAATCAGACACTGAGTATAATACATTTCATGCTAACAGGGAAAACTTAATGGATACTTGAAATATCGTTTGGAAATTCATTGGCAATAAGCAAATTTCTTCATATATATCTAGGTTATTCATGGCACGGAGAAACTGAGGGTAAGGAACATGGGGGCACCCCAAGGGTCGTACCAAAAGCGGAAAACAATCTGGTGTAAGAGTATATCTGAAATCGAATGTTATTGAGAACTGCCCAGTTGGTTTTGCTCTCTTGAAGGATAGTCGGGGAGACAGAGTCGGCAATATTATAATCCCTTCATTCAACAGAAAATATAAGCGGTTGACTTGATTACCTTTTATAAATGTGATCTGTCCCATTTAGAATGAAAGTATGCAGACATTGGAGAGTCCGGACCACGTATTCCCAGATTCAATCATCCATTGTGCACTTTTTGGTGTATATAGTTTTTGTTGTTTCCTTTTCTCAATCAATATGGAACAGACAGGGTTGTACCTCCAGGGACAAAAGGGAAAGTAGAAACGGAATCAGATTCAGTAATTTGCGAAATGACAGAAAGAGTAGGAGGTTCCTACGCTTAAGGAGTCTGGCCAAAGAATTAACTTGACTTACTATGTACTTATGTATTAGTTCAGGACTAGGTTTGGTGGGATTCCTGAGTGTAGGCAAAGGATACTCTCACAAATTCATGTGTTTAAACATCTTCTACATGTTCTGAAAAGCATAAAGTATATGTATAAATATATTGGCATAAGTGAATTAAGACTGCGGCTGGGATGTAAGAAGAAGCTTTGTAGCAAGGACGATTACCTGTAATATTGACAGAATATCAGGGGACAAAGGTGTCCTATAAGTCCCCAGGAGAAGGATGTGGGCACTGTATTCCAGTAGGCCTGCCAAGTGAAGAATAAATATAGAGGATGTTTGTTGTAATTCAGTGAGAACTTAAGGGGTCATGGATATATAGTCAGATATCCTACACTGTATCCATCCCCTTTAGCTTATATAAACCTACCCTTCTACAATGACCAGTTAGTAATTTTCATATGTGGGAGATTTAGAACGAAGGCACTGAAGGCCATCTGACCCAAAGTTGTGATGTGGCCTTGAATATAAGGCTCATCAAATTAAGCAATACTTCTCCCTGGTTTTTAGTAATAGGGATGCCCAATATACAGTGATAAACCTAATGCCACTATTGAAAAAAGCTACTGAACAAAAAGATAGGTACATGGGCAGAGTCAAAAGCCAATATAGGCTTTGGCCTAACAGTCTTACCGTTTGCATTCAAAACGGCCGGCGCCCATCCACCAAGCCTACGTCCCGCCGAAACACCCACAAGGTCGCCGTGTTCAAACATCCCGATTTTTGCACGGGCTTATATACAGGTATTAATCTAATTCGAGTGGTCACAGCTGTGATTTTCGCGCCAGAATACCGACTTGAAAGTAAAGGTATTGCGCTATTGCCTCATGAAGAGAAAACGGCGGCCATCTTGTAATGCGTTTCAAGTGGCTACATGACCCTGTATTCGCTGTGCAATATTGAATAAGTGCAATAAATCGCCACTCCTGATAAAAATTGCATTGTAAAACAATCATTCCAAACAGCTTATGTGGTTTACCCAAATTAACCGAACACGAGTGAAGATGAGATATATTTCACCGATTTGTAAGCCAATAGTCTAGTTCAAAGCTATTGGCATGCAATAATAACCCCTACACTTTAAAGTTTGTGTTTTGAGCAAGATAGAGGGGGATGATAATGAAATCCCGAGCGAGGTATATTTTTTGACAGATTCCCGAAGTAGAAGGCGAAGGGCGCCGTTCGAGGACCGCAAACAGTAAAGTCAAACACGGCGGCCATCTTGGCCTATGTTTTTGAAACAGATGCTTTATGTGATACCTGAAGCACAGGGCAATATGTCAACATTCCCGACATTTATTGACTTATGGAGCAATTCTTCAGAGGAATTGTTTGATAATCATAATTTACACAGCAACAGTGAAAATAGTATATATTTCACCGTTATTCTAACCGATAGGCTTAATCGACGCTAACACCGTGCGGCGCCAACCCCAGCACCTTTAGATGTGTTTATTAAGCATGATCGAAGGGGATGATGAAGAGAAACGAGTCAAGTCTATATTTCGGCAATTCCTATGGTAGAGGCTGGAGAGTGCCATAATGTGATTGCATGGAGTCGGGGCAAGAGCGGCAGCCATCTTGGCCTGTGTTGTTGTGTTTAATGCTTCTTGTGAAATCTATAGCACAGGGCATGTTTATTGGAAAGAGAATTCTTGAATGAATATGTCTATAAAAAAAAATATATATATTTTTTCAGAACATGTAAAGTATAATAATTATTATAATCAGAATAATTTTGCGTAGAATAAACACAAGGGACAATGTTTACGTGATACATAGTGGCAATCCTCAGAAATAGATGTGTTCGGCCTTTGAGCCATCTTGACCCTTAAGATGTTGAGGAAGAGAGGAGGGGGGGGTGGGGGGGGGGGTTGTGTAAAGGATTGTTGGTAAGAGAGTACACATGTGATATACCGAATCCTACCAAAAAGAAATGACAATTCCAGAGAGCTCACTACGCAGTGGACCTCACTTGTATAACATGCAGCTGGATATTCAGTAATGCAATGTGTATTACAAGGGGTCTAGAGAAAGATACGATGCAGAATTAGGATATATGGGGGATAAGACTATTCAAGGAAATGATGTAACTCGTCCTCGGTGTTGTGTCCGAGTTCAATACAGCGTAGTCTACATATCCAACCCGCCTCTCGTCTTCTCAGGGCAAGTTCCCTATCACCTCCTCTTGGGTGGACGGGTTGGTGATCAATACCTATAAACCACATGTCATCTGTGTCTTTATGATGTGCTGCATGTGGAAGGTCATGGGGTGTCTCATATCCCCATTTCGTCTTGCACGGACGTGTTCCTGGATGCGGATCTTGAGAGCTCTCTTGGTACTGCCAACATATATTTTGTTGCAGCCACACCCCAATATGTAAACCACATATTTGGTGTTACAATTAATCAGGGAATCTATTGTATAGTTTTTGTTGCTGTTGAAGCAGAAATTCTTGGTTCTGTTTCTCCCTAATGCGCACATGTTGCAGTCACTGCATGTATAGAAACCCTTGGTGGAGGGCAACAGCCAGTTTGGCCGTCTGTTGGATTCTATATAGCTTGGACAAAGTATGTTGCGGAGGTTTTTACCTCTCCTGTAGCATATTTTGGGTGTCCTGGATACCAATCCCTGTAGGCTCGGTATGTCAGCTATATAATGCCAGTTTTTTCTTAGAATGTTGAAAATTTTACCACTTTGATCTGAGTACTGCGTACTAAATGCGGGGGATCTGCTGATGTCTGTGCGTTTGGTTTTCGTTGCTAGCGTACTCTGCCTAGGTATATTTAGAACTTTTTTGTTGGCTTTCCCAAGGGTGACCTTTGGATAGCCCCTTTCCAGGAACCTTTGTTCTGTTTCATAAATATTTTGCTTGAACATGTCCTCCGTGCTGCAATTGCGGCGCATTCGGATCATTTCCCCGTAGGGGATATTCTCGATTACATGTCGGGGGTGGGCACTCTCATAGTGCAAGATACTATTGCAGGCAGTCGCCTTACGATGAGTACAGCTTTGAATCTTATTATCCTCTATGAAGAGTTTTACATCCAAAAAGTCAATGGCATCCTGACTATGTGTCATGGTGAAGCAGACATTGAATGGATTATCATTAAGATAACCAAAGTAATCCATTAAGTCTGGGGTAGGTCCATCCCAGATCATTATCACATCATCGATGTACCTACCCCAGAAAATTATGTTGTTCATCCATTTTGCCGAATGACGACCCCAAGCATGCTCCCGCTCAAACCAGCCCATAAAAAGGCCTGCGTAAGCGGGAGCAAACTTGGAACCCATCGCAGTCCCTTGCGTTTGGTGGTACCATTTGGAATCGTGCAGGAAAAAGTTCTTAGATAGTATGATCTCAGTCATTTCGAGAAGAACACCGTTATGTAACAGATGGTCTGCTGTTCTCTTCTCCAAAAAAGACTCTAGAGCCCTCAACCCAAACTCCTTCTTTATGCAGGTGTAGAGCCCAACAACATCGAGTGTAACAAACTGGAGAGTGTCTGTCCAAACGAAACCCTCCAATTTGGCAAGTATGTCCTTAGTGTCCCTCAAGTATGCCGGGAGATTCTGTACCATGGGCTGAATAAATGTATCCACGTACTCTGACAGTTTTTCCGTTGGCGAATTAACCCCAGATATAATAGGGCGGCCCGGTGGAAAGGGGCCCCCTTTATGAATTTTAGGGAGTATGTAAATACATGGATACGATGGAGCTGTTACTGTGAGGTACCTGCATTCCTCAGCGCTAAGCAAGCCTGTCTCACACCATTCGACTAGTCTCATGTTAATATGGGACGTAAGGGCCTCTGTTGGGTTGTTACTGAGTCTGGTATAGCAGGTGGAGTCGGATAATTGTCGGGCAATTTCGTTCATATAGTCCTCTTTATTCATAACGATCACGTTCCCACCCTTATCTGCCTCTCGGATAACGATATTGATATCCGACTGTAGTTTTTTTAAAGCTTCAGACTCAGACCGGGTGAGATTATATTTGGGGGGAGAAGTTTGTTTGGGAATCTCGAGCATTTGGTAGAATGCTTTGCTAACCTTATCACGGAAAATCTCAATGTTAGGATGAGTGCCTGTTGGAATGAATTTAGATCTGGGTTTGAGTCCACTTTCAATGTGTACATCTTCCATTATATTTAATTCATCTCTTACGGTCTCAATATCAATAGGTGTATCAAATTCAACAGACATCATTGCTTGTATGGTGTTTATTTCATTTACAGTATAGTCCGAGACATGATTAGCAACATTCAAATTAACATGACTGGTTGGATTACGTGAAAAATGATCCTTCAATTTTAGCAGTCTAACAAACTTCATCAAATCAACAAATAAGTCAACATCCCCTCCTGTCTGATTAGGACAAAAGCCCAGACCCTTACTAAGGACTGAAATTTCTTCATGATTTAACTCTCTCTTGGACAGGTTCACTACAATTGATCTAGCTGGAGTGTTAGTATCTGTTCCAACTATTGTTGCTGGTTCCCCCTCTTTTTGGATCTTGTTACTCTCCCCACTGGTTCCTGACCTGATTTTTTCAAGTTTCTGTTTGTGTTTCTGCCACCTCCTCCCTCCCCTTCTTGTCCTTGGGGTTCTTTGTGCGTGGGACGTGCCCCGAGCCTCAACCTCTCCATTTCTAATAAAAAATTATTAGGCCTAGTGTTAGTTGGATTGGAGCTCAAGGGTTCAGTTGAGGAGACAGAGCTTGCAATTGAGGAGAGTGATGTGATACTGCTCGCAGAGCTCATTTCAGGAGTCTCTACTCTCTTTCTTTTGTCTTCTCCCGGGACTTTCACCTTATCATATTTGTGAGAGAAGGTATAAACTCTGCCGTCACTATAGTCCTTGTCGTCCCTTCTTATTTTCTTTAGTTTCTTATCCCTCAGGTAAGTCTGATGTTTTTCTAGCACACCATCAAGTATGGCATAGTTCTTCTTGATTACCTTTTTCAGTTCTGAAAGTGCTATCTCCTTTTCCAACTCCTCTATTTCCTCCTGAGCTTTTGCTCCCTTCTTTTCAGCGTTTTTTATAAGGATACGCATCATTGTAAATGAAGCGTTCCGTAAGTTGTTTTCCCAATCCTCTAATTGGTCAGTGTCTAAGTCTTCAAACGTGGGGAAGATAAGTATCCTCAACCCTCGTGGGACTTTCTCATTCTCTATGTACTTTCCCAAGGTGGTGCCATCCCACCAGCGGGACATCTCATTCTTTTTTAGTTTTTCTAATTTTTGGAATTTGGCTTTTAAACCATCCTCCTTGGGAGTTATTGTGCCAGTTGGTTTGGCCCCAGGTGTGAAGAGTTCCTGGGCAAGCTCCTGCCGTCTATCTTTAAAGCTGAGCATATTTGAGATAACCTTGTTTATATGGATCTCAATGGAACAGTCGTATAAACCCAATGCGGGGTATAGCAGTGCTACTAAGGGTGAACTGAGATGAATACCAAAGGTATAACGATGGACCCTTCCTAATTTCCAGCTAACTATAACTGGTGTGAAACCTATGTTTTTTTCAGTGAATTTAATAGGTTTTTTAAGTGCTAATTCCTAACTATAACTGGTGTGAAACCTATGGTTTTTTTCAGTGAATTTCAATGGTTTTTTTAATAGCAAATCTCTATAGGTATAAAAAAGAAAACATTTTATAACGAATTTTATATTGTATAATTATGTTTTTTTTGTTGTTTTTTTTGTTTTGTTTTGTGCCCTGGGGCGCTCCCGGAGCGCGTACCGGTGAACGCACGGGTAAGCGCAATGTTACGGCACGCCCCGGGGCGCGTACCAGGGAGCGTCCCGTTAGCGCTATTCTCGCGAACGAAAACAACATCGTGACGTTTCGCGTAACCGCGTGATGCGTCATATGACGCACTGCGTGAGCGCACCCGGAAGCACGCGAGCTCATACGATTGTGCAACGTCCTGACGCGCTTACGCTACGCACCCCCGGGCGCGCCCCGGAGCGCGTAGCGTAAGCGCGTCGGGTCATGTGATCTGAAAATAACACTTTTCATTGGTGCAGATCAGTTTTGGTTTCCAAATGATGTAAGCCCGGATCATGTGACTTGAAAATAACACTTTTCATTGGTCAAGAACAGTTCTGTTTTCCAAATGATGAAAGACTACACCTATTTTCCTTATTCTGACTTTGTCCTTTGACTGAGGAAGACCTGTTTCAACAACAAAGAGAATGATTTTGTACTTTAAAATGGCTACAGTAGCAGCAGCAGCTGGAGCATCTGCACCACCACCACCACCACCAAGAGGACCACCACAACAGTACATTGGTGGTCAAGAAGAGGAGGAGGAGGAAGAGGAAGAGGAGGAGGGGAGAAGATGGCTGGCTGAAGACAATACCCCATACCAGCCAAGGCCACACATTGTATGGGAGTTTTTTTCAATCCCAGAGGGCAAGAAAAAAGTCAATGCGGCAAAGGTAACTTGCCTAATCTGTGGCTCAGAACTCTCAAGGGGCAACCCAAACAAAAACTATTCCTTTGCTAATAATACCATGATTAGACATATGACCCACAAGCATCCAAACAACTATTCTCTTGCAGAGATGAGGGAACTGGCCAGAAACCTCCCCCAGTCTTCAAGGACCACCTCCAAAAGAAAGCAACCCACTCCATCGGGACCAGAAACAACGGAGATGATGCCTTGCATTCAACAACGATTTGAAGATTTTAGAGTAACATGTATTTACTGTGGTAAGCTCATGTCCTATGGTGAAAAGAGCGTAAAGCTCATCGTCTTTGCTGGTGACAACCACAATTGCCCCAAAAACCCCTAATTTTTTCAGTTTTTTGTTTTTTGCTCCAGTTGAGCCATTTTCAATTCCCTTTTTTTTGTTTCTCCCCATAAAAAATACAAAAAAATATAAAACTGTTCAGAAAAGCCAAAAAAAGTACAAAATGTTCAAAAAAACATTAAAAAAATATAAAACAACAAAAAGAAGAAAAAAAACTGTTCTTTTTAGAACTACCTTTAATTTATAAAAATAAACCTATATTTTTAAAGAATCTCTGTCAATTTTTTTTCCTTAGGGTACGCGCACCGGGGCGCGCACCCCCCAAAAAGGAAAAAAAATGAATGAAGGAGTTAGCATGAGGGAAGAACACAAAGAGAGTAATGTTAAGAGAAAGAGAGCCAGAGGGAGAAACACAGAGGGATTGTTTATTACATAGTAAAAAACAAAGAAGGTGTAATAGGATGAAAGTGAGAAAAGTAAAATGAATAAGGGAGCGAAAGAAGGGAAGAGAGAGGAAGAAGACTAAAGTAGAAATAGTGGGAGAATGTGAGTGGGTGTTGAAAGAAAAAGAAAGGACAGTAGAAAATGGGGAATAAAGGGTAGTGACGGAACCGGGATAAATGAACAACGGTGAGGGAGGGTGTGAAAAGAGCAGTGAGTGTAAGAAAAGAGGGGTGAAAGAGGGTGAAAAATTGAATTAGGATAAGACATGGGGAGTGACAAAGAGAAAGGACAGAGAGAGTAAAGGAAACAATGCCTGAATGGGTGTGAGTGAAACAGCAAAGAAAGGTAAGTAATGCAGTGTGTGTGACTTATAGGGAGTCAGTGAGTGTAGGTCGGGGTGTGGCTGTGTAAGGTGTGTCTGTGGGTGTGGGTGTGTGGGGTGTTTCGATATGGGTGGAGGTGAGGGTGTGTGAGATATGTGTGAGGGGTGTGTGGGTGTGGGGGGTATGTGTGTGGGATGTATGTGTGTGTATGGAATATGTGTGTGTGTGTGAGGAGTGTGTGTGTGTATGAGGTGTGTGTGTGGTATGTGTGTGGGCTGTATGTCAGAGGTGTGTGTATGTGTTGGGAGGGGGATGAGGTGTGTGTGTAGGAGTGAAGTAAATAATTAAGAAAAAGAGAATGAGTGAGGGAGCAAAGGAAGGGAACAGAGGGTAAGTGAACTAAAGAATGGGGACTGAAAGAAGTTGAATATGAGAGGGGAAATAGGGAAATTGGAGTAAACATGGAGAATAAGAATAAGTGAGGGAAGCAGAGTAAAGAAACAGGAGTGAGGTTGGTTGAGAAAATATTAGTGAGTTTAAAGCAAAGGGTGATGACAAACTACATTTTTTTTGTCACACTTACCATATAATAAATGTAACTTTAATTACATTTTTTTACTACACTTTGTATCTGTGAAAGAGAGAAGAAAAAATAAGTTATAATTAGTAAGATATGTATTTTAAATTAAAAGATACAAATGAAGAGGTTAAAAAGCATAACAGTGTATTTAGAAATAAAGTAAGAGTGAAGGACATAGAAAGGGAAATAAAGTAAGGTAGAAGGACAAAAAGAGAGAAAAAGAAATAGAAGGAGAGCAAATTAGTAAGAGTAAGGCATATAGATTCACTGACAGAGAGGAAGACAAGAACAGAGAAATGAACTGAAGGTAAGAAAGATACTAAAAGAATGTGAGTTAGCAAAACTAAATCAGGAAACAGGAGTAAGTAAAAAGACAATGACTGAGAGGGAAAGGAGTCTAATTAAGGATGCATTTAGAAGAATGAGGAATGGAAGATAACTGAGAGTAAGTGAAGGAGAGTCATGGGATGAAGGGAGAGAGGATAATATAGAAGTATTGAGGGAAAATGAGTGAGGAAGTTAGTAGACAGACACACTAAGAGAAAAACTGAGTGAAGTGGAGTACAATGAGTGAGGAAAGGAAAATGAGTAAGGGAGCAAAAAAAGGAAACAGAGGAGAAGACGACTAAAACAGTGGTACTGAGAGAAAATAAAATGGAGATGAAAGTAAAGAGAAGGACATTAAAAGAAAGGAAATGAGGGATAGTAATGGAACCAGACTACAAGAAATGGGATGAAGAACGATGAGAGAGGAGCAGTGAAGTTGTTATAACAGAAATGATAGAAGGTAGATAAACACAAGTGAACATAACACAAGGAGAGTGAGGCACTGAGGTTATAGAGGTAGTGAACGAAAAATAGAGAGAAGAGGTCAAAAGAAAAGAGCAAACAAAGATAAGCGAGGGAGAGTGGGTGATTTATAGTGATAGAGTACGATAATACTGCTGAGTGAGTAAACAGGAATTACTAAAAGAACAAAGGAGGAAAATACGGAAAAGGAAAGTAAAGCAGAGAGACTGAAAGCTGAAAAGTTATGCAAGGGAGAGAGGCGATGCAGACAGTTGAAATGAGAATGAGGGGTTGTCAAAGAAGTGGAGTAAAGGAACGGAGGTTACAGAGAGTGAGAGAAAGACATTATAAGTGAGTAAAAAGAGCTGAAAGAGGATGGAAAAAGGAAAGTGAGTGTCAGAGAATGGGAATACAATTTAATTTACACAATCCAAAGTATAGAATAACTTGTACAACATGTTACATAATTTATTTTTGCTGTTCTCAGAATATATTGAATTTCACTTAAAACAGTGAGTTCAAATTACTCATCATATGACAGCGGGAAAAAAAACACAATCTAAAAGATTGTGTTTTAAAAAAAAACTTAGATACTGACAAATGACAAATGTACACTAATCTTTGATTGACTTACTTTTCCTTGAGGCCAAATAGTATATCATGGAGGTCCTTTTTTCGTTGCAAAGTACTCTGCTGTTCACTAAAAAATCAATTTCATCGACTTTCTAGAAGAAAAGCTCCAAGAACATCTGAAATATTTTCATTATTTTCATATACCCCTTTTTTTCAGTCATGACTCTTTACTCATTCCTGTACCTTTCCTTTTGGCCAAATAGTGTCAGATGTATGAGTATATTTTCAAATTAATTCTAAGAAACTCTGAAATTACCTTTTTTCCGACGTTCTGAAAGAAAGGCTCATAAAACATTTTCACAATATTTAAGTATTTGTAAAACCATCTCTGACTCACTCATGTTCATCATTTTGTATAATACTAATATCACTTAAAAAAAAAAAATCAAAAAGCTTTATTCGATTTTAAGTTTAAAATCATAAAAGCATACAGACAAATAATACAATACATTTTGGAAAACATTTTAAAATTGAACTCATAATGGCTTTAAATTGCACGGTTAAAAGATTAAGCATGCTTTACACAGCCTTTAGGCAACATTGTAGGTAACAGTGTTCTGAGCAATGTAATAATTACAATACATAAAACTGTTGTACGACGGCTTGAGAAAATTAAAAGCCACTGGAACACTACTGCCATTACTTAAATGGGATCCTCTACCCACTTGGTTGTTGACAATGCCCCGGGGACTAGGGGAAAGCATGTAGGACATATTAGGGTAAAAATCATGTAAATTCCAGGTAGAGATAAGTCCATCGCCATTTTGAAATAGCCATGTCTGTATGTATGGCACAATGTGTCTGCTCCTAAATCGTATCAGGATCAAATCGCCCAAGATGTCTTTTTTAAGGGGTCCAAGCCAGCCCACCCTCCGAACACTTATTATTCGGCCATCAAGATGGTAGGGCAGGGGTCTGTTTTTAGATAGCCAGAACTTGACCTTGTTCATAAGTTCATATTGTCTCTCAGCTTTACCTTTTGTTAGTTCAGGGACTCCCGAGAGAACAATTACAAAAGGCGCTGCTTCTGGAGGTAAGTGTATATGGGTGGTGCGCACATGTTTAGACGGAATGTTACGTGCTGTTGTCAATTTCGGGGGGGCTTTGGGATTGATGGGCAACAAGGAGGTGGAAGTTGGCAATTGAGTAGGCACCGCTTCATAAGGAATGATCAGATTAGGTAGATTTGAAAGAGCGGTTGTCGGCGGGCATTGAGTTGTTGCAACGTGGGTTGAGGATTTCAGGAGAGATTCAATGGAGTTCTCCAACCCCGTCAGCTTCTCCCCCAACGTAGTGATTTTGTCCATCAGGGGGTGTATTAAAGATTTGATCAGATTCTCGATCGTAGTCAAAAGAGCCTGATGGGAGGATGGTAATAAGTCGTCCAGGTTAGCAACAGATGGCGAAATAAAGGACGAATTAATTAAAGATGGTGTAGGACTTAGAGAAGGTTTATCAAGTTTTTGTGTTTTAGGAAGACTCCTGTTGTCTTTGTCCCCATCGATCTTCCTTTTGGCAGGTATAACCATGGGGGATATTTTATGGGTATCAGGAAAGGATTTCAGCTCCCTTGGACGTGGTGATAAGCTGCAGCATTTTAACGTGGGGGAAAGTGCTGCTGGAACGTACTTAACCCTACACAGGCTATTTAAGTCATCCAGCCATGGAAAACTAGATGAAGAATGTGCAAATATATCATCCGGGATTTTGTCGGACATATCCCCTGTTTTGGGCTTAGGCATAGTTACAGAAAGTACAAGTCGGAAATTTACCTCTCAACAGACAAAGGGGGTGGCCCGTCCCCGTCCTCCTCAGTCCGATGAGGGCCGTAGAGGGCCCCCCCTTTGCCCGGGCTTAGCCCCGGGCACCGACCCGCGCGCGTACCCGCGACGCGGGGGCTCACGCTGTATTTCTGAGCACCTCCGGGGGCGGGACAGGACGTGCGCGCCTTCCTCTGCGCAAGGGGTGCCGGGGGATGTAGTCCCTGGTCTCCTGTGGTCTTCTGTGGTCAAGGGAACCCGATGTGGGCGGCGGTAGAGCAGCGCTGGTGCTGCGGCGGACCTGTGCTCGGGAGAGAGCCCCCAGGTCAGATTTCCCCGTGGCCGAAATGTCCCCCCGCTCCCCCGGGGCTCACGCTGTATTTCTGAGCACCTCCGGGGGCGGGACAGGACGTGCGCACCTTCCTCTGCGCAAGGGGTGCCGGGGGATGTAGTCCCTGGTCTCCTGTGGTCTCCTGTGGTCAAGGGAACCCGATGTGGGCGGCGGTAGAGCAGCGCTGGTGCTGCGGCGGACCTGTGCTCGGGAGAGAGCCCCCAGGTCAGATTTCCCCGTGGCCAAAATGTCCCCCAAATGGCCGAAATGTCACATTTATGGTCATGTACGCAGAGATGTACGCAGAGATGCCAGCACACTACAGACAGACACCACACCAAGAGATTAAGGCACTACGTTCTTTATATACAATATCACTTACTATGAGATCCACTTACAGTACCTATATGACAAGTCAATTTTTTATATTACCTGGATCACTTTTACTCAGAATATATTTTTAAACAGCAAAATAACCTTTATTAACTGCTCCCGTCTTCATAGGCCAATTACCTTTACTTAAATTTTGGTTGTAAAAACACTAGGTATGAATTTTTTAAGCTAAAAGGCAAACGTTGTTTCAAAGTCAAATGAGTGTCGTTACAGTGGGTCCAACCTTTACAACTTTTTAAATAGCATGTGTAATGCCCTGATGTTGTAGAAGGACCGTCATGAAAAATAATAGATACAGTTGCAAAGGTTCTTCCTGATATTGATAACTGAGAAGCCACGAAATTTTTAATAGAAGTTGTCAATTTAGTTCCATCAGGTCTACATCGTTGGAACATTAAAATGACATACTGACCATAATTTTGTAGAAATAATGTGGACAGCATTGCAGACTTACATTGGGTACACACCATATTGTGATCCGCTGCTTTAACTAGATTATTAAAAAGCACTGATTTGCAGTCTGGTAAAGTCAAATATATAAATCTTTCAGTGTCAATTCTAGTAGTACTTGATGAAGTACAGTTGTCGCAGTCATGCTGCCATTGATTAGAAAGGCTAAAAAGATTTTTTATATCTACACCTTCATCTTCCAATACATCAAACATATACATTAAAAATTCCTGACAATCCTGCTGAATATTCTGTGAAAATTGATTTTGACCAGAACATATGTCTAAAAGATTTCGAATTTCTGAAACACTTTCTATTTTTGCTCTATCACTGCTACATTTCTCAAACACGGAATTCAACAAACAACAGAATCTTTGATCCCGATTTTCAACAATCTGTTCCTGTATATTTTGAAGAAAAAAAACAACATTAACCACTACATTAGCATAGCAGTTGACACCAGAACTGTTTTCAAACTGAAATCCAACAACATCTTCAACAGAATCCTTTTTCTTTCTCCTTACAATTACAGTTTCAATCTTCTAAGTTAACTACATCATCTTGAGCTTGTTCCATAGCTCTTTCCACCTCATCCCTGGCAGTGGCAGCTTCATTTTGGATAATTGGTCCTCCAAGTGGATCCTGACTCAATGAAGCAAAACTCTGACTGTCTTGAGAACTGTCTCTAGCAATCTCTGCAGCAATTGTGGCTTCTTGCTCTATTTCTTCGTTCAACATTTGCAGATAATTTGGAAAAACAGGACATTCTATGGTATCCTTGGTTGCATTAAAAGAATCTTCGTAACAGAGAAAATCACCAAGTAGTTAATCTTCTGTACGCCATGGCTTAAAGAGTTGCAAAAGAGCTAAATTCCCTTTTCTCTGGATTTTCGCAACTCAATTTTCGATGATTAATCAAATGGCCTTTTTTCTGTCTCACTAGACATCCTTCACACCCAATGATAGCATATATTCCATTGTTGATATCTTCTCTGATGGTTCTCTTATAAATATAGTTTTGCAGAACTTCATACAAACAACTGTTCTCAAGATGACTACTTCTATTTGGATAGTATGTATCCAACATGTTTGTCTTCAAAATATCTGTACTTTCTGGTTCTTTCTCCGCCAAATACTCTATTTCTTGTACAGATTTCAAAACTCGATTTCGTGTTGCAGCAAGACCTTGACTCACCCAAATGATGGTTCTAGATTTGGCATAGAGACTTGCTGATGACAATCGATCAGAACATTCATATGCTCCAATTTCTCGATGCGACAACATCTTCAGACTGTAACTGTATAATTTCTTGCTTAGACTCTTTTCATGTGAAATGTCCTCCCACATTTCCTTCAGTTCTGTCTTTTCTTTTTTTGTGATGTAAGACGTCACATATCGAGCCACAGCAATAGAGTTGTCAGCAACAAATTGAATATCCATGTTAGCATTCCACATGGACAAAATCACTGGGTTGTAGTCGTTGATGTACTTGGACTCTTCGTTTCTTTTTAAATTGTATGTATTTTTTGGTGATTTCCTCGTTACAGTGTGTCGCAGAGAACACATCAAATTATTTACTCTTCCTTTAAAAATCACTGGTCGTGGAAAGCTGAAACGACATTTTGTGTAGAACTTGTCCTTGTTTCAGAATTTTCGACGACAGTACTTTCTACAACGATGGGATTGAAAGCGTAAAACTTGTTGCCTTAAACTGTTTTCTTCGGTAGTTTTCGGAACAGCACATGTTGAATACTCTTCAATGAAGCTCATCACTGTCTCATCCGAATCTGTTCCAAATTTGGGTGCATCTTTAATCCACAACAACATATGTATTTGAGGAGCACCTCTCGCTTGATACTCCTTTCTCCAAAAGAAATCCAAAACCTCTCTAAGGGGAGGATTTTTTTTGTTGGTAATAAAAGACATCATAGCTTCAAATCTATGATTGAAATATCTTCACACATTCACTGGATCCAAAGAACACAGTTCTCCAGCAGTTTTGAATTCTATATTTTGAATATTTGCATTTGCCTCTCGTAGAAATTGAAGTAAGTCGTCCCATGCATACTCAGCACAGCTAAGAGTGAGGAACCATGTAGGAGTTCCTAAGTTTCTTAGCATACATTTCAATTCCCCATGACGACGGAACCAATACTCATTTGTACCACGCTGACATGCCATGAGATTGATTAAATGAGATTCCAAAATATTATCTTGCAGATTCACTTTCTCCATAAAGTACCTCGCCGAAACATTTTGCAAATGTGCTCCACTTTTCAGTATATGGTTTACTGCATAAGAAAGCCCAGACAAGTCACTTTCATACAGTAGATGAAACAAATAGGGAATGCATTGACGAAACCTTGGATCTTCAGCATATAATCTTACAGTTCGATATTCAGATGCAGGAATTTGAAGTGGTCGATCGTCATATCGTCCACCTCGACCTGTTGGAAATAGCTGTGGAAAACAACGAGCTTTCAAACTTTCTTCCCATACACTAATGGGACTTCCTTTTGCTGCTTTCATTTGAAACAATTCAATTGCATTCCCCATTACTTCTTTGGAATGCAAAGGATGAACAGTATAATGTTCATATATTTCTTCACTTCTAGACACATCAACTTTTTCAATTTGGCCGCCTGAACTATCACTGTCTTCATCTGCAGCTGTTTCCTCTGCTGCAACAAATACATTTTTGTAATACTCATTGTTTTTGACTAAATACAACGTTGCCTTTTTGACTTTCCTAACATCCACTAAATCTTGCCAGATTTTCTTACTCTTTGTCGGAACCCCATTAACTAGAATAACTAAAGGTTCCTCTTCTACTTTTTCTATACCAATTGTATTAATATTTTTTTTGAAATCTAGAGGCAAATAAACAACTCTTCCCTTTAATCCTCTCTGCAAATCTGTAGGAGGCAATTTCCCTATCTTAGGCTCCATGCGAACAATTGCCTGAAAAGGATGGACACATTGAATCAAAATAGACTCATATGTATTTAAATCCATCAATTCACGGGGAATGTCTACCAACTCCAGATTATTATGAACAGCTCTAGCAGGCATTCTGTTTTGATTTAATTTATCATAACAATATTTACAAATACGCTGATCAGAACTCAAATCAAAACAATTCTCCACCCACAAATAAGTTGCAAAATCCTTCCACTCATAATTATTTATCTTTTCACTTTTTACGTATAAATCAACTAATCTAGTTTGATGCTTATAATGACTTCGTCGACAACACACACAAGTAAAATTTGGCCTTTCACTTGATTTCACCTTAAACCTGGTAATTTCCTGCTCAAACTTTTCTGTACTTGAAATCTGTACATTGTCTTCCACATTACCTTGAATTGCTGTGTCAATTTCTACACTGTCCTCTTTTTCACCAAAATAACAAATCTCAATTTCTTCACAAATCTTCTTCACATCTAATTCAGTTCCATGCAAAAGAGCACTGTTTAATTGTTTAAGCTTAAGTGCTGGACTTTTTGCATAATACAACATTCTCACTAATTTCCTCATTTTGGTATGATGCACTGCTAACATCCTAAAATGATGAAAAACACTCTGACAGACTTTTCTAGAAAGACAAGCCAGTGAATGCCCTTGCAAACCTGTGTTTTCTCTCACTCTGCAAGGATCTAAGTCTTGCAACAACTTCACTTTCTGCTTTAGACTTTTCTTACTATATGTACGTAAGAAATTACAAAACAAATCAATTGATTCCTGTCGCACACTACAAATACGACTACACTTCCAAGTGTACACTGGACCCTTAGTACGTCTCCCTAAAACTTCATCAGTTAACACCTCTTCTGGTTCTCTAGGCACAAGTTTCTCTTTTTCAATCGGACAACCGTCTTTCACTTCATACGCTCGACCACTGGTGTCAACTGCATGCACTAAATCATTCTCCTGGAAGTAACTCTCCTCATTAAAAAATGGCTCACAACTTGAACTGTGCATCCATTCTCCTGAAAAAACTTTACAAAAATGAGTCCGATTAATTACTCTTTTCCATCTACTGTTTGATTTGAAAACAGCAATTGTCTTGTTAAGTGTCCTAATTCTATTAAATATTAAAATAAATAATTTTTTCTTAACTTCAAAAGCCTGATCAACAATCTTCTCTACACTTTTCTTTTTCTTATAAAAAGCAGCCCTCTGTTTACCTTTCCTAATGTTTTTTAACAAATTTAAAACCACCCTATTGCGAAACATTCGTTTACGAATGTCTCTAAACTGATTCTGCCTTCTATTCCTATACATATTATTCTCTCCTGCTCCAGTTGTAGGATTCTTTGAGGGTCTCTCCTTCCTTTTCAAATTTACTCTCTCATTCTCTTTTTCTACATGCTGTCCAACATTTTTTTTTTAACTACATATGTTCCGTAAGAAAGACTTAGTTGTCTTACCAGGAGCTTTGTTCCTGTTTTTTGAAGTATTTGTTGTTGAAGAGTGCTGTAATTCCGTTGCTGTTTTTGTTTGTAACCGTATTTCATTTTTCCTTCTTCTTTGCCTTGAGGGCATCTTTCCTTACTCTTGAAATCTTGATTTCAATCTAGGTTAAAGAAAAAAATAGCACATTATAGACCACTATTATCAAACAACAAAGCAATGACAAAAGCAAACGGTCTATTCAGGGTTACAGATCAAGTGAGGATTCTCCAAGGGTGCAGAAGAGGTGAGACCTGTATTGAAGAGTGTAGTGGAAGAGAGGTATGTCCACAGGTACAAAGAAAGTGAGACCTGTGTCTAAGAGTGCAGTAGGAGATAAGCTTCATGAAGTCTAGTCCACTGCACTCTTACACACAGGCTTAACCACCTATGTTCTCCAGGAAAGGCCTCTCTCCCACTACAGTCTTGAACACAGGCCTCACCTCATCTGTCCCTGCCATGCCTCACCTCATCTACACAATCTACTTCCTAATCTAAGGTAACACAGGTGACATTATTGTGAAAAGATGAAATATATGTATTTAATCATGCAGACACTATTTATTCCTTCTCAAAAAACTAAAAGTCATTGTTTTCCACCAAAATCGTTTTTTAAATAACATTTTAGACACACAGTGCAGGTCCTATGTACAACCATTCAGTGTCCATGACTACAGTGGAGAGGACTAAGCTCCTCTCACCCTTGGACAAGCCTTACCTCATCATTGTCCTCTGAACAGGCCTCAATGTATTGAGTATAATTGATAGTAACTAGGTGCAGATGAGGTGACGCATGTCCAAGGGTGTAAATAAGCTGAGGCCTGTCTAAGCATGCCAATTAGTTGAAGTCTATTCAGGGTTGCAGATGAGGTAAGGATTGTCTAGGGGTGCACAAGAGGTATGGCCTCTATTGAAGAGTGTAGTAGAAGAGAGGTCTGTCCACGGGTGCAAAGAACTTGAGACCTGTGTCTAAGAGTGCAGTGGGGGATAGGCTTCATGAAGCCTAGTCCACTGCACTCTTAGACACAGGTCTCACCACCTACACTCTCCAAGAAAAGCCTCTCTCCCACTACAGTCTTGAACACAGGCCTCACCTCCTCTGTCCCTCTGGACATGCCTCACCTCATCTGCACAATCTACATCCTAATGTGAGGTAACACAGGTGACATGATTGTGAAAAGTTCAATTTTTTTAATGTAATCCTGTACACACTATTTATTCTTTCTCAAAAATGTAAAACTCATTGATTTGCCACAAAAATGTTTTAGTAGTGTAATGAAAAGCTTATACATATGACCTTTTCTCTGTTTTTCAAATGTTACTCAAAAAAAAGATTATGAGGCCTAAGCAGGAGTGCAGATGTGATGAAGCCTGTCCAGGGGAGCACAAAAGGTGAGGCTTGTGTCCAAGAGTGCAGTGGACAGGACTAAACTGGAGTAGTGTGCAAAAAAATAGATGAGCATCATTTATAAAGCCCTGCGTCAGTTTTGCGCTACTGATGCGTCACTTTTTGTGACGCATCGGCGGTATAAAAAATGTGCCTTGTTGCGCCATATTTAAAAAGTGACGCATGTAGGTAGATGCGTAACTTTTTAAACCTCTGCGCCACATTATACCTCTTTCAGGTGTAATGTACACAGAGAAGTCATTTCTCCGCAAAAAGCCTCGTAATAGTGACACAGTGAAATCTATGAGATTTCACTGCGTCACTTTTAGGACACTTTTACGTCAAAATCTTGTGCCTGCCTTACAGCAGATATAAGACTGAGGCAAACGCTTTCACATGCAGCTTTCCCCATGTGAAAGGATGCATTGCTGGAGTACAAGCATTCCATTTCAGTACTGAAAACTCACTATTTTACAAAATACATTTCCTCTCTCTTGCAAACAATCCTACCAAGCATTACCAAAAAAATAACACAAACCAACAGCAAAGAAGCTCAGTTTGCTTCCTAATCTGAAGTAACACAGGTGACATGATTGTGAAAAGTTTACATTTTTTTATGTAATCATGCACACACTATTTATTCTTTCTTAAAAATGTAGAAGCCATTGATTTGTACCAAAATCGATTTTTCAATAACATTTTAGAAACACAGTGCAGGTCCCACTATTTATTCTTTCTCAAAAATGTAAAACTCATTAATTTGCCCCAAAAATATTTTAGTAGTGTAATGAAAAGCTTATACATATGACCTTTTCTCTTTTTCTCAAATGTTATTCTAAAAAAAGATTATAAGGCCTAAGCAGGAGTGCTCATGTGATGAAGCCTGTCCAGGGGAGCACAAAACGTGAGGCTTGTGTCCAAGAGTGCAGTGGACAGGACTAAACTGGAGTAGTGTGCAAAAAAAAGATGAGCCTCATTTATAAAGCCCTGCGTCAGTTTTGTGCTACTGATGCGTCACTTTTTGTGACACATTGGCGGCATAAAACATGTGCCTTGTTGCGCCATATTTAAAAAGTGACGCATGTAGGTAGATGCGTCATTTTTTAAACCTCTGCGCCACATTATACCTCTGTCAGGTGTAATGTACACAGAGGGGTCATTTCTCCGCAAAAAGCCTCATAATAGTGACGCAGTGAAATCTATGAGATTTCACTGCGTCACTTTTAGGACACTGTTACGTCAAAATCTTGCACCTGCCTCACAGCAGGCGTAAGACTGAGGCAAATGCTTTCACATGGGGCTTTCCCCATGTGAAAGGATTCTGACACCTAAGCAGGAGTGCAGATGAGATGAAGCCTGTCCAGGGGAGCACAAAAGGTGAGGCTTGTATCCAAGAGTGCAGTGGACAGGACTAAACTGGAGTAGTGTGCAAAAAAAGATGAACCTCATTTATGAGGCCCTGCGTCAGTTTTGCACTGCTGATGCGTCACTTTTTTTGACGCATCGGCGGCATAAAACATGTGCCTTTTTGCGCCATATTTAAAAAGTGACGCATGTAGGTAGATGCGTCACTTTTTAAACCTCTGCACCACATTATACCTCTGTCAGGTGTAATGTACAAAGAGGGGGCATTCCCCCGCAAAAAGCATCGTAATAGTGACGCAGTGAAATCTATGAGATTTCACTGCGTCACTTTTAGGACACTGTTACGGCAAAATCTTGCACCTGCCTCACAGCAGGCGTAAGACTGAGGCAAACGCTTTCACATGGGGCTTTCCCCATGTGAAAGGATGCATTGCTGGAGTTGCGTAATTTTTGTGACACACTCCAGCAATTCGTCACTTTTGCGCTTACAGATACATCAGAAATACTGACTTATCTGTAAGTCCTAGAAACATGATGCGTCATACATTAAATATAATGCATCATTGGTGTCACAAGGAGTGCACAGTTAAAAGTGACGCATCGCTGTTTTCATAAATAACGCTCTCAGTGTGCTTCCTAATCTGAGGTAACACACGTGACATGATTGTGAAAGCTTCAAATTATTTTATTTTATTTATCATGCACACACTTTTTATTCTTTCTCAAAAATGTAAAAGCTATTAATTTGCCCCAAAATTGATTTTTCAATAACATTTTAGAAACACAGTGCAGGTCCTATGTACAATCATTCCATTTCAGTACTGAAAAGTCACTATTTTACAAAATACATTTCTTATCTCTTGCAAACATTCCTACCAAGCATTACCCAAAAAATGAAACAAACCAACAGCAAAGAAACTCAGTCTGCTTCCCAATCTGAGGTAAAACAGGTTACATGTTTTGCACTAAAATAGTTTTTCAATTAACATTTTAGAAACACAGCACAGATCCTATATACAAGCATTCATTTTCACTACTGAAACCCATTGATTTGCACTAAAATCGTTTTTCAATTACCATTTTAGGAACAGAACACAGGTCTTATGTACATGCATTCATTTTCACTACTGAAACCCATTCATTTGCCCTAAAATTGATTTTTAAAATAACATTTTAGATACAGAGTGCAAGTCCTATGTACAACCATTCAACTTCACTACTGAAACATCACTATTTCACAAAATACAAATCCTCTATTTTACAAATATAGAAACCATGCATTTTCAAAAAGCATCACACAAACCAACAGCAAAGAAAATCAATGTGCTTCTTAATCTGAACTCTCTATCTAATCATAACTCACCTTTACAAATGCTTTAGGAGATTCAGAACAGTGTCAGATACACACACCAATATTTCTTTAGCAGAGCAAAAGGTATGTTCTCCAGGCACTGCAACCATTAATGGCACAGAAATCCTCTAATTCTACACACATATTCCTCATGGTAACCAATCAAAACTCTTCCCTCTCTATTTTCAAATCAACACCCTTCCCCCCCTCAGCCCTTTCTACCTGTTACCATAGCAACTCCCTCCTCACTGAGCTCCCAGGGTTAAACGTTTATTCTACAATGTTGCAAATCAAATCAGCAAGCATGTTTGACCTCTCAATACACCAGCTTATCCACTGCAATCTTTCTTTAAATTACTTTTTCTTAACTATTCAAATTACTTCTTTCACATAACAGAACCATGCACCCTAACTTTCAGTTTACAACTATCTGAATCCACCAATCATTGCTTGTGATTCAAGAGCACTGAAACTCCACAGTTTTTTTTTGCAAACTCCTACTGCTCCAACTGCCATTTCATTCCTACACTTCATCTGACTGCACCAGAACCTCCTCTCACCATGTACTCTGTCTGGATTATTGGACATAGCTACATAGCTACATTCACTGGGCTCAAAGGTATGCAGCTACCAGAAATTTTCACAACCTTGATTTACCAAATGTCCACATAAAATGGATTGGCCAAAGAGGATTGAGATGTCATCAATTGATACCATTCGTGAAAACCTTTTACCATCTGCCACACCCTGACCTCATAATTTTGCACTGCGGTGGAAATGACCTAGGCACTTTGACTGGGGTAGGTCTGGAGATGCTTTTAAAGGACACCTTTGGGCAATTGATGACAATTTTTCCACAAACTGCCATGGTATATTCCAATATATGCCAAAGACAGAAATGGAACTGGTCCAACCAATTTTGTCCACAATTTGAGAAAGCACGGAAACATGTGAATAAATCTGTTTCTGCTTACATGAGAGACTATGGAATGGGTTCAATATACAACAACAACTTGCGTTACAACATGCAAGATATCTACAGAGGAGATGGGGTGCACTTCTCAGATGAGGGGAATAAAATATTCCTCCTGAATTTAAGGCTGTGCATTGGTACCTACTTGTAGGTACCTAAATCAGCCACAGAACCCAAAAGCTCTTTTCAGGGCTACCCTACCTCTGATCACTCTAAATGATTTTCTTTTTCTAACCTTTTTCACTAATTTTCACCAAAGTACGCGCCCCGGTACGCTTCTCGGTGTGCGTACCGGGCGCTCCCCCCGCGAATTTTTTTTTTTTAGCCTATATGGGCCTCCTAAGACCCCCTCAGAAAACCTAGAGGGTCAGAGAGTGCCTACCATGCCCCCTTATACCCATTCCCAACGTTGTTTGTCCTCCATTTTCTGTCTCAAATCTACCGAAACACAAAATGGAGGACTCCGGGGCACGCACCGGGAAGCGCTCCCAAAAATTAAAAAAGTTAATTTACATAAAAACCACTAGAGACACTTTCACCAAATATAAAATAGGCCATACTACATACCAGTCCCTACCATTTTCCCAAATTCGGTGGAATTCCATTGAGCCATTTGGCCTGTAGCCCACTCTAAATATCCTGAGGTGAATTACTTGACAAAACACATCTGAAGTGTTAGAATTTACAACCAATTAAAATGTTACTTTCATTTTCTACTATTATTTCATGACATTTGATTGGTTATGTACATGAATATATATAAAGAAAGAGAGGGAAACACAGCCAATTTTCACTGAGAACTTACACTTCTTTTTCAAAGGTAAGATGTTATTTTGAAAACTGAAGTATGTTGTGCACTTTAAGTTAATTTGGACAACATTTTCTGATAGTTATATACTATCCCTCTGTAATAGTTATAGATTGAGATAGGCTTCTCTGTTATAGTTATGGATGGAGTGAGGCTTGTCTTGTATAATTATGAATTTACTTATGCTTTATGATATACACTTTTTTATATTTCTACTTCCAGCCTGATACCATACACTGCCCAAAGATAACTTCACTGTTACAAATCAAAACTACCTGTCTGAACTTAAACCCAACAGTGCCCTATCTCTACTGATATATTTATTTTTTATGCAAATTACAGCAAGAAAATGGAAGGAGAGCAGAATATTTCCTTCAAAATTGTTCTGGAGAACAACGCTGAAAAAGTTATTGAAGACAATGATGACTTACATTTCATGGATGAATCACAGGACTATGAATTAGTTCAATGTGTAGAAGCAGTAGATTCGCTGATTGAAAATGAGGACATTTCCGACAATGTGTTGTTAGAAGTTCTGTTAAATTTGGAAAAAGAATCAGAAAAATAAATGTATATTTAATAACCAAAAATTGTTCGAGACATTATTAATTTTTATATGTAATTCATAAACTAGTACCAAATTGATTATAATGTAAATTCAGACTTATAGTATACTGTGCAACTTTTTTATGTTACATAGTAATTTTGCTCATAGTTACTTCCGTTCTCCCACTATATTATCTCCAATGTGTATTTGACATCTCTTTTTCATCTCCTGCCTCCATGTCCTTTCTGCTTTCCTGACAGACTATGATATGGATTCCATATACCACAATAACTTCTATAACAACATGCAAGATATCTACAGAGGAAACAGTGTACATTAAATTTAAGACTCAGATTTGGTACCTACATGTTGGTACTTAAAACACCCAAACAACACAACAACTCTATGCAGAGCTACCCTACCTCTAATCACTTTAAATTATTATTTTCCTATTTCACTGGGTTTTCCCCGTGGTACGCTCCCCGGTATGCTCCCCAGTCCGCATACCGGGCGCTCCCCGCGTGAAAATCGAAAAACAAATAAAAACATTTTTTGTCCCGCGGGACCCTTTTATTGCCCCCACATCAAACCTAGGGGTCAGGGGGGGGGGTGTACCCTGCCCCCTTTTGGTCATTTCCCCCTTTGTTTTTTGCCACCTCTTGTATCTCGATCCTACGGAGACACAAGATGGCGGCCACTGCGGACTGTTTCGAATGTTTACAGACACCCGAGAGCCAATCAGCTTTCCGTGCGCAAGTCGCGTGGCGCGCCCGGACCGCTCCCCGGTGCGCGTACCGGGGCGCGGCTATAGATAGATATATTTTTTTTAACTCAAATTACTCAAAATCCTCTGGAGCACATATCTTGACACATAGCAAAGGCACATCGGGCTACCAGTCCCTACAATTTTGCCAAGTTTGGTGAAAATCCATTCAACCGTTCGAGCTGAAAGTGAGTTCGACCGCCCTATGGAAATTAACATGGGGAAAACACGTTTTGGGACCCCCTTTTATCTCGGCCCCCGCTTGACGAATGCCCCCCAAACTTTCAGGGAAGGAGCGGAGCGCCGCGAGGCAAAGTTGAGGAAAATTTCAGGCAGATTCCTCAACCGGCGCCAAAGTTATTCCCAATAGAATGTTGCGATTTCCCTATGGAAAACAATCCTAACTATAACTACCTACTGGCGACCGCCAGTAGGTAATATATATACACACACACACACACACACACACACACACACACACACACACTGGAAAACTAAACACCCACTTCCCTTACAAAGAAATGGAAAGTTTGCATCTCTGCAGCCTCTCTTATTTTTCATCTTATTCATCTTCCGCTCAATCAACACAACATCCATCCACAAATACACACACCTACTTGCTACCTTTCTTGGCTGAGCTTATCAATTATTCTTCTTTAATTCAAATTCAAAGTGCAGGACCTTTATTCAGCCTTCTTGGTAACTACTACCCGTGAATAGCAGTGGGTAATTTTCACACTTCCGTCCTTTCTTGCGTCTTTTCTACCACACACTGGGGCGGATTTACAAGCCCCTTGCGCCACTTTTGTGTCATTTTTCCCATGGGCTTGTAAATCTGCCCAACTGTGTGTACTTTACGCACAAGCTTTCTTTCTTAGATGTGGTACTCGTTTCTCTTGCTCCCAGTGCGGAATCCAACACCCTATGTGTGTAATGAGCTGGCAATCCAAAGATCCACTTCACTGACAATGCAGTGGGTAGTTTGCGTCTCTCCAGCCTTTCTTATTTTTAACGTTTTTCATCTTCCACTCAATCAACACATCATCCACACATACACACATCTACTTGCTGCATTCCTTATCTGTGATTATCAACTATTCTTCTATTTTATATTCATATTCAAAGTGCACGCCCTTTATCAAGCCTTTTTGTTGTAACTACTGTTCCAGGAAGTCTGCTCCTACAAAGAACTGTGCATAAATACTTTGGACCTCAGTGAATTACGGTGTACCAAAACCCACTTTACTACACAAACCCCCTACCAGACTAGCAATCAGTGACTCATTGGTTCTTCGTCCTATAGCAAAAACCCCAATGACTAGTCAACCCAGAACATGCGACTTAGATTACCTCAAGTAAGGTGGATAACAAGAGCACTCTTTCGTTATAGTCTTACACCAGTCCAAAACAAGGAGTAAATAAAGACACGTGCAAGTTTGAAATGTTTATTTCTAACGCCGTAATCTCATGCACAGTACCTTAGATAATACAACCAAACATATTATCAGAAACAAGGTTGTCAGCATTGTTACTATTCCATAAAATATAAAGGGAAAAAGCATCCTATAATGCTAAAGGTAAACAAATTTAAAATATACCTACATTTCACCCTTCCTACCTAGCAGGTAAGTTTATAACTACAGAAGGTCTCAAAGGATTACATGGGCAGACCCATACCTCTGGTACTCAGCAATAGTGGATCACATTGAGTTCTGCACAAACTGTCAGGATACGAATGTTCTCCAACTGTGTGTAATTATGTCTCCACAATGCATTATTAAACACACCAGTATCAGAGGTGGCCACAGCTGCATATGTGTTATGGCTCGAACGTGCGAGGATCATTCTGAATAACAGACACAGTATTCAAGATAACCTTGATGTTCTATGCTCTCACTATGTACACTAACCTAGCGAGGCAGTCTACAAATGTAGCATACCAAATTATTCTCATGTAAAGCAAAATACTCAGCCTTCTCTAAACAATATCACAAGTGCGTGTTGTGTGCAAAGCAGAGCAGGAAAGGAAAGGAAAAATGGCATTTAAGCTTCTAATAAACCCATGCTAACTTAACACGGTGTGAGTGAAAGGCTCAGCCCACGACACCCTCCCTCGATCGAAGCACGTGATATAAACGTGGGCGAATTAGGAACGTGGAGTGCAAGCCTGAAAAGCAGAGTCAAGTTCAAATTTGCAAAAATAATTATTCGCTGTTCGATAGAAAACAGTAGCTAAATATTAAAGAATAGGTATAAAAATCAGAGTCTTAAGCCAACAGCGTATAAACACAGTATGTAGCAACAGACTCCAACAGGAAGTCATTGTTCTCATCTGAAAACATTTCAGCCATCCAATTCAATAGTGAGCATGAACATACATGTTCTTCAACGACCGGAGCCTCTATCACCATCGGAGGAAAACTCGGGTCATCTTCAATGTAACTGCGTGCCAAGAACTCAAGCGCCGCTACAAAAAAAAATTCCAACATCCCAATATTCCATGTATCGCTGCTAAGGCCATAATCCCGCCGCCAGAACAGAGCAAGTCATGAACCACTAAGGGGCTCATCAGCTGGTCATAATCCGCGTTGGGAGACACCGTACAGTAGAGACACAAATCCAGGGCCCAGTCGAAATCGCAGTTCAGGCAATGGAAGACAGGTTGAACGCATGTGAAAAAGGAGAATCGAAACGATAATCCATAAACTGCACTCATGTAGCCAGAGGCAGCGCTCCGTAATAACTAAGCATTCGGTTGCGGACCAGCAACAGCCGGGACATATTGTCGTCTGCTGCAGGATGTGCATCCATATTTAAGTAAACAAATTAATAAAAGCACACCGGCAACTAATGCGAGTATTAAGCGCTATCCACCAAAGATGCTGGAAAAAATCCAGAAAAGACACCAAATATAGTTTGAAAAGAAGTCACAAGGCCACTGCTTCTAACTTTAAAAAAATAAGGTAACCCCGTAGGTAAAGACGCATTAAAGATACTCTAAATTAACTCCCCAAAATTTAGGAGCACGTCTGTATTTAATAAAGCATGCACTTCTGTGCGGGTGTTTGCTACATGAAGGACAAATGTTTCTCTAGCAGATGTAAGAGCGACCTCTTTTTGAGACAATAGCGCTCTTATACGACTCATTTGGTTGACTCTGCTTTCAAGGTCGGAATCGACGGCCAGATGGAAACATTCAGCTTCCCATGCAGAGGAGTAAACACAACTTTTTTATAGCAAACCACACGCTCAGTTATCGTAATCATGTAAGCGATGCCTGCTAACATCGCACAACAATCTGCATTATTTCAAAGTAAATAACTAAAGTAAAGAACGTTGGTATGATAGCAGGTGTCGGAGTGCCTTTCAAAACTCAGTCCAAATTAGGCGCATCTTCATTACAAGAGCCATGCAATTGTATGTGTCTACAAATTAAGGAGTGATCCGGTGCTATTGTGCAATCCTCGCCATTCAGATAGACTTCTTTTCCCTCCCTCAGGCACCTATATGTGAATGGTAATAACCAAGCTTCATGGAGATAAGCGCTGGCTAAAGATCCATACCTGCCTATAGCATAGTATTTCATGCAAACGTCAAACTTAAACAGGCTAAAAAGTAACGTTATGATACCGTGGCTAAGCCACACAGCTGAATCGGATCTCCAATGAGTGACCATTTCTAACCATTCTCATAGCACACCCTGTGCTCTGATTTGACAGTGAAAGAGTGATCGCACCTTAGTTTGTACTGCTAATTATTCTCAGCAAACGCTACGAATACGCTTTCACGTTACACATCGCATCAAAGCTTCCGTGTGACGTCATGTACGGCGCCCCGTACACAAAAGACGCAAATGTTTTTAATTGTTTAAAAACATATATTTATGTATTTAATGAACATACTAACAGAAGACATTATCTAGGATAATTATGAAACCATTTTTTTAAAAGTTTCAATAATCCTATATTACTTTTAAAAGTAATTACACAAATCGTGGTGGAACGTCATGCGTACTCGCATCGTAAGAGCACGGTAAGCACAGCGTAAGTGTACACAAAGCCATGTGACTTTAAAGAAGACATTTGATTGGTTCATAACGCTTCCTATTACAACTGTTTAAACTTCCATCCCATTATAATCATTCTACTTTGACTTTCTAAGAAGAAGCATCTCTTCTTAGAATCTTGTCAAATAGAACAAAGGTTACCATAATAAATGCAATGGACGCATCTTCCAGCCATTCTTCAGAGGAATATTTCATTCCTGAAGAATCTCCAAAGAAGAGGAAAGAAGCTCTAATTTAGCAGTTTTTTACTTTTCCAGAAGGGCAAAAAAAGGTTAATGCTCCAAAAGTAACCTGTAAAATTTGCCAAACAACTCTTTCAAGGGGTGATCCATCTAAAAAATACTCCTTTGGCACAGCAAATATAGAGCGACACATGAAGAACTTACACCCCAACAACTTTGCTCGAGCTGCAACACGGAGGTTGAAGGACAACCCACCTGCTGCTGCTGGACCAAGCACATCAACTGCTGCACCAGCATTTTCAGCAAGCAGTCCACACCCACAAATTGATCCTGATTTTGCTAAAATTAAAATTCTATGCATTTATTGCAATAAACTTTTGTGTTATGGGGAACAGTCTATTGACCTGATAAAACGCAGGAAGCAGGAGCATCGCTGTCCTCGACATTATTTTTTTTTCCCATTCTTGTATTCCTGTTGTACACTTCCAAACCCCCTATTATAGAAAAAAACTCACCCCCGGGATTTGGCCCCCCCGGGAACTAATTAAGAATAAAACGGACTTCTAGTTTGCGTACTAGTACCATACGCGTACCCCGCGATGTTTTTAATTAAAAAAAAAAAAAAAAATTGCACCTAAAGATCCATGTGGGATCCCCTGAGCAGGCCTAGAGGGTCAACATATTTCTACCCTGCCCCCTTTCCTTATTTTTCAACTTTGTTTTACTGTTTTCTTCTGACTCGATGCTACCGAGGAACAAGATGGCTGCCAACACTTCCTGGTTTGGAGTGTTGACAGACATTTGACATCCAATCAGCATGCAGCTCGTTCTCATAATTGTACGGATTTCTGTACGCGTGCAGTACTTCGTCTTTAGATATCGCTATGATTTTACTTTTGATTTTCTCAGGAACTATTGAACGAAATTACACAATTTAACAAAAAGCACAATCTGCGAACCGAACTCTACCCTTCTGCCAAATTTGGTGCAATTCCGTTCAGCCTTTCGGGCTGTAGCCCTGGCTAAAGGTCCCTATGGAAAATTGCATGGGGAAAACATGTTTTGGGAGCCTCCTTTTTTCTCGGCCCCCACTTGACGAATCACCCCCAAACTTTCAGGGAAGGAGCGGAGCGGAGCAGGCCATTTTCTTGGAGAAAACTACAAACTGGTGACCGCCAGTAGGTAATATATATATATATGTATTACCTACTGGCGGTCGCCAGTAGGTAGTTATAGTTAGGACCTAGTTTCCATAGGAAATCCACAACATTCTATTTGGAATAACTTTGGCGCCGGTGGACGAATCTTCGCAAATTTCTTAAAGATGATGGCCCGCTCCGCTCCTTCCCTGAAAGTTTTGGGGGGATTTGTCAAGTGGGGGCTGAGAAAAAAGGGGGGTCCCAAAACGTGTTTTCCCCATGTTATTTTTCATAGGACGATTAGACACGGCTACAGCCTGAACTGCTGAACGGAATTACAAGAAATTTGGCAAAATGGTAGAGTCTGATTCGCAGATCAAGCTTTTGCTTAAATGGTGTAAATCCCTCCAGTAGTTCCTGAGAAAATCAAAAGAAAACAAAATATATATCTAGCATTCCGAGCACGAGCTGCATGCTGATTGGCTGTGAACTGTCTGTCAACACTCCAAACCAGAAATTGTTGGCAGCCATCTTGGGACCAATATACATGATAACACCTCATTAAAAAGCATTGCAGTTAATCGAAGGTTTTAAGACTTTAGTTACATTATAAATCATTTGTTGATAGTACCATACTAATTTTAGGAATTGTGGTGTGTTCTAAGGTGATTTTACCATGTGAAAAAGCCTTCTGCTGGGATATCATGAATCATGTTTTAGAGAAAACAATTTTCTCATGCTTTTCCCACAGAGGTTTGGAAGGTGATCTATAAGCTAAACTGAGAGCATATTTTCTGTAAATTCACATTATCTTTCTCAGTCATGTGAGAATGAAGTCTGACATTCTCAGTAAAACATGTACATCCAACAAGAGCAGAGACTGTCAGTTGTTTCCTTTGTGTTCTACTGCAGCTTCCCAGAGTGTTCTAAAGAACAACTAGAGCGCTAACAGTCCTACTTATGACAAACGTATGGCACACCTGAAGCCATCTTGATTGGAATAAAGTGTTAACTCTTAAAACATTTAATTTAAAAAGGAACATGAGAGGGTTAATTGTGCCATAGAAAGTATGATTAGTGCCCAGAAAGAAAAATTAGGGCACATTTTGAGTGACTTCTCAAATCCTCTTCTATTTCATTAAGAAATTCTGACATGCAGACTGAAACATGCACTTTCAATACCAGCAGCAGACTTCCCTGGTGAGCAGTGGCTTTACTACAGTGATCTAATAAGCAACTAGAGTGCTAACATTCTGAATTTATGGCAAATGTGTGACACATCTGAATGCCTCCTTGATGGAATCAAAGTAAAAAACTGAAAGTTTTACCTACTGAGGAGACTGTAGTAAATGAGGAAATTAGGAAACTTCATAACAAATATGTCTCCCAAGATGGCCACCAGATACAAAAGAGCCCAAATGTAGCACAAATATCACCCGGATGTAGCCCAAATATAGCCTAATGACAGAATGTCCCAGAGTGTTCTAAAGAACAACTAGAACGCTAACAGTCTTACTTATGACAAAAGTATGGCACACCTGAAGCCATCTTGATTGGAATAAAGTGGTAACACTTAAAACATTTAATTTGCAAAGGAACAAAATGAGGGGGTTCATTTTGCCACAGAAATTATGATTAGTGCTGCAGAAAGAAAAATTAGGGCACATTTTGACTTCTCAAATCCTCTTCTATTTCATTAAAAAATTCTGACATGCAGACTGAAACATGCACTTTGAATACCAGCAGCTGACTTCCCTGGTGAGCAGTATCTTTACTACGGTGATCTAATGAGCAACCAGAGTGCTAACATTCCGAATTTATGGCAAATGTGTGACACATCTGAATGCCTTCTTGATGGTACCAAAGTAAGCAAGCATTGAAAATGCAATAGGTTTCGCACTCGTTTAAGTTAAAGCAATTCTGTTTGTAATTAGGTGGCTTTTTAGCTTTGCTTATGTTAGTGTTTTTCAAACTTTCATGTACATAACATGCAATCGTATGCGTATATGTATATGTATGCATGCATTTATATTTGTATTTATATAGATATGCATTTTATATATATGTTTATATATGTATGTATATTACCTACTGGCGGTCGCCAGTAGGTATATATAGTTAGGATTTTTTTCCTATGGGATTTTTCAAAATTCTATGTTGAATAACTTTGGCGTTGATGGACGGAATTGGCTGAAATTTTCAGGAAAATGGCACATTATGTCTCTGACCGTCCCCTGAAAGTTTGGGGGGGTTTCGTCAAGCGGGGGCCGAGATAAAAGGGGGGTCCCAAAACGTGTTTTCCCCATGGAATTTTCCATAGGGCGGTTGGACTCACTTTTAGCCCGAACGGCTGAATGGATTTCCACCAAACTTGGCAAAATTGTAGGGACTGTTAGCCCGATGTGCCTTTGCTAGGTCTCAAGATATGCGGTCCAGTGGATTTTGAGAAATTAAGGTTAAAAAAATATATATATCTATAGCAGCTTACCCGTGAGCTTACCGGTGCGCTTACGGTACGCGCACGTACGCGTACGGTAAGCGTACCTCAAGTGCACGAGCTGCATGCTGATTGGCTGCCAATGTCTGTCAACACTCCAAAACAGAAACTGTTGACAGCCATCTTGTGCCTCGGTAGACTGAGGCACAGGAAAGCAGAAAAACAAACGTGTAGAACTCAAAAAGGGGGCAGGGTAGAAGCACCCTGACCCCCTAGACCTATTCAGGGGGTCCCACAAGGACCCCGAAGGCAAAAAGATATATATATTTTTTTTTAAGTCGCGGGGTACGCGTACCGTACGCGCACCCCGATTTTTACAAAAAAAATAAAATAATTTTTTTGTTGCCTTTAGGGTCTTTGTGGGACCCCCTGAGCAGGCCTAGGGGGTCAGGATGATTCTACTCTGGCCCCTTTGGGAGTTTCACACCTTTGTTTCACTGCTTTCTTGTGCCTTGGTTCTAACAAGGCACAAGATGGCTGCCAACACTTCCTGGTTTTGAGTGTTGACAGATAGTGGCAGCCAATCAGCATGCCTTCCCAAGAAAGCTGCATGGTCATTGGCTGTCAACACTTCTAACCAGGAGGTGTTGGCATCTATCTTTTGCTAGTGTTGACAGACAGTGACAGACAATCAGCATGCCTTCCCGAGAAAGCTGCATGCTCATTGGCTGTCAACACTTCTAACCAGGAAGTGTTGGCATCCATCTTGGGTCTTAGTAGACTGAGGCACAAGAAAGCAGGAAAAAAAACGTGTAGAACACAAAAAGGGGGCAGGGTAGAAACACCCTGACCCCTTAGGGCTGCTCAGGTGGTCCCACTAGGATATTAATATATTTAAACGTTATCCGCTAATGGAATTAGCATTTAACAAACCTTTGAAATTCAAAGAAAAAAACATAGGTTTCAAGCCTTATATAGTTAGGAATTAGCATTTAAAAAACCATTTAAATTTACTGAAAAAAACATAGGTTTCAGGCCTTATATAGTTAGGAATTAGTATTTAAAAAACCTTGCAAATTCACTAAAAAAAACCATAGGTTTCAGGCCTTATATAGTTAGGAATTAGCATTTAAAAAACGTTTGAATATATAAAAACGTTATCCGCTAATAGAATTAGCATTTAAAAAACCTTGCAAATTCACTGAAAAAACCATAGGTTTCAGGCCTTATATAGTTAGGAATTAGCATTCAAAAAACCTTTGAAATTCACAGAAAAAACCATAGGTTTGAGACCATATATAGTTAGGTATTTGCATTTACAAAACCTTGAAAATTCAATGAAAAAACCATAGGTTTGAGACCATATATAGTTAGGTGAATATTTTAATCATACTAAACCAATGAAATTCCATATATAGTTAGTTGCACTAACTATATATTTCGCGCACCCGCAATCCACTGCTGATGATGTCACATATTACATCATTCATGACATGGTCAGTGACATCACTGATGACATCACTGATGACATCTCAAATGACATCACTGATGACATCACTGATGACATCTCAAATGACATCACTGATCACATCTCATTTGACATCATTGATCACATCACTGATGACATCATTCATGTGCTAATATGATGAACCTCTTCAGACTCTAATATAACCTTAGATACACTCAGTGTATACAGACACTCACACACTGTCACTCATCCATGGAGTTACTCACACACCTAGTCAGTCATGCAAAGAATCAATCTCACCTCCATTTCCTCAACTATACAGTTATACACACCTTACTTATTCAAACATATACTAACACATATTTACTCTCTTATACAATCCCTGATGCAAGTTCACAATGATCCATACAGCCACTCACACATTCACTGGCTCTCATGCACAGTTATTTTTATATGCCAACTTTCACATGTACTGTGTTTTACATATGTACTTACTATGACATGTAGCATTGAGATATCCATTCACTCATCAATACACTCATGCACACAGTCAACTGCCCATGTAGCTGTTTCCACATGCACTCTTGAACTCATACACCTAGTGAATCAACTGCTCACACATCTATGCACAGAGTCACACACCTCCCAGCCACCCCCACACAAACTCAATCTCCCATACAAATACTTGGGCAACCAATCAATAACACATATAGCCTCTCGTATAGCTAATGATCAACACATGCAGCAGTTTACACCACAACAGACATACTGATGCACACATTCAGACAGTTTAGTCACTAACCCATGCATTTAGTACGACACATTTATTCACTCACTCATACAGTCAGTCACGCACCTACTAAATCCTTCATCCCGACACTTATACATCCACTCATTCTTCAATATGTAAAACATATTTAAACTTTACAGAAAAACACAGTCACTGGATGATGTCATCAGTGATGTCATCAGTGATGTCACTGACCATGTCATGAATGATGTAATATGTGACATCATCAGCAGTGGATTGCGGGTGCGCGAAATATATAGTTAGTGCAACTAACTATATATGGAATTTCATTGGTTTAGTATGATTAAAATATTCACCTAACTATATATGGTCTCAAACCTATGGTTTTTTCATTGAATTTTCAAGGTTTTGTAAATGCAAATACCTAACTATATATGGTCTCAAACCTATGGTTTGTTCTGTGAATATATATATATACACACATACATATATATAAATGCATATGCATGTATATATGTGCATATGTGTGTGTGTAGAGAGAGGTAGAGAGGTAGAGGTAGAGAGGTAGAGGTGTAGCGGTAGAGGTGTAGAGGTAGAGAGGTGGAGATAGAGAGTAGTAGAGAGAGAGGTAGAGAGTAGAGAGTGAGTATTAGAGAGTAGAGAGTGAGTAGTAGAGAGTAGTAGAGTGAGTAGTAGAGAGTGAGTAGTAGAGTAGTAGAGAGTGAGTATTAGAGTGAGCAGTAGAGAGTAGTGGAAGAGAGTAGTAGAGAGTGAGTAGTAGAGAGTGAGTAGTAGAGTGAGTAGTAGAGAGTGAGTAGTAGAGAGAGAGAGAGTAGTAGAGAGCGAGTAGTAGAGAGTAGTAGAGAGTGAGTAGTAGAGAGAGTAGTAGAGTATTAGAGAATGAGTAGAAGAGTGTAGTGGAGTAGCAGAGAGTGAGTAGTAGAGAGTGAGTAGTAGAATGAGTAGTAGAGAGTGAGTAGTAGAGAGTAGTAGAGAGAGAGTAGTAGAGTGAGAAGTAGAGTGAGAAGTAGAGAGAGTAGTAGAGAGTGAGTAGTAGAGAGTAGTAGAGAGCGAGTAGTAGAGAGTGAGTAGTGGAGAGTGAGTAGTAGAGAGTAGTAGAGAGCGAGTAGTAGAGAGTTAGTAGTAGAGAGTGAGTAGTAGAGAGTGAGTAGTAGAGAGAGAGAGTAGTAGAGAATGAGTAGTAGAGAGTAGTAGAGTGAGTAGTAGAGAGAGAGTAGAGAGCAGTAGAGTAGTAGAGAGTGAGTAGTAGAGAGCGAGTAGTATAGATTGAGTAGTGGAGAGTGAGTAGTAGAGAGTAGTAGAGAGTGAGTATTAGAGAGTTGCTTGCTTGATAACTTTATTTCGGTCAACGACCATAAAAGCACAGATAAAATATGTACATACAATAAAATACATAAATAATTAAGAACCAGCAGCTAAAACGTTATTAAACAATTGGTTATCAGCAAAGAATGGCCAACATTAAAATTAGACACAATTAATCAAAGTGGACCTTCTACGCCACATACCGTACAAAAAGCGGGAGACCGAAAACACGATGAGGGGGGATGTATCATATTTTAGAATTCTGACGGCTTGAGCACAATGTTTTAGTCCCAAATTTCTACATAGTGGTACCAGCCAAGCTCTCCGGATTGCGCTATAAGCAGGGCAAAAGAACAAAACATGGGCACTGTCTTCTTTACTATTATTGCAGACAGGGCAGATTCCCTCCTCTTGACCTGTACATTTGCAGGTTAGTGTCCCAAGTGGCAGGAAAAGATGCCTTAGTTGTGTATATAGTTTTCTTGCAGGCGGAGGTTCTATTAGATCCAAAAATTCCTCCCTTCTGGGCACGAGTTTTACCTGCAAAAATTCCGAAGACAACCTGCCCATACTTGGCAAGCGGTGCAGCAAACTTAGGTTGTGGTGCCTCAAAGAGGCCAGCAGCTCAGTTCTCCGCACCACTGGACAACTCTCCGCCGGGTCTCCCAGATTTGAGGCATTCCTCTTCTATAGGCAATAGTTTTGATGTGGAGCAACCAGGGTATTTTCTTACTCTTTAACGACCCCCAGACAGCAGCGAACTCCACTCTGTAGTCCGCCAGCTCAGGTACTGTCCAGAGCCTTCTCCAGTACAAGAGGGGTTGGGCCGCTAATAATTCAGAGATGGGCTCCACACCTAGATCAAATCTCAAGGGTATGAGCGGGGTGCTTTGAGGTAGACCAATCAGATTCCTCAAAAAGGCCCGTTCAACCCTGAGAAGGCTTGCTATGCTCGAATGTCCCCAAAGTTCTGCACCGTAGGTTACAGCAGGTCTAGCTTGAACACTATAGATCTCGAGCGCTGGGGAGACTGGCTTAAATTGCGTTGTCCGCTGAAACTTACCTATGCCCCCTAGTATCTGTGAGAGCTTTAGGGTGGATTTGGCTACCTGGGGGCCCCAACCAAAGTCCTCAGTCAAAGTGACCCCCAGGTATACAAAAGTTCTCACCCTTTCGAGCGGGGTGCCGGTTAATGTAGGGCTAGGGCGAGTGCGTTTCGGGGGACCAAAGATCATAAATTTCGTTTTCTCTAAATTAATCTCGAGTCCCCGCGAGGCGCAGAATGAAACAAAACCGTTCAGAACCCGCTGGATGCCTGTTGATGTTTGCGACAACAATAGGGTGTCGTCTGCGAACATCAGAGCAGGCACCCGACCTGACGCCAACCAAGGGGCATCGCTATCCCTGACTCTATCTAGTTCCCCCACCAGGCCATTTATATAAAGACTAAAGAGCGTACCTCTGGTTACAGGGAAACGTGCAGATAGTTCCCCGTTCTTCCCGCACCTCACCCGGGCATAGTTACCTTCATGAAACTGCTTCAAGACCTCCAATAGGTAGTGGGGAAGGCCAAGGTCTTTTAGGACCCTCCATAAACTCTCCCTCGGCACAAGGTCGAAAGCGGCCCGCAGGTCAACGAAGACCAGGTAGAGGCTGCCACCCTCGACACTTACGGTCTTCCAGAAAAGGACCTGCAGCCTAAAGAGTTGGTCCGTGGTCGAGATCCCTGATCTAAAGCCGGCCGTAGTAGAGAGTGAATAGTAGAGAGTGAGTAGTAGAGAGTGGTAAAGAGAGTAGTGGAGAGTGAGTATTAGATAGAGAGTAGTAGAGAGTGAGTAGTAGAGTAGTAGAGGCGGTGTGGTAGAGAGTAGTAAAGAGTAGTGAGTAGTAGAGAGTAGTAGAGAGTGACTAGTAGAGAGAAGTAGAGAGTGAGTAGTAGAGAGTAGTAGCGAATGAGTAGTAAAGAGTAGTAAAGAGTGAGTAGTAGAGAGTGAATAGTAGAGAGTGAGTACTAGTGAGAGAGTAGTAGAGAGTAGTAGAGAGTGAGTAGTAGAGAGTAGAGTAGTAGAGAGTGAGTAGTATAGTAGTAGAGAGTGAGTAGTAGAGAGCAGTAGAGAGTGAGTAGTAGAGAGTGAGTAGTAGAGAGTAATAGAGAGAGTAGTAGAGAGTGAGTAGTAGAGAGTGAGTAGTAGAAAGTAGTAGAGAGTGAGTAGTAGAGAGTGAGTAGTAGAGATTAGTAGAGTAATAGAGAGTGAGTAGTAGAGAGTGAGTAGTAGAGAGAGAGTAGTAGAGAGTAGTAGAGAGTGAGTAGTAGAGTAGTAGAGAGTAGTCAGTCAGTGTCAGTCAGTCAGTGTCAGTGTCAGTCAATTAGTGTCAGTCAGTGTCTGTCAATCAGTATCAGTCAGTCAGTGTCAGTCAGTCAGTGTCAGTGTCAGTGTCCCAGGCCTGAAGGTATCCCCAGGATCGAATCGATGCTCTAGTGGGTCCACCTTTCAACCTCCCCAAGTCTGGATTGAAACCAAAACACAGACTAAAGAGTGGTTAAGTGGGGGAAGGAAAAGATGGGGACAGCAGGGAGGGATATCTGTAGTGAGACACACAGAAGCCGAGGATTAGATTCTTCCTGCGTATTCCTCCTGATTTTTTAAACTCCCTTCAACCCCATCTTACACTAACCTGTAAAGAAAAATAACAAAGTCCTGCTGACAGGGGTGTTGAGCGATAGTTCTCTATACACTTGCACAGCTGTAACAACATAACAATAAGATTAACACATTCCTGTCATATGCTGTCTCACTAGTATTATATCTTATTACACACGTGTATACCTGTGAAAGGAAAGGAACACACCAATGCTCAATGATATACGAATAACGTATCACCCCTGTGGAGGAAAAGAAAACAGCAAACCAATGATGAGTAGAACTATATGTAGTCACCAGCTCAATGCGAGTATTTGGTATCAACTATTATAAGTCATCCGAAATAGAATTCCACAAGGTACTATGATGGAGTTACGTCACTCACTCATCAGAAAGACCTTATCAATGTTTGTACCAGACATGAAGATTGTTATTATAAAGCACAACCAGGACCCCTCTCCCTCGCATGAACTCTTCAGTAGAACCAAGTTAGAGTTCACCAACGCAGGGCAGGGATAGGAAATGTATAGAACCAGAGTTCTCAAGAAAATGCCCCAGTAGACAATGACTCAATGAGGCGGGCAGAGAATCAGGTAGGAAATACCTAATATCCACAACATCCACTCCGTCGGAAACCTCCAACAAAATGTTGCAGCAAGAAAGTTCAAAATTACTATGAAGCAGAGGCTTGGTGCACACGGCACCCTTAGGAGACCAAATACGCTCACTGAGATGGCCTCCTTCGGCAGGAACACAGGAGAATAATCGGCAGCGTCTTCTCCCCGATCTCTCCTTTTCAGAACTTCCGCATCACGTGAGTGCGGAGCCCTTCGTGACGTCCTGCGCGGGCCGGGGATCATGGGAAATGTAGTTCTTCCATTGCCTCAGTGACTGCCTGCGCGATTGGCGCTGATGTGCCCCGCAACAGTACATCCCCCTCCCGGAGAGCACAGGCAGGCGCATGGCTTCCGAGGGTGAGCACGGAAAAAGGCCGCAACCATCCTAGGTGCGTGCACAAAAGAAGCAGGCTCCCAGTTGTTCTCTTCAGCATCATACCCCTTCCAGGCAATCAAGAACCATAGTTTTGCGCTGTAGATTTTGGAATCGAGGATCCGCTCAACCTCATACTCCTCGTTCTGATCCACCCAAACAGGAGAAGGTCGAGCACATGCCGGACCCTGAGCGGGCTTCAACAGCGACACATGGAAGACTGGATGCAATCTCATGTGAGAGGGCAACGCGAGCCACACTGCCATAGGGTTTATCTTCTTCACCACCTTATAGGGACCTATGTACCTAGGGTTGAAAATGCTGTATCTTTTGAATCTGATATTATGCGTAGACAACCACACTGGATCCCCTTTCTCATAATCAGGACCTGGCCTACGGTGTTTGTCAGCCTGTTGCTTATATCGGATCTTGGAAGTGAGCAAATGTTTCCTAGTAAGTCTCAAAACTCCTTGCATGTGTGTTATTCTTTCCTTCACTCCAGGAATCTGATCACTCTTACCAGGCCCTCTAAACAGAATAAACCTGGGGTGAAAACCATATGTGCTGTAGAAAGGAGTATGTTTAGTGGAGCTATGTTGGGCATTATTATAAGCAATTTCCGCCAACCAGAGCCACTCCACCCAACTGTCAGTATTGTAGTCAACGTAACTCCTTAGATATTGTTTCAGGGTACGGTTCAGTCTTTCGGTCTGCCCATCTGTTTGGGGGTGGAAGCTGGTAGATAGAGCTGACGAGATATGTAACGAAGAACACCACACCTTCCAGAATTTGGACGTAAACTGGGAACCCCTGTCGGATACCATGACTTTCGGTAGTCCATGTAATTTCACCACTTGTTCCATCAACAGGGTAGCTAACTGTCCTGCAGAAGGGATTGTTTTGCATGCTACAAAGTGACCCATCTTGGTTAGGTAGTCGACGACTACCAAAATCACAGTATAACCATGGTCTGCAGGAAGTCCTACGATGAACTCCAAGGATATCATTTCCCAAGGCACTTCGGGTGTAGGTAGAGGTTGCAAGAGCCCCTGTGGTTTTCCCGGTAAGGTTTTGGTTTGAGCACATACTGTACACTATTTTATCTATGCGGACACATCCTTCCTGAGAGACGGCCACCAGAATCGTCTCAATATCTTTTTGTTGGTTTTCTCTCTGCCATGATGACCTGCGCTGGGATCTGAGTGGCACCACTGAAACACGAGCTTTCGAAGTTGTACCGTGGGCAATAAAACCTGTGTTCCTTTCATCGTCACTCCCTGTCTGTTTATCCACTCTGGATGATATCTCAACCAATCCCTCCATGTAAAGGTTTGAAGACCTCTCTTCACATCGCGTAAAAAGTTATCCGTATGTGTCACTCCTATAACCTTTTGGGGGTTCATAATCGTTCTTTCGGGTTGTGAGAACGGGACTGCAGTGGATTCCTGTCTGGCATCCGCCTTTTTGTTCAGACTCCCAGGCCGAAATGTAACTATGAAATCATATTCCTCGAAGAACGTCATCCAACGCAGCAACCGAGGGGTCAGAAGGCGAGCTGCCTTCAGGAATTGGAGGTTGCGGTGATCCGTGTACACCGTGACTGTATGTCTGGCTCCCAATAACCAATGTCTCCATTTAAAGAAGGCTTCCTTGATCGCAAGCAACTCCTTTTCGGTGATGGTGTAGTTTTGTTCTGCTTGATTCAACTTCTTGGACACATACGCTATGGGATGCAACTGTCCAGTATTGAGATCCCTTTGTGAGATTACAGCTCCAATCGCCACATCCGAGGCGTCTGCCTCTAGAACAAAGGGTAGCAGGGGATTAGCATGTACCAAAATGGGAGCAGTTGTGAATGCTTCTTTGAGTACATCAAAGGCCTGTTGTGTTTCGGGTGTCCATTGAAATTGTACGTTTTTCTTTGTAAGCCGGGTAAGAGGAGCCGCTTTATTGGAAAACTGGGAGATGAAACGCCTGTAGAAGTTGGCGAATCCCATAAAGCATTGAATATCTTTGACGTTCTTGGGGTTTGGCCACTCAGTGATTGCCTTAACCTTTCTTTCCGCCATTTCTTGACCGGCAGGTGTCATCATAACTCCCAGCAATTCTACGGTGGTGACGTGGAACTCACATTTGCTGATCTTACAGAAAAGGTGATGTTTCCATAAAGATTGAAAGATCAATGCCATATGGTGTACATGTTCCTCTTCTCGGGTTGAGTATATCAAAATATCATCGATATATACGACGACTATTTTGTCAAGGTATTCCCGTAGGACGTCATTCAGAAAGAATTGAAATGCTGCCGGCGCATTACATAGGCCGAAAGGCATCATAAGGTACTTGTACAGTCCGTACCTCGTCTTGAAAGCGGTCTTCCATTCATCACCTGGACGTATTCGTACCAGGTGATAAGCACCCCTCAGATCCAACTTGGTAAATATCACTGCTCCTTTCACTTGCTCCAAAAGAACCGAAATAAGAGGTAGCGGATATTGGTTGCGTATAGTGATATTATTCAAGGCGCGAAAGTCTATACAGGTTCTCAGTTCTCCGTTGGCTTTAGGAAAAAAAAATTAAGGAGGTGCCGCGGGTGAACTAGATGGGCGAATAAACCCCAGCTCCAAATACCTGTCCAAGTATTGTCGTAGATGTAGGTTCTCTGGCTCGGTTAAAGCATAAACTCGGCCACAAGGTACCACCGATCCTGGTTTGAGATCAATCCTACAATCGTAGGGCCTATGCGGTGGTAATTCTTCTGCTTTCTGATCGTTGAACACATCCTGGAACTGTTGATAACAAAGGGGTAACTCGATATCTTTTTCCTCAGCGGTGGCGATATGAAGGGGTGTTCCGCTAACCAAGGCGAGCGATTTCCAACAGGTTTCTTGACAATAGGGTGACTTCAAAATCACCGTCCTTTTGATTCCCACGATTTCCGGATTGTGGAGAGACAACCAGGGTAAACCCAATATCACCCCATAGGACGGGGTTTTGATGATGCTAAACGTGAGGATTTCTTGATATCCTTGTACAACCTCAGCGATACAGGGTTCCGTGACGTGGCATATAGGTCCAGATTCCAGTAATTTGCCATCCACTGCATACACGGCTTCCGCGACAGGTTTGGGAACCAATTGTACCCCTAACCGTTGAGCTTCGGTCAAGGCCATAAAACACCCGGTTGCCCCAGAATCCACCATTGCTTTTGTCATGCATCGTTCTTGGTTGATGTGTAACAACAAAGGTATAAAGAAATGTTCTTTTATCACTCCATGTTCTTTTTTCAGTGAAGGGATATTCAAACCACTTGAAGATTCCCCTTCTCCTACCTCGCGCTCGTTTTTCGCCAATGATTTTTGGAGCCGACATCGGAGCAGACAAACGTGTGCGATTAAACTTAGGTTTGATGGGGCACTCTCTTAGATAATGGCCTTTCTTCCCGCAGTATAGGCACAAGCCATTCTTTCTTCGATAGTCTCTTTCATCCACAGTCAAAGATGCCCGTATGGATCTGATTTCCATAGGTTCCGGGGAAGAGGTACCTGGTTCAGAAAATCTTGGTTTATCGAAACGGACGGGGTATCTTTCAGTCTTCTTGCCAATTCCTCTGCGCTCTCGCAAACAATGATCCAAACTCAAGGTCAGTTCAATAAGCGCAGAACATGTCTGAGGCTGCGGGTCAACTTGTGCGATCACATCTTTCAAGTATTCTCTGAGCCCTTGATAGAAAATTGCAGATTGTTTACTTTCAGTCCATTGAGTCTCAGCCACTAGTCGTCGGAAGGTATTCAAGTAACACAGAAGGTCCTTGTTTCCCTGCTTTAGTTCCAACAGTTCTTTGTCAGCAGAGAAAATGTCAGCTCTACGATCAAAGGTTTTTTCAAACTCCTCTCTAAAAGCGTCCCAATCATGCAACATTGGATCATCTCTTCTCACCAGAGGGACTGCCCATTGTGCTGCATCACCCCTAAATACAAGATTAGAAAGGATACCCTGGCCCGGTTGGTGGAAAATACTTTAGGCTTAAAATTAAAGTGTAACAAAACCTGGGATAGAAATACCTGAACCTTATGGATGTCTCCCAAGAACTTCTCAGGTGGGGCTAGAGGTATTGGAGTTGGTATTTCTACCACCATCGAGGTAGGCATGGGTTGCGAGGGATTTCCGAAGTCAAACGGGTTACGTTGCATTCTGTCTATTCTGGCTTCGAGGGCCACAGTTTCGTTACGGGAAGCTGTGAGTTCCACCTTTACTAAAGCAAGAGCCGCCATAACATCATCTAACGTGGCCATCGTAGCATCGATTCGACCGGGAGGATAAATCTATTCGTGGGCCGATTATTCTGTCCCAGGCCTGAACGTATCCCCAGGATCGAATCGATGCTCTAGTGGGTCCACCTCTCAATCTCCCCAAGTCTGGATTGAAACCAAAACACAGACTAAAGAGTGGTTAAGCTGGGGAAGGAAAGGATGGGGACAGCAGGGAGGGAGATCTGTAGTGAGACACACAGAAGCCGAGGATTAGATTCTTCCTGCATATTCCTCCTGATTTGTTACACTCCATTCAACCCCATCTTACACTAACCTGTAAAGAAAAATAACAAAGTCCTGCTGACAGGGGTGTTGAGCGATAGTTCTCTATACACTTGCACAGCTGTAACAACATAACAATAAGATTAACACATTCCTGTCATATGCTGTCACTCGTATTATATCTTATTACACACGTTTATACCTGTGAAAGGAAAGGAACACACCAATGCTCAATGATATATGAATAACGTATCACCCCTGTGGAGGAAAAGAAAATAGCAAACCAATGATGAGTAGAACTATATGTAGTCACCAGCTCAATGTGAGTATCGGTATCCACTATTATAAGTCATCCGAAATAGAATTCCACAAAGTACTATGATGGAGTTACGTCACTCACTCATCAGAAAGACCTTATCAATGTTTGTACCAGACATGAAGATTGTTATTATAAAGCACAACCAGGACCCCTCTCCCTCGCATGAACTCTTCAGTAGAACCAAGTAAGAGTTCACCAACGCAGGGTAGGGATAGGAAATGTCTATAACCAGAGTTCTAAAGCAGTTCTGCTGAACTTGTTCTCTGGCTCTAGAGCAGCTCAGCTGACTTGGTCCCTTGGCTCTAAAGCAGCTCTGCTTACCTGGTTCTCTCCCTCTAAAGCAGCTCTGCTGACCTGGTTCTCTGGCTCTAAAGCAGCTCTACTGACCTGGTTTCTCTGGCTCTACAGCAGCTCTGCTGACCTGGTTCTCTGGCTCTAGAGCAGCTCTGCTGACCCGGTTCTTAGACTCTAGAGCAGCTCTGCTGACCTGGTTCTCTGGCTCAAAAGCAGCTCTGCTGACCTGGTTCTATGGCTCTAGAGCAGCTGTGCTGACCTGATTCTCTGGCTCTAGAGCAGCTCTCCTGACCTGGTTCTCTCCCTCTAAATCAGCTCTGCTGACCTGGTTCTCTGCCTCTAGAGCAGCTCTGCTGACCTTGGTCTATGGCTCTAAAGCAGTTCTGCTGACCTGGTTCTCTGGCTCTAGAGCAGCTCTGCTGACCTGGTTTTTTGGCTCTAAAGCAGCTCTGCTGACCTGGTTCTCTCCCTCTAAAGCAGCTCTGCTGACCTGTTTTCTCTGGCTCTAGAGCAGCTCTGCTGACCTTGTTCTCTGGCTCTAGAGCAGCTCTGCTGACCTGGTTCTATGGATCTAAAGCAGCTCTGCTGACCTGGTTCTATGGATCTAAAGCAGCTCTGCTGACCTGGTTCTCTGGCTCTAAAGCAGCTCTGCTGACCTGGTTCTCTCCCTCTAAAGAGCTCTGCTGAACTGGTTCTCTGGCTCTAAAGCAGTTTCGCTGACCTGCTTCTCTGCCTCTAGAGCAGCTCTGCTGACCTGGTTCTATGGCTCTAAAGCAGCTCTGCTGACCTGGTTCTCTGGCTCTAGAGCAGCTCTGCTGACCTGGTTCTCTGGCTCTGAAGCAGTTCTGCTGACCTGGTTCTCTGGCTCTACAACGGATCTGCTGACCTGGTTATCAGGCTCTACAGCCGCTCTGCTGACCTAGTTCTCTGGCTCTAGAGAAGCTCTGCTGACTTGGTTCTCTGACTCTAGAGCGGCTCTGCTTCCCTGGTTCTATGGCTCTACAGCGGCTCTGCTGACCTGTGTCTCAGGCTCTACAACAGCTCTGCTGACCTGGTTCCCTGGCTCTACTGCAGATCTGCTGAACTAGTTTCACTGGCTATACAGCGGCTCTGCGGCTCTGCTGACCTGGTTCTCTGGCTCTACAGCAGCTCTGCTGACCTGGTTCTCACGTTCTAGAGCACCTCTGCTGACCTGGTTCTCTGGCTCTAGAGCAGCTCTGCTGACCTAGGTCTCTGGCTCTAGAGCAGCTTTGCCTACCTGGTTCTCTGGCTCTAGAGCAGCTCTGATGACCTGGTTCTCTGGCTCTACAACGGATCTGCTGACCTGGTTCTCAGGCTCTACAGCCCTTCTGCTGACCTAGTTCTCTGGCTCTAGAGAAGCTCTGCTGACCTGGTTCTCTGACTCTTAAGCAGCTCTGCTGACCTGGTTTCTCTGGATCTACAGCAGCTCTGCTGACCTGGTTCTCGGCCTCTAGAGCAGCTCTGGTGACCTGGGTCTCTGGCTCTGGAGCAGCTCTGCTGACCTGGGTCTCTGATTCTAGAGCAGCTCAGCTGACCTGCTTCTTAGGCTCCAGAGAAGCTCTGCTGACCTAGTTCTCTGGCTCTACAGCGGCTCTGCTGACTTGGTTTCTCTGGCTCTACAGCAGCTTTGCTGACCTGGTTCTCTGCGCTCACGATGCAAATATTTTATTTTAAGTACAAATATATTATTTTTATGAATATCTTAGATAATCTCTTGCCCTAATATGTATTTTACATACATATAATTTTGGAACTGATGGAGCGAGATAGAAAACAAAATTTTGTTTAAACTCGCAAAGTCACATTTCCATAACATGAATAAAATTATTAATGATTTGTGATATGTCGTGCTAATACAACTCAGATTAAACTTTACACGTGGGGGGACTAACATGTGTGCTCATAAACGTGCATAAATGTTGCATCTTTTTGTTCGTGCAAAATAATAAAATAATTTATTGTTTTCGTTTTTGTCATTACTAACTGCTGCAAACTTAGAAGAAGCATGTGCTTGTTTTGCTTTTCCTTGTCTGTGTGATGTCATTTCTACTATTCTAGGTGCATATGGGTCTCATAGAAAAACGGAGACTGGTAAATATAAACGCTGCTTTATTTGTTTGCATTAGCTAGGTAACATTTTGATTAATCGGGTGGGTTAATTAATTAGTAAACCATGGGGTGGATACAGAATATACTTTATTTCTTACATTAATACTTTTCTTGTGTTTGTTTTATACTAGAAAACATAAGTTGCCTGCTTTTGGGCCTAGTTATTTGAGCCGCAGAAAAAGAGCTGATCTATAATTCTGCAGAAAGTCACGAGACGCCCATTCTGAATTAAAACGTTTATTGAAGCTGCATTCACAAAGCAAAAACTGATGAGCTGACATCATTCTGTCGGACATGGCCAAGGTCGAAAGTGAACATTTTGTCAGTCCTTAACTTGGTATCCGCGGAAGTTGTACTGAAAGACTATGGAAGCTGCGAGGATGACTTAATACAAAGTAGCAATCGCAGGAAGCTTCTGGCTTCACGTGGAAGAGACAATGGTCTTTGTAAGACATGATTTTGTGGAACTTTTTAAGAATCTGGTGACTTGTCACTTGTCACTCTCAGCCAATGGGACGTCGAGAATTTTTGAAAACTTTCCTTTGCTAGTTTAGTTAGCGTAGAAAGGTATAAAAAGTCATGCCCTTAGGGTTGGGCTGGCTGCTGCTTTCTGACTTTCCGATGAGGGTGATGTGCTGCTGGACTTTGCGTGGAGCACGTAAGAATCCTCAAAGATCTTTACTTTAATTTTTGTCTATTTAGCTCAGTTAGGGAAATAGGTTTTAGAAATGCTAAACTTTATATAATTTCTTTAAAATTGATTCAATTGCTTAAATTGTATTTTTCTCATATTTCTTACCATCATGCTTGCTTTATTGCAAATAAATTTCATTTATAAAACTTACAACATATATACCATAATTTAGAAAATAAAATCTTACTTTTGACAAACAAGCTGGTCTTGATTATTTAGAAGTATAGGTTACCATTAGCTAGATCACGTCTCCTATGGTGGTCGTTTAAATAGTTGGGTTTTATTCTAATGACAATATTCTTTTTGCAAATGTATAAATATGTATATAGTATGTAGATAATGTGTATATAGATTTATTCTGACCACCTGATTCAGTAGGCCCAAAATATATCAGGTTCATAAATGGGTCCATATTTAGTATAGAATTTTGTTTATAGGTTATGAAGTTGGGTAGCGTAGTTTATGATATATTTTCTATAGCCCGCTGGATCAATTCTCTGGTAGCAGAAATTGATGGTTGCTAAGAGGTAACCAAGGTAATATATTGGTTGCTAAGGGTTACGTCATGGTATGGAAATAGGATCGATGTTTTAACACATGTTAAATTCGTTTTTCGTGCCTATCTGTAAGCTATACCGGTATAGATTGTGTGGCGAGAAATTAGTCACGCAAGCCATCTGTTCTGTTTGTAGTGATATCGCCGAGTATCACAAGAGGTATCGCCGAGTACCATAGTGTTGTCGCCGAGCAGCACAGTTTTAGGGCTAGGTCTGAATCTTGTATAGTGAGGATTTTCTAAGAAATCAAAGCAGCATGAGAATAGGGACAAAGCGCCTTCCATAAAACTCACTGTGATGAGAGTATTAGTTATATCCGAGCTTGAGTGAAGGGTAAAATTAACGTCGGTGCATGATTATCTATAAACAGGTTAGAGTCCTGTACGGGTACATGTTTCATATCTATAAACAGGTGAGAGCCCTGTACGGATAACGTCGTTATTTTGCTAACGGTGCATGAATTCTATAAACAGGTAAGAGTCCTGTACGGATTTCATGTGTGTTTGAAATTAGGGAAATTTCCGTGTAAAAGTGCGAGTTTGAATTGTATTTTATGTTCAAGTGGAAATCTTAGAACTTTCACTTCGCGGTGGGTTCAGAGCAAAGCGAGTTCATAATTATACGTGTTAGAAGGGTGGGGTAAGGTTACTCTACTGACAATTGAATATTATCCTTAGTGTGAATAGCGCCGTCTATTCCGAAGTGTGGATACTTGAATGTATGTAAACTATCCTAAATAGTGAAACGAACAGATGTTGTCTTTATAGTCATTGTTAAGAATTAATTTACACTGAAAAGTGTCCTTAAAATGGCGCTGTGAAAAGATTTTGTGAAGGAGGGGTAAGCGCCTGGAGTGAGAAGCGAGAAACCGCAGCTGCTGTGTACGTCACAGAGCCGCGCTGGGATTGGGTGACCTACGTCACAAGCTGTATTCTGATTGGCTCCTGAGTCTCTGACGGCCTGTGAGCTGATTGGTCCTTCGGAAAATCTCCAAATTTATTGGTCGAGCTGAAAAGTGACGCAGCTCAACTGCCATTGGCCTGTTGGTGTGTTTCGCGCACGGATTGGTTGTTTTACGGAACATCCCGGAAAAATTTTACGAACGATTTTGTGAATTAAATTTAACTTTTAAAAATGAGTTACCATTTTAAACATGTTGAGAAAAAGACAACATTATTTCAGAAATTTAAGAATTTATTTTCACCTGACAAGAAAATCGAAACGCGAGGTGGTAAACTACTTCATAAGTATAAAACACCTGCAGCGTACATGGAAGGTGAATACGGATATCATACTGTCTTATGGTTCGACAGTTGGAAACGCTATACTAAAAACGACGGTGTTTTAGCTTGGCCTGATGATGGTTCATTTAATGTAAGAGTTTTAAGAAATTTACGAGAGAAAATGAATGCTCTTGTTCCAAAACCGAGACCAACTCAATTTGAAGCTTTAGTTGAGTGGGAAGACGAGATGTATCAGTTACAAAGAGAAGCTAGTGGAATTAAAAGACCTTCTAAAAATCCATCATGGAAAAGAGAAACTCATGAAGATAGATTGCGAATGTGGAGACAGGGAAACATGAGTGAAGGATTATATTTAATTCATGAAATGGTAATGGGTTCTCCTACAGGGAAATCTATGGAAAGTGAATCTGAGGATGCAGTTATGGAAGAAATATATACAACTGCTAGAAAGAAACAGCCTAATCAGCCTTTGAGACCTCCTAGATCATGGTCTACTCCGGTGGTTTCTACTGAAACTTCACCGAGTGCACCTCCAATTAGTGAAGCTCCTAAACTTTATCCAAATAATAGTGAAATCACTGAAACTCCTAGAAGATCAGAATTTGAGAATGCTCGAAATGAAGGTAGATATTTTTCAATGACTCCAAGAACAAGGGAACCTCCAAAAGATTATGTAAGAGAGACAAGAAATGTTGAGGATGTTGATTATAATGAATATTTAAGGTCTAAAGAAGAATTAATTAAAAGAATGACAAAAGGCATGGAAGCTGTCACAGTTCCAGTAACAATAGGTCCTGTTCAGCCTGTATTTGATCAAAGAGATACAAACAAAAATGGATTAACTATTCCTTTAAATACAGAAACTCAAAAGGCTACTGAAAAATTTTATTCAGACTTAACTGAATTAAACACTTCTAGATCGAGAATGCCTGATTTAACCTTTAATGAGGATTTATCTCCAAAAACACCAATAGGTGCTATGTCAGATGTAGGAAGTCCTGAAGTTAGGATAACCACACCAAAACTTGATGTGGCCAAATTAAAAGCGAATATAGAAGAATTAATAATTGGAACAATTGGCCCAGATAGTTTAAATTACTATCGGGATGATGAACTACTATTCATTTGCAAAAGTATTCAGTGGAAAACGAAAAATAAATATGATCAATTAGAGGATCTAGCTGCAGAACTTGAAATCGATGTAAGTAAACAAAGGAATTTTGCAAAGCATTACAGATTAGATTTTTCAGAAAGTGACATTGAGAGTTTGAACTCAATGGGAAGAATAGTTCACATTAAAGATTTGATTGTCTATATCAAAAAGCTAGGAGAACTGAACAAATGGAGAGTGAAATGGACCAAAAGGAAGGAAGATGAAAGATTGGAAAAATTGTCAAAACAATTTCCAATGAGGGAAGTTGCAGGTGGAGGATATGTTCATGTCCCATGGTCAAGACAAGACATACTGTTATTCACAAATGACTTTCCAAAATTGAGGGAGAAACCAGTTGAGTGGTACAGGCAAGTCGATAGATTTATCAAAGTGTCAAAAGTTCTGTGGATTGATTTGGATGGATTTTTTGACATTGTAGTTCCATCTGATCTTTGGACAGAATGTAAAATATCTATTAGTTGGCCAAAAGCAGAACCTGAACGAATCAAAGAAACAGGTGCCCCAAATCCACTTGTAATGGATTTCTATGAGAAAGTAATTGTTTGGATGAAAAACAAAATTCCACCCAAAGAAGTTGATTGGGTTAAAATAGAAAGAACAGAACAGGAAACAAAAGAATCAGTTCATTCTTTTTATGAAAGACTATTGTTAATCTTTAAACAATACAGTGGTTATGAAAAATTAGATGAAAAAGACATGAGTCATTTTATCTATAGATTTGTTTATGGACTAAAACCTGAAATTGGAGAAATGATCAGAACTAGTATTGTCGGATGGCAAGCACTATCTGTAGATGATATTCTAAGAAAAGCAAAATATTGTAGCGATGAATTAGAAGTAAAACAGAAGAAGCTGAAGGAGAAAGCCATGTGGGCTCAGGTAAAGGTGGCTGAGCAACAGATTGCCAGCATGGGAAATAAGAACACTAATTTTGTTCAAACTGGAAATACAAACCAGATACAAGGAAAGTTTAAAGGTAATAATTTCCCAAAGAAATTTAGCCCAAAGATAGAAGAGCTGAAACAAAGATTACCTTGTTTTAATTGTGGCGAAATTGGACATTGGAGGGACGAGTGTCCTCATCCTCCTAGAAACTCAAAGAATCCCTTATTGAATCCACAGATGCAGAATGGTGTTAACCTGCAGCAACAGCTACAGATGCAACAGGGGTTAAATGAATTTAATATTCAGCGACAGTTACAACAACAGCAACAACAACAGGTGAATAATCGTCAAGACCAATTGCCACAACCACCTTTTCCGAATTGTGGGGGAGTTCAAAAATATAATCCAAACGTGGGATTTCAGGGATGTGAACAGGTAATAAAACCACAAAAACAGCAAAAGCAAAAGGTTCAAATGCAAAATGCTTCACAACAATTTTTATTAACAGAAAGTCAAGACAGTGATTCTGATGATTATTGCTGACGGTGCCCGAGAGAGGAGGAAGAGTGTGTTGTTGGAGCCACTCTTGAGGTTGACCAGTCTGGTCCTTATGTAAACGGGAAAGTTAATGATGTAGACATCACTTTTCTAGTGGACACTGGTGCTACCCGTTCTACTGTTAGATCAGTGGAAATTGAAAACCTACCTCTCTCTGGGGATACCATCCAAGTTGTGGGAGTAAGTAATCAGCAAATTAAAACAGACTTAACTGATCCAGTACCAGTTGAAATTGGAAATTACAGAGACAAACACAGATTTGTGGTTTGTAACAGTAGTCCAGTAAATCTATTAGGCAGAGACATCCTATGTAAAATGAATTGCAGAATATATTGTTCTCCTGAAGGAGTTGAATTACAAACAATGGAGGAAGATGGTTTGTACAGAATGACAATGATGATGATGGAAGCAGAAGAAACAAAATTGTTTCCTGCATTTGAAGAAAAGGATTTACCTGAAGAGCTAAAGGAAACAGTGAAATCTGAAATATGGGATTTTACTGGGAATGAGATGGGTCTGATGAAAAATGTAGATCCTGTAAAAATAGCAATAAAACAGGGGATAGAATTTCCAAACACTCCACAGTATAAAATGAAAACAGAGACAATTGAAGGTATTACACCTATAATTGAAAAATTAATCAAGCAAGGCGTATTAAAGGAAATGAAGAGTAGCTCTTGTAACTCACCAATTATGGGAGTTAAAAAGTCTAACGGAACATTTAGGATCGTACAAGATTTAAGAAAGGTTAATCAAATTGTCATTCCATGTTGTCCTGTGGTTCCAAATCCAGCAGTAATTCTATTTCAGATTCCACATGATGCTGAATGGTACACAGTTATTGACCTTTGCAATGCATTCTTTACTGTTCCCTTACACCCAGACAGTTATGAAATTTTTGCTTTCAGATTCCAAGGTAAGACCCTTGGATGGACAAGAATCCCTCAGGGCTATACAGAAAGTCCTTCAATCTTTAATGAACTGTTAAAAAGATCATTAGAAGATTTAGACTTACCAGGTAGGTCTACGTTGGTGCAGTATATTGATGATTTGTTAATAGCTGCAAAGACAAGAGAAAATTGTGTAACAGACACAATAATTCTGTTAAATCGCCTTGCAGAAGAAGGACATAAAGTGTCCCCAGCAAAACTACAGTTTTGCAAACAAGAAGTAAAATATCTTGGTCACAGAATTGCAAAAGGAAAAAGACAAGTAACAATAGAGAGAATAAAAATGATTCAAGCAATGTTACCGCCAAAAACACAAAGACAGGTCAGAATGTTCCTGGGAATGGTAGGTTACTGTCGACAATGGATAAGTGGATTTTCAGTAATTGCAAAACCACTACAAAGACTGACCAAATCAGATGTAAAAGATCCAATTATTCTCAATGATGTTGAGATGGAATCTTTTGAGAACCTGAAAAAGAGCTTATGCCAAGCTCCTGCTTTGGGTATGCCAAATTATGAGAAAGATTTTGAACTGTATTGCAGTGAGAGAGAAGGATGTGCATTATCTGTGTTAATTCAGAGACATGGAAATCTAAAGAAACCTATTGCATACTTCTCTGCAGTTCTTGATCCAATTGCAAAAGCATTACCAGGTTGTTTGAAAGCAGTTGCAGCTACAAGTATCAGCCTTGAACAAAGTGAAGGAATCATTATGGGATTTCCTGTGAAAGTTTTTGTGCCTCATTCAGTTGAAATATTACTGACAAGAGGTAAGACTCAACATTTAACAAATAGCAGATTAACAAAGTATGAGAAAATAATACTGGGAGCAGATAATGTTTCGATTTCAAGATGTTTGAATCTGAATCCTTCTACATTACTGCCTGATTCTGAAATTGTTGATGATATTGAAACTGAACATGAATGTTTAGATGTCATGGAATTCTGCACAAAACCAAGAAAAGACATCAAAGACAGACCTTTGTCTGAATCGGATTTTGTCTACTTTGTAGATGGCTCATGCTTAAGATCCGAAGGAGGTGTCTTGAAAGCTTCATACTCAGTTTGTACAGTTGTAGATGTTGAAGAAGCATCATGTCTTGAAGGAGTTCGTTCAGCACAAGTGGCTGAATTGATTGCTTTAATTCGTGCATGTGAAATATCAAAAGATATTAGAGTTACCATCATTACTGATAGTCAGTATGGGTACGGAGTTGTGCATGATTATGGACAACTCTGGTCACAGAGAGGATACATGACATCAACAGGATCACCAATTAAAAATGCAGTTTTCATTAGAAGATTAATTGAAGCAATACAATTGCCAAAAGAAATTGCCATAGTCAAGTGTGCAGCGCACACTAGAGGAACTGATTATATTTCCAAGGGAAATGCCTTCGCAGACGAAACAGCAAAGTACTGCGCAAGAAAAAATTATTCATACAATCGGGAGAGGAGTAAAGAAACTGATTCAAATTCATTAATGCTTACAACTGTTGTAGAAACATGGCATGAGATTAGAGATTTACAAAACGAAGCAGATGATGAAGAAAAAGACCTATGGTTAAGATCAGATTGTAGACCACGTGAAGAAGATGGAGTGTGGGTTTACAAAGATGGCAGAATAGTCTTACCAAATTGCTTGATTGCTGACATGGCCAGATTATATCATGGTCCTGCACATTTAGGAAGAGATTCTATGGTCAGACTTTTTAGAGAAACATGGTTCAATACCAAATTTAGAACCATTGCTGAATCTTTTTGTCAAAGGTGTTTGTCATGCCAACAAATGAATCCAAACAGAAAATCAGTGGTGGGGACAGGAATAATTGGTCGAGAAGGTGGTCCCTTTACCAGGTTACAAATAGATTTCATTGAAATGCCCTTACACAACTGTTTGAAATATGTACTTGTAATTGTATGCTTATTCTCAAGATGGGTAGAGGCTTTCCCTACACGACATTGTGATTCAATTACAGTAGCAAAACTAATGCTCAGAGAAATCATCCCAAGGTACGGTTTTCCAGTCACTATTGAGAGTGATGGAGGAAGCCATTTTGATAACAAACTGTTGAAGTTAATTTGTGAAGCTTTGAGCATTGAGCAGAAAATACACTGTGCATACAGACCAGAGGCATCAGGTGTAGTTGAACAAATAAATGGAACTATCAAAAACAGAATTGGAAAAATGTGTCTAGAGACAGGTGTTAAGTGGACTGATGCTCTTCCACTTGTTTTGATGTCATTAAGAAGTACACCAGATAAAAAGACAGGTCTGAGTCCTCATGAAATTTTAATGGGAAGAGTTATGAGGCAAGCTTTTGTACCTGTAGGTAAACTGTTGAGCATAAATGACAGTGCAATTTTGGATTACTGTAAAAGGTTATCTGATATGGTAACTTCTGTGTCTAATCAGGTGGGAACTGAAGCTCAATCAAATGAAAAAGTTTTGACTCATGATCTGAGACCTGGCGATTGGGTCAGAACGAAAGTACATCGGAGGAGAAATTGTCTATCTCCTAGATGGCAGAAACCTAGGCAGGTAATCTTGATCACTACTAATGCTGTAAAGTGCAGAGGATTGAAGCGCTGGATTCATCCAAGTCATACTATTCCAGTACCAACTCCTGAGAGTTCTGATGTTGAAAGTGATACCACAGATGATTCTGATTCTGAAGCAGAAGATAGAACAGAAGGTGAAGTAATTCCAGATTCTGAAGATCGACAAGAGAGTCGACATCTGGAAACTGTGCCAGTGAATGGAAATCTGACAAGAAAAGACTTAGAAATAATTGAAATAGATTCTGAAGGTGAAGAGAATCTGTTAAAAGGAAAGATAACTGAGGATTCGGTTGTCTCTATTGAAGACAAAGAAGCTGAACCAAAAGAAGTATCAGACCAGGAGAGTATCGAAAGGCAGAGAACAAGCTCTGAAGTAAGGAACAGAAATCCGAAATCTGGGAAGCTAGAGGTAATTGAAGAAGAAGAGGAGAACGAATTACCGAGTACCAGTGATGGAAGACAAAGTGAAGTTCCTGAAGGAGTGAAATTGCCGAATAGAGAAGTTCCTGAGTCAATTGAAATTTCAGACTACGAAACTGAAGAAAGTGACGTGGAGGGTGGAAGTGAAAACGGAAAGAAAAGGACTTGGAAGTCAGAATCAAATAATTCTGAACCAAAGAAGAAATACGTGAGAAAAGCAGACTACTGGCCTGGTGGAAGATTGAGAGTAAGATTGATAAAAAAGCCAATAGAACAAGTTGAAGAAATCAGTAGTCAAAAGAGTCCAGGAAAAGAAATTGGAGTTGGAAGAAAAATTGAAGTAATATCGAGAAAAGGGAAGAGAATAATTAGACCAAACCAGAAATACAAGTCTCCTGAGTGGACTTACTTAGTAATTCCACCTGTTATTGACATATATGATAGTAGTGAAGAAGAAAACGAAATCCAAGAAATTAGTGACAATGATTGAAGTACAAAATTATTAATTTGGCAAAAGGCTGAAGAAATCCTGTTAGTTGACACAAGGTCGAAGAAAAACTGTTTAGTAGAAGAAAACTTATGTATGACATAAGGTCGAAGAAATCTTGTTTAGGGTTATAAAAGAAAAATATATTTTAAAAGGGGGGTGTATATAAATTTTAAAATTTATTTTTATTTTTATTTTTTGAGGCTAAAACTAACCTAAAAATGCCTTATGTTAAGGAGAGCACTTCAAAGTGTTCTGTTTTTAAAAGATGCTGTAAGATGACTCTGGTGTGTCTGCTCATTTTAGTTCTGCTCTGGTTAGTACTAGCTGTGATTATCCCTTTAGAAATGAATAGAGAATTACACAAAGTTAACATAACAAGCAAAGCTCTGGTTAGCCAAACTAAACATAGTGCATCTGCAAAAGTTATTGATCATCAGCCTAACATTCATCAAGATAAATCAATAGGTGATTTTTCAAGCAATACATTCACAAAGCTATTGAGTGAATATGTAAAGGTAATGGATGCAAAGGACTGTTATGTCTGTGTTAAGTTACCTGCTTCTGTTTCTGAGGGAGTAACATATAATATGCTTCCTCTCACTTATGCTGTAACATGTAGTGTATTAACTAGTTTATTTTATCAAACTGGACGTTTAGAATATTACTATTCAAATTATGATGAGATTTTTGCTAATGTTAAGATTGATAATGCTTTAAATAAGCATAAGAAAGCAAAACAATTGAGAGAATATTTCCTTGTTACTAACGAACTCACTTACGAGTATGCTTACAAGAATAATCTAACATGTAAATTAACTGCTGAAGGAAAGAAATTTTTGAATATGGTTGAGGAGAGAAGAGCAATTTATAAGAGAAATGAATTAGTCAAACAGACTAAGTCATCCTTCTGGCAAAAAGAGGATGAGAAAATAAATGGTAAAATGCTTGAAAATATTGCAATTCACATAGACAAACCTGTTAGTGGAAAGCTTTGCATTAGAAGAGATAATACACTTTTTGATAATTATTTTGTAGGTGCAAGCAACTGTGAAGATACTTATCAGATTATGGGAGGTTGGGGATTTAAAGGTGGAAAAGATCCTATCTTCCCTGGAATTTATTTTGTTTGTGGTGACAAAGCTTACTATAACCTTCCAGACCATTGGTATGGAACTTGTTATGTGGGAATTGTTTTTCCTAAAGTGTTTCATGTTGACAGAGATTCAGAAGGATTGTTTAAAATTCATAATTATGTAAATAGAGCTAAAAGAGAAACTTTTACTGAAGTTCTGGGAGATATTTTCCAAGCTGTAATACCTTTTGTTGGTATAACCCTAAATGCAGGGAGAATCAGAAAATTGTCCACTATAGTTGATAGATTATCAACTGACACTGCTGATGGGTTTCAATTAGTGAATGTTGAAGTTATTGCAATTAGATCCATGGTAATTCAAGATCGTCTTGCTTTAGACATACTCCTAGCAAAAGAGGGAGGAGTCTGTGGCATTTTACATGTCCAACATTGCTGTACATATATACCTGATGAAAGTAAGAATATTGAAATGTATATTAAGAATATTACACAAATGCATTCAGAGATAATTCCTTTAGAAGAAGAAGATTTTACAGGGAAACTTTCAAAAAGGTTTCAAGCAATTAAAAACTGGTTTCATAATATCGGAAGTTCAATTCTTGGCAAGATCCTGGCACCTTTGATTATAATAGTATTCATTTTTATTTTGACTAAAGTAGGTTGTTTGTTACATAAAAGAAAGAAACAGTTGAAGGAAAAGAAGAGAATCTATAAACTCAGAAAAGAAGAGGAAAGGGAGATCGAGTTACAGGAGTTACATAGAGAGCGTCATGTTAATTGCAAAGATTATGCTGAAACAGATTTTTAGGTTTACTAATACAAATGAATTTGAATCGATTTCTTAAAAATTTAATTTACCAAAATTTTGAGTGCTGGTGTGGTGATTTGTTAATCACCAGATGAGGGAGTTGATGGAGCGAGATAGAAAACAAAATTTTGTTTAAACTCGCAAAGTCACATTTCCATAACATGAATAAAATTATTAATGATTTGTGATATGTCGTGCTAATACAACTCAGATTAAACTTTACACGTGGGGGGACTAACATGTGTGCTCATAAACGTGCATAAATGTTGCATCTTTTTGTTCGTGCAAAATAATAAAATAATTTATTGTTTTCGTTTTTGTCATTACTAACTGCTGCAAACTTAGAAGAAGCATGTGCTTGTTTTGCTTTTCCTTGTCTGTGTGATGTCATTTCTACTATTCTAGGTGCATATGGGTCTCATAGAAAAACGGAGACTGGTAAATATAAACGCTGCTTTATTTGTTTGCATTAGCTAGGTAACATTTTGATTAATCGGGTGGGTTAATTAATTAGTAAACCATGGGGTGGATACAGAATATACTTTATTTCTTACATTAATACTTTTCTTGTGTTTGTTTTATACTAGAAAACATAAGTTGCCTGCTTTTGGGCCTAGTTATTTGAGCCGCAGAAAAAGAGCTGATCTATAATTCTGCAGAAAGTCACGAGACGCCCATTCTGAATTAAAACGTTTATTGAAGCTGCATTCACAAAGCAAAAACTGATGAGCTGACATCATTCTGTCGGACATGGCCAAGGTCGAAAGTGAACATTTTGTCAGTCCTTAACTTGGTATCCGCGGAAGTTGTACTGAAAGACTATGGAAGCTGCGAGGATGACTTAATACAAAGTAGCAATCGCAGGAAGCTTCTGGCTTCACGTGGAAGAGACAATGGTCTTTGTAAGACATGATTTTGTGGAACTTTTTAAGAATCTGGTGACTTGTCACTTGTCACTCTCAGCCAATGGGACGTCGAGAATTTTTGAAAACTTTCCTTTGCTAGTTTAGTTAGCGTAGAAAGGTATAAAAAGTCATGCCCTTAGGGTTGGGCTGGCTGCTGCTTTCTGACTTTCCGATGAGGGTGATGTGCTGCTGGACTTTGCGTGGAGCACGTAAGAATCCTCAAAGATCTTTACTTTAATTTTTGTCTATTTAGCTCAGTTAGGGAAATAGGTTTTAGAAATGCTAAACTTTATATAATTTCTTTAAAATTGATTCAATTGCTTAAATTGTATTTTTCTCATATTTCTTACCATCATGCTTGCTTTATTGCAAATAAATTTCATTTATAAAACTTACAACATATATACCATAATTTAGAAAATAAAATCTTACTTTTGACAAACAAGCTGGTCTTGATTATTTAGAAGTATAGGTTACCATTAGCTAGATCACGTCTCCTATGGTGGTCGTTTAAATAGTTGGGTTTTATTCTAATGACAATATTCTTTTTGCAAATGTATAAATATGTATATAGTATGTAGATAATGTGTATATAGATTTATTCTGACCACCTGATTCAGTAGGCCCAAAATATATCAGGTTCATAAATGGGTCCATATTTAGTATAGAATTTTGTTTATAGGTTATGAAGTTGGGTAGCGTAGTTTATGATATATTTTCTATAGCCCGCTGGATCAGAACCCACCGTGCCCCTGCACGTATATGACGTCACGTGGGACCCACCACCGTGCAAGCGTCTCGTACCATAATGCGCATGTGTCGCGAATGCGCAGGAGCAGGAGTTGCGGCTGGTCGTATACCAATCGCACACATCACGTAATATTAAATGTATATGATGTAACTGAAACACACGCAGCCTTCGCACACCGTACGCGGATCCTTCTCGACTTTTCTAAAATGGCGTCTAGAATCCACGCACCCACCGTGATGTGTACGCGACTCCGAAAAAAATTTGGGAACTTTTTTTAAAAAGAAAATAATATAAACATATTAAAATTAAAAATTAAAACAAAAAAATGAATCAATATTTCAGTTTGAATTTTTTTTAAATATTTTTTTGCAATTTTCAGAAAAATATATGTTATTTAATGAATAAAATATTTATGAATAAACAGCTAAAAAACTGTAGAAAATCAGTACAAAATAATAGGTATAACTACTATCACACGTAAAAATTAGCATTTAAAAAACCTTTGAAATTCACTGAAAAAACCATAGGTTTCAGAGACGTTATAGTTAGAAATTAGCATTTAAAAAACCTTAGAAAGTCACCGAAAAAAACATAGGTTTCACGGGTGTTATAGTTAGTTGGCTATTACACTCGTACAAAACCATAGAAATTCCTCCGTTATAGTTAGTTCTGCCAACTATAACTTGTGCGCCCCAATGCACTGCTGATGATGTCACATATTGCATCATTCATGACATGGTCAGTAACATCACTGATGACATCTCAAATGACATCACTGAAGATATCATCCACGTGACAATCTGATACACCTCATCCTACACAAGTATAACCTTTCATCACTCACTGTAAAATACAGAGTACTATATTTGAAACCATTGACACACCAATACCAGTTTCTAAAAACCCACTAAGTGATTCCTACATCTACACACACATCTAAACACTTACCTATAGATTCACTCATACATGCTGTCAATGATCAATAGAACACTATTAAATATACTTATACACCTACATCGACTTTACACACCAGCATACATCCTATTCACTTATGCAGTCATTCTACTCACTTATGCAAACAATTGATCATACTTACATTTACTAAGCTACACACTTATACAAACACCACTTTATTTATTCGTATAGATAATAACTCATACTTAGTGTGTTATAAAATTGCTATTACAAGTATACAGTTTTCGATAGTCACTCATACAATCACTGAGTCTTATGTATACTTATTTATATACAACTGTCACATACACTGCCTCTTATATTTCTATATATATATATTCACTGAAAAAACCATAGGTTTCACTTTTGTTATAGTTAGGAATTAGCATTTAAAAAACCTTTGAAATTCACTGAAAAAAACATAGGTTTCACACCAGTTATAGTTAGCTGAACATTTTACTCATACAAAACCATTGAAATACCCACGTTATAGTTAGTTGGACTCACTATAACTCGCGCGCCCGCAATCCACTGCTGATGAGGACTCAGATGAGTTCATACAGGAAGAGGCTCCTCAGCCCAGGGACACTGTGACTGAAGCTTGATTCACCCATCATTGTGATCTTAGGCTGAGACACACATACTGTTGGCAGAGACAGACATGGTACATTATATCTAACATTCTGATCATGTGCCTAAGATCACACTGTGACTGAAGCTTGATTCACCCATCAGTGTGATCTTAGGCTGAGACACACATACTGTTGGCAGAGACAGACATGGTACATTATATCTAACATTTTGATCATGTGCCTAAGATCACACTGTGACTGAAGCTTGATTCACCCATCACTGTGATCTTAGGCTGAGACACACATACTGTTGGCAGAGACAGACATGGTACATTATATCTAACATTCTGACCATGTGCCTAAGATCACACTGTGACTGAAGCTTGATTCACCCATCACTGTGATCTTAGGCTGAGACACACATACTGTTGGCAGAGACAGACATGGTACATTATATCTAACATCCTGATCATGTGCCTAAGATCACACTGTGAGTGAAGCTTGATTCACCCATCACTGAGATCTTAGGCTGAGACACACATACTGTTGGCAGAGACAGACATGGTACATTATATCTAACATTCTGATCATGTGCCTAAGATCACACTGTGAGTGAAGCTTGACATCATCTAAGCATACCTTTTACCAGAAAACATTTTCTATAGTAAATTGTTTTCACACAAAGCACTGCCCTTTCAAATGACCACTACAAAGCAAAGCAGAATCCTAACTCATTTGCAAACTACATTTCCAATATGCAGTATACAATTTTTTAAACAGCATTACAAAAAAAATAACACACAATGCAAGAATAAAGCACAATATGCTTCCTAATCTACCCCATACTGCATACAGCAGCTTATCTTCATTAAATGAATCATATATCAGATAACACACAGGCACAGAGTAAAGTTAGACACAAGCAAAGAATACCCTTTAACCTGATTGACGCAAACTCTTACAAGGCACAGGTGACATTATTGAAAAATGTGAAAATGTTTTCGCTTATTTCAAACAGAAAGGCAGTGTGATACTTCACTAAAATTTAAAAAGCAGACTTTTTTCCAGAAAATATTTTCCATACTAAATCGTTTTTTACACAAAGCACAGCTCATTTAAATGACCACTGCAGAAACAAAGCAGAAACCTAACTCCTTTTCAAAATACATTTCCAATATGCACCATTCTATTTTTAAACAATATTACAAAAAAACATGACACAAAATGCAAGAATAAAGAAGCACAATATGCTTCTTAATCTTCCCCATAGTGCATACAGCTCTCTATCTTTTTTAAAAGAATCATTACTCACCTTTAAAAATGCTTTGGAAGATATAGAACAGTGTCAGTCACACTCAACAGATATTCTTTAGCAGAATCTCTGAATAATGCTTCTTTCACTTGAGCCTCAGAATAATGGCACAGATTCTTTCTCATTTCAGACCCATATTCTTGTACATAACCAATCAAAATTGTTCCCACACAAATTCAAAACCAAACTACACATTTTAATTGGTTGTACATTTCAAGACTTTGAAACTCACATAACATTCACCCATCCCCCCAGTGCTCATTCACCCTGTAACCATGGTAACTCCCTCCTAACCCAGCACACAGTTCACAAGTTCATCATACTATGTTGCAAAAGAATCCATCAAGGGTGTTTGACCTCTCAATGTACTAGCTAATCAAGTGCAATGTTTCTTTAAATGACTTTTTCTCAACCATTGAAATTACTTTTTACAATAAAAAAAGCATGCGCCCTAATTTTCAGTGGACATTTTTAAGAAAGCACCAATCGTTTGTGGTTTTTTAAGTGCACTAAATCTCAACCACTTTTTTTCATAATCAAACTGCCATTTCATTTCCACAACTCATCTGACTAGAAGCACATCTACCTTCAAGATGCCAAAAGTCTGGTTTGTGGGTCATAGCTATGTCTTCTGGAGTGAAAAATTTGCAAGCAACAGAGGGATTTACAACCTTGATTTACCAAATGTGGACATTGTGTGGATTGGACAGAGAGGATTGAGATGTCACCAATTGATACCATTGTTAAAATCCTTTATGCATCTTCCACACCCTGACCTTATAATTGTGCACTGTGGTGGAAATGACCTAGGCACTTTGACTGGGGTAGGTCTGGAAATGCTTTTAAAGGACATCTTTGGGCAATTTATGTCACTTTTTGCAAAAACTGCCTTGGTATTTTCTAATATATGCCAAAGGCAAAAATGGAACTGGTCCAACCAATTTTGTCCACAGATTGAGAAAGCAAGGAAACATGTGTTACAACATGTAAGGAATCTATAGGAGAGATGGTGTTCATTTTACAGATGAGGGGAATAGAGTCTTCCTCTTGAATTTGAGACTCTGCATTGGTACCTACTTGTAGGTACAAAAAACACGCACATAACACAACAGCTCTTTTCAGAGCTAACTTACCTCTAAACACTCTTCAATATTTTTTTACTCTATTTTTTTACAGTTTTTCCCCGTGGTGCGCTCAGGGTGCGCGTACCGGAGAGCACACCTGAGAACGCACCCAGCGCTTACCCCGTGAAAATTAAAAAAAAAGAGTTTTTTGGCCCTTCAGGGTCCTTCTAAGTCTCCCTCAAAAAACCTAGGGGTTCAGGGGGTGTCTACCCCGCCCCCTTTTAATCATTTCCCCCTTTTTTTTTTACCTCACGTGTCTCGATTTTCCCGAGACACAAGATGGCGGACTGTCTACTGCTCTCTACTACTCACTCTCTACTACTCACTCTACTACTCTTTACTACTCACTCTACTATTCACTCTACTACTCTCTACTACTCACTCTCTGCTACTCTCTCTACTGCTCTCTAGTACTCTCTACTACTCACTCTCTACTCTCTATTACTCACTCTCTACTCTCTACCTCTCTCTACTTCTCTCTCTACTAGTCTCTACCTCTCTACCACTACCTCTCTACCTCTACCTCTACACCTCTAACTCTCTACCTCTCTACCTCTCTCTACACGCACACATATACACACATATATGGATATATATGCATACACATTTATCTATATGTATGTGTTATATATACATATATAAACATATATAATCTGCATATCTATATAAATACAAATATAAATGCATGCATACAGCCGAAGACAGTAAGAAATTTACACACTTGCTGCCTTTCTTGGCTGGGGTTATCAATTATTCTTGAATTTCCTATTCTGATTCAAAGTCAAGGCACTTTATCAAGCCTTTTTGTTGTAGCTACTACCCCAGCCAAAGGCAGTGGGAAATGTGCACACTTGCTGCCTTTCTTGACTGGGGTTATCAATTATTCTTCTTGTAATACAAATTAAAAGTGCAGGCCCTTTATTGAACCTTCTTTGTAACTACTACCCGTGAATGGCAGTGGGTAATTTGCGCACTTGCAGCTTTTCTTATTTATAACATTATTCATCTTCCACTCAATCAACACATCATCTACACATACACAGACCTACTTACTGCCTTTATTGGCTATGGGTATCAAATATTCCTCTATTTCATATTCGTATTCAAAGTACAGACCATTTATCGAGCCTTTTTGTTGTGACAACTACCCCAGTTGAAGGCAGTAAGAAATGTACATACTTGCTGCCTTTCTTGGCTGGGGTTATCAATTATTCTAAAATTAATTCAACTTCAAAATGCAGGCCCTTTATTGAGCCTTCTTGGTAACTATTACCCGTGAATGGCAGTGGGTAATTTGCACACTTGCGTCCTTTTTTGCGTCCTTTCTACCACACAGTGTATGTACTTTCTGCACTTGCATTGCTTGCTTAGATATCGTACCCGTTTCTAAGGCTCCTATTGCGTAATCCGACGAACAGTCTGTGTAATGAGCCGGAAATCTCAATATGCACTTCCCTGACAAAGTAGTGGATAGTTTGCGCGTCTGCAGCCTTTTCTATTTTACACCTTTTTCATCTTCCACTCAATCAACACATCATCCACACATATGCACACCTACATGCTGCCTTTTTTGGCTGGGGTTATCAATTATTTTTCAATTTCATATTCTGATTCAAAGCCAAGGCCCTTTATCGAGCCTTTTTGATGTAGCTACTACCCCGGTTGAAGGCAGAGGGAAATTTGTGAACTTGCTGACTTTCTTGAGTGGGGTTATCAATTATTGTTTAATTTCATATTGTGATTCAAAGTCAAGGCCCTTTATGGAGCCTTTTAGTTGTAACTTCTTCCCGGGCTAAAGGCAGTGGGTAATCTCCACACTTGCAGCCTTTCCTATTTTTTACATTCTTCTTCTTCCACTCAATCAACACATCGTCTACACATACACACACCTACTTGATGCCTTTCTTGGCTATGGTTATCAACTATTCTATTTCATATTCGTATTCAAAGCACAGGTCCTTTATCGAGCCTTTTTGTTGTAACAACTACCTCAGCCAAAGGCAGCAAGATATTTACACACTTGCTGCCTTTCTTGGCTGGGGTTATCAATTATTCTAAAATTAATTCAAATTCAAAATGCAGACCCTTTATTCAGCCTTCTGAGTAACTACTACCCGTGAATGGCAGTCAATAATTTCCACACTGCCGTCCTTTCTATCGCACAGTGTATGTACTTTCTGCACTTGCATCATTTGCTTAGATGTTATACCCAATTCTCAGGCTCCCACTGCAGAATCCGACACATTGTCTGTATAATGTACTGGAAAACCAAACACCCACTTCCTTTACAAAGCAGTGGGTAGTTTGCACGTCTGCTGCTTTTCTTAATTTTCACCTTATTCTGCATCCACTAGCAGAAACACACCTACCTGCAGAGTGGGAACTTAGTGTCATTTCTCAGCCTCCCACTGCGGAATCCGACACCCTGTCTGTATAATGAGAAGGATATCCAATGATCCACTTCCCTGACAAGGCAGAGGGTACTTTGCGTATCTTCAGCCTTTCTTATTTATCATCTTATACATCTTCTACTCAATCAAGACATCATGCACACGTACACCCACTTACTTGCTGCCTTTTTTGGCTGGGATTATCAATTATTCTTCAATTTCATATTCTGATTCAAACACAAGGCCCTTTATCGAACCTTTCTGTTGTAACTACTTCCCTAACTAAACACACTAGGTAATTTGCACACTTTTGCAGCCAATAAAAAAATTGGAAACTTTGATAAAAAATTTGGTATCTGGTCAAGTTTCAATATCAGGAAGAACTTTTGTAGCTGATGCAATTATTTTTCATGGTGGACCATCTAAAACATCTGGACATTACACTATTTATTTAAAATATTTAAAAGGTTGGATACATTGTAATGATAGTCAATTACTTTTTAAGCAACGTTTGCCTAAAGAGTTACCAAATTCTTACCTAATATTTTTAAAGCCAAAATTTTAAGATCAAAATTTGGCCTTTCAGGATTACTGCTGTTAAGGTAGATTAGTCTGGTGTTGTAGAGTATTTTGTAAGTAAGTAAGTAAATAAGTACATTTATTAGCATAGTTAATTAAAACCATTGCAGTACAAAATCAGAATAATTTTTTTTTTTTAAACTACATACTTGATAAAACCAGCGTAGCGCAATCACAGTTTCTCAGTTCATTTTAAACACAAAAATGCATCTTATTAAATTAATCTTTTAAAATTGTTACAGTTTTGTTTTATAATATAGTGTAAAGTCAGATTCAAGTTGTAACTTTTTCTTTCCGGTGCCTTCATATTTATCGTTAAGTTTGCCTTGGCAATAGATTCAGTTTTGTTTTATTGAACTGTCTAAAGACATTTAGGGGTCAGTTTTTAGCATTTTCTTTTCCACTGCCTTCATAAATTTCACAAAGCCACAGTTCAACTGTGGGTCCTGAGATGCAAGACAGGCAAGAACTGCATTCCTTTGTGTGCGTATCCCTCGTCGATTAAAGTGGTGTTTCAACAGATGTTTCCGTTCATCCAACAATTTCTCACAGGAGCATAGCAAGTGCAACATATCCTCTTGCACTGAGCCACATAACCGGCAGAGGGAGCCTGCTTTGTCTTTTAGCCAGTGTGGAAAGTGTCGAATGCAGGGTAGCAGGCCAAACCTGTACTTTAAGAAGCACATTTTAGCGGTTTTAGCGAAACCCAGATCAAAGTAGCTCTGTGGTGCTTCTTGTGTTGAATAAGAGTTCAGGGTCGTCCAGCCATGCGTTCTTTTTGAGAGGGCTGCCTTATCTTGAACCCACGATAGATGTTTGATTGATTTCTTGACCAGATTTTTGAGCATCGTGTGATTTGTTGAGGTATCCCAGAGCTGCTTTAAGCCCGTATTTGCCAAGCTGCTTTTAAGGTACTTGGCTGCTAGTGAGGAAGGGTGATGATCTAGCTCCGTCCATAGATACTCATTTAGAGTTCCTTGTTTAGATTTCCTTATTTTGTCCCAGACAGAGATATAAGCCCCCTGTCTTGCCAGGAGCTGTTGTTGAATACCGAATTCTAGCCTAATTTGTGCTGGGGAGGTTCGCTTGGGCAGGCTAAAAATAATTCTGTATGCAGCTGTAATTGTATTTTCGAGGGTCTTTGCATCTCTGCCTCTCTGTACCTCACTCCCATAGGTAATTGTTGGCAGAAGTTTAGCACAAATTACTTGTACTAGAGGTAAAAGAGAGGGACCAGAGAGTTTGCTGTTTAGTGTTTTTAAAGAGATTGCCAGAGTTAGCCCTTTTCCTCTAATGCTCGTTCTCTGTGCAGTAAACTGTCCGCTGTTGTCAATCATTACTCCTAGGTATTTGTATGCTGACGTATCCTCAATTTGTATGTTGTTCCAGAACCACAACGTCAATTTCCTCTTCTTCTTACTAATGGTCATTGACTGGCTTTTCTCCAAATTTATAGTCAGTTCGTTCGCTTCAGAATAGCCATGTGTTGTGTTCACAAGGTGTTGTAGCCCTACCTTTGTGTGGCTTATTAGGACTATATCGTCAGCGTATAGAAGACACGGGAGTTGTAGCCCTCCTAGCTTGGGAGCATGAGAGTTGCAGCTGTTTAAGATCGGTACAAGGTCACCCAGAAACAGATTGAATAGTGTGGGGGCCAAGATGGAGCCCTGTTTGAGGCCTTTATTGGTCGGTATGCGCCTTGACAGAAGTGATCCTTCCCCCACCTTTACCTGAACCTAGGTCTCTGTGTGAAGGTTGATCAGCAGATTCAGCAAAGGCCTCGAAATCCCCCAACCATTCAGTTTAGACCATAAAATATTCTGATTTATGTGGTCAAAGGCAGCCTTGTAGTCTATAAAACAAAAGTGAATGGGCATTTTGTTTAAATCAGCCTTATCTATTAACATACCCATAGTTAGAATGTTGGTCATTGTGCCAACTGATTTGGCAAAGCCTGTCTGATTTACCGGAACTAAGGATTTCTCTGTGGGCCATGCCTGCAGTTCCTCCAACAGTGTACCTGAAAAATATTTTGCCTCGTTATCAATTAGGGCCACCAATCGGTAGTTTTGTGGGAGAGCCTTGTCCCCTGCCTTAAAAATTGGAGAGATGATAGAGCCCTTCCAGGAGCCTGGCAGGATGTTGAAATGTCTGATCTCCAAAAAAAGGGGTTCGAGTGCTACTGCCCAACCATTCGCGTCTTGTTTATAAAGAATGGGCGGGATTCCATTTGGTCCTGGGGCTCCCTCTCTTCTTCCTTTCTTGATTTGGCGCTTGATGATACTTTGTAGACTTGACAGTTCGTCATTTGAGATTGGATTCTGGCCATCTTGGATGCTGGTATGCTTTTGGGGTGGTTGTGCTTTGTGTTCTATAAGATTATCCATCACGCGATCCAGTATTAAACCCAGGTTATTTCCCGTAGCCTGATTAAAATGATTTCCAAGGTAACTTGCCCATGTTTCTTCTGAGATGTTGGATGAAACCCCAGTATGCATAGGTCTTATGAGGGAGTTTATGGTTTTCCAGAAGCTTGCCCCATCGCTCCGTTTGATGTCAGAATGAAGTCTTGCCCACATGTTATCCTCCCTGGATCTATAGGCTTCCCATTTTAATTTTTTCAATGTTGCTTTCAGTTTCCGTAAGTGGTCGTGCTTCACTATATCCATGGGTTTCCGCTGAAGTTCTCTCATCATATGATAAATTTATGTTTTTGTGCCCCTAATTTTTTCTTTATACTCTCGCGCGAACTGTTTCATGCTGCCACGGCCTAGTTCTACAAGTAAGGGTGAGGAGCTTGAAAGTGATCCTATTGTTGGTATATCAGGTGGTGAGTGATGTGGCTGCAGCAGTGAACATTCATAATCACTCAGGTGGAGGCCTTTTGAATTTGTTGTAATTGTTGTAGGTGTTTAGCTGGAATTCCTGTGTAGACTGTTTTCCCACAGTGTAGTCTGCTGCTGATGAGGGACTGTGTCACTGTTCTTCTTTTAGTTAGCAACCACTTGTAAATGTTGCGGAGCATGTGGAGGGTATTATAGCAGTACGAGGAGACGGTGTACACTTGCTTACACATGGAGAGGGAGGAGTTGAGAATGAATCCTAGGTTATAGACATAGTTGGTAAGTGTTGGTACTGTCCACAGTGTAGTCACCTAGCAGGAGCTGTCCGAGGCTGAGGGGTTGGGTCTGAGGAGGAGTACCTTCATTTTCAGCGAATTCATGTTTAGAGAGCTGCTCTTTACAGTGTATGAAAATTAATTATGTTTTGTTATTTTATGATTGTTTGAGATGTGTCATATTTACGTAAGAAATTGCTCTTAGACAAAAACATTTTAAGATATGTTTTATTTCTATTTTTTAGATTGCTATTGAAAATGTTGAATGTTTTTTTTTTTTAAGATAACCTCCATACCACGAGTCACATCAGTACTATAGAACACATTCAATCCAGCCTTGCTTTATTTAAGGTAGAGACTAATGGATTCTATGTCTTCCAATTTTGTAAAAGAATGCCACAAATAGCATTCATCTATAACTGTGCTCACTAGTGCCTTCAATCTACACTGCGGACAGTAGGTTTCACAACTTCAATTCAGTATTCCTTCTACATTAAGGACAGCATTGAATCCAGCCTTGATTTACTTAAGGCAGAGACAATTGTACTCTGTCCTCAGATTCTATTAACCGTATAAAATAGCATTCATCAATGTTTGTGTTGATTAGTACCTTCAATCTACATTACAGACAGCAGGGTTCACATCTTCAATTCACTTTTGCATGTAAATTTGTCTTCAGTATGTGTGCTGAGAAGTGTCTTCAATCAATTCTGCGCTCAGTAGACTTCACAACTAGATACCAAGAGCAACAGCATTACAGAAAACATTCAATACAATCTTGATTTACTTAAAACGGAGACAATTGCACAATATCCTCAGATTTTCTTAAAGTTTGAACACTAGAAAATTCAGCCTTCATTTATTTAATGCAGACACAATTCTACTATATGTCTTCACATATTCTTTAAATAACTAACAAAAACCATTTATCTATGTCTGTTAACAACTGCCTTCATTCTACACTGCACAGGGAAAGTACAAGCTCACCGCCAATGTACTACTTACTCAGTGCACCATAAATCATCGCAAAGAAGAGTGAAAACTTTTATGTCACAGTGAGACATACTGTCCCTTTTAATTGGAATTGAAGCAGAATTCAATCAACAAAAGACATTCCTTAAATTACTATACCTCCCCTCGACCACACATCATCACAGGGTACGTTCAAGCTCGGCACCAAAGCTATTTCTAACTCAGTGCACCAAAAATCATCACAACGTGACCGTATTGAATGAGAAAACTTATTTAGAAAAATATATATCATACTTTTTGAAGATATACATCAACTTACTTCTGTGAATGGACAACCAATATTTATTAGAAAACTTCATTTTAAAGACTTTGCTACCAATGCGTCCTGCTTGCACCACGCATCATCGTACACTCCACAGAACTTTTATTGCTTTAGATGCACACTTGCTTCCTTTCTTGGCTGGGATTATCAATTATTCCTCAATTTCATATTCAGATTGAACATCAAAGCCCTTTATCGAACCTTTTTATCATTTCTACTACCCCAGCCGAAGGTTAATACTCCAAACATAATCTGTAAAATTTGCCAAACAACTCTTTCAAAGGGTGATCCATACAAAAAATACGTCTTTAGCACAGCAAATATAGTGCAACACATGAAGAACTTGCACCCCAGCAACTTTGCTAGAGCTGTAAGACGGAGCTTGATTGAATGGCAACCCACCTGCTGCTGCACCAAACACATCAACTGCTGCAACAGCATCTTTGGCAACCAGCCCATAATCACATATTAATCATGATTGTGGTAAACTAAAATTTCTATGCATTTATTGCGATAAACTTTTGTGTTACGAGGAATAGTCTATCAGCCTCATCAAAAATAAGACTTAAAATATTTTTTATTTGTAACAACTAACCCAGCCGAATGCACTAAGAAATGTACACACTTGCTGCCTTTCTTGGCTGGGGTTATCAATTTTTCTTCTTGTAATACAAATAAAAGTGCAGACTCTTTATTAAGCCTTCTCAGTAACTACTACCCGTTAATGGCAGTGAGTAATTTGCACACTTGCGTCCTTTCTACCGCACAGTGTGTGTACTTTGTGCACTTGCATTGTTTGCTTAGATGTGATACCCATTTCTCAGGCTCCAACTACAGAATCCGATGCACACTCTGTGTAATGGACTGGAAAACCAAACACCCACTTCCACTTTACAAGGCAGTGGGTAGTTTGCACGGCTGCTGCCTTTCTTAATTTTCACCTTATTCTACATCAACTAGCAGAAACACACCTACCTGCTGCCTTTCTTGACTGTCTTTGCCAACTATTATTCTAATTCAAAGTAGAGACCCTGGGAAGGGCCCGGTGTTATTTTTCAGCACTACCACCCACAGTGGGAACTTAGTGCACTTGCTTTGCTTCCTCAGATGTGGTAGTCATTTCTCAGCCTCCCACTGCGGAATCCGACACCTTGTCTGTATAATGAGAAGGATATCTAAAGATCCACTTCCCTAACAAGGCAGTGGGTAGTTTGCGTATCTGCAGCCTTTCTTATTTTTCACCTTATTCATCTTCTACTCAATCAAGACATCATCCACATGTACACACACCTACGTGCTGCCTTGTTTGGCTGGGGTTATCAATTACTCTTCAATTTCATATTCTGATTCAAACTCATGGCCCTTTATCCAGCCTTTTTGTTGTAACTACTTCCCCGGCTAAAGGCACTGGGTAATTTGCACACTTTTACAACCTTTCTTATTTTTTACATTAATCATCTTCCAATCAATCAACGCATCTACACATACACACACCTACTTACTGCCCTATGGTTATCAAATATTCTTCTATTTCATATCTGTATTCAAAGTGCAGGCCCTTTATCGAGCCTTTTTGTTGTAGCTACTACCTCGGCCAAAGGCAGTGGGAAATTTGCACACTTGCTGCCTTTCTTGGCTGGGGTTATCAATTATTCTAAAAGTAGCTACAAACTCAGCAACAATATTTTCATTTGGAAACAAATTACAAAGTAATCGTATCTGTAAAACTTTCCCATGTTCAGTCATTTTTCCAATACTTCTAATAGTTCCATAATCAGCATCATTTGCTTGTCGCATATTTGTAATAAATTCCTTATAATCAAAATATGACCAAATCTTAACATTTCCAATGCTACATTACATCTTTTACTTATACTACCCGTGGAGCATCACAACAAATTGCAATACCACAACCTATCTGGAGAAGCTTGTGAACACTCTTGAAGAAAATTAAACTTCTCATTATTGATGACATAAGCATGGTATCAAACTTATTGCTTGCCTTTGTCTATTTAAGAATGCAGGAAATTCTTAAATCAGAGTATGACATATTAGTTTCAATTTATTTAAGGCAGAGACAACTGTACTATGTCCTCAGATTCTGTTAACTGAACAAAATAGCATTCATTGATCTTTGTGCCCAGTACTACCTTCGATATCCATTGCAAACAGCAGACTTCACAAGTTCAATTCAGCTGTGCATGTAAATTTCTCTTCAGTTTGTGTGCTGAGAACTACCTTCAATCAATTCTGTCCTCAGTAGACTTGACAACTAGATACCAACAGCGCCAGCACTACAGAAAACATTCAATACAATCTTGATTTATTTAAAACAGAGACAATTTCACAATGTCCTCAGATTTTCTTAAAGTTTGAGCAGTAGGAAATTCAGCCTTCATTTCTTTGATTTAGAGATGTTTCTACTGTTTGTCTTCAGATTTTGTTTAGGTAAGTGACAACAATCATTCCTCCATTTCTGTGTCAACTACTGCCTTCAATCTACAATACAAACAGCAGGGTTCACAACTTGAAATCAGCTTTCCATCTACACTATGCACAGCATTCAAATTAGCCTTCATTTATGTAACGCAGAGACAATTTTATTATTAGAAGGCACAAGAAACATTCCTCAATGTCTGTACTAACTGCTACCTTCAAATGTACACTATGAACAACAAAGTTTACCTCTTCATACCATGAGTCACATCAGTACTACAGAAAACATTGAATCCAGCCTTCCTTTATTAAAGGTAGAGACTAATGGATTCTATGTCTTCCGATTTTGTAAAAGAATGTGACAAATAGCATTCATCTATAACTGTGCTCACTAGAACCTTCAAGCTACACTGCGGACAGCACGGTTCACAACTTGAATTCAGCTCTCCTTCTACACTAAGGACAGCATTGAATTCAGTCTTGGTTTATTTAAGGCAGAGACAATTGTACTGTGTCCTCAGATTATGTTTACTGTGACGAAATAGCAATCATTGATCTTTGTGTCAACAACTGCCTTCAATCTACACTGCGGACAGCAGGGTTCACAACTTTAATTCAGCTTTCAAACTAAATTTGTCTGCAATATCTGTGCTGACAACTGCCTTCAATCTTTTCTGCGGTCAGTAGAGTTCAAAACTTGATAGCAGGAGCTCCACTACTACAGAAAACATTCAATCCAGCCTTGCTTTATTTAAGGTAGAGACTAATGGATTCTGTGTCTTCCGATTTTGTAAAAGAATGTCAGAAATAGCATTCATCTATAACTATATAACCAATATTTATTAGAAAACTTTGCTACCAATGCATCCTGCTTGGACCACGCATCATCGCACACTCCACAGAACTTTGTTGCTTTAGATGCACGCTTGCTTCCTTTCTTGGCTGGGATTATTACTTATTCCTCAATTTCATATTCTGATTGAACAGCAAGGCCCTTTATCGAGCCTTTTTGTCATTTCCACTACCCCAGCCGAAGGTTAATACTCCAAAAGTAATCTGTAAAATTTGCCAAACAACTCTTACAAAGGGTGATCCATACAAATAATACTTCTTTAGCACAGCAAATATAGTGCGACACATGAAGAACTTGCACCCCAACAACTTTGCTTGAGCTGCAACACAAACATTGAATGGCAACCCACCTGCTGCTGCACCAAGCACATCAACTGCTGCAACAGCATCTTCGGCAACCAGTCCATACTCACATATTAAGCTTGATTGTGGGAAACTTACATTTCTATGCATTTGTTGCGATGAATATTTGTGTTATGTGAAATAGTCTATCAACCTCATCAAAAATAAGAAACAGGAGCATCACTGTCCTCAACATCAGTCACTACACATTTATCAAGCTTTTTTGTTGTAAGAACTACCCCGTCCGAAGGTAGTGGGAAATTTCCACACTTCCTGCCTTTCTTGGCTGGAGTTATCAATTATTGTTCAATTTGATAAAGTAAGTGGAAAAGAGAAACTAACAGAAGTCATTTTTCAGAGTTTTTTGGGTGAATGGAACCATAGTTAAAGTTCTGAGCCTTTTTTTAATGATAAGAGTTATCTTCAGAGTAAAGATTTGTTGCATGCAGATGACACTAGTACTCGTGCTTATGAGGTTACAAATGGTTTTGCTATTGAGAAAGAGAACATTGTTCCTAGAAATGCACAAGAGATGTTAGCTGAGGAACTTTTACGGAGACGTCCTAAAGCTCCAGTGAACACTTGCAATTGTAGTACTATTTATACTTTAAGTCAAGAATCTATTCATTTTTTATGCAATTTCTTACATAACTATATTAAGAAAAGTGTTAAACAAAAGATTAAGATATTTCAAGAATAAGACCCTTGCAGAGTGACAGAAAATACTGGTTTGCTAGGTCATTCTCTGGCTTGTCTTTCTAAAAAAGTTTGGCAAAGTGTTTTTCACCAATTCAGAATGTTAACAGTTCATCATACTCAAATGAGGAAATTAGTAAGAACATTATATTACGAAAAAAGTCCAGCACTATTATAAAAAAAAGTTGAATAGTACTCTTTTCCGTGCATCTGTGTCAGATGAAGGAATGTTTCTGGTGAAATTCAGCTTCGTTACTTTGGTCCTCAGGAAGACAGTGCAGAAACTGAGATATTAATAGAAGAAAATGTGGAAGAGAATGTACAATGTTGTACTGTACAAAATTTTGAGCAAGATATTACAAAGTTTAAAGTGATTTCACGTGAAACGCCAAATTCTTCTTCTATTTGTTTTCAATGTACTTAAAAAGTAAAAAGTAAAATAATAATGACTGGAAGCATTTTGCAACTTATTTGTTGGTAGAGAATTGTTTTGATTTGGATTCTGATCAGCGTATTTCTAAATATTTTTATAACAAATTAGATAAGAACAAAATGCCTACTAGAGCTGTGCATAATAATCTTGAGTTTGTAATTATTCCTTCTGAACTGATGGATTTAAATACCTATGAGTCTATTATTATTCAATGTGTGAATCCATTACAGGCTATTGTTCCTATGGAGCCTAAGACAGGAAAATTGCCTCCTTCTGATTTACAAACAGCATTAAAGGGAAGAGTTCTATATTTGCCTGCAGATTTTTTTAAACAATTGAAACAATTGGTGTAGAAAATGTAGAAGATGTACCTTTAGTTATTCTTGTTAATAGCGTTCCTAGTAGGAGTAGGAAAATCTGGCAAGAATTAGTGAATGTTAAGAAAGTGCAAAAGGCAACGTAGCTGGTAAAAAAACTAATAAATATAATACAAATGTGTATGTGACCTGTGCTGAGTACGCTTGGGATGATTGACTTCAATTTCTTCGAGACACAAATCCAAAGATACTAAATACTGAATACAAGACACCTGGAGAATTGTGCTCTTTGAATCCAGTTAATGTATGCACGTATTTCAATCATAGATTGGAAGCTATAATATCTTTTATCACCAATAAAAAAATTATCCTCTTGGAAAGGTTTTGGATTTCTTTTGGAGAAAAAAGTATCAACCAAAAGATGCTACTCACATACATATGCTAATATGGATCAAAGATGCTCCCAAATTTGCAACTGAGTCAAATGATACTGTGTTGTCTTTTATTGCAAAATATGCTACATGTGATATACCCAAAAGTACACAAGATAAGGACTTAAGACAACAAGTCTTACGATTACAAAGCCATCATTGTGGGAAATACTGTTGTCGAAACTACAAATTTAAGGACAAGTTCTACACCAAATGTCATTTTGGACTTCCACATCCAGTAATATTGAAAGGAAGAGTGAACAGTTTTATGTCATCATTGCTACATACTATAACACGAAAGTCTAAAAAAAATACATACAACTTAAAAAGAAATAAAGAGTGAAAATACATAAATGACTACAACCCAGTCATTTTGTCCATGTGGAATGCTAACATAGACATTCAATATCTTGCAGACAATTCCGTTGCTGTTCCTTGATATCTAACACCCTACATAACAAAATCAGAAAAGACAGAACTGAAGGAGATGTGAGAAGAGATTTCCTACAACAAAAGTCTAACTAAAAAATTACATAGTCACAGTTTAAAGATGTTCTCTCATCGAGAAATTGGAGCTTATGAATGTTCAGATCGCTTATCATCTGCAAGTCTTTACTCCAAGTCTAGAAGAATCACTTGGCTGAGTCTAAGTCTTCACAAAACACGAAATCGAGTACTTAAATCTGTACAAGAAATTGAATATTTAACTGAAAAAAGCCAGAAAGTATACCTATTGGTTCATAACACTTCCTATTCCAACTGTTCAAAGATCCCTCCCTTTTTATTCATTCTACTTTGACTTCCTAAGAAGGACCATCTCTTCTGAGAATCCTGTCAAATAGAAGGAAGATCACCATAATAACAGCAATGGACTCATCTTCCAGCTTTTCTTCCGAAAGAGATTTCATTCCTGAAGAGCCTCCAAAGAAGAAGAAAAAAGCTCTAATTTGGAACTTATTTACTATCCCTGAAGGGCAAAAAAAGGTTAATGCTCTGTTAGTAACCTATAAAATTTGCCAAACAACTCTTTAAAGGAGTAATCCATCCAAAAATTACTCCTTTGGCACACCAAGTATGATGTGACATATCAAGAACTTGCACCCCAATAACTTTGCTCGAGCTCCAACACGGAGGTTACAGGAAAACCCACCTGCTGCTGCACCAAGCACATCGATTGCTGCAGCAGCATATTCAGCAAGCAATCCACACCCACAAATTGATCCTGATTTCGGTGAAATTAACATTCTATGCATTTATTGTGATGAACTTTTGTCTTACGGGGAACAGTCTATCGACCTAATAAAATGCAGGGAGCAGGAGCATCGCTATGCTCAACATTACTTTTTTTTTTACATTATCTTGTAATTGGTATCAACTACCCCAGCCGAAAGCAGTCATACATTTGCACACTTGCTGCCTTTCTTGACTGGGATTATCAATTATTCTTCGATTTCATATTCCGATTGAACGTCAAGGCCCTTTATCAAGCCTTTTTGTCGTAGCTACTACTCCAGTCGAAGGTTAATGGTCCAAAAGTAATCTGTAACATTTACCAAACAACTCTTCCAAAGGGTAATCCATCCAAAAAAGACTTCTTTGACACAGCAAATATAATGCGACACGTGAAGAACTTGCACCCCAACAACTTTGCTTGAGCTGCAACTCAAAAATTGCAGGACAACCCACCTGCTGCTGCACCAAGCACATAAACTGCTGCAACAGCATCTTCAGCAAGCACTCCATACTCACATATTAATCTTGATTTTAGTAAACTTAAATTTCTATACAATTATTGCTATGAACTTTTCTGTTACGTGAAACAGTCTATCAACTTCGTTCTGATATTATTAGACCTCACAGCGGCGTTCGACACCATTTCTCATACTATATTGATCAGTAGGCTGAGAGAGATTGGGATCACAGACATGGCCCTAGCGTGGATTGCCTCATTCTTGACTGATAGATCTCAAACTACGGCTCTGAGCCCTTTCCTCTCAGAGAAAAAGAAGGTTCTATCAGGAGTTCCACAAGGCTCGATTATGAGCCCTTTATTATTTAATATTTACATGATTCCTCTTATTGCTTTAATTGAGTCATACGGCATTTTAGTCACTTCATACGCCGATGACACCCAATTAATTGTGCCCCTAGAAAAGAACTTGAACGAGGCAGAACAGAATTTAAAGGACTGCCTGACAGAAGTATTCCAATGGATGGAAAAAAATCACTTAAAATGCAACACAAACAAGACAGAGATTCTTCCCCAAGGGAAAAATGTGTATTTCTGTCCCAGCAAATGGTGGCCAGATGGCTCTCCTATCCCGCCCCAGGCTGTGGAATCAGCCAGAAACCTGGGAGTCATATTTGACTCCGCTCTCACTTTTGATCAGCATGTGAGAAATGTGGCAGGGAGTTGCTTCGGCATTATTAAATCACTAAAGAAGTTATCTGACTTCCTCCAAATGGACTCTAGGAAGGCGGTGGCAGTTTCTTTCATTCTCTCCCGGCTAGACTATTGTAATGGATTGATGGCCGGGGGAAAAAAGGCAACATTGAAGAAACTTCAGAGTGTGCAACACACTGCGGCCCGACTGGTATTGAAACTACCGAGACGCGCCTCAGCTTCACAGGCCCTCAAGAACTTACACTGGTTACCCTTGCATAAAAGGATTTTGTTCAAAATTCTGATGATAACATTTAGAGCCCTTAATCATTCAGGTCCGAGGTATTTGGTCAGGAGATTCACTTGTTACAATCCACCCAGAAAACTGAGGTCATCAGGGGGCAATCTGGTGGTGGTACCCAGAATCCATTATAAAACTAAGGGAGGAAAAACTCTGATTGTCCTGGCCTCCAAGGCCTGGAATGCAATGCCCAAGGATCTCAGACTTGCAGAGCAAGAGTCAGCGTTCAGAAAACAACTGAAAACTTGGATCTTCAGTCTATCAGATCCCTTTATTATGGCTGCCGTATAATTCCACCAATGTATATTATAGTTCTGCAGCGCCAGGATGCTCCTTTCGGAGCGATAGTTGCGCTTTACAAATGTCAAATACAAAATACAAATACAAATACAAACTTCATAAAAAACAGGAAGCAGGAACATATCTGTCCTCAACATTACTCATTAGACATTTATCAAGCTTTTTTGTTGAAACTATTCCGACCGAAGGCACTTGAAAATTTGCACACTTGCTGCCTTTCTTGACTGGGGTTATCAATTATTCTTCTTGTAATACAAATTCAAAGTGCAGGCCCTTTTTTGAGCCTTCTTGGTAACTACTTCCCGTAAATTGCAGTGGGTAATTTCCGCACTTGCATCCTTTTTTCCGACGCACAGTCTGTGTACTGACCTGGGTATCCAAATATCTACTTCCATGATAACGCAATGGTTACTTTGCTCATCTTCAACCTATCTAACTTTTTACCTTTTTCATCTTCCATTCAATGAACACATCATCCACATGTACACACACTTAATTTCTGCCTTTCTTGTCTGCGGTTATCAATTACTCTTCAAATTCATATTCTGATTCAAACTCAAAGCCCTTTATCAAGCCTTTTTATTGTAACTATTTCCCTACATAAAAGCAGTGGGTAATTTGCACACTAGCAACCTTTCCTATTTTTTACATTATTCATCTTCCACTCAATCAACACATCATCTACACATACACACACCTACTTGCTGCCTTTTTTAACTGGAGTTATCAATTATTCTTGAGTTTCACATTCTGATTCAAAGTCAAGGCCCTTTATCAAGCCTTTTTGTTGAAGCTACTACCTCGGTCAAACAGAACACGACATGACAGCAGTATGAAAAGCATCTAAATCTACAGCACTACATCCCAAAAAGAAATGCTTACTGTGTAAGTGACATTTTCCATTGTTAAGATTTAAATCTGTCAGATTTAAATCTGTCAATAGAAAAGAAACATGTTCTCAGTGAAGTGAAATGACTTTTTGTGATATATTGAAAATATTTTCACAACTTCTTTACTGTGTTGTATGTTTTTACAGTGTTTTTTTCCTCCTCACGTTCAATATCTTAAGCTACACTGCAACTATTTTCATTACTGTAATATCGATGTTTATAGTACACACATAAAACATTTTATGACACCTTGAAACTATTTTTAAAGGGGGTATTCAAGGTATAAAACACAAGTTTGATAGTGCATGGAAGAGTGCATCCATAGTCTATAGGAGTTTGAAGCAGTCCATGCACTTTGCATCATGAGTACTTCAGTACTACCTGAATGATTACAATTCTGCAAGAAGTGTGTCTCAAACCATTATTATTTAATAATAATAAATGTATTCTTGTAACATCTAATAATTTAATAGAACTTCTAAAATAATGCCATCATGTATTTCATTTTCCTGATTATCAATTTCAAAAGTCATATAATCATACTCGATGTCATCTAATGCTTCCACAAAATCAGCATCCAAGATTTCTTCTACAAAATTACAACTGATATCTGCAGCATTCATTTCTTCCTCTTCATTGTAGCTACTTACAAAAAGTATGTTCAGCTCTTCTATGACACTGTTATTAATTTTGAAACCGTCTTCCAACTTGTTTTGTTGATTTTCCATACTATTTTTCTTATTTTGTAGTTCTTTGTACAAAAACATAAACACTTCATTCTATCCTGACTGTAATATCAGCATATTTTGTACTTCAGTGTATAATATTTTGAGAGCAAACAAAAAAATAAATACAATAAATACAGTGTCATTGTGTCAAGTGCTTTATTTAGCATATACATTACTAATCCTCATCATCGAAAAAGTAACAAGTTTCTGAAATCATTTTATATGTCAGTTGTGTATCTTATCCTAATACCCAACATTCCAATGAAATGCTATGAACCATTATCTAATGTGCTTTAATTGCAGTGTCCTATCTTGTTTTGTTTTGTATATCATTACAATTAAAGGTAACATATTCAAATCTTTCCGAGAACATTTGTATATTTAAAATGGTAAAGTAAGAGGTGAAGACCGTCTGTGGCCGTCCGGGGCCGGAGGAGGCCGGGCTGGGCCACCCCCCGTCTTTGATTCTAAACGGTTATCATAATCCTTAGTACATTGCTGTGCTATAAAAGTGCTCACCACTAAGTTTTGTAAAAGGGCTGGTAACTTTAAGGAATGCCGGAAATCCCAAGTAGTACCGCCTTGATGACTCCACCGGGCGATGCTGGGACAGCAGTTATTGGTCCTTTAGATACATTTTTTAACCGCCCGAACCAGACTATTGACAAAGAAATAACGCTTGCAGAGAGGCGTGCTGAGCGGAGATTATCCATTGAACTTCCTAAAAATCCTATAGATAAGCGCTCTGCACAAATCTATCCTGCATTGGTAACACCTCTGTCATCACTAAACTTGCCTGTTGTATCCGAATTGGTTCATGATGCTATTACTAATGAGGAGAACCCGGGTACTGTGGGCGAATCGAATCCATCCTGTGTGTGTCATACCGATTCTATAACTTGTACAGCTGAATTATGTGCTCAGGTTTCCTTGGCCCACCCTAAATCAGGATCAAAAAGAAAAAGGAACACTGCATCTAGAAAATGTTTCCCAGCTAAACCCCCTTACAAACTTAGAAAAGTAAACAAAAGTATGTGTCCCAGTAAGGCTGTCACCGAAGTAATCCGTAGTAGGGAAATTACCCAAGAGGGGGATGTTGTGTCATTAGACAGCCCAGATCTTAGCACTATTAATCTTCCAGTCACTGGATTGGCAACGGCTGATAAACCGCCACCCCTAAGCAACCTGTTTCCTGACCTAGAAAGGTTGTTACGGTCAATTTTGCTACCATTAGAGGAGCGAATTAGTAAACTCTCTGACCGCTTAGACCATTTCGAGCAGGTAACACCAGATAACTTCTTTTCAACAAAGGCATTGATAAAAGCTCAGGCAAGGCTGGACGAAAGTAGTAAGTGCCAGAATACTACTCAAGGGGTACCACAAGTTAAGGGACAAAGGCAACAAACTAACTCACCACTACCACCAAAGAATGTTAGTGCGGTTGTAAAGAGACCACTTAAGCCTCCTGACTTAGCACCACCGGGACTTTGCCAAAAATCCCTCCAACATTGTAGCCCCAGCTCAGACTGCGGCGCAACAACCACCGCTTAGTTCAAACTACTTGGGCACTGTAGAAGCAGGGGGTGACGCATGTATCAGAATGGGTACTGCTTTACCATCTGCCCCACCTATTAGCAATCACCCTTTAGTAAATAAATCTACACCCCGCTCTGCTCCTATTGTTCCCAGACCGTCCGTACCACCCCCGATAAAGCCACCTCATAAGAAACCCCCCATGAACCTCACCCCATATTCCTTCCCCTTCGTAGTAGTCCTTATAAATGTCCCACCACTTCTACCGGGACAGAGAGAAACCTTCCAGATGCTTAAAAATAAAGCTATGCACTGGCTAAGGGTGAATCGGCCTCTACCAGGGGAAGTTGATGGTCTTATATTGGGGGTAAGGAGAATAGATTGGATAGGCTCTACCACCAAAAGCCTGGGGGGGGGACTGCATTGTGGTCAACTTTCAAGACCCAAGGGTGGCAGGATGGCTAACAAGACAGGGTTGGGGCACAAGTAATGGAGGAATTGGTATTGTTGACCTTACTTTTTTTTACCCACGTCCTACCAGTGTTTTGACTAGTCTGTTTAATGAGCAAAATTACCCCTCAAGTTGTTCGTGGCCAGCGATCATTACATCAGCTCCACTACCACAGTACTATAACCATATCACTGGCCCGATCTGTAATCCTTCGGGTGGTTGGCATAACCTAGGGTGGGGATGTTGACATACCCTTGATCACCTGAATACTAGTAAGGGAAGAATTAACAGAGTGGACAGAACATTTAATATTAAGAACTCCAGATCTGTAGTACGAAACGAGACACTGCCTACTCCAGGGGAGCAGGTCGCCCCAGGCGAAACATGTGAAGCAGGGGTGGCGAGGGTTCAAATTGAGCCTGCCATTGCCTGTTCTCCCTCGGGAGACACAGTCATGGAGGGCCCTGTCGAGCCCAGTAGCGCCCAGTAGCATTGCGGCTGTGGCGGACCCACTTGTTAGGGTTCTCAGTTGGAATGTGGCTGGTCTGGACAGGAAACTGGCCCTGCCCGACTGGAACGCACTTGTGGAGGAGTACTCGATATGTCTGTTCCAGGAAACCTGGAGTAGGGAGCCCCCTCATAAGGCAGGATATTCATCCCATCATATACCAGCTGTACACTCAAAAACTGGTAGGGGTCGTCCCTCGGGAGGCCTCCTTGTTTGGGTAGCCTCCTCACTCAATTGTAGGGTGGAGGAACATGACACAAAGTGTCCGGATCTCCTTAATATCATCCTAAAATCCCCCAAGGGCCGTGTTATTCTAAACATCTATAACATCTATGCACGAGGCATCAAGGGGGGTAGAGCATCCCCTACTATAACCCGCCTTGAGGGCCTGCTCCGATCCTCTCCCTACAAGTCCTGTACCCTGGTAGCGGGTGACCTCAATTGCACATTTGAGCCTCTTGGCTCAGATGTTACACAAGATCAAGAGGATGTCGACTACAGGAGGGGGATACCGGCTTTAGAGATCAGCCCTATTAAAAGATGGACGGAAGTGGCGCTCCAGATAAATTCCCTATCAATGGAGTTTGACCTGAGGGCCCTTAATGGTAGGACTATTTCGGATAAAAAGGGAGCACATACATATAATAGGCCCAGCCATACGTCAAGAATCGATTATATTTTGCTTGACGCCAACCTATGGAGTTCGGTCAAAGACATGGAGATTATACCCTCCGTCGAGAGCGATCACAACCTGCTCTCTCTTGCCATGACTCCTTGGTGGTTAGAAGGTCTAAGGAATGGAACCCCATGTGCCGCCGTCTTGGACCTGTCATCTGTCTCTAACTGTGGACGTCAGCTAAAGTGGGCAAGGCTGTCGCTCTCAGTCGAGATAACATCCTCCATAACGCGGCTCCTAGCGGCAGCACTAGATAACACTGACTCTCTTGAGGGTGGGGTGGTGGGGTGTCCAACAGGTTTTGTAACCTAACTCAGGCGCTAACCAATCTGTTCACTGTCCCAGCCAGACCCAATGGGAAGAAACTACGGCCCGGGCTAGACTGGGTTGGTTTAATCGCAGCTGCAGGGAAGCAAAGACACTGCTTGTTGAAGCGGTTAAATCCAAATCACAAACCAGGACTAGGGAGGCCAGAAGGCTTTACTCACACTGTTTAAAAAATGCCAAAAAGGAATGGGAGGATAGCTTTTGGCAGGACCTCCTGGTCGCCAGTCGAGGGAGAGATGCCAAAGGGTTCTGGGACCTGGTGGGTAGCAGAAACCGTCCAGATGATACCTTGAGGACTTGTACTATCACTGCCCAGGCGTGGTATAACCATTTTAAGGCTCTCTATTCTGCCGTAGAAGGCACACTTAACGACCCTTTTTTCCTCCCCCCTTACCCGTGGATAGAGGCATTGACTTCTTCTCCGTACGGGAGGTCACGAATTTGATTAAATCTCTAACACCACTTAAAGCAGCTGGTCCTGACGGGCTGCCAGGGGATCTTCTTCGAGCCTACCCGGGCGAATGGGGGGTGTTGATCTCTGGCCTCCTTAATGCTATCCTCGAGGGAGGTTCTGTGCCTGAGTCTTGGAAAGGGGCAGAGGTGGTCCCAATTTTTAAAAAGGGTTGTCGGGACTCACCGGGAAATTATAGGCCAATAAGCCTCATTGACTCAACCCAGAAGTTAGCGGGTAAAGCCATTCTAGGGAGGATTCTCCAGTGGGTGGATGACAACCACATATTGTCCGATATGCAAGCTGGCTTTCGTTCAGGTACAGGAACCATCGAGCAAGTCTTTAGACTCCTGTTACTTTATTGGAAGGTGGTGGAGCTGGGCAAAGGCAGTCTTTACTTGGCCTTCATAGACCTAAGGACTGCCTTTGACCTGGTTCCTAGGGAGGAACTCTGGAGGGTGTTGTATGGTCTTGGGATGCCCCCTTACATCTTAATGCTCCTCATCAAACTGCATAATGACAACTATGCTCAGGTGCGATGGGGATTAAATGGGGAAAAGACCGATAGGATCCCGGTCGTTAGGGGCGTCCGGCAGGGCTGTGTACTAGCTTCCACCCTATTTTCCCTGTATGTGAATGGGGTGGTAGAGCACCTGCTTGGCGAACCAGCAGACGCTCCCTCCTTGGGGGGCACTAGGATTCCAACCCTGTTGTTTGCCGATGACACCCTCCTCATTTCCAAAACCCCCCAGGGGCTCCAGAAGCTTTTGAACCGCTTCCAGGACTTCTGTACAAAAAGAGGACTTGTCATCAATGTGGATAAGACCAAATATCTAATTATGCACCCACCCCGTAAGCTTGGCCGCCCTCCTATTCTGAACTCTATCCCTCTGGAAAGAGTGTCAGAATTTGATTACTTGGGAATTCGAATGAGTGATGTCATGAGCTGGACTCCCCATATAAACAAAATGACCATCAGTCATAAAAGGGTGGGGGGAGCGCTGTTGAAGGAGTACAATAATTCATCTAAACAATGTGTAGCTCCAATAATGGATATTTACAAAGCCAGAGCTGTAACCGCATCACATTATGGGGCTGAGCTTTGGGGCTTAGGTAACGTGGAGGCTTTGACCAAGGCAGAGAATAAATTTTTAAATGACCTCTTGGCCATCCCGATGACCACCCGACAGTTCCTGTGCTTTTGGATACGGGTTGTAAAGCAATCAAGGACCAGGCCCGTTTACGGCCTCTCCTCCTTTGGGCTCGTCTGTGGAGGGTTCCAGAATTAAAATCATACGCAGACGGGCTGTCAGAGGTGATGGGCTTGGACGGCTGCAACAAGATCAAATGGCTTAGGGATATTAAAAATCTTTTAGGGGACCTAGGCTTGGGGTCGTGCTGGTCCACCCACTGTGCCCCCCCGAAAGCGACCCTAAAAAAACTGTATTGGGAATGGGTCTCTGCTAAGCTCATCAGCAATCAGCGTCACTGCAATTCCACCACAGCTTATTTGCAAATAAAAGACGTTGTTGCCCTTGAGCCTTATCTGGACATAATTACGGCACCTATGGACCGGGGTCTTTTCATCACATTTAGACTAGGTACATTACCTCTAAATGATCGCCTCTCTAGATGGAACATGCCTGCGCAGGCTTCACGCTACTGCGCCCTATGTACTAATAGGCCCGAAACTGTGATTCACTTCCTTTTTGAATGTCCAGATTACACCCGTCCAAGATCCTACTGGCTGAAACCACTTTGTAGACAATTGGGTACTCGCCAGCATCTGGTGGCTTTACGGATTTTACTGACTGATACATCCTCTCGGGTCGTTTGTGCTGTATCTAAATTTTTTAAATGGGCTTGGTTGATTCGTTTAAAAAGACTGTCCTTATCTATTTAATATACTTTTAAATAATGTATTGCTGATCTTATTGCTACCTTGTATTTCTTTTGTTTTTAAATGTACAGTCCTTTGACGATGTGCTGTTTTTATATATTTTGTAATGCTTTTATGATACCTGCATATCGAAATAAAGCTATCAACCAACCAAGTAATATCAGCATATTTTGTACTTCAGTGTATATTATTTTGAGAGCAAACAAAAAATAAATACAATAAATACAGTGTCATTGTGTCAAGCGCTGTATTTAGCATATACATTACTAATCCTCATCATCGAAAAAGTAACAAGTTTCTGAAATCATTTTATATGTCAGTTGTGTATCTTATCCTAATACACAATATTCCAATGAAATGCTATGAACCATTATCTAATGTGCTTTAATTGCAGTGTCCTATCTTGTTTTGTTTTGTATATCATTACAATTAAAGGTAACATATTCAAATCTTTCCGAGAACATTTGAATATTTAAAATGGTAAAGTAAGAGGTGAAGAACACAGATAAGAACTTACATCTCAAGATGCAAAAATGGATGAAAAGGGTGGTCCAAGATCTCCATGTACAATACCCACTGTAGACTTTTTAAAAGCAGGTACACTCAAGGAATTCTATAATGTGCAATAAGTGTTGATGATAACACCACACAGAATGGGCAAGAACAGATAAAATAATGGATTGTATGTTCTTGGACGACGATAAGAATACACTATAGAAAGGCCACAGTCAAGTCCAAACATTAAATACTTAAGATATAGCAAACGAAGTGACAACAAGAACCAGAAGGGTCCAAGAGTGGTGGAGGATGGGTTTATTAACCCGTGTCCTACCTACTGTGTTGTAAACTTAAAACAGTGACGACAGCAGTGCCTTACTTTCACTCCTCCCATTACGTTGTCAATTAGGGTGGAGGGAGAGAAAGGAACGGAGTAAACTACATGTCTACATATGTACTGCTATGTTCAGAACACTGGATCAAGCACTAAATAAACAAACTCAGATACACAAAACATACACAAAGGAAAGCTACACAAATAAGACAGTGAATCTTGAACACAAACTGGTAAGTCAACAAAATAACAAAAAGGCTAAGGACACTGCAACGGATGCTACGCTGTAGAACTCATTGTCAGGTCCATGAAATTGTGCGGGCAGCTGGTAGGAGCCTACACAGGACGATGGCAGTACGAGGCTCCTGGAGAAGCTTGGGGGACTGGCGGTCCCAGGGGCTACAAAGTGGGGCCGTGAGCCCCCCGCATACTTCAAAATAAAACCCCGGTGAGTGGCGTTCCCAGGGCTCCGAGGGCCTTACAAGCCCCCCATCATGGAAAAAATAGCCCCCCGGACTTGCGGACCCCCGGGGGCTAATCAAGAATAATGAAAAGGACTTCTGTTTTTTTTCTTTTCTGCCGCATACATGTACGATACACGTACCCCGCGATTTCTTATTTTTTTTTTTAAAATTGCGACCTAAAGATCCATGTAAGACCCCCTGAGCAGGTCTAGAGGGTCAGGATGTTTCTACCCTGCCCAATTTCCTTATTTTTCAACTTTCTTTTACTGTTTTCTTGTCACTCGGTTCTACCGAGGCACAAGATGGCTGCCAACACTTCCTGGTTTGCAGTGTTGAAACATAGTAAACATCCAATCAACATACAGCTCCTGCTCGTAATTCTACGGTTTTTGGTACACTTACTGTACGAATATGGGGAGGGGGAGAGTGGGGGCAGCTGAAAACATACTTCAAAAACAAAAAAATAAAAAAAGCACAGAGAAGGTAGTGGCCCCCGTGGCTACGGGGAGGGCAGCCGTAAGCCCCCCCGCAAACTTCAAAATGAAACCCCAGGGAGTGCCGTTCCCCGGCACTCCAGACACCTTACAAGCCCCCCATTATGGTAAAAAAAATGCCCCCGGGATTTGGCCCACCTAAAACGGACTTCTACTTTAGTTTTTTTCCTTTTCCACCGCGTACGCGTACGATAAACGTACCCCGCGATTTCTTATTTAAAAATAAATTAAATAAATTGGACCTAAAGATCCATATGGGACCCCTGAACAAACCTACAGAGTCAGTATGTTTCTACCCTGCCCCCTTTCCTTATTTTTCAACTTTCTTTTACTGTTTTTTTCTGACTCGGTTCTACCGATGAACAAGATGGCCGCCAACACTTCCTGGTTTCAAATGTTGACAGACAGTTGGCATCCAATCAGCATGCAGCTCGTGCTCTAATTGAACGGATCTCCGTATGCGTGCAGTACTTCGTCTCTAGATATCGCTATGATTTTACTTGTGATTTTCTACTGAACGGATTTACACCATTTAACAAAAAGCACAATCTGCGAACTGAACTCTACCTCTCTGCCAAATTTGATGTAATTCCGTTCAGCCTTTCGGGCTGTAGCCCTGGCTAAAGGTCCCCATGGAAAATTGCATGGGTAAAACACGTTTTGGGACCCCCCTTTTTTCTCGGCCCACACTTGACGAATCACCCCCAAACTTTCAGGGAAGGAGTGGAGCCAAGCAGGCCATTTTCTTGGAGAAATTAACGAAGATTCGTCCACCAGCGCCAAAGTTATTCCAAATAGAATGTTGTGGATTTCCTATGGAAAGTAGGTCCTAACTATAACTACCTACTGGTGACCGCCAGTAGGTAATATATATATTTAAGGAGTGTGTCAGGTCCCTCGATGCGCAATTAGCGGCAGTCACGCACTCAAATAGTCGCTATGTCAAATCACAACTACCTGTGGGTTCCTGGACCGAGAGTATTAGAAAACGGAACCCCAAGATGGCCGCCAGCTCGAGCCGCGGTCAGCAGTCTAGTGTTTAGCTTGTTGCCAGCAGAATCCAGGTGAGGCGCGCTATGAGGGAAATCTGCGCACTTCACCGAGGACATTGCCTGGAGAGGAAGAGATTCTGGAGTTCGAGTTTTGTGAGGAGATTCATAGGTTATCACAGTAAAGAAACGTTAGTTTAGAACTTCCCAATAACGTTTCTCAGTTTTCCCCCATGTAGTGCGTGTGTGCACGCATAGTCGTTTTCTGACGAAAACAAAAACCTGATATCACCCGTCGAGTCTCCGTCGGAGAATAAATGTTGAAGACGTCAGCTGTAACCGGAAACCTGAGAAGCAGCGGGTTTCAAAGCAGGACTTCGCGAGTCTTCAGCAGCCGCCAGAACCGCAAGTAGAGCACCTGTGAAAAAGAAGAAATAAGACCTAGATAAGTGTTCACCAAATTATTCATTTTGAGTAAAGCAAGTTTTCGCATCAATGCATTAAGAATACTTACCAAGTAAAGTGCGGTGAGAAACCATAATATTCGAAGGGTCACATGAACTGGATAAGTCGAGTAAAATATTCTAAGAGGAAATAGAAGACAGAAATTAGTTGAGATTAATAAGAGGACAAATACAAGATAAACACAGATTAGCAATCAGTAAGTCAGAACTAATTAACCCTAAATATAGTCATAGGCAGAAATAATAAACTTGTGTTATTACTTCACAGGGAGATTGCAAGAAAGAGCCAAATAAGGCACCTAGGATAAAAGAGCAGAAGGACAGACAAAAAGTGAGTGAGAATAAATAGTTTAGAATAAACGATCTTAGTGAAAGGGTAACTGGAGATGTAATAAGAAATACAATTGTGAATTACAGGAATTCAACTTAGGAAAAGTACAGCAACATCCAGTGCCAAGAAAAAAGAAGTAGAAGAGAGGGTAAGACTCTTGGAAACAAATGGTAGGTGAGGAATATAGCAGAGTAAGAGAGAGAGGGAGAGAGATCTAGGGTCCAGGTTAATCTTGATTTATTTTCCTTCAGGATTCCGAGAGATAGCGGTCTGCAGGTCGGACTGACGAGTGGAACCAGCCAAGAGGGTCTCTTGTTGTTGTTTGTTATTTTATCCAATTTCCCCCTTCCCCTCTGAGGTAATAGGTTGGAGTCTTGTTACACGAGCTCTAGATTATTGCCCGGGGCGGATTTGGGAGCCAGCATCTCTGTTCCTGTGCTGCTACGTAAAGAGTATCCTTTAAGTTCTGACAGAGTGAAGTGCCCAAGTTGCACCTTGCACCCGAACAGAGATGGCGGAAGGAATTGACCTGCAAGGGTTAGGAGTGATCTTAGATACTATGCAGAAAGAGATAAGCGCAGTTAGAGAGGAAAATCAAAATCTTAAGTTGGAAATTGTGAACTCTAGGAAAGAAACAGCAGATTTAGCACAGAGACTTAGACAACCTTTTAGTGCGGGACAGGACACACAAAATCCTCTATTAGAGAGTACGAACAGAATGACCACCCAAGTGATCCATTCCTTATCCCCTGTGATTCCCTTAGTGGCTCCCGAGCGATTTGGTGGGGACCCACAAAAGGCGCAAATATTCATAACCCAATGTTCCTTACACTACATGTGCCGCCCTTCAATTTTCCCTGACGCACAATCTAAGGTCGCTTTCGCATTGTCATATTTGAGTGGAGACGCAGCAGCCTGGTCCATGCCACTCATAACCAGAAATGAGAGGACCGATCTTGAGAAATTATGAGGAGTTTAAGGACGAGTTTCTACGAATATTCGACAGATTGAGAATATCTCAAGTAGTTGACAATGAATTTCTGGACTTGAAGCAAGGGAATCGAGATCTGGTATCTTACTTAGCGCAATTCAACAAGCTTGTGGTGGAAATAAATTGGCCAGAAAGCAAACGAGCAGCAGTGTTCTATCGCGGCTTGAAAGACGAACTGAAAGATGCCTTGGCTGGAATCCCGAACAGACCCACCGAAATATCTGCGTTAGTAGACCTGGTGTTGGAGATAGACTTTTGTCAGGGGGAGAGAAAAGGCGAAAGAAGAAGAGAATTTAGGTTGACGGTTCCGATGTTTGACCGTGTCCGGTCAGAGAGTAGTCGAAGTAACGAAGGATCATCGGGGGTGGAGCCCATGCAAATCGGAACGATACGTGGACCTCTGTCAAAAGAAGAAAAAGAGAAGAGGCGTAATAGTAATGTATGCATGTATTATGGAGCTGGAGGTCATTTTGTCAGGAATTGCCCTAAGAAGCCCAAGATGAACTACATGCCGAAGGAAAACTAATAGCACCACCTGTTGGAGGAGTTGAACAGGTGGGTGCGATTTTAGAAAAAACTCCCGAAGAACATCAAGTGGCCAACACTCTTCAGTCGGCAGCTCCTCATTTGGAAGTTAAGTTCAGAGACATAACCCTAACTGGAGTGTCGGTAATGATAGATTCCGGTGCCACAGGGAACTTTTGTGACCTAAGATTTGCTCGTAAGGTGGGGTTACAAGCGATCATGAACAGTAAAAGTGAACCAGTAAGAGCGGTGGATGGGACCAATTTGTCATCTAGTCCCATAGTCAGCCATACTGAGGTAATCCAACTTATTTCAGATGATGGTCATGAAGAAAGAATCCAGTTTAATCTGATTGATGCTCCTCAGTTCGAATTAATTCTTGGCCTACCCTGGCTCACCGAGCACAATCCCACAATAAATTGGAGTAACCAAACTATCAGAATGGATTCCAAGTATTGCATGGAAAATTGTTTTGGAACCCTGGAAGGAAGACAAAAAGTCGAAGCCAGTCAGGCTCGCTCATTGTGCCAGCTGGGAGGATCGATATGTGTGATTAATGAGCAAGAAATCCCTGAAGAGTATGCGGATTTCCAGGATGTATTTAACGAGGTGGAAGCTGAACAACTGCCCCCACACCGAGTCTATGACTGCAAGATAGAAATAGAACCAGGCTCAAATCTGCCCTGCAGTTGAGTGTATGCATTAACTGAGAAAGAACATCGCCACTTAAAGGAATATCTGGACAAATATCTTGCTAATGGATTCATTCGACCTTCCCAATCCCAAGTCTCGTTGCCTTAATTTTTTGTGCCGAAGAAGGAAGGAGATCTGCGGTCCTGTATTGATTATAGGGCGATCAACAGAATCACTAAGAAGAACAGGTATCCACTGCCCCTTATATCAGTGTTATTGGACCAGGTGAAGGGAGCCCAGATATACACAAAACAGGATCTGAGGGGAGCCTATCACCTGGTCAGGATGAGAGAAGGTGACGAATGGTAGACAGCCTTCAGGACCCGCTTTGGATTGTTTGAATATCAGGTCATGCCTTACGGACTTTGTAACGCCCCGGCGGCCTTTCAACACTTCATCAATGACGTGCTGAAGGAATATATAGACCAATGTGCCATCGTATACATTGATGACATTCTGATTTATTCCGCAAACCAGGAGAGGCATCAAGATCAAGTTCGGGCGTCTTACAAAAATTAAGAGATAACAGACTGTTTGTTAAGTTGGAGAAATGCACTTTCAACGTTACTCAAGTTGAATTCTTGGGTTTCGTCATTTCCCCAACGGGCATACTTATGGACCAACGGAAGATTGAAACAGTGATAAATTGGAAATCCCCAGTGAGTGTCAAGGAGGTTCAAAGCTTCATTGGGTTTGAAAACTTTTACCGAAGGTTCATCAGTGAATTCTCTCACAAAATCTTGCCACTCACCAAATTACTTAAGAAAGGTATTCAATTCGAATGGACCAAGGAAGCTGAGGAGGCATTCAATTCCTTGAAACAAGATTTCACCTCGGCCCCAATTCTTCAACATGCTGATCCGAATGAACCCTTTTATGTTGAAACCGACGCCTCTGACCAAGCAGTTGGTGGAGTTCTATCCCAACGAAACAAAGTTACAGGACAATTGCATCCAGTTGCTTAAATATCAAGAAAACTATCTCCAGCCGAATGTAACTATACCATCACAGAAAAAGAGCTGTTGGCGATAAAGGACGCCTTTAAGGAATGGAGACATCACCTTATGGGAGCCCAGCATCAAGTGACTGTATTTACTGACCACCGTAATCTGAAATTTTTAAAAACTGCTAGAACTCTGACTCCACGACAGTTGCGATGGTCACTATATTTCGCCGATTATGATTTTGTAATCACTTTTCGGCCAGGAACACAAAACGGAAAGGCGGATGCCTTGTCCAGAATTGATACTGAAAACCAAAAGACACCCCTGGAAAACCAATCCATCATACCAACTGAGAAAATATTCGGTGTTACGACTTCAATCAGTCTGGAAACCAGTATTTCGGAAGTCATGAATCCAGAATCTATGCAGAACTGGGTTAAAGAAAAAGAAGGGAGAAAAATAGTTTGTCAACTCCCCTACTTTCAGGAAAGTCTGTTTATCCCCACTAAGGAATTACAGCAACAAGTCATGCAAGAATGTCATGATGCAAAACTAGCAGGACATAAGGGGGAAGCGAAAACCAAGGAGCTGATCAAGCGACATTACTGGTGGCAAGAGATGAATAAGGATATTGAGGACTATGTCAAGACTTGCAAAATCTGTGCTCAGGGAAAATCTGAACGGCAAGCTCCAAAAGGGTTGCTCCAGCCTTTGCCCACACCACCCTATCCTTGGCACACCATCACACTAGACCTCATTACAGACTTACCGCTCAGTAAAGGCTATGACACGATATTAGTGGTTGTAGATTTTTTTTCAAAGATGGCACATTTCACCGCTTTACGAGGGGTCCCATCGGCAAAGCAGCTAGCTACGCATTTTAGCACAGAAATAGTAAAAATACATGGCATTCCCAAAATCGTAATCTCTGACAGAGGACCACAGTTCATTTCCCATTTTTGGAAATCCTTTATGAAAAGCTTAGGGACAGAAACGAGATTCTCCACCAGTTACCATCCCGAGACCGATGGTCAAACAGAACGAGTGAACCAGGAATTGGAACAATATTTAAGGTTGTTCCTTTTGAAACAGAATGAGGACTGGGTAGACTATTTGTGGGCAGCAGAGTTTGCCCACAACAATGCCAAGAATGTGTCCACAGGGTTCGCCCTCTTCTATATGAATTATGGAAGGCATCCAAATTCAACTCTCAGACAAATTGATGTTTCAGTTCCAGCGGTTAGGGATATTGTATCTCACCTAGAACAGGTACACCAAGAGGCATTAGAAAGTCTAAAGATGGCCAAAGAAAAATATAAGAGTTATGCAGACAGGAAAAGGCGAGAAGGTCCTCCCTTAGAAAAAGGAGACAAGGTCTGGTTGAGCACTAACAACTTAAGACTGAAAGGAAACCGAAAGTTCCAACCTCGGTTTATTGGCCCTTATCCAGTAGAGGAAAAGATAAATCAGGTGTCTTACCGACTAACCTTACCATCCAAGCTTAAGATTCATCCAGTTTTCCATATCTCATTGTTAAAAAAGGCCCCCAGCAATTTGCGGAAGACACTACCACCAAAACCCCTCTATTTGGAAACTGGAACTGAGTATGAAGTTAAGGAAATACTGGATTAAAAATGCTCAAAAGGAAAATTGTATTATCTGGTAGATTGGAAAGGATATGGTCCTGATGAACGATCTTGGGAACGAGAGGAGGACGTTCATGCTCCAAGATTAGTTAAATCCTTTCATCAACGATTCCCTACAACACCAAGAGGGAGGGAATCTATCTTGTTGGGGGGGTACTGTCAGGTCCCTTGATGCGCAAGTAGCGGCAGTCACGCACTCAAATAGTCGCTATGTCAAATCACAACTAACTGTGGGTTCCTGGACCGAGAGCATTAGAAAACGGAACCTCAAGATGGCCGCCAGCTCAAGCCGCGGTCTGCAGTTTAGTGTTTAGCTTGTTGCCAGCAGAATCCAGGTGAGGCGCGCTATGAGGGAAATCTGCGCACTTCACCGAGGACATTGCCTGGAGAGGAAGAGATTCTGGAGTTCGAGTTTTGTGAGGAGATTCATAGGTTATCACAGTAAAGAAACGTTAGTTTAGAACTTCCCAATAACGTTTCTCAGTTTTCCCCCGTGTAGTGCGTGTGTGCACGCATAGTCGTTTTCTGACGAAAACAAAAACCTGATATCACCCGTCGAGTCTCCGTCGGAGAATAAATGTTGAAGACGTCAGCGGTAACCGGCAACCTGAGAAGCAGCGGGTTTCCAAGCAGGACTTCGCGAGTCTTCGGCAGCCGTCAGAACCGCAAGTAGAGCACCTGTGAAAAAGAAGAAATAAGACCTAGATAAGTGTTCACCAAATTATTCATTTTGAGTAAAGCAAGTTTTCGCATCAATGCATTAAGAATACTTACCAAGTAAAGTGCGGTGAGAAACCATAATATTCGAAGAGTCACATGAACTGGATAAGTCGAGTAAAATATTCTAAGAGGAAACAGAAGACAGAAATTAGTCGAGATTAATAAGAGGACCAATAAAAGATAAACACAGATTTAGCAATCAGTAAGTCAGAACTAATTAACCCTAAATATAGTCATAGGCAGAAATAATAAACTGAGGATTAATCACTAGTATACTATGTGTTATTGCTTCACAGGGAGATTGCAAGAAAGAGCAAAATAAGGCACCTAGGATAACAGAGCAGAAGGACAGACAAAAAGTGAGTGAGAATAAATAGTTTAGAATAAACAATCTTAGTGAAAGGGTAACTGGAGATGTAATAAGAAATACAATTGTGAATTACAGGAATTCAACTTAGGAAGAGTACAGCAACATCCAGTACCAAGAAAAAAGAAGTAAAAGAGTGGGCAAGACTCTGGGAAACAAATGGTAGGTGAGGAATATAGCAGAGTAAGAGAGAGAGGGAGAGAGATCTAGGGTCCAGGTTAATCTTGATTTATTTTCCTTCAGGATCCAGAGAGATAGCGGTCTGCAGGTCGGACTGACGAGTGGAACCAGCCAAGAGGGTCTCTTCTTGTTGTTTGTTATTTTATCCAATTTCCCCCTTCCACTCTGAGGTAATATGTTGGAGTCTCGGTACACGAGCTCTAGGTTATTGCCTGGGGCGGATTTGGAAGCCAGCATCTATGTTCCTGTGCTGCTACGTAAAGAGTATCCTTTAAGTTCTGACAGGGTGGCAGGACTGGGGCTGAGAGAGAACTACAAGTCCATCTGCATTTATTTTAGGACTATCATAACCAACATGCCTTAGTGACAACGCCCATTGTTCTTTGAAACCGGTTTACTGCCCCTCTGTGCCAGTGATCAAGGGCGTCCAATCCCGAAACGCGTATGGCGTAAAGGAACATGGAATGCCTGCTGTGCATTCTTCCACCCACGTGGCGGTGTGAGTCTGGAGGTGTGTGGCTCCCCACATGGGCTAACCCTGGTGTGTTTTGTTTTATATATATATATATATTCACTGAAAAAACCATAGGTTTCAGGTCATATATAGTTAGGAATTAGCATTTAAAAAACATTGAAATTGCTCCTAAATAATTAGTTGTACTAACTATATTTCACGCACCCGCAATCCACTGCTGATGATGTCACATATTACATCATTCATGACATGGTCAGTGACATCACTGATGACATCTCAAATGACATCACTGATGACATCACTGATGACATCTCAATTGACATCACTGATCACATCACTGATGATATCATTCATGTGATAATACGATGCACCTCCTCACACTCTAATATAACCTTTGATACACCCAGTGTTAAACACAGACTACCATTCTTGAAACCAGCTCCTGCTGCCTGCGTGACCATTCTGTTCCTGCCCTGCACTATCGTCTGTCCCCCCTGTGCTGGGGCTGCTTTTCCCCGCTTTGCCCAGCCTTTCTTTCTTCCTGCCTTGCCCAGTCCGCCGTTTTTCCCGCTGTTTTAATCGCTGTTTTTACCGCCGTTTTTTTCCCGCTGTACCCCCGCCACCTCCCCGCTCCCCGCCGCTGCTCCCCTGCGGCCCGCCCCCCTCCACCTGGAGCCTTCCCACTCGCCGCCCCGCTCCCGCCACCCAGCTGCCCCTCCCTCGCTCCGCCCCCTCCACTCTCCTCTTATGGCAGAGTGGCCAACGCGCAGTGTGCACGCGCAGCGGGCGCGCCCTAAGCGCGCCGAAGGTGCGCCAAAGGTAAGACCGTCTGCGCCCGTCCGCGCCTGGACCGCGCCCAGTGCCAGGACCCCTGGGCCCCGCAGACACCAGCCTACCCGCCGGACGTACGACGCCGCAGCCCTCAACGCCGGCAGTATCCCGGGATGCTACCGAGCCACCCCGAGACGAACCCACGGACCCTTCAGCTGCCACGCCTGCAAGTTCACCTGCATCCGGACCTGCCCCGCACCTGCACCCGCCAAGCCGAACACCAGCAGCAACCACCTGAAGTGCATCCTCCTCAACACCCGCTCCATCCACAGACACGCCATCGAACTCTGGAACCTCCTCGACACCACAGCTCCTGACATCGCCTTCCTCACGGAAACCTGGATGAACGACTCCTCGGCGCCCGACATCGCCATCGCCATCCCAGAGGGCTACAAGATCACCCGAAGAGACCGCGACAACCAGACTGGAGGAGGCATCGCCATCATCTACAGGGACACCATCCGCATCAAGACCAACACTGACGACACCCTGACAACCGCCGAACACCTGCACTTCCAGATCCACACGGACCCCAAAACCACCCTCAGAGGCACCCTGATCTACCGACCCCCGGGACCACGCACACAATTCAGCGAGGACATCGCCGACTTCATCAGCCCGCATGCCCTCCCCTCCGCTGACTACATCCTCCTGGGGGACATCAACTTCCACCTGGAGAACAACAACGACCGCAACACCACCACCCTGCTCGACAACCTCGCCAACCTCGGTCTCAAGCAGCTGGTGTCCACCCCCACCCACCTCGCCGGACACACACTCGACGCCATCTTCTCATCCAGCAAAGACATCGCCTTCAGCCACGCCACCAGACTCCACTGGACGGACCACAGCTGCGTCCACTTCACCTTCAAAAGAACGACGATCCACCACCACCAGCAACAGGTTGCTCGAAGAAGCTGGAACAAGATCACAGCCGACCAGCTCGCAACTTCCCTGAGCCAGCACCCTCCCGCCAGCTCAGCGAACCCCAGCCAGGCCGCCGACAACCTCACGAAGTGGATCAGCAACTGCGCAGACGAACTCGCCCCACTGAGGACCCCGCCCAGCCGACCCGGCAGCAAGAAGGCCCCATGGTTCACCGACGAACTCAAGAGCTCCAAGAAGAACTGCCGAGCCCTCGAGAAAGCCTGGAGAAGGGAACCAACACCGGATAACATGACCACCCTCAAGCTTGCCACCCGGAAGCACCACCAACTGATCCGCGCCACCAAGAAAACCGCATTCAAGGACCGGCTGGACAACAACGCACACAACTACAAGGAACTCTTCAACATCGTGAAACAGCTCTCCAACCCCAACGCCGGAAACAACGACATCACCCCATCGCAAGACCTCTGCAACTCCCTCGCCTCCTACTTCCACAACAAGATCGCGGACATACACAACAGCTTCAGCACCCAACCGACGCACGCCACGACCGAACCACCGCCCCCCACCACCACCCTCCGAACCTGGACCCCGATCAGCACCGAAGACACCATCCGCACGATGAACTCCATCCACTCCGGATCTCCGACAGACCCCTGCCCTCACCACGTCTTCAACAAGGCCGACGCTGTCATCGCACCCCACCTGCGGGACATCATCAACACCTCCTTCGACACCGCCACTTTCCCGGAGAGCTGGAAGCACGCCGAACTCAGCGCCCTACTCAAGAAACCTACAGCGGACCCCACCGAACTCAAGAATTACCGCCCCATCTCGCTCCTCCCGTTTCCAGCCAAAGTCATCGAGAAGACCGTCAACAAACAGCTGGCCGCCTTCCTCGAGACGAATGGATCCCTCGACCGCTCACAGTCGGGCTTCCGAGCCAACCACAGCACCGAGACCGCCCTCATCGCTGCCACCGATGGCATCTGAGCCCTGATGGACAACGGAGAAACAGCGGCCCTCATCCTCCTAGACCTCTCCGCGGCTTTCGACACGGTCTGCCACCGCACCCTAGTGCAGCGCCTCAGCAACGTCAGAATCCAGGAGAAGGCACTGAAATGGATCGTCTCCTTCCTCGACGGAAGAACACAGAGAGTCCGTCTACCACCGTACAAGTCAGAGGCCACCAAAGTCATCTGCGGCGTCCCTCAAGGGTCCTCGCTGAGCCCCACCCTCTTCAACGTCTACATGGGCCCCCTCGCGGCCATCGCACGCCAACACAACCTCAACATCATCTCCTACGCTGACGACACACAGCTGATCCTCTCCCTGACCAACGACCCCGCCGCCGCCAGAGCCGACCTTCACGAAGGGATGAAAAACGTAGCCGAGTGGATGACGACCAGCCGCCTGAAACTGAACTCGGACAAGACGGAAGTCCTCATCCTGGGCTCCTCGCCCTCCGCCTGGGACGACTCCTGGTGGCCCCCCGCCCTGGGCACCGCACCCAAACCGACAGACCACGCACGCAACCTGGGCTTCATCCTGGACTCCTCCCTCTCCATGACCAGACAAGTCAACGCCGTCTCCTCGTCGTGCTTCAACATCCTGCGCATGCTACGGAAGATCTTCCGGTGGATCCCAACCGAGACCCGGAAGACGGTCACCCAGGCCCTCGTCACCAGCCGACTGGACTACGGCAACTCCCTCTACGCCGGAACCACCGCCAAGCTACAGAAAAGACTCCAGCGGATCCAGAACACCTCGGCCAGACTCATCCTCGACATCCCACGACACAGCCATATCTCCGGACATCTAAGAAACCTGCATTGGCTCCCCGTCAACAAAAGAATCACCTTCCGTCTCCTCACCCACGCACACAAAGCCCTACACGATCAAGGCCCGAGCTACCTCAACAACCGCATCAACTTCTACGCTCCCAAACGCCATCTCCGATCAGCCAATCACGCCCTCGCCGCCGTCCCCCGCATCCGAAGAACGACAACAGGAGGAAGGTCCTTCTCCTACCTGGCCGCCAAGACCTGGAACTCCCTCCCTCCCGACCTGGGACTGACCCAAGACCACCTCTCCTTCAGGAAGAAGCTCAAGATCTGGCTGTTCGAGCAGTAGCAGCACCCCCCCCCCCCCCCCCCAAGCGCCTTGAGACCCTCCGGGTGAGTAGTGCGCTATACAAATGTCTTGATTGATTGATTGATTGATTGACACACCAATACCAGTTACTACATACGCACACACTGATTGCTAGGTCTATACACACATCCAATCATTTACCCATAGAATCACTCATACATACAGTCACTCATCAAAACAACACTATCATCTGCACTCAAACACCTAAACAGACACTCACACTCTGCCACTCATCCATGGAGTTACTCACACATCTAGTCAGCCATGCAAAGAATCAATCACACTTTCATTTCCTCAACTATACAGTTATACACACAACACCTTACTTATTCAAACATATACTAACACATACTTACTTTGTTATACAATTACTGATACAAGTACACAATTATCCATACAGCCACTTGCACAATCAGTGGCTCTTATGTATAGTCATTTATATATGCCAGCTACCCACACACACACTCAGTCTCCCATACAAATACTCGGGCAACCAATCAATAACACATATAGCCACTCATATAGCTACTGATCAACACATGCAGTTGCTTACACAACAACAGATATACTGATGCACACATTCAGACAGTTTAGTCACTAACCCATGCATTCAGTAAGACACATTTAATCACTCACTCATACATTCAGTCATGTACCTACTAAATTTTTCATCCAGACACTTATACATCCACTCATTCTTCAATATGTAAAACATATTTAAACTTTACAGAAACACACAGTCACTGGATGATGTCATCAGTGATGTCATCAGTGATGTCATTTGAGATGTCATCAGTGATGTCATCAGTGATGTCACTGACCATGACATGAATGATGTAATATGTGACATCATCAGCAGTGGATTGCGGGTGCGCGAAATATAGTTAGTACAACTAACTATATAGGAGCAATTTCAATGGTTTTTTAATTGCTAATTCCTAACTATATATGACCTGAAACCTATGTTTTTTTCAGTGAATTTGCAAGTTTTTTTAAATGCTAATACCTAACTATATATGACCTGAAACCTATGGTTTTTTTCACTGAATTTGCAAGGTTTTTTAAATGCTAATTCCTAACTATATATGACCTGAAACCTATGGTTTTTTTAAGTGAATTTGCAAGGTTTTTTAAATGCTAATACCTAACTATATAGGACCTGAAACCTATGGTTTTTTCAGTGAATTTGCAGGGTTTTTTAATTGGTAATACCTAACTATGTAAGGCTTGAAACCTATGGTTTTTTCAGTGAATATATATATTTAATATAATATATATATAATTTTTATTTTCAAGTTTTTTTATATGATTACAGGGTCCGCGCACCGTGAGCGCTCCGTAAGCACACCGTAAACGCTCTGAGCTCTTACCCCGACACATTTTTTAAATTTCTAAAACATAATATCTACTTTTTTAACGTAGATTTTAAAGGTAGACAATATCTGCTTTAATGTAGAATTTTTTTTTTAAACTTTTAACAATAGTATATTACTTTTTGAAGTAGTAACAAATCTCGCGAGGGTACGTCGCATGTCAACGCAACGTAAGAGCTCCGTCCGCGCACCGTAAAAGCTTTGCGCTCTTACCCCCGAAAGTTTTATAAACTTTAAATCGTTATATCTACGTATTCATTGCACAATGTAAAGGTACACATTATCTGGGATAATAAAGAACATGTTAATTTAAACTTTTAAAGACCATATATAACTTTATTAAAGCAATTATAAATCTCGCGAGGGTGCGTACTACGTAAGCGCATCGTAAGATGACGTAAGCGCTCCGTAAATAATACGTAAACGCACCGTAAGCTTACGTAGGCGCTCCGTAAACGCTCCGTAAATGCTCCGTAAGCTTACGTCCAACCATGTGACCTCATAACAAAAGATTTTATTGGTTTATAATACTTCCTACTCCAATTCTTGAAAGACCCCTCCCATCTTCATCATTCTTCTTTGGCTTTCGAGGAAGAAACACCTTTTTTCATCAGCACTTTGCTCCTGAAAAATCTATTGAAATGTCTGACCAGCAGGAACATGAGCATTCAGAACATGAGGAACCTGAGGAACCTGGGCATTGTGAACATGAGGAACCTGAGCATTCTGAATACCAGGAACTTGAGGATTCTTCTAGTTCATCTTCAGAAGAGTTTGTTCCTGAAACCGCTAGATCACCGAAAGAGTCCATAGTTTGGAAATTTTTTAAATTCCCAGAAGGACAGAAAAAGGTAAATGCGCCTTTTGTCACATGCAAAATCTGTGACACGGTACTTTCCAGAGGGGATCCACAGAAGAAGTACAGCTTTGGAACTTTTAGCAAGGAATGCCATGTCAAGAATATGCACCCAAACAATTGGAGTAAAGCTGTAATGAAAAGATCATTAGAGGAGCAGGGCTCTGCTCCCAGCACTTCTTCTCAACCAACAGCACCACCAATGCAAGCATCAATGATTGCAAATATCCAACCAGAACTTAAGGATTTGATGATGCAATGCATTCGTTGCCAGAAACTAATAGCCTTTGGACAAGAGTCCATTCAAGTTATCCTTCAAAAAAACAGGAAGCACAGTGCACCCCATATTTTTTTCTTTATTTTTCATAGTTTGTTCCGGTTTAACAATTATCTGCCTTAAAAAGTTTATTTTTTTACATCGTTTTTCAAGCAAAACAAAAACAATAAAAAAAAACAGTTCTTTTTAGAACTACCTCTACTGGTTAAAGAAAGAACTAAATGTCTATGATGGTATGTAAAAGTTTGTCATAGTGAATGTCAAAGTGCAAAACTATAAGGATGTGGTATAGCATAAACCTATAAGGTGTTTACCTATAGTATACTGTACTACTTCCAAAGCACTGAAATTTAACATATGTATATAAATATGTTACAACACTGTCAGGACCCCTACGCAGGGTCTAGTGATTAGCGGTACTGAATGGCCTGCAACATGTCAAGACTCTTCACTTAATGGGACTTGGACAGAAAGAGTACGACGTAAGAGAACTAAGATGGCCGCCGCTTTAGAAAGACAGGTCGGCGGTCTAGTCTCTACACTGCAGCTGTGAGGAAACTACGGTGCAGCGCGAGCGCGTCAAGAAACGCGCACTTCACCGCGTTTTTCAGCCGGAGAACAACGTAGAACCTGCGTTCCAGTTAAATAGTTATTTAGTCCCCGTAGGTTATAATATTTAACCCCGTAGTGTATTAAGGCTGGAAACAAACAGTTTTCCGATGGAGACTCGCAAAACTAATTCCGCACGAGTTCTTGTCACAGCCATTACATCTCAGAGCGGAATCAAGGTTGTCCCTGAGGAGGAGCTCGTATTCGGCGCACAGAGTCAAGCGCGAGTTTGACTCCTTCCGTGTGTGTCCCAGAGTCGAGCAAGAGTTCGATAAGAGCACCGAGACATTGAGCTGGGACGAAGAGTATTACATTTCAAAGCTAAGTGGAAGTTTAAATGAGCCTGTAATGAACTGTTATCAATACTTACCAGAGTAATTTCAGTATACCGTCATTCTGCAGATAGACCTTAAATAAGAGAGAGAGAGAGAGAGAGAGAGAGAGAGACCTCAGTGTCATAAAGGAAGGAAACGAAAAAAGGTACAGAAAAGTCAACACAGTGTATATATGTTAATACCAGAGACTGCTAAATACTGCCGCAACTTCACAACCATAGAGAGAGGAATAACAGAGGTTAAGGAAGTAGGATGCTCACAGAATAGCAGAGGAATAATAAGAAGAGGAACAGACAGAGAAAAAAAGTTAAGAGCTTGACTGATTAGCGAATTACAACTAATTGAGCGAGTTAAAAAGAAAATCTACAAGATTAATACAGAAGAGAGGCTAGAGTCCTGAAGAGTGAGGGTTCCAAAGAAGACAGAAGTAATAATGACTTAATGGACTGAAGGAGCCACTCAGGACCAGTCTCTTCTTTGTTTGTTATTTTATCCAATTCCCCCGTCCCGCAGGGTAATGGTTTGGAGGTTCTGTTAAAAGACCTACAGGCATTGCTTAAGGGGATTAGGGACCCAGCATCTCTGTTCCCGTGCAAGAACCGGTAAGCTAATAAGCTAAGAGTATTCAGGTCTGACAGAGTGAAGTGCCCAAGTTGCCTCAGCACCTGAACAGAGATGGCGGAGGGAATTGACCTGCAATCCCTAGGAACAGTCCTAGACGCTATACAGAAGGAATTGATTGCAGTCAGAGAAGATAATCGTAACCTTAGACAGGAGGTAGTTAATTCCAGAAAAGAAACTACAGAATTAGCGCAAAGACTAAGACAATCTAGTACCCTGGAAAGGGAAGCGATGAATCCAGTATTAGAAGCCACAAATAGATCCACCACACAAGTAATCCATTCACTATCTCCTGTTATACCATTAGCCGCTCCTGAGAGATTTAATGGGGATCCACAGAAAGCACAAATTTTTCTTTCACAATGTTCATTACATTTTATGTGCCGCCCTTCGATATTCCCTGACGCGCAGTCCAAGGTGGCCTTCATACTGTCTTATTTAAGTGGGGATGCAGCGTCATGGTCTATGCCCTTAGTCACCAGGGATGACCCCCTGTTAAGAAACTTTGAAGAATTCAAACAAGAATTCCTTCGGATATTTGATCGACGGAGAATATCCCAAGTAGTGGATGATGAGTTACTGGATTTGCGGCAGGGGAATCGAGATTTGATAGCGTACCTGGCCCAGTTTAATAAACTGGTGGTGGAGACCGACTGGCCAGAGAGCAAGAGAGCGGCAGTGTTTTATAGGGGTCTAAGAGATGAATTAAAGGATACCTTAGCCCAGATTCCAAATCGACCCACCGAGATTTCTGCACTTATAGACTTGGTCTTGGAGATAGATTTCCGACAGGGAGAAAGAAGAGGAGAAAAGAAAAAAGACCTTAGAGCAATAGCTCCCAGGTACGATAGAGCTCGATCAGACGGTACAAGAAGTTCTGAGACACAACAAGGAACTGAGCCCATGCAGATTGGAACTATAAGAGGGCCCTTATCCAAAGAAGAGAAGGACAAAAGAAGATCTAGTAATTTGTGTATGTACTGTGGATCCGGGGGGCATTTAGTTAGAAATTGTCCGAAGAGACCTAAAAAAGCCTTCAAGCCGAAGGAAAACTAATGCCACCACCTGTGGGAGGAGTTGAACAGGTGAGTGCGATCCAAGGAATGACTCCAGGGGAACATCGAGTACCGAATACAAAACAGGCTGCGGCTCCGCATCTAAACTTATCAATCGAAGTGAGATTTAGACAAATGACCTTAACGGAGGTGTCAGTCATGATCGATTCAGGAGCCACCGGAAATTTTTGCGACTTGAGGTTCGCTGCAATGGTAGGCATACAAGCAATCAAGGAGATCAAGAGTGAGCCAGTCCGGGCAGTAGATGGAACAAACCTTTCATCAGGTCCAATTGTGAGCCACACAGAACCTATTCAAATGATTTAAACTGATGGGCATTAGGAAAAAATTCAGTTTAACTTGATTGATGCTCCACAGTTCCAACTGATTCTAGGTCTCCCATGGCTCACCGAACATAATGATTAAAGCATCCTCTGATTAGGGGATGACCCTCAGGGCACAGCTCTCAATGCCGCTGTGTAGCGTTTACATTTTTTTTTTTTATAAAACTTTTTATTGTGATATTCAGATATGTATATTCACAAGAGTGTACATTGGTTGGTGCAGCCTCAACATTCAGCCGTCGCCATCCCTTAGTTCACCTTTTGTTTTACTGAAAGAACTTACAACTCTAAGGTCATTGAGTGGAATTTCGTCCCCAATCAAGCATATCGCCTTTATCCTCAGAATATGCAGTATAACGTTCAAGGCATCCACGATACATTCTGCACCTGCACCAATCCGGCCCTACGCGCAACAGATCCCTATGTCCCTCCTAACAGCGCTCCTAGCCCCCTTTCGTTTCCCCCCTACTCTGAATCTTCCTCCTCCCCCGAGCTGTCCTCGTCCTCTTCTTCTGGCAGCGGGTCACATAGATTCCCTCTATACGTGTTCCATGGGGACCAGATTTTATTCCATTTGCGTGGGTTCATTCTTTGTTGATATACCGCCCTCTCCACCATCATAAGCAAGTCCATGTTCCTAATCCACTGTGCCAGGGTCGGTGTTTCGTGTGCCCCCCACTTCTGTGCTATGTCTCTCTTCGCTAGCATCATGCCTATGATCACCCATTTCCTTCCCTGTGGTGTCAAGTTGTTCGGGCCCCACACATTCAGCAAACATACCCTCGGGTCTGGTGTGAGTGGGATTTGTAAAGCTTGTGAGATCGTGCGTGTCACTCGCCACCAGTACTGCACCATGCTGGGGCAAGACCATAGGGTGTGGAACAGTGTGCCTTCCTCACCGCAGTGTCTGAGGCAGTATGGGTTGTCTGCTCTTTGGATTTTGTGTAGAGTCGTGCGAGTGTAATATACTCGGTGTAATATTTTAAATTGAATGAGCCTATATCTCGCCGAGATGCCGGCTTCTTTAGGTGATGCCATGGCTGCATTCCAGTTTGTCTCATCTAACTCCCCCACCTCCTCCTCCCACTTTTCTTTCAGTTTTTGCAACGGGTCGGGTAGGTTATTGATCAGTTTACGGTAGGTGAGGGAGGTGGCACTGGCCTCCATGTAGTCTGTAAGTAGCCGGTCCTCTAGCGGGGCCGACTCCGGCACAGTAGTACCTGGCGCTATCGCCGTCAACAATGCGTGTTTAATCTGCAGATAGCGGTACGATTCAGTAAGACCCATATCATATTGTTCCCTTAATGTTTCGAAGGAGACCACCCCACTGGTCGTCCACATGTCCCCCACCGTAGAAATCCCGATGGTGTCCCACTGATCGAACCCTTTACTCTGCCTCAGTGTACCCAGAGCTTTGGCGTCCCATAAGGGTGTGAGTCGTGTAAACACTCCTTCCCATTTTAGTCGTGTTTGGGCTTTATGCCATATCATCACTGTGTGTTTGGTGGGGCCACTCAGTTTCGCCGTCAGGCCCTTGTTATAGAGTGGGGCCAAAAGGGTGTTCGCGCCTAGCTGACGCCTGTCTGATAGATAAGCGGGGTCATCCTGCTGTCCATGTATCCATTGGTTGATCACCTTGAGATGAGCTGCCCAATAGTATAATTCCAAATTGGGGAGAGCTATCCCTCCACTATACCAGTCCCTAATCAGCTTCGACTGGGCGACCCTAGCCGGTTTATTGCCCCACAGTAGACCCGACAGTTGGGCGGACACTTGCCTAAAAAATGTTGGTGGAACCACCGCTGGCGTATTCTCTAGGACATATAGGAAACGAGGCAATGCCAGCATCTTGAAAAGTGCCGCCCTGCCTAGTAGCGTCAACGGGAGGGTTTTCCAGTGACGCACGTCCGATTTCAACCTATCGAGTAGCGGTCTAAGGTTCAAGTCCTGGAATGTTGCGTGGTCCCGTGTAATGTGGATCCCTAGGTATCTGAAGGAGGCGGTCTCCAGTATCAACAGGCAATCAGTACTCAGGGTCGGCGGCGTTCCGTGTATCATATAAAGTACGGATTTCGACCAGTTGATCCTATATCCAGAGTACGTCCCATGCCTCTCACACAAAGCAAGCAACACCGGAATACCCGTTTGTAGGTCTGTTAGGTAAATTAGCATGTCGTCGGCGTACAATGACACCCTATCTTCCCAGCTCTCCCCCCACTGTATGCCTCGCAGCAATTGGGTAGACCGAATGATGGTGGCTAGGGGCTCCTGCACTAAGGCAAACAATAGCGGCGAGAGCGGGCATCCTTGTCTCGTTCCTCTCGCTAAAGGAATTTCCCTCGAGAGGTGGCCGTTCGCCGCCACTCTTGCAACCGGACGTGTGTACAAGAGCTTAACCCAATGCACGAATTTCGGGCCAAAACCTAGATGTACCAGCACCGCAAACAAGTAGCGCCACTCCACCAAGTCAAACGCCATTTTGGCGTCAAGCGAGAGTATCGCCGCAGGCTCCGACAACAGCGGGGCCCGTGCTAGCACCCCATGCAATCGCCTGAGATTCATCGCCGTACTCCTGTGAGGCATGAACCCCGACTGATCAGGATGAATTAGTTGTTGCAGATGGGGCAACAGTCTGTTGGCCAACAATTTCGCCAAGATTTTACTTTCCGCATTAAGGAGGGATATTGGGCGATATGACCCGCAGTCTTCCGGTGGCTTGCCGGGTTTTGGTATTGCTATTATGGTCACCGCACGCTGGTCAGGCGGCAGCTGTCCCTGTTCCAGAGAATCCTGAAACATGTGAAGTAGGGGCGTAGCGAGCGTTTCCGACATGGTTTTGTACCACTCAATCGGTATCCCGTTGGGGCCCAACGCTTTCCCCGAGCGCAGCGCCGCGATCGCCAACTGTATCTCTTCGACAGATAGGTCAGATTCCAACTCGTCACGGTTTTGTTGTGACAAGACGCGAGTGGGTACCCCCACGAGGGACGCTTCCGCCATCTCCCGCGTGACATCGATTTCTGGGGAGTACACTGTTTGAAAGTGGTCCGCCAGGAGTTCAACTATCAGTGATGGACGGGATTGCAGTTCACCCGCAGGATCCCTCAATTGCAGTATGGCTCTTTGTCCCCCTCGTTTTTTCTCCAACCAGGCTAGGAGTCGACCTGCCTTTTCCCCAACGTCGTATACTCTGTGTGCTGTCGTTGCTACGGAGTCTACCACCCCGCGGCGGATATGATCGGTGTGGCGCTGTTGGTGCAGCCGGAGCGTATGCAGCGTGTCTCTTGTCGGGTCAAGCTCATGGGCAGCATTGGCTCTGGCAAGTTCGTCTTCTAAGTCTAATAATTCCTGTTTCTGCGTGTGTTTGTGGTGTGTGACCGTGGAGATAGCCTGTCCTCGAAGCACCGTTTTGTAGGCCTCCCAGAATACAGTGGGAGAGGCCACCGACCCCTCGTTTTCCGCAAAGTAGGACCTCGTACCCCTCTTCAGTGTTTTGGCCACTAGAGGCACTTTAAGGTATCCTGGGCGAATCGGGTAAATGCGTTTGTGGGTACGGTCAGGATTGGAAAGGACCAGTGTCACCGGGGAATGGTCTGATATACCCCTGGGTTTGATTTGCACATCAGATATTGTGAGACGTCCGTGCCCTAGTGTTAGGAAATAATCGATCCGTGACAAACTATCATGGACCGCCGAGTGATACGTGTATTGTCGGTCGTCCGGGTGGAATTGCCTCCAGAGGTCCACCAAGCCCTGTGCTTCTAAAAAGTCGTGCAGCCGGGAGGGCCCAGGCGACTGGGTTCGCCTCGGGAATCTATTGTGTGTGTTATGTACCACAGCATTGAGGTCCCCACCCAGGACGAGGTCCCCCTCCGGCAGTTGCAGAAGGAATTTCCCTAATTCCGGAAGAGTGATCGTGTGAAGCGCTGGCGGAATATACACTGAGACTACATTTAACTGTCTCCCTTCCCACTGCCCATGTGTTGCTGCAAAACGCCCCTGTGTGTCCGTCTTCATGGATTGGACTATGAATCTGGAGGAGTGGTGCATTAGGATACCTGTACCACGGGACCCCTTGGTAAATTCCGAGTGGACTATCATCCGGTAACCCTTTCTGTCCAGGGCCTGCGTTGCCGTGCCTGTTAGGTGCGTCTCTTGTAGCAGGACCAGGGTCGGATTCGATCATCTTATACTCTGTAGTACTAAACCTCGTTTGACCTTGTCCCCCAGGCCCCTCACATTCCAGGTCATAAGGCTAGGCGGAGGCACACGGCTCAGTATGGAGTCCCCCCCCCCCTGTGTCAGCGTGTGCGTTGTGCGCCATAGTGTCTGTGTTTGTGAGCGCCAATGTGACATAGCGACTGAGGTCTAATGCGTTGCCCTCTGCCCGTTACACTACGCTTGCGCGCCTTGTGATTCCACTCTTGACCTTTTAAACCGTGTCTTAACTCCCAAACCAACCACCCCCCAATACCCCCCTCCCTGGCCCCCTGCTTAACCGACCTGAAACTGCCCGCCCCCCCAACTTAGCAGAGTGCCCGATCCCAACCCAAAAACACAGTACTTGCTCGCTGGGGTGAAGGACTCTCCGGAGTCAGCGGCCCCCTTTCTAGGGCACGGGGGCTCTCCACCCAGTGTCCATGGCGGCACTTCAGGTCAGCGTTACTTTTGGCCGGGAAGATCAGCTCAGGACCTCATTGCTCTTCGTTATCTTCTGTTTCTGGAATGTCGTGCAGCGGCGAGTGCGGTCCATTGCCTCCGCTGGGTGATTGAGAGCCCGGACGGGATCCGCCTGTGCGATTCGTGTTCGACCTGGCCGAGCGGCGAGGCCGGTCCACTGGCCTCCAACCCTCCAGCCATTCTGTCGCCGTTTCTGGGTTGTCAAAAAACCATGTTTTGTTATCCGCCACTATTAGCAGCTTGGCCGGGAAGAGCATTGAATAGGGAATTTCTCTCGCCCTGAGTTCTTTTTTAACTTCAAAGAAAGTTCTCCTCCTCCGTGCGACCTCTGCCGTATAGTTCGGAAAGAATTCCAGAGTGGAGTTTTGAATTCTAATAGGTGGAGAGTTCCTCGCTGCTTGAAGGATCGCATCACTGTCCCTGAAATTGAAAAGTCTCGCTATAATTGGCCGTGGGTTAGCGCCTGTTTTTGGGCGTCCCCCGGGGACTCGGTGCGCCCTCTCCACTGTAAAGAAAGACGAGAGGCCCTTGGGCTGGAGGCGTTGCTTGATCAGGTCTTCCACATATAAGTCCATTGCTCTCGTGTCCTCCGATTCTGGAACCCCTATTATTCGGACGTTGTTGCGCCTCGAGCGCCCTTCCTGGTCATCCAGTTTGCCGCGCAGTTCTTTGTTTTCCTTTGCAATCCTTTCCATATTCAGTTGCAGCTCAGAAACATCTTCCACCAACGACTTAGTCACTAGTTCTATTGTGTTCACTTTTTCCGTCATTTTATGGAAGTCCGCACAGATGAGCGTGATTTCCGCGGAGATCGACCCCACTGTTGCTTGCACCTGGGTGAGGGCCCGCATCACATCGTCCAATGTTGCTTTCTTGCCGCCCGCCGTCTCCGCGGTCCTGCCCGTCTGCGCCTTCGCGTCTGGTGGGGAGGAGGTGTTCTGGCCATATGCGTATTTTTCTAGACGGGATTGCGCAGCTCCGCCTTTCGGCCCCTTGCCGGCCATCTCGGTGGCCCCGTCTGGTATGCCTCACAGGGGTGTCTTGTCGTGTAGCACTGCACCAAAGGCGTGAAATTCATCGGGGAGTAGCTCCTGTAGACTCCGACTGGCACGCGCCGCAGGTCGGCTGATCGCAGCGTCTGCTGGGTGACTGAGTTCATCTCCTGCTTGCGTCCAGCCACTGGTGGGTATATTCTACACCTTCTGCCTCTCCCAGCCGGTCGCTAATCCTCCGTCCAATAAATGTCGCCTATGGTTCCGCTTTGGCCTGGCAGCCCTGTTCATTCCGCTGTGTGGCGTCCGCCTTGACAAGGGCCAGTGTGGGGCTGTCCCTCGAAGTTGTGTCCGCCGCAGCGTCACCTGCACAATGGCGGCGGGCGTCACCCGCGGGTGTGGCAGTGTCTATGCTGGCGGTACACTGGTCTCGACCGAGAGTCACCAAGGAGTCCGTTACAAGAGGCGTATGCTTAGTGCGCCGTCCAACGCCGTATGCTGGGACCCCGTCACTGCGAGGCAGCCCCGAGGCGGGAGGCGCCACAGTCCTGTGCGGGAGTACGTGGCCCGCCTCCACACCCCCGCAGCTGATGGGGTGCGGGGTCCAGGGAAGACGGGTCTGGGCTCGGGAGGCCGCGGACAGCAAGTCCGGGCAGGTGTCGGTTCCCCCTTACTGCAGCCCAGCCCCCGTCCGCTGTGCGGCCTGTGACGTGCGCCCCCGTTCACCGGGTATTCAGCGGTCAATGCGACGCCTCTCTTCGCCTTCCCCCGGTGGAAGCGGGTCCTGCGCTGGTCATTACTGGGCCCCCCTTGACTCGCACCGTGGATGCGGGCGCACTCCTCTCCCAAAATGGCGGTTTCAGCCTCCGAGGTCGCTGGATCCTCCGCCTTCGGACAGTGGTCGGGTGTGTTCCCAAGGAGACCACAGGGATGCCCGGGCCACCGATCCTCGGCCCCCTCCTTTCAACGCCGATTCTGGAGCGCCCACTCCTCCGTCGCCTCGAGCCCGCCTGTGGACGGGCACTTCCGGCGCTGTCTCGCCCAGCCAGTCGCACTTCCGGTCTGTTCTCCTCTGCCGGCAACTCCCCGGCTTCAATACCTCTCGGCGGCCCACGCTGGCTGCGATCCGAACTGTGCCCCCCGACATCGGATTTCTGTTCCGATTGTCCCCTTCTGTGCCGCCCGGTCCTGGGCGTCGGTGCCGTCCCGCTACAGAGGTTTGTGTGACGGATTAATATACGGATTTCACCGGAGGCCGCTTCAACTGCGGAGCTCGCCTAGATTGCTGCCACCATCTTCGGCTGTCAGCCACGCCCGCGTTTACATTTTTAAGTAAGGTAATCCAATGAAGAAACTTGTTTTAGGTATGCGTTTATTTCGAAGATAATTATATTCATTAGCTTCAAGAATAACTTCATTTAGTTGAACTTTACATTTTGTTGACTTTCATTTTTCATAACGTTTTTGCAAGGCGTTCCCAATGCATTTCGTGCACTGAGTGCACTTCATCAGGGGAAATCTAAACAAAAATCAATGAACCCATTGTGAGGATAACGTCTTACATACATGTAGGTCTATACCGTTATTACATCGCTTAATGGTCTGACTGATGATGAAAATGGTGAGGTTAGTTCATTGTAAAATTGTGGTGTTAGTGCGGATAATTCGATGGGTGAAATACTATTATATGGTCGAGTCTATGAAAGTCGGGTATTTAAAATAAGTAAGGATATTAATCTCGGGAGTGAACTGCGGTGGTTATGGTTCTAGGAGACGTGAATCATGCGTGATCAATCCTTAGTTATATAACAAAAAGGGTGTGTGATTTGTTACGAGAAAATTATTTTCAGGTGCGGTGGATCGGATAGTTGTAAAAATGTGCGCACAGTGCGTCTTACCTGCCGTCATGTGAGAATTCTAGTTTGCATGCAGTTTTCTTCTGCGGTCTCGTCAGAATCGAGGACGAGCCCGCGGTTCCTCCGTTTAGAATGTTTGGAGGGCAAAATAGGACTATATTTTGCCCGAGAGTTAGTCTGGGCGCCATGTTTAAGTGGTGAAACTAACGGAGGTGATGAAGTGAAATAAAATAAATGTATTCTGTTAAAGGTTGAATGTGTGCTGTGATGATAAGAATTATCTAGGCAATGAACCTTGTAATATAAAATGATCATAGGTTACCACATGGAATAATCTATAACATTTATCAAATGTATTAATTATGTCAAATCAGAACAATATGGTGAATGACAATATATTAGAGATAGCACGCGAATTCCACTCTGTCATTGAGTCCGTTCGATTTCATGGAATTCAGAAAATATATCCAATGATTTTCTCTCTGTAGTAGGGTCCTATTTATATCTCTGCCCGGAGCTTTCGTGAAAGTTTCAAGTATGGCAAATTTCAGTTGGCTGATATTGTGGTGTCTTTCATTAAAATGTGTGGCCACGGTGGATCGAATATTGTTCGTTGTGATATTACTCTTGTGCTCGGATATTCGGATCTTGATTTTTCTGATAGTTTTACCCACATATATTCGTCCACAAGGGCATTTAAGGTAGTATATCACATTCTGAGAGTCACAGGTGGCTGTGGTTTTTAATTTGATGGTTGTACCTCTCATGGGGTGTGTCATGGTGTTACCTTTTATTATGTTGTTGCAACAACTTCAATTATAACAAGGTATTGTCCTTTTGTGATTTACTGTCCCAGTATCTCGAGTGTTCTTCAAAATGTCTTGAATATTTTTACTGTGTGTGTAGCCAAATGTGGGTTGCTGAGCTATTATCGTGTGAAAATCTGGTTCATTCGTGAGGAGTGGCCAATGGTTCTTAATCATTTTCTTGTACTGGTGGCTCAGGGTAGAAAATTTAGATACGATTACAGTTTTTAAGGATTTGCTCTTTTCTGTTGATTTCAGGAGATCTGTTCTGGTTTTTGATGTGCATTTTTGTAAGGCTTTCGCCAAGATAGGTTTGGGGTATCCTCTTTCTTCAAATCTTGATATCATGTTTTTCAGTTGTTTATTTAATTCTTCCTCCTCAGTTACTATTCTTTTTACTCTGTATAGTTGAGATGTTGGGAGGTTATTTTTGAGTGGTGTTTGATGGAAGCTCTTGTAATGGAGTAGATTGTTCCGATCTGTGTTTTTTTTGTATAGTGTGGTTTCTATCCTGTCACCTTTACGCATTAGTAAAAAATCCAGATATGTAATGGATTTATTGTCAATGGTGTAAGTAAGTTGAATTCGATCATTTATTGAATTGAGTTGGATAAGAGCTGTTTGTAGATCTTGAAATGTACCTTGCCATAGTACAAAAATATCGTCAATAAATCTCAAGAATACTAGTGCATTTTTCTTCCAGGTGTCTTGATTTAGGATATACTTATTTTCAAAGATGTCCATAAAGCTGTTAGCATATACTGGGTCAGCACAATTGCCCATGGATGTCCCCGTGAGTTGTAAATAGTGCTCGTCCTCCCATGTGAAGTAGCTCTGGTAAAGAGTAAATGTTAATAATTCCATGAGGAATATTTGAAACTTTTGTTCAAGGTCTGAAGACATGAGAATCTCCTCTATTGCTTCTAAGCCTAGGCTGTTAGGGTCATCCCCTAATCAGAGGATGCTTTAATCATTTACTTTCACAACACTCTAAGAGGTAGAGAGTGATACCTTTGGAGCACGCCACAAAAGCGTAACCATTCAAGCACCGAAGCCTGTGCGCCAACCCAAGATTCCTTTTGTCACCGAACATAATCCCACAATCGACTGGAGTTCTAGAACTATTGTAATGGATTCAAGTTATTGCCACGAGAATTGTTTTGGCACTGAAGAGAAACACCTAGAGTGCAATCCGAGTTTATCTTTGTGTTCAACCGGTCATTCAATGTGTGTAATCAATGTCCAAGCAATACCCGAGGAGTATAAGGAGTTTGAGGATGTGTTCAACGAAGTGGAAGCCGAACAACTACCGCCACATCGAGTCTATGACTGCAAAATAGACCTGGAACCACGTTCGAACTTACCATGCAGTCGTGTCTATGCACTGACGGAAAAAGAACACCATCATTTAAAGGAGTATTTGGATAAATACTTGGCCAATGGTTTTATTCGTCCCTCTCAGACCCCTGTCTCATCTCCTTTATTTTTCGTGCCAAAGAAGGAAGGAGAATTGCGGACATGCATCGACTACAGAGCCATCAATAAGATTACAAAAAAGAATTGATATCCTTTACCTTTAATCTCAGTACTTCTGGATCAGGTGAAGGGAGCTCAAATCTACACCAAACTAGACCTAAGAGGAGCGTATCACCTGGTTCGAATGCGTGAGGGTGACGAGTGGAAAACGGCATTCCGGACGAGGTTTGGGCTTTTTGAATATCAGGTGATGCCCTATGGATTGTGCAACGCTCCAGCTGCTTTCCAGCATTTCATCAATGACATCTTGAAGGAATTTATTGACCAGTGCGCAATTGTATACATCGATGATATTTTAATCTACTCGTCCGATGTAACAAGACACCAAGAGCAAGTGAAAGGAGTTTTGAGGAAGCTACGAGAAAATAAATTGTTCGTAAAATTGGAGAAGTGTGCTTTCCATGTGTCGCAGGTGGAGTTTTTGGGTTTCGTTCTTTCCCCCTCTGGAATATTGATGGATCAATGAAAAGTTGAAGCAGTAACGAATTGGGAATCACCTGCGAGTGTGAAGGAAGTTCAGAGCTTCATCGGATTCGCCAATTTTTATCGAAGGTTTATTAGCGAATTCTCCAGAAAAATTCTCCCTCTCACGAAATTATTGAGGAAGGGAATTAAATTTGAATGGTTGAAAGAGTCGGAGGAAGCCTTTCAATCTTTGAAGAAAGATTTCACCTCAGCGCCTGTTCTGTTGCATGCAGATCCGTCGGAGCCCTTTTATGTAGAGACAGATGCTTCAGACCAGGCTGTTGGGGGAGTGTTGTCCCAGCGACATAAGACCACAGGGCAGCTGCACCCTGTTGCTTACCGATCCAGAAAGTTGACCCCGGCAGAGATTAACTACACAATTACAGAGAAAGAGCTATTGGCTATTAAAGACGCCTTTAAGGAATGGCGACATTACTTGATGGGAGCCCAGAATCAAGTGACGGTGTTCACAGATCATCGCAATCTTAAATTCCTGAAAACAGCCAGAACGCTTACACCCAGACAATTGAGATGGTCCTTATACTTTGCAGATTACGATTTTGTGATTACCTATCGTCCGGGGCTCAAAATGGGAAGGCGGATGCGTTATCCAGAATCGGCACAGAAGCTCAGAAAACTCTTACAGACAATCAACCAATCATTCCCGAGGCAAGGATTATTGGGGCCACGACTTCCATCAACCTGGAAACAACCATCGCAGAAGTTATGAGTCCAGAGACAATGCAAGAATGGGTTAAGGGAGACGCAAACAGGAAGATCATTCGACAGTTGCCGTACTACCAAGACACTTTGTATATTCCCACAACTGAATTACAGCAACAAATAATGCGTGAATGCCATGATGACAGACTAGCTGGGCACAAAGGAGAAGCAAAGAGCGAAGAGCTAATCAAGAGGCATTATTGGTGGCCGAAAATGACCTCAGACATTGAGAAGTATGTTAAGTTCTGTGAGGTTTTTGCGCAGGGAAAGTCTTAACGGCAGGCACCGAAAGGCCTACTACAGCCTTTACCCACACCACCTCATCCATGGCACACAGTAACACTTGATCTTATCACAGATTTACCAAACAGTCAGGGTTTCAATACCATTCTAGTAGTAGTGGATGCCTTTTCTAAGATGGCCCATTTTACAGCATTAAAAGGGGTTCCCTCTGCTAAACAACTAGCCACCCAATTCAGTTCCCAGATAGTAAAGATACATGGGATTCCTAAAATAATAATCTCAGACAGGGGTCCCCAGTTTGTATCTCATTTCTGGAGAGCCTTTATGGAAGGGTTAGAAACAGAAGTCAGATTTTCCACCAGTTACCACCCAGAGACTGATAGACAGACTGAGAGGGTGAACAAGAACTAGAACAGTATCTACGATTGTATCTTCTGAAGGAAGAAGGGGATTGGTCTGACTACCTGTGGACGGCAGAGTTCGCCCACAATAATGCTACGAGTAGTTCGACAGGGTATTCCCCCTTTTACTTAAATTATGGCAGGCACCCAAATTCGACTATTCGACAAACAGACATAACAGTACCAGCGGTTAAAGAGTTAGTTTCGCATTTGCAACAAACACAGCAAAAGGCTATTGACAACCTAAAAGTGGCCAAGGAAAAATACAAGGGCTATGCTGATCGGAAGCGACGTGAAGGTCCTACCTTAATGCAGGGAGATCGAGTTTGGTTGAGCACAAAAAATTTAAGATTAAAAGGAAACAGGAAGTTTCAACCCCCGATTTATTGGCCCCTACCTAGTGGAAGAAAGAATCAATCAGGTTACCTATCGATTGAAGCTACCAGCAAAATTAAAAATTCACCCAGTTTTTCATGTTTCCTTGTTAAAAAAGGTTTCCGCAGATCTGAGAACACTGTCACCTCCTAAACCATATCAATTAGAGACAGGAACAGAGTTCGAAGTCAAGGAAATTCTAGATTCCAAGAGATCAAAGGGAAGACTTTACTATCTAATAGACTGGAAGGGTTATGGTCCAGAGGAAAGATCTTGGGAGCTGGATGTGGATGTTCATGCCCCCAGGCTAATAAAGTCATTTCACCAACGGTTCCCCATGAAGCCCAGAGAGGGAGAACCTGCCTTGTTGGGGGGTACTGTCAGGACCCCTACGCAGGGTCTAGTGATTAGCGGTACTGAATGGCCTGCAACATGTCAAGACTCTTCACTTAATGGGACTTGGACAGAAAGAGTACGACGTAAGAGAACTAAGATGGCCGCCGCTTTAGAAAGACAGGTCGGCGGTCTAGTCTCTACACTGCAGCTGTAAGGAAACTAAGGTGCAGCGCGAGAGCGTCAAGAAACGCGCACTTCACCGCGTTTTTCAGCCGGAGAACAACGTAGAACCTGCGTTCCAGTTAAATAGTTATTTAGTCCTCGTAGGTTATAATATTTAACCCCGTAGTGTATTAAGGCTGGAAACAAACAGTTTTCCGATGGAGACTCGCAAAACTAATTCCGCGTGAGTTCTTGTCACAGCCGTTACGTCTCAGAGCGGAATCAAGGTTGTCCCTGAGGAGGAGCTCGTATTCGGCTCACAGAGTGAAGCGCGAGTTCGAGTCCTTCTGTGTGTGTCACAGAGTCGAGCAAGAGTTCCAGAGGAGCACCGAGACATTGAGCTGGGACGAAGAGTATTACATTTCAAAGCTAAGTGGAAGTTTAAATGAGCCTGTAATGAACTGTTAGCAATACTTACCAGAGTAATTTCAGTATACCGTCATTCTGCAGATAGACCTTAAATAAGGGAGAGAGAGAGAGAGACCTCGGTGTCATAAAGGAAGGAAACGAAAAAACGTACAGAAAAGTCAACACAGTGTATATATGTTAATACATACCAGAGACTGCTAAATACTGCCGCAACTTCACAACCCAAGAAAGAGGAATAACAGAGGTTAAGGAAGTAGGAAGCTCGCAGAATAGCAGCGGAATAAGAAGAAGAAGAACAGACAGAGAAAAGAAGTTAATAAGAGCTCGACTGATTAGTGAATTACAACTAATTGAGCGAGTTAAAAAGAATATCTACAAGATTAATACAGACGAGAGGCTAGAGTCCTGAAGAGTGAGAGTTCCAAAGAAGACAGAAGTAATCATTACTAAATGGACTGCAGGAGCCACTCCGGACCAGTCTCTTCTTTGTTTGTGATTTTATCCAATTCCCTCGTCCCCCAGGGTAATGGTTCGGAGGTTCTGTTAAAAGACCTACAGGCATTGCTTAAGGGGATTAGGGACCCAGCATCTCGGTTCCTGTGCAAGAACCGGTAAGCTAATAAGCTAAGAGTATTCAGATCTGACAAACTCAATGGGCCAGATGTACGTAATCTCGATTTACCTACTCATAAATACCGAGGGCCCGATGTAGGTAATCCCAGATTACCACTTCTTAAATACCGAATCATTCCTAAAATGGTGAAAAGTACTCTGACATACTTTTCTAGAAAGACAAGCCAGTGAATGACCATGCAAACCTGTTTTTCCCCTCACTCTGCAAGGATCTAAGTCTTGCAACATCTTAAACTTTTGTTTTAGACTTTTCTTACTATGTACGTAAGAAATTGCAAAACAAATTAATAGAATCCTGTCGCACACTACAAATACTACTACAATTCCAAGCATACATCGGAGCCTTAGGACGTCTCTCTAAAACTTCATCAGCTAACACCTCATCTGCATTTCTAGGCAAATTTTTTTCTTTTTCAACTGGACAACCGTCCTTCACCTCATATGCTCGACCGCAGGTGTCAACTGCATGCGGCAAAACATTACCTTGAAAGTAACTTTCTTCATTAAAAAATGGCTCACAACTTGAACTATGCTTCCATTCTCCCGAAAGAACATCACAAAAATTAGTCCGATTAATTACTCTTTTCCACTTACATTTGATTTCAAATCATTGATTGCCTTATCTAGTGTACGAACCCTATTGATCACTAAAATATACAGCTTTCTCTTCACTTCACTTTTTCTTGTAAAAAGCTGTTTTCCTATTATATTCCTTAAGATTTGTTAATAAATTCAAAACTACTCTGTTACGAAACATTTGTCTACGAATGTCAATAAACTGATTTGTCCTACGATTACCAGACACACTATGATCTCCTTGTACCATTATACCATTTTTTGGTGACCTCTGCTTTTTCTTTCTATTTACACTTTGTTTTTTTTTCGTAGGAACGCTTCCTTGACTTTTTCTGCATTTTAACAATTTCCTTAAAAAATACTTGGTTTGCTTACCAGGAGCATTTTTTCTTTTCTCTGAAGATTGTCCTTTGCATGAATCTTCTAATTGAGTCCTCTTGGTCGATAAAGCTTTCTTATAAAGTTTTTTTGGGCGGTTTTTCGTAGGCATAATCTATTATGACTCTGTAGATATTTACAATCTGTTGAAAAGAAAAATGTGACATATTATAGACCACTACTAACATAGCACATAGCAATTACATTAACTAAACATTATAAACACTAGTTCACATCTCTCGTTGTGTGTCTCATATCACTCTCTGCCTGCACCATCTCCCTCTTTGCATGCCTCATCTCACTCTCTCCTTCCACCATCTCTCTGTTTGTATGTGTGTGTCATCTCAATCTCTGCCTACACCATCTGTCTGTTTGTGTGTATGTGTCATCTCACTCTCTGTGCCTAAAATGATTTACCATGCTAAATGTTTTTTGCTGAAATGACTGGCTTTAAGATTTTTGACAAGCATCACACTGAGTGTGTATGTGAATTAAGGAATTATATTTTCATCTTTTTCCTTAATGTTAGCTGTGTGTGCTCACAGTTTGTATCTTTTACCTTATAGGTTAGACTTCTTTTTAAAGTGTTTCTCATGCTTGAATTCAATGCTGGTATAGAAATAGTGCTAATGGTTTCATTGGGCTTGTAAATATGCTCCTTTTTTACAAGCGTTTTGCGCTACCTTTAACATGGATGCAAGCAGTGAATGTATGGAGAGGGATAGGAATAGCAGATAGAAAACAATATGAAATGCTGTGAGAGATGCGTAAAGGATTTTACTAATGGCATCAATTGAGATACAATATACAAAAAAGAGGGGCATATTTAGAAGCCCCTTGCGCAATGTTTAACATGGATGTAAGCAGAAAACGCATGCAGAGTAATAAAATTGGCACACATAGAAGAATATGCATTACGCAAGGGGTTTGTAAATATGCCAATGAAACCATTACACTATCTCTATACCAGCAATTTGCGCAAGGGGCTTGTAAATATGCCAATGAAACCATTACACTATCTCTATACCAGCATTAATGTTAAACATTGCGCAAGGGGCTTGTAGATATGCCTATCTATTTTGTATATTCTATCTCAATTTATGCCATTAGTATAATCCTTTACGCATCTCTCACAGCATTTCATATTCTTGTCTGTGTGCCAATTTTATTACTCTGCATGCATTTTCTGCTTGCACCCATGTCAAACATTGTGCAAGGGGCTTGTAAATATGCCTCTCTTTTTTGTATATTCTATCTCAATGTATGCCATTAGTAAAATCCTTTACGCATCTCTCACAGCATTTCATATTCTTGTCTATGTGCCAATTTTATTACTCTGCATGTATTTTCTGCTTGCACCCATGTCAAACATTGCGCAAGGGACTTCTAAATATACCTCTCTTTTTTGTATATTCTATGTCAATTTATGGCATAAGTAAAACTCTTTATGCATCTCTCACGGCATTTCATATTCTTGTCTGTGTGCCAATTTTATTATTCTGCATGCATTTTCTGCTTGCACCCATGTCAAACATTGCGCAAGGGGCTTGTAAATATGCCTCTCTTTTTTGTATATTTTATCTCAATTTATGCCATTAGTAAAATCCTTTACGCATCTCTCACAGCATTTCATATTCTTATCAGTGTGCCAATTTTATTACTCTGCATGCATTTTCTGCTTGCACCCATGTCAAACATTGCGCAAGGGGCTTGTAAATATGCCTCTCTTTTTTGTATATTCTATCTCAATGTATGCCATTAGTAAAATCCTTTAAGCATCTCTCACAGCATTTCATATTCTTGTCTGTGTGCCAATTTTATTACTCTGCATGCATTTTCTGCTTGCACCCTTGTCAAACATTGCGCAAGGGGCTTGTAAATATGCCCCTCTTTATCTTATATTCCATCTCAATTGATGCCATTAGTGAAATCCTTTATGCATCTCCCACACCATTTCATATTGTTTTCTATCTGCTATTCCTATCCCTCTCCATACATTCACTGCTTGCACCCATGTTAAAAGTTGTGCAAGGCGCTTCTAAAAAAATGAGCATATTTACAAGTCCAATGAAACCATTACACTATCTCTATACCAGCATTGAATGCAAGCATGAAAAACAATTTAAAAAGAAGTCTACCCTATAAGCTAAAAGATACAAACTGTAATCACACACAGCTAACATTATGGAAAAAGATGAAAATATAATTCCTTAATTCACATACACACACAGTGTGACCCTTGTGAAAAATATTATAGCCACACATTTCAGCAAAAATCATTTAGCATGGTAAATCGATTTAGACACAGAAGACAGCCTATTTCAATATGCACTACATTACATTGCTGAAACCTAACTCATTTCAAAATGTCATTTCTAATATGCACCATTCATTTTTTAAATGACTAGGCTTGTAAATATGCCTCTCTTTTTTGTGTATTCTATCTCAATTTATGCCATTAGTAAAATCCTTTACGCATCTCTCACAGCATTTCATATTCTTGTCTGTGTACCAATTTTATTACTCTGCATGCATTTTCTGCTTGCACCCAAGTCAAACATTGCGCAAGGGGCTTGTAAATATGCCTCTCTTGTTTGTATATTCTATTTCAATTTATACCATTAGTAAAATCCTTTACGCATCTCTCACAGCATTTCATATTCTTGTCTGTGTGCCAATTTTATTACTCTGCATGCATTTTCTGCTTGCACCCATGTCAAACATTGCGCAAGGGGCTTGTAAATATGCCTCTCTTTTTTGTATATTCTATCTCAATTTATGGCATTAGTAAAACTCTTTACGCATCTCTCACAGCATTTCATATTCTTATCAGTGTGCCAATTTTATTACTCTGCATGCATTTTCTGCTTGCACCCATGTCAAACATTGCGCAAGGGGCTTGTAAATATGCCTCTCTTTTTTGTATATTCTATCTCAATGTATGCCATTGGTAAAATCCTTTACGCATCTCTCACAGCATTTCATATTCTTGTCTGTGTGCCAATTTTATTACTCTGCATGCATTTTCTGCTTGCACCCATGTCAAACATTGCGCAAGGGGCTTGTAAATATGCCCCTCTTTGGCTTATATTCCATCTCAATTGATGCCATTAGTGAAATCCTTTATGCATCTCCCACACCATTTCATATTGTTTTCTATCTGCTATTCCTATCCCTCTCCATACATTCACTGCTTGCACCCATGTTAAAGGTTGTGCAAGGCGCTTTTAAAAAAGGAGCATATTTACAAGTCCAATGAAACCATTACACTATCTCTATACCAGCATTGAATCCAAGCATGGAAAACAATTTAAAAATACGTCTACCCTATAAGCTAAAAGATACAAACTGTAAGCACACACAGCTAACATTATGGAAAAAGATGAAAATATAATTCCTTAATTCACATACACACACAGTGTGACCCTTGTGAAAAATATTATAGCCACACATTTCAGCAAAAATAATTTAGCATTGTAAATCGATTTAGATACAGAACACAGCCTATTTCAATATGCACTACATTACATTGCTGAAACCTAACTCATTTCAAAATGTCAATTCTAATATGCACCATTCATTTTTTGAATGACTAGGCTTGTAAATATGCCTCTCTTTTTTGTATATTCTATCTCAATTTATGCCATTAGTAAAATCCTTTACGCATCTCTCACAGCATTTCATATTCTTGTCTGTGTGCCAATTTTATTACTCTGCATGCATTTTCTGCTTGCACCCATGTCAAAGGAATGTTACTTTTTCAAAATTAATTTGCAGGAAGCATAACCAGTGATAATTCACCAGCACCTGTTCCATCTTCATGACCTGTTCCATCTTCAGGACCTGTTCCAGGTACACCACGTTATGCTACATGTAAATTTTGTATACTAAGGCTAATAGCGTATGATGTACATGTTGGTTCCTCTTTAGAAGCTCATGTGCTTTCATATATTTTTACAAGTAATCAATGCCTTCCTCTCAAAAATATGTCTCTCAACACCAAATATATGTATATTTTCATTCCTATTACAGTTACTTATCTTTAAGTAATAATTTCCCATCAATGTGTGTACTGAAATTCTCTACTCTGAAACCTATGATTGCTTTAACATTCAGGTTCGACTTTTGCTCAACATATACATTTGTTATTATGTTTTCAGTTTGCAGAATGCTATCCAACTCAGCAGCCAGTTGCCCACATTTTTACTAATGTAATATTTCTTGGGAATTATAGACTGAAAATTGCAATAAACCTAATGAAGTCATCACGTTTGACTTTAACATTTCAATGATGAATAAGGTCTCACACTCTAGTGTTGTCCTGAACATTGGATTTATCTTTATTTCGTTTTTTCATACAAGATCTTTCATAGATAAAGACAAATCATTACTTTTTAACATAAGATATTGTCATTATAGTTATGAATTTTCAATTTTGTTTGTTTGTAGTGAAGCCATTTGAATATGTTTTCAACAGTTGTAACTGTCTCTAATCCTGGATCTGAAAACACCTAGACTCATGCATAACATATTGCAAACTAAGGGCCATATGTATCAAGGAGCCATTTTGCAATTCTGTAATAGCGATTTTTAAGAAATCGCTATTTAAGAATCGCAAAATGGTATGTATCAAGAAAAATGCAATATTTTAGCAATTTCTTGATATTCCTTAATTGCGAATTCGCAAATTGCAAATTCACAATTAAGGAATACTTTCCCATTCATTTCTATGGACCTCCTGGCCCATAGGAAGAAATGGGAATGTATTCACAATTTGCAATTCGCAATTTGCTAATCGCAAATTGAGAATAATTTCAAGGGTGCAGGGGTGTCCAAAGGACACCCTGTTGCACCCCTGAAATAAGTATGGGTGCACATGTGGTGCACATACATGCCCTAAGGGCATGTATGTGCGTCACATGGCACTTTGAAAAATGCTGAAATGTGCATTTTTCAAGGAAATCGCACCTTACCACCAACTAGAAGTTGGTGGTAATTTGCGATTCATTAAGGTAATTTTTGAATTTTTTTTTGCTTGATACATTGCATTGAAGGAATCGTAAAATTTGCGATTCCTTAAATACAATCGTAAAAAAAGGAATGGCAAAATTTGCGATTCCTTAAATGCAATCGCAAAATAAGGAATGGCAAAATTTGCGATTCCTTATTTTGCACCCAAATTCTTTCATACATACCATTTTGCGAAAATGAGCTCGCAAATTTTGGCGTTTGCGAACCAATTTGGCCTTGATACATATGGCCCTTAGTTTCTAATTGTTAGCATTGCTGTTATGATGTCCTAATGTACATCTTGTTTTACATTTAGAGTCTGTTGAAAAGTATTGTGGTGTCTGCAACCAAGATAAATCAACAACATACGTGCAAAACTTAATGTTACGCACCCTCAATGAGTGTAAATGCAGAATATCAAAATTAAGTGATATAAGTCCTTGTAGTCTTTAGAACGCATTAAGTCTCCAGTATACATTTGTCTGATACAGGGTGTATATTAGTATGACTCAGATAACTGAGGCATTTGCAAGGCTCTTTTTAGAGTTACATCCGCCATGTTGGAAAGCTGGCTTTGCTCCCTTCGAAGTTATGTAGTCATTACCACGTTTCCACTAAGTGTTGAGAGATCACTATGTTTACCATATAAATACATGCAAAGTTTTCATTTCAAAAAGCTATTGACCTTTAAACAATGCAACGTTAATAACAAGTTACTTTTCACTATCTTCCCAACAGGCCCAATGTTTCGAATGCAGCAGATGACTCCACCTTAAATTTATAAAATCAAATGTAAATCCTACTTACCTTTTACTGGTTAGATATGTACAAAATGTATGTTTTAAATAATATATGATCGCATGCAAGATGTCTAATTAGATATTTGCACACTCCTGCAATCTAGTGTTGTGTCCCGATTATTATAAAAAGTAATGTTGAGACACACTTCTTTCAGCTGTCACGATTTGCACAATCCTTTTAGAGTTGGACGAGACTTCCTCTAACATTACTACTTAATTTTCTTTTTGAAATTGAGCAATTATTTTGTTTAGCTGTTGAAATATAAATTTAAATCTTCCTCCTCTTTGAAGGTCAACAAGAAATACCGCTCCTCTACACATTATTGTTCAATGGTAGTCTAAAAAGTAGTGGTAATTCCACTATCACTATTGTAGATATCTGACAATAGAATCTATGATATAGTTACACCACTATTCCATGGTCATAATCCAAAAAGTGTGTTTAGACTCAACAAAAAGAACAATTATGCACTTTTTATGCTGGACAGTATTGCTTCTAAACACCATTTCACTGCTTTCTTCCATACCTTCAAAAAAGATTTCATGGATTTACATGCATAGTCTTTCAGGTCTCTATATCGCTAATGTAAAACAAGCGTACTTGTTTTTCTTTTCTTTTGTCTCTGACATATATAAACTCATCAGTCACTCCTATGGTAAGCCTTTACAATCCTGAATGCTGAGTGCTGGGTTTTGTGTAAGAGGATGCCCATGCATAACCAAGCTAAGTTTTCTTTAGCTGCATGGAAACATGTAGTGTAACCTATCAAACACTTTGAAATGCTACCCTCCCACTAGTCCTAGAGGCTGATGTAGAATTCAACTGTTTTTCATAAAATAGAATTAGATGCCACTAATTACAAAGTATTTCTGTATTATGCAAGCCCTAACATAATTAAAAACAGGGAAACAAGGGCATTTCTATCCTCCACATTAGTCTTTAGACATTTATCGAGACTTTTTTTTGTATCAACTACCCCGGCCGAAGGCAGTGGGAAATTTGCACACTTGCTCCCTTTCTTGGCTGGGGTTATCAATTTTTCTTCTTGTAATACAAATTCAAAATGCAGGCCCTTTATTCAGCCTTCTTGGTAACTACTTCCCGTGAATGGCAGTGGGTAATTTCCACACTTGCATCCTTTCTTGCGACGCACAGTCTGTGTAATGAGCTGGGTATCCAAAGATCTACTTCCCTGATAAGGCAGTGGTTACTTTGCACGTCTGCAGCCTTTCTAACTTTTTACCTTATTCATCTTCCATTCAATGAACACATCATCCACACATACACACACTTACTTGCTGCCTTTTTTGGCTGGGGTTATCAATTATTCTTCAATTTCATATTCTGATTCAAAGTCAAGGCTCTTTATCGAGGCTTTTTGTAGTAGCTACCACCTCGGCTAAAGGCAGTGGGACATTTGCACAGTTGCTGCCTTTCTTGGCTGGGGTTATCAATTATTCTTGAATTTCACATTCTTATTCGTAGTCAAGGCCCTTTATCGAGCCTTTTTGTTGTAGCTAGTACCTTGGCCAAACACAACACAACATGGCAGGACTATGAAAAGCATCTAAATCTACGGCACTACATGCCAAAAAGAAATGCTTACTGTGTAAGTGACATTTTCCATTGTTAAGATATAAAATCTGTCAATAAAAAGGAAACATGTTCTCAGTGAAGTGAAATGACTTTTTGTGATATATTGAAACTATTTTCACAACTTCTTTACTGTTTTATGTTATTACAGTGTTTTTTTCCTCCTCAGGTTCAATATCTTAAGCTACACTGCAACTATTTTCACAACTTTATTACTGTAATATCAATGTTTGTAGTACTCGCATAAAACATTTTATGACACCTTGAAACTATTTTTAAAACTTGTTTACTATAATATCAGTGTTTCAACTGCTTTCATAAAACTTTTTGGGATATATTGCAACTATTCTAAAACATTCTTTACTGTAATATCAGTGTTTGAGTTGGTAACAGAAAATAAATGTGATACATTGTACTGTGTGGCTCACTACAATATTAAAACAGAAATGTGATAGTGTTTGCTGGAACTGTAAGGATACAGACTGGGGTATTCAAAGTATAAAACACAAGTTTGATGGTGCATGGAAGAGTGCATACATAGTCTATAGGAGTTTGAAGCAGTCCATGACTTAAGGCCCACTTTGCAACATGAGTACTTCAGTACTAGCTGAATGATTCCACTTCTGCAAGAAGTGTGTCTCAAACCATTATTATTTTATAATAATAAATGTATTCTTGTAACATCTCATAATTTAATAGAACTTTTAAAATAATTTCATCATGTATTTAATTTTCCTGCTTATCAATTTCAAAAGTCATATAATCATACTCGATGTCATATAATGCTTCCATAAAATCAGCATCCAAGATTTTATCTACAAAATTACAACTGATATCTGCAGCATTAATTTCTTCCTCTTCATTGTAGCTACTTACAAAAAGTATGTTCAGCTCTTCTATGACACTGTTATTAATTTTGAAACCGTCTTCCAACTTGTTTTGTTGATTTTCCATACTATTTTTCTTATTTTCTAGGTCCTTCTACAAAAACATAAACACTTCATTCTATCCTGACTGTAATATCATCATATTTTGTACTTGAGTGTATATTATTTTGAAAACATTAGAAAAATAAATACAATAAATACAGTGTCAGTATGCATTGTGTCAAGTGCTTCACTTAGCATATACAAGAATATGTTACCTTTCATTGTAATCACATACAAACCAAAACAAGATACAACACTGCAACTAAAGCACATTACATAATGGTACAAAGCATCTCATTGGAATGTTGGGTATTAGGATAACATACACAACTCACATATAAAATGATTTTAGAAACTTGTAACTTTTTCGATGATAAGGATTAGTAATATATTTCCGAGAACATTTGAATATTTAAAAGGGTAAAGTAAGAGGTGAAGAACACAGGTAAGAAGTTACATCTCAAGATGCAAGAATGGATGAAAAGGGTGGTCCAAAATTTCCATGTACAATACCCAGTGGAGAAGTTTTAAAAGCGGGTACACTCAAGGAATTTCTATAATGTGCAATAAGTGTTGACGATAACACCACACAGAATGGGCAAGAACAGATAAAATAATGGATTGTATGTGCTTGGACTATGATGAGAATACACTGTAGAAGGACCACGGTCAAGTGCAAAGATTAAATACTTAGATAGCAAACGAAGTGACAACAAGAACCAGGAGGGTCCAAGAGTGGTGGAGGATGGGTTTCTTAACCCGTGTCCTACCTACTGTGTTGTAAACTTAAAACAGTGACGAAAACAGTGACGACAGCAGTGCCTTACTTTCACTCCCCCATTACGTTGTCAATTAGGGTGGAGGGAGAGAAAGGAAAGGAGTAAACTACATGTCTACATATGTACTGCTATGTTCAGAACACTGGATCAAGCACTGAATAAACAAACTCAGATACAAAAGAAAATACACAAAATATACACAAAGGAAATCTACACATATAAGACGGTAATCTTGAACACAAACTGGTAAGTCAACAAAACAACAAAAAGGCTAAGGATACTGCAACGGATGCTACTCTGTAGAACTCATTGTCTGGTCCATGAAACTGTGCGGGCAGCTGGTAGGAGCCTACACAGTACGATGGTAGTACGAGGCCCCTGGAGAAGTTTGGGGGAGTGGCGGTCCCAGGGACTACAAGGTGGGGCCGTGAGCCCCCCGCATACTTCAAAATAAAACCCCGGAGGGCCCCCCCAATGGAAAAAAAATAGCCCCCGGACTTGGGCCCCCCCGGGGACTAATTAAGAATGAAACAGACTTTTTTCCCTTTTCTGCCACATATGATACATGTACCCTGCGATTTCTTATTTAAAAAAAAAAAAAAAAAAATTGCGATCTAAAGATCCATGTAGGACCCCTGACCAGGCCTAGAGGGTCAGGATGTTTCTACCCTGCCCCATTTCCTTAATTTTCAACTTTCTTTTACTGTTTTCTTGTCACTCGGTTCTACCGAGGCACAAGATGGCTGCCAACACTTCCTGGTTTGCAGTGTTGACACACAGTAAACATCCAATCAACATGCAGCTTGTGCTCCTAATTGTACGGTTTTCGGTACACTTACTGTACGCATAGGAGGGGGAGAGCAGCTGAAAACATACTTAAATTTTTTTTTAAAAAGCCCCCCCGCAAACTTCAAAATGAAAACCCAGGGAGTGCTGTTCCCCGGGACTCCAGAGATCTTACAAGCCCCCCATTATGGTAAAAAAAATGCCCCCGGAATTTGGCCCACCTAAAACAGTCTTCTACTTTTGTTTTTTCCTTTTCCACCGTGTACGCGTATGATACACATACCTCGCGATTTCTTATTTAAAAGAAAAAAATTGCACCTAAAGATCCATATGGGACCCCCTGAACAGGCATACAGAGTCAGGATGTTTCTACCCTGCCCCCTTTCCTTATTTTTCAACTTTGTTTTACTGTTTTCTTCTCACTTGGTTCTACCGAGGCACAAGATGGCCGCCAACATCTCCTGGTTTCGAATGTTGACAGACAGTTGACATCCAATCAGCATGCAGCTTGTGCTCGTAATTGAACGGATCTCCGTAAGCGTGCAGTACTTTGTCTCTAGATATCGCTATGATTTTACTTGTGATTTTTTCTGGAACTACTGAACGGATTTACACCATTTAACAAAAAGCACAATCTGCGAACCAAACTCTACCTCTCTGCCAAATTTGGTGTAATTCCGTTCAGCCGTTCGTGCTGTAGCCCTGGCTAAAGGTCCATATGGAAAATTGCATGGGGAAAACATGTTTTAGGACCCCCTTTTTTTCTCGGCCCCCACTTGCCGAATCACCCCCAAACTTTCAGGGAAGGAGCGGAGCCGAGCAGGCCATTTTCTTGGAGAAATTCGCAGATTTGTCCCCCAGCGCCAAAGTTATTCCAAATAGAATGTTGTGGATTTCCTATGGAAAGTAGGTCCTAACTATAACTACCTACTGGCGACCGCCGGTAATATATATATATATATATTCACTGAAAAAACCAAAGGTTTCAGGCCTGATATAGTTAGGAATTAGCATTTAAAAAACTGTAGTATGTTTATCTAGGGACCTGTTTCGATACTCCTATTTCTGACCCTTGTCCGGTTATAATTCACTAATATCCATACAACGGCACAGAATCCCATTTTCAGATTAAGTCATAGCGCATGCTGTCACATTAAGCAAGCCCTATTCCTCCAGCCCCCTAGAAAGCACACCGAGTTCTCAAAACAAACCAAACCTCCAGCAGACCTGGGAAATCCCCCGTAGCTATTGTTTTGATTTCGTTCGAGAACTCCTGTAAAGAATGCAAGAACGACCAGTTCTTATGACATCCTTACTGATGTATTATGTCCATCCTTACGTCAAACACGGCACCTTTCAGGTATAAATATACCAACGCTGCCCTAAGCAAAGACACGGTGGTGATGAGCTTGGAGCAGTGACTACTTGCCGGAGAGCCCAGCTGATGCAGGAAGCCCACGGACGCTGCCCCTCCCTTTTTGACGCGCTGAGAGAGACGCTGCCTTTTCTCCTGCCGAGAAATCCTGCTTCCAGCATTTCCAGCCCACCTTCGCGGGTGACTGGGATATCGAGTCCTGAGAGAGAGATACCAGCCCTCCTGCCTTCTAAATCCCAGGTACTGAACTGACTAACCCCTTACAGAGAATTCTTGAGTCAGATTCTTGGCCAAACAAACTTAACTTAAACTGCTACTTACTTACTCCCTCCCACGTATTAGGCTTAGGTCAGGTACACCGGGGTAGGCGTAGGTAGAAGCACCAGTTGAGTACGATTAGTCAATGTATATATGTATGTATATCTTTTATCCATTTTAAAGTATCATATGGCTAAGAAACCATATCAATGTTTTTACAGTATTATTTTATAATCCTGCTTTTACTGTATGCACTTTACTTAACCTTAAGTATTGCAACTGTAGCGATTCATTTCTCTTGTATGAGAAAAAGAGACTGATCAATAAATAACACCTTTTATTGAACACGCCCATCTCTTCTTTCTCTACAAACTGGTGGAACTAAGTATGCACGTACTGACTGAGTAAAATAGTTGTCTTTTGTTTTTCACACGACTCTGGAGATATACTCTTGATCAGGGAGAGCAAAGTTGTCATGTTCTATGGTTGTCAGAAACTAAATCCCTTCTTGTCTATCCAGGGAGGTTAAACTCCTCCTCGCCTATTCGAGAAAGTTTCTAGTGAACTCTGAGCTAGCTGGCACACAAAACTTAAGTCTAATATCGTCAGTAGAAGACCTAGTTAACCTCTGTCCTACGTCTATACTATTGAAGATATTATTCCAATGCGCAGAGCCTATTGGGATAATAGGAACTACACTACATGGCGCCCAACGGTTTGGTAAGGCGATAAAACTAACGCAAGGCATTAGAGTAACTCAGTCATGCTTTTCCACACAGACCCTTTCTCCCATAAAACTCCAAAGACGTCTGGAGTGGGTCAAAGGTTAAATCCGCCAAATTTAGTAGGAGGAGACTCCTATGTATAGTTTTTGGTTTATTCAACGTTGAAGAATACACTGTTCCAAAACATTGTGCATCTAATCTTTGTTTCCGTGAAAACCTGATCTGCAACAAAAACCTTTCTGTTAGGAAAAATGTCAGAAACTGAAGAAGAAAGAGAGACAGCTAGAATAGCAGCTCAACTCCTAGCGGATGACACAAGTCTCCTACAGCAAGACCCGGATGCAATACTCATCCCGGTCAGCATAAGAAAAACTATAACTTTAAAACTTATAGAAAATAGACTGACATCAAGAGGTGGTACAGTCATATTTGTAATTGAGGCACATGAATATCGGCAGACAGAGGTATTCTATTCATGGATAAACTTTCCAGCAGCAAACGCTGTAACAAAGGAGTTCCACTATTACAAAATAGAGGAACCACCGGATGAGTACACTCCTTTCGAGGAGGTGGAAATCCCATTAAAATACCAAGAGCACCTGCTCTGGTTTAAAGGCGCCCTAAAACATAATGATCACATCACCAGGCTCGGTCCACTAGGTAGACCAAGAGCAACGTGGCCGGTTCTAGCCAGCTACACACCACATCCAGACATTGAAAAAATGTCAGTACCAGAACTTTTAGCACAGTTAAAACAACTGATTAAAATACACAGACAACTAGTCCAATATGTAATGCGGACTTCAACAGTCCAAACAACTATTAAAATTACACAGCTGACCCCTCATCAGGGGAACACAAATAAAATCACACCACAGAACATACAGTCCTGTCTAGGTAAAGTACCCATTAAAAGGGAACAAATTCCATTCTGGTTAGCACAAAAAATCACTCAAATAGAGGCAGTATTTCCAGATACTACCCCTACTGAGAAACACAGAATTCTGACTATCTGTCTTCCAATGGGGATCGCACCACATGTGGAGGACTGTGACACTTGGGGTACAGTCTTTGCTTCCATTTACACAAAAACACATGGTGTTCCGTCCATGGCGGTAATACCAGAGGTGCTAAAACAGATTCGAAATGAATACGGTCCAGAACCTGCTTTAACTCTGGGTATGAAATTACTGAAAGACTTCAAGCAGGACTCGGCAATATTACTAGCCAACATAAAGGGGGAAGCAGCAACTGTGGCGATCCGCCAAAGACTGAAAGAAACAGATATAGCAGAACAACCATTTGAACTTGCCAGAATCATAGAAAAATCCTATGAAGAACTAGGAAGAGATAGTTTGGGTGGAAAACCAGTGAAACCCCAACTAACTGAAAATCCTGAAAAGGTATTTATTAAAAATAATCTAAACACTCCAAAAAAGAGCTGGGATGGAAATAAACAATCCACTCCCAAAGAGAAGAAATTCCAGTCCAGAGCAAGGTCTCCTTGGCGGAGAGAAAGATCTCCAGACCAAGGACACAAGTATCCCCAGAGGGAGCCCTCTGAGAAAAAATACAACCTTAGAAATAGGGATAATTTGAAGAAACCTGATAGATATCAAGATATTGATACACGTTCATCTCGATCTTTTCAGACTTCCTCGCAGAAATCGGAAAGAAGAGGACGGTCAGAACACAGGGAAGAGCACGTCAAGTCCAAAGACAAGGAACCTGCTCATCAAAATAAAAATTTTCAATTTCCAAAGAAGAAGGTAGCCATTATTAAAGTAATCAAATATGCCGAGGATCCTGAGGACACAGCTGAAAAACGGAGAGTGGGCTCAGACAATGCTAGACAGCGCAGCAGAAGTGAGCATAGCTCGCAAGATCCTGATGAATCATCTGGAGACAGTGGACACGAATGAGTACATTCAGGTGGAAACTGCAGATACCAGAGTTAGCAAAACTCATAAAATATATGAAATAACATTACGTATAGAGGGAGATAAGACTAGGAAAATAAGGGGTCTATTTTGGGATAACCTCTCCAAAGGCTATGACATCCTTTTAGCTGAAAAAGACTGGCCACCAGAGTTTGTCAGGGAGTGCCCTCATGGCGAAGAAATGATTATGCCTGCCTTCTCAAATCACATTCCAATACATAAAAAATATACACTTGCAAGAAAGTGGGCGGTAGCCCAAGCTCCTGCATTATATAAAAACCACGTAGGATGGGATGAGGACTCACCCCCTCACAAAATCCAGTTAAAATCACAACCAACTGCACAAAGACAGTACCCAATTAAGCAAGAAGCTAAAAATAGGTCAGGGAGATCTTAGATCAACTTGAATACCAGGGGGTGATTGAAACATGCACCTCACAAATGAACAATCCTTTGTTTCCTGTCTCCAAACCAGATGATTCATATCGTCTAGTTTTGGACTACAGACACCTTAACTCATGCTGCAAAACCTTTGCAGTACAAAACTCACACAGTGCAGCACTAATGCAGCACTAATGAATAGCATAGTGCGCAGAAAATACAAAACAACATTAGACATCTCTAATGGATTCTTTTGTCAAAATATAGCACCTGAAAGCAGATATTTGACCGCTTTCTCAATAAATGTTTACAACAAGGGGTGGTGATGGACAGAGTCTCTGAATTAAGCAGAATACTCTCACCCAGTCAACAGATCAGGGCTAGATCCAACAATAAATGGCTCGCAGAAAAATTTCTGTCGTTTGCCCCAGGGGTTCAAGAACAGCCCAGGATTATTCTCAGCGAGAGTAACAGAGTTACTACAAATATATGATGACGAGGCATTATCTTATGTCGATGACATCTATCTAACAGATGATGACTTGGATACTCACTTGAAAAGAGTGAACACCATAATACTTGGGTTCGCAGCAGAGGGTTACAAATTCAACTTCGACAAGTCAAGAATTGCCCATCTGACTGTCCTATTTTTAGGATATGAATTATCAAGTGAAGGCAAAAGCCTGGCTGACAATTTCCTGGAGAAATGTGCTGTAATCCAAGCACCAAGAACGCTGAAAAACTTACAATCAATTCTAGGTTTCCTGAATTTCGGAAGAACTTACATTATAAATTATGCAGAGAGGGTTAAACCTCTCTATGACTTAATAAGACCAGATTTTAAAAGAATCAATTGGACTCAAAAGCACACAGAAATTTTGAGATCTTTACAAACAGACATGTTAGTTAAAACAAAACTACAAACACGCGATAACACACGCAACCTTGTGATTCGAGTCATCCCAGGAAGATGCGGATTCACATACCTGACCTCTAATGAGGGAGAAACTGTACCAATAGCATACAAATCACATTTGTACACAGAAGCTGAAAAAACATTCAGCATTAAGGAAAACATTGTTCATGCGGTTCAAACAGCTGTAGCAAGAGAAAGATACCAAGCTGACGGCAGACGGATTACAGTCAGAACAGCAGAATCAGCCTTTGAGGCATTAACAAGCCATGTAATTTACTTACAATGGCACTAAATCCAAAATGGATACAATGGGAAGATTCTCTTGCTACAGACAGAGTGAAATACTATTTTGACCCGGAAATGAAAAAATTAAAAAATCTAGAATATGAAAGAGAATATCCTCTGCCTAGCGACATTCTGCCCATTCGACAATACGCCTGTGTAATATATACAGACGGACATGCTCAGCCCTCAGTTTGGGGAGAGCAAGCTTACAACGCCACATGCGAGATTGTAAAAGACGTGTGGCGAGGAGGTAAATTGAGACCTCTGTTTACAAAAACACACTCAGTGGAAAATAATTCAGAACAGCAGACTGAAATAATAGCGTTAAAAATGGCGCTAGATAATGCCGATCGCAAATTCCCGACACTAATAGTGTGCGATTCGTATTACTGCGTCAAATCATACAACGAAGACTTGCAGAAATGGGTTCAAAACGGTTACAAAGATGACACAGATGCCACAATAAAGCAAAAATCGCTTTGGGAACAAGTAGTTCTTTTACAGAAAGAACTACCAAAGACTCACGTGATACATTCATTGAGTCATGAGCGTGATGGCGTTCACGCTGCAGGGAATTTATTGGCTGAGACAGCCACAGCGGAAGCAACTAAATCCGCTTCCGTAGCTACAAAAAAGCGTTCAGGAAAATACATTGACGGGGAAACAATGCTGGCGGTGAAAACGTCATCAAAAGGCGACTGCTCAGCGCTACCCATCACCTATCCACTCAATTATACATATATAATCGATGCAAACTCCGTTCCTTTTGCTCAAATCCCTGGAGTGGGGTATAGAGTAATTCCAAACACGAACAGGAGAGGCTTGTTAATAGCAGACGCACATATCTGTGAGGGTCTTAGACACCTCAAACTAAAAGATTCTCTGGAAGAATTGCAATCCACATACTGGTGGCCAGGAATGAGCCTGCAACATCACATATTTGCAAAAAACTGTCCGAACTGCAACAGAGATCGCAGTGGCGACCGAGACGGTGTTTTACCATGGCGGTTCGCTCAAGACGGGATTAAACAATAAATATATAAAACCCAGTATGATTAATGCATCAAATTAACATACAGAGACTATCACCACTTAAAATGTAGACCCCAGCTCTCGGCTGACGTCTGAACTGTTATATAAAGATTTGCGAGTCTATAATGGCATATACGCATGGGGCATGCTACATTGTGACCATTGCCCTGCTTTAGCTCTCGAACTTATGGGGGGTGTATGGTCAGCATGGGATTTGCATTGCGGGACTCTTATCACTTCCTTCCTGAGGGAAACGGGATGGTGTAAAGAAAAAACCAAGGCATAGAGCAATCTATAACGGCAAAGGTATTAGGTTCGGGAGCTGGGTGGGTCAAACATTTAATAAGTGTCCAACGTAGTCTTAACAATCTACCAAGAAATTCTCTGAAAGGTCTCAGTCCGTACGAATTATTGTTTGGGACTAGAATGTTAATCCAGGACCTCGACAGTCAAACTTCAGTGGTTAAAGAAAAATGCTTTGATATCAAAGATCGTTTGGCTATTTTACAGGACTTAAACGAAAAGAGAAAAGACCTGAGCAACATAAAGTTGAAGCAACAGCCAACAGCCACTGAAGAGAAACCACCTGTCCCAGCAAGGCCTGTCTGGATTCCAAAAATCGGGGATCTGGTCAGAGAAAAGATCGCGGTAAAGAAGGAATTTGGGCGTTCTTACAGAAAAGCAGTACCTGTCTTGTCTGTCAACGGGACAATATCAGTAGTATTACCGCCCCTTGCTGGTAAAAAGGAGAACCGAATTGTATCCATCGACCTGGTTAAACCACAATCATGTGGCCGATAACAAGTAGTAGGCCAAGTGGACTCCCAAGAAGTAGTAGAACACCAAAGTTTGCTACAAATACAGAGGTTCAAACTGAGAGACTAATCACAATTGATAAACCTACAGTGAATCAACAAGGACTATGCAACAAAGCCATGGAACTTAAACCTCTTGAAACCCAAATCAAAAACTTACATCAAGAAACACCAGTCTACAATGATGTAACCACAGACTATGCTAACGGAACAAAGAAAATTCAAAAAGCAAAAAAGTATACAGAAGCAACTGAAACAATTGACAGAACAGCATCAGGCTACTTCATCAACTTCGATGATTTTTCTGAGGATCCGAGTCAACCTGAGGAAGAACCAACAACAAAAACCTTTAAAAACAAAACAAAGGAACTCTTTCATCAACTAAAAGAAACCTATCTGATTTCTCCATGGATTGAGCTTTGGGTGGCACTAGGAGTATTCATCCTCATACTTTGGCTCATCATGGTACTATGCTTGGGACATTTCATTGAGGGAAAATATGTTACAATGGACACAGCAAGTCAGAATATCAACTTGGTCCTGAAACCACACACGTCTTCACACATCGAGAAAAGAGAACTTTCTTCAGTAAACTTCACAGCCAATCCTATACCCGGTGGGGTAGCATGGGACAAAACTGATTACGAAATCTATGGTCCGGTCGAGCTCCTGAAGTATCCTCATCAATTCAAGATTTCATTGAGTGACTTTGTAAAACCAAGCACATTCGCTGATGATTGGGACTTTGAAAGTATTAATGATATGATGTCAGAGCTAGTGATGTCAGCTAAATTTACAGGACATGATTATTTACAAGGTTCATCTAATTATGACCAGATGTATTGTTATAACCACTATGGTAACCATTTTCTGCATAAATCTGCTCAACCTAGAAATGTTTTAAATTACAACCAATGGGAACATTGTGCTACTCCACCAAAAGGTAGTTCAAAAACATTTTATGAACATTTTTCTTATTTCTCAGGGTTTAACACAAGTGATGCAGAAACATTTTATTTCAAATTGTTAAATAAAATAGGAATGAAAACCATGCTTACAAACACAAAATTGATCTATTCAGAGACATTTTTTGAAAAAATTAAAACATTTGTTTTTGATTTCTGGAACAAAAATATTGAAACGAAGACAATCTGGGGTACAAAAAATTGGCAAGTGCAAGGTTTAGAATCATTATTTAGAGCCTGCATGATCCCAGAACAAATTATATTTTTGAATGATACAATTCAACAGACAACCTGTCTTGGCCTAGCCAAAATTAAAGACTTAAACAAACCGTCTATTCCAAAACCAACACCCGACAGTAATAGCACTACAGATGTTGAGATAGACGTATCACATATTTTAAACCAAAACAGAACACATCCTGATTGGATGAAATGGTTGATCTGGCCCACAGACACAAATAACGGTCAAGATAGATTCCTGAACAAAAAACAGGGGTTCACATTGACCAGGCCAGACCCTAGATACTCCCAGAGACAACATCCAGGGATTGTAACTACTTACAGTGTAGGGAAACTCTGCCTCGAATGGCTACAAACATCCACACTGGCAGAAATTAAGCAACACTTGACTTTACTTAAAGAAGGTGCTGACTTGCGTGATTTCATTATGGGACCACGCAAACAGCGTCAAAAACGTTTCATAGCGGCCTCTATATATGCAGCTTACAATGAAGCTTGGAAAGTAACTCAAATTGAAACAGCAGAGAAAATACGGGAAATTGACCGTGTTAATTTGGAAAAATCACTTTCTGTTGTGGACAATGGGTTAATGAGTCTGTCTTCCAGAATATATTCACTGGACAGTATTGTATCATCTGCAATCAATATAATAGAACAAGACTTACTGATGTTACAACACGGTCAGTCGCAATTGCGTTCTATTGTACAGCTTGGCTAAACGTTACAAAATCTGCGTTCAGGCTACGTGCCTTGGCGTTTAATCAACACAACGTCATTATTCAGTATCTTTAACCTTACTGATACACAAATCAGTTTGGCACAAAAGGGTGCAGAGTATACAATTCTGAGCATTGAAAAACTTAAGAGATTACCATTGACAATGTCAGAGCGACCTGTCATTGAATGAATAATACATGGGATAATAACTATTCCGATAACAACTTTCCAGTTTCGATACTGTCAAAAATATATACAGGCAGGCCAGTATGAAAGGTTGGGTAAAGGATACATTAAGTCAACATGGAACTTACCTTATACACACACATGTTATAGTGATAAAGGACAGAGTGTATTTCTTAGTGGTAACAATTGTGAAAAATCACTAAGTGGTATACTTCTGTGTCAGGGCATACGTTTACATGGTGCCTGCGAGGGGACTTCAAATAACCTTTCATGCCACCAGCTCGGCACACCTGCAGCACGAATAGAACCATTCTTTAGACGGCTTTCTAACAGGAGCTATATTATAATTGTGGATCACAGATGTTGTGGCTTGCTGCCAGGAAAACCTTATCTAGTAAGCGTGACTTCCATGGTCATTTGCTGTGAGCGAGTATTGTTTCCGAATGACACTCCAGACAGGGAGGGAAAAATTTGGCCCAGTTTGAATATCTCTTCTATTCGAATTGATACTTTAAGCAGAATGAAGACTGTGCTCCTACAGACGCCAACCCATTTGACGTCATCAAAAGAAACGTATGATCTCCAAGTTGCAAGGACAACGGGTGAGATACATGCCTTGTTATCAACAAATTGCCCCCTACACTTCGCAGAAATGCTAAACGAAATCTTAAATATTTCTGATACAAATGGTATCGCGAGTGTATTTAAGACCGTTTTTTCGGGACTGTTAACCCCATTCAAAGCAGTCCTGGGTATTTTTCCAAATTTCGTCCATTCCATCTTTGGCGGACTTCCTCTCCTGTTGGGACTCGTAGCAGGCATTTTATTTTTGCTACTCCTGCTTCGTTATGGCAAACCATGTCACAGACAAGACTCCAGCAACAATGGAAGAAACGATCCTAGCTATACGCTACTGGGACCGCATAACTAAAGTCCTTGGATTAGCCCGGCTAAGAGATCTAAATATGACCTGGTTTCTTTCGTTCAGACCCATATGGCAGAATTGTGTCTTACCTGTATTAAGATGCATGCTATGCGGCGAAGAATACGTGTTGGGCACCTGTCTTACACTACAATCAGAAGTACCATTGGATGCAGATACTTTGTTGGGTCCAGTAAAGGCTCATGCATTGTGCTGTCCCCAGCGGCTACCTATCCTGATGACGGCATTCGTGGAGACTTCACCACTACGATTGAAGGGTAGTGAAGTACAGGATGAGAGCAGCATCAACCAGGTACGACCTTCTGTAAGCAGTACTGGTCTAAACATCACTGAAAGCGAACATGCGCATGACTGCATGGTAGCGACATTTTCCAACTTGGTCGAACTTTCACCAGAAGCGGTAGACTGTTTTTTCGAGAGTCTGTCTGAAATGATGTTTTCACCAGAACAGAGAGAATGACTTTAAGCAAGATTGCACACAGCGTTCCCTGAACTCTGAATTTGGCCTTCGGCTTTAAAAACAAAGCTACTGACAATTTTTTTTCCTTCTTCACTGAAAAACGAAAACTTTTTCCAAAACCCAAAATATTTACCTTTTGGCACTTATCTTCTGCTTAAAGTAGAACTATTCTTAGAGAACAGAGCTTCTATTCTTAGGAACTCTAGGGACAATACGTTACCTCAACCTCTAGCTTATGTACAAGTAATTGTATTTATATGTGATGAGATGGTCTCGCACCTTTTTTCTGTATTAAGAGCCATTTCATGTGTAATTTCGCAAATCATTCATGCTGAGATAAATTGTGCATCCTTTTTTGAATGATTACACTGCTTGAATGCATACAGTACCTATACTCATTTTTCGGGTATTTCGAATATGCCTATTTTCAAATGCAAAAAATGTATTTTGGGGTGGTTCGGTATACACATGCACTATTAGTTATGTTTACTATTGCTTAGTTAGTAAATATGGACATGAATTCGTGGAGTGGGTGTAGTATGTTTATCTAGGGACCTGTATCGATACTCCTATTTCTGACCCTTGTCCGGTTATAATTCACTAATATCTATACAACGGCACAGAATCCCGTTTTCAGATTAAGTCATAGCGCATGCTGTCACATTAAACAAGCCCTATTCCTCCAGCCCCCTAGAAAGCACACCGAGTTCTCAAAACAAACCAAACCTCTAGCAGACCTGGGAAATCCCCCGTAGCTATTGTTTTGATTTCGTTCGAGAACTCTTGTAAAGAATGCAAGAACGACCAGTTCTTATGACATCCTTACTGACGTATTATGTCCATCCTTACGTCAAACACGGCACCTTTCAGGTATAAATATACCAACGCTGCCCTAAGCAAAGACACGGTGGTGATGAGCTTGGAGCAGTGGCTACTTGCCGGAGAGCCCAGCTGATGCAGGAAGCCCACGGACGCTGCCCCTCCCTTTTTGACGCGCTGAGAGAGACGCTGCCTTTTCTCCTGCTGAGAAATCCAGCTTCCAGCGTTTCCAGCCCACCTTCGCGGGTGGCTGGGATATCGAGTCCTGAGAGAGAGATACCAGCCCTCCTGCCTTCTAAATCCCAGGTACTGAACTGACTAACCCCTTACAGAGAATTCTTGAGTCAGATTCTTGGCCAAACAAACTTAACTTAAACTGCTACTTACTTACTCCCTCCCACGTATTAGGCTTAGGTCAGGTACACCGGGGTAGGCGTAGGTAGAAGCACCAGTTGAGTACGATTAGTCAATGTATATATGTATGTATATCTTTTATCCATTTTAAAGTATCATATGGCTAAGAAACCATATCAATGCTTTTACAGTATTATTTTATAATCCTGCTTTTACTGTATGCACTTTACTTAACCTTAAGTATTGCAACTGTAGCGATTCATTTCTCTTGTATGAGAAAAAGAGACTGATCAATAAATAACACCTTTTATTGAACACGCCCATCTCTTCTTTCTCTACAAACTGGTGGAACTAAGTATGCACGTACTGACTGAGTAAAATAGTTGTCTTTTGTTTTTCACACGACTCTGGAGATATACTCTTGATCAGGGAGAGCAAAGTTGTCATGTTCTATGGTTGTCAGAAACTAAATCCCTTCTTGTCTATCCAGGGAGGTTAAACTCCTCCTCGCCTATTCGAGAAAGTTTCTAGTGAACTCTGAGCTAGCTGGCACACAAAAGTTAAGTCTAATATCGTCAGTAGAAGACCTAGTTAACCTCTGTCCTACGTCTATACTATTGAAGATATTATTCCAATGCGCAGAGCCTATTGGGATAATAGGAACTACACTACAAAACCTTAGAAATTCACTGAAAAAACTGTAGGTTTTAGGGGTGTTATAGTTAGCTGGACATTTCACTTATACAAAACCATTGAAATTCCTCCGATATAGTTAGTTGTACTAACTATATGTCGCGCGCCCGCAATCTACTGCTGATGATGTCACATATTACATCATTCATGACATGGTCAGTGACATCGCTGATGACATCTCAAATGACATCACTGATGACATCATCCACGTGGTGATACACCTCATCATACACTAGTATAACCTTTCATCACTCACTGTAAAGTACAGAGTACCATATTTGAATCCATTGACACACCAATACAAGTTTCTAAAAACCCACTCAGTGATTCCTAGATCTATACACACAACTAATAACTTAGCTACAGATTCACTCATACATGCAGTCAATGATCAATAGAAGTGAATTTCAAATGTTTTTAAATGCTAATTCCTAACTATATCAGGCCTGAAACGTTTGTTTTTTTCAGTGAATTTCGAAGGTTTTGTAAATGAAAATTTTTAAATGTATTAATTGTTTTTTTTATACTGATTTACTATATTTTTTAAACTATTTATTTTTTAGATATTTTATTTTTTAAATTACATTGTAATTACATTATACATTACATTACAAAATATACTTTCTCAGAATTAATTATTTTAGTTTAAATACTTTGCAAATAGGCAATAGACTTTTAAGTACAGTAGTTACAGTTGTTGCAATGGGCAACACAATTTCAAACACAGAGTAACATTGGCCTCAATGTGTTTTTCTAGTTAAATGCAATTAGTTACTTTATAGATTACTTTTCTAACCACAGGACTGGATCGTAGATTCAGTCCTCGGACACCTCTTGTAAACGGTTGAGTAAAACTGTTTTAGTTATAGTAGTGATTTTTAAGGAATATTATTGTATTTTAAAAGTTGACAGAATTTTTTTTCACATAGAATCACCAATGTTATCCTACGGGTGGAAATTCACTTAGCAGGTAAGTAGTGTTATCATTACTTTTTCTTACTCAGTCCTGGATCCTGGTTCCAGCACTGGTGCATCTCCTGTAAACAGTTGAAAGAATGTGTTTAAGTCATACAGGCGATTTTTTTGAAATATTTTTCATTTGTGAAAATAGACACAGAAACATTTCTGGTGAAAACCAGACAATGGATTCCTATGGAAGGAAATTCAAGTTACTGTACCTACGATTAGAATTACTTTTCAAGATCAGTATTGGGCTGAAAGATGCAGCACTGAGGTCTCTCCTGATAACAGGTGAGTAAATCGGAATTCAGAGTTCGGCTGATTTTAGAGGAATTTTTTAAAGTTCCAAAACTCCACACTTAAAAAAAATTCCAAATGAAACAAGTCAATGTTAGCCTACGGAAGGAAATTCAAGTTACTGTAAGTATTGTTAGAATTACTTTTCAGCATCAGTAGTGGGCTGAAAGATGCAGCACTGAGGTCTCTCCTGATAACAGGTGAGTAAATCGGAATTCGTAGTTCGGCTGATTTTACAGGAATATTTGTACGTTTCAAAAATAGACACTAAGAAACTTTTCTGGTGAACACCACAAAATAGATTCCTATGGAAGGAAAAACACGTTACTGGTAAGTACACTTAGATTTACTTTTCAGGGTCTGTACTGGGCTCAAAGATGCAGCACTGACGTCTCTCGTGATAATAGGTGAGTAAATCGGAATTCGTAGTTCCGCTGATTTTAGAGGAATGTTGTGCTCAATAGTGAAGGAAGGGGGCGGGGCCTGAGGTGACATGTGTGCAAACACGCCCCGTGGAGCGTTTTCGGTTGGGGAACTAATTCCTCTTCAATCCTGAGGTACCCTGTGAGCAAACTAGCACACCAGGTACCTCCAGTACGCGCCAGGGAGCTGCGTTGCAGAGAGGTGTTCAGAGGGCACGCCCCCTTTTTACAACACTCTGCAATGCAGCTCCGTGGTGCTTACTGGAGGTACCTGTTGGACTAGTTGGCCCCAAGGGGACCTATGGATTGAAGAGGAATTAATTCCCCAACTTAAAATGCGCCACAGGGCATGTTTACACACATATCACCTCAAGCCCCGCCACCTACCTTCACCACTGTGCAAACGCACACCGTAGCACATTCTAAGTTGGGGGATTAAGTCCCCTTGCATACTGGGTGTCCCTGGGGGCCAACTAGCCCACCAGGAATCTCCAGTATGCGCCAGGGGGCTGTGTTGCAGAGAGGTGTAAAAAGGGGCATGGCCTCATTCCACCTTGCTGCAACGCAGCCCCCTGGCGCGTGCATACTGGGGGTCCCTGGGGGCCAACTAGCACACCAGGATCCTCCAGTATGTGGGGCTGTGTTGCAGAGACGTGTAATGAGGCCACGCCCTTTTTTACACCTCTCTGCAACGCAGCCCCCTGGCGCGTTTGCAGAGGGTAACTAATTCCCCTTGCATACTGGTGGTCCCTGGGGGGCAACTAGCCCACCAGGAACCTCCAGTATGCGCCAGTGGGCTGCATTAGAGAGAGGTGTAATGAGGCCACACCCCTTTTTACAACACTCTGCAACACAGGTCTGTGGCGCTTACTGGAGGTACCTGGTGGGCTAGTTGGCCCCCAGGGACCCCCAGTATTCAAGGGGAATTACTTCAAATAGAAAATCTTCAGGTGAAAGTTTGGTTATAGCATTTCCTTAAAATAATGTTTTATTTGGAAGAAGATCATGTGGCAGAGTCTCCTAGAAGCTCTTAATATGGCAATAAAAGTGTGGAAGTTTATCTTTAGTGATTATCGATTTTTACACCATTTAACAAAAAGCACAATCTGCAAACCGAACTCTACCTCTCTGCCAAATTTGGTGTAATTCCGTTCAGCCGTTCGGGCTGTAGCCCTGGCTAAAGGTCCCTATGGAAAATTGTATGAGGAAAACACGTTTTGGGACCCCCCTTTTTTCTCGGGCCCCCACTTGACGAATCACCCCCAAACTTTCAGGGAAGGAGCGGAGCCGAGCAGATTCGTCCACCAGCGCCAACGTTATTCCAAATAGAATGTTGTGGGTTTCCTATGGAAAGTAGGTCCTAACTATAACTACCTACTGGCGACCACCAGTAGGTAATATATATATATATATATATTCACTCAAAAAACTATACGTTTTACTGGTGTTATAGTTAGCTGGACATTTTACTCATACAAAACCAATGAAATTGCTCCTATATAGTTAGTTGTACTAACTATATTTCGCGCACCCGCAATCCACTGCTGATGATGTCACATATTAGATCATTCATGACATGGTCAGTGACATCACTGATGACATCTCAAATGACATCACTGATGACATCACTGATGACATCATCCAGTGAATGTGGTTTGCTTCGTTATTTAAATATGCATTATATATATAGCAATTTACATTGAAGAATGAGTGGATATATATAAATAAATATTTGGATGGAGGATTTAGTAGCAGTGTAATTGACTGTTTACTTGACCAATGTATAATGTCTCACTAAATATAGTGGATAGTGACTAAACTGTGTGAATATCTGTATCACTTTGTCAGTTGTTGTGTAAACTGATTCTACAGTTGGTTACTAGCTATGTGAAAGTCTATATTAGTTATTGATTAGTTAACTAAGTATTTGTATGGGAGTGTGAAAGTGTGTGTGGTTCGGTGGGGGGTGTGTGACTGTCCAAAGATGTGTGAATAGTTGATTCAGTAGATATATGAAGTTAAAACTACATGTTCTAACAGTTTGGGTGAGGGAATCTCTTTAAGGGTGTGGTGATGAGCAAATATATTTCTCAAAGGTACAGGTCCAACAAACTAGAAAAATAAAAGGCAGTGTATGTGTCAATTGTTGTATATAAATAAGTATACATAAGACACAATGATTGTGTGAGTGACTGTATGGATAACTGTATACTTGTAATAATGATTGTATAATTCACTAAGTATGACTTACTATCTAAATGAATAGAAGAAGTGGTGTTTGTATAAGTGTTTTGCTAAGTAAATATGTAAGTATGATCCATTGTTTGCATAAGTGAGTAGGATGACTTCATATGTGAATAGGATGCGTGCTGTTGTTTAATGTCGATATAGATGTATAAGTATTTTTGATAGTGTTCTATTGTTCATTGACAGCATGTATGAGTGAATCCATAGGTAAGTGATAAGATGTGTGTATACATCTATGAATCACTGAGTGGAATTTTAGATACTTGTATTGCTGTGGCAATGGATTTAAATATGATACTCTGTATTTTACAAACAGTGATGAAAAATTGTAATAGTGTATGAAAAGGTGTATGTGATTGTCACGTGGATGATGTCATCAGTGATGTCATCAGTGATGTCATTTGAGATGTCATCAGTGATGTCACTGACCATGTCATGAATGATCTAATATGTGACATCATCAGCAGTGGATTGCGGCTGCGCGAAATATAGTTAGTACAACTAACTATATAGGAGCAATTTAATTGGTTTTGTATGAGTAAAATGTCCAGCTAACTATAACACCACTAAAACTTTTAGTTTTTTGAGTGAATTTCAAAGGTTTTTTTAAAACTAATTCCTAACTATATAACTCCTGAAACCTATGGTTTTTTCAGTGAATTTCAAAGGTTTTTTTAAATGCTAATTCCTAACTATATAAGGCCTGAAACCTATGTTTTTTTCAGTGAATTTCAAAGGTTTTTTAAATGCTGATTCCTAACTATATAAGGCCTGAAACCTATGGTTTTTTCAGTGAATTTCAAAGGTTTTTTAAATGCTAATTCCTAACTATATAAGGCCTGAAACCTATGGTTTTTTCAGTGAATTTCAAAGGTTTTTTAAATGCTAATTCCTAACTATGTAAGGCCTGAAACCTATGGTTTTTTCAGTGTTTTTAAAAAAAAATTGATTGGTTAACTGGCTTATTAAGTGTATCTTAGTGAATACATACATTAGCGAGTGATGTTTAAATATTTAAATATATGCATGAGTGATGTAATATGTGATGTCATCAGCAGTGCATTGCAGACGTGCAAGTTATAGTGAGTCCAACTAACTATAACGTGGGAATTTCAATGGTTTTATGCGAGTAAAATTTCCAGCTAACTATAACTGGTGTGAACCCAATGGTTTTTTCAGTGAATTTCAAAGGTTTTTTAAATGCTAATTCCTAACTATAACTGGTGTGTGACCTATGGTTTTTCAGTGAATATATATATATATAAAATTTTTGAGGCAAAATTAAACCCCTCATTTTGTTCCTTTTCAAATTAAATGTATTAAGTGTTACCACTTTATTCCAATCAAGATGACTTCAGGTGTGCCATACTTTTGTCATAAGGTAAGACTGTTAGCGTTCTAGTTGTTCTTTAGAACACTCTGGGACATTCTGTCATTGGGCTATAGTTGGGCTACATCTGGCTGATATTTGGGCTAGAATTTGGGCTCTTTTGTCTCTGGTGGCCATCTTGGGAGACTGCATATCAGAATTTTTTTAATGAAATATAAGAGGATTTGAGAAGTCACTCAAAATGTGCCCTAATTTTTCTTTCTTCAGCACTAATCATAATTTCTATGGCAAAATGAACCCCCTCATTTTGTTCCTTTGCAAATTAAATGTTTTAAGTGTTAACACTTTATTCCAATCAAGATGACTTCAGGTGTGCCATACGTTTGTCATAAGTAAGACTGTTAGCGCTCTAGTTGTTCTTTAGAACACTCTGGGACTTTCTGTCATTGGGCTATAGTTGGGCTACATCTGGCTGATATTTGGGCTACATTTGTTTTTTTTTGTCTCTGGTGGCCATCTTTGGGCTACATTGGGCTACAATATATATTTTTTCAAAGTTAATTTTCGTAAAAACCACTGGAGCACATATCTTGAGACATAGCAAAGGCACATCGGGCTACCAGTCCCTACAATTTTGCCAAGTTTGGTGGAAAACCATTCAGCCGTTCGGGCTAGAGTCCAACCGCCCTATGGAAATTAACATGGGGAAAACACGTTTTGGGACCCCCCTTTTATCTCGGCCCCCGCTTGATGAATGGGAAGGAGCGGAGCGCCGCGAGGCAAGTTAAGCAAAATTTCAGGAAGATTCCTCAACCGGCGCCAAAGTTATTCCCAATAGAATGTTGCGATTTCCCTATGGAAAACAATCCTAACTATATATACCTACTGGCTATCGCCAGTAGGTAATATATATATATATATATATTGCTTCGAATCTTCTAGCCCTCTGGTTCCCCTCCGGCAGAAGTCACGGCACAGCAGCAGGTGAATTTTCAAAAGTTATTTTTATTATTTACACACCATGTGCAAAATTACGTGCAAAATAGGACGGCCTACACGTTTTGGCTTCTACTAGCCTTTCACTGGACCATAGAGTCCCTGATGTCTAGACCTTCTTTAAATGCTTAGTGAGCGTGCCCTTTTCCCTTTCCATTGCTCCTCTAGACAGTTAGCCAAATTACGGCCAAAAGGTAGGCGCCATTTTCTTGAGTGAAAAAGATTCTAACTCATTTCAAAATGATATTTACAGTAAAGTAGACAAACATATATATATATATATATATATATATATATATATTACCTACTGGCGGTCGCCAGTAGGTATATATAGTTAGGATTTTTTCTCTATGGGTTTTTTGAAAATTCTATGTCTAATAACTTTGGCGTTTGTGGACGGAATCGGCTGAAATTTTCAGGAAAATGGCACATTTTGTTTCTGAGCAGCCCTTGAAAATTTGGGGGGGGTTCGTCCAGTGGGGGCCGAGAAAAAAGGGGGGTCCCAAAACGTGTTTTTAACATTGAGTTTTCCATAGGGCGGTTGGCCTCACTTTTAGCCCGAACGGCTGAATGGATTTGCACGAAACTTGGCAAAATTGTAGGGACTGGTAGCCCGATGTGCCTTTTGTAGGTCTCAATATATGTGCTCCAGTGGATTTTGAGAAATTAACGTTTAAAAAAAGATATATATCTGTAACAGCGGACCGGTTAGCGCTCTGGTTCGCGGACTTTTCGCGCAACGGAGCTTTGTGAAGCGAAGCTGATTGGTTCTCCGGCGTCTGTCAACATTCCAAACAGTCCGTAGCGGCCGCCATCTTGTCTCTCGGTAGGATCGAGAGACAAGAGGAGGTCAAAACAAAGGGGGAAATAACTATAAGGGGGCATAGTAGATCCTCGCTGACCCCCTAGGTTTGATGTGGAGGTTTTAAAAGGGCCCCGCGGGGCAAAAAAAAATAATAATAATAATAATCGAACGGCTGAATGGATTTGCACGAAACTTGGCAAAATTGTAGGGACTGGTAGCCCGATGTGCCTTTGCTAGGTCTCAATATATGTGCTTCAGTGGATTTTGAGAAATTAACGTTCAAAAAAAGATATATATCTGTAACAGCGCACCGCTTCGCGTACTTTTCGCGTTACGGAGCTTTGCGAAGCGAAGCTGATTGGCTCTCCGGTGTCTGTAAACATTCCAAACAGTACGTAGCGGCCGCCATCTTGTCTCTCGGTAGGATCGAGAGACAAGAGGAGGCCAAAGCGAAGGGGCAAATGACCATAAGGGGGCATAGTAGATCCTCGCTGACCCCCTAGGTTTGATGTGGAGGTTTTAAAAGGGCCCCGCGGGGCAAAAAAAAAAATAATAATAATAATCGAACGGCTGATGACCATAAGGGGGCATAGTAGATCCTCGCTGACCCCCTAGGTTTGATGTGGAGGTTTTAAAAGGGCCCCGCGGGGCAAAAAAAAATAATAATAATAATAATCGAACGGCTGAATGGATTTGCACGAAACTTGGTAAAATATTAGGGACTGGTAGCCCGATGTGCCTTTGCTATGTCTCAATATATGTGCTTCAGTGCATTTTGAGAAATTAACGTTCAAAAACAAGATATATATCTGTAACAGCGCTCCGCTTCGCGGAGATAAAATTATATGTGTATTACCTAGCTGTTGCTAACACCAGTTAGCGACGGCTAGTAGGAGATAGCGACCATCTTGGGTCCCACTTTGCATGTGAGTGATATTTATCACTAATGACATGCAAAGTGGGCATGCCAAGATGTTAGCGACTGGAAACAGTCGCTAACATCGCTATCTCCTATTATCAACTTTTGGAAATATTCGAGATAAGCGCGAATATCTCCAAAAAGTAACAGCTGCCCTGAGCAGTTCTTAGCCATGTTATCCAATGGGAGGTGGATAACATGGCTAAGAGCATTAGCTCGGTAATGCATGAATATCGCGGAGTTTTCAGCGACATTAATGCATTGCGCTCGTTTTTTATCGTATTTGCGATAAACCTTGATAATAGCAAGGTTTATCTGCGATAATTTCTGACGGTAAAAAAATCGTTGCTAAGCATCGTTAGGGATAAATATCGCTTAACCTTGGTAATATGCCCCAACGTCTGTTAACGTTCGATTCGAAGGAAATCAGGAATTGTTGAAAAACATTGTGTGCGCCATCTTGTCTTTTTTCAAATGCCACACTTTTGTCGTGCACGGCAGCCATTTTAGATGCCTTGACCAGATCCACTCTGTGAACGCTGTCGATCCTTAGCATGGCTCCCCACCCTCGCAAGCATCTCCCCCAGGCAGTGGTCACCCCCGCTCTCTGTTTTATGCATGGGTAATAAACCTCCCCCCATCTGCGCTGTTCTTCCCTGAGAATCACACCCTGTGCCCGCCCGACACCTCCCTTTCGCCCTATTCACTACCGCACCCTCTGACACTCCTTTTCCTCTGTGTCCGATTGTCCAGGCCGGTCCTAGGCTATCAGCTAGCCCTGCAGATGTAGTTTATGGCCACAGCTGTAAAGAATCACCCGTCTTCAAAGGAGTTATAGTAGATCAAGGCCCACACTCGATGAGATCCGTCACAGCAGAAGCGTTGCTATTATCTGAAAACCATTCTGTATTGTGATTGGGGAGGGGACCGAGCGTGAAGCGGAAGATTCCAGGGATGACTCTTTGTACATCAAAGTTTTTACAATTATGTGTCACATTAAAAATATATAGCACTCCGACAAAGTAGTAAGATTATAAAACTTTAATAATTTATAAATATATACAAGAAAACAAAAATAGTAATAACATATAAACATTTTTAGAGAAAAACAACGAAGTAGCGGTCGGCTGTGCGAATAGTCCCAACGCAGCACAACGTCCAGATTTCCGGCGTGGGGCGTCGCGGGGGGTGGGTGATCAGTAGCAAACTGTTGTGCGAATAGTTCCAAGGCAGCAGAACGCGCCGAAATCTAGATGACACAAAAGTGATGTCTAGTAAGTTGCCACCCAGCAAATAACGGCGTGGGGCGTCGCGGGGGGTGGGTCATCAGTAGCAAACTGTTGTGCGAATAGTTCCAAGGCAGCAGAACGATGGCACCAAGGTGATGTCCAGTAAGTTGCCGCACTGGTTTTGGTATCCTACAATGCTGCTCCGAATAACGGCGTGGGGCGCCCCGGGGGAGGCGGCGTGAACGGGCCTCTCCAGGTGGAGTCTCGTCTGTTGTAGTGGGGCGCCCCTTTACCGTTTCAGTTGCCATTCCGTCCGCTTTTGGTCCACTGTGTCAAAATCCGCCATTCAGCTGAGTTGCGCCCACTCTTGCGGTGCAGCGATAGGCGGCTGTCACAGGACTCTCAAAATGGCGGCAGGCTGTTTCCTTTTTGGGCCTGGTCCACTGAAATGGCCCTGGGACACCTTGGAAATCGGACGCTTGTCTGCTAGGTCTTGGACCCCATTCTCGAAAGCGTCCCCTCCGCCTTGAGAATTCATCAAAAGTTTTGGGGGCCCCGACTCCTGCAGGCTTCTGGTGGGGAGCGGCTGCCATGATTGCTCGCGGAATGACCACGACGGAGCTACGAGATGGTGGTGCTCTCATGGTGACGCCAGCTTCAGTCTGAAACATCCAGAAACAAGGTGGGGCTTTCATCGTTTGGGGGAAAAAAAAAGTTTTCATCCAATGAAAAGTGTTGTTTTTAGGTCATATGATCAAGCCTTCCATCATTAGGAAACCAAAAGTAAAATGAACCAATGAAAAGTTTTATAAACAAGTCACATGACCTGTTATGCGGCATAGGGTATAAAATGCGGAGAAAATACGTTGGCACGTGAGGCGGCGTCAGTAGCGGACCGATGTGCGAATAGGCCGAAGGCAATACAACGCGCCAAGATCCGGATGGCATCGAGGTGGTGTCATAGTTGAGAGTTCTGAGCAGCGGTTGTAACACTGTCTGAAGCTTATTTGCAGCTGCTGCAGCTTCACTACGCGCCAAGATCCGGATGGCACCGAGGTGGTGTGTAGGAAGTTGCCGCACTGGTGTGGCCATCCTACAATGCTGAAAGTCGGCGTGGGGCGCCCCGTTGGCCTGTGAGTTTGCGTCAGTAGCGGACCGATGTGCGAATAGGCCGAAGGCAGCACAACGCGCCAAGATCCGGATGGCACCGAGGTGGTGTCTAGTAAGTTGTCGCACTTCTGTGGCCATCCTACAATGTTGAAAGTCGGCGTGGGGCGCCCCGTTGGCCTGTGAGATGGTGTCAGTAGCGGACTGATGTGTGAATGGGGCCAAAGGCAGCGCAACAATATTTTCTACTATATTTCCGGTGTAGAAGAGACCACAAGGCGCTGAGATGCCAAGATCCGGATGGCACCGAGGTGGTGTCTTGCAAGTTGTGGTACTGGTGTGGCCATCCTACAATGCTGAAAGTCGGCGTGGGGCGCCCCGTTGGCCTGTGAGATGGCGTCAGTAGCGGACCGATGTGCGAATAGGCCGAAGGCAGCACAACAATATTTTCTGACTGACACCACAAGGCGCTGAGATGCCAAGATCCGGATGGCACCGAGGTGATGTCTAAGTTGCGGACTGATGTGCGAATGGGGCCAAAGGCAGCGTAACAATATTTTTTGTATGGAAGATACCACTAGGCGTTGAGATGCCAAGATTCGGATGGCACTGAGGTGATGTCTAGCAAGTTGGTGTGGTCATCCTACAATGCTGAAACTCGGCGTGGGTCACCCCATTAGCCTGTGAGATGGCGTCAGTAGCGGACCGATGTGCGAATAGGCCGAAGGCAGCACAACGCGCCAAGATCCGGATGTCACCGTGGTGGTTTCATAGTTGAGAGGCACTTCATCTGCAGTGGGGCGCCGAGATCCGGATGGCACCGAGGTGATGTCTAGCAAGTTGCTGTACTGGTGTGGTCATCCTACAATGCTGAAACTCGGCGTGGGTCGCCCCATTAGCCTGTGAGATGGCGTCAGTAGCGGACCGATGTGCGAATAGGCCGAAGGCAGCACAACGCGCCAAGATCCGGATGTCACCGTGGTGGTTTCATAGTTGAGAGGCACTTCATCTGCAGTGGGGCGCCGAGATCCGGATGGCACCGAGGTGATGTCTAGCAAGTTGCTGTACTGGTGTGGTCATCCTACAATGCTGAAACTCGGCGTGGGTCGCCCCATTAGCCTGTGAGATGGCGTCAGTAGCGGACCGATGTGCGAATAGGCCGAAGGCAGCACAACGCGCCAAGATCCGGATGTCACCGTGGTGGTTTCATAGTTGAGAGGCACTTCATCTGCAGTGGGGCGCCGAGATCCGGATGGCACCGAGGTGATGTCTAGCAAGTTGCTGTACTTGTGTGGTCATCCTACAATGCTGAAACTCGGCGTGGGTCGCCCCATTAGCCTGTGAGATAGCAGTTCTTTGGATTTGGGCCTGGCTCGTCTGCTGTAGTGGGGCGCCCCTTTACCGTTTCAGTTGCCATTCAGCTGAGTTTCGGCTGCTCTTGATGCTACAGCGACAGGCGGCTGCAACAGGACTCTCAAAATGGCGGCCTGTTCTTTGGATTTGGGCCTGGTCCACTAAAATGGCCCTGGGACACCTTAGAACTCGGACGCTCGATTTTTTTTTCCTTTCCTGTACATGCAAAAAAAGGTAAATGCCCGGTACGTTACACGCTTCATCTGCCACGATGAACTCTCTAGAGGAACCGAAAAAAAATATAGTTGTGGTAACTATACCATGCATTGTCATATGGAGAGGTGGCACCAATTAATTATAGTGCTGCATAAAAGAGAGATTTGGAGGAGAACCCCTGACCTGCTAGTACATTCATCAAAGAAGTGGCACTGAGAGCTTCAGAGGCAAGGGAAACGGTCCCAAATATTTAGAAGAACTTTGGAAAGATTAAAATGACATGTTTAGATTGTGGCAAATTTATTTCATGTGGACATCTGAGTGTTACTCTAATAAATACAGCATATGAACATCATCATAGTCGATGGTTGGTAGAGACATTTTGACTATATCCTGGACCTGCCCGTCCTCGCCCAAAATGGCGCCAGAATAAATGGGACTCGTAACTCCTTGTTGTGTACTGGTTGCAGAACCTTGAAATCACGAGATACGTATGCAGTTTTGAAGCACATGGCGGGCGGGGACGAGAATTGATTGAATATTTCGACATCCCTATTGATATTAAGTTCTGATGTGTTATTGATTACTGTACTGTTGAAAGTTCGAATTAACGTCACCCATGGTACTTGCCCGCAAATGTATATCTAGATAATTTTATTGTAACTGGCCCTGTCGTATTTTAATTATAAAATGTACGTCCACCGATTCCGTAACTGTTAGACACCTTAGTTCTTGCAACCTAATGGCCCGCCCGTTACGTTCCTCTACAGTGTAAATGTCTATTTATCATATACGATTACAGTTTGCTCCGTGGCCGGCCCACGTGGTTATAGGCTGTATTTGTATAATGAAATTTTCACAATAAAGGTTTTTAAAAGAAAACATGGTAGTAGTATATACATTGGTAAAGTTTTTAATAATAGTCACTGTTTTAGAATCATTAAAAGGCAAGTGAAATAAAGCAGACCAATTACATGAAGGGTAAAAGGTATAATACGAAGGAACGCAGTAAAGATAAATGGTCAAGGGCTGTTGTGTTTTCTATTCCTGCAACATAAAGTGATCGATAAGAATCTCATATTCAGGCGTATCGGCGACTAAGACAGCAGGTCGACCCTCTTTTGCTCAACGGCTCCGTCATGGGACGAAGAAACGCTCTTTTTCTCGAAAAAAGAATATATTTTACTTGCAGGACAGTTGTAAAATTTCCGGGAAAGTACATTAGCCTGGAACATTATAACATATATTTAAGAAAAAATAATGTTCGGAAGTAATGAAAAGCGTAATTTTTAGGTCATATGACCAAGCCTTTCATCATTACAATAAGAAAAGTAAAATGAACCAATGAAAAGTTTTATTAACAAGTCACATGACTTGTTATGCTTACGTTACGCGCTGCGCGCCCCGGATGACTTCCGGATGCGCTAACGCGGCGCGTCATATGACGCATTACGCGACAACGCAGGTACAGAATATAGTCAAAATGTCTCCACCAACCAGCGGTCGGAACACAACCCCTTTCAGCAGGCTAAATAGTTCTGTTAAATGACAACAGAAGGGACAGGCAACAAGAACCATCAGTCAAAGAGGGGAGGGCTAGTTCTTCTCTACCGGGTTACATTGGGGCGCTACCGGAACTGATCGAATTGGTAGTCTACAGTGTTTCTGGATGTTTCAGACTGAAGCTGGGGTTAGCATGAGAGCAGCACCATTTCGTAGCTCCGTCGTGGTCATTCCGCAACCAATCATGGCAGCCGTTCTTTATCGTTATTTTGGGCGGGGTGGGTGGCGGAGCAGAGCTGTTTTGCAGCCATCATTGTGTGGAGTTCAGTTCATCTCACTAGTTTTGTATTTGTCATGAGGGGTTGTTCCTAATGTTTCTATTTTAGCGAGGTCAAAAAGAGATCCCATTAGTGGCCTACTGATTTTGCTCGATTCCTTTTCTTTTTTTTTACACGATTTTTCGTTATCTGCAAAGACTAAACAGAGTATTGCGACTCTGTGTTTGTTTGTAAATAGAGAATGAACCAAAGAGAACTAATTCTAAAACAGTAAATACTTGGATAACAATGAATCAAATGGAGAGAGAAGCAGGCACGACGGATTACAATGGGGGCAAAGACCTGCGTTAACTACCTTTCACTATCTGCAAAGAGAGAGTACTCCTAATAGAAATGAGGGGGGGGGCACCATTCAAAGCAGATCAGTGTGCATAAACACGAAAATGTTTTCACTTACCACGTACTTGACATTCGACAGCTTATGATATTTGCTATTAAAAAACCATTGAAATTCACTGAAAAAACCATAGGTTATAGACCATATATAGTTAGGAATTAGCATTTACAAAACCTTGAAAATTCACTGAAAAAACCATAGGTTATAGACCATATATAGTTAGGAATTAGCATTTAAAAAACCTTATTTTACTCACACAAAACCATTGAAATTCCATATATAGTTAGTTGCACTAACTATATATCGCGCACCTGCAATCCACTGCTGATGATGTCACATATTACATCATTCATGACATGGTCAGTGACATCACTGATGACATCACTGATGACATCTCAAATGACCATTTATACCAATAATGTATATGCTTCAGCCAAGGAATATTCGATCGGCAGTCAAGTTTAATACAATCTGTTATTACGTCCTGTGTAAACCTGGTTTCCTCCTTTGCCCATATAGAGCGCCACAGGGATAGAGGACGAAGGGCAATTAGATCATTGATGTAATACATATCTAATTCCTTGTGTATTAACTCTGTTGAAGCCATTACTGGGGCACAAATTAATCTTTTTAAAAACACATTCTCCCTCACCTGGATAGATTTAGTACACTGTACATCTTACCCCCATACTCCAGCCCCATAGATAGCAGAGGAGATGCATCTGGCATTAAAAAGGGTTAACATTTCACGAATTCTGCGATCCCCCAATTTCGCTGCGAATCTGAAAATACAGTTTGTATTCCGGGCCATTTTGAAAAGGACGCTATTTTGTTCATTTGTCCATTTCCCATTACCCGAAAAATTAATTCCTAAATAACAAAAACTATTAACAGATTCTAATTTCTCTCCATCTAAGAAAAAAGGTTTGTGTTTTCTGGATTTCTTACCACAAACCATGGTAACGGTCTTCCCTTTGTTAATTTTCAAATTCCTGTTCTTAATAAAAATTTGAAATTGGTCAATTAGTTGTTGTAGACCATTCTGTGTCCTAGAAAGGAGGACCGTATCGTCCGCATATAAAAGAACAGGGACGGGGTTGCCATTTATAGTTGGAGCATCTGTATTAGTCAGTTTCAGGAATGAATCCACATGATTAATAAAAAGTGAAAATAATAAAGGGGCGAGTACGCATCCTTGACGGATGCCTCGCTTGACTTCAAAGAAAGGGGTACACTCTCCATCTATTCCAAACCTTACTTTGCATGATAGATTACTATACAAGCGAGCTAGCAGGTGGATAATTTCAGTAGGGGCACCCATAGATATTAATAAGGGCCAGAGCAGTGCGTGTTCCACCAGGTCGAATGCGGAACTCAAGTCGGTGAAGCATAGATAGAGATTACCTGATTTTGCTTTGGTATACTTGCCAACTATGAGTTCCAGGTTCACGCACTGCTCCAGTGTTCCTAATCCCCTACGAAACCCATACTGCACTGGGGACAGAATGTTGTTCTCCTCGGCCCAGGCTTCCAATCTCACTAAAAGGACTCGACTAAGGATTTTAACTGTCGAGTCCAAAAGAGAAATTGGACGATAGTTCTTAGCCTCCGACCTGGATCCTTTTTTATAAAGGGGTATAATAATTGATTGGCCCCAGGTCAGTGGTAGATCATCTTCCACCGCAGCATTAAAGTAACGGGTTAAGATTGGTGCCCATAATGTTATTTCATGCTTATAAAAGTCAATGGGTACCCCATCGGGCCCGGGGGCTTTACCACCCTTACTTTTTTTAATTGCATCTCTCACTTCATTCATAGTTAAAAACAACTGTATTTTCTTCCAGTTAAAACATAAAATAGACCCATCAATTTTAAGATCCGAATTAAAAATCTCTGAAAAATGAGCAATCCATGCAAGACAACTGACATGAGAACTAACCTCAGGGGTATTTCCATTCTTTAAGAATGGGCCATTTATTGTTTCCCAGAAGAGTTTATGGTTTTTAGTTACAGCGGCCATATCAAGTTTATTCCAGGCCTCGTCCTGTAGCTCCCTTTTCCTAGTTACCAGTGCCAGTTTATAATTATTACGTTCTTCTCTGACTCTTTCTTTATTTCTAGGTTTAGCATTCAATACACTTTTTAGTCTTTTCAGAGTCTCAGCACAACATTTATCAAACCATACAGTTTTATTTCTTTTAACCCTTCTGTTTCTTTTTAACAGGGAGTTTTCGACTGTACATATAATTTTCATAAAGTTGGAGAGAACATCATGCGCTATCACGTCAGGAGCAAGGCAATATTCAACTTCTCTGGTACATTTACAAACAATATCCTTTGTTAATTTATTGGGGTCAATTTTGATCCATTTAATTCTTTTTCCATTTGGTCTCTCAGCGGAAATCCCGTGAACAGCTTTACTACTCACAACGCTTTTTTGACCCCAGCCCATTAACTCCATAGAGATGCTGTTATGATCACTCACCGGCTGCTCTATTACCCAAACATTGGTAAAAATTGAGCCACTAGACACCAGGATATGATCTATATGGGTATGAGCATCTCTCCCCCTAAAAGTTGGACAAATTTCATTATTTTTGTTTTTAATACAATCAAGCAGTTCCAAATTAAACTTGGCTATTAAATTATTCAATGCGCTGCCATAGTTACTGTGCGGGAAATGGTTCACATAAACGCTATCACCCCCTACATAATCCTCGTGGTGACCACATATCCCCTTCCGGGCGTATCTGCAGGCTTGAATGTTAAAATCACCTGCCCACAGGACTATATAGTTATTCTTAGAAAGAGCGATTGCAGCTTCAATAGCACGTTCAACATCGGGGACAATCGTATCTCGTTTGGGGCCCACAATGTTGTTGTAAAAATTTACAATGATTAAATCCCTACCATGGCTATGTTTTAGGCGCAATATAGACGCATGCTGGCAGATTATAGAGTGTTCCCCAAGAATAAATTCTGTCAGGTTAGTTGAAACCATAGTCAGTAAACCTCCCTTAGCTCTACCAGCTTTCGAGGCCACCGCTGCCACACTGTAGGAGCTGTAACCTTCAACATCTATTAGTCCTGTATGCCATGTCTCTTGTAGACAGATAATATCATAACCACATGTGATAAAGTTGTCCCAAAATATAGTACCTAATTTGGAGTTAATTCCAGCTATATTCCAACTGTTAAATACAAGCGAGTCAGCATTACTAGTCTCTATACTTTCAATGTGATTAGACAAGACTGAAACTTCTAAACTTGCAATCAGAGAAACATTTGCGTTATCATTGGTTACAAATGATTCATTATTTGCAACATTGCCTATACATAACTCAGTACATGATGAGGCTACTTGCGTCTCAGTTGTATTATTTACCCAGTTTTCGTCACCCTGCTCTTTACCCTGAGTTGATGTTAATGTATCACCTATTACGGCGCTTCCAGAGCTCGGGGTCAGGGATAGATCGCACAGTCAATCATTCTCATCAAGTAAACTGAGCGGCTGGAATCTATTAAAAGTTGGGACCACGAAGTTATCATACAGATTGGGCACTAGGTTGGGCACTAGGGTGGGATAGTTAGGTACAACATTAGAATATTTAGTAGGAACCACTCTTGGATGCTGGAAGTTGTATGTAGTAATGTGTCTTCCTGACTGGTTCCTATAAAAATAATCAAGTGGGAACAATGTAATATTATATTCCTTGATTTTCGAATTGGTTAGGCAACAACTTGGGGACATTCGCAAGTATTGCTACGAATGGTCTGCAATTAGGTGGCAAATTAATAGTAGCTGGAATAACATTGTTAATATGGCGCCTTGGTGCGGGTAGGCTCTTGTTAGTGGGGGCAAATTCATTGATGTTACTTTGTCCCCCATCTACTTTTTGCACTCGAGCTACCTTGGGGATGATGGTTATTGATCCTTGCCTTCCACTTGTAGAGGGTGCCGGATTTCCCTTCTCATTAGACGCATTAGGAGCACAGTTCACCACACTTGGGTTACTATTACTCTGGTTCCCGGGATTCATGTTAACTGAGTGTGATATAACTTGTGTACCCAGTTGTTCAAGTACATCCAAGTTAGCTATTCCCAGTTTCTCAAGATTTTCTATTTTTTTACTTAGAATTCCCAGGGATTCCATCACTGGTGAAATGCAAACCCTTACCATTTTCTCGAGACGTTCTAAAACTGCCTCGACATTAAGAGTTTGCAACTCCGGTGACTTTATATCTTTTGCCTGTCTCCCTCCACCATTTAGCTGTCTTTCACCTTCTCTTCCATTCGGTTCTGAAATTTGTATAACCCTCTTCTTCTTCCTTTTATATATTTTAGTCTGATTATTTATTATTAACCTTTTTCGACTTTGGGTTAATTTCCTTTTTGAGGGTACAGACTCACCATCAGTTACACTACTTAACAGGCTAGTATCACTGATTTGTACAGTTGGAATGGCAGAATTAGTGACACAGCAATTCAAATCCCCATTAGTTACAGACACAATACTAGATATTAGGGGCTGTGGTAAAATACTCGCTGATAGGTCAGGTGTTATAGACAATCTGCTCTCCCTAGTACAAGGAACAGTGGGTCCCGTAAACTGTGGTATATCAGAACTAATTAAATCATACCTTGGCAAACCTGCAAATGATTCCAATAGAAGTGAATCATGTGACATTGTAGTTTCATTTGGAGTGCTAACATGTGCATTTTCTATGTGTGGGGTTTGATTTATTAGGCACATACTCGCTGGTAATGATAATCTTCTTTCCGTACTTTCGATAGCATTGACAACAACACCAATCGTTTGTTGCAACATCCTATCGATGGCGGTTAAAGTAGGTAGAGGGGTTGGCGCCAGAATTTGTTTTCTTGTGGTTGAGCGAGTTAGCATAGGTGTCTTAGTAGCCGCTACCCTCTTTTTGCTTTTGGCCTCCATCAGGCCTATTATCCACTGCTTAATATAGGAATAGAATTAATAACGCGATTAAAATACCTTAGGTGGGTATGAGGAAATGGATATTAAGGGGGTGGCCCAGTCCAGTCTCTTTCAGTCTCTGAGGGCCTCAGAGGGCCCGCCCTTTGCCCAGGCTTAGCCCGGCGCGTCCCGCGCGCGTCCTCGCGGGACGAGGAAGTGGGTGGGTCTTTATGCGCCACCTGGCGCTGTGCAGTGATGGTAGGGGAGGCGTCCTGGAGCAAGGGTTGATGGGGGCTGTAGTTCGTAGCCTGCCCGACCGGCGGAGCCAAGCCCGACTTGTCACATGTGACTGTCTGTAGAGATAAATTGAGTCCATATGATAGTTCTGTATTTACAAGTGACTGCATGTATTACTGACTCCATGGCGCAATAAGTGCCTATGTGTGTAGACCTAGGAATTACTGAATTGTTACATAGCAACTGCTATTTGTTTGTTTATGGTTTTGAAAATGGCAGTCTGTATTTTGGACTGTGTGTATCAAAGGTTATATTATGTTTTGTTGCAGGGTTTCTGTACTCACACAGAACTGTGCACAGAGGAGTGGAACCTCGGCAAATTAGGATGTCCCAAAACTTACCTTAGCAACCAACTCACCCCTTACCGAGCTAGCTACAGTGTCTCATTGGACATATCAAACACCCAATGTTTAGACAAACCAGAACATGAACTTACAGTACCTCAGGGTACGTGGGACTCATGAACACTCTTTCGTTATATTATCATTACAAACCAGAACATGGAGTAAAGAAGACACATGTGCATTTGAAATGTTTATTTACTAATGCCGTCTTCTCAGGCGCAGTATCTTTGATAATACAAGTATACTTATTATCAGTAGCAAAATTATCAGCATAGTTACTAAGACATAAAAAGCGAATGGTGACAGCATGTTAACATGCTGTAATGAATAAGAGTTAACAACACTTATATCTCACCCTCCCTAACACATATATTATATTATTATCTAAGAAGGTCTCTTTGGGTTGTTTTAGGGCGGGCCCATACCTTAGTGTCCTAGCATGAAGGAATCACATCAGCATACACCAGCTCTCTCTGCATGTGCACCGCATCAAGTGTGTTAACAATTCTCGTGCAAAGCAATATCAATCCCGCCTCAAGCCCAAGTTGGCAAAGGCTGCACTTGTGTTATGACTATGAAGGCGTGGAGATCAGACCTCATAACAATTCCATATCGTGTTGCTCCTGAAACTTCAGCACTCTCCGTGCAGACATGTTTTATTAAACAAAGCAGATATCAGAGCAATAACATATTATTCTCACATTCACCACGGCAAACCACTAGGTTGAAAGCTAAGTCAACAATTAAGGGTCGTGTGCAGAAGTTGCAAGAAAGGAAAAATGGCGTTTAAATCTGAAATGTACCTATGCTAACTTTACACGAAATATGGATATATAGGAGCTATACAACACCCCCCCATGATCCGAGAACGGACTAAATAAGGTAACAGAAGTGCCATCACATGAGAGCAGAATCCATTTAAAAACGAGCATGAATAAAAATTCAATTATAAAAACTAATGCTAAAAAATAGCCCACAAATATAATGTGGCTCAAGCCAATAGGCAAGCAAAAATAAAATGTCTTGACCAAAAGTCAATAAAATCAAGGAAATGCTATCAATCAGCATGCCAATCTGAGGCAGTGTCTATGATAAGACCGTATATGAAAAGTAAGCTGCAACAGCCTCAAGGAGGAAGTCACTGTCCTCATCCGAAAACAGTTCAGCCATCCAGTTTAAAAGATGAAAGGAACATACGTGATCTTCCAGCACCGGATCCTCTATAACCATCAGAGGACAGCTCGGTGGGTTTTCAAGAAAACTTTGTTCCAAGAAATTTCGCGCTGCCGACAACACATCCCAGGGACCCATTAGTCCATGTGCCACCGCCAAGGCCATAATCCTTTCGTCAGAACAAACCAACTCGTGAGCAATGATAGGACTCATCAGTTGATCAAAATCGACGTCAGAAGATGCTGGTCCGCAGAGACACAAATCAATGGCCCAAAGGAAATCACAGGTCAGGCAGCGAAATACAGGCTGGACACAGGTGAAATAGGAGAACCGAAAAGATAATCCAAACGCCGTGCTTAGAGTCGCCAACGGCAGTGTGCCATAATAATCAAGCATGCGGTTGCGAAACCGCGTCAGTAGTAGCTGTGCGTGGTCTTGCACAGGAAGGGCATCCATATTTAAAAAGGCAGAAAACCACCAATGCGCCTGCCGCTAAAGCAAGTAAAAACGGGAACCCTCCAAATAAGGAAGAAAAAATAGAATGGAAGAAAGCAGGGATGACTCCAAAAATCTTCTCAAAGGAAGTCACGAGACCACCGCTAACAACTTTAAAAAAATGTGCTAGGCCCGTTGTGGAGGATGCGTTAAAGATAGAACGGACCATGGCTCCGAAATGCAAGGGCAAATCAGTGTTTAAAAGAGCCTGAACCTCCGTGCGGGTGTTAGCAATGTGAAGCACGAAAGTTTCACGGGCCGAGCTCAAGGCCACCTCTTTCTGGGACAATAGAGCTCTTATTCTAGCCATGCCGCTGAATTCTGCTCCCAAGGTCGGTATCTGTGGCCAAATGGAAGACTCCCTATGTTCACGTGTGGGAGGATAAAGAACATTTCTGCAGCAAATAACTCGCTCACTAACTGTTACTATGAAAGCTATACCTTTAATTAAACCACAACAGTTTTCATTATTGAGCATTAAATAACTACCATTCTCTAACAACTTAAACGTGGGGATGATAGCAGGAACTGGCGTGCCCTGTAAAACGCAAGCCATATTCGGGCGGTCCTTATTACATGAACCGTGTAACTGTATGTGTCTGCACATTAAAGAATGATCTGGCGTCTCAGTGCACTCATCCCCTGTTAGATAAACCTCTTGGTCATCCTTGAAACATCTGTATGTGTATGGGAGTGACCAGACCTCATGAAGAAAACCGCTACCTAAGGGTTCAAAACGACCTATTGGCACATATTTCATACAATTTGAAAACCTATATAAAGCAAAAGGCAGTGTTATTAAACCGTGGATAAGCCACGTAGCAGCGGTGGATTCTGCCACAGAAAAAGGTAAAGATTCCAACCTTTCAATATGTAGCATGGAAAAGGAAGCATCACGCATTGAAAGCAAGCGTTGTTTGTCTGTCAAATTAAACGGTGCAAATAAAGAAGAAACGTTCATGTATCCCCAGGGAACTTTACCCATTTTCAGAGTCTGAAGTGTCCACGCAAACTGCATGATTGAACGTAATTGATTTTGACCATGGTATAATACAGATACTTCATCATGTACAATATCAACAACAGACGACACAATATTATCCAATGTGTAAATTCTTGAGGAAAGCACGTTAATGCTATTGTCAACAACTGCAAGAACTTTCTCAAGATTTGCCTGATCAATAGCCCTAAGGCGTGAAGCAGCCTCAATTTGTGAGAGTTTCCAAATTTCATTGTAAACACCATATAACCAGCGTTTCGACCTGCCACTAGCTGGGCCCTTAATGAAATCATTCAAATCCACGTCTGCATTCAGTTTGGAAAGGTGATACTTAACCGCAGGTAAAGTTGAATGTTTCAGCCAAGCTTGACACAACTTGCCAACAGAGTAAGAGGTGACAGTATGACTCAAATCAAAACGGGGATCAGATCTAACAGTCTTAAAACCGTCAGTTATATTTAAAAATCTTTTTTGGCAAGCATCAGCACTACGGTGCCAAAGCAGCCAACCCTTTGGATTCATACTGGAAATGTTAAAGGAGGAATTCAGAAGCAGAGCCTGTATTTCTCTAATGGACAATTTAGTAAAATTACTCCAATTCTCATATTCCTCCAACTCCGGGAAAGACGGGGTGTTTAACCTTTTAGATGTAGCCAATCCAAAGCACGTGGTCTGGGAAATGGTTTCATTTAAAAACCACATATGATTTGGGATGAGACATGCACGGTGCAAAGCCTCAGTGCCTTGTACCTGCCAGGCCCTTGAGCCCCAAACTGATTTAAGGTCTATGGTATCCTTCCATAACTCATACCCTCCAGCAACTAATTTATCCAGGAAGGCCTTTGAATACAACAATTTTGTATTTGTAAGTCGAACCTTGGACAGTGGCTGTTTGTTAAATTTAAAATAAAATGACTCGGGATTGGACTGATTAAAGTCAGTGAAATAAGTATACTTTTTAAGAAACGTTTCTGAACTCCCTTGTTTTGGTGCTGGGCAATGTTCCCACTGAGTAAAATTAACCGCATCCCTACGGGAAGATGTCTTGTGTAAGAAGTGATTGCCATAATGTTGGTAACAGAACAATTCACCATAATTAGCAGATTCTAAATATAAATCCTCAGCATCAAAAGCAGCATAATATTTCAAATCAGAAAACAAACTTTCCACAGCATTAACATCCCAATCATCAGAACGAATGTTTTGTTTCACCACATCCCCCATATTAACTCTTAGTACATTAGGAACATTAACGACTTCCGTTGGGCCATGAATCTGAAAACGAACTGCATCCCACGCGATTCCATCCAGAACAGGCCATGCTGTGATGTTAACCAAAGGCAAGTCTCTTTTTAATCTGTGTGTAGAATGTGAAGAGGAAAGTGGGGCCAAAGTTCCATTTAAATGAGTAATGCAAGTTCTCTCCTCGACATAGTGTCCATTCATAATCCGAAAAAAATAAAACACAAAACCAATTGACATAAAAAGGTAAACTGAAAAAAGGACCAGCCAAATGTATATCCAAGGAGGTATCAAAAAATGTTTTTTAAACAGGCTGGCATATACTGCAATTTTAGAGGGTTTTTTCGAGGCAAGGGAAGCAGAGTCAAATGAAAATCTGGATTCCGTGGCTAAACGAGCTTGCAGGTCAGGCATGGACAAATCAGTGGGGTATGTATAGTCTGTCTCATCAAGATTAGTTCCTGGTAAGTTATTCAATAATGGACTGGAAATAGCAGGTAATTCGATGGCCACCTCAGGTTCATTATTAGAAGCAGTGGGCATAATTGAATTTCTCACAATGGAAGGACAGGAAACAGCCGGTGTCATGCTAAGAAGAATCGGCCACTCTGTGTATCTTGACATTGTCAATAGAAATAAACCTGTTTTCCTTACGACCTGGAAGTGGTGGTAGAATGACTGTTCTTGTGCCCTTCACTCCAAGCACTGGGACTGGAGCTCGATAGGAGGGACCAAACTCTTTCTTGTTGTCGATCTTCTCTCGAACCAGTTCTCCAACTTGGGGTAGCCAGCCAACTACCGGGATCTGCAACGCATCATCCGATGTGGAGGGCAAATGTTCCTTTGCAAGAGTGTCTCTCGTCTTTTGTAGATTCTGTAAAATATTGCAATGTTCATCTGCGTCAAAGGAAGTGGCGCGAACCACTGAGTCTAGACCGTCAAGGTCAGGGACGAACATCTTGATGCCAAAGAGCATTTCGTATGGGGTCCGCCCACCCAGAGACCTTCTAGGGAGATTATTAAGAGCACGCTGCACGCCATAGAGGTGGGCCAGCCAGTTTCTGCCAGTGCCTATAACTCGGGCTGTCAAAGATTGCTTTAAATCACGGTTCATTCGTTCAACTACACTATTACCCTCGGGTCTGTAGGGTGACGAAAACTTGACTTGGACCCCCATCGAAGTCATGGCATCCTTATACGCCTTAGAGGCGAAAGCCGGACCCTGATCCGAATGGAAGGTACCACAGGCAAAAATCCCTATAAAGATACGCAAATCTCTGATGACAGTCCGGGAATCAGCGCTGCGATGTGGCCATAACCACACAAAGCGTGTGCATGAGTCAACTGCTACTAAGATGTATTTATACGCAGTATCAGATGAAAATGGACCGCAGTGATCTAAATAAACACAGCCTAGTGGTTTATTAGAAATGTACAACTGAGTCTGAGGCGGACGCGGAGCAGTTGAAGGTTTAATCTGCTGGCATATGTCACAAAGAAGGACATAATCACGCGTCTGTTTGTACAGTCCCCGCCACCAGAAACGTTGTTGTAGTTGCGTTACAGTGGCTGAGACGCCCGCATGCGCAGACGCCACACCTTCATGAGCCGCTGTAATCAAGTCTGTTCTGCGATCCGAGTTGGGAATCAGCCGTTCCCCAACATCAGGAATTGTCACAAAAGGAACCTTTTCGGGACTTAAGTGGTATTTATACTTCGAAGGGAATCCCGAAGGATGTTTACTTCCCTTCTCAGAGGCAGCAACCGCTGCCAAGATGTCGCTATCAATCTTGGTTTTAGACCTAGTAACCGCTGCAACTAAGTATGTAGATACTGCTGATTTCGCCGCTTCATCAGCAAGCGAGTTGCCAAGAGCGTGTACTCCCACGCGCTGATGACCGAGAGTATGAATCACATAAACGAGTGGCAACATAGCCTTAAGCTCTGCCACTCGAACCCAGATCATTTTATGTTTTATTGTGCTACCCTTGGAATCACGAAAGTCATTTTGAATCCAAAAGAACAAGTTTTCATTGTAAGACTGGACACAGTAGTAAGAATCACTTACAATTAGAGTAGTAACACTTTGATCTGCGTACTCCAAAGCTAGTAATAGAGCACGAAGCTCTGCTAATTGTGCAGTGCAATCGCCCAGGGGCAACGTGTGTACCTCCCTGGAAATGAACTCGTCATTCAACATAGCACCGACCACAATGGCGCATGCGGAAACGTAGGCATGTTTAGAGCCATGCGCAACCTGCGCCGACCCATCAGTGTAAATGATGCAATGGAAGTCCTCCAAAGGTCGCATCGCCAGAGGAGCAGGATGAACGAATTCATACTGCAAGTACTCCTGTGACCGTAAGGAGGCGTCAAAAATAAACATGACATCTGCGGATGACAATGACGCAGCCCACTGAATCCACCGAGGGTGCAAAGCCTTTGAATTTGGTACACTGGCTTTCGTGACTGCCTCCAAATGAGGACAGGGTGTTACCACTAGCATGCGTTTCCCCTGTGACAGAGCACGTTCTTTTAGAATTGCCATCTGTACAGCAGTTAAAACCTTTTCTATGGTGGGAAACCGCATCTCAGCCGAGGTGTACAAGTGTGACTTGTAAGCAATAGGTACTGTGTCACCTTCATTAAAAGTGAGGTAGGTGAAACCCACCGTCCCAGGAATTATTCTTATTACCAGGTTGGTGTGGTTATCACGAGTCAGTAAATATTTAGAAGCGAGCAGATCAGCCTGCAAGGATTGCAAAATGGCTGAATGCTCAGGCAGCCAGCATGATTTTGAGAAAGTTGGTTGTATCAAAGCATACAGAGGCTTGACACGTTGGGCATATTCCGGAATGTAAGTTCTGCCGAAATTCAAAAAGCCCAGTAAGGATTGTAATTTCTTCAGTGTTGTTGGTGCGCGCAATTGTGCGCACTTCTCCAAGAAGTGAGGAGCCAAACCTCTACCTTCATTGTTGAGCTCATAGCCCAAAAACAACACTGTATGTTCAGCAATGTGCGATTTTGCAAAGTTGAATTTGTAACCCATGTCTGCGAAGTTGCAAACAAGAGAATTCACACGACACAGATGCTCCCAAATATCGTCGTCTGTGAGATATATATCATCCACATACGAAAAAGCATCAGGGTCGAGTGCCTCCAGAATAGAGACAATTCGAGCGGTAAATACACCAGGACTATTCTTGTAGCCCATTGGAAGACGCCGGAATTGCTTTTGGACTCCAGCGCTTGTAAAACTGGTCCATTGGGAGCTAAAGCTGTCCAATCTGTGGGCATAAAAACCATTGGATATGTCAAGCGTTGTCTTGAAACGCTTACGCACGAGACTATCCACTAGGGCAGAGCCGTGGGTATTCTGTACTGCACAGTTACGGCAATGCGAGTTCAAATGCCGGTAATCCAAAACCAAACGATATGATCCGTCAGGTTTATTCACAGTAAAAAGGGGATTATTCATCGGTGACACACACGTTTCAATAACTCCCTGATATTCCAATTGTTCAAGGATTACTGCGACGGAAGATTTTGCTTCACGTCGAATGGGATATTGAGGTTGAGGCTGCGGCTGAGACCGCAACGGAATTTCGTGGCAAGGCGACAATTTATCCCAACCACATTGGTTACGGTACAGAGCCGGCGCGAGAGCCCGAGCCCACTCTTCTGCAAAATGCTGCGCATGCTCTTTCGAGACAGTGTTCGCGAAACTGGGTAGGATTACCTCCTCCCCTCGCGGCGCCGCGAGCACAAAAGGTGGGGGCCAGTCAGCCTCCGAGAGTAAAATATCATATGTGGAAGACAGATTCTCCCAAAATACACCTTTAACGGTACGCTGTATGTCACCTTCAATTAACAGGACGATTTCATATAGTCTTTCAGGGGGAGCAAGTCTCGTATCCGCTGTTTCTATCACAACGTAGACATCAGTCGCTGTCACCCTCAGTAGTGGACGCAGCGCCTCTCTGACTATTGTTATCTCCGCCGCGCTGTCCAGCAAGGTCAGAGCCCACGTCAGATTCCGAAGCCGCGTTCTCACTATCTGTGGCATATCGATGCGCTGTTAAGGCTGCGACTTTCTTTTTCGCAAACTGCGGACGCCTAGGCGTAGAATCCTCCTGCTTCACTGCGCCGTCCGTCTGGCGGGACTGACCACGTCCTTGTTGGCCACCACGTCCACGTCCACCCCCTCCTCCTCCACCGGTTTTCTGTGCCGATGCGTCCTGAAAGGAACGAGGAGAGCGTTGATCAGAAACCTGAAAACGATCAGGTGATTTAATCATCGCGCGGTCGCGCAAATCATAAACTTTTTCGGATGGCGCAGGAGCTTCTATTGCAGGAAAAGAACCCTGAGTCTGCATTGTCTGCTTCCCCTGTGTCTGTTTTTTAGGCCAATTTTGTTTCTTGGACTTTGGCTGGGCATCTGTCACTGCAGACTGCCCCTGTGGTTGTTTTTTCTCCTTCACTGGAAAATATTTCAGACCTCTACTCGTGCGGCCAATCGTTTTATAAGCGGCCACCACAATCTTTGCTAACTGGCGAGGTTTGTCGGCATCGGGCAGAGCAGCCAAAGCATTCGACACCTGAAAGTTAACTGCATCTCCTTTAACATTGGAGAGAATGAGATCACTTACAATCTCAAAAGAACCACACAGGCGCATACCCAATTCAACCGCTGCCTCTGGACCGTGATCATTCTGAACACGTCGAACGATTTCAGGCAGGGCAGTCATAGACGGGGTGCCGAAGCACCTTGTATAAACTGCCGCAAATGTTTTTCCCCAGCTGTCACAGTCAGCAAGTTCAGGAGTAATATCCTTCGGGAGAGTAATCGTCAACATTCTATGTTTATCAGCAGGAGTGGAATTCGGAAAAACCGCTTCCAGTTGATCAAACTTCTCTGCTAGCCAGAATGGGAAGTCATCGTTGTCAACAGGACGCGCACCAAAAACCGAATTTACCATCACTGGATTGAGACGCATTCCGCCTCGTTCCAAGGGAGCGGCCGCACCCCCCTGGGGACCACCAGGAAGATGTCGACCGATGTATTGCACTAATGCACGAATCACGGAAATGGAAACTACATGTAGCCGGCGAATTTCTGCCAGGGTACAAGCCCCGTGATTCGGGTGCGGGGTAAAGCCACCCAACGCAGGCCAATTAGTACCTGGAATTGAGAGTGGACCTAACCTCGCACGGGACAAAGAGTGGGGGAGGGCGCCATCAAACCAAACTCGATGCTGCCAATGATCAATAGGTATTTCCAATGCCCTGTATGGCGTATATTCAGCCGGGACATCCGAGGCGGTGTAGGAGTGGTACAAACCAGAATTAGCGTCCACAGCCGGAAACGTAACCCAAGAGTAAAACAACTCGTAAGGAAACGCCGGATCCGCACTCACCACGAAAATCACAGCCATCCCATCTACTGGGACCTGGTACGTCTGAAGATGGTTGCGTATCGCTACGCGACTATGCTGCGCAATAGCCACCGCTGCCGCCATCACAGAATTGGAAACAAGAAAACACAAAGAATACTTTGTAGCACAACTGGGTAGTAATTCAAAGAAACCGTTTAAGTAAGAATCAAGCTTGAATAAAGACCTATTTCAAAAAATAGGTAGGTTTCACCAACACCCCGTTTTCCGGAAACGGATGTGAAGGGGTTAAGGCATGAATGATAAACTACTCGAGTGTCATGATATAAGACCACCGAAACCGTTGGGCGCCATGTTGCAGGGTTTCTGTACTCACACAGAACTGTGCACAGAGGAGTGGAACCTCGGCAAATTAGGATGTCCCAAAACTTACCTTAGCAACCAACTCACCCCTTACCGAGCTAGCTACAGTGTCTCATTGGACATATCAAACACCCAATGTTTAGACAAACCAGAACATGAACTTACAGTACCTCAGGGTACGTGGGACTCATGAACACTCTTTCGTTATATTATCATTACAAACCAGAACATGGAGTAAAGAAGACACATGTGCATTTGAAATGTTTATTTACTAATGCCGTCTTCTCAGGCGCAGTATCTTTGATAATACAAGTATACTTATTATCAGTAGCAAAATTATCAGCATAGTTACTAAGACATAAAAAGCGAATGGTGACAGCATGTTAACATGCTGTAATGAATAAGAGTTAACAACACTTATATCTCACCCTCCCTAACACATATATTATATTATTATCTAAGAAGGTCTCTTTGGGTTGTTTTAGGGCGGGCCCATACCTTAGTGTCCTAGCATGAAGGAATCACATCAGCATACACCAGCTCTCTCTGCATGTGCACCGCATCAAGTGTGTTAACAATTCTCGTGCAAAGCAATATCAATCCCGCCTCAAGCCCAAGTTGGCAAAGGCTGCACTTGTGTTATGACTATGAAGGCGTGGAGATCAGACCTCATAACAATTCCATATCGTGTTGCTCCTGAAACTTCAGCACTCTCCGTGCAGACATGTTTTATTAAACAAAGCAGATATCAGAGCAATAACATATTATTCTCACATTCACCACGGCAAACCACTAGGTTGAAAGCTAAGTCAACAATTAAGGGTCGTGTGCAGAAGTTGCAAGAAAGGAAAAATGGCGTTTAAATCTGAAATGTACCTATGCTAACTTTACACGAAATATGGATATATAGGAGCTATACAACAGTTTGAGAAAGATGTATCAGATTGTAACATGGATGATGTCATCAGTGATGTCATTTGAGATGTCATTGATCATGTCATGAGTGATGTAATATGTGACGTCCTCAGCAGTGCAACGGCCAAATTACACTGGTTTTGTACAAGTGAAATGTCCAACTACCTATAATGTCCCAGAAACCTGTGTTTTTTTCAGTGAATTTTTAAGATCTTTTAACCCCTCTGCTGCGCTGCACATTCCGCGCTGGTGCAGAACGTTCTATTGCGTGGGCGGGGCCGGAACGTTCAACGGACGTGTGCAGCACTACCGAGGTAGTGCACGCGACGGCTGCTGAACGTGGCCAGCACTGAAGGGGTTAAATTCTAATTTCCAACTATAACATCCCTGAAACCTATGTTTTTTTCAGTGAATTTGCCAGGTTTTTAAATGCTAATTTCTAACTATAACGTCCCTGAAACCTATGGTTTTTTCAGTGAATTTCTAAGGTTTTGTAAATGCTAATTCCTAACTATAACGCCCCTGAAACTTATGGCTTTTTCAGTGAATTTCAAAGGTTTTTAGATGCTAATTTGTAAGAATAATATTTATAAAACCTATCTTTTTTTCTGTAAATTGGGAAAAAAAATACTGATATTTTGTAACTGTAATATCCTATAATATTTTTTTCTTATTTTGTTTCCTTTTATTTTAAATATGTAATGTCCTATGTCTTTTAAAATATTTATATATATATATATATATATATATATATGTTTGCATAAATATTGGAGTCGCGTACCCATTGTGTACCTATCACGGTGGGTGCGCAGATTCAAGCCGCCATATTGCTAAAGTCAAGAAGGATGCACGTTTGGTATGCAACATGTGCCCAGTGCCGAGCCGGTAGCTTCATATGCGTATGGCGTCGTGCCGGGTGCGCACATTTCGTACATTTTGTTACGTTTAAAATTATTATGTATAAGTCATGATATAAAATTATTATAAAAATGTAATTTTTTTTTGCATTGAAGTTATATTACTGTTAGATAAATTTTGCGGAAGTCGCGTCGTGTGCGCGTTTGGTATGCGACGGGTTCACGGTTCCTGGCCCGCATAACATCATGTACGTATGGGATCGCGTCTTGTGTGCGTTTGATATGTGACAAGTGCGCAGTGCCTGGACCAGTGTTTCGTCATATACGTACTGGATCGTGTCAGGTGCGCAACTCCCGTAATTTTTTTATGTTTTAAAACTATATGTATATCACTTTAATGTATATATGAGAGCAAGAGATTATCTAAACTATTTATAAAAATGATATATTTTTATTTCTAATAAATTTATATAATTGTTACATTTTTGCGAAGTCGCGTGCCGGGTGAGCGCCTCCCATGTGACTTTAAAAGAAAGCATTTGATTGGTTTATGAGGTTTTCCCTTCTAGCAGTTGAAGGACCCTACCCATTTTTTGTCATTCTATCTGCAGCATCACTGGAGAGACACCTGTTATGCTTTTGCAGCTACTCTGTAATTTTTTGGGTGTTTGCTGGAAAACTATAGAAATGGCTTCTTCAAATCCTGATCAAGAACTTCCATCTGATGATGAAGACTTTGAAGAACTACCTCCCAAAAAAAGACACAAATCCATTGTCTGGAAGTTATTTACCATCCCAGATGGTGAAAAGAAAGTTAATGCTCGAAAGGTGAGCTGTACTCTATGTCCTCGGATTTTGTCAAGAGAAAGTGACAAAAAGTATTCATGTGGGACATCGAGTATGTACAAACGTCTGCAGACGATCCATCCAAGACATCTTGCACAAGAGCAGCTGCGACGTGCCCAACAAAACAAGCTGACTAAGGAGCTGGTCCCAGTACTTCTGGAGCATCAATCAGCTCGTCTTGAGGTCCGGACATTCGCTTGGAGTTTGCCAACTTGGAACAGCATTGCCTAAAATGCAAGGCCATATTATGTTCTGTTGAACAATCTATTGATGCTGTTTGTTCTGCAGCAAGGAATCATTGCTGCTAATTTTTTTTTTTTTTGTAATGGAATGAGTTTATAATTCCAAAAGTTAAGACGTTAGCCTTTTGCTTTTTTGAGTTTTCAAAAAACACCCAAAACAATTACAACATAGTTTAAAAAAACACAAATTTAAAAACAAAATAGAAGAAAAAAAGATATCTTTTTAGAACGACCTTATCTAGTTCAAAAAGAGAAATAACAGCATGCTAATGTCTGGGTGATTGCATGAGTACATGTGTAGAGCATGATTGATTGAAAGAGTGCATGGGTGATTGTATGAGTGCATGAGTACTGCCTCCATAATTGCACAAGTGTATCTGTGATGACTGAGTTACTGTATGAGTGGATGGTTAATGCCTGGGTGATTGCATTAGTATATAAGTGGTAGCTGAGTGATTGGAAGAGTGTATCAGTAGTGATTGAGTGATTGCATAAGTGCATCAGTAGTGTCTGGGTTATTGAATGAGTACATAGGTAGTGGGTGAGTGATAGAAAGAGTGCATGGATAGGGCCAGGGTGAATGTATGAGCGCATCAGCATTACGTAGGTGCTTGCAAAGGATGTGACTGGGTGAAACTGGAAAACACTGTGTCAATGATCACATAAGTACATGAAAAGTACATGCATGATTGAAAGAGTACAAAGATCGTGTCCCAGTAATTAAAGCCCTGCATACCTAATGCATTGGTGATTGCATGAATGCAGCACTAACATAAGGGGGATTAAAGGAGTATATATATAATGCCTAGCAGACTGCATGACTACAGAGGTAATATCTGGTGATTTACAAGACTACATAGGAAATAACTGGGTGATTTTACAACTGCACAGGTACATCTTAGATGATTGGAAGACTACTGAGGTAGTGCCTGAGTGAATAAATGAGTGCATAGGTATTACGTGAATCATTGCATAAATGCAGGACTAATGCCTCAGTCATTACAGCAGTGCATATGTAGTGCCTGGATCTATACACATCAAAATTTTAATAACTTTCCTCATCCACGTTTAAATTAAAGTTTTCTTATTTTTTGGGGGATGAGTGTTTGTTTTTTACTCACTCCACGTATGGTCTACCACCTATCCCTGGACACTACTGCGTTTTCCAGTGGTTGCCTCAGGCTTGAGGCATGCATACGACAAACAAAAAACCCAATGATGATGCAATAACGCATTAGTGTAGGCGGAGATCCAAGATATACCGCCAACGTTCCTACAATGCGTATATGAGGGTTTTTTTACTAAGAGAGATAGAGGACCTTGGTAACGCAGTTACAAGTTGTCCATTCCCCCCCTTTTTTGATTAATGAGTACTTACACAAGGAAACAGAATGGACAAAGGAATTTCCTCCTCCCTACCTGGTGATTTTTGACTATCTTTTCTTTGACTCCAGACATCCCTTCAAGATGCTTACTGTGTGGATTGGTAGACACAGCTATGTTTTCTAGTGCAAAAGGTATGCTGAACGCAGAGGTATTGCCAAGGCACTAGCTTTAGAAAATGTGGAGATTAAATGGATTGCACAGAGAGGATTGAAGTGGCACCAATTAATGCCTTTGGTTAAAACCTTTTTGCATCTCCAACCCCCTGACCTCATAATTGTGCACTGTGGTGGAAATGACCAAGGCACACTGACTGAGGTAGGTCTGGGATTTCTAATGAAGGACACCTTTGCAGAATTGATGCTGCTTCTACCTCAAACTGTCTTTGTATATTCTAACATATGCCAAAGACAGAAATGGAACTGGTCAAACCAATTCTGTCCACAGATTGAGAAAGCTAGAAAGCTTTTTAGAGTCACTCAATAACCCAACATATACCCACACTTTAGAAAACATATCTAAATTACTTTTGCTTGGAGTCACGCACCCATCGCGCTTTCAGGACCCGCACACCCATCACGTTTACACAAGGGGGTCAAGGTGAGAGCCACGCACCCATCGCGTTTACACTAGTGTGCCGTGCTGAGAGCCGCACACCCATCATGTTTATACTAGGGGCCACGCTGGGGTTGCGACTCCAACTTTATCGGAAAAAAAAGCGTCCACTTCTATTAATTTGTATACGCCCTGGGGACCCCATATATATTTCATTTTTCTTTCATTATTTTTAAGTAGGGGGCTGCGTGGCCCTACACCTCAGGCCATTTTTGGCCCCGGGGACCCAATCCCCCAGGCTGGCCTTTCCGTTTTACATTTTTTTAAATTATTTGTTTTATTGGAGGGGAGAGGGGCCCCTCCTGGGCCACTTCTGGCCCCAGGGATCATATCCCCTGGTGCCTGGCCTCTCAGTTGAAGACCGCGGGGGGAGCCCCAATGCCCCCACGGTCCCGCCGGCTCCCCGCTTCTTCCGGGAGCCGGCATTGCTTTTGAGCAAGGGAAGCTGCTGAACATGCAGCTCCCCTTGCTCAAAAGCAATCTTGCTTTGATTTGTTGAAGCAAGAGCAGGTTTGCTGTGCTCGCTTCAATGAAGCAAAGCAGAAGTTTGCTATGACAGGGCGGGAACCGTGTTCCTGCCCTGTCATAGCAAACGGCAATGTCCTGGAGGTCAGCACCTCAGGACCTTAGCAGGAGCCGGCCGTGAGGGGTGGAGGTACCCAGGGCCATCGAGGGCTCCTGGAGGGGGCTACGCAGCCCCCTCCCATCTTTGGCACTGCCCCAGGGAGGTTGTGGTCCCCAGGGCTTGGGGGGCTCATGAGGCCCCCGGACATCTATAAATTAAAGCCCCGAGGGTGGCAGTCCCCCACCCTTTATTGATTTGATTCTGCCCCGGGGACGTGACGGTCCACGGGGCTGCGTGTGTCCCTCACGCATATTTAAAAAAGACCCAGGGTGGTGGTCCCCAGGGCTTGGGGGCCTCGGAGGCCCTCCACTAATTAATTAACAAGCCCCGGGAGGTGGCAGTCCCCGGGGCCCTCCCGCATCTAATTTACATAGCCCTCAGAAGGTGGCGGTCCCCGGGTCTGCGGAGGCCCCGCTATATAATTATAACATTGCCCCCGGGACCTGGCCCACCCAGGAGCTCATTTAAATGAAGAGCAGGAGCCCGAGCTTCATTTTTTTTTCTTAGCATGATTTACCACCCATGTGCAAATTCTGCTGTTTTACCTGTGGGACCCCCTGAGCAGGCCTAGTGGGTCAGGGTGTTTCTACCTTGCCCCCTTTTCTTGTTTTTAACCTTTATTACACTGTTTTCTTGTGACTCGGTTCTACTCAGGCACAAGATGGCTGCCAACACTTCATGCATTGGAGTGTTGCCAGCCAATCAGAGAGAAGCTCGTGCCCGGGAATGTTTGTGACTCCTTCTCGGTGCTCAGATATTGATATTTTTTCTTTTTACATTTCTCAGGAACTACTGAACGGATTTACACCATTTATAAAAAAAGGTCACTTTCTGAACCAAGAGCTACCTTTTACCAAATTTGGTGTAATTCCGTTTGTTAGTTTGGGCGGTAGGCTTGAACAAAATCCCTACGGAGAAAACGCATTTTGGGACCCCCCCCCCATTTTTTCCCAGCCCCCCGCTTGGCGAATCACCTGGAAACTTTCAAGACAGGAACTTAAGTGAGTGGTAAATGTGTTTGGAAAATTCTCGGAAGATTTGACAAACGTGCCAAAGATATTGGCAAAAGAAAAAACACTTTTCCTATGCAGAATAGGTCCTAACTATCCGCCAGTAGGTAATATATATATATATATATTATATATATATATTACCTACTGGCGGTCGCCAGTAGGTAGTTATAGTTCGGACCTAGATTTCCATAGGAAATCCACAACATTCTATTTGGAATAACTTTGGCGCTGGTGGACGAATCTTCGTGAATTTCTCCAAGAAAATGGCCTGCTTGGTTCCGCTCCTTCTCTGAAAGTTTGGGGGTGATTCGTCAAGTGGGGGCCGAGAAAAAAGGGGGGTCCCAAAACGTGTTTTCCCCATGCAATTTTCCATAGGGACCTTTAGCCGGGGCTACAGCCGGAATTACACGACATTTGGCAGAGAGGTAGAGTTCTGTTCGCAGATTGTGCTTTTTGTTAAATGGTGTAAATCTATTCAGTAGTGTCTGAGAAAATTGCAAGTAAAATCATAGCGATATCTAGAGACGGAGTTCAGCACGCGTACGGAAATCTGTTCAATTACGAGCGCTAGCTGCATGCTGATTGGCTGTGAACTGTCTGTCAACACTCGAAACCAGGAAGTGTTGGCAGCCATCTTGTGCCTCGCTGAACCGAGTCACAAGAAAACAGTAAAATAAGTTGAGAAATAAGGGAAAGGGGTAGGCTAAAAACATTCTGACCCTCTAGGCTTGCTCAGGGGGTCATACATGGATGTTTAGGCTCTATTTTTTAAAGAATAATCGCGGCGTGCGCATATGGAAATACATACAATTACGAACAAGAGCTGCATGCTGTCAATACTCTAAACCAGGAAGTGTTGCCAGACATCTTATTTGTCGGGAGAGCAGAGTCACAAGAAAACAGTAAAACAAAGTTGAGAAATAAGGAAAGGGGGCAGGGTAGAAACATTCTGACCCTATAGTCTTGGTCAGGGGGAGGTACATGGATCTTTAGGCTCAATTTAAAAAAATGTTTAAATAAAAAATGGCGGGGTACTCGTGCTGTACTTGTACGCGGTGGAAAAGGTGGAAAAAAAAATAGAAGTCCGTTTTATTCATTAGGTTCCGGGAGGGCAAATTACGGGGGCAATTTTTTTTGCATAATGGGGGCTTGTAAGGTGCCCCGAGTACAGAGGAACGGCAATCCTCTAGTTGTATTTTTTAGTATGCGGGGGGGGGGTTACGGTCCTACTCCCCGCAGTCTCGGTGAGCGGCACCCCTCGGGTCTTTTTAAAAAAAAAATGTTTTGAGCTCTCTCTCTCTCTCTCCCCGTACACGTCGCGGGGAACGCCACCTTTCTGGGGCAGTGATTTGTAAAATTACCTTCCAGCTCTGGGTACCTGCATTGTCTGGAGTTTTTTATTAATGTTGGCAGGGTGGGCTTGATAATACGTTCTTTTAAATTCCCATAGAAGCCTATGTTCTGGTGTTAACATGGGCTTCTATGGGAAATAACAAGGACGTATTATCAAGCTCATTATTGCTGTGTTATCAGCAGTTTCCTGCCAATAAAACTGCAATAATTTTAACACCGGTCCTTGATAAGTTTACTTGTCAAAAAAAGAGCAATGGGCCATATTATCAACAAAAGGCGATACATTATCGTCGCTTTTATCGGCAGGAAACTGCTGATAAAGCGGTGATAATGGGCTTGATAATATGCCCTTGTGAATAACCATAGCAGCCCAGGTTAACATCAGAACCTGGGCTAATACGGCAATTTACAAGGGCCTATGGTTTTTTATTAATGTTGGGAGGGTTGGCTTGATAATACGTCCTTGTTAATTCCCATAGAAGTCTATGTTCTGGTGTTAACATGGGCTTCTATGGGAAATAACAAGGCCGAATTATCAAGCTCATTATCGCTGTTTTATCAGAAGTTTCCTGCCAATAAAACTGCGATAATTTTAACACCGGTCCTTGATAAGTTTACTAGTCAAAAAAAGAGCAATGGGCCATATTATCAACAAAAGGCGATCCGTTATCGTCGCTTTTATCGGCAGGAAACTGCTGATAAAGCGGTGATAATGGGCTTGATAATATACCCTTGTGAATAACCATAACAGCCCAGGTTAACACCAGAACCTGGGCTTCTATGGGAAGTTACAAGGGCCTATTATCAAGCACATTATCGCCGCTTTATCGGCAGTTTCCTGTCGATAAAAGCGGCGATAATGTATTGCCTTTTGTTGATAATATGCTCCTTCATTTCTATGATAGTATGTAAAGCTTTCCTTTTTTTTGTGTAGCAGTTGTACTCTCTACGCATGCGCAGCGTCGTTTCGAAGCCCACGTTTTCTTTTTCTTCAAGTTCAACAAGCAAACCTTTCTTTATTTCAGGTAGTAAATCTGTCGCTTTCTTTTACCGGTTCGTGTGTGTCATCCGCGGCTGTACTTTTGTACAGTATTAATAATCATATTTTTTCTATATTTACTTGAAAGGTAGTGCCGAGGTGCCAAACGTTGATTACGTACTCTGTCCACCGCCATTTTAGTAGTTTTTCACCGTTGTTTTTATTATAACTGTTAGTTAGAATTCAGTAGTTTTCAATCCTAGTCTTGAATATCTTACTATAGAATTTCAACATTATTTTTATTGTGGACCGTCATACCCCTCCCCCACAAAATAAAAGAAGTATGTAGGTTTTTTTATTAACTTTTATTAAACAATAAATATAAACGAAACTCAATTATAACTATATTAGAACTAGAAAAATAACTTTAACAAACAATGTTATAAACAAATTGTGAAATGGATTCCAAAAGGTGTCCGATTGGTAATCTGCAAAAGAAAAAAGAAAATTAGAGTTTAGAATTATGTAGATGTGAGTAAATGAATGAAGTATTAAAGTGGCATATTATCAAGAACTGTGATAAAATTATCGCTGTTTTAGCGGTAGGAAACTGCAGCTAAAGCAGCGATAATGGGCTTGATAATATGCTCTTGTGAATTCCCATAGCAGCCCAGGTTCTGGTGTTAACCTGGGCTACTATGGGAATTCACAGGGGCATATTATCAAGCCAATTATCGCCGCTTTAGCGGCAGTTTCCTGCTGCTGAAACAGCGATCATTTTATCGCCGTTCTTGATAATATGCCCCTACAAGTTTTGGTAACTCCACGGTTTTACGTGTGCAGTGTGACTTGTAGATTCCAGTTCTGTTATAGTGCCGCGTTCAAGTGGTGTCTATATGGAAGTGCCTATTGCGTTACTGACGGCCGTTATGCCGACTTATTTCTAATGCATTGCTATGAAGGCTTTGTAGATCTAGGCCTCTGTGCTTACCGTTGTATAAACCTTGCGGCTAAACATTTCAGGCAGTTGGTGTCACAACTTGTTTTCAACAATTCTTCTACACGTCCAAGCAGACAGAAGTGTCTAAGTTTAAGAGAGAAAGAGAAATGATGTCACAGAGAGCGAAAGAGAGAGAAAGAGAGAGAAAACAACATTAAAACTGTGTCGCAGAGTCTGGAGTTGAGATTTTTTCTTGAAAAGTCAGACGTAGATTTATTAGATCCTTGCATCACTTTACCCATGTTAAAAGTGACTCAAAAGTGGCGTAATAAGGTTGTGGATCTGTTTGTCAGACTGTTGCAACCTATCTGTTGTCACTGCTTGGAGGTAATTATAGATTTTACAGAGAAGCTGCTGTACACTACGCACTCTGGGACATAATATCAAGCCTGGGCGACAAAATTATCGCCACTTTATCGGAAGGAAAGTGTCGCTAAAGTGGCGATAATGGGTTTGATAATATGCTCTATGGAATTCCAATCGAAGCTCATGTTGGATGTCCTTCACATCTAACATGAGCTTCGATTGGAATTCCATGGAGCATTTTATCAAACTCATTATTGCCACTTTAGCGGCACTTTGTTGGTGATAAAGTGGCGATAATTTTGTTGCCAAGGATTGATAATATGGCCCTGTCTCTTTTCACAAATAAAGGTTACACTACAGTTTTCCGAGTGCAGTGCACCTGGGACATTTCACTAGGTATAGTGCCGCGTTCAAGTGGTGTCTATATGGAAGTGCCTACTGCGTTACTGACGCCCGTTATGCCGACCTATTTCTAATGCATTGCTATGAAGGATTTGTAGATCTAGGCCTTAATGCTTTACTGTTGTATAAACCTTGCGGCCAAACACATAAGAAAGTAGAGTTCACAACTTCATTTGAACAATTCTTCTACACGTCCAAGCAGACAGCAGTGTCTATATGTTTAAGAGAGAAAGAGAAATGTTGTCACAGAGAGAGAAAACAACATTAAAACTGTGTCGCAGAGTCTGGAGTTGAGATTTTTACTTGAAAAGTCAGACGTAGATTTACTAGCTCCTTGCATCACTTTATCCATGTTAAAAGTGACTCAAAAGTGGCGTCATAAGGTGTGGATCTGTTTGTTAGACTGTTGTAACCTATCTGTTGTCACTGCCCGGAGGTAATTATAGATTTTATTAGATCCTTGCATCACTTTACCCATGTTAAAAGTGACTCAAAAGTGGCGTAATAAGGTTGTGGATCTGTTTGTCAGACTGTTGCAACCTATCTGTTGTCACTGCTCGGAGGTAATTATAGATTTTACAGAGAAGCTGCTGTACACTACGCACTCTGGGACATAATATCAAGCCTGGGCGACAAAATTATCGCCACTTTATCGGCAGGAAAGTGTCGCTAAAGTGGCGATAATGGGTTTGATAATATGCTCTATGGAATTCCAATCGAAGCTCATGTTGGATGTCCTTCACATCTAACATGAGCTTCGATTGGAATTCCATGGAGCATATTATCAAACTCATTATTGCCACTTTAGCGGCACTTTGTTGCTGATAAAGTGGCGATAATTTTGTTGCCAAGGATTGATAATATGGCCCTGTCTCTTTTCACAAATAAAGTTTACACTACAGTTTTCCGAGTGCAGTGCACCTGGGACATTTCACTAGGTATAGTGCCGCGTTCAAGTGGTGTCTATATGGAAGTGCCTACTGCGTTACTGACGCCCATTATGCCGACCTATTTCTAATGCATTGCTATGAAGGATTTGTAGATCTAGGCCTCTATGCTTTACTGTTGTATAAACCTTGCGGCCAAACACATAAGAAAGTAGAGTTCACAACTTCATTTGAACAATTCTTCTACACGTCCAAGCAGACAGCAGTGTCTATAAGTTTAAGAGAGAAAGAGAAATGTTGTCACAGAGAGAGAAAGAGAGAGAAAACAACATTAAAACTGTGTCGCAGAGTCTGGAGTTGAGATTTTTTCTTGAAAAGTCAGACGTAGATTTACTAGCTCCTTGCATCACTTTATCCATGTTAAAAGTGACTCAAAAGTGGCGTCATAAGGTGTGGATCTGTTTGTTAGACTGTTGTAACCTATCTGTTGTCACTGCCCGGAGGTAATTATAGATTTTACAGAGAAGATGCTGTACACTACTCACTCTGGGCCATAATATCAAGCCTGTGTGAGAAAATTACCGCCACTTTATCGGCAGGAAAGTGTCGCTAAAGTGGCGATAATGGGTTTGATAATATGCTCTATGGAATTCCAATCGAAGCTCATGTTAGATGTCCTTCACATCTAACATGAGCTCCGATTGGAATTCCATAGAGCATATTATCAAACCCATTATCGCCACTTTAGCGGCACTTTGTTGCTGATAAAGTGGCGATAATTTTGTTGCCAAGGCTAGATAATATGGCACTCTCTCTTTTCACAAATAAAGGTTACACTACAGTTTCGCGAGTGCAGTGTACCTGGTACATTTCACTTGTTATAGTGCCGCGTTCGAGTACTGACGCCCGTTATGCCGACTTATTTCTAATGCATTGCTATGAAGGATTTGTAGATCTAGGCCTTTGTGCTTACCATTGTATAAACCTTGCGGCCAAACACATAAGAAAATGGAGTTCACAACTTGATTTGAACAATTCTTCTACACGTCCAAGCAGACAGCAGTGTCTATAAGTTTAAGAGAGAAAGAGAAATGATGTCACAGAGAGTGAGAGAGAGAAAACAACATTAAAAGTGTGTCGCAGAGTCTGGAGTTGAGATTTTTTCTTGAAATGTCAGACGTAGATTTACTAGCTCCTTGTATCACTTTACCCATGTTAAAAGTGACTCAAAAGTGGCGTAATAAGGTTGTGGATCTGTTTGACAGACTGTTGTAACCTATCTGTTGTCACTGCTTGGAGGTAATTATAGATTTTACAGAGAAGCTGCTGTACACTACGCACTCTGGGCCATAATATCAAGCCTGAGCGACAAAATTATCGCCACTTTATCGGCAGGAAAGTGTCGCTAAAGTGGCGATAATGGGTTTGATAATATGCTCTATGGAATTCCAATCGAAGTTCATGTTAGATGTCCTTCACATCTAGTGAGCGACACGTCCAAGCAGACAGCAGTGTCTATAAGTTTAAGAGAGAAAAAGAAATGTTGTCACAGAGAGTGAGAGAGAGAAAGAGAGAGAAAACAACATTAAAACTGTGCCGCAGAGTCTGGAGTTGAGTTTTTTTCTTGAAAAGTCAGACGTAGATTTACTAGCTCCTTGCATCACTTTACCCATGTTAAAAGTGACTCAAAAGTGGCGTAATAAGGTTGGGGATCTGTTTGGCAGACTGTTGTAACCTATCTGTTGTCACTGCCCGGAGGTAATTATAGATTTTACAGAGAAGCTGCTGTACACTACGCACTCTGGGCCATAATATCAAGCCTGTGCGACAAAATTACCGCCACTTTATCGGCAGGAAAGTGTCGCTAAAGTTGCGATAATGGGTTTGATAATATGCTCTATGGAATTCCAATCGAAGCTCATGTTAGATGTCCTTCACATCTAACATGAGCTCCGATTGGAATTCCATAGAGCATATTATCAAACCCATTATCGCCACTTTAGCGGCACTTTGTTGCTGATAAAGTGGCGCTAATTTTGTTGCCAATGCTTGATAATATGGCCCTCTCTCGTTTCACTAATAAAGGTTACACTACAGTTTTGCGAGTGCAGAGTACCTGGTACATTTCACTTGTTATAGTGCCGCGTTCGAGTGGTGTCTATATGAAAGTGCCTACTGCGTTACTGACGCCCGTTATGCCGACTTATTTCTAATGCATTGCTATGAAGGATTTGTAGATCTAGGCCTCTGTGCTTACCGTTGTATAAACCTTGTGGCCAAACACATAAGAAAATGGAGTTCACAACTTGATTTGAACAATTCTTCTACACGTCCAAGCAGACAGCAGTGTCTATAAGTTTAAGAGAGAAAGAGAAATGATGTCACAGAGAGTGAGAGAGAGAAAACAACATTAAAAGTGTGTTGCAGAGTCTGGAGTTGAGATTTTTTCTTGAAATGATAGACGTAGATTTACTAGCTCCGTGCATCACTTTACCCATGTTAAAAGTGACTCAAAAGTGGCGTAATAAGGTTGTGGATCTGTTTGTCAGACTGTTGTAACCTATCTGTTGTCACTGCTCGGAGGTAATTATAGATTTTACAGAGAAGCTGCTGTACACTACGCACTCTGGGCCATAATATCAAGCCTGAGCGACAAAATTATCGCCACTTTATCGGCAGGACAGTGTCGCTAAAGTGGCGATAATGGGTTTGATAATATGCTCAATGGAATTCCAATCGATGTTCATGTTAGATGTCCTTCACATCTAACATGAGCTTCGATTGGAATTGCATAGAGCATATTATCAAACCCATTATCACCACTTTTGAGGTACTTTGCTGCCGATAAAGTGGCGATAATTTTGTCGCCAAGGCTTGATAATATGGCACTCTCTCGTTTCACAAATAAAGCTAACACTCCAGTTTTACGGGTGCAGTGTACCTGGTACATTTCAGTTGTTATAGTGCCGCGTTCAAGTGGTGTCTATATGGAAGTGCCTACTGCGTTACTGATGCCCGTTATGCCAACTTATTTTTAATGCATTGCTATGAAGGCTTTGTACATCTAGGCTGCTGTGCTTACCTTGTACAAACAGTGCGGCAACAGGAGTTAACCACTCGACTTGAACTCTGCTTCTATACGTCAAAGTATATTCAATACGTTGGAGACAATTCCAATGCTGTTGCTCGATAGGCCGTGGTTGCTTCTCAACTATGGGGCCGATTATGATTGCGGTGAATCCGCATCCTCTGGGCCGGCGGAAGCCACCGCCGGCCCGGAGGATGCAGATTTACCGCTGCGGTGTTTGTGAAGACCCCCCGCCTGATTAGGATGGCTGGGGGGTCATCGGCGGACGGGGAGACCGTCCGCCGCTTTTTCGCCGCGGTCGCCTTCAGACCGCGGCGGAAAAGCTCTAATATGGTGGCGGTGTCTATCAGACACCGCCAGCCATATTAGGATTCGCCCTGCGACATGCCTTTCCGCGGCGGAAATGCCGCCACGAAAAGGCATATGGTCTTTTCTTTGGGGGCCCGTTGCGGGCCCCCAGGGTGAAGGGGGTGGGGGTGCACATGAAGGGTACCTATGGTACCCCCCTGCATTTGCTTGCACAAAGCGTCAGGAACCGCGCGGTGCCTGCCGCTTTGTGCATGCAAATGCACTGCATGCAGTTTTCACATTGCGGCGGGTGCTGCTTCAAGCAGCACCCGCCGCAATATTAAAAATACAGGATGCGACCGCCAGGGTGGCAGTCACATCCTAATTCGAACGAAGGGACCGCCGCTGCCCCTGAGGACGGTCCCTCCACCTCTGGGGTGGCGGACGGACGCAGGTCCGTCCGCCATCCTAATAGGCCCCTATGTTTGGTGAATGAAATAAAAGGATATTTTGATTAGTCATTGTAAACTGAGTTGCGTAACTACTATCAATAGTGAATTTTAATGTGGGTTCTTAATATTCCGTAGTTAGACTGTTGCAGCTTCAGCAAACAAAGGAAGATCAATAACTTAATACAGGCCTGGGACGGCCTTGTGACGCAGAAAAAAAAATACTATCATGGACGCACAATTAATAATAATAGAGGCCTAAGCACGTGGCTTAGTACAGAAATAAGACACAGAAATGTATGCATGCACAATTTGTAAAATTAGAGGCGTATAGGACCTTGTGACTTATAAAGAAATATTTCAATTATGTAAGCACAATTTAAAACCATTGAGGGGTAGGAAATCCATATGAAGGAGAAAAAAATAGCATTATGCACATATAATTCACAGTGGAGGCTGATGTTGTGACGTCTTCTCTTACCTTTGCTTCTGTCATCTTTTGTTGTGTCTTCAAAGGCTGCGGTTTCGCTGAGTCTGGGCTGTTTTCGACAGTCTGTCTGTCACCGCAGCACAGGCAGGCAAAAGAGAGCATGCTCACGTCAGTGCCCGAATTATATGGGAACCGCGGGGCTGACCAAACCAAGCCCAGGGCCGTCATTGGTGCGTTTTCGCGGTCTGCAAGAATGACGGCCCTGGGGGACATCCAATTGGGTAATGTATTGGTTTCCAGGCTTATTGATAGCAAACTTCATCACGGCACAAACCCCTTAATTCCCCTACTGACCTCACTTTTATCAGCCTAAATTGTAGGTCCTTACCGAAGCATAGGAATGATATGAATGATATCTTCGACCTTATCACTTCCACTTAACCAGCTGCTGTGTTTCTCACGGAAGCCTGGCTGAACAACAGCTAGGGGCCCCGACATAGCCTCTGCCCTCCCCGATGACTATATGAGGGAGGCGGTATAGCAATTATTTTTAAAAGAATCTATTCTTGTAAATGGGGAGACTTAGCTTTTCCTAAATGTGAAGCCGGCCTGTTTAAACTTCTGCTCTCCCCCAACTACACTCTTTCTGGCATCCTCATCTACCGCCCACCGGGCACGGCCAGAATTTGGGCCTCCTAATTTCCTGACTATATTGCTCCATTACTCCTGCACTCAACTAATTTTCTGGTCCTCGGAGATCTTAACTTACATCTTAACGATGTATCATGCCCCACCAGTACACACCTTATACAAGATTTAGCAGCACTTTACATTTCTCTGCATAATTCTGGCCCCACTCATAAGGCAGGAAATCTATTAGATCCCATTCTTTCCAACTTAGACACTATAGCATGTAAACCTCCCAGGCCCATCCCCTGGTCAGATCATTACATAATCAGTTTCTCAATAAAAATTGACTGTGCACCGAATATCCCTGGAAACTCCACTCTTCCTAGAGTTGGCAGAAGTTGGAAGAACCTAGATTCCAAAAAACTGAACGCCTATCTTAAGAATACTACACATTCTATTAATATGGCCATCATCGAGGAGGAGGCTGCTTTACAAAATTGGCTTACCTCCGCAGTCAATGCATGTGTTCCTTTACGCAATTATAAACACAACCTGCGTCATCCCCCCGCCCCATGGTTCACTGAGCAATTAAAAAATGAGAAATCTTTATGTAAAAAGTTGGAACGGAAATGACGCGCGTATGCCGATCTAGGGGCCAAACAAACTTACAAAGATGCTCTTACCAAATACCACTCTCTTTGTAACATAGCCATGGCGGAACATGTTAATCGAACCATTCTAAATGCTCAAAATCGACCTAAAGCCCTATTCAAAGCTGTGCAGGAACTTTCGGGCATGTCCTGTCTGCCCACTGCTCCCTGCCTGGATGAAATTCAATGTAACTCCCTGGCAGAATTCTTTACTGCCAAAATCAAGACCATCTATACTAACTTTGGAGTTCCCACTCACACTGCATCCTCTCCTGAGCCAGGCATGTCCGTACCCTTGTATGAACTAGAAACAAATATGCAAATGTGTCCGCCCTCCCCGCTTCAGCTGACTGCATGGGACCCTCTTACTATCACTTCTTTGCAGAATATTCTGGGCTGCATTAAATCTGGTTCCCCTCTGGATCCCATGCCCCCACAAATCCTCCTATCTCTTAATTCTCATGCTCTCACTTTAATTTTAGAACTCCTTAATGCCTCACTCAGAGAAGCCAAGGTTCCGAGTACGTGGAAGCACGCGATGATTGTGCCCCTACTAAAGAAAGCCAATGCTGATCCCAACATTCCAGCTAATTTTCGCCCCATCTCACTCCTTCCGGTCTGCTCCAAAATCCTGGAAAAGCACGTTAACAATCAGCTTACCACTTACATTGAAGCAGGCAACTTTCTTCATCAGTCTCAGTCTGGCTTTAGGGCTGGCTTCTCAACCGAGTCTACTCTTCTTGGGGTCTCTGAGACCATTCGATGCCAGGTAGACAGAGGGGAAACGGTAGCACTCATTCTACTGGATTTGAGTGCCGCTTTTTGACACTGTTTCCCATTCCATCCTTCTTACCGCCATCAAGTCCATCGGCATCAGTGGCTCAGCTCTCGGTTGGGTGGCCAGCTATCTTTCTAACCGCACGTTCCAAGTTTTCTCCCCTTCCCCAGCTTCAAAAATCCATCATTCCACTCCCCTTGCCACCATTGCGGAACAAGCCGGACTTATCATTTATTCTTACGCCGATGATACTCAGATCATCTATTCACTCTCCACAGGTCAAAACTCCACCACATCATCCCTTCTCTCTGGTCTTAATAACATAGCCAGTTGGATGCACAACAACAAATTAAAATTAAATGGGGATAAGACAGAGCTTCTCTTGTTTGGCCACAAATGGGTCCCATACCGGTTCCTTCCAAAACAGCACGCAACCTGGACATCATATTTGACGCTCAGCTGTCGATGAGCCAACATGTGATCAAGGTCTCGGCCACTTGTATTACCATCCTCAAGTGGCTGAGAAAGATCATATGGATGCTTCCCCATGACACCCAGGGAACCGTAGTCCAAGCGCTAATTACATCTCGACTGGACTATGGGAATGTCCTACCCCCTACAATGCCTTATCTCTCCCTATAGACCAGGACGTAGGCTTAGATCCTATGGCACCGGGCTATTAGTAGTCCCTAAAATTCATAAAGCCCGAATGGGGGGCAGATCTTTCAGGCTACTTGCAGCCAAGAGCTGGAACAGGCTTCCGATGGAGCTGCGTCTCGAACCTTCTGAGACAAAGTTCCGCAAAGCTCTCAAAACACATCTGTTCCGCTCAGCACTAATGTAATCTCCCTGTCTCGCCACCTCATTCGCTCTCTCAGCGCGGGGACACGCCGGTGCGCGTAAACCAGGCACTTTATAAAATTTCAAAATAAATAAATATCTGGGTGCATGCAAGGAGGTGAACCGTAAACTTCAGACGATCCAAAACATGGTTGTTTGATTACTCTGCAACCTCCCCAGAACCGCTTCCACCTCGGCTTCTTTGCGTAGCTACACTGGCTCCGAATCGACAACAGCTCTAAATTTAAAGCCCTCTGTTTCATGCACCGTATCAAGTCAGGTACTGCCCCTCTTTATTTAAGTACTCTGGTTCAACACTATTGTCCCCCCCCGCAATCTCCGTTCGTCTACCCAACATAGATATCAGGTGCCTCGTATTAGGAGAGCCAGAATGGGCGGCCGCTCAGTCGCTTACTTGGCTCCTTCCTTGTGGAATACCTTACCTCTCTCCTTACGTACTGAATCCTGCTATCTAAGGTTCCGCAGAGACCTAAAGACTTGGTTATTTAACCTATAGACCCTCTAGGTTCTTTATTACCCGTTTTTTGTAACTACCCGTTCTCTCTCTTTCTGTTTAGCGCCGGGAAACCTCCGGGTAGCTGTGCGCTGTATAAAATTAAATATAATAATAATAATAATAATAAGCATGCTAGGTGGTGGCATGTGGGTAGTGTGGGCGGGCGTGCACCGCGCATATGCAAGTATGAGTGTGTGCACTAACAATTAACAACAAAGAGAGATGGGAGCGGTGTTATAATGTAGGCAGAGGCAGGCCCAGAATCGGATCTGCAATGAGTGACCACTTCTAATCATTCTCCTTAGCGCGCCCTGAGCTCTGATTTGTCACTGAGAAGGTGATCGCACCGTACTTTGTACTGCTTATCATACTCAGCGTGTACCCGCGCATACGGTTTGAATATGCTTTGACGTTACGCGTCGCATTAAAGCTTCCATGTGACGTCATGTATGGCGTTCTGTACATGAAAGGGGGCAATGTTTCTACTTGGTTTAAAACATTTATTTATGTATTTAATGTACATACTAAGGGCAGACATTTGGGATAACTATGAATTTTTTTTAACACTTGTAACAATCATATATTACTTTTAAAAACAATTACACAAATCGCGATGTCATTTGAGATGTCATCAGTGATGTCATGAGTGATGTCACTGACCATGTCATGAGTGATGTAATATGTGACGTCATCAGCAGTGCATTGCGGGCGCGCACGTTATAGTTAACTGAGCTAACTATAACGAGGAATTTCAAAGGTTTTGTATGAGGGAAATGTTCAGCTAACTATAACGTGTGAAACCTATGGTTTTTTCTATGAATTTCTAAGGTTTTTTAAATGCTAATTCTTAACTATAACGTGTGTGCAACCTATGGTTTTTTCAATGTATATATATATATATATATATCGATACCTTCACTCCTCTCTGCAGTGCCCAGCCGGAACCCTGCCAAAGGATGAACAACAGACTCCAAGTATCGTGGAAATGCAGGTCTTTATTTTCCAATTTAGTCATTTTGACGCGTTTCGAATACCTTTGTATTCTTTCTCAATTTACAAACACTTAGTCCACTTTTAGTTTTTATACAGTTTTTTTCAAAATGTGATGCTTTCACCCCCTCCATGTGATGTATAGAAATGAAGGAAATACTTGTCAGGTATGCATGCTGGGACTTGTAGTTTAAAAGACCTCATCCAATACATTGCACATGATTTGCAAAACTTTACAGCCTAAATGCAGTATAGTGTAAAACAGCGTAATGCACATATAATACCAATTTCATTGATTTCATTTTAGTCGATGTTTTAGTTGATGTTTTGGTTGAATTTTTCACCATATATTTCACAATGGATATAAATAAATAAATATATGCATTGATAAAATGTATAGTATCAAAAAATATATATAAATATATATGTATTATCTTTCAATTGGTAAAAACAGACACTACATATGTGCAGAATACAATATAAGAATAGTAAAGGCTATTAAAAATATTGCCACTCTAAAATTCTATACAATTGTCACGGAATGAATTCCTGATTTCATTATTGGTGAACATCATCAACTCATGGCAATCTGGTAAATTTATGTGTAAAGATACGCAATGTGCAAAAATACAAACCATGTGAAAATTTTCATTGTTTTTTAGCAGCATCCAGGAATTTCCTTAATAAAGTGCAAAAGGTAATGTGATTATTTTTTAAGTTCACTCGATATATACTACTTACTAATATGAATTATAAATCATTCATGGGTTTTAAAAATTACAAGAAAAAAATAAGTTATACTTGTAATGTGAAAGACTAAAAACAGTATTGAGACAAAAAAGGGGGGGCAGAGCTATATTTTCAAAGTTTCAGAAATATACAAGGTTGGAGGTACACAGGGGATATTGAATATTTGAGGATAGAACATCAGAGGAAATGGTGTAGATCCTCTGTATTGTTCAATCCATTTGGGTGCCTACTATCTAATTCCACAATGAATAAAAACCACCGCAATGGAGCGCACACCGCTAGCCCCTCCTCCGGATCGCCCCTCGGGACTCTGGTACTTGTAGTTCAGTACCAACTTTGGTGAACCACTTATGAACTTGACTTCTATTCTTCGAACTACACGCACTTCAAATACCAGAGTGCTTAGGGGCGACCCGGAGGAGGGGCTAGCGGAGTGCGATCCATTGCAGAATTCTACTTATCGCTCCCTTGAGCGCCAAGCTGACGAGCTTCTGGAGACGCCCTGCGAGCCAGAGAGGCATCGAGGCCTGTGACGGTTACTTGGCGGCCTTCTCATCCACCCCATACTTGTTCTCTACTGATGAGGGAAACTATCCCGAAACCCGAGCCTTGTCTTGGGTCTAGAGATTTCGGGAACAACGAGTACCTACTCGCACCAACTTTGGTGAACCACTTATGAACTTGACTTCTATTCTTCGAACTACACGCACTTCAAATACCAGAGTGCTTAGGGGCGACCCGGAGGAGGGGCTAGCGGAGTGCGATCCATTGCAGAATTCTACTTATCGCTCCCTTGAGCGCCAAGCTGACGAGCTTCTGGAGACGCCCTGCGAGCCAGAGAGGCATCGAGGCCTGTGACGGTTACTTGGCGGCCTTCTCATCCACCCCATACTTGTTCTCTACTGATGAGGGAAACTATCCCGAAACCCGAGCCATGTCTTGGGTCTAGAGATTTCGGGAACAACGAGTACCTACTCGCACCAACTTTGGTGAACCACTTATGAACTTGACTTCTATTCTTCGAACTACATGCACTTCAAATACCAGAGTGCTTAGGGGCGACCCGGAGGAGGGGCTAGCGGAGTGCGATCCATTGCAGAATTCTACTTATCGCTCCCTTGAGCGCCAAGCTGACGAGCTTCTGGAGACGCCCTGCGAGCCAGAGAGGCATCGAGGCCTGTGACGGTTACTTGGCGGCCTTCTCATCCACCCCATACTTGTTCTCTACTGATGAGGGAAACTATCCCGAAACCCGAGCCATGTCTTGGGTCTAGAGATTTCAGGAACAACGAGTACCTACTCGCACCAACTTTGGTGAACCACTTATGAACTTGACTTCTATTCTTCGAACTACACGCACTTCAAATACCAGAGTGCTTAGGGGCGACCCGGAGGAGGGGCTAGCGGAGTGCGATCCATTGCAGAATTCTACTTATCGCTCCCTTGAGCGCCAAGCTGACGAGCTTCTGGAGACGCCCTGCGAGCCAGAGAGGCATCGAGGCCTGTGACGGTTACTTGGCGGCCTTCTCATCCACCCCATACTTGTTCTCTACTGATGAGGGAAACTATCCCGAAACCCGAGCCATGTCTTGGGTCTAGAGATTTCGGGAACAACGAGTACCTACTCGCACCAACTTTGGTGAACCACTTATGAACTTGACTTCTATTCTTCGAACTACACGCACTTCAAATACCAGAGTGCTTAGGGGCGACCCGGAGGAGGGGCTAGCGGAGTGCGATCCATTGCAGAATTCTACTTATCGCTCCCTTGAGCGCCAAGCTGACGAGCTTCTGGAGACGCCCTGCGAGCCAGAGAGGCATCAAGGCCTGTGACGGTTACTTGGCGGCCTTCTCATCCACCCCATACTTGTTCTCTACTGATGAGGGAAACTATCCCGAAACCCGAGCCATGTCTTGGGTCTAGAGATTTCGGGAACAACGAGTACCTACTCGCACCAACTTTGGTGAACCACTTATGAACTTGACTTCTATTCTTCGAACTACACGCACTTCAAATACCAGAGTGCTTAGGGGCGACCCGGAGGAGGGGCTAGCGGAGTGCGATCCATTGCAGAATTCTACTTATCGCTCCCTTGAGCGCCAAGCTGACGAGCTTCTGGAGACGCCCTGCGAGCCAGAGAGGCATCGAGGCCTGTGACGGTTACTTGGCGGCCTTTTCATCCACCCCATACTTGTTCTCTACTGATGAGGGAAACTATCCCGAAACCCGAGCCATGTCTTGGGTCTAGAGATTTCGGGAACAACGAGTACCTACTCGCACCAACTTTGGTGAACCACTTATGAACTTGACTTCTATTCTTCGAACTACACGCACTTCAAATACCAGAGTGCTTAGGGGCGACCCGGAGGAGGGGCTAGCGGAGTGCGATCCATTGCAGAATTCTACTTATCGCTCCCTTGAGCGCCAAGCTGACGAGCTTCTGGAGACGCCCTGCGAGCCAGAGAGGCATCGAGGCCTGTGACGGTTACTTGGCGGCCTTCTCATCCACCCCATACTTGTTCTCTACTGATGAGGGAAACTATCCCGAAACCCGAGCCATGTCTTGGGTCTAGAGATTTCGGGAACAACGAGTACCTACTCGCACCAACTTTGGTGAACCACTTATGAACTTGACTTCTATTCTTCGAACTACACGCACTTCAAATACCAGAGTGCTTAGGGGCGACCCGGAGGAGGGGCTAGCGGAGTACGATCCATTGCAGAATTCTAATTCCACAATGAATTTAGATTCTAACTGATGCAAATTCTTTTCCCGGTTGCCACCTCGTGGATTGTCGTTCACCGCAGCAATGACAAAATATTTTAAATCCGCTAGTTTGTTTTGGTGGGTGGCTTTAAAATGTCTCGCAACCGGGTATGTACTGTTGTTGTTGACAATAGCCCGCAAGTGTTGCAGAATTCTGACGTGCACTTGCTGCTTGGTACTTCCCACATACCCAAGCCCACAAGTGCACGTCAGGATATAAACTGCATACTCGGTTTTGCAGTCAAAGCACCCCTGAATTTTGAACTCTTTCGGGCTAAATGGTGTGGTATACTTCCTGGTTGTTACCCCAAATTTACAAGCCCGACATGACGAGCATTTGTAAAATCCCGGTTTTTCAGGTAGCCATGGAATCAGTTTCTTTTTACTGGTAAGGTCTGGGATACTTTTAGCTATTTGACTCTTCATAGAAATACCCCTCCGATATGTTATAGTGGGTTTGTCGGGTATCTCTGGTGTCATGACCGCATCTGTCTGCACTATCGCCCAATTTCGATTGATTATAGGCCGAATTTGGCAATGCTGGCTACTGTAAGTTAGAATTAGTCTTGGGGTATTGGAAGTCTCCTCACTTTCCCGTGGTTCACTTTCCTCCGTGTTAATGCTCAACAATGATTCCCTGGGTCTACTATTGGCTTTCTCCAAAGCCTTTTGTAGACTATGTGCCGTATAACCTCTTCTACGGAATCTCTCAATGGCTTCTCGCATGCATATATTCTGTTGTTCCACACTACTACATATACGTTTAATTCGGAGAAGCTCTCCGTAGGGAATGCTTTCGATTAAATGTCTAGGATGAGCACTCGAGGCATGCAACGTAGAGCTGCCGGCCGTTGACTTTCTATGTAAAGTTGTTCTTATCCCACCATTCTCTACATATATCTTGGTGTCAAGAAATTCCACTTCAGTATAGCTTATATGTGAAGTAAAATTCAAATTAATTTGATTTGCGTTGATGTCACATATAAAATCATTCGCACTTTCATTACTGCCCTTCCACAAAACAAAGACATCATCTATAAAGCGTAACCACAATTTTATGTGGGCTCCATGTTTTAAAGAAAGTTCTTGTCTTAACGTCTGCTCCTCCCACCAGCCAACCACTAAACAGGCATAGCTGGGGGAGAAGCAAGACCTCATCGCTACACCTCTGCATTGTCTATACATCTTCTTTCCAAATAGGAAGTAGTTGTTGTTTAAACACCATTCAATACTTTTCATGATCATTTTATTGTGTTCATAATTTTCAATAGATCTGGTCGATAGGAAGTGTTTGACTGCATTCAATCCCACTTGATGATCTATGCAGGTGTATAAAGATTCAATATCCATCGTTATCAATTTCATGTCATCTTCCCATTCAATGTTGATAATTTTAGTTAAAAAATCACCTGTATCCTTTACATACAACGGTAATTCTTTCACCAGATCTTGTAAATAATAGTCAATGTATTGAGATAGGTGCTCACTGGCACTTTCGATTGTCGATATTATCGGGCGTCCTGGGACTGGTGTCCTCTCCTTGTGGGTTTTAGGGAGAAAGTATATGGATGGAATTATGGGTGATTCATTCCATAGAAAAGCATATTCGTCTTTTGAAATCATGTTGTCTCTTTTGCATTGGAGCAGATGTTTCCTCAATGTCTCCAAAACTCTCGTTTATTCCTTATTGTTCGTTTCCACATAGCACATAGTGTCAGATAATTGTCGATTTGCTTCCATCAAATAATCCTCTTTTGGCCATAGGACTATATTGCCGCCTTTATCTGACGCCTTCACGATTATTTCTGTATTGTTTCCTAATTTGGTCATTAATCGGTTGTATTGAATCTGATTGGAACCCAATTTTTTGGGGTGGTGATTGATGCGGTGATACAAATCCGTTATATCTTCCGTTACCCTCTCATGGAAGATGTCGATGGCATCTTTTGGCATTATTGGAATATATATATATATTCACTTAAAAAAAACATAGGTTTGACACAAGTTATAGTTAGGAATTAGCATTTAAAAAACCTTTGAAATTCACTGAAAAAAACATAGGTTTCACACCAGTTATAGTTAGCTGGACATTTTACTCTTATAAAACCATTGAAATTCCCCTGTTATAGTTAGTTGGACTCACTATAACTCGCAAGCCCGCAATCCACTGATGATGATGTCACATATTACATAATTCATGAAATGGTCAGTGACATTACCGATGATATCACTGATGACATTTCAAATTACATCATCCAGTGATTGTGGTTTGGTTTGATATTTAAATATGTATTATAAACACACTACTTTGCATTGAACAATGAGTGGATTTATAAATTTAAATGTCTGAATGGTGGATATAGTAACAGTCTCATTGATTGTTTCCTTGACTAATTTGTAGAGTCTCACTATATATAATGTGTAGTTACTAAACTGTGTGAATGTCTTTATTGTTTTGTCTTTATTGCTATGTAAAAGACTATATTTGTTAATGGTTTCTTAACTGAGTATTTGTATGGGTAAATGAATATCTATGTGGTTTGGTGGGGGGTGTATGATTGCCCAAAAATGTGTGAATAGTTAATTCAGTAGGTATATGAGGTTATGACTACATGTTATAACAGTTGTTTCAGTGAGTGTATATGTGTATGGGTGTGGTGGTGATGAAATATTTCTCTCAATGGAATATCTCCATTAAATTTGAAAAAAAAGCAGTGTATCTGACAGTTATATCTAATTAAGTGAGCCTAAGACTTAGTGATTGTATGAGTCACTGTAAGGATAATTGTATATTTCTAATAGTGATTTTATACACACTAAGTGTGAGTTACTATCTATATAAATAGATGAAGTAGTGTTTGTATTAGTGTGTAGGTGAGTAAATGTAAGTATGATCCATTGTTTGCATAAGTTAGTAAGATGTTTTTATAAGTGAATACAATGTGTGCTGTGTGTAATGTTGCAATAGGTGTATAAGTGTATTTGATAGTGTTCTGTTAATTATTCACTGCATATAACACTGAATCAATAGGTAAGTGATTAGATGTGTGTATAGATCTATGAATCACTGAGTGGGTGTTTAGAAATTTCAATTGGTGTGTCAATGGTTTCAAATATGGCACTTTCTATTTTACAGTTAGTGTTGAAATATTATACTAGTGTGTGATGAGCTGTATTTCATTGTCACATGGATGATGTCATCAGTGATGTCATTTGAGATGTCATCAGTGATGTCAACAGTGATGTCACTGACCATTTCATGAATGATGTAATATGTGACATCATCATCAGTGGATTGCGGGTGCGCGAGTTATAGTGAGTACAACTACCTATAATGGGGGAATTTCAATGGTTTTGAAAGAATAAAATGTCAATGTCATGCTACTGAAAGATTTTCTATGACATTTGTGCAGCACACCCAGAATGTTTACTAGACTGCAAGGAGACTATCTGAGAATTCTAACCCTGATATACAAGTGTGTAAGTGGTTAGACCACTTCATGTACACACTCTACATTTTTAACAACAGCACTGTACTGCAAAACAATATCTCCTCAAACACATTAACATACCAAATGCTCCTATCACAATATTTTTCCCAAAGCAGACAATTTGAGAATCAGACTCTATACAAATAAACTCCTGCTTCTACATTGGAACACATTTTTCTTATTAACTTAAAGTACACAACATAGATCCCTTTACAAATTAACAACTCACCTTTAATAATCCTTTTGTAGATTTAGAATAGTGTCAATCACACACAAGATTTTCTTAAGCAGAATCTCTGAATTATGCACCAGTCACTTGAACCATAGAATGGCATTGCTTCCCTCTCATTTACCACACATATTCATGTAGATAACCAATGAAATTTCTTCCCACAAGAATTCAAAACCAAACTAACATTTTAATTGGTTCTACATTGCAACACTTTCAATCTATCAACTACAAGAGGGAGTTAGAAGGGCAATATTTTACGGGGTCCAGTGTATCAGCCCTTGGTCCGTAGCTACAAACAAAAAAGATACACTGTTCTCCAGAAAGGACAAGAAATCGGCGTAACCAAGCGGAAAAGATAGAGTGGGGGTTTTATTGGGGAAATCCCCCTTTCGGAACTAAAACCCGCACACACCCAGCAAGCTAGGTGTCATGCTTCATCATGTGGGTTCTGCTCCTCATCAGACTGGCGCTGCAATGTCTGACGGGCACCCGTAAAGGGGCTCTTTATCGGAGATCTTTTGTTCCTGCCAGTTGGTGCATGTGGGTATGAGGGCTTTAGGAGGAGTGTAGACGTGAAGTAGTGAAAAATTAAAAAAGGTTGGTGAGTCCACGACAATCTTTATTGGTGTGGTACACTACCTTGATAAAAACAGTGAGGTGACAGAGCACGCTGGTGCGAAGATCCAGTGGTGTCTATCTTACCTAAAGGTCGACATGGCCATGTTACATGCTATGGAAGCAATTCGTCAGGACCTACAATTTAAAATAGAAATGAGTTCTACACGGTCGAGAAGGGGAAATACTCGGCCCTCCTATCTGTGACGGATTCTTTTGAGAACAAAATTGGACACGGGCGGCTCAGCAATCCTGATTCTGCTTGACCTCTCCACGGCCTTTGATACCATCTCCCATTCCAGGCTCGCGGAGAGGCTAAGCGCATGTGGCATTCAGGTACTGGCTCATAAATGGCTCTGGAACTTCTTGGCAGATCGCTCCCTAACGGTCATTTTGGGCCCCCACCAATCTGAAAGAACATCACTGGTTAAGGGCGTCCCCCAGGGATCCTGTCTTAGCCCTACGCTTTTTAATATCTATTTGGCTCCTTTGGCTAAGGTGGTGGAAGCACTGGGGTTTGATATTATATCGTACGCTGATGATACCCAGCTGCTTTTTAACATTGGCAAAGACCCAGAAGCTGACAGACTCCGCTTTGCTAGGGGAATTTCTCCAATTTCCAACTGGTTGACCAACAACTTCTTACAGTTAAATCCAAGCAAGACGGAAGTCATGCTTCTGGGGAAGGCCGAAGCAGTCTGGTCAAAAGATTGGTGGCCATCTAAACACGGCACACCTCCAATTCCGAAGCCTTGTGTCAACAACTTGGGCATAAAACTTAACCAGTCCTTGTCCATGCAAGATCAGGTAGCCGCAATATCAGGGGCTTGTTACTATAGATTAAGATTACTACGGAAGATCCTGCCGTTCATCCCCTTAGAACATCGCAGATTAATAACTCAGGCCGTGGTGATGAGCCGCATGGACTACGGGAATGCTCTGTTAGCCGAAGTGGGAGCTACGTCTCTGAAAAAACTACAGGTGATTCAGAACACGGCTGCCAGGCTGGTTCTGAACATGCCGGCTGGCACCTCTTCACAACCACTGCTGAGACAGCTACACTGGCTTCCAATCAAGCAGAGAACTTTTTTTAAGATCTGCTGCCTTACCTTCCGTGCACTTCAGGGTCAGGGTCCAGAATATCTCCAGAATAAATTGGAAAGATATGTGTCAACTCACTGCTTAAGATCCTGCACACAGCAGCTGCTTCTTGTGCCCCGTATCAGATGCCAGCGATCCGGGGGCATGGCTTTCTCTTATATCGCCCCCAAATACTGGAATAGTCTTCCACTTTCATTACGAGAAATTCCCTGCTACCTCATTTTTAGGAAACATTTAAAAGCTTTCCTGTATTAAATTTGTCCTCTTACTGTCCTATCTCAGAGGTGAGTTAGAGTAAAGCGCCGAGATACCCCCGGGTGATTTGAGCGCGATACAAAAGCGAATACCATAACATAACATAACTCTGCATCGGTCCTTCAGGGCCCCTCTGAGAAGTCCTAGGGGGTCAAGGAGTCTCTACCCTGCCCCCTTTTCTCTTTCTCCATTTTTGTTTTTGACTCTCTTCTGCCACGGGGGTGTGTGCACCATGCGCGCACCTCGGGATTTAAAAAAAAAAACATTTTTGGGGTCCTTCGGGGTCTTTCAGGGACCCCCTGAGAAGGCCTAGGTGGTCAGGGAGTCTCTACCCTTCCCGCTTTCCACTTTTGTTTTTGGCTCTCTTCTGCCTCGGACACAAAATGGCGGCCAACACTTCCTGATTTCGACCGATTGGAATGTTGACAGACGTCTAACAGCAAATCAGAATTCCTCTCACGCACACCCGATGCGCGCACGTTGCGTGCACGGTGCGCGCACCTAGATATATATATATTTTTTCTTTTTATTTTCTCAGGAACTACTGGAGGGATTTACACCATTTAAGCAAAAGCGTGATCTGTGAACCAGACTCTACCATTTTGCCAAAATTCTTGTAATTCCGTTCAGCAGTTCGGGCTGTAGCCGTGTCTAATCGTCCTATGGAAAATAACATGGGGAAAACACGTTTTGGGACATCCCAAATCTTTCAGGGAAGAAGCAGAGCGGAGTGGGCCATCATCTTTGAGAAATTTGCGAAGATTCATCAACCGGCGCCAAAGTTATTCCAAATAGAATGTTGCGGATTTCCTATGGAAACTAGGTCCTAACTATAACTACCTACTGGCGGTCGCCAGTAGGTAGTTATAGTTAGGACCTAGTTTCCATAGGAAATTCGCAACATTCTATTTGGAATAACTTTGGCCGGCGCCAAAGTTATGCCACCGCCAGTAGGTAGTTATAGTTAGGACCTAGTTTCCATAGGAAATCCGCAACATTCTATTTGGAATACCTTTGGCGCCAGTCAACGAATCTTCGTGAAATTCTCCAAGAAGATGGGGGGAAGTTTCGGGGTGATTCGTCAAGCGGGGGCTTATAAAAAAGTGGGGTCCCAAAACGTGTTTTCCCCATGCAATTTTCCATAGGGACCTTCAGACACGGCTACAGCCCGAACTGCTGAACGGAATTGCACCAAATTTGGCAAAAGGGTAGAGTTTGGTTGGCAGATCACGCGTTTTGTTAAATGGTGTAAATCCGTTCAGTAGTTCCTGAGAAAATCAAAAGTAAAATCATAGATATATCTATAGACGAAGTACGGTACGCGTACCCTCCCGAGCACGAGTTTAATGCTAATTGGCTGTCAACACTCCAAACCAGGAAGTGTTGGTAGCCCTCTCAAAATTGAGGGATACGCGTAGGTACGCACATCCCGTAAAAAAACCAAAACCCAAAGCCGCTTTTTTGGTAACTAGCCCCCGGGGGGGCCAAATCCCGGAGGCATTTTAGTTTATTATAATGGGGGACCCAGAGGGGCCCCCCAGGGACCACCACCCCCGGGGCTTTCATGTTACATATGCGGGGGGCTCACGGCCCCCCCGCAGCCCCGGGGACAGTCAGCCCCACGGGCTTCTTTTAAAAAAAATATTAATGGGGGGCCCAGAGGGGCCCCCCAGCCCCGGGGACCGTCACCCCCGGGGCTTTAATATTATGTATTCGGGGGGGCTCACGGCCGAGGGGGGAGTAATTCCCCTTGAATACTGGGGTTCCCTGGGGGCCAAGTAGCCCACCAGGAACCTCCAGTATGCGCCAGGAGGCTGCGTTGCAGAGAGGTGTAAAAAGGGGCGTGGCCTCATTACACCTCTCTGCATTGCAGCCCCCTGTCTGGAGGTTCCTGGTGGGCTAGTTGACCCCCAGTATTCAAGGGGATTTAGTTCCCCCTCTGGAAAGGTGTAATGAGGCCACGCCCCTTTTTACACCTCCTGCAAAGCAGCCCCCTGGCGCATACTGGAGGTTCCTGGTGGGCTACTTGGCCCCCAGGACCCCCAGTATGCAAGGGGACCTAACCCCCAACTTTGAATGAGCTACGGGGTGCGTTTGCACAGTGGTGAAGGTAGGGGGCAGGGCTTGAGGTGATATGTGTGCAAACATGCCCTATGGCGTGTTTTAAGTTGTGGATTTAATTCCGCTTCAATCCAGAGGTCCCCTAGGGACCAACTTGCTCAAAAGGTACCTCCAGTAAGTGCCACGGAGCTGCGTTGCAGAGTGTTGTAAAAAGGGGGCGTGGCCTCAATACCTCTCTGCAACGCAGCTCCCTGGCGCATACTGGAGGTACCTGGTGGGCTAGTTGGCCCACAGGGGACCTTAGGATTGAAAAGGAATTATTCCCCAGCTTAAAACACGCAACAGGGCTTGTTTGCATACATGTCACCTCAGGCCCCGCCCCCTTCCTTCACTATTGAGCAAAATATTCCTCTAAAAACAGCTAATCCGATATACTCACCTGTTATCACTAAGCATGGGCGTAAAACCCGTTACGCTCGCGGATTTTTCGTATTTTCGGAGAATCCGCAATCCGCGAACTCTCGCGGATGTGGCGAGAATACGCAAATCCGCGCGAAGCGGATTTTTTGTTTGTGTTCGCACTGCTCGCGGTCAATCTCGCAACAATCTCGCACTCGCGAAAGTACAAAAATTACAAGGGGAGGGGTAAAGGAAGTGGCCCAGTCTCCAACTTCCTGTTCCTGTCCAGCAAGCTCCTCCCATAGGGGTGGGGTGAAGGAAGTGCCCCAGTCTCCAACTTCCTGTTCCTGTCCAGCAAGCTCCTCCATTTCCTGGCCACTTTGATTTCGATCTTGACTGGGAAGGATTACTTTTTGTGGTTGCTGCTGGATATTTGCATTTGAGGCCTTTTGGATTAGTTTTGGATTCGAAATTTGATTTCACAAACAAGTAAGTTGATGTTGTTTGTTTGTGGTGATTTTTGTGTGTGTTGCTTTTTTTTCGACTTTTTGGGGGGGAAAATCTGCAAGTTCGCGAGCTGAGGATGTTTTTGCTTGTGTTCGCACTGCTCGTGTCCCGCGCAGCAACAATCTCGCACTCGCGAAATTGTAAAAATTACAATTCTGCACATGAATTGAAAACCACCAGGCTTAGTAGTTATGGGTGCATGCATGATACAACTGTTTTCTTGAATTTTTTTTTTAACATGATTCTGGCCAGGGCATGGATGGCATTGGATTGTGGTGATCTTTGTGTGTTTTACGACTTTTTGGGGTGGTGTTGGGGGCTTGCTATGTGGGTGGGGGCCATTTTATTGCCTGGTCCCGTGTGGGTGGGGGTCTAGGGGCCATTTTTAAGCCAGTTTGTGTGCTTTGTGCCATAGGCCTGCACCCAGTGTGCTCTGATGTCATCCATTATGCCCAGGGGGCCCAGAATCGGTCTGTTCGCGGATTTTGGTGGTTTTTCGCCACGTTTGCGCCATGAGGCAACAATCTCGCACTCGCGAAATTGTAAAAATTGCAATTTTGCACCGGAAAACCACCAGCAGGCAGCATAAGCCTTCTGAAACTTGATGGATGGCATTGGATTGTGGTGATTTGATTAGTGTTGTGTTTTTTCACTTTTTGGAGTAGGGGTTGGGGGCTGGCTATGTTGGTGGTGGCCATTTTGAGGCATGGTCCTGGCCATGTGGATGGGGGGATCAAACGGCCATTTTGAAGGCAGGCAGTGAGCTTTGAGACATAGGCCTGCACCCATTGTGCCTTGCTTTCACCCATTGTGCCCAGGCGGAGTCAGGGGTACATGAAAGTACAACCCTCTCTGTGTGTGCTCTCTTGGATCAATGTTAAATTCCTGTTTCCCAAAAATTTAGCAAATCCTAATTTTGAAATTTCCATATTGTGTGGTGTGCACTGTGCACGTGTGTATTCATAAATGCCTACTTGCTAACTGTTTATTGAAGCGCTACATAAGCAACATATATTTACTGATGTTCCTCTGTCTTCGTTTGCTTTTAGGTGCACAAAACTCCGCATCATCGTTGAGCATTCAGTGCCAGGAAGAAGTCCTGCTGCGGCCTGTTGTTCCGACATCTGAAGAAGATGGCTCCAAAAAGAGGTGCCCGTAGGTCCTCTTGCAAGAAAGATGTCTCTACTAAGGAGAAGAAGCAAGTGGCACCACTTACCAAGGAGACTGGTGGCTCAACCAATACATTTTTTGGGGAAAAACAACAAAAAAAACAAAGGCCCACCATGAGTGCTGCACAGGTAGCCTGTTTAGTTGTTGAATCACCAACGACCAGTGATGTTGCTTCATCGCAAGAAAGTAGCAGCACACCATCAACACAGGTTGTAACTCATCTCACAAGTACTATTCAACAACCAAAGCCGCAACAACAACTGCATGGGCTACTAGTACAAGCAGAAGTACATGCGCAAGGAGCTGTCCGAGAAGGAGCTGTCCGAGAAGGAGCTGTCCGAGAAGGAGCTGTCCGAGAAGGAGCTGTCCGAGAAGGAGCTGGCTGTGAAGGAGCTGGCTGTGAAGGAGCTGGCCGAGAAGGAGCTGGCCGAGAAGGAGAAGGCCAAGAAGGAGAAGGCCGAGAAGGAGAAGGCCGAGAAGGAGAAGGCCGAGAAGGAGAAGGCCGAGAAGGAGAAGGCCGAGAAGGAGAAGGCCGAGAAGGAGAAGACCGAGAAGGAGAGGTCCATGGAGACTTGCAAGTAGAGGTCAGTGAAGATGCCCATGTAGCGGCGCATGGAGCGGTGCAAGTGCCCACAATGGTTGTTCTTCCAGAAGTAGGGGCACAGGAGGAAATTGACTTTGGAGCCGGGGTATCATGTCAGGAAGATGAAGCCAACTCCTCCTGATGATTCATTTTCTCCCAGCTCCCCAGCAAGGAAAAGATCAAGGAGGGTGTGTAGAAGTTCCTCTTCAAGCCCCGCTCCATCAGATGATGATCTGGATCTAGATTGGCAACCATCTCCGACATCTGAGAGGGAGGCACACCATGAGCTGCGAAAGGTATCAAATGTTAAAAGGAAGGGCCCCGGAAAGCTCATACTTATGGATCCGAACGTCGGACTTGATGAAGTGGTTCATTCTGATGTTGATGAACAGGATGACAGCAATGACCTAGTCATCACACACGTCATTCCAGCCACACCGGCCATGCAGCAGACAGACATTTATACCCTATCCCGACGTCATGCTGAGCGTGACCCTGGCGACGTGGCACTGGTAGCACCACCAACGCAGTCAAGTAGTACAACAAGTTCAACAAAACCTACAGCTCCCATATTTTCTCCCCAGAGGGGGACTCCATCCAGCTCGACTCCCTCAAGTAAGGTTGCTGCAATAATTGCACAACCCAGTAGATGTCTGCAAGGCTCATCCACTACTGCTTCATCTGGCATTGGCAGCAGTATCACCTCGTGTGGCAAAACCAGAAGTTTCCAGTCCCCAGTTTGGAACTTTTTTAGTGTCCATAAAAAGTATGATAACATAGCCGTTTGTTGCATTTGTAAGACTAGCGTTAGCCGTGGTAAGACTGGTACCAACTATGGAACCAGAGGCCAGATAGGTCATCTTGAAAGAAAGCACGCTGTCGAATGGTTTCCGCACCTAGCAAACGTCAAGGGAAAGCGATCCCAAAGGGCAAGTGGCCAAAATATACCCATACTAGGTGTTTCATCTGAAGATGACGGGGAGGTAGAAGAAGCGTCAGACATGTGTCCGGTTGCACCCAGTACCCCTGGCAGCACCACACCCTCCGGAACACATAGGAGGCACACTGAGAGTCTGGGAGACACACCAATGCGGAAAATGTCAACACTGATCAGAAGTGGGTCGAAGAAGGCATCAGCATCATCCCGTAAATTTGTCCAGCGCACCATTTCAGCCATGTTCTCCTCAGATGTGCAATTTCAACGCAACCACCCAACTGTATGCCTGTATAACACTAAGCTGGCTAAAATGCTAGCGGTGGACCTTCTCCCTTTTTCGTTTGTCGAAGGTGTGGGTTTCCTTGAACTCGTGGCAACACTGGCCCCTAAATGGAAGGTTCCTAGCCGGTTCTATTTTGCCAGGGTTGCTGTTCCAGCACTACATAAAGAGGTGCTTGAGTTGGTGGGGGCAGCTTTGCAGAAGAGTGCTGTTCACACTATACACCTGACAACAGACATGTGGACCAGTTGCCAAGCCCTTGATTACATGTGCATCACTGCACACTGGGTCTCTTTTTCAGGAGTCATAAAACAGATAAATGCAGGTGGTGACTTGGTCGAGATTTTTAAGGGTGCTCGTAAACATGCAACATTAGCCATGTTTGGCATGGAGAAAAGTCATACTGCAGTCAACATTTTGGCTGACTTTAACAAAAAGGTCTCGCAATGGCTGCCCCCAAGAAAATGCAAGGTTGGTTATGTTTCTACAGATAATGGCAGCAATGTAGTTAAGGCCATGGAGGACGGTTTCTATTTCAGAGTGCCGTGTTTGGCGCACTGTATCAACCTTGTTGTGCAAAATTTTTTGAAAAAAGAACTTGCAGTCGACAAAACACTGACCATCTGCAGAAGAATATGCACACATTTCAACCATTCTTTTAAGGCCCGGAAGGAGTTTAGGCGCAAGCAAAATGAACGAAGAATGCCAGTGAAAGCACTTATCCAGGAGGTGGCAACACGTTGGAACTCAACCTTCTACATGCTTGAGCGTCTGCATGAGCTGTTTCCAGTAGTCAATGAGTATTTCTACAACCTGGGTGGTGATACAACAGAAATTATGCTAGCGGTGGAGCAATGGCAGCTAGTTAAAAGCCTGACAGACATGCTTCGTCCTTTTGAGGTCTTCACGCGTGACGTCAGCAGGGAGGACTGTTCTTTGAGCAAAGCTATCCCATTGTTGCTGAAGCTCGAGCACCAAGTCAAGGTGGTGTCTTCACAATTAAAGGACGTTGGAAAGAACGAAGCACATGAGTTGGCGCAGAGATTATTACAACGCCTAGTTAGCAATGAACGGCTTGTAAAAATCAAGAAACAACAGCACTACATTTGTGCTACTATTCTGGATCCACGTTACAAAAAGCCATTGTTTGGCAAAGTGATAATTCCTTTTGAAACATCGGATGTTACAGAGTACAAAGGTTGGCTAGCTCAGTCAGCCATTCGTTTTGAAAGAGAGCGGAAGGAAACTGTAGGAGAAGACAGTACTACTAGTGAATCAGCAGGCCATCAGGCGTCCCAAAAAAGCACTTCTGCATCTGTGCCTGTGGCAGAAGTGAGTGTCTTTTCCTCTGAGCCGTTAACCACACCAGCAACCGTATCATCTGAACCAGGCCCAGGCGATATGTCTGAAGCGGGTTGGCTAACTCAGCTAGGGTTTCCTTGTCCTAGAAAGGACACAGAAGTGCAAAATACAGGAATCCGGGAGGACATTCTTTCAATGGTGCAGGCCTATCTGGATGACTCAACAGAGGTCAATATTACTGAGGACCCATTGGCGTATTGGATGGGAAAAGAAAAATATGGCGAGAGCTCACCAACCTGGCTATCAATTACTTGTCTTGCCCACTCGCAAGCGTGTCTTCAGAACGTGTTTTTAGTTCTGCTGGTGGCATTGTGACTTCCAAAAGGTCCCGCCTCTTGCCCGCAAATGTGGAGCGGCTCACCTTGATAAAGATGAACCAGCACTTCATACCACCAGATTACAGAGTACGAGAATCCACGCAGGAAGAAGAGGACACCGACCTACCTGAGGAAAGTTCTCCTCAGTTACTAGAAGTAACCCCGACTGATGATTTAGCAGAGTATGAGGACGAGTTCTGCTTCCCTGACAGCGAGTTCTGAAAATTAGTCAATCATTCATTAATTGTAAATTTAGTCCTCCTTATTCACTTTTATTCATGTGTGTCTGTCTTTCTTTAGCAAGTGCTTCATCACATTCCCAACAAAACTGTAATCAACCAATAAAACAACAAGCCCATCAACAGAACTGTCTTGATTTTGATGCCGCAGCATTCCTCAGGTTCACAACAGTTAGTTGACAAGAACTCAGTCCTGGTCGTCTATCCTGAGTCCTCCTCCTCCAGACTCACCCTATCCATTACCCATAATGCTGATGCCTGGATTCTGCACAATGAAGAAACTTACGTTGACGAGTCCCCTAACGCCTTAGGACACTGTGAATTCCAGGTGGAGCCAGCCCTCAAACACAAATTACAGGTAAGATAAGCGTTTGGATGGAAGGTAGTATAATGGAGTGTTCGGAGAGGCGAGAGAGTGACAGTGGTACTGGTAGTAAAGTCCTAGGGCTCTTGAATTAACAAACTCTGTGACAGGCATTTACTTTGGAAAACATTTGGCCTATTGCACGTGAACGTTTAGGCGTTATTATTGCTCGCTTGCCTGTCTTAGGGGTGCTGTCTGTGAGGCTTCTAGGTTTTTGTGGTGTGTGAGCACCGCTGCCACATTTCTAATGTTGATTGCTTTTGTTTTGCAGAAAATCCACGCCGGGAAACTCCAGTTGTGGCCCTGCTGCAGAACGCTTTAGGACTCTGTGAATTCCAGGTGGAGCCAGCCCTCAAACACAAATTACAGGTAAGATAAGCGTTTGGATGGGAGGTAGTATAATGGAGTGTTCGGAGAGGCGAGAGAGTGACAGTGGTACTGGTAGTAAAGTCCTAGGGCTCTTGAATTAACAAACTCTGTGACAGGCATTTACTTTGGAAAACATTTGGCCTATTGCACGTGAACGTTTAGGCGTTATTATTGCTCGCTTGCCTGTCTTAGGGGTGCTGTCTGTGGGGCTTCTAGGTTTTTGTGGTGTGTGAGCACCACTGCCACATTTCTAATGTTGATTGCTTTTGTTTTGCAGAAAATCCACGCCGGGAAACTCCAGTTGTGGCCCTGCTGCAGAACGCTTTAGGACTCTGTGAATTCCAGGTGGAGCCAGCCCTCAAACACAAATTACAGGTAAGATAAGCGTTTGGATGGGAGGTAGTATAATGGAGTGTTCGGAGAGGCGACAGAGTGACAGTGGTACTGGTAGTAAAGTCCTAGGGCTCTTGAATTAACAAACTCTGTGACAGGCATTTACTTTGGAAAACATTTGGCCTATTGCACGTGAACGTTTAGGCGTTATTATTGCTCGCTTGCCTGTCTTAGGGGTGCTGTCTGTGGGGCTTCTAGGTTTTTGTGGTGTGTGAGCACCGCTGCCACATTTCTAATGTTGATTGCTTTTGTTTTGCAGAAAATCCATGCCGGGAAACTCCAGTTGTGGCCCTGCTGCAGAACGCTTTAGGACTCTGTGAATTCCAGGTGGAGCCAGCCCTCAAACACAAATTACAGGTAAGATAAGCGTTTGGATGGGAGGTAGTATAATGGAGTGTTCGGAGAGGCGAGAGAGTGACAGTGGTACTGGTAGTAAAGTCCTAGGGCTCTTGAATTAACAAACTCTGTGACAGGCATTTACTTTGGAAAACATTTGGCCTATTGCACGTGAACCAACACGATGACAGTGTTCAGTTAAATGAACTTACTGCAAAACCACCACCCACCAAGCTCAAAAGTAGTAAAAAAACAGGTATGCTCAGATAAAGTTTGAAAAAGTATATTTATATCCCTAACAAAATAATCTCCCGCAAGACCCTCCCTAACCCCAACAAATAAATAGTCCTTCAAAAGTCCCCAAAAAACCCAACTCCCAATTCCCACCCCCCAAAAGTCTCTAAAAAAGGGGCAAGGGACACTCTAGGGATGCAAGCTGTTAAGTTTGGCCTCCAGGGCATCATGCCTTAGGGCCAGGGCATCATACTTCTCCTGGAGGGTGGCGTGATCTAGGCGGAGGCCCTCCACCACATTCTGATATTCGTTCCATTTCTGGACCTCCGCCTCTAGGTCGGACACTCTGCGGAGTGCACGGCGCAAGCGAGCCTTAACAGTACTGCGAGGTGCAGCTTTTGCTGCTCGGCGGTGGCGTCTTCCAGCACGGCTCCGGTTCGCTGGAGCACTGCGCTTACCGGCAGAACGTGGGGTCACGGAGGAGGATGCAGATGTTGATGCACTGGACTGTGTGTCGTCCCCCTCCAATTCCACCAGCCGCCGATATTGGGCAACAGTTGCTTCCAGCCTCCGTTGCCGGACCAGTACAGCCAGCATACTCCTCGTCGGTTTTGAGGTTTTAGTATTGCCAACTATATGAAGAAAGAATGACATAATATGTAACCAATGCTCTTTAAGAATATGATTAACACAAAATAATTCAGCAGGAAGTTGTGTCACAGTACAACTAGCAACTAGCCAGCGCAGTACAAAACTATTCAGGCCAGTATCATGGGCGTCCGCAGGGAGGGGCAAGGGGGGCGCTTGAATCACCATTTCCCTTCCCACAACTCACTTGTATCTTTGGTTTGATGCTCTTTCATATGAAAGAGATCTGGCAGAAGCCCAGGCGATATGTCTGTTTCCCTCTCTCTCTGTCTCCCTCTTTATGTCTCCCTGTGTCTCCCTCTACCTCGCTGTCTCTCTCTCTCTGTCTCCCTCCCTCACCCTCCCTCTGGCTCCCTCCCTCTCTCTCTCTCCTTCTATCTTCCTCTCTCTCTGTCTCTGCCTCTATCTGTCTGTCGGTCCCAGCCTGCTGTAATTACCATATTGTAATTTGTCACTGGGCCACCACTGGATACATATCATATCCTATCTAAGAGTCAGATAGTACCATGATCCAGCTTACCTGTACTCGCCACCGCCACTGTCTCTTTCCTCACAGTCTGTACTTCTTGGTCCGACTCCTCTAGCGCCGCCTCCTCCCCAGATTGATCCTCGGACTCCGAGTCAAGGATCACCACCACATCCGAGCTGGCCCCGCCACCAGATGTTCCACCTACAAAGTTGATTTAAGAATGTTAGATTACACCACTCCACTAGTATTTGGTCTATGAATGAAAAAATGTGAAAACAACAGAAAAAGTCATTGACTGTCTACTCTAGTCTAAAGTAAAAATGTCCCTCCTTCCAGGGAAAGCTGTTGTCTTGCTTCATTTTTTTGTCACAATTGTTGAATGCTTGCTTAATTTTAACACACTCCATTTTTCTCTGAACAGACAGAAACTGGACTTCTAAGGACAAGAGCAACATCAACTTCAAACCAGGTGAAAGCTCGGCTCGACCACAAGAAATGTTTTCCATTACTCATCAACTCAGCACCAAGCACTTTTCCATTTCCAACTAACTTTATTTTAATATATGTGTTTACTTAAACTTTTAATAAAGCTTTTAAACTTGAATAGACTCTGTGGTTTTTAGTCCTCCAGACTAGAGTGACTGAGCGAAAAGTTTTGCAATTTTTGCAAGGAGGAGTCCATGCCGCTGACACTACCAGGTTTATTTATACAGTGTGCCAAACACGCCACTCTGAAATATTATTACTCTGGTCTTTGGTGTCCATAGTTCGGTTTGTGGAGAATTGTCCCTGCAACAGTAGGATTATTGATTTTGCTCCTATCTAAACACTATTTCGAAACAATTAAATTAGGAACGCTTGGACAACAATAGATCCTCTATATTTAAATGAAAACTTACTGGGGCCAGCAAAGGAGCACTCGCCGCCCTGGCCTGCATCCTCCTCCTTTGGAGCCACTGCATCCGATTTTTCGGTCCGCTTGCCCCTGGGCGGACCTGACGTACAACATGAAAGAAAGAACAGAAAACATTGATGATTGCTGCTTGTCGATGTCCTTGTCAACCAAATCAAACATTTAGAAAGAACAAGAACCAACTATTTCAGTCAAAAAGAGGGCTACAAAGGAAGGACTGCACCTGAGCCTCTACTCTAGGGGCAGATTTACAAGCCCCTTGCAGCTCTTTTGCTCCGTTCTTGCGTCACTTTTGTGACGCAGCGCCACAACAAGAGAGGCGCCATGGTGTGGCGTATATTAACAACGTGACGCATATAGGAGATGCATCCCATTCTAAAGCCCTGCGCCATTAGGGAGCGTTCCAGCGCAGGGGAGGGCGTTCCTGCGCAGGAACGCATGCTAAAAGTGGCTATGGGGAATAGATAAAATTTCAATCAGTCATTTAGGACAATGATGCGTCACTGAAACCCTGCGCCTGCATGAAGCAGACTTACGGCTTGACGCAGCATTGCTGGAGCTGCGCCATCGTTGCAACGCAACTCCATCAATGAGCCGCCTTTACGGCACCGATGCGTAACGCTTCGGTGACGTTTTGGGACCATGGTGTGCAGCATTGTAAATACGGCGCACCATGGGTGGTTTTGGCATGCCGCACACTTTGCAGGGATGCGCAGGTAATTGCTAATCTGACACTTAGGGGCATACTTACGAGTTCTGAGCTGGACACCTCCAGATGTGCACCAGAACAAATGCGTAACGCAAAACTAACCTTGCGTCACGGCAGATGCGCCGCTATTACAATGCGGCAAACCCTGGCGCAAGGGTAGGCAGATGCGTGACGCATCTCGTGACGAAAGAGGGGCGCATCTCTAGAGTCGCGTCGCGGGCGCGATGCAACTATAGCAATGCTCAGGGCTGCCCAATACTCAACATACCGCATCAGTCCTTACGCCTGCTTCAAGCAAGCAGGCATAAAGAATTGACATAGCAGCGTCGCGGAAGTGCCTGCGTTAAATCTTGTAGATTTCACGCAGGCACTTTTGCGAGGCGCACAGCTGCCTGACCGCCACCCCCCCCCCCCTTGCGTGGGAACGCACCCATTGTGGCGCAGGCCCAGGCCTTCACGTGGCGCATCTCCTTAGATGGATCACGTTGTACATGACTCGCAGGGATGCGCCACGTTTACGTCGCTGTGCGTCAGGTAAGGCAGCGTAAACGTGGAACAAGGGGCTTGTAAATCTGCCCCTTTGTGTCTAGCATTACGCAGTTCTGTAAAATACACTCATACATTACTCAGCCCAATTAAAAGAACACAAAATAGAAAACAAATAAGCAGTGGCACCGCCACAGAGAAGGAGAACAGTGCACCTGAAATGCACAGAAGATTTTGAAATATTAATTTACCTCTCTTATCAATGTAATCAGCAGCATTATTGCTCTTTGTAAAAAAATTAAAGCAAACATTTGCAATAAAACACAGTCACACAGAGCAGGAGAAAAAACAGAGTAGTGAGTGATGAAAAAATTGCTACTACTACTCACCAAGCCCGGGGACCTCCACTCCCAGCACGTCTAGCAGGTCACGCTCTCGGTCCAGGATATCGGTCCAGCGGTGGGTGACTTGATTGTAGGTGCGCTGGACCCCCGTGATCTTAAAAAGGGCCCGGCACACCTGCCCCCACCGCTTCCGTCGCTCCTGGCTGTTGGTGTAACCAGCAGCGATCCTGCCGCCTGCCGCGATGGTCCTGGGGAGACGGCGCTGCACATAAAAAACAAGTGCGCCCACCTCCTCAGGGCTGAAGATCTCCCGGGGCACCACCATTTCCGCCCTCAAGCGGCCACACGGGAGCCGGGCACGGGCTGCGGCGGCCGTCTTGGGCAGCTTGACTGCTGTCTTCACCATGTTCTGGGCAGGTAAGGAGATAAAATGAAAAAGAATAAGAGTAGAAAAGAAGGAAATAAAAGTTTAAAAAAGTAGTTGAAAAGTAAACAAAAGTAGACTAAAACACAAAAATATAGACCTAGAAAACAAGAGGGATAGAAAAAAAGTTTAATAGATCAAAAAAAAAATAAAACAAGCAAAGGATGGCAGAGATATACAGAGGATAGAAACACCATGCCCAGACACATAGGAATGAATGAAAAACAAGATGGCCGCCCGAACACGTGCGTGTAAGTAAGTTCGCACGCGATTTCTCTCGCGAACTCGTGCGAACGTGTATTCGCAAGGCGCTCATCGCGCGAGATTACACATAGCGGGCGGAAACGGAAATACGTCACGCAAACAAAATGGCGGCGCCCATACTCAACCTTGGGGTAACTCGCACGAGTTCGCGGCTTCCACGGTCGATTTCGCACGACGCCGCGCCTCGCGAATAGGGCGAAATTACCGAAAAACGAGTTTTGCAAAAGCAAAACCAACGAGCAGGTGCAAAAGTTCGAGCTCATCATTTGTAACCATTTCCCTGTAGTGCTTCCTGAAGGGGCCCTCCAGAATCCGGTTGCCTACTTGCAACTATTGTGTGACCCTGCTCTGACAGTCACAGAATAGTTACAAGTATGCCATTGCATCCTGTTAAAAAAAAATTACATTGCAACAAAAAGGAAAGGGAGCAGACAAGCAGGTGCCAGCCTTCATTAATGTCAGTTGGGGCAGGGCAGGTGTTGTTGTTTGCAAAACTTAAAGCACTTAGCAGGTGTGCTTTGCTTTGCCTCAATAATGTACACTCACTGGTCAATCAGAGGGTGCTGTGATGACACCGAGGGTGGCATGGGTGTGCCAGCCAGAGGGTGGCATGGGTGAACCAGAGTGCCAGTGTTGACAGGATGGCAGTGCTTTGCTTTGCCCCAATAATGTACACTGGTGAACCAGAGGGTGCTGTGATGACACAGAGGGTAACATGGGTGAGCCAGAGGGTGGCATGGGTGACCAAAGAGAGTGCCAGTGGTAACAGAGGGTGGCAGTGATGAAGAAAGCCTTGCAAACAGGCTGGGCACGTAGAAACAACAAGTTCGCAAAACTGGCGACCCGACAAGTAAGTTCGCAATTTGCGAAATTGTACAAAACCCTCGCGAACTTGCAGAAACCCGTGCGAACACACCCCCCCCCCCAAAAATACGCAAATCCGCGAGAATTCGCGGAATTTGCGGATTTTCGCAATCCGCAAATACGCAAATACGCAAATTCGCGGATTGCGAATCCGCAAAATACGCCCATGCTTAGTTATCACGAGAGACGTCAGTGCTGCATCTTTGAGCCCAGTACGGACCCTGAAAAGTAAATCTAAGCGTACTTACCAGTAACTTGTATTTCCTTCCATAGGAATCTATTGTGTGATTTTTACCAGAAAAGTTTCAAAGTGTCTATTTTTGAAACTTACAAATATTCCTCTAAAATCAGCCGACCTACGAATTCCGATTTACTCACCTGTTATCAGGAGAAACCTCAGTGCTGCATCTTTCAGCCCACTACTGATCCTGAAAAGTAATTCTAACTACACTTACAGTAACTTGAATTTCCTTCCATAGGCTAACATTGACTGGTTTCGCTTGGAAATTCTTCTAAGTGTTGAGTTTTGGAACTTTAAAAATGACAGTGATGTCATTTGAGATGTCATGAGTGATGTCACTGACCATGTCATGAGTGATGTAATATGTAGCGCGCACCCTACAGCCGCCATTTTGTGTAGTTTCAGAAGAGAGTGAAAAACGAAAGCAGAGAACGTGGTAAAGGAGGCAGTGAAGAGACTCCCTGACCCCCTAGGCCTTCTCAGGGGGTCCCTGAAGGACCCCGATGGGCAAAAAAAACCTTTAAAAAAAAAATGTGCGAATTTTTTTTGCGAGGTGCTCTAAAAAGAGCCGTTGTGTTCATTGAGTGTTTTTTTGTACCTACAAGTAAGTACCGATGCAGAGTCTAAACTTTAAAAGGAAGACTCTGTTCCCTTCATCTGTAAAATGTACACCATCTCTCCTATAGATGCCTTGCATATTGTAACGCAAGTTGTTGTGGTATATAGAACCCATACCATAGTCTCTGAGGAACGCAGAAACAGACTTATTCACATTTCTTGCTTTCTCAATCTGCGGACAATAGTGGTTGGACCAGTTCCATTTTTGCCTTTGGCATATATTAGAATATACAAAGGCAGTTTGTGGAAAAAGTGACATCAATTGGCCAAAGGTGTCCTTTAAAAGTATTTCCAGACCTACCCCAGTCAAAGTGCACAGGTCATTGCCACCACAGTGAACAATTATGAGGTAAGGGTGTAGGAGATGCAAAAAGGATTTTACCAATGGCATCAATTGGTGACATCTCAATCCTCTCTGGCCAATCGTATAATATCCACATTTGGTAAATCAAGGTTGAGAAAACATCTATTTGCTGCATACCTTTCACTCCAGAAAATATATAGCTATGTCCTACAATCCAGACTCTAAGCATCTTGAAGGCAGATCTGGTTGTGGAAATGAAATGGCAGTTTGAAAACTTGGAGTTTGGAAAAAAATGTTGTTGAGATTCAGTGCACTTGAAAAACAAGAAATGATTGGTGGTTTCTGATAATTTAACATTGAAAATTAGGGTGCATACTACTGTTTTTTAAAAGGAATAATACTATTGGTTTTGAAAAAGTGATTGAAAAGAACATTACACAGGATACGCTTGAATATTGAGAAGTCAAACACATCTGCTGCTTTGGTTTGCAGTCACAGAAAAGATGGTGCAGAGAGAGGGTGAGATGTTTCAAACAAAGATATAGATAGTGGAAGCAGACACAGACATGGTACACACAGAGGATAGATGGTGTAGGGCTGCAGGCAGAGGGACAGATGGTGCAGTCACAGAAAAGATGGTGCAGAGGGAGGGTGAGATGGTTCAAGCAGAGACACAGATAGTGCAAGCAGACACAGCCATGGTACACACAGAGGATAGAAGATGGAGGGCTGTAGGCAGAGGGAAAGATAGTGCAAGCAGACACAGACATGGTACATACAGAGGATAGATGGTGAAGGGATGCAGGCAGAGGGACAGATGGTGCAGTCACAGAAAAGATGGTGCAGAGAGAGGGTGAGATGGTTCAAGCGGAGACACAGATAGTGGAAGCAGACACAGACATGGTACACACAGAGGATAGATGGTGGAGGGCTGTAGGCAGAGACACAGATAGTGCAAGCAGACACAGACATGGTACACACAGAGGATAGATGGTGTAGGGCTGCAGGCAGAGGGACAGATGGTTCAGTCACAGAAAAGATGGTGCAGTGAGAGGGTGAGATGGTTCAAGCAGAGACACAGATAGTGCAAGCAGACACAGACATGGTACACACAGAGGATAGATGGTGGAGGGCTGTTGGCAGAGGGACAAATAGTGCAAGCAGACACAGACGTGGTGCACACAGAGGATAGATGGTGTAGGGTTGCAGGCTGAGGGACAGATGGTGCAGTCACAGAAAAGATAGTGCAGAGAGAGGGTGAGATGGTTCAAGCAGAGACACAGATAGTGCAAGCAGACACAGACATGGTACACACAGAGGATAGATGGTGGAGGGCTGCAGGCAGAGGGAAAGATGGTGCAGTCACAGAAAAGATGGTGCAGAGAGAGGGTGAGATGGTTCAAGCAGAGACACAGATAGTGAAGCAGACACAGACATGGTAGACACAGAGGATAGATGGTGGAGGGCTGTAGGCAGAGGGACAGATAGTGCAAGCAGACACAGACATGGTACACACAGAGGATAGATGGTGGAGGGCTGTAGGCAGAGGGACAGATAGTGCAAGCAGACACAGACATGGTACACACAGAGGATAGATGGTGTAGGGCTGCAGGCAGAGGGACAGATGGTGCAGTCACAGAAAAGATGGTGCAGAGAGAGGGTGAGATGGTTCAAGCAGAGACACAGATAGTGCAAGCAGACACAGACATGGTAGACACAGAGGATAGATGGTGAAGGGCTGTAGGCAGAGGGACAGATAGTGTAAGCAGACCCTGACATGGTACACACAGAGGATAGATGGTGTAGGGCTGCAGGCAGAGGGACAGATGGTGCAGTCACAGAAAAGATGATGCAGAGAGAGGGTGAGATGGTTCAAGCAGAGACACAGATAGTGCAAGCAGACACAGACATGGTACAATCAGAGGATAGATGTGTAGGGCTGCAGGCAGAGGGACAGATGGTGCAGTCACAGAAAAGATGGTGCAGAGAGAGGGTGAGATGGTTCAAGCAGAGACACAGATAGTGCAAGCAGACACAGACATGGTACACACAGAGGATAGATGGTGGAAGGCTGTTGGCAGAGACAACGATAGTGCAAGCAGACACAGACATGGTACACACAGAGGATAGATGGTGTAGGGCTGCAGGCAGAGGGGCCGATGGTGCAGTCACAGAAAAGATGGTGCAGAGAGAGGGTGAGATGGTTCAGGAAGAGACACAGATAGTGCAAGCAGACACAGACATGGTAGACACAGAGGATAGATGGTGGAGGGCTGCAGATAGTGCAAGCAGACACAGACATGGTACACACAGAGGATAGATGGTGGAGGGCTGTAGGCAGAGGGACAGATAGTGCAAGCAGACATAGACATGGTACACACAGAGGATAGATGGTGTAGGGCTGCAGGCAGAGGGAGAGATGGTGCAGTCACAGAAAAGATGGTGCAGAGAGAGGGTGAGATGGTTCAAGCAGAGACACAGATAGTGCAAGCAGACACAGACATGGTACACACAGAGGATAGATGATGTAGGGCTGCAGGCAGAGGGACAGATGGTACAGAGAGAGGGTCAGATGGTTCAAGCGGAGACACAGATAGTGCAAGCAGACACAGACATGGTACACACAGAGGATAGATGGTGGAGGGCTGTAGGCAGAGACACAGATAGTGCAAGCAGACACAGACATGGTACACACAGAGGATAGATGGTGTAGGGCTGTAGGCAGAGGGAAAGATAGTGCAAGCAGACACAGACATGGTACATACAGAGGATAGATGGTGTAGGGCTGCAGGCAATGGGACAGATTGTGCAGTCACAGAAAGATGGTGGAGAGAGAGGGTGAGATAGTTCAAGTGGAGACACAGATAGTGCAAGCAGACACAGACATGGTACACACAGAGGTTAGATGGTGGAGGGCTGATGGGAATATATGTACTTATACAATTGATAAAGGTAGTTTTTTAATATCTATTAGAGAAAATTATATAATTAAGTGTTTATATTTTTTTGCAAGGTGCAACAACATTATCATATTGGTGCAATGGAAGAGCATCAGAAGAACTTTGCTTTAAATTTTGACATGTCAGACGAACTAATAGAGGACCTAATAGATGGACCTTTTGCAGAGGAAATTAATAAAGGAAATGCAGATTTCCTTGATGAGACTTTGGACAGTGAATTACTGGAAGCGGTGGAAGATTTTGAATTTGAAGATCAACATTTTGAATTTTGAGGAAAATCAAAATGAAATACCGGACGAAGTGATGTTGGAGGTTTAATTGGAATACGAAATGTTTGATGAATAAATTTAAAATGTATAATTAAAAATGATTTAGTCTTTTTGTAATAATTTGGTTGGTTGATGTGTTTAAAACATATGGGAATACATGTTCTGATGAAGTGTGTTAGGGTTTAGGGTATGTAGTACTAGAAACTGCTATGCAGTATGTCTGTCAGTTCTCTTACTTTGGGAATAGTCTCCATGCTGTGTACTGAAGATCCTTGCCATGCTGTAGAAATGCCATAGCAAGTCTCTCTGTAGCATGTAGTAATCATTTGTCTTCCTCGGTGTATGTGTTTTAAGACATGGGAATACATGTACTCATGGAATGACTTAGAGTTTAGGACATGCAGTGCTTTATAATCCTAGCCCTTGCATGATATACACTGCCCAAGCACAACTGTATTGGTCTAAAGTCAGAAATATGAATCTCACCATGACTTCCTACACTGTCTAAACACCACTGCACTGCTCAGAACCTTGAAACACCATTCTAAGGAAATTCCCCTATAATGTTGAAACACCACTGCACTGCCATAAACTGAGGAACAGCAGTGACTGTATCATTTCCTACCCTGCTCAGACACTGTTGCTGTACCTTCAACTTACTTAAGAAGTGAATCAGTGTTTACATCATGTAGTTGTTGTAATTGCTATGTAGTATGTTAATAGTGGTGTATAACATATTTTTTTCTTCACAATAGATTGTTATTATCTACAGAAAGAAAATCAAGTTGCCTACTAGGATTCTAAAAGAAGAAAATATAAACAGGCTTACTTTTCCAAGACAACACAATTACAAGATGTATATAAACAACATTGTACAGAGAAAAAGAAGAATGCTTCTGGTAAGACAACAAAGGATTTTATAAGGAAATTAACTGAAAGAAAAAAATTGTGGATAATGTGGAGAAGATCAAAAAATCATCTCTAAGAACAAAAATAGGAGTTAAAAAAATGGAAAAGTGTGTGGCGATCAAATTATCTACAGTAATAGACGAAACAATATGTTTGTTGAAATTCGCAAGAGAATGATTTATAACGGAATTGTATTAAATTTGTTGAAAAGTGGAAAGACTTCTAAAAGGAAAACAGCTTTTTATAAGCAAAAAAAAGAATTGAAGGTATTGTGGATGAAGTGTTTGAATTAAAAAATAAATTATTTATTTTAGTAATCAATAGACTTCGTACACTAGACAAGGCAATTAATCTTTTAAAAGTGAAAAGTAAGTGGAAAAGACTAATTAATAGAACTAATTTTTGTCATGTTTTTTCTGGAGAATGGAAGCATAGTTCAAGTTCTGAGCCATTTTTTAAAGAAGAGACTTACTTTCAGACTAATGGTTTGTTGCATGCAGTTGACACCAGTGGTCGAGCATATGAGGTGAAGGACGGTTGTGCGATTGAAAAAGAGAAAATTGTCCCAAGAAATGCAGAAGAGGTGTTATCTGATGATTTTTAGGGAGACGTTCTAAGGCTCCAGTGTACACTTGGAATTGTAGTAGTATTTGTAGTGTACGGCAGGATTCAATAGATTTTTTCCACAATTTCTTACGTAAGTATTCTAAGAAAAGCATTAAACAGAAGATTAAGATGTTGCAAGAATTAGACCCCTGCCAAGTGAGAGAAAAAACGGGTTTGCAAGGTCATTCTCTGGCTTGTCTTTCTAAAAAAGTATGCCAGAGTGTTTTTCACCATTTTAGGATGTTAGCAGTGCATCATACTGAAGAGAGGAAATTAGTGAGAAGGATGTATTATGCAAAAAGTCCAGCACTTAAGCTAAAACAGTTAAACAGTGATCTGTATTAGATGTAAAGAACATTTGTGAAGACATTGAGGTTAGTTACTTTTGTGAAAAAGAGGGCAGTGCAGAAACTTATACAGTAATAGAAGGAAATGTCGGAGAAAATGTACAAAGTTTTCGTACAGAAAATTTTGACCAAGAAATTACAAGGTTTAAGGTCATTTCAGGAGAAAGGCCCAATTTTTCTTGTATTTGTTGCAGAAGAATTCATTATAAAAATCAGACCAGGTTAGTTGATCTATATTTAAAAAGTGAAAAGGAGAATAATAATGAGTGGAAGGAATTTGCAACTTATTTGTTGGTAGAGAATTGTTTTGATTTGGGTTCTGATCAACGTATTTGTAAATATTGTTATAATAAATTAAATGAAAACAAAATGCCAGCTAGAGCTGTACATAATAATCTTGAGTTATTAAATATTCCTTCTGAACTGATGGATTTAAATATTTATGAGTCTATTCTGATTCAATGTGTGCACCCATTTCAGGCTATTGTTCGTATGGAGCCTAAGACAGGGAAATTGCCTCCTTCTGATTTACAGAGAGGATTAAAGGGAAGAGTTATATATTTGCCTCTAGATTTAAAGAAAAATATTGAAACAATTGGTGTTGAAAATGTGATAGAGGAACCTCTAGTTATTCTAGTTAATGGCGTACCTACGAAGAGCAAGAAAATCTGGCAAGAATTAGTGGATGTTAGGAAAGTGAAAAAGGCAACATTGTATTTGGTAAAAAACAATCAATAATACAAAAATGTATATGTAGGAGAAGAGGAAACAACTGTAGAAGAGGACAGTGATTTGTCAGCTGGACAAATTGAAAAAGGTAATGTGTCCAGAAGTGAACAAATATACGAACATTACAGTGTTCATCCATTGCATTCCAAAGAAGTAATAGGAAATGCTATTGAGTTATTCCAAATGAAAGAAGAAAAAAGGAAGTCCCATTAGTGTATGGAAGCTCGTTGTTTTCCGCAGTTATTTCCAACAGGTCAAGGTGGACGATATGATGACCGACCTGTGCAGACACCAGCATCTGAATACCGGAAATCAAGATTATATGCAGAAGATCCAAGGTTTTGTCAATGTATTACATATTTGTCTCATCTTATGTTTGAGAGTGACTTATCTGGACTCTCTTATGCAGTGAACCACATACTAAAAAGTGGAGTACATCTGCAGAATGTTTCGGCAAGGGACTTTATGAATAAAGTCCAACAGAAAGACACTGTTTTGGAATCTCAGCTAATAAATCTCATGGCATGTCAGCGTAGTACTAACGAGTATTGGTACCATCGTCATGGGGAATTGAAATGTATGCTAAGAAACTTAGGAACTCCTACATGGTTCCTTACTCTAAGCTGTGCTGAGTATGCTTGGGAAGATTTACTTCAATTTCTTCGAGAGGCAAATGCAAACATAGAAAATATAGAATAAAAGACACCTGGAGAATTGTGCTCTTTGGATCCAGTTAATGTATGCAGGTATTTTAATCATAGATTTGAAGCTATGATGTCTTTTATCACAAACAAAAAAAATCCTCCTCTTGGAGAGGTTCTGGATTTCTTTTGGAGAAAGGAGTATCAAGCAAGAGGTGCTCCTCACATACATATGCTGCTATGGATCAAAGATGACCCCAAATTTGGAACAGATTCGGATGACACAGTGATGAATTTTATTGAACAGTATTCTACATGTGCTGTTCCTAAAAACACAGAACAAAAGAATTTAAAACATCAAGTCTTGCGGTTTCAAACCCATCGTTGTGGAAAATACTGTCGTCGAAAGTACAAATCAAAGGACAAGTTCTACACAAAATGTCGTTTTGGATTTCCACGACCAGTAACATCAAAAGGAAGAGTGAACAATTTTATGTCATCTTTGCGACATACTGTGACACGAAAATCACCGAAAAATACCTATAACTTAAGGAGAAATGAAGAGTCAAAGTATATAAATGACTATAACCCAGTCATTTTGTCCATGTGGAATTCAAACATGGATATTCAATATGTTGCAGACAACTCTATTGTAACCCTGGGCGGAGAACTACGCTCCGTTCGCAGGGTTTGCAAATTTTGTGCAACTTCGCACTTCGTGGCGAGCGCGAAGTTGTCGACTACTTCGCAATCAACAGCGTAGCGTAGTAGTTTTTCTACCTCGCGCGCTCAATAGCATTCTCGCATGCGCGGTAATGACTTACTGTGGTTCTGCGTTCGCTTTCTCGCTTTTCTCTCCCGGTCGCGTTCGCTACGATGTTTGGAATCCGGCCGCACAATCCCATGCGACTTTGAGAACGCGAATACGTCATTCGGACGTGCGAACATGTCATTGGGACGTGCGAGCCTCCTTGCAGCGCCATGTTGGTAAGATCGCGTTTCCGAACACGCAGAAACTGCAATCTGGCACAGAATATCTCCCGAGCATGTTAAAATCTTCTCAAAAATGTTCATTTAACCCCTCAGATTGTGATTTGGCTGTATTTTTTTGGGGCTAGGAATCCTCTTTTTGTTTCTACTCTTTTTTTCAAGAGAAAAGAAGTGCCCCTGAGTCTCCAACTTCCTGTTCCTGTCCACCAGGCTCTTCCCAGTGCTTTGTCCATGTGGTGTTGTTCACTTTCATTTGGATTTAGAGCTGGAAGGATCACTCTTTGTGTATCTCTGCTGCATCATAGCATTTAATTTGATTTATTGAGGAATTTTGGATTTGAACTTTTCTTTTACAAGTAAGTTTGAGAATTGAGAATTGGTGTACTGTAAATGTTTGTTTGGTTTGGTTTTTTTTTAACTACAGTTTTCTGTGCTTCTCAATCTTTCTTAAAAATTATTATTGAGGGTGGCCTGTACTTTCATGAGGGGCCAAGTAGTATGTGTTTGAAATTTCATCCAGTACGCCTAGAGGTACCCAAGGGTCCACCCATGTTTCTGTTGTGTCTGTGGCATTGGATTTAATTGCATACTCTGTTGTAGTGGAATTTAATTTTTTTCTAAATTTAGGTAACCCTAGTAGTTCATGTAGTTAGTGTAGGCCTGCTTGAGTTCATTTACTTTCTGTGGGTGGCTTGGCCAGGTGGTGGTGGCTATTTTGTGTTTGGAGCCACTGTGTTTTTTTTTCCATAGGCCTCCAAGCTTGTGGCCTACTCTGCCAGTAGGCCCAAGGGTACTACTAGAGTCCTCATCATGTGGGTGCATGAAAGTTGTTCAACTGATTTTGGGTGTTTAAGTTGTAAGTGTTACATCATAGGTCATGGATGGCTTTGGATTGATTAGCAAAATGTTTTTTTGGTGTTGAATTGCAGGTTTTGGGTGTGTGTTGGATAATATGCGCACTAGGTAACCCTAGAATTCAGCTCGCGTAGTTTTGGTAACTTTGCATAGTGCTACAACGCAACCATACAGTTTTTGTCTTCTTCGCGCGCTCAATGTGCGTGCTCGGGCCCGCGATAAAGAAAGTTTTGTACAGTTCGCGCTGCCGAACACGCCGAATTTGCATTCTCGCGAGCTATATCTCCCGAGTTGCCTAAAACGTTCCCGAAAATGTAGATGCTGTTCATTTTGCTAAAGGAAACTCTCCAGGTTGTCATTTGCTTGTAGTTTTTGGAGCATGGACCACTTACTGTTTCTGTCCTCTATGTACTTTGTTATTATTTGAGGGTGGCCTGTGGGCGGCTTGGCGGCCATTTTGTCAAGCAGCCAACCATTGTCCTTTTGCCATAGGAATGTATTGTCTGTCTTCTCTTTCTTTTCATGTTTTTGTGGGTGGCCAGGCCATGTGGGGGCGGCCATTTTGTGTGACCTTCCATCGTGGTTTAGTTTTTTTGCCGCTGGCCTACAAACTGTGTGATTTTTTTCTGCCAGTAGGCCTAAAGTCCCAGAGATAGTCAGCAGGATGATTGATGTAGCGTTGTCCATTTTGTCTGTTGAATTTAACATAATTTAGGGCATGGGTGGCAATGCATTGAATTTTCAAATGTGGTGTTTGGGGTGTTATTTGTTTGGGTGAAAAAAACTCTAAATGCCTTTGTTGTTTGTGTTGTTGTGTAACTTTCAAACCTTGTAGGCATGGGGATTTTTTTTTTGTTGCATTAAGCTGTGATGCAGGCATCCTCCTTTTTCTGGCCATATAGGGAGGGATATAGGCCTGCTTGACTTTATTGTTTTCCGGCCTTTGCCCTTTACCCATGTACCTGTGATGAGAGTGCCCATGTGGAACTGGGGTGGTAGTAGTAGTGTGCTGTTTTGTTTTTGACAAATTGGCCTGTGTCTTGCCATTGTTCCTGTTGGCTTACTACTGTTCACATCCCCATTGCTATCTGCTGCAGGTCACCGATGCTGCATCCATCCGAAATGATGCACAAATTAAGGATAAACAAGTTCCACTTCCACTACATTAGCTTTTTAGTTCTTTGCTATTCTTACTCTTACTGGTTGTACTAATACTTCTAGTAGTAATTAAAATTAAAGCTAAAAAAATCCACATTCGACTGATGTTGTTAACTAACTTCCGCCTTATTTGCTTGTAGGTGCTGAAGAGGAGGTGTCATCACTCATCGCCTGTTCTACTGCCAGACGGACGTTCTTCTGTACTACGTCACGTGTGGTGTGACTAACCTGACCAGACATCATTCTCAGCAACTTGTGCAACTGAGTGCTGCTGCTGACATCTGAAGAAGATGGGCCCAAAGAAAGCAGGCACCAGGTCCTCCAAGACCAAGCAATTAGCTGAGAAGAAGGAAGAACAGAAGAAGGAAGTGACACTTAAGTCTGGTGTTGACCCGAAAACCTTTTTTGGGCAAAAAAAAAGTACGCCTGCAGCAGCAGTGACCGGGGTCCAAGCTGGGGCCAGCACCTCCGCATCAGTGGGCCCAAGCCACCAACCCAGGCCCAAGCAGATGAGTGGGGAAGAGGTAGCCAGCCTAATGGTGGAAAGCAGTGATACTGAGCCTGAGCTGAACTTATCGCTATCTCAAAGTCGTACACCATCCACGCAAGAGGGAACACAGCAGAAAAGTGGTGAACAACAACCAGCGCCCGCAATAGTACATGTTCAACCTGAGCCACCACCCGCAATAGTAGTTGTTCAACAACAACCACCTCCGGCAATAGTAGATGCTCAACGAAAAGAACAACCACAACCACCGCCTGCAATAGTAGGTGTTCCACAACCACCGCCCGCAATAGTAGATGTTCAACGAAAACAACAACCACAACCACCGCCTGCAATAGTTGTTGTTCAAGAACCACCACCGGCAATAGTAGTTGTTGTTCCTCCCAAAGTCGGGGCGGTTCAGGAAATTGAGCCTGATGCTGAGCAAGAAGACGAGGCAGCACCTCATGCAGGAGATCTATTGTTTTCCAAATCCCCACCAAGGAAAAGGAGGGTTAGTCCATTGATTTCTTCACCAAGCATCCCTTCTGATAATCTTGATATCAATTGGGAGCCACAACAATCTCAGCATGAGAGGGAGAGGCATCCCAAGAAGACCAGGCTAGGGAAAAGGAAGGTTCCAGGAAGCCTACCACTTATGGAGTGCGATGTTGAGCAGGCGCATAATGATGGTGATGATGAGTCAGACCCAGTCATCACAAGCATTACTCCCAGCCCTGAGGACATGGAGACCAACATTTTAACCCTATCAAGAATGGCTGCGACTAGGGATGTAGCACGCATACCACCAACACAGGCCACACCAAAACTACCTCCAGCTTCCATTTTTACATTTGCACACAGCCGGCAGCGTCCTACATCCAGCACAAGTTCCACCTCAGCAGAAGTAGGTAGTGGTACTACTGCGCAGCCACATAGTGAAATTCACCACACAACAACCTCCAGTTCATCCGGCATTGGAAGTGGCACCTCTAGCAGGAGACAAAAGTTAAGCTCCCCAGCGTGGGACTTCTTTACAGTTAGCGCAAATGAGGAGAACATTGCTATATGCTCCATTTGTCATTCCTCTGTTAGTCGTGGTAAGCTTGGTACAAACTATGGTACCGGAGGCCAAATGACCCATATGAAAAAACACCACTCAATCAAGTGGGAGGACCACCTACATCTCATAAAAGCAGGAACCATTATTGTTGGTGGGAAAGCAGTAGAAGGTCCACAGGTCGAACTGGAAGAAGAGGGAGACATTCTATCTGGTAGTGGTACACTAAGTACCCCTGTCCGACTCCCCAGCACTGCAGTGGTAGATCCCACATCCTCCGCATCAGCAACATCTCTGTGGCACCAGAGTATGAGTAACCCGGAGACACCATGGAGTACGGGTGCAAAGTCTGCGACGCGAATGACAGCATCGGGCACAACAGAAAGAAATACCAAGCAGCGTACCATTGTTAGCATGTTTAGGCAGGAGGGAAAGTATGAGCGCAACCACCCAATAGCACGTTTGTACAATGCTAAGCTTGCTAAAATGTTAGCTCTGGACCTTCTCCCTTTTTCTTTTGTTGAAGGGGTGGGTTTCCTGGAATTTGTGTCAACCCTCTGCCCAAAATGGAATGTTCTCAGCCGCTACTATTTTGCTAGAGTTCCTGTTCAAGCACTACACCACGACGTGCTGGAATTGCTTGGAAAAGCCTTGCAGCAGAGTGCTGTGCATAGTATCCACCTGACAACAGACATGTGGACCAGTAGCCAAGCCACTGATTATATGTGCATCACTGCACACTGGATCTCTTTTACAGGTGTTAGAGACAAGATATCTACAGGCATTGACACTACTGAGATTTTTAATGATACTCGTAAACATGCTACTGTAGCCATGTTTGCTATGGAGACATCGCATACTGCTGCAAACATTTTGGTTGAGTTCAACAGCAAGGTCTTTGAATGGCTGCGACCAAGAGGCCTCAATATTGGTTTTGTTACCACCGACAATGGCAGTAATGTAGTTAAGGCCATGGAAGATGGTGGCTATTTTAGGGTCCCGTGTTTGGCACACTGCATTAACATTGTGGTTCAAGACTTTCTGAAAAGTGAAAGCAAAGTCAGCAGCTTACTGACCATTTGCAGAAGAATCTGCACGCATTTCAATCATTCTTTTAAAGCCCAAATGCAGCTACGGGTCATTCAACGTGAGCATAGAATGCCAGTGAAAGCACTCATCCAGGAGGTACCAACACGTTGGAACTCTACTTATTACATGCTTGATCGGCTGTTTGAGCAGTACATACCACTTAATGCTTATGTCATGACAAGAAGATCAGGGGATCCAACTGGTGTTATTAAAGCCATGACAGTTGAGATGTCGCAATGGGACCTCATTAAATGCCTGACAGAGATGCTACTTCCTTTTGAGGTATTCACACGTGCAGTCAGCAGGGAGGACTGTACTATGAGCCAAGCTATCCCATTGTGGTACATGCTGGAGCAAGAGCTGAAGGAGGTGTCTGAAACATACGAAAGTGTTGAAGGAAAACTTGAAGCATGTAATTTGGCGAAGTCCTTAGCCGGCCGCTTATCTCAGAATACAAGGATTCAAAATAAGATTGTGTCGCATCAACATTACATTACTGCCACAATTTTAGATCCACAGTACAAATTATTTGTGAACAGTAATGCAGTAATTCCTTTTTCAGAAGGGGATGTTGCCAAGTACAAAACTGTAATAGCCGAGGAAGCCACTGATTTAGAAAACGATCAGCTCTCAATTAGAGGCCTGCCAGTGCCAGCCCAGGACAGTGCAAGTACTACTGAGCATCCTACAGAGTCAAGTTCTTCTTCACAGCATGCGAGCAGTGTGTTTGCTTCCCAGCAGTCACCAACACAAACAATAACAACAACCGCACCAACAGGATCTGATTCATCAGACAAAAGCAAAAAAATAGCTGCTTGGTTTCTACAGAAAGGGATGGGTAAGTCCGTTGCTGTTGCAAAGCAAAAAGAGGACGAGCAAACCCGAGCACCAATGAACATTGAGCGGTTGGTCCAGGCCTATCTGGATGACACAACAGAGGTGTTCATGGAGCAAAGCCCATTGGTGTATTGGTATAGGACAAGAAGCCAATGGCCACTGCTCAGCAGGCTGGCGATAAAGTATCTAGCCTGCCCTGTTGCAAGTGTCTCTTCTGAGCCTGTTTTCAGTGCTGCTGGTGCCATTGTGACTGTGAAAAGGACCAGTCTCTCGCCCAAAAGCGTGGAGAGGTTAACCATGATAAAAATGAATCAGCACTTGATACCACCAGACTACAAAGTACGTGAATCAGAGCTGGAAGAGGAGAGCGAGTCAGAAGAAATAATTAGTGGGTTACAGGACCTACTTCTGTCGGAAGAACCACCAGGTTTTGAGGACGAGCTCCTCTTCCCAGACCATTAGGCTTTGCTTGCAGTGCCAAACTTAATCATCATCAATCACAGGTAAGAAGAGAAGTTTGCTAGGACGTATAATGGAGGAGAGACTGGTAGTACAAATAGGACAAATATGACTCAGTGAGGGGTACCGCATCTATCTGTTGGCATGATGTTGTTACATGTGGTCAATTAATAATTATTTCAATCAAACACTGGCCGCTGCCCTACATGTAGAGTAAACCTTGTGACGTACAACAGAAACCCCACCACAAAACAACATCATATGTGTACGTTGAAAATAAATAACATTTATTGATGTACATAAAATAATATCCTCCTGGTCCTCTCCTATCCCACCCCTATCCCCACCCTAGCCCAAACCAATGTCCAAGTCCAAAGAATGTCCCACAAAAATAAGTTAACCCCAACACCCAATTCCCACCCACCAACAAAAGTATTAAAAAAGGGGCAAATTAACAGGGTCCATCACAATCGGCGGGCTTTAAGGTGTTTGTCCACCAATATCTTCACATGCTCCTCTAATTGATCCTCCAACTTTGACACCCGGAGGAGAATCTTTTGCCGAAATGCACGGCACCTACATTTGCATCCATGTGGGGGGGGCGGCAGATGTTGTTACATGCCGGCGGTGAGCGGATGCCTGACCACGGCGCCGTACTCCTGCAGGTGGGGCCTGGCTGGGGCCTGGGGCATTGGTAGAAGCAGCAGCTGCTGCCTCTTCCTCCTCCTCGGCCTCAGCCACCAGCCGGCGGTACTCCTCAACAATGGCCTGCAGTTTCCTTTGCCGGGCCCTGGCTGCCACCTCCTTCCTTGATGGTTTGTGGGAAGGAGTATGAGTATCTATAAAAAAAGGAACAGAATTGTAACTGAAACTCTTCCAAATTAATTCAACACATAGTGGCATAGTAGCACTACCAAGCGCAGTACATACAAATGGTGGCTACTTTTAAGATCTATCTAATCTATCCTCCTGCTTCCCCTGCCTGTAACTTTTGTTGAAGTTTTTTCTGGCATTATACTGGCCCTAGTACTATGGGTGGACTTGAGTACACAGAAGAACACCAGTCTTTTTTGTATCTCCTTTTATATTTTCAAAGTAAGACTCTGCTTCCAGTGACAGTCTCCACCTATGATGAATACAATACATTTAGGGGGAAAACAACCAATAAAAATAAATGTCTATCATTCTTTATTATCGCCTTAGCTGGTTTCACTTTCACCAACAACCACCCATGCTTCCACTCCTTCCTTGCCTTGGGTTTCATTGTCACAAACTCCGCTCATGATTCTTGCTACCCACTATATCCATGCACCCATATTGTTTTACCCAACCAGGCATGCATCTTCTCTTTCACTTTCCAGTTCTACCCATCCTTCAACAACCCATGCATCGGATTGATATCAGCCACGTGCATTAACCTTCCGAAGTATCCTTCTATGGTCTTTCGTCCTTCCTCCTTCCTCCCTAGTTCACTTCTTTCCCTTTTTGTTCAACACATCCCTCAAGGTCATCTGATCTGATTTTTAGTCTTCTCCATAACTTTCACAGCTGAGTTGGAGTCCGATAGAAGAGGCCTTGTTTACTCAACTCACGCTGGTAATGCTGCAAAGGGTGTCTTCTTCAACCATTGTATATTGTCCAGTACAATTTCAAATTCATATTTTCTTAATAAGTCTCATAGCACAGTGAGGGAAATGTTCCCCTTCCACCTAGTAATGCAAATAAGTAATGAATATAACTTACCACCGCTGAAGTTTCCTCCCCCACTGTTGCTACTGCAGGTGCCGCAGCCACTGTCCCCTCCTGGGTGGCATTAGTATCGCCGCTGGCCCCGTCGGCAGTGGCACTGGTCGTTGGTAGTGACTGTGCACCTATAAAAGCAAGTACACCTTTTGAGATGCCTGCACAACTTCCCCTATTTTACTAGTTGTATTTCAACAGGAAGGAAGATTGAAAATACAGTTACGTACAACATAAAGCATTGTAAGTGTGACTAGTCCAAATTGCGTACTACTGTACAGCAGTCGTTAGACAGAGTTTAGTTTTACTTTGTTAGATGGTCCCTAGGGTCATCTAATCTCTACTCCTACTCTAGTCTTTGCAACGTTACCCTGAGCCATGTAACCATTTTAGAATGATCCGGGTCTACTGTTTTGCCCATGTTGTTACCTTGCAGCTTGTTGCAGTAAGAAAGACACCTTTGAGGCCACATGAGTGTTGCAATGCATACAACTAAAGAGGTTGATTTACTTACTTACAGTATTGTTAATCCCTTTTGCTTATCCATAATGTTACACTTTTTTGGCATGACTGCTATAAACTGGCATAGTTATTCACTGTCTAACGTGCAACATTTTTCTCCTAGGCAGATGAGAAGATTCCCTTCTCCGAACCAGAGATTAGCAGAGCTTTCGAAAGATGCATGTGTAACCAGTATACGTTCAACGGTGAGGGGTCTCCCACAATTCCCACAATTCTCTATCGTGCACTAGTTGTACAAAAATGTATAGTATTTAATCTTCTTTATTGTGCATGGTGGAGCTGGATGTTTTTCATGGAACAACTTACAAGTTACAACAATACAAAGCTTGTTGTTAAAAAAATAAAGTTTTTGAACTTGCACATAGACTCTGTGGTATATTTTGAGTGTCTGGGGTGTTGTGGAATTAAACGAGTGAGTGAGCGAAAGGGTGTTCTTCTGTTCTGGGTTGTGTAAGAAAATCATTGGGTATATCTAACTATCTTCTTGTGGGGGTCCGGACGGAGTGGGACAAATGACTATGACTGAGACACTTAGGTAGGTAGACTGTCGTTGAATTGTGGGTTCTTCTGACTGAGTTCTGTGACTAGGGTGTAAGTAAGGTCCAACCTCCCTATCACCAACATCCTATTTTCTTGTGCATAGTTCTGTATGTGCCTGTGCAGAGAATAACCGCAACAGTAGTAGTAGTATAATAACCTAACAAATATTAGTAGGCAAACATCTGGTTGCGCATTTTTGGGGTGGGAATTGACAAAGACTAGAGATTACAGATGACAACGCAAAAGACAGGAGTGGACCCAGTGGCTACAGCTATTCTATCACAGCTTTATTCCAAAGAAAAGAATACCTTAACTAAAGAGTGGCCAACAGGGCAAGCTTAGCTAAAGACAGTCTAATAGTAGTAGCACAAAGAGTCATCGGGCAGAGGCAGTTTGAAGGAATTTAAACTAGTCAGGGATGGCATTAGATACCCAAAATTTGGAAAACAAATTGAAGACCAAAGAAGGTTTAGCTAACATTTAATTAGGAAGGAGGCTTAATAGGTTTGAAACAATAAGGTGCGTTAAAAAGTTAGGGAAATATAATTCATAATATTATAAGCACTGGAGGACTTACTGGGGCCAGCAGCAGGATCCTCGGTAGAGGAGCGCTCCTCTGGTGGTTGTCCCGGCGACTCGGACCCCGTCTTCGTGCCCCTGGGTGGTGCTGATCATGTAAGAAATAATAAAGAAAGAGAAACATTGAGTGCTGTGAAACAAATACATCATTCAAAAATCCTCTCAAACATTTTAGGAAACAACAATTGCAATAAAATTTAATTCGAAGTCTAAATGACTACTGGCTTGCAGGATTCACAGACCGTCTACTTATAGAACACTAATCAAATGTTCCATAAACATTGTGATTGCAGAATATACTAACGAAGCCAGTACCTCCTGACCTACACCACCTATTCCAGAATCCAGCCGGGCCAATTGTTCAGTAAGTCGGCATTTCCATTTTATTTTTGCCCGCAAATATGCATAGATGAGATGGAGGAGTAGGACACATGCATAAATTTGTGCATACACGAAATTGTTTGTTGCTTGCGTCATATGAAGTGCTACTGACTGACGTGACAATGCTATTGCTGCTAAGCCTACCACTCAGTAAACAAACTGCAAACCGGTTCTATGGAGGGGTGGGATAAATAAGAACTAACTAAGCATTCAGTGACAGAGGAGGCGCCGCGTCATGCAGACCGTTAAGAAAATATGAACTAATACTATCCATCCACCACTATTTCACTAAAGGACAATGAAAGGACTAGACTCTAGCAATAGCATTAACTAACTTCAGTTCTCTAAAGTTAACTCTAACATCAATAATCACCAGCCCAAGCTAGCGCACAGTTACAAACCAGTAAGAGAAGTGGCGAGCGAGCAGCACCTGTGTCATACGGTAACAGACGATTTTGAAACGGAATTGATCTGCAATGTAACTAAGCGCACAAGTAATCGTGTTACTTATTCGTCCAAGAATTATACACAATACTTATACTACTATATATACATATATTATTATTACTAGCTACTCACCAAGCCCCACGACCTCGACACCTAGCAGGTCCAACAGGTCCTGCTCCCTGTCCGGAATGTCTGCCCACCGGTGGGCCAGCTGCTGGTGGGTGCGCCGGATATCCGTGCGGCGGATGACTGCCCGGCGCACCTTCGCCCACCGGCGGTGACGCTCCTCTGGGAGTTAACCAGAGCCTGGCCTGCCGCCTGCTGCCAAGGGGAGGTGGCACTGGATAAAAAAAACAAGGGTGGCCACCTCCGCCTCCCCGAAAAGATTCCGGGCCTTCACCCCTGAAGGTCGCATTCTGCTGCACGGCAACCGGCTCTTGGGCGCAGGCGCCTTGCCCTTCGAGCCGGTTCTGCTGCTCCCCTTTGCCATGGTTCTGGGGTGGAGGTGGAAAAGAAAGAATAAAAGGAAAAAAAGTTAGGGGGAAGAAGTTGGAGTAAAATAAAAAAGTGGAAAAGTTTAAAAAAAGGTGAAAAAGTAGAAATAAAATGCAAAATATAAACTTAGGGACAGAGAGAGATAGATGATAAGTAAAAAAAAGTAAGAAAAACTGTGAAAATAGGTAAAGATTGCACAGATATAAGGTGGATAGAAAACTAGGCCCAGAACCATAGCATAGAGTGTGAAAAACAAGATGGCCGCGCCCATTGCGACCACGTGGGTAAGTTCGCAAGCAATTTCACACGAACACGCACTTTGTCAGCGTGAACAAGTAGTTGTGTTCCCGAACAAGACGTGCACCGCGCGAACACGTTATACGCGACCCGGAAGAGGAAATAGGGGACGCGAGCGGGCGGGATAATTGAAAAAACAAGATGGCTGCGCCCATAGCCCACCACATGGTAAGGTCGCACGCTACAATCCCCCGAACACGCAGACAGCACCCCGAACACGCATAACGCGCTCCCGAGCAAGAAAAACGGCTCGCGGACGGGACCAGCTAGCTACTACGCATGCTCGCGAAGCTCGCGTAGTGTGAGAACGTCTTCGCGTAGCTTCGCGTAGCGCGACTACGCGTACTACGCCCAGGGTTACTCTATTGCAGTGGCTCGATATGTAACTTCTTACATTACGAAATCTGAAAAGAGAGAACTAAAGGAAATGTGGGAAGAAATTTCTCATGAAAAGAGCCTAAGCAAGAAATTGTACAGCTACAGATTGAAGATGTTGTCTCATCGAGAAATTGGAGCATATGAATGTTCAGATCGCTTATCACCTGCAAGTCTATATGCCAAATCTAGAACAATCATTTGGGTGCGTTTAGGTCTTGCAAGAACATGAAACCGAGTTTTGAAATCTGTACAAGAAATTGAGTATTTAGCAGAGAGAGAACCAAACAGTAGATATTTTGAAGACAAATATGTTGGATAAATACTATCCAATTAGAAGTAATCATCTTGAGAATGTTTGTCTCTATGAAGTACTGCAAAGCTTTACTTTTAAGAAGAACATTACAGAAGATATCAATAAAGGAGTATATGCTGTGATTGGATCTGAAGGATGTCTGGTGAAACAAAGAAAAGGACATTTTGATTAATCATCGAAAACTGAGTTGCGAAACTCCTGACAAAAGGGAATTTTACTATTTAGCACTTTTGCAACTCTTTAAGCCATGGCGTACAGAAGAGGAACTACTTGGAGATTTTCTCAGTTATGAAGATTCATTCAACGCAATCAAAAATACTATAGAATGTCCTGTTTTTACTAATTATCTCCGAAGGTTGAACGAGGAAATACAGCAAGAAGCTACAATTGCAGCAGAGATTGCTAGAGACAGTTCTCAAGACAGTCAAAGTTCTGCTTCGTTGAGTCAGGATCCACTAGGAGGACCAATTATCCAAAATGAAGCAGCCACTGCCATGGATGAGGTGGAGAGAGCAATGGAACAAACTCAGGAGGATGTAATAAACTTAGAAGAATTGGAAAAACAACTAAATGTTGACCAAAAACAAATATACGATGAAGTGACAGATCAGATTGAGCATGGTTTATGTAATGAGAAAAAAGAGTGCTCATGTACGTCAATTAAACCTGTCCGACTGTACGTGAGTGGGGAAGCAGGAACTGGAAAACGTTTTCTAATTAAAGTAATTACAACTTATCTACAGAAAAGAACTGAATTGTTACTGCTCCAACTGGGTTGGCAGCACATAACATTAAAGGGATTACTTTACATCGTTTATTGATGCTGCCAGTAGAGCACGAAAATAAGTTAGAATACCACAAGCTATCTGGAGAAGCTTGTTCTGAAGTTTCCAGAGTCCTGAAAAAAATGAAACTTCTCATTATTGATGAGTTAAGTATGGTATCAAATGTAATGCTTGCCTTTGTGCATTTAAGAATGCAACACATTCTTAAAACATTCTTAAAACTCCATTCCCAGAAAAATATTCAAAACTCTTGCAACACAATTGCAGTGTTGTAAAGCCTGAAAGAATATTCCCAGCAAGACTCCCTTTGATTATAGTAATCATTTTACTGAATTGGAAGGGATATTGTTATGTGTGTAAGATCACAGTGTGAGTCTGTTTTCATTTAAGAGGAAGGTGGCAGAATATTTTGCGTAGTGTGTTTAAAATATGGGAATATATGTACTTATAACATTGATAAAGGTAGCTTTTTATTATCTATTAGAGAAAATGATATAATTAAGTGTTTATATTTTTTTGCAAGGTGCAACAACATTCTCATATTGGTGCAGTGGAAGAGCATCGGGAGAACTTTGCTTTAAATTTTGACATGTCAGACCAACTAATAGAGGACCTAATAGATGGACCTTTTGCAGAGGAAATTAATAAAGAAAATGCAGATTTCTTTGATGAGACTTTGGACAGTGAATTACTGGAAGCGGTGGAAGATTTTGAATTTGAAGATCAAAATTTTGAATTTTGAGGAAAATCAAAATGAAATACTGGACGAAGTGATGTTGGAGGTTTTATTGGAATACGAAATGTTTTGTTAAAATTAAAAATGTATAATTAAATTATTCGAGTGAGTCTTTTTGTAGTATTGTAATAATTTGGTTGGTTGATGTGTTTAAAAAATATGGGAATACATGTTCTGATGAAGTGTGTTAGGGTTTAGGGTATGTAGTACTAGAAACTGCTGTGCAGTATGTCTGTCAGGCCTCTTAATTTGGGAATAGTCTCAATGCTGTGTACTGAAGATCCTGGCCGTGCTGTAGAAATGCCATAGCAAGTCTCTCTGTAGCATGTAGTAATCATTTCTCTTCCTCGGTGTATGTGTTTTAAGACATGGAAATACATGTACTCATGGAGTGAGATAGAGTTTAGGACATGCAGTGCTTTATACTCCTAGCCCTTGCATGATACTATACACTGCCCAAGCACATCTGTATTGCTCTAAAGTCAGAAATATGAATCTCACCATGACTACGTACACTGTCTAAACACCACTGCACTGTTCAGAACCTTGAAACAACATTCTAAGGAAATTACCCTATAATGTTGAAACACCACTGCACTGCCATAAACTGAGAAACAGCAGTGACTGTATGGTTTCCTACTCTGCTCAGACACTGTTGCTATACCTTAAACTTACTTAAGAAGTGAATCAGTGTTTACATCATGTAGTTGTTGTAATTGCTATGTAGTATGTGTGAGAAGTTGGCCTGGTATATGATGCTCACTAGTTCTAGTGATCACCTTGTACCATGCCAAGCAACCCTTATGATGATTTGTTGTAAGTCAACCTTATAGACCAGCTATCCTAGTAGCGTGGACAAAGCAGTCTTAGGCTAAACTCTGTAAAGGCATGTGAAGCAAGCTGTTTTACCATACACAATCCCCTGGAAAACCAAATGAAAGGACACCACACAGATATATATTGAAAATATATATATATTTATTTACTACAAATATCCCCTATACTCTTTATGAGCACAGAAGCAAATGCGTTAAAACAAAACACAGTTTAAATACACAAATGTTGCACAATATGGATGAGCCCTAGGGGCCACTTAAACCATATACTAAAATAGTGGTATGCGAACCACCAATTGGAAAGGAAATAGGCCTAGGGCCTGGGGAATCGCTGGAGCTGTTCGGGACTAACAGTGAAGAAGTCGGGAAAGGCCCGCGGGACTCGGGTGCAGTGCTTAAAGTGCACACATGCACCAATGCAATGTCAATGGTGCGTAAAAGTTACAAAGTTAGTGTTTTAGGAACCTTCCGACTGACCTAGGAGTACAAAACTTTAGATCTAGGCACTAGAGGTGTGTACCAGTGTAGGAACACTGGCGTTGCTGAGTTACCTCACCCACAGGAAGCGGGTGCACAGGTGCCAAGTAGTGTCGGGTTTCGTCACGCAGGTCGATGGTGCCTGGAGATGAAGATGCTGCAGGCGGGTCGTCGAGGAGAGTTCCGGTGGATCCAAGGATGGATCTGAAGATGTGAAGACCTGAAAGCAGAGGGGACAATGTTCAAAGTCACTAGCTAGTGACTACCGTGGAACCAGGATGGAACCAGGCAATGTCGGGTGCAAACAGGTGAAGAGGTGCAGCTTGTCTCCGCAGCCACGTGGACACGAAGAGGTCAAGGACGTCCAGGAGTCGACCACGAGCTGTCCCACGAAGGCTCTAGCTGATGGCGGTGTCGGCAACTTGATTGGAGCAAACAGGCCTTGGCTAATGCAAGCCACGCAGGAAGTGGAAAAAGCTTATTACTCGGACCAGCAAGGTCAGAGCGGGTGCTCCTTTTCAGGGGAGCAAGGGCCAGTCTGGAGCAACCAGACCAGCGGTGTTGTTTGCAAGTTTCGTTGCCAATATAGCCGCTAGCCACGTGGCAAGTGGTCGGGATGGCGCGTCGAGTGGCAAAGTGCAAAAGGGCCCCACGCAGATCGTGGAGATGCTGGGAGGCTGATCTTCGGTGCAAATGCTGCTTGGTGGTGGGGCTTCTCAAAACTCAAAGCACAGCATCGAGGGTGCCTCAGGTGCTGCGCAGTCAGCTTCCCAGGGGTCTTTTGAGATGGCCAGTCCCACGTCTCTCGTTGCCTCCACAGGTCTCTTCTTTGCAGGGACTGTGGATCGGCCTCTGAGATGTCTGGGAGTCTGGGTCTCGTCGGGTTCTGGGCTCGGGCCCTGGCAGGAGGCGGCGGCAAAGCAGACGTCGAATTGCTGGTTGGTGCCTGTATTCACAGGGTGGTCACTCCTTGGCCACAAGGGAGATTCTCTTCAGTCTTCTGTGCAGCAGAATGTCGAAGTCCAGTTTTCTTCTTCGTTTCAAGTCGAGTTCAGGATGATCTGAAGTCTTGGGACACAGCTCCTACTCTTTATCCAAATCTTGGGGCCGGATTACCTGCTAGGTCTCTCCTCTGGGAGGGACCAGGAAGGGGGGTGGTTACACCCCCTTTTCTTTGCCCAGCTTCGCGCCAAGACTGGGGCTGGAGAGCCCCAGCACCGGTTTGAATTGGCATATGCACAGGGACACCTTGTGTGCCCCAGGCATGTCTCATTCTATTCAGCCCTGTCCTACCCAATACACAAAATCCTGTCTGGGGTGGTGCTAGCACCTCCCAAGGCAGGAAACCCTTTGTCCAAGCCTCCCTCGCTGGAAGGACTCCCAGCAGCAGGAGGTCAGACTTGTGTCTGTGGTGGCAGCATCCATTTTGTGATGCTGAGGCTCATGTTCAACTTTAACCGGGGTTCAGGTTATGTACATGTCGTGTCCCTCTAGAAGGGTGGAATGCTACCACCGTCGCCAGAACTGGCGAGGGGGTAGAATTACAATTCGTATGACACCTTACTCGACATGTTTTGATAAAGCCAAACCAAAGATAGCATTTAACCGCGAGGTTCATAATGCACTTAAGAGTATATGGTATGGCAGTATCATGGAACAGCTACAGGAAGTGGTTCCGAAAGCTGCAGACAGGCTCAGCTCATGCTAGAGCACCATCTCAGATATTTCCAAGCACTCTGCCTCCAGGATTGATGAGGCCTTCCATAGGAGTGGCTGATAGGAACATATGTGTCCATTTTAGGTTAGATATAGATATACTATACCTAAGTAAGGGGTGATTACACCGACTTACCCCAGCTGAGTGATCAGCCAGTTGTGTCAAATATGGAGGCCAGGCCAGGGGTGGCATAATACATGCGGCAGCCCCTGGTAGGCCTTGGAAGCACCTATGCCCTGGGTACCTGGGGTACACTGTTACAGGGACCAATAAGGTGAACCAGTTCCAATTTCGTAATGAACCTAATGTGCATTGGTATTAATTTAGAGAGAGAACAGCAGGCTGTGGGTCTGATTAGCAGGCCCACAGCCACATTAAGTCATAAACCAGTGAAGCAAAAAGCAAAAATTTGGGGTGACCATAGGATAGCAGACCCTACTCTCCTACAGTATGTTAGTAGTGGTGTATAACATATTTTGTTCTTCACAATAGATTGGTATTATCTACAGAAAGAAAATGAAGAGGCCTACTAAGGATTCTAAAAGAAGAAAATATAAACAGGCTTACTTTTCCAAGACAACACAATTACAAGATGTATCTAAACAACATTGTACAGAGAAAAAGAAGAATGCTTCTGGTAAGACAACAAAAGATTTTTTAAGGAAATTAACTGAAAGAAAAAAAATGTGGATAATGTGGAGAAGATCAAAAAATCATCTCTAAAAACAAAAAAAAGGAGTTAAAAAAAATGGAAAAGTGTGTGGCGATCAAATTATCTACAGTAATATACGAAAAAATATGTTTGTTGAAATTCGCAAGAGAATGATTTATAACAGAATTGTATTAAATTTGTTGAAAAGTGGAAAGACTTCTAAAAGGAAAACAGCTTTTTATAAGCAAAAAAAAGAATTGAAGGTATTGTGGATGAAGTGTTTGAATTAAAAAAGAAATTATTTATTTTAGTGATCAATAGACTTCGTACACTAGACAAGGCAATTAATCTTTTGAAAGCGAAAAGTAAGTGGAAAAGACTAATTAATGAAACTAATTTTTGTCATGTTTTTTCTGGAGAATGGAAGCATAGTTCAAGTTCTGAGCCATTTTTTAATGGAGAGACTTACTTTCAGACTAATGATTTGTTGGATGCAGTTGACATCAGTGGTCTAGCATGTGAGGTGAAGGACGGTTGTCCAATTGAAAAAGAGAAAATTGTCCCAAGAAATGCAGAAGAGGTGTTATCTGATGAAGTTTTAGGGAGACGTTCTAAGGCTCCAGTGTACACTTGGAATTGTACAGGAATTTATATATAGCGCAAATCGCTATTTGTAGTATTTGTAGTGTACGGCAGGATTCAATTGATTTTTTCCGCAATTTCTTACTTAAGTATTCTAAGAAAAGTATTAAACAGAAGATTAAGATGTTGCAGAATTAGAGCCCTGCCAAGTGAGAGAAAAAAACGGGTTTGGCTTGTCTTTCTAAAAAAGTATGCCAGAGTGTTTTTCACCATTTTAGGATGTTAGCAGTGCATCATACTGAAGTGAGGAAATTAGTGAGAAGGATGTATTATGCAAAGTCCAGCACTTAAGCTAAAACAGTTAAACAGTGCTCTTTTACATGGATCTGTATTAGATGTAAAGAACATTTGTGAAGAAATTGAGGTTAGTTACTTTTGTGAAAAAGAGGGCAGTGCAGAAACTGATACAGTAATAGAAGGAAATGTGGAAGAAAATGTACAAAGTTTTCGTACAGAAAATTTTGACCAAGAAATTACAAGGTTTAAGGTCATTTCTGGAGAAAGGCCCAATTTTTCTTGTATTTGTTGTAGAAGAATTCATTATATAAATCAGACCAGGTTAGTTGATCTATATTTAAAAAGTGAAAAGGAGAATAATGAGTGGAAGGAATTTGCAACTTATTTGTTGGTAGAGAATTGTTTTGATTTGGGTTCTGATCAACGTATTTGTAAATATTGTTATAATAAATTAAATGAAAACAAAATGCCAGCTAGAGCTGTACATAATAATCTTGAGTTGGTAAATATTCCTTCTGAACTGATGGATTTATATATTTATGAGTCTATTCTGATTCAATGTGTGCATCCATTTCAGGCTATTGTTCGCATGGAGCCTAAGACAGGGAAATTGCCTCCTCCTGAGTTACAGAGAGGATTAAAGGGAAGAGTTGTATATTTGCCTCTAGATGTAAAGAAAAATATTTAAACAATTGGTGTTGAAAATGTGGAAGAGGAACCTCTAGTTATTCTAGTTAATGGCGTACCTACGAAGAGCAAGAAAATCTGGCAAGAATTAGTGGATGTTAGGAAAGTGAAAAAGGCAACGTTGTATTTGGTAAAAAACAATCAATACTACAAAAATGTACATGTAGGAGAAGAGGAAACAACTGTAGAAGAGGACTGATTTGTCAGCTGGACAAATTAAAAAAGGGAATGTGTCCAGAGGTGAACAAATATACGAACATTACAGTGTTCATCCATTGCATTCCAAAGAAGAAATAGGGAATGCTATTGAGTTATTCCAAATGAAAAAAGCAAAAGGAAGTCCCATTAGTGTATGGGAAGAGAGCTTGGAAGCTCGTTGTTTTCCTCAGTTATTTCCAACAGGTCAAGGTGGACGATATGATGACCGAACTGTGCAGATACCAGCATCTGAATACCGGACATCAAGATTGTATGCAGAAGATCCAAGGTTTCGTCAATGTATTCCATATTTGTTTCATCTTCTGTTTGAGAGTGACTTGTCTGGACTCTCTTATGCAGTGAACCACATACTAAAAAGTGGAGTACATCTGCAGAATGTTTCGGCAAGGGACTTTATGAATAAATCCAACAGAAAGACACTGTTTTGGAATCTCCGCTAATTAATCTCATGGTATGTCAGCAACGTGGTATACTTACTGAAATGTCCATGTGGCTTACCCTATGTAGGGAAGACCGAGAGAAAAATTAAGACCAGACTTATCGAATACAGGAGCAACATTCGGACTAAAAATGTTAAGTCCTGCATTGCAGCCCACTTCACCAACCTGTCTCACAACGTCAGCCAACTGCGTTTCCTGATTTTAGAGGTTGTGAACAAAGTCGCAGGAAAAGACAATAAGAAACTTCTCCTACAAGGAGAACTTTTTTGGATGCACAAACTGAATACCATCCACCAAAGGGACTCAATGAAAGATTAAACTATAGTTGCTATTTGTGACTTGCCTATGTTCTGTGCTTGGTGAGACCTCTGTGTTTTGACCCTTCTGTCACCCACAGTTTAAACGTTGTATGCTCTTTATACCCAGTTTCTTTTTCTCTTTCTTACTCCCAACACTTTTTTATCATTTAGACTTTCTATTTACCCATTACCTTATCCTTTTATTATTCTTTTACACACCTTTCTTATTTCTCTTAAATCATTGACCGGACATCGTTCTTGGCACACCTTATGGATTGTGCCACCCTAGTTATTTTCTCCCTCCTCTTGTAGCATACACTCTATTACACTCATCCCCCTTTTTTCCAGCTACATCTGTTATTTCACCCAACACTCATCTATTTTTCCACGTTGACTCCATCTCATTTTCACCTATTTTAGTAGCGTTTCATTACCCATTTTTTTCACTCTTTTTCCTACTGTCTCTTGCTATCCCGTTTTTTTGTTATACTTAATATGTTCTAGTTTTCCTACATTTCTTTTCTTTCTTTCTTCTTTTCTCTTTCCCTTTTTTCTTTTTACTGGTAGACTGTATATTCATTTGATTTTAATTTTATCCCCATTTTATAACGTTTTACATGTTTGTTTGTCCTGCTTATTGTCGTCGACTCATTTTCGTGATTACCTAGCGTTCACCCCGGCGGCCCAGTCCGCTTTCTATGTTTGCAGCTTCTTTCACTTTTAATGCTTCCTAGCATGCATTCGCGCGGTTCGCGTATGACTAACACTGCCGTGTTACACTGCGTCTTGGTTCTCGCGTTCACCTGTTACACTCTTGTGGTAAGTTTCACCTGCTATCACTACCACTTTGGGATATCTAACTAGCACACGGCTGCGGACATTTCTCTTCAACCTCGATCCAATTTCCGCCTCACTCTTTCTGACATGCATGGTGGGACGCGTTTTCAGCTCCACCTAAGATCACGGCACTCTGCCATACTTTTTTTACTTTTTTCACTGTTGATCACCCTTATCGTTTCCACCACCCTAAGTTCAGTTCACGTGTCCCAGTGGTTTGTCACCCCTCGATTTAGCACACGTTTTTATCTCGTTTATCATGTCACGTAGTCAACGTCACTATTTCTTGATTTTTGCTTTAGTACTTAACCACAGTATGTAACTTTTGCTTATTTTCACGAGTCCTAGTGGTTTGCCTCCCCTCGATTTAGCATGCGTTTTTATCTCGTTTATTATGTCCCTTAGTCAACGTCACCATTTCTTGATTTTTGCTTGAGCACTTAACCACAGCATGTAACTTTTGCTTATTTGACTTGATCTGTTGAGCCCTGCCCCTCGTGCTATATCCGTGTATTTTCTTTATTTCCTTTATAGATATTCCCCCTGATGAAGAGCCCTTCCGCTCGAAATGCATAGGGGATGCCTCATTTAAGGATTTATACTGATTGATCTTTCAAACATTGCCACAATGCAATTACTTTATTTTGAAATTCATTATGCTGATGTATGCAGCTTTCAAGTTTTGAAAAGAGGTTTAAATTAAACCATTTACTTTGGAATCAGTTCTTCAAGCAACTCGTTGTTTAAATTTCTTTGAAACGCTTTCCGCGCGTTGGGAGGATTCGTGATTCACCTTACACTGTGTGAGGACCATTGAGCATTGATACCGCTGCGTCTTTACGTCAGGAGGCGAACATCCTGAATCCCCATACCTCTTCACCTTGAGCACTTAGGGATTACATTGTTTTCTATTTGGAGTGCTGTGGCTAACTCATTTATATTATCCCTCCCATCCCACTCCTTGGTGGTCTTACAATGATTTAATGCTGTTTTTGTTACAGTTTATTACTGTACTTTTTTTAACAGTACTTGTCTCATCTCTTGTTTTTTTAGCTTGATAAGTTTGACACTATTTTTTACATTCAAGAGATATTTACTTCTTTCTCTTTTCAGGTAACGCTCCTTAACTGCCTGTCGTCTGGCCTCTGGTTTTACCTTCGTTCTCCTTCATCCTGCTCATCAGAAGATCGTTTTGATGTTTCAAGTTTCATGAACTTATTTTCCTCCACATTTAAAAGAGGCATATTGTTGATGGTTTATGCCTTTCATGTGTTGCTATTGTTCTATTCTGGAACCTTTTAATATTGTGATGTAAGCGGCTGCTTGGACTGCTTTAAAGGAATAATGCATAATGTCTGCCTCCGTGTCTTTAATGAAATCCAGATTCTCTAGTCAAGGTAATATGAGAATCGCAATTGACGTGCAGGCGGGTTCACTTTACCCTACGTGTCAATCACCTCACGTACAAATATCAGTACCTGACTACCGCATAACCACCGGCAGAGGCGGCAGCGGGCAGATACCAGGACTGCACACCCCAAACCCCCGTCCACCCTGATAATTGCTGAAGCTCTGTAAGAGATGAGCTCTCGCAGCGACCCCTTAACACTTGACTCTGTTACCTTAATTAGCACTGTAGGAAACTTCTTGAGCCGCGTCTCACCGCCGAGGAGGCCGCCCTGATTATTGACTGGGGTAGGGTTCTACTGTGTCTACTAATCACTTTTAAACTGATATTTCTATGATTGTTTTCTGTTGAGAGTGTGCTGATGCCCACGGACCCCCTAACTCCAAAGGACCCATTTACATGTCACATATACTTACCGCTAAGTGCACTTTGAATTTTACTTAGTCACACAGAGTCTACCACAAGTACGTATTTTATGTACTAATGGGTAGAGATACCTATGAAGAATAAACACATTTAATTCACCGCTTGTGAATTCACGTGTGTATAATCATTATGCCTATTTTATTTCTCTACTTTCAGGCTGCATCCTCTCATTAAGGTGGTCAGTAACAAGTGGGTGCAGAGACGCTCAAGACCACAAGATACCTGAATCAGGGTAATTATACAGGGTGTACTGTGTGTCTTTCTCAAACCCCTGTTTCATTTAATTGTTTTCATCTTTTTAAACTCCCATGGTCTTGACGAAACGCCAGGGGATCCACTAGGGACCATTCAGGCGTGAAACATGTCGAACTAAAAACTAAACTAAAAAAACACCACTCACCGACTTTTTCCTCACTAAGAAACATAAAAAGGCACACTCCCTCTTCAATGACAATAGGAAGGTGTGTTCTTTTTCACCTGTTTTCAACGCCACAGCAGAGACCTAAGAATAAATACTCTGGAAGGTACCAGTATGGTGTTTTTAAAACCCACAGTCCCCAAACACCCACACTCACCACTGGGCGATTCCTCAGAAAATAACTCTGACAAAGAGCCCTCTCGTGAGGCCTGCCGGGGACTGCAGCGCCACCCTCACGAGGAGCAAAACGCCCAATGATGCCCAATGATGAAGCATGACACCCGTAAGGGCAACACTCCAATTCCATTTCTGTATCCAACCTTCCACCACGTATGATATAAAGCACCGCTTTATAGATTCCTTCAGGTGTCTTGGATGTCCACAGGCTTTGTGAGAAACCTGTACGGGCACGGACATGGACGTTGCAACAAGCTTGCAGGACGAGGAGGCCAGGAGCAGCAGGGATCTTCCCTGATGCGGTCTCGGTTCCCAGAGCGTAGTCCAGAGTTTCCAGGTGGTCGAAGTTTATGTGGTATCTGATCTGAATCTTGTTCCAGGACCCATCTAGGGATCACCCACAGGTAAGCCTTTGAAGTACCCTAAGGTGAGGGTTGGAAAGACTCAGGGGTCCCTCCAAAAGGAGGGGTTGAATAGTGGGGAGGATACAGCCCGCAACACAAGCGCCCATAGAAAAATGTACGTTTTACAACATCCCTGCACCATGGGGCAGGCACCTCAGGGCCAAATGCAGAAGGCCAGGGTGGATGTTGGCCCTGCTGGGCTACCCCAAAGTTGCTTTTGAACAGCAAATCTATGTTTTGAAGGCCGACATGGATTTGCTGGCAGAAACTAACATATTACTCCCCAAGGCAGAAACACCTTTGTTAAGGGATTATGTTTGGAACCTAGTTGTATTGACAGTACGGTTTACTCTTGACCACCTACAATGTGATTTGGAGGTCAGATTGTATACCTACCATGTCGGTTGAAAAAACTTCCAAACAGCAGTTGGAGGCTTTCTAACCAACATTTTAATAAGGCACCGACTCTAGAATACCGAATGTTACCGATTCGGTATTCTAGATTCGGTAAATCAGATGTAGGAAAAAATTCGGTAATATTTACCAAATCTGTATGATTCGGTAATTACCGAATCGGTATTTACCGATTCGGTAATTGCCATTTATTTCTATGGACCTTGAGGCCCATAGGAATCAATGTCAATTACCGAATCGGTAAATACCGATTCGGTAAAATTACCGAATTTGCAAGGGGGACAGGGTGTCACTTTGACACCCTGTTGCACCCCTGATTCTGGCTTGTGTGCCATGTGGCACACATACATGCCCTAAGGGCATGTATGTGTGCCACATGGCACAGGTGTACATGCACAGATGTGTGCATGTACACAGGAATTCGTTATTTACCATGACATAGTATGTCATGGTAAATAACGAATTCTTAAGGGCCGGTGGCACTGTTTTCAGTGCCACCTACATCACAAAATTGCGTTTCGGTAAATTTACCGATTCGGTAATTTACAGAATCGGTAAATTTACCGAATCTGTAAATATACCGAATTGGTAAATTTAAGGCCCCCTACATCTGCAACTCCAAATACCGGTCGGTAACGGCCGAAATCGTCCGTTACCGACCGGTATTTGGCCTCCTACATCTGGCCCTAAGTATTCATAGTTAATTTATGGATAACAAAAGTTTTACTCTAGATGACATCAAGTACGTTAAAAAAAAATGTATACTATGTAATGAAGGTCATTTGTTTCGGGTGACTGACAGTTTTGAAGTTTACGGAGGTGTCTTGCAAACTTGGTTAAAATTATGTTTATCACTTATGTATAAACAGACTTAAAAGATCATGCATCTAACAATCTGAAAATACTTTTGGCTGTATGGAAGAAACCAGTGCTCGGACATTTGGAAGCAATAGTGTTGAACATATAACTGTATGATTCTTCATTCCATTCACTCAAAACGCCCCAATGGATAGCTGATGACGTTTGTTTCTATATCATTTAGACACAGCATAGTCTTTCAAACGGGGTGGTATAACCCTGAGTCGAGTGTGCATAGTCGCGCTACGCTGAGTTCCGCAAAGTGGTAAACAAACTCCGCAAGCTACGCGTAATTCTGCGAGCACGCAGAGTTGCTTGTTCTGCCCGTTTGTGATGCATTTTTCCTGTCCGGGAAAGTGTATTCTGTGTTTGGGATGCTGTTTGCGTGCTTAGGGGAAATATCCTGCGAACTTGCCAATGGGCGCGGCCATCTTGTTTTTCACTTGTCCCGCCCATTTGCGATGCGTATTTCCTGTTCCGGTACACGTATTGCGTGTTCCTGCCCATTCGCGATGTGCATTTCCTGTTCGGGATGCTTTTTGTGTGCTGGGGGAAATATTGCACAAACTTGCCCATGCGGTCGCAATGGGCGCGGCCCTCTTGTTTTTCACTTTTTTGCTTTGGTTCTGGGCCTATCTTTTCAATCCATTGTTGATGGAAACTTGTTTTTGATCTTTTTTATTTATTATCTATCTCTATTTGGATGGAAACTTGTTTTTTAATTATTATGTATCTCTCTATTTTCCTGATTCTATAATTTGAGTTTTTTTTCTACTTTTATTGTGTTTTTCACTACTTTTTCACTCTTTTTCTATTACTTGCTTTTCTTTTCCTTACTTTTTTAATTCCTACCTTTTCTTTTCCGCCCCTCGAGTACCAGAACCATGGCAGAGGGCAAGGCTTGTAGCCGCAGTCAGAGTCGCGAGCGCCTTCCGCAACTCAAAAGGGGTGCAGGTACGGACCTTTATTGGAGAGGCGGAGGTGGCTGCATGTGTTTTTTTGTGTAGCGCCACCTCCCCTTAACCCTGGCAGCAGGCTTGGGTCGGGGTACCGGCTCAGGGAGCGTCAACAGCGGTGGGGAAGGGTGGGCCGGGCAGTGTTTTGCTGCTCTGGGGTCCGGTGCACCCATAACCAGCTTACGCACCGGTGGTCCACATCCCGGACCGGGAGCAGGACCTACTAGGAGTTGAGGTTCCGGGGCTTGGTGAGTAGCTATTTAATATTACTACTTGGTGTTTTTCTGCTCTGTGTTATATTTGCGAATACAATTTTTTTCCGAATAGAAAGAATGCTACTGCTTACATTGCAGGTAAATTACGTTTAAAAATCTTCTTTGATTGTTATGCCACATGGGGTTTGGCACTACTAATCTTACATGTTTGCAACTTTTCGCTCGCTTGGGCTGATTATGTAAGAGTTTACTTTAGAGAACTTAAGTTAGGTAATGCTAGAGAGACTCTAGTCCTTCCTTTGTCCTCCTGTCACTAAGAGATTGTGGTGGATTGATAGGTTTAGCTACTTATTAATATTAGTTGGTAATTTTTTAGTGGTCTGCATGAAACATCCTCTGTTACGTCACATGCTGCTGAGTGCTGCTTACTCCAGTCCTTAGAAGAACCATTTGTAGTTTGTTTAGTGAGTGGTAATAGGCTTAGCACTAGCAGAACAGCAGCAGCAAGCAACGAACATTTGGTGTATGCAAAAATTATGTATGTGTCCTCCATCTATGCATTTTTGAGGACTAAAATAAATGGAAATGCAGACTTAGTGAACAATTGGCCCGTCTGGAACTGGTGGGCTAGGTCAGGTGGTACTTAGGCTTAGTTAGTATTCTGGAATCAGAATGGAACACTGGATTAGTGTTCATAAATAGTAACTAGACGGTCCGCAAATCCTGCGATACTACAAGTCGACCAGATCAGATAGGTCAATTTTATTGCACTTGTTGTTTCCATAAATGTTTTTTTGATCGTTATAAAAAATATTTTATTTGTTTCATACCAATCATCTATGTTTGTCTCTTTTTTTCTTTTATCTTTCATGACTAGCATCCAGGGGCAAGAAGACGGGGTCGATGGAGTAGACGGGAGCAGCTGCAGAAGAAACCGGCTAAGACTGCTCCTCTACAGAGGGCTCTGCTGCTGGCCCCAGTAAGTCCTCCTGTTGTTAATATTAATAATTATACTTCCCTAACTTTTACTGCACCTTATTTTTTCTGAATTATTATTTCCATTTCCTAATTTAATTTTTTACCAATTCTTCTTTGATCTAGACTATCTGTTTCTAAATTCTTGTTATACCTGCCTCTAACTGCCTGTGCTATGACTCTTTGTACTACTACTATTAGTCTGTCTGTAGCTAAGCTTGCCGAGTTGGCCACTCTTTATTTAAAAGGTTTTAAAACTCAGATTCACCAATAGCTCTAGCCACTGAGTCCAGTTTTGGGTTATACTCTTCTAGTCTTCTTATTCTTGAGGCTTTTCGACAATTCCCACCAACAAAATGCCCAACCAGATATTTTACTATTTTTGATAGGATAGAATAAACTAGTCTACTCTACTCTAGTACCTAATTTGTACTAGTGATGTATGTTGTATATGTATGTATTAACTTTTTGTTCAATCTTGCTAGTAAAAAAGAAATAAATAGGGGGAGGTGTATATGGCATCTAAAAAAGTGTTAATGTTTTTTCTAGGCGTACTAACGACCACCATTGCCGGGGCCAGCTGTGATGGCGAAGCGGCCATGGAGGGAGAAGGAATAGAAGGAGTTGCAGGAGCTGCAGGGGGTGAGCAAAAATTGCATTTCGGTAAATTTACCGATTCGGTAATTTACAGAATCGGTAAATTTACTGAATCTGTAAATATACCGAATCGGTAAAATTAAGGCCCCCTACATCTGCAACTCCAAATACCGGTCGGTAACGGCCTAAATCGGCAGTTACCGACCGGTATTTGGCCTCCTACATCTGGCCCTAAGTATCCATAGTTAATTTATGGATAACAAAAGTTTTACTCTAGATGACATCAAGTACGTTTAAAAAAAAATGTATACTATGTAATGAAAGTCATTTGTTTTGGGTGACTGACAGTTTTGAAGTTTACGGAGGTGTCTTACAAACTTGGTTAAAATTATGTTTATCACTTATGTATAAACAGACTTAAAAGATCATGCATCTAACAATCTGAAAATACTTTTGGCTTTATGGAAGAAACCAGTGATCGGACATTTGGAAGCAATAGTGTTGAACATATAACTGTATGATTCTTCATTCCATTCACTCAAAAGGCCCCAATGGATAGCTGAATAGCTGATGAGGTTTGTTTCTATATCATTTAGACACAGCATAGTCTTTCAAACGGGGTGGTATAACCCTGAGTGGAGTGGGCATAGTCGCGCTAAGCTGAGTTCCGCAAAGTGGTAAATAGACTCCGCAAGCTACGCATAATTCTGCGAGCACGCAGAGTTGCTTGTTCTGCCCGTTTGTGATGCATTTTTCCTGTCCGGGAACGTGTATTCTGTGTTTGGGATGCTGTTTGCGTGCTTAGGGGAAATATCCTGCGAACTTGCCAATGGGCGCGGCCATCATGTTTTTCACTTGTCCCTCCCATTTGCAAAGCGTATTTCCTGTTCGGGACGCTTTTTGCGTGCTGGGGGGAAATATTGCACAAACTTGCCCATGCGGTTGCAATGGGCACGGCCCTCTTGTTTTTCACTTTTTTGCTTTGGTTCTGGGCCTGCTTTTCTATCCTCCATCTATCTTTTCAATCCATTGTTGATGGAAACTTGTTTTTGATCTTTTTTATTTATTATCTATCTCTATTTGGATGGAAACTTGTTTTTGATCTATTTTAATTATTATGTATCTCTCTATTTTCCTGATTCTATAATTTTAGTTTTTTTCTACTTTTATTGTGTTTTTCACTATCTTTTTCTATTACTTGCTTTTCTTTTCCTTACTTTTTTAATTCCTACCTTTTCTTTTCCGCCCCTCGAGTACCAGAACCATGGCAAAGGGCAAGGCTTGTAGCCGCAGTCAGAGTCGCGAGCGCCTTCCTTGCGGAAGGCAGCACTCAAAAGGGGTGCAGGTACGGACCTTTATTGGAGAGGCGGCGCCATTTGTGTTTTTTTGTGTAGCGCCACCTCCCCTTAACCCTGGCAGCAGGTTTGGGTCGGGGTACCGGCTCAGGGAGCATCAACAGTGGTGAGGAAGGGTGGGCCGGGCAGTGTTTTGCTGCTCTGGGGTCCGGTGCACCCATAATCAGCTTACGCACCGGTGGTCCGATTTCCCGGACCGGGAGCAGGACCTACTAGGAGTTGAGGTTCCGGGGCTTGGTGAGTAGCTATTTAATATTACTACTTTGTGTTTTTCTGCTCTGTGTTATATATTGCGAATACAATTTTTTTCCGAATAGAAAGAATGCTACTGCTTACATTGCAGGTAAATTACGTTTTAAAATCTTCTTTGATTGTTATGCCACATGGGGTTTGGCGCTACTAATCTTACTTGTTTGTAACTTTTCGCTCGCTTGGGCTGATTATGTAAGAGTTTACTTTAGAGAACTTAAGTTAGGTAATGCTAGAGACTCTAGTCCTTCCTTTGTCCTCCTGTCACTAAGAGATTGTGGTGGATTGATAGGTTTAGCTACTTATTAATATTAGTTGGTAATTTTTTAGCGGTCTGCATGAAACATCCTTTGTTACGTCACATGCTGCTGAGTGCTGCTTACTCCAGTCCTTAGAAGAACCATTTGTAGTTTGTTTAGTGAGTGGTAATATGCTTAGCACTAGCAGAACAGCAGCAGCAAGCAACCAACATTTGGTGTATGCAAACATTATGTAAGTGTCCTCCATCTATGCATTTTTGAGGACTAAAATAAATGGAAATGCAGACTTAGTGAACAATTGGCCCGTCTGGAACAGGTGGGCTAGGTCAGGTGGTACTTAGGCTTAGTTAGTATTCTGGAATCAGAATGGAACACTGGATTAGTGTTCATAAATAGTAACTAGACGGTCCGCAAATCCTGCGATACTACAAGTCGACCAGATTAGATAGGTCAATTTTATTGCGCTTGTTTCCATAAATGTTTTTTGATCGTTATAAAAAATATTTTATGTTTCATACCAATCATCAATGTTTGTCTCTTTTTTTCTTATATCTTTCATGACCAGCATCCAGGGGCAAGAAGACGGGGTCGTTGGAGTAGGCGGGAACAGCTGCAGAAGATGCCGGCTAAGACCGCTCCTCTACAGAGGGCTCTGCTGCTGGCCCCAGTAAGTCCTCCTGTTGTTAATATCAATAATTATACTTCCCTAACTTTTACTGCACCTTATTTTTTCTGAATTATTATTTCCATTTCCTAATTTTATTTTTTACCAATTCTTCTTCGATCTAGACTATCTGTTTCTAAATTCTTGTTATACCTGCCTCTAACTGCCTGTGCTATGACTCTTTGTACTACTACTATTAGTCTGTCTGTAGCTAAGCTTGCGGAGTTGGCCACTCTTTATTTAAAAGGTTTTAAAACTCAGATTCACCAATAACTCTAGCCACTGAGTCCAGTTGTGGGTGTTACTCTTCTAGCCTTCTTATTCTTGAGGCTTTTCGACAATTCCCACCAACAAAATGCCCAACCAGATATTTTACTATTTTTGATAGGATAGGACAAACTAGTCTACTCTACTCTAGTACCTAATTTGTACTAGTGATGTATGTTGTATATGTATGTATTAACTTTTTGTTCAATCTTGCTAGTGAAAAAGAATAAATAGGGGGGAGGTGTATATGGCATCTAAAAAATGTGCAATGTTTTTTCTAGGCGTACTGCTGACCACCATTGCCGGGGCCAGCTGTGATGGCGAAGCGACTATGGAGGGAACAGGAATAGAAGGAGTTGCAGGAGCTGCAGGGGGTGAGCAATCAGCAGTGGCGGGCGCTGGTAAGTTATTCCTTACTTATTGACATTACACTCGCTGCAAGGGTGTACACTGTACTGTTGAGACGTAGTAAGTAAGAAGTTGTTGTGAACGGTTAGAGAAGACACCCTTCACTTAGCATTAGCAATAGCATTAGCGACGGGAGTGTTGAGTAACCAATGGCCTCTTCTATCTGACTTCAACTCAGCTGTGTAAGTTTTATGGAGAAGACTAAAAGTCAGATCAGATGATCTTGATGGATGGGTTTAACGAAAAGGGAAAGAAGGGTGGAAGGAGGAAGGACATGCGAGATGTAATATTTATGACTGGCAGAGAAAAAAGGATATGAGCTTCCCCAACTGCAGACAGTAGTAAATAAAATAATGTGAGTCTGCATAATGACTCGAGTATGTTTATCTTGGGCGCAAGCCGACTGAGCTGGCATGCCGGCTACAACAAGGTTAAGTAATTTCACTAAACAAGAGAGAAGAAGAAGACTGGTGTACTATGTACTCAAGTCTATAGTGCTAGTATAATGCCTGAAACTCCCACAAATGTTAGAGGCCGAGGAAGTGGAAGGATAGATACATACCACAAATGTTATGTACTGTGCTTGCTAGTGCTACTGTGCCACTATGTGTTGAATTAATTTTGTGTTACTGTTTTGCTAAGAGTATTGGTTACAACAATAGTATTTTTTTCTTTCTTGATATAGCTCCTCCTTCCCAAGCAAAACCAATCAAGGAGTTGGCATCTTGTTTGTTTTGCTGTTCACCCTATGTGGGAAGGGTATGCCCAGACGTGGGTCCCTTGCTCACTAGGCCACTGGAGTCAGGCTATCCTGGCTGAAGACGGCTGATAGCCAGAAACCGTTCCTAGGATGCTTGATTCCGGTCCAAGGAAGACATGGCTTGGCAGTTCGGGCTGGACTGTTCCAATGAGGCACAGAGTCAAGACTGATTTGCATATTGCCAAGTCTGAACTGGGGTGGCTTGGTGAGCAAAATAACAATGCATTAAACCCAGATCTGTGACTGGGGGTGAATGTTTTGCCATTGTGCAACATTCCGTCCATCATCTTGTTTATTTTGCTGTTCACCCTATGTGGGAAGGGTATGCCCAGACGTGGGTCCCTTGCTCATTAGGCCACTGGAGTCAAGCTATCCTGGCTGAAGACGACTGATAGCCAGAAACCAGTCCTAGGATGCTTGATTCCGGTCCAGGGAAGACATGGCTTGGCAGTTCGGGCTGGACTGTTCCCATGAGGCACAGGGTCAAGACTGATTTGCATATGGCCATGTCTGAACTGGGGTGGCTTGGTGAGCAAAATAACAATGGATTAAACCCAGATCTGTGACTGGGGGTGAATGTTTTGCCATTGTGCAACATTCCGTCCATCATCTTGTTTGTTTAGCCATGGCCCAGCGCCAGAAGCTGGAGGCCATCTGCAAAGAATACCGGCGGCTGGTGGTTCTGGCGGAAGAGGAGGAGGCGGCAGCAGCTGCAGCCTCCTCCAATGCCCCGGGCCCAAACCAGGCCAATCCAGTGTTACGGCGCCGCCGTCTGGCAATCGCCCGCCGCTGCAATTCTATATCAAACACTGCTGCCCCCCCTGTGGATGCAATAGTCGTGCGTTTAAGCACCGCGTGGCCTGCCTAGAGGAGTGAATTAAGGTCCTGGAGAGGCAAGCCCGTCAATGAGTTGTGACCCCTTTGGATTGCCCATTTTTCACTGCTTCTTTTGGTGGGTGGGAATTGGATGTTGGGGTTTATAATGGATATGGACTATTTAGACTTTTTCATTTCAGACATTGGTTAGAGTTAGGGAGAGGGGTGGGCCAGGTGTTGTTTTGGGGATTTTTTACATAGTTTTTTTTTGTTAGGGGATTAAATGATATTTATACAATGTTTTTAATGTTTTGTGGGTAGAGTTACAGTTTTATGTCACACTGTTTCCTTGCTGCTGCAGGGCCACAGCCAGTGTTTGATTTAAATAATCGGCTGACTTTGTAAGACACAAAAAGATAGATGTGGTACCCCTCACTGAGTGACTTATCCTACTAATACTGTCAGGCTTTCCTCCTAGTCTATGTGTTCCGCAACTGGACTCAAGGGATGTGTAAACTAATGAAAATATTTCCATTATTAATTATGCCTCCGCCAAACTTATCTTACATGTGCTTGAAGTTTAACTTAGGCACAGCGAAGGCTGCATGGTGATGATAATAGTTTGGTTTCCCAACATGCCATGGTTGTGGTGTAGTTGTAGACACTGGCAGTAGCATTTGCAAAAAAAGAAAATGAGACAGTCAGTCACCTGAGAGAGACTGTGGAGGAGTAGTAGAACAAAGTACAGTATAGAAATTACTGCCAAACAATAATATGCCAAAATAAAATAAAACATAATGGTGGTGGGGATAGCCTAGTACAACAACTTATACACTGTAGTTGTGCTGAGTCACTCAACTAGGCCTACACTTGACACAAGAGTAACATTTAGTGTTGCTGTGTAGGAGGATCACAAAACCAATCAATGCAGGCAATTAATGATGATGGATTATGTTCCTTTAGAAAAAAAAATACTTTGCAAATATACTGATCATGGGTGGGCAAGCAGAAGATCCTCGCCTTGGCTTGAAATTGAATTTAGTGTTGCTTGCGCCACATCCGCCCCAGCAAGCGTGTGATCAATTATTGGTGTACATTTAATTTAGTCACACCTCAATAAATCACACAGCCCGGGGGAAGAGGGTTAGGGCTTGATGAATGGTTGGGAACGGGGGTTTGGTGAAAGGTTTGACAAAGAAAAATACTACGCATGGACAAACAACAAAACAAAATCTTGGCAGACGACCATATCCATAAATCTGTTAAGGGAGAAAAAGTAAATGCATGCATGATGATGATATTGATAACTTGATGGTTAATGATAAGTAGTACTTACTAACTACTACTAGACAATTAGACAGTACACAGCAGCTGTATATTATGCAATGTGGCTGTGCCTTGCCTGGCTGCCCTCAGAGAGACCCAAATTACATACAGTTTCTGTTCTGCTGTACCAGGCTTACTTTTAAAGATAGCAAAGAAAATTAAAAAATAGCTATAGGGATGAATTATATTAAGCTGAGAGCAATAATAACAACAACACACTGTCGTAATGATTGAAGATAAAAAATTAATCAAATTATTTAAAAGATTATGAATGTTGATACTGTTACTGTATGTTGTTATCTGGGTCAAATTAGAGAGCTGCATCTCAGCATTCCTTTCGGCCCTCCCTTCCATGGACGCTCCGTCCATCAATCTTGGGTGACGCCATTGTGGCCTGCCTGGCGGATGTGGGTTGGTAAGGTAAGTGTGAGATTTGTTTTACAGTATAGCACAGGGTAAGGGCAGGCCTGTAATTGTAGATGGAAAAACAAAAGAGATATTGAAAAATCAAGGAGAAACAAAATGCATACATTACGGTGGAGTAAGAACACTTTCAGTGGCAGCTTGGATACATCTTGTCTGCTCTGTTTTCAGCATTAACCTACAACAGGGCAGAGCGGGCACACGGCACCTGTGACCTATCCTCCATTTAGCGTACATTTTTTGACAGAGGCAGATAAAGCACATATACAGCAAAATAGCATTTTAAAAATTAAGTGACTACATCAATGCACCGCTGGCAGTCATACCACTACACCCGACTCGACTCCACCACTACACAGACATGTAGGTCTGGTGTGGTTGTTGTTGAATTCTTTACCTTTTATGCCACTCTGAAACACCCTGGCTTATTCCATCAATCATCTCCGATCCTACTGAGTGACTGCGAAGATATATTATGACACTGTGGTCATCATCATGGTGTTGTCCAACTCAGTGTGCAGTGTACAGAGTGTGTCCACATTCCAAATTCAAAATGCAATGGACCGGCCTGCAGTACAAGTACAATTTTGTTATTAAAAAACAATAAGGGAAACATTGACTTGAGTTACTTTTAGTGTGTAGATTAAATAATAGTACACAATGAATTCACTTCATGCACAACAAACAACAACACTAATCACTCAGTCAGCGTCCAATGCATGCCATCATTCATTACCTGTTCCATCTCATCTTAAGTTAAGGGGCAGTCTATCTCGGAAAAGAGGATAGCTATAGTAGTTAGTGGCTTGTTCCTCTTCCTCTGCAGGAAGCTCTGCCCCTACTTCAGGAGGAACTATTGTGGGCTGTTGTTGCGGCTGTTATTGCAGCGGTGGTTGCGGCTCTTGTTGCGGCTGTGTTGTCCACTTATCTGCTGCGTTTATTGGGTACTACTTTGCGATAATGACATTTCAACATCACTGCTTGTTAGTAAACTGGTTAAATCTGCGACACTCATGAGCTTGGGCCTATGTTGGTGGGGTGGGCCAGCTGATGCGGAGGTACTGCTCCCAGCTTGGTCCCCGCCAGACACCCCTGCTGCAGGTGTAAGTTTTTTCCCACAAAAAAACAAGGGCGGAACACCAGTCCTGGAAAGTGCCACTTCCTTCTTCTATTCCTTCTTCTCACTGACAACTTTCTTGGTACAGGAGGACCTGGTAACTTTATTTGGGGCCATCTTCTTCAGAGTTCAGATGTCAGCAGGACGTTGTTGCACAAGTTGCAGAGATGTCTGTGGCCACACATCACGTGACGTTGTGCGCAGCATGACTTCTGTCTGGCAGTACAACGGGTGCTGATGACACCTCCTCTGTCTTTTTGTGCACCTAAAAGCAAAGAAGCCAGGAGAAGAACATCAGTGAAATGTTGCATTTGTTGTTGTGGTTCAATTACTACTAGTGCAAACAAACAAATATAATATATAACTTAGTGTGTGGTGGTCACACTTGTTAGTGTTATATATTTTATTATAGAATTATATTTTATTAACTCAGTTTAAGTTATAAAAAAAACACAACAGTGTAGCCATTTGTGAGATCCATAGCGCTAAACAAGAAATGCAAGGAAGTTACACAAGACACAACACACCACACACACACAAAAGGCATTTATTTAACACACATCAAAAAACTGAAATAACCCATAAAATACACATTTTGCAATTCAATCCACTGCCATCCATGACCTAAATGATGTGTAAAATAAATTCAAAACACACCAAAGGAACAGTTGTTTCATAATGCACTTGTGACTAGCTCTGGGCCAACTGGCTACCCACAATACATTTTATTAAAAAACATGATGTAAAGTACTAAAATTGTAGTTGCAGCATCTGCAATGCCCCAATCAAACAAACAACAACACCAACTTACTTGTAAAATCTCAAATCCAATGATATATAATCATGAAAGAGTGATCCTTCCAGCTCCAAATCCAAATGAAAAATGAGCAGGAGATGGACAAAGCACTGGGAGGAGCATGCTGGACAGGAACAGGAAGTTGGAGAGTATGTGGCACTCCCTTCTTTAAAAAGGACTCCTTGCACAAAAAAGTACAGCCAAATGTCAATCTGAGGTGTTTTTTAGATCCAAATCATCATTTTAGGGAAGGTTTTATGCTACGTGTTCGGCATCGCAAGCTTTACCAAATTTCCGCTGGATGTCTGATGGCGCGTCTAAATGACGTGTTCGTGATCACACACTCTCGCAATGTCCGTTGGCGCGGTGACTGAAGTCTTTGCAATCACACACTCTCGGGGGTTCACTCGGCCGGCTACCAAAACATCGTGGCGCACGCACATGGATTGGAAAACTTGCCGGCGACCACATGGATCCCGGTAAGTCGCTACCGCGTGCTCGAAAATGCATTTTTTAAAGCGCGAGCAAGGAAATAATTCTTCTGCGGAACTGCCGAAATTCGGAAAATTCCACAAGCGGAGCAGATTTTACCACCCAGAGTTAGTCACGACCCAATGTACGTATAGTTTCATCAATATTAAAAACAGACCAAACCAAAAAAGAAGTTTTTCAATCTGGTTATTGATGTCCTTCTATTTTCAACCTTAGTGTTTAGAATTTTCTGCAACAGTGTTGTACTCTATCTTTATAGGCAATTATCGATCGTCTGTTTTTTGGGTAACTATTTAAATCTCTTATGTGACTTTTCACACTGTAAGGTTGTAATGATTTGGTAATATAACTATTTGATTTACAGTTGAAGTGTACAAGAGACATACAAAAACATCAGGGAAGATTCAGGGGTCCCGCCAAAAGCAGGGGTGGGACACTGGGAAGGATACGGCCCGCAGCACAAGAACCCATTGAAAAATTTAAGTTTTACAACACCCCTGCACAGTAGGGCAGATACCTCAGGGCCAAATGCAGAGGACCAGGGTGAATATTGGCCCTGCTAGGCTACCCCAAAGTTCCTTTTCAACAACAAATCTATATCCGGAAGGCCGACATGGATTTGCTGGCAGAAACCAACATCATAATCCCCAAGGCGGAAACGTCTTTGTTAAGTGATTAGGTTTGGAACCTAGTCATATTGACCGTCCGGTTTACCCTTGACAGCCTACATTGTGATTTGGAGGTCAGATTGTAAAACTACCATGTTGGTTGGAAAACCTCCAACCAGCAGTTGGAGGCCTTCTAACCGACATTCTAAAAAGGCCCTAAGTATTTATGGTTAATTTATGGATAACAATAGTTGTAATCTACATAACTTCAAGTACGTTTTTGTAAAAACTATACTATGTAGTGAAAGTAATTTGTTTCGGGTGACTGACAGTTTTGAAGTTTACGGAGGTGTCTTGCAAACTTGTTTAAAATTATGTTATCACTTATATAGCCACAGACTTAAAAGACTATCAGCCAGATTCATGAAGGTGCCAATCTGCGATTAGAAAATTGCGAAAAATTGCGAATCGCAGTATGAAAATCCCAGATTGGCATTCATGTAGAAAAGCGATACAAAAATGCGAATCGCAATCGATCGCAATTTCCGATTGCGATCTTGCCACAATCACTAATTAATCGCAGAATCGGCATTTTTCCATGTAGATATTGCGACCTCGCAAAAAGCGATATCGCATTTTGCGATCTCGCTAACTGCGAGATCGAAAAAACAGGAAGTCGCATTTCGAGCCCACTGATGACATCACAACCAGGAAGTAGGCTTACCCCACCCACAAACAGAACACAGAGCCAGAGATTGGGAGCTGGATACTGAAGAGCTGCAAACCTCACACTGTGCTGCACCCCAGCAGGAAAAAAAATCACCCAGATGTCCCAGGATGCAGCAGGGAGCAGTGGGCAGGAGAGGAAGCGAAAACTAAAGTTTTCAGAAGCTGAACTGGAGCATCTGATTGAGGGGGTCTCCAAGGACTATGCCCGGCTCTTTGGCAAAGACTCCAGGAGGGTGCCAGAGCAAGATAAGTGCAGGATCTGGCAGCGCATCCGCGCTAAAGTCAATTCGGTTGGGGTGACCCAGCGGTCAATTGATGAGCTCAAAAAGCACTGGTACGACCTGAGAGGTCGGTCTAAGGAGTGAATTGCCAAGAGGCTTGGGGAGCGACTGGCCACCGGTGGAGGGGAACCTGTAGCCACACCGAACACCCCATTGGAGGACCTGATAGAGGACACCATTGCACCAGCAGCCTGCGTGGGGGTCATGCAGCTGGACTCGTCTCGACCCAGTCAACAATCTGAAGGTAAGTGCCATGCGACTGCGACCCTGTCCCCCAACAATGCCCATGACTCCTGAGCTCGCAATATGACATCCCCAACAATGCAGCCCATGCACACCTGAAATGCCCCAATGCATTGTGGTAGACGTAGTGAAATCTCATACCCCCAGTCAGCTGAACACAGCCAGAGCTGTAAATGCAATGTAAATCAAAAACCCAGTCAGGGAAAGCAAGCCTGCATGCATGTATCAACATAGCTTGTGCAAGATAAAAAACATTAATCATGCACCCTTTCACATTACAGGTGCAGTTGATCAGCCCAGCACGGATAGCGAGGCCCTGCACATTGCAGAGACACAGGACGACACCGACCCGGCCCATCACAGCCACCAGCAGTCATTCCACCACCACCACTCCGTGCGGACAGGGCCACCCCTGCAGCCACAGGTGTGCAGCCCACACCCCAACAAACAGCCAACGCAGTGGTACAGGCCCCACCGGTACAGACCCCACCACCAGCGCCTAGGAGGCAGACGAGGCGCACAGCTGGAGCCAGATCACACACCAGCGCACTGAGGCGCCAGCAGCGTCAGGGCTCAGCAGGCACGGCCAGGGCGCTCCTACTGCCTGATCCTGGACAGCACATTGAACGCTGCATGCTGGCGGTGCACCGTACACAGGCGCGTCACCTGGCAGCAATTCACACCCAACTGCAGAAGACAAGCGAAAATGTTGCCCCGATGACCGCTGCTGTCAGAGAAAACAGCCAGCTGCTGGTAGCCCAGCAGGACATGACCCGCCGCCGCCACCGCCAACTACTTGCCCGCCTATTGGCCTACACCCGGTCAAACCATGTAGTTAGGAATGCTACATCACAGCTGGCACGCAGGTCACTTGCCATGCAAGGCCAGATGGTGCAGTGTTGCCAGGATGTGGCCAGGTCACAGGATCCGCTTACAGCAGCAGTGCTCGGCAGCCAGTCCACTGCCCATGGAGAAGCAGAGGGGCCTGACGACGTGAGCGAGGTAGCGTCAACTAACAGCAGCGCATCCTTGCCACCGATGCCTGTACGACGACGCAGCAGCAGGGCAACAGCACCAACTAGGGCCAACATCGTCCCTCAGGACACAGATAGACGACTTGGGGCGTCTCGTCGTAACCGACACTGAAAACTCGGACTCACTCAGGGAGGCCATGCAGTACACCCTTGCAAGCCCACTACCCCAGCATGGGGAGGTATGGAGTAATACTCTCTTCATGAGACACCAGTATAAGTAAAGGCCAATTTATTGTGCATGAACAATAAGGATTAATAGTCTGACTTGATTCACACTCATGTCATTATTACATTAGTCATGCATGAGTGCAGTGTTTTGTGAGGGGAATGGGTGCACTAGAAACAGTTAATAGTGATGTGGTTGCGGCGCCTGTGTCCTTCAGCAGGATTTTCCCCGCGTGCATGACGCACATGTGGAGGCGGGCGGTTGTCCCCTTCCGACTCACTGCCAGATATCTACACTGGTATTCTGCGCTTGGTAGCAATGTTGTGGAGTATTGCACACACGGCCACGATGCGGCAGCAGACCTCAGCTGTGTATTTGATGGCCCCACCAGTCTTGTGCATTATGCGGAAACGGCTCTTCAATAGGCCAAATGTCCTCTCAATGCAATTTCTAGTTCTTATGTGTGCTGCATTGTAACGCCGTTGCTGTGGTGTGGCAGGGTTGAGGTATGGGGTGAGGAGGTACTCCCGTAGACCGTAGGCGGTCACCTGAGGGTGATAAGCACAGGGTGAGTGCCTGTTCTGCGCTGATACATGATCACAGTGTGCTATGTGGGGGCATGTGTACTTACCCAGTAGGTGTCCTTCGCCAAAGTCTCCCCTGGCCAGTCGTGTGTGAATGCCGCTGTGCCGGAAGATGAAGGAGTCATGTGTGCTGCCCGGATATTGTGCCACTATGTCCGTGATGTAATTTTTGGCGTTGCACACCATCTGGATATTGAGGGAGTGGTAGGACTTGCGGTTGCGGTACAAGTATTCCGTTTGTGCTGGTGGGCAGATGTGGATGTGGGTACAGTCAATGCATCCAATTACATGCGGGAAATGTGCAATGTTGTAGAATTGCAGCTTGGTGTCATTCAAGTCCTGTTGGCTGGTGGGGAATGATATGTAGTGGTGTAGCCGGGTCAGCATTGCATCCAGGAAGCTTCTAAGGCAGCGGGACATGGTGGGCTGGGATATCCCCCCTGCAACAGCGACTATCCCCTGGAAGCTTCCGGAGGCCAGTAGGTGCAGACTGCAAAATACCTGCACATGTGTGGGCACAGCATTGGTCCTCCTTGTTGGGTGCTGCATCAGGGTGTCCAGGTCCTGGATGAGCTTGATGATCATAGCCCCACTCAAGCGGTACTTTGCATAAATTTGCACCCTGGTTTGGCCCAGGAGGGAGACCCGCAGGCGGAATATCCGCTCCTGGATCCTCCGTCTGTTCTGTGCTGCTCGCTGTAGCCTTCGCCGCCTCACCAACATGTAGAGTCCAGGCATTGTGAGAATCCTCAGGCTCCAGCTGCATGTCCTTAAATATGTTTTGTCAGCCCTGCACCTGTTGGTAGTTTGTTAACCGTTTTTTGAAAAAACAAAAGTATTCCTTACTGGTTACCACCTGATTTGTGTTCTTCTTATTTTGCGCGTCGCAAATAGCGATTTCCAGGTATTTAGCAATTAGCGATTGTTCATGAATGTCGATTGCGAATGTTTTGCGACTTTGCACTTTAATTCGCAGATTCAATGGTTTCTCGCAATTTCAGGTTCGCTAATACCCATCCTCTGAGGTACTGGGTTTTTCAGAACCGGTACCGAACTGGTAACCCAGCGGTGTCAGGGTACACCCTAAGACCTCGAGTACTTTCCTGATTCAGACCACAGAAACTCAGAGTCTTCTAGGTGAAGTCAAAGATCGAATTTATTGGCTGCAACCAAGTAACAGGCGTCCTAGAAGTACAGCAACACGGTGTGTATATTCTCAGGAGACTGCTCAATCTTACAAAGCCAGGCTTCTCTTTTTATACAAAATATTATGCTTCAGGCAAACATTCTTGGATTTACAGTAGACCATTCACATATTTTCAGTACAAAGAAAAAGCAGAGTCATGATGACAAGCCCACATTCCAATTTGTTCAGCCCACAATAAATTACCCGGCAAGGCCCAACATTTTCATCAGATATCGGTGTACCCCCAATAAAAACGGGCACCTCCTCATCATAAAGGAAGTGAGAGAAAAGAGCAGGGAAAGGTGTGAGCAAGATTAGGCAGGGTGTGTGTGCGATGAAAAGGGTTTATGGCATGTTGTGCCTTGATGCTATCTAGCTCGGCCACTGGGAAAGGAACTGGTCGGGCAGGTTCGGCCTGGGGCAATGGTTTCAGCTTGCCCAGGTCAGAGAGAAGTCAATTAAGATGTACGTGTCCTTTAGAATTGAATTTAGCTGTATTATAAGCTTATGTGAGGGCAACTCACAAAATGGCTGCCGTTCACAAAATGGAAGCCAGGGGTTCAGAACGAAAATGACGATTTCGAGGTGAAATCGTTACTGGAATATGACGAAAATGCTTGTACATAGTGTACTAGCCTTTCTCGGTCTTTTGATATAAAAATCGTCATGCTACGACAAAGTTTTTTACACGAGTCCAGAATTTTCAGAACCTCACCTCCAGGATTCTGCGAATTTATTTGCGAAGTCGCTATTTATTTTTTGCGAATTCGCTTTTTTGCCCTTTTCTGTTACATGAATTCTTTTTCATCAAATTGCGATGCAATGCCGAATTTGCAGCAATTGCGAACGCAATTTGGCTTCATTAATCTAGCTGAAAGCATCTAACAACCTGAAAATATTTTGGCTGCATGGAAGAATCCAGTGATCGGATGTTTGAAAGCAATATTGATGAACATATAACTGTATGATTCTTCATTCATAGCAAGAGAAGAGAGAACAAACTACACCTGCCGGTCTCCCAATTATGACGATTCAAGATTTTCAGCACATTTATGATTAGGTACCGCTTTTTGGGTTACATGTTTTATACCTAGAGACCTATATCGTCTTATGCTACATAAATATCACATCTGTGCTTCTCTATTCTTTAATGATACAGATAATGTTCCAACTCGGAGACTTTTGAGTTTGGATCTTTGAGAAATAAAATAGAGAGAAAAAAAGGAGAAAAATACATCGGAACAAGTACCTCGAGCACAAATTTTGTCCGATAAATGTTACATTTTTCAATACAACGAAATTCTTTTAAAACGGTAAATATATACCTAGATTCTACTTTATTTACACTTCGGACCGAAACAATAACTAATAGCCATATTTACTCTCTATCTAGACATAATAACCCATGAGGACCGGTATATGAACCATACTACTATCTACATAGCGATATCGTATTATCCAAGATAAGGTTGGTGATCATATTATATAAATTTGTGCCATCGCTTGTAGGACTCTATCTACACTATTAGAATAGAAGTAGATATATCTAATATGAGAATCTTGGATCTTCCACCATATTGATATCCTATCCAGCCATCTTTAGGGAAATATATCTGTCAGCTCTGTCCTATATAATGGTCGGATATGAAATGTGGCTAGAAACCAAAATATAGATAGTTTAAGTTACAGGGCATACTGGGATATTTCCATTAGTTTAGATTAATATGTTCATGTGCTAATGACAACTTGCCCATATGTGTACCTTACAATTATATTGTCTGAGCTGCATGCAAAACTGAGATAATTATGACATTATGTGACCGTCCTCAAAAATGAAATAGGATATATTTATGCTCTCAACATGAGAAACAAAAATAGGAGGGACATTTGAATTCATAAATGGATAATAATAGTCTGATGTTTTCCATTTACGCTATAAAATCTTGTTATACCTATCATGTGAATATGGTCCCTTAGAATTGACGGGATATATACATATACCAGACCCAACTGGAATAAGATGTTTAAATTGATCACAACAATGTCTTGTATTGGAACATATAGAAGAGTGAATTCCAATCAAGTCATGAGCTACTGTATGTAAATATTGTATATATGTATGTGTAAACAGTGACCTATAACCTCTCGATCTATAAAATGTAAATATTAGCATGTTACGACTTTTTAAATTATCTAAATAATTATATGTATGTTTTTGTATTTTTTCATAGTTTTTGTTGTCCTGTACAGTTTATACGTGAAAGACGGTCACCTGATGAAGGCAGAATGCCGAAACGCGCGTAGTGTCAATATTCACCGCTTTTGCCCACTACAATAAGACTACTGACCGATTTGTCTTTGTTGGTTTTTGTGATATGTGTTTATATATCTTTCAAAAGCTTCCTTTATAATTGTATATATCTCTATCAAATGAATTATTAATCTTTATAAGTATAATTTTCTATCTAAAGAGCCTACATAGGACACCAAAAATAATCAGACAACTACTGTGATAAAATAAAAATAAAAGATTCATAAAAAATATATATCTCTTTGTGATCTTATAAATATAACACTGTGTCAATGTCGTAGCTATACACACGAGGGTGTGCATGAGAGGTTTGTGGCGTTCTTTTATGAAATGTTTGCTATAATTTCTTTTCAAAACTGCTTTTGCCCTACCTATAGCAAATATATTTTGGTGTAGGGGTCCCCTGTTTTTCAAACTGTGATTCTTCATTCTATTCACTCAAAAAGCCCCAATGGATAGTTGATGAGGCATGTTTCTATATCATTTAGACACAGTATAGTCTGGCAAACGGCGTGGCATTTACAGGATGGTTCCTCTTCCAAAAGTCATGGCGCTTTTCAAAAAGGCACCGTATTGGGAAATGCCTCACCGTGTTCCCGAACGGCATGGACTGAAAAGTCAATGCCGTTCGAGAACCACTGTGCATGCACACAGTGTAGCACATGTTTTGACTCCCTGTGTGTATCAACATGCAGAGGACGCACAAGTGGCCCTGTAGGTACCCCTTGGTTTCCTCTCCGCTACAGTGGACATGGAGGTGGAACCCTCATGTAACCGTCGTCAGAGAAGGAAACTCTTAATATGCTTTGCGGTACTGCAGCGATTCTGCTGAGGATATTGCAGCCTCCGACTGGGGTGGTTGCGCCACCGCTGTAACAGTGGCTGTACCCCCACCGCTGGGCTCATGCCAGTCTGGTGGTCCTTGCTCCAACAGAAACTTAATCGGGGACTAGTTAACAATGACGAGTACATTTTTTTTGCGTACTTTGCCAAGTTAAATTTGTCAAGACCCAATGTACGTATAGTTTAATCAATATTAAAAACAGACCAAACCAAAAAAAGTTTTTTTTTTTTTCAATCTGTTTAATAATGTCCTTTTATTTTCACCTTAGTGTTTAGCACTTTGTGCAACAGTGTTGTCCTCTATCTTCATGGGCAATTAGCGATCGTCTGTTTTTCGGGTAACTATTTGAATCTATTATGTGACTTTTCACACTGTCCGGTTGTAAATATTTGGTATTATAGCTGTTTGAGTTACTGTTGAAGTGTTCAAGAGACACACAAAAAAGTAATAAAAAAATTGAACAATAGGCAACATTTCACATGTCGGTATGCTGTGAATCTGTTTACGTGTCTTCAAAGAAAATACTGTCAATACCGAATTATGATTGAAAAGCCATTCATACTTTTGCATTTTTGCAAGTGTTTACGTATGGAGTTTGGATGGCAGGTAAAGTTATTCATGAGCACATTTTATTCTATGCAGGTACCTTATGAAACTGTAGAAACTGTTGGTTGTCCTACAAATACTGGTGTTCATTGGAATCTTTTAGTAACTGCAACCTCTAGGAGGAAATTGTAAAACTCAATATTAAAAATTGAAGTAAGGCAACATTACATAATAATTGCAGGATGAATCGAAGGGCTATTCTAAAGCTGGGCCAGGGTATTTGCTTTCTATGGTCAATTTGTTTTCATGTTTATTTTTATGTTAGGTATTATTCAACTAACATTAAGCGGTACAACCAACATGCATTTATTGCCTTTGTCTTGCTGATGGTGTTTTTCCAACTGCTTTTATATAATTTCCTCAGATTCTGAAACCTTTAACAGAGGAAATTATAGTTTATGATTCACTGACAGCAAATCTTCAGACCTACAGACTTCCTGAGAAATTGGAGGTAACCTTTCCCAAAAGCAGTTTCTATTATCTATTTTGTAGTTCTAAGATTGCAACAAAAACTATAAAAAAATAAATGTTCTTTTACAAATTGATCATTATTGGTGACAAAGGTGTATTATTCTTATGGATTTCTTCTGATGGACAAACTATAATATTTAACATATCCATTCATATGTCTCAAAAGGGCTTTCCTACAGGCAGTAAAGTGTGCCAAGGCTCCGATTGTGTTCATTTCTTTGCTTTATTTTCAACAGCCAATCAAAAAGCTCTTTATTTAAAACTACAAATCCCATGAGCACTCAGTGCCCACCAGAGTATAGCATATTAAAGGCACAACTGAGGTAACCACTTCCTCTTTCTTTGCTGCTCCACAGCCAGTTAAGTGCCTCTTACTTTCCTACTTGCAATTTGTAGTGTATGGTTTATAATCTACTCAAATGATAATTGCTTTAACTGGCGATTGCATGCTGTTATATTACTCTGTCGTAGTGCATATTGGAAAATGTCTTACCGAGTGAAAGCTCGCTTCGCGCACTCAGAGTGTGAGCAATTGGCAGGTTCTGACTTGTGGGTGCGCACCGACGGTTCGCTGTACATCGCACAATTCTTTTTCTCCTCGTTCTGTGTGAGTCTGAGTTTTATCCGGAGCGCTTCGGCTTCCCCTGCCGGGCGCGACGCACCTTTAGCAGATTACCTGTGGAGAGGGATTGAAGGGGGTATTAGACCTGTCAGCCCTAGGGTGGTCTTACCCCGTTTTTTTGCCCTTTCGCCCTATTCTTACCACCATCTTTTTGTTGGACCTAGGTCTCTGGGCGCCTTACCACTGCCAATCAGTGCTGAGGTGCAGGTGCTCTCTCCCAACAACATGGCTGCCACAGGCCCCTGCTACTGCGGAGTGGTCATTGTATACACACACTAGCTAGGAGCAGGCTGGGACATCCTGATACAGTATCTCTACCACCCCGCCATTTTGTTCCATAGCCCAACATGTGGAAGCTCTTGGAACCTTCCAACCCTGGGTGGGGTTATGCTTTGACGCCTTTAGAGGAGGGTCACCTGACCTAGGGGTATAAGAGGAAAGGAGGGAAACCTGACTATCAGTTGGGACACCACTGGACCTGGGGGAACCTCTGCTGGAGTATAGGCGGTTGGGCCTAGAGGAGGAGCCTACACTACTGGGTCTGACTGAGCTTAGATGAGGGACTCTGCCAGCCTGCTGATCTAGCCCAGCGAGGGGGAATCCAGGGAACCATCTCCAGTGTGCTACAGAGAACCCTCCTGCCTCTGAAGCCTGCCTGCCGGGGTAGAGGAAAGGCCGCAGTAGGCCCCGGCGCGTTCTCCAGGGCCGATGTCATTGGCTGTTTCTGGTGGCAGGCGCTGCCCCATTGATTCCTGCGGCCGAGCCTACGAGAAGCAGCCCCCTGATTGGCTCTGGTGCACGGCCCCTCGGGAGCTGCGCAGCCATTGGCTGAGGCTGCTGTGCCTCCCTCAGGCCGCGCCCCCATTGGTTCCTGGGCCAGAGAGAGCATCGGAAGGCCCATGATAGACTTGGAATACTGGTGAGGGGGCTCCCCGGAGAGCGAGAGCCCCCCGACCTGCCCCAGACCTGGACCAAGCAGCGAGGGCCTCACGGAGGCCTAAGACCAAGGTAACACCCCTGGGGGAGGGCGGAGGTGTCAGGAGATATTGGGGGCTGCCGAGGAGCCTCGTGAGAACAGAGAGGCAGCCCCGCGACCGCCCCTCCCCACAGGAGACTGCAGCTGGGCCCTGAAGGCCCCATTTGACAATCTGAGGGTCCTGTCGGCCCCTGGGGCCCAAAATAAGCGTGGAGTCACGCTGGACTGGGCATAAGACTGCCCACGTAAATGACGTTCTGTGGCCTGAATTGCTCCCTGTTCTAAGTTCAGTATAGAGTGCCCTTATCTAGGAAAATGAAGTATATGTTGCTGTTGTGCCACATATGCATATGTTGGGTTATTTCAATGATCCTATGCACAAGAGATGTTTTAATGTTGAAACCAGATCTATGAAATGTTACATTTGATGATCCTGCTTATAAGAAAGGTGGTTGCCTAGAATGCCCCTAAATGACAGCGAGTTACTTGCATCGAATTAGCATTGGAAAGATTTTGACCCCATTTGCCAGATATACGTACGAAGAGTTACTTACCTGCACTAAAAAGTCTAGTTAAAGAGTCTTGTTTTAAACAACAATCTAGTGTGGTGTCATTATATTGCGTGCGAGTTCCTGTCTCAGTGTGAGTGTGTGCTGCACTTCTGCTTTACACATTGCCTTCGGGTGCCTTCGTGCCTCATGCCAAGCTACCATGGTGGAATTGGTGACCCCAGTTCTAACAGGGGGCGAGGACTGCACGTCGCTCGAGCGCGCAGGCCTCTTTCGGTTTCTTTGGGCGGTCGCAACCGTGCATGGCCGACGGCCATTTTGAGCCCATTTTCACCACATTTACCGATCAGAGATAATGAAGCAGGACCAGGCTCCGATTTAAAAGTGAAACAGCCCGTTTTCTGCCCCCATCCTACTCCCGCTGTTGTCTGACCGCGATGGGCTGAATAATTGGTGTATAGGCTTTGCCTCAAGAGGTTTTGGCAAGCCCTCCCTCCACTTCTATATGAAAGGTTTTGTTTGATTCCCAGCTTGCTTGGGGTTGTACCTCTGTCCCGTGACTGCCCAGGTCCTGGACTTTGGTTCGAGGATGTCTCGTCACTTGAGTAGCTTAGCGCTAGGTGGGTTAATTACCACGGTTTCAACATGTCAGAATATATGTCTGAGGAGGAATACTATTATGAGGCTGAACCTGCAGGTTCTTTGGAGCAGGACCTAGTAGAGGCCTTAGATGCTCGGGTCCAGAAATCTGTTAACGCAGAATTGGTGAAGGCTATCGCCCCCTCGAAGAGACACCTTAACAAGTATGCTTTGCAACAGGAATGGATTCCTGCTGCGACTAATCCTAAGCCTAGCACTGCACAAGGGGTTAACCCACATATAGATGATTTTGCAAGACTTTGCAAGACTTGCCGACTCTCTGGCAAAAGATCAAGCTTCACCCACACAGGCCGACCCTTCCGATTCTCTCTATGGAGAGCCTGGCGACATGTCCACGTACAAGGAGTCTATTAACCAGAAGGCGGCTATGCCAGCCAAGAAAAAGAAAAAGGAACACCATATGAAACCCCCTATCAACCTAAAGTCCTAACTTTTGAACCGGCTGATATCATTCACCCCAATTCGACGGTGTGGCTCCCGTCGCAGGAGGTGGCGGATTATGTACAATCGCACCTCGTCGGTCCTACGATAAAGACGTCAGGGCTCGACTGAGATCTGAATGTCCTAGACCGGACCTGGCAGCGAAGGTGGCTGATTCCCCGAGGTGGATCCCACCATGCAAACATATTTAAAGAAATATTCAAAAGACCCGAAAAAGGCATTGACCGGGCTTTGCGGTCATGCCAAGACAAGCTTCTTGACTTGTCGGGCCCATCACTAAAATTCTGGAGATAGGTTACAGAGCCAAAGAGACCGGGGCAAACATCGATCCTGATGAACTTATAGGATGGGCACAAAGAGCTGTATGCCAGCTGGGCAATGCTAATTGTGCCATGTTTAGCGAGAGACGACGGTCCATACTTCTCAAGCTAGCCCCGAAGCTTGCAAAATTATCCACTTCAGAGTCATGACCCATCGCTCAGGCCCTCCTCTTTGGCCAGCCGTTCCTAAAGGAACTCACTAAATTTGTGGCAACCTTCAGTGATCTGGATAAGGCACAGGAGTCATGGAAACGTGCTTTTGTCCGGTTTTCAATAGGGCCCGATGATACAGAGGGTGATCGTTCGGCCGAGGAAACCAATGCGCCCCAAGAGGCCAATATCAGCAACAGCGTGGAGGATATCAGGACTCCGATTCCTCCTTATACCCCACCAGACAAGCATGGAGTAGGTTCCGCAGGGGCAGATTCAACGGCAACCAGACTAATCAGCACAACACCGGGAATTCAGGTTCGGAGGTAATGTTGGGAGGACGCATTCAGTTATTTCTTCAGGTTTGGCAAACAATCTCGCAAGATGCCTGGATCTTGGAGACCATTCAGGGCTTCAAATGATGTACGACACCCCCATTCCGGGCCCTTTACCCCGCCAATATATTTTTCCCAACAAGATCAGAATTTTATCACGGACGAGATCAATTCTCTAGTGCGGAAAGAAGCCATCGCTCCATCGCAACCCCACCCTCAGGGTTTTGTCAGTAACGTGTTTCTGGTCCAGAAAAAAGGGGGCGGTCCAGGTTAGTCCTCAATTTGAGGGAGTTCAAGGCTGGATAGTGTATTGTCACTTCAAGATGGAGGGCATCCATATTTTACGCGATCTATTGCAAGAAGGAGATTGGATGGTGCGTCCAGATCTCAAAGACGCCTACCTCCTATTTACGCCCTTCATTGTCGGTTCCTCCAATTCATCTAGAAAGGTGTATGCTATAAGCACAAGGATCTTCCCTTCGGGCTATCTTCAGTACCATGGTGCTTGACAAAGCTTCCACACCGGTAGTGGAATCCTTGAAAGCGCGCAGAGTCCGGTTGATCATCTACTTAGACAACATCATTATCATGGCGAGTTGTCCTCGAGTGGTCATGACTCACCTGGAACGGTCAATATTTCTCCTTCAGAGCTTAGGCTTTGTGGTGACCCTCAGAAATCCATCATTTCTCCCACGCAATCCATAGAATTTCTAGGATTTCAGATCGATTCGCAGAGCTGCCAGCTGTTACTTCCATCCCAAAAGATTAGAACCATCAAGAAGGAGTTGCAGGTTATATAGAACAAGTAAGTTATGTCATTGAGGTCAGTGGCGTGGATAATGGAGCTACTGGCCTCTTCGATACAAGCCATTTTCCCAGGCCCTCTTCACTATTGGGCACTCCAGTGATTAAAGATCCAACATCTCGGCAAAGGTCTTGGATATGCAGAAAGATTCCTCTCTGAGGATACGAGGTGGGTGATGCTGTGGTGTCTCGAACACATGGAGTCGTGGAACGGAAGAGCCATATTTGGGTCCTGTCCTGAGATTGTTATCAAATTGGACACCAGCCACTGGGGGCCAGGGAGCGCGTTGCGGCTCAATATCCACTGGGGGTCGATGGTCCCAAAAAGAACTTTCCTTGCACATCAATTGCTTGGAGCTGATGGCAGGCTCGTTCACGATCCGCAGTCTCTTAGCCCAGAAGACAGATTAATGCATTCTCTTACGAATGGACAATATTTCAGCGGTCCACTATGTCAACACACAGGGGAGAACAAAATCCAGGATTCTGGCAGAAATAGCCAAGGATTTTTGGCAATATTGCCCACTCCCCAGCATCTCAGTTGTGGCAGAGTACCTCCCAGGTCGAAGCAACGAGGTGGCCGATTGGCACTCACGCTACCTTCGAGACTTCAGCGATTGGAGGCTCCACCCTCGTGTTTTTCAAGCTCTGATCCTCCTATGGGGTCTGTGTCACCTAGACCTCTTCGCCTCACGCCTCAACCAGCTGGAGTTTCACAGTTGGCGTCCTGACCCGGAGGCCATAGCCTTGGACGCATTCCTCCAGATATGGCCCCAGACTCTGAATTACGCGTTCCCGCCATTCATGATGATTCCCAGAGTTTTGACCCAAACCAGGCGTCAACAAGCAGAATTAGTTCTTATCACCCCCTTGTGGAGGGCTAAGGCTTGGTTCCCGATGGTTCTGGAACTGTCCTGTGCTGTGCCTTTTCTTCTCCCACAGAGGTGGAATCTGCTGTTAGATCTTCAGAAGGCTACTCATCCATTGATGGAGTCAGGACAGCTTCCTCTGGTAGCTTGGCGAGTTTCAGGGATCACTGGGAGATCCCAGGTCTTTCGAGAGACACTCACAAGTTCATTAATGAGGCACGGTCGTTCAACACACATAAGCGATATTCAACTGCATGGAACAGATGGAGTAGCTGGAGTTCTCAACGGAACGCCAATCCCACTACAGTGACTGTCTCCATGGTAGTGAATTTCCTGGCCTCTTTAGCGTCGTCTGGTTTAGTTTACAGAACTGTTAACAACTTTCGATCTGCTATCTCGGCAGGGCACGTTCAAATAGATAGTAAATCAGTTGGGGAGCATTCCTTGGTCTGTAAATTACTTAGGGGTATTAGGATGGTGAAACCCCGTGCCCTAAATATTCAGCCCTTTGGGACGTGTCTGTAGTTTTACGGTTTTTAGAATCCTGGCCTGCCAACAAATACATATCTCGAAAGCAGCTTTCAGCAAAATTACTCATGTCAGATTTTCTGCAAGAGCGTTTCAGATATCCGCGCCCTCGATCTCACAGGACGTCGATTCTCTCCTGAAGGAGTAACCTTTAATATATACAGACGGACCAAAAGTAATTCTATTTCAGTGTCTTATCCAGCGTTTCCGGATAATCCTGAACTGCGTGTAGTTCAATGTTTGAAAGCGTACGAGGTAAGTACTGCTGAATTCAGATCTGAGATAAATGGTCAATTGTTCATTGCTTTACAAAAGCCTTTTTGACCAGTGACCCCGGCCACGTAATCTAGATGGGTGCATTGGCTCATGGAAGAAGCAGGAATTGATGTCTCAAAATTTGGCGCCCATTCTGCGCGAGGGGCGATGGCATCCAAATCTTTCTCCATGGGAATAGGTCTTACTGACATAATGAATGCAGCTGATTGGTCAGCTGAGTACATTTAAGACATTTAATTATAAACCTATTTTGGATGTAGGGTCAATGTGGTGGCTCAGCTTTGAACACGCATAATCGGAGCCTCCGATCCTGACATAAAATTTACAATTTGTGAACATACGTGACAAGAATTTTCAATTCTATTAAGGACAACGGAGACGAGGATTATCCCACCCGGAGTTATAGTGTTGTTGTCATGCACTATTGTTGATAATATTATGCATGTTATAATCATTACACTGTATACGATTTTTTCTTCCCCCCTTGGCTACATGTCATAATTATGATCTCTGTGGGGTTTACCAGTATTATTCCTGTTTAAGGTACAGAAGGCAAATGAAGTCTATAACACATTCACGTTGGTCAAAATGGAGTGTTCTCTCTGGAGCTATGTTGCGGGTACCAGGCGTTTATTCAGGAATCAAGGTATCGTCTTCACATTCTGAAGTTGCAAGTATCTGTTCGTCGTGAAGGACTCTTCCTCCAAGGTTACAGTCGGACTGAGTTGGTTTTGTGTGTACCGAGTTTAGGCAAAGAAAGAGGAAGTGGTTAGCTAAGTTTTGCCTTTTATATGCTATACTCTATGGTTGTGGTGGGCACTGAGTGCTCATGGGATTTTTAGTTTTAAATAAAGATATTTTTGATTGGCTGCTGAAAATAAAGCAAAGAAATGAGAAGCATACTCCTCGCCTCCGTTGTCCCTAATAGAATTGAAAATTCTTGTCACGTATGTTCGCAAATGTTAATTGTGGTGTTTGTTACATGCTGGTAATGATACTTCAAGATATTATGCACCTTAATTTGTTTTATCAAAGTGAATAATGTATGATATCCTTGAAGGATAAAATATTGAAGTTACATTTTTCACTTTTTCTCTGGAATAGGAGTAAACAATAAAGAGGGCTTTGACAAGAAACAATTACAGGGGAGGGGGAATTCCCTAATGACATAGTTTAAACATCACTGCGCCGTCTGGCAGGCACCAGTCCCATGCGGTGCCTGCCACATGGTACATGGATTTTAGGGAGGGCCAACATGGTGCGCTGAACGTTGTGAAAGGGAAAGCAAAAAGCCAAATTGTAATTCAACAGGTGAGACGAGGCTGACTTCGCTGCCTATTAGGGATTACATTTACGAACACTGCCTGAACAACGCCCTGGAACCCATTGGAAGCAGAGCAGTATTCCCCCGCGGGTTTCCCTCTGACAGCTAGTATGGTACTGAGTCAGACGGAGACCTATGATGTGGGGCGGAAAGCCTATAATGAGCTGTCGTATGACTTTCCAACCGATATCTTATTGAGACTATTTGTTTTTTCGCCCCTTACACTTGAACTTGGTCATATAAATTTTACTTCGCTAATAATTGAGTATAGTAAAAATCTCAACTGGGTTCTCAGTTTGCAGATTCCTACATAAGTCAACAGCCAATTACAGACATCTCCCAAAATTCTAAATGTATGCAGGATTTTACATTCAAGATTGCACTGGATCTAATGGAGTCATCAGGTTGGAGTTTAACATTTCGTGTCTCAATTTTGGAAATGTGTCATGCCTTTGTGTCAACTGAATGTTTTGATTATATTGGTAGCTATTTTTGTTTTCTGATACTTTTGTTTGAAAAGTCCAAAACATAAATTGTGTCCATTGTATTAAATATTGAAAGATATATAAATGATGTTAGAGTATGTTCAAAACAGTTAGTTGTCTTGCTATTAGAAAGATTTTTTAACAGTTCTTACTGCGACAAAGCACTATGTAATGTTTGGAGTTAATCTGGGGGGTGTGGCCAGGCGCCGAACATGGCGGACGCATCTCAATAACGCTCCGAGCTGAATCCCTTCCTTATCCTGGGCATCCTAGCTGGAAGACGTTTTTTCCTACCTTTTATGTGCACCCTCCACGCCTCTGCACACCTGTCAAGCAGGAGCGGCTCATCCGGACCCTGAGGATGACTCGCGAGCCCGGTCCCGGCCGCGTGGTTGACTGCCATGAGACGGCCCAGCTCCCCGCACTGCGGCTGTGAAGGTCCCAGTGATCCTCTCGGGACTGCCACCCGCTGCTGCCCAAGTGCGGCGCCACTTGCAGATCCACTGAAGGGCGATAGAGGTGGCCCCAGACGACCGGCGGGGAGTTACAGATAGAGGCGGCCCCGGACGGCCGACGGGGTGTGCCTGCCCCGCGGCACTGGGCCGTTGCCTCTGCTGCCGGTTACTGCCTGGAAAGGGCTCTGCTACCAAGGTAGGCCTTACAGCTTTATTTGCGGCATCTGCTTGGGGCCGGGGGTCACGGGGGTCAAACGGACCCAGGGACCCTGCCTGGCTACAGCGTGGTGGTGGCCGCGCGACTGCTGGGGGCAAGCTCCTGAACAGTTATGGCGATACCCGCTCCTGCGGTGGGTGGCCACGGGGATCGGTCGAACCTAGGGCCCCCACTGGAGCGCAGCATGTGGGAGGGCGAACCCATCGGACCAGTGGGCAGTATTGACTTGTCTGAGGTGGGGAGCCACGAGGGTCGGTCGGGCCTAGGGCCCGACCAGAATAAGTTGTGTGCCCTAGCAGTCCCGGCGGGCTGGCGAAACAAACCATCTCCCCCTTAATACGGGCCTCGGGGTCGGTCGGGCCCAGGGCCTTATATAACGTGCCTGGGAGGATCACGGCGGCTGCCCTGAGGAGGATGGTCACGTGGGTTGGTCGGGCCTAGGGCCCCTCGCCTACAGCGGCTGCAGGGGCACAGGAGCAACCGGCTCTCTCGACACTGCCATTGGAGACCTGCTGGGGTCACAGACTCCTCCCTGCTCAGAGGTGGTTCGTCCGCTGCCCTGTCCGCAGTGGCCCTCTTCCATGTTCTGGAAACCCGGAGTGGGGATGGGAATGTGCCACGCAACATCTAGTCTCCGAGACATACGTCTGATGGCGAACTGAGGGGCAGTGGGGTCAAATACAGGTTATCCCTATCAGAGCCTCACATTCTCCTGCTTCCCCATCTGACAGAGTGACCGCAGTGGCGATCGGCTGTTTGGGGCCAGTGGCGGGACGCATGTCGTAGGTGAGGATCACGGAGGCTTGGCTGAGCCTAGGGCATCTCACCTACCACGTTTTGCGGACTCGGCCGGGACGTTGGCTGGCAGACACGTATGCTCTCCACAGAACTGCCATGGAAGTTCCTCTGCCGAGACTGCTGCTGACGACCCTTGATAATCTTATCTGAGTCTGAACTGTTATACCACAAACCTGTGAAGATGGGGGGACCTTTTGCTTGGAGCGTGTCTACACCTACCCTTGGGCACTGCTGATTCTTTGTGTTTGCTGCTGCCGGGTGCTGGGCTCCTGACGCCGTTTGTGATCCCCGTTGACGGCGCCTCACACCATCTTGGCTGCCGAGGGGAGGAACTACGGTTCCCAGCATCCCTAGCGGCCGGATACCACCGCCACTTCCTGTCCCGCGCACCAGGAGGTGCTCAAAAGCGAGGAGCTCCCTCCGCGTCGCGGACGCGTCGCGGACGCCGCCGGGCGGAGCCCGGGCAGAGGGCGGGCCGTCTGTGGCCGTCCGTGGACGACTGTGGTCGGGCGGGCCACCCCCCTAAGAACACCTCAACCGTAAGTGTCATACTCAAGCACAAACATGGGTGATCCTGTTACTGTAAACACCCACATCGATATTTCCTCCCAGGATGCTGATACCTCTGCCTCAGTCTCCCTTATCACATCTTTTGAAACACTAATTGAAACTGCTTTCAATGAAATTGTAGAGACGGAGAGGAGGTTCTCAATGGGCTCTTATATTACCAACAACATATCGAGTGCCCCTGGAAACATCCATATTACCCCCGAGATCACAGTGGTCAAGCCACCACTTCCACCTGTAGCTGTGCCTACTGTGTCGGAAGATGAAAACACTGTCACATACATAGCTACAGACTCTGCCCCCTTAAGAACTGTGGCTGTTAGCCAACTGGCACCTCTGTCTAAAGAAACCATCCCCATTTGCACACCTGTTTCCCATGGGGATGTCATCACCCTGGATGTTACGGAGCCCTGCAGTAACAAACCAGGAAGGGGAAAAAGGAAAAGAAGTATCATTAAGCAAAATGATAATAAAAGAAAACAACCCTCACTAAACAAGAGTCAACCTACTCCCCAAAGCCTATGGAACAAACAAAAATCATTGGGGGTGGCAACTGTACCCATGGAGGAAAAAGACTCAGTGGATATAGATAGCACTTCTTTTTCGCCCATAACTCACCCTGGTGGGAACTGTAATACTGTTTGGACCCAAACAACACTAATGGGAGACAATTATAATTTCTCCAAACAGAACGGAAACCTTATCGAAACTATAGTAGACACTATTTTTAACCGAGTGGAGAAACTTATGATCAATCAATTTAATAATGTTTTTAAAAGATTGGACAGATTAGACAACCTGGTCAAAAACGTTGAAGCCAAAAGGAAGGGGTCTATTAGTCTGGACCAAATTAGAGCCGACCGTCTTTTGAAGGACCTTGAATCCTTAAGCAACACCCTTCCACCTAAAACACAGGCTGCTTGCATTACATTGAATAAGGGAATGAAAAATCTGGAATCGTTATCACCATCGCCCATCACACAACCTCTAATCCAACCGCGAACTGCTAATTCAGGGGTTAAGTGTGCAAAATCTAGTACAGCTGCCAAAACCATTCCTACCCCTGCACCAAGGAAATTTACTCCTTTGGCCGCCACTACTAATAAAAGCGTAACCACCAAGGACGACCGCCCTACCCAACCTATTAATGCAACAACATCAGCTGCAAACGATAACATAGGTTCTACCCAAGTAAGGCCAAATAAGCCCCGCAAAAATGAAGGGCCGGCGCGTCCTCTACACTTACCACCGGACGCCTGCCCGTTTGTTCTGATTTTAGCAGGAGTACCAGTGCTGAGGGAGGATCAGGGGGAAACCTGGGTTCAACTACGAAACAAATGTATAGACTGGCTAACTAAACACAAAGGGGTCGGATATGACATATCAAGAGAAATAATATCAGCCCGTAGGGTGCCTTGGATTGGACCACTACCTAAAGACAAGGATGGAGATTGCATAGTTCTTAATTTTAAAAATCCTGGAACTGTAAGGCATTTGCTTAATATAAGTGGTAACTGCTCAACCATTCCCACGGTCGCAACCATGCTACCTTTAAGCTATTTTTACAGACAGCCACCTATGCAATTCCAACCACCATTCATGCATTTCTACCCTCCACCTAGGTACCCTCAGCCACCAGCTATGCATTTCCAGCCAGTTGCTTTCCCTTTTAATACATTCAATAGATTTGCACCCTTGTCAGGTTTGGACATGTTGGATTGACCCCCTCTAATTAAGCCAGCCAACTCAGTTGTCTCCTTTTCATCTGTTACCAACGGAAACCAGGTAGATATAAACTCCCTGACAGGGACTCCTGGAAGAGGCCAATCTACGAATTATAAGTCCTCGGATTTTGTATTTTCTGTTGTGAGTTGGAATATAGCGGGTCTTAATTCCAAATTGAAAATCAAAGAATGGCTTGACTGGGTGAATACTAATTGTGACTTATTGTTGCTCCAGGAAACTTGGTGTTTAACTGATCCCACAATGGAGGGCTTCTGCTGTTATAACTCAAAGGCCTTAGCCTCATCCATGGGACGGCCAAGCGGGGGGCTATCTATTTGGTCCAAGATAAAACCGGGGGTACAAACCAAATTGATCCCTACACCAGGCAAATGTTTTATGGCTGTAAAATACATTAATAGGATGATTTTATGTATAATTAATTTTTATAATAATGATTTTGTTAACCATCCCAACGGAAACTTTTTGTCTTTGTTTAGTTTTATTGATGATATCGTTGAAGGTTTGAAGTATGGTCATTACGATGGTATCTGCATAGGGGGAGATTTTAATGCTCATATGTATCGCACCAGTGCTCCATGTCAAAATGGTGAGGAATTGAAGAATATACTAGCCTCACGTAACCTAGTGAACGCTATGGAAATCGCTGGAACCAGTGCTGAAACTAAATTTGCTCCCACCTATATAGGCCAAGGCTGCGCCTCCACGATTGATTATATATTTCTCTGCCCATCTCTGTGTAATATAATTCGTAAAGCTGAGGTTATTTGTAGTACATACAGTGACCACTATCCACTTAGAATACATCTAGACCATCCTCAGACAAGAAAGGCTGCATCAAAGGCTGAGAGTGGGCCACAAAATTTGGTATTGTCTACTGATAGACTAAGACTAATATGGAAAGGGGCGAATAACAAAGCTATTCTAGCCAAGGTAATCAGAAAGCATCCAATGTTAATAGACATTTGTCTGTCTCTTGAGAGTACTGATGAAGTATTGATTGGGGCATTTGGCAATCTCTGTGGGGCAGTGAGAAGGGAATCCTCCAAACCATCTAGGCCCATTATAGATCACAGCCCACGCTGGTTTGATTCCGCGTGTTCTAAAGCCAATAGGGAACTGAGGGCGGCCTTACAACTAAAGCCTAGGGATTCCAACCTAGTGAGAGACTTGAGAGCTAAATATAAACGCGCCCTACGGACAAGAACTGAGGCTCTAGTGGTTAATCATTGGGAGTCACTAACGCGGACTGCCTCATTAAAAGACACCGCGGGGTTCTGGAGAGAAGTCAAATCACTCAGGTCCCTTGGTTCTAACATCCGACCAATTAACTGTAACATAAATGGAGAGGACTGGGTGGAGCACTTCTCCAAAATTTACAACACAGCTGCCCCTAGCATAGATCCTATACTGTCCTTAAATAATGCTGATCAATTGAACTTCTTAATATCTGAGGTGGAGGATGCAATTTCTGACAGCGCCAGCAATAAAGCCCCTGGCCCTGATGGTCTATCTATTGACCAGATCAAATCGGAAATTAATTTCTGGGCCCCCCTATTATGTAACTTATTTAATCACTTGACCGACAGCTCCATCCCCGAAACCTGGTCGAACAGCGTTATCGTACCAATATTCAAGAAAGGTGACAGGGCCGATCCGGCCTGTTACCGTCCGATCTCGCTGATCGACAATACATTAAAAGTCCTTGGTAGGGTACTATTTAAGAGAATAAGGGATTGGGCCGAGGACAATAATGTGTTACACTGCAGCCAACTGGGGTTTAGAAGTAATGTGGGTACGGTTGAGCAGTGTCTCAACCTGAACCTAATTATGGCCAAATATATTATTGTCAAAAAGTCCCCACTTTATTTAGGCTTTATGGATCTGAGTTCCGCTTTTGATTTCGTTAACCGTTCTAGGTTATGGTCAAAATTGCTGGAATATGGTTTAGATGATTCATTAGTATATTTTCTTTCATATTTACACAGGGATCTTAAGGCAAAAGTACGCATCAACAATGAAGGCGAATTATCTGGTAACATTTCCATCCAAAGAGGAGTTCGGCAGGGCTGTGTACTCGCCCCTCTACTTTTTATTTTATATATTAATGGACTGAGCCCTGCCCTGAGCAAGAACACCAAGGATGTTCCGATTATTAATGGTTCCCCTATCACTACCTTACTTTATGCGGATGACGCTGTATTGATGGGGCGTACCCCAAATGCGTTGCGCTCATTAATCAGAGGGTTTGTTGTTTTTATGTCTGACTTAGGTTTAAATACCAATTTTAAAAAATCATTTATCATGAATTGTGGTTTAAAAAGATACAACATTCTTTCAATTAAAAGTGGTGAAAATGAATTAAAATGCACAAGCACTTTCCCCTATTTAGGGTTATTATTCTCCAATACTGGCTCGTGGCAACATCACACCGCTCACGCAAGAAATAAGATTGGCAAATCAATCAACTCAATCTTATCTCTTCGCCAACCGAGAACGGCTGATGTGATCACCCCCTTGCTAAATATTTATCGTACCCAATGTCTGCCAACTGGGACGTATGGATCCGAAGTATGGGGTTATTGTAATAGTCTGCCCCTGCAGCTAGAGGAAAATAGATTTTGCAGGAAGGTATTGGGTGGCATTTCTTGTACGTCCATCTTCATTTGTCACCAAGAACTTAAGTTGCCATATATCGCTGATTTTATAAGGTCAAGGCCAACGCTTTTTTGGTTAAAAACATGGGCAAATCCAGCGGCTTCCTTGACCCGTAACATAATTTCAGATTGTTTATCCCATGAACGATCCAACCTCATACCTTGGCTAAATGCGGTCAAGAATAGCCTAATTAGTGTTGGACATGGTTCCCTGTTTAGCTCGCCAAACACCATTGTGCCCGCCCATAAGAATATTGTAAAACGGGCATTGTATGAGTCATACAAAGAGGAACGCATGAGAATTGAATTAATGAAACCAGCTATTATCAAATATCTTCCACTAACTGTGATTAGTAATGCTGTTTTAAATGAATTTTACAAACCCTGTAGATATCTGTCTCTACCGATAGGAAGATGGAACCGGAGCCTCTTATTTAGGTTCCGTGATGGCAGTATTGTAAATTTACTGAGCTTTCCACTCGGCTATAATAAGAATCTAGAAGAGCTTGAATGCCCGTGTTCTGTCGGTGGGAAGCAAAGTTTACTGCATTATTTTATCTTTTGTGGCCATTATAAATTGTACATCCGTCACTACCTATTGCCAATTTTCAGAAAATACAATCTAAGAGACTTTAAATTGGCATTGAAATTCTTGCAAATGCTACCAACCGATGATGTTATATTTACCATAAGCTGCTTCATAAAAGCCTGTGTAAAATCGAGGGCAAGTATGGAACATGCATAACGATCTTCGGATGTATAACGCACTTTAAACTCTAAATATAAATTGTATAGAGATTTTATTACCTGTATGGAAACACTGTTTATGATACCATTTCATGTATGTGCACTTTATGTCATTTATGCTGCTCATGTCTGTTTGGGATGTATTTTAACAATTTCCTTTTTTAACTTTTGTATATGTTTTTATGTATTTTAAAAAGATTCATCCTGTATGTACTTTTATGGATTTCTCAGAATCCGAATAAAGATCATTTCATTCATTCATTCTGTGAAGATGGTGTGCTCTCTTCTCTCTCTCCGGCTGCTGCCTCCCCTCTGGCCCCTGCGGGGGGAGTCTTGTCACCTGGAGGGACCCTTGGGTCACAGACCGCACGGTGGGGCGCATCGTTGGCTGGGGCGAGGCCACATGTGGAGATTCCGATCCTAGTCCTCTGCATTGGGGAGACAGCGGAGGCTTGACGTCCTGGCCTCGCTTCCTATGAGGAGCTCTCAGCAGAACGTCATGGGATGCCTGCGCAACAACACCTCTCGCAATGTGCCTATTGGGGGCCAGATTGGGACATTACTCATGACACCCGGATCAACGGCTGCGATGAATCTGCCTGACATTGCCACCAAACTAAACTCTGTGCTGGTGTCTGTTGAACGCATCGGCAGCTCCCTGGACTTGACCCGCACCTCCTTGGAAGGCCGCATGGACACTATCACCTCAGACTTCACGCTCCTCCGTGCCGACCAACACAGACTTTCAGTCCAAGTTCGTGATGAGGAGGCCACACTAGCAGAACTCCGACCCCGATCTCAGAATTGCTCCTCTGCACTTCAAGATCCACTAGATAGGGTTTGTACCTGGAGGAGAAGGTGGATGACGCGGAGGGTCGTTCATGCAGAAATAATGTACGCGTGGTCAATCTAACTGAAGGGGCGGAGGGACAGGATCCGGAGACCTTCACAGAAACCTGGATGAAGGAGCTCATGCTCCCCGGATCGCTCTACCCACAATTTGTAGTGGAGCGGGCGCACCAAATACCTGCTCGCAGGCCCCCTCCTGGGGCGCGCCCTCGCCGCTTCCTATTTTGAGTCATGAACTTCAGAGACAGAGACGCTATTGTACGGGAGCTGGGCAAACACCCTGGCCCTAAGGTACAAAATGTCACTGTCTCTCTCTTTCCTGATTATATGGCTCAGGTACAAAGGAGGCGAGCCAACGTCACCGCAGTAAAAAAACAGCTCCGTGATCTAGACCTCCGCTACTCCTTACTATTCCCGGCCGCCTGCGAGTTATTAGAGATGGCTCTATGAAGTACTTTTACTCCCCCGCAGAGACGTGAGACTAGCTCGAAGAACAGGGGTTGGCGACAGCACCCAAATGGTCTGATGAGTACCGACCTCGTGAACGCGCCCGCGGAGGTAGACGCAGAGGGGGAAAAACCAAGAGCGTGGGATGTACAGTGACTATCCCCAGTCCCGACCAAATCAGATTGGAGCGCCAAGGAGCCCTGCGGGCGAAGGCGGCCCTCCAGCCCTTCAGATTTCTGTCCCCAGTCGACTTAGTTGCCTCTCCACCCAAGTGCGAAGCCTCCGAGTCCACACCGGAATGGTCCTTAGATGCAGATTTCTCCCACTCCGGGGTGTCACCCCACAAACTGCAGATGGCATTATTTGATGTTTCATTTGTACTCATATCGGAACATCGCACTGCTTCAGGACATGTTTGTTTTCCTTTAAGTGCTTTTGTGATGCCTTTTTGTCCTGCTCTCTTGGGGTAATTAAAGGGAACAGACTTGACATTGTCTACTGCCTCTTACTGGTCTCTTTTCCCCTCCCGAAGTCCTACAACGACACTAGTATAGTAGCCATGCTTTGGCATAATTGCTTGGGCAGTTCCTCATGTTGGGGTTCCGCTCTTTCCCCGTTACCTGCTTTCCTACAACTCCACCATATTATTTTTCTCCCCCTGTATGAGTTGCCACCCCTACAGACCTGCTGCCTCTGCATCCTACCCATCCGAGAGGGTCCACTGCAAATGGGGCCCACAGCACACGGGCGGGCCTCACTACTCTCACTTGTCCTGATGAAAGACCTTAATGTCATAACCTGGAATGTCAGGGGTATCCAAACCCTTTCTAAGCGTTACGCCATTTATGCCTATTTGCAGCGTCACAAGGCGAGTGTTGCGCTCTTACAACAGACGCACCTGACAGCCGTCGAAGCCAATCGCTTGCGTCGACGATGGCGTGGCCAGGTATACAGTACCGACTACTCATCCATGGCTAGAGGGGTGATGATATGGGTTAAGGCGGGTGTCCCTTGGGATGAGAAGGAAGTCCTGACAGACCCGATGGGGCGATACGTCCTGATAAGTGGAAGACTGAATGCCAAACAATTTTACTGTGTTCTTTATATGCCCCCAATATAGCACAGGGTACCTCTCCGCATGAGCTCTCAGAGATACTGCTCCAGTGGAGGGATGTTCCGTGGTTCCTGGGTGGTGACTTTAACGCAGTGCTTGATATCTCCCTTGACCGTTCCTTCCCTCCTCTCACTAGTACTACGCCTTGATCTAATGCAACTTTTAAAAACCTAGCTGGGTAACTTGGCTCTTTCGGACATTTGGTGGGAACGTCATCCTCACTCCAGAGTATATTCGTTCTATTCCCCAGTCCACAAGTTACACGTACGCCTTGACCGTATACTTGCATCCCTAGCCCTCCTCCCCCTGATAGTGATGACTGATTATCTTGGTCGGACACACTCGGATCATAATCCCCTGGTGATGCACCTGGCCTGGGAGGCACAACTCCCTCTGAAGCCGGTCTGGCACCTGCAGACCGCAGCTCTGTAGGACCCCCTTTTCCATAGCTCGCTGGAAGTAACAATAGCTAGCTATTTTGCGCTTAATACCTGCTCCATAGATTCGGTTCTCACTGAATGGGAGGACTTTAAGGTGGTAGTTAGGGATCACTGTCTAGGACAGACACGGAGTATTCGCAGACAATTGGACACCTCGCTGACACATTGAGGGACAGCTGTTGTTACTCGAGACGCAAGTTGCTGCCAATTCAGCGTGACAATGGCGCTTCGATGCTGCCCATGCCGAAAGCGAGGCGCTTCTAGACAGTTTGAGGTGCCATAAATATTTAGCACATTCCATTCGCTCACACTCCACTGCAGACAAAGCCGGGAGACTGCTGGCTTATCTGATCAGACAAGAACACCCCCAACGCCCCATACATTTGTTACTCGATGATCTTGGTCGGGAACGCAACACCCAACGAGACATTCATGCAATGTTGACTGAACACTTCACTTGCTTGTACGAGACCTTCCTGACCGGCAATGCCCAGGATGTAGGATGCTTCCTAAACACGGGGAAGTTGCCCACCCTCACGATAGACTGCAGACAAGGTACGAGACGCATTGCGTTACCTATCTTCTGTTAAAACCCCGGGGTCCGACGGCCTTCCTACGGAGTTTTTTAAAGCTTACGTGGAATACTTGGTACCAAACCTCCATTCGATGTACCTAGAGGCAATTTCAGAGGGAACGCTACCCCCAACCATGCATACCGCTAATGTGGTGTCTTTGTTGAAGCCTGGTAAGGACCCCGCGTCTCCCTGCTCCTATCGACCGATCGTAATATTGACTTAGGATAATAAGATCCTGGCTAAGGTCTTGGCCAACCGGCTGGCTCCCCTGGTCCCTGATCTTGTACACGCAGACCAGAATGGCTTTGTCCCGCAGCGTAGTACGGCCCTGAACCTACGCCACTACTTTTGGGTGGCGGAATATGCCCCGATCGACTGGCCACGCTCTGGTTGCATGGTATTGGACGTTGAGAAGGCCTTCGATTCGCTCGCCTGGAACTTCCTTTTTTCTGTCCTGGCTCGCTTTGGTGTTGGCGCCTCCTTCCTCGGTTTGGTGCAACTACTATATCATCAACCATCGGTTTGGGTTCGGACAGGCCCTTATATTTTAGATCCGATTCGGGTGCGACGGGTAACCCTACAGGGATGCCCGTTGTCCCCGCTTCTGTTTGCATTGGCGGTGGAGCCGCTGGCGACCCACATCCGCACGCATGTCGATATAGGGATTGAACTGGGTGATGGCGTACATACCATTTCGCTTTACGCGGATGATCTGTTGCTATATACTCAGGACCTTCATGACATTCCCCTCTCCCTTTACCGAACCCTTAGTCATTTTGCACGTGCCTCGGGGCAACGAGTTAACCCGACAAAACCAGTACTTTCTCCGTTCTTAGGAGATATGCCTGACCCGGGCTACATGCTTGGGGGAACGTATGTAGCCTGGTATTTGGGGGTCCTGGTATTTGGGGGTCCGGGTATATCGCACCAAAACTAACCTCTTCGACGGGAATGTCACTCGGCTGCCATGGCGATTTGGTCACAGATGGGATTCTGGAAGACTCTCCCATTGGCGATATCTGGTAGAATCGCCCTGGTCAAAATGGTGGTTCTTCCTTGCCTTCTCTATTATTTTACTACTTTACCCGTAATCATCTCTCTCCCCTTCTTCAGGCAGTGGGAGACGGTGGTGCGTGATTTCATATGGGGGACATCACGTCATAGAGTGTCCATGGCAAAGCTTTATCTGCCTACTGAGCTGGGGGGGCCTTGCGGTACCCAATTTCGAGCACTACTACCTGGCCTTCCAAGTGCAGTGGATTGCCTGGTAGATGTTCTACGCGTTACTTATCAGACACGGCCTCTCGGTGGCCTCCGCTGCTGCTGAATTCCCTCTTACAAATGTTCTACCCATGCTCCAAGCATAGACCCCCGATATTCTTCTCCTTACTGTAGCATACAAATGCTTCCGGAGGTGTCTTTTCCTCACTGAAACCACCATCCCCCTACACGCCCAGCATCCCACTATTGGGAACCCAAGGAGGGACACCTACAATACGGCAACCGAATTACGTCAATGGGCCTCGGAAGGGATACGGAATGTGGGGAATCTTTTTCAGGAGGTTACCTTTATTCCATTACAGGAACGTATGGCGGACGAGAAACTCCACCCTGGGCAGTTTTTATTACACAGAACACCCATAGCTTCCCTAGCGTCCACCTGGCGTCCACTCGCCCAGGAACCTCCCACACACCACACATTGTAGTGCCTCCACGTGCTGGGGAACAGGAGACATCTCATGCGCTGGATCACATCCTCACTTTGACAGCATACGGAGATAGATCTCACCTGGCTTCGACTTGGGAAGGGACACTGGGGAGGGCGTTTACAGATCAGGACTAATTAGCAGCCTGAGGCTCCTGAGGCTGTCCGAGCCGTATCCCTTGCAACCAGCGATTCAAACAGATACATTTTTTATATTGCATCAGACCTACCTTACCCCAGCCCAAATCAACAGGTTCTTCATCCGCATAGATGCAGCCTGCCCCCGTTGCCGGGACCTAGACGCTGATTTGCTTCATATGCTTTGGGATTGTTCAGTTCTGACAGACTATTGGAGCACAGTGACAGCCACCCTCACAACTTGCACCTCACACACCATTTCTCCAAATTGGGAGGCCCATATACTGCTCCTCTTCAGCAGGAACAAGGAATACAGAGCTGCCACACGATTTATAGACCTGGGTCTCATAACAGCCAAGCGCTTGATCACCAAGCAGTTGAACTCGCCCCTGTCGCCTCACCCGCTTGCTTGGCACTGAACTCTACTTAACTAGATGAAAGCGGAGGGTGTGGCGCTACCCGGGGAGGACCTACTGGGCATTCGAATGTTTTCCCAGGCACCTCAGTGGGATGCATTGGTCTCCAAACTCTTGGGGGTGGACACTGACACGGGGACCCCGACTGCCACAAAAAGAGTTCTCACACAGGATGTATCCCCCAATGGCGTGAATGTGGGCTAACGCCACCGCCCACACTGCTTCAACTCCTCTGCCTCAGAGCCCCACTGTAACTAAGTCACGGTGGTTTTTGAACGCCCAGCTCCATTGGATGCAGAAGCAGGTCTTGAGTGACTCTCCTCTAACCTCCCTTTACTTTAGTTGTCCTCATTTAGTTGAGCCCTATATCCCCGGTTGAGTTTAAACTGCACTGTACCTGTAGTATTCCCATGCTGCCTAGTGCTGTGACTCGTCAGCACGGCTCTGTTCTTTTTGGGATATTGCCGCACGATTTGATGCACTCACTATAACCTGTATCTCCGCTTTCCTGTTGCTAACAGTTACCATGGAACTGGCAAATAATTTACTTTCTTTTTCATCGATGTCATTAGCCCTGTTCTGACTGTATGATTTCTTGATACACTGCAACACAAACAAAAGGTTATTAAAACCTATTTAAACAAACAAAAATGTTAGGAGTTAAGCTGAGTGATTATATAAATGTAACTTTCTTCCTTATTGAATATTACCACTAAGATCCATAATTAGGGGCTGATTAGGATGGGGGTGAACGTTTGTCTGCCCACCAGCCTATCGGAAACGGGTCCCCACGACAGGCTGTCGGCAGTCCTGACATAGGCATTACGATGCGACCACCACCACGGCGGTTGCAATGCCTATTTTTCGCATTGCTTGTGCTGCTGGCTGCAGCACTCGCCACTTGACAAAAAGGGGAGAACCGGACATATACCTGCACTAAGTAGCAGGCACCATGAGGTGCCTGCCACATGTTGTAGGGATATGTGGGGGAATCTTGGGGGGCACCATAGAAGCCCCTCAGGTCCCATGTCTAGGGCCGAGGGGAGAAAGAAGGGCCTGTTACGGGCCCCCAAAGTCCCTTTTCGCCTGCCTTTTCATGGCAGGCAGAAAGGGACATTGTAATCCACCTCCACCATTGTAGGAATACAATTCCCTCCGACGCACCGGTGGGCTCAAGGAACCTGTCAGATTCGTGGCAGTCGCTGTTTCCGACTGCCAACACACTGGCCGCCATCGTAAAGTGGTGGGTGGGAAACTTGCTTAGGACTGAGGTTAGACCTCTATAGACGGGCTGTCAGTGGCTGTCTCACAGCCATCCTACCCAGAATGTTAGTTAGAGCAAGGTTGTAGATACTTGTAGCAGCGAATCCTTTAATGTAACAGAAAGCATGCTTATCTTTTTACATGTATTCATCGGTATGCATAGCAACATGCCCAGTTTCACCAACAGTTAATTTTGAATATGTGGGTATGGAAGCAAATGTTTGTATTTAGTTCTATTAGTGCTTTCCTTCTTTAAAACCATATGTGTGTCTAAAATTGCTTTTTTTGGACAAGTTAGAAATATGTACCAGATGCCCCAAGATAAGTTTAACTTTTTTACGTTTACTGTTAAGATTTGTTAATCTACTTCAATATTACATTTAGATTCTGTTGACGAGTTCTGTGGTGTCTGCAACCAAAAACCTTCAGACGTAAATGAGAAAAACGTAATGGTAAATACATACATTTTTTTCAGTAAGAAAGATTGTAAATGTCAGGATAAAGATACCTGGAAGCACAGTAGAAACATATTTGGCAAAATTACACATTACACTCAACAGCATAGTAAAACTCAATACCAGATGTACAGTGTTTCCTCACATTAACTTTTCCTAAATTTGGTAACTGTCTTAGGGGCCGATTACGTGTCTGGCGGTCCGAGAACAGCTAGACTCATGGTGGCGTGGCGGATCTAGCCTCTGCCGCAGCACAGGTCGTGCAACCACATGCTTACGATTCTGGCATTTGAGCCATTCTGGGATGAACAGCTCTGCCAGGGATCAGCCTGACGTAGATGCATGTAGTCGGTGGCCGCAATATGCCTTGGCTAAGCTGCTACGGGCCCGCCAGGCATATTACAAGTTTCCTCTTAGCCAGGGTTTTCATGACGGTTCTACCGCCATGAAAACCCTGGTGGAGAGAAAACAAATGGGGCAGTGCAGAGCACTCCGGTGTATCAAACGCATGTGCATGCACACAGGGGGGCATAACATGTCCCCACCTGTGTGCATTCACATTGGTTCATGTAAGGCATGGACTTTCGAGACCATGCTGTGCATGAAGCTTGTACTGGCTTTAAATGAGGCAACGCCTTGGGACTGCCATGCCGCCCATCTGCCAGACTATTAAAAATTCGTATTTGAATGGGCACGCCTCGTGACCTTTGGCAGGGCGGTTGTGTGGAGGTTTGAAGCTCAGCGCGACTAATTAAGCCAACAAGTGGTAATATGCCCCAAAGTTTTTTGCATTACAAACCAAAATCCAATGATTCATATAGAAGTATATTTGTATTACAACAATAGACTATTAATGTTCAAAAGATACTCTGTAGGTTTGTCCCTGTTCCAAAGAGGTCAAAACATTTTCGTTTTTGTACAAGTGTTTGGTTTCCGAAGGGTGGGAGTAAAAGTACAGCCAGATATTGATTGGGTCCAGGAACTCAGGTGAAGTATATAGGGCGTTTGTATATGGCATGTTGTATGGCTGAATTAAAATAATTCCTGTGCAGCATTTGTGGAGTTAGTAGACAGGGTGGATGTCAAGTCTTTTTTAATGTTCATTTTGTGTACATCATTTTACGCAAAAATGGGGGGGAATGGACCACTTGTAAATTCGTACCCAGGGTTTCTTATGGTGTCAGTTAACCCTCATAATAAACCCTCATAAACGCACGCAGTTGGTGTAGCGGTATATCTTGGTTCTCTGCTGTAATAAGTTGTGTTAGTGCATCATCATTTTACGCAGCCTGGATTGGGAGACTGTGTCAGTTGATTCAAGGCTACCAGTGGCACAATTAGTTAGAAGGGGCCCGCCTTACTACCAATGCTCTCATTACCAGGTTTACAACTGACTGGGGACTTGCAGAGGTGCAAACGTCTGTGTGAAATGTGAAGCAAGTACGCATTTACCACATTTTTAGGAGAGAAAACTAGCACTGTGGATCTTGTTAGCATGAACCAATTGATTTTCAGACAAAGTTGCTTCAAATATCAGTCAAAAACTGTGGCTGACCTTTTCAAATCGGTGCAGTTCCTACACACAAACTCCCAAAACGTATTTAAGTTAGCAAGGCTAAAACCTATTGACCTGAATACAATGCAAAATGAATAACATATTTTTTTACTGTCTTTCCTTTTCCAACAGGCACAATGTGATGAATACGGCAGATGGATACATATCAAATGCATTCAAACAGATGCAACATCCTTATTTCAGCATGAAGGTTTTAAATGTAGCAAATGTATTTAATACTATTTATTTAAGCAGTACTGTTAGAGAAGTAAAAACACCATCTCAGTGTAGTGAACTGGGTTATTCTGATACACAAACTATTTTCAAAAGTTGTTTCTGTAACGTAGGTGTTTGTTGTTCCCACACTTAATATTTTCTTATTCTAAATTATATTTAATATTTATTTTTGATATGCAGGATAACATTGTGCACTTGAGTGAAACTTTTTGGGTAAACATTTGATAAATCGATTAAGATGGTGTGATTATGTATTGTATTTGGTGCATTATTAAAAATATGCAGGGACAAGGTCACTTTTCTCGTCATGGGGATACGCTATCCTCCATTATACCATAAGCGCGGGGCCAGGAATTGACTGAGCATGGAGAGTTACAAAATACAAGGGCCCTGAATGGAACAGCCCTTGACACTTGAAAAAAAACACAGTGCAGAGGAGGAAGGGTGGGTCAGTAAGGAACCTGCACCTAGATTATGACTAACAGATATGGCGTTACTGAAGTTAGGTAACTTGTCCTTTATGATGAACATCAAACCGCAGATTCCTTACCTTTGAACAGATGCTCAAGCGCTACCTTCCCTGGTGGTGGGACAGCGGAAAGTTTGAACCAGGAAATCCAGCAAAACCGAGCAGCCAAACAGGCCGTCCCTTTGAAACTGAAAATCCAGGTACTAGTTTCCGCCGGACATGTGCAAGTATGGGCAAGTGGCCACTTGGCAGATATTGGAAATGGGAACAGCATGCTGGAGATCCATAGTGGCTGCCTTCGCCTTGGTGGAATGAGCCCTAAGACCTACAGAAGGTAGTTTCTGCGCAAAGGCGTAACAGATCTAGATACAGAGGATGACCCAGCAGGATAAGGTCCTCTTTTGGCCAGCATGCCCATTCTTTGCTCTTTCCTCACTGTAAAGAGTTGGTGATCCCCCCGGAACTCTTTGGTGCGAGCTTGAGGTAGGGGTGTCTTGCAAATATTACCATGCAGCGTTCAGGGATATGGAAGACAGGATTTTCGTTTTGGAGTGAGTGCACCATTTGAGATAGTCTGCAAAGTTAGTTTGTGGGGTGTGGTGTATATTAATCTTAGAGTAGCACAATATATGCTGCAACTGTAAAGTTACCATGATGAACCACTAACTACAGTATTACAAATGTGCTAATTGCATTGCTAATTGTAGAACCATTAGGCATTTACCTCGTATTTTGGAAATAAACGTGCCTGATTACGACTTTGGTGTAGCGGCGCAACACCCCATCTGCCCTGCCAAAGCCGTGCAAGCATCGCCAACTGTATTGCGAGTTGCAAATCGTAATACGGTCAGCAAAAAAGTTCCAACAGGGCATGTACATCCATTTGCTGGAACTTTATTGGGGTACAGACAGGGAGACACATTTGTTCCTGCACCACTAGCCTTTTTATTGCGGGGCTCTGCCATGAAGAGGCTGGTGATGTAAGAACATTTAATATGGTGAGAGGGAATTCGCCAGTCCCTGCTCAGCAAATTGCATTGTGGTACTCCAGTGCCACCGTCAGGGAACGACCGCTCCTTGGTGCAGCCAGTGGTCCAACACCTGCTCGACTTTGCAAGTCATAATCCGGCAGACAGTGGAACACCTGCGTGAGTTTGGCGGTCTTGCTCATGCCAGACTCATAATCTGGCCCATAGGTCCTAGGGACCTGGTTCGTAGAAACCCAGCACTCTTCAGTCAAATTTGCATCAGATACCTTGCTGAAAAAATGTTGCTAACCATGTCCAAAACATTGTGTTTTCTTCAGGCCTTTTCTAAAATCTGCCTAAACATAACACAGTTATCTAAGCTTAGACTATTGTTCAACTTAATAAAGCAAAGTAATTTCCATTCATAATGTGTTTCTCTTTTATATTTATATGCATTTCTCTTTTATAACAGGAACTATACAATGATTGGTTCAGATTTACAAATAATTTAAACAAAAGATTCAACCTTGCTCAAGCAATTATAAATCCTATGTAGTTATTACTAATCATTTGACTTTTAAAAGCTGTTGTTTAACCTCATTATTCTTTCAGTATAGTGAACATTGTTAATATGATACATAGGAGATATTCATCTTCATGAGTTAATTATTTATGGTTTTCACATTTCGGGATTGACTAATTAAATGTTTACTTCATTTTCTTTTAACCCCTCCGCTGCGCTGAACGTTCCGCGCTGGTGCGGAACGTTCTATTGAGCGCGCAGGGCCGCAACGTTCAGTGGACGTGCGCAGCACTACCGAGGTAGGGCACACGACGTCCGCTGAACGTGCACAGCATTAAAGGGGTTAAAATTGAACTACTCTTCCTGTAAAACATTAAAGGAAACATTGTAAAATGAAAGAATTGTTTTTTTGTTATGTCTAGGTGTGATCATTATGTATATGTAAGGACATGGTCCATTTCATCCCCATCACTGAGAAAGATAAAGTCTGACATTGTGTACCAACAGAAAAAAGGACAATTATCATCAATGAAAGACAAGGACCAACATGGGAAACAATGTTCAACAATTGTTTTGAAAATCTTGTTTATCGCAGTTATATTGTTTTTTCAAATTAATAATTTACTATTCATTCATGTTATTACAATTGTTAAGCTTCTTACATTTTGGTAAATACATTTTAAAATGAAAAACATGGTTTCTTTTATTTCTATCCTTCATTGCACTTATTATCGTTTTCATAATAATGTAGTTCTAAAATTGAAATTGGTTTATTTCCAAAAACTCATCATTATTGAAATTACTTTTTTATTCTTAATTAAACGAGTCCATGCCCCATAGCCTTTTCACAGTAGTCCTACCGCCATGGAAAGGCTAAAGGAAAGTGAGTTTGGCTTTCCAAATCTGGTCCCACGCCAGCCACGAGATGCAGGGATCAACAGGGGGGCACCACAGGTCCTCCAACCAGAGGCAGTGCACCCAAGGGGGCCCTGCTGGGGGCCCCCAAAGACGCTTTCTGACATGGAAACTTTGTCAGAAACCATCATAGTAATCTCAAGGCTGGAATTGAAACAGAAGATGAAGCCCGACATCGTAATTGGCCCCTATGTGCGCTTGCGTCCTAACTGCCGGAAGTCAGGTCCGATTTCGCAAAGGTCCCCATGACATAGTAATATGACCCTGAGTATTAAACATGACTCATGTAGGGACCCACAATCCATACAATAGTAGCGGCACGGGACACCTAAAAGTGAGGAGGGGTTGGCTCATTAAGACATTAGGACGCTTATATACTCCAAAAAGCCATAGATCCTTTTGGGACCAGCAGCCACATGGCAAGCAGGGGTAAATTACAAATTTTTCAAATATATGAGAAAGGGAAAGTTATGTAATTTGCAGAGAATCACAATATTCCTACCGCTCAGCTGTACCATGTGGGAATGTTTAACAGAATGCCGCATTATTTTTATGATTTCTACTTTTTTAAATGATTTTTTAATAGTTTTACATTGTACTAAATCGACACTAGGGCACAAGAATGCATTACAAAAGTATCATGATTATATTAAAAAAAATATCAATTCAATTTCTGGGGAGTTTTTTGGGTTATGGAACTTAAAAACTGTGGGGGTGATTACGATGGTGGTTGTCCTGCCACTGACTGCCTGACTGCCCCACCGCCATACAGCCCATTGGATCTGACCACCACATTAAAATACAGGCAGGCGGAGGGAAAGACTGCCGTGCCCGACAAGATCAAGGATCTTGTCAGTGTGGCGGTTGGACACTTATTCCCTACAATGCCTGCTCAGGCACTGCCGTAGGGATAGGATGGGTCCTTCTGCCAGCCATTTCATTAAATGTAACCACCACAAAAAGGAGACAGACAGTGACTTTAGGGGCCCCTTTCCTCCTGGCCCTCTGCTATGAGCCCTGGGGGCACCTATGGTTCACCCCTACACATCCTTGCAAATGTTTATTTTGACTATAGTGATTCATAAAACAGTATGCAAACCACGACCAGCAGCAAAATGCATAAAGCTAGCACCATTAGCATAGTTATGATCCCATAAAATACAAAAGGAGTCGTCATTTTATAAAGACAAAAAGACCAAATAACCCGGCCTAATCACACTCCCCTTGGCAGTAAGACGTTATTTTATATAACAGAAGATCTCTAGGCGTTGTTAGCAGACCCCCTACCTGAAAGCCTAAATGCTGGTTACATCATAGGACCAGTGGGGCTTGTCTCCATGGAACTGCTTCCTTCAAATGTGGTTTAAAAACATGCATGGGTGGCACTTCGGAAACGAGCGGCGGAGCCCCACTTGCTTCGTGATTGGTCCGTTTAAAAGTCGCCTACCTTCTGGGGGGCACATCTCAGCCCCGATGGGCCAATTTCAACAATCAAGTCCTCGTCTTGCTTTTGGTGGCCAGCCCTAGCAACCTGGAGCACTTTTCACCACCCTCCTGGCCTCCATGAGGGTAAACTCAGCAAGGAGCTGTCTTCACTGGCATCCTGTGCCAGCCGTTCACTTGGCTCTCGGTCTGGGCCTCTCTTCTCCTTGCGCAGGGGCCCAGACTTCCTCTTACTGGCCATGGACTCCCTCAAAGTTGCAGTCCAGAGGCATGGGACAGTCAGGGAGTTCCTCCTTCCTACTGCCCATGGTGATAAGCTCCAGCAACAGTCTTCCTCCGTAAGACCACACCCCAGAGAGGGACCTTTTTGAGAGAAATTGGAGGAGGCTGGGAGGAAGGCAGTCCTGTCCTATCCTGCAGCGAGACATCATCTCTCTGCCCCTAATCCCTTCTTCCCTCACAGGCCTCTGGGATACTTCAAGATGGCATCGTCCAGGGGTCTCATGCCACATGGTCTTTGAAAAGCCCCCTTCCCACCGTCTTGCTAACTTTATGGCCCAGGCCTGGTGCCTGGCACTGAGTGACAGCTGCTGATTGATACCCTGCAGCTTCATCCCATGTTTTCCTCCTGGAGAGGAGACCTCTGCCCTTGGGAATGCTTGCTCTGAAGGGCTAGGCCTCTGATGCTACAACTTGGGAGGGGGAGGTAATTAATACAGCCTGGCAGGGTCACACCCGGTCAGGCTCTGGTTATGAGCTGAGTCAGAGGAATACGATATTTCTAGATGACCCATAAGCAGTACAGATATGGCTTTGGACTCAGCAGAATAATTCTTTTTACACAACTTACAGTGTACTTTGGTGCATGTCTGGAGTTTGTAGGCCCTAGGAAACTGAAACTACCCCACGTGGTCTCTGTCTCCAAAGGAGAATACAGTGAAACAGTGAAACACTCTTACATGTGTCTCCCCATATTATAAAGCCTATTCCATGTCACCACCCAACTCTGCATAATCCCTTCCACGCCATTCCATCTGCGCACAACAGGAATCTCCCCGTGCAGCCCTTACACGGGTGCACACGTGTGTACATGTTTCCACATGTAACCAGTCCGGTGCCCCTTACCCTGGCTTCAGCACAGCGGCCTTATCTCACAAGGCGGACACCGGTGAAATCCATATACAGTCCATTTTATCATGTGTTTACCGTGGGTCAGTCCCAGCTTATGAAGCTCTCCTACAGAAAAAGCTTCAAAAATCAGGTGTTCAGGCTCAGATGGCCAGAACCACCTTTCCACAGTACCTCTCTTTGTGACATGTATCCTTCTCTAAATGTGTCTGTAAGAGGCTGCAGGAATTGCCTACTGTGTGTGTTAGTGAGTACTGGGTTGATTAAGTGTGTGTGCAACTGGCTTCATTAGTGCTACATAAATATTAGCGGTACCGGTCTGCGTGACTAAATGTTTTGGTACTTCAGTCACAGTGCCTATGGGTGGTTTAGTGCCTGTCTCCTTGTCTAGTTACATATGTCAGATTGAAGTATGGGTTTGATACTGGACATATAATTTTACACATTGCTCGGTAGGAGTGCATACAGCTCAGTCATTCTTCAAAGTGCATGTGTTACCTTTTATCCTCCTAGCCCCCTACCTTATGGCCTAGCTGTAGTCTACCTCAGTGGTCTTTTATATGTGGAAGGAGAGCACTTTATGCCTTGTCTAGAAGTTTTAAATGTAAAGTATGGCCTAGGAGTAAAACTGCATGCACATGCTCAAGTGTAGTGGGCCCAAGACATGATGAAAAAACTGTGTCTCTAAATTTGAGGATAGAAAGTGTCAGTTCTGTACCAGCTATTTCAATAAGAGTTGTAGTCCCAATCTTTGGCTATCATTGCATGTATATGGAAGTTACTCTGTAAATGAGTGTGTTACATCTATTGATCAATTTATTGTTAACTTAACTTGGATTTATCTACAATAAATAATACCTGCTTTATATACTGGATTTAAGAACATTATTTGTTACAAATTTTGATATGAACTCAGCTCCTGGTGGGGTTTTTATTATTACATCTATTGATCAATTTATTGTTAACTTAACTTGGATTTATTTATAATAAATCATACCTACTTAAACTATTGAATTTAAGAAGCTTATTTAATACAAATTGGCGACGAGGATGGGATCATTATATTTGAAAGTGCCAAATTATATTTCAACTGTTATTTAAGAATGTAATGTAATGTGTTCCTTTGGTCATTATATTTGAAATTGCAATCCTTATTATATTTCAACTGTTATATATAAGAATGCAATGAAATGTATTCTATCAATTTATTTATTGTTTTATAAAGAAGGGGGATGTGTTACATCTTGCTTATGCTTTACATATCCCTTGCTTGAATATCCCCACTGCTTACCCACTGCATCTTGTAGAATGTTTAATGACACCTTAGAATGTTTGGTACCTGACTGCTCTGAGTAAAGGCAGTTGATAGAGACAGGCTGAGCAAGAGAAGAACTGCTCCTGGTGGGGTTTTTATTATTACATCTATTGATCAATTTATTGTTAACTTAACTTGGATTTATCTACAATAAATAATACCTGCTTTATATACTGGATTTAAGAACATTATGCTCCTGGTGGGGTTTTTATTATTACATCTATTGATCAATTTATTGTTAACTTAACTTGGATTTATCTACAATAAATAATACCTGCTTTATATACTGGATTTAAGAACATTATTTGTTACAAATTGGCGACGAGGTACAGAACAGAACCTATGCGTGGAAAGAAGACTAATCTAATGGATAACTACTGCAACTAAAGGAACTACTTTAAGCTGGAAAAGAAAAGGTAAATTAACAGAAACGCCCTGGTTAACCCCACCAGTGTCCCCAGTCACCTGGACAGCCTGCCATCCCAGGGTGTTTGAGTTCTTGCCGCAGAATTGGGACAGTTTTGGGCCTGTGTGTTAAGGATTTTCACATTTGTTTGGGCTGTGCTGAAAACTAATAACGAAGAGGAATCTCTAAACTGATTGAAAAGGAGTTAATTGACTGTTCTCACCCTATTTATAAACAAGCAACTGCTGGGGAAATCGGATTTAAGGAGACCTGCACGCACCCCAAGTTATTTATACACTCACTGAGCCAGTTACAATTTATGAGAAGCAACACACACTTGTTGTGAGGATATGTTTTAAAAAAACGGAACGAGGGAAAAAAAATACACGAAGAAGAAATACAAAAGGAGGAAACCTAGCAGATTATTTGGGTGTTTGCTGTCACCTACTGGATGTTATTAGTTCAGTTTTCGAAGTCACACGATCAACAATTTACCCGCAGGGCACCGGTGTGAGCATAATAATTGTACATTTAAAGCTTTTTAGATGGTACAAACATAGCATTGTGGAAACGGAAGGATTTTTCAAAATGAGTATGTTCTTATGCGGTGAGTGCTTTTATTTGTGTTACATTGGCGCGCTGTTCTTTTTAAGGTTTTGCTCACCTTTGACAATTTCTCACATGTTGGCAGTTGAACCGCAGTTTTCCATTTTGAAGCTCTGCACGAGCTGCCTGCCACGCGCACACACCGAGAGCGTGCAGCCTCACCTCCATGTCATTGTCATCACTACTTTGATGCTTCTCCAGAGGATATGACGTCTTCTCTATGAAGAGGCTGTTGTGGAACGACGTTAAGCTCCTGGAGCCACCCGGCGTTGCGTGGCTTACGTGCAGCCATGTTAGAGATCGGGTGCACCATGACCCAGGGCTATTAGATTCAAAGAGTGTCAACTTTACTGTACAGCGACACGCACGCTTTTTCTGAGTTTGGAAAATTTAATGGGAAAAGTTAAAAGCTTTCATAGGACTGTGAGGACTTTGCCTGATATGGATTTTGATGATGAGCTCGGGTGAGAGATCGCACTGTTGTCATTCCAAGATTCAGACTACGGTGACTACTTTTGTTGTTTTAATTTATTATTTTGGAAAATTTTCAATATGCTTTACTATTCATATTTACCAACTTGCCTATTCTATTATTGATAACATCATTCACAGTGTTGGTGATGTCTATGTTACTTTTACGTATCTCTACTTCTTATTTATTGAGCCACGTATGTGCACAACTTTTTTTGGGGTGCTAAATTTAATTAATTTTTGTAATTATTTGCAGATATGTTTGATATTTATATGCTGTTTTGAACCACCATTTAGGTGCTCAATTTCCATTGAGGTGTTCAATGTTATTCTTTCTTGCTTTTGATGTACCAGGTTAATTAGTGCTCTAAAATATTAGAGGAGTTCACATGTGTTACTGAGTAGAGTCATGCATTTTCTTTTATTGTTGTGAACCACTATGTGCTCAAATCATTTTGAGGTGTTCTTTTCAGAGGATTAGTTGTCCTAGTATTGGATTTATTGAATATGTATTTTGCGGAGTCACATCTGTGCTCATTTTGAGGCGCTCCATTTCTTGATATAAACTCTGAGGAGTTGGGATATATTGGATATGTAGTTTAAGGAGCCACATCAGTGCTCATTTTGAGGCACTCCATTTCTTGATATAAACTCTGAGGAGTTAGGATTTATTGGATGTGTAGTTTGAGGAGCCACATCAGTGCTCATTTTGAGGCGCTCCATTTCTTGATATAAACTCTGAGGAGTTAGGATTTATTGGATGTGTAGTCTGAGGAGCCACATCAATGCTCATTTTGAGGTGCTCCATTTTTTGATATGAACTCTGAGGAGTTCAATTGTTCTATGTTATGGAGAGCAGTAAGTTACTCAATTCACTTGATATATACTCTGAGGAATTCAATTGTTTAAGTTGATCAATTTTCTTGATATGTACTCTGAGGAGTTCAAATTATTTCATGTTATGAAAAGCCGCAGGTTACTCTATCTGGCTTATATGAACCACGCAAGTGCTCTAAGGTTTTAGAGGCGTTCAGTTTATTAAGTTTAAGGAACTGTTATTTGCTCTATTTACAAATATATTTCTTTATCTAACCCATCCGTTTTCATTCTTGTGGATGTTATTATGTATCAAATCAAAAAATTGTCATTCTAGTGGATTTATTAAGTTATGCATCAAATCCAAATTTTCCATTCTAGTGGATTTAATTAAGTTATACACATAATCCATAATTTCCATTCTAGTAGATTTTGTTATATTATGTAATATAACATATTATTTATATTTGATATGGAAGTTGTGTGGGCTGTGTACTACAACAAAAATGTTTAACTTTAGGGACCTTGTGTCCAAGTTGTAAATTATAAAAACATCTGTCTAATTTTTAGGGAAGGGAATGGGATCATTATATTTGAAAGGGCCAAATTATATTTCAACTGTTATTTAAGAATGCAATGTAATGTGTTCCTTTGGTCATTATATTTGAAATTGCAATCCTTATTATATTTCAACTGTTATATATAAGAATGCAATGAAATGTATTCTATCAATTTATTTATTGTTTTATAAAGAAGGGGGATGTGTTACATCTTGCTTATGCTTTACATATCCCTTGCTTGAATATCCCCATTGCTTAGCCACTGCATCTTGTAGAATGTTTAATGACACCTTAGAATGTTTGGTACCTGACTGCTCTGAGTAAAGGCAGTTGATAGAGACAGGCTGAGCAAGAGAAGAACTGCTCCTGGTGGGGTTTTTATTATTACATCTATTGATCAATTTATTGTTAACTTAACTTGGATTTATCTACAATAAATAATACCTGCTTTATATACTGGATTTAAGAACATTATTTGTTACAGAGTGCCTCTCTTTCTGAAATATAAGCTTCTCTAAATCTGTTGGCAATCAGCTGCGTGCATTGGCACCCGTGTGTTAGTGAGTATTGGGTTGTTTAAATCTGTTTGCAACTGCCTCCGTTAACACTAGATGGATATCAGATCTGCCTGTCTGTGTGAGTAAATGTTTAAGTGTTTTTCTCACAGTCTGTATGGGTGTTTTACTGTGTGTGTGCTTCTGTACTTACATTTGTCAGACTGAAATCTGGGTTGGATACTGGATGTAGAATTGCACACATTGGTCTATAGGAGTGCATATAACTCAATCTTCACAGTGGATGTGTTATCCTCTAACTCCAAGCACCCTGCCCTATGCCCTTGGTGTAGCCTGTTTCAGCTGTTAATTATATGTGGTAGAAGAACTGTGTATGCCTTCTCAAGAAGTTTAAATGTGAAGGTTGCCTAGGAGTAAAACTGCAATCACTGGTTCAAGTGTAGAGGACCCAACACAGGATAGAAGCAGTTACTTCACTGCATGTGAGAATCGAAAGTATCAGTTGTTTACCAGACATTTAAAAAAGGGTCTTAGTCTCTATCTCGGCCTGTAACTGCAAATGGATGTAAGTTTGTTTGAAAATGAGTACCTCTCTGTTTGTCACATATAAAATCCTCTAAATATGTTTGTAGGATTCCTTCCAGAGTACACTAGTCAGTATTGGATTACTCAACTCTGCATTCAACTGCCTCAATTAACAGTACATATATATCAATTCTGCCTATCTGTATCCGTAAATCTAAAGCTGCTTTCCTCATAGCTTCAATGAACGTTTCAGTACCTATCTGATTTCTTACTTAGCCTGAAGGACTGGCTATAGCTCAATCAATCTTCATGGAAAGTGTTACCTTTTAATGTAACAGTGGTGTGTGTATATAAGACTATATAGGTCACTAACATTTAAGAGTATATGCAGTGCATTGTAAGCATTGTATCCATAGTGTAGGTAGCGACTCCATGAGATTTTTATTTACATGTGATACTAGATAAAAATATATACTTTGCAAATGTGTCCCATAGTTGAATTGTATGTAGTGTTTCACCTAACAGGGTCCATATGGATAACTGAGGCCATATGTAGGTATTTTTTATTTACCTATTCTTAAATACCGAATTTAACCGATTTGGGGCCAGATGTAGGTAAATGTCATTTACCGATTCTTAAATACCGAAATTTACCGATTCGGTATTAAAAAATCGGTAAATGAGATGTAGGTAAAAAAATCGGTATTTTTTACCGAATCGGTAAAAGTCGGTATCGGACTTTCTGTAATTACCGAATCGGCAAATACCGAATCGGTAATTACCGAATCGGTAATGGCCATACAACCCTATGGGCCAAAAGGCCCATAGGAATGCATTGAAAATACCGAATCGGTAAATACCGAATTGGTAAATACCGAATCGGCAAGCAAGTAAAAGTGAAAGCAATGGAAACAGCCAATCAGGTGCCACCACCCTCCCCCACCCTACCAGGGAGTGTCAACCCAGGCAGCTGCAACTCATTAGAAGGTTCTGGAGAGGAAGTCAGAGCTGAGCAGAGACACAGAGCAGCAGGGAGAGATTTGTTTGCAGTAAAAGAGAGTAATAATGGCAAGCAGCACAGAGAGCCAGAAGGCTGAAAAAAAACGAAAAATAAAGTTCAGCAGCATGGAGCTGCAGGTACTGGTGGAGGAAGTGGTGAGGTCCACAAACAGCTTTTTGGCAGGCTGTCCCTCACAGTATCAGAGTCAGCCAAAAGAAAACTGTGGCTTGCCATAGGGGAGAAGGTGAATGCTGTGGGTGTGACCAGCAGGAGCCAAGAGGACCTGAAGAAAAGATTTTACGACCTCAGGAGCCTCACCAAAAAAATAAATGGCAGAGATCCACAAGCAGGCTGGTGTGACCGGTGGAGGCAGGAACCCAGCGCCCCCCTGACTGACCTTGAGGAACTGGTGGCCTCAACCATCGCGCCTGACAGTGTTGTGGGAGTAGGAGATGTGGACAGCTCAGCCAGAGCTACTAGAAAAGGTAAGAGGCGTGCGCAGCATGACACCCCAAAGCAAACTGCTTCCCTTTAGCCTTTGTGTACAGGCCAACCCCAGTCCAGTACTGCTAGCACTATACATGAGCAATGCATTATGGGAAATGTAGTCAGCAAATGTAGGACCACATGTAAGTGCACAGAAAACAGCAAGGCATTGGAAGCCAATAAGAGTAATGAAAGTGAAATGTGCAATGCATTTATTTTAGTGACTGTAAGACAATAGCACTCAGTGTACATACGCTTCTTTATACCTAGGGCCAACATCAGGCAGTGGACCATCTGCATCACAAGGAACTGCACCAGCGAGGGAGGAGAGTGTTGAGGCAGGGCCAAGCACCGCAGAAGCCTCGCAGGAGGACGAAGACGCCACTGCCATCTCCCATGAGGATGACACTGTTCGTCCCCTTGTGTTTGCCCACTCCCCACACCTTTCCCAATCCCCCCCATTGGTGTTCTCACCTGAGAACTCCCCATCACGGTCCCTGACAACACCTGCTACCTCACCAGCCAGGAGGAGAAATGTGGCCCCACTGAGAGTCATGGCGGAAGGTGAGGGTGAGGCTCCAGCAACCATACTAGTCACTCCTACTGCACAGGTGTGCACCCATCAGTCCAGCAGCACTCGTAGCCGCCAACGCACTCCCAGCAGTGCAGGTTCACCTGGAGATGGCACTGTGTTCCGTGGCCTTGAGGGGAGCATGGTGCGCATCCAGCGCATGCAGGGGAAAGCGATTCAGGCCTGCCACCGCCAATTTCGAATCCTAAATCAGCAAATGGGAGACATGGCCAAGGGCATCAGTGATTTAGTGGAAACCAACAGGGAGGTGGCAAAGACCAACAGTGACATTGCATCTGGAATGCTTCACATGACCACCGCCATCAACCAGCTGTGCGCAAAAATGGATACCCAGGAGCACACAAGGCGCAGGGATGTGCGTGTGCACAACAGGGCAATGAACCGGCTGGCCACGGCAACATCCCAGCTATGCCGTAGGGGCGCCAACATGCAGGAGAGCCTCACGCAGAACACCGCGAAGGTAACCAGGGGCATGGGCAGGATCACCAGTGCCCTGGAGGCCAAGATCATCTCCCATACTGCTGTGAATCCTGCCCTGGACGTGGCTGAGGCAGACGACAGCAGCAGTCGCAACAGCCCGGCTAGCGCAGTTGTTGAGCCACGCCGGAGCACCAGGCGCTCAGCTGAGTCTGCAGGCCATGCTGAAGGGAGTGAGCAACACCCCAGTGGCTCTGCGAAGCGCGGCCGCAAATGACATTGACAGTGTGGGTGAGGCAACCTGGGAAATTAGCAGTCCCCACGTTCCAATACTAATTTTTTGTTCCACATCAGTGCATGAACGTTGTGGCAACATTAAAAATCGTTTTTCACATTCACAACCTGTCTGTGTCTCTTTACTCACTCAGAAATAGTTGTCTGTAATCTCCTCATGTCTGTATCTGCCATCACTTGGTGTTGACACTCCAGCAGGTTGGGTTTCTGGCACAGCATTGTCATCATCATGATCCTCGTAGTCTGACAACTCCACCTCAGTGTATCTAAGATCAAGAAAAGGAAGTCTGCCCCATGTATTTAGATTAAAGGCTCTTATAGAGTCCACAAATATTGTTCAATGAACACAACTTTGAGCTCACTTTCACTCAGGGCCATTCACTGAGAATTCGGACACAGAATACAAAAAATATATCATTTTATTTTTATAAGTATTTTCCTCAAAGGCATAATTGTACAAAATTAACAATAGTTCAATCACAGAATTCAATAAGACGCCCCTAGTCTCCCATTCATTCTTCATTCCTCATCACAGCAACATTCTACTAAACTCTCATCAACCATTCAAGCATTCATATCCTATTCATACATTCAGTACACATACACTCCACTACACTAATACATTGAAGTTGTCCTGCGACATCCACTCAGCAACTCGCTGGGGAGAAAAATGATGGCAATAGCAGGACAGAACGTAACCACGCCAATGCGTGTTTCAGTGCTTGGCCCGATCTGCGGCCGCACCTTCATCAGGGCATGTATACGATGGGAAACAGGCAGGGGCAACAAGAAATCAGGAAAGCGGCCACTCTATGATAGACAGAAAAAAGTGATTTTTAACAGACATATACAACTCATGATCTATACCACAATACTTTAAAAATTGAAAAAATATACACAATAGAGCTGAGAGAATTATTTCTTAAATTACATATATAAACAAAGGCAAAAATTCACACATTTTATACAGTGAGCTCAGAGAGTGTCGAATTGAACACAGAATAGATTTATTTCACAATGTAATTGGATATCAACGAGGCCCGAGGGGGCTCATAAACACAGGAATCCCTTGATACACGATACTCCAACCATTCATTCACATATCCATCGGGTCAAAGAAAAGGAGAAACAACATAGATAACAATAAACAGATAATCAAGATTCTTCATCACTGTTTCAGAGGAAAAACCAGAAAACAAAACATAGCTGCCATTAGTCGGCGATATCATGAGTGCAGTTTAATCCTCAAATGGAAGAGACTAGCATATTAAATATTCACATTTGCCCCTCTGTTAACTGTAACTGGATTTACCTCAGATAGAGGGGTCACATGAAAACAGTCTGATACACTCTCGAGGATGACGTTTAAGAAAAATCGCGTTGTTCTAGAAGGAAAAGTTCCATCGGGCAGAAATGTTCATACATAAATCCCAAGGGATGGGGCCCTGCTGAGACAGGACAATACCCGGATTAGCGTGACCGAAGGGATAAAATATCACAGAGATGGAATAACACTCCTCGGTGTGACACTTACTTATCTGCATAAGATGCTTAAGGGCGGACGCAGCTTCGTAGGCGCGGTCTCCAGTCGGGATGGAATTTTTTTAGAAAATAATGTTTCTTTTGCCTAAAGATGAAGAGATAAACCGAAAGATGGATTTAGCAGTGCATTTCATGGGTATATCTATCCACAATAGATAGCCAGCAGTCGCTAGATTCACATTGAAACTCACCCTCCGGTAAACAAAAAACGATCAAGAACACGGAGGGTTTGATGGATGTAACCTGTCAAGACCTCGGAGAGACGGTGACCGGCATGCGGAAACGTCAGGGGATGATGAACGTAAGACAGAGAAATAAATGAATCGGATGCTTCTGGAGGGTAAATATTCGTAAAAAACACAATAGGCAGATAACACAGATACACCGAGTCATAAAGTAGCTCAGCTCTGGATTCTAGAATGAAATAGAGTCTGTCTCTCTTGTTTGCAAATATAAAGAGCAACGGCATCAAACACTCTGGTGATTGAAACAAACCCGACATTTAAAGGTACTCTGCTCGATATTCTAAAACATATTGGGGCTATAGAAGGTCCCTGCAGAGCGCCTGGGGATGCCAGGGGTGCACGGGGGGCTTACCTTGGGGATGCCGATTTCTAGTTTGCTATACTGCCGGTCCGTCCGTTCAAAAACGCGGGTTCAGCTCTTTGCCTGGCGCAGGTCGGATTTCACGTAATTTAAAGAGACGGAAGGAAACAACGCCCACTGTCCTAATTACGGTATCAGGGTGGAACAGATTAGGGGGAGGGAAAACCAGGAGTGAATTTTTCCTCCACCGCACGTTTTCGGAGCGGGACTCGAATCCCAATATTGTAAAACCCGATCGGGCCAGCTGAAGAATCACCGTAGTGTCTAAGACACATTTTTTTCACAGTACGGTAAGCGATGGAGGACAAACAAGGAGGAGTGAAAGCCCGAGGTGAACCTTTCCCCCGCCAAAAGCATCCGGAGCAGGACTCGAATCACAGGATTGTAGAACCCGATCGGGTCAGCTGGAAAATCACGTACTGTGTAGGAAACATTTTTATCACCATACGATAAGAAATGCAGGGACAAATCTATTTGCATCGTTAATCACGATGCACGTGATATAAATAGTTAACCGATAAATGACAAAATGCAAATAAAAATATAAATAGGGGCACTGGATCGGTAGCTAGAACAGCAAATATAGAGAAAGGTTATTTAAACCAATATTTCAACTCATGATGGTCAGCTACCAGTATACCTGTAGGCTGACGCCTGCAGTAGAGGTCTAGTTTCTTATAGAATTGCATTTTCCCATGGGCAACACTCATTCAGGCCTGAATTCACTGCGTCCAAAAAGAATATCCAATAAACCTCACGTTTTTTTCTTAGCGCAGTGGCGTCCTTACCTGGGACATTGCGAACCCTCTCCAGAATCAACCATTTTAATTCCGCCTCAGAATGTTCGGCCATTATCCAATGAGCCACAAGTGGGGCCCCACTTTTCTGATTGCAGATGTTCGATTTATGTTTGCCAATTCGAACTCGGCACTCACGTCCTGTTTCGCCAACATAGGGTAGCCCACATGGGCATAGGATGACATAAATTATGTTGGTGCTTCGGCAGTTGCTCATATTCATAAGTGAGACACGACGTTTGCCAATAGTCAGGGAATTACCAATAATGGCCTGTTTACATGCGTGGCATGTACCACACCGATGGTTTCCTTCAATAGCTGGCAAACCAAATACACCGATCTGTTTAGGTTCTTTTTTAATCTTAACTGGTCCCTGTACCAGATGATTACGCAGGTTCTTATTGCGACGAAAAGCAAAGATGGGTTTCGTTATTTGGTTATCAGTGTTCAGGATATGCCAGTGGGAATTGACCACTTGTCTGAGTTTGTTATCAATTGTTGAGTGCTTGGTAATACATACCAAACGCTCATGTTTTTCATTACTTTGATTCTCAAACATGCTGTCCCTGTCGAAGTAAATTTTTCTAACAAATGGCGCAATTCCACAAATAAACCAGGTATGTTCCTGACCCTAAGGCCGATAGGAATAGTTCCGGCCTTTCAATAGTCCAGCATAAATTTAGCGTGGGCTTCTGTTCGAAGGGATTTCTTTTTTAAATTGAACAATTTATCCCACTCACCTTCAATTCCTTTGGATAGGGTGAAGCGACTGCCTGCTCCTTCAGTCGCACCAATCATCCGCGCAAAGTCATCGTCACTGAAGCCAAAGGTTTTTATGCTTTCCATATTTGCACACTTTATGGATAGGTTGAGTTCCCAATAGAAAAAGACAAATAACCAAAACGATAGGTGACACCAAAAGATTTCAGTACACCCAAGTGGTTTATAACATGCGTAAACTAAGACCCAATAGAGCATTCACCCAAAACTCCTGCATTCAACTTATGTATCAAGAAGGGTTCCTCACTTAAACCGGAAAAATGAACACCCCACAGCACAGGTGTGCAAATATGGAAAGCATAAAAACCTTTGGCTTCAGTGACGATGACTTTGCGCGGATGATTGGTGCGACTGAAGGAGCAGGCAGTCGCTTCACCCTATCCAAAGGAATTGAAGGTGAGTGGGATAAATTGTTCAATTTAAAAAAGAAATCCCTTCGAACAGAAGCCCACGCTAAATTTTTGCTGGACTATTTGAAGGCCGGAACTATTCCTATCGGCCTTAGGGTCAGGAACATACCTGGTTTATTTGTGGAATTGCACCATTTTTTAGAAAAATGGGCATTAATATCAAACAGGTGCTCAAGGGATTACATGATGCTGATTATAGAAACAGCACGTGAGGTCCTGGCCATTTTGGCCAAGGAAATTGAAGAGTTGGAGGAAAAACTTAAGAAGGATAACCCAGTGGACCTTGGCCTTAAGTAACTAGAGGAAATTAGCCTAGAGGTTGACTCCTTCGCTGAATACCTTTTAAAAAGGAAAATGGAGAAGTTCAGAAAGGATGTAAGACTCTTCTCGCAGGAAAGGGCATATCCCTACCTGACTCCCCAATTCTATACCAATACTGAGGGAGGAGACCACTATCAAGGAAATCCTCGAGGGGGGAATAGAAGGGTACAAACTTTTTCAGACACTACAGATTGAGATGGTGACAATGGTTCTAACCATGATCCTAACTACAACACTGGTTTTCAACAGCGCTCTGAGCCATATGATAGATCTACCGGCCAGAATCATTTTTTATCCAATCGCCGCGGCAACCCCAGACCGAGGAATCGGACCCAGTTCCAGCAAGGCCCGGGCCGTCCTCAGAGGTATATTCAGACCCGGAATACACAATATTGGAGAAGGTGAAGAATATTCCAGTGTTTAATCTGTCCGACTCCAATATTTCGAATGAGTCTATGGCCCTTCTGTCCCATGGTCTATCATCTGTCCCCTCGACTAAATTAGATCGGTTTGAATTTATTAAAGACATCCATGCGTTCTTCAGGAAGATCCGCCTGAATAAGTTTTTCCAAACCAGACCTACTCTGGAAGATTCTGAAAATGTATCTGGCCTAAAACCTCCATCTAATTTTACACCCAGCCTTGATGTCCTTGGCCCTGAGGTTGGTGTATTTGAGAAGGCAGTGATGAACAAACTCAATAATGTCTTGAAATTTGTTCCATCCCGGACTATAATCTTCCAGCAGAAGAGAACTGGGCTCTCAAACAATTACGTGACAACCCTGAATTGACCATCAAGCCTTGTGACAAAGGCGGGGGGATTGTTGTATTTAAAACCACGACCTATGTAGAGAAAATGAATAATCTCCTTTCCTCGGACAATCACTACAATCGCATCATGAGATGCCCGGAGGAAGCCCTGAAAAGACGTATTCTCCTCCAAGTGACTGAGGCAGTGGAGGGAGGCTTCATCTGCACCAAAGAAGCCGAGTACCTTACCCCCACCTTCACGAGGATGCCCATAATATATGGTCTTCCAAAAGTCCATAAAGATCGCAATGACCCACCAATGCGCCCCATCGTTTCCACCATTGGTTCGGCCACGGAACCTTTGTCGAAATATATTGACAAATTCTTGAAACCGCTCGTTTGCAAACTGAGGTCCTATGTCAGAGACACTGGTGACTTTATCTCTAAGATCGAGAAGCTGCCTTTTGATTCCTTCACTGAATTCCTGGTCACCATGGATGTGGAATCTCTGTATTCCAATATCCCACAGGAAGGGGCACTGCTTGTCCTTGAGGAAATCCTGATTCGGCAGATCAATCTCCCCAACGCTCGTGTGATTCTTGAGTTCCTCAGGATTGTATTGGGCGAAAATTACTTCGAATTCAATCAGCAATTCTTCCATCAGGTAAAGGGGGTCAGCATGGGGGCCTCCTGTGCCCCCAGTGTGGCCTGTCTTTACATGGGCCATTTCGAAGAAATAAATATCCATAACGAGATGGCCCCATTCTATGAGAACGTGCAAGCCTGGTCGCGCTTCATCGATGATATTTTCTTCATCTGGAGCGGCGACCAGGCTTTGCTCAACGAATTCATCAGTTGGATTAACTTAGCCGACTTGAATATTCGCTTCACTGCTAACATTAGCAATGAAAAAGTTGAGTTTCTTGATGTGTGCGTAGAACATTACGATCAACAACTGCATGTATCCCTCTATACTAAGCCAACTGCTAAGAACACACTGCTGGAATATGGAAGTTTTCATCCTCGCAGCCAGCGAGACTCAATTCCCTTCAGCCAATTTCTTAGGCTGAGGAGAAATTGCTTGCGAATGAAAGACTTTTTATTCCAAGCAGATATTTTAAAGACGAAGTTGGCAGCAAGAGGTTATCCCCATCGCATCGTACGAGACTCCTTCAAACGGGCAAGGTACTTCGACAGGGACAGCATGTTTGAGAATCAAAGTAATGAAAACCATGAGCGTTTGGTATGTATTACCAAGCACTCAACAATTGATAACAAACTCAGACAAGTGGTCAATTCCCACTGGCATATCCTGAACACTGATAACCAAATAACGAAACCCATCTTTGCGTTTCGTCGCAATAAGAACCTGCGTAATCATCTGGTACAGGGACCAGTTAAGATTCAAAAAGAACCTAAACAGATCGGTGTATTTGGTTTGCCAGCTATTGAAGGAAACCATCGGTGTGGTACATGCCACGCATGTCCACAGGCCATTATTGGTAATTCCCTGACTATTGGCAAACGTCGTGTCTCACTTATGAATATGAGCAACTGCCGAAGCACCAACATAATTTATGTCATCTTATGCCCATGTGGGCTACCCTATGTTGGCGAAACAGGACGTGAGTGCCGAGTTCGAATTGGCAAACATAAATCGAACATCCGCAATCAGAAAAGTGGGGCCCCACTTGTGGCTCATTGGATAATGGCCGAACATTCTGAAGCGGAATTAAAATGGTCGATTCTGGAGAGGGTTCGCAATGTCCCAGGTAAGGACGCCACTGTGCTAAGAAAAAAACGTGAGGTTTATTGGATATTCTTTTTGGACGCAGTGATTTCAGGCCTGAATGAGTGTTGCCCATGGGAAAATGCAATTCTATAAGAAACTAGACCTCTACTGCAGGCGTCAGCCTACAGGTATACTGGTACCTGACCATCATGAGTTGAAATAATGGTTTAATTAACCTTTCTCTATAATTGCTGTTCTAGCTACCGATCCAGTGCCCCTATTTATATTTTTATTTGCATTTTGTCATTTATCGGTTAACTATTTATATCACGTGCATCGTGATTAACGATGCAAATAGATTCGTCCCTGCATTTCTTATCGTATGATGATAAAAATGTTTCCTACACAGTACGGTGATTTTCCAGCTGACCCGATCGGGTTCTACAATCCTGTGATTCGAGTCCTGCTCCGGATGCTTTCGGCGGGGGAAAGGTTCACCTCGGGCTTTCACTCCTCCTTGTTTGTCCTACATCGCTTACCGTACTGTGAAAAAAATGTGTCTTAGACACTACGGTGATTCTTCAGCTGGCCCGATCGGGTTTTACAATACTGGGATTCGAGTCCCGCTCCGAAAACGTGCGGCGGAGGAAAAATTCACTCCTGGTTTTCCCTCCCCCTAATCTGTTCCACCCTGATACCGTAATTAGGACAGTGGGCGTTGTTTCCTTCCGTCCCTTTAAATTACGTGAAATCCGACCTGCGCCAGACAAACAGCTGAACCCGCATTTTTGAACGGACGGACCGGCAGTATAGCAAACTAGAAATCGGCATCCCCAAGCTAAGCCCCCCGTGCACCCCTGGCATCCCCAGGCTCTCTGCAGGGACCTTCTATAGCCCCAATATGTTTTAGAATATCCAGCAGAGTTCCTTTTAATGTCGGGTTTGTTTCATTCACCAGAGTGTTGGATGCCGTTGCTCTTTATATTTGCAAACAAGAGAGACAGACTCCATTTCATTCTAGAATCCAGAGCTGAGCTACTTTATGACTCGGTGTATCTGTGTTATCTGCCTATTGTGTTTTTTACGAATATTTACCCTCCAGAAGCATCCGATTCATTTATTTCTCTGTCTTACGTTACATCTAGAGCCTCTAAATTCATCATCCCCTGACGTTTCCGCATGCCGGTCACCGTCTCTCCGAGGTCTTGACAGGTTACATCCATCAAACCCTCCGTGTTCTTGATCGTTTTTTGTTTACCGGAGGGTGAGTTTCAATGTGAATCTAGCGACTGCTGGCTATCTATTGCGGATAGATATACCCATGAAATGCAATGCTAAATCCATCTTTCGGTCTATCTCTTCATCTTTAGGCAAAAGAAACATTATTTTCTCAAACATTCCATCCCGACTGGAGACCGCGCCTACGAAGCTGCGTCCGCCCTTTAGCATCTTATGCAGATAAGTAAGTGTCACACCGAGGAGTGTTATTCCATCTCTGTGATATTTTATCCCTTCGGTCACGCTAATCCGGGTATTGTCCTGTCTCAGCAGGACAATACCCCTTGAATACCCCTTGGGATTTGTGTATGAACATTTCTGCCCGATGGAACTTTTCCTTCTAGAACAACACGATTTTTCTTAAACATCATCCTCAAGAGTGTATCAGACTGTTTTCATGTGACCCCTCTATCTGAGGTAAATCCAGTTACAGTTAACAGAGGGGCAAATGTGAATATTTAATATGCTAGTCTCTTCCATTTGAGGATTAAACTGCACTCATGATCTCGCAGACTAATGGCAGCTATGTTTTGTTTTCTGGTTTTTCCTCTGAAACAGTGATGAAGAATCTTGATTATCTGTTTATTGTTATCTATGTTGTTTCTCCTTTTCTTTGACCCGATGGATATTTGAATGAATGGTTGGAGTATCGTGTATCAAGGGATTCCTGTGTTTATGAGCCCCCTCGGGCCTCGTTGATATCCAATTACATTGTGAAATAAATCGATTCTGTGTTCAATTCGACACTCTCTGAGCTCACTGTATAAAATGTGTGAATTTTTGCCTTTGTTTCTATATGTAATTTAAGAAATAATTCTCTCAGCTCTATTGTGTATATTTTTTCAATTTTTAAAGTATTGTGGTATAGATCATGAGATGTATATGTCTGTTAAAAATCACTTTTTTCTGTCTATCATAGAGTGGCCGCTTTCCTGATTTCTTGTTGCCCCTGCCTGTTTCCCATCGTATACATGCCCTGACGAAGGTGCCGCCGCAGATCGGGCCTAGCACTGAAACGCGCGTTGGCGTGGTTACGTTCTGTCCTGCTATTACCATCATTTTTCTCCCCAGCGAGTTGCTGAGTGGATGTCGCAGGACAACTTCAGTGTATTAGTGATCGATGTGTACTGAATGTATGAATAGGATATGAATGCTTGAATGGTTGATGAGAGTTTAGTAGAATGTTGCTGTGATGAGGACTGAAGAATGAATGGGAGACTAGGGGCGTGTTATTGAATTCTATGTGATTGAACTATTGTTAATTTTGAACAATTATGCCTTTGAGGAAAATACTTATAAAAATAAAATGATATATTTTTTGTATTCTGTGTCCGAATTCTCAGTGAATGGCCCTGAGTGAAAGTGAGCTCAAAGTTGTGTTCATTGAACAATATTTGTGGACTCTATAAGAGCCTTTAATCTAAATACATGGGGCAGATTTCCTTTTCTTGATCTTAGATATGTTTTTTCCCCTGCTGGTCTGCCCTGCATCCAATTCAGGGGGCCCCTTATTATATTAGGTAAACTCCACCTCAGTGCCCTTGTTCACAGCAAGGTTGTGCAACATGGCACAGGCAGCAATAATCTTACAGCAGGTGATGGGGGTATACTGCCTTGCACCTCAACTCTTGTGCAAGCATCTAAATCTGCTTTTCCATATGCCAAAGGTCCGTTCTACTACATTCCTTGTGCTTTTGTGGGCCCGGTTATACCTCCTCTGCCTGGGTGTTGAGGGGTTGAGGTAGGGGGTCAGTATGAATGAGCGGAGGGCATATGCACTGTCTCCTGGAATGAAAAGGGAATACATTACTCACATGCATACATGTACTTCTTACTGCAATTGGTATGATTGGGGTCTGACACTGTGTCTCATCTAGGAGGTATCCTTCACCAAATTCCCCTGCAGCCAGCCGTGCATAGATGCCGCTGTTTTGAAATATGTAGGAGTCGTGGGTACTCCCAGGGTATTTTGCCACTAGGTCAGTGATGGCGCACTTTGCATTGCAAATCACCTGCACATTGATGGTGTGCGTTGACTTCCTATTCCTGTAGATGTATTCTGTGGCAGCAGGGGGACAAATGGGGATATGCGTGCCATCAATGCAGCCGATGATATGGGGAAATCTAGCCATCTGGTAGAAGTCAGATTTGGTTTGAACCAGTTCAGCATGGGTGGCAGGAAAAGAAATGTAATGCTCCATCCTCTGCAACATGGCGTCAAGGAATTTGTGAAAAAACCTTGAGAGGCTGCTCTGGGTCACCCCACCCGCCACAGCAATCACGCTCTGGTAGCTCCCAGACGCAAGCAGGTGGAGGCTGCACAGCACCTGTACATGGGGTGGAATTACATGTGCCCTTGGGGTAGTGTGCTGCAACAGTGGTTGGAGGTCCCTGATTAGTTCCAAGATGGTGTCTGGATCCAACCTGTACCTCTGCTGTATCTCTGCCTCTGTGAGCATGAACAGGGTCACCCTCTGCCTGTAGACCTGCTCCTGTCTCAGCCATTCCCTCTCTCCTTCCTCCTGTAGCCGTAGCCGTCTTGCGATGACATAAAATGCCGCCATTGTGCAAACAGCATTGCATTTTGGGTCCATTTTTATAGGCTGCACCTGGTTACCACCTGATTTGAATCCATGGTAAATACTGACTCTTAAATACCGAATTTGAAGCAAATTCGGTATTTCAGAGCTTACCTACATCTCAATCTTCGATTTTTCCTATTTTATTTACCGAATCGGTATTTTACCGATTCGGTACTTTTACCGAATTGGTAAATTTTCCGATTCTGTAAATATTCCGAATCGGTTTTTTACCGATTCGGTAAATTTTCAAAATCGGTAAATTTTCCGATTTGTTTTTTTACCGATTCGGTAAATTTTCAAAATCGGTAAATTTTCCGATTCGGTTTTTTGCCGATTCGGTAAATTTACCGATTTGGCCCATTTTCGTTCACCTACATACCGATCGCTCAATACCGCTCGGTAACGGCAGAAAATACCGATTTTCGGCCGTTACCGACTGACCTACATCTGGCCCTAAGAGCCAGATGTAGGTAAATGTCATTTACCGATTCTTAAATACTGAATTTTACCGATTCGGTATTCAAAAATCGGTATATGAGATGTAGGTAAAAAATCGGTATTTTTTACCGAAACGGTAAAAGTCGGTATCGGACTTTCTGTAATTACCGAATCGGCAAATACCGAATCGGTAATTACCGAATCGGTAATGGCCATACAACCCTATGGGCCAAAAGGCCCATAGGAATGCACTGAAAATACCGAATCGGTAAATACCGAATCGGCAAGCAAGTAAAAGTGAAAGCAATGGAAACAGCCAATCAGGTGCCACCACCCTCCCCCACCTTACCAGGGAGTGTCAACCCAGGCAGCTGCAACTCATTAGAAGGTTCTGGAGAGGCAGTCAGAGCTGAGCAGAGGGACAGAGCAGCAGGGAGATATTTGTTTGCAGTGAAAGAGAGTAATAATGGCAAGCAGCACAGAGAGCCAGAAGGCTGAAAGAAAACAAAAATTAAAGTTCGGCAGCATGGAGCTGCAGGTACTGGTGGAGTAAGTGGTGAGGGTCCACAAACAGCTTTTTGGCAGGCTGACCCTCACAGTACCAGAGTCAGCCAAAAGAAAACTGTGGCTTGCCATAGGGGAGAAGGTGAATGCTGTGGGTGTGACCAGCAAAAGCCAAGAGGACCTGAAGAAAAGATTTTATGACCTCAGGAGCCTCACCCAAAAAAAAATGGCAGAGATCCACAAGCAGGCTGGTGTGACCGGTGGAGGCAGGAACCCAGCGCCCCCCCTGACTGACCTTGAGGAACTGGTGGCCTCAACCATCGAGCCTGACAGTGTTGGGGGAGTAGGAGATGTGGACAGCTCAGCCAGAGCTACTAGAAAAGGTAAGAGGCGTGCACAGCATGACACCCCAAAGCAAACTGCTTCCCTTTAGCCTTTGTGTACAGGCCAACCCCAGTCCAGTACTGCTAGCACAATACATGAGCAATGCAATATGGGAAATGTAGTCAGCAAATGTAGGACCACATGTAAGTGCACAGAAAACAGCAAGGCATTGAAAGCCAATCAGAGTAATGAAAGTGAAATGTGCAATGCATTTATTGTAGTGAATGTAAAACAATAGCACTCAGTGTACATACGCTTCTTTATACCTAGGGCCAACATCAGGCAGTGGACCATCTGCATCACAAGGAACTGCACCAGCGAGTGAGGAGAGTGTTGAGGCAGGGCCAAGCACCGCAGAAGCCTCGCAGGAGGACGAAGACGCCACTGCCATCTCCCATGAGGATGACACTGTTCGTCTCCTTGTGTTTGCCCACTCCCCACACCTTTCCCAATCCCCCCATTGGTGTTCTCACCTGAGAACTCCCCATCATGGTCCCAGACAACACCTGCTACCTCACCAGCCAGGAGGAGAAATGTGGCCCCACTGAGAGTCATGGCGGGAGGTGAGGGTGAGGCTCCAGCAACCATACTAGTCACTCCTACTGCACAGGTGTGCACCCATCAGTCCAGCAGCACTCGCAGCCGCCAACGCACTCCCAGCAGTGCAGGTCCACCTGGAGAGGGCACTGTGTTCCGTGGCCTTGAGGGGAGCATGGTGCGCATCCAGCGCATGCAGGGGAAAGCGATTCAGGCCTGCCACCGCCAATTTCGAATCCTAAATCAGCAAATGGGAGACATGGCCAAGGGCATCAGTGATTTAGTGGAAACCAACAGGGAGGTTGCAAAGACCAACAGTGAAATTGCATCTGGAATGCTTCACATGACCATCAACCAGCTGTGCGCAAAAATGGATACCCAGGATCACACAAGGCGCAGGGATGCGCGTGTGCACAACAGGGCTATGAACCGGCTGGCCACGGCAACATCCCAGCTATGCCGTAGGGGCGCCAACATGCAGGAGAGCCTCACGCAGGACACCGCGGAGGTAACCAGGGGCATGGGCAGGATCACCAGTGCCCTGGAGGCCATGATCATCTCCCATACTGCTGTGAATCCTGCCCTGGACGTGGCTGAGGCAGACGACAGCAGCAGCCGCAGCAGCCCAGCTAGCGCAGTTGTTGAGCCACGCCGGAGCACCAGGCGCTCAGATGAGCCTGCAGGCCATGCTGAAGGGAGTGAGCAACACCCCCGTGGCTCTGCGAAGCGCGGCCGCAAATGACATTGACAGTGTGGGTGAGGCAACCTGGGACATTAGCAGTCCCCACGTTCCAATACTTACTTTTTGTTCCACATCAGTGCATAAACGTTGTGGCAACATTAAAAATCGTTTTTCACATTCACAACCTGTCTGTGTCTCTTTACTCACTCAGAAATAGTTGTCTGTAATCTCCTCACGTCTGTATCTGCCATCACTTGGTGTTGACACACCAGCAGGTTGGGTTTCTGGCACAGCATTGTCGTCATCATGATCCTCGTAGTCTGACAACTCCACCTCAGTGCCCTTCTTCACAGCAAGGTTGTGCAACATGGCACAGGCAGCAATTATCTTACAGCAGGTGATGGGGGTATACTGCCTTGCACCTCCACTCTTGTGCAAGCATCTAAATCTGCTTTTCCATATGCCAAAGGTCCGTTCCACTACATTTCTTGTGCTTTTGTGGGCCTGGTTATACCTCCTCTGCCTGGGTGTTGAGGGGTTGAGGTAGGGGGTCAGTATGAATGAGCGGAGGGCATATGCACTGTCTCCTGGAATGAAAAGGGAATACATTACTCACATGCATACATGTACTTCTTACTGCAATTGGTATGATGGGGGTCTGATACTGTGTCTCACCTAATAGGTATCCTTCACCAAATTCCCCTGCAGCCAGCCGTGCATAGATGCCGCTGTTTTGAAATATGTAGGAGTCGTGGGTACTCCCAGGGTATTTTGCCACTAGGTCAGTGATGGCGCACTTTGCATTGCAAATAACCTGCACATTGATGGTGTGCGCTGACTTCCTATTCCTGTAGATGTATTCCGTGGCAGCAGGGGGACAAATGGGGATATGCGTGCCATCAATGCAGCCGATGATATGGGGAAATCTAGCCATCTGGTAGAAGTCAGATTTGGTTTGAACCAGTTCAGCATGGGTGGCAGGAAAAGAAATGTAATGCTCCATCCTCTGCAACATGGCGTCAAGGAATTTGTGAAAAAACCTTGAGAGGCTGCTCTAGGTCACCCCACCCACCCGCCACAGCAACCACGCTCTGGTAGCTCCCAGACGCAAGCAGGTGGAGGCTGCACAGCACCTATACATGGGGTGGAATTGCATGTGCCCTTGGGGTAGTGTGCTGCAACAGTGGTTGGAGGTCCCTGATTAGTTCCAAGATGGTGTCTGGATCCAACCTGTACCTCTGCTGTATCTCTGCCTTTGTGAGCATGAACAGGGTCACCCTCTGCCTGTAGACCTGCTCCTGTCTCCTTCCTCCTGTAGCCGTAGCCGTCTTGCGATGACATAAAATGCCGCCATTGTGCAAACAGCATTGCATTTTGGGTCCATTTTTATAGGCTGCACCTGGTTACCACCTGATTTGAATCCATGGTAAATACCGACTCTTAAATACCAAATCTGAAGCAAATTCGGTATTTCAGAGCTTACCTACATCTCAATCTTCGATTTTTCCTATTTTATTTACCGAATCGGTATTTTACCGATTCGGTACTTTTACCGAATCGGTAAATTTTCCGATTCGGTAAATATTCCGAATCGGTTTTTTACCGATTCGGTAAATTTTCAAAATCGGTAAATTTTCCGATTCGGTAAATTTTCAAAATCGGTAAATTTTCCGATTTCATTTTTTTGCCGATTCGGTAAATTTTCTGAATCGGTAAATTTACCGATTTGGCCCATTTTCTATCACCTACATACCGATCGCTCAATACCGCTCGGTAACGGCCGAAAATACCGATTTTCGGCCGTTACCGACCGACCTACATCTGGCCCTTGGTATGTAGTATGTAGGTAATTATTTTACCGAATCGGTAAAATTCGGTATTACCGATTCGGTATTTACCGATTCGGTATTTACCAAATCGGTAATTCCCATTCATTCCTATGGGCCTGGAGGCCCATAGGAATGAATGGGAAGCCATTCACTATTAACGATTCGGTAAATACCGAATCTTTAATAGGGAAAACACATTCAAGGGTGGCAAGGTGTCACGTTGACACCCTGTTGCACCCCTGAATTGTGCATGTGTGCACATGTGGCAGACATACATGCCCTAAGGGCATGTATGTCTGCCACATGGCACTTTTAAAAAAGCACAAAATTGCTTTTTTAAACGTTTTCGATATTTACCACCAACTTGTAGTTGGTGGTAAATAACGAATCCTTGAATGAGAAATGCACTCTCTTAAGTGCTCCCTACATTAAGGATTCGGTAATATACCAATTTGGTATTTTAAGAATTCGGTAATTTACCGATTCCTTAAATACCGATTCGGTAAATTACTGAATCCTGAAATCCAGCCACCTACATCTCTAATCCCTAAATACCGGTCGGTAACGGTGAAATTTACCAAATTTCACCCTTACCGACCGGTATTTGGGCAACCTACATCGGGCCCTGAGTTATTAAAAGTACAATTAGAAATGTTCACTTTTATTAAGTAGAAATATCTGTGCTTTATGGCATACCTACAGCATATGTCAGAGCTCAGGTAAATATACTGATGGTACAGCTTGGGGAGGAAGGTAATTAAACCAGCCTGGCAGGGTCACACCCGGTCGGGCTCTAGTTAGGAGCTGAGTCAGAGAAATATGACATTTCTAGATGACCCATAAGCAGGACAGATATGGCTAATAAATATGCCAGAGCCTTTAAGAAAGGAATTGATTGCACTTCACTTGGCGCACATATCAAGATAAAATGTTAGCTATATCAGGCCCTCTGGCTAAGATACTTGAGATGGCTTTGGCCTCCAAGGAGGCAGGATTTCCCATAGATCCAGACATTCTGGCTCAATGGACCTAAAGCGTGATTGCCTTTTATACAACTCTACTTGCGCCTTCTCTGCAGATAGGAAGAAGTTCCTCATCATGCAAATTGATCCAAAATGTACAGAACTGTCCACAGCAGACACTGGTCCCTTTACAGATGTCTGACTTTGGTGATAAGTTTGTTAAAGATATTGGTAAATACGTCAACACCTTCAAGGCCTAGGGTAATGCTCAAACCTCATTAAAGAAAGTGTTACACGCAAAACTTTTTTGAACCGGCCAGGCGAGGTAGGGGCCTCTTGCCATGCTGCCAATATTTCCAAGGCGCCCAAAGAGGATATTACGGATGTGGAAGTGGGGGCTGGCAGTACTCCACTAGAGGAGGAAACTTCTTTCCTTCCAGAAACCACTTGGGCAGAGGGAGATTAACAGAGGTGGATCCAAGAGCAACTTCCAGACCTACCATACAACAGAGAAAAATCAACAACTTCTCGTAAGTCAGGCTTGGGGGAAGAGTGCATTTGTTTGTTCAGAATTGGTTTTGAAAATGATCCAAGGTTTCAAGTGGAATTTTATCAAACTCTGGGAAAACAAATTCTTCCAATGCAACTGTATTTTTCCCAACAAGAGACAGCATTTAAAGATACCGAGATAGAAGATCTGCTGCAAAAGCGTGCAGTCGCCAACTGCTACAACCAGCCCACCAGCTTCTGCAGTAATATCTTCCTAGTGCAAAAGAGAGGAGGAAGTCACAGACTAGTATTAGACTTGCAAGATTTCAAATATTACATGGTATACAGACACTTCAAGATGGAGGGCCTCCATCTTCTAACAGAAATCCTGCTTGCCTAACTATTCCCATCCTCCATCCTCAGGCGTTTCTGGAAAGACCCAATGGCTCAAATATTTGGTTGTTCCTATCAGGCTTTTCTTTGGTGCTGTGGTGCTCCACCAAGGTGACGACACCTGTGATAGCTCATCTCAGAGAGAAAGGTATGCAAACCTATTTCAACGATGTGCTGGTAATGGCGTAGTGTCACCAACGAGAATGAGACACCTACAGATAACCGTCAATCTTTTGCAGGACTTGGGGTTTGTGATCCACAAAGCCACATCGATTATGTGCCTGTCCTGGTCCATAGAATTTCTGGGGTTTCTGACAGACTCAGAGAGAGCTCAGCTGCTGCTTCCCAAAATCAAACTCAGACGTCAAGCAGTATCTTTGAGGGTGACTGCGTGATTAGTGAGCCTTCAGGCCTCATCCATTCAAGCAGTACTTCCCAGTACCCTCTAATACAAGGCCCTACAGAGACTCATGATTCACCATTTAAGGAAAGGATTAGCTTACACGGAGCAGATCCATCTTTTTGAATTCTTCTAAGAATGGACAACATCGCAGTTGGGGGGGGTACCAAATCGAGATTATTGGTGGAGATAGCCAAATAGTTTTGGCATTACTGCCTGAGATATCGAATTTCATCAGTGGCAGAGTACATTCCAGGGAAATCCAGTATCGTAGTGGACTGGAATTTCAGATGTCTGATTGATTACAGTGACTGGAAACTACTCCAGCAAATATTCTGGTTGGTCCAGAGCATAAGGGGTCCTTGCAAGATAGATCTTGTTGCCTCCCGGCTGAATTGCCAAGTGGAAGAATTCTTCAGTTGGAGACCGGATCCTTTGGCGAAGGTGACAGATACCATCTCTTAGGACTGGTGAAACGATCTGAATTATGCCTTTCCCCCATTTGCGATGTTTACAAGGGTGGCGACAACTCAAACATAAGGCAACGGAATTGGTACTGGTCAACCCAGTTTGAAAAGCCCAACCTTGGTTCCCAGTTCTCTTAGAATTGACCTACAATCTCCCTCTTCTTCTTCCCTGGTCTCAGAAGATGCTACATGGCCCTCAGTGGAAAATGCATCTAATGGTTGTATCGGAACAACTCTGTCTGATGGCTTGGAGGCTTTCCGGCAACAGTGGTGTATTCCAGGAATTTTGGATATGGCTGAAAAATTCATTAGACAAGCGTGGCCCCTCCAGAAAGCGGTGTTCTTCAGTATGGAGATGCTGGGTGGGTTGGTGCCTGCAACGGCACAAAGATACCGTGGCAGTGGTATTCACCAACCGCGCATTTTCCGTTACAAAAGGCGGCTGAGGGCATGTCTTACAGGTCAGTAACAATTTTCACTCTGCAATTTTAGCTGGGCATGTACAGGTGAGTAAAATCTCAGTTGCAATGCATCCAGTTATGTATACATTTCTTAAAGGTATTAGAGTAACCAATCCCCCAAAACCTAGGTATTCCTACTTGTGGAATGTGAATGTGGTGCTAAACCTCTTTGAAAAATGGCCATGTAATGAGCAGTTGACCAGGAGGCAGTTGTTGGCCGAATTAGACATGCTGTTATGCCTGATTTGTAGCAGAAGTACTTCGGACCTAAAAGCTCTTGACCTTGTAGGCAGAGTATTTGCTCCAGAAGGAGTTTCATTTTCGATTACCCGGAGAACTAAAACTTTATCTAAGAGTATTGATTAGCACACGTTTCTTTTGAATGAATGAAAAATTGTATGCAGTCAAATGTTTAAAACTTATGAGGCTAGTACTAGAGCATTGAGAAATTATCTTTCAGGTCAATTATTGATTTCACTGCAAAAACCTTTTGAACCAGGCTGATATTGATACATAGATGTTTTGGGGTCAATCAGTCAGAGTGCTATGGCCATAAAGGCATAGACTAAAGAATTTGCTCGCATTCGCGCCAAGAATTTTCAGTTCTATTAAGGACATGGAGGAGAGGATTATCCCACCCAGGAATATTGTAAATTTGAGTTCTAACTGCTATTGATGTTGCATCCCTAACATTCTTTTGGCATGTCATTTAAATTGATATATTATTTACCCCACCCGCATGTTATTTCTGTTTTATCAAGCAAATACCAAAAAGCTTTGTATTTTTCTTAAATTATGACCAAAAGCCAGAGTAAAAAGGACTCCAGACATTGTTTTCAAAGGCTGGCCCTTTGTGCTTCACTTGGTGGTTGAAATGTTATTCAGGGTTTTGCGACACCTGTTGGAAGTCGTTGGAGCTGGCGCAGATTCTGTTATTTTTCTACTTGAAGTTCTTATGGATTGTGATTGTGCAAGGAAAGGAGAAGTCAAGATTGAGTTTTCTGAATTTGAGGGGTCTAGTGAGGCACGACTGGTGAGGTTGATGGGCAAACCTTCAAGGGCTGTGTAGCTATATGATATATGTTTAAATTGTTTTCATTGGCTGCTGTCAAATGAGTAGTAAAGAAGTAGAAGCATAATCCATGTTTCTATGTCCTTAACATAATTAAAACTTCTTGGCATGAATGCTAGCAAATTGTTATATTCACCAGTTATAGCTAGAAAAACATCACTCTTGACATGTTCTATGACATCACTGATAACATCTCATACGACATCTTTGATGACATTACTGGTGACATCATCAAATGAGTGTGTAAGTTTGTTTAACAGCTTACATAGTGGCGGGTAACTACCATATTATGTTTCTACCTAATGCTGCATAGCCTGTGTCCAGCTAATCTGTGTGTTTACAAAATAAATGTGCTTCTAGTGTATCATAGGTGTGTAGCGGTATTGAACACGTTATAAATCTTTATTTGTTTGAAGAGAAACTCTGTGTGCATGTGACAGTTGACTTGTGTTCCTTATGTAGGACACAAGTTTTTTATTCTGCAGAAAAAGTTTCCAGCAGGGCAAAGATTCTACGTACTACATACTAAGTATGTTAGCAGCCTTATTAGGCAGAATCGTCTCCGCATTACAATTTCAACTTAACATAGAAGACTGTGTGCACCAGGTACTAACATATGAACATGGGCTTGTTTTGCTTCAGAGGCTTGGCTATCTGTAGTTTCCACCACAGTATGAAGGCTGCAGCTAGTATTATCTTTAGCACCTTCAGACCTTGGTTATTTTAAGTGAATCGTCTCTCTATGGACAAGTGTTGCACAGAGGGTACACTATGCTCAGTAGATACTTTTTATTACTCTATGGTATATTTGTCATGAGAATTTCACGGTCTGTAAACAGTCTGGTACAGAATAAACTCTCTACATAGAGTGAATACTGTTAGCAGGGTGTCTGATTCTAGATCTAGAAAAGGCCCTTGACTCCCTGGAGTGGGGCTATCTAGATGCAACCTTGTTAAAATATGAGATGGCCTGGTGTTCCTTCAGCTGGGGACCCTATTGTATATGAACCTGACGGTCCGTGTGTGCTTGAGACCGTACATATCAGAGGCCATTCCGGTGCGCAGAGGCACCAGACAGGGGTGCCCTTTATCCCATCTCCTTTTTGCGCTTGCAATAGAGCGGCTGGCTGAAGTGATGCGCGCCACATTAGGAGACAGCATACCTCTGCATTGATGGAGTGGGACGCGTACAAGGTGGTGGCACGGGGGGAGTGCATTAAACAAATCACAGGGGTCCGACGCACGATGGAACAGGCACTTACAACCACGAAACAGCGCCTAGCTACACTCACTAAACAGGCTGATCCCTCAGAGGAGCACGCTGCGCTCACAGCTGAAGCAAAGTCTGCCTACCAGGCAGCCTGCGCTGATCTCCGGAAATATATTTTCAGGGCCTATGCCTCCAGAGTCCATAGAGACAGGGATAAAACGGGTGCGATGCTCGCATGGCTGGCGCAACAAGACACCGAAACCAGACCGATCACGGACATCGTCAACCCGGAGGGTGAGCTCGTGCGCTCCCAGGCGGAGATCCTCCTGGCGTTCAAACGCTATTACGCCGTGGTGTACGGCGCCCCGATCTCGCTTTCTCCGTCGTCTGTCACCCATTTCCTCGATCCGCTGTCACTACCGACGATCTCGGATGCCGACAAACTCACGCTCGACGCCAAAATAGCGCCTTCAGAAATCACTCAGGCGCTAGGGGCCCTGTCTCACAATAAAGCCCCAGGTCTCGACGGCTTCCCGCTAGAATACTATTCGACGTTCTCCCCTCTAGTGATCCCACGCCTGGCACCGGTGTTCGCGACGGCCCTCGATCAGGGAGTGTTACCCCGCTCACTACGGGAATCGGTAATCGTGACCTTTTTAAAACCACACCGGGACCCACATCTTATGGGCTCGTATCGCCCCATCACACTACTGTCTGCAGACTGTAAACTCCTCGGGAAGGTATTGGCAGACAGATACGCCCAGATCATACGCCCGCTGGTCCACCCGGACCAGTGCAGCTTTGTCCCAGGGAGAAACACCTCACAGAACATCCGCCGCGTCTTCCATGTTCAGGACCAGGTACGGGACAGGTATCCTCGCTCCGCCTGTCTCATCCTGGACCTGGAGAAGGCGTTCAACACTCTCACATGGCCATACCTCTTCTCGGTCCTACACCGCCTCAACATCGGCCCTGTACTCATGGCATACACGCGTCTCCTATATACAGACCTGTCTACACGGGTCCGGATCGGGAGACACATCTCGGCGGCGTTCGAGGTCCGGCGAGGCACGAGGCAGGGGTGCCCCCTCTCGCCTCTCCTCTTTGCTCTTGCAGTCGAACCACTAGCGATCAGGTTACGCCAGGGGGGTCTGAACTGGGGCATCCCACTCGCGGGAGTCACGCACTGCGTCTCTATGTATGCGGATAACCTCCTCATCTATATCCGGAATATTACGGCCGACCTCACCCCCATATGGATGGCACTTACCGAATTCGCTGACGCCTCGGGCCTCCGAGTGAATTGGGACAAATCCACGGTATACCCCTTCTACCCGGACCTACCACCCCGCGATACCTGGCTGGGGACGCAAAGGATCTCATGGTCCACGGAAGCTCCCCGATACCTAGGGGTTCGACTTTACCATTCTCCCGCTGACATCTTCGGGGGCAATCACTGCAGGGCGCTCGCGAGCCTTCGACCGACGGTTGCTTTCTGGACCAGACTCCCACTGGCCCCGATAGGACGAATTGCCCTAGCTAAAATGATAATGCTTCCCCGACTCCTATATCATTTTACCAACTTGCCGGTGGTCCCACCCAGGTCCTTCTTCCAAGACCTCAATTCCCTCCTAGGTGCCCTAATTTGGGGATCAGGCCGGCACAGGGTAGCCATGAAAACCCTTCAGCTTCCCACCACCCAGGGAGGTCTCGGAGCCCCATCCTTTGAGTCCTACTTTCTAGCGGCCCAGCTCCAATGGTTGTCGTACTGGACAGCGGACCGACATACACAAGAGGCCGGTACCTCAACGGGTAGGATTACGACGCCGGAGCTCACCCGTCTTCTTCTCCCGGGCACTAAACCGCGGCGCACATATCCTCTACAGGTCATGGTGGCGCGTCAATGTATGCTCCGGGTCCACCGGATGTCTCCCGGGACAACCCCATATTCCCCGTTGCTCCCGTTGGTCAGCTGGCCCAGGTTAGACTTATACTTCCCAGCCCCCATGCTCGTTGAGTGGACACAGTGCGGTATTACGGACATGGAGTCGCTCTTTGAGGAAGGTCGGATTAAATCCTTCGATCGACTAATCGCTGAATTCGATCTCCCCCCCGTCAATTCCTCCGATATCGCCAGCTCCTCGAATGTTTCCGTCCTTAACACAACCTCCAGGCCGGCGAACCAGACACGCATCCAGTTATACACGCAATCCTGCGCATGGGTGTAGGATGCTATTTGGTCACCTGGTTATATAAGGCGATACGAGAACTCTCGTGTACTCCCCTAGTGTCCCTGCACACCACATGGGAAGAGGACATCGGGCGCCCATTACACGACTCGGAATGGATCAAGGCGCTTGAAGCCCCAAAACGTACATCTAGGAACGCCCGTTTTTTAAAACATCCAATATTACATATTACACAGGGCGTATCTGACACCGGCGCGACTTCAGAAATTTTACCCCACTACACAATTCCTCTGCCCCAGATGCCGCTCCCCAGATGCAGATTTCCGTCACATGTTCTGGAGCTGCCCGGACCTCCACCCCCTGTGGCAGACGGTGCACAACACACTGAAAGACCTCACGGGCCTCACAACCCTAGCCACCTGGGAATCCAGCGAGTTGAGCATTTTCCACATTCCGAAACAGCTCCCGGCACACAGGCGTTTTGTATCCCTAGTGTTACTGCTAGCGAAAAGATGTATAGCTATGCACTGGCGATCATTAGAGGGCCCCCCTATAGCAGCATGGACAGGGGCAGTCTGTAAATGGGTAGCGGCGGAAGAAGACGCCCTGCGGGAGGAGGAGGCTAAAGGTGCCCGTAAACACCCCATCTCTATGGAATGGGCCATGCTACTGCATCGTTTCCGACAGTTGACGCGCAATGATGACCCGGCCACACCTACACCTACAACTGCACCCACCCCGACCGATCCCCCCACCTCCGCCCCCGCGAGCCTGCAGCCCCTGACCAACGACTAGTGCCATACTTTGGCGATTCACAGTCCCACACCAATACCTAGCTTCCGGGGCGACTGGCCTGACGCCCAATCGGACATGACACTCCCGCCCTTTGGCAGCTCTGCCTCACTGTAAACGCGAGTCATTGACCCCTCTAACGCCCGACTCCCACCTCTTCTTGATATGCCCGTGCAAACGCCCAGATGCTCCCTCCCCGAGTTCTATCCCCCCAGTTACTTGGCAACACCGCTGTACGGACTCTGCAGACCCAATCCAATGATCCCCATGATGGTGACTCACATGCTTGCGCTTGTTTTCCTTTCTATTTGAATTTTATCCTGCGTTTTCTAGCTTATGTGATTACTTACATGGTCTGTACTGTTCAGATAATGAAATGCCAATAAAAACAAGTTTAAAAAAAAAGGAGACAGCATACCTCTGGGAGACACGGTACATCAAGTCTCCCTTTATGCGGATGATCTCCTCGTGTATGTCAAAGACGTTCAGAGCGTCCCTGACCAGTTACCACGCCTGTTACAGGAGTTTTCCGTAGTCTCTGGACTGCAGGTAAAAGTTTAGAAATCCTGTATATATGCATTTTGCGAAGGAGGCCTTGATTCGCATTTCACCATTAATGGCAGAGCGGTACAGTGGAGTGAGGGCACCTTCCGCTACCTGGGTATCCAAATCTATCGCCAGCCGAAAGATCTCTTCGATGGAAACCTGGGCAGAGCCTTAACAACAATTCGGTCACAAATACGATTTTGAGGTACGCTTTCTCTAGCAGTAGCGGGCAGGGTAGCATTAGCAAACATGGTAATACTCTCCAGACTGTTATACTACTTTACTAATCTGCCCCTATATATCCCTGAGTCCTTTTTTGCCACATTAACTAAGCTAGTCAGAGACTTCATATTGGGCAAAACGCGACACAGAATGGCACTGGCAAAACTATACTTACATACAGACCAAGGAGGTCGTGCAACCCCGTGCTTTGAACATTATTATCTGGCGGCCGTACTGCAATGGATAGCCCGCTGGCTCGCAGACAGGAATCGCAGACACGGCCACCACACAACCACCATACTCCCTAGCGCAAATAGTCAGGCTCTTCCATCCTGCAATTAAGTCGAAGACTCCAAAGCCATTGCTGTTAGCGGTGGCATACAAATGCTTCCGCAGATCCATCTACATCACCAGAAGCACCATCCCTTATGCTCCGGCGATACCGCTGGAAGGGTCTCCAAGCGGGCTTACAGTACTCACATCACAGTCAATCGTGGAATGGTTAGAGAGGGACATTCAGACACTGGGGAATCTGTACCGCGATGGAACACTAATGTCATATACAACCCTGGTGGATGGTGAAGGGTTGCCGCCAGGCCAATTCCTTACACATCGCCTGCTGCTGGCTATGCTAACGGCTAGATGGGGAGACATGACCACTGAGCTGCGCTCCCACCTTACCATGCAATATCTGCATGTCATGGGACGAGGCAGGCACCTTATACGATGGTTTGCCGCCTCTCTCAGAACACATGAAGCGATAAATCTAGACCCTCTTAGTCGCAAGTGGGAGCAAGACCTGCGGTGACAGTTAGTAGATAAGGAGTGGACACGGATACTAGAGAGCTAGATACGAATACCCCGGAATATTAGGTATAGGCAAATTCAATTGTATATCATTCATAGGGCCTACCATGCACCTGCCTTGATCAATCGATACTTTAATCCGCACAGACGCGGCATGCCCAAGATGTGCTTCACCAGGAATTAAACTAGTCCACATGTTTTGGAGCTGCCCCCGGATAGGAGTGTACTGGAGCACGATAACTAGAATATTACACACTTGCACAGGTCGAGAGCTACCTTTTGAATGGTCCATATACCGACTACATCAATTCAGAAGAACACCTGCCACCAAAGTAGTGTCTAGGTTCCTAGACTTGGAGATAATAGTAGCTAAAAGGCTCCAAACTAGACGGTGGAAGACAGCGGACCCACCGCATGTGAATAAACTTTGGGATTGCGTTGACAACCCATAGCAGCCAGTTGGGACAGCCTCTTAAACGAACTGCAACATGTGCAGGAGGGTGATACTGAGAACCCACCTGACCGAGACGTGGGGGAATAGAAGCAGTCGGCGTTCCATGATATTCCATGGGTACACACAAACTACCTAAGTATGTGAATAAACATGGGCACTACACAAAGGTGACGTTAAGTAGCATACCAGCACAGACACACTACGCAAGCATGTGCAAAAATGGAAACCTAAGATATTGTGGGCAGGTCATTGTTTTTGTGGTTCTTGTTAATTTTTGATTCATCTGTTCACAGGCCCAATGTGAATGAACTGGAAGAGCTCTTCCAAAGCACTGCATTTGTTTACTTTCTAATCCATTATTCGTTGTTGTCGCTCTGCGTAGTGCCTAGAAATCACTGTAAGTCAGGAAATGTGCATGTTTCTTTTCCTTGAAAAAGGGCAACTGTCATGACTCACTATGTTGCGAAAGGCGTAGATAACGTCTGATGTTTTGCCAAAGAGATGAACACCATACATGTATGTACTGCTTCAGAAACCTTAACTGTATGAAAAAGTGTTACAAACGATTGCTTTCTTACATACTGCTATATAAAAAATGTATAAAACAGATTTGAACAAAAAATAATGAGAAAACTGTTTGCAGTATTCACTCTACTTAAATCAACTTAATTTCGCAATGTAGGTTCGTGCCTTATCAGGGTTTTGATACAAATAAAAGCTGTCATTCAGTATTTTATGGAACTTGACTTGCTCCGAACATGTTTTACAGACTGAACACCGTATCCATGAGGGTTTTTCATATCTCTGGAGGTGACTGTTAATATGAGCGCTACCCAGGAAGTGTGTGATATAGGGTCAATGTGTTTCACAACCACTACTTTCTACAGCTAAGGGAGTTGTTTCTGTGATGGCTCATATTCGTCTGAGTTATTTTGTACTTATATTTAGAGTTCTAAAGCTATACCTGGTTATGGAGCAAGGTGTACAAAAAATGTCACCATGGGCACATTGTTGTCTTCTCTACGCTAGCATGAGCACGCCGCAGATTGCCTGCTCCTTTACACACAATACTACAATACTTTGTTATTGCAACTATCTCTACTGCCGTTTTCACATGAGAATTCATCGCTGTTTTCACACTCTGCAGATTGCTGGGATTTTGTCTGAACATTGTGTGCAAGGTCAAACAACAATGACCCTTGTTATTTTGTTCTGGCCAGACCTTAGCATCTAGACAAAACATACTGATGCAGTTGTGGTTTGAGACAACATACTTTGGTTTTATTGGAATACACGAATAGGTAGCGTACATTTGGAGAGGGACCTTTCCAGAGAGAAGCGCGAGATAGCAACTATGATGTAGATCTACCACCTATAGGCTAAGGTATGGAGTCTGCAGACAAAGCCCAGACATCTTCTAATATGTAATAATACTGCTTTTACAGGCGAGGGAGGTTAGGCTATACTGTCTTTTCATAATGGCATCTCCTTTCTTTATTTATGGACTAACTGCTGACAGCATTTGTACTATGCAATTTTCTGCTTGTTGTGGCATATATACTGCATATTAGAGCACGTTTGTTAAAATAAATACTTTCAAACTGGTTCGTGTCTCTGTCAGATCTTATTGTGTACAAGAGTGGAAGCGAAAGGGTGTATCTTGTAACCGCGATTGTGAGAGATACAGGAGTGTTGTGTTCTGGGGTGTATAATCATTTGTTTCTCTGTGAGTGAGTAGGAGGGCAAGTGAGAATCTATAGCTAATCTGTCCTGGGCTCATTGGTACTAAGGTGATAGGATGACTCAGTCCGTATGCACTAAGGTCCCATAATCCTACCCATAGTTGTGTGTTTGTGCAGAATCCCTGCAACAATCACTGATGTCATTTGAGATGTCATCAGTGATGTCAGAAATTATATAATACAACATATCATGGGTGATGTCATATGTGAGGTCATATGCAATGCCTGGCGGGGGCAGAACTTATAGTTAGTGCTGGTATTTATAATTGGAGAATATCTGTTTTTTTTTTAATTCAAAGCATTAATGTTCACACTGGCAAATTCACCAAACTATAACGTTACTCTAACCTTTAGTTTTTAGCATGTATTTCTAAGATTTCTTCAAAATAAAGAAACAGATCCTTTTATCAAACCTATCTATAATATTATTTTAACGTTTTGTTTTCTTTGAGAGAATTTGAATGTTTTGTTTAAATAAAAACATATTTCTAAATGCACAGAAACCAACCACTCCAACAGTTTTTGCATTGAGAATGTTTATCTTCATAATTTTTGTAGCTCACATGTTGAGAAATGTTCCCAGCATAGTTTTCATAGTTTGTGCTATACTATAAACTATGTGTTTTCACTACGTTCATCCATTTTTAAGGCAATCAGGTGGCTCGCGGGAGACCGGTTAGATCCTAGTGTTATAAATTTCATTTTAATCTGTTCAGAGTTTTTTTTTCGGGTGGTGAGTTATTGCTGAATGCTAATCTTTAATAATTGAACAGAGTATATTTTATTAATTATTCTGTTCACAATCTTGGGCTTTCGCGAGACGATAGTGGGAGTTGAACATACAATCCTCGGCGTGGACCACGAGGGCGCTGTACTCATCTTCTAGCTCTTGGAATTAGCTTGCAAGATGGTACATTTTTAATTATTAAGTTCATATCTGAATTTTTTAATTTTGAAGAAAATAACAGTAAGAAGTGTTGTTTATGGTATAAAAACGGTGGATGTTTTGCTGCATTTGAGATATAAAGTCCTTTTTTTTTTTTTTTAGATATCATGAGCCTCTCGCAAGACATCCGCGAGATGCCTGGGAGAAGAAAGACATCCCAAGGAAGTACTGTGATTGGTTCATATGGATATCTTAATTTAGAAAAGAAAGATTCCTTCCTTGTTGCTTCATTTGGCTATTGGGGTTTGCTGTGTTTACACCTGTTTGCTATCTCTCTATTTATCAGTCTGTGGGAATAGAATTCCCTGTCCACTCAATGCTCTCCCCAGCATGACAGACATATACAGTAGTATGTTGGAACACATTGTCTTCTGCACTAACACTTATATCCAGGACAACATGGATGTGCAGCACCGTGTAGTGAAGCAGTGTCCTCTGTGCTGACAACTCTCCTTAGAACAACAGCGGTATGCAGTGCTATCTGGGAAGGAAGTGACCTGTCCGCTACCATTTCTTACCAGGATGAGAGGTGTCGGTAGTAGGGTTTGAGAAAAATATATCTCAATACTCATACCTCCTCTCATGCAACACGAATACATAGCAGGCAGTGAGGAGAATCAACCCTTTTTTCTGACACAAGTCTCTTGCATGATAACTCTGCATGGTATAGTGTGGGGAGAGACTGGCCTCTCTCCTGTGACCTGTTCTCTTGGATGATGGGTGTGCAATTTAGGGTGTGAAAAGTGGCTTACCTCTCTTGTTGCAGCTCTCCCCAGTATTGCAGATGTACAATGAAGCATGGAGTTAAAATGACCTATAGGCTCAGACGTTTGTCTTGTATAATAACTATAGAGCTTATGATATGAAAATTCACAAATACTCTGCCCTCTCAGGTGAGAAATCTCCCCAGAGTGCCATATGTGCAAAGTAGGCTGTGGGTTAAAACTGTTCGTTCTGCAAATGCTTCTCTTCATACTGATGAATGTCCATAGTAGAGTATAAAATGGTATATCCTCTCTCTCAAATACTGTGTCTTGGTCAACTGGTGTCCATATTTAATTGTGTAGACATACTCGCCTCTGTTTTAGACTCCTCCCAATTGCAACATCCATACATGATACATACATGATAAGTCATGCATGAAAGTAGTTTGTATTGGAAGTATAAAGCTGCACTGCCCTCTGTGCCAAGACCTCAATGTTGTATTAGAGTTCCCTATACTACAGCAAGCAAAACAACGAAGCTCTGTAGGAACACCTCACTGTTCCATGACAAGTAACCTTAGCTGCATAGCAAAATAATTGGGTTCTCCATTACCAAGTCTCTGTGGGATAAAAGATGTGCATAGTGAGACTGACCTACAGTCCCTACACATGAAACTGCCAATAATCCTGCTTGTCTTAACATGGCTCCTCTTTGCTGCTTATGTAATCAGATAATTATTTCCTCAGTCAAGTTTCTGTTTTACTCCTAAAAAGACAAAATATCCAAAAAGCTAAAGGTTACATGCTGGGCAATCATTGATAACAGTGATAAATCTGTATTTTTAAAAAAACTTTCTACATTTTCCACCCACAATCACATATTTACATCTAATGCACCAGTAACTTGTTATTCATTTCTCTTGGAAAATTTAACACACTCACTGAGTGCACTTTTTTCACAAATAAATTATAACGTCATCAAATCTCATTTTAAAAAAAGTAAAACATTCCTCTTGAGACACCTTTGCTAACACTCACCACAACTTTTCATTCTACAAATTGAAACATTTCATAGGGATAACGTTTATGGACAATCAGACTCAAACGAACAGTACAGCCTGTATTATTACATTCTTTGTCTTATAATTTGAGAAACACTGCTTCCTTTCTTACAAGTACACAAAGTTTGTACACTAAGGGCCCGATGTAGGAAATTTATTTTTACCGGTTCTTAAATACCGATTCATACCGAATCGGTATTTATGAATCGGAAAACCAGATGTAGGAAAATAATCGGTAAAAAATACAGATTCGGTAACATTCGGAATCCACACTCGGTAAATACCGATTTGGTAATCACCGATTCGGTAATCTCAGATTCGGTAACACCCATTCAACCCTATGGGCCACCAGTCCCATAGGAATGAAAGGGAGACACCAACTCGGAGATTACCGAATCGGTATTTACCGATTCGGTAAAATCCGATCTCGAAAATTCGAATAGATGACATGTGAGCCAGTGAACCAATCAGGGACACCCACCACACCCCACAACAAAGCAACTGAGAAAGCATCCAATCTGATGCAAGTACCACACCCCAGTACCTGGAGGTGCAGAGCATCAGAACTGTAGAGAGAGCTGGAGGGGAGACAGAGGAGCAGGCTGCACTGAGCCCAGCAGAGCATCACCATGGAGTCCCAGGAAGGCCAAAAGAATGGAGGTGACAGAAAGAGGAAGCAGAAATTCAGCACAACTGAGCTCCAGGTGCTGGTGGAGGAGGTAGTGCAGCATTACAGCCAGCTTTCTGGGAGACAGTCCCTGCAAGTAGCAGAGTCCGTAAAGAGGAACACCTGGCTGGCAATCCAGAGCAAAGTAAATGCCCTATGAGTCACACATCGTGAAATAGATGACATCAAGAAAAGGTGGTATGATCTGAGGATCACCACCAAAAAGAAGATCGCCACCCAGAGGAAGGAATCGGCAGCCACAGGTGGGGGGAAGAGTCGTGCACTAAGCCTCCCTGAACTGGAACAGCTTGTGGAATCCACCATGGAGCCTGAGAGCATACACAGGATTGGGGATGCTGACAGCTCAGCCAGAGCTGCAAGAAAGAAAGGTAAGATGCAGGGACATGTACCCCATCCATTCCCTGGCGCCTTCCCCTATGTGGGTGACTCACTCACAATCCAGCACACATGACAGTAGTCACCAGCAATGCATCATGGTAGTCATAGCCATAGGAACATTCATCAAAGCAGCCAACACTGAACACTGCATGCCATGCCACACTCCCCATACACAAGCAGTTGAGGCATATGAAATTGTGTGTTAGGAATTTGTGTGATGAAAACACACAGCTGATCATTGTCCATGTCTGCCCACAGGAGAGTCATCGCGCAGTGCAGCGCAGGGAGGGAAGTCAAGTGCACCAACAACGGCTGCGAGGGAGAAGCTCACAGACACAGCAGGACCAAGCACTGTCCCTGAGGACACTACCACAACGCACGCACCCACAGCAATGGAGCAAGACACCACTGCACAGCCACTGTCACCCCTGCTGTTTGAGACACAGACTCCGGCAGCAGCTGCAGATGCCACAACACCAAGCTCAGGATCCTCTGTGCATGTGAGGCCAAGGAGGCAGGACGTACCACCATTCAGGATCCTGGAAAGCTCTGATGCGGAAGAGGTGGAGTGTCCCAGACCTTGCACTCCACCACTGGCTGGCAACGCAGGGCAACAGGGGTCATTAGGATCTGGCCGTGCAAGTGACCGTGGCCGGTGGGCACGTGAGCGAGACAAAGGGCAGAATGTGCAGGGGTCTTTGCTGGTCTGGAAACCACTATGGTTAAGGTCCAGCGAAGCAGGCCAAAGGGATCATGGCAGTGCACAGACAGGTGCGCATCCTGAACAGCAGGATGTTAAACATTGACCGGGGGATATCCGCCATGGCAAAAGGAATGGAGTCCATGGCCAAAGGAATGGAGTCCATGGCAGAGGGGGTGAGGGACATGGGTGTGCGCATGGGTTCCCTCTGTGACAGGCTGGAGAGTGACCACACAGAAAAGCGCAGGTATAGGCGCGAAGTCAAGCAGCTGAATCAGTCAATCAACTGGCTGGCAACTGCGACCACACTGCTATGCCGCCGGTCTGTGAACATCCAGACTGACATTGTGCACTGCTGCAGTGACTTGTCCAGGGGGATGGGGAGGGTGACCTCTGCTATGGAGGTACTGCTGACACAGCAGACAGCCACTGCTGGTAACACGTGTGTTGGGGACACAGATGAGTCCACAAGCAGGAGTGGATCCAGCACGCCTGTACAGGACATTCGTCGGAGCAGCAGACTCCATGCTGATGACACTGGCACCACTGCGCAGGTTGACCCCCTGCCCCGTGGCTCCCACAACATTATCCATAAGCGCAAACATTAAAAAATCATCATGAACACAGGACAGGTCACAGTGAAGTGAACTTTGGCCACCCAGTGTGAAAAGTGAATTTAATTTGGTTTATGTGGTCTTGAATAGTGCAGTAGTGCATATTAAAGTGAGTGCTTCAAGACCTGAACATGCCTGTGTTTCATCACTCTATTAAAAGTATCTGTTGGTGATTTCTGCGCGTCGCTGTCTACCATCTGTTGCTGGTGCTGCTCCTGCTGCAATGTGATCGGCTTGTCCTGTCCCATCATCTATGTCCTCATGATATGTTAGTTCTATCTCTGTGCCCTCCTTGGTGGCAAGATTGTGCAGCATGGCGCAGGTCGCAATAATCTTGCAACAGATAATTGGCGTGTATTGCTGTGCACCTCCACTCTTATGTAGGCACCTAAATCTACTTTTCAGCAGTCCAAAAGTGCGTTCCACCACGCAACGTGTTGTTCTGTGTGCCACGTTGTAACGCCGTTCGCTCCTGGTGGATGGGTTAAGGTAGGGGGTGAGCACAAATGAACGCAGGGCATATGAACTGTCACCTGGGTGGAAAATGAAATTTTGATTAGTCACATACTCATGATTGCTCCTTCTGCATAGACTATCAGGGTGACTCACACATACTTACCTAGCAGGTATCCATCACCAAAATCACCAGCCACAAGGCGTCTGTATATCCCACTGTTCTGGAATATGTAGGAGTCGTGGGTACTCCCAGGAAATTTGGCTACAATGTCCGTAATGATGTTGCCAGCGTTGCAGATCACCTGCACATTGACTGAATGTGTGGACTTCCGGTTTCTATATATGTGTTCAGTTGCTGCAGGTGGGCATAGTGGGATGTGCGTCCCATCGATACAGCCTATGATGTGCGGGAACTGTGCAAGTTGATAGAAATCGGTTTTAGTCTTTGCTAGTTCTGCAGGTGTGTCAGGGAACTCAATGTAGTGTTCCATCCTCTGCATCATGGCGTCAAGAAATTTTCTGAAAAACCGTGACAGGCAGCTCTGGGACACCCCACCTACTGTAGCTATCACGTGCTGGTAGCTAACAGAAGCAAGAAGGCGTAGACAGGACAACACCTGCACGTGGGGTGGGATGGCGTGTGCTCTTGGTGTTGGGTGTTCCAGATATGGGTGGAGGTCCCTGATCAAGTCCAGGATGGTTCTGGGGTGGAGTCTGTACCTTTGCAGGATCTCAGCTTCAGTGAGTTGGAAGAGGGTGCTCCAATGCCTATGCACCTGCTCCTCCCTTAGCCAGACCCTCTCTACTGCTGCCTGTATCCGTAGCCGCCTTGCAATAATGTAGAAAGCCGCCATTGTGGTTGCACTGTTGCATTTTGGGGCCTTCTTACATATCCTGTTCCTGGTTTCCACCTGCTTCCAATACATGGTAAATACCAACTCTTAAATACCAAATTTCATGGTATTCGGTATTTTTGGGATTTGCTACATCTCAACAAGCCATTTTTACCATTTCTTATTTACCGACTCGGTAAATAAGAATTTGGTATTTTCCGATTCGGATAATTACCATTTCTTAATTACCGATTCAGTAAATATGAATTCGGTATATTCCGAATCGTGTAATACCGAATCGGTATTTTACCGACTGTATTTACCGATTCGGTAAGTTTTTAGTCACATACATCTCGATGCTCTTATACCGGTCGGTAAAGGCCGAATTTACCGATTTTTGGCCGTTACCAACCGGTATTTGGCTACCTACATCGGGCCCTTAATGTTTTAACACAATCTGTAAACTTTGCTCACATCCTTCTACATTCTAATCTGTACTTCTCAAAAGCTATTTAAACATATCTACACCTCCCCAAACAACATATCACTCTGTAAACATAGTGTAGAATAAGTTTACTAACATTAGTGCACTTACTGACACTTCACAACAATGTTTATTCAATGAATTACTGAATATATTAACTTGGAATTATTTCTTAAATTCAAATGAGCACAACAGTCTCTTTTAACTCTACATACATAAACTTCTGCTGAGCGCCATTCAAAGAGACTTCCTTCTCCTCAAAAAGCACCAGGGACAAAGTGAACAATCTCTGGTTTTGCACCCAGTCACATCACAAAATGTATTCAACCGTGTAATAAAAATGGTGACTATTGGTTGAGCTTTGGCCCTTTTTTTATGCTTCTCCCCATACGATCTTAAAAGACTCCAGCCGGATCGTAAAATATATTGTGGCAGGCCTTGTACTTTTCCATGCGAATCTCAGGAGATGATCGCAGGATCGCAAACACCTCTTGGCAGGCTTTTCCATGCAAGTCTAGTGGGATGCTAGCGAGATCGATCAAACCCCATAAAAAATAACAATCTACTACTGGGAAGAGTTGTGGTGCAGTGGCCAGGGAGGCTGACTCCGGAACATAGGGGTTAACGGTTCGAACCCCGGCGGCAGGTTAGCCTAGCACCTTGTGACTCTGGGCAATAGCTCGCTAAATCTTCCCCATAGCCCCCAGAGCTAGGACACCTCTCCGGAGGTAGCTGTGTGGTTTACAAATGCTGATATTACTTATCACAGAACTTATATCTTAACACTTTCTCCCAAAAACAAGCACCACTATATGTATTCCTACTAATGGAGTGTATTGAGAACTCATATCCTCCTTACTATTTACGATCCTGCATTGAGTCCTACATATCATAAAAATTAGTTAAAACAATATACGTTTATTTTCTTCACAGTAGTTATCCCTTAGGCACCTCCTTTCTAAACTTAGTGAGGCATGCAGCATGCATTTCTGTTGATGCTTCCTTATATAACCTTTTATTTTATTTCCACAACACCTTCAATTTTTCACAATAAACATGGTGGCCATTTCATTTCTAACATTCCAACAGCCAGCCAATCAGGCACTCGCAGGTTCCTCGCGCTCCTGCAAGAGCATGGAGGCTCATGGCAAAAACGGACATCTCAACCAATCACAGGGCTTAATTTTTTAATTTGCACTCTCATGGAAGGCTCATTGGACTCTCGCGAGCCCAACCGTCCAAATATACAATAATTTATTCTACCCTTTAATTACCCCCAAAAAATGTTTTTGCTGTAGCAGTGTCTGAAGAAGTCTGTGGAAAATGCATGGGGATTTTATGTTTTGGGACCCCCTCTTTGATCACAGGGTTAACTCATTGCTCTTGATCGCTCCCATGCAGAAAGAAGAAGTTGGTTACCGGGAGGAGTACCCATCAGGGACGCGAAGATGAGGAGAAAAGGTAGATCCAGAAGACACAGAGGTGTGCGAGGAAGGGGCCGAAGTGTGGAACGAAGAAAGCAGAGAACGCGCTGAGAGAGAAATATCAGAAGAAGCACCGGGAACAGGAGACGGCAACGCAGGAGACACCCAGGAAGAAGGAGAAGAGTGGAGTGAAGATTGGTGGATCTTTTCCCAAGAGGTGCGAAAAAGCTGCCATAAACCAGGAGAGTTGCAGCCAGGACGGTGAGTGAACCGGTCCAGGCGGGGGATCTCAAAGTGAAAGGAAAATGTCTCGACGGTGTGGGGAGGGTGAAACAATACCAGAGAAGGTGCGCAGAGAGGGAACGGGGTAGTGGGTCCATTCCCCTAAATGTAGGTCAGTCACAATTTTGTTATTTCTATGCCGGTAACCACCTCACGAGTACCTGCCTAATTACTTGGTTGTCCATTGATTTTGTACAAAGAGGGTACCGCCCCAACCCATGCATGTGTGGGTCTAAGTAAGGAAGCCCTAATGTTCTGTTGGTCACTCAATCATTAAAGATTTATATCGACACTGAAGTAAGTGTGCGAAAGGATCTTCTAATAAGAAATATACAGAGTTTGGCTGAGCAATTGTCCACCTGCAGTCAATTAGAGACCTGGAGAGAAGACATGGAAATAGACCAAGCAATATTCAAACACCGTTTTTTCCAGGATTGTTTTTTTTGTTATTATTGTCCTTCCTTTTTGAGCACTTGGCCATAACAATCACAGATAGGAACTTATCCCCCCCCCACTTTTGGTGTGGTGATGGTAACTATCCAATTTCCTGACAACTAATTTGTCGAGTCCAAGAGTCTCACTGTCCTTTCTTTTTCCTTTGAGCACCTGGGGACGGACAACAGAAAAGGGATACCGGGAATCCTGGAAGGAAGAACTCATGAAAGCAGCACCAGCACTCCAAATCATCTTATTATCACTCAAGTTTTCAAATAAATCAAAACCATTGAGAAACACATCAAGCATCCTAGCTTCTATTTCCGGCCCTCACTCCCACAATCACCCTGAAATTTCCCAGAAGGAGCTCGGGTGGATGAACCTTTTTGGAATTGTTTCGTGAAGATTTGTCAAACAGGGCAAAAAGGTATTAGCAAGCGAAAAAATGTCTTTGAAATAGCAGACCTAACTATAACTACCTAGTGATAGTCGCCACTAGGTAGTTATAGTTAAGATCATGTTTCCATAGGAAAATAATTTTTGACTTGGCTATATAACTTTGGCACCAGTTGATGAATCTTCATGAACTTTTCCCCAAAAAATGTCAAGTTAGAGCTTACTGTGCATGGAACGTTTTGGGAGAATCTGTCAAGCGGGGGCCAGAAAAAGGGATGTCATAATATGCATGTTCTCATGTTAATTCCCATAAAACCTTTGAACATGACTACAGCCTAAACAGCTGGATGGAATTACACCTAATGTGGCATAAAGGTAGATTTGGTTATGCAAACTGTGCTTTTTGTTATTTGGTGTATATCCATCAGTAATTGTTGAGAAATGTAAGAAAATCAACATAGTGATATCTGTGGCGGTGGATATTTCGCAACGATTTCGCAATTATTCGTGAATGTGCGTGCAGCAGGAATTTTGGCTGGCAACGTGTTGACAAAGTTGCGGCCACCATTTTATGAATCGGGGAACGGTTCCCGGGGTTGAAACTTCAGGATAAAGCTCCTAAAAGAGGTCAGTGTAGAGGTACTCTGACACCATGTTTTACAAACGAGGGTATTAATAACACAAGGTATGTGTTGAAAATAGTTTTTTTTAACATGCATGATATTCACGAATACGCCATGACCGCCAGCGCGGCCCCCATGTAACATTGAGGTGATTTTGCAAGTATGGCAACGTCGCCATGAATATTAGTGAAAAAGTTATATACATTCACACATCCACCCTCAGTTTCACTTAGATGCTCCCACACCCACTCACTGACACGTACGCACCCAGGAACAGACACCTTCAGAGACTCAAACACCTAGTTGCAGTCCCACAAAGACACTAACACACCCACTAACAGACCCACTCACACACACACACACACACCTAGTGACCCATGCACCCAGTAACAGTCCCAATGACAAAACCGCTCAGACAATGATGCGCCCACTAACAGACATAACCAGAGACTGATGCACCACTCACAGACCCACTCGGACTGAGACACCCAGTGACAAACCCACTCAAACACTGATGCACCCAATGACAGACCCACTCAGAGACTCAGACTCCAACTCAATAGCAGTAGCAGACAAGAGAAGGCTGGACCTGAATGAGGCAGCTTTCCAAATGAAAGGCAGTTACAATTGAGGTGTTATGTTTAAAAAAACACATACTTATTTTAATGTTGTAAATATGTATGTGAATAAAATTAGGGAGTGTGTTGAGAGGATTAGTAACTATATGTTATGTTATGTTATGTTATTTATTTTTGTATCGCGCACAGCTGCCCCAGCAAAGGGGCGTCCTGGCGCTTTGACAGGCACTACAACATAACACACAATAAAAGAGAAAGGGATGACTATTCTGGGGCGGGAAACAGGAAGGTTTTAATCGCCTGCCTAAAGGCGAGTAAGTCATTAAGAGCTCGGGTGCACACCGGGAGCGAGTTCCATAACCCTGCTGCGAGCACCCGGAACGAGCGGCCACCCATTCTACTCAGTTTAAAACGTGGGCAGACTGCCAGATGGAGAGCCTCTGATCTCAATGATCTCAGGGGGATGTAAGGAGTAAGTAGATTGGCAAGTGCCGGCGGCGAAGAAAATTTCAGAGTTTTAAAGGCCAAGCACAGTGCTTTGAACTTAATCCGCTGTCTGACCGGAAGCCAGTGTAGGGCCGAGATGGTGCCAGACACAGAACAGTGTCTGGGGAGGCCCACAATGGCCCGTGCCGCAGCATTTTGCACCCTTTGGAGCCTAGAGGCCTCCGCCTGATTCATCCCTAACATCAGCGCACTCCCATAGTCCAGCCGAGATAAAATTGATGCCTGGACCACGAGCTGTCTGGTGGGGGGATCGAAGTATTTCAAGACTGGCCTTATGCCCCGCAGGATGCCATAACACGTGGCCGCCACCTTCTTAGTATGGTCTGTGAAAGTGAGCGCGGGGTCCAGCCAAATGCCTAGATTTTTCACTCCAGCAGCTGGAATCGGGATAACGCCCAGCTCCGGTGGCCACCACTGGTTTCCCCATAGCTCAGCGTGCTTCCCCAATACCAACACCTCAGTTTTGGTGGCATTCAACTGTAGGCAGTTGGTGCGAAGCCAGCTAGCTACTGCCACAAGACCCGCCCGGAATCTGGGGGCCTCCACCTCAGGGTCTCCGCTGAGTGTCACCGCCAGCTGCGTGTCGTCAGCATATGAGGTCATTGTCAGACCCCACTGTTTGACGACAGCAGCCAACGGTTTCACATAGAGATTGAACATTGTGATTGGCTCTGGTAAAAAAGTTGTAATACAGATTTGATATGCTTTTTAATGTGTTCAGTAAACCCCACTTTCTGTAGTTCATTTTGTAACAAGTATGGTCCTTCCAGAATTTGGTGTAAGCTTGTGACCTACTGGTTCTAGTGGGTTGGTATGGAGACTGTGCTAAAGGTGTGTTGGCAAAAGGGTGTTAAAGACAAAGGTCACTATTTTTTTTTTAATTGAAGGTGTTAAACTACTTTTACTACAAAAGGGTTTTGCTTCCTTGTGAGGGTTTGTGAAAAAGTGTACTGCAGTGATAAAGTCAAAATACTTTGAAGGTATAAATGTTTTTGGACTCCTATTTCTTTCCACAAATTCATCATGATGAAGTCGTGATTATACACAAATATGCATCCATTTTGGTGGTCTTTGTAAAAGTGAGTGAAAGGGTTAACACATATTAACCATTGACAAGTGCAGTTACAACACTAAAGTATGAAAGAAATGCTTTCATTTTCTACCTTCTGTAGTACCAGACAGTGCAAAATTGAAAAGGTTGAATTTATGGTTGTTTAATATGACAATATGTACAAACCCTGAAACTATTTAAGCCTATCTAATAAAGATCAAAAAAGCTATCTGATCAAAGAACTCAATCTTCTGGTATGTGGCTTGCATTTCTTTATAAGCAAAGAAAATGTTTAAGAAGGCATATGTGTATGTTAGATTGTTAAAAAGAGTTTGAACTGTATATAAAAGTATTTTAAGAAAATGACTGCTAGCATGACTGCTTTTATACAATGATCAATAGACAACTCAGACAGTGTGTCAGATGCAGAGTAGGTGTCGGTGAAGTTAGTTCACAAAGTATTGCCATGGAGCTCCATGTTCCCTTGTGCTGCTTTGCTTCATTCTCTGAATGGTAGAACAACACTGTACTCTAATGGTTAAAGTTATATGTAATAGTGTAATTGAAGATGTGGGAGTTTAATATGTGTATACATGATCTGCTGGTTACAGAGAATGTTTTTTTTCCGCATTCTGGAACTTCTAGTTCCATTTATTCCATTGTAAAAATGGGACAAGAGCACTTGTCTAGACCGATTTGTGCGTAAAACTACCAGCACAGTCAATATTATTAGAATTACAGAAAGGCTGAGGAGAGAAACTCCCTTTAAATAGCCCGTTAAGGGTTAATATATCCCCAAAAAAACAGTACTTGTATTGACCACTGAGGTATGAAATGGCATCAACTGTTGCCAATGGTTGACTGCATCCTGACCTTATGGTTGTGCACTGTGATGGCATCAAATTACACACAAAGGGGTAGGGCTCGAAATTCAAACTGTCTTTCCTCACACTGTACTTAAACGTGTTTAAGGCAGAAGTGCTACTGTCTTATTCACAAACTCTAACAACAAAACGGCTGATCCACCCATGCCTGTCCTGTGGACTGACCATCACTTGCTCAAATTTAATATCTTAACCCCATCTGCATGCCATACAAATTTGATAGCAGAACAAACATGGCGTAGACTGTGGAAAAACATTGACCCCGTATCCTTTTCTGCACACTTCATCTCTCCTATGATGTCTAACACCAACCCTCCCAACGATTTAGCCATTTCATTAGATGATGCAATATGTTAGGCATTGGACAAAATCGCTCCTAAGAAAAGAGTAAGAGGCTTTCATAAATCCTCACCCTAATTTATTTCGGCCCTAGAAACTGACAAACTAGCAGCCAGAAAGTCTGAACGCAAATGGAGACATTCAAAAAGCCTTACGGATCGTAATGACTACAAACTCCTGCACAGACAATACTTAGCCCATATTATATCTGCAAAAAAAGTATATCTAGGGGAAAGAATAAACAAACCTCTAACTCTCAGAAAGAATTATTCAAGATTCTAAATGAATTTACACATCCTGCTTCTATGCAGCCCCCACTGGTCGCCTCTCAGGAGTGGGTCGATTCCCTATCCACCTTTTTCATAGAGAAAATTGACAGAATATAGAGTCAATTTCCTCACGACTGTGTTCAATCGCATATTCAGAGAACAGAAGTAAGTTGCTCTTTGGGGGCTTCTACCCTAAAACAAGTCTTTTTCTCTCGATGAAGTTTCTTTGGCAATAAATAAGGTAAAATCAGGCTCCCCCTCTGATATAGTATTCTCCCAGGATTTATTGAAAATCAGCTCAGTCATCACTCCGATTCTAACAAGGATTTTTAACCTCTCATTACTACACTCGCAGGTTCCCATAAGGTGGAAGAAGGTTATAGTCAGACCCATCTTAAAGAAACCTAAATCTGACCCTGAACAGCTAAACAATTACCAACCTATATCTCTTCTCCCTCTGTTTGGTAAAATCCAAGAGTCCCTGATAAATGGTCAACTAATTAAACATCTAAAGAAAAATAAAGTGCTGGATCCCTCTCAGTCAGGGTTTCGAGCGTTTCATAGCACCGAAACAGCTCTACTTGAAGTAGTGGAAAGCATTAGACTCTCCTTGGACAATCGGAGGTCGGCCATATTAGTCCTGTTAGATACGTCGGCCGCCTTCGACACCATCTCCCATTCCATCCTTCTGGATCGCCTGAGAGAGGCTGGTGTCGAGGGGCCCGCACTAGCCTGCTTTAGAAGTTACCTGAGCGACCGGACCTCTCGAGTCCAAATTGGTGCTTTCACTTCTAAGAGCCAACCTACAAATAAAGGCGTCCCCCAGGGATCTATCCTGAGCCCTACGCTCTTTAACTTATATGTATCCCCCTTAGCTAAAATCATCAAGGACTACGGCTTCGACACACTGTCGTATGCCGATGATACACAGCTATTAATCACTCTTGGCTCTGATGTCGCAAGCACCAAACACAGATTTGGACAATGTATGCCCGACATAAACAACTGGCTGTCAATCAACAACCTCCAGCTGAACGCAAAAAAAATGAAAATTGTTCTTTTCGGTGATGCACAGACATTATGGACTAGCGACCGGTGGCCTTCTATTTTAGAAACCTGTCCCATCCCGAAAGAAACAGTCCGTAACCTTGGCGTAATGATTGACAACCAACTCTCTATGCATGACCATGTCAACCATACAATAGGTATTTGCTACGAGATAATGCACACCCTTCGCAACATTTTGAAATGGGTCCCACTTCTTTCCCGTTTGCCACTGGTCCAGGGTCTGATTGTCTGCCGCCTGGATTATGGGAATGCCTTGTTGGCTTCCATAAACAGCGAAGCTCAAGGTCCTGCAAAACACAGAAGTGAGACTGGTTTTAAATTTTCCAGCACGATCTCCTTCTGCTCCTAATCTAAGGTCGCTTCATTGGCTGCCCATCAAGAAACAAATAGACTTCAAAATCTGCTGTTTAGTCCATAAAACTCTAAATGGACAGGGCCCTCAGTATTTGGCAACAAAACTACAGAAGTACCAGCCTTCTAGGACGCTTCGCTCAGCTAACAAACACCTACTTATAGTTCCGAAGGCCTAAACAGTTAAACATGGTAGTAAATCCTTTTCAAAATTGGCCCCTACCCTTTGGAACTCTCTGCCCATACATCTACGAATCGAGATCGAGCATTCAAAGTTTCGTAAATCTCTTAAGACCTGGCTATTCTAAACCATCTTCTCTGTCTGTGCCTGAGTCTCGGCAAAGCGCTGTGAGACCTCTTGGTGATGTATGCGCTCTACAAGAAACAGTACATAGACACAGACATAGATCTCAAAGGGCACTGCACGACAATTGCAGTGGTGGCTCACAAACCAGGATTGGGTCACCGGCAGATACCTTCCCCAACCAGAACACACAGTGATGATGGACGCATTTCTTCTGGGATAGGGCGGCCACATGGGAGAGGCGGAGATCAGAGGCCTCTTGAGCTCCGTCTTGCACTCAAGGCATTCCTTCCCTCTGTTCGGGGAAGAATAGTGCAGGTGTTCACAGACATCGCCATGTGGTACTGCAACAAACAAGCCGCCTCTGGAAATTGCTGGAATATCAGGGCATATCCCTGGTAGTTCAACACCTGGCAGGTTCCCTAAACGCCGGGGCGGACAAACTCAGCCGGCGGTGCATGATGGATCACAAATGACATCTTCACTCGGAGGTGGTGCAAGGTCTCTTTCAACAGAGGGGAGAACCTTGGTTAGATCTATTCGCCACCGAAGAGCACGCGCATGGCACTCGCTAGGCGCAGCTTTTCGTCGTGAGTGGAGTTGCGGTCTGTTGTACGCCTTTCCGAGTATACCACTTCTGCCCAGAGTGCTGAAAAAGACCAAGCGCGATTGGGCCCAAGTCATTCATATGGCTCAGGATTGGGCACAAAGAGTCTGGTATCCCGATATCCAGAGCTGCTCAACATGGCCATCGATCCTCCGATCCAACTGCCTCTTCTGTCGTAGCAGATGGGGACGATCCTCCACCCGAACATGTCCAGCCTCCACCTCCTTGCGTGGAGATTGAGCGGCGGCAGTTGACATCATTTGACTTGCCTCTCGAAGTTTGTGATGTAATCTTGGCAGCCAGGCGTCCCTCCACTAGGACAGTATACGCCTGCCGGAGGAACAAATTTGTGGTATGGTGCACAGCAAAGGCTGTGGATCCCCCTTCTGAGGTTCTCTTGCTCCTCCTTTCTTTGTGTCTGGCAGGGCTCTGCTCTGGGCACTGTCAAGGGCTATCTTTCAGCCATTTCTGCCTTTCTTCAGCATCCTTATCAGCCTTCTCTCTTCAAGTCCTCGGTTGTAAATCGTTTCTTAAAAGGCATAACTCATATCTTTCCTCCTATTCCCTTTGTTATGCCTCAGTGGGACTTGAATCTGGTCTTGACCTATTTAATATGCGCTCCCTTTGAGCTTCTTCACAACTGTCCTTTACGACTTTAAACTCTTAAGACTGATTTCCTGGTGGCCATCACATCTGCCAGAAGAGTGAGTGAGCTCCAGGCTCTTTCATCCAAGTCTCCTTTTCAGTCTGTACATCTGGACAAAGTTGTGTTCAGGACTCGTCTATCCTTCCTTCTAAAGGTTGTCACCTCCTTTCACAGTGGGCAAACCATCATTTTGCCACCTTCTGTCCGCCTCCGCATACTTCGAAAGAGGAAGAGAGCCTCCACCATATGGACCCAAAACGTTGCACTTTTCTTTTATCTGGATCACACCAAACAGTTCCGGGTGGATGGCCAGCTCTTTGTTGGCTACGTGGGGGCCAAGAAAGGTTGGGCCGTTCACAAGTAGACTATCTCCAGATGGGTTGTTTTGTGTATGAAAGCCTGCTATTCTATAGCGAAGAATGAGACTCCAGTGGGGCTGCAAGCCCATTCCATCAGGGCGACGGCAGTCACTACTGCTTTGCGACGAGGAGTCCCTCTAAATGACATAGCTGCACGTGTTTACGAGACACTTCTGCCTCAACAGCCAAGTCCAGAAAGACGGCTTATTTGGCCGTTCTATTCTCAAGGACTTTCTGGTGTGAACTTTGTTCGCAAACCTACCGCTGGGGTTGGTATTGCTGGGATATCTATTCTAAAGTAAGGAATCTATAACTAACTGTTTTTTTCAGATGAACAATTTACTTACCTTCGGTAACGATATATCTGTAAGAAACATAGGTTAATTATAGATTCTTTACCGCCCCACCCATCCTCCCGTTCTGCCAACTGACTTCTAGGGTTAAGGACATCCTTTAAGGGCCCTAGTTTTGTGCACCAGTGGTCAGTGTCTTGCATGGCTTTGTGTATCTGGTGCGGAAAGTCGAGTACAGAACTGACATCAGTGCATGAGGGCGGCGTCTAAGTAGCTACCGCTGAGAGGATATGATCGACCAGGAGAAGGACCATGATCTTTGACATGCCAAGAGTGCACAATAGGGCTTTGGGGGAGCCGCTGACAAAATGGAGCCTGCCTCCCCGGGGAATTGTGGGCCAGGGGTGCAGCCAGAGCCCAATTGGGCTTGTTGGGCTACATTTGGGCTAGGTTTGGGCTGGGGGATATTTAACCAGCCAGTTGTGTCACCAGTCACCATTTCGGTGGGGTGACAAGACAGCCGGTTGGGGGCACAGGCAAGGCAAGAAATGTTGTGGTGGAGAGTATCCAAGATCCAAGATGGTGATCTATTATTTAAGGGAATGCTCAATGTAAAATATGTTAAGAGAGCAAGAAGAAAATACATACGTTGTGTTTTGTATGTTTAAATGTAAATATGTGTATATATATGTCTGTGTGATGTATCTGTTTAAAAAAAAGATGATTTTCTTCATGGAATGTATGGAATAAATACAGCAAAACATGCTTTAATCAGGAACACGTGTGTACATATTGTTTTGCCTTTGACTATAGATGGTTGAAATATATAGAAGTTTCTAGGGATTTATGACCGCAGGAAGAGATAATTCAGGTATCACTTCTTCTTACTGTTTAGCGTGATTTTCTGTCCCGAGGCATTATTATTTTGTTGATTGTATGTCTTTACCCAGATGCCAAAGGGTTTCTTGGGTTACCCCGTTTTAAATAGGTGGTGGAGAATCTTGTCAAGCGTTTTGTTGTCCCAGTTATTTTGGTGCAGGTCGGCGGAGCACATCGCTGGATTCGTAGCGAGTTGCTCAAAGTCGTCTGTGGGGCTTTCTGAGGCAGTGTGCGGCGTTAGAATGGCAGAGGACCCGATGGAGGCGTTACGCCTTCTGGCTGAAGCAGGCTGCACGGACATGCTATGGCCCGCGATTGAGGTGCGGCCTACAAGGCGTGCAGCAAGCAGGGTCAGGGCGGGGGTGCTAGTGTGCTTGCTGCGGCGGGCCCAAATACGTCAGGATAATGGGGCTGGAGGGCGTGTCCGCACTGCTAACCCGGCCGCGTGTATCAAGGCCGCACGAGGAGGGGCGAGTCGCGGCTCTGCGGCCCACTCTCGAGCTCAGGCTCATTGGGAAAGACGACAGCGGGGACGAGGCCCATCTGGGGGTGCCGCCCCATCACTCTAGACAGCGGCCAGTCTTCTCCCCTTTTAGTGGAGAGCGGCGGGGAAGGGGAAGCAGCAGAGGGGATTTGAAACTCCTGGGGGAGGACCTCGGTGCAGGTGGGGGGCCCGGGAGGGCAGAGCTGGGGGCTCCAAGAGTACTTGGGGGTCCAGGACAGTGGTCTGGTCCGGTGTGTGGGGTGCGGAGAGAAAGCAGGCAAGCGGGGGCTCTGCGACAGGTCGGGTAGCAGGGAGGGGGTGAGGGAGGGCCCAGTCGGGTTCCAAAGTGTGGCGGGGAAGAGGGGACAACAGTGTGGACCGATGCCGTCCCTGGATCTGGGGGGCTGGTTGGACAGCGGTGGTCAGAGGGGGGGCCCCGGAGGCAGGGAGGAGTGCAGGTGGAGTGGGGGGCAGGGGGACATACCATATGCACGGAAGAGGGTGGTGGATTTGTTGGAGTGGAGCGATGGGGAGGAAGAGGGCGTGGGGCCTGGGGGAGGATGGTAGGAACGCCCCTGTAGAGGGGGGCTGGTCTGGGGGTCAGCAGGGCACTCCGGTACGGCGGGGGCCATTCGTCCGGTGCCTCTGGCCTGGGGCGGGTAGCGGTTGAACTGTTATTCAGGGGATTTAGGGTCAGAGGTAAGGACTATCCCCGGCATGTCGGACTCCACTTTTCTTTGGCTAGGGCGGCAGGTGAGGTACTCGGGTGAGTTGCATGCGGCTCCTCCCTACCGAGCGGATGGGCCGGATATGCCTCATGCAGGCACCCAGGATCCAACGAGGGACTTGCAGGAGGTGTTGCACAGAAGGGGAGAAGAAACAGTCTCCAATGCCACAACCCTGGTGGGTCGATGCAGCCTCAGGGGCGCAGGCATAGGGTTCATGGATATCAACACAGGACTCAAAGGGCAGGCGCGCAGAGCAGCAGCGATGGAACGTTGATCTAGGGGAACTACTAGGGGCTTGCAGGGAGCGAGCGGGTTTGAGCAGGCTGGAGTCCACGGAGGACGGCCCATTGCTATTGGATTATGATGAAGAGAGAGTTTCAGAAGGTGAAATAAGAGAAGAAATGGGAGGCCAGGCTGAAGGGAGGGGGGATGTCAATAATGAAGTGTTCAGTCTCTTACAGAAAGGTCGGGACAGATGGCAAAAAGTGGATAGCGTGGGGCCCCCCCTTCACAACTGGTTAGGCAGCGGTATCTGGTCAGGACGCCAACCTTGATGCCAGGTAAGGCACAAGAGCACATGCTGGGAGATGGGGGCTGGCGGGGCACACGAAAGGGAGGGTAGAAGGGAGGACGCCATGTAATGAACCGCAAAACAGGGTGTTGGTGGGTACGGATGCGCTGGGGAGGAAGGAAGGTGCGCTTGAGGAAGAGTTGTATGTAAAAGACACAGGCGTGGGGACAGAGTCACCACGAAAGGTGGCATAAGAGTGACGGGAATGCAGCATCCAGCCCCCCAGAAGGGCAGGCGACGGGGCACCAGGGAGTAATTGCTGCGGGAGGAAAAGAGGCTCAATGGGGGTCCAAGGAGGGGGGTAAGGAGAGTCACGATATTCCAGTGAAGAAGTTGCCGTACATGGGAATCACTAAGCCCTTGGGGGCCCACCTTACGTGGGCCACCAAAGAGAAGATCTGGAAGGGCGAATACGTCGACATGCTGAAGTTACTGCATAGGGAGCTTACAGCGAAAGAGGGGTCCAATATCTATGACCTATACCAACAGGCCATGGGGGGGGGGCAAAGTTCGGAAGACAATATACACGGCTAGCTGTCTCCCTCTTGCCCCATGCCCCTTTCAGAACAGCCCCACCCGCAGGGTGGGGTGGGGCATACTGAGAACAGCAACGGAGGCACAATCGGAACGAGCTGGGACTTCAACAAGGGCACGAGGGCCAGACAATACTGCAAGTTTCGGCACGAATGCTCGAAGTGTGCGTGAACACACCTCGTTGTGCAATGCTGGGGGACAGGAGTTAGTGGGCAAGGTCAGCAGTCCGACTCGCCTCTTAGCAAGCAGCAGGGAGTAGAGGTGGAAGGGGAGGACAAGGGACTATGGGCAAATGCTCATACTCCCATTAAATGGAGCTTTTACAGCAGGGTTTTCAGGAAGGTTTAAGGCTGGGCTATGAGGGTCTGAGGGCCACTAGGTGGGCTGAGAATTTGAAGTCCGCAAAGACACACGGTCCAGTAGTGGGGCCAAAATTGTAAAAGGAAGGGTGTATGGCAGGTGCGTTCACGAGTAGCCCCAATCGAGACTTGATTATTTCCCCAAATGGCGTGGTACCCAAGAAGGAACAGGGGCAATACAGGTTGATACAACACCTGTCATAACCAGAAGGGGCGTCGGATAATGATTTCATAGCGGCCGAGCTATCTTCAGTGTCTTACTCATCGGTAGACGTTGCATGACATCTAGTTGCCACAGTAGGGTCCATTTTCGTGGCCATAGCACTGCCAATGGGCTGCTCCATATCTTGTGCATTATTTGAGCGATTTAGTACGTTCCTGCAGTGGGTTTTCTCATGGCACACTGGTAAAGAGACAGTGACACACTACCTGGCTGACTTTTTCCTGGTGGGACCGCCCAGTTCTGCAGACTGTCAGCAGCAGCCGGCAAGTTTTAAAGAGCTCATGGGCTACCTGGGTGTGCCCCTGGCACCAGAGAAGTCACAAGGTCCCAGTACAGTGTTGTCATTTCTTGGTAGTGAACTGAATTCGGGGCCAATGGAAGCCCGTTTGCTGATGGAGAAAAATTGCACATGCTGATGTTGTTGATGGTTTGCTGGCCAAAAAGAAGGTGATGATCAGGTAAGTACAGGTCCTGCTAGGACACCTACATTTTGCATGCAGGGTGGTGCCACCAGGGCAAACTTTTTGCAGGAGGCTGGGGATGTCTTTGGCAGGTCTGACAATGCCGCACCATCATATGCGCCTATCAGCCGGAACTAAGGAGGACTTGAGCATGTGGTGCACCTTTCTGGAACATTTCAACAGTATCCCTAAGGCAACTCCGTAAGAATGGGAATGGGATGTCACGATCTTGTCAGACGCGGCAGGGGCAGGAGGCTTTGGGCTCTACTGGCAAGGGAGGTGGTGCACAGAAGAATGGCGGCCACAATGGAAGAATGGGGGGAGGAGTATTGCCTTTCTAGAGCTCTTTCCACTGGTAGTGGCCGTGACAGTGTGCACTCGGAATTTGGCGCATAAGAAGGTGATCTTTAAAGTGGGCAATATGTCGGTAGTTCAGGTGGTGAACAATCAGCCAGGGACGCCCATGTTCTCAAGTTGTTGCGGGTTTTTGTGCTGAGATGTTTGGAGTATGATATCTTGTTTCAGGCCAGACATGTGCCGGGAGTGGACAATGACATTGCGGACGCTTTGTCTCGTTCACAGTGGCAGAGGTGCCATCGGCTACTCATGGAGGCGGACTAGGGCAGGACGCCGGTTCCAGCAGGGATGTGGTATGTAGGAGACAAAGGGTCATACAGTTGGTAAGAGGGTCACTGGCCTCATCCACATGGAGGGCATATGAGCAGGCATGGCGGGAATTTCTTGACAGTGGCGCAAAGCGCCGTGGACAGCAATTGGTGCTGTTCATTTTGTCCATGATTGACAAATGTTTGTCTAGGGTAATGATAGCAGGCAAGTTGTTGGCCATAGCTTTCATGGGAAAATTATGGTGGGGTTATGCGCCTTCGGCAGGGGAATTAGGCACCGCTTACTGGAAGGTTGGGCGCGAGAGAGGGGTGAGAGACCTCAGCAGAGAAGGCCATTGTCGGTCGGAATACTGGCCGGCTTGATAAAGTTTATGTCTGAAATATGCCGCAATGCAGAAGAAGTGGTTTTGTTTTCCACGTTAATGTCTTGGATGTACCATGTTGCTTTTCGGGTTTCGGAGCTGCTGGATGCGAGGGGGGCACAAGCGGTTCAGTGGGGGGAAGTGGACTTGCAGGTCGACGCTGTGGCAGTGCGGCTCAAGCGATCCAAAACGGACCAGTAGGGAGTGGGGAAGTGGGTGGTCATGGGACCGGTGGTGGACAAGGCAGTGTGTCCAGCAGGTTGGGGAGATCATGGCCAGGGGGTTGGTGCGAGGTCAAAAGGTTTTCCAGTGAAAAGAGGGCGGCAGGGTGTCGGCGTCTCAGCTGCTTTGGGTCTAGAGGCGAGCCCTCCAATGCATGGGGGAAGATCCTAGCCAGTTTGGGACACATTCCGCATAGAGGCAACCACAGACGCAGCTAGGAGAGGATGGGTGAGGGAAGACATTATCTGGTTAGGGCATTGGAAGTTGGATTGCTTCAAAACCTACATTTGGCTGCGGGACGTTGGAGAAGGGGACGCATGATGTTCATTTGCTTCCTCATATGTGTCTTTTCTGGTGCGGTGGCGGGGCCTGCTGCGGAGGAATTATCCATCTTCATTGTAGGACACTCTTTTGTCAAATTGGCAGAACGTTTTGAGTTTACAAAAGGGAAAGGTTTGAATTTGGGTTTGGACTCTCAGTTGTTTCAGTGTTATTGGAACGGTAAGTGGAGTATGAGATGGCACAAGTTGTTTCCAACGTTAAACCGGTCGATCAGAGGTGGGATTTGTCCAGACGAGTTGCTTATTCATTTGGGGGAGAATGACCTGGTTCAGTGTAAAGGTTTGGGCCTGTTAAAGCTAATGAAGAGGGATCTCTTCAAGATTAAGCAGCAGTGGTCAGGTTATGTTATCTTGCCGGAGTTCATACCCTGGAGGCATTGGAAGGGGGCGGAGAGACCAGCAGCGATAGATAAGGCCAGGAGAAAGATCAACCGTGACATGTGAATTTTTTGTGACAGGGAAGGCATTGGGAGAGTGGAGCATCCGGAGCTGAGGTGTGCTGCGGTTTATTTTTTCAGAGAAGATGAATATATTTGTCCCCTTATGGACTGGAGTTGTATATAATACAGATTAAGGAGGTTTTGGACAGGGATTTGGACATATGCAGGTATCCGAAACAATAGGGTCCCTAGTTTTATTTCTTCAGGTGTGGTGGTTTTTTTTGGGAACAGGTGCATCGAGTGGGGAGACATGTACATATTGGTTGTCGCTTGAAGCAGGTGCTGGTTTTGTGTATGGGTTGTTGTTATCGGTTGGCGTTTTTTCTGGGTAATAGTTGGTAGATCTGTTTACAGTTACAGTTTATTGGTTGGAAAATGTCACTCCGGGAGCACGCAGGAAGGGAAAGTAACATAGGAAGGGTATATAGATAGTTATGTTATGAAATGATAAGAAGTTACAAGTTTAACGGGGCAGCAAGGAGGACAGATGGGGGGTTTATAAATGGTTGCAAAGGGAAAACTTCAGGGGAGGGGGTGAGGGGTAAGGCAGGTAGATAATATTTAGTCAGGTTTAGTTTTGTACAGCACAGGCCAAGGAAATTGTTTGTAAGGTGCACCTGTCTTCAATAAAGCGGCCTTTTTCACACTAACAAGCTGCTCTGTGATCTGTGCTGCACCCCCTTTTGGCCCAATAGAGCTTTGGGGGGACGGCCGACCAACGGGAGGAGGCCTTCCTCTACCGGGGAGTTTTGGGCCAGGGGTGCAGCCAGAGCACAATTGGGCTTGTTGGGCTACAGTTGGGCTAGGTTTGGGCTGGGGGATATTTAACCGGCCATTTTGTGTAACCAGCCACCATTTCAGTGGGGTGACGCGACAGCCGGTTGGGAAAACAGGCAGGGCAAGAAATGGTGTCCCTCCCGCCCTTTTTTTTTTCCAAGGACTAAGGCTAGGTTAGGTTTTCGGGAGGAGGTCAATGGAAATTTGTATTTCTTCAGGTGTGGTTGGTTTTGTTGGGAACAGGTGCATCGGGTGGGGAAACATGTACATATTGGTTGTCGCTTGAAGCGGGTGCTGGTTTTGTGTATGGGTTGTTGTTATCGAGTTGCATTTTTTCTGGGTAATAGTTGGTAGATGTTTACAGTTACAGTTTATTGGTTGGAAAATGTCACTCCGGGAGCACGCAGGAAGGGGAAGTAGCATATGAAGGTTACATAGATAGTTATGTTAGGAAATGATAAGAAGTTACAAGTTTAACGGGGCAGCAAGGAGGACAGATTTGGGGGTTTATAAATGGTTGCAAAGGGGAAACTTAAGGGAAGGGGGTGGGGGTTACGGCAGGAGGAAAATATTTAGTGAGGTTTAGTTTTGTACGGCACAGGCCTAGGAAATTATTTGTAAGGTACACCTGTCTTCAATAAAGCAGCCTTTTTCACACTAACAAGCTGGTCTGTGCTGCACCCCCTTTTGGGCCAATGGGGATTGAGGCTATAGTTTTACTATTAGGGACACCAAACTAAAATAAAGATTCTCTATTTTTGTTTTCATCCTATTTTTTTAAACTTCAACAAATCGGTGGTGGCTCCGTGGCAGACTTGCGAATCCATTGCAATTTTAATGTCACAACCAACGAACATTTCTGACTGGTTGAAATTGGTCTCTTTCTGACTGGTTAAAATTACTCTCCACGTTATTTGACAGGTTTCCTCCCTTGCTTACTCACTTTCCGGAAATGGTGGCATTGACAGCGATCTTGGATTTTCCATGTAGACATTATTTGAAATGCCATAGAGGTATCAAATAGCATCAACTGTTGCCTATGGTTTACAGCATTTTGGAATCCTAGCATTCTGACCTCATGAATGTGCACTGTCAATAAAGCAACCTTTTTCACATATACTTGGTGTGTTCATTTGGGTCTACCCTGTCTCACAACATGGAGGACTGGCTGGAGGCGATCCCCAGAGCTATCATATGGCTGGGGACTGGCACAGGGTCATTTTGGGGGAGAGTTAGAGGAAGATTACAGTGACATGAGGGCAGGTAACAACCCATATCTGGTTCACATGGCAGCAAATCAGTCTGTAGTAAGGGTGTAAGACAGTTTTACCACCAACCCTCCAGGGGGTAGCTGTCGACCATGGAATATATTTAATTTTCTTTATTTAGGGCTTTGGAATTAATGTAGGTTTCCTTTAAGTGGAGATCCGAAGGGCCCCCAGTTTTTATTGCAGAGGCTGGCATGGTTGGAGTTGTTATACATTTTGTCACTGTCACTGATGAACAGATGCATTCAGTGTTGGCAGGTTAATGAACAAGACGCTAGAGTGACAGCTGGTCTTGCTACCGATGAGGCGGTCCAACTTAAGTAGATGGGGAGTGGGTCACAGCATTGAAGAACCGAAGATGAAAGAATGCAGAAGCAGTACGAATGGAGGCTGGTTAAGAGGCAGGACACAAGACAGGGAGGAGTATGGGGGTACAACTTTGGAGTTGAGAGACAGAAAGTACAAGATAGTGGAAGTTAAAACTATGTGGGGGGGACAACTTTGTAGTTGAGGGACAGGAAGTTCAAGATAGTGGAAGTTAAAACTAAAGAACTAAAGAACTATGGGCCATATGTATCAAGCAATTCCCTATTCTGCGATTGAATTAAAGGAATCGCAAATTTAGTGATTCCTTAAGTACAATGTAAGAAGCACCAAAAAAGTGCAATTTGGCCTTAAGGAATCGCAAATTACCACCAACTTCAAGGTGGTGGTAATTTGCGATTTCTTTGAAAAATTCACTTTTTTGCATTTTTTCAAAATGCAATGTGAAGGACATACATTAGGGCATGTATGTGCGCCACATGTGCACCCATGCTTATTTCAGGGGTGATGCGGTACAAAAGGGGGTGGTAATGGACGGAGCATCTGAACCAATCAAACACTCACACCCAGTCAAAAGATCTGGGTTTAATCCATCACCGTTCTTTAGCCCACTCTGCCATCCCAGTTCAGACATGGCTATATGCAAATCAGTCTGACCCTGGGCCTCATGGGAACAGTCCAGCCCGAACTGCCAAGCCATGCCTTTCCTGGACCGGAAACAAGCTTCCGAGGACCGGTTTCTGGCATTACAGCCGTCTTCAGCCCAGCTTGCTTGAATCCAGTGGCAAAGTGAGCAAGGGACTCACGTCTGAGCATACCCTGCCACACTTATGGCAGCCAAAAGCGGTACAAGCGCTGTACCGCTTTTGGCTGCCATAAGTGTGGCAGGGTATGCTCAGACACGAGTCCCTTGCTCACTTTGCCACTGGATTCAAGCAAGCCGGGCTGAAGACGGCTGGAATGCCAGAAACCGGTCCTCGGAAGCTTGTTTCCAGTCCAGGGAAGACATGGCTTGGCAGTTCGGGCTGGACTGTTCCCATGAGGCACAGGGTCAGACTGATTTGCATATAGCCATGTCAGAACTGGGGTGGCAGAGTGGGCTAAAGAACAGTGATGGATTAAACCCAGATCTTTTGACTGGGTGTGAGTGTTTGATTGATTCAGATGCTCCGTCCATCACCACCCCCTTTTGTACCTATTTCAGGGGTGAATCAGGGTGTCCTTTTGACACCCTTTCACCCTTGAAATTGCATTCCCAATTTGCGATTCTCTAATTGCTAATCGCAAATTGAGAATGTCTTCCCAATCATTCCTATGGGCCTCTAGGCCCATAGGAATGAATGGGGAGGTATTCCTTAACTGCGAATCGCAATTTGAGATTCGCAAAATGTATTGCAAATCCTACATACATACCATTTTGCGATTCTCAAATAGCGATTCGCAAAAAATCGCTATTTGAGAATCGCAAAAGAAGATTTTGATACATATGGCCCTATGTTTTCTTAAGTATGTGGGTTGGTTTGTAAGGCATACCTTGTTGCACGACTAGTCAGATAATTCCTAGGTCCTTGAGAGGTTGGCTTAAAATTGGGCATCTAAATTATTGTCTAAAATGCAAGTCTGATTAGAGAGGACTTACAGCTGTGCCACTGTACCTGTGAACTAAAAGCTGTGCCGACAGTAATTCTCCTTCTCCTATTCTGCCCATGTATGGATGATTAACATAGGCATATTGATCATGCAGCAGAATGTTTGCCACAGCTCCCGTTATATACAGCAAGCACAGGACATTAAGTGGACTGGGTCCTGCCGATGCTGAGCGGTCTCTATTGGACTCTCTCTTCATGCTGTGGCTAACAATACTCACTGATAGCCTCATTCAGCAAAGTAGACTGTGTCTCAAGAGGAGGTGGTTACTTAGCTCATACTGCATGAGTCACACAGCGCTTACCACCCCCCCCAGTACCTCCCTTTCCTCCTTCCACAAAACTGAAAAAGACAATCTAACAGGAAGAGGAGGCCCAGGATGTCTTTTTAACTGCATCCTCTATACACAATGTCTATCTTTTTGCTGCTCAATTTGCACAACCTGACTTGACTTGCTCGGACTTCACAGGCGCCTTCTGTACCTGCCCTGCACGATCTGTGGGGTACTCAACCTTTACTGCTGCATACCTAACATTTGTTGCTGAGTGTCAACAAGCAACAGAGTAAAACACTACATCAGCATAAGTTGAGTGATGAGGTTGGGTTGTTGCACTGCTGAACTCTTATTATATTGATCTTGGTTTAGTGTGTGCCTATCCCCCTAACTGCCTGTTGTTCCCAGATCCTCTTTTGTGCTTGGAGCTTGATCCATGCATACCTGTCCTTGGGTTGCCAGGCCACTTGAGTAAAACAAGCATTTACAATATAATAGGTCTCGCATTGGTGAAAGCTAGAGCTCTTGGTGTTGAAAATGATAATGTGTTTTACTTCCTTTTTTTGTATGCAGTCGAGTGATGATATTTGCATATCCACATCGCCATTCGTATTACCTGACGGCACTGGAGAACCAGAAAAATAGAAATAGGTGATCAGGGAGGGGAGACAAGTGTAATATGCTGCCTTGAAAAAAAATGGTAACATCCTATAAAAACTGAAAACACTCATAGGGAATGCGAGATTAAAGCACGTGAAATGTAAGCAGGAACAATATATTTACCTTTACCATGGTTGTGAATAAAACCAATCTGGCCACTTTGTGACCACTATATCTTGCTTCATTCAGAGATTTGTTTCTCAGTCTTAACTTTTTCTTGTTTTTTCTCCGTGCCAAAGCTGCACTTTTGAATAGAAAAATGTCTGGAAAAGTCGACATTTGCAGCAAAAGTTTTGGATCCATTTCACAGCAGGACAAAGCAAGGAAAGTAGAGGAGAGAGGGAAAGAGGTGTTTGTTGAAGTAAGGGTTTTCAGCAAGTGAGGAGGAGCGAGACAGAGAAAGAAAGTGAGGGGGAGGAGCTGCTGCAGAGCAGGAGATATGAACACTGACTGTTGTTAAAAGAAAGAAGGGAAAACGAAAGATAGGGATGCCAGGATAACACGAAGTTCACAGCCCTCGGTTTCAACGCACTTTTCAGATTTTAACACAGAGCAGGCCACGAAGATTTGCCTGTCCAAAGCCTGCTAGATATATAAAGAGGGAAGGGAATCGTAAACTCGTACATTGTTCACTGTGTGAATCCAGTAAACATAAGATGCAGTGCCACAATATACAAATCTGCGCCAATGCAGTTTTAATTGTAAACACAAACAAGCATGCCTTTGATCGCATTCATTACTGTCTTTCATGCAGGGCACAGGCAGTCACAGAGTTCTATATTAACATCAAAACAACACGGCTGTCCGATAGCAAGGTCTTAGGAAAGGTGTTCAAAGTAGTGGATGCGGAGACAAACCAAGAATGATGCGTGTTATCACCAATTTAAAGGGTACTCACCTGTGGAAGGCACATCGAGATAGGTGTAATCACCGTGCATGCTGTAGGTTTTGCGTATCAAAGTGTGCAAGATATCTATCTAAGTCTTTAGTTACAAAAGCAACAACAGAATGGTTTGAAGCTGCCGATGCAATACTATTTAGTTTAACTTCTTGGAACAGTAGCAATGAAAACATCTTAAAGGAAAAGGACGGTCATATTCACTACTTTTCCATCAGGGAGGTTGTACTTTCGACTCTCTTTTAGTGAACACAAGCAGTGTATTGCCACCTAATGAAAGAATACCCACGTTAGATCGCGGCAACAATCGCATGCAAGGTAGCGTTTCAAGGTGGCCACATTTACTATGTTTTCACCAGGAGGACATACTTGCAACTCCCTTTGGTCATTCGTTTCAGGGAGTATATTGCCGATGAAATCATGTACATGAAACAGTACAAATGGGCTCCTGGGGGTGACACGCGCAGCGTGTTCACCCCCGGGATATTTCGGGCAGTGGTACGCCCCTTCCCCTTGCCGGTAACGTGCACAGCTTGTTGTGACAGCTGGCGCTCGTTAGGGAGGCAGCGCGAGCGTCTCTTCACACAGGAGGATTTTACCTGAGGTGTGAAGGGCGTTTTTAGTCGCGTTTTTTGCCGTTTAGAAGTGTTTTAGAGCCCTTTAGTTTTCTTGCTCACGTTTGTGAGTTTTAATTAACTCTTTGTGGCAGGGCGTGGTGGCAGAGCATGGAGGCTTCAGAGGCAGTGAGAGAAGCCCTTCATGTTATTGCAGCAGCAGGCAGAGCGGACCTAATAGTGCCAGGTACCCTTTCACAAGCGTGGGTTGGCCTTGAGAAGACACAGCGTCAGGCGGCAGGAGGTGTTTCTGCGGCGGTGGTTGCATGCTATTCCAGTGACAGCTCGCCGGCTGCCTCTGACAGAGGTGAGCTTCCTTGTGCTGTATTGCTTGACTGGGGTAATGTTGTTGGTTCGCAGGGTGGCGTAATAAGGGCAGTACCAGTGCCTGTCAGGGCACCACAGAAGGGCAAACAAGGGAGGCAGCCCGTGGGTACAGTAAAAAAGGTGGCCATTTCAAAAGCAAAGGCTGTTGTAAATAAGGGCAAGGTTTTGAAGAAGGCGCCTCGTAAGAAGGCACTTCATGCACAAAGGGCTATACATAGTAGGCATGGTAAGAATGGTTGTGTTTTAGCTCCCATGTCTAGTACGGTTCAGGAACATATTGGTGTTTGTGACCCTATTAACAAGGTCGACTCTGTTTTTTCTCCTGTTTCAGCTCAGGACAGGGGTTTGTCGCCTATGATAGCGAGTGCGCAGGGGAATTTCTTTTTGGAGCACGAGGCTTCACATACAATGCCTTCACAAGACTTTTCAGGACACCCACTCAGAGCAAAGTTGTCTTTTGTGCCACATGGTCAGTCTTTGTCTGGTGCTACATTTCCTTTTCCTAGCACTAAGCCTCCACCTATATTTAACAGGCAGGTTTCTTGCAGCGCTCCGCCGGGTCAGCCTGGTGAGTGGGTCTGGATCTCACAGGACATTGTGGATAAGGATAGGCTCTCGTCTTTTCACGGCGTTTGTAGGGGTATGGCTGCGAAATCTAGCATTTCTCAGTCCACCGAGGGATCAACTCTGCCAAACCAGAGAGAGGGCAGTGAGGTGTTGGCGAACCGGCTTCAAGCGTCCGGCAACATGCGAAATTCAAGACAGAGGAAAATTTATGGCGGCTTTTCCTTCTCCTTTGGACTCCACAAGCACAGCCATTTCTAATGATGCTATCCATTGGTCAGAATATGATGGTGGGATAGGGGACGGTCAGTTACCCGGTTTTAGTGGGTCTGTTCCTGCTTTTCATGGGGAATGCGATAATGTTTCTTTGGAGGAGGGGAAAATCCTGGATTCTACTGACAATGAGGTCCTTATGTCACGGGATGTTGGGAAGGGGGGGTTACTAAAGCTGTTTCTAGTCTGTCTCACTCACAGAATGTCAAGTGGGGTAGCGCGCAAGCACGTCCTTCAGCACCTACTCAGCGCTCCAGAATGGACCAACTTTTCGCGGCACCAGCCCTCAATCCAAAAGGGTAGCTTCCTTGTCCATTGCCTAAACGCTCCAGGTTGGTGGGTGTTGGGGGTGCAGTTGGAGAGGGACATGTGGCTTTGTCTCAAATTCCTGATCAGAGGGGTACTGTTTCTGATACTGTATCAACCTTGTCGCTGCCCGGAGCTGCCACTCCACAGGTTTCAGAGGCTAAACTGGTTATTTTCAAGAGATTGACTTACATGGAGGTGGCTATGCCTTTAGGTGCCCATTTGAGCAAGGCTACCAAAGAAAGGATTTGGTCTGGGGATTTTATGGACGTTTTTAAATTGTTGCACAGGGACATTCAAGCGAAAGAGGGCTCCAAAGAAGAAGCGTGGGAATTATCAAGGCGGCCCAGGGTTCCTACTAACATAGATTCATGGACTTCTGCCTTTTTCATATTTGCTAGTGTATATTGTGAGCAATTCCCTGACAGGGCGGTTTCCCTTTTTAAATACATGGATACAATTCGGAAAGCTGCTAATGAGTTTGGGGGTTATGCTTGGCTTCATTATGATGAAGAATTCAGGGCTCGTCTCACGCTGATGCCAGACAAACCTTGGGGGGAGGTGGACAATGAACTCTGGGTTCAATGGATGTACCCTCAAAGGCCGCCTTCGTCTTTGCACAAGGCCAGGGGCTTAGCAGCAGCTTATCGGCCCTTTCAGGCCCGACCCACCCTTGGGGTGGTGGGTTCCTGGAACAGACAGTCCATACCTCCTTCCGGTGCCTGCTGGAACTTTAACAAAGGCTATTGCACCAGAAACCCCTGTAAATACAAGCATGAATGCTCCAGCTGTGGGGGGAAACACGCAGTTTTGCAATGTTTTGGGGAACAAGGACAATGGGGTCCCTCTTTCCAAGGTAGAGGGAGAGGATTTCCATCACAGTTTGATAACAAAGGCTTTTACTCCCATCAAGGTGGACATTCTATGTGATTTCTTACAGTGGTATCCAGACTCCCAGAATGCTAATTTACTGTATTGGGGTTTCCGGGAGGGCTTCAGGCTTGGGTATCAAGGTCCGCGACATCCCAGATTTGCACAGAATTTGAAATCAGCGCAGACTTTTCCCCCATGTGGTCCAAGCAAAGTTGTTAGCTGAGGTCCGTGAAGGGAGAATGGCGGGACCTTTTGATCATTGCCCTTTAGACAACTTCATTGTTTCTCCAGTAGGGGTGGTCCCAAAGAAAGCGAAGGGGGAGTTCAGGATCATCCAACACTTATCCTGGCCGCCAGGTTGTTCTGTGAATGATTTCATTGCCAAAGAGGATTCCTTGGTTCATTTTGAATCTGTAGATGCTGCCCTGTTCATGGTCAAGGATATGGGTGTGGGGTCACAGTTGGCGAAGTGTGACATAAAATCTGCTTTTCGGTTACTACCAATACATCCTTCTGATTTTTCATTGCTTGGCATATTTTTTGAAGGAAAATACTATGTTGACAAAACTCTTCCCATGGGTTGTGCCATCTCCTGTAAGCTTTTTGAAGCCTTTACCTCTTTTTTGCAATGGTGTTTTGCTTTTTACACAGGTCACACAGATGTCACGCACTATTTGGAAGATTTTCTGTTTTTGGGGGCTGCCAATTCACACCAGTGCGCTGCTGCTTTGTCTGATTTCAAACTTTTTGCTCACACGCTGGGAGTCCCATTAGCTGAAGACAAAACTGAAGGCCCGTCTTGTTGTCTTACTTATTTGGGCATAGAGATTGATACCATTACTATGCAAGCACGTTTGCCCATTAAAAAGATTTCTGAACTTGCTAGCCTTGTAGTACACGCACGCTCAGCACAGAAGTTGACATTATCAGAGGCGCAGTCTTTGTTGGGTCATCTTAATTTTGCTTGTAAAGTCGTGAGCGCTGGTAGGACCTTTTGCAGGAGGTTGGGTTTCTCGATGTCTGGTTTACACCTTCCGCACCACAGACTTCGGGTGACGGCACATATAAGAGCTGACTTAGAAGTTTGGTCCATCTTTTTGGCTGATTTCAACGGCATTTCCCTTTGGTCACTGGGTGAAGAATTTTGTTGGCAGTTACAGCTCTTTTCTGACGCCTCCGGTATTCATGGTTTCGGTCTTTTTTGGGATGGGAAATGGTGTGCTGAACGGTGGCCTGCAAGTTGGTTAAGACAGAAAAAGAGCATAGCATTTTTTGAATTTTTTCCACTCCTTGTTGCACTCAAAGTTTGGGGTTCTTATTTGGCTAACAAGACAGTTTTATTCAATGTGGATAACAAGACAGTGGTGGATCTAGTTAATGGACAGAAAGCTAAAGACAAACGTGTTAAAACTGCTGCAGATTTTCATGTTAGGATGCTTAGCATTTAACATTGTCTTTAAGGCTAAGCATATTGCAGGTTCTTCTAATGACATTGCGGATGCACTATCTCGTTTTCAGTTGGAGAGATTCCGTGGTTTGGCGCCCGGAGCGGATTTGAACAAGACCCCTTTTCCCTGCTATCTTTGGAGTTTGGGGAGCTGACGGCTTCTCAGCTCATCGAAAATTCATTAGCGCAGAGCACCAAATTGGCTTACCGAAGAGCATGGCTGGAATTTTTAGGGTCAGGTGCTGTTTTCAGACTTTGTACTGGGTTGGGTTGTCAACAGCGTAGAGAGGATGTGGTACGTTTTATCATGCTTAACATTCACAAAAATATTTCCCCTACCACCATTGCTGGGAAATTGGCAGAAATAGCTTTTTATGGGAAGGCTTTTTGGGGCTAGGAACCATCAGCTGGAGAAATGGGGAAGCGCATTCTCCAAGGTTGGGCGAAAACCAATAAAAGGGTGGCACGTTATAGGGAGCCCATTTCCCTGAAGCTACTGGCTAGACTCCTCTCAGTATTACCCAATATTTGCTTTTCTGTTTTTGAGTTTGTAGTATTCTGGTACCCCATTAATGCATTACATGTTAAATCCATTTCTACCCCAGCTTGTGGAATGTTGCAGCTATGATCCATTGTGGAATGTTGGGGCTCTGTGGACTGAAGATTTCAGTTGGCATTGGGCTGAGCATCATGTTAGATGTTCCTGGTGGGGCATTATTACCATCTTAACTACTTTATTATAAATAAACATCTTTACATCTTCATCTGCGTGGACATCAATACTACATTATTTATGGCGACGAGGACAACGAACCTACCACAGCGAATTTCAAGCAACCAAGCAAAAGAAAGCTCTCAAGAAGGAAACCTAAAAAAAAAAGAAAAAGCGTAATCTGACAAGCAAGAGACAAGACACGCCTGTTGCCCCACCAGAGTCTACTTCACCGGACAGCTCAAGAACAGGTGTGCTACATCATCTAGCAGTTAGTCAACAAGCGCAAGCCTTCAATGTCACAGTCAACAAGCGGAAGCCTTCAATGTCACAAGAAACCCTATGCTTCAAAATGAAACGTGTCTAAACTAAAAGTAAAGAAGGTAAACAGGAGTGGTGTGTGTGATTGTTACCACCTGTTAAAGAGTTAAAAAAAAAATCGTTTTTGGGCGGAAGGCTTTCCACTGTGCAAAATATGACTGAATCTGAGCTTAACTGAAGGCAAATATTTAACTTGGCAGAAATAGAGGAAAATAGACTATGAGTAAACTTATATTTAAAGTTATACCATAACGGAACTTGTGACTAAACTACGAAGTTGTTGTCTCTTTTAAAAACACAGTGACGATGTTAATGGCTGTTTCTAAGTTTACCATTCTCCACTCCTTAAAGGATAATGTCATTTGAAAAGACTGGGACAGCAGTTTGAACTATGTGCCAATTTAAGAAGTTCCTGCTTAATTATTCATGTGTCAACCTCTACTTCTTAGCGCTTCAATTATTAAGCTATGTTTTGTGTTAAAAAAAAAAAAAATTAACAGCCTCCTTCACTGGCCTTTCTTTCTATTGCTCGTCAGCAGAAAAGCACTTTATCTTGTGTAAAGAGATGCTTTATTTATCGAGTAATATGGATCTACCTGTCTTAGTCACGAGACTAACTGTTTTCCTGGAGGCAGTACTTCCGTTGGTGAGGAGCTCCTTTCCTCTCCTTTACCTGCTTGTTATGATGACGGAATAGAACCTTGCTAGAGGGTTCGGTGAAGGGGACGCGTCATCAATTGTCAGCACGTTAGCTTGCATCCACAGTTCTAACGCATCGTGAGCCGCCCAGATCTACGTAATGTGCGTGCCGCCATTGTGGGTTTTCTGTCAAATCTGGTGTCAATGCTGCTTTGAGAGTATGGGGAGGATAAGCCTTGAAAAGATCGTTGGGGCTGCTTTCAAGGAACGAAGGTTGAATAAAGGCAGTTATACAACACAGTTCAGCACCGTGACCGGACATCATATTTCCGAAAGGTATTTGAACAATGAATGACACACTTTACGGCACACAAGCAACGAGATCCGTCATTTGCATTCCGATGGGCATGTGAACTATGATCTACCTAAAAAAAAAAAGAAGAAGAAAAGAAAAGAACAGCACGCAGAAATCGACTGATATATGAAAAGTATATTTAAAATGTGTCGTAGTTATACAATCTTTTTCTTTAAGCATTAATTTTTTCATGATTTTGTGTTACACTGCCATCTACTGTCCTTTAGTAGTACAGGACTTTGATCAGAGTTTTTTCAAGTATGTGGAAAGATATTTCTTTTCTTTGTTCTTCACACGGAGAGCTGTTTATGAGAAATATTTATATTGGCGCTAGTACCTTATTTTTGTTTTTAGGGAATTTATTGTTTAGGAGCTGGTTTCCTTACATTTGTTATTCAGTTGAGGTAGTATACACCTTTTCACTGATTACTTTCCCCTCAAGTTTGTAGGTCTAGCAGCTTTTATAATTCTTATGTCTCACTCTCACTTTTCCTTTTACATTTGCTTAGATTACAGTATAACTTGTTTTTATCTAATGTGTGTATCTAATGGGCTACAGTCCCATTGTCCTTAGGAGTGGGTGTTAAGTCCCATAGCTGACGCTATATGTTTTTGTCTGTAAGAATGGGTTGCAGTCCCATAATCCTTAGGGGTGGGTTTTAAGTCCCATATCCTATTTTCAAAGTTTTGTGCTGACGCTATGTATTTTTGTCTGTAGGAATGGGTTGCAGTCCCATAGTCCTTAGGGATGGATTTTAAGTCCCATATCCTATTTTTAAAGTTTGTGGTTTTTCTAGACTTCAGGCTCATATTTTTTTATAGGGGGTTTGAGTCCCACCTATACAAAAAATTGGATTATAACCTAATTATCCAATTTTTAGGGGGTGTCAGTCCCACCTGTTTAGGGGGTGTTAGTCCCACCTAGGTTTAGGGGGTGTCAATCCCACCTGGCAAGGAAGTATTACTTCCACCTATGTTTCTAATTTGTGTCTTAGTCCCATTTTCTCAGTGCTGGGGACTTACCAATGTTTAGGGGGTGTTAGTCCCACCTAGGTTTCTAATTTTAGGTCTAAGTCCCATTTTATTAGTACTAAGGGACTTTGTTGGGTTTTATTCCCGTAAATGCTTGAAATGCTAAATCTCTCATGTGGGAGAGTTTTTCTTCATTGTGATAGTTTTTCTACATGCTTATGTTTAACTTTTTGGTGAGAGGATGGGTAATTTTGACTTCTTTTGATGCTGCAATTTTATCTGTTTTCTCTTGTTTTTATATTGTTCTCACTCTCGTAATGTGGTTCTTTACTATATTTATATTTGAGAGTTGGACTTTTTACGCTATCTTGGTTCTTATACTTTTGTCTATCCGTCTTGCATTCCTGTCTGGCCAGTAGGTGTGCATGTCGTTTAGCCGTTGGTATTTTCAATTTTCCTCTTCCTTTCTGCTGTTTTCTTATCTTTCTTCTGTTGTTGAAGGGAGAGTGGATAGGTTATTGTATATTTGCCTGTCTTATTCATGTTTCTATTTTAAAGGAGGATGGGTTTTATTCTTCTGTTTGTTCTATCTTCTTTGGTTCTTTCTTAACAAAGTTCTTTTTGATCTTTGTTCTTTCTCTGTTTGTGTTCTATTCGGACGAAAGGGGAAATGTAGTATTCTGGTACCCCATTATGGCATTACATGTTAAATCCATTTCTACCCCAGCTTGTGGAATGTTGCAGCTATGATGCATTGTGGAATGTTGGGGCTCTGTGGACTGAAGATTTCAGTTGGCATTGGGCTGAGCATCATGTTAGATGTTCCTGGTGGGGCATTATTACCATCTTAACTACTTTATTATAAATAGACATCTTTACATCTTCATCTGCGTGGACATCAATACTACAGAGTTGCACTGGGTTAAATTGTGCATGGTTTGGCTTTTCTTTGGAGCATTTAGAGTATCGGAACTTTTGGGCTCTGCCACGCAAGATGATTTAAAGGTTTCTAATGTTTCTAGATTTGCTTCCCATATTGAAATTTTTCTAGAGCAATCCAAGACTGACCAAACTGGCAAGGGTGCTGTGGTCACGTTACAGGCTATTGACGGTCTGTTATGCCCTTTACAGGCCTGGTCTGCATTTTTAGGAGTGGGTGGGGCGACCTCCTTATTTGTTTTTCGGCACCTTAATGGGTCCCGCCTTACGGCTCCACAGTTATTGGCTATTTGTAGGAAGGCATTGGGACACATTGGTTTGAACCCAAAACATTTTGGAACCCATTCCTTTCGCATTGGGGCGGCCTCTGAAGCTGCTAGGTGGGATTTTTCTGTTGGGAATATCAAACATTTGGGGAGATGGTCTTCAGATTGCTTTTTACGTTATATTAGAGGTTTGGAACATTTAAGTTGATTTCGCAAGCAAATTTGTTTTTTCTTTGCAGGTTTGCGGTTCAAGTGCAAGCAGGTGTGGCTCATTGGGCATTCGTTTATTAAGTGGGCAGCCACTCAAGCGGACAAATGCCATTTCGGGAGGAATCTAGGTTTCTCTTCAATGGCTGTGGCTCTTTCTTGGCGGGGACAGAGTGGTATGAGGTGGGGGCAATTTCTGCCTTTGATGGGGGAATTTGATAGGGACAATATGCCTGACATTCTGTTACTGCACTTGGGGGCAAATGATCTTGTTCAACTTTCGGGTCTGGGTCTCATGATTGAAATGAAACACGATTTGGAAATTTTCATAAAAAGTTGGCCACACACTGAACTCGTTTTAACGGCTCTCATGCCGCGCCGCATCTGGAGAGGTGCTGGGAGCCACACTGCCGTTGAAAGGGCACGACGAAAAGTCAACCGGGAGATGCAGCGTTTTTGCACCTTTCACAAAATTGCCTGGCTGGTACATGAGGAGGTCACTTCCATGGACTTTTACTTTTTCCGGCATGATGGGGTGCATTTATCTTTTTTAGGAAATGAAATGTATCTGCTAAATATCAAAGACATACTGGCCGGCTTGTTGGGTCCTAACTCATGGTGCTGATGAACTGTAGACTGTTACAGCGACAGTGTTTTCACGTTGTTTCTCCATTTCTTAGGTGTAACTGTTTTTTGATACATTCTTCCTCGTTTTTTCTGGTTCATTGTACACTACTGCCTTTTTCCCCACTTCCATTTGCATTCCCCCTCTCCCCATCTCCGCCTCAGTTTCCCCCTTCTTTTAATTTTCAGGTTTCAACTTTTCTCCCTGTTACAGCGACAGTGTGTTTTTTCGAAGGTTTTCCTGGTTTTTCAGGCTATTTGGTACATGTACTTGTAATAAATTGTACCCTGTTTGGCGACATTGTTTCTTTCATTTGCATTGCTTATTAGGCCGCAAGTTTTTCCGCCTTGGGAGGACAGGAAAAACGCCTGTGATGGGGTTTTTCCTGGTGGCAGATTGGGAGGCAGGGGTCGGGGGCATTATGATCAGGTTGCCACAGAGGGATGCAGGGGGGGAGGAGTTGGAGACAACAGGTAGGCAGGAGAATGAGTTAGGCGCTTGGGGAATTGTATGCATATTTTATTCTGCCTACCTGTCCAATAAAGCGGCCTTTTACCCCAGCTTGGTGTGAGGTGTGTTTATTGCCCGATGGGCGTGTCACCCCCGGGATATTTCGGGCAGTGGTACGCCCCTTCCCCTTGCCGGTAACGCGTGCAACTTGTTGTGATAGCTGGCGCTCGTTAGGGAGGCAGCACGAGCGTCTCTTCACATGGGAGGATTTTTCCTGAGGTGAGAAGGGCGTTTTTAGTCGCGTTTTTTGCCGCCCTGCCCGCCAACTGCGTTAATCTTACTGTTTTTTGCAATTGTACGCTTAAAAGCGTTGTTTCAATTTCTCTTGTTGTTTCTGTTCTTTATGATGGTAATTGTCGCTTGGACAGGTTGCAGATTGGGAGGAAAGTAAGACAGGCAGGAAGGGGTTGGGGGCATTACGATCAGGTTGCCACAGAGGGATGCAGGGGGGAGGAGTTGGAGACAACAGGTAGGCAGGAGACTGAGTTAGGCGCTTGGGGAAGGACGTAAGAGGTACAAGGGGGGAACTAGTGGTTAGGGGGTCAGGGCTTAGTAACATGGGGTGTTAGTTCATGAAAATGTTTATGTATAAATTGTATGCATATTTTATTCTGCCTACCTGTCCAATAAAGCGGCCTTTTACCCCAGCTTGGTGTGAGGCGTCTTTATTGCCCGATAAACAAATCGTTGCAGGATCCCCATTCTTACTTACATGTGTTGTTAGCTGGCGAGCAGCGTGGTGCAGCCAAAAGCAGATTCAAGCATTCGCACAGACGCAAATTTTAAGTCCTCGGGGATTGGCAACACCTGTGGTTGTGTTGAGATGGTGGCAGCCATCTTAAAATGTATAATCCACTCACACGCTGTGACCTTTTGGCACAAGAACGGACAGAGCCAAGGCAAGTATCTGGGCAAGGGGTTTATTCACGGTATCAGTGCTCAACAAGTCTCTCCAGGTAATCACATAAGTAGAGGGTAGATAGCAGCTCCTCCCGAATACTCCTGGGGGCTTCGGTTTCACTTTCTCTCCTCCCCGGGTCCGACGTCCGTTGTCCAGCTCACCCACCGAAAAGCACAAAAGAAAGAAACGTGGCTGTTAGGGCACAGCACTTATAAACAGAGGAATCAGGGTTGGGAAGTGAGGGAGTACGTTCGTGCATTCATAGAGACCACCACCAAGGCTCTTAGAGACCCGAGCGTGCAGTGCTTCAGATGTCACCTACGGACCACCCGACTCCTTCCTACCCGGTCCCTCCCCGCTTGAAGCTGAGCAGGTTACGCAAGCGGTTACGCACCTGTGGTAGCCACGCGTCCTCCTGCGCGTGGCTGGGCGGTAGGCGGTGTCGTTGGCCTCCTGGCTTCCCCAGCTCCCTTCCTCGCGGTGGTCCTTCCTCGAAGTCGGACTCCGGTTCCCCTTGGTTATTCAGGATCTCCGACCTTCTTCTCGACGCCGCCTCAGGGATTCCGACGTCCTCTCGCTCTGCAACACCCGCGTCGTCCTCTCTTCCGTCCGTGTGTGTAGTCGTCCTCCACACCAGCTCTCCGGCGTCTTCCTGTTCCGCCCTTCTATGTAGCGAAGTCGTCTCTGATTGGAGCACCGGGGCCCCCGTCACAGAGGCGGGGCAGGCAGCCTCATAGGCGAGGCAAGAATTAAAGGGGCCAGCCCAGTCCTGCATTGAAGAGGAAAAGTCTGTTACTGGACTGCAGTCACCGACCCTCTGACACACGCATATGTAGCTTGTACACAAACAAATCAGTATACGTTAGCCACTAATTACGTTTAAACAATAAGTGCATACTTATTCACAAACCATACATAGTGTATGTTAATAAATTTACACAACCCGATCATTATCCGTCTGCTGCCGTCTTTGATGCTCGACCTAAAAATAATGTTTGATGTTTGGGGGTTTTTGTATAGCGCTCTGTCACTCCAGGGAGCATCCTGGCGCTTTTGACTTCATAGCTGATAGATTATCAGATATGTTTTCTCTGAGTTCAAGTTGTTATGTGTCGTTAGACCAGAGTTTTGCACTTTGATTCTGACAGACCATAGATCCAGGTTTTTAGAGATTTTTTGAAGATCTGTTCTGATGTGATTAGGCGGAGGTGCGTAGGGAGTGCGTTCCAGGCTTTGGCTCCAAGAACTGCCAGTGATTTTCCGCCCTTAGTGGCAAGTCTAAACTTGGGGACAGTCATCAGATTGGCCGTGGCTGACCTGAGTACTCTAGTAGGATAATATCTGTGAAATATATTGGACAGATATTTTGGGCCACGCTTGTGAAAACACCTAAATGTGATCACAAGGATTTTGAATAATATACGCTTCTGGATGGGAAGCCAATGCAACTTTTCCAGGGCAGCTGACGCTGACGATTTTCTTGTCCACCTTAAGACCAGACGCGCCGCCGCGTTTTGAACCATCTGTAATTTATGCAGGGTGGATTTTGCCACCCCTGCATACAGACTATTACAGTAGTCAATTCTTGATGTAATTAAGGCAATTGCTACTGTTCGGCGGGCAGACAGCGGCAGGTAATCAAAGAATTTGCGTAGGCCTTTTATGATGTTAAAACAGACAGCCGCTACTTCTTTGGATTGTTGTTTGAAGGAAAGCATGTTGTCAAATTTTATGCCCAGGTTACAAGTTGCATTGATGGTATTTGGGGGAGCTTCCTCATCAGATGGCCAGCAGGTGTGTGGAGAAAAGAGATTGTTTTTCCCAAATGGTAGGATCTCTGTTTTAGCAGAGTTGCATTTAAGGTGGTTATCATGCATCCAGTTGAAAGTCGCAGTCACAGTAGCAGTCCTAACGAGTGGTGAGTCTCGGTCACCAGTTTAAACAAGAAAGTGCGGCCGAAAAATTAAAGAGAAACCCAAAGTGGGCGTAAAAAAATGTAAAACGACATCAAGGGGAACGAACATTATTGCATATGGCAAAACAAACAGCAAAGCACGGCCGCCATTAATTAAGACAGTAAAAAAGTAATTATGCTTCGTGACAGCGCATTCTAACAACACCAACATCAGCTTGAAGAGGTAGCAGAAAGAATAAATGGCAATGCAGCACAACAAAAAAAGTTCCCCAAATAACATATGACCACTGAAGGCGTAAGGAAACAGCTCTTTACCGGTGCTCCTTAGCCTCCAAAGGAAGTGACATGCCTGCTATCGCAACCAGTTACAAGGCACAAAAGAAGAGCGTCACAAGAATCAACCAATCGTAAGCAGCAGGCAGGAAAAATTTCAGAATATCGATTACAGAAGGTCTTGCAGACAGAGCACACGCTGTAGCTCGACGCAAATATTAGTAGAGTCCGAACACACACCCCTTCTAATATTTCAAGCTGTGACCTAGCCCTGGGCTTTATAGTTACATGACGGCCGCTGCGCCCTATGATCGAGCAATACCTCCTGGGTTTCTCCCAGCATGCATCTCCGTCACTGCTCAGCCTGCTGGTGCCTTGACTCCCAGTGCAGCTGACTGCAGTTTGAGTCCTGGAGACTCTCTTCCCTTAGCCGGCCTTCCGGCTCTGCTTTTTCTCTCCTCTCCTTGTACATCATTTTTTGGTATCCTTATTTGCCTTTGTATTTGTTTTTTTGATTATCCTTTTGATTTGCCTTTTTCTTTGCTTCACACCTTGTTCCCCCCACTTTTTGCTCATTTTGCGTTTCCCCTTTTCTGATCTGTCCTTCCTTATTCCTTCTTCCCCATTTTTTACCACCTCATTCTCCTCACGCGCTGCTTCCCCTAGCGGCCCCTCGCCCTCCCAGCTGTCCCGCTCCCCCACCCCTACTTAATGGCAGCCACTGCGTGCTAAGATTGAGCAATAACCCATGGGTTTCTGCTTTCCCAGTACGCAGCTCCGTCACAGGTCAGCCTGCTAGATCCCTGCCTCCCAGCGCAGCTTCGAGTCCCCAAGACTCTTTTGCCTAAGCTGGCCTCCCGCCTCTGCTTTTTCTCTAATCTCCTTGTGCATCCTTTTTTGGGCATCCTCTTTCACTTGCCTTTATCTGCCTTTTGTATTTGCCTTTGTATTTGCCTTTATTTGCCGTTTTGATTACCCTTCTGATTTGCCATTTTCTTCGCTTCTCGCCTCATTTTTCCCCCTTTTTGCTCATATCTTGTTTCCCGTTTTCTCTTCTGCCCATTCCTTCTTCCCCATTTATTTCCATCTGCAACCGCCTGTGACCAGCGCCAGGAACCTTGGCCCTCTGACCCACCAGCGCTACGACGCTGCAACCCTCCATGCACACAACCCCTGAAAAAAACAACTGCCAGCTGTCGACACGGAACACCAACCAAGGCCAGGTCTCCTGCCGACACTGCTGCTGCACTGTCACCCTCCTCCGGACCCCCACTGCCAACACCAACCCACCAGATACCAGCACACCCAAAGCCCTGAGATGTATCGTCCGCAATGTACGCTCCCTGCACAGACACACCGTAGAAATCTGGGACCTCCTCAACACCCTCTCGCCCGACGTCACCTCTCTCACACAGACTTGGACCGACACCAGCTCCGCACCCAACATGGCAACCGCCGTCCCTGATGGATACAAGACACAGAGGAAGGACCACCCCAACCACCCTGGAGGTGGACAAGCCATCCTACACAAAAACTCCCTCCGACTCACTACATCCAGCACGAACGACTCCTCGTCCCCCATGGAACACATCAATTTCCAGATCCAGATCAACCCCAGAACAACCATACGCAGCACCATCACCTACAGACCCCTCAAACCGCACACACGTTCAATACTACCATCGCAGATCTCATGGCACCCCACGCCCTGGCATCCATGGACTACATACTCCTCGGAGACCTAAATTTCCACCACGACAACCCCAGCGACTTCAACTCCACCGCCCTCCTGGACAACCTTGCCAACATCGGACTATGACAGCTTGTCACAACCCCCACCCACAAGGTAGGACACACCCTCAACCCCATCTTCGCTTGAGGCCACAACATTTGCTTCACCCAAACCACACAACCCCAATGGGCGGACAACCACTGCGTCCACTTCTCCTTCTCGAAAACCACCGCACACAGGCCTACTCCTCGCCCCCGTGCAGGAACTGGAGAGTGATCACCGAAGAGCACCTCAACTCCGCCCTCAACCAGGCTCCTCCTCCCACCACAACGGATGCCAACTCTGCGGCCAACGCACTCCACAGATGGATCAAACCCTGCGCACACATTCCAACAGACTACGCACCATGAAAGCCATCTGGTTCACCACCGACCTCTGAGAATCCAAGCGCACGTGCCGATGACTAGAGAAAGCCTGGAGGAACCGCAAAACACCGCAATGGCCATGACAGAACACCACCATGTATCAGAACCAAAAAGAAGAATTTCATCCAGAACACAATCCCCACCAACTCCCGCAACTCTAAGGAACTCTTCAGCATCATACAAGAATTCACCAAACCCACCAGCGAATCATCCGACATCCCTCCTTTCCAGGACCTCTGCAACAAACTCAGCTCCTACTTCAATCCCGAGATCTGGACTCTCTACGGCAACTTCGACGACCAGAACCTAGGCACCTACTCCTTAAACCGACAACGCAACCCAGCCTTCCATCACCTCCTGGACCTCTGTTACCACAGAAGACACACCCAAGTCAATGAGAAGTATACACTCAGGAGCCCCCACTGACCCCTGCCTGCCCCACATCTTCCATAGAGCTGCCTCCACCATAGCATTTGAACTATGACGTACCATCAACTGCTCCCTCGAAACAGGGATGTTCCCAGATAACTGGAAACACGCAGAAGTCAAGTCCTTTCTCAAGAAGCCCACTGCAGAACCAACACAGACCTCAAGAACTGCCAATCCATCTCTCTCCTCCCCATTGCAGCCAAAGTCACTGAGAAGATCGTCACCAACCAGCTCACTAACTTCATAGAAGCCAACTCTATCCTCGACTCTTCCTAATCCGGATTCCGCAGCAACCACAGCACCGAGACCGCTCTCCTAGCCGCCATGGATGACATCTGCACCCTCCTTGACCAGGGCCACACGGCTGCCCTCATCCTACTAGACCTCTCTGCAGCTTTCGACAGCCTCTCCCACCACACACTAAATGACAGACTACACAACACCGGCATAAGGGAAACCACCCGACTGGATCCACTCCTTCCTCACCGGCCGAACCCAGAGAATCAGACTCCCGCCCCTCCTTATTAGAAAACACGGATTTGGTCAGTATCTGACGCCAACCACACCTAGCTCATCCTCTCTTCGACCAACGAACCAGACTGCACCTAGACACAGCTTCCAGGAAGGTATGAAAGATGTCGCCTCCTGGATGAGCAACAGCTGCTTAAAGCTCAACTCAGAGAAAACTGAAGTTCTTGTCCGCGGATCCACCCTCTCCGCTTGGTACAAAACCTGGTGGCCCACTGCCCTTGGTAAACTTTCCACTCCCACAGACCATGCTTGCAACGTCGGCATCATACTCGACTCCTCCCTCACCATGAACCAACAGATCAACGCTGTATCTTACGCATGCTTCAACACCCTCTGCATTCTCGGCAAGACCATCAAATGGATCCCCCCTTGAATCCAGAAAGATCGCCACCCACGCACTCATAACCAGTAGACTGGACTAAGGGAACGCCCTCTACGCTGGAATAAACAAATCTCTACTCCTCAAACTCCAGACAATCCAGAACGCCGCAGCTAGACTGGTCCTTGGCATCCCACAACAACACCACATCACCCAGCATCTATGAGAACTCCACTGGCTCCCCGTTGAAAAGAGACTGACCTTAAAGCTCTTCACTCACGCCAACAAATCACTCGACAACATCGGACCCCAATACCTTAACAAAAGAATCTCCTTCCACACACCCAAGAGAAGCCTCCGCTCCACCAATCGTGCCCTGGCTGAAATGCCACGCAACCACAGAGCGGTAGGGAAATCCTTCTCTACATCGCAGCCAATACCTGGAACGAACTCCCACCCAGCATCAGACAAACCAGCACTGCAAGCAATCGGGTGAGACGGAACTGCTTGAACCCCCCACCTGCGCCTTGAGACCCTCATGGGTGAGTAGTGCGCTTCACAAACCCCGGATTGATTGTTTGATTGCTTCTGCACTACTTTAGACAAGTATGGGGGTTATTTTCTGCTCATGAATATCGCCCCTACGTTGGGAACAAGCATCTTTAGGAACAATCTGCTCATGTATTCTCTTTGATGACAAAGAGAAGTATATTTGAAAACAGCCTTCCATCCATTTTTTGTTTGGCAGAAGTGGACACTAAAAGAACTATCACACTTTTCTTCATGTCACTGTGCTGCAACCATTTAACCTCTGCCATCTGCAGCCTTTTTTTCCACTTGTCATCCTTGCATGCCTCAGCTCATTTCATGACAGCTTTAATGGACTCATTATCAGAATAGCAAGCAGAGGTAATGCTTCCAAAGACCAAGCTTTGGCCAGATTTTATGAAGAATGCCTTACTACCACTTGTTGAAAACATCAGGTTGAATTAAGTCAAAAGGCCTTTCACTAAGTAAGCGGAAAGACAATTTATTGTTAGACCTGACAGCCACTTTCCTGACCTCATTTCTGCTGATGTCAGTACTCTACACACTTTACCACTGCTAACCAGAGCTAAAGGCCTTGTGTTCTCTCCCCTAAACATGGCAATATTGGTTCATCCTCAATTGGCATATTTAAGTTATTTAAGTCTCTAGTAAAGTGGCAATATATATACCCAGGGCCTGTAAATTAAATTCCACTAGTGGGCCTGCTGCACTGATTGTGCCACCCACATTGCCCTTTAACCATGGCTCAAATCTGCCATTTAAAAGTCTGTGTATGCAGTTTATACTGCCAAGTAAACATGGCAAAATGAACCTTTTTCGGCACCCAAACCTTCCCTTTTCATACAAATAAATCACCTCTAAGGGAGGCCCTGGGCAATCCAGAGGGCAAGTTGCAATATAGTTGAAAGGAGGGCGTGTACTTTTAAGCTGTACATTTCCTGGTAGTGAAAAACTCTCAAATTGGTTGTTCACTATTGCAAGGATAACCATAGGATAACTTTGGGATTAACTTTTTACAAGTGTAATTCCCAATTGGGAAGAGATAAACCCTTCAAGTCTGGTGTCTCTGGAATCATAATTTAAAATCCAAACTCATGGTAAAGTTGGATTTTAAATTCCAATTCTGAAAATGCCACTTTTATAACGGTGGCATTTTCTTGCTTTCGCCATTTGATGCATGTAGCCTGTCTCTGATCACGACTGGTTGTAGTTGGTAGTCGGGCTTTCCTAGACAGCCCCCCTAAATAAGTTTCATTAGGCCATCTATGGCAGGATGGGAGGGAGAAGCTGGGCACAGCTGCACTTAGAGGCTGTGTTCTGTCCACACACAAATGGCTGCAACGCCCCCTGTAGTGAGTCTGGAGCCAAGGTAGGAAGGGAGGACATCTGTGCACTTCAAAGGTATGTCTCTGAAGTCTCCCCCCCACTTCAAAGACACCGCTGGGTATAAGTACTGGACCTCAGACACCACCACTTCAGTAGACTTCTGGACCTGTGGATACTATGCCAGAAAAACTGCTGTGCTGATGAAGGACTGCCACCCTGCTGGATTGCACTCTGCTGCTCTCCTGCTCTGCTCTGCTGATCTGCTGCCTCTTGCATTGCTGTGCTGATTTCCTGCCTGCTGCCCTCTTGTCTTGGTCAGGACTGGGCCTGCGTCTCATGAACCAAGAGTGAGTCCAAGGGCTAGCTGGCAGGACTCCTGATCAGAAGCCTCAGAGATATAATAGGCTTCCAACCTACTTACATCTGTGAGTCTACCCTGTCAAGTGGTGCCACCCCAGTCCTGGACCCTTGGAAGTGGTATAAGGTGCTTATAAACAGAACTGAGTCATCACCTCTGCTAAGCGACCCCCCACTAGCAGAACCAATACATTTCCTAGGTTGAGCAGCACCTCTCCGAGCAGAACTGATTCATCGCCACTGCTGTGTAGATTGGACCCGTCGCCGAAGTCTTGCATCGTCACTGCAACCCACGTCTTGGAATCGAAGCATCAACTTTGGAACCGCTGCTGCGCAACGCTTTCCCGGGTGTAGCTCCTTGCATCACTCATCAACAGCAGCCTCGATGACTAACTCCCCATCGCAGCTTCAATGCTCATTGGAATCAACGCATCGCCTTGATTAGGTTTCGCATTCCCGATACTGGAGTTCGCATAGTAAGCCCCGTTGATGAGATCCTCAATGTCGACGCCAACAAGACCTCAGACAGCAGCCTCGCCTCATCTCAGAATCGGCGCATCGCCTCAACTGTGCAACACATCTTTGACGCGGACAACATCCTGTCACACTGAACGTGTGACTTTGTCCTAGTCCGGCACGAACAGATATCCCAAGAAGTGCTTGCTGCTTTTTGGTGCTATTTTTCACTATAAAGTTTAAAAATCAATATCTCTAGTTCAACAAATTATATTTTTGTCGTTTTGGTCTTGTTTTTTTTATCAAAATCAGAGCTATTAAACTAAACTGGTGGGGAATAATTTTTTGTGGTATTTTCACTGTGCTAATGTTTGATGTGTTGCACAAATACTTTACACCCCGCCTCTAAGTTAAGCCTGATTACTCGCACTGATCCTGTAGTACACATCCAAGTTTGGGCGACTTGCTGCGTGGCATGGGTGGTAGGGAGGGATCCGCAACAGGGTTGCCCATCTTACCTATCCTATTCGCCCTTGCTATTGTACCCTGGTGCTCTTTTTGAGCAGGGAGTTGGAGCATTCGGGTGGGAGGTTCTAACCACATTGTTTCGCTCTATGTGGGTGATGCACACATTTATCTCCATTTTCCTGGGGAAGCAGTGCTGCGACACCTGATGAGGCTGTTGGCTGACTTTGGTTTGAAGGTTAATGCTCGGAAGACGCTGTCGTTCCCTCTGGGGCGGTTGGTGGGGACCCCTCCTGGGCAGCTCCCAAACCTCGGGATCCATTAGGAAATGATGAGTTTACAATGTGTAAGCATTATGGCCACACACAGAATGTAGAAGAGGTCCAAGGGGGCCTGGCAGGTTCGATTGACTTTTGTAAGAAGTTAGCACTGCGGGTGATAGGTAGAGTAGCGATTACCAAAATGGTCCTTATCTTGTGCTGCCTCTATCTGGTACAAAATTCTTTTCCCGCTCCATCCACAAATCTTTTGTCATTTTAATGTCCTGTTGACATCACTGATTTGGGTTGGGCAGCGGAGCAGGGTGGCCTGTCAGTCCTCAAGGGAGACATGAAGGATGGTGGATTGACACTTTCGGATATGCAGTATAACTATTTTGCAGCACACTTGCAGCATGCTGCTTCCAGTGCCCAACAATTGGGAGAAGTGACGTTTCTAGGAGATGCTCAAGGACAATACATTGGCTGTGTATTAATACATAGGGGCCGAGCAGCGGTCTGTTTCATATCTGATCAAACATATTGAAGACTGTAGTTAAGAAGGTGCTGTTTAGGGCTCCATTTGATAGTGAACTGGTCCTTCGGGATTTGGTTCTGTTCCATACAATAGATCCAGACATGTCTATGGTCCAATGGCAAACGGGTGGGCATTAGGTGGCCAGGGACTTATACCCAAAAGAGGCTTTTCCCTCTTTCCGGAGGCACAGGAGGCCTTCCAGGCGGGGCTGGCACACACTTCCTGCATTATGCTAATCTAGAACACACGGCACAGGAGGTTTGGAATTGTTTCTGGCGGGCACCCCAGCCCCTCCCAAGTGTTGGGGGATCTGCTGAGATGGGGTGAGGGCAAACTCTTTTGTAAGGCACTCCTAGGGGACATGACGCAACATCATTGTAAGGCCAGGCGAGCCTGGGAGACTGAACTGGGACGCGCATTAAGGATGGGGTGCGTGCCTGTGAATTGGTGAGGATGGTTTCCTGTAATAATAGATTTCAGCTGCTATACTTTAACTATCTACAGCGCACCTATGTTACCCCCTCCTAGCTCAATAGAATAGAGCCCACTAGAACGGTGAACTGTGTGCGCTGCAGCCTGGTAGATGCTACCTTTTTACATCCTGCATTGATGTGTGCTGTTGTACAGGGGATCTGGAGGGAGGTGGTTCCCGAAAATGAAGTGGCAACAGCCCTCACAATCCCCCTTACACCAGGAGTCTGCTTGTTCTCACTACTCCTAGATAAACAGTGGGTGGCAATAGGATGGCTGGGATCAAGGGCACTGCAGGTGTTGTCCTGGATTAGAGATGTCCTTGAATGGAGAGTGGCAGAAGAGCATCATTTACATTTATTCTGTACAGATAACAAGGCTGCTGATGATATACTGGCCTGGGGGTTATTATTGGATAGATTAAATGGTGATTAGAATCCAGACTCTGGGGACGGAAGGTAAAGATATGGATTTTGCTTGACAGTCGTGACTGCCAGGTATGGGGGTATTCATGTTTTCTGCATTTTAGTTTAGCTCTATGTCTTGGCATGTGCTAAGCTGTATGTATACATCCCTGCCCTCATGATGTCCTGCACCACAATGACTCGGGATGCATCTCATCAGAGACTGATATACTGTTTTATGTACTACAAAAAATGTGGCTAGAGCTTTTTATTCTTGCATTGCTTATGTTGTTGGTTTCATGAAAGACTAATGAAAACAAAGTTTTAAAAAAAGCCTAACTGCTCTCTGCCAAGCTACCAGAGGATGAGCAAAGGTTCATTTGGGGGTTGCTTGTACCTTACCCTGACTGGGATTGTCGTGTGTTTCTTGAATGACCCATTGCAATTTTCCCTATGTTATCCTAGTTGAACACGTTGTGGGCCGCATTTCTGTTGCACAAGTTACTACATAAGCACGTTTGCTTTTGTGCCACATTGTATTTTCACATAGAACCTGCACATGTTTTCCTTTTCTGTTCTTTTCCTGGGATGTTGTCTGAAAACCATAGACAAGTTCAAACAACAATACGCCTTGTTATTCTCTCTGGTCGGACACTGGCACCGAGAGATAACATGAGAATGCAGCTGCTGTTTGTGAGCACATATGTCTTGTCATATAACTAAGGATGAAAGTTATAAAAAGCACACACTGGACGTAGCCGACGCAGCCATCATGGCAGTCGCTTGAAGCATGAGCTCAGCCACGTACCATCCTGATCCAGCTGACATCTGCAACGCCAGCAGCTGCTGCTTCACTCATTACTCCGTGCCTGAACCAGGAGGGCTCCCGGTGACTCCTGTGACCCTAGGCAGCCACCAAACACCCAGACTGCTGCGCCGCTGCACAGGCGAGAGGCAGGGCCTACAGAGCAGCAGAAAGTCCCACATGAGTGGGGAAGGCCGTCAGAGCCCGGGCACAGGCCCGTGGCGCCTCAGAAGGGCGTAGAGTGGTGTCGCCCCTCCCTGCGGGATCTAGCTGGACTGGGAGGGACCCTTTACCTTCCAACAGGGCTGTGCGGCGCATCAGATGGCACGCGCCGCAACGACCAGGAGATCCTGGCTACCCGACCTGATCCGATGGCCAACCTGATCTGTTGGCCAACCTGCTTGGAGCCTTCCTCCTCCTTCCTGCTGTGACCTGTGGCGCCTCCCCGGGGGCTTGCAGGGCTGAGCCACCGGCTCGATCGGGGCTGGGAAGCTGATGCTGTGCTGGTGGGCAGCTGATGGACTAGGGCCTGGTTCGGCGTGAAGCGGTGAGACGAGCACCTGAGGTTGCGGGCCTGCCCTGGGCCTTGTAGTGAGGATATGGGGTTAACTGCAGACATTGCTAAGTTAGCATAAGTGAAATATATGCTTAAACACCATTCTTCTGCTTTTGCACACAATACTACATGGCTCTGTTCTCCTAAATACACTGCTTGCGCTTCTTCACAAGAGAACTGTGTATTTTTCTCATATCTACCCATACACTGTGCTCTCTGTCTGCACAGCGTGTTCAAGGTCGAATAACAATGTATGCTGTTGATGACACCTTGGTCAGTGCCATGCACATAGACATAACATGAGGCACAGCTGCCCACTCAAACTCGGGTGCTTTTTAATATGGCATTAAATGCATGAGAAGGCAGTTGGAGAAAAGCTTTCCAACTAAGCAGAGCTGTGATTGCCCTTGGATGTGATTCATTGCATATAATCTTGGAGGTATGGGGTCCCCCTGACAAAGCCTAGAGGTCTTCTATAATTATAATAAACTAGCTCCCAGCACGGGGAGGGTTGTAAAGGCGCTATAGTCCTATTTCCACTGTCATTATAATATGATTTTCCCTTTTGTGCTTTATGGAATTGTAACAATGCTGATTGTATTATTCTTATGCATTTTTCTGCTAGTGTTGGCTAGTGTACTGCATCTTAGAGCAAGTTAGTTAAAAAAAACATTTTAAACTATACTGTGGCTCTGATTACTCACGTTGTGGACTAGTATGGGTGTTAGAGCGAAAGAGTGTTCTTGCTTCCCACTATTCCTCAGAGTTTACTAAGTCGCATGTTCTAGGTTGTCTAATCATTGGTAGCTTCGCTGTAGTACGGAGAACGAATGAGACACTATTGCTCGTTGGATTGGGGTTCTAGGCACTGAGGTACACCACAATAGACCGAGGTCCTGGTTTCCTGCGCATAGTTCTGTGCATGAGCAGAATCCCTGCAACATGGCGCACCTAACGTTTGGTCTGGTACTTATATTGGAGACACTTCAGTAGCACTTGTACTTGTCCACAATACCCTCAATCCTGTTTTCCGAAGAAACAGTTGTGACTGCATAACCTACCTACAGCCTTGTGGAGAACGCTGTTGGGCCCCCCTCTCCTGACGCCTCTGGTCCTGTGCAGATATTCCTGATTTTGATCTCGCTGCAACGATCGGTGCAAGGTGGGAGCTTGAGGCTGTGCAGCGCCCCAGAGGGCCCGCACTGCGGCGACCAGGTGATCCCGGCCAATCAACCTGATCCGTTGTCTTGCCTGATTGGGGCCTTCCTCCCCCTCCGGCCCTTCTACCGTGGCCTGTGGCGCCTCCCCGGGGGCCTGCAGGGCTGTGCCATGGGCGGGCCGGCGCTATGCCGATGGGCAGTTGATGGTCTGGGGCCTGGTTCGGCCCAAAGACGCGGGAGGCGTGCCTGGGGCTGCGGGCCCACCTTGGGTACCCTGGTGGGGACCATGGCAGGGGCCCCCTTCTCCTAGAGCCTCAGGGCTCTGTGCAGATATCGCTGCCCCTTTGGAGTTGCAGGCTGTAGGACGCACACCGGACTGCAGTGCGGGCACTCACCGTGGCGGACGTTGAACTGGAGCCCTGGGGCAAGGGTGTCCCTCCCTGGCATGGAAGCAGGAGGGGTCTGATGGTTGGGCCCACCGTGGGCCCAAATGGTGAACCCCAGATCTTGAGACTAGCCGGGTCTATGAGTTGTCAGCTGCCCCCTTACACCCTACGTGGCCTCTGCTGCGCAGACTGCATTGTCCTCTCGGTCCGGCTGAACCGGCACGCCTGGGCCCGGTAGAGGGGTGAGACCTTGAGACGCAGGTTGAGCATTGGACGGGACAGGCCGGGCCGCACCACCCTGGCGACTGCTTCCCCCATCCCGCTCAGGCCCCAGATTTACTTGCACCATCCTGCCCCGTCGGGGGCCTGGCCCTGGATGTGCAGGGGGTGACCGGGTTCATCGCCCTCACTGATTTGTGGGCGGTCCTTGCACCAGACTCTGGACCCACACCACAGACCTAGGGCTATTTCGCTGCACAGCTCGGTGCAGAGCTCCAGCCTGGAGGGGACGACCACCCACTGTGCTCCCTCTCGCCCCCTGGGCAACCAAGGGGGTAGTGATGCAGCCAAATGACATGATCCTGTTGACTCCATAAGTATTTGGAGCTGTTGTCCTTTCTCCTCCAGGCGATGTTCCCTCGGACTTCATATCCTGAGGCCTGAGGCTGAACCGGCGAGGGGATGCTCTGGTCAAGGGGAAGGACAAGGCCTCATGTGCTACATCAACACAGATGCCGATAGACCATTATGACACCGACTCCAGTGGTTCCGCCTCAGGTCCCCCCGGGCTCCGCGGAGTTGGACCAGGCTGGGACCCCACACAATGACCTCTCAGTCATTCTGCAAGTAATCCAAACCTCTCAGGCAGCAGTGGATGTCAGATTTGGAGACGTGAAAATGGACGTTGCATTGTCCCGCCAAGACCTTCACAATAATATAGCCAAGATTACAGAGACTGAGTCACAGATACTTACAGTCGAAGATGACGTCTCGACCCTCAAATCCCAAGTCTCAGCACTCTTGGCTCGCACATCGTAACTACACACGCCTGCAGAAGATGCAAAAAAACACTCACAGCGTAATGATGTCCGCTTTAGGTACCCGAATCCATGAGCGGTGCAGCCCCGCAAAAAATGGCGGACCTCATAGAGTCGTGGCTCAAGTCCTGAATTACTAAGGGGCGCCTATTCTCCTGGTTTGCAGTCGAAAAGGACACACTTCTCCCTGGGCCCGAGGCCTCCTCCCGGTGGTGCCCAGCAACTGATCATCGCATCCTGAACGCACCAAGTTTTAGTGGCAACAGCTGCCACTGGTTACAGTTTCCATCCACTGGCCCCTCGGCTTTGGACCATAGGTGAGCGTGGCGCCCCAGACCCACACTATCATAGCAGACAGCACAGCACTGCCACTAGAGCAGGTGAGGCAACTGTGGCTGACGTTCAGCACATACGTTTATATCGTGACTAGTGCTGAGTACACTACTGCTTGGACAGGTCTTCTGTCCTCTGATATTCCCATGTTAGAATTTATGGTACATGTGAAATGCATGAGAGTGTTTGTACATGTCTTTCTGACCACGGCACTGGCAGAGTCAATTAGCCAAAGAACCACCAAGCACAGATCCAAATACACTACTCATTCACAGAGGGGAACATTGTATGTATAGTTGTACTTATCCTGCACTGCAATTTACAGCATATGCAACAGATCAGAGTGGCAACTTAAAAAAACAGATGCCCTGATGTGCATTTTGTTCTTTTAGAATGTAGAAGTTGCGCAACGATGAACATTAAGGGAATACTGCGTTGACTGCCACTGGCAACTTTATTTGTTTTCTGACTCTTACCCAGCCCACCTGTAAACTACCCCATTTCCCTGTAGGGCAGCAGTCTGCGCACTCTGCGCCAGTATGGGTTTCCAGTGCTGCTATTTTCCTGAGTAATACGTGCTGGGAATTACGGTCTCCTGAGTGAAAGGAAGTGAAGTTAAAAATAAGTCCCTACTGCAGGTCATTGCAGAAGAGCGAATCATTGGAAGGCCTTGTTATAGCTCTTGGGACATCTGTTTATTTATGTTGTGTAATTAGATAAAGGGAAATCCCTTAGAAAGTTGTGTGGTTTAGTGTGTTATGGTTAGGAATCCCGGTTTTATGGTATTTATTTTTTGTCCATTTCCATCTGTATTTATCCATATTTACTTTTTAGCCATTTTATCTGTATTTATCCATATTTATTTTGTGTTTTGCGTATAAATAAAGTTGTAAAACTGTACATTTCCATATCTATTTAACAGATAGACGCGCACTCTTACTTTGACGTCTGTCATGATTTAGCTATTTAAGCTGCCATATATTACATAACAATACAGCCACTGATAACTACTAGCATTATACCATAAAGGCAGGTTGACATATGCCATTATTTAATCCCTTTGGTGCTGATGACGGCTCCCGGTCGTCATCAGTTACGGTGGGCGTGTGCTGATGACGGCCGGGAGCCGTCATGACCACGCCCGCGATCGGAATGTGCCGCACAGGCGCAGAATTCTGGCCGCAGCCAGGGTGTTAAAGAAATGTAATCCTTTTTTATAAGTTCCCATGCTGTCCATCTGTTCAGCTGCAGGCCTCTAATTCATAAAAGACAGCACAGAGTCACTTAAAAGAACCAACATTTTCTGTATTTATCCACTTTTAAAAATAAACGCAGACAGAAAACACATTGTTTTCTGTCTGTATTCATCTGTAAAAAATCTGTCAAAACGGAAAACAGGGAGCCTTAGTTATGATGTGCCCTCATGTACATGTATTCCATCTTTCTTTGCGTGTGTGACTCTATGATTATGCAAATCAGTGTTTATGTATGTTTCTGAGAAATGTGTCTGTATGTAGAAATTATATCTGAGTGCACTGGTGGTCCTTTAAATCTGTGTGCAACGCCAGTTCATTTGTTCAGAGGCTTACAAAACTCATCCTCAGTTGATGGTGTTTATGAAAACGTTGGGAACGTCACTCTCCTTATTGGATTTGAAATAACACTTTAATCTGTAGTACTTGAATGCTCGTTTGGAGGCTTCTGTGCTATACATGGTTACGGCTGATGGTAACGTATATACTAATTGTCTGGCTGTGTTAAATACTGTACCAGTGCATCAGAATAGGCCGCTGTGTATGACTGTACACTTGTATGTGAGTGCATACCTCTGGGTGAGATTGCTGGTGTGAGTGCTTGCGTAGGCCATTGATTTTCTTTACATTTTAATGTATGTACACACGTAATTATCCTGTTTAGTGTATATTTAATTGCGGGTTTATATAGCGCTAGGATCGACTCCCGGAGGAGTATCTCCACGCTTCGACCGCTGGGGAACCCGTCCTGGCTCACCCTGAGAGATGGTCCCTAATGGGTATCTCTAAGGTGCGACCAAGCATCCCCGGCGGTCTGGGGGGGCCGTTGTGAAGATGAGGCAAGCTAATGCCCAGAGTTGCCGAGTGTGGTCCCTGACTAGAGTAGGCACCGAGGCGAGAATTATCGAGCCCGCTGACCCTGGTCCACGACCCTGTATGCCATTGTGAGTAGAGAACTTTCCCAGATTTCCTTCTTTACATTTCTTAGAGTAAAGTTAATGAGAATGTGCCATTCATTGACTCTTTATATGTGTGTGATATAATGTTTTGACATCCTAGATTGCGGTGAATATCGCTAAAAGTGTGAGAGGGTCTAGGAAGTGATAAGGAACACCGTTGGAGAGTGGCAGTGAGGGGATCCTTGGAGAAGAAGGTCATAGGGGGCGCCAACAAAGATTGCCGCATCGGGCGCCATCAATGCTAAAGCCGGCCCTGAGAATACATGTCTGGGAATGGCAAAAAATTAAGAAATTAAAGCCCCGACAACTCCCTATATTGCCCACTTTGATAACTGGTAGAGTTTCACAAATTATATGGAAGAACAGTTAAATAATATGGTGCAGAATGGTACAATTACTTCCTCAAATTGTTTGAGTCCTGGCAGATGGCTGTTGTAGCCAAAGGACATTAGTGGTTGCCGCACTTGTTTTCATAGTTCTCACACCCGTTTTCCACTCAAACAGACTTGATCCCCAATATGCTAGTCAACACATTCTGGCATTATTTATTATTTATTTAAAATTCTTTTTATTAACGTTGCACAGAACAGTGGTGATCGTCACATTTAAACAATACTATACATACAGTTGTATCTCCAGAAATCAGAGCATGTTGGCAATATGCATTTCAGAATACTCATTGCAGTTCATTATTTAAACATTCTACAATGCGAGCGGTTCGTCAATTGGGGTACTTTGGGGGGGTTCACATATCTGGCCCCTCTATTCATTCCATGCAGACCATATTGCAAACCATTTTCGGGGGCATCCTCTGGCTACATAGACTGTCTTCTCCTGGAGCATGCACCAATCCATGTCCTTTTTCCATGCTCCATGTTTCGGCGGCCCCTCTGCCCTCCATAGCCTAGCTATATTTCTCTTTGCGATTGTAAATCCCAGTGTGGCCCAGATCCTCCCATGTGGCGGCAGATCTGTGGGCTCCCAAATGTTCAGGATACACCTCTTTGCCTCAACTCTTAGCTCCACCTCCCACACTTCTTGCATGCACCTATGTATCCGGCGCCAATAAGGCTGAAGCACTGGACAATCCCACAGTATATGGAAAAAACGTCCCCCTTCCTCCACATCCCCTCCTCCAGAGCCCGTCCTCACTGCGGCCCATCAATTGCAATCTAGTCCTCGAGATGTAGATTCGGTGGAGAATTTTAAGCTGAATGAACCTAAGTCTGGCCGATATGGCCACTTCCATAGGGGACGCAAGAGGACTCCGCCACTCCTCCTCATCTATTTCCAACCCTTCTGCCTCCCACTTTCCTTTTTAAGGGGTTGCAATATGTCCGGGGAGTTATTTATATGTGAGTGAAATGGCATGCTTGGATAGGTGGCCGTTCAGCAGTCTGTCCTCCATGGGGGACGAGTCCGGGGGCATAGTTTCTGGCGGAATGTTGGATTGCAGGGAATGCCTGACCTGCAGGTATCTGAAATATTCTGTTTGAGCAAGCTCGTATGTATGTTGGAGTGAGGCAAATGACACAACTCCTTCGGATCCCCATAGGTCTCTGATTTTATTTATTTATTTATTTATTTATTTAAGCTTGTACCGCGCACAGCTACCCACAATGGGTTTCCCGGCGCCAGGGATAGACTGTAGAAGAAAAGAGAATGTCACCTTGACTTAAGGCCTCTGCCGACTATTGGTCACGCTTAGTAAAGAGCAGGGTCTTCAAAGCCTTACGGAAGCGGAGTAAGTTGGTCTCAGATTTTAATGCCAATGGGAGGGAGTTCCAGTATTTAGGACCAAGAGTGGAAAAGGAGCGGCCTCCCATTTTTGCCAGCTTCCATCTTGGTACTGTGAAATTGCCAATGTCCGATGACCTTAATGAGCGCAGGGGTCTATAGGGTTTTACCAGCCCCTGAACATATACTGGGGCGCTACCCTGCTTAGCCTTGAACATATAGCAGAGTGCCTTGAATTTAACGCGTTCTGGGATGCTCAACCAATGGAGGTCACGCAAAGCGGCAGTGGCTGAGGTGCGTCTGGGGACATTCTTTAGCAGGCGCGCGGCCGCATTTTGCACCACCTGCAGCACATGTATAGTGGCTTTATCTGCGCCCAAATAGAGAATGTTGCCATAGTCCAGGCGTGATGTTACAAGTGCCTGGACTACAGTTCTGCGAGAGGAGAGGGGGAGCATCCACAAAATCTTGTGAAGCCATCGCAAGGTTGAAAAGCAGATGGCTGAGACCTTAGTAGCCTGTTGTCTCATAGTTAGCCTGTCGTCAATAATGACGCCCAGGTTGCGAACTGCAGTAGATGGTGTAGGCGCATTTCCCAGTTCGATGGGCCAATGGCGAGGACCCCAAAGATGTTTGTTCTGTCCCAGAATGACCACCTCGGTCTTCTCCCCATTCAGCTTGAGACAATTTCTCCGCATCCAGTCGGCCACAAGAGTGAGGCCCGACTTGAGTGCGGAGATGTTGTTTACGTCTCTCCCTGACAAGGAGAAGACAATCTGGGTGTCATCTGCGTAGGAAAACAGGGTTAGCCCAGCTTGTTCGACTATGGTTGCCAAGGGTTTAACATAAATATTAAATAATAAAGGGCTAAGAATTGAGCCCTGGGGGACGCCGCGGGTGGAAGGACAAATGGCGGAGGCAGCTTTAGAAGAAAACACTTGGAAGCTTCGGTCACTAAGGAAAGACGCCAGCCAGGCCAAGGCCTGGCCTGCCACACCTAGAGATTTCAGAGAGTCAATGAGGATGGAATGTGACACGGTGTCGAAAGCTGCGCTCAAATCCAGCAGGATGAGCGCCATGGTGTTTCCCTGATCGACACCGTGCCTAAGACTCTCTGTCACCCCCAGGAGGGCTGTCTCGGTTGAGTGCCTAGGCCGAAAGCCCGACTGAGAAGGATGGAGAAATCCAGTGTTTTCAACCAGTTTGGAGAGCTGAGAATTTATATGTCTCTCCAATATCTTTGAGAAAATTGGCAACAAGGATATAGGGCGAAAGTTAGCAGGATTTGAAGGATCTGCACCCTGTTTTTTTAATAACGGTACAACCATGGCGTGTTTCCAAGGTTGTGGGACATGGGCCTCGCTCAGAGAAGCGTTGAGTAATTTAATGATGGGGGGATGAGTGAGGGGGTCTAATTGTTTTAATATTTTGGCCGGGAGAGCGTCCTGTGGGGAGCCCGATCTCACACTATTTAAACAGGAGAGGAAAGAAATGGCGTCTAAGGGCTGCCAAGTAGTGACTACTGCATCAGTGTCATTGTTTTCCAATTTTTGGACTATGTCAAGGGCAGTGTACATAGTACCTGGAGGTGTAGTGAAATTTTCATAGATAAGATCAACTTTATCTATGAAGTAATCCGCTAAGGACTGACACTGAGTGCCATCAAGTGCCGGGGGAGGAGGGATCGAGTTAGCACCAGTCAATTTTTTGACAACAGAGAATAGCACCTTTGGGCAGTTTTGTGCATCAGTCACAGTTTTCCTTGTGTAGTCTGCTTTAGCAGTTTTACAACTGTAGTGGTATTTTTTTAAGGCTTCTTTATATGTGGCTTTACGTGAAGGAGAATAGCCTTGTCTCCATTTACGCTCCAAGGTCTTACAATGTGAGCGGAGGCTTTTAAGTTGTTCCGAATACCATGGAGCAGGAGGGTGGTGTGAAAATGCGGGCTTTGATGTCATTGGAAGCGCTGTATTGACTGCAGTGGTTAGCCAGAGTTCAGTGGCGCAATTGAGAGCGGCAGTTGGTAGTTCAACACATGGAAGTGTTTTGATCAGTAGTTTATTGAGTTCTGGCAAGTTAATCTTCCCCCAGTTCCGAACTGGCCGCGTAGTTTCCACCTCAGGTCTTACTACTGTATCAGCCATGTCATAAGAGAAGGGGACAGCTAAGTGGTCGGACCAGGTGATTTGTAGGGCTTCATGTGAACAATCTAGGGACAGGTTAGATAGGATCGGGTCCAGTAAGTGACCGGCACAATGAGTGGGACCTGTGTTTAGAAGTTGAAGGTTAAAAGCTTCCAGAATAGAGAGAAGCTGATTCCTATTAGGGCACTCCTGGTCGTCTAAATGTATGTTTAGGTCCCCTAAGATTGTGAAATTAGGCGCTTTAAGCAGTACTGGGGCTAGGAAGTCCGGTAACGATGTTATCCAAGGGCTCGCTGTCCCAGGGGGACGGTATACCAGTAGCCCTGACAGCGTAAATTGGGGGGTAATGGATAATTTAAAAAGGGCTGATTCACAATCTTTTTGAGTGGTGTCTACCAATTTACAAGTGTATACATTTTTGTAAATAATTGCAATTCCTCCACCCCTACCGGAAACTCTATCCTGACGAAGAATGGCGTAGTTAGAGGGAATGGCGTCTGCCACATCCGGGCCCGAGCAGTCTCTGAGCCACGTCTCGGTCAGGAATATAGCATCAGGTTGATTTTGATCTAGAAAATCGTGGATATTGTATCTGTGTTGTGGTAAGGATCGGCAATTTATGCTCCAAAATCTTAAAAGGGGGCGAGTGGAAGTTGTCCTAGAGCATACCTGTCTCTTTCGTCTGCCTTGATGTTGGAGGGATCTGCATGTGGTAGGGGTTTTTAGTGAAAAGTTGCAGCGAGGACAGCTGAACTTGTGAGGCGGAAAAGGGTAGGTGGAGCAGTTATTATTGGGAGCACCACGTAGCGCAAATAACTCTTCGGAGGAGTATGTAAGAGTCATGATGGATATAGTGGCTTTACTCACCAATAAAGGGTATGCCAGAGCCCAGAGCCCAGCCTAGCGCGGACGAGCGCAGACGGGCAGGACTCTGGCTGGACTCCGGCGCGACTATGGCGCGCCCGCTGTGCGCGTTCGCTGTGCGAAGCAATGGGCGTCTGTTTTTATACTGTCCCTATCCAAAATGGCCGCCGCCGTGTGCTCGAGCGTGGCCCTCCTGAGTCAGCCCTGAAACGGCTGTACACCCAGGGAAGGAGGCAGGTGAGCGAAAGTGCAGCGCTCCCTCCAGAGAGTAAGCTCAGTATTTTAAATCGCCTGAGCGGTAAATAGATCGAGCAGCGCGAAATTCCGTGACTGCTTGCAGGGGGGGGTAGGACACAAAGGATAATCACAGTAACAAGTTAAAATCTGAATCAGAGCGTTTCTTAAAAGCTAGCAGCCCGGCTCAAGCCTCAGGCAATAGTGAAGGTAATCTCCTCGCGAAGCAAGTCCTTCTACTGTTTTTATACTGTCCCTATCCAAAATGGCCGCCGCCGTGTGCTCGAGCGTGGCCCTCCTGAGTCAGCCCTGAATCGGCTGTACACCCAGGGAAGGAGGCAGGTGAGCGAAAGTGCAGCGCTCCCTCCAGAGAGTAAGCTCAGTATTTTAAATCGCCTGAGCGGTAAATAGATCGAGCAGCGCGAAATTCCGTGACTGCTTGCAGGGGGGGGTAGGACACAAAGGATAATCACAGTAACAAGTTAAAATCTGAATCAGAGCGTTTCTTAAAAGCTAGCAGCCCGGCTCAAGCCTCAGGCAATAGTGAAGGTAATCTGATGTGGGAGATCCCAATTAAATCCCAATTACGGAACCCTTTGGTTCGGTTCAAGGTGCCCAATCGTTGTGAAACCCATAGCGGGGTAGCCATAGTTAGAGTGTCAGCCCATCCCAATTGACGTTGCACTGAGTGCCATATTTGGACTGAGTGTTTGGTTGGTCCAGTTAGCTGGTACCTGCCAGGTTTAGAATACAGGGCTGCTTCAAAGTTCCCGTCCGGCAAGAGCCACCTGTCCATTCCATACCCCGGGGTCATTGCCATCACAGTACGTGGCCTGATTGATGGCCGAGAGGTGTGTGGCCCAATAGTATTTCCGAATGTCCGGGAGCGCTATTGCCTCCGTCAAACCAGCCCAATGTGAGTTTCTGCAGGGAGATACGGGGCGCTCCGGACCAAAGTAGCTCCCTCAGCACGGTTTCAATAGCCTTGAAGTAAGACTGTGGGACCAAGTCTGGATGGTTTTGCAGAGCGTATAAAAATCTCGGCACCGCCATCATTTTAAAAAGTGACGCCCTTCCTAGCAAGGACAGTGGGAGCTTTCTCCAGGAGACATAATCCCTTTTGAACCACTGTAGTGGGGGCAGGAGGTTCCTGTCATACCTGGTGTCCCCTTCTTTAGAAACAAAGATACCCAGGTACTTAAACCCGTCTGTGGCCACCGTAATTGGGCAGTTCCGGGGAACCGCCGAGGGATCGCCATGGAGGACATACATCACTGACTTGCCCCAGTTAATACTGTATCCAGAGTTCCTGCCGAAACTAGTGAAGATGTCCATGGCCACCATTAGGGACCTACGAGGCCTTGTGAGGTAGAGGAGGATGTCGTCTGCCTAAAGCGATATCCAACCGTCGGTCCACCTGATCCCCTTCAAAGAGAGGTCCTGTCTGATCCAGGTCGCAAGTGGCTCTAGAGACAGCGCAAAGACTAAGGGCAAGAGGGGGCACCCCTGCCGTGTCCCTCTTTCTAGGGTGAAGACCTTGTTGTTAACTGTCACCTGTGCCAGGGGCTTAGAGTAGAGGAGACGCACCCATCTGATGAACTCAGGGCCAATGCCCAGTTTACGGAGGACAGCTATCATATATGGCCATTCTAGCGTGTCAAATGCCATAGCGGCATCAAGTGATACTACTACTGCATCTTCCCCGAGAGTGTGGCCACTGGTTACAGTTTCCATCCACTGGCCCCTCTGCTTTGGACCATAGGTGAGCGTGGCGCCCCAGACCCACACTATCATAGCAGACAGCACGGCACTGCCACTAGAGCAGGTGAGGCAACTGTGGCTGAGGTTCAGCACATACGTTTACATCATGACTAGTGCTGAGTACACTACTGCTTGGACAGGTCTTCTGTCCTTTGATATTCCCATGTTAGAATTTATGGCACATGTGAAATGCATGAGAGTGTTTGTACATGTCTTTCTGACCACGGCACTGGCAGAGCCAATTAGCCAAAGAACCACCAACCACAGATCCAAATGCACTACTCATTCACAGAGGGGAACATTGTATGTATAGTGGTACTTATCCTGCACTGCAATTTACAGCATATGCAACAGATCAGAGTGGCAACTTAAAAAAATAGATGCCCTGACGTGCATTTTGTTCTTTTCGAATGTAGAAGTTGCGCAACAATGAACATTAAGGGAATACTGCGTTGACTGCCACTGGCAACTTTATTTGTTTTCTGACTCTTACCCAGCCCACCTGTAAACTACCCCATTTCCCTGTAGGGCAGCAGTCTGCGCACTCTGCGCCAGTATGGGTTTCCAGTGCTGCTATTTTCCTGATAAATACGTGCTGGGAATTACGGTCTCCTGAGTGAAAGGAAGTGAAGTTAAAAATAAGTCGCTACTTGCGGTCATTGCAGAAGAGTGAATCATTGGAAGGCCTTGTTATAGCTCTTGGGACATCTGTTTATTTATGTTGTGTAATTAGATAAAGGGAAATCCCTTGGAAAGTTGTGTGGTTGAGTGTGTTATGGTTAGGACTCCCGGTTTTATGGTATTTATTTCTTGTCCATTTCCATCTGTATTTATCCATATTAACTTTTTAGCCATTTTATCTGTATTTATCCATCTTTATTTTGTGTTTTGCGTATAAATAAAGTTGTAAAACTGTACATTTTCATATCTATTTAACAGATAGACGTGCACTCATACATTGATGTCTGTCATGATTTAGCTATTTAAGCTACCATATATTACATAACAATACAGCCACTGATAACTACTAGCATTATACCATAAATGCATGTTGACATATGCCATTATTTAAAGAAATGTAATCCTTTTTTTATAAGTTCCCATGTTGTCCATCTGCTCAGCTGCAGGCCTCTAATTCATAAAAGACAGCACAGAGTCACTTAAAAGAACCAACATTTTCTGTATTTATCCACTTTTAAAAATAAACGCAGACAGAAAACACATTGTTTTCTGTCTGTATTCATCTGTAAAAAATCTGTCAAAACAAAAACAGGGAGCCTTAGTTATTATGTGCCCTCATGTACATGTGTTCCATCTTTCTTTGCGTGTGACTCTATGATTATGCAAATCAGTGTTTATATATGTCTCTGAGATATGTGTCTGTATGTAGAAATTATATCTGAGTGCACTGGTAGTCCTTTAAATCTGTGTGCAACGCCAGTTCATTTGTTCAGAGGCTTACAAAACTCATCCTGAGTTGATGGTGTTTATGAAAACGTTGAGAACGTCACTCTCCTTATTGGATTTGAAATACCACTTTAATCTGTAGTACTTGAATGCTCGTTCGGAGCTTCCGTGCTATACATGGTTACGGCTGATGGTAACGTCTATACTAATTGTCTGGCTGTGTTAAATACTGTCGACAAAATGATACAAGGAGGAAATCTTCTTGTAAATAGGTGCGCAATTTTAAACACGAACCACACAAGGATTCTTCACATTAGTAATTTATTTTCTGTTGATTCGTAATCCTTCATTATATATTTCTGTATTGTTCCAATTTTCATAGATTATTTCATTTCATAATCATTGAATTCATACATCATATTATGATTTAATTATTTGCTTATCCACACCCAATGCATTTCGGGTCATAAAACAAATTGACCCTTCGTCAGGGGTCTGAAACGAACTAGAAAACAGGACCATTAAGTTCAATACCCTATTGATAACAAACGAGCTTCACGAGCGCAGCTGCTTTAACATGACAATTTTACATCAAATGATATACGGGTTGAAATGAAACACAACGGTCTCTACGCGCAGTGTACATCTTAACACTTACATGCGGATCAGCCGATCTCTAGCCTGGTAGTAACGAACTCCAAAGCTGGTTTGTTTCAGCGCGCCAAATTCTACTTCCTGACTCTACTAACCTCTCGGCACACGTGACCGGCGAAACAGCCAATCACAATGGTTTGGCTTCAAGTGACAGTGTCATGTGACGGAGGAAATACGCTCGCTGTTTGGTGTCAGGCCCATTTGTGTCAATAACAACATATAATCAAAAAAATAGTACAATTTAAAAATATGAAAAAACCTACAGGAATAAACATTTATGACTATGTCACTATTTACACGAGCAGTTTGAAAATACATAATGTCTACAGATTGTTACATATTGTGTGAGACCTAATGTTCCTTAAACTCATGATGACACTCAAGTGGTCTATCATAAGAAACATGAATGCTCAATACGATCATTAAGCCCTATCGGATGGGCAGAATTGAATTTTTTGATCCAAAAGAATTCATTCCTCAATCTTTGTTTTGTTGGATCCTGGTCTTGACGTGTGGTGAGCTTTTCCAGAACGAGAAATCTGAGTTGGGAAATCTGATGGTTGCATTCCATCCAATGAGTAGCAATTGTTGATTTTGGATTTTTTAAACGAATGTTACTTTTGTGTTCCGTTCTGCGTATCTTTACTTTTCTTTCGGTCTGGCCTACATAAACTTTGCCACATGGACACTTAATCATGTAGATGCAGTTTGTTGTGTCACATGTACTTGTGCGTTTAAGTTGGATTGGAAACCCCTTAGTGGGATGTGTAATTGTAAGACTCTCAATCACATTTCCACAATGTGTGCAATTGTGGCATTTAAGCATTCCTCGATGTTGTGTGACACTCTCTTTGGTAGTGTTCAATATTTCTTTGATATTTCTTGACCGTTGAAAAGCGTATGTAACTCTCTCATTGTATAATCCCGTAAGATCAGGTTCTAACTGGATGAGTTTCCAATGTTTTTAATGATTGCTCTGATTCTGGAAGCATCGCTCGAATATTTCATGATACATACAGTTTTTTTGTCTGATGATTTACTTTGCTCTTCTAACCATTTCTCTCGAGATTGATTTTCTACGGTTTTAAGAGCCACATCTAGCACATCTTTGGGATAACCTCTTGAATGGTATTTCTCAATTTGGGTTTCTAATGCACTTTTGAGATCTTCTTCATTGGAGGTAATGCGTTTAATCCTGATGAATTGAGATGTGGGAAGATGTTTCTTCAGTGAGTCAGGATGGAAACTTTGAAACAATAATGCTGAATTTTTATCTGTAGGTTTAATGTGCACTCTGGTGGTAATTATATTCTCATGAATATTTACTTGTACATCTAGAAATGATATTGACTTTGCATCGATAGTGTGGGTGAATTGAATCCGTGGATTGCGAGTGTTCAACTTTGCAATGTTCTGTTCCAGTTGTTGAAAGGTCCCTTTCCATATTAGGAATAGGTCGTCGATGTACCTTTTGTACGTTATCAAACCTTCAGTCCATTCAGTGTTTTCCAATATGTAGTCTGTCTCGAATTTATTCATGAAGATATTAGCATATGAGGGGGCACCCCCAAATCCCATGGATGTCCCACTGCTTTGATTGTAAAATTTGCCATCCCATTCAAAGTAACTGCTATACAAAGAGAATTGCATTAGTTGTAAGATCAAAATTTTTTGGTGGTCTTCCAGAGAGCTTTTTAATAAGATCCATTCAAGTGCTTCAATCCCCTCGTTGTGGGGGATTGATGTATACAATGCTGTAACATCGATAGTGCAAAGCAAATATGACTGATCTTTCTCCAATTGAATTTTCTCCAAGAGTTTCAAAAATGCCGTAGTGTCTTTTAAGTATGTGCTGCAGCCTTGTACAATAGGTTGCAAAAATGTATCGATGAACATACCAATGGGTTCTGAAATAGATCCACACGCCGAGACGATGGGCCTGAATGGGGGATTGGTTAAGCTTTTATGAATTTTTGGCATCATATAAAGTTTTGGTCTTCTCGGATATTTAGTGTCAAAGAACAGTTTAGTTTTTTCACAAATCCAGTTCATTTCGAACGCATGCTGAATGATCTTGTTCAACATTGTCTGGTATTCAATTGTGGGATCCATATCCAAAGGTAGATAAATATCTTTATTCTTGACATGATCATTCACATTTTGTATGTAAAATTCAGTGTCCATTACCACTAGGGCTCCTCCCTTGTCAGCTTTTTGAAATGTTAATTTGGGATCATGACTTAAATTTTTCAATGTATTCCATTCACTGGCCGATAAGTTACTTTTTTTAGGTTTCACAAACTTAATAGATTGTATTTCTGAGAGTACTGAACGTTCAAACGCTTCTATGGTTTTGTGTGTGAACGGTGCACAGAATGTGCTCTTGGGTTTAAAGTCTTTGTCCCACGATGTTGCTGGTGAAGTTTGTGGTGTGTCTTTAAAGAAATATCTTAAACGCAATGTTCTGAAAAATTTGAATAAAGCAATGTCCGTCTTAGATCAATATGTAGGCACAAATGTCATCCCTTTGTTCAAAACTTTGGTTTCCATTGTGGTAAGATTTTTAGAAGAAATATTCACAATTAAGTCATTTTTACCATCTGGCTCCTGGTTCTTTCTGCTATACTTCGATCTGTATCTGCCACCTCTCCTGGTTGTTCTATTAATGGTGGGGCATTGGCCGCCGGGCTTATCTCTAAAAAAGCCTCTGTGTTGGATGTGGTTGTTGTCGGTTTGCTTATTGATTCTTTGGTTTTGCTGATAGGTGCCCTAGATTGAGATATCTCTGAATCTGATACCACGCTTTCCTGTGATGAAGTTATATTAGTAGTTTTTTTGGTCTGTTTCTGATTTGGTTTCTGTTGCCATTGTTTTTGAGTGTAAATTTCAGCCCACGTGTACACTTCCTCTAGCTTGTAATCCAAAGTGTCTCTGCGGTATTTTCTCACTTTTCTGTCATTTACCTCTTTGGCATATTTTTCCAGTTTCAAATTGATGTCTTCAAGTGTTTTTTGTAAATCAGGTATTTTATTAATCTCTGTTTGTAAAGTTTTGATATCTTCTTCCAATTCGGTTAATACCTTGGATAGTTCTTCAACAATCAATAGAATAAGATCTAAAGAGCATTTATTGAGGATCTGGTACCAATGATCGATGAACTTTTTACTGTTTTTACATAACATGGGTTTAAGGGCTATTCTGAGGCCTCTAGGTATTCGTTGATTTTTATGATAATGGATTAAAGTGGTGGCATGCATCCTTTGATTGATTTCTTTGCGACTCATGTATTCAAATTGTCGTAGTAATTGTGCTGTGGTAGTTTTTTGTGGGGTGAACTGTCTGGTCTCCTGTATCAAATCGTATATCTTCGAAGCTGCTTCAGGTGTAAAACCTAATGTCTCTGCTTTGTTAGTAGTTAGTAGTGCTATATCATCAAGCTGCATGGTTTTCACAGTTGGTGCAGTCAGGGATAGAGGGACTATGCTTAGTGAAACTGATACAGTGATATCCCTTTGCACTCAAGTATCACACTCAAACAATAGTTTTTTACTTTCCGGTTGGCGCAACCTATGCCACACGGCGTCCTTCCGTGTCTTAATACAAATCGACAAAATGATACAAGGAGGAAATCTTCTTGTAAATAGGTGCGCAATTTTAAACACGAACCACACAAGGATTCTTCACATTAGTAATTTATTTTCTGTTGATTCGTAATCCTTCATTATATATTTCTGTATTGTTCCAATTTTCATAGATTATTTCATTTCATAATCATTGAATTCATACATCATATTATGATTTAATTATTTGCTTATCCACACCCAATGCATTTCGGGTCATAAAACAAATTGACCCTTCGTCAGGGGTCTGAAACGAAATAGAAAACAGGACCATTAAGTTCAATCCCCTATTGATAACGAAAAACAATCTCAAAAATATACATTGACATTCTCAAATGAATTAGCACATCGTAGTTAAAATGGTCATCACGTCATATCTAACTGAGTGCCTGCAGTGGATTGACCGAAGCTTGTCAATCTCTAAGGGTACGTGAAATGTAGCCAAATATTATTCAACAAACGAGCTTTACGAGCGCAGCTGCTTTAACATGACAATTTTACATCCAATGATATACGGGTTGAAATGAAACACAACGGTCTCTACGCGCAGTGTACATCTTAACACTTACATGCGGATCAGCCGATCTCTAGCCTGGTAGTAACGAACTCCAAAGCTGGTTTGTTTCAGCGTTGGAGAGTGGCAGTGAGGGGATCCTTGGAGAAGAAGGTCATAGGGGGCGCCAACAAAGATTGCCGCATCGGGCGCCATCAATGCTAAAGCCGGCCCTGAGACTACATGTCTGGGAATGGCAAAAAATTAAGAAATTAAAGCCCCTGACAATTCCCTATATTGTCCACTTTGATAACTGGTAGAGTTTCACAAATTACATGGAAGAACAGTTAAATATTATGGTGCAGAATGGTACAATTAATTCCTCAAATTGTTCGAGTCCTGGCAGATGGCTGTTGTAGCCAAAGGACATTAATGGTTGCCGCACTTGTTTTCTTAGTTCTCACACCCGTTTTCCACTCAAACAGACTTGGTCCCCAATATGCTAGTTAACACATTCTGGCATTATTATTTTTTTTATTTAAAATTCATTTTATTAACGTTGCAGAGAACAGTGGTGATCGTCACATTTAAACAATACCATACAAACAGTTGTACCTCCAGAAATCAGAGCATGTTGGCAATATGCATTTCAGAATACTCATTGCAGTTCATTATTTAAACATTCTACAATGCGAGCGGTTCGTCAATTGGGGTACTTTGGGGGGGTTCACATATCTGGCCCCTCTATTCATTCCATGCAGACCATATTGCAGACCATTTTCGGGGGCATTCCCTGGCTACATAGACTGTCTTCTCCTGGAGCATGCACCAATCCATGTCCTTTTTCCATGCTCCCAGTTTCGGCGGCCCCTCTTCCCCCCATAGCCAAGCTATATTTCTCTTTGCGATTGTAAATCCCAGTGTGGCGCAGATCCTCCCACGGGACGGCAGATCTGTGGGCTCCCAAATGGTCAGGATACACCTCTTTGCCTCAACTCTTAGCTCCACCTCCCACACTTCTTGCATGCACCTATGTATCCGGCGCCAATAAGGCTGAAGCACTGGACAATCCCACAGTATATAGAAAAACGTCCCCCTTCCTCCACATCCCCTCCTCCAGAGCCCGTCCTCACTGCGGCCCATCAATTGCAATCTAGTCCCCAAGATGTAGACTCGTGAAGAATTTTAAGCTGAATAAGCCTAACTCTGGCCGATATGGCCACTTCCTTAGGGGACGCTAGAGCACTCCGCCACTCCTCCTCATCTATTTCCAACCCTTCTGCCTCCCACTTCCCTTTAAGGGGTTGCAATATGTCCGGGGAGTTATTCAAAATCTTTTTATATGTGACTGAAAGGGCATGCTCGGATAGGTGGCCGTCCAGCAGTCTGTCCTCCATGGGGGACGAGTCCGGGGGCATAGTTTCTGGCGGAATGTTGGATTGCAGGGAATGCCTGACCTGCAGGTATCTGAAATATTCTGTTTGAGCAAGCTTGTGTGTATCTTGGAGTGAGGCAAAGGACACAACTCCTTCGGATCCCCATAGGTCTCTGATGTGGGAGATCCCAATTAAATCCCAATTACGGAACCCTTTGGTTCGGTTCATGGTGCCCAATCGTTGTGAAACCCATAGCAGGGTAGCCATAGTTAGAGTGTCAGCCCATCCCAATTGACGTTGCACTGAGTGCCATATTTGGACTGAGTTTTTGGTTGGTCCAGTTAGCTGGTACCTGCCAGGTTTAGAATACAGGGCTGCTTCAAGGTTCCCGTCCGGCAAGAGCCACCTGTCCATTCCATACCCCGGGGTCATTGCCATCACAGTACGTGGCCTGATTGATGGCCGAGAGGTGTGCGGCCCAATAGTATTTCCGAATGTCCGGGAGCGCTATTGCCTCCGTCAAACCAGCCCAATGTGAGTTTCTGCAGGGAGATACGGGGCGCTCCGGACCAAAGTAGCTCCCTCAGCGCGGTTTCAATAGCCTTGAAGTAAGACTGTGGGACCAAGTCTGGATGGTTTTGCAGAGCGTATAAAAATCTCGGCAACGCCATCATTTTAAAAAGTGACGCCCTTCCTAGCAAGGACACTGGGAGCTTTCTCCAGGAGACAGAATCCCTTTTGAACTGCTGTAGTGGGGGCAGGAGGTTCCTGTCATACCTGGTGGCCCCTTCTTTAGAAACAAAGATATTCAGGTACTTAAACCCGTCTGTGGCCACCGTAATTGGGCAGTTCCGGGGAACCGCCGGGGGATCGCCATGGAGGACATACATCACTGACTTGCCCCAGTTAATACTGTATCCAGAGTTCCTGCCGAAACTAGTGAAGATGTCCATGGCCACCATTAGGGACTTACGAGGCCTTGTGAGATAGAGGAGGATGTCGTCCGCCTAAAGCGATATCCAACCGTCGGTCCACCTGATCCCCTTCAAAGAGAGGTCCTGTCTGATCTAGGTCGCAAGTGGCTCTAGAGACAGCACAAAGAGTAAGGGCGAGAGGGGGCAACCTTGCCGTGTCCCTCTTTCTAGGGTGAAGACCTTGTTGTTAACCGTCACCTGTGCCAGGGGCTTAGAGTAGAGGAGACGCACCCATCTGATGAACTCAGGGCCAATGCCCAGTTTACGGAGGACAGCTATCATATATGGCCATTCTAGCGTGTCAAATGCCATAGCGGCATCAAGTGATGCTACTACTGCATCTTCCCCGAGAGTGTGGCTACGCCCCAGCACCCCATGGAGACGGCGGAGATTGAGCGCCGTATTGCGATGGGGCATAAAGCCCGACTGGTTTGAGCCTATTGGCCAGTACCTTGGCCAGGATTTTGGGCTCCGCGTTTAGTAAGGATATAGGCCTATAAGAGGCACATGAGTCTCTTGGCTTGCCATCTTTGGGGATGGCCACAATGGTGGCTATGCGCTGATCACGCGGCAATGTACCCCTCTCCCTGCTTTCCTCAAACATTTGCTTCAAAAAAGTGCTGAGGCCGCCCGGTTGGAGCTTATAAAGCTCGATAGGTAGCCCGTTGGGCCCAATGGCTTTACCCGGATGAAGATCACGAATAGCTCGACCCAGCTCCTCAACCGTGAGTGGCGCCTCGAGAGTATCACGTTCTGCCTCCGTAAGGGTAGGAAGATGGATGTTGGTGAGCAGGTCAACGGAGTCCTCCTCAGGCAGGTCGGACCCCTACAGTAGACTTTTCGGTAGTGCCGCTCAAACTCCCTCACTATCTCACCGGACTCTGTGATAGCAGCCCCTGACTCAGTCTTAAGCTCTGCGACCACCTTCTGCAATTTCTGCTTTTTATCCAGCCACGCTATGAGCCTGCCTGCCTTGTCTCCCTGGTTGTAGATTCTACCCTCCCTATCTCTAAGTACGTGTTTAGCAGCATCTGTGGCCAGTGCCCGATATTCCGCCCTCTTAAGTTGCAGCTGGTGAGGTGCTTCTGGAGTGCTCTTGGCGAGTGCCGCAGCTTCCAAGTACTGGAGATCCTTCTCCAGAGTGACCATTTGTGCCTCCCTTTCTCTGCGGCGGCCCGCAATCACCAAGAGGGCCTCCCCTCTAAGCACTGTCTTGAAAGCCTCCCACAGCACTACCGAGGAGTCGACCGTGCCGTCATTGTCCTCGAAGTAGCGAGCAATCGCCAGAGTTAGTTTCTTTCTTGTGTCTTCATTCCGGAGATACCAGGCGTTAATCGGCGTTGTGATCCCCTCCCTCCTTTCCCCTATCGTGAGATGCTCCATTAGTGGGGAGTGGTCCGAAATGCCTCTTGCCAAGTGTGTGGCTGCCTGCACATTGGTGCCCTGATAAATAGGTGCCAACATGTCATCTATGCGGGAGAAGGTACGATGAGGGCCTGAAAAGAAGGTGTACTGGTTGTCTGTTGGGTGTTTGAATCGCCATATGTCAGTGAGACCAAATGTCTCGGTGAGGTCAACTAACCACATATGGCCCGGTGGTATGTCTCTGGGGGGTGTCTGTCGAGGTGCCCTGAGATTACTGCATTGAAATCTCCTCCAACTAGAAGCTGCCCTTCCGGAAGGGATAAAAGCAGTTTCCCCAAGTCCTGATACGATTGAGTTTGAAGCCCAGGTGGGATGTAGCTAGTGACAAGATTAACTCTGTGGCCTTCCCATCTGCCCGAAATAGCAGCATTGCGGCCCAGAGGGTCAGAATCTGTGCGGTCTATGACCAGTGGGAAGTTGCGAGGTGTCATTATGCCCACCCCTCGGGACCCTGAGGTAAATCCGGCATGGATCGCAAGTGAGTACCCGATCTGTTCAGTGCATGGCATGAATTACCCAGTAGGTGGGTCTCCTGGAGGAGCACCACGTCCGGCAAGTGACGTTTGACAAATTGCAGCACTATGGTTCTCTTGAGCTTATCCCCCAGCCCGTTGACGTTCCAGCTCATAATCTTGAGGCTTTTATCCCACCTCATAGTAGCGCTCACTACTAACTGCAATGAAAGCCCCAATGTTCCTGGTACAACACACCCTGATATTAGCAAAAATCTGTTGTGACAACACCAAACATTTCCCAATCCCTCCTCCCAACCCACACCTCTCAAGTCCATCCCCCCAACTCCCCCGCCTTCCCCCACCCCTGACCCCTCCATTGTGCCCTCAACAATCCCCAAACAGGCAAGCCCCCCCTCCCCAATGACCCCCCCACCCTGCTACCCTGCACCGTAGGCTTTGAACTACCCACATCCCCAATTAGCAGAGCGCCTTTCGCCCAGGCCCCACCCGGGAGTGAGGAAACCTCCCCCTCCCGCTAGAACTCTGAAAGGGAAGAGTGCACCGGCCCCAGCTCCAGCCGCCACCTACGCCTGTCCCCTTCAGTACCTAATATAGCTGTACCCAAGAGTACACTCTCATCATGTTAATACCTTCCTCCAGCTGTTCGTGCCTCACCTCTAGTGTTACGGCATGTGGGCCCCCCAACCCTCTCTCTTAGTTCAGGAGTGCCTTATGTTGCCTCCCCACAGTGTCAAATTTAAAGGCCGTTGCTGCACTATTTGTGGTGGGGGAAACCCCCCGCCCCCCACTGCCAACACCCAATTAGGAGCAGCACAGTCTCAATAGTGCCATACAGTATACGTTACAGTTTGTAAGGGCCGCTTCCGCCTCCTCCGCCGCTGAGCCAGTGTTAACGTCCGAGGGAGTCCCATTTGGGGCTAGCTGATCTCGACCGCCAGGAGCGTTGACTCTGGACATCATTGTCCGACCTCCCGGCTGTGGATCCCGGCGAGGCGGCCTGGCCACACCTCCAAGTATCGATCTCTGTCCGTGGCTATGCCTGAGAGGACTCTCTATCTAGCCAGTCCTGCACTTCCGATGGCGCCGTGAAGAACAGTGATTTGCCCCCAGCAATAACTTTCAGTTTGGCTGGGAAGAACGTCATATACTTTAATCCCCTGTCTCGGAGGGCTGCTTTCACACCCGCAAAGGAGCGCCGTTCCCCTTGAACTTGGAGCGTGAAGTCAGGGAAGAAGCGGATAGTGGCGTTTTCATATTTCAAGTCTCCCAACTGCCTAGCCGCTTGGAGTATGGCATCCCTGTCCCTAAAGTTCAGGATTTTGGCAATTATGGTTCTGGGTGGCGCTCCAGGCTTGGGTTTCGGAACTAGTGCTCAGTGGGCGCGTTCCACCGTGAAGATAGTAAAGAGCCGCTTAGGCTTCAGATGGGTGGTGATGAGGTCCTCCAGAAAAAGCTCCACGCTGGGCCCCTCCGTTTCCTCCGGCACACCCACCACTCGGATGTTGCTCCTGCGGGTCCTTCCTTCCTGATCCTCGAGCTTAAGGGCCATTTGCCGGTGTTGATGCACCAGATCGATCACCCGCCGTTCCAGCGTTTTAGCGAAGGTCTGGATCTCCTGTCTTGCAGCCTCATTGGCCTTGGCCCTGTCCGTGGTCTTGCTGAGATCTGTCCTGAGGAGGTTCACCTCTATAGAGATCTTGTCCATTTTAGTCTCAAGATTGGTTCCCAACGTTTGAATCGCCGCCATAATGGAGGTCAGAGACGGCTCACTATGGCCTGCTTGGACCTAGGCTGTGCTTCCCGCTTGGGCCTGACCCACAGGGACCGCGTATTTGTCCAATTTGTTAACCTGTGTGGCGGCATTACCCTTAGGCCTCATGATGACCGGCTCACCCAGCCCGAGGGCGACGAGGCAGGCCTCACACTGCCAAGCCCCCGAAAAGAGCGACGAACGCTAGCGGTCCCCACTTCAAGGCCACTGCTCCGTCACTGCCCAGCCCGGTAGCACCCTTTGTATAATCCCAGCCGCAGTCCCTGGAGGTTCGTTATGCCAGTTCCCGCTCTCACAACGCGGCGCCCCCCAGTATATAGAGCCCGTCCGCCTCTTCAGGCCCACCGATGCCCAGGAAAGGATTGCAGACACATGCAAATGCGGGCCGCGTTCTGAAGTAGGTGCCCCCGCGTCCTCAGGGGGAGGGGACCCCCCCACGATCTCCGGGGGGTACCACAAGGGCCAAACGACACTGCCGCCCTCTCCGCTTCTCCGGACCCTCTGGCCTGGCTCCGGTCCTCCAACCTCTGCAGGCAAGACCAGGCACCGACTCATCAGCTATGGGCGCCCACTGCACAGCTACGCCTCCTCCCTGCACAGCACTAGGTCCCCAGGCTCCGGTTGGCCGGTGCGCCCCGGGCCAGGATAACACAGGGGGGCCCCCTCACCTTCCCTCTCCACGTTGCCTGGCCTTTCCAAGTTCTTTGTGGCTTCCTGTGGTGGCAGACAGTACAGGCCTCACCACGAGGCTCGTCCGGTGCCCAGTGTGGGCCGGGCCTTCACACGGTCTCTGCACCCCCGCCGGGGCAAGGATCTCCAGTTTGCTCCAGGCGAAGGCCGGCCTGGGGACACATGAGCAGCCGTCGTCCCCCGCAGCTGCGCCGCCGCCAGGGCCGTTTCAGGGCAGTTGTCGGATGCTCCTCTCGGCCGCGGGTAGGCCTCAATCCGGGGCCTCGCGTTATCCCGCGATGCGGGCGCGAGGCTCCGGAGCGATGTTACGCCCCCGGTCCCGCGACTCGGGATCGTTTCTTCGGCTCACCGGGGAGTCGGGACACTGGAGACAGGAGTCTCAACTGTGGTTCGCCCCGGTCACTCAGGGAATGTCGTCGAGTGCGTCTTAGGGCGGATTTGAGCAGGATATTTTAAGGGGACATTGTAGCTCAGACGGAGCTCCCCTTTTAGGCGGCCATCTTCGCTGGCGCCTGGCCACGCCCCCATTCTGGCATTATTAATACCCATTGAGTGGGAAGGTTATGTCAACAAAAATTGGAACATTACACACTGTCTGAGCGCTTTCAGCAGCAGAGCAGACTTGTGGCGCTCCAGTCTTGCTTCACTCTCCCTTCCTTCCTGGTGTTCCTTCCCGTTCTGTCTTCCCTTTCTTACCTACCTTGTACAAGGACAGCTATATAATGATAAAGCTTAAGGTTATTAAGAAGCATACAAATGATTTTATAATAAAAATATTAAAATCACTTATTTTTAAAAGATGCCTGTTAAATGTTCATAAATGAAAAGTCATTTTCCCTAAAAAAGCGTTCAAAAGGTCCTTTAAACTTGTATATGTGTTAATATTTCACTGAGCACCTTGAAAGCCATTACGCTCAGTTAAAGCAAAGAAGACAAATAGAAAAATTAAACAAAGTCAGTGTTGGTCCTTCAATTTGGTAAATGTTTAAAAGTTGCCAATTGTTTCCCAGCACAGGAGAGGCCAGATTGTTTATGAATCCTGCGCTGAAGACTCAACGTCGCTGAACATTGTATCTGCAGGTGGTAGTCCCTCCAAAACTTTCAGTATCATATCGAGTGAGCAAAGATGTTCATCTTCTGTTACCATAGCAGCTGCCGGGGAATAAGTAATTGCCTGCACGCCTGATACCGATGCCTGTACCTCTGGAACAGAGCCGATATCCCATCCAAAAGAAGCGGAAGCATCCAGTGGAGGCTCCAAGAATGCTGTCATCAACGTGGAAATACGCAGGGGAAAACTGCACGCGTGGGCGTACAGAGGCCAACATGCAGCCAAAACCGCAGAAGTGGCAACAGAACACAGGCAGGACACAGTCTAGCCACATCGGTCTGAAAGACAGGAACCAATGCTCATTCAGCTTTTGAAGCCAAGAAGAAGTCAGGTAGAACACTATGTGCTCACAACAACGTCATTCCAGAAGTGTTCTTTCCACGTCTTGAGGGAAAGAGATGCTCATTGTGAAGCAATAGAATTAAAGCCGTCCAAAATCGCTTCCAAGTACGGAGTGTATGAAAGCTGGAATTACTCAGTAGATGGTCTGAAATGCTGTTAAGAGACCTGATCCAAGTCGCTTAAATAAGTGTACAATCCCACTCGTATCAGACATGTTAAAGATACGATCGGGAAATTCATACGGACCAGGGCCTGTATCTCTGCTGAAGAGTTTGCAACCTGGAGATCAAAAGTCTCTCGGGCTGAAGTTTAGGCCACATTTTGTTGAAACAACTTGGCTTTCAGTCTGCTCAGCGAATCAAACCTAATACTGGAAACATGAAACAAAGGCGACAGTGGTGCCTCCCTAACTGTGTGAGCCGGGGAAAACAGTACTTGCTTACAGCAAACAACCCTGAAGAAGACTGTGACTAGATATGCGATGCCTTGAACACTCAGCATTAAATAATTTTCATTCGAAAGTAATTAAAAAAACAGGATGAACCACTGCAGCTGGGGAGCTTGTCAAGTAGCAAGATAAGTTCGCTTTCGACACATTACACTTTCCACAAAGCGACACTTCTTTGCACACCAAAGACCTACTCAAAGCTTTCCCCCAGTCTGTACCATTTAAGAAAACATCAGTGTCCTTATTCCTGCACCGGTATCTATACGGTAACTGCTATGTTTCTTGTTTGTACCCTTCACTAAACACTTCATACCTGCCTGCTTGGCTGTATCTAAGTTAGTATTGGAACTGAAATGTGATTGGCAGTGTGATATAGCCATGAATTAACCATTCAGTAGATGGTGACTCAGCTACGGTGAAAGGTAACTTCTCTAATCCTTCAATGAGCAGCATGGTGTACTTTGCATCTCTGCGTGCCATGGTCAACTGTCGGTCAGATTGTAAGCAAAAAACAAACTTGTGCTGCTAATGTACCGCCATGGAACATGTTCTGAACGCAATGATTGCAGCATCTAGCCTAAGGGCATAATGGAGCACAACTGAGATTGCCTACATTGTAAAATAGACACATCTTGTTCCATTATGACAATTGCCGAGGACACAATGTTGCCCAGTGACTAAATATTAACCCTGGGCAAAGCACCACACTAAGCTCGCGTAGTTTGCGAAGTTTCCGCTCCTTCGCACTACGCGAATTGCACGTAGCACAGTGTAAACACGCTTAGTGCAGCGGTCATTTTTTGCTTGCTCGCGGTCCTCATCGTCAAGTTGGCGACCGCGAGCAAGCAAAATGACATCCCGGCGAGACTTTTTCCTCGTTCACAATCAGCAACATCAAGTTGCCGATCGCGAGCGTGGAAAATAAACCTCCCGGCGAGATTCTCAACGCGGGGAGGTCAGGTTTCTCATTGCGAGTGGTTGCGTATGCTCGTGACTGCTCGCGATGAGAAACTACCAGTCTGCGTTGATAAAGCTGCTGCTCGAGTAAAAATCTACTCGAGCGGCAGATAACTACAGCTCTCACTGTGCAAGATGCCGTTTTCAATGATTGCACAGTGCAAACAGGGTACTACGCAGTTCCCGTAGTGCTATGCGTAGTGCAAAGTGCACTTTGCGTAGCTACGCATAGGGCTACTTCGCGAACTACGCCCAGGGTTTCTAAATATGTGAAGAAAGTGTGTTCAGACCATTGTCTACCACAGCCAGGGCCTTTTCTATTAAGTCTATCAATTTCACGTAATCTCTCAGCAGCATCCTGCTAGGAGACTTTCCACAGTTCATTATAGATGGCATATAAGAAGCGTTTTTTACGCGCTTTCTTGGGACCTAGCAAGAAATCCCTAGGATCCATGTTTTCTGATAGAAGGGACAAGTGTTGTTTCACCTTTAATAGTGTTAAGGTTTTTAGTCATTCTAGGCACAACATCCTGATATAATAAGAAGTCACTACCCCAGGGTCGCCTGTGTGTATATAGCACAGGTCAGGTCTATGGATATTAAACTCTTCGATGGTCCCCTTGAATATTGATTGACAGCTATTTGTGTCGATAGGCCAAACCAAACATCTCTTCCAATTGGGAGTTGAGGAATTACATGTACCATTCTGTATCATAACACCCAACATCTCCTCACTTATCTGTGTGTGAATAGGTGTGGGTAAGGGAATGAATGGTGTTTTTAGGTCTTTTATTTTTGCAAACCAGTAGCAGGTATTTTGTTGCACTGTTCAGGAATATTATTTGTAATGGTATGAGGCAAGCGCTAAATAAGGCCTCTGTTCCCTGAATCTGCCAATCTTTCGTCCCCCAGATGGATTTAGTGTCTATCATGTCCCTCAAATAGTCGGAACCTTGTGTAGGCAGTTGGGGGATAAAAGGTGCTGAATATATGAGCTTGGTATTAGTCAGCATCATTTTCTTCGCAGTTTCCTTCATCTGTACTAGCTTATAGTAATATGATGCTGGGTTTGATGTATTGAACCCTGAAAAGTGTGCAAATTTCTGTGCAAATGTGGCAGAACTACCTTTAGGTGGTGTTGGGCACTGTTCCCATTGAGGGTAAGTGTTTACAGTGCATGGAACACAAGCTCAGTGCAAAAAGTGATAACCATTGTGCTGGTAACAAAACATACTGTCGTAATCAGGTGTATCTTCATACAATTCCCTGTAAGAAATTGCAGCAGATTTGTCTAAATCTGAGAGCATAGAAGTTGCAGTCTCAATGTCCCAATCATCTGAGAGTGTACTCAGGGTTTTTAACATGTGGAATTTTTAAATGTTCAGTAGCACCAAATATCAATCAATCATTCAATAGGGGTTGGTAAAGCTCCCTACTCACCCGTGAGGGTCTAAATGTGCTGGGGGAGGGGAAAAGCTGGGCTGCTCCGGTCAGTCGAAAAGCCGGGTCTTGAGAGCCCGTCGGAAGGTCTGCAGGGTTGGTGAGCGTCTTATTTCTACTGGGAGCCACATGCTGTGGCTGCGGTGTAGGAGAAAGCTCTCCCTCCGGCTCTGCTTCGGTGGATACGGGGGACCTCTGCTAGGGCGAGGTTGGCTGAGCGGAGGTTTCTCTTGGGTGCATGGAAGCTCATTCGGTCGTTGAGGTGCTTGGGTCCGCTGTTGTTGAGGCATTTGTAGGCGTGGGTGAGTAGTTTGCAGGTGACCCTCCTTTCGACGGGGAGCCAGTGGAGTTCTTGCAGGTGTGGGGTCATGCGTTTGTGGCGTGGAATCCCTAGGATGAGTCTGGTGGCTGCGTTTTAGATGGTTTGAAGTGTGCGCAGTAGGGATTTGTTGATTCCGGCATAGAGGGCGTTGCCGTAGTTGAGCCTGCTGGTGATGAGTGCGTGGGTGGCGGTATTTCTGCAGTCTAGGGGGATCCACTTGAAAGTCTTGCGTAGGATCCGGAGGCAGATGGAACTGGTGGAGGAGATGGCGTTGATTTGGCAGTTTATGGACAAGGAGGAGTCGAGGATTATGCCAAGGTTCTGAGCGTGGAGTGTAGGGGTTGGTGGGGATCCGAGGGCGGAAGGCCACCAGGAGTCGTTCCATGCAGAGAGGTGTGGTCCGAAGATGAGCACCTCGGTTTTGTCGGAGTTGAGTTTGAGGCAGCTGTCTTTCATCTGTGGAAAAGTAAATTTTGCCATGTTCTGTGTCCCTACGCGTCCTCCATCATATGATATATGTGCATGATTAATATGCATATGTTATTCCCCATGTTTGATTAAAGACGCAATTACAGTTGTGTCCATCTCTAGTATGTCAGTTTCCAGTCCTCGTGAATACTACGAATATCAGGCCTATGTAAAGCTACGTTGCCACGTTTCTCAGTGTGCACGTTTTTCCATTGTAAAGTCCCCGTTTCTAGGCCTCAAAAGGGCCTGGACACCAGATTCAGCTCCTGTCTCCTGCCTCCTGAAGCCTCGCTGAGGAGCGATACAGCCCCCACCTGTATCCTCGACCCTTCACTTACTTCCTGCCTCACAGTGCCCGGTTCAGCCTGGCTCTGCCTCTGAGTCTGCCAAGAGTATGTTATGATTCCAGTTATCAGTGCAGCCCTCCTCCTTTGCATTCCTAAAGCTACTGAACTGCATCAATAGTTTCCGTCATTGTCTAGCCTTTACGGCCCCATGTTAAGAGAAATACTGTATTAATGGTCATTTAATATTCTTCATCACGCACTACATGTAGAATAATGCATGCTCCAGTCTTAGAGTCTGTTAGCCTTTCCCCTCCTGACTTCTAGTTTATATCAACATGTTCCCTAAACATCAGATACTAGATAGGGTTTAGGTACATGTCGCCCTGACTCTCCAGACTTCAGTCTCTGCTCCTAGCACAGAGTTCATAGCCCCCAGCTTCTCCTAGTAACACGTCATCGCCAGTTTGCGCGCACCATCAGGTTAGAGGTCCCGGCTCCTCAGGTAGCCCCCTCCACGGTTTCCGCCCCATTCATGACATATTCTGTTACGTTTGCATCACATGTCTGTGTATACGCCCTGTTACACCTCTTTTCACCCTTATCTTTCGCGACTGCTACGCGTCACGCCTATTACTCCACCCACTGCTACGCCCATTGCAATGTAATGCTATGTGTTTGCGATATGTATATATGCCCATGTACTGTTATTAAAAAGTGTTCCCTTGTCCCGATCCTGACCCCGGCAGCGCTGTCGGCCCTGCCATCCTATTCCTGTGCAGGTTGTCCTGTTCCTGTCCTTATGCTGTATTAAACCTGCAAAACTCCTACTACCTCGAATCTTGACTCTTATTTATTGAGCTATCTGTTATTCATTTATACATGCAAAAAGAGAGGTATTATTTATTTATTTACCACATAATGGCGCCCGAATAGGGACTTGCCCTTTCCCCACGCGTCGGTGAAGCCACGCCGACCCCCTGACCCTCTGCAGTCGTGACGGAACTCTTCTGCGCACCGGCAGATATTTCTGCTTCAAGTATCCCTCAGGCCCACGGAGGAGACGGAGGAGGCGGTCCAGCATCCAGACGAGACGGTGGAGGAACGCGGCGAGTCCCGACCAGAGCCCAAGCCGAGAGTCCAAGGTCCGAGGTATTCGGAGGTCCACCCGTAACAGAAGTCCGAAGTTCGTCCGTCCGGCGTCCAAGCAGTCCCGTCCAGTCTGAGGCCTTCCGTTCTTACTGCCCGGTGAGTACCATTACTGGGGTAGTATCTAGACAGGGTCAATTTAATTGACTCTGGTCCGTGGGTTGGTGGTACACAGACCCACAAACGAAGTGTCCACTTCGGTGGATGCGGGTCCTGACGTGTCTCTTTATGAGACCGGTAAGTTTCGTATTGTTTCAGCAGTGCATCTGGTTTCTGTTCTAGTCAGTTCTGTTCTCGAGAAAATTCATGTATTCTGTGTTCCGTATTCCAGGTAGTATTCTGTTCGAACTGTTATTTTAAATGTTCTTCATGTATTTTAATGTCGTGGTATGAATGGGGAATAAGTATCGTGTTCATTGTGTATTGTATTGTGTCTAGATTACAGTCCAGTCATGCCCTTGTTTTCTAAGTTACGTCAGTTAAAAACTAGAAAGGGTCTGCTGGAAGCAGCAGTTCCAGTTCCGCCTAGGGACAGTCCAGGTCATTTTATGTATCAGAAGCATGGCATAAGCGCCATATTATATCTAGATTTATGGGTAGAGTATACCAAACAGTTAGAAGAAAAGTATAGATGGCCCGTATCGGGTACATGGGATGCCGAGTGCATCATGAGAGTAGAAGAAGCATTATGGAAAAAGAAAGCCAGACAGTCACAGAAAGATGCCATCGAGTTATGGCGCAAAGAATCTCATAAAAGAACCGAAAAAGAAATCAGAAAGTCAGAATTAAGTAGAGAATCCTTAGAACGAGCACAAGAAAAAGAACTAATCGAGATAGGTGAACAAGTTAAAGCCGAACAGTCAGACAGACAGAGGCATGCTCTTGTTAGGGGTATGTATCCTCTTCTTGCCGAGGGCTTGCCAAAAGCGACCCCAGGGGCATCCAGTAACTTCCCGCCACCATTAGTTCCGACCAAGCTACGTCACAAACCGACCGCAGCTGATATTTTTATTTCGTCCTATTTGGACGACACAGTCCCAGAATATGCAAATCCTGTACGCGCTCCGCCAGTCCCTGTAAATCAGGCACTTCCCGCTCCTCCAGACACCGGAGTACCTGTTACGGTACCCCCGGTCCAGCCCGCCATACAAGTCCAGCCTACATTTCCATTTCCCACTCTGCCAGGACGAAGAGCATCAGTAGACGACTCTAGTTTAGGGGCTGCAGGGGGAGGTCCTCCTCAGACCCCGCCGCCACATAAGCGTTTAACGTCAGCCGAATTACATGCACAAGCGTCACAGCGTACGCCCAGACATCAGACTGTAGCAGAAATAAGAAAAGCCCTTAATGAATGCGGCTATGATCCAGTCCCAGGCGAGGATAATATGGTTTTATATTCATTCCGCGTAAGAAAGGTGGCCGAGTATCTAGTCACCCTACCGAATATGAAAGAAGATCTAGACAGAATATATCGTTTCATCCGTACAGGGGATGATCCAGAAAGCATTGGCGAAGTCATGTCTCAAAGGAAAGCCGAGATCCAGCTCATGATACTAAAGTTTTTGATTAATTGTTTAATAAGAGAACAAGATTACCCGTCCAAAGATCAAGCCGAAATGAGAATCCTGACAAGGTGGAGTGATAATATAGCCGAGGGTAAGCACAAGACCGTCGGTGCTATGGAGAGTATGTACAAGAAAATCCGTAAAGAAATAATAAAGTTACACGAGCAGCGTAAAGCAGCACAAGTAAGCGAGAAAGAAAGTAACTCTGATACTGAAGAGGTAGACGACGAGAATTCCGCCAGAATAGCGTATGTAGGAAAATCTAGATTCCCAGATCACCATTTACGCCTAGAACACAAGTCAACTTTCCATCATCCAGCACCAGAACAAGGTTCTCTAGAACAAGTGTTTAAAGCTACCGATCACATTCTGAAATCACGAATCGGTTACAGTGAGTTAAGTACTATGTATGAACAAGAACTAGCCCGATCAGCAGTCCGATGGACTACTGATTCTACCACTTTTCCAGACGAAATAGTGGCACAAATGTTTCTGAAAATGCCCCCAGCCGAGCAACGACTGGCGGGTATGTATATGATTCAGCACCTCATTACATTGTATGAGGGTCAGCACTCTGATCCAGGCCCGTTACATGATATCCTGAACGAGTTACTCCAGTATAGATGGAAAGGTCTAGGTACCGATTTAATTAGTGTCATTCTGGAACAGCGTCACAAATATAGAACGTTTCTGAACCCGCATTTTGTTCATGTCTCACCCCCAGAAAGTAAACCATTTTACATGGAGAGACAGAATCCGTTACGAGAAGTCCACCCAGTTAGAGGAACGGGTGGCGAACTAGAACGAGTGTTTGTTTACACCCCGATCACAAAGATGGAACTCTTAGAGATGAAAAAATTAATCCCCTGTCATGATAAAGATCCAGCAGGGTTCCATCGAGAATTAAAAGACATGCTCCGTATGGGAGAATACACGTATCCAGATATAATTAAAATGTTAAAGGTTCTGCTGCCCGCAGGGGTGTATGAAAAGCTCAAGGAAAAAGAATGGGAGGTGGGAGAGAAAAAGATCGATTGGGCAGTTCTAGAAGCTGAAGACAAGGCACGAGTACCAGGTACCGGTCTTGGAGCGAAATGTAAAGAATTACCTGAATTATTGATTCAAGTTTTACCCAGATTGTTAACAACGAAAAAGGAAGACTGGGATGCAATCTCAGCCTGTAAACAGAAACAAGACGAAGACATTAGTGATTTTTATTCTAGATTTGAGAAATGTTTTAGCATCAACAGTGGCCTCAAGACAAGTAGTGAGTCATACCCTCATCTTTTTGTTACTAAATTAGTCGAGAATTCAAGTCCACCAATTAAGAATCGAGTTCTGAAAGTCGAAAGTACCTGGCAAGCTAATACCCCGTCCCAGATGTTACAGATGCTCCAATACCACCAGAATAGAATAAGGGAAGAGCAAGAACACGAGAGAAAACGTATGAAAGACACGAAAATGAAAGTACTAGTTGCACAATCTGTTCCTCAAGACAGTCAGAAGAGGGGTCCGAATCAAGCCAGTCATCCTGCAGCTCCCGTTAAAGGGAACTGCAATTATTGTTACCACAACCAGGTCATTTTATAAACGAGTGTGCAGTTCTGAAACACAACATAGCTACTGGTAAGACTAAAGAAAGACCACGTCCGCCTAGACAAGAACAAGTTTCACAGATTCCTCAGCCACAGAATGCACCACAGACAGTTACAGCACCGCAGCCTATCGCTGCAACACAGCATGTTACACAGCAGATGTACCAGTATGCACAGACAGAGTATCCAGAGTATCAACCGTATTCATGAAACAGCCTAGAGAGGGAGGTAGGCTTGCCTCTCATCGAGATACCTGTAGATCAAGAAGGTCCCTATGTTCACAGTCAAGTATTAGGGAAAGACAGAAAGTTCTTGATTGATACAGGGGCAAGTAGGACCACAATTAGCCATGCCGAAGTTCCAGGGGCTCCGCTCTCAGGCTCAAGAAATGTTTCCCTTGGATTTTCAGGAAAACCTATCGTAAATGAAATATCAAAGCCAGTTACTCTAGAAGTAGGTCCATTGTCCCGTACTACTGATCTGTTACTTACTAAGTCATGTCCAGAAAATCTGTTAGGCATTAAAACACTGAAAGAATTAGGTGCAGTTATATGCTGTTCCCCAGAGGGAATACGTCTGTTCCTGCGTGACTTTAAGGGTCACTATGTATTACGAGATTTTGATCCCAGATTGTCTAATGTTCCGCAGCATTTATGGGCGCAAGGTCCAACTGATGTAGGTTACATGCAAATCACACCCCATCGTGTGACTCTCAAGCCAGGTGTAGTGCTACCACGAATCAGACAGTACAGATTGCCACCTGAGGCTGTAGCAGCCTTATCCAAAATTATTGACGAGCTCATCGCTCAAGGAGTGGTTGTAGAAACTGACTCCAATGTATGCAATTCTCCGATCATTCCAGTCATGAAACGTACTGATCCGAATGCACCCCCAGTATATCGATTAGTGATTGACCTACGAGAACTTAATAAATGTATTATTCCCCAGTACCCAGTTGTCCCAGATATCTCTTCCCTATTGACAGCCATTGATTCCGAAGCCACATTTTTCACTGTCATAGACCTCAAGAACGCGTTTTTCAGTGTTCCCATTCATCCAGACAGCCAGTTTCTTTTCGGATTCTGTTTAAATGGAAGAAGCTATATGTTCACACGAGCTCCTCAAGGTTTCACAGAAAGTCCTAGTATTTACAGTCAAGCACTTAAGAGACAACTAGACAACATTCACATGCCAACTGACACTGCCCTGCTCCAGTATGTCGATGATCTACTGATCACAGCCCGTTCTGAACGTGACTGCGAGCGAGCGTCACTGACGGTTCTGTATTTCCTAGCCGAGATGGGGCACAAGGTGTCCCCTTCGAAGCTTCAATTCTGTGTCCAGCAAGTGGTATACTTAGGACACTTGCTGTCCAAGAGGGGTAGGCAGTTGACACCAGACCGTATCCAGTTAATAGCGAGTCTTCCTCAGCCCAAGACCCAGAAGGAGGTACGTGCTTTTATCGGCCTTACTTCTTATTGCCGACAATGGATTCCTCAGTATGCATTTCTAGCCAAGCCACTGATACAGTTAACGACACAGGAGGCAGCCGTACCGACTGTCCTCCCTTGGACATCTGAACATACACTCAGTTTCAATGAGTTAAAGAAAGCTTTATGCCAAGCTCCAGTTCTAGCTACACCAAACTACAGTAAGCCTTTTACACTTTTCGTCACAGAACGCGAAGGTACAGCATTATCTGTTCTCACACAAGATCAAGCAGGACAATACAAGCCATGTGCTTATTTTTCGAGCACATTAGATCCTGTAGCCCAGGCTCTGCCTGTGTGCCTCAAGTCAGTTGCAGCCACAGCACTAGCTATCAGACAAAGTGATTCCATAGTATTAGGACATTCCTTGACAGTACAAGTTCCACACTCCGTGGAAGTTCTTTTAAATCGAACACAGACCCAGCATTTGACAATTGCACGTTTAACAGGTTATGAATTGACACTGTTCCAGCCACACATAGAAATCAGACGCTGCAACATCCTCAACCCTGCTACACTGTTACCATCAGCTGATCCAAATCCTGCCACACATGACTGTGTGGAAGTAGTTGATATTACGACAATGCCAAGACAAGATCTGACAGATATTCCGTTACCAGATCCCGACCTGACACTTTATGTGGATGGTTCATGTATGAGAACAAGTACAGGAGAACTAGTCGCCGCGTATGCAGTGACTACCGACACCGAAGTTATTGAGACACACCGTATTGACACCCTGTCCGCTCAAGCAGCAGAGCTAGTTGCTCTGACACAAGCCTGCATACACGCTAAGAACCAGAAAGTTAATGTTTACACAGATTCACGCTACGCATTCGGAGTCGTACACGACTTTGGAGTGCTCTGGCAGGAGAGAGGTTTCATGACTTCTCATGGAACCAAGATTCAGCATGGTCTCCTTATTCAAGCTCTGTTAGATGCAATACATTTACCGACATCCATTGCTATCATGAAATGCAAAGCACATACGAAAGTTACTGACATTATTTCCCAGGGTAACGATCTAGCAGATCGCACAGCCAAGCTTACAGCTCAGACTCCAGACATTCCAGTTAACATGACACACACTCCAGATCCGACTACATGTATGACAGTTAAGGACCCTACTCAAGATGTCATAGATATCCAGTTACATGCTACTCCCGAAGAAATCAAGAAATGGTCCGAACAAGGAGGGGTCCAGACAGATCAGGGATGGTTAACGAAGGGTAAAGCCACTTGGTTTCTCCCCGACTCTATGGTTCAAGTCATTATCAATACCGCACATAGTCCAGCACATTTAGGAGAAAAAGCTATGTTAGACAGTATCCAGAACATTTGGTTCAACAAGCATTTACGAGCTGCAGCCAAGCAGAAAGTCCGTACCTGTATGATATGTTGTCAGTTTAATCCAGGTAAAAGTGTCCCGGTGGAACAAGGTGGATTCCAACCTCCTGACCACCCTTTTGAAGTCCTCCAGATGGATTATATTCAGATGGAGCGATGTCGAGGTTTCAAGTATGTCCTTGTAGTTGTATGCGCCTTATCCAGGTGGACAGAAGCATATCCAGTCCCAGATTACACAGCCGCGACCACTGCCAAGCAGTTGGTTCGTGAGTTCTTCCCCCGTTATGGACTCCCTAGGGTCGTATATTCTGATAACGGCCAGCCATTCTCCTCAGAGTTAATGAAGCACGTTTCCCTTTTGTTAGGATACCAGTGGAAGTTCCATTGTGTACGCCACCCTGAAGCAGCAGGTCTCGTAGAGAGACATAACCAGACCCTGAAAATCCGCATCGCCAAAGTATGTAAAGAGAAAGGTGTGGACTGGCTAGTAGCTCTGCCAGTCGCTTTGTTCTATATGCGCATGGTCGCACATTCCAGATCAGGTCTGTCCCCGTATGAGGTCGTTTTCGGCCGCCCCCCTAACATGTGGGGTACACCTAGACCCCGAAGTATTACCGATGTTTCAAGTAATATGCTGACAGATTACCTAGCTTCCTTGATGTCTGCCCTCAACTCTTGTCGTTCACAGGTTGCCGCCGCATTTCCAGACAATACCGAGGTGGCACCGCATGAAATCGTTCCAGGATCCATGGTTCTTGTCCGGAATTTTGACCGCTCAAGTCCGCTGGAGCCACGCTGGAAGGAGCCCCGACAGGTCCTCCTCACCACCCGTACAGCCGTGAAGTTGGAGGGTCGCAAAGGCTGGGTGCACCTTTCGCACGTGAAAAAGTTTTATGGACTGAAACCCGTCTCAAAGAACATTTCCCAGGATTCAAAGGATTGCCAAAGTACTATTCTTAAGGACTGTCCCGCAAAAGACATTGCTACAAACCCTTCCCTGTTAGAGAAAACTCCGCAACAGGAGTATAAGTTGAAACTCCGGTCTAGTAAAATAAGTCAGCCAGTTTGATTGTCTAAGTCCTCCCCTAGGTGAAACGGTTAGACTGTTTCTGACATGTATAAAATAGACCCCCATAGTGAGAGAGTTAGTCAAAACTCAATCCGATGTATCGTTTTTCTATGTTTCATATTATTTCTCAGTATTATGATTTCCTGCACCAGTTATGCATTCTACTTGTATTTTCTAGTTTCTCATGTAAATAAGTCTACCAATGCTACAGTAGAGCATACGTTTAGTGATCTGCCTCCTCATGAACTCTCTTACCGCCTCGCTATGCGAAATAATTCTTTCATCCGCATGTTACATTATTCACACCAGACCAGCAATGCCACTAATTGTTGGGTGTGTGGTCGACTCCCCCCTTTCCAGACACCGAAGGGAGTTCTGCCACTCTTTCCTTATCCATTTTCACATAATGGTTCGTGTGGAGCATGGTCCACGTTAACGTCATCCTCAACAGATATGTCTTTTCTTAACAGTACATGTTTTCCAGACAAGCAAGGTCTCCCCCACAGAACAGGGTTAGATCTAGAAAATGAAGTGTATAATTTAGGTAATTATTCTTCGAATTTCATGGTCCTGAATGTTCAGTCTGATACTACTCCAGACTTACCTGCAATTTCAGTACTACCAGTCAAAGGCGAATTATGTGTCCGAAATAATGGTTCCGTACATGTAGGACATAGTGATTGTACTACTATTGTCAAGTATAGTGACAGTAGGAAATCTATTTTCAAAGCTTCACGTCATTCTTATTTTATTTGTGGTCAGACCGCATATGTTCGACTGCCCCTCGATTGGGAGGGAACCTGTTACATTGCCTTCCTACTGCCACCTGTTTTTCTAGCCCCACCCGACTACCATAGGAATTCCCACCTAGTACATACTAGACACAAGAGAAACCTCCCGATTGTCGATTATACTGAAACTGTTCTAGAACAATATATAGATAGCAATAAAGGTGTCTTCCCTTATTTAGGTACAGTTGTGAATAGTAAACTGATACATAGATTAACCAGAACACTCGAAGCAGTAGTAATTGAGACTACTTCTGCTCTAAGTAATTTAACCGAAGAACAATCCTTTATGAGAATTGTCGTGCTCCAGAATCGTCTCGTCCTTGACGTCATATTGGCCGATAGGGGCGGGGCCTGTAGAGTCATCGGATCTAGTTGCTGCATTTTCATTCCAAATAACTCGCCGTCTGTTTATTCAGCTATAACCAGACTCCATAAAATTGCCCATATGTTACACCAAGATCCAGGCACCTGGACATGGTCCGGTTGGTTCTGGAATATAATTTCCGCTTGGGGATGGAAAGTCTTGTCCTTTCTAGGTATTGCAGTAGCGATCATATTTAGCTGCTGCCTCTGTATACAATGTGGCCCTGCGATTTGCGGCATTTGTGCTACATCATGTATTCCTAGTCCCAAGCCCCGTTCTAAATCCCGTTCCAAGAAAATTCGAGACGAACAAATGATACTGTATGAAATGATAGATGGTATCATGAATATTGATGTTTCCTGAAGGAAACGTAGTGACAAGGAGGGAATGTGGAAAAGTAAATTTTGCCATGTTCTGTGTCCCTACCCGTCCTCCATCATATGATATATGTGCATGATTAATATGCATATGTTATTCCCCATGTTTGATTAAAGACGCAATTACAGTTGTGTCCATCTCTAGTATGTCAGTTTCCAGTCCTCGTGAATACTACGAATATCAGGCCTATGTAAAGCTACGTTGCCACGTTTCTCAGTGTGCACGTTTTTCCATTGTAAAGTCCCCGTTTCTAGGCCTCAAAAGGGCCTGGACACCAGATTCAGCTCCTGTCTCCTGCCTCCTGAAGCCTCGCTGAGGAGCGATACAGCCCCCACCTGTATCCTCGACCCTTCACTTACTTCCTGCCTCACAGTGCCCGGTTCAGCCTGGCTCTGCCTCTGAGTCTGCCAAGAGTATGTTATGATTCCAGTTATCAGTGCAGCCCTCCTCCTTTGCATTCCTAAAGCTACTGAACTGCATCAATAGTTTCCGTCATTGTCTAGCCTTTACGGCCCCATGTTAAGAGAAATACTGTATTAATGGTCATTTAATATTCTTCATCACGCACTACATGTAGAATAATGCATGCTCCAGTCTTAGAGTCTGTTAGCCTTTCCCCTCCTGACTTCTAGTTTATATCAACATGTTCCCTAAACATCAGATACTAGATAGGGTTTAGGTACATGTCGCCCTGACTCTCCAGACTTCAGTCTCTGCTCCTAGCACAGAGTTCATAGCCCCCAGCTTCTCCTAGTAACACGTCATCGCCAGTTTGCGCGCACCATCAGGTTAGAGGTCCCGGCTCCTCAGGTAGCCCCCTCCACGGTTTCCGCCCCATTCATGACATATTCTGTTACGTTTGCATCACATTTCTGTGTATACGCCCTGTTACACCTCTTTTCACCCTTATCTTTCGCGACTGCTACGCGTCACGCCTATTACTCCACCCACTGCTACGCCCATTGCAATGTAATGCTATGTGTTTGCGATATGTATATATGCCCATGTACTGTTATTAAAAAGTGTTCCCTTGTCCCGATCCTGACCCCGGCAGCGCTGTCGGGCCCTGCCATCCTATTCCTGTGCAGGTTGTCCTGTTCCTGTCCTTATGCTGTATTAAACCTGCAAAACTCCTACTACCTCGAATCTTGACTCTTATTTATTGAGCTATCTGTTATTCATTTATACATGCAAAAAGAGAGGTATTATTTATTTATTTACCACACATCCATGCAGCCACGTTTTTCATTCCTTCCTGGAATCTGAGTCTAGTGTCCTCTGGGTTGCTGGTGAGGGAGAGGGAGAGGATCTGAGTGTCGTCAGCATAGGACACGATGCCGAGGCTGTGCTGCCTGACGATAGTGGCGATGGGGGCCATTTAAATGTTGAATAGAGTAGGGCTCTGAGAAGATCCTTGTGGGACTCCGCAGATGATGTGGGGGAGCATGACCCTGTGTTCTCTCGGCGAGGAAGGATCGGATCCAGTTGAGGGCGTCTCTCTGAATTTCAGCGTCGTGGAGCCTGGTGGTTGGTGTGCGGTGAGAGACGGTGTCGAAGGCTGCGGAGAGGTCCAGGAGGATGAGGGCTGCGGTGTGGCCCTGGTCAAGCAGCATCCGGATGTCGTGGGTGGCAGCGATCAGGGCTGTCTTGGTACTGTGGTTGCTGCGGAATCCAGATTGGGAGGGGTCCAGGAAGCAGTTATTTTTAATGAAGGTTGTCAGCTGGGCGTTCACGAGCCTCTCTGTGACCTTAGCAGAGAAGTGGTGGCGGGAGATGGGTCGGTAGTTCTTGAGGTCGGTAGGGTCGGCAGAAGGTTTTTTGAGGAGGGGCTTCACTTCTGCCCGTTTCCAGTCCATGGGGCAGGTGCCAGAGGCCAGGGAGGAGTTTATGGTGCAGGCTAGCTCGGGAGCGATGGCCGTCGAGGCTCTGTGGAAGATGTGAGGGGGCAGTGGTCCGTGGGGGCTCCTGAATGAGTTTTCTTCATGGTGGTGGCGACATGTTCGATGGATGCGGGGTTCCAGGTGGTGATGGTGGGTTTGGCGGTGGTAGTGACCGTAGGGGTGAAGGCAGTCGTTGGTTCGTTGAAGTTGTCTTAAAGGGTCATGATCTTCTGGTGGAAGAAGGGGCTGAGCTTGTTGCAGAGATCTTGGGAGGGTGTGATGTCAGAGGTTTTGCATGGGGGTTTGATGAGATGCTTGATGACGTTGAAGAGTTCCCTTGTGTTGGCTGCGTTGGCATTGATTTTTTCCCTGCTGAAGATTCTTTTGGTGTACCTTATCAGCTGGTGGTAGTTCATCATGGTGACTTTGTGGTCGGTGTGGGCTTCAGTGGTCTTCTGGTTCCTCCGAGTTTTCTCGAGGCGCCTGTAGGTGTGCCTGGCCTCTAGGAGTTTGGTGGTGAACCAGGCAGACTTAGGAGGGCGTTTGGTGCTTGTCTGTCAGAGAGGGGCTAGTGTGTCGGCGCAGCTGCCGATTCACAGATGGAGTTCTGTGGCAGCGGGGTTGGTGTCGGCGGTGGCTAAGGGGGGGTCGTGGAGGAGGGTGGCGTTGAGGAGGTCTTCAGTGACCTTACTCCAGTTCCATCGAGGCGGGCGCGGGTCTTTTTTGGGTGCGGTGCTGGATGTGAAAGTGAAATGGATGCAGTGGTGGTCTGTCCAGGAGTGCCGGGTGGTGTTGGTAAACCGAATGTTTGATCCTCCTGTGAAGATGGGGTCCAGGGTGAGCCCAAGGTTGGCGAGATTTTCACGTAGCGTGCTGGAGTCGGGTCATGGCGGTTCTCGAGGTGGAAATTTAGGTCTCCAAGCAGAATGTAGTTCGTCGAGGTGATGGCGGGGGAAGAGGCGCGTTCTGTGATGGTGGTAGTGGGTTGAGCGCGAGGTCCTGGTGGTCTGTAGATGTGCGCGCCCCGTAGCGTAGTTCTGGGGTTGGTGTGGATCTGGAAGTGGAGGTGTTCTATGTTGGGAAGAGTGCTGCTAGGTCTGGTGGTGGAGATTTGGAGGGAGGCTTTGTGTGCGATGGCGAGGCCTCCTCCCGGGCGGTTTGGGCGGTCTATCCTCTTGAGCTTGTAGCCGTCTGGTATAACTGTGGCGATGTCTGGTCCTGAGCTCGCGTTTGTCCAGGTCTCGGTGAAGAATGTGACGTCAGGGGTGAGAGTGTCGAGTAAGTCCCATATCTCTATGGCGTGTCGGTGAAGGGACCGTACGTTGAGAAGGATGCAGTTGATGGTGTTGGAGGTTTTGGCGGCAGGTTGTGCGTTGCTGGCTAGGGGCGTGGTTTCTATGGAGAGGGTGGTTTGGCAGTGGGCGCATGAGAGGGCTCCTTGGGTGTTGTTGGGTGAGGCTCGTACGCGGTGCTTGAGGGGGCTGGGTCCGAGTGCGAGGAGGCTGGCAAAGGTGAGCGGTGGATGCCCGGGGAGCCAGGGCTTCTGGCGCCAGGCGCGGACGGGCGTGCCTTGCCATACTATACCATCCGTGACTGGAATTACTGAAATGTTCACTGGGTACAAGTCTCTGTTCACGGTGTGATGAGATAAGAGGTATTAAGACCAAGTTCACTGTTTGGACTGCAGAGCGTTGTGGAAGGTAAAGTCCATTCAGTAATAGGAAAAAAGACAGTTACTATACTAATCCAAACTAACAGGAACATGATCCGTAATGCAAATCACAGATGCAACCAAGGGTAATAGTAAGAAAGTCTTTTTCAGCCAGAGATAGAATTGCCGAAATTGTTCTTATTTAGAGAAGGGTGGCGTTTGCTCAGGTTCACTAGGATCTGAAGAAAAGTCATCAAAGTTGAAGTAGCCAGACGCAGTTCGATCTATCTTTGGTAGCTTAGCAGTGTGTGTAGAACTGGCAGATGCTTCTCGTGAAGGCACATTGATATAAATTTCATTATTGGGCCAAATTGCAATTTGCTTTTCACTTTCATGTGTATGTTGTTCTGTTTCAACCGGTATAATTCGTACTCCTTCATTAAGACAAATCTTTTTTTCTTTTTCGCCGGCAAGAGGCGGAAGAAGTACTGTTCTTGTTCCTTGAACTGCCAGGCCGGTTACAGGTGTTCTGTAAGATGGCCCAAACTCCTTCTTTTCCACAATCTTTTCTCTGACCAGGTTCCTGACTCTCAGGACCCTGGCAAGTATTGCCAGAACTGATTTTACTTCCCCACTGGCTGTGCGTTTTACCTGGACGTTGCTTTGTAATGCCCGGAAATCATTGAGTTCCTGTACAACAGCCCAACGATCATTCAATTCAAATTGTCTTACATCCGCCACTGTCCTGGCACAATCGAGGTCAGGTACCCACATTCTTGTCCTAAACAGGATCTCATAGGGGGTATGTTTTCCAAAGACTTTATTGGTATATTATTCAGTGCCCTCTGGACCAAATATAGGTCAAGTCAAAGTCAAATGATCTTTATTCGGAAGTCAAAAGCATCCATAAAAGTACACACAGGTTAAGATAAAAGTACATTAAAATAGTTGATATAATTATCCAGTACCTTGTACAGTTGATCATACATGGAATAACATTAAAAGTTGCATACACGCATACAAAATAATCTTTTTCAAATGCAGAAAATAGCTATATATACAACATCCAATGTGCAAAGGGCAATTTGTGCAAAGATGGGCAATGTGCAAATATTCTGTGAAACAATCCCCGGGCAGTCGTATCTGGAGAACCAAGGCAACTACATATCTAAACACCAATAAACAATACAATACTCAGGTGTGCAAAAAAGCTAATGTACGAAAATGCAATGTGCAAATATTATTCAGGCAGATTCCATTGTTGCACGAGAGCGGACACTGGCTTTAAGAAAACTGCTCACAATAAATATCACCTCATCAGAGGACATCCTTCGAAAAAATTTCATTGCCTGATTCAGGTCCCTGAGCCCGTATCTACAGCAATACGGTTTTAAGTATTGACAAGTATAAAGTTTATAAAAACCACAAAAGAAAAAATAATGTATCAAACTTTGTTTGCTGCCCATGGAACAAGGACAATCCAACTGTTCTAGATGTCTATTATATCCAAGGGGGAAACTTAATAGGTTTACAATGCTTCCGTCCCGGAAGCGGAACAGAAGGCTCCTATTCCACCTGCCTATTGTGGTGAGCAGATATCTTTGTGGTAAAACTGGGGAACCGTTATCAGGCTCAACAAAGGAAAGATATTTAGCAACAGAAGATTTGGGGTGTTCGAATCTTGCCCGCTCCTCCCCATATAATTCATATAATGCTCTTTTGACTATATTTTTGTGAGAGTGCTGAATAATATTAGGGGAGCTAAACAAGAGGCCCTGACCCACACTAAACAGGCTTTCCTCGACTGCCTTTAACCATGGTACATAGTGAGACCTCTCACTTTGTAAGCAGTCAGTTATTATACTGCGGGTTAAGTGGGCCGCGGAATTTAACCAAATTTTAAGCCAAAAGAGAGCAGGCCTAGAACGGATGAAATCCTCTATATATGGAAGTTTGAGCTCATTATGGCAAATACATGTTGGAGCACAAAAGACTCCCCCCAATATTTTTCTGCAAAACCTATTTTCCTCAATCTGAATGTGCGTGCAATTAGAGTATCCCCACACTTCCGCCCCATAGGTTCCCGTGGGTTGACATTGGGTGCGGTAGATCTTTAAAAGTGAGGTGATAATGTCAGCCTGTTTAGGTTGCCGAAGGGAGAGAATCGAGTTGATGGATTTACTGATTTTGTTTCTCCCATAGGACGCATGGGGTTGCCAAGAGCCCGTGTTGGAAAATAGCAGTCCTAAGTATGGAAAAGTGCTTGTGCATTTTAGGCTGTTATCCCCTGTTTTGATTGCAGTTATATTGTATTTTTTGGGCCCGCAATTCATAATAAAAGATTTTTTATAGTTTGTATTTAGGCCCAGATCTGCCATAAAATTAACACAACCTGAAATTAAAATACGTAGGGCATTGGGTGTGCGGCCTATTAGCACCGCGTCATCCGCATACAACAGAGCGGGGATGGGGTTGCCATTTATGATTGGGACATCGTTAGTTATAGCGCACAAATTACTACTCAGCCCATTAATGTACAAGATAAAAAGCAGGGGGGCGAGCACACAGCCCTGTCTAACCCCCCTGCCAATTAAAATGTCATTCGAAACCACACCCTCGTTATTAATGCGCACTCTAGCCTTCAGATCCCGATGCAAGTATGAAAGAAAATAAACTAGGGAATCATCCAGACCATAACTAAGCAAAAGTGACCACAAACTCGAACGATTAACAAAATCAAAAGCTGAACTTAAATCCATAAAACCAAGGTACAAAGGGGATTTTTTTTAGAATAGTGTACTTTGCCATTAACAGATTCAAGTTCAGACATTGTTCGACAGTGCCCACGTGGCTTCTGAAGCCAAGTTGGCAGTGGTGTAGTATATTATTGTCCTCGGCCCAGCTCCTCATCCTGTTAGAAATTACCCGCCCTAGGACCTTCAGTGTATTGTCAATTAGTGATATTGGGCGATAACAGCCGAGATCAAGTCTGTCGCCTTTTTTAAATATTGGAACAATAACACTATTTGACCAAGATTCAGGAATGGAATTGTCGGATAAGTTATTAAATAAATTACATAACAGGGGGGCCCAAATATTAGTTTCAGATTTAATTTGATCTATTGATAGGCCATCCGGGCCGGGCGCTTTATTCCCTGCACTTTCGGCTATGGCTTCCTCAACCTCTGATAATGCAATATTCAGGGGTGTGGTAGGCCTGATATGGAGGATACTGTCTGTGGGGGGCCCTTGAGCGGCATAGATTATAGAAAAATGCTTGGCCCACACATCCCCCGTTATGTTGCAATTAATAGCTATAATATTGGAGCCAAAAGATCTTAGGGACTTGACCTCTCTCCAGAACCCTGTAGTGTCTTTCAAAGCTGCAGACCGAACCAGAGATTCCCAATGGTCCCTAACTAGGGCCTCAGATCGTGTGCGTACTGCGGTTTTGTATATTGTTCTCAAGTCTTTTACAAGTAACGGGTCCCTAGGTTTAGATTTCAGGGCTTCCCTTAACTCTCTATTGGCTCTAGAACAAGAAGAGTCGAACCAGCGGGGGCCGCAATTCTTGTTAGTACGGGCTGGTTTCGAGGATTCCCTTTTAATTGCCAAGCAGAGATCGCTAAAGGAATTGACGACATCACGTCCTGTTCTATCGAGGGTCAAACAGTTCTCCATTAATGTGGGATTTTTGTTAATGACTCTAGCTAAAATGCTTTTATTATCGGCCCCTTTCCAAACAACTCTTAATCTATCAGTAGATGCTTCCAAAAGTTGCGCCCCCATTTCTATTCTGACTTCATCTTTGTTATTCTTACCAGGGTTATTTAGATGTATTATAATTGGATAATGGTCGCTATTGATGGAACAAGCGACCTCTGCTTTTAAGATGATATCATTTAGAGACGGGGAAATAAACATATAATCTATGGTGGAAGAACATCCTTGACCAATGTAAGTGGGAGTCAACATATTATTCCCTCCCGTCCCCGCAATTTCCAGGGCATTCACTAAATCTCGGGGAGCTAGGTGGTCCTTCAATTCCTCACCACTTCTACATGGGTGGTCATTACGATACATATGAGCATTGAAATCGCCTCCAATACAGATTCCATCAAAAGTTCCATATTTCTGCCCAGCTATTACTTCATCGATAAAATTAAACAATATTACAAAATTATTATTAGGATGGGACACAAAATCATTGTTGTAAAAAGTGATTAAACATAATTTAAACCTGTTAGTATATTTCACGGCCATAAAACATTTCTCATAGGTCTGGATCAGTTTAGTTTCTACACCAGCTGTTATTTTAGCCCAGATAGAAAGTCCCCCACTAGGGCGACCCATAGGTGGTGCAGGTACAATTTGATTATGGCAGCTAAATCCTTCTAATAGAAGTGAAGTTGTACACCAGGTCTCTTGTAACATAAGTATATCACAATTATTATTTACCCAGTCTGACCATTCTTTAATTCTTAATTTCGGTTTAAGCCCCGCAATATTCCAACTCACAATAGATAGGTTACGGCCCTGTATGGTAGTACTTAAGTTACCAGATAGTTGATTAACTTCTGTGAGTGGAAGAGGTGGACAGGTGTGTAGTGATAATTCTTGATTGGGTACCTGGGGTGAGTGATCAGCGGCTATAGTATCAAAGTCGGTAACTAATGGTCAGTTTAACGTGTCGAATTCAGAAAGGGGTGCAAACCTATTGTGCAAGTTAAGGGGGAAGAATGCTGGACGCAGTTGCCTTTGTGGAGGTCTAAAAAAGTGGCTTAGGGGTAATAAAGTTACGACAGTGGAAATACCAGGGTAAGTGTTATTTCTATTGAGCAGAAATCTAACTGTGCCAGGGTTCTTGAAATTGAGGACTATACAGTCACCTTCAATATCTTTGAATAGAGGCCCTACCCATGACACCCTGCGGGCTGACAGGATTTCATTGGAGATGTCATAACCAACGCCTTTGTGCTTAGTTAGCCAATCAATACATTTGTTGAATAATTGGACCCATGATTCCCCCTGTCCCTCCCTTAATGGTGATATGCCTGCTAAAACCAGAACAAAGGGGCAGGCATCTGGGGGTAAATGAAGAGGAGGTCCTTGATGTTTGATGGGCCTACTATCCCCTGACGAACCCGCGCCCCTATTGCCAACAGAGGTGGACCCCACTACTGCGCTCGTCAGGCTGGGGCCACCAATCTGGTTGTCAATACTAGATCTAGCAGTGAGTGGCAATGGTGTAATTACAGGTATGGGCGTAGGTTTAGGTGGTAAGTTAGCTACAACTTTGTTATTCCCAGCATTGTTGCCTCTAGTTTGAGTGATGGGCGGCACATCAGATGGTTGTTGTCCGCCAGTGCTAGGACCCCCAGCAGGTTTTTGACCACTACACGATGCAACAGGCCTCCCACATGATATAATACTACTAACTGATTCCAACTCTTTCAATAAGCGATCACCCCTTATTTGATCTAAGGTAACAGTCCCCTTTCTTTTTACCTCCTCATTTTTTACCAAATTTTCTAATCTGTCCAGTCTTTTAAAAACATTATTAAACTGTTTGGTCATTTGACTCTCTAATCTTTTAAAAATGGTATCTACTATAGTGTCTATGAGGTTCCCATTTTGCTTCGATATTCTATTGTTGTCTCCTGTTGGAACAGTTTGTGTCCATATTGTATTCTGGTTTCCAATGGGATTCATAGGGGTAGTGGTAAAATTATCACCTGTATCCACCAAGTCTTTATCGCCGACGTGGATGGGATCTGCCTCTGTTGGTTGATGTTTTTGCTTATTCCACAGGCTCTGTGGCGTAGGTTAATTCCTGTGGTTTAGCGGTTGTTTTCTTTCTGCCTCTGTTGGTTGATGTTTTTGCTTATTCCACAGGCTCTGTGGCGTAGGTTAATTCCTGTGGTTTAGCGGTTGTTTTCTTTTATTAACACTAGGTTTAGAAACAACTCTCTTGCGCTTTTCCCCACCCGGTTTATTACTGCCTTCCAAAAGCCCACTGGCATTGTCATCCACCTGAGAATCGATTATTATTGGGGGATCATCCCCCTCTGGTGGAGGCACAGGGGGTATGGACGCTGGGATAGGTTTTGCAATCAAAACCGTTGGGGATAAGGGGATAATAGGGCTCATTTGCGAGGGAGCTGGCCTTAGAGTGATGTTCGAACAACTCAGGGATATTCTCCTTTCCGTGTCTGCGATTTCATTGGATACCAAATTAAAAGCATTTTCCAACAGTGTCTCGAAAGTAGGTGGTGGGAATGGAAAGTCATCCATGACGGCTGTCTTAGACATTACATCCATGATATTAAGGTTTTCACTCACCAAATCAGAAGCGTTAGAGTGGTTGCCCGCCCGACCACTGTTGACCACAGAGGGCCCGCCCTTTGCCCGGGCTTCGCCCCGGGTGCTCCCGCGGGCGCGACTCGCAGGGCGAGAGGGCGCGGGGTGCTAAATAACGCCTCCTGGCGCTCTGCACCCGTCACGGTGCACCGCCACCGCCGAGGCTTCTGGGTGATGTAGTGCCGTTGCCCTCACGGCTGCCCGGTGGCGTGGAAGTCTCCCGGCGCTTCCCTTCGGCCAGAACAGACAAGCAGCACCGCTGTTTCGCTCACGGCTGGGTTGAAGGTGGGAAATCTCCTGGCGCTTCCCTCGGCCAAAACAGACAAGCAGCACCGCCATTTCCCTCACGGCTGCCCCATGGTGTGATAGCTCTTCTGCTGCAGCCCCCCAAATATAGGTGATTGACCCAAGTACCGCCGCACCTAATATCCTTGCTGTTAAGGATTGCTTTAGGTCCCGGTTTTTCCTCTCCACCACCGAAATTCCCTTGGAATGGTAAGGGGAGGAGTTGTTATATTCCATATAGGTGCAGGCAACATTGCAACCTTTAATCTATGTTCTTCCCTACATTACATACATTATGGTTCTTAGGGACTGACCTTTTACCTAGATATGACACTGCATTCAGAACACAGGTTTTTCCCTAGTTCGAATCTCATACATTATGCATGAGGCTTCTTGGAAGCACAGCAAGACTAAAATCTGCTGCATAATATCTCTGTAGTTCAGGCCTGACGTCATCCTTTAGGCCGACACAGTAACACAGCAAGGTAGGACCCCTGGGGAGACCTATGGGTATATATGCATCACATCTTGCTTAGAAGGAAGAGGAGACTGAGGCTTCCCGCCTGACACACTGACCAGAGACGCTGAGATTCCAACATGCAGACACTCCAGCTCACAGTGGTCTAACATCTCTCGCGGGGTGTCCAACTCGAGACCAGGATGGGGTCCCATATTCTCTCATTCTTAGGTAATGGGGTTGACTAGATCCTAGAGGGATTCTTGGCATAACACCTACACAGATGCTAGGTACCAGGACGGGGTCCCATATTCTCTCATTCTCAGGTAATGGGGTTGACTAGATCCTAGAGGGATTCTTAGCATAACACCTACACAGATGCTAGGTACATTTAGGTACATCTAGTTAGGGAGGCATCGTAGGAGCACACACTTTTTATCATGTGTTTTACATACTTGTATGTATTCATGATTATGGCAAGATGGTATAGCTCTACCATCCCTTTACTTTCGTAGCACTGCTAATCAAATATCCCTGCTACTGTCTAATGGTTGTTGCAGCTCATCTATTATACACTAGAATAACAACTGTTCAATAAATTCTTCTTGAAACGCCCAGCCTGTTTAATCAGTGTGTCTCTGAGACAAACTAAGTGAGCACGAGTGACTGCGTGAAAAGTAGTATATTATTTCCACGATTCTGAGGGATCAGGGTTGTCATGTTCTGAAGTTGCCTGAATCTATTCTCTCCCTGGTAAGAGGAGATTATAGTGGCACTGTGAGCTTAGCTGATACAGACAGGCTAACGTATGCGGTGGGGGTGCACGGAATTAGTCCGCCACAAATCCCACAGTTTATGTTATCCAAACATACAGATCCTGTATAGGTTACTAGCTACCCGTCGCGCATTGCTGCGATCTCCGTAGAAAGGAAATTCAAGGAAGCTCATTATGATAACATTCAATTTACATTGTGTCATTTTTATTGAAACTTATTAATTTTAATATGGAAAACATTTCAAAGTGTCGTTTTAATTCTATTTATTTATTAGAGTGCTTGTGGATACATGATTTTTTGTTTTTACGTCGGGTGCGTACATCAGTATTCGCAAGATTATGAGGGCCCTGGGGGGCCGATATTTAAAAAAGTTTATGCCAGAAACCTTTGCGGGAGTGTACTCAACAACTTCCCAGAGTTTCCTGGCGATCGGATGAATGGTGTTTTAATTCTATTTAATTATTCGAGTGCTTGTGGATACAGGTTTTTTTGTTTTTCCGTTTGGTGCATACATCAGTACTCGAAAGATTATGAGGGCCATGTGGGCCGATATTTAAAAAATGTTTATGCCAGAAACCTTTGTGGGAGTGTACTCAACAACTTCCCAAAGTTTCCTGGTGATCGGATGAATGGTGTTTTAATTCTATTTATTTATTCGAGTGCTTGTGGATACACGATTTTTTGTTTTTACGCCTTGTGCGTACATCAGTATTCGAAAGATTATGAGTGCCCTGGGGGCCGATATTTAAAAAATGTTTGTGGCATAAACCTTTGCGGGAGTGTACTCAACAACTTCCCAAAGTTTCATGGCGATCGGATGAATGGTGTTTTAATTCTATTTATTTATTCGAGTGCTTGTGGATACACGATTTGTTGTTTTTCTGTCTGGTCCATACATGAGTATTCAAAAGTTTCTGGGGGCCTTGGGGGGGGGCCGATATTTTAATTTCTTTTTTTGCCAGAAACCTTCGCGGGTGTGTACTCAACAACTTCCCAAAGTTTCATGGCGATCGGATGAATGGTGTAGTAATGCATAAAGGACAAACAGACAGACAGACAGACATACATTCGTTTTTATATATATAGATATAGGAACTACACGGCATGGCACAGCCAATGTTGGTTGGGTACTTCTTTAACAGTAGAATATGAGTAGTTCAGTCGTGCTATTCTCAGAGAACCCTATGTACGTTTTGTAAATAGGGTTCTGTGAGAATCTAGAGCGGGTGGGCAAAAACTCTGCAACAGATGTGTAGACGAAAAAACCCTATTTATTAGCTTTTGCGTAATCAAGCTTGAAGGACCCATTGTTCTTAAATTGTGCAAACACACCTTATCTTGGTTCCCTTGAAAAGTTACTTAGTGTTCTATAAACAATGACACCAGATCTTAGACCCACAGTAACAAGCACTGCCCCTCTCAGACGAGGAGGAAGATGCAGACGCAATAAATATTGCACTGAAATTTAGACATATAGTCACCCTAAAACTGCTAGAGCATGGTTTAATAGCTTGGGGTGGCATAGTAGTATTTGTGATTGAGGCACACTAATCATACAGAACAGAAGTATTTTATTTGTGGGTTACATTCCCAGCAGCAAAAGCAAGAACACAAACATTTCACTTCTACACAGAAGGTAATGGACCAGCGGAATATTGTCCGTATGAGGACATTGAGGTTCCGCTCATGTACCAGGAAATCTTATACTGGTTTAAAGGTGCCATATTCTATATAGGAAGAAGAGTAAGACTCAGCCCACTCGGAAGAGAAGGGGCAACATGGCCAATATTAGCGGCCTACACACAACATCCTGACATTGAAACAATGCTATTGGGAGACTTACTCACAGAACACAAATAAATAATACAAATATACAGAAACTTGACGCAATTCGTCATGACGACTCTTACAGTCCAACCAGCAAAAGTTGCAACAAATGAACTCCAGCTCAGGGTAAAGCAACTAAAATCACACCACAAACATTACACACAGTGATGGGTAAAATGCCCACAAAACGTAAACAAATGCCATTCCGGGTAGGTCAGAAAAAAACAGCTAGAGGCAGTATTCCTGAATACTACCCCTTATGAAAAACACAGAATGCTAACAATCTGCTTGCCCATTGGATAACACAACAACTGGAGGATTGTACCACTTGGGGTACAGTCTTTGCTGCCATATATACCAGAACTCATGGTATCCCATCATTAAAAGTAGAACTAGACATATTAAGACAAATACAAAATGAGTATGGAGGTATCAGCTATAATACAAGCTAATATTAAAGGGGAAGCAGCTTCGGCGGCTATCCGCCAACACCTAAGGGAGTTTAGTCCTTTAGAACAGCCACATGAACTACCAAAAATAATTGAATTAGGCAGAGACAGTTTGGTGGGAAAGCATTAAAACCACAACTGATGGGCAGTCCTGAAAATTACACTTCCAAGCAGACACCTGCTTCAACTAAGAAGAAGTGGGACAATAAAAAACAACAAAAATTATAAGGAAACAGATCTCAATACAGAGGTAGATCTACTCCAGAGGAGCCCTCCGAAAAGAGGTATAACCTCAGGAATAGGGATATGTTAGGAAACCTGACAGGTATCAGCATAATGATACACGTTCCTCTCGTTCCTTTCAGGGTTCATCATCGAAAAACTTCGACAGGGAAGGACGGTCCGACAGACAAGAATAGCATACACAGTCCAGAGATAAGCAGCACGCTCAAGATTATACTTCCAAAAAAGAAGATAAATGAAAGCAAAAGCCACAGTTCAAAAAGAAGAAGGTTGCAGGTCTAAAGATCAGACATGCCCAGAATTCTGAGGACTCAACTACTGAATGAGGAATGGGCTCTGACGATGCAAGACAGCGCGGCAGAGGTAACAATAGATCGCCAGAACCTGATGGTATTTCTGGGGACAGCAGACTTGAATGATTACATCACTGTAGAAACACCTGATACTAGGGTAAGTGTCCCACATAAAGTATATGAAATAATGCTCCAGGTGGAGGGGGGACAAATGTAGGACACTTAGAGATCTATTTTGGGAGAACCTGACGTTTTGATATGACATTTTGTTAGCTGAATAAGATTGCCTGCCAGCATTTGCCATGGAGTGCCCTGAAGGAGAAACAGTAATTTTACCAGCATTTCTCAGACCATTACAAACAAGTCCTGGGCACAAGTCTAAGGTATAAAGTAAATACAATATAGAAATCAAAAGAAGGTCGACGCCGGTAGTTCCCTGAATGTTGTTTTATACAAGTTCAATTTGTTAAAGCAAAAACGCCAGCCGACACGTGTTTCGTCAACAGGTAACTACCTGTGACTCTTCAGGGCTGATAAATGCGCTACGGTTGCGTGATCGAAGAACCGGTGATATTTCCAACCCGGTCGACGGGTATTGAAGCGACTCACTAACTGTGACTCTTCAGGGCTGATAAATGCGCTACGGTTGCGTGATCGAAGAACCAGTGATATTTCCAACCCGGTCGACGGGTATTGAAGCGACTCACTAACTGTGACTCTTCAGGGCTTATAAATGCGCTACGGTTGCGTGATCGAAGAACCAGTGATATTTCCAACCCGGTCGACGGGTATTGAAGTGACTCACTTGTATTGAAGTGACTCAATTGAAGTGACTCAATTGAAGTGACTCACTCACCTGTTGACAAAACACATGTCAGCTGGAATTTTTGCTTTGACGAATTCAACTTGTATTAAACAACATTCACAGAACTACCGGTGTCAACCTTCTTTTGATTTCCAAATTGCATTAACTTTATACCTTAGACGTGTGCCCAGGACTTTGTAATTGTGTTGGTATGGGTCTCTAGCTCACACCTTATACAGGGGGTTTGGGTCTTCCCCTGACCTGGTTGCACCGTGAAGCAATTGTTCTTCATTTTCTTAAACACCTCACCGTTTACCTGCCTGAGCGCCACTTTTCCTGCTCTTCAAAACCCCTTGCAGATTTCTCAGACCATATTCCCAAACACCTAAAACACAAATATGCGCAGGAGTGGGTGGTAGCCCAAGCCCCTGCATTATACAAAAACCATGTTGGATGGGATGAGGATTCAACCCACCACATAATTCCTTAAAAAAATACTCCAACTGCACAGAGGCAGTATACAATAAGGCAAGAAGCTCAAAAACAGGTCTGGGAGATCTTAGATCAACTTGAATACCAAGGGGTGAATGAAAATTGAACCTCATCAATGAATAATCCTATCTCCCGTTATGAAACCTGATAATTCATACTGTCTAGTTGTAGACTACAGACATTTAAACACTTGCACTAAGACATTTGCAGTCCCAAATGCACACAGTGCCGCATTAATGAATAATATTGTGCGGAAAAATATAAAACGACACTTGATATTCTCAAATGGATTTTTCTGCCAAAATATAGCGCCTGAAAGCAGGTATCTAACAGCATTCTCAGTGTTTGGATCTCAAAGGCAAGTTAAATATTAAATTTGCTAATTACTATGTTCTTTAAAAAACACATGTTTGAAACATAATTTTTTTTAAATTATACATGAATTTTTAAATAAACAATTTTAAGTTAAGAATCCTTAAATTAACGAATGATCAAATAGATATTCGTTTTTTTCAATATCAGACAAATATAGACAGTAATACACGCTTGGAAACACTAAAATACAAGTCCATCATCTGTTTTTACACTATTGACTAGTGCTCACTAAATGGCAGCATAATGAATGGAAAAAATAAGACCAAATGCACTTTTAAAATCGATGATAAAAAATGCAGGTTCTCACAGAAAATAACATATAAAAAAAATTGGATTGCAGAACATATTTTCATTTGTAAAATGATTCTACTTAAATAAACCATATAAAAAATGGACAACCACCAGTTTGTCTCCATTTCAACTGTGACAGCCAGAGAGAACAGTCGCATTGAGCACAGAACAACATCACCACAGTGATAAACTAACCAACAGTGCCATCTACTAGCATAAAAAGGTAAATAAAATTAAAGTCTATTATATCAACAGCGTTAATCAAACAAGAAAATTATCAAATTAAATAGAAAAATAATATTTATAAATCTTTTAGTACAATTGGAAACAGACTAATTAATCTATTGAGTCAGGCTTTATAAGCAATACCAAAATAAAAAGTATATCATTTAAATCAATCAATCAGGGACATTTATAGAGCGCACTACTCACCCGGAGGGTCTCAAGGCGCTTGGGGGGGGGGGGGGGGGTGCTGCTACTGCTCGAACAGCCAGGTCTTGAGCTTCTTCCTGAAGGAGAGGTGGTCTTGGGTCCGGCGCAGGTCGGGAGGGAGGGAGTTCCAGGTCTTGGCGGCCAGGTAGGAGAAGGACCTTCCTCCTGTTGTCGTTCTTCGGATGCGGGGGACGGCGGCGAGGGCGTGACTGGCTGATCGGAGGTGGCGTTTGGGAGCGTAGAAGTTGATGCGGTTGTTGAGGTAGCTCGGGCCTTGATCGTGCAGGGCTTTGTGTGCGTGGGTGAGGAGACGGAAGGTGATTCTCTTGTTGACGGGGAGCCAGTGCAGGTCTCTCAGATGTCCGGAGATTTTTATTTATTTATTTATTTGAAGCTTATAAAGCGCACGGCTACCTCCAGCGGAAGTGTCCCGGCGCTAAGATTACATGAGAGTCCCCCAAAGAGCAAACCAAGGATACATCACAGTCAGGAAAGGAAAAAAACTGAACTTAAAAGAGCTACAGCCCTAATGAATAGTAAACAACCAGGTCTTAAGTTGGCGACGGAAGGCTGGCTCAGAATCAGAGAACCTGAGATCAAGTGGAAGGCTATTCCAGAGCCTAGCCGCAGTGACGGCGAAAGATCTACCGCCACTACGAGAAAGCCTAAATCTTGTCACCGTCAGAAGACGCAAACTATTGGATCTTAGGTGTCTAACTGACGAAGAAATTATAAGACGTTTTCTCAGATAGAGAGGGCCAATACCATGGATTGCTCGGAATGTCAGGGTCAGAATTTTAAAATCAATGCGACGGGCTATGGGAAGCCAGTGAAGCTCATCCCGATATTTCCTGATCGAAGTACGAGCGGGGATATTACCAATGAGCCGAGCTGCCGCGTTCTGGACAATTTGCAGGCGGTCAATTAGGTAAAGGGGAGCACCTGCATATAGACTATTCGCATAGTCTAGGTGAGTGGTGATGAGTGCCTGAACGACTGTTTTGCGAGATGATTGCGGGAGATGTGGCTGCGTCGGGGGATGTCGAGGATGAGTCTGGCTGAGGCGTTCTGGATCCGCTGGAGTCTCTTCTGGAGCTTGGCGGTGGTTCCGGCGTAGAGGGCGTTGCCGTAGTCCAGTCGGCTGGTGACGAGGGCCTGGGTGACCGTCTTCCTGGTCTCGGTGGGGATCCACCGGAAGATCTTCCGTAGCATGCGCAGGATGTTGAAGCATGACGAGGAGACGGCGTTGACTTGTCTGGTCATGGAGAGGGAGGAGTCCAGGATGAAGCCCAGGTTGCGTGCGTGGTCTGTCGGTGTGGGTGCGGTGCCCAGGGCGGGGGGCCACCAGGAGTCGTCCCAGGCGGAGGGCGAGAAGCCCAGGATGAGGACTTCCGTCTTGTCTGAGTTCAGTTTCAGGCGGCTGGTCGTCATCCACTCGGCTACATCTTTCATCCCTTCGTGAAGGTTGGCTCTGGCCGCGGCGGGGTCGTTGGTCAGGGAGAGGATCAGCTGGGTGTCATCGGCGTAGGAGATGATGTTCAGGTTGTGTTGGCGTGCGATGGGCGCGAGGGGGCTCATGTAGACTAAATGAATAGAACATGATTTAATTTTTTAAAAAACCATTTAGACTAGTCAGAATTGTATATTACATGTTGGAAGAACAATGATCTGCCCTCCATCTACAACTTCCTTCCCTTCACCCTCATCCACCCCAAATAAAAAAATTAATTTTAAAATTAAATATATGTATATAAATAATAAATATTTATTCGTAAAACATTTCAGATACACTTCTAACATCTGCAATTTATTGAAGTCACTGAGGAGTACAGAGATGTCCATATCATTTTTTTTTTTTATTAGGAATTGGTAACAAAATATATCTTCTTAAACATATGTGTTCATAAATAAGGACTGGGAATCCAAGAGAGAAAATAATAATTGGAGAATAGGCTACAACATTTCATATTAAAGGTACCCAAAGTACTAACCAAATATAGGAAGGAAAACTGTCATTTATGTGAAAATATATCAACTAGACTGTGATTAAAATCAAAAAGATACTGAAAATTGACTACATTATAATTTAATATTACAACTCCACAACCAAAAATAAAAGATGGTGGGTATTCAAAATTTGTAAAAATAATTTTCTAATTACAGAAATCTTCCACAATCAAACAATACTTTGAATACAAGCGTCAACGAGAGTGCACAGCTTCATAAGAAGAGATACATATATGCATTGTAAGTTGAAGTCAATTCCTCTTTACACTAAAACAAAAGGCAGGAGCTGAACAGTGGGCGAAGTCCAATTTTACAATTAAAATCCACTGTGTTCTATCCCTTGATCAAATCAAACCAGAAAACAATTTCCACCCAATAACTAGATAGCAAGTTTAAAATCCATCTCAACATACAATTTTCCTGAGATAAAATGCTGAACAGTGACTAAGATCCAAAACAATAATGCAACTCCCCCAGGAAATTAACACAGATTAGTTGTGAAAAAAATCACTTATTGTACCATTTCTTTTCTATTTACAGAAATCTAATTCTATAATATCCTTCATATCCTTGTTTCGGATATCAAAAAAACAAGATGCCTATAAGCCTATAGGAATCCACAAAAAGAACAGCAACTATACACAGTAAGTACCTGCAAATCTCTTAAAAATGACAGACACTGTGATCAAAGAATACTTGATGAAGAATAAGAGCTGACTTAAAAACATTGTATGCCGTTACCACGCCTCTTTTTCTGCGCATGTTTTTTGCTCGAACATCCTTTTCCAACGCATACCATTACCATGTATTTGTGGGGGGGAGACTCCCACACCCCCATCTTCCCTTAAATACGTGGTAAAAGCAAGCGTTGTAAAGGCATGTTTGAAGTAAAAAAATATGCGCTGCAAAAAATGCGTGGTAAAGGCACAACTAGGAAAAAAGCTTGTTGAAAAGGCTGTTTCCCCTTCTAAAAGCAGAGAGTAATTACCAAACATGCAGGTGCATAACAGTGACTGGGATCAAATTTTGTATTCCAAAACTTTTAAGAGTACTTACCTCTCAGCAATTAGTAATAAGAAATCAAAAAGAAATATGCACAAATATATATATTTTTAAACAGATTAATCAACAATGTCAACCTCCAAACAAGCAACATATGTAAAATCGTGGACTGGGAATAACCTACAAAAATATGGTGGGTACCTCTATTGTAAAGATAAGTCTGTAGAACCCGGAAGTCATTGGAGGTGTGTGCAATATTTCTCACCCCATTAGACAGGCAGAGGAGTTACTCTGGAAGAAACCGTTGTTAGGACAACAGACCATAACCACTCTGCCTCTGCAATGGAAATAGAAGTATGAGAAAATGTCCAACGAATTAAACTTCTAGCGCACCCCTCCAATGAAAACTGTGGTACAATTCTAAGGGAAGTGGCTCAAAACATACCTTCACATGTTGCAGGTAGCATGCACCATCCCCAACCTCAGACGGATGGTGCAAAGAGAAAAAGTGACAAGTAATCCACACCACACAACACCTCGCAACTTCAAAGACATCAACATCCCTAAACATTTATCACTAATTTTCTCTACTGAAACCTTTCTTTTGTATGATAATGGAAACCTTCTTAAAAGAATTTTAATTTTCGGCACTAATCATAACCATATAACTCTAAAGAACAGTCCAGTTTGGATGATGGACAGGTGCAGTGCGTCCATTGGGGCGTAGGGGCGTAGCCCCACTAAGCCTGGGACGCACCGTCGTCAAGCACTACAGTGTTCATTAAGAAATAGCGCAGCAGAGCTACTGTTTCTCTGGGAATCGGCACACACCCGGAGCATTCAGGAGTGATCAGGGGGTGGGGCAGGGCTGGGCTGCTGCAGCTTGAGTGACAGTCCAGTCCACACTCAGCTGCAGCAGTCTGCGCAGGTAAAACTTTGGGTTGTAACTAGCCCGAGCATGCGCGGTTCAGCCTTCCCCTTTAGAGTTGCCCCATGGGGGGTGCTGTTTCTTACAGCAGCCGTGCCGCTGCCTGCCGCAGCCCCTGGGGTCTCAAAGGGCGAGTAGTGACTGTGCCCCCCTAGCCAATCCTGGCGCTGCATGCAGCACCAGGATTGGCTGTTCCCAGGCGCGGTGCGTCCATTGGGGCGTAGAGGCACAGCCCCACTAAGCCTGGGACGCACCGTCGTCAAGCACTGCAGTGCACACGAAGAAATAGCGCTGCAGCACTACTTTATCTCTGGGAATCGGGACACACCCGGAGCATTCAGGAGTGATCAGGGGGTGGGGGTGGGGCTGGGCTGGGCTGCTGCAGATTGAGTGACAGTCCAGTCTACACTCAGCTGCAGCAGTCTGCGCAGGTGAAAATTTGGGCTGTAACTAGCCCGAGCATGCGCGGTTCAGCCTTCCCCTTTAGAGTTGCCCCAAGGGGGGTGATGTTTCTTACAGCAGCCGTGCCGCTGCCTGCCGCAGCCCCCGGGGTCTCAAAGGGCGAGTAGTGACTGTGCCCCCCCGAGCCAATCCTGGCGCGGCATGCAGCGCCAGGATTGGCTGTTCCACCGCGCAGAAGTGCAGGCAACCCATCATTGGATGCCGCGCGTGGGTGGTAGCACACACTGCCTCAGCCGCCCTTTATGGCCAATCACTGTGTGACTTCATGTGAAGCCATGCAGTGATTGGCCATTTGGGGATGCGCGCCCTGCTGGCTGGCTGGCTGCTGAGTGTGTGTAGCCAGTGGTGTGTCGTCGTACGTCGTTACTAGGGCTCGTGTCATGTGCTGCGCAGTCCGACTCACCACGTGGCTGCAGACATAACTCTGTCTGTCTCTCCGTTCGTTCCCTGGCAGAATTGGTAGGGCAGCGTTTTTTGGAAGTACTGTACAGTACACAGCAGCTAGAAGTTCAAGTCTGACTCGACTCTATGGCACTGGTAGGCAGCATAGGTAGCCTTCTTATCTTTTCAATTTGGGAGGGGGGGTGGGGCGGGCATGAATCGAATGGAGGCCGACTCCGAGGCTTTAGTTTACCAATGTTTGTTACCATGATGGCTAAGGGACAGGAGGATCCCGGAGAGGGGCCGGGGGTTGGATGGAAAGGCAGCTGGGGGGGAATAGATACCACCAGGCAGAAGCTGCTTTGTGCGCGGTCAGGAGGTGTCCCGGCCTGGCTGAAAAAGGCGAGTGTTTGTTTGTAACGTGTCATTGCCCCCTGCTGCTGGCTGGGACATGCCCAGTGTTGTTGTGTCGTTAGGGCTCGTGCGCAGTCCGACTCACCACGTGGCTGCCTGCAGACAGACGCTAACTCTCCGTCTCCGTTCGTTCCCTGCCTGGCAGAACTGGACACAGGCCCAGCATTTTTTAGAAGTACTACTGCTGTAGTGTGAAGTTCAAGTACTTTGTATTATACCTTTGTAACGAACCTGCACAGATGTCACATTTTTCCTCCTATAATTGTACCGTTTGCTACCTATTGTGTATTTTGTTTGCTCACATTTATCACTTTTCGCCTCATGAAACTTAACGTTTGCTGTTGTACGTTGTTTGTTCACTTGTAATTTTCTCCTCATGTGTCGTATCATTACTGTTCCTATTGTTGTGAAGCACTCTGAGACCATCGGGTAAAGTCCACGCAGCGCGCTATATAAAAATGCATAATATCTTTTCAATTTGGGCGGGGCGGGCATGAATAGAATGGAGGCCGAGGCTTTCCGCTTTAGTTTACCAATGTTACCATGATGGCTAAGGGACAGGAGGATCCCGGAGAGGGGCCGGGGGCTGGATGGTAAGGCAGCTGGGGGGGAATAGACACCACCAGGCAGAAGCTGCTTTGTGCGCGGTCAGGGGGTGTCCCGGCCTGGCTGAAAAAGGCGAGTGTTTGTTTGTACCGTGTCATTGCCCCCTGCTGCTGGCTGGGACAGGCCCAGTGTCGTGGTGTCGTTAGGGCTCGTGCACAGTCCCACTCACCACGTGGCTGCCTGCAGACAGACACTAACTCTCCGTCTCCTTTCGTTCCCTGCCTTGCAGAACTGGACACAGGACCAGCATTTTTTAGAAGTACTACTGCTGTAATGTGAAGTTCAAGTACTTTGTATTATACCTTTGTTACAAACCTGCACAGATGTCACTTTTTTCCTCCTATAATTGTACTGTTTGCTACCTCTTGTATTTTGTTTGCTCACATTTATCACTTTTCGCCTCATGTAACTTAACGTTTGCTGTTGTACGTTGTTTGTTCACTTGTAATTTTATCCTCATGTGTAGTATCATTACTGTTCCTATTGTTGTGAAGCACTCTGACACCATCGGGTAAAGTCCGCGCAGCGCGCTATATAAAAATGCATAAGTGAACAGCAAGATGTCTGACTCGACTGTAGGCTGCATAGGTAGCCTTCTTTTCAATTTGACCTAACATGATTTTGGTTCAGATTGGGAATACAATGCGTCAAAGCGCTGAGTGTCCCCAGCCCAGGCTGCTTCTGTAATGGAGCCATGGGGAGAATTGTTGACTTGGAATGAGGACGTGTAGCGCCTTGAATCCTAGTTTGAGGGGCACAGTGGCGGGGTTCGAGATCCCCGGGGCCAGTTGTTGAGTGCATTCAGCTTGGACCTTGGGTGCTCTGTCAGCCTCCTGTGTATTTCAGCTCACAGGGAGACTGAGACATCCTGGACTCTGAGTCATTCTATTCAAACTATGATAAATACATTCACTTCACTCACTGTGCTGCCGAAGCTGAACGGTGATTTTCAGCCTTAAAGCGCATTAAGACATTCCTCAGGACCACCATGCTAGTGGAAAGACTCAATGCTTTGGCGATGCTCTCTGTAGAGAGCAAGCTAAAAAAGTAATTGATATGTTTGCTACAATGAAAGAGAGACATGCTGATTTACTTTACAAAAAGTGAATGCTGCTACTTGTTTCTAATTTCTAATTTAAAATACTTCTAGAGCGCAGCGTACACCTTGCGGTTTCTTGGCGCTGGGGGGATCGGCAGCTGAGGGGGAAAGACCAGGGAGAGGTGAAGGGAATTTTGAGGAAGATTAAGTGAGGAAAGCCTGGCTGAAGAGGAACGTTTTCAGATCTCTGCGAAAGGGGAGATACTGAGTGGCAGAGCGGAGGTGGTCAGGGAGTGAGTTCCAAAAGGTTGGAGCCAGGGTAGAGAAATTGGCCCCGCCCCACTTTTTGCGAGTGAAGCGAGGGATATGGAGGAGGGACTTGGAGGAAGACCGGAGTTCTCTTACGGGTACATAAGACTTGATTAGTGAGGAGATGAAGGCGGGGGCAGTGCCCTGGCGGGCCTGGAAGACCATACAACCGATCTTAAATAGGGCCCGTTCCTTTATAGGGAGCCAGTGAAGCTCCCTGAGAAGAGGGGTGGAGTGGTGATACCGAGGAAGACCGTACACCAGCCGGGCTGCTTGGTTCTGAACGGTCTGGAGTCTACGCAGACTGTATGCGGGGATACCGTGGTAGAGAGCGTTTGCGTAGTCCAGTTTCGATATCACAAGTGCGGCCATAATGATCTTAAGTGCCTGGGGGGAAAAGAAGCGGGAGACAGTGCGGATAGTGCGGAGAGAGAGGAAGCAGGAGGACACCACAGAGCTGATTTGTGAATGGAGGGTGAGTTGGCTGTTTATTTTGACACCAAGTGTTTTGACCGTGGTGGAGGGGGTCGGTGCAGTGCCAAGGGAGGGGGGCCAGAAGAGAGAGTTCCAGGGACTGGACGAACCACCAGTGAGAACCAGCTCGGTTTTATCCGGGTTCAGCTTAAGGTGGTTGTGGTTCATCCAGTCCCTGATGAATGTCATAGTTGACTGGAGATTAGAAACCAAGAGAGGGGAAGGGGACAGATCAAAGATGAGCTGGAGGTCATCCGCGTAATTATAGACGGTGACCTCCAGCTGCTGTAGTGCAAAGATGAGAGGAAAGATATAAAGGTTGAAAAGTAAGGGGGAGAGAGAGGATCCCTGGGGGACACCACAGGTGACAGGGAGGGGAGTGGCCGTGAAGTCGCCTAGCCGGACCGCCTGAGTGCGTTCCCTCAGAAAGGAGGAAAGCCAGTTGTTTGTTAAATAAAAAAAATACTGTGAGTGAGGTACTCAGAAATGCATTGTTATCTCTGTTTTTAAAAGTTTTCTAGTGTTTGTTCTAGTCCAAAAACATACCGGACTTCAACAAAAAAGTAATTGATATGTTTGCTACAATGAAAGAGAGACATGCTGATTTACTTTACAAAAAGTGAATGCTGCTACTTGTTTGTTAAATAAAAAAAATACTGTGAGTGAGGTACTCAGAAATGCATTGTTATCTCTGTTTTTAAAAGTTTTCTAGTGTTTGTTCTACTTGGGGACAAAACAGATTTTACTGATCAAATGGCATATTATTAAGTACATTCTGTAGCACCTAAACACTATAAACTGTGTGGAAAGACATGCGTGATAAAGTCACATGCTGGTTGTAATGGAACCGTGGTAAAGGTAATGCGTGGTTCCCAATGCTTTGTAAAGGCTGTTTCCCAACTGCTGTGCACCTTCTGCTACTCTTAGAGCTGAGATTTTCATGAAAGTCTTATAGTCTGAATTTAGCAGCGTAATAGGACGGAATGTATGAAGCTCTGTGGTTATACTGAATAAGCAGCTAACTATGTGATGACATCTATTATTGTACTAACTGCACTTTCACAATTGCTTTATTAACCTTCGTGCCTTCTCAAATTTGCTTGAAAATGCACCATTTGTCCACACTTTTTTCAAAATTTTCTCGGGGGGAAATCCCCCCGAATCCTCCTTAGGGGGTTCGGGCGCGCTCGCTGCGCTCGGGTGCAGTATGATTATCATTTTAAGCCCCACCACTTTCAAATGTCACCAGCCGCCCCTGGCTGTTCCACCGCGCAGAAGTGCAGGCAACCCATCATTGGATGCCGCGCGTGGGTGGTAGCACACACTGCCTCAGCCGCACTTAATGGCCAATCACTGTGTCACTTCATGTGAAGCCATTCAGTGATTGGCCATTTGGGGATGCGCGCGCTGCTGGCTGGCTGGCTGCTGAGTGTGTGGCGCCAATGGTGTGTCGTCGTACATCGTTACTAGGGCTCGTGTCGTGTGCTGTGCAGTCCGACTGTCTGACTCACCACGTGGCTGCAGACATAACTATCTGTCTCTCCGTTCGTTCCCTGGCAGAATTGGTCGGACAGCGTTTTTTGGAAGTACTGTACAGTACACAGCAGCTAGAAGTTCAAGTGAACATGTGTCTGACTCGACTCTGTGGCACTGGTAAGCAGCATAGGTAGCCTTCTTATCTTTTCAATTTGGATGGGGCGGGCATGAATCGAATGGAGGCCGACTCCGAGGCTTTAGTTTACCAATGTTTGTTACCATGATGGCTAAGGGACAGGAGGATCCCGGAGAGGGGCCGGGGGCTGGATGGTAAGGCAGCTGGGGGGGAATAGACACCACTAGGCAGAAGCTGCTTTGTGCGCGGTCAGGAGGTGTCCCGGCCTGGCTGAAAAAGGCGAGTGTTTGTTTGTACCGTGTCATTGCCCCCTGCTGCTGATTGGGACAGGCCCAGTGTCGTGGTGCAGTTAGGGCTCGTGCGCAGTCCGACTCACCACGTAGCTGCCTGCAGACAGACACTAACTCTCCGTCTCCTTTCGTTCCCTGCCTTGCAGAACTGGACACAGGCCCAGCATTTTTAGAAGTACTACTGCTGTAGTGTGAAGTTCAAGTACTTTGTATTATACCTTTGTAACAAACCTGCACAGATGTCACTTTTTTCCTCCTATAATTGTACCGTTTGCTACCTCTTGTATTTTGTTTGTTCACATTTATCACTTTTCGCCTCATGTAACTTAACGTTTGCTGTTGTACGTTGTTTGTTCACTTGTAATTTTATCCTCATGTGTAGTATCATTACTGTTCCTATTGTTGTGAAGCACTCTGACACCATCGGGTAAAGTCCGCGCAGCGCGCTATATAAAAATGCATAAGTGAACAGCAAGGTGTCTGACTCGACTGTAGGCTGCATAGGTAGCCTTCTTTTCAATTTGACCTAACATGATTTTGGTTCAGATTGGGAATACAATGCGTCAAAGCGCTGAGTGTCCCCAACCCAGGCTGCTTCTGTAATGGAGCCAGGGGGGGAATTGTTGACTTGGAATGAGGAAGTGTAGCGCCTTGAATCCTAGTTTGAGGGGCACAGTGGCGGGGTTCGAGATCCCCGGGGCCAGTTGTTGAGTGCATTCAGCTTGGACCTTGGGTGCTCTGTCAGCCTCCTGTGTATTTCAGCTCACAGGGAGACTGAGACATCCTGGACTCTGAGTCATTCTATTCAAACTATGATAAATACATTCACTTCACTCACTGTGCTGCCGAAGCTGAATGGTGATTTTCAGCCTTAAAGCGCGTTAAGACATTCCTCAGGAACACCATGCTAGTGGAAAGACTCAATGCTTTGGCGATGCTCTCTGTAGAGAGCAAGCTAGTCCAAAAAATACCGGACTTCAACAAAAAAGTAATTGACATGTTTGCTACAATGAAAGAGAGACGTGCTGATTTACTTTACAAAAAGTGAATGCTGCTACTTGTTTGTTAAATAAAAAAAATACTGTGAGTGAGGTACTCAGAAATGCATTGTTATCTCTGTTTTTAAAAGTTTTCTAGTGTTTGTTCTACTTGGGGACAAAACAGATTTTACTGATCAAATGGCATATTATTAAGTACATTCTGTAGCACCTAAACACTATAAACTGTGTGGAAAGACATGCGTGATAAAGTCACATGCTGGTTGTAATGGAACCGTGGTAAAGGTAATGCGTGGTTCCCAATGCTTTGTAAAGGCTGTTTCCCAACTGCTGTGCACCTTCTGCTACTCTTAGAGCTGAGATTTTTATGAAAGTCTTATAGTCTGAATTTAGCAGCGTAATAGGACGGAATGTATGAAGCTCTGTGGTTATACTGAATAAGCAGCTACCTATGTGATGACATCTATTATTGTAATAACTGCACTTTCACAATTGCTTTATTAACCTTCGTGCCTTCTCAAATTTGCTTGAAAATGCACCATTTGTCCACACTTTTTTCAAAATTTTCTCGGGGGGAAATCCCCCCGAACCCTCCTAAGGGGGTTCGGGCGCGCTCGCTGCGCTCGGGTGCAGTATGATTATCATTTTAAGCCGCACCACTTTCAAATGTCACCAGCCGCCCCTGGCTGTTCCACCGCGCAGAAGTGCAGGCAACCCATCATTGGATGCCGCGCGTGGGTGGTAGCACACACTGCCTCAGCCGCACTTAATGGCCAATCACTGTGTCACTTCATGTGAAGCCATGCAGTGATTGGCCATTTGGGGATGCGCGCGCTGCTGGCTGGCTGGCTGCTGAGTGTGTGTCGCCAATGGTGTGTCGTCGTACATCGTTACTAGGGCTCGTGTCGAGTGCTGTGCAGTCCGACTCACCACGTGGCTGCAGACATAACTATCTGTCTCTCCGTTCGTTCCCTGGCAGAATTGGTCGGACAGCGTTTTTTGGAAGTACTGTACAGTACACAGCAGCTAGAAGTTAAAGTGAACATGTGTCTGACTCGACTCTGTGGCACTGGTAAGCAGCATAGGTAGCCTTCTTATCTTTTCTATTTGGGCGGGGGCGCGGCGGGCATGAATCGAATGGAGGCCGACTCCGAGGCTTTAGTTTACCAATGTTTGTTACCATGATGGCTAAGGGACAGGAGGATCCCGGAGAGGGGCCGGGGGCTGGATGGTAAGGCAGCTGGGGGGGAATAGACACCACTAGGCAGAAGCTGCTTTGTGCGCGGTCAGGAGGTGTCCCGGCCTGGCTGAAAAAGGCGAGTGTTTGTTTGTACCATGTCATTGCCCCCTGCTGCTGGCTGGGACAGGCCCAGTGTCGTGGTGTCGTTAGGGCTCGTGCGCAGTCCGACTCACCACGTGGCTGCCTGCAGACAGACACTAACTCTCCGTCTCCTTTCGTTCCCTGCCTTGCAGAACTGGACACAGGCCCAGCATTTTTTAGAAGTACTACTGCTGTAGAGTGAAGTTCAAGTACTTTGTATTATACCTTTGTAACAAACCTGCACAGATGTCACTTTTTTCCTCCTATAATTGTACCGTTTGCTACCTCTTGTATTTTGTTTGCTCACATTTATCACTTTTCGCCTCATGTAACTTAACGTTTGCTGTTGTACGTTGTTTGTTCACTTGTAATTTTATCCTCATGTGTAGTATCATTACTGTTCCTATTGTTGTGAAGCACTCTGACACCATCGGGTAAAGTCCGCGCAGCGCGCTATATAAAAATGCATAAGTGAACAGCAAGGTGTCTGATTCGACTGTAGGCTGCATACGTAGCCTTCTTTTCAATTTGACCTAACATGATTTTGGTTCAGATTAGGAATACAATGCGTCAAAGCGCTGAGTGTCCCCAGCCTAGGCTGCTTTTGTAATGGAGCCAGGGGGGGAATTGTTTACTTGGAATGAGTACGTGTAGCGCCTTGAATCCTAGTTTGAGGGGCACAGTGGCGGGGTTCGAGATCCCCGGGGCCAGTTGTTGAGTGCATTCAGCATGGACCTTGGGTGCTCTGTCAGCCTCCTGTGTATTTCAGCTCACTGGGAGACTGAGACATCCTGGCCTCTGAGTCATTCTATACAAACTATGATAAATACATTCACTTCACTCACTGTGCTGCCGACGCTGAACGGTGATTTTCAGCCTTAAAGCGCATTAAGACATTCCTCAGGAACACCATGCTAGTGGAAAGACTCAATGCTTTGGCGATGCTCTCTGTAGAGAGCAAGCTAGTCCAAAAAATACCAGACTTCAACAAAAAAGTTATTGACATGTTTGCTACAATGAAAGAGAGACGTGCTGATTTACTTTACAAAAAGTGAATGCTGCTACTTGTTTGTTAAATAAAAAAAATACTGTGAGTGAGGTACTCAGAAATGCATTGTTATCTCTGTTTTTAAAAGTTTTCTAGTGTTTGTTCTACTTGGGGACAAAACAGATTTTACTGATCAAATGGCATATTATTAAGTACAATCTGTAGCACCTAAACACTATAAACTGTGTGGAAAGACATGCGTGGTAAAGTCACATGCTGGTTGTAATGGAACCGTGGTAAAGGTAATGCGTGGTTCCCAATGCCTTGTAAAGGCTGTTTCCCAACTGCTGTGCAACTTCTGCTACTCTTAGAGCTGAGATTTTCATGAAAGTCTTATAGTCTGAATTTAGCAGCGTAATAGGACGGAATGTATGAAGCTCTGTGGTTATACTGAATAAGCAGCTACCTATGTGATGACATCTATTAATGTAATAACTGCACTTTCACAATTGCTTTATTAACCTTCCTGCCTTCTCAAATTTGCTTGAAAATGCACCATTTGTCCACACTTTTTTCAAAATTTTCTCGGGGGGTAATCCCCCCGAACCCTCTTTAGGGGGTTCGGGCGCGCTCGCTGCGCTCGGGTGCAGTATGATTATCATTTTAAGCCGCACCACTTTCAAATGTCACCAGCCGCCCCTGGCTGTTCCACCGCGCAGAAGTGCAGGCAACCCATCATTGGATGCCGCGCGTGGGTGGTAGCACACACTGCCTCAGCCGCACTTAATGGCCAATCACTGTGTCACTTCATGTGAAGCCATGCAGTGATTGGCCATTTGGGGATGCGCGCGCTGCTGGCTGGCTGGCTGCTGAGTGTGTGTCGCCAATGGTGTGTCGTCGTACATCGTTACTAGGGCTCGTGTCGAGTGCTGTGCAGTCCGACTCACCACGTGGCTGCAGACATAACTATCTGTCTCTCCGTTCGTTCCCTGGCAGAATTGGTCGGACAGCGTTTTTTGGAAGTACTGTACAGTACACAGCAGCTAGAAGTTAAAGTGAACATGTGTCTGACTCGACTCTGTGGCACTGGTAAGCAGCATAGGTAGCCTTCTTATCTTTTCTATTTGGGCGGGGGCGCGGCGGGCATGAATCGAATGGAGGCCGACTCCGAGGCTTTAGTTTACCAATGTTTGTTACCATGATGGCTAAGGGACAGGAGGATCCCGGAGAGGGGCCGGGGGCTGGATGGTAAGGCAGCTGGGGGGGAATAGACACCACTAGGCAGAAGCTGCTTTGTGCGCGGTCAGGAGGTGTCCCGGCCTGGCTGAAAAAGGCGAGTGTTTGTTTGTACCATGTCATTGCCCCCTGCTGCTGGCTGGGACAGGCCCAGTGTCGTGGTGTCGTTAGGGCTCGTGCGCAGTCCGACTCACCACGTGGCTGCCTGCAGACAGACACTAACTCTCCGTCTCCTTTCGTTCCCTGCCTTGCAGAACTGGACACAGGCCCAGCATTTTTTAGAAGTACTACTGCTGTAGAGTGAAGTTCAAGTACTTTGTATTATACCTTTGTAACAAACCTGCACAGATGTCACTTTTTTCCTCCTATAATTGTACCGTTTGCTACCTCTTGTATTTTGTTTGCTCACATTTATCACTTTTCGCCTCATGTAACTTAACGTTTGCTGTTGTACGTTGTTTGTTCACTTGTAATTTTATCCTCATGTGTAGTATCATTACTGTTCCTATTGTTGTGAAGCACTCTGACACCATCGGGTAAAGTCCGCGCAGCGCGCTATATAAAAATGCATAAGTGAACAGCAAGGTGTCTGATTCGACTGTAGGCTGCATACGTAGCCTTCTTTTCAATTTGACCTAACATGATTTTGGTTCAGATTAGGAATACAATGCGTCAAAGCGCTGAGTGTCCCCAGCCTAGGCTGCTTTTGTAATGGAGCCAGGGGGGGAATTGTTTACTTGGAATGAGTACGTGTAGCGCCTTGAATCCTAGTTTGAGGGGCACAGTGGCGGGGTTCGAGATCCCCGGGGCCAGTTGTTGAGTGCATTCAGCATGGACCTTGGGTGCTCTGTCAGCCTCCTGTGTATTTCAGCTCACTGGGAGACTGAGACATCCTGGCCTCTGAGTCATTCTATACAAACTATGATAAATACATTCACTTCACTCACTGTGCTGCCGACGCTGAACTGTGATTTTCAGCCTTAAAGCGCATTAAGACATTCCTCAGGAACACCATGCTAGTGGAAAGACTCAATGCTTTGGCGATGCTCTCTGTAGAGAGCAAGCTAGTCCAAAAAATACCAGACTTCAACAAAAAAGTTATTGACATGTTTGCTACAATGAAAGAGAGACGTGCTGATTTACTTTACAAAAAGTGAATGCTGCTACTTGTTTGTTAAATAAAAAAAATACTGTGAGTGAGGTACTCAGAAATGCATTGTTATCTCTGTTTTTAAAAGTTTTCTAGTGTTTGTTCTACTTGGGGACAAAACAGATTTTACTGATCAAATGGCATATTATTAAGTACAATCTGTAGCACCTAAACACTATAAACTGTGTGGAAAGACATGCGTGGTAAAGTCACATGCTGGTTGTAATGGAACCGTGGTAAAGGTAATGCGTGGTTCCCAATGCCTTGTAAAGGCTGTTTCCCAACTGCTGTGCAACTTCTGCTACTCTTAGAGCTGAGATTTTCATGAAAGTCTTATAGTCTGAATTTAGCAGCGTAATAGGACGGAATGTATGAAGCTCTGTGGTTATACTGAATAAGCAGCTACCTATGTGATGACATCTATTAATGTAATAACTGCACTTTCACAATTGCTTTATTAACCTTCCTGCCTTCTCAAATTTGCTTGAAAATGCACCATTTGTCCACACTTTTTTCAAAATTTTCTCGGGGGGAAATCCCCCCGAACCCTCTTTAGGGGGTTCGGGCGCGCTCGCTGCGCTCGGGTGCAGTATGATTATCATTTTAAGCCCCACCACTTTCAAATGTCACCAGCCGCCCCTGGCTGTTCCACCGCGCAGAAGTGCAGGCAACCCATCATTGGATGCCGCGCTTGGGTGGTAGCACACACTGCCTCAGCCGCACTTAATGGCCAATCACTGTGTGACTTAATGTGAAGCCATGCAGTGATTGGCCATTTGGGGATGCGCGCGCTGCTGGCTGGCTGGCTGCTGAGTGTGTGTCGCCAATGGTGTGTCGTCGTACATCGTTACTAGGGCTCGTGTCGTGTGCTGTGCAGTCCGACTGTCCGACTCACCACGTGGCTGCAGACATAACTATCTGTCTCTCCGTTCGTTCCCTGGCAAAATTGGTCGGACAGCGTTTTTTGGAAGTGCTGTACAGTACACAGCAGCTAGAAGTTCAAATGAACATGTGTCTGACTCGACTCTGTGGCACTGGTAAGCAGCATAGGTAGCCTTCTTATCTTTTCAATTTGGGCGGGGGCGGGCGGGCATGAATCGAATGGAGGCCGACTCCGAGGCTTTAGTTTACCAATGTTTGTTACCATGATGGCTAAGGGACAGGAGGATCCCGGAGGGGCCGGGGGCTGGATGGTAAGGCAGCTGGGGGGGAATAGACACCACCAGGCAAAAGCTGCTTTGTGCGCGGTCAGGGGGTGTCCCGGCCTGGCTGAAAAAGGCAAGTGTTTGTTTGTACCGTGTCATTGCCCCCTGCTGCTGGCTGGGACAGGCCCAGTGTCGTGGTGTCGTTAGGGCTCGTGCGCAGTCCGACTCACCACGTGGCTGCCTGCAGACAGACACTAACTCTCCGTCTCCTTTCGTTCCCTGCCTTGCAGAACTGGACACAGGCCTAACATTTTTTAGAAGTACTACTGCTGTAGTGTGAAGTCAAAGTACTTTGTATTATACCTTTGTAACAAACCTGCACAGATGTCACTTTTTTCCTCCTATAATTGTACCGTTTGCTACCTCTTGTATTTTGTTTGTTCACATTTATCACTTTTCGCCTCATGTAACTTAACGTTTGCTGTTGTACGTTGTTTGTTCACTTGTAATTTTATCCTCATGTGTAGTATCATTACTGTTCCTATTGTTGTGAAGCACTCTGACACCATCGGGTAAAGTCCGCGCAGTGCGCTATATAAAAATGCATAAGTGAACAGCAAGGTGTCTGACTCGACTGTAGGCTGCATAGGTAGCCTTCTTTTCAATTTGACCTAACATGATTTTGGTTCAGATTGGGAATACAATGCGTCAAAGCGCTGAGTGTCCCCAGCCCAGGCTGCTTCTGTAATGGAGCCAGGGGGGGGATTGTTGACTTGGAATGAGGACGTGTAGCGCCTTGAATCCTAGTTTGAGGGGCACAGTGGCGGGGTTCGAGATCCCCGGGGCCAGTTGTTGAGGGCATTCAGCTTGGACCTTGGGTGCTCTGTCAGCCTCCTGTGTATTTCAGCTCACTGGGAGACTGAGACATCCTGGACTCTGAGTCATTCTATTCAAACTATGATAAATACATTCACTTCACTCACTGTGCTGCCGAAGCTGAACGGTGATGTTCAGCCTTAAAGCGCATTAAGACATTCCTCAGGAACACCATGCTAGTGGAAAGACTCAATGCTTTGGCGATGCTCTCTGTAGAGAGCTGTTGGTTCCTTCCAACTCAGCCCATACAATGCAGGAGCGACGATTACCCGATCCACTACCCTTGCCCATAAGCGACACACCGAATATAATACAATGGGTCAGCAGAGGGGCAACAGACGGGGCGGGAAAAGGGTGTTGACAAATAAGGGATCCCAGGATTTCTGTCTAGGGACTACTGCAAAGACCAATGTTCTCCACGTACTGCACCTATAGGGACAGAAATGGGTTACAGTCTACCACACATGGTATCTTATGAACAACATAGTGCCTCTTGCTGTGACCATGCCCCTCAAAACCCCCACACCTCCTTACCAACAAGCGCTGATGTCGATGACTTGTGGAGATCTCCAACGTGGAGGGGTTAATTCAGTCAAAGCAGGGAAAAAAGGGGCAGGGGGAACTTTAAACTGGGAAAACACTCTAGCAATAACAGAGCCAGAGAAATAGGAGGAAAAAGTCGTTATAACGACTAAAAAAACCTCCTTCTGGGGGCAAAGGAAATACTCAGGACGTACGGGGGGGCAAATGCAGGAGGGAAAACGCTGTGTGTCACCGGCTTCCACCGCGACTCCCGCTGGACCCGGAAGCGCCCAAAACTGCACTCTGCCTCCACACAACGATGTGGCCAAGTTGGAAAAAGACGCGGAAGTGCGTGTACCGCGATCTCCACAGCACACCAGTTTATTCGTGATGGTAATCCAGCCGGACCACCATCAATCACTCTGAGGAGCGCCGGAGCCCCAGCAACTCTCTCTACCCAGCCGGGTTAAAAGGCTCAAACAAGACGTAACACAATGAAACACAAGGGGACACAAAAGGACACAACAAGGTAAAAGGGCAGGATACCATCCGAGGATAGCCAACAGCAGGAACAGGAGAGGGAAGAAAGGGCAGGAAAACCAAAGAGCCAGGAAAATGCGTTAGCTAGATCACGAGCCCGTGAACTACAGCACAGAGTCCCAAAGTACAAAACAGCCCCTAGCCCAAGATCAGGAACCACACGACTAGATATCAAGCACTGAGGACAGGGAGAAGGCAGCTTATATCTCCACCCCAGCAGGTCACATGAGCTCACAAACATGGTCACAGAAAGAGGACTACGCACGAATCCTAACAGTACCCCCCCCTCCAACAACCCTCCCCACTGGACGTGGCTTGGACGGATGCTGGCGATGGAATAAACGAACCAACCGAGGCGAATGAACCCCCCCAGCCGGTTCCCAGGTACGATCCTCAGGGGCATATCCTTTCCAGTCGACCAAATAAAACAAACGGCCCCTCCTTCTCTTTGAATCTAGTATGGCCGGACCTCGAATTCCTCTTGTCCATCCACAATCAAAGGGGGAGGAGGGGGTAACACCTGGGTAGAGGGCATATAAGGCTTCAATAAGGACGTGTGAAACACAGGGTGAACCCGATATTCACTGGGCAGGTCAAGTTTCATAGCCACGGGATTAATAACCTGCACTATCGGAAACGGACCCACATATCTAGGCTGTAATTTACGAGACCCACCAAGCCTGAGGTTCTTAGTGGCCAACCACACCTGCTCACCCACTTGATAAGTAGGAGCAGGAGCCCTGTGTGGAGAAGTGTGGCTCAGGGGTTAGAGGCAGCAGACCCGGAAGCTGAGATCGGTCCTGGACCAGGGTTCAATTCCCCGCCTCGGCGGGGTCTTGGGCTAAAAATTCCACGGACTTGATAATTCTCGCCCCGGTGCCTCCTCGACTCACGGGTTCACACTCTGCGACTCTGGGCAATAGCTTGCTTAATCTCCACAACGGCCCCTCGCGGCGGGATGCCTGACTTTCACCTTGTGGATACCCTGCTATCTCACAGGGGAATACCAGGAAGGGTTCCCTAAGCAAGCGCCGGGAAACCCACTGTGGGTAGCTGTGCGCTATATAAGCTCAACTACATTTACATTTACATCTGCCTGTACCTTCATACTAGCCTTAGCGGCCAGCAACTGCACCCGGGCAACGCCCCAGATATCACTCAGCCACTTACACACATCATCAATGGCTGGTACTCGCCCTGTAGGTTGGATAGCCAGTGCCCTAGGATGGTAACCCAAAGAGCAAAAGAAGGGAGTCATACCCAGTGCGGAATGCAAGCTGTTATTATACGCAAACTCTGCTATGGGCAGAGCCGTAACCCAATCACATGCCAGGGAAGATACTAAACACCTGAGGTATTGCTCCATGGTCTGATTAGTGCGCTCGGTCTAACAATCGGATTGCGGATGATAAGCAGAAGACAATCTGATCTCCACCTTTAGCACAGAGCACAACTCCGTCCAAAAATGGGACACAAACTGAGCCCCCCGATCAGTCACCACCGCAGACGGCAGCCCATGTATCCGTACGATGGAGGACATAAACACCAAAGCCATCTCTCTGGCCGTAGGAATCTTGGGAAGCGGGATGAAATGGGACATTTTTGTGAACAAATCGACCACTACGAGAATGGCCGTGAAACCGGAAACAGATGGAAGCTCAGTCACAAAGTCCATGCTAACAGTATGCCATGGAGCGGGAGGAACCTCCAGAGGACGTCACAACCCTGACGGTTTACAATGAGTGGGCTTGCTGATGGCACAAACCGGACAAGCTGTCACATAACCATGGATATCCTGTGCCAATGTTTCCCACCAAAACCACCGCATACACATCTCCTTTGTCTTCGGTATCCCAGGATGTGCCGCCAAGGCAGACGAATGACACCACTCCAAAACCTGTTCTCTCAATGTAGGGGGCACAAACATCCTGCCCTCATAATACAACAATCCATCCTGGACCGTAACATGGGGTAATGACAACCATGGGGCCAAATCCACCTGACGTAGTTGTTCCCTCACCAAAGATAGAAAATCCTCAACTGCCACCACCCCTACGATCCTGTCACCAGGAATCATAGGCCTATCCTCCTTTCCCTATCCCAGCTCCTTAGAATCTACATGGATGCGGGATAGGGCGTCAGATTTAACCTGCTGTGCTGCGGGCCTATACGTGATGATAAAATCAAATTCATTAAAGAAAAGAACCCAACGCATCTGGCGAGGTGTCAAAGCACGTGCAGAACGAAAAAACTCCAAGTTCTTTTGATCCGTATTGATCGTAACGGTGTGTCGGGCCCCCCACAGATAATGCCTCCATTCCTCAAATGACAACTTAACTGCCAACAACTCTCTTTCAGCCACGGTGTAATTGCGCTCTGCTGGCAGCAAGGTCTTAGAGAAATAGGCGATGGGATGCATGCAACCGTTCTCAACATCTCTTTGGGACAACACCCCGCCCACAGCACATAACGAGGCATCTGTCTCCACAAAGAACGGCAAGGCAGGATCAGGATGTACCAATACCGGTGCCGACGTAAATTTCTCCAGCAACCGCTGAAAGGCCTCCTGAGCCTCAGAGGACCAAACAAAAGAAATCCCCTTCCTCAATAGCCGAGTCAAGGGGGCCACAATATCAGAGACATGAGCAATAAAACGCCTATAAAAATTGGCGAATCCCAACAGAACCTGTATATGTTTCACCGATGTTGGAACAGGCCAGGTAATAATGGCCTCAATCTTTCTTGCATCCATCCGAACACCTCCTGCCGAAACCACAAACCCCAAGAACTCCACCTGAGGGGTGCTGAACTGACACTTCGCTAGCTTTGCGTATAGATGATGTTCTCGCAATTTCTGCAACACTTGGGTCACATGCCGTTGATGAGCAGCCCCTGTCTCTGAAAAGATTAGGATATCATCCAGATATACAATTACACTCCTATCCAGAAACTCCCGAAGCACCTCATTAATAAAGAACTGGAAGGCCGCCGGCGCATTGCATAATCCAAACGGCATTACGCAATATTCATACAGGCCATGCTTGGTCTTAAACGCCGTCTTCCACTCATCCCCGGAGCGAACACGCACTAGATGGTAAGCACCCCGCAGGTCCAACTTGGTGAACACTGTTGCCCTGCGGAGTTGGTCTAACAACACGGGAATGAGTGGAAGCGGGTATTTGTTTTTTACTGTGGCTTTGTTTAATGTTCTATAATCCACACATGCCCGCAATGTGCCTTCCTTCTTTGGAATGAAGAAGATCGCCGATGAGACTGGCGAACAGGAGGGACGAATGAATCCCAGTCTTAACATCTCATCAAGATATTCCTTGCAACTCCTCGGGTTCCGAAAGAGCATATACCCGACTACAGGGGAGAGGAGCTCCTGGTATCAAATCTATCTTACAGTCAAAAGACCTGTGAGGGGGTAGGACTTGCGCCTGATCTATATCGAACTCTTCTTTATATGCCTGGTACTATGATGGTACCAGACCCGCATCAGTTGTGGCACAAGACAATGAAAACTCCCTCTCGCCTGCCTCTTGATAGCAATGCTTCAAGCAATGAGATGAATCCAGAGACACTAACCGTTGCACCCAATCGATCTTAGGATTGTGCTCCTGCAACCAAGGCACACCCAATACCAAACCAAAAGAAGGGGCATCTATTAGATCAAAACACACCATCTCTGAGTGACCATTCTCACACACCAGGCACAAAGGCACAGTCCGCCTAGTGATAGACCCGGATGTTAATTCGGTACCATCTATCGCCCTCACGGGTTCTGGCTGGTCCTTCACACAACAAGGGATCCTCAATTTTTCTGCAAGCGCGATGTCAAGAAAGTTCCCTGTAGCCCCGGAATCCAATAACACCGATACTGGCACTCTATTGTCCCCAAAGAGTAACAAATGGGCATTTATAATAAAGTGCCTAGGTGCCCTATCTATGGTCTGAGTACCTCATACTGTCTCTCCTTGCTCTCATGATACAGACAGGCTATCTTCTTACTATATGAGGCGCCAGAGGGCTTCACTGGGCATTCCCTAGCAGAGTGTCCACACTGACCGCAATACAAACACAGGTTCAATTCTCTGCGTCGTTTCTTTTCATCAATAGACAATGGACCTCTTACACCACCGATTTCCATAGGTTCAGACACCGTCTTCGTCTCTCCTGCTCCGGTTGTCTTATTGTCCGATTTCACAAACCCCCCCCGAGACACCTGAAAGCGGCTTTTTCCCCCCGTCTCTCTGATAGACGATGGTTTAACTTGACCACAAGATCTATAAACGCCGCACAATCGACCGGGGGATCCACCACTTGTGACACCACATCCTTAAGATCCTTGGAAAGACCCTGATAGAACAATGAGGTCCTCTTATCCCCAGGCCAATGAGTTTCAGACGCAAGACGATTAAAGGTAGAAATATACGTCAACAAATCCTGTCTGCCCTGCCTCAACTTCAATAGCTCCGCATCGCTAGACTGCATAAAAGCATGTTTCGCAAACAATCCATGCATTAATTCCTTAAACGCAGGGTAGTTGGCCAACACCTGATCGTCCCTCTCTACCAAGGGTATAGCCCATTGGGCAGCAGTACCAGCCAAATATGATATCGTAAAAGCTACTTTGGCCGAATCATTGGGGAAAGCAGTTGGCTTACACATGAAGTGTAATTGGCACTGATTCATAAAGGTGCCAAACTTGGCGCTATCCCCAGTAAATCTCTCTGGCGGAGCCAACGGCACTGGAACAGGTGTATTCACTGTAACTGCTACAGGTACCCCACTACCAGAGCTCTGACCCAACCCACCACCATATTGAAAGGTTGCAGGCTGCAAGACTGGAACCTGAACCCTATGCTGCCCTTTCTCCCTACTACTCAACGCCCCGACTTCCTGTTTCAAAGCTACATTTTCCTGCCTTAAGTCATGTATTTGATCACTGTGCTGCCGAAGCTGAACGATGTTTTTCAGCCTTAAAGCGCATTAAGACATTCCTCAGGAACACCATGCTAGAGGAAAGACTCAATGCTTTGGCGATGCTCTCTGTAGAGAGCAAGCTAGTCCAAAAAATACCCGACTTCAACTAAAAAGTTATTGACATGTTTGCTACAATGAAAGAGAGACGTGCTGATTAACTTTACAAAAAGTGAATGCTGCTACTTGTTTGTTAAATAAAAAAATACTGTGAGTGAGGTACTCAGAAATGCATTGTTATCTCTGTTTTTAAAAGTTTTCTAGTGTTTGTTCTACTTGGGGACAAAACAGATTTTACTGATCAAGTGGCATATTATTAAGTACATTCTGTAGCACCTAAACACTATAAACTGTGTGGAAAGACATGTGTGATAAAATCACATGCTGGTTGTAATGGAACCGTGGTAAAGGTAATGCGTGGTTCCCAATGCTTTGTAAAGGCTGATTCCCAACTGCTGTGCAACTTCTGCTACTCTTAGAGCTGAGATTTTCATGAAAGTCTTATAGTCTGAATTCAGCAGCGTAATAGGACGGAATGTATGAAGCTCTGTGGTTATACTGAATAAGCAGCTACCTATGTTATGACATCTATTAATGTAATGACTGCACTTTCACAATTGCTATTAACCTTCCTGCTTCATCAAATTTGCTTGAAAATGCACCATTTGTCCACGCTTGTTTCAAAATTTTCTCGGAGGGAAATCCCCCCGAACCCTCCTTAGGGGGTTCGAGGTCGCTCACAGCGCTCGCTCGCTACGGTGCAGTATGATTATCATTTTACGCCCACCACTTTCAAATGTCACCAGCAGCCCATGATGATGGATGGTACTTTCAAATCAACACCCCATCCATTTTCACAAATTTACACTCGTCATGCTAATAAAAATACCACAATAGTCCCTTTAGTGTATGCTTTGCTGCTGACAATCTTCAACGTACACTGAATTGTTATCTGTGATAAAAAGCAAAACCATGAATGAAAGTCCTGGAAAAGTAATCATTGATTTTGAATTGGCAATGATTAGTACTATTACAAAATTATACCCTGAAACACAAATCCAAGGATGTTTCTTTCACTTTTTGCAGGTTTATTGGCTTAAAATTCAGAAATCATCCTTGGTTGAAGACTATTTAGCTAGCAGCAAACTTCAATTTGAATTAAGAAAACTAACTGCGGTGTGTTTTGTACCGCCTGAGAGTGTAGATAAGTACTACACTGCAATTACCAAATCAGATTTTTTTTACACAAAATGAAATTGGCACCTATACAAAATTAATTTGAGGATACACTGCATTGTGTTTTGTACCGCTCGAGAGTGTAGATAAGTACTACACTGCAATTACCAAATCAGGATTTTTTTACACAAAGGGCTCGATTCCGATTCGGGATAAAAAACCGTCGTACGATTCGTATTCGTAGCCGTCTCCGTACGAATGAAAAGTCCGTCCGAATTGCGTAGTACGATCCGAATCCCAAAAATACGTTCGAATATCAGCGAACCGTACGAACCACAATCGAAGACCCGTACGAAATGGCATCGGAACTCTAACCGTACGATTTGTAAACATGCCTTACGAACTAACAAGTATGATCCAGACCAGGGACCAAGTTCGTGATCTGTACAGGCAAACGTAGTCGCGCATGAAGCATGATTCGTACGGAAAACATCGCCTATGAGTGAGCCGCATCCAACAAATATGAACCGCATACCCCTCAATCAAGCGTACACGAAGCCCCGCTCCGAAAACGGACCGTAACAGCCAGCCGCACCAACTAATATTAAATATTTCTGTTTGATTGGCCATAGCCTATCGTAACGAATACCCATTAATTTTGCCAATAAAGTTTCTAGAATTACTCTTAGAGATATTCTTCGTAGGCAAAAGAATAGCCAGACAAAGCGGTAAATGATCACTCAGTGCAATATCTGAGACTTTAAATGATTTAATTCTATAAGCATGTTTGTTGGTTGTAAGAACATAATCAAGCGTGAAGCCACAACCCCTACCATTAAATGTTGGGGGCAGGGTAAATGGCAGTGCACATATTTCGTTTGCGAAACCGAGGTCAAGATTACACAGTAAGTCGTTGAGGTGATCACCCAAAGGGTAGTCGGTAAAATGCGATAGACACGAGCCCTCCTCCCATACCTTACCACATCTATTATCTTCTGCCATCTTACATAGGATGCAATTAAAGTCTCCTACCCAGAGGTCCATTGTGTGTTTCCGATTGCTTACAACCTGAGAGGACAATGCTTCAAACAATTTCTTAGTAACAGTTGAAACTTCACCCTGTAGAATATTATTGTAAAAATTAACCAGGGCAATCGCAACATCAGAGTCCAATAAAAGTAATAGAAACTGAAATTAAATTTCTTTGATGGACTCTAAGACTTCCTTTGAAATCAGCTTGTTTGAAAGATAGACACTCAATCCTCCCTTGGCTTGCCCGTCAATGACCTCAACAGCCGGGGTATGGTAGGTCTTAAACCCAAAACAATAGAGGAAGTGAAGAGGTCTGGACAGAATCACCCTCCAATCCGATATACATAAACAAAGAGATTCTATCAATGTGTGGTGATGTGAAATTTTTATTTTATATTTTTGTGGGTGGTGGAATAATTAACTCTCTCTTAGGGTGGTAAAGATGAGAGCACAATGTGCTTGTTAAAATACCCCTCACACACTAAAAAAATCCATTAGTGTCATGCTTCATCATTGGGGTCTTCCCGTCCCTCTACGGGGCGGGGCGTGCTACGACCTGACGAACTACGCGGGAGCACTGATAAGGTGACAAGGCTATGTGACAGTGCAAGGTGAGTGGTGTCAGTGAAGTGTAGGGACCTAGTAATGTGTGGGAATTAAAAAAGCTAAAAATCCTCTGGCTAGTGGAAAAAAACAATTTATTCACTTCCCTAGCTGGGGACGTTAAGAAGGGGGTTTTGAGGTAGAGCAAATAACTACTACCAGGTCTTAAACCCATTCAAATGGACCGCTTCCCTGCTCCAAGTTTTCCTGAAGGCAGATCGGGTCTTGATGCTGGATAAAGTCCTGCCAAAATGGATTATCAATTTTTTATTTAATTCCTGAGATATTCCATGATATAATATTGCATATTGGGAGTTCAATAGGAATCAAACCAGGAGATAGAGGCCTGAGCCCTTCCAGTAAAGACCCAGTCCTATTTGGGTGCTCCAACTCTAGATGAACCTCCAAGGCCACCTTACCCTCAATGGTTGTCTCAGTCCCAGTATTATCTATGTTCTGTAACTGATCATTAGTGATATCCTCCCGGAATAGTAGAGAGGTATAGTGGGCTGCTCCCCCAATTGAACTAGTAATAGGCACCTGTTGCAGTCAGTCATTACTCTATAAGCCACTTAAAGCCTCAAAAAGATTTGAAGTCGGAATACAATATCTTACTTTGGTTGGTCCCAATTGTTTTTCACCTGAGGAATAAGGTCTTCCAGAATACATGGGGCGATAAAAAAAAACCAAAGGCAAGATATTAATGCGTTGAGTATCAACTACCCCATTGAAGGCCCCCTCAATGATGTTTCGTACCAAATATGTAGATCTAAATGTTAAGATTACGCAGTCTCCATTAAAAGATTTCGAAGAGGTACCTATCCAGCTCACTCTTCTGACCATTTTAAATTCAGAGAACAAGGCATTTTTAAGTCCCGTTCTTGAAGTTAGAAAATTAAGGGATTTGTTCCTCGGGGTCGACCAGTGTTCAAACACGTTGGGAGGTAAAGCCGGGACATTGGCTAACACAACCGTGTACGATATTGCTTCTGGTGGCATATTTAGGGTAGGTAATGAATTAGCTAAGTTGGCCCTTTGGCCATCCTGATCGCTTCCTGTATGACGGTTTGTGTTACCATTATTGTTAATTTGATTATTTAAGGCTGTTTGGTCTACTGCGCTGTTTGCAGCGTTACCCCCTAAACGTGTGGGTTCTGGTTTATCCTTAACCCCCCTAGTTTTATGTTGTACAGGGTTGGTCAAATCCCCACTTAAGATGGGTACAGATGAGGGCGCTAATGTGTTAGCGTAAGTTGTCCGAATCGGATGGATGATTTTAGTCATCTGTTCCTTTATAATGCCTACCCTAGTTTCAATTTTGGTAATTTTCAGACAGATCGGGCTCAGGAGTGTTGATAACAGAGTCTCCATTTTTCCCCAGAAACTTTCATCATCAACCACGATCTTACCCACACTGGTTTGGGCATCAACATCAACTGTCTGACCCTCACCCTTTTTCCCCTTTCGTCCGTTTAAGTTAGGTACCGCTTTTCGTTGGGTACGGCTGCCCTTCCCCTTATATTTATTTACAGGCAGATCTTTATTAGTGTGATTTTGTTTGCTGTTTGCCCTCTGGTTCTTAAAGGTGGACTTTCAATATTTGACCTGTCCGTTAATACAGGATCAGGGGTTAAAGGGACATCACTCCCCTCCTGCCCTACAGAATCATCAATTAAGAGAGGGGGCTGAGCACTTACATTCAGCGGCAACATTGAAGGTGTTAAAGAAAGTCAACTAGGCAAAGGGGAAGGAACAGGTGGCAAATGATGCTGTATAGAGGGATTCTCATGATTCTGAGCACCTGGAAACCCAACATACGATGTCATAAGCATTGAATCAAAAGAGTTTACCAAAGCTGAAGAAGTATTTACAGATTGTAAGGGGGGGAGCATACCAGAAGAGAGAGAGAGACGCCTCTCTGTATTTACAATGGCTGAAGCAACTACCCCTATAGTCTTTTGCAACATTTTGTCTATAGCGGTCAAACTTGGAAGAGGGAGTAGTTGAAGCTACTTTTTTCCTAGTGCTGGGACTGTACTGCGTGAGAATATTTTTACCCATATTCCTCAATACAGAGGTCAATCAACAAGCTATTCAATTTGACTTGACAGTCCCCACAATAGTTAAAAATACGATGAATACCACAAACAATGTATCACTATATACTGAGATTCAACTATCCAGGCAAGGAGTGACTTTGACAGTACACCCAAAGCTTAGTAATTTTACCGCAAGTTCAGAGTTGCATCCAGCCAAGGGGGATGGCCCTGCCCTGCCTCCTCCTGCCCAGGACGGCCATAGACGGCCCGCCCTTTGCTCGGGCTTAGCCCGGCTGCGCCGGCACGCGTCCCGCGACGCGGTAACTCTGTTGACCTTAAGTGCGCCGCCTGGCACGAAATCGGCGTGTGGTGGGTGGCGCCAACCGCAGTGAGCGCTGGGAGTTGTGGTCTCCCCCCTTGGCGGCCGCGGAAAGATGTCTAAGTGCAGCGGCAGCGGGGAAGACCGGGAAGGAGCAGTTGCGTGTGGTGTTGCGTCCCTCAATGCCCCCAGAGCCTCCAAAAACGTCCTCGCCAACCAGGCAGTCCCCGTTATTTTCAATTACGGCAAGTTCCTTACTTTTCAGAGAAGTATCTTATTTGTAAACCAAGCATATAATGACATTAAATAAAGAAAACAATGTCAGGGTCTCAGTACATAAGATCACATAGCTATACGCATTTGGCCAAATATAAGTATCACAATCAAGAAGCGCTTTAGGTAGAATCAAATATGAACCGCTGCAAAGAGTCAGATATGTGTTGTAGTTGTTTTGTAATATTGATAGTGTGCAATAGAGGACAGGAAGTCAGAGATGAGACATATATAGAACAAATACATTGAATATTGATGTTAATACCCCTCAAATGGCAATCTATGTACAGTATGACATGAATATACAGTTGTAGTTACCTATTTTCTTTGCAAATACAGATGTTCTTTTTTAATCTTGTAAAAATACATGCATTTCACGATCAGTATTTAGTCCCCTATCGACTGCTCTTAATTTGATGAGCCATTTATATTCCAACTTTATTAATTACGCCACCCTATCCCCTCCCTGGGGGTTCGCTCTAACCTCAGCAATGCCATGGAATTTATTGCAAGTATTTCAGAGTCAGCATGTACCGTACCGTGTTATAGTGTATTGCCAAAGGACAGTTTTCATTTCGATTTCGGATCGCTCTGATATGCTCCTCTATACTCTCTTTTAGTGGTCTTATGGTACTTCCAATGTATATCTGACCACATTGACATATTATGCAATAAACAGTACATTTTGTATTGCAGTTGATAAATTGTTCTATGTGATGGGTTTGCTCAGTGTTTTACTTGAAAGTTTTCTTTTTATCATCGGCAAATTGACACACACAGCACATTGTGCATTTGAAAAAACCTTTCGGTTTGTTTGGAAGTCACATATTAGTAGTGTTGGTCCTGGTCTCATTACTTATTATGGAGGGACTTATGATGTTCCTAAGAGTTCTGCCTCTTCTGTACACGATTTTGGGTTTCTTAGCTACATAAGCATCCAGATCAGGATCAAGTTTAAGAAGCTTCCAATGTTTGTTTAGGGTTCTAAAATCTTGGTTGCTATGTGAATTATATTGAGTGATGAATGAGATTTTCTCGCCTTCATTTCTTTTTCTTTTTTTGGGCTTGCATTTGAGAATCTCTGTTCTAGATGTCTTGTCTATATGATTGTGAGCTTGATTCAATACGGACCTTTCATAACCCCTTCGCTACATTCACTATTTCCTGTTGGAAATCATTTTCCGAGCTGCAGTTTCGTCGCAGCCTAGTCATCTCTCCATACGGAATGGCTTGTATTTGGGAGATGGGATGAGCACTACTTGCATGCAACACTGAGTTGCATCGGGTGTCTTTTCTAAATAGTCTGCTCTCCAAGGGCCCATTGTTAGTAAACAGGGTTACATCAAGAAAATCCACACTGTTTTTGCTATAATTCGAGGTAAAGCTCAAGTTGTACGGGTTATTATTCATGTGTGTCACAAATCCCTTGAGTGTAATTTCATCACCTCCCCATATCAATAGTATGTCATCTATGAACCGACACCAATATATGATGTGGTTCGTTAACTGGGGTGGGCTGTATCTTCATACGTGAAATTCCTAAAAAAAAACATATAAATATTTGCGTAGGAAGGTGAAAATTTCACACCCATCGCCACACCCGAATGTTAGTGGTACCATATTTTGTTGTGGGTAAAAAAGTTATTATATAGAGCAAAGCGTGTAAATTCCAAGACCATCTGAGTGTGGTCATATAACGTTGCATCACGTTTAGATAGGAAATATGTAAGGGCCTCCATGCCCTTGTCTACAGGTATGCTTGTATAGAGGGCACAAACATCAAGGGTCACTAAGAAAAAGTCATCCATCCATAACAGGTCCTCCAATTTGTTAAGGTGATCCTTAGTGTCCTCTATGAAAGATGGAAGATTGCGCACAATAGGTTGCAAGGTGATATCTATGAATTCTGAAATGTGTTCAATAGCCCCACCAATCCCCGGAATTATTGGTCTACCAGGCGGTGTGGTGGTGCTTTTGTGGACCCTGGGTAGGATGTACATGTAAGCTGCCATAGGGTTGGGATATACTGCCCTCTCACTTAAACCCATTCTGGAGATAGGTGGGCGGGGGCATGGGGAGAGGATCTGGGAGGCCCCATATAGGACAAGACCTGGTATTTCTGCTGCAAAAAAATCACTGACCTAAATTCCTCCAATTCAAATATATATTTTGCGCATACACCACCGCTCAATTGATGGGTATATTTGATCCCTCCAGGCCCCATAGCACTAGATGCGCCGCTGATCATGCTGACTTCCTCCATTTAGCATGGGGATGCACGCAGGTATCTGCCTTCAGGTACGAGTAATTCAAGATCCTATCCTAAATGATTGCGATGAAGCTGGTCCCATCTCCACTCATTGCGCTGTTAGGCCACGTTGAGCCACTCCCAGTTGAGATGAGGTGATACACTGTCATTGCATTGTTGCTGGCAAAGCAACTGGTGTCTCTACATTGGGGTGCTGTCTCGGTTCCCACAGGGCACGGATGGATGAGAGGATCTGGTTGACGGTGAAACCATGAGCGGCACATACACCTCCTTTCAGCCCCCCTCCTCTGGACCCAAACATATATGGTATCCCCTGCATCAGTACCTGCTTGCTCATTCCTTGGATTCATTGCCTTTGGTCTGAGTCCTACTCAGCCCCGTACTGGATGAGGCACGGACACAGCATGTAAAGCCAATGCTGCGACCCATGATGGGTCTCCCAGCACTGTGTGATTTTATCCTGCTTGACCTTATTTATTCTCCTTGTGATGCTGATTGACACTGATTTACTCTGTCTCCCTTACTGGCACTATCCTGCCTTATATGACACTATTTTGTGACTTTACTCCTCAGCCATGCTTTCTAGGACTGCCCAATGCAATTGTAAATGCTGTGATTATACGAGTCTTGTTCCATTGATACCTGCTACGTTCTCTCGTAACGCAACTTGCTTTTCTGTGTCTAGTTTCTTTTTGTCCTCTTCGCTTTGTTTTCCACTCTGGTTTTGTAATGCTTTCCAAAAATCTATAAAAACAATTAAAAAAATGTTAAAAAGAGTCTGGAAGAGAAAGGGGCCTTGTTTACATTTGGGTTAAAATAAATGCTTCCCATTCTGGGTATACTTTTAACTGAATGTATGACGTTATTCCGCAGGCAAAACAGTCCGCATACAATCACAACGCATTTTTATCTCCGCAAATGTCATGACTTTGCATGTTTTTATAACGATGCAAAGATGACGAAAAAAATGCATATAAACATGAAAAAGTAAATTTTCCACGCAGTTTTTAACGTTTTCTTTTGCAACGAAAATAAAAGGCAAATAAATGCTTTTTTTTTTTTAAATGTAGTCAATTACCTACTGGCATGGGAAGATGGGAAAAACAGGGGTATTGGGTGGGTAAGTAATCTAAAAAATACAGATGTTTTAGGGTTGGCAAGTGTTTAAATATTTCTCGAGTACTGGAACGGGATGTCAATTGAAAACAGGGGTTTTGAGTGGCAGAGTAATGTAAATAATACTTGAGTACTTTTTAAAAAATTAGAATGTCATCCAAAATAATACAACATGTGAAATCTAATACTGTGACAAGATAGAAATGGTTTTGGTTCTGTTTGTAAATGAAAATACATTCTTCTAAAAATGAATACTTGAGTATTACCTCCAGAAACTATTTATTAATTTTAACAAATGTATAAAGTATTCTGGGACGAGAATACAGGAATACAGAGAATTTTGGAGGCTATGTGCCATAATTAATGTTTCTCAAAAGTTACCCGAGTATTAATGTTATTCTTATTTTGTTTTCATAAACAATATTTATTAAAACCAATTTTCAACATATCGCATAAACCATTTCTTTAAAATAATCTTTCAAATAAACATTTTTGCTCAGAAAATAACCTTTTTAAAACGTGTGTGACAATAACACAAACACAAATAGAAGAATAAGTCCCAAATAGAAGAATAAGTCCATCAACTATTTCCATTTATGTGCATGACATCTAAGAATGTCAAAATGGCGTCCAAAATGGGAAGCATATATTTTATAAAATGTATTTTTTCAAACAGATTTTTAAAGTATAAGTTTAGTCACCAGATGCAGTACAATTTCTAGTGGTTTACATATCATGTTTGTACTTTAAAAACTGTTCCACAGACAAAAACATATAAATTACACCACCCAACTTTTTGTGATCATTTATACACTAGCTACCAAAGTGACAGGACATGCTCTCTTGTCAGGAAGCTAATGTCAAAGATTTGTGGACACACGCTACCATCTACTGCCCAAAGTAAGTACAGTTTAAGACATTAAACAGCTTTTAATTTATTTATCCATGAATTAGTTTCAAGTCTATTTAAAGAATGTCATTTTTAAAACATGAATATTAAATGATATTATATAATAGAGCTAATTATTTAACAATTTCATAAAATGATTTTGCGATTTAAAAAATCCAGCAAGGAATAGTTTAACGACACGTCCCAGAATAAGGAATAATTGAAAATTATAAACAGATAAATCACATTTAATTTTAATGCTTTATTATTATATCAATAAATTGTTTGTATAAAAAATAATTTCATGATAAAAGAGGATTTTTATAAAAGTTTCAAATTATTATTTTACAGACGAATGTTTACCTTTTACAGACACATTCACCAACTGTTCTGTTAAATACATTGAGCATCTTTTAAACCTTTTTAAACAGGTAAATAATTATTTTTAAATTTCTTTTAAATTAAAAATGTGTTACAAAATGAAACTTGTTTTTAAAATCTAAAGTAAAAAAAATTATTAAAGAAACACATTATGTTTTTAGTAAATAAACATGATATGCCATTATTAAAAATATGCTTTCTTCTTAATAGATTTGACAGATTTTCCTCCAATAAAAACTAAAGAATCGCTCCTGAAACTCATTTGAAAAATGTTGAAGATATATACAGGAGGTTAGTATCAAATAAGGGTGTTTGCTGCAGGGAAACTGTTTAACAGTGTAGAGTTGCCACATAACTATTCAAACTCAAAAGGTTGAATAAATGCAACATATTTTCTAAAAAATATAACAATATAATTTATTTCCTTTTTTATCAATAGAAATCCATTAAAAAACCTGAAAACTATCAACAACTACCAAGAGTTTAACCTCATCAAAGCAATAGAAATCAAAATCAACTAAAGCCAGATGTAGAGCACATTAAAGAGGTGAGGTTAAAAACAACAAGAACACATACAGACTTTCATTTTGCAGATAAGATTCAAGATATGCAATAAAGGAAATTAATTTTCAAGTAACTTTTAACAAATTTCTAGGTATTTTTACAACATAGAAAGTGATGGTCAGTGTAAGGGTGCCACATAACTATTCTAACTCCAAAGGGTGTCTTCAGCAGGGAAAGTGTTGGTCAGTGTAGCGGAGCCAGATAACTATTCTAACTCCAGACGGTGTTTGCAGTAGGGAAAGTGCTGGTCAGTGTAAGGATGCCACATAACTATTCTAACTCCAAAGGGTGATGGCAGCAGGGAAAGTGTTGGTCAGTGTAGCTGTGCCACATAACTATTCTAACACCAAAGGGTGCTTGCAGCAGGGAACGTGTTGGTCAGTGTATAGGTGCCACATAACTATTTTTTTCCTACACCAAAGGGTGTTTGCAGCATGGAAAGTGTTGCTCAGTGTAAGTGTGCCACACACATTTAATTCTCAAACGGGTGATTAAATGTATATTAAATTAAAAAATTCAAACAACTTCATCTAAATATTTTTTTCAGATATTGAAGATATGTCCGAAAAAAGAGAGGCCAAATATGTTACATCTGCGAAATAGATTACATAATTAAGCAGGCTATCTTATGTTATAAGGATAGACTAACGGAACCAAGGAGTCATTTGAGGTGTATCCAATATCATTCATCACATTGCAGAGGCAGAGCAGTTACAATGGAAACTTTGTGGAGAAAACCACAGAACATAACCACTCTGCCTCTGCAATTGAGATTGAAATAAGGGAAAATATAAATCAAATGAAACATCTTGTATCCACCTCCAATGACCCCTGTGGTTCTATTTTGAGGGGGGTTTCTCAACATATTCCTATGCATGTTGCTAGTTCAATGCCTAGTATTCACAATCTGAGAAGGATTATCCAACGTCAAAAACAGGCAAATAACCCGCAACGCACGACTCCATAGACCTTTACTAATATTGTAATTCTACATGAACTAACACTATCTATAACTAACGAAACCAAAACCCTCAAAAACGTCTTTTAATTTTTAGCACACCACGTAATCTACTAAAATTAGAAAGTAGTGATATTTGGATGATGGATGGTACGTTTAAATCCACGCCCCACACATTTTCACAAATATACAATATTCATTCCTCAACCTATACTGAATTTTTATCAGTAAGAAAAACCAAAACACAAAATAAAAGTCCAAGAAAAGTAATAATTGACTATGAATTATCTATGATTAACACCTTTTCCAAACCCTATTAGGAAAACCAAATTCAAGGATGTTTTTTCCACTTTTCTCAGGTCCATTGGCGCAAGATTCAAAAGACATCCTTAGTTGAGGAGTACATAACTGACAGTAAACTTCAGTTGGAATTAAAAACTCACTGCATTGTGTTTTGTTCCACCTGATTGTGTAGAAGAGTACTACACATCAATTTCAGAATCTGAATATTTTGTGGATAAATTGGGCCCCATCCTAAAGTACTTCGAAGAAATTTGGATTGGTCATCTAAGCAGATCAGGCTGCAGGAGGAACCCAAGGTTTCCTATCCAAATTTGGAACTGCTACACGACCTGATTAGAGGGTGGAGCAAAAACTAATAATGCCATTGAGGGATGCCACAACTCCTTCAATAAATCTATTGATAAATCACACCCCAAATTTTTATCATTTTTTGGAAATTTTGAGGAAGGAGCAAAGTTTCCAAGAAATTAAGATTGTGCAGTCTTTGTCAGGAAGTCTGAATCCACGTACTTCCAAAAAAACAAAGGAAATGTCAGAGTATTGGCTTAATCTTTTGAATCCAAGACTTGAGAAAAGCCCAGGGGGGCGAAACGTACGTCGGCTGCTGCTGATTTCTGTCTATATGTAAATAGAATAAATAAATCAAAAGCAGGGGCGGCTGGTGTTCATGGGCGAGATGGGCGCCGTCCTGCCACCCTTGGGGAATAAAAAAATGATGAGCTGGAACACCGAGCAGCTAGCAATAAATTGTGCTGGCTGCTCGGTGAACAAACATGGGCAACTCCGGGTTTTTCTTTGAGGGGGTGAGGGATGATGGCATTGGCTCTTGGCTCTCTGCTGTGTGTGCATGCTTTTGGCTGGGCGAAGATTTCTTCGACCTGAAGCCAGAAAGCAGAGCAGTGACGACACACAGGTGGGCAGGGCCTGTGTATCACTGCCAGAATATAACTTTTCATTTGGGCGAACTTTGTTTAGCCCATGGAGGAGTCAGAAGCTCCCCATTCATACCAATGGCTGGGGGTAGGCCAGCCCAGCTTCTGTGAAGTAGTGGGGTGTGGCAGTGGCCTCCTCTGCCTCTTCCTCAAGACGTTTGTTGACAGAAGTGATTGGTGTGCTGGGGTCAGGGGGAGGGGTTAATCCAGAATTTTCCAGTTTGTTGTTTGGGAATCAGTCACGACTTGGAGGCCAGCGCAAGAGAACATATCAAGCTTCTGTGGGATTGAGGTGGTAGAGGTGAAAACTGTGCCACTGACTGAATAAGTAAGTACTATTGTGTAATAATTTTAATTAATGAACACAGCCGAGTGACCTGACCCGATGGCTGCCTGCAGCTTGAATGAAAGTGAAAGCGTGCATGACTAATTTAAAGGAACACCGGCCGGGCCTTTCACAGGCAGACAGACTGCCAGCAGCCAGTGAAAGGGTTGGCTGGTGTTTCTTCTAAATTAGTCACAATCTGTGTGTGTATGCTTTCATTGAGGCAGCCAGCAGGTAGACGGGAAGCCTGGTACTTTGCTTTGACCTTTATTACCGTTTTTTCTAGTGCAGGCCACCTCTTTCCTCTCAATTAAATAGCTATGAATATTATATTACCCCCACAAATGGAGCTCGATTTATTGTTCACATGCCTTAAATTAAATGTTGTTGTCATGAAGAAAGAGCATATTTACTCTTTTTAGGCAGTGTGTGGCTTTGCAATTGCTTTCACTTAGTTTGATTCCCTCAGATCAGCACAAGATTGGCCGCATTCTTCCCGCCACAGAGAGCTCTGTTCAAACAAGTGTCAATATGATGCAGCTGGGAGGGGCAGGATCTGGAGTCTGCAGCCCTCGTGCTGGGTCCCATCCCTCATCTTGGCTTTCAGTGATGTTTGTGGAATGTGCATGTAGCCCGGGCTTTTAGAGCTAAGCCGGAGCGTCACTATCACCATAGCCTGTATGTAGCTCTGTGACAGCCTGCCTGTGGCTGGTGGGAGCTCAGAGCTGGTACCTGCTGCAGGGCTGCGCAGATAGGGGCTCCACTTGTCGCCTTAGGCACCCCTCCCAGCTCGGGGTAATGATTTTTAGGGTTTAGCAAAGCTTTTGGTGGGCCGGGTCCTGCCGTTGCTGTGAGCACCGGCAGTTCTGAAAAGCAGAAGCCGAGACGGGTCTCTATCGGGCTCTCCATTTTTGCCCTTACCGTCAGCATGAAAAAAAAATCTTAATACTACAGCAATAACACCTTTCATTGAAGGTTTTTCAGGAGGGCAGCGCTGCATGAAGGATTTACAGGAGGACAGCGCTGCATGAAGGATTTACAGGAGGGCAGCGCTGCATGAAGGATTTACAGGAGGGCAGCGCTGCATTAGGTGCTGCTGGAAGAGAAAAACTGCAGGAGTTTTGCTGAACGGCTGCAATGTTTGTGCTGTGCTAAAAGATAGTGCTGCTTCGGGGGGGGGGGGGGTACTGCTTCAAGGCAGCACTGGATGAGGTAGTTGCTTTAGGACAGCTCTGCATGGAATTTTTGGTTTAAGAGCAGTACTGAATGGGCTGTGCCTCGTGCCAACACTGCATTAGTTTAGCTTGAGAGCAGAAGAGCACTGCATTTCTTTTGTGGCTTGCTGTGTCTCAGAATTCTGCCAATGTGCGACTGTCTCTGCATCCTGCCCATGGATAGCACTCCGTTCAGGTCATAGGGCTATTCTATATTGGAAGGTCCTTTTTTGGTCTTTTGCTGGGCAGAACGTTGTGTTAACGGATGTTTCTCCCTAACTCTTTCAGAACGGACGCTTTGATGTAACTTCAAATATACTCTATGTTTCTTTCACAGTCTCACAATGTCACACTCATAACGGAAGTATTTTCAATGTTATTTACAACGAAGCTATAGTTGTTGCTTATTTATCTTATGCAACTAATATGCGTTGACAAAGCTAAATAGTCCTGACTTATAGGTATGATGTTACTAGTTGTTTTATATATCTGGATGCAATGACAAAAGCAGCAAAATACCAGTTGGGCGGCACAATATGTTTCTAATATATATATATATATATATATATATATATATATATGTTTCCCTCGTCTTCACTGCTTCATTTTGCTTGTGATAAAGCGTCACTCATAGTCTTTGAAATGTCACTCATAATTATGCTGAAAATATGAAAATGTCACACATGGCAATAGGAAACCTTGACAGCTATGCTCTTAATCTGCTTCCTTCGGGGTAGTGGTGGGGGTTTGGAAGGGTGGGGGCGGGTGTGTGCAATCCGTGAATACAGGAGCATTCGCATTTTAAACCAACCTGGTGATGAGAAAAGCATTCTTGGCTGCGACAATAAGAACACTCCATGGGATGAGGGCCTATGGTGTTATTATTGCCTGTATGCGAGTGTCAACCTGAGGGGTGTTTGTGTGCCAGGACTGTCCACTGCATGTCTTTGAGAGGCTGCTCTTAGACGTGCATACATACCAGTCAGTTCTTGCAGTCAGTGTGTTTGCAGGGAATGTGCTTGTTTCTCGGGGGCCTGTGGGTTGACTCTCTTTCTATGTGAGTTGCAGATAGGTAATCATATGTTTTGTATGCATTGTCCATGGCGGCTATATTCAGGTCCATAGGAATTATGCAAATGTGTGGTAGCGAGTTTCCCTTAATTGTAGGTTTGCCACATTTATCGCATAATCCAGCATCTGCCGCATAATCTGCAAATTTTAACACAAAAAAATTGTTTCTCACTCAAACGATTTGAAAGTTAGTAGAAATACAGCAAAACGTGTGCAGCACAGTGGAAGGCACTGTGCAAAGTGTGACTGGTCACCTTTCTGTAGTTTATTGCTATGTTTGGGTATTAATGAGGAACAACTAATACCCAGACAGTGTTAACAAGTTTAAAAATGCTAAAATGAAGTAATGCTATCACAAAATGTGCTGCATAATTTGTCTGTTATTGCTGGATAATTTACTCAACCTTGCCACATAATTCGACCCTTTCCAGTCGCATGATTACAGTGGCCCGGACAATTTTTTATCATTAGTGTGGCTGTAGCATGAGTGTGCGTGCGAATGTGTGTCTGTCTGTCCTATGTGTAAGCACAGTGAAGGTGTTGGCTATGGTTTTGCATGTGAGGTCAAGCTATTGTGCACATGTGCATGCATTATGGTGGGAACGCTTGTGTATGTTGAAGGTGTTGTGTGTCACAGATGTATATGTGGGTGCCAGGTTTTTAGCTGTGGTCCTGTGGTGTGTCATAATATATGTCTACAGAGTAGGTGCATGGGTTTAGATGCATGTCAGTGTTTATTCCTGTGTTATATATGGGTGTGGGGGAGAAGGGGCATGTCCATGGCGCTGTCTGTAGGAGGTCTATGTAGGTGTTTCATTTGTGTCTATGGAGTGTTACGTGTCTGTTCTTGATAATGTTTATTGAGTGCATTTGGGCGTGTGTGCGCCCACACACCTTTTGTATGTTAACAGAGCTGAGTATGTGTGGCGGGTAGTATTTGATGTCTGGTATGTTGAGTGTAATTGTATGTTTGGTGCCAGAGATCTCAAAAGTGTAAGGGTCTATGCAGGCTCTGTGTGTATCGTGATTGGGTTGGTCTTGGATTTGGTGCATGCCAGTGTATCTATAGATGGGTGCATGGCCACTCTGCGATGTGGGGGTTTGTGTGAGTTGGATGTAGGCCTGTGGTATGTTTGATGGTACATCTGAGTGTGAGATGTGTTTGTGGAAGTTGTACGGGCCAGTAGAGTTTGTGTGCCTATGATATTTCTGGTGGCAGTTGGGTACTTCAGTGTCTGTCCTGGTAATTGTGAAGGGTTTTATGTGGCAGGTTAGTTCTTAGTGGTTGTTGAGAGTTTGTTTGTGCTATGTTTGGTGTTGTGTGGTTGGTTTGTTTGGGTAGTTGTTAGTGGTTGTTGAGTGTTTGCTTGTGCTATGTTTAGTGTTGTGGGTGGGTTGGTGCGTTTGGGTAGTTGTTAGTGGTTGTTGAGTGTTCACTTGTGCTATCTTTGGTGTTGTGTGTGGTTGGTGAGTTTGTGTTTTAAATGGTTGTGTAGTCGGTTAGGTTTGTGTATGAAGAGACTACATATTGCGTTGCGCTACATGCACTGGTTGGTGTGCATTCTCTTTGTTTAAAGCCGGGTTGTTTGGAGCTAGGCCAGACTATGAAGCGAGGAAGAGGAGGAGAGATGAGGAGTGGCCTTGAGGGCAACCCTGGGTCCCCTGGCAACAATCGAGATGAACTGTTTTCATTCCATTTTTGGCAGCCACTTACACGGAGCAGGGGGTCAGGGTGGGAGCGAGGGGCATGCGGGGCACACTCTGAGGATGTGGCATGCACAACAGTTTGTGTACAGGCTCTCACTTTGGGCTGGTAGACGTGGAGAGCGCATGTGTTTACAAGATTGATTCGCTCACAGGAGGCATCCCCATGGACTGACTCACCCTGTGACACCCAGCATACATGCGTTGGCAGATGCGTGTGCCAAGGTCCAGTAATCGCTTCTAGGTAGCACTTGTTGCTGGGCTATCCCCTTCAACCTACAGTGCCAGTAACCATTAACATCAGCTATTTACCCGCCCCTTTAATAAACCACTTTAATTGGATAATGCTGGATCTAAGGGCAGTTATTTATGCACTAGTGGGAAACCCAATAAGAAAGTGCCTTAGGTCATGGTTGCCATCTCTGCCTTAAAGTGGCAGTTGCTCTTTTTTACTATGCCTGGCAACTGCGAGTTCTGCTACACTTTGAACCCTGTTTGGCCCTTGGTGGCCCTTTTGTTGTTTTTCCTCGGTATACGGCGACCTTTACTTTAGTCTCCCATTATTCCTGTGACCTGGAAGATTTGATGATTCCTCAGAGCACTTTTCTTTACTTTTTGACCTCTGGAATATTTACACTTCCATTTTACGTGCGTTAGTTCAGTTGTTTTAATTGAAACAAACAAAAACTACAATTCCCAGAGTGCACTGATTTGTCAAAAGAAATACCAAGAGAGCCAGCGTAGTTTTCTGGAGTCGGTGTATACTCAACTAGCAGCCCTAAAAGGACGCTGAGCTAATTCGCTTACCGTGATGTCAGCCTCTTAACTGGTGTAATAACTGGGTGGTAAGTAACAGACTGTGGCCAAGTGGCCCTGGCTCACGGGGGCGTGGCTTGGACCTCGCTGGGCATGGTCGCTTGGGACCCGAGCTCCGGGCCGACCCCCGGACTTATCCTGATTGTGACCCCCCCCCCCCGGCGGCGCTGCTGGCACGGCACGGTCCCTAAGCACTACGGGACGCCTCGGCGGCGGCTGGGTGAAGGAGGGGACCCCCGGCTGCCTGGATCTCGGCGATCTGGGAGCAGTCCCGATTGCGCCGGTCGGCCATCTTGCTTGGGGCCTTCCGCAACCCGTGGATCCCCGGCCTCGATTGCTGAGGCGACCTCCGGAGCCCCGGAAACCGTGGGGGAGCGGTGGCTGGCGCAGACCTGGTGACGAACATGGGCGACCAGCGCTTGCGCCTGAGGGCCCGGCGGACTGGCAGGGAGCGCTGGCATCGATCTTGGGGAGTGGTGACGTCCTTGGGCCCGGACGGCAATGCGGCCTAAGGCTGAGGAGGAGCGTTCCCTCGACCGGCTTCAGCGGACGCCGGCGCTGAGAGGAGTGGCGCATCCCCGCGACGGTGAGATCGTGAGCCCCGACTGAGGAGCAGGGCTGCCACGGGTCCGGGAGTTAATAGGACCGCGATCACTGAGGTGCGGGGCTGCTGGTTGGGGGGCCGGCGGCCTGCCTCTGACCGGGCCGAGGGTGCACGGTCCTAGCCTGGTGAGACTTTGGGAAGTGACATTCTGCTAACTGCGTCACGAGCCCTGGGCGCTGGTGGACCTCTGGACGCCCTGTGATAGCGGGATAGTCCCGCGGGCGCGACCTTTCCACAGCGGCCTCTGAGAGCACGGGCGAGAGCGCTGGGATCGCCATTGGACCTCCCCCAGAAGCGGATGCCGGCGACCTGATCTTTCTGGGACTGTTGAAGGCCTGCGGCGGCTGCTCCCCGCCGGCGGGTCTCATCAACGGCCGCCGAACCTGGCGGGCGGTACCCCTTCACCGCGACGAGTGCCTGTGAACCTGCGGCGCCCCCCGGAGCCATCTCGTGCGCCCGGCCCTGGTTCCTCACTTGGCCGGATCCACGGGGAGGCTGATCCCGGTACCCTCAGAGGCTCACCACGGGGCTGACGTTTGACGCTAGGCAAGGCTGGCGAGGCCCAGAACTGCACCATGGGAAAGCCTAGGAAGGGAGCAGGCGCGGCACCGGCTGACCCGACGGAGGACCCCGCAGACGTTCCCGGACAGCACCCGCCGGACAGCCAGGCGGTGAGGCTGCAGCAGCAGCAGATGGATCAGATCCTCAAAGCGATAGGAGACACCAGAGAAGAAAAGCGCTGCGTCAGGACATCGCGCAGGTCTCTACAGGCCTAGGCCTCCTGAAGGCGGACCATGTTAAGCTCGCGGATCGAGTCAAGGCCGCGGAGGTGACGCTGGAGACACTGGAACCGGCCCAGAAGGCATCGGACGCCACGATGGAGGACTTTACACGCAGGGTGCAGCATTTGGAGAGGAGAGCAGCTGATGCAGAAGGGCGCAATAGGCGCAATAACATTCGAGTGGTAGGTCTGCCGGAGACTGTTGAGGGGAACGACATGATCTCCTATCTGGAAGGCTGGTTGCGGGATGTGGTGGTTCCCGAGGGACTGACGCCCTTTTACACACTGGAGAGGGCGCACAGGGTGCCGGCTCGTCCTCCTGCCCTGGGGCGCCCTCCCCGGCCGGTGATAGCTCGACTGCTGCACTTCAGGGACCGGGACATTATCCTGCGGCAAGCTCGCTCGGCCGGCCCATATAGGGTGGACAATGCATCTGTGTCCCTTTTTCCCGACTACTCCCAGGAGGTCCAGCGGTGTCGTTTCTCCTTCCTGGCAGTTAAGAAGGCCCTCCGCGAAGGAGTGCAGTACTCCTTGCTGTTCCCGGCACGCCTGAAAATAATGGTGGATGGAGTGGCGACGTTTTGCGACACCCCGGACGATGCTTGGCAATGGCTGGAGCGGTACAGGGCGGGCAAGGATGGCACTGGCACCTGGGCGGAGGCGACGGAGGCCCGACCGAAGCCGCGCAGGAGTAGGCGCACGTGCAGAACAGGCCATCCCCTTCGGAATCGCAGACGGAATTGGAGAGGCAGGCTGCCCTGCAGGCGGTCTCGGAAATATCCGGAGCGGCGACGGAGACTCCATTGGTGGACTCGGAATCCCGGTTGGGTTCAGATGAAGTGGACACGGGAGGTTCAGACGGGGGTTCAGAGAAGGATCCTTTACCCCACAGACGGCCGATGGGCTAATGGACGAATGACATTCAGGGAGCTGTGAGAAGTGCAGTAAGGGGGCATGCTCGGCTTGCGGGGTGGGCGCTGCCGGGGATAGTGGGGAATCACTCCTGGGGCGCTGGGTGGAGGGATCTCCTCCGTCTTGCCGGGGTGCTGCCGAGGCGTTGGGGGGCATTACTGGACTGGGGACTCGTTTGGGTGGGGGCGCAGCTGGGGGGGGCCGTCATTAGTCGGGGTCGGCCTATCACGGGGTGGTGGGTCTCTTGCTGACCGGCTTGGCTGGGTTGGAATCACCCCTCTATCTCACATAACCTGTGAGTCTCTGGTAACTCCAGAGTTTCCCTCGCTGTCGGGGGTAAGGTTTGGATGGGTAGCAACTGTTTGACGCCTGTTCTGGGGGTGGGTGGGTTGGGGGTTGCTTGGGGCTGTTTCATGTTGCAGGGGATTGTCAGTGTACCTTTAGGAATGTGTGGGAATGGACTTTGCTACAGGCCTATAGATGGCGGCTAGGCTTGAACTTAAATGTATTACCTGGAATGTGCGGGGGCTCAACTCCATGAGAAAACGCTATAAGGTGCACGCATATTTGGTCCGCAGGGGGGTTCAGGTGGCTTTCTTGCAGGAAACGCATTAGCAGAGGGGCAAGCGCTGCAGCGTAGATGGAGGGGGCAACTGTTTTATACTACCTATTCCGCTCATGCCCGGGGAACGCTGATCTGGGTGCGCGCAGGTGTCCCCTTCCAGGCCATGTCTACGGTGGTGGATTCAGATGGGAGGTTTGTGGCAGTGCTGGGGCGTATGGATGGCAGGGATGTCACGCTCTGCAGCGTTTATGTACCAAACTTTGATCAGGCTGCGTTTTTCTCGGCGTTGTCGAAGAGGTTAGCCACCCTGCTGGTGGGCACGGTGTTTATGGGAGGGGACTTTAACTCAGTGGTGGATGTGGAGATGGATCGCTCTCACCCTCCGCTGGAGCAATCGGTGGTGCGCAGGGTGGCCAAAGCGCGAAAGACCTGGCAAGATCAGTGGGGTCTTATAGACGCCTGGCGGACGCAGCACCCGGCTGACAGGGACTACTCCTTTTATTCTACCCCTCATGACCTTCACGTGCGACTTGACACTGTACTTTGTACCCCAGGGACTCAGGAACTCACGCGCAGTAGTGAATACCTGGCGAGAACCATATCGGATCACAACCCTTGTCTGATCACGGTCCTCTGGTCCAGACAGCGGCAGCCGGTCCCCACATGGCGGTTGAACCCGTTGGCACTGGAAGACCCGGTCTTTAACACCGAGGTACGGAGGGTGCATTGAGCGTTATTTTCAGGAGAATGCAGGAACCGCGACCACCAGGGCAGCCGAGTGGGACGCCTTTAAGGTGGTGGTGCGAGGCACGTGTCTTTCGTCCTCGGCGGGGATACGTAAGACGTTGCTCGATGACGTAGAGCGAGAAGAGGCTTCACTGCGGCGGGTAGAGAAGGCTAGTCATGAGGGCAGGAGCAATAGGGAGTAGGTGCAGATGGCACAGGAGCAGGTAGCCACCCAAATCGAAAGGCTTTGTTGCCATGATTATCGAGAGTACATGGTGCGGGCACATGCTGAGAGGGACTGGGTTGGCACCATGTTAGCATGGCTGGCCAACCCCCAATCTAGAGGCACGCCGATACTGTCGCTGGCCACACCTACGGGGGGCTTAGTCTATTCCCAAAAGAAGATTAATGATCAGTTCCTGGCTTACTACTCGGAGCTCTATCGGAGCAGACTGTCGGTCGCTGCGGCAAAGCTGGATGCCTTATTAGATGAGGCACAATTACCGCAGCTAGCTTCTGAACAGGGGAAGGCGCTCGGGGATGCTATATCGTTGGGGGAGATTAGAGCGGCGATCAAACACATGGCCAGGAAGAAGTCGCCGGGTGGCGACGGGCTGCCGGTGGAGTTCTACGCCTCGTACGTGGACCTCCTGGCACCTCGATTACATCAGGTATATGGAGAAGCGAGGGAGCGAGGTAGGTTGCCATCGTCGGCGAGGGAGGAGATCATAGTGCCGTTGCTAAAGAAGGGTGGGCTCCCTACCGCGCGGATGGCTTATCGCCCACTCTCGATGCTCACTGTGGACTTTAGGGTGCTGAGCAGGATCCTGGCCACACGTCTGTCTGTGCATATGTGCACTCTGGTACACCCGGATCAGTCGGGCTTTATCCCCACGCGGAACACCTCGGCGAGTATACGGCGACTGCTGCGGGTCATGAGAGTGGAGGGGGACGGCCCCTCAGGCGCGGCCGTGTTATCGGTGGATATCGAAAAGGCATTCGATAGCGTGGAGTGGCCCTACCTGTTTAGCGTGGTACGTCGGTTCGGGCTGGGGGACGGTTTCGTCCGATGGACACAGCTGCTGTATGACTCCGCTACTGCCAGGGTTCGTACGGGCCGCTCTGTATCTGCGGCATGCGCGGTGGAGAGGGGCACCAGACAGGGTTGCTCATTGTCCCCGCTACTCTTTGCTTTGGCGATTGAGCCACTGGCGGCGAGGGCCCGGCAAGGACGATTGTACGAGGGAGTGCCCCCGCACGGCGTACCGCACTATATCTCCTTGTAAGCAGACGACCTTCTGCTGTACACAGCTGACACGGATGCTTCGGTGCGGGGGGCACGGACCATGCTCCGTGAGTTTGGCGACTTATCGGGTTTGCGTGTAAACTGGTCCAAAACCTGCTTATTCCCCTTGGCCCCTTGTAGTACTCCCCCTGCGGAGCTTGAGGGATTGCGCTGGGAATCGGAATGCCTACCGTACCTCGGGGTCTACATCTACCACACCCACTCACTCTTGTATGACGGGAATGTGGGAAGAGCGTTGAGAGGCATCAGAGGCAATTTGGGCTTCTGGCGTACTCTTCCGCTGTCTGCGGCCGGACGGATAGCGCTGTTAAAGATGGTGGTTCTCCCGCGTCTGCTTTATTTTTTCCGCACATTGTCGGTGTGGATCCCGCTTTCCTTTTTCCGGAGTCTGCGGTCGATGGTGGTGGGGTTCATCTGGGGCGCGGGCAGGAGGCGTGTAGCCTTGAACACTTTGCAAAGATCAAGGGAGGAGGGAGGTCTGGCGGTGCCGGATTTTGAGTGGTATTATTTGGCAGCGCAGCTACAATGGCTTACGCAGGCGGCGGCGCGAGAGTTCAGGGGCCCAGACGGTCCACAGGGCAGGGTTATTCAGCGGCATGTCCTGTCCTTCATTGTACTCCAGCAGGGGCTCCGGCTAGATCAGCTGACCTTAGAGGAGCGTACCCTTCGCCAGTGCTGGCTGCGCAGCCAGAGACGAGCGGGCTTTCCTGCCCCATATGCCCCGGAGATTCCTCTGGGCATGTGCTCTGCCCTCCCGCATGGAGGGGACTGGTCGGCTCTGGCTGATTGGGAAGACCGCGGGATCCATATGGTGGGGGACCTGTACAGGGATGGCGTACTGCTGCCGTATCATGACTTACGGGAGGCCTTTGACCTGCCGAGGGGTGACTTTTTGCTCCATGCGGCCCTGGTGTCTGGGATTCGGAAACATTGGAAGATGGGCTTGGCGGAACCACCCGTATCTCCGGGCTGCCAGTACGTCATGATGGCTGCTGGCACCTTCAAGGCTGTCACCTGTCTGTACAGGAGGCTGGCGCTGGATGGGCCGCCCCCCCTCGATAAGTTGCGGGAGCGCTGGGAGGGAGATCTTGACCAACAGATATCAGAGACGGTGTGGACTCAGCTTGTGCATCGGGCATGGAAGGGCACGCGTAATGTTCGGTTTCAGATGGTCCAATACTTTACTCTACACAGGGCGTATTGGACACCGGCCGTGATCCAGCGGATATTTGGTGGAGCGCATTCGGTGTGTCCCCGGTGTAGTACGGAGGGCGCTGATTTTGGGCATATGTTCTGGTCCTGCGTGGGGCTTGGTACCTACTGGACTGATGTTATGTCTTGCTTAAATGAGGTTACGGGCCGCCAGGTTGAAGCAAGTATGGGGGCTTGCCTTTTGCTCTGGTTCCCGCACACTCCAGCCACAAAAATTACGAGTAAATTCTTTGACTTGGGGTTGATCCTAGCCAAGAGGGAGCTCACGTTGCACTGGAAGGCCAGGGGGGGCCCAAGCTTTCTGAGATGGCGGGGGTGTTTTCTGCAGTGGGCAACTGGTGAAGGGACTCTTCGATTGCAATTAGCCAGACGCACTGATAATGATAAAGCGCTAGATGCGGCCAGGGCGTGGGTAGCGTTGGTGGCGGACCTTGGTTCTCTATCGGAAACTACTGAGGGAGAGGGGCTGGATGTGCAGGCGAGCCAAGCAGGGGAGAATAGGGCGGAGAATGCCGGGTCACTAGCAGAGGGCGAGGCCCGCTAGACAGGGGCAATTTACACCATGCGGGGTTGGATTACCTACGCCGATGAGGGGCGAGAGGTGGCCTGGGCACCTTGCACAACCTTGCGTGCATCTGGGTCCTCCACTGGTTGGGGGGCCAGGAACATGGGAGAGCAGGGAGGAGCTGCACACTGTCACACGAAGGCTTATGCTGCACGACTGGAGAGATTATGGGGGGTACACTGACAAGGGGGGGTGAGGGTAGAGGGGGCGGGGGGGCTGGACAGGGCATGGCTATTGGGGACCAAGGTGGTGGTTATCCTGATCTAGACCATGAAGTTGGGGACTGTTATTGGATATGTGTTTGTGTGATGTTGTACGAAAATCAATAAAAATTTGTTTAAAAAAAAAAAAGTGGCCCTGGCTCACAGATGTACTAACAAGCATTTGCAATGCAATAGGTCTTGTTTTTACGTGAGTTTGAGCTATTGACATTGCAAATAACAATGCCTTTTATTTTTGTTTTAGTTTTAAAAACATAAATAAAAGTCATTGTCATTTTTAATGCCAATAGCTTAAACTCGTGTAAGCAAAACCTCATAAATGAGGCCCAAAATGCAGACTACTTTCTTCACTGATTTTGATTTCATTTATTTTTATGCTCTACATTTATATATGTTTCAATTTAAAAATTAAACGTATTTTGTTAACTCCTTTTTCTCTATCGTCATTTTTGAAACACTTTATAAACCATATCTGTCACTTTCAGTATATCTATGCTTTCCACCCAAAATCTTGTCGTCAGGTTTGTATGTTTTGCACCTCAATTTCTGTTATGTGGACCTTCCTTCCGTCTGTGGACATTTATAGTATATAAATGTTATATTTTACAAACTAAACACAGTTTGCTTGAATATAATTTGTTTCTCTGGCTAATCTTAAAAAAATCAAGGATGAACTGCAATCCTGGGATGGATCTCTTTCCCCATATAATTTTTAAATTATTTTCAATGTACGATGTTACCAATGGTGTGAGCCTTGATGACTTCATCAACCAATACAGTAACAATACAGAGTTGTGTTACAGGTAGAAAACACTCAGAGGGCCTGTTTCCGTTGCTTGGCTTCGGGGTCATTTTGCTAGCAGACCAGTTAGAGGATTGGGCACATTTTTGATATGTTTCTAAAGTTTTCTTCTCACTTGTGCTTTCAAATGATATATTTGGACCCCGTGTTTGCAATAATTTGCGGTAAATAAGTGGTGTAAAAGCTGCCATTTGAATCCATTTTTGGAAAAAAATTCTTGCGGGGGGGATCCCCCCCACCCCCTCCTTTTGCAGTTCAAGCTCGCTTGCTTCACTCGTTACACTACAATACAATTTTTTGACCCACCACTTTCAAATTCCACCAGTCGCCAAAAGGATCTAATTCGACAATTGTTGTGGAATTCTTCCAAAGGATACTTATTTGGACTAGTTGAACCTAAGATTATTGAATGTGGATGAGGGAGACAATCATTTGGTGTGCTTCAGTATTTGTGTTGGACAGAAAAGAGTCCACCTACTGTAGTGTAGTTCTTATATTGCCAATAGGCTCAGCGCATTAGAATATACACTATAGATTTGACATAGGACTGAGGTCAGTATTTCTCTATCGAGTATACTAAACTTAATTGTGAGTGCCAGCCAGCGCAGAGGTCACTAGAAACTTTCTCGAATAAACAAGAAGGGATTATTTTCTGACAACCGCATAAACATTACAACTTTGTTCCCCCAAGAATCGAAACGTATCTCAAGTCGTGGAAACAATAGATAACTATTTTACTCAGTCAATTGTGCATGCTTCGTTTCTACAGAGTTGCATAAAATTAGAGACGGGCGTTTCAATAAAAGGGTTTATTGGACAGTCTTCTTTCTCATGCAAGAGAGGTGAACTGCTACAATCGTTACACAGGATGCAAAGTATAATGCGGACAGCGTAAACAGTACTATAAAATTATACTGTAATAGCATTGTCTGGTGCTATGACATAAAAATACATACATAAATAACACGGGCTAAAATACTCAAATGGTGCTTCTAAAATACGCCTACCCCCAATGTACCTAACCTAGGTCTAGTACGAGGGAAGAAGTAAGTGTTGTCTTTAGCATAGGTTTAGTTTTGCCAAAAATTGCCAAAGATGTCTCTAGGTTCTAATCAGCTCCATATCTTAGAATGAGAGAGGTTGGCATCTCTTTCACGGACTCGATTTCCCAACAACCCGCAAGGCGAGTCAGAAACACTGGAGCTGGATTTCTCAGCAGGAGGATGACAGCATCTGATCAGTGCGTCAGCTGGAGAGTTGGCTTCCTTCGGCACTTACTGTAGCGAGCTGCGTCGGGCAAGTAGGTAGTCGAACCGCATTGTGCTTTGCCATAGCAAGTGAAGGTATATTTATACCTTGAATGTGTTTAGGAATGCCAGCTTTGAAGTAAAGTCGGGCATATGCACGTCATGAATGAACCCCTAAGGAATAGATGTTAAAGCATAATAACTGAGTTTTTGGAGAAATCAATATTCAAGCAAGGGGAAGTGCCTCACGGCTTAAGAGTCTGGTTTACCAAGAAATCGTTGTGACGTAGATGAACGGATGGAAGTAGCCATGCCTGTATTTGGGCAGCATGGGCTATGCCTAAATAAGGACTGGATTGTTATGCCTATATAAGAGCAACACGAATTGTACCTATATAAGGGCATGAATCTGGAAATTCATTTGGAATCTAAAATCGAACACAACTCTCCCATCGCAAAACCTTGGAACTCACACCCAGATTCACTTTTTGGTTGGATGCCTGCCTTTGACCCTGTACAGCACTCTACTGCCTTTCAACTACATGTGCACTTTACAAATACAGTCAAAGCAAATACGATGGCACAGGGTTCAAGCGATAAATCCTGCCCATTGAGGCTCCATATTCTTGCATAGTCAAGGGGAGGCTAGGTGAAGAGAGGCTTGAATGAGAAACAGCAGAAGCTGCACACTACACAGTGCAGTTCTTTAGTAGCTGAACCCTTCCACAATTACAGACAAGAGACTGGTAGCTGGTGATGCTCTGAAGCAGCATGCACTCTGATGGAAATAGTTATGTAATTACCCCAGCAGACAAGAATAGAAGAAATATTAAAATGGGCTTGGATTAAAGCCAGAGTCAGTTGTGCTGAGTAAGCACAGTTAACTTGGGAGACTGTTTTGGGTAGAAAGGGGACAGGTACTCCGAGATGAGATTGACCCTGTGGCCCTTATTTCTAGTCATATGTAACGATTCTGTGTACACCATGGAGAAGGGAGGAGGCTGGGGTCCTAGTGTCTTGCAGTAGGAGAGATAATGGTGTATCTGCTCTTCAGGTAGGAGATACAATGCAGAAAGGGCCAGACTAGCCACTCTGGCATTTCCTTTGTGGGCTGCAAGCTAAGGATGCTTACTTTAAGATCATGACTGGAGATGGGGCCCAGCTGCATTCCTTTTTCGAGACCGGTACGTGTTTAAAACCATCAGAATGTAAAACCGAGCAAGAAAGAGAAAAGCATCATGGGGTGTGGGCAGAAGGAGGAAGGGAAATATGGAAACAGTGTAAAAGGAGAAAACAGAAATGAGAATGAACCTTAAAGAGTAAGATAATGTGGAGGGAGACTATGTTCACGGATGAAAGAGCCAAAAGCTTAAGTAGACTGCCTGTGCATTCAAAAACCTCAGCATTCGCCAATGATGCATGCAAGCTTCTCCTCGGCATATGGCAATGACGCATGTGAATTTCTATTTGGCAATCGCCAATGATGCATGCAAGCTTCTCCTCGGCATATGGCAATGACGCATGTGAATTTCTATTTGGCATTCACCAACGATGCATTCGAGCTTCTCGTCATTTCGCAATGATGCATGTGAGCTTCTACTCAGCCGTTACCAATGATGCATATAAGCTTATCCTCCACATTTTGAAATGATACATGCAATCAGCTGTAAAAAAAGAAATTGAGTCACCTGCACATACTCTTTTGCAAATTAAGGTTATTGCCTACCCAACAGTGCCCCCAAGGCTCCCTTCATCTCTTAGCCTCATGTTGTTTGGGGAAGATTTGAACATTTATGGGCTGATTTTAGTTTCCAGAATAGTGCTGAAGGCTGCAGAGGTGAAGGTCAAGCTGCTTTTACCAATGATAATGGAATATCAGCAGAAGATCCCACAGGCTGCAGTTTATACAGGGTGGGTAAGGAGTTCCCTCAGCGGCCTCCTTTCCTGGTCGGAATCAAAAAGTATCCCCAAACACAGAGGCAATGTTTAATAACAGGTCTGAGCTAAAAAATTCTCCGCTTCTGTTGCAAGAATCACTCAAGTGGTTTGCTATCACTCTCTCTCTCATGGCACTAGTCTTCATGTATGTATGTATATATGTGGTATGTCTTTAGAAAGAACCCAGCCAAAAGGCAGCGGAGCACTGTACAGGATCGAAGACAAGCTCAAAGTCAACCAGTAATGGTAAAGTTAGCTGGTTTCTGGGCTATTAATGCTTTGTGAAGTAATGTTCTTTGATGTGGTATTTCTTAAATGTCTAAAATGTCCACCTGCAGGGGTTCCACATCTTATACAAACAAATTAACACAGTATTTGTACTGTTTTTGTTGAATTTTTTGTACGAAAGGTTGAACCCATTAACTGCCTATTTGGTACTCACCCCTCACTCCTCTATATATTTTGGGAGCCAGGCCCTGGCAGAGAGTAGTGGAGGAATAGAGGCTAGAGGTTACCTGCACGATGTCCGAGTCTTCAAGCATCATGAAGCCAATCTTAAGTGAAGTAGTGACTTCAAACTCTCCTTAAGTTATCATTGGATCTGCTTTTAAAAAGACAGACAATCTCAAAACCTTGCCAGGGATGCTGAGGGATATTGGATTCATCAGCACTGTTTAACAGGTATATGGTCACACACAATGGGTGATTTGTATTGGATCACTGGATAGTCCACAAAGTTGTCCCTGTCCCCCCCAGAAATTTAGTATCTCCTACGCCCTTGGTGTAGGCCATTAGAATAAACAGATAATATCCCAACAGGTATAATTCTTTACACAGTTAGATAGGATATGCAAACACATTATCAGCAGAAGAATGAAGAGACTCAATACATCTATTTGACTGTGCCATTGGCATAATATTTATACAGGTAAATTTAGGAAAGAAAAGAACACAGTAGTATCAACACTGCAGGTAACAATACTACAACCCTAGTTGTACTTGGTGCAATAAAGGTGCATGTGGTGTGCACAGTGGCAACGCAAGTGACAAAGTGATCAGTGTGAACGGCATATGTGATCGGTGTTCAATATATACAGTGATAGGATAAAACAATGTGGCTTTCTAATGATATAAGACACAGGTTTTAAATGTAGATTAGAGTAGGCCATGCACCTTGGATAGGCTGCTTTCCAGGTTTTTTACTCCACATGGGGAACTGAGCAAGCGCGGTGCCAAAGTCAAATAATATTACATTGATTACTTACACTCATTCTTGTTTTGGCTAATATGTTTATATTGTTATGTTGTAAACAAATCTAGGACCCTAGTGTAACTTTTCCCGATTCATGCCCTTATATAGGCCTACTTTACCCAATCCTTATATAGGCATAGAAATCATTACCATATTTGGCCTGAGCCTTACAGCCCAAATACGGCAAGGCTACTTCAACTAAGTTCCGAGAATTCACAACGATTTCTTGGAAAAACCCACCTTCAGCAGCTAGGATCTTCCCCCTGCTTGAATATTAAGTTATCCAAGAAATCCTGGAGTTTTCTGGGAATTGAACCTTTGAGTGAGGTTATTAAGTCCAATCATGCGTCAAACTCGGCACCTTCATGGTATAAATATGCCTACATTTGCCCAAACTAACACACGGTGGTTCTTGGAGCAGATCGACTAACTACTTGCCCGACGCCCTGCAGCAGCAAGTGCCGAAGGAAGCTGACCCTCCAGCAGACGCACTGAGAGACACTTTTTCTGCTCTTGCCGAGAAATCCAGCTCCAGTGTTTCCAGCTTACCCATGCGGGTATCTGGGAGATCGAGTCCTGAGAGAGAGATACAAGACCTCCTTCATTCTAAACCAAGGTACGGAGCTGATTAGAACCGTAGAGAATTCTTGATTAGACTCTTGGCAGATTCTAGGCAAAGAATACTAAACTTAAAACTACTCCTAAACTTATTTCTTCCCTTGTGCTAGGCTTAGGTCAGGTACATCAGGGTAGGCGTATTTTAGAAGCACCAGTTGAGTACTTTTAGCCATCTCTTTTATCATTGTATGTATTTTATGCATTTTATCTATTTAAAGCAACCTATGGCTTAGAAACCATATCATGCTTTTACAGTACTACTTTATAATACTGTTTGTATTATATGCCTTGTACTTTATAACCAGCATTACTACTGTAGCAGTACATTTCTCATGCTTGAGATAGAAGACTGGTCAATAAATACCTTTTATTGACAACATCTGTCTCAGCAACTCTGGTGAAACTAAGTATACACGATTGACTGAGTAAAATAGTTATCTATTGTTTCCACGACTCTGACGATTGATTTCTTATTCTTGGGAAACAAAGTTGCCATGTTATATGGTTGTCAGAAACTAATCCCTTCTTGTACTTTCGAGAAAGTTTCTAGTGACCTCTGAGCTAGCTGGCACACACATAATTAAGTCTAATATATTCGGCAGAGACCTAGTTGACCTTAGTCCTACGTCTAAGCTGCAGCTTATATTATTCCAATGCGCAGAGCCTATTGGGAATATAGGAACTGCACTACAGTTATAGTGAATTCTATATTTCACTCTATTTGGCAACTTTTTAAAGTGATGCTTCCAGCCTTTCTATACAATTTATAGTAAAAATAAATATGAATTAAGGGCTGGCAAGGCTGCAAAAGATGTAATCATCCAGCTCCATTGCATAAATTAAACTTGTTTTGTTTGTAAAATTAGGGTGTGCTGGATCATGCAGTTAGAGGGCCTGGGTTTCTCCTGTTTCTGCACATATTATTAATAACAGCAATCCTTTATTTGAGAGAGTTGTGTTAATTAGTATGGCAGCTCCAGTTTAGCTCAGGAGCTGAGTGCTAGAAAAACTGTTCCTAATGGGGTTTTGATGTGTACACCTGGTTCCTGAAGTACATAAAGAATACATTAAGGATTCTGAACCTGCCGTGTCCATTCATCGATGCTTTATGCAACTGCCCTGCAATATCCGAATATATCAATATTGTGTTAGTGACACATACAGAATCTTGTGAAGTGGTGAGTTCAGGGTTTGAGTAGCAGCAGTTAAACGTACTAGATGGCGCTTCTAGCAGAGGAGGCCAGGCCAGACAAAATCTGCACCGTGTTACTATACTTTTTAAAGAAATGCCCAGTATAATGTTCTGCATTTATTAGTCATAAAATTGGAAAGCACTGTTAAGTTATATGTTTATGCAGAGCTGCATTTATGATGCAAGAGAGAGGCTGAGGAAGGCACTTGCTTGGCATATCAGTGAAGAAATCTTTATAAGCCAATTCACCTAATATAAATGTAAACATTGACCTAATAAAAGAAGATAAAATACATGTATGCCAAGGTCATTACATTTATTCGCATGAACTACAACCCTTTTATGGCAGAGTTACAATAAAGATAGTCTGGTTGGCAAAGCTCCTATTATTCCTAAATACATATTTGCACCAATATATGGTTTAAGCACTCCAAATCCACAATCCTTAATGTACAATTTTAAAAGCTATTCTTTGCCATGCCATGTCCTACAACACATAGCATGAAGAGTCCTTGGAATAAAAGAAAAGTCTTGACGAGAAACAGTATGATTACTATCTTTCTAAAGCCAAATAAAGATTCTGCATTCTCTGCCCTAGTATCAGTCAGAGACCTAACCACTGATGGAATAGCAGTCACTGAATGAAGAGGACACTTTATTATATGTAAACAACCAAGCAGTGATTTATAAGGGCCCTAGATATTAGAAATCACATTACACTTTAATGGGTCCTAGCCTCATGTGTTCCCAATGCAGCATCCACACAAGTAGCGGGTGACTGTCAATTGAAAGGGACTCAAATCGCTAAATAAAACCTTTGTGTTATACACCATCAACAAGCAGATTCTGTAATGTATTCTCTTTAAGGTGTTAGATAAGTTAGCTAAAAAAAGATACCATGGTGACGCCACCACACCCACCATCTCTCAAGTCTATACACTAGAATTAATCTCCTTTGTGAGCATCATTTTACACTGGCATGTGGTCGTACAGACTCAGAGAAAAACAACATATTGAAAAACTGCCTTTGATGTGTATGATTGCCCTTAAATATGACAATATTCAAAACTCGGGAGTAGCCCTGCCACAGGTATAAGTTCATTCCATCATTCTCAGTGTATGTATAGCTCAAGCTCATCTGGTGCACTATTATCCTCTTTCTCTGAAAGTTTGTGGTGTTCTCAGCTCGCAAGACAAAAGGAGAAACAATATCCTTATCACATGTAATAGGGTTATTGATAGTGGTCTGAAAGGGTTTTATTATAGAGTTGTATATTAATCAGACTTGGGGTTTTATCTGGCAAGATCAGTTAAATTACATAATAACTGCAATTGTGGGTTAGTGGTTTCCCGAGTGCTAATGGTATGAGAAAATATTGGCCAGAACAGCCTGAGGAGGCTTCATTTTATCTTTTAAGTGGGAGTGATTGAGGAAGACCATCATTATTTTGAAGATGAGAACCTGTTTAAGTCTACTGATGTTTCAGGACAGCACTCTTTGTAAACAACTATCTTGGCAGCTCTGAAACTTTCCAGGGATCACCTCACATTGCTGCCTTCTTTTTCAGCACCTCCTGCATCCCGCCCATCTCCTAAGCCCCAGAACAAGAACACGCTGTTCTGTCTTTCATAATGGAGGGTCTGGACAACTATATCTGAGTGGCCTGCTGAAGCTAAAATCCAGACATACTCCACACTCAATTGGTTTTCTAAGACTCATAACTTCTTAGTTGAACAACAACTGATTTGGTTTAGGATTCCTGAGATGCCCCAGTAGATAGGAAATATTAGAAATGGGGGTGGAAATAAAATGATTCCAGGGACACAGAGTATGAGGAAAGCACGTTTTGGCACCTCTCATCTGCAAGGAATAAGTGAATAAAAGCAATATGGCACAGATCTGTAGGGAGCGCATGATGGGTGATACAGTCAAATCACAGATTATATCAAGGAGAAAAACTCTGGACAGAAGTATCATTTCAAAAACATCAAGGACCTAAATATCAAGCCAGAAAGTGTAAATAGGCAGACATACATTTTCTATTCTTAACGCCATATCTTCATACACTGAAGATATACGTATCACCAAGGTAATATATGTGGAGTTAAGGATAGTTGAACTTTGGTTACCCAAAGAAAATCACCTTCACAACATTTTCGTCCTTGAAATTTCTGCAATGATATTTTGGCATAAGATAATGTTCCTTCAACACTTTGATCCATCAGCGGGTGATACAAATGTGGGCAGTGGACTAATAAAGATAGATAGGTGTACTCTAGGGATCTAGTATCCCAGTCCTCTGATTTGACCCAATCTCCAAGGTCCCAATTTTCTTCAAATCTGGGGCATGAAATACTTCAGCAAGGGAAACTAGCAACAAATTCAGCACTGAGTTCCCAAAACACTCCTCCTAGCTTCATTAAGTGGTTGCTAATCCGGGAGGCAACCAAACAAGACCCCACAAAGCCAATATACATAGCAAGACGAGGGTGTTCGGATAAGTTATTTAATTTTGTCACATTACTTATTAGTTCCTCAGCTTGTTAATGTTCTCTGATTGCACCTCTCTTGTATATGCAACTGTTTTCTTGTCTCCTACTTGACTCTTACTTCGTCCAACTGTAAAGCGCTCTCATAAACTCAAAGGTCATGTTTGCGCTGTATAAAACTTTATAAATATATGCTCACTAAGATCCTCACGCTAGCGGAAACAACCAAGGATGAATATTGGGCTATTAACGGACTACATTGCCTTTGAGGCAACGCAAACTGGGCGATCTTCTCTGAATGCAGCAGCTCAATTTTTATTAGAGTTGACCCGAAGTTAGGGAAGTGCGAAGTGTACCCTGTTATTTTTCCATATTATGCCTTCCCAGTCATTGATAGATACAGGATTAGTAAAGCACTGCAAACTACCCATGAGGGTCTCAAGGCGCTGAATTGTAGGTACATGGAGATTAAGTGATTTGCCCCGAATCCCAGGGTGCTGACGAGACTCGAACCTGGTTCCCACCGGCTCTGGAAATCGGCAGCTGAGACTTACGCCACATCATCTAAATCTACAGCATCTAGAGCACTGTGGGCTACTAATATTAAGGCTGTTGACAAATTAATGGTCACTTGTGCATACATAATACAGTAATATCTAGAGAACAGGGCCCTCTATGAAGCCATGGATTTGACGTAGAGATAGTGATGCTTGCTGTACTCTTAGACTCACAGTGTTTGTTAAGATGACTCGCAGTGACACCATGCTTCACGTTCTCAGCTTTAACAAGCCAAGGTGTTCCGTCACTTCTGTACTGAACCAATCACATCACCATATCTTTTGACAGTAATTTGTAAAACACTCAAAGATTTAAAAAGTGTTGTCAAAGCGAATCTGGGGTACTATATAGTTTAATAAAGATCTTAGTATACTCTCATATGTGGTGCTGTTTGGCAACATTTACAGCAGTGATTTAAACACCCTTCCTGTAAATGCCTAGAACCAGTGGTTATTTAACTCTGGTAATTAAATACATAGAAACCTCTGGTTAGTTATATTAATGGATAATGCAGCAAATTAGGATATTTGTTCTAATTGTTGTGTTAAAATCTCTTGCTTGCATTATAAGCACAGTATAACACGTCGAGGGGAGCACTGCTCTACTGACTACTAGCGTTTCTGCACGTGCTGCTATCACCGAGTACATAGTAAATACAAACCAAAAATGTTGACTTTCTCAATAATCATTGTTATACAACAAAAAATGGAATTTCATTCCACAGGCATTTGTAACTTACGATAATTTTCAGAAACATGAAAGAACTGGCCATCTCATTTTAAAATAATTCAAACAAACTTTCCTGCAAACTTAAACAATTTAAGCATAGGAATAATAATATAACAAAAGCTTTCTGCCATGCTCATATTTGCTTCCCACATACTTTTAAAAAATGGGTGTGCTTTGAGGCAGGAATTTCCCATATCACGTAGTATTCAATAAAAACATGCCACCAATATATCCAACAGGAAAACTTCAAAGCACTAAAAAGAGTGGAAACCGATAGCCTCCGAGTCTCGAAGCACGATTTCCCTGCAGTGCTATGAACTTCAGGCACCCGAGATTTAACTCTTCAATTCTTTACACACGAAGTTTATTTAATTTCCTATTCATGGTACCAACAGTAAAAGAGACAACTGTCAGAAAGCGAACACTTCCTTCACACAGAGTCCAAGATGAGAATTGCAAAGATATCCCACTTGACTGATAATGCCATGAAACTAAAAGCATTGGAAGGCTTTTTTCTTTTTTCCTAAATAATGCAGGGTCCGTTTTGAATAAATGTTTCCTTGTACCCCGAAAGCAGTGAGCTGAACGATTCTCGTTATGAAACGTCCAAAAAGTAAAACGTCAAAAAAAGCAAAACATACATGATACTTTTAAAATCGTTTCTGCAAATTTTATTTCTACCGATAAAAAACAGAATAATAGTTCGATGTTTCATGATTGAATCGGATTTCACAGAACCCTATACCATCCTGCACGCTCACACACAACATTCTCCAAGCAAAGGAAGTTCCGCCTCCTCCTTCTTTCTCTATTGCATCCTTTCCTTGGATACAGAGAGACTTGTCAGTCAAAGTGGCATGAAATGTATACTGCCATCTAGTGGAAAATAGTATGAGTTACACTTCTCAGAGATCTATGGTGTTCCAAATGATTAATATACTACGAAAACAATAAACATATGAATAAACGTGACCCATTTCCATTTTCTAAACGATTCAGCTAAAGGTAGAAGCAAAAAAAGATGTTCTGCTTTCAATACCATACGGGGTGAAAATTGCAAAAAACACAGTTGATGGACAGAATGTAGAACACAGTTGATGGACAGAATGTAGAACAATGTCATACATTCACCCCAGTACAAGGATCTGGGCCTAAATCCATCGTTTTTTTGCACTCCACACCACCCTGGGTTAGACACTGGCTATATGCAAATCAGCTCTTGTAACCAGCTGCAGAGAGAACAACAATAAAGAACCGTAACTGCACCCACCTGTGTCCTGCGTGTGATTATGCTACATGGTGCCTGCTGCGCAGACACAACAACTGGCGACGAAGGCTTACTACCCCACGTCTGAAACAAGCCGTCCGCCACCCGAAACGGAAAAAGGAAGACGCGAGGAGCTACACGGGAGCCCACCCCGACAGCGTCCACCAACATCCTCAAAGCGCGGTAAGGAGCGTGTGAAGAGACGCGCTAGTGCCCGAGATTGGAGACGTGAGGTCCTCGCGTTTGAAAATTAAAGCGCGAGGTCTCGCGCGAGAGACACATCCCGGCGGCCATAACAAGGTCAGGGAAAAGCAGCCAATAGGAGCAGCGCAGCAACGCGGCGGCCATCTTAGGACCAGGCAACGCGAGATTTCACGATCGAAATCTCGGGGGCCATTTTGTGTGGGACACAGACAAGAAATAGAAAGAAGGGCCATAGGAATCAACAGAGCGGCCATTTCAGAGTCAGGCAAAGAAGGAAAGAAGCAGAAAAACACAAGAAAAGGACAAGGAAAGCCTAGAAAAGACTAAAACAAAGCAGAATAACAGAGGAAGAAGAAAAAAAAGGAAATAAAAGGGACACAAGAGAAAAGTAGGTAGAAAAGGTCAAAATAAAGTAGAACAAAAGAAGAAGAAAAAGAAAAAGGTGAACAAAAGAAGAAAAAGAAAAAGGTGAACGAAAGAAGAAAGAGCAGATAAAGGGAAGAAGGCAGGAATGGCAGATCCAAAGCCCAGCGCACAATACAGGAGCCCACTACCGTTCAACTTATCGGAGCCACAAACAGGAATAAGGTGGGAGAAGTGGATCAGATGGTTTGAAAGATATGTAGAAGATACAGATGTAGCAGATGGAAAGAAACGAGGGTTACTGCTGAACTTAGCAGGGGATGACGTCGAAGAACTTCTGGTGACACTGCCTACCGAAGAAACAAAAACATATGAATAACTAAAGAAATGCCTAACAACTAAATTCGACCCACAACGAAACATTGACTTCGAACGATATACATTTACCGTTGCGTGTCAACGAGCCGGCGAAACACTAGATGACTTCGCGACAAGGCTGAGAAAATTAGTGACACATTGTGAGTTCGACAAATTCGATAACGAGCAAGCAATAAGGCTAAGGATCATAGAAGGCTGTCGCGACACAGGATTCAGGGCGAGAATACTCAAGGAACCGACCTCATTGGAGAACATCCTGTCACTAGCGAGAGCAGAGGGGAGAGCAACGGAACATGCCAAGGAAATGGAAAGAGGGAAGAGTGTTGAAATCGAAAACGCACACTTTACGACAAACAGATATCGCACAGGCCGATGGAAGAATGACTGGAGGGAACAAAAAGAAAGGAGACAACCTGAAGGAACATGCTACAAGTGCGGAATGGGATTTCCTCACAGAGGCACATGCCCAGCGTTTGGCCAGACGTGCAGAAGATGTGGTGGAAGAAATCACTACGCCAGTATGTGCCAAGGTGCACAATTCAGAGATGACAGGGAAAGAACAGGAAGACAACAGGAGTCGACAACAAGATATGTCAGGTATGTCGACAACGAAAAGAGAAGTTTGTCACGAGGGTCAAGCGAAGACGAGGAAGAAGAGAAAGTGGAAAGACTATACCACATGTCGGAGGTGCACACAGAGCGGAGCAAGGAAGACGAAGCAGGAGAAACAATACAGCCAACAGACAGAAGCACCCGAGGAAAGACGGACTATAAAAAGATAAGAGTAGGAGCGCATGAAGCAGACTTTGTACTGGACAGTGGTGCAACCTGCAACGTCATGTGTGTATCAGAGTACGAGAAAATGGAAGTAAAGCCGACACTGAGAGCGTCCAAGGTAAAGGTGTTTACCTGGGGGGCAAAGAGACAGGTAACCAACTTGGGAAAGTTCACAGAGGAACTGAGATACAAGGACAAAATAAACAAGGAGGACATTCATGTTCTAAAAGGCGATGTCCCAGGACCATGCCTGATGAGCAACAGCAATCAATCAATCAATCATGGACACTTATATAGCGCACTACTTACCCGGAGGGTCTCAAGGCGCTTGGGGATGAGGGGGGTGCTGCTACTGCTCGAACAACCAGGTCTTGAGCTTCTTCCTGAAGGAGAGGTGGTCTTGGGTCAGGCGCAGGTCGGTCGGGAGGGAGTTCCAGGTCTTGGCGGCCAGGTGGGAGAAGGACCTTCCTCCTGTCGTCGATCTTCGGATGCGGGGGACGGCGGCGAGGGCGTGACTGGCTGATCGGAGGTGGCGTTTGGGAGCGTAGAAGTTGATGCGGTTGTTGAGGTAGCTCGGGCCTTGGTCGTGTAGGGCTTTGTGTGCGTGGGTGAGGAGACGGAAGGTGATTCTCTTGTTGACGGGAAGCCAGTGCAGGTCTCTCAGATGTCCGGAGATGTGGCTGCGTCGGGGAATGTCGAGGATGATTCTGGCTGAGGCGTTCTGGATCCTCTGGAGTCTCTTCTGGAGCTTGGCGGTGGTTCCGGCGTAGAGGGCGTTGCCGTAGTCCAGTCGGCTGGTGACGAGGGCCTGGGTGACCGTCTTCCTGGTCTCGGTGGGGATCCACCGGAAGATCTTTCGTAGCATGCGCAGGATGTTGAAGCATGACGAGGAGACGGCGTTGACTTGTCTGGTCATGGAGAGGGAGGAGTCCAGGATGAAGCCCAGGTTGCGTGCGTGGTCTGTCGGTGTGGGTGCGGTGCCCAGGGCGGGGGGCCACCAGGAGTCGTCCCAGGCGGAGGGCGAGGAGCCCAGGATGAGGACTTCCGTCTTGTCTGAGTTCAGTTTCAGGCGGCTGGTCGTCATCCATTCGGCTACATCTTTCATCCCTTCGTGAAGGTTGGCTCTGGAAGCGGCGGGGTCGTTGGTCAGTGAGAGGATCAGCTGGGTGTCATCGGCATAGGAGATGATGTTCAGGTTGTGTTGGCGTGCGATGGGCGCGAGGGGGCTCATGTAGACGTTGAAGAGGGTGGGGCTCAGCGAGGATCCTTGAGGGACGCCGCAGATGACCTCGGTGGCCTCTGACTTGTACGGTGGTAGGCGGACTCTCTGTGTTCTTCCGTCGAGGAAGGAGACGATCCATTCCAGTGCCTTCTCCTGAATTCCGACGTTGCTGAGGCGCTGCACTAGGGTGCGGTGGCAGACAGTGTCGAATGCCGCGGAGAGGTCTAGGAGGATGAGGGCCGCTGTTTCTCCGTTGTCCATCAGGGCTCGGATGTCATCGGTGGCAGCGATCAGGGCGGTCTCGGTGCTGTGGTTGGCTCGGAAGCCAGACTGTGAGGGGTCGAGGGATCCATTCGTCTCGAGGAAGGCGGCCAGCTGTTTGTTGACGGTCTTCTCGATGACTTTGGCTGGAAACGGGAGGAGCGAGCTGGGGCGGTAGTTCTTGAGTTCGGTGGGGTCCGCTGTTGGTTTCTTAAGTAGAGCGCTGAGTTTGGCGTGCTTCCAGCTCTCCGGGAAGGTGGCTGTGTCGAAGGAGGTATTGATGATGTCCCGCAGGTGGGGTGCGATGACAGCGTCGGCCTTGTTGAAGACGTGGTGAGGGCAGGGGTCGGTCGGAGATCCGGAGTGGATGGAGTTCATCATGCGGACGGTGTCATCGGTGCTGATCGGAGTCCAGGCGCGGAGGGTGGTGGTGGTGGGTGGCGTTGCTGCGGTCGCTGTGTGCGATGGTTGACTGCTGAAGCTGTTGTGTATGTCCGCGATCTTGTTGTGGAAGTAGGAGGCGAGGGAGTTGCAGAGGTCTTGCGATGGGGTGATGTCGTTGTTTTCGGCGTTGGGGTTGGAGAGCTCTTTCACGATGTTGAAGAGTTCCTTGCAGTTGTGTGCGTTGTTGTCCAGTCGGTCCTTGAATGCAGTTTTCTTGGTGGCGCGGATCAGTTGGTGGTGCTTCCGGGTGGCAAGCTTGAGGGTGGTCATGTTGTCCGGTGTAGGTTCCCTTCTCCAGTCTTTCTCGAGGGCTCGGCAGTTCTTCTTGGAGCTCTTGAGTTCGTCGGTGAACCATGGGGCTTTCTTGCTGCCGGGTCTGCTGGGCGGGGTCCTCAGAGGGGCGAGTTCGTCCGCGCAGTTGCTGATCCACTTCGTGAGGTTGTCGGCGGCCTGGCTGGGGTTCGCTGAGCTGGCAGGAGGGTGCTGACTCAGGGAAACGGCGAGCTGGTCGGCTGTGATCTTGTTCCAGCTTCTTCGGGCAACCTGTTGCTGGTGGTGGTGGGTCGTCGTTCTTCTGAAGGTGAAGTGGACGCAGCTGTGGTCCGTCCAGTGGATTCCTGTGGCGTGGCTGAAGGCGATGTCTTTGCTGGATGAGAAGACGGCGTCGAGTGTGTGTCCGGCGAGGTGGGTGGGGGTGGTCACCAGTTGCTTGAGTCCCAGGTCTGCGAGGTTTTCCAGCACGGTGGTGGTGTTGCGGTCGTCGTTGTTCTCCAGGTGGAAGTTGAGGTCCCCGAGGAGGATGTAGTCGGCTGAGGGGAGGGCGAGCGGGCTGATGAAGTCGGCGATGTTCTCGCTGAATTGTGTGCGTGGTCCCGGGGGTCTGTAGATGAGGGTGCCTCTGAGGGTGGTCTTGGGGTTGACGTGGATCTGGAAGTTCAGGTGTTCGGCGGGTGCGATGGTGTCGTCGGTGTTGGTCGTGATGCGGATGGTGTTCCTGTGAATGATGGCGATGCCTCCTCCTGTCTGGTTGACGCGGTCTCTCCGGATGATCTTGTAGCCGTCCGGGATGGCGATGGCGATGTCGGGCGCTGAGGAGGCGTTCATCCAGGTTTCCGTGAGGAAGGCGACGTCTGGGGCTGTGGTGTCGAGCAGGTTCCAGAGCTCGACGGCGTGTCTGTGGATGGAGCGGGTGTTGAGCAGGATGCACTTCAGGTGGCTGCTGCTGGATTTCGGTTTGGTGGGTGCTGGTGCAGTGCAGGTCCGTATGCAGGAGAACTTGCAGGAATGGCAGATGAAGGGTCCGTGGGTGCGTCTCGGGGTGGCTCGGTAGCATCCAGGCGTTCGGCCGGCGTTGAGTGCGTTGAGGGTGGCGGCGTCGTACGTCCGGCGGGAGGGCTGGGGTCCGCGAGGACCAGGGGTCATGGCCCTGGGCGCGGTCCAGGCGCGGACGGGCGCAGACGGGCTTACCTTTGGCGCACCTTCGGCGCTCAATCGGTGCTCCCGCTGCGCGCGTCCGCTGCGCGGTCGCTCAGAGGGCGTCATAAGTGAGGAGCCGGGAGGGCGGGTCAGCTGGGTGGCGGGAGCGGGGCGGCCAATGGGCAGGAGGGGGGTGGAGACACCGGGGGGCAGTGGCGGGAAGGAGGGCGGCTCGAGTGAGCGAGCGGGAGGGGGAGGGCAGCACAGGGGTACAGAAGGCAAAAGGGGGAGGCAAGTGAGCGAAGGCGAGGGGGGACAGGTAGAAACCGGGGGGAGACAGAAAAACAAGTGGAGGCAAGTTACACTACGGGGGGAAGGAGAAGATGCGAGTGGAGGCAAACAGGAGAATTTACCAGGGGGGCTAGTGGATAGTACACGCAGCAGGCGCACAGAAGACACAGGGGGGAAGCAGGCACGCCGCAGCAGACAGACAGCGGCGAGACGAGGGTGTGCAAGGCAGTGCGCGGCACTCAGCAGGGCAGGGTCCTGGCCACGGCGGGCAGGAGCAGCGGAGGTGGTGGGGCAACCTCACCTGGAACAGGTTCGAGCGGTCGCTCAAACGATGGGCCTTATATCGATGACATATGAAAAAGACAAAAGACATGCTGATAGCAAGCGAAGAGAAGACGTAGGGACCAGAGAAAGAGGAAGAGAACAAAAAAGAATGATTGAGGGAACAAACACAACAAAGGGTAGCCGTAGAAAGAGAGGAGCAAGAAGCAAAACGGAGGGCGGAGAACAACGATCAACACGAAGAGAGGCAAAGGAAGCAGACGGAGGACAGCTGAAGAACAGAAACAAGGCTAAGAGGAGAGAGCAACGACAAAGAGGAAGAGAGGCTGGCAAACGGGGAGCAGACGAAGGACAACTGAAAGACAGAAGCAACGATGATGGCAGAAAACGACGACCAAGGAGGGGATGCAAGGGGACAAAGAGACTACGTAGAAAAACCTAGGAGACTGGGACTAGGGAGAAGGGTCGACGAGACTGACGGACTCTCTCTCTCTCTCTCTCTCTCTCTCTCTCTCTCTCTCTCTCCATCTCTCTTTTCTTTCTCACCATGACAATGATCAAGAGAACAACATCATGAACATTTGTTTGCAACAAAGGGGGAGATGTAGTGACCTGACAAGTAGGGACCGAGGACACTAGGACCCCGTGGGTCATGAGGGAGGTGACCAGGTCACCGGACACCACATCCGGTCAGGGGACAGGAAGAGGACAGATTCAACTAGGACGGACACAGGGACGGACGTGTGTAACCAGCTGCAGAGAGAACAACAATAAAGAACCGTAACTGCACCCACCTGTGTCCTGAGTGTGATTATGCTACATGGTGCCTGCTGCGCAGACACGACAGCTCTGACCCTGTGCCTCATGGCTTGGCTTGGTAGTTCGGACTGGACTGTTCCCATGAGGCACAGGGTCAGAGCTGATTTGCATATAGCCAGTGTCTAACCCAGGGTGGTGTGGAGTGCAAAAAAACGATGGATTTAGGCCCAGATCCCTGTACTGGGGTGAATGTATGACATTGTTCTACATTCTGTCCATCAACTGTGTTTTTTGCAATTTTCAATACCATACAGCAGGTTTCCAAATTAATGTCTTTGTTTCTTGAAGGCTCCTATTGACGTTGTATATGTTGTACTCTGTGTTTATGTGTATGAGACCTCTAGTGTCTCAGGCAGACTCCATACAAGTATTACTTAATCTGTTGGGTGTGACTGGGTGTGGTTAATAAAGTTTGTGACACAGTGCATTCAATTTGCAGTTGCCTGCTGAACAATAAAGACGAGTAAAAAATAGCTTTTTGTGTGGTGTGCTCCATCTGTTACATGCTCCTGGGATGGGGAAGACGCTACAACTGGCGACGAGATAGGAGATACATGCCCCAAGGATAGAAGACTGCTCTCCCTGAGTGTTTGCCATCGTCCAGCAAACTGCTTGTGCATGCCACGTGAGCCTCAAGAAGCGGTCTACAGTTGACATATGTGCAGTCAAAGCACAACTCCAACTTTCAAAAGGGCCTCGAAGAAGTGAAAGCCCTATGGAAGAGCACAAAAGCCAGGAAACCTGCCAAAAATCTATTGGTATTTTAGGGTAAGTTTTTTTCCCTTTTGTTATTAGTTTCATAAATGGCTGACGGTGGCAGAGTGTTGATGCTACGTCAGTGCCTGCATAGCTTTCACTGCAGAGGGTCCAGTGATGGGGGGTGCAGGGGGGCTTGGGTGAAAATGGGGTTGCCTGTCTGCACAGTACACACCGGGGCCTGGGGCTTTTTTAGCTTTTGATTTATTAGATGGCGGCGCTCGCCGATGTCCACTGATACGGACCCACCGGCTGGGCACGGGCTGGATCAGGCCCTGCGGTCTCCATGGCCGTAGGTGTTATTAAGGGCCCCGAGACACCGGTGGCGAGCGAGTGACACCCGAAGCTGAGGTCTACCGGGCCTGCTTGCTGGGCACCATTTGCGGCAACGGAATGGAGCGGCAGATCGGACAGACACCCTCCACTATGTGTGGCACCAGATTTCTAGATACAGCGACCGACGAGTACGCCCTTGGCCGGACGGCGGTTGCGGATGACCTGGAGGGGCCTTGCTCGGTATGACCCCTCTTGTGTGCCTGCGAATAAGACAGCTGGACGGCTGACCTAGTGTTTGCCCCGGAGCTGGGACGTACAGCCCAAATGGCGAGGCGGCTGTGGAGCCCGCACACGCCTGGTTTTGAGACCGCCTGGGGCCACCTGCTGGACACCTGCAGGACTGAAGGATGCCACCTGCTGCTGCCGCCCCGTGTGTTGAGACGCATAGGGATTCAGCTCCTGAACCTCGCAGTGCGGCTCTCTGCCTACAATTGACTGGAAGTGAGGAGGGTGTGGGTGTGATTGTCTACACCTGGACTGCTTTCCCCCTGGGACAATGATATCGGCCCACTCATGGCCCCCTTGTGTGCTCAACTGCGAACCCGAAGCCCCCGACAGGGGCTCTACTGCGTTGGATGGCATGGACCTCGCCTGCCTTTCCTTTGTTTTCCCCCCGAAGAGGCATAGAACTAATTGCATTGGCACTAGGCCTGCCTTCTAGTCCCTCGCAGCCAATTCACGACACTCCCCCTGTCCACTCCAAAGCCATGACTGTATCACGTTTCACATCACAGGTCTGCAGTCTATTTGGCCTCCAGGCCCAAGATCACCGCCCTTGTGTGTAACAACTCCCTGAAGGCTGGGCTGAAAGCAAGAACCCAGTAATGGCAAGAAGATCATGCTATGTAATAAGTACTATACATTTGTTCAACCCTAACCCTTCAACTTTTCTTAAAATGTAACCTTGAGTGAATTTGCAACTTCTATATTTGTAACTCTAACCACTAGTACCTATAGTAGACTAATGCACTTACTACCATTCTTGTTTGAATTTAGAGTTTATCTATCATTATCTTTTCCTTGAGTGAATCTGCAACTTAGATATGTATGTAACTCTAACCACTAGACTTACTACCATTCTTATGTGAATTTAGAGCTTTTCGGTTTTTATCTTTTTTTTTTTGTCCTCATTTGCTGATACCCCTGTGTGCGGAAAAAAACCCACCGACCACCATTGTATGCTACCTTGTCCGGCCCCCCGATCTAAAAGTAATGCTCGGCCACAAGCACAAGAGACAGATTGGCGGAAGAAGTAGAGCTACACACAAAAGGGCGACCTTCAAAAAACTCCATCTAGGCATATTTCAGCCTGTTGGACCAGATAATTCGGAGAAGACCATTGCTGTAGGTCCATGGAGCAGGGAAGAAAGCATAATCATAGGACCCGGGGAAAACAAAAAACAAAAAAAACCCGGAATCCTACCTCCATTGTATCAAAACCTCCCAAAAAGCAACCTTTTTCCTGCTGCAAGGCCTGGCCAAGTCCACCCTAGAGACTTCATATAGGGACGACAGGCATCCTGCATATGTTGGAGGGGCTATATTCACCCAAAACCTGCAGATCTGTCTCCTAGCCATATGAATTGCATAAAAAAGAAAGGATCTGGCATGCCCTAAGATGTTTTCGTCTATCCCAAAGATGATCAAGGGGAGAGTAATGCTCAGTGTGGTGTTAAGAATAGAGGACAGGGCATCCATTACCTCCTCCCAAAAACGACTAATGGCTGGGCAGTCTTTAAACATATGCACATCTGAGGCTTCGCTAAGATCACATTTATTAAATTTTTTCCCTTGCTGGAATTTGGCTAGCCTTTGGGGGGACAGATATGCTCAATGTAACGTGTACAGGTGGTTTCGCCTCAGCCATGCTGGTTTCATGATCTTGTATGCCAAACTGAATGAATTGTTCAACCTGCTGGCACTGGTCGCCCACCTCGCTATCCCATGGCTCCTTAGAGAGTTTGAAGTCATCATCTATCTCTTCCAAGATCGCCCAGTACCAACATGAGACCTCCTTACCCCCCACTGGCCTTGTCACCAATAGATTTTCCAAATTACTGTAATTGCCCAGGGGGACCCCTTTCCTCGTCAATGCTTGAGCCCAGCTAGTCAGTTGCATATATTTGAAACTAGAGAGGCCCGGCCCAACTCTCTCCCGCAGCACTTCCCAGGACACCATTGAGCCACCTGCCGCCAGGTCTCCCCAATTCAAAATTCCAGCATCCTTTATTGGGCACGCCAGTCTGTCTTTAAGACACGATGGAGTACCTGGCGAGTCCCACATAGGTGCTAAGTTGGAAAAGTAGCTCAACCCTATTCGTTTTCTAATTGTGGACGGTTTTTATCTTTTACGTAACTCATTGTAAGCGGGAAAACACAGAGAGTTCCACAATCACTGGTGTTTGTTGGAGAATTCCCTTTTATTGATTGGGTTTCGCTGGTTTTAAAGAGTTGGAGTTTACAAGGGAGTAATACGTCTTATCCTTGTAGATGAAGGTACATCCTTTTCTGGCTTTACAGTACTCGGAGCTCCTCCGGCAGGAATCCTGAGCATCCGTGTCCCCTCAAAGGAACAAACAAACAAAACACCCAATTGGTAAGGGATTCTTATTCCTTTTACCGTCACCACAGGGGAAAGGGAGTGAGGAGACACCTGGTGACTTTTAATTTCACACGTCCAGAGAAATTGAAAAGGTTAGCTGTTTTTAAGGTGGAATTTAGGTGCCTGCGGACAGTGGCTTAAAGAGTTGGGGACGCGGGGAGACTTCGGCGGGGATCAGAGACCTTGTCCTGCCTTCCGACCCACCCCGTAACCCTTGCATGCACCTGTGAGAGCCACGCTCATCCAGGAGCGTGGCTGGGGAAAGAGTGGGCACGTTGACCTCCTGGCTCCTCCGGGGTTTCCGTCTGCTTGATCTTGGCAGTCAGCACGGGGATCATGACGTCTTCCTTTCTTCCTTCACTCTCCGACCCCGAGGCTCTCTTGTCAGCTTCAGCTCTCTCGTCGGTGTCGGCTCTCTCCTCTTCTCTTCCTGAGTCGGTCATCTTTGTTACGACCTCTCTCCTCTCATTGGAAGCAGGCAGATGACGTGAAACCCAGGGGTGGTTTCTCGGACAGCTGTTCCCATTTAAAGGGGCCTTGGCTGAAGACCGGCATGTACGTATCCGGGTTTGACTCCACCGCTATAAACCATTCCGAAGAGTCCCCCGGCTGTGTAAAAAAGGAGAGCATCCCTAGAGTCAGGTACATGCCACCACTCTTTTGCCTGCACAGTAGGGGTCGAGGGTCTCTCATGTACTCTGAAGTCCTTATGTAATGTAACTGGTCCTACTGTAAAGCACTCTGACACCTTCGGGTAAAGTTCATGCTGTATAAAAACGCATTAAATAATAAAATAAATAAATAAATAAGTGTTTTGTGTCACGACAATAAAAAGAAATATAAACAAAAAGAAATCAACTGGTAAGGCTGAAATAAGATACTGCACCACAGTATAACAACAGAGCCAGCACCAACGCTAAGCAAAAAAGCTAAAAATAGTGACAACCAGTTACAAAGAAACGCTAAAGGCAGCAACAGCCAGTTGCAAGACAGCAATAAAGGGAAAAGATGACCAGGCACAGAACAGTAAAGGAAGAGACAGGTAGGTATAATGCATTCTGTCGAGAGCAGTGAAGAGCACATGAGAGAAGCAAAATCATTACTCAATGTGAAGAATGAAGATGACACCCACCAATGACCCGAGTACTAGTGAGCACACTGATGCTTGCAAAGGTGCCACTGGACCAAGAATTGCAACAGGACAAATGCAGTCCAAACAGCACACACTAGAATAAATGGAAAATTGGAAAAGTGTCAAATACAGCACAGCTGTGTTCCTGAAACCACTGCCTCTACTCGACACCCCCAAAAAGCAGAATATTGGTGCCAGATAGACCGCATGGTTCAAAATGTTTAATGACCTTATAGATGCTATAGAAGAAGCAGATGACAAAAAGGTCATCAAATACTTACAGCTGACAGAGTAAAAGAAGTGATGAAGAAGAATCAAGCTTATTAAGTATTATATAGTCAAATTAAGAATACGTTGAAGGCCAAGTTGAATCCAATGCCAAATGTCAACTATGAAAGGTACACTTTCAACCAAGCAAGACAGTTACCTGGTGAGACGATGGATGAGTTTGTTGAGAGACTGTATACGCTTATAACGCACTGCAATTTCAATGAGTTCATTAATAAAGAAGCCAGAGTGTCTTAGAGTTAACAATAGTTGCTTCTCCGATGAATCCCGATGACACATGCTGCAAGAAATTCTCAGCCTGGAGAAAGTGCTCAGAGCGGCAAGAGCAGGTGAACTTGCTGATCGACAAGATGCTGATGTGGAAGCAGGAACAACCCAAAATGAATCAGCATTAAGCATGAAAAGTAAGCAGAAACACAAGACAGAGGCCCACTAGGTGATGTCTCTGAAGAAAAAGAAACTGTGTTTCCACTATGGATTTTCTTTTCCACAGGAATGTAAATCACCAACCATTGGACAGATGTGCAAAGGCTGCGGGAAAGAAAACCATTTTGTAATGGTTTGCAAATTGAAAGAGAAACTAAGCGCGTCACAAAGAGACAAGAAGATGGACGCTAGAAAGTCCCAGAAGCACTCTAGGCACACCAACAAGGGCCAGCAGCAACGTCGACTAAGGTAAGTGGGATGAAAATGAAGTTGATTGTTAGCAAATTCATCTTCCAGAGGTTCGTTGACATCATCATCGAGTGAAAGTTAGGAAGATATATGTGAGATGATGATGTCCATCACAGACCGACATACACATGTAGGATTGGTCACTTTGTACTGAAAAACACACACCTAAAGAAAATCCCCACACAAAGCAACAAAGTTCGTTTGGATATTGTCCTAAAATCATACTCAAGGTGAATGGTTGCCCTACAACTATTAATTATAGACAGTGGTGCTTCGATAAACATCATGCCGGCAGAAACATACAAAGAACAATCTCCGATCCCACGTCACACACAGTCAAAAATCACAGTGTACACCTGGACAGCTTCTACACCCTTGCCGAGCAAAGCATCCTTTGTGGTGACAATGCACAAGAAAATGACTGTGCAAGTGCCAATTCATGTCCTCTCAGGTACTTTGTTTAGTGCATACTTATTAGATTTTGATACTGATGCTGACATTGGACTGATCTCTATTAACTACAACTTGAATGTTCATTCTGAAATAGTGAGTCAATTCCCAACATTGTTTAATGGCCTGGGGAATACTTAAGACAATGAAGGTGCAGCTACACATTAATGAAGATATTCACCCTGTTGCACAACAACACTGGTGAATTGCTTTTCACTTACAGGATGCTGTTGCGAAAGAACTAGAAACGCTTTTAAAGCACAACATCATTAAGCTCTCGACTAGTCCAACACCGTGGGTTTCATCCATTTTGGTGGTGCCAAATAAATACAGTGGAGGTTCAGCACACACTTGTGTTGATATCCGACTGGTCAATAAAGCAATCGAAATAGAAAGACCTCCAGGTCCACACATTGCAGACATGATCATGCAGCTGAATGGCAAAAAAGTGTTCTTGTGCCTTGATTTGAACTGGAAGAAAACTGTAGGTACATTACTACTTTTTCAACTCATGTTGGTTTGTTCGGATATAAGAGACTCAGTTTTGGTGTGTCATCAGCTGCAGAAATCTTTCAAGATGTAATCTTTCAAATGATTCAACCTGTCAGACATACTTTTAACTGCAGTGATGACAGGCTGGTGTTTGGGGCTACACAAAAGGAACATGATAAAGCACTCACACAGGTATGCTGATGCAGGTCTCACACTTAATACAGAAAAGTGTGTTTCACAATAACACAGTTACATTTTTTGGGCATATTTGCTTTGCGAAGAGAATGCCTCCTGACCCAAAAAAGTTACAAGCATTGTCATTTACTTACTCTCCAGAAGATGTTACCATGCTGCGATTCTTCTTAGGCATGGCTAGTTACTGCTCCAAGTACATTTGTGATTTTGCCACTGTGGGTGCCATTCTATGAGGACAAACAAAGTGAGATGTTCTGTTTGAATGGTTAACTGAATGTATCCGAAGTTTCAAGAAAATAAAACACCCAATCGAAAATGCAACTGAAATGGCTTACTTCGATCTGAAATTGTATACAGAGATTGTGGTGGATGCAAGCCTGGTGGGGTTTGGCGCAATCCTTACTCAACACAATGCTCAGAGACTCATTGTGGCCTATGCTAGATGGAGTCTATCTCAGACCAAATGTGCTTTTCTCAACCTGAGAAAGAAAGCTTAGCTGTAGTATGAGAGTGTGAACAATTCCATGCGTTTCTGTATGGAGAGCATTTCACCAATGTCGCAGATCATTAGGCATTGCTCACCATTTTCGTAATCCCGAAAGCCAAGATGCCCCCTCACATTGAGTGGTGAGATTTGCGTCTGCAGGAGTATGATTACACGATTATGCACAAACTGGGGTAGGATCAAAACCCTGCAAACTACTTTTCACAAGTGCCTGTACAGCATAATAGTGCAATGTCCAAAGTAGTTGGGGCCTACATCAATTTCATAGTAAAGTCAAGTGCGCCTGCAGCTTTTTCTTTTGAACAGATTTTGACAGCTAAGTGTACTGACAAATACATGATTAAGCTTAAAGAAATCATTGCAACGCAGTCATGGAGGACAGATATTTGACTCCATACAGATAATGTTGAGTACCAGAAATTCAAGAATGTTCGGGAAGAACTTTCGGTTAACCCATGATGGTGTCATACTAAGAGGGGACAGAATAGTTATACCTGAAAGCCTGAGGCAACAAGTTAATGAACTGGCACGTGAAGGACATTGTGGCTTTGCTGCCACTAAAAAGCCGTTAGGGATTGCTTGTGGTTCCTGCACCTTGAGAAACGATTTGAAAGGGAGCTGAAAGCTTATCTTCTGTGCAACTACCTGTCTCCCAAAATGACTCCGCACTGGCCGAACATGTCCGATCTGAGTAAGCAAGGTTGGGTGAGGATTACAGTTTACTTCTTCAGGCCTTTTAATAATGGACATAATCTTATGGTAGATGTCGATGAAAACTCAGGTTTTCCTCTAGTGGAAGATCCCCACATATGATAGAGTTATCAAGAGGCTGGATAACATTTTCGCAACATGGGGTGTTTCTTCCATTCTCAAATCTGACAGTGGTCCACCCTTCAATAGCAGGGAGTTAAAAGAATGTCATAATGATTTGAACATCAAACATCATAAAAGTACACCACTCTGGCCACAGGCACATGGCGTTGAACGATTTATGAGTACATTGAAAATAGGGGTTCAGTGTGCTGCACTGGAAGCCATCGACCTCAAGTCAACTTTATGCCCAGCCCTCTGTGCCTTCTCCTCATTCTACAACAGGAGAAAGTCCACCCACTTTGCTCTTTGGGAGAGCTCTTGGAACAAAGATACCACAATAGATCACCAGTCAGTCAATAGACCCTGACAAGATTCATGTCATGGACACATCTCTCAAATGCAAAATGAAGGCTTGCGCTGATAAGCTCTGATACGCTCGAGACACGATCTTCAAGAAAGGAGACTAAGTTCTTGTCAAGCAAAAGCAGACATGCGACTGACGCTCCGTTTGATGTTGAACCGCTAAGGATTGTGGCGAGCAAAGGACATATGGTAACTGCCCAACAACTTGGCAATGATGGGGAATAATGATTCCCATTGAGCAGCCCTTTTCCCAAACCAAGAATAGAAAATTTGAGAAGGAGAATGTATGATTTGAGACCTTAGCCGTGACCTACTCAATTCGAGGTCTTGAACATTTGGAAGCAGGTTGCAGATGAAAGAAGTTTGCAATAAAGGATGATGAGAGGCAGAAGAGCTGGAGAGAGTAAGTGATTGAAATGATAAGAGCTTACCCGCTAAGAAAGAATACACATTTAGGGAAGGAAAAACCTAGTGATAAAAAGCAGCCTAAGGATTAGACACAAGTAGAGATTGAGGAGGAGGATGCCTTTATAGACACACTCTTCAGAATAGGATCACCCCATATAACTCAGCACAGGCACAAAGCACTTCAGCTCTGGCAGTTGCCGAGAATGGAGAAGAGACTGTTTCACCCCTATTCAGACCTCGACACCAGTTGTTTTGGGTAAGTCACATTCATCAGAAACCCCAAGTATCACCCTTATTACGACAGTCGCTGGTACACCACAAAGTCATGCTCGCCAAGTGTCACTCTGAACCAGGTCAAGATATCAGTGCGGTAGCTTCAAGCCCTACACAGGAAGAGTCTTTGACAACTCGTGTGAGGTATTATGATTATTGCGACTCCATAAGTAACCCTACAAGTCAAAGGATAGACTCTTCAGAGACTTTATGTCGCTAACATAAAAGCTGTATTTGGAGAAATTGTAAAGGTAAATGTAGAGATGGACTTCTTAGGACACTACAGTGATAGCGATTTACTCTAAATAATTTAGGAAGTTGCATATGAATGAGGATTTGATATAAAAAAAAAGCTGCAAAAGAGTGTCAGGATGATGATGGTTGAGAAGGAATCAAAGTTGTTAAAACTGAGAGGATTAAAGACGCATGTAAGGGAGTTGATCGAGAACATCAGGGATAGGAGTGAGGAGGAAGAATTTAGGGAGTAGTTTTCTAAGAAAGAAAGAGTGGAAGTGAAGTAGAAGTAGAAGAAAAAGCCTATGAGGAGTGACGCGGAGAAGTCCCGAGGGTGTCATATAGGAATTCCCCTTAAGAGAGTTACAGGGAAGAATGTAGGTACATGTCCCCTGGTCTTGTGCAGATCTTTTCTACTTCACAAATTATCTCCCCAGATTGATGGAAAATCCTGATAAATGGTACACTGAGATAGAGCAGATAGTGACCATTTCAAAGATGGGAATACATTATGGGATCCATGGATTATGGGAGGACATGGATGTGCTGCTTAAAGTGGTGGTTTTAAAGGACCATTGGGCAGAATCTAAGAGTGCTGTGGATTGTCCGATACAGAAATTTCCTAGATCAGAGAACACAAACACACCATCACCATTAGTCAAGATTAAATACAACTCAGGTAACTCAGTCATTGCCCATCTTGAAAACAAGGTTCCCCAAAAGAAAATGAGTTAGCCCAAGATTTTCCGGACATCGCAAGAACCCAAAGAATCTGTACATGCTTATTTTGAAAGACTTATGCAGGTGTATATGCAGCATTGTGGTTTAAATGTCCTGCTTGGGGACAATATTGGAGGGTTTCTCGCATCATTCATTCAAGGGCTGCAACCTGAAATTAGCAATCTGATCATACAAGGGGTTCTTTGTTGGCAAAGTAAACCTATAGACGAAATCTTCCAGTATGCAAAATATTGCAGTGATATGCTTGATGCTAAGTGATAGGGGCTGAAAGAAAAATTAATGGTCGCACAGATCCAGTTAGCACAGAAAGGAGGTGTTAAAGGGTTAAAATTGCCCATTTTAGGACTAGAAATTGTCCGCAGTGCAGGAATAAACATGAAGGGATTCTCCATGTCATATGAAGGACAGGGGAGGTATGCCGGTAACAGCATAAGCGTTATAAAGAAAGTTACCCCTTGTTACATTTGTAACAAGATCAGTCATTGGAAGTAGGAATACTGTTGAAATCCTGATTGAGTGATGATTGATGCCCAGGTAACAAATTTTGCTATGCAGGGAGAGTGTCCCCCAGTACCTAGACCTCCTACGGCAACGTAAACAATCTCAAAACTAGGTCTGCCAAAAATCTCCTTGTGCCCATGCAGATGCATGGAGAGAACCCCCATTTCCAACCCAGCAACAGAGTTCCACACAACTCATGTACATTCACAGACTTTGAACAGGCCCAATGACAGTGCCTGAGGGGGAGGAAGAGTGTGTGCTAGGCGCAGTCCTAGAAGTGGATCAGTGTTGCCCGTATGTGGATGAAGAAGTTAATGGACATCCCCATCCTTTCTGATAGATACAGAAGCCAATCGTTCGACTGTTAGAACAGTTGCGATCCAAACCAACCCCTCTCTGGAAAAGAAGTCCAAATTATTGCTATTATACATCAGCAGAGTATGACTCAGGTTCCTGCCCCTGTACAAATCGGGCATATTTAAGAGCACCACCAGTTTGTCATGTGTGATTTGTGTCCTGTAAATGTGTTAGGAAGGGATCTGCTCTGCAAACTCGTTTGTTCATAAAACTTTATTCGGGTATCAAAAACAGCCATAAAAGTACATATGAAATGACACATATATAAAATACAATTAAAAACCTTTTGGTGTAATGCATGTAACATAGTAATACAATTCATTTGCTGGACTATTAGGCGATACATTTTCTCACATTAATAGCTTTCAAGATAAATAGGGCAACATTATAACACACAGAAATTTCACTTTGTGTCACCGTAAATGTCATAGCTGCTTTATGTGATCTAATATTCTGTGCAGCAAACATGGGTTTGAGATTTAAAAAAACCTGAGATTCTGATGAAATTTACAAAACAAGAACAAGTGCCGTGTGCTTTATTTGCTTTGGTCATCACAAGGGCAAAAACACATATCAGATGGACTGGACTTCATGTTTGGGAATGCTGCTTAATGGTGCACAAAGCCACATCTCAGTCTTACCAACACAAAGCAATGCTGCATATTTGCCACATGTCATAAATAGCTAACTCTCCCCTCCTCCAGATTCAAAGACTTGTAAAGGCGACTGTCGAGTTTTTGCTATCTTCTGCCAATCGTTGATTCAATCTATACTGTGAAAAGGTTTCTTTGATCCTTCTCTTGTTTAATAATAATACCTGGGTAGTATCTGACCAGATAGATTAAATGACCTACCAAGGGAAGAGCTGATATATAATAGCCATGAGATACTTAGGGCATTATCCAAGGCTAGACAATCTGAAATGATTGATCTGGTAAAACCAGTTTCTTCCTTTGCCCATTGAGAAGCCCACAATAACAAAGGTCTCACAAAAAGAAGATCTTCTAGGAACTGTAGGCGGATCGCATGATGTAAGATTTTGCTTAATACAGAAGCGTAATATATGTTTTACAAAACAATTTTCTTCTACTTGCAGGGCGGTGCCATTAGCATAACTAAAAAGGCTTGCCCCATTTAAGGTCATAGTCACTCCTTTTGCTTTGTATACTGCAACCAATTCATTGATAGGTTAGCTCCCCAATTTGTGGAAAATTTAAAAATCCCTTGCGAAACCCTGCTAATTTTAGCTTTAATATTCAGAACATGTTGTGACTATGAATCATTGCCCACAAATAAAATACCCAGATAACAAAATGAGTTCACTAAGACAATTGGGGTGTTATCAATAAAAAAGATTTTGCAAGGTTTAGGCGTTTGCTCGCAAACCATGGTAAATGTTTTGGATGTATTACTTACCATTTTCTTTGAGGTCATAAAGTCTGCAAAGGCACTCATCAGTCTCTGAAGGCCAACCAGGGTTCACGCTAATAGTACAGCATCGTCAGCGTATAACAATGCTGGTATCGGACGGACAGCCGCGCGAGGAGCATCGACCTGCATAGACTGCAGGTAGTTATCTACCCCATTGATAAAAAGGGAAAATAGTAATGGGGCTAACACAAACTCTTGTTGAATTCCTCGCCTCACTTTAAATTTGGTTGAACATTCCCCCTAGGGGCTAAACGGAACTTGGCTAGTTAGATTTTCATAAAGATGGGAAAGAAACCCAATAATTGGCCTGGTGCGCCTAAGGAAGTCAAAGTTGACCAGAGTAAATTATGGTTTACCAAATCAAAGGCGCTACTTAAATCGGCAAAACATAAGTAAAGTGATCCTGCCTTAGCCCTAGTATATTTACCAATTAGTCGCACCAAGTTGACACATTGTTCGACAGTACAGAACTGTTTCCTAAAGCCAAACTGTACCGGGGATAGAAAAGAGTGGTCTTGTGCCCTTTCCTTATTAACAGGACTCTACTCATTACTTTCATGGAGGAGTCCAGGAGAGAAATAGGGCAATCATTTTTCGGGTCTGCTTTGTCCCCCTATTTATATATGGGTACAACAGTAGATGATATCGTATCTATAGTGGCTGTATTGAGCATCCTAGTTAGGATAGGACCCCACAATTCAGAGGCAGATTTAAAAACATCTACTGGCATCCTAACTGGTCTCCGAGCTCGGCCCCTGGCACCAGCCTGTATAGCAAGATAAACTTCCGCAGTAGTGATGTACAGGGGAAGGTGCCCCTCCTCACACGCCGACTCCCTTTCTCCACCAGTGAGATCCCCAATATTTTGTATAAACATTTCAGAGAAGCGATCACCCATCTGTCACAGGGAACAAGGGAGCAAAACTCAGGAGTATCATCCCTTTTTAAGAAGGGTGCATTCACTGTATCCCAAAACAGCTTGATGTTCCTATTTTCTGCAGCATTGAACATGTTTCAACCTGGAGTGCTTTTTTCCTAGTAGCCAAAGCTAATTTATATTGATTTTGCAGAGACTTAATGGCCAGTGTATACCGTGGGGAGTTGCAGAGAGCATATTTAGGTGACTGGAAAGCTTTAATGCAGGCACTATGAAACCATACTCATCTCTTACTCCCTGATGTAGTTGAGTGATTTTACAGAACTAATAATATGGTTAAAATTTCCGACTAATATTTTTGGTACGATAACATCCCGGAGACAATAAATTATTTCCTTAAAATTATTCGCTACAATTTTCCGTAGAGTCCTACTAGTATCAATACCTGTCCACTTGATTCTTACACCATTTGCCCTAGTTGGGTTATTGCTATTTATTGTACAAAATGAAGCATGCCTCTGGCACTAAAAAACAAATGGTAATGTAAGTAGAGAATGGTCACTAAAAACTGAGGGTACCATACTAGGGATACCACACATACCGTTAGCTGAGACAGACACCATATCGTGGTCTATAATCGAAAACAAGTTTCTCCCGCTAAATGATGGTGCTAGCTCCCCATTTATATCACAGCCACACCTAAGTCATTGTAGGTCATACTTAGAAATAATAGAGTTCAATGCTTCACCATACTCATTATGAAAAAAGTGATCATTTCCCACCCCAGCCTGATAAATGTGGCTGATGCCTGGGGAGCAGATAGCGTACAAGCCTGAATAATAAAATAAGCTGTGCGTACTATTACAAAATCAATGTGAATAGAACCAAAGAAGAGATTCAAGGCCATGCCGATGAAAAAAACCACAATGGGAGTAGGCCCATATTTCTAACAGCTGCTAGAGGTGGCCCCACCTTTTTGTGAATGTCTCCAGCAATCATAGGATTTTGAAAGTTAATAACTATACAGTCAGCCTTAAAAAATTCTTTTTGGGTCCAATCCATCCCACTCTCCTTGTAAATAAGATTTTGTGTGCTCTAGCAGGTGACAATGAGCATTTAGAGCTAAGCCTGTGGACAACCTTATTCTCCGGCATTTCGTAGTCTCCCTAAACCCTGGCTTCAACAAGGGAACATTAACAAGTACTGGCACATATTGGCACAAAGCAGGTGGAAGATTGATAGTAACTGGCTCATGTGAGGGCATGTTAGTGTTAGGGGGATGTTTATCAGTTTGTCGATAGAATTAGCCCACAGCAGGTGTCACTGTAGCAGGCTCACCATTGACCCCTTGCACATTACTATCCACATTACACACTGGAACCTGACACGGGTAAGCCATAACCTCCACAAGGGGGGTATTCCTACAACCTTTGTCTGCCTCAGATGTGATAGCCGAGGCCCCTCTTCCCTTACTGAACCCACTTTAGACAGTTTTCCCCCAAAACAAATAAAAACAAGTATTTAACCCTCCAGCCTCCCAGTCACTCTTTGAGGGGCAGTAGTAAGTCATTCATGACAACTGTTAATTTGTCCCAAAATGGTACCCACAAGGGTTTATCCATAGTATTGTAGTGATCAGCAGTCCCCTGTAAAACAGATAAGTCAGGGAGCTGAAATTGACAGTAACATCATTCTTTGTCTTTCTTTTGCGTTTAGCTGCAGGCAGGTGGGATATAGCCATGGAAACATGGTATACCGGTGTTGGAAGTACCACTGACTCTAACACAGTAGGTGGATGATGGGCTGTGGGAACATCCGGGCCCGTGATAGAACCAGTGATCTGGCACTCCTTCTCATTGACCGGCCCAAACAGCTCCTCAGTAGGTACAACAGACTCATCTGTCCCAGTTACACTCACAGACAGACGTTGCACAGTGAAGTCTGGTTCTAGTGAATAGTAACCCTGGTACCTAGGGCATTGGGACTAAATAGGGTCCTTATGTGCTGCAGAATTGTGTAACTCTAAGCGACCCCTCACCAAGCTTATGCAAACTGCCATTGAAGCCTGTGTGTCTTAGTACAGAGAAAAATGAAGAGTCGACAGCCGACACACATCCCTGTGTTAAAGTAATATTGGATGCTTGTCAGGTTCAAGCACAGGATGCATCGTAAAATGACAAATTCGCTTACAAATGAATTCCAACGGTTTCTTCCATACTCAGTCCATTTTATGTATTACTGTTTTCATTCCATAATCCATTTTTGTACAAAAAAAGTTCAGTGTTTAAACCATGTTCAACAAGTGCCTATCCAAGTTTTTCGACACAACATGGGGGGGGGGGGGGGGGTCCCCCTTCCACATCACGTGACGTGACATTGATTTCTTTCAACCCAATGCCTTTCGGGCATTGATTGCCGTTCCTCAGCGGTAACTACAATAAAACAAATAGCCTATACTTTAACAACGTCCATCCCACTCTTAATGTGCTGTTGTTACACAATGCACTGCTACACAATTATGATTTGCCCTCAACGGTCATGCATCCTGTGAAACAGAAAATAAAAATAAAAAAATAGAAATCTGTCGAAAAATATTGTGCTAACTTCGTGTTAATGATGATCATAATACAACCTGAAGTGTAGCCCTACACCAGTGGTGAATGCACGCATTCTGTGCCACAAGTTGTCACCCAGAGAAAATGAACTAATTTCACCACTATCGTGTCATAACAAATCATATTGACAAAGTGATATCAAAACGCCATTCCCTCACAGATGGAATTTACCTCTGATCTTAGCTGGCCCCGACACCTCCATAGGTGTGTCCGGGCCTTTCGCTCTTCTTTAGTCAATCCTGACATCCGTCGAGAAAGTTCTTCCAGTAATTCCTCTTTATTGCTTCCTTGACTCTCCTGAGGCTTGCATACACCAACATGGCTATCAAAATCTCTTCTAGCGACAGTGCCCAAGGGCATGTTGTTGAGGTAACTAATGGTATACAATCCTCTGCTCCTGGATCTCGCGGGCTGTTGTTGCTGACGTCCACTGTATGGCGGGACAGGTAATTAGCTGGGTTATTTACCCCTGGACGGTAGGTGACCTCAAATGCATCCTGTTGGAGCTGTACTGTCCAACTCTCGATCCTGGGTGGGCGAATGCAAGCTGTCTCCACAAACAATGGCACCAGGGGCTTGTGATCGGTGATCACCATGCATTTCTGGCCAGAGAGATTGAGATGAAAAAGCTTGCAGGCCCCCCACGGATGACTAGGGCCTCTCTCTCTATTTGAGCATATCTGGTCTCCACTTCTGTGAGTGCCTTGCTGGCGTATGCTATCAATACCTATTCACCTTTCTTTGTTTTGAACAGGAGTACCACCTCTATCCCTACTGAGCTAGTATCCAAGATCAGTTCAGTGGGTGGGGGGCTGAAATACGCCATGTTGACGTCATGGAGTAAAGCCTTCTTGAATGCCTGGAATGCATGTGCCGCCTCACTGTCCCATTCCCATGGTGAGTCTTTGCATGTCAATGCTCAGAGCAGATCGGACCAAGTGGCCAGATTGGGACTAAACCTACCATAATAGTTGTCCATTCGCAAGAAGCTGTGAGCCTCCAATCTGATGGCCTCTACCTTGTGAGGTTCAACCAGTAGACTGTCCAGTGGGAAACAGTATCAAAAGAAATCCACTTCATTGGTGTGGAATGCACAATTCTTACAGTGCAAGAGCAGACCTCTCTCCGCTAGCAGACTCGGGGCTTGATGTTCCTCAAGCGTTTTCGAGAATATAATATAATATGTCACATTGATGACTCCTACGAGTCCTGACAGGACTTTCCAAATGGCCTCTTGAAATACTTCGGCTGCCGAGGACACCCCAAAACGAAGTCTTTTAAAATGGCGGAGTCCCACTGAGTGGAGAATGTGTGCTGTAGCGGGAGGACTCCTCCAACACCAGCTGATGATACACTGAGTTTAGGTAAATTTTCAAAAACCACCTGGCTCCGTTGTAGTCTGCCACAGTTTCGTCAATTGTGGGAGTTATGTGCCTCTCCCTTCTGATCGCCTGATTTGGTAGCTCCATGTCAGCGTATAATCCTATTTTCCCAGCTGCTTGGATTGTGGGTCCGGTTACCTTTTAATTTCTCCAGCACATTCCAGTGCTTCTAGCTCCTTTTCAAGCAGTGGTCTGAGATTAGGTGTCACAACCCCATGGGGCAAACCGTCTCATCTATGTGGAGTTTTACTTGCACCCCTTTTAGTTATACAAGACCATGGGACAACTCTGGAAATTCGGCCAATATGTTGTCTGCATGGTATTGGTGAATCCGTTTTGCGAAGAACACAGGGCCAATGTCTTCCACTGTGTGACAACCGATAAGGGTTCCAATCTTACCAGTGGTCACGTGGAATTTGGTGCATATATTGTTTCCCCCATAGGCCACTTCTACCTCAATGACTTCCCGACGCGGAATGAGATCAGTACCCCCATAGGTGTATATTTTGACTTTTATGGGAGATAGGAGCGATGGGGGACTCCTTTTCTTTAGTTGCTCCCCATCATTGACATTCACTGATGCCCCAGTGTCGACGAGGGCAGTTATCTGGGCGCTGTTGATGTCCACGTGGCACATGGCACATGGGTGGAGGTCTCCTTTTCTACTTGTCTCTTCCCATGAAGGATATGATGAACTACGCCTACTCTTCCGTTTCAGTAAAGTCAGTGACGCCCTTCCATATGGGGATTGTCTCTTCCCCAAGTGACAGCTGTTGAATATTTGCACCTTTTCTGCCCCTTGCGGCCATCCCTGCTGGTGCTCCAGTGCTGGTGCTCCAATTCTGAGACATACCTTAGCAAAATGATTCAGGTGGCTGCAATTCAAGCACGGCATCACCTATACCGGGCATCCTTTTGGAGGATAGTGGATGGACCCACAGTTCCCACAACTCTTGTCACAAGGTCTTGATGTGGCTGCTCCTCTTGGTCTCGTCAGCTGCCCCTGAGTGGTTCCCACCTGCTCCTCCTTTTCTTTCCCTGCTGGGGTGGGTGGAGGACCCAATGACTGACAGGCCAGGGCTGATTCCATGTCCCCAGCTCCGCTGTCTGCCAACTTGTAGGAGCGAGAGAGGATGAGAATATCGTCTAGTGAATCCCCGGCTGCCGCAGAATGAGTTTGCGCAGACTGGATGATCTGAACCCCTGAATCAACTAGTTTCTGATTTCACCTAGTTTGTCAACACCAGAGCATGTGCTTGTCAGCTTGTGCAGTCGCACGAAAAATGCATCTATGAAATTCATCTTGCCTCACCTGTCGGATTTTAAATCGTTCGTAATTGGGGTTTAATTGGGGTTTAAAATGTTTATAGAGGGCTGCGTCAGCTGTATCAGAATTGTGGTCCCCACCTGTGTTAGGTGAGTTCTCAGAAAGGTCGTACAGCTCATCACCTCCCATGTGTGGCATCATTGTTCACTGTACTGTGCCTTCAGTCTACCTAGTGGCGTGAAAATAGTGTTTCAAGCGCCCAATCCACTGGCTCCATTTCGGTGCAGCCACTGTCAGGTCCGCCAGCTGACTAAATGGCGGCAATGCTGTGATAGGGTTGTGAGCTGTCGTAGTATGAAAGTCCACCGGAGGCTAAGTAGTGGTTCAAAGTAGTAGCTTTATTCAGGGACAGGTTACATAAGCTTAAAGTTGTAGCCACAAAGGTAAGTAGGCTTGTAAGTATGCCGCAGCCTCCTAGCTGCTCAGCCTGCTGACACCAACTGACTCACATCAGACATTCAATATTCCATGACATAATCAACATTCCACACATACTCAGGCTGAACAGCAAGGGGAAAGAGAGAAAACAGAAAGAACAGGAACATTCACTCTACTACATGAGCACTGCTGTGGTGGCACAGCGGTACCTGCAAGAGACGGCATTGACATGCTTCTGGTGCACTAGTACTGCTGTGCCTTCAGCTTTTGGTGTACTCTCTCTGTATTCCTTCCCCCCACTACCTTTATCACCACACTGCTACAGTCCTGGCAGCTTACTCCACAATTTGGACCTCGAAACAGCCCTGGGTTTCTCACCGCTTTTATCCCACAAGAGCCCAGCCAGGGCTGCTGCAGGTAAGGGTGGCGGGGCCGGTAGGGGGGGATTTCGAGAGACGACCACGAGGGAAAAGTAATTATTTATTTAATTTTCTTTTGTAGTCGTCACTCGAAATCCCCCACACCTGCCCCACCGCACTAACCTGCAGCAGCCGCAGCTGCCAAAGCCCCACTTTGGGGAGGAGCTTTCACTGACCTTCCAGCACACAACCAAGGTGCTGTATGGATCTTTATCCCTCGGGCATGCACGTGCGTCAGAACATTCACGAGTTACTGGCATTCAGCTCCTCAGTGCAGTCAGGGACAGAGCTGCTGCCACCTGCTCCCCGCCGTAGCACTTCACTGTTGCCGGCCCCAGTACTGTGGAAAATTAGTGCGTTTTGGTGAACATTATCTGCGCCATCTTGCCTCTTCCCCTGATGCCACACTTTTGTCGTGCGCGCCCGCCATTTTAAGATGCCCCGATCAGAACCAACCCTTTTGCATGCCGCTGGCCCCTGACATAGCCCTTTGCCTTCGCTAAGCCTGCCCGCTGACCACCCCCCTGCTTGCACCTGCCTGGAGTCATAAACCCCTCTTCGGCGCTGCTCTGCCCCCGGCCCTCATCCTGTTCCCAGCGCGACACCTCCCTGCTTTCCTTTCATGATCTCCGGCCCTTAGATGCAAACCCCCTTTTTCCCCGTGTGCCCGTTTTGTCCTCCCCGTTCCCAAGCCGACACCCAGCTCTGCCGATACCACCCTCGCCCCTCCCCGTACAATAGAAAGCTTCCCCCATCAAAGAAATCCCCGGGTTGATCAAAGCCCCCACCCCATGAGATCCAATCAGACTCCCCTCATCCCGTGAATCGGCGGATTATCCAGCTGCGCGATGCTCACCACCTGTTGTGATTAGGGTGGGGACTTCAACTGTAAATGTGTGTGGGAACGGGCCCCAAAGGGGGATTCCGGGTAGGTCTTTCCGTATATCAAAGCTTTGTCACATGTATGTAAACTGCAATAAAAACCATAAACACTGTATATAAGGGGCCAGGCCTCAAACGTAAGTTAGAGCACCTCAGAACGATACCTTCTGTCCGTTTCGTTGTGTTCTCCTCCGGAGAGAATAAAAACCCTTGTTTCCTGCTTTCCAGTCTCCAGCGCCTGCCTCTTCATTGATTTAAATAACTAGAGGGTCACAGAGGCAATACCGCCGGGCAAATATCGATTGTCCCCGACCCGATTGAAACTGTTTTTACAATTGGCGTCCCAAGCGTGGGGCCCATCAGCGACTCGTGGATCCAGTGGGAGAGGTCCCGACGACAGAGTGAACGACTGCAACGATCGGGAGAGCTCTTGCCCAATAGACCCTCGTCTGGCAGCCGATCATCCGAACTTCACTAGTTCCGAACAGACCTCTCTCGAGTGATCTACGGTCCTGACTGGGAACCATCAGGAGTACCGTGAGAAATACGAGAAAAAGAGGACGATCGGGCGCTGGATTCGGAAGACAAGAAACTGTCCACATGGTCCGGGTAAGGTCGTGTTGCCACGACTAGTTGCGAAATTTGTCTTGATTGCTTGATTGTTCAAAATACTAGTATTGCCTTGTTTATTTTTATTTAGAGATTCACTGTCTGCAAACGGAGAAGCAACAGGCTCTCTCTCCCTTTGCAAGCAGTGGAGGATAAGTAGGGTAGCAGCCGTGCTTGTTCTTTTTCTCCCCCACTCAATAATTGCTTGAAACTGAACTGTTGTTCACAAACTATTGTTTCCTGGAGATTCTCTGTCTGCAAGCAGGGAAGAGACCATCCTTTTTGCAGATAGTGAAAAGGGTAGGTGACGCAGATCTTTGCGGTCCTACTCATTCTCCCCATTGTTATTTTGTTGGTCTATTGGTTTTTTTTGGGATCCATGAGGTATTCACTGCCTGCAAACAACGTAGAATAGAAATATTCTATCTAGTCTTTGCACCTAGTGATAAGATAGGCAGTGCTGACTTTTTAGTCCCTCGTTACGAGCCGTCATGTCTGTCTTCTCCCCATTGATAAATAGCCTGTTTAGCCCGGACCGGGTGTTAGAGGTGGACCATATGGCTCCACTAGAAGGCACCCCTAATAAGGACATGTTCATAAACTATGGGTTAGTTACCATAGCTTATAATAAATTATGGCACAGGTATACCGAAGATAGCCAAGACAAACAGTGGCCACTGGCAGGATCCTTCGACCTTGATAAAATAGAAACGTTAGAAATAGCCCTTCGAAATAATAAGACGACGCCAATTATGCTCGACAGTCTCGGTATGTGGCGCAGAGAGGCTACGAAACGACAGAGAAAAGACGAGGATAAACCAAGTAGGGAAATATACCGACAGGACAACCCCAGGACACCGCTACCCACAACCTATCCCCCGACACTATACAAAGGACGACCAGACTTAGGGTCAAACCAATGCGCTTTTTGTAGGTATGTCGGACACTGGAAAGCCCAATGCCCGACTCTACTGAGCGTGAGTAGAAGCAAAGGGCCGACAGGAACGACAGACCGACAGTACGAGAAAAGGCGCGAGACAGAGAAGAACCCGACTTACATAGACAGGCCAGACAGAACCACCACGTTTGATTATGCCCGATGGCACAGATTTCGCCAGGAAAATCTCAGCGGCATGATCAAGTTCTCCTAGGTCGGGCAATGTCAAGACGGGAACCCAGCCTCGTTTAAAATTCACAGACGGAAAGGGATAATTATGACCAATAACTGTTTCTTATATTTGTCTTGGGTCTTTGTATGTCGTACTTGTACTGTCCCCCGTCTGAGTTCGTGTGTATGTAATGTACAAATCTGCGTCATCCCTTTTACACGTGTTTCCGTGTTACTCGACCCCTGTTAGCAGAAACTTAGCATAAAAGCAACCTGGAAAGAAAGAAATGATAAAACAAAATCCGTAGAACATTAATAAACTTGAACTTTTAATTTAACACAACAAACAAGGAATAATAACGATAAACTGTAGAAAATGGAAGTCAAACAGAACATTCGCCCCCCCCCCCCCCATTCTGGAACCTTCCAAAGTAGGGCAGGGTTACGGCTACGCCCAACCAACGGCAACCCATATAAGGCGAGCCCCGCCGCCAACTCTTGGTCAGGAAATCTTAACGTATGGGGGAGCCGGAGGAGAGGCGGGAGCCCGCAGCCTGGGCATTTGCAGGTAGTCCCGCCACATGTCTCTTTGGCCGGCCGCAACGGGCCTGGAAAGACTAAGGTAGTCCCGCCACATGTCAAGAGGAGAGCGAGGCACCTCTTCCTTTTCTCTTCCGTCACGGCCGCAGCAGTCCTGGACGGCGGGATGTCCTGCACGTACCTCCACAACAATTTGTCCGAGTTGGGCTGGGAGGGAGAGGCGACGCGGACGAGCCTCTCCCACCTCCACCGGTAGGAGGTTTCCCAGCCCCCAGCCCGGCGCCGAACACCCCCAGTCAGGCGATGGTGCCCATACTTCCACAGCACCGGACACACCATGACGGCACCCCAGTACTTGCGCAGCACCGAACACACAATGGTGGCACCCCAGTATTTGCGCAGCACCGAACGTACAATGGTGACGCTTGGGGAACACCGGATGTGGAGAGGCCTTCATGCAGGGCGATGAAAAGGAGCGGCATGGAGTGCACCGGGAGAAGGAGACGATGTGAACGAGTCTCCCTCGCCCCCCCCGGTGGGGGCATCACAGCTGCACCCCAGCTGAACGTCCCGCTCTCACAAAACAGGGACCTCTTCCCTTCACTCCAAAGGGTCTCTTCCATTCTTGCAAACTCGACGAGAGTGGCCCCTGTAGGGCCTCAAAATGGCGTCTGGATCCGCTGGAAGGCGGGCCCCGGCCACTAGAGTAACTTTGGCCAGCCATACAACTCGAACATTTGTCCCATGGAGCACGAGCCCCCATCTCCGACAGCATCTCCGCAGCCTTGAAGATCATGCAAAGGTCCCCGGCGGAGCCTTCGGCCTTAGCAGGTTTCCGGTAAGGGACGGCTGCTTCGATCGCCAACGAAACAAACATGACATTGCCACACCTTCTGTTAGCGTGAATTCTAGAACTGCCGAAAAGGACTCTGGTCCAGAACCGCCGAAAAGGACTCTGGTCCAAACTGCCAGTAATGGAAACATTTCCCCCTGATGCTGCTTCCGGACTGTGCCGGCCCCGCCCAAAATGGCGCTGGTATCAATCGGAACTTACGAACACCTCGTGGTGTTCCTTCGCACTAATATAAACTTGATGTTCTGAGATTTTTGTGATCCTTTGTACACTTGGCTAGAAAAGACAAGGAGAGCTCACTCGACGAACAGTATGAAAGGATCCCCGTTACAAATGTTGATTACGAATATACAATGTATTATATTTTTATAACTGATGTAAACCTCATTTACGATGCGTACGTACGGTATGCATATAGGAAATCTGATTACAACTGTTATGATTATGTTTCTAAATTATGAAAATATATGCCCCCGAACCCCCGGCCAATTAATAGACGTTTTAGTCTCTTACAAATGAATGAGTAAAACTTTCCGATGTTCTTTACTGTTGCAAACGACACCCCCCACTGTACGCACTTTAGCCATTGCCACGACCGACCAAATACGACCACACCCTCCTAATCCATATGCTGAAATGAATTTGCAAATTAAAGTCTTTGAAACTATGGACGGGTATTGCATGTTTTATTTTAAAACAATATGGGATGGGTAGGAAAGTTCTTTTTCTGTGCACCCTACTCTGCTCTCTCTTTAAGGTTAAAGGAAGATGGTTGCCCGGCCTTGGAGGACGGATCGGATCGACAACCCGACGCTCCGCATTAAAAGTACGCGACTGACTCATGAACTCTCGCGTAGAGGAAGACCGTGACTTCCAAGGATGGGTAAAACGAATGGTGTAAATGAGGGAATGTAAAAGGAGGGTGAAATGAAATAATGTAAATATTGTAAAGTACAACGTTCCGAAGTAGCAGGGACCCAAGAACCGAAGAACTTTAGAACGCCACGGCGTCGAAAGAGGTTTAAGGATCCCGATAGTGAGATATATCCTTTGACTAGATACCTCGCACTAGGCACCTCTGGTTTCCTTTTTATGTTTCCCCGCACACGCCCTACATGAACACACTACCCCCCCTCGACTCCGAAAACCATATCCCCGGGGACCCTGCCCCAAGGAGGAAAAGACGAGTAAGAGGTAAGTAAAGGACTTATGAATCCATGTATTTGAATGCGCGCGAATGCTGTCTCCCCCACCCCCCCCCTCTTTTCCTCCCTCTGCAGGTTACGTCAGAAATTACAGCCGAGGTGTGGCGAAGATCTGAGACCTTGCCATGTCTAAATACACGAAACGGACTAGCGCCGCAGGGTGGTGCCCAAGCACGCCTGCAAACTACTCACGTATCGAACAAGCCCGAAAAATTAGCACAACCTGATAAAAAAGTGACCACCCTTAAACCAGACCGGAAGAATGAACCCATGTCACGTATGATGCGAAACTGGGAGGGAATGTGTGTGTGTGTGTGACTGAAGCATTGACCCAACTGGTCAAAGGACCGAGAATGCGAGAAAGTGCGACAAAATGGTACCTCCTTTTTCCTCTTTCCTTTTCTCAAAGCACGTCCCCTCTACCCTGCCTAATGCTCAAACTGCGTGATTACAAGATTCTACCGCGGACCCGTGAATACCCTTTACTGTGTAATGCACTAAATAGCCTTTCTTGAATGCACTGCCGCCCTCTCCGTTGCACGTGCACTATTTAGCCTGCCGTTGCACACTCTCTCTCTCTCTCTCTCTCTCTCTCTCTCTCTCTCTCTCTCTCTCTCTCTCTCTCTCTCTCTCTCTCTCTCTCTCTCTCTCTCTCTCTCTCTCTCTCTCTCTCTCTCTCTCTCTCTCTCTCTCTATTTTTGCACTACCACTCTCCCGAGTGGTTAGCCCCGAAATTGGCAGATCGCCACCCCTAGCACACCACCTAATTGGCTTCAAATACCGTCAGTATTTGCACAAACATTTGTCTTTAATACAATCACCCTGAGGCCGCGTCATTACCTCTCCTTTTCCGATAGAAGTCAATGAACCCAGGTTGGGCCGTAAGGGAAAGGACAGGTAAGACGACAGAGGTTCCCTAATCTGGCCCGAAATAAGGGAACTACATGTCAACGGCTCCTATAGTACAACACAAGGACCTCAGAATACGCGACCTTCCCCTCCCCGAATCGTCGCAATACCCAAACCAGAAAAACGATCACCCCCGCTACCTCCCCTGTCTATGTCCCTGGTTGTCTCCCATATAACCCCTGTCCTTCCTAGTTAAGTAACCGGGCTGTAAAAGGTTACGTAGGACCCAGAATGATGTTTTACAAGGTTAACAGACTAGACCAAGGTAAAGAAATCATCAAAATGAACCCCGCAGTAGTTGAAAAACAGGATGCACCGATAGAAAGGAAATGTTTAGCCATGTTCGTCTCTCAGCAAAATACCTGTGTAGTACCATGTTGACAACTCACTGTACCCTTTTGTAAATGTGAAACTCTAGAGAACGGCATATCTTTGCCAGATTTGTCTCCCGAAGGTGGGTTACCATCAGATGAACCGTCATGCCTGTAATAAATGATTATGAAGAAAGGTCATAGTAAATCCAGCAGGTCCGCCACCGGTCATTCATATGCCAGTTGTGAACGTTAAAAATGACGGACATTTTCATTCTTTGCCTGGAGCTGGGAGAGAAATAGACTTTTTTGATTATCTTCATCCGAAAATTTTCTAAAAAACTGTCTTTTCAAACTTGTTTAAGGGTACTGCTGTTGGAGGAGAGAAGGACCGGATGTGGGAGCACGAGGCCCGACTGCAGACTAAGGGACACCTGCGACATTAGCCAAGGCGAGACCACGACTGAAAAGAGCTGCAGGACGAGGCACTGTTTTCGACAGCATGAAAAGAAAGGGTCGACCTGATGCCCCTGCTCGACGTCCAGTGCCTGTCGACAAGTCCCCGCTCTCCGAATTCCGTCACACGCCCGCCTATTTGAAGTCTCTCGTTCCCCTAGTTTGTTCCTAATTTGGCCTTGCTCCATCCCCCTTTTTCCTCTGACCTACCCTATGGACTGTCTTGAACGCTCTTCTTCCATCGGAACTTTCTGACAATCACCTCAAAGGACACGGGGCGAAAAGGACCTTTCCGACCAGAAACGCGAGGAAAGGGTCGTGCCCTGCAACGCAGAACTTAGAACAGAGCCGGACTTGTAGCTCCACCGCCGGTGCTCAACAGCGCCAACGAAAGACCACAAAGAACAATGAGAACTCGTAAACTTCGAACATTTGACATCCTCAAACCATCGTTTTTTTCTACGCCTCATTTCTCTCCCAGCCACCATTGTATTGATCCTGCTCCAATCCGAATCCGAAATATGTATTAACCTGCCAGTTTATGTTATGATATGTACTTGCTGCTCGCCGTTTTTTGTATTTCATTCCTATGACTTTCCTGCTGAACAAATTTATCAAAGTTCATCAAATAGGTGCACCTCCTAAAAACTAGAAACCTCAAAATGTATTGTTTACAACTCTTTATCTTGGGTTTCCTACCGTTTTCTCTCTCATGCTCACCACAATAGACCCGAGTAGAAAATGAACCAACAAGATGTCTTGAATATGTTAAAGGAGGGACTGTGGAAAATTAGTGCGTTTTGGTGAACATTATCTGCGCCATCTTGCCTCTTCCCCTGATGCCACACTTTTGTCGTGCGCGCCCGCCATTTTAAGATGCCCCGATCAGAACCAACCCTTTTGCATGCCGCTGGCCCCTGACATAGCCCTTTGCCTTCGCTAAGCCTGCCCGCTGACCACCCCCCTGCTTGCACCTGCCTGGAGTCATAAACCCCTCTTCGGCGCTGCTCTGCCCCCGGCCCTCATCCTGTTCCCAGCGCGACACCTCCCTGCTTTCCTTTCATGATCTCCGGCCCTTAGATGCAAACCCCCTTTTTCCCCGTGTGCCCGTTTTGTCCTCCCCGTTCCCAAGCCGACACCCAGCTCTGCCGATACCACCCTCGCCCCTCCCCGTACAATAGAAAGCTTCCCCCATCAAAGAAATCCCCGGGTTGATCAAAGCCCCCACCCCATGAGATCCAATCAGACTCCCCTCATCCCGTGAATCGGCGGATTATCCAGCTGCGCGATGCTCACCACCTGTTGTGATTAGGGTGGGGACTTCAACTGTAAATGTGTGTGGGAACGGGCCCCAAAGGGGGATTCCGGGTAGGTCTTTCCGTATATCAAAGCTTTGTCACATGTATGTAAACTGCAATAAAAACCATAAACACTGTATATAAGGGGCCAGGCCTCAAACGTAAGTTAGAGCACCTCAGAACGATACCTTCTGTCCGTTTCGTTGTGTTCTCCTCCGGAGAGAATAAAAACCCTTGTTTCCTGCTTTCCAGTCTCCAGCGCCTGCCTCTTCATTGATTTAAATAACTAGAGGGTCACAGAGGCAATACCGCCGGGCAAATATCGATTGTCCCCGACCCGATTGAAACTGTTTTTACAGTACACGAGGAGCAGCAGGGGCTACAAAAGGGGCACACAACAGCAACTACTGCCCCACACTTGCACAGCAAGCGGTAAGAGGAGCCTCACTCTATTGGCGTCTCCCAATGTCGCTGCACACTTCACAGGACATGTGCTCCAGGCAAACTCTTTTAAAAAAAAAAAAAAGTGAAATGCTTCAGATTCATTTTTTCAACTCTTAAAAAACATTTTTATATGAACTCAAAAAGGGGAAAGGGTCGCCTGCAGAAGAGCCCTTCCCATTTGCGAATGGGCTACCACCAAATTGAATTTGATGTTAAAACGCAAATGTTTTCCAACCCTTTTTATGCCGCAAAACATTCATACATACCCTTGCAATTCAGTATTTGGGAGGGACGCCCTTAATATGCCCCTTCCTAATACCGAATCATAACCAAAGTACGACTCGGTAACAAGTTATGAAATCGCAATTTGGGCTTTGTAAATTTCAAAATGCATTTTTCCTGTAGCAAATTGCCCAATTCTGCAATTTGGGCCACTTGAGACAGGAAAATTACTGCGTATATGTGGCCCCACATCTTTTACACACTCCAGGGTGAGAACTGAGTGGATAGACAGCTCTGAACTGTCACAGCTTTAGCAGATATGGTAAGCTCTCTTGTACCTAGTTGTGCAAATTTTAACATCACAGGTGACCTTAACATTCACTTCGATTGTAGGGCATCCACGGGCATAGATTCTATGCTCGCGGACCTTGAAGCCCTACAACTCGTTCAACTAGTTACCCTGCCCACTCACTCTGGGGGCCATATTTTGGACCCTTTTTTCACTACTCTTAACAGGGTGAAGATGACCAATCCTATTCCGGTGGGCTGGACTGACCACTTGTTGGTGGAAGTCTTTTGCCCCATTGATGATCTGCCATTTAAAGCGGCAGAAAGATTGGTCTTTAAGAGACAGTGGCACAAGTTGAAATTGGAGGAGTTTTTTGGGATACTGGAGAAGGATCCCCTGGGCCTCACTCAGAATGTGGAACAAGGGTATGAATCGTTTTGTAAATGGATTTCGGATGCCCTCGACTCCCTCATACCTATGCGCTGGTCTAAATGCCACTCCAAAGTACCTAGCCCATGGTATAATGACTCACTTGCCGAGCTCAAAAGAACCTGCCGGAAAGCTGAGAGGGAATGGAGGAAGACTTACGACCCGATCCTAAAGTCCATCTATTTTTCCAAACTTAAGAACTATCACAGAACGATCTGCAGGACCCGTGCCACATTCTATGCCCAGGAATTCCAAACCAGTACTAATCCCTCTAAACTAATTTTTAAGGTCATCAAGGATCTTCTGAATAAGAGGGCCACCTCGACTGCTATCTGCACTGACGCTCACTGTGAAGGTTTGGCATCCTTCTTTTTAGAAAAAGTGCAGATTATTTATCGAGGATTTAACTGCTCATTGCATGACTTAGAGTTAGGGAGCTTTAACTCGTCTGAGGTGGAGACTTTGTCCTGTCTACCGGCATTGTCCATGGAGACCTTTGACACATTGGGTTTGAAGATTAAATCTGAATCTCCGCTAGATCCGTTGAAGCCTGATCATATCAGGATTCTTCCCCATTCGTGTCGGGCCTCGATGTTGTCCCTGATTAATCTGTCGTTAACATCAGGAACGGTCCCTTCCTTATGGAAGCAGGCGGTAGTCACTCCTGTGTTAAAGAAGGCCACTTTGGATCCAGCTTTACCTGAGAACTACCGCCCCATATCCCTTCTTCCCTGGATAGCCAAAATTACTGAGGCACATGTCAATTCCATCCTGACTGAACATCTTGCCCGTAATGATATCCTAGACCCGAGTCAGAATGGTTTTCGGTCGGGACACAGCACCGAGACCGCGCTGCTCTACATGACCGAGCACCTACGTGGAGTACTCGATGCGGGACGAACGGCGGCGCTCCTTTTACTTGATCTGAGCGACGCGTTGGACACTGTGTCTCACCGCATTCTGGCCTTGCGTCTGGAGGAGGCTGGTATTTCCGGGACTGCCCTTCAGTGGTTCCGCTCTTTCCTCTCCGGCCGGTCCTTTAAAGTGGCTATACCACCTGGCCAGTCCACCTTTCACTCGTTGGATCTGGGGGTCCCTCAGGGTTCCTCGTTGAGCCCTACATTGTTCAACTTATATGTGCAACCGCTAGCTGTGATCGTCAAGCAATGGGGTCTGACTATGACCTCATATGCTGACGATACGCAGCTGGCGGTGACTCTGAGCCGTGACCCTGAGATAGATGCCCCCAGATTCCGAGCAGGACTTTTGGCCGTGGCAGATTGGATAAGATCTAACTGCCTACAATTGAACGCCAAAAAAATGGAAGTTATGGTGTTGGGGAAACATGCAGAGCTTTGGGGTGATCTGTGGTGGCCGCCGGAATTGGGCGTTATTCCCGTCCCTGTCACCGAGGTAAAGAACCTAGGAGCCTGGATGGACTCAGCCCTATCCTTCTCGAGTCATACGAAGAAGGTCGCAGCCACCTGTTTTGGCATCTTGCGGGGCCTCAGACCTATCCTCAAGTTTTTCGACTCCTCTACTCGGCAAATCGTGGTTCAAGCCACGGTTCTATCTCGGCTGGACTACGGCAGTGTGCTTCTGCTGGGGGTCAATCAGGCCGAAGCATCTAGACTCCAAAAGGTGCAGAATGCCGCAGCAAGGGCGATAGTTGGCCTACCCAAATACTGCTCGGTGTCCAGTACGATCTCCGCTCTTCATTGGCTACCGGTCAGGCAAAGAATTCAGTTCAAGTCACTATGTCTGGCTTTTAAAATTCTGAAGTCTTCTTCGCCGCCGGCTCTAGCGAATCTGCTAACTCCATATGTTCCACTGAGGTCTCTAAGATCGGAGGCGCTTCATCTGGCGGTATGCCCCCGTTTTAAACTCAGTCGGATGGGTGGTCGATCTTACCGAGTACTCGCCGCTGGTCTGTGGAATGCTCTCCCGGTGCATATCCGTGCGCTGAATAATCTTACTGTTTTTAGACGTATGATTAAAACCTTCCTGTTCCCTGCTTCTGACTAGGATCTCTTCCTTTTTATTCTGTTATGTTTAGTACCTGTTCACGCGCCAGGACGCCCCTTCGCTGGGGCAGCTGTGCGCGTTATAAAAATTAATAACATAACATAACATAACAGCCCTCCTTCACCCTAATTTTTGTGCTGGTAGTGTCATGTAACTTCCTGAACTGTGCTCACTTGCCAACTGACCAGCAGGACAGTGGTGAGGGGTTACAGCCCTCATTCACCCTCTCTTCCTGTGGAGCAAAATACCTTTGCACTAATGTGACTCTATAGTAAAAATATTGTAATCGTGTATTGGTGGTCTAGTGTGGTGAGGAAGCTAAAATGAAAAAAATATTAAATTAGCTCAATGTCCAAGATCTGACAACTTAAATGTACCAAGAAATAATAAAAACAATAACTCTTATTCCGAGACCTTTTATAATTTTGGAGTCCTGTGGACCCAGGTGTGTAAATGATACGAGATCTATAGAGCGCAGGCATACTTCAAAGAGTGTCCCGGTACTGATTGCAAGGCTGCTCGCAAAATTGTTGATTTTCAGATCAAGCTTGTTGGAAAAGCCAGGTTTTTTTTTCTCGTGAAAATGGATGGCTCAGTTGTGGTACGCGGTTCCAAGTGAAGATTATTCCAGGCAACTGGCCCAAGGTAAGAGAAAGGTCTGCCTTCAATCCTGGCCCAGTGGATTTGTGGAATTCTGGCTAAATGACCACAGGCTGACCGTAAAATCCTAGGGTGGGCATAAGCACAGATCCTCTTCCTTAAGTGCCCCGCTCCTTTATCATGTTGTGCTTTATGAGCCAGGACCAGGGTTTCAAAAAGAGTTTTCTTTTTGATAGGAAGACACATTTCATTTCGGGATCATATGAGTTCTTGGGGAAGGGTTATGAAGAATCAGAGCCACCCCATTCTGCACCACTTGAAGTCTATCAAAAAGGTATTCTGGAAGACCCAAGTATAGTGCTTTTCCATAGTCAAGTCTGGAAATTACCAAGGCTTGAATCACTATTTTCTTTGCTTCAACAGACAGAAGTGGTAAAAAAAAGTGTTTTCAAAGAGCATAAAAGCCTGAAACAGGAGCCAATCAGTGAATGAATTTGTGGTTGGAAGGTAGGGGCACTGTCAATTTCGACACCTAAACTCTTTACTGTGCTCTGTTGAGGGCTGGGGGTGCCCTCAACTTAGACTTTGGGTACTCGCAAACATTTGCACAGGGGCCACAAAGTATGGTCTGTGGAGTGACGAGGGCCACACTGATGCCAGCAGGGTGGTGGTAGGGGGTCTTGGGTGGGACAGGGTTTGGGTAAGGAGGTCTAATAAAATGTCAAATAAACGGTCAAGCATTTATTAGCAGGTTATTAAATGCGTGTCAGTTTATTTAGTGTTCAGCAAATAAGCAGTAGCTGGTGCTGCTGTTCAACAGGAGGGCAGCACATACAGGTCAAGAGGGCCACAGGTGGCCCCCAGGCTCTAATTTGAGTAACACTGCCTTTGACCAAAAGGTCCTCCAAAACTCTGGTCAAATGGGGCCAAAAAAAACACAATCTCAGTTCTGTCAAGATTGTATTTTAATTTGTTGGTGGACAGCCAGTTAAACACATTAGAGAGCCAGGTTTCAGTAGATGCTCCATCGAGCTCTTCACCTTTTTCACATGTGAAAAGCAGCTGGGTGTCGTTGGCATATGATATTACCTTCGCCCCCAAAGTCAGCCAATGGTGTGAGATAAGTATTAAATAAGGTAGGACTAAATGTCGAAAGTACTGAACTGTGAGGCACTCCAACTGCCAACTCACAGATTAGAGAAGATAAACGGAGATGTTCAAACTTCTTGACTTCTATCTTTCAAGAAGGAGGTCATCCACTTCAGGGCTAAGCCGCCAATTTCAATGGATTGTAGATGAGCCAGAAATCTCTTGTGGAGAACAGAGTCAAAGACCGCCGAAGGCTTCTGGCAAATCCAACAAAGATCACCACGCCTTCCTCCTTTATCTAGAGTGCCCTTAATGAGCTCAACAACCTGTAGCAGGGCGTACTGCAACTAGGCCAGATAAATGAAAGGATTTTGCATTCATAAACGGTGTGAATGTCAAAATTCTGCCATTTGCGAATGCAAAATGGTCTTTCCCTATGTATGAAAGCTTTCTGATTCACAATTTTAGGTAATCGCAATTTTAGGTAATGGCATGTAACTCCCTTGCCCTCTAGTCAGGGCAAGGGAGTTACCCCACAAAGATAACCCCTGCTCGGGGCGTGGCTTAGGAACATGCCGAGCTAGACGCAGGGCTCGGGAGCTCCCGGCCGTCGACAACCAAATCCGCCATAAATTTAATGCCACAGACTTAAAACTCACCATACGGATCTCCGGAAGAGACACTGAAGCTGCGACGCTGCGGCGAGAGGTCCGCGGACTAGCAGGAAGCCTGTACTTCGAGATTCCCCTGATCGGAGACGGAGGAGGCGGCACAACCAAGATGGCGCCCCGGACTCGGCGCTAGCCCCAGCCGGACACCGGACGACAGGGAGCGGAACGTAGCTGCCGGGAGGTGCTCGCACTGGCGCTGCAGGGCGCGGGCCAGGAGAAGAAGGTGCGGCGGCCTGGCGACCCACACGGCCGGTTGAAAGAACAATTAATTAGGAACAAGAATCATTAATGGACTGAACTGACATCAGACATGTATCTGGACAAAATTCATGGTACAAAAATATATTTTTTATTATTTTTTGTTATTCAATTATCATTTAAAAAGCAGTCATTGTTATCTCCTGTATATATGTGATGAACTATCTACATATATGCAATGCTGTGTACATTATTTCATTTCCATTAGTTGTACATGTCATTACAATTCATTGTGTGGAGATTTTGTTTTGGATATTTATCCAACTAGACAATTCAATCTAAAAACATGGCTAAAGAATACTACGCGCGTTTCGGCTGAGGGCCTTCATCAGGAAGCCATGATTAATCCAAATAAACCTGAAGGTCAAAGGATGGAATAGAGAACAGCCTTGGAGTGGCGTGTTGGTACTGTGCACAATAAGCTTGTGCTGCGGAGGACGGTGTCTTGGGGACTGTGACTGTCGATGGTCCAACCGTGATTCACAGGATTGAATTCTGTATATTCAGTCTGTCACGTATTGCGATGTTGGAATCTATGGAGCCGGGGTCGTGATCTACCGTGTTAAAAAGAGGTGCAGCTGATGCAACAGGGTTATCTGTGTAAACGATCCGCCGACTGGTATTTAAAACAGGGTCTGTGGGTCGGGAACTTCTGTCCACAGAGGAGGTGGGATGCAAATTCCGAGGTTGTGCAGATCTGATTCGGGCGTCCCGCATACGGTCCAATGGTGGAGTCAGTCCTTTGGCGTTTCAGTAATACATCCGGGTGGGGACACACAGCCGGTCCCGAGGGAGGCTGGAACTGCGGCTGTCGGAGGAGGTGAGGGCGGCGAGGAATCCGGCAGACTGCACCGGGGGACCACACCACACGGCATAGCAGACTCCGGCCAGAGCCTGAGAACCCCCGCAGCGGCCACCCACGGACTGCCCCCCTCCCCCCCCGCACTGCTCCTCGGCCGCGACCGCCCTTTACCAACATGGCGGCCTGACTTGCGGTTTGAGGTCCGGGACTGCCTGGGGGTGGCTTGGCCTGCCTGGGACCAGGGTGCGCTGCCGGGAGAAGTGTCCCATTCACCCACAGAAGATCTGGCGTAGCGGGGAGCAGCCCTGCACAACCCTACTCACACGGGGCCGCCCTTTACCAACATGGCGCCCAAATGAAGCAACCCCACGCCTGACCACGAAGAACCTGAGAGAAAGCTTCGGTGCGGGCACGGAGGGGGGGCGGACAGCAACGGACGGAGCTGCAGGCAGCCCCTGGAGATAGTCGGTGCTGGTCCAGGGGAGGCGGCGCACACATACGCCGGCGATCACCGGAGTGCCGGCCCTGTGTTGTTGGGGTGGCAGGCCCAGAAGACAACGGTGCTGCCCCCTGGCCTGAGTTGTATCGGATTGCTGGCCTGGGGTCCTGTCCGTCCCCCCCATCCACGTGGGTGTCCTCCCTCTTGACCACCTGCCCACCCACTACTATCTACGAGTGCTTGGGAGCCGAGCGAGATCCTACTGGAGGGTACCCAAGCGACACTTGAGTCTTGAGTGACAATACGGATACTGTGACGCAGCAGTGGCGATTGACCATCAGCCTACGGCGTGGAGGAAACCTAACAGATAGGGAACGGACACACGTGGAGCTATCCCGGGTCGCGGAGTGGGCTCTGGCGGCTAAAACTCGCAATCTCTAGAACCCTACAAACTACATCCGTCAGTGCGAGGGGGGGGAGTGGACCTCACTGGCCCCAGAGCCATACACCCTGTCGGTGGGCGACCATGGGAAAGAATAATCCGGCCCCTAAAGCCCTGAAGCAAGGCCCGATGGACAATTTCGCGACCTCCCGCCCAGGGAGGGAACACCCCAACGCAGCTCAGGAAGGCTCGCCGGACACCGATAGGCTTCTAGCAGCCATTCAAGCCTCAAGATCCGACATCCAGGAGTCGAGAGCGGCGTTGGAAGTTAAAATAGGCGAGGTGGGATCTGAGGTCACCCTCCTCCGGCAGGACTTCAGGAACCTTTTGGAGCGAGTCACGGAAACTGAAACACGGCTTGGGGAAGCGGAGGGCTCCATTACCACGCTCCGCAAAGAAATGGTGGAACTCCAAGCATCTCACAGACAACTCATTTGGAAGGTGGATGATGCGGAAAATAGGGCACGCCGCAATAACCTCCGCTTTGTGGGCTTTAGGGAGGGAATCGAGGGAAACGATATGGCGGCCTTCCTCCACACGTGGCTGACCACGACCTTCCCTACGGCACGCTTCTCGACGTGCTTCATAATCGAAAGAGCTCATAGGGCACTGCTGGCGAAGCCCCCGGAAGGTGCAAGACCTAGACCAGTGATAGCACGTTTCCTGAACTTTGCGGATCGCGATCTAATTCCTCGTGAGGCCAGAAAAATGGGGGAGATCAGGCTAGAGAACACCAACATCATGATTTTCCCAGACTATAGCCAGGAGGTCCAGAAACAGCGCCGCTCTTTTGACCTGGTGAAAGCAAAATTGAGAACACTGAAGATCACCTACATGCTGCTTTTCCCAGCGAAACTTAAGGTTCTGTACAAGGACAAATCAATCTTCTTTACACACCCGGACGACGCTTGGCAGTGGCTGGAGGAGAGGCCTGTCCTCCACAGCAGAGAGGCGGCAGGACGCGAGGAATTGGACAGGTCGCTGAGAGAGAGAGTCAGCTGGGGACTCCCAAAGCCACAACGGCGGACATCGAGGAGACTCCACTCCCGCGCTACTGGGACACCATACCAAGCACGCACACCCGCGGGGGCCAGAAGAGGGCGATCGGAATCGCCGGGAGGGTCCTCCACGGCAGGCGCACGACGACAAATTCCACGCCATTCGGCACTCTCGGAAGGGGACGATGAAGACCGAGCGGACGATGGAGATTCGGAACCTGGGGAGGTAGACCCCAGTGAGGAGAGAGGCTCGATGCACCCGCTGGAGAAGGAGATCCACCATCTGGAACTGGACTCATCCGGCAAACAGAGCGGGACTGACACTGCCACGCAAGACTCACACTCCTGAAAACTGCAGAGTGGCTTACTGAAGAAGACGGCCGGGAGGCACGAGGAAACGCAAGTTGCCAGTCCTCCCTTGTGTTTGTTATCTTTCCCCTGTTCAGTGTATATGTTTTCTTTCCTTGAATTGGTTGAGACATTGGGCTAGAAACGACACTGGACCTGGTGCTCTCACTGCCTTTCGAGTTAGGGTGAAAGGTGAGGGTTAGTTGAGTTAAGGGGTGGAGTGGGTGGGCGACAGACCGTCTCCCGCGGAAAGCTCGGTCCTATATTGGGATGAGTCTGCAAGGGGAGGGTGGTGGGGAGGGGGGGGTCCATGGGGGACCGGAGTTATCTTGAGTTGGGGAGGGGGGATGTTGAGAAACGGCGACTGCATGCCAATACGCACCCTACGCCACACCACTTCGAGTGCCATTCGGGGAAATACGGAAGAAACACACAATGGCGGACCCACTAGATCACAACCACACTGGTGACTCAGGCGTCACGGTACTCTCTTGGAATGTGAATGGCCTTGGGTCAAAGATCAAAAGGGGTTTGGTGAATGCATATCTTAAGAGGCTAGCGCCTGACATTATATTACTCCAGGAGACCCATCTAAGAGGCACTCAGTGCGCTTTTATAGCAAGAGGTAGGCACGTGGTACTGGCACACGCGGGTTACACGGCAGATTCCAGGGGGGCGGCAGTCCTCGTAAAAAAATCCACACCGTTTGCCGTCACTCGCACATGGTTGGACCCTCAGGGGACATATGCAGGAGTACAGGGAACATGGAGGAGGCGCAGATACACAATTGTCTCAGTTTATGCCCCACCAAAATTACAGGCACGCACCCTCACTGCAGTCACTGCTATCCTTCTAGACACGGCAGATACGATTCAGATAGTGGGGGGGGACTTTAACGATGTAATGTGTACCACGAGAGATAGGTCGGGGTCCCACGTGCAGCAGGACATGGTACGGCATTGGCTAGACAGATGCACACTTTGGGCCTCACTGATGTATGGAGATGGCTTCACCCGACACAGGAGGCCTACTCCTTTTACTCCGGGGCTCACAGGGTCTTTTCCAGGTTAGATTATCTATTTACCTCTAGGCAAGAAATCACGGTCAATGACTTAGCGGACTATAAGGCGCGGGGAATCTCGGACCACTCCCCCCTGTATGTACACTTGGGACGAGGGAGGAGGGAAAAGACCATGGAATGGCGCCTCGCGGCGTGGGACCTGCAAACACCAAACCTACTGAAGGGAATTAGAGCGGACATAAAGGTCTATGTGGCTGAGAATGAGGGCTCAGTAGAATCAGGGATCACGCTCTGGGAAGCATTGAAGCCAGTCCTTAGGGATCGCGTAAATAGCAGGTTGGGAGCGGCCAGAAGGGAATTACAATATGCGGTTACGACTGAGGAGGCCTCGATCTTAGCCCTCGAAACGGAATACCACCAGGGAAAGGAAAAAAGGATACTTAGGAAACTACTAGACACACAAAGGCACTATAGAGACCTTGTCACGGGGGAGGCACGCACACAGGCTCTGGCGACACTCCACCGCCTATACGACGTGGGTGACAAATCGGGAAAACTCCTAGCATGGCTGAGCAGGAGAGAAAGGGCGGCACGATGGGTTGACAGGATTGAAGTGACAGGGAACAGAGCAGCCTGTACAGACGAGGCTATAGCGGAGGCCTTCGCAGCGTACTACGAGGACTTTTATAGAGCTAGGGACTTGGGGGATGAGACGGACGCTAACCACTATCTGTGTGAAATGGAGGTTCCACAACTGTCCCAGGAGGACGCTACGGAACTGGAAGCAGAGATTACGCTAGAAGAAATAGGAGAGGCAATAACGTCCCTGAAGCCGGGGAAGACGCCGGGACCTAACGGCTTCCCGGCGGAATTTTTCAAACGTACAGCGGACCTGCTGCTACGCCATATTAGACAGCTATTTGACGAGGCACTCCAAAAGGCGAGCTTGCCACCTGATCTAGCCACGGCCACAATTGTCCCTATCCATAAGGAGGGTAAGCCCAGAGACAGGTGTGCCTCCTACCGCCCGATCACTCTCCTTAATATGGAGACGAAGATTCTGGCTACGATACTAGCTAGACGCCTGCGGGGGGTAATCTCTGATTTAGTGCATGCAGATCAGTCCGGGTTCCTTCCAGACAGGGCGACCAAACTGAATCTCCGCCACACCCATAACTGGCTGCAGGAAGTCCGAGTGAGGAGCGAGCCCCACTGGTTCCTCTCGTTGGATGCTGAGAAGGCCTTCGATGCGGTCCACTGGCCCTTCTTGTTTGAGACGTTACGGAGGTTCGGCTTTGGACCTAAGTTTTTGCAGTGGCTTAGGCTCCTGTACTCGGCCCCAAAGGCACGAGTGCGAGTAAATGGACGACTGTCGCGCGAATTCCGCATTAACAGAGGAACACGTCAGGGGTGCCCACTGTCCCCCCTACTGTTCACTTTGACGATAGAAATACTAGCGATCCGGATACGACAGAATCAAGGGATCAGGGGGTTTACCTGGGGAAACTCGGAGTCTACCCAGGAAAAAATCTCATTGTATGCGGACGACGTCCTGCTGTTTGTGATGGACCCGGATGCCACGATACCGGTCCTGTTCAAAGAGTTGGATGACTTCGGGGCGAGAGCTGGTCATACTATTAATTGGCATAAATCGATTCTATATGACCCACAAGGCCGAGAGCGAAGGGAGTGCCTGCCGGAACTCCTCATTCACACCACAGAGGGATTCCAGTATCTGGGGGTATTCATAACACTAGACGAAACACTCTCCCTTAACAACAATGTGACACGCATCGTGGCAAGTGCAAAGTTAGACATGGACCGGTGGAGGCAGCTTCCGCTCACCCTATTGGGACGCGCAGCACTGTATAAGATGGTTCTGCTGCCAAAGTTCCTCTATGCCCTGCAAAATGAATACTACCCGCTCCCTCCCGCAACCTTGTCTAATATTCACGGTGATCTGCGAACATTCCTATGGTTGGGGAAACACCCGAGAGTGGCCTTAGCCACACTGCAACACCACCAGTACAGCGGTGGGATCTCCCTTCCCAACCTCGAGGCATACTATTGGGCGGAACACCTCGCCCCGATAAATGAATGGTTGCATGCAGCAATAGACCACCCTACATATGCGCTAGAGAGATCAAAATGGTCTCACACGAACGTTCTGTACTACCTATACGGTGGTCCAGCGGGGAGACACTTTCTACCGGCTACCAAAATCACGCTGGCTGCGTGGAACAGGGCAACCAAACGCATGGGATGGGACAAACGACCCACCCGGCAGACCCCACTATGGCACTGTAGGTGGATGGGTGAGCTCCACAAACTGACAGGCTTTAGACAGTGGGACAACATCGGCATCTCGACCATTGGGGACGTGATTGCCGGGGGAGAACTGAAAACATTCCGCGCTCTACAGGAGGACTTTGACTTACACAACACTCAGTACTACAGATACTCTCAGCTCAGACACGCCTGGAGGGCACAGAACATTGATCTGACAGACGTCCCAGAATACGCACCGTTAGAGGGCAGGTTGCTGCAGGAGCAAATTGGGAGAGGGGCGGTGTCCCTAACATACAGAACACTGACCAACAACACATTAGGAACACTACAAGACTTGCGTAATAGATGGGAGGCAGACGTAGGGGAAATGGAAGACCTGGACTGGGAGCTGGTTCTCATGCACCCTCGTGAGGTTGCGATTAAGTCCAGACTCTGTCTCATTCAGCTGAAAGTGCTCCATAGAGCATACTACGACAGGGTGCGACTTTACAAAATGGGGAAGGTCATTGATACGACATGCCTTAGGTGCCACCAGCCAGAGGGAACTTTCTACCACACACTTTGGGGCTGTGCAATCATACAGACATACTGGGAGGGCATATTTGGGGAATTAGAGGAGGTCCTGGAGACTACTTTACCACGTGACCCCAAGCTAGCACTGTTGGGATTGACGACCGAAGTCGACTTGGCCCGCCTTCTGACCATATTTCTAGTGCTGGCCCTAGTGGTGGCCAAGAGGGACATTGCTAGGCGCTGGGGTGCGGCCGAGCCGCCAGAATTAGAGGAGTGGAGGAGGGGGCTTGACCTCTACATGGTGGCGGAAAGAGTGACGTACAAGGCCAGAGGTTGCCCAAAGAAGTTCCGGAGAGTATGGACAAAGTGGAGGCACTACCACGGACTAGAGTGAACTCACAGGAGTTCTAAAGGAGGGCGCTGCTACACCTGATGTTTGATGCATACACAAATAGAGGGGGAAGAGACTGGGCCTGTTAAACTGTATCACTGTGGTGCCCTGTGTTGGTTCGAGGGTGTTAATTTCATCGGAAAAGGATGGACGAACTATGGGGTGAGGGTGGGGGGCGGGCATGCAGGAGCTGTTCTTAGGGGTTGTTTTTCTCATTTATCTGCAGTTTGTAACATGCTTTGGTTTGAATTGCACTGTTGCGGTTGATGGGGGGGTAATCCTCATGGGCAAATGAAAAGTTGCGGTGCGGACGGATACTGGCTGAATGTTGAGGCCAGCCCGTGTCCCTATACTTTCTCAGATGATGTGCTTAATGCAACAATAAAAATGTATTTGAAAAAAAAAAATAGATAACCCCTGCTCACCCCTTGGTAGCTTGGCACGAGCAGAGGCCATATGTAAAGCATTTGCGCACGCACACAGCAACAACACCCCAGGCACACCACAAAAGGAACTCCACACAAGGTTATATCAAAAATAGCCTTTGTATTCTCATAACACATTAGAATAGTACTCACATAGTACATGGTGCCACCTGGCACTAGGTCATATCTACAAGGGATTATACACACCTGACAGGGCCCACTGGACCACTGTCAGAACCATCACAAAGCGAATTTAGTAAAAGTAAGACGTATCATAAATGTACAACCAGTAATCACTGGTAACCACTGTACCCAGCATCAGCCTGTAACATAAACTACATTATGCACAGTATCACATTAGGAGCGAATTACATTCTGCGCCAACCCCACCAGCATAAACACATTATGCAATCATCTCATTAGTCTAAACGCATTGGAACCTAACCTCCTAAGCATACTTACATTAGGAAATAATCTCAGTGGAACATAATCTCACTAGCATAAACCATCATATTCAAAACAACTTCATAATCATAAAACCCATATTTAGAGTTATAAAACAGGGTGCGTCAATTATACTATATAAATCACATTTCTTAGCACCACATAAATCTGATTAGGGCCAGGCGCCCTACAATCCTAACAGTCCTCCTTGCCAACTGGCCTTCTCTCAGGGGATAGGCAGTGAAATCCACGGGCGTAACTGGCCAGACCTAAACATAGCAGCTGCCGACTACTTGCTGGGCAGCTGGGAAACTCACTGGCACCTCTGTGCCTCCGGTCCCACTCAGGGACTCTCTCGCAATTGTGCCCAATTTGTTGTAGCTGCACCCGTTAGCGCAGCTGTGGCACTTCTCATGAGGGGGGGCCAGCACCTCTGTGCCCTCTGGACCCCCCTGGTGGTATTAAACACATGCCCCCATCGTTGGGGCGGCCTGTTCTCTGGCGGGACCGCCCAGGGGCCGACAATGCGCCTCGATCAATCAATCAATCAATCAATCAGGAACTTGTAAAGCGCTCTACTTACCCGTGAGGGTCTCAAGGCGCTGAGGGTGGGGTTGGGGGGGAGCTGCTACTGCTCAAAGAGCCAGGTCTTGAGGAGCCTTCTGAAGGTGAGCAGGTCTTGGGTCTGCCGTAGATGGGTGGGGAGAGTGTTCCAGGTCCAGCCAGCGCAGCGCTGTGAAGCAGGCTCACTCCTCTTTTGGCCGAATAGGGATCCAACACAGCACCTCTGAGGATCTTAGAGCTCCAACAAAGTCCTTTTCCAAGATAAAGGGGCAATGCAGGGGTAGGAACCACAGCTCCTTAGTAAAAAGTCCAGGAGAGTTTCAGGGGCATAGCTGGGCCCAGGGAGGCTAGCACACAGGGCCCCTCCAGCAGGGAGGCAGCCTCCATGGCGGTTCCTCCTGTGCCCCAGCAGCAGCAAGCCCCCTCCGTCAGGAACAGCACAAATACAGCACATCTTCATTGGGTCACAGCCCCTATATTTATATCACAAACTTCCTTTGTGTCACAGCACAGGGCTTGCGGATACACGTTAGGACTGGTTCAAGGGGGATTTGGAGCACTTTGTTTTGCTCAGCTCCTCTCCCCTTTGTCAGGTGGGGGGCTCAGTGATCAGACACACCACAGGGGGCGGAGCCAGCATTGTACAGCCTGGGCACAGTCCTATTCAGGGTCAGGGGATTTCTCCTCCCACTACTCTCAGCCCATGTGTCCTATTCAGCCTAGCTGACTCACCCTACCCCTCTTGGAGCCACCCACACCTCTCAGCTCCTGTTACTCACAAGCCAGACATGCAATTCACATCAGGCTGGCTGACACATAGCACACACAAATGCCAACTTCTAAAAGTGGCATTTCTCCACTAAACTCGACCCTGCCCTCCCCTCATACCAGGACACACTTATTCACAATGCATTCCTATGGGAGGGCAGGCCAATCTCACCACACGCACTCAGAAAGCGCACACACTTTACACTGGGCCACAGTGCTAAAGTGCCCAGAGGCCTAAAACCACTACCACCATGTCAGAGCTTAAGGCAAAAAGTTCAGGGGTAAACCTGCCATAAAGGGCCAAGTCCAACATGTATCATCTGAACAGTTCCGTCTCATCCTAACAAATTCCCCAAATGGAATGCTCCTCTTGAGTGGGACTGGATGGAAGCTGCTTCCATGTAATATGTTATTAGTTGACATCGGTTTTCTGTAGATCTTTGTTTTAATGGTGTTATTTACTATATATACTGTAACATCTAAGAATTGTATTTGTTCCTTGCTGATGTTATGTGTGAACTGCAACCCCACACTGTTGGCGTTTAGAATCTGCATGTATTCCAAGAATTCCTTATGGCTGATAGGGATAGGGTCTGTGCTCAAACCTCTTTCTCAACTTTGTGATGTGTTTTTGAGACCCTTGACAAAAGAGATGCCATCTTCCTCAAAGACACCAAGGATGTTTTTATCCTACTCAAGGATATACCCTTTGATCAGGAAAAAGAGTTACTCTTCAGCCTAGACGTTGAGTCACTATACACTAGCATCCCGCAAGAGGCAACTGACAGGAACCACCACTCTAGTCAGGGTGATGTGATGTGAAGAAACATTTCTATAGCGCATCTATCGCTAATCGCTATCGGGTAAGTGCGATACGATACTAAAAGTGTACCTGTGCCCACCCTCAGGTAGCTAGGCACAGGCATGTCAGGCTAAACTAAAGAGTCAATGTGTAAAGTATTTGTGCAACACACATACCTTGAATACACCACAAAAAGACTCCACCCATGTTTATAAAAATACATTATTATATTATAAACAAAACAAGACCAAAATGACAAAAATCTAATGTATATAAGTTGAGATATTGAATTTGGAAAGTATAAATGCAATAAAGCGCTTAGAAGCAAGTAGCACTAAAAAGGTAACTTTAGATTGCATTGGACCAGCGCAAAGTCATAGTTCATGTTGACCTTGTGGCAGTTCAGGCCGGCTACAGGACCCACACACAACCCAGTGTATGAGTATTTTTCTTGGCCGCAAGCAACAAGATGTGCTGATCTTCTCCACACAGTGAAGACACTGTGTTAGTTCAATAGACAGAGTCGAGAGGAGTCAAGTGCTATGCCAGTTTCTGTCACACAGTCAAGGGGATGAGTTGATCTCTTCAACCTGCAGTGCAGCAATACGCTGTCCAATGCCTCGAACTCGGGAGGCAAAGCGCTGGTTCCAGTGAGATGCACCAATTTTACTCCTGCACCAGTTCTGCTGCCTGCAGACAGGAGATGCATTGAAATCCGTGTTGGAAGTATCTGGGCCACTGCCAGCGAGACAGGCACATGAACAGAAGTAGTGACTTTGATTTCAATGAGTGTCAAGCGACAGGAGGCAAGCCTTGTCCATCAGTGTTCGCTTATCCCCCCAAGATACCTCTAAAGTGATACTGATTTATCGTCCCCCAGGACCCCGAGGCTCGTTTCTGGACTCACTCAGCACTCTGCTGGAGATGGGGCTGTGCGCAAACTCCTTTACGATCATGGGAGTCTTTAATTTTAATCTGGAGGATGCCTTGGACCAGGATAATAAAAGACTTATGGAGCTCATGTGCGGCGGGGGGCTAGACCAAAGGGTGGCTGGCCCGTCACATATTGCGGGGCACACCTTGGATGGCATTTTTTCTAATAACGCCAGCTTGGACATATTGGAAACTTTGCCCCTTCTGTGGTTAGATCATGCAGCCATCATCTTCACGCTCTCCCAAATGCCTCAGATCCAGGCTAATTTCAAGCGAAGGGAAAATATTTCCATCCGGGCATGGAAAAAGATAGATGGCACAGAGATGGGCAATTTTCTGACCTTAAATACCCCCTTCATTCCAGCAAATTTAGACAAGGCAGAGGAGATTTACTCTAGGTGGATTGTGAGCGCCTGCGACAAATTTGTGCCGGTAAAACTCATTACTCTCAGGCGTGCTCAGCCCTCTGCCCCGTGGTTCTCAGATACTCTGCAAAAGCATAACACAGATTGCAAGAGACTGGAGAGGATATGGAGGAATGGGTATAGCACCAATAATAAAGAAAAATATAAAGAAAGCGTCCCCATCTATAAGAAATTAATATTAGAGACCAAAAAAGCCTATTTCGATGAGCAGATAAAGAAGGCCAACTCATCCTCCAGAGAATTGTTTAGGACTATCTCGAAGCTGACGATCCCTACCAGACCCACTACACACAGTACTCCAGCCTTGTGTGAATCATTAGCTGCCTTTTTTCGTAATAAGGTGGAAGGGATTTTCTCCTCCTTCTCCAATGCTCAAAAGGAGGCGGGAGAGGCAGCCATCAGCCTCGATTTAAGGATGAGGTTGGCCTCAGATAGATTAGAGGGTTTTAGTCTGCTACAGACCGCCGAGGTTATAAGCCTACTGCGGGCGCCTCGGTCGGGCTCTCCCAGTAATCCCTGCCCGGCTGCGGTACTAAAAAACTGTCCCGAGGTCATTGCAGCCACACTTACCCCCTTGTTTAACACCATCAAAAAATCAGGCGAATATCCGAGGAGGTGGAAATCGTCCTCTATACTTCCTTTAATAAAAAAAAACAATTTGGACAAATACGATCCTAACAGCTACAGACCCATATCCTGACTCCTGCTCCCGGCTAAAATGTTGGAGAAGGCCATAATAGGCAGTTCAGCTCTTTAGTTTAGAGGACTAAGGCACTCAACCCCACGCAGTTCGGGTTTTGTGCAGGTCAAATCACAGAGCTGGCCCTGATTAAATCCACGGAGGAGGTCAGAGTTGCAGTTGATCAGGGAGGGGTGGCTGTCCTGATTTTGCTGGATCTGGACGGCATTGCCTGGAGCCTCCTGAAATCCTTTTTGTCCGACAGAATCCAAACAGTAGACCTGGGGCTGGACAAATCTAAACCTTTTACCCTCCCATGTGGGGTGCCACAGGGGTCCTCCCTGAACCCCACGCTTTTTAATGTCTATGTTAGTTCATTGGTGGTTTTGATAAGATCTTTTGGTCTGCAACTCACATCCTACGCTAATGACACACAAATTGTGTTATCCATACAGCGAGGGTCCCAAGTGGATATGGCCTCAAGGTGCCATGACTGTCTGAAAGACATTGCTGGCTGGATGGCCTCCGACTGCCTCAAATTGAATGCAGGGAAGACCGAGGTCATTATATTTGGGAATAACCCTAAATTCTGGACACCTGATACGTGGACTCAAAACATGGGAAAGCTACCAGTCCCCACTGGGAAGGCAAAAAATCTGGGCCTGATCATGGATCAGAAACTCGATTTTGGGGATCAGGTTAGCGGAGTGGTTTCGACCTGCTTCTACATCCTGAGGATATTGAGAAAAATTTCATTTTTTCTTCCAGCCAACGGTTTCAGGACAGCAGTTTCAGCCCTTATTTTGTCGCTATTGGACTACTGTAACAGTGTGTACTTAAATCTGAAAAAAAAAAAATCTGTGTTGATTACAGTTGGTACAAAACGCGGTGGCGAGAATGCTTATGGGGATCCCTAGGTTTGCCTCTGTGCGAGAGGGACTCCGGCAACTGCACTGGTTTCCTGTAACAAGACGGTCACAATTTAAAGCTCTGTGCACTGTCTTCAAAGCACTGAGGGACAGTGGCCCAGAGTTTTTGAGTAGGTGCTTTGAATGGTACATTCCTGGGAGAGCATTGCGCTCCTCTGAAGGCAGACTAGTTGGGGTACCCCGAATAAAAAAGGCCCACTTGATAATTACAATAAAAAGAGTTAAAAAAAAAAAGGCCAGTTGGGGAGGACACTGCTTTTCTTACTGTGCAGTGAATGCTTGGAATAGCCTGCTGGCGCAACTCAGGAATGCCTCGGAGCTCCTCTCTTTTAGAAAGGGGTTGAAGACATGGTTAATTGGGGATTAGACCCCTAGTTGTGCTCCTGTGAGTCAGAGTGTAGCGCCAGGACGCCCTTGGGTATAAGTGCGCTTTATAAGCTTCTAATAATAATAATAATAATAACAAGCACTTGGAGATCATTTGGAGCAGCCCACTAGTAGCCTTTAACTTAGTGCCCTGGGTATATGGTATACCATCTTTCAAGGGACTTGCAAGTAAATTAAATATGTTAATCAGGTATATACCAATTACATATGTCTAGGGTAGAGGCACATGAACGTTAGCATTGATTAACAGTGATTGATAGAGTGCTGAAAGTCCTAAGGCCAACAAAAAGATTCAGCAAAAAGTTGGAGACAAAAAGCAAATAGATTAGGGGAAGATCACCCTAAGGATGACAGGTCGAACAGCTACCCTTGAGGTCATCCTAAGCGAGACAGCATAAGAGTCTATGACACCACGTGAATTTGTACTTGATTTGGCCACCTAACATTGACTCAGAACTACTTTGAGTACAAAGGAGAATTGTTTCCTGCAAGTACCGTGAACATCGATTGGGATCACCTTCACCCCAGCCTTGCATGTCTGTATGCCCACTCCTTCAAATCAGAGTATGTGCTCAAACCCTCCAACCCAGTTAGCGAAAAACATAAAATTGTGGAATCATTACATAGATGACGTGTTCATGATCTAGAAAGGAGGTAAGGAAGATGCTTTGTCTTTCTCACAATGGCTGTATGCACTAAACCCTTTCCTTAGATTTGCAATCACCATTGGTTGGTCAAGACTGTTCTTTCTAGATCTACTAATATCTGCCAACAAGAGTTCCCTGAGGACAAAGGTCTCTGACAAGGAGACATATAGGAACACCCTGCTCTGCTGCGAGAGCTATCATCCTCGATCTTTACAAGAGAACCTGCCAATGGGTCAGTTTTTACAGACTTAACTGTTCCAACACAGAGGACCTCAAGGTCCATTCTGAGAGACTAACAAAAAAACTGACATAAACGAAATATCCACCTGCCTCATCAGAAGAGCTAATAAGAGAGTGCTTGTTAGACCTGGCATCATTGGTGCGGGTCTCCCTTCCCCTTTTACTCTTCCTGTGTTGTATGTTGACTGGATGTAGATGTCCTGGGCTCCATGTCACTTCTAATCAGTGCCACAGCGCGAATGCTGCCTGTACATAAATGCCTGCGTGAGAGGATAACTCTAATGCTTGCCTCTGTGTAGCCTGTTTTTTAGTGATTACTTTCTACCCCCCTATCCGGCCCTAGGAACCCAATAGGAACTTCAAGTTTAGTATGTTTATGCTCAGGCCAATGAGGGTTACCTTTTAGTAAGGACCGTTTAGGTAACACATGTTGGGAAATGCCTTTCTTGGTAACGCAGTAGTTTCTGGCCTAAAGCTTTGCTGCAGGCTGTTGCGAGTATGTGTATTGGTCGTTTGGTTATGGAGCAGCAGGGCCAGCTGGTTCAGACCTGGCTGGAGAGAGAGATTGCTATGCAGAGTGTAGGGGGGGTGGCTCTTTGATCCCAGGAGGGCAGTGCCTGGCAAGGTGAATGATGGCTCCACCTCCCACTGGGTGTCTGATAACAGGCCCCCTCATTCCGAAAGGGCAGGATGTTTCCTCATAAACCAAGTGCTCTCCGACCCCACTGAAATGATTTGGACTGGAGTCATTGATTTGCGACCTTAGATAACAAAGACTTTTTAGGTATGAAATGCTGCGCTGGAATTTTTGACAAGTATGGTCCTCCTGGATGTCAAGACGAAACTCTGCCCGAGTGAGCAGTGGGAAGGACTTTGAAACTTTCACCAAGCTTGCCGAAGAAACCACCCAAGGGCCAAAATCGAGAGCGCCTCCTGCAGAAGTCTCAGGGACCTTAGACTTCACCCCATCAGCCGTCGGAATTCCGGTGCGAGGAATTCCTCTTGCAGGAGATGCCTCCGTTGAGTAATCCGGAGCCTCTGGTTCTACTGCGAGGACTGCGGACTGGGCCCATTTGTATCCGTTGCTAAACCTGTGCGGGCCGCTGCAGCTCAACAAGTGTTGCCGCCGCTGAGAGCCCACCTAACCCTGAACCTTTAAATCAGTTGCTAAACCAGGGTGGGCACTGCAGCTAAAAGAGAGTTGCCGCTGCTGAGAGCCCGCCTAATGTTTAACCTTTGAATCCGTTACTAAACCTGTGCGGGCCCCTGCAGCTAATAGAGAGTTGCCGACGCTGAGAGCCCGCCTAACTGTGCACCTTTGAAACCGCTGCTAACCCTGTGCGGGCCACTGCAGCTCAGATCGAGTTGCTGCCGCTGAGAGCCTGCCTAACTTTGAACCTTTAAACCTTCTGCTAAACCAGGGTGGGCTGCTGCAGCAAAGACAGAGTTGCCGCCGCTGAGAGCCCACCAGAGTCCGCACCTTGGAGCCTCCGCTGAACCTAGGGGGGACCGCTGCAACTCAGGGAGAGCTGTAGCCAGGGAGCATCCACCATTGAATTGACCCGTGGGCTGCTGCAGCCGAGAGAGAGCTGCAGCCGTTGAGCGCCCGCACCCTTTGCTACTTTGCATCATAGCGGATTGTCCCGTGGGCCGCTGCAGCCAAGAGAGAGCTGTAGCTGCTGAGTGCCCACACCCTTTGCTACTTTCCATCATAGTGGATTGTCCCGTGGGCCGCTGCAGCCAAGAAAGAGCTGTAGCCGCTGATTGCCCGCTTCCCGGTGACTTTGCATCATCGTGTATTGACCCGTGGGCCGCCACAGCCAAAAGAGATCTGATACCGTTGAGCGCCCGCATCCCTTTACTATTTTGCATCATAGTGGATTGTTCCATGGGCCGCTGTAGAAAAGAGAGAACTGTTAGATAAAAGATATTATTTTTCTATACCTACTTGAGTTGTGTCCGTCTGTGGTGTCATTGCTGTTTTATTGTACGTGGTCATAAACGCTTCACACACTGCCTCTGAGATAGGCCTAACTGCTCATGCTACATTACCACAGGGTTGAGCAGGGGTTGTCAAAGGGGGTGACCCACTTGCCCTGACTTAGGAAGAAGGGTCCCTATTTGGTCAGAGGCGCCAGCCAGTGCCAACTAGAGACCCTCATTTCTAACAGTGCTAAACAATAACAGGGAGCAACTGTGATTCACGTTTTAAAGGCCCACCCAGGATAGACTGGTCTGTGTGTAACCCTTTAATCCCCTTTCTAATGAATTGCAGAAAATCATCAATAGGAATTGAGGCATTTTGGTATCAAAATGGCCAACATCCAAAAAGACATTACACACTTGCCCAAGGAAACCCCTCTTGGAAAATAGACAGACAACACTGTGGGGCATACCACCACTTTGTGGGCACTCGCCTTGCGGCAATTGAAGTATATACCCTTTCACAAAAAAAGATGGAGGTAAATCTGGGAATCAGAACCCAATGGAGGTTGAGAGGACTATCAAACTGCAATTCCAAAAAATGTAGTTTACATCATAAAGAGCCTTGTAATCTCCAGTATGTAGGGATGACATCAAGAAGCATAAAAACAAGAATAACAGAACATCTCAGCACCATACCATGTAAAAGAGATGCCGTGAAATTGACGCAACACTACATCAATAAGGGGCACAGTGGTAGTTATTTGGAATGGTGCATCATTGATCTCTTTGAAGAGAGATGGATAAACAGACCCCGTTCTGACATCAGTGAGCTGAACAATAAAATACCCTGGAGTCACTGGAACTCCCAAAAACAATGATTTTGCAGACATTGATGATGGGGACCCCCTTAAATGACCCTACTAAATGACCTGTGGTCGCCCAACCCAAGGATTCATCTGTACTGATAGGACATCTTCATAGCCACAAAGTATTACTGTAAGCAAAATATACTTATACGTATGTCATGCTGACATCTCATGTTCCCCAAGAGCACAATAGCTGTTTAGCAAATACCATACCCACTGTCTTAATGTGCACTTGCCCTGTATATTTTGGTTGTTTCCTTTTTCCTTTGTCTTCTGGGACCTGGGCATTTGCACCAAGGATAGCATTGCAGTACATTATGTTACCTTAATCACATACTGTTTACTCGATCCTTGGTACAACTGATGGAGCAAGGATTCGCATATTACGCGACTTGCTTGGATTCATGAACCTCGAATAACTTGTAACAATGTAATTCAACCTGTTTGTCTTACTAATTTCCCTTTATTCTGACATTTGGGGTGTCCTAGCGACGCTTGCATATGTGTTTACTAACTCCATAACGCTCGTAACTAAAAATGGCCGCTGCTTGGCGGGTTTCTTTCTGCGCATGCGTTAGTCACACTCACGTGACGTGACGTACTTGCAGTTCTGGTGGGAATCTTTTGCGCTTGCGCAGTGGTTTTAAGATGGCTGCTTGTGTCCTCACATGGTGAAGCTTGCACTGATGCTCTCGTATTAATTGTCTGTTTGCACTAATCTCTCACGCCCTAGTATATTTTAAGTAAAGGGGAATAGAGTAGCTATTCATGGTATACAGTGTATTCATTTATTTCTATGTTTTAATTTGTTTTTGCTTACTTTTCATGTAGCGCGATATTGAGGGTCTGATGGGACACTCGAGAATCCATATTGAAATGCTTTTCTGCGCATGACAGTCTTCGGCCGGTGACATTGAATGGCTGCCAACCAGAGGTCGCGGCCAAAACGTGCCTGGGAAGATGCACCTTCACCCAGCCGAAGAAGCTGAAATGTTCTGCATTTGCAACATTTGTAATGATTTCTATTGTATTCTGTAGAATAGGTCATGGGAACCCCAAAATCAATAGGCGGTCCCAGAGTATGCAAAACTAGGCTTGTAGAAATCAAATGTGATTGGTGTGTTGACCTATCCTACTTGGGGACCAATCGAAATTGGGGATTCTGACACTTGCAACATTTGGGGGGTGGTACACTGACCCAAAAACAGTATAACTAGCCTAGGTTTAGCTAGAGAAATTGTCCGACTTGTCCGAATAGCTGACCTGTCACTGACCCAACGCACTCAATAGGTGACTGATACAGAGCGCTGCGGAGCACTCTGTCCGAAATATTCCATAGACTCTGGAGGTTTTACTAAACCTTAAGTGCTGGCGGAGCACTTTGCTGGAGAATTCGCTAACCCAATCGGGGTTCTGACTGATAGCTGCAGAGAGGGTGGAGCGCAGGCGTTGCTTCCGAACGGCGGGTGCTGGTCGTTCCTTGGTGGTCCTGTCCTGATCCTAATCTGGGTTTCCTGTCCTGTCCTGGGGTGTCCATTCTGCATCTGCTGTCCTGTCGATGACTGTCCTTCCTTGGGGTTTAACCTGTCCTTAACTGACCCGTGGCCAGGGTTGGTCTTCACACCAGTCTAGGTAATTATAGTGCTAAAAAGACTATTCTGCACCTTCTATTTTTCTGTCTTTGCTTCAATAAAGACATATCTTTGCATATGTTAAATTTCCATGCTTTTCGCAATGTACTATATAAAAGTCATACGTTATTTCTCTTAGCATGTTCCTATGTTACCCGTCCTTTATGCACCCTTCTCCATACAGTTTATGACACAATTTTCTCCTGCAAGAAAGTAAATGTTGCTAGAATAATAGCGTGTTCCCTTTTTCACTTCCTGTAGATGATAGGATTTCCAAACTTTCTTCCAACTTTTGAAGTATTTCCCAGTAATAAAAGTTCTAGGTTGTGCCCAATTTTGCCCCATCTATAGTTATACATTCTTGAGTTCCATTCCTGAAAATCTACTTAGCATGTTTCCCTGTTCTTACCTTCCTTTAGACTCATAAATGGTTGCCCTGATTTATTTTATATATGGTTATGTGATCTTTGTTAGCCTGATCATTGATTGTCTATTGGTTATAAACTGTATGCTTGCTGAATCTGAAATCTAGATAAAATCTTTAAAACTTCCCAGTAGTCTGTGGTCTTCATAAAATACAGAAGAATATAAAGTTGATATTGTATTGTCTGCCTTATCTTTTACAGCTAGCTCCCTGATCCATTGTGATCGTAGGTACCCGTAATGGTGGATTGGTAAGTCGGGTACAGTAGAAATAAAATAGGAAGGAATCAGGGTGACTGGTAGTAGAGTGTAAGGTCACCTGATTAATGTATATGATAAATTGAAGTTATGGGCCCGATGCGTATATGGTAAAATTGTTGGTTAGGTGACCTGCGCGCTCTATCACAACAACCTAGAATACCCCCTCTATAGCCATCCATTTCTCTGTGTTTAAATGAGTGCACCGGCCAACTCTTCTTGCAACCTATAGATATGACAGTAGCGGATGCTAGAGGACGGGGATGATGTGGCGGAGGGGTTGTGGGGGCCGGGAGAGTGATGTAAGGAAAATGAACTTATCTGGAGCGGCCGGCTGACCTCCGACTCTCCTCCTTCTTCTTCAATCTTCCTTCTTCCTGACTCAGCCAGCCACAGGAAGCACACAGGCAAACAGGCCAATCACAATGCTGCAATGCAGTGTTGTGATTGGTTTTAGCACCGTGGTTCAGCTTTCAGATAGGGACAGGGAGCCTGTGCGCATTCTTCACCAGGCTGTGTAATGCAGCCTGATGGGGAACATGCAAAGTATGCATGGCTGTTTGGCCAGCCCAAGAGGGCCAGCCAAACAGTCGTGTTCCCTTAGCGAGTGCAAGCCACTCCTCTCCCTGCTCCAGCCAGCCCCACCCCGCTGCTGACTGCAATAGTAAAAATAAAATGATAATAATACATTATTATTTTCTTTTTCTTTTTGAGCAGTGGTGTGATACTCCTCAGCCTGAGCATAGGATCTGCCACTGAGCACAATAAGTATTTATTTTACACCATGCGGGTCATTTAAGTGAGGTATGTCTACCTCGGCCACCATACTTACAAGCTTTCAAGCTTGACAGTTAATTGCATAAGGTAACTTGGCTTGCTGCAATATGTACAGAACCCCTCTGGTGCACATCCGCCTATGAGCCAAACCTTGACACTTATCCCTATTCGAGGCTGCTCTGGGACATGCAAGGGACTACACCTCGCATGGTCCACAGCGGACCCGCAACCACACCCGCACAGTCACAGTGGGAACTGCTCCAGAATGGTTCCTATTCCAGTTCCGAAGTTTTAGATATCCGTAACAGCGCCTTTTTGCTTACGACCATGGTACAGCAGTATTACATTTCCTATTTTTGGCATTTAGATCTGTACCAAAAATGACGCCACACACCACCAAGGAGGGTATATTTCCCCTGCAAAGCCACCTTTAGTTGACCTTGGTTTCTTGGGGACGACACTATATTAGTTGAATCCCGTGAAAGCAAAATTCCTTTTGCCCATATTCGGCATTGCAGTATCTACCCCTCACCCACCACGCACCTGTCAACTACAATCCTCCTACTGCAATGGGGCAGTCAGGTGAGGTGAATTAATCAACCTCTCCCTCCACCTTAAATTGAGGCTGTAGCCATCATTGCAATTGCCCCTGCACCTGGGTGAGGAGGGATTATAGGTGCTCCTGCACTCTGTGCCTCTTGATGACGTGAGTGCTTGTGAAATTACTCTAGAAATAAGGGCTACTCTAACTGGGCATTACTGCCCTTCTTTTACCACAAATGTTTTTTTTTTAACTTCCATAGCGAACATCAACTTTGGACATTATGAGGTATATTGTATGTAGCGGTAATACTCCCTCCAGTTTGGCAAATTGTGACTTAACCTTTTTACCTCTTTTTGAAATCCAGAAAAACAGGGTAGTTTTATGTGAGGGGTTCCACAGACATTCACAGTCACCAAAGGTTAAAAACCATTGGTGTCCCCAGGAAATATCGCAAGATCTGGACACGATGGGCGACATATTGAGGAATTTACCTGCCCCCGCTGCCCGAGCAGGATTAATGAGTGGCACCCTCTGATCCCTGACGTGTATCATGTGGTTATATTATTGCTCTGCTATGATGTTTTTTTAGAATCTGACTAATCATGTGCTGTACTATGGAGATTGACAACTGTCTGCATAATGGTTGTATTATTGTTTTACCTGCATGTTTGGCAGGAATTGTTTGTCATCATAAAAATGGTGCAAATATTATCCTCATGCTCACACAGGTCGTCGTAGGGCTCACGCCCGCTATACTGCAAAATAACCAAATGAAATGTGTTATATAAAACAAACAATGGTGTCAAAAATATGCAGGTCCATGTGTAATCCTCTAGAGGACAGATCCCAGCTAATAACCGCCGGATTCCCATCCCTCCACACCTCCTCTTTAATCCTCCACTCTATCCCTGCATTTGTACAGTGCTACATTGCATTATGGTCAGCTATTTTGGGATTCTATGGTATAATGATGCCTTATTCAAAGGCTATCTTTTCTATACCCATAACATAGCTAGGGTTTACTTTAGTTGCAACTATTGGTTCACTCCTAAAATTAGGATGCCCAGGACTGTTGAGACCTTATGGCAGAGTCACAGGGAACCCTGTTGAGATCCCAGAAGAGTACATCTTGAACTGTATTCACAATTCCTTGGGGGTACAGATAATCGGATGAATTTTACTGAAAATGTTAATGTGATGGCAAGTTGAAGATAATGCGAGTGCATAGAAATGTACTTTTTTCAATTGTCAGATCATCTATTCTTGTTTTCTATATTCTTTGCTACTTGTCATTTTGATTTCACCTCTCATCATGTAGGCCTGAAAGTAGCAGCATGCCAAGGGTTGAGTGATACAGGTAGCGGTCACGATCAGCGGGGATGCCGATGTTGATGCCCCCAGATTCCAACAAGGACTGCGGGCGGTCGCTGGCTGGATGACGTCCAACTGTCTCCAGTTGAACACTAGCAAGACCGAGGTCATGATTTTTGGCAAACAACCGGAACTCTGGGGAGAGAGATGGTGGCCAGGGGATTTGGGTCCGGTTCCCATCCCAGTTGCCGAGCTTAAAAACCTCGGGGTCTGGTTGGACCCGTCCCTTTCGTTTGCTTGCCATACCAAGCGTACGGCGGCCTGCTGCTTTGGTATCCTGCGCGGGCTACGTCCAGTGCTCAAGTTCTTTGACGCCTCCACTAGGCAGCTCATGATCCAAGCTACCGTCATCTCTAGGCTGGATTATGCGAGCTCCCTGTTGGTAGGTCTGAACCAGGCTGAGATTGGACGTCTGCAACGGATCCAGAACGCCGCTGCAAGATCGGTGGTAGGATTACCTAGATCTTGCCCCACTTCCAGTACTCTGCGCTCATTGCACTGGCTCCCGGTGGCCCAGCGGATCCAGTTTAAGGTCTTATGCGTCACCTATAAGATTCTGAAGGGGTCCCCAGCTGTGATTCTGTTGACACTCTTGGCCCACTACATTCCAGCCCGTGCTTTAAGATCTGCTGATCTAGAATTGGCTGTGGTCCCGCGCTTTAAGCGGAGCAGAGCTGGCGGGCGCTCCTTTAGAGTTCGGGCAGCGGTGCTCTGGAACTCCCTTCCCCCAGCGATTCGTGCCCTTGGGGATCTGCTTTCCTTTCGCCGTGCGGTGAAAACTTTTTTATTCCCTTAGTTTAATTTTGTCTGATTATTGTTTCGTTGTGTTGTGCAGCTGCCTTGTCAGGCGCCAGGACGCTCCTTGGCTGGAGCATCTGTGCGCCTAATAAAAACGCATAACATAACATAACATAACATAAAGTGGAGGGAGCTGCAGCTCTGAAAATGGGTGATCCGGATTTTAACTGTCAGTTCATTTCAAACCTTTCTAGGCCCTGTCCCTTCTTTCACTTGCTGAGGATTCCAACTCTGCAGGTGTTCTGAGTGTTTATTCTAACTCTGGCTGACCAATCAGCTTAGCTCTGCTGTGTGATTTAAATCCCTGCTCCTGGTCAGCCTCTGTTTGCTTTTATCATTTCAGAGAGTTGTCCTCTATACCATTAGTGCAGCTCAGCAGATATGTTTGATTACACAAGCTTGCTTTGGAGTGTGTATTCATATAGTGGATTTAAAGGTGGACTTGACAGAGGGGTTCAAATTCCCTAACTAGCAGTAGTGTGAATCTGAAATGACCCAATATTGCCTGCCATGCCACAAAGGCTTGCTATAACAGACTATCTTTCAAAAAAGGTTTAATATCTAGAGCACCTGCCAAAGTCAACACACTGAGGATTCATCTTCTTGCACCAAATAATGTGGAAACCATAATCAGGGCATTTGAGGTTGAAAGCATTCATATTATAATTGCCCCCTTTAGACATCTCTGCAGAACATCAAGTAACATATTCAGATTTGTCTTTTATAATGACATTTTTTACCTGTGTAGTTTGAATTTACTTTTTGATCTTTATTGACTCCTGTAAAGGTCTGCTTTATTTTCATCTAGTATATAGTCATTGCAGATACATTGCTGGTATAAGGTTCAATTTAACTAAAGTACTGAAAGGGCCGGGCCCATATGTTCTGGATCTGTTCTACAGAAACAATCCAATGGTTCCTTTTAGCAGCATGAAAGCGTAGAGGGGAGAAAATGTGTTATTGAGACAATCAATTTTCCAAGAATCTTGTTGGACACATAGTAACCACAGACAACTATGTGAGGTTAGTTTGATTTATTACAAAGCCAAAAGTAACTGAATATAAAGACACCTCAAGACGAGAGTGTATAAGTACATTGGAATTAGCATAAAGCCAAAGCTGTGCACCCAATTAAGATAATGTAGCATAAACAATACAATTGATTCAAGGTGCAGGATGCAGAGGATAGGAAAGAATAAGTCAAAATGTCCCTGCATTGAGGGTTGGTGCATAAAAAGCATTAAATCTATCCCTACACTTTCCCTAAAGTGACATCCGTACTTAAGCATCTTCAGGAAGAAGGTCAACTGGTGTCAACATGTGGAGTCTTCCTAAGAAGTCTTTCAACCATCGATGGGTCATTTAGCATAAAGCTATCAAGATAGAGCATGCTCCCAGATGCTGTCTCTCCAGAGGCAGAAGAAGTGGGCACTTTCCCTACTGCCATCATCACATTATTCATGGATAACATTCCCAAGATTCATTGCAGATCACATCATCTGCTCTGGGTACAAACTTAAAGGTGTTTTTCCATTGGACAATAGTGTTCTTTCCTTGCAAAACGTTGTCCTTGGTTCCCAGGCCTTCCCCAGTGTTAAGCACAATGTCCTTCCTTTATCAACTCAAGCCACATAATGTAACATCTTCTCTCCTTGCCTGACTCCTAGTAAAACAAAGACATTATTCTGGCTAACAAGAATGCTTTTTCACCTGCAAGACAAAATGTCAGTGTGGGAGGGCAGGCCGGATAAACAGACGTGGAGGCTGTAAATAGTGGGCCAGTGGGGCGGTCTTTATTCAACAAGAAAAAAAACGTTTGCAAAGATATTGTCTTTCTGAATTTTGTAAGGGCGATTTCAGTACTTCCTGGGTCGTGGGTGTTCTTCTCTTCGTCAAAGGGACGTTTCTCCAGTGGATGGTCCTTCCCAGGAGGCTCAGAAGAGGAAAGAAAGAAAGAGGGAGCCGTCAGTGTTTGTAGGGTTTATCTTTTACGGCTTTGTAGACACTATGGTCTCCGTCACCACACCCGGTTGGTGCAAATAATACGCGGGTAAAAGGCAAGTGTGAGGGAGTTAGGAGGATATACGAGAGAGGGGGGGGGTTGAAGGAGGCAAATGGTCAGGCGGGGTGTGCACATGAATAAACAGAGGTGATGGGATTGAGTAGGGGATAATGCAACAAAAATATCGGGGTCCGTTATCAAAAGAGCAGTGTTATGGAAATCAGACTTCTATGCCAACACCTTGTTTTTAGCCTCTGAATACGCTCAACAAGTACACTGTTATTAAACACGATATTAGGAAAATAATCAGGCTCACTCGGCTATCAATTCCTCGTTCTTGAATCACCCGCCACCCTTTTGTACACCTCCCGCCTCCCTCCTGTACAGATGAAACCTCCCTACGCCCCAGTCTCTCCTTTCCCCCTGGTTCTAGAAACTCACAGGCTCTGCCGCAACTCTCCCGAGTTGCGGCCGCTCTTCAGCCACCTCCTGTGGGGACCAACACTCCTCGTACCACGTCTCGCCTTCTTCCTGGCCTCTTCTTCTGTGTCGCCTTTCTTCTGGCGTCTTCTCCTTTTTCTCCGTCTGGCTCTGCTTCCTTCTTCCCCTCCTTCCTTCTGGCTGTATCGCGCTCGCTGGTTGCGTCTCTAACCCTTTTCACCTCTTGTGGGGCTCTTCTTCTGGGGTTATCCACGCCCTCTTCATGTTGCTTGTACTGCTGTACGGGGTGAGGACATGGGGGAGGAGATACGTTTTGAACCGTTTTTCCTCCGTGCTGGAATCGGGTGATCTTTACTCGTGCAGGTACGTGTTTTGGGTGTTGAGGGGGCATATATTTCACCATCGGACCTGTCGGGCTCGTCGTCCCCTCACAGTGATAAAGATAATTCCACACTGCACATGAAATTCAACTGTTACTTCTAAAGCAAGAGTTTCCCGGGAACTGCGTTTCCAGCCTACAAAGTTTAGCTAACATAAGAAAACATCATGAAGTTTACGAATTGCTTGAAAAATGAAACATTTGCCTACGTGTAAAATGACACAATAAACATTTTTAGTACATGAATAACAGTCAATTACACAACACAAGTTCTTCACACTAATGTTTTCTGCTAGTCACATTTACCTTCCACATTAATTTTCTATGTTACTTTTCAATGGCCCAAACACTTCACGTTTCAAGTTAATATATTTCACAATTCTAACACGTCATGTTAACACAACAAAGGATTATATAGGGGTGCACTCTTGACGTGTGAATATAATGCACCCCTACAAATAAAATGCAATTTCCGCTACATCAGTACTAAATGCTAAATATTTGGTGAATATTTGGGGTAGTGTTTTTATTGAGAAGAAGAGTGGGAATGCCGGGTGGTAGGAATTTTATGAATCCCCACAGATTTCAGAATTTTCCTTCACAGAAATATGAGGAAAATAAAAGAAATAGTCAAAGTTTGGAGTTTGAAGGCCATCAAAATCCATGCAAACTACACAACCCCAGACTTTCCTTGATACCTTGTTTTAAAGAATGTTTGGCCCATGAAGGTTTTCTTTGGGTGTTGAACGAGTCCTGGCATAAATACCACAGCTACCCACAACTCCAGAATTGGTCAATTATCAGGACAAAATCTTAATCTTACCTTGTGTCTTAGGGGCCTTAGGGAGCCTTTCATTTCACGGGCCATAAATCAGTCACACAAGTGGGGTACTACTATTATCAGGAGATGTTTAGGAACACTGGGTGATCGGACACTTGTCTGGGAATGGGGAACAGCAAAAAGCACAGTGGTTAGAGAAAGGTGGATTATGCTGCTAATAGCCATGCACAGCCAAGAGAAAGTCTCAGTTGCCATCATGGTCTATGGAGAAGAAGGCTAGAGAGAGGATAACAATTACTGAGAAGTACAAAGAAGATAGAAAAAAGAGAGAGAAGTCCTTAAAAATGAGAGAAGAGAGGAGGAGCTTCGCGGGCATCCAAGATGGTCACGTGAGCACAGAGCTCCCCGGATCCGCGCCGCCCTTCGCAAATATCCTGACTACATCCTGATTTTGAAGATGGGCTTTTGTTCGCTAACCCTCGCTGATCTCAACATTCTTTGACAAATTGAATTCGGATGTTGGGATCCACTTTTACATCGCCTCGAACTTTTGCGGCCCGCCCCGAGACGGACCGGGGGCTCGGTTGCTCGGCAGGCCGGGGAGTAGTTCAACAACAACGGCTGAAGGGGTCTCCTCTCGATCGACCCCAGTTTAATTTCAGTTTCGTTTTCTACTCCCGGCTCAGATTGATGGAAGCGCTGCCCTGATCGATCCTCGGCCGGCCTGGTGTTTCTACACTGCTTTGTGCTGTCCCTACTGAGTGCCTTATCTCCAGCTTTCTTGGCGCCTCTGCCAATGTGATCCAGTTTCGTTGTCTGCTTGGCCACTCTACACCCGGCCATTTTTACCAGGTCGCGCGGGCCCCTCCGGGGTCCCTTCTCCAATATGGCCACCAGACCTGATACTGAGAGGCGCAAGATCAAGACACCTCTCCGTGGGGGACAGATCCAGACGAACATTATGGATCATTACTCTCAGTTAAAGGGGTCCCCCGGCGGTGCTGGTCGCACTTCTGACGATCCTAAGGCTGATTCTGCGGCGACCTCGGAAGTATCGTTGCAAGATGTCATGGGTGCCATTACCAGCATGAAGGCCTCCATGGGACAGCAGTACGAGGCCCTTGCCTCTAAGATTGACACGGTGGCCGTGGACATCACGCTGATTAGAGCGGACTTGGCAAAGACTAACGAGAGGGTCAAGTCGTTGGATTTGAAGACTTCCAGTCTTATTACGGATGTCACAGATGCTCATACTGAGATCGGTAACCTGCGTTCCTCTCACGACATGATGGCTCGTCGTCTCGAGGATTATGAAAATAGGGCCCGTCGTAACAATGTACGCCTTATCGGTGTCCCTGAGAGTCCCGAGACGCCTGCAACTGACCTTCTTGTGGAAGATCTGGTCACGAATTATCTCGCTCCCGCCGGACTTAGCAAATTCTTTGCTGTTGAACGGGCCCATCGAGTCCCAGGTAGGAAGGCAAAGCCGGGTGCCACCCCGAGGCCTATCATTGCCAGACTATTCCACTTTAGGGATAGAGACGCTATCCTTCAAGCCTTGCGGGACAAGGGCCCTGTGAAATTCGAAAAAGCCTCCGTGACCTTTTATCCCGACTTTACACCGCTCGTTCAGAGGCAGAGGCTGGGATTTCAGGGAGTAAAGAGACGGCTGCGGGACTTGGGCCTTAAGTACGCCATGTTGTTTCCGACCAGACTTCGGATCGAATATGGGGAACGTACGTTTTTCTTTGATCGCCCGGACAATGTTAGTGACTGGCTTGACTCTTTGCCCAAGAGAGACGATCGACCTGGACACCCTGGTGGCGTCGACGGTGGCGCGCCAGAGTGAAAGTGACACCGCGGATCCTGGCGTCTGAACTTTTCTACTATTTCAACTGAGTCTGGACATTGGTTCTCTTGTTTTTAGTCTAGATTGGCCCGAGGGTGGCGGGGGGTGAATGGGGACTCTTCCTCCTCCTGGGTTCTTTGTGTAGATTAGTTTATTGATGGGGCGACAGGCACACTTCAAGTTGGGGTGGCTTATGAGTCGTACGCAGGGGTGCAGGGTGGGAGGTGTTGTAACGGGCTCAAGTTGGAGGGTAGCGGGGGGGTGTGTGTGTTTCTTTTTATTCACGAGGCATCGTATTGTTTTTTTCCTTTGATCTGGTCAGTGGGTCCTGTGTGGGTGCTGCTCTGCCTACTTCTTGGGGATGGGGGGTGGCGAGTTGAGACTGCTGTCCTGGAATGTCAATGGGTTGGGAGACGGGATAAAGCGAGGGGTTGTGTTACGGTTCCTTAGACGCCATTCTCCCGACATTGTCCTTTTGCAGGAAACACATTTAATAGGTAACGCATGTCAGGCCAGGCTGGTGGCTCACTCTGGGTTTACTTCTGGTTCCAGGGGGGCCGGCATTCTTATCCGGTCTTCTCTCCCTTTTGAAATTGATGAAGTGACTCTTGACGACAGGCGGCGCTATGCGGCGCTCACTGGTAGATGGGAGGGGAAGACACTGTCCATACTTTCTGTGTATATTCCTCTGGGCCTACAGGCCTCGACTTACGCTGATCTCGGCAGGGTTATATTGGGGCTTGCTGAGGGCCTCCTGATTCTAGGTGGGGATTTTAATTCTGTTGTTTCTGGCACTTCTGATCGTTGTCCCCCTAGGGATATGCCTAGATCCCAAATGTGGCTGAGTGACTTGCTCGAAACCTTCGGGCTGGTAGACAGTTGGAGGTTGATGCACCCCACGCAATTACAGTACACTTTCCATTCCGGGGCCCATGGCAGTCTCTCCAGATTGGATTACCTCTTAATGCCATCGGTCCAATCCTCTTCCATTAGGGAGGTTCGTCAGCTTCCTAGGGGTATTTCTGACCATTCCCCTCTGTGGCTTAGTTTTGAGGTCGGGGCGGGCAGTGAGGGTAGAGATGCCCCTATTAATCCCTGGTACTTCCGCAATCCCAAAACCCGCTCTGAACTTGTGAAAGCTATTGACCATTATTTTGATGAAAATGTGGGGTCTGTTTCCTCCGCTGTTTCATTGTGGGAAGCCTTTAAGACGGTTGTTCGTGGGCAGTCCCTGTCGCTGATTGCCGCCGCCAATAGGGCTAACAATGTGGAACTTGTACGCTTGGAAACAGAAATAACTGCACTTGAGGATGATCTTGAATCAGGAGTCTCTCGCGCAAAGCTGCACTCCCTCGGTTTAAAACAAGCCGATTATAGAGCTCTTGTTACGGATGCGGCGAAAGTGATGTATAGAGAGCAACAGGGTAGGTTGTATGATGTGGGAGACAAGGCTGGTAAGCTGCTTGCGTGGTTGGACAAGAAAGAGAGAGTGAATCGTGTTGTTCCGGTGATTGTTGGTCCTGCTGGTGAGTGTGTTACGGACCCAGTTGGGATTGTTCAGTGTTTTGTAGACCACTTTAAGATTGTGTACGCCTCGGTCTGTGGTAGAGATGAGGAAGACTCTCGCTTGCTGTTGCGGGATATCGCATTGCCCCGCCTTTCTGACGCCGACAGAGACCTCATGGAGGCTCCTCTCACGGTAGATGAAGTAGCGGTTGCTATACGTTCCCTCCGTTCTGGCAAGGCAATGGGCCCCAATGGTTTACCCATTGAACTGTACAAGCTGCGACCCGACAAAATGGCGCCCTACTTAAGGGAGATGTTCCTTGAGGCTTTGGAGTCTGGTTCCCTTCCCGCTGATCAACGACTTGCTACCATTGTAGTTATCCATAAGGAGGGTAAGCCGCGGGATTGTTGTACTTCGTACAGACCTATTTCTTTACTTAATGCCGAACCTAAAATCCTAGCTAAATTGTTGGCTAATCGTTTGATTAAGGTGATCGGAGACTTGATCCATCCAGATCAGTCCGGTTTCATTCCACATCGCAACACCGCCCTTAATCTTCGCAGACTCCATGGAGTTCTCGCGAGAGCTGGGACGCTCGCCGAGCCGGCCATTTTGGCTTCCCTTGACGCTACCATGGCCTTCGATACCATCGAGTGGCCCTACCTTTGGGCGGCCCTCTCGAAGTTTGGATTTGGACCGGTTTACATCGCCTGGGTGAAACTTCTTTACGAGAAGCCTTTGGCTCAGGTGGTAGTTAAGGGGAAAGTGTCTTGTGTTTTTACACTTGGGCGTGGTACCCGGCAGGGCTGCCCGCTGTCTCCGCTGCTTTTTGCCATCGCTTTAGAACCTTTGGCGGAGTGGCTCCGTTGGGAGCCTTCAATGCAGGGCATCCGGTGGACTCCCGATTTTGAGGATCGAATCTCACTATATGCGGATGACATCCTTCTCTACCTCACCTCCCCTCGGAAGTCCTTGAATGTACTTTTTGATGTTCTGAACTCTTTCGGAAAGAACTCGGGTCTCATTATTAATTGGGCTAAATCCTGCGTCTATGTTTTGGCGGGCGATCTCCCTCCATTGCCTCGTAGATTTCCAATTCAAGTAACTGAGACCGGCTTTAAGTACTTAGGGATTTACGTCTCCTTGGACCCCTCTGTGCGCTACGAGCGTAATTTGTTACCCCCCCTTCAGCGGCTCAAGCTTGATGTTGCACGCTGGCGTAGGTTGCGCTTTTCAAAATGATGTCGCTGCCTCGATTTTTATATGCACTTCAAAATTCATTTGACCCAGTTTCTTCGGGTTATTTTCGTGAAGTGGAGTGCCTACAGAGACGACTGGTCTGGGATGGACGCGCGCGCATTGCTCTTTCCAAACTCACGCTTCCGTGGTATGACGGTGGTATTGCCCTCCCGGATATCAGGCGCTATTATTGGGCTTCTCAGTTGAGTGCGATCAACCACGCGACTTATGCTCCCGGCCCTGCCCCGGCTTTTTCAAGGGATAAATTTCTTCTGCCAGGAGGGACTTTTAACAGGGCGTTGTATTCCAGGGGACTCTATGGAACACTTACCGGTCCCACCAAAATTGCCATACGGGTGTGGCAGGATGCAAATGCGGCATTGGGGTGGTGTGGTAGGTTCACCCGCGCGACCCCTTTGTATGATTCTGAATGTTTGGGACATCTGTGGAGAACGAAAGGCTTTGATAAATGGGATATGATTGGTATAAGCAAGGTAGGTGATCTATGGACGAAGGGTACCGTCAAGTCCTTCGATGTGTTGAAAGCGGAGTACGAGCTTGGTGACACGGAATTCTTTAGGTATGTTCAGGTCCGTCAAGCTCTACTGTCAGTTTTTGCTGTGGGTGATGATATTCCTGAATCCTCCCCTCTTGAGGACCGCATCCTAGATGGCCATGTGCCCGACAGCACGATTTCACTGATCTATAAGAAACTGATCAATAATAGAGCTGATTTGCTTGTGCGCCTTAGGGCTATTTGGAGTGCTGACGGACTAGAAGTGGATGACGAGGACTGGCAATCTGCTTTGTCCTCGCCTAAGGAGGTTGCTATTCCTGCTCGCCTTAGGTTTGTCCAGCTTAGGATCCTCCATCGTGTGTATGTTACTGGTCCGAGTCTGGTTCGTATGGGTTATTCTTTAGACGGGTTGTGCAAGCGTGGCTGCGGTATGTCTGGCACCTTCCTCCACATTCTATGGGAATGTCCGGAGGTGGTTGAGTTTTGGTCCCGAATACATGTGGTGATGGAGAGAGTTACTGGTGTGTCGCTGCTGCCCGAAGCCAGGCGTTGTCTGCTGAATGTCTGGGAACCTAATGATTACAACACTGCGCAGATCAACTGGGCGACCCTTGGTAATATGGTTGCGAAGAGAGATATCGCTCAGCTCTGGGGATCCCACAGGCCACCCACTGTATCAAAATGGAAGGAGAACATGGATTGGTGCATGTTTCAGGAGAAGACTGTGTACCTATCCCGGGGCAGGCCCAAGAAGTGAGGTAGGATCTGGTCTCAATGGAATGCATATCGTGGAAATATATGTACTCCCCCGCAAGATGTATATCCCGAAGCCTCCTTGCCCCCCTAACTGGCATTCCGATTTCTATTGTAGATAGTATTACTGTTTGTTTCCTCGCCTACCCCCCCCCACAAATATTGAATGTACTGTCTGTACTGTACACTAGAGCTCTGCCTACATGGACTCATGATCGTGCTTTACTGTATTTTTGCCTTGTGAGTTTTGTTAATTTGTTTATTTGACTGTTTTAATAAAAAAAATTAAAAAAACAACAACAAAAAATTAGAGAAGAGTAAGAAAAAGAAATGAGAATAAATTGAAAATAGTAAGATAGAGCTGGAGAGACAGGACTGGGAAGATAGATGCAGCAGCAACAAATAGAAAGGGATAGCAGGGGAAAGATTGAGAGAGGCAGTGGGGGTAGAGATTGGGAGTAAATAGAGAAAGTAAGAAAGCCGAAAGGAGTGAAATGATAGGTACATGTAAACAAATGGTGACTGGCGATTTTATGTGAACCTTACAGCTTATGTTTTGGCAAATACACCTGGCCCAATGTGATTTCAAAGCACAATTTGGCACTTTATTTTCTAAAAGGTATCTTAGTGTAAGCGCCACAAATTACCTTGCATAGTGGTCTTTAAAATTCTGCTTTTTGCAAACTGCTTAACAATAGCACCCCCTTGTTATTTGTGACTATTTGCTCTTTGTGAGAAGTGCCAACACGTTCTCTTTTAATGCATATCATAATGCATTTCTGTTGGTATAGTCGATGAAAAGTACAACCTACTGGCTGAGAAGGTAAAGTTCTGTAAAGGAGGTAATGTTGTATTCTAGTGTACATTTAAGTATGCCAGTTTCTTAATTGCCTCATAACATGAATCTTGATACAGAATGTCCCAGGTACAACATCCTGCAGGAAAAGAAATGTGAGTATTGAGGTTGTACATTCAGCACTTCAGAGTGTCTGAGGGAGGGCTCTGAGCTGAGGTCAATTTTTTTTTCAAATGTGATAAGCTTTGGATTACACAAAGATTAAACAGTTTAGAAAATACACTGAGCTACCAGTCAGCCTACTTAACTTTACATCCTTCTACTTTAAATCCCATCTAATTGATAGGATTCAATGTTGATTTTTTTAAAAGCCGATTGAGTGTCCTTTAATATGTACCTCAAAAAATCTGCATATTTCTTCACATAGAATCAGACTGTGTGCACCCTGAATATCAAAACTAGAATACCAGAATATCGATGACAGAATATTGCTTCAAAAATATCTATAGGTAAGTAACCATAGTTTTTCTATTCCTTACACCACATATATGTACCTACACAATATATATATATCTATCTTCCAGGTATGTAGATGGGGGTTACGAAGAGTAACTCTATACTTCCCTATATGCATTTCCTTCAGATATTCTGTCCTTCATATCCTTGCACCTCGATGTTGTGAGGGGGCAATATTTAGTAGTACAACGAGTCTTTGGGAAAAGTAGCACCTATAGAGTACAGCTTTAATGTTTGGTCTACTATGCCCCTGATGTATATGCATGCACTCCTGCTAGTGCTAATCTAAAGGTCCGTAGAAACATACTCTCTTCTATCTAGATATTTCTTGAGTGTCTGTTCCTACAAAGCATCTGGGGACACATAAAATAGTATTTGTCCATAATCCTTCTTACAAAAGCTATTTGTGATAAGCTGGACATCCATCTCTGTCAGGCAGGATAAGGATGAGAAAGAATTATGACAGAGGTATATAAGTTAAGGTCTGTGAGGGATATAGGGCTAAACATTGACCTGTGGTCCATCGCAACTGTTTAGAAAATTAAATATGTATTAGCAGATTCATAAAGTACATACATGTAACAGAGCAAAATGTGATTTTAAAATGTTGAAGCACTCTGTATATGTGAAGGAATTTCAAATTAGAAGCTAAAAATTAAGTTGGTATCCATAAATTGATTTGTAGGAGCAGGGCAACTACAGCAAACTCTAGTTTGGACGATTCGTGGTCTTCACTGAGAAGCACTAGTGTGCTCCAACAGAAAGAGAGGATGTAGTAAGAGTAAAAAAATATGTCTCATTTTTTTGGGAGGAGGGGGTCGCTAAAGATCCCGACTGCAAGAAGGACGCCTTGTAACAAGGCTTTGTCGGGCAGGAACTACAATCTGACATTTATCCTGACAATATGCAGGGACTCAGACTTGCCGCCACTCTCTCTGCTATCTCAGCAGGATTGAAGGCCGATTGAGCCCCCTTGGGGAAGAAATGTGGCACAGGACCTGGATTGCAAGATTGCAGCTGGTGAGGCCTAGCAGACCACGTTGCAACCTTGACCTCAGTACCACTATGTGCTGCCCAGGTGCGACAGGCGAGATGGGAGGACTTATGAAGGCTGCACGGATGGCTGACCTTAAACTGGGAGGCAGCATAAAGTGGGTCCTCTGGAAGGCCTGATATTGAGGTGCTTAAGCCCTACTGGACCATAAGGGGTGGGGCCAGCCATGATGGCGGGAGTGGCTATAGATGCCCTGCTTCCTCAGTGGCAGATTAATTGCCCGGTGTTGCATCTATCTCGGAGCCCCAGGCTCGCTCCTGTCCCCCAGTGGTGGTCTCCTGGGGAGAGGCGGGGATATTGCTGGACTTGCCTGCCTTAGGATATTTAAAACTGCATGGAGCCTACACTGCCTATAAACTGTTGGGCTTATTTACAAGCCCCTTGCGCCGCCGGTGCGTCACATTTTGTGACACACCTGCGGTGCATTTTGCTGCCCCATATTTACAAGGACAGAAAAAGCCACCTTGCGTGGCTTTTCCTGACCTTGTAAATACGACCTCTTTACCTGCACCACTTTGCATGAAAGGGGCATTCTATGGGTGTTCCCATGCAAAACCTATGGAATCTGACACATTTCCAGATTTATGAGAAATCGTAAACCTGGTAATGCGTCTGAATGCTACGCCTCCCCAGGGGAGGCGTAACGAGGAGAAATGTATTAATTTCTCCTCGTTTTTTTTCATCATTCTATGAGTGCTGCATTCTGCAGCCCACGTATAATGAGAAATAACCTCTTATGATTGTTTATGTGCAGGATGGTGTCCCTTGCTTGTATTGTGTTTTTAAGAAAAAGAAGATGAATAAAGAGTTTTTAGGAAAAACTACGTTCACATTTGTTTCTTCAGATGACCATAATTTATCATCCTGAATTTTGAAATATGGATTGAATACTTATGGTGTGCATATAATTGATCTTGAAGTTGTGTGCTGAACCACTGCTGTTGATGTTCATTTTGGGAAGCAGTTCCCTTTTAGGGGTGTAGAAGGGTCGCACCTCTGGTTCATTGCACCACTGTGTATCCCATTTTACATTTCTAACTCTGTGTGGATGGGTGCAGGACTTGTGTGCCTTGATCCTTCTCTTTTGCCTAGACAAATCATTCTCAACTTCCACCTGGATGACCCCACATACATTAACTACACCATCCTCCTGGAATGAATGGACAACATCGGCCTCACCCAGTTGGTTACAGACCACACATACAGAGCAGGACACACACTGGACCCTATCTTCAAGTAAGCTACAGAGTCAAATACAGCCATGCCACAGAACCCACCTGGACCAACCACTTCATCATCCACTTCACCATCACATAATCACCTGGAAACACCTTCAACCCTCCCAGCACTTCCTCACACAGCTGGAGCAAAGTGACACAAACCCAGTGGATGGATGCCCTTAACTTCACCCAGCCCAATGCCGCAACCAACGTAAAACAAACAGTCGAGAACTTCAACACCTGGATCACCAATGCCGTAGAACAAGTCGCCCCCTTAAAACCAGCCAAATCCCTCATATCAACCAAAACAAACCATCTGGTACACACTGGAACTCAGCACAATGAAATGCAGTTGCAAACAACTGGAGAGAAGATGGCGCAACAGCGGAGAAGACAGAAAAGCCACCTTCAAGTCAGCCCTCAACAAATACCATCAATGACTCAAAGTTGTGAAAAAGGACTACCTTTCAGATCGCATCAAGGCAAGCGCTGACCACACCTAAGAACACTTCACTATTGTCTGAGTTCTCCTGTCCAGCAGCCACCAAGAACATGATTCCTCCTTCACAGGAACTCTACAGCGCTGTACCCTTGGGATAGTGTTCACATTGCACCAGTGGATAACCAGTAAACTGCGCAGACTGGTGTTGAGACCATACAGAATGTAATGACCACATTTTACGCTACTCTGTACACCTCCACAAGCCACATTAGGCATGACCTCCTACCTGGATGCTGTCCATTTACTGTGGCTAGATGACGGACACCGTAGGTTTCCCCAAAAAACATTGACGTGGGGAATATCATACAAGCAATCAATGGATTGCTTGGAGATACGGCACTGGGCCTAGACGAAATTACTATGACCTTTTACAAACAATATGCTCCTATTTTGGCCCCTCATCTTTTGGCCATTTGTCCCTACTGTGTGCCCAGTCCTGGATGTTGAAAAAGCATTTGACACCCTGGATTGGTACTACATGTTTGGGCCCTGCAGAGTGTGGGCATTTTGGGCAGACTCCTGCGGCTGATTAATCTTCTAATGCTGAGCATCAATAAGAGTCAGGATAGTGCAGACGATAGCACGGCCATTCACCAGCATGGGCACACCAATGACCTTCTCGTGTATCAGATGTGTGCACCAGTGTAGACGTTTGCACACATCCTAAACTCCTTCAAAGCCTGGTGTCTGGGGATTAACTAAGACCTACATAGTTCCGCTGCATCCTGACTGTCCTGTGCAGGTTATTGCAGTTGGTGTTCATGTCCTTCGAATGGAACTGCTCACCTTCAGGTATTTGGGCTTTAATATTTGTCATTTGTTGCAGGAATTAATAATGCCAATCTCAAAAAGGTGATTTCCGTCATGTGGCCTCTGATTGCTTTTGGTATTCCCTTCCTCTACATTGCAGAGCTGGGTGGCAATTTCAAATGCTGATGTTACCATGGCTCCTATATTGCATTGCAACCCTACTGCTTCACGGCCCCTGTTGTACCTTTCGTATATTGAATGTAATGCTGAGGCCTTATCTGGAAGACAGGGATTCGCAGAGTGGCCCCATCCAAACTGCAGCTGCCGTCTAAGCACAGTGTTTGGGTCCCCTGTGTTGGAGCACTGTTTATCAGCCTAACTCCAATGGCCCAACCGGTAACTGGCTGGGCTCATCCTAGTAGAAGGAGAGTGGAGATGGAGACTGAAGCGTGGACTCTGAGACAGGAATTGTTCGTCCCCAACTCCACACTTACAGCATCCTCTGATAGCCTCCTTCAGGTGGTGCATCACTGCCATCGCAGCGCACTGCAGCTATTGCCTGGGGTTCCTGTGTTGCTGTGGAGATTCCCCTTGCCTGTGTCCGATTGGGGAACCACGGGGGCTTATTGTGTCCTGCATATATTACCAGTGTCCGGTAGCCATGTATTTGTAAAGCGGTAGAGTGGATACTCCCCCTCCACCTCCCCACACACCGAAGGATGATTGTGGGTGCTTTGACTGCGCCTTCATTAACTATTCTCGAAGGGCCTCTGGCTTAAGGTTTTTGTTTTATGTATTCATGGTTCAAACTTGTTACACCATCACAATTCACTGGGCTGCGCTGGCTTTGAACATCTGCTACACAATACTGTGATTGCAATGTTGGACTGTAAGGCTCAAACTAAATTAGGGAGATACTTTTCCTATCCGAAGACAAGAGAAAGAGGCAAAATAGTGGACAAGACCAAGGGATGAGATCTACAGACTGTTTCTTGTTGCCTTCACACATCCCTGGGCATATAATGCTTCATCCCTGGCCTTTGTGCTGCTTGTTAGGCCAGCACTTCAATACTCAACGGGTCCCCCAAAGGGTCACTTTAGCAGAGAAAGTGCAAGTGTGGGGGCATCCTAGGTGTGTGTTCAAGTGAGTAATTTAAAACTGTCTAGGAGATATCAAAAGAATCTTTAATGTGAGGACCCTCCTCACAGGGTTTAACCACAAACAAGGTTGTTGCTACTATTTAGGAAAGATTTACTTGAGTAGTTTTAAGATTATGGATATAGTGTAATCAGATTAACATGTTTCGTGCCATATGGTCTGAAAAAAAATCAATGGTGCTTCTTCAGGACAGAAAAAGGAGATAGAGATCCTACCTCACACCTATGTCGTGATGTGTTGTGACGGTATCCCCATGACAAGAAAGATACCTGGTTAAAGTTTAAAAATGATATTCCAAACCTAAGAGGCAGAAAGGAGAAGAAAGAAAAAAGATTTAACTCTGCATATTTTGGTATCTGGTATAATTTGAGTCCTCACATTAAAGATAATTTTGATATCTTCTACACAGTTTTAACTTAGACACGTTCACACACATTATTACCCCCACCACACCTAGGACGCCCCCAAACCTTGCTCTTTTAACCATACGGCTTAAAAACAAAAGATCGCTTCTAAAGTGACCCTCTGGGGGACACGTAGGGAATTACAGTGCCAGCCCTACGAGGAGGAAATAGCCCAATGATAAAGCAGTACATCCTCAGGGATGAGTGAGGGCAACAAAAAACATTCCTTAAGATTCCCTCCCCAGGTCTCGTCCACCATGTTGCCTCTTGCGCTTGTCTTCTGATGGGAACAGTACCTGCCTAATTTGGTTTGACCATAACTATTGGAACCCAGGTACTGCACCTTCATTGCCTCCCATTCCCCCCGCCCCCTCTTTGTATTTTTGGTACTGTAATGCTCAACATTTACAATGTATATGTAAAGTATCAAAACCCACTGGGAATGGTATTAAAAAAATTGAAAATGTCAATTTAACTCTGCCGACATATTAATGGTGCAGTTCATGCTTCCTACTAGACATTCACACCTCTGCCGGGTGTGAGGTAGGCCATATTAAACTCTTAACTCTCAACTGAATGGCAAACGCAAAAGTGATAACATCTATCCTTCTTTTTCAGATCTGATAAAGTATGAAGAGGAAATTTTGGGATTGAAATCTGGGAGCAACACATTGACCCAACAAGCTTTGATCTTGACACACTTTTTGTTCTATCGATTTGTATGGATGTTCCATTAACCCATGGCCCAGCATGGGTGCTGCCAATCTTCCTAGTGTACATATGTTGGTGTGGGTAGGGAGGGGTTAAGGTAGGGATTTTGTGTATGTTGTAATGTTGTATGCATAAATCGGAAAAATCTGTCATCTGGTTAACCTACGTATTAACTTACTATTCTGGACAGGGCCTATAAAGAAGAAGAAACCTTTATTGAAGTCTTGATACTGTTCTAGAGTAGTTTCAGTTTGATCGACAATTGGGGACTCGATCTCCCTTCTAGGTCTGACGTGTACTAGATGTGTGTTTCTGTGATAATCAGATGGGGCTAGAAAAACTGGTGGCAGTAGGAAGGCAATGTAACATGTTCCATCCCAATCGAGGGGCAGACGAACATATGCGGTCTGACCACAAACAAAATAAGAATGACGTGAGGCTTTAACAATAGATTTCCCACTGGCACTATACTCGACAGTAGTAGTACAATCACTATGTCCTACATGTGCGGAACCATTCTTTCTGACACATAATTCGCCTTTGACTGGTAGTACTGAAATAGCAGGTAAATCTGGAGTAGTATCAGACTGAACATTCAGGACCATAAAATTCGAAGAATAATTACCTAAATTATAAACTTCATTTTCTAGATCTAACCCTGTTCTATGGGGGAGACCTTGCTTGTCTGGAAAACATGTTCTATTCAGAAGGGACATATCATTGGAGGATGACGTTAACGTGGACCATGCTCCACACGAACCATTATGTGAAAACGGATAAGGAAAGAGTGGCAGAACTCCCTTCGGTGTCTGAAAAGGGGGGAGTCGACCACACACCCAACAATTAGTAGCATTGCTGGTCTGGTGTGAATAGTGTAACATTCTGATGAATGTATTATTTCTCATAGCAAGACGATAGGATAACTCGTGAGGAGGCAGATCACTAAATGTGTGCTCTACTGTGGCATTAGAAAACTTATTTACATGAGAAATTGGAAAACATAAATGTAATGCATAACTTGTGCAGGTAACCATTAAACTTAGAAACAATAAGAAACTTAAAATGACGATACATCGTATAGAGTTTTGACTAACTCTCTCACTATGGGGGTCTATCTCATACATGTCAGGGACCTGTCTAACCGTTTCACCCGAGAGGGACTTAGACAATTAAACTGGCTGACTTATTTTACTAGACCGGAGTTTTAACTTATACTCCTGCTGCGGAGTTTTCTCTAACAGAGGAACTTTTAATTCAGATTTAAGTTCTGGTTTCAGGCAGTCTTTAGAAATGGAACAGTCCTTTGCAAAAGATTTTTCACGAAGTCCATGGAATTTTTTGACGTGGGACAGGTGAACCCATCCCTTCCTGCCCTCCAATTTCACGGCAGTCCTTGTTGTAAGTAATACCATCTGAGGCTCCTTCCAACGGGGCTCCAGCGGACTTGAACGATCAAAGTTCCTGACCAATACGAGGTCGCCTGGAATGACCTCATGCGGTTTCACCTCGGTGTTGTCTGGAAATGCGGCGGCAACCTGTGAACGACAAGAGTGTAGGGCAGACATCAAGGAAGCTAGGTAATCTGTCAGCATATTACTGGAAACATCTGTAATACTGCGGGGTCTAGGTGTACCCCACATGTTTGGGGGGCGGCCGAATACGACCTCGTACGGGGACAGACCTGATCTGGAATGTGCGACCATCCGCATGTAGAATAGAGCAACTGGCAGGGCTACTAGCCAGTCTACACCTTTCTCTTTACATATCTTGGCAATACGGATTTTCAGGGTCTGATTATGTCTCTCTACGAGACCGGCTGCTTCAGGATGGCGCACACAATGGAACTTCCACTGGTACCCTAACAGAAGGGAAACATGTTTCATCAACTCAGATGAGAATGGCTGGCCGTTATCAGAATACACGACCCTAGGGAGTCCATAACGGGGGAAGAATTCACGAACCAACTGCTTGGCAGTGGTCGCTGCTGTATAATCTGGAACTGGATATGCTTCTGTCCACCTGGACAAAGCGCATACAACTACAAGGACATACTTGAAACCTCGACATCGCTCCATCTGAATATAATCCATCTGGAGGACTTCAAAAGGGTGGTCAGGGGGTTGGAATCCACCTTGTTCCACCGGGACACTTTTACCTGGATTGAACTGGCAACATATCATACAGGTACGGACTTTCTGCTTGGCTACAGCTCGTAAGTGCTTGTTGAACCAGAGGTTCTGTATACTGTCTAACATAGCTTTCTCTCCTAGATGTGCTGGACTATGTGCGGTATTAATAATGACTTGAACCATAGAGTCGGGGAGAAACCATGTGGCTTTTCCCTTCGTCACCCATCCCTGATCTGTCTGGACCCCTCCTTGTTCGGACCATTTCTTTATTTCTTCAGGAGTAGCATGTAACTGTATGTCTATGACATCTTGTGTAGGGTCCTTAACTGTCATACAAGTAGTCTGTTCTGGAGTGGATGTCTGTGTCCTGTTAACTGGAATGTCTGGTGTCTGAGCTGTAAGCTTGGCTGTTCGATCTGCTAGATCGTTACCTTGGGAAATGATGTCAGTAATTTTCGTGTGTGCCTTGCACTTCATGATAGCGATAGCTGTCGGTAAATGTATTGCATCTAACAGAGCTTGAATGAGGAGACCATGCTGAATCTTGGTTCCATGAGAAGTCATGAAACCTCTCTCCTGCCAGAGCACTCCGAAGTCGTGTACAACTCCGAATGCGTAACGTGAATCTGTATATATGTTTACTTTCAGGTTCTTGGCACGTATGCAGGCTTGGGTCAGAGCAACTAGCTCTGCTGCTTGAGCAGACAGGGTGTCAATACGGTGTGTTTCAATAACTTCAGTTTCAGAAGTCACTGCATACGCGGCTACTAGTTCTCCTGTACTAGTTCTCATACATGAACCATCCACATAAAGTGTAAGGTCGGGATTAGGTAATGCAATGTCTGTCAGGTCTTGTCTTGGCTTAGTCATAGTGTTAATGACTTCCACACAGTCATGTGTGGCCGGATTTGAAGTAACTGACGGCAACAGTGTAGCAGGATTTAGAATGTTGCAGCGTCTGATTTCTATGTGTGGCTGGAACAGTGTCAGTTCATAACCTGTTAAACGTGCAATTGTCAAGTGCTGAGTCTGTGTTCGGTTTAAAAGAATTTCCACGGAATGTGGAACTTGTACTGTCAGGGAGTGTCCTAATACTATGGAATCACTTTGTCTGATAGCTAGAGCTGTGGCTGCAACTGACTTGAGGCACGCAGGCAGAGCCTGGGCTACTGGATCTAATGTGCTCGAAAAATAAGCACAGGGCTTGTACTGTCCTGCTTGATCTTGTGTGAGAACAGATAATGCAGTACCATCACGTTCTGTGACAAAAAGTGTAAAAGACTTACTGTAGTTCGGTGTAGCTAGAACAGGTGCTTGGCATAAGGCTTTCTTTAATTCATTAAAAACAAGTGTATGTTCCTGGGTCCAAGGGAGGACAGTCGATACGGCTGCCTCCTGTGTCGTTAACTGTATCAGTGGCTTGGCTAGAAATGCATACTGAGGAATCCATTGTCTGCAGTAAGAAGTGAGGCCAATAAAAGCTCGTACCTCCTTCTGTGTCTTGGGCTGTGGAAGACTCGCTATCAACTGGATACGGTCTGGTGTCAACTGCCTACCCCACTTGGACAATAAGTGGCCTAAGTAGATCACTTGCTGGACACAGAATTGTAATTTGGAAGGGGACACCTTCTGCCCCTGCTCGGCCAGAAAATACAGGACTGTAAGTGACGCACGCTCGCAGTCACGTTCAGAACGGGCTGTGATCAGTAGCTCATCGACATACTGGAGCAGGGCAGTGTCAGTTGGCATGTGAATGTTGTCTAGTTGTCTCTTGAGTGCTTGACTGTAAATACTAGGACTTTCTGTGAAACCTTGTGGAGCTCGTGTGAATTTATAGCTCCTTCCATTTAAACAAAAACCAAAAAGGTACTGGATGAATGGGGACACTGAAAAATGCATTCTTGAGGTCGATAACAGTGAAAAACGTAGCTTCAGAATCAATAGCTGTCAATAGGGATGAAATATCTGGGACTACTGGATACTGGGGTATGATACATTTATTAAGCTCTCGAAGGTCAATCACTAATCGATATACTGGAGGTGCATTTGGATCAGTACGTTTCATGACTGGAATGATAGGAGAATTACATACATTGGAGTCAGTTTCTACAACCACTCCTTGAGCGATGAGCTCATCAATAATTTTGGATAAGGCTGCTACAGCCTCAGGTGGCAATCTGTACTGTCTGATTCGTGGCAAGACTATACCTTGCTTGAGAGTCACACGATGGGGTGTGATTTGCATAAAACCTACATCAGTTGGACCTTGCGCCCATAAATGCTGCGGTACATTTGACAATCTTGGATCAAAATCACGTAATACATAGTGACCTTTAAAGTCTCTTAAAAATAATCGGATTCCTTCTGGGGAACAGCAAATAACTGCACCTAATTCTTTCAATGTTTTAATGCCTAACAAATTTTCTGGACATGACTTCGTAAGTAATAAATCAGTAGTTCGGGACAATGGACCAACTTCTAGAGAAACTGGTTTTGAAATCTCGTTCACAATAGGCTTTCCTGAAAATCCAAGGGAAACATTTCTAGAGCCTGAGAGCGGAGCCCCTGGAACCTCGTCATGACTGATAGTAGTCCTACTTGCCCCTGTATCAATCAAAAACTTTCTGTCTTTCCCTAATACTTGACTGTGCACATAGGGACCCTCTTGATCTACAGGTATCTCGATGAGAGGCAAGCCTACCTCCCTCTCTAGGCTGTTTCATGAATACTGTTGATACTCTGGATACTCTGACTGAGCATACTGGTACATCTGCTGTGTAACATGCTGTGTTGCAGCGATAGGCTGCGGTGCTGGAACTGTCTGTTGTGCATTCTGTGGTGACTGAGAAGTCTGTGAAACTTGTTCTTGTCTAGGCGGACGTGGTCTTTCTTTAGTCTTACCAGTTGCTATATTGTGTTTCAGAACTGCACACTCGTTTATAAAATGACCTGGCTGTTTACAATAATTGCATGTCCCTTTAACGGGAGCTGCAGGATGACTGGCTTGATTCGGACCCCTCTTCTGACTGTCTTGTGGAACAGATTGTGCAACTAATACTTTCATTTTCGTGTCTTTCATACGTCTCCTTTCGTGTTCTTGCTCTTCCCTGATTCTATTCTGGTGATACTGGAGCATCTGAAGCATTTGTGACGGGGTACTAGCTTGCCAGGTACTTTCGACTTTTAAAACCCGATTTTTAACTTGTGGGCTTGAATTCTCGACTAGTTTAGTAACAAAAAGATGAGGGTATGACTCGCTACTCGTCTTCAAACCACTGTTGATAATAAAACATTTTTCGAATCTAGAATAAAAATCACTAGTATCTTCATCCTGTTTCTGTTTGCATGCTGAGATTGCATCCCAATCTTCCTTTTTCGTGGCTAGTAACCTTGGCAAAACTTGAATCAATAACTCTGGCAATTCTTTACATTTGTCCCCAAGACCGGTACCTGGTACTCGTATTTTATCTTCAGCTTCTAGAGCTGTCCAATCTATCTTTTGCTCTCCCACCTCCCATTCTTTTTCCTTGAGTTTTTCATATACCCCTGCGGGCAACAGGACCTTTAACATTTTAATGACATCTGGATACGTGTATTCTCCCATACGGAGCATGTCTTTTAATTCTCGATGGAACCCTGCTGGATCTTTGTCGTGACAGGGAATTAATTTCTTCATCTCTAAGAGTTCCATCTTTGTGACAGGGGTGTAAACAAATACTCGTTGCATTTCACCACCCTCTGTCCTAACTGGGTGTACTTCCCGTAATGGATGCTGTCTATCTATGTAAAATGGTTTACTTTCTGGAGGTGAGACGTGAACAAAATGCGGATTAAGAAACGTTCTATATTTGTGGCGCTGTTCTAGAATAACACTAATTAAATCGGTACCTAAACCTTTCCATCTATACTGGAGTAACTCGTTCAGAACATCATGTAACGGACCTGGATCAGAATGTTGTCCCTCATACAGTGTAATGAGGTGCTGGATCATATACATACCCACCAGTCGCTGCTCGGCTGGGGGCAGTTTCAGAAACATTTGTGCCACTATTTCGTCTGGAAAAGTGGTAGAATCAGTAGTCCATTGGACTGCTGATCGGGCTAGTTCTTGTTCATGCATAGTACTAAGTTCACTATAACCGATTCTTGATTTTAGAATGTGATCGGTAGCTTGAAATACTTGTTCAAGAGAACCTTGTTCTGGTGCTGGAGGAGGGAAAACTTTCTTGTGTTCTAGACGTGAATGCCGGTCGGGAAGTCTAGTTCTACCTACATACGCTATTCTGGTGGGATTCTCGTCGTTTACCTCTTCAGTATCAGAATCGTCTTATTTCTCACTTACTTGTGCTGCTTTTCGTTTCTCGTGTCTCGTGTAACTTTATTATTTCCCTACGGATCTTCTTGTACATACTCTCTATACTACTTAGTGTCCTGTGTCTTCCCTCGGCTATATTATCACTCCACTTTGTCAGGACTCTCATTTCGGTCGGATCTTTAGTCGGACAATCTTGTTCCCTTACTAAACAATTGATTAGAAATTTTAATAGCATGAGCTGGGTCTCAGCTTTCCTTAGAGACATGATTTCGCCAATACTTTCTGGATTGTCTCCTGTACGGATGAAACGATATATTCTGTCTAGATCTTCTTTCATATTCGGTAGGGTGTCCAAATACTCGGTCACCCGTCTTACGCGCAATGAATATATAACCATATTATCATCGCCTGGGACTGGATCATAACGGCATTCGGTAAGAGCTCGCTTGATATCTGCAACGGACTGATGTTTGGGCGTACGCTGTAACGCACGTTCATGTAACTCGACTAACGTTACACGTTTGTGTGGCGGCGGGGTACCAGGAGGACCTCCCCCCGCGGCCCCTAAACTGGAATCGTCGACTGATACTCTTCGTGCTGGCAGAGTGACCGATGTAGCGGGTACTTGTACTGTAGGCTGGACCGGGGGTACCGTAACAGGTGCTGTAACAGGTGCCCCGGTGGCTGTAGGAACAGGAATTACATTATTTACAGGAGCGGGCGGAACAGGATTTGCATATTCTGGGACCGTGTCGTCCAAATAGGACGAGAGAAAAATATCAGCTGCGGTCGGTTTGTGACGTAGCTTAATCGGAACTAATGGCGGCGGGAAATTACATGGTGCTTCCGGGGTTGCTTTCGACAAGCCCTCGGCAAGAAGAGGATACATACCCTTAATAAGGGCATTTCTCTGTCTGTCTGACTGTTCGGCTTTAACTCGTTCACCTATTTCGATTAATTCCCTTTCTTGGGCTCTTTCTGAGGATTCCCTACTTAATTCTAACTTTCTGATTTCTTTTTCGGTTCTTTTATGAGATTCTTTGCTCCATAACTCGATGGCATCTTTCTGGGACTGTCTGGATTTCTTTTTCCATAATGCTTCTTCTACTCGCATGATGCACTCGGCATCCCACGTACCTGATACGGGCCATCTATACTTTTCCTCTAATTGCTTGGTGTACTCCACCCATAAATCTAGATATAATATGGCACTTATGCCATGCTTTTGATACATAAAATGACCTGGACTGTCCCTAGGCGGGACAGGAACTGCTTCCTCGAGCAGACCTTTTCTAGTTTTTAACTGACGTAACTTTGAGAACAAAGGCATAACTAGGCTGGAGTCTGGACACAATACAATACACAATGAACACGATAATAACTTGAAAAACAAATCACTCATACCACGACACTGAAAACACATGAATTGGCATTTAACAGTTCGGACAGAATATCATCTGGAATACTGAGAACAGAACACATGAATTTCTCGAGAACAGAACAGAACTTACTGGAATGACTAGATGCACTGCTAAAACAGTACGAAACTTACCGGTCTCATAAAGAGACACGTCAGGACCCGCATCCACCTAGGTGGACACTTCGTGTTGGATCTGTGTACCCAAACCCACGGACCAGAGACAAATTAATTGACCCTGTCTAGATACTACCCCAGCAATGGTACTCACCGGGCAGCAAGAACGGAAAGCCTCGGACTGGACTGGACTGCTACGACGACGGACGGACGAACTTCGGACTTCAGTTACAGGTGGGCCTCCGGATACCTCGGACCTTGGACTCTCGGCTTGGGCTCTGGTCGGGACTCGCCGCGTTCCTCCACCGCCTCGTCTGGACGCTGGACCGCAACCTCCGTCTCCTCCGTGGGCCTGAGGGATACTTGAAGCAGAAATATCTGCACGTGGCCGGTATGGTTCCGTCACGGCTGCAGAGGATCAGGGGGCCTGCGTGGCTTCTCCGGCGCGTGGGGAAAGGGCAAGTCCCTGTTCGGGCGCCATTATGTGGTAAATAAATAATTAATTACCTGATCTATTTTTGACTATAATCAATAAACGGTTAGCTCAATAAATAAGAGTCAAGATTCGAGGTAGCTGGAGTCTACAGGCTTTAATCAGACATAAAGGACAGGAACAGGACAGCCTGCATGGGAATGGGATGGCAGCTGCCGGGGGCAGGATCTGGGAGCATAAGGGATAACTTTTAATAACAGTACATTAGTATATATAGTTAAACAAAATACATTGAGTTCAATACAGTGGGCGTAGCCGTAGGCGGAGTTTGCAGCAGTCTCGAAAGATAAGGACAGAACTGATGCAACAAGAAGGCGTGTACAGGGCGTATACATAGACATGTGATACAAACGTAACAGAATATGTCATAAACGGGGCGGAAACATGGAGGGGGCTACCTGAGCAGCTGGGACCTCTAACCTAATGGTGCGCGCAAACTGACAATGACGTGTTACTAGGGAGAACTGGGGGCTATGACTTCTGCACTAGAAGAGGAGACTAAAGTCTGGAGGGTCAGATCGACATGTACCCAGGCATATCTAGTATCTGGTGTTTAGAGTACATGTTGATAGAATCCAAAAGTTATCAGGGCAAAGGCTAACAGACACTAAGACTGGTGCATGCATAATTCTATATGTAGTGCGTGTACGAGGAATATTCTATGAATATTAATACAGTATTTCTCTTACATGGAGACATAAAGGCTAGACCATGACGGAAACTATTGATGTGATTCAGTAGCTTAGGAATGCAGAGAAGGAGGGCTGGACTGATAACTAGAATCATAACATACTCTTGGCAGACTGGGAGGCAGAGCCAGGCCGAGCCGGGCACTGCGAGGCATGAAAGTAAGTGAAGGGTCAGGGATACAGGTGGGGGCTGTATCGCTCCTCGGAGAGGGTTCAGGAAACAGGAGCTGAATCTGAGTCCGGGCCCTTTTGAGGCCTAGAAACGGGGATAATTCAATGAATTAACGTGCACACTGTAAAACGTGGCAACGTAGGTTTACATAGGCCTAATATTCGTTGTTTTCACGAGGACTGGAAACTGGCATACTAGAGATGGACACAACTGTAATTGCGTCTTTAATCGATCAGAGGGGAATACATGCATATCGATCATGCACATATGACATAACATGGGGAACACGTAGGCACATACAACATGGCAAAATTTACTTTTCCACAAGTACAACGAGTCTTTCGGAAAAGTAGCACCTATAGAGTACAGCTTTAATGTTTGGTCTACTAGTCCCCTGATCTATATACATGTACTCCAGCTGGTGCTTATCTAAAGGTCGGTAGAAACATACACTCTTCTATCTAGATATTTTTTAAGGGTCTGAGCCTACAAAGCATCTGGAGACAAATAAAATAGTATTTGTCCATAATCCCTTCTTACAAAAACTATTTGTGATAAGCTGTACATCCATCTCTGTCAGGCAGGATAAGGATGAGAAAGAATCATGACAGAGGTAGATAAGTTAAGGGCTGTGAGGGATATAGGGCTAAACATTGACCTGTGGTCCATCATAACTGTTTAGAAAATTTGATATTTATTAACAGATTTATACAGTACATACATGTAACAGAGCAAAATGTGAATTTAAAATGTTTAAGCACTCTTTATATGCATAGGAATTTCAAATTAGAAGCAAAAAATTAAGTTGGTACCGATAAATTGATTTGTAGGAGCAGCACTACTACAGCAAACTCTAGTTTGGACGATTTGTGGTCTCCACTGAGAGTCAAGTCAAGTCAAGTCAAGAGATTTATATAGCGCGCTACATACCCATAGGGTCTCAAGGCGCTTGAGGAAGGGTGGGGAATTACTTGTCGAATATCCAAGTTTTAAGTTGCTTTCTGAATGCTAGGTGGTTCTGAGTAAGGCGAAGGTGAGTGGGAAGTGAGTTCCAGGTTTTAGCTGCCAGGTAGGAGAAGGATCTACCTCCCATGGTGGTTTTGTTGATGCGAGGTACAGTGGCAAGGGCTTGGTTGGAGTATCGTAGCTGACGGGAGGGGGTGTAGAAGGACAGTCGTGTGTTGAGGCATTCGGGTCCAAGTTCGTAAAGTACTTTGTGTGCGTGGGTTTGGAGGCGGAATGTTATCCTTTTATTGACGGGGAGCCAGTGGAGGTTTTTCAGGTGACCAGAGATGTGTTCTTTACGCTGGATGTCTAGTATGAGCCTGGCTGAAGCGTTCTGGATGCGTTGGAGTTTTTTCTGGAGTTTTGCGGTGGTACCGGCGTATAGGGTGTTTCCGTAGTCCAGGCGGCTCGTTACCAGTGCGTGGGTGACCGTTTTTCTAGTTCCGGTGGGGATCCAGCGAAATGTTTTTTTGAGCATGCGCAGAATGTTGAAGCAAGATGATGAAACGGCGTTGACTTGTCTGGTCATCGAGAGTGAGGAGTCCAGGATGACGCCCAGGTTCCGTGCGTGGTCCGTCGGGATGGGTGCTTTTCCAAGGGCCTCTGGCCACCAAGAGTCATCCCAGGTGGAGGGGGAGTTGCCTAAGATGAGGACTTCTGTTTTGTCTGAGTTCAGTTTCAGACGGCTGTGCTTCATCCACTCGGCTACTTCTTTCATTCCTTCGTGTAAGTTGGTTTAGGCGGTGTTAGGGTCTTTGGTGAGTGAGAGGATCAGTTGAGTGTCGTCAGCGTAGGAGATGATGTTGAGATTGTGTTGGCGAGCGATGGCCGCAAGGGGGCTCATGTATACGTTGAAGAGGGTGGGGCTGAGTGACGATCCTTGTGGCACGCCGCAGATGACTTCAGAGGCCTCTGACTTGAATGGTGGGAGGCGGACTCTCTGGGTTCTTCCGGTGAGGAACGAGGTGATCCATTCCAGTGCTTTTCCTTGGATTCCGACGTTTCTGAGGCGCTGTAGAAGGGTGCTATGACAGACTGTGTCGAAGGCAGCGGAGAGGTCGAGGAGGATGAGGGCGACTGTGTCTCCATTGTCCAGTAAAGTTCGAATGTCGTCTGTTGCTGCGATAAGTGCGGTCTCAGTGCTGTGTTTGGCTCGGAAGCCGGACTGTGAGGAGTCGAGGGATTTGTTGGTTTCGAGGAAGGTGGCGAGCTGGTTGTTGACAGCTTTCTCGATGACTTTGGCCGGGAATGGAAGAAGCGAGATGGGGCGGTAGTTTTTGAGTTCGGTGGGGTCAGCTGTGGGTTTTTTCAGAAGGGCGCTGAGTTCTGCGTGTTTCCAGCTTTCCGGGAAGGTGGCGGAGTTGAGGGAGCAGTTGATGACATCTCGGAGGTGTGGTGCTATGATGGAGTCTGCTTTGTTGAAGATGTGGTGAGGGCATGGGTCTGTTGGGGATCCTGAGTGGATGGAATTCATCAGGCGGATGGTGTCCTCAGTGGAGATTGGGTTCCAGTTGTTAAGGATGTTCAAGGGGGGTGAGGGTTCTGCAGAGGGTTGGGTGGGTTGGTCTCCGGGTCGGTTGTCGAAGCTGTTGTGGATGTCTGCGATTTTGTTGTGGAAGAAGGAAGCTAGGGAGTCGCAGAGGGCTTGGGGGGGGTGATGTCGTTGGAGTTGGCTGATGGGTTGGTAAATTCTTTGACGATGTTGAATAATTCCTTGCTGTTGTGGGCATTGTTATCTAGTCGGTCTTTGAATGCGGCTTTTTTGGCAGACCGGATTAGTTGGTGGTGTATGCGGGTGGCGTTTTTGAAGGCGTCCCTGGTGCTGGTGTTTGGGTCTTTTTTCCAGGCCTTCTCTAGGGAGCGACAGAGTTTCTTCGATTTCTTAAGATCATCGTTGAACCAGGAGGCGTTTTTGCTGCCTAGTTTGATTTGACGTTTTTTCAACGGTGCTAGGATGTCAGCGTTGTTGGATAGCCATTGGGTGAGGTTAATGGCTGCTTGGTCGGAGTTTGAGGAGTGGGCGGGGGGGTTTAGAAGAAGCGATGAGGAGATCTGGTCGATGGTGATTTTGTTCCAGTTTCTTCGCAGGGTGGGTTGAGGATGGCTGTGGATTGTGGTCTTATTTTAGATAAAGTGAACGCAGCTGTGGTCCGTCCAATGAAGAGCTGTGATGTGACTGAATGAGACATGTTTGCTGGAGGTGAAGATGGGGTCGAGTGTGTGACCTGCAATGTGGGTGGGGGTGGTGACAAGTTGTTTGAGTCCGAGGTTGTCGAGATTGTCCAGAAGGGTGGAGGTGCTGCAGTCATTGCTCTTTTCCAGGTGAAAATTGAGGTCTCCCAATAGAATGTAGTCCTCGGAGGGGAGGGCGTGTGGGGTGATAAAGTCAGTGATGTCGTCACTGAATTGTGCACGGGGTCCTGGAGGCCGGTAGAGGAGGGTGCCTCTGAGTGTGGTCTTGGGGTCGGTGTGGATCTGGAAGTGGAGGTGTTCGGCGCTGGCAAGGTTGACGTCTGAGCTGGTTGAGATGCGGATGGAGTTCTTATGGACGATAGCGATGCCTCCTCCTGTTTGCTTGATGCGGTCCTTACGGATGATCTTGTATCCTTCCGGGATGGCAATGGTGATGTCTGGGGCTGAAGAGGCATTCATCCATGTTTCTGTTAGGAAGGCGACGTCCGGTGAGATGGTGTCTAGTAGATTCCAGAGGTCGATGGCGTGTCTGTGGATCGAGCGGGTGTTGAGCAGGATGCATTTTAGGTGGTTGGTGTCAGGTCTCTGTTTGGTGTTGGTGGATGAGGAGTTGGTTTTGGTGCCGTCGAACTTGCAGGAGTTGCAAGAGAAGGGTCCATGGGTGTGTCCAGGAGCGGCTTGGAAGCAGTTGGGGGAACGGTCGGGGTTAAGGGCTAGGAGGGTGGTGGCATCGTAAGTGATGCGAGTGGGCTGGGCATTACGGGAGCCAGGGGGTCTGGCGCTGGGCGCGGTCATGGCGCGGACGGGCGTAGACGGGCTTACCTTTGGCGCACCTTCGGCGCGGCCGTAGCGCATGGACGCTGCGCGTTGGGACATCTGACATAAATGGAGAGTGGGGGGGGCGGAGCGTGGGAGGGTCAGCTGGGAGGCGGGATCTAGGTGCAGGGAGGGTCTGCAAGGGATCCCAACAAAATGGCTGCACAGTAAACAAACAAATCAGCAAAGCTCCGACAACAATCTCGAGGTGCACAACAATAAAAGCGCTAGCAGAGACAAATGTGATGCAAGTAGCGTTATTGAGCGCTGCACGAAATAATTATTTAAAGCAGTTGCAGTTGCAGAGGCACTAAAGCGCACAGGTCACGAGCGCTGCACAGAGTCAATTACAAGAATAGTGCCTGGAGTACAAATGAGCACAGGTCACGAGCGCTGCACAGAGTCAATTACAAGAATAGTGCCTGGAGTACAAATGAGCACAGGTCACGAGCGCTGCACAGAATCAATTAAAATTAAAGTGCCAGGAGTACAAATGAGCACCGTTCTCGAGCGCTGCACTGATAGCTTGTAGAGACAATACCAGTCACGCATACGATACCAGCAGGAGGGGGAGGTGAGGGGAGCGGCCGCTTCTGCGAGGAGCAGGACGGTCACAGCTGTATACGAGGGCAAGCACAGGCTCTACCTCTGTGGGTGGGAGGGTCAGCTGGGAGGCGGGATCTAGGTGCAGGGAGGGTCTGCAAGGGGTCCCAACAAAATGGCTGCACAGTAAACAAACAAATCAGCAAAGCTCCGACAACAATCTCGAGGTGCACAACAATAAAAGCGCTAGCAGAGACAAATGCGATGCAAGTAGCGTTATTGAGCGCTGCACGAAATAATTATTTAAAGCAGTTGCAGTTGCAGAGGCACTAAAGCGCACAGGTCACGAGCGCTGCACAGAGTCAATTACAAGAATAGTGCCTGGAGTACAAATGAGCACAGGTCACGAGCGCTGCACAGAATCAATTAAAATGAAAGTGCCAGGAGTACAAATGAGCACCGTTCTCGAGCGCTGCACTGATAGCTTGTAGAGACAATACCAGTCACGCATACGATACCAGCAGGAGGGGGAGGTGAGGGGAGCGGCCGCTTCTGCGAGGAGAAGCACTGGTGTGCTCCAACAAAAAGAGAGGATGTAGTAAGAGTAAAAAAAGACCAAGTAATATGGCTAATTTGTTTGGGAGTGTCGCTAAAGATCCAGACTGCAAGATGGAAGCCTTGTAGCAAGGCTTTGTGGGCAGGAACTACAATCTGGTATTTATCCTGATAATATGCAGGGAATCAGTTTTGCCACCACTCTCTCTGCTATCTCAGCAGGATTGAAGGCCGAATGAGCCTCCTTGGGGAATAAATGTGGCACAGGGACCTGGATTGCAACATAGCAGCTGGTGAGGCCTAGCAGACCATGTTGCGACCTTGACCTCAATGCCACTATGTGCTGCCCAGGTGGGACAGGCGAGATGGGAGAGTGGGCAGGCCTGCGTTCTCGACCGGAGGACTTATGGAGGCTGCACGGATGGCTGACCTGAAACCGGAAGGCAGCATAAAGTGGGTCCTCTGGAAGGCCCGATCTTGGGGTGCTTAAGCCCTACTGGACCATAAGGGGTGTGGCCAACTGTGATGGCAGGAGTGGCTCTAGATGCCCTGCTTCCTCCGTGTCAGATTGATTGCCCCCCATTGCATCTATCTCGGAGCCCCAGGCCCGCTCCTGTCCCCCAGTGGTGGCCTCCTGGGGAGAGGCGAGGGTATATTGCTGGACTTGCCTGCCTTAGGCTATTTAAAACTGCGTGGAGCCTAAACTGCCTATAAAGTATTGGGCCTATGTACAAGCCCCTTGCGCCACCGGTGCGTCACGTTTTGTGACACACCGGCGGTCCAATTTGCTGCCCCATATTTACAAGGACAGGAAAAGCCATGCTGCGTGGCTTTTCCTGTCCTTGTAAATACGACCTCTTTACCGGCAGCACTTTGCATGAAAGGGGTGTTCCATGGGTGTAGCTGTGGGTGTTCCCATGCAAAACCTATGGAACCTAACACATTTCCAGATTTACGAGAAATCGTAAACTCGGAAATGCGTCTGAATGCTATGCCTCCCAAGGTTTCTTTCCTGTTTCTATGAGTGCTGTATTCTGCAGCACAGATTGAATGAGGAAATAACCTCTTATGATTGTTTTTGTGCAGGATGGTTTCCCTTGCTCGTATGCTGTGATTTTATGAAAAAAGATGATTAATAAAGAGTTTTTGGAATAAACTATGTTCACATTTGTTTCTTGAGATGACGATAATTTATCATCCTGAATTGTGAAATATGGACTGAATACTTATGGTGTGCATATAATTGATCTTGAAGTTGAGTGATTAACCACAGCTGTTGATGTTCATTTTGGGAAGCAATTCCCTTTTAGGGGTGTTGTTAAAACGATAAATGATGTACAGACCAGGTGAAGTAGGTAAAAAGATCTCTGCTTTATTCTTTAGATCTCTTCTTAGTTACAGGTGACCAGATGTAGTTAGATCCATAAGAGTGCCCCACTAGGAGCAGGCTCTCCATTGCTCAGCCCATTCACACCAACTGGCATACATTTCCAAACCAACACAATCAACATTCTATCTGATGTCATCACTGGTTGTGTAGCAGGGAGAGAACCTCTGTAGGGAGTGTGTATCAAGTAAAGGTACATTATAACACATCCCCTTTCATAATGATAGAAAACAATTAACACATGTGAAGATGATAGAACACACGTTCCGACAAAAGAGGATGTAATAATAAGAAAAATTATATATCATCCCCTTGCTAAAGTGATCACAACAACAAATGCATGAAAGTTGCCAAACATACAAATGAGGACAAACGAAGATGGATGAGAACTCAAATATTACACCCATCTCCCTTTCAAAAAGATCACAAACAAAAAGAAAGCAAGTTAATTAAAACATACTTTAAAACCAGTGGAAACTTTCCACAAAACTTATGGCATAATCATGAGTAGCCAAGTGCACCACAAACTTAGGTACACAACAGTGGCAGAAGAGGGATCTATAACCCCCAACTGCACCAACCAAAGAGAAAAAAAAAAACAGGTCTACCCAAAAGAAATGGAAAGACACAGCCCCAAACTAAGACAGGGTAATAAAACCCCAAAAATACTCTAAAAACCAATATGGGTATCTTTTTAACCCAAAGCAAACATATTATGGACTGCTCATACTCAAAGTAAGCATATTATGAGAATATCAATTTCAACGTGCATAACTAAATTGCATAGTTTAAACATCTACTAGAGGCATTAGCCACATACAGGGTTCAAAGCCAAATAGGAGAAGCTACATAAAAGGTAAACTTCCCACGTGTGCACCCGTAACACACAGTCCGAAAAACACACTAGGTGCGTAACAATGACGCACAGTCCAAAACATAAATCAGACCTGGGTATCCCTTAACCCTGAATACAATCAAAATTCCCATTGGGAAACACAAATCCAAAGCTAACATATTAAAGGTATCCGATAATCCAACTGACAATCTAGGGTTATAGTCAAAAACCAAAAACTTAGGGTATCCTTTAACCCATGACATCTAGGGTATCCTTAAACCCCAAAACATACTTACACATAGTATGGGTATTCTTAAACCCAAAATAACACAAGTGAGAAAAACAGCAAACACTCAAAAATACATATGACATAACAATGTAATAAAAATTAATAATACAATAAGTGAGATACATGTGTGTATCATTAAAATACACAATCCTTAAATGTGCACATGACTGGAAATGCACAATCAATGGTGAGCGAGTGTATCACTGTTGTAGAAAAGTCTAAATCACCATTAAAATCCATTCGCCAAAACTAGAAGGAGAAAAGTACATGTAATGTCGAATTACAGCAATGCTTGATGCTTAAGTGCAATGCGTGAAGTCTTTCAAAAAACTAAACAAACTTGACAGCCCTTCATGAAGAAATCGGGAAAATCTCGTCGTTCTTGTTCTGTAGCTGTTTCCGGGATGACATCACTACGTACTGCGTACAGTCGACAAAAGAATTGGTGCGTGAGGAAGGATAGAAGAAGTCTGAAGACACGCAGAGTCAGTAATGACGAAATGCGCTTAAGGAGAGTAGTGTGTTGTACATTATTCCTACCTCTTTTCCTATCTTTGTTTCTATACTTTTCTCTTCTCCTGTTCTACTTCTTAGTTCTAGAATATAGGTGGCCCTGCTCTCGTCCTGACATTCCAGGTGGAGACAGTTTGTGCCTGGCCAGCTCCTTTTGAGGTTGTTGTTTCCTTGCTCTGTGGAATAAATCTACTTTACTGCACTTGGAGTCTCCTGAGTACTTACTACAATTTTGGCGACGTTGTGCAGCTGGCCAGCAGCAGTTTCCTGACTTCAGACGATTCCAGGATCCCTCCTGACTCATCGTTCGACTTGTGCAAGTTCCACAGCTAGACAACCTCAAAAGAGAAAGAACCCATCGTGTGTAGCCCTGTCTCCTTGGTCTCCGTTTGTACCAACTATCAATTTGACATTTTTGGTAGAAAATCGTGAGTACCCTGTCAAGCGCGAGCGCAACCGCCACTGTTGCTAAGCGCCGGTCCTCACGTCATCATCTCTGTCTACATGATGATCACATCGCGCTAGCACTCACCGCTTAATGCGTTCCAAGCCTCATCTCCTTGCGTGCCAAGCCTCGTTTTCACTCAATCCTTTGTGGCAGCCATCTTAACTTCGTTTTCTTTATTTTCTGCTCTCCAAGCCTCGTTTTAGAAAACATTTTGGTGTCGGCCATTTTCTACTTCTACTTTCACTCGGAGTACATGGAATCAAACCTTCTGACAGTTTTTCTTGAAAACAGACTCCTGTAAGTTGTGAGAACATTTGCCTTAAAGTAACATAATACAGTTTTATTTCTTGGAAGTGATTTCTATTGTGCAACAAGCCTTTAAGTGTACAATACCTAAAAAAAAAAAAACGAAGTTGTTTTATTTTCGCTTTTAAATTTATCTGCAATGGCACAACAAATTTTAGTAACCTTACCGCCACAATTCTTACCTGAACCTGGCATTCCAGACATACCTTGGGAAGACTGGTATGTTATGTTCGAAAATTATCTTGTGGCATTGGATGGGCAAGAATTTTCTCCAAAAAGAAAAAAAGCTATCCTTTTGAGCACGCTTGGTAAAGAGGGGCAGAGAGTTTTCAGATTCTTACCTATAGTGTTGAGAGCTAATGGCGAGGAGATGGATGATGAATTTAAGGAGGCAGTAGCAAGGCTAGAAATAAGATTTTCAAAGGAGGAGAATCTGGTCATGAACCGATACAAGTTTTACACTCAACGGCAAAAAGAATCTGAGTCAATTGATGAATTTGTAGCTCGACTCAGAGAACTTTCTATCAAATGTAAGTTCGGCGCAATGAATGACGAACTAATAAGGGACCAGTTAATTGTCCAATGCTCTAATAAGAAGATTCAGGAGAGACTTTGGGCGGCCAAAAACCCTTCGTTAAAAGATGCTATTGACTTAGCAAAAGTTATTGAAGAATCAAACAAATGTATGAAGGTTCTGGATTCTTGCAAATCGAACAATCAACAAGAAGTCTCTGTTGTTTCTGATAAGAAAAGTTCTACGGAATGCGAGCATTGTGGTAGTTCTAGAATATAGGTGGCCCTGCTCTCGTCCTGACATTCCAGGTGGAGACAGTTTGTGCCTGGCCAGCTCCTTTTGAGGTTGTTGTTTCCTTGCTCTGTGGAATAAATCTACTTTACTGCACTTGGAGTCTCCTGAGTACTTACTACATAGTGCGAGCGAGGACAGCGCGTCGGGTGGCACACAGTACGTCGCTGCATGCAGGCAGCAGAATTCCACAGCGCATCACGTAGCAGGTAAGATTGCGCGTGCTGAACCTCATTTTTAAACTGCATAGTGACAGTTAAACAATCATTTGAAGAAAATGCTTTTAAAATTGGGATTAAGACAGGATTTCCCGCACACCCGAAAAATGGGGAAAACAATACCAAAACATTCAAAACACGTCGATGTTCTCCCTCGCAGAAAAACAGATTTCATTCCTCTCAGCTGCTCTTTGTCACAACATATTCCTCCTGCATAGCTCCAGAACACGAGCAAGCAACATTGCCTTTATATTTTCCTGATCTTGATATATTAAGTCCTTCGTGTTTCACAGTAGATAGTCATTATAAAGTCAAAAACAACTCCGAGTGAGCAGGGTGTTAACTTCCACTCCAATGCCAGTAACAGAGCACAGCTGTCAGACTATAAATCTGCTTACATATTTCACACGCTGGACAGCATACTCTTACAAAAATAAACTGCGGTGTCACTTTTACCGCAGGAGCAACTAAATCCTTGTGTTGTCATTATAAAGGTCAAGATCCAAAAGAGTATATAAATCCAAAACAGTTTCAACTGCACTTCAAAGGCTGCAAGTGATGGTGAGGGTTCTTAACACTTAAGTCTCACTTGACGCTCGTCCACATAGACACATTTAAAACTCGCTATAAGTTTCATTTAGACAAATCAATTATATGCTGATACTTTTCCAGGCTGTAGGCAGGTAAATAGAAACTGGCACAATCTAATAAGGGCGACCGTTGGCAGGGTCACTGGTGGGGCAATTGTGTGCCAAGTTTCATCATATTCAGTCAAAGTTCACTTACTTGGGTCTGTTAAGTCTCAAAATTTTCAACAGAAGGAAAATGTTCTTAAATTCCTTACTCCTTTAAAGCGGCTTCATTTACTTCAGTCCTTAAAAGTCAATCCATCAAGGTAGTTCCATGGGTTCTTTGAATCGTCGCCAGTGTTAAAACGGTAAATGATGTACAGACCAGGTGAAGTAGGTAAAAAGATCTCTGCTTTATTCTTTAGATCTCTTCTTAGTTACAGGTGACCAGATGTAGTTAGATCCATAAGAGTGCCCCACTAGGAGCAGGCTCTCCATTGCTCAGCCCATTCACACCAACTGACATACATTTCCAAACCAACACAATCAACATTCTATCTGATGTCATCACTGGTTGTGTAGCAGGGAGAGAACATCTGTAGGGAGTGTGTATTAAGTAAAGGTACATAACAGGTGTTCATTGCCCCACTGTGTATCTCATTTTATGTTTCTCACTCTGTGTGGATGGGTGCAGGACTTGTGTGCCTTGATCCTTCTCTTTTGCCTAGACAAATCATCCTCTGAGACCTCAACTTCCACCTGGATGACCCCACAGACATCAACTACACCATCCTCCTGGAATGAATGGACAACATCGCCCTCACCCAGTTGGTTACAGACCACACATACAGAGTAAGACACACACTGGACCCTAACTTCACGTAAGCTACAGAGTCAAATACAGCCATGCCACAGAACCCACCTGGACCAATCACTCCATCATCCACTCCATCATCCACTTCACCATCACATGATCACCTCGCAACACCTTCAACCCTCCCAGCACTTCCTCCAACAGCTGGAACAAAGTGACACAGACAAAATTAATGGATGCCCTTAACATCACCCAGCCCAGTGCCACAACCAACCTGGAACAAACAGTCGAGAATTTCAACACCTGGATCACAAAGGCTGCAGACCAAGTCACCCCCTTAAAACCAACCAAATCCCTCATATCAACCAACCAAACCAGCTGGTACACACTGGAACTCAGCACAATGAAATGCAGCTGCAAACGACTGGAGAGAAGATGGCGCAACAGCAGAGACAATAGAATAGCCACCTTCAAGTAAGCCCTCAACAAATACCATCAATGACTCAAAGTTGTGAAAAAGGACTCTCTTTCAGACCGCATCAAGGCAAGCGCTGACAACACCTAAGAACACTTCACCATTGTGTGGGTTCTCCTGCCAAGCAGCCACCGAGAACATGATTCCTCCTTCACAGGAACTCTACAGCGCTGTAGCGAGTCACTTCCACAACAAGATATCCACCATCTACAGGAACATTGAGCCCCAACTCACCGACCTCCTGAGCCTCCTCATTCCAATGGAAACCTCCACCGACTAACAGCTCGCCACACCAAACACCTCAGCCATCATGAACTCCATCCACTCTGGAGCAGCCACCGACTCCTGCCCCCGCCGCTTCTTCAACCTAGAAAGCAACGAGTTCAGCCACCAACTCACCACCATTCTCAATGCATCCATTGCCACAGCCACCTTCCCCGATGCATGGAAACATGCCGAAGTTAGATCTCTCCTCAAGAAACCCTCCACAGACCCCAGCAAACTCCAGAACTACCACCCCATTTTGCTGCTCCCTTTTCCTGCAAAATTCCTAGGGAAAGCTATCAACTGACAATTCACCAACACCTGTAGAGAAACAACCTGCTAGGTGCCTCCCAATCCGGTTTCCGCACCAACCAGAGCACAGAAACTGCCATGATCAATGCCACGGACGACATCTACACCCTACTTGATAGAGGAGAATTGGCGGCTCAGATTATCCTCAACCTCTCTGCAGTTTTCTACTCTGTATCACACCACACACTCATCAAGAGACTACACCAAATTGGGATGAATGAACACTCTCAGATGGATTAAATCATTGCTCACTGGACATAAGCAGAGAATCCGCCTACCTCCCTTCATCTTGGAACATACAAGCACATCTGTGGACTCCCTCAAGGTTCATCCCTCAACCCACCCTCTTCAACACCTACATGACGCCTCTAGCCGACACGGTCAAAATCCACGATATCAACAACCAATTATACGCCGGTGACACCCAGCTCATCCTCTCGCTCTCAGCAGCTCCCCACCACCACTAAGACCAACTTCCACACCTGCATGAACAATGTCGCAGGCTGGATGAATGACAACTGTATGAAGTGCAATATGGACAAGACCAAAGTGCTGATCATTGGCAATCACACCTCCCTCTGAAATGACACTTGGTGACCCGCCGAACTCTGATTCACCTCCACATGAAAAGACCATGCCCTCAACCTCAACATCATCCTGGACAGCAAACTCATTGTGAAATGACAGATCAACACACTCTCCTCTGCCTGCTTCCACACTTTCCACATGCTCAAAAGAATCCTCAAATGGCTCCCTATAAGCACAAGAAAAACAGTCATGCAAGCCCTAATCACCAGGCGTCTGAGCTACAGCAATGCACTGTACAGAGGAACCACCACTGAACTCATCAGAAGGCTCCAGACGATACAGAAGTTAGCGGCCAGACTGATCCTCAACCTGCCCAACTGGATCCACATCGGCCAACACCTGAGGAACCTCTACTGGCTCCCCATACAAAAAAGCTGACACTTTAAGTGACTGACACATGTTTACAAAGTCCTATACGACCAAGGACCAGCAGCATACATGTACCACCCCCTGAACTTCCACCAACCATCCAGAAGCCTTCACTCTGTCTTCCTCACACAGACACCGCACATCTGCCGTAGCCACTTTGGGGACGATCTTTCCCCCACCTCACTGACAAGTTCTGGAACGCCTTCACTCTCCAGCTCTGAACATCACCCTTGCTGACGGACTTCAGGATGAGACTCAAGACCTGACTTTTTGACTTGCCCAGCAACCCTGCGCCTGGATCCCTTCATGGGTGATTAGCTGTATTATACAAGTACAGATTAATTGATAAAGTGGTGATCTGTGTGGCACGCATTGCTAAGCAGGTTGGCATACTTAGGATGCAGGGAGGGGATCTTGCATGTATAGAGGCCGATATTCACACCTTAGAGCTTCAATTCTTTGACACCAACATTGAGGCTACATTAGTGTCACTGAGGAGTAAGCTCTCAGACTACAATGAAGCAGCACTCCGCAAGACGCATTTTCTTGGTGAAGAAGCTGTCGCTCGACTATATGGCAAGAGGGACAGATCACGATGTTACATAAACCTTGGGTTAGTGATCACATTGCACCAGTGGATTACCAGCAAACTGCGCAGACTGGCGTTGAGACCATACAGACTGTAATGACCACATTTTACTCTACTCTGTACACCTCCACACTGCCACAAGCCACATTAGGCATGACCTCCTACCTGGATGCTGTCCAGTTGCTGTGGCTTGATGACGGACACCGTAGGTTTCCCCATAAAACATTGATGTGGGGAATATCATACAAGTAATCAATGGTTTGCTTGAAGATACGGCACTGGGCCTGGACAAACTTACTTTGGCCTTTTACAAACAACATGCTCCTATTTTGGCCCCTCATCTTTTGGCCATGTACGAAGAGACCCTATCATGTGGTGTGCTCCCGCCCTCCCTGCGAGAGGTGCCTATAGTTATCATTTGGAAATCTGATAAAGCTCCCCAGAATTTTGACTCATATAGGCCACTTTGGCTAAGTTGATTGCCTCTCGACTTCTTCTCCTGCTGCCTAATATCGTCTGCCAGGGTCAGTCAGGGTGTGTACCCGCCGCTCCACAGCTCATAACCGGTACAAAAGGGGGGTGGTGATGGAAGGAGCATCTGCACCAATCAAACACTCACACCCAGTCAAAAGATCTGGGTTTGATCCATCACCGTTCTTTAGCCCACTCTGCCACCCCAGTTCAGACATGGCTATATGCAAATCAGTCTGACCCTGTGCCTCATGGGAACAGTCCAGCCTGAACTGCCAAGTCATGCCTTCCCTGGACCGGAAACAAGCTTCCGAGGACCGGTTTCTGGCATTCCAGCCGTCTTCAGCCCGGCTTGCTTGAATCCAGAGGCAAAGTGAGCAAGGGACTCACGTCTGAGCATACCCTGCCACACTTATGGCGGCCAAAAGCGGTACAAAAGGGGGTGGTGATGGAAGGAGCATCTGAACCAATCAAACACTCACACCCAGTCAAAAGATCTGGGTTTGATCCATCACCGTTCTTTAGCCCACTCTGCCACCCCAGTTCAGACATGGCTATATGCAAATCAGTATGCAGATGATGTCACTCTCTATGTCAGAGACCCTTAGATTAACACAGATCCTACATGCGAAGTTATTTGATTTGACAGACACTCTGGCATCACTATTAACTGCACCAAATCTATCATTCTCCTGCTTACTGATGCCACACAAACCTTTCACTTGGAGTACCCTCTAACATGGGCGGGGGACCAGTTAGGTACTTGGGTGTCTGGCTCAGTCGGGATTTGGATGAACTGTGGTGGGCAAACTATGGAAGACTGATGACTTTGCTAGTTGACAGGTGCAGATGTCCAGTACCTCAGGTTGCCCGCTGGCTGTGGGATGCTGCCTATTGCAAGAGCAGCTGGGCACTTACTGGGGACTAATGCCCCAGCGCGCCAGCCTGAAGGAAATTTGGGATCCTCTGGTGGCTTCTCTGTTGGTACAAAAAAAATGCAGAACTGACCGAGTTACCTCTCCAGGTAATACTCCTTGACACTGCTGGACTGTGTCCACCCTGACTCATGTTCTGATGCACTAGGGGTGCCCCAGTCTGCCCTACAGGTGATGGGACGGGGTAGGAAGCTCCCATGGCAGGCGCCAGGAGTAGACGTCTCTCTTAGGGGGACACTAATGTACTGCTGTACTATGGGGACTACACTTGTGTTGCAATGATGCACAGTACTGTCAGTTTTGGATCAGTAGCTTGCTGTGTGGCCTTATTTTCTCAACTGCATTGTGGTTTGTATCTTGTATATGTCCTACTTTCTATATCAATAAAAGTTTGATAAACAAAAAACAAAAATGGGATTTGTATGTATTTTTTGTTGTGAATGAATATATTTTAGAAATACATGTATTTGTTTTTATCTATATTTCTGTCAGAAGTTTTGCGTATTTATTTAGATTCACATTGGATGAACTGTTTGGGCTGGGGTCTCCTGCTTTCAATAACGATTTAGTGGAAGTCCACAGAGATGGAAAGGTTAAGAAGCACTGATGTCAAAGATATGCAGGGCCACGTGTAATCCTGCAGAGGACAGATCTCAGCTAATAATCCAACTGAATCGTCCCCTCAACACGACCTCTTTAATCCTCCACTCTACCCCAGCCTTTATATAGTGCCACGTCGCTTTATAGTCAGTTATTTTGGGACTCCATGTCACAAGGATGCCTCATTCACATTTACCAAACCAGTGCATCCTGGGACATGTAGTTATGGTTTACTTTAGTTGCAACCATTGCTTTACTCCTGAAAGGTAGAATGTCCTGAACTGTTAAGACTTTATGGCAGAGTCGAGAACTTAGGAAAGATATTCGAGACCTGTAGTCACAATTCCTTTGTGGTAAACCTAATTCTCGAGTTGGTGGGTGGGGGTGTTCTGAATTTAACTGGTAATTTGAATGTGATGGTGAGCTGAAACTAATGTGAGTGCATAGAAATGTATCGTTGTTCAATTGTCAGATTATCGAGTCTTTATTTCTATATTTGCTACTTGTCATTTAGATTTTACCTCCTCGCACAGGCCTGATAGTAGCAGCATGCAAGAGTTGAGTGCACACGGGTGGCTGCAGCTCTGAATGGGGGTGGCCAGGGTGTTAAAGTTCAGTTCATTTGAAACCTTGCTAAGCCCTGTGCCTTCTTTCCCTTGCTGAGGATACCAACCCCTGCAGGTGTTCTGAGTTTGCTTCAAACTCTGGCTGACCAATCAGCCGAGCTCTGGCCTGTGATATAAATCCCTGCTCCTGGCCAGCCTCTGTTTGCTTGAATCATTTCAGAGCGTCATTCAGAGCATGTTGGAGGGAAGATAAAGTAATGAAGCAGGTGTTGTTGATGTGCGTGGACTTAGTTCTGAAGATTTCGTTTGTTTGTGTCTTTAAAAATGTGTTTTTAAAATGTATTTTGTGATTCTCTGCGGTGCATTCCTCTACTTATTTAAAACGGACTCTTGGATGCCTTGTGTTCTCTGAAATGGGTGTGGCAGATCTCAACCTCTTATCTTAGCTGTGGTTGATCAGTGGCTCCTAAGAACATGAGCAAAGTTAATTTAATGTGAGCCACACTTTCTCTTTTGTCGGGATCTTGAACCACGCAACAGTGTCTTGTTTGTTTTCACAGTTAATGCAGAGCATTGCAACTCCCAATTAAGGCTTAGCTCCTTCCCTTTAATGAGGTACCGGTGTTCAAAAGCTGCACTGTTTAGGTCCAGTGAATGAACCTGGTGAGAGAGTTTAGGAAAGCATTCCTGCCTGACTGCAACTCACGTTTAACTGTGTAAAAAGATCTAGAGAAACTATTGAGAATTAACTGTTGTGGTTTTAGCAAAAAGTAATTTTTAAACTCCCTTCTTTGATTCAGTTTCAGTTATTTCAGCTGTATTTTATTCGTGTTACCTTATGAGGGGTTATTTATAATCTCCATTCCCTTCTTCTTTAGGTTACTTGTTGAAAAAAATATTTGTAATTCCAAAACGAGAATCCCAGTCGTTTTTTATTAAAATGTAAAACTGAAGGCAGATATTTGCACATTGGATAATACTATATTACCAGTTAGCTAGGGCATCTTGACTGAAACATTAACACAAACTGGTAAGACATGTTGAATTTTGAAAGTAGATGGCATTACCCTAGATTACTGAATGGATCTGTTTTGCCCCACCCACATTAGAGCAGCTCAGCAGACTCGGGAGAGCACAAGCTTGCTTTGAAGTGTGTATTCATAGTTACAGGTAGCCGTGCCAGGCTGGATTGACATTTAAAATGTAAGAATATATGAAATAGAAGGTAGAACAGTTTAGGACTGTTGACCCTACTCAGAGGATTCACTTTAATATTTGCTCTTTAATTCACTTTCCATATGTACTCAGCTGTGTTTTGTTTTCAAATACGAATTTGGGGATGGATGTAATGGGTACAATTTTGGATTGAATCCTAGATTTTAAGCAGTGCAGGCTGGCATTGGGGTTATAAAATAACTATCCACTTCTTACATTGACCCTACAAGGGCTCTTGTCTGTGATCCTATCTATTCCCTAGAGGCGTGACCTACTCTCTACTCATGGAACAGAGAATAGTGTTTATGCCCTTTACGTGGAAAGAGTGTGAAACAATAGTGGATATTTGTCTTTCCTATGCAAATCTGCTCGGTATTGCTACTGAACTTCAAGGCTCATCCCTACTGAAACTACATGAACTAATTCAGTGTCCCCAGACTGAAAATGTGATTGAGCAAATACGTTGTTGACAGAGTGAATTGTATTGAACAATCCTATTTAACATTCTAGTCGTACACATGATTGTCTCCAGCGTTCTCACATTTTGCTCGATTTCTAACGCCTTGTGACTGTCATATATACTTTAATCCTCTTAATGCTTGCATCTTATTATTTTTAAAACTCTTGGTCCAGGATTGTTGGTGTATCTCTCCTCTTAAAATATATGCACTGCATTTGGGTTATTCCTTGTGGAACAGGATCTACCATAGCCTCCCCCCGTTCACACACAGGGTAATCATCCCCGTTTCTGTGATTGTGCTTTAATACAGACACAATACCCCTCCTTCGTGGGCTTGGAGCCTCTAGCAATGGACCTAAAAACAGTCACTTCAGCCAAAGGCCGCCCCGCCATGAGATGGAACAAACACATCTGGGAAGGGATGGACAGGCGTCTCATTGTGAAACTGAATTAAATAAACAGGACGGTTGCTTTAATATGGGAAGCAGAGCTGGTACAATCCACTGTAAAGTTCACCAAGCTGCCCAATTACGGTTTGATCGACCCGCACACTTTTGATAGTATGCCCTCAATGCTGAAAATCAAAATGCATAGTTCAGGTCAAATGCCTGGCTAGTCCAGAAACAGTGTTTATTTTCTTACTTATTAAAACATAGCCTGTCTGGATTTGTAGTGCAAGGCAAAGCAACGAACCACTGTTAGCATGGTTTCTCAAGCTCTTACACAGAAGGGCAGACAATGCGAGGCGGCTGCTGTAATACTTTTTATTGAATAGTATCTTTAATTTTGCTATGAATAACTTTCGAATAACCTTTGGCATAGTGGGAGGGTATCCTTTCTATTAAAAGGTTGAGATTGGCATTACTTACAAAGTGAACAGCCCATATTTAAGGTGCAAACATGAACTTGTCCGGTTTCTAAAGATTTTCTGGCTTTCAGAAGGTTCCTGATGGTTGTAGTGAAAGGACAGTCAGAGCTCAACTAGTTCACCAGTGTTGACATACCCGTCTGACATATAGCAGCTTGGTGAATGTATAGAGGAACCCACTAATTTTCATGCATTCTATTCCTGGGCTTTCATGTAACCACCAGATGCATTCTGGGTGATGTAGTTTGATTGCTTCCCTTTAATTAGACCAGTGGTCATTTTGAAACAGCTTGTTTCATGAGAAAAATGCTAATCCTGACTAATTTTCTCTTATACACCCCACCTGCGACAACCCTCCAGAAAATACTTTAGAGAGAATGTCCATTTAGTAAAGTGGAAGGTAAATATATCTGTAATTCCTGAAAAGGACAGAATAGCTGCAACAGTTAAGCTTCATTTATTCACGGAGTTTCCTTCCTCAGTTAGCCCATACACAGCAACATTTTCAAAGAGGAAAGTGGGGGATTTAAAACAAAAAATATATATCCGGATAATGTATTTCTCCCATTGACTTCTTTTGAAGGCAGGAGACAGCCAAACTAAAGAAATAGTTTGCTTCAAAAATCAGCAGCCTACCCCGGAATTGGGATGTATCTTAGCCATAGGCACAAGGAAGTGTGATCAATGCCTGCTTCTGATATATGTTTTGCTGCCCTCTAATTCTGCCCTCTAATTCTAAGTTTAAAAAAAATACCTCGTAAGGGTTTATCTCTCGGGATTGCTCTGTTAACCTGGTGATAAACATATAATCAAAATGGAAAAGATAAGTAAAAAAGGTCTTAATTTTGCCATGAGTTTCAGGATTGGTGGTGTTTTCGAAATTATTTCATACCCTAAACCTGCAGTCCAGAATTTGCAATCTTCTATTGTCAGTTTTGAAAGAGGACACTACCACTGTCGGATAATGCACCCACTGATATGGCTGCAGACCCTTCCAGTGTAAGGTGATTATACCTCAAATCTTTCAATTTGTAGATTGTCCTAGTATCAGGTGCAGTTAACAGGGTCTACTGCGCCCTATATATAGATTTGGAGAGCTATACACATGCACTCCTGCAGATGTATATGTCAAGCTGCTTAGAAGCATGCACTCTATCTAGATGGTGCCTAAGGGGGACCGCTCCTACAATGCACCCGGTGCTACATAAATTGGATGCCTCAAAAATCCTGCAAATCATTTCAAGCCACTAAGGCTGACTTCAAATTGATGCTTAAGTTAAACTGTAAGCTTAGTTTAAGAAACTTTGTTGGGTTCCTGAACTGGAACCAGCAGCTTTGTACATATGTTCTTTGAGCTTGATCTAAAGACTTAGAACTAGTCCAGTTATGCCATTTGAAGGACACCACGCTTTTCCCACAGAAATACCCATTTTTGACCAGCTGATCATACATGTTCAGTGTCTGCATTGGGCACCAGGATTCACACATCTTGAGTCAAGTGATTGCAAACCATGATTTCCTACTGGCTCCCACTGTATAATTGAATGAAGGCCTCCGTTTACTCGGGTTCTGCAGAGGAGTATCTTGTTACCCAGCCCCTTTAGCCAGAGTGTCTTGGAAATGGAAAAGTAACTCTATCCTTCATAAGCATCAGGCGCCTTCCCCGTTGTCTGCCTTATGCACATGGTCTGCCACGGTGCCAAAATTCCATCCATCTTTCACAATTGAATTACATTGTTTTGTCTCTAGACTTCTCTCCTCGCTAGCCTTTACCAATTCAAATCTTGATACTTGATACTTCCTGTGGGTTCTGTGTAGGGTTTTGGAGTGTACAAGAAAAGATGGCGCCTACGCTGGTAGTGGTAAATGTAAAATGGAGTAACAGTATAAGAACAGTGCAGCACGGTCAGAGGAGACCCAAAACCTCTGAGGGGTGGTCAGGGCCCACCCAATTGAGTACAAACAAGTCCTGTGCACACTTGACGAAAAGTTAGTCTTTTAAAGGTTTTCAAAGGTAAAGCAAGCAAAGTAATAATCAATGAAACAAGATGGGCTCATAATTTTTTTTTTTTTTTTTAAAGAAATGTATTAAGCCTCCCATTCTTGAGGGGTGACATCAAGAGAAAAACAACCAGCCGACACGTGTTTCGTCAAGCGAGCAAGTACCTCGTGACTCTTCAGGGCTGTTGGTGGTATAGAGTAATAGTTTTCGTAGCCGGTGATATTTCCAACCCGGCATGAATGCGTCAAATGTGCAGTGTAGATTATGATTGGAATCAAAGAAAACTACGACTAGCGTGTACAACAGTCATACTGGCAACCTGTGTGGAGCGCCAGCGGGGGTAGGACCGTGGTGTCTCTTACGTGTTAGATAATTCCTGAAAAGCTTTAAAAACTCCTTTTATATAAGTTAATGGTCCAATTTCAGATTAGTTGCCAATTTGCCAGGGACAAGGCAGGGCTGCCCTCTATCCTCTCGTCTTCGCCCTACACGTGGAGTGATTCCCTCAGAAAGTTAGAGACAACTCAGGGATATCGGGGGTACACTTCGGGGGGGATGAACATCTTCTCTCGCTCTACGCTGATGATGTGCTGGTTGTGTTAAAAGATCCGGGGAGGTTGCTTCTGAGTATTCTGGATGAGGTGAAGCTGTTTGGGGTGGTCTCGTGGTTCTCTACAAACCTTTTCAAATCTCAAGCATTGTGTCTGGGATGACACCTGAGAGGTTGTCTCCCACATTCAATTCAATGGGCTCTACGATCCATTTGGTCTTTGGGCCTTAAACCCGCCCAACTACAGCAGAGGTGGTGACCCTGATTTATAGCTGGGGGAGAGTAAAGGCAGATCTTGCATGATGGCAGCTTTATCAGCTATCCTGGAATGGGCAGGTGGCAGCCATAAAAATGACGATCCTGTCCCAAATCCTATACTTATTCCAGACCCTCTTGGTACAGCTGCCAAAGTGGGCATTAAAACAGTTACAAAGGGATGAGCGGGCAGTGTAGGTGGTACACACCACTCAGGGGTGGTTTGGGGATTCTGTGCCTGATGCATTATTACCAGGCCTCACAACTCAGTTACCTGTCTGAAAAGAGATGGTTATTTATGGATAGGGTGTTAATGGGAACAGCCTTGTGGAAGATCCCTTTTCTTGCCTGCACCCACCGTCCTGTGAGCATCTACCGGTCTCTAGTCTACTCCCGGAGTTTTTATATAGCAAAAATGTGACCCAGAGGTATCCGTTATTGGAGCGCTTTACACGATCACCAGTTGCGTTACACAAGGATACATTAATGTATTTTTGGTTAGGCGCAGGGAGATTAAGTGATTTGCCCAGAATCACAGGATGTTGCGCGTTCTTGCCAAGACTCAAACCTGGTTCCCCAGATTTACGGTCGACCGCCCTAGCCTTAGGCCACATCCTCTCCCCCTCCTCACCCACACTTAGTGTGGGACAAAGTAGCGAGTCGAAGGGGGGTTCCGATGTTCGCTTCCCCTTCACCCTGGTGGTGGGAAACCGGGAATTTGCCCCAGTCCTCGATGTAACCTTGTTTAAGGTCAGGCTGAGGCCAGAGTGTTGGTCAGAGGGACATTTTTGATGAAGAGGACCCCATACCGTTTGACACTGTGGGCTGAACTTGCGATACCGCAAGGGAAGGGGATCTGCTACACAAGATACCGCACCGTCTTGTAGTGTAGTTCCTATTATCCCAATAGGCTCTGCGCATTGGAATAATACCTTCAATAGTATAGTATAGGCCTAGACCAGACGTTAACTAGGTCTACTACTGTCGATATTAGACTTAAAGTTTTGGGTTTGCCAGCTAGCTCAGAGTTCACTAGAAACTTTCTCGAATAGGCAAGGAGGAGTTGAACCTCCCTGGATAGACAAGAAGGGATTTAGTTTCTGACAACCATAGAACATGACAACTTTGCTCTCCCCTAATCAAGAGTGTATCTCGAGAGTCGTGTGAACAAAAGGCAATTTATTTTACTCAGTCAGTATGTGCATTCTTAGTCTCATCAGATTGTAGAGAAAAGGAAGAGACGGGCGTGTTCAATAAAAGATGTTATTTATTGATCAGTCTCTTTTCTCATACAAGAGAAATGGATCAATATTATTGCAATACTTATAGTTAAGTAAAGTGCATACATTAAAAGCAGAAGTATAAAATAATACTGTAAAAACATTGATATGGTTTCTAAGCCATATGAAGGTTTAAAATGAATAAGATATATTACATACACATATACATTTGACTAATCGTACTCAACTGGTGTTTCTAACTACGCCTACCCCGTGTACCTGACCTAAGTCTAATGCGTGGGCGGGAATAGAAAGTTACAGTTTAAGTTAAGTTTGTTTTTGCCAAGTGACTGACTAAAGAATTCTCTGTGAGGGGTTATTCAGTTCTGTACCTGGAATCTAGGATGGATGAGGGATGGTATCTCTCTTCTCTGGTCTCGATATTCCAGGCTGCCTGCGAGGGCTACCCGGAAGCGCCGGAGCTGGATTTCTCGGCAGGAGAAAAACGGCTTCTCGTTCTCAGCGCGTCAGGAAGGCGGGGCTGCGCCAGCGGGGTCTGCTCTGCTCTGGGCTTCGGCAAGTCTGGCTGCTCCGATCTCGTCACCACCGCGTGTGTTTGCATAGGGCAATATCGGTAATATTTATACCTTTAAGGTGCCGAGATTGACGTAAGGATGGACATAGATACGTCAATAAGGATGTCATACGACCAGGTCGTTAGCACATTCTTTTGCTGAAGTTCTCGGTGAAATCAAAACAATGGCCGCAGGGTTTTTCCCAGGTTGTCATAGGTTTGATTTGTTTTGAGAACTCTGTATGCCTTATCAGGGGCTGGAGGAATATCGCTTGTCTAATTAGATGGCAAGCGTTATGACCTAATCAGTTAACGCGCTCCTGTGCCGTAGTGTGGCTTTATCAGATAACGGTTCCTGCATCATGGGGGTTTTCTGCCTCATGGGATGGCTGCTAGTTAACTTGTTAGTTTGTTAACCAGAATAGGGTCAGGAATAGGGGGATCGATACAGAACCTATAGGAATACATCACACCCACTCCACGCTAACTATGGACATATTTACTAATCTATGCATAGTAAAACATACTGTAGAGTATCGTGTATACCTTTACCACCCCAAAATACATAAATGCATTTTGAAATTATCAAATATACGGAAAAAACAGTCATATGTAATATATGCACTCAAGCTGTAGAATAATGCTAAAGTAATCACGCATATCTATACATTATCACTAATTGGTATATGAGAATTTACACATGAAATGGCTCTTAATACAGAAAAGAAGTTCGAGACCATATCACAGAATAAAATAATTATGAACAAACCAGCGGGCAGCTAATGTCTATAAGCTATCTAAAAGTAGAAATCTTAGTTCTCTAAGAATAGTTCTTACTTTAAGCAGAAGATAGTGTCCCGAAAAATTTGAAAAATAAAAAACGCGGTCCGTGAACTGGAGGGAAAATTGTTCATGGTATTTTGCTTTTCTAGTTGAAGGCCAAATTCAGGGAACGCCGTGTACGAGCTTGCTCAAAAGTCTCTATTTCTGCTCTGGTGAGAACATCATATCATTTAGACTCTCGAAAAAGTTGTCAACCGCTTCCTGGGAGAGTTCCACTAACTCGGAAATAGGTGTAACCATGCATTCGTGCGCATGATTGTCTCCATTGACATTCTGATTTGGATTGCTGACAGAAGGTCGTACCTGATCGATGCTGCTTTCATCTCGAACTTCACTACCCCTTAATCGTAGTGGTGAAGCTTCCACGAATGCCGTCATCAGGATTGGAAGCCGTTGAGGGCAGCACAAAGCATGAGCCTTTGTTGGACTCAACAATGTTTCTGCATCCATTGGCGCATCCGATTGTAGCGTCAGACAGGTGTCTAACACGCATTCTTCTCCGCATAGCAGGCACCTTAATACAGGTAAAACACATCGTTGCCACATTGGTCGAAATGATAGAAACCAAGTCATGTTCAGGTCTCTAAGCCGGGATAGTCCCAGGATTTTTTATATCCGGTCCCGGTATCCAATGGCTAGGATTGTTTCTTCCCTTGTCGCAGGTGTTTTGTCTGTGACATGGTTTGCCATAACGAAATATAAGGACTAAGAATAGGATTCCTGCAATTAGTCCCAAAATGAGGGGAAGTCCGCCAAAAATCGAATGGACGAAATCTGGAAAAATACCCAGTATGGCTTTGAATGGTGTTAATGCCATCGAAAATACTGTCTTAAATACCTTTGAGACCCCATTGGTATCAGAAATATTTAAGATTTCATTCAGGATTTCTGCGAAATGTATGGGGGAATTAGTTGATGATAATGAATGTATCTCTGCAGTCGTCCTTGCGACTTGGAGATCATACGTTTCTTTTGATGACGTGAGCTTTGTCGGCGTCTGAAGAAGCACTGTTTTCATTCTGCTTAAAGTATCTATTCGAATAGAAGTAATTTTCAAGTTGGGCCATGCCCTTGCCTCCCTGTCTGGAAAGGAGCTGGGGAACAATAAGCGTCCACAGCACTTGACCTTCGCAGTCGTAGTTACGAGATAAGGAGTCCCGGGCATAAGACTACAGCATCTGCGATCTACAATTAGAATGTAACTCCCATTATAGAGTCTCTGAAAGAATGGTTCTATCTCTGTTGCAGGTGCGCCTAGCTGGTGACATGAAAGGTTATTTGAGTTCCCTTCACAGGCTCCATGCAAACTAATTCCGTTACACAGACGTGTACCGCTTAGTGACATCGCACAATTATTGCCACTAAGAAACACTTTCTGTCCTTTATTACTGACACATGCATGTGAATAGGGCAGGTTCCATGTCGTTTTAATGTACCCTTTTCCCAATTTTTCGTACATGCCAGCCTGTATATATTTTTGGCAGTATTGAAACCTGAAGGTTGATATTGGAATATTAATTATCCCATGTATTATCCATTCACTGACAGGTCGTTCTGACATTGTCACTGGTAATCTCTCGAGTTTCTCAATGCTCAGGATTGTATAATCAGCACCCTTCTGGGCCATACTGATTTGTCTATCAGTAAGGTTAAAGATATGGAATAGTGACGTTGTGTTGATTAAACGCCAAGGCACATAGCCTGAACGCAGATTTTGTAACGTCCAGCCAAGCTGTACAATAGAGCGCAATTGGGACTGACCGTGTTGTAATAACAGTAAGTCTTGCGATATTATGTCGATTGCTGAAGACACAATGCTGTCCAGAGAAAAAATTCTGGAGGACAGAGTCATTAACCCATTGTCCAATACAGAAAGTGATTTTTCCAAATTAATACGGTCAATTTCCCGTATCCTTTCTGCTGTCTCAATTTGAGTAACCTTCCAGGCCTCATTGTATGCTGCATATACAGAGGCTGCTATGAAACGCTTTTGACGCTGTTTGCGTGGTCCCATAGTGAAATCACGCAAGTCAGCACCATCAGTAAGTAAAGTTAGGTGTTGCTTAATTTCTGCCAGTGTGGAAGTTTGTAGCCATTGAAGGCATAATTTGCCCACACTGTAGGTGGTTATTATTCCTGGGTGTTGTCTTTGGGAATATCTAGGGTCTGGCCTGGTCATTTTGAACCCCTGTGTTTTATTCAGGAATCTGTCTTGACAGTTATTAGTATCTGTGGGCCAGATCAACCACTGTTTCCAATCTGGATGTGTTCTGTTTTGGTTTAATACATAATTTACGTCTATCTCTTCGTCTGTAGAGCTATTGCTGTTCATTGTTGGTTTTGGAATAGACGGTTTGTTTAAGTCTTTGATTTTGGCTATGCCAAGACAGGTAGTTTGTTGAACAGTGTCATTTAAAAATATAATTTGTTCTGGGATCATGCAGGCTCTAAACAAGGATTCTACACCCTGTACTTGCCATTCTTTTGTGCCCCAAACACTCTTTACTTCAACATTTTTGTCCCATTAATCAAAACCAAAAGTATTCATTTGTTCAAAGAATGAGTCTGAATATATCAATTTCGTGTTTGTTATCATGGTCTTTGTCCCTGTCTTATTTGACAATTTGAAATAAAATGTTTCAGCATTACTTATGTTAAAACCTGAAAAGTATGAATATTTGTCGTAAACGGTTCTTGAGCTTCCTTTTTGAGGGGTTGCACAATGTTCCCATTGATTATAATTTAAAACATTTCTAGGTTGTGCAGATCTATGTAAAAAATGGTTACCATAGTGGTTGTAGCAATACATACTATCATAATTTGTAGAACCCTGCAAATAATCATGTTTGGTAAATTTAGCAGACATCACTAAGTCAGACATCATATTGTTTATACTTTCAAAGTCCCAATCATCAGCAAATGTGCTTGGTTTTACAAAGTCACTCAATGAGATTTTAATTTGGTGTGGATATTTCAGGATTTCAACCGGACCATAGATTTCGTAGTCAGTGTTGTCCCATGCTACCCCACCCGGTATAGGATTGGCTGTGAAGTTGACTGAAGAAAGTTCTCTTTTCTCGACGTGTGAAGATGTGTGTGGTTTGAGGATCAAGTTGATTTTCTGACTTGCTGTGTCCATTTTAGCATATTTTCCCTCAATGAAGCGTCCCAAAGTTAGTATCATGATGAGCCAAAGTATGAGGATAAATGCACCAAAACCCACCCAAAATTCAATCCATGGAGAAATCAGATATGTTTCTTTCAGTTGTTTCAAAAGTACTTTAGCTTTATCTTTAAAGGTTTTTGATGATGGCTATGTTTTTGATTCACTTAGGTCTTCAGAGGAATCATCGAAGTTTATGAAGTAGCCGGATGCAGTTCTGTCAAGTGTTCCAATTGCTTCAGGATTACTGTTTCTTGCATAGTTGTTTGTTACTTCATTATAGATTGGTGTGTCTCTGCTAAATGTTTTTATTTGGGTTTTCAGAGGTCTAAGTTCCATTGCATTGTTGCATAGTCCTTGTTGTAGTTCTGTAGGCGTTTCGAATGTGATTAGCCTCTTAGATTGAACCTCTGTGTTAGTAGCAAATCTTGGTGTTCTACTACTTATGGGGAGTCCACTTGGCCTACTATTTGTTATCGGCCACATGATTGTGGTTTTACCAGGTCGATGGATACAACTCGGTTCTCCTTTTTACCAGCAAGCGGCGGTAGTACAACTGATCTTGTCCCGTTGACAGACAAGACAGGAACTGCTTTTCTGTAAGAAGGCCCAAATTCCTTCTTTACCGCGATCTTTTCTCTGACTAGATCCCCGACTTTTGGAATCCAGACAGGTCTTGCTGGGACAGGTGGTGGTTCTTCAGTGGTTGTTGGCTGCTGTTTCAACTTTATGTTGCTCAGGTCTTTTCTTGTTTCGTTTAAGTCCTGTAAAATAGCCAAACGATCTTTGATATCAAAGCTTTTTTCCTGTACCACTGAAGTCTGACTGTCAAGGTCAGAGATTAACATCCTAGTTCCAAATAATAATTCGTACGGACTGAATCCCTTCAGAGAATTTCTTGGCAGGTTATTTAGACTACGTTGGACACTTATTAGATGTTTGACCCACCCAGCTCCCGAACCTAATATCCTTTCCGTTATAGATTGCTTTATGCCTTGGTTTTTTCTTTACACCATCCCGTATCCCTCAGGAAGGAAGTGAGAAGATTCCCGCTGTGCTATGCTCATTTGGCCATGTTTCCCTCAGGCTGGAGGGCTAGAGTGAAAACAATGGTCAAACGTAGCATGCTCTTAGCGTATATGCCATTTAGACTCGCAAATCTTTGTATAACAGTCCAGACGTCAGCCGAGTGCTGGTGATCTACATTATAAGTGGAAACTAGCCTGTATATGTTAATCGCAAGCCTTGCTTTTTACTGTTGAGTTTTTCTGGAGTGAAACGACACGGTATTACACCGTGTCTCTGACCACTGCGATTCCTGTTACCATTTTTGTAAAGAACTGCCCAAACTGTATGATGCAGGCTCATGCCTGGCCACCAGTACCTTGATTGTAGTTCTCCCAGAGAATCTTTTAGTTTGAGGTGTCTGAGACCCTCGCCCATATGTGCGTCTGCGATTAACAAGTTTCTCCTGTCCATGTTTGGAATCACTCTATCCCCCACTCCAGGGATTCGAGCAAAAGGGATGGAGTTTGCATCGATTATGTATGTATAATTGAGTGGATAGTTGATCGGTAGCGCTGAGCAGTCGCCTTTTGATGACGTTTTCACCGCCAGCACTGTTTCACCGTCAATATACTTCACTGTACGCTTTTTTCGAGCTACGGAAGCCGATTTAGTTGCTACCGCTGTGGCTGTCTCAGCCAATGAATTCCCTGCAACGTGAACGCCATCACGCTGATGACTCAGTGAATGTGTCACGTGAGTCTTTGGTAGTTCTTTTTGTAAAAGAGCTATTTGTTCCCAGAGCAGTTTCTGCTTTATTGTTGCACCTGTGTCATCTTTGTAACCGTTTTGAATCCATGTCTGCAAATCGTTGTTATATGATTTGACGCAGTAATACGAATCGGACACTATAAGTGTCGGGAATTCGCGATCTGCATTATCTAGCGCCATTTTCAATGCTATTATTTCAGTCTGTTGTTCTGAATTAGTTTCTACTGAGTGTGTTTTTGTTAATAGAGGTCTTAGTTTACCTCCGCGCCACACTTCTTTTGTAATCTCACATGTGGGGTTGTATGCTTGTTCTCCCCAAACGGAGGGTTGAGCCTGTCCGTCTGTATAGATTACACATGCGTATTGTCGTAAGGGCAGAATGTCGATAGGCAGAGGGAATGTTCTTTCATATTCTAGATATTTCAATTCCTTTAGTTCTGGATCAAAGTAGTAGTATACTTTGTCCGTTGTAATTGAATTCACCCATTGTATCCATTCCGGATTCAATGTTGTTGTTGGTAAATTACACGGTGTTGTTAATGCCTCAAAGGCTGATTCAGCTGTTCTGACTGTGATGTGTCTACCGTCCGCTTGATCTTTTTCTCTAGCTATTGCCGTTTGAACTGCATGAACAATGTTTTCTTTAATGCTGAATTTCTTTTCAGCTTCTGTGTAAAAGTGTGATTTGAATGCAATTGGTACCTTTTCTCCCTCATTAGAGGTCAAGTATGTGAATCCGCATCTTCCTGGGATGACTCGAATCACAAGATTGCGTGTGTTGTCACGTGTTTCTAATTTTGTTTTAATTAGCATGTCTGTTTGTAAGGATCTCAGAATTTCTGTGTGTATTTGAGTCCAATTGGTTCTTTTAAAATCTGGTTTTATCAGATCATAAAGGGGTTTGACCCTTTCTGCGTAATTTGCAATGTATGTTCTTCCGAAATTTAGGAAGCCTAGAATTGACTGTAGGTTTTTTAGTGTTCTAGGTGCTTGGAGTACGGCACATTTCTCTAGGAAATTGTCAGCCAGGCTTTTGCCTTCACTTGATAATTCATATCCTAAGAACAGGACTGTCAGATGGGCAATTCTGGATTTTTTAAAGTTGAATTTGTAACCCTCTGCTGCGAACCCAAGTATTATGGTGTTCACTCTCTTTAAGTGAGTATCCAAGTCATCATCTGTTAAGTATATGTCGTCGACATAAGATAATGCTTCGTCGTCATATGTTTGTAGTAATTCTGTTACTCTCGCTGAGAATACTCCCGGGCTGTTCTTGTACCCCTGGGCTAACCGACAGAATTGTTTTTGAGTGCCATTTATTGAGAACGCAGACAAATATCTGCTCTCTGGTGCTATGTTTTGACAAAAGAATCCATTAGAGATGTCTAATGTTGTTTTGTATTTTTTTCGCACTATGTTATTAATTAGTGCAGCACTATGCGAGTTTTGTACTGCAAAAGTTTTGCAACATGAGTTAAGGTGTCGGTAATCCAAAACTAGACGATATGAATTGTCTGGTTTGGAGACCGGAAACAAAGGGTTGTTCATTTGTGAGGTGCAAGTTTCAATCACCCCCTGGTATTCTAGCTGATCTAGGATTTCTTTTACCTGTTTTTTAGCTTCTTGCTTAATTGGGTACTGCCTCTGTGCAGTAGGTTGTGATTTTAACTGGATTTTGTGAGGAGGAGAGTCCTCATCCCATCCTACGTGATTTTTATATAAAGCAGGAGCTTGAGCTACTGCCCACTTTCTGGCAAGTGTGTATTTTTTATGAATTGGGATGTGATTTGAGAAGGCAGGCATAATTATTTCTTCGCCATGAGGGCACTCCCTGACAAACTCTGGTGGCCAGTCTTTTTCAGCTAGAAGGATGTCATAGCCCTTGGAGAGATTATCCCAAAATAGTCCCCTTATTTTTCTAGTCTTATCCCCCTCTATACGTAAAGTTATTTCATATATTTTGTGAGGTTTGCTAACTCTGGTGTCTGCAGTTTCCACTTGAAGATATTCATTCGTGTCCACTGTCTCCGGATGATTCATAAGGACTTTGCGAGCTATGCTCACTTCTGCTGCGCTGTCTAGCATTGTCTGAGCCCATTCTCCGTTTTTCAGTTGTGTCCTCAGTATTCTCGGCATTGTTAACTACCTTGATACTGGCTACCTTCTTTTTTGGAAATTGTAATTTCTTTTTTAGCTGAGCAGGTTCCTTGTCTTTGGACTTGGCGTGCTCTTCTCTTTGTTCTGATCGTCCTCTTCTTTCCGATTTCTGCGAGGAAGTCTGAAAAGATTGAGAGGGACGTGTATCAATGTCTTGATATCTATCAGGCTTCTTTATATTATCCCTATTTCTAAGGTTCTATCTTTTCCCAGAGGGGTCACTCTGGGGTGACCTGTGTCTTTGGTTCGGAGATTTTTCTCTTCGCCTAGGAGACCTTCCTCTGGACTGGAATTTCTTTTCTTTAGGATTGGATTGTTTGTTTCCATCCCAGCTCTTTTTTTGTGATGTTGAGTTATTAAAAAATATTTTTTCAGGACTTTCAATCAGTTGTGGTTTTACTGGTATTCCACCTAAACTATCTCTACCTAGTTCCTCATAGGATTTTTCTATGATTCTGGCAATTTCAGCTGGTTGGTCTGCTATATCTGTCTCTTTTAACCTCTGGCGGATCGCCACGTTTGCTGCTTCTCCCTTTATGTTGGCTAATATTATAGCCGAGACCTGCTTGAAGTCTTTTAGTAATTTCATACCAAGAGTTAAAGCGGGTTCTGGACCATATTCGTCTTGAATTTGTTTTAGCACATCTGGTATTACCGAAATGGATGGAACACCGTGCGTTTTTGTGTAAATGGAAGCAAAGACTGTACTCCAAGTGTCACAGTCCTCAATGTGTGGTGCGATTCCCATTGGGAGACATATAGTCAGAATCCTGTGTTTTTCTAACGGGGTGGTGTCTGGAAACACAGCCTCTATTTGGGTGATTTTTTGTGCTAACCAGAATGGTATTTGTTCCCGTTTAGCTGGTACTTTACCTAGGCAGGATTGTATGTTCTGTGGTGTAATTTTATTTGTGTTCCCCTGGTGAGGGGTCAGCTGTGGAATTTTAATCGCTGGCTGAATTGTTGAAGTCCGCATCACATATTGGACTAATTGTCTATGTAATTTTATTAATTGTTTTAGCTGTGTTAAAAGCTCTGCTTGAGACATCCCATTGATGTCTGGATGTGGTGTGTATCCGGCTAGGACCGGCCACGTTGCTCCTGGTCTACCTAAAGGACCGAGCCTGGTGATGTGATTATTATGTTTTAGGGCGCCATTAAATAAGAGCAGGTGCTCTTGAAATTTAAGTGGTACTTCCACCTCCTCGAAAGGAGTGTACTCTGCAGGAGGTTCCTCTGTTTTGTAATAGTGGAAGTACTTTGTTACAGCATTTTCTGCTGGAAAATGTATCCATGAATAGTATACCTCTGTCTGCCGATATTCGTGTGCCTCAATTACGAATATGACTGTACCACCTCTAGGTGTCAGTCTATTTTCTATAAGTTTTAAGGTTATAGATTTCCTTTTGATGACCGGGATGAGTATTATATCCGGGTCTGCTTCTTGCAGTGCAGTATCATCTGCTGCGAGTTCAGTTGCTAATCTAACTGCCTCTCTTTCATCATCACTGTCTACCATTTTACCGACAGGATGGTTACTTTGTTTGTTTGCAGATCAGGTTTCTTATGGAAACAAAGATTAGATGCACAATATTTTGGAACGGTTTATCCTTCAACGTTGACTAAACCAAGTACCATACATAGGAGTTTCCTCCTGCGAGGTTTGGCGGATATTACCTTTCACCCACTCCAGACGTCTTTGGAGTATTATGGGAAAAGGGGTCTGAGTGAGAAAGCACGACTGAGTTACTCTAAATGTCTTACGTTAGTTTTATCGCCCTTCCAAACGCTTTGGGCGCCATGCAGTGTAGTTCCTATTATCCCAATAGGCTCTGCGCATTGGAATAATACCTTCAATAGTATAGGCCTAGACCAGACGTTAACTAGGTCTACTACTGTCGATATTAGACTTAAAGTTTTGGGTTTGCCAGCTAGCTCAGAGTTCACTAGAAACTTTCTCGAATAGGCAAGGAGGAGTTGAACCTCCCTGGATAGACAAGAAGGGATTTAGTTTCTGACAACCATAGAACATGACAACTTTGCTCTCCCCTAATCAAGAGTGTATCTCGAGAGTCGTGTGAACAAAAGGCAATTTATTTTACTCAGTCAGTACGTGCATTCTTAGTCTCATCAGATTGTAGAGAAAAGGAAGAGACGGGCGTGTTCAATAAAAGATGTTATTTATTGATCAGTCTCTTTTCTCATACAAGAGAAATGGATCGATATTATTGCAATACTTATGGTTAAGTAAAGTGCATACATTAAAAGCAGAAGTATAAAATAATACTGTAAAAACATTGATATGGTTTCTAAGCCATATGAAGGTTTAAAATGAATAAGATATATTACATACACATATACATTTGACTAATCGTACTCAACTGGTGTTTCTAACTATGCCTACCCCGTGTACCTGACCTAAGTCTAATGCGTGGGCGGGAATAGAAAGTTACAGTTTAAGTTAAGTTTGTTTTTGCCAAGTGACTGACTAAAGAATTCTCTGTGAGGGGTTATTCAGTTCTGTACCTGGAATCTAGGATGGATGAGGGATGGTATCTCTCTTCTCTGGTCTCGATATTCCAGGCTGCCTGCGAGGGCTACCCGGAAGCGCCGGAGCTGGATTTCTCGGCAGGAGAAAAATGGCTTCTCGTTCTCAGCGCTTCAGGAAGGCGGGGCTGCGCCAGCGGGGTCTGCTCTGCTCTGGGCTTCGGCAAGTCTGGCTGCTCCGATCTCGTCACCACCGCGTGTGTTTGCATAGGGCAATATCGGTAATATTTATACCTTTAAGGTGCCGAGATTGACGTAAGGAAAGACATAGATACGTCAATAAGGATGTCATACGACCAGGTCGTTAGCACATTCTTTTGCTGAAGTTCTCGGTGAAATCAAAACAATGGCCGCAGGGTTTTTCCCAGGTTGTCATAGGTTTGATTTGTTTTGAGAACTCCGTATGCCTTATCAGGGGCTGGAGGAATATCGCTTGTCTAATTAGATGGCAAGCGTTATGACCTAATCAGATAACACGTTCCTGTGCCGTAGTGTGGCTTTATCAGATAACGGTTCCTGCATCATGGGGGTTTTCTGCCTCATGGGATGGCTGCTAGTTAACTTGTTAGTTTGTTAACCAGAATAGGGTCAGGAATAGGGGGATTGATACAGAACCTATAGGAATACATCAGTCTGGTGCAGCCGACGGTGAGAGAAACAGCATAATGACCCTTGACTCAATTTGAGAAGTGGCTGATGCATAAGGACTCAAACAGGGGACTGATCACTGAGCTGTATGGGTTCCTGCAGGACGGAGACCTGGATTTGAAGTCCTCGGCACTACTCAGATGGTAACTGGAAATAGGCAGATAGCTTTCTGCGAAAGAGTGGCATGATATATTCTATAGGGCGAGACATACAGCCACAAATGCCTCTTTTATGGAGTCTACGACAAAGATTGATACATACTGATATTTGGCACCAGAAAGTTTACATCGAGGAACCCGGAGCGCAGTGATAGGTGTTGGCGGAGTTGTGATTCACGGGGTACCCTGGTCCACATATCGAGGGAGTGTCCCACATTGAAACTGTTCTGGGACGGGGTCTTACTGGACATTGACACACATTTTGATACACAACTCCCAAGGTTCCCTTCTTCCACAGTGCTGCCATGAATGCTGCGGTAATGAACCAGGTTTTGTTGATATGCGTGTGGACTTCGGTCTGAAGATTTATTTTGGTTGTATCTTTAAAATGTTGTTTTTTAAAATGTATTTTGTGATTCTCTGCAGTGCATTCCAATACTTATTTAAAACGGACTCTTGGATGCCTTGTGGACTCTGAAATGGGTGTGGCAGATCCCAACCTCTTCCCTGAGCTGTGGCTATTTATTAGTAACTGCTAAGAACATGAGAAAAGTTAATGTAATGTGAGCCACGCTTTCTCTTTTGTTTCAGGGATCTTGAACCACAAAACAGTGTCTTGTTTGTTTTCACAGTTAATACAGTGCATTGCAACTCCCAATTAAGGCTTAGCTCCTTCCCTTTAGTGAGTTACTGGTGTTCAAAAGCTGCACTGTTTAGGTCCAGTGAATGGGCCTGGTGAGAGTTTAGGAAAGCATTCCTGCCTGACTGCAACTCACGTTTAACTGTGTAAAAAGAGCTAGGAAAACAGAATTAACCTTTTTGGGTTGAGCAAAAATTGATTAATAAACTCCCTCCTTCTATTCAGTTTAAATTATTTCAGCCGTATTATTTGTTTGACCTTATTGAGGGGTTATTTCTAATCTGCGTTCCCTCGGTTTTAAGTTATTTGTTGAACTTTTTTTTTTATTCCAAAACTGGAACCCCAGTGCTTTGTGATTTAAAATGTTAAACTACTTGTTGGCCAACATTTTAATCACAAACCACTGGAATTCTCGTTGTGTAATTAAAATTATTTTTTCAACAAATATTTTAACATCTTGACTGAGACATTGACACAAATTGGTAAAACGTGTTGCATTTTTGAGTACATGGCATTCCTGGCTATCCATCACCAATTCGAATCTTGATTCTTCCTGCAAATGTTTAAAAACTCCTTTTTATAAAAGTTGTCTGATTTCAGATCAGTTGCCAATTCGCCAGGGACAAGGCAGGGCTGCCCACTGTCCTCTCGTCTTCGCCTTATACATGGAGCGATTCCCTCAAAGTTAGCAGGGGTACACTCCGGGGGGGGGGGGGGGGGGAGGAGTGAACATCTTATCTCCCTCTATGCTGATGATGTGCTGGTTGCGTTAGAAGATCCGGGGAGGTTGCTTCTGAGTTTTCTGTATGAGGGGAAGCGGTTTTGGGTGGTCTTGTGGTTCTCTAAAAACCTTTTCAAAACTCAAGCATTGTATCTCGGGGTGACACCTGAGAGGTCCACATTCAATTCAATGGGCTCCACGATCCATTTTGTCTTTGGGCCTTAAACCCGCCCGACTATAGCAGAGGTGGTGACCCTGAATCATAGCTGGGGAAGAGTAGAGGCAGATCTCGCATGATGGCGGCTTTATCAGCTTTCCTGGAATGGGCAGGTGGCAGCCATAAAAATGACGATCCTGTCCCAAATCCTATACTTTTTCCAGACCCTCTTGTTACAGCCGCCAAAGTGGACATTAAAGCAGTTACAAAGCGAGATACAGAATTTTGTATGGGGTGGTAAACAGCCACGGATGAGCAGGCAGTGTAGCTGGTATACGCCACTCAGGGGTGGTTTGGGGATTCTGTGGCTGATGCATTTTTACCAGGCCTCACAACTTCGTTACCTGGTCAAATGGACATGCCAGAGTCTGAAAAGAGATGGTTATTTATGGATAGGGTGTTAAATGGACCATCCTTGTGGAAGATCCCTTTTCTAGCCCACACCCACCGTCCAGTGAGCATCTATCAGTCTCTGGTCTCCTCCCGGAGTTTTTATATAGCACAAATGTGACCCAAAGGTATCAGAGCGCTTTGCACGAGCACCAGTTGCGTTACATGAGGACACATGAATGTTTATTTGGCTAGGCGCAGGGAGATTAAGTAATTTGCCCAGAATCACAGGATGTTGCGCGTTCTTGCCAAGACTCAAGCCTGGTTCCCCAGATTTACGGTCGACCGCCCTAGCCGTTAGGCCACATCCTCTCCCCACCTACACTTAAAGTGTGGGACTCAGTAGTGAGTCGAAGGGGGTTTTCGATGCGCCCTTCCCCCTCACCATGGTGGTTGGAAACCGGGAGTTTGCTCCAGGCTTCAGTGTTACCTTGTTTAAGGTCAGGCTGAGGCCAAAGTGTTGGTCAGAGGGGCATTTTCGATGAGGAGGACCCTATACCCCTTTGACACTATGTGAGCTGAACTCGTGATAAGGGAAGGGGATCGGCTACACACAGATACCACACTGTCTGGTGCAGCCGACGGTGAGAGAAACAGCACAATGACCCTTGACTCAATTTGAGAAGTGGCTGATGCATAAGGACTCAAGGGGACTGATCACTGAGCTGTACGGGTTCCTGCAGGACGGAGGCCTGGATTTGAAGTCCCCGGCACAACTCAGATGGTAACGGGAAATAGGCAGATAGCTTTCTGCGAAAGAGTGGCATGATATATTCTATAGGGCGAGACATACAGCCACAAATGCCTCTTTTATGGAGTCTGTGACAAAGATTGCTACATACTGATATTTGGCACCAGAAAGTTTTCATCTGGGGAACCTGGAGCGCAGTGATAGGTGTTGGCGGAGTTGTGATTAAGAGGGTACCCTGGTCTACATATCGAGGGAGTGTCACACATTGAAACCGTTCTGGGACGGGGTCTTACTGGACATTGACACACATTTTGATACACAACTCCCAAGGTTCCCTTCTTCCACAGTGCTGTGGCTCCCCAATATGCCCCGCCTTCCTGCTTAGATCAACTTGAGACCAACACATTGCATTAGCTCTGGGGTCCGCATACCAATCGATACTAGCCTTATGGGGAACAGAAAGAACCCCACGCATTTAAATTGGCTACACAGACTATGGCACCTCTTGGGGATGGAGAAGATGTCCCTGACTTTCTCCCAGTGAGGAGACTCGTACTGGGAACTATGGAACCAGTTACATGGCCTCCTTTTACAGAAGTTCACTGAACATATTTGCCCCAGATACCTAGACTTGCTCCGGCTAACGACTCTCCAGGATTAAGCCTATAACCACCCAGGCTTTGGTGAGGCTTAGCAAACACTGAACTCTTTGTAGTACACTTAGCATATCTTGGAGCACCTGGATGGTGGGGTGAGAGGTTGGGTGGGAGGTTGGGACTTGTGTTTTGAAAAGTTGACCGTGAGGTTTGGAGCAGCTGTAATGCAAAATAAGAAATGTGGTGCTTGTCATTAGTCCCCTTTAGTTTTCAACTATAAAAACCGATTTAAACCTAAAATCTCCTTTTATTTCTTCAAGGGTATATTGCTTTCCCGCATGCCCCCCAACTTTATTCTGCCAGAGTCATTTCCTGGGCCAAGACGCTCCTTGGGGTTTGTTTGTGCTCCAGAAATAATAAAATTGCATCTTGGTCATTGTAATATCTGAGACTGTGCAGCAATGTATTTGCTTTTTTCCTTTGAATTTCTGCAGGTGAGCTGGAACGTGCAACCGTTTGTTCCTCTGGGGAAGAAATCTCTGTAAATGAGCTGAGTTTGGCTGTGCTTGCCCATTGTCTTATTTTCAGGCCCATAAGTCTTTTTTGATGCATGCTATATACAAATTGGTCTCTCCAGGCCACAGGAGGGCTTGATTTGAGACTTCAGTGCTTGTCAACGGTAATCTGCTTCTAAAATCTGTTCTTGTTCTATAACGTGACACATGGATATTTAATCACTTTTTTTCTACATTTAATCTGACATGTGCTCCGCTGTGTAATCCAAATTTCGGCATGGAGTGAAGTTAAATTCGTAGCCAAAAATATTCAATTATGATAGCAGACAAAGTTCTCCTCAGCTGTGCAGTGTTCATTATAGCACCAAACCTACTGAACCCTCGAGTGTCTGACCCCAAGCTGAATTTTCAGGCGGTTAGATTGCAGGCAATGTACTTTAGGGCCATTTCTGGTTTCTTCAGCCTCTTCCAAACAGCTGTGAAATCTTACATTCTAGTATTAATATACAGATAAGTCATTTGTTGCTTTTTGACTCCTAAATGTTTGCTAGGGTGAAACTCCTGTACAGGTTTTTATGCCAAGTATCTTTCTTTTAAATCTTGTCGTTTGCAACACTTTTTTGAGCAGTGTTTGTTTCTTATGGTTTTGCAATCTAAACTAGCTCTCATCCGAACTCCTGATCTCTCTGTACCCTGCATGAGGTCACCTAGAGCAATAGCTGCCCAGCCAGCCAAGTTAACAAATACACATAATACAATCCCACTTGAGGTTGGCAGATGAATCAGAAACTATATTGAGCTACCAGGTGGTGAATGAACATGCCTTTTTATAAAATAATATACTGTCCATACACATAAAGGAGTGAATAAACGTTTGAGCCATAAAAAGTCTAGCAACTAGTCAATATTTTACCTAAGTGGAAAGCAGTATCATTACTATCAGGAGTATTCCTTTGATCTGTATTCTTTCCAATCTACCAAATAGTATTACCCTCTAAACATATATTTTTCATGTTTGGAATCCCGCATATATCCAAGCCCGCAGTCTTGGGTCTCAACCAGGTGGATGTTCTGGGTACCTGGAACCAATGGCATATTAAGTGTGACATGGAAAAGATAAAAACTGAGTGTCCAGTAAAGTAAGTGTAATGGTTGTTGAATTGATCATCACCTCTTAGGTGATCACACCATGATCATTGACATAAACTTACTATTGCTGTCAAATCTGAGACATTTGATAGATGAAGCAGCCCTGCCCAATATAGGGGAGTTTGGCTTCTCTTCTGCTCCATGTGATTTGCACTGTTTTAGGTGTACAGAGGTGATTGTACTTGACATAACTGATCCTTCAGCATAGGGTTTAAGGTGTACTTTTTTTAAATGATAAATCTGGAATGTCCAGTACATCCATCTCAAATGGTACCCATAGAAATACCCACTGAAAGAATGTCTGGTCTGGTTGACCAAGGTCTAATTATATAGTGTAGACAGCTATTTTATTTCCAATAATTCCTTCATGTTTATTCATACTGCCATTTCATAAGAAAGTAATTCCATACCTCAGAAATAAATATTCATATTCATTACAAACAATACATAGAATAATTGCATAGGATACATACCTAAAAAGAAGTAGAATACAAGAATAAACTATTTTTAAACCCTCACAGGCTCTTAAAGACCTTAAGGAAAATGAAGCAACTCTCTGCTAAGTTTTTCTTTTGAAATGTGCTCCGCAAACAGAGAAATATATTTAGTGGCCAAAGGATACTGTGCCACACCTATAGCGAAATCTGCACAGCACCTCAGAAAAGGCCTCACTATTGGTTGGGTAACTCATCACATGTATTGCTTATAATTTGAACAGAACCATCCCCCAGTGAAATCAGATTCCTGATATAACTCTAGGGCTGGTCTTGAGAATACCTAATCATGCATTGTCGTGTAAACAATCAATTAGAAATTGAATCCCTAGTTATACAACACAATTAAGTACACAATGTAAACGTTAGTGTTTCAAATTCTGACCCATTCGCTATGCTAATGGTTTACTATTTTAATATATTTAGTTAAAAAGTGTTGTGGTTCTGCCTGGATCCTTCTGTTTGGGTGGAAGGGAGGTGGGAAAAGGTGCCTCAAAAATGCAATAGGGAAATAATAGACTTGTACTTTTTTTTAAAATATATATTATATTTTGATTTTGTAGTTAACAATACATGGGGCTTAATGGTGCAGCAAAAATCACAGGTACATTGGAGTGAAAGTGCAGTGGTTCTGATTCTACAGTAACGCTTCACATCTAATGATAAGCATGGGTGGTCTTTCCGTGAGAGAGTAGGAGCATTGCCGCACTGCCAAAAATGCCCCCCAGAAAGCCCCAGAGATTAAAAATAAAATGGTGATCAACTTATTTATCATATTATTTTTCATCTACCCATCCAGAACAGTGTCAGGACGGGGCGGGGCCACTGCTGCTTAATGGCAGCAGTGAGCTGTGCACTTCGGTTCAAAGTGCACATGTCTTTTTGGCTGGCCAGCTTGCGACGGCCAGCCAGACATGCGCATTTTACACGTCTCTAACCTAGCTGTCTTAAGTCAGCTGGTTTAAAGCAAGCCTCCAGTGTCCTCGGGAGCGCTGGGTGGGGTCTCTCCCTGCAATCCAGACGCTGCTCTCATGCTGGTGAGAAGCTTCGGGATTGGTGAAGGGAATTTGCTGGAGGCAGAGCAGACGCACTGAGGTTGTCTTGCAGCAAGCACCGTAAGTGGGTAGTTATTATTTACACTTTGCACTCACCTTGTGTGCATGCTCGCACCGATCACATATTTGCCCGACTCCCCCCGCCCCCCTCAGACTACTTGACAGCTGCTGCTGTTATACACAGGGCAGTTAGTTGAGAAACATGACATGTAAAACTGTCATTTACCATGAGTTATGGGGACAGTGTCGAATGGGATATAGCCTCACATTCTCCAATGTCTATAGCATCGTGTGTTAAACAATGTCCCCATAGCTTGTGGCACCCCTGTCCCTATGGATGACCTTTACAGAGTATTTATACATTATTGGACACTGTACCAGTGGTTCTTAACCTCCGTTCCAGGGACCCCTAGGGTTCTCAGAGCCTACTCGGGGGTCCCATGACTGCTTAGAAGATGTGCTAATGACAAATTGATAGTGTATATAAATAAAGAAGTCAAACGTACAATCTAAATTTTTAAATCAATTTGCAAATGTAAAGGAATTTGACATTGCAGGCTAAAAGGTTAGTATCCATCAAACAGAATGAAGTATGGACAATGAGTGGCCTCAATTAAATTAAGAAAAGCTCCAACAGTCCCATAAAAATAAGATTTTTTTATTTTTATTTGTACAAATAAAAATTTATTTGGGTATTTGAGGGCATGTTTTTGTAATTTTTGTGTATCGTTTTGGCATTCAAATCTTCGGAAATGCTCAGTGGGGGTCCTTGGCTTCCAATAATTACTCAGTGGGGGTCCCCGGACTCCAGTGATTGTGGGGGACCACAGAGGTCAAAAGGTTAAGGACCACTGCCTGATCAGGTCTCTATGCCACTGAATTATATTTAAGATGAAACATGTACAGTATGTTGATTGCAAGGTGAGGACAGACCCAGTCTGTTTCTTGTGAAAACACATTAAATAAACTGAATAGTTATTGCCTTTTGAGCCAGTATGTTTATCAGAAGAACACATTCCTTAACATACTACAAGAGCATGTGTTGTCCTTTGAGAGGTGCCGTCTAGTACTCTTTCCAAGGTTGGCAAGAAAAATTCAAAATCTACAGTAACAAAATGAATAAAAAGAAATGCTTGCAGTGTCCTACCTGCAATCCCTCTTCTATATTCATAATTCACTGTCTTTTATATGCAGTAGGACCCCCCACAGTACTAATCATCTGTTCTATTCTTTCTCTTCTAGGTCTCTTTATATTGCGGTTCATATTGTGCCAATGCTGCTTCTAGTAGATGGTGAGTTGTGGTGTGTTAGGGTTTTTTAATGTATTTATCTTTAATCGAGACTGCACCTAGTCTTTTATGGTGATCAGTGTGCATTCATGACCTCTTCTTCCTATTTATGTCCATTCTGCAGGGCTGTTATGGGTGACCCCAGGTGCCCAACAGGGCGTGGACCTCCGTGTGCGCATCCGAAAGCCACGGGAAAATTTTATGGTCCTAAGGAACGTCAGCGGCCAAGCCAATGCCCACAAAGGTGGAAAGGCGCAGGATTTTGCTGAAGCCATCCCCTTCCCCGGGCTCACTGAGAGTAAGGCTATCCACTCTGACCCATCTCCTCATATGCTGAAAACCTGTAATTTCTGCCATGTTGTAATAATGCCGCTTTACAAACCCTCACTGTTAGATCTGGGGGTCTCTTGGCTAAGGTAGTGACCTTTGACCAAATAGGGACCCTTGCGTCTAGTCGCGGTAAGGGGCTACACTCCTAAAATAACCCCTGCTCACCCCCTTGGTAGATTGGCACAAGCAGGTAGGCTTATCTCAGAGGCAGTGTGTAAAGCATTTGTGAACACATACAGTGACAACACTACAGATGGACACCAAACAGGTGTTATTATAAAAATAAGTATTTTTATATAGACTTAACACAAAACCAAACAAAAATAATCCACAATACTGTACTCAAGATATGTTTAAAAATAGGTTGTTCACTTAAAATCAGTCTCTAGCAACAGATAACTCTGTGAGTTATCACAAAGTCGTGATAGAAGAAATCCCAAAGTATGGCGCCAACCGAGAGGTGCGCAGCATCAGGGCCCGGAGTCAAACAGACCCCCCAAAGAACAGTACCTTGGAAAAGTGATAAAAAACAAAGATAGCTCACGGCGTTGGGGAGGTGCGGTTTCGTTGGCACTGTGCAGAGTCAGTTCTTTATGACCCCAGGGCAGGGAGACTCTGTTCCTTACTGCAGCGCAGTGGAGGTGAGACGACGGTTCCTTACTGCATCAGGGAGCTGACGTCACGATGGTACTGAAACTACGGTTCCTTACAAGGTTTTGTTGTCAGATTCTCAGTCACCCACGTCGCGGATCGGCTCCCGGCAGGTTACGGCGTCGCTCGCTGGCATTGATGTGGCATGGCTGCCGGCTTCGGGTCTATGGTGCAGTGCTCACGGCTTTGGCGCAGAAGACTGCATCGCTCTCCGGTGTCGGTGTTGCAATTTCCTTCTGCAGCTAAAACCGCAGGTTGACAAGACCTTCTTTTTTTCTTTGACAGTGTGGGGCAGGGACATCCGAAGCACCACAGGAGGTGGAGCCAGCATTGTGGAATGCAGGCACAGCCCTTTTCAGGTCCCAGGTGCTCCCCTCCCCTCACTCTACATGCAGATGGGTCTATTCAGCCCTTTGCTGACTCACCCCGTCTCCTGGAATCCCCCAGCCCCTGTCACTCAAACTCCAGACAAGGAATACACAACCTAGCAGAGGCAGGCTTGGACAATTAGGCAAGAAAATACATACTTTCTAAAAGTGGTATTTTCAAACACAGAATGTGAAAACCAACTTCACTAAAAGATTTATTTTATCATTTAGTTCAGGCATACTAAATTCGAATTTCTACCATGTTTCCTGAGTCAGTTAGGATTATAAGATGTTATAATCAAACTGCCCATTCTGGCCTATAGGTAACAGTAGCCTTGCAATATTGAAAAACAAAAACAAAAATGACTAATTCCCTATCAGGACATGCCACACACATCAGGGCATGTCCTACCTTTTACCTACAATGCACCCTGCCCTTGGACCTACCATAGGGGTGACTAATGTGCAGAAAAAGGAAGGTTTAGGGACTGGCAAATGGGTGCACTTGCCCAGTCAACATGACAGTATCAGACTGCACACAGGCTCTGTGATGGCAGGCCCGAGACACACTTTACAAGCTGCTCCAGCGGGTGGCACAATCAGTGCTGCAAGCCTAGCAGCAGCATTTGATTTACAAGCCCTGTGCACTGTGGCACTGAATAGCTGTGGCACAGTGCCGAAAAGCATCTAAAAACCGCAAAAACATAAGAGGCAACAGCAATAAATGGAAGGGAGACCCACTCTAATTGTGCCAGGTCTAATATTCACCCATGTCATAATCCATTGCTTTTTATTCCCTAACATAGACTGTGAATTGTTTAACTCTTTGGGGTTTAAAATGTGGACCAGCCGGAGGGCACCAACTCACTGCACCCTGTGCGCAGTATACCCTGTGCATGGCATCCAGGCCACCGCTAATTATTTTGCTTTCTTATTTCTGAAATGACAAGCCAGGTGTGGATCACAGGGAAGTTTGGACCAAGCATTGTTGAAGATTTGATGGAAGGGCTGCAAGCAGTGTTTGGATTTCCAATGCTGCAGCAATGTCTAATGCAAGAGCAATTTAATTGAAAAACATTAAAACTGAAAATCACATATCATGATATACTCCTGAATGTTGTTTGTTGTTTAATGTTAAAGAAAAGAAATGTTGCGACTCAAACTGATTGTGGCGGAATGTTGACGCCAAGTATCTGAATGCTTGAACCAGTACATGTGATGACAGGGTGCGACAATAAAAAATTTTAAAAAAAATAAATAAAAAAAAACTGAAAATCACATGCAGTGATCAAAGTCGAAAATCCAGTATAGTTCTGAACACAGAAAACTATTTTGGGTGCCAGAGCTCATACCCATACGTTTGGTTTGCGTGCTGCGCTTGTGTTTATTTCATCTGTTAAGACTTGAGTCACATTTTATGATGCCCTTGTCTATATCTTTCGTCCATAGGTCAGTCACTGGACCGACAATGCTGCAAAAATGGGGGCACCTGCATTTTAGGAAGTTTCTGCGCATGCACCAAACACTTCACGGGGAGGTTCTGCGAGTTTGATATTCGCACCAGGTGACTTATGCCGCCTCTGTTGTACTTTGGATGTGCTTGAGTGATGCTTCTGCTGGAAGTAGTCTTTATTCCTGTTTTTTTCCCTCATGCAGCGACTGTGGCTCAGTTCGTAATGGAGACTGGTTGGAAAGGAGCTGCTCTTTCTGCAGATGCGTTTACGGAGTCATGCACTGCTTCTTAAAATTCCAAGATGGCTGCGGTATGGACTATCTTCCTTTTAAAGCTGATATTATGTTGGAAGTGGGGAAACCGTAGTATGGTCTGTTCCACCACTCCCACTTCATGTCAACCCTCTATTGAGAGGAAACCATAGAGTAACAAATTCTATTCTCCTCTCTGAAAGGATGCTTGAGTTGGGACCAGAGTATGGAGGGGTGGCTGGTGGTGACACAGTAGATTCCTTACAGCTGAGCCACGAATCATATTTGGTAAAACGTTTTATGTATCACGGGTGAAGCCGTGTGAGCAAAGGAGAGATTCACATGGACTCAAAGTAGAACAGCAGTGACTTAAGCTAGTTGGGTAATACTAAATTGGGGAAATTACTTTTACTTAGGTAAACTCTGAATATGTGAGTTAGATATTTAAAGGAGGATAGAAATTTGGATTGAGTCTGATACATGAAATGAAATGAAATGATTCTTACTTGTAAAGCGCACTTATACTCATGAGTGTCTTGGCGCTATACGCATACCTCTGTGGAACCCTTTCTGGCTATTCCCTGTGAAATGCCCAGAGTCGCAGCGTGGGACCCATGGTTAGAATAGGCACCGAGGCGAGAATTATCAGGTCCGAGGAAATTGAGCCCGAGACCCGCCGAGGCGGGAATTGAACCCTGGTCCCGGGCCAGACCTCTGCATCAGGGTCTGCCGCTCTAACCATTGAGCCACACTTCTCCACAAGATACATGAAGTCATCTTTTTTTGATCCTGCCCTCCGATGGGAGACTGCAAAATCTCTAGATAGTTATAAACGATATAACAATAATACAAACAGCTGAAAGTGAGATAAAAGTAATACAATGTCATCAATTTAATAAAATATCTAAAACATGTCGATTTGTTTCCTTGAAACCCTATTTCTCATGTAGTGCAGCTAGCTTACTTCCTGACTTTAATTGCAAGGCAAACTGCACACTTTGAAGATATTGGACCCCCCTCTGAACAAAGTGCATATGCAGTCTTGATACTGAAATCCTTCCTGTATGGCATTGTAAGGGGCATTTTCCGCCTTTACCATCCCAATCTCGAATTAATACAAAATACATTCTGTAATCTATACAGATATGTTTGGGGTTCCCTAAACAATGCATATACCAGATGTTTGTCACTCGTACAGTGGTCTGTCTGTTGCATAGATGGAAGTTGTAACTGTTTTCCTAAATTGTTTTTTCATGGGTTACCTTTTTACAAGTAAAAGGTCACCCAATTTCTTATTGAGTAATTATAAGTACACAATGCTCCGATGAGCCACTAAGATTGCTTTTTAGGGTAATTTTATACCGCTGGAACAGTTAATGTAAGACTGTGGCCTAGAACCTAAGCAATTCCTGAACTACCGTTCTGTGACCCAAATGTTCTCTCAACTATTGCACACAAATACTCACACTCACACTAGGAGAAGCGTGGCTCAATGGTTAGAGCGGCAGACCCTAATGCAGAGGTCTGGCCCGGGACCAGTGTTCCATTCCCGCCTCGGCGGTTCTTGGACTCAATTTCCCCAGACCTGATAATTCTCGCCTCGGTGCCTAGTCTAATCATGGGTCCCACTCTGTGTCTCTGGGCAATAGCTTGCTTAATCTCCACAACGGCCCCAACAGCGCTTGGATGACTGGATTCACCTTGGGGGTGCCCAGGAGTGGACATTTCACAGGAAAGCCAGGATGGGTTCCACAGCGGTATGAATACAGCGCTACGAGACCTCTGGGTAGAAGTGCGCTATATAAAATACAAACACACACACACCAGAACCCCTCTACTCAACTCAAGAACAGGGTATTACAGTTTTGTCCTTGGGCAATGGCCACCACCCAATTGCTTGGTTTGGCAGGCCACTTAATGGGATAGTGCAGAGAGAGTTGGCAAAGGCTAAAGATTGTAAGCTAACTTGGGTCAAGAAATTATAGATGGGGAATGGAATAGGATATTGACTCGGACTCAAATTATCAAGCAACACTAGATTAAAGCTTACCCAGTGAAATATTACACCAAAGGCATCTTTCCCCTTGGAAAATAGCAGACATTTTTGGGGGGTATCCAATACATGCCTGAGATGTAGTTCCCTGTTGGTAACTTGCTTTCATATGGTTTGGTACAGTGCATGGGTGCAAATAGTTTCTCGTTTGGGTGAACATACTGGGTAGACCGTGGCCTTCATCCAAGAAGCAGGAAATAGATAGACCTGGCATTGTCCTTGGCTTGAAAATTGATAGCTTGGAACTAGGTGAAAGTATGCCCTACTTGGTGGGTGGAGGTGGAACAATGCACACGAGCAGAGAAGAGAGCATTGATGTGAGAGAAGCCATGTTATGTTACAGAGGTTTTTAAGCGCATCGGTTACCCAGAGGTGTCCTGGCGCTATTTGCCAATCCTTTTGGCAGAGCAGCAGATGCAAAGTTACTTAACAAAAAGCCAGGTCTTCAAAACCCTTTTCCTCATGGGTGAGGTGAGATATGGGAAATGACCGTTCCCCCACCCTCCTTGAATTGATTATACACAAGTGATATATTTTTTCCTGAATCAGCAGAGGCACCACTGTTAAGAATTCTTGCGTAAGAAGACGGTGCAAATTTAAATTGTATTTTTTATAATTATATGTAAAACCTGGCTCATATAATCTACTGTCACATGCTGATTGTGTGCAAGAAATGCTGAGAAGTTCCACAGACCTTGAGGCCACATGACATATGGTTGCAACTAATAAAAATGTAGGAAGTTAATACCGAGCATTTCTCAGGCGGTGAAGAGTCACTAAGGCCTTTTGATAGTTGCACCCAAGGCTTCCAAATAGGCACTGATGTGATCTGGGTTGATAGAATGGCTTGAGTGCCAGCGATCTATGCATTGTAATCAAGGAGTCAAAAACTTTACCTTCGAATGATCTAAAAAAGGCAAATGCTATCCCATAGAACAGAGCATGTGGGATATTTGCTTCATACACTGTCGCTGTAAAAGAGAATATGGTAAGATCGTTGGAGACCCACTCCATGATCAAACAACTTCCAAATCGAATGTTTTGTGTGAGAAATGTTGGATACATTTTGATAAAATGGCAATCATAATATGTATATTTGCGTTCTTGCTCAAACGAGAATTCTCTGTTGTCCAGTTAAACTTTGTCTACTTATTGTGCTTTGGGAAAAAAAGTTCTAAACCACGTAGGGCGACTGGGGTGTGGTCGAATATGAATACATAATTTGCTTCTGTCAAGGTGACCACTGGTCGGTTACCCAGTTTTCGAGCAAACATCAAATCCTAATGTTCCAAGTATATCGTAAATATGTTATGAAATAACCTTGATGACAAAATGCAGCCCTGTTTAAGGCCATTGCATAAACCGCTTCTCTTGCTTTACGCCTTATCCGCGCTCATTAATATTTGGCACCAGATATCGGTAAACACCTATTAGCATCCCCAGAAGGGTATTTGTGATCCAGAGAGCTGTCAAGTGCTGCAACGAGTTTTGTTCAACCTTATCAAAGTCTCTATAGAGTCTGAATCTTTTGAGTCAATGGTTCGAGAATCTTCAAGCTCTGCAAAATGTAGCTAATTTAATCATTTAGGAATTTCAGTTGTAGCCTGAATTTCTGTGTCTGAGGGCTTTGTCACTGATTGCATGTATGCACTGCACGTGGGTTGGCACCACATGCACAGGAAATGCATCAGGACTGGCTAGAAATTGTTCATGGAGATGTTGCAAAGAGAAAAGGGCAGTGCAGGGTGTATGTTTACAATTTTGTTAATGCACTCTGCATGAATAGAATAGCGTTTGTCACCCACCTTTGAAGGCAGAGGTGTTCTGGTGGGTTGCACACATGTTAATCTCCTGGTGTGACTCCTGAATTCAGGACGTGACCCGGTGGAAATTACATCCCACAGACCGCTGTCCATGAAGGCCAGAGACTATCCAATCCTTAGCAAGGTGCTGGGGGCTCGGTTACTGGAGCACATGCCTGCTTTGATCCACCAAGGTCAGAACAAGTTTATAGTGGGCTGGTCCACAACACTAAACCAATGTAGATAGCACAGACTGCTGGAGGAGGCCCTGACACTTTGGCCCTACTGTGTGCCGAGTCCTGGATGTTTAAAAAGCATTTGACACCCTGGATTGGCATTACATGTTTGGGCCCTGCAGAGTGTGGGCATTTGGGGCAGACTCCTGTGGCTGATTAATCTCCTTATGTTGAGCCATCAGTAAGAGTCAGGATAGTGCAGACGATAGCACACCCATTCACCAGCAGGGGCAGGCCAATGACGTTCTCATGTATCAGATGTGTGCACCAGTGTAGAAGTTGCACACTTGATAGACTTCTTCAAAGCCTGGGGACTGGGGATTAACTGAGACCTATATATTTCCACTGCATCCTGACTGTCCTGTGCAGGTTATTGCAGTTGGTGTTCATGTCCTTCAAATTGAACTCATCACCTTCAGCTATTTGGGGTTTAATATTTGTCATTTGTTGTGGGAATTAATAATGCCAATCTCAAAAAGGTGAGTTTGTCATGTGGCCTCTGATTGCTTCTGGTATTCCCTTCCCCTACAGTGCAGAGCTGGGTGGCAATCTCAAATGCTGATATTACCATGGATCCTATATTGTATTGCAACCCTACCGCTTCATGGCCCCTGTTGTACCTTTCGTATATTGAATGTGATGCTGAGGGGGTGGCCTTATCTGGAAGAAAGGGAGACACAGAGTGGCCCCATCCAAACTGCAGCTGCAGTCTAAGCAGTGTTGGGGCCCCCAGTGTTGGAGCACTGTTTAGCAGCCCAACTCCAATGACCCAACCGGTAACTAGCTAGGCTCATCCTAGTAGAAGGGGATTGGAGATGGAGACTGGAGCGTGGACTCTGATACAGGAATTGTTCATCCCCAGCTCCACACTTCCAGCATCCTCTAATAGCCTCCTTCAGGTGGTGCATTACTGCCATCGCAGCGCACTGCAGCTATTGCCTGGGGTTCCTGTGTTGCCGTAGAGATTCCCTTTGTCTGTGTCCGATTGGGGAACCACGGGGGCTTATTGTATCCTGCATATGTTATTACCAGTGTACGGTGGCCATGTATTCGTAAAGCGGTAGAGTGGCTACTCCCCCTCCACCTCCCCACACACCACAGGATTATTGTGTGCTTTTAGACTGCCTTCATTAACTATTCTCGAAGGGCCTTTGGCTCAATATTTTTGTTTATGTATTCATGGTTCAAAGTTGTTACACCATCACAATTCACTGGGCTGCGCTGGCCTTGAACATCTATGCTACACAATACTGTGATTGCACTGTTGTACTGTAATGCTCAAACCAAATTAGGGAGGTACTGTTCGTATCAGAAGACTAGAGAAAGAGGCAAGATAGTGGACAAGACCAAGGGATGGGATCCTACAGACTGTTTCTTGTTGCCTTCACATATCCCTGGGCATGTCATGCTTCATCACTGGCCTTGGTGCTGCTTGTTAGGCCAGCACTTCAATACTCAACGGGTCCCCCAAAGGGTCACTTTAGCAGAGAAAGTGCAAGTTTGGGGGCATCCTAGGTGTGTGTTCAAGTGACTAATTGAAAACTGTCTAGGAGATATCAAAATAATCTTTGTGAGGACCCTTCTCACAGGGTTTAACCATAAACAAGGTTGGTGCTACTATTTAGGAATGATTTACTCAAGTAGCTTTAAGATTATGGATGCAGTGTAATCACATGAACGTGTTTCGCGCCATATGGTCTGAAAATAATCAATGGTGCTTCTTCAGGACAGAAAAAGGAGATGGAGATCCTACCTCACACCTATGTCGTGATGTGTTGTGACGGTATCCCCATGACAAGAAAGATACCTGGTTAAAGTTTAAAAACGATATTCCAAACCTAAGAGGCAGAAAGGAGAAGAAAGAAAAAGATGTAACTCTGCATATTTTGGTAACTGGTATAATTTGAGTCCTCACATTAAAGATCATTTTCATATCTTCTACACAGTTTTAACTTAGACACGTTCACACACATTACCCCCCACACCTAGTACGCCCCCAAACTTTGCACTTTTAACCATACGGCTTAAAAACAAAAGATCTCTTCTAAAGTGACCCTCTGGGGGACACATAGGGAATTACAGCACCAGCCTAACGAGGAGCAAATAGCCCAATGATAAAACAGTACATCCTCAGGGATGAGTGAGGGCAACAAAAAACATTCCTTAGGATTCCCTCCCCAGGTCTCGTCCACCCTCTTGCCTCCTTCGCTTGTCTTCTGATAGGAACAGTACCTGCCTAATTTGGTGTGACCATAACTATTGGAACCCAGGTACTGCAACTTCCTTGCCTCCCATTCCCCCCGCCCCCTCTTTGTATTTTTGGTACTGTAATGTTCAACATTTACAATGTATATGTAAAGTATCAAAACCCACTGGGAATGGTATGAAAACATTGAAAATGTCAATTTAACTCTGCTGACATATTAATGGTGCAGTTCATGCTTCCTACTAGACATTCACACCTCTGCCGGGTGTGAGGTAGGCTATTTTAAACTCTTAACTCTCAACTGAATGGCAAACGCAAAAGTGATAACATCGATCCTTCTTTTTCAGATCTGATAAAGTATGAAGATGAAATTTTGGGATTGAAATCTGGGAGCAACACATTGACCCAACAAGCATTGATCTTGACACTCTTTATGTTATATCGATTTGTGTGGATGTTTCATTAACCCATGGCCCAGCATGGGTGCTACCAATCTTAGTGTACATATGTTGGTGTGGGTTGGGAGGGGGTAAGGGAGGGATTATTTTGTGTATGTTGTAATGTTGTCTGCATATGTCTGAAAGATCTGTCATCACAAACTATTTTTCTTCCAGTGGAAGAATAGATGAACTCTCAATGTATAACGTGGTTATTTATTTTATATTTGTTTAATCTAATACCTGCATGTCAATTTTCCCCTCTTGTAATTGTCTAAAGTGCATCAGTGTTGGCTTTATCAGAGGGTGAGTGACAAACATTTGTGAGTGCTGTGTTAAAATGTTGATAGATAGGATTTGTTAGTGTTTGTTTCTGGGAAGTTCTTTTTCTGATGTTTCTAACTTTTTATACATTTCACTCTACTCATCCCATTGCTATATTTTTAAATGCTGCTCATGGCAGGTTCTCCTCCCTCTGATTTTTTTTAATAAGGGCTTCCAATTTCAATCAAATGGCCTTGATTTCAGAACACAAACATGCATGCGTAAATTAAGTACACTCAAAGTCGAACTCAGAGGATAGCCATAACACTGCAAGGTGTCGGGGGATTAGAGTCCCCCACCATTTCATACTCTACTTTAAATGTATTGGTCCTACCCCTTTCCTGCATTGTAGTTCTCTTGGTACAGTGCCTGCTTTGCACTGCAGCCTTGGAGTAGCTGAGTGTTTCTGTTCTTACATGCATGTATGGCAAATGATTTTATTTTGTGGTGGCAGTGTATGATGGGAAAAGACAGTGACTGAGAGGTGCACCAATAATGTACTTTCAAGGAGGTTTGTGCTTCTTCCTGCTGTTGCATGCATGGGTCAATTCCTTGAAAATTTGCATCAACTTGGGGTGGTGCAATTTACCTTGAAGCAAGAGTAGGCGTACTGATGCTGGCACCACCTCCTTGTTAAGGGAAGGAAGGTACTTCCAGGTTGGGCCTGATTCTGGGTGCCCAGCGTATATTCCTCTTGACCTCATAAATGGTACTGAAGTTAGACTGTTGACCTATCTCCTTGGTACACTTGCTCACACTTGATGCATGAGCCTCTTCAGTTATCCTGTCACAGGAGTGTTATGTAAGCACAAAAGCTCCATTTGTTGCTTTCTGGAGAACTTCCTTCATTGCAGGTTTAAAGGTGGAGGAGGGGGGTTAAATGTCTTTTGCTACATTAAAGATTAGTCTCTACTTTTATCGTCGTCTGTTATTTATTACTAGATAATTTGTACAATGACTAACCGTGTTAATTCCACATACATACTCCACTACATTTTGAAACATTATTCAGTTGTATTCTGTTAAATTAGGATTGTATTCGATTTGACATTTTGACTTTGATTGGCTACTCAGTTTAAACCAGGAGTCTCCAACTTTTTCTATAAGGAGAGCTACTTCTGCTCAGTGAAAATTGTGAAAAGCCAAGCAATTAGTGCATTGTTCCCAGAGACCATCACACACTGCTTCATTGACTTTAAAGCTAATTTCCTGGGACCCAAGTAACTGTTTGAACCAAATTCTTAGTTCCCTAGCTAGAAACAATGATCTGAATGACACCATGTTCTTTTTCACCGTGTTTTAAGACCTTCCGGTTAACAACTATTATAGAAATAATAATGCAGCTCAAGTAAACATATAAGAAAATTAATCTGCCATTCAATATGCTACTGAATGATGTCCTCTGCCATGTAACCTGGTAGTTAGGGCAGTTCTGAAGAAGTAATTAACAGGACGATGACATTTTTTGCTGAATAGCGTGTATGGATATAAAGGGGTATTACTCTTTAATTTTGTTTCATGGGGCTATGGGATGCATTAAGGAAAGTGCTGCATCTACCCTCTACACCATTTGTTTTGCAAAGGTTTTGTTACATTTTCACTTTTAATGGCATCAGTTATGTTGGCAAATATATTCTCATTGCTCCCTTTACTCTCGTCTTGTCAGTAAATGTTGCTTTGTTCTTGCCAATTAAACCAATGAAAAAAGTTGAAAGATGCATAAAACAAACATCTCTAACATATCAGTGCGAAACAGGACACTGCTTGGCATCTATCAATCCCCTGTAATCTGGAGTGTAGCCTGAGAGCAACTCTGATGCAGTCATTAAAATCTTTCAGTCAGATGTGTTCAAAACTAGGATTTCACATAGTCCATATCAGAGAAGGCTTATTTTCAAAGATAATTGCATTGCAGGTGTTATTGTAGGTTTCAGCAACTACTAGCCGCCAAAAGATTAGATTGCCTTGCTTTCAATAAAATGTAGTTTTGAAGAGTAGCACTTTCCACCTCTTTAGTGGCAGACTCCTAGTTAAGCAGCACACTAATTTATCCGGAAATGTCACTAACATCCACTTGCATAAAGGGGTTTGCAGTAAACATCACACAGGGCTCCAGTTGCTCAAAATCACTAATTCAGTCATTGAACTTCTGATTAAACCTCATCAGGAGACAGCTGTGTGTCCAGGAGCTCAGACTCCGCTTTAATTTCTGAAAGGATTTGGAGCACAGAGGTAAAGTGCTGCATCTTCCATTTTTGCATGTGCTGTATGAAAAGGCTAAGTTTAGATTTGAGTGGTTTGATCAAACTAACCGTTATCTTGTTTTCCCGTGTAATTCTGACATTTGTTTTCTGTCATCTGTCAAAAATGTCAAATTGTGAAAGCACTCAAGGCTTGAAAACTAGGTGCTATCTTTATTTCTAGACTCAAAAAAAGCCTTGACTTCTGGCACCGGCGAAAGGAATCCATGTAGGATTTGACACCTTCTAAGCTGTCTGATCTGAGTCTGAAGAAAAAGGTCACCATATTCTGCCGATTATTTTTTCAAGGAATAACTTAAAGCTTTGTTGCTGCTTGACCGTTGGCATAATTGAGTTAATAACTTTGACAGGAGTCCTCATATGATCAAACCCCATTACCTTGGCATACATTGCCTGTTGACATTTAATGCAATGGTAGTTCAATAATCAAAATTAATCAGGATCTGCTTTATAATTGGAAATGAAACCAGAAGAATGCCCTATCATTGCAGGTGCACCATCAGTTATTATAGCCACTAATTTTTCCAGTGGGTCATTTTATTTAGGCAAAATAATTTTTCACCTCAACTCCTATACTTTTCAGGGACAATACAATTAGATTTCTCGATCTGTAAATTCTTCAAAAACCATCCCAACAAACTCTGCCAACTTGGTAATATTGCTTGCATCCACTGATTCATCACACGGAATAGAAAAACATTTGCATGTGTTTAAATCCTGCTCTAGCTGCTTTATCATATTGACCGATAAACTGATACCCTTCTTGCAATAGTGTTGTCTCCTAACTGAAATGGTGGTCATAATTCCAGGGCTAGTTTAGAAATCTTTGAATAAGGACCCTCCCATTAGAATCATTGCTTCCCTCACAGTAGCGCCTTTGCTTTGTTCTGGATTATGTGATGAATAATTTTGAAAGATGGTTTGGTATTGGCTTTCTTGGTTGGCTTTGTTAAAAAAAATTGCCATCTACAATACAGCTTTTGTGGTTTACTTTTTTTTTACTTTAAACCCTGATTGCTTCCTTTCGGGATCTTTCTCAAAATGCATGTCTATTGTTGAGAAAATTCTCTCAACATTGCTTTTTTACTCCACTTCAATGTTTGCACCACAGATTAAATATTCACAGGAGTCTTTAATTTATGTAAATACATTATTCTCCCACTCCTGATGGTTGTAGTATGGCTTACTCTTTTGTTATGTTTACTACAATTTGTATAGCACATAATCACCAGCAGGTCTTAGCGCTTGTTGAGAAGACACAGGAGCCATCTGCCAATCCCGGGAGCACTAAGGCAGAGGAATTAGACAATGTCCAATGCCTCCGTGAACAGATGGGTCTTAAGGCATTTCCTAAAAGGAAGAAGGGCGGGTTCCTTGCAGAGATTCTCGAGCAATTGATTCCAAAGTTGGGGAATTAAAACAGAGGAAGCTCTGCCACCTTTAGATGCAGTTTTGACCTGTGGGTAGGCCAAGAGGCCTTCCTCGGATGATCGAAGTGTGCGTCCCGGCACATAGTTCACCAGGCGCTCCTTGATATAAGCTGGGGCCTGGCCGTAGATGGCTTTATGGGCAGTACAGAGGCCTTTAAACTTTGCTCTCTGTTTGACCGGAAGCCAGTGCAACTTGTGCAGCAGAGGGTTAGCCTGAGCCCTTCTAGGCAGCCTAAAGATCAGCCAGTTGCATCATTCATGGTCACCTGCAGCTTGCAGATTAGTATCTCAGGGAGACCATTATATAAGGCATTTCCATAGTCCAGCCTGGACACAATCGAGGCTGACCCGATAGTCTGTAGAGTGGTGGGTGAGAGAAGAGGGGCACATTTCCGCACCGGTCTCATTAAGCCCAGACAAGTGCCGGCCACAGTAGCGACTTGGTTGGTCATAGAGAGATTGGCATCAATCTTCATGCCTAGGCTTTTTACAACAGGAACTAGGGTAGGTGCGGTGTCGAGCTCTTGTGGCTAGCAAAGGTCGTTCCAAGGGTTGCCTTTGTAGGAGATTACGAGAACCTCCGTTTTGTCCGGATTGAATTTTAATGAGTTGGCTCTCATCCAGCTCAGTGTGTCTAAGAATGTTTTGCATGCGGGGAGTTAGTGATCTGCAGGGTAAGTGTGGTATCAGCTGCATAATTAAAAAAACAGGCTGGAGATGCACATTAAACAGGAGAGGGGACAGTGCTGAACCCTGAGGGATACCACAGGTGAGAGCGCCGCTATTTGACATCTGCTCACCCATTTGGATCCTTTGGGACAGCCCAGCAAAAAGGCCTCAAGCCACTGGAAAGCCAATCCGCAAATGCCCATATTGGCAATGTGAAACAAGAGTTGGGCATGATTGACTGTGTCGCGCCGCTAACAGGTTTAAAACAATCAGGGCACTGAAATCTTTATCTGCCCTCACTCTGAGCTCATAGAGTACAGCCAACATTACCAGTTCAGTACTATGGTGGGCTCTCAAGCCTGCCTGCCCCCTGAAGTAGCTAGTGTTCCTCTATAAAGGCTGAAAGTGTTTTGAGGACATGTTGCTCCAGGACTTTTGCCTGAAAAGGGAGCTGGGAAATGGGCCTATAGATTTTAAGATTGGCCACCTCTGCCCCTGGTTTCTTCAGCAGGGGAATGACCCTAGCTTCCTTCATACTGGTGGGTAGATAGCCTGCATGTTAGCAGCTCCCGGTGTGGAAAAGCAATGCCGGCTCCCGCAGGAGGCAGGGAGCCTGCAGGGACCGTGGGGCATTGGGGCTCCCCATACGGTCCCCAACGAAATGGCCAGGCCCCAGGGGACTGGGTACCCGGGCCAGATTTGGCCTGATGTGGGTCACGCAGTCCCCCCTCCCAAAAAAAAATAAGGATGGCCAGGTCCTGGGGGATGGGGTCCCCGGTGCCAATAGAGGCCTCAGGAAGGGGCCAACGCGAACCTCCTTCCTATAAAAAAAGTGGCCATGCCCTGGGGATGGGGTCCCCGGGGCCAATAGAGGCCCTGGGAGGGGGTCCACGTGGCCCCCTCCCGTTTACATTAAAAAAAGGGGCCTGGGGATGGGGTACCCAGGGCCTGAACAAAGGCAACAGAAGGGGGGCCACACAGCCCCCTTATTTTTTTTTATTTTTTATAAACCCGGCATGGCGGCTAGGTTGCAGAGGTGTTCAGAGGCCATGCCCCTTTTTACACCTCCCTGCAACTCAGCTCAGAGGCGCTTACTGGAGGTACCTGGTGGGCTAGGTGGACCCCAGGGACCCTTAGGATTCAAGGGGACGTTATTCCCCAACTTAAAATGAGCCACGTGGCACGTTTGCACAGTGGTGAATGGAGGGGGAGGGGCCCTGAGGTGACATATGTGCAAACACGTCCTCTTGCGCATTTTAAGTTAAGGAATTAATTCCCTTCAATCCTGAGGGCCCCTGGGTGCCAACTAGCCCACCAGGTACCTCCAGTAAGCGCCACAGGCCTGCGTTGCAGAGAGGTGGTCCAGACCACGCCCCTTTTTACACCTCTCTGCAATGCAGCTCTGTGGCGCTTATCAATCCCACTGCGTGGGACTTACTGGAGGTAAAAGGTAGGATAGTTGGCCCCTAAAGGACCCCCAGCAGTGAAGGGGCCTTCATTCCCCATCCAAGATCGTGCCAGGGAGCACGTTTGTGAGTCGTGGGCAAAGTGGGCATGGCCTGGTACGAGTACTTGCCAATGCTGCTGTGTGGGACTGACTGGAGGTAATAGTTTGGGAAATTGGCCCCCAAGGATGTCCTTGGTGGCCAACTACCCCTCTTGTTACCTCCAGTAAGTCCCACACAGTGGGATTGCTCAGACGTCTTCGGAGGACATTGCCCCCGTTCTATATCACTCTGCAAACATGCCTCATGGGAGACTACGGGATGGGGATGAAGTTCAATTTAGTCCTGAGGGAGTTTGGGGGCCAAGAATCCCTGCTGGTACCTCCAGTAAGTCAGATGTAGCGGGATTCCTGAGTGTTGGTTGGATGCCCAGCACCCTTTCTCCACCACTCTGCAAATGTGACTACTAGTTAAAGTAGCATATTTCTGCACCTCTGACTTGGAGGTAGTTTTAATCCCCCTGCCCTATTATGCACTAGGGCCTTACAGAGGAGGTGATGCTAATCACAGGGGTACCCCAACGCATAGTGTTCCCTAGTGTATGTACATGTTGTAAGTGTCTTTTAGCATTGCACTGGCTCTAGGCCTGGTTAGTTAGTCAGTTACCCCAGTACCCGTCTGAAAAAGTTGTGGGCACAGGATGATTTTGCAGCAAGTCCTCGTTCTGCTCCTCTGTTGGTTCTTTCTGCACATCTCTTCTTCCTGCACTTTTCTTTGTCTTTCTGGACTTCTGTTGCCTCTTTCTGTATTTCTTTTGCTACTTTCTGTGCGTATTTTCTTCTTTCTTCACATGTCCTACCTCTGTAGGCATAGTTAGAAATTAGCATTTAAAAAACCTTTGAAATTCACTGAAAAAAAACAATAGGTTTCAGGTAAGTTATAGTTAGAAATTAGCATTGAAAAAACCTTAAAATCACTGAAAAAAACATGGGTTTCAGGGACGTCATAGTTAGACATTTCACTCGTACAAAACCATAGAAATTCCCCTGTTAGTTCAACTAATTATAACTCACGCCCCGCCATGCACTGCTGATGTCACATATTACATCATTCATGACATGTCTAAATTTGGACACCAGGATGGGTGGTATACATTGGGGCAGGATGTAGATGCAGCGGTAAGTGCACATAATATCAATTTTAATAACGATGTTATAATATTGAGTTGATAATATCGAAAGATGTTAAATGTATTGAAGAATAAAATATCGATTTGTGTTGTAAAAAATATTGTTGTAATAAATGTTGTTAAAATATCATAATGCAAAACTATCATTATAGTAATGTTTTATTGTTATAGGTTTGTGAATGTTCTAATAGTTACTGGTATAACATTTTTTTAATAGTAATCTAATTTTTAGGAGCGGGATGTTGGGTTTATAGTGGATACAGGTGGGGAGTTTTGTAAATATTTGTTCAAATCTTTAAAAATAAATAAAAATGTGTATAAATTAAAATTGTTATTTAGGCGGGGGAGATTGGGTTTATAGAGGATAAGTTTTGGGAGTGTTTTAAAAATGGTAAAATGTAAATACAAAAAAATTTAAATTAATTTAAATTGTTTTTTGGGTGTATAGGGGATACGTTTGGGAGTGTGAGAAATTCTGAAAATGTAAAAAAGAAATTGTAAAATAAAAAAAACAGGAGTGGGATGTTGGGTGTATAGGGGAGGAGGGTGGCGGCGAGTTTTAAAACATTTGATCCAAATATAGTAAACATTTGTAAAATTAAAGAAATTTGTTTTGGGAGCTGGAAGTAAGGGTGGGAAATTATTTTTTTTAATTACCAATTTCCATTTTATAATTTGGGGAGCGGAGAAGGCCCAGGATCAGGTAAAGGTAAACCTAACTGCTCCAAGTGAAATTCAAGCAGACTAAAACACACTGACGACCAACAAAGGAGAATGGCCAATAATGATTGTAAATGTTTACTTACACCCAAGGCACTGACCAGTGAATTATTAAAGATCCTGTGGAGAAGTGTGGCTCACTGGTTAGAGGAGGCAGACCTGGTAGCAGAGGTCAGCCCGGGACCAGGGTTCAATTCCCGGCTCGGCGGGGTCTTGAGTCCTAAAATGTCCATGGACTCGACAATTCTCGCTCCGGTGCCTACTCGATTCACGGGTTCACACTCTGCGACTCTGGGCAATAGCTTGCTTAATCTCCACAACGGCCCCTCGCGGTGGGATGCCTGGCTTTCACCTTGCCGATACCCTGCTGGGGTTATCTCACAGGGGAATACCAGGACGGGTTCCCTAAGCAAGCGCTTAGAAACCGCTCGGTGATTTGTGCTATATAAATTCCTTTACATTTACATTTACACATCCTTGTAATGTTCTTATGTTGTGTTCTTAATTTCATTCATGTATTCTCCTCCAGATTCCATTCTAAAAGGTGGCATACAGGCACTGTAAACGGTGTAGTAAACATGTTGACTATTGAATATTGTCCCGATGAAGTGCCCTCGTTTGCTATGATCAGACTGCTTCTGCCATGGCAGTTGGACTCTGATCACTAGCGAAGGACACACTCCTGTCGGCATAGCAGATTGTAAAAAATGTACCTACTTCTGCCTCATTATAAAAAATTCGCTTTTTTTCAGCGAGAAGCACGCTACTCGGGAACCCATAAAGGATTAGTGGGGAATTATTATAGTGAAATATTAAAGCAATTTGAGCGGTGGATATGGTAATCAGTTATTTGGATTGAGAACGATGGTAGAGGGAAACTGGTTTGCATTTATATAGTGCTTTTCACACCTGATGAGGTGTTGAAGCGCTTTTCCGACAAGTAGCATGCTACTCCGGAACCCATAAAGGATCAGTGGTGAATTAGTATAGTGAAATATGTAAGTAATTTGAGCGATGGATATGTTAGTCAATTATTTGGATTGAGAAGAATAGTTGAGGGATAGACGAGGGAAAAATGTTTGCATATCTATAGCGCTTGCTACCCCTGATGAGATGTTAATGCGCTTTTTCGGAGAGTTGCACTCTACTCCGGAATGCATAAAGGATTAGTAGTGAATTAGTATATTAAAATAGGAGAATAATATGAGTGGTGGATAGGTTAGTCAGATATTTGGTTTGAGTAGCCTAGTGGAGGGATAGAAGAAGGAAAAAGGTTTGCATTTATATAGCGCTTGCTACGCCTGGTGAGGGGTTGAATTGCTTTTTCGGCAGGTAGCACGCTACTTTGGAACCCATAAAGGATTAGTGGTGAATTAATATAGTGAAATATGAAAGTAATTTGAGTGGTGGATATGTTATATTTCAACAACAAAAGAGCAACTAACGGTTAAATCACTATGTGCAAGTGAAAAACCCAGAACAAACAAATCATTATGAAATTGAGAGACAACCTATTCGTAATGAAAAATAGTACTATTTGTAAAAAGAACCCTCACTCATCCTAGTGATGACATGCTTCATCATGGGGTTCCCCACGGGGGAAACCGAATATCTCCCCCGTGTGCTACAACACCTGCGATTGCAGCGGAGCAGGTTGGTAGTGATATTAGTGCTGTGTGCTCAGTGATTATGAGTGAAAAGTTAAAAGTAATCAACAGTACCTCAAAAAACTTTATTCGTAGGTCTGTTGGTCACATTAAAAACAGGTGAAGAGACTGTTATATTTGTTGTAATAATCACTGTCTCCTACAAAAATAAGGTCAACATGTTTCTGCTGTCAAAAAAAGCCATTTATGGCGCAGCTTTCATCAGGACCATAAAAGTGTAATTCCCGGGGGTCCGTACACGCTAAGGCACGTCCACACCGTGAAGATATTTATGTGAAAAACAGGAAAAAATTCATTGAGATTTTCTCTTTAGATAAAGACTTACGGTTTTGTACCGTGTCGTCATGTACTCGCGGTAAATCAACCGGAGCCCAACCTGAAATAACATACAAACGCAAAACATCATCCATTACATGTTTGTTCAGTATTAATGGTTCATTTCGCTAGCATCATTATGGTTGTCTCCATGTTTCCACATCTGTGCTGTATCTGTAACCTCATAAGAATAATGTCTTGGGAGGTATTCAGTTTGCTAGGCAATTACTTGATATCACCACTCCCCCTGTCTATGGGTTCTGAAACTCAACCAAACTTTGGTCATGTTAGGAATTGTGCCTTATTCTCAACTCGAGAAAAGACATTATTTTAAAATGAAAACAAGAAATACATTCTCTCAAGCTACCCCTGTTATTAAATGAAAGTAATTCCATGTTAAACTACACAATCGAATATTAAAATCTCTGGAAGAATACTACACTTGTAACGCTAAGGTATGGTCATTAGCAGAAGTTTCTACTCACATCAAGACTGATCAGAGAAATGCCCCTTAGAGAAACAGCGCGGCTCAGTCTTCACGCTGCGTGTCCACTGCAAAATGATATGAAAACAGGACCCGTTTTTTACAGACAGCAGACTCCGACTGTGGCCTCATTTCTTAAGGAATAAACCTTTGAAACATGCTACTAGACTACAAACACTTACTTTAACCACAGCGACTCGCCACCGTCTACCTGTTTTGGAAAACGCTGTTCTCCGAACATCGCGTCCACCGGCTTGCGCATGATGTTATGAGCATTGCGCACGTCACCACGCACAGAGTGTAACGCGGCTTGGTCAGCTGACTGTTGACGTGTATTGGTTAGGCGGGCAACATAGAGAGTGGACTAGGTACCCGCCATTCTGACTACAAAGGGATTTCCATTATACTTAAAATTACTGATAATATTTTCGTATCGATGTTATTCTACAAATTACGATTTTCAAACTTCTATTTATATGAACCTGTAAATAAACAGATGGTTCTATTCTCTATCTCATTCAGCTTCAAGAGACTGCACGCTCCTGATTGAGATGGCAAAGCGGATTATAGTTGCGACAACAAAAAAGATGGTGGATATGTTAGTCAGTTATTTGGATTGAGAAGGATAGTGGAGATATAGAAGAGGGAAAAAAGGTTTGCATTTATATAGCACTTGCTACCCCTGATGAGGTGTTGAAGCATTTTTCAGGGAGTAGCACGCTACTCTGGAATCTATAAAGGATTAGTGGTGAATTAGTATAGTGTAATATGAAAGTAATTTGGGTGGAGGATATGTTGGCTACCTCTTATCACTATGTGACTTTATACTTTCCATTGACTTAGTACATCGCTCTGCCGCCTTTTGGCTAGGTTTGCACAATACAAGTACCGCATACATACAAACCCTATTTTAGGCAGAAACATGCAAGTATGAAGCAGTAACCTATCCAGGTGTGGGACTCCTCAGGAGAAGTGTCAGAATATAAATGAAACACTTTCAAGACCATGATCAAGACCAAAATCTTAACTCTCAGCATACCAGATTGTGCAGCCCCACCAATATGCGATTCCAAACTATGGGCCTTTATACGATGATGGTGGGATGGGGAGAGGGCGTGGCTTAGGTGCTGATGGGGAAGGCTGTGTGAGCGCTGAGCTCTGCGCCTGATCACCCTTATTTCTCCTGTAATAGATGTCTCCTGACCCCCCCAAACGGAGCTATAGGAGCTGGAGGCGGCCTAGCGAAGAGGGGCACCGAGACTTTCCCAGGGAAGAGCGAAAAAGGGTCGCACTGGCTGCGAGACGGAGTGGGGGTGCCGAACCGCCGCCAAGACTAAAATGGCGCTGACCCCAAGTTTTGGTTTCGGCTGGGCCTGGCCGTGACGCTGTTGTGTGGGTGTCCCAACCTCACTCACCTGAATGCCAGGTACCGCAGGAACGATGTGAGCCTCCCCTCTCCCCCACAAAGCAATCCTCCACTCAGGTCTATAACTGATAGGGCGATTGCTCTACAGGGGAAGGGGGAGAATACACCTCAAGAAAGAGAGGTGTCTTCTGTAGGGAAGGATGATTTAAGGTAGGAAGTTTCGGGACAGAAGGTGTGCCAAGGGATAACAGGGCTTGCAGGGCGTCAGGGGATTGATACTCAGCCGGCCCCTAAAAGGAAGTTTATCACACCTTGGATGAGGGGACCAATAGCCTGGGAGATTCCCTCACTGGAACAACAGTCGGAATCCCCAACTGTATCACGGTATGCTCCTGGAACAAGGGAGGCGGTGCTGCCGGCTTCTGTCGGGCGCCTCTTAAAGGATCCCAGAACAGAAAAGGAATAAATACTTTGAGCGTTTGAGGCGGTGCTGCCGGCTCCGGCCGTGCACCTCTAAATAACTCTAGAACAGTATAAAAGTAAATAAAGTGGCGTAGGAGGCGGTGCTGCCGGCTCCTGCCATGCGCCTCGTTAGACAGAAGGCCTGGTGTTTCTTCACCAAGCTTGCTGCATCCTCAGGAGAAATGCGTTTCCTTTATATCTTCGGTCTCTCAAGGCCAAAGGTGATAGTTTCTCACCTGGGGGCTTATAGGAATGAAAAGTAAAATAATTAATTAAACTATATATATTAACTCCCTTAGCATCCTGAGTAAGGGCATAAACAGTCACAATGTCTCAAGCAACTTCGGCCGCGGGTGACTTTCCAACATCAACTGCAGCGTTAGGCAAGATGCTAAAACACGGTGTCTGATATATTTACCTTTACATAATCGGCATAGACCGCGCTAACTTTCTCGCACCTACTGCTGCGTAAAGGGGTAGTTCTTAGCGACTCCGGTCGCGATAATAATCCCCCCAGCTGCCTCAAACGCTCATGACTAGAAAGCGGCAACGGCCGCGTATGAGGATTTCAAAACAGCGGCTCCTGCCGCCATAATTACCTTAAGAGGCTTCAGCCGCGATAGCCTTACTAGCGGCAACGGCTGCGACGGATGTGATCAGAGTGCGGCTCCTGCCGCGATGAATTAAAATCCCGGGTATACAGTGCTCGTTGCTTCGAGCTCTCCGGATGCAATATCTTCGTCTCACTTTAGGCAGTGAGCAGAGAGGAAGTCTTTGATTTGCGCAATTCTCTCAATATTGGGAAAGGGGGGAGAAGGGTGATATGGAAGGAAATACAGGAATCAATAAAGGGTCTCGGGGAAGGGCCTGGAACCTGGATACATGCATTAAAGCCAAGCACCGGCTCAGAAGATGGGAGGGACTTATATACCGCCTCCTTGCCATTGGCTTTCTACATTGGAATTAAAGAGGAAGATACCCTCTATGCGAGGGGGAGGAGGCCTAAGTCCTTGCTCACAGCAAGAGCACAGGGAAAAGGTGGTAACATTACCTCCCCTTAACGTTCTCCTTACCGGGCGAGGTTTATTTGGGTGACGAGCATGGAATCTTCTAGTCAACAGAGGTGCATGGATGTTTACCGCAGGTTCCCAAGAACGCTCCTCCAGAGGATAGCCTTTCCAGTCCACCAATTAATACAGCTTCCCTCCCCGTCTACGTGAATCCAGAATACTATTCACCTCGTATTCTTCTTGGTTATTTATCGACACAGGAGGGGGATCATGGAATGGGGAAGAAAAGTGAAGGGTTTCAACAGAGAGGTATGGAAGACTGGATGTATTTGGTAAGGATAATTTCACGGCAACGGGATTGATAATCTGTGTTATTTCGAGTGGGCCTACATACCGGGGTTGTAACTTCTTTGGCCCTGGTAATTTCACATTTCTGGAGGATAACCATACCTTGTCTCCTATGACCTACTCAGGTGCCGGACGTCTATGTAAGTCGGCTGCTTTTTTCATCTTTCTTTTTGTCTCCTGTAACTGAGTATAGGCCGTCTTCCAAATTCTTTTCAGGTCCGCACACAAGGTGTCTACGGCCGGAACCTTCAGACTGGGTTGTAGAGGTACCGCTCTAGGGTGAAACCTCATAGAACAAAAAAAGGAGACATCCCTAAGGCAGAGTGGATACTATTGTTATAAGCAAACTCTGCAATAGGTAACGCTTTTACCCAGCTGCTTGTTAAAGTTGTTACCAAACAGCGCAGAAACTGCTCCATGGTCTGATTCACTCTCTCCATCTGTCCATCGGTTTGTGGGTTGTAGGCCGAAGACAGATGGAGATCCATTTGTAAAGCGGAACCTATTTCGTGCCAGAACTTCAAAATGAACTGAGGGCCTCTGTCTGACACTAATACCGATGGAATACCATGTAACCTAATGACATTATGGAGGAAGATGGCTACTAGCTCACTAGCGTTGGGGAGTTTGGCTAGAGGTACAAAGTGCGCAGTTTTAGTGAAGGAATCTACGATAACTAGGATGGTGGTAAACCCTTCTTCTGGAGGGAGATCTGTGACAAAATCCAGAAGAAACGTAATTCTGGATATCTTTTGCCATATGTTCCCACCAAAACCAACTATGGCATATATCATTCGTCTTTGTAATGCCAGGGTGACCCACCAGAGCAGAAGAATGAACCCAGTGCAATACTTGTTCTCTCAATAGATCTGGAACGTATAACTGCTCACCATGATATAGCAGGCCCTTCCTCATGTGAAACTCAGGTTTTTCCAACCAAGGGGACAATTCCATGTCTTTCAGCTTCTCCTCCAATTCTTGACAGAACCTACCAAAAGAAACATACCCAAGGATTCTCCTGGAGGTATGAATGCTTCGAGTTCCGGTTCCGTTCTCTTATGTGGGGGCGTTACACATAAGCGTGATAACGCATCAGATTTTACTTGTATTGCGGCGGATCTATAGGTGATTACGAAATCAAACGAATTGAAGAATGAGACCCATCGCATTTGTCTGGGGGTTAAGGCTCTTGCCGTACGGAAAAATTCAAGGTTCTTATGATCCGTATAAATGGTGATGGGATGTTTAGCCCCCCAAAGATAATGCCTCCATTCTTGGAAAGCCTTCCGAATCGCCAGAAGCTCTCTCTCGGCTACTGTTTAGTTCTGTTCCGCTGGTAGTAATTTTTGGGAGAAATAGGCAATTGGATGCATTAATCCAAAACCATCTCTTTGAGAAAGCACCCCTCCTACCGCGTATTGCGATGCATCCGCTTCTACGAAATACGGGAGCGTAGGGTCTGGATGTATGAGCACAGGGGCAGAAGTGAAAGCGCTTTTTAGTGCATCGAAAGCTTTCTGTGCTTCAGAGGACCATACTAATGGTACTCCCTTTTTTACCAGTTTGGTGATGGGAATAACAAGGTCTGAGAAATGGGTGATGAACCTCCTATAGAAGTTCGCAAATCCCAATAAGGCCTGGATGTCTTTTACACTAGTGGGAATAGGCCAGGACAAAATAGCATCTATCTTTTTATGGTCTATTTTGATTCCATTAGCCGAAATGACAAACCCCAAAAAGACAACCTTATCCACATGAAAAGTGCATTTCTCTAATTTAGAGTAAAGGTGATGTTCTCTTAACCTTTGCAAAACTTGTGTAAAGTGTTTGTAATAATCTTTATAATTCTTAGAGAAGATTAAGATATTGTCTATGTAGACGATTAGAAACCTATCCAAGAAATCCCTAAACACCTCATTGATAAAAAATTGGAATGCCGCTGGGGCATTGCAAAGCCCGAAGGGCATTACACAATATTCAAACAGACCGAATTTGGTCCGGAATGCGGTTTTCCATTCATCCCCGGCCCGTACCCTGATGAGATGATAGGCTCCTCGTAAATCTATTTTCGTAAACACAGTGGCATCTTTAATTTGGTCCAATAAAACTGGAATAAGGGGTAATGGATACTTATTCTTGATGGTGATTTTGTTGAGTGACCGATAGTCGATGCACGAGCTAAGACCTCCTTCCCGTTTTGCTATAAAAAAGAGGGGAGATGATACAAGAGATGTAGAATGCCTAATGAAACCACATTGCAGCATATTATCCAAATATTACTTGAGATAAGCCGTTTCGGGCTCAGACAAGGCATATATCTGACTACAAGGTAGTATACTGCCGAATTCCAAATCAATACGACAGTCAAAGTCGCGATGAGGCGGTAAGGCTGTGGGTTTTATCTCATCAAATGCATCCGAATACTGTTCGTAGCAACAGGGAAGGCGATCCATTTTCTGTACGTTACACGAGGCACAGACTAATGGAGAAGCCCAATCAATGGCCTCCTGATAACAGCGTTGAATGCAATAGTGAGAATCCAAAGTCACTGTTCGTTTCACCCAGTCTATCTTGGGATTATGTTTTTTTAACCATGGTACCCCAAGGATCACCCCAAAGGCAGGAGTACCTATCAGATCAAAAGTAACTTCTTCCGAATGTCCATTGTCGCACACCAAGGTTAAGGGTGTTGTTTGTCTGGTGATGGGAACAGAAGACAAGCTGAACCGTCCACGGCTCTAACCGACTCTGGTTCATCTTTCTGTACACACATGACTCCTAAGGATAAGGCTAATTTATTATCCCAAAAATTTCCGGTCGCCCCTGAATCTAATAAGACCGAAATGGTTACACGTTTACTAATGGACAAGATCAAAGTTACGCTAATGGTGAAATGTTTAGGTACTCTGACTACCCAAGCATCCTGTCTGTTCCACGCTAGGGCCACTATTTTTTGGGCCCTCCCCTTTTTTGGACGTACAGGGCATTCTCTGGCAAAATGACCTCCCTTTCCACAATAGAGACATAAGTTAAGACAACGTCTCTTGTCTTCCTCCTCTGTCGTTAGAAGGCCTCGGATCCCTCCTATTTGCATGGGTTCCTCTAAACGCACTCTTGAGTCCTCTTTCTTGATGTTTTTATATTGTAGGACACGGGGGGTATCCCCCTTTCCTCTCTCTCGCTGTCTTTCTCTGAGTCTATGATCCAGTTTGACCACCAAATCTATAAATTCGGAACAGTCTTCTGGTGGATCAACTATCTGCGATAAGACGTCCTTGAGCTCATCGGTTATTCCCTTATAGAACAGGGAAGTGCGTTTCTCTTGTGGCCATCTGGTTTCTGCCATTAATCGATTAAACTCTGTGACATAGGAGAGTAATGAATTCTTTCCCTGTCGGAGATTCAGTAATTCGGTGTCGCTGGCCTGCATAAACGAATGCTTATCAAATAGCCTCCTCATCTGCTCCTGAAAAGCTGGAAAGTTGTGTAATAGTGAATCATCAGATGCCACTAGAGGAATGGACCAATTGGCGGCCACTCCGGCCAGATAAGAAATCACGAACGCCACCTTGGCAGTGCCGTCCGGGAAGGCCATAGGTTTACACATGAATTGTAAATAACACTGATTCATAAAAGTGCGATATTTCCCACATTCTCCGTTAAAACGTTCCGGGTTGGCCAAGGGTACGGGGACAGGGGTTACTACCGTGATGTTCGAGGGGGTGGTTCCCCCTTCTGCCGCTGGCTTGTCATAGAGAAAAGTAGCGGGTTGGACTACCGAATGCTGGCCTTTTGGGATCGCTCCGGAGTAGAGCTCCACGGATTCGCAATTGGTCTACTCTGTAGTGCTGACTTTAAAGACATGTTTTCCTGTCGCACATTCTGTACCTCCTGTAGCAGTGTCACTAATGCTGCGGCTAACTCTTGTATGGTGGGAAGGGAAGAGGAGTCAGTAGCTAGCTGAGTCTCATTGTGTCCCTCTGGATCTATCATCGTTCGGGCATAGGGTCTGGATGTACGAGCACAGGGGCAGAAGTGAAAGCGCTTTTTAGTGCATCAAAAGCTTTCTGTGCTTCAGAGGACCATACTGATGGTACTCCCTTTTTTACCAGTTTGGTGATGGGAATAACGAGGTCTGAGAAATGGGTGATGAACCTCCTATAGAAGTTCGCAAATCCCAATAAGGCCTGGATGTCTTTTACACTAGTGGGAATAGGCCAGGACAAAATAGCATCTATCTTTTTATGGTCTATTTTGATTCCATTAGCCGAAATGACAAACCCCAAAAAGACAACCTTATCCACATGAAAAGTGCATTTCTCTAATTTAGAGTAAAGGTGATGTTCTCTTAACCTTTGCAAAACTTGTGTAACATGTTTGTAATGTTCTTTATAATTCTTAGAGAAGATTAAGATATTGTCTATGTAGACGATTAGAAACCTATCCAAGAAATCCCTAAACACCTCATTGATAAAAAATTGGAATGCCGCTGGGGCATTGCAAAGCCCGAAGGGCATTACACAATATTCAAACAGACCGAATTTGGTCCGGAATGCGGTTTTCCATTCATCCCCGGCCCGTACCCTGATGAGATGATAGGCTCCTCGTAAATCTATTTTCGTAAACACAGTGGCATCTTTAATTTGGTCCAATAAAACTGGAATAAGGGGTAATGGATACTTATTCTTGATGGTGATTTTGTTGAGTGACCGATAGTCGATGCACGTGCGAAGACCTCCTTCCCGTTTTGCTATAAAAAAGAGGGGAGATGATACAAGAGATGTAGAATGCCTAATTAAACCACATTGCAGCATATTATCCCAATATTACTTGAGATAAGCCGTTTCGGGCTCAGACAAGGCATATATCTGACTACAAGGTAGTATACTGCCGAATTCCAAATCAATACGACAGTCAAAGTCGCGATGAGGCGGTAAGGCTGTGGGTTTTATCTCATCAAATGCATCCGAATACTGTTCGTAGCAACAGGGAAGGCGATCCATCTTCTGTACGTTACACGAGGCACAGACTAATGGAGAAGCCCAATCAATGGCCTCCTGATAGCAGCGTTGAATGCAATAGTGAGAATCCAACGTCACTGTTCGTTTCACCCAGTCTATCTTTGGATTATGTTTTTGAAACCATGGTACCCCAAGGATCACCCCAAAGGCGGGAGTACCTATCAGATCAAAAGTAACTTCTTCCGAATGTCCATTGTCGCACACCAAGGTTAAGGGTGTTGTTTGTCTGGTGATGGGAACAGAATACAAGCTGAACCGTCCACGGCTCTAACCGACTCTGGTTCATCTTTCTGTACACACATGACTCCTAAGGATAAGGCTAATTTATTATCCCAAAAATTTCCGGTCGCCCCTGAATCTAATAAGACCGAAATGGTTACACGTTTACTAATGGACAAGATCAAAGTTACGCTAATGGTGAAATGTTTAGGTACTCTGACTACCCAAGCATCCTGTCTGTTCCACGCTAGGGCCACTATTTTTTTGGGCCCTCCCCTTTTTTGGACGTACGGGGCATTCTCTGGCAAAATGACCTCCCTTTCCACAATAGAGACATAAGTTAAGACAACGTCTCTTGTCTTCCTCCTCTGTCGTTAGAAGGCCTCGGATCCCTCCTATTTGCATGGGTTTCTCTAAACGCACTCTTGAGTCCTCTTTCTTGATGTTTTTATATTGTAGGACACGGGGGGTATCCCCCTTTCCTCTCTCTCACTGTCTTTCTCTGAGTCTATGATCCAGTTTGACCACCAAATCTATAAATTCGGAACAGTCTTCTGGTGGATCAACTATCTGCGATAAGACGTCCTTGAGCTCATCGGTTATTCCCTTATAGAACAGGGAAGTGCGTTTCTCTTGTGGCCATCTGGTTTCTGCCATTAATCGATTAAACTCTGTGACATAGGAGAGTAATGAATTCTTTCCCTGTCGGAGATTCAGTAATTCGGTGTCGCTGGCCTGCATAAACGAATGCTTATCAAATAGCCTCCTCATCTGCTCCTGGAAAGGTGGAAAGTTGTGTAATAGTGAATCATCAGATGCCACTAGAGGAATGGACCAATTGGCGGCCACTCCGGCCAGATAAGAAATCACGAACGCCACCTTGGCAGTGCCGTCCGGGAAGGCCATAGGTTTACACATGAATTGTAAATAACACTGATTCATAAAAGTGCGATATTTCCCACATTCTCCGTTAAAACGTTCCGGGTTGGCCAAGGGTACGGGGACAGGGGTTACTACCGTGATGTTCGAGGGGGTGGTTCCCCCTTCTGCCGCTGGCTTGTCATAGAGAAAAGTAGCGGGTTGGACTACCGAATGCTGGCCTTTTGGGATCACTCCCAGAGTAGAGCTCCACGGATTCGCAATTGGTCTACTCTGTAGTGCTGACTTTAAAGACATGTTTTCCTGTCGCACATTCTGTACCTCCTGTTGCAGTGTCACTAATGCTGCGGCTAACTCTTGTATGGTGGGCAGGGAAGAGGAGTCAGTAGCTAGCTGAGTCTCATTGTGTCCCTCTGGATCTATCATCGTTCGGGCGTAGGGTCTGGATGTATGAGCACAGGGGCAGAAGTGAAAGCGCTTTTTAGTGCATCGAAAGCTTTCTGTGCTTCAGAGGACCATACTAATGGTACTCCCTTTTTTACCAGTTTGGTGATGGGAATAACGAGGTCTGAGAAATGGGTGATGAACCTCCTATAGAAGTTCGCAAATCCCAATAAGGCCTGGATGTCTTTTACACTAGTGGGAATAGGCCAGGACAAAATAGCATCTATCTTTTTATGGTCTATTTTGATTCCATTAGCCGAAATGACAAACCCCAAAAAGACAACCTTATCCACCTGAAAAGTGCATTTCTCTAATTTAGAGTAAAGGTGATGTTCTCTTAACCTTTGCAAAACTTGTGTAACATGTTTGTAATGTTCTTTATAATTCTTAGAGAAGATTAAGATATTGTCTATGTAGACGATTAGAAACCTATCCAAGAAATCCCTAAACACCTCATTGATAAAAAATTGGAATGCCGCTGGGGCATTGCAAAGCCCGAAGGGCATTACACAATATTCAAACAGACCGAATTTGGTCCGGAATGCGGTTTTCCATTCATCCCCGGCCCGTACCCTGATGAGATGATAGGCTCCTCGTAAATCTATTTTCGTAAACACAGTGGCATCTTTAATTTGGTCCAATAAAACTGGAATAAGGGGTAATGGATACTTATTCTTGATGGTGATTTTGTTGAGTGACCGATAGTCGATGCACGTGCGAAGACCTCCTTCCCGTTTTGCTATAAAAAAGAGGGGAGATGATACAAGAGATGTAGAATGCCTAATTAAACCACATTGCAGCATATTATCCCAATATTACTTGAGATAAGCCGTTTCGGGCTCAGACAAGGCATATATCTGACTACAAGGTAGTATACTGCCGAATTCCAAATCAATACGACAGTCAAAGTCGCGATGAGGCGGTAAGGCTGTGGGTTTTATCTCATCAAATGCATCCGAATACTGTTCGTAGCAACAGGGAAGGCGATCCATCTTCTGTACGTTACACGAGGCACAGACTAATGGAGAAGCCCAATCAATGGCCTCCTGATAGCAGCGTTGAATGCAATAGTGAGAATCCAACGTCACTGTTCGTTTCACCCAGTCTATCTTTGGATTATGTTTTTGCAACCATGGTACCCCAAGGATCACCCCAAAGGCGGGAGTACCTATCAGATCAAAAGTAACTTCTTCCGAATGTCCATTGTCGCACACCAAGGTTAAGGGTGTTGTTTGTCTGGTGATTGGAACAGAAGACAAGCTGAACCGTCCACGGCTCTAACCGACTCTGGTTCATCTTTCTGTACACACATGACTCCTAAGGATAAGGCTAATTTATTATCCCAAAAATTTCCGGTCGCCCCTGAATCTAATAAGACCGAAATGGTTACACGTTTACTAATGGACAAGATCAAAGTTACGCTAATGGTGAAATGTTTAGGTACTCTGACTACCCAAGTATCCTGTCTTTTCCACGCTAGGGCACTATTTTTTTGGGCCCTCCCATTTTTTGGACGTACAGGGCATTCTCTGGCAAAATGACCTCCCTTTCCACAATAGAGACATAAGTTAAGACAACGTCTCTTGTCTTTCTCCTCTGTCGTTAGAGGGCCTCGGATCCCTCCTATTTGCATGGGTTCCTCTAAACGCACTCTTGAGTCCTCTTTCTTGATGTTTTTATATTGTAGGACACGGGGGGTATCCCCCTTTCCTCTCTCTCTCTGTCTTTCTCTGAGTCTATGATCCAGTTTGACCACCAAATCTATAAATTCGGAACAGTCTTCTGGTGGATCAACTATCTGCGATAAGACGTCCTTGAGCTCATTGGTTATTCCCTTATAGAACAGGGAAGTGCGTTTCTCTTGTGGCCATCTGGTTTCTGCCATTAATCGATTAAACTCCGTGACATAGGAGAGTTATGAATTCTTTCCCTGTCGGAGATTCAGTAATTCGGTGTCGCTGGCCTGCATAAACAAATGCTTATCAAATAGCCTCCTCATCTGCTCCTGGAAAGCTGGAAAGTTGTGTAATAGTGAATCATCAGATGCCACTAGAGGAATGGACCAATTGGTGGCCACTCCGGCCAGATAAGAAATCACGAACGCCACCTTGGCAGTGCCGCCTGGGAAGGCCATAGGTTTACACATGAATTGTTAATAACACTGATTCATAAAAGTGCGATATTTCCCACATTCTCCGTTAAAACGTTCCGGGTTGGCCAAGGGTACGGGGACAGGGGTTACTACCGTGATGTTCGAGGGGGTGGTTCCTCCTTCTGCCGCTGGCTTGTCATAGAGAAAAGTAGCGGGTTGGACTACCGAATGCTGGCCTTTTGGGATCGCTCCCGGAGTAGAGCTCCACGGATTTGCAATTGGTCTACTCTGTAGTGCAGACTTTAAAGACATGTTTTCCTGTCGCAAATTCTATACCTCCTGTTGCAGTGTCACTAATGCTGCGGCTAACTCTTGTATGGTGGGAAGGGAAGAGGAGTCAGTAGCTAGCTGAGTCTCATTGTGTCCCTCTGGATCTATCATCGTTCGGGCGGTATAATTATCGTGTGCTTGGCTTTCTGTCCCAACCTCACTCACTTGAATGCCAGGTACCGCAGGAACAATGAGAGCCTCCCCTCTCCCCCACAAAGCAATCCTCCACTCAGGTCTATAACTGATAGGGCGATTGCTCTACAGGGAAAGGGGAGAATACACCTCAAGAAAGAGAGGTGTCTTCTGTAGGGAAGGATGATTCAAGGTAGGAAGTTTCGGGACGGACGGTGTGCCAAGGGATAACAGGACTTGCAGGGCGTCAGGGGATTGATACTCAGCCACCCCCTAAAAGGAAAGTTACTCCCACCTTTGTTGAGGGGACCAATAGCCTGGGAGATTCCCTCACAGTAACAATAGTCGGAATTTCCCAACTGTATCACGGTATGCTCCTGGATTGAGGGAGGCTGTGCTGCCGGCTCTGGCTGTGTGCCTCTAAATAACACTAGAACAGTATAAAAGTAAATAAAGTGGCATAGGAGGCGGTGCTGCCGACTCCTGCCGTGCGCCTCGTTAGAAAGAAGGCCTGGTGTTTCTTCACCAAGCTTGCTGTATCCTCAGGAAAATGCGTTTCCTTTATATCTTAGGTCTCTCAAGACCAAAGGTGATGGTTTCTCACCCGGGGTCTTATAGGAAAGAAAAGTAAAATAATTAATTAAACTATATATAGTAACTTCCTTAGAATACTTCGGCCGCGGCTGATTTTCCAACATCAACTGCAGCGTTAGGCAAGATGTGGTGTCTGATATATTTAACTTTACATAATCGGCATAGACCGCACTAACTTTCTCGCGGCTACTGCTGCGTAAAGGGGTAGTTCTTAGCGACTCCGGTCGAGATAATAATCCCCCCAGCGGCCTCAAACGCGCATGACTAGAAAGCGGCAACGGCTGCGTATGAGGATTTCAAAACAGCGGCTCCTGCCGCCATAATTACCTTAAGCGGCTTCAGCCGCGATAGCTTTACTAGCGGCAACGGCCGCGACGGATGTGATCAGAGTGCGGCTCCTGCCGCGATGAATTCAAAACCTGGGTATACAGTGCTCGTTGCTTCGAGCTCTCCGGATGCAATATCTTCGTCTCACTTTAGGCAGTGAGCAGAGAGGAAGTCTTCGATTTGCGCAATTCTCTCAATATTGGCAAAGGGGGGAGAAGGGTGATATGGAAGGAAATACAGGAATCAAGAAAGGGTCTCGGGGAAGGGCCTGGAACCTGGATACATGCATTAAACCCAAGCACCGGCTCAGAAGATGGGAGGGACTTATATACCGCCTCCTTCCCATTGGGTTTCTACATTGGAATTAAAGGGGAAGATACCCTCTATGCGAGGGGGAGGAGGCCTAAGTCCTTGCTCACAGCAACAGCGCAGGAAAAAAGTGGTAACAGTGGGAGCGCGGACCTGCGGCTGGGATCTTGGCCGCCTGAGGAGCGCTGGCACCCTTTGACGGCGGGGGAAACAATGTGGTGATACTGCGAGAAGGAGCGGCGCCTCGACTGGGAAAATAGGAGCGCCCCAACCCTGAGGTGCGTGTGCGGCTCCTCCGGCCTCTGGAGATATAGGTGGGCCCAAGGTGTGTCGCAGCTCGGTGACCACGGACTGCTGTGCACCGCTCGCGCCTCTGGAGCGCATCTCCAGCAAGGAGTGTACAGGAAGAGGATGGGGACACTGAGAGACACCCTCCCACGTTGGTAGTAACTGGACCCCCGTCACGGCAGAGGTACTGGCAGGGCCTGACGTGGCTGACGCGGCGGTCCACGAGCTGGGGGTGCGCCATTGAAGGTGGAGGCAGACGGATGTCCTAAAGCGTGGAGCCCACTTGCTGCGGCCTACACTGATCGGCCCTCCTTGAGATGAGCCCTGTAGATGGTACTGAGGCACCCCCAGTGAGTGCAGCGAAGTGCATCTGAGGCTTTCTACTGACGGCCCCTGCCCTTAACACGCAGCTTCAGACTGAGGTGGCAGAGCTGGTGGGGATTGGAAATCTTGCTGGGCGAGGCGGGCTGAGCGGCGGACGAGCACCCTGGCGGGAGTCACCCCGCCCCAGCGAAACGGAGATCAAGCTGCGCAGGTTGGAGGGTGACGGACTCTTGAGAAGCTGGTGACCCTACACCCAACTCACAAAATATTGGAGCTGCGTGCGTATGCTGTGGATGGAGGGATGGGTAGGTCAGTGATGACACTGGGCTGCCCTGTGGAGCAGTGCGCAGACTGAGCAGCAGTTGCAAAGGGACACAAAGGAGGAAGAGCCTGTGACGACCCCAAATAGAGGTGCGGGGACTTTCTGGAGGAAGCGTGGTCTCCTAGTGGTGGCGGACTGCTACTATCTGCACCACAGAGAGATTGGGTACGCGCGGTGGTGGAGCTGCGGAGCGGGCCCCACTGGTGTGGACACAAGTGGATGGGCGATAGCAGAGAGACCTTGCACCTGAGGGGGCCGGTATGGATGAATAAGACGCACAGGAGATGAAACTTTGCAGGACTGCACAGTGGGTGTGAGTGCGCGGAGGTGCAGGATTGGAGTGCATTGCCAGCTGCGGCCATGGGCACGCCCCGAGGTCGGAAGGAGGGGGACCCGACGCCGTCGGATGCTGAATCCCCGCCTCACGAGGACAAGACTGAGCAGGAATTGCCACAAAACATGGGTATTCAACAGCAATTAGACAAGATATTGGTGGCCATCACGGACACTCTCACTGCTCTCCAGCAGGATATTGCGCAAGTTGCGACAGGATTGGGCCTATTGCGTGCAGATCACTTGAAACTCGCAGATCGTGTCAAACAGACTAAAACTACAGTTCAGGAGGTTGGCCCCGCACAGACAGCACTATCTGAATCACTGGAGGGGGTCTTGGATCGTATCACAGTATTGGAGCGGCGAGCTGAGGAAGCGGAAGGCAGAAACAGACGCAATAACATCCGCGTGGTGGGCCTGCCTGAGAAAATCGAGGAGTCTGACATGGTGGCATACTTAGAGACTTGGCTCCGGACTGTCGTGGCCCCTGAGGGACTTTCGAATTTCTACACCCTGGAGCGGGCGCACCGGGTCCTGGCTAGACCGCCGGTACATGGCCACCCTCCAAGACCGGTGGTGGCGCGGTTGCTGCACTTTCGGGATCGCGACCTGCTTCTCCGGAAAGCCCGCAGTGATGGCCCCTTCCAAGTGGACAACAACAACGTCACTCTCTTTCCGGACTACTCGCTTGACACGCAGCGGCGCAATATGTCTTTCCAAGCTGTGAAGAAAGAACTGCGGGCGGAAGGGATTCAATATTCCCTATTTTTCCCAGCCAAACTACGCATAGTATTGGACGGTAAGACCCATTTTCATGATACCCCTGGAGAGGCCTGGGAATGGCTGGAGTCCTATAAAGCAGGAAAGGATGGCCAGGAGGTGGAGGCGCGTGAGCTGGTCAGTGACTCTCAGCCTCGCAGATCGCAGCCTCTACGGCGCCGCAGGCGTGGCCTGCGGAAACCATCGACATCGCAAGCAGCCATGGAACGCAAGGGAGCCCTGGATGCGGTAGTGGCGATCTCTGGGGAATTGCTACAGACTGCGTCGGAGATGTCTGAACATGGAAGTGGAAAGGAACAATCAGAGAGGGGATCCTCAGTTTCAGATGATCAGAGACTGCCGTCGATCACCCCTGGGACAGCTGACGGATTGTTGGATGAGTAGATGTTGGAGTGTTTGTGGGGATGGGAATTTGGTTTTAAGTAATAGTGTTGCAGTGTTGGTATTGGTTGAATAGAGATAGCAGAGATGATTTATATTGGGGGTGTTGAGTGCCTGTTTTGTGAGTGAATGAGGTCGAAGTGGGGGCAAGGAATGGTGACGGGATCCGGGGGGTCCTGGGAGGCAGGATGATTCGGGTGATTCGGGGGGGGCGGCCTTAGATGGTGTCTTTTGATTCATAGCAGATTGTGACCTAGACCCTATCCAACCCCCACCAGATGGTAATGCTTAGTTTGCCTTGATTTTGCATGGGGAGTGCAGTTGGGGCAGTTTGGATGGGATTCACTATGTTGGTGCCTGTTCTTGGGGGGGTACAATACAACACAGCAGGTTCAGTGGGGGGTGGATTATTTTCTGCACAGCTTTTATGCTCATAATTTTAAATATATCATCTAATCAAACTAATGACCCTTCACAAGGCTTTCCGCTCTGGCTATTAGAGTCTATTTTCATTGCTCATTCATCATAAACCACTGAATCGTTTGTCCAGTTTCTCATTATGATTCCTTTTTTCTGTTTTCATATCAACCATCCCATTCTCCTCCATTACTCGTCGTGTTCCGCTGACAATTATTATCTCCCCTGAACGGCGCGACGATCGGACACCTGCAATATGTAACTATCATCTAACATATTTTCTTGCTTTAAATATATATGTCTGTATATTTAATCACGATACTCCATTGGGCACTATCATTTTTCCCCCACCCCCCTTTTTCTAAATTTGTACACAAATGGATTAATACTTATTCAAAAAATGTTTTTTTATGAATGTCTAAACTCGTACTTCATCCAATTAACACTATTTGAATATGAACTTCTGACATGTAATTATGTTCATTTATTATATATATTTATATCAATGTATACCTGGATGACTTGACTATTGGCTTATTACTTACCTGTCTGCCATAACCCTTGGGTTCTTTCGTTCTTGGGCTGAAACCAATGCCCTATGGTGTATATAATTATGACTTTCAATTTTTTCCTCATATATCTAATTGTTTGCCATTTTTAATGTGCCACTCATTGTTGAAATGTATATATTCGTGGTTTTCGTGTAATTCATTGTTTTTCATTCCCAATATGCCAAATGTGTAAATTTTGCCTCCCGAACTATGTTAATCATATTATTGTACATATGAACATTTTGATAATTTATTTCTGTCTTTACCATACTCTTTATCATCCTTACTCCTACTATTTTCTCTCCATCCTAACCATTTTGAATCTCACCTTCTCATATAATCTCCTCAACCCAACCACTCACCTTTCTTGCCTTCTCTCCTCCCCCTTTCCTCCCTCTCCCCCCTACTACCCACTTTTTCTCCCTTCCCTCCTCTCTCTTCTTTTTTCATTCTCTTTTCTTGTCCCTTCTCTTTTTTTTTCCTTTACTTTTTCTCCTATTCTCTTCATCTCTCTTTGCTCTCACCACTTTTCTCACCACTTTTCTTAATTTTTTCTTGTTCCACCACACCATTACAATACAAGTTTTTAACTCTCACTTAATTATACAGCCCTGAAGAAGCCCCAGGCCTGCTGGCCGCTCAGGGGTGAAACACGTGTTGGCTGTTCACTTGATGTGCCAATAAATACGTTCTGCACCAATTAATGTGATTTTACTGGAATTATTCCAAAGAAGGAACATTTAAATTTTCTAGCCCCAGCACAACCTTTCTATTCTCTACCTAAACAAGGGGGTAAGGGGTGTCCCCCTGCTGAGGGCTGGAGCGCAAACTGATTGGAAGCTCATTAAACTGGCTAGTAAGGGCTTGTGATCTCGTTACCCCTTTAACTTGTGCAGCTGATCCGGATTCGGGCTGGAGTCCCATTTCAAATGATAGATCACTTGGTAGACCCGGGTGGCCGCTATGTTGCGGTGAGAGGCCGCTTATATGGCCGCGAGGTGACCCTTTGCAGTGTCTATGCTCCTAATGTTGAACAGGCGTCCTTCTTGGAGACATTGTCCTCTGGTCTCGCCGATTATTTCACGGTGCCGATCTTGATGGGGGGCGACTTCAACTCCATTGCTGATGTGAACATGGATAGATCCCATCCTCCATTGCCCAAGGCCCCTGTTAATAAACTGGCTGGAGTTCGCACTCACTGGCAGGACAATTGGGGACTCATTGACGTTTGGCGGGCGCAGCATCCGACGGACAGGGATTATTCCTATTATTCTGCCTTGCACGACCTTCATGTTCGGCTAGACGTAGTTTTCTGTAGTTCTGGTCTGGCCTCCCCGGCGATCAGCAGCGAGTACTTGACGCGCACCATATCGGACCATAATCCGCTGTTGGTGAACTTCTGTTGGATGGAGGAACGCCCTAGAATCCCTCAGTGGAGGCTGCGCCCGGAGATGTTGGAGGATCCGGTCTTCCGCACGGAGCTGGGCGAAGGGGTAGAGAATTATTTTTCAGAAAATACGGGCACTGCTTCGACGGTGGCCCTAGAGTGGGACGCTTTTAAGGTGGTGGCCCTCGGGATCTGTATCGCCAAGTGGGTGGGGGTTAGGAAACTGCTCCTGCAGGGAATCAAGGAATCAAGAAGGCTGAGTTGGCCCTGCGCGAAGCTGAGAGGGCTCATTCGGGCGGCTCTGGGACAAGTGAGGAAGTGCTGGCTCGGAAGGAGGTAGTAGCAGAAGGGGTGGAGCGGCTCCGGTGCTTTGACCTCAAGGTCTTTATGGTTCGCGCGTATGCGGAACGGGACAAGGTGGGCACTTTATTGGCTTGCCTTGCGGACCCCGCCCCTAGGTGCGTACCTACTTTGGCACTGGCCTCCCGCTGGACGACTGGAGCATGAACAAAGTCGTATCAATGAGTTGTTTCGCTCCTTTTATGCGGACCTTTACACCAGCCACATGCAGACTGGTGAGGCGGAAACGCAGGCGTTCCTGGAGGGCTTAGATTTAACCGCGATAGAAGAGGACGAGGCAGACACAATTGGGCAAGATATTACACTGGCTGAGATCCGGTGCGCCATTAAGCAATTAGCACGCAATAAAACACCTGGGAGCGACGGCTTGCCTATCGAATTCTACTTGGCCTACATAGACATACTGGCTCCGAGATTACTGGTGATGTACCGGGAGGCTCGGGAGATGGGGAAGTTTTGGGAGCCTACTAGGGAGGCCATCATAATACCGCTTCTCAAGCCTGGGAAGCCGCTGACTGACCCGGCAGCTATAGGGCCTCTCTCCATGCATACCACGGATTATAAAATACTGAGCTGTGTGCTCGCTACTAGGCTCCTTCCACTAACGACGAGGCTGGTGCATGTGGACCTGGCTGGTTTTATCCCGACGCGCAATACTGCCAGTAGTGTCCGTAGGCTGCTGGAGTCTTCGATGTGGGGCGTGGAGGGCAGGGACAGTCAGTGGTGCTCTCGGTTGATATTGCTAAGGCATTTATCAAAGCAAAGGGGGTCGGTGACAGCTTCCTCCTGCGCTCGTTTGGTGGCCGGAGGTGATCCCACTTTGCAGCATTTTATTCTGGATGCAATTTTAATATTGTGCACTTTGTTTTAGACGGGAAGGGGATACCTGAATAGTTGAAGAGCATACTTGCTGTTGCTGTACACGCCCTTCCTGGTGCTTTAGCCTTACCTGGAAGGATCACACTCCTGATCTCAGTGACCTGTCCTACCCGCCCTGGTCCGACGCGGTAGCTAGTACCGTTGCACGGAGGGCGTGGTAGGTAGAGTCAGGCACTTCCGGTTTGGAGGGTTAGCGCTCTAGCTGCAGGGGAGAATCCTGCATAAATACCGCTTGGACCGGCGGCGGCGCTGCGAGCAAAGGGGGTCTGTGGCAGCTTCCTCCTGCGCTCGTTTGGTGGCCGAAGGTGATCCCACTTAGCAGCATTTTATTCTGGATGCAATTTTAATATCGCGCACTTTGATTTAGACGGGAAGGGTACACCTGAATAGTTGAAGGGCATACTTGCTGTTGCTGTACACGCGCTTCCTGGTGCTTTAGCCTTACCTGGAAGGATCACACGCCTGATCTCAGTGACCTATCCTACCCGCCCTGGTCCAACGCGGTAGCTAATACCGTTGCACGGAGGGCGTGGTAGGTAGACTCAGGCACTTCCGGTTTGCAGGGTTAGCGCTCTAGCTGCAGGGGAGAATCCTGCATAAATTCCACATGCCCCAGCGACCGCGCAGCGGACGTGCCGCCGGTGCGCTGAAGGTGCGCCAAAGGCAAGCCCGTCTGCGCCCGTCCGCGGCTGGACGGGGCTCGGGCCAGGACTCCTGGAGGAGTTCAGGTAGACCTTACCTACTCACGGCAGGAGTTGTTTGCTTTCCGCACTGGTACTATGTCTAAATGCAGACACAGTATGGACTTTAATGCGGGAGGCTACATTGAGAAGTGTACACACTGTGGGTATTCGACTAGCCACTGTGTTCATACAGGAGGGACTGATAGGAAGCTTAGCTGTGCCCTAATTAATTGTAGGTCACTCAAGAAACACAGTGTGGAAACACGGGACCTTCTGATTGATAGTCAGTTGGACATTCTTTTCATAACGGAAACCTGGTTAGATGAGGATTCGCCCCTGAAATATTGGACACTCTGCCCCCTGGATATGGGATATGCAGGTTGGATAGACCCTGCGGGAGGTGGGGAGGGATCGCGGTGATCCATAAGGGCAATATTAAATGTACTATGGAGCCAGTAACCATATCCGATAGTGAAGCTGGCGCTTTTTCCATAACAGTATCGAATACCTACATAATTAAAGGTCTTCTTGTTTATAGACCTCCGGGAGGCAGCAATCAATTTTCCGCTAGCCTCATACATAATATACTGGCCCCAGCCATGCGGTATGAGAAATTCATTCTGTTAGGGGATCTTAACCTGCATTTTGACGATGACTCCAATGCCCTGGCCCAAGAGGTTCGTCAAGATTTGCTATCCCTGATATTAGTATTAACATCTGAGCTACCCACTCACCGGTTGGGAAATCTGCTGGACCCTATTTTTTTTGCAACTGGGAAGCCCTTAAAACTGATCCTCATGTGCCGATGGTTTGGACGGACCATTTTTTGGTGCCATTCCAAATTAAGTATACCAAGGGAAACATTTCTGGGAAAGTAGGAGGCACCAATAAAAGGCAGAGAAAATGGGCGAAGTTCTCCCCAGAAAACGTCTGCACCAGCCTGGTGCAGGGTGGGTCCCCAGAAGGATTAGGCCCAGCAATTGATGGGGCTTGTAAAGCCCTGGACCAGCATATTCAGCTTGCCTTAGATACAACGGCTCCCTGGTCCAGCATGGGTCCCATGTGGCGAACTAAATCTGCAGCGTGGTTTAATGCTGAATTAAGGGAGGCTAAGACGGCATGCAAGCGTCTTTAAAGAATCTGGAGAAGGGGCTACTTGCCAGCCCCAGTGAGGGTGTATAAAACCAGCCTCAGAAGGTACCAAGCCTTGATAAGGAAAATTCGCTCTTCCCACCATACTGAGCGGATTGACAAGGCAGACTGTTCCGCTAAGGAACTTTTTGGTGGTCTACAAAGAGCTATCCTCACTGGCCTCTATTGGGGAACAGGAGGCGGGCTCTGTGCAATTTTGTAATCAAATAGCGGAATTCTTCTATAATAAAGTGAAGGATATTTATTCTACCTTCCCAAAGGAGGCTAGGGCTTGCTCCGGTAGTGAGGAGATACCAGTGGATGGACCTATAGAAAATGACTGCCTAAGGGTGTTCAGGGTTCCTGATGAGGATCTGCTGATTAAAGTAGCTAGAGGTGTGAAATCTGGCTCACCTAAAGATCCGGCTCCAGCTAAAATCCTGAGAAGAAATATTGAGGCGTTAGCACCTTATATTAGTCACCTGTTAACATTGTCATTTGGATCTGGTAGGGTGGTGATAACCTGGAAACAAGCTGTGGTGCTTCCACTTAAGAAAAAGCCTCAGATTAGTATGACCCAACTGAGCAAGGCGGGTTTTCGTGCCTGCCACTCAACAGAGTCTGCCTTGCTGTTCTCCACAGAGGCCTTGCGGAGACATGTGGATGAGGGTCAGACCGCGGCACTGATTCTCCTCGATCTCAGTGCCGCGTTCGACACTGTGGCGCATCACACCTTGCTATAGTGTCTGAGGAAGGGCGGAGTGGTAGGGAACGCATGGGACTGGCTGGACTATTTTCTCCACGAGCGTAGTTTTCGTGTTGAGCAAGGGCCCCACAGGTCGGAGGCTTTTGACTTGAATCAAGGGGTGCCTCAGGGTTCCAGTCTGAGCCCTACCCTTTTAACCTTTATATGGCACCTGTGGCATTAATAACTGAGCAATATGGAGTGGAAGTGGTGACGTATGCAGATGATACGCAGCTGGTTGTGGCTTTGACACAACCGGCTGAGCATGCAGCCAGCAGGTTTGCGTCCTGTCTCCAAGACTTGGCTGGATAGATGTCTGATAATTGTCTCAGATTGAACGGGGACAAAACGGAGGTGTTGATTGTGGGCAAGTCTCCGTCTGTTTGGACATCATCATGGTGGCCTCAATCATTGGTCCATCTACCTGTACCCAAGGATCAAGTTAAAAATCTCAGAATCTGGATCGATTCTAAAATCTCCTTCGAGTATCACACCAGACATGTGGCCGGAACCTGCTTTGGCATTCTACGGAGTCTTAGAAAGACGCTTGATTTGCTCCACGTGTCAGCTAGGAGGGCCCTGGTCCATGACTTGTTTACTTCCAGGCTGGACTATGGGAATGTCCTCTACTTGGGAGCAAATGCGAGGTGTCTTCAGAGACTACAGCATATTCAGAATGCTGCCGCCCCACTGGTGTTGATGCTACCTAAGAGATCCGCCTCTAAAAAAGCTCTGGAGACTCTTCACTGGCTGCCTATTAGGGAGCGCATTCAGTTTAAAGCTCCCTGCGTCAGCCATAGGATTGCACAGGGGAAAGGCCCTTGTTTCCTGCGCAACTTGCTCACATCGTATACCCCTACTCGGCTGCTGCGGTCGCAGGGTTCTGGTTTGATGCAGATTCCTAAAACCAGAAGGGCCAGAATGGGAGGTAGATCCTTCCGTTTCATGGTGGCACGAGGATGGAACACCTTACCCCTCAGGCTCCGTGTGGAGACTTCGGAGGTGGCTTTCCAAAAGGAATTGAAAACCTTTCTTTTCCCTAGGGACTAGTTTGTGGACGGGGTCACGGAAGCTGTACAGTGGGATGCTGGGGCCATTGACTAGCGCATGGACACACTGGTTAGTGTAACCAGGCGCTGTATAAACTCAGGATTATTATTATTATTTGATAGCCTGGAGTGGCCCTATCTGTTCTTTGTTATGACGGCGTTTGAGCTTGGGGCTGGATATGTTCAGTGGACTAAAATCCTGTACTTGTCGGCGACCGCTAGAGTTCGGGTGGGGAGGGCTGTTTCCTCCTCCTACCCCGTGGGGCGGGGCACTAGACAGGGCTGCCCGCTTTCTCCGTTGTTGTTCGCGCTTGCGATGGAGCCACTGGCTGTGCGTGCGAGGATGGGAGGAGCGTACCGGGGCCTGCGGCTCAGAGGCCGCGAACACCATATCTCTCTCTACGCGGATGACCTCATTATGTTCTTGAGCGACGTGGGGGACACCCTGAGTGGGGCGCGCAACCTCCTCGGCCATTTTGAGGACATTTCGGGCCTGTGGGTTAACTGGGCCAAGACCTGTGTTTTCCCAGTATCAAGTGCATGTGCCCTGCCGGTGTTACCGCCCGATCTAGAGTGGGAGCCGCGATCCCTTCCTTATTTAGGAACGCAGGTGTACCATACAGAGGAGGATCTATTTGAGGGTAATATCGAGAGAGCGATGAGGGGTTTAAGAAGCAGCATGCGATTCTGGGGGTCTCTGCCGTTGTTGGTGATGAGGCGGGTAACGCTCCTGAAGATGGTGGCGCTTCCGCGCCTTCTGTACTTTTTTCCGACCTTGCCAATACGTATACCGGCGGCATTCTTCCGTCAACTTCGGTCAGCAGTGGGTGGCTTTATTTGGGGTGCGGGTCAGCGTAGAGTAGCATTGGAAACGCTGATGAGGCCGCGGGAGGAGGGAGGCCTTGCTACTCCAGACTTTGAGTTGTGCTATCCAGCTGCGCAGTTCCAGGTCCTCACTCAGGCGGTTGCGCTGGAGTTCTGAGGCCCGGAGACGGAGACTGCACCGGATGTACCGAGACATGTGTTATCGTTTGTGATAATGCAGCAGAGACTTAGGTTTGCTGATTTATCCATGGTGGAGAATACCCGTCGATATTGTTGGAAATGGTTCCACAGCAGAATTGGAGTGCTGAGGCCTTATGCACCCGAGATACCACTGGGCATGTGCACAGTGCTGCCGCATGGGGGCGATTGGTCTGGTCTGGCAGAGTGGGAGGAACTGGGCCTGCAGATGGTGGGTGACCTGTACGCAGACGGTGCACTGTTGCCATACAGTGCGTTGGAAGAATCCTTTGGCCTGCCGCGGGGCTACTTCCTGATGCACGCAGCCTTGAGTGCCGCTCTACAGAAACATTGGGGTGCTGGCCTTTCTGAACCCCTACTAAGCGGAGCATGTCAATATGTGGTGATGGCAGCGGGCACGTATAAGGCGATTACCTGCCTGTATAAACGAATGTTAGGGGATGGGCATACCCCGCTACAAAGATTGCGGGAGCAATGGGCGGCGGACCTGGAGAGGGACATCCCGGAGATGGCCTGGTCACAGATAGTTCAAAGGGCGTGGAAGGGTACTAGGAATGCTAGGTTCCAGTTGATCCAATTCTTTGTGTTACATAGGGCATACCTCACACCAGCTAAAATGAACCAATATTTCCGAATTGACACAGCGATATGCTCCCGATGCGGAACTGAGGGGGCGGATCTAAACCACATGCTATGGGACTGCCCTCGGCTAGGCACATACTGGGAGGAGGTGACCGGGGCTCTCTGTAGGGTGACTGAGCGGCAGATTGATACGGACAAGGGGGTGTGCCTACTACACTGGTTCCCACATACTAGTAAAAATAAGTTAACTAGTAAGTTTATGGATTTAGGCCTCATCTTAGCCAAGAGGGAAATAACATCGCATTGGAAGGCAGCGGTTGGCCCTAGCTATGTTAGGTGGAAGGCAGCGGTACTTCAGTGGGCGGGAAGTGAGAGTTCCATCAGAATGCAGCAGGCGCATAGGTCCCATAACGATAAAGCGCTAGAAGCGGCACGGGCATGGGAGGTCCTGGTGGCGGAACTCCGGACACTAGGCAGGGAGGCTGATTTGAGTTCAGTGTCCTCGGTGGGAGACGGGCAGACATGAGCGGCTCCATCGGAACTGAGAGGAATTAGCACTGTGGGAGGCCCCGAAGCATAGGAGGTTATGGGGAATCCTAATATAGAGCGTACGATGACCCATCAGTACATTACACACATTAATAGTATCTTCGCAACACTTATTAATTACACAACAGCGCCAGCGGCAGGGGTGGGGGGATGGGAGTTGATGTGGATTATTGTGTGGGACCAACAAAGGGGCATTGCTTAGGAATTAGGAACCTGTATCCAGGCGCGACCATGGATTGTTTGATGGGCTGGACATGATAGCATGAGAATTGACTGGGGTTTATATGCCTTGTGAATTGCTGCATAATTGTCAAGTCTTATCTTATATCGGAATGTGGACTGCCTTCTAATTGCATTGGCCCCTTTGTTATGTCTTGTTTGTGTTTTAAAATAATAAAAAGATAAAAATAAAAAAATGATGGTGAGATGGGGACCGACATTGCTTCTCGGCGGTCTGCTCACCCGCTTCCTTGGGATCTGACTGCCCGAAGTGAGCGGGATCACAGCCTCAGGACCGTCTCCACTGTCGACATTTTTGCTACAGTGGCGGCAGGGCCGACCAATGGGAGTGGTCTCAGGCTTCTTTGCCAGCCAAATCAGGATCTGCCATTCTGCCCTCCTGTTCCTGGCGGGGACACTGGCATGCGAAAGTTGGTGGAAAGGCATATAATGAGCTGAAATAATGGCTCGAGCGCGAATGTGCCCATGTGTAATGTAGCTGGTGCTCATGTAGTGCCATCCAGTGCCTTCAGGTCGGGTGCACGTAATGTTTTACTTGAACAACAGAATGCAAGGAAACAGTATGCCTGACTGGCTAAAGGCACCGTGGTATGTCCGGAATTGGCTTACTCATTTCCAGAGCTGAAGCATGCCACAGCCATGACTACTTCGCCACACACCACCAGCCATGTGGGAGGCTCGTAATACAGCGGTCGGGATACCACTAGCTTGGCGGTGGTTTCTGGACTGCCGCCAACTTGGCGGTGGTTTCTGGACCGCCGCCATGGCAGCCAGGCTGTACAATCACCCCCTATATTTGAGGATCACTTTTGACAAGAAGGACACAAATATGTTTAAACTTAATTCTGATAAAGCATTAAAAGTATTTATGAAAATGTGGAAGTGGCTAGAGACAATCTATTTAGAGCTATACTGCTGTATATTTTGGTTTCATTGGTGAAGAGCCTCAAGCCTGTAATCTCATTACAAGCTAAGACATATATATGTGTGTGTGTGTGTGTGTGTACACACACACACACGCACACACACACACACACACATCCACACACACACACCCACACCCCCCCCATATACATCATACATTTTATGTTTATACTTTAATGACAATATGAAAGTTATATCAGATTTTCAAAAAACGATTATGGGAATAGTTTTGAGACTTTCTGATATAACCACCTTATGAGGACCGCATATGTCCCGTATCCAAGAGTTATGAAGACCATTTTTACACACTACATAAAGACAGCAAACCGCTTTACGAGGACCGGTGTGTGTTTTTTTACAAGTCTGTTTATGAGGACCAGATTATATTTTACATATAGTGTCTTCCTATTTGATACAGTATATATTTGTAAAAAAAACTGTCTTTATTTGGATCCCTATCGTATGTGACTGACGTAGCACTTGTAAAACTGCAGACGGGTTCTCCATCTCGTTTGTGAAGGTGTATTCCACTCATCCAACTCTAATTATGGCATTTGATAATTTGTAAGTAAATTCTGTCCATAAATTGTGAAAAGCTGGTTAAACGTAAACTTCAACATAAGAACTTGAGGTCGCTCAGATAAGACCTGGAAGGCAAGAGTAGAGCTGAACCTATTTTGATCTTTAAAATAGGGATACATAGGTGTTTGTCTTTCAGTAGCTATGAGTTTTACACATGTTTAGGTGCCTGATATGTCTGTGCGTCTATTGCCATCATATGGATCATATCTTAGTGTGTGTCAAAAAAGTGTGATCTGTTATCCATCACAACGAGGACCATATGATATTGTGTGTTAAACATCTGACCCTATTCTCATAACAATTACCTCACCATTAGGTCTGATGCAAATTTGTGCTGTTATCAATGCTACTGCTATCAAGCATGAATTTCTTTTCTATTCAATAAGGACTATATCACCTAGTATATTACAATTGCATGTGGTTTTACCATTCACACTGAGAAACAGATAATATGGCATGCTATAAGATTCTGTTCTTTGATACATCACATTGAGGGCCACATCAAGGTGTTTGTTAGTAATATGAGCGTGTGCCTATTCATCACAGAGGACATTTTCATACCGTGTCAGGGCTCGACAAATCCGAAAAATGGTACTAGTCCTGCAGGTCTGGTACCATGGAAAATCCCCTCGACCTGACTGCAACCCACTTGACCTCCGTCTCGGAAAACGGAGCTAAAGTGACAAGATAACAAGATTTAAAGGCATCTTTATTGCTCATTCCCTTTGTGAGCAATAAAAATGCCTTTAAATCGTGTTATCTTGTCACTTTTGCTCTGTTTTCAAAGACATAGGACAAAAGTTAGTTTGACTTCCTACTCGCCAGAAAGGGCGAGTAGGACCTAAAAATAGCTCGTCCTCATCCATTCTCACTCGCAAATGCGAGCGGGCGAGTGGATTTGTCGAGCCTTGTGTGTATTGCAGGGTTGTGCATGCTTTAAACATCACCAGGAGAAAAATATTATGGAGTGTGTTACAAGTCAATGCTTGTTAGACCAGTCAGCCTTAGGGTGGTCGTCCCCAAAGCTTATTGCCTTCACCCCCACTATATTTCTGAATTTGCTTTTGTTGGCCTTAGGACTGCTAACCAGTGCTAAAGTGCTTGTTCACATTCCCTAAAACATGATAAAATTGGGCGACAGACCTCATTGTCACAGTACATTTATTTGCAAGTACCTAGTAATGTGATATTGCATGTACACCCACAGCCTGTAAATTAAATGCTATTAGTGTCCCTACAGCACTTTTTGAGCCACCCACTTAAGTAGACTTTTTTTAACCTGTCCCTGGTCTGCCACTGCAGCTTGTGGGTGCAATTGTAAACTGCCATTTCCACATGTCAAAATAAACCTTTTACCAAGCGTCAACCATTCTGTTGAGTACATATAAGTCACCTATAGGGTAGGCCCTCAAAAGCACATAGGGCAAGGTGCAGTTTACTTAAAAAAGTTGGACATGTAGTTTTTAATCTGACATGTCCTGGTAGTCACTATTGCAAGGCCTGCCTCTTTCATAGCATACCATTGGGTACATTATTACATTTAATAAGAGTTCATTTTTGATTGGGAAAAGGTAGGAAAGTCATGAATGGTATCAGAGTAATTTAAAACCATCTTGAATGGTAAATTCATATTTCAATCCTCAATTTTAAAAATGCCACTTTTTGGAAAGTTGGAAACAAGTAAAAGGTCTGGACGTACATTTTGGAATAAATACATTCATAAATAACCACCTTAGATTCTCAAGTAGTTATATTGTTTTCATTACACTTGTTATTTGTTCATTTATTTGTGGAACAAACAAGATGGATATTTCTTTCATGTCTTAAAGAAGAACAATTAGTACAAACATATATCAACAACACAATGGTAACAGTACTTTGGACATATAACAAATACTTAGGAAATGACCAGACATGACAAAACAATAGACCAGTCCTTATTTTAACATAAAGAACAATGGTGGTACAATTTCAACCTTGGGTGCTAAAGGAGTTTAGAAGCGCTCACCAGGTAGTGCACTATGATATCCCTTATTCTTAATATTGTTATAAATGCGGGTGCTTACAAGAGGGGAGGAAAACACCCCACTCCTCCCTGCGTAATCAAAAGATTAGGCACAATACAATGTCCACAAACAGATTGAAGCACTCCACTTATCACAGCTCAAAATAGCATAATATTTGCAAAGTTCTCAAAAAATCATCCAAAGGCTCTTGAAGATTTTCTTCTTTATTTCTTTTCCAATTCCAATCCCATACCAACGCGTTTCGCCGAGGTTATTGAGAACCTATCGGCTTCATCAGGGCTGGAAATAATACAAAATGTTTGCATCTTAGCACCATTAACATATTGCAAAACAAATTTCGAAGGTAGAGCCCCACATGGCCCAAAGAGCACACCTGTGCTTATTCATAATCTTAATTCTCAGTGAGTACATGCACCCATACCATTCTTGCTGTTTGTTATCAAAACACCTGGTGAAATGATTGAAAAAAAAAATTTTGAAAAATTTATAAGCTTTAAAAATTTCAAAGCCAAGTAAATGTATAACTTTTAAACAAAATCAAAACCGTGACATTTTATATATATTAGATTCACCACCAATGACAGTACAACCAATATTGTATTTCTAGATGTGGAATTGTACATAAAGGATGACTGTATAGAGAGCAGATTGTATCGCAGCCAACTTCATGCAATACGATCTTGCATGCGAAGAGTGCTCACCCACATAACCAGATTAAGGCGATTCCGTTTGGGGAAATGCTAAGAGCCAGGCGTAATTGCAGTGAGACGCAACATTTTAATGAATGTATTTCTGATATTGAAAGGAGGTTTATCAGAAGGGGTTATGATAAACGCAATGTTCATCTGGCGAAACAAAGGGTAATGAATGTGGAAAGAAATATGACATTGAAACCTGCAGCTAGAGAGATAACGGGAGAGCAACCTATTTGACTCTCTACTAATTATACTCCAGTGAGCAAGGTGCTACAGTTAAGCATGAATAAACATTGGAATGTTTTAAGAATGGATAAAATACTGTGTAAACACATAGGAGGAAGACCACAACTAACCTTTAGAAGGGGTCAGACTTTGGGTACCTTATTGAGCCCAAGTTACCCAGTGCCTGACCATACAGTAACCTGGTTAGACGAACACTCAAAAGGGTTCTACAAGTGTGGCCATTGTGGTATGTGTAGGTGTGCTAAGGATAAAACAAAGCACTTTCAAGTACACAATGGCAAACGGTATGAAATACGAATGAATATAACATGCCGTACAAAGTATGTCATTTATGTCATTGAGTGCAAATGCTTACGGGTTTATGTGGGCAGCACAATCCGCATGCTAAAAGAAAGAGTTAGTGAGCACTTGAGAGCAGTGAAAAATAATGATGTGAGATATCCAATAGCGGAGAACATACATATGTGTGATAAGCAAGACCAGAGTAAAAGTTTAAAATTTTATGGAATTGACCATGTATACAGTGACCCACGGGGAGGGAACAGGGAGCTGAAATTAAGGCGGCAGGAGGCAAGATGGATCATGCGTTTGCGAGCCGTAGAGGACGGCCTAAATTATGATCGGGAGCTAGAATTTTTTCTGGGAGATTGATGGGTGAAATATCACCATAATCTAAATGAAGACAACTGTAGTTTGGTGGAACAGAATGTGAGATATAGGAAAAACTGAGAACTCTATGTTTTGGGGTCAGTTATATGAAAAATGCTCATTAATATTTTTGGGCAGAATAATCAGGTCGAATTAATATATGATGTTATATACTTAACAGAAGCGGTAGCGAAATTGGCATATAAGGGGAAACATATTAAAAGATGAAGAGTATAGTGGACATATGGGAAAGTCCGTTTTTTGTTTCCTGAGGAGGGCGTTTATTCAAATTAATATGTTTATCCAATGGGGAGTGATATTATGGTGAATTTCGAAAAAATAATGCAAACCGAATGTATAACAAAAACCCATTCAAAGATGGCGGCCGCACTAATGATAGGAATAAGTCCGTTTTCTATCTTTGGGAAATTGGACATAACGGAATCAGGAAGCGGTCGAGGTGTCGCCTGTACTCGGGACGCACAGACAGTGTGGAAAGGTAAGCCCTTTACGAGGGGGACGTTTAAGCTATGAGTTTAGTATGCCAGTTTTAGGTCAATAATGGTGAGTTGTGCGCTTGCATTCAACAGGGAGGAAGTGCTGGATGCGAGGACGACGGCGCTACGATACTAATGAAAAAGCTTAGATGTTAAGGTACGACATTGGTTGTTTTTGAGGGTGAACAAATAGTTCTGAAGTGGATTTTGAATTGGTAGGTTAAGTTTGGAGAGTAACATAGGTTTTTATTTTCAGTGTGGAGAAATACTGGTCAGACAAAGATAACATCCGGTTTTGAAAAAAGAAGTACGATAGTGGACTAATACCAAACAGATCAGGTGAGAATATGGATGGGGTAGCCTTTCACTCCCCTAATAAATAAGCTGATGGCTACAGTTGTAAACGGAAGGTTTTGGAGACTTAGTCATGTCTCTGTTTCATTTTAGATGATATGGGTGCATAGAGACGAATTGTTTTAATTTGAAGATCTCGACAAAAGGATATGACAGGCATTTCTTTCCTGAATACGAGGTATGAAATATTTTTGGGCTAATAATTTGAGTTTAATGAGTTTACCGTAAATGATCTTGGGTCTTTCCTCATGCCGAGTCCTAAGAGTAAGGAACCATTCTCTTTTTAGGCAATAATTCGAGAGAAGAAAAGGTAAATGCCATATTGGCAAATCTAGTACATATTGGGCTATAAATAGGAACCACACAAGCAATCTCACATGAGGCTCACCACCCTGTATATGCATGACCGGATAGTGGTCATAAATGTCACGGTTTTGATTTTGTTTAAAAGTTATACATTTACTTGGCTTTGAAATTTTTAAAGCTTATAAATTTTTCAATCATTTCACCAGGTGTTTTGATAACAAACAGCAAGAATGGTATGGGTGCATGTAGTCACTGAGAATTAAGATTATGAATAAGCACAGGTGTGCTCTGTGGGCCATGTGGGGCTCTACCTTCGAAATTTGTTTTGCAATATGTTAATGGTGCTAAGATGCAAACATTTTGTATTATTTCCAGCCCTGATGAAGCCGATAGGTTCTCAATAACCTCGGCGAAACGCGTTGGTATGGGATTGGAATTGGAAAAGAAATAAAGAAGAAAATCTTCAAGAGCCTTTGGATGATTTTTTGAGAACTTTGCAAATATTATGCTATTTTGAGCTGTGATAAGTGGAGTGCTTCAATCTGTTTGTGGACATAACAATGGTGGTACAATTCAGTTATGTTTTTCACTACATACACCTGCCAAAACCAGCGAAGCAGTTAAACAGTTACACCAGGCCTAAATGTCCTGTCTGTACTCGGTATGGGTCGGTTGATTGGTGGTGATTATTGCTGGCTGGATGGGGTCGACACATTTCAGAACCCTACAACTACGCTGACGATCTACAGATTGTCCTCCTGCTCAACTCACCCCATGCCATCAAAACATTTCACGCAGTTATGATCCACATACAACATTGGATGAACCAGAACCAACTGAAGCTAAACCCATGGAAAACTGAGCTCCTCCTTCCTGGACTCAGTCCAGCTCATTGGGGCCCGCAGTTCTGGCCTTCGGAGCTCGCCCCACCCCAGTCCCGGCCAAATCAGTGAAGAGTCTGGGAGTGATTATCGACACAGAACTGTCCCTCAAAGCCCAAGTTGGTGCGGTAATCTCATCTTGTATGTACCAGCTCCGGAAGATTCGCAAAGTTCGCCACCTACTTCCGCTCACCACACTTACCCAAGTTGTCATCTCACTTGTGCTTTCCCGTCTGGACTTCTCCAACTCCCTCTACTACGGTCTCCCACTTTCCCTGCTGCACCGCCTCCAGGTAGTTCAGAACCAAGCGGCCCGACTCATTCACAAAACTCCCAGATGGCAATCGGCCAAACCTTTACTTCACAGACTGCACTGGCTCCCAATTGGCCAAAGGGCAGCTTTCAAGGTGGCCTGCCTCACATTCAAAGCCCTCCACTGTTCGGGCCCCGCGTTCCTCAAATCTTTAATTACTCCTCATTGTCCTACGCGTAACCTCCGATCAGCCCACCATCATCTACTAGTCACCCCCAAAGCTAAAACCAAGAAATTCGGTGGTCGACGCTTCTCCCACCTGGCCCCCGGGTTCTGGAATCTCCTCCCTCTTTCCATCAAATCCACCCCTTCTCTTCTGAATTTCAGGAAATCGCTTAAAACCCACCTCTTTCCTCCCCTTGGTTAATACCACGCCACCCTTGCTTTTGTCCCTCACTCACTCTGTCTCAAAGCGCCAGGAAGCCTTTGGTGTCAGCGCGCTCTATAAATTGCACTTAAGATAAGATAAGATTTGATTTAAGGGTTCTCCTCAGGACCAGGACCTGGTCATTCACATTTGAGGTGAGGGAATTCTCACGGGTGATGATGCCTTATGAACTCAAGGAGTGTGGTCCTTTTTCTCTTGTTGTGTCCAGAAACGACCGCGGCGGTTGCTGGTGCTTCAATATGATATTCATGCTTCAAAATAATTAGATGATGACAGGGGGGACTTGTTAATGGCTTTCAAGCGGTAGCTTTGTGAATGGTTCTCATGGGGGCCTCACATGGTTCTTCTCCTCATGTACGATGTACATCCCATGTGAAGCGGATGATTTCTGGCAGAACCCGTGATGCATTGACATTTATTTCAATGACTTCCGCATTGTTGGCATACCAGGGAGAGACGAGGCAACAGAGGAGGACCTCGATCGGGAACTTATAATTGAAGGAGCTGAGCCCTTCATTGAAAGACTCGCGTTCCCCACCGCCGGCATTTCACTGCACAAAAATTTCATAGGGCTCTCTTAAGATGCTTGATAGAGGTAGAACTGTACCCGATTCTGAGTGCACTCCTGACAGAGATTGTTCCCCTTAGGTGCTGATAAGCAGGAGTTGTTTTTGATACTTTAGTCCATTAAAATGATTATCTCACATTTCATATTCCAACATTGTGCGCTATTAAATCCTTTATTGAAAAAGCATAATGAATCACAGCAGGGTCATGGTTGCGGGGCGGCGTGGTGGCTGCGCATGGTGTGCTGGGATGACAGGCATTGGATTTGTTATTTTCGGGTTGCGTTTCTCAATGTAACCGTGTTGAGTATGTGCTTTTCATTAATTATGCAAGTTTAGAAACTTAGTAGAACTTAAATGTTTATCTGTTATTAAGATAAATATTTATATATATTTTTTGATGACCCTATATATTTTGTGATCATGTGAAAGCATAAGGTAAATCATGCACTTGTGTTAATTTATTTACGTTGCCTAGACCTATTTATGCCAGGCTTTCTTCCAAAGGTTCTAGGAATCGTACAAGGTCCAACAAAGTATTTTCACTATGTTTACTCATATGTGAGCTTGGTGTTTATAGGTGATAGGGTATAATCACCACGTATGTATTGGCTTTGAGAAAGACCAGTTTGGTTGAAACGCGTCAGCTGAATAAAACTTTCTTTGGAAACCTTACAAAAAAAGAACCAGCAGGGTCACAATCACAATCTTGCCAGTGGTTTGCTCCTGCCCTGTAAAATGACCATAACTTTGAGTGTTACAGGTGTGTTGGTATGTTATATATGTAAGCTACTATTATCATACTTTGGATCAAGTCATGGTGTGCATCACAGCAGTTTGATTTTATCCATCACAATGAGGACCGCATGATGTTGTGTGTTACACAACTGAGCTTTTTCCTATCACTGTGATGACCACACCACTAGGTCTGTTGCAAAATTGTGCTAGTACCTAAAGTACTGTTACCAAGAATTAACTTCTTTCCATAACAAATAGGAATATATCTCATTGTATGTAACAAAATGTAACAAATTAATTTAGGTTTATCAAGTGCAATGAGCACTAGATGCCATGACAGGTTTCAAGATCGCTTGCTTTGATACATCACATTAAGGAGCACATCATGCTATCTGTTACAACATGAGAGATTGTCTATTTATCATAGAAGGCAATTTCATATAGTTTTATATGGATGTGCATGTTTTAAATATCACCAGAAGGGCAATAGCATGCAGTGCACTACAACTGCATGTTGGTTTATTTCTTCATTGGTAATTAATTGCAGAGACTTTATGATGTGCTGGCATACAATAACAAGGCTACCGTAGGATTCTTAATAGAAATAGACCAATTCCTCATTACAACTGTATTCATGTGAGATTGGTCCCATCTGGTGTTAATAAATATGATTTGTTTAAGACTTTTAGTCCATCAAACTCATAACGACATCACAGTGCATGTTTTAACTCTCTGTGATATTACACCACACTCTGATAAAAAAAAACTCTTGCGTGTTTTTAGCCATCAAAATGAGGACTACATTGTGGTATGCAATTCAGATGACCATGAGTGTAAATTGTGAGGTTTTATACATTGCAAAAAGGAGCATAGCAAGGCACATGTTACAGTTTTCTTTTGTGTTTCTAACATGTAATAGACACTGCCGCAACTGTGTATCAAGCATATGAACCTTTCTTCTGGACACTGAAAACCATTTCATATTTTGTGTATCACAAGAAGGTGCTCTTTTATGCTTTACAATTGCTCCTATATAAAGGTGGCTTATGCTCCTATGTGCGCTTATAGGTCAAACTGAGGACCATGTTAAATTGTGTGAGACAGGGTTGTGTACCTTTATCTTCCACAAGTAATATTGTGGTGCCTATTACAGAGGTTGGCGTTTTTATCTATCACAATGAAGACTGTATCAAGATGTGTGTCACAATTGTGTGTTTTTATCCAACACAATAAGGACCACACTTTGGTTAATTTTAGACATGTGTGCTTCTGCTATCACAGAATCACATCATGTTGCATTGAACAAGTTCATGTTAATGTAGCTTCATTAGAAGTACTACATTAATGTGATTTAGTTTTATTGCACATTCCTTTAACAGTAAGCTCCATTAACAGTAAGCTTCTTTAACATTATGTTGGGTATTAGTAAAGCGTTTTTATCCATCACAATGAGGACTGTATCAAGATGTGTATAACAACTGTGTGTTTTTATCCAACACAATGAGGACACATTTTGGTGCAGTTTAGACAAGTGGGCTTCTTCTATCACACAGTCACATCATGTTGAATTGAACAAGTTCATGTTAATTTAGCCATCATTAAAAGTACGACATTAATGTGAATTAGTGTTATCACATATTCCCTTAACAGAAAGCTCCTATGACGTTATGCTGTGTATTAGTAATGTGTATGATCTTAAGTAACTAAAAGAATCTATATTGTATTGTATCTTGGAAATGTGTGCACTCATCCATCACAATGAGGGCTCTATATAGGCCTGGTCCCTAGGACATGCATCATACAGCCAATCGACCATCATAAAAAAGCACAGGTGCTAATGTGCACAGGTATACATTTACACTTGCAAAAAGATGACTAGTGAATGTGAGTAAATACTTCTGTGTGTGGGGTTAGTGATTTTTCAGAGGGCTTTGTTGTTCTGCAAAGTATTTGTGTGCCTGCAAATGTGCTACTTTGTAACTGTCCAAAAACATTTCTTCAGCCCATTCCAACCCAGTGAACAATCTGAGATTCACTTCTAATACGTGCCAGATTAAATCTGTTTCCAGGGTTGGAAGTGGAAGCAATCAGACAAAAAAATGGAAATAGCATAGATGAAGGGATTATTCCATAGGGGAAAATGTTTTTAAAATGTTATTACTTCTACTTGCTTCAGAATATTTCCCAAAATCTAAGCATGCAAACTTGTTCAAGGGAAAATGGAATTCTCAAAAGAAAATGAAGACTACCCCTTGAAATACATCCTCTGTAGCTGTATGCTAACTGTCCCCAAGACAACCTTTGTGAATTAAAAAGCAGCTTGCTCATGTAATCCAAAATTATAATAAATGTAGCACTTGGTGTAGTGAATTGAGTAAATGTAAATGTATAGTATTTATATAGCGCACTTCTACCCAGAGGCCTCGTAGCGCTGTATTCATACCACTGTGGAACCCATCCTGGCTTTCCTGTGAAATGTCCACTCCTGGGCACCCCCAAGGTGAAGCCAGGCATCCAAGCGCTGCTGGGGCTGTTGTGGAGATTAAGCAAGCTATTGCCCAGAGTCACAGAGTGGGACACATGATTAGACTAGGCACCGAGGCGAGAATTATCAGGTCCTGGGAAATTGAACCCTGGTCCCGGGCCAGACCTCTGCATCAGGGTCTGCCACTCTAACCATTAAGCCACGCTTCTCCAGTAAATGATAAAGGGGTATACAGGTGTTTGTCTATATGAATAACAGCAGGGTCACAATCACAATCTTTCCAGTGGTTTGCTCATACCCTGCACAATGACCATAGCTTGGAGTGTTACAGGTGTTTTGGGGTTTTATATAAGTGAGCTACTATTATACTTTGAATCGAGTCTTGGTGTGCATCACAATTGTTTGTTTTTATCCATCACAACGAGGACCATATGATGTGTGTTATACATCTGAGCTTTTGTATATCACTGTGAGGACCACCCCACTAGGTCTGTTGCAAAGTTGTGCTATTATCTAAGCTATTGTTACCAAGAATGAACTTATTTCCATCACAAATAGAATTATACTACATTGTATGTTACAAATTAATTCGGGTTTATTAAGTGCAATGATCACTAGATGCCTTGAAGTGTTACACGATTGTTTGCCTTGATACATCACATTAAGAAGCACATCATGCTGTCTGTTAGTAATATGAGACAATATCTATGTATAACAAAAGACAATCTCATACAGTGTTTTACAAAGATGTGCATGCTTAACCATCACCAGTGGGGCAATATCATGCAGTGCACTAAAACTGCATGTTGATTTACCTCTTCATTTGTAATTCATTGCAGAGAATTTGTGATGTGCCTGCCTAGCATCATAAGGCTGTCTTAAGATACTTCATAGAAACAGACCTGTTCCTCATTAAGACTGCATTCCAGTGAGAGACTGGTCCTCCCTGGTGTCAATAAATATGAATTGTTTAAGAACTGTAGTCCATCAAACTCATTATAGCATCACACTGCATGTTTTAACTCGGTGTGCTATTACACTGCACTCTAAAACAAAAACACAACAGTGTTTTTATCCATCAGAAAGACGACTACATTGTGGTAGGCAATTCATGTGACCATGTGTATAGCATGTAAGCTTTTATGTAATGCAAAAAAGGGCACATCATGACGCATGTTACAGAATTGTGTTGAGATTTTTAACATAATATAGACCCTGCCACAACTTTATAAGTGTATCAATCATATGAACATCTGTTCAGGACACTAAAAACAACTTCATATTGTGTGTCACGACATTGTGCTCATGTATGCTTTGCAATTGATCCTATATATATGGGGCTTATGCTCCTATGTGCACTTTATAGGTTAAACTGAGGATCATATTACATTGTGTGAGACAGGTTTGTGTGCATTTGTCTGCCAGAGGAAATATGCTGCCTATTGGAGAGGTTGGTGTTTTTATTCATCACAATGAGGACCATATCAAGATGTGTGTCACAACTGTATGTTTTTATACAACGCAATGAGGACCATATTTTGGGGCATTTTAGGCATGTGTGCTTCTTCTATCACAGAGTAATATCATGTTGCATTGAGCAAGTTCATGATAATGTAGCTATCATTAAAAATACAACATTAATGTGATTTTGTGTTTTCGCATATTCCTTTAACAGAAAGCTCCTTTAACAGTAAGATGCTTTAACAATATGCTGTTTAGTTGTAGTGTGTATGATCTTAGGTAACTCACAAAACTATATTGTATTTTATCTTGGAAATGAATGCACTTTTCCATCACACTGACGGCTCTATGCAGACCTGGTCCATAGGACATGAATTTATCTCCATCACAAAAAATCCCAAGGGCTAATGTTGTGTGCCTTTATCTGCCACAGGAAATATTATGCTGCCTATTACAGAGGTTAGTGCTTTTATCCATTGCAATGAGGACCGTATCAAGATGTGTGTCACAACTGTGTATTTTTATCAAACACAATGAGGACACATTTTGGGGCATTTTTAGACAAGTGTGCTTCTTCAATCACAGAGTAACATCATATTGTATTGAAATAGTTCATGTTAATTTAGCCATCATTGAAAGTACCACATTAATGTGATTTAGTGTTATCACTTATTCCTTTAACAGAAAGCATCTATAATATTATGCTGTGTATTAGTAAAGTGTATGACTTGAGTAACTAAAAAAATGTATATTGTATTGTACCTTGGAAATGCGTGCACTTATCACTCACATTGACAGCTCTATATAGCCTGGTCCATAGGACATGCATCATCCATCGAATGATCAATCACAAAAAAGCACAGAGACTAATGTGAACAAGTACATATGTACACTTGGAAAAAGATGACTATTGAATGTGAGCAAACATTTTTTGTGTGTGGATAGTGATCTTCACAGGGCTTTGTTGCTCTGTAAAGTATTTGTGTGCCTCCAAATGTGTTACTTTGTAACTGTCCACAAACAATTCTTGAGCCCATTCCCACCCAGGGAACAATCTGAGATTATCTTCAAACAAGTGCCGGATTAAATCTGTTTCCAGGATGGGAAGTGTAAGGAATCAGACTAAAAATTGGAGATGGCATAGGTGAAGGGATTATTTGATAGGGGAAATGTTTTTCAAATGTTATTACTTCTACTTGCTTTGTAATATTTCCAGAAATGTAAGCATGTAAACGTGTTCAAAGGAAAATGGAATTCTCAAAAGAAAATGAAGGCTACTCCTTGAAATACATCCTCCTTAGCTATAGGCTAACAGTCCACAAGACAACCTTTGTGAATTAAAAAGCAGCTTGCTCTGTAATCCAAAATGATGATAATAAACGAACCACTTGGTGTTGTGAATTGAGCCAATGATGAAGGGGTATAAAGGTGTTTGTCTACATGAATCACAGCAGGTCACAATCACAATCTTTCCAGTGGTTTGCTCATACCCTGCACAATGACCCTAGTTTGAAGTGTTACAGGTGTTTTGGGGTGTTATATAAGTGAGCTACTATTATACTTTGAATCCAGTCTTGGTGTGCATCACAATTGTTTGTTTTTATCCATCGCAACGAGGACCGTATGATGTTTTGTGTTACATATCTGAGCTTTTTCCCATCACAGCAATGACCATGCCACTGGATCTGTTGCAAAGTTGTGCTATTATCTAAACTACTGTTGCCAAGAATAAACTTCTTTCATTCACAAATAGGATTATATTACATTATATGTTTGTCACCGGGTCGTCAAGGAAGGGGTTAAGCCCCGGAAGGAATCAACGTGCAACTTGGTTCTTTTATCCCTTTTATTAGGTATGGTTTGAATATGTTTTTATTTTTCACGTCCTAGTTCGTCTGTTTACACAGCTAGTAGAGGTTAGGTATGAATACTGCTTCCGTTCTTCCTCTTATGAGGCCACCAGGTCAGTAACGGACTCGTATGTCCCTCGGTAAGAAAATAAGAAAACCACTGGTGAACGCCGGGACATCGACAATATGTAGAAGTGTAGAGGGCCAGTGCAGGGACTATCACCACACTCAATGAATCCACCACCACCAAGTGTAGTCCGGTTAACCCACCGGTTTAGCAGAGGTGTGTCCTCTACTTACTTTGCTGCCTTCCAGCCCAGTGCCTGTGAGCAACCCACAGCCGGACTGTATCTTGTTCAGCCACATTCCTCCTAGAGCGTGGCAGAGCGAAGCGTGAAACGGTTGGCCTCCTGGCGACTCCTCCTCTGCAGGGGTTACCTCCCCACTTGTTGCAGGCGATGAGGTCCCATTTCTCCTTCAAGCGCTCTGGTTCACCTGACTCTCTACGCGTTCTTCAGGTCCCACTTCTTCCTCAGCATCCGTTACAACATCCATTTTCGCTTTCATCAGTGGGGCTCTCTCTCCCCATTGGTAAGGGGGCAGAGACGTCATCCGGACTTGCTGACCGCCTTCTTCTTGGGTGTCAGAGTCTTGTTCCTTAAAGGGACAGACCGGAGAAAAAGCCTGCACACAGAGGAAGAGTGCCTCATTCACCATAGGCACCGGGGAGTATGGAATCTACTCCAATAAGTCATCCTCGACCCTGTGACACAGCTACAAATTCATTTGAGTTCATCATGTGCATCGAGCACTAGATGTCTTAAGATACCTAATAGAAACAAACCTGTTCCTCATTGCATGTGCATTCCTGTGAGAGACTGGTCCCCTCTGTTGTCAATGAATATGAATTACATCACAGTGCGTGTTTTAACTCTGCGCTATAACACCTCACTCTGAAAACAACATCTCACACATATTTTCATCCATCACAATGAAGACTACATCGTGTTATGCAATTCATGTGACTATGTGTATAGCATGTGAGCTTTTATCCATTGCAAAAAGGAGCACATCATGATGCATGTTACAGTTTTGTGTTGCCATTTTAAACATGTAATACACACTGCCACAACTTTATATGTTTCAAGCATATGAACATTTGTTCTGGACACTGAAAACCATTTCATACTGTGTGTCACAAGATTGTGCTCTTTGGTGCTTTACAATAGCTCCTATTTAAATGTGACCTACGGTCCTATAGGCAGTGGTGTAACTAAGAACTATATTAAATTGTGTACAACAGGTTTGTGTGCCTTTATCTGTCACAAGAAATATTATGCTGCCTATTACAGAGATTGGTGTTTTTCCCATCACAATGAGGATTGTATAAAGATGTGTGTCACAATTGTGTGTTTTTATCCAACACAATGAGGACCACATTTTGGTGTATTTTGGACATGTGTGCTTCTTCTATCACAGAGTCACATCAATCAATCAATCAATCAATCATTTGTAAAGCGCACTACATACCTGTGAGGGTCTGAAGGCGCTACTGATCGAACAGCCAGGTCTTGAGTACCCTCCTGAAGGTCAGCAGGTCTTGGGTCTGTCGTCGGTTCGGTGGGAGGGTATTCCATGTCTTGGCGGCGAGGTGGGAGAAGGATCTCTCACCGGTGGTTGTTCTTTGGATGCGCGGGACGGTGGCGAGTGAGAAGTCGGCACAGCGGAGCTGGTGGTTAAGGTAGTAGAAGGAGAGCCGTCTGTTGAGGTAGGCTGGGCCGGTCTTGTGGAGTGCCTTTTGTGCGTGTATGAGGAGCTTGAAAGATATCCTCTTGTTGACGGGGAGTCAGTGCAGGTTTCTCAGGTGGGGGGTGATGTGACCGTGGCGTGGTACGTCAAGGATCAGTCGTGCCGAGGCATTTTGGATACGTTGTAGTCGTTTGATGACCTTGGTCGGGGCTCCCGTGTAGAGGGCGTTTCTGTAGTCGAGTCTGCTGCTGACGAGGGCCTGGGTGACTGTCTTTCTTGCATCTGTCGGGATCCATCCATAGATCTTGCGGAGCATGCAGAGAGTGTTGAAGCAGGAGGAGGAGACGGCGTTGACCTGCTTGGTCATTGAGAGCGTTGAGTGGAGGATGATTCCCAGCTTTCGTGCGTGGTCCGTGGGTGTCGGGGCTGCCCCCAGTGCCGTCAATCACCAGGAGTCGTCCCAGGCTGAAGGGTTGGAGCTGAGGATGAGGACCTCCGTCTTGTCCGAGTTCAGCTTCAGACGGCCGGTCTTCATCCAGTCGGCGACGGCCTTCATTCCTTCGTGGAGGTTGGCTTTGGCGGTGATGGGGTCCTTGGTGAGGGTGAATTGGCGTGAGGGCAAGGGAAGATCTGCACAGCCCTCTGGCAGCGTGGTGGGGACTTTGGATCAGATTTTAATTAGAGCCAGCTCTGTCCTTGCTCAGGAGATAGCACTGACAGAGCATCGTGAGTCTCTAGATCTACAAACAGCTAAACGATCCTCTCTGGGCACCCTGGCTTGTGCTCGTACCCCTGATTGCTCCTTGGTTTCAGTTCCTGATTCTCCCGTCATAGTAAGTGACCCTGGATTGTCTCAAAATGTACCATCGGAAAAACAAGGCAGACAGGGAACACATAATATTACGCCATCTGTTGAACTGGTTGAGACGGTTACTGTAAATACCCGAAGCAGTCCACCCCCAAGTATTGCCACAAGATCTGGACCTCATGGTAAAACTAACTCCTCTGCCGTACCCTCAGGCTCTTCACAAAAGAGGAAGCGGGGAGGGGGCCCACAGAGACAGAAATCGGCAAAAATTAAAAAGATGAATAAAAATGGAGAAACTGTAGCATCGCCATCTCTAACAACGGTGTTTTCACAGCCAAGTTTGCCACGGGACTCGACTTTAGATCTTCTAGGCGATTTCCCTGACAAAGTCAATGATGTTATGTGGTCCAAATTGGGTAATTTAATTGCATCATCTCTGTCTCCAATAATGCATAGGCTCTCTAAAATTGAGGAAAGACTAACCGATTTTGAACTGAAGGTTATGAATAACCTTTCTAACCTAGAGGGTTTTTTAGCCTCCAGAAATAGGTTAATGGTTAATACATCTAATAAGCTAAGCAACGTGGTACTTGGGAACTCCATTCCTCCTAAATCCCTCGTAGCGAGGCAAATACCCTCAACATCGTCGGTACCTGGGAGGAATGAGGATGTTGTGGGTAATCATGATGTTGGTTTAGTGCATGTGGGTGTTAAAAGGGTTGAGCAAGGGGTTAATCTTAGTGGCCCTACTCAGGCTAGCTTTTGTAGTCAGGAAGGGGAGGAAAGTGGTCCATGTGTGGGACTGTGGGTGATGAAGCACCAAGCTTGATATCGGGGCCTCAGCGCCGAAAACCGCAGCAGACGTTTGAGGGTGTGGATCATAGTCTAGCCTTGGGTCTTGCATCTTCCTCCAGCTGCTGCCCCTTTGGCAGTGATCTTGCGAAATATCCCGTTTTCACAGGGAGGACAGTTAGAAACTACCGATCAGCTGATGGCCAAAACTATGTACTGGCTCACAACTAAATTGGAGCATGTCGGGGTTTGGGATTAGAACATCTGTAATCAGATGATCATGGCTAGATGATCTGCTTGGATACGACATTCTAGGAAGGACTTGAGAGGGGACTGCATAGTTACCAACTTTAATAACGAGCAGGTTGTGAGATTTCTGCTGGACCGTATAGGGAGTATTAATTTAGAGGATGATTTCAGTAAGATCTCTCTTTTGCCATTAGGGTTTTTTTATAGACGCCATTTTATTTGGAAAGGGTGGTCAACACCCCATGTTTTAAATTACCGGAGAGCACTGCAGGGCCCTTTCGCAATCTAGTTAACAGATTTGCCACATTGTCCGGTCTAGATGGTTGTGATTGACTACAACCTCTAAGTCCCCCACTGTTGGAGAACATCATCGTTAGGTCTCCCTCTTCTCCTGCGATTAACTTGTCTACCCAGCTAGATATATTAAACTATGCAGGGAGGAGTATGAGTCAGATAACTAAAGCTAGGGAGGCTAGCACTGATAGTTGCAAGAAAGGGTCTGTCACAGAAGTTGAGACGGATCCTTCTAGCTATCCTCAGTACGAATGCCTTCATATAATGACATGGAATGTTGCTGGGGCTAGGCATAGACATATACATAAACTGCAGGATGTAAATTAGCTTACAAGCATCCAACTCTGCGATGTGGTTTTATTACAAGAGACTTGGCTCACAGATAATTTCCTCGTAAACGGGTTCAAGACGATTTAACAAATGCTATCCCCTCAAAGGCAGGTAGGGCTATAAAAGGGAGTGGACATGAGGATAGGGGTAATATTTACACCTTTGAAGGAGTAAGATCATCCTCATGTATTGATCACTTTATCACCTCAATAAGCCTTAGGTCCCTAATAGCTGAATTTTGTGTCTCCCCAAGTTTATTGAATGATCATCATCCTGTGCTGATAACCTTAAAATCTCCCCTTTTAAAACAACCGGAAGTAAGTACCCATGCAATGGATATAAAGACACAGGGTGAGAATGGGATCTCAATCAAATGGGCTGCCGTTGACCCAGAAGCTTTTACAAATAGGATCCTATTAAAAATTAATGATCATGTTTTAACCTGCCTTGATAATTCCTCAAATAGTATGGACATAGTTAAGGCTTTTTAAAGTATTTCTACTGCAATTTCAGATAATTTGCGAAAGAATCCTAAAACAGATGTTTCGCATTCCCCAAGATGGTTTGATAATCAATGCTCTAGATTAAATAGAGATTTAAAGTCTGCAATAAAAACCATCTGGCGTAATAGGGAGGAGGACAGTATCCTACGGAAGTCATATAAAGAAGCCCTTACCCGAAGAAATTCGGAGATTAGGGATAATGATTGGGAGAATCTGATCAAAGCTGCCGATCTTAAAGATTCGGCCCTTTTTTGGAAAACATTGGATCAACCTTTCTTTAAAGATGTCCAATCAGTAAAAATTGATATGGTAGTGACCCCCGCGGATTGGTTAATCCACTTTGAAGCAATTTTTTATGAAACTGATCAGGGTTTTTTAAATAAAGAGGATAAATCCGTCATAATCTTAAAAAACACCAAAATAGGGAGTATCAGCCCTTAAGAATAGCGCTAGTGGCAAAGCGGCTGGCCCCGACGGAGTCCCAATTGATATATTTAAATATAATATGGATTTTTGGGTACCCGTTGTGTACAAATTTTTTAATGCAACAATTAATGGGGTGGTACCTGCCACTTGGGTAGAGAGTCTGATAGTCCCCATTTTCAAAAAGTGGAATAGGAGTAGTGCCAATTGCTATTGCCCAATACCTTTGCTTGACTCTACTTCTAAAGTAGTGGCAATAATGCTGTTGGCCAGCCTAGAGCAATGGGTAGAAGAAAAGAACATCTTATCTGTAGCTCAGTATGGCTTCAGATGAGGTGTTGGGGAGGTCGAACAGTTTCTGAACTTAGAACTAATAGGGGAACTTTACCTGTTGCTTGTACTCGCTCCTGAGGGCAGGGCATTGCTCTGCTTCATCATCTTGGCCGGGCTTGGCTGCGCCGAGCCCCGCATTACTGTGGCAGCACCTGTAGGCCGGACTTTGCTCCTCTCGCTCCTCCGTCCGGGCTTGGCACCGCCGGGCCCCTTCCACTCCTGTGACTACACCTCCCAGCAGCCCCACTAGCGGCCAGGGCGCCGCAGACGTCACACGGAAGCGCCAGGAGGTGCATAAAGGCTCCCTTGGTGCCTAGTCCGGGGGGAACTTTACCTGTTGCTTGTACTTGCTCCTGAGGGCCGGGCATTGCTCTGCTTCATCATCTTGGCCAGGCTTGGCTCCCCCGAGCCCCGCATTCCTGTGGCAGCACCTGTGGGCCGGGCTTTGCTCCGCTCGCTCCTCCGGCCGGGCTTGGCTCCGCCGGGCCCCCTCCACTCCTGTGACTACACCTCCCAGCAGCCCCACTAGCGGCCAGGACGCCGCGGATGTCACTCGGAAGCGCCAGGAGGTGCATAAAGGCTCCCTTGGTGCCGAGTCCGGGGGGAACTTTACCTGTTGCTTTTACTCGCTCCTGAGGGCCGGGCATTGCTCTGCTTCATCATCTTGGCTGGGCTTGGCTCCGCCGAGCACTGCATTCCTGTGGCAGCACCTGTGGGCCGGGCTTTGCTCCACTTGCTCCTCCGGCCGGGCTTGGCTCCGCCGGGCCCCTTCCACTCCTGTGACTACACCTCCCAGCAGCCTCACTAGCGGCCAGGACGCCGTGGACGTCACACGGAAGCACCAGGAGGCGCATAAAGGCTCCCTTGGTGCAGAGTCCGGGGGGAACTTTACCTGTTGCTTGTACTCGCTACTGAGGGCCGGGCATTGCTCTGCTTCATCATCTTGGCCGGGCTTGGCTCCGCCGAGCCCCGCATTCCTGTGGCAGCACCTGTGGGCCAGGCTTTGCTCCGCTCGCTCCTCTGGCCGGGCTTGGCTCCGCCGGGCCCCTTCCACTCCTGTGACTACACCTCCCAGCAGCCCCACTAGAGGCCAGGACGCCGCGGACATCACACGGAAGCGCCAGGAGGCACATAAAGCATCCCTTGGAACCTCGTCCCACGGGACGCGCATGGGAGCACGCCGGGAGAAGACCGGGACAAGGGCGGGCCGTCTGCGGCCGTCCTAGGCAGACCGAGGCAGGGCAGGGCCCCGCCCCTTACATGTGAGAACTTGAACCACCCATATAAAAAAAAAGGTACTGTGCTCCTTCGTCAAGTTGACTGTTCCCTGATACACAAGAAAGTGTTGGGCCACCTTCGAGTTGTTGGATATTATCCCATTTACCAGGGAAAGTTGTAGCTAGCAATGGGTAAAAGGAAGGTAATGGAGGGGGGGAGCCCTTGCCATTAAAAAAAAAAAAGGAAGAAGTCAAAAAAGTCGCTACATGCTGCCGCTAATTGTGTTATGTCAAGCATCCAATCTATTGTTGAAGATTGTGAGGACATTCTATTGACAGCTCCTACCTTTAGAAATGTGGATAACCCTGATCCCCTGGTCGACGGTTTACTGCAGATAAAGAGCAAAGTGATCCTAGCTATTTTTTCTAAAAGATCAAAATCCAAGTGCTCAGTAGATGATATGCATTCTAACCCTGCTAGCCCCATTGAGGTAAATGTTACAGAGGCATTAAGAGGGGCAAACATGAGTGCTAATGCCGAACTTCCAGCTATATCAACTGGGAATATAGACAGGTCCTCGCAGGTTATAGCATGTGAAATGGGCATCACTTGTACTAATCGCTTTTCAGTGTTGGAAGGGGAATCAAGGGAATTAAGTGTGGGGTTCCTCAGGGCTCCTCCCTGAGCCCCACCCTGTTTAATGTTTACATGGAGCCTCTAGACAGGATAGTCCAACCCTTCGGTGTGCGTATTGTCAACCACGCGGACGATACCCAACTGGTGGTCTCTTTAGACCACGCGGAGGGTTCGCCCCACACCTTAGGTCCCTGTCTGGAGGCGGTCGCCAGATGGATGCAATCCTCCTGTTTAAAACTTAATGGGGAGAAAACGGACGTCATTCTGCTGGGGAATTCTTCCCCCTCCGCTTTTGCATCCATCTGGCCACCATGTCTGGGTGAGCCCCCCACTCCCAAGCCCCAGATAAAGAGCCTGGGGATTTGGTTCGACCCAGCCTTGAACTTCTCGGTACAAGCCACTAAGATTGCAGCCACCTGTTTTGGGTTGATGAGGATGCTTCGGAAGGTGCTCCCCCTGCTTCCTTTTCAGGCCAGGAGGATCCTGGTCCAGGCCCTGATATTATCGCGCCTGGACTATGGGAACGCTCTTTTTATGGGAGCCCCTTCCTTTGTCATTCAAAAGCTCCAAGTCACCCAAAACAGTGCGGCCCGCCTTCTCTACAATCTCCCGCGCTGGCAGTCTGCTAGGAATGCCTTAAGAGAACTCCATTGGCTCCCAATTGCAGCGAGAGTACAGTTCAAGGCTATGTGTATTTTACACAAGGCCTTCCATCATACTGGCCCCGCAATTCTGCAGACCCTGGTCACCCCCTATGTTCCTTCGCGTTCCCTTCGCTCTGGCTCCCTCCAGCTGGCCACCTCCGTCAGAGTCAAGAAGGCTCGATGGGGCGGCCGCTCTTTTTCACATACCGCGGCCAGGCTCTGGAACGCCCTCCCCTTATCCCTCCGGGAAATCACCAACCACCTTTCCTTCAGGAAAACCCTTAAAACACACTTGTATGCGAAAGTACGCTGATCTGCCCTGAGCCCGTGCTAATAAAGTGTCAGTCATGAGCGCTACGAGGCCTCCGGGTAGATAGCGCTATACAAGTGTAATTTAATAATAATAATAAGTGAGGTCTTATCACAAGGGGTGGGGGGGACTGTGGAGGCTGTGAATAGTCTAGGTGAATGCTCCAGATGTTTGAATTTTAATAATTTAATCATGATTAAAATGGAAAGCCTGGAAAGGTATATAGCTATTATTAAGAAATTCATGAAGGACTTTACAAAACGGGAGGAACTACACATAACAAACACTCTACACCCAGTGTTAGTGTCCAACCCGGTAAAAGCCCCTATCTTGCGATCGGCCGCACCAAACCAAACAGCAGGAGCGGCCCTATCTAAACCCAATACAAGAACAGCGCCTTTATGTGTCTCCAAAACTGTAGTAGAGTTACGACCCAAAATCCCAGCTCATAACCCCCTAGCTAAAATGCCCGCCAGGCAAAACACCTCGGGCTCATATGCCGAAGTAGCAAAATTGAGGGGGTCAATATCACAATGCAGGGTCCTGCAGGGGGATAATAAATATTATAGTGACATGGCTGAAACAACTAATTGGAGTAACAAACAGATAAACACACCATACAGATCCCCTTGTGGTATTGACTACATGACCGGGGTCACCAAGCTTGGAGCTGCTAACACTTATGAGAACACTGAATTCATACGCAATAAAGCCATTGTGCAGATCAGTCATTAGGGAGGATATGTTTAATGTTAAAAGAATTTCCTTGCCTAGTTCATCAACAGACTGTATAGAGATACAGTTTGGTAACACAGCAATTGCAGAGAACCTAGTAGCCCTAGAGTATAGGACATGCCCCCCTAGGAATTGTAACATACAAATCAGACAAGCACCTCTATGGTCTAAATCTAGACCCGAGGATGCATCGGGTCTAAACAACATAGACTGACCATTAAAGGATAACTATCTGAATAGTGTAACACAAACACACAATATGTGGAAGCCCGAGCGTCAGACCAATTCCACCACAAGCCTTATAGATAGGCTATGAAGATTAATGATGAGGTTGTTCCTCGGGGGGAAGAAAGGTCTAATGAAGTGGTCAACTCTCAATATCCCCTAACAACAGCAGTTGGAAGACTAGCTTCAGCAGTAGTTCACCCAGAGAGGGTTAAAAACACAAACATGATTAAATTGCTTTCTTGGAACATAGCCGGGCGTCAAAAAAATATGGCAAATCCAGAATGGAAAGAATTCATAGATACGTTCGACATCTGTATGTTCCAGGAAACATGGAGCATGTCTCCCATATATAAATGCGGATATTCCACCCACTTTATTCCGGCAATTAGTTCAGGGAGAGGTCGCCCATCGGGAGGAGTGCGCGTATGGTTTAGTGTGGCTTTGAATTGGGCACTTACTGCGCATAGTTTACAGTCGCAGGACATACTACATATCTCCACTAAGGGCTCCCATATTGGAAGCTCGATGGAGCTGTTTAGTGTTTATGATAGAGGTTCCCCAGAAGGTCAAACTTCACGCACTATAGCCTTACTCGAGGTGGCGCTAGCAGGTATCCCCCCATTGTCTAGCGTTATTGTAGGGGGAGATTTTAACTGTACATATGAACCCCTAAGCAAAGAAGATCTCCTGGGACTTAACGAAGAGGATTCTAGACAGTCCATCCTGCCTCTAACCATAGCGCCAATCCGAAAATGGACGCCAAGAGCGATCCAAATAAATGCCCTAACGGTAGGACAACCTCAGACCCAAATGGTATGATGACCTATAACAGATTTAGTTGTCCATCCCGTATTGATTACATTCTGCTCGATACCGGTTCCTGGAACAGACTAGTTGACATGGAAGTCAGACAGTCACAGGATAGCGATCATAATCCACTTTGCATGGAAATAAGATGGGGTAATGAGAGGGAAGCATTAAATGGCCCACTTATGATCACAAAAGAAGTAGTTCAATCTAATTGCAAACGCAGATTAAAGTGGAACAGGGTGATGTGCCAAGAAGATATTTTGATCTGTATTAAAGAACTAGAAGAGGCAGAAACTAGGGAACTCCTATCCCATACCTCCGCCCAGTCAACCGAACAAAGTCAGAATTTTATAGACTCCTACAAGAGTCTAATAGAGAAAATTGGTTCATTCTTCACTATAAGAGATACTAGTGGACCAAGGAAGAAGAATCCACCAAAAAGTGGCACCCTATGGTATACGACAGGTTGTAGGGAAAAGAGAAGGGCTATAGCAAACGCCATTAGGAGAAAGGACGCTATAGTTCAAGTTCAAGTTCAAGTTCAGGAATTTATATAGCGCGCTACTCACCCAGAGGGTCTCAAGGCGCTTGGGGAGGGGGATCATAATTTGTCGAATAGCCAGGTTTTGAGTTCTTTTCTGAAGGAGATGTGGTTCTGTGTAAGGCGGAGATGAGTGGGGAGAGAGTTCCAGGTCTTGGCCGCCAAGTAGCAGAAGGATCTACCTCCCATGGTGGATCTTTGGATACGCGGTACTGCGGCGAGGCCTTGATTGGAGGATCTTAGTTGGCGGGTGGGTGTGTAGAAGGATAGTCCAGTGTTGAGGCATTCGGGCCCTAGTTTGTAGAGGGCCTTGTGTGCGTGGGTGAGGAGACGGAATGTTATTCTCTTGTTGACGGGAAGCCAGTGGAGGTCTTTCAGGTGGCCGGTAATGTGATCTTGGCGAGGGATGTCCAAAATGAGTCTCGCTGATGCGTTTTGGATGCGTTGGAGATTTTTTTGTAATTTGGCTGTGATTCCAGCGTAGAGGGTGTTTCCGTAGTCTAGTCGGCTCGTAACCAGTGAGTGGGTGACAATCTTTCTTGTCTCCGCGGGGATCCAGTGGAAGATTTTTTTGAGCATACGGAGTACGTTGAAGCAGGAGGATGAGACGGCGTTGACTTGTCTTGTCATCAAGAGGGAGGAGTCTAGGATGAAGCCTAGGTTACGTGCGTGGTCTGTGGGTATGGGTGCAGAACCTAGATCCGAAGGCCACCATGAGTCGTCCCAGGCAGAGGGGGATGATCCAAGGATGAGCACTTCCGTTTTGTCTGAGTTGAGTTTTAGGCGGCTGTTTTTCATCCAAACGGCTACTTCTTTCATGCCTTCGTGAAGATTGGTTTTGGCGGTGTTGGGGTCTTTGGTGAGGGAAAGGATCAGCTGGGTGTCATCAGCGTAAGAGATGATGTTAAGGTTGTGTTGTCGCGCGATGGAATCTAGTGGACTCATGTAAACGTTGAAGAGGGTGGGACTGAGTGATGATCCTTGTGGTACACCGCAGATGACTTCGGTGTTCTCTGATTTGAATGGGGGAAGTCGGACTCTCTGAGTTCTCCCAGCTAGGAACGAGTTGATCCAGTCCAGGGCTTTTCCTTTTATGCCGATGTTGCTGAGGCGTTGTATGAGTGTGCTGTGACAGACAGTGTCGAAGGCGGCGGAGAGGTTGAGTAGAATGAGGGCCACTGTTTCTCCGTTGTCCAGAAGTGATCTGATGTCGTCTGTTGCTGCGATGAGGGCGGTTTTGGTGCTGTGTTTGGCTCGGAAGCCAGATTGTGAGGGGTCGAGGGAGTTGTTGGATTCGAGGAAGGCGGCGAGTTGGCTATTGGCGGCTTTCTCGATGACTTTGCCCGGGAATGGGAGGAGGGATATGGGGCGGTAGTTTTTGAGTTCAGAGGGGTCTGCTGTGGGTTTCTTCAGGAGTGCGCTGACTTCGGCATGTTTCCAGCTTTCAGGGAAGGTAGCAGAGTTGAAGGAGCAGTTGATGACATCACGGAGATGGGGTGCAATGATGGAGTCTGCTTTGTTGAAGATGTGGTGGGGACATGGGTCGGTTGGCGAGCCAGAGTGGATGGAGATCATTAGGTGGATGGTGTCTTCGGTGGTGATTGGGTTCCAGGCGCTGAGATTGTTAGAGGTCGGTTTAGGTTCTGAGGGGGGTAGAGAGGATTGTTCGTGAGAACTGTTATCGACCTGTTGTGTATGTCGGCAATTTGTTGTAGAAGAAGGAAGATAACGAATCGCAGAGGTCTTGGGAGGGAGTGATGTCCTTTGAGGCTGCGGTGAGGTTGGTGAATTCTTTGACGATGTTGAATAGTTCCTTGCTGTTATGGGCGTTGTTGTCGAGTCGATTCTTGAATGCTGATTTCTTGGTGGATCGGATCAGCTGGTGATGTTTGCGGGTGGCTGCCTTGAAGGTGTTCATGTTGTCGGTGGTTGGGTTTTTTCTCCATGTTTTCTCGAGAGTACGGCATAGCTTCTTGGATTTCTTAAGGTCCTCGTTGAACCAGGGGGCCTTTTTGCTGTCTTGTTTGGTGTGATGGTGTTTCAGGGGTGCTAATTCGTCAGCGCTGTGAGTGATCCATTGTTTGAATTTGATGGCATCTTGGTTTGGGTCCGATGAGAGGGCGGGTTGGTTTTGGTTGAGGGATGTGAGGAGTTGGTTGGTGGTGATTTTGTTCCATTTTCTTCGGGGAATGGGTTGTGGGTCGAGGTGGTTTTGTAGCTGAAGTGAACACAACTGTGGTCCGTCCAATGGAGAGCTGTGGTGCGATCGAAGGTGATGTGTTTGCTGGAAGTGAAGATTGGGTCGAGCGTATGACCGGCTATATGGGTGGGGGTGTCAACAAGTTGTTTGAGGCCGAGATTGTCCAAATTGTCCAGAAGGGTGGTGGTGTTGCTGTCGTTTTTATTTTCCAGGTGGAAGTTGAGGTCTCCTAGTAAAATGTAGTTCACGGAGGCGAGGGCATGTGGACTGATAAAGTCGGTGATGTCCTCGCTGAATTGTTTACGGGTTCCTGGAGGCCTGTAGATGAGGGTGCCTCTGAGTGTGGTCCTAGGGTCGGTGCGGATCTGGAAATGGAGGTGTTCGGCGGTTGTAAGGTGGTCATCGGAGCTGATCGTGATTTTGATGGTGTTCTTATGGACAATGGCCATGCCTCCACCTGTTTGGACGGGGCGGTCTTTTCGGACGATCTTGTAGTTGTTCGGGATGGCTATGGCGATGTCGGGTGTTGATGATGAGTTCATCCATGTTTCAGTAAGGAAGGCGACGTCCGGTGATGTAGTGTCGAGTAGGTCCCAGAGTTCGATGGCGTGTCTGTGGACCGAGCGGGTGTTCAGCAGGATGCATATCAGGTGATTAGAGTTGGAGCTGTGTTTGGGGTTAGCGGATGTGGTATGGGTTTTGATGCTGGTAAATTTGCAGGAGTGGCAGGCAAAAGGGCCGTGGGAACGTCCCGGGGCAGCTTCGTAGCATTGAGGTGTGCGTCCAGGGTTAAGGGCTAGGAGGGTGGTGGCGTCATAAGATAAGCGAGAGGGATGCGGTTTGCAGGGGACAGGGGGTCTGGCGCTGGGCGCGGTCCAGGCGCGGACGGGCGTAGACGGGCTTACCTTTGGCGCACCTTCGGCGCGTCCGCTGCGCGCAAATGCATCAGTCATATGTGGATAGTGGGAGGGGAGGGGCGAGGGAGGGTCAGCTGGGAGGCGGGGCGGGCTGGGCTGTGGAGGACGGGCTCTGCGGCACAACAACAGGTAAAATGGCCGCGAAAAACGAAAGTGGAGATAGGCTGGGGCACAGGGTTAAATTATGTCTGGGACAATCTGTCTTGCAAGTGTGATTATAATCGTCAGAAAATACAGGCAATGTGCATTTAAATTACGCTGCTCAAATAGCGCTACAGCTGCAGATGCGCGATTTAGATCACAGTGCTACAAACCCCTGAAAGCGCTATAAGTATTTCAAAGTGCTACAATGGTTAACGCGCTATAGCGTTAAGCAATATGGGAGCCAGCAAATAAAAATCAGCAATTCAGTTTCGAGCGTAGCTACGATACCAGGTGATGGCTGTGGGCGAAGGGAGCGACCGCTTCTGAAAGCGTCAGGACGGCTAGAAGGGAATATAGCGATTGCATCAAAAGTGCAAAGAAGGACTGGGAGGAAGAATATTGGCAACAACTTAAGATCGCTGCCAGTTCGAAGAACTCTACCCTGTTTTGGAACTTGATAAACAAACTTGACAGGAGAGGAGTAGAGCCCATCCCTAACCATATAACTGAGCAACAATGGCATTCCCATTTTTCAAATCTGTATTGTGGCGAAGATGATTTAGTTCAATCATGGAGGGTACAAAATGACTTTATTAATGAGGAACTTACACCTGTAGAACAATTTGTAGACCGAGAAGTTTGTGATGCTCTCAGGAGCATAACACCCTCTAAAGCGGCAGGCCCGGATGGGTTACCGAGCGATCTACACATACATGACCCTAAGCTGTGGTCTGATTTTATTGCTCCTCTAATGAATAGAATCCTTCATGGATCCTTCATGGTCCCTGACTTGTGGAGGGGCGCTGAAGTTGTTACTATCCATAAGAAAGGCGATAGGGAGGACCCTGCCAACTACAGGCCGATTAGTTTAATCGACGCTGCTCAGAATATAGTTGGCAGGATCATTATAAATAGAGTACGTATGTGGCTAGAGGAGGGGAATATACTGTCCCACTTCCAGGCGGGTTTCCGCCAGAATGTGGGTACTATGGACCAGGTTTTCAGGTTTTGGGCAATATACTAGAAATCAGTAACCATTATGAAGGGGAATTTATATCTGGCCTTCATAGACCTCAAAAGCGCCTTTGATTTGGTGCCTCGTGATAAACTCTGGAGGGTGCTGCTGGAAATGGGGTTCCCGCGCTACCTCCTGGAGTTTATAGTTAAACTTCACAAAGATAATTATGCTAGAATTAGATGGCGGAATCAGGGACAGCTAACAGGGAGGGTGCCTGTGAATAGGGGGGTACGCCAGGGCTGTGTGATGGCCCCGACATTGTTCTCCCTCTTTATCAATGGGGTGGTAGACCATTTGAGGGACGACAATGCCGATGCCCCGGTCCTGGCGGGGGAGAAAACACCAACCCTCCTCTTTGCAGATGACACCCTCCTGTTGTCCAAAACCCCCTTGGGGCTGCAGAAACTACTGGACAGATTCAGTCTATTTTGCGATGAACGCGGGCTGACCATTAATATATCCAAAACCAAGTTAATGGTGCTGCCCCCTTCAAAAAAAACAAAGAAAATTAATATCACCCTTAATGGGTCGCCTCTTGAGGTGGTGGAGGATTTTGACTACCTGGGAATCAGGATTAACAATAGAATGAAATGGAACTCCAGTGTTGCCAAGATGCTGCTAAACCTCAAGAGAGTCTCGGGAGCCAGTCTGAGGAGTCCGCGTATGTCAGTCAGCAGGCCTATAGCCCCGGCTCTAGCTGTATATGAAGGGAAGGCGCTGTCCTCCACAGTCTATGGGTCAGAACTGTGGGGCTGCGAAAATGTCACTGATCTGGTTAGAGCAGAGAATAAGTTTATAAGGGACTTAGTTGCCGTTCCTATCTCAACCCCATTGAAGCCCCTTTTTCATGATATGGGCAAACGCTCGATTTTAGACATAGTACGCCTTCGCCCTGTGCTGTTCTGGGTGAGCCTGAGAAGGACCCCAGAACTAGCAAATTACGCCCTGGTGATGGACGAACTGATAGCCTTGAATAGTGCGAATAAGATCCAGTGGCTAAACAAATTGAGGCAAATGGTCATGAAGCTGGGATTGGCTGACTCCTGGACCTCACAGCCCCCTCCTCCAAAGCAAGTTGTTAAGAAAATCTACTGGGAGTGGGTACACACTGAGGAACAGAAGAGTACAAAACGGGGAGCTCTAACCACACAATGTTTGGAGCATAAGCCCACTAGGAGGTTTGAACCATTATTAGATTTCATCCAAATACCAAAAGATAGATCAATTTGTTTTAAAATGAGGTATGGGACACTACCCCTTAACAAATTTATTAGGGGATGGAAAGGAACACGGGTCTCAAATGGCACCTGTCCAAGCTCTCCATGTGAGACCGAATCCCTACCACACTTTCTGTTTGGTTGCAAAGCATACAAGAGGGCGAGATCGAGATGGTTGAAGCCAGTATGCAGGGAGTTGGGGGTTAGAGATTTTAGGGTCACCCTCCGCATTCTCTTAACCGATACAACATCTTTATTTGTTGTATGCGGAGTTGCAAAGTACCTATCAAGTGCCTGGCTTACTCGCACCAGATTGCTAAAAACTGATAAAGTATAGATCCTGCATGTACAGAAAGCCCATATGTATATTACCGTTGTTGCACTTTAGTACCGCTATCAGAGTTGTTTTAAAAGTGTAAATAGTATTTTTATTGTTTTTTATCTTATGAATTGTACATTTTTATCATATATGCCATTAACTTGAATGTTTGTACTTTTATGATATGATTATATCGAATAAAGTATTACAACAACAATAATAGGAAAATACACCTTCGCTAGGGAAGGATCCTTGCACCTTTGCTTTGTAGATTTGCCAAGTGCATTTTATGGGAGACGTTGGGAGGGATGGGAGGCCCGGAGGATATTATTAGTTTTTTATCTCAAATCTATGCTCGTCTGTCCGCAAAGATACGTTATGGAATACATGGGGAATGCACAAAGCACTTTAATATTACACATGGAATAAGACAAGGCTGCACACTTGCACCTCTTCTGTTTTCACTTCATATAAATGGCGTTGATATTTTACTACAGAATTTGGGGATAGATGTCCCAATGATCGGTAAGCGGGCTACACCCCTATTATTGTACGTCGATGATGCTGTCCTAATTTCAAGGACAGCGAACGGATTACAGACCCTGATGGACAATTTTACTAGTGTTATGACGGAAAACATTTAAAAATTAACCTGAGTAAGACTTTGGTTATGTCCTGAGGTAAAAGGAATATTAAAACAAAATCACATTATATTAACGCGATACTAATAGAGAGAACGTTTACATGTTCTTACTTAGGGATTCTTTTTAACAGTAAAGGTACTTGGAATACACATATAACTCTATGCAAGTTGAAATTTGTGAAATTGGTGGAGGCTATTTTTAGATTCTCCCAAAAAATTGATAGATTCTCAAGCTATACTGAGCAAAGTGCATCACCAGGGAGCACTATGGGGCCAGACGGATACTTTGCCATTACAAATTCTTGAAAACAACTTTTTAAGACGTTTGTTAGCCGTACCGGCCTCCACCCCTTTCATTATCTTGCATAGAGAAACCGGAACACCATATATACACGATTTGATTATCCGCCTTAAATTTGTGGCACCGTATCGGGACTAGGGAAGAAACTCGCTTTACGAGGGATATTATTTTAGACTGTTTGTCCCCAGACCGATGCAAGAAAATTATTATTATTATTATTAATATTATTATTAAGCGTTCTTATATAGCGCTCGATTACCGTAGGCATCTCGGTGCTTGCCTTGGGAACCCGTCCTGGTTTTTCCCTGTGAAATACCCATACTGGGCATCCCCAAGGTGAAAGCCAGGCATCCCGCCGCAGGGGGGCCGTAGTGGAGATTAAGCAAGCTAATGCCCAGAGCTGCAGAGTGTGAACCTGTGACTCGAGTAGGCACCGAAACGAGAATTATCGAGTCCGTGGATATTTGGGCTCAAGACCCTGCTGCGTCGGGAATTGAACCCTGGTCCCGGGTCTGATCTCTGCTTCAGGGTCTGCCGCCTCTAACCAGTGAGCCACACTTCACCTTAGTTAAGTTATATTAGTGGTCTCTTAGAATAATGCAACTTGCCCCTGAATGGAAATCAACCTGAAGACAAACAACACATCAGTAAGGTTGATTTGAAAAGGAGTCTCCTGAATGTTAGGACAGCCTTAAGAGATGAGGTTTCAGGTACTAAGAAAATTGCTATATCTTATCTTAAGGGACCAATCGCCATGGGTCTGCAGCCATACCTCGTTTTTATAACTAATGTACAGCATAGATTCTACCTAACCAGACTACGGAAGAATACATTACACCATCTTTTTGCTTTTCCTAAAAGGGGCAAGTGGTGTGCTAATCTTCCAAACTGCCCGTGTGATGGTAGATCCAAACAAAGCACCCTTCACTTTTGACTCTTTTGTAATTTTTATATAGAAATTAGAAAAATGTATCTCCGTCCAATTTTTAAAGATAATTGCCTGTAATCCTATAAAACTTCTTTTAATTATTTACGGAATTTGGAAAGAATACCAGTCTGCAATGCAGTAATTTGTTTAATAATGTCGGCAAAAAAACAAAGGAATGAACTTGTTCACTTAGAAAAATTTAACTAAGAATTACTATATGTATACATGTATAATGATTATGCTTATTTTAATTATGTTAAGATGTTGTTTCTTTTGCATATTCTTGGTTATAAATGGATTTTATTGTATTTCATAGAATGCTTTTATGGACATTTTGTATGATCCGAATAAAGCTTGATTTGATTGATTGATTGAGTACATATTTCTGTGTGGGTGGATAGAGAGCTTTCCAGGGCATATTTGCTCTACTTGCAGATTCCTTACCTTTTGAATAAATTCCCCCAATAGTCACAAGACAAGGTGTGGGTGCATGGCTGTTTTTACCAAGAACTTCTCAAGGAACCAGGGAGCAAAGTGACTTTCCATTCTCCCTTCTGAGTTCAAATGGTAATGCTACGCAAAAGTGTAGGGACACCCAACTCACCACTTTGCAGATGTGTGCTATCGGAACTCCTGTTGCCATTGCAGAAGTACAAAAGTTGCTCTGGTGGAATGAGCTTGAATACTTTCTGATGGCTCTTTGTTAGCCAGAGCACTGCACGTCGTAATTCATAGGATTATCCATCTTGATAATGTCCTCTTATGCACTTTTTTGCCTTTGACCTTCCCCATATAGCCCACAAACAGCTGATCATCTAGCCTTAACTCGCATGTTCTGTCCACATAGAAGCTAACTGCTCTCTTATGATCAAGACGATGCAGTCTCTGTTCTTACTTGGTTGCCTGTGGATGAGTGAAGAAGGTTGGGAGTCTGTTTGGCAGGAAGGCAGCTTTGGTTCTTAACACCAATCTGTTAGGACTGAAAGAAATGAATATATGTTTGACACTAAAAGCTTGCAACTTGGTAACAAGTCTAGCTGATGTGTTAGTGATCAGGAAGACTGCCTTAAATGTTAGTTACGTAAAGGACAACTATGTAATAGTTCAAAAGGGGAAAATAAAAGAAACATGAGAACCAAGTTGTATCCCCATTGAGGCATCCTAAAAGGGATTGGTGGAAACTTGTTAATTGTCCCTTTAGGCACCTCATAACTATGGATGGTTTGAAAAGGGACAGCCGGTCAGGTAAACAAAGAAAAGCCGAAAAGTCTGATAAGTGAGCTTTAGCAGTACCCACTGCGCCCCACTGCTGAGCTAGTGAAAGGACAATCCTAAGATGTTAGACAGATGAACTTGAAGAGGGTCTACTAAGCTGTCTACATATCAATTGGTAAATGAATTCCATCTGCCTCAGTACACTATCTTGGTGACATGACTGTGGGCACATAAATTAATATCCACACCTTCAGAAGGTAAAGAAAGAGATCTCATGTTGCCCGTTAAATCTCTAGAAATACAGGTGGAGGCTTTAGCAGTTGGGATGAAGAACCCGCCATGTGACTGCAACAAGAGGTCTACTCTGTGAGGGAGACAGAGCGGAGGGCACAGGGAGAAGCGAATAAGGTCTACATTTTACACCCTTTGTGGCAAATCTGGGGGGAATGAGGATTACTTGGGCCTGATCAAGAAAACTTTTCCTCAGAATTCGAGCAATCAAGGGAATGGAAGGAAACGAAAAGTTCAACTTCAACTGAAACACATCCCCCAATGCTCCCTGCATCGGAAACTAGAGGTCACAGAATTTCAGGAATTGAGCGTTCTCGTGAGTGGCACACAGGTCAATATCAGGAGTCCTCCAGAGCTGGAATATATCCTGGATTACTTCCGATTCCAGATGCCACTTGTGGTTGGCAAGATGAATCTTACTGAAACTATCCACTAGCACATTGAGCACACCTGCATGGTGATGTGCCACCAGGCAAATCTAATGTTCCTGAACCCAAGACTAGAGTCTCAGAGCTTCTTGGTAGAGAAGTATGACCTTACTCACCCCTGCTTGATGATATACTACATAGTTTATTGTCCATCAAGATCTGAAAATACTGATCACTGAGGGAAGTGAGGAAGACCTGGAGTGCCAAAATTATGACCTGTAATTCCTAGAGGTTAATGAGCAATCTCCGTTCATCTAGGGACCAGGGGCTTCTGATCTCACATTCTTCCAGATATATTACCCACTAAAAGTTATCAGTGATAACTGTTGCCACCGGAGGGATAGAGTGAAATGGACTTACTTGGGATATATTGCTGTCCATCCTCTACCACTGTAAGGCCACTAAAGTGTTATCAAAGGTGCTTGAACCACTGCCTGCAAAGACATCATTGGAGTGCCCTCATGTGTCAGCATGCATAGGTGACCAGAAGGATGAAGGAGGATTGCAGATCGAAGAGGCATAAGACCATCAGGACTGGAACAATCGCTCCATTTTGAAACATCACAATCATAGCCTGGATGTTGTGAACCTTCTGAGAAGAAGGGAAGGCTCAATTTGCAATGGTATACCATCCTGCCCCTTCCAATTTATCACGTCTTCAAGCAAAGCATTGCTGCAAGATACCTTGCTGCGCTGCACAAAAGGGAGAGAGCAGGAATGTGCCATATTTAACATTATTTGGCATATTCCTGTCCTCTGTTTGTGATGGCGCAACATGTACTGCTTGCACCAGAGCAGGCACCCTTGCACAGGGGTGCAGTATTGTTTTTGTGCAGGAAGGGGCAACTTCCTGCACAAACACAACGCTGTAAGACACTTCCCTCAAATAAGTGTGTTGCAGAATGCTGAACACTTAGAAAGCGGAAACAATGAGAATATATAGACATATTTCTCCTCGCTGTACTTCCCCTGGGAAGGTGTAGAATGTTGACACATTCCCAGATTTATTCGGGGAATGCACCAAAATCAATGGATGGATGCATAGAAACATCCATGCTTCACCTATGGAACTCCTTGTCAGGGAAGAGTAGCGCAAGGCAATGACTTGCGCAGCCTTTTGTTAATCCAGCCAGGCTTGGTAAATCTCATTCTAGGTTTTGTGTAGCCCTGCACTGCCTTGCGCGGTGAAAGGGTAATGGAAAACTTTGATAAATATGCCTCCGGATGCACTGTAAGGTAACTAGGGGAGACGTAGGATTATTGATGGAAAAGTTCATATTGACCGACAACTTGTCAGTTGTGTGCAAATGGTAGGACACATCCCTGATGAGTTGGCTTTTAGGAGCCAGTTATCCCGGTAAACGAATTCTGGAAATAATTGCCATCTGTGATGGTCTGAATCTACCACCACCACCTTTGTGAAGACTGGAGGAGCGAAGTGAGGTCAAATGGGAGAACAGCAAACTAATAGTGTTCGGATCGGACCGTGAAGCATAGAAAATTCCTGTGTATCCGCAGGATAGGAAGGTGGAAGTAGATATCTTGCAGGTCAACAGACACAATCTAGACCTCCATTTCCAGTGCTAGAAGAACCAGAGCTAGGGACAGGATCACTCGCCCCTCTCCTGCTCTGGAACACACTCCACAGTACCCATTACTAGTAAGGTCAGAACCTCTTGCTGAAGGACAGTCAGATGGTCTGGCAGGAGTACTGGTAACTGGAAGAGATGGTTGGGGGTTCTGCTGGAAGGTTAGGGCATACCGCTTCCCACAATCTACAAGACCCAAAGGTCTGGAATCCTCAAAACTTGTGAAAGGTCTGAAGTCCTCCAAACGTGTGAAAATGGGATGTCTGTCCCCAAAATGACTGTGTGTGTTCGGACAAGGGTAACTATGGCTGTTTCCCTGTAGTGGTTGGGGAAGAAGAGGAGGAAGGAGAAAGGGGTAGAGCATCTGTTCTTCCCTTGCTTTGTCCTCTCTACTCTTTGTAGAGGGAAGATCCCCTGTTGTTGGTGCTGCTGTTGGGTGTATTGCTGATGGCCGCAAAAGTAAATCCCCTGCTGAAACCTCAGATTATGTTGTGGGAAAGGCACCAGGTGTTAGCTTGGTTAGAGAGACAAAATATCGAAATTAAAATATCGAGATACAATAATATCGATGTTTTAATTTCGATGGTACAGAATATCGAAGTGCAAAACATCGACAGACAGAATATCGTTTTTAAGGTATGTATGTTACTAATATCGAAATTTACTAATATCGAAATTTTGTTTAGTGTATTTTATTATGTTGTTTATATGTTTGTTAAATATGTTTTTTAATGTATGTTTTGAAATTAGTAATTTTGTTTACATTTTGCGTTTTAGTATCAGAGCGGGTTGTGGGTTTATAGGGGAATAGGGTGGGAAGTAATTTAATAATAATAAAGTAATTAATAATTTAAAAATATATATTTTTAATTAATAATTAATTGGTAATTATTTATTATTAATTAGTAAATTGAATTAATTTGAGTTAATGTTGTAGTATTTACCATTGTTGGTTATTGTTAATTAATAATTAATTGTTAATTCATTATTATTAATTAGTAAATTTAATTAATTAGAGTTAATGTGCTAATATATTTTTTTTTGTTATTGTTAATTAATAATTAATTGTTAATTAATTATTATTAATTAGTTGATTTAATTAATTAGAGTTTATGTGCTAATATATTACATTTTTTGTTATTGTTAATTAATAATTAATTGTTACATTTTTATTATTAATTAGTCAATTAAATTAATTATAGTTAATGTTCTAATATATATAATGTTTTGTTATCGTTAATTAATAATTATTTGGTAATTAATTATTATTAAGTGATTAAATGATGTGATTTATTTATGTGTAGTGGGTTGTGTGTTTATAGGGGAATAGGTTGTTATATAATTAAATTTAACTAATTAAAGAGATTGTATTTATTTATTTGTATTTATTGTTAATAAAATGGTAATTAATATGTGTTAATTAGGTCATTTATAATTGCATCAATTTAATAATATTAATTGTTATTAATTGATTAATTGATATTTATATTAATTGTGTTTTTTTGTATGTGTAGTGTGTTGTGTGTTAAAGGGGGAGTAGTGTGGGAAGTAATTTTTACCCCCATGCTATCCAACGCTTTCCCTACTGTTGCACCCTCTGGAGTGGGAATAGTAATTTTTTACCCTACGCTATCCAACGCTTTCCCTACTGTTGCACCCTTTGGAGTGGGAATAGTAATTTTTACCCCTACGCTATAAAACGCTTTCCCTACTGTTGCACCCTCTGGAGTGGGAATAGTAATTTTTACCCCTACGCTATCCAACGCTTTCCCTACTGTTCCACCCTCTGGAGTGGGAATAGTAATTTTTACCCCTATGCTATCCAACGCTTTCCCTACTGTTCCACCCTCTGGAGTGTGAATAGTAATTTTTACCCCTACGCTATCCAACGCTTTCCCTACTGTTACCCCCTCTGGAGTGGGAATAGTAATTTTTACCCCTACGCTATCCAACGCTTTTCCTACTGTTGCAATATGTGGTGTAAGTATATATATTAATTTATATGTAGAGTTTTTAATTTATTTTAAATGTATATGTATTAGTTATTATTTTTTAAATATGTTTTAATGTTTTTATTTAATATTTGAAAAATTATATGTATTTTTTAAAAAAAATTACATTATTATTAATACATTTTAAAAAACGATATTTTTAATTTCGATATTTTTGTACTAAGATATTTTTTTTCGATATTTTTGTACTTACCTTTATGAAGATATAACTCCGATATTTTTGATGTCGATATTTTTGTGTCGATATTTTTGTATGTAGATATTTTGTCTGTCGATATTATGTCATAGATTCACGACATTGAATGTGGCAAAGTCAGGGTTGTGGAGACTTACTTCTTGAAGTATGTCGGAGAGACTCATGCCTCTTCTATAATTTTTTCTTTTTTCTTTGGTGACTTTGATGAAGATGGCTACTGCATCAACTTCAATCACTGTCTCGATTTTGACGTCCCCAATGCTTGTCTTGTGCTAGGCCATAAACATCTTGGCCCCTTGTTCTTTAATCACCTTCATATGCATACACTGACATGATTTGCAGGCCTGCGGGTCGTGGTCAAATCCCAGGCACCAGAGGCACATGTTGCAGGATTTCTGATGGAGATTTGGCCATTACAATCTCTGTATGGTTTAAAGTCATACCGCTCGGCTGGTATCATCGTGAGGTAACTGTAACCAAACTTTTTATATTTTTTAAGAATTCGCCCCTGACATCAACACTCCTGAGAAGAGTTTGTAGTGCTCTAGAATGTGCAGGTGTAGCACAAAGAAGGAAACTGATGTCAGCATTCCTAAAGGTGAATTTTATGGCTCTAGTGACTTTGCAGTGATGCCACGTATGGCAATGAAGTGGAGCCAGCACATCATATTTGCATAGGAGAGCTATTCAAGAGTTTCCCGATCCTGATTGGCACTGGGGATATTAAAAAAGATTGAGGAATTTGCAGGTAGAAGTATCCATCAGAAAGTAAAGATCTGTGAGATGTTGTCAGAGTTAGGAGCATGAGAGAGACAGAGGAGTAAGTTGAGAGTGAGTAGAGAAGATAATGAGATTAAATGAGGTGAGTGAGGAAAGTGACATAATGAGCAATCAGTTAGTTATAGTTAGTGAATAACTGTTTAAGTGAGGAGTACGATACAAAATGGCCCCAGGCTATTTGTCACTGACAAACAGCTCTATTTCATAACCAGCAGCACTTTGAAGTTTAAGTGAAGTCAACAACCATACAAGTATCAGAATCCAGACAAAATGGACTCATGCTATACATATTAGGCCTTTGGCTCTAATTCGTCCCCAAATGGCCATTATAATACCACTTTCAATAATTTTGTTTCTGGTGCACTCAATATAGGCAATAGTTTATGACCGAAAGGATTTTAGCTCTGGGAATGATCAATGTAGATTAGAAGCATAAAAAGATAGAGGTATTCACAGATCTTCAATAGCACTGGATAGCAGATTATCAGCAACAGAGCAGCACAGGGGAAACAGCATTCTTGCTCCTCTGAGGAAGAGCAACCCAAACATACTATTCATTGCTGATGAAAAAACAACATGAAATGTATAAGGGGTGAAAAAATGTGATTAAATGCTCATAAGACAGCACATGCCATACTTAAATTCAAGGTTTAAAGACCTAAAGGATCAATATCTGATAAGGTACTTTAGCGGGCGGATTTGGGTGCTAGGTAGGAAGCTATTTGTAGAAAAGCTAATTGGGGCTTTCACTGTACCATTTTTGATTATTTCTCATAAAGCAAGCCCACCATTGTTTTAGGTGTAAACAATATTCTGGAGACAACCATAGACCTATAATTACCAGCATCTTGAATTGCAATGATCAGTACTCAGTTCTTAGTGCTCCCAGGGAAAGTGTAAAAATCACCTTATGATTATTAATTAGACATCTCACAATTTGTGGCAGGCAAAGACAACATTCTCCCCTGGAAAAAACTATACCTGAAAGAAAAAGTTAGCTCTTTCGCTCTGATTGCTATATTTCTTTTAAGTCAAAACAGTCTATGATCTGTGATGAGATAGTGGCACGAAGGAGATGTGATCTTGGTGTGATGAACACCTAGTCAAACTGTTTGAATTTATATCAGAAAAAACTTGTGTTGGCAACTATTAAGTACAAATTACCTAGAAATAGAGGGTGTATTAAGTGACTGCAGCAACCTGATAACTGAATGTCCTCATTATAGGTGATTATGAAAGTATGTAGTAAATGGACAAATTGCTAAGAAGTATAAAAAAAAGAAGGCTGCAGAGGGCACTATGTGATGCTCAGGATTTAAGTTAATATGAGTATTAGTACTATTTAAAATTTCACACCCTAAAGAAGGGGTTATAGTAACACATAACAATAAACATGTGTTGGGTTTAGTTTTTAAATCATTAAGCACTTAGGAAAGATGAATGTATCGTGAACATAATTTTTTGTACATTGACTGGGAACTAATCTAAAAGTTGTGTTAGTAAATGTGATACAGAAAAAATTCCCTGAGTAACACACAAGAAACTAAATTAAAAATTAGATGTTACTACTATAACTTTCATATAAATATAATGTTGAAAATTTTCATTTAATAACAATAGTGTTATGGTTATTTATACTCCCCTTCAGAATTATGCATTTCAAGTTTTGGATCCTATTATGAAAAAACCCTCTGTAAATCAGTTAACATCCCATTTGAAAAATTGGTGAGATTTTAATCATTTGTGGCCACAATTACTATCACACGTGATTGATTCATAACAATCAGTCAATCAGAAATATAAGGCTTCAAAGGGAAGGACCATCTGCTCTGAGATGTTTGTATTTAAATGAAACCTTTACTCAGACACTATCAGATCTTCCCCAAGTTAGGATGATGTGTTCATTTGTTTGATATCTACATCAACCTCAAGACACAGGCCGTAGGCATCAGGTGTCGTGGTTGTTCTAGGCATCAGGTTTCTTTGTCCTCAGCAGGCTCTGAGTATTTCTTTAGTGATTCTTTTGAACAGAGCTGCTGGAGATCCGGTCTTCGTTGAAGAGAGTCAGTCCTCACAGGAGTTCTGGAGATTGCTGGCTGCAGGACAAGGCCATCTTTGGCGCAGAATCTCAGGAAACTGCAGGCGGGCCAGTAGGGCTGGGGCCAAGCCAGTTCTTCTCTGCATTCTCCTCTGCTGGCCGTCTTCTTTCATCCTTCTTCGTAGGTATCAGGAATCCTGGGTTCAGGGCTGCCCCCTAAATACTGCATTTAGAGGCATTTTATGGGTCTCTGCGTCAGGTACCAATAAAATTCTGACCTTAGGGTGACTACACCCTTGGTGTGCTCACCCTATGTGGGAGAGGGGGCACAATCCCTAACACTGATTGGAGAGTGCCTGCCATCTGCAAGATGGTGGGCACTGAAGGGTGAGCTTCACCTCGCCTCTCCCACCTGGTGGGGTTGGCATAGGTGGGCACACCTTTTGGGTTGTTCTAATTTTTCCTGCCTGTCCTCCCACCGAAAAGGGGGAGAGACAGGAAGAGGGCCAGCTCCTGATAGCAGGAGAGGCTCAGGGTCATGTTACAAAGGCGGCAAGGCTTTTGAAGCTCCCCTACCACAGACAACCTGGGGGAGGTGTGACCACCTCCGCCCAGGAAAGGCTTAGTTTTTGGGCTGAGGAAGTAAAGGCTCCCATCCCATTGGTCCAGAAACATGTCTTGTGATGGCAGGCTGGTGGTTACCAGTTGGGGAACCCACCAGAGGCTGTTCTCTTTTTCAGGGTGCATCTCTAAGATGCCCTCTGAGTGCATGGTATAATAAATCCCAACACTGCCATCAGTGTGGGTTTATTATGCTGAGAAGTTTAATACCTAACTTCCCAGAATTCAGTAAAGCCATTATGGTGCTGTGGAGTTCGTAATGACAAACTCCCAGACTGTATAATCTATATGGCTTCACTGCACTTAAAATGTCTAAGAATGGACTTAAACACTGTAGGGGTACAGTGCTCATGCAACTGTACTCTCACCAGTGGTATAGTGTACCCAGCTAGAGGGGTGGCTGACCTGTACCATAGGCAGTGGGATGCAGGCATGGCACACAGGTATGTGTGCCATGTCGACTCTTCACTTTTCTCTGCACCAAAACACAGCCTGCAATGGCAGTGTGTGTGTGTTAAGGTACAGGGCCTTTAAGGGTGGCTCAATTTGTGCTGCAGACCATAGAGGGCTTCCTGGGCACAGTGTCCTTGGTACCCATTGTACTTTTTCCAAGGGACGTACATGTGGCCAGAGAGGTGACAATTGGAGGCAAAAGGGTACCATTTTGGGAGAGAGCATAGTGCCCTGGAAACCTGATTGGCAGGGACACAGGGCTCATCAAGTCAAAGTGCATCAGAAACCTGGCAAATAGTGTGTAGGTGGGTTACTGCAACCAGAAACCCACTTTCCTACAAGAGAGTGTTCCTAATAGCCTGGAGTGAAGTGGGCACTGTTTCTCACACTATTTACCTCTGCTTACCGCAACATACTGCTGTGCACACAGTGATAAAAAGGAGCATACAAATATTGTGATCCCACATACAGAGGAAAACTAGCACAGGAAACATTGCTTATGAGTGTCTCTATACCTGAGGGAGCGAGCAATGAATAAGAAGTGAGGACAGATGAGTGAACAGCAAATAATGAAAGGCAAGTGAGCAAATTAATGACGTACGTATCTATTGGTGCCACTTTTATAGCAGCATGACAGGTAAAAAAATATGAAAAAATCACTCAAAGACTGTATTTATTCCCTCTTTCAATACATACTTAAAACAGTAAATGTAGAATGAAAACAATTTAAATGTGTTCCATTGCTGCCCTTGATGCATTCTCTGGCCACAGTGCCCTTGGTTCCCATGGTACCTTTTGCAAGGGACTTACATGTTGCCAGAGAGGTGCCAATTGGGGTACAAAGGTAAAGTTTGGGAAAAGAACACACACAGGCCCTGGGAACCTGATTGGCCGGGACCCAGGGCACATCAAGAAGTCTGTCAAAAAGTGGGGGAGGGGTACTGCAACAGAAACCCATTTTCCTACACAAGAACCCCCCCACCTTCCAAAGCTCCAAAGGCCAGGAGACTCAGCCAAACCTGGGATAGTCTTCCTAGTCTTTGAGGCGAGGAAGTGTAGTGGAAGTGGTTTGTAAGTTACAGGGCCTACTCTGCCTTGCATCCTTTTTCCCAAATCAGTCCCTTTGGGGAGTTGGCCTACCTCAACAGTTTCGGGACCTACTTCCCAATGCTCCTTTCCTAGCTCTTTAGTTTCTTTACCCCATCTTTTTAGCTTGGGCTCACAGGTGCCTACCTCTGCAAAAGTCTAACATAGCTAGGGCAAGTCCCAGCTTACCCAAAGAGGTTACCCACAGCTTGAGTAACCCCACCATGACCAACAGGGTCAGGGTACCTAACTTGCTATTTGGCAGGGGGTTAGACCACCAGGCCGAGGACAGTGCTGCCATGAAGGTTAACACACAGCAGAGGCCACTGACAGCTGCCAGTACCCAGAACCACACCTTTAGGTCTTCCCTGGTAGGTGAAGGGGCTAACGTACAGGCTTCTTTGGGTTCTGGTTGTCTGTCTGCTGTTTTAGGGTAGGGGGTCACTTCACTATATAGTGAACACCCTTCTTCCACCCTCTGTTCTTCCATCTGAGGAGCCACCAACTCAGGCTGGACAGTTGCCTGACTAGTCAGGTCTTTTTGTGGGCTAGGGAGGACTACACCAGTGATAAGTTGGAGGTCTCCCTTACTAGGATAGAATCTCCCTGGCCCCACTGGAACTGTGGCTAACAGTTGTCCACCTTCCGTACACTGTCTTATTTTTCTTTTGGGGCTTCTCTGTACTAGCTGTAGGTTCAGCCCCTCCCCCCCCAGTCCTTGCATGAGGTCTGGCACTAGACCAGTACCTCACTGTGGCTACGACCAACCTCTTAGTGGTCAATCCCAAGGAGACAATCAAGGGGAGGGTGTTTGTTAACTACCACCTTTCTCGAAATAAAAGACCCATCGATTTCTAGGGGCACTACAGCCACAGGCCTAACAGTGGCCTCCCCTGAGGTAGCCCTTACTCTTTTTGTTTATCCTGGGACATACTGGTTGGCGAGCACCAACCTGTCATGCACCACTGTGTGACTGGCACATGTATCTCTCAGGACAAGGGCTGGGATTCCATTCACCAGTAGGTAGTGGAAGTGTCAACTCCCCTCTGGAATCTCCAACCTTTTGTGCCCATTTTCCAGTTGAAGGCTAGAAGGACTTCCTCATCTGAGAAACCACCCTCAGAGACTACACTGGCAACCCCTGGAGCTACACTAGGGGGCTCTGCTTTTAGGACAGCTAGGGTACTTGGTGTGGTGTCCTGTTTTTGACAGTTGTGACACCATACCTGTTGGAATCCCAACTCTTACCTTAGTACCCAGTTTAAGGTTGTGAGGTGTCTATCAATCAATCAATCACGACATTTGTATAGCGCGCTACTCACCCGGAAGGGTCTCAAGGCGCTGGGGGAGGGGATACTTTACTGCACGAACAGCCAGGTCTTGAGTTGCTTCCTGTAGGAAAGGTGGTCCTGGGTCAGCCGAAGGTGGATGGGGAGGGAGTTCCACGTCTTGGCTGCCAGGTAGGAGAAGGATCTTCCTCCGGCGGTGGCTCTGCGGATGCGTGGTATGTCGGCGAGGGCGAGGCTGGACGATCGTAGCTGGCGGGTGGGAGTGTAGAAGGTCAGGCGGTCGTTGAGGTACTTGGGGCCCAGGTCGTGGAGAGCCTTGTGTGCGTGGGTGAGGAGCCTGAACGTGATCCTCTTGCTGGCGGGGAGCCAGTGCAGGTCTCTCAGGTGGCCGGAGATGTGGCTGTGACGGGTGATGTCCAGAACGAGTCGCGCGGAGGCGTTCTGGATGCGTTGGAGTCTTTTCTGCAGTTTGGCTGTGGTTCCGGCGTAGAGGGTGTTCCCGTAGTCCAGCCGGCTGGTGACGACTGCCTGGGTGACCGTCTTCCTGGTCTCGGTGGGGATCCAGCGGAAGATCTTACGGAGCATACGCAGTGTGCTGAAGCACGATGAGGAGACGGCGTTGACTTGTCTGGTCATCGAGAGGGAGGAGTCCAGGATGAAGCCCAGGTTGCGTGCGTGGTCCGTTGGCTTGGGAGTGGAGCCCAGGGCAGGGGGCCACCAGGAATCGTCCCAGGAGGAGTGCGATGATCCCAGGATGAGGACTTCTGTTGTGTCTGAGTTCAGTTTCAGGTGGCTGTTCTTCATCCACTCGGCGATGTCTTTCATCCCTTCGTGTAGGCTAGCTCTGGCGGTGGCGGGGTCGTTGGTGAGGGAGAGGATCAGCTGGGTGTCGTCGGCGTAGGAGATGATGTTGAGGTTGTGTTGTCGTCCGATGGCTGCAAGGGGGCTCATGTAGATGTTGAAGAGGGTTGGGCTGAGTGATGATCCTTGTGGTACGCCGCAGATTACTTCGGTGGCCTCAGATCTGATCGGGGGGAGGCGGACTCTCTGGGTTCTTCCGACGAGGAACGAGATGATCCACTCCAGTGCCTTCTCTTGGATTCCGATGTTGCTGAGGCGCTGTATTAGGGTGCGGTGGCAGACAGTATCGAACGCTGCGGAGAGGTCCAGGAGGATGAGGGCTGCTGTTTCCCCGTTGTCGAGCAGGCATCTGATGTCATCTGTGGCTGCGATGAGGGCGGTCTAGTGCTGTGGTTGGCTCTGAAGCCGGACTGCGAGGGGTCAAGGGATCCATTTGTCTCGAGGAAGGCTGCGAGCTGTCTGTTGACGGTCTTCTCAATGACTTTGGCAGGAAAAGGGAGGAGCGAGATGGGGCGGAAGTTCTTGAGGTCGGTGGGGTCCGCTGTGGGTTTCTTCAGGAGGGCGTTGAGCTTGGCGTGCTTCCAGCTCTCCGGGAAGGTGGTGGTGTGGAAGGAGGTGTTGATGATGTCCCGCAGATGGGGTGCGATGATGGAGTCGGCCTTGTTGAAGACGTGGTGGGGGCAAGGGTCGGTTGGAGATCCGGAGTGGATGGTGTTCATCGTGCGGATGGTGTCTTCGGTGCTGATCGGGGTCCAGTTGCAGAGGGTGGTGATAGGGGGCATTGGTCTGGTTAGCCCACCCTCCTGGAAGGTTTATTAGGGGGCTACCTGGGACTCCTTACTTTTATCTTTAGGAGGCTCACTGTCTTTCCTCTGTGGAGGTTTTTTAACCACTTTCTTTTGGTCACCCCCAGTGGACGTCCTGGTCACCCTTGTCTGACCAGTGGTTCGCATTCTTTCCCAATGCTTAGGGAGAAATTGGACCTATGCCTACCAGATACTGATGCAACTTTTCATCAATGCAATTACTTAATATGTGTTGTTTCATAAACAAATTATAAAGACCATCATAATAATGCACTTTACTTCCAGTCAACCAGTCACCTAGTGTCTTCATTGAGTAGTCTACAAATTCCATGCAGGGCTGACTCTGGGTTTTATGAGACCCCCTGAATCTAATTCTATTCTCCTCAAAAGGGAGGCCAAATCCCTCAATCAGGGTGACCTTCATGAGTTCATAGGACTCTGCTTCTGCCCCATTGAGGGCACTTACCAGAGAAAAGTTCCCAAAGCAGTGCTCCCTACTGAGTTTTCTTCCCTTTTCTGGCTACACAATCCCTCTTATGGGCTGTGCACCACCTCGCGATATCATCACCATCCTCAAAAATAGGGATTTGGGGCTTTTGGGGTCCTAAGATTACTCTATGACCCTATTTATTAAGTTGCTGCCACCATTGATGGGAGCTAGTCCCATCTCTGCTCTTTCCTTTTCTAGAGCCAGGAGTCTGGTCTCTAGGTCTAATCTTTTGGCCAACGTCACTAAGAGGTTGCTTTCCTCATTGAGGCAGTCCTTAATGGACTCAGAAGCACCAGACCCACCTGTGTGGGATCTAGGTGCCGTGAGTTGTATTTTTGGAGTCAGGGGCACAGGGGCCTTCTGCTCCATAGGAAGTAAGGGGGGTTAGAAGTTATCCTCATCCCCTATATCTTCTTCCCCATCTGAGAGGTCGTCACCTTGCCAACAGCTCCTGCAGCTTTTGTTTGGAGGGTTGGGACCCCGTGACAATGTTTTTCAGTTTGCATAGAGACCTTAACTCCCTAAAGACTAGATGGAGGCAAGGGGTGAGGTCGAGCTCCTCAACCATGTTCGCTATGCCATTTGGTAGGTTTTCACCAACAGTTGAGGTCTTGTTAAGAGACATTCTGAAACAAAACTAAACCCTCTTACCCCTAAATATGGTGAGTTTTTATTTTTCTAAAACATTCTAAAGGAGTTAACCAAGGCCCTAACAAGACTTTAAGAAGTTTTGAAAAAAAATTGCCAATTTAAAAAAAATCAGAATTCTAAAGTAATATTAAGAATTCTGTCATGTGGTCAGATGTTGACCAAGTCAGTTAAACAAATGCAAAGTTCTGACTCTGTATATACTATACCAAATAAAGGTATAGTGTGCACAGAGTCCAGTGGATCCAGCAAAGGCTTACAGAGGTTAAAGTAGATAGCAACTTACTCTCTATTTGTGGTAGTGTGGGCGAGCAGTAAGGCTTAATCAGAGGGTAGTTTAAAGGATGTATTGTACACACTAAGGCAACAAATGATTTCATACACTCAAAGACTGAACCCCGCCCAATTGTTTTGTATAAAAAAAATTCTTTATTGTATTTTATTTTTAGGACCAAGCCAGACTTGGAGCAGGTATGTAAAATTAGTACCTTTCTAATAATACAGTCGAATGCAGTTGAACATAGATACAGGTAGGCCAAATGTTCAGGAACAATTGAAATTACTTTTAGATTACTTTGCAATTACTTTTTAGATTAATTTTCAGATTACCTTTTTTACTCCGTGTGATATGCCTAGATATCACACTGGCACATTTCGTAAGTCAAAGGTAAGTAAGTCAGTTTTTGTAAATACACAGTTTCTAGGTTCTCATACAATTTCCAACTCTACATAACTTTTTTCACAGGAAAGCAGTCAATGCATTCCTATAGGAGGAAATGAATAAATGTAAGTACTTGGTTGGTAGAGTTGTGTTTTGGGGTTAGAATCAGGGTTCCCCCAGGGTCAAGGATGCACTCATAGAACACCCTCAGCGGCACTAGGGCAGCCGGGTACAGAGAGCTGAGTCCCAATGTTATCCATTGGGGATTGGGGGCCTTCGGTTGGTGGCTGCTCATGGGCAGGCCACAAGGTTGTGGGAGCCAGGCTCCTAAGGTTCAGCTCAGGGCAAAGGATTAGATTTCATGAACAAGGTGCACCCACAGCAGCACAAGGGCGGCCGGGTGCAGTGTGCTGGCTTGGCGTTGGCTGACTCGTTGTTTTCAATGGATGTTGCCGGTTTTGGGCTTTGACTGCATGCTCGGTCCAGGAAGTCTTCCAGGAGGAAACAACAGCTAAGCAGGTAAGTTGGATGGCTCGGTGACATAGGTGCACCTCAGGTCCTCTTCTACAGGGTGCAGGGCGGCCGGACAGAGCGGGCCCTTTTGAGGTCAGATTCCACCTAATCGGGTTACTCACGGTTAGGGGTTCTCCATGCAGAGGCTGCAGGCAACGTCGGGGAGTCTTGGAGGGGTCAACCCACAGTGGTCTCAGACTCTGGAGCACTGGTGGACCTCGCTGGAACCGGTGGGAAACTTGGACTCGGGCCATAGGCGTTGGGTGCAGTGGTGGTTCCAGGCATGGAGTTTCTTTTGCCTCAGTAGACTCAGAGTATGTCTTTGGAGTTTCTTTTGAACAGAGCTGCTGTTCACAGGAGATCCGGTCTTTGTTCAAGGCTGTCAGTCCTCCCGGGGTTCTGGAGGTAGCTGGCTGCAAGACAAGGCCATTTTTGGCGCATCATTTCCAGAAAATACAGACGGGCCGGTAGGGCTGGGGCGAAGTCAGTTCTTCTCTGCAGTCTTTTCTGCTGGGCATCTTCTTTTCTACCAAACGTCCCAGATTCAGTAAAGCCATTATGGTGCTGTGATGTTCGTAATGACAAACTCCCAGACCATATACTCTTTGTGGCTTTACTGCTCTTACAATGTCTCAGAATGTCTCACCTGTACTCTCACCAGTGGTATAGTGCACCCAGCTAGAGGGGTGATTTATCTATGCAATAGACAATGGGTTGCAGGCATGGCGCACAGGTATGTGTGTCATGTTGACTTTTTTTTTTTGATCAAATATATTTTTATTGAGTTCCACAAAGCGATATCTTACATACAATATTTGAAGAAACAAAAGGCTACGCTGTGGCACCCGTCCCCAACTCTGCTGAGTACCCCACTGTGCGCCCAGGAAGTGAGGCGAGTCCGGGCGCCCGAGTATGTTCGCTTGGTGGGGGGCACGCCCCCGATGATCACCAGAACTCTTTTCCACCAACCACCCAACAGGCCCACCCCCCCAACCTACCCCAACTGTGCCCTACCCCCCCTCCAACAACCCCCTGCCCCCACAACCTCCCCCCTCCCGCCCAGTGTGTTCCTTGTAGCGCTTAAAGGTGGTTGTTCGGGGTTCAGGCTAGACTTTGTGCTCCACTCGAGCCGTATCATCTCTAAACCCTTCCGCCAGTTTCAGGACCCTGAGATACCTCGGACATGTAAGCTCTGTAAATTCTTGGGAAAGGAGAGAGATGAGTGGCTGCCAAGTTTCTCTGAAAGTTTCGGATGACTGAGTGAGCGAGGCCTGTATCCTCTCCATCCCCATGATGTACCATAACCTGTGTAACCACCCCGTGTGTGTGGGCTGCCTAGTGGACCCCCATAGTGACAAAATGTGCTGAGTTGCCGCCCCCATTGCCAATCCCATCTGTTTTCCCCGCATGGACTTGAGTGGGAACGTCAGGCTGTTCGGCAGGCCAAGGACAGCGTAAGCCGGGAATCGTGGAATGTCGGTGTCAAAGTGAGTATCTATGTCCTTGAGTACTGCCTCCCAATATTCCCGTACTGCGGTGCAGTCCCACAGAATGTGTAGCATGGTCCCCGTGTGCCCGCATCCTCTCCAACATTTAGGGTCTCTGCTCGGGTTTCCCTGGTGTAGGCGTTCAGGGGTCAAGTGCCAGTAGTAGGCGATCTTGACCGCCGCCTCCCTGCTGGCGGTATTCCTGGCCGTGTGGTGAGCACGGTAGTATACGTCCCGCCATTCTTTTGCAGAAAGAGTGCGCCCCAGTTCCCTCTCCCAGCGCCCCTGCCCAGCAGATTTCTCCGTAGGGGGGGGGCGGGGACAGCATCTGATATAATTCAGTGATGGACCTTGTGTCCGACGTTTTGGTCATGATCCATCGCTCATAGGGGGTAAGGGGGCGGCCAGCCAAAGGCGCCACGTCGGCGTGCATCAGCCAGTGCCTAAGCTGAAAGTACTGGTAGCGGAGTGGCTTATCCAGTGTGTAGTTCGCTATCACTGCGTCCCAGGTCATAAAGCCCTCCGTGTCGAATAGGTGGCCTGCAGAGCGGCATTCGGATTGTCGCCATTGAGGGAATGAGCTTGGGGATCTGCCTGGGGGGAACGCCGGATTGTCCAGCAGAGGCGTCATGGGGGAGGGAAAGGTCGTCAGGCCTCTCGGGACCGCGGTTGCATCCCACACTTGCAAAAGAGTCCTGGTGATAGGGGATCTCTTGAGGTACTGTGGTCTGTCCGGACGCGCCAGGAAGGGAACCTTCCAGAGGTGTAGGCCCGCCATGGCCCTGTCCTGGAACAACCAGTGCTTCTCCGAAGTCGGTCGGGACCACTCCAGGAGGAATCTAAGCTGAGCCGCTTGGAAGTAACGCCTCAGGTCCGGAACCCCCAAACCCCCCTCCGCCGTTGTCCTCGTGGCCAAGTCGCGCCGCAGCCTGGACCTTTTATTCGCCCAAACATAGTGGTGCAGGGCGTCCTGTAGCTTCTTCAGCATCCCCAGTGGGGGAGTGACGGGGATGGTCTGGAATACGTAGAGGATCTTGGGCAGCAGGGACATTTTTATGGCCGCCACCCGACCTAGCCACGAAAGCGGCTGTTGCTTCCACCTCGCAATGTCTCCCTGAACGCGGGACAGCAGCTTGGTGTAGTTAAGGTCGACCGTTTGGACGGTCGCCGGTGTCAAGTCTATCCCCAGGTACTGCACGGTGGTGCTGACCTCGAGCCCCCCCATGTGCAGCGATGCCCTGTTAGTTGGTCGGGTATTGCTACCTAGTGGCAGGACGACGGACTTCTGGACGTTCATTTTGAAGCCCGACACTGCTCCGAACGCGGTCATTTCCGACAGGAAGGCCGGCAGAGAGACCCGCGGGTTATCCACCGCTACCAGAATGTCGTCCGCGTAGAGGCTTATGGTTTGCTCCACTCCCCCGAACTTGATCCCGGCTATGGCATTATTGTCCCGAACACGCTGGGCAAACGGCTCGATGTAAAGGGCGAATAGGAGCGGCGAGAGGGGGCAACCCTGTCGCGTGCCTCTCTGGATGTCGAACGGCTTAGAGCTAACCCCGTTGACCTTGATGGTTGCCTTCGGGGATGTGTAGCATCCCGCCACCCATGAGCGGAAGCGTGGGCCCACGCCGAACTTAACCAGCGTCTGTTCCAGGAACCTCCAGTCTACCCTGTCGAACGCCTTCTCGGCGTCTACCGAGAGCAGTGCTGCGTCCGAGGCGTTGGCGTGGGCTTTATCTATGACATGCATAATGCGCTTTGTATTATCTGCACATTGCCGGGAGGGGACGAAGTCCGCTTGGTCAGGGTCGATAACGCCTGGAAGACACGGGCCCAATCGGGAGGCCAGAATACCCGTGAAAAGCTTAAGGTCCACGTTGAGAAACGAAATCGGCCTGTACGCAGCGCAGCGCGAGGGGTCCTTACCCGGTTTCGGAAGGACTATGACTTCTGCCTCCAACATCTCCCTCGGGATTGAGCCCTGGCCCTCGAACGAGTTGAACAGTTTTGTGAGGACCCGTGCCAGGAGGGGGCAAAAGGTTTTGTAAAAGCCCGCGGAGAAGCCGTCCGGGCCCGGAGCTTTCAAGGGTTTGAGGCGGGCGATGGCCGCTATGACTTCCTCCAGGCGGAAAGGGGCGTCTAACGCTGCGGAGTTCACGTCGTTAAGAGCAGTGACCTCCATAGTCTCCAGGTAGGTCCTCCCCGCCTCCTCCCCCACGGTCCGATCGGCGGCATACAGCTGCTCATAAAAGGTTCGGAATGCCTCCGCTATGCGGCCATCCTCCCGGACCTCGCCGCCATCGTCTCCGCGTATCACTGGAATCTGGGAGCGGACGGTTTTGGCCTTGAGTTTGCTAGCCAGCAAGCGGCCTGTCTTGTCTCCCCCTACGTAATACGTGTGGCGGAGGCGGAGCGCCGCGTATTCTGCCCTGTCTAGGTCCAAACTCGCCAGTTGTGCCCTGACCACTTTCAGCTTGCGCCAAATCCGGGGGGCTCCCGTCCGGCTATGAACCCGCTCTAGTTCTAGCACTTGCGTCTCCAGGTCCCGTCTCCGATCTTTCCGCTCCTTATTTTCTGCAGCGGCGATTGCCATGATTTCGCCCCTAATGACCGCCTTAAGTGCCCCCCACAATGTCGCCTGGGTTACCTCTCCCGTGTCGTTATGATCCAAGTAGGTGGTAATGCTTTGGGACAGTTGCTGCACCACTCCCTTGCGGGATAGTATACTTTCCCTGAGTCGCCACTTGCCCCTATGTGGAGGAGTACGCGGGACAGTCAGTTGAAGGATCACCGCGTCGTGGTCTGTAAGTGCCGCTGGTGTAATGTCAATGTCCTGAACCATGGGGATTATGTCCGCCGAACCCAGGAAGTGATCTATTCTAGCGTACGTGTGGTGCACATGAGAATAAAAGGTGTATCCCGGGGCAGTAAGATGTTTGTCCCGCCAAATGTCAGTCATCCCCCTGTCCCCTAACCACTGCTTCCCGGTCGCCGACAGCGCTCCGGTGTCCCCAAATCTCTTCCCAGACCTATCCTTCTCGTTATCCATGACCAGGTTCAAGTCCCCTCCCACCAGTACCAGCCTCATATCGCCCGAAAGCGCTTCAGACAGCGCACCTTTCAAGAAGACCTCTTGTTTGGTGTTGGGTGCATAAATGGAGCCTAACGTGAAGGAAGAAGTACCTACGTGTATCGTGTGCGCTAGGAGCCTGCCCCTGATTTCTGCCACCTTGCTCCCAACCCGCCCTTTGAAGTGTCTGGCCACTAGTATTGCTACGCCCGCTTTCTTCTCGTTGGTCGCGGAGTAGAATTGGTGGGGGAAGGCCCTTGCTTTCATGCGGTGCCAATCTTTCGCCAACAGATGCGTTTCCTGCAACAGACATATTTCGGCCCCAGAACGCTCAAGGAAGGAGATGACTGCCCTTCTTTTGATGGGGTTATTGAGTCCCTTAACATTAAGTGAGAGGATACTTATGCTGTCAGCAGCCATGTGTGTGCGTGCGTCCCGTCTGCCGTGACACAAACCCCCAGCCAGCCCAACCCCCGGTACCAGATGCTAATCCATAGTGAACACACCGAGCTCCCCCCCTCCACCCTCCCAAGCCCCAACTCCCCCCCCAACATTCCCCCCTACCCTTCCCCCCCCAACTGGTGAACATAGTCCCAGGCCAATCATGAGACAGTCTAGGCCTGTGGTAGATGAGTCAATGAGTGGGTGTGTGGCAGTGGCGGCTCATGGCCCCCCGACCCCCCCCTCCAGGAGCCAAAACTTAGCTGATGCCGACCTTCTCTAGAATCTACTCAGGAGGCAGCGCCGGTGTCTTTTGATACTTCGTGGATTGCCGCGGCCTGTTCCAGGGCCACCGTGTCCGGGTCGGGCTTGAGAGGCTTCTTCCGCTGCCTGTCTCGACGCAATGTCTGCCATCCGTCCCTCGACATCCCAGGGGAGCCCGACGTGGCTCTGGAGGACTGTCGGTCCGCCATGTCGTCCTGGGGCGGGTCCTCATGGGGGATGCCCAGCACTGCACACGTGTCTCGTAGGGAACGCAACTGGTGGAGGGCGCCATTCCACTTAAAGACCAGGCGAAAAGGGTGTCCCCAGGAATACGGGACCCCCTCCTTACGCAGGAAGGTTGTGGCAACCCTAAACGCCCTCCGCTTTTGTAGGGTGGTCGCAGCCAAGTCCTGAAAGAGTTCCACATTGTGGTCTTGGAAGCGGAGGGGTTGCTTGTGACGTGCCTCCCTCAAGATGCGCTCCTTCAAAGGGTAGTCCGGCAGAAAGGCCAGTATGTCCGGTGGGGGGCCCTGGGTCCGGCGGGCCGGGCCCACTCGGTGTGCTCTGTCGATACGAACCATAAAGTCATCCCCTTCCCCCAGCACCATTCGGAAGAGCGCTTGCAGGTACCCCTCCATGTCTTCCCCCTCCGCCTTGAGCGGCACATTCCGGACTCGAATGTTATTCCGCCTGGAGCGGTTCTCCAGGTCCTCCGTATGGGTCTGGAGATCCATTTGCTGGTCATGAAGGCGGACGATCTCCTGCCGAAGGAGCTCTATTTCCTCACTTCTGGCCTGGCCCGAGAGCTCGTTGGCCGCTACTCTCTCCCCTAGGTCGTCGACGTCTCGTCGGAGTTCCTTGTACTCCCCTGTCATTTCCTGCCGGAAGGTTTGAATATCGTCTTTCAGGGAGGCGAAGAGGGTTTCCATAAATGCCTTGGTCGCCGGTGTCTCGCCTTCTGGGAGATCCTTCCCCTTAGGGGGGGGTCCTGGCGCCGGCTTGTCCGGGCTTTTGTCGGTCTTGGGGGGTCCCTTGACCAGCATCTCTGAGATGTTGCGGTTCCCTTTGCGGTTCGACATGGCAAACCCAGCCGCAAGGTGCCCCGGTGTGCTCCGGCCGTAGTTTGGGAAGGCCGATATCGTGTCCCTGGGGCCTCTCCCCTAGGCCTCTATGCTGCTGCTCCTCCTCGCTCGTGGTACAGGGCCTGGCGCCCGCGTGGTGTCAGTGGGCCCCAGTCCGCCCGCTGGGATCTCCCCCTCCTAGGGTCCGCCGCCTCCTCGGGCTGTCCCAGAGGTGCAGCTGCGCCTCAGCCTCGTGTCGTTTGTGTCTCTGGGGGTCGCTAGTAGTGGGGGGGGGGAGGGTGCGTCCCCTGTCACTCCCTGGCCGCCCCCTGGGCGCCGCTCATCTCCTTCTTGTGGATGTCGGGTCCCACCGCCGCCCGATGCCGATAGGCCCCACCGGCCCGCGACACAGCAGGGCCGCGCTCCCTCCACTGGGCCCACGCCGTGGCCTCGCGTAGCTCCGAAAGCCGGCTGGCCTGGCACCGCACTGTCCGTTGGGTCGCTGTCCGATGCTGCTGAACTGCGCTCCTTGGCCTCCACCGACACCGCCGGGGTCTTCACCGGCTCCTCCCCTGTATCCGCTGTGCTGCGTGGGGTCCCGTCTCGCCTCCCGGCAGCAGCGCGTGTCACCTCTATACGCGCCTTTCGGCGGCAGCCAGGCGTCTCTGGTCCTCGGCGCCCACCTCCACCAGGCCCACGCCGGGGCCTCGCGTAGCTCCGGGGGCCGGCGGACCCGGCGCCGCGTAGTCCTCCTCCGGTCCGCCCGAGCCTCCGCCCGGTGGTGTCGGGTGATGCTCTCGGATCTCCGGAGCCGCTGTAGGGGTCCCCGACTCTCCCTCACTTGAGTCTCAGATGTTGCCGGGGGTCCCCCGGGGCCGCCCGGCACCAGCGCCCGGGTCACTGCTGCTCGCGCCTGCCCACCGCAGTCAGGCTTCTCCGTTTCCCGGCGCTCTACGACAGCCTTGAGCCTCGCCACCGGCTCCTCGTCAGCAGCACCTCTCCCGGACCTTTTCCGCTGATAATGGCCGGCTCGGTGAGGGCGAAGGTCCGCAAGGTTCCCTGGCGGGGGATCAGGCCTGGGGAGCCTCCGCGAGACACGTCTTACCGAGCCGCCATCTTAGCCACGCCCCCGTCAAGTTGACTTTTGACTTTTCTCTGCCCCAAAACACGCAGCCTGCAATGGCAGTGTGTGTCTCTTAAAGGTACAGGACCTATAAGGGTGGCACAATATGTGCTGCAGCCCTTAGAGGCCTTCCCTGGTCACAGAGCCTTTGGTACTTATGGTACCTTTTACAAGGGACTTGCATGTGGCCGGAGAGGTGATAATTGGGGGTACAAAGGTACAGTTTTGGGAGAGTATACAGGCCCTGGGAACCTGATTGGCAGTGCCCCAGGGCACATCATGTCAAAGTGCATCAGAATTCTAGCAAAAGGGGGGGAGGGGTTACTGAAACAATAACCCACTTTTCTACAAGAGTGTTCATAATCATATTCATCTCTGCTTACCCCAACAAACTGCTGTGCACACAGTGATAAAAAGTTGCACACTAACATTGCAATCCACATACAGAGGAAAACTAGCACAGGAAACAATGCTTGTGAGTGTGTTAATACATGGGGGAGCGAGCAATGAATAAGAAGTGAGGACAGATGAGAGAACAGGGAATTCGTAGTGAAAAGCAAGTGAGCAAATTAAATACTAGGTATCTTTTGGTGCCACCTAGCCACTTTTATATCAGCATGACAGGTAAAATCACCTAAAGAATGTATTTATTCCCCCTCGCACTACATATTTGAAAGAGTAAATGTAGGAAGAAAACACTTTAAATGTGTTCTATAGATGCCCTAATGACCCCTGACAGGTAACTAAAGTTAACAAATACAGAAAGGCAACGTTAAAAAAGAATAGATATTTTCATTTTAAGATCTACTTAAGAAACATGTCCAGGCCATTGCAGAATGTTGAAAATGAAGAGATACCCAGTATGTTTCTCTCAGAAAGGTGGGATCAATACCGGGTGTATGTAATGAATCTGAAGTGAGTTAAGTGAGGGGCAGGGATAACCTGGAGAGTGTTAGGTAAGGTTGTTGTAAGGTTCAATCATTTGGCCAAAGCAAGAGTGACATGAGCCAGAACCGATCTCTGTATCTAAAGCTTCTGTCACTTTTCATGTTCCTCTCTGAGAAGGGTGCTTGAAGCGGGGGCTGGGCAGGGAAGCATTAGAATGTTGGCACAGAATACTGAAACAGGGCATTCTTCTCTCAGAATGTCCATGCCAGCCTCTGCCCTTGTGGCAGAAGAGGTCAAAAGTTCAACTCAGCTGATAGAGATACCACTCAAAGTGTGTGCCCTCTTTCAGCCAGACTGCTGGATAAACTACATATTACTTTTTGGCAATAACTGGGCCCTCCTAACAAGCAAAATACTTCTACAGTCTTCAACTAGTTCAGCCGGGAAACAACCTTTACATAGCAGTCATTACAACGCACTACCTACACAGCACAGTCATTACAACGCAGCTGCCCTTACATCACATACCATCACAACGCATGCCATTACAATGCATGTCACTACAACGCATGCCATTACAATGAATATCATTACAACGCATGCCATTACAACGCATTATGAGGTAAGTAATGGGGATTTTTTTGTTTTAGGGTGGGTATGGGTTCAGGGGTACATGGGGATAGTATTTTTATCCCTACACTATCCAACACTTACCCCACTGGAGTACTCACTAGAGTGGGAATAGAAATGTGTACCCCTACACTATCCAACACTTACCGTACTGTTGCACTCACTGGAGTGGGAATAGTAATTTTTACCCCTACGCTATCCAACACTTACACTACTCTTGCCCTAAAAGTATTGCGCGTTGTAATGGCATGCTTTGTAATGGTATGCGTTGTAATGGTATGCGTTGTAATTGAATGCGTTGTAAATGTAGTTTCTAAAAATGCGTTGCGATGGTATGCGTTGTAAAATCATGCATTGTAATGGATGCTGCGATGTAAAAACCGCGTTGTAACGGCATGCGTTGTAATTGTTTGCGTGGTAACATCCTATATTCAGTTCAGCCTCATTCAGACATGTGAACATTTTAAAAGTAGATATTTTGAAAACAAATTAGGGGGAATGTATTTTGCCAATTGAAATACATTAAAGAAGTAGCAATTTCAGGTCAGAATTCTACAGTCTTCAACTAGTTCAGCCAGGAAACAACCTTTACATAGCAGTCATTACAACGCACTACCTTCACAACGCAGTCATTACAACGCAGCTGCCCTTACATCAAATACCATTACAATGCATGCCATTACAATGCATGTCACTACAACGCATGCCATTACAATGAATATCATTACAACGCATGCCATTACAACACATTATAAGGTAAGTAATGGGGATTCTTTAGTTTTAGGGTGGGTATGGGTTCTGGGGTACATGGGTATAGTATTTGTATCCCTACACTATCCAACACTATCCAAGTTACCCTACTGTTGCACTCACTGGAGTGGGAATAGACATTTTTACCCCTACACTATCCAACACTTACCCTACTGTTGCACTCACTGGAGTGGGAATAGCAATTTTTACCCCTACGCTATCCAACACTTACACTAGTCTTGCCCTAAAAGTATTGCGTGATGTAATGGCATGCGTTGTAAAGGTATGCGTTGTAATGGAATGCGTTGTAAATGTAGTTTCTAAAAATGCGTTGCGATGGCATGCGTTGTAAAATCATGCGTTGTAATGGATGCTGCGATATAAAAACCACGTTGTAAAGGCATGCGTTGTAATTGTTTGCGTTGTAACATCATATATTCAGTTCAGCCTCACTCAGATATGTCAACATTTTAAAAGTAGCTATTTTGAAAACAAATTAGGGGGAATATATTTTGCCAATTGAAATACATTAAAGAAGAAGCAATTTCAGGTCAGAAACAGAAAAAGCCATTTTGGCTTAAACATTGGTAGTCTCAAGCTTGAATCAGGTATGTTGTCATGTATGCTCATTGAAGAGAGTTTCAGTGTTCACATTTATAGGTGGGCACCTATAGTCACAAAAGCCTTTTACCCTACTCCCATGAACCATAATAAAGCCAAACGTAGACTCCCATTGTCTCAATACAGGGTAGACAAACAATAGCTGTATGTTGTATGAAGTCATTTATTAAATAGGAAAGGCCAAGTAAAACAAAGCTGGCCAGGTGATCAATGCAACAGTGCAGTACAGTGAGAAAACCACAGTCCAATAAAGTGTATCTAATATAACCAAAGGAACATATTTTTTCTCACTGGATTTGTAAATGAAAAGAATGTTTACAACTATACATTTAGTTTTTTGCCTGTGTGAGAACCATAACAACTGCCTGCTATGCTGAGGATAAAAGGTGTGATGCCACAGCAATACCTAAAAGAATATGAAAGAAAATTAATGTTTTTATGAAAATCATGTTATGTATTTGATGGCAATAAACAGATTGTTAAAAAAGCAAATGTTTAGTGAGGGAAATGTGAATCAGCTGTGCTATCATTTGTGAAAGATAAAAGTGTGTTTTCACTGAAAACACTATTCTTTGTTTACGATTCTTTAGCCTAAAATTAAAGAATTGAAGCTCACAACTGTTTGTAAATTTGGATATGGGTGCACTGAAGAACAACCTCCATTTTGTGTGAACTGAGACTTAATGCAGTCAGAGGCAGTCCAAGATGGCCGCCGTGTTGAGGGAAATCTCACTGAGGCCACTCTCTTTCTCTCACAGAGAACCAGCATAGGAAATAAATGTGCAAGGCAAATGAATGCAACATGGGGGTGTGGATAGAAACAATTTAGGAATGAATAGAAAAGGGATCAATACCGGGTGTATGTAATGTATATGAAGTGAGTGAAGTGTGGGACAGGGATAACCTGGAGAGTGTTGGGTAAGGTTGTTGTAAGGTTCAATCATTTGGCCAAAGCAAGAGTGACATGAGCCAGAACCGATCTCTGTATCTAAAGCTTCTGTCACTTTTCATGTTCCTCTCTGAGAAGGGTGCTTGAAGCGGGGGCTGGGCAGGGAAGCTTTAGAATGTTGGCACAGAATACTGACACAGGGCATTCTTCTCTCAGAATGTCCATGCCAGCCTCTGCCCTGGTGGCAGAAGAGGTCAAAAGTTCAACTCAGCTGATAGAGATACCACTCAAAGTGTATGCCCTATTTCAGCCAGACTGCTGGATAAACTGCATATTACTTTTTGGCAATAACTGGGCCCTCCTAACAAGCAAAATACTTCTACAGTCTTCAACTAGTTCAGCCGGGAAACAACCTTTACATAGCAATCATTACATTGCACTACCTACACAACGCAGTCATTACAACGCAGCTGCCCTTACATCACATACCATTAAAACGCATGCCATTACAACGCATGTCACTACAACGCATGCCATTACAATGAATATCATTACAATGCATTATAAGGTAAGTAATTGGGATTTTTTTGTTTTAGGGTGGGTATGGGTTCTGGGGTACATGGGGATAGTATTTTTATTCCTACACTATCCAACACTTACCCCACTGTTGCACTCAGTAGAGTGGGAATAGAAATGTGTACCCCTACACTATCCAACACTTACCCTACTGTTGCACTCACTGGAGTGGGAATAGTAATTTTTACCCCTACGCTATCCAACACTTACACTACTGTTACCCTAAAAGTATTGCGCGTTGTAATGGCATGCGTTGTAATGGTATGCGTTGTAATGGAATGCGTTGTAAATGTAGTTTCTAAAAATGCCTTGTGATGGCATGCGTTGTAAAATCATGCATTGTAATGGATGCTGCGATGTAAAAACCGCGTTGTTAAGGCATGCGTTATGATTGTTTGCGTTGTAACATCATATATTCAGTTCAGCCTCATTCAGACATGTCAACATTTTAAAAGTAGATATTTTGAAAGCAAATTAGGGGGAATGTATTTCGCCAATTGAAATACATTAAAGAAGTAGCAATTTCAGGTCAGAATTCTACAGTCTTCAACTTGTTCAGCCGGGAAACAACCTTTACATAGCAGTCATTACAACGCACTACCTTCACAACGCAGTCATTACAACGCAACTGCCCTTACATCACATACCATTACAACGCATGTCACTACAACGCATGCCATTACAATGAATATTATTACAACGCATGCCAATACAACGCATTATAAGGTAAGTAATGGGGATTTTTTTGTTTCAGGGTGGGTATGGGTTCTGGGGTACATGGGGATAGTATTTTTATCCCAACACTATCCAACACTAGCCAACTTACCCTACTGTTGCACTCACTGGAGTGGGAATAGAAATTTTTACCCCTACACTATCCAACACTTACCCTACTGTTGCACTCACTGGAGTGGGAATAGCAATTGTTACCCCTACGCTATGTTATGTTATGTTATGTTAATACTGCTTATATAGCGCATGGCTACCCCAGCAATGGGGCGTCCCAGCGCTGCGGACAAACCTAGAAGCAGTGCAACACAGCAGAGAGAGTGGAGCTAGATGGAAGAGAACAGCCAAGTTTTAATCTGTTTGCGGAACAGCAGGTGATTAGAAGTGGCCCGAGCCCCAAGTGGGATCGAGTTCCACAGCTTCGGCGCCAGATGCCTAAAAGAGCGACCACCAGCTCGGCTCCTACGGATCTTAGTCGTGCGTGCCAGAGACAGGTCGGCTGAACGAAGGGCGCGCGAGGGGGCATAGAAGGTACAGAGTCCCAGCAAGGTTTGGGGGGTGGTATTATACAGGATTTTATGAATTAAACAGAGGCTTTTGAACTGGATACGTTGTTTAACGGGAAGCCAATGTAACCGATGGAGGATAGGGGAGGTGTGGCATTTTTTTGGCAGAGCGAATAGAGTGCGCGCCGCGGCATTCTGAGCTCTCTGGAGCCTGTTTATCACCGTCAAGTTAGAGCCTAGCATCAGGACATTACAGTAGTCTAGATGGGATAAGACTAGGGCCTGGATTATAGTCTGGCGGATGCAAGGCTCAAAGAATCCGAGGATAGGTTTAAGAGAGCGCAGGCGACCATAACAGGTGCCTGCCACTCTCTTGGCATGAGTTTCCATGGAGAGTGAGTTATCCAACATCACACCCAGGTTTTTAACAGTCTCTTTGGGGACAGGAGAGGGTCCCAGAGTGGGAGGCCACCAATGTGCGTCCCATTTCTCGGTATCCTTACCTACAATGAGTATCTCCGTCTTAGAAGAATTTAGCTGGAGATAGTTCTGTGACAGCCAGTTCGATATAGCCAGGATATCTTCCTGGAACTTAATTTGGTCAGCCCCACTGTTCTTAGAGAAGGAGAAGATGAGTTGTGTATCGTCCGCGTATGATGTTAATTTGATGTTACGATCCCTGGCCAGCATGGCCAGGGGGCGGACGTACACATTGAACAGTGTGGGGCTGAGCGCAGAGCCCTGCGGGACTCCACAGTCCAGGGGATGTATGCTGGATGAGTACGGTGGGGCGTGCACTTGGAATGAACGGTCAGATAAAAACGACGTGAACCATCCCAAGGCACTCTCCCTGACTCCGATCTCCCACAGTCTCGCAAGCAGGATCCTGTGGGAGACCGTGTCGAAGGCCGCGCTCAAATCCAGCAGAACCAGGGCAGATGTCTCACCCTGGTCCAGCCCCTCCCTCAGATGTTCCGTAACGGCTAGCAGAGCAGATTCCGTGCTATGTTTAGCACGGAAGCCGTGCTGCGATTCGTCCAATATTCCATTCGACTCCAAGTGAGTGGTTAGAATGGAATTAACATGGGCCTCCATCACCTTGGCAAGATAGGGGAGCAAGGAGATGGGTCTAAAGCTGTCAGGTCTAGTGGGATCTAATGATGGCTTTTTTAGAAGAGGGACAACTTTAGCATGTTTCCAGGATGGGGGAATGGTCGCAGACTGAAGTGAGTTGTTAATTAACATCCGCCCTTCTCGTAAGATGGAGTCCTGGAATAGTCTGAATAGTTCTGGCTTAACAGGGTCTTCCGGGGAACCAGATTTGACTCTTTTGATCAGAGAGTCCATCTCAGTTTGCTCAATAGATGGTAAACATTGTAGTAAGAATGGCGAGTCGATGGACCCCATGAGGTTGGAATTAGCATTGGGTCCATCTGAAGTTAACGAGTTATAGATCCCTTTGACTTTGTCTATAAAGAAACAGGCCAGCTCTTCACATTGGGCATCGGACGCAATTAAATTACCTGGACCTTCTGGTATCTTGGTCAGATCTTTTACTAAGGTGAAAATGGTTTTGGAGCGATTGGTGCTGGAGTTGATCAGCTCTGTATAGTATTTGGCTTTAGATAGTTTTATAAGTTTGTGGTAGGCTTTAGTAGCTACTCTAAAGTTGATTTTAGCCAAATGATCGTACGACCTCCTCCAGAGGCGCTCCAACTGCTTACATTGTTTTTTCTGTAATGTAAGGGCCTCAGAGTACCACGGATGAGTTTGACCCCTCTTGGGCCTAGAGCACTTCATAGGAATGAAATGGTCGAGAGAATCTTTTATCCACTCCCTATAGGCTGTATCAGCCTCGTCCAGGTTGCTCGGCCAAGTGGGGCAGGAGGAATGGAGTCTAGCTTCGAACGCTGCATTGTCAAGCTTGTTCCAGGGGCGTCTCTGCAGCGGAGGTGGTGGCTTTTCCCTGCATCTAGCTGGAATCTGGATAGTAGTAAAGACCGGAGAGTGATCTGTCCAGGTAAGAGGGCCGGGAATGGAGACAGACGCTTCCTGGATGTTCGTGAACACCGGATCTAATAAATGGCCTGCCTGATGCGAAGGCCCTTCGACCAGCTGGATAAGCTGGCAGGCTTCCATATCACCCAGGAATTTCAGTATAGTGGGCGAGTCACGACATTCCAGATGAAGGTTAAGGTCCCCCAGTACACTGAAATTAGCTGGCTGTAAGGCCAGTGCAGTGATGGTTGCCACCAGCGATTCTTGAAAGGCAGTGGCTAAGCCGGGGGGGCGATAGATTAGGAGCCCCGTAAGGGTGAAGGTGTCGGAAACCCGTGCCTTAAATACCGCACTTTCACAGTTAGTTATGGTTATGGGGTTAAGGGTGCAGGAATATATATCTTTAAATATCACTGCTATACCACCACCTCTACCTTTTGGTCTATTCTGGAGGCATATGAGGTACCCCGGGGGTAGCGCCAAGGTGGAAATGGCCGTGGTGTCGTCGGTTAACCATGTTTCCGTCAGAAATAGGAAGTCAGGGGAGTGGTCTTCGAGGAACTCATGGATATCCTCATGATGTTTCACTAATGACCTGCAATTGAGACTCACTAAGCTTAACTTTGTAGGGGACTTAGCTGCTAAGATTGCAGGCACTACTAGTTGGCTAGTCCCTGAGGCCTTGAAGCCACACTGGTCGCATTGAGCGCAAAGAGAGCCAGGGGACCACAAATGGGGTGCGCATCCTGCGTGTCTTCCGATAGTAATTAGCTCCTCCCGGACATAGGGGGCCATTGGCAGGCTAGACGGCCAAGGGTCGGGGCGACTGGCGACGGACTAGCGCGGACGGGCGCGGACGGGCGCAGACGGGCGCAGACGGGCGCAGACGGGCGCAGACGGGCTCGCCTTTGGCGAGCCTTCGGCGACCCGCCGGCTGCCCGCCGCGCGCGTCCGCTGCGCGTGTGTTCGAGATGCAGCCTAAATAATCACCGGTCCCGCCTATGGCGGAAGAATGACGCCCTTGGGGGCCGGTCTCGAGGTCAGGAACGCCCTCCACTCAAGCGGCACCAGCCGTGGTGGAACGAGGCGATGACCCGATGAAGGCGAGTAGGCTTTCCACAGAAAACAGTGAGTGTAGCAACTCAATAACGTACTTTTAAAAGCTGTGCACAATTACATGTAAATAAGAATAAAACAAACACAAACGCTGCTGCAGCGCCTCGTATCTCAGGCGCGTCCGCTGCGCGTGTGTTCGAGATGCAGCCTAAATAATCACCGGTCCCGCCTATGGCGGAAGAATGACGCCCTTGGGGGCCGGTCTCGAGGTCAGGAACGCCCTCCACTCAAGCGGCACCAGCCGTGGTGGAACGAGGCGATGACCCGATGAAGGCGAGTAGGCTTTCCACAGAAAACAGTGAGTGTAGCAACTCAATAACGTACTTTTAAAAGCTGTGCACAATTACATGTAAATAAGAATAAAACAAACACAAACGCTGCTGCAGCGCCTCGTATCTCAGGCGCGTCCCAACACTATCCAACACTTACACTACTCTACTACTCACTACTCACTACTCTTGCCCTAAAAGTATTGCGTGTTGTAATGGCATGCGTTGTAAAGGTATGCGTTGTAATGGAATGCGTTGTAAATGTAGTTTCTAAGAATGCCTTGTGATGGCATGCGTTGTAAAATCATGCATTGTAATTAATGCTGCGATGTAAAAACCGCGTTGTAAAGGCAGGCGTTGTAATTGTTTGTGTTGTAAAATCATGTATTCAGTTCAGCCTCATTCAGACATGTCAACATTTTAAAAGTAGATATTTTGAAAGCAAATTAGTGGGAATGCATTTTGCCAATTGAAATACATTAAAGAAGAAGCAATTTCAGGTCAGAATTCTACAGTCTGCAACTAGTACAGCCGGGAAACAACCTTTACATAGCAGTCATTACAACGCACTACCTTCACAGCGGTACTCATTACAACGCAGCTGCGCTTACATCACATACCATTACAACGCATGCCATTACAACGCATGTCACTACAACGCATGCCATTACAATGAATAACATTACAACGCATGCCATTACAACGCATTATAAGGTAAGTAATGGGGATTTTTAGTTTTAGGGTGGGTATGGGTTCTGTGGTACATGGGGATAGTATTTTTATCCCTACACTATCCAACACTATCCATCTTACCCTACTGTTGCACTCACTGGAGTGGGAATAGAAATGTTTACCTCTACACTATCCAACACTTATCCTACTGTTGCACTCACTGGAGTGGGAATAGCAATTTTTACCCCTACGCTATACAAAACTTACACTAGTCTTGCCCTAAAAGTATTGCGTGTTGTAATGGCATGCGTTGTAAAGGTATGCGTTGTAATGGAATGCGTTGTAAATGTAGTTTCTAAAAATGCGTTGTGATGGCATGCGTTGTAAAATCATGCATTGTAATGGATGCTGCGATGTAAAAACCGCATTGTAAAGGCATGCGTTGTAATTGTTTGCGTTGTAACATCATATATTCGGTTCAGCCTCATTCAGACATGTCAACATTTTAAAAGTAGATATTTTGGAAACAAATTAGGGGGAATATATTTTGCCAATTGATATACATTAAAGAAGAAGCAATTTCAGGTCAGAAACAGAAAAAGCCATTTTGGCTGAAACATTGGTAGTCTCAAGCTTGAATCAGGTATGTTGTCATGTATGCTCATTGAAGAGAGTTTCAGTGTTCACATTTATAGGTGGGCACCTATTGTCACAAAAGCCTTTTACCCTACTCCCCTAAACCATAATAAAGCCAAAAGTAGACTCCCATTGTCTCAATACAGGGTAGACAAACAATAGCTGTATGTTGTATGAAGTCATTTATTAAATAGGAAAGGCCAAGTAAAACAAAGCTGGCCAGGTGATCAATGCAACAGTGCAGAACAGTGAGAAAACCACAGTCCAATAATTTGTATCTAATATAACCAAAGGAACATGTTTTTTCTGACTGGATTTGTAAATGAAAAGCATGTTTACAACTTTACATTTTGGTTTTCGCCTGTGTGAGAACCACAAAAACTGCCTGCTATGCTGAGGATAAAAGGTGTGATGCCACAGCAATACCTAAAAGAATATGAATGAAAAATAATGTTTTTATGAAAATCATGTTATGTTATTGATGGCAACAAAAACATTGTTAAAAAAGCAACTGTTTAGTGAGGGAAATGTGAATCAGCTTAGCTATCATTTGTGAAAGATGAAAGTGTGTTTTCACTGAAAACACTAACCTTTGTTTACGATTCTTTAGCCTAAAATTAAAGAATTGAAGCTCACAGCTGTTTGTAAATTTGTATATGGGTGCACTGAAGACCAACCTCCATTTTGTGTGAACTGAGACTTAATGCAGTCAGAGGCAGTCCAAGATGGCCGCCGTGCTGAGGGAAATCTCACTGAGGCCACTCTCTTTCTCTCACAGAGAACCAGCATAGGAAATAAATGGGCAAGGCAAATGAATGCAACAAGGGGGTGTGAATAGTAAACCATTTAGGAATGAATAGAAAAGGGAACCAAAAGAGGCTTAATAGAAGGATGGGCAGTAAATAGGTGAGATTATCAAAAGGAGAGGATGAGAGAATTGATAAATATGTAAGCAAATGGACAACAACTGAGTCAGTATGATGCAATATGAAACTTGGCAATTAAGAGAAATATATCCAGACACCAAACTGAGCAAAAAAGGCCATGGAATAGAATTAGTACCTGACACAACACTTTTAAATGTACTGCATATGAAGAACATTGCACCACTATGTGCAGTGCAGACCTTAACGGGTAGATGACTACAACTGAGACAAAGAAAGGGCATGAACAAAACAATAAATTGTGTGCATTGCTAGACAATGAGTAAATGGTACAACAGAAAATTGAAACAAAGTGAAGAGATTTCCATGGAGATGTCCAGTCTAAACCTGAAACAAGAATGACAACAAAATGAACAGTTTCTGTAAGTCTTAATGCCAGGGACCAGTGAAGAAACCAGACTTTTAGGGGTTAAGACACAAACTTTGCTTTTATCTACCACCGTTACTCAAGGAAAACACTTCTAAGAAGGGGAACACATGTGACAGTGGCATTCACAACTCAAAATTACCACGAGCACAGACACCAATGGCCACAACTGTAAATAGGATTATGGATCTGGTAAACAACATATTATTTAGCAACAATAGTGCATCACTGACAACTTTGTTTTGGAAAGCTGCTGTAAGGAAATTGCCTTAGCCTGTCTTGCATCTACACTGACCTGCAGCCACAACATTCCCTTAACCAAACTACTTATTACAATATCCAGGGAAAATCCTTTTTGGGTTGTAAACGTGCAAGGTACACTCGCACACAAGTCAACTGGTATTTTACATTTCTCATTATGAGTGGTTAAGTTGGTGTTAATGGTGTGCCTGCTTGTGCCTGAAGCTTATGCTGAATAGACATGAGCTGTCTTGCACAAAGGTGGGAATCCACAGGGATACTTGGAGTTCATTTACCAAAAAGTAGAGCTTATCTGTGTGATAGAGACAGTAATCAATATTTGCCTATTGTCTATGTATTGATAATCATTACTTAACAGTGCATAACAGGGGCCTAGTTAGACCCTCTTGTATGACCTGTAACGGGATGCTTTGCTAGGTCACGATATTGGCTTCAATGCACTGCTTTTAGATCTACTCCTGCAGCAACTATGATTGAAGGACAACTAGACTGATGCCAGCTTGTAGAGGCCAACCAGTTGTGCCTATGTTACATGTAGTCAGCGGCAAACTGAGTTCTAAAGTTGTATTTGGGTATCTGGCTCTGTATGGTTATACAAAGTGTCTCTGTAACTCTGTCTCCTGAGTCACTGTGATTTTAGACCAGCCCATTGTAAGCGTGAGCACGATGTTCATGGGTCAGATCAAGCCGAGGAGTCACAAGCAGGAGTGTAGCTGTATCACAAGGTGGACAAGAGCCACCTCAACCCGATTGTGAAGCTTGAAGGAGGACGTCTGAAGCAGGGCCCCTAGCTCAGAAGGGGAAATCCTGGATAATGTGTAATGCTGCTTACAGCGTACAGACTCTGTTAAAAAATCAAGCCTTGACCCTTCAGACCTGGGAAACTATCGCCCTATCTCGTTGCTCCCTGGAGTTAGTAAAATTACTGAAAAATATTTTAATTTAATACTATCAGCGCACTTGGAGACTCATAATCTTCTCCATCAGACTCAAACCGGTTTCCGCCCATTACAGGGAACAGAGACGACCCTTCTCTCTGTGGTGGAAGAGTCAAGAAGGATAGTCGACGCCGGTGGCACCGCGGTGGTCCTCCTTTTGGACCTCAGCGCGGCCTTTGATACTGTAAACCATCAAATTTTGATCCATAGGCTCCATAAATCAGGTATCACTGGTATTGCCCTGGTCTGGCTAAAATCTTTTCTGAACAGCAGATCCTTCCAAGTTTTTAACAAGGAAGTCACGTCCAAACGGACACCCCTTCGTTGTAGAGTGCCGCAGGGATCTTCTTTAAGTCCCACTTTGTTTAATGTTTATACCCGCACTCTCGCGGAGGCAGTTTTACCCTTTGGATTCCACATAGTCACCTATGCGGATGATACGCAACTGGTGTTTGGGCTCAATAAAGCGGAAAGCTCTCCTTCCTGTCTTCGTCCTTGCATGGAAGAAATTGCAAGATGGATGAGCGACACCTTCCTAAAATTTAATGGGGAAAAGAGTGAAATCATGATTTTGGGTAACCACTCCCCCCTTGATTTGACTGAAATCTGGCCTAGATCCATGGGTTCCTGCCCCACTCCTAAAACAAGTTAAAGAGTCTGGGCGTTTGGATGGACCATTTAAATCTCAGGCCCGGAAGACATCTGCCTCTTGGTACTGGATCCTTAAAATGATCTGGAAAATCCTCCCCCTCCTCCCCTTCCAGGCAAGAAAAATAATGGTCCAAGCGCTGGTGTTATCCAGATTGGATTTTGCTAATGCCCTTTACTTGGGTTCCCCTGCTGCTACTATCTCCAAATTACAGACAACTGAAAATTGGGCTGCAAGACTTCTTTTGGTCATCCCCAACCATCACTCTGCTAAACCTGCCCTTAAATCACTCCATTGGCTGCCAGTCCAGCAGAGAGTTAAGTTCAAAGCCGTGTGTATTGCTCATAAGTCTATGTTTAAAACCGGACCCTCTATTATAAGGCATTATTCAGCATTATGAGCCCAAGAGATCCCTTCGCTCCAAAACCCAGAACTTGGCCATTATTCCTAGAAATAGGAAGGGAAGAAGCGGAGGTCGATCTTTCTCATTTAACGCTGCCAGACTCTGGAACTCCCTTCCTCTTCACCTCCGCATAGAATCCAACCACTTTTCCTTTCGTAGATCCCTGAAAACATTCCTCTTTCCAAACTGAGTAACATCCCCCTGTTTTTCACTGTAAGCGCTGGGATGCCTCCGGGCAGCCATGCGCTATATAAATGCTTATTACAATTACAATTACAGAAAACATGGGCAGCAGAAGTCACCAATTGATTCATTAAGGAGAAAATGCCTGAAGCTGCTAGTTCTGCTAGGTCCTAGCCAGAAAACAGCCTGTGTTTTTATCGGGGGTTGTCCATTGGATTGACCCAGCCAGAAACCACTTCCCCCAAGAAAAGAAGTGCAAATCTAGGAGGCCTTGTCCCAATCTGGAGATTGTGTGCTGAAAGGAGGATCACAGAAATGCACAGCAGCTTGAGCCACCACGATGAGGATGAGGAAGTTCCCATGGAGGGTCCCACAAACTTTGAGGGAAGCCTAAAGGCGAATGTGGTCTTGACAGTCAGCCTGTTAATGTTACAGTAAAGGAGGCTCATCTAACTCACCTACATGACAGACAACAGTAGCAAAATCAGTGAATAGATAACAATTCACCTGTTAACCCACTGAATATGGGTTGTCAGATTTATATGTTTCTACGACCATGCCCGTTCCAATTATTTATTTTTGGAAGTATGGACAGGTTTCAGTGCTGTTTAACGAAATGGCATTTAACTAATGGAAGAATAGACCTACATGACAGAATAGGATGCACTATATCATAACTTTGAGAGCAGGTATAAGATGTGAAATAATAGTCAAAACTACAACATCAGATATACTAAAGTAATGTGTGAGGAGGGTAGCTCAGTTGGTAAGGACACATCTTGTGATTTGTCATCAAAACATCAACAAATAGGCAAAGGTGTTGATTTGACTTAAGTGAAACAGTACTTTAATGCAAGCTATTGCCACAGATCATTGGCACTATAGATAACTAAAAACAAATGTGGCATGAGCAGTCTATCATTTAGTGTGCCCTAACGTCTGTTTCAAGCAATAGGGAAGGAAAGCACGAAGAATAGTGTTTTCATGCAAACAACGCCTGCAGGTGTAGCCTTAGTGTAGGGCTTAGGTGTAGCCTTAGGTGTAGGGTTTAGGTGTAGCCCTACTCTCCGGGAAACACAGTGAAGGTAATGGTCATCAACCGGAGACACTCAAGCTACAGGAGGAGGGAAAACACAGCTGCACTTGGATTAGAAATGATATGCTTTGGTAAAGAAATAAACATGGAAACGCTGGAACTTCATGTTTATAATGAATCCAAAGGGCTGACTTGCTTTCTTTTTTAGAGATGGAAACTCATCAAAATCTCCAAAGCAACTCAGATGGCTCCTTCAGAAAAGGCGTTTTGCCTAAGGTGAAATTTCACCTGATTTTCATCTCACCTGAACCGGTCAGGATATCTATCTCTCCTACCTTTTCTTCTCTCTCTAATAGTATATATATTTATAAATATATACTTATATATGTATATATATATATATATGTACATATATATATATATATATCATGTTCCCTGGTAATCTCTCTCTCTTTCACTCTCTCTCCTTATTCTCTCTTATTCCCTCTTATTCTCTCTCACTCTCATTCACATCTTCTCTCCCTCTCTCTCACTTAGTCACCTCAGGACAGCCTACCAACCATGACAATGATTGTCAGGTCATTTATATTGTATAGTGAAACTTTGCTTAGGCTGGGGTGGGACTACGTCGCTTAGCAACCAACCCAGGAAGAGGTCATACATTCTTAAGCCCACAGCAACTCAGCAGAGACTGGGTCTTTTGTACTTCATCATAGTCTGAAAGAAGATGTGCTAGGCCACCGTACTTGGCACCACCTTTACAGAGGAACCCAACCTAACTCAACCAAGTTCAAAGCCGTGTGTATTGCTCATAAGTCTATGTTTAAAACCGGACCCTCTATTATAGGGCATTATTCAGCATTATGAGCCCAAGAGATCCCTTCGCTCCAAAACCCAGAACTTGGCCATTATTCCTAGAAATAGGAAGGGAAGAAGCGGAGGTCGATCTTTCTCATTTAACGCTGCCAGACTCTGGAACTCCCTTCCTCTTCACCTCCGCATAGAATCCAACCACTTTTCCTTTCGTAGATCCCTGAAAACATTCCTCTTTCCAAACTGAGTAACATCCCCCTGTTTTTCACTGTAAGCGCTGGGATGCCTCCGGGCAGCCATGCGCTATATAAATGCTTTTTACAATTACAGAAAACATGGGCAGCAGAAGTCACCAATTGATTCATTAAGGAGAAAATGCCTGAAGCTGCTAGTTCTGCTAGGTCCTAGCCAGAAAACAGCCTGTGTTTTTATCGGGGGTTGTCCATTGGATTGACCCAGCCAGAAACCACTTCCCCCAAGAAAAGAAGTGCAAATCTAGGAGGCCTTGTCCTAATCTGGAGATTGTGTGCTGAAAGGAGGATCACAGAAATACACAACAGCTCGAGCCACCACGATGAGGATGAGGAAGTTCCCATGGAGGGTCCCACAAACTTTGAGGGAAGCCTAAAGGCGAATGTGGTCTTGACAGTCAGCCTGTTAATGTTACAGTAAAGGAGGCTCATCTAACTCACCTACATGACAGAATAGGATGCACTATATCATAACTTTGAGAGCAGGTATAAGATGTGAAATAATAGTCGAAACTACGACATCAGATATACTAAAGTAATGTGTGAGGAGGGTAGCTCAGTTGGTAAGGACACATCTTGTGATTTATCATCAAAACATCAACAAATAGGCAAAGGTGTTGATTTGACTTAAGTGAAACAGTACTTTAATGCAAGCTATTGCCACAGATCATTGGCACTATAGATAACTAAAAACAAATGTGGCATGAGCAGTCTATCATTTAGTGTGCCCTAAAGTCTGTTTCAAGCAAAAGGGAAGGAAAGCATGAAGAATAGTGTTTTCATGCAAACAACGCCTGCAGGTGTAGCCTTAGTGTAGGGCTTAGGTGTAGGGTTTAGGTGTAGCCCTACTCTCCGGGAAACACAGTGAAGGTAATGGTCATCAACCGGAGACACTCAAGCTACAGGAGGAGGGAAAACACAGCTGCACTTTGATTAGAAATGATATGCTTTGGTAAAGAAATAAACATGGAAACGCTGGAACTTCATGTTTATAATGAATCCAAAGGGCTGACTTGCTTTCTTTTTTAGAGATGGAAACTCATCGAAATCTCCAAAGCAACTCAGATGGCTCCTTCAGAAAAGGTGTTTTGCCTAAGGTGAAATTTCACCTGATTTTCATCTCACCTGAACCGGTCAGGATATCTATCTCTCCTACCTTTTCTTCTCTCTCTAATAGTATATATATTTATAAATATATACTTATATATGTATATATATATATATATATATGTAAATATATATATATATATATATCATGTTCCCTGGTAATCTCTCTCTCTTTCACTCTCTCTCCTTATTCTCTCTTATTCTCTCTTATTCTCTCTCACTCTCATTCACATCTTCTCTCCCTCTCTCTCTCACTTAGTCACCTCAGGACAGCCTACCAACCATGACAATGATTGTCAGGTCATTTATATTGTATAGTGAAACTTTGCTTAGGCTGGGGTGGGACTACGTCGCTTAGCAACCAACCCAGGAAGAGATCATACATTCTTAAGCCCACAGCAACTCAGCAGAGACTGGGTCTTTTGTACTTCATCATAGTCTGAAAGAAGATGTGCTAGGCCACCGTACTTGGCACCACCTTTACAGAGGAACCCAACCTAACTCAACCAAGTTCAAAGCCTTGTGTATTGCTCATAAGTCTATGTTTAAAACCGGACCCTCTATTATAGGGCATTATTCAGCATTATGAGCCCAAGAGATCCCTTCGCTCCAAAACCCAGAACTTGGCCATTATTCCTAGAAATAGGAAGGGAAGAAGCGGAGGTCGATCTTTCTCATTTAACGCTGCCAGACTCTGGAACTCCCTTCCTCTTCACCTCCGCATAGAATCCAACCACTTTTCCTTTCGTAGATCCCTGAAAACATTCCTCTTTCCAAACTGAGTAACATCCCCCTGTTTTTCACTGTAAGCGCTGGGATGCCTCCGGGCAGCCATGCGCTATATAAATGCTTTTTACAATTACAGAAAACATGGGCAGCAGAAGTCACCAATTGATTCATTAAGGAGAGGAGAAAATGCCTGAAGCTGCTAGTTCTGCTAGGTCCTAGCCAGAAAACAGCCTGTGTTTTTATCGGGGGTTGTCCATTGGATTGACCCAGCCAGAAACCACTTCCCCCAAGAAAAGAAGTGCAAATCTAGGAGGCCTTGTCCTAATCTGGAGATTGTGTGCTGAAAGGAGGATCACAGAAATACACAACAGCTCGAGCCACCACGATGAGGATGAGGAAGTTCCCATGGAGGGTCCCACAAACTTTGAGGGAAGCCTAAAGGCGAATGTGGTCTTGACAGTCAGCCTGTTAATGTTACAGTAAAGGAGGCTCATCTAACTCACCTACATGACAGAATAGGATGCACTATATCATAACTTTGAGAGCAGGTATAAGATGTGGAATAATAGTCGAAACTACGACATCAGATATACTAAAGTAATGTGTGAGGAGGGTAGCTCAGTTGGTAAGGACACATCTTGTGATTTATCATCAAAACATCAACAAATAGGCAAAGGTGTTGATTTGACTTAAGTGAAACAGTACTTTAATGCAAGCTATTGCCACAGATCATTGGCACTATAGATAACTAAAAACAAATGTGGCATGAGCAGTCTATCATTTAGTGTGCCCTAAAGTCTGTTTCAAGCAAAAGGGAAGGAAAGCACGAAGAATAGTGTTTTCATGCAAACAACGCCTGCAGGTGTAGCCTTAGTGTAGGGCTTAGGTGTAGCCTTAGGTGTAGGGTTTAGGTGTAGCCCTACTCTCCGGGAAACACAGTGAAGGTAATGGTCATCAACCGGAGACACTCAAGCTACAGGAGGAAGGAAAACACAGCTGCACTTTGATTAGAAATGATATGCTTTGGTAAAGAAATAAACATGGAAACGCTGGAACTTCATGTTTATAATGAATCCAAAGGGCTGACTTGCTTTCTTTTTTAGAGATGGAAACTCATCAAAATCTCCAAAGCAACTCAGATGGCTCCTTCAGAAAAGGCGTTTTGCCTAAGGTGAAATTTCACCTGATTTTCATCTCACCTGAACCGGTCAGGATATCTATCTCTCCTACCTTTTCTTCTCTCTCTAATAGTATATATATTTATAAATATATACTTATATATGTATATATATATATATATATATATATACATATATATATATATATATATCATGTTCCCTGGTAATCTCTATCTCTTTCACTCTCTCTCCTTATTCTCTCTTATTCTCTCTCACTCTCATTCACATCTTCTCTCCCTCTCTCTCACTTAGTCACCTCAGGACAGCCTACCAACCATGACAATGATTGTCAGGTCATTTATATTGTATAGTGAAACTTTGCTTAGGCTGGGGTGGGACTACGTCGCTTAGCAACCAACCCAGGAAGAGATCATACATTCTTAAGCCCACAGCAACTCAGAAGAGACTGGGTCTTTCGTACTTCATCATAGTCTGAAAGAAGATGTGCTAGGCCACCGTACTTGGCACCACCTTTACAGAGGAACCCAACCTAACTCAACCAAATTCCTGCTAGAGACCTGAGTAGTATATATCATGGGGAGTAAAAGCCAGCAGAGAGGACCCTGACTCACACCGTTACCACTACCATAATTCCATAGATCGTATGCTCGAAAGGGCAAAAGGGGTAATAAGCACAGAGATCACCCTCTCAGAAAGGAGAATGTTGTTAAATCTAGGCTCTCCAACTCTGGCCTCACAACCCCTACAGACCTTCCAGCCTCTCAACAGAGGCTCATACAGATCTTGACATACCTGCCACCCCATTCCAGGGTCTAATTCTCAGTTCCACATCGAAACCACAATCCCTGGCCTTGGTAGGAGCCACCAGTGAGGAGAATGACAACCATTCCTCTGACCATACCACTTCCTTGCCCCCCGCAAATCCAAAAGGGTAACAAGCCCAAAACAAACAAGCAAGAAAAAAAAAAAAACACCACACTAAGGCTACAAACCCCGCTTCCTCTAACAAATCAAGTTGCTTACCAGATAAAGCTTTGCAGTGTGACCTGCATCCTCAGTCCCTCCTGACTGCGAAAAACGAGGGTCCTCAAGAACCCCCATCCCAGTACATGTCCATGCTAGTTGTAAGCTGTACAAACAGATTAATAGATTATTCTAAGGGCAGAGCTTGTTCCCCTAATAGCTCGCCTCGATGCTCTGGACATCAAAATAGAGGCCCTTAGGAGTCCTCCTCCCCCAGCGGTAGGAATTAAATCTCCCCCCACTATTGTGCTGTTACATCAAGCTGAGCAAGTAAGGCCCAACCCTTTCCCTTTATTGTAAACACCCTGTCTGCTTGAATGTAAAACTTGAGAGGCGCAGCAGGTTTAGTGGGTAATCCAGAGGGACGAGCCCAGAGTAACAAAGATGCCGTGGATGGAAAGAAAAGGCATGTCCAGCACAAATGGCCATTTAGGAAGAGCAAAACGAACAGATGATGGGCGGAATGCTGAACAATGCAAACATTCACCCCAGTCACATGTCTGGGTTGAATCCATTGTTTTTTGCTCACCACATCATCCCAGTCTGTACCCAGCCATGGTGAATGTTTGACAATGTTCACATTCTGTCCATCATCTTTCTGTGTTGCTATAGTCACTATAAGTGCAAAAGGTATGCCCAGGAGTGGGTCTCGGCCTCACTATGCCACTGGATTCAATCTAGCCTGGCTGATGTGGGGTTATACCAGGGAACTGGTCCCAGGATGCTAGTTTCTGGTCCAGGGAGGGCGAGGCCTGGCAATTTGGGCTGGATTATTCCATGGGAGAGCGGGTCAAGACTGATTTGCAAATGGCTGGGTACCAACTGGTATGGAGTGGTGAGCAAAACATAAAATATGGATTTAACCCAGATCTTTGTTCGAGGGCGAATGTTTGACCCCCCCCCCCCCATTGTCCCCAAAGTGCACGCCCTACCTGATTGTCCTCCAGAATGTTTCTGGGATACCCCCTGGTGCAAGCAAAGATTCCCTGCCACTGAAAAACAAAGCTGCCCACTGGATAAAAACAAATGCAAGATGGTCCCAGGAATTAGCCCAAGAGGTCAAATGTGTAGGAAGAGTCCCTTGTTTAGGCAAACATCCCAATGACTGTTCTGGGGACAGAGTATTAGTTAACTTCAACCTCCGTTATTAGTAGAATTGCTTCTACTGCGATTAAGCTCAATGACTTCTCCTCTAGACCAAATTATTATCCAGAAATGTATTTCGAAAGACCAGTTGCTGCGCTCACCTCTAATTGGGATACACCCATCAGCAACCATGGCCAACTAATTTTCAAAATAGTCACAAAAAAAACTTCTGAACCCCTTTCACTTTTGAATGCCCAAGATTGACGATGTGTGAAAATGTTACTCGGAGCATCAACACATCCCCTAGAGGGGGGAACTACCAGAATAACTCTGGATTCACAAGTACATTAAATCTGGTACCATCAAAGGGGGCTCATTTCCTTCCAGTGGATTCCCCTTCCTCCATGATTTGCGCTATAGATGCATCTAGAGCACCGTCAAAAATAGGATGCCAGCTGGGTGTTCCTGATTCTGATTCTGACCCTGTTAATGCCATAACAACTACTGCCAATTTGACACCAACAAAGGGCACACACAACAATTTTGCACCTCTGTCCTCTCCAATAAGTGCATCCCATAGACTGACATCTCTGTTCTCTAATTCGCCTCACCCTAGCCAAAGCTCCAACTCAGCAGGGACAATCAGAATTCTCTTGTGGAACGTTGCTAGTATTAAGTCCAAAGAGCCGCACCAGACTGTAGAGAATATAAAGACCAATTCAATGTATGTAAGCTCCAAGAGATGTGGGCAATTGAACCCCAGTTTAAATCTGGCTACACCACATATTATGTCAAAGCACTGCCATCAGTTCAAGGCAGGGCATCAGGGGGCCATTGGACTTGGGTCAATTTGATTTAAACCTACGAATCAAAACATTGACTCGTCAGATATTTTGGGGCTAAAAATGTATTCCCCAGTGAAGACTTGTAGGTATTTGTTTATTGTCTACTGTAGATCCAGAAGCAGAAGTGTGGAATTGTCTACTGTAAACATCTTGCAACATTCTGTTAGACAGATCAACTCCAAGGATATGGTCATTATAGGTAGAGATTTTAATATAGACTTTGAAACCATATATGGCTATGATTTAGTGGTGGGGTATCCCTTCCCTTCCCTCAGCTCAAGCTCAGTGGTTGCCATGCAGGTTGTCCACTTCATGACACTAAATGTGCTGAGGGCATGTAATGGAGATCTGTATCTGACAAGCTGGGGCACTTGCATTTAAGAAAGGTTCTATAAGATCAAAAATTGATTGCATCATGACCAGGGTTGTCATGTGAGAAAGATTGGCGGACTCTGAAGTGGATAAGAGAGGAGAGTAGCCACTACCCCTTATGCCTAAACATCCTGGGTTGTAGCTCCAACTACCCACCCCTACAGCACCACAAATAATGCCAATAATGGGAAACAACCATAGGTCCTCCAAGTTGCTCTCAATTGTGGGGAATGCAGAGACTATGACAGAGATATATGACATATTTGCGAGGGTCCTGTCTCACCTAAATAGCCTGGAAAATCCAAGGATGTTTATCACTGATATCCACACAAAGCTGGTAGCATCTTTAATACTGATCTTGACCCAACCACCAAAAAATAAGCCCCCTACCAGGGCGCGTAATGTAGATAGTAATCTATGGTACTCAAAGGACTGTAGATTGGCAAAACAAGTACTGGGGAATGCTCTTAAAAATCTACCTGAGGTCCGCATATCCAGGGACTTATACAAGAAGACAGTAAGAAGTGCAAGGGGCAAGTGGAGTGGATGCCAGGTGAAGCGATCTGGTAATGGCTGCAAGGTCTAGCGTTAATTGTCATTTTGGAAAAAAGTTGCCCATGGGAGCAGGAGTTCCAAATTACAAGTAGACTGTCACCTGAATCCTGAGGCTTAGGTAGATCACTTCACTAAGTTATACGATCACGCCGCAATCGACCTTTTCGCATCAACTTGCCTCCTTTAGACCTTCACTTCACACTAGAAGAAACCATGATAGCTATCAGTGCAATTTAATTGGGCAAGGCCCCAGGAGCAGACAAAATCCCATGTTAGTCTGCGCCTCTTATGTTAACTGCCTGAGCAATGCAATAGCTGCAGGGGCTCCAAGATACATGGAAGGGGCGAAGATTAGTCTCATTTACAGAAAGGGGGATCGGGGTAGTCCTGCTAATTATAGGCTAATAAGCCTTTTTGACATTCTCCAAAAGGTTTAAGCGAGACAGTTGCTAAACAAATTAAATGAGTGGATTGAGGGTGCAGATATCCTAACCCCCTAACAAGTTGGATTCAGACCTAAAGTCAGCATGACAGACCAAGTACTGAGGGCCCGATGTAGGTAAAACGCATTTACCGATTTTAAAATACCGAATCGTACCGAATCGGTATTTCAAAATCGGAAAATGATATGTAGGAAAAAAAAATCGGAAAATTACCGAATCGGTAGCAATCGGTATCGTGAGTCGATACGTACCGATTCGGCAAGTACCGAATCGGTATCGACCGATTCGGCCACTACCGAATCGGTAAATATCGATTCGGTAATAGCAATACACCCCATGGGCCAAAAGCCCAATAGGAACGCATTATAAATACCGAATCGGTATTTTCCGATTCGGTAGTAGCCGATTCGGAATTATCCGAATCGGTATTTACCGAATCGGAAAATGCCGATTCGTCGAGCAAGGAAACAGAAACTAAAGACATCAGCCAATGAGGTGGAAGCACCCTCCCCCACAGGGTGTGGCAACCCAGGCAGGTGCAACTCATCAGAACTTTCTGGAGAGGCAGCCTGAGCTGAGCAGCCACAGTGAGCAGCAGTGGTAGCAGTATCCAGATCCCTGTAAAACATGGCAAGCAGCTCTGAGAGGCAGAAGGCAGAGCGCAAGCGGAAGAGCAAATTCAGCACCATGGAGCTGCAAGTGTTGGTGGAGGAGGTGGTGAGGGTACACAGGCAGCTGTATGGAAGGCTGTCCCTCACTGTTCCAGAGAGCACTAAGAGGAAGCTGTGGATTGAAATTGGGGAGAGAGTAAACGCTGTTGGTGTCACCCACAGGAGCCAGGACGACCTCAAAAAGAGGTTCTACGACATCCGCAGCCTCACAAAGAGGAAACTGGCCAAGCTGCACAAGCAGGCTGGACTAACTGGTGGAGGGAAGAACCGGGCGCCACCCCTCACTGACCTGGAGGAACTTGTGGCGACTACCATTGAGAGCGCGAGTGTTGTGGGAATTGGGGACCTGGATAGCTCATCCCGAGCTACAGCTACAGGTAAGAAGCATGCGCAACTTGACACACCATACCAGACACCTCCCCTTTAGACCCAATGCACAGCCAAACCCCAGCCCAGTACTGCTAGCAACAGACATGAGCAATGCATCATGCTAAATGTAGTCAGCAAAAGTACCCAAAAATGCCACTGCAGAAGCATAATAAAAAGAACTGTAATACTGCATCAAAGTATTTGTAATGAGATGTGCAATGCTTTAATAGTAGTGACTGTAATACATTAGCACTCAGTTGACAAATGCTTCTTTATACCTAGGGTAATATAATCACCAACATGCCAATGCTGCCATCAATATTTCACCATCAACTTGGTTACCTCACTTTCGATTAGAACATAAAGTGAGAGGGTCTCATTTCCTTGAATGAATCTAGGTTTTTATTTCCTTTTTTTTAACTTCATAGGATTATTTGTTCATCTTTTTGTGAAAAACATTTGTCCAATTCAAATACAATACATAACATACAAAAAAAAATTTGAAAACATTTTAGTATATTAAAACACTCCCTTTTCTTCTCTCATTCATCCAACCACTTATGTGTGAACCACTTGCATACACTCTCATACACTCAGCAAAACCAACACACTATTTACAATAAATCAGAAAAAAAATCATGCACTGTAATTACAATGCTGCCATAGATATGTAATTCATGTATTTTTCAGTTTGTTTGTACAGTGTCTTATGTTTTAAACAATATTCATATGGCATAATGAACATCCGGTTCTTGCTGCTTGGGAGCCCGTACCCAGTGGTGTTTTTTCGTCTTTATACCTAGGGGCACCATCAGGCGGGGGAGCAGCAGCTACTCAAGCACCAGCTCCAGCACCATCAGCCAGTGCGGTGGCAGTGCCAAGCACCAGTGGACATACACAGGAGGAGGACAACAGCAGTGCCCTGGGCAATGAGGAAGACACTGGACATTCCCTCACATTTCCACACTCCCCCGACTGTCTCTGTCTCAGACGCCCCCATTTCAGTTCTCCCCGGAGGACTCACCACCACAGAGCCACCCTGCACCTGCCACATCTCCTGCCAGGAGGATAATTGTTGCTCCATTAAACCTCATGGAGGGAGCAGCGGGTCAGGCTCCAGCACAAAACCCTGTAACACCTGTGTCACCCCAGCACACACAGCAGGGCAGCAGAAATCCCCGGAGGCCACGTGCATCCAGCAGTCCACTTCCAGCACAGGAGGGCAGGGTGTTCCTAGGGCTGGAGGGCAGTATGGTCAGAATCCAGAGAATGCAGGCAAAATCAATCTTGGCCTGCCATCGCCAGTTGCGGCGGCACAACCTGCAGATGGGGGAGATGGCACAGGGATTCAAAACATTTGTTGATAGCAACAAGGACATTGCAACAGGTATTGGGCGAATGACCACTGCCATCACCCAGCTCTGCGATAAAATGGATGAACATGAGCACTGTCGCCGCAGGGATGCCTGCGTGCAGAATAGGTCTATGAACCGCCTTGCTGCTGCAACCGCCCAGCTATGCCAACGTGGGTCAAACATGGAGGCCAGCCTCACCCAGAACATGTCAGAGGTGACTAGGGACATGGCCCGCATTACCACCGCCATGGAGACACTACTTATTTCGAACACAGTTGTTAATCCCGCCCTGGGCCTGGGCGAGGCTGGGGACAGCAGCAGCCGCAGCAGCCCGGCCAGCGCAGTGTCTGAGCCGCGCCGGAGCAGCAGGCGCTCAGCTGAGGCTGCTGGTCATACAGAAGGGGGTGAGCCACATCCTAGTGAGGCTGCTAAGCGCAGCAAGAAATAAGACTGCCAGGGCGGGTGAGGCAACCCGGACAATTGACATTTAACCACATCTTGTTTACCTTTTCTTTTGTTGCACATCAGTGCAGTAACGTTGTTGCAACATTATTAAATTTCTTTTTTGAAAACATACATTGACCTGTCTGTGCATCTGTACTCACTCAGAAATAGTTGTCTGTTATCTCCTCACGCCTGTATCTGCCGTCACTTGGTGCAGACACTCCAGCAGGTTGTGGTAGTGGCACAGCATTGTCATCGTCAGGGTCATCGTAGTCGGACAACTCAACCTCAGTGCCTTTCCTGACTGCAAGGTTGTGCAACATTGCACAGACAGCAATTATCTTGCAGCAGGTGATGGGGGTATATTGCCTTGCACCTCCGCTCTTGTGCAGGCATCTGAACCTGCTCTTCCAGATGCCAAAGGTCCTTTCCACTACATTCCTCGTGCTTTTGTGGGCACGGTTATACCTCCTTTGGCTGGGTGTTGAGGGGTTCTGTTAGGGGGTGAGAATGAACGAGCGGAGGGCATATGCACTGTCGCCTAGAAGGAAAAGGGGTGACATTACTCACATGCATACATGTACTTCACACTGCTATTTAGGTTATGGGGGTCTGACACTGTGGGCCCGATTCACAGAACTAACTTAAGACAAAATCCTAAACTTACTACTTTTGGTATTCACAGAAGTTAGGATTTTGTCTTAAAACAGACTTAAGACAGACTTAAGACAAAATCCTAACTTAAGTCTGTCTTAAGTCTGTCTTAAGTTTGTCTTAAGACAAACTTAAGAGAAAATCCTAACTTCTGTGAATACCAAAAGTAGTAAGTTTAGGATTTTGTCTTAAGTTAGTTCTGTGAATCAGGTCCAACGTCTTACCTAGGAGTATCCTTCACCAAATTCCCCTGCCGTCAGCCGTGCATAAATTCCGCTATTCTGGAAGATATAGGAGTCGTGGGTACTCCCCGGAAACTTCGCAACCAGGTCAGTGATGACACACTTGGCATTGCAAATCACATGGACATTTATGGTGTGCCGTGACTTCCGATTGCGGTATACGTATTCCGTGTCAGCAGGGGGGCAAATCGGAATGTGTGTGCCGTCTATGCAGCCAATGATGTGGGGGAATCCTGCCATCTGGTAGAAGTCTGCTTTGGTCTGTACCAGTTCTGCATGGGTTGCAGGGAAGGAAATGTACTGGTCCATTCTCTGGATCATGGCGTCAAGGAACTTGTGGAAGAACCTTGACAGGCTGCTCTGGGTCACCCCTCCTGCCACAGCAACTACACTTTGATAGCTGCCAGACGCCAGCAGGTGTAGGCAGCATAGCACCTGCACATGCACAGGGATTGCGTGTGCCCTTGGGGTGGGGTGCTGCAACAGGGGTTGGAGGTCCCTAATGAGGTCTATGATGGTCTCTGAGTCCAGCCTGTACCTCTGTAGGATCTCTGCATCAGTGAGCATGGACAGGGTGACCCTCTGTCTATAGACCTGCTCCTCTCTCTGTCATTCCCTCTCTCCTTCCTGCTGTAGCCGTATCCGTCTTGCTATGACATAGAAAGCTGCCATGTTGCAAGTAGAACTGCATTTTGGGTCCTTTTTTATAGGTTGCACCTGGTTACCACCTGATTCCAATCCATGGTAATTACGGAATCTGAAATACCGAATTTGAAGCAAATTCGGTATTTCAGTGCTTACCTACATCTCAATCTTCAGCTTTTCACAACGAATCGGATTATCACCGAATCGGTAATTATACCGAATCGGTACGTTAACGATTCTGTAAAATCACCGATTCGGTAGAATTCCGAATCGGAAAAAATAAGGAATCTGAAAAATCTCCGATTCGGTATTCTACCGAATCGGAGATTTTTCAGATTTCTTATTTTTTCCGATTCGGAATTCTACCGATTCTGTGACTTTCCGAATCGGTAATATCACCGATTTTGTCGGATTTCGGCCTCCTACAGGCAGGTTTTTAGATTCAAATATTTGATCATTATGCTAGATAGTAGGGTTTCATGGTCTTCTCACACCCAGAAGAAAAGGGCGGTGCTCCAACATCAGGCATCAATTATCTTTAAAACAAATATATCATGGGACAAAGTCAAGGGCCCTACTCCCGGCAATGGAGTTATACAGACTAAAAGTCTATTCAGCTGCCTTATATGGCACCAAACTTTGAGGCCACATGAATACAGACTCTCTTACTCTTATGAAAATAAATTCCTGTGAATGCTCCTTCATCTCCCCAAGAATAATCCCTTAATACCTATGTTTCTTGGCGTGGCTCCAAAACAAGTGGGAGATATTGCCAACTCAGGCTCCTTATGTACTGGGTAAGGATCTGGACTGCAGAGGAGCTTAAGCTATACCATAACACATTAAAGGAACAGCTGTCAATCCAATACATGTCTAACTTTCCCATGGTTTAGGCATGTTCAATCCTGGTATGAAAAACTGAGCCTTGGATCTTTTTGGTTGTATCCTACATCGATGACTCATGCCTCAAAGAAACAGCAAAAAGTCTGCTATTGGCCAATATCCATGCTAATCTCTTCATTCCTTCCAGCCAAGGGAAAAAAGGTACAGTGTGGGGACCAGCAAGGTCCAAGTGACTTGCCACAAGAAGAAAAGTCAGAGTAGGCCCAGGCAAACAGGGGAGCCCACTGGAATCAAAGAAGACCCTCAAGAGGACCCGCAGGCTGGGAGGCACTGGAGTCGTAAGAGGACCTCAAGCAGCTCACCAAAGATGCAGGCCCACGGTGCAAGAGATGCGGTGAGGACAAAGATCTTAGTCACAGCCGATGCTTGTGGTTGATGACTACTTGGAGCCTGAAGATCTCTGAGGAAGAGATCTAACAAGCCTTTGCAACAACAAGTCAACCCGGTGCACAGGGGTTTGGTTCCTGCAGTTCCGACGAGGGATACTGGCCTCAAACTCGTGGAGAAGACAGGGTAGGCCTCAAGGGAGTTGTAGAACCACCACCTGTGTTGCTGAGCCTTCTGGAGTCCTTGGGAGCCCAGGAGCAGCATACCGGTTAGATTAGTTGTGGTGCTTGCAGATGCAGGGAAGTGACTCTTTCACTTCAAGGAATAATCCTTCAGGTGTCTTGGATGTCCACAGGCCTTGGAAGGTTCCTGTATGGAGCACAGGCACAGACGTTACAGTGGATGAGCAGGACAACGAGACCAGCAGCAGCAGAAGTCTTCCCAGCTGCAGTCTCGATGTCCAGAGCAAACGTCCATCGAAGTACAGAGTGCCCAGACGGTTAAAGATGAAGTGGTGTCTGATCTGAATCTTGTCCCACAATGAATCTAGGGGCCCACCCATAGGTAAGCCCTTAAGTACCCTAAGGAAAGGGTTGGGATGATTCAGGGGTCCCTCCCATAGGAGGGGCTGCACAATGGGGAGGATACTCCCATATCCTTTGTCCAGTTTTGCACCAGAGTGGCAGCCAACGGCTCCCTGGACTGGTTTGAAGTAGACTATGCAAAGAGGGCACCAAGTGTGCCCTTCAAGTAGTCTTAGTGGCACTGGCAAGCGCCCCTACCCTGCCCAATATACTAAGCCCTGTCTGGGAGGAGGTCACACCTCCCTGTGACAAGATATCTATTGTTCTGCCTTCCCCTGCTCGAGCTTGGCTCAGCAGCATGAGGGCAGAAACATGTCTCTGGTCGGCAGCAGCCCTAGTATGCTGTCTGGTTCTGAAAGACTGGTACAGGGAGCACTGAGGGCCTCCCAGAGGAGATTCACAGTACATGGAGTCATATCTCTCACACAAACAGTGTGGGGGTATGATTCCAACTTGTTTGATTACAAACACAGCATGGTTTGTTCTGGATAATTTAGAGATGGTCTTTGTGTAATGACGCATGGCCACTCTATATATCATAATGGCTGATGTACTTACAACCCGGGTGAATGGACTCAAAAGGTTGTAGGGGTGTCCTGCTCATGCAGGGGTACCCTCACACTTAGAACCAAGCACCCTGCCTTCAGGATTGAAAGGCATGCCTAAGGGGGTGACTTATAGGTTTCAAGTGCAGTGACCTCAGAAATAGAGAAACACAGGCTGCAATGGCAAGTCTACAGTCACATTTTGAGTGTTCTCTCATGAGTGGCATAATACATGATTCAGCCCATGGGAGGCCCCTAGTGTGCCTATGCCTTGGGTACCTCAGTGCCATATATTTGGGACTTACAAGTGTACACCAGTAGCCAATCTGGGATGTACCCAAGTCCTCACCATATCCAATTCAGGGGAACAGCACAGAGACTGGGGTCTTGATTAGCAGGTCCCAGTCAGACTTGTCAGAAACAGCATAGCACCAAGCGAAAAGTGGGGGTAAGCATAAACCCAGATCCTACTTTCCTTCAAGTATGAGTGGGAATAGCTGTGAATGAGGAAGAAGTTAACAAAAGAGGATATTATATGGAAGAAATAAGTAAGACAGAGGTGTGTGCTGTATGTGTGAAGAGCAAATACATTATCTGTGACTTTTGAGTGACTAAGGACTGATTCATGAGGCTTTGAGTATTAAGTAAGGATAAGTATAGATTGTCACTGTGGAGTGAGCTAATGGATATGTGAGGGGCAGAATTACCAATAAGCGCAATGTTATCAGTTACCTAACGACACATGAGTTGTTCTATACAATACCATTTTGATTTATAGTTCTTGTCCTATATATATCATAAGTTGGGAAAGCAACAGCAAGGGTAGTATAATCCAAACTCCTGTTAGCTAAAAAGGCAGGACTTGCCAGAAAAGAATGGTGCAGTGGAGCTAATTGACAACTCATGCATGTTAAAGGAGTGAGTAAGGAGAAATGAGCGAGTGAGTATTTATTGAAGATTAAGATATGGAGTTTATGTTAGTAAGCAGAGAAACTTGCGAGTATGTCAATACATGAGTGGACGAGCAAGGAATAAGAAATGAGAGAAGACAAGTGAACAGTGAGCTTATAGTGAAAAGCAAATGAGTGGGTGAATGACGTGGGCATGGGTTTGTGTATTGAACAAGGGATGAGCTTGTATATAGCGCTTATATGAGGCACTACTCCCTTACTTCCGGGGAAGGGCAGAGCCAGCACAGAGCTACACGGTTCCACATAGCAGCCTGCAGGTGCACTGCTGAAAACATTTCTGATTGCAGTCTGGTGCTTTCAAAAGGGAGGAATCTACACTTAGAAGTATCCACATTTTTATTTTGTACTTCTTAACTCTCTCCTTGGTCATCATATCTGCCTCATAGGCCAGCCCCTTTCTCCATTAGGAAAAGGTTGATAAGGGTGCACATTATCCTCAGGGAAGGACCTCTAATTCTTAAAAAAGTGTCTTTCCCAAGCTTAGAACTCTCTGCACACAGTAAAGGATATATTCAATGGTAAAATACTTCTGCCTCTTATATCAAGCACTATCTCTTTCTATGGTTTCCTGCCCCTTACATCAGAAACCAGCACCTACTTTCTCTACCCTACAAAAAGGTAAACTCTGCCTTTCATATTAACATCTGCCCGTATAGGTTCCCTGTTAAGAGATCTCTTCCCAGATTAAGCCCCTATTCATGTCACATCAGGATCTCACTGTGTGTTAGAGGTTTCTTTCCATTATTCTAGGTTCCGCCTTCAGGTTTGGTGGCCTATATATTAAGATCAGCTTCCAGGTTAGAGTTATCTGACTCACGTATTGTGATCTATTCTAATCTCCCTGTAGCACCTGCAGTCCTTGTTTCTGGTCCTCTCCCTATTATTTCAGGTTCTTTCTCAGGTTATAGCTCTCACTACCATTTATGATATATACACTCTGCTCCTAGGTGATGACTCTATGCATCTGGCATGAGTGTCTGACCTAAGGTTAGGTGTTTCCAGGAACCCCCAATATTCTCCACAGATTGGGGTTTTCTGTCCTTCATATTAGGATCAGCTAGATGTTAGAGATCTCTGACTTTATATTAGAATCTGACTTTGTGCCCTTGGTCTTTACATCAGAATCTGCCTGCAGATTAGGGCTCTCTGGCCCTTATACAGGGTTATTTTACAACACTAGGGCAATCTGTTCTTAAACGAGATTTTGCCCTCAAGGTATGCCTTTCAATAAAGGTTTACATAAATAACCTTATGATTAATGTTATAGTGGTAACCTCAACCTCTATTGCTGCAGAATAAGATGTGAAATACTGAAGGATGTGGTAGGAATCGGATACTAATATCTATAATCTAATGCACACACATGTAATCTCATTTGTGATATGAAAAGTGTACAGCCCTATTCAAACTAAGGCCATTTGAATTATGTGAGTCAGAAGCTCCAGCATCTTCTGCATAGTAATGGATTCATAGCATTTGTACATAATCCATTATCTGCTGCATGTTTGCAGATTTTAACAAAAAATAATAGTGTGGAAACGCGTGCTTCTGCGCATTGAAATGCAAGTTGCAAAGACTGGTCACCATTCAGTTGCTAACTGCTGATTCTGAGTATTAAATTGGTAGTTCTGAGATGAAAACTTCGGTAAGACACTTTTAAAATGTATTAAAACTTACAAAAGTCAAAATAAAATTGCCTTACAATGTGCCATACTATGCCACATAATTTGTATCTTCTTGCCACCTAATTTAGCCAACCATGCCAGATAATTTGGCCCCTCCCTGCCACAGAATTTCAGTGCCCTGATGAAAAACATACCAGAGGTTGACAAATTACTCATTTTAAGCACTTTGGGCCAGATGTAGGTGGCCAATTACCGGTCGGTAACGGCCGAATTCGGCCGTTACCGACCGGTAATTGGATTTTGAGATGTAGGGCATGCATTTACAGAATCGGTATTTTACCGATTCTGTAAAATTACCGAATCGGTAAATACAGACTCGGTAAAATACCGATTCTGTAAATGCAGATGTAGCTGGCGCATGTCAGAGTGCCACAGGGCTTTAAGAATCAGTATTTTACCACCCAATCCAATTGGGTGGTAAAATACCGAATCCAGGTGTGCATGCACATGTGTGCATGCACACCTGTGCCATGTGACACACAGACATGCCCTTAGGGCATGTCTGTGTGCCACATGGCGCACATGCCTAATTTTGGGGTGCCATAGGGTGTCAAAGTGACACCCCCTGCACCCTTGCTAAAATCGGTATTTACCGATTCTGTAATTACAGAATCGGTATTGCCCATTGATTCCTATGGGCTGCAAGGCCCATAGGAATCAATGGGCAATACCGAATCGGTATTTACAGAATCGGTAAATACCGAATCTTAACGATTCGGTATTTACCGAATCTGAAATACCTACATCTCCCCACTCAATTTTACCACCTCTTAAATACCGATTCGGTATGAATCGGTATTTAAGAGGTGGTAAATTAAAATTACCTACATCTGGCCGTTTGTGCTTTAATGGTCTTGATTATTCCTTTCATTATAGTTTTACCTCAAAGTTTAAATAATGACATCTAAATTATCTTTCTGTAAAGGGAGGTTTAGGTTCTATATATCATTTGACTGTGGGCTAAGGAATGGGTTATGTCAGTGACAGCTAAACAGTACTACCTCATGAGCATCAACACAGAATGTTCCATCAGCTGTGATTGGCTGAGGAACACTGCCAAGTCCTAACGACAGAGCTCTGACAAACGCACAGAAGAACACCATCCAATCGACGGTGATCAATGCTGAGGTAAGAGTGCTCACAGATTTCTAGCATGAAAGAGGAACAGGAAAGAAATACACAATTTAAATAATACACACCTCTGACAAATGATGACAGATCTATTTTATGGTAGACATTTACTTATGCGCTTTGAGTTTTAGTTTACAAGTGTATTTTCACATGAATAAAAAGATAAGCCCACTAGCGGCAAAAATATGTTTTGTAAAAGCGGTTCAAGAACTTGGCAGCCCTGAGAATCTGGAATGATTCCTAAATTATTTTATTAGTATTAACTTTTTTTAAAAAGGTTGAGGCTTGTCGGGTTTGCATGGCATAATATGGAGGCCTTTTGTAAAGTAACCTGCACAAAAGATGCAACCAGAGATTGCAATACAATTTACCTATCATATGTTTGAATCAAAATAGCACTGCTTTGTAGTCACTTTGAGAAGAAATACTGCATGTCACTTTAGTTTGAGACATCTGCACCCATGGCTGAATTGTAACTTCCAAAATATTTGACTACTTTGAAAATGAATTACACTCGAGTTCTGCAACAAGGTCCCTGCAACCATAAACTGCAACCATCACCTTGCACCTTGAAATCATGCTATGAGTGTGCCTCAACAGCTGTGCTGCAGTCTCTAAATTCCAGCACTTGCAATACAAATCAACACAACTGCTTCCTCAAAAATTAAAGCACAGGCTAGAATCACTACTGAAACCTGCACTCAAATCTGAACCCACAGCAAAATTCACAATCCTGCACTCTGTATCAAAAGCTAGGTATTCTTCAAATATATATAAAGATTTCTTTGAGGACAAATAAATAAAAAATGAAACATGCACTCACTGTACAATGGAGCTTAAATTCAGGTTGTGTCTCAACAGCAGTGCTGCAGTCTCTTCATTCCAGCACTTGCAATACAAATCAATACAACTGCTTCCTCACAACTTAAAGCACATGCTAGATTCACTACTGAAACCTGCACTCAAATCTGAACCCACAGCAAAATTCACTATCCTGCACTCTGCATCAAAAACTCAACTAGGTGTTCTTCAAAATAAAGATTTCTATCTTTGAGGACAAATAAATAAAAATGAAACATGCACTCACTGTACAATGGAGCTGTAACAACTGTAGAACCCCTCACAAGTCAGTACAACAACTGAATGTCTTCTGCTTCTGGAAAATTCTACAACGTCAGTAAATAGAGAAATGACTACCAAATGGCTCCCATTGCTGGACAAAAGGGGTGGCCATCTTGAAATCAAGCACTAGATGTTTCCAGAAACCTAATGTGACAACAGAATAATATTTTGCTTTTGAATTTTCAGTCCCAATCCGTAAACTGTAAAGTGTTTTAACGTAACATACGTAAGGCTACACGTTTATAGCTTTTTTTTTACAGCTAATGTTGTATTGCATCTCTTAAAAAGGGGCAAAAGCATAATGAATCTTTGTTTTTTAGAGCACACCTACACACAAGATGGCTTAAAAGTGTGTATCTGCTTAGACTGGAAGTGTTTTATGTAGCCAAAAAGCAGTGAGGTACCGCCTGTGCAAGTGGCTAAGCTAAACTATTTTAAATGTGGCATTCATCTACACCTGCTTTGCATGTTTGCCCCATTTTTGATCAGTAATATAATAAGGTCCCAGAAGAAAAATATTGCTCTTTTATTTATGTTGCTGGATTCTAGTATGGCATGGAGCTGAAAATTAAATATGATTTTCTGTTAATTTGTTAGCTTGGCTCCCCCCGTTTCGCTCCGATGCCACCGAAGTCATCTGCGGCGTCCCGCAAGGATCTTCACTCAGCCCCACCCTCTTCAACATCTACATGAAACCTCTCGCAGCCATCGCACGCCAGCACAACCTCAACATCATCTCTTACGCCGACGACACCCAGCTGATCCTCTCCCTCACCAGAGACCCCGACACCGGCAGAACCTGCCTACACGAAGGGATGAAAGACGTCGCCGAGTGGATGAAGGACAGCCGCCTGAAACTGAACTCGGACAAGACGGAAGTCCTCATCCTGGGATCTTCGCCCTCCGCCTGGGACGACTCCTGGTGGCCCCCAGCCCTGGGCACCGCACCCAAGCCAACCGACCACGCACGCAACCTGGGCTTCATCCTGGACCCCTCCCTCTCGATGACCAGACAAGTCAACGCCGTCTCCTCATCGTGCTTCAACACCCTGCGTATGCTTCGCAAGATCTTCCGCTGGATCCCGACCGAGACCAGGAAGACTGTCACCCAGGCACTCGTCACCAGCCGACTGGACTACGGAAACGCCCTCTACGCCGGAACCACAGCCAAGCTACAGAAAAGACTCCAGCGCATCCAGAACGCCTCCGCCAGACTCATCCTGAATGTCCCCCGACGCAGCCACATCTCCAGCCACCTGAGGAACCTGCACTGGCTCCCCGTCGACAAGAGGATCACGTTCCGGCTCCTCACCCACGCACACAAGTCTCTCCACGACCTGGGCCCCAAGTACCTCAACGACCGCCTGACCTTCTACACGCCCACCCGCCAGCTACGGTCCACCAGCCTCGCCCTTGCAGCCGTACCACGCATCCGAAGAGCCACCGCCGGAGGAAGATCCTTCTCTTACCTGGCTGCCAAGACTTGGAACTCCCTCCCCATCCACCTTCGGCTGACCCAGGACCATCTCGCCTTCAGGAAACAAGTCAAGACCTGGCTGTTCGAGCAGTAGCATACCCCTCCCCCCAAGCGCCTTGAGACCCTCCCGGGTGAGTAGTGCGCTATACAAATGGCATGATTGATTGATTGATTGATTGAGAGTGTGCTGGTAATAATTTAGGAATAGATAGCTCTAAAATTCTTTTGAAGTGTTTTCTTCATATATTTGTTTTTTGATATTACAGTGAACTGGGGAAAATATCTGTTTTGTTGATTTTCTCATTATTCTCAACAACCTCAGCATAAATAAAAGGCAGCTACATCAGTAATATGCTCGGAAGATGGAAACTGCATTTGTTCTTCCTTAAGTCTAGTATATATTTTCCCAGTACTTTATAAGTAGGATGTCCTGGATTTGCCAGGACAGTCCCGATTTCTGCCCCCTGTCACAGCAGATTTTAGTAAATTTAGCACATGCCCCAAATCGGGTCAACTGAAAAGAAGGGAGTAAAGTTTTCACGTCATGCTTATCAGAAAGCAATTCACCTAACGCACATGGTACTGGATTTAAAAGTTGCATTTAATTTATTCCCTTAGGGGGACATGCATCAAGCCTTTTTCCATTCGCAAACTTGCCGATTCGCAGAATTGGCCCGTTTGCGAATGGAAAAAGGCCTTTTCCAAAGCAGGTACTTTTTGTCATTTGCTATTTAGGTCATCAGATTTATCTAAATTGCGAAAGCATTTAGGGAATCGCAACTAGCGATTCCGTAATGCCAAGGCGTTTATGCCTTTCCTAAATACGAACTGTGCAATTAGGAAACGCTAATTACTATCAACTTCAAGTTGATGGCAATTTGTGCATGCTTCGAAAAATGCACAAAAATGTATTTTTCGAAGCATGCCATGTAGCGCACTTTGCTTCACATGCGCACACTTACCTTTTTTTGGGGGGGTGCTTCAGGGGGGCCTTAGGCCCCCGTCACCCTTGGATTTCCATTTGTAATTTACGATTACCAATTTGGTAATTGCACTTTGCAAATGCATTACCATTCATTCCTATGGGCCTGCAGGCCCATAGGAAAGAAAGGAGTCACATTAGCTAATAGCGATTCGCAAACTCCGAATCGCTATTAGCCAATGTTAAGGAATCACAAATTTGATTCCGATTCCTACATGCATAGGCATTTGCACAGGACCAGCATTAGGAGGACCACGACAAAGGAGACCAGGAATATCAATATGAAGCCCAGGAGGAGCAGGCTCAGGAAGTCTCACACCAAGGCAAAGAGAACCAGATGACCAGGGGAACCAGAACAAAGAGGACATGAACATCCGAGATCAGAAAAGCACAAAAGGTGATGAAAATAATGTTCTGTCTAATCACTTTTGGCCACAATGCCATCCCAGTTTGGACCCAGCCATTTGCAACCCAAGACCGGTTTCACCATGTTTGAGGCTCTTCAGTCATCTTTAGCTTGACTCCAGTGCGCCAGGAGAGAGGACCCATGACTGAGCATACATATAGCCACTTGGACCAGTACAACTAACTCACAAAAGGTGATGAGAGGATGCTTGCAATATATCTAACCACTGGCAATTGTTCTGGATAGCTTTCCAACCCATTGTTCTTTTGCCCACCATGCCACCTGTTTGGACCAAGCCAAATGCAAATCAATCTTGACCCTGCTTCAATAGGAACAGCACAATAGGTACTTATTGCTTCCTTACCTTTTCTAGTTATACACCCCAGAGGAGGTGTACAACATTTTTCGGCAACTATCACTAGTGAAACAGTAGGTGATCCTGCCTATAATGACTGAATCTATAATGTTACCTTAAATGTGCAAGATTTTACAACCCTAGTGCAAGTTTGCACTGGCATGATATGATGATGCTTTCCTGCCTGCAAGATTGCTTATGGTGTCTGGTTTGCCAAATGACCATGGCCTATATTCTGAGTTGCCTAATTTCTGCTGTGCCATGATAAAAAAAAGCTTACTGAGTATTGCAGTCAGCCTATTTTATTGATGTTGTCATTGCACCAGTGTGAGACTCATATTGTAGGTTTCCTGGAGTCTGCTGACCAGGACAAGGGATATAAAAAGAGCATACCATTTCAGAGTTCAAAGTAATGTCCTTTAATCCTGACGCGTTTCAGAGCACTATGGCTCCTTCATCAGAAGAAAATGGAGTTCAACAGCTTAAACGGCTTGAAAGTATTTATCCGCATGCACTCATTTCATGGCACACAGGTGTGCGGTTCTCCCGACATGCTGGTACTTGTAGTCACTGATAGCAAGTCACGTATTTCCCAATAGGCACCGTTGACAGACACCATCTGTTCAAAACATAACACTCATACCCATGTGGGCCACCGGGCCGGAATGCTGCTTCCAATCAAGTCCTGTCCACTGTACCCCATTGCAAACACAAAACTTTTCATGTCAAAGGACCCGCTCTTGCTGTGTCATCTTCCCTGCGAAAGGGCATACGTGACATACATATGCATTGCCCGCATGTGTGGGGGGTGCCGGGCGTGTAAGCGTCCGTGGAATACTGCTATGATACGATTTCATTTTTAAATGTGGATGTCTAACGCGTTTTCATATGTACACGTTCGTGGTCTTTGGACCGTGATTTACAAGTTGTGTGGATATCTAGGTGTGTACATACATGTGCGTGTCTATGTACAAATACTGGATTACTTCACGTCTCTACGTGTGCTAGTACCCTGTGCAGTGTTCATGCATGGTGTCTGCATTTACATACGGACGCAGTTTGTACCCGTGTGCATAAATTCGCACAGTTCTGTACAAAGCTCTTCTGCACCTGAACAGAAGTAGGGAGCGCTATCCAATGTGACAGCAGCGTACATGCGGGCAGGGCACACTGTGCATGGATAGGTTTGTGTCTGTCTGTCAGTGCGTCTACTTTGTGTGCCTGCACAGAGAGTGCTGCGCTGCTGCTGTGGGTCCCTGCGAAGGGCGCCTGCGGTTCATTTGTAGTTTTGTAAGTGCAGCGACAATTTCAGAGCGAGGAAGGCTAAAAAGCTGCCAAGTGTCGCTAACCCCGTGCACACAACTCCTCAAAGAGTCTGCCTTCTCAGATGCACACTTTACCTCACCCGGGCACCCAGACATTAGAGGCCGAGTAGGCACAGAGATCTCAGAGGTCTGGGCAGGCAGAGCGCAAGCAGATGAGCAGGGTGGCTGAAGCAGGCAGCAGAGAGGGCAGATGAAGGAACAGGCAGAGTGCTGAGCAGGCAGGGAGCCCATGCGGAAGAGTAGGGTTGATGGATCAGGCAGCAGGGAGGACAGAAGCCTGAACAGGCAGAGTCCAATTTCATGGTTTTGTTTATTTTTTATAAAAACACCCTGTATGAACGTTGTAACATCATACTTTGTCAATTAGCCAGGATATAGAATCATGCAGGGATGTTTATAGTATGAGCTGGGGTTTCGTTTCCTGGTGTATAGGAATTTCAGTGCAAATAGTTTTTGTCCTAAGAGGTAGGAGGCTTCTCAATTTATGATTAAGCCAGTGGTGAGCACATTTCAAGGGAGAATTTTTAAGCAAGAAAAACTGGTTGATGATATCAATGAATCTTATATTGCCTAGTGGCCCCAAGAAGCTTGGACTGCCATTACCAATGATGGATGGTGTGTCTGTCATTACCAATAATGGGTAGTCTGTTTACCATCACCAATGGTTGATAGCGTGTCTTCCATTGTCACTGTTTGATAACGTGTCTGACATTGCCAGCGGTTGGTAGTGTGTCTGCCATTATCGTTGGTTGATAGTGTGTCTGCCATTACCATTAGTTGACAGCGTGTCTGCCATTACCTTTGGTTGATAGAGTGTTTGCCATTACCGTTGGTTGACAGCATGTCTGCCATTACCGTTGGTTGACAGCGTGTCTGCCATTACCTTTGGTTGATAGCGTGTGTGCCGTTACCGTTGGTTGACAGCGTGTCTGCCATTACCTTTGGTTGACAGAGTGTCTGCCATTACCGTTGGTTGACAGAGTGTCTGCCATTACCGTTGGTTGACAGCGTGTCTGCCATTACCGTTGGTTGACAGCGTGTCTGCAACTACCTTTGGTTGACAGCGTGTCTGCCATTACCTTTGGTTGATAGCGTGTCTGCCATTACCATTGGTTGATAGCGTGTCTGCCATTTCCAATAGTGGGCAGTGTGCCTGCTATAAGCAATGATTTCTAGTGTGTCTGCTGACAGTGTGGTGGAAGTCTATTTACCACAGTAGCAGGGAGACCACGATTCCTAGGGTTGGAGCTGGGCCTGAAGACTAAGTTGCTGTCTGGAAGATTTCCAGCGACTGTCATGTTTGAGATTTCCGCTGGAAGGGAAGGTGTTTGATGATGCTGTCATGGGAAGCTCATTTGGGTAAAGTGTTGTTTTTTGTGAAAATATTTTTATTGATTTTTAGAAAACAACCATAAACGTGGTACACATGTTGTCATACACATACAGCTATTTCAATGTGTCATAAACATACATTTAGTGTTCGTCTTGCAAATCAATTATTTCCTGTTACATTGTTCAACGTTGTTATGTCAGAGCAATCCAGTCATATATATTACACACCCATTACAAAAGAAATGAAACAATAGAAACCCAGGGACTAGAACAGGTCATATTGAGGAAAGGGTAGGTGGGCAAGGGGGCACCTCCACCACAACCCAACAAGTCAACCACTAGTGAGGCAGCTAGCACCCAAACCCTCCCTCAGGTCTAGTCCAGCTGATGTGACCAACTCCTGATAGTCCACATTGACATTTAATAGTTCCTGCATCCCACGTGGCTCCCGCTAGTGTGAACGGAGTGCCCCTCTTAACCAGAATCACCACATCTCTCGCATAGGAAGAGAAAGAAGAAAGGATCCTGTGTGCTGCCCATTTACAAGCAAATGTGATGTTACGTCTTGGGTTGAAGTGTGTCTCCTGCAGCATTGCTACGTATACCTGGTGTCTGTCAAGATAGGATAGTATTTGGCGTCTCTTACGCGGGTCACGCAGCCCCCATACGTTCCATGTAATTATGTTTAGTTTGGTGCTGTCAATGGGGGTCATGAGCTAGGCCTTGTACATCTCTACAGTGCTCCATCGGATAGCATCGCCGCTGTTCCAGATCCACCACCTTTAGTCGCTCAACAACTGCGGCTCCAGTACAACAAGGACATTTCAAAGTAATATTAATCTTTGTGTACGACCATACAGTAAATCCCTTAAATGTGCTTATTGACAACCACATGTACCAAATAACCCCCTCGAACAAACCCCCCACAGACCAACGTCTAATCAACAAGAACTGCAAATTCCCTCCCCCCACCCACTGAAGCAACCCAATCTTGCCAGAATACCACGTCCACCCTCCCACCCTGCCTCCAAACTGCCCCGGAAGGACTGCTCGGAGAGTGGTACAATAGATAAAATTGCAGTGGTGCCCAAATATCACGGGGCCTTGATGTAGGTGGCAGAAATTCCGCATAGATCGCCTGCTGTTCCTGATAATATATTAGATCATGAAGTCACAGCTTAAACTTGGGTGCTCTCTCTCTTCCCCAGCGGCAAGCCACTCCCCTTTTAGCTTGAGGCAACGCCAAGGCACAAATTTACGATGTTCCGCCCTTAGCCGCTCCACATACCCCAATAAAGCCATCAGTGGGGACATGTCAATTCGGGCATTATTCATAGTGGACAGAGCCTGAAAAATCTGCGCCCAATACTTATATATCTCCGGACAGCCTCATGCCAGGTGCAGGAAGTCAGCACCTTCAACACGACACCTATCACACGAGTCGGTATCCCTCAATTTGTACCTATACATTCTGGCTGGGGTATAATACAGTCCATGTAGGAATTTATAGTGGATAATCCTAAGCCTACTGCTAGCTGAAATTCGCTCAGTCTGCAGCTAGCAGAATTCCCACTGTTTATCCATCAGAGTTATACCCAGTTCGAGGTCCCACCTTTCCCTTGCCTTTGCAGGTTGCTCAATCTTCTGTGTGTGTACTGCTTTGTATAGAATTGACACCAGCCGTTTAGCCTTCTCGTTCCGAAGTGTCAGCTGTAGCGGTGTAAACGTCGGTGGCTCTGAAGGGAAATCAGGAGTAATAGAGCGAATTCCCTGCCGCAGCCGAATGTATAGGAAGGTTTCTAGGGGTGTCTGTGTTATATTCTGGAACACGTGTGCCACTGTGCGGAATGACCCCTCTTGATACATGTCCCCCCAGTTGTGTATCCTAGTGCGATCTTTAAACTTGTGGAAAGTGTCTCCTGAAGAAGAGGCATGGCGGGATGATATACCAGCGGTAACAATGGCGAGTAAAGCATGGGCGCATCCAACATCTTACTCACATGTGCCCAGGCCACCACCGTGCAACTCACCGTGGTCGGCGTCTTATCCCGCGTGGGGGTCGGAATGTACACCGCCGCCTCAATGGGGATGGGAAGAGTGAGCCAATGCTCCGCCGCCACCTGGGGCATATAACGTGGTTGATGCACCCAAAAATGGGCATAATGCGCCTGTGCGCTGTAATAGTTTAATTCAAAATTAGGTACACCAAATCCACCCTGAGAATAAGGCCTCGTCAATACATCCCACTGTAATCTCGCGGTTTCCCCCCCACACTAATCGCGTCAGTTCTGACCGCAACTGTTTAAAAAAGAATGACCCCGGGGAAAGGGTATATTAAGAAACATATAAAATAGTTGAAATAATATAACCATCTTTATCAAACACACACGCCCGCCATGGAGAGAGGGAGGGTAATCCATTTTGATATATTATCCGCATTTCGAACCATAGCGGTCCCGTAATTAAGACGCATCAATTGATCTCTATCCCTCGTCACACGGATGCCTAAATATTTCAGTTCATCCTCGCACCATGCCATCGGATAGTCCAAGGGAAAGCGACTCATTGCATAAGTAAGGGGAAAGATACTGGACTTACCCAAGTTTATCTGGACCCCTGAAAGCAATCCAAACACTATAAATTCTCGAAGGATAATACTTAAGTTCTGTTGGGGATTTCGTATGTAGAGTGTAATGTTGTCCGCATAGAGGGAAACCAATATCTGCCTCATGTTGCATTGCAATGCTCTGTCACGGTGGTGCTGACGCAATTTAGCCACCAGTGGTTCCACCGCGATCGCGAACAACAGGGGGGACAGGGGGCAACCCTGCCTCGTACCTCTCGTTATTGAATAACCCTCAGAAATTTTGCCATTAATCACTATTCTAGCTGTAGGTGAGCAATACAACAAACTTATCCATGAAAGGAAAAGGGGGGGAACCCCATTCGGGACATCACACCAAACTAATAGTCCCACTCAATGGAGTCAAAGCCTTTGTGGCATCCAGGAAAACTGCTGCCAAAGGTAACTCCGAAGAAAGGTTATTCAATATTGTGAATAGGGTCCGCAAGTTATGGGATGTTGCATGCCCGGGCACAAATCCCGACTGGTCAGACAGTATTAAATGTTCCATGAGTAGACTGAGACGATTAGCTATGAGCTTAGCTAATATTTTAACATCACAATTGAGCAGTGACATGGGCCTATACGAATCACAGTGGCGCAGTGTTTTCCCTGGTTTTAATAGGGAGACGATGATCGCCTCTCTCATGGAAGGGGGGAGTCGCCCTACCTCCAGTGCATCCTCATAGACCTCACGCAGTATGGGAGCCATCATATCAATATAGGTTTTATAAAACTCGACTGGGATACCATCCGACCCCGTGGGCTTACCCGACTGCATATGCATGATGGCTTCCCTGACCTCGTCAAGCTCGAACGGGGCACACACAAATGTCTGCTGTGTATCGTTCAACCACCCCAGCGATATATCGTCCAAATATGCGTCTAGGTTCAACTTTCCCATCCTAGTGGTTGTATACAATGCTGTGTAGTGCTCAGTGAAGGCATTAAGTATGGTCGCAGTGTCCCTATATACAATGCCGTCCAACCCTTCCAATTCTAGGATTACATTAGAGCCTCATGACCTCCGAATCTTCTCTGCCAGCGCCTTCCCAGGCCTCTCCCCCTCGCCAATGTGGCGGGCCGTCCAATACTTCCCTCAAAATCTCGCCTCTCTGCGAGCCTCATCCGTGTAGGCTGTGAGTTTCGATCTAAACTGAGATTGTGTTATGCCATCCGGCCTAGTAGCTAATCTGCTCTCCAATGACTTAAGTTCGGTCTTAAGTGTACGTAACGTGTTCAAAATATCTTTAAGCATCCCAGCACCCTTTGCTATGCAAAAACCTTGTAACGTCACTTTGAAAGCTTCCCAGATAATTTCTACGCTATCTACCGAATCCTTATTACGTATGAAAAAATCTTTGATCTCCTCTCTGAGCTCCTCCTGAAACACAGTGTCTAGTAGTATGGTAGGTTGCAACCTCCAGCTGCTTCTGGGAGGACCATAATCTGTGGAGGACAATGTAAGCCGTACCGGTGCATGATCCGAGTAAGTCCTGGCTAAGTGTTGCACTTGTAAAATCGCCGGACATAGCCCGACACTCAAGAAAATATAGTCCAGTCCCGCCCATGTCGCCGCCTGCACAGTAAAGTGGGTACCCTTTAGGTCGTTAGGGTGCAAGTGTCTCCACGCATCCATCAGATTGTGGTCCATGAGTGTGGAATGCAGCATGGCACGGGCTTTTGTGTAATGATGGGGAGCTAGGTGGGACCTATCAATATCCGGACTCCGCGCAATGTTAAAGTCACCTCCCCACACAATATGGTTGGACCCAATGTCCACAATCTATGCCCATAGTTCTGTAAAGAAGTGGGGGCCGTCCACATTAGGACCATAACAGCAGGCCAGGGTAACAGAATCAGACCCCAACCTCCCCCAAGTCAGGCAATATCTCCCCTGGGCATCCCACGTGGCTCCCGCTAGTGTGAACGGAGTGACCCTCTTAACCAGAATCGCCACACCTCTCGCATAGGAAGAGAAAGAAGAAAGGATCCTGTGTGCTGCCCATTTACAAGCAAATGTGATGTTACGTCTTGGGTTGAAGTGTGTGTCCTGCAGCATTGCTACGTATACCTGGTGTCTGTCAAGATAGGATAGTATTTGGCGTCTCTTACGCGGGTCACGCAGCCCCCATACGTTCCATGTAATTATGTTTAGTTTGGTGCTGTCAATGGGGGTCATGAGCTAGGCCTTGTACATCTCTACAGTGCTCCATCGGATAGCATCGCCGCTGTTCCAGATCCACCACCTTTAGTCGCTCAACAACTGCGGCTCCAGTACAACGAGGACATTTCAAAGTAATATTAATCTTTGTGTACGTCCATACAGTAAATCCCTTAAATGTGCTTATTGACAACCACATGTACCAAATAACCCCCTCAAACAAACCCCCCACAGACCTACGTCTAATCAACAAGAACTGCAAATTCCCTCCCCCCACCCACTGAAGCAACCCAATCTTGCCAGAATCCCACGTCCACCCTCCCACCCTGCCTCCAAATTGGAACCCCACTTCCGTTACCCTCCCCTCATAGTTCAAAACTTGTACTTCCATGGGGTAATACCCGTAGGGGGACCTTCTAGACAGCTAAGCAGTCTCCTCGCTCCCCTTAAGTTCTCCTCTGACGGCGCTGATGGCCCTATCATGAGGAGGGGGGAGCAGGCCTGGAACCACAATAACATGTAAACAATTGAGCCATACTGGAAGGATCTCAACTCGCATCAGCTAGATTGTCCGACCCAGCCTACCAATCCGTAACAGTTCCCTTGGATGTGTGCAGATTACTTTGCTGGAGTCAGTCATTCCAGATCCTCATTTTCATTCATGTCACCATTCCGCTGCGAGGCCTCCAGTCGCACTCCACCCCGGTTTGCTCGTTTCAATGTTCGGAGGAAGTCTTCGACTTGCTGGGGAGGCGTGAAGAATCGCTGCTTCCCTTGGTGCGTCACTCTGAGTTTTGCTGGGTAGAGGAGTGCGTAATCAATTTGCTCCGATCGCAACTTCCGCTTGACTTCCACAAACACTGCGGCGCTCTTCTTGCACGATAGGTGTGAAGTCTGGATATATGGAAAAGGTGTTACCATTATATGTCAACTTCTGCTTGTTTTTCGCAGCTCTGAGGGCTACATCCCGGTCTCTATAATTAAGTAATCGTGCAATTATAGGTCGTGGGGGGCTTCCCGGCACCGGACGTGGACCGAGGGTTCTGTGCGCCCTTTCCACTATGAACTGCGAGGAAAAGGCGTCTTTGCCTATGGACTCCAGCAGTAGTTTTTCTATATAGTCCTCCATTCTACCAGTATTTGTCGATTCTGGTATGCCTATGACGCGTATGTTGTTGCGCCGACTGCGCGCTTCCAAGTCCTCGTTTTTTGCGGCTATGACGGGTAGCAGTTTATCCATTCTCGTAAGTTGCACTGTATGGGTTGCAGTGACGTCATCTGATTCTGATATGTGTCCTACCGCCTCCTTAATGCAGTCTTCGTGGCCATCTAGCTTATGTGAAATGGTATCCATCCTAGAGGACATCCGGTCCACCTTGTCCACCACTGTTGCAAATCCTTGCCGCATCTCTTGTAGTATATTGGCCATGTCCGAGGCCTGTGAATTGGCTCACCCTCCAGCGTGCTCAGCCAAGTCCTGCTCCTGGTCGTCAGCAGTAGATTTGCTTCCCTTCTTTGCAGCTTCGAAATTTAGTTTCGGTTGACGAGTGTCGGGCTTCCCCATATTTCAGCAAGAGTGCGACGCCTTCTGCGTATGTATCAGGAGTAATCAAGGCAACCACCAGCCTAGGGTGAAGTGTGAGGCCCAGCCCGAGTCACCACGTGGCCCTTTCGTAGTCAGCAGCTGATCCTGCCCCGCACTCTTGTCGCGTCAGCTTGCTCTGTCCAGCGCTTTTCAGCAGCTCTCACCTCACTGGGTCAGCTACTTGCCCAAGACTGTGTCCCGCTGAAGCATCAATCAATCAATCAATCAATCACGACATTTCTAGAGCGCACTACTCACCCGTAGGGTCTCAAGGCGCTAGGAGGGGGGGTGCCGTTACTGCTCGAACAGCCAGGTCTTGAGCTTCTTCCTGAAGGCGAGGTGGTCTTGGGTCAGGCGCAGGTCAGTCGGGAGGGAGTTCCAGGTCTTGGCGGCCAGGTAGGAGAAGGACCTTCCTCCTGTTGTCGCTCTTCGGATGCGGGGGACGGCGGCGAGGGCGAGGCTGGTTGATCTGAGGTGGCACTTGGGAGCGTAGAAGTTGATTCGGTTGTTGAGGTAGCTCGGGCCTTGGTCGTGTAGGGCTTTGTGTGCGTGGGTGAGGAGACGGAAGGTGATTCTTTTCTTGACGGGGAGCCAGTGCAGGTCTCTCAGATGTCCGGAGATGTGGCTGTTTCGTGGGAGGTCGAGGATGAGTCTGGCTGAGGCGTTCTGGATCCGCTGGAGTCTCTTCTGGAGCTTGGCGGTGGCTCCGGCGTAGAGAGCGTTGCCGTAGTCCAGTCGGCTGGTGACGAGGGCCTGGGTGACGGTCTTCCTGGTCTCGGTGGGGATCCACCAGAAGATCTTCCGTAGCATGCGTAGGATGTTGAAGCATGATGAGGAGACGGCGTTGACTTGTCTGGTCATGGAGAGGGAGGAGTCCAGGATGAAGCCCAGGTTGCGTGCGTGGTCCGTCGGTTTGGGTGCGGTACCCAGGGCGGGGGGCCACCAGGAGTCGTCCCAGGCGGAGGGCGAGGAGCCCAGGATGAGGACCTCCGTCTTGTCCGAGTTCAGTTTCAGGCGGCTGGTCGTCATCCACTCGGCTACGTCTCTCATCCCTTCGTACAGGTTGGTTCTGGCGGCGGCGGGGTCGTTGGTCAGGGAGAGGATCAGCTGGGTGTCGTCGGCGTAGGAGATTATGTTGAGGTTGTGTTTGCGTGCGATGGCCGCGAGGGGGCTCATGTAGACGTTGAAGAGGGTGGGACTCAGCGAGGATCCTTGGGGGACGCCGCAGATGACTTCGGTGGCCTCTGACTTGTACGGTGGTAGGCGGACTCTCTGTGTTCTTCCGTCGAGGAAGGAGGTGATCCATTCCAGTGCCTTCTCCTGGATTCCGATGTTGCCGAGGCGCTGTACTAGGGTGCGGTGGCAGACAGTGTCGAACGCCGCGGAGAGGTCAAGTAGGATGAGGGCCGCTGTTTCTCCGTTGTCCATCAGGGTTCGGATGTCGTCGGTGGCAGCGATGAGGGCGGTCTCGGTGCTGTGGTTGGCTCGGAAGCCAGACTGTGAGGGGTCGAGGGATCCATTCGTCTCGAGGAAGGCGGCCAGCTGTTTGTTGACGGTCTTTTCGATGACTTTGGCCGGGAACGGGAGGAGCGAGATGGGACGGTAATTCTTGAGTTCGGTGGGGTCCGCTGTAGGTTTCTTGAGTAGAGCGCTGAGTTCTGCGTGCTTCCAGCTCTCCGGGAAGGTGGCGGTGTCGAAGGAGGTGTTGATAATGTCCCGCAGGTGGGGTGCGATGACCGCGTCGGCCTTGTTGAAGACGTGGTGAGGGCAGGGGTCGGTTGGAGATCCGGAGTGGATGGAGTTCATTGTGCGGATGGTGTCTTCGGTGCTGATCGGAGTCCAGGCGCGGAGAGTGGTGGTGGGTGGCGTTGCTGTGGTCGTGGCGTGCGTCGGTTGGGTGCTGAAGCTGTTGTGTATGTCCGCGATCTTGTTGTGGAAGAAGGAGGCGAGGGAGTTGCAGAGGTCTTGCGACGGGGTGATGTCGTTGTTTCCGGCGTTGGGGTTGGAGAGCTCTTTCACGATGTTGAAGAGTTCCTTGCAGTTGTGTGCGTTGTTGTCAAGCCGGTCCTTGTATGCATTTTTCTTGTTGGCGCGGATCAGTTGGTGGTGTTTCCGGGTGGCGAGCTTGAGGGTAGCCATGTTGTCCCTTGTTGGTTCCCTTCTCCACACTTTCTCGAGGGCTCGGCAGTTCTTCTTGGAGCTCTTGAGTTCGTCGGTGAACCATGGGGCTTTTCTGCTGCCGGGTCTGCTGGGCGGGGTCCTCAGAGGGGCGAGTTCGTCCGCGCAATTGCTGATCCACTTAGTGAGGTTGTCGGCGGCCTGGCTGGGGTTCGTTGAGCCGGCGGGAGGGTGCTGGCTCAGGGAGGCGGTGAGCTGGTCGGCTGTGATCTTGTTCCAGCTTCTTCGGGCAACCTGTTGCTGGTGGTGGTGGATCGTCGTTCTTTTGAAGGTGAAGTGGACGCAGCTGTGGTCCGTCCAGTGGAGTCCTGTTGCGTGGCTGAAGGCGATGTCTTTGCTGGATGAGAAGACGGCGTCGAGTGTGTGTCCGGCGAGGTGGGTGGGGGTGGTCACCAGTTGCTTGAGTCCGAGGTTAGCGAGGTTGTCGAGCAGGGTGATGGTGTTGCGGTCGCTGTTGTTCTCCAGGTGGAAGTTCAGGTCCCCTAGGAGGATGTAGTCGGCGGAGGGGAGGGCATGCGGGCTGATGAAATCGGCGATGTCCTCGCTGAATCGTGTGCGTGGTCCCGGGGGTCGGTAGATCAGGGTGCCTCTGAGGGTGGTTCTGGGGTCCGTGTGGATCTGGAAGTGCAGGTGTTCGGCGGTGGTTAGGGTGTCGTCGGTGTTGGTCGTGATGCGGATGGTGTCTCTGTGGATGATGGCGATGCCTCCTCCCGTCTGGTTGGCGGTGCGGTCCCTCCGTGTGATCTTGTAGCCTTCTGGGATGGCGATGGCGATGTCGGGCGCTGAGGAGGCGTTCATCCAGGTCTCTGTGAGGAAGGCGACGTCAGGGGCTGTGGTGTCGAGGAGGTTCCAGAGTTCGATGGCGTGTCTGTGGACGGAGCGGGTGTTGAGCAGGATGCACTTGAGGTGGTTGCCGCTGGTGATAGGCTTGGCGTGTGCTGGTGCAGGGTCGGTCCGGATGCAGGTGAACTTGCAGGTGTGGCAGCTGAAGGGTCCGTGGGTGTGCTTCGGGGCGGCTCGGTGACATCCCGGGATGCCGCTGGTGTTGAGTGCGATGAGTTCGGCGGCGTTGTAGGTTCGTCGGGTCGGCTTCCGTCGGTGGGGGCCAGGGTTCCTGGCACTGGGCGCGGTCCAGGCGCGGACGGGCGCAGACGGGCTTACCTTTGGCGCGCCTTCGGCGCACAATCGGCGCGCCCGCTGCGCGTCAACGCTGCGCGTTCGCACGGTCGCCATATATGGCGAAGTGCGAGGGAGGGCGGGGCAGCTGGGAGGTGGGAGCGGGGAGGGTACAGAAGAGAAAGGGGGCGTGGTAATCGGCGGTGGCGGGAAGCGGGAGGCGGGAAGGGAGGAGACGGGGGCAACAGGCGAGCTTTACAACAGGAGCACTAAGTGCAAGACAAAACAAACACTGCAAAGGGGCTACGTGCTACGGGGGCAGAACAGGCACACAGGCAGGATTGAAAACAGAATACAGTATAAATACAGTAAGAAAGAAAATACAGTGAAATGAAAAAATACAAGAGGAAGCTACAGCGCCGTGGGAGACCACGCCGCTCGGTGGCAGGGGGCGTGGTCACACAGCGGCGGCCGGGGCAGCGAGGCAGGCGGCGGGGGCACACGCAGCAGCTGGTGGCCGTGCGGCGCGGGGGGTGTCCTAACTAGGTCACACTCACCTGCGTCGCACGGTCGCCATATATGGCCAAGTGCGAGGGAGGGCGGGGCAGCTGGGAGGCGGGAGCGGGGAGGGTACAGAAGAGAAAGGGGGCGTGGTAATCGGCGGTGGCGGGAAGCGGGAGGCGGGAAGGGAGGAGACGGGGGCAACAGGCGAGCTTTACAACAGGAGCACTAAGTGCAAGACAAAACAAACACTGCAAAGGGGCTACGTGCTACGGGGGCAGAACAGGCACACAGGCAGGATTGAAAACAGAATACAGTACAAATACAGTAAGAAAGAAAATACAGTGAAATGAAAAAATACAAGAGGAAGCTACAGCGCCGTGGGAGACCACGCCGCTCGGTGGCAGGGGGCGTGGTCACACAGCGGCGGCCGGGGCAGCGAGGCAGGCGGCGGGGGCACACGCAGCAGCTGGTGGCCGTGCGGCGCGGGGGGTGTCCTAACTAGGTCACACTCACCTGCGTCGCACGGTCGCCATATATGGCCAAGTGCGAGGGAGGGCGGGGCAGCTGGGAGGCGGGAGCGGGGAGGGTACAGAAGAGAAAGGGGGCGTGGTAATCGGCGGTGGCGGGAAGCGGGAGGCGGGAAGGGAGGAGACGGGGGCAACAGGCGAGCTTTACAACAGGAGCACTAAGTGCAAGACAAAACAAACACTGCAAAGGGGCTACGTGCTACGGGGGCAGAACAGGCACACAGGCAGGATTGAAAACAGAATACAGTACAAATACAGTAAGAAAGAAAATACAGTGAAATGAAAAAATACAAGAGGAAGCTACAGCGCCGTGGGAGACCACGCCGCTCGGTGGCAGGGGGCGTGGTCACACAGCGGCGGCCGGGGCAGCGAGGCAGGCGGCGGGGGCACACGCAGCAGCTGGTGGCCGTGCGGCGCGGGGGGTGTCCTAACTAGGTCACACTCACCTGCGTCGCACGGTCGCCATATATGGCCAAGTGCGAGGGAGGGCGGGGCAGCTGGGAGGCGGGAGCGGGGAGGGTACAGAAGAGAAAGGGGGCGTGGTAATCGGCGGTGGCGGGAAGCGGGAGGCGGGAAGGGAGGAGACGGGGGCAACAGGCGAGCTTTACAACAGGAGCACTAAGTGCAAGACAAAACAAACACTGCAAAGGGGCTACGTGCTACGGGGGCAGAACAGGCACACAGGCAGGATTGAAAACAGAATACAGTACAAATACAGTAAGAAAGAAAATACAGTGAAGTGAAAAAATACAAGAGGAAGCTACAGCGCCGTGGGAGACCACGCCGCTCGGTGGCAGGGGGCGTGGTCACACAGCGGCGGCCGGGGCAGCGAAGCATCACCTCATAATCGCCATCTGCCTTCTCCACCAATGTATGGCGATTCACGGAGCTACTTGAGCCCCTTCCAAAGCCCTGTAGGGCACAACTGCAGCAGGTTGCTAAGTCCGTAAAACCACAGCAGCGTGCGACATCCAGCACCCACAATATGGTGGGGGGAGTACTAGTGGTGGCCCGGCAGTCACAGTCCCCGTCAAACCACCGCCCAATGCTCTGCCGCTCCAAGGGGGTTTATCGTGCCTGTCGCAGGTCGCTTCAGGCGCTCTTGCACTCTCGTCTCAGCCGGCTATCCACGCACTGCCACTGCCCATCTCCCCTCTCGCCACGGGCATCACACAGACTGTTCCATACCGTAACCGAGGAGTGTAGGGGAAGAACACTGCTCAGTATCTTCGCGAAGCCTGTCCCCACACCTCGGAACGGCTCTCCTGCCAAAGGCGCTTTCCCCGCAGCCGCCGTGGTATGTCCGGCCTTCTCAGTATATTTATTGTCCTGCCCCGGTGTTCACTAGATCTTCACAGTGGGGGGGGGACACGCGCCAATCCTCCACCTCTGCGCAATGTGGGCTCCCCACAAATTCAGCTACACAGTCCTCGCCGCCTCCGTCAGTATGTCCGCATCCATCAATCACATCGCAACACCATTATTGCTCTCAGCAAAGTCTCTCGCGCAGTGGCCTCATGGAAACCTGCACCGCCACCCCCAGCAGTACTATCTCCACAAATGCCTCCTTGGCATCATGTTGCACGGGCAGTCCGCCTCTGTGCCGTGACTCGGTCGTTAGCGATAACGCTGACTCACTGTGTCGTTGCCGGACGCGCGGCCTGGTTGCCTCGTGGTAATCCCCGACCTTTCCCAGCCACTGTAGCCGAGTCACAGCTCCATGCAGGTCAGGCGGGCGGCGCGGCACAGATTTCAGGCGCCCGCCGCTCCGGTTGTCCGCCGCCGATCCTTCCGCAATTCACTCCACTTGTAGCCGCGGGGTAGAGCCACCGATCTCTCGACAATTTAGCCCAATTAGCGCCCAATTGTTCAGGATAAGTGAAGGATATCAGTTCCAGGAAGCAGGAGCCTCACATCAGTGCGGCCATGCTGCTTGCGCGCTCTCTAGCGCCCCCCTCATTGGGGTAAAGTGTGGATTTTTTTGTTAGGGCTCATTTGACCTTTGCTAAGAAAATGTAAGTGATGTCCAAGATGGTTGTTGTGGCCTCAGGGTGCATTAATGGTGTATTTTCTACTGAGGCCAATGTCAATGGTGCTTAACATCTGAAGGATGAAAGGCTTAGATGGCCATGCTGGGATTCCAGGGCGATCTGCTGATTCCAGCTATCAGCAGTGAGGGCTTAACTTATTTCCCTTTTTTTAAAATCATTGTTATCTGCAGCCTCTGCTTTGACTTAAAGAGCACGCTTTAGTGCCCTGACTTCAGAATCCGTTAGAGTCTTTGAACTACCAGCCACCAAGAACCCTTTTTGTATGCGTGTAGTTGACTTAGAAAACCTGTGAAGGTGGGCATAAAATAGTAACTACGAAACACTATTGTCAGGAAAGCACGGCCAACAGGGTGGCTACTGATGTGGCACTTTCTGTACTGGATGGATGCAGTTGCTGCTTGTTCCAGCAGTCTCTCTCATCTCACCTGGTGGTATCACACGTCCTCCTCATGCTTGAAAGCCCTTGTGTAGCAAACCCACCATGGACCATCTGTTTCTATTGGACAGACACCATTGAGTGGTGATGCGCTAGCACCTTTTTGGTTGGTACTATCACTTCGTCTGCTTTATCTTCCTTGCAGTTTTCACAGTCATTAGGCTGGTGGACAGCCGGAAAACTGTCACTTTTGAAAAGTTCAATATTATGGAAATGTTCATGTGAATGTTTGTTTAATTTTCAGCTGTTGTTTGGGATTGGTCTGTGTGGAATCCTTGTACACGCATTAGTCTGGTCCTCCTATGACTACTGCCTCCATAGTGTATGATCTTCAGCCTGTTTTTGGTTTCCGCGCCATTGTTCAATTAGGTAGACTAGTATTCTTGGAACATCCCATGCAGCCATTGGACCTCGATGGATCGAGTCGATGAGACGAGGTCCATGTGCCATCACGGGCTCAGCCTAGACTTGTCCAATTGAGATCCATGGTTCAGTGCCTAAACTGGGCTTTTGGCTTCTTCTCACGTATTGACCCCACCAGTTGATCCAACTCACAGTAGGGCTGTGGTTCTCATGCACTGGATGATCGTCCTCCTCCAAGCCTCACAGACGCATTGCCTTTAATCCCACCTGTCTGCTCGCCATTGCACTACTGCAGCATGATCGGAGAGCGCTGTCTAGATATGTGCATTTTACCTGTCTCCAGAAAAAGATGTATTTAGCAATTTTACCACTCTCTCCTTTTCTCATGAAGGCAGAATGTTCCAGTAGAGTTGCAGTCACTTCAGCAGGGTCTCTTATCTGGCAGTCGAGTGCTCGTAAAATTCCTTTGGCACATGATTGGAAAGTCCCTATCTCTATCTTCACGTCACTGGCTCAGATCTGGCAGGAGTCATCACTTTGCACGGGCCAATTTTCTTCTTCCTACTTTCATTTTTATGTTGAGCCTGCAGCAGCGCACATGCGCTGCACTGGCGAGACTTTTAATAAGGGGCTTTGAAAAGCTCACCACAGGCTCATGCGTGTGTGGCCTATTGCTTGCCGTTACCCACACATGTGCCATATGTTTTGAATTATCGTGCCCAGACACAGGTGCGATAATTCAAAACATATGGTCTGGTGCTCGCTCCATCGTCATGGCTCATTAAACGCATGGCTTGCGGGCATTTTTATAGCGCGCGCACATGGGCCGCGCGCCACTGCTCCCGCTAGTTTATAAGAATAAAAAGAGTGACCCGATCAGTTTCTGTGTGGTTGGACCGAAGTCTGTGCTCTTTACATGCTGTTTTCATTTAGCATCTCCTAACCTTCATGCTTCCGTCCTCCTCAATCATTTTCTGTCCACTCGCCATGTTGGGAGAGATGGCTCCATTTCATTTTTACCTCCGCCACTGCGACCTTCACATATGTTTTGGAATTGTTAATGAAGCAGCCTAAATATGCAAAGGGAACCCATGGTAATTAATGTCTAAATAAAATAGTTTCCCTCGAATACAGCAGTCTTCAAGCACAAAAAATCCATGTTCTATACTCGAACAATGGTGAAAGCTGCAGCGCTGGAAGACTTAATGGCCTGCTTTTCTTGTACGATTTAAGTGCAGAACTTTTCATTTACATTTTGAGGATGGTATGGTGAGTGACTAGAATGCCTTGCCAAAACACCTGCATAGACACTGCTCATAAATGGATAAACATATTCTAGCAACAGTCTCCTCAAGTGTCCCTTCTGTCGCTCTTCTCCATTGAGGAGCAGAACATGTGGTGCATTTGGACCAGTCAACGCCTGTGCTGTGTTTACTTCCTTATTGCCTTTTTTAGAAACATCTGAATGTGGGTTGAATGGGAGTATTTTTCTGGTTTTTCACTTATTTGTCCTACATACACCACCCCAGACATTAGCTCAGAAATCTGAATAGCAAGTGTAGCATTTGGGATTTTCCTTTTTAAATATTCAGTTTTTTTTAATCATATATTAAAGATGCATGCAAGGGCAAAAAAAAAAAGAAATAGCTCACCTAGCACATGTCAAACATAACATTCGTTACAAGTCCACTATTCACAGATTAAAAGGGTACGATGGGGAGTGGTACATCCATCATAAGAACAAGCCTTCCTCGGCCATTTCTAATGTGAGATTTATCACCTTCATACTCTTCAGGCACCAGACTGGATAATCTCTCTCTCGCTCTTTCTCTCTAAATCTCTCTCTTTAAATCTATTTTTCTCTCTCTCTCTAAATCTCTGTCTCTCTGTCTCTCTCTCTCTCTCTAAATCAATCTCTAAATCTCTCTCTCTCTCTCTCTCTCTCTCTGAACCTCTGTAAAACTCTCTCTCTAAATCTATCTCTCTCTCTAAATCTCTCTCTAAATCTCTCCCTAAATCTCTCTTGCTCTAAATCTCTCTATCTCTCTCTCTCTCTCTCTAAATCTCTCTCTCTAAATCTCTTGTTCTCTATAAATCTCTTTCCCTAAATCTCTCTCTAAATCTCTCTCTCTCTATCTCTCTCTCTCTATATATATATATCTCTCTCTAAAGCTCTCGCTCTCTAAATCTCTCTCTAAATCTCTCTCTCTCTCTCCCCCCTCAGCTCCCCCCTCTTCTCAATTTTTCCTCCCCCTGCCGGCATTTTCTCGCTTTCAAACTCATCCAGAATTTTTCATTATTTTCCATCTAGCTCTTTGAAACCCGCAAGTCCTCTCCCAATCTCTCTCTCTCTCTCTCTCTCTCTCTCTAAATCTCTCAATCTTTCTCAATCTCTCTCTCTAAATCTCTCTCTCTAAATCTCTCTCTAAATCTCTCTCTAAATCTCTTGCTCTCTCTCTCTAAATTGCTCTCTAAATCTCTCTCTCTAAATATCTCTCTCTCTAAATCTCTCTAAATCTCTTGCTCACTCTCTCTCTAAATATCTCACTCTCTAAATTTCTCACTCTCTAAATCTCTCTCTCTCTAAATCTTTCTCTCTCTAAACCTTTCTCTCTCGAAATCTCTCTCCAGACTCTCCTTGGGCTACAGAAGTTTATGTTCAGTTTTGGCATAGAATGAATAGCCACATGTGTAATGAGTGTACAGTGGGGGTTTAGCTTCCCTTGGCATAGCCATTAGATCTCGCCTTTGGGAACTTATAAGTGTTTAGTTATCCAGCACAATATCCTTGGTGCAACAACATCAACTGTTGCATGGCTAAACACTTATAAGGTCCCAAAGACGAGACCTATTGGCTATGCCAATGCTTGTTTTCGCTTAGTTACAGCATTAATATGTGGGGAAAATGCATAAGGACAATTTTCTCCCTGCGTCTAGGCCTCCTCAAAATCATTGCATATCCGGACTCTGCTTCTGTCTGAATTTTCTGATTCTTGATTAAAATGTTTACTGAGACTTGGAATTAGCCTGATTTGTAATTGAAAGTAAAAGTTCGCAGGTCGAGCACTTTGGTGATAGAGATGAATTTGGAAATAAAGATTTCAAATTGAAACACTCCCCTCACTGTTTATTGCACCATTTACTGCTACCTGGCTCACTGTCATCAGTACTTAGTCCAGTTGATGATGATACACATAACTATTACAAATGGGTGATGGACGTGTAATGAGTGCAAAGTGATATCTGATACCCTAGGGCAAGTTTGCATTGAATGATATGATGATGCTTTCCTGCCTTCAAGATTGCTTATGGAATCTGGTTTGCCAAATAGCTATGGGTTATATATAAGCTGAGTTGCTTATTTTCTGCTGTGACATTATAAAAAACACCTTACTGAGGATTGCAGTCAGTCTATTTTATTGATGTTGTCATTGCACAATTGTGAGACTCATATTGTAAGTTTCCTGGACTCTGCTGACCAGGACAAAAGATATATATATTTGCAGTTTATGTCCCAAACGTACAGGTAGCATACGAGACTGGACCACCCCCGTACAAGTTATCACCAGATCCACTGGGGGGGGGGGGGGGGGGGGGGGGGTTTATATTGCATATGGTTTGGAATAGTGGCTGCACCTCAAATGTCAGCCTATTACAACATGGAGGTCTACTGTATGTCCATGGACTGAATGTCTATGTGGTGTGTGAGCCAGAGTCTCAGTTGCCACTTCTCAGCCACTTCTTACACTAATCATTGTCATAGACATCCTTCCTACTGTCTTCTGTGCTCCTCATCTTTAAACTGTTATAATTCTGACAGCTCTCTTCTACCTCTGACAGATCATCCCAGTCTCTGACAGAACATCCCAGATCTATCCTCCATTCCAAGCACTTTCAGATCACGTCAAGCTCTAGTACTTTCCTCTCTTGCTACAGCTGCGCAGAGGTGAGCACCGCTATAGTAAGGAGATGAAAGAATGTGAGCACTGGCCGGCCAGAATTCATCCTTGGAACTGAATAGCAAAACAGTGAAACCACTGAGACGTTTCCACATCACATTGTTGTGTGCAGAATCGAGCCTGTGCTTTTAATTATCACATTTTCGTTTTTGACACTCCAAAACTTTTGGCAGGTGCTTTCCAGTGAGAAAATAGCACTTGAATTGAAATTCTGAAGCGTGTACACCTTCAGCTATCTCACTGTAGGAGGGACATTCCCAGTCCCAATTTTGAGAAGTTGAAATGACTATTTGTCATACATATTTTTTTTATGGTTGGCCCTATGTTAGTACTTTTCATAAAAAACACACATCATTGGAGTCCTCAAACCCCCTTCTTCTTCCGAGCCTATGTCACATAAAAAAATCCCCCTTTTTAAACTCTGGCTGTTAGGATTTAGAATGTTTAGAGCTGGGTTTCCAGCTATTAAAATGTTTTTTTTTTTGCAAAAGTGATAAATTAAAATACACTTTCTGAAGGTTAGAAGGATATATTCAAACTCTCCTAGACTTCTACTGACAGTATGGGAACCTGCAACATCACACACACTTTAAGACTTCTATTGATAATATGAGGACCAGGAAGACACACCCCTGAAATCTGATTGGTTGCTTTCTGTCCTTAGCAACTGCACTGTCTGTGTGTGTAGAGAGAGAATATTTTTGTGTGTATAGGAGGGCATTCATCACACACACTGTCTGAAAAATAGGAATTATGAAGCCCTCTCCAAAATTTCAAGAGAGCTCCCCTCAGTATGTAAGCACTGTAAACGTTATGAGGACCGGCTTTCCGGTCCTCATAGCGCACTGGTCCTCATAGCGTTGGTGTGCAAACATGTTCTGGTCCTCATAAATATAGATATACAAACACACACACACACACACACATACACGTGTTACCATCCTTGTGGGGACTATGTGTGAACACCTGCCTTGTGGGGACTTACCTTTCTCAATGTTTTAAAAACATACCAATAACAGTAAAATGTTAAGAAAAAATTCATTATATAGGATCCTGCTTCAAATCTGCAAATATATTGTTATTTAATCGCGCGCACAGAACTATCTTTGTGGGGACTTGAACATGTCTTACTATCCTTGTGGGGACTTACTCAATAATTATCATTTCTGATTGAAAACATTCACAAACAAATGACCACATGTTGTTTTTCTCTGCTCTACCTATATTATATGATAGTGTACACATATATGAATGTATATTTGTGTCCTAGGAGCATCAAGCAGATGGATTTTGATGATAATGCATTTCTCAGTAGAAAAATATAGTATATAAAGTCCACGGAAAGGGATTTTCAGATATCTAGTCTATTGCTGACTTCTCACAAACATTAAGGGATAAGGAAACAGTGAATAGTTAAATTCCTGTAAATGCCAAAGAGCATGTATTGTGGTCAGATGGGAAAGCCAAGCTGAGATTACCTTTTTGTTTTCATCAACTCCACCATTGTCTTGGTATGGCTATACAATTATAGTCCCTAAAGATATGGCATGTGAAGTGTTCTAGAGCTATCAGAGATATTGGGCTGTGATTGTCATTTTCAAGCCCCCACAAAGATAGTGCATGATTATATTGATGCCCTGGTTCCCAAAGACATAGTGTTTAATTATAGTCACTCTCAAGTGTCCATAGACAGAGTGGGATTATATTTATGTTAATGCCCCTGCAGAGATGGTGTGTGATTATAATACTCAATTCTCTGTAGAGCTAGTGTGTGGTGACAGTTATGTTGAAGCCACATGAGATAGTGTGTCATTAGAGTGATGGCCAAGTTGCCACACATTTAGCATTCCATCATAGTTCTGCTCAAATTATCAAAAAGATTGTGCCTGATTATTATAGTCATGCCCAGGTCCCTAGAGATACAGTGTTTAGTCATAGTCATGTTCAAGTACCCCTAGAGATAGTGTCCAATGATTGTCATCCTACAGTTCATGCAGAAACAGTGTTTTATTACAGTAATTACCAATTCCCCACAGAGATAGTGTGTGATTATAGTCATGTTCAAGTCCCCGCATAGATAGTGTGTGATTATAATTGTAGTTATGTTCACGTCCTCACAGAGACATTGTGTGGTTACAATCATATTCAAGTCCCCATATCAAAAGTGTTATGAGAGTCATGTTAAACTTGCTATATAAAGAGGATTATGATTGAAATATTCAGGATCCTGGAGAAATGGTGTATTATATTAGTCATGCTCAAATTCCTGCAAAAGTGATCTGTGAATATAGTGATGCTGAGGTGGAGTCACAGGTAGTGTGTGATTATAGTCATGCTCCATCCCTGCAGGGGTATTGTGGGATTTTGTGAAGCACAGGTCCCCACAGACATAGTGTGTGGCAGCACTCATCTTTAATTCGCCACAAAGATTGTTTGCAATTGATTATATTGATGTCCAGGTCCCCACAGAGATAGTGTGTGATTATAGCATTACCACTATCCCTAAGGAGATAGTATGTTATTATAGACATGCCCAGGTCCCCACAGAGATACTATACTGTGTGATAATAGACATGCCCCAGGCACCACGGAGGTAGTTTGTGAATATAGAGATGTCAAGGTCCCCATGGAGATGGTGTGTGACTGTAGTATTACAATGGTCATCAAAGAGAATGTGTGTGATTATAGACATGCCCAGGTCCCCATGCAGATAGTCTATGATTAAAGATATGCCCAGGTACTCAGAGATAGTGTGTGATTATAGGGAGGTCCAGGTCCCCACAGAGATAGTGTGTGATTATAGACAACCCCCGGTCCCCATAGAGATAGTGTGTGATTATACACATGCCCAGGTCCCCACAGAGATGGTGTGCGATTATAGGGATGTCCAGGTCCCCACAGAGATAGTGTGTGATTATAGACAAGCTCCGGTCCCCACAGAGATAGTGTGTGATTATACACATGCCCATATCCCCACAGAGATGGTGTGTGACTATAGTATTACCATGGTCATCAAACATAATGTGTGTCATTATGGACATGCCCAGATTCAAGCAGAGATAGTGTGTGATTAAAGACATGCTCAGGTACCCATGGAGATAGTGTATGATTAATGATGTACCCAGGTCCTCAAAGAGATAGTGTGTGATAATAAGGATGTCCACGTCCCCACAGAGATAGTGTGTGATTATAATCTTGCCCCAGTCCCCACAGAGATAGTGTGTGATTATACACTTGCCCAGGTCCCCACAGAGATGGTGTGTGATTATAATCTTGCCCCGGTCCCCACAATGATAGTGTGTGATTATACACTTGCCCAGGTCCCCACAGAGATGGTGTGTGATTATAATCTTACCCCGGTCCCCACAGAGATAGTGTGTGATTATACACTTGTCCAGGTCCCCACAGAGATGGTGTGTGACTATAGTATTACCATGGTGGTCAAAGAGAATGTGTGTGATTATAGACATGCCCAGGTTCTAGCAGAGATAGTGTGTGATTAAATACATACTCAGGTCCTCACAGAGATAGTGTGTGATGATATGGATGTCCAAGTCCCCACAGAGGTAGTGTGTGATAATAGACATGCCCTGGTCCCCACAGAGATAGTGTGTGATTATACACATGCCCAGGTTCCCACATAGATAGTGTGGGAGTAAGACATTCCCAGGTCCCAACGGAGATAGTGTGTGATTAAAGATATGCCCAGGTCCTCACAGAGATAGTGTGTGATTATAGGTCCCCACAGAGATAGTGTGTGATTATTGACATGCCCTGGTCCCCACAGAGATAGTGTGTGATGATACACATGCTGAGGTTCCCACAGAGATAGTGTGTGATTATAGGGATGTACAAACCCAAAATCTGAACCTTTCTGTACTGTTGCTTAGATCGGAGTCCGAAGTCCAATATTTTCAATGAGTTTGTTATGTTGAGTAGGAATAGTAAATGTAACACCTTTCAAGTGTGACACTTTTCTACTTTTATTTTAATTGGAGTTCGCAAATTTATTTTTGCTGTTTCTTTTACTTGCTGTTATATGTTTTAAATTATATATCTTTTTATGTTTATTATTGTTTAAAAAATCTATCTTTATATGTATATTTTTATATTTGTATTTATTTACTCAATTGTGTTATATGTATTTAATATATGTTTTCTACTAATATTTTTATTAATGTTACAATTATTCATGTAGCTACAAATTATTGTGTTACTTAAAAATATATAGAAATTTATAAGTGAAAATCTCCACCTATAGCCACTTAAATAAAGTGGTAATAGATAGTGACCAACAATAAAACCTAATACTAACCTATAAGTATCACCCTAAACCAAAATTCATTGAAACACAGACTACAGAAACCAGCAAAACTATGATAAAAGCTACGACTGCCTTTGACCTATGGTAAGCAGAGAAATTAGCAAATCTCATATTCACTTCAAAGCCCCATGTACTGTTGTATACCATGAACATACCCCAGTATAAAGCGGCACAATATATAAGTACATTTTTTAAAAGTTATAAGTTTAGCACTACTTACACTATTTACAGACACCATTCCACTTTATGTCAGTCCATTATACACAACTACACTGTACGCTAATTTACTATATGCCACTCCAGTGTACTCTACCTCACTCCACTCTAGGCCACAAACAAAAATGAACATTTACACATCATAATGTATATTCCTGCCACATGACATTTACATTCATTCACACACTTTCACGCTATGTCTGTTTCAATTAACACACTCCACTCCGACATGTCACTTTACATCACTCCACTCTGTTATTCCACTCTCCACCATTTCACTTTACGTCAGTCCATTATACACCACTGCACTGTATGCTAATCCACTGTATGCCACTCCTCTGTACTCCACCTCTCCCCACTCTAGGCCACTCTATGCTACACCGCTCTAATTTATGATATTATACTATACACCACTCTATTCAATTATATTCCATTCTGTGTCACTTTACTGTATGTCCCTCCACTGTACAACTCTCCACTGTAGACTATTTCCCTGTATGCAACTCCACTCTGACATTACACTCTACGCTACTCTATGCCATTACACTCTGTGCTACTTCATGGTACGCCACTCCACTGTATGCCAATCTACTATACGCTGTTCCATTGTACATCACTCCACTGAATGACACTCTGCTTTACGCACTCTACTCTATCCCAGTTCACTGTTTGCCACTCCGCTCTATGCCCCTCCGCCACTACGCCACTACGCACTACGCCACTACGCACTACCCCACTACGCACTACCCCACTACGCTCTACCCCACTACGCTCTACCCCACTACGTTCTACCCCACTACGCTCTACATCACTCTGCTCTATGCCACTCAAGTGTACCTCATTCCACTATACTCAACTCCAATCTATGACACTATACTGTATGACAGTATACATTAAAACACTATCCTCCACTGTTTTGTACCACACTCCATTTAATGACACTCCACTTGACAACAGCAAACTGTGCATTTTTAAACAACATTTTATTACAATTTTAAAAACCATTGAAGTCCCATGAAAAAAAGCTAAGCTTAAGGATAAGATATAGTTAGGAAAACGTTATTTCTTCTTTGTAAACAAACCAAACAAACTACACAAACATTAGAAATTCTAAAGTTAGAGTAATAACTTCAATTTATAATTTGAGCACTACTTTCATATTACTATAAGTCATAGTTATAACTCACATTTATAATTATGCACCACCTTCAAATTTCTAGATGTCATGGACCTGCCTACTCAGTCTTGTCACCTTATTTAGACTCATTCACACAATAAGTCCTATTGTTGACTGAACACCGCATGCATACACAACACCAGTACCATGTACTGGACTTTACAATGGAACTTTACATGATAGAGATGAGGAAACAGAGCTCCCTCTGAAACATAAAAAGGTCTAGTTACTCTATAGTCAAATAATATGGCATGTGCCTCCACTGCTTTATGTGATGCACCCATGACAGGGACAGTAGTCCGCTATTTATGAGACCATGCTTGGTGAGCCACTTTAGAGGGCAGATTATGTTCCTCACATTATCAGGGACAAGCCTAAGCCTCTGCCGTTACATCAGGAACAGAAGACAAGTCAGGATACCCGTTTTTTCGTGAAATGGGCACTCAGGGCAGGGGATATCACCTGTGCACGATTCAAGGGGCCTTCTCGTCCCAGCACCCTTATTCAGAACCACCTCACACTGGAACACCTGTCTATCCCAGTAGAAAGCCTAGAAGTGAATGAGAGACAACCTGATGTCACTGTCTCCTTCCAGAACAGATTTTATGTGCAATGTTGGTAGTGTAACACCCTAAGCCCTTCATCCCCTCAAGCCTTAGGGCATTCATTACAACTGCTTTGATTCCTTTCAACAACTTCCAAATGATAAAAGTGGTTGGAGTTATTCACTTTCACAGTGCATATTTTACACAAAATGCCATATTTCTTGTCATGTGTTATGATGCCGGAACTTCACGTAGCACCACGCGAGCTGCGTAGTAGCATGTTCGCACTGTGCAAGATGCGTTTTCAATGATTTCACAGTGCGGACAAGCATCCGGCACTGTGCAAGCATTGAAAACGGCATCTTGCACAGTGCGAGCTGTAGTTTTCTGCTGCTCGAGTAGATTATTACTCGAGCTGCAGCTTTCTCAACGTGAACAGGTAGTTTCTCATTGAGAGTGGTCGCGAGCATGCGCAACCACTCACAATGAGAAACCTGACCTCCTCGCTTTGAGAATCTCGCCGGGATGTCATTTTGCTTGCTCGCGGTCGCGAACATGACGTTCAGGACCGCGAACAAGCAAAAAATGAGCGCTGCACTACGCTACGCTGCACTACGCATGTTCGCACTGTGCTACGTGCCGCTCGCGTAGTGCGAAGTTGCAAAAACTTCGCAAACTCCGCGAGCGTAGCGTAGTGCTTCGCCCAGGGTTAAATGTAGCCAATGCGGCATGGTTCCTAATGCAAATAAGAAAATAGGTCCATAGGACGCTACTTGAATGATAAAATAGCACAAAAATTAAGGATATCGATCTGACTGCTAGATTCCAATCCCATGACAGTGCCTTTGAACTGAGGTGCATGCACACAGGGGGTTACCCCATGCACATAGCCAAGAGGGCCCTATAGGGGCCATGAGAGCCCACTGGCGCTGAGGAAAGTTTTAATATGCTCAGCAGTGCAGCAGGGCACCACCAAGCATAGTACAGTCCTCAGACTGCTCCGCCAACATGGATCTCTGATCCCTGGTGGTTGTAGCAGTGCCATGGTGGTGTGACCGCCCAAGACGTAATCCAGCAGTTGGACTGCTGGTGCAGCAGTGGCCTAATAGCCACTGCTGCACCACAATGAGTTTGGCTGCCCTCGGTCCAGAGCCACGCACACACCTTTGCACCTTAGTCCAAGGATGTATGCATGATGTCTAGCATACAATTTATACTGGAAGGGTAACCTTCCAGTACAAAATACAATGCTTAGGCGACTTTTAAACAAGTTTTAATTTGTATCTGTCCTACACAGTGGAGCACACATGAAAAGCCAGATTGGAGCAATAAAAGCATTTATCCTTGATAATGCCAATATCAAAACAGTGTTATTCTTTTATGCAAAACCCTGTGCACTTTTTGTAGTAGGTAACGTTTGGCATCAAAAAGGATTATTTCATGAGAAAACCCATATACCACCTAAGGAATGCCGCATTGAAACTAAGTAAAGAACCGACAGAGCTAGGTGCAGCTCTGTGTTACTTTCTGGTGACTTTTGCACTGGAAAGTATATTTTAACTAAATGTTTTACAGTGAATTGCACAATTTTTGTGACTTAAACGCAGTGCAAACTGTTAGTAAATATACACCTCGGGGTTTGGTACCAAGATTTATCCCGCAGACTGCAAGTTCCAGTCATAGTAACATATTACTTGTGAAATATGCGTCTACCTTGCAGATCATAGTTTTGAATCCATATCAGGCCAGCTCGGACTTTCACCTTTTTGGGCAAGCACATTTTTTATATTGGAGTATGGCAATAGCTTATTAAAAGTTGTTCCTTAAATAGGTGAGTGGAACTCATGTGCTTCTTCTGTTAAATTACTACCTCTACTCCGGACCTCGCAAACGCCACTCTTTAAAAATGAAGAAATGCGTCTGTCAATGTTTAACTAAATGCATTTTTAAGAATAAGTTCAAAGCACAGAAATGGCAATACATCTGAAAGTCAGGATGTCCTGCAAATGAGCGCAATCTGAAGTACTAATATACAGACCCGAGCATATTTCATACATCTGCAGTTAAAAGTATAAAAATACAGGAGAGCTGGGTCGTACTGCATTTAAACTCTTGTATTTTTATCCTGCAACAGGAAGGCCTTGAAATACTATTGTAGACCCGTGTTTTTCCTATCATTTCAAAAAACCTTTTGGCTTTATGTGCCCTTGAACTTCAAAGGAGTTACTAAATAGGAAAAGAAAAGCCTGCTCTCCGTGCACAGAGAAGGGGGGTGCAGATTTAACATCTCATAACTTTAGAAGCTGCAGCTTGTAACTGTGCAATCAGCATGTTAACTGTGTAAATCATTATCTTTTGTTTCTACCTTTCTCGCTAGTGACACACACCTTTGGCTAGAGTGCAGCTGATATCAAGTAACCTTACCCTACCCTACCCCCAGACACAGACTGCCACAGCCAGAAAGGAGCCCATCAATCCACATTTGAGTCGGACAATCCTGAATGTCAACAGTGAAATATGTTTTGCAGAAGCCATGTCAATGGTGTTGCCCACAAAGTCTGATCGGTAGCCTATCTGTGTCTTTGCCTGCACATCCCTAAATATGCAGAAGTGTATCAACTATATTTTTTCAACTTTTGAAAGCATACTTAACATTGTTTTCCCTTGCTTACAGCAGGCTCTTAAACTCAGCTTTATTTAATATTCTTATGCTAAACATTTTATTTCCCAACTGTTTAAGTTGATGTACCTAGAAGCATGGCGTTCCCCTTATACTTTCTGCAGCACTTGTTTTTTTTATCTTGCTAAATGTGTCAGTACACAATAAAATATTTAGTTGTGCAATGCATTCAGAGACTGGCGAGTTCAGTAACTATGGGGGTCATTATGATGGCGGGTGGATCGCCACCGCCAGCTCGGCAGGGGCTATCCGCCCGCCATCCCAACTTAATTTACCCCCGCCCTATTATTGTGGCTGGGGGTTTTGCGGCGGATGGAAAGTCCATCTACCACTTTTCCTCCGGTCGGCATTTGTTGCGATTGCCGGCTGGGCAGACTGGGGCCTTTATATGGTGGCGGTGCCTAGCAGGCACCGTCCTCCATATTAGGATGTGTGTTTGCAAAGGCCTTTCCAGAGCGGTGATGCCGCCATGGAAAGGCTGGCGGGGAATATTGTGCTGGACAGTAACCCTTAAAGTAACACAAACAGTGCTTTAAGTTGCTTTGAACGAATACCCCCAGGGGCTAGCCTGTGGGTGGCACATGATCTTCAGCACTGCTAAGATACCTAGGTAAAACAACCAATATGTAAGCCAAACCTTAGAGCGCATGTCTGTAATAAGATGTGGCTCAGCCTGTGCTACATTAAAGGGATATAGGCATACATCACTAAGGTGCATCTTCCCTGCAGATGCACCAAAAAGTTCCAAAAAAAAAGTTGAATGTAATACAATACCAAAATCTTTAACCTGACATTTGGTAAAGGTTTGACAAGAAAGAAAACTCATCTAATACAAGAAGTGGCTAAATAAAGTTTTCAATATCCATCCGGGAACTTTTTTCAAACGGTTCCAGCCTAATCAGGTTAAGCAATGTAGCAGTGTAAAACACTACTGTGGCCAACCAATGTCACATTTCAAAATGGAATGCCTCAAAGGCCACAGATGTGTATGCCAAATGCACTACATCAAAGTGTAGCTTTAGGAGAATCCAGATATAGCATCCAATCCTTTGGCTCGTAAATAATGGTAGGCATAACCATGGCCAAATGTGCGTTCTTTAAGGCCAAGATTGTATACTTCACAAGTCATAATTGAAGCTGGAAACCCCCATGATAGGACATTAAATGAACACCTTTTCAATTTAACATCAGGCCCTAAATGGAATTTTGCTCAACCATTATCCCCAAATAACTTTACGGCCAGTTCTGAATGTGTTGGAGCCCAAAAACCAACTTACTTTAGTAGAACTATGGACAAAGTTCAGGACCTCTTTTTTTTATCAAAGCTGTACTTAATGTTATTTATCTCAGGAAGTTCGGGCCCCTTTGCAGACCCACTCTAGCCCTTATAAGCAGTCAGCAAATCATCAGCATAACACAGGGATGATATATTCTCACTGCCCATTTTTGCAGGTACTCTTGAACAACCAGCCTTATTAGTGTGGTTATTTATATATACATCTTAATAAGAAAGCATTCAGCACACAGCCCTGGCTCATGCTGGCATGGCTATGTGTAGGTCTGTAGTAATCTCTCACCTGGGCCGGACTGGCCTATAGTGCAATCAGGAAGTGCCTGATGGGCTGGTCTGAGAGGTTAGTGTATGGGCCTGATTTATGGTCAGCTGGGCCGGGTTTTAACTCTTGTCTTTCACATGAATGTAAAGGTTGCCAATGCCGTACCAAAGAAGCCATATAAAACATGGATATCTGAGAACCATAGTTAGATGGCTGGGCCACAATTTTACATTGTAACCGGAATTGTGTTGCATACAATATAACTATATGCTGAACACAACACTTAAGTAATTTAGGTGCAGAAAATTGTAACGGTTTCAGAAATATAACACCATTTAAAAGATATGCCCTGTTTGATATATTTCATTTGTATTCTTTGTATGCCTTTTAGACTTCCAACACTTGATTAGAAATCCTACTGAAAATCTTGCAAAAAAGTTAACTCCGATTTAAAATATTCATATTTATAAACACTATCCCAAGTTACATATGCAACCAGGTGCAAGGTGCCCTCAAATGTAACTGCCTGTAGTAGCCTCGTTACAGGTTTCCTATAGGGAGCCTCTAGAGTACATTATAGACAAGGCCACAGAAATAATGCACATTTGGAGACCAAATTGTGGTGTAGGGTTGACTAATTTATGTGGCAAGAAAAAGGTAAATCATGAGGGATTGTACGACATTTTTGTAATAGTATTAATTGTAGAACAATCCCTGACGTTATGCTTGTGTGCTGTGCTTTTGTCGACGTGACTCCAGTTTGTTGAAATGTGACTTCAGTTTCCTACAGACACTTAGGCCATGTTGGGAAAGGGACCGACTCGCCTGGAGCAGGGAGTGTCAAGGTCTAGGCCCTTTCTCATGCGCGGCAGCCTGGGCTGTCGCCCATTCACACCTGCTCCTCAGCGTCAGGCATGACAAAGGAAGCCCTCGTCGTGCATACCTGCAGGAGGGGGGATGGGCGCGGATAAAGTTTACTCTTCTCTTTGGAAGAAGAAAATATACTGAAGCGCTCACAGGTTTGCAGCGACGAGAGACTGTGAGAAGGGGCCTTTCAGCACACCAACATGCTCACTTGGAAAGACATTTTGAAACCGACATTAATCCAAAATATTCACGAGCACATCCATAGTAAAATGCAAAATGTTTCATTTAAAATCTGTAAATATGTTTTTAAATAATACAGTGTCAACACCTGCACTAGCAAGAGGATATTTCTGAAAAACACACACAGCTTTTGATGTGCCTGTGATTTTTTCATGACTTCTGGGTGCCGGTTTTTAGCAACCCACTGCTTTTTTATTAGGACATTAGCCCTTAGAAACTATACTCTCTAAGATTTTGGATGTATTCTTTATATTCTGTAGTTTCGCTTTTTCAATTGCAAATTTAGGACTAAGAGCCTAGGAATGCAAACAATTAAAAAAAGATAAGTTGAGCACCTGAAATTAGTAACTTTATAAGTAATCAACATGTCTCTCAGTTTAGAAGTCCCATAAGAGGCGACACTTGGTGAAATAAACCCCTAACTAGAAATTAGGCTGTCCTGCTGAATCTCACAATTAAGGGCTAGATGTACATAGCCCTTTTTTGGTCACAAAAGGTGTGATTGCAGAATCAGGCCTTTTGCAACCCCCAAAAAGGCTTTTTTTGTATGTAGAAACAACAAAGGGACAGATTTACAATAACTGGCGCATCCCTGCATATCAGCAGGGATGCACCAGTTATTTTGCGTCACGGCAGACACCTCTTGCGCCACCATGAATGCACCGCATTTACAATGCGGCCCACCATGGGGCAAGAATAGACAGATGCGTGATGCATCTGCTGCCGTAAAGGTGACACATTGCTGGAGTTGCGTCGCAAGCACAACGCAGCTCCAGCAAGACTCGGGTGCCCCTATGCCGAACATGCTGCGTCAATCCTTATGCCTGCTTCAAGCAGGCGCAGGGTTTTGACGCAGCATGGCTGTAAAAGTGACTGAGTGAAATCTTGTAGATTTCACTCAGCCACTTTTAGGAGGCGTTCCTGCGCGGGAACGCCCCCCGCTGTGCAGGAACGCCCACATGTGGCGCAGGGCTTTACAACGTGACGCATCTCCCTAGATGCGTCATGTTGTAAATACCCTGCAGCATGGCGCTGACTTTGAGCCGCCGCTGCGTCACAAAAGTGACCCAACGGTGCCGCAAATGTGGCATACGGGGCTTGTAAATCTGCCCCACAGTGTTCTCAGTAACGTTACCAAATCGGAATTGGATTTCCGACCAAATACCGATTTGGCATTTGGAAGGGGTGTGAATTGGAGTGGTATGTATTGATGTTTTACAACTTAATTCTGGTTGCAAAAAATTTACCTTTCACCACCTCATCAGAGGAGGTGGTAAGCCATTTGCACATAGGAAGGGGTCACCAATGAACCCCATAACCTTTGTGAATGTTGACAAAAACATTTTTTAGAGGTAGGCAGTTGTCTAATGGACTACTACCTCCGCTTACAAAATAAAATTACTTGTTTCATTTTTTTGTTTAAACGCATCCCATTTTCCTTTAAGGAAAACAGGTTGCATTTAAACAAAATGTTTTTATTTAACAGCAATCACAGACATGATGGTCTCCTCACCTCAGCAGGATGCCATACCTGTGATGGCTGCGTTATTATTATTATTATTATTATTCTGAGTTTTGTATAGCGCCTGGTTACCAAATAGGCATCCCAGCGCTCGCCAGATAATAACACTACCCTAGTGGATCGCAATTTGCAGCATACCTCATTAATATTCATGGGCTAGGGCAAACTGCAACCCACAAGGAATCGGTAATTTGTGAGCTGACCTATCGTTTATAGGTCTGTTTACAAATTCCTTCAATGGTCGCACAAATTCTGGTTGCAAATTGAGACCAATGCAATGTTCATCTAGCCCTAAATTCTCAATTCAAAAATGCAAGGTGTGAGCTGCCTGTTCAGTCTTGTTTGTTCTTTGCAGTGTGGGCTTGCAGATGTGACTAGCCCTCAGACACCCACATATCTAGAAATTCAGCACATCCCACTTTTTATAAATGTGTTTAACTTTTGATTTCTGAGCTCCCGGATATAAACTTGGCAAAGAACTGCAGTCTGAACCTGGTAGGGGCCTGCATTCTATACATAGAGATGCAGTCTTATTTGGGCATAGGCCTGCAGTCTCAGCTCAGCACAGGACTGCTGTGAGATCTGGGCATAGGGATACAGTCACAGAAGGACAGAGGCATGCATTTGGAGATGGGCACCTGTAATCGGAGCTCAGCACTTGCATGAAGACAGAGTGTTGCACAAGGCTGGTGTCACATCTGGCCAATGTTATAGTTTCAGCTGGTAATAGCACTGCTGCCAGGCAGACATATCACTATAGTCTTTGTTGGGCATAGACCTGTAGTTAGAGCTGGGCACAACCATGTAATCTCGGCTAGGCACAGACAATGATTCTTAGTTTGGCACAGGTCTACAGTTTCAGTTAGGCACAGATCTGGTGTCTCAGCTGGGCATGCGATTGCAGTCTACGCTGGACTAGGCCTGAAGTTAGCGACTTAGCTAGGCTTGAGCAGGAGCTGGTCACTGGGCTGCAATTTGGCTACTGTTGTAAGAAAGTTACATTTTTCTCATTTAATTACCTGTCCTCTCTGGTGCATAAAGCCACAAATGAGCTGTTTTACAAATCCCTATAAAAAATGTATGAGTCAAGAGCACATCTCGGGCAGCCACACACTTTCCATAGTGGGTTTTGTCACAATTACCCATTACCCATTTCACTAATAGTACATTATTCACAGTCAGTCTGTGACACTGTCTCTTAAGTGAGAAACTAATGTTCATTAGGGGCAAAAACCAGTATCTCTAACTAACAGTCCATTGGCGATACAAAACGAAATAAAGCAGTAAACTTGTACTTTTGGACACGCATCTCCTACATGTTTTCTTATTTTGAAAGTGGCATTATTTTTTTTCTGGGGCATTGAACCCTCATACATTAAAAGAGGTCGCTTGATCGATCGGTCCCCCACCAATTTCAGATTTTCCTCCCATCTAAGTTGCACTACTTATCTCTTCCAATTGTGTACGTCTGGAAAATACTCCTTCCCTTTGAACGTCTAATAGTAATTGCTCCCTAATTGCATATGTGGCTCTCCAGGTAAGTTCTGTACTAGTAGCATAATTAACTTTTTCAACGTACCCCTACTAGGTAAACCCCAATGTGTATAGGACAGATACGTGAACTCCAGTCAAAAATCTTTCAGTACGATTACATGACCATTTAAATATGAGCAATCACCCGCCGCCCTGCCTCACCCTCCCCCAACCACCCCATAACTCCTAGTTGTTGCGGACCCACCACCCATAGATCCAATACTCAGTCACTGTCAGCTGCAGGCGAGTCCCCTGTCATCACCTCACAAGAGAATTCACCACTGGAAAAAGCTTGCTGTACAACAGCCTTCAACTCTGAGTATGGTCTCCACTGAAGGCTTAACTGTCTTCTTCCTTGTCACTATCTTCCAGGCTGTGTCAGTGTTCATAAGCGGTCTGTCCCAGTCAGCAAATCGTCTATGTCTGCCTGCAGGCATCCGTGCTGCCTCTATCAGGATTCTAAAGATTCCAAAGACAGGCGCAACCGAAATCCATTGGCCCTCCCCTATAAGACCGGAGTTGCCTGCCAAGGTTCATCTCTGCTACTCCCACTAAGGCCCATCAGCACCTCTCACAATTTTGGGTCAAGATCGGTATGTAAAGGGAGAGAGTAGGTTGAGCTTGCCTAATAGTTTGAACTGTACATTTCCTCACAGAGCTGGTGTGCATAGCTATGACAGGTCCTCACAGAGATGGTTTTGTTTTAGCCTTTTATACCAATATTTCAAGCTCAGGCTCTAGTATTTAAGAAATATTCCAAGCTGTTGCCCCATGCTTTTATATTTTTTTGTGGGCACCCCTGTGATTTGTAAACCTATTTCTCTGCCTTGGCGCTCCAATCCATACTGTTCAACCCCTCCCGTATCGAAAGAGCTTTCTGGCATCACCAGTGGCGAGCTATTATTGCGTTTGGTAATCAGAAGTCCCATACCTACCAGCAGTTTGGTGACTCTCAGACCATCCCTTTTCTCCATCAAACCCAGAAGTGCCACCTTGCTATCCTTTGCAACCGTTCTGTCCACAACCTCAGGAAGAATAGAATGAACACATGCCCAGTATCTGATTAACTGGGCATATCAACACCATGTGGATTGTTAAATACATTTTTTTAAACTTATATTGTAGGCATGAAGCTGAAAAAGTTATGGCGGCTGCATCATAGCACGTTTTTCGATTAAAAAAGATTTACCAATCCATCTTTGATTGAGAAATAAACAAAAAATGCCTGGCTCATTTTGTAGGTGAGCACATGTTTTGCCACATGCCTAAAAAAAATGACACATCATCCCTTTTTTAAATGTATTAGCCATGCTGCACAGCAACCGGGCTGCTGTATAGAATGGCTAAATATCATTGGCAAAGCCAATAGGTCTTAGTTATGATGCTACTTATTGGGTGTGAAATTGTTATTTTCAAGGTCATCGCATCCACGGTGACAGTAGAAAATTCAATCTCTTAAATATCAAATATGCTCCTTGTGTGTTTACAAATTATGGACGTAAGCCACCTCTTCCCCTCTCATATTCCCATTTCTGCCTCCTCTCATGATAGACCTCTAAATCTCTTCCTCCATTTGTTTCCACCTCAGTGCCGCAATTTTATCCATCCTCAGATGTTTCCATTACCTTTAATGTGAGGGTTTTAAAAAAATCTCTAAAAACTACCTATAAGCACTCAGCTTGTGAAGGGATCGGAGACACGTTTGTTACTTTTACTGAGTGGATACTCAAGACAGCTGCGGATGCTGACAGAAATAATTCTTTCTAGATTATAATATCTACTAGAAGAAAAGGGATACCTTTAAATGTACTCTGCACTTTAAAATTGCACACCTTGCTGTATTGATTTTAATGTAAATTGTTCAGAGATTGGCAATGAATTGAAACACCTCTGGTTCGATGCCTCAGCCCCATCCTTGCTGCTGTCCAGTGTCAGATTAATGGCACCTAATACACCTCCTTTTCAAATGTCTGCTCTTCACAGCTGGGCCTATCCCTGAGTCTGGAGAGTAAACTGATTTCAGGGGATTCAGCACACTGGTCTCTTCACATTCTAATGGCCCTTATGTTATTTACAAAGTTGTATTTGCTTGCCTAACTATGGCTACTCAGCCAGAAGTCCTGTCTTGAATTTCCTCTCATCTACTCTGATGGACAGAGCTTTGTTAACAGGGTGTCGCTAAAACTGGTTTAAATACTTTAACTTTCAAGTGTGGTGTGAAGAATGATTCCTTCTTTCTCATATTTTTTTATTGAAGTCAGATTGATGTGTACTCAGGTTTATAAGATAACTCCCCTTCCTAATAGTGAGTCCCAAATCCTATTTAGAGAGTCGCAAATAAATTGTGTACATGGCCCTGTAGAGTTTTTGCATGGACAAACATGTTGCAAACCCGTTTGAGTATGTGAAAACGGGTCCTTCATCTGGCCCCTGGTCCTCTGTCTGGTTTTCAAATCCAGCAGTGAAGCTAAATACCTTTCAGATTTTCAGGGGGGCCATCAAGTAGCTATCATTACACAGACATATAGCATGCTTTCTTCCCTTCCAAGTAGCAGCTCAGAATCATCTTGGAATTCAGGAATGCCACAGTGTTAGACATCTCCCCGTCACACAGGCTTTGTTAATATCTGTAGCACCTAGGTCTGAGACTTACACTTTACCTTACCCCTGTGCACCTGGAGGGGCTGTCTGCCCATGTTCTGCTGTTCACGATCCCATATGCCAGGTGTGGCTGCAGTGATGATTAAGGGCCATCACCCTGGTGCATCACTGTGACAGAAGAGGCCATCACCCTGTGCAGTGATCTGACTTTGAAGGGCTACTTTGTCCAATAGGTTGTGGGATTGAATGAACTCAATTTGAGTATTCATCACTTTCTCAATGAGCTTTACTGGCATTGGTAGACATGAGATGGAATGATAATTGTTTGGATCAAGAGGGTCGAGGGAAGGTTTTTTTTTAATAATGGAAGCACTGACCATTTCTTCCAACTAGTGGGAAAAGAGCCAGACTGGAAAATTAAATAGAAGATGGCCATTAATTTCAGCACAATAGTCTCAGCTGTTAGGATGGCAATCCAAGGTGGACAAGGTGATCCGGATCCAATTGATTTGACCAATCTTCTGAGCTCATCTTTAGATGGTGGAGTAAACACATTACAGGTAGTACCCACATCAGTGGAGCTTGGGCTGGTCATGTCACAGTGGGAAGCAGTGGGTAGGGTCGAGGATCTATTGAAAACTTAATCAACTTTTTGTAAGAAAAGGTTGGCCAAAATATTGCAGAAGGATTCACTACTGTTAGTGAGCTTACTTGCTGTGCCTGTTGTGAGTTTAATGACTGTTTGAAATAGTTCTTAGTTGAATTTTTACCTGCTTCAATCCAATTCATGAAGTAAGACGTTCTTTCTTTAAAAATCATAGCCTTATAGTCACCTAGGCATTTTTTGTATTTGACCCTTCCTTCATCCTTGTAATCTGATCTCTACCTTTTCTCCTGTCTCCTATGGCTCTGTTTGAGTGCCCTCAGGTCTCCTGAGAACTAGGGGACAGAAATATGGTTTCTCTTGTTTTTAGATATCGTAACTGGTGCCAGGAAGCAAACAACTTTGTCTAACCAGTGTGTGCACTGTGAAACAGCTGTGTCCAAGTCATCCGAGTGGGCTGATAGTGATGCCTCTAGCATATTCATTAATAGGTTTCATTGAATTTTGCACAAAGCATGAGAAAATATTGTGTTTGGAGTGGTTTAGCGTATCTGAGTTTAATGTCAAATAGGACTGCATAGTGGTAGGTCCAGGCTAAGGGAAGTGTATTGACATTGCCCCAAGAGGTGTTGTTGGTAAAGAGACCATCTAAAGTATGTCATGCCAGCTGAGTAGGACCTTACACCAGTTGTGATAGGCCAAGGGACGACATAGTTTGGAGAAGTGATGCTACGCCGGTATCTCACAGGGCATCGAGGTGACAATTAAAATCATCCAAAACTGTATAGTCACTAAAGAGAATGTTGGCTTCTATCAGGAAACTAAACTCCTGATTTAAAATAAATAGAGGGCCAGCTGGGTGAATAAACAATGGTCCCATTAAAAAACTCAGATTTAGATATTTCAACGCTAAAGGAGTAGGCCTTACAGTGAGTTGACAGTAAGAAATTACAGCAAACCATTAAATTAGTTCTAAATATAATCGTTAAAACGCACCCCCCTCCTCCCCCAGCTCCTGACTGGCCTGTCCGGATGGTGCATGGCAAAACCATCACGAATGGCTGCTAGAATTTCCCGGTCAGTTGAGGAGCCGGTCCGGATTTCGGTAATAAAGGCAAGAGAGGGTTTATATGTTTCCATGTAAGGTAGAAATTCAGTACTGTGTTTCACCAATGACCTAGCATTAATGAGGACGCATGACAGTTTTTTACTGGGCTTATTGCACCTTAACTGATGGCTTAAGGAGGTCAAAGATGGTGAACAAGGCTCGGCTACTGGCGAGCCCAAATGTGAACCACAAGTGTGACAAATGTGATAGCCTTTATTTATACAAGAGAGGGGATCCAACTGGCAGCCAACAGCGCACTCACCTGAGGGTTTAAGAGCGAGCAGCGTATTGCACATGTAGATCAATTTAGGCCGAAGTTTGGGCTTGAAACAAAAAGGGGGACTGGTGCTCAAAGTGATTCAGGCGTGAATGGACCGGATGGGCGCGGACGGGCGCAGAGGGGTGCAGACAGGAGCAGAAGGGAGCAGTCGAGATTGCCTTAGGCGCGCCTTAGCCCAGTAGTGCGGGTGCGCTTTGCTTCCCTGTAAGTAGCCTGCCATAGACAGGGTGTAGGTAGAGAAGTACAATAATCCAAAATATTTATTCATTGTGATTGTGGATGCACATCCATTGCAGAGGAATCTAAGTAAGAGATCATTTAAATGGTAAAGTAACCCGAAGAAATCTCACAGGGATAGTTTTGAAGCTGATAAAGGAACTTTGATAGAGACATCATCTTAATGAAAGCGATCAGTGAAAAGCAAAAAGTGCAATTTCTCTAATTAAAATGTTCTCATTTGATTTCTTCAATGTGTACCATGCTTCTGGAGTGAACACCCATGATTACAGGATGCTACAGGTGGCTTACACATAACTCACAATCACATTGCTTTGACTGTGAGGTATGAATTAGCAATAAATACCTCAAAGCGCTAGGTCTTTGGAGGGCACTGACAAGAGCTATATCCCTTTCAGTGTATGGAAACGCGCAACGGCATTGCAGTCTGGAATTACTTCCTATGCAATTTTATATAGCACAAACTCAACCCGAAGCTATTGGAGCGCTTTACAAGATTAGCAGTAACATTGCATAGGGTCACATACATTCCCTTTTTTGGGGATTAAGTGAATTTTCCAGAATTACAGAATGTTGAGGCGACGCAAGATATACTCTTCCAATTAATTTTCATGACAAATAAACCTCTGTATGACTTTATTCCTGCATTTCTAAATTACACAAATTGCTTTATTAATGTTTACAAACTCGCTAAGAGTTAGACTGGGTTCAGTCTCTGGGTGCTTAAACCTCGCTCTGCTCTCAGTATCCCAGTCAGTCACATCTCACGTTGCCTTTCCCTGCAAAGGTGCTGTCTTTTCAGCAGGGCCCATCCCCCAGTCTGGGAGAGTTTCCTGCTCAGGTGATTCCAGCGCGCTGGCCTCTTGCCGGGCTAATGTCTCTTTTGTTATGCACGAGGGTGAATCTGCATATCTAAGCCCGGCCACCCTGAAACCATCCAGGTTTTTTTTTCTTCAAGGCCGACAGGATGATCATTCCGAGGGGCAGAGGAAATGCTATTCAAACTGGGTAAAGTGATTCTTCAGTGAGCAGACTTGTAAAAGTGTTTTCCTTACATCCTTGCGCACAAACTTCACAGGTATTTTTTCCAAACTATTTTTTTCACGGACTCTGCTTTCATAAAGTACACATTTCAAGTAAGTGCTGAAAGTTTCGAAAAGTCCAGAACATTATGCAAGCAAATATCTAATAACTCATATATTACTGTTCCTGAATTCTCGCTTGTAAGGGTTGAGAAAGCTTTAAAACAGGTAATAATATCACTGCAATTTATACTCAGTGCAAGTTTTAAAGAGTACCTGATATGTGCTTAATAAAAAAGAAACATCTTTTATCACAGGTTTGTACATGTGCAAATGTTTTATGAAAATATTACTCCATTCAAAATAAAAATGTAAGCTAAAATAATTCATTAATTGCAAATGCAAATGATAAATTATAACAAGTTCTTGATTCCTTCAAACCAATGTAAACTCTAACCCTTTTTTAACGCAAACGATGTATTGGATTACAACTGGAGGACACATTTCTCACCCCAAGAATTTTTACAGATGGAATTTTCATCAGTAAAAATGTGTCACGAAACTTGCTGGCAAATGGTGCAGATTTTGTGTTTGTGTAGTAAAGTGGTAAATATACATTCTGTCTGTTATTTCCTCCCCCAGTTCTGAGTGCACAACTGAGTACACTGTGCACATTACTCATCAGTAATTACGGTACCCCTTGCTTGAGTTATTTATTCATGTATTACTTTTTTATGCAGCATGCCTCTTATCGAAGTGGCATGTTAGTGCACTGTGCAAACAAAACAAATCAAAAGTATTTTCTCTCAGATTTGCATTCATAGGCAGGACTTTCAGTGGGCCGGGTCTCAACGGTGCTCAGTTGTTTAAAGGAAGCCTCGAAATGGGTCTCTCTCGAGCTCTGTCTTGTGCCCTGGCACAGGCGGTTCGTTTTTTCCAATCACAGTGGCAGCAGGCACACTGCTCACTTCTCACTAGTGAATTAGTTATGGGATAACGTCATGCTAGGTGTGCGTTGTAGGGGAAGGGAAATCCTTTAAAGAGTCATTTTCTCTCTGGATTTCTCTTCTCTTTTTGAAACTCAGGAGCATCAACATTGTCGTGGTGTCACCAGGGCTTTAAGTGGAAACTTTTTGAATATTATATAAAACCTATAGTTGCTGCTTATTTATCTTATGCAACTAGCAACCATTGACAAAGCCAATAGTCCTGACATGTTGTAGGTATGTTGTTACTTGTATCATATATCTGGATGCAATGACAGAAACAGCAAAATACAAGTCGGGCGGCACACACAGATTGTTAGTTTACGTGTTTTAAGCAACGCCCTTAATTACATTGACCACGCCCCTTTGAGAGAACCCCCATTTTTTTCATCTCACTTAAAGCCCCAGCAATAGGTTAAACCATGGGTTAACTTGATATGATTTTAAAATTAGTGTGTTTCTGATTGTCCAAAGGGTGAAGGGTGTATGTAAGTAATATGCAGGGATGAGGGGACAAGGGGCCACAAAGTAGGCAACAGCTTTCCAGCCTGACATCCAGTACCGCAGCTCCATGGTGTCTGCTGTGTCTTTCCAGGCACCACCAAGTATTCATGTGGCAATGCAGAGTGCAACCCTAGAGAAATTGAGCTTTCAACAAGGGTGGTGATCCTGGATCAGTTACACTGAATCAGGAGGTTTGTGGATGGTGCATCCCATCATGTGTGGAAGTGGTGTTCTCTGAAGAGATGTCAGGGGTGTGTGCTCCGCAGAAGGCCACCAGTAACACCCTTAAATACCCAGTGATTACTGTGTTTTTCCAGTCAAAGCAGGCAACAGGAACAGTACTCTTAGGTGATTTTCCATTGTTGATGCCTTCAACACTAATGGATGCAGTGAGACACCTGGCTAGAAAATACAGATCGGTGTGCTTTAAGCGCTCCTGAAATTTCAAGAGTGGCTTGAAATGCAGAAAAAGAATGGTCTGAAGTGATGTAAGTCAGAGGATGTTTTTGAGACACAGCACAGTTGGCCATGTACTTACAGTCTAGTGAACCCTAGGCTATTACGGAGACTGGATAATACCACTCGAACATGGAAAAAGCCCCATGCTGGGATGAAAAGCCTGAGGGTGGGATGCTATCTACAGGACGGCTTTAGAGCGGTGCAGCTGGTGAAGCCGCACCTGGCGCTGAGCTCAGTGGTGTGCTGTGTTTAGAAGTAATGTATGAGCTTAAAAGCACCTGCTGCAGAGTTCTTTGTGTGCACATCAGTTTTCAGACAACAATAAAAATAAAAATGTCAAGATAACACTGGTGATTAATCTTCCTGCTGGAGAGAGTTCAGAGTTTTTGCTAGTGGTAGTTTTGATTCAACTGAAAGGGGTTAATAATGGGGGGGGGGGCGTAACTCGCTTAATTAGTGTAGGGTAATCAAGTGGAATTATCTAAAAATTCTGTGAAATTATGCAGAAGTACGCAAAAAGAGTAATTCTAGGTTTAGTGCTATTTCATAATGCAAAAATACACCCTTGCTTCCAAAGATGAGCATAAGAAATCTTTTTATGTTAAGAAATAGTGCTAAATGCAACAGAACACAAATAGCAAGGGCAAGGAGCCGATCATGCTTGCGAAATGTGCTCCTGGGGTAGGTTTTTCGAAAAAAATGTACCTCCCCCATTTTTAGCACTATTGTCTTATTGCCAAATGCCCCCCAAACAGCCATAATGGCCTTGAGAAGGCATTTTGTGCTAAGCAGTAGCCCTAAATGTGCTGTTGCCGTTGAGTTTTTCCTCCAACTTACTCTCAGCTTCTAGCGCTAAATTCCATTTTGGACGCAAGGATGCATTTTGCATTGAGAAATAACACTAAATGCAGCAGAACACAAATAGCACGCTCAAGCAGCCACATACACTCACTAAGTTTGTCTCCTGGTAGGGTTGTTTTTCCCCAAATTACTCTTAGTTACGCGAGCGGTTGTAATTGCGTTATTATCAGTATTTCTACATCAAAGAGTACCTACCGAAAAGGAATTAAAAAAATTACTCTGATTAGCGTGCTCAAAATTATGCCCAGGTTGTTAATATGGCTACTGCAAAGAAAGTGCATCATGCAGACAAAAGGACTGTATTTTATGTGAGTTGCTCAGGGGATAACTGCTCTTGTTGCAGAGATCTTTCCCTTACTTGCAGTTCATAAATTACAATCTTAAATAGAACAGTGACCAAAGAACTTTCATCAGAGCTGCATGCAAACTGTATTGTATAGGTTAGAATGTTATGTTTTCCCCCCCAGATTTTCATTATCCTAATATTGTTAAAAACTATTTGTTCGGATAGTAGTACATTTGGATTAGAAAATCGTATCCCAACCACTGTGGTATGTTTTAAATCCTGCGTTTGTGCGTCTCCAGGAAAAACATTCAATGGATGACATGCGATTCCTACACCTCATAATCCTTAGTGTCTTTTGTTGCATTACCTACAGACTAATTTAGCGTTGTATGATTCATTTTCTCTGTATAATGTGTTTGATGTATACTGCTCTGACAACCTACACTGGTGTGAGTAGCGCAATAAAACAAATGCATATGAGAGAGGGGCTATGAAGAGATGAGGGGCACATTTGAAGGGTTGTAGTGAGGTCATCCATGCAGAAGGAGGTCATGGGGTGCACCAAAAAAGACTGTTGCACCAGGCACCACCAGCACTGAAGTTGACTCTGGCTGGCTAGTCCACCAAAGGATGGTCAGAGTCTTGGAGTGAATTGACTTTGCAATAGCGAAAAAAGACAAGGGCTCTGAAGACTGGGCCTGAATAGTCCTCTAAGTTATTTACAAAACATGATCAGAATCATTTACTTTATATCACAGTGCAGTGCACCATCATGCTTTAATTGAAGATAAAGATCACATGGCAATAGTGAAGTGTTCCAACTCAAATAGATTTTAAAAATGCTCATAAAACCACACTTTTCAGACACAAAAATACTAAATTCAATAGCAGCATCATGTAAATAAGTTTTTATGTAGAGAAAAGGTTAATTTACATTCAAAATATTTGGATAAATAAAGGGATATGGAGTTTTCCCTTCAAAATGTGCATCCTTTCTGCTGCTAGTATTTGTTTCTGTGAGCAATGTGTGTTTAAAATGCAAAGTGTGTTTAGGACTGCAGTACCACCTCCTGCCTACGGGGACAGAGCGAGCAAAAATATAAACACACTTTATGAAACACAGGTCCCCACAAGGCAATTTTTTCAAAAGTTGTAAAAATTGACACAGATGTTCCTAAAGTCATTTTTAATCATTTAGAAGACATTACCTTGTGGGGACCTGGGTTCAGGTCCCCACAGTGCAATCAAGTCCGAGTGTGTTATCATGCCCAAGTCCCCACAAGGATAGTAACACAAACACACACACACACACACACACACACACACACACACACACACACACACACACACACACACACACACACACACCCTCCTCCCCCCCTCCCCTCCAGAAGAAAGACCAGAGGACCAGAGGACACAGCTGGGAATTTCTCAGCAGCCTTTAATTCACCAACAACAGGCATAATGCATTTCGGCTAATGCCTTCATCAGACGCCCAGTTGCTTCGGTAAGATTTGGTGACGGAGCCGTGTTGTTCAATTGTGAGTGCTTCTGTGCCCAGCAAGGGGGGAGAGGGCTATTGTGGCTGGCCGTGGCGTGCAAAAATAATAATCCCACGTCCCCGTGGAGTCACGGACTGCGAGCATCAGCGGCCACATGCCTGGCTCATCCCCAGGGTGGGCCTGCAACTTCCAGTACCTCGGACACTTTCCAACACGTTGCCAATGTTTGTCGCAGGCCTCTTGTATGGCGGGTCCTCTGTACACGCGTAACTGGCCAACGTGTGATTATATGCAAACAAGCCTCTCCAGAAGAAGTACCAGAGGACACAACGGGGAATTTCTCTGTAGCCTTTAATTCACCAACAACAGGCATAATGCATTTCGGCTAAAGGCTACATCAGACGCCCAGTTGCTTTGGGTTTCACTTGCGTCCTCCCTTGATGTTCTGAGGCGCTCCCATTAACTGGAGTGTAGCTGGCTCCGTTATTTATTGCCTCCAGCTGCCGTTCGTTGTTTAATGGACTTCAATTCCCAGCAGGCATTGTCCCGGTAAGATTCGGTGATGGAGCTGTGTTGTTCCACTGTGAGTGCTTCTGTGCCCAGCAAGGGGGTAAGAGGGCTAATGTGAGGTGAGTGAATCCCGCAATCACGGTGTTTGAGGCAGCCTTGAGTCCCCAACGCCTCAATACCAAATCCTCAGCTTGAAAATTCTTTGCCAGGAATAGAAAGAGCGCAGACCCAGGTTCAGTGCTTATTTTTGAGTTTATTTAGCACACCATCACATCTTCATAACGCGTTTCGACAGATCCCTGCCTTGATCACATGACAACGTTGCTTTTCGTGAAACCCCTTTTAAAGTGCCAGTGCATATTTACCAAGTAGTAGACATAGTAAAAATCCTTGCAATTCCTGTGTAACTGCTTAAATCCATAGATTTTTAAATACAATCTTTTGGCCAATTAAAATTGATGGAATAGTGAAACAGAGAATAAATGGCAATTGTTATTATTTAGATACTTATAAATAATTAATGTTTTGAAAATGTCTTGCTTCAATACATTTTCTTATTCCATCACCATATTGGACTATGCTAATACCTGTTCATATAGACATTTTGATAAAGTGCCTAAAATATGCCTTGTGAAAACATTAAATATACCCCACCTAGTGCAAACTATGTAAAGTGCTAGTGCTAATTAAGACATCATGTCAAGTTGCCAAGAACAATATATTAACGTTATAATATCTCATGTGTTACTATTCTGGCAACATAAAACATTGTGCTGCAGACAGCATGTGCAAAATAAATCATGGGCAAAAACCTAACATGTTACCTATGTCAAGACAAATGATTCCCACAATCATAATTATATTTCCATAAATATGTAAATAAATACTATAAATAGATAAATACATATAACCGTCCTATAAATACAATTCATTTGTCTAAAAACCAAGTAAAAGAAGATTGCCTAACAAATGTTTTTTATTTAAAGCACCATTATTAAAACAATCATTTTAATAAATACGTGGATGGTCAGACTATAATTATATGTCAAATATACACAGGTAAAAGATAAAACAAAGAATTAAATTATCTAAGACCCTTATGTGCTCTAAAAATGTTGCAATAGGTAAGATCATTCAAATACTATTATAACCTTCAAATTGGCTTATGAGACTCATGTTATTGATTTGGGTGGCTGAGATATGTGGGATTAGCAATTTCTTACACCAATTTCTTCACTGTGTGAGGGTCTGCAAAATGAGTAATATTTATAAGCATGTATGCAAATCCTCACTCGTATTTAATCTCCCTGGCTGTTTAGTATCTAGCATGAGAATATAGTAAGCCTCTAGACATCTCAGCTTTCCTTCTCAATCTCCCCCTCTCCTTTGCAGGGGGACTGAATCTATGACAAAGTACTTCAGATGTTTCAGGTTGCTCCCATGTTGCTTTTTAAAGTGTCTGGCCACTGGATAGCTAGGGTAATTTTTAATTATCGCCCTAGTATGTTGTAGAACCCTTTTCTGTGCCGCCAATTTAGTACTACCAATGTATGCTAGGTTGCAGCTACATTCCAAGACATACACCACATAGTCGGTTCTACATGTAAGATGTTGTTGGATCATATGTGGCTTATCACTGAAAGCAGTGTGATAAGACGTTCTATTGCTTCCATACAGACATGCTTTACTGCTAGAGCATTTAAAAAAAAACCTTCTTGCAGAGAGCCAACCCCCTGCTTCCTGGTCCTCTGGACTGATCTTAACTAAGATATTGGCCATAGAAGCTGACTTTCTATATGTTATCGCAGGGAATCTGGGAAGAGTGCTACCTATGATGCCAACATCTAGCAAAATATTGAGGTTGAAATCTCTCTCTCATCTGTGGTATAAACTATAAAGAATTTTATGAAGTCAGTAGCCATTCCTCCTGTGAAGTACATGTACTATTAGATATTGTAGTCAGACATGGTTTAATACAGACAAAGCATTGCATAGAACTTTAAACTCCAATTATGACAATAATGCTTTCCTTCAATTTCTGCAACTAATGACTGCAAATTTCGGAAGAATATTCCATTGCAGTAAATCCACCAACGGTACAAGGATGGACAGTTTAAAAGCTTTTTAGATATTCATGAACTTTTTGTCAGATCCTGATAAGACATTGAACAGTCCTCTATCACAGCTAATTGATTTTTTTTATCAATTTGGCGCTCATTATAATCGATTTCTGTAAATTTGTATGCAATTATACCGGATATGATAAAGTGGGCAGATGAATGGCTTAAGTAATCAGAATCACATGATGCATTTAAACCTTATATATTAAGTTATCACCATTAGAAAATAACAGCTCTTATAGTATAAGACCATTGTAGTGTTTTATCTAGGAAACCTGAATCGATATTCCTATTTTATGCCCTTGTCCCGTTATAATCAATAATATCCATACAACGGCATAATAATCATATCCATAATTCAGTCGTAGCACATGCTGTCACATTAAGCAAGGCTACTTCTCCGGCCCTCTACTAAGCACACCGAGTTCTCTAAACAAAACCAAGCCTCCAGCAACCTGGGAAATCCCCCTTGCTTTTGTTTTGATTTCGTCCTAGAACTCCTGTAAAGCTCTGTAAGAACGGCCAGTTCTTAGTGACATCTTTATTGACGTCTTATGTCCAACCTTACGTCAAACCCAGGCACCTTTCAGGTATAAATATACCAACGTTGCCTTAAGCAAACACACGGTGGTGAATCTGGAGCAGAGCAGCTATCCCCTTGCCCGAAAGCCCAGCTGATGCGAGAGCCCACGGACGCTGCCCCTCCTCTTTGACGCGCTGAGAAAGACGCTGTCTTTTCTCCTGCCGAGAAATCCAGCTCCGGCGTTTCCAGCCTACCCTTGCGGTTGCTGGGATATCGAGTCCTGAGAGAGAGATAGCAGACCTCCTGCTTTCTATTACCCAGGTACGGAACTGACTAAACCCTTACAGAGAATTCTTGTCAGATTCTTGGCAAAAAAACTTAACTTAAACTGCTACTTACTTACTCCCTCCCATGTATTAGGCTTAGGTCAGGTACACCAGGGTAGGCGTATTTAGAAGCACCAGTTGAGTACGATTAGTCAATGTATATATGTATGTTTATATTTTATCTATTTTAAAGTATCATATGGCTAAGAAACCATATCAATGCTTTTACAGTATTATTTTATAATCCTCCTTTTACTATACGCACTTTACTTTACCATGAGCATTACAATCGTGGCAATTCATTTCTCTTGTATGAGGAAGAAGACTGCTCAATAAATAACACCTTTTATTGAAAACGCCCGTCTCTCTTTTCTCTGCATTCTGGTGAAACTAAGTACGCACAATTGACTGAGTGAAACAGCTGTCTATTGTTTTCACACGACTCTAGAGATACACTCTTATTCAGGGAGAGCAAAGTTGTTATGTTTTATGGTTGTCAGAAGCTAATCCCTTCTTGTCTATCCAGGGAGGTTAAACTCCTCCTCGTTTATTCGAGAAAGTTTCTAGTGACCTCTGAGCTAGCTGGCAAACCTTAAGTCTAATATAGTCAGTAGAGACCTAGATAACCTCAGTCCTACGTCTACACTGCTGAATATATTATTCCAATGCGTAGAGCCTATTGGGAATATAGGAACTACACTACATGGCGCCCAACGTTTGGTAAGGCGATAAATCTAACGCAAGACGTTAGAGTAACTCAGTCGTGCTTTTTCACACAGACCCTTTTTCCTGTAAATACTCCAAAAGACGTCTGGAGTGGGTAAAAGGTTAAAAATCCGCCGGAACTTAGTAAGAAGAGATTTCTATGTATAGTTTTTGGTTTAGTCAACGTTGAAGGATACAGTGTTCCAAAAATATTGTGCACCTAATCTTTGTTTCCTTGAAACCTGATCTGCAACAAAAACCTTTCTGTCAGTAAAAATGTCAGAAAACGAAGAAGAAAGGGAGACAGCTAGAATAGCAGCTCAACTCCTAGAGGATGACACTAGTCTCCTGCAGACCGACCCGAATGCTATACTCATTCCGGTCAACATAAGAAAAACTATAACTCTTAAACTTATAGAGAATGGACTAACATCGAGAGGTGGTATAGTCGTATTCGTAATTGAGGCACATGAATATCGGCAGACAGAGGTATTCTATTCATGGATAAACTTTCCAGCAGCAAATGCTGTCACACACGAATTCCACTATTACAAAATAGAGGAACCTCCGGATGAATACACTCCTTTCGAGGAGGTGGAAATCCCATTAAAATACCAAGAGCACCTGCTCTGGTTTAAAGGTGCCCTAAAACATAATAATCACATCACCAGGCTCGGTCCACTAGGTAGACCAGGAGCAACGTGGCCGGTTCTAGCCAGCTACACACCACATCCAGACATTGAAGAAATGTCAAGTGAAGAACTCTTAGTTAAAATAAAAGAATTAACAAAGGCATATAGAGAGTTGGTTCAATTGGCAACGGAGGATATAACATTCCTCCAGAAATTGAAAGAGACAGATATAGCAGAACAACCATTTGAACTTGCCAGAATCATAGAAAAATCCTATGAAGAACTAGGAAGAGATAGTTTGGGTGGGAAACCCGTAAAACCCCAACTAACTGAAAATCCTGAAAAGATATTTATTAAAAAATAATCTAAACACTCCAAAAAAGAGCTGGGATGGAAATAAACAATCCACTCCCAAAGAAAAAAGATTCCAGTCCAGAGGAAAGTCTCCTTGGCGGAGAGAACGAGCCCAGACCAAGGACACAAGTCTCCCCAGAGGGAGTCCTCTGAGAAAAGATACAACCTTAGAAATAGGGATAATCTAAAGAAACCTGATAGATATCAAGATATTGATACACGTCCCTCTCGATCTTTTCAGACTTCCTCGCAGAAATCGGAAGAAAGAGGACGGTCAGAACAAAGGGAAGAGCACGTCAAGTCCAAAGACAAAGAACCTGCTCATCAAAGTAAAAAATTACAATTTCTAAGAAAGAAGGTAGCCAGCCTTAAAATAGTCAAACATGCCGAGGATACTGAGGACACAGCTGAAAAACGGAAAGTGGGCCCAGACAGTGCTAGACAGCGCAGCAGAAGTGACCATAGCTCGCAAGATCCTGATGAATCATCTGGAGACAGTGGACACGAATGAATACATTCAAGTGGAAACTGCAGACAGCAGAGTTAGCAAACCTCATAAAATATACGAAATAACACTACGTATAGAGGGAGATAAGACTAGGAAAGTAAGGGGTCTATTTTGGGATAACCTTTCCAAAGGCTATGACATCCTTTTAGCTGAAAAGGACTGGCCACCAGAGTTTGTCAGGGAGTGCCCTCATGGCGAAGAAATGATTATGCCTGCCTTCTCAAATCACATTCCAATTCATAAAAAATATACACTTGCAAGAAAGTGGGCAGTAGCCCAAGCTCCTGCATTATATAAAAATCATGTAGGATGGGATGAGGACTCTCCTCCTCACAAAATCCAATTAAAATGTCAACCAACTGCCCAAAGGCAGTACCCAATTAAGCAAGAAGCTAAAAAAGAGGTCAGGAAGATCTTAGATCAACTTGAATACCAGGGGGTGATTGAAACATGCACCTCACAAATGAACAATCCTTTGTTTCCTGTCTCCAAGCCAGATGATTAATATCGTCTAGTTTTGGACTACAGACACCTTAATTCATGTTGCAAGACATTTGCAGTACAAAACTCACACAGTGCAGCACTAATGAATAACATTGTGCGCAAAAAATACAAAACAACATTAGACATCTCTAATGGATTCTTTTGTCAAAACATTGCACCTGAAAGCAGGTATTTGACCGCTTTCTCAATAATGGGCTCGCAGAAAAAATTTCTGTCGACTCCCACAGGGGTTCAAGAATAGCCCAGGATTATTCTCAGCAAGAGTAACAGAGTTACTACAAATGTATGATGATGAGGCATTATCTTATGTCGATGACATCTATCTAACAGATGATGACTTGGATACTCACTTGAAAAGAGTGAACACCATAATACTTGGGTTCGCAGCAGAGGGTTACAAATTCAACTTTAAAAAGTCACGAATTGCCCATCTGACTGTCCTGTTTTTAGGATATGAATTATCAAGTGAAGGCAAAAGCCTAGCAGACAATTTCTTAGAGAAGTGTGCTGTACTCCAAGCACCAAAAACGCCGAGGAGCTTACAATCAATACTAGGTTTCCTGAATTTCGGAAGAACATACATTCTAAATTATGCAGAGAGGGTTAAACCTCTCTATGAATTAATAAAACCAGATTTTAAACCAATCAATTGGACTCAAAAACACACAGAAATTTTGAGATCATTGCAAACAGACATGTTAGCAAAAACAAAATTGAAAACTCGCGATAATACACGCAACCTTGTAATCTGAGTCATCCCAGGAAGATGCGGATTCACGTACCTGACCTCTAATGAGGGAGAAAAGGTACCAATAGCATACAAATCACACTTGTACTCACAAGCTGAAAAAACATTCAGTCTCGCGAAAAATTTTGTAAATGCGGTTCAAACAGCTGTAGCAAAAGAAAGAGCCCAGGCCCAAGGCAGACAGATTACTGTTTTAACAGCAGAATCAGCCTTCGAGGCATTAACAAGCCCACGTAACTTAACTACCGTGGCATTAGATCCAAAATGGATACAATGGGAGAATTCTCTTGCTACAGAAAAAGTGAAATACTATTTTGACCCGGAAATGAAAAAATTGAAATATCTAACATATGAAAAAGAATATCCTCTGCCTAACGACATTCTGCTCCTACAACAGTACGCCTGCGTAATATACACAAACAGTTATGCAGAACCCTCAGTTTGGGGAAAACAAGCTTATAACGCTACGTGCGAGGTTGTCAAATGCCGGTGGCGCGGAGGTAAATTGAGACCACTGGTAAAAATGTCACAATCTGTAAAAGACAATTCAGGTCAACAAACTGAATTAATAGCTTTAAAAATGGCAGTTGACATTGCCGATCGCGAATTCCCGACACTAATAGTGTGCGATTCGCATTCCTGCATCAAATCATACAATAAAGACTTGCAGAAATGGGTTCAAAACGGTTACAAAGATGACACAGGTGCCACAATCAAGCAAAAATCGCTTTGGGGACAAGTAGTTCTTGTAAAGAAAGAACTACAAAAACCTCACATGATACATACACTGAGTCATCAGCGTGACGGCGTTCACGCTGCAGGGAATTCATTGGCTGATACAGCCACAGCGGAAGCAACTAAACCGGCTTCCGTAGCCACAAAAAAGCGTTCAGAAAAATACATAGACGGGGAAACCATGCTGGCGGTAAAAACGTCTTCACAAGGCGACTGTGCAGCATTACCCGTGAACTATCCACTCAATTATACATACATAATCGATGCAAACTCTGTTCCTTTTGCTCGAATCCCTGGAGTGGGGGATAGAGTAATTCCAAACACGAACAGGAGAATCTTCTTAATACAAGAAGCACATATGGGATTAGGTCTAAGGCATCAGATGATCAAAGAATCTCTGACAGAATTACAATCAGAATACTGGTGGCCGGGAATGAGCGTGGATAATCACAAATTTGCAAAAAATTTGGAAAACTGCAACAGAGATTGCAGTGGCGAACCGGCCGAAGTAGTGCCAGAACACCTAATAGAAAGCATAAGGCGATCTATACGCATGATTAAACAGGAAACATGCGTCCCTATGTATATTATTTAAGACTAGATTCACTTAAATTGTAGACACCAGCGCTCGGCTGACGCCAGAACTGTTATAAAAGATTTGCGAGTCTATATCGGCACATACGCAATTGGCATGCTACATTCTGACCAGGGTCCTGCTTTTAGCTCTCGAGCTTATAAGGAGGCCATGACCAGCATGGGCATTGCATTGCGGTACTCTTGTCCCTTCCATCCTGAGGGAAACGGGATTGTGGAAAGAAAAAAACGAGACATAAAGCAATCTATAACGGCGAGGGTATTAGGTACGGGTGATGGGTGGGTCCAACATTTAACAAGTGTCCAACGTAGTCTTAACAATCTGCCAAGAAATTCTGTAAAAGGTTTCAGTCCGTATGAACTATTGTTCGGGACTAGAATGCACATAGTCAGACTTCAGTGGTAGAAGAAAAATGCTATTTTACAGGACTTAAATGAAACAAGAAAAGACCTGAGCAACGTAAAGCTAAAACACCAGCCAACAGCCACTGAAGAGAAACCACCTGTCCCAGCAAGGCCTGTCTGGATTCCAAAGATTGGGGATCTGCTCAGAGAGAAGATTGCGGTGAAGAAGGAATTTGGGCCTTCTTACAGAAAAGCAGTACCTGTCTTAGCTGTCAACGGAACAAGATCAGTTGTACTACCGCCCCTTGCTGGTAAAAAGGAGAACCGAGTTGTATCCATCGACCTGGTAAAACCACAATCATGTGGCTGATAATAAGTAGTAGGCCCAGTGGACTCTCAAGAAATAGCAGAAGAACAAATCTTGCTACAATCCAAGAGGTTCAAACTGAGAGACTAATCACATTTGATAAACCTGCAGTGATTAAAAAGGGACTATGCAATAATGCCATGGAACTTGTGCCTCTTGAAGCCCAAATTGAAACAGTTCATCAAGAAACACCTGTCTACAACGATGTAGCCACAGACTATGCTAATGAAACAAAGAAAATTCCAAAAACAAATAAAATCCGGAAGCGATACCAACAATTGATAGAACTGCATCTGGCTACTTGATCAATTTCGATGACTTTTCTGAGGATCCAAGCGAGCCTGAAAAAACAGCCAACAACTAAATCTTTTAAAAACAAAGTAACAGAACTCTTTCATCAACTCAAAGAAACCTATCTGATTTCTCCATGGATTGAATTTTGGATTGTGTTAGGTGTACTTTTCCTCCTGCTTTGGCTCATCATGGTTCTTTGTTTGGGAAAATTCATTGAGGGAAAATACAGTACAATGGACACAGCAAGTCAGAACATCAACTTGGTCCTAAAGCCACACAAGTCATCTCACATCGAGAAAAGAGAACTATAATACGTGAATGTCACAGCCAATCCAATACCCGGTGGGGTAGCTTGGGACAAAACAGATTACGATATTTATGGCCCGGTCGAGCTCTTGAAGTATCCACACCAGTTCAACATTTCATTGAGTGACTTTGTAAAACCGAGCACATTCTCTGATGATTGGGACTTTGAAAGTATTAATGATATGATGTCAGATTTAGTAATGTTAGCAAAATATACAGAACATGATTACTTGCAGGGTTCATCTAATTATGAAGACATGTACTGCTACAACCATTTTGCACATCACTATTTGCATAAATCTGCTCAACCTAGAAATGTTTTAAAGTATAATCAATGGGAACATTGTGCAACTCCACCAAAAGGCAGTTCAAAAACATTTTATGAGAAATTCCCATACTTCTCAGGGTTTAACACAAGTGAAGCAGAAGTCTTTTATTTCAAAATTTTAAATAAGACAGGAATGAAAACAATGCTGACAAACACTAAATTAATCTATTCAGAAGCATTTTATGAAAAAATGACTACATTTGGTTTTGATTTCTGGAAAAACAATATTGAAAAAAAAAACCTCTGGGGTACCAAAGATTGGCAGGTCCAAGGTATAGAATCATTATTTAGAGCCTGCATGATCCCAGAACAAATTATATTCTTGAATGATACCATTCAACAGACAACCTGTCTTGGCCTAGCCAAAATTAAAGACTTAAACAAACCGTCTATTCCAAGCCAACACCTGACAATAATAGCACTACAGATGTTGTGATAGACGTATCCCATATTTTTAACCAAAACAGAACACATCCTGATTGGAAGAAATTGTTCATCTGGCCCACAGGCACAAATAACTGTCAAGATAGATTCCTGAACAAATTGACCAGGCCAGACCCTAGATACTCCCAGAGACAACATCCAGGGATAGTTACAACATACAGTGTAGGAAAACTTTGCCTCGAATGGCTACAGAAATCCACACTGGCAGAAATTAAGCAACACTTGACTTTACTTAAAGACGGTGCTGACTTGCGTGATTTCATAATGGGACCACGCAAACAGCGTCAAAAACGTTTTATAGCGGCCGGTATATATGCAGCTTACAACGAAGCTTGGAAAGAAACGCAAATTAAAACAGCAGAAAAAATACGGGAAATTGACCGTATTAATTTGGAAAAATCACTTTCTGTTGTGGACAATGGGTTAATGACTCTGTCTTCCAGAATATATTCACTGGACAGCATTGTATCATCTGCTATAGATATAATAGAACAGGACTTGTTAATGTTACAACATGGTCAGTCCCAATTACGTTCTATTGTACAGCTTGGCTGGACGTTACAAAATCTGCGTTCAGGCTACGTGCCTTGGCGTTTAATCAACACAACGTCATTATTCTCTATCTTTAACCTTACTGATACACAAATCAGGTTGGCACAGAAAGGAGCAGAATATACAATTCTGAGCATTGAAAAACTTGAGAGATTACCATTGACAATGTCAGAACGACCTGTCATTGAATGGATAATACACGGAATAATAACTATTCCGATTACAACTTTCACATTTAAATTCTGTCAAGAATATATACCAGCAGGCCAGTATGAAAGGTTGGGTAAAGGGTACATTAAGTCATCATGGAAATTACCTTACACACACACATGTTATAGTGAAAAGGAACAGAATGTATTTCTTAGTGGTAATAAAGATCACTAAGTGGTATACTTCTGTGTCAAGGTATTAACTTGCATGGGGACTTCAAATAACCTTTCATGTCACCAGCATGCCACACCTGCAACTCGAATAGAGCCATTCTTTAGACGGCTTTCTAACGGGAGCTATATTCTAATAGTGGACCACAGATGTTGTGGCATGGTGCCAGGAAAAGCTTATCTCGTTAGCGTTAGTTCCATGGTCACTTGCTGTATGCAAGTATTGTTTCCAAACAGCACTCCAGACAGGGAGGAAAACATTTGGCCATTTTTGAATATCTCTTCTATTCGAATTGATACTTTAAGCAGAATGAAGTCTGTCCTTTTGCAGACTACTGTGCCCTTGACGTCATCAAAAGAAACGTATGATCTGCAAGTCGCAAGGACAACGGCAGAGATACATAGCTTTTATCAACAAATTGCCCCCTACATTTCGCAGAAATGTTAAGCCAAATCCTAAATATGTCAGATACTGGCGGTATCCCACATATATTTAAGACAATTTTTCGGGACTGCTAACACCCTTCACAACAGTTCTGGGCATTTTTCCTAATTTTGTCCATTCTGTCTTTGGCGCCCTACCACTCCTGTTGGGACTCGTAGCAGGCATTCTATTTTTGATACTTCTGCTTCGTTATGGCAAGCCAAAACGCAGACAAGACTCCAGCAACAATGGAAGAAACGATCCTAGCTATACGCTATCGGGACCGCATAACTAAAGTCCTTGGATTAGCCCGGCTAAGAGATCTGAATATGACCTGGTTTCTTTCATTCAGACCCATCTGGCAGAATTGTATCTTACCTGTGCTTTGATGTATGCTATGTGGAGAAGAATGCGTGTTGGACGTCTGTCTTACACTACAATCAGCAGTACCATTGGATACAGATACTTTGCTAAGTCCGGTAACGGCTCATGCATCGTGTTGTCCCCAGCGGTTCCCAATCCTGATGACGGCATTCGTTCAGACTTCACCACTACGATTAAAGGGTAGTGAAGTACGAGATGAGAGCAACATCACCCAGGTACGACCTTCTGTGAGCACTGCTGATCCTGTCATCGATGATAGCAATCATGCTCACGACTGCACAGTTGCGGCATTTTCCAACTTGGTCGAACTTTCACCTGAAGCGGTAAACCACTTTTTTGAAAGTCTGTCTGAAATGATGTTTTCCCCCGAACAAAAAGAATAACTTTAAAGCAAACTAGTACACAGCGTTCCCTGAACTCTGAATTCGGCCTTCGACTTTGATAAACGAAAGCTACTGAACATATTTGGAACTATATTTTTTCTCTCTCCCCTGAAAGCGAATTTTTTTTTTTTCCAATTCCAAAATATTTACCTTTTTTGGCACATGTACTCTGCTTAAAGTAGAACTATTCTTAGAGAACAGAGCTTCTATTTTCGGAACTCTAAAGACAATATATCACGTCAGCCTCTAGCACATTTACAGCAACTGTATTTATATGTGATGGAATGGTCTTGACCCTTTTTTTCTGTATTAAGAGCCATTTCATGTGTAAATTTCGCAAATCATTCATGCCGATATATATATGCATCCTTTTTAAAGAATGATTACACTGCTTGAAAAGCGTACAGTACCTATAATCATTTTCATGTATTTCGCATACACCATTTCAAATACAAAAATGTATTTTGGGGTGGGTTGGTATACACATGCACCTTTTATGTTTACTATTGCTTAAGTTTTAGTAATGATGGACATTAATTTGTGGAGTGGGTGTAGTGTTTTATCTAGGAAACCTGAATCGATATTCCTATTTTATGCCCTTGTCCGGTTATAATCAATAATATCCATACAACGGCATAATAATCATATCTATAATTCAGTCGTAGCACATGCTGTCACATTAAACAAGGCTACTTCTCCGGCCCCCTAGTAAGCACACCGAGTTCTCTAAACAAAACCAGGCCTCCAGCAACCTGGGAAATCCCCCTTGCTTTTGTTTTGATTTTGTCCTAGAACTCCTGTAAAGCACTGTAAGAACGGCCAGTTCTTAGTGACATCTTTATTGACATCTTATGTCCAACCTTACGTCAAACCCAGGCACCTTTCAGGTATAAATATACCAACGTTGCCTTAAGCAATCACACGGTGGTGAATCTGGAGCAGAGCAGCTACCCACTTGCCTGAAAGCCCAGCTGATGCGAGAGCCCACGGACGCTGCCCCTCCTCTTTGACGCGCTGAGAAAGACGCTGTCTTTTCTCCTGCCGAGAAATACAGCTCCGCCGTTTCCAGCCTACCCTTGCGGGTTGCTGGGATATCGAGTCCTGAGAGAGAGATACCAGACCTCCTGCTTTCTATTACCCAGGTACGGAACTGACTAAACCCTTACAGAGAATTCTTGAGTCAGATTCTTGGCAAAACAAACTTAACTTAAACTGCTACTTACTTACTCCCTCCCATGTATTAGGCTTAGGTCAGGTACACCGGGGTAGGCGTATTTAGAAGCACCAGTTGAGTACGATTCGTCAATGTATATATGTATGTATATATTTTATCTATTTTAAAGTATCATATGGCTAAGAAACCATATCAATGCTTTTACAGTATTATTTTATAATCCTCCTTTTACTGTACGCACTTTACTTTACCATGAGCATTACAATCGTGGCAATTCATTTCTCTTGTATGAGGAAGAAGACTGCTCAATAAATAACACCTTTTATTGAAAACGCCCGTCTCTCTTTTCTCTGCATTCTGTTGAAACTAAGTGCGCACAATTGACTGAGTGAGATTCTTTTCACACGACTCTAGAGATACACTCTTATTCAGGGAGAGCAAAGTTGTCATGTTTTATGGTTGTCAGAAGCTAATCCCTTCTTGTCTATCCAGGGAGGTTAAACTCCTCCTCGTTTATTCGAGAAAGTTTCTAGTGACCTCTGAGCTAGCTGGCAAACCTTAAGTCTAATATAGTCAGTAGAGACCTAGATAACCTCAGTCCTACGTCTACACTGCTGAATATATTATTCCAATGCGCAGAGCCTATTGGGAATATAGGAACTACACTACACCATATTTGATTTGTATACCACCCAATATCAAAACACTGTAGAGTGCAGGGCAGTTTGTATGTCTTTGATGCCAGTCAACCCATGCAGATTGTTTGTATGTATCTGCAGCGTGCCATAGACTACTTAAGTTTTTGCATAAAATCTTTGACATACCGTACATTTCTTACCAGATATAGCTCAGAGTAAATGAGGTGCCAGAGCACTACACGTGTTCTCATAATACCATTTTGGTGTCCACAATATTATTTTCCTTCCCTTGCAAAACAACAGCATTCTTTCAGTACTTCCTATTTTGTTTATCAGATATTGACTTTAGTCTTATTTGAACATGTCTTTCTTAAACACAAATGTATTGTGAAAGAAGCATTGTTATGCACATTTTTGAAGAAACAGATTTTCAGCAAAAAGGTTTAAACTTTTTGTTTTATACTTGAAACTTTTCATTTGGTTGTTTCTCAGCTGATGGTCTTTACTGTTCCCGTAGTGCCCATTTAGGTTGACATATTGGCAGTTCTTGTACCACCAGGCCCTGCGGTACGAGATGGACAAGGGCATAATGTGCTTATTGCAGTCACGGTCTTGTGTGGAGAAGATCACGTTGTTGTGGTAGCTCAGTATATCACCAGAAGTGCCACTGGATACGGACGAGTTTTTGTATGTGTTCTGTTCTGGTGGATTGATATATCTGAGGATAATCATTGTGGTGCCAAAGTTCTCCTCTTTGGCCAAGATTTGACATAGCAAAGAGTATAGAAAGGGTGATAATTCCTTGTAAATGTATTTCATATAACAAATCTACTTCTTTTTTAAATTCAGTTCATGATGAAGAACCAATAAACGCTGTTTCCTTCAGAAACAAAGGTTTTAAACCTTTCCACAAAACACATTCCACTGTGTGTTTTAGGGTGTGCAGTCTAAATATCGAGTTTTTTTATTTCGAATGGACATAATATCGACTCCAGAATATCGAAATGGCATTAATATCGAGGTAAGTAATATCGAAGTTTTTAGTATCGATTGTTATGTATGTTAAAAAATATCGATAGATAAAATATCGAGTATGTAATATCGTCAGTAAAAAATATCGACATTTTTAGTAGTTAAAAAATATCGAAAGTTGTGTTATCGACAGTCATGATATCGACTGTCATGATATCGACAAATAATATGGATATAAATAATATCTAATAGTTAAATATACACTGTTTTTATGTTTTATAAATACATTTATTGTTAAAATATATGTTATTTATTTATGTATTTATATAGAAATAATTTAAAAAATAATTATTAATTTTAATAAATAATTCAAATACTATAATAATTTCTAGGAGCGGGTAGTGGGTTTTTAGGGGAATAGGGTGGGAAGTATTTTAAATATAATTAATTAAATATGTAAATTTATTAATTGGTATTAATATTTAATTAATTGTTAATGATTTTTTTTTTTAAATATATAATATTTAATTGGTAATTAATTAAATTAAATACATTAATTGCTAATTATGCTCATTCAAAAAATGTATGTTATGTAGCGGGTTGTGGGTTTATAGGGGAATAGGGTGGTAAGTAAATTAATTATAAATAATTAAATATGTAAATTAATTAATTGGTATTAATATTAAAATAATTGTAAATAATTAAAATATGTTAATTATATATAATTTAATTGGTAATTATTTTAATTTTATTGAATAATTGATAATAATGAAAAAGTAAATATTTTATGTCATATAGCGGGTTTATAGGGGAATAGGGTGGGAAGTAATTAAATTTTAAATAATTAAATATGTAATTTCCTTAATTGGTAGTTAAATTAAAATAATTGTTACTTAAATCATATATTTAAATCATCTAACATTTAATTGGTAAATAATTTAATTCATTAATAGCTAATTATGTGAATTTATAAATTTTAGGTCATGTAGTGGGTTGTGGGTTTAAAGGGGAATAGGGTGGGAAGTATTTTTATTATAATTATTTACAAAAGCTTAAATTATTAATTGGTAGTAATAATTTAATAATTGTCAATCAAATAATGTATTGAATTTATATAAATTTACATTGGTAATTAATATAATTGTATTGAGTAATTGCTAATTATGTTTTTTTAAATAATGTATGTGATGTAGGGGGTTGTGAGTTTATAGGGGAATAGGGTGGGAAGTAATTTAAATATAATCAATTAAATATGTAAAAATATTATTTGGTAGTAATATTTAATTTAATGTTAATTTAAAAATTATAGTTCATTAATTAAAATATAATTGGTAAATTATTTTATTTAATTGATTATTAGCTAATTATGTTACATTAATTATTTACTTTTCTGTAGTGGGTTGTCTGTTTATATGGGAATAGAGTGGGAAGTAATATAATAATAAATAAGGAAAAAATATTTTTTACTTAAGGTATACAAAGTTTAGCACACAACGTTTAAAATGCAATACCTTTACAATTAAACTTTTACAACGCTGAAACCATAGCAACGCATGTATTTAGATCAAATGTTTTTAGTTTGCAGGTATTTTTACTACGCATACCATTACAACGTAATTGTTGGTAGGTATATAATTATATTTAAAATCTTATAGCTTTGGATTGTTGTCTAAAGGGGTATTTTTAGGGTTCTGGGTCAGTTTTCAGTTTGTGGGTAAAGGGGTATTTTTAGGGTTCAGGGTCAGTTTTCAGTTTGTGGGTAAAGGGGCATTTTTTGGGTTCAGGGTCAGTTTTCTGTTTTTAGGTAAAGGGGTATTTTTAGGGTTCAGGGTCAGTTTTCAGTTTGTGGGTAAAGGGGTATTTTTATGGTTCAGGGTCAGTTTTCAGTTTGTGGGTAAAGGGGTATTTTAAGGGGTGAGGGTCAGTTTTTAGTTTTTCGCTAAAGGGGTATTTTTAGGGTTCATGGTCAGTTTTTAGTTTGTGGGTAAAGGGGTATTTATAGGGTTCAGGGTCAGTTTTCAGTTTGTGGGTAAAGGGGTATTTTTAGGGTTCAGGGTCAGTTTTCAGTTTTTGGGTAAAGGGGTATTTTTAGGGTTAAAGGTCAGTTTTCAGTTTGTGGGTAAAGGGGTATTTTTAGGGTTGAGGGTCAGTTTTCAGTTTCTTGATAAAGGGGTATTTTTAGGGTTCAGGGTCAGTTTTCATTTTGTGGGTAAAGTGGTATTTTTAGGGTTCTGGGTCAGTTTTTAGTTTTTGGGTAAAGGGGTATTTTTAGAGTTCAGGGTCAGTTTTCATTTTGTGGGTAAAGGGGTATTTTTTGGGTTCAGGGTCAGTTTTCAGTTTGTGGGTAAAGGGGTGTTTTTAGGGTTCAGGGTCAGTTTGGGGTTTTAGGGTAGAGGGGTAAAGGGTAAAAATAAGGTCAATTTAAATTTTCATTAAATTAATTAAATTTTATTTCATTTTATTAAATTATTTTCTATTAATTTACATTAAATAATATATTATATAATTATAAATACTTATGTTGTAATGCTATGCGTTGTAAAGGTATTTGCTTTGTAAAAACATTCGTTGTAAATAAATGCACTGTAATGCTATTGGCGTTGTAAAAAATTTGTTGTAAAGGTATGCGTTGTAAAAGTATGTGTTCAAACGTAATACATCTTTTATTTTATTGTATTTAATAGAAAAAAATTTACATTTAATTTTTTATTATCTAAATAATTATTGGTAATTAGTTGTAAATTAGTATTAATAGGTAAGTAATAGAAATAAAGATAGTTATTTAGTAATTTGGATATATTAATTATTAGGTTAAATTAAATAGTTAATCATTTGTTAACAAAATTATATTGATAATATTTTGTTATTTATTTATTAATATATGAAGTATTGACTTTCCCTACTGTTGCACCCATTGGAGTGGAAATAGTAATTAGTATGGGTTCAGTGTGCAGCACCTTCCATGACTTTACAATTGGTGAAATGGGAATTGTAATTTGTATGGTTTTAATGTGTAGTATGGTTTTGTAAGTTTATAATTGGTGCAGTGGAAATAAGAAAACTTTTTTTATATAAAAAATCATTATTGGTAGGATACTATAATAAAGTGTTTACAGTACACAGAAAAATTTTGTTTTAATTATAATTATTGTTATTGTAGAACTTAAAAGATTAATACACTTTTACAAAGATTACATTTTAAAATGCATTTTTATATAGAATATTTCATATGCAATTTATATTTATATACAATAATAAAGAAGGAAACATACACAGGGTTAAATGCAATAAATGAAAAACAGTTTATTAACATTTAATAAATAAATTGTAAGTAGGGATTTATTTTTTATTTCAATTGAAATTGTTAACTAAACAGTTTTTATTATCCAAAAATATATATGAAGTGCATATATATGTTTTTCACACATAAATGATATTAACATTATTTTATGTTTATTAACATATATTGTAATTTAAATAGGTAAAGAAACAAATTGGTAATATGTACTTTTCATTTAATAACAATTATTTTATTCACATACACATTGAATATATTGTCATAGATAAATATGTACATTTCTTTTAGAACAGTTACATTTTTGTTTTTTTACAAGGAAATCATATATTTTTCAAATTAATATTATGAATATTGAAAATATTTATAATATTAATTTTTACAAAGATAAACACAAAAATACATTTTTATATACATACATAATGTTTCAACTAATATTTGCTATTTTTATAAACAAATTATTTGTAACAAAGTTATAGATGCGATTTTTTTTTACATATAGATTATTTTCAAAATGTATATATAAATCATCAAATATTATTTCAAGTATCATATAACAGTTGAATAATTATTTGAAAGGAATGTATATTTAAGAAAAAAATTTCGACTAATTAAATAATTATTTACACTTAATATAATACTCAGTGTATTTTTTTAAGTGTTGGAATATAGAAATGAAAGAGTATTTTGCTGTATACAGGGACTACTTTTTAACCGCGTAATGTTACAAAGACTTATTTGGTGCTTCAACAGATCGCGGTTGGATGCTGCTTCGCGTTAGAGAGGGTAAGTTTGTTTTAATTGTATTTTACAAGTTAATGAAGTTATTGTTAGTGTATGTGTGGTGTGTTTAGGTTTATGTAGATAGGGTTATTAAGAGAAGATTGTGTGTTCGGTGTTAGGTAGAGTGTACGATATTTGATTTTTACCGCGTTTTTGTTGTAGGTGTGTGAGGTGAGGTAATATGTTTAAATGTTACTAAGATAATATGTTTGGTGTAGAAATATGTGTATTTATATATGTATGGGTGTTTTTGTGTGGGTGGGTATGTATTTTATTTTTTCCAGGTTATCGTCGCGTTTTACTGTTTTTGAGGAGGTCCTTCTTTTTCGATCAGAGTTGTGTGACGAGTATTATATACTCGTATTTTTAAACACAATTTTTAGGGATTTCAAGTTATCCTGCAGCGTTTTTTTTTCAACATTATTTTTTTCGGGTTTTCTATCGTATCTCGTGTCTATTACATTGGAAAGGAGTCGCTATGGATTTGCTTGTATTTTAGCATTTTTGTTTGGGCTTACATGGATTGTATGGGTTTTTGCAATGGTGTCTTATGGATTGTTTGGAATTGGATTACGTTTGAAGCTGCAACAGAAATGTAAGTATTTTCTAATAATTTTATGGGTGGGTAAACTGTTTTAAATTTTGCTTTAATTACGTTGTATGTAACATTTTGTAAATACATTATCTAAATACATTTTATATATGTTAATATTATGTATTTGATAATTTAATTGCAAATTGTTACATGTTAAAATCAAGGATTTTAGAGAGAAAAAGCTTAATTTAATGTGTATAGTTATGTAATGTTTTAAAGAATAGTTTTGGCAATCATTGATAGATATTCTAGTCCTTTGCTAGTTGGATAGAGGGTAACTTGACTTTGGAGTGTGTTATACATTTTTTTACTTTCTTTGGTGAGTTTAGGCCCGAACAAAGTTACTGATTGCTCCATTCCGAGCTCCTGGTAACTCTGTTCTTTTTGTAAGGATTGTATTAATTTGTGAAGGGTAGGCGTTCCTCGGCCTGTAGTTGCTTGGAAGGCATTGTGCCATCCTTCAACTGCATTGATTGTTTTAGCTTCCTTATTTAGTGTGCTAAGGTAGACATTCCACCAAGCTATTTGGTATTTGGGTTGTCTTCTATGGCCTGATCTGTGTAGCCTTCCTACCCATGTGTCTTCGAAGTAGTCAAGCATAGGGCTTAGTCTTTCTTCGTTTCTTTTATAGTAGGGGCTGTCTATTAATAAGTTATAGTGCTCAGTTACATCTGTTAGTGGAACATAGGCTAGGGCGATGAGTTTTTTTATTTGATAAGCAAATGTGCTATCAGTGGCGTATTGGATACTCAAGGTTGATTTTTGTAGATGTCGCCAGATACATTGATTAAAATGGTAATAACAACCTTGTATTGCTGTGTGTGGGTATGTTTTAAGGATGCTGTTTATCATTGCTTTTTCAAAGTCAATGATAATTTTTTGTGGAAAATAGTTGTTAGTATGTTGAATGACTTCAGTTAGTATTTCTTGATAGGTAGCTTGCTGTTTGTTTGGTAGAAGGGCATAAAGAAATGGAATATTTGCATTTTGGAAATGACCATGGATGGTGTATAATTGATAAAAAGGTTTGGGGCATACAGAAAAAGTACCGTCCATCATCCAAGTTTGGCATTGGGTAAGTTTAGTCATGTTGTTTGCTGTGGCAAACACTATAATTCTTTTATCTTTAGATTTGTTGTCATAGAGTATAAAATTATCTTTATTGTGAGTTACAGAGAGTTCAGGGGGAATTTGCACTTCTTCAAAAGTTTTTGGTGTGGGAGGAGTAGTGCATGTTGCTCTTTTTTGTCTACCTACAGTTCTTTTAAGGGATTCGATAGATGGTAATTGGCTAGAAGCATGTTGGAGAAGTACACTTAAATGGTGTTTCAGAATAGCAGTTGTTGGTTGATCTGTTCTAGTACTAGCTTCTTTAAGGGAATCTAGCATTTGTCTAATTTCTATTTCTGTTACATTGGGTGGGTGATTATGTTCTTTAGTATAAGTAACATTAGTTTCCTGAGTTATAGCTCTACCATAACATTTGTTGGCATAATATTTCGTACACTTCCAAAACACTTTCAAATCTTTTTGTTTCTCTTGAGTGTAGACATATCCCATGTAACAAAGAAGCATTTTCCCTTTTTGTGAATAAATGAATTTAGCTCCTTCAGTCATGATAGTATTGTATTTCTAGGAGGTAATTAAAAGAGAATGTCATTACAATTTTAGAAAAAATAATGTTGTATTCTAATAATACAGTTTAATACATTTTTAATTTACCAGTAATTCTTTTGATGAATTCAAGTAGTTCTTTTCAGGTGTTGATGTTCTTTAAACTGTTATTTTCTGTGTATATCTTTTTGTACCTGTGGAAGTAGAGAAAATGTGTACAAAAATGTTATTACTATTTATGATATTGTGATAGAGGTGTTTTAGCTACTTTCTATTTAGTGACCTATCTATTAAATGTCTAATTTACATTTCAATTATATACTTACTTATTTATATTAAACTTTTGATGTCCAGGTGTTGTGTAGGTCTTCTGTATTTTCTTTTTGTCTGTAGGATAAGTAAAATACATATTTTAGGTATTTGGCTTTTAAACATAGGTGTGAGGTTTGAGAGTTACATTTTGGATGGCTAATAATGTAGTAGTACTTACTTTAGATAGGTGTAGCTGTCTTTATGTTGCAGTCAATCAGTTTTCTTTCAGAAATTCTGCAGAGTTTCGTCTTCCTTTAGTTAGGAGATGTAGCCTGCATTTTTAGTTTGTTGTAATCTTGTTTATATAGTATTAGTCTAATTGCTTCAGAAATAGGATTGATTGTTTAAATTGATAGTCGTTTTTTATTTGTGGATTTGAATTTTTTTATCTGTTATGCTAATTGCTTTCCTTATATGGGTGACGCCAATTAACGTTTTTGTAATGTGTAAGGCCTTATTTAGTATAGGTAATGTTATTTTTATTTTTGTAAAGTGGAGACATATATATAATTTGAAGTAAGAAATGTTTAGTCGTTCAAAACATTGTTTATGTATTATAAAATGTATGTTTGTATTAATTGTGTGTTATAAATGTTAGGAAAATATATAATATATTTTATAAATTTATATAAACAATATTTGAATAATTATGATTAGTATGACTCTATTTTAAATAATAAAGTGATTTATTCAAGGAAATAGTAATGTCGATATTTTAAAAAATCGATCAATTTGCTATCTATATTTTTGTATTCGATATTTTGACTATTTTTCATTTAAATATGTGATTATCGATGTTTTAGAAGTCGATATTGTTGTTAGTCGATATTGTTGTAGTCGTTGTTTTTTTTAGTCGATATTGTGGTTTCGATATTTTTGTGGTTTGTTGTTTAAGTATAGGCAATCGATAATTTTGTTGTCGATAATTTGTCATCGATATTTTGTCCACTCGGTATTCGGTCTGTCGAGGTTATGTCAGTGATCCGTGTTTTAGATGTGGTTCTCGCACATGATAATACAATGCATGAGGATTTTCAAAATTTTATTTTGACTGTTGATTTATTGCTGGGGAATCTCATCTTCCAAAAGCCAAAGGTCCTTTTTGTCGAGTCACTTTAGGCAATTTTGATTTGGACATGATGGCTGATTCCGAAGCTCCTGTAACCATTATCGCAGACCAACTATAGTCAAAATATTGGCCTGAGAATGTGGTTCTTCATAAATCTGATACAATCTCTAGGGCTTATGGAGACAAGGACATCGACATGTTTGTATATTTTTGGGGGGAAATAGTTTGTTTGAAAAGATATATTCACACTAAAATGTTATGTTATGTTATGTTATGTTATATGTTGATTTATAACGCGCTCTGTTAGTCGGGACTATCCTGGCGCGGAGAGGAAACTGCAATCCCTGTACCATTCTCATTCTAAAGATGGAGTAAAGGGTTGTGATCTGTAAAAATCTCAAATTGAGTTCCCCAAAGGAACGTTTTACATTTTTCCACCGCACATGTGCAGGCCAGGGCTTCTCTTTCAATAGTACTGTAATGATATTCTGCACTGTTGAGAGATCTTGAAGAAAACACAATATTATTTTCTTTGGCCGACACCCATTGAGAAAGTACAGCCTCAAAACCATGTTAACTGGCATCACCAGTTAAAGAACACTTCTGACCAGGACTAAATTAGCATAACACAGGGGCATCTATAATTTAGTTTTTGACTTCCTGAAAAGCAATATCAGCCTCCTCAGACCAAATAAATAATGTTCCTTTCTTGAGTAATGATCGCAGAAGCTGAACAACCTGGGCATAACACTGAATAAATCTAGAATAATATTCTGTCATGCCCAAAAAGGATTTTAATGAATCATTATCCTTGGAAATAGGTACTTCTATAATTGCCTTTGTTAAGGATAATTTAGGTTTTATCCCTGACCTTATAGTTCCACCTGCTACCTTGTGAAATAAGCTTATTAAGGCAGCTCTGGAAGGACACGGAGGCACTGGAGCAACTTGCAGAACACTCAAGGAACATTTTTGGTGGCCTGCCATGGACAGAGAAGTAACACATCTCATTAATAATTGTCAGGTTTGTCTGCTTCTCATACACATTGGAAAACTGTAAAAAAAATATTTACATGTATTTCCATTCCCAGAAGAAACCTGGTCAAAATAAGCCTAGGATTTTTCTGGTCCTTTTAACTGTTACTCAATAACATGAGCTACATTATGGTTCAGATTGACTATCACTCAAATGGGTGGAATTCAAATTCACTAATTCCTCCATCACGTTAGCTGTGATAACATTCCTGACTAGAATTTTCAACTCTGAAGGGAGTCCCAAGGAGTTGGTCTCAGACAATGGTACTCATTTTGCTTCTTACAAAATGAAGGATATTCTTGCCTCACGTCAAATCAAGCATCTTAGGGATGCATTGTATTCCCCTTCCTCCAATGCCCTTGTGGAAAGAATGAATAGTTTTGTGAAGGCTTTGGCATGCAATGAGGTAGTGGAAGATTTTTTACGCAGGAAAATGTGGGCATATTTAACTACTCCCCATTCCACCACTGGAATCTCTCTGTTTCGGCTTCTAAGAAAAAGAAATCCTAGAGATAAAGTATTTCCAGATTGGTTAATAGATTTCAACAATACATGTGTGTCCTGTCATGATAAGGAAAAGATGCAGAACAGAAATTTACCACAATAAAATTTACAAAAAAAATATTTAAATTTTGAACATAAAGTAACACAGCGAGAAATTTCAATAGGTGATTGGGTTTTGGTCTAACAACCCATGAAGGTTAAGAAGGGTGTCTCAAGATTCTCACTTCCAGTCCAAGTGGTTAAAGTTTCAAAAGGGTCTACATTCTTTGATAAAAAAGGGTGGTGTTTTAGAAGAGCAGTTGTTAAGCTCACTCATGAACAAGCAAACAAAATGGTGTTTGCCTCATCCAGTGCTGATATTGATTCAGATAATGAGTTTCATCTTTTAGATAATATAAGTTCCAGTGATGTGAGTTCTAGTAGTGATTCCACTTTGGCTTTACCAGCTAGGAATGTCGATAATTGTGATTTGCAGAATCAACATGTTGATTTTAACAGTCAACAACATGACATTATAATTACTGACCAGAGGAACTCAGAACTTGCAACTACGTGTGGGAATGTGGGCAGAACATCACAGACTTCTTCCTTACCCCCTAAGTTAAAAGATTTTCACGTTTACTAATTTTCTTTCTGTAAATAGGGAGAAGTTGTAATGTTCTTGTGTTTTGTTCTTAACTCCAGGCATGTGTTCTCCTCCTGATTCCATTTTAGAATCTTGTGCTGTAAATGGTGTAGTAAGCATGTTGACTTTTGAATGCTTTCCCAAGGTGGTGCTTCTGTTTGCTTTGATCAGGTTGCTCCTGCCATGGCAGTTGGACTCTGATCACCAGCCAATACAGGGGTCCAGCCATCAAGACAAACAAATTTGGCTAGGCACCTCTTTTTCAGGGAATCAAATTGACATTTCCAGGAAGATAACACATCAGCACCAATGTTTTACTCCACAGCGACCACTTCAATCCTTGATTACATGTTTGTAACACTGCCCTTGATTCACAAAATCTCTTCTTCCCGCCTGAGGGTATCCAAGTTGAGCAGCCACCTTCCACAAGAAGTCACCTTTAAAGGCCCAGCCATACCTCTTTTTTTCAATAACTGAGCCAATTATCACAGAATACACTACTAACAACAGACAGGTTAAGTGCAATCTTTTGACTGTGAAGAGGCTACCAGAATTCTGATTCTTGTTTTTAGTTAAACTGAAGTTGAGCTTTTATCTGCATACTTTTAAAAGTGCTTATTGTGCACTGGTTACACCTAGCTAGCCGACCGCAGTGTCCGTCTGTAAGAACGGGCCCACCTACACCTTGGTCTAGTCTTCCCGCCCACTCAGACTTTAAAAATCACACTGGTGCGCCAAATGCAAGCCCGTCGTTGCCCGGAGCCAGAACCGGGCACCCCTGGTTGTTCTAGGGCTCAAGTCTATTCTAGAGACTCACTACTGAAACTTAGAGGAACCGGATGCAGTACTCGTGACATATTTCCCATGGAAGGTAAGAGGGGAAAGCCCTACAGGTTGAATGTGGGCCCTGATAACAGTATTAAGCAGAAGGGTGGGGGAGTAGGGGGAGCAGGGGGGGAGAGGTGGGCGGAATCTCAGCAGTGCGACTGAACACCACCTGCCATCAGGAAACATGGGCCGACTATAGGCTCTGCGGCCACATGTGATAACAGCCTTCATTGCCTACTTCTTAACACACGCACTGTTGTAAAACACAAATATGAATTAGAAATGTTATTGCAGCCCCACAATCCGGACATAGTCTTCTTGACGGAAAAGTGGGCGGATGATACCTCAGTTCCAGATCGGAACATTGCCCTACTACCTGGTTATGCATTATGGCACCAAGACAGGAAAGAGAATAAGGGGGGCATAGCAATCATGTATAAAGACTATCCGAAGGTTCAAGTTGAAGCAGTGGCGGTCCTTCCGGCAGAAGCAATGCTTTTTTGAGTTAGGCTCAACGATACTTTCAAGTTTCAGGGCCTACTGGTGTATCGGCTGCCGGGCACAAGAGCTGCTTTTTCACAGGCTCTCCTGTCTTTATTGGAGACCTGCATAGACTCTGAACTTTTCACAATACTCAGGAATTTTAACTACTATCTGGAGCTCAGTACAAATGCTGAGACAGCCAGACTCTTAGACCATCTGGCGGCGTATGGCCTTAGCCAGATAGTGTCCGAGCCTACACACTGGGTGGGACACACTCTGGACGGGCTTTTTTTAATAACCCTGATATTACACTGGCCAGAGTTGAGTTACTCCCCTGAACTGACCACAAGGCAGTTTACTTTGAGGCTAAGGTGAGGGCACCTAAGAAGCGTCCCCCTTTCAAAGCATTTAGGGTTACGTTCCGACGTTAGAGTAAGGTAAAGGGTAGGGATTTAGAAGTTGCTTTCAATCAGTCCCCTCTAACACTAGATAGTGACAATGAGGTGGCAACCTCCCAGTTTAATGAGTGGATTCAGAGTTCGGCTGATCGTGTTGCCCCACAACAAACGGGAATGGCTAAAAGGCGCCCACTGACAACACCTTGGTATGACCCTGAACTTAAAAGCTTAAAGGTGGAAGGTTTGAGCGCCATTGGAGAGTAGATTATAGCAATGAGAGCAAACTTGCATACAATGGGGCTTTGAAACAGTATAAGGAGGCTATTCTTCAAGCAAAACAGGTATACTTTACGGCAAAGATTCAAGAGGCAGGAAATTCAGCCAAAGAACTTTTTAAATCAGTTACATTTGTAACTAAGCCACAGCAGTGCCAATATGTTTACACCACACCAGGCCTTCTGTAATCAGCTTGCTACTTTCTTTCAGAACGAGGTGCAAGTGATATACAATAATCTTGCCAATTCGTCGAACATCATGGCAAATAACAATCAATCATCCGCTGTGGTGGAGGTAGTGCAGTGTAAGTTAACATGTTTTAAACCACTTTCAGCAGACAAAGTAATTAACCTCTTTCAAGTGGTAAAATCTGGGTCACCTAATGACCTGTTCCCCCCGCAATTATGCACTTGGCCCCTGAGAGGATCAGCAAGACACTTACCCCCCTCATCACTCAAGTTCTGGCATCTGGCATCTACCCTGCTGCCTGGAAGAAAGCGTGTATTAGGCCAAACCTGAAGACCCCACCGAGTGTAAAAACTATTACCCGATCTCTGGCCTACACTTTGCAGCCAAGATCCTTGGAAAGTCGGTCAATAAGACACTGACCAACTACCTACACACCAACAGGCTACTGGACCCTACGCAGCATGGTTTTTGACCACAACACTCCACTGAGCCTGCACTGATTGCTGCCACAGAGGGGATCTGGAGAGCGGTGGATGGGGGGGGGGGGGGGTAGGGCTATTCTCATTCTCCAGGATTTGTCGGCCGAATTTGACACCGTGAATCATACGGTGGTGCAGTGGATATGGGAGGTAGCATTTGGGGAGTCGGCCCTGGCCCTTCTCTCCTCTTTTTTTTAGGACAGACAACAGAGTTTGAGCTGGGATGGTTTACAATCTGACAGTTTCTATCTGCCCTGTGGTGTCCCACAGGGATCGGCTCTGTCCCCGACATTATTCAACATCTATGTGATGCCACTGGCAAGACTTGTCAGGAAACACGGCTTCACATGTGTGTCCTACGCTGATGACTCACAATTGATGATATCTTTGTCGGACAAGCCTGAGATCACAGCTGCTAGCTTCTATGCATGTCTAACGGACATCATGAACTGGATGAGCCTAAGTTTCTTGAAGATCAACACAGAAAAAATAAAGTGATAGATTTTGGCAATGGGAAGTCATTGTGGAACAATTCCTGGTGGCCGTCTGAAGCGGGTGAATGTCCTCGCCCTGTCGGGAAGGTCAGGAATCTTGGAGTCATCTTTGATTACAAGTTTAATCTGCCTGCCAGGTCAATAGTCTAACGTCCGCTAGTTTCTTTCTGTTAAAGACCCTTCATAAGATCTTTCCTTTTATCCCTCCTAAACTACAGAAGACGGCAATGGTTGCCCTCTTCATGTCCAAATTGGACTACTGTAACGCGCTGTTCTTGGGTATCGATAAAACCCAGATAAAAAAGATGCAATTGTTACAGACCACCGCAGCACAATTACTTTTGGCACTTCCCAAGGGCCATTCTACGTCACAGGGCATAAGGGCATTACACTGGCTCACTGTACAGCAGCAAATAGAATTCAAGGCGCTCTGCTTGGTGCACAAGCACGTTATGGAGGGGGCTCAGATGACAGCCAGGACATGTTCAGGCTTTACAACCCCTCACGAAACCTCCAATCTACCAGCCCTGACCTGATCTGTACCCTCAAGTTTCGAAGAACTAGATGGTGGGGGGGGTCTTTGTCAAGTTGTGCAGCAAAACTATGTAACAAACTGCCAGTGGCTTTGAGACTACAATCCAACCTATTACTTTTCAGGAAAGTTCTGAAAAGTCAGCTGTTTACACCCGAGTAGACCCAGTGTAGTCTCAGCTCCTCGCTTACACACTCCAGTGCCAAGATGCCTCGACATTCGAGCGCTTAATAAGCCCCATATAATCATCATCATCATCCTTCTCCCGAACCATAATTTAATGAGGAATCCTCTAGCTGTATGGGAAAACTTGACCAAGACCTTCAGTGCCACATTTGCCACAAATTTAGCCATCAGAAAGGGGACCCTGGCTAGGAGATTCCAAGCAGACCTTAACATTTCTAAAGCTGAAAGGCTAAATAAACCTCTATAAACCAAACCCTAAGGGAAAAATAGCTAAATGGACTGCAAAGAGGCAAGAAAACAAATCCCTGTGGGCAAAGCTGCTACAACACACAAAGCGGTACAAAAGGGGGTGGTGATGGACGGTGCATCTGAACGAATCAAACACTCACACCCAGTCAAAAGATCTGGGTTTAATCCATCACCGTTCTTAAGCCCACTCTGCCACCCTAGTTCAGACATGACCATATGCAAATCAGTCTGACCCTGTGCCTCATGGTAACAGTCCAACCCGAACTGCCAAGCCATGCCTTCCCTGGACTGAAAACAAGCTTCCGAGGACCGGTTTCTGGCATTACAGCCGTCTTCAGCCCGGCTTGCTTGAATCCAGTGGCAAAGTGAGCAAGGGACTCTGGGTTTAATCCATCACCCCCTTTTGCACCCCCTTTTGTTCCCATGAGGCACAGGGTCAGACTGATTTGCATATGGCCATGTCCGAACTGGGGTGGCAGAGTGGGCTAAAGAATGGTGATGGATTAAACCCAGATCTGTTGACTGGGTGTGAGTGTTTGATTGGTTCAGATGCTCCGTCCATCACCACCCCCTTTTATACCGCTTTGTTCGCCATAAGCTGGCAGGGTATGCTCAGACGTGAGTCCCTTGCTCACTTTGCCACTGGATTCAAGCAAGCGGGCTTAAGACAGCTGTAATGCCAGAAACCGGTCCTCGGAAGCTTGTTTCCGGTCCAGGGAAGGCATGGCTTGGCAGTTCAGGCTGAACTGTTCCCATGAGGCACAGGGTCATACTGGTTTGCATATGGCCATGTCTGAACTGGGGTGGCAGAGTGGGCTAAAGAACGGTGATGGATTAAACCCAGATCTGTTGACTGGGTGTGAGTGTTTGATTGGTTCAGATGCTCCGTCCATCACCACCTCCTTTTGTACAACACACAAAGAGCACTGACAGCATGCATTTTTGGCAAACAATCAATACATTACAACGTCTTACTCACCTAGGAATAAACTCCAACCTATCAGAGGAAGCCTGGGCCAAGTTCTTGTACGAGTAGTTCAACAGCCCACCCAATAAGAAAAAGAGAAAGTGATCTGTACCAAATCAGGAGAAGATGAATATTTAGGACCTACACTTAGCAATGATAGAACCAATGCAGACAAATAAATACTGGCTCAAGATGCTCCTCAAACCATAGGGGAGGGTGTTTTTAGCACTACGTCACAGCAAATTACAAGGCAAATAGATAAAGGGAGGTTAGATGGCGCCTACGGCCCTAGCGGGATTCTGCCTATTCTGTACAAGCAGGACTCCTTTTATTGGTCTAAAACCCTGGTACCAGTTTTCAAACAGATACAGATGAATGAAATAATTCCAGAATCTTGGAAGGGATCAATAACCTCTCCTATTTATAACCAGCGACAAGGGCAGCTGATCGACTATGACGCGAAATACCATGCAGGTGTAATTGTGGAGGAAATGATATCTTGGGCTGCAACTAAGTCCATTATCCCCATAAACTAAACTGACATTTACAAGCATATGTGAAGAACCACCATTATCACAGCCCTAGCACTATTGATAGATGCTGCAAAGGTAGCCAAGAAATTTTTATTCCTTTGCTTAATCGATTACTGCTCAGCATTTGATCATGTTTATGGAGCACGATTATGGCAGAAGCAAAACAATTGGGGCATTCCTCTAGCCTTCCTAAAACATTTAGTTCTATTACACACCGACTCCTAGGTAAAAGTCAAGCTGAGAGCCGGGATGCACCACCACCAAAGGGCTAAAACAAGGGTGCGTCCTCACCCCCACCATGTTTAATCTTTTTATGGCTGACCTGCCTGCAAGACTGGGCAAGTGTGCATTAAATGCTCCAAAACTGGAAAAGATGATCCTTTCAGATCTTCTTTATGCGAATGACCTAGTTCTAACAAGCTGAACCACAATTGGTCTGCAGCATTTACTGAATGTCACATATGAATATTCAAAGGACAACACCTTGCAAATTAACTTAGGAAAAAAAAAAACCATGGCAATAAATTACACCAAAAAGAGAACACTGCAATGGCACCTGGATGTACACCGCTTAGAACCAGAGGCAGAATACAGATATCTTGAAGTCATCTTGGACAATAAAGGATCTTACAAACCACAGAAAGAAGTGCTGAGATGTAAAGGCATTACAGCAACATTAGCCATGAGATCTTTGAAGAAGACAATGGCTGCCCTACTTTAACCCCTCTACTCCAGGTACTTCAAACAAAACTCCTCTCAAAATTAACATACAGGAGTTAGCCAATGTGAGGAAGAGACACAACCACCCTGGATAACATCATCACCAGGGCATACAGAATGATTTTTCACCTCGAAAATTACACTCCCCTTGCACAAATACAATTAGAATTTGACCTACTGAAACAGACCTTGGCTAGAAGGGGGCATTTATAAAAATCTGGCATAATATCAAAGCAGTTGAGCAGAGCACATAAAACTCGCATCTTTGGGCAGAACTGTCCCTCTGAGAAAGATCACCAGCCAGAGCGTATCTTAAAGATTGCTTAGTGGAGCTAGGTATGAATACCCTTTGGGAGATTCCAGCAACTCATACCAGCTATAAAAAAATAGTCTCCAAAGCCACTAACGCGATTTCAATAATAGAAGATAAGTCTGAACTGGCGAAAAGGTCAAATGGCTGGTTTGTACTTAGTAATTAAGTCACCTCTAAACAGCAACCTTACTTGAGTGCAGGGTTTAATTTATTAGTGAAGGAGCTGATTTCTGTGAATTACAACCTGAATGCTCACAGCAAAATAGTGAGTCAATTTTCTTCATTATTTCAAGTTTTGGTAAAGCTAAAGACTATGAAAGTAAAGTTACACCTTAATGACCATGTCCGTTCTGTTGCTCAGAGACATAGACAAGTTGCTTTTCATTTACAAGAAGCTGTTGAAAAAGAATTTGAATCATTACTTAAATATGACACTGTTGAACTTTCTACCAATCCAACACCATTGGTTTCTCCCACAGTGATAGTGCTCAAAAAGGACACTGGATGAGCTGTACTCCAAGCAAACAAGGCAATTGAATAAGAACGACATCCGGGTACACATATTTCCGACATAACGCAGCTAAATGGTTCAAAGGTCTTCTCTCACCTTGATTTAAATAAAGGTTATTACCAGTTGGAACTCGAAGAAGATTGCATGTATATTTCAGCCTTTTCTACACACATACATCTGTTTTCATATAAAAGACTCAGTTTTGAAGTGTCATCAGCTGTACAAATTTCCAATATGTCATTTGACGTGTCAAACAGCCGGTTTTGAATGCATTCATATATAGCGATGACACATTGATTTTCAGAGCTAGAAAAACCTCAAAGAAGTTGTTAACTGACTAATGCAGGTCTGACTTTGAATGCAATATTCTATGGCCATATGTTTTCTGATGGGGGTATGACAGCAGGATTTTGATCTTTCCTTGGATGATGTACAATGGTATAATCATACTCTTGGAATTTGAGTCCCCGCCATTCAATGCGAGGAGGCATCTTGACTTGTGAATTGCCAAAAATAGTCAATGAAGCTTGATGATCAGCATTCACATGCCCGTATCAAGGCCAAACTTTCTTTCTCAGTTTGAGAGTAAGTAGGCCCTGTTTCAGACAAACGTCTACTGGCATATGTCACAATATGCCTTCGAGCGTGTGAGTGTTTGCTGTGCTGTGCTTGGATAGCACCTAATACAACTAAGCTAGCGTCAACAACAATGTATGTGTGAAGCTTTGGATTGAAATAGACCATTTCAGTAGCAATTTTAATGGCTTGTTTGATTTTCTTGAAACGTCTTTCAGATTCCTGTTACAACTTGAATGAAACATTTTTCTTCGTCAACTCTCCTAAGGGAAAGCCTATGGTCGCAAAGTCTTGTATGTATCTTGAACAGTAACTGGCCATGCTAAAAAATCAATGTATTATAGAAACATCTTGTGGGGGCTCAGAAATAAACAAACAATTCTACTTTACATTTGTGTTGACAGCAAATTAATCTATAAATTGCTTCATTGACCTGATTATGGGTGAGATGTATTTATCGTATGTAAGTTTTCATCACATACAAGTAATATGTCTAGACTTCAAAACTTTATCTCTTTATTCATAGATATTCCATTGCCGTGATCTTTAGGACATCAGCAAGGGATTTTGAATTGCTGAGTCTTCTCAGAAACGTTTAGACCGTGTAGGTGGGTCTTTATTGACATAGCTCTCTAACTGTTATTAACCTCACTAGACAGTAGCTAATTTGATAAATATATCTTTGTTGCAGAATCCTTATCTGTGTCTATGAAGTGTTGAAGAAAAATATATGGATACTTTTGTTTGAGTGCTACGCTATTCTGTAGGGTCTACACACAGATATCAATGGGTATGATTCTCTTGTGCATACAATTAGCGTTTAGTGAGGTTTCAATTCTTCTTTTATTTATATCTTTAGCATACAACCATAAGCTATCTATATTTTGAACCTGCAAAACCTGGATTGTTTTGGATTATGTGATGTATTTCTAGGCTTTAAAGTGGTTTTGATGAACGTTTTTGGTCATTTTTGTCTTATTCTTTTTCTTTTATGTTGTGTCTATCAAATGATCTCTTTGGGAGAAGCTTTTTATACTATATCACATAAGCCTTACATCCGGTTTGCCTGTGTTATTAATTTTAGACTAGGCTTGTCTTCTGATCAATGAAAAGAGAATTCTTGCTTTGTGTTATACATACCCGTCTCTTTTCTAAGTACTAGGGTACCTCCCTCATATTTTGCCGACCTCCTGTAAGTCCTACACAGTGGGATTCCTGAGAGCTGGTTGGGGGCCTAGACCCCTTTTTCTACACCACACTGCAAACGTGACACTAGTTAAAAAACTATAGAAATTCACTGGAAAAAAAAGGTTACAGGGACTTTACAATGAGGAAATGGAACAAAAAAACCCTAACAATTCACTGGAAAAACCAAAGGTTGCAGAGATGCTTTCAGTAATGTTTACAAAGAAAGCTGAGCTGTTCCTCAAATGGAAGGAAGTACGTGTCATATTAGTGTCGGGATACTGTTGGTCTCAGTGAGTTCTATAGTTGGGCATCCATTATGTTGGATGTAATGCCTCCACACTTCTTGAAGTCTTTTCTCTGGAATCCCAGTGGGAACCAACCGCAGCAGGTCCCGGAGGCCTTATGCACAGAAACTGATATATATGGGACTCTAGGATTGAGGTGCTCAACTTGTAGTCGGCTGTGGGTGCGATATTGTGTTTTTCAGATCCTCTAACGTAGACAGTCACCTATAACATATGCTTTTTTTCCTGAGGTCCTGAAGAATCGCTAATCAATGCACATTGAAGCGAGAGCACCGCCGACCCAACGAGGAGCAGCCCAGATGATGAAGCATGACACCTGAAAGGGTGTGTGAGGGCATTACATTCTACATAATGAATGCCCAACTGAAGGACTCACTGAGACCAACAGTATCCAGACACTAATATGACACGTACTTCCTTCCATTTGAGGAACAGCTCAGCTTTCTTTGTAAACTTCACATAGTTAGGGCACACGCTGTGGCTGGACCTACCACTCTTGGTGAGTGAAAATTGCCCTTTCACCTCTCTCCCCCCTTGTTGAAGACACGCTTTCAGTAATGTCACTGACCATGTCATGAGTGATGTAATATGTGAGGCCATAAGCAGTGCATCGCGGGTGCGAGTTATAGTTAGCTCACTAACAATAACTGCTGAATTTCTACAATTGACACTTGAGCCTTACCTTAATGTCTCTGTAACCTTTGTTTTTTTCAGTGAAAATGTATATTTATTTAGGCTCCTTCATGAAAATACCTATGCAAGAGTGAGATGGAACACGACTGGGAATTGACTGGAAAAATTGCAATCTCGAAAGGGGTTAGAAAGGGATGCGTCCTTGCCCCAACTTTAGTTAGTCTTTTTATAAATTAAGTTGTAAAGAGTTTGAAGGCATGCAAACATGATGCCCCCAAAATTGCGGGAATACCTACCCGATACTTATGTTTGCAGATGATACCCTGCTAATCTCTTGAACTCCCATGGGCCTCTAAGCAGAACTAAATGCCTTTGTTAACTTTTGTGGGGAAAGAGGGCTAGAACTTAACCCATGTAAATCTAAATTTATGTTGATTAATCCCCACAGGGGGTACAGAGGCACAGTGACTGCAGAGGGTTCTCCCCTAGAGGTAGTCCATCATTTCAACTACCTCTGGGTGAGGTTAGGAAATACCCTAGCATATGGACCCCAGATGGAAAAAAGCAAAACCACTCCATCAAAAAGCCTCTGCCTTAGTGAGGCGCTGTAGGCTAGCTTCAGGATGACCCATTTCTCTGGTTTTGAACAGATATAAACCTGAGTTGTGACATCAGCACTATATGGAGCCGAGATCTGGGGCTATGTTGATACTGAAAGGTTAACAAAAGTTGAAAATAGATTTATCAAATCACTATTTAAACTTCCCCAAAGTTCTCCCCACACCCCCTTACATCTCGATCTGTCTCTTAATCCTATCCACTTAACAGCTGTTTAAAAACCATTATTATATTAGATCAGGTTACTACACATGAATTAACACCTTATAGAGAGGGTGTGAAAGACCTTTTGGCTCTGGATAGAAATTTCAAAACACCCTGGCTTAAACATATCCATGAAGCAACATTCAAAGTAGGCCTCCCTGAGCTTTGGACAGCCCGGAATCAATGGGAAAGGCTGATGCTCTAAGAGCTAAACAGTCGTACTGGAAGGTAGTTCTAGCTCAAACGTGGGTATTACATCAATCTCATACCCTCACAGGCAAGTTCGTGAATCACAAGTGCATACCAGGGTTTGAACCATATATGAACAGGATGTACCCATACACATCAAAATGTCTGTATGTCCCATGCAGGTGAGGGGTTTGCCCCTGAGATCCTACACTTCTAAATGGCTCCGCAACTCTCCCAAGATTAGCTCTTGTCCACATTGCCCAAATATAGAAGAAACAGAGACCCATTTTCTTTTCTTTTATCCTCTTGATAGGAAGGCCCAAAAAATGGGTTGCTAGCCACCTATAACTTTATGGGTGTGAGACAATATTGGGAAACGGAGATACTATTTAAGAGTGAGACCAGAGAGTTTTTAGCCCTTGCGGTCTCACAGTACCTGCACATTGCCTGGGCCTTAAGAAGGAAGGTTACTCTCAATCCCAAGGCTTGATAGAGAGTCGATAAAACTCTGCTCAGACATGACATCCTCTCTGTATACTGGTTTTGCCTCAAAATTCCTACTGAGCGTATCTATTTTTACAATTTACTCGTGTTTTTATGGCTATGTGGAAACACGTAAATAAGTATATATATACTGTTGTACTTTGTTTTCTTTTCCAACTTTGTCTAAACCTCTAATGATTACCTTTTTGCACACTTTCACTGTTGTAAATATATGAATTTCCTTGAAGTAATACTGTTAATAGTAACCTAATTGTGAAGTGTTTTGTATCCATAGCCTTTTAACCCAGATGTTTAGATGATGACGTTTCCCTTTTTTATTGATATATTAACTTTTAATCCATTTTTATAGTATGGTAGTTCGACTCATGTTTTTTTTTCTCTTCTTCTTTTATTGTAAAATTGCACAAAGTATTCTAGAGCATTTATACTGTATGTTGTATTGATTGATTGTGTTTTATAGGCTGTGCCCGAAATAAATGGTATTATATATGTATATATATATATATATATATATATATATATATATATATATATAGAGAGAGAGAGAGAGAGAGAGAGAGAGAGAGAGAGAGAGAGAGAGAGATAGAGATAGAGAGAGAGAGCGAGAGAGAGAGCGAGAGCGAGAGAGAGAGAGAGAGAGATAGAGATAGATAGGTAGATGGTGATTTGTAAAAAAAAAAAAGAACAACATTTTATTCAACAGAGTGGGAGATGTAGTATAGTGTCTTGCGATATTTTAGAAAGGAACCCTTTTGGCTTCTAACAGACTCCATAGAGCTGTGACATAGCTGTCAATAGTGCAATGTCATAAAAGCTTGTTTAAGAATGGTGAGTTTGCAGTTGCACGCAGCAGAATAAAGACGTGTGTGCCATCATTATTAGGGGGGGTACTCAGGCTGGGAAGACGCTACATTGGTCATCATGTGTGACTAGAGCGAAATATACTGTGTTTGTAGGTGAGTGAGAACATAGACCCTACATTACAAACAGAAGGGGAAAGTGATGTGATGCTAAGTGCAAGAAATCTCTCTGTGAAAAGATGGATTGTCATTCAAATTTAATTTAGACATATTGGTTTAGGAAGACATTTGAATCAGAATTTTCCAACATTATAAACAATGTATAGAAGTAAGTTCAGGCACACATTTCATTTAATGGATCAATGAAACTTATAGTTCCTAATTTCGCCGGCTGAAATCACCAGATCAAATTCTCTTTTTGAAATGTGTGTGTGCTCTTAGATTGGACTGTAGCATTTCTTGAGGAAGGTAAAGGGTTAGAGTGCAAACCACATCCATTCTGGCTCTCTGGTGCACTCGGAAACCCTGCCAGCTTTCGCTACAGTGACAGCAATCCAGAGACAGTGTTTTCAGTGAAGCGTGGTAGAAGGCGAAAAAATAGCCCTTTTTCTGTTTTTCTTTTTTGAAGCTGGGTCTACTCTTTTGCAGCTAATCAGTGTGTGATTACAGTGGATCTGTAAAAAGTGTTGGTAAAGAAAGGTGTGTCTCAGCCCTTTTGTTTTAAATTGCATCATTACTGAGCTGTCAGATGTTTCACTTGTGAGCCCAAGGGCATCAGAGGCAAATAATCTAAACCCTCAAGGTTAAGGCCTACAGGGAAGTTCAACTGGTGCGGCCACCTTGAGCACTGGCACTGGCCTGTGGAGGTGGCACTGACCTCAGGGGGGGCGCTGTTTTTAGCAATAACGTATGATTGAAGAGATGAGGGGAACTTTTGCCCGGTGATAGTGAGAGAATCCGAGGAGGTGGTTATTGGGTGTGGGGGCGCTAAAAATGATTCCCGCTCCGGGTGCCACCAGCACTAAAGCCGGCCTTGAAGGCCTAGGAGCCGCTCTGTACACCGTTTCCCTCAAACAGGGTCTGACAGTGAAGCAACTCCTGCCAGAACTTATTAGTCATATTTAATTCATATTATTATTACTTAATATTAATACTATTTTGTATTATTAATTTTCCCTAGGTGATTGATTACATATGATGTTGAATCTGTTATTCCTGGTAAATATATTACTGTAGAATGAGAGTATGGTGTTCTAAGTCTGAGCTATCACTTCAGTAAAGTGAGAATGTAATAGGGATCAAGCTGCCAACCCTCCGGGAAAGTCTTTATTAGTTGTCAGTGTGAAAGTCCTGACTTGCATACAGAGATTCTTCTATTGCAGTTGCAGTAATATTTAATTAAGAATAAACAGAAACTCTTGATTTACACAATTAAAAATCAAGACATATAAAGAATGTTAAAATTCGGATAATTGCAATTTATTTCATTCAGTTGAAATGGAATAATTATATAGAAATCATTATTTGTAAAGTATACTGGTGCTTTGATCGTTTAGCACCAGAAATCAGCTGGGTACACATGCCGACGCTGTCTCGATTCTCTTTATTCAGCAGGTTTTTGGGCAACATTGATCCTCCACGAATGCAAAGACCTCTACTTCACAGGGTGTCAAATACTCCAGTTTATTCCTAAGGAAAAGATTCACATAGCGTCCAACCATTCCATTGCACTGAAAGGTCTGTGTTTCTCCAGCAGACATTGTAGTAATAATTGCACACCTAGAATGAGAAAAGATAAGGATCAGGTAAATGGTACATCATTTCCAGAATATGGACTAATACAAGAGTACAAAAATACTTATTTATACCTAAATACCGATTTACTGTCTTAACTCCATATTAATGATTGTCTAAGATACACATATCATCAAGAAAAATAGATGTTGATTTAACAATGGAAATAAAATGAAACCTCAGACTACTTACGTTCATGATATTGTGGTAGCTGATATTCTGGGTACAATATTTTTGCTGAACGATATTTAAAACTCAGTTTTCTAATAGAACACCAATCACCCCAGGGTTATTAACAATGACCGGAAAAGCTTCATTACTATAAAATGCCTCCACTTGACTAATGAAATAACAACCACAACAGAAATTGCCGACTACGGGAAAGGAGCTACTAACAGCTACATATGTCCTCAACTTGGTTTATCCCAGGTGATTCCAACCAGTTGATCACAAGCCACCAGTAGCTCCCAGAAACCTTCAGAGTAGCTCTCACCCTGGAGTTCAAATTTAACTAAGAACTGTAATAAATAAGTGTTGTGTTTTCTATTTATAGTTAAGGAAAAGCTATGTTTATTTTAGATTATCAGCTTGCAGATAGTAGAGCCTGATAATGACAAGTGCTCCTCTCTGATTTATGGCCCATTTGGGTAACAGAGGTTCAAACTGAATCCCTGAGGTATTTAACTCTTCAATAAATCATTCTCAACTGAATATTGGAGCATGAGAACAAAATTACATTTCTGAATGCTTTTAAATGATAGAAAATTAAAATGAAGAGTTAATTTAACGATTAAGTTGACTCTTCATTTTAATGTTCTCTCTTTTCAAAGCATGACATTTACAAACAGCAGAAATTGTGTTTTAAAGTGCAGAAAAATGTTCCTTACTTTTTATTTATTTTTGGGTCCTCATCTCACAAATAAACATCTGCGATTCTCAAAGAGAGGCTGTGCATTCTAACCTAGGCGCACAACGGGCGCTGCATATGCCTAGGCCACACCGGGCCCACCCCCTTCGTTGGAGGCATGGTGTAATCATAGGACCAGGTTATTCCGGGACAAAACTATACCAAACGCAGCTCCTTGCCCCAAGAGATTAAGACCTGCCAGATGTTCTCCCTGATCTTAGTTTCTCCCTCCTCCTGTTCGAGCCATAACAAATGCAGTTTTTAACCAATCATCACACGATGGGGGCAGCTGGTCTTTCCACTTCTCACAGACTTCTCTTCGTTCTATTCATATCAAATATAACAAAAGGCCTCTATGTACCTGCTGGAAATTCTTCACTAGGATTCCATCATCCCCAAATTTTACCAATGAGGGATTGACCTTAATTTCAAATTTAAAAATTCCACTTAAAACATCCTCCACCTTCCTCCAGAAAGATCTAAGAACAACACAGTCATAAAAGATGTGGATGTCGTCCGCCTTGAGAAAGTTACATCTCGGACATTTGGGGGTGGATAGTGGTGCAAACTTGGCAATCTTTGCCTGGGTATAATAAAGCATATTGATGGCAAATAAATTATTCTTTTTTAAACTAGCCGGTTTTACAAATTTATCCAAGAGCTTCAGGGATGGTTCATACAAGTATTCAGATACACGCTCAAAAGCCGAATGGTTCCACACTGTATACTGCGGGGGAAGCTCCAGGTCTTCCATCGCCATACACTTTTTATACCACAAGGAAACCTCCTTCCTTTTGGTATGTACTTGTTGTAGTAATTGCTCCATCTCCCAATTTCCTTGTATATCCTCCTTTTCCGATGCATACCAGGAGACCAGTTGTAAATGTTTAAATCTAGACAAACAGTTACCGACTTTAGCTCTTAAGACCTCCCATGGATGCACATCTTCAGCCGACACAAGCTCAGATCAGATAGTAATCCCCGCTATTTTATTTGGGATTGGAAGGCTATCCCTGAAACACAGCGGAGTCCCTGGGGAATCCCAGATTGGAGCTAAGTCTGAATAATACCCTATACCCCAACTGCGTCTAACTGTGTGCCAAACAATAAGGGCTGCTCTAAGAACTTTCAGCCTAACCTTTTTGAAGAACCTAGGTGCCCCAAATTTATACAAAAAGGCTTACCCTCCGCCGCCCCCCTCTAACCTCGCCATTTCTCTCAGTAGTCTCCCCTAAGATGTCTTTACTGATTTTACAAGTAACATCCTGATGTTTTCAAATTGAAAAGCAACCGAGTACCAGCTAATATCCGGTAAGGCTAATCCACCCTTGATAAGCCTAAATCTCAACTTTTTCCAGGACAGCCTTGCGCCCTTATTAGCCCACACAAAACTCCCGATCTTGCTCTGAATTTTACATATATCTTTACTGGGGAATTCTAGGGGATGGCATTAAACAGGTAAGTCAACTTGGGCAAGATGACCATTTTCACCAAGTTGACCCTGCTGTAGATTGTCAGTGGGAGATTTTTCCATTTTGCCAATGTACAATCCACTTCTTTTATCATCTTATTCAGGTTAATCTGGGGGATGTTATCCAAATCCTTAACAATGGTGATACCCAGATATTTAAACTCTTTACTCGTAATGCCATCCCAACCATCAATGTTCCAGCACATCACCTCAGTTTTAGCAGTGTTGGCCATATATCCCGATAGTGAGACAAATTCTACTAACCGGGCCTATGCCCTTGGAATAACTGCCCGGGGTTATCCGTGTATAGCAACAATTCGTCAGCATACAAAGCCAACTTACTACAGTACTGCTGAGATTCGAAAGGGGCGATCGCATCGTCTAATCTTATAGCTTGTGCTAATTGATTTATATAGATGTCAGAGCAATGGGGAGATAGGGAAGCCCTGTCTGGTTCCTCTATGAATGTTCAAACTAGAAGTTAGCAACCCATTTAACAGAATTTTAGTGGAGGCACCTTAATAGCAGTTTATTAAAGTTTGAACAAAAATAGGGCCAAAACCCATTGCCCTACGTACCTCCCATAAGTATACCCAACAGACTCTATTGAATGCCTTGGCCGCATCAAATGCCACTACGGCCAAAGGATACGCTCGGCTTATTGCCAGATCGATGTTACCAATTAGCTACTGGGTCTGCTCCTGAATATATCTCCCTGCGATAAACCCTTTTTGATCCAGATTTATCAACTGAGGTGCCAACTTGACCAATCTCCCTACTAGAATGCTCATAAAGATTTTATAATCTGCATTTAGCAGAGAGATTGGTCTGTAGGAATCTGCTTTTAGGTGATCCTTCCCAGGTTTTAAGATTAAAACGATAGTTGCTTCTTTCCAGGAATTCGGGACCCGACCTCCCACTTTATGCATCGTGTTAAATAGGATAGCCATTATCGGGACCACTTCCTCAATGAGTAGTTGTACATCTCACTCAGGAGAGTGTCCGCACCAGCTGTCTTGTTGTTTTTACATTTTCTTATTTGATCTCTAATTTCCATCTCACTAATTGGGGTGTCTAAACAAACACATCCTTTGTTGGTTAACGTTGGTAGACATTTACTCTTCAGCCAACTTTGAAGCATATCAGAATTGGGCACAATCTCTTCCTGGTACAGTTCTGCGAATAGGGAGAGAAGGCAGGCTTGCATATCCTCCACACAACTTGACTTATCCCCGCTATAATTTATTATCAATTCTTTAATGTTGTTTTTTGTGTGGCCTACTCTTACTTTCCACGCCAAGAGTGCACCTGCCTTCTCGCCATACTCGAAGTTTTGCATATTTTTTGTGATCTACTGTGCCCTACATTTATTATCTAACTTCCCCCTATACTCCTGGCGGGCATCCTCCAAGCACTTATTAAGCTGAGAAACCCTATCAGCACTTCCGTGACAGATCCGAGACAGCTCCTTCTCTAATGATAAAATGTTCTCCTCCAGAATCTGTAGCTCCCGGGCAACAGCCATATTCTTAGAGCAGATAAGACTATGCAGGACACCCCTGATGTTAGCTTTAAAGCCATCCCAAACATAGTCCATGGATGTAAAACCAATATTAATGACAAAATACTCTACAGTGGCTGATTTAAGTGCCCTTGCTATATCTACGTCTGCCAGCATGGACCTTTTAAGTGTCCATCTGGGGGATGAATTTGGCCTCTTCCCAACATAGGAAAACAATATCGGGGCATGGTCAGAAACGTGACTTGGCAGGACTGTAATACTAGTAATATTGACCACACTTGGCCTATCTGATAATACATAATCCAATCTAGAGGAATGGCTGTGTTTCTTGCTGTGAAACATAAACCCTTATTTGTTGCCTATTTTTGCCTTCCAAACATCTACCAAATCTAAATTGTGTAACATATTTTTTTTAATGCTCGTCGTACTCGGGGTACCCCCACAAAGTGACTCTGATTTGATCTATCTTTGATAGGTTCAAATAGGACATTAAAATCACCTCCAATTAATACTGGCGATACTATTTCAAGCATCTTCGATTGTAATTTACAAATATGCATTGGGTCAACACTGTTCGGCTCAACCCGAAACTAATTCCCTACCGACTACTCATTTAATATCTCAAGCTCCATTGACGGCAGGCTCCGTATTAGAGATGTTTTCAGCCCTCACCAAGGAGATAAGGAAAGGTTTTGCTGAGTCTGCGGCCAATCAACAAGAGTTCAAAAATTACTGTGAGTCCCTCGACAGTAAAATCGAAAACCTCACCATAAGAACGGGAGTATTAGAGGAAACAGTAGGTGTCCAAACAGTTTATCTGGATCAGGCAAGGCAGGATATAGTCAAACTTACAAAGGAAGATCTAGCTCTTAGCGACAGGATGGAGACCCTCGAGAATAATGCGAGAAGAGGAAATATCCGCATTTTAAACGTCCCAGAAGGCTCTGAGGGGTCAGATATAAAACAATACATTGTTTCACTACTGAAGGAAGCCTTGCCATTAGAACATACCATCGAGGACTTGTCTGTTAAAATCCAGAGGGTACATAGGGACCCCTTTAGGCTTAATCCTCAGCGTTCTAAACCACGAAAGATTTTGGTAAACTTTCACACCTACGTTCTAAAGGAACGTATTTTGAATTTGGCCCTGAAGCAAAAGTCTTTGGCAGGGAAAGGCTTTACTTTCTTGATAAGATCTGACCTCTCCAGAATAACGCTGGAAAAACAGTGGGAGTTTGGCAAACATCTGGACGCTTTCAGAAGATTGGGGGCGACGGCCCAGCTGATGTTCCCAGCTGCTCTAAAAGTTATGCATAATAATAAGATGTATAACATTAGGTCAGTTCAAGCGGCAGATGAGTTGTTAATGGATCTGGGCAAGACAGTCTCTTAGGGCAAAGTATAAAAGTATAATAATGTTCCGAATACCCAGTACTGACATATAAATGGGCTTCGATGGAAGAAATTTTGATCTTGATCATAGATAGCTCCCCCTCTCCCAAGCGCTAAATGGACTCAATAAGTTTGATGTTTGATGCGTATTTTTTCTCATAGTCCTAATTTTGAACAAGAACAATCAGTGGGACATATCTCCACATGTGGCTACATGTGTTAAAAGGAAATAGAGAGGAAAAAAATAAAAATAATAAATAAATAAACAGAAAAAAGGACATAAAAGAAAGGGGGAAAGGGAAAGTGATTAAAAAGGAAAAAAAAAAAAAGGAAAAAAAAACGAAGGAAAAAAAAGGGAAAAAAAAAGGGGGAAAAAATGAAAAAATTAACACAAAAAATCATCTTATTCATCAGGTTCATTTAGGTCATTTAGGTCTACTTACCTGAATAGTTAGCGGTTGCACTTTTCTGTAGGGGATAAACCGGTGGGGCACTATCTACTGGGACTATGTTCCGGTTAGATAATGCAAGGGTTCTTCACGGGGGGGGGGGGCTCTCACCTGCGGGTGAGTGCACAGGGGTGGAAAAACATAAAATGTCCTCAATAACCGGTTTGGAAATCTTTGGAATAGCAATTCTTGGTTTACACATCTCACATATCTTACATATCTTACCTATATTTGTTGGGCACAAAAAGTTAATAGTTTTACAAACGTATCTTTTCTATGTTATATTAAGTGAATTGTCCTATCAATTAAGGGATGAGTAGTATAAGCTTCCTTTCCTGGAACATCAATGGCCTGCGCACAAGGCCTCGTGCAAATAGAATTCTACAATATTTGAAAGAATCAGTAGTGCAGGTCATGGTATTGCAGGAAACCCATCTCACGCATACTGAAATGTCAGATATAATTAAAAAGAATAGATGGATTGATTTTATGGTCACTACCACACAAACATCCCATACGAGAGGGGTTGCAATCATTTTTAAAAAGGGAGCCAAAGCCAAATTAATCTCAAAGGTTGTGGATTCTTCAGGCAGGTGGGCTATTGCGACAGTCCTTATTGCGGGGGTTTCAATTACAATAGTTGGCTATTATGTCCCAAATCAGGATGACCCCACGATACTGGAAACAATTTTTTGGAAGTTATTATCAATATCAGGACCCATTATCTTAGCCGGTGATTTTAATATTGTCTTGGACCCCATCCTGGATAAGTCTCCTAACAATCGTTCCAGGGTTTTGTCTAAAACCAGATCCTTTTTGTTAGAAGCCATGAGACAGCAAGGGTTCGTCGACGTCTGGCGACAAAGATCAGGAAACCAACAGGGGGTTTCCTATAGAAACTATAAGTATCACCATAAGTCTAGGATAGACTACATTTTAATAACCCAAAGACTGGTCGATTCAGTTAGAGCAATAGAATATCTTCCGTCACACCTTTCAGATCATTCTGCGGTTAAATTGGTGATGGATTTGCGCAGTAAAAAAACCTCGACGGTTTGGTCCTTTGATCGTTCCTTACTTACCAATGAGGAGGACATTTCGTTTTTAAAAACTGAGACACGTAACTTCTTCCTATCGAATGAAGGTACAACATCGGATAAAATTATCTGGGATGCATATAAGGCAACATTGAGAGGATTGATTGTGACTAAAATAACCTTTCAGAAAAAGATCTACAGCGAAACAATATCTGCTATAGAATCAGATATGGCTGCTATCGAACGGGAAATAGATCTAAGTAATAGATCTTCAAGGTCAATATTAGACACCCTACATAACAAATTGGCGATACTGAAGGGGACCCTGGCATCGACTCTGAGTTTGAGAATTCAACAGAGGTGGGAAGCCAGCAAGCTGGCCCACTTCGAATATAGTGAAGGTGCAGGCAAATTGCTGGCCTGGAAGACCAAAGTAGACCAGGTCCGGAATAACATTGCAACCATAAAAATAGGTACTACTAATCTCTCTTCCGATGATGATATCAGGGAGGCATTTAGGGAATTCTTTCAGGCCATTTATAAAGAAGACAAAGTGATATCGGTTGAGTCTGTTAAGAGCTGGTTGGATAAAATCACCTTACCTTCCCTCACTCTGGAACAATCTCAATATCTGGACAGCCCCATCACTGAGAGTGAGGTGATATTAGCAATTAAGAAATCTAAGAAGGGGAAAGCATCGGGGCCTGATGGCCTTCCGGCTGAGTTATATAAATTCTTAGACTCAGAGATTGCTCCTTTTTTAACAAAGTTGTTTAACCAAATTCTCTTAGAAGGTATGGCTCCTCCAACATCTTGGGATGTTGCTTCTATTACCCTTATCTTAAAACCAGGTAAACCAATGGAAGATTGTGGGTCATACAGGCCAATATCTATTTTGAATGTGGACTATAAAATCTTTGCCACTGTTTTATCATCAAGATTGGCCAATGTTGCACCATCAGTCCTTCATCAAGATCAAAAGGGATTCTTAAAGGGAAGACAACTATATGAACTGACCTTTGATCTAATTGGTGCCATAGATATAGCAACATCAAATAACCTCCCACTGGCGGCTATGACGCTTGATGCAACCAAGGCCTTCGACAGGGTGAATTGGGTTTACCTGTCGGAGGCCCTGGCCAAGTTTGGTGTGGGGGGTGGGTTTCGTAGGGTGATTAGTCTTTTGTACAGCAATCCCTCGGCATCTCTCCTTGTTAATGGAGAATTATCAAGTTCTTTTTCTATCTCAAGGGGAACTCGACAGGGCTGTCCACTCTCCCCCCTACTTTTTGATTTTTACATCGAACCTTTTGCGCAAAGTCTAAGGGAGGAGCCCGCCATTAAACCTTTTCAGTATCAAGGTTGGATGAGGAAGGTGGCACTATACGCCGACGGTGTACTTATTTTGACATCAGAGGCCGTAACGGCTCTCCCTGCCATAGTGAAGCTGGCTAGCGCCTTTGGACTAGTGTCGGGGTATGAGATAAATGCAACTAAAACCGAAATACTTATCTGGAATGATGAGAATTTACCTATCGAATTTCATCCCAGCACCTCTATGCGTTACCTAGGGTTAACAATTGTAAACGACATAAATAAAATAGTCCAAATTAATCTATCCAAAGTGCTTAAAGACTGTCGTAAGCTCCTTCACTCTTGGTTGCATCTCCCCCTCTCATTAATAGGTAGGGTTAATCTTATCAAAATGTCTATTCTCCCAAAGATTTCTTTCTTATTTAATACAATTCCCTTATATTTTGATCAAAAAATTTTAGCTAAATTTCAATCAAACGTCTCTTCTTTTATTTGGCACAACCATCTCCCACGTATTGCCTGGAAAAAAATAAGACGGCGACGTGAAAAGGGAGGGCTGGCGGCCCCAGATTTAAAAATCTATGCTTGGGCCTTTCAATTATCACATTCAAGGATGTTGTTAAAGAATCCCAACTCCTTGGGGGTGGGAATGATGTATGCAGCAATGTTGGAGGGGGAAAATATCAATCACTCTAGTTTTCTTTTTAAGTTTGGAAATCCTAAGTTTTAAAAAAAAATTAAACTGAAGATCCTACAGGGTCTTGCTCGAACATGGGCAGATATCATGAAAGCTATAAAAGTAAATTACTTTTGTGAAAAAACCCCATTGTGGGATCTACCCGAAAGCCCGGTTTGGCTTGATGACACCCTGGCAGTCCCTTTGAGGGAGGCGGGCATGGAGGTTTGGGGGGACCTTTTTTATGAGGGAGATTTATTCTCATGGGAATATTTGCAAGCCAAGATTGGTCCTAACCTTTCACGCTTCAAATATATCCAGATTTATAGTTGGACAGCAGCCTATAAAACGTCTCCTGCCAATAAAAATAAGTTCAAACTGGGTGGTCATAGCCCCTTTATCTCCGATCTACTAATTAGAGGGCCAGAAAAGAAAGAAATATCTAGATGGTACAACTCTATAATGGACGAGGTAGATGGAGACTTCGTTTTACCAGAGTCATTATGGGGTTCTGTTCTGGGGGATGTGAACTTACAAACACTTTGGAAATCTTCTTTTCAGTTTTTGTGGAGCATCGTTAAGCCATCATGGCTTCGCAGAAATCATATCTTTACCCTTTATAGAGCATATTACTCCCCCTCTAGGCTTTCTAAATTTACAGGAGGTCAGACAGTGTCTTGTGCTAAATGCGGTCAAGTCGCTGCTACAGATGCACATATGTTCTGGGAATGCCCGATACTAACAACCTTTTGGCAGAATATCAGTAACTGCCTCACTGAGTCTTTAGGAAATCTTGTCAAAATGGATTTGTCCTTGATCATCTTTGGAGTGTTGGAAGGAGTACTACATCTACCTAAATGTTTAGTTTTTTATTCCATCCTGCTCGCAAGAAGAGAGATCTGCAGGAAATGGAAGGACCCGTCACCTCCTACCTTTAGAGACTGGCAAGACTCTGTATTGCGGACATCAGTCATTCATTTGGCTAGATCTGGAAATCGCAGAAAAAGGGCATTTTGGCATCTGATAAAGTGGTCTCAGTGATATATTCGGGGTTTTTTTTTTTTCTTTTTTTCCCCCGAGTCCAATGATTGATATCCTAAGGTGCTCTTTGTCTTCAGCACCATTGGAACAGCTGTTATCCGGTTTATGTCCGGCCCCCTATATGGCTGCCAAAACAACTCCGTGATCTGCTGTGGGATGGCAGAGTAGGATATAGTGCCTCCTGTGAGTTCGATGGAAGACTGTGGGATAGATGGCCTTCAAGATATGTGTCCCTACCAGTTCTCAACTGAGTCAGTCATTTTCCGTTGATTCCTATTTGGCACTGGTCCAATCGGAGGTTATGAGGACAAAAAAAACCGAAAAAAAAAAAACCACTATTAGGACCATAAAAAGAGGCGCATGCAAGCTCAAAACTACCAAAATTCAAGAGAGCCACTAACCACCTCCCTGACTGATCAGACAAGATAGATTTGATAGAGCATCCTGCTCCCCGTTTTATCAAAATGGCGACCCCCTTACTATGTACAGTCTGTTTAGAAGAACAAAAATATTCAACCCAGGAATATTTGGAAAAAATAGATCTGCTTTCTTCATAACTTAAATGTGTCTCCTGGATGAGTCAGAACTGCGCAGCGGATAATTCTAGATATTTCATGACCAGCCTTTGTCTACGAGGACACCTTAACCCCTTAACATTCCAAGTAAGGAATTTAACCTTGTTGCTTATGGGGAAAGGCCCTGCCATCTGGGGAAAAAAGCCCTTGTCCACCATAACAGGCGGCTTATCATGTGAGATTGAGGATATTTTTTTACTTTTTTTCTCACTGCTCCCCACCCAGTGCAAGCGTCCTCCACCTCCACCCACCTGTGATCCCCTTCGGGAAAACCTCCCTTCTATTAGGCCAATGCCTATTCGGCCTCTGCCCCATGGGTTTTAGAAAGACAAATATCTTTGCAATCAATCATAGGTCTCACTGACTGGGGACCCCCTTACTTCACCCTTCCATTTTCCTCCCTCTCCTATCCATAGTCAAACACCTCCTTTAATTTTCACTTTGAGCAAATCGACATGTTCAACTGAGCGAAACATATACATATGATTGTTCCACATAACACACAGAGAGAGATGCCAGGAACTTCAATTGAGCCTTAGCCCTCAATTTGTTCAAGGACTCCATTCTTTTGCCCAATTCCCATTGTTTTGTCGCAGTGATATGCGAGACATCCGATTTTATAAAAAAGAGAAAGAACTAGAAAATGCTGTAGAAGATATACTGCCCTGACCTTGTTGATCTTCACAGACCTCACTCGGCTGAAAAAAAAAGAAAACCTATTTGATAGGCCGACCGCGGGGTGAATAACAAGATTAGAGTTGGAAACTCCTGATGCCCCGGAACTCTCTCCAACCATTACCAGATCTCCTGGTACACCCGGGCTACTAGGAATGACCGGGGATTGCATGACTACTTGCGGAAGACCTGGACTGCCAGGAAAACTGCGTTGTGCAGGGTCTAATATAATAGCAGACTGCGGCCTCCCGGGAACACCCTTGTCTGGAGCTATGTCTGGAGCCAAAATCATAGAGAATGAAGAAGACAAAACCTTATAAAACAATTTTAGGGAAGGTGTTATCTTCACATTTGAACAAACTTCTTTCTTGCCCCTTCCTTTAGGCTCAGCTGTAGTATCTGTGCGCGGTCCTTTAAGCTTAGCTTGCTTATCTGATAAACGCACTTCCACCAATGGTGGGGAAACTCTAGGGGCAATAGAGGACTGAGGGATATCAATAATACCTTGTGCGCATACTGGCCTGGCCCGCAGTGTATATCGGCAGGCTTTGGAAAGTTGTAAATGAAATTGCTGCTCACATGCCCGCTGCTCGCTTGCCTCACTTGTTTCCATGCAGTAAAGAGGCTCTAAGGGTCTACTAGGAGCTTGATTGGGCAGAGCACGAGACTCAAACTCCCTGGGAACAGAGATCCAACACCAACTGTAATTCCCAGGGGGTGGTCTATCTTATTACATGCCCCTGCAACAAATTTTATGTGGGGATGACGAGTAGGAGGGTGCGCACAAGAATTACTGAGCACCGGAGTACAATACGATGTGGCAGATCGAATACCAGGCTGACAGCACATTTTTTAGAAATTGGACACTCTGCTGATGAATTAAGATGGACTGTCATTGAGAAATTGAACTTAGGTAGACATATGGCAGATGAACAATGCATTTTACTTCATCGGGAACAGAAATGGGTTTACCGCCTGAGAAGTCATATTACAGGTCTTAATGATGACATACCTTGGCAATCATTGGGCAGACACTAGTTTATTCATTATGAATGGGCTTATATAGCAACACTAAATGAACTTGAATAATGTGTTGCATCCACTCGGGATTAGATGGCTGGGGTAATTGATAGTGACGGCTACGTGATCTGGTGCCTTATTACCTCGCTATTGGAACCGGGACTAGATACATACATCATTCTCCACTGGGATTCCTGCTAAGAATTTTGCTGTACACTATCACAGGGGTCTCTCTGGACTTTCTCTTTTGGCGGTACCTTTGGCTGTTATGTTATATTGATACAAAAAATAATGCTGCACCTGCCACTGCTTTAGGCAGCCTGAGGGGACTGCGAGCCCATATATTTTTATCAACTGTGATACAATCTGAACCACTGCTTTAGGCAGTTTGGGGGCTCTGATCCTATATTTCTACAATGCTGTATGTTTCATCTCCCTATACAACTTAAAAAGCAAACTTGAGTCATATCGGTCGGTTTGTCCGATAGTTTACCCGGTACCCGCGACTGGGAACTCTATTTCCCATGACTACCGTGGTTCCCACGTCGGACGCAATGACGTCGGACGGTGAGCCACGTGACGCGCGGAGTGCGCGAACTGCCGGCAGGACACAGAGGGTATTTCAATGGATTCCCGGAAGCCGCTGTTACCTACGCGGCGATCCGGAAGCAGGCAGTCGGACGAGGTTTCTCCCTCGGAACAGTAAGGAGTTTAAAGGGGGGCTGGCAATTATTCCATTTCCTGATGCAGGCTCCCCTCCATGGGCTAACGCTGGTGCATTTCGTTGAGCCTGGCTTACTCACGTGTTGTCATTGGTGCCTATGGCAGTGGCTCATTTTATGATCGAGCTTGATATGACAGAGCCTGTTTGGTGCTATTTGTTTCTCTCACTTTGTTCCCGTGAATACAGGTTGTGTTCTTGGGACACGTACCTGCAGGACGCCATGTTGAGTTTACATCCTTAATAAACTCGGTGAGTTCTTGAATGGGAGTGACACTACACTACTCTCACAGACGTTGCATGTGGGGCATATATCCTGTAAGTTAATACCACTAACGGATACATACTCCGGACCTATGAAGATGTGTAGATTTCTGTTTGATCATAGATTTGCACATAATAATAGTTTTTGATTGATATTGATGGGTGATGAATACATTATCCCCTTAGGCCAACGAAAACGGACCAATCTTAGAATTTCTTCTTGTCATAATCCATGGGGTGTTGGATTTATATTGGGTACACCCCCTTTTACAACATACTTATATGGGATTATTATAATTCCAGCTTAAGGTTCCAGTGTTGTTGGGATCCCCTCCATACATGTCGATTCAATTGGAATCCCGTGTGATCAGTTAATTGGTACTTTGACCGAACTACGGCTTGACCAATAGCAGGACTGGCAGCAACATACGTCCTGAAGAAGACCGGGGTGACTTTCTTGGCGCAGTAAGTCGGTCGAAACATTGTTGACAATAGCGGTACTAGGAGGGTTGTTTTGAGAACTTTATTTTCTCTTGGAAACACTACCCATCCTTTCTTTTCTTTTAATCCTGGTTGTGGAACCTGTTAATAAAGTTCTGTTTGGTATCCCCAAACCAGTTTTAAACACTTCCCTATTAACTGCACGTGTTGCACACCAGCTCGAGTCACAGGGTGACATCCACTGATCACATTTTTGTTTATGGATATATGTTGTTTGGTTTTGTATTCTGTCCTGTGGTCTTTTATGTTAAATCCCCTCCCCTGTGCTCGTCCAGAGTGTGGCTACACCTGGGCATATTGTAAGCAGACCCGATGAGGAAGCATGTGACACACTTCGGTGTGTGAGTGAGGGCAGTATTTTCAAAACAATTACATTTGTTTTGTTTTGTGGGTTGTTTTGGGGTTTCCTTTGAGTCTCTCCACCCCTCTATGTGTGTATAATTGTGGTTCAGGTTGTTCGGGGTGGTAGAGTTGTAGATATGGTTGACCCTCTCCCCTTACTTGTGTTGAATGACCCAGATCTATTACCAGCAAACCTGCACCTATTCATGACCAGAGCCCTTAATATAGTAGTGTTATTGTGCGCATCTAGTGCAGGAAAAACAACTATGAATAGAGTAGTTAATGTTTAGACCAGCTGGAAAACACAAAACCACCTCCAGTCCCACCAGTTGCCATTTTTTCTCCGTCTTATGCACCAGTATCTCAGCTTGACCATTCCTGCGGCTCCGATACCAGAAGCAGTACTCCAGTCTATCAAATCGTACAGATGAACATGCATCATTACCCTCACACCAAACATCAAGATTTTTTGTATGCCTCTCTCCTTCAAATCAGCACTTCCAGAAGCTTGCAAATATAACCCTCACTAAACAATTACTTTCACATGTAGTGTATTATATTGTCCAGAGCACAACAAAGTAAAAAAAGAGTTTAAACATCCAACAAGGAGTTGTGTTGCTTCTGTTGTCTTTTTTATTTGATCCCCAGATACTTCTATGATTCCTTTTTTCTACAGCCGTTCATGTACAGAAGTTATGCCCTTGACATAAGGGGTCTCCAACCTTTTCTGTAATGAGAGCTACTTCTGATAAGTGAAAATCGTTGTGAGCTCCAGAAGACCAAGTAACTTGTGCATTGTTAGCAGACACCCCATCGCCCAGCTTCATTGACTTTAAACCTAATGTCCATGGAGCCCGATACCATGGTTTGAACATTACTGTGACTAGAGGTACTGTGATAGGGCTGCCATATGCGTCAATGAGTGCATGATCTGTGGGGATGTATGAACATGTGTGTGAGGGAATGGGATATATGTGTATGGGTGACCGAGAGCCTTTGTCATATCTACTTGTGGCACAGAACATGCCTTTCGCCATATGTGGCACTGCTGCATGTACAAGACAAACATACAACCATTTTGGTTTAAAATGGGAGAAACTTAAAGTGCAGAAAAATGTCCTGTAAAAATAATCATAATAAGGAACATTTTACTGGCCATTAAATTTCTCCCATTTAAAAGAAAATGACTGTATTTTTCAGTTTTGAGTATGTCACTGTGTCTACCTGCCACTGGGAGCAAGATGTCTGCTGTTTGTAAATGTCACACTTTTCTTTCGGAAAGATCCTTTCAAGTGACCCCATCCCCGTTTCTGCTCTCAGACGCACAGTGTGCGCCAAGGGGTCCCGCAGGGCTCTGCCTTGAGCCCGACCCTTTTTAACATCTATATTGTAACTTTGGGAACTGTGGCAAAGGATAGGGGTTTGACTGTGGTCTCCTATGCGGAAGACACACAGTTAGAGATCGCCAACTCTGATTACCCCGCACGAGATGCCTCTATGTTTAAAGAGGCCTTAACTTTTTAATTTTTCTTAATTTTATTTGTGCATTTTCAAAAGTAAAAAACAAAGTAAATATATACAATTCATAGCATTGGCATGGCATAGACACAATGTGCAACCTATTTGGTGTGACTAAATAATACCACACCATCTTGGTCGACCGTGTCGAGCAGGTGGGCCTCAGAGGCTCGGCCTTGGGATGGCTGAAATCATCTATTTCGGACCGCACCCAGGCAGTGAGACTGGGAACCTTTACAGCCCCTAAAATTAAAAATGAATGCGGAGTCCCTCAGGGATCGTCCTTGTCCCCACTTTTATTTAATTTGTATCTACGGCCCTTGTTGTATTCGCTGAGAAAGTTTAAAGCTTTAATTTTTAACTACGCTGATGACTTGCAATTGATTTTCCGCCTGGATTCCCCTGGCGCTGCCGCCGAATTTCGGGAGGCCATGGTTCACATCCAGAGATGGATGAGTCTTAATCATGTAAAACTAAACCCAGGCAAAACTGAATTGATTTTGCCTGGGAAGAGTGAACTTCACTGGGGGCCACATTTTTGGCCTCCAGAAATGGGAAATCCCCCGGCCAAGTCTCATACAGTGAAAAGCCTAGGGGTCACTTTTAATGAAGATCTCTCTCTTAAAAGTCAGGTAGGGACGGTGGCATCCTCAAGCTTTTTCCAACTTCGTAAGATCAGGAAAATTGCCCACCTGTTAACTTACTCTGCTCTGATCCAAGTTGTGATCGCTTTCGTGCTGTCCCGACTGGACTACTCCAATAGCTTGTATTTGGGTCTTCCAGTCGGGCAGCTCAGGAGGCTACAGCTGGTTCAGAACCAAGCGGCCAGGCTGATCTGCAAGCTACCCAAGTGGCAGTCCATCAGGCCGGGTCTTGCTAGTCTCCACTGGTTGCCAGTAGCGCAGAGAGCAACCTTTAAAGCTGGCTGCATTATCTTTAGGGCTCTACAAGGTAAGGGCCCCGGATTTATTAGCAGCCTGCTTGTTAGGTATACCCCCTCACGTGCTCTTCGCTCGGGTCACAAGAGCTTGTTAGTTGTGCCTCGCATTAGGAAACAACATCAGGGAGGCAGCTCTTTTCACTTTCTAGCTGCCTCCCTGTGGAACTCTCTGCCACTGACACTGAGACTCCATGAAGACATTCTGGCTTTTAGACAAGCCTTTAAAACTTGGCTTTTTAGGCAAGCTTATCCATAGTTAATTCTGTCTTTTCTTTTGCTGTGTTATGTTTCTGCAAATCTTCCAATAGCGCCATGAAGCCTACGGGCGTACGTGCGCTCAATAAATTTTATTTAACATAACATAACATAACAATACATAACTCAGCTTTACAGGCATTCACAATCATGACAGTAATTAAAAAAGTGCATTTCATGATAGTACAGGGCAAAAGCATTCTCTTGAAAATACAGGACATCAGACAGTAGTTACAGTCAGCAGATAAGCAGTGAGGGGACCCCAGGTATCACGCGATTTTGATGACGTGGGCAATTCCTCTGCATAACATGTGAACTGATCCCGACAGTAGGTCAGGTCTTGCAACCATAGTTTAGTGGTAGGCGCAGGTCTGCTCCCCCTCACCTCCCCGAACCTATAGAGACTCTATATTTGGCCATTAGTATTGCTCTAGCCACAAACCTCCCATGAGATGCCTTAATATTAGTGACCAAGCCCAGCAGGCATAGTTGGGAGTACAGGCTATGGGCATCCCCACCATCAAGTGTAGAATATGTGTGACAGACCCCCAATATGAATTCACCTTTGGGCATTCCCAGCTAAATGATCAAAATCAGCATCAGATGACCCACATCGCCTACAATTGTCAACATCTCGCAATCCATATTTATATAGCTGAGCTGGTGTATAATATAATTGATGTAAATATTTAAAATGCACCAATCTTAGGTTGCCATTTGCTGTCAACTGCCCTGTCAGGCGGCAACACCCAAACCACTCGTCTTCTGAGATTGGGTCTGGTAAAATGGCATTCCATTTGGTTAGGGCAGACATGCCCAGTGCAACCTCCTCCCTCTGCGATGCCTGATGTAGTCTTGTGACCAGCCTGGCTCATGACGTGGTAGTATATAAAAGCAGCAGCGCCTCAAGTGCAGGTGGTTCTGTTGGAAATTGCGGATAGAGACACGCATAGCGGAGCGGAGCCTAGTGTAGACAAACAGCTGCATGGCAATGACGCTGCCTCCGGCAACCATAGTCGCTGATGCTATAAATTGACCAGCAGGAAACACATCCTCCATTTTTGTCATATTCATGTCTTTGAGGGTCTTTAGTTCACCAGGTTCTTCAGTAACAGAGAGTTCTGTATGGTATAGCAGCGGCATACTGGGCGCATATAGTGGCAGTTTCTGTGCCTGTTTCCCCAGTTCGCGCCAGGCTTTGGCCGTAGTTTGTACAGTCTCAAACTCCTCTTTCTCAAATATTGTGTGTTTATTTAATATCATGGCTTTAAGCGGTATCAGGTGTAGAGCACCTGCTCCCACCGCTACATGGGGAATATAAGTCAGGTCCTGCTGCCAGTAGTAGGCGTAATGCGCCTGTGCACAAAGGTAGTATAGATGAAAATTGGGAGCTGTGAACCCCCCTTTGGTCATAAGGGAGCGTAAGTGTTTCCCAGTTAAGCCGAGGTTTCTTACCTCCCCATGCCAGCGTAATTAAGAGGGAGCAGAGCGTATTAAAAAAGTGGCGTGTTAACTGTACAGGGATATTTAAAAATAAATACAGAAAGCGCGGAAGAATTACCATCTTTATTAGTGCTATGCAATCTGCGAAGGACAAAGGCAACATGATCCAGCGAGCTACTTGTCCTTCGAGGCGCGTGATAGCCGTGCCATAATTGGATTGTATGACAACCTGCGGATCTCTATGGAGCCATATTCCCAAGTAGTTCACGGTGTCAGTACACCATTCTAGGGGATAATCCAGGTCGATTTGTTGCGGGCTGTCCATGAGAGGCAAGATGACCGATTTAGACCAATTTATTCCCAGTTCAGAGAACCATTCAAACCGGATATATTCCGTGATGAATGGCGCCAGGTGTGTAGTGGGGTCCCGAACGTACAACACCATGTCGTCTGCATACAAAGAGACTGCTTTGGAGAAATTGTAATGCAGCCTGAGTATAGCGCTGCCTCAGAATACAAGCTCGCGGGTTAAGTATGAGTGCAAAAAGCAAGGGTGAAAGTGGACACGCTGTATACGAAATTCCTCCTACAGCTGACCATTGACCCTCACAAGCGCAATGGGATTTGTGTAGAGCAATTTAATCCAGTTGGTAAAAATAAATGGCACACCCATACGATGTAAAATTGCAAACATATATGTCCAGGAGATAGAATCAAAGGCTTTTGCAGCGTCAAGGAGCATTGCAACTGCCGGCAGGGTGGGCTCAAGTACATGCATTACTGCAAAGAGTATCCGCAAATTATGGGCCGTAGAGCGAGTTGGGACAAACCCAGATTGATCGGGAAGGACCATAACTGGAAGGAGTAGATTCAACCTAGTTGCTAATATCTTTGCTAGAATTCTCACAACTGTATTTATTAATGGTAGGGGCCAATAGGAATCACACATGTCTGGAGGTTTCTCAGGTTTTAACACTGTGACCACAAGCGCCTCACGCAAGGTCGGAGGCAGACACTGAGTCTCATATGCTTCTACATATAACTGGAGGAGGCAAGGAGCTAGTATATCTATATATTCCTTATCAAATTCTGCCGGTAGCCCATCGGTACCAGCCGATTTCCCATTAGGCAAGTGCAATGATGGCCTCCCGTATTTCGTCTAGAGTAATAGGAAGCATTAGAAACTTTTGTTGTCCGCGTGATAGCCATTCCAGCGCTATAACATCAAGATATTGTGTTATTTTTGCTTCATCTGCAGCTTGGCGATGGGCATTAATCACAGCATAGTAATCTGCAAAGGTTTTAAGTATATTGGGTGTGTCATATAATGCGTTGCATCATCTGCAATAATTGCTTTACCTAGATAGGCCTTGTCTCGGGCTCCGTTATACGGCTGGCCAGTGCCCTACCCGGCCTGCCACCTTCACCATAGTATCGAGCTTTACTCCACCGTGACATTTGTTGTATCTCCTGTTCAGCCACATCATTAAATTCAATGATTTTAGTTTTAATCAGTGCCAGTGTGGCAGGATCAGGCGTGTTTCCATACCTACGCTCGAGGTCACTCAACTCCCGCTCAAGCGCAACCATAGTGCCGCATAACGATTTCAGAACCCCGGCCTAAAGACCTATACAGGACCCCTGAATGGTCACTTTAAAAGCTTCCCAAAGTGTCTCCACAGCCTTAACAGACCCAGTGTTATGTGAGAAATAGTCAGAGATAGCTTCACGAATCCCTTTGCAAAATACCTGGTATAGTAAGGAGGACGACTGCAGTCGCCATTGAAATTGGGAGGGGATAAAAGATGGTAATGTCATGCTAAGAAATACAGGGGAGTAATCTGACAATTTCCGAGGTAGGTGCCTAATATGTACTGTCCATGAATTGTCATCCTGTGTGACTAGCCAGTAGTCTACGTGGGACCACATTTGACGCGCATATGACTGACATGTACCTTCCCGAGAACTCTGGTGTCGCAGTCGCCAGATATCCGTAAGCCCCAGCGTCAGCATACTGTCATGAACTGACGCGGCAGCCTTTTTGGGAGAGGGGTCAGCTGTGGATAACCTCTCCATTGCAGAGTCTAAAACAACATTAAAATCACCCCCGCATATAAGAGTTGAGGGAGGCAGGTTATAAAGCCTACCCCATAGCATATCATAAAATGCAGGGTTATCAACGTTTGGTCCATATAAATTCACAATAAGCATCTGTGTACCGTATAGTGTACTCTGTACTATGATATATCTACCCCCTTCATCCTCTTCTCCTCCCCGAGCAAAGGAAGAGTAAGATGCAGCCAATTACACTCCTGCCCACCTGTTGGCTATGGTTGAAACCGCCCGCATGGTGAGGTGAGTCTCTTGTAAAAGAGCTATCTGGATATGATGGCGATCCGGGTACGAGAGTACATGTCACACTTTTGTAGGGTTGTTAAACTCTCTGACGTTCCAGCTTAACCACAAAATTATCAAGACTTTTGGCTCTGTCATATCTGATGATGGCGATATACCTGGCTGTGTTGCTGCCTATAAATGAGTGTTGTGTAAGTCGAGCTCGGCCGATGTGATGTGAACAATGCTATTACAATGAAACATATCTCCCCAACATCCCTTCCCACCCACTTCAGCAATTGAAACTTGCTGTGACCTCCCCCCCTTAACAAGAAAACAAATAAGCAGTTGCATACCTGAATCAGAGAAGAAAAAAGAAGAAAAAACAGAAATCAATACAGCAAAGGCAACAGGAGGCGCCCTAACATGAGGAAGAACCATATGGGAAATTCCCATACAGTGGGTCGCTAGTAGTTGTTAGCCCCCTGATTAAAACAGGGTGGGTCGAGACATAAAGTAACAGGCTAACCATTCATGGGCACTGTGACAATTAATAAGCCTTAGTCTATAATATCTCATATATACCATTGTGACATAACAGGCACCGTAAAGTAGTAGGAACTTAAACAATAAGCAGTTTACATAGGACATTCGTAAAATATGGGAAAGTGCAAATAGGACCTAATATGGCATACGAACTGCATAACATGTGGAGAATAGCAAGGGAAAAATATATGAGAGAGAACTGTGATCTGTGATCGATACATCAACTGAGTTCAACAAACAATGTGAGTCGCACGTGATCATCCCTCAGAATCTGAGTCCTCTCTTGCGTTGACTCCTGTCGTTCAATCCGTCGGATATATTGAAGTGCATCTTTGGGCGTTGAGAAGATGCGTGCTTTCCCATCGTGTTGAATCCTCAGGCGGGCTGGGTGTAACATCGCGTATTGGATGTGTAGGGATTGCAACTTCTTTTTTACAGTTTGAAATTCCTAGCGCGTTTGTTGCACGGCCACGGTGAAATTGGGAAATAATTTCACTTTCATTCCTTGGTAGTTCAGACTGCCATTTTCTCTAGCCAAACAGAGCGATGTGTCCCGATCCCGGTAATTAAAAAATCTGGCTATGATGGGACGGGCGGTGCCCCTGGTACATGGCTAGCTGCCAGGGACCGGTGAGCCCCTTCCACTATTAGCACTTTAGAGAAGTGTTCCGCTCCCAGTAGAGTTGTGAGCAGCGTCTCGACATAGGATTCCATATGCCCAGTATTGGTGGATTCTGAGATGCCAGTTATACGTAGATTGTTCCTGTGGGAATGAGCTTCAATGTCCTCATTCTTACCTCCAATAGTTTCTCCATGCTGGCACAGGACGTGCTGAACACCTATATACAATCCTCCTTGTTGAGATGCGCTGCTCGGCTTCTGCAATCTGTGTGCTGTGTTTTTCTATCTTTGCCGCCATATAGTCCATACGCAAGTGCAGATGATCAATCTTGGCATCAATGGTGTGCAAGCTCTGCTGCATATTTATCATCAGACGCTCTAGCTTTGTTCTTGATCCTGCTTTCGGATCAGGTTCAGTATCAGAAGCATTTGGAGTTTGGGACTTAGAGTTCTTTTTGGCCTCGAATTGTAGTTCGCTTTGGTGCTTGTCTGTTCTTCCCATATCTGGACGTGATCTTGAGCAGGTATGCGCAGCAGAATTAAGAGTAAGTGTTAGTGTAGGAGCCAGGGGTTAACACACCAGGGATCCACAGTGGCTGCAGCGCTTAAACGTACCCCACCCCTGGAAGTAATCCGCTGCCCCAGCTTCAAACTGCTATGTAAGCTGGATCCAGCGGAGTAGTATAGTTCGCCACACAGTCGTGATTGTCTCAGTGACAGATGCGAAGCGATTGCATGCAGAGGTGCTCCACAGTGCAGCCAGGCAGATTGATGACAGCAGTATGTCTAGAGCAAACACAGCCTTGCACTTTCACACTTGGCTCCCCACTGGGGTGTGCACGTCACAGCGCGGCAGCTAAGGTGAGTCCACAAGGAGTTATACGAATCACAGCGAGTCAGCCCTGTACCTCAGCTTACCAGATGGCATAGTGGTGCAGCACATAGGTAGTAATGCGCTTCAATTCGGAGCAGTGCCAGGGAGAGTAGAGTCACAATGGAGGCTCAGTAGAAGAGGCCTGCACCGAGGCAGTCATGGGAGCCACAAGCCTGATGGAGCGATGGCAGAGGGGAGTAGCACTGGCACACTCCTCATGAGCAGCACCAAGCTCCGAAGGTTGTAGTCAGGAAGGCGGTAGCATTTGTAAAGCGCGCCCTTAGACACAGTACTGCCACCAACTGCGGTTAAATCACAGGCAGTCCCACTGAATATCGAGCTCCCCTGCGGCCTAAGAAAGAGTGACGGCACGTTGTCAGGTAGTGTGCAGTATGCCACGTTCCTCAAAAGTCCCTTTACAGGCTCAGTAGGCGGCGCAGATAGAAACGAGAGCCCACGGAGGTCGCAATGTCGGGGGGGGGCAACACCAGCAATGAGAGGCTTCAGAAGACTTGCTTGTCAAACAGCAGCAGCGTTGAACCCCCGTGGAGGCGGCTACGGAGGCGGGAGAGTTGCAGATTGCCCAGGGCACAGCAGGGTGTTCACGGTAAGTGCACTAAGGACGCTGTGTGTGGGCAGGACAGAGGCCGTCCCACCGCTTACAGAGTGCTCTGAGCATTCCCTGTCCACACAGCAGCAGATCAGGCAGGGACAACAGCGCAGATGCCTCACCGTAGTAGTCCAGATCGCGTAATGGCGGCTGAGCTCCCCGATGCGGGGGATGCGAGCGTGAAACTCAGTCCTTCGGCGGCACAGCGATGAAAGTTTGGCAACCAGGCAGTTCCACAACCCCAGACTGCAGCCGTGAGCTGTGGCCACAACACCAGGGTAGGAGATATTTCAGTTCAGAGAGTTCAGTGGCCGCCATCTTGCGCCAAGCATGGTCTAGATGCAGAATGGTGTTTACAGGCACTTAACAGAAAGATCAACGGCCCCAAAGTGTTCTTCTGACGTCCAGGAGTCAGAACACGCGTGGTTTAGGCATGGGTAGTGCCGAAAAAGCAGGATAATAGGCGGATGGTGATCTCGACCAGCAGAGCAGCACCAAAGTGCGGCCATCTTGCTCCGGGCTCTCTAGCGCCCCTCAAAGAGGACTTAACAGCGGTCACGGACTGGATGACATCGAACTGCCTCCTACTAAACATCACCAAATCAGAAATCCTGCTGGTGGGGAAAAACACTCCTCTGTGGAGTGAGCAATGGTGGACTTCCACCCTTCGCGCCCCACCTATACCCAAGCAGACAGTCAAAAATCTGGGCGTCTGGATGGACATGGAACTCTCCTTCCAGCCCCAAACCAAGGAAGTGACAGGAGTCTGTTTTGTGGTCCTTCAACCTTTGTTGGGCTTCTTTGAGTCTAATACTCAGCAGGTTCTCGTCCAGGCCACCATACTATCTAGGCTGGATCACGCTAGTGCTCTGTACTTAGGGGTTAACAGAGACACAGCACCTCCCAAGAATACAGAATCTGGCTGTCCAACTACTGTTTGTGGTCCTTCAACCTTTGTTGGGCTTCTTTGAGTCTAATACTCAGCAGGTTCTCGTCCAGGCCACCATACTATCTAGGCTGGATCACGCTAGTGCTCTGTACTTAGGGGTTAACAGAGACACAGCACCTCCCAAGAATACAGAATCTGGCTGTCCAACTACTGTTTGGGCTCCCCAGGACCTGTCACACTTCTGAGTTTATCATTAGACTTCATTGGCTCCCAGTAGAGAATCGTGTTCTTTTTAAAGCACTCTGTATTGCCCCACCGTATCCTTAACGCTCAATCCCCTGAAATCCTAGCATACTTCCTCATACCGTATATGCCCACTTGTCTCCGGCGCTCTGTCAACCAGCATTTGGTGACCATCCCGCGGATTACCATCTCGCGGATTAAGAGAGCCAGAGCCGGAAGACCCTCTTTCCGAGCTTTAGCTCCCAAACTCTGGAACTCCTTTCCAGTTAACATCAGAAGCATTCAAAATCATGCTGCTTTCCGCAAGGCCATTAAAGCTCCTCTGTTCTCTAAATAACTGGTTGCAGCATTCCTCGGCCCTGTCATCTATCTTCTGTCTGAGCTTAGGGCTGGGACGCCCCTTGGCTGAGGCAGCCATGCGCTCTACAGATATTATAACAACATAACTTTGAAAAGGGACAACATTGAATTGAAGAGTCAACTTAATCATTAAGTTAACTCTTCATTTTAAATTTCTCCGCACGGGTGCAAGGGGGGAATATTGGCTCTAAACTCTGACCTGGGACCAGAACCCTGGGTTCCAAGAAGGGTCTGAGGTGTAGAGCCAGAGGCAGAAAGCCGGACTTACCGGGCTTACTGTTGTAGCTACTGCGGGTCCTGCGATGTCCTCTGCTTCCTGAACTCTTGTTTGGATGGCACTGGAGCTGGAGCTCAGGTTCTGGTTTGGGCAGCTGAAGCCTCCTGGTGCTGCCTACTTGTAGTCAGGTGTACCCACCCAGTACCTTGAGTTTTCCCAGCCCTTCGCGAGAGGGGGCCCTCTGGGGGGACAGTAGGCTGCTTTCGGTCTAACCATGCCGCCTCAGCGGGTTCCCGGGGCCCGCTCTTTGTGGCACCTGACTGCAGCTGCTGCCCTGTCGCACTTGCGCACACAGCACAAACTCGTAATCGGCCGGGAGGGTTCTGGAGTGCTGCAGACTGAGTGCTTATCCGTAGGATAAGCCTGACTTTGCTGCAGCTGCGGCTGTTCTGGCGTCTGAACTGACATCAGGCTTCAGGCTTCACATCTATTTAAAAAAAAGTACTGTCTCTATTTTGGTTGGAGGTCCCCTGCCCTGCTTTCTATTTGTCACTACTAGAGAGGTTACTAGAGGTGGTGGTGTTTCTACTACCCACTGAGGAACCTCTACCGATCATGGCCTGATTATCTCTATTGACTAGAAAGTCAAAACATTTTGCAAATGTGAATACCCTCCAACTGGTATAGTCAATTTAGTCTCTTTTTAGTTTTCTTGCCTCTCTTTGTTTCATATAATTCTGATGTTTCTGCACAATACCTTCCGAGATTGCATAATTTTTCTTGGTAGGTCCTGGTAAATTCAGTTCCGTAATCTCTTGTTCACCTCCTCAGTTTCTTGTAAAAGTTTAGAAACTCGTCTTTCCACATTTTCAATCGGAATATTCATGAATTAACAGAACTATTTGTTCGCTCTTTCTCCCAATGTATCAACAAATCCTCATCCAGGTCATCATAAGAGGGTGTGATTTGTGATCTAAGACCATGTGTAATTCTATCTATTCTCTGATACTATTTCAAAGTGGTGGCATCCTACCACTTAAACATCTCTGCTTTCATGAGTTTTTCTCAAAGCACATAAATGTATCTTTGAGGACTTCTTTACTTTTTGTATTGCCTTGTCCTATGGCATTCCAACTGTTACTCCTGCATTCAAGTTCCTGATAAGATCCGCTGCAATTTTATACCAATCTCGGGTGGTACTCTTTTTGTAGAAGTGAATTTTTAAATAATAATGAGTGTTTAATTAACATAAGTAGGCTGAAAATGATAAGATTAATCTGTATTTAACATACCATGACATGATATGGGATCATTTGACTGGTCTCCTGTCCTGTTAGCTGCTCACCCTGATGCAAAAAATTAAGAACCTCAGAATCATCTTCAAACAAACTTCCCTTTTACCCCTCACCAACATGTTTGTTCATAAATACGTTCAAGCGTAAGTATTCAAGGTACACTGTAATTTGTGCATTTTATATCTTAACACTTCCCCACGTCTTTCTACCATCTTAGCTTTAGGGTTGTGAGTGTAGTTGCTAAGAAGGTTGCTGTCATAACAAGTACAGCCCTAAAGAAAGTAGTGTCCCTATTGGGACAGGAATGGTAAACTTGTTCCCTGTAGTACCCAGACTTTTGCTTTGGCCCTGGTGCGATGCTAATCTAGCGTTAGTGCAGAGGCTAGACTTTCCCCTAGTAATGTATGGGCCAGAATCTGTTGTGCGAACTGGAGAGATGCAACAAGTGTGCCCTCAAATAGGGAACTGGACTGCAGTCAATACACTGAGTGCAGTGTAACATGTTTTATGAATCAGCAGTATGACCAGATCTGTTTCTCTCTATCAAGGAGAAATGAGTCTACTGTTGTTGTTGTTAAATGCTCTATGGTTATGTGACACAGAACTTTGAGCTGATATTCCAGGTGTGCATCAAGTATTTGAATGTGCAGTGAATATTTAGCACATGTTTGGTAGTAGGACTCTGTGTGTTGTATGCCTCTGAGTTCTGGAACCTGGGAGATTCACTTTTGATGAACCCAGTTTAACATGGCACAAGAGGGAGGATAAGCATAGCTTGCGCTAGATAGTGGGATTGGAAGTGGCAGTAAGATGGAAGACATTGAAGTGAAGGAGGATGGAAACAAGGCTTACCTTAGAAATCCAATGAGTTCCTTGGTTAGTTCTTCCTGAGCACTGCCATTTGTTGGATGGCAGGTGTAAGAAATTGGGTTACTGATGGACTGGGGTATGAGCCCTGGTCAAGCAACAACCACAAGCCTTGTCAGGATAAAGCACAAGCAAACCCCAAGTTAGCCTGGGCTCATGCCCTTGGTAGCTTGGCACAAAGCAGTCAGGCTTAACTTCGAGGCAAAGTGTAAAGTATTTGTGCAACACCTCAAACAGTCAAACAGTGAAAAAAGTCTGTGCCAAAAGTATCTCATACCAGGTTCGAAAAATAGAGCAAAATGTTATGAAGAAAACAAGACAAAAATGACAAAAATCCTATCCGTACAGCTGGAGTTGTGAATTTTAAAAAAAAACAATAAGGTGTAAAATAGCACCAACCGCTGATATTTTGTTTCGCTGTCACAGGTCAAAGTCAAACGTTTAAGCCAAGTGCGATGGAGCACAGGTTGACTACATTCAGCAAAGTCCTGCTTACGTTTTTCATTGTAAAGTTTTGTGTCAAGAGGCCCGTTTGTGTTGGAGGGGCTGCTGGATGCAAGGAGAAGGTTAGGGGAGGTTGACAGCAAGGCAAGGAAAGCAGGCGGGGCTTCACAGAGGAGTGGGCCAGAGCTTTGCATTGTGTGTCGATGCTGCTGTAAAGAGATGGTCTGATGGCGCTTCAGTGTGAACAGTGCGATCTTAGTGTGAACAGGCCAGTTCGCAGTCGCAAAGTGCCCAAAAGCTTGATTTAAGCTCGCTGAGCCATTCCAAAGGTCCAGGAGCTGAGGGACAGCACTTGGAGGCCAAGAACACACTCCAGCTTATTTCAGGAGCTGTTTGGGGAACCTTTTATGTCCTTGAGGGTCAGAACAGGAGGACCGCAATCTAGCCCTTGGAGTCACTTTGGGGTCCTCCATTCAAGATGAGATTGAAGGTCCAGTTCTTCCTCCCCAGGCAAGAGGGTAGCAGGGTGGTAGCTCCTTCAGAGTATCTGTCCAGCATAGTGGCAGCCCTTTCAGCAGCATAGCAGTCCTTCCTCCTGGCAAAGTATCCACAGTTTCAGAAGTGTACTGAAGAGTTGGTGTCTGAAGTTCAGTATTTATACCCATGTGTGCCTTTGAAGTAGGCGAGAAGCTTCTAGAGGTTTCCCTTTGAAGTACACAGGAATCCTGCCTTCCCTGTCCTGGCTCTAGACTAACTACAGGGGGTATGTAGCCCTTTGTGGGGAGCAGGACACAACCTAATAAAGTGTAAATGGAACTGTGCCCAGCTCCTCCTTCTGATACAGACAGTGATGGCTCATCCAGGCACACCTAAACCCCATATTGCGTGTGGATGTCTTGGAGTAATCCACAAAGCTCAACTGTCAGCTACAAACAGTCATGTAACCCAGGTACATGCTACAGGCACTAACTGTCTAAGGGAGTAAAATACCAACTTTCTATAAGTATAATTTTCTGAATTACACTTTCAAATCTGACTTCAGCATCAGTTAGGTTTCTCTGGAATCACAATTTAAAATCCTAACACGAACTGGTTACCTATTCTCATTTGGAAGTTACACTTATAAAATGTAATAAGGTAACTCCAAAATGATCATATGGGAGAGGTAGGCCTTGTAGTAGTGAAAAATAAACGCAATAGTTTTTCAATACCAGAACATGTAAAACCTAAAAGTATATTTCCTAATTTTTTATTAAATTGCACCCTGTGCTCCTGGCTACCCAGGGCCTTCCCTTGGAGTAAGTTATCTGTATTAAAAATGAAGGTTTGGGCCTGGCAAAAGGTTTATTTTGCCAGGTTGAATTGCCAGGTAAACTGCACACACAGGCTGCGATGGCAGGCCTGGGACATGAATAAAAGGTCTATTTAAGTGGGTGGCACAACCAGTGCCGCAGGTCCACTAGTAGCATTTAATTTACATGTCCTGGATAAATGCGGTACCACATTACTAGGGACATAAAAGCAAATTAGATATGCTAAATGGGGATAAGACAATATTACTATGTTTTAAGGAGTGAGCATATGCTGTTTAGCACTGGTTAGCAGTGGTTGAGTGCGTAGAGTCCAGAAGTCAGCAAAAATGAGATCAGAATAGATGCAGGTGAAAAGCTTGGGGGAAGACCACTGGTGGATCTAAAAGTAGGGGTGATGATTGGGACTAGTGTTTCTTTGTTCAAGGTGAGGAAGATTCTATCCAAGGCCTTCTCTTTTGTCTTTCTCTATATATTGCTTCAGGAAGGCTGATGACTGCCAGATGCACTGATTTCTCACTCCATTGTGCCCCTGTTTTAGATACACCTGCTGTAAAAGCACAAAGGCTGTGTATGAGCAGCAGCTAGAAAATATTTGAAAGAGAACCACCCCAAGCTGGCTCTGGAGTATTAGACAGTGGATCCACATCCCCTTTCTGGAAAATATTTATTACAGTGTGAGAAAATCACCCAATGTGTTCCAGTTCCAAGGTCTTAATGGTTAAGGAAGGGAATGCTTGCTGAGTAATCAAAGAGCTGAATTGCGATCAGGGCTGTGGTCTGACAAACACCCAAAGGTGAGGGGACTTAACCAGAACTCTGCATTTTCTACTGGAGATGCAGAGTCTGCCTATTGTCCTGAAGTGTGTCTGTCAGCTGAGAGAAGGAAGGAGGAACACATTCAGCTCTATCTCATTACATGCACTATGAGAAAATACCCTGTTTAATGTAAACTGATTGAAAACACTTTTGCATGGGGTATTCCAAGATTTTTGCCATAACTGTTGTTGCTGGATGTAGAACTCTGTGCACTTTAACGCCTATTAACCAGTAGTAAAGTGTCTATGCTCCCCCTTTCAATGTGATGACATTGGTATACACCTGATTGACATATTTAACTACCTGCACGTCCCTAGTATATGGTACATAGTGCACCCAGGGCCTGTAAGCTAAATGTCACTAGTGCACTGTAAGCATAGATTCAGGCCTCCCCTTGTAGCCTGATTGTGTCAGTTGAAATACTGCAATACGACCTATAAAAAAAACTACTTTTGACAGGTCAAAACCTTCTTTTGAAATATTAATAAGTCACCCCTATGTAGGCATTATTGTCCATAAGACAGGGTGCCTGGTTTTTATAATTAGGACATGTAGAAATGTTATGTTACACACATACTTACAAGGAAAAGGCTACAAAAGCTATTTTCACTGTAGCAAGGCTTTCTGTCCCATAGGAACACACTGAGTTACATTGTTACATTTAATTATGGTAATTTCAGTTTAGAAATAAAATTCAAGGACTCTTTTATTAGTTATGAAAAATCCAGTTGGATGGTAAGATCACATTTTAATAATTATTAAAGACAAGATACTTTTAGGAAGATACCTTTTGTCTTCCTGTGGAGGCCCATTTGCAAGAGCTCTAACTGTCTCCTAGCAACTGAATAGCCCCATGATGAGGTGTGAAAACTGCTTCTACAGACCCAGGATCTTGTCACGTGTGTGACAAGCAAATGCTAGCTGACACCTGGGTAGGCTTCTTCCTCTCTTCCCCGTCAGGCAGGCATAAATCCCAGTGGGAGAAGAGCTGTTCCCAGAACTGGTGTAGTATCATCACAGAGGATGGGCTGCTCACTTCTGTGACCACACTTCTGTGGTAGACTCACAGGCTCTGCGCAATGGGAGAAGGGTTACACTATCTTGGATTTAAGCACAGAGGACATGAACTGTTCCCATAGGGAGCAGGGTCAAGACTGATTTGCATATGGCAGGGTCCAAACTGGAGTGATGTAGCAAGCAAAAAAAGATTGATGTAACCCAGATCTTTGACTGGGGTGAATGTTTGATTTACTCAGCATTTCTACCATCATCTGTCCTTTTTTGCATTTGTCGCCCTAAGTGCTCATTATGCCACCAGATTCAAGCAAGCCAGGGTGATGAGGGGTGATGCACCCAAAGCAGTTCCAGGATGCTTGTTTCCAGTCCAGGGAGGACCTGGCATGGCTGTTCGATCTGGACTGTTCCCACGAGGAGCGGGTTCAAGAGTGATTTGCATATGGCAGGGTCCAAACTATAATTAGAGCTCTCCCTAGTGAGAGTGCTAGGGCTGCGAGCTAGTCGGACCGATTCCACATTTCTGCTGGCAATATTACGCTGTGTAAATAGTTTTTAAGGACTTTTTAAATTGTTTCATTATTTCCTGTTGGGGGCTCTAAATTACGTATTTTAAGGGGAATTTTTACTGAGGCACACTGACACCCCTCCACACGCTACTGTTTCTTTCCCTGCCTCGCCCAGCCGTTTATTGACTCGGTGTAGGCGACGGTGGGCGCCATCTTTGGTGTGGCTGGGGCTGCGCTCTAGTCGCGCCGGCCTCCCACCCTCCTCACATCCTATATCACTGATAGCATGACTAGACGGCGCAGCGGGCTGGCGCAGCGGGCGCGCCGAAGCCGCGCCTAAGCCAAGCCTGTCTGCGCCCGTCCGCGACTGGACTCGGCCCAGGGCAATAACCCCTGGCCCTTCAGTGCGCTATTCCTCCCAGCAATTAAGACAGTTGAACCCAGGCTACTCACGCCAACATTGTACTATCCTGCCTCTCTCTACTGCAGTGGGCGCTACTTCTTCCCCCTGTCCTGGGTGCCAATACCAACTTCCGCAACCTTGTCTGCCAGGCTCCGATGCCCCCAGTAATACATGTTCTCATGAATTGGATATTACTCATTTTCATGGCTGTCGAGCAGCGCTTATTAACACGCGCTCCCTTCCATGCCACAGTCTACAGATTAGTGAGTTCATCATCGCTCATGATCTTGACTTCCTTTTTGCCACTGAAACCTGGGGAGTTGCTGGCTCAGGACCGGACTTCTGCCAAGCAACCCCTGAGGGCTACAGTGTTGTTAGGCATGATAGACATATAGGAAGAGGTGGAGGACTTGCTATCATTTATAAAAATCAGTATCGCACCACTCTTGATCCCATACAACCCACCAATTGTGAAGCAGCTACTTTCGCTATTAATATTAATTGCAAACAAGCCCTCAAAGGAATCCTACTATATCGACCGCCTGGGCCTCGAAACTCCTTTCTTACCACACTCTCTGATCTTAATGACCATATCATAAGCTCGACGGAATACATGATACTGGGAGATTTTAACTTCCCTTTGGAAGAACAGGGCAACCACGACACCATTCAACTTACTGCTGATCTCCTAACCTTAGGACTTCAACAATTGGTAAAGGGAACTACTCACCACCCGGGGTTGAACCCTCTCAGTCTCTCTGCAACGCTCTGTCCAGTTTTTTCATCACTAAGGTGGCAGACATCTACTCATCCTTTGCAGGGGATGTAGGGGCAAGATCCAGAATCTGTAGTGGGGAAGAATTAGTGCCTGACCATGATCCCTTCTCCTCCTTCGCCCCCATTACGCAAGATCAAATTAGCAGACTCGTTTCTACTATCAAGTCTGGCTCCCCCCTGGACCCTTGTCCCCCCTCAGTGATGGCCAACCTAAGTGAGGTGATCTCTCGCCCACTTATGGAAATTTGTAACACCGCATTTCAAACTGGTCATTATCCAGCCCCGTGGAAGAAGGCAGTGATTAAACCTCTTCTGAAAAAACCCTCCCTGGATCCCACAGCTATGGCCAGTTATAGACCTATTGCGTGTCGCCCCTTTCCCGCCAAAATATGCGAAGCTCTGATGAACAAACAACTCTCAGAGTTCGTCGATACTCACCAACTTCTCGACGAAATGCAGTTTGGCTTCAGGAAAGGGCATGGAACCGAGACCGCTAAAATAAAGGCCTCAGATAAGATCAGAGCCATTATGGACCAGGGAGGTGTGGCCGTCCTGATTCTTTTGGACCTGTTCGCAGCCTTTGACACGGTCGACCATGCTATTCTGGTCGACCGTGTCACAGCCTTGGGGATAAACGGTATGGCTAGAGATCTTATTTCATCCTTTCTGGCCAACCGTACCCAGACAGTGAAGTTGGGTAATTTCTACTCTCCTGTCTCTGCACTCCCATGTGGAGTCCCACAGGGTTCCTCGCTAAGTCCTACGCTATTTAATATCTATGTAGCGGACTTAGCGAGGGTAATAAAGGCCCATGGGCTGCGACTTACATCCTACGCAGACGACACCCAACTGGTTTTGGCGATCCATAAGGACGGCCCAGTGGTGGCAGCTAATTTCCAAAGGGCCATGCTCGCTGTCAGTACCTGGATTTCCTCCAATTGTCTAAGGCTTAACTCGGATAAAACCGAGATTATGACTTTTGGTAAACTCTCCCCGGAATGGTCCTCCATCTGGTGGCCCAACCAGCTGGGCTCCCCACCTGTCCCAGTTGAAAAGGCTAGAAACCTGGGAGTTATTTTTGACAGCAAGCTGTCATTTAACCTTCATGTCAACAAGGTTGTATCATCTGCGTTTTTTATTTTGAAAAAAATTAGGAAACTGCTGCCTTACCTCCCTACCTCAGCTGGGAAGACTCTGGTTTCTACCCTAGTGTTTTCCAAAATTGACTACGGGAATGCCCTCTTTCTTAACTCTCAGAAATTTGTTTTATCTAAGTTGCAGTCCATACAGAATGCGGCTGCTAGAATCCTTCTTGACATCCCCCGCCGCCAGCCCACTTCTCCCGCCATTCGTCATCTGCATTGGCTAAGGGTAGAGGGCCGCATTAAATTCAAGGCCCTCTGCATTGCCTATAAGGCAGTGCATGGCGTTGGACCTAAGTTTCTGACTGAAGCATTTCAGCTGTACACCCCTAAAAGGCAGCTGAGATCTGCCAACACCTGCCTCCTGCCGGTACCTCGCACGAGAACAGCAACCTGGGGAGACAGACGTTTCCTGGTTGCTGCGCCCAAGCTATGGAACCTGTTGCCACTCATGATTAAAACTGCTCCCAATCTGATGAGCTTTCGCAGGCTCCTAAAGACATGGTTGTTCAACCAGTAAGCTTGCTGCTCGGTCCCTCTGGCCTCCACATGCGCCGAGACACCTTCGGGTAATTGTATGCGCAATAAAAATATCGAAAATAAATAAAATAAATATAATGATGTAACGAGCAAAAAAACAATGGATTTGACCCTGGATGTGACTGGGTTGAATGTTTGATTTGTTCAGCATTCCGTCCATCAACTATTCTTTTTGCAGCTTTTTTGCAGCAGAAAATCTGATTCAGTGGGCCCTCAAGGAGAAGGTATCTGGCCTCATGGAGCCCTCATTGGCTACAACCTTCAGCCTTACCCCGCTAGACAAATCCAAGCTCCGAAAAGGTAACCTTGTCCGAACATTGAAATCTTTGCCGGGCGAAAGTACCAGAAGAACCCGGCCAGCGAGGAATTTTCTGAGGACATGCATTTCGTCTTTCTCCCGCTCTGAGTCTTCCCGCCAAAAATCAAAACAACTAGAGAGTGAGGGAGAAAGGCACTCTTAGTCCCCCAGTTAAATATACAAAACCAATGAAAGAGTGGCTACCTGGAAAATCGGGTGGGAAACACACATATGTTTGTTTTAAGGACCCTCACTCACCGACCTGGTCAGTGACATGCTTCATCATAGGGTCCCCATCTAGGAGGCCGAGTGCCTCCTTGGTGTGCTACAATGCCTGCAGCTGCAGCGGAGCAGGTTGTTTGTGTGAGGGGTCAGTGCAATTTAAAAAGTAACCAAATACTACCTATAAACCAATTTATTCAAGGTGACTTGGTTGCTATTAAAAACTGGTGACGGATCTATGTTTAGCTAAAAAATGTAGCCAGGAGGATCAGATTTAAATAAGAACATGTATATTGGTCAACATATTTCTGCTTTCATGTCCAAATTCTGCAAAGCTTTCATCAGGACCTAGATAAAGACCATGGCGGTATACGCTCACTAAGGCGTACCCTAACCTCTGGTCTAATGTGTGGGCAAAACTCACGGTTTCACCACGTTGATCACACGGAATTTCCGAGATCAGTCATAGCCTGCAAAAGAAAAAACAACACACCACGTATATTCTTTAAACAGTTCAATATGTTTGTGTTTTCCCAGTCGGTGGCTAAGTACTCATCACAGCGTGTTCCCTGAGTAAAGTGATTTAACAGACCTAAAATTCGTGCTCAGGCGTTCCAATACATCCCCACCATGCTACATGTCTGTGGAGTGAGTTGCGCAAGAAGCTTTCATGCATCAGAAGGTAGCCTCAAAATATCACCGGGCAAACTCTATTCTAACCCCCAATTTGAGGGCAGTTTTTTCTTCCCGCCTAAAGTCAGCTGCTTCACTGGGTTGTTGTCCAATAGTTTTCGGATGTCATAGAGCCCTCCTTGGCCACTGCCTGCTGTCTTGCCATGCTGAAGATTTTTAACTTCCATTTAAAAAAAACAAAAAACAATGTGGCCAATTTATATGTTGGAGGAGTGGGAACTCTGTTGCAAAGACAACAGAGTTCCCTCCCGAGAACATATTGATCTGTCTGCCTGATTTGAATGCGGGTAGTCCATCATTGATTATTGCGGAAACAACTCTGTCTCTTCCATGGTCAAACTTCTCTGATGGCCCGGCGGAGTAAGGGCCCTCTGAGAATTGGCTATATTTTCGTGTAGATCCTACTAATCCGTAGGATATGAACATTTGTTGGACAACAAACTTTGGATGAGGTGCCTAGACTGATTCCGGGCACCCCCATAGGAGATGTAGGCCATGAGACCAGCTAGCTCATAGTGCCACCATAAGCCCCCCTAACCTTACCAGGGAGCAAATTGGTTCTTGTAATCACTGAACATGACAACCCTGACCCCTCAGGGATTGAGGAAACAGGACAGAACCTTTCACTCAGTCACTTATGCTTACTCATGCTCAGAGAAGTATACAGAATACACAGTGGGACGTTTTCAATACATTTATTGATCCATCATTATTCTTGAATAGAATACCACATTATTCTTGTATAGAATACATGTGCTGCGATAATCAGAAGACAGAACCAGATATATGTGATGACTCCTACTGTGCCAAACACTACTCTAAGTGTACCTAGATGGTATGTGGGTGTAAAGCCAAGTATCCCCCCAAGGGACGATTCAACACCATTATCTGGTGGGAGAGAATGTAAGAGCCTATCTTGGTTACAAACTGTCCACCCCCTCATGGAGATGCCAGCCCGCTGAAGGTCAACATGCATGGACCCTCTGTGTCAGCTGAAGTGCCTTCTCTGCTAAATCTATCGGGATGCTCATTATTTATAATAGAAAGGCAGCCTTGGGGTGTACGTTGTAGATTTGCGATGTTATGGATATGTAGATAGGTCTGTCGACCCGTGGATGAAGATAGAACGACATTTGTACATAGTGTGCAAAGAGGCCTTGTGCATGATGTTCGAGGCATTGTGATAGTGTTGTTAGAATGTAAGAAATGAGCAGCAGCGCTACATGGGCCTAACCCGGGAACATTACACCCACTCCTCATACTAAGGGCATATATATAAATTGTATCTAAAAAGCCAACAGGCTATAATAAAACAAACATTAAAAAGGTAAAACACTACTTTTAAAATCCTCTAAAAGCTTACCTTTGAAATACTCCTATAAAAGCCTTAAAGTCATTATACTATTTGAAATTCCAAGTACTTAGAAAACCATGGTGCTTAGAATATTCAAAAGCTGTTTTGATTCATTTTGTTTAAAAAACAGGCCAAATTGTTCTAATACGGAAAAAGCCAATTGTTTTATGTGTTCCGAGTGATAGATGCAACATTGCTGTTGCCCACAACTGCAGATGACGGTTCCAAAGGCGCACCTCGAAGCAGGTTTATGGAGCAAAGGTGATTCCATCCGGTTCCCACAGCAACCGCTGAGGGAGGGACTGCATACTGTAAGCATATCTTTGACTCGGTGTCTATTTCACTAGGAGCTTAGTCATCCCAGGGTGGCTCGAAGAATGCATTCATTAGCAATGTTATACGTTAGGGACAACACTATCATGGGCCTTTAAGGGGATCATCAGTACCTCAATGTCCAGTGGCACAACCGATTATGATCCCAGGCATAGATCCAATACAAATTCTTGGCTGCAAAGCAGGCAGTGGAATACAGGTTGTACGCAGTGAAGCCAAACAGGCCTGAAGGACAAGAACCAGTGCTTATTTATTTCTCAAAGCCAGGGTGTGCCAAAGCAGTGTACCATGCGCTCACGACATTGCAGCACAAGCAGGTCTGTCTCCATTCCGGATTGAACTGGGCCGATGAAAGATGAAAAATTAAAAATCTGGATTCCTGTCACAAGTAGCAGGGCAAGCGGGAGCTCTCAAAAAATACTTCCCAACAGAGTGCATGAAAGATGGTATAACTCCAAAAATCATCTGTAAGGTGCTAACCAGTCCAGAGCCAATACATTAAAAAAAGTACACTATTTCCTTCCTATCGGACATATTAAAGATATGGTGAGCCATCTTCCCAAAATGCAGCAGGAAGTTAGTGTGGAGTAGTGTCTGTATCTTGGACGAGGTCCTTGCAACCTGGAAATCAAACGCCTTTCTGGCCGAAGTTAAGGCCACATCCTTTTGAAAAAGCATGTCTTTCAGCTTGCTCAGAGGATCAAAGTGTATGTTGGAAATATAAATAGAAGGCCATAGCGTTGCCTCCCTAACTGTGCGAGCAGGTGGGAATGGTACTTGTGTGTAACAAGTGACTATGGAATTAACCATCACTAGATAAGTGATGCTCGGTTCAATTCCACTGCAACCATGATCATTTAGCATCAAATAGCTCCCATTTGATATCAGCTTGAACACCGATGTATCACAACAGCCGGAGAACCCTTTAGACAACAAGACAAGTTTGTAACTGAAGCATTGCATGCTCTATGAAGAGAAATGTATTTGCATTTAAGGATCCACTTAAAGCAACCTCACAGTCGGAACCACTAAGAAAAACTTCTGTGTCTCCATTCCTGCATCTAAACCTGAATTGTAGCTCCCAGTACTCATGCATATAACCTTCTCCTAGCACTTCGTATCAGCCTACCTGTTGGTATTGGTGACAATATTGGAAATGGAACGTGGTGTCCGGTAAGGTAATACAACCATGGATTATACAGCCAGTGGATGGTGTCTCAGTCACGGTAAAAGGTAGTTTGTCTAATTTTCCAATGTGCAACATGGTGTATTCGTGCCATCACTATCTGCCCTTCTGGTAGATCATATGCAGAAAACAGACTTATAATATTTATGTAACGCCACTGCATGTGACCTGAACATAGAGTTTGCAACGTCCAGCTCAGTATTACAATGGACCATAATTGTGACTGTCCTTGCTGTAAAATTGACATGTCTTGCTGTATAATGTCAGTTGCAGAAAACATTATGTTGCTCAGTGAATACATTCTGGATAATAATGTTGTCATACCGTTGTCAACCACAGCCAAAGCCTTTTCTAAATTAACCCTGTTGATCTTGTGCATCCTCTCAGCAGCTTCCTGTTGATAAAGTTTCCACAGTTCGTTGTATATTCCGTACAAGAAGCACTTTTGACGTGTGTACCGGGGACCTAATATTAAATCCCTAAAGTCTATGTCATCAGAAGAAGGGACAAGTGTTGCTTCACCTCGGAAAGTGTTGAGGTTTTTTGTCAATCAAGTCACAACTTCCCAACACTATATGATGTCATGTCACCACGCCAGAATGTTCTTTGATCAGGCCTATTGATCCTGAACCCTTTGGTGTTACCCAGGAATCTAGTTTGACACCCGTTTGTGTCCACAAGCCAAGCCAACCACCCCCTTATAATTGGGATCTGATGAATTAAAAGAACCATTGTGTATCATGGTATCTAATGTATCCTCACTAAAGTGTGTTAGATGCTGCCAATTCTCAATAGGTGGGAATGCGGGAATGCAAGGTGTGTTCAAATCCTTCATTTTTGCCAACCCAAAACAGGAATTTTGTTGCACTGTTTTATTCATGAAAATCATTTATGTGGTATGAGGCACGCTCTAAATAAGGCCTTATTTCCCTGACCCTGCCAATCTCTTGTACCCCATGCAGACTTTGTGTCTGTGGTGTGTTTCCAAAAGTCGAAAACCCTGTACAGACAGTTGGGAAATAAAGGAAGCAGAGTATATCAGCTTGGTGTTTGTTAGCATATTTTTCTTTGCAGGTGTAGGTGCAAGCCTATAATGATGAGAGGCTGGGTTGATGTGTCAAAACCAGAAAAATGAGCAAACTTTTATGCACATGTTTTCAAACTACCTTTCTGCGGTGTTGCGCAGTGTTCCCATTGAGTATAACAGCAGGTGGGATACTAGCTTTGTGAAAGAAATGGTGACCATAATGATGATAACGAAACATGACTCCAAAATTAGATGTACCATCATACAATTCGTCATTAGAAAATGCAACTGATTACTCGTGATCTGGAAGCAAATTATGAGCAATTTCATTATACCAATCATCAGAGAAAGTACTAGAGGTGATGATATCATTTAAAGAAATTTTAAACAATTATGGAATTTGTAAAAGTTCAGTAGGACCATACATATCAGATGATACCCTGTTCCACACTATGCCTTCCAGAACTGAAACTGCTGTAATGTTCACCAGGGACAGATCTCTTAGTCCATGGTGCGATGATGCATGTGGTTTCAGAACCAAGTTCACAAGTTGTACTGCAGAGCGTTCTGGGAGAGAATGTCCATTCAGAAGCAGGAAAAAGACAGTCACCAAAGCAATCCATAGGACCAGGAATAGCAATCCATTTGTAATCTAGAGATGTATCCATGGAACAACAAAGTATGTCTTTTCAGCCAAAGACAGAGAGCATACACTCATAGCTTGAAAGGGAGAGGCCGTGGTGGCAGCTCCGGTTCACTTGAATCTGATGAGAAGTCGTCTTAATGCACGAAGTCGCCCGACACCATCCAGTCTATTTTTGGTAGCTCAGCAGGTTTTGTAGAACTCAGAGATGACTATCGGTCGCATATTTACATAGACCTCGAACATCTTTTGGATTGAGATTTCTGTACTTGTTGATAGTACAGTTGTACTAGTTACAACAGGAAGAAGTATTGCTTCATTGTTATTTACAGCTTCTCTTTGAAGAATGGAATCTTCTGTAGTTATTAAAGCATCCATCTGAACTTCCTGAATGGTAGTGAGAGCAGTGCAGCGGCTACCCAGAAGTCCACGCAGCCTACTGTTAAGAATCGGCCACATAGTGTAGTTTGATCAGATCAATAGAGACAAACCTTTTGTCTCAGTGATCAGCAAGGGGCAGAAGAACTACAGTTCTAGTACCTATGACAGGTTCAGGCGCTCTGTAAGATTGCCAAAATTCTTTCTTGTCCACAATTTTCTCCCTGACTAGTTCCCCAATCTTCGGGACCCAGGAAGGTCTTGCCGGTATGACCTTCACTTCTCCAGTGGTGGTGTATTTTACTTGGACGTTGCTTTGTGCATCCCCGGAATTAATTGAGTTCCTGCAAAACATCGAAACGTTCATCGATGTCAAATGGTGTTTCTGCCGCAACTGCACTGAGATTATTCAGGTCCAGGACCCACATTCTCACACTGAACAGGAGTTCTAAGGAGTACAACCCCGAGGATTTTCTTGGCATGTTATTAAGTGCCCTTTGGATCCCATATAGGTGATTGATCCAACAGCCACCGAGCCTAATACCCTTGCAGTTAAGAACTACTTTAAGTCACAGTTTTTCCTGTCAACAACCGAATTTCCCTGGGGATGGTAGAGGGAGGAGTATGGCAAGGCCACACCCAAACTTCCCATGGCTTCTTAATAAGCCTGAGAGCTAAACTCCGGGCCCTGGTCGGAATGTAGCACAGAACGTAAAATGTTTGTGTGTTCCTGTGTTCAATGGTTGATCGAAAAATCAGGTCTGTTTAAATTATAGAATGGTTTTACTCTTTCTGCATAATCCAAAATGTATGTTTTGCCAAAATGTAAAAATCCTAAAATGGATTGTAGTCTTTTCAGGGTTGTTGGAGGTTGGAGCAGTGGGCATATTTCTAAAAAATGTGCTGCCAGGCTTTTGCCTTCACTTGACAACTCGTATCCCAGAAAAAGGACATTGAGATGGGCAATGTTTGATTTTTTTAAAATTACATTTGTATCACAGGTGGGTTAACCCAAGAATTATTTGGTTCACTCTAGCCAAGTGTTCCATTGGTTATTCATCCAGCAGATAAATATCATCTACATAGCACAATGCCTCATCATTACAATTTTGAAGTAACTCTGTTACCCTGGCTGAAAACAGCCAAGGGCTGTCCTTATATACTTGAGGTAAACAACAAAATTGATGCTGTGAACCTAGCGTTACAAATATCTGCTTCGAGACGCTATATTCTGGCAGAAGAATCCATTTGAGATAGCTAGTGCTGTTTTGTATTTCTTCCGCACAATGGTATTCATTAGTGTGGCACTATGTTCATTTTGTACCGCAAATGTGAGTGTGGAAGTGTTCAAATATCTGTAGTCTAAGACTAGACGGTATGAATTGTCCGGTTTCATTACTGGAAACATGGGATTATCCATGGGCGATGTGCAATTTTCTATTACACCCTGGTACTCAAGATGTTCTAAGATTTCCCTAACTTTCATTTTAGCTTCATGTTTTATTGGGTACTGTCTCTGGGGTTAAGGAACTGATTTTAATGGGATTTCGTGATGAGGAGACCCAACATCCCACCCAATATGATTTTGATAAAGTGCAGGAGCTAGGGCTAATGCCCACTCCTTGGCGTATGAATGTTTAACTGATTCTGGAAAGAGATCGGAGAAAGCAGGTACAATTTTACAGTTTCTTCCAGTGGGCATTCCATTAAGAACACAGGTAGCCAATCCTTTTCAGCCAAAAGAATGTCATAACCATATGTCAGGATCTCCCAAAGGAGAGTCTTGATGTTCTTGGGCATGTCCCCCTCCATATGGAGCATTATTTAGTCCTCAGTAGCCTGAGCATGTCTTATTTTAATACCAGCTACCTTTTTCTTTTTGAATTGAGGTTTTTGAGTCTTTGGTTTAAGGATGTAGTCTGAAGTGCAATGTGTTTCACTTTTCTGCTTCACGTGCTCTTCAGATCTGTGCTCTGACCATCCACCTATCTCAGAAACGCGTATCGGATGAATCCTGAGAGGAACGAGAGGAACATGTATCAGTATCCTGATACCTGTCAGGGGTTCTTATCTTATCACGGTTTCTTAAATTGTATTTTGTATCAGTGGATTCCTGCTGAGGAGACCCATCCCGTGATTGTGTCCTATTTTGTTTATTATTTTTCTGTTTATTGTCCCATTTCATCTTCAAAGAATCAAGTGATTGCTTGGATTTATCCTTTTCTGAATTACTCTTAACCTGTGGTTTCCCAAGTCTGGCTCCCAAATCATCTCTGCCTAGGTGTCTTCGATAATTTTAGGCACCTCCAGGTCCTGCTGTGCCCATGGGTTTGAAACTGTGTCTTACCCGGATGACACGCAGTGGGTCATTACTCTCGAGGGAGACACTGACAAAGTAAAGACCCGTTTCATGGCGGACATGAAGGCAATTGCAGATTGGATGGCTAACAACTTTCTCCAGCTGAATCTAGGCAAACCTGAAATCATTTTGTTTAGTAAAGCCCACAACCTGTGGTCTATAGAGTAGTGGCCTTCGGAGTTAGGCAAGGCCTCCTCTCCCAGTAAGGTAACTAAAAACCTCTTATTCAAGGTGCACCAGGAATTTTAGCATGAGGGTTCACGTTATAGCCACCACAGGCACCTGATGTTCCACTTTGCTCCTATTAAAGCCTTGCCTTTCCTCCTACTGACAGCCAGATAGACCTTGCTACAGGCACTGGTGGTTAATCGGTTAGATTACGGTAGGGCGCTATTGGCTTCCACCAAGATGAATTTAATAGCCAAATTACAGGTCGTACAAAACATGGCCACATGACAATCAGCCCCCAGCAAAACCTCAGCTCCTCTTTTACAATCCTTGCATTGGTTGCCAGTGAAGAAAAGAGTTATTTTTAAAATCTGCTGCTTAACTTTTAAAGCACTCCAGGGAAAAGGATCCCAGTATCCCTCTCTGAAACTCAAGTGCTATCTTCCCACTAGGAAGTTGCCTTTCAGTGGTAAAGAGCTTATTGGGATGCATCCGTAGTGCCCTCCATAAGGAACAGTTACCCTTATTCTATTTGAATTTGCTCCAACTACTTAATTTTCAGGAAACCATTAAAAACAGTATTGTTTTTGATCAGATACAGAGGTGCTAAGTTAACCGAGCGCCAAGATACTCATGTGGGTGTGATTTGTGCGCTATATCAAACTTTGTTTATTAATAATAATAATAATAACTCCCTCAGGCATTGGTGTATAGCCAATGTCGCTGCTTCCCCTTTAATGTTACTTAACTCAATGGTTGATACTGCGTCAAAGTTGCCCATCGGTTTCATCCCCTTGTCGTGGGCAGGTCCTGGCCCATACTTATTCTGTACCTGTTCAGTGCCTCAGATAAAACTGCTTTTCAAAGGGGTACCATGAGTTCTGGTGTAAACTGCAGCGAAGACTAAGCCCCAAATGGCAAAATCTTCCACAGGGGGAGCCATCTCCATTGGCAAGCAAATTCTTAATATTCTGTGTTTGTCCTGCGGTCCAGTATGGGGAAAAACTGCTACAAGCTATTCAGAATGGAATTTGCACCCGACTGAACCTTTCCCATAATGCCATTCAGCGTTTGAAGGCTGATCCCCATAGCAGCGAATTGTGGTTGTGCAGCCTGAGTCGTCCACGAAGGGTTAACTGTCAGTGTTCTCATAATCTACTGCATGAGGATTCTGTAAATTTGTACTAAATCATTGTATAGTGTTGTTATTTCTGCTGCATTTAAATTAGCAAAATTAGGATGTGGTGTTTAAACAGCTAGGACCGTCCAGGTCGTGTCTTCTTAACTGAGCGGACCAAGTTTCACATTTTCTTCGGTATTGGGGAGGGCGCCTATAAACCAATTTATGTGTACCTGGTAAGGTAACAGAATTTCTGTGTCCACACATGGAAAGTGTTCCTCTAGTGTTGCATCCTCAATGTAAGTGTGAAAGAATTGTGTACCTGCATCCGCAGCCGGTAACTTAACCCAGGAGTAGAATACCTCTGTTCTGAATGCATTGTGTGCCTTAACAATGAAATTTACATCTCCACCTGATGCCAGGAGGCTGTAATGTAGTAATTTCATAGCAACTGCATGTCTGCAACTTTTTATATTGTTTAGTCTAGCTTCTTGTTCTTCAATGTCCCCAATGTCCTCAGATTGAGCAGTCATTATTAAAAAAAAAGGGTAATTTATTAAATGAATTTATGGAGATAGGGTTAGGCACAAAGTGGGAAAATGTTATCCCACAAGCTTTAATAACCTACAGCCAATATATGAGTTAAGGCAGATTTTCCTTTCCACCACGGACGTCTCTGATTTGGAGGTGAGTAGGGCTCTCAGAGAAAAGTACACCTGAACTATTCAGATAGACTGCTAAGAACCCAATCAACATTGGCAGCACCTTGTTGTTTAGTCCATTTTAATCCATAGGATCTGCGCATTTGTTGGACAAAATACACTTTGCAGGAGGTGCTTAGGCTTGCTCACAGTGCCACCATAACCCCCCTAACCTTACCAGGGACCTAATAGTGTCTGGCAATCACTGAAAATGACAACCCTGACCCCTCAGGGATCGTGAAAACAGGTCAGAACCTTTCGCTCAGTCACTTGTGCTTACTCGTGCTCAGAGAAGTATACAGAATAGACAGTGAAAAGTTTTTAATATATTTATTGAGCCAACGTTATTCTTGTATGGAATTCATGTACTGTGATAATCAGTAGACAGAAGCAGATAAATGTGATTAGATGCACAAAAAGAGTAAATAGTAGATACAGTTCTACCATGGTGCTAAAACAGTGTATATATGGGGGCATATAAAGAAGGAAGTAATCTGGTGTACTCTTACTGTGCAAAAACCAATATTATTCTTTCAAAGAATACATGTGCTGTGATATTCAGTAGACAGAAGCAGATATATGTGATGACTCCTACAGTGCAAAACCCTACTCTAAGTGTACCTAGAGGGTTTGTGGGTGTATAGCCAAGAATCTCCCAAAGGGATGATTCAACCTCATTATCTGGCAGGAGAGAAGGTAAGAGCCCATCTTGGTCACAAACTGGATAACTACTCACAGCGATGTTGGACAGCTGCGTGGTGAAGTCTCTGCATGTAGGAACACTCGGTGTCAGCTGAATTGCCTCCTCTGCTAATCTATCAGGATACTCATTATTTATAATAAAAAGCAGCCTTGAGAGCAGCGGCAGCCGGCACTGGGAAAGTCGGTGGGGCGGGCCGGGTGAGGGCAGTCAACAATGATGGAATAGGTATAATTAAATAAATAAAACCTATTCCGTTGTCTGTCGGCTTCCCCCTTGTTGCGCTCTGCTCTACTCACCACACTTATCTGTGCTGGCCGCCACTGTTTGCGATGTACATTGTACATTCGCTATGTTATGGATATGTAGATAGGTCTTTCACCCCGTGGATGAAGATAGAACGAGATTTGCACATAGTGTGCACTTGCATGCAAATATGTGCAAAAGTTCACAGCAGAAATGTTATAGTGAAAAATAGGACAGTGTAAGAAATTAGCAGCATCGCTACATAGGCCTGAAAATAAAAAAATAAAAATAAATTTACTTTGTCGTACTGCTCCGTCATATTACAATACATTGGCAGGATCCACTTTGATGGTGGTTCCTGTCAATGTTTGAAATGTTTGCTGGTCTGATTTCAAAATTTGGCATTTGGGTCCTCTGCCCGGGCAATAAGGTGATTTAATCCATTGCCCTGGGGAAGGATGGCTCGACTGCCAAATAATAAATCGGTCACTAAGTCAGAAGGTAAAACCTAACCGGGTCAAATCTGGTTTCTGTGCTCCATTGTGGTCAGCCTTAAACTGTGCCTAGGTACCAGTCAAATGCAATCAGATGACCCTAGTTGGCACTCAGTACTTTTTGTCACTATTTTTAATTTACATTTTAAACATGTATATCCCTGGTTTCATTTGGTGTCACTTTATTTACTAAAATCTTCTCTATTTTTCTAAATTGTTTTAGGATTTTTCTTGTGTTGCATTTTGTCCACACTTTTGTTTTGGTACTGCATACATACTTTACACATTGCCTTCAAGTTAAGCCTGTCTGCTCTGAGCTATAGCTATCAGGAGCTGGAGCTCAGGTTTGTTTAGTGACTTCAGTGGTTCACCCTGACAAGGATTATGAATATTACTTGAGGTGAGCAGTCACTCCCTCAAATAATACTCTAATTTCTTACAAGCATGGGTCTTTCATAACTGAGCCTATGGTACTATTCGAGATCTATTGTTTGTCCACTTGCTAAATTGTTGTATTTTCTAAACAATCTCCAGACATAGGAGCTTATTTACCAGGCCCTTGCCCCGCCGGAGCATCAGTTTTAATGTGGGAAAAAGTGACGCACCGGCGGCGCAGGGGGCTTGAAAATTAGCCCCATAGTTCCTTCATGCTTTATTCCTGGAGTTCCTTCCCATTGTGCCCTTTCTTAATAGGCATATTTCTAAAACCATAATTCTTCCTTTATTGTGTTTCTCACCTGGATCGTTCAGAACCCAGATCTTCAAGGGGCTGAGGCAGCCCTTGCTAACTTTGGTGTAAAGATACATCAGACTGCTCAAGTCTGAATACTCTACAGTTAAGCCATTGAACATCATCTCTCTGACAGATTGTGAGCCCATGTGGTGTGCTAACTGCAAGGGATTCCTCAGACCCAGTGAAGATTTTGGAGAAGCTCAACTAAATTGGATACCCTGGAGGTGAAAAAAGAAAGTTAACAATACAGACTAAATGTCTTTGTTAGAGGATAGCAACAGGAGAGGCTCTAGACACACAGAGACTAGCTTCACCCAATTTTCATCATTCTCTTCTAGTTTGGACCCTACACAATATTGGTCTTTAAACTTGCTGTTTCAACAGGGAGGTTGTTTGTCTTTTCTTTTGAGGGGTTGGGTAGGTAAGGGATGAGGGGTGATTTGAGGTGGGGTGACCGTATTATGTTATTTCCAACCTATGTAGTTCAAGTTATAAGCGGGAACCTTATAACAGATGCTTTCAGTACTGATATTGTATCATTGTGATATTGGAAAGCAAGACTGCATGTCATAGAGTAGGTTCTGTGTGTGCCCAATATTTAGGAACTGACTTAAATAATTCCAGGCTCATGCAGTATTTGTCAGATCAAATGTTATATTACTAAACAGTGTGAGTGTTAATTTCTTTTAATAACACGCTCATTGTGAGATATGGGGCCATATACGAGAATCTAAACGGGCGATGACCCGAAATAGTAATAAACCAAGTCAGTTAGTTCATATTCTATGCTTTCAATAATAACCAGAATTTATTCAAAAGTACACCTTGTTCAGATGTATTGTTATTCAGGTATTCAAATTTAAGACCTTGTAGCCTGATATGTGGAAGCAGGATGTATGACATTACAACGCATGCATTTACATCGCATGCCTTTACAACGTAAGTATTACAACGCAGTCCATTACAACGCATAGTGCTTTGGGGTGCTGTATAGTGAATAGTTTAATTTACTAATCCAACTCAAGTCCCCGTGGACACTAGGGAAGGTTATTGGATAGTAAATTAACCTATTCCCTATCCTAGAGCGCCCCCCAGAGCAATGCGTTGTAATAGTTTGCGTTGTAAAAGTTGCGTTGTAAAGGTAGTGCGTTGTAAAAGTTTCGTTGTAAAGGCTGTTCACTGTGGAAGCAGTCTACTATATCACCAGACACAGCAGTCGTACATATTCTGATACTTCAAAATGTAGGAAGTTTTAAGGAAAAGTATAGCTGACATATATACTTTACCTGGGATTGGTATTCCCATTATTTGCCAGGGAGTCGCCAATGAGGAGTTCAGCGCCATTCATCCTTTCTGGAACAGTGTTTGTGACAGTGATGGTCACATACTCAATTTTATACGATGATAATAAATCAACCCTCCACCAGGGGGACTGCTCACGATCTGTATGACTGCAGGATGCTTGATAGTAGTTTGAATTCAGGTTCCCATCAATGGCGTTTATGGCGTTTCCAAAGTGACCAATGTTCGTGTCAGGAAGCTGGCTTGACATGGTAGCGCGACCACCTAAGGCAACATTTTGCACTAAAAAAGAGTAAATGTTAAGTGACATTATGATCAGGAGCAGCATATACCATGTTTTAAAAAAAAAATGTTCATGCCCTCAATTTCTTCTGTCACACTGTGAATTTGTAAGTGGAGAAAAACACAGTCTGTAATAGGAAAGCTTTCTTGGGTTGGTTGCAGGCTAACGTAGATAATACTTTTACAACATAAATGGATTTGCAATAGAACCCACCTGCAGACTATGGCAAGAGTGAGACCTAAGGCGCCTATAGTTAAGGTCAAGCTCCCACAAGACCTGTGCAGAAGCTCACTTCAAGGGTCCATCCCCACAAGTAATGTGGGCCAAGTGTGAAGGCCTACTTTTAAGATGGGTTTGGGATGGTAGGAAGGAACAGCATTAGCATCAGTGCAGTTAAAAAATATAAAGAATAACATTTTTGACACGTATTCCCAGAGCACATAATGTTTGATAAAAGGTCCTCGAATAAGCTGAGCAGGTCCAGGACTGAGTTCAATCTGGGGCGGCTGCAGAAGTTGCATATGCCAAAAGGCGTGTGATGGTTGTGGCTGTTCCACTCCAAGGCTGACCTGGTCTGTATGTTTCGCGTGAAATCTGATGCCATTTGTTGTCTGGAGGTGCATGTTGCAGCATCTCTATGTGATTGTCACCATATTTGTGCCTGTGATCTTATTTATTATCTATGACTTTTGTAACCAGCTACAGAGTAAATGGTTTTGGATATGACCATCATAAACACATCAATTTAAGGATAAGATGCAGAATGAATCCATAGCTCATACAATTTGTATTCCTGATTTACCAAAACATTTAACATGTGACCTTATAGATTGTCAATGCACAGGATTTAATCAAGCCTATAGATATTAGGCAACCCTAAATAATATTACATTCATAGATCATTGTCCATTGAGGCTGCTTCTACTGCAGCATGCTGCTCCTCTGCTAGTTGTTGAAGGACATATGCTCTCAGTGGACCCCAGATGTCTTCGGGTCTAGATTACGGTGCATCATCTCCCATTAAGCATCTGATTGTTCACTGCAACAGGTCTCATCACATAGCGAAGCTTTAGTCCTCGGAGGGGGTCCCCGGCACCAGTGGATATCAACCCTTTTCATTGCTTGCAGCAACATCATGGCAGTGAATTTGATTGATTCCACTGGGATCTCTTGTACATGCCCTGGTGGAGCTGTCAACCGTGTCACAGGAACTTAGGGCCATATGTATCAACACATTTCCCCATAGACACAGAATGGACAAAACCCTTTGGGCCATATGTATCAACATATTTCCCCATAGACACAGAATGGTCAAAACCCTTTGATACATCTGTCCCAAAGAGATCTGTCATGGCAACTACCTCTTGTACTGTTTTTTGCCAGAATTCATCAACCTTCGGGCACTGCCATGCTAGATGAAGGGAACTTTGCATCTGGGGCCCCACATCTTCCACAATGTGAGTTGTCTTGTAGTCCTAGAGGCTCTTGGAGTATGATACTCTGTAAAAATGTAACATGTATTAGTCTGTGTCTATGCCTAGGAGAGAGAGCAGCTGTTTGGGCACAGCATTATTTCCAAAGGTCGTCAGTAAAGGATGGGCCCAATTCTGCAAACCATGTTATTTTAGCAGATGTAAGAGTTTGGTGCTTCTATCTGCATTGCTGCATTTAACGGACCTATCAACCTCTTAGGAGAGGGGCAGTCCAGTATTGTGAATGTTGACCGGGTGCAGGAAATGTAGGCCCAGATTTACAAACATCTGGTCAACAGGTCACAGGGAGAGAGCAGGAAAGCACCAGGTCCAAAGAGATATAGCACTGTCCTGCTCTCCCTTAGTGCTTGCATAGACTTTTGCTACTAAGCACCAAGCACACATGTTTGCATCTTAGTGCAAAGGTGTCCACTTGAGTCTAGCATAGGTTTTGTATATGAAGAATACCCTTCAAGAACAAAACACTGTGCGTTGAATAGATGTAAAACTTTTCCCACTGTGCATGTGTGCTGTACAGTGCAGCACACATGCAAAGTTGGAAAAGTTAGGAGAAATAAAGTATTTCTCCTTTTCAACACCTGCTTTCAAGTGGTGTTAATTTAAACCTTGATAGCTATCAAAAAAGAGTTGTAAGTTCCAGTCTTTTGGTTAAACATACATTACAATAATCTGTTTGTCTTTCTTTCCTTTGGCAGTAAAGTCTGACAAGATATCTTGTCTGTGCATGTAATGCAGGAATTGAAAATGTGGATCTAATTTATTGATCCATACACGAAATTGATTGGCTTCTCACCCTCCCTCCACATAATACGCACACCATCATTTTAACTTTTCTCAGTTACAAAAGATATAAACCATTTTTTAAAACGTTGGCTAGTAAACCTTCGATAATATCCGAACCCATACTTCTTGAAAAATGGAAATATGCAATGACGCTATATCTAGACAACTGGCTATTACAGATTTCGTCTGTGGTGAATCTGAAAAAAAATAATTTTTAGCACTTTGAAAGAAAAGTGCGGCGTAAGTTCCTTGTAACGCATGATTATGTTTCTCATCCCCTCTAATATTACAACATTCAAGTCCATGCCTAGATGCAGGTCCCCTGCTACTTTGCCACTGGAACCAAGCTGCACCCAACTGATGAGCATCAGTCAGGGCGGAATCTGTCTTGGTTTGCTTTTGGTTTAGAGAGGACCTGGCTTGGTAGCTCGAGTTGGACTGTTCCTACTGGATCAGTATCAACACTGATTTGCATATTGTTGGGGCAAATCAGAGTTGTCATTGTGGGCACAAAAAGATGGACTTGGATGGGGTCCGAGTAATTACCAGTGACTGAGATTAATTCAAGCACCCTTCCCATCACATTTTGTATACCATAGGTATAGCCCTGAGCAAGGTTAAATGCACTGTGGAGGCAGTATCTTGAATTCTCTGTACCTTGTACAATGAAGGACACCGCACGGGAGGCAGAGCTAGCTCGCAATCAAGATGGCTGCTTGAGCCGAGAGCTTCCCCGTCTCATCAACTATCCTACAATAATCCTGTGTGTTAATCTGCTTGGAAAGACACCTAGTCGAGGCCCTGCGATGCTGGACTCCCGCGGACCTTGGAGGGAGCGAGTTTGGCTCCTGCACTCCCCTGCTGGCATAGTAGCGGACACTGGGGCCTAGTGGCACGCACGGCGGCTGCAACCTGCGGCCTGGGCGGAGGAGGCGGGCTGACGTCAGCGGTGCGGCCGCGACTGCCTGAGTCTGCCGGAGGGGGCCCCGGCGGTCGAGGAGCCTCGGAGAGACCTTGTCCCCACACCTGCCGGCGGACTTACCGCCACTGCGGAGGAGTGCTTGCTGGGGCGGATTTTGAAGCCTGGGTCCTCTGGGCCGAGAGTCCGTGCGGGCGCTGAGGTGTGCGCCACTGAGACGGGCGACCCCTCCGGTGCTGGGAGGAGGTGGATGAGCATACGAGACCCGGGGTGGTCCACCCGGCATGGAGGATTGGGCCGTGACCACGGCCTGAGAGCAGAGACAGCCTGTGTGCCCCCGCTCGTCGGCCGTGTACGGTGAAGGTGAGCCTGGGCGCGAGAGCGGTGGTGGGGGGCGGTGCTGCGTGGCTTGTGGTCCTAGAAGGGGCACTGCGGCCCCTGCTGCGGTGTGCGCGGGCCCCCCACGCCTAAGAAGCCCTGGGACTTCTGTTGTGGCTGCATGAGGTGGCGCTGGGGACTCACATGTGCAGTTGAGGCCCCGGGCGGGGGCAAGGAGAGCTGACGGAGATGTGACGCACTGGGGCCGGCGTTGGTGCCTTGAGCGGTGTTGGGTGCCTGGCACAGCGGTACCACATGGGAAGTGAGCTGTGCTAGCACCGGTGGCCGTACTGATGGTGGTGCGGAGCGGCGGAGTGCTTACTACACATAAGGGCACAGCGACGGCGGCTGGAAGATACCCCACGTGTCCTTGGTGCCCTGCTGCAGATCCTGGGACATTTTGTAGCCTTGAGGGTGACCATCTGGCCCCCTCCACGTGTAAGGGGTTTGCGCTCTGCCCTTGGGGGGCCGGGGCGCCTCGAAGGGCCGGTGACGCGGCGGCGGTGCACCCACTGATTGCCCCGGTGTGACTAGAGGGGGCAGCGATATCCTGTTGAACTGCGCGGCGATCCTGCTGGTCGAAGCCTCAGGGTAGGAGAGTACCCGACGACGGATTGGGCGTTCTGGGGTACTACAGGATTAAGTTGGTGTCAACGGCCCTGGCTCGCGGCACTGCTGCCGTTCTCGGGGTTGCACAGCTGAGTCCCAGACAACAACACACCGAGAGTCTCTTCTCGCACCAGACGGTGGTTGGCCACCGGATCCTGTCAAGATGGGGCGAACAGATAGGACGCAAACCAAACTGTCCTTCGATCCTAAAGAAACCAAGCCTGGTGATTCTGCATCGGGGAAAGTCCTGGGGGAGCAGGAGCCGACGGAGGAACTCCCTCAGCAAGATATCCACGGCCTATTATTAGCTATGGAAAAGAGCATGCAGGGGGGATAGCATCGTTAGGCACCAAAATGGATGCGCTCACCTACCGCATGGACCGCATGGCAGAGAGGCTCGACAAACACGCGGAGCTCATTGACATGTCTGAGCGCAGACTCACCGAGGTGGAGGAGGCACAGACCTCCTTAGACACTGACAACAAACAGCTGAGTAGAGACCACGCAGACCGGAAACATGTAAGTCTTCGTCGAAAATCTCCTAAAGAAACTCCATGGCGATACCGCCTTCTCTGCACTGTTTGTAGTTGAAAGGCCCACCGTTCTCTCGGCCCGAGACCAAAGCCGGGGGCACCACTGAGGCCTATCATTGCTAAGTTACTCAACTACAGGGACCGTGTTGTGGCATTAAGACTGGCGAGGGAAAAACAACCACTTCAATATGAGGGCTCGACCCTCTCACTGTTCCCGGACGTCTCTGCGAGGGTACAAGAGGCACGGCACCAGTTTATACCGATGAAACATCAGTTACGCGTAATGGGCGCAGATTATGCGATGTTGTATCCTGCGAAGTTAAGAATAAACTGACAGGGGAAATCCATGATCTTTACGGACCTTAAGGCCCTACAGAGAGCCCTCAAGGATTGGCAAAAGGAAAGTCGTTCCTCCCCGAATAGAGCGGATGAGCTACGGGAGGCTCAATGGACGAACAGGACTAACTGTGACTCTCGCAGATAAGCACCATGGTTTGCATTGTATTGAGCAGGGTGGTGTGGGGGGGGGACACGGGTACTGGGTAAGACAATGCTCATGATGCACCTTTGCTTACTTGGAAAGCTTATGCGATTTGGGAAGTGGATTGCGGGGGGGGGGATGCGCATTTGAATGCTAGGAGCGCTGCCTGGGCATGGGTGTGCGCTAGCGGGTGAGTCATGGCACTGAGATGTACATTATTTTTCCCGAGATCGGTGATGACCTGCTTTACTTAAATTCAGATACGTGCTGTAGTTATAGATCCCTACGGATTGAAGGACATTTTAGCGGACTATGTTGTTTAGTGGTGCATGATATGAGTTCATATTTACTATTGCCCAGCCTGGAGTGCTCCATGATCGTGCATTAGGTGAGACGCATGACGTTTTTTCATTGAGACGGGGGTGAGGCGGGCGGCTATATGATTTGGCCCTACAGAGAGCTTGCATATTGTTGGCTACCTTTGCCCTCGTGTGAATCCCACTGAGTTTGAAAAGGTTTTGTTTGTCTTTTAAGGGTTTTGAAGTTTTGGGGAGGGACTGGGAGGCTAGGGAGGCTTTGATGGGGAGAGGGGTTTATCGCGTCCTAGTTGGGGATGGGCAGGGGTGGGTGGGCCGGCGCTGTAGAGTTCGGCTGGTGCGCCGAGGGGAATGTTTGCAGTTGGAGGGTGTTTTTTGCAAGTTACCACACATGACTAAGGCAAGATACGATGTTAGGATGTTTGTTCAGACATTATTACTGAGACAGGTACACAGACCGCCACAGATAGGATGACCACACCTGGGGACAATTTGGACACTTTGACGCTGATAACCTGGAATGTTCAGGGTCCTAATGACCATAGGAAGGTCCGGAAGGTTCTGCAATACTTTGCGAGACATGGCGTTGATGTTGCATTATTACAGGAGACACACTTACACCCAGACAGCCACATACTAAGATACAGGGGATTTATGGGTAATATACACGCAGCTGGGTTTACATCGCACGCCAGGGGAGTGCTTACGTGGGTCAACCGGAAGACACTTTTGAGGATGACACCACTAGAGACTGATAGTGACAGCCGCTACACGATCACGAAGTGCTGCGGTAAGGGTATTGAGCTCTGCATAGTGAACACCTATGGCCCTAATTACGACCATCCAGACTTCTACTCAGAGTTAGCGGCCAAGGTCACGGCGCACTCGGGAGGAGATATACTCTGGGGGGGGGGGAGATTTTAACATGACCAGGCAACCACACATTGACAGATCAGAAGGTCCCGAACGTCGTCCCTCGGCTTCTGCTAGAGTGCTGGAGACTCAAATGATTAGGCTGGACTTATGTGACGTGTGGATGCACAGACACCCTACCCAAGGGGGTTATACACATTACTCGGCCCCAGAAAACATACACACTAGGATAGACTATTGGATTGTCACCACACATCTAACCCAGGCGATCCAGAACTGCACTATACTGCCATGTACATATTCAGACCACTCTCCTATATTGCTGACGATAGCTGTCCCGACGCGGCGTATTCTGCCGTTTGCCTGGCGCTTCCCTCCATACTCTTTACTAGATGCCTCTTTCAGGGAGGAGCTGGCGGCGGCCATTGAGATATTCTTGAACACCAATGTGGGCTCTGTAGATTTGTTTGAGACTACATGGGAGACTTTCAAGGTGTATATCAGGGGGATCACCATCTCAAAACATTCGGAGGTCCTCAAATTGATTAGGGAGAGGCTGGGTACTTTAGAAACCAAACTTACGGAACTAGAACAGAAGCGCTTGCACGATGGTAGCGAGACCCTCGTCCGAGAACTAGCTCAAACACTACAGGAATACCACGAGGAGGCTGACTCTGAAGTCAAGCACTTTGGAAGGTATGCAATAGCTAGATCATATGGCGAGGGGGAGCGCCCTGGCACGGTGCTTGCGCAGTTGGCTAAGCGGAGCAGAGGCAGAATGACAACACCTGTAATGAGGTCCCCAACGACTGAAGAGCTGCTTTCGGACGCAAAAGTTGCGGAGAGTTTTCAGGAGTATTTTGCGACACTGTATGCCTCACGAGGCCCCGCTCCAGAGGAACGCATACTTGATTATCTTACTCACATAGAGCTTCCCTGGCTTTCCAATATCTTCTTGGCGAACGGGAGGAAATAGTGTGGGCATTGTCGGCAATGAAGGCTAGTAGCGCACCAGGAAGTGACGGCCTCACTGTTGCCTTCTACAAGGCATACTCTGACCTACTGATACCCCATCTGCTAACCCTTTGTAAGGATATGGCAGATACGGGCACTATGCCGCCTACTCTGCGAGAGGCAATACTGGTTGCTATTCTCAAACCAGGAAAGGATCCGGGGGACTGCGCTTCATACCGCCCCCTGTCGCTATTAAACGTGGACGCAAAGATCTTCGCTAAATTGATCTCCAACCGCCTCAGCCCCATGGCAGCTTCATTGGTGGCCCCAGAACAGGCAGGATTTGTCCCCACTCATAATCTCACATATAACCGTAGGACGGTCTTCGCGGAGTTCCAGCATACACGCCCGGAAGTCCCTGCGATTGCGGTCTTCTTCGACATGGAAAAGGCCTTCGACTCCATTGAATGGCCTTTCCTGAGACAGGTCTTAAGTCGCATGGATGTGGGAGAGCTGTTTCTACAGCTGCTGGTCACGCTGTACACCTCCCCGATGGCTTGTATACGAATAGGTTCTCTCATCATGGACCCCATACAGATAGGGAGTGGCACGAGGCAGGGGTGCCCCCTTTCCCCTATCCTATATGCATTGGCAGCAGAACCGCTTGCCTGTGCTCTGCGCGAATACCACTGTCATAGGGGCATTTGATTCCCCACATATAACTTGATTGTGTCAACGTACGCGGACGATACCCTCTTATATGTCAGAGATCCAGAAGTGCACTTGTCGGCGGTGCTCCGCGAGGTGGTCTTATTCAGCTCTCTCTCGGGCATCCATGTTAATTGGAAGAAGTCCCTTATGTTCCCGCTTACGCCAGTTAAGCGGCCCTTTGACCCGGAATACCCCATCCAGTGGACCATGGATGCGGTACCGTACTTGGTGGTCCGACTTCACACGGACTCGGAGGTAGTCCTACAGGAGAACTATGGGAAGGGCATCTCTAAACTAGAGGAGGATGTCGAAAAATGGATTGCCCTGCCACTATCGCTACTGGGGCAGATCTCACTTATGAAAAGGATCGTGCTGCCGCGTTTTTTGTTCTTATTCAGCAACATCCCGATGGTGTTATCGAGCCACTTCTTCCGCCAACTGCAATAGTTAATGGTCCGGCTGGCATGGGCGGGGAAAAAGACTAGAGTGGCATGGAAAATACTGGTGCGCCCGTACGCGACGGGAGGACTGAATGCCCCGGATCTGGAGCTTTATTATCTTGCGGTGCAAAGCGCACACGCTTATCACTGGATACATGGCCCAGTGGATATTCCACACATACGCATTGAATCGATTGTGGCGGACCGGCGCCCCTGCCCGCGCTGTTGGCCAGACCTCGAGACCTTAGAACGGGTCCTTGATTCCCTGAACGCAGTCACTCACGCATGGCACCACATGATGGACACTCAAGCGTGCAGTCTACTTTACGCCCCGAAGGTACCCATAGCTTGGTGCGCCTGTCTGTCCCCATGCATGGATAAGGTGGTCATAGAAGCTCTGAGTGTGCTGCATATACATACCATGGGTGATTTGTTTGCAGAGGCAGGGCACGCTGCTGGAGTGAGATCGAAACAGACGAAAATTCTCATTCACTGCTATCGCGCTTCCTGTTCCAAAGAGTGAGACACGCTCTCAGGGACCTGTTAGGGGAAGACATGGAGGAACCCACGGTAGTTGCAGCTTTTGATTACGTCTTCAATGCTAAGACCCCATCTAAATTAATATCAACTTGTACCGTATAGCCCTCTCTGAGAGGACGGCGGATTACGCCAAGCCGAGGCTAGCATGGCAAGCCGACTTACAGATTGACCTAGGGGAAGAGACATGTCAGTACTGCTGTATGAGTACGAGAAGGGTATCTCTGAATGGCCGCCATAGGCTTCTGCACTTTAAATACCTAAACAGGTCTTACTACACCCCTGAAAAATTACATAGATACAGATTGAGGGACAGCCCTAATTGTGAGAGATGTGGGGACCAACTTGCTGACTTCTTACACGTTGCTTGGTCTTGCCCGGACATCCTAACATTTTGGCACTCAGTGTACAAAGAAGTGAATGAGATCACGCAGCTGACACTGACACCTGACCCATTATTAGCCATACTGGGCTTTTCCAAACCCTTACGCCAGGTACACAGAAGACTGGTCGATATGGCCTTCCTTCTCTCTAGACGATGTGTTGCCCTCAAATGGATGCGGGCCCCACCCTTACACTAGCACAGTGGATCAGGGAAATGACATATTGTAGTACGCAGATGGAGCTCTATAGCGACTTACTGCCCCCTCGAAATAGACCCAAAAACTTTTGTTCCCTGTTTCTAGATAGACACTATGTACGTGATGCTGCGGAGGATGAGGACGCAAATAGCCCGACAAGTGGAGGAGTCCTGACTGGGGACGTAGATGCCATCTCGCAGACTGACCACCACTGACACACTATGGGCTGGTAGGAGGATTGGACTTTGGTGGAGTGGCCAGTAGAGGCCCCCGAACAGTAGGGAGGCTGTCAGCTAATTCGCAATGGATGGGTTCCCCGATGTACGGTATTGCGGTCCTGAATTCTTGTCATGTATAAGTGATGCTTTTTATCAATGAATTCCTAACATTGTTTTTATGAACACAGTCTGTATATCTACTGCTGATCCTTAATGCCAATGACTGTGATGGGTTGTTTATTTTTAAAATGCCAATAAAATATATTTTTTTTTTAAAAAGATGAAGAACACCACATGCCAAGTGACTGTTTGAAATTTGAGTGGCAACAAAGGAAGAGCTAATGCTCCTCTGGCTGCTTACAGAAGTGTTGAACCTGAAGCATTTGTTCTTGCTGGCACTCCGGTTTGAAGAAGAGGACATTATGGCTCCTGGATATGGTCACATTTCATGCCATGAGCAAATGTTGAATGTGAACTGAGAATACGTTGCTTTCAATGTATGAGCAAAGCATTAAGGTATGGTTACATGTCTAAATAACATTTAGGAGTAGCACATATGCCGAGGCACATGTAATCACAGCATTTGGAGAGTACATTAACATTTGCTAATTTATCTAAGAAATGTATATACTTGTGGAGGTGATCGTGTTGGTTTTAACCAGGCACACTACACTGAGGTGTAACTGAATGTTCTTAGACTTGACAATTCCGTTGCACTTCCCTGTGGGAGAACCTAGATGAAGAATCTTCTTCTGGACCCACCAAAAGCTGCACAGATGTCTTACATGTTACTGTGTCTGTATTTTGCAAAATCTCTTGAGCTATGATCTGCTCATGTACTAAAGAAAATGATGAATGCAAAATATTGTCTTTTAATGACTCACGCATGATCACAGTGAATGAAGGAGATATTTTCAAAACCTCTGTTCACAGTACACATTCTACATGATCACACTCAATCCCAAGGTCATTGTTTTAAAATAAAACATATTTATATTGGCTTTTAAAGAATACATGTTCGTGAAACATCTCTGTATTTTGAAAACAATTAGGCACTCTGGAAATATTGGCGGCATGTACAGGAAGGTTAAAACATATGCAGGTATGATGGTCAGATTCGGGGCCTGATTCCGATTTCGCAAGGAAGGCCCCCAGATGGCTTCCAGAATGAGAGAATCCGATTCGGAGCCTATGTTTCCGATAGAATCGCCCCACATTCCGAATGAACAAGTACGATGCGAAGATCTCGTCCACATCGACCAAATCATTTCTGAACCAGATCCTGTCAGTCCGACTCGTTTGCAGCTGAATCATGCTGCGCAATGGAGCTGGCTTTTGAACAAGTGAGTATGATGCACGATTCGGACAGCTTTATCGACTCGGTTTTGCAGAGACTAAACAGCTGTGGGAATCTGCCACTTTGAGGGGGCTGTAGAAGCCCCCCCTCACCCATGGCCATTTTAATCAGTCCTCTGGGGGTACCCATGGTTCCCCCCTTTCCATGCATGCACTGTGCGGCGGCACCATGGGGTGCCGACCGCAGGGTGCAGTCTTTTCCACACTCACCCCTTTTTGCAGTGGGAGCCTGTGTACACGTTCGGTATACAGGTTCCCATAGAGTTCAATGGCAGTCCGAGCAAACCAAGTCCGTCACTATATGGATTTATCAGAATCGGGCGCTCGGACCTCCGGATGGGCAATTCGCTAGGAATTCGCTAGGAAAGCCCTCTGGCTCCGAGTCTGGCTCTGAGTCGTACTGAGGGCTTTCCTAACGACATCAAAATCATGCACTCGGTCGGAAAGGCACATTCCTGATCCGATTCAGACAGAGCAAATGCTGTTAGTAGGCCTTCCAAACAGCATCGTAATTGGCCCCTTAGTGCAAAAATGAAAAAAGGCAGAAGGTCTTTGTTATCTGTGCACTTAGGATCTGAAATAACATCACCGTATTCATCAGGCCTACTCAAATTCAGGTTTAAAGACAAAGCATTTTACAGAATACTACATCACAGTGCATTAACCTCCACAAACCAGATAGCTCTCCTATGACTAATTGACTTTACGCCAGTCCTTGACCCTGCGCGGCTGTCTGCTGTCTTAGGCTAGGGATGCGCTATAGAAATGCCACATTTATACATTATCACTACATTTCCAATTGTTAATGTTGAAAGCAAAACAAGGTCACACACTGAAGCGATTACACAAAATGTCAAGTTCATTGAAGCCTTACATGTGCTTTTAGTAGTAACGCTGATGAAACACACAGCATGGACAAGAGCTGCTACAAATATGACTTTCATCCTGCAACAGAAAAACAACATCATTGTAAAATACATTTTTATTTTATAAGGTACATTATCAAGAGAGATCCTTCTGGTTCAGCAAAGGATGCTACAATATTTACATTTCTGCATCATTTGAATACATTTATATTCTTGGCAACCTATCTATAATAGTAATAATCCGGTGCGAACTGTGAAACGCAAATATTTGTTATCTCAGGTTTTTTGTCCCTTTATAGTTGTACTGACCATGATGTATGTTTTGCATGATTGGGCAGTACCACAGTGTGCCAACTAGGGATCCTGGAGACAGTGTCTGTGAGCAGAGTCTGGTGTGAGTGACAGGCCGTTCTGGTGTGCGATTGGTTGAGAGCCTGCAAGGGAGGGTTGTGATGAGAATATTTCCCAGGCGTTAGGTCAGTTCTGTCTGAGAGCCCTAGAAGAGCTGTTGGGCTTTAGCCTGCACTCTATAAATCCTGTAATTTACACAGTTCGACTGGTTAGGCCAGCTGACTGTTACCAGAGCATTTCAACTTCTACAGCAAACATAATTTAAAACTCTGCATTAATGACAACCAATTTTCTCCTTTAGTGACAAAAGCATGTCTACTGGACTAATGAAATCTGGAAGGCACCAGAAATAATAACAAGCATTGGTATAGCCAATACGTCGCGCCTTTGGGACTTTATAAGTGTTTAGCAAAGCAGTACATTATCCCCTACTGGCTGGGAGGATTGACAAAGTGAGCTGATCGATGGGCCCTGTGATAAATGGCATGGATGAGAGCGATGTGTTCGTGGGGAAATATCAAGACGAGGAAGGCCCTGGGCTCAGCGTGAAAGGATGAGAGCGGTGTGTTGTCAGTGACATTTCAGGATGCGCAGAGCAGTGGAATCAGCGTGAAAGGAAAGGGGACCGGGTGAGAGGGATTGGCTTTTGTGTGAAAAGTGAAAGGAGAGAGAAGCTGCCCGGTGAGGCGGAGAGTCATGGGCTCTAGGTGAACAGGCAATGGAGAGCGACGGGCTCTTGGTGACAAGTGAAAGGAGAGTGGATGGGGAGGGTGAAGGGCTGTGGGTGAAAGGACAGAGTGTAGTAAATACTATCTTCACTGTTCCTCTCTGGCTAGACAATACTATTATACTTATGACATCATAGAATGCCAGAGTGTCTCTCTAGCTAACTGTACCTTTCTATTACCTATTGGGGCAGTTGGTCATCTGAGGCTGAGCTACCAACAGCGAGCTCCTGGTGGGGTTTCTCCTGTTTTCTTTATAACCTAACTTATCTGTCTAACCTGGAAGGAACCTGCAATAAAGGATCTTAACCTATAAAGTGGACTCTGCATCTTCCTTTACTACAACTTGGCGACGAGGGTGGGATTTAAATGTGTATCGTTAAACAGATTGCCTTCTGAACTGACTCATCTGTCTGTAGACAGCCTGCAAACCAAGTCTTGTGTGCTCTGAGACACTTTTTAACAGCGTCTGTATACTCTACTCGTTTCTGCCCAGTGTGTTCATACGAGCGTTCACTCAAGAGATATTTTGCCCAGTTTTAGTGATCTGTTGTGAACTCTATCTCAGTCTTTGGAGGAAACGGCGATGCTGCATTTAAGGTCTGGTGAACAACAGACAAAGGGCAGTCACTCTGGCTGTGACTGCGTAGCATGGAAAAATACATTAAGGTATGGCGCATGTTGGAATACTGTGCGGCGTAGCGGTGTGATCTCAAGACGAGGCGCACGCATCCTTTTAGCTATGTGTGAAGACTGGATAGTCTCAACTTTCTGTGCCTTTCCTTGCTTGTCTACTCACCGTCCTGCTTGCCGATATCTCTTGGTTGACGGTTGGCCAGCAGCTATCTTCCTTCGTCTCTTCTCCCGTCCATATGATGACGTAATAGAATTCTCAGACGGTGTTGGTGGACTTCTTCATGACGCGTTGAACTCTGTCCAATCCCCGCGCTTTTGTGACGTTCCTGTTTTTTGCATAGCGCTCCACAGATTGACCCGCGTCAGCACGTCCTTTGACATTAACGTCTGCAAGCCATTTTGGTTGTCATGCCAACACCAGATTCACCTCCAGCAGCGTAACGTTTACTTCTACGACGATACGCTCGTCATTACTGATGTTCTGTGAAATTTCCTCTTCGAGTGTGATCAAGTGTTTCTACGACATTTTACACATTTATTTGAAACTGTGCAATTTCGGCAGAGAAGTTTCCCGAGCTACTATCAGCCTACAAATGAATACAGCCTCTGTCATCGGTGTCAGTTCTCTTTCCTGTTGTGCTTATAGACAATCTGGGCAACGTATTAAACCTAAGATGCATCTGCTTGAAAGCGAGTGGAACCTGTGGCATTATATAGTCCGTTTGACGTCTCATTCTTGTGGCGAAGTTCAGCAGCGAGTGCGGAGAGCTGAGTAAGAAGACCCCGGGTGAGAGATTGCTCACCGGAGCTTATGTTATTAATGTATTTATGTAGCAGTTCTTAACGCCTAATGTGTTTCTTTTACATTTAAATGTGTATCGTTAAACACAGTTTTGTTTTGTTTAGGAGTGTAACTTTAGCATGGTAAATTCCTTGTGCTTATTTACAAAGTGTGTCGTAGTATGGTGTGGTAGTGGTCAAAGCTGGTGGTGGTGTCTGTGTAGGTAGTCCATTTCCCACGTTTTGGTGTATGCTCTTCTATTGTCAAGGCTGGTTTTCTGAAGTGTACTCTTCTAGGGGAGGTAGTTTCTGTCTGGGTAGTCCATGCCCATGTACTCTTTCTAAGGAAGGTAGTTTCTGTCTGGGTAGTCCATGCCCATACTGTAGTGTGACTTCTTCTATTTTGTCAGGGTTGGTATCCTGAAGTACAATATCCCATGTAAGTGGGTGTATGTGGGTAGTCCAAATCCCATCGTTCGTCCCAGGGTTATGGTGTTTATCCTGCGGTGTACCCTAGTCTGGGGATGTTGGTGTTTGAGGGTAGTCCATGCCCATCTCTTGTCCCAGGGTTATAGTATTTACCCTGCGCTGTACCCTCTCCTGGGGACATTAGTATCACTGGGTAGTCCATGCCCATGGTTGGTTGTTTGGGGGTGTTAATGGGTAGTTCATGCCCATAGTTGTTCCATGAGTATTAATGGCTAGTCCATGCCCCTTTCCCAGAGATATTTTGTATACTCTGCGGTGTACCCTATTCAGGGGAGGTTGTGGTTTTTTTTTTGGGTAGTCAACGCCCATAATATGTTCCATAAGTATTTATAATATGTTCCATAAGTATTTATGGCTAGTCTGTGGTTTTTTTTTCCCAGAGATATTTTGTCTACTCTGCGGTGTACCCTTTTCAGGGGAGGCTTTGTTTTTTTTTGGGTAGTCAACGCCCATGCTGTCCTGCAGCGTACCCTTTTCAAAGGAGGTTCAGCGTCTCCTGTTATTGGTAGAGATTGTTTGTACACGGTGTTTTGTCTGAGTCTACCTGCTTGTAGCTACTGGCCAGGGCTTCATTTAGGTGAGATTTTCAGTTGTATTTTTATCATACATTTAGTGTCGACATATCTTCTTCAAGGGTAATGTTAAAAATAATCTTGGTTTTGTTTCAAAACCTTACTCTTTTGTTAAGGGAAGAGGATGTGGCATATTATAATGTCATAATGCTGATTCTTTGTTCTCTTCTCTCCTAATAATACCTCATGCTAAAGTCATCTTTTGTTGTACACTACTACTACTTTTGGTTCTTCGAATTTGTGTACTTCCTTACTGTTTGGGGCATATTAGGTATTATTGTTGATAATTCCTTTGTTCTGCTATTACTCCATAAAGAGAGAGGATGTGTAGTAAATACTATCTTCACTGTTCCTCTCTGGCTAGACAATACTATTATACTTATGACATCATAGAATGCCAGAGTGTCTCTATAGCTGACTGTACCTTTCTATTATCTATTGGGGCAGTTGGTCATCTGAGGCTGAGCTACCAACAGCGAGCTCCTGGTGGGGTTTCTCCTGTTTTCTTTATAACCTAACTTATCTGTCTAACCTGGAAGGAACCTGCAATAAAGGATCTTAACCTATAAAGTGGACTCTGCATCTTCCTTTACTACACAGAGGATAACTGTAAGTATGGAGGGAAGATCATTTGAGGAGTGCGATGGATACGGTGAAAGGACTGACAGGGATGTGGAGTTGGTTCGGTATGGGGTGAGTTCGGCGTTGGGCTGTGAGAGTGAAAGGGGCTTTGCTGGCCTGTGCTGCTTGTGTTAGGGGCTGAAGGCAGTGACGATGCTCCTCACAAGGACAGGACTGTCGAAGGGCAGCGAGCCATGAAATGGGCAGTGTGCAAGGGAGGGTGTGGTGTGGAGGAAGGAGAGCATGCATGGTGAGGAGGAAGGCTACATTATTGAAAGAGAGAGTGTAAGGGGCTTTGCTGGCCTGTGCTGCTTGTGTTAGGGGCTGTTCGCGAGGGGAGCGCTCCTAAAGAAGACTCGACCGCGAGGTGGGCATTGAGGATGGGGTTTCCTCGATGTGTGAAGTGGAAGGCTAAGGCAGTGGAAGGGAATGATGGGCATGCTTGTGTTCTGTGGGGCTGATATGCCTGTGGTGTGGGAAGCTGATGATGGCACCCTGGGCAGGGCTCTGCTGGCACGTCATCTATCATCTCTCCGACAGAAGGGTATTTCTAATCGGGGGGCTAGGGTAGCGTGCACATTATCGCGAGAGGAGGGGTGGATAGTGCTCGTGTCCGGGAACGGCAGTAAGATGAGGATGCGTGCAGTACCGGCCCATGGAGGGAGTGATGCTGTCAGGAACCAAGGTCTCAAAGGCACGAAAGCAAGTCAACTAGTGGGGGCTACCTCTGTTCCCACAATTAAAAGAAGTTTAAAGTCGCTTTCAGAAAACTGCATGACCTGTCCTGGACCATGTTCAATTTGCGGTCCTCCAAGATGGCAGCTAGTTCTGGGTCAGCGCTACAGTTGTTAAATCGTGAGCGTGAGCCTCAAGACACAGCTGAGGCCAGGCCCGGCTCCAGGAATTTTTATTTGGGTGGGCCAATGGTGTATTTGGGTGGGCCACTGAGTTAGTTGCGTCCGGCATGACTCGCGGGGGGAGGGAGAGGGGTCACGCGGGGGGGGGGTAATTTAATAATATCTTTTTTTTAAATGTAGCTTACCAGGTGCCACGGCTTCTCAGCTCCTGCCCAGGATGCAAGCAGCCATGCTCCCTCCCCAATGGTGCATAATTCCAGTGGCCCTGGTTATATCAATACACCCCAGCAGGCAGCAGTTAATGACTGTGCTGTCTGAACAAATAACTATGGCGTAAACATGTTCAGTTTCGCTGGTTTTGATTGAAAGGGCTTTATTTTTTTTTCCAAGGAAGGAGTACATGATCAAACATTTGGTCTCTCAGAAAAACCATAACACTTTCTGTGGTGACCCTCCTTTGACTGAGGTAACTTAAAAGTTACACTGTGGTGGCCCTAGGGCCCAGGAAACTCGCTGCCAAGGGCATCTGCTGACAAAGCCTATACATTAAATGCCACATCTCAAAGAGATAGGTATGGTGGGGGTTGGTTTCTGGTTAAATCCTGAGTTTGAGATGGGAGGTTGGTAGAGCAGTGAGGATGCCTTGCCTGGCCAGAATGAGTTGGAGTCGGGCCAGCCATCCACTGCGAGGAGGGAGGGAGCAAAACCCTGTTTATTGCCCTCATCACTTCCTGTTCCAAGGGGAGTGAAAACTCTGGCCCGTCGTAGCAGCATCTCCCGTGGTGAGGCCTCACTGTCATACCCTAAGGCAGTGGTCTTCAAACTTTTTTGCATGGGGCCCCCCAAAGCAAAATGTTTTGAAGTTGGGGACCCCTGAAAAACTTTATTCCAAGGATCGTAAAACAGGAGAGGCAGGGCTGAGAGCAAAGGCAGAGCTTTTGAGATCATATCATGGACACTTTTTTGTAGCTTATAATCCACAGTAAATGTGAAACATATGATAGGGAAAATCATCAAGCAATAACAGAAATTGACAAAAAACCTGTTCTCTCAATAAATTGGTTCTTGTGAGCCCCTCGCACTCATGGGCCCCAATGGAATTTTATTTTCTGCACTAATTATAGCTGAGACCCTAATTAGCCCCCTACCTCCTCTGCCTCTTTCACAACTTACCGACCATGGCTATCACTCCAATCTTGAAACAGGTTATCCATCACTTTTTTGGTTTTACGTAAGGAAGACCCGGCTCAAGGGCATTGGGAAACTTTAAATAAGCACCATTTACATTACAGAAATACAAGTTCATAAAATTTATTATATATATTTTTTTATTTTAGGCACTGGACTATTAAGTGATTTGAGTTGAGCTGACAGGAGGACCTGAACTAGGTTCCAAAGTAGGAAGCTCTTGCCATTAGGACACAACTCCTCCCTTTTAGAAATAATGAGCTCCAATGTGCTGTCCCCATCTTTTCGCAGTGAAGGTGCTCTCATCTCTCTGTGAAACGCCCTACGCAAAGCTTGACTGGTCACCTTTCTTTTGCTTTTTGCTATATTTGGGTATTAAACCAGCATTAATGAGGTAAAATCAATGCCCAAATAGTTTTTACCAAATGTAAAAATGACAAAGTAGATGCATGACAAAATGTTCTGCATAACCCCACATAATTTTCCTTTTCTTGCCACATAATTTAGTCAACCCTGCCAAATGATTTGGTCCTCCCTGCCGCATGATTCCAGTGACCCTGGCTTTAATCGGCCTCTCATGACACTGGACCCTATGCAACTGATTAAGCAACACACATAAAAGCAGCCGAGGAGCTAATATATTCTTCATGTGATACCATAGTGCTTTTTACCACAGGCATGGAACGTGTAGCTCTATAAATACACTAGTTACTATTTCCCACTGTGAAAACCAGGATTCAAATCGGCGACTCTCTGGTCAGACACAGAAATCTGCAGTGATTGCTTTAGATAACTGAGGTTTATAACGTAAGAGTATATTTTTGCAAAATTCGTTCCATTTGCTTTGTTTTTTCATTTACTGTGTGTGCGCTTTTTTTTTAAGTATGCAATTATATGAAGATGAAAAAATTACATAGTTATTAGCATGTTGTGTTTACCCTCGAGCCCCGTCTCCCTACTCACTGACAGCGCCCCAGGAAACACTCAGGATTACAGGTGCAAACTTTTTATGCTGTTTAACTTCTGCAAATAAAAGAAGACAGCCTGTGAACTCAACAGATACACGTCGACGCTTGCAGGCGATCTTCATTCACAATTTCTTCCTTGCAGATGCAGTTGTGCCCCCCTGGGAATGCAATCACGGACCCCCAGGGGGGTGTGCACCACCGTTTGAAGACCTGTGCCCTAACGCCAGGGCCGGAGCTCCCACCACATGCTGTGCCTGCTGGCTTTGGCCCATTGTCATTCTATATGTGACAATGGGCCGCGATAATCTGTGCTGGGCTGCGCAGAGGCTGCAGCAGCCTCTTGACTTTGAATCAGGAGAGCCAGCCCGAACACTTGATGGGGGAGGAACGGCTCACATCAGGCCTCAGGCCAAGGCTCCTGTTTGGGTGGGCCAGGCTCATGTTTGGGTGGGCCCGGCCCACCCGGCCCACCCTCTAGAACTGTGGCTAGTGCTGTTCCTCAGAATCACGCGCTTTATCAGGTCTATGAGGAGAACGGCAGTGTTTCTACGCTCGTCGGAATTAGTTCAGAGTAGTTAGTTATTCGTAGCACTTACCGACGGGAGTTCTAGTTTTCTTACGCGTCAGAGCCCGGAGGGTTTTGAGAAGATTGAAGAGCGTTCCAGAGTTTCATTCCCAGTACCTCTTCAGCGTATCTCAGTTACGCAAGTACCTCAGTGGTATAATATTAACTATTGAAAAAGGAGAATTTAAAAAGGACATTACTTACCTTGTTTTTCTTAGTGTTCGTACAGAGCTTGTTTTTCTGTTAACCTGAAAAGAGAAAAATAGTTTAGAACATTAGTCCTTTAGCGTTAGTCTTCACATGTGCACAGTCTTCAGGTACTAAGTATAATATCTTAACCAACTCTTTCTACGTTAGTATTGAAAGCAGTCAGTTCTTGCATACTAATTATTCGTAATACTCCCTTGGATACAATAACCTAATTTTCACCTTTAAAACTCATAGAAGTATTTTTCCACCATAACTTAAAGACTATAAAAAGAGAGGCTATGGCCCAGTCTATAAAGGGTACGTAGTAAGTAGAGGTAGAAAATATACAGAGATAGAATAAGTGCATAGAATAGACAACATTAATGTGTTTATTTATTTGTTACAGTGTCTGTTAATTGAAAGACTGCAAAGGAGGTGAACTAGAAGTAGAAGACACCATATTGAAGACGAGGCTGTCTCTTCTCTATCCCGATCCCCTTTCCCCCCCGGGAGTTCCTTCATTCTCTCTCTAGTATTCGGTGGGAGCGTGGAGAGGGTCTCGGAGGGGCATTGGGAAAAGGCGTCATTCTGCTCCCGTGAAGAATCTGGGAAACTTCAAGAAGGCGATTCTGACAGCTGCGGGACGGTGTGTAGAGGTGGGGGAGGAGCAGGGTGGGGGGAAGTAAACTACGGAATAGGGCCCAACGGAGGTAAGTAAACAAATAAATAAATAAAACAAATTTTGTTGCACGCGCGGCATTGCCAAACGATCAAGGGTTCCTGTGTTACAAGGAAAATTGTATTTGTGCAAGAAGGGATACCTTCCTGCACATAAACAATTCCTCAAGGCATTTTAGAGAGAGGTATCCAACAGTCTATCTGAGGTATTGGTAGGGGGGAGCCTTTCACTTACCTGCTGACGCTGCCACAGACCGGACCTTTTCATTTGGCTGCAGGGGCACCTGGAGACAAGCCGCCACCGCCGAGAGTCATCTGTTCAACAGCCTGCACGCGTCGCCGCTCCGGGACTTCAATTCCCGGCAGCCTACGCGGCGGCGCGCTTCCCAGTGACGCGAGGGCACCAGGAGGCGCACAAAAGCGCCGCTGATACCGGCGGAGCTGGGGGAGCCTTTCACTTACCTGCTGACGCTGCCACAGACCGGACCTTTTCATTTGGCTGCAGGGGCACCTGGAGACAAGCCGCCACCGCCGAGAGTCATCTGTTCAACAGCCTGCACGCGTCGCCGCTCCGGGACTTCAATTCCCGGCAGCCTACGCGGCGGCGCGCTTCCCAGTGACGCGAGGGCGCCAGGAGGCGCACAAAAGCGCCGCTGATACCGGCGGAGCTGGGGGAGCCTTTCACTTACCTGCTGACGCTGCCACAGACCGGACCTTTTCATTTGGCTGCAGGGGCACCTGGAGACAAGCCGCCACCGCCGAGAGTCATCTGTTCAACAGCCTGCACGCGTCGCCGCTCCGGGACTTCAATTCCCGGCAGCCTACACGGCGGCGCGCTTCCCAGTGACGCGAGGGCGCCAGGAGGCGCACAAAAGCGCCGCTGATACCCGCTTCGCGGGACGCGAGCGGGACGCCCGGACGAAGCCCGGGCAAAGGGCGGGCCGTCTGAGGCCGTCCGAGGTTGGCCAAGGTTGGGTTGGGCCTGGTCTCTTGGTTCGTTGCTTTGGAGTTGACGTTTCTGCGCATCGACATCTGCCGTGCACACTGCTACGTAAGTTACATTGACTTTGGTTGTATTTAAAGTATATGATGCCTCCAAAAAAGTTAACCACTTCTAGTAACTCTATTGAGAACTACCTGGTGCAAGTAGTTGAAAAAATTAACATCGACAGAAGAGCCTCTTTGGGAATAGACTCACCTGCTCAATCTCCCTTCATTGATATCGAGGCTGATGATCCCTTTGGCCTTCTAATCAACAATAGTACTAATAGTGCTACACCTGATTTGTTTCCAGACACTATTACTATACAGCCCAGTGGTACTGTTGCTGTAGCTGAAGACCTTAGTGTCAATGAGGTATTGGCTGATATAACTATTAGTCATGATCATTCTACCTCCCCTCCAGCACCCGTCCTGGGTAAACGGGAATGTCTCAGGTCAGCTAAAAACAAAGTTGCAAACCTCCCGAGGAAACATTCTGAGGATGAGGAGCTTGACCTGACTAATGAAGCGTATGTTACACTTTCGAATGCCCAATTCAATAAACTACTGGCTCTAATGGACACAAAAATTAAAGGTGTGGTTAAACCCCTGGTTAGCAAAATAGATAAGTTAACTTCTGAGGTTAACCGACTGGAAGGTCTATTACAAAAATCCATGGGTGAGATAGGGAAACTTCCGGAAAATGTCTCTGCAAGGATAGAGGAATTCATAAACAAATCAGTAACTACAGCTGTTAGTGGTCTCATCCCCGCCCCTGTATTAAATCCCCTAATGGCAAGTGATAATACCCTACCAGGTGATTCCCATATTTCCTCGATCCCTGCTCCTGCTGTTGAAGACCCATTTATTGAAAAGGGGACTTTCGAGCTTGTGGTTGAAGCTTCGCCACTGGTACTTGTCCTTGCCAACGTTCCTCCCTTGGCTCAAGGAGAGCGGGAAACTACATCTTCTCTAAGAAATAAATCTTTATCATGGTTAACCACCAACATGGTAATTACTCCTTGGGGAAAGCAGCAACTTTCTGAAGAGCTCGTCAAAGTGAGAAGGGTACAGTGGATCGGGGATAGGGTGAAAAAGTTTAACGGGGAGTGTGTCGTTCTTCACTTCTCCGACCCTGGGGTCTTGCCTAACATCCTACCAAACATCTTACCACCACAAAGGCGAACAACTTCAATTGTTCCATTGACTTTGGACTTCTTTTATCCTAGAAAGGGAAGTGGACCAAACTCAAGTATTTTAAGAACCAAATGGAACATTGTGACTAAGAGGGGGAGGAAGGATGTTGCTTCAGTGGACTGGGGTTTGGGGTTGGAAAATCGTTTTTCTGCATTGTCTAACTTAAGCGATTGCGATTGACAACCATTTACCTGTAATACTGCTGCTGTGCCTCTTTGTGCTATAAGTACATCTGATTTAGCCTGTAATTTTACAACTACTAGACCTTTGGGGCTTCTGTCTGTTGATTTACCTGGGTTATCCAATGTTACAACCATAGACCAGGCTACTGAGGGTAAGGTGCTAAACATGCATACTACAAACCCCGGTATTCTTATGACATCTATCTCAGGGAATCTTTTGTCATGGAATGTGGCTGGAATATCTTCTAAAATGGACAGCGCTGATTGGCTTGAATTTATTAATAAGTATGACCTCTGCATTTTCCAAGAGACTTGGGCCTGTGAGCCTACTTTTGCATTGGGGTATGTAAACTTTTATGTTCCTGCTACTAAGGGCCCTAAAGGGCGGCCGATGGGGGGCCTTACTATATGGGTTAGACAGTCTTTAAAAATTGCTGTAAAATGTGTGGAACTTGACCAGAAAGACATCCAGCTTATTAGATTGACCAGTGATTTACCCCTCTCCATGGATATATACAATATCTATGCTAGAGGTGGTAGCAAAGGTAGATCCGAGGTTCTAAAGTGCCTTTTTACACTTCTTGAGACCCAATCTGCAGGAAAAAACATTTTAATTGCAGGTGATTTGAATCGGACATTCGAACCTCTCATCACTGGTGATTCTCCTCTGGGATCGGAGGAAGACAAGCTCTGGGACATTCCCACACTAGAGTCCCCCTCGTTAACTCGGTGGACGGCCGATATCCTAGGTCTAAACGCCATGTGCTTGGAGCATGGGTTACGAGCCCTGAACGGCCGAACCCTATCAGACCGTGTTCCCGCCATGACGTTTAATAACGGGCGAAGCAAAAGTCGTATTGACTATGTCATCTGTAGCACATCGTTATGGCCATCTCTCAGTGACATGGTAGTTACAGCCAGGATAGAAAGTGACCACGACCCGCTATGCGTCTCGCATAATTGGTGGACATCTAATGTAATCACTCCAAACCCTTGTGACTTACTTGTGCCGCCAAAGATCGTGCAATCCAATAATATGCGTAGGTTAAGGTGGTCTGGTGTTAAGACGGACCAACAGGCCCTGGAAAAGATAGGAGCAGCGGCAGACAAGGCCATTCTGGCATTGGAAAATATTACTGCTTTTGAACAAGGACAAGAAGATGTTAATAAAGTTCATACGACTCTCTTTGATGAAGTCAAAAACTTTTTCTTAAAACCCGCACGAAACAGCAGGGCTTGTCCATTTAAACCAGCTAAGTGGTATAACCAAGATTGCAGGGCAGCAAGATTTAAACTAGGAGCTGCTATTAAAAACAATAATCTGAGTGTCATTCGGTCTGCCAGGAAGCACTACAAAAACTGTATCGCCAGGGCAAAAAGAGACTGGGATGAAGACCACTGGCAGAAACTGAGATGTGCTAGTGAAAGTAAAAATTCTTGGCAATTTTGGCATATTGTCAAATGGGGCCATGATAGATCTCCAGAGCCTCCCAATAACAATGTCCCTCATGATGCCTGGGTTAAGTTCTTCAGCGAGCAGTATTCTTCCAGAGATCAGCCTGGTAGTAATTCCAACCTTATATATCTGTTTGCAGTTGAAGATATTTTTATGCTAAGTGAAATCCTGACTGCCCTGAAATCTGTTCATAGGGGCAGAGCCCCGGGAAATGACGGTGTCCCGGCGGATGTCTTCTTAGATGACACCGACAGGTGGAGTAAATACATCTGCCTTTTATTAAATCATATAGCCAGGGGGGCTGAAATCCCGGTATCCTGGGGGGTGCAGTCATTATACCGGTATATAAAAAGGGGGATCGTGCACAACCCTGTAATTATCGCCCAATCAGCTTAATAGACACGGTCCAAAAAGTGGTAGGGCGTGTACTCATTAATAATCTGCTTGATTGGGCTGAGGAGCAGAATGTCCTATCCCCTTTTCAGGCTGGTTTTCGCAGAGCAACTAGCACTGTAGACCAGGTCTTCCGCTTCCAACTGATACAATGGCGGACAGTGGTCCTGGGCGGATGCAGTCTCTATGCAGCTTTCGTTGACCTACGGGCTGCATTCGACCTGGTGCCGAGGGCAAAGTTGTGGGAGGTGTTGGCAGCCCTGGGGGTCCCGATGATTATTTTAACCTTGATCATGAGACTTCATGAGGGCACTTATGCTAAGATCCAATGGGGTGGCTATGGTAACGATACCATTGACTTCCCTGTCGAGCGTGGGGTTCGGCAGGGTTGTTCAATGGCACCAACATTGTTTACTCTTTATATAAATGGAATTGTCTCCCTCATGCAAGCTGAGCCCGTAGATGCTCCCTCACTTGCTGGTGCAAAAGTTCCTATTTTAATGTTTGCAGACGACACCTTAATTTTATCAATATCCCCAAGTGGTCTGCAAAAGGCATTGGTAATTTTTGACAAATTTTGTTGTGATCACGGCTTGGAGGTAAACGCAGCAAAAACAAAACTCATGGTTTTTAATCCTTGTAGGAATTTCAAATCCAAAATAACCATGAGTGGGCGCTGCCTTGAAGTTGTGAATTCTTTTACCTATCTAGGGATTCAAATCTCAAATGACAACAGATGGAACCACCACTTGAATCTGGCAGTTTTAAGACACAAACAACTGGCTGGTACCATTATTAAGGAGCACATGAAATCTTTAACTAAGCCAATTAAACCGCCACTAATCATATATGAGGCTAAAGCAATAGGGTCTGCACTATATGGGGTAGAGCTGTGGGGGCAAGAAAACCTCCAGGAGCTACAGAGGTCAGAGAATAGCTTCCTCCGAAAACTAACTGGTACCCCACAGAGCAGTCCCCTCTTGCCACTCAGATATGATCTTGGCAGGAAGGAAATCTCGGCTATGTGTAAACTTCGACCGATAATATATTGGCGTAGAATTTGGACCACCCCCGAGTTGTCACAATATGCAGAAGGATTTGCTGATGTGATCAAAGCAGATCGATTTCATGAAAGTAAATGGTTTAGATCATTGAGAACTGCATTAAGTGAACTAGGGTTAAGTGAATTATGGTCTGATCCAACCGGGTCATCCTTTCCATCGAAGCAGTTTATAAAAAACCTTTATTGGGAACAGGTTGAAAATAAGAGTCTCCTTAACAACAATAATGGGACTATGACGACTGCCTTCCTTGAAGCTAAACTGTTTCCAATGTTTGAAATGTACTGGGACATTATAACTAGACCCATGGACAGGAAGCTGTTTTTTCAAATGAGGGCTGGCTCACTACCTCTTGGTAATTTAACATCTAAATGGAGAAATGGAGGTCCAGCAACTTGTCCAGTCTGTGGGGAAGGCAACGAGACGCTGGGTCATTTCTTGTTTGTTTGTCCTGTATATTCTGTTCCCAGACGTGTGTGGTTGGCCCCCATGTGTAGAAATTTGGCTACTAAAAACAGCATGGTTGCTCTACGTATTGTTAAAACTACCTCCTTAAGTTGGATTATCATAGCGACCGCAAAGTACTTGGGGTGGGCGTGGGTAACTAGACAGAGATTGCTAGTAGGGTGACTACTCTCTGCCTAGTTGATCAGAGACTGCTAGTTTATCTATTCTCTGTTCCCATGCCTGGTGTCTATCTGACGTAAAAAATTTATATCAATTTTTAACTATGTATTTGGATTGTTTTTTAATATGTTTTTAATATATGAACTTTGCACCTTGATGGTAATTAACTGGATGTAATGTTATTTTAAATCTCTTTTTATGTGTATTTGTGCTTAAAGTCATGCTGACTTAGAAATTTAATTGTATTTTATTATGTGTTTGTTTGTCTGCTTTTATGAGTAACTACTCGAATAAAGCACTTTTGAATTGAATTGGTATTGGTAGTTCCTCACTCTAGAGAGAAAAAAATACCCACTTTTCCTACCATGATCTGCATTCATTTAGAATCGGACCTCTTGTATGAGACCAATAACTATTTCGCCTGGAACAATTCAAACTTCACAGAAGGGGCAGCAGTGTTTCATTACTCAGGCTTGAGGTGACTACACTGGGTTTGTCCACCTCTAGGATTGGAGGAGCCTTTGAGAATTTAAACACTGCACCGATCTTCATTGGCCATGTACAGCTTCCTCTGAGCAATACTTTGTTCAGCATTTGACTTGCAACCAAGCTGTGCACCACTGCAGATGAGATGACAAGAGAGATGTAGGAGGGGAACCGTTGATGGTGACATATCTCCACATCCCAGACTGGGACTAAGTATGGACAAGACTCAGGAAGTGCTTCTGTTGCTGAACTGCATGGACAGGAAGACCTGTCTACCTGTTTGGGCTGCTAGACTGAGATCAAAAGGAGGTGTGACCAATCTCCAGTGAAGAATGGAGCCATGCTCTCCTTAAGGACCAGTGTGGGGCAGTCAGATTAACTGAGTTTGCCTTGGAGATCTGAGCCAGACTTCAGCAGAAAAGAAAGCAAGAACTACAACACAAAGAGATCTTGGGCTAAGGAAAGTTCATCACCTTTGCGTCAATGCTAAAGGTGAGTCTACTTCCCTCCTGAACCCTTTACCATAGAGTGCCTACATGATTCACTCTAGTTCCTCTGGAAGTCGTGTTGTTTCTTCTACTTCTCTGGTTGGCCTGGATACTTACTGGAGTATTTAGAGAAGGTCATCCAGATATTGGAACCTTTGGAATTATTATTCTGGTCTAAAAGATTCTGGAACCCTTTGTCAATTTATTCTCTACTATTGGTATCCATAGTGTGTGTATTTTGACCGGTGAGTGCCCTTACCACTTGGAACAATGGTTGTGTCTGTCATCTCACCATCCCTTATAAAAGCACCTTCAGGATGGACTGGCACCCTGAGGAAAAGCTATGACCATCAACTTGTATTCCACTGGCTAATGGAGTGTTGGACTCCAGTTCACTGTACCCCACTTCATTCACCCAAAACAAGACAGCAGTTGCTCCACCATTAACAAAGCGACCTTCTGTGTGCCAATCATAGGCTGCACATTTCGTTCTTTGAGATGTGGATTTGCAGAAGCACCATAGCAAGAGCATTGAAACATCTTATTCATTTCAGGAACAGTTACTGAAACTAAATCTCGGCAAGGCAAACACAAAACCCATAATTTGCCATGTCCCCTCATGACCCATGGATTTTTGCATCCTTGTTGTGGGGTCCGCATTAGGTTCAAGTTTTCTTGTGTGGAAGCTAGCTGCCTCTATATTATCATCACATGTGACTTGTTTGAAGTATGAGTCCGGCTGGTTACTGTGCTTCTTAAGTTGATTTGGGGTGTGCATTGAGGATTGGGAGTCTCTGTGTTGGATGAGATAGGATGTAGGAAGGTTGCGATGCAGTTAGGGTTTATTTTGATTGCATATTACACCTACCCCTGTGTAAAAGTTGGCAGTATAGCCTGCATTGTAACCAGTGCTGAACAATGTTTCTTTCCAAGGAAGAAAAAGGCTGGTTGAGCTCTGCTAAACTGCTTTTCCAACCGTTTACGGTTTAAACGGCCTTAAGAAGATAAGGATGTCTTTGTCAATCAATCAGGAGTTTGTTAAAGCGCGACTACTCACCCGTAAGGGTCTCAAGGCGCTAGGGGTGGGGGGGGTTGGGGGGTGCAGGTTCCATTCCATCAAGGAGGGGGTCTGTCGAAGAGCCAGGTTTTGAGGTTTCTTGCGAAGATGGGGAGCGATGTTGTCTGTCTGAGGTGGAGCGGAAGGGCGTTCCATGCTTTGGCCGCGAGGAAGGAGAAGGAGCGGCCTCCCGATCTGGTCTTTCTGGTGCGGGGGACCACAGCGTAGGAAAGCTGGGCTGATCGTAGGGTCCTTTGGGGTGCGTGGAATTTGAGTCGGCTGTTCAGGTATGCTGGTCCGGTGCCGTGGAGGGCCTTGTGTGCGTGGGTGAGCATCTTAAAGGTGATTCTCGCCTCGACGGGGAGCCAGTGGAGTGTGCGCAGGTGCTGGGAGATGTGGCAGTGTTTTGGCAGGTTGAGGACCAGTCTTGCGGCGGCGTTCTGGATGTTCTGTAGCTTGCGGATGAGGTTTTTGTTTATTCCGGCGTAGAGTGCGTTTCCGTAGTCGAGTCTGCTGGTGACCAGGGCGTGAGTGACTGTCTTTCGGTGTTCGAGGGGGATCCATTTGAAGGTCTTACAAAGGAGGCGGAGGGTGTGGAAGCAGGAAGATGAGACAGAGTTGATCTGGCGGTCCATTTTGAGCTCGGAGTCCAGGATGATTCCCAGGTTGCGTGCGTGGTCTGTGGGGGTTGGCGGGTTTCCGAGGGCGGTGGGCCACCAGGTGTCACTCCAGGCGCCGGGGTTTGGGCCCATGATGAGTACTTCTGTTTTGTTGGTGTTTAGTTGTAGGCAGCTGTTTTTCATCCATTTGGCGACGGCTTCCATGCCTTCTCGAAAGTTGCGTCTGGCGGTGTTGGGCTCGTTGGATAGGGAGAGGATGAGCTGGGTGTCGCCTGCATATGACACGATGTTGAGTCCGTAGGTTCTGACGATGGGGGCAAGTGGAGCCATGTAGACGTTGAAGAGCGTCGGGCTGAGGGAGGAGCCCTGGGGGACTCCGCAGGTGATAGGTGTGGGGTCCGAGAGGAAAGGGGGGAGTCTGACCCGCTGCGTCCTGCTGGAGAGGAAGGAGCAGATCCAGTCGAGGGCCTTGTCCTGGATTCCTGCATCGTAGAGTCTGCGTATTAGGGTGCGGTGGGAGACTGTGTCGAACGCCGCTGATAGGTCGAGGAGGATGAGGGCTACTGTTTCTCCTTTGTCCAGTAAGGTGCGGATGTCGTCTGTTGCGGCGAGGAGAGCGGTTTCCGTACTGTGGTTTTTTCTGAAGCCGGATTGGGAGGAGTCGAGGATGTTGTGTTCTTCTGTGGAAAAGTAAAATTTTGCCATGTTCTGTGTCCCTACGTGTTCCCCATCTTATGTTATATGTGCATGATTAATATTCATATGTATTCCCCATGATCGATTAAAGACACAATTACAGTTGTGTCCATCTCTAGTATGCCAGTTTCCAGTTCTCGTGAAAGCTACGAGTATTAGGCCTATGTAAAGCTACATTGCCACGTTTCTCAGTGTGCACGTTATTTCATTGAAAGTCCCCGTTTCTAGGCCTCAAAAGGGCCCGGACTCAGATTCAGCCCCTGTCTCCTGAACCCTCTCCGAGGAGCGATACAGCCCCCACCTGTATCCCTGACCCTTCACTTACTTCCTGCCTCACAGTGCCCGGCTCGGCCTGGCTCTGCCTGCCAGTCTGCCAAGAGTATGTTATGATTCTAGTTATCAGTCCAGCCCTCCTTCTCTGCATTCCTAAGCTACTGAATCGCATCAATAGTTTCAGTCATCGTCTAGCCTTTACGTCTCCATGTAAGAGAAATACTGTATTAATGATCATTTAATATTCCTCAACACACACTACATGTAGAATAATGCATGCACCAGTCTTAGTGTCTGTTAGCCTTTGCCCTGATAACTTTTGGATTCCATCAACATGTTCTCTAAACATCAGATACTAGATAGTGTTTAGGTACATGTCGCTCTGACTCTCCAGACTTTAGTCTCTCCTTCTAGCGCAGAAGTCATAGCCCCCAGCTTCTCCTAGTAACACGTCATTGTCAGTAGCGCGCACCACTAGGTTAGAGGTCCCGGCTCCTTAGGTAGCCCCCTCCATGTTTCCGCCCATTTATGACATATTCCGTTACGTTTACATCACATGTCTATGTATACGCCCTGTTCACGCCTCTTGTAACACCTACTTTCCGCCTTATCTTTCGCGACTGCTACAGGCCCCGCCCACTGCTACGCCTATTGTATTGAACACCATGTATTTTGTTTAACTATATATGCTTGTGCACTGTTATTAAAAGTTGCTAGCCATCCCATGCAGGTTGTCCTGTTCCTGTCCTTTATGCTGTATTAAACCTGCAAACTCCTACTACCTCGAATCTTGACTCTTATTTATTGAGCTATCTGTTATTGTTATATCTAGTCAAAAATAGAGGTATTATTTATTTATTTACCACATAATGGCGCCCGAACAGGGACTTGCCCTTTCCCCACGCGCCGGTGAAGCCACGCAAGCCCCCTGATCCTCTGCAGCCGTGACGGAACCATACCGTGCACGTGCAGATATTTCTGCTTCAAGTATCCCTCAGGCCCACGGAGGAGACGGAGGTTGCGGTCCAGCATCCAGACGAGGCGGTGGAGGAACGCGGCGAGTCCCGACCAGAGCCCAAGCCAAGAGTCCAAGGTCCGAGGTATCCGGAGGCCCACCCGTAACAGAAGTCCGAAGTTCGTCCGTCCGGCGTCGAAGCAGTCCAGTCCAGTCCGAGGCCTTCCGTTCTTGCTGCCCGGTGAGTACCATTGCTGGGGTAGTATCTAGACAGGGTCAATTGCATTGTCTCTGGTCCGTGGGTTTGGGTACGCAGATCCAACACGAAGTGTCCACTTAGGTGGATGCGGGTCCTGACGTGTCTCTTTATGAGACCGGTAAGTTTCGTACTGTTTTAGCAGTGCATCTAGTTTCTGTTCTAGTCTGTTCTGTTCTCGAGAAATTCATGTATTCTGTTTTCAGTATTCCAGGTAGTGTTTTGTCCGAACTGTTATCCTAAATGTCATTCATGTATTTCAATGTCGTGGTATGAATGTGTTGTTTAGTAATCATCGTGTTCATTGTGTATTGTATTGTGTCTAGACTCCAGCCCAGTCATGCCATTGTTTTTCAAGTTACGTCAGTTAAAAACTAGAAAAGGTCTGTTAGAAGAAGCAGTTCCTGTCCCGCCTAGGGACAGTCCAGGTCATTTTATGTATCAAAAGCATGGCATAAGTGCCATATTGTATCTAGATTTGTGGGTGGAGTACACCAAACAGTTAGAAGAAAAGTATAGATGGCCCGTATCGGGTACATGGGATGCCGAGTGCATCATGCGAGTAGAAGAAGTATTATGGAAAAAGAAAGCCAGACAGTCACAGAAAGATGCCATCGAGTTATGGCGCAAAGAATCTCATAAAAGAACCGAAAAAGAAATCAGAAAGTCAGAATTAAGTAGAGAATCCTTAGAAAAAGCCCAAGAAAAGGAACTAATCGAAATAGGTGAACAAGTTAAAACCGAACAGTCAGACAGGCAGAGAAATGCCCTTATTAAGGGTATGTACCCTCTTCTTGCCGAGGGCTTGCCAAAAGCAACCCCGGAAGCATCCAGTAATTTCCCGCCACCTTTATTTCCGACCAATCTGCGTCACAAACCGACCGTAGCTGATATTTTTCTCTCGTCCTATTTGGACGACACAGTCCCAGAAAATGCAAATCCTGTTCCACCAGCTCCTGTGAATAATGTAATTCATGGTCTTCCAGCCACCGGGGCACCTGTTGCAGTACCTGTTACGGTACCCCCGGTCCAGCCCGTAGTACAAATTCCCGCTACTTCAGTCACTCTGCCAGCTCGAAGAGTATCAGTCGACGATTCCAGTTTAGGGGCCGCGGGAGGAGGTCCTCCTGGTACCCCGCCGCCAAGTAGACGTCTAGGAGCAGTCGAGTTACATAAACGTGCGTTACAGCGTACGCCTAAATATAAGTCCATTGCAGAAATCAGGCGACTTCTTACTGAATGCTGTTATGATCCAGTCCCAGGCGAGGATAGTATGGTTATATATTCCGTACGTATAAGGCAGGTGTCCGAGTATTTGGTCACCCTACCGAATATGAAAGAAGATCTAGACAGAATGTATCGTTTCATTCGTACAGGACAAGATCCAGAAAGTATTGCTGAAGTCATGTCTCTCAGGAAATCTGAGATCCAGTTCATGTTATTAAAGTTTCTGATCAATTGTTTAATTAGGGAACAAGATTCCCCGACTAAAGATCCGAACGAAATGAAAATTTTGACAAAGTGGAGTGATAATATAGCCGAGGGTAAGCACAAGACACTCAATAGTATAGAGAGTATGTACAAGAAAATACGTAAAGAAATAATAAGGTTACACGAACAACGCAAAGAAGCACAAGTAAGCGAGAAAGAAAATGACTCTTCTACTGAAGAGGTAGACGACGAGACTACCGCCAGAATAGCGTATGTAGGTAAATCTAGATTTCCAGACCGACATTTACGCCTAGAACACAAGAAAGTCTTTCATCTTCCAGCACCAGAACAAGGTTCTCTAGAACAAGTATTTCAAGCTACCGATCAAATTCTGAAATCACGAATCGGTTATAGTGAATTAAGTACTATGCATGAACAAGAACTAGCCCGATCAGCAGTCCGATGGATTACTGATTCTACCACTTTTCCAGACGAAATAGTGGCACAAATGTTTCTGAAATTGCCCCCAGCCGAGCAGCGACTGGTGGGTATGTATATGATCCAACACCTCATTACACTGTATGAGGGTCAACATTCTGATCCAGGTCCGTTACATGATGTCCTGAACGAGTTACTCCAGTATAGATGGAAAGGTTTAGGTACTGATTTAATTAGTGTCATTCTAGAACAGCGCCACAAATACAGAACGTTTTTGAACCCGCATTTTGTTCATGTCTCACCTCCAGAAAGTAAACCGTTTTACATAGATAGGCAGCATCCGTTACGAGAAGTACACCCAGTTAGGACACCAGATGGTGAAATGCAACGAGTATTTGTTTACACCCCAGTTACCAAGATGGAACTCTTAGAGATGAAGAAATTAATTCCCTGTCACGACAAAGATCCAGCAGGGTTCCACCGAGAATTAAAAGACATGCTCCGTATGGGAGAATACACGTATCCAGATATTATTAAAATGTTAAAAGTCCTGTTGCCCGCAGGGGTATACGAAAAACTCAAGGAAAAAGATTGGGAGGTGGGAGAGAAAAAGATCGATTGGACAGCTCTAGAAGCTGAAGATAAGATACGAGTACCAGGTACCGGTCTTGGAGATAAATGTAAAGAATTACCAGAATTATTGATACAAGTTTTGCCTAGATTATTAGCCACTAAAAAGGAAGACTGGGATGCAATCTCAGCCTGTAAACAGAAACAAGACGAAGATACTAGTGATTTTTATTCTAGATTTGAGAAATGTTTTAGCATCAACAGTGGTTTGAAGACGAGTAGTGAGTCATACCCTCATCTTTTTGTTACTAAATTAGTCGAGAATTCAAGTCCACAAGTTAAAAATCGAGTTTTGAAAGTCGAAAGTACTTGGCAAGCTAGTACCCCGTCACAAATGCTTCAAATGCTCCAGTATCACCAGAATAGAATCAGAGAAGAGCAAGAACACGAGAGAAGACGTATGAAAGACACGAAAATGAAAGTACTAGTTGCACAATCTGTTCCTCAAGACAGTCAGAAGAGGGGTCCGAATCAAGCCAGTCATCCTGCAGCTCCCGTTAAAGGGACATGCAATTATTGTAAACAGCCAGGTCATTTTATAAACGAGTGTGCAGTTCTGAAACACAATATAGCCACTGGTAAAACTAAAGAAAGACCACGTCCGCCTAGACAAGAACAAGTTTCACAGACTTCTCAGCCACAGAATGCACAACAGACAGTTCCAGCACCGCAGCCTATCGCTGCAACACAGCATGTTACACAGCAGATGTACCAGTATGCACAGACAGAGTATCCAGAGTATCAAGCGTATTCATGAAACAGCCTAGAGAGGGAGGTAGGCTTGCCTCTCATCGAGATTCCTGTAGATCAAGAAGGTCCCTATGTTCACAGTCAAGTATTAGGGAAAGACAGAAAGTTTTTGATTGATACAGGGGCAAGTAGGACTACTATTAGTCACGACGAGGTTCCAGGGGCTCCGCTCTCAGGCTCGAGAAATGTTTCCCTTGGATTTTCAGGAAAGCCAATTGTTAACGAGATTTCCAAACCAGTTACTCTAGAAGTAGGTCCATTGTCCCGAACTACTGATCTATTGCTTACGAAGTCATGTCCAGAAAATTTGTTAGGTATTAAGACACTGAAAGAATTAGGTGCAGTTATTTGCTGTTCCCCAGAGGGGATACGTTTGTTTTTACGTGACTTCAAGGGTCACTATGTATTACGAGATTTTGATCCGAGATTGTCAAATGTCCCGCAACATCTATGGGCGCAAGGTCCAACTGATGTTGGTTTCATGCAAATCACACCCCATCGTGTGACTCTCAAGCAAGGTGTAGTGTTACCACGAATCAGACAGTACAGATTGCCACCTGAGGCTGTAGCAGCCTTATCCAAAATTATTGACGAGCTTATGGCTCAAGGAGTAGTTGTAGAAACTGACTCCAATGTATGTAATTCTCCTATCATTCCAGTCATGAAACGTACTGATCCAAATGCACCCCCAGTATATCGATTAGTGATTGACCTTCGAGAACTCAATAAATGTATCATTCCCCAGTACCCAGTTGTTCCAGATATCTCATCTCTATTGACAGCCATTGATTCTGAGGCTACATTTTTCACAGTCATAGACCTCAAAAACGCATTTTTCAGTGTTCCAATTCATCCAGACAGCCAGTACCTTTTCGGTTTTTGTTTAAATGGAAGGAGCTATAAATTCACACAAGCTCCTCAAGGTTTCACAGAAAGTCCTAGTATTTACAGTCAAGCACTTAAGAGACAACTAGACAATATTCACATGCCAACTGACACTGCCCTGCTCCAATATGTCGATGATCTACTGATCACAGCCCGTTCTGAACGTGCTTGCGAGCGAGCGTCACTCACAGTTCTGTATTTCCTAGCCGAGATGGGGCACAAGGTGTCCCCTTCAAAACTTCAATTCTGTGTCCAGCAAGTGATCTACTTAGGCCACTTGCTGTCCAAGTGGGGTAGGCAGTTGACACCTGACCGTATCCAGTTAATAGCGAGTCTTCCTCAGCCCAAGACCCAGAAGGAGGTACGTGCTTTTATCGGCCTTACTTCCTATTGCAGACAATGGATTCCTCAGTATGCATTTCTAGCTAAACCACTGATACAGTTAACGACACAGGAGGCAGCCATATCGACTGTTCTCCCTTGGACATCTGAACATACACTTAGTTTTAATGAGTTAAAGAAAGCTTTATGCCAAGCACCCGTTCTAGCTACACCGAACTACAGTAAGCCTTTCACACTTTTTGTCACAGAACGTGATAGTACTGCATTATCCGTTCTCACACAAGATCAAGCAGGACAATACAAGCCCTGTGCTTATTTTTCGAGCACATTAGATCCAGTAGCCCAGGCTCTGCCTGCGTGCCTCAAGTCAGTTGCAGCCACAGCACTAGCTATCAGACAAAGTGATTCCATAGTATTAGGACATTCCCTGACAGTACAAGTTCCACACTCCGTGGAAGTTCTTTTAAACCGAACACAGACCCAGCACTTGACAATTGCACGTTTGACAGGTTATGAACTAACACTGTTCCAGCCACACATAGAAATCAGACGCTGCAACGTTCTAAATCCTGCTACACTGTTACCGTCAGTTACTTCAAATCCTGCCACACATGACTGTGTGGAAGTTGTTAACACTATGACTAAGCCAAGACAAGATCTGACAGATATTCCATTACCAGATCCTGACCTGACACTTTATGTGGATGGTTCATGTATGAGAACGAGTACAGGAGAACTAGTAGCCGCGTATGCAGTGACTACTAACACTGAAGTTATTGAAACACACCGTATTGACACCCTGTCTGCTCAGGCAGCAGAGCTAGTTGCTCTGACACAAGCCTGCATACGTGCCAAGAACCTGAAAGTTAATATGTACACAGATTCACGCTACGCATTCGGAGTCGTACACGACTTCGGAGTGCTCTGGCAGGAGAGAGGTTTCATGACTTCTCATGGAACCAAGATTCAGCATGGTTTCCTTATTCAAGCTCTGTTAGATGCAATACATTTACCGACATCTATCGCTATCATGAAGTGCAAGGCACATACGAAAGTTACTGACATTATTTCCCAAGGTAATGATCTAGCAGATCGAACAGCCAAGCTTACAGCACAGACACCAGACATACCAGTTAACAAGACACCGACATCCACTCTAGAACAGACTACTTGTATGACAGTTAAGGACCCTACTCAGGATGTCATAGATATCCAGTTACATGCTACTCCCGAGGAAATTAAGAAATGGTCCGAACAAGGAGGGGTCCAGACAGATCAGGGATGGTTGACGAGGGGAAAAGCCACATGGTTTCTCCCCGACTCAATGGTTCAAGTCATTATCAATACCGCACATAGTCCAGCACACTTAGGAGAAAAAGCCATGATAGACAGTATCCAGAACATCTGGTTTAACAAGCATTTACGAGCTGCAGCCAAGCAGAAAGTCCGTACTTGTATGATATGTTGTCAATTCAATCCAGGTAAAAGTGTCCCGGTGGAACAAGGTGGGTTCCAACCCCCTGACCACCCTTTTGAAGTCCTCCAGATGGATTATATTCAGATGGAGCGATGTCGAGGTTTCAAGTATGTCCTTGTAGTTGTATGCGCTTTGTCCAGGTGGACAGAAGCATATCCAGTCCCAGATTATACGGCCGCGACCACTGCCAAGCAGCTGGTTCGTGAATTCTTCCCCCGTTATGGACTCCCTAGGGTCGTGTATTCTGATAACGGCCAGCCATTCTCATCTGAACTCATGAAGCATGTTTCCCTTTTACTAGGGTACCAGTGGAAGTTCCATTGTGTACGCCATCCAGAAGCAGCCGGTCTCGTAGAGAGACATAACCAGACCCTAAAAATCCGTATCGCCAAAGTTTGTAAAGAGAAAGGTGTAGACTGGCTAGTAGCTCTGCCAGTCGCCCTATTTTATATGCGCATGATCGCACATTCCAGATCAGGTCTGTCCCCTTATGAGGTCGTATTCGGCCGTCCCCCGAATATGTGGGGTACACCTAGACCCCGAAGTATTACAGATGTTTCCAGTAATATGCTGACAGATTACCTAGCTTCCTTGATGTCTGCCCTACACTCTTGTCGTTCACAGGTTGCCGCTGCATTTCCCGACAATACTGAAGTTAAGCCACACGAGATCCTTCCCGGCACCCTGGTCCTCGTCCGCAATTTTGATCGTTCGAGTCCGCTGGAGCCTCGCTGGAAGGAGCCGAAGTTAGTCCTTCTAACCACCCGCACAGCCGTGAAGTTGGAAGGCAGGAAAGGCTGGGTGCATCTGTCTCACGTCAAGAAATTTCACGGACTAAGACCTAAAACTTTAAATAACACTTCTACAGATACTATTCTTAAGGACTGTCCCGCCAATGACATTGATTCAAAACCTCCCCTGTTAGAGGAAACTCCGCAGCAGGAGTATAAAAAGATGCTTCGGTCTAGTAAAATAAGTCAGCCAGTTTAATTGTCTAAGTCCTCCCCTAGGTGAATCGGTTAGACAGGTATCTGACATGTATGAAATAGACCCCCATAGTGAGAGAGTTAGTCAAAACTCTATCCGATGTATCGTTTTTCTAAGTTTTATATTGTTTCTCAGCCTGATGGTTACCTGCACGAGTTATGCATTTCATTTATGTTTTCCAATTTCTCATGTAAATAAGTCTTCTAATGCTACAGTAGAGCACACGTTTAGTGATCTGCCTCCTCACGAACTATCCTATCGTCTTGCTATGCGCAACAATTCATTTATCCGTATGTTACATTATTCACACCAGACCAGCAATGCCACTAATTGTTGGGTGTGTGGTCGACTCCCCCCTTTCCAGACACCTAAGGGAGTTCTGCCACTCTTTCCTTATCCGTTTTCACATAATGGTTCGTGTGGAGCATGGTCCACGTTAACGTCATCCTCGACTGATATGTCCCTTCTGAACAGTACATGTTTTCCAGACAAGCAAGGTCTTCCCCACAGAACAGGGTTAGATCTAGAAAATGAAGTTTATAATTTGGGTAATTATTCTTCGAATTTCATGGTTCTGAATGTTCAGTCTGATCCTACTCCAGACTTACCTGCTATTTCAGTATTACCAGTCAAAGGCGAATTATGTGTCAGAAATAATGGTTCCGTACATGTAGGACATAGTGATTGTACTACTATTGTCAAGTATAGTGACAGTGGGAAATCTATTTTTAAAGCTTCACGTCATTCTTATTTTGTTTGTGGTCAGACCACATATGTTCGTCTGCCCCTCAATTGGGAGGGAACCTGTTACATTGCCTTCCTACTGCCACCAGTTTTCCTAGCCCCGTCTGATTATCATAGAAACACACATCTAGTACACATTAGACATAGAAGGGAGATCGAGTCCCCGATTGTCGATCAAACTGAAACTGCTCTAGAACAGTATACAGATTTCAATAAAGGATTCTTTTTCTTTATAGGACCTATCCAGAATAGTAAGTTAATACGTAGATTAACCAGAACCCTTGAAGCAGTAGTGAATGAGACTGCTTCTGCCCTAGGTAACTTAACCGAAGAGCAATCTGCTATGAGATTTGTCGTGCTCCAAAATCGTCTCGTTCTTGACGTCATACTGGCCGATAGAGGAGGAGCATGTAGAGTCATCGGATCTAGTTGCTGCATTTTCATTCCTAATAACGCGCCGTCTGTTTATTCAGCTATAACCAGACTTCATAAAATTGCCCATCAGTTACACCAGAATCCAGGCACCTGGACATGGTCCGGTTGGTTTTGGAGTATTATTTCTGCCTGGGGATGGAAAGTATTGTCATTTCTAGGTATTGCAGTAGCGATCATATTCAGTTGCTGCCTCTGTATACAATGTGGCCCTGCGATTTGCGGCATTTGTGCTACCTCTTGTATTCCTAGTCCCAAGTCCCGTCCTAGATCCCGTTCCAAGAAATTTCGAGACGAGCAAATGATACTGTATGAAATGATAGATGGTATCATGAATATTGATGTTTCCTGATGGAAACGTAGTGACAAGGAGGGAATGTGGAAAAGTAAAATTTTGCCATGTTCTGTGTCCCTACGTGTTCCCCATCTTATGTTATATGTGCATGATTAATATGCATATGTATTCCCCATGATCGATTAAAGACACAATTACAGTTGTGTCCATCTCTAGTATGCCAGTTTCCAGTTCTCGTGAAAGCTACGAGTATTAGGCCTATGTAAAGCTACATTGCCACGTTTCTCAGTGTGCACGTTATTTCATTGAAAGTCCCCGTTTCTAGGCCTCAAAAGGGCCCGGACTCAGATTCAGCCCCTGTCTCCTGAACCCTCTCCGAGGAGCGATACAGCCCCCACCTGTATCCCTGACCCTTCACTTACTTCCTGCCTCACAGTGCCCGGCTCGGCCTGGCTCTGCCTGCCAGTCTGCCAAGAGTATGTTATGATTCTAGTTATCAGTCCAGCCCTCCTTCTCTGCATTCCTAAGCTACTGAATCGCATCAATAGTTTCAGTCATCGTCTAGCCTTTACGTCTCCATGTAAGAGAAATACTGTATTAATGATCATTAATACACTACATGTAGAATAATGCATGCACCAGTCTTAGTGTCTGTTAGCCTTTGCCCTGATAACTTTTGGATTCCATCAACATGTTCTCTAAACATCAGATACTAGATAGTGTTTAGGTACATGTCGCTCTGACTCTCCAGACTTTAGTCTCTCCTTCTAGCGCAGAAGTCATAGCCCCCAGCTTCTCCTAGTAACACGTCATTGTCAGTTTGCGCGCACCACTAGGTTAGAGGTCCCGGCTCCTTAGGTAGCCCCCTCCATGTTTCCGCCCATTTATGACATATTCCGTTACGTTTACATCACATGTCTATGTATACGCCCTGTTCACGCCTCTTGTTACACCTACTTTCCGCCTTATCTTTCGCGACTGCTACAGGCCCCGCCCACTGCTACGCCTATTGTATTGAACACCATGTATTTTGTTTAACTATATATGCTTGTGCACTGTTATTAAAAGTTGCTAGCCATCCCAGATCTTCCCCGTGCAGGTTGTCCTGTTCCTGTCCTTTATGCTGTATTAAACCTGCAAACTCCTACTACCTCGAATCTTGACTCTTATTTATTGAGCTATCTGTTATTGTTATATCTAGTCAAAAATAGAGGTATTATTTATTTATTTACCACACTTCAATGAATGTGGCGAGTTGGCTGTTGATGGCTTTCTCGATGACTTTCGCTGGGAACGGGAGCAGGGAGATGGGTCTGTAGTTTTTGAGGTCGGTGGGGTCCGCTGAGGGTTTCTTTAGGAGGGGGTTGACCTCGGCGTGTTTCCAGTCGTCGGGGAATGAGGCGGTCGCCAGGGAGCGGTTGATGGTTTGGGGGAGCATGGGTGCGATGGTGTTGGCGGCTCTGTTGAAGATATGGTGGGGGCAGGGGTCCGTGGGGGCCCCTGAGTGGATTGACTTCATTGTCTTCAGTGTGTCTTCGGTGGTGAGGGCTGTCCAGTCATCAATCGCTGGTTTCCAGGTGTCGGGGGTGGTTGGTGAGGGTTCAGTGTGTTGGTTGTCTTCGTCGAAGTTGTCGTAGATGCTCTTGATTTTGTGGTGGAAAAACATGCTGAGTTTGTCGCAGAGGTCTTGTGAGGGAGGGATGTCGGTAGACTCGCTGGTGGGTTGGGCGAACTCCTTGATGATGCTGAAGAGTTCCTTGCTGTTGTGTGCGTGGGTTGAGATTCTGTCTTCAATCGCTTTTTTCCTCGTTTCTCTGATGAGTTGATGGTGGGCGTTGGTGGCGGCTCTGAAGTTGTTGTGGGCTTCTGTGGATTTGGTGTTTCTCCAGGCCTTTTCGAGACGGCGGCATGTGCGCCTGGACTCTCGAAGTTCGGTGGTAAACCATCTGGCTTTCTTGGCACGGGTATTGTTGTTTTTCTTCAGGGGGGCTATGGTGTTGGTGCTGTCCGAGATCCATCTATGCAGGGTTCGGGCTGCGGTGTTGGGGTCGTCGTTTTCCGCGATGGTTGGGGTGGAGTTGTTGAGTGAGGAGGTGAGCTGGTCATCGGTGATTTTGGTCCAGTTTCTTTGTGGAAGCAGGTGCTGGTGTCTGTGGATGGTGGGTGTTGTGAAGGTGAAGTGGACGCAACGATGGTCGGTTTATGGGAGTTCGGTGGTGTGGCTGAAGGTGATGGAGTTTCCTGTAGTGAAGAGGGGGTCGAGGGTGTGTCCTGCTGAGTGCGAGGGCTCGGTCACGATCTGGCGGAGTCCAATGTTGTGGAGGTTGTCCAGGAGGGATGTGGTGTTGGGGTCCAGTTGATTGTCGAGGTGGAAGTTGAGGTCTCCCAGCAGGGTGTAGTTGGTGGATGCGATGGCCTGCGGGGAGATAATGTCCGTGATGGAGTTGGCGAAGGGTCCGCGGGGTCCAGGGGGTCGGTAGATGAGGGTTCCTCGAAGGGCGGCGGTGGGGCTGGCCAGTATTTGTAATACCTGGTACAGCACAAAGTTAATATTGCAATGCTTCAGGAGACTACTCTCTCACCCATTAGTTGTTATTCCTTCATTAGCACGTGGGGCTGCCACTGATGTTTTGCTTATTGCTCCAGAATGGTAGGCACATTAAAAGCTACGTTTTCCAGGCTGATTGATATAGAAGCAGAAGGCATTTTTTTAAATTATGTTACGTAAAATAAGGAGTGTTGTCTTATTACTTGTCAATATATATTATCGGCATAAAGATAGCCCCAGTTCCTTGGACACACTTTTGTGGCAGTTGTTTATGCCATGGCGCTGGAAGTCTCACCGAGGAGGGGTATTTTAACACCATATGGACTTGGCATTAGTAGGCAAAGTCATACAAAGAGCACTCTTTACTCATCAGCTTGGGTAATATTGAGATATTAGATATACACAATTTAATATATCAAATATATATTTGTTTTACTCTTCTGTCTACAATGCTTCATCTTCATCTGCTGCATTAGCGCAGGTCGCGCTGCTAGCGTGCTGCGTTATTTACGCTTTTAAAACCTACCTTTGTGTATTTTTGTTCTATTAAGTTCGATTTTTCCCTGATTTTAACTCGCTCTCTGTGTCTGGGCTGCCCCCTTACTCTCACTTAATTTTGGAATTCGCACCGCCATTTGGCGGGTCCGGGTCCCTGGGGCTGGAATCGTGGGCGCCATCTTAGCTTGGGGTAAGTGTTTGGAGCGTGGGCGCCATTTTGGAGCGTCCTGACGCTCGAGTTGTTTAGGGAGGCGCCTATTTAAAGCTGCCCTCTCCCGCGCAGCGGGAACGCGCAGTGGGACGCCGTCGCTCAGCCGGAGTCGTGCCAGAGTCCTGCCCGTCTGCGCCCGTCCGCGTCGAGGTAGCGGGTGCGGGTTATGGACTCTGGCTTCCTCCCTCGTTAGCAGCCTGTCTAACATGGCGGCGCTCAGGTACGATCGCGCTGCTCTCATCTCAATAAAAGATAGTCTTCAGGTTTGTCATCATGACCCTCTACTCCCTCTTTCAGGGCCATATGAGTGTGCCTGCGGTGTCTTCTCACTGGCCTCTCCCATTGGAGTTCGTCCTGTTAGCGGGACTGTCTGTGGCACCCATACGGAATGGACCGGAAAAGCACTTAATATATGGAGCTTGAATGTAAACATGGTCAAACATCATCAGTCACTACGGGATATGATTGATACAGACCTTCCCGATATCATCTTCCTGACCGAAACTTGGTTACAGGACGCGGATACTGCCATTATTAACCTGGCTTTCCCCTCCACCTATACGGTGTCTATTTTGAACCGCTCGACTAGGGGAGGTGGTATAGCCATGGCGACCAAATCTTGTTTCCCGGTTGAATGGAAGGTTCTGGACCTCCCTAGGTGTGAAAGCGCATTGTTTAAGGTGAAGGTCAGTCATCAATTTACCTTCAGCGGTGTGCTTATCTACCGTCCACCTGGGAATGACACCGCCTTCGAGGCTGCCCTTGTGGATGCAGTCAGTTCTTTGACTGCAACATGCGCTAACTTCAATATAGTAGGCGACTTAAATATACATCTGGACCAGTCGTCATCTCCTTCCATCAGCTCCTTGCTGGCGGACTTAGAAGCGCTGCAACTTGACCAACTAGTCGCCTCCCCCACCCACATAGGAGGACACATATTGGACCCCTTTTTTACCACCTTAGCTCGGGCTAGATCAGCTGATCCGATGGTGGTGGGTTGGACTGACCATTTGCTGGTTAAAGTGTCATGTCCCCTCGACACTCCACAATTGAAATCTGTAGATAAACAGAGCCTAAAGCGTAACTGGCGTAAACTTAGGCTGGAGGAGTTTGTCAGGATATTGGAGGCACAACCTCTGGGCAAACTACAGAATGTAGAACAGGGCTATGAACAGTTCTGCAACTGGGTTCTTACTGCCCTCGACTCTCTCATACCTTTGCGTTGGGCAAAATGTCATACTAAAAATCGTAGCCCCTGGTATAACGAGACTCTTGCCGAGCTTAAGAGAACTTGCCGGCAAGCTGAGAGGGCCTGGAGAAAAGCCTTCGATCCCACGTTAAAATCACTGTACTTTGCCCAGCTTAAGTCCTACCACAGAGCTATTTGTCAAACCCGGGCCGCATATTATGCTGCTGAGTTTTCCAACAGCCCCAACCCCTCTAAGTTAATCTTTAAGGTACTTAAAGACCTGATGGGGAAACGGGCCACCTCGCAAGAAATCTGCATGGACTCGCACTGTGAAAGCTTGGCATCCTTTTTCGTGGAGAAAGTGCAGAAAATCTACCGAGGATTCACTCCAGCTGCCCCCGGGGATGCTCTTAGCGATGTAGAGGTCTTGGTGTCCGAAACCCTGTCAACTCTGCCGACCATGTCTAATGAGGTATTCGACACTCTGAGCCTCAAAATTAAATCAGGCTCCCCCTTGGACCCTCTGAAGCCGGAGCTTTTCGCCTCTCTCCCGCCTCTCTGTCGTGAGCCCATTTTGGAGTTGATCAATCTCTCCCTCAGTGAGGGCGTGGTTCCGTCATCCTGGAAGCAAGCTGTGGTTAAGCCTATTCTGAAGAAATCTAATTCTGACCCCTTGCTTCCGGAGAACTATCGGCCCATCTACCTCCTGCCCTGGACCGCCAAGGTCATGGAGGCGCACGTGAACACCATTCTGTCTGCCCACCTCTCGCGTAATAATATTCTTGACGAGAGTCAAAATGGGTTTCGCGCTCAACACAGCACGGAAACTGCTTTGCTCTATATGATCGAGCATTTGCGGTCAGTGCTAGATGCGGGGCAGACCGCGGCGCTCTTATTGTTAGACCTGAGCGCCGCGTTTGACACGGTGTCTCATGAAATCTTGCTACGGTGTCTGGAGGAAGTGGGGATTGTAGGGAAGGCTCTTCAGTGGTTCCGCTCATTCCTCTCGGACCGGTTGTTTAAAGTAGCCATTCCACCTGGCCAGTCCTTGTACCATTCTCTGGAACTGGGAGTCCCTCAGGGTTCTGCCCTTAGCCCCACATTATTTAACCTGTATGTGAAACCGCTGGCTGCCGTCGTCAGGCAATATGGCCTTACTATGACATCGTATGCTGACGACACGCAGCTGGCGGTAACACTCAGTGGGGACCCTGAGGTGACTGCGCCCAGATTCCGGGCAGGACTTATAGCTGTGGCAAGCTGGATGCGTAACAACTGCCTACAGCTTAATGCCAAGAAAACCGAGGTCCTGATTGTAGGGAAACAGGCGGAACTCTGGGGTGACCAGTGGTGGCCCCTCGAATTGGGGGCGATGCCCATTCCAGTGGCCGAGGTCAAAAATCTGGGTGTATGGCTGGATTCCAACCTTTCTTTTACCAGCCATACAAAGAAGACAGCAGCCACCTGCTATGGTATCCTGCGAGGTCTTAGACCAATCCTCAAATTTTTTGACCCTCCCACGCGACAACTGGTGGTGCAGGCCTCTATCCTCTCCCAGATAGACTACAGGAGTGCCTTACTCCTTGGAGTCAACCAGGCCGAGGCGACTAGGCTTCAGAGGGTGCAGAACGCTGCTGCACGGGCCATTGTAGGTCTTCCGAGACGATGTTCTGTCTCTCCTGTCTTGGCCTCGCTACACTGGCTTCCGGTCAGACAGAGAATCAAATTTAAGGCTCTCTGTCTGGCATTTAAGATTCTGAAGCTCTCTTCTCCCCCGGCCTTGACGGGCCTTATCTCTTCGTATGTCCCCACGCGGTCCCTCAGATCCGAAGCTCAGCACCTGGCAATTAAGCCTAGGTTTAGGCTTAGCAGGATGGGAGGACGTTCTTTCCGTGTTCTGGCGGTTGATCTATGGAATTCTCTTCCTGTACACATTCGTGCCCTCAACAACTTGACTCGCTTCAGACGGGCCATTAAAACCCATCTGTTCATCTCTGCTATTTAGTGTCCCTACTTCTCAGTTCTGATCTGTTGTGTTGTGCACATGATCAGGCGCCAGGACGCCCCTTCGCTGGGGCAGCTGTTGCGCCTAATAAATGTTATTAACATAACATAACATAACATTTATTACTGTATGGTTGCTAAGTAATTGTCCAGATATATTTTTGATTCAGATTTCCTTCTGAGATAATTAACCCTCCTGGTTGACACTACTAGGGGTCCACAATATAATCAATACTCACTGCTGAAGCATGATCATAGATCAGCTAGACCTGATATACCAGCATAGACTTCTTTGGAAATAGCACTGACTCAATTTCCAAAGTTAGTAAGTCTTTCAAGTCTATAAGACGCGCATTAGGGATTCAACATTTTGAAAGACACCAGAGTTCTCTAGTCACAATCAGTTGAACAACATTCAGGGTAAACATGCAGGTTTAGAGGCTGATTTTGAGGGCAGTAGAGCTCAAAAAACCTAAAGAAAATCCACTAATCATTCGTTTTTTCTTAGACTTTGCTGACAGAGAATTTCTATGTCTGAGAATGAATCACTGGGATAGGAAATATGGGGAGCAGACCTGGTAAGTCACTGGCATAGCTTCTGAAAACTGTGTAGTTAGAAGAAGTGTATTTAGCATCTAAGTGGCAGATGGTTTACTAGTGTACAAGAACTACGCTATATGGGGATGTTTGTAGATTACGGTGCTGATTTATAGAACTCTAAATTGGCACTATTAAGTTCTCTGATTGGATATTGGCCTTGTCTGGTTTAATGACTCCACCAGTATAGGAAATGTCTCAACAGATTGTGCTCAGGAAAATGAATGCACCAATTGAAGGGTCTGCTGGTGTTAAAGCCCTTGCATCTTTTTGGCTTATTGTCAAGTTTCCTATACATACACCTGCTGGCCACACCATTCAGAACTCTAAGCGCCAGATGTACAACCCTTTAATTTAGTGCCTCGCAATTTGCGAGTGGCAAATTGGGGGCCCCTTAATATAAATGAGCCTCTTGCAATTTGCGATCTCATTGTGAATGTTGAAGCTCACTGTGTGTATGATTCCCTCCTGAGGCGGAAGCCGGGAGGTTGCTGTGTCACTCTGCTCAGAACTTGACTATTTTCATTTTGTTACCATCGCTTGACTTACTAAAGCTTTTAAACTGTTATTGTCTCCCTCGCTTGTGTCCCGCGACTTTTAAATTGTATTTCTACTATCAGCTTGATTCACTAAGCTTGACTTTTAAATTGTATCTTTACTATCAGATTGATCCACTAAGCTTTTAACCATACTGTAGCCGGGAATTGCGCATTGCACTTTGTTCCCCCCTCCTCTCCGCTTGAAGCACGTAGCGCGGTCTCTGCACCTCCCCACCCCCGCATTTCCACACTCACCGGGTCAGTCTCAGCCGATTTAGGTGCTGAGGGCATTTTTCCAGTCCTGGGCGAGCTCAAAACCGTAGTGGCCATCTTAGGTGGGGGAAGCGTCAGACGCTTTCTAGTGGCCAGCATAAAAGGGGACGCGCATGCCTCCGCGCAGCGGAAGCGACCAGCGGGCGCGCCGGATTTGTGCCAGAGTCCTGCCCGTCTGAGCCCGTCCGCGGCCATGACGTGGCTGGGGTGGCCAGAAACTCTGTCCATCTCTGCCTTCCTCCCGTCACTTCCTACGGTAGGGAGACACTTTTGAATCTTAATCCCAAACACTGTACTTTGACGCACATCCCTACTCCTGAACTCTCTTCACTACCTTATAAACCCTGTAGCACGCGAAAGGGCGTAGAAAACCCTAGGAAACAATGCCACCTCCTACAGGCACGCGTCTGTCACCCCCCCGCACGCAAAAATATAACTATAAAAGCGGGCTTGATCAACTGCCGATCACTAGTGAAACACTCCCTAGACATAGCTCAATCATTGGAGGACAACAAGTGGGACCACCTTTTTCTAACCGAAACCTGGTTAGGGGATGAAACCAACCCTGCCCTATGCCTCGCCATACCGCCGGAATATAACATCCTGTGCGCCAATAGACAGAGCCACCACCCAGGTGGAGGAGTAGCCATAATTTACAGATCTCAATGGACTATCTCCTCCTTCCCTTACACTCAAATAGAATGCATTGAAGCAGTACCTTTTTGTGTTAAACTGGCAGCTAACCTCACATGCTCAGGCCTATTAGTATACCACCCTCCCAAACCCAAGACATCTCATCTCCCTGCCCTCCTTGACTATGTCCTTCAGGCAACCTCTCGTTATGCAAACTTTATCCTGATAGGGGACTTCAATCTCCATGTAGAAAATGCCACTGACCCCACCATTCTTAATTTCCTCTCCACTTTATCGGATGGCGGCCTAAATCAACTAATTTCCAGCCCAACCCATAAGGCCGGACACACTTTGGACCTAATCAGTACTAACCTGGCCGATATTTCTATAAGTGAACCTTTCCCTGTGATCTGGTCTGATCACTTTTTTATCAATTTTTCCATTTCTCTACACCACCAAGACCGACCCAGACTTCCGGCCAAAACAGTTGGTCATAATTGGAGCAAGATTTCCTGACAGTCTAGCTGCACACCTCCCCTCGGCTGCCCCTAAGGAAGCCACAGACTTGGACACTAGACTGACCAACTTTAATAGCTGGATTTCCTCCGCTATTGACCATCGCACCCCCATCAGGCCCATCAAAACCTTCCGAGCCGCCCCCACTGCACCCTGGTACTCTGACAAACTCTGCAAATCGGCCTGTAAACTATTGGAGAGACGCTGGAGACAATCCTACTCCCCTGACGGCAGTTAAAAAACGTAAAAACTGCCCTTAAAGACTATAGGAAGAGGATAATCGACCATAAAAGAATCCATCTTGAGGAGAAAATTAACCGGGCACAAGGATCGACAAGAGAAATATTTAACACCGTCAGAACTTTCACTGACCCGTTGGCCCTTAAACGACAATCTCCGGTGTCACAGACCCTTTGCGATCACCTCTCCGACTATTTTGAGGATAAAATCGCCACCATATATGATTCCTTTCTTTGCAATACCAGCCCAGGCACTAACGAAATAGGTACAGCCCTCTCCGACTCCGCTCCTGTCCTCACTAATTTTGAAGAGATTACCCTTGACCGCTCTATGGCAGAATTATTAAAATGCAGATCTGGCTCGCCCACGGACCCCTGGCCGGCCAAACAATACAAATCCTTGGCGCCCCTCCTCAACCCCGTTTTAAACGGCATATAGAATGACTCCCAGCAGACAGGCATCTTTCCAGACTCCTGGAAGCATGCCCGACTAGTTCCCATCCTTAAATAACCCAATGCAGACCCTAATGAACCAGCCAACTACAGGCCTATCTCACTACTACCCGCACCTGCCAAAGTGCTCGAAAAGCTAGTACAACAGCAACTAGCTAGCTTTTTCGAAGCCCATGGTGCTTTCCATGACTCGCAACACAGGTTCAGACCTGGACACAGTACCGAGTCAGCACTAATTGAGATGGCCGATTCCGTACGGTGGAAGATGGACGAGGGGTCAAGAGCGGTGTTGGTGCTGCTCGACTTGTCGGCAGCATTTGACACCGTCTCCCACCCCGTCCTTCTCGACCGTCTACAGACTAAAGGCATTCAAGGCAAGGCCCTGGAATGGCTTGCTTCTTTCCTGTCTAATCGGACACAGACAGTATTCACCCCCCCTACACCTCGAACAGTCGCCCGCTCAGGTGGGGAGTCCCCCAAGGCTCCTCACTAAGCCCCCTTCTGTTCAATGTTTATTTCTCCCCCCTGGCCGAGATTATTGCCCAATCAGGAATAAAGGCTACCTCATACGCTGATGACATCCAGCTCCTGTTCTCCTACGACAACCCCTCTCAAACCACCTTTGATCCATTAAAAGACTGCCTCCGCAACATCGCCCGATGGATGGACAACAACTTCCTCCGGCTTAACGCCGGAAAAACCGAGGTCCTCTTTTCTCACCAGCCCTCGCCACTGGACTCCAACCTCTGGTGGCCTTTCGACCTGAGTATGCCCCCTTTACCAAAGGAATCCGTAAAAAACCTAGGGGTTAGATGGGATTCCAACTTCTCATTCCATAAACAAGTTCAGACGGTGTCCGCTGCCTGCTTTTCCAAAATTAGGATGGTGAAAAAATTCATCAATTTCCTACCCAGCAACACCAGGAAAACAATTGTCCAGGCACTGATCACTTCCCATTTGGACTACGCCAATGGCCTGTACATAGGACTGTCCACAGGCCTTTACCATCGTCTCCAGATAGTCCAGAATGCCGCAGTACGGCTAGTCTGTGGCATTTCCCTCCGTGAGCACATCTCACCACATCAGCGGAAATTACATTGGTTACCAATTCAAAAAAGGGCAGAATTTAAAGCTCTAACTCTGGCCCACCGTGCTGTAAAGGGAAAGGGCTCTGCATACCTCTCCTCTTGCCTCCGCCCCTACAGTAATGCCAGACTACTCCGTTCCAGCTCAAAAAACCTTCTTGCCACCCCCAGATTCAAAAAAGTACGCTCCGGTGGCAAAACCTTCCAAGTTTGTGCCTCCTCCCATTGGAACAAGCTCCCTATCTCCATCCGGATGATACAGGACGAACTCTCTTTCCGCAGAGCTTTAAAAACGTACCTCTTCTGCTAGTTCCATCTCAGTCAGACCCAGCATACGTATCCACAGAAGCGCCGGGACACCCCGTTGGGGTAGCTGCCCGCTATATAAAACACACTAAATAAATGTCAGTCCTCCCATGGTTGGTGGCCTGCTAGGTTCAGCAGACCACCATGTCTAGGAATGCTTTATAATAAAGCAGCTTCTTTTTTAAATGCAGCACTTTTTCCCGGGGACCACTGCCTGCCCATAAACTATTATTTTGCATGCTTTTGCAAAAGGGAAGGACCCCTTCCCCTTTGCCAGTGCATTACCACCTACTTGAAGTAGGTGTACATTGTTTTGAGACTCGCAATTTGGAAGGGAACGCCCCTTCCTAATAGCAAGTTGCAAAACCTATTTAGCGAGTTGCAAAAAAATTGCAACTCCCTAACTGGGCTATGTACAGGGCCCAATATGTTTTTGCATGCGCAAACGGGTTTGAAAACCCATTTGCACATGCAAAAATGGGTCATACATCTGGCCCTAAATGAAGAGGTAATTAGGATGACTGCCCTTCACTACCAAGCAGGCAGTTATCATTGCAGATAGCATTTTTCCCTTTGGGGCATAGTTATCAAAGGTGTTTGGGTCCAAAAGCAATCCCGTGTGATACGAGAACTTATGGTATTTCTATATGAAGAGTAGGGGATGTTAATTTTCAGGCTGGTTCCTAATAACCTGTATTATTTAAGTTTACCATGTGATACATATGAAATATTATAAAATACCAAGGTTCATGCAATTATTTATTCATTTGGTTCAGGGTGGGGTCCTTTATGTTTACCCTCCATGAGTAGGTTTTTCTGTGGGAGATTTCTCTCATTCTAAAATGCACTTACTCCTTTAACACCTTGCCTGCTAAGGCAATTCCCGCTGGGTGCTAAACATCATCAATTCCCATTGTTCATGACAAGGTCAACTCGTCATAAGCACAGCTCCAGTAAACTGCATGACGAGCTGACCTTGTCATTAGCATGGAAGTGGTTAAGTATCTATCAATCAATCAATTATTCATTTATAAATATATAATCATATAAGTTACAATTTGGAAAATACATACATAAATATTAAAACATTATAGTATTGCATTGTTGCACAGCTGACATTAAAAAGGCCACAAAACCAAAACAGACATCCTATTCTAACAACACTTGTAGAAAGCACAGTGCAGCAGCTACGGCGATACCAGGATTGAACATTGTTTGGTAAAAAATTGATAAACATTGCAGAAAAAAAATAAAATGAAGTAAAGACTGATTAGAATACTCAACGCATGGGCAAGAACACGAAAAACAGTACTATATTGACCTAACAAAACAGACAATAAATAATGTAATGAGCCTGAACTTTAACAAGAGCCCTCGCTCCATTCTTTCAAAATCCATGATCAGATATGTTTTGATTTGCAAAGTTCTCTGGATTGACACATAAATCTGCATAGAAGTTTTTTTTAATTCTATATATTCTCTTAAATGCAGCCTATCAGTCTCTTTCATTACAGATTGGACATAAGAAAACCAAGGTCCTTTCGAACTATAATCACATTTCAGACTGTCATTGATATTATCTCTATTTAAGCGAATGCATGTAGCAATAAGTGTAATGGTATCTTCAATATATGTAAGCCCCAGCTCCTCCTGACAGAAATAATAGGGGGGCATTAGGTGGGGGGGATTCTCCTCAACCTGCAAAAAAACCAGCATTTGTATAAACCCAAATCCCTGCACGGTACATAAGGATCAGAATACATTGCATACTACGAATCTCCAGTTATGATATAATAGGTCTACTTCAGAAGAAATGTTAAATACTGCAACGACTTACTGTGAGATTTTTGGGCTCATACCCAACAAACAGGAAGACCATGAATTTGCACTATCAAACATAACCCCAAGATAGGAAAATTGTTCCACTTTCACTAATATACTGCCCTTAAATTAGATGGTACAACATCTAGTACTGTTGGGGCCAAATGTCATTACATGAAATTTGGCAAACTTTATCTTTAATTCAAGATCATCCATAAAATGTACATTTAGCGTACGGGCTAACAGTACAGCATTGTCCATGTTAAGGAGGGCTGGAATCGGGTTCATACTCACTACTGGGACATCCTGTCTAGAATTGATCAAATAGGAGTCCACATTAATATATAAAATAAATACAATTGCAGCCAAAAAACAACCTTACCCCCTGTTTTAAATTAAAAGATAGTGTGCACCACAATTCCCAAATTTGACCTTAGCCTAATGATCAGCATCAAGTGTGGATAAACAATTGACTAAGGCTTCCTTCATTCTGATTTTTCTTGGAATCTCCTATAGTTTTGATCTAATAATGATAATTGAAAGCACTGGATGAACCCATGAAAGCTTAGTACTACAGGCAGCTCCTAGCAATGGTATATTTAATAAAAGTTAGATGTAAATTAAGGCAGTGTTCCATTGTACCGAGGCCCTCACAGAATCCATACTGTGCTTCACAAAGTATATCTTTATATTGCGTGTTGCAAATATATAATCAATGACAGTATTACAGCCACATCCACAAATGTATGAACAACTTTGTGAGGGCCATTCTCACACTCAAGAGTATTTCTCAGGTCCCCTATTGATGATATATTTTGTGAGTTTCCGCCAATAAGAATCAGACGATATCCCAAAGTAGAATGATCAAATAAAAAAGTGCTAGTGAGAAATATGGCATTGAAATCACTGCATAACAACAAGGTTATAGCAGAAAAATGTAACTTGCCTGACATGTTGGTCATCAGTCAAGGTAAAAAGGTACTTAGAATTACTCCTTCTGAACAGCCTTATGAAAATGTATTAAATGAAAACAAACATCACAATACCTTTATTTTGAAAAAAAACAGCTGAATTCAACAATGATCAACATCAATTTGGAAAATATGACAGGTAAACATTTAATCTGAACCAGGTCAATAGACCTCCCCGTTGCTCTGCCTGAATTTGAAGGCATAGCATATTTTGAATAGCAAACATAACCATCACAAAATAACGCTGAAGCAACCCATGTCTCCTAAAATATTAAATATTTGAATTAGTGTATAAAGATCAGCCAAACATCACAATTTTGCCTGCAATATTCCAACTTAACATAAAAAACTACCCAGTAAAATATTCAGTGGAGAAAAGCTTATCTGCTGACATTGCATAGAAGATGTTAGACACAGCTGTGGAATTTACAGCCTGTAAAGATTGAGACCTAAGAGACATGGTGCAGCAATTTAACTTCTTAAGATTGATCAAGGCCTGAAATCTGTTGTGCAGCAAGAGGTTGTGGCCACATGACTGGGGAAATGGAACCTGACCTACTGTGCAGTGGGAATCATTAATCAATACAGCTGGGTGCAAAAGAAACCCAACAACAGTTCGTTGATTGAGGTCTGGCCACTAGCCCCATTACCTTGTTGAAACAACAGGTTCCTAGCATACATCTCCTTCTTAAAATTAATCACAAAGTAATCACCAGATAAAGACTTCCCGGAGGGGCCAATCCGTGCAACTCTTCTAAGAAATAGAACTTTACATTTAAAATGGGTTGATAGCTAGAGAAGTACTTTATTTTTGGGTTGATCAAGTTTCTCTGACATATCAGTTCACGAAGTAGGTACATTTCCTAGTTTAACCATGTAAGGACAAGCTGGAGATGGCAAACTGAGGTTCCTACAGGTGCAAGCCGCACACAGCCTCATGAGCAGAGCACAAGTTACAACTGGGCTGCCAGGGTTATGCACAAGGATAACACAAAATGCAATTTGATAGGATAAGCAGAGAATTAATTGGAGGAATAGTATTTTGGGTGAGTCCAAAATCATGCATAAGGAAAAATTAGCCTTTGCCACTTTATGTTGATTCATGGATGGTGATGGATGATAAACATTTGAAGAATTTTAAGGCGGTACATCAGACTACACTACTGTGGTCAAAGAGTGGTTAAACTGAGACAGAGGTAGAGGAAAGAACACAAGGGTGCTTTCTGGGATAGATGGAAAACGTGCAGGGTTTAGAGCTCTAGCCAAGCTCTAGCCAACCATTCCACAATGCACTCTAGCTGTTCAGAAAAAGGTTGTATCATCTTTCCAGCAAAAGCATCCAGTTTCAATTATAAACACGTATTGCTGGACAAATGGGTAGAGAAAGCAGCGACACTGTCCATAGTTGTACGAACACCTCTATCAGATTTCTTCACTGAAAGACCAACTCTCCTCTAATGTTTAGCTGCTGGACCGTTCTGAACAGTGGGGCTGATAAAATTGGGGACAGTGTTCAAAAAACACATCTAACATGATCTAGCCCTCAAATCAGTATGCATGGAAGGGCAGTACTATAAATAGAAAGGCAACATTTTGCTAACCTAATCTATTTAGATATCACACGTGCAGCCTACTCCAAAAAACAGTCAATAGTAGAACCATTGGAGGTAGAATTACCCATGATTACCCATCTTAAGACACTGCAAAGAGAGGTGGCAAAGCTCGTCCTCATGGAGTACAGACTCGGGGATGGTCCGAGTTTGCCCGAGGGTCAGGAAAATAAGACATCGCGCTATATGACCAATGACCATGCCTCTATCTTCAAAGGTCACAGTGGTTTATGAACTATTGAGTTCAAAGGTTCCCCCTTGTACATATATTGATGGTTTTAATTATTGTTATTGTTATTGTTATTGTTATTGTTAATATGGGTTTGTATAGCGCCAACTCACCGGCAGGTCTCAGGGCGCTTTGACCACAAAACATAACGGCCTAATCAACGTCAGGGAAGAACAGAGGCTAAACTAGGCTCAGCGCTGCCCTAAACAGGATAGTCTTTAGGGTCTTCCTAAAATGGAGCCTGTTTCCATCCTTACGAAGAGCTTCAGGTAGTTTGTTCCAGATCCTCGGCAGCAGAACCGAAAAAGCTCTTCCACCTTTTGTGGCCAATTTAAACCGAGGGCACGCAAGCAGTTGAGCCTCGGATGACCTTAGCCTTCTTTCAGGTTGGTAGATCTCCAGCCCTTCTTTAACATAAGCGGGGGCTTGCCCATAGATAGACTTATGGGCTATGCAGAGACTTTTAAAAACAGATCTTTGCGTCACTGGCAGCCAGTGAAGGCTCTGCAGCAGGGGGGAAGCATGTGATTTCCTTGAAAGTTTGAAGATAAGTCTTGCTGCATCATTTTGGACCACCTGCAGTCTGTTAGTCAATACCTTTGGTAGGCCCAGGTAGAGAACATTTCCGTAGTCCAGCCTCGAAAGTATAGTGGCCGAGACTACGGTACGAAGCATGGACTGGGAAAGGAGCGGGACTAATTTACGCAATTGTCTTATAAGACCGTTGCAGACTCCTACAACGGTAGAGACTTGGCTCACCATTGAAAGAGCACTATCTACCTTAATGCCAAGGCTTTTGACCGAGTCGGCTGGTTTGGGGCTAGTACCCAATTCCTGGGGCCAGTACAGGTCACTCCAAGGGGAGCAAGTGGATGAGACTATCAGCACCTCAGTTTTTTCAGGATTAATCTTCAGGAGGTTTCTCGACATCCATTTAACTGTGTATCTGAGTACCTCCTGTGCCTGTAACTGGGCCCGTTCAGTATCGTCCATACTCAACAACAGCTGAGTATCGTCCGCGTAATTAAATACGTGGCAACCCATTTCAGTCAGAGTTTTTATTAGAGGTTGTAGATACAGATTGAACAGGAGGGGAGATAAGGCAGAGCCCTGGGGGACCCCACAAGTAAGTTCTCCTACTCCTGAGACCATGTCTCCCAACTGAATTCTCTGGGTTCTCCCCGATAAAAAAGATTCCAGCCAATGATATGCTGAAACTCGAAACCCAAAGCCAACCAACCTGTCCAAGAGTAAAGAATGGCTGACAGTATCAAACGCCGCTGACAGATCTAAAAGTATCAGCGCGCTTGGTTTTTTACTGTCAGCCATCATTCTAAGATCGTCCATCACCGAGAGCATGACCAACTTGGTGCTGTGGTGTGCTCGAAACCCTGCCTGCATCTCATGGAGAAGATGGTTAGACTCCAGAAACGATGTCAGGGATATCAGCACGTGTTGCTCAAGAACCTTGGACAGGTATGGTAGCTGGGAGATTGGTCTGTAATTTTTCAACACTTTAGGGTCTGCCCCTACTTTCTTTATTAGCGGTTTCACCCTAGCTTCCTTAAAGCTGGCTGGTAGCCGGCCTATGTCTAGTGATTTGTTCAACATCGACAGGATGTGGTCCTCTAGACTAAGGCGAGCTAGGCGAAACACACTTGGGGGGCATGGGTCCGCTGGAGAGCATGACTTTATTTTTCTCATCAGAGTTTCAAGGCCTAATGAATCTATCCGGGGGAAGTTGGACATGTAAGTTCCCACCAGAGTTTGAGATACCTGTGGATTCATAGAGCCGGTGGCATTATTTTTTATCTCGTTTAAAATGGTGTCAACTTTGTCCAAGAAATATGTCAGAAAGGCATCACAGCTAATTGTGGTGTCCGTGTCTTGAGCTCTCTTAGTTAATTCCGCAAGTATTCTAAAGGTTTCCTTCTGGACATTGTCCGCCTCATTAATCCGCTTTTCATAAAATGTGGCTTTAGCCTCTTGTATATGTTTTTTATAGGTGCGAAACAGCTTCCTATATTCTTCATAGGATTCTTCATCTTTTTTCCTCCTCCAGACTCTTTCTACATTACGTGGTTCTTTCCTATGCTCCCTCAGAGTGGGGGTGAACCAGGGGGCGCCTTTCCCACCGCTATTAATCTTTTGAGGCTTCTCCGGTGCAATCCAATTTATTGCTCCAATCAGGCAATCCATTATAGCATTACACTCCTGGTCTACATCAGCATCAGGATCTATAGGTTGGACAAAATCCGAAAGCTTAGTGGTCAGCGTTTGCAGGTCAACATCTTTCCACTTACGGATCATTTTAACTTTAGGTGATGGTTGCGGAGGTTTCGTGCCGATAGGAACATCACAATAAATCAGATGGTGGTCTGACCATATACAGGGAAGCACTTTCACTAAAGTAATTTTAGGGTCTAGGGTCCAAATCAGATCAAGGGTGTGACCCTTTATGTGCGTGGGGGAGTCTACCAGCTGTTTAAAGCCCAGAGAGGACATGGTTGTCTCTAGTGACTCGGCTGTAATGTCTTTACTTTCCCTGTCCCAATGGAGATTAAAGTCTCCTGTAACTACTATATTTTTGTACCGTGAGCATATATCAGACATGCTAGACATGAATAAATCATTAAAAGCCGAGGTGGAGTTAGGTGGACGATACACAGTGAGGATAGTTAGACACAAATTGTCAAACATAATTTTCACCGCGAGCATGTCAGCCAGGTCTAGTGTTTCTGCCAGAATTTTGGTTACAACAAAATGTTTTTTAAATAAAATTGCCACTCCTCCCCCACGGGCATTTCCAGCACGGTTATGCCAGTGTATGTCGTAACCTGACGGAACAGCAGCTATGATATCAGGTATCGAATTTTCCCCAAGCCACGTCTCAGTCAGCGTCAATATATCAATGTCTTCGTCCTGAAGCAGGGTGAAAATCTCAAGGCTATGACATTGCATAGACCTCGTATTTAGACTGATTAATTTCAAGGCATAGTCCGAAGTCGACTTACCTGTGTGTGGGATACGAATGGCCAGCTCATTCAATCTGGCTAGCGTAGCTGGATCTAAGGGTTGTAATGCCGTGTTTAATCGGTATATTTCGTCCCGTGTGTACGTGGGCCGATAGCCAGGGTTCCCAGCCCCTGCGCCCGTTCGTGCGCGGACGGGCGCAGACGGGCTGGACTCTGGCGTGACTCCGGCGTGCTCACGCTGCGCGTCAGCATGGCCGTCTTAAATAGCGCTCGTCAAGCCACTGGTGCGGCAACAAAGATGGCGCCGCCAGGCGTCCCAACCTTCCCTAAAATGGCCGCCAAGGGGTGCAAAAGGACCCGCGAAAAGTGGTGATTTTACTATTATGGTGCGGGTGAGTGGGGCTAAAAACAGGGTAAAATCAACCCAATAACAACTCAAATACTAAACAGGATATTTAAAACCAATGGTGAATTGCGCTGTTAAACGCGTAAAATGCGCTGTCTAACTCGCGCTCAAGAGCTCCTAGAACTCGAACTCCCTGGCGCTGTGGATTGAGGCAGTCTGTCTTCGTAAATCAAGGCAGAGCCTTGAATTATCTGTATACATTGGCCACCCCTGTTATCTGCTCTGCGGTTGTTAACTATGTTTAAGTGTCGATGGCTATTAGAAAGTGTTATGAGCTTCAGAGGCTATTCAAGAATGCAGCAAATTTTTGGTTTAGTCAATTTCTATATTACTGGAATTTGGTCTGACTTATGGAACAGTACGCCCTACTAAGGGGCATATTCACAAGGAGCTATCGCCAAATTAACGGCACTTTATCACAGCCAAAGTCATGATAAATGTACCCACCCATTCACAAGCTGTGAATGAATGAATGAATAAGGTATTTATTGAGCGCACGGTGGCCAAGCGGCTTCCTGGCACTGAGAGCTCTACTGGACAGAACAGAACAGGGCCGAGGAGGTTAACAGGAGTATGCCTGGGCAAACAAGAAGGTCTTGAGCGCTTTACGGAAGTATGAGAAAATAGGAATTGAGCGCATAGATAGAGGGAGGGAGTTCCAGAACCGGGGGGCAAGAACAGAGAATCTGGTACCACCAGTGCGGGTTTTGCGGAAGCGGGGAACAGTGAGGAGGGCAGAAGTAGAAGAACGGAGGGTACGGGCAGGGGTGTGAGTGGAGATCAGGGTATTGATGAACGCCGGTGCAGAGCGATCAACAGCCCGGAAGACTAGGCAGCCTAGTTTAAATAGGGATCTCTGCAAAACAGGTAGCCAGTGAAGTGATTTAAGGACAGGAGTGATGTGGTGAGTTTTGGGAAAATGAAAAATAAGACGGGCAGCCTGATTTTGGATTGCTTGGAGACGGCGAGTTTCGTAGGCAGGGATGCCCACGAACAAGCTGTTTCCATAATCAAGGCGGGAGGTGATAAGGGCCGAAATGATAATTTTAAGGGAATCCAGGGTAAAAAAACGGGAAATTTTTCGAATCAGATGGAGGGAGAGAAAGCAAGAGGACACTACAGAGCTGACCTGGCCGTGCATTGACAGGTCCTGGCTGACCTTGATGCCCAGCGTTTTAACAGAGGAAACCGGGGTAGGAGGGGGACCAAAGATAGGGGGCCAAAAAGCAGAGGACCAAGGACTGGATGAGCCACCAGTCAAGACAAGCTCAGTCTTGTCTGGATTGAGCTTGAGATGATTGGCGCTCATCCATCCAGAAATAAAGACCAGAGTAGAGCGAAAAAATGATAAGGAGTGAGAAGAAGAGGAAAGATCAAAGACGAGCTGGAGGTCATCTGCGTAATTATACACAGAGACCCCCAGATCAAGAAGAGAGACAATAAGGGGACGAATATAAAGATTGAAAAGAAGAGGAGAGAGGGAGGAGCCTTGAGGAACCCCACAGGACACCGGGAGGGGAGAAGCGGAAGAACCAGAGAGGTGAACAGCTTGTGAACGGCCTGTAAGAAAGGACGTGATCCAGGAGAGAGCAGAGCCCCGAATGCCCGCTGCGCCGACACGGTCAAGTAAGATGGTATGATCAACCGTGTCGAACGCAGCGGACAGGTCGAGGAGAACCAGAGCTTGGGGGGAGTTGGTATCAGCCTTGGCTTTCAGCTCATTAAGAACCGCAAGCACCACTGACTCCGTAGAGTGGCCCGAGCGGAAGCCCGCTTGATGGGAGGCGAGGAGATGGTTCTGCTCAACGTAAGAGGAAAGGCAAGAGGTAACATAACTTTCAAGAATTTTGGCAAGATAGGGTAAGAGAGAGATGGGTCTGAAATTAGAAAGGAGAGAAGAATCCAGACCAGGTTTTTTGAGAATAGGGAAACCGATCGCAGATTTAAATGAGGAGGGGACCAAACCGGTTGAAAGAGAAGCGTTAAGAAGGGAGAGAGGAGTAGTGGGACAAGAGGTAAAAAGAGTTCTCAGCACGCGAGCAGGAGCACAATCGGCTGAAGAGCCAGACTTGATTTTAATAAGCAAGGCAAGGAAAGAGTACAAGGAAATAGACGGGAAGGAATCGAGGGAGGAATTGGGAACAGGGGGAACAGGATAATGGGAGGGAAAGGGTGTGGTAGGAATGTTAGATTTTATTTTAACGATCTTCTCAATGAAGAAGTCGTTTAAGGAGGAGCAGAGGGCCTGGGAAGGAGTGAGCTTAGGGCATACACGATCAGAGGTGGCCAAGTTGTTGACCAGAGAAAAAATCTCTTTAGATTTGTTCGCAGACAAGGCGACCTGCTCAGAGAAGTACTTGGTCTTGGACGCAAGGATGGCTTTCTTATAGTCATTCAACAGGCGTTTGTATTTAGCCCTGAGGTCGGGGCAGTAATTACGGCGCCAAAGACGCTCAGAGCGTCTGAGTTCCAGTTTAAGAACCTTGAGTTCAGAATTAAACCATTTGTGGGCCTCATGTGGGCGGATGGACTTAACTATCTTGAGAGGGGCAACTTTTTCGCAGGAAGAGGATAGCCAGTTGCTGACTGCAGCGGCCTGGATATCGAGAGGAAGGTCATTAAGGTCAGGGGGAGAGGATGCAAGGGAAAGAGAAAGGGAATGCAGATCTGCGCGGTTCCAGCTGCGGGCAAAGATATTCTTAGGGCGAAGGGGTTTGTGTGGGGAGCCAAGATTAATAGTAAAAAAAATAAGAGAATGGTCAGACCATGTGCAGGGGAGAATGCTAGGGGGAGAAACTATGTCCTGAGATGACCAAACTTGGTCCAGTATATGGCCAAGATTGTGGGTGGGAGCAGAGACATGGGACTGGAAATTAAGGCACAAGAGAGTGGCCGTGAAGTCCTTGGACGCCAAATCCTCCCTGGGATCACCAGGCCAGTAGTTGAAGTCTCCCAGCAGGAGAACCGAGGAGTTATTAACTACAAGCGTAGCAAGGAGTTCCTGCAGGGAGGCCACAAATAAGGGCATACTCAGGGGGGGCGGTACACAAGGACGACTGTCAGAGGGACGGGAAGATTAGTGGAACGGGCAACCAAAAAGTCCACACCAGCTATAGAAGGTTGGGAGAAAAGCTGGAATTGAAGACTGGTCCGAACAACCATGGCTACACCCCCTCCGATCCTGCCGTCAGGGTGATCAGCCCGGAGGGCGTAATAGGAATCGGGGAGGATGGCCAGGATATCAGGAAGTGAAGCCTCTGAAAACCAGGTTTCTGTTAAAAACAGAATGTCAGGAGAATCTGAGGTGAGAAGGTTGAATAATTGCAATTGATGCTTGCCTGCCGAACGGGTGTTAAGGAGGCAGGCAGAGGCAATATGGGAGGAAGAAGGAGTAGTGATGGAAGGCATGGGATCCTGGGAGTGCAAGGAAGGAATAGACTGCAGAGAAGCGGTGCGGCCAGGATGAGGGGCGTAAATACCCAAGGAAGTAAGATGCTGCGTGAGGGACAGGGGAAGAGGCACATCAACCGAGCAGGAGAGTTGCTAACAGCCCACAGTAACCAGTTTTCCCACGATAGCAGCTGCAAAGAACATCGCCACAGAGGACCCCCGCAACCATCACTAATTATTATTATTATTATTATTAGTTCTTATATAGCGCTCGATTACCCGTAGGCATCTCGGCGCTTGCCTTGGGAACCCGTCCTGGCTTCCCCCAAGGTGAAAGCCAGGCATCCCGCCGCGGGGGGGCCGTAGTGGAGATTAAGCAGGCTAATGCCCAGAGCTGCAGGGTGTGAACCCATGATTCGAGTAGGCACCGAAACGAGAATTATCGAGTCCGTGGATATTTGGGCTCAAGACCCTGCCGCGTCGGGAATTGAACCCTGGTCCCGGGTCTGACCTCTGCTTCAGGATCTGCCTCCTCTAACCAGTGAGCCACACTTCTCCACTAATGAGATGCAGAGTAGGCGTTCTTGTGACAACACCACACCTCAACATTCACAATGACCAGCCAGATCTGCGATAAGAACACAAAACACGCGATAAGTGCGTTAGCAGCAGGAAATTTACACATGCCCTGACCTGGTGTAAAGACGGACCACAGCCTGCACCATAAATGGGAGCACATCCCACATCCACACCTGAAGACAAACACATGCTATAGAGCAACTGAACGTGCAGCATGGACACCCAAGAGGGACACAACACCCACCGACACCACACCCAGGACCACCCCTCCCAGGCACCCCCGACCAAAGACATGCCACATCAGCTACACCCAAACATGTACAAAATAATCTGCCTGATGTCGCACAATCACAAATGGTGACATGCATGTGTCGTCACAGAAATAAGCATCACACACTCCCTTTTCGAAGCAAACAATGACACTTTATTGAAGTTAACACAGAAACAGATAAAGACACATGGCGGCTCCCCTCGACACAATCTGTAGGTCACAGCTTGCAAGACAAAAAACATGAGGAGAAGGTGTGTCCTGCGCACATCAAAGGACTGAGAATCCTCCTGGCGAAACGCGGTATCGCCATGCACTGGAGGGCCCCCACGGGACCACCGGAGGCAGCATGGATCGGCGCGGTCAATAAATGGGGTAAGGCGGAGGAGGAGATACTCCGGGAGGAGGAGGTACGGGGACACCGCAAACATCCCATATCCCTGGAGTGGGCTCAACTACTATATAACTTCACACAGGCGACACGCCCTCAGGAGTCACCTACAACCTCGCAATCCCAGGTACGACCGACAACACCGACCCCCATGCATGCATAAACATATCACGGATTCTACATACCTGTCATGAGCGACCACACTCAGTGACCCTCCGACACCCAGACACAAATCAACGACGCTCGCTATAGGCCTATACCTAACGACCTGAGAATATGCACTCTGTGCTTGGACACGGTGACCTAGAAACCCCCCCTCCCGTCTTTCCCTTACTTCCACCCCTCTCCCAAGTTAATCGGTTCACCCCCATAGTTCCTGGGTAAGAAGGTAAGCTCACTTTAGACAGAGTGCTACTCGTATATATTATTCACGGATTGACTTCACGCATAGAGACACCACGATGCCACAGGTTATTGCGAATCACGCCCACATAGCCGATGCCCATAGCACCGCCCCCACAGTGCCTGACACAACACGAGTCCACCCCCCCACGGGTGCAGTGGACAGACTAACATGCTCGAGACGGACCTGCTCATGAGGGGTGCATACGCTATGGAGGGATGCCACGTGATACATGCTACCAAAGCACACAGATAGGGGCGATTGACAGACAATGACCCCGAACTGAGAAATGCCAAACAGAATCCACGTCTCCAATTGTATCTCAATGACCTTAATTTTTGTAATGCTCGTTTACCTTGATTGATCAATGTTGTATTGCTCATGTAAATGCAACCTAAAACCCAATAAACAAATTCAAACAAAAAAAAAATCAAAGGACTGAGAAAGAGCGAAGGAGAGACAATGCAGGTGGGAGGGAGTTAATAAACACCCTTGCCTTTGGAAAGGATTGTAGAACTAGGGCCCTTGCTCATATTTGATAATGCAGACAGGAGAGGGGGCATCTGATAACTGCCTTGTGACATTCTATTCACCCACCTTTTGCCCTTGGGCAAAGCAGGGGTGTTGGTGTGGTGATAAGCCACCCTTCACACTTAGGAATGTTTGGGGTGATGGAAAGGGGCTAACAATCTTGCTGTACACCTTTAAACAAGGTAAGCATTGTTGAGGAAATCCACTCACGACAAACATGCAACCCCCCTTTTCCTGAAAAAATAAAGTTAGAGGGGAGTTGAAGTAGAGATTGTGAAACAGTGGCTAGAGCAGAGATCCTCAAACAACATGAAGAATTTAATGTATTATCTTAAACTTTAGCTCACAAACATATGGTAATCCTAACATTAACTCCCACATCCATGTTATACTCTTCCCAAACTCAAACATGTTTTCACACCTAGAATACCAAATTACAAAACGTAAAGTATCAATCTTGACATTTATTAATAAAAATATGTATATCCACACATAAGTAGACAAAGTTCTTTTAAACAATTAAATAATGTAAGATGTAATCTGCAATCTGCTTTATTATACAGTATGTAATATGGAATTGTAAGTGTGTAAACCGGTTTGATATTGCAAAGACTGTACGAAAGGGATGAAGTAAAGTCTAAGTATGAGAATCATTAGAGAGGAAATGAAGGTAGTAACACAATTTCTGAATTTCGAAAGTCTTAGGTTTTATAATACAGCCACTATTATATCCCCATCAAACAAATATAAATGTAGTTTATTCTGGTTATTTATGTGGCTCTAATTTGATCCGGCAAGTATCAGGGTCCTATTCAACTGATGTGTATATGCTGCGTCATTAGATACATTAAAGATATCATACATAGAAACCTCAATTACAGAAGAATAAACAGGAGTTAATAAGCAAAGAAATTTGAAAACAAGTAGACTAGTGTGGGAGAGGGTTAGTAAATTGAATTTTAAGGACTCTTTGAGGCTGCAAAGTATTTGACTACCAAACAGGAGAAAATGTAAGAGCATAATTTAGATGAGAAGCAGAAAAAAGTATAAGGACGCCAGTAGTTACTGAAGGGAATTAATAAGAGATGGAGAGGGGTCATGGAACAAAAAGTGAAACATCTGTCTGGAGCAAAGGAAGACACATGGAGGGATTTCAAAAACACCAAAAGATTATGCAGAAGAAGCTAAATAGAAGGTTTGAGAGTGTAGCCAAAGGAAAGCCATTCTCTGGCACTTGATTAACACAATCAAAGACTGTGCTGAGCTCCAGGATAGAGTTTTGCAGAAAAACACTGTATTGAAATAATGACAGTAATTTAGTCTGTGCAGTTGAAGTTGGGTTTTATTTATGTTGAGATGCATAAAGACACAACTGATTGTAAATTATTCTTAAAATGAAAAGCTAGGAAGTTGCAAGAATGTATCCTGGACAAAATAGATGTGTGCATGGTTTATGTGGTAAATAGGTCAGCTCTGATTTAAAACAATTGAGGACAGAACTTGGAAAGTTGTTGTAAAGTTATAAACAGGTACACAACATATAAGTGTCTAAAAATCTATTGTGTTTCTGATGGCATCTAAAGCTTTCATTGTTTGGAGACTGTCTAAGTGGATGCCCCGGATCCGCACTATAGTGATCGGAAAGTTTGGTCCGGGTTTCCATGCAGGACAGTTACAGGAGCATGACAGGGTACAGAAATGAAAAGACATTAGTGGCTCTTTACACTTAGAGTAATGGACTCCCCAGTGCATACATTATTATTTACAGATTGACTCTTCAGTGCTTTTGGTATTATGCCCAAATGACATTCCATAAAATGTATTCTTATAACCTAATTTATTAAACAAAACCACACGTTTGCTGAAGCCCGTTCTTAATCTTTACCATAAATTATGTTATGAAGTTGCTTGTGAAAATAAGACATCCATTTTTATATTATCTTTTTTAGTACCTTTAAGTAGTGTGAAAGAACATACTTTGGTCAATTGATTTTTCTGCAATTCATATGTGTATCAAAAATGAAATCTGGGAGTGTGAACAACCATTAAATAAATTAGAATCAAAGACAAAATAAAACTACATTCACAGGCACACAAAACCTCTGCAACCATACAAGAATATATAACAAACTCCAACAAAACACATACATCTGCATAAACACCCATTCTTCTAGACAGTCACATACATATGTAGACACATATAACCCACACGAATATGTGTACCTGCGTGCATATACAGCACCACAATGAAATAGCAACAGTTGATCACACAATGGCCTGTCTTATTCAAGGAGTGCGTGGTAGATGCTACCTCACTGGAGACTTTGGACCAAATCCTCGGTGCGATGCTCAGGCTTCTACCTCTGCTGCATTCCCTGCTCTCTTGCCAGATAGCGAGAGCTGTTATATCTCTCACTCAGCATCCTGTTGTTGTTTGCCCAGCTGCTGCTGGACCATTCATCATTCAAAGAACAATAGAGTCCTCTGTAGGTGACACTGTTCGCTCAATTCTATGAAAAGGGTCATCGTGCACTGCTCGATTGATGACACAGCTGCATTGTGGGGTATTCTTGTTACTGTGTTCTGAGACTTTCTTTATCACTGAGATCCCTCCATCTCACTTGCTTTATTACAGCACTTTGAAAAGGCATGAGGTGGGTGAGGCATAAACCAAGAGCTAGATAACCTATCTTGCTGAAATGTGCAGATTTCAAATGTAGAAAGAGAGGATCGACCGAAGAGTTGAAAAAGAAGGAAGTAAAAGAGAGTGTGAGAGAGATTATGAGAATCCAGAGGCAGAAATACATTTTAAAGCTCAGTTGGTCAATGACATGCTTCCGAGATCTGTGTGTATTCTGAAGGTTTTATAAGGGTATCCTATAGAGCCTTCCTTCCCTTTCTTTCCTCTGAGGTCAACAGAACGAGTACGGCAGAGAGAACCATGTCATGGATGGTTATTGACATGCTACTGAGACAGATGCATAGCCTTAGAATAAGGGATACTAGTTACAGAGTGGAAGATTTACAGAAAAATGCATTGCAGCAACCAAAGTTGCTGAGCGGTGTCGCGCTAGAGAGAGAGTGCACCACAGAGCCACTTATTAAATATGGCAGGCGGCTGCTCTCATCCCATGTGCTTGCGCTCGAACAGGCTGCCAAGCACCATGCCCACAACTTTTCACTATAGTGCAAACATGTGTGCCTGCTTTCTAGCATTGGTTTTGTACTAGAAGTATACTCTTGCAGTGCAAAATACTATGCTTAGACCATTCTTTTTAAATATTTCACACAATGGACGTGTACATTGAGACCCTCACGGGTGAGTAGTCACGCTAAATAAATATTGATTGATTGATTGATTGCATCACATGTCCCGTGATTTAAATGTTTTTAGACAAGTAAATATTTCTCCTACTTAACATCCGTGTCAAGGTGGCAAATTTGGCAATTTTACTAACAGCAATAGGAACTAGTCTGCAAAGGCAATAGAGAAATTCTCCTATCTTTGTAAGTAGGGCATGGGAGTATATTTTACCCCTCTAAAACAACCAATCTCTTTTTCAAATGTGTTGTCCCTACTTAAAGTAGTCTTAATAACTTTTTTTGAAAGAACCAACCTCTCAAATCAGCAGTCACTGTTGTCAAAAGAAAATACCCCATACTATCACAGGAGTATAAATCAAAATGTGCACAATTGTGAGAAAAAATGTGAATAGACGAGGTAGCACCTCACTTGCGCACCACACAAGGGGCTGCCTGGTTAATGATCACCAGTTATGCTCACGTTTCTCATCATCGGTTGCTACCCCATCAAAACAAAAAAAGGTATTGTGGTAAATGTCCAGAAAACAAAATTAAAGGTGAATATCTGTGTCAAACTCACACAGTTCAACCCCGTGCAGTTAAAATTGAAATAAGTCACACCGTCATTACAAATCCACTTTTATTCTAGACCTGGGTGCTTGTTCAAGTTAAAACATACTGCATGTGTTCAAACCACTTAATGATGGGCCGGCATGTTTCATTGCCTGTCAACTGTAGCGGCAATTTCTTCAGGGCTCAAGGACTGTGTCCACCTTTTCTGGACCCTTATTATGGTCCTACAGTGACGGGTAGTAGCCAAGCCCCGGGTACCAGCTAGCCACCACGTCAACCAGGGGTTTTAAAATTATTAATAACCCTGTTCCATATCCAAGACACTTATGTTGTCCATTTTCGCCTTAGATAGTTACTCGAGCCTTGTCTCATACGTCTAACAATCTTTGTAGATTTGGCTTTGCTTTAATGAGTGTGGGTGGTACTGTGTGTACGCCCATGTACCACACATGGAGCACATCTCCTCACTCCAGCTGGGATGTCCTTGTCATATTCTAACTGGGCAATGAGTGGTGGTATCTGAACTTGGAAGCCAGTTACAGAAGCAATGATAAGACATGCAGATGCCCAGAAGTTAGCTAATGCCCAGGCATAGCCAAGCCAGGTGTAGGAAATCAGTGTCCCTCTGGCCACATTTTTGCAGTCTGCGTTTTCCCTTAGACCCATCTTATATAGGGATACCGAAGTACGATATATTTGATGTAAAAACTTAAGCTGTATTAGTTGCAATTTATAATTAGGACATTACATACAGGTTTGAATGCAGCAGAAGCACCACTGCTCCTCTGTTGGTGAGGGGGCTAGGTCAGCTCATCATCTAGAGTAGATCATCGGTATGCAGACTGGGTGTCACCCTGCCTAGTGTTAGACAAATTCAATTATGTGTCAGACAAGATCAATTTCTTGGGGGAAGAGGGCTCCAGAATTGTGTTCAATGCATACAGTGGCAAAGGGGCTTCAGGGAATGTGCTGTGTATTGCTCTGCACAAAACTCTTATTCTATTATAGAGGAGAATATCAAGAGGAGTACAGTCAGGGCTGTCTGTAATGGACCTCAAGGAGATAAAATTCCCATCAGGGTAAAGATCACCTAGTTCAGTTATTGAACATGTTCCAATTGCAGTCGCACTTTCAGACCAGTAATATCAGGCAAAGCTGGGTTGAGTGCAAGAGACAGGTCATCTGAGTATATACAGGACAACTGTGGCCTACGCCACAGACAATCCCAAGCCCAGATCTTGCAACCCACTGTGTCTAACTCCTTGTTAGGGAGTTACATAGTAAAGCATGGTACAGTGTTTAATGGGCGACAGGCTGCATTACCCTCTTCAACAGCTGTGTGGATGTTTTGAACCTGAGCACAATAACAATATAATTCCAAATATGGTGCACATATCCCTCCTTGATCAAAGGACTAGGTGAAAACTTCCCACGCTGTTTTCAGTTATCATCCAAGTTCAGCCTAGTCAGCCTGGATCTGAGCCTAGTGAGGAACTGTCTGCTTAGTGAAAGCAGGATTTTCACAAACAGGTATAGGGATTTAGGAAGAATCTCCATCTTAACCACAGCAATCCTGCCTGTCAAGGATAGTGGTCACCTAATCCATGTGGTCACACAGTCTTCCAGTCAGGTGATAGCTCTGCCATAATTTTAATGCCATATATTGTCAATATCACTGCCGACTCATATTCTGAATTATTACACAGTAGCTGATACTTAGCTCAATAGGAACTCAGGATTGAACTTACCAGTGGCAGGGGCTAGAGGAAAGATCATAGACGTTGACCAGTTAGTCACAACTCCATTCAGACAGCCAAACTTGATGAACTCGCTCATCAGAGGCAGTGTTAACATCTCCGGTTCCCGAATGTATAGAGTGGCATCATCTGGACACAGTGACTCCTCCAGCTGTCAGGCCTTGTAATCAAGACCTCTCTCAGAGTGGTATTGGTGGAGTTGTGCTGCAGTCAACTCTATTGTCATCACAAACAGGAGAATGCACTTGGGGTAGCCTTATCTTGTTCCCCTGTTGATTAAAAATGGTGAGGATATTTTTCCATTGATTTACCCATGTGTGACAGGTTGTTGATAGAGCAGTTTAATAGTTTAATCCATTGGGTGAATTGCTTAATAAAGCCAAGGTGTTCTAACAGCATGAATACATACTTCCACTCCAGGGAATCAAAATATTTTGTAGTATCTAAGAATATTGCTGCAACTTCCAGTTGAGGTTTCAGTGAGTCTAGTAATGCAAAGATTGTAAGAGGATTATGAGCAATTGAGCGCCCAGGTATTAAGTCCAACTGGGTAGCTCTCATGAAATTGGAGAACGGGGGAGAATCCTGTTGGCAATTAACTTGGCCAAAATGTTGTTATACTATTTATAAAACAAATAGAGGCTAATATGGGTCACATGATGTGGAGGGGTTGCCCAGTTGCTGGATGGTGACTATCAAAGCCTCTCCAAGCCATATACTGGGTCACATGCACCACTCCTTCTACGGGAAAGGGGGCAACCAGATGCTGCCTTTAGCATCCTTCAGCCATGCTAATGCGATGGAATCTCGGCAGTCAAGGATTTTCGGTGAGCTCGAGACAGAGGCAAAGTGACACATATCTGCATAACAATTAGTGACAATCCACATTACATTGTCTATGTTGTAGTAGGGTTAGTCATTATGTAAATTCCATGTAGTGTACACCCCTAATGTTAACCAATTTGCTTTTTGGACATGCTCATCCCTGCTTTTTTCCTTGATCCTCACTCCCCGGAACTATGGGGAGGTGACTTCAATTGCGCCCTGGATATAGACTACAACAGCCCCATCCCCCCTGCCTAATTTTTAGACCGGGCATCCTTGGTATGGTTTCCCCTGACTTTTTCCCTTCTGACCTCTTAAGTTCATTTTTTGCCTTCTTTCGGACTCTGGGCCCTTTACCACTGCTGACCTGTGCTACAGTGCCTTTGCTCTGTCCCTAAAACATGGTAACATTGCCTTATACACAATTGGCATATTTAATTTACTTGTAAGCCCCTAGTAAAGTGCACTATATGTGCCCAGGGCCTATACATTAAATGATACTAGTAAACCTGCAGCACTGATTGTGCCATCCACTTAAGTAGCCCTTTACAAATGTCTCAGGCCTGCCATCACAGAGCCTGTGTGTTCAGTTTTAAACTACCATGTCAGCCTAGTAGGCCTTCCCATACCCAAACCTTCCTTTTCAATAAATATACGTCACCCCTAAGTTAGGCCCTGGACCGCCCCAAAGTCAGGGTGCAATGTATTTAAAAAGTGGAACATGTACCTTTAAGTTTTACATGTCCTGGTAATAAAAAAAATGTTACATTCATTTGTCACTACTGTGAGGCATCCCTCTCTCTTAGGGTTGCCTTATTATATTTTATAAGTGTAATTTACAATTTTAAAAGATAGACCTTTCAAATTTGGTGTCTCTAGACTCACAGTTTAAAATCACAACTTATAGTAAAATTGGATTTTATGTTGCAAGACTGAAAATGCCATTTTTAGAAAGTTTGCATTTTCTTGCTTTAACTATTCTGTGTCTCCACCGGTTTCTGAATACACGTCAAGGGTGGGTGACAGCTGGACTTTGTGCATTCCCTGTAGACAGCCACACACAAAGGGTGCTTAGGTGGGCCTGATGGGCTATCCACATCCTTATGGACCGTTCAAATCCTGATGCGTCATCTTGGGCAGAATTGGTGGGAGGAGCTGACACTTGCACATAAATACTCTGTGCCTGTCCCCACACAAAAAGCTTTATACCCCCTGTAGTGAGTCTAGAGTCAGTGCAGAAAGGGCAGGGCTTTGTGCACTTCAAAGGCCTCTCTTTGAAGTCTGTCCCACTTAAAAGGCACAACTGGATATACGTACATGAAGACATTTTACCTGGAAGAAGGACTGCTGTGCTGCTGAAAGTACTGTCACTCTGCTGGACTCTGGAGGTCTTTGCTGGACTCCTGCTTTGCTGCACCTGCCTGCTGCCCTCCTTGCCCTGAAGTGGAATGCACTGAACCTGCATCTCAACATCCCCAGAACCAAAGTGACTCTAAGGTCATTCTGGCTTGCCTCCTGTTCTGAAGTCTTGGGGACATCAAAGACTTCCAACAACCTTTCTGTAACTTCTGGACTCTGCCAACGGTGAGTTGTAACCTGCTAAGTGATGTCAATCCATTCCAGGGGCTTGGAAGTGAGTTTTTGAAATTTGGCAGCAAAATCCACGCATTACCGTTGTTGCCCCAGTCAGACCTGACACAACTCTTTCAGCACCAATGCTTTGCCTGCCAAGGACATCGCATCGCCTCCTGTGTGGCTCGACGATGAGACATCACGTACCTGGCAAGGAAGCCGATGCATCTCGGATTAAGTGACTCAGAACCGAGGCATTGCCTACATTAAGCCGAATGGAGGACAACGCATCACCTCCACTGCTCCATGTATCAGGCCAGTTGACGGAGCAACGAAGGTACATTTTCAGCGAGACACGGTTGGTCCCTGTATCTAAGCTGAATTCATCACGGTCGACCTGAACTTTTGGATTTACCACGGTCAAGCATGACTGGATATCCCCAGTTGGTGCATTATGCTTTTGAGCACTATTTTTCAATTTAATGTTTAGAAAATTCATGAATCCAGTTCTACTTATTGACTTCTTGTCGTTTTGCTCTTCTTTTGCTCATTACATTAAGTTATATGTTTCTAACTAGGTGTTTTTTTGTGTGGTGCCCTCACTTTTTAAAGTGTTTCACAAATACTTTACACATTGCCTCTTAAGTTAAGCTTGCCTGCCCTGTGCCAAGCTACTAGAGGGTGAGCACAAGTTAATTAAGGGTGTGTATTTGAGTCACCTCAACTAGATTGTGGTCCCTACTTGGACTGGGGGCATACCTCTGCCAACTAGAGACCCAATTTCCAACAATAATGCTGCATGGGTCCGCACAACTCAACACTTCAACAAATGGCTCACACAGCAATGCCTATATGATGTGTGGTGGCTTGGGCACCCGCTGGACTGTGAATTCTTGTTATATTCTCCAATCCATGACGTTCACACTTTGCTAGATCTCTGTCTGTGCATGCACTGAGCAGCTGGGTGCACGAATGCTATGGCCGGAGTACTCAGCAAGCACCCTCTCAAATCACTGACCTCTACTGGTGACCCTGCAAATGAGCAGGCTGCGTCCCAGGACATCTACCTGGAGGATGCAAATGGAAGCGCTATCAGATCCCCAAATTAGGTAGGAGTTGGAGAAGTGCGTTATTCAATATTTTGACCTTGACAAAGGCTCTACCACCTCCCTGGCTTCTGGCATGGCTAGTAAAGGAGTATCAAGGGCTTTCCCCGATAGATACAATTAGGACAGACAAGAAATGCTCTGCTCCCAATTTAGAAGGCCATCAACACTGTGTTTCATGAATATTGCCAATCTTTGTACAAGACGGTGGACAACACTCTCTCTCCGGAGCATATACATGTGTTTTTTACAGACCTGCTACTGACTAAATTGTCCCCTTTTAAGGGCTGACCTAGATGAACCTCTTCAATTGGAAGAAATACGTGCTGCTATTGCCCAAACTTCCCAGAACAAGACTCAGAGTATAGACTAGTTGCCAATTGAATATTATGTCACCTGCTCTGCCCGCATTACTCTACACTTACTGGATATGTTCAACAAGACTAGGACGACAGGACACCTCCCAGACTCGTTGCAGGAAGACCTGATCCAAGCCAGGTCAGGACCCTTTGGATGTCTTCTCCTACCGGCCACTATCGCTCCTATATCTTGATTATAAATTTCTAGGTTGGGTACTAGCAAACAGGTTGCTCCCCCATAATTGGCAGTCTAGTACACAAGGATTCATACCCGGACTAAGCCCTTTCCTTAACATCCGACAGTTGCTACGCCTAATCCAGGACATCCCCTGTGATCCCACAAATGTACAAAAAAGGGGCACCCCAGAAAACAGATGTGTTCCACTTAGGTAACTATTATGGGCCTACTGGATAGACAAAAGTGCAAAACCTAGATTTATATTTGTATACAAAACATTTATTAGTACAAAGATATCATATCACTAGTTAATAATCAATAAATAAATTTTTAGCAAATTTATCTGTGCATGTTTGTCAGGAAGCCATGAAACTATGAAACCTTGCGTCTGCAAGTTGCGCAGTATGTTGGTAGGTAGTGGTCAGGGGACCACTCCTAATATTGAGAATATTCCAAATAAGATGATGCAGGGCAGGACCACAGGGGATGAAATACATTTATCTGGAATGTCCCCTGAAAGATTCACAAGACGTGCGTGTCAATTGTACAACACAGTCCGTAGATGCAGCTAGTTAAAATGACAATTCCAGGAAGCCTGGCGGGCACCCGAGTAGTAATCCAAGCCTTGCTGCAGAGGGTGAGACCTCCAGTGTCTGTGGGGTTGAATTGGTCCACTGTCAAGGTTCCAAAGCTACCATACAGGGTGGGTAGAATAGATTTGCTTGAGTCTCCTTCTACATCCAGCTGTGAATCCTACAGCTGGGTGACAGTGCCCTTGGACATTGAAAAAGCATTCAATAACCTGAGCTGGGACTTTCTATTGCTGACCCTTGAACACACAGGGTTTGGCCTGGGGTACCTGGGGTATATCTGCACCCTGTACGAGAGCCAAACGGCTACAGTCTGGACAGGTCAGGTGATTTTGGTCAGTTTTACAATTCAGAAGGGCACTAGGCAGGGGTGGGTGTCCCTTATCGCCATTGATCTTTGCTCTGGCAGTGGAGCCACTGGCCTGCCACTTGTGACAACATGCATACACCACTCTACAAGGCCCCCTACTCTAGGGTGGACTTTGTTCGCCAAACTTTGAGTTATACTATGTTGCGGCGCAGCTGCAATGGCTGATGTCTTGGCTACAGGCACCTGCATGCCCTGAAAGGACAATTATTTGTGGCATACTAGCAGGAAGAAGGATATACATGTGGCTGTCAGACCCAGATAGGCACTCTCAGCAGGAAACCCACCAGATGACAGTGTTTCGACAGTGCTGGTGCATGGAAAGGGGCCCCACATCCCCTACTCCCCTTCAATAGAGTTGTCAATCTTGCTGGAACTTAATAGGGAGGAGCAAAGATTCAACACGCACACATGGTCACTTTTGATATTCCACGCCATACAGCCCACTTTCCGCATCACATGGAACATGGGGGACGTAGAACCAACTCCATTCCCCATGTTACAGGTGCAATTACCACATGGTTCCACGTTACACACCATCACTACACTCTACATATTCCTCAACTCTAGGCTTATGCGATATGGAGAGTTGGCACGGGGCAAGTGGAATGGTGTCCTCCAGCAACCGTTCTTGGACAATGCATAGGCCAAGGTGCTTCAGCACATAAAAGTGGTATCGCACAATCCAAGATTTTCCTTTATGTAATTTACCTATGTGCACCATGCACACCTCTACCCACAATGTATTAAGAGTATGTTTTTAACACTGGCCTCGAGTGCCTAAGGTATAATTTAGTAAATGCTGGGTTCTACCACATAGTATGGGAGTGCCCGATGATATAAGTCATATGGCACAAGGTCATCACTGCGGTTGCTGAATTTGTAGACCATACCCTCGCATCAACCACAGAATCCTGCAGTTGAGTCTTTGCTCCAAAGCCAAAGGACACAAACACACAGTATCATTAACCTTGCATTTGTCCTATTCAAATGACAGATAACGATGTTGTGGAGGGCAACCTTGGCTACAGACCACCAACCCTGGCTCAATACATTACTGACATGGGCGCAGAAGTGAACACTCTTAGGCTATTCCGGATTCGGGGGGTCTCTAGAAAGGGTAGCGAATGCTGGGAGACATACCTCACATTGAGGCAAAAAATGATATGCACCTACCATAAAATACACACTGCTTTCCGCAGCTAGAGACCACAATACTGCACCAGGATGTGGGCTTTCTGGCCTTAGGACCAGGGGCACACAATGACCCATGCGCTCAGAAGTGACTGTCCCACCCACTCCACCTCCAGGGAAGCTCCACTTACAGCAAACACGAGAGGCCCAAGAGGCAGCGCATAACACACACAATGGAAGCAAACACCAACTTAGACACCTACAAACATGGCAGATCCCTGTGCCGACTCCCCAAATCGACCCACGAGCAGTGGTTCCCGACTGCTCGCGGGTGCGCACCAGTACCCGTAGTAGAGAACCACCCGGTCTCTCCAATACAATGTAACGGCAGACACCCCTCGTGGACGGGCTCGGCCCGAGGGTGTAAATAAATGGGCCAGGGTCACACGTGACCACTGGCCGAGCAGACACTGAGTGTGCAGTGGCGGCTGGTGACAGTGGTAGGGCTACTTTTCCTCAACAAATGTTTTCCATCCGTCTCTATGCGTGATCTAACATGTACTTTCTTCTTCCTTCTTTCTTTCTTACGGAACGTAACCCAATGTCCCTAGCAGTGCTTGCTCATTTCTGTCATAGAGAGACCCTCTCTATGATTTTGCCATGGCACCTACCACATTAATGCGATGTGTTCTGCCGAAAGCCCTTTGTACCGCCTACTGTAGCTACTGCTAGACTGTACCTGCATCACCAAATACCGTGTGTCCATATTTAGAGAGCCAGGCCCCTTTCTCCTACAGTAACTGGCCATAGGACTCCCTCGGAATGCCCGCACCAGCAATTACAATTTATCATCTAAATGCCTTCGAAATCCTATTGTCTGTGAGTCAAGCCGTAATCAAATATTGTCCGGCTCCGTGCTTTCTGCCGAGCACATACACGTCTTCAGCCCCGTAGCTTTTCTCACCCAGCGCCTACACAAAGCCCTTGTCACCTAGCTCAAACACACCACTCTTGGCACCCAGCGGCATCACGCACCTCTTGTCATCCGTCACCAACACACAACTCTTGACACCCAGCGTCAACACACAGATAGCGTTGCCCAGCACCTACACACAGCTACAGATATTGTGGCCAACACTTAGCTCTTGCCGCCCATTGCCAATTTGAAGAGCTTTTTATGTAGCGCCAACATACAGCACTCGTTGGAAATGTCTTCCCAGCTTTTGCCACATACCTCCTGCCCCCCAGCTCGTCATGCTCCACGGCTTCTACTCCCAATACCTTTCCGTACCAGTTCCAATCACACCCTATAGGGTGTAGCGGGTTACCTGCCAAGGCCTGCGCTGCAGCAGCCCATCAAGGTGTAGTAAGCGCTATATACATTTTAAAATACAATGCGCTACCTGTCACAAGTCAAGCCCCTTTGCTCCTGATACTGTCATGCAGACACTGTCACTCACCATCTCATGCCTAGATTCCTGTGTTACGGTTCCTGCCCCAAATGCATGTGCCCACCGTTCCTGTCGCATGACTCTTGCCATGCAGTCACTGCCCCATGGCACCTGCATGCATATCATGGACCACAACTTCTGCCAACATATCACGTTAGGACACTCCTGTCTCTTAATACCTGCTGCACAACTACTGTAACTCAGTCCCAGCTCCACATCTCCTGCCCCACTATGCCTGTCCCAAACCTACTTTCTTACAGCTACACGGAGAGCACCGACCCACGACACCAGCACCACATCTTGCACCCAAAGCTTGTGCCACCCAAACTGCAGTAGTCTCCTGTCCCACGCCGCTACTTCTGGCAATTCTCGTCCCTTCACACCTGCCACGCAGCTCTTGTTACCCAAAAAGGAATGCTTTGAAAAAAATAAAATGAGGGGGGAGACTACTGTTTTCATTAAAGGCTGCTCAGACCAAGCCGAAAATGAAAATATCAGCCACTATCCCACAGCAGTCGCGGCCGGCATGATGGGTGGGTGGGGGGAGGGAAGGGGTGGAAATGGGGTCTTTTGCGGGGGGATGTGGGAGGCGGGAGGGGATTAATTAAAAAAAATATAAAATAAAACTTACCGTCCTGCACCACCTCTTCTGGATGGTCCTGACCCCCGCCGTCCAGGACAGGGGGGCCGCATTGCCCCCCGCAGGTATGGCAGGGCACCGGCCCCCCCTTCCCCTTGTCGACAACCATGGTGGGGCGCACCCTCGCCGCGTCATTATGACGCGGCAAGCGCGCCCCACCATTGATTGATGCACTGCTCCCCAGTTGACCCGGAAGCGATAGGATTGCTTCCGGGTCAAAGGGGGGAGCCAAGGGGCAAGCCAGTTGGGACTGGTCTGCTGTGGTGGGCTTAAAAGGCCGGGGAGTGCGGGAGGCGTTCTCTTGTTCCCATGCTCCCCAGACCTGTCCTTTGCCCCCCAGCCTCTTGTAGGCTGTTATCTTTTTCTCCACTCACCATCCCCTGAAGCAGATAGTGATTCTTGTTTGATAATGTTGTTATATGGTTTGATGCTCTTTTTCACAGTAACTGTGTTCTGGTGTGAATTTTATCCTTAGGCCTTTTTTCCCGCTTACAGGTCAGCAATTGTCGTATTTATTGATATTCGTTGGTCAGGCGGTAAGGTCATAATTGGTGAGCAGTCAATTTAAGGTCCTTAGGGGGCGGCGCCATTCTTGAATGGGGTCGCCCACGGGGAGGGACAATTGGTCTCTCCTAGAACTCCAGGGGCGGTACATCCGGTTACTTGGATGGGTGCGGGGGAGGGGGGAGTCACGCTTCCTTTAAGCTGGTTGGCCACCCCGCACGTGCACTATGACGTCATTAAACGGCACAGAGTGCAAGGGCCCCCTTTTGGTAATGGAGTTCATGGATCCTACGGGGATAACCGGGGGGGGGAGTACCCTCTCGGTAAACGGGCCCTCTGTGCATTCGCACTCATACATGAGGGCGTGGTTGACACCGGTTAGCGACTTTGCCGTAGGCCCAAAAATAGGATATGCAGAAAAATGTATAATGTGTGATTATGATTCAAAATATTAGTTTCGGATAGGAAATATTTTGTATTAGAAGTATGTTAAGGTTAGCCCTTTGATACCTGTCTACATGAATTGTAATCTAACGTCAATTATGTTTTCTGCATAAATGATTGTGTAAATATTGTGTATTTCAAATTTTTAATTTGTTTTTATGTTTTAACCCCTCCGCTGCCAGGCCTTTTCCCCCTCCTGTGCCACGCCTTTTTTTGGCTATTTGGGGTAGTGCGCGCTGAGGCCCCGGTAACTTTTTGAGTTAAGGTGTAAACGCCAAATTTGCGTCCTTTTCTTCCAACATCATGGGGATTCTAAAGGTACCCAAGGAATTGTAGATTCCCTTGGAGGGGTCCCAGAAATTAGCCAAAATACAGTAACATTTTTGTTTTTTTTCAGAAAAACTGGAAAAACGGGCTACAAATGAAAGCCTCTGGGTTTTTCCCTGCAAATGTTTTCACAAAAGGGTTCATTGGGCTGAAATCACCATTTTCCCAGCTTTTAAGGAATGACAGTCTTTTGTCAGAGAACCAACATTTTTTACACAGTTTTGGCATTTTTCTGGGACATAGCCTATTTTTGCTATTTTTAGTGCTTTCAACCTCCTTGCAGTTAATGGTAAAAATGAGTATGAAAACAATATTGGATCCTGGGAAGCTATACATTTTAGATAAGTAGACAAAATTCTGAATTCAGAAAGGGGTCATTTGTGTAGATCCATCAAGGTTTCTTCATAGAAACTTTCAGTTAAATATTGGAAAAATTGAAAATGAATTGAAAAATAACAACCTTTTATGTCAACAATATAGGACTTGTAGGCTCACCAAGAAGCAGACGAACCCAGAGTTAAAAACTGAGTAGCAATTTGCAATGCCTTTTTATTATGTACCGGGTATATAGCAATTATTGTGCGAAAATGTGTACATGGAAAAATCGGTAAGAAAGACACCTATGTATTTCTGAAATGGGTACAAATTATAGAGTATAGAAACAGTACATATTTGCACATTTACAAAATTGGGAATACTCATACTAGCATGAGAATTATTGGTCATTTTTCAAAATGACTTCTTTTTGACACAATGTCTTTCATTTGGAAGGCAGCAATGAATCAAAACTCAAAAGGTAATAACAGTTACTTTACAAATCTGAATTACCCAAAGTCTCCCGATAAAAATGGTACCTCACTTGTGTAGGTAGGCATAGTGTCCACGACCGGAAAGGGCTCAAAACCCAGCATGAACACACCACATTTTAACAATGAAAATCTACCCTTTTTTTGCGAAGTGTGTAGCTGTCGTTTTTTAACCGTAGCTCTGCCGACACCTAGAGAAACCTAGAAAACCCATACATTTTGAAACTAGACACCCAGGGGAATCCAGGATGGGGTGATTTGACTGCCTGCCACCATGATCTGATACCCAGAATCCCTTGCAAACCTAAAAAAATCACATTATACCCACATTTCTGTGGTGTAAAGTTTTGGAATCTGCGTGGATCCACACATTTCTACCCACCCTGCGTTCCCCAAAGACGTACGAGAAAAACGGTACCTCACTTGTGTGGGTTGGCCTAGTGGCCGCGACAGGAAACGGCACAAAACGCAACGTGGTCACACCTCAATTTCGCAGTGAAAAATGACCCTTTTTTGGCAAAGTGTATAGCTGTAGTTTTTGAACCCTAGCTCTGCCGGCACTTAGGGTAACCTAGCAAAACTATACCTTTTTGAAAACTAGACACCCAGGGGAATCCAGGATTGGGTGACTTGACTGCCTCCCAACAGGTTGTGTTACCCAGAATCCCTTGCAAACCTAAAAAAGTGTCCAAAAAACCATATCTTTCCCACATTTCTGTGGTGGAAAGTTCTGAAATCTGTGTGGATCCAAACATTTCTCCCACCCCGCATTTCCCAAAGTCTTCTGAGAAAAATGGTACCTCACTTGTGTGGGTCGACCTAGTGCCTGCGACAAGAAACGGCACAAAACGCAACGTGGTCGCACCTCAATTTCGCAGTGAAAAATGACCCTTTTTTGGCAAAGTGCCTAGCTGTAGTTTTTTAACCCTAGCTCTGCCGGCACCTAGGGAAACCTAGTAAACCTATACATTTTCTTTATCTAGACACCCATGGAAATCCAGGATGGGGTGACTTGACTGCCTCCCACCAGGTTCTGTTACCCAGAATCCCTTGCAAACCTAAAGAACTGACCCAAAAAACGCATTTTCCTTATATTTCTGTGGTGGAAAGTTCTGGAATCTGCGTGGATCCACAAATTTCTCCCACCCCGCATTTCCCAAAGTCTTCTGAGAAAAATGGTACCTCACTTGTGTGGGTCGACCTAGTGCCTGCGACAGGAAAAGGCGCAAATCGCAACATGGTCGCACCTCAATTTTGCAGTGAAAAATGACCTTTTTTTGCAAAGTGCCTAGCTGTAGTTTTTTAACCCTAGCTCTGCCGGCACCTAGGGAAACCTAGCAAACCTATACAATTTTGAAAACTAGACACCCAGGGGAATTAAGGATGGGGTGACTTGACTGCCTCCCACCAGGTTCTGTTACCCAGAATCCCTTGCAAACCTAAACATTTTAAAAAAAAAACATTTTCCCCACATTTCTATGGTGGAAAGTTCTGGAATCTGCGTGGATCCACAAATGTCCACCCACCCCACGTTTCCCAAAGTCTTCAGAGAAAAATGGTACCTCATTTGTCTCTGTCGGCCTAGTACCCGCGTCAGGATACGGTGCAAAACGCAACCTGGACACACCTCAATTTCGCAAGGAAAATGACCCTTTTTTGGCAAAGTGCCTAGCTGTAGTGTTTGAACCATAGCTGTGCCGGCAGCTAGAGAAACCTAGCACACCTATACATTTTTGAAAACTAGACACCCAGGGCAATCTAGGATGGGGTAACTTGATTGCCTCCTACCACGTTCTGTTACCTAGAATCCCTTGCAAACCTAAACAATTATCAACAAAAATCACATTTTCCCCACCATCACAAAACAACATGGTTTTGCAATGTTTGGGTTTGGTAGTTTCCCAAGATGGCCACCGAGCCCGGGGACGAAAACCCAGGTAACCCCCCTTGCAAAACCATGTTGTTTTGTGATAGGTCATTTTTATGTTGCCTCAATAGGGTTTGGGCCCTTGCATGTCGCGGGTACTAGACCCACCCACGCGAGTGAGGTATCATTTGTATCGGGAGACCTCGGGGAACTATGGGTGGGATGAAATTTGTGGATCCATGTAGATTCCAGAACTTTCCCAGACAGAAATTTGGGAAAAAGTGATTTTTTCAGCAAAATTTGTGGTTTGCAGGGGATTCTGGGTAGGAAAACGTTGGGGGACCCACGCATGCCATACCTCGCTGGACTCCCCCGGGTGTCTAGTTTTCAGAAATGTTTGGGTTTGTTAGTTTCCCAAGATGTCCACTGAGCCCGAGGACAAAAACCAAGGTGACCCCCTTGCAAAACCAGGTTGTTTTGTGATAGATCATTTTGATGTTGCCTCAATAGGGTTTTGGCCCTTGCCTGTCGCGGGCACTAGTTCTACCCTCACAAGTGAGGTACCATTTTTCTCAGAAGGCTTTGGGGAACATGGGGTGGGTGTAATTTTGTGGATCCACGCAGATTGCAGAACTTTCCAACACAGAAATGTGAGGAAAATTTGTTTTTGGGCAAATGTTTTAGGTTTGCAAGGGATTCTGGGTAACAGAACCTGGTGAGAGCCAGTCAAGTCACCCCATTGTGGATTTCCCTGTGTGTCAAGTTTTCAAAACTGTACAGGTTTACTTGGTTTCCCTATGTGCCGGCTGTGCTAGGGCCCAAAATCCACAGGTAGGCATATTGCTAAAAACAAATCCGTGCCTTGCCGGTTTTCTGCCGCACTGGGGGGGGGGGGATTTCGGGGGTGGGGTTGCCCCGATATGCCCCCAAGGGGGGCAGAAACACTGTGGCTATTTTTTTTGGAGGGGTGGGGGCATTGGTATGCCCATTCTGGGCAGCCCCCACCCACACACATAAAAAAGCCAGCGTAATCGTTGGCGTCAAGTGGTCTTTTTGCCCCCCGGGGGGCAGATTGAGGGCTACTGCCCCCATCTTCCTTCCAGGGGGGCAGAAAGGCTGTAATTGTTGTGGGTGGGGTGGGGGCATTGGCATGCCCGTTTTGGGCAACCCCCACCCTAATAAAAATGTGCCCAAAAAATTGCTGGTGTATAGTGGGTTTTTTGCAACCCGAGGAGGGCAGATTGGGGTTACTGCCTCATCTGCCCCGGGAGGGGCAGGAAGGCTGTAATTTTAGCAGGGGAGGGGGTGGGGGCATGGGCATGCCCGTTTTGGACAGCCCCCACCCAAATTTAAATTTGCCCCAAAAAATTCTCTGGCGACTAGTGGGTTCTTTGCCCCATCCGGGGGTGCAGATTGGGGGCTAATGCCCCCATATGCCCCCTAGGGGGGCAGAAAGCCTACTAGATGCCAGGGATTTTTTTGAGCAAATTTTAATTAGGGTGGGGGCTGCCCAAAACGGGCATGCCAATGCCACACCCTAATAAAAATTTGCCCAAAATAGTCCCTGGTGTCTAGAGGTCTTTTAGCCCCCCAGGGGAGGGCAGATTGGGGGCTACTGCCCCATCTGCCCCCAGGGGGGCAGGAAGGCTGTCATTTTTTTGGGGGGTGGGGGCATGGGCAAGCCCGTTTTGGGCAGCCCGACCCAAATTCAAATTTGCCCCAAAAAATCCCTGGCGTCTAGTGGGCTTTTTGACCCCCCCGGCGGGGCAGATTGGGGGGTAATGCCCCCATCTGCCCCCAGGAGGGGCATAAAGTCCACTAGATCCCAGGGAGTTTTTTGTACAAATTTTAATTAGGATGCGGTCTGCCCAAAACGGGCATGCCAATGCCACATCCTAATAAAAATGTGCCCAAACAAAATCCCTGGTGTCTAGTGGGCTTTTTGCTCCCCCCGGGGGGGGGGCAGATTGGGGGCTTCTGCCCCCAGGGGGGCAGGAAGGCTGTAATTGTTGCGGGGGAGGGGGTGGGGGCATGGGCATGCCTGTTTTGGACAGCCCCCCCCTATTTCAAATTTGCCCCACAAAAAATCCCTGGCTTCCAGTGGGGTTTTTGCCCCCCCCCCCGGCGGGGCAGATTGGGGGGTAATGCCCCCATGTGCCCCCCAGGTGGGGCAGAAAGTCCACTAGATGCCAGGGAGTTTTTTGTGCAAATTTTAATTAGGGTGGGATCCGCCCAAAACCGGCATGCCAATGCCACACCCTAATAAAAATGTGCCTAAAAAACCTGGTGTCTAGTGGGCCTTTTGCCCCTCCCCCGGTGGGCATATTGGGGGCTACTGCCTCATCTGCCACCAGGGGGGGGCAGGAAGGCTGTAATTTTTGTGGGGGAGGGGGTGGGGGCATGGGCAGCCCATCCAAATTCAAATTTGCCCCACAAAAAAATCCCTGGCATCCAGTGGGCTTTTTGCCCCCCCCGGCAGGGCATTTTTGGGGGTAATGCCCTCATCTGCCCCCCAGGTGGGGCAGAAAGTCCACTAGATGCCAGGGAGTTTTTTGTGCAAATTTTAATTAGGGTGGGGTCTGCCCAAAACTGGCATGCCAATGCCACACCGTAATAAAAATGTGCCTAAAAAAACCCTGGTGTCTAGTGGGCATTTTGCCCCCCCGGGCATATTGGGGGCTACTGCCCCATCTGCCACCAGGGGGGGCAGGAAGGCTGTAATTTTTGTGGGGTAGGGGGTGGGGGCATGGGCATTTTTTTGCCCGTTTTGGGCAGCCCATCCAAATTCACATTTGCCCCCAAAAAATCACTGACGTCTAGTCGGCTTTTTGCCCCCCCCAGGTGGGCCAGATTGATGGGTAATGCCATCTGCCCCCCAGGGGGGTTAGAAAGCCCACTAGACGCCACCAGGGATTTTTTTGGGCAAATTTTAATTAGGGTGGGGTCTGCCCAAAACGGGCATGCCAATGCCCCCACCCTAATATAAATTTGCCCAAAAAAATCCCTGGTGGCTAGTGGGCTTTTTGCCCCCCCGGGGGGGGGCAGATTGGGGGCTACTGCCCTCATCTACCCCCAGGGGGTGCAGAAAGGCTGTAATGGTGTCGGGTGGGTGGAGGCATTGGCGTGCCCATTTCAAACAGCCCCCACCCTAAAAAAATGTAAAAAAACAAAACCCTGGTGTTTAGTGGGCTTTATGCAGATTAGGAGCCAATGCCCCATCTGCCACCAAGGGGGGGCAGAAAGACTGTAACAATTGTGGGGGGGTGGGGGCATGGGTATGCCCGTTTTGGGCAGCCCCCACACTGAAAAAAACTTCAATACAGAAATCCCTGGTGTTTAGTGGGCTTTCTGCCCCCTCGAAGGGGCAGATTAGAAACCAATACCCCATCTGCCCCCCGGGGGGGCAGAAAGACTGTAACGATTGTGGGGGGTTGGGGGCATGGACATGCGTGTTTTGGGCAGCCCCCACCCTTATTTTAAATTTATTGGAAAATCCCTGGTGTCTAGTGGGCTTTTTGCCCCCGGGGGGGAAGATTGGGGGCTACTGCCCCCCAGGAGGGGAAAAAAGACTATATTGTGCCAAATAGAATAGGGGGGAAACAAAGGCCCTTGCCCAAGGGGCCGCTCCCCCCTCCCTGGTGTCTAGTGGGTGAATCCCTGCTTGGGGATCGCCCTAATGTGACTGAGGAGGGGTACCATTGGAAAGGGGAGATTCTTCCCTTTCCAACGATACCGCTCCCATCTTTCTACGTGCTCTGGGGGCTGAGATAGCCCCCTGAGCACGTAGAAAGGGAAACTGAAATGAGCCTCCTGGCTCATTTCAGTTTCGGTTTCACTGAAATGACGTCAGCGCGACGTGCGCGCTGATCGTCATTTCAGGGGGGGCCTTGGGAGCTGGGGAAGCTATTCCCCAGCTCCCGAGGATATTTTGGTAAAAAGGGAATCCCTCTGGTGCCCGCACCAGAGGGATTTCCCAGGGAATGTTCCATGACGAGCTGGACACGTCATGGGCACAGGAGCACTGTGTCCCATGACGAGTCAAGCTCGTCATGGGCATAAAAGGGGTTAATAAATACAGCCGGGGGTTGTAAGAATCCCCGCCTTCCAAAGAAAATCCTCTCTCATGTCCAATTTCTAATAATTGTGGGGGAGCACAAGGCAGGGGAGGGGGATGGTCGGTAGTCCCTGACCATATGCGTTTTCAAATTTCTCAAGCTCTCATCTTTCGTCATCAGGAAAGGCAGCCTCCCTCTCTTCCCTCCGCCAATCACAATGCTGCAATGGCAGCCTTGTGATTGGTGAGGCGCAGCGGAGAGCGCCCCAGCCGGGCAATTTTCTCTATGTAGGCTGCAGCAGCCTACACAGAGAAAGAGGGAAAGTGGGCGGTCCTGCTCGAGGGCAGGGGGTGAGTGGCTTTCCCACTCTTGTGGGTACTGACTGTTTGGTCAGCCCCAGGGCCGACTAAACAGTCAGTACCCACAACAGTTGGCAAGCCACTCCCCTCTGCCCTCGAGCAGGACCACCCATCCCAAACCAGGCACTTCTGCTTTCTCGCAGTGCAAGAAGCAGAAACATAAAATTGTAGTTATTGCCATTTATGTTTCTGCCTTCTCACACTGCGAGAAAGCAGAGGGGCAACACCCCCATCGCCCAATGGGGGAGCCGCCACTGGCTTTAATGTTGGGGCTTTCTTTTGTCATTAAGCTCTCCACTTTGGCAGTTATACCAGCAATAATTTGACAATGAAGCCGCTCGCAGATCTGTCTAGAGTCCTGAACACATAACACTGTGGTATGTGTGGGACCTGAGGGGTGTGAAGTTCCCTCCCTACTCGGAGTACATATATTGATGTCAGATTTTTTTTAATGAATGGATACCTCTCCATTTAAACTATTGTCTGAGTAGTGTACATTTATGGCGACAGTAGGTTGGTTGTGAAGACCAGCGGTGTGTTATTGCTGGGGCTTCCATTGAATCTCTGCTGGTTGTCTAGTTCATCAACGTTGACCGGTTGTATATTTCTTTGCTGGTTGTGCAAGCACTCTATTCTCCACTACCTGTCTCTTTGCACAGGTCTGTTTGACGTTCTGTCAACTGTACTTCGCATGCTTATAAGGCTCCTGTTCTCATATTGAGAGTATCCCTTGATGACCTTTTTGTGTTAAGTCACATTCATTTTTGGGCAGTTTGCCTTAAGGAGGTGTGAGTTTTTCCCTCCAGTGGGAACTTTTTCATTGGAAATTGCAAGTGAAATAATCGACTGTCCTGTGTGGTGGTCTATATTAAAGAATACATACTAAATGTTGATAGAATGTAGAATTTTGGAAAACGTTTCCTTCGTTAAATATCAATCTCTTCTTTAGGGACGGAGCTATTCATGAATCTGTTTTCTGCAAGTTGCAGGTAACAATGGGTGCTGATAGAGACTCGAATTATAAGGTTTTCATTAATGGGATATTGATTAAACAGTGAAACTCACCAGAGCAATTAGGAACGGTCATGGTGACGAAAGCCGCATTTTATGAGTCTATGTGAGATGTTTAATGTTTTTTTTTTTTAATACCACTGTGTTGAGTAATAACATACAACCATGAGGTATGTATACAAGCATGTCATACATTGTACAGCAAGGTATATATAAGCATCGCTGCTACTAATATTTGTTCCCAGGGCAGAGAAAATACAATTGTTAAAGAAAAGCTCCCTAGGCAACTATCGGTCTATTGAATGTACAAGACCATGATTTCTAGCTAATAGGAGAAGATTCGGTGTACTATGAAGATCCATCATCAAAGTAAAAGCCACAAAATTCTATATTTAAATGTATTGTATTTTTGATTTAAATTGGCATAATTTGCTTATCATTACCGTTACAGCTTTTTTTCCAGTCATGGGTGTTCCCTTTGAAAGAAATCCTACTTTTCCCCTGAATTGTTAGAGGTGTCACCACCATTACTCCTGGTCATAGACTCTGCTTCTTAGGCCCTCGTTGTGAGAGGGCAACAATCCTGTCACCCGCTCCATCAGTAGTTGAGCTTGAGTGTTCATGTAACTAATAGGAATGATGGTATCTTGCATTTTCATAGTACCATATGCAAGACTACAAATGCGCCCCATTCAAGAGTGCTTGGCAAGTCAGTGGAATCAGGCTCAGCAACAAATAACAGATCTGGTGGTGGTAGACGACCGGACAAATCGCTCTCTGCAATGGTGGAACACCAAAAACCTTTCCAAGGGCCGGCCGTATATAGAGCCTGTTCCACAAATAATACTAACCCAGACGCATCTCTCACAGGATGGGGAGCGCATTTACAAAATCACACAGTACAGGGTACATGGACAATGCAACAAAAACTACTCCACATAAATCATCTGGAGTTACTAGCGATTTTTCTAGCTCTAAAATCGTTTCAGCAGTACTTATCAAACAGAGCTGTACTAGTCCGGACGGACAACATGACAGCAATGTATTACATTCAAAAACAAGGAGGAACACACTCCCTACAGCTCTCCCGGCTGGCGCAGAACATATGGAGGTGGGCCATTCCTCAGAACATTTTTATATTAGCAGAACATCTACCAGGAGTTCACAATCAACTTGCAGATCTGTTAAGTCGTCAGAGACAACAGATACTGCGTATCACAACTATAAATATCTGTGGTCTCAATGATGGGGTTAAGCGAAGAAGGATGCAAGAAGTTCTTAAAGTCTTACATGCAGACTTGATTTGTCTTCAAGAGACTCATATAGCCTGTAATGATTACAAGATACTGGGTAACTTAGGTTTTAATTTAATGGCCTATACAACGCAGGATGTTAAGACTAAAGGGGTGGCAGTTTTGATAAAAAATAAAAATGTCATGGGCGCAAAAAACTGTGGATAAACATGGCAGATGGATAATTATGGAAGTCAGAGGAGGTACTGGCCTGTTTACTCTGTGCTCAATTTATGCCCCTGTCTTAGACGATCCTTCCATGCTTAACGTTTTAACTATGGAGCTTCCTTCTTGGCCTGAGCCTTATATAATCTGCAGTGATATCAATATTAACGGATCCAAGTGTATGGCTGATAAACCTGTGGGTGGGGGTGTAAGTAAGAATCGCAAACCCCAATCGTCTAAGGCACTTAAAAATCTGATTAAAGCTATAGGTTTAGTCGATATTTGGCCTAGTCTGAGAAGCTCAGGGCCTGGATACACTTATTTTTCTGTGCCTCATCTTAAATTTGCTAGATTCGATTATTTTCTGGTGTCCCCCTCTCTCTTGAAGGACGCTAGGATTGAGATGTTTCCGAGGGTAATGTCGGAACCACAATCCTTTGGTTTTTGAATTTCCTGTGTCAGGAGTAAGAAGTGCTCAGAATAAGTGGACTTTTGAGAGAGCATTACTCACTGACCAAGACTATGTGGGCTATATGAAAGCCTGGATCATCGAGTTTTTCAGTTTTAATAAAGATAGTGCACCCCCTGGAATGATTTGGTATGCATTTAAAGCTTCCGTGAGAGGGTAGACACTGCGATATAGTTTGATTAAGCAAAGAAAAAACTCTGCACAAATTAAAAGCTACGATCAGAAAATTGCCCTCTTGGAGACTGAACTAATCAAGATGGTTAATAAAGGTGGGGACCTCTTTACGGTTACAGATTTAATAATGGTGACTAAAGCTGCACTGAATGATTTTTACTTGGATAAGACTGCTGGGAAGTACCTCACTCAAAAGCAACAGTGTTATGAATATAGCGAGACAGTAGACAGCTTTAGGACACATTAAGCAAATTAGGAACCTCAAGGGAGATTTAGTTACGGATCCTACAGAAATTAGGGCTGCTTTTAAAGAGTATTATGTGGAATTATACACAGCTGCAGCTATGCCAGAAAAGACAGGGATGACGTATGAGTGTGCCTTTCAACCTAAAATAAAACTATCTCAGGAGGAAGCTCTATCTTTGGGCACTGAAATCTCGCAGGAGCTCTTTTTGGCTCTGCAAGATCTTCCATCTGGCAATGCCATGGGTACGGATGGGTTACCATTAGAATTTTATAAGATCTTTATTAGTGAGGTGGGGCTCAAGGGTTTATTTGAGAAGGTCAGAAATGGGGCCGCACCATCAATGTCATGGGGGACCACCAATAATATTATTTTTGCAAAGACGGGGAAGGACCCTTAGAACTTTAGCTCTTATCGACCTATCACACTGCTAAATAGTGATACAAAGATATTTGCATCTTGTCTTAATAAGGTTATGCCACAATTAGTGACAGGTTGGCAACATGGTTTCATTCAAGGGAGGGGGACGGATGATCATATTAGGCAGGTATTTGCACTATTTGATGCTGCAGATGTTTTAAGGAAACCCATAGCTGCTGCTTTTCTAGATGCTGAGAAAGCTTTCGACCGCGTGTCATGGAAATTTCTTTGGAAGTGTTTGGAAGCTAATGGGTTGGGTTCAGGCTTTATTACAGCCATTCAGGTATTATATGCTAAACCTACAGCTTGTTTACAAATGATGGGAGGGGAGTCTGAACCCTTTTCTATAGAAAGAGGAACCAGGCAAGGGTGTCCTTCTTCCCCCTTGTTGTTCGCGCTATATATACACCCTTTTCTGCGTTGTCTTGAGACTTCTCCCAATTTTGTTTCAACTACACTGCATGGCTGGGAGGTAAAAATGATGGCATACGCTGACGATGTAGTGATAATCACACCTGAACCTGATAGAGCAATGGTCGAAGTTGAATTACTGGTGGATCACTTTGACTCTCTTTCAGGCTATCAGCTGAACAGAGCTAAAACTTAGATTTTAGCAAACAGATACACCACCGTTGCAGACAGCAGGTTGGTTGATGAGGCTACATATTTAGATGTTCGGATAAAAGCTAAGGTCTACGATATCATTGATATAAATCTCACCCCTATAATCGGTAAAATCAAAAATGATATGTGCAGATGGAATAACTTAAAACTATCAATAATTGGCAGATGCAATTTGATTAAAATGACTATTTTGCCTAAACTATTATATATTTTTCGTACGATTCCGCTTGAAATTTCTATTGATTGGTTTAAACAGATTGAGAGGAAGGTTTCCAGGTTTATATGGTCGTATAAGCGCATACAGAGATCAAATGCTTTCCTATCCCTTCCCAGAGAAAGGGGGGTCTTGGATTGCCTAATTTTAAATTGTACTACTTAGCAGCTTCTCTGCAATATCATCATCATCATGATCTTTATTTCGGCAAGATATGCCATAAAAGGTACAAATAACATACATCTCGAACAATTAATGCTAAAATATAAAAGATATTAAAACATATAAGATCAATGTACAGATATAGGGGCCAGCCATTAAACATACTGGTATTGTTGATGTCATAAATTTATAATTTTGACAGTTGTCATACATCCCCAACTAAAAGATATCTCCTCTTGTGCCAAACTATCCCCAAATATTTAGCTAATGAAAAAACTATATGCCCAGATAGGTCGGTCTTAAAGACCCTGTATGCATGCAAAAAGTGAGAGAACCCCACATTTTTTACATACTGGGACAATCCATTTCCTCCGCGCCTGCGCATAAGCATTACAAAAAAACAATATGTGCAAATCAGTTTCCTGTTCAAATTCGCACCCTGGGCAATGGGTCGGGGAAGGTTCGGCCCATTTGCTAGTATAGGCACGTAATGGCAAACTGCCATACCTCCATTGGAGGTACAGCTTCCTAATTGTGGTTGGGAATACGACATCTAAAACAGTTTTGAACCTATAGCTGTCCTTGGTTATTAAAAATCATGCAGTTAAAGTGCCTAGGCCTGTTCCTTGTAGATATGTGGCAAGTTTGCTTTCCTGATACTGGGTGATGAGCTGCCTCCGTGTGACCCTGGGGCATGATGACAATGGGTCAGACCATAGGGTGGATAGCCCTAGTTTCCCTAGTTCTTTCCTTATATAATTTAACCAGGGAAATTTCCCAACATTTGGGAGGGTAAGAATTTCCTGCAGTTCTAGCCTGTATTTAGCTAGCTCTGGTACAGACCAAATCCTGCGCCAAAATATTAGAGGTCGTAGTCCCATGTCTTCATCAAGGGGTCTCAAGCCCAAGTCAAGTCTCATTGGCAACAGGGGGGTGCTAGGGGGAAGTGATAAAAGCTGTCTAATGAATTTATTCTCTATGGCTACTAGATCACGGTTGCACATGTAGCCCCAGAGTTCACTTCCATACATGACCGCCCCCCTAGCCTGTGCTCTGTAGATCTCTAATGCGGGATCAACCGGCTTGGAAGAAGATTTATTTGTAGTGACCAGTTTAATGATTCCACCTGCTATTTGGGCCAGCTTTAGTTGTGATTTCTCCCGTTGGTGCCCCCACGACATTTTTTCGTTTAGGATGATTCCCAAGTACTCGAAGGTTCTAACCCTCTCTAGCCTGTTAGCACCAATGTACGTACTAGGGCGAGTTTTAGATGGAGGGTTGAAGACCATATATTTTGTCTTCAGTGCATTGATCTCGAGGCCATGATCTTTACAAAATGCCTCGAAACCATTGAGAACTCGCCGAATCCCCATTGGCGATTTGGACAGCAGCAGGGTGTCATCTGCGAACATGATCGCTGGCTCCCTGCTGCCTCCAAGTTTGGGGGCATCGCTCTTTTCAACCCCATTCAGGTGGGCAATTACCCTCTGCAATATTACTGGCCTCTTTTTGGTGTAAAAAGGGAGGAAGTACCCGACTCTAAGGACGTACCATCAATCTTTAAGTACTTAACTGGGCCAAGCGCTAATGGTTGTCTTTTAAAAATATATGAACCTAGCTATTACAAAAAAGCCCGTTTTAAGACCTTGATAGCAGCATTTCGAAATTGGTCTGGGATCAGGAAAAAATTATGGATTGGCAGATATAATGGGTATACGGCATTGATTGTAAATTAGCAGTTTCCGGATGCATTATCAGATCGGCATCTGCAGAGATGGGATAAAGCAGGGATCCACAAGATAGGTGATCTTTAAATAGATGAACATATTGCCTCTTTTAAAGAACTTAGGATCAAATTCAATATTGATCTCAGAGATTTCTTTAAGTTCTTACAAATAAGAGATTTTCTTCTTAAAAAAGCTGGTGAAGCAACGGGATTTTCAGTAGTACCATTGATGGAAGCCTTAAGCCATACACCCAAACCTTCAATCTCGTCTCTTTATAGCTTATTGCTGGAAGAAGCCACGGATGACCTTGACAAACATGCATTGAAATGGCAGGCCAGGGTTGATGTAACAGATTCAGGCTTTCTGGAGTCTATAGAAATGGGTAATCGGGTACTTTGCACTGCTAATTTGCGGGCACAACATTTTAAGACTTTGTTCGACTTGTATCTCATGCCTGCAAAAATTGTTAAATGGGGGGGTGTAGAGGGAACTTGCTGCTTTAGGTGTAAGGTTTATGATGCGGACGTAACTCATATCTTTACAACATGCCCCATTTTGGATTTATTAAGAAAAGAAATTTCTGCTTTTTTGCGAATTGTGTTGAAAAAAGAAACTCTGCTTTTTCCTCAGTTATTGTTACTTGGGGTAACAATACAAGATAATCACAACAGTAAGTTCTTATTTATAGCCATGTCCGTGCTTAGACTATGTATCGCTTCAGCATGGCTCGACCCTTTCCCCCCAACTTTTTTTGACATTCAACCTCTTCATCCCTTTTTCAAGACATGCCTACACACTTAGGATTTATATCCATCCAATTAATAAACATAATTCACTAAATAATGCATTATGTTTTGTTCAGATCTTGTTTGTCAAGTATCCATGGGCAGCACCACCTCAGCATCAGCGCAGCATCACCTCAGCACAGTTACACCTCAGCATCAGAACAGCACCATCTTAGCATCAGCACAGAACTAGCACAGCACCACCTCAGCACAGCACCAACTTTTCATCACTCAACACCACCTGAGCACCAGCTCAGCACCACCACCTCACTTTCACTTAGCACCACCATAGCAATACTCAGCAGCAGTACAGCATCACTCAGTGCCACCTAAGCACCAATGCAGCATCTCCCCAGCATCACTCAACACCACAGCACCACCTCAGTATCAGCAGAGCACCACCTCTTCACCAGTGCACCATCACCAGTGCAACACCAGCTCAACACCATCTCAACACTAGTGCAGCACCACCTCAACATCGGCACATCACCATTTCAACATCAGCACAGTGCCACCTCCTCATCAGTGCACCACCTCCTGCACAGTCCCACCTCAGCATCACTCAGCACCACCTGTGCACCAGTGCAGCACCTGCACAGCATTACTCAGTGCCACCATAGCATCACTCAACACTAGCACAGCATCTCCTCAGCATCACTCAACAGCACCACATCAGCAAAGCACCACCTCTGCATCAGTGCAACAGCACATCAACAACTCAGCACCAGCACCACCTCAGCATCATATAAGCACCAGCACAGCACCAAAACAGTAGTGCAGTGGTGCAGTATCACCTCAGCACCAACTCAACACTCAGAACCACCTGAACACCAGCACAGCACCTCCTGAGCACCACCAAAGCATCACTCAACACCACCTCAGCCTCACTCAGCACCACCTCATTATCACTCAGCACAACCTGAGCACTACCTCTGCACAACCACACAAACACATCAGCACCACCCCAGTATCACTTAGTACCACTGCAAAACCACTGCAGCACCAGCACAGCAACAGCACCTCCTAAACATAATTTCAGCACCTCCTAAACATCAGCACAACATTAACTCAGCATCAGGGCAGCACCACCTCAGCATCAGCACAGCACCACCTCAGCATCAGCACAGTGTCATCTCAGCATCACTTCAGCATCAGATCAGCACAGCACCACCACCTCATCAGTGGACCACCAGTGCAGCTCCACCTCAGCACCAGCGCAACCTCACCTCAGCAGCAAATCAGCATTAGCGCAGCACCACTTCAGCTTTAGCGCAGCATCACCTCAGTATCAGCACAGCATCACCTCATCACAGCACCACCTGTGCACCAGCTCAGCACCACCTAAGCACCAGTGCAGCACCCCCACCTTAACAACACCTCAGCATCACTCAGCACCACCTCAGTATCACTCAGCATCACCTGAGCACCACCTCAGCATCAGCACAGCGCCATCTCATCCTCAGCACAACACCACCAGTGCAGCACCACCGCAGCACCTCGTAATTAGCACAGTACCATCTCTGCGTTAGTACAGCACTATCTCAGCATCAGCACAGCACCACATGAGCATCAGTGCACCATCTCCAGTGCAGCCCCATCTCAGCCCCACCTCAGCAGCAATTCAGTACCAACGCAGCACCTCCTCAGCACACTACAAATTCAGCACACCCTGAGAACCAGTGCAGTACCACCACCTCAGCATCACTCTCACCCCCTAAGTATCATTCATCATCACCTGAGCATCACCTCTGCACCAGCACATCGCCACCTCAGCATTATTTAGCAACACCTCAGCCTACCCTCAAAAACTGGCATCTGTTGATTCTCCCCTAGTGTCCGTCTGCTTCTTGTGTACTATTTTCCAACCTCCCCCTTTCTGTTACTTATGCCACACTAGCCCCATAACAAAAAAAACGATAACAGACAAACATTATAACATGCATTAAAAAGTTGAACTTTTTATGTTAATTCTTTTTTAATAGGATCGTTTAGTTGTACATAAAGTCTTCTTGGTTATATATAAAGTAACAAAAATGTTTTTAGCACTAAATGGTTAAGCAGCCATGACTACTTGTAGGGCACACTGGACTTGCAACTATTGCAGGCCATGTGTCTTCCTATGTGGGGTTTACCAATGACTGAATTTCACTGCACAACTTTTTCAGTTGGTGTTTTATGTTTCGTTTTCAGGTGTACAACAAATTGGGTCAATTAAAATGAACCAATGTTACAGTTCCCACAATACACTAATCTTTTAGCTGAAAGCAAGTATTGATTACTTAGACAGCACCACCCACCAACACATTATTCTAAAACAGCAGATGGTTTTGTAGAATACCTTTTTATCTCGTACAGTCCAAACTTAAAATCGACACTTTCATGACAGATTCAATAATTTGCAAAAGGCCTAAATTATGTAAAATACTGAAATTGACATTGCAAAATCCGGCATTACTTTTCATTTCCTACAATATTTGCCAAACCTGCAGTATAATTTGGTCCTCCATTGACCGTATATTTCCAATTGTCCTGTCTATAAACAAATCTTACATATGCAACCAACATACCTCCAGTAACCTTGACACCTTCGGGTTTAGTTTGCGCGATACAAATTGCATAATAAATAAATAAATAAATAACCTATATATGGACTTTCTTCAGCCATCCAATAGAAGTACGTACCCAACTAGCAAGCCAAACACTATTGTTTACAAAGTCACAAACTAAACGGTCACTGCAGACCACATTCTCCATACAGAACCCATTCACCGTAAAGCTCACTAAACAACATCAAAGCCATACAGTTAGAAAAGTGTTTCCAAATTAATGGCTCCTCATGTACCACACCAAGATACACCTTCAAAACACACACTTAAGCATAACGTTACACACACACTTTACTTCTAGCGCCTAGCAAAGTGCCAATTATTGCACTATATTCACACACATAACATGTTTCTTTCTACAGTCCTGCATCCTAATTTGAAAAAACATATTTTATATTCTTCAACCAGACGTAAAAACTGATCTTTACTTAAAACTTCTGATGGTCACCTCTCCTTTTCCCTTTCAAATGTCTGTGTATCCTTTCCATTTGCCTACTCACACATTTTTGGGGGAAATCTTTTTATTTACATTTCATTGATATACAAGGTCAATATTTCGTAATAACATCAACACAGGTATTCAGTACAGCACTACAGGACTAAATGTTCTCGGGTGCAGTTACATTGGGTTGAAGACTTGTGACAGCAATCTATACTGCGCCTGGAGGCGGCGCGCAAATGCCACCCGTGTGATCTTGTGCTGTTCCCTGTCAGGCGCGCTGTTGCTCTTGTGTTGACCTATTGTGTTGGTGTAGGTAGGGTATCCTGACCTATTGTGTATCTTTTTAATATAAAACGGAACTCTTCAACATGGGTAGTGTGAACTGTGATTCACTGCGTAGAAGTATGCGCACGCTAGTGAGGGCTAGTGGGTCAAAGGAACTGCAATAGGTGCTGGGCGTTGAGACACAGGGAGTGGGATGCGTTTGGCTACGTAGGGGGCACTGACTGCCTTTCGTGTGCGGGATGGGGATCCCTCCTCTCTGAACCTCTATTTTCTGGGGGGGTATGCTGTGTGCCCATGCGGCGTGCTTCCTCTGTGGGTGGGGCAGCATAGGTGGCTCATCTGTTGCCACCTGTTTGAAGGCATGAAGTAACAAGACCCCCCCACCTGTTGGCCGCCCCCCGCCACGCCCCGATCGATGGCCCAACCAGTGCCCTCCAGTGCATGGCTATGCACCTCTTCACTGAGAGGATGCAGAGGGAGACAAAACGCCACTCCACCTTATAGTGCTGAAGCATTTCACGGGTCAGCTATGCACGATGGAGCAGGTGGTATTTTTTAAAACAATAGTTGCGAGACACGCGTTCCCATTCTTTATTGTGGAGGGGTCTTTGGAACTCTGTTTCCCATTTGTCTCGCAGTGGAGTTAAAGTGAATGCACTGAGCATTTGCACTGCTTTGTACAACCAAGTCACTAAGTCTGAAGGCACGGGTTTAAAATATGCCTTCAAGGAAGGAGGTGGTTTCGTTTATTCGACTTTTTTCTGAGCTTTAGCACCTTTTTTCCCAGCTTTTTTTAGAGACTTTATTTTCGATTTTGAAATAGCAGTAGGAGGAGTATCTAGAGAGGTATTTAAATTAGGTTGCTTTCCCCCCTTGCTCCTAAGAGTATATCCCGAAGCCTGGGAGCCTTGAGTCTCTCTTTCTGACATATGCAAGTCTGGGGTTAATGCGTGTAAATCTTTCGAAATCTCACTTAGCCCATTGCATTGTGGGTTTGGTAGTTTTAAGTCCCATTTTATAGTTTTAATTTTCCCCTGATCCAGCGGGCTATAGAAAATATATCATAAACTACGCTACCCAATTTCATAACCTATAAACAAAATTCTAAACTATACATGGACCCATTTATGAACCTGATATATTTTTGGGCCTACTGAATCAGGTGGTCAAATAATCTATATACACATTATTTACAAACTATAAACATTTTATACATTTGCAGAAAGAATATTGTCATTAGAATAAAACCCAATCATTTAGATGACCACTATAGGCGACGTGATCTAGCTAAAGGTAACCTATACTTCTAAATAACCAAGACCAGCTTGTTTGTCAAAAGTAAGATTTTATTTTCTAAATTATGGTATATATGTTGTAAGTCTTATAAATGAAATTTATTTGCAATAAAGCAAGCATGATGGTAAGAAATAAGGAAAAATACAATTTAAGCAATTGAATCAGTTTAAAGAAATTATATAAAGTTTAGCATTTCTAAAACCTATTTCCCTAACTGAGCTAAATAGACAGAAATTAAAGTAAAGATCTTTGAGGATTCTTACGTGCTCCACGCAAAGTCCAGCAGCACATCACCCTCATCGGAAAGTCAGAAAGCAGCAGCCAGCCCAACCCTAAGGGCATGACTTTTTATACCTTTCTACGCTAACTAAACTAGCAAAGGAAAGTTTTCAGAAATACTCGACGTCCCATTGGCTGAGAGTGACAAGTGACATGTCACCCGATTCTTAAAAAGTTCCACAAATTCATGTCTTACAAAGACCATTGTCTCTTCCACGTGAAGCCAGAGGCTTCCTGCGATTGCAACTTTGTTTTAAGTCATCCTCGCAGCTTCCATAGTCTTACAGTGCAACTTCCGCGGATGCCAAGTTAAGGACTGACAAAAAGTTCACTTTCGACCTTGGCCATGTCCGACAGAATGATGTCAGCTCATCAGTTTTTGCTTTGTGAATGCAGCTTCAGTAAACGTTTTAATTCAGAATGGGCGTCTCGTGACTTTCTGCAGAAATATGAATTAGCTCTTTTTGTGCGGCTCAAATAGTTAGGCCCAAAAGCAGGCAACTTATGATTTCTAGTATAAAACAAACACAAGAAAAGTATTAATGTAAGAAATAAAGTATATTCTGTATCCACCCCATGGTTTACTAAATAATTAACCCACCCGATTAATCAAAATGTTACCTAGCCATTGCAAACAAATAAAGCAGCGTTTATATTTACCAGTCTCCGTTTTTCTATGAGACCCATATGCACCTAGAATAGTAGAAATGACATCACACAGACAAGAATAAGCAAAACAAGCACATGCTTATTTTAAATATGCAGCAGTTAGTAATGACAAAAACGAAAACAATAAATTATTTTATTATTTTGCACGAACAAAAAGATGCAACATTTATGCACGTTTATGAACACACATGTTAGTCCCCCCACGTGTAAAGTTTAATCTAGGTTGTATTAGCACGACATATCACAAATCATTAATAATTTTATTCATGTTATGGAAATGTGACTTTGCGAGTTTAAACAAAATTTTGTTTTCTATCTCGCTCCATCAACTCCCTCATCTGGTGATTAACAAATCACCACACCAGCACTCAAAATTTTGGTAAATTTAATTTATAAGAAATCGATTCAAATTCAATTGTATTAGTAAACCTAAAAGTCTGTTTCAGCATAATCTTTGCAATTAACATGACGCTCTCTATGTAACTCCTGCAACTCAATCTCCCTTTCCTCTTCTTTTCTGAGTTTATAAATTCTCTTCTTTTCTCTTAAATGCTTCTTTCTTTTATGCAACAGACAACCTACTTTAGTCAAAATAAAAATGAATATAATTATAATCAAAGGTGCCAGAATCTTGCCAAGAATTGAACTTCCGATATTATGAAACCAGTTTTTAATTGCTTGAAACCTATTTGAAAGTTTCCCAGTAAAATCTTCTTCTTCTAAAGGAATTATTTCAGAATGCATTTGTGTAATATTCTTAATATACATTTCAATATTTTTACTTTCATCCGGTATATATGTACAGCAATGTTGGACATGTAAAATGCCACAGACTCCTCCCTCTTTTGCTAAGAGTATGTCTAAAGCAAGACGGTCTTGAATTACCATGGATCTAATTGCAATAACTTCAACATTCACTAATTGAAACCCATCAGCAGTGTCAGTTGATAACCTATCAACTATAGTGGACAATTTTCTGATTCTCCCTGCATTTAGGGTTATACCAACAAAAGGTATTACAGCTTGAAAAATATCTCCCAGAACTTCAGTAAAAGTTTCTCTTTTAGCTCTATTTACATAATTATGAATTTTAAATAATCCTTCTGAATCTCTGTCAACATGAAACACTTTAGGAAAAACAATTCCCACATAACAAGTTCCATACCAATGGTCTGGAAGGTTGTAGTAGGCTTTGTCACCACAAACAAAATAAATTCCAGGAAAGATAGGATCTTTTCCACCTTTAAATCCCCAACCTCCCATAATCTGATAAGTATCTTCACAGTTGCTTGCACCTACAAAATAATTATCAAAAAGCGTGTTATCTCTTCTAATGCAAAGCTTTCCACTAACAGGTTTGTCTATGTGAATTGCAATATTTTCAAGCATTTTGCCATTTAGTTTCTCATCCTCTTTTTGCCAGAATGATGACTTAGTCTGCTTGACTAATTCATTTCTCTTATAAATTGCTCTTCTCTCCTCAACCATATTCAGAAATTTCTTCCCTTCAGCACTTAATTTACATGTTAGATTATTCTTGTAAGCATACTCATAAGTGAGTTCGTTAGTAACAAGGAAATATTCTCTCATTTGTTTTGCTTTCTTATGCTTATTTAAAGCATTATCAATCTTGACATTAGCAAAAATCTCATCATAATTTGAATAGTAATATTCTAAACGACCAGTTTGATAAAATAAACTAGTTAATACACTACATGTAACAGCATAAGTGAGAGGAAGCATATTATATGTTACTCCCTCAGAAACAGAAGCGGGTAACTTAACACATACATAACAATCCTTTGCATCCATTACCTTTACATATTCACTCAAAAGCTTTGTGAAAGTATTGCTTGAAAAATCACCTATTGATTTATCTTGATGAATGTTAGGCTGATGATCAATTACTTTTGCAGATGCACTATGTTTAGTTTGGCTAACCAGAGCTTTGCTTGTTAAGTTAACTTTGTGTAATTCTCTATTCATTTCTAAAGGTATAATCACAGCTAGTATCAACCAGAGCAGAACTAAAATGAGCAGACACACCAGAGTCATCTTACAGCATCTTTTAAAAACAGAGCATTTTGAAGTGCTCTCCTTAATGTAAGGCATTTTCAGGTTAGTTTTAGCCTCAAAATTAAAATTAAAAATAAAAATAAATTTTAAAATTTATATACACCCCCCTTTTAAAATATTTTTCTTTTTATAACCCTAAACAAGATTTCTTCGACCTTATGTCATACATAAGTTTTTCTTCTACTAGACAGTTTTTCTTCGACCTTGTGTCAACTAACAGGATTTCTTCAGCCTTATGCCAATTTAATAAATTTGTACTTCAATCATTGTCACTAATTTCTTGGATTTCGTTTTCTTCTTCACTACTATCATATATGTCAATAACAGGTGGAATTACTAAGTAAGTCCACTCAGGAGACTTGTATTTCTGGTTTGGTCTAATTATTCTCTTCCCTTTTCTTGATATCACTTCTATTTTCCTTCCAACTCCAACCTCTTTTCCAGGACTCTTTTGACTACTGATTTCTTCAACTTGTTCTATTGGCTTTTTAATCAATCTGACTCTCAATCTTCCACCAGGCCAGTAGTCTGCTTTTCTCACGTACTTCTTCTTTGGTTCAGAATTATTCGATTCTGATTTCCAAGTCCTTTTCTTTCTGTTTTCACTTCCACTTTCCACGTCACTTTCCTCAGTTTCGTAGTCTGAAATTTCAATTGACTCAGGAACTTCTCTATTCGGCAATTTCACTCCTTCAGGAACTTCGCTTTGTCTTCCATCACTGGTACTCGGTAATTCGTTCTCCTCCTCTTCCTCAATTACCTCTAGCTTCCCAGATTTCGGATTTTTGTTCCTTACTTCAGAGCTTGTTCTCTGCCTTTCGATACTCTCCTGGTCTGAAACTTCTTTTGGTTCAGCTTCTCTGTCTTCAACATAGACAACCGAATCCTCAGTTATCTTTCCTTTTAACAGATTCTCTTCACCTTCAGAATCTATTTCAATTATTTCTAAGTCTTTTCTTGTCAGATTTCCATTCACCGGCACAGTTTCCAGATGTCGACTTTCTTGTCGATCTTCAGAATCTGGAATTACTTCACCTTCTGTTCTGTCTTCTGCTTCAGAATCAGAGTCATCTGTGGTATCACTTTCAACATCAGAATTCTCAGGAGTTGGTATTGGAATAGTATGACTTGGATGAATCCAACGCTTCAATCCTCTGCACTTTACAGCATTAGTAGTGATCAAGATTACCTGCCTAGGTTTCTGCCATCTAGGAGATAGACAATTCCTCCTCCGATGTACTTTCGTTCTGACCCAGTCTCCAGGTCTCAGATCATGTGTCAAAACTTTGTCATTTGATTGTGCTTCAGTTCCCACCTGATTAGACACAGAAGTTACCATATCAGATAACCTTTTACAGTAATCCAAAATTGCACTGTCATTTATGCTCAACAGTTTACCTACAGGTACAAAAGCTTGCCTCATAACTCTTCCCATCAAAATTTCATGAGGACTCAAACCTGTCTTTTTATCTGGTGTACTTCTTATTGACATCAAAACAAGTGGAAGAGCATCAGTCCACTTAACTCCTGTCTCTAGACACATTTTTCCAATTCTGTTTTTGATAGTTCCATTTATTTGTTCAACTACACCTGATGCCTCTGGTCTGTATGCACAGTGTATTTTCTGCTCAATACTCATAGCTTCGCAAATTAATTTCAACAGTTTGTTATCAAAATGACTTCCTCCATCACTCTCAATAGTGACTGGAAAACCGTACCTTGGGATGATTTCTCTGAGCATTAGTTTTGCTACTGTAATTGAATCACAATGTCGTGTAGGAAAAGCCTCTACCCACCTTGAGAACAAGCATACAATTACAAGTACATATTTCAAACAGTTGTGTAAGGGCATTTCAATGAAATCTATTTGTAACCTGGTGAAGGGACCACCCTCTCGACCAATTATTCCTGTCCCCACCACTGATTTTCTGTTTGGATTCATTTGTTGGCATGACAAACACCTTTGACAAAAAGATTCTGCAATGGTTCTAAACTTGGTATTGAACCATGTTTCTTTAAACAGTCTGACCATAGAATCTCTTCCTAAATGTGCAGGACCATGATATAATCTGGCCATGTCAGAAATCATGCAATTTGGTAAAACTACTCTGCCATCTTTGTAAACCCACACTCCATCTTCATCACGTTGTCTACAATCTGATCTTAACCACTGGTCTTTTTCTTCATCATCTGCTTCGTTTTGTAAATCTCTAATCTCATTCCATGTTTCTACAATAGTTGTTAGCATTAATGAATTTGAATCAGTTTCTGTACTTCTATTCCGATTGTAAGAATAATTTTTCCTTGCGCAGTACTTTGCTGTTTCATCTGCGAAGGCATTTCCTTTGGAAATATAATCAGTTCCTCTAGTGTGCGCTGCACACTTGACTATGGCAATTTCTTTTGGCAATTGTATTGCTTCAATTAATCTTCTAATGAAAACTGCATTTTTAATTGGTGACCCTGTTGATGTCATGTATCCTCTCTGTGACCAGAGTTGTCCATAATCATGCACAACTCCGTATCCATACTGACTATCAGTAATGATAGTAACTCTTATATCCTTTGATATTTCACATGCACGAATTAAAGCAATCAATTCAGCCACTTGTGCTGAACGAACTCCTTCAAGACATGATGCCTCTTTAATGTTTTCGACTGTACAAACTGAGTATGAAGCTTTCAAGACACCACCTTCGGATCTTAAGCATGAGCCATCTACAAAGTAGACAAAATCCGATTCAGGCAAAGGTCTGTCTTTGATGTCTTTTCTTGGTTTTGTGCAGAATTCCATGACATCTAAACATTCATGTTCTGTCTCAATATCATTAACGATTTCTGAATCAGGCAGTAATGTAGAAGGATTTAGATTCAAACATCTTGAAATTGAAACATTATCTGCTCCCAGTATGATTTTCTCATACTTTGTTAATCTGCTACTTGTTAAATGTTGAGTCTTACCTCTTGTCAGTAATATTTCAACTGAATGAGGCACAAAAACTTTCACAGGAAATCCCATAATGATTCCTTCACTTTGTTCAAGACTGATACTTGTAGCTGCAACTGCTTTTAAACAACCTGGTAATGCTTTTGCAATTGGATCAAGAACTGCAGAGAAATATGCAATAGGTTTCTTTAGATTTCCATGTCTCTGAATTAACACAGATAATGCACATCCTTCTCTCTCACTGCAATACAGTTCAAAATCTTTCTCATAATTTGGCATACCCAAAGCAGGAGCTTGGCATAAGCTCTTTTTCAAGTTCTCAAAAGATTCCATCTCAACATCATTGAGAATAATTGGATCTTTTACATCTGATTTGGTCAGTCTTTGTAGTGGTTTCGCAATTACTGAAAATCCACTTATCCATTGTCGACAGTAACCTACCATTCCCAAGAACATTCTGACCTGTCTTTGTGTTCTTGGCGGTAACATTGCTTGAATCATTTTTATTCTCTCTATTGTTACTTGTCTTTTTCCTTTTGCAATTCTGTGACCAAGATATTTTACTTCCTGTTTGCAAAATTGTAGTTTTGCTGGGGACACTTTATGTCCTTCTTCTGCAAGGCGATTTAACAGAATTATTGTGTCTGTTACACAATTTTCTCTTGTCTTAGCAGCAATTAACAAATCATCAATATACTGCACCAACGTAGACCTACCTGGTAAGTCTAAATCTTCTAATGATCTTTTTAACAGTTCGTTAAAGATTGAAGGACTTTCTGTATAGCCCTGAGGGATTCTTGTCCATCCAAGGGTCTTACCTTGGAATCTGAAAGCAAAGATTTCATAACTGTCTGGGTGTAGAGGAACAGTAAAGAATGCATTGCAAAGGTCAATGACTGTATACCATTCAGCATCATATGGAATCTGAAATAGAATCACTGCTGGATTTGGAACCACAGGACAACATGGAATAACAATTTGATTAACCTTTCTCAAATCTTGTACGATCCTAAATGTTCCGTTAGCCTTTTTAACTCCCATAATTGGTGAATTACAAGAGCTACTCTTCATTTCTTCCAATACACCTTGCTTGATTAATTTTTTAATTACAGGTGTAATACCTTCAATTGTCTCTGTTTTCATTTTATACTGTGGAGTGTTTGGAAATTCTATTCCCTGCTTCAATGCAATTTTAACAGGATCTACGTTTTTCATCAGACCCATCTCATTTCCAGTAAAATCCCATATTTCAGATTTCACTGTTTCTTTTAGCTCTTCAGGTAAATCTTTTTCTTCAAATGCAGGAAACAATTTTGTTTCTTCTGCTTCCATCATCATCATTGTCATTCTGTACAAACCATCTTCCTCCATTGTTTGTAATTCAACTCCTTCAGGAGAACAATATATTCTGCAATTCATTTTACATAGGATGTCTCTGCCTAATAGATTTACTGGACTACTATTACAAATCACAAATCTGTGTTTGTCTCTGTAATTTCCAATTTCAACTGGTACTGGATCTGTTAAGTCTGTTTTAATTTGCTGATTACTTACTCCGACAACTTGGATGGTATCCCCAGAGAGAGGTAGGTTTTCAATTTCCACTGATCTAACAGTAGAACGGGTAGCACCAGTGTCCACTAGAAAAGTGATGTCTACATCATTAACTTTCCCGTTTACATAAGGACCAGACTGGTCAACCTCAAGAGTGGCTCCAACAACACACTCTTCCTCCTCTCTCGGGCACCGTCAGCAATAATCATCAGAATCACTGTCTTTGCTTTCTGTTAATAAAAATTGTTGTGTAGCATTTTGCATTTGAACCCTTTGCTGCTTTTGCTGTTTTTGTGGTTTTATTACCTGTTCACATCCCTGAAATCCCACGTTTGGATTATATTTTTGAACTCCCCCACAATTCGGAAAAGGTGGTTGTGGCAACTGGTTTTGACGATTATTCACCTGTTGTTGTTGCTGTTGTTGTAATTGTCGCTGAATATTAAATTCATTTAACCCCTGTTGCATCTGTAGCTGTTGCTGCACGTTAACACCATTCTGCATCTGTGGATTCAATAAGGGATTCTTTAAGTTTCTAGGAGGATGAGGACACTCGTCCCTCCAATGTCCAATTTCGCCACAATTAAAACAAGGTAATCTTTGTTTCAGCTCTTCTATCTTTGGGCTAAATTTCTTTTGGAAATTATTACCTTTAAACTTTCCTTGTATCTGGTTCGTATTTCCAGTTTGAACAAAATTAGTGTTCTTATTTCCCATGCTGGCAATCTGTTGCTCAGCCACCTTTACCTGAGCCCACATGGCTTTCTCCTTCAGCTTCTTCTGTTTTACTTCTAATTCATCGCTACAATATTTTGCTTTTCTCAGAATATCATCAATAGATAGTGCTTGCCATCCGACAATACTAGTTCTGATCATTTCTCCAATTTCAGGTTTTAGTCCATAAACAAATCTATAGATAAAATGACTCATGTCTTTCTCATCTAATTTCTCATAACCACTGTATTGTTTAAAGATTAACAGTAGCCTTTCATAAAAAGAATGAACTGATTCTTTTGTTTCCTGCTCTGTTCTTTCTATTTTAACCCAATCAACTTCTTTGGGTGGAATTTTGTTTTTCATCCAAACAATTACTTTCTCATAAAAATCCATTACGAGTGGATTTGGGGCACCTGTTTCTTTGATTCGCTCAGGTTCTGTTTTTGGCCAACTAATAGAAATTTTACATTCTGTCCAAAGATCAGATGGAACAACAATGTCAAAAAATCCATCCAAATCAATCCACAGAACTTTTGACACTTTGATAAATCTATCGACTTGCCTGTACCACTCAACAGGTTTCTCTCTTAATTTTGGAAAGTCATTTGTGAATAACAGAATGTCCTGTCTTGACCATGGGACATGAACATATCCTCCACCTGCAACTTCTCTCATTGGAAATTGTTTTGACATTCTTTCTAATCTTTCATCTTCCTTCCTTTTAGTCCATTTCACTCTCCATTTGTTCAGTTCTCCTAGCTTTTTGATATAGACAATCAAATCTTTAATGTGAACTATTCTTCCCATTGAGTTCAAACTCTCAATGTCGCTTTCTGAGAAATCTAATCTGTAATGTTTTGCAAAATTCTTTTGTTTACTCACATCGATTTCAAGTTCTGCAGCTAGATCCTCTAATTGATCATATTTATTTTTCGTTTTCCATTGAATACTTTTGCAAATAAATAATAGTTCATCATCCCGATAGTAATTTAAACTATCTGGGCCAATTGTTCCAATTATTAATTCTTCTATATTTGCTTTTAATTTGGCCACATCAAGCTTTGGTGTAGTTACCCTGACTTCAGGACTTCCTACATCTGACATAGCACCCATTGGTGTTTTTGGAGATAAATCCTCATTGAAAGTTAAATCAGGCATTCTCGATCTAGAAGTGTTTAATTCTGTCAAATCTGAATAAAATTTTTCAGCAGGCTTTTGAATTTCTGTATTTAAAGGAATAGTTAATCCAGTTTTGTTTGTATTTCTTTGTTCAAATACAGGCTGAACAGGACCTATTGTTACTGGAACTGTGACAGTTTCCATGCCTTTTGTCATTCTTTTAATTAATTCTTCTTTAGACCTTAAGTATTCATTATAATCATCATCCTCAACATTTCTTGTTTCTCTTGCATAATCTTTTGGAGGTTCCCTTGCTCTTGGAGTCATTGAAAAATGTCTACCCTCATTTCGAGCATTCTCAAATTCTGGTCTTCTAGGAGTTTCAGTGATTTCACAATTATTTGGATAAAGTTTAGGAGCTTCATTAATTGGAGGTGCACTCGGTGAAGTTTCAGTAGAAACCACCGGAGTAGACCATGATCTAGGAGGTCTCAAAGGCTGATTAGGCTGTTTATTTTTAGCAGTTGTATATATTTCTTCCATAATTGCATCCTCAGATTCACTCTCCATAGATTTTCCTGTAGGAGAACCCATTACCATTTCATGAATTAAATACAATCCTTCACTCATGTTTCCCTGTCTCCACATTCGTAATCTATCTTCATGAGTTTCTCTTTTCCATGATGGATTTTTAGAAGGTCTTTTAATTCCACTAGCTTCTCTTTGTAACTGATACATCTCATCTTCCCACTCAACTAAAGCTTCAAATTGAGTTGGTCTCGGTTTTGGAACAAGAGCATTCATTTTCTCTCGTAAGTTTCTTAAAACTCTTACATTAAATGAACCATCATCAGGCCAAGTCAAAACACCATCGTTTTTAGTATAACGTTTCCAACTGTCGAACCATAAGACAGTATGATATCCGTATTCACCTTCCATGTACGCTGCAGGTGTTTTATACTTATGAAGTAGTTTACCACCTCGCGTTTCGATTTTCTTGTCAGGTGAAAATAAATTCTTAAATTTCTGAAATAATGTTGTCTTTTTCTCAACATGTTTAAAATGATAACTCATTTTTAAGAGTTAAATCTAATTCACAAAATCGTTCGTAAAATATTTCCGGGATGTTCCGCAAAACAACCAATCCGTGCGCGAAACACACCAACAAGCCAATGACAGTTGAGCTGCGTCACTTTTCAGCTCGACCAATAATTTTGGAGATTTTCCTAAGGACCAATCAGCTCACAGGCCGTCAGAGACTCAGGAGCCAATCAGAATACAGCTTGTGACGTAGGTCACCCAATCCCAGCGCGGCTCTGTGACGTACACAGCAGCTGCGGTTTCTCGCTTCTCACTCCTGGCGCTTACCCCTCCTTCACAAAATCTTTTCACAGCGCCATTTTAAGAACACTTTTCAGTGTAAATTAATTTTTAACAATGACTTATAAAGACAACATCTGTCCGTTTCACTAATTAGGATAGTTTACATACATTCAAGTATCCACACTTCGGAATAGACGGCGCTATTCACACTAAGGATAATATTCAATTGTCAGTAGAGTAACCTTACCCCACCCTTCTAACACGTATAATTATGAACTCGCTTTGCTCTGAACCCACCGCGAAGTGAAAGTTCTAAGAGTTCCACTTGAACATAAAATACAACTCAAACTCGCACTTTTACACGGAAAATTCCCTAAATTCAAACACACACGAAATCCGTACAGGACTCTCACCTGTTTATAGAAATCATGCACCGTTAGCAAAATAACGACGTTATCCGTACAGGGCTCTCACCTGTTTATAGATATGAAACATGTACCCGTACAGGACTCTAACCTGTTTATAGATAATCATGCACCGACGTTAAATTTTACCCTTCACTCAAGCTTGGATATAACTAATACTCTCATCACAGTGAGTTTTATGGAAGGCGCTTTGTCCCTATTCTCATGCTGCTTTGATTTCTTAGAAAATCCTCACTATACAAGATTCAGACCTAGCCCTAAAACTGTGCTGCTCGGCGACAACACTATGGTACACGGCGATACCTCTTGTGATACTCGGCGATATCACTACAAACGAACAGATGGCTTGCGTGACTAATTTCTCGCCACACAATCTATACCGGTATAGCTTACAGATAGGCACGAAAAACGAACTTAACAAGTGTTAAAACATTGATCCTATTTTCATACCATGACGTAATCCTTAGCAACCAACATGTTACCTTGGTTACCCCTTAGCAACCATCAATTTCTGCTACCAGATAATTGATCCAGCGGGCTATAGAAAATATATCATAAACTACGCTACCCAATTTCATAACCTATAAACAAAATTCTAAACTATACATGGACCCATTTATGAACCTGATATATTTTTGGGCCTACTGAATCAGGTGGTCAAATAATCTATATACACATTATTTACAAACTATAAACATTTTATACATTTGCAGAAAGAATATTGTCATTAGAATAAAACCCAATCATTTAGATGACCACTATAGGCGACGTGATCTAGCTAAAGGTAACCTATACTTCTAAATAACCAAGACCAGCTTGTTTGTCAAAAGTAAGATTTTATTTTCTAAATTATGGTATATATGTTGTAAGTCTTATAAATGAAATTTATTTGCAATAAAGCAAGCATGATGGTAAGAAATAAGGAAAAATACAATTTAAGCAATTGAATCAGTTTAAAGAAATTATATAAAGTTTAGCATTTCTAAAACCTATTTCCCTAACTGAGCTAAATAGACAGAAATTAAAGTAAAGATCTTTGAGGATTCTTACGTGCTCCACGCAAAGTCCAGCAGCACATCACCCTCATCGGAAAGTCAGAAAGCAGCAGCCAGCCCAACCCTAAGGGCATGACTTTTTATACCTTTCTACGCTAACTAAACTAGCAAAGGAAAGTTTTCAGAAATACTCGACGTCCCATTGGCTGAGAGTGACAAGTGACATGTCACCCGATTCTTAAAAAGTTCCACAAATTCATGTCTTACAAAGACCATTGTCTCTTCCACGTGAAGCCAGAGGCTTCCTGCGATTGCAACTTTGTTTTAAGTCATCCTCGCAGCTTCCATAGTCTTACAGTGCAACTTCCGCGGATGCCAAGTTAAGGACTGACAAAAAGTTCACTTTCGACCTTGGCCATGTCCGACAGAATGATGTCAGCTCATCAGTTTTTGCTTTGTGAATGCAGCTTCAGTAAACGTTTTAATTCAGAATGGGCGTCTCGTGACTTTCTGCAGAAATATGAATTAGCTCTTTTTGTGCGGCTCAAATAGTTAGGCCCAAAAGCAGGCAACTTATGATTTCTAGTATAAAACAAACACAAGAAAAGTATTAATGTAAGAAATAAAGTATATTCTGTATCCACCCCATGGTTTACTAAATAATTAACCCACCCGATTAATCAAAATGTTACCTAGCCATTGCAAACAAATAAAGCAGCGTTTATATTTACCAGTCTCCGTTTTTCTATGAGACCCATATGCACCTAGAATAGTAGAAATGACATCACACAGACAAGAATAAGCAAAACAAGCACATGCTTATTTTAAATATGCAGCAGTTAGTAATGACAAAAACGAAAACAATAAATTATTTTATTATTTTGCACGAACAAAAAGATGCAACATTTATGCACGTTTATGAACACACATGTTAGTCCCCCCACGTGTAAAGTTTAATCTAGGTTGTATTAGCACGACATATCACAAATCATTAATAATTTTATTCATGTTATGGAAATGTGACTTTGCGAGTTTAAACAAAATTTTGTTTTCTATCTCGCTCCATCACCCCCCTGGGTGGTAAAGGCTATATCTATAACCAGCTCTTCTCCCCTTCTTGAGCTCGTATGCAGCCTTAAACCATCGTATTAAACGCTGTTTTGATGCATCGTATGTTCCTACCTTTAAGGTACAGGTAGCAGAGCGTGGCAGCAGAGGAATCACGGCCCTTGCCGTGTCGGTATGAATGAGCCTCTCCAGACTGTTTGTTTAAGCTCTGACACGAAGAGAAAAAAAAAAAAAAAAGTTGGGAAGAACGAAAAACACCAGATATCAACAAGTAATGTTCCCCTTCAGTGGCTTTCGGAGACCGGTTCTATTTTCCAAATCACCACCGCCATTCAGTGCTCAGAAGCTCAGAAGCACAAACAAGCTAATGCGAGCACCTTATGTCCCGGGCTCCGCTTCGGACTTTCCCCCATCAGCCAACCTGAGTCCAGAGACGTTTGTTTGCGCAGTTCAAAGAAAGCCGGTAGGAATTGAGAAACGCTGTGACACTTCAGAAGCCGCTCTTGCTCCCGCCTCTCCCCGCTGTCAACGCTGGAGAAGCTCGGAGTTCGGAGCCGGCACAGGCACCCAGTACCTCGGATCACGGCTCTGCCCGCTCACCTCTGCTATCTGCCCTCCGTCACTTAATCCTGGTGTTGTTGGCTATGGCATCCCTGTAGCAGTCGCTGCTTGCGTTGAGAACGCCGAAGATACCACGACGGGCAAAAGAAATTAGAGCAATATTTCCACCGCTGCCGCCCGGCTCATAATCCGCTCACAATCCGCACAGCTCAGCGCAGACACCCGGAGCTCCAGAGTCTCCCGACTAGCCACGCCTGCTAGCCGCCATGTTCTCCCTAGGTGGGGGGGTCATAAGTAATCTAGAAACTACCAATAAGTACCAAGTTTTGGAGGGGCTAGAGATGGACTTGGGGCTCGAGGAAAAATCTGAGCCTGTAGAAAACTTGAAACAAAACATTACACATAGTTCTGAAGATAAGGATTTCGAATCAAGAGAAGCAGCTCCAACGCATATGATGAATTCTAACAGTGAGGACAGCTTATCTACAGTCCCCACAAATGTTTCAGATACGGATCAGTCAGTAATACTAATGTTAAAAGCCCTGAGTCATGAGGTTAAAAGTGGTTTCGAGGCAACACTAGTTAATCAGCAGGAGATTAAGGAGAAATTCGATGCCTTAGCTGCTAGAACCACTGATTTAGAATCCTCAGTAGCAGAACTAAGAAAGTCGGCTACTCAACACACGAAAAAGCTGGAGGATCTCAGACTGAAGGACCAAGGACTCCAAGAGAAAATGGAATCCTTAGAAAACGCACAGAGGCGAAATAATCTACGCCTTCTAAAAATTCCAGAAGGATCAGAAGGGGGAAATATCAAAGCTTTTGTGGCTAGACTGATCAAACAAACAATAGATCTAGAGATGTCTGAAGAAGAAATAATAAAAGATATCCAACGAGTGCACAGGGACCCATTCAGGCAGAACCCTAACAAGAGTAGGCCTAGGAAGATCCTAGTACACTTTTTGACGTACACTCTAAAAGAAGAGATCCTCAACAGGGCATTAAGAACTAGCGAGCTTATGACAGATGGCTTCTCTTATCAGATCAGATCAGATGTGTCTTCCATCACAGCATCTAGACAGTGGGAGCTTGGTAAGCTGCTAGAACCCTTTAAACAACTTGGCGCCACCGCTCAGCTAAAATTTCCGGCATCACTGAAAGTGATGTATAAGAATAAAATGAAAGCCCTAAAAAGGTTGGATGAGGCAGAAGAATACCTACAACTACTCACAGATGACAAGTTAAGAGAGCAAGATAAGGAATAGTCAAGGTACTGAGAATTTCAGTTTATGCATTAAACTACCATTAATTATCATTAAAACTTAGTTATACATTAGCTATATATTATATATTTTCAATGCTCTCTTTGTATATAGAGTAGACACCCGGGAGAAAGAGTCTCAAAGGCCCAAGCAGGCCAGGAAAAGGAGGGGGGTTCTCCAGGGGAGCACGGGAGGGTCAGGATGGGAGGGGGAGGGAGGGGAAGGCACTGGGTGGGGAGCATTCGGGGGAAAAAAAAAAATGTCCAAATCGCCATACTCAAAATCTGATTTTAAACACATTCATTATGAGAAATAATGCAGGATAGGGTAACTCAGTCATTATCCCTTAGTATTCTTTCATGGAACGTTAATGGGTTACGGGTCAAGCATAGAAGAGAGAGAATTCTTCAGTACTTAAAGGATGCACCTGAAAAAGTGCTTATTTTACAAGAGACCCACTCTACCGAACAAGAATTAAGAGATATCTTTAAGGGAAAAAAATGGATTCAGCAGGTGATAACCACCTCGCAACCAACTACTACCAAAGGGGTGGCTATACTGATTAAAGCTAATTCAGAGATAACTTTGTTACAATCCAAGTGTGATAAAAAGGGAAGGTGGGTCATAGCAAAAATAAAACAACATGCATCCAAGTTCACGATTGCGGGGTATTATGGTCCTAATCTGGATGACACTCTACCTCTTAAAGACCTCTTTGTTGAACTTTTAGATTACGAGGATCCGGTGATTCTTGCAGGAGATTTTAACTTAGTACTTGATCCACAGCTAGATAAATCTACCACTGTAAGGTTCACACATAATCCCAAAACTAGAGCCGTTCTATCCAATGCAATTATGCAGTTTGGATGGAAAGATATCTGGCGACAAAAAAATGGCACAAAAAGAGAATTTACTTTCCACAATAAGAAACTACGGAACAAGTCCAGATTAGACTTTTTCTTGATCGCGGAACATCTAGTTCAGCAAGTAGAGGAGATAAAACATCTTGGTGCCCACATCTCTGATCACTCAGCGGTCTCTCTAACTTTAAAATTGTCAGGTCCCCAGCTGATTAAGAGATACACAATAGATAGAGGTATTCTCTTGGAAGAGGAAATAGTAGATAAACTACTCAAGGAATCTAGCGAGTTCTTCACTATTAATTTAGGCACAGCTTCACTTTCGGTTGTCTGGGACACATACAAAGCCTTCTTGAGAGGGCGTTTGTTAACATTCCAGATCGCAAAATACTCAGCGTACAAGGCTCAAATTTCCCAGATTGAAGCCAGGATTAAAGCTCTTGAACAGGATGTACTAGATCCCAGCCTGACTGATCAAGAGAATAATAAGAAAGACTTGCTAGTATGCAAATTACAGCTAGAACAATTACTAGATGATAGGCTGAGGAAACGATGGCAGGCTAGCTCATTAGCACATTTTGAATATGGCGAGACCAGCGGAAAACTTTTAGCCTGGAAAACAAAAAAAGATATCAAGAAGAACTCTATTAAGGAAGTACAGATATTAAACACAGATGTCATCTCAGATAAAAGGACAGATATTGATCAGGCTTTCTACCACCATTTCGATGAAGTATATAGAGAAGACCTCTTACCACAACAGCAATTAATACAGTCGTGGCTAGATCAATATCAGGTTAAAGCCTTAGATGATCAGGCCTCTATCAATCTTAATAGAGATATTAGCTCTATTGAAATAGCTTCGGCAATTGACTCCGCTAAAAAAAGTAAGGCTCCAGGCCCCGATGGGCTACCTGCCGAGATATATAAAGTGCTCGCACCGGTAGTAATACCAGTTTTGAAATTGCTTTTCACCTCTATATATGAGGAAGGAGGCAAAATTCCTATCTCTTGGAATGACGCCATAGTGGTCCTTATTTTAAAACCAATGAAGAGACCATTCCATTGTGACTCATATAGGCCGATCTCCCTCCTTAACTCGGACTATAAGCTCATGGGAAAAATATTAGCAGAAAGATTAAATGGGGTAGCAGGCCATCTGCTGCATCTAGACCAAAAGGGCTTTGTTAGAGGTCGCTCTATACAAGATCTCCCACAAGCTTTAGTGGGTGCAATAGATGTTGCCTCTCATTTTATAATTCCACTAGCGGTTATCACACTGGACGCTGCCAAAGCTTTCGACCGCGTTAACTGGACATTTCTAGTCAAAACATTAGAAAAAGTCAATTTAGGGAGACATTTTTGCAGGGCAATTGCAGCATTTTACCAAGCTCCGACAGCCAGATTATTAATAAATGGAAGCCTATCATCTCCCATAAAAATTCAGAGAGGAACAAGACAGGGATGTCCGCTTTCCCCCTTGCTCTTTGATCTATATATGGAATCGTTCGCAGAAAAGATCAGACAAGATCAAGATATTACACAATTCAAATATAACAACTGGGTGAAAAAAGTCGCTCTATATGCAGATGATCTCATGCTGTACACCGATGACCCGATCAAATCAATTCCCCTTTTATATAAAGCAGCAGAGAACTTTGGTCAAGTGTCTGGTTACCGGATTAATCAATCCAAATCAGAATGTATGTGTTGGAACATTACCCATGCAAACTCTATCCCAACTTTAAAACATCAAATTAGATATTTGGGAATTCAAATCACGCAGGACATAAATCAACTTGCAGAAAAAAATCTCGCTAAAATTCAGAAAGAAATTGAGGAATCCTTGAAAAGTTGGTCACTCTTGCCTCTGACCCTAATCGGAAGAATCAATGTAGTAAAAATGATGCTGCTACCGAAACTAATATACATATTCCAGAACATTCCACTTGCCTTCAATGAAGCCAAACTAAGTAAGATTCAAACCAAATGGAACTCCTTTATTTGGGCCTCTAAAGGGATAAGGATTTCTTGGAAAAAGCTTCGCAGGAAGAAAAGCAAGGGTGGATTATGCGCACCAGATCTGAGAGTATATGCCTGGACCCTACTATTGAAAGCGGGAATAAGGTTATTTGACACACTAGGGGAGACAGAAACAGACTTTATGTTTCAGAACATGTTATCAGAGATCCAGGGAGGATCTAATGCATTTTTGTTTAAGTTTGGAGACATGCGGTACTTTAAAAAAGTAAGACTAAAGGTCGTCAGAGACATGGCATATGTGTGGGCCAGAGTTAGAAGAGCGCTGAATATCCCATATTATTCCGCTCTTGCCCCAATATGGGACTCTCCTGGCTCTTCTGAATGGACTAAAGATGTACTATCTATCGCTTTGCAGAATGCGAATATCAGAACATGGGGCCAGTTATTGCCTGGAGGGAATCTTTTAAGCTGGGAAGACATTTCCGATCTTTCAGATAAGAACTTATCTAAATTCAAGTATCTTCAAATTAAAAGCTGGACTCAGGCGGTTACAGGGGATAAAGGTGTCACGACTGTTCTTGATGAGCTCTTAATGAAGAAACCCAGAACACCTAAAACATCAGTCTTATATTGGACAATACTCGAGGAAGAAGATGGAGAATTTGCCCTCCCAGATCAGCTATGGAGGGATCAAGTACCGGATTCCGACTTGCAGAATTTATGGCAAGTATCTTTTGATCTATTACATCTCACAGTCTCACCTGCCAATTTAAAGCGGAACCACCTGTTTTCTCTTCATAGAGTATATTGGTCTCCAGCCAGGCTCGCTAAATTTTCGAAGGGGCCTACTCCTTGTTGTCCAAAATGCAAATTGGAAAAAGCAGATGACCTGCACATGTTTATGACCTGTCCCGCACTCAGAGAATTTTGATTTGATATACAAGAAGGTATGAAAGCCCTATTTGGGTATGAAATACAGGTTAGTACGCAACACATTTTTTTTGGAATTCCTTCTAATTATGAGAATGTATCACGAGATAATAATAAGTTATTTTTGTATTAAATTGTCTTAGCCCGTAGGGAAATATGTAAACTATGGGTGAGTTCCACCATACCGACATATGTTAATTGGATTAGGGCAATTAGGCACACCCTCAGCTTGGATAGTATGGTATGGAAGAGAAGGAAGCACTTTTGGACTCCCTGCATTATTTGGCTTGACGGTTTATAACAACTTTGTCCAATGATTAGCCCTTTCTGCAGAATGATCCACCCGAAGATCAGTCTAGGGTCTGGATTTGTGAGAGACTGAGCTGACTATCCACATGCTCGCATTGTGAGATTTATACTGGGTGTCTGCAAAAAGAGCTCCCATAAAGATTTTTTGGTACAATCAAATACAAATCTTTATCGGCGTATGAGGACATAAAAAAAACAAAAAAACAAAAAAAAAAAAAAAGTCACTAAGTGACGGCCCGGGCCCATCTGCAGGATCGCATGTAGTACTGGGTGTGTGGGTGGCTCCGGGTCGATTGTGCTCCACATTCTGCGACCTTCTATAAGCAGTTGCCTATGCCTAAGGAATTGCCCGCTTGGAAGACCTGTGTCGGCAGCTAGGTTGGCAAAAGCCTGCAGTTGCCCATTGGTATACAAGGCGCACGCTTCTGTGATTCCATTTTCAGTCCAGATGTGCATAGCGCATTCTGTGTAATGAGTTCGGCCTCCAGGGAAGCCCACCAATGGCTGTATGGGAGAGTAAAAAGGGGTTGAGTGGCTCATTTTGTGTATGCGTTTCAGGCATGCTCGTGCTACTGCTATCTGGAGGGGGCAATCTTGTATGGGCTTGGCACCTGGTAGCAGCATGCGAAGTATGACTGGGATGGTAACTGGTCCCACCATAGTGTGTGTTTCCGTCAATGCACGGCCTGTCGTCCAGCGTGACACCCATTGCAACTGAGCTGCCAGAAAGTATGCCTCAAAGGATGGAGCACTCAGTCCTCCCTGATCCATAGGCAACTGCAACTTAGCGAGGGCTATCCGTCTGTGGCCCATTCCCCAGATGAGGGAAATCAGGAGAGTGTCCAGCTTGCAGAAGAAGGAGCGAGGGGGGACCACCGGGAGATTGGCGAAATAGTACAGTAGCCGTGGGACTCGTATTATCTTGGCCACTGCTATCTTCCCTATAGGGGCTAGTGGGAGATTTTTCCAGAACTTCACTGAGGCACGAATATCGAATAGGACCCCACTGTAGTTTCCCTCGTACATGCCCTGCGGCTTGTGGTATAGTCTTATACCTAAGTATCCGATTGTGTGGGCACTCCAAGAAATGTGTTGCCCGCCCGCAGACAGCGGTTGGGGTGGGTTACCTGAGAGTGGGTATACCGTGGACTTGGCCCAGTTAGCTCTCAACCGTGCCGCCTTCTCAAAGTCACTCAGGGTGTCTAGTGTTAACGCGGGGTCTCTGGTCTCAATTTACCTTACCAGATCCCAAATCATGTCGACTGAATCGTTGGTACCTGTCATTGAGTAAAAGATAATCTACTACTAGGTTAGTCAATTAAGAACTTACACCACTCTAAATAACCACTGACCAGTGATAAAGTTTAAAGATTTAATATAAAGCCAAAGATAACTGAAGATACAAACTTCTCAAGATAAGATTTAAAAGGTATACTGGTATCACTATGAACATAAATTCTTTGAATAATCTGAGTCTACAAAACAGAATAATAAGTACAAGTTCGAAAATCATTAGTGTTGCCAAAATGGATACAAGTTGCAACTTAAGAGTCATTACAGAAAAGAAAATTCAGGTTAGTCTGTCCCTGCACTAAACTAAGTGACATCCCTACTTAACAAGATCTTTACCCCAAAAGGTGTCAGCTGTGGTGACTTCCTAAGAAGATCACGCACTTCTCTTTGTCTCTTCTGTAAAAAGGTCTCTTGTGATCAGCCTATCTGCCTACCCCACCGCTCTCTTAGGCTTTCAAAATCATCTGCTCTACCCTCCTCCCGGGTCGCTTTCCCTAATACAAAATCACATTTCCAATAGGAACGCCCCTCGGGACGCCCCTCACGTGGTATCAAATTTGGCGGTAGACTCCATGATGGTACTCTTCAAGACCCTCGTTAAAGTTGACCTTGGTTCCCAGGCTTCTTCTCCAGCGCGCCGGTACCCCCTGAAATTCCTGAAGACTCCTACAGGCCTGCGCCAAGCGCCACTGAACAAAGCTCCATTCATTTCGACTGATTAGGACCCCTCGCACCTGCATACAGACCGTCCTACAGTGGGCCTCAAATTCCAGACTTTACCATATCTATAGGCCATAAAACATATGTAATTCTCTGTACTTGGCGCCTCTCGACTTCTTCTCTAACGAGCACATGGCAGATCAAAGGAACGACATTATCTGTTCAGGCCTACTTGATTTACATGAAGCGAGTCCCTGCACTCTGAAAACATCTAACTTGCATTTAAACAGTATTCTTAACTAACACACGTTTCTATAATGTTATGCATCTATAAGACATATATTTCAGTACTAAGTCCAATAATATATTTAGAAGAACAATGTTAACCCCACCTCACATTATTTTAGCAGCACGTTTAGATTTACTGTGAATTGCCATGAGGCCTACACATTTTAACTGGTTTGCAAGATTCTATTTTTTCTCTTACATGATCACTTAACATGAGAACGTGAGGTTTCCATATTCATTCTAACATTTCTATATTAGTCTTCACATTACTACGATTATTGTTATTCTACTTGAACACTCTATACATTTCACTACTGGGTATAAGACACTCTTGTGCAAAGTATATTTAAACTAACTACGTGCTTGTAAATATGGTGCACTTATACATTTTTCAGATTTGTGCTCTCTCAGTCCCCCCTTTGATGACTTTCAGGAGTCATCACCATCAAGACACCATCTCTAAAATGTAGGACCCTTCAAAGGGAAGTCATGGCAGTACCACTTCTTTTCATCGTCTCCAATGCCTTCAGACTCTTATATTGCGTATCTTGCATCGCTGTCAACCTTTTCTCCTGTTCTCTCATAGATCTCTGCAACCTGTTTGCTTTATACCACTGATACAAACGCACCAATCCCCACAAAGTGATTACACAAATCACAATTATGATGATGGGTTTCAGTATGTACCAAACGATACCCTTTCCTAGATTGGCAAACCAACCTCCAACTTTACCCATTCCATGACCTACTTTTTCCCACACGTTTACTTTTGTCAGATCCTCAATTTCGTGGTGAATTGCAGTGATGTTTCGTATATATTTCTCTAGAGGTTTTGAATTGTCCGGAATGTAAGTGCAGCATTCCTGGACCTTCAAAGCCTTGCAAACTCCTCCCTCTTTAGCTAACAGAACGTCTAGAGCAAGTCGGTTCTGAAGAACCATTGCCCTTATCGATTGCATCTCACCCTCCACCAGCATTAATGATCTAACAGTACTGGCAGATAACCTATCTACGACTGTAGCCAATCTTCTAATTTTGATGTCATTCAGTATCACTCCCAAGATAGGGAATGCAGCACCAAATACATCCCCAATTACTTCTTCAGCACCTAACCCTCTCTTCCCTCTTGTTGGTATTCCTTTCTTTGTCGTTTCTAAATTCTCAACATGATATATTTTGGGGAAGACAATCGCTAGATAGCATGATCCGTACCAATTATCTGGTAGCTTCACATATGCATTTCTTCCACATACAAAATATACATTTGGAATTGCTTGCATCTCTTTCAGAAAATCTTTGGAGTAGTACTCCAATTGGAAAGCATGTTCACAACTGACTTGACCTACATACAGATTCTCATAATAGGAGTAACTCCTGTGAATGCACAGTTTCCCCCATTTCTCTTTTTCTAAAGCAATTGGACCAAAGCTACCCTTTCTTTGCTGTATCCTTTCTTCCTTGGTCCGATCTGTTTCCCATTGTCCTGAAGCCTTTAGAATCTTCTGCCTCCTGTATCTAGTATCCACCTGCCCTATAAACTTTTTCTCAATTTCTGACACTTGACAAGTCAGATTATTTCTTCGGGCATGTGAAGTATCTAACGTCTTCCATGGAATGAACCATTTCTGTAGTCTGTCTTCGCTCTTGTAATAGTCCCACTTGTTCAGATGCTTGTAATTTGGGACCTCTGGCAATGTCGAGTCAAAATTCGAGAAATAATACTCGAACCCCTCTCGTCCATAGAATATGCTTAACAACAAACTACATGTGATTCCATATGTCAATGGAAGATGATGGTATCTGATACCCTCCTCCACCGAAGCTGGTAATTGCATACAGACGTAGCAATTCTTCGCCTCCATGACATCAATGTATTCGTAAAGCAATTTGGCATAAGCATTTGACCTGAAGTTCCCCTGTGATTCATCTGTATGTAACCTTTTAATTTCCGCCTCTAACAAAGCTTTGTCTTTATCATTGATGTTTCCCTTATGATTAACAGTGATTGTTTTCTGTGTTGACACTCCCTTGACTTCCTTGACTGCAGTTGCATCTCTCTCATGTCCCACTATGTATGAGACAGTAACCACTAAAACTATAAGTGCAATCACCACCCCTAAAAGTGTGCCAACTATACATTTTGCCCTGCGGTTCGGGTTGCCAGCCTCCATGATTTCAAACAGTGTAGTTTTGGTGTTCTTCTATCTCCAACGTCTCCTTTTCTCCCAAAAATGTCTCTCTTTTGAACACCTGGAAGTTGACAATTTACTCCGCAAAACAGTTCTAGAGTCCTGTAAAAATAGACAACCCTAGCCCTTCTCCATCCTCTAAAAGGAAGCCCCTACCATTTTTCTTCTTCCACTCGGCGCTAGGTTATCTTGTAGCAATATTTACAAAGTTCTTTTCAAAAGTCTTCTATCAATCTAAAACTATGAGTGTTCCAAGAAGTTCCACTACTCGCTCAAGCATTTCCAGTCGAAGAAGAGTTCCCTCCAATACTGGATATCGTGAACAGCAAACCGGAAAATCAACTGTCTCTAATATCAATTTTCTTATTCCGCTCAGGAGAGGAGGATAGACGATGTTGAGTGTCAGCAACCTTTCGGTCTCCGCTCCTGGTAGCAGGAACCTTATTTGCACTGTGATGATCGGATCAGTTCTGATCAGGTTCACTTCCCTGACCCTCCCGGTTCTGTGTCCCACGGACATCTGCAACGAGGTAGGTCCAATCAGGAGTAGAGTACCTTCTGCTAGGCACTCGCACCCTCCTTGATCTCCGGAGACCCTCCTGGGCTTGGTCCTGAGTATCTTCTTCCGGATCTGAGTCTTCGGATATAGGAGCAAGCGTTTCTTCTCGAGCAGACCTCAAGCTCAACCTCCTCTTTCTTTCTGGCCAGGTGGCTGCTCCACGCCTTGCTCTCCTATTTCTCGTCCTCACACTCGATTCTTGTTGGCTCTGGTACTGATCTGTGTCTGAGTCGTATTCACTGCAGCTCTCCCCTTCAGTTGCGTCTTCGGTCTCACTGCCGTCCTGCCTTCCTTCCTCTTCTGGATCAGATGCGTTCCCAACTTCTTCCGACACCCCCACAGCTTGACTGGTCCCCCCTTGGGATTCTTCTTCCACTGCTGGACTTTCGTCTGGGAGAGGAGCTGTTTCTTCTAGAGGTGCTGGAACTCTTCGAGTATGGGATGCATGGATTCAATTGGGCAGCCCTCCGCACTTCACCGCGGTATTCGTGATCAGGATTACCTGAAAGGGCCCACGCCAACGTACATCTAGGCAGTTCTTCCGGACGTGCTTCTTGACCAGCACCCAATCCCCTGGGCTCAGATCATGACACAGATTCCTTGATGATGGAACTTCAGCCGCCTGCACCTGAAGGGACACAGAATGGATGGCGTCAGACAGTCCCTTACAATAATCCAAGATCAGATCATCTGTGATATTCAATAGGGCAGCAGTTGGAACTGTAGGAAGTCTCATGGCCCTCCCCATCAGAATCTCATGTGGAGAGAGACCTGTCCTCCTGTCAGGTGTGCTGCGCATACTCATGAGCACTAAAGGAAGAGCATCTGGCCAACTCAAAGATGTGGATGAACAGACTTTAGCTAGTCGACTCTTCAGGGTGCCATTTACTTGTTCCACAATCCCTGAGGCTTCTGGTCGATAACTACAATGCAGTTTTTGATCGATCTTTAATGCAGAGCACAACATCTTCACAATTTCGCTGTTAAAATGTTTTCCTCTGTCCGATTCCAGAGAGGCAGGGACCCCGAAGCGTGGTATCAACTCCCTGAGCAACAGTTTGGCTACTGTGAGTGTATCGCACCTGCGTGTAGGGTATGCTTCAACCCACCTGGAAAATATGCATACAACCACCAAAACATACCGAAGGCGGTTGATTTTTGGCATTTCAATAAAGTCCAATTGCATTCTATTGAAAGGCCCCCCAGACCTCCCAATGTGACTCAGTGTAACTGGTGTTCTTTTCCCTATGTTTAATTGTTGGCAGGTAACACATCGCTTGCACACTGATTCTGCTGCTATCCTAAATTTAGGGCAATACCAAGTCTGCCTAAACACTCTCAGCATAGCGTCTCTTCCTAGGTGTACTGGACCATGTATTTGCCTTGCCATGGGATTCGCTAGTTCCTCAGGTAACACAGCCCTCCCATCTGCTGAAATCCAAAAATCCATCTCGCTTCTCACGCAACCTGCTATCTCCCATGCCTTTTTCTCTGCTTCAGGTGCGTTCTCCTGCATCACTCTTAAATCCTCCCAAGTGTCTACAGTTTCCAACATCATACTCAATTCTGTCTTCTCTTCCGCCCCATCTATTTCTACCTTTGAGAAGGAATAGTCCTGCTCCGCACAATAGCGGGCAACTTCATCAGCATATCGGTTACCTTGTGACACGAAATCTGTATTCTTAGTATGAGCTACACACTTTACAATCGCAATGGCGGCTGGACCTTGCAATGCTTCCAACAACAGCCGCACAAATTCTCCATTTCGAATGGGCGAACCAGAAGAGGTCATGTAACCTCTCTGAGACCACAATTGCCCGAAATCGTGAACCACACCGAAACCATATTGGCTGTCAGTGTATATGGTGACTCTCTTTCCGTTTCCTGCTATACAGGCATGAGTTAGGGCAATGATTTCTGCTACCTGTGCAGAATGTACTCCTTCCAGGCAAGCGGCTTCCACAACTCCAGTAATGGTGCAAACAGCATAAGCTGCTCTCAATCGACCAGTATCGTCTCTTAAACATGAGCCATCGACAAAGTAAATTTCATCAGGGTCAGTCAACGGCTCATCTACTATATCTGGTCTGGGCTTCGTGCATAGTTCAGTCACATCAAGGCAATCGTGGTCTTCACATTCTTCGCCTTCTATTACAGTAGGTAGTGGCATCAATGTAGCAGGATTCAAAACAGAGCATCTCTTAAGGGTCACGTTCTCCGCAGCAAGGATAACTTGCTCGTAGCGCGTGAGCCTGCTATTGGTCAGATGCTGCGTCTTGGTCCTGGTCATTAACAATTCTACAGAATGTGGTACATACACCACTAACTGGTGTCCCATCACAATACTCTCACACCTCTCAATGCTGACACCCGTTGCAGCAACGGATTTGAGACATCCGGGCAACGCTGCGGCTACCGGATCTAATGTAGCCGAAAAGTAGGCAACTGGTCTACGGGCATTTCCATGGATCTGTGCCAAGACTGACAAAGCACATCCCTCTCTCTCACAGCAGTAAAGTGAAAAAGACTTCTCGTAATCGGGCATCCCCAGAGCCGGAGCACGACACAAATCGTCTCTCAGCTGCAGGAATGCCACTAGGCATTCATCGTCCCATGGTACCGGATCACTCACCTCCTTGTGCGTCAGTTTCTGTAAGGGTTTTGCTTTCAGTGAAAAGTTAACTATCCACTGTCGACAATAACCAACCATTCCTAGAAACATCCTAACTTCTCTCTGAGTCGTAGGTGCATTCATTTTCATTATCGCCTCAATCCTATCTGGAGACACCTTACGTTTTCCCCTTTCTAACCGGTGTCCCAAATACTGCACTTCGGTCAGACAGTACTGCAACTTGCTCGGAGATACCTTATGTCCATTTTCAGCTAAGTGGTTCAATAAGGCAATGGAATCTGTTTTACAAGCTTCCTCAGTTTCTGACGCAACAAGTAGGTCATCTATGTACTGAACCAGAACCGAATTCTGCGGCAGTACTAGATTTTCGAGATTCTTCTTCAACAACTGGTTGAAGATTGATGGACTGTCTGTGAATCCTTGTGGGATTCGACACCATGTTAAGACGCGATCTTCCATTTTAAAAGCGAAAAGGTACCTGCTCTCTTCATCCAATGGGATTGAAAAGAAGGCCTGTCAAAGATCTATCACTGTGAACCATTCTGCTTGGCATGGTATCTGAAACAGTATCACTGATGGATTCGGTACCACTGGACAACATGAAACAACTATATTGTTAATTTTCCGGAGGTCCTGAACTATTCTAAATTTCCCACTAGGTTTCTGCAAACCCATAATCGGGGAGTTACAAGGACTTCCCATGATTTCTTTTAGTATTCCCTGCTGAATCATTGACTCGATCACAGGCTTTATTCCTGCAATCGTTTCCTGGGACAATTTGTATTGCGGTGTTCTGGGAAACTCGGCACTTGGCTTTACCATGATTTTTACTGGTTCTACCCCTTTAATCAATCCTATTTCCTCACCCGTGAAATCCCATACTTCTGACGCCACTGCATCTCGCAGGTCCTGGGGAAGATCTTCCACAGTCAGAGTAGGATATACTTCTATGCAAGATTTGGAATTGGCTACCTTAAAGGTAGCGTCATCATCTGTAGTCTGTACCTCCACCCCTTGCGGGGTGCAGTATATTGTGCAGTTCAATTTGCACAACAGATCCCTTCCTAACAGACATACCGGACTCGAATCACATACCACAAACTGATGTTCATTCATATGGTTTCCTATTTTCACAGACACTGGTTCAGTCAGAGGACTAGTCATCCTTTTGTTTGCAACTCCTACCACTTGAATTGTTTCCCCTGACATCGGTAAATCTGGAACCACCACTGATCTCAAGGTTGATCGAATAGCTCCAGTATCCACCAAGAACGTTGTAGGACATCCTGCCACTTCAGCCTCAACAAATGGCCCCCTTTGATCCACCTCTAGGACTGCCCCAAGGGTACAGTCCTCTTCCCTACTCACACGCTGTCCTGTCAATGGGTCAACATAATAACACTTTTCTTCCTCGATAAAGAGAGGCATTTGTTTAAAGACCTTTCCCCCTGACGCTATTTTCGGGGCCTGTGGGAACTGAGCTCTCGGAACCAAAGTCCCCCCTTTGACCAACTTGCTTCCTGGGACTGTTGCTTTTTGAGCTGGAACCTCTTGAACTTGCTCCTCTAATTCCAGCTCTCCATTTTCAGGGTTAAAGGGACAATCGCGTCGCCAATGTCCCACCTGGTGACACAAATGGCACTTTGTCGTTTTCTTTAAAGTGGCAAAGTCTACCCTAGGTCTCTGGCCTTCTTCATTATCCTTGTTCTGACCATTTGGCTTTCGTCCCATCCCCTGCTTCTGTTGTCCACCCTTCCCTGCTGACTGCATCTGCACTACCATCAACTTCTCCTTTAGATTCTTTGCTTTAGAATCTATTTCGTCACTGCAGTATCTCGCATATCGCAGGATCTCATCTAGTGGTTTGTTTTGCCAACAGATTAAATGTTGTTGAATCATCAAACAAATATCTGGTCTCAGCCCCAAAACGAACTTTGACACAAACTGCCCTATGTCTTTGGGATCCATTACATCGAGTCCACTATACTGTTTGAATATTTTTAGTAATCTCTCATAAAACTCGTGAACTGTCTCTTTGGGTTCCTGCCTTGTTCGGTCTATTTTTACCCAATCTATATCTTGTGGAGGCACTTTATCCTTTAACCAGGCTATTACCCTTTCGTACTTCTCCATGACACTGTCCGATGGTCCATTAGTTCTAGCATTCCTCTCAGGCTCTGCATTTGGCCACTGGACACTAATCTTGCACGTTACCCACAAATCCCCTGGAACCACAATGTCGAACAAGGTGTTCAAATCAATCCACAATACTTTGGAGATCTTTACAAATCTTTCTACCTGCTTGTACCACTCAACTGGGTTTTCCCTCAGTTTCGGAAACGAGTTGGTAAATGCAGCCAAATCTCCCCTACTCCATGGTACATGTACATAGTTCCCATTTGATATTTCTCGCAAAGGGAATGCCTCCATCTGCATTACCCTTCCCTCGGGGGTCATCACATTTGTACTTCGTCTAACTGTGCCCTTTTTCGACCACCTTTCCTCCCATTTGTCCAGTTCTCTCCACACTCTTATTCCTGATACCAACTCTCTTATGTGTGTTTTTAATCCAGTAGTTCTCTTCTCATCTAGGTCTTGGTCTGAGTACTGCAATCTGTGGTTACTCTGCAATGCCCTTGTCCTAGATAAATCTACGGCATACCTGTCTGCCAAATTAGTCAGTTTCTCATGAATCGCTCTAGCCTTCCTAGTAGTATCCTTCGCTATGAACAGCAGCTCATCTTGTTCGTACAACTCAATCCTTTCTAAAGGCACCGTCCCTTCTATAATCTCGTCTAGATCGGATTTTAGACTGGAGACATCAAGCCTTTTAACCTTTATTGCAGCTTTTAGTACTTCGGCTCCAGGTGCTCCTTCCGCATCTCTCCCATCCCAGCTCCTAGTCCTGCGCCTAAGCACTGGTGAGTTATGGGGAGTCCTCCCATGCTCCCATCTCTCTAAGTCCCATGCCTTTCCATCTTCTCGGGGTGGATGGTGAAACACTCCTTCGCGCCTCATAGCCCCGCGTTCCCCATCCTGTCTAGTTTCACGGGATACATGGTAAGATATTCCGTTACTCCCTCCTTCTTCCTCATGCTTCTGTGACCTCAGATCACTCGATGTATGACGTGACCTTTCACTGTTCCCTCTTTGCCAGTGCTGTACTCTTTCCCCAGGTGCGTGATGAGTGCACCTAAACTTATCCCTGTACTCTTGTGTTCTTCGGTCTCCCTCGGTTTGCATGAGACGAGACATCTCCTCACACTCCATACTCCTACCATTCTGCTCCTGTTGTTCCCTCTCATTCATAGGACATGTAACTCCTCTATTCTCCTGACTTTGACCTTCTCGGCCCTGACTGCTTTCGCTAGCCCCGCAATGAGATACAGTCCCGTTACCTCGGCTTTCCCACTCGGGTTCTGTTCTTACCCTATTACTCGGGGTTACTGCGGACCCATCCCATTCTCTCAAGTCAGCCCTTAATTCCGTATAGGGTTTCGGCCGTGGTCCCCTCAGGTCCATCGGTCCTCTCTGACCTCCCTGTCCTGTGTTGGGACCCACAGTCGTATCGAATGGGGTGTTCCACGTTACCGATCCTGGCAATTGCTTCCATGCATTTGTCGTGTTATTCCTCCTTTCCATCTCTATCCTTTCTCTATCTAACCGTGCCTGCTCTTCTCCTTTCCCATGATCTGGATTGTAAATCGACACTATAGGTCCTATAGTAACAGGTACTTGAAGAGCATCCGGTATTCCAAAAGACTCAACCTTTTCGGTGTTTGGCGTCTTTTGTACCAAAAACCTTCCCACTACACTCTGTACTGTGTTATTTTGAGGTGTCTCCTCGCCTTTAATAGGTGTCCATTCCGATATAGGGAGTGGTGTAAACCCCTCTATGGCAGTCCCATCTTCCCTTGCGAGCCCTCTATCTTCAATTTCCCCAACTCTCGGAGGAGGTCTGTCTATCAACAATCTGTTTATCACATTGTCCTCCGACTCGCTCTCCTCATCCTCTTCCATGAGGTTCTTCCCACCTACCACCTCCCTCATTGGATACAACTTCTCTACCTCGATAGCCTGTACCCTCCATCTCTTTGCTTCTTCATCCCATTTAGAATCTCGCACTGCTCTTACCGATCGAGTCAATCTTTGTTGACGCCTGTTCAAATTTCTATTGTGTGCCGCCCTAATCCATGCATTAAGGGCCTCAAACTGGGTTGGTCTAGGTGAGGGTTTCAATGAGGACATGGTTGCTTTTAGCCGATGTAACACCTCTAACTTAAACGTCCCGTACTTCGGGAACTGCATTTCCTCATTTCCTTCCGTAAGCTTATTCCAAGCCCCAATCCATAATATCGTATGCAACCCCACATTCGCTGCCATATAATGAGCTGGTGTACCCTCCGGCGGTGCCTCTTCCCCATAATAATGTTCACTTCTTTTTCTTTTAAAAATCCCTTTCAAACACTTAAAGCACTTCATGATTTCTCTTTTCTTCGCGTTTGTTTACTTCCTGATGACAATCTACCAATCACCGCACTGTTCTCGCTAACTGGCCTATCCGATCGCGACTTCTCACTGACGTCGCACCAGCCGCCCAATCGCGTCGCGGCTCTTGCCGACGTCACACCAACCGTCCTATCGCGTCGCGGCTCTTCACTCGCCACCCAATCTCAGCGCGGCTCTTTCTGACGTCACTCGTCCCCCTTCGCAGCAGTTCCCCTCCTTTTTCAGCTCGTCTCCTCGGTCATGCGTGCATCCCATTCATACTCCGAAAAATGATTACTTCTGTCCAAGCGATCACCTTTCTTGACTGTACGCCCACAGTCTTTCTGTAGTTGTCCCCTTAACTTGACGAAATGTCTTTCCGTTTACTTCCAGACAATCGCCTTCTCTGACACACAGTAACTTCCGACCAGCGTCCGTTACTCATACGCTCACTCTTACACTCCCCCTATCTCGGTCCCACGGCGGTCAATGGTACCTCATGACTTCCGTACTATGGTCGACAACTACTCTGGATGTTCGATACACCCAAAACCACTTAAGCTCTGGCCTGAACTTAAGATTCGCCAGTTCACCCGTTTACCAGGTAACCAGTTCACCAGGTTGCGCGCGCTCACAACCTTCTCACAATCACGCTACAGGCATTCAACTCCGCAAGACATTACACTACAAATACAACACAAAACACCGCAATCTGTTCACGCATGACCCTTGTTATACTCACTCTCCTCCGATACTGCTGCTTTTCTCGCACCGTCTGCACCTTCGGCGCACGATTCTTCCGCTGCTCGTCTCTCGATGTCTAGGGGCCTTGGGGTAAACTAACCTCTCTAGAATACCTTCCTCAAGAAGATAACCATCCTGAACTGCTACCAACTGTTAACGCGGGGTTTCTGGTCTCTATTTACCTTACCAGATCCCAAATCATGTCGACTGAATCGTTGGTACCTGTCATTGAGTAAAAGATAATCTACTACTAGGTTAGTCAATTAAGAACTTACACCACTCTAAATAACCACTGACCAGTGATAACGTTTAAAGATTTAATATAAAGCCAAAGATAACTGAAGATACAAACTTCTCAAGATAAGATTTAAAAGGTATACTGGTATCACTATGAACATAAATTCTTTGAATAATCTGAGTCTACAAAACAGAATAATAAGTACAAGTTCGAAAATCATTAGTGTTGCCAAAATGGATACAAGTTGCAACTTAAGAGTCATTACAGAAAAGAAAATTCAGGTTAGTCTGTCCCTGCACTAAACTAAGTGACATCCCTACTTAACAAGATCTTTACCCCAAAAGGTGTCAGCTGTGGTGACTTCCTAAGAAGATCACGCACTTCTCTTTGTCTCTTCTGTAAAAAGGTCTCTTGTGATCAGCCTATCTGCCTACCCCACCGCTCTCTTAGGCTTCCAAAATCATCTGCTCTACCCTCCTCCCGGGTCGCTTTCCCTAATACAAAATCACATTTCCAATAGGAACGCCCCTCGGGACGCCCCTCACGTGGTATCAAATTTGGCGGTAGACTCCATGATGGTACTCTTCAAGACCCTCGTTAAAGTTGACCTTGGTTCCCAGGCTTCTTCTCCAGCGCGCCGGTACCCCCTGAAATTCCTGAAGACTCCTACAGGCCTGCGCCAAGCGCCACTGAACAAAGCTCCATTCATTTCGACTGATTAGGACCCCTCGCACCTGCATACAGACCGTCCTACAGTGGGCCTCAAATTCCAGACTTTACCATATCTATAGGCCATAAAACATATGTAATTCTCTGTACTTGGCGCCTCTCGACTTCTTCTCTAACGAGCACATGGCAGATCAAAGGAACGACATTATCTGTTCAGGCCTACTTGATTTACATGAAGCGAGTCCCTGCACTCTGAAAACATCTAACTTGCATTTAAACAGTATTCTTAACTAACACACGTTTCTATAATGTTATGCATCTATAAGACATATATTTCAGTACTAAGTCCAATAATATATTTAGAAGAACAATGTTAACCCCACCTCACATTATTTTAGCAGCACGTTTAGATTTACTGTGAATTGCCATGACGCCTACACATTTTAACAGGTTTGCAAGATTCCATTTTTTCTCTTACATGATCACTTAACATGAGAACGTGAGGTTTCCATATTCATTCTAACATTTCTATATTAGTCTTCACATTACTATGATTATTGTTATTCTACATTTCACTACTGGGTATAAGACACTCTTGTGCAAAGTATATTTAAACTAACTACGTGCTTGTAAATATGGTGCACTTATACATTTTTCAGATTTGTGCTCTCTCACTAGTACGGGGGTAAGGCCGGATGTCTCAGAAATAGATGAGGACATCGTCGGCGTATGCCCCATGCCTCCCCCTCCCTGCAGAGGCGGATCGCGAGTGGCTCCATCGATATCACAAAAAGCAAGGGGGATAGCGGGCACCACTGCCTTGTGCCTCAGAGAATGGGGAATCTTGGGGACATATAAGACCCCAATTTTACTCTGGACGACGGCCTAGTGTATATGAGCTTAGGGTAAGCGAGCAGGAATGGCCCACTCAGCACCAGGCAGAAGCTAGCGTGAGTCCGGTCCTGGATGTGGAGGAGGTGCCTACATTGAAGGAGGTGTTTCTCCCCGGCACAAACCCACACTGGGGTGGGTAGGATTGTGGAGTATCTCTCCGCCAGGATCTTCCCAAATATCTTGCAGTCTGCTGGCAACATGACTATAGGTTGATAGGATCCTGCCAACTGGGGATCCCTATCCGGTTTGGGGAATGAGACTGTTACCAATTTGCAAATAGAGTGTGGTAGGTCACCCTCGTCTAACGCCGACTGGTAAAGCTTCACCAGTTGCTGCACCAATTGGGTAGAGAAGGTGCGGGGTAGAGAAGGTGCAGAAAAATTCCAGTGGGAGGCCATCCAGACCGGGTGCTTTGCAGGTAGCTAACGCTTGCACAATGCCTGCTTAACGTCTGATGCAGTAATTGCAGTGTCCAGTTCACGACAGAAAGGTCGGGTTGCAGTTCGTTGGGCAGGGGGAGTGCGCTTAAATAACGGGAAAGTGCTTCCGGGTCCACTATTGCAGGGGCCGCGAAAAGTTGAGTGTAGTATTGCTGGTACACTGCTAGGATGGATGCCTGTGAGTGAACCAGGGCACCGGCTGTGTTACGGATCGCGGTGATCGGTGGGAGGGTAGTGTCTTGCTTCACTAACTATGCCAGTAGCGCACCTTCTCTAAAACCTTCCTTGTGCATCTTCGTGGCGTGCGCTCTATAGTTGAACCTGCAAAGGTGCGCCAGCGCCTTGGCATAAGTCATTTTTGCTTCCGCCTCCTGGGTCGGAGTAGCCTCCCCTCTTTCTGCAGCCTGTGTTAATGTGGCAAGTGCGTGTTCCTTCTCCGCGATACTGCGTTCTAGAGTCTTAGGCACCCCTGCGATGTGCTGTATGCATGTGTCTCTGACCACCACTTTGAACGCATTCCACTACATTGCGTTAGTGGACGCTGTATGCACATTCTCGCTAAAGTAATCTCATATATGTGCCACTTGTGTCTGCTGAAATACTGCGTCCTCTAGGCAGTCCTTGGGTAGGCACCAGGTGGGGACGGAGTGCCTGGGCTGTTGCCACAATTAGGTAATCGTATGCGTGTCATGGTCAGACAGGACCCAGTCCAAGTATTCAGCTTCCTGTACCTTAGGCAGAATGGGAGGGGAGCAAAGGAAGCGGTCCAGGAGGACCCTGAGATCATGTGGGATGGAGTGAAACGAATCGAGTCAGTGGTCCGGGTATTTTGAGCACCATGTGTCCGTTAGAGCCCAATGTGCTGCCCAGGAAGCGAATAGTTTTGCTTGCGCTGTTATTGGGGATGCCGGATGCGGCTGGTAAGATCTGTTAAGGGAGATATTTTGTATGCATTTGTAATCCCCTCCTAATATCCATGGGACCTGGATGAGTGCACTTAAGGGGTGCGCAAGTGTGTCTCAAAATGTTCCCTGATTTGTTTTGGGTGCATAAACACTGCCCCGCAGAATCTGTTGACCATCCAGCAGCCCGTGCAGGATTGCATAGCGACCCTCCGTGTCAATTTCTCTAGAGAGCTCTGAAATGAGATCCCCGGATGAATCCAAACGAGGGCCCCACGTGCGTAGGCCAAGAATGTTGTGGCTCTGAATATCCCTCGCCAGCGTTTGCGCAATGTGTCTAGCTCTATCACTACTAAGTGGGTTTCTTGCAGCAGCGCAATCTGGGCGGTTTGCCTCTTTATGTAAGCATAAACTGCATACTACATCCCCGCCGAGTGCATTCCGTGCAAGTTCAGAGTGAGGATGGTGACAAGCCTTCTATGCGCCATGCTGTGACTTGAGGGGTTCGGAGGGGGTAAGATGCCAGGCTGCCTCGCCAATTTGCAGAACACTTCCCCGGCTTAGCCTAATCGCACCGTCTAAGAATGAGTGTAGCAGCTCGTCCATCTATCGCAAACGGCAATATGTCCAAACTTCTGCTGTTGCTTGAAGAAAACTGCTAAATATAGCAGTGGTGGAGTCGCGCAGCTGCCAGGAAGCTCTCGCTGGGGCATTTCCAGGATCATTACGCGCTCAGTGGTCTAGTGAAAAATGCGTAAGCACTAGCTGTGCTGCTTGGTGTACCTAGTGCCCACACCATCAGGCTTACTTCGCCCTGCGCGCATACACTTACATACCAAGGAAACCAGGAGACATATTTGTGGGAAAGCAGTGGTGCAGGTTTATTTCATACAACACAGGTACTGATAGGTGGGTCATCTTACAGGCGATCCAAAGCGGCAGCCTCTCGCTGACACGCATGCCCAAGGAGCCATCTTGCACGGCGAGTCGATGCTCAGACGGTGCAGTACATTATCACTTTATTTTGTTCGACTCCCGCCCCCCCTGTCAGGGCGGGAGATGAGGCACACCCCCGGGCGGTTCAGGCCCCCCGACCGCCCGAAGGACTAACGGGGCGCTGACGCTGTTTCCTGGAACCCCCTCGGCTCCAGGTTCTTGGCTCGGGCACCCTACTGTGCCAGGCAGAGGTATTTAGACTGTATCCTTCTGCCGCAGAGGTACCCCTACTGTCCATCTGCTTCCAGATCGCCCTGTGACTCCGCCTGCAACATAAAGAAGATCATTAAAATATTCCAAACTTGCCAACCGCTCTGCAGCTGGGTCAGGGTTCAGGGTGGGTTACAGCGCAGAGCAGCCACATCGCGGGAGAGAAAGGCCGAGCCTAGCTGCTGGCCAGGTAAATACCTCGGGAGCGCCCTCCCCCGTCCACAAGGAGCCCTCCCCATTGGCTGTTGGTCGGGGGGGCGGCACCGGGGGACGCGCTGCAGGCTGCGCTCGCCAGATGTATGGGACTAGGGCGCTGTCCCCCCATACTCCCCTTTTGGTCGTGGTGCCAGCGGCATAGTGCCCACACCATCAGGCTTACTTCGCCCTGAGCGCATACACTTACATACCAAGGAAACCAGGAGACATATTTGTGGGAAAGCAGTGGTGCAGGTTTATTTCGTACAACACAGGTACTGATAGGTGGGTCATCTTACAGGCGATCCAAAGCGGCAGCCTCTCGCTGACCCGCATGCCCAAGGAGCCATCTTGCACGGCGAGTCGATGCTCAGACGGTGCAGTACATTATCACTTTATTTTGTTCGACTCCCGCCCCCCCTGTCAGGGCGGGAGATGAGGCACACCCCCGGTCGGTTCAGGCCCCCCGACCGCCCGAAGGACTAACGGGGCGCTGACGCTGTTTCCTGGAACCCCCTCGGCTCCAGGTTCTTGGCTCGGGCACCCTACTGTGCCAGGCAGAGGTATTTAGACTGTATCCTTCTGCCGCAGAGGTACCCCTACTGTCCATCTGCTTCCAGATCGCCCTGTACTCCGCCACAGCTCTGGAGGAGGCTTCCGTCGATGACAGAGCCCCCCACCCACCTATCGCTTTATGCACAGTTTCGTGCACTTCTATCATAGTACCCTTTTGTTCCATGCACATCTATCATAGTCCCCTTTGCCACACCACTATGGAGATATCTTAAAACGTTCTTAGGACACACCCTTAGTTCCATGAACCGCACCTCTATTGAGTATTGCGTAGACACGCCCTTAGTCACAGATGCCGCCCCTGAGATGCGTCAGTACAGCTAGAAAAAACACCTTTGCACACAGGGTGCTGTACTCGTTTGACCTCAAAGTGCCTTATTACATCCTGGATACCCAGTTGTTACTACAAGACTTGTTACCACAACATCGCTCTCGCCACCTTGGGACCTGAATAACCCATAATCCGCGCACTTAAGTATGCTACAAGGGTAGGTCCCGCTCACACAGGACTCGTTCAGCAACATGCTCTTGCCCCCTAGGGACCTGAATAACCCATAGTCCACTGACTCGGCCCTCTTAATATGTACCTGGCCCAGGGCCCTCCACCTCTTGTGAATCCTGCCGTTTGAATTTAAGCTGTTTGGCATTAGCTGTCAATATCTACAAGAGGGGCCGCACATCCTCGCTTGGTCCCTGCTTCTCTGTTGCATTCTGTATGTTATTTGCAACATTTTTGGAGCTAATGAAAGACCGGTGATGTATCAACAGATGACTTATTACATTAGTATTTGTTGTAGCTTTACTTGCAGCTCATAACTAGCATCCTTCACGTACCACCGTGGACTATGAAGGATATCGGACTCCTGTACCTTGTGACCCTCGCCGTCATGAACACATGAACACTATGTATACTGCTGTAATTACCCACTTACGCAAGGTATTGTACATGTATAATGTGCATGCCTGTTTGTAGACGCTTGAAAGCCCCCGAGGGCTCTCTCCTCTCCTTGTCACTTCCCCCTTCTGTAATGCACAGTTGGCTACCTCATGTATTTTGTTTACCTAGTGGCATTATTTACCCCCGCACGTCACATACGGGATCTATTACAGAGGCATCATTCACCTTGAACCCATCATTCCCGTCGTGACCCCTTAATTTAAGCCTTGAATACTAATCCACCTGGAGAAGTAGATCATCGTGCGCACCCAAGATGCCACAAAATACCAACCGTACTGCCGCTCATTGGAGTATGAAACAAAACAGCATTCGGCTGTCACATCGGCCAAACCTGGGGTACTAAAAAGACCTAATCCTCAAACTATAACCCCACCATGTTTTTCTGTAATTTCACCATGTTTCAATTCGACTTGTCCGACCTCTGTAATTTAGTATTTCAGCTCCAAACCTACCATATTTATAGGGAGATGCTTGCAGTTGACAATTCCTTTCATGCTAATGTTTCAGCATATAGCTAATAGGGGCATAAACTGCTGGGTATTGCTGTAGGTATTTTTAATGTCGACATTTGTGTTGAAGGCATTTTGTGCGTGAAATTACAACCCGATACCAGCAATGGTCTTCTACAAAATATATCGTATCTATTCTGTAAATAAACACAATCACAACAGCAGATTGTTGAAGGACAACAGCAAGATAAGGTGCTTTTATCAGTTCAATAAGTGCTATTTTGTACAGCGCAGAGCAGCCACATCGCGGGAGAGAAAGGCCGAGCCTAGCTGCTGGCCAGGTAAATACCTCGGGAGCGCCCTCCCCCGTCCACAAGGAGCCCTCCCCATTGGCTGTTGGTCGGGGGGGCGGCACCGGGGGACGCGCTGCAGGCTGCGCTCGCCAGATGTATGGGACTAGGGCGCTGTCCCCCCATACTCCCCTTCGGGTCGTGGTGCCAGCGGCATTGTACCTCATCCTGCTTAATAGAGTTGCTTACCAAGTTGCATTATGCACTTGTACTGCTGTTTGCTAGTGATTTCAGTGTATCAGCAGTCTGTGGTGTGACTAGCGGTGGGGTTATTGAGTCCACTCTGGAAAGCGTCCCTTCATTGCCCTCCACCTCTTCCGACGTGAAGATGTTCAGGCCCTCTTTCTAGGTCTGAGGCCTGTGAAGACTGACAGAGTTCTGAAGCTGCCTGTAGGGACTTTCGATGTTCAACTATGATTTGTTCCAGATCCGGGGATCCCAGGGACTGGATGCATGCACCGGTGGTGACCCTGCTGCTTAGTCTCTTCGGGCGGCGCCTGTTGCCATGTTGGGTGCTCGGACACCTGTTGGTCTTGTCGCTCACTCAGGGGGTTTCCAGCCGTGGTGATCTGACCAGTCTCAGGCCTCCTTCGCGTCCGTGAAGAACATGGCGGAGCCCTCGTGCATGATTTTGAGCAGGGTTGGGAATAGCAAGGGCTATTGCATTCCCTGCGACCGCAAGCGTCGCTTGACATCCAGAAAGGTGGCTCTTTGACTCTGCACCGCTCGGATAGAGCATTATGTGCTTGTTTTGGACTTGGATGGGGCCGTGTTGTCTGGCAGCCCTGAGCACCGCATCTTGATTCCGAAGTGTAGGAACTCCACCAACATCGGGCAGATGGATCGACGGGGGTCTGCAAGCTGGAACTCTGTGGGCCCTTTCAATGGAGAACAAGCATTGGCATAGCCAATAGGTCGCGCCTTTGGGACCTTATAAGTGTTTAGCCATGCAACAGTTGATGTTGTTGCACCAAGGATATTGTGCTGCATAACTAAATACTTATAAGGTCCCAAAAGCTAGACCTATTGACTATGCTATGCTATGTTCCACATATGCATATGTGCATATGTGGAGTTAGCTGAACTCTCCACCAGGCAAATCCGCAAGACGTTTGTGCTTGCTGGGCTGAGGCTCGAATCGTTTCTATACATAATTTGGGGAATTACGATAACACTTTTGGTTCGGCTGTTCATGCGGCCTAGGGAGGTTAATCCAGTGGTGGGAAACATGAAGGACACAGTTAAGTTTTTATACATTTAGATTACTACCCGTTCCACTGCTAGAAGGCATGAATGGAAGTTGGAATTTATAACAACATTAGGACAATGTGGCGGCCACAACTCTATATCCGCCATCCATCATAACTTACGCCTCACTTTTAATCGGTCTATATTTTACGCAGCCAGCATAATGAAACCCAATCCACACCACTGTCCCACACTGCACAATATTTTTAGTGCCAGCTTTATTTATACACACACCAGGCATTGTGCGAAGTATCACGTTGCTAAATGGGAGCCTCTGCAGTGCGCGCTTGAGCGGCTGGCAGCGCGCGCGCATTCTTTATATGCTGCTCAGGCAGGGTGAAATGGGGGACGTACGAACCGCTGTGATGGTCAGTAGGACAGGAAGGGCCCCACTGAGAACCCACACCCCTCACCGCCTCCGGCAAACCACATTTCCCTCCAATAACGTCATTCTGCCTTTTGCTCTGGACTGTTGGTGCATGAAAGAATGGCTCTCAGTTACAGTTTCAGCACCGACAGCCGCTGTTGTGCCCTTCCCCGTGGTTACAATGGACAGACAGTTTATCATATACATTTAAAAAAAAATAATATTGCACATTGTTCTGGGAGTGGTTGCTAAATTTTAAACGTCTGCTTCCGCTGATGAATGAATAGATCAATCTTTATTTACGAATGGGATTTATGTGCAATTATTTTAAAAGAGGAATTCAATGTTATTTCTACAGTTTTTCCTTCTGCAAATCTATTTTGCATGGATGTCGAGGTTTGAAAAAAAACAAGGGGAAAGAGTTAACAACCTGCACATGCCGCCGCTGGAGTAAATAGAGGCAGGCAGTGGGGGAGTGCTGGTGGGGAGAGGGAGTCACAGTGCGAGGTCTCAGCCTTGAGAAATGCACAGCCGTATGTGTGCTTGGGGAGTAGGGGAGGGCTCGAGCGCAAGCAGGTGGGGGGAAGTCACGAACAAACAGGCAGCAACGAAAGTGAAAGCTGCCCTAATATCAATGTCTTCACAACATAAAGCACGGCGTCTCTGAAGTCCTGCTGATAGACTAGCGAAGGGAAGCTCGGTAAACAAGTGGGAGGGGTAGGGGGAGTGTGGACGAGAGCAGGGAAGCGTAGCGTTTACCTTGCGGGTGCGCTTTGCCATTGAAAGCAATGCAATGCGTGCACGTTTTTGGGTAAAAAAGCGGATCGATTCCAAGAGGCCTGCGTGGACGAGACCTAAAAACGGGGTCTGGTCTGCGGCAGGCGTAAAGGACTTGGTTCAGGACTCCATATACGCCATGGGATCGGCACCTTCTAGGCCCTCTGGGAGTCCCAGGAAGCGGATGTTGCACCTCCTCGAGCAACCTTTGAGGTCATCAATGCGCTCTTCCATGGTTGTCATCCGCCCCGAATAGGGCCGTGTAGTGATTCCTGGTGCGTTTTGATTGAGGGCTGCATGGAGGTAATTACTTTCTCCCCGTCTGACGCCTTTTCCACTAGTTTGCGATGGTCATCCTTGAGCAGGGAGATGTCTGTAGTGATAGTCCCAAGTCTCTCCTCCATCAAAACCCTTGTGTGTTCGATGGCTGCCAACACTTTATCCATTTTTTCAGACAGAGTCAAGTCTTGCTGGGTCATGGCTTCTTTCGGCAGCTGCCTGGCATTTGGGGCGGGGTTTTGCATTGTTGCGAGTGGCGCTGGGCCTGTCCCGGCCCATGGCTTACCCATGTTACCGGGCTGTAGCTGTGTCAAACTGAGGGGTTGTATCTCCTTTCTGGGGGGAGGGAGAGCAGGCGCTGCATGTCAGTTGGGCAGCGTAACGTGCACCCTCACTGCGCTGTGTCCCTTCCTGTTATACTCGCTGTGGCATCACCAAGGTCCCAGGGTGGCCATCCACAGGGTTCCTAAACCTCAACTAGGCATTAGCGTGGACCACGCCCACTTCAATGTTCATCTTCTCATCAGATGGATGTCTGTGCACCTGTGCTGAGGTCGGTTGCGCCGATGAGATGGAGGAGGAGAGGGGGTGCGCACACCTCACCTTCCCACGCTGACCAATCTGCTGTGTAGCCACATTTGACCTCATGCGCTTGCAGGTGCTCCTCTCACCCTCCTCGAAGCCAGTCTGGTCCCAGGATTGCTCCTACCGCACAGAGGTCCATGGAACTCATTTTGGGCACGTTTGAGCGTGGCAGGCGAGATTCATGCCTACTGGCGGAGCTCTAGCCTAGCACGTCTGCCATCACATCCTGCTTTGCCACGCCTCATTTGCCTACTCACACATGTTACCTTCCTGTACTTCATCACACTGTATACTGGTCCACTTCTCACCTCTCCCTCCCAAACACCCCGGGTGCCCCTTCCCTTCATCCCCCTATCTCTCTCCTGTACTCTCTCACACCCCTTTCTCCTGTTCTCTTACTGCCTCTCTCATATGATTAACTTCACTTCTTCAAGCACAGTTTCTTTCCCGTACCTTTTCAAGGTTTCACTCCCTCATACACATGCTATCCTCCTCTTCTCAGGGTGTCTTCTGCATACACAGGTGCTGCCTCTGTATGCGTCTGTGGCCTGCTCTCCCCTTCTTTCTCTCTTTCTCACACACTTTCTTCTCCTTTGTCTCAAACGTATTCACCACTACTTAAAAAAACTACCTATCTTCTTTCTGTCGTCCTTTCTATCTATTCAGTGTAGCTCTCATCCCATCTATTCACAATACCTCATAATTCCCCTACAGAAATGCACTATACACCACACAATTCCACCACTAACAATTCCAATAAAACCCACATAATTCCCCTACACATACATCCACTACACTCCAAACCAAAATACATTAGTAAAAGACATTTACAATGCCAATAGCTCTAACTCTCACAAATGCAAGAACTATTGCATTGCAAATGCTTGTTTAGTCTTGTACTAATTTTGGCGCTGGACTGAACATTTCCAGAAGTATAGTAATTCATTTCTAGTGCTCATGTTTCACTCTCACGGTCACTTAACTGCTTCTATAGCCTTTTTAGTATCCCAGTATGCTTTGCAAACTATGCCCCCTGCATAATTACTGTTCAAGCCTCCCAGAGCGTTCTGGCCCTATCCACCAATTGAGAATTGAGTGAAAGGTAATCTGAGATGTCAGATTTAGTTTTGTCTCAATATCCAGGGACACAAACTGCATTTGGCAGCAAGTGCCAAGAGAAGACCTGACTTTGAGCCCCAGGCAGAGCCATCAGGAGAAGACCTGGGCCATCGTCACTGTCATAGAGGGTTCTGAGATGGCACTCCACAAGCAGTCCTGGCACTAGTATCCATCCATTGTACAAATTTCAGGTCTGGTGTATAGGAACTTCTGATGCCTCTTGGCTATAGGCCACTTTCCATGAATGGTGCTTTGATCCCTTTGGAACGGCTGAGACTTGAGACAATGGGGGATCGACTTTTGATCCTCTACTCAGCACATTGTCCATACATGGGTGATGTTCCTACTTCTGGGTTCTCTGTATGGATGAACTCGAGTATCTGATTCTGGGATCTTATATTCACCAGGTTTCTGAACACTGGCTTTCAGAATCTGCCAATATATCAGGGAGTTGCCGCAGCACGTGCCGTTATTGAATCCACGCATCGGCCAGCTGAGCTAGTATAATCCATCTGTTTTTTTCAAGGTAGGTACGCACTACTGTCTAATTCATGGTCCATTCTGACCTGCCTGCTATTGAGACCCCCCAGCTACACATGCAAAATATTTGATCATTTATGCACATACCTTGTTGCCTACTTTTTCTAAGCGATTGTATTCCGGGACAATTTTAAGCATAACAATGCTTAATGGATACATGCCCCCTAAACTCCCCTTATTTTTGGTTTTGTATGCCATACTAATATCAACTGTTAATTTACATATGAGTACTTGACATCTTCATCCAAGAAGCGTTGTCACAAACACTGTGTTTGCCCCTTTCACGACTATGTATATTCTCAGCTAATATGAATTCACTTTTCTCTTCTTTCGTTTTTCAATAATTGTTTCTTAATGTTATGATGTGTCTGTATGTCATGTTTTGTACTTTCAATGTATCAATGGTTGTAGACTTGTCACTAGAGTCCTCTGCTTTGGTTTTAAAAGTAATGTTTATAGAGGTTGTTTATGTATGTGTGTTTTAGTACACATATCCTTTATTATTCTTTCAGCACTGATGAAGTTCCCTGTGAGGTAATGAAACACGTTGGCTGAGCTTTTCGTATTGCTGACTTATGAATTTGAAATAAAGAAATGTTTTTACACTACTATTTGACTACTGGAATTCATGACCTGGCGCGCCCCCATTTCATTAACTGGCACTAGTATCCCTAAAGACGCATGGAGAGGTGTGGCACAGTGGCCAGAGCGGCTGCCTCAAGAGCGTGCCACTCACTGATCGCTCCCCGGTACTGACAGCAGCTCAGCAACATGTGACTCTTTTGGAATAAAATAAAATGGTTTTGTTGTGTTGCTACATGTTGCCTTGCTACTTTAACATTTGCTGCACCATTTTATGTCCAGCTGCCATTTTGAGCCATAATCGAAATTAACTTTTCTCCATCTCTGCTAGAAACAGCCATGGTGAATGTTATTTTCTTCAAGGTTGGACCTTGTTGTACTAATGAATACACTGTCTTGTTATGCATACCTTTCCCACTAGATAGAAGCCTGCCCCCACTGGTCCAGCGATGGGTGCAGGCAGAACGACCTTGGCGCGGAGATAGTGTGTGCCCGGTCTCAGGATCGAAACTTATCCTTCTGTACCTTCTTTGTGTAGCTGGTTTGAGCTGTAAATTTCCAGTTCGGGTGTGCCACCATTGGTTCTAAACTGTACATAATGTATTGCCATGCTTTCTGAAGTCAGTCCCTCTGCAGCAATCCCAGGAGGCTGGTCAGACTGGACTCCACTCGAGTCTACCTGAAAAAATATACTTGGTTTGTATTCTCTACTGTCTGACTGACTCTTCATTTGGTTGGAAGGCTGAGAGGTGGTCCAGAGTGAATCGGGTGGACCTAATCGGGTCACTTCCTTCAGTTGGCACCCAAACAAGGACTCCATCGGGTGACCTATACTCGCCTGCGGATGGGTGGGGAGGTCGGGCCATCATCGGGTCGGACAGGCAGACCGGGGATTCCTGCACAAGAGAGTCTTGAACTCGCTGCTGCCCTGTCAGTCTGACCTGTCGGTGCCTCGCCCAGCTGTCAGCCCGACTGGGGTTCTGAACGGTAAAACCCTAGAATTGACTGTTTGGTCTGAAGAGTCGGCATTGGAGAATATATTTGTTTGACCTGTGTGCACCAGGTGAGTTTGTTTTGGTTCTTTGTGGATATGGTACCATTTTGTTTGTCTTTGGTGTGGTCTGAGGACACGTTTTGGTTTGCATATGGTACGGTCTGCGGACCGCTTTGGATATAAGGTGTTCGTAAATTCCTTGTCTGGAAACACAACAAATTTGGCTTACTTTTGAAAATGCCGGTGTTCAGTCGTTTTTTTATTTCTAATTGGCGTTGTTGTTCTGCTGAGGCTCGATTGGAATAAAGTCAGCCGGCGTCTCCAGTAGGCACTTCGAATCTTGACATGTATGTGATTCATGGCCTTGGCCTATTATGTTTAGGACGCTATGGCACAAATATACGAGGGACAATGCCGAGTTGCAGTGGCCTTTGGCGGGCACTTTTGATGAACAGAAAATTGCCTTTTTACTGGAGAAATTATTTGCAAGGAAAAGTAGACAAGGTTAAACAAAGACGAATGAAAGCAGAGAAAGAGGCCTGAAGAGGGAGAATGCAAACAGTGACTCAGAAAACTGTAGCACATGATAGAGAGAACCAAGAGATAGGGATTGAATGTGCAGATAGGACATTCTGATTACAAATGGACAAGTCTTATGTGGCCCGAGACGAAAGTGATACGTTTGTGGAGCAATTATTAGATACCGGACCACCACCCCCTTATGCCCCACAGAGGATATATCCCGTTCTTCCCTCACAGGTCCTCCTGTCTCCACCGTTTATGCCTCTGTTCTTGTTGATCATACTGTTCTGGCTACGGCACCTCCTGTCATTTCTTTGCCCTCGCCATCTGTGGCAACTGTGACTGTTAGTACTCCTGTGACGCCTATTGCTTCGGTCTCTCTCCCTCCAGCTCTTACCCCCACGACACAGTCATCAATGACATTAGTACCCTCTCCCTCTTTTGTTGCCCCTACTGTGTTCTTCCATTCCCCACTGAGTAGTTGGACACCTGTACACGGCCCTGAGAAAAGAGATTGGGCAAAATGTAAGGAACATATAGGGCAGACGTCGGTCCGATCTGATGTGGGAGATGCGGTGAAAAAGGTGGTGGCTAATCAGGCTGCACAATGGGCTCGTAACTCCATTTATGGGGTGGAAGATGTGTGGAGTCTTATGAAAGATTATGAGCCTTTTGTACAACAAAATGCCCTTAAACACATGTCGGCTACATTGATTGGTCTTTAGGAAGAGTGATTTCAAAGTACGGCGCCGCAGGTTATATACAATATTAGGGATCATGTGTATGTTAATGATATGGAACCTGCTCATGTCTTTGGTAATGTTGCGACGATGGTTGCTTATCGGGAAAGGTTGCTCGAGAAGAGCCCTACCCCGGTAACTCAGTATCCAATGTAGGAGATCCATCCCATCTACCATCCAGAGATCCCGGAGCTAAAGGATCAAAAAAATTGCATTATTCAGCACATAGTAGAAGCTAATTTCCAGGAACAATGGTCACCGAGGTCTTTTTGCTTTCAAATACCTTTGTTCTAATGTTTTTTTGTGCTCTTCTTTTACAGGATATGCGGGAGCGTGAAGCGCGATGTCCGTAAGCTGGAAAGGAACCCGTCCGTCTGACGATCTCCGCTGGGTACCAAGAAGCTCTGAAGAGAAGCCTGAAGACGCCGGGAACCGGATCTGGAAACTGGAGCTAGGTAAGTGAAAGAGAAAAGAAGAGGCCAAGCAACAAGCATGAATGAGAGTGGTTTCAATAACCTCTCATTCAAGTTGAAGAGATTTGCATACACAAGAGTAAAGGCAGTTGCCGCGTGCGAACATTTGCATATGTGTGAGTTCAACTGTTTTTCTGTGCCCGTGCCCCTGGCAGCGTGTGTGTGCACACCTTATGAATATTCATTAAACATACGTTTCTTCTGGAGGTTTGTGGTTGTCTCTAAATTTAAATACACGTTGGTATTCTTGTTTTGACAGCTGGTGCTAAATCACACAGTGTTCTCATGTTTTTCCTTAGTCCTGAAAAGCATTACAATAAAGACCTTGTTTGTAAACAGAAAACATGATAAATGATTTAGATGAACATTAACATGATTTAATTATATCAAGATCTGGTTTATACTTGAAACTCTTGTGTGCCATATAATCAATCAATCAAATAGGTGTTTGCTAAGCGCAACTACTCGACCATAAAGGTCTCAAGGCGCTGGTGGGTGGGGGGGTTGCAGGTTCCAGTCCGTCAAGGAGGTGGTCTATTAAAGAGCCAGGTTTTGAGGTTTCTTGCGAAGATGAGGTGCGATGTTATCTGTCTGAGGTGGAGCGGAATGTCGTGCCAGGCTCTAGCTCCGCGGAAGGAGAAGGAGCGGCCTCCCGATCTGGTCTTCCTGGTTCGGGGGACCACGGAGTAGGAGAGCTGGGCTGATTGTAGGGTCCTTTGGGGTGCATGGAATTTGTTAAGGTATGCTGGTCCGGTGTCGTGGAGGGCCTTGTGAGCGTAGGTTAGCATCTTGAAGGTGATTCTAGCTTTGATGGGGAGCCAGTGGAGTGTGCGCAGGTGCTGGGAGATGTGGCAGTGTCTTGGCAAGTTGAGGGAGAGTCTGTAGTTTTTGAGGTCGGTGGGGTCTACCGAGGGTTTCTTCAGAAGGCGGTTGATCTCAGCGTGTTTCCAGTCATCAGGGAACATGGCGGTTGCCAGGGAGCGGTTGATGGTGTGGCAGAGCATGGGTGCGATAGTGTTGGCAGCTCTGTTGAAAATGTGGCGGGGGCATGGGTCCGTGGGGGCCCCGGAGTGGATTGACTTCATCGTCTTCAGTGTGTCTTCCGTGGTGAGGGCTGTCCAGTTAACGATCGCTGGCTTCAGGGTGTCGGGTGGTTGGTGAGGGTTCAGTGTGTTGGTTGTCTTTGTCGAAGTTGTCGTAGATGCTCTTGATTTTGTGGTGGAAAAAGGTGCTGAGTTTGTCGCAGAGGTCTTGCTGGTGGGTTGGGTGAACTCCTTGATGATATTGAAGAGTTCTTTGCTGTTGTGTTTCCTTGTTTTTCTGATGAGTTGGTGGTGGGCGTTCCTGGCGGCTCTGAAGTTGTTGTGGGCTTCTGTGGATTTGGGGTCCAAAGGCCTTTTCTTGGTGGCAGCAAGTGCTTCTGGACTCTCAAAGTTTGGTGGTGAACCATCTAGCTTTCTTGGCATGGGTGTTGTTGTTTTTCTTGAGGGGGGCTATACTGTTGACGCTGGCGAAGATCTATCTGTGCAGGGTTTGGGCTGCGGTTTGGGGTCGTCGTTTTCCACCATTGTTGGGGTGGAGTTGCTGAGTGATAAGGTTAACTGGTCGTCGGTGATTCGGGTCCAGTTTCTTAGTGGGAGCTGGTGCTGGTGTCTGTGGATGGTGGGTGTTCTGAAAGTGAAGTGTACGCATCTATGGTCAGTCCATGGGAGTTCGGTGGTGTGGCTGAAGGTGATGGAGTTTCCTGTTGTAAAGAGGGGGTCAAGGGTGTGTCCTGCTGAGTGCGTGGTTTCGGTCTCGATCTGCCAGAGTCCAATGTTGTGGAGGTTGTCCTGGAGGGATGTGGTGCTGGTGTCCAGTTAGTTGTCGAGGTGGAAGTTGAGGTCTCCCAGTAGGATGTAGTTGGTGGATGTGATGGCATGCAGGGAGATGATGTCCGTGATGGAGGTGGGAAAAAGTCTGCGGGGTCCAGGGGGTCAGTAGATGAGGGTTCCTTGGAGGATATATGTTGATACCACGCATACTTTTAGCACGCAGACCATTACCACGCAATTTTTACAACGCAGGACCCTTTACCACGAATACCTTTACTACGCAGGTACTATTACAACGCATACCATTACAACGTAAGTATAGGTAAGTATATAATATGTTAAAATAATGTAATTATTAATAATATTTTTTTACATTAATAATTTATTATTTTAATATTAAATATTTTAATTAATTATATTAATTTTTATTTATTAATTTGTAAATATATATATGTTAAAAATACCCCTGTATCCCAAAACCCAAACCCAACCCCGAAACCTAAAAATACCCCTGTACCCCAAAACCCAAACCCATCCCTGAAACCTAAAAATACCCCTGTACCCCAAAACCCAAACCCAACCCTGAAACCTAAAAATACCCCTGTACCCTAAAACCCAAACCCATCCCTGAAACCTAAAAATACCCCTGTACCCCAAAACCCAAACCCAACACTGAAACCTAAAAATACCCCTGTACCCCGAAACCTAAAAATACCCCTGTACCCCAAAACCCAAACCCAACCCTGAAACCTAAAAATACCCCTGTACCCCAAAACCCAAACCCATCCCTGAAACCTAAAAATACCCCTGTACCCCAAAGCCCAAACCCAGCCCTGAAACCTAAAAATATCCCTGTACCCCAAAGCCCAAACCCAACCCTGAAACCTAAAAATACCCCTGTACCCCAAAACCCAAACCCATCCCTGAAACCTAAAAAGACCCCTGTACCCCAAAACCCAAACCCAACCCTGAAACCTAAAAATACCCCTGTACCCCAAAACCCAAACCCATCACTGAAACCTAAAAATACCCCTGTACCCTAAAACCCAAACCGAACCCTGAAACCTAAAAATACCCCTGTACCCCAAAACCCAAACCCATCCCTGAAACCTAAAAATACCCCTGTACCCCAAAACCCAAATCCAACCCTGAAACCTAAAAATACCCTTGTACCCCAAAACCCAAACCCATCCCTGAAACCTAAAAATACCCCTGTACCCCAAAACCCAAACCCAATACCCCTAATAAATGTTTTAAAAAAAAGATAAACTTACCTATACTTACGTTGTAACGGTATGCGTTGTAATAGTATCTGCGTTGTAGTGTAATGCGTTGTAAAGGTATTCGTGGTAAAGGGTCCTGCGTGGTAATAGTTTCGTTGTAAAAGTATTTCGTGCTAAAAGTTGCGTGGTAACAGTTACATACCTCCTTGGATGATGGAGGTAGAGCTGGCCAGAATCTTGAAGTGATGGAGTTCCATCAGGTCTGTGGGCTCGTCTGGGAGTGTGCTCAGGCAGAGGGTGGATTTGGGGACGATAGCGACTCCTCCTCCCGGGCGGGTGGGACGGTCAAGAGACCTGCTGATCAAGGCATATGGGGTCCCCTAGGCCCAAAATAGTCCAGGGAAGGAGGGCTAAGTGGCTCCCCTTCCTCAAAAGTAGAAATATTAAAATGTAAAAAAACACAGCCGGCAGCTCGCCGAAGGCTCAGCGCTCAATTTCTCCACCACTCTGCAAATGCGCCTCCTCGTGCGTTGTTGATTGGGGGATGAAGTCCCCTTGGCTGCTGACGGTCCTTAGGGGCCAACAAGACCTCCTATTACCTCCAGCAAGCCCCACACAGGGGGATTGCTAAAAGGTGGTCCGAGGGCGCACCCCCTTTCTCCACCACTCTGAAAATGCACATCTCAGTGCACTGCTGGTGGGTGGATGAGGTCCCCTAGCCTCCTGAGGGCCTCAGGACTAAAGTGGACTTCCCCCCCATCCCTCCGCTATGGAGTCAAGGGGGGGCACCTATGGTGCCCACCTAAACATCCCTGTTGTGCCTGCCATACAGTGCAGAGATGTTTTGAAAGTGTATATTTTTATTGAAGCTGGGGCTGCAACCCACAGCACAAGTCTCAAAAGAAAACTTCAACCGCCATGAAGGAGGTCACATAATAATTGTGGAGGCTGGACCCCTGACTCCTTGTCAGGCGGTCCGTTTCTTCTATGATGTTGGGTGGCGCTTGTCCGACCAATATTGTAATTATGGCCTTCCTTTTTGGCAAAAAACCTTGAGGGATCTATGCATATGACCACTTGCTGAATTCAGACTTTTGTGTACTTTTCACAAATATATCCCTATCCTGGATCACCCAGGGGTTTCACACTGGTTTTCCGGCAAACTGGAAGTAGGTTGGAAGCACAAAAAGTAGGAAATATGGGCCACCTTTTTGAAAAATGCCAAAACTGTGGTAGAATTTCTTTTTGTTCAAATCTGCATGTTCCTGAAAGTTGGGAAGATGGTGACTTCAGCACATCAAACCGTTCATTGAAGCCATTTTTATGAGAAAAAAACCAGACACTTTTATCTAGAGCACTTTTCTCTATTTTTCCCAAAGAACTCAAAATGTAGCTATATCATGGCTATTTTCTCAGTCCCCTCCAGAGTATCCGCAAACCCTGGCTACCTTTAGAGTTCCCAGGATGTTTGAAAAAAAGGATACAAAGTTGGCATGGATAGGATATTTGGACAAAAAGTTATGGACTGCTAAGCTTACACTACCCAAAATAGCCAAAAATGGCTTAGCACTAGGGTTGAAAAGGCTTAGCAGCAAAAGGGTTAATCATGAAATGTTTTTATTATGTTATTAATCCTTTTTTATTTTTTTTGTTTTGTTGAGTGGGTGAGACTATGCACCCTCAACTCCGGACAGTGTCCCCTATAATTTAATGGTATCTAGTGGAGCACGGACACTGGACCTGAACAGGCTCCTGATCCCCCGCTCTCCTTTGTTGACATGGCAATTGTAGCATCAGGTTATGTGTTAACCTTAGAGAGTTAACAATAATATACTCCTGGAGTTGTTTCCCTTGCACAATACTGTTGAAATGATTACATTGACAAAAGCAATCAAATGGTTCTCTAGCTTTGAAATTTCCTCCCTTTACCACCAGGTTCACCTACACCCAGAAAGTATAATTCTCACTAGTTTCATTGCTCATATACTTTAGGAGTTTGCCTTTTGGCCTACCCTCAGCAGCTTAAGTGTTCCAATTAATGATGAATGACCTGTTATTTTTTTTAAAACAGATTTTCATTAGATTTGATCAACAGTGACCCATGAAATACGGGTTATCCGCATTATTACAACTCAGATATTGTACCAGTCAGGTGCCAGTACAATGGTTTACTTTTAAACATATTCTCTTTTTAGTGTGGCAGCTCACATATATCCCAGACATGCAAGCAACCTGCTCTACTGTCAGTCCTAATACCAGCCTGCTCTTCCACTTACCCCTACTTCCACCCCGTTCTCTGCCTCTTATCCTTGTCAAAAATATCATGTTTATTGTCCCTTCTGTACAGTAATATACTGATGTATCTTATACCCTAGAGTGGGCATGTCTCAGTCGCCTCTAACCCCCTTGTATAGATTCAGGACTACCTAGCCAACTGCGACATCTATGCCTCCAAGAGACCTGGGCTCTGAACACAACACCACTTGCAGGCTATTATGAATTTCATGTTGCAGCCTCCAAACGGAACATATTTAGATGACCTTCTGGAGGTCTTTCTGGTTTTCTAAAACACGATCAAAAGATTGTTGCCTCTGCAATAGCTATTAAATCACCTTTTATCTAAGTTTTACTTATTAAAGGCCTGAAGCTTAACTTCCAATCCCTTCGCTTGTTACTAATTAACTGTTATGTTAACCCTGTTCAGACTCAGAAGAAAGACCCTATGGAATCTCTATCTAGAATGCACAATGACCTACTGATTAAATATGACTCCCACCAGGCAATTATAGTTGGGGCTTCAACATTAGGGACCTGGACAAGACATCTGATCTCCCCAGGTGTGTGGGTGTGGCCGATTCTTTATATGATTTTCTGCACAATCACCAGCTACGTTCAACCCACTCACTAATGGGAACCTGATTTCTTTCCTGGCGTCCGAAACCTACTTTTAGGACTACGTCCACAATTGATTACGTATTAGTCAGCGACACTATCGCAGCCAGGTTTGAAGTTTTTTAAATCAACAACAGGGAAGAAAGAATTCAAAAGCCCCTGTGTTCCACCTTAGAAGCCACAACAGTGAACTCACTTTCAAGTGATCAGGGTAACAACATGGTGAGAGTGGTATATGGTTCTCCGAAAAATCAAATGGCCAGCCAAACTAGGAGCCAAACTGTTAGCCTGGGTGGAGAAGCAAAAGTTTGGTTCCAAGCCATCCACTTTAACCTCAGTAATTGGTGATTGGGAAGCTCTTATTGTGGACCTTCAACAGGAGGTGGGGAATGCACAATACAAAGTACTGTGCAAGAGTCTTGCAGTGACATCATATACTCCCTGTTGTTCCAAGGATTTAGTCAAATGCAAATGCGAAGAGGAGGTAAATTAACTGACGGCTGTTCAACCCCTGCTCTCAGGTCACTTCACAAAAAGAAATATGGGAGCATTAAAGGAAACTTATCAAAATGGATTGGCTTAAAGTCTTTTCTCTATTGAAGGAGAAGAACCACTCCTGTCTATGGAGTCACATAAATTGGCTAGACAACCCAGGAATGACAAAGGAGAATGAGGGTGCCGAACAAGTGTGGAGAAGGTAGGTCAAACAACTGATCTAACCGATTCACTATAGACGGTGGTTGCCTCAACGTGTTGTTCGGAACCAGACCCTGGCACCTCTCTAGTCATTTCAATCACTGAAGGTGCAGTTATAGTGACCATTAAAAAAATGAGGAAGGATGGGGCACCAGGAATTTCAATCGGCACAAGATTTTTGGACGTCAGTTCTAACTCCTCTTTTTAATCATGCTTTTAACACTGCAACAATGCCGTGCTCCTGGAGAGGTCCTATACTCTTTCCTATCTATAAAAAAAGGTGATCCCTCCCATCTAGCAAACTACAGGCTGTGACCCTGCTTGAAATAGATTCCAAGGCATACGCCCGATTTCTATTGAAAGAGATGGAGTCATTGGGAAAGGAAAAATAAATTCTCCAGTTTTTTCAGTCAGGATTCAGGCAACATTTTTCAACCATGGTCAATATTATAGCGTTGGCATATTTATCCCAAATAGCGGTCATGAGGAAGCATCTGCCCTTGTTTTGCTGCTTTATAGGTTACAGCACAGCTTTTGACAGGGTGGACCACAAAAGATTATGCGGAAAATTGACCGCATGGCTGATCCCTCCCAAGTTCCTCAAGGCGATTACATCATCATACCAGGGGTCATGGGTACAGGTCAAAACAGGTCCTACAAAAGTAGCCTCTAGAGTTGCCACAACAATGCACATAAACAGGGCTCCCCTCATTGTTAATCTTTATACTGCTGACTTGGGGGCCGCTCTGCAAGGAGCTAACCTAGTTACTCCAAGGTTGGGCTGGGTGCAACTTCCATCCAGCAATATGCAAATGACACAGCAATTATGGACCAAACCAGAGCTGGCCTACAGAGAGCCCTCAATGCACTTAATTGGGAGAACAATCTACAGGTTAACCAGAGAAAAACCAAGGTAGTAATGTTTGGAAAATAATAAAGAATGTTTAAGAAGAAAAAAGGTAGTAGTGTTTGGAAAATACCCACACAAAAGCAATCTTGCTGGCAGGTGGGAGATCTGCAAATAAAAACAGCGCCAGCCTACAACTACCTCAGGGATTGGCACTCTGAGAGGGCCAAACCAGTCACTCACCTAAAACAGCTCAGCTTAAAATCCAACCGAGTAATCCACACTTTGAAGCAATGAAGCAACCCTCTGTTAATTGCATCTGCAGATACTTTCCCAACAGAATTGAAAGCAAAATTGATTTTCGCTATCAAATGTGGACATCTGGCTTTTCCAGGTGTCCTGGACAGGTATCTAAATGCCACTCAGATCAAGGCATACAAGTCAGCACTATCAGCTCTGCTGCATTCAAGAAGAGCGAGTCTGAGGTTGGAGCTTGGACTCTGGAGGCCTGAGTTTGCAAGCCAGGGGACCTATTAAAGTATTTCATTATGGTCCTAAGAGCCCCAGAAGACGCAATCAAATACCAACTGAGGAATAGTTTTCAGGAGGTCAGGGCACCCCCCTGGCAAATTGGGCTTCATCAAGCAATTGGCAGCCTGAAGATCAATGCTGAAAGCCTGTACTCCTATGACTTTCTGTTATCAACCTTGAAAAAATCAGTGAACACATACACAAATTTAACCAATCAATGATAATGCATGAGGCCCTCTATAAGATGGTATGCGACTGGTACGCATACCCGACGAAACTCAAACTGATCTTCCCCACAACCTCTGACTTGTGTTGGAGAGGGTGGAGCTTCCAAGGCGACTTTAAACACATACGGTGGGACTGTCCAACGATAAGGCCATTCAGGTCAGAAATTTGAGCACAAATTAAAGACATCCCAGGCTACCCCATACCGACGGATCCAGGCACGACATTACTAGGCCTAAGATCAAACATTCTCAAACAACAAACAGTTAGCGACAGAGCCATCATGTGGCTTTGCCTGGGAGCAGCGAAAACAACATTGGCAGCGGTGTGGAATCAAAGAGTGGCACCTTCCATATCTCCATGGCACTCACACCTATGGCAAGCTCTCACAATGGAAAGAAGGGCAAGTGTAATATCTGATTCCTTCAAGAACTTTGAGTACACAATGGGCCACTGGTAGAGTACCTATCGCAGGGCCTCCCTTTGTTTGCTTGCCTGACGCGGGTTCAGGCACTCCACCTTTTCAAATTTTCAACCACAGGGCAAAATAAGACCTAGAGACAAAGCGATTACCTGAGCAGGCCACCCCTCCCTGCCATGCGTTCCCTATGCTACATAGACTGGGATGATAGTACAGTGCATCCTTATACTTTGTAATGGGAAGGCTAGGGAGGGAGGGGTCTTCGGGATATTATTACATCCTATAATTTACCACTCATTTGCTGAGAAAGCAACTTACAAAGCCTTATAATGTTTGTTATTTCGTTTACACCTGGTCTTGCGACCCATATGCTCCCTAAACCTGAGGCAACTGCATTGTCATATAGATGTGTTGGACTGGAACACAGGAAAGGGAACGTAGTGCACTATTTCATGTATTACTTTGCAAAACTCTAATAAAAACAAGATTGATAAAATGAATCAGTGAACAGGCGGGCACTAGTAACCTCATTTGAAAAAGACTGCATATTTGTGCCCCACCTCCATCATTCGCCACTGGATGGATCTTACAAATTGTGGTAAGCACAACCTTATTTAGGGTATGCCCTGGCAATTCAGGCTCGCAGGAAAATCCTTTACATGAGACTCTCTGCTTTACCAATTGCATAATTTAACTCAGCCTGGGCACACAAAGGGGATGCTGTCTCGTGCAAGCCATGCTTTTATCGCAGAGAATCCTGGTTACACCTATAGTGCTGCTGCCCCAAATTGATTGACAAACAATGTCGCCTGCTTCGTCTTTTATTCAGGGCAAAGGAAGTTATGACTTGCAGGGAGTCCTCGGATTTGTGCTTCAGAGAAAATTTGGCATGTAACCTAGCCAGACTGGTAAAGTTTACGAATTCTACTAAGCTTGCAATTATTGAATCACCACAAAATAACTCCAGACCTTAATAGGCTAGGACAACGTATTTGTAATTTGCATTTAGCACTTTATCCCTACTATGTTATACTATAGTATCTTCCTTTCACGTTTAGAAGGTGTGCATAGCAAGAGCCTCAATCGAGAATGTACGATGTTACAACGCGATCAAAATGATTGCGGTACATCACAACGCATTTTTACAAAGCAAGTCGTTACCAGTCGTTACTATTCCAACTCCAGCCTACGTACAGTAGGGAAGGTTTTGGAATAGTAAATCTACTATTCCTTAGTCTAGAGCGCCCTCCAGCGTAAAGGTTGTAGACCCTCAATTGATTGCCTGTTTTAAACAATTTTGTTTTTAAAAGTTTTTAGCAATTTATTGGCTTTAGGATGCCTCACTTAGTTGCTGACAGCAAGGGCCCCATTTGGCATTTGGTTGCAAACAGCTCTAGAATTTTAAATAATTGCACAGAAGTAACAAAGGGCAGAAATCTTCATTAGATGCTTTTTATACCTGGAAGTACAAGACACACCACCTAATAAACATGCTTGAGGGGTGGAAATGGGGCAAATAGGTGTAAACATTTTAACTTATTGATTTTAATTAACCGAACGTTTATTAAAACTCAAATAGATAAATTGTAAGTTAGGTTTCGGCTTGGCCAGGTTTGGAAAGTAAGGCACTCTCAAGGGAATCATTTGGAAGGTTTTTTAGGCATACAACAAGTACATCCCAGGCCCTGGGATGTGCTTGCTCCTGTATCTCCAACTTGCTCCTGTATCTCCACTTTCCTCAGCAGGATTCTCTGAACACCCATTGTTTCAGCAAAACATTGCCCCATGAGCACCCCTTTGAAAGCGTCCCACTCAGTGAGGGTTGAGACTGTTGAGTGGACATTGTCTGCAAAGCAATTGATAATGGCTTATCCAATATTTTGTTTAAATACCGGGTCCTCTGGGTCTTTACATGCAGGTGCCAGTCTGAGATTCAGCAAAAGACACAAAATTGATGGACGGAATGCAGAGCAAATCAAAACATTCACCCCAGTCAAGAGATCTGGGTTAAATCCATCATTTTTTTGCTCACCATGCCACCCCAGTTTAGACATGGCCATATGCAAATCAGTCTTAACCCTGTGCCTCATGGGAACAGTCCAGCCCGAACTGCCAAGCCAGGTCCTCCCTGGACCGGAAACAAGCATCCTAGGACCGGTTTCGGGGTCTCACCCCTCATCAGCCAGGATAGCTTTATTACAGTGGCATAGTAAGCTAAGAACCCACGTCTGGGCATACCTGGCGCACTTAGGGCAAGGAAGCAAAAGTCACACAATTGATGGACGGAATGCAGAACAAATCAAAACATTCACCCTCAGTCAAGAGATCTAGGTTAAATCCATCATTCTTATGCTCACCATGCTAGCCCAGTTTAGCCCTGGCCATATGCAAATCAGTCTAGACCCTGTGCCACTTGGGAAACAGTCCAGCCCAAACTGTCAAGCCATGTCCTCCCTGGACTGGAAACAAGCATCCTAGGACCGGTTTCGGGGTTTCATCCCTCATCAGCCAGGATAGCTTGATTCCAGTGGCACAGTGAGCCCAGGACCCAGACCCACGTCTGGGCATACCTGTCGCACTTAGGGTGAGAAAGCAAAAGACAAAAATTGATGAACGGAATGAAGAACAAATCAAAATATTCACCCCCAGTCAAGAGATCTGGGTTAAATCCATAATTATTTTTCTCACCATGCTACCCCAGTTTAGACCTGGGCATATGCAAATAAGTCTTGACCCTTTGCCTCATGGGAACAGTCCAGCCCAAACTGCCAAGCCAGGTCCTCCCCGGACCAGAAACAAGAATCCTAGGACTGGTTTCGGAGTTTCAACCCTCATCAGCCAGGATAGCTTGATTTCAGTGGCACAGTGAGCCCAGGTCCCACGTCTTGGCATACCTGGCGCACTTAGGGCGAAGAAGCAAAAGACACACAATTGATGGACGGAATGCATAACAAATCAAAACATTCAGCCTCAGTCAAGAGATCTGGGTTAAATACATCATTCTTTTGCTCACCATGCCACCCCAGTTTAGACCTGGCCATAAACAAATCAGTTTTGACCCTGTGCCTCATGGGAACAGTCCAGCCCAAACTGCCTAGCCTGGTCCTCCCGGGGACCGAAACAAGCATCCTAGGACCAGTTTCGGGATTTAACCCCTCATCAGCCAGGATAGCTTGATTCCAGTGGCACAGTGAGCCCAGGACCCTCATCTGGCCATACCTGGCGCACTTAGGACATGAAAGCAAAAGATACACAATTGATGGACAGAATGCGGAACAAATCAAAACATTCACCCACAGTAAAGAGATCTGGGTTAAATCCATCATTCATTTGCTCACCATGCTACCCCAGTTTAGACCTGGCCATATATTTATTTATTTATTTATGCAATTTATTTAGCGCACAAATACCCTAAGGTGTCTTGGCGCTGTACAGATCAAGTGTAACATAGGGATCGAGTTCTTACTGAATAAAAAGCCATGTTTTTAATTGTCTCCGGAAACTCATCAAGGAAGGACAGGATTTTATGTGGAGGGGGAGAGTGTTCCACAGCCTGAAGGCCGCAACTGTGAAGCGTCTGTCCCCCCAATTCACTTTTTTGGTGCGCGGAATTTGTAGCAAATTGGCTACAGAGGAACGCAGTGCTCTTTTGGGCGTATTAGCTGACAAGGCTTTTTTAGGTATTCTGGCCTTGTGCTGTTCCCAGCCTTGTAGGTGATGCATAGCGCCTTGAATTTGATGCGGCTCCTGATCGGGAGCCAGTGCAGTTGTCGGATAATAGGGGAAATGGAGGAGAATTTAGGAGTAAGAGTCAAGATTCTGGCAGCGGCATTTTGGACAAGTTGTAACTTGTTTAGTACTTGTTCTTGGGCATTTAGTAGTAATCCATTACAGTAGTCAACCTTAGAAAGAACCAGGGTTGACATCAGGGTTTTGCCTGCGCTGGCTGGCAGAAACGGAAGTAATTTCTTAATCATCTTTAAAATATAAAAGGTGCTGAGACTACCGCATTGGCATGGCTTACAAATGACAGCTTGTTGTCAAATAGAACTCCTAAGTTCCTGACTTTATTGACCGGAGTTGGAAGAAGGCCCAGATCGGGCGGCCACCATACTGGAGACCAAGACGGGGTCAGACTGCCAAATATCATGACCTCCGTCTTGTCTGAGTTTAATTTTAAACAATTGCGATCCATCCAGGAACTGATTGCCATCATACCGTCCTGAAAGTTAGCCGCAACTGTTCCTCCGTTTTTATGAACAGCCAGCACCAACTGGGTGTCATCAGCATAGGATGTTAACCCAATACCGTATGATTTAATGACCCTCGCCAAGTCCGACACATAAATGTTAAATAGCGTCGGACTTAGAGAGGATCCCTGGGGAACACCACACGGTAAAGTGAAAACAGGGGAGAAGAAGTCACCCAGTTTAACTGACTGCTCACGGCCAGAGAGAAAGGACATCAGCAGTGATTTGGCTTTGTTCTGAATGCCAATCTTTCCGTCACGGTCAATCAGAATGTTATGATCGACCGTGTCGAAGGCCGCAGACAAGTCTAATAATATTAGAACCGCTGTGCCTCCTTGATCCATGATCACTCTGATCTCCTCTGCCGCCTTTATTAGGGCAGTTTCAGTTCCATGGCCCTTCCTGAATCCGAATTGGGTCTCATCCAGAAGATTATTCTGGTCGATATAATTGGCCAGCTGATGATTCACAACCTTTTCAAATATTTTTGACGGAAAAGGAAGGGATGCGATAGGTCGGTAACTTTTGGATTCTGAAGGGTCCAGATTTGTTTTTTTTAATAAAGGTTTAATGATTGCTTTCTTCCAAACCGAGGGGTAGGAACCTGACAAAAACATAGCATTGCAAATGTTTGTCAGGATGGGAGCTATCAAATCAGTCACTGGTTTTATTATCATAGGTGGGCATGGATCCAGTGGTGAGCCTGACTTGATAGTAGCCACAATTTCCTTTATCTGAGATGGGGTGGTTTGGGTGAATTCCGACAGAACTGTGGAAATAGAGGAGTGATTAGTTTTGGAACTGGGGGGTTGTGAGGGTAATTTTGTGGAGAAGTTAGCATAGATGTCATTGACCTTAAGTTTGAAAAAATCTGCCAGTTCGTTGCAGAGATTTTGAGATGGTTCGATGGCGGTGCACATAGGTGGAGTTGACAGATTCGAAACCACTTGATAGAGTTGTTTAGTTGAGTTTTTTGCTGACTCTATTTGCTCCGTATAATATTTTTGTTTTTCTATAATTAGCAGCTTCCTGTAGGTGGCAATGGCTTTTTTGTAGGCATCTCTATCGTTGTTATGATAGAGCTTTCGCCAACGTCTTTCTAGATTTCGACAGCGTTGCCGTTCCAATCTGAGAGTTTCGGAGAACCAAGGGGCTGAAGGTGTATTGCGATTTAGTCGTCTAGATTTTACAGGGGCCAATGCTTTGAAGGCATTATTGAGCCAAGCCATATAATTTTCTGAGGCGATGTGGGCATCCTTCGTTTCCCCTGGTTGAGTAGCGAGCAGAGAGGACTGTAAAGTTAAATCGTCCAGATTCTTCCAACTTCTAAATTGTGTGGGCCGGTCTGACAGGATTGTGTTTTTAACATTCCTGGTAGTGATGGTAAACATATATAAATCAATCTGGACCCTGTGCCTCATGGGAACAGTCCAGCCCGAACTGCCAAGCCAGGGCCTCCATGGACCGGAAACAAGAATCCTAGGACCAGTTTCGGGGTTTCACCCCTCATCAGCCAGGATAGCTTGATTCCAGTGGCACAGTGAGCCCAGGACCCTCGCCTGGGCATACCTGGCGCACTTAGGGCGAGAAAGCAAAAGACACACAATTGATGGACAGATTGCAGAACAAATCATAACATTCACCCCCCAGTCAAGAGATCTGGGTTAAATCCATTGTTATTTTGCTCACCATGCCACCCCAGTTTAGACCTGGCCATATACAAATCAGTCTGGACCTTGTGCCTCATGGGAACAGTCCAGCCCGAACTGCCAAGCCAGGGCCTCCATGGACCGGAAACAAGCATTCTAGGACCGGTTTCAGGGTTTCACCCCTCATCAGCCAGGATAGCTTGATTCCAGTGGCACAGTGAGCCCAGGACCCACATCTGGGCATACCAGGCGCACTTAGGGCGAGAAAGCAAAAGACACACAATTGATGGACGGAATGCAGAACAAATCATAACATTCACCCCCAGTCAAGAGATCTGGGTTAAATCCATTATTCTGTTGCTCACCATGCCACACCAGTTTAGACCTGGCCATATGCAAATCAGTCTTGACCCTGTGCCTCATGGGAACAGTCCACCCCGAGTGGGCCGGGTATGCCCAGACGTGGGTCCAGTGCTCTCCATGCCACTAGATTCAAGCCATCCCGGCTGATGAGGACTGAAAGCCCGAAACCGGTCCTAGGTTACTTGTTTCCAGTCAAGAGAGGAATTGGCCTGGCAGTTCGGGCTGGACTGTTCCCATTGTGTGCAGGGTCAAGACTGATTTGCATATGGCTAGGTCCAAACAGAAATGGCATGGTGAGCAAAAACACAATGGATTTGGGCCCAGATTTCTGCACTGGGGTGAATATATGACATTGTTCTGCATTTTGTGCATCAATTGTTCTTTTTTGCATTTGTCAGCCCGAGTGGGACAGTTATGCCCGGACGTCGGTCCCGTGCTCTCCATGCCAACTGGAGTCAAGCTATCCTGGCTGACGAGGGCTGAAAGCCAGAAACCTGTCCTAGGATGCTTGTGTCCAGTCAAGGGAGGACCTGGTCTGGCAGTTTGGGCTGGACTGTTCCCATTGTGCGCAGGGTCAAGACTGATTTGCATATGTCTGGGTCCAAACTGGAATTGCATGGTGAGCAAAAAAATGATGGATTTGGGCCCAGATCTCTGTACTGGGGTGAATGTATGACATTTTTCTGTATTCTGTCCATCAATTGTTCTTTTTGAGTCTGAGATTCAGGGCCGCTCCCTCTGCCAGTCCAATGATAGCATTATGGGATTGTGGTTGAGACTGTGCAGTAGAGATTTTATTTATGTTGCACTATCCCATGCACCTCGGAGGACCAGAGAAATGTGCAGAAGCAAATATGTAGGTCCTGAAGTCCCTAGAAGAATAAATAGTTCCTGGATTCAGCCATCTCAAGGAGTCCACAAGGTCCCATTTTCATTGTCAGTCCTGGAATGTATGTGCTATTTGAGTCACAGGGGAGACCCGCAGGGGTGGGTGGGATCGATCACTTGTGGGGCCAGATACAGTATTGAAGTCCACTCCAAGTATGATACGTTGTGTTGTATATAGGGCCATTGAGGTGAGACAGCGCATGGAAGAACACACCCTGGTCCAAATTTGGAGCATAAAGTCCTACAATAGTAATATTCCATTCTGCAAGCCAGCCCAATACCAAGACAGACTGCCCTTTAGGATCAATGAATTCCCCCTCTTTTGGAATGGCACCCAAGGGCATATCCAAAGCAAGCCCCCACGGTGAAGGCAGAGCAGGTTGTGGCATATACTTGTCCTCGCCTTCGCCTGTGGAGAGCCGCCCAATCTGAGAGAGTGAGGTGAGTGTCTTGCGAAAGAGTGATATGGTGATAAGGGCACTTCGTCTTTTTAACTATGCAAATACCTTTTACCTTTTTGTCATGCTATTTAACCCCCTGACGTTCCAACTAAGAACGTTTTAGGTTAAGGGTCATGCCCTGAGTGTTCAATACAGTGGTATCCAGGTGCTATTGCCCACACTTCCCAGCTACAGAGAGGGTGGGGTACCAATCCACTGTGTAGAGGACATAATACCAGAGGTAGAGGAAGCAAACACTCCCAGTTCCATTTAACCAGTAACCATTAACACCTCAACTACCCAATCTCAGGACAAGAAGTGCATTCACCCCCCCATCCAAACTAGCAAGCACTACAATAACATTTGCACACTTTTCATATGCACAACTTAGACCTGCTGCGGCTGTTTTGAGTGGGTGCCTCCCAGCCTCGCTGCTCACTATCCAGGAAATATAGTGGAAATGGATATATAAGCCGATCTCGCCCTATTTGTTAGGGCTCATCATTACAACATTAACAGGTTGCCCAATTATGTAAAGTTCCACTATAGGGTATCCCATCCCTTCTTATGCAGGCTCTTTAGATAAGTTCATCTGCTGTGCCACGGGTGACCTTTGGAGGAGTGGCCTCCAAGTTACAGGAGGAGACTGATGCTTTTTTAGATTCCGACTCCTCAGGATCTTCTTCACCCACCTCCGACGGGGGAGCCTACCCCGTCCCGCTTATGATAGCCACCTTCTATACAGGCCTCTGGCATGCCTATAGGGCCGGATAGTGAGACGGGATCACATTTCTGACAGCTTCGACTCTTTCTCTGTGATCTCCAAGTGCTTTGTTGGCTACTGCTCGCCGAGCCGTCTTCCCCTGAAGCAGCTGCTCTATCCAGTTACAAAGCTGGGGCGGGGATATAAAAAACTTGTCACACTGAGCTGGTAAGTAAACAGCATTGCATACATGATGCCCAGTCTTTAAAGGTTTTTTTGCATTCTGGAACTCGGCCCTCTGCTGCTGCACTTGTCTGTTGAAGTCAGGGAAAATCATGACTCTCCGATATCTCCCTTCACTAGTGTCTGAGTCAAGATGTGATCTCGGTCCTCTAAGTGCAGCACCCCGGCCACCACCGGTTTTGGACCTGCCTCAGGAGGCAGGGGTCGAGAGGGCACCCGATGGGCATGCTCAGGAGCATAGAATGGGAAGAGGCCTTCAGGGGCCACCTTGGTATGCAGCCAACCCTCTAAGAAAGCAGTCATATTAGCTCCAGGTTCCTCAATACGATGTTGCAGGCCAATTATGTTGGGATTATTGTGGCTTGCTCTATTTTCCAAGTTCTCTGCCCTTAGTTCATATGTCTTTACTCTAGTAGCCATTTTTTACATTTTTTATCCTGCTTCTTACGTACTTCTGAGCTTAGATTGTCCAATGTTCTTTCAGTAGCGATGACCCTTTCTGTTAGCCGTTTATGGTCATCCCAAAGCAGTCTCAAGTCGGTGACCAGTGTGTCGATTTTTTAATTCAAGTGCCTCTCAAGACGCATCAGTTGCCGCAAGGAGGGTAGCCAGCATTGCTCGTCATGCTCCCCATGGCAGAAAGACGATCTCACAGCTGGGAGGGATCGCTAGCATCTCATTGTTTTGTGTTCCCTGGGAATGCGGAACGTGTGTTTGCAAGATCCTTTCAAGGAGACGTAGGTTCACTAGTAGCAGTCCCCGCCCTCTAGGTAAAGGTACTGGGAAAGCCCAAGGGACCTGTCAACATTGATGCCCCCTAACCCCACGGCAGTTGGGCCCCCGTCAGGCATTGCTCAGGTCCTAGGCAACCTAGGACCAGCTATATGTTGGCCCATCCAGATTTAGCAATGGTTGCCAGTATAGTCTTTCGGTTCCCAAGGAACTCCTGTATAGTGCTCCACAAGGTAGCCTTTGTGCACCTGAATTACAGTTCTCTCTCTCGCACTAGCACGCCCCCTTCCATGCTGCAGCAGTTCAGGAGAGGGCCAGTTATGGCTATTGTGGTGTGTGCTGGAACTGATCTTTCCTCTTCATGCAGCCTCCCTCCACTAATTCATATATTGGCCATTGTCCCAGGTGATGGGAGGGGGCACAATAGCATCACGCCCCCCTCATGCTGATGTGCTAAGTCCAGTTTCCAGGCCCCTTATGGGGTGGCTAGGCACTGATAAGTCTCTTAAGGCACCTGGGCCCCCAGGGCCGCCTCGGTAGTGCTATGCTGTCAGCCTGCAGCACTTTCAGAACCAGGCAGGGGAACAGCCGGCAACTGGCTGCATAATTATCACTGCTGCCAAGCAGTGGGACCTGTCCAGGACCCCTCACCTTTGATGCTGGGTTTCTCAGGGTTCAGCAGTGAAAGGTAGCCTGTTGCTCAAGCACGGAGGTAGCATGGCCCATATCGCCCCCACCCGGAGGGTACAGAGCCTCTGCACCGCCTCGAAGCTAGCAGGCCCAGTTGCAGGCAGCCCTGATTCCAGAGGGGAGAGTGCAGTCGCAGCACCGCTCCAGAGCCAACGGGCTCAGTCCCAGGCAATCAAGCCAGGCACTCTACCATCTTGGAGGTAGCAGCCTCGTGCCACTCTATTGTACTATTATTTCCGCTGGTAGCCACTGGATCCTAATTTTACTGACTCAACAGTATGCAGGGCACAGAGTGACCAGCACCCTCCACGGAGTCAGTCATCCTAGCAGTCATGTACGAGCTCAGGAGAGGGGCCGATAAAAACATCACCCAGGCCCTGGTACTTTTAGATCTATCAGTTGCATTTGACATGGTTGATCATGGTCTCCTGATCGATCGTGTCAGTAATGCTGGTATCCAGGGTCTGGCTCTGAAGTGGATCTCCTCCTTTCTCTGCTACTGATTTCGGGCAGTCCGCCTCGCCAACTTCTCGGCCAAGAAAGTGAAGCTGACCTGTGGGGTCCCACAGGGTTCTTCCCTCTCTCTCCTCCTGTTCAACCTATACATGCTACCTTTGATCTGGTCTTTATGCCAAAGAAAAGTTGTAACTTTCAACTATGCTGACGACCTTCAGCTGGTGTTCCAAATCGACTCTTCTAACACTTCTGTAGCCAGCCCTTGGAGCTCTAATTTCTATCCCCCCCTCTTAAGCAGTCCTCCACGCCCAGTAGAATCTGTAAAAAGTCTAGGGGTAATAATCAGTAACGATTTATCTATGCAACCCCAGATCAGTGCGGTGGTCTCTGCCTGTGTTTTCCACCTACGCAGAATCAGTAAGATCTGCAGATTTATGACTACCGAGGCCTTGACCTTAGTCATCTTGGCTTTGGTTATCTCTCGAATTGATTAGGCCAACTCACTTTATGTCGGCATTCCGGCATACCAACTTCACCGCTTGCAGCTGGTACAAAACCAAGCAGTCAGGCTCATTTTCTATCAACCCAAACACCAACATGTCCGCCCTCTGACGAAGAGCCTCCACTGGCTTCCGGTGGCCTGGGCTTTACCATCTTCAAAACACCTCGCCGGGAACAGACCAGCAGTCATCTCTACAAGGATCCATCGCTATGCCCCCTCTCGTGAACTGTGCTCCTCCCATCTGAACCTGCTTACTACCCCCACTTTTAAACGTAAAAAACATGGCGGCCTCAGATTTTCGAACTCTCTCCCTGCTGGACTGAGGTCCGTAACATCATATGCCCAATTCGGAACACTTCTCAAGACCTTGCTGTTCTCTCGGGCATACGGGTAAAGGCTCTATCACTGTGTCACTGTCGCTCCTCCCGCTCTCAGCACCATGAAACCGCTTGGTGTAAGCGCGCTTAACAAGTGTTTTTTAACATAACATAACATAACAGCCCCGTTGTAATATGAGGGGCAAGATTTGTGTATGCCACTAAGGATGGGTCTGGATAGAGGAGTTTAACCAGGAGCTCAGTGTCCATGCATCCTAGTTTACGCCGGTGGGATTCATTTTTAGGATGACATGAGTAAGCAAATGATGAAAGGTCAAATAAAGTGTAGTGAATTCTAGAATCAAAGAGGTTAAAATGTGAGTTTAGTAAATGTACTTTTGCATAAGAGTAGGTTATGTATCGAGGACATGTATTAAGTTGTGCTCAAGCCAAAAACAAAATTAGTAGAAGTCATTCGGAAGGCACTTATTTCACAATACAAGGATGATCTTAGTTCCTTTTTAGGATTAGTTGAATTTTACTATAATTTTGTACACCAGTTTCTGGGAAAGAAATATCAAATGAAGCAGCTATTGAGGAATAAGGTGAATTTTGAATGGCTGAATGGGTGCCAACGTTTATCGAAATTCATTTAACTATCTCAGAAGTGCCACCACTGCATGGGTTTGATCACAGTGCTGGAACATTAAGTATTACAAACTTGAGGGATTTATTTGGCTACAGCGATCAAGTGCAATCAATTAGTGTGTGTTTGGTAACTGGAAATCTTTTCCATTTTGTTGAGGAGTGATCACAAACCACTATGAATGGACTATACATGGCCTCTGCCAGGACAACACAAATATCCAGGTGGTTATAAAACTTCACTAAAAAGTTGCATAAGTATCTGTGGTGAGAATTGTGGTTGTAGAAGTAGAATACCAACATCTATGAGAGAATGTGATAAGGGTGATTGGAATGATTGCAGGATTGATGGGTTGTATCTATTTGTGAGGAGAATGTGGAGGAAAGCCATGCCATTACTAATGAAAAATTAGTATGTTCATATGACTCAGATCTGGTTTTGTGTGAAGTGAGATAGTGATAAGTGAAGGGTGACTGAAAAAAAGAGTCTGTGTTGCCAGAAGCAACACCAGCCTGGCTGATGAGGGGTGATACCTTGAAACCGGTCCTTGGGTGCCTGTTTACAGGTCCAAGGCGGACCTGCCCTGGCAGTTCGGCTGGACTGTTCTCACGGGGAGCAGGGTCAACACTGATTTGCACATGGCTTAGTCCAAACTGGAATGGCGTGGTGAACAAAGAAACAATGGATTTATCCAGATCTATGACTGGGGGTGAATGTGTTGCTATGTTCAGCATTCCGTCCATCATCTTTTTGTGTTGTAATAAATCATTATGCTCATAGTTACTAAGACTCTCATTGTGAGTTGGACAGATCCCAGTTTTACATCCAGGGGTAGGGAATGATACCAATAAATCAGTAAAACAAAACATGCAAAAATACAGAGTTAGAACCTTGTAATCTGGGTTCCATCATGTTATTTCCCAATTTGAGCCTGATAATTTAGAATGATCAGTAACTGGAGTGGAGGTACCAGTTGGAATCTGTGTCTCCAGGTCCCATATTCCAACATCCAGTCAACAGACAAGCCTTAGAAACACATGACTCTCTCCTCGCTTACAGTATAGCTATTCTACCTAGAACAGTCCACGCACCTGCTGCTAACAATGAACTTGACCAGTCAGAATACAAAGAGGTGAAGAGAAAGCCATTTGCCAAAATAAATAGGATGTACATGGTTCGCTTCTCAAAAACAGTCTATCAGGTGACTTTCGAACAAAACCCATTGAAATTTGGAATTTGCAGCTGCACAATTTGTATGCCAAGATAAAGACTGGAAGAAGTTGAATGATGCAATCACTCTTTGGCTTCCATATGAAAAACTTAGAAGGACCACCCAAGCCCACCTCTTAGTCATATCTTTATTCTAATGAATAATTTATACATGCTAGTCTCTACATTAGCTGTAAAAAATACAACAGTAAGGACAGGACAATAAAGTATGCTTCTATTACAAACTCAATAAATTAACATATTTTTCTTTGAAAAATAAACCCAACCTTCTCAATAAACGGTTGCTTGTAAAAAGAATTCCTTTTTATTAGATAAGGCGGAAAAAGACTATTAATGCTAGCACCAAATATATTCTGATCTAGCAATGAAAAACCTGGATGAGAATATCTCTCACTAACCATAATTATAAATATTCCCCAAAAAATATTAGCGACATAATTCAATTAATATGAACCAGGCTTAAAGCATCCATGCATGCAGTTACATCTAAATTCAGTTGTGCACTCCAAGGGCTACATTTTAATATTTATTTATTTATTTATTGATTTCTAGAGCGCATGGCGTCCCAGCGCTAGTGAAAGAGCTGGAGAGGACGAGAGAGGGAAGCTAAGGGAACAGCCAGGTTTTCAGGAGTTTGCGAAAGGACAAAAGATTGGGCTGTGCACGAATGTCTATTGGAAGAGAGTTCCACAATTTAGAGGCATTATACGCAAAAAGACGGCCTCCAGATCGAGCCCGTTTGATCCTGGGAATTGAAGCCAGATGGAGATGTGTGGACCAAAGGGCTCTGTTAGTTTTGTAAGGGGAAATAACATCTTTCAAGATAGGGGGAGCCTTACCATGAAGAATTTTATGAGTAGTACAGAGGGCCTTAAAGTGTACTCTTTCCAGTATGGGAAGCCAGTGAAGTGACCTGAGGGACGGTTTAGCTGAGCAGTGGTTGTTAGTGCCTGTAAGGAGCCGGGCAGCAGTATTTTGCACGACCTGCAGTTTGGCCCTCACAGTCTTTGGGGCACCAAGATAAAGAGCGTTACCATAGTCCAATCTGGACAATATGAGGCCCTGGATCAAAAGCTTCCTGGACTGGATAGGGAGCAAAGGCAACATTTTGCGGGAGGTACGAAGGAGGCCGTAGCAGGTTCCGGCGGTTTTCCTTGCTTGGGTGTTAAGCGTAAGGCCTTGGTCCAGCCAAATCCCCAAGCTTTTAATGTCTGACTTCGGGGTCGGGGGCGGACCCATACACGGGGGCCATAAAGTCTCAGGGCGAAAATGAGACTGATTACCTATGACCAGAATCTCCGTCTTGTCGCTATTAAGCTTGAGGTGGGATCTATCCACCCAGCTAGATATATCCTTGAGACAGGAATAAAGATCGATGGAAGGGTGGTCCTGTTGACTCAGTGATACAACCAGCTGGGTGTCATCAGCATAGGTCAGGAGTTTGATTCCATATGGAGTGAAAAGCGTAGGGCTCAGAGATGAGCCTTGAGGGACGCCGCAGTGTACCGGGGTTATGTTGGAAATTAAATTGCCCTCAGCCACCTGAAAGGAGCGGCTATGTAAAAAGGATTTCAGCCAGGACAGGGCAAGTCCAGAGATCCCCAAATCCCTAAGACGGTGAACCAGTGTCAGATGGTTTACAGTGTCAAAGGCAGCACTCAAATCTAGGAGGATCACTGCCACTGATCCCCCTGAATCTATGATCTTTCTGGCCTCTTCAACTACCGCAATCATAGCGGTTTCCGTGCCCTGGCCCGGGCGAAAGCCCGTCTGTGAGGGCTTAAGTAGATCCCTTGATTCAAGGTAGTCGGATAACTGGCGATTGATACATTTTTCTGCCACCTTGCTAATGCCTGGCAGAAGGGAAATGGGCCAGTAGTTGTTTGGTTCCAGAGGGTCAAGATTGGCTTTTTTCAATAGAGCTTTAACTATGGCCTTCTTCCAGCTCGGGGGTACAATGCCCTGTGAAAGGGAGATGTTAATCAGATTTAGCATGGGAGCAAGGATGGTAGTTGCACCTAATTTTAAGATGTTAAATGGGGCTGAGTCTAGCAGAGAGCCGCTCTTAATTGATTGAACAATAGGGGAGAGTATATATTTTGTAATGGGGGCAAACATGTCCAATCTGGGCTCAGTAGGCTTTGGTACTGATGCAGATGGTTCTAGGTGGTCATCGATATTATACAGGGGGAGATGCTTCAGAATTTTTAGAATTTTCTGACCAAAGAACTCCGCTAACTCGTTACAGCGGTTATCAGAGGGGTCCACGGGCAGGGAGGGACAGGGTTTTTTAAAAGCTTTTCCACAATGTGAAAGGTTTCTCTTGACGAGTTAGAAGAGGATCTCATTTTTTCTTCAAAAAAAGCAGCTTGCTCTGATTTGAGAGCCTTTTTATAATTTAGAATCGTAGGTTTGTAGTCCTGCTTTCTGTGGGGGTCGAAGTTCTTCCTCCATGCCCTTTCAGACCTTTTACAAAGTTTTTTAGGGGACTGACCTCCAGAGTAAACCAGGGCGAGGTGGTCTTGCCCCGAGGTTTAAGGGCAGGTTTTTTCGGGAGAATTATGTCCAGAGGGTTTTCAATCCACGTGGAAAACATGGTGTCTGCTAATACAGGGTCCGACTCACAGGTCGGAGGGGAAAGCTCCAGGATATGTCTCCATTTATCTGGTTAAAGTTTTGACCAAGGGCGTGCGAGTATGCTGGGAGCAGATCTAGGGCAGTGAGTGACGGGAATCCACCAGCTAAACGGGATAAGGAAATGGTCTGACCATGGAACAGGAATCGGTGCCAGCACCTTAAGATCAGGAATATTGGAGAAGATGGGATCCAGGAGATGTCCCCGTGTGTGGGTGGGCTGATGGTTTCCCAAGTGGAGCTGGTAGGCTGCTAAATCCAGTAACAATTCAGCAGCTACCTTGTCTCCATCATTATCAAAGTGGATGTTTAAATCTCCTAAGATCACAAGGTTGGGAAGAGTACTAGCCAGAGCCAGTGAAGTTTCCAAAAGGGAGCTACAGAATTAACCAATGGCACCTGGAGGACGGTAGATCAAGATTCCGGAGAAAGATTTACACGGGGATACTTGGATGGCAAAGTGAGCATTTTCGCAGTCTGCTACGGGGCTGCCGTGAAGACGGCATGAAAGATGCTCTTTATATATCATAGCTATCCCCCCTCCCTTTCCCTTGGGGCGGTCAAGATGTTGGATGAGGAAGCCGGGTGGCAGTGCCTGGACGATATCCGGATCGGAGTCAGAAGATAACCACGTTTCTGTTAAAAACAGAACCTCAAGCTGGTAGTCTTCTAGGAGTATAGAGATACATGGCCAAACAAATCACCAATACATTCTTTCCCGTACAATCTTCAAAACCCAAAGTTTATATAGGCAGAATATATGTATGTGGTGCAAAATTAACCCACTACATTAAAATAGCTTTAACAATTGGGGAGAGGATGTGGTCTTACCACTAGGGAGGTCAATCTCAAATCTGGGGAACCGGGTTCTATCTTTGCAATGACGCTCAAAATTCTGTGATTCTGTGCAAATCACTTAATCTCCCTGTGCCTAACCAAATAAATGTGTCCTTGTGTAACGCAACTGATGCTCATGTAAAGCACTCAGATACTTTTGGGTCAATTTCGCACCATATAAAACTCAGAAGAAAAAAAAACCAATTACATGAAAATGAGTTTTTGCAAACATTAACGTAATTGTATGCAAAGGAGCTTTTGAAAAAAAGGAGAGGGTTGGCAGAAACTGGTAGCTGATGGACTGTTGGTCATTAGCCTCTCTGCAGGGTCTCCCCCAACATTTTTGCCTTCACCCCTCCTATTTTTTCTGACTTTGATTTTGTTGACTTTAGGGCTCTGCTGCTAACCAGTGCTAAAGTGATTGTGCTCACTCCCTAAAACATGGTGAAATTTGTTAACACCTAATTGGAATACTTAATTTAGTAATATGTCCCTTGTAGAGTGGTATGTCATATACCCTGGGCTTGTAAATTACATGCTACTAGAAGGCCTGCATCACCAAATCAGGCAGCCCCTTCAAACCGTTCCCATTCCTGACATTGCAGCCTGCATGCAGTTTTAAACTGCCAATTCAACTTGGCAATATGACCCTGTTGCCAAGCCTTAAACTCCCCTTTCACTATATATAGGTCAACCCTAATGTAGTTCTTAGGTAGCCCATTGGGCAGGATGCATTGGAGTTAAAAGGTTGTTAAACTCGTTTTTCATGACTGTGAGGCCTACCTGTCCCATTGGACACTGTGTTGCATTTTTACATGTATTGAGTGCTAACGCGTATTTGGAAACAGGTAAGCATTTCATGTTCGGTGTCTGTGAAATCCTAATTAAAAATCCTATTTCAGATTTTAAATTACAGTTTTGAAAATCCCACTTTTAGAAAGTTGGCATTTTTCTGCTCTTTCTATTTGGTGGTTGCATCCTGGTCTAAGTCACATGAGTGGGATTAGCTGGCAGTTGTACTTAGTTTATTCCTCCTAGACAGCCAGACAATAGAGGTATTATGTATGCCTGGATGGGCCATCAACTGGCAGGATGGGGGGACCAAGCTGGGCACAGCCCCACTTACAACTGAATAGGCTATGCTCTGCTTTCGCACAAAGGACTAGTCACCCCTGCACTGTTCATGCAGTCAGCTTGGAGCTAGGGCAGGGAAGTCAGGAAACTTCAAGCCCTTCAAAGGGAATTCTCAAGAAACTTCATCTACTTCAAAGAAGACACCGTATATAACAAGCATTTGCAATGCAATCGGTCTTGCATTTTGGAAAGTTAGAGCTATTGGTGTTGTAAATGGTAATGTTTTTTACTTATCTTTTTTGTTTGCTGTGGAGTATTCATTTAGAAAATACGTGCACGCTATACCAAACAAGCGCATTGACTGAAAAAGGGCTTTAAATAAATGAGATTGCCGCACAGATAATGATGGAAAGCAATAACCTTCTGTAAAATATGTGATCCTTGGTCAGTAGAAGAGCCAGTTTTAACCCGGTAAAAAAATGAAAGTGTTGATCTAATGCAATTTTGTTTGTGCAGTTTTACGTAGTGCAAACTCTTTACATGAGCACCAGTTACATTACTCATTCATCAGACCCTCCAGAATATTGCGGCTTAAGTTAGGGAATTTTTCAGCACACTATTTCATTTTTTGTGCCAATTTTGCGGCATCTCGTCTTAGTGACATTCAATATTGTGGAGCTCTGGAGCATACCCATTGTAATGACGAGTGCACAAGCATAGGGCACTAGGACCTGCCCGAGGGAGAACGAGGGCGGGCGGATAGGGAGGAGCCAGAGGCTGAGGACAGCAGTTAGCCGATGAAGAAGGACGTGCAATAAACAAACCCCCACCTAATACCCTGTGTCCATGTATCTGTGCCCAAAGGACACTACATCTGGCGACGAAGGTGGCTAAGGAACCTGTGGCGTGAGGAGAACGGCTAACTCAGTCCCTGGAAGCCCAGCCGTTGTGCAAGCATTCAGCATTGTGGGCCAGTGACCGCGTGGTAGTGGAGTCACGGCGCGAGCGTCCTCGTGCACTGGGAGCCCACCCCTGCTATCGGGAAGTGTGTCAGGTGCGTCCACTTGCCCGGAGCTTACCCCGCTGCACTGCGTGTGTGTGTGGCACGTCCTGGGGGTTAGAGCGTGAAATTTGCCTGCTCGCCGGGAGCACACCCCGGCGATATAAGAAAAGAAAGAAAAAAATTAAAGCTGCCTCACCTGATGCGCCCGCGACAACGCCCGTCTGAGAGGGTGTGTGCTGGCTGGCACCGACAATCGTGAAGAGTGAAAGCACTGTGTCTCCGGTTGTAGAAGGCCAAATCTCGTTGCTCACGAGATTCTAGCGGCGGCCATCTTGGAGTCAGGCGTGTCGTCCAATCCCCTGTCAGGGATCTTCGGCGGCCATCTTGGGATCAGGCAGGGACCCCGAATGTCATCCAGCACTGGTAAATGCACGGTGCACAAAATAAACAAGCATTGGCCAGTGTAAGAAACACGTAAACACCATTGGTGAGTGCAAGAAGAAAGAAACAAGCATTGGCGAGTGTAAGAAACAAGTTAACAAGCATTGGTGAAGGCAAGAAGCAAGTCAACAAGCATTGGCGAGTGTAATGAAAAATAATCAACAAGCATTGGCGTGTGTAACGAAAATGTAAACAAGCACTGGCGAGTGCAAGGAAACAAGTAAACAAGCATTGCTGAGTGCAAGAAGCAAGTCAACAAGCATTGGCGAGTTTAAGAAGAAAAGAAACAAGCATTGGCGAGTGTAACAAAAAATAAACAAGCACTGGCGAGTGCAAGGAAACAAGTAAACAAGCTCTGGTGAGTGCAAGAAGCAAGTCAACAAGCATTGGCGAATAAAAAAAAAAGAAACCCAACAGAAAGGACTTTTGTCGGTACGTGGCTGACTAACGGGATCCCGCGATGACTGGATCGCATCAGGAAAATGCTGAACCCGGTCTTATGGGTGTGTTGGGAGTATCGTTCCTGCGCCCTCCGGAGCCCCTCACTCTTGAATCTGGTGGGGGTATGGGCTAGCGATGGCAAGAATGGCTTGAAGATTTCAAGGACTTCATGAAAGGGTCCCATGTAACTGATGCTGGACAGCAATTGATCGCTCTCAGGAACCTGGTAGGCAAGGAAGTCATACAGATCATAAAAGAGTTGCCTGCTGCATCCGCTGCTTCATACGCTAGTGTCTGTGAAGCACTCAACCGCAAGTTCTTGCACAAAAAGAATGTCGATTATGAGCGATATACATTTAACCTGGCATCCCAAGAGAATGGTGAGCAAATGAGTGTATTCATCACACGTCTGAGACGCCTAGCAAGATATTGTGACTTTGATTATTTTTCCACGGTGGATGCCCTCGGATTGAGAATTATAGAAGGAAGGCTGTCAGAGCCCTTGAGGTGCAAACTGCTTAAGAAAAGCTACCCGCTAGATGAGATTGAGGAAATGACAAGAGTCGATGATCAAGCCGACGAGCATGCAAAGAAGATGGAGGCCGGGAGAAGTGAGAAACGTGAGCAGGCGTTCAGAATGCAGTCTCGACAAGTGCATGGACGGTCCCCACCACAAGCACGATCATCCAGGTCCAAAAAGCAGTACCACCCTTCAAGTTGTCGGTGCAGAAGCACGAGTCGCACCAAGAAAAGATCAGAACGACAACTAAAGTGCTACAGATGCGGCTACGATTTCCCACATGCAGATACATGCCCAGCACTAGGTCAACGATGCCGGAAGTGTGGTAAAGACAACCATTTCGAAAGCATGTGTGGGACTTCCCACAAGGATGATCCACGAGAACCTACCAGACAATATCGTCCCTCAAGCAGCCGTCACCATGCAAGCAGCCGTCACCATGTCAGAGCAGTACAGGATAGACGAGACTCATCCACTGGGTCGTCACAATCCAGCTGTCACTCCTGCCGAACACATCGATCTCAACGGTCGTCATCACGAGAGTCAAGATCCCTATCACCCGTCTCACAGGACCGCGATGAATACATATGTTTTGTAGCGGATCCTGATCGTCTAAAGGAATATCCATGGCTAGGATTCAGAATTGGTTCTCACCATGCCAAGTTTGTGATGGACAATGGGGCGTCGCTAAATTATTTACCTGTAGCGGAATATCAAAGAATGAAGACACCTCCCAAATTGATCAACGCCCACGTACGAGTATATACGTGGATGTCAAAAAAACCACTCCCCTATCTTGGGAAGTTCGCGACCGATCTATCATATCAAGATCGCACCATCCAAGCCTACATCCACATTATTGATGGGCCTGAGGCGGACTGCTTACTGACCCTGCCCACCGCTGAACGACTAAGGCTGGTGGACATGCTATACAAAGTGGATGACAAACTAGACATTACTCAGAAGTTCCCTAAGCTCTTCCAAGGTCTCGGCAAGATGAGAAACTGCCAAATTAGACTCCACATCAACGAGCAAATCACACCAGTGGCACAACATCACCGGAAAATTCCATTTCATCTACAGGAGGCCATGGAGAAGGAGCTCCAAGACCTACTCGAGGCTGACATCATAGAAAGAACTGATGGACCAACACCCTGGGTCTCCCCGGTTGTAGTAGTTCCAAAGAAAGGAAAGACGGACCGAGTCTGTCTCTGTGTGGACATGAGAGCGCCTAACACTGCAATAGAGAGGGAGAGGCACCCAGGCCCCCACATCAGCGACATGATCACGTCACTCAATGGAGCCAAAATATTTTCAAAATTAGACTTTAACAAAGGGTACCACCAACTGGAGTTGCATGAGCGGTCCCGATACATCACGACATTCTCAACACATCTAGGGCTATTCAGGTACAAAAGACTCAGTTTTGGGGTGTCTTCAGCTGCGGAAATTTTTCAGGAAGCGATCAGGAGAACAATCCATCATGTTCCCCATGTACTGAACTATAGTGATGACATCCTGGTGTATGGAGCCACCGCTCAAGAACATGACACCGCGCTGGATCGGGTATGCCATGCCCTGACGGAAGCAAACCTCACGCTCAATCAGGAAAAGTGTGAATTTCATAAGCCAACGCTGAAATTCTTCGGCCACGTTTTCTCTGGAAATGGCATGAAACCGGACCCCGAAAAGGTAGCGGTGCTAAATGATACACCGAGCCCAGGTGACGTTGTAGATGTGCGCTCGTTCCTGGGCATGGCCAGCTACTGCTCCAGGTACAGACAATACTACGCCACAATAAGTCACCCCCTGAGAACTCTCACCAAACAGAGGCAGCCATTTCAGTGGTCCACTCAAAGTGAACGTGCTTTCAGAGATATCAAGGAAGCTATGGAGTCTGCTGAAAACATGGCCTACTTCAACCCCAAAAAGAGGACAGAAATAACCGTGGATGCCAGCCCTGTGGGGCTAAGGGCCATTCTAGCACAGTATGACAGAGATGAAGATCAACGTCACATCGTAGCGTATGCCAGCAGGAGTATCACAGACACGGAGAGGGCATGCTCCCAGCCAGAAAAGGAAAGTTTAGCTGTCGTCTGGGCCTGTGAACATTTCCACATTTTTATCTTCGGAAAACAATTCACCCTGGTCAGTGACCATCAAGCTCTGATCACAATTTTTGGAAACCCTCAAGCCAAAATACCGCCACGAATAGAGAGATGGGGCCTCAGGTTACAAGAATACACGTACACCATTGTACACAAGCCAGGGAAAGCTGCAAACCCTGCCGACTACATGTCCAGACACCCCACCCGGACCAGCAAATCCAAACGGTCGATTGCGGACGAATATATCCACTTCGTGGTAGATCAGGCCAGACTCCCTGCGGTTCCACTGGAAGCCATCTGTGAGGCAACTCAGTCAGATGTCACCCTGCAGGAAGTAAAACGCCGCATACAGACCAATAGCTGGAGACATTCAGAAACTAAGGGACAAAGTGACCAAGACCTGTCCGCATTCAAACACATCCATGATGAACTGTCAATAGCGACAAATGGTCTCATCCTAAGAGACACTCGAATTGTGATCCCAAGACAGCTAAGACAAGGGGTCATCAATTTAGCACATGGGGTACACCGAGGCATAGTAGCCACAAAAAGAGCACTCCGCGAGCGGGTCTGGTTTCCAACACTGGATCTAATGGTGAAAACAACGTTGAAGGACTGCCCACAGTGTCAGCTAGTGAGCCGCCCAGATCCCCCTGCACCGCTGCAAACGTCTCCACTGCCGGATGGCATCTGGCAACACATTGCCATTGATTTCTTTGGGCCGTTCAAGTCAGGGCAATATGTCCTAGTCATCATGGACGAATATTCCAGATTCCCCATTGCGCATCTCTGCACATCCACCAAAGCCTCCAGCGCCATACCAATTCTAGATGAAGTCTTCGCTGCATGGGGCATTCCTCAAGTGGTAAAATCCGACAATGGGCCCCATTCAACAGCCATGACTTCGCGGAGTTCGCACAACACCTAAACTTTAAACACCGGAAAATCACACCACTCTGGCCGCAGGCGAATGGAATGGTTGAGCGCTTCATGGCCACTGTCAAGAAAGCCATTCAGCAGGCAGAGCTCAGCCGAAAGAACATACAGACAGCGCTAAATGAAGTACTACATGCCTACCGAAACACACCCCACTCCACCACAGGCAAATGTCCGGCCACCCTCATGCTAGGCCCGTCAGTGCGCACCAGACTGCCCATGATGAATGTCCCGGTGAGTGAACAGTATCCAGATTCTGACCATGAGGAGATTGAGGCCGTGGACAAACTGAAGAAAGAAAAAATGAAGGGCTACGCGGATGAACGTCAACATGCCTCTCACGCTGAAATTCGGGAAGGAGACTGGGTGTTGGCGCGGCAAGAGCAACACAGAAAGACTGACTGCAAATATCATGAGACTCCGTTGAAAGTGGTGCAACAGAAAGGAACTATGATCACCGCGGAAACAGACGGAAGACGAGTCACCAGGAATGTGACACACTTCAAGAAGTGCAGCCCTAACGTCAAAGAACTATTGACTGAATCGCTAGTCAAAAACATTGAACATGAGACACCGCTCAGCAGCAGTCAGGTACTGATGGGGACTACTGATGAACATGAGCGAGATATCCCTGATCCTCAGTCGCGCCCCAGACGGACCATTACAAAACCGTCTCGCCTCATTGAAGAACTTTAAGTGGCGATCTTCAGCGACGTGAAAGCAAAGGGTGTTGATAGATTGCTGTGTTTTGTTTTGTTTACAGAGGGGGGAGATGTAATGATGAGTGCACAAGCATAGGGCACTACGATCTGCCCGAGGGAGAACGAGGGCGGGAGGATAGGGAGGGGCCAGAGGCTGGGGACGGCAGTTAGCCGATGAACCAGGATGAAGAAGGACGTGCAATAAACAAACTCCCACCTAATACCCTGTGTCCGTGTATCTGTGCCTGAAGGACACTACACCCATATAACCCCATCAGTGTAGCACTACTGCGATAGTCTTGTGCTCACCCTGTCTGCACATTTCAAATACTGTCAATATGGTGCAATTTCCTCCTTTGCGCTAAGTGACAGTGTGCATATGTTAACTTTCTTTCCAGATTTTAAAGTATATGCACATTCTTAGTATTATGAAAGTTGCTGCTCAGTAACTGCTATTCAAACTTGTAAACTTAGCCAGACCTTGCATTTGCCTTCCAAGTCAGTCTGATGGTGGAAGTTATGCGATAGATCCTTACTCCTCAAGATTCAGTATGGATTCAGTTACACTTCGAAACTTCTGGATACTATTTCCCTGCTCTATGTATACATAGTATTGCTTTACTAACTGAGGTACTAGGCGGTCTGTAAAATAACTGCGATAGTATAGAAAGAAAGTGCATTCCTTGACTGACATTGCCCGTTGAATTTTGTCAGAGGCAGGTATAACGGCACAGCGTCTCTGATGCAGCATTAAAAATATGCTATGTTAAATGTTGTTGCCACAGTCCTCCTGGAAGTACAGTGCATGTTTTTAGAGGATCGATACACGAATACTGGAAAAGATGCTGACTGGGTAGCAACTCAATATGGAGTTACTGCATGATGAACATAGGGCACAAGTTCACTGTGTGTTTTCAACATTGGACTGCCTCTGGGCCTGTTTAGACAGAGCCCAGGGACAATAAGAGTCAGTTACCACCAGTACTAGTCAACTAAATATGGGGGTTCCCAGGGCACAGTATGACTTTGCAGCAGAGAAATAGCTGCAGGTGGTGGAGGTGCTGACATTCTTTCTGCTTTGGCCTCTACTATCTCCTTCTGATGCCTTCTCTTCGCATGAGCCAACCTGGTGGAATGGATTGCCTCCAGTTGTATTCTCATTCCCAGGGTTCGAATGCATACTGTTTCATATTCCCATGGGAAATTACTTTATTGTTTCCTACAATTGACAGAATTGTAGGACAATAAAATATTATAAAATCGAAAAGAGAAAGTCCTGCGATAATATCTCAGTACTACTGCGGTACCCATATAGTTCACAAACACACCTTCAGTTACAATACTACCACATATAACATTAAAAAACAAAACTAGCCTTCAAAACCTGGGTCAGTTCTTTATATTTAAAAAACAAAATCGCTGATGTAAATATAATTTCAAAACTTTAGGGTGGTACCTCAGTACTATGGAGGAGGCACTGCTATTGAAAGTAAAACAATCATGCAGACGACACTGCCATTTTCACTGAACTTTGACCTACCTCGAAAGTACAGTTGTACCCAAAACATTTTTACATAATTAATAACATAAAAAGAAACATTATACAATTGTAAACAATGTTTGGAAAAAATCCCTTACAATTTCAATAAAATACCGAAAGTTTAAGACTAGTTATAGTTAGGAAGACTTAATTTATTTGATTCGATTCAATAAATGTAATTCCGTTTATACCATGGTAAAACCATCAAAGCATCATGACAGGTATACAATATTATAATATGAATGCATATACAATTCCATAAAATAATCTTTTAACAGAATTATAAAATATTCAGTGAATTTCCATATTAAAAAGAAAGAAACACAGCCCTGTATAAACAGAGCCTACCATAATAAGGGTGGTGACACTAAACTGTTTACATCTAAACACACTTCACATACAGAATAAGATCATTTTACCTATTGCAAAAATCATCCTCCATGGGGCACCATGGTCTAATAAACTAAGACATGTCAAAATCTATATTATCTAGTGTAGTGTAGTTCCTATATTCCCAATAGGCTCTGCGCATTGGAATAATATATCCTATAGATGTGACGTAGGACTGGGGTCGACTAGGTCTCTATCGAATATATTAAACCTAATTGTGAGTGCCAGCTAGCTCAGAGGTAACCAGAAACGTTCTCGAATTTGATTAGGTCCTCAAATGCCACCCCTATGAAGAACATGTTTATAGAGGACTGGCTTGCAAATGCGTCCCCCTTATTTACTTGTTCTTACCTGGAAATTCCTACATAAGCACCTCACCTACCACATAATGTACATATTTACTTGATTATGCTATGCTACACTATTTGTTTTTGTATTTTTTTGAGGACTGAATAAACAAATTTAAAAACAACAACAACTACAATTATGGATGAAGAGCCAGGTCCCTCCAAAAGGCCAAAGAGTAAGATATACTACTTCATCAAGAGCGGAAGAACACATTTTTATTTACACAAATTAAAGACAACTGTGTATGTTTAATCCATGGAGCAAAAAGTACAGTGGAGAAAAAAGGGCAATGTTGAGAGGCATTTTTCAACAATGCACATGCATTTTGACAGGAAGTTCCCTGAAGGAAGCAGCCTGAGGTCACAAAAAGTAAACAAAATGAAATCTGCATTGCAGACACAGCAATCTTTTTTTTACAAAGCCAACGAAGAAAGCCACTGCAGCAACTGAAGCATCTTTTAAAATTACTCATCACTTGATCAAGCACAAAGCAACATTTTCGATGGAGTCATTGTGAAGTAAGCAATGCTTCGAATGGCAGAGTCTGTATTCAAAGATTTCAAGAATAGCCATGGAATTATGAAATGATAGAGCAGCTAGAGAGGGATTTAAAGAAATGTGAATATTTTTCTATTCAGTATGGTGACATGTTTAGCTTTATTTCCTATAAAGACCACCCCAGGAGGAGCTGACATCCACAATGAGGTGAAGAAATATTGTGTGAAGTAAAATATCCCATTGAAAAAGTTAGGGGGAACCACAACTAATGTCACACCTGCAATGATAGGGCGTTATTCTGGTTTAATTGCCAATTGTATAGCAGATCCGGATTTCCCTCCATTATTAAACTACCATTGCATTATACATCTACAGGCAATATCAGCCAAGGTAATGGGGTTTGATCATGTGATGACTAATGTTGCTAAAATTATTCATTCAATTGTGCTAAGGCCAAGCAGCACCAACCGCTATATGTATCAACAAACCATTTTGCATTTCCTAAATAGCGAATTTTAAGGAATCGCTATTTAGGAAATGCAAAACGGTATGTATGTACAAAATCGCTTTCCAATAGCGATTCCTTAGCATTCCTAATTTGAGATTAGCAAATTGTCATTCGCAAATTACCCCTTCATTTCCATGGGCCAGGAGGCCCATAGGAATGAAAGTGCAATTTGCAATTAGCAATTTGCTGATCGCAAATTAGGGATTTTTCCAAGGGTGCAGGGGTGTCTCAAGAACACCCTGCTGCACCCCTGAAAAAGACATTTGGGGGCATATGGCGCACATACATGCCCTAAGGGCATGTATGGGCGTCATATGGCACCTTTGGATTTTTTCCAAAAAGCTTTTTGATAAGAATTCGCAAATTACCACCAACTAGAAGTTGGTGGTAATTTGCTAATCCTTAATGGCATTTTTTCCATAATATTTGTTTGATACATTGCATTTAAGGAATCGCAAAATTTGCAATTCCTTAAGTGCAATCGCAAAATAAGGATTAGCAAATTTTGCTAATCCTTATTTTGCATCAAACTTGTTTGATACATTCCATTTGTCTATTTAGCATTCGCAAAGGCCGAAATTCGCAGAATTTCGGCCTTTGCGAATGCTAAATAGCTTGATACATATAGCGGATAATCTTCAAATTATTCCTTGAAGAAATATCAGCTGAGTATGGTGACCTTTTACTGCATTCTCAGATCTGGTGGCTTGGCAGGGCAAAAATACTGCCTAGATTCCTTTAGCTGGTGCCAGAAGTCAAAGCTTTCGTGGAGTCTAGAAATGAAGATACCACACAGTTATCAAACACTGGGGGGTTACTCGATTTAGCATTTTTGACAGATGTGACAGAAAAATGTAATGTCTTGAACTGCAGATTTCAAGGAAAAAACAAGACAATTGCCAACGTGATTATTTCTGTTAAAACATTCAGTCAAAACACAGCCTTGTCATACAGCATGTACAGAAAAGAAAGACGCAGCACATTCCCTCTGTGTTACAAATCCTTTCAGAAATAAAGCTGAGACTGAGCTCCTAGACATAGAAAAATACAGTAGCCTCCTGATGAGGGTTAATCAAGAGTTCAATGACAGATGTTGTGTTTTCCGGAGTGGATGGTGTTCATCGTGCGGGCTGTGTCTTCGGTGGTCACCGTGGTCCAGGTGCGAAGGGTGGCGGTGGGGGGCGTTGGTTCGACGGTTGGGTGTGTGGGTGGGGCGCCGAAGCTGTTGTGGATGTCGACGATCTTGCGGTGGAAGAACGAGGCGAGGGAGTCGCAGAGGTCTTGTGACGGAGTGATGTCGTTGGTGCCGGTGCTGGGGTTGGAGAACTCCTTGACGATAGTGAAGAGCTCTTTGCTGTCGTGGGCGTTGTTGTCCAGTCGTTCCTTCAGGGATTTCTTCTTGGTGGTGCGGATGAGCTGGTGGTGCTTGCGGGTAGCGTGTTTGAGGGCGGTCATGTTGTCGGTTGTCCGGTCGTGGAGCCAGGCTTTCTCGAGGGTGCAGCAGGTCTTCTTGGAGTCCTTGAGGTCGTCAGTGAACCAGGATGCCTTCTTGCTTCTGGGTCTGCTGGGAGGGTTCTTTAGTGGCGCGAGGTCGTCGGCGCAGGCGGTCAGCCACTGTGTGAAGTTGCGTGCTGCTTCGTTGGGGTCCGTTGTGTTGGCGGGTGGGCTCTGGCTGAGGGAGGTGGTGAGCTGGTCTGCGGTGATCTTGCTCCAATTCCTGTGAGGTACCTGTTGCGGGTGGTGGTGGGTCGTGAATCTTTTGAAGCTGAAGTGGACGCAGCTGTGGTCGGTCCAGTGGAGTCCGGTGGCGTGGCTGAAGGTGATGTACTTGCTGGAAGAGAAGACGGGATTAAGCGTGTGGCCGGCGTAGTGGGTGGGGGTTTTGACCAGTTGCTTGAGTCCGAGGTTGGCGAGGTTTTCCAGCAGGGCGGTGGTGTTGCGGTCCTTGTTGTTCTCCAGGTGGAAGTTGAGGTCCCCGAGGAGGATGTAGTCGGTGGAGGGGAGGGCGTGCGGGCTGATGAAGTCTGTGATGTCTTCGCTGAATTGTGTGCGTGGTCCCGGGGGTCTGTAGACGAGGGTGCCTCTGAGGGTCGTCTTAGGGTCGGTGTGAATCTGGAAGTGGAGATGTTCGGCTGCGGCAAAGGAGTCGTTGGCGTCGGTCGTGATGCGGATTGTGTTCCTGTGGACGATGGCAATACCACCTCCGGTCTGGTTGATGCGGTCCCTCCTGATGATCTTGTACCCGTCCGGGATGGCGATGGCAATGTCGGGTGCAGAGGAGGCGTTCATCCAGGTTTCCGTGAGGAAGGCGACGTCCGGTGATGTAGCGTCGAGGAAGTTCCAGAGTTCCACGGCGTGTCTGCAGACGGAGCGGGTGTTGATCAGGATGCACTTGAGGTGGTTGCTGCTGATGTTTGTCTTGGTGGGTGCGGGGCAGGTTCGGAGGCAGGTGAACTTGCAGGTGCAGCAGGTGAAGGGTCCGTGGGTGCGTCTCGGGGTGGCTCGGCAGCAAGCGTGGGTCCGGCCGGCATTGAGTGCGTTGAGAGTGGCGGCGTCGTAGGTCAGTCGGGTTGTCTTGCCTCGGCTGGGCGCTGGCCAGGCGCGGACGGGCGCAGACGGGCTTACCTTTGGCGCACCTTCGGCGCTCCCGCTGCACGCGTCCGCTGCGCGGTCGCTCTGGGGGCGTCATAAGTAAGGAGCCGGGAGGGAGGAGCAGCTGGGTGGCGGGAGCGGGGCGGCGAATGGAATCACGGGGGGCGGGGCCGCAGGGAGGCAGCGGCGGGAAATTCCAAGAAGCAGCGGGCAGCGGGAAATTCCCAGGAGCAGCGGGAAATTCCCAGGAGCAGCGAGAAATTCCCAGGAGCAGCGGGCAGCAAGCGAAGGAATCTGCAGGCAGTAGACGGCAAAGGCAGGCAGGAGCGGCAGCAGTGAGTGGGGCGACCAAGCCCTGTGGAGGGCTGAGCGGTCACACTCTGTGGTCCCCTACGGTCCCCTTAAGTAAGGACCTGGGAGAGAGGAGCAGCTGGGTGGCGGGAGCGGGGCGGCGAATGGAATCACAGGGGGGCGGGGCCGCAGGGAGGCAGCGGCGGGAAATTCCAAGAAGCAGCGGGAAATTCCCAGGAGCAGCGGGAAATTCCCAGGAGCAGCGGGAAATTCCCAGGAGCAGCGGGAAATTCCCAGGAGCAGCGGGCAGCGAGCGAAGGAATCTGCAGGCAGGAGGCGGCAAAGGCAGGCAGGAGCGGCAGCAGTGAGTGGGGCGACCAAGCCCTGTGGAGGGCTGAGCGGTCACCTTCAAACTCCTCACCTACGCACACAAAGCACTACACAACACTGGGCCAACATACCTCAACAACCGACTCAGCTTCCACACCCCCACCCGCAACCTCTGCTCTACCACCCTCGCCCTCGCCACAGTTCCTCGTATCTGGAAAACCACTGCCGGTGGCAGATGCTTCTCCTACCTCGCCGCCAAGACCTGGAACGCTCTCCCTACCAACCTACGACAGACCCAGAACCTGCTGGCCTTCAGAAGACTTCTCAAGACCTGGCTCTTCGATCAGTAGCAGCCCCCCCCAGCGCCTTGGGACCCTCACAGCGCGCTTTACAAATGCATTGATTGATTGATTGATTAGTTGAAGAAGAGCAAATCAATGTGTACTGCATGCTTGGAGTATTGATGGCAACAAAATGTAGCAGCAAGCAATGAGAATATAATTGTCAACATGACTGGTGCCATAAAAACCTTAAAGTCAAAGCCTAACCTTTCAAAGAATGAAGAGTAGAGGACAAATTCAGTATTTTTCTACAGGCCCCAGTCCAAATAGCTGCATAAAACAAGGTTAAGTTCAGCTGATCTGGATATTGAAAAACACAGGACTTTTGTCACAGCTGTTATAAAAGTGCATATGTACTTACGATTCAGCTAAGCTTTGCACCCACTGACTGCCACACACTGTGACTACTCTAATGACTTCTTCAGAATTGCCCTCCCAGGCTTTCAGATTACACAGTATTAGAGGACATAAAACAGCTCCACATTGAAGGTAAGATGGATTTTCTGACATGTTTGTTAATTCAGCTGCATTACAATGATTATTTCAGAGACAGCTATTAATTGAAAGGTCTTGACAACTCAAATCTAAAGTCAGTCTGTTGCAGGAATTCTGCTCAGGAACAGTACTATGCTTGAGATCATAGAACAGTGGTGTGTAATGACTGAGTTATCATACCACCTCAGTACCTATGCCGAGTTCAACTAGCTATAGTGCCTTACTTGCCCTCCTAACCTCACCAGAGAAACAAGCGAATTGGCACCCCAGAACACAACACTCATGATCCTTTCAGGGATTGTGGTACAGGACACACCTTTTCCCTCTCTCACTCATACTTGTCCACAGTAAAATATACAAGAGACACTAAGGAAGTTTAGAATATCTATTCAAACTATTGTGTCCTAAAAGACAGTATTCGTGCCACAATTAGAAAACAAATCCATACTAAAAATAGTGTCAGCATGGTCAATTAACCATATATTATAAAAAGCCCTGTCATTTTATGACAAAATATCCTAAACTCCCCTCCGTCTACTGAAGCTGGATGATTATATATCAAAGATCTCTGAGATTAGGGGCGGACCCCATACCTTAGCATATACAGATGGATATTCTACATCGTAGCTAACGTGGCAATCTTGTCTCACACCCTTGGCTCAGTGTGTGTACCTAAACTCCTGTGTTCGGTTATATGACAAGACATGTGCTCATAAACAGCAGCTGCATTCTCGTGTTATGTCTTGGTGCTAGTGCCTGACCTGAGCGAATAAGAAGGGGCATTGTTACTTAACCTTGACTGTGGTGATCGGACTAAATTGTAGGAAAAGAGCAGAACATGTAAACATATGCAAGTTCTGTGTGAAAGTACAATATGGCACAAAAGCAAGCGTGTTTATATAGAAACGTGCGCTAACGAAAATGCGGCCTACAACGTGCACAATTAGGTTAACATGGGGAAAACTACAATAGGCCACGTAGCAAACACTTGACAATTCCTATCAGTGTTTCTAGAGAACCCTATGTATTTTGTTCAAACCACAATATGGCTTCCGAAGAAATTAGGCTTAAAGTCAATGAAGCTGGACATGGGGGTGGAGGGGGTGGAGGGGGGTCTCTCAGAAAAATGGGCGAGTTGCTTGGCCTTTAGTTGCTCACGACAATTTTCACTGATCAGAAGTATCTCTCACTACGGATAAGGCTGTAGACCCTAAACTGCATAATTTCGTCCTATACATTACAACAGGAGTAAAAAGCTATATTTTACCCTAAAAAAAAGAACAAGAACAAAGTATTGTCTAAGCACTATGGCTGCCTTTTCATTTACAGGAGCTTTCATTAACCAATAATTTGTGTTTTGTCATCGCTATGACGTAATGCTAAAGCGGTATAATGCGGCCAAATACATTACTAGGTTTTTGTCACGTATTATTTAAAAATAGCACAAAGGGCCCTTGCCACACCATAATCTATATTCCTACTAAACTTCATATATACCTGTCCAGCCATTTTGCCATTAGGTCTGTTTAAAAAGTCTATGGAAAATGCGCTGGTGAAAAAACATGTTTTAGGACATCATTTTTTCTTTGTACCCTCTTATCTAATCACAACGAAACTGTGCATCATCAACAAATGTAGAAAATAGAATAGGTCTGCAAAGTTTTGAGAATATTCTTCAAATTGTAACAGTTATTATCAAGCAAAAATCAGAGAATTCCCATCTCTTGAAATCCTAACTATAACTACAGAATGGCTACTGCCACTCTGTAATATATATATATACTTACAGTCATAACTTACCCCATGTGTGCAACACCCTCACTTGACCTTCTACCATGCATAGTGTTCTGATAAATTATTTAATTCGACATGTAATGAGTTTTGACTCATTTAACATGTCATTTGAAATATGATGGGTATAAGTAGTACATGGAGAAGGTGGTAGTTACAGTAGAGTGGAGTGGCATACAGTGGAGTGCAGTGTAATAAAGAGGAGTGTTGCAGAGAGTATTGTCATAGAGTGGAGTGGCATTGAGTGAATTACAGTGCTGGAGAGTGGTGACTCTAGAGTAGAGTAGAAAGGCATAGAGTGTCGTAGAATGGAGTGGCTTAGAATGGAGTGGCATAGAGTGGAGTAGTGTAGTAGAGTAGAGTACATTTGAGTAGTGTGTTATTTAATAGAGTGGAGTAAATTTCCTTGGAGTGTCATTGAGGAAGTTGCGTAGAGTGTCGTAGAGTGTAGTACTGTGTTGTAGAGTTTCATACAAGGGAGTACAGTGTTCTACAGTGCCATAGAGTGTACTACAGTATTGTAAAGTGGAGTGGCATAGAGTAGAGTAGTGTTGTACTGCGGGTCATAGAGTAGATTGGAGCTGTGTGTCATAGAGTGGCTTGTTTTTTAGTGCCTTAGACTGGAGTGTTATAGAGTGGAGTGTTGTTGAGTGGATTGTTGCCTAGTAGAGTGTTGTAGAATAGCATAGAGTGGAGCAGAGTGCTGCAGAGTGGAGTAGCACAGAATGGAGTACAGTGTCATAGAAGGGTGTATTGTCGAGTGGAGTGTCATAGAGAACAGTGTAGGAGAGGGCTGTACAGTGCAGTGTCATAGAGTGGACTGTAATAGATAGGAGTGTTATGCAGTAGAATGTTGTAGAGTGTTATAGAGTGGAGTTGCATAGAGTGTTGTATGGCGCTCTGGACTGGAATTTCAAAGAGTGGAGTAGATTGTCGTAGACTGTGGTACAATGGAGTGGCATAGACTGTCCAACAGTAGAGAGGCATAGAGTGGCGAACAGTGGCATGGTGTAGAATGGAGTGGTGTAGTAGAGTGGAGTAAATTGGAGTAGCGTGTCCTGTAGTAAAGTGGATGATATTAACATGGAGTGTCATAGAGGGAGTTGTATAGAGTGTTGTACAGAGGAGTACAGTGTCTTAGAGTGCCAAACAGTGGAGTGGAGTGTCATACTGTGCCATAGAGTTTCATACAGAATTGTAGAGTGATGTGACATAGAGTGCATTAGAGGGTTGTACAGTGTAGGGGCATAAAGTGGCGTACAGGGTTAGACAGTGGAGAAGAGTGAAGTGGCATACAATTTTGTAGTGTAGAGTGGAGTGGAGTGTTATTGAGTGTCTTATGGTGGAGTTTTGTGGTGTAAAGTACCAAACAAATAATCAAAGGAGGGATGAGGATTGATAGTTAACGAGGTCCTGCACCCATACTCCTCCAAACTCAAGGTATGAAAAATACAGAGGGAGCAGTTCCTCAAGTAAGGGACAGGACAGGCCCTATTAGGTGGAATCAAGGGTCCGACCAGATGGATCACAAGGGGATATCAGATATTCGCACTGCACCAACTGGGCAGTGTAATTTTCCTTTAGGACCACAGATGAGATACTGTCAGCCTGTGAATTTGGTCAACAGCGGATCCTTCATGGTCCCTTTTTCCCTTTTTCTATTGTTTTAAGTGGAATCAACAACTTTGCATCACAAGAGGTGCAGTATGTACTGTTTAAGTGGGTATCCGATATTCACTTGCGGGTTCCACATTCCTAATATATAGAGTAGGCACTATTCTGGTCCTGATGGAATGCCAATTGACCCTTATGGCAGTCGAGGCATGAAACATGTTGACCCTACTCCACTCACACTATAGCTATTAAGGTACATTAACCTTAGACTCACCTGCATTCATCAAACAGCTTTTTGATCAAAAAATCTTAGTCAATGAGCTGCCCATCAGGCATTGCAGCTACGGCTTGACGAGGATTTGCCAATGATGAAGCATGACACCCTACCAGGTGTGTTAGGGCAATTTGATCAGATCACTCGGATCCCCTTGTGTTCCATCTGGTCGGACCCTTCATTCCACCTAATAGGGCCTGTATATATATGCTTCTTTTTCTGGATGTTATGCGGCCCGCACCAGGGTCGCAGAGAGCCCCCGCCGCGGAAGAGCGGATCCGGTGTCATTACTCACAATGACACTTATGGAAGAGCGTGTTGATGCCCACAGCGAAGATAAGCACAGTCAACAATGCTGAGTATCCCGAGCTACCCACTTAAGGGATTTAATCTGTTGGGAGGAAAAACGGCAGTGAATACCTACTAAAGGATAACGTATTGATGTGTAAAGCAACAAGTACCATACTGCACAGCGGCAAAATATGAATGCAGCACTGCCTTTCCCCATTGGCCATTCTCCTGGATAAAGGGCGTGGTGACGCCCGAAACGCGTCGGAGCTATAATGGTGACTTTTCTGCTCGAGTGAACTAAGGCTGTGAAGGTGCTGCTGTGGAACTGAACTAAATACACGCTTTGTAAGGGCCTCCAAGCGTTTGGTGCTTCTTTTTCTGGATGTTATGCGGCCCGCACTAGGGTCGCGGAGAGCCCCCGCCGCGGAAGAGCGGATCCGGTGTCATTACTCACAATGACACTTATGGAAGAGCGTGTTGATGCCCACAGCGAAGATAAGCACAGTCAACGTTCCTGAGTATCCCGGGCTACCCACTTGAGGAATTTAATCTGTTGGGAGGAAAAACGTCAGTGACTTCCTACTAAAGGATAACGTATTGATGTGTAAAACAACAAGTACCATACTGCACAGTGGCAAAATATGAATGCAGCACTGCCTTTCCCCATTGGCCATTCTCCTGGATAAAGGGCGTGGTGATGCCCGAAACGCGTCGGAACTATAATGGTGACTTTTCTGCTCGAGTGAACTAAGGCTGTGAAGGTGCTACTGTGGAACTGAAATAAATACACGCTTTGTAAGGGCCTCCAAGCGTTTGGTGCTTCTTTTTCTGGATATATATATATATATATATATAATTGATTAAAATTATGTATTTTACATTATATTACAATCAACTTCAATAATATATATTAAATATATTACTTTATAGCCTGTATTTATTAAAAAGCAATATTCTTACCTTGTTTGGGTGATATTCCCTTCCACAACATTGTTGACACAATAATGTTATTATTTCTATTATAAGTAAGAAACACAATATCAAGGAAAATAAGTTTGATACAATATTGATGCCTCTCCATATTTTTATATACAATATTCTGTCAATTAACTGTTGGAGGCAGTTCAGATGGCAGCTTATGGAAGCAGTAGGGTTTCTCCTTAGATTGCATTTTCTACTCATGAGTAGAATGGCATAATTGTCCGGCTGATTGTCCCTTGGTGCTGCAATGTCAGCGCAAGGACAGTTGGAAATTGTGTATTTGAAATGGAGGAGAGGAATACTGTCTCAAACATCAAAACATAGAGTATTCTAACCTAAATGTACAGAGAACTCTTTGACATAGAGAGGTAGAGAGATGGGATAACACTTTGTTCATTGTGGAGAGCTTACACCCTATGAGACCAAGGTGGGATTTAGTCACGCCACTAGACATGGGGTTAGCTACCTCTATCCAGGCAAGAATATTATTCACCTGCCTCATCTCATATTTCTATATAATGCCACAGTGATAGCTATGCTCCAATGCATTTATACTGTGCTTACCTCTTGCCAGGGTGGAGTGGAGACAGACTAATCAGTACACTCTACAAAATAAACTACTACAAGTTTTGCACTCTCCCCAGTGAAATTCCTCTTTCTCTTGAGTGGGTTATCATAACCATGGTGACTGCAGATGAAGTGTGTCACAGTTTTTTTGCTGCACTAGAAGGTAGAGCCCAGCAAGTGAGCAGTAGTTATCTGCTTCAAAATGTTTCTCAGGTGAGTATGATTTTTCTCTGTCTGTCTGGTTCCCACCTTTTTATTTAAAGTCAGAGCGCTACCTGGTGATGTCAGACATCTCAGCCTGTGGTACTCAGAACTACACTTGTCTGATGTATACATATAATACACTGGTAAAATTAATAGTACACTTCATCTCCGCCTGATGCTTTTTCTTACTACAAGGCATACATCTCCACTAAGAGTTTCTGAACTGCAAAGTGTGTGAAGATCTCCGCCCATAGATTTCTCTTTGTGAATTGGGCTTAAACATTTCCGTATACACCAGATTCACATCTAATTCAAAAAAATTGCTTAACTTTTAATATTCAATATTTTTCTTACCACTGCTGCATTAAAGACACACTGAGCCACGTCATGTAAACTACATTTCTGGTGGCGGTACATACATTTCAATGCCTAAAAATTGGGCAAATGTTGTTGGTGTTATTGTAATATATAGAATTGTTTCATTTTTTGTGAGCCACAAATGACATTGTTGTGAAATATTTAGTCCATGTCAAAAACAAATGTAAAAATTCTTAAATCCTAAAAAGGCGCAATACATTACCTCTGTATCCTGCATCCTTGACCCAGCTATTATGAATGAGGAATGAGGCTGTGACCTCCTCAGACAAACCAGGAAATGCTGTAAACCAAGTCCAGCTCATTCCTCTCTGGGCACCATTACTGCTTGATTTAACCAGCATACTCCTGTTTTGTTTTATCTGCCTCTAGATCTCATTTCTAAGTACAAAGAGCCTAGAGATGCATAATATTTTTATTTAAACTGAATATTAAAACATTTTCCCTTTTTAGGAGAATTCTATCTGTATTGGGTATTCTGATGTGGGGCGTCCTGGACTCTGATGAAGTGTCCCTGCTGCACATATGCTCAGTGAATCAGGAGAGAGACAAAGTGAAGATAATATAGGATTACTGCAAAGACGGAAATTGCAACAGCAGAATCATAGGAAATTGAATGCAATACAATGTAAAGGAAGCCAAGTGTTATTGTTTTTTGTCAGAATACACCACGTACCGCAGACAAAAAAGACCTGTCCTCCTTTAAAAACAAAAATGCCTTTAATATGGAACTTCAGGCCATTTTGTACATGTGCAGAAGACAGGAAACACTGAATGTTTCGACTATTGTGGAAATAAACACAAGTCAGTCAGGTAGTGAAGATGAAGATACCAGCAACAGCATACTTGGTGTAAACCATGATGCAATATTAAATGTAACAGTATGTGAACATATAAGAAAAACATTTGTGTGCCATATGAGAATTGAAGGTGAGAAGTTGCACATTGTTGCAGGCTCTGGTTTATTATAATGTATTTTAGAAGAATAACTTTAAAAGAATAACCTTATGTAGAAATTAGGGATAAAGTTAGTACCTGCTGTTTTGAATCTAGGCAGATATACAATTGACCCCATTGATACAACAGCTTATAGGCTTGACAAAACCATTAATGAGTACTTTTTTAAGTACTGTTACATGCCTTTGTAAAATAGTCCTCAAACATCCAACTCACTATTAATGAAAGTGTTTAGAGGGTATAGTAATTTTTATCCGTAGCAACTGTATATGAATATTACCTGAATATATTCCCATTTTAGATGATTTGAAGCCAATTAATAAAGGCATGTAAGAGTTGGCAAAAAGGTAATACAGTGATATTTCATGTAGTCCAGAAGGCCTTTGTAAATAGGCCCCATAGTGTTTAATTTTAATAACAGAAATTCGTTATGAAAGTTGTGTGGCTAAAATGCGTCCCTCCAGACTAGATCAAAGATCGTTGTACATTGTTGTAGAGCCCAATGCTATACCGAAGCACTAACATAGGAAATAAGATGATAATAAAATTTGAGCGTTTAGTGGGATCACTAGATAGTTAAAAGGTTTTTAACACACAATGTTCTTAGGGAAAATTAGATCTTGCACATAAAGCATTGTGCATGTGTGGAAAATGACCAAAATTAGGTATATATAAGCGGCGTTTATTTATGTTCACCCCAGCCACTGTTGAAAGTACAGTGAAAATCGTGAAACAGTGGCCACGCCATCTTGTCCCTTTTAGGCCCCATCATGCACGTAAGTGGCAGTCATTTTGTGTGTCGAGGCCTCTCTGCCCATTGCCAATAGCCTGCGCATCTCTCCCCCTCACTCCCCGGCCTCGCAAGCATTCCCCCGCGCCCCGACAGCCCCCGGTCTCTCCTGCTTGGGCTATAAACGCACCTCTAACGCGACCCTGTCTCCGAGCCACATCCCGTGCTGAACCCCCTCGCTCTTTCATCTCATTCAAAGAACAGGCCCTTTTGATAACCTCTTCCTCCCTGCCCGATTGTCCGGCCTGATCCCAGGCCATCACCTAGCCCAACAGATGCATTTTATTGCCCCCTACAGTAGGACCCACCCCATCAAAGGAGCGGGGATTAATCAATGCTTTCGCACCCCGAAGATCCGACTGATCACACACATCCCTGTTCCCAGCGGAATGTCCAGCTGCGCGATAACCACCACATGCTGAGATCGGGGTGGGAACTCTACTGTAGATATGTGTGGGAACGGGCCTGGACCGGGGATTCCGAGGATGTCTTTTCTGTCCTTCAAAGAAACATTACGGATGCAGTGTATGTAATAAAGCCATAAACCTGTGTATAAGAGGCCAGGCCTCAGAGATGTGGTTAGAGCACCTCGAGAAGATACCCTGTTGTCTGATTTGACGTGTTCTGCTCCGTCGGAATAAACTCCTGTTTCCTGCCTTCTGTCTCCAGCGCCTGCCTCTTTGTTTGGTAATCTCGAATGGTATGAGAGGCGGCTAACGCCGGGCAAATACTGAAGGGTTCTTGGTCGAATTCGGCCCTACCTTTTCACACATGGCAGTAGCTGCCAAAGTTACTGGAAAATTGATGAATTCAAAATACCACAGTTATCAAACCAATTGAATTTTATAATGGATTAGCACTATCTATGCTGGCATTTCATGGCAATGGTGGTGTAAGGTTGTGTGCTAACCTTAGAGGGCGCAACAATAGTATATTTCTGATTTTCTCTTCCCTTGCACAAAGCTGTTGAAATTACTGCATTGACAAAAGCTATCAAATGGTTCTCCACCCTTGAAATTTCCTCTCTTTACCATCAGGTTCCTCTACACCCAGAAAGAAGAAACCTCACTAATTTCATTACTCATATGCTTTTAGAGTTTGTGTTTCAGCCTGCCTCAGCAGCTGATGTGTTCCAAGGAATGATGAATGTCCCTGCATGCGGGTGAGTGCTGGTGGACTTTGCAACTCAGGGAACCGCCCGACCACCCACAGTCACGCAAAGAGAGGATCACTCTCTGATTCTCTGTCAGGTGCGACCGAGGGGCGGGCTGTGTTCTCTCTGTGCATGCCCAGAGCCTAATTTCTCTCCAAGAGGCTCCCAGGCACCGTTCAATCTCCGTGACCCAACCTTAGCGGCTGCGAATGACGAGCCATCTGGTAGACCGTTGCCAGGCCCCGACATGGGAGGGGTACGTGGAAGCACTCGCAGACAACAGGGCACCCTTACACTACATGAGAGGCCTTTGAGCCAATGAGAGGCAATAGTTCTGATTGCTGGGCCGAGAAACTGAACTGCGGAAGAACTTTTCTCCACCCATAGGAGAACACTGGATTTTCTGCGCCTGATGCAGAGCAGGAGAGTCTCATTACAGCTCTGTTTGGGGACCCTGGCCGCAGGATCTTTACAATTTCTCATGCATAGCTGGCCGTAGGTTCAAAATGGCCTCCCGATAAGTGTCCCCAAGCCCTCTAACAAGGATAGAGAACAATCACAACAGAAAGTAAAATAGGACTTGAGTGATCTTTTACAAAGAAGTGGCCATATTGGAACGTCTTCCAGCAAAGATAGGAAGGCACTGATAATGGAAAGTGGTCCAACACTACTCGGATAATTGATAGAGAGCACTCACAACGAGAAGTAAAATAGGTCTTTAGTAATCTTTTACAAAGAAGCGCCCATATTGGAACGTCCTCCAGCAAAGAAAGGAAGGTACCGATAATGGAAAGTGGTCCAACGCTACTCAGATAAAAGGTTCCCCTCTGTACGAAGAAGCTGCCATCTTGCGACATCCCCCAACACAGGACATAGATTGCATTAGAGGCGCAGCTACACTAGATGTAGTTATTAGCTCTGACTAGTGTGAGCTTTCTTTTTCTCTAACCTCACTGCCCCAGACAGCCCGCTATCGTTCAAAGGGAAGAAACAGACGAAGCGGAAAGAATATATATATTTTTAAATCTGCATTTGCACCTTCACCAGCCAAGGCAGAAATGTGCTTGATAGCAGCAGGATGTAACTCTTACTTTATAGTATACCCCCAACCTTTCCAAAACCATTACTAAAACCTTTAAATGCAACCTTCTGAGAGGATACCCAGAGACTCTGATCTCTGACCCGTACTATAATATGCAACAGGGCATCATTGTAAATGACCTAATTTTCTACACTAGGAAAATAGCAATATGGCGAGCAGCCATAATAAAATATTGAACATTCTTGAAACAAGAAACATTTCGTGTGGCACTAAATTACTGATTTCTCCTTCACAAAGTCTGAGAGCTGATCTAAATGTAACAATTTATAAGAATGGCACCGTTCTGATCCAAGCAGCCAACAAGGATAAACAAAAATTGATTTCTTCTTTACCATCCTTAAAGAGCAGGTCCATGACAATACTCCCTCAACTCACATTCATGCACAAACGTACACACTTCAAATCAGTCCCCTTACCATATCAAAGTCACTTTCTCGGGGTAGAGACCCCTCACTTACTGTGGACAAATCAGCAGGAACCCCCCTCATGCACCTTAGCTCCTTCCCTCACAAAAAGTTCCAGCCCTAATCTCCCCAACTCTTTTCCCATCCTGCACTGTGCTCAAGGCAGTATACCCCCTAAGTACCATAGAGGTCTGCCCAGCCCATCTTTTCTACACCACAACTTTGCAGTCCCTGTCATTTCTTCAGCCATACATTGTCCCCATTCTACACCCCGTACGTCAAGCACACAGGACAGACAAAGATCGTTGCTTACTCCCCCCACCCCAAAATTGTCTTTCGGTCACCCCTCTGAGTAGGAAAGGTCCCCGGCCCACCCTTCCATTTAGAATATCTCACAGAAAGAGTTTGAAATCTAGCCCTTCCCCCATGGTCCCTGAACCTAATAGCAATCCTAGCTCAGGTAACTGGGATGCCTTGCTGCCTTCTCAGTCAACACTAACAGACCTAGAAGCACGGAATCACCAAACAGTCAGAATATTTCAGAACATCCATAACGCAAGTCTCGAAATTAAGAGCATCTTACATGTAACTAAAAACTCTGTCTCTAAACTCAAATGCATTCAAAAAGCAGTGCTCATCCTACAATGTAAGCCCAGCCATCAGCCCATGTCACATGCAAATAGGCAATATCACACTTGTAAACAGCTTAACTATCTATCGGAGGATGAAACTCTAGCTCTCCTTCTATCCTACGAACCTACTCCTGATCCTGCCAGTCTCCCTGACAAGGAAGATGAAAACAAAATTCGAACAGTCACAATCAACAGAAATAGAATGTCCACAAACAGAAACAGAGGGGAAACAGCAATAACCTGAAGAAAGTATCTTTAACCAGCTCGTGTCACAACACAACCCCGGTGAAACTCAACAACGTCGCTCTCAGGAGCTTTACTCAACTGCCATTCAGCAGTAAAGCACGCCTCTGACTTCGCTGACCTCATCCTTAGCCAATAAGTAGATGTGGCGATCTTAACAGAATCGTGGCTCAACAAAGCTTCGTCGACCTACATAGATCTACTGGTCCCTCCCAACTACAACATTGTGAGACTAGACAGACCAGTGAAAAAATGGGCAGGTATCGCCTGCATTCACTGCTCCATTCTTGCCAATACTCAACTTCACTCAGGACCTCTTGATTCCTGTGAATACCTCATACTTTCCATTAGGAACGAATCCAACAAATTGTGCAAACTGCACACCTTTTACAACCCCAAGGGTAAGAATGACCCTTTCATGGAGCAACTCATGGAAATCATCACTGCAAACGTCTTCCCCAACTTCAACAATATTTTCCTAACGGATTTCAATCTACATTGAATGACCTTAACGATTGTCAGGTCAACAACTTTAAAGATTTCCTAGCAGACCAATCTCTTACTCAAGCCTGCACGTTGCCAACTCACACGCAAGGCTCTACGTTGGATTGGATTATCTCAAAGGAAAAGGCCATCAGGTATTCTTTGATTGCTCCATGTGACTGGTCGGACCACCAAGTTATTACCTTCCGTATACAGAGCATAATCAAGAAATGGCCAGCGCAATTAGTGAAACCGAAACACTGGGTCAAGGATAGAAAAAAGTATGGACCATGAGAAACTGGCAGCATAATGAAAGACGGAACTTCCCCAGCCCGCTAAGCTTTAAAATAGTAGCGAACTTACGATACACTACAACTCAACAATGTGATATATAATTGACTCTCTAGCCCCATTAAAATTGAAAAGAATCCAGGTAAAAGACAATAATCCTTGGTTTAATGGGTCCCTCAACTTGGAAAGAGGAAATCTGAGACTAATAGAACAGAAATGGATTTGACACCCCTCATCCCCTCAGCTAAAACTTCTTAGAAAGACCATAAAGGCATACAACAAAAGCATTCTTAATGCAAAAAAATTTCTTTAGACTGGAGCTGGAGAATGTTAAAAATAGACCTTGTAAGCTCTTTGAAATGGTTAAACAACAATCAAACTAATTTGCCAAATCCTCTAAAGAAACACAGAAACCCCAAATAAACTCTGATGAGTTCTCATCCTTCTTCTAAGCAAAAAATCAATGCATTGGAAATGGATCTGAGATCTGCCGCTGTCAATTTGTCTCATCCGTTGGCGGTACAAATCAATGCAACTACACACTCCCATCTGAAAATACCCAAAAATGAAGCTCACTGGTCTACCTTCAATCTATATGATGACCACAACATCTCTAAAATCTTGGCATCCATAAAATTGAACAATCTCTTCAATGACCCAATCCCCTCTAACTGTCTGTCCTCAGCCAGCCAAGTTATCATACCCATCTGGACCACAATAATCAATGCCTCTTTAACACAAGGTTGCATACCTGACTCTCTAAAATCGTGCTCAGTCATCCCCATTCTAAAACAAATGACACTGAACCCTGCTGTGCCAGACAATTTCAGGCCAATATCCAATATTCCACTTCTAGCCAAAGTGCTTGAAAAAAGGGGTGCAACAACTCAGCCAACACATCACTAAATGTAATCTGCTTGATGAATGTCAATTGGGCTTCAGGCCAAATCACAGTACTGAAACCACAGTCCTACATATTGTAGATGATGCCCTGCAAGCACTAGACCAAGACAAAACATGTTTCTTAATTCTTCTGGACCTTTCGTCGGTGTTGGACACAGTTAACTATGAGAATTTACTAGACTCACTCAAAAACAAGATGGGTTTAGGAGAAACCATTCTCGAATGGTTTAAAACTTCAAATAAAGTTGCATAAGTGCCTGTAGTGAAAATTTAGTTATAAAAGTAGAATACCAATATATAGGAGAGAATATGATGAGGATGTGATACAGAAACCGGTCCCAGGATGTCTGTTTTCCAGTCCAGGGAGTACCTGGCCTGGCAGTTTGGACAGGACTGTTTCCATGGGGGGTCAGGGTCAAGACTGATTTGGATATGGCTGGGTCCAGACTGCAATGGAATAGTGAGCAAAAAAACGATGGATTTAACTCAGATCTGCAACTCGGGATGAATGTGTGATTATGTTCAGCATTCTGCCCATCATCTTTTTGTGTTGTGATAAATCATTATGCTCATAGTTACTAAGGCTCACAATATGAGTTTGGCAGATTGGTTTTACATCCGGGGGTATTGAAATTATACCAAAAAATCAGTAGAACAAAACGTGCACTAAAACAGGCTTGGAAATAAAAACAGATTTTGAACCCTGTATATTTGGGTCCAGCATGGTATTTCCTATTCTGAGCCTGACAATTTGAAAAGGCCAGTAGTTGGAGTGGGGATACCAGCTAGAATTGGTGTTTTCAGTCTCCATATTCCAACATCCTGTTAACAGACCAGCCATAGAAACACATGACACTAGCGACGCTTACAGTGTAGCTATTTACCTAGAACAGTCCACGCTCTTGCTGCTAACAATGAACTTGAGCAGTCAGAATACAAAGACGTGAAGAGAAAAGCATTTGCCAAAATAAATAGGATGTGTATGGTTCACTTCTCAAACACAGTCCAGCAGGTGGCTTTCAAACAAAACCCATTGAATTTTGGAATTTGCAGCTGCACAATTTGTATGCTGAGGTGAGGATTGGCAAAGAAGATAAATGATGCAATCACTCTCTGGCTCTGGCTTCCATATGAAAAGCTTAGAAGGACCACCTAAGCCCACCTTTTAGTAATATCACTATCCTAATATATAATTGCATATTTATGTATGCTAACTTCTATATTGGGTGCAAAAAAAAAAAGAAACAGTAAGGAAAGGACAATGAAGTATGCTTCTCTTGCAATATCAAAAGTTTAACATATTTTTCTTTGAAAAATGAACCTAACCTTCCCAATAAAAGTTTGCTTGTAAAAGGAATTCCTTTTTGCTAAATGACGTGTAAAAAGACAATCAATGCTACCACCAAATACAAGTCAAGTCAAGTCAAAATTTGCTTTATTCGTGATAAACACATAAAAGCATTTACATACATAGAAATCCATTAAAAACTTGCTCTGTGTTTCTTAAAAATAGAACTATAGACATTTAAAAATACATCAATTGGATCATAAGTTAAAAAATCTAAAAATATAAAAAGCTTAAAAGTTGCAGATGTTTTTATAGCACGTTATTTACAATAATCTGCTAATAAGTTTTTGTCTAATGGACCATGACCACCCCAGGTATTTGGCAGTAGCTATTAATATAGGCAGTGATGAATTGGTGCAAATAATTCTTAAAGCTACTGCACTACTTGTCGTTCCTAAATTTTTACACATCGGGGTTAGCCAGTTACGTCTGGGTTCCACGTATGATTTACATGCAAATAAAAGTGCCCAATTGTTTCATTATGCACTCCGCAAGATGGACAGATTTTAGTTGATAAGCCGCCCCACCTGCCAGTCAAAGATCCCAATGGGATGGCACCAGCTCTGATCTGGAAGAGTAACCTCCTATCCCTTGGGTTGGTGATAACATCCCAATATGGTTCAAAATAGGGAAGGGACTTTTCTTCCAAGAATCTTCCCGCCATAGACTCTGGGTTGGTTTCATTCCAGATTTGTGCTGCCACCCTATCCCAATAGATCTTTTTAAGGACTTGTTTTGATGGAAAAGAAGCACTCTCGGGATTTTCCCATAATAGATGTAAACCAAGATCCCCCATCATGTTTTTGAGTTCTTTTAACCAACCTATTTTATGGAAAACATCAGCTCTGATAACATCCTTAAACCCCTCAGCATAATATGAAAGTTCAGGTGTTGTCCAAAGTCTGCACCAGTACAACACTGGGTGCAACCTTGCAAGGTCGACAACTGACTTCCTACCCAGATCAAACTTTAGTGGTAACAAAGGAGACCCTTTTGGAAGACCAGTAATGAGTCTAAAAAACTTGTTTTCCGCAGTCTGTAATGGTTGCAAGTTCTCATAGCACCATAACTCTCCACCATAAAGAGTTGATCCAAGTGCTTTAGCCTCATACACCTGTAATGCTGGTTTAATCGGTTTTGTTAGGGATTTACGATGTTCAGAGCCCAATGCACCGGATATTTGCTTATGTCTCACGGTTGTAATGTCAATGTGCTTAGTCCATCTTAGGTCGTTAGAAACGTGGATTCCCAGATATGTAAAAGCATTTACCACATCCAAATTTCTGCCATTCATAACAATTCGGGGGCTGTGGCTACGACGAGGATTAAAAACCATCAGTTTAGTTTTGGCCACATTTATCTCTAAGCCATGGTCCTTGCAGAATTGATCGAAAATGAATAAAGCGTGCTGTAGACCACTTGGGGTTTTAGATAAAATCAAAGTGTCATCTGCAAACATTAAAATTGGTATTTTGGATCCAGCCAACGAAGGGGCGTCCACATTTGCAGTCAACATCCGGGCAACAACACCATTAATACATAACGTGAACAGTGTAGGAGCCATTGAGCAGCCTTGGCGAACACCCCGCTCGACAGGGAATTCTGGGGTGTACATTCCATACCCTCCCCACTGGATCTTCGCAAAGTTTGCCTCATGGAGCCTCATTAACAGTATCGGAAGGTCACCAGGGAGGCCCAGGCTCCTCAGCACCTGCCACAGCTTGGCCCTTGGGACCAAGTCAAAGGCAGCCCGCAAGTCAACAAAAGCTGCGTACAAGCTGCCCTTGCCCAGCACCACAGTTTTCCACTGAAGCAGAGAGAAGCGGAAGACCTGATCCATTGTTCTGACCAGTTTTCTAAAACCGGCCTGGAATTGTGACATAGCGTTGTTTTCTTCAACCCACTCAAGGAGTCTATTTACAACCACCCTACCAATCACCTTTTGTATGGTGTCAATTAGGCTTATGGGCCTGTAGTTTCCTGGCAGAGATCTATCCCGTTTTTTAAAGACAGGGATAATGACTGCCCCTTTCCATGATGCTGGAATATTGGCACCTTGGGCGATTGCATTAAGGAGAAGAATATATTTGCTTCAGCGTTCTTTATCGCTAATGAAAAGATCCGCTGGGACACCATCCAATCCCGGGGCTCTACCACTTGCCACTGTACTCAGGGCCATCATAACTTCTTTTTTGTTGAATAAATTGCCTTCACAGTGGAGAGGGCCAGGATCATCCAAAGAAGTGTTGAGCAGGGGGGCGGCGTACTGGGGTTTAAAATATTCTACCCAATTGTCCTGGGATACATTGTTATTGGGTGGCTCCGCTACACCCCCTTTACCCCACTTTATGATGTTCCAAAATAACCTAGAGTCTTTTTTGTCACTTGCCTCCCTTAGCTCTTGCCAATGAAGCTCGTCCCACAGTTTCTTAGCCTTGACTATACTTTTTTTGTAATCTAAGCGGGCACAACCGATAGAGACCAAATCCTTCCCTTTGATCGCTACTCCTAGAGCCAATCTTGAGGCCCTACACTCCGAATTGTACCACCTAGCCTGTTTCGATTTACTCTCATTACTCTTTTGTGGTTTTTGAAAGTGAGCCTTAATATTTGAAAAAAGATTTTCATGAATTGTGGTCGCTAGATCACTACCTGGGTCTGTTAAATTTAATTTCTCTATGGATATTACTGCTTCATCGACCTGGGCATTAATAATGTCAATAGTTTGCTGGCTGGTTTTGACATTTGTCCATTTTAGTCGGCGCATGTCGTTAGTTGGGACAACCAAGGGAACTTCATTTACTGTATCTGTCATTAGAGCACTAGTTGAGGCCCACCACTTGTGCTCAACACACAGTGGGTTGTGGTCACTTTCTATTCTGGATCTAACCATCATGTCGACCACTGACCCCCAGAGATTTAAACTACATAGGACATAATCTATTCTGCTCCTATGCCGTCCATTGTCGAACGTATAAGCCCCTTCCTTGTCGCTTATGGTCCTCCCATTCATTGCCACCAATTACATTTTGAACTAAAAATGAAGAACATGGAAGAGAATATCTCTCACTAACCTTAATTATAAATACTTCTAAAAACATAATTAGCTGCATGATTCAGTTAATATAAACCTCGCTTAGATCATCCATGCATGTTTTTACATTTAACTTCAGTTGTGCGCTCCAAGGACTAATCCTCGCCAAACAGACTACCAATAAATGTTTTACCTTACAATCTTGTAAACCCAAAGTTTACATTGGAAATATACATGTATGTGGTACAAAATTAACCCCCTACATTAAAATAGCTTCAACATTTACATGAAAATGAATCTTTTCGCAAATGATTGTAAATGTGTGTGAAAGGGCTTTCATAAAAAGGAGAGGCCTGGCAGAAATGGTAGCTGCTGGACAGTTGGACCTGGGCCTCCCTGCAAGGTCACCCACTGCCTTTTGCCTTTACCCCTCCTATTTTTTCTGAATTCGTTTTTGTTGACTTTAGGACTTTGTGCTCTTTACAACTGCTAGCCAGTAATATGGTGCTTGTGCTCACTCCCTAAACACAGTAAAATTATTTTACACTTGGAATACTTAATTTACTATGCCAATGAGATCAGGCTTAGCCAGAATCCCTCAAAGACTATTTTTAAGATTCTGAAGGATCTCAGTGCCAAAAAAGCATCTGTATCGATGACTGTCTCCGAAACACACTGCGAAAAACTGGCCTCCTTTTTCATAGATAAAGTGTGGGTGATCTATGGATCCTTTTTACCTAAATCTTGTTCTATCTCTTCTAGCCCTGAGCCAATTAACAAACGTACGACTATTCCTGAAATGTCCTAGGACGAATTTCTTAGGTTATGTGGGAAAATCAAATTTGGCTCGCCTGCGGATCCCTTAAAACCTGCCCAATTTAGAGAAGCATCCACGCTTGTACTCAATCCCCTCCGCCAGATAATAAATTCTTCTTTTAAATCTGCCATGATACCAGCAAGATGGAAACAGGCTTGGGTATCCCCTATTATTAAAAAAGCCACGTTAGACCCTACCAAGCCTGAGAACTTTAGGCCTATTTCCTTGTTCCCTTGGCCGGCCAAGATGGCAGAATCACACGTCAATCACACTCTGATGAGCTTTCTCTGCTCCAATAAAATTCTGGATGCCTCACAACATGGTTTCCGAGCTGGCCACAGTACCGAAACGGCACTTTTGAGTATGACAGAACACCTCCGGACCATCTTGGATGCAGGGCAGACGGCGGCACTGATACTGTTGGATCAAAGTGCCGCCTTCGATACGGTCTCACATGAGGTTTTGCTGCATCGACTGGAGGCGGCCGGTGTCGGTTGACTGGCACTGGATTGGTTCAGGGCTTTTCTAACTGGAAGATCTTTTCGGGGTCTCCACCCCCCCATTCCTATCAAAGGAACGACCTATTGAGCAAGGAGTCCCCCAGGGCTCGGCACTCAGCCCTACGTTATTTAATCTTTACGTCCAGCCACTAGCCGAGGTTGCCAAACGGTGGGAGCTATCAATGGTCTCATACGCGGACGACACTCAGTTAGTGGTGGCCCTGAGTGATGACTCTGTCCTGAGCTCATCTAAGTTTAAGAGTGGCCTAACAGCAGTGGCAAACTGGATGACCTTAAACTACCTACAGCTTAATGTCAGTAAGACTGAGGTCTTATTGGTAGGAAAAAATGCTTCTGCCTGGGGAGAAAAATGGTGGCATGAGATTCTAGGTAATCTTCCCGACCCAAAAGCTGAAGTAAAAAACCTAGGAGTCTGGGTACATTCCTCCCTTAGTTTTAACAACCATACCAAGAAAGTCGCAGCCACCTGTTTTGGGATCCTACGGAATCTCAAACCTATCTTAAAATTTTTCGACCCTTCCACTCGTCAGCTCATGGTGCAATCGACCATCCTCTCCCGTTTGGACTATGCGAGCTCCTTGCTGCTAGGGGTAAACCAGGCAGAGGTTGGAAGATTGCAGCGAGTGCAAAATGCTGCAGCCAGAACCCTAATAGGCCTTCCCCGCTTCCATCCGGTTGCGGATACCCGGACAAAACTCCATTGGTTGCCTGTGGCCAAACGGATTCAATTCAAGGCTCTTTGCCTTTCATTTAAAATCCTGAAGCTCGCAACGCCACCTATGCTCTGCCCTCTCCTGTCCCCATATGTCCCCCGGCGATCCTTGCGTTCGGAAGGCCAGCACCTGGTAGCGGTCCCTCGGATAAAACGCTCCCTGATGGGCGTCCGCTCATTCCACTATCTAGCGGCGAAATTATGGAACGCCTTACCGTTTCAGCTGCGTGGCTTAAATGACCTCCTGATGTTCAGGAAAGCCATTAAGACCCATCTTTTCCTTTAGACTGGAACTTCTGTTTCCGTTATGTTAGGGCCGCCGCACTGTGCTTGCGGCAGCTCTCTTCCTCCTGTTTGAAATGCCCCGGGACGCTCCTTAGCTGGGGCAGCTGAGCGCTATATAAAAATACTAGCAGCCCGTCCCGACGTTGTCCGGGTATGACTTGCTGCCGGCCAGTAGTATATTGTTTTGTAGGATTTCTTTTGATAGCATTTCTTATCTGTGACAGGCCTGTGAAACACTCCGATTCACAGTGCACTGCTGATGCACTTAAGAGTGCGCGTTCAGTAGTGTGTGAACTCGAGTTTCCCTACTTTATTTTTCCTTGCAATATTATATAGCGCGACTCGACAACATGGCATGAGCACAATTTATATTACAGAAGAACACATTCATTTGTGGTAGGCACGGGGAGACAAAGCGATTTGCCTGGATTCACAGGATGTTGAGCTGATGCCGAGATTCGAACGTAGCTCCCCAGCTCTAAAGTTCGCAATTCTAGAACTTGTGGCGGGAGGTGTGTCTAAAAGTGTATGTCGGTGCTGGCCATCAATGGGAGAGACCTGTGCATTTTTCAAATGGGTGGTGAAAAAATATGAGTATGTTGCTGGAGATGTGGGCCGCCGTGCCACCAATGTACTTACCGGGGGAGGGTAAACACCCATTATTCCGCAACTTTCTTTCCGCATATCATTACGAAAGTACCATGACTTCGCAATGCCATTATAACGCATGGCATTACATTTTATATGCTTTTACCACGCATACATTTACAACGAAATTCGTTGTAAATGCATGAATGGTAAAAGCATGTTTTTTTAATGTTTGGTTAAGGTAAGTATGGGTATAGGGGTATATGTTTTGGGGTACTGAGGTATATGTTTTGGGGTGTTTGGGTATTTTAAGGGTTCAGATATAGTTTTGGGTTATGGGGTAGAGGGGTAGTTATAGGGTTTAGGGATAGGTATGGGTTTTGGGGTACAGGGGTATTTTTAGGGTTCAGGGCTAGGTTTGGGTTTTGGGGTATAGGGGATTTTTAGGGTTCAGTGGTAGATTTGTGTTTTGGGGTTTAGGGGTATTTTAAGGTTTCAGGGCTAGGTTCGGGTTTAGGGGTACAGGGGTATTTTTAGGGCTCAGGGCCAGGTTTGGGTTTTGGGGTACAGGGGTATTTTTTAGGGTTCAGGGGTAGGTTTGGGTTTTGAGGTACAGAGGTATTTATAGTGTTCAGGGCTAAGTTTGGGTTTTGGGGTACAGGGGTATTTTTACGGTTTGGGTTTTGGGGTACAGGGTATATGTATAGGGTTAGGATGGGTTAGCGTTTAAGGGTGTTGGGGTATTTTAAGGAGTAAGGGTGGGTTATGATTATGGGGTGGAGGGGTATTTAAAAGGAGCAGGGTGGGATTAGCACACGATATGAGACATGGCATGAAGGGCGGAACGTACCACACGCCCCCAGCGTTTGTCATGCCCCCAGCACACGCCCACAGCACAATGCAGACACACCCACAAGGGACTACTTTGCTTGCACGGTTCTTTTACCTTTTAAATGTATATGGTGGGCGTCTGCATAGCCTATGTCCTTCTGCTGCAACTGCCCTTTCCAACGCTGTATTGGGTGTTGTGATTGGTGCTGTGGTTCCTGAGATTACCCGCCTCAAAGGTTTGGGCTCTCTCTTTATTATATTAGTATGGATGTAACATAACATAACATAACATAACATAACATAACATAACATAACATAACATAACATAACATAACGTGTATGTCCCTTGTAGCATGGCATACCATATGCCCAGGGCTTCTAGATGAAATTCTATTAGAGGGCCTGCAGCACTTACTTAAGTAGCCGCTTCAAACAACCACCCCAGGCCTGCCATTGCTGACTGCATGCAGTTTTAAACTGCCAATTCAACTTGGCAATATAATCTGCTTGCCAATCCTTAAACGTCCCGTTCAATACACATAGGTCACTCCTAAAGTAGGCCCTAGGTAGCCCTTAGAGCAGGGTACATTGTAGTTAAAAGGTTGCACATGTACTTTTAAGTGTTACATGTTCTTGTAGGGAAAAAGTCTTAAATTAGTTTTTCACTACTGTGAGGCCTACCTGTTCCATAAGATAATATTGTGTTGCCTTACTACATTTAATAAGTGCAAACTTGTTATTGGCGACAGGTAAGCATTTCATTGTGGGTGTCTGTAAAATCTTTAATAAAAATCCTCTTTTAGATTTTAAATTACAATTTTGAAAATCTCACTTTAAAAAGTTGGTATTTTTCTGCCTTTTGGATTTGATCCCTGTAGCCTGGCCTAGGTCACATACGTGGGTGTAGTTGGCAGTTGTACTTTGTTTATTCCTCCCAGAAAGCCACACAATAAAGGGATTATGTGTGCCTGGATGGGCCATTAACTGGCATGATGGTGGGCTGAGCCGGGCACAGTCCCACTTGGAACTGAATAGGCTGTGCTTTACCTTCACACAAAGGACTTGTCACCCGTAAAATTGTTCTTGCACCCAGCTTGGAGCTTCAAATTCAAAAGGAATTCTCTGGAAAGTTCCGCCACTTCAAAGAAGGCACCTTGTATTAAAACGGGACTCTCAGACCCTTCTTCAGTTCACTTTCTAGGCATGCAGAAGGACTCTCAGAGGATTGCCTACACCACAAGATCGTTTTGCTGGCCCTGGAAGGAATGTATTGTTGCCTGGAGCCTGACTTGAACCCTCAGAGGCCTGCCCTGTTGCTTGAACCTGCTTCTGCCCCTGAACCAAGGGTAACCAGAGTGATTCTAAGCGCTAGTTTTCTGTTCTCCTGTTCAGAGCCTCGGGGTCAGACATGGCTCCCACCTTCTTGAACCCACACCTAGACCCAGCCTGATTGAGGCCTGGACCCCTCAAGTGGTGCCCCTCTTGTCCTAGACCCTTTGTGGTGGTGCTAAAGGTGACCAACGCTGTCATAGGCTACTAAAAGGTGGCCTTGGGGGCACATGTAGTGCCCCCACTCACCTCCTTCCATTTTGTGCCATGTGTAACATGGTGCATGGCATGCGGTGGACAGAAGTGCAGGAGGTGCTGCACTATGGAGGCATGTGCTGTGGTCCTTTTCCATGGCTGCAGCAGGCCCCCGCCGTGGAACCTACGCCTTTTCGACTGCCAGCCCAGCGGTTGCATCAAAATAAGGCGGTTGGACCGCTGCATGCTCGTTCGGAGGTCTCCCAACCACTGCATCTCTTCCCTGACAGCGATGCTCCCTCCTTGTACATTGCCTGCAGCCTTGCTACGCTGAACTTTACCTTATCAGAACTTTTTCTTCAAAGTTTCTTCTGAGTCCAAAGTTAAGCACTGGCGGGGCCCAAACCACTTTGAGGATCCGACCCACACTCCCTCATGGTCTACCATATTTTTTTACTTTGACCCGGTCTTTCATGACTAGATGTCCACGGTTGGAGGTTTGATCTTTTAGGCACTAGATTTTACTTTAAACTTTAAAAAATTCATAACTCTGGCTGTACTGATTTGATTTTTCTTGTATTAGTTTCAAGTAATGTATTAGATTTTACTCTTCTTTTCTAAATTAGTGTAGGATTTTTCTTGTTTACTCTTTAATACTGTTTGAAGTGTTGCATAAATACTTTACATATTGCCTCGAATGTTAACACTGAATGCTTTTGGGCCATACTACCAGAGTGTTAAGTACAGATTAATTGGGGGTTGATTGTGACTTCACACAGGGTTTCAAACCTAATTTGCAAAATAGAGGTAAAAAAAAGTTGGAGGGAGGAGAGGGGAGTAATGGAGGAGAGGGAGGGGGAAGAAGTCAATGCAGGGTTATCAACAGAGGAGTTTGATGTGGGAGAAGAAAATTAATAGAAATTAAAAAAAAAGAATTGCGTGGGGAGGCAAACAATGTGCAGGGAATGGAGGTAGAGGTAGGAACATGGAGAGTGCAGGGCAGCGGTATTTAGGGAGGAAGAAGCAAGAAAACACATGCGCCCTCAAAGAGTACTGAAAGAAAAAAAGTAGTTTCCTGAAAGTGAGCAGTGGAAAGAAATAGGTCATCCACCCAATGATCATAAAGATGCTATGTTCCAAGAGAAGGACGCAAGAAATTGTTGTTCACTGTGTTCTATGTTTCCTCAGATGATCCCGGTCCCCACCCACCACTGCTGCATCTGAGGAAGTAGTTAAGATGGCTACAAAAATGGGACGTGGAGGATGGTCGGTAATTTGTATCTTAAACCCAGGACAATTGTAATGAGGATAGGGTAATGACTTCTGATTCAGATTGATTTTGTTTCTGGACTTTTTTATCTGTTTAGTACATGTTATATAGCACCATTTCTTATCATGTCTAAATCATTTGAATGATTCAATCTGTTATATTTAGATATGCTTGTTTTAGGTGTGTTCTTAAGAACCTTCTATGTAGCCATGGTTCTACCTGTATTCTAATTCTATGTACTGGCAGTTGGTACCTCTCAAGCGATGTGAGAGGAGCGGTAGCTCGTATTTCCTGAGAATAAACCTACAAGTATTTTCATTGTGTTGTTTGTATTATTCAAACATATAAGGTAACAACATAAATTTTGGCGACGACGGGGCGAGCAGGAAGGAGCTACAGTATCAAGTGAAATATATTGTTTTTTAAGGAAAGTGTCTCACAAGGAAGATAATAAATTACGATCAACGTTTTTACAAGATTAAAGACTTCGCTCTACAAATGAAAATCTACCTCCTCCAGCGGCTGTAACATTTCTAGGAAGGAAAGTCATCGTTTTTCCCCAGCGGCAGTTAAACACTCTTTTGAAGACATCTGAAAGAGGTGAGGAGGTTAGAGGGAGGGTCCAGCTATCTGTCATAATTATTGATGGACAAGAGTGGAGGTGTGGAGTTTAAAAGCACTAAATCACCGCAGTACTTGTTATGAAAAAAAAAATCTTGTGGAGAGAGCTCTGGGATTGACGAAGAGCAGAGTGCAAATGATGATGCATTGGAACGTGTGCAGGGTTTCAGCGATAGCTAGCAGTGCATCATCAACATTCCTTGTCCGTGACTGAGGCGATTACGTGCGCGTTATAGCACGTCAGGGTCACGCTGAGGCCACTACCCAGAAGTAACTCTTGACGGAAAGAACGGAAGACAGCTTCGAAGAAACTGAAGTTTGACGCCTCAGGCTACATTATTGGTGGCCATCCATGGATAAAGATATAGATGAAAGGGTCAAGGAGTGTGCTGTGTGCAGTGGTGCTAAAAAGGGTCTTAAAGTTATTACACCCCCTCTTCAACCCATTGCTTTTCCTTTGAAACCCTGGTTGAAAGTTGGCATAGATTTAGTTGGTCCATTCAATTTTCTCCCTCATCATCTTCGTTTTGCTTTTGTTTTAATGGACTTTCACAGCAAATGGCCGGAGGTGGAATTTTGTGCTGATCCTACAGCCAATTTTTCTATATTGTTTCTTAAAGAAATCTTCATGAGAGAAGGGTTTCCCGAAGCCTTAGTTTCTGATAACGGAGTACAATTTGTTAATCAAGAAATGAGCAATTTCCTAATTGAATCTTGAGTAAAACATTTGAGGAGTTCTGTAGGACATCCTCAAACAAACGGTTTGGTTGAGAGAATTAACCGAGTGATTGTTGATTGCATAAAATGGGCCAAACAAAACAATTATGATGTGGAGAGTGCGGTTAGAACCTTGTTGTGGTTTTATCGCACAACACCGCACTCTCCTACTAAAGTTGCACCTTTTGTTTCTTTGAAAGGTAGAATACCTACTTCTACTCTTTATCCAGCCTGGCTTTTGAGAACAGTTTCTAAAAAAATTTCATGTAGTATTGATAATGTTGCTTTAGAAGCACGTGTGAAGCAAGCTCAAGGTAAAATGTCAGACAGATACAATTAAAAAAAATATGTAAAGAAGATTGTGGTGTCACCAGGTGATATGGTGCACATCAAAAATTCCAGATTTGTCAGAAAAGGGTGAAACTAATTTAGTGATGTTGTATGTGTGGAAACAGTTTGTGGAGGTGCTGTAATGGCCGAAGGAGGACACTGGTGGAATATTAGCAAAATTGTTAAATTAAATGGTAGTGATTCAAACTTGAAAAATGTTTATTCTGACAAAGCTCATGGTATTTCTGATTAAACAAAGGTGTCTTGTCCTACTAGTGATCTAAAGGAAAATATGAATGCAAAGGTTTCCATAAAGGGAATTTCTAGTAATCTTTCTGTACATGAGGTGAACAATACTGTATTAAGGAGGTCTGCATGTGTTACTCGACTTCCTTGGAAACTACGTTGAATAATATTTATTGTTATTTTGTCTTCTAGATCTTTATGTACTCTTAGTACTGTTTTATTCACTTGTTTTTAGTTTTTATTGTTTTTATTTTTCTTTCTTATATTGTTTATTGAAAAAGAGGTAATGTTGCATTTAGATATGCTTGTTTTAGGTGTGTTCTTAAGAACCTTCTATGTAGCCATGGTTCTACCTGTATTCTAATTCTATGTACTGGCAGTTGGTACCTCTCAAGCGATGTGAGAGGAGCGGTAGCTCGTATTTCCTGAGAATAAACCTACAAGTCTTTTCATCGTGTTCTTTGTATTATTCAAACATATAAGATTACAACACAGTCATTATTACATCAACTATCATATCACTGCTTGTTTCATGCATGTTTAATAATCATTTACTTTCTAACAATGCTTTTTTCCCTTTTCACATTATTTACTTCTTTTTGTGTATAGGGTCAGTGAGATTGCTACTTGCAAATTTTTTTCCAATTAAATAATTATTTAGCTTATAACTAAACTAGGGTTCGACCACTGTCCCCACACAATTGTTTCCGTCTACCAATCTGCTCCCTGCACACATTATAAATGACCCTTACAGTTTGTCAACTTATTGTTTATCACCACTTACTGACATCTTGTTTTCATCGAACTAATGCGTGTGTCCCATCTGCTTTACAGTGCATACCTATGCGCCTTTTGACCAGTATTAAGGCTAAGGCCTATTTACCTTTCACTAACTCTATGCGCGTCAGACGTTCGAAAATGGCTGTGCGCCATGTTAGAAGAGGAAAGTAAAAATGACTGCCATGCATCACCATATGTATGCGCATCCATCATAACATTTGCATATGTCTCATCAGCCAGTTGAAAAGAGTTTTATTTAAAATGAAAAAAAAAACATTACAAAATTGATAGAAGTATGTCTACAAACCTGTGCCAATACATGCGGAATGATGCATGGCAAGTTCAATAGCTCAGCTCTTTAGCGCAGAGGCCTATTGCCTTTGCCAATGCTTGTTTCCAACCGAATGCATGGAAGTTATCAATAGACAATTAAAGTGTTGGGATGGATTCAGACATATGTAGAGTGGTGATGTGTGAAGTTGGGGTAGTGAATATTGACTGCAGGGTTTATGGGATAGTAGTTGATTTTTATGTTTGCCGGAATTGTCCACATACCCAGCTATGTAATACTCAGCCTACAATGGAAGAGGATCAGGTTGTGCACTGTAAGCAGGTTAGTCGGTGGGGTGGTAGTGAGCCCTTTGAAAGTTGCACATTGCTGCCCTATGTTCCCATTTCTTGGATCTCACACACACAGGACTGTTGTCCAAGCACTTATCCTTTTTGAGTACACCCAATGACCGTCTAGAGCCAGGGGGACTTTGTCCCTTAAACAGAAAAAAGGGGCTGGTCCTCCAGCAAGTTGCCGTCTTTTTAAACATTTAATTTTATTTTTTAGGGAAGGGGGCTACCTAACACCCCCTTCCCTGGGCCAATTTCTGCCCGTGGACCACATTCTAATGGGTCACACATTTTTAGAATGGGGAGGGGGCCACATTGCCCCCCACCCACCCTCAGCCAATTTCAGCGTCGTGGACCCATCCCCTGAGGCCTACCTCTTTCAAAAAATTGATTAAAAAAAGAAAAAGGGAGGGGTGTCTTGTGGCCCCCTTGCTGGGCTGATTTCTGCCCAGGGGACTTTATCCCCTGGGGCCATGCTAGTACTATGGGTGCCCTGTCCCACCCAGAGCACACAGTTATTCATGATCGGGACTGCGGGGGAGCCTGAAGGCCCCTGCAGTCCTTTCCTGTCTCCCTACCTGCTAATCATGCAGCTCCCTCTGTTCAAAAGAAATTCTGCTCTCTTAGAGTAAGCAAGAGCATTTTACATGCTCTCATTCACTCAAAGCCGAGTAGAGTTCGCTATGATTTGGCGGAAGCAAGATATAGCAAACAGCAATCTTCTGGGGGTGTTTACCCAGGGACATTGCCTGACTCAGCCCTGGGAGTGGCGGTCCCCAGGGCCATCTATGGCCTCCCTCTATTGCAGTACACAGCCCCGGGGAGGAGGTGATCCCTGGGGCTGTGGGGCCCATGCAGCCCACCACTTTAAGGTTTTCAATTTACCCAGGAGAGGTGGCGGTCCATAGGGATGTCCCATGAGCCCCCTGCACATATTAATTTTTGCCCCGGGGAGATGGTGGTCCTTGGGGCTGCAGTGAGGACTATATATATATTACCTACTGGCAGTAGTTATAGTTAGGACCTAGTTTCCATAGGAAATCCGAAACATTCTATGTGAAATAACTTTGGCGCCGGTCGACGAATCTTCACAACATTCTCCAAGAAGATGGCCCGCTCTGCTCCGCTTCTTCCCTGAAAGTCTCGGGGTGATTCGTGAAGCGGGCTGAGAAAAAAGGGGGGCCCCAAAAAAATGTTTCCCCATGCAATTTTCCATAGGGACCTTTAAGCGCGTCTACAGCCCGAACTGCTGAACGGAATTACACCACATTTGGAAAAAAGGTAGAGTTTGGTTCACAGATTAGGCTTTTTGTTAAATGGTGTAAATCCTTGCAGTAGTTCCTGAGAAAATCAAAATCAAAATCATAGATATATTTATGGACGAAGTACGGTACGCGTATCCTCCAGAGCATGAGCTTTATGCTAATTGGCTGTCAACACTTCAAACCAGGAAGTGTTGGCAGCCATCTTGTACCTCGGTAGAACCGAGGCACAAGAAAACAGAAAAAGAAACGCGAAAAACAAGAAAAGGGGGCAGGGTAGAAACACCCTGACCCCCTAGGCCTGCTTTTTTTTAAATAGTCGGATGCGCGTAGGATACGCGTATCCTACCGATCCCCCCAAAAAACAAGCTTTAATGTTAATTCGCCCCCGGGGGGTCCAAATCCCGGGGGCTTTATAAAAATAAAGTGTGGGGGGGGGGCAATCCCCCCCACACTGCCCCGGGGACCGCCACCGGCCAGGGCAAAGTATGTATTATAGCGTGGGGGCACGCGGGGACCGCCACCCCCGGGGCTTAAATGTATAATGATGGGGGCCCTCTAAGGCCCCCCGAACCCGGGGACCGCTACACCACCGAGCCTTTAACAGGATGAATTCGGGGGGGCTTATGGCCCCCCCGCAGCCCCGGGAACTGCCACCCCGAGGCTTCTTTAAAAAAAAAAAAACCTGTGTGGGGGTGCCCCAGGGACCGCCACCTCCCCGGGGCACTACATATTTAAATTGGGGGTCTGTGGCCCACCAGCCCCAGGGACCACCACCCCCGGGGCTTTTAAATGTTGGGAGGGGGGCCTTGTGGTGGCCCTGGGGACCGCTACCCCCCAGGGCCAGCTCCTGCAGTGTCCCGGGGTGCCTACCCCCGGGACACTGTAGTTTGCTATGGTAGGGCGAGAGCCGCGCTGCTCCCGCCCTACCATAGCAAAGTGCTTTGGTTTTTGGAAGAGAGAGCAGGAAACCTGCCCTTCTTCCAAAAACCAAAGTCAATTGCTTTTCTACATGGGGAGCAGCATGTTAGCTGCTCCCCAATGTAGAAAAGCAATGCTGGCTCCTGCAGGAGGCGGGGAGCCGGCAGGGACCGTGGGGGGCTTGGGGACCCCCCCACGTTCCACAACGGAGAGGGCCAGATCCTGGGGGATGGGGTCCCTGGGGCCAGAAGTGGCCCGGGAGGGGGGCCACGCAGCCCCCCTTCCCAAATAATTAAAACATCATTTTTTTTAAAAGGAGGCAGGCCATTGGGGATGGGGTCCCTGGGGCCTTAAGTGGCCTGAGGAGGGGGGCTATTTACTCGCCTGTTATCAGGATAGACCTCAGTGCTGCATCTTTCAGCCCAGTGCTGATCCTGAAAAGTAATTGTAACCGTACTTACAAGTAACTTGAATTTCCTTACATAGGATATCATTGCCTGCTATATAAAATATATATAAATTAAAAAATATATAAAATAAAAAAACACAAATATTACAATTTCAATATTTTTAAAAACATTTTTTTTAATTCATATTAAAAATATGTAATGTAAATATCTAAAAATAAATACTTTAAAACAATGTAGTAAATCAGTATAAAAAATAAAACAAATAATACATTTAAAAATTATCATTTACAAAACCTTTTAAATTCACTGAAAAAAACATAGGTTTCAGCCACATTAAAGTTAGGAATTAGCATTTAAAAAACCTTAGAAATTCACTGAAAAAACGTAGGTTTCACACATGTTATAGTTAGCTGGGCATTTCACTCATACAAAACCATTGAAATTCCCCCGTTATAGTTAGTTCAGCTAACTATAACTTGCACGCCCGCAATGCACTGCTGATGATGTCACATATTACATCACTCATGACATGGTCAGTGACATCACTCATGACATCTCAAATGACATCACTGATGACATCATCCTTGTGAAAGAGTGGCAGACCTCCTCTCACCGTAATGTAACCTTTGATACACACATTCAACAATAGAAACTAACATTTTCAAAAAAATGGAGATACCAATACCAGTTACAACAACCTATGCAGTAATTCCAACTTCTACATACACATCCACTCATTCACCAACAGTTCTATAAAGTCACTCATACATGTACTCACTCATCATATGTACTCAGACACCTATACATCCTGTTACACACAAATACTCATCCATAGAGTTACTCACATGCATACTCACACATGCAAATAAACTATCAAACATCCATTTACTTGCATATACAGCAATACACACACCACTACAATTACTTCTACAGAAACGTACACAGACTTACTCTCTTAAACAATCACTTATAGAAACACATACTTATTTATACAGGAACTCTTCCAATCTCTCACTCTCACATATACTAACTTATATACATCAATACTCACATATACTAGTTTAAAACATATGTAGTTACTCATAAGGATACAATTGAGACAGTATTCACTCACTAACACACCCATACACACACTCATCCACCCATACAGTCCTGCACACATGCTGTCTTCAAAACACATACAAACAGTGAGTCAGTCATTGATGCATCTGTGCGCTAAGTAATACCCCCCACCAAACCATACAAACACTCATACTGATACTCAAAAAACCAGCTAATAAGCCATATAGATACTCATGTAGCTACTCACCAACCCATGCAGCCACCTATACACAAAGTGAGACACTGATACAGTTATTTAAATATTTAAACATTACTCGCTAATACATGTATTCATTAAGATACACTTAATAAGTCAGTTATACAATCAATTTTACAAAAAAAACATCCATTTAGACACTTATTTACCCATTTATTCTTCCGTCGACCTTTAGATATACATATATAAAAGATATTTATTTTTCAGAAAGACACATTCACTGGATGATGTAATCAGTGATGTCATCAGTGATGTCATTTGAGATGTCATCAGTGATGTCATGAGTGATGTCACTGACCATGTCTTGAGTGATGTAATATGTGACATCATCAGCAGTGCCTACTGGTTGTCGCCAGTAGGTAGTAATAGTTAGGACCTATTTTCCATAGGAAATCCGCAACATTCTATTTGGAATAACTTTGGCACCGGTTGATGAATCTTCACGAAATTTTTAAAACTAATTATTAGCTCCGGTCTGCTTCTATCCTGAAAGTCTCGGGATGATTCATGTAGCGGGGACTGAGAAAAAAAGTGGGGTCCCAAAACGTGTTTTCCCCATGCAATTTTCCATAGGACCTTTTGACGCAGCTATAGCCCGAACTGCTGAACAGATTTACACCAAATTTGGCAAAGAGGTAGTCCTCAGTTCAGACTCATGCCTTTTGCTTAAATCGTGTAAATCCGTTCAGTAGTTCCTGAGAAAATGGCATTCAAAAGTATATATATATATCTATGGCCGCAATGGATCCGCACACCCTAAGCGCACCCTGCCGTGCACGAGCTGTATTCTAATTTGCTGTCTACACTCCAAATCAGGAAACCTAAGAAACAAACGTGCAAAACACAAAAAGGGGGCAGGGTAGAAACACCCTGACCCCCTAGGCCTGCTCAGGGAGTCCCACAAGGACTCCAAAGTAGGATGAGGGCAGCTGTTTCTCCGTTGTCCAGTAAAGTTCGAATGTCGTCTGTTGCTGCGATGAGGGCGGTCTCGGTGCTGTGTTTGGCTCGGAAGCCGGACTGTGAAGGGTCGAGGGACTTATTGGATTCGAGGACGGCGGCGAGCTGACTGTTGATGGCTTTCTCAATGACTTTGGCAGGGAATGGGAGGAGCGAAATGGGGCGGTACAGTGCTATGGCTTCCTGCCATAGCACTGTAGTTTGCTATGGCAGGGCGGGAGCCTCACGGCGGCTCCCACCCTGCCATAGCAAACTGCTTTGCTATTTGGAAGAGAGAGCAGGAAACCTGCTCTCTCTTTAAAATTGCTTTTCCACATGGGGAGCAGCATGTTAGCTGCTCCCCGTGTGGAAAAGCAATGGCGGAAAAGAAAAAAAGGCCGGCCCCGGGGGATGGGGTCCCCGGGGCCATGAATTGCCTAAGGAGGGGTGCAAGGCAGCCCCCCTCCTAGAAGTAATTTTTTTTTTTAAAAAGGGCCATGTCCCGGGGGATGGATTCCCTGGGGCTGATTATGGCCTCTGGAGGGGGGCCACCCAGCCCCTTTCCAGAATTAAAAAAAAATAAAATAGGGGGCAGGCCCCAGAGGAGGGAGTCCCCAGGTCCAAAATAGTAGGAAAAGAAGGGGGGCCACACAGCCCCTCTTCTTACATAAAAAAAAGAAAAAGACTGGCATCGCGCCGGATGCCACGCCCCCTACCAGCATCACTCTGCAAATGCACCCCCTGGCGCGTTTGCAGAGGGGGAAAGAATTCCCCTTGAATACTGGAGGTCACTGGGGGCCAACTAGCCTACCAGGAACCTCCAGTATGCGCCAGGGGGCTGCGTTGCAGAGAGGTGTTCTGAGGCCACGCCCCTTTTTACACCTCTCTGCGACACAGCTCCGTGGCGCTTACTGGAGGTAGCTGGTGGGCTAGTTGCACCCCAAGGACCCTCAGTATTCAAGGCGGTTAATCCCCCAACTTAAAATGCACCACGGGGTGCGTTTGCACAGTGGTGCAGGGAGGGGGCGGGGCATGAGTTCACAGGTGTGCAAACACACCCTGTGGCGCGGTTTAAGTTGGGGAATTAATTCCTTGTCAATCCTGAGGGTCCCTGGGGGCCAACTAGCCCACCAGGTACCTCCAGTAAGCGCCACTGAGCTGTGTTGCAGAGTGCTGTAAAAAGTGGCGTGGCCTCTGAACACCTCTCTGCAACGCAGCCTCCTGCACCATACTGGAGGTACCTGGTGGGCTAGTTGGCCCCCAGGGTCCCACAGGAGTGAGGAGGAATTAATTCTCTTACTTAAAACGTGCCACAGGGCGTGTTTGCAGACATATCACCTCGGGCCACACCCCCTTCCTTCACCATTGTGCAAACATGCCCCGTGGCGCGTTTTAAGTTGGGGAATTAATTCTCTTTCAACACTGAGGGTATCTGAGGGCCAAATAGCCCAACAGGTATCTCCAGTATGCTCCAGGGAGCTGCGTTGCAGACAGGTGTTCAGAGGCCAAGCCCCTTTTTACACCTCTCTGCAACGCAGCTCTGTGGTGCTTACTGGAGGTACCTAGTGGGCTAGTTTGACCCTAGGGACCCTTAGGATTGAAGGGGACTTAATCTCTCAACTTAGAACGGCCACAGGGCGCGTTTACACAGTGGTGAAAGAAGGGGACGGGGCCTGACGTGATGTGTGCAAACACGCCCTGCGGCGCGTTTTAAGTAGGGAACAAAATTCCACTTCAAACCTGAGGGACCATGGGGGCCAAGTAGCCCACCAGGTGCTTCCAGGAAGCACCACTGCACTGCGTTGCAGAGAGGTGGTGCAGGCCATGCCCCTTTTTACATCTCTCTGCTACGCAGCTCTGTGGCGCTTACTAGATGTTCTATGAATTCCGATTTACTCACCTGTTATCAGGAGAGAACCCAGTGCTGCATCTTTTATCCCAGCACTGACTCTGAAAAGTAATTCTAACCATACTTACCAGTAACTTGAATTTCCTTCCATAGGCTAACATTGACTGGTTTCACTTGGAAATTCTTCTAAATGTGGAGTTTTGGAACTTTTAAATATTCACGTAAAATCATCCGAACAACGTATTCTGATTTACTCACCTGTTATCAGGAGAGAACCCAGTGCTGCATCTTTAAGCCCATCACTGACCCTGAAAAGTAGTTCTAACCGTACTTACCAGTAACTTGAATTTCCTTCCATAGGAATCCATTGTCTGGTTTTCATCAGAAAAGTTTCTAAGTGTCTATTTTCACAAACTACAAATATTCCTAAAAAATCGCCTGTATGACTTTAACGTATTCTTTCAACTGATTACAGGAGATGCACCAGTGCTGGATCCAGGATCTACCACTGAGTAAGAAAAAGTAATGCTAACACTACTTACCTGCTAAGTACAATTCCTTCCATAGGCTAACATTGACTGGCTTCACTTGGAAATTCTTCTAAGTGTGGAGTTTTGGAACTTTTAAATATTCACGTAAAATCATCCGAACAACGTATTCTGATTTACTCACCTGTTATCAGGAGAGAACCCAGTGCTGCATCTTTTAGCCCAGCACTGATCCTGAATAGTACTTCTAACCGTACTTACCAGTAACTTGTATTTTCTTTCATAGGAATCCCATGTCTGGTTTTCACTAGAAAAGTGTCTATTTTTACAAACTAAAAATATTCCTTAAAAATTGCCTGTATGACTTAAACACATTCTTTCAACTGTTTACAGGACATGCACTCATGCTGGATCCAGGATCCACCACTGAGTAAGAAAAAGTAACGATAACGAAAGTGAATTTCCTCCCATAGGATAACATTGGTGATTCTATGTGAAAAAGTTTGTCAACTTTTAAAATACAATAATATTCCTTAAAAATCACTACTGTAACCAAAACGTTTGTATTCAACTGTTTACAGGAGATGTCCCAGGACTGATCTAGGGTGCAGTCCTGTGGTTAGAAAAGTAATCCATAAAGTAACTAATTGCATTGAACTAGAAATTCACATTGACCTCAATGTTGCATTGTGTCTGAAATTGTGTTGCCCATTGCAACAACTATAACTACTTTACTTAAAAGTCTATTGCCTATTTGCAAAGTATTTAAACTAAAGTAATTCATTCTGAGAAAGTATATTTTGTAATGTAATTAAAATGTAATTTAAATAACAAAATATCTCAAAATAAATAATTTAAAAAATGTAGTAAATCAGTATAAAAAAATATAACAATTAATACATTTAAAAATTGTCATTTACAAAACCTTTGAAATTCACTGAAAAAACATAGGTTTCGTACATGTTATAGTTAGGAATTATCATTTAAAAAACCTTTGAAATTCACTGAAAAAACCATAGGTTTCACACATGTTATAGTTCGGGATTATAGTTAGGAATTAGCATTCAAAAAACCTTTGAAATTCACTGAAAAAACATAGGTTTCAGACATGTTATAGTTAGGAATTAGCATTTAAAAAATCCTTTGAAATTCACTGGAAAAAACATAGGTTTCAGGGGTGTTAAAGTTAGCAGGACATTTCACTCGTACAAAACCATTGGGAACGAATGGAAGAAGGTTCCCAGCAAGTCAGTAGGATGGATGGATGGATGGATGGATGGATGGATGGAGGGAGGGAGGGAGGGAGGCAGGCAGGCTGGCTGGCTGGCAGAGAAGTGGACACTGCCCTTGGCTTCTCTGAGCAAGAAGAAAAATACAGAGTCCTTTTCCTTCTCTGCCCGCCCCGCCCATCCCCGAACGGCCACGAACGGCCAAGCCTTATCTATAGGCCTTAGGCTGCAGGGGAGTAGTGTCCCCGGCAAGCGAGGGTGAGGGGCCAGGGGCCGGCCATTTCCGGTCAGGGAGCTGTCCAGGGCATCCTGGGCTGATTCCCAGCATCCCCTGGCTGCCAGGCTCTCTGGCCAGCCGGCTGGAAGCAGTGCGCAGGAAGGGGCGGGGCATGCAAATACTAGAAAGAGGACAACGTGGGTATGATAAGTGACGCCTAAGGAGGCGACAGCCCAGGAGGACTCTGGGAGCCGGGAGAAGGCCTGAGGCCGGGGCCTCCTTTCCACTGGCACATAATGAGCTCTTGCTGGGAGTCTGAAAAAGAGGCGAAAGGGCGTCCAGCGAAGGTCCAAGGGAAGACGCCGGTCCGGGTCAGCCAGGTGGATTTCTTCGGGAGGCGTTAATTCTGGCACCATTCTGGTTATCGCTTCTCGGCCTTTTGGCTAAGATCAAGTGTAGTATCTGTTCTTATCAGTTTAATATCTAACTATAACTCGAGCGCCCGCAATCCACTGCTGATGATGTCACATATTACATCATTCAAGACATAGTCAGTGACATCACTGATGACATCACTGATGACATCTCAAATGACATCACTGATGACATCATCCACATGAAAATTTGATACACCTCATCATACACTAGAATAACCTTTCAACACTTATTATAAAATATGGAGTACCATATTTGAAACCATTGACACACCAATACAAGTTTCTAAAAACCCACTCAGTGATTCCTACATCTACACACACATCTAAACACTTACCTATAGATTTACTCATACATGCTAACAATGATCAATAGAACACTATTAAATATATTTATACACCTATATCAACCTTACACACCAGCACACATCCTATTCACTTATGCAGTCATTCTACTCACTTATGCAAACAATTGATCATACTTACATTTACTAAGCTACACACTTATACAAACACCACTTTATGTATTCATAAAAATAGTAACTCATACTTAGTATGTTATAAAATCACTATTACTAGTATACAGTTTTCAATACAGTCACTCGTACAATCACTGAGTCTTAAGTATATTTATTTATAAACAACACCTTTCACATAGACTGCCTTTTATATTTCTACTTTGTTGGACATGTACTATTGAGAAATATATTTACTCATCACCACACCCATAAAGAGATTCACTCACCCAAACAAGTTTTTCCATGTGCAGTCTTAACCTCACATACCTACTAAATCCACTATTTACACATCTTTGGACAGTCACACACCTCCCACCCAACCACACACACATTCAATATCCCATACAGATACTCACTTAACTAATTGATACTAATATAGACTTTCACATAGCTAGTAACCAACTTATGTAGTAGTTCACACAACAAGAGATACAGTGAAACAGATATTCACAAAGTTTAATCACTAGCCCTTATATTTAGTGAGACACTTTAAATTAGTCACTTAGACAGTCAATAACAGTGCTACTAAATCCTCCATCTAGACACTTATACATCCACTCATTCTTCAATGCATATTGCTATATATATAATACATATTTATGGATGATGTCATCAGTGATGTCATTTGAGATGTCATCAGTGATGTCATCAGTGATGTCACTGACCATGTCATGAATACTGTAATATGTGACATCATCAGCAGTGGATTGCGGGTGCGCGAGTTACCGAAGGAATTTCAATGGTTTTGTACGAGTGAAATGTCCTGCTAACAAATATATATCTATTACCTACTGGCGGTTGCCAGTAGTTAGTTATAGTTAGGATCTTATTTATTTATTTATTTATTTAATGGTTTTATAAAGCGCGTAGTAACTCAGGGAGCATCCCAGCGCTGACCTGTTCTCCGAGGGGGGGGGGGGGGGGGGGGTTCAGCCGTCTGATGAAGTTAAGTCTGCGGGAAAAGGAGGGTTTTTAGGGTTTTTCTGAACTGAAGGTAGTTCGGTTCTAACCGGAGTTTTCGTGGCAGATGGTTCCATTGTCTTGCCGTGTGAACCGAGAAACGACGTCCACCGGTCTTGGCTTTTCTGACTCTCGGAACTGCCATAAAGTTTTCTGTGCCGGACCGGAGGTCTCTCTCCGCTTTGTATGGAACTAGGATTTCTGTGAGAAGGGGGGGGCCGTTTTTGTTGAGGGTTTTATGGGCCAGGCACAGGGCCTTGAAAGTGACCCTTTCCCTGACTGGGAGCCAATGGAGAGACTTAAGAGCCGGCCTGGCGGAAGATCTTCCTGGGGTGCCCGTAAGTAGGCGGGCGGCGGCATTTTGGACTTTTTGCAGTGAATTCAGGGTGGCTTCAGGGGCTCCTAAGTAGATGGCATTACAGTAATCCAATCTTGCCAGGATTAGACCCTGAATGAGGAGCCTCCTTGCGGTCTCAGGGAGTAAAGGAAAGATCTTCCTACAGGCTCTGAGTAGTCCAAAACAAATCCCAGCCGTTCTTTTAGCCTGGGTTTTAAAGCTCATATCTCTCTCAATCCACACGCCCAGGCTCTTGACCTCTTCCTTGGGTGTAGGAGGGTCGCCTAGGCAGCTAGGCCAGAGGTGAGATGGTAAGGAGGGCCCCTTGTGGCCCATCAGAAGGATCTCAGTCTTAGACCCATTCAACTTGAGTGAGGAGAGGTTCATCCATCGGTGGACTTCGGAAAGGCAGCCGTGGAGGTCTGATGGGGCATGGTGGGGATGTGAGAGGGTTACGACCAGCTGGGTGTCGTCGGCGTAGTTGATAATTGACACGCCGAACGAGCTGACCCTCTTCTCCAGTGGGGCCATGTACACGTTGAACAACGTGGGGCTCAGGGATGAGCCCTGTGGCACTCCACACCGGAGGGGGAAGGTGGATGAGCAGCTGTCGTTTTCCCGTACCTGAAAGGTGCGTCCTGATAAAAAGGACTCTAGCCATTTCAGGGCCATCCCCTTTAGTCCGATCTCTCCCAGACGATGGATTAGGGTTAGGTGGTCTACAGTATCGAAGGCCGCACTAAGATCCAGGAGGATCACTGCCACTGAACCTCCTGTATCCAGAATGCTTCTGGCCTTCTCTACTGCTGCCAGGAGGGCGATGTCCGTGCCCTGGCCTGGACGGAACCCTGTCTGGGAGATCGCTAAAAGGTTGTTGCTTTCTAGGTAAAACGATAGTTGTTTGTTTACCAGCTTCTCTGCGATCTTGCTGTTTCCAGGAAGAAGGGATATGGGCCTGTAGTTGGTAAGGTCCTGTGGGTCTAAGGAAGGTTTTTTTAATAGACCTTTAACAGCTGCCGCTTTCCAGCTGGGGGGGACTATGCCCTCCGCGAAAGATGAGTTGATCAGGGCCGTGAGGGGAGGGATGATGGTGCTCGACACTTTTTTTAAGAAACGGAGGGGTGCGGGGTCGAGGGGGGAGCCGCTTTTAATTGAGGTAAACGTTGCTTCTACTTCTTCCGTAGTTACGGGTCCAAAAGCATCCAGGGAGGGTTGGGGGTGGACTGGCAACAGGGGGGGATGGGTGAAGATGGAGGTGAGGTCTGCTCTGTGTCGGTCTGATCAGGGGGAGGTATGGTGAGAAGAATCTTTTGAATCTTCTCGTCAAAGAAGGTGGCTAAGTTTTTACATTTAGTTTCAGCTTCTTCGGGGTCGAGGGGTTTGAGAGGGGGGTCAGGGGCGTGGAGAAGTTCTTTGAGTACTGAGTAAGTTTCATGGGCCGAGCAGGCAGCATTTTTGATTCTGTTCTCGAAAAAGGTAATTTTGGTGTTGCGGAGCTCTTTTTTGTAGGTTTTGACAGAAATACGAAATGACTCTCTTTGTTCCATGGTTTTTTCCTTCCTCCAGATCCGTTCGTTTTTTTTGCAAATCTTGCGAAGAAGGTTCAGTTCCGGGGTGTACCAGGGTGAGGGGTTGACTCTCTTGATGTGTTTCAGAGAGTGCGTTTTTGGTAGAATGGCGTCGAGCGATTGGGTGATCCAGGTACTGAGTTCTTTGTCCCCTGCTAAGGTGTCGTGGGGGGGAGGCGGGGCATTTTCCCTGAGTTTGGCTGCCCACACGTCTGGGTCCAATTTCTGCCAGCGTCTGCTATACGTTCTGGTCTTTGAGGATGAAGGGGACGAGGTGAAGATATCCCATACCAGGGAGACCAAAAAGTGGTCCGTCCAGGGAAGGGGGATATGGTCGATCGTTCTTAGATTGGGGATGTTAGAGAGGATAGGGTCGAGCAGTTGTCCTCTTTCATGTGTGGCCCGTGGGTTTTTGAGATCAAGGCCCATTGAGGTGAAATCCTGGAGTAGTTCACTGGCCTGCTTGTCCTCTGGGTCCAAGAAGTGTACATTTAGGTCTCCTAGTAGTAGGTAATTGGTGGTGGAGGTACATTTGATGGACGTCTGATCAATAATTTTGTTTGAGAAGTCTCCTAGATTTCCTGGTGGGCGGTATATCAGTGTCCCTGACAGCGACGTTGCTGGAGATATTTGTATTGTGTAGTGGCAGCTTTCGTATCCCTTGATGTTGCCATCAGATGTTCTGCAGGTAAGGGTGTCTTTAAGGATTATCCCTAGTCCACCTCCCCTCCCTTCTGGTCTGTTCTGTGAGCACATAATGTACCCGGGGGGGAGAGCCAGAACGATATCTGGGCCGCTGCTGGGGGTAAGCCAGGTTTCTGTTAGAAACAGAATGTCTATGGCGTTGTTTGTAATTAAGAGGTTCACCTCGTGTGAATGTTTAACGAGCGACCTGCAATTAAGTAGGCCTAGGTGTAAACCCTTAGGTGCCGAGTGTTGGTTGGCGGGATCGCAGATGTCACAGCCAGAGAAATAGGTTTCTCCATTCAGGATGCGCGCACAGGCGGGCTGTTTGTTAGGTTTTAAGGATAACAGATCCGCGCGTGTGTAAGTCCGGTCGTTGCAGGCCGGTGGGGACAGAGTAACTGGGCCTGGGGCCGGCTGGGCCCGGACGGGCCCAGACGGGCTTGCCTTTGGCGCGCCTTCGGCGCGCTGACGGCGCGCCCGCTGCGCCCGTCCGCTGCGCGTCCGGTATAAGCACATGCTTATCAAGGGGATCGAGGTTTAGGGGGTGTGGCCTCGAGGGGGCGTGGCCTCGCGTCTCGCGGTCGATGGCGGCGAGAGGGATCAGGGAAGTGAGATGCAGCAACAGCGTTCAGTCAGCTGTGCAGCGCGTGATTTTCCCCAAAGGTTCCCTAAATGCCAAGAGCGGCGTGCGTTTAAAAGTATAGGTAAGAGTGACACAGACATTTTTAAAATGAAAGCAACACAACTCCCGGCTATTTTGCCTCAGGAGGAAAGCAGGTTCTGGCTCTGGCGCTAGTGATCAGCGCTTTTAAGGCAGGTTTAGGGGGCGTGGCCTCGAGGGGGCGTGGCCTCGCGTCTCGCGGTCGATGGCGGCGAGAGGGATCAGGGAAGTGAGATGAAGCAACAGCGTTCAGTCAGCTGTGCAGCGCGTGATTTTCCCCAAAGGTTCCCTAAATGCCAGGGAAACCTGCTCTCTCTTCCAAAATCCAAAGCAGAATTGCTTTTCCACATGGGGAGCTGTGAGTTAGCAGCTCCCCATGTGGAAAAGCAATACCGGCTCCCGGAGGATGCAGGGAGCCGGCTGGACCGTGGGGGCATTAGGGCTCCCCCCACGATCCTCATCGAAGTGCATAGGCCCCGTGGCATGGGGTCCCCTGGGCGAATATAAATTACTGGTAGGAGACGTTTTTTTTTCAAAAAATGTGGAGTCGCGACTCTTACGCGGCCCCCCGGTGTGAACGCGAGGGCTGCACGACTCCCAACGTGACCCCCTGATGTGAACGCAAGGAGTGCGCAACTCCCAGCTGGTGGCCCGCTGGTGTGAATGCGAGGGGTACGCGAATCCAGCCAAAAAAGAGCTCTTGTGTTTATTGGGAGAATTTGGTAACTACATGTAAGTGCCGATGCAAAGTCTAAAGTTGTTGAGAAAGATTCTGTTTCCCTCATCTGTGAAATGTACACTATCTCCCCTGTAGATGCCATCCATATTAAAACTCAGATTGTTGTTGTATATGGACCCCGTACTATGATCTCTGAGATAAGCAGAAACAGCTTAATTGACATTTTTTCTAGCTTTCTCAATCTGTGGACAAAATTGATTGGACCAGTTCCTTTTCTGTCTTTGGCATACATTAGAGTAGACAAAGGCAGTTCGGGGGGAAAAGTAACATCAATTGTGCAAAGGTGTCCTTCAGTTGCATTATCAGACCTACCCCAGTCAATGTGTCTAGGTCATTGCCACCACAGTGCACAATCATGATGTCAGGGGCTTGGAGATGCAAAAAGGATTTAACCAATGGCATCAATTGGAACACTTTAATCCTCTCTGTCCAATCCATTTAATGTCCACATTTTGTAAACCTAGGTCTTTGTCAATACCTCTGTTTTCAGCATATCTTTTGCACCAGAAAACATAGCTGTGTCCCACAATCCATACTCTAAGCATCTTGAAGGGATGCACTGAGAAGATGTCTGTACGTGAAGTAGGCAGTTTGTAGAATAAGAGGTGACAAAAATGGTGGATAAGATGCAGTTTTAAAAAAAGAAGAGAAATGATTGGCTGTTTGAGAACATTATAGAGTGAAAAATAGGGTGCATGTTTCTGTGTTTAAAAAGCATGTTTATTATTGGTTACTAAAAAAAGATTGAAAGGTACATTAGATAGGATAAGCTGAAATTTGGGAAAGTCAAGCACACTTGCTGTTTGAATTTGTAACATTGTGTGCTAAACTTGTGACCTGTGAGTTTATTTGAGTGTTCCATGAACTGTTACTATGGTAACAGGCATTAGGCTGAATGGGGGTGGGGTTGGAAGTTAAGTGTGACATTAAAATGTGTATTTCTTATAAATATTGAAGTAATATGTTATTGCAGTGAGATTTCCTAAGTCACTCGTATGGTTAGAAGTAGTGTATTATGAAAAAAAATGCTAAAATTATTTGTAATATACTTTTGAAGTCTCGTCTGGATCCACGGTTCCATCGCTTACAGTGCACGGTCCAGGCGCGACTCCAGAAAATTCCAGAAGCAATTTTGGTTCAGTTAGAGGTCAGTTGGCAAGGGTTGATATGTGTAACCAATAGAAATGTGTCTTGGAATTTCAATTAACCTGGGAATCAATGTGATTTGATATTTACATGTATATGTGTGCAGAATGAGAGGGAAAGTTTGCAATTTTTTGGTTTTGCTAAGAGCAGTCCACTGTATTCATTTTGTACATAAGAAAATCTGGTGTGTGATTCAGATATATCATAATCTTTACATGAATTTGAAAGGTGAGTTTTCACTTTATGAGGTTTACTATGTGGTGCCTTTGTTTTTAAACATAAAATATAATTAGGCTGTCCTGTTTTCAGTTTCTATTTTTGGTAAATTCTGGTGGGGTTTTTACAGTGTTTTCAATATCTTAAAAAACAGTTGTTATCAGTGGTTACACATTTTCACGCCACTAAAAACAACAGAAAAAGTGTTTTTTCCGGTGTTTATGGAACGTTTTGCTTTTATCATTGCTTGCTTTCTGCACTGAAAGAACATGGTATATAGACAGTGTACGTATAGTGTATATGAGGTCCAAAGAGATTTTTGCAAATTAATCTTATTGTAGTACACCATACAATACTTCTTCAGTGAGTCTTTGGTCATGTGCGCTCGCGCTTTCCTTCCCATGTAAACTTCTGTGAAAAGGCCCTCTCAGCATTCATAGCCCCTTGGGTTGAGAACCGTCAGCTGAGGGGCACAGTTTGGATGACTCTTTCTTTGATGCCACATAAAGCACGAAATGATAAATATGTGCGTTTTAGTTCCTGGGCATGAGAAAACAGTGCATCAGAATGAACAAAAAAGTCAATAGCATCTCTCATTAACTCTGAAGATTGTAAAGATGCTTTCAGCATACCACCTAACAAGTGGCAAGGATCTCCTACAGGGAATCACTTCAGCTCGGATATTAATTTCGACAGGTCATCACACAAATTTTCTATATACGTAGCTGAATCACTACAAATACAAACAATATCACTCCAATCTTTGTTGAACTTGGAAAGAACCTTTTTTGCAGAGCATAAGTGACACTGCGTTCCATGTATTCCAAAAGTCTGGTGTCAAGTTTTCACCACTATGCCAGATGCTTGGTGATATATATACTTGTCACTATACCTTAAATGTAATGCTTAAAGCCGGAGGTGTTGGCAATTCACATACTATCAATACTGACCCACTAGAAACTATGGTCTGATGTATTAAGGGTTTTTACCCATTCTCTGTGGACAAATGTGATGACACATATTAGGAAAGATTTTTATGAAACTAGCCATTTTACCTATCAGTGAAAGAATCGAATGCAGCCAAAATATCAAATGTGAGTTTGATATGTCCTGATTCTCTACAGTTTATAAAATAATTAAACTAAACCTAAAACGTGAAACTAAACCCTGCATCTTTAGACCAAAGGCCATAAAACTAAAAAAATAAGTAAAAGGAAGAAGAAACAATATTTTAGTGGCATCCCTAAAGAACAAAACTCAAGCAGAGTAATGTTAGCCAGTCTTTCTTACTGCTAGCTTGTATAACAAAGTTACATTTTATTGACCCCTTCAGTAAGAACAAAAGGACTCTTTCACTTTCTTTTTCCTTTTTTTGAATGGCATTTAGTTTGTGGTTGTGCAGGTGTTTTTTCAGTGTTTATATGTTTTTACAGGCGAGGGCTATTTTTCTTTCAGTGTGGTTTTATCAGTTATTATAGGTTTAAACCTAAAACCCCACAGCCTAAATATAATGTATACAATTTTAAGTTAGTCATATATTTTGTAATGAAGCATTATTTATTGCAGTGTTTTATAATGTATTTAAATGTTTAATATACACTTTGTATAGTATTATGTGTGTTTTGGAATAAGGATTGCTGATTATGACTGATTGTTTAAATGTGTGGGTTTGTACATTAGTAGTATACTGCATAATTGTAGGTGTTGATTTCAAATTGGAAATGTATATGTATAGTTATGGTATTAGTGGTAAGACTGGTTTTTATAAGTCTCTAAAGAGGTATAGTTAAAATACATCATTTTTGGTGTTTGGTTTCAATTTGAAGTTTGTTCTGTGAATTTATGTGGTGTAGACAGTGTTGTGGTAGAGAGACAGTCATTTATGTTTTTTAGTTATATGGTGAGACTTATAGCAGAGAAATGTGAATGGTTTGAGCTTTGTATTTGGCTAGGTGTAACATTGAAAGTAGTTGTAGAAAGGTAATGTAGCAGTAGAGATGCATCCAGTAGTTTAATCCTGTAAAGAATATGCATGCAGAGCATGTATTGCTCTGTTAGTACTGAGACACTTTTGCAATCATTCATCGAGCACCATACACTTATTCATTTAGTGCACTAATACCTAAGTACTTATAAATTGTCTATGCATTGTTTTTGCTGTACTGTAATTATTGCAGGTATTAGTTGTGTACTTATAGAAAGCCTTAGCCAGTAAGACTACTACGGGTATGCTATTCTGTGTACTATGTATGCAGATGTCTAACCAGCCACATACTATTGATACATTTTTGTAAATACCCAGTTAGTACTCATCCAGACTAGGAATGTGTCTGTCAGTGCTATGCAATTCTTCAATTAGCCATTCTGCCCTATCTACCTATCTTATCACTGCAGCAATACCTAAGCACTTATAAATTCACCATGCAATCTGTTTGCAGCAATATAAATATTCCAGTTACTAGTCATGTACTTATGGAATGTCGTACAGACTTGTACAGCTTAGATATTCTGTGCACTATGCATACAGACCTCTAACCAGGTAGTAGACATGCAAGCCAGCAATCATACTGTCACTCTCTGTGCACTTTTGCAATCATCCTGACAGAACTTGTGTTTGTCTAAACCTTGTGCTGAAACACAAACACTTTTAAACTCAGTCTGCTGTCAACCACCAGCACTCTAACTATGCAGTCACTGTCCATGCACTTGTACAATGACTCAGGCCTTATTAGATGTAATGGTACAGTCAAATGTGCACAACCTGTGTGGTGCCATAACCCCTTGCAGACTACTGATTCACTCCTGCAATAACGTAGGTAGTACTATTGCAGTGCCCTATCACACTGTCACTCTCTGTGCACTCTTGCAATCATCATGACAGAACCATGTGTTTTTCTAATCACTATGCTGAAACACAAGCACTTTTAAACTCACTCTGCTGTCAACCACCAGTACTCTAACTTTGCAGTCGCTGTCCATGCACTTGTACAATGACTCAGGCCTTAATAGATGTAGTGGTACAGTCAAATATACACAACCTGTGTGATCCCCTAACCCCCTGCCGACTACTGATTCACTCCTGCAATAACTTAGATAGTACTATTGCAGTGCCCCAGTCACTTATTATTATTGGTGAGCCTGTAAATCGCAATGGTTACTCCATCCGGAGTGTCCTTGCATTAGTACATAGCTGAAACCCAACAACCCTCCCAAGCTGCCATCGAAAACGCGGCCATCCAAACCAGATGACACCTTACCACTACATTTCTCCCCGGGGGAAACGGAAGAGCCATGTTTTCAATTTCTCACGAAACAAAGTAATATTTGTAGTATCCGACAGGAATCTATTGATATTTTTCGCAATTTTTTTGAGAGTATAGTAAAAAAGTGTTAAACAAAAGATTAAGATGTTGCAAGGACTAGATCCTTGCAGAGTGAGAACAAATACTGGTTTGCAAGGTCATTCTCTGGCTTGTCTTTGTAGAAATGTATGTCAAAGTGTTTTTCATGATTTTAGAATGTTAGCAGTACATCATTCTCAAATGCCGAAGTTAGTCAGAAGATTGTATTACGCAAAAAATCCAGCAATAATTTTAAATGAGTTAAACAGTGCTCTTTTGCGTGGGTCAGTATCTGTATCAGATGTAAAAAAGGTTTGTGATGAAATAGAGTTTTGTTACTTTGGTCCTGAAAAGAGAGTGGAGAAAGTGAGACATTAATAGAAGTATATGTTGAAGAAAATATAGAAAATAGTACTACAGAGACGTTTGAAGAACAAATTACAAAGTTTAAGGTAATTTCATGTGAAAGCCAAATTATTCTTCTATTTGTTGCCGACGAACTCACTATAGAAATCAGACTAGGACTGTTGATCTATATTCAAAAAGTGAAAGAGAAAATAATGATAAGTGGAAGAAATTTGCAACTTATTTGTTGGTAGAGGATTGCTTTGATTTGGGTACTGATCAGCGTATTTGTAAATATTGTTATAACAAATTAGACGATAATAAAATGCCTGCTAGGCTGTCCATAATAATCTAGAGTTGGTAACTATTCTGAACTGATAGATTTAAACACGTATGAGTCTATTCTGATTTAATGTGTGCACCCATTTCAGGCTATTCGTTGGTATGGAGCCCAAAACAGGTGAATTGCCTCCTACAGATTTACAGAAAGGATTAAAAGGAAGAATTGCATATTTACCTCTAGATTTAAAGAAAAATATTTAAACTATTGGTGTAGAGAATGTAGAAAGTGAACTACTAGTTATTCTTGTTAATGGTGTTCCTATTAAGAGTAGAAAATCTGGCAGGAATTAGTGGATGTCAGGAAAGTGCAAAAGGCAACATTATATCTTATAAAAAAAACAATGATTACTACAAGAATGTGTATCTGGAAGAAGAAGAAATACTTTTAGGAGATGATAGTGAAACGTCAAGTGGTCAAATTGAAAAAGTGGACATGTCCAAAAGTGAAGAAATTTATGAACATTATAGTGTACATCCACTTCATTCGAAAGAAGTGATGGGGAATACTATTGAATTATTGCAAATGAAGAAAGTGAAGGGGACTCTCATGAGGGTATGGGAAAAAAGTTTGGAAGCTCGTTGTTTACCGCAGCTGTTTCCAACTGGAAAAGGTGGTCGATATGACGAACAATCAGTGCAAATTCCTGCATCAGAATATCGGACAACAAGATTGTATGCAGAAGATCCAAGATTTTGACAATGTATCCCATATATATTTCATCTTTTGTTTGAGAGCGACTTGTCTGGACTTTCATATGCAGTCAACCACATATTAAAAACAGGAGTACATCTTCAAAATGTTTTGTGCAAAGGAATTTATAAATAAAGTACATCAGCAAGATGATCATTTAGAATCTCAATCGATTAATTTGATGGCATGTCAGCGTGGTACTAATGAGTACTGGGTTCGTCGACATGGAGAACTTAGATGCATGCTAAGGAACTTAGGAACTCCTACGAGGTTTGTTACCCTACACTGTGCTGAATACGCTTGGGCTGATTTACTTGAATTTTTTTCGAGAAGCAAATTCAAATATTAAAAATATTGAATACAAGACACCTGGAGAATTGTGGTCTTTGGATCCTCTAAATGTATGCAGGTATTTCAATCATAGGTTTGAAGCCTTGATGTCTTTTATCTGCAATAAAAAGAATCCTCCTCTTGGAGAAGTTATTGATTTCTTTTGGAGAAAGGAGTATCAAGCTAGAGGTGCTCCTCATATACATATGTTGTTATGGATCAAGGATGTACCCAAATATGGAAATGATTCGGATGAAACTGTTTTAACTTTTATTGAAGATTATGTTACATGTGCAATACCAAAAAGAACAGAAGGAAACATCTTAAGGCAACAAGAGTTAAGGTTCCAAAGTCATTGATGTTACAAATACTGTCGACGGAAGTACAAGTCCAAGGAAAAGTTTTATACCAAATGTTGTTTTGGATTTCCACATCCAGTAATATCCAAAGGAAAAGTAAACAGTTTTATGTCAGCTGTGAGACATACCATCACTAGAAAATCTCCCAAAAATACATACAATGTGAGAAGAAGTGAAGAATCAAAGTATATCAATAATTATAATCCAGTTATTCTGTCAATGTGGAATGTTAATATGGATATCCAATATGTTGCTGATAATTCCAATGCTGTTGCTCGGTATGTGACATCTTACATAACAAAATCAGAAAAGACGTAGTTGAAAGAAATGAGGGAAAAAAATTCTCATGAGGAGAGTCTTAGTAAAAAATTGTACCGTTTCAGTTTGAAGATGTGATCCCATCGAGAGATTGGAGCGTACAAAAGCTCAGATCGCTTGTCATCTGCAAGTTTATACTTAAAGTCTAGAAGAATCATTTGGGTGAGTCTAGGTCTTGCTGCAACGCGAAATCGAGTACTTAAATCTATGCAAGAAATCGAATATTTAGCATTAAATGAACCGGAAAGTACAGATATTGTCAAATCAAACATGTTGGATACATACTATCCAAATAGAAGTCGTCATCTTGAAAACATATGTCTCTATGAAGTGCTGCAAGATTACACTTTAAAGAGGAACACTACAGAAAACATAAATGAAGGAAAATATGCAGTGATTGGTTCAGAAGGGTGTTTGGTGAAACAAAGCAAAGGAAATCTGATTAATTACAGAAAACTGAGTTGTGATTCTCCTGATAGAAGAGAATTTTACTCTTTAGCACTTTTGCAACTCTTCAAGCCTTGGCGTACAGAATTGGAATTACTTGGAGATTTTCAGTGCTATGAAGATTCTTTCACTGCATGTAAAGATAGCATTGAATGCACAGTTTTTGCAAATTATCTCAAATTTTTGAATGACGAAGTTGATCAAGAAGCTACTATTGCAGCTGAGATTGCTAGAGACAGTTCTCAAGATAGTCAAACTTCTGCTCCACTGAGTCAAGATCCACTAGGACAACCAATTCTTGAAAATGAAGCGACAATCGCCATGAATGAAGTGGAAACAGCAATGCATCAAGCTCAAGAAGATATTATGGACTTAGGAAACTTGGAAGAACAACTAAATGTTGAACAAAAAGAAATATATCAGCAAGTGAGACAACAGATCGACCATGTTTTTCTTCATGAAAAGAAAGAATGCACAGGCACATCATTTCAACCTATCCGAATGTACGTCATTGGTCAAACTGGTATAGGAAAACGTTTCTTAAAAACAACTGACTCACATTTGTCTTGTGTTGTTACTGCTCCAACTGGATTGGCAGCACACAACATTAAAGGAATTATATTACATTGTTTGCTAATGCTACCTGTAGAGCATGAAAATAAATTGGAATATCACAAGCTATCTGGAGAAGCTTGTTATGAAGTTTCAAGAGTGCTAAAGCAAATGAAACTTCTGATTATTGATGAGGTGAGCATGGTCTCAAACTTCATGCTTGCCTTTGTGCATTTAAGAATGCAGCAAATTTTAAAAACAGAATACGATGTCTCATTTGGAGGAAAACATGTGATAGAGTTTGTTGATCTACTGCAACTCACTCCCGTAAAAAGACAACCAGTTTTTAAAATGCTTGTTCATGAAGACACCAAAAAGTCTTTGGGAAGTGTTGGAAACGTTAACATTTGGTCATATTTTGAATACAAAGAACTCATAAAAATATGCAACAGGCAAATGATGTTAATTAGGGAACTATTCTTCAAGATATAAGAATTGGAGTATTGACGGACCATGGCAAACAAACTTTGCAAAGTCGACTATTTACAAACTTGTTTCAAATGAAAATATAGATCCTGAAAAAATATTTTAAAAATTGCAGAAAATAAATCTGTAATCTGCTTAATGCCAACATTGCGCGAGTGTTCTACATTCAATGAAGAACTTTTACAGCTGGAAAATGAACAAATAATAAAAATGGAAGCCATTGATAACATAGAGCATGAAGGAATTACTATTATTTTGAAGGAAAAACAAAATTGGATTCTTTGGAAAAATCTATAACTAAAACTGCTGGTTTACAAAAGAATTTATATCTATGTGTAAACTGTCAGGTTATTTTACGACGCTATTTGGATGTGGAAAAAGGTTTAGTAAATGGAGCAATGGGTAATGTTGTTCATTTTGTTAATTATCAAAATAGAGAAGGATTTGCATTTTTGAAAATCAAATTTGATCAAATTGAAGAAGGAACACAAATTGTTCATTGTTCGGTTCCTTTTTTGCTTGTTAAAGATTTGTATGTTCGTAGAAAACAGTTTCCTCTTTCTCTGGCATATGTGGTGACTATTCATAAATCTCAAGGTTTAAGTGTAAACAGTGCTTTGGTAAACATTGGAAGTACAGTATTTAAAGAGGGTATGGCTATTTGCTTTATCCAGAGTCAGAACTTTATCCGGATTGCATTTGATTGATTTTGATGAGAGAAAGATTAGTGCAGATGCAAATTGTGTAAGAGAGTATAATCAGTTAAGAAGATGGTATGCTCCTAATTTAGGTGAATATCCTGTATATGAAAAGCGTGTAGTAGGTTGAAAAAGAAGATATGAGAATATCTGTAGTGAAGTTAAAGAGAAGAAAAAAAATCAAGATAGTGTTGAGATTCCAAGCAAAAAAAAAAAGGACGCTATTGAAGAGATAGTCGGATATCAGTTAGAAAAAAGTTCAGGTATCAACTGCTATGCTAATGTAGTGGTAAGAGTTGCATTTTTTCTAGAAAGTCTGTAGCAGCAAATATGGAGAATCTAGAAAAAAGATTGTGTTCCTTGTTGCATTCTATTTATGAAAAATTGAGAACTGATAAAAGTAAAATAAAAAGTGTTTTTGATATTCGCAATCTTCTAGATATATGGTCTGGTTCCTAGCAATTTACACAGAATGTCCAACAAGATGCTCAGGAATTTCTAATGTGTATGCTTGCAGTATTGGAAGTTGAAGGAATACAAATTGAAAATCTGTTTGGACTTCATTATAAATGTGAACATGAATGTGAAAATGGTAGATTTACTTCTAACACCAACATAGACACTGAAAGATTCATTTATTCGACAATACCAGACTGTAAAACAGTGTCCTTCAACAAATTAGTTAAAGCAGCAAATCAAAACATGGAATTTAGCCGATTCAAATCCGAAATGTTATCAACATTATTTATACAAAGATTTGGACAATATATAATTTTAATTATACAACGTTGTACAGCTGATGGAAGAAAATTGGAAACTTCAATAACATTTTTTATAGCAAGTCAACTATCAATATCAGGAAGAACTTTTGTAGCAGTAGCAATTATTTCCAGGATGGTCCTACTACAACATCTGGACATTACACTCTCTATTTGAAATGTAATAAAGGATGGACATATTGTAATGATAGTGATTTGGTTTTTAGATATCGTTTGGCTAACGAATTACCAAATTCATACCTAATAATTTTAAAGCCAAAGTTCTAAGAACATAATTCGGCCTATTCGGAATATGTTAATACGTATTAATACAATTACTTTGGACAATTTCAGTATGAAGGATTTCAGGAATATCATTTGTCCTAGAAGAAAGATATTAACATGAATTAAGCAGTTTTTCTGGAATATTCTGACAGCAAAAATTCAAAGGACATCATTTAGAGTATATGAAAATTATAAAGAATTGTTGATTGAGTTATTGTTTCTGTTCTTCTGTATTGTAGTGACAAAATTCTCTTAGAAAGAAGCATTTTATAAATGTTAGGTTTGGTATTATATGCTATGTTGTTTTTTTGCAATGTGCAGAGATAGTTGACTATGTTGAAAATATTTTTGACACAGATTTGTTTTTTTAAACAATCTTATTGTTTTTCCCCCACTGTTATGTGATGAGTAAAATTGAAATCATTATCTATAGTGAAATTCAATATATTCTGACAACAGCAAAAAAGGCAAACTAAATACTTTATATAATGCTAAAGTGAAATTGTGTTTACAAAATTATAATATTATATAATATAATTGCTTTTTTTCTTTTCTTTTACAGATCCTAATTCTAAAGTATGAAAGTTTTTAAAATTTAAATAAAAAAAAACAACTGCAAAAATGTTTTAGAATATTTTGATATCTACTACTGTCAAGGTAAGATCAAGTAATCGAAACACTATCCATGCACTACTACATTCAGCTGGTCACTATATCTATATAAACCTCTAACCAGCTACTTAGTAAAGTACTACCCATGCAGCCTAGGAATCCTCCTGTCTGTCTCATGCACTTCTCCAATCACCCATCCAGCACTATCTACTTATCCTATTACTCCACCAATACCTATGCACTTATAAAATCACCTTGCAGTCTGTTTGCAGCACTGTAATCTTTCCAATTACTAGAGATGTACTTATGGAATGTCCTAGCTACTAGGGGAAGTATACATACAACATTCTATACACTATGCATGCAGAGCTCTAACCACATACATACTATTGGTACAGTCTAGTAAATTCTAAGTTACTACCCATTCTGCCTAGGAATTCTCTTGTCAGTCCCATGTACTTCTCTAATCACCCATCCAGCACTATGTACTTATATAATCACTTTGACAATATCTATCCAGTTATAAATTCACCAGACACCCTGTTTGTAGCACTGTAATCATTCTACTTATTAGTCATGTACTTATGGAACAGCCTAGCAACTAAGACAAATATACCTACAATATTCTGTGCAGAATGTATGTAGACGTCTAACTACAAATGTACTATTGCTACACTGCACTAAATACCCAAGTAGTACCCATGCACCCTAGGAATCTTCCTGTCAATCTTATGCACTTCTCCAGTCACCCATCCAGGACTATCTACTTATCTTATCATTCCACCAATAACTAACCACTTATAAATTGAGCATAAACTCTGTTTGCAGCCCTGTAATTATTCCAGTTACTAGTCATGTACTTAAGGAATGGCCTAGCCAGTAACACTAGTACAGCTACAATATTCTGTGCACTATGCATGCAGACTACTAACCAGCTACATATTATTGATACACTCTTGTAAATACCCAGTTAGTACCCATGCACTTTTTGTGACGTAGTGATGGCGCTGGGGACTCCTCCATATTTACAAGGAGAGGAAAAGCCACCCTGCGTGGCTTTTCCTCTCCTTGTAAATACGGCCCAATCAAACGCAGCACTTTGCGTTGAAGGGGCATTCCATGGGTGTTGCTGTGTATGTTCCCACACAACACCCATGGAACAAGACACATCTCAAGATTTACGAGAAATCATAAATCTGGAGATACATGTGAATGCTGCGCCACCCTAGAGGTGGTGTAGCGAGGCGCAACAAGGAGAAATTTTTTCATTTCTCCTTGTTTTTTCCTCTTTCAATACGTGCTGCATTCCACAGCACACATTGAAGGAGGAAAAGCATTAGTGATTGTTTTTGTGCAGGAAGGTGTCCATTCCTGCACAAAAACACTCCCCCAAGACACCGACATCCTTGCAACATGGTGGAAGGGTGCCTGCGTCAGCGCATGGCTGCAGTTTGTGCGCCAGTGCAGAGGGAAGCACAGAGTTGTGACATATTCATGTAAATATGTAACATCCATGTCCTACGGAAGTGCCACAGCGCAGTGCAACTAAACGGCTTGCAGTGTCACGCTGCAGCATTTCCTCATAGATCTGCCCCTATAAATTCACCAAACACTACTAATGCATTCTTTCAGTCAATCATGCTCTCCTCATATATTCAACCAAACTTTCAGACATTACCATGCAATTATAGTTCTTTTTTTAACCAGATAAGGTAGTTCTGATAAGAACTTTTTGTTTCTTCTTTTTTGTTTGTATTTTTTTATTTTTCAACAAGTTTGTATTTTTTTGGGTGTTTTTCTAAAAATGTACCAATAAAAGGAAAAAAGTAAACAGGTAACCTTTGGAATTAAAGATCATTCCAAAAACAACAACAAAAATCAAAAAAATTAGCATCAGTGGATTCGTTGAGCAGCACAAATAGCATCTACTGACTGCTCTCCATAGCAAATTATTTTTTACACTTGATGCAGTGCTGCTCCGAGAAGGCAAATTCAGCCCTTATATCTATAGGAGGTTGTGATGTTGACGCTCCTGATGTACTTGCTCCAGCTGCTGGTGGATTTAGAGCAGCTCTCCTCATCTCCTCCCATGCAAGATTACGTGGATGTAGTGTACGTAAATGCTTGTACAAGGAAGCAGTGCCTCAAGAGTACTTTTTATCACTTCCTCTGGAAAGGACCCTCTCACAAATCTTGCAGGTCACCTTCCTGGCATTGACTTTTTTTTTCCCCAGGTGCAAAAGTAAAACATTTCCACACAACAGACTCAGGCCTCTGCTTAGGTGGTGCCTCCTCCAAGAGTTCTTCATCCGAAGATACTTCCTGCTGCTGCTGCTGTGCTGCTGCCATTTTTATTCTCAGTTTTAGTAAAACACTCCAAAAAAAAACAAAGCTGTTCTTCTGGGACAAAAGATGTTCCTCTCAAGGTTCTCCAAGAAGAATGATTAAAATGGCTGGGGTCCTTCAATAGTTACAGTGGGACATGTTATGAACCAATCAAATCCTCTTTTTTAAGGTCACTTGGGAGTCGCGCACCCAGCACGCACGAAGAACGCACCTGACGCGACTCCGCAAAACTATATTTAAAAATAATATAGGTTTATTTCAAGTAGAACTATATGATTTTTCTGAATATATTAGATAATCTCCTGCTCTAATACGTACATTAACGGCACATACATATCATTTTAGAATATAAAAAAGTTTGCGGGGGCGCGCTGGGGGAGCACGCAGCGCGCCCAGCACATATATGACGTCACGTGGGGCCCACCACTGCGCAAGTGTCGCATACCGTAATGCGCATGTGTCACGAATACGCAGACGAAGGAGTCGTGCACCGATCGCATACCAATTGCGCACACCACGTAACATTATACGTATATGACGTAACTGAAAAACACGCACCCGTTGCACACCGTACGTGGATCCTTCAGGACTTTTCACAAATACCGGCTAGAATACGCACACCCGCTGTGGTAGGTACGTTTTGGGTGCGCGACTTCCCAAAAAGTTTTTGGGAAAAAAATGTAAAAAAGAAAATAATATAAATATATTACAATTTAAAAAACGAAATAATTAAACAATATTTCAGTTTAAAATGGTTTAATTTTTTTTTGCAATTTTCAGAAAAATATATAATGTTGTTTAATAAATAATATACTTACAAATAAACAGTTAAAAAACTGTAGAAATTCAGTACAAAAAGCATAGGTACATCTACTATTATACTTACAAATTCAGTTTGAAATTCACTGAAAAAAACATAGGTTTCAGAGACGTTATAGTTAGAAATTAGCATTTAAAACACCTTTGAAATTCTCTGAAAAAAACATGGGTTTCAGGCACGTTATAGTTAGAAATTACCATTTAAAAAACCTTTGAAATTCACTGAAAAACCCATAGGTTTCATGGGTGTTATAGTTAGCTGGACGTTTCACTCATACAAAATCATAGAAATTGCTCTGTTATAGTTAGTTCTGCTAACTATAACTCGCGTGCCTGCAATGCACTGCTGATGATGTCACATATTACATCATTCATGACATGGTCAGGCCCCCCCAAAACCCCCGGGGATCTCATTAATTAAATTTGCAGGTGGCACACTGCCCCCCGTAACCTCACTGGGGCACTAATATACAAATACGGGGGTCCCTTACGGACCCCCGAGCCCCGGGGACCATGACCTCCCTGGGACTGTGCCTTAGGTGGGAGGGGGCCACGTGGCCCTCCTCCTGGAGCCAGTGATGGCCATGGGGACCGCCATAGCACAAGGCTGGCTCCTGCAGTATCCCGGGGTGCCGACCCCCGGGACACTGCTGTTTGCAATGACAGGGCTGGAGCCTTGCGGCTCCCGCCCTGTGATTGCAAACTCTGGCGTGGTTTTTTAAACCACGCAAAGGCAGGCCCGGGGGATGGGGTCCCTGGGGCCATAAATGGCCTGAGAAGGGGGGCCCGCAGCCCCCCACCAGTTATTATATATATTTTTTTAAAACACTGGCAATGCCCCGGGGGATGGGGTCCCCAGGGCCGAATATGGCCTTGGGAAGGGGGCCACGTGGCCCTCTTCCATTTAAAAAACAAATAAATAAAAATAGGGGTCAGGCACTGGGGGATGGGGTCCCCAGGACCAATAAAATAGGAAAGAAAGGAGGGCCACACAGCTCCCCGTCTTAAAAAAATAAATTTAAAAAAAGACCGCCAACGCGCAGGAGGCCCGCCCCCTCCCTGCAGCACTCTGCAAATGCTCCCCCTGGTGCGCTGTAAGACGGGGAACTAATTCCCCTTGATTACTGGGGGTCCCTGGGGACCAACTAGACCACCAGGAACCTCCAATATGCGCCAGGAAGCTGCATTGCAGAGAGGTGTTCAGAGGCCACGCCCCTTTTTACACCTCTGCAATGCAGCTCTGTGGTGTTACTGGAGGTACCTGGTTGGCTAGCTGGACCCCAGGGACCCTCAGGATTCAAGGGGACTTTATCCCCTAACTTAAAATGCGCCACGGGGCGCGTTTGCACAGTGGTGAAGGGAGGGGGCGGGGCCTGAGGTGACATGTGTGCAAACACACCCTTTGGTGCGTTTTAAGTTGGGGAATTAATTCCTTTTCAATCCTAAGGGTTCCTGGGGTCCAACTAGCCCACCAAATACCTCCAGTAATCGCCACAGAGCTGCGATGCAGAGTGCTGTAAAAAGGGGTGTGGGGAGGGGTGCTAGGGGGGAGGTGGGGGCCGTGCTGCGCTCCCATGCTCATGATGGAACCGCTCCATCACGAGCCTCGGGCGCGCTGTGCTTGTGACGGAGCGGTTCCGTCACAATCCCGCCCGCTTAATAGAACACGCCGCGCAGGCGCGAAATCAGCGCCGTGCGGGCCGTGATGGAACCGCTCCGTCACCAGCACAGCGCGACCGAGGCTGGTGACGGAGCGGTTGCGTCACCAGCATTGGAGGGGTTAAAGCCGACTCACCACTCTCACAAGATATCACCGGCGACAGAGACCTATAACCAGAGGCAGAATCCACACTTTTTGACAAATGAAATGTGTTACCAAATATAGGAATATCCCCTTATAGAAGTTGTACTTAGGCAAGCAGTATTTTGATTAACATAAAAATTAGTCATATGTAAATTCCCACTAGGCGCCGCCATCACCTCACTTTCAACCAAAAGCATATCATCTGTGCTGCCACAGTTTCCTTTGAGAGGTTGCTTTCTTGAGAAATTTACCTCTGACTGAGCGTGTGCGAGACCTGCCCTCCATTTCCCCAAACTTGAGGAAGCAGGTTGCTGACATGAGGTGAGAGAAGAATCCCCTTTCAAAACCTTACCATTACCAAAGCGCAAGTTAATAGAAATGGTCTCAGGGAAGCTGGCAGCTAAAGAACGGGCTAAAATAGCAGCAGAAACCCCATCAGAAGAAGCCCTTCTTTTATTAGATAAACCAGTCCAGGCTTGACCCAGCACCCCTCGGTCCAATAAATCCTCCCTCCCTGCCTGGCAAAGCATTCTCAGGGCTTCCCTAACTTCAGCGGCAGACTCAGCCATCATTTAAATAATAAAATAGCCAAGCGCTGAGTCCATAAACGCCATAAACGGCATGAAAAGCAAAGCACTGCTGCCTACCTGCCTCAGGGGACCCCCAACTGACTAATGCTTAGAACGCGGCATTTGAAAACGCTGAGTTCTAAAGCAGGCGCCTTGCCTGCTTGCGCTTGCTGTGGGCCATTCCATCAACCCGAAGCAGCCCGGGGTTGACATTATTTTTAATGCTACCCCCAGGCCCCCCATTATCTGAATGAAAAAACAGGACACAGCCAATTACTCTCCGCGGCAGAGCTAACCCAGTTTCCGTTTATCCACCTAACAGCCACCAGACCACAGTGTCGACAGCCTGCAGAGATCTGTGCTTTCAATAGCACTGTTGCTTAGTCATGGTAGAAACACAGGTGTTAAATCTAACTGTAGAACATAGTTTGCGAGTCACAAAGATGTTGGTTTGGGCTGTGATTTCAGACGAAGGATCTTAAGACACGGGTGTTGTTGCAGCAAGTTGTTCGAGGAAGAGGCAGAGAGAGAGGCGGTAGAGGATTTGTTCCAAGAGGGGCGGGAACTGGACTAGGCGGAGGGCCCATTGTCCCTTTGGGAATAAACCAGTGTGCCTATTGCAAGGAGCAAAGACATTGGCGATCTCAGTGTCCCTTGTTGCTGGCCCAGAATGGTGCTATGAGAGGAGGAGGAAGAGGTCGGGGTGGTGTGGATCGCAGAGATGGCAGGAAACGACACACTTTGAATCAGAGAGAAATTATTTTGACAATCCAAGACGTAGGCAGTATTATAATGAGGACTGTGCGATGGATGCAACCGAAGGGTATGCCTATACATAGGACAGCCTCGGACAGAGTGGGGGCCAGGTTACTGTATCCGTTGACCAGCAAGGTCCATATGTAAACGCGCAGTTGATGGGGACATCTGAAAAGTTCTTGGTTGATACGGGTGCTATGAATAGTTCTATCTCTCGTTCTCTGGTCCCAGGGGCTGCTCTGTCCGGGGAAAATAATGTTTCAGTGGGATTTTCGGGAATCTCAGTAGTGAGCCCCATTTCCAAACCTATTTCATTCACGATTGGTCCGGATACAGTAGATTCCCTGTTCTTTTGACCACTCAGTGTTGTGAAAATCTATTGGGTTTAGATTTACTAAAGAAATTGCATGCGAAAATTAATTGTTCACCTGATGGTGTTTATTTGACTATTAATCCTCTCGGTAAGCATACTTTGCAATGTTTTGCTAAGAATGAACCCCTCCTCCCTGAGCTCGCTGCTATTCCAGCGACACTGTGGGCCACAGGAGATACAGATGTAGGATTGTTAAGGATTCCACCCGGTTCTATTACTTTGAAACAGAATGCTCGACTTCCACGTCTACCTCAGTACAAAATTTCTCCGGTCGGGGAGAAAGCTTTACACTCCATCATAGAGGATTTGATTAATAAGGGTGTGGTGGAGGAGACGGCTGCTAATATATGCAACAGCCCCATTTTACCGATCTTAAAAAAGGCCCCTGTCGCGAGCGACCCTGACTATGCTGATACTTATCGTTTTGTGATTGATTTGCGGGAAGTTAATAAAATAGTGGTGCCCCAATATCCTGTTGTTTCTGATATCCCTACTATTCTCACTATGATTCCCCCCACTGCTAAATATTTCTCCATTATCAACTTGAAGAATGCTTTCTTTAGCATTCCAATACATCCTGATAGCCATCATATTTTCAGCTTCTCATTATCTGGTCGCAGCTTTCGATTCTGTCATGCTCCCCAAGGGTACACAGAGAGTCTTAGTATCTATAGTCAGGCTTTAAAAGCATTGTTGGATGACTTGGTTCTGCCCCCTGGTAATGTGCTTTTACAGTATGTCGACGATGTCTTAGCAGCCTCAGACACTGAGGAGGGTTGTAAGGAAGCTACGGTAAAGCTGTTGTCTCATTTTGCAGATAATGGCAGTGAAGTATCTCTTTCCAAAGTCCACTATTGTCGACAGGAGGTGACCTACTTGGGTCATCTACTGTCAAAAGAGGGGAGGAGACTAACCCCTGAGCGTGTGACTACCATTTTTAATATGCCTGTACCTCGTACTCTTGTATACAGGGAGATAGGTCCTAGGGAGTAAGGACAGCTGGACCCTATGTAAATTCTTGGAGAAAAATAGTGCTGACCGTACAGAAATTATAATAACTCCTTATTTAGAGTAACAAATCAACTTTAGTTAAAGATTTGTTTGGTATTATTTATGTATACCCTTTTAATTCATTTGTTTTTTAGTTAGAAAATAGTTCAGACAAAAAAGACATACCTTATACATACAATTATTCAAAAAAAGAGAAGGGGGAAAAAAAGAAGAACAAACTTCAAATGACTGTACTTAATCACAATAACATTTACATAAAGCATAAATCCACAACTATGTACATTTCCACAATTATTTGTGTACCAACACAAATACTCATTAACAGTTGATTTCCAATCCAAAAAATCAAGGAAAATCAAGAAGAAATCAGATGGAGAAAAGATAAATCAATATCATGCACAGTATAGATAAGGCTGAAATGCTTAATCAAACTTTCAGTCATTCAGGGAGCAATTTAATCCCAGATCTTTAAACGGTGCTTGTCTCCATTTGGCCGACGCGTTTCGAACTCGCTAAGGTAATTTGCGTGTTCTCATCAGGGCTTATTGAATTTTCCTGCATAATTTTGTGCAAAAAATAAATAAAAAACGAAAATTTGTGTCACTTCCTCTAAAATAGTGAATAGCCTGATTTTATCGCTCAAATATATACATTGGGAGCAAGGGGATTACCTTACTGGGGTAGTCGCAATTGGCTGGGGTTCAATTATTTTGTGACGTTCTCGCCGTGGTGTCTGGAAGATGAAAGACCTCATCAATACAGTGTTCCAAAAGAGAGCGGGTTGTCTGATGCCAACTTGATGTGCACCCCTACCTTGAATCTTGTCTGTGTGCTCCCTTCTTAAAATCCAAACTCGGTAGACAATCAATGTGATTTAGTGAAGATATCCCAAATGCCCAAGGGTCCCGTTTGTGAGCCTAGAAAAATTGGTAAAGGAGAGCTGTAACTCGTCCTCGTTGTATAATGAGGTGCTGCTAGCATCCTTGACTGGCAATAATATACCTGTGCTCCAGGGCTCAGCGGGAATATTCTCACTGCTGCAGGCGGCGTCAAGCAGGGACGGCTCAATACAAGTTAGAGCGGACCGGGTGCTGTAACAAAGACAAGCACTCAATTACTAGCTGCTTGCCATCTGTGACACAGTTCGAATTCAGCGCGACTGGGCAGACATCACTTACCCGTTGTCTTCAGTTGTTGGCTGTGCTTCCAACTCCAGGCGACCTAGCATCAAAGCGCCATGTTGGAAGGGGGCGGTGGTATTTTATCAAATCACATGACATTTGGGAATTGTGGGATATGTAGTCCCCTGCAATGCCTATACTCGTGGGGCTTTGGGTGAAATTAAATGCCTGTATTGCTCTGAATGACATCAATTCCCGTTTTAACGCGGGTTTTTTTTACAATCTTGAAATCTCAGACATGGAATTTAACCCTGTCTGAAAGCTATTAAATCTCAGTATCAGATAGGCTTCCTTTTTGAGAAGGACATCATCAACATCGTGTACTCTTTTGTTATGCCCAATTGTGTACAAAACAGTCCATCTAAAGTCCATTTCTGAATGGCCTTGTTCAATAAAATGTTGAAACATGGGAGCAGACGCGACTTTATTTTTGATGCGTGATCTGTGTTGTGTAACACGAGTGTTAATTTGCTGGTTCGTTTTGCCTATGTACAGTTTGTCGCAACTGCACGTGATTGCATAAACCACATTTTTGGTTCTGCAATTACTAAAATTCTCATTCTTCCATCTTATGTTCCTGTGTAGAAATTCACTGCCCTCAATTGTTGTGTCACATGACACACAGTTCCCACATCTGTGGTGGCCCGTGATCTGTTTTAGACCCCATACTGATAATAAATCATGTTTAGGTTTCTCTATCATTACATCAGCACGAACAATTTGTTGGCCTATGCTTCTGTTTTTTTTTAAAGCAAAAATGGGTTTTGGAAATGGGCATTCAAGTTCTTCTAACAAATGCCAATTTTTAAGAATGGTTTGTCGTATCTGAAGGGCATGGGGGCCAAATGTTGTGACACAAACCATCTTATCCAGTTCTTGTTTGATTCTCCGTTCAAGAAGGCACTCACGTGGAGTGTGGCGTGCCCTCTTGCAGGCATGTTTCAACAATTTTTTGGGGTATCCTCTGGTGATCATTTCTTCACAAAAATTTTTTGAGTGCAAATCATAATCTTTCATATCTGAGCAGTTTCTCCTGATGCGGAGTAGCTGCCCGTACGGTAAGTTAGTCCTCAAATTTCTGGGATGTGCGCTCTGATGGTGGAGGATGGTATTTCTGTCCGTCTCTTTTCTGAAAAGGGACGATTTTAGGCAACCGTCACTACATCTTATTTCGACATCTAAAAATGTCATTTTTGAGTTACTCTGTTCCAGTGAAAATTTGATGTCCTGATGCTTATTATTCAGCCACTGATGGAATTCTGTCAATTCAGTGTGGCTCCCCTGCCACAGGAGCCACACGTCATCAATATATCTGAGCCACTGTTTTATATGCTTCTTGTAGGGATTGTTGTTCTCCACAAACTTGTTCTCGTATTCTGCCATAAACAGTATGGCCATCTCCGGCGCATAAGGACAGCCCATGGCTGTCCCCTTGGTTTGTAAAAAGAACTCGTCATTGAAGCGAAAATAATTTTTCTTCAGTGTTAATTCAGCGAGTTCTAAGATGAAGGACGTGGGGACCCTGTGGGGTCTTGTTCTTTTATCAAGGTATAACTCCATGACCTCTAGTGCTTCACTTTGTGGGATTTGCGTATATAGTGATGTCACGTCCATCGTGACCATGATCTCAGTAGAAGGATTGAACTCCATGTTTTCAATTTTGACCAAAAAGTCAGTGGTATCTTGTAAATACGACTTGACAGTATTCACAAAAGGCTTCAAGAAATAGTCAACGTACTTCGAGAGAGGTTCCAAGCACGAGTCACATCCCGAGACAATCGGTCTTCCAGGGGGCTCGGCAGGATTTTTGTGTATCTTGGGAAGCAGATACAACAATGGTATGCGTGGGAATTTCTTCACAAGAAAGTCCCTTTCTTTCACGCCTACATACCCACTGTCGCATCCCTTTTGTATCAAGTCAGCTATTTTTGATTGAATTTCTTTTGTTGGGTCCACAGATAATTTTCTGTACCAGGTATGGTTGTTTACCTGGGATTCACCTTCTTTCAGATATTTATCCCTGGGCCACAAAACAGTGGCTCCGCCCTTATCGGCAGGTTTAACTATAATTGTGCGGTCCTCACTGAGACCTTTTAGTGCTGCCAACTGGCCTCTGCTTATATTTGGCTTGACGTACATATTCTTTTTCTCAAGCTTGTTTATTGAGGATAGTACTACTTGCTCAAAAGCATAAATCTGTTTCGGGATATTCTGATTAGGGATAAATGTGGACTTATTCTTCAGCCCAGTTGTTTCATAATTATTTATTGGTGGCTGATTGTGAAAGAAGGCCTTCAGTCTGATTTTACGACAGAAGGCAATCATTTCCATTTTTGTTTTAGTAAAATCTGCTTTTTATTAGTATTCCCTCTTGTTTTCAGGACCGGACGAGTCAGATGAAGATGATGTCTCTGAAAAAGTTTCCTCATTAAACAAGCTTGAGAAAAAGAATATGTACGTCAAGCCAAATCTAAGCAGAGGCCAGTTGGCAGCACTAAAAGGTCTCAGTGAGGACCGCACAATTATAGTTAAACCTGCCGATAAGGGCGGAGCCACTGTTTTGTGGCCCAGGGATAAATATCTGAAAGAAGGTGAATCCCAGGTAAACAACCATACCTGGTACAGAAAATTATCTGTGGACCCAACAAAAGAAATTCAATCAAAAATAGCTGACTTGATACAAAAGGGATGCGACAGTGGGTATGTAGGCATGAAAGAAAGGGACTTTCTTGTGAAGAAATTCCCACGCATACCATTGTTGTATCTGCTTCCCAAGATACACAAAAATCCTGCCGAGCCCCCTTGAAGACCGATTGTTTCGGGATGTGACTCGTGCTTGGAACCTCTCTCGAAGTACGTTGACTATTTCTTGAAGCCTTTTGTGAATACTGTAAGGTCGTATTTACAAGATACCACTGACTTTTTGGTCAAAATTGAAAACATGGAGTTCAATCCTTCTACTGAGATCATGGTCACGATGGACGTGACATCACTATATACGCAAATCCCACAAAGTGAAGCACTAGAGGTCATGGAGTTATACCTTGATGAAAGAACAAGACCCCTTATGCGCCGGAGATGGCCATACTGTTTATGGCAGAATACGAGAACAAGTTTGTGGAGAACAACAATCCCTACAAGAAGCATATAAAACAGTGGCTCAGATATATTGATGACGTGTGGCTCCTGTGGCAGGGGAGCCACACTGAATTGACAGAATTCCATCAGTGGCTGAACAATAAGCATCAGGACATCAAATTTTCACTGGAACAGAGTAACTCAAAAATGACATTTTTAGATGTCGAAATAAGATGTAGTGACGGTTGCCTAAGATCGTCCCTTTTCAGAAAAGAGACGGACAGAAATACCATCCTCCACCATCAAAGCGCACATCCCAGAAATTTGAGGACTAACTTACCGTACGGGCAGCTACTCCGCAACAGGAGAAACTGCTCAGATATGAAAGATTATGATTTGCACTCCAAAAATTTTTGTGAAGAAATGATCACCAGAGGATACCCCAAAAAATTGTTGAAACATGCCTGCAAGAGAGCACGCCACACTCCACGTGAGTGCCTTCTTGAACGGAGAATCAAACAGGAACTGGATAAGATGGTTTGTGTCACAAAATTTGGCCCCCATGCCCATCAGATACGACAAACCATTCTTAAAAATTGGCATTTGTTAGAAGAACTTGAATGCCCATTTCCAAAACCCATTTTTGCTTTAAAAAAACCCAGAAGCATAGGCCAACAAATTGTTCGTGCTGATGTAATGATAGAGAAACCTAAACATGATTTATTATCAGTATGGGGTCTAAAACAGATCACGGGCCACCACAGATGTGGGAACTGTGTGTCATGTGACACAACAATTGAGGGCAGTGAATTTCTACACAGGAACATAAGATGGAAGAATGAGAATTTTAGTAATTGCAGAACCAAAAATGTGGTTTATGCAATCACGTGCAGTTGCGACAAACTGTACATAGGCAAAACGAACCAGCAAATTAACACTCGTGTTACACAACACAGATCACGCATCAAAAATAAAGTCGCGTCTGCTCCCATGGTTCAACATTTTTTTGAACAAGGCCATTCAGAAATGGACTTTAGATGGACTGTTTTGTACACAATTGGGCATAACAAAAGAGTACAAGATGTTGATGATGTCCTTCTCAAAAAGGAAGCCTATCTGATACTGAGATTTAATAGCTTTCAGACAGGGTTAAATTCCATGTCTGAGATTTCAAGATTGTAAAAAAAACCTGCGTTAAAACGGGAATTGATGTCATTCAGAGCAATACAGGCATTTCATTTCACCCAAAGCCCCACGAGTATAGGCATTGCAGGGGACTACATATCCCACAATTCCCAAATGTCATGTGATTTGATAAAATACCACCGCCCCCTTCCAACATGGCGCTTTGATGCTAGGTCGCCTGGAGTTGGAAGCACAGCCAACAACTGAAGACAACGGGTAAGTGATGTCTGCCCGGTCGCGCTGAATTCGAACTGTGTCACAGATGGCAAGCAGCTAGTAATTGAGTGCTCGTCTTTGTTACAGCACCCGGTCCGCTCTAACTTGTATTGAGCCGTCCCTGCTTGACGCCGCCTGCAGCAGTGAGAATATTCCCGCTGAGCCCTGGAGCACAGGTATATTATTGCCAGTCAAGGATGCTAGCAGCACCTCATTATACAACGAGGACGAGTTACAGCTCTCCTTTACCAATTTTTCTAGGCTCACAAACGGGACCCTTGGGCATTTGGGATATCTTCACTAAATCACATTGATTGTCTACCGAGTTTGGATTTTAAGAAGGGAGCACACAGACAAGATTCAAGGTAGGGGTGCACATCAAGTTGGCATCAGACAACCCGCTCTCTTTTGGAACACTGTATTGATGAGGTCTTTCCTCTTCCAGACACCACGGCGAGAACGTCACAAAATAATTGAACCCCAGCCAATTGCGACTACCCCAGTAAGGTAATCCCCTTGCTCCCAATGTATATATTTGAGCGATAAAATGAGGCTATTCACTATTTTAGAGGAAGTGACACAAATTTTCGTTTTTTATTTATTTTTTGCACAAAATTATGCAGGAAAATTCAATAAGCCCTGATGAGAACACTGAAATTACCTTAGCGAGTTCGAAACGCGTCGGCCAAATGGAGACAAGCACTGTTTAAAGATCTGGGATTAAATTGCTCCCTGAATGACTGAAAGTTTGATTAAGCATTTCAGCCTTATCTATACTGTGCATGATATTGATTTATCTTTTCTCCATCTGATTTCATCTTGATTTTCCTTGATTTTTTGGATTGGAAATCAACTGTTAATGAGTATTTGTGTTGGTACACAAATAATTGTGCAAATGTACATAGTTGTGGATTTATGCTTTATGTAAATGTTATTGTGATTAAGTACAGTCATTTGAAGTTTGTTCTTCTTTTTTCCCCCTTCTCTTTTTTTGAATAATTGTATGTATAAGGTATGTCTTTTTTGTCTGAACTATTTTCTAACTAAAAAACAAATGAATTAAAAGGGTATAAATAAATAATACCAAACAAATCTTTAACTAAAGTTGATTTGTTACTCTAAATAAGGAGTTATTATAATTTCTGTATGGTCAGCACTATTTTTCTCCAAGAATGTACCTCGTACTCAACATGATGTACGTGCATTTCTCGGCATAACCTATTACTGTCGCCAATGGATCCCTAATTTTTCTCTTCTTACTAAACCTCTTCTGTATTTAACCACAAAACATGTGCATGAACCCTTGCCTTGGACTGATGAATGCCAAAATGCTTTTGACTCTTTGAAATCTGCGCTTTGCTCTGCACCTGTTCTTGGCACTCCTGATTACCGGAAGCCTTTTGTGCTTTACGTACACGAGGTGGACGGTTGCTCGCTTTCTGTGTTAACACAAGGATTTGGTGGTGAGCAGAGGCCTTGTGCCTATTTTTCGGCGGTGTTGGATAACGTCGCCAGAGGGCTTCCTAGTTGTTTGAGAGCTACTGCTGCGGTCGCGGTGGCTATTTGACAGTCGGAAGTGCTCGTTCTGAATACTGACCTCACAGTGATGGTACCGCATGCTGTGGATACATTATTGAACAAAACGAAGACCCAGCACCTTACGAGTGCGCGTCTTACAGGTTACTAATTGACTTTGTTTACTCCCCACATTACGATTAAACGCTGTGCCACCCTGAATCCTGCCACGTTACTACCCCTCCCTTTGAATGAAAAGAACAATGATGTTCATGATTGTATGTTTCGGACCGAGGAAGAAACGAAGGGACGGATAGACCTGACAGACACTCCCCTATCTGACCCTCAAGGGGAGTTGTATGTCGATGGCTCTTGTTTCAAATTACCAGATGGCATGTCAACTGCTGCGTATGCGATAACCACTCTGCACACTGTAGTTGAGGCTTCTCGAGTACCCTATCAACCAGCACAGGCAGCTGAGTTAATGGCCTTACTTCGAGCCTGTGAGTTGAGTGAAGGACTGAGAGTAAATATTTACACCAACAGCCAGTACGCCTTCGGCGTGGCCCATAGTTTCGGACGACTGTGGGCCGAACAGGGTTTCCTCACTTCCCACGGTCAGCGCATACAACATGGCACTTTGATTTTGCGATTGCCGGCAGAATTGACGTTACCAAAAATGGTGGCAGTGGTTAAATGTACTGCACACAAGGCAGTGGTTGACACAGTGGGTGAAGGTAATGCCTTTGCTGATCAAGTAGCTCACGAAACTGCGAAATCCAAAATGATCTCAATGTTTGTGACTAGCTCTGCGAGGTGGGTGACTGAAACAGAAATGTTTAATAACACCATAGAGAGTGTTCGAGAGATACAGGAAGAAGCTACTCCTATGGATTTGGCTCACTGGAAAGAGAAAGTGGGAAAATTAGATGCAGATGATTGTTGGATCGATTTGACAGAAAAACAGCGATGGTTGTTGCCCAATGCGTTGGTGAATGTGGTGGTGACAATGGCACATGGTCCAGCTCATATTGGGGCAAAGGGAATTTGTGCCTTATTAGATCCTGTTTGGTATAATCCCAATATTCCAATAACTGCGGCTCATGTGGTCCAATATTGCATGATATGTTTACGATATAATCCTGGGGGTAGGGAGCCTTTTTTGAGTGGAAACTTTGCACCACCATCTTTGCTCTTTGAGGTGCTTCAAATGGATTACATCCAGTTGGAGCGTGTAAACAATTTAAAGTATGTCCTGGTATGTACTTTCAGCAAATGGATGGAAGCCTACCCGACCAAGGAGCATACTGCCTTGGCAACAGCAACAGCATTGGTAAAGGAATACTTCCCACGCTATGGTTTGCCCCGGGTTATTTGGTCTGATAACGGGGGGCACTTTAATGCAGAATTCACATTTGTAATGGACTACAGATTAAACAGAAATTCCATGCGGCTCGACACCCCCAGTCCGCTGGGTTGGTCGAAAAGTATAATAGAATACTGAAGATCAAATTGGCGAAAATTCAAGAAAGTACCGGATTAAAGTGGCCGGATGCCATGCCACTAGCCTTAATGTCAGTACGAGTTACCCCATGTTCCCGTTCTGGCCTATCTCCTTATGAAGTCATCTTTGGGCGCCCTGCTAATATTTGGGTTGTCCCGAGACCTAGAACATTCTGTGATATAGAATATCTTATGTTGACAGACTACCTGTATGCTTTGACTAAAGATCTTCATTCCATTCATCAACAGGTTTCAGCAGTTTTTCAGCCCCTGCCGGAGGGTCCCGGACATCGCTTGGAACCAGGACAGTGGGTTCTGGTCCATAACTACCAGCGGAAATCCAGTTTGGACCCTCGGTGGTCTAAACCGTTCCAGATTCTTTTGGCCACCCGGACAGTGGTGAAAGTGAACGGAAAGAAACATTGGATTCATGTTTCTCACCTGAAAAGACTACCCCTTCCGCTTCCATATGATCAGCTAATCCAGGAAGAGGTTTTGACTCAGGAAGGTGAGCGAGCTACTCGTTTCGTTCCTTTTTCTAACGCCCAGATAATTGGAGAAGGGCAAGAAGAAGGTGTACCGGGCTCGGAAGGGGCTCTGTCAGGAGCGCAAGTGACCGCCTCAGATTCCGTTGCCCCTACAGTTGACCAAGAGACTCGCAGTATTCCTGTTTTGTTCTCTGATCAGGAAGTGCCTGGCCATGCTCGATACAACCTGCGGCCCAGAAATTAACGCGGTACCCCAGGTGAATATGGTAGGAGATAAGGAGAGACTTGAGCGACAGGGTACAGACCTGCTCCATGAATGTCTGTTAGAAGTGCTGCTGGGGTACTGAGTGAGACACTGGACTGAACACGCTGAGAGCCTTGAACATTTGCTTGCTCTGTTCAGAAAGAAAGACTGAATTCCTTGTTCAAAGGGGCCCAGGTTGTGTGTGTTTTTCTTCAAGGGTTGTGTAAGAGCGCAACTCCAACGTGAGGAGCTTGCTTGGTATTACTTGTGATGAACGATAGGAGCCTGCCTGTGAGGCTCTAACGGACACAGAAAAGAAGCACCCTCTGGCAGGTTGGACTGCATTGCCGAGTTTATTTCTGGACTTTTAGTTAGCATGTATCCTTTTGCTCGTTTCGTTCCTGAAGAGGAGCGTTCTTTTGCACCACGTTATTTCCCTGTACATATGCCTGTCTTTTCTAGCTGGACCCAACGGGTTAAAGTTGCATTCATAGTTACTATAGCTATATTATTAATTACATTAATGGGAGTGTTCATCTACTTAGAATTTTGCCACCCTATGCATACTGTTTTAGGAACAACTGCCCCGCCTCCTGAACATGTGTTTCATACTTTAGCCCCACATAAGGAAAGGCACCGTCAGACTTATGTGAAAAATGTATTTGTTGAAATACTTCATCAAGCCCATAGTGCCACCAATACTAGGAATTGTTGGGTCTGTGGTCTCCTACCATCTGTTATGCACAAGTATGACTTATTCATATCCCTACCCTTGTCTCATTTGGGAAGCTGCGAGGCTTGGTTTAAATTGCTTTCAATGGTGTATATGCACTACACTGTGGACACCCTAAGGTTTACGAAAAAGGATTATGAAATGATTTTAGCATATATTGAGACTCATCAAGGATTTGACCCCAGAGGGAATAATGGGGAGGGAACCTTAGATCCGAATGCATGTATGAATATGTATACAACGCATGAAAATGTTACCTGGTTAAAAAATGAACTTTTGGACTTTGTTGAGTTTAATTTCACCCAGTATTTTCGACATTTTCAGGACCGAAATGTCACTGAAGATAGGGCTATTCCTGTGCCTATACTAAATAGTACCTCAGCGTTCTGTGTTCGGGGAATAGGGTACATACCAGTAGGAGAAAGCCGATGCAATTATACTTATCAGTTGCGTACCTTTAGTAGCCCCCCATTGTTAACCCCTTCCAATGTAAATTTTGTTTGTGGGGAAAATGCCTACACTTGGCTTCCCCGAGGTTGGGCTGGGCGTTGTTACTTGTCTTTCTTGTATCCACCAGTTTATATTGCCCCTTCTAATTATCACAAGGATCACCGTTTAGTCAGGCGAAGTGTGCTGGCAGGAAAGGTTAAGAGAGAGATAGATACTAGTGCTATAGATCAGACAGATACTTCACTGCAGCATTTCACTGACATTATCAAGGGAGTGTTCCCCATCTGGGGACCTATAATAACCAGCAAAGAAGTACGCCATTTGTCTAGAGTAGTTGAAGGGGTAATTAACACCACTGCCGAAATATTGACTATTCTAACGGTGGAGCTTCAAGCGACCAGACTCGTTTTGCTTCAGAATCGGATGGTTTTAGACGTTATCTTGGCAGATCGAGGAGGAGCATGCCGCGTGATCGACTGTTCCTGCTGTGTTTATATTCCTGATTATGCACCCACCGTTCATTTGGCTATCCAGAAGCTACATCGTTTGGCTTCTGAAGTACATGCAGAGGCTGGTACGTGGTCCCTCTCTAGTTGGTTCTGGGGTTTGTTGTACACCTGGGGTTGGAAAATTCTGATAGCTCTGGCCTGCATAGCCGGTATTATATTCATGTGTTGCCTCTGTGTGCAATGCGGACCCGCATGTTGCTCTTATTGTGCAACCAAACTCACTTCCTCTGTGACAGGACTATCTACAGCAGTAGTAAAGGCTCAGTTAGTTCAGCAGGAAATCAAGGACTTAATGCAGATTGATGAGGGGATATTCGAGGATTGAGCCATTTTAGTTAGCTACATCATGCTGAAAGGGTCGTTCTGAAGAATAAAAAGCGAATCTCTCGTGCATAAGGAAGGTTGGACCTATTTTATGTTAGCATGATGTATCTATATGTACCCGTTTTGCTAGATATATTCTTAAAGCACACATATGCTTTTGTAATAAGGAAACGTTTATTCCCTTTCTGTGTATTTGCTATGAACCAAAGTAGGCCGAGAACCATACAGACGCCATTTTCTGAATCCTATGCTCAAACACGGGCTGTGATCACGTGTTAGTCTCCACACTTGTCAGGACCCAGTTCAACTGAAATATGGGGAGCAGCTGAATGTAGACCGTTTGCTCGAACTGTCCTGGGACTCAAGGTCGCATCTGGCTTTGGGTGCGATAAGCACATTCTTGGAGGCGCCGTGCCTACCCTCCCAGGCACCGAGACGAAAGGGAGTCACCCCTCCTGACCTTCCCAGTAATAAATAATTAAGCTTTGAACTAATCATGTGTGCCATATATGGTCCTTCCTTGGGGCTCGAGGGCCAGCTGTTATTTTTCCTTTTACAGTGATTATATGTATTGTACTGAACGTATATAACCCTGTGTTTGAATGTGAGCCAGAAGTCTGCTCAGCGCACCTGATGGGTGAGGGTTGGAGAGGCTCCTCTATAGAGTATTTTTGCTTATTAAATGATTGAACTTTCTTCACTTCCAACTGACTGATTATTTGGCAATGAGAATTGTGCTGTTGGTAAATGCAGCCTAATATGCTATTTTTTGTATTACTTCACATTCAGGGCTCTCTTCCATACCCCCATATCTAAATCGTTTTAGTTGAGCTTGCACCCGTCATAGGCTGGTAGCAAGAGCACTTTTGGGTGAAAATTTAAGTATGACGGGGTGGTGTGGGCGGGGCCTCCGGTGTCTGTGGGCGGCCATTCCTATTTGCTCAGGGTTGTGTGCAGTGCAAACGGTAATGTTTAGTTGCAGAGCACCTGCACTTCTATTTTTCCAATGCAAGCACTGGTTATATGTATTGGTTAGGTGATGTAGTGAGATTTAACTTAGTCACAAAATCGTATATATCTTTTATACGTAGGTTACGCACATAAGTGAAACCCAACTCCGAGTTCATTATGATCGTGCTTGCCCTTACTTGGTCCTTTGATATCAACTATGGAGACTGGTGCATTCTACAGTGCCTTATAGTAGTCGAATGACGTAATGATTGTGCTTTCCCGAAATCATCAAATTCTTTCCACGATGTCAACCTCCGAGTTAGGGGTTGCAATTTACCATTATCACTTTGCAGGACACATGCGCATGGAGACACTTGATGTTTGTTAGGGAGCTGAGGGCAGAGTTGCTGGGTACATTTTTAGATTAAATTCACTGCATGACCACTTTCTCTAAATTGGATAATCTTAGAATGTAACTGGGACAGATATTAAGCATATCGCTTATGAATATCAAGTCATACTGTGTTTGGCTGCCATATGTTTACCACATGGTGTTAACCATGGCTGCTCGTTGATGCTATTTTCGAAATAAGTTTACAAGAGAAACAACTCGGTTAATCACTTGAAGTGAAATTGTCATAAACTCTGAAACACCAATGGTAAATTTCAGTGTTCACCATATACTGCTCTGTAACCACTTACTGCTACAGAAGACAAAGAAAAAGTTCATGAAATTTACTCAGGCCTTTTTCTCATTTTTTCAAAATATTGGGGGAACTGAGGAGTGACTGCAATAATCAAATATTAACTGGCCCTATTGCATGGTGGGTACACAAAAGAAATAGATGTGGTCCAGTGGGTGCGTTTTAACCACAGAAGTACAGCAATTGACATCTAATCTCAGTTTTACAATTGCACCTACTATGCTGAAAATGAACACTTCTATAGCTAAGCAGGTCAAACAATGCAGTGTCATTTCTCTGTCAACTGTCATGCATACTCCCTTAAGCCTGCCATCAGGATCACTTCCACAACAGTTGTGATTTAGGGGGGTTAGTTGGAAACTGTGGAACCAGGAGGCATAAAATTTAATCCCAGCCTCTCCAGTAGGAATCGTGTGATCTTTAGCAATCACTTTTTAATGTGTGCCTGTGCTTTTTTGTCAAGGTAGGGGTTATTTAGATTAGAATGTTTTAAGACTACTAGTAACCATGTAGATAAAACAAACAAAAAAGTGAACTGGTTTATTTCCGTGAGGTGGACAGTGGCTTATTGACCGAAAGGCAATGTGGTGGTACATATATATCGTCATAATGTATAACGTATAACTTTTGCAGTAATTAGTAGTGTGTTGCTGGCTCAGGTCACCTACTGTAGCAAACTGTTTAAGCTTGGGCAAATCATATATTTCACCGTGCCTCTGTAACTGGCTTAATGGACAAAATATACACCAAAGGCATATATTTCCCATGCATGACCCCAGCATGGTTTTAATTCACACATTCAGGGCTGTTTTACAGCAGGTGGTGGCATTCTCTATTTGCATTATTACAGTTGAACATTCTCCTGAAGCTGCATTGTGCAGGATCCTGGATATCGGATTCAAATTCTAGAATCAGCCCCTGCAACATGGCGTGGCCACAACACACGGTACAACAATCCTTTTAACGCTGCGGGTTTTCCGCTTTGGCCACTGATAAACACCTGTTTTAAAGTTTATAAAGCAGAAGAAATAGTGTGAGTTGGATAGTCTTGCAGACTATTCAAGGTGTCCTGCCTGGCAGCTCCAATCCTTCCCCTCTGGCTTCACCTGTGAGCGACAAAAAAATGGACAGGTGGCATCCTGCAGCTGCTCATTGTGAGCAATGGTGTAAATTAGCAGAAAATGGATGGTTGACCACCCTACCTCTGAACTGGCAGCTAAGCACTGGGTTATCCTTGTGTGCAGTGCTGACTTCACCTACCCTGCCCAGCAACAATGCAGCAAGGGTGGGTGCACTAAAGATGAGTGCTACCTTCTTGTACCTCTCCATCCTTTTGCCTCCAGCTGCTCTTCTCCTCAGTCTCCTTCCATGTGCCTCACACTGCTCTTCTCAGTCTCCTACCATGTGCCTCACGCTGCTCTCCTCCTCACTCTCTTTCCTTCTGCCTGACGCTGCTCTTCTCCTCCTCAGTCTCCTTCCTTCTGCCTCACGCTGCTCTTCTCAGTCTCCTACCATGCGCCTCACACTGCTCTTCTCCTCACTCTCTTTCCTTCTGCCTGACGCTGCTCTTCTCCTCCACAGTCTCCTTGCTTGTGCCTCACGCTGCTCTTCTCCTGTCTCCTTCTTCCTTGTGCCTCATGCTGCTCTTCTCCTGTCTCCTTCCTTGTGCTCATGCTGCTCTTCTCCTCCTCAGTCTCCTTCCTTGTGCCTCACGCTGCTCTTCTCCTCACTCTCTTTCTTTCTGCCTGACGCTGCTCTTCTCCTCCTCAGTCTCCTACCTTGTGCCTCATACTGCTCTTCTTCTCTCTTTCCTTGTGCCTCATGCTGCTCTTCTCCTGTCTCCTTCCTTGTGCCTCACACTGGTCTTCTCCTCACTCTCCTTCCTTCTGCCTCATGCTGTTCGTCTCCTGTCTCCTTCCTTGTACCTCCTGCTGCTCTTCTCCTGTCCCCTTCCTTGTGCTCATGCTGCTCTTCTCCTCCTTAGTCTCCTTCCTTGTGCCTCATGCTGCTCTTCTCCTGTCCCCTTCCTTGTGCTCATGCTGCCCTTATCCTCCTTAGTCTCCTTCCTTGTGCCTCATGCTGCTCTTCTCCTCCTCAGTCTCCTTTCTTCTGCCTCACGCTGCTCTTCTCCTGTCCCCTTCCTTGTGCTCATGCTGCTCTTCTCCTCCTTAGTCTCCTTCTGCGTGCCTCATGCTGCTCATCTCCTGTCTCCTTCCTTGTGCTCATGCTGCTCTTCTCCTCCTCAGTCTCCTTCCTTGTACCTCCTGCTGCTCTTCTCCACCTCAGTCTCCTTCCTTCTGCCTCACGCTGCTCTTCTCCTGTCTCCTTCCTTGTGCTCATGCTGCTCCTCTCCTCCTCAGTCTCCTTCCTTCTGCCTCACGCTGCTCTTCTCCTGTCCCCTTCCTTGTGCTCATGCTGCTCTTCTCCTCCTTAGTCTCCTTCTTTGTGCCTCATGCTGCTCATCTCCTGTCTCCTTCCTTGTGCTCATGCTGCTCTTCTCCTCCTCAGTCTCCTTCCTTGTACCTCCTGCTGCTCTTCTCCACCTCAGTCGCCTTCCTTCTGCCTCACTCTGCTCTTCTCCTGTCTCCTTCCTTGTGCTCATGCTGCTCGTCTCCTAGCTCCTTCCTTGTGCTCATGCTGCTCTTCTCCTCCTCAGTCTCCTTCCTTGTGCCTCATGCTGCTCTTCTCCTCACTCTCCTTCCTTCTACCTCATGCTGCTTGTCTCCTGTCTCCTTCCTTGTGCTCATGCTGCTCCTCTCCTCACTCTCCTTCCTTCTGCCTCATGCTGCTCATCTCCTGTCTCCTTTCTTGTACCTCCTGCTGCTCTTCTCCTCCTCAGTCTCCTTCCTTGTGACTCATGCTGCTCTTCTCCTCCTCAGTCTCCTTCCTTCTGCCACACGCTGCTCTTCTCCTGTCTCATTCCTTGTGCTCATGCTGCTCTTCTCCTCCTTAGTCTCCTTCCTTGTGCCTCATGCTGCTCTTCTCCTCCTCAGTCTCCTTCCTTGTGCCTCACGCTGCTCTTCTCCTCCTCACTTTCCTTCCTTGTGCCTCACGCTGCTCGTCTCCTGTCTCCTTCCTTGTGTTAATGCTGCTCTTCTCCTCAGTCTCCTTCCTTGTACCTCCTGCTGCTCTTCTCCTCCTTAGTCTCCTTCCTTCTGCCTCATGCTGCTCTTCTCCTCCTTAGTCTCCTTCCTTCTGCCTCACGCTGCTCTTCTCCTGTCTCCTTCCTTGTGCTCATGCTGCTCTTCTCCTCCTTAGTCTCCTTCCTTGTGCCTCATGCTGCTCTTCTCATGTCTCCTTCCTTGTGCCTCACGCTGCTCTTCTCCTCCTCACTCTCCTTCCTTCTGCCTCACGCTGCTCTTCTCTTCAGTCTCCTTCCTTTTGCCTCATGCTGCTCTTCTGCTCAGTCTTCTTCCTTGTGCCTCAATGTGCTCTTCTCAGTCTCCTGCCTTGTGCCTCATGCTGCTCTTTTCCTCATTTTCCAACCTTGTGCCTCACACTGCTCTTCTCCTCACTCTCTATCCTTGTGCCTGTTGCTGCTCTTCTCCTCCTCGCTCTTCATCCTTGTACCACACGCTGCTCTTCTCATCACTCTCCTATCTTCTGCATCACACTGCACTTCTCCTCACTCTCCTTCCGTGTGCCTCACGCACACTTCATCTTTAAGTATATCGGCTGTGCCTTTCTTTTGTTCAGTGCAGCACCACCTCAGCACCAGAGCAGCACAATATCAGTACAGCACCACCTCTGCATCAGTGCACTACCACCAGTGCAGCCCCACCTCAGCAACAGCACAGCACCACCTTCGCATCAGTGCAGCATCACCTCAGCACTGCACCAACTCAGGCTCCCGCAGCACAACCTCAGCACCAGTGCAGCAGCACCACCTCAACATCACTCAGCACAACCTCAGTCTGCCCTCGGAATATGGCATCTGTTGATTCTTCTCTAGTGTCTGTCCACTACTCGTTATTTAGGTACAATTTCCCAAACTCCACTATTCTGTTGTTTTTTGGTTATATACAAGGTAACAAAAATGCTTATAACGCTTTTTTTTATTATAACTTTTCAACATGCTGCACAGCAGCCACTCTCTACAACATAGCTGAAAGACATTGGTAAAGCCAATAGCTCTGGCTATATACTTATGAGGTCCCAACTGAGAGCACCTATTGGCTATGCCAATGCTTGTTATATGTCCTTCTCAGGCTGTCCTCAAGCCTCTGCCTGTGTCTTGTATGATTGTGTTCACAGCAGGGCCATCTCCAAGTTAGAGCACCCACATCAGAAGCGCAAAGAAGTATAAGTACTCTCCACCAATCAAATGTTGCTATTGTTTTTAATGCACCTTCCCTTTGAACACATGTACCTCTTAAATTCCAAGTGTGAGAAGTTGGCCTGGTATATGATGCTCACTAGTTCTAGTGATCACCTTGTACCATGCCAAGCAACCCTTATGGTGCAGGTTGTAAAGTCAACCTTATAGACAAGCTATCCTAGGGGTAGCATGGACTAAGCAGTCTTAGGCTAAACTCTGTAAAGGCATGTGAAGCAAGCTGTTTTACCATACACAATCCCTTGAATACCAAATGAAATGACACCACACAGATATATATTGAAAATATATATAGATTTATTTCTACAAATAACCCTGATACTCTTTATGAGCACAGAAGCAAATGCGTTAAAACAAAACACAGTTTAAATACACAAAAGTTGCACAATTATGGATGAGCCCTAGGGGCCACCTAAACCATATACTAAAATAGTGGTATAAGAACCACTATGGGGAAAGTGAAGAGGCCTAGGGCCTGGGGAATCGCTGGAGCTGTTCGGGACTAGCAGTGAAGAAGTCGGGAAAGGCCCGCGGGACTCGGGTGCAGTGCGGAAAGTGCACGCTTTACCAATGCAATGTCAATGGTGCGTAAAAGTTACAAAGTTAGTTATTAAGGAACCTTCCGAGTGACCTAGAAGGATGAAACTTTAGACAGTTACCTCACCCACAGGAAGCGGGTGCACAGGGTCGAAGTAGTGTTGGGTTTCGTCACGCAGGTCGATGGTGCTTGGAGCTGAAGATGCTGCAGGCGGCTCGATGTGAAGAGTTCCGGTGGATCCAAGGGTGGATCTGAAGAGGTGAAGACCTGAAAGCAGAGGGGACAATGTTCAAAGTCACTAGCCAGTGACTACCGTGGAACCAGATTGGAACCAGGCGATGTCGGGTGCAAACAGGCATCGAGGTGTAGCTTCTCTCTGCAGCCACGTGGACACGAGGGGTCGAGGACGTCCAGGAGTCGATCACGAGCTGTCCCACGCAGGCTTCTCGCTGTTGGCGGTGTCGGCAACTTGATTGGAGCAAACAGGCCTTGGCTGATGCAAGCCACGCAGGAATCGAAAAAGGCTTGTTACTCGGACCAGCAAGGTCAGAGCAGGTGCTCCTTTTTACAGGAGCGAGGGCAAGTCTGGAGCAGCTAGACCCGCAGTGTAAGTTGAAGGTTTCGTTGCCAAGATGGCCGCTAGCCACGTGGCAAGTGGACAGGATGGCGCGTCGAGTGGCACAGTGCAAAAGGGCCCCACACAGATCATGGAGATGCTGGGGGGCTGATCTTTGGTGCAAGGGTTGCTCGAGGTTGAGGCTTCTCAAACCCCAAAGCACAGCGTCGAGGGTGCCTCGGGTGCTGCGCAGTCAGCTTCTCGGGGGTCTTCCAAGAGGTCCGGTCCCACGTCTCTCGATGCCTCCAGGGGTCCCTTCTTTGCAGGGACTGTGGATCGGGCTGTGAGATGTCTGGGAGTCTGGGTCTTGTTGGGCTCTGGGCTCGGTCTCCGGCGGGAGGCGGCGGCAAAGCAGATGTCGAGTTGCTGGTTGGTGCCTGTGTTCACAGGGTGGTCACTCCTTGGCCACAAGGGAGATTCTCTTCCGTCTTCTGTGCAGCAGAATGTCGAAGTCCAGTCTTCTTCTGTTTTTCAAGTTGATTCAGGATGATCTGAAGTCTCAGGACACAGCTCCCACTCTTATTCGAATCTGGGGGGCCGGATCACCTACTAGGTCCCTCCTCTGGGTGGAACCAGGAAGGGGGGTGGTTACACCCCCTTTCCTTTGTCCAGTTTCGCGCCAGGACTGGGGCTGGAAAGCCCCAGCACCGGTTTGAACTGGCCTATGCACAGGGACACCTTGTGTGCCCCAGGCATGTCTGATTCTATTCAGCCCTGTCCTACCCAATACACAAAATCCTGTCTGGGGTATTCCAATTCGTATGACACCTTACTCGACATGTTTTGATAAAGCCAAACCCAAGATAGCATTTAACCGCGAGGTTCATAATGCACTTAAGAGTATATGGTATGGCAGTATCATGAAACAGCTAAAGGACATGGTTCCGAAAGCTGCAGACAGGCTCAGCTCATGCCAGAGCACTATCTCACATATTCCCAAGCACTCTGCCTCCAGGATTGATGAGGCCTTCCATAGGAGTGGCTGATAGGGACATATGTGTCCATTGTAGGTTAGGTATAGGCATACTACACCTAAGTAAGGGGTGATTACACCGACTTACCCAAGCTGAGTGATCAGCCAGTTGTGTCAAATATGGAGGCCAGGCCAGGGGTGGCACAATACATGCTGCAGCCCCTGGTAGGCCTTGGAAGCACCTATGCCCTGGGTACCTGGGTACACTGTTACAGGGGCCAATAAGGTGAACCAGTTCCAATGTCGTTATGCACCTAAAGTACATGGGTAACAATTTAGAGAGAGACAGCAGGCTGTGGGTCTGATTAGCAGGCCCACAGCCACATTAAGTCATAAACCAGTGAAGCAAAAAGCAAAAATTTGGGGTGACCATAGGATAGCAGACCCTACTCTCCTACACCAAGCTAGTCGGATTCTCAAATTTTTGATACATTTGAGAGCCCAATTGAAAGCATGTTTAGTTAAGTGATTTCACAGAGAGTGCACAACCACAGAACTGAGCCTCTGCTCCACAATCCTTTGTCTCGATTAGTTGTTTGGGGAAAAATTAGCCATTAAGTGATATCATTGCAGATGTGGCATGCAGTCTTGGCAAGGTGGCCGTCGCTTCATCTGTTTTTCTGCAGACCCACCATGGAAGCCTATTTTTAGGTTGAGCCTGGGCAGCGTATGCGCTGCTCTGGCCAGCTGCTGTAGTGGTGTATGGAAGGGAAGCCCCGCCCTGCCCATATTTGTCATTGGCTTCTGTCTTTGTCCTTCGTCATTGCAGGTTTGTGATTCAGTAATCGGTGTAGCACCCTGTTGAATGTGCTGTACTGCTAAATACATATAAGGTCCCAAAGGCGGGCCGATTGCATTGCAAATGCTTGTTAAAATTTCCCTTTTCAACCCTTTTCCAATTTCAAATGCACTCTGTGCCAGTGCCTCTGTGCATGTTTATTTTGTTGTCAATGGTGCCTAACCTCAAGGAGTTCTTTAATTTTCCCAGCACACATTTTCTCTCTTAAAGTGCAGTGAGTGTGACTGTTTTGTAGGGCACAGTTCTGATTTAATGGATACATAACTTTAAATATAAAGTCTGTAACAAATAAAATATATATTCAATCTGCATAGTCACATTCAGTTGTCACTTTTATTGCCTATTGTGATCAATTACATAAAGCAGTTGAGTTTGTTATAGCATCTCAACCTCCTGGAGTGCTACAAAAAAATCCTTCTTTTATACTGTCGTATTTATTGGTACAAAGTCAGTAAGCTCGTATTCTCATTCCCATTGCAACAAAAGTGCTTTTAAGCACACTCTGTATTAACCCGTTTCATGCACCCGCGATTTTGACGAAGTGCGGCACTTCCGTAAAACGGGCGGGGCCGCGTCAGCCATTGGCCGACGGCAGCACTGGGCAGGTAGTGCTGCCATCGGCCAATGGCCGACGGCAGCATGGAAGGGGTTAAAGAGCTACTATATTTTCACAATATACTAACGTTTTCAATGAAAATTCTTTACTATGGCTTCTGGCTACATCTAATACTCCTGCAATACAAGGTGTTTTTTAAACCGCTGCGCATTGTCTTTTCAACTGATAAGAAGTGAATTGCTTCCTACACGCACAATTATTTGTATGATTCACCTTTTCTCTAAAAGGCATATTGTCCTATCAGATGATTATTACATTTTTTCTAAAAAGAAAAATCACCCTAAAACATAGCGGTTTTCCCCTTTCCTCTAGTGCACATTATCCTATTGTTGTATAGCATTTTAGCACCCTAATGTAATTTTCCCGATTGATGCCTTTGTATAGTTACAATCCACATTGCCCTAATATAGCCATGGAAATCATAACCATATTTAGACATAGCCCATGCAGTCCAAATACGGCATGGCTACTTCCACCAGTTCTACAAAGCCACAACGATTTCTTGAAAAATCGGCTTAAGCTGCTAGGGAAACTCCCCTTGCTTGAATATTGATTTATCCAAGAACTCATGGAGTTTTCAAAGAAATACCATTCCCTTGGGCTTCTTTGATGATGTTATTTTTTCCAACTTTACGTCAAACCAGGCACCTTCAAGGTATAAATATGCCTTCACTTGCCCTAGCAAACACACAGTGGTTCGGAGCAGTTCGACTATCTACTTGCCCGACAGAGCTCGCTATAGCAAGGGCCGAAGGACGTCGACCCTCCAACTGACGCACTGATGGAGAGGCTGCCTTTCTCTCTGAGAATCGAGCTCCAGTGTTCCCAGGCTCCCCTTGAGGGGTGCTGGGAAATCGATTCTCGAGACAGAGATACCAGACCTCCTTCATTCTAAAACCAAGGTACGGAGCTGATTAGACCCTAAGAGAAATCTTGGATGGATTCTTGGCAAAAGATTACTAAACTTATACCACACTCATTTCTTCCCTCATACTAGACTCAGGTTAGGTACATTGGGGTAGGCGTATTTTAGAAGCACCAGTTGAGTACTTTTAGCCATTGTTATTCATGTATGTATTTTATGGTTTAGAAACCATACCATGCTTTTACAATATTATTTCATAATACTCTTCTTTCTGTACGCATTATACTTTACAGCCAGTATTACGACTGTGGCAGTTCATTTCTTCTACATGAGAAAGAAGCCTGTTCAATAAATACTTTTATTGAAAACGCCCATCTCTCTATTTCTCTGCACCTCTGATGAAACGAAGCATGAACGATTGACTGAGTGAAATACTTATCTATTGTTTCCACGACTCTGAAGATACATTTTTATTCTTGGGAAAACAAAGTTGTCATGTTTATGCGGTTGTCAGAAACTAATCCCTTCTTGTTCATTCAAGAAAGTTTCTAGTGACCTCTGAGCTAGGTGGCACTCACAATTAAGTCTAATATATTCATTATATTCAACAGAGACCTTGTGGACCTAAGTCCTACGTCAATTCTATAGGATATATATGGCGCCCAACGTTTGGTAAGGCACTAATTTAATGCTAGATACTAGAGTCTCTCAGTCGTGCTTTTCACAGAGACCCTTTTTTCCTGTAAAATACTCCAATAGACATCTGAAGTGGGTAAAAGGATAATATCCGCCATGAACTGAGTTGGTCAAAAATCCTATGTATTAGTTTTTTGGTTTGTTCTACGTTGACGGATACAGTGTTCCAAAATATTGTGCACCTTATCTTTGTTTTCTTGAAACTTGCTCTGTAAACTTTCAGTCAACAAAATGACTGAAACTGAAAACGGTGGAGCTGCAGGAAGTAATACTGCAACAGGTCCTCAAATAGCCGACGATGATGCTATAATCATCCCGGAAAACTTAAGGAAAACCATAACTTTAAAGCTTATAGCAAATGGCCTAACACCTAGAGGTAGTAGGGTAATATTTGTCATTGAGGCACATGAATATCGGCAGACGGAGGTATTCTATTCATGGATTGTCTTCTCGCAAGCAAATCCAGTAACACAAGAGTTTCACTTCTACAAAGAAGAGGAACCTCCAACGGAATACACACCTTTCGAGGATGTTAAAATTCCATCAACATACCAAGAGCAAGCGCTCCGGTTTGAAGGCACCCTACAACCTCAAAATCACGTTACCTGGCTCGGTCCACTAGGTAGACCAGGAGCAACATGGCCGGTACTAGCCAGCTACACACCACATCCTGACATTGAAAGAATGTCAGATGTTGAGCTATTAGCTCAGCTAACACAATTAATAAAAATACTTAGACAATTGGTTCAATATGTCATGCGTACTCTAACAGTCCAACCGGCAATAAGAATTCCTCAACAAACCCCCACCAGGGGAACACAAATAAAATAACACCACAGACTATACAATCAAACATTGGTAAATTGCCCGCAAAACGGGAACAAATTCCATTCTGGTTAGCTCAAAAGATTACTCAAATAGAGGCAGTATTTCCAGATAGTACTCCTCATGAAAAACACAGGATATTAACAATCTGTTTACCAATGGGGATTGCACCACACCAGGAGGACTGCGACACTTGGGGTACAGTCTTTGCTGCAATTTACACTAAAACGCATGATGTTCCGTCCGTGGCGGTAATACCAGATGTCCTGAAACAGATTCAAAATTAATACGGGGCAGAGCCTGCCCTAAATCTAGGTATGAAGTTACTGATGGATTTCAGACAGGTCTCAGCAATAATATTTGCTAATATTAAAGGTGAAGCAGCATCCGTGGCGATCCGCCAAAAACTAAAAGAACATGATGTAACTGAGCAACCATATGAACTGGCCAGAATAATTGAAAAATCTTATGAAGAATTGGGCAGAGACAGTTTGGGTGGTAAACCAGTAAAGCCCCAACTGGCTGAAATTCCTGCAAAAGTCTTCATTAAAAATACTCTCACAACTCCCAAAAAGATGTGGGAAAACACTAAACAGACACTTCCTAAAGAGAACCGTTCCAAATCCAGAGGTAGGTCTCCTCAAAAGGAGCCCTCTGAAAAGAAATATAACCTCAGGAATAGGGATCATTTGAGAAAACCTGACAGATATCAAGATACTGATACACATTCCTCTCGTACCTTTCAGACTTCCTCACAGAAATCCGAAAGAAGAGGACGGTCAGACCACAAGGAAGAACGGTGAAGTCCAAAGACGATCAACACGTTCAGAAAAATAAGAAACAACAAGTCACCAAACAGAAGGTAGCAGGTCTAAAAATCAGACATACCGAGGATCTTGAGGACACAACTCAAAAATAGGGAGTGGGCCCAGACAATGCTAGACAGCGCAGCAGAAGTCACCATAGCTTGCAAGATCCTGAAGGATCATCTGGAGACAGTGGACTTGAATGAATGTATTCAGGTTGAAACTGCTGATACCAGGGTTAGTGTACCCCATAAGTTATATAAAATAACGCTCCGCATGGAGGGGGACATACCTAGAAAAATAAGAGCACTCTTTTGGGAGAAACTCTCTAAGGGTTATGACATTATTCTAGCTGAGAAAGACTGGCCACCTACATTTGTCAGGGAGTGTCACATGGCGAAGAGGTCATTATGCCAGCCTTCTCAAATCACATTCTATTCATAAAAAATATACTTATGCCAGAAAATGGGCTGTAGCCCAAGCTCCAGCATTATATAAAAATCATGTAGGATGGGATGAGAAATTTCCCCACCACAAAATCCAGTTAAAAACTCAACCAACTGCTCAGAGGCAGTATCCAGTTAAGCAAGAAGCTAAAAAACCCACCCGCAGACCCAACCGACCCAGACGCTGCAGCCCACAGCCTCAGACAATGGATCAACGACTGCGCCAACACCCTCGCCCCGCTCAAGAAACCCCCTAACACCCACACCAGCAAGAGAGCCAGCTGGTTCACCGAAGACCTCCAGGCCTCCAAGCGAACCTGCCGAAAACTAGAAAAAAACTGGACCCGCGAAAGAACACCGGAAAGCTACACAGCCCACAGGAACGCCACCCGCCGGCACCACCAACTCATCAAATCTGCCAAAAGGACCGACTTCAGAGACCGCCTAGACAACAACGGACACAACAGCAAAGAGCTCTTCAGCATTGTGAAGGAACTCTCCAACCCCAGCTCCAACACCAACGACATCCCAGAGTCACAAGACCTGTGTGACTCGCTGGCCACCTTCTTCCATCGCAAGATCACAGACATCCACGACACCTTCGACGCCGTCACCACCCCGGCAACAGCCCACACCCCCGCTCCCACAACCACCACCTGCACCAACCGCCTGCATGCCTGGACCAACATCAACGACAACAACACCATCAAGATCATGAACACCATCCACTCCGGATCCCCGGAAGACCCCTGCCCACACCACATCTACAACAAAGCCAGCAGCACCATTGCACCTCACCTCCGGAAAACCATCAACATCTCCTTCGAGACAGCGACCTTCCCGGAGAGCTGGAAGCATGCAGAGATCAACGCCCTACTAAAGAAACCCAAGGCGGACCCCAAGTACCTCAAGAACTTCCGACCCATCTCCCTGCTCCCGTTCCCTGCAAAGGTCATCCAAAAGGCTGTCAACATACAACTGACCAGCTTCCTCGAAGAGAACAACATCCTGGACCCATCCCAGTCAGGGTTCTGCAGCAACCACAGCACCGAAACTGCCCTCATCGCCACCACCAACGACATCAGGAGCAAGCTCGACAACGGAGAAACCACGGCCCTCATCCTCCTGGACCTGTCAGCCGCTTTCGAAACAGTCTGCCACCGCACACTCAGAGCACGCCTCCACAATGTCGGAATCCAAGAGAAGGCCCTGGACTGGACCACCTCCTTCTTCTCCGGGAGAACCCAGAGCGTCCGCCTCCCCCCTTCCGCTCCGAAGCCACCGAGATCATCTGCAGCGCACCCCAAGGCTCATCTCTCAACCCAACGTTGTTCAACGTCTACATGGCTCCACTCGCCCACGTCGCCCGACAGCATGACCTAAACATCATCCCCTACGCCGATGACACACAACTGATCCTCTCGCTCACCAAGGACCTCCACACCGCCAAAACCAAACTCCACGAAGGAATGAAGGCCATCGCCGACTGGATGAGGAACAGCCGACTGAAGCTGAACTCGGATAAGACAGAGGTCCTCATCCTTGGCTCCACCCCCTCGGCCTGGGACGACTCCTGGTGGCCGACGGCACTAGGAGCACCCCCTACACCCATCAACCACGCACGAAACCTAGGGGTCATCCTCGACTCTACACTCTCCATGACAAAGTAGGTCAACGCAGTCTCCTCCTCTGGACTACAGCAACGCACTCTACGCAGGAGCCCCAGCCAAACTCCTGAAACAACTCCAACGCATCCGGAACGCCTCAGCACGCCTGATCCTCGACATCTCCTGCCGCAGCCACATCACACCCCACCTGAAAGACCTGCACTGGCTCCCCATCAACAAGAGGATAACCTTCAAGCTCCTCACCCACGCACACAAGGCACTCCACAACACCGGATCATTGTACTTCAACAGACGACTCAGCCTCTACAACCCCGCCTGCCAGCTCCGCTCCGCAGACCTCGCCACTGTCCCCCGCATCCGAAGAATGACTGCCGGCGGCAGATCATTTTCCCACCTCGCCGCCAAGACGTGGAACACCCTCCCCATCCGCCTACGGCAGACCGAAGACCTTCTAACCTTCAGGAGACTCCTCAAGACCTAGCTCTTCGAACAGTAGCAGCACCCCTCCCCCCGCCCCCAGCGCCTTGAGACCCTCACTGGTATGTAGTGCGCTTTACAAATGCTATGATTGATGCTCATGATTGAAAAAACAGGTCAGGGAGATATTAGATCAACTTGAATATCAAGGGGTGATTGAAACATGCACCTCGTCAATGAACAATCCTTTGTTTCCTGTCTCCAAACCAGACAATACATATCATCTAGTTTTGGACTACAGACATTTAAACTCCTGTTGCAAAACATTTGCAGTACAAAATGCACACAGTGCAGCACTAATGAATAACATCGTGCACAAAAAATATAAAACTACATTAGATATTTCCAACGGTTTCTTCTGTCAAAACATTGCACCTGAAAGCAGGTATTTGACCGCTTTCTCAATTATGGGGACACAGCGTCATTTCTGTTGTCTCCCTCAGGAATTTAAGATTAGTCCAGGGTTCTTTTCAGCCAGAGTAACAGAGTTACTACAAACATATGATGATGAGGCATTATCTTATGTCGATGACATCTATCTAACAGACGATGAGCTGGACAGGCACTTGGACAGAGTGAATACCATAATACTTGGGTTCGCATCTGAAGGGTACAAATTCAATGAAAAAAAATTAGGAAATGACACCTCAATGTCCTTTTCCTAGGATACAAGTTATCAAGTGAAGGCAAAAGCCTGGCAGCTAACTTTTTAGAAAAGTGAGCGCTGCCCCAACCTCCAAAAACGCTGAAAAACGTAGTCAATTCTAGGTTTCCTGAACTTTGGAAGAACTTACATATTAAATTACGCAGAAAGGGTTAAACCTCTCTACGAAATAATCAAACCTGATTTCAAAACAGTTAATTGGACTCAAAAACACACAGAAATGTTGCGTTCAGTGCAAACAGACATGTTAGCAACAACACATTTACAGACACGCGTAAACGTACGCAACCTTGTAATCTGAATCATCCCAGGAAGATGCGGATTCACGTACTTAACTTTCAATGAAGGAGAAAATGTACCCATAGCATATAAATCACACTTGTACACACAAGCTGAGATGAAATTCACTTCCACAGAAAAAATTCTGACAGTGGTTCAAACTGCAGTAGCAAAAGAGAGAGCCCTCGCACAGGGAAAACGCATAATGGTCGTTACACCTGTACCTGCCTTAGAGGCAGTGACAAAAGCGAGCATTCCTAATGCAAAAGCTTTACATCCAAGATGGATACAATGGGTTAACTCTCTTGCTGCAACAGACGTTGAATACATGTTTGACCCCTATCTGAAGACACAAGAATGTCTGCAATACGAACAAGAATATCCTCTGCCCGTTGAGATTCTGCCTCTAGAACAGTACGAATATATAATTTATACAGACGGATCAGCACAGTCCACAATTGGGGGCAAACAAGCTTATAGTGCTGCGTGCGCAATTGTTAAAGGTCCCTGGTGCGATAGTAAATTCCAAAAATCTCTCGGAGACTGTACAGCTCAGCGAGCTGAACTCCAAGCATTCAAGATGGTGCTTGAAAATGCCGATCGCGAATTCCCCACACTCATAGTGTGTGATTCGTATTACTGCGTCCAATCTTACGATTAATACTTGCAGCACTGGGTTCAAAACGGTTTCAAAGATGCACAAGGTGGCACAATCAAGCATAAGTTGCTTTGGGAACAAGTAGTTCTATTACAAAAAGAACTACAAAAGACTCACGTGATCCATACACTGAGTCAACAGCGTGATGGCGTTCATGTTGAAGGGAATTCATTGGCTGATGAAGCCGCAAAGGCAGCTGTGCAAACGGCTTCCGTAGCTGCAATCACTCGTTCAAAAACAAAAATCGACAGCGAAATAATGCAAGCTGTCACCGCTTCCATAAAAGATAGTGGTAAAAAACTTCCAAAAGGCTTTCCACTCAAGTACTCATATATAACTGATGCGAATAACGTTCCTTTTGCTCGAATACCTGGAGTGGGAGATAGAGTAATTCCAAACATGGAACATAGATTGGGACTAATTTTAGCAGCACATGAAGGGCTCGCCTTTGGACACGCAGGTGTTTCCGCCACAGTGTCATTATTAAAACAAAGATACTGGTGGCCACGCATGAGGAAGCAAACTAGAAACTATGGTCAAGAATGTGAAATCTGCAAGAAAATAAAAGTTTCAACAGTGAAACGCCCGGCGCAGATGCCCCTTTTAATTTCAGACAAACCATTTGCGTGTGTTTACCTGGACCACTGTGGTTCCTTACAAAGCGATGGCAACTATAAATATATCATGGTTGCAGTGGATTCCTGCACACAAATTATTTGGTTGTGGCCTCAGCGCTCTGCTGACGCCAAACTGTTATAAAATATTTGCGAGTCTTTATCGGTACATACGCAATCGGCACGCTGCATTCTGACCAGGGTCCTGCGTTTAGCTCTCGAGCTTACAAAGAAGCCATGGTCAGTCTGGGCGTTGCATTGCGGTATTCTAGTCCCTTCCATCCAGAGGGAAATGCGGTTGTGGAAAGAAAAACCCGAGACATAAAGCAGTCTATAACAGCTAGGGTATTAGGCTCGGGTGACGGGTGGGACAAACAACTAATAAGTGTCCAATGTAGTTTAAATAATCTGCCAAGAAATTCTCTGGGTGGAATCACTCCATATGAAATGCTTTTTGGTACAAGAATGATTATCGAAGATCTCAATCATAATACTTCAGTGGTAGAACAAAAACCCTTTGATATCAAAGAATGTTTAGCTGTTTTGCAGGACTTAAATGAAACAAGAAAAAGTCTAAACAACACAGTACAGAAGCCAACGACCACTGAAGAAAAACCACCTGTCACAGCAAGGCCTGCCTGGATTCCACAGATTGGGGATCTAGTCAGAGAAAAAAATAGCAGACAAGAAGTAATTTGGGCCTTCTTACAGAAAACCAGTACCTGTCTTAGCAATCCACGGATCAAGAACAGTACTACTGCCGCCTCTTGCTGGAAGAAAGGAGAACAGGGCAGTGTCCATCGACCTGGTAAAACCACATCATGTGGCCGATCATAATTAGTAGGCCAAGTGGACTCCAAAGATGTAGAAGAAGACCAAATCTGGCTACAATCCAAGAGGTTCAAACTGAGAGGCTCATTACCTTTGAGGAATCTGCAGTGCGAAAAGAAGGACTATGTAACAACGCCATGGAACTTGTACCTCTTGAAACCCAAATTACAGTTCATCAAGAATCACCTGTCTACAATGATGTAACATCTGAGTATACGAATGTGACAAAAGATCCGGTACCTCCAGGGATTTCAAGTAATCCTGATGCAATACCAACAATTGACAGAACTGCCTCTGGCTACTTCATTAACTTTGATACGTTTTTTGAGGATCCAAGTGAACCTGAAACGTCGCCAGGAAAAAAGACTTTCAAAGAACAAGCAACTGATCTTTTTCATCAGCTGGAAAATACTTATCTGGTTTCACCATGGGTTGAACTTTGGGTTGTGTTAGGTGTATTTTTCCTCTGGCTTTGGCAGACTCTGGTACTAACTTTGGGGATGCTAATAAATGGAAAATATAGTAAAATGGACACAGCAAGTAAGAACATTAACTTGCTCCTCAAGCCACGCAAATCTTCTCATCGTGAACAAAGAGACTTGTCATCAGAGAACATCACAGCCATTCCTATACCTGGTGGTATAGCATGGGACAAAACTGATTACGACATTTTCGGTCCTGTAGAGCTGTTAAAGATTCCACATCAATTCAAGGTTTCCTTGAGTGACTTTGTTTCACCTAGCACATTTTCTGATGATTGGGATTTTGAGACTATTAATAATATGATGTCAGACTTAAAGATGTCAGCAAAATTTACAAAACATGAATATCAGATTATGAACAAATGTATTGTTATAATCATTATGGGCATCAATATTTGCATAGATCTGCAAACCCTAGAAATATTTATACATATAACCAATGGGAACATACTCCAACGCCACCAAAGGATAGCTTAAAAACATTTAATGAAAAATGTCGATACTTCTCAGGTTTTAATGTCTCAAATCTAGAAACATTTTATTTTAGAAATATTAATAAGACAGGAATAAAGAGTATGTTGACCAATACTAAGCAAATTTATTCTGCGGCCTTTTATGCTCAGCTGTCTACATTAGGATTTGACTTTTGGAAAGACAACATTGAGGCACAAAAGACTGGCAGATGCAGGGATTAGAAGCCTTATTTAGAGTCTGCATCATCCCTGTACAAATAATGTTTTTAAATTACATTGTTCAACTGACATCTTGTCTTGGCTTCGCTAAGATAAAAGATTTAAACAAACCGTCCATACCTACACCTACACCTGATAGCAAAAATACTTCAGAAGAGGTGGTCGACGTAAAAACAATTTTACGACAGAACAGAACTAACCCTGATTGGAATAAATGGTTAATCTGGCCTACAGACACAAACAACTGTCAAGATAGATTCCTGAATAAGACACAAGGATTCACATTCACTAGGCAAGACCCAAGATATGTCCAGAGACAACATCCAGGGATAGTAACAACATACAGTGTAGGAAAACTATGCCTTGATTGGCTACAGAAATCCACACTACCAAATATAAAACAACACTTAACTTTACTTAAAGATGGCGTTGATTTGAGAGATTTCTTACTGGGACCTCGTAAACCAAGTCATAAATGTTTCATATACGCCGGTATATACGCTGCTTATAATGATGCATGGAAAATCACGCAAATGGAAACTGCAGAACGAATACGAGAAATTGATTGTATTAATTTAGAGAAAACACGCTTTGTAGTTGACAATGGGTTAACGACTCTGTCATCCAGAATTTATTCTTTGGACAGTATTGTATCCTCTGCCATGAACATAATGGAACAGGACTTGCTCATGTTGCAACATGGACAGTCTCAATTGCGTTCTATAATGCTGCTAGGCTGGACGTTACAAAATCTTCCTTCAGGCTACGCGCCTTGGCGTCTAATCAACACCACGTCATTGTTTTCTGTATTTAACCTTACAGATAAACAAATCTCTTTGGCACAGAGGGGAGCAGACTATACGGTGCTGAGCATAGAAAAACTGGAAAGATTACCATTGACTGTTTCTGAGAAACCAGCCATTGAATGGATAATACATGGCACCATCAGCTTGCCAGTGACGATTTTCCAGTTTCAGCATTGCTTAAGACACATACCAGCAGGCCTGTATGAAAGGTTGGGTAAAGAACACATCAAGTCAACCTGGGATTTACCTTATTCACACAGATGTTGAAGTGGGGAAAAGAGGTATTCCTTAGTGGTACAAGATGCAAGAGCTCACTAAGTGGTACACTTTTATGTCAGGGTATTAACTTACATGGAGCCTGTGATGGTTCAGCAAACAACTTATCCTGCAACCTGCATGGTTCCCCGGCAGCAGTGATAGATCAAATTTTTGGGCAGCTTTTCAATGGAAGCTATTTAATGTTGAATGATCACAGCTGTTGTGGTATGAAGCCAGGAATAGCCTATCTCGTAACTGTGTCAGCCAGGGTCACTTGCTGTATGCAAGTATTGTTTCCTAAAAGCAAGTCAGACGGGGAGTCGCCTCTATGGCCTTCACTGGACATTTCTTCTATACGAATTGATACTTTAAGCAGAATGAAAGCCATTCTTTTACAAAAAACTGTGCCACTGACCTCGTCCAAAGAGACGTATGATCTACAGGTTGCAAGGTCCTCTGCAGAGATACATGCGTTATTGTCAACAAAGTGGTATTGTACATGTATTTAAGGCAGTTTTTTCGGGACTGTTAGCACCCTTTGAAGCAGTCCTAGGCATATTTCCAAACTTTGTGCACTTTATGTTCGGCGGCCTGCCTCTCATTTTGGGACTCGTAGGAGGAATGCTATTTTTATTTCTACGGCTCCGATATGGCAAGTCCAGTCACCAGCGACGCCCAGAATTCCATTGAGAATACTCTCCTGGCAATAAAGTGTTGTGAGCGCATGATACAGATTTTTGAGATCTGAATACCACGTGGCTTCTAACATTCAAACCAATTTGGCAAGATTGCATCTTACCTGTTCTACGATGCCTGCTATGTGGAAAAGAATGTGTGTTAGACATCTGTCTTACACTTCCATCAGCGCTGCCAACGGATGTTGATGCTTTGCTTGGTTCGGTAACGGCTCATGCATTGTGTTGTCCCCAGCGGCTACCAATCCTGATTACGGCATTCATTGAGGTCTCACAGACGCAAACTGTTGGCTGTGAGATACGTGGATCGACAGGCACACAGGTACCATCTCCATCTCCTGCGAACATTGGTAATGCGGATGTCGCTGATGGCGATGCTTCACATTTTTGTGCAATCGGTCTACTAAATGAGGTAGTCCAACTTTCACCTACTGTGGTAAACGATTTCTTTGCCAGCTTAGAAGATTTGATGTTTTCTCCTAACAACGAGAATGACTTTTGAAATTAGCACACAGTGTTTTATGGGACTCTGTATTCGACCTTCAACTTTCAAAACAAAACTTCTAACTTTAGAACTCTATTTTTATTTATTTTTTCCTCTTCTCTACGATTTGACTTTTTTCAAAAATTGAACTTTTTTTTGGGCACAAAGTAATCTGCTTAAAGTAGAACAATTTCTAGAGAACAAGAATTCTTTGAGTACTTCCAAGAGACTATATTTGGCCTTGTTCACAACCAAAACAGTTTATATATTCTGCTATGGAATGGTCTCGTCCCTATCTTCTGTATTTAAGAGCCATTTCATAAAATGTCATTTAGTGATTCATGTGGTTAGCATTTCCAATATCGTACTATACGCTTTGAATGAGAATTTTTTTTAATGTGTACAGCACAGATATTCATTTTTTTGTGTGAAACCATTTCAAATGCATTTTTTGTATTTTGGGTGGAATTGTAAACACATGCTTTAGATATGTTTTTAAAGGCTTAAAATTTAGTAAGTAGTAAAGTGCCGTGGGTGTTGTATAGCATTTTAGGACCCTAGTGTAACTTACTCGATTTATGCCCTTATATAGTTACAATCCACATTGCCCTAATATAGGCATAGAAATCATAACCATATTTATACATAGCCCATGCAGTCCAAATATGGCATGGCTACTTCCACCAATTCTACGAAGCCACAACGATTTCTTGGAAAATCGTCTTAAGCTGCTAGGGAAACTCCCCTTGCTTGAATATTGATTTATCCAAGAACTCATGGAGTTTTCAAAGAAATACCATTCCCTTGGGCTTCTTTGATGACGTTAATATGTCCGACTTTACGTCAAACCAGGCACCTTCAAGGTATAAATATGCCTTCCCTTGCCCTAGCAAACACACGGTGGTTCGGAGCAGTTCGACTACCTACTTGCCCGACAGAGTTCGCTATAGCAAGTGCCGAAGGACATCGACCCTCCAGCCGACGCATTGACGGAGAGGCTGCCTTTCTCTCGCTAAGAATCCAGCTCCAGTATTTCCAGGCTCCCCTAGCGAGGTGTTGGGAAATCGAGTCTCGAGACAGAGATACTAGACCTCCTTCATTCTAAAACCAAGGTACGGAGCTGATTAGACCCTAAGAGAAATCTTGGATAGATTCTTGGCAAAAGATTACAAAACCTATACCACACTTACTTCTTCCCTCGTACTAGACTCAGGTTAGGTACATTGGGGTAGGTGTATTTTAGAAGCACCAGTTGAGTACTTTTAGCCATTGTTATTTATGTATGTATTTTATGGTTTAGAAACCTGCACTTTAGCATTGAAGCTGCAATTGGTTATGTGTGATACCCATGTGATATTTTATTGATTAGCTGAAGATCTAAACTTGGTGAAGGATTATGTAACTGACAATGAGAAATACCTAAGCGATAAGCCTGTAATATAATCCATGTTTAGTCACAATCTTTTATTAACGATGGATTATGTGAAATGGTTGTACTTTTATGGATAACACATATCCGAATATAGATCATGATTGATTGAATGTAGGATATATTATTCCAATGCACAAAGCCTATTGGGAGTATAGGAACTACACTACACTATGGGGTCGATTCCGATTCGGGAAAAAAAACGTCTGTACGATATGTATCCGGAGCCCTCTCCGTACGAATCGTACCCGTCCGTCCGAGTCGCGAAGTACGATCCGTATTCCGTGAATCCGTCCGAATCGTCGCGATCCGTACGTATTGCAAGGCTGAAACCGTGAACCGTACGACTCGTACACATGCCGTACGACTCGTACACATGCCGTACGACCCAACGAGTACGATCCGGACCGGGGTATGAGGACGCTATTCGTACAGTCCACGTCAGGTAAGGGCGAGTCGTACGGAAAAGCACACAAACACATACACACCATACGGTCCGTACCCCCCATAATCGCAGGGGTACGCACAGTACCCCTGCGATCATGGGGTATACGATCCGTACCCCCATTGTACGATCGGTGTACGAGCCGTACCCCATGTATGATCGGTGTACGAGCCGTACCCCATGTACGATCGGTGTATGAGCCGTACACCGATTGTACAATGGGGGTACGGCTCGTACACCGTTCGTACAATGGGGGTACGGCTCGTACACCCCATGATCGCAGGGGTATGGTGCGTACCCCTGCGATCATGGGGGGTACGCACCATACCGGGGGGGGCCGTTCTGTACCTGTTTCAGCGCGAACTCTGCTTTTACGGCTGTTTTCAGCTCCCGTAGAAAAAGGGTCATACGGTGCGTACCCGACACGTATCGTACTGGCTGGGTCGTAAAAACCAGCCGCCAACCGTACAGATGTCGCGTACAGCGGGTTCCGAGGTAGAATCGTACGGAGATTAGAGTCGTACGGTGTCTTGTACGACTCGTATGGAGTACGGCTCCTGGTACGAATCGTACTTCGTCGTACGTACGGGAAGTTTACAGGTACGATTCATACGGGGAAAAAACGCTCCGTACGACGATTCGGAGCGCTTTTTACCAGATCAGAATCGACCCCTATGTCTCAGACGATGTCGAGAGAATAAGTGTGTTTAATAATTGTTGAAACACATTTTTCATTATGAAATACACTGCATCCAAATGCTTGTGGTGGTTGTGTGGGAAATGAATTCAGATCGGTTAATATTCAATGTACATTGTGCCACTGTCTTTGTAACTGTGCTTATTTTATGATTACCCATGTGTCGTCTCACATAGATGGTAATTTTTCCTACACATTATATGATTCTTCAAATGCATTGTGGGGCCTTTTTCCCATTTCATGAATCCAAAAGTTCAAAGAATCCATAATTGCTGTGATAAATAACCAATATTTTACATTTTAGGGTGACTCTTTCAATGCAAGAATTCAAATGTAAGTTCTGTTTGTTAATCTGTTATCTTAGATTTAGATGTTTCGTTTGTTTATATTATCTGAACCTCCTGAATTGCTACAAATAATCTAAATTTGGATGCTATTTGTCAGAATACTTCCAATTAGTAATCAAAACTCACTTACTCATAGACTGATTTATCATGGTTCCACAGATTACAAATTTAACGGATGCATTACTTGAACAGCTGCAAATGAACTGTAAGGTAATCTACTATGATAGGTACCCCTTTCTATGCTGGGCCTTTACCCCCCAGAATGCTAAGCCTTTTTTTGGCTACTTGGGATAGTTTGCACATATGCCTTTGTAGTAAGTTCCCTTCTGGACCTACTTTGGTTCTTCCTTAGTTCTGCATGTTACACATTTTAGGCTGCCTTTGCTTCGCACTACCACATATAATACATTTGATTTTGTGCCATAAACATTGTCAGTCTTTTGGCCAGAGGTCGTGTTTGCCTGCCCCTGTATTCTGACCTGCTGCTGTGCCTCACGAGTCCTCCCGCTGCCGCATTTGCTCTCCTTGCGGTCGCCGAGCGGAGGACTCGCATTCCCACCACCCCCAGCGGCGGCGCAGCCAGGAATTCGTCACTCACGCGCCTGGAGGCGCTACAAAGGCACTGAGACCTCGGCAGAGCGTGTGACGCTCATAAACATTGTCAGTCTTTTGGCCAGAGGTCGTGTTTGCCTGCCCCTGTATTCTGACCTGCTGCTGTGCCTCACGAGTCCTCCCGCTGCCGCATTTGCTCTCCTTGCGGTCGCCGAGCGGAGGACTCGCATTCCCACCACCCCCAGCGGCGGCGCAGCCAGGAATTCGTCACTCACGCGCCTGGAGGCGCTACAAAGGCACTGAGACCTCGGCAGAGCGTGTGACGCTCATAAACATTGTCAGTCTTTTGGCCAGAGGTCGTGTTTGCCTGCCCCTGTATTCTGACCTGCTGCTGTGCCTCACGAGTCCTCCCGCTGCCGCATTTGCTCTCCTTGCGGTCGCCGAGCGGAGGACTCGCATTCCCACCACCCCCAGCGGCGGCGCAGCCAGGAATTCGTCACTCACGCGCCTGGAGGCGCTACAAAGGCACTGAGACCTCGGCAGAGCGTGTGACGCTCATAAACATTGTCAGTCTTTTGGCCAGAGGTCGTGTTTGCCTGCCCCTGTATTCTGACCTGCTGCTGTGCCTCACGAGTCCTCCCGCTGCCGCATTTGCTCTCCTTGTGGTCGCCGAGCGGAGGACTCGCATTCCCACCACCCCCAGCGGCGGCGCAGCCAGGAATTCGTCACTCACGCGCCTGGAGGCGCTACAAAGGCACTGAGACCCCCGCCTCGTGTGAGCGAGCGCGGAGCGAGCCGGGCAAAGGGCGGGCCCTCTGTGGCCCTCAGTGGCCGAGGTAGGCCGGGCTGGGCCCCGGTATTTTTTATTTTTATTTTATTTTAGTTTTTCATTTTGTACGTTCGTATAAAATACACAGATTGGTATTCTGCGAGGAAATACGCTATTCGCCTGTACGAGCGTTTACCTTCTCTCCCTGTGGATTCATATTTTACTGACTATTTGTTCATATTCTGGATTTATAAACCTGCTGTAGGGCTAGATTTTCTTTAGTTAACATGACTGCTAAGAAATTACGTTCTGGGAGAGTCCTAGGGGGGAGGTCATGTATAAAAACAAGATCCAACCCCCTGAGAAACAAGTACGAAAATAGCGTACAACTGAAAGGTCAGATGCAGTTGGTGCAAATTTGGGAACAAACTGTGAATAAACCCATAGAAGATCCAACAATTCCTGATGTTGAAATAATAACACAATCGCAACTGCAATCCAATCTGGTGAAAGATCTTAATCTTGATCCAACGACGGAAACAAATAAGCCTGTTCAGATTCAGTCCAACGATATAATCCTCCCAGCATATACATTAAAAGGAGTGGATTCTGATCCCATGTTAATAAATTCGCAAGTACTTCAGCACAATACTCATAAGGGAAGAGAAAATGTGGAGGAAGACATAGGAGATGTATCTATGTCGTCCAGTATCGATCTTGATCTCTGTGGTCGCTATATGGACAAGAGATCTTTGACTCAGCTTGAGCACAGTAAAACTCCAATCGGAGCAACGCCATCAGGACTGCTGCTATACAGTAGCACTCCTTCCATCAAATCCAATGACAACCTTTCAATGCAGAGTGATTTGAAATCTCCACAACTTAATCTATCGGGGATCTGCTCTTTTACTCCATCCGGCTATCCAAAAAATGAAAAACCGATTTCTGAGTCTCTGATAGCACTTGAACAAATACTGTCTTCTATATTACTTTTACTCGGTAAATTTGCAGTGAGTTCCGACTGCATTTTGACTTCAGTTACCGAGATATTGAAGGCACTGCTAGCTAAAAACGTTGAGAATGTGATTATTCCTCCTGTTGAATCTGTTGTTCAAAAAGTCGTAGATAACACTAATGCTTTGGGAAAAAATGCACCGTTGGGAATGACTATAAAGGTTGATATTCATGAGCCCTCTGAGACCCCTACCCCATCTTCCTTAATACAGAGAAAAGAACTAGAACCCACCGAGAAGGAAGAAAGTTTGGTAGAGGTATTACAAACGGTCGGAAAGGAACTTTTTCCCATCTTTATCCTGGAAAAAAAAGAACCCGAAGGAATCTTGACGACTAATAAAACAGCAAAAGTAAAATCTAAAGGAAAAAAAAGGTAGTTGCTTCGTAAATACAAAAAGAAAAGACAGAGGCAAATTATTTTCCCAAAACACATAACATCTGAAGCGCCTGATGTTATAGAAAGTGCAGATAGTTCACTATCGGATACTTCCGCCAAAGAGGTAGTGGGGTGTATCACTAACAATGTATTGGAAGGTACCCCTGCTGAAGGTACTATGAATGGGGTAGTTCCATGCTCTGTGGTAAATGTATTAGAACCCCTAGCATCAATTGTTGAAGATATCAGACACATGCCTATAGTAACAAAGGTACTTAATCCATCTGCACCTACTTTTCGGCCCCAACCTGATGTAGCTAGGAGCTCAATTACTCAGCCAGTGAAAACACCTATCATATGTGTGGATACTTTGACATTGGATTTTCTTCCGTTATTTGATCTAGACCTAAAATTGAATAGATCTTGGTTGCTTAACTGCTTTAAAGAGATCGAAAGTTTAAAACTAATTTTGTCAAATGATATTGATTTAGTCTCACCAATAAGATCTGAAAATGGGCAACGAACAAGGGTAAAATTCTACTCTAAAATAATCGCTAATCTTGTATTCCAACAAGCGGAAGTTTTTCAATGTAGAGGAATTGACGTGTTACCACTTGTTAATAGTGTTCAGTGTATTTCCTCTAGAGAAAGAATTACAAAGCTGGTTTCTAGGCAGGATGACCCCTCCACTTGTAATAAAGACCTAAAAATTTGGGTCTCTAGAGGTAAACGAATGGTCTCTCAGGTACTCCCACTACCTGACAACATTGATACTCCTTTAATAGAAGACAACCAGACGTGGAACTGGTTACCAGGAGTTTTATCAAATAATAAATCGAACAACCCACGACTATTTCAACATCTTTAACAGTCATTTAAAAATTGTCTCTTGGAATGCTGCAGGCCTGTATAACTGCCCAGAGAAACTTGATTTTTTACTTTCTTTAAATGCAGATGTGCTATGTATTCAGGAAACATGGTGTAAAAATCTCCTATATGGAGGGAAAGATTATTTTGTTTCGGAGGCCCCTGCCACTCCTTCTAAAAAAGGCCATGCAAAGGGTGGAATTGCCTGTTTGTTATCTAATTCTTTACAATGGCAATTCTCCCATTACACGGACACTAGTAATCTCTTCCAGTCAATAACTATTAATAATCTAGCGTCAGTGGGTAGACGATCTTCATTTATAATTTTAAATGCATATATCCCCCCCCAAGATATTTTTAATACAGTTCTAAAGCGAATGTTTTCTTATGTCAAACAATTATTAGAGCTCGATCACCCCCCCTATATTTTACTTGTGGGTGACTTGAATAGCAAAGTGTCTAATTTAAGTCTAGACATGTTTAGAAACAAACCTAAGGAAGAAGCATATAATATACCTCAAGCACTCTTTCCTACTAAAATAAAAACTAATAAAAGAGGAAAGATATTCCTTGAGGAACTTAGTCACTTAGAGGGGCTCATCGTAAACGGTAGGATGCCTTCTGACACTCCTGCTAACTACACACATGGATCATTTAGGGGTGAATCTATTTTGGATTATGTAATTACGGACTACGATACGTTCTCTTTTATCCAAGATATGGTGATCTCTCACTCTTCCCTGAGCAACCATAAAATGATTAATATAACTGTCTCAATAATGCCCCCAGAAACTAACTCTTGGTCCTTAGAGAACAGAGGAATTTCTATTAACTGTAAGTCTGGAAGATGTTTCTGGGAATCTACCTGTATGAAGGATGTACAAAATATTCTTGTCCAAACTCTATTAGAATTAGATGATTGGCAAGGTATGGAATTTCTACATCTCGAAAATTTCATTAAAAACTCATCAAGATAGCCAAGAAAACTGGAAATCCTAACAAGTTACACTTCTCTCCTAGCATATTACTAATTTTAAATAAGGAGATAAATAAACTTGTGAGGCAACAGTACCCTAATAGATCTAGGGAAAATGAGCGCCAGTTAGCCTTATTAAAAAGAAGGAGGGTCAGATTGAGATCTAAGCTAAAAAGAGAAAAAGAAGATTCTCTCTGGATTAGGCTAAGAGAGGCTTCAACTTATAACAAATCTAGAGATTTCTGGTCCATAATAAGGAAAGGATGTGGATCAATAACAACTCCCATCCCAATCTCTATTGCGGAAGATGTCTGGATTCTATTTGTAACTACCTTATATGCACCCAATGGTACAGAGGGGGATACATGGGATCCAGGCCCAAATAGAGACCATAAAATAGAACTCCCTACCGAGAAATCCATAGCTACCGTGATAAAGAGTATGCGCTCTTCCGTAGCAATGGGTCCGGACGAACTGCCCATGTCAATAATTAAGCAAGATGTTACCACCTGGAGTAGGATTCTTCTTCCAGTGTTTCAAGCATGCTTTATATCAAGAACAGTCCCCGACTCTTGGAGGGGAAGTATATTAATTCCCATATTTAAAAAGGGTGACCGGGATAAGCCTACTAACTATCGTCTAATAGCTCTATTGGACTCAATAGGAAAAATCTTCGCAAAATGTCTTTTAATGTTAATAACGGAATGGGCAGAATTAAATGGTATTTTACCCATGGAACAAACGGGATTTCGTAAAGAGCATGGAACTTTAGATAACTTGACATTATTACAGGTGATTGTGGACAAGCAGGTACGTGTTCGAGGTGGCGGCATATACGCAGCATTTATAGATTTCTCCACAGCGTTTGACAAGGTGGACCGTCCAACGCTGTGGAGAAAGCTGGCTGTATTGGGTATGCCAGTGTATTTACTCGAATTAGTTAGGTCTCTACACTCGAACACGTGGTGTAAGGTGCTACAAGGCGGAGAAAGGGGTCTTTCTCAATCTATCCCTTCTCAGAATGGGTTAAAACAAGGGTGTATACTGGCCCCTATATTGTTTTCTCTATATACGGCAGACCTACCATCTTCCATTGCAGCTTGTGAGGGACTAGCCCCGACAATTGGAGGGTCATCTATATCGATCCTAATGTATGCGGATGACATACTTGTTTTAGATTTGACCCCGAAGGGTTTATCTAATCGTCTACATGCATTGAATCAATTTGCTGAAGCACATTACATGAAAATCAATATATCGAAAAGTAAAATCATGTGCATTTTTGGTAAGAAAAAATGTAGGTCTGGATGTTATAATTGGGCTATTGGTGGACAAAAACTAGAGGTGGTTAAAACCTATACCTTTTTAGGCAAAATATTCTCAGCAAATCTTAGAGAGAATCCCCATATTGAACATAACTCACGTAAAGCGCTGGCCCATGGCATGGGGTTATGTTCTTTGTACAATGCTACAGGGAAGAGACACTTCTCTCTTTTTTTGGATGTATTTAGAGCAAAAATTCCTGCAACTCTACTATATGGAATTGAATTAGTGGAGTTGAAACAATGGGGATTTTTGCAAAAAATGGAAGGAAAGGTATTGAGAAAAATCTCTTCTTTTAATACAGCATGCTCTACATCCTCATGCAGGCTGGAATTCGGACTTCGAAGTTGTTGGGTACAGGGGTTGGTAGCCCTCGTAAGATGGGTAGCCTGTCTGGCCAGAGGTAAACCGGGTTCCTTACGAGAAGCCATTAAAAAGGAACTCTTGGGCAATTTTAACGAGTTCTCGTTGTTAGTAAAAAACTTTAGAAAAGCTGTATTCTTGCTAGAATTGGATGAAAGCACTTTATTCCTACTTTCACCTTCTGAGCTAAAGTCTAAATTAAAATGTGCATCTTGGGAACTCTGTTATAAATTGGATATACTTGCCCAACCTAGACAAAAAGAAAGGGAATCACTGATAAAAACATATATCCCAAAGCTGGCCCAACAATACCTTATTTGGAATATTCCTCATAGAGTCCGTAGATTATGGTACCTTTTAAGACATGACTTGCTTCCACTAAATCTCCTTTTAGCAAAATGGTATGGGGTATCCCCAATATGTAATTATTGTAATAATGCTGTACAGGATCGTAATCATGTCTTGTTTATTTGTCCCGCATTGCGCCCTTTGCGCTATAAATGGTTAAAACCAATTTGTATACAATTAGGAATTTTAAATTTAAAAATGTTCTTCCATGCACTTTACTGTCCTCCAAATGAAATGTTCTGTTCCAGAATTTTTAACTTTTTTAAAGGGTTTTTAGATATTTATTAATGATGTACAGGGAGATGTTTGATGATTGCTTGACCAGTAGATAAGTAGTGTTTCCTTCTCGTTTTGTTTCGTGATTGATTCGTTATTAATATTGTATAATTGTGTGTTTATTTTTATGTGGCCCTCATCGAGAGCCAAAACATAATAAACTCTCTCTCTCTTTGGATTTTGTGCCATGCTATATTTTTTTTAATATTCTGCACATGTTCTTTGTTATGTAGTTCTCCTTCTCAGGAATCAGTTTGAACAATGCGTACAAGGTCAAACAACATGGTGTACTGTGTTCATATGCCTGGCCAAGCAACATCTAATGTTTTAGACACAACACAGTAACACAGCTCCTGTTTTCCAATATGGCAGTTCTTTATCATATACACAGTATCACACTCCCTTGGAGCTATAGAGGAGAATTCTTGCAGAGTGACAGGTCTTGGAATGGGCACCCCAGCCTTGTGTAAACGGAGTTTATACATATAGTGCAGACCACCTAACTACCAATACCAGGTATGGGGTTTAGTGATAATCCACTACCAATACCAGGTATGGAGTTTGGCGCTAATCCCAGAGATCACTGATATATCCCTGTGCTCGCATAGTAAGGGAAGGCTTACATAGATTTATTTTTTAAACCATTTTATTTGATTTGATCACGTTTCGTTATAATGTCAACATAGCATATCATTTGAGCAAGTTACATTTCCATAACTGTACAATTGTGTTCTTGTCAGGATGTCAATTGTTTGTGGTGCATTGTTGGATAATGCAACACGTCCTTATATTGTGGTTACCCGTCATGTGTGAGTTCCTCCACCTTGCCTAGTCTCTGATATATAGAACTACTGGGGGGTTCAGTTTATTACTAACTTTGGGTTCAAACTCGATAATGGTGGTGGGGAAATTGGGGGCGTGTTTGGGCAGGCGGTTATTGTCTCTAGTGGCTTCTATCTGGGGCTTAAGGAGGCTTTTGTCTGATGATGGCAGTCCTGCCTTTGTCGAAGCTGTTGGGTGGGCTCTATTCGCTTAATATGTGTGAGGGGTCCTGTGGTGTTTAGGGTTGGGGGGCTGAGTTAGTGTCTCTGTTGGTGCTGGTGAGTCTTGGCGTGGTTGTGTACCTCTAACTACAAGTGACGGAGGAGCGTACTCCACCAGCACCAAGGGGTAAGAGAGGTAATACAAGGTAGTGGATACACCCTCCCGAGTTAACAACAGTAAACGTAAAGTATCCAGAACCATCAAGCTCAAAATTAGACTTACGTGGCGTACCCCGCTTGAACGCGGGAAAGGAGGCAACTCCTTTTTGTCAATTAACCCTCACACACCCTATTGGTGTCATGCTTCATCATAGGGTTCACCCTGACTCCTAAAGGTCAAGGTGGCCTCAACCATATTTCAGGGAGTGCTCAGAAGATGTAGGCCGGGGGTCTCAAGAGAAAAATCCTACTGCGTTCCCCAGGTATCCCTTCATTCGCGGGGACGTAGCGGATATTAAAATTAAATATATACAAGGGGTCATTTGGAAGTAACGGTTCTATGATCCTAAGGATGTGCTGAACTTGTTTTATGGCATGTTCGGTCCTGGGCTTTCTTCAGGGCAAATCAAAGTTTCCTACCTGGTATTAAATAAGGAATGTTCCTATGTATTTTTATATGAAGGAACAGAAAGCTGTTCCCTCGTGAAAAGTATATGGAGGGTATACTTATCTCTCCATCCAGAAAGAACGCACAAATTCAGCCCGACTGTGGTGGAAAAAGCGATTCTCTTGGAGATCAGAAAGGGGTAGCCTTATAGTGAGGTCCTTAAACTCATGTAACCTATTAGGCTCCCCTGTCGCCCGGCATTAGAAGTGGCTTTTTCGTCCCCCTCGTATCTCTTCCAACCTAATGGCATCTTCCTCTGCCGCTCCCCATTTACGGACCGCTAATATCTAAGCTGTTATCGGGGGTCCTTCTGGGGCTCGCCAGTGCATAGCTATCCTACGCTTTGCTAGTAAAATTGGCAATTATGCAAATCACGTTTGGGTTTTGAGCTGTTTTTGACGGCGGAACACCCCTAGTGCGATGGTCTCCCATGTGTTGGTGGCTGTGATCTCCGTGACCTCACGTATCCTGTTGTGTGCTGTGCTCCAGTATGGAGTTAGAACAGGGCAGCTCCAGAACATGTGTTGAAATGTTGGTCTGGGGGACTACAGCATGGACATTGGAACTGTGTGTTTGGATAGAATCTTTGGAGGCGTGCTGCTGTTAGGTAGGCTCAATGTAGAATAAAAAAATGTGATGTTTTTAAACCGTGGATTACAAGAGACTTTCTTTGGATACTGCTCCTATTCTTTGTTATAAAATGGGCGTTCAAATTCCTCCTCTCACTTCTGTCTCAATGGGTATAGTGATGTGGCTGTGAATTCCCGTATGGCCTTATATAGCCAAGTAATCAAGTGTCGTCCGGAGCGCATGTGCAGGGTTATATGGAGGAGCAGGTGTGTCGTCGGTACGCCCGCGGACAGGTCCCACAATCTGCGGCAGTCTGAAATGCTCTATCCATGGAGGAGGAACTGTCCTCTTGGGAGGCCACTTTCCTCGGCCAATTGAGCAAATGGGATAAGTTGCCCATCCGTAAACATCGTCCCCACCTCGAGTAACGAGTGGTCCGTCCATGTCTGCAAATGATGGGATGTATAATATCCTGAGCCCCTGGGTAATCCTGCCAGGTGTAACAGGGGGGTGTATAGTGGGGCCCCTTGGGAGAGACGGTGGATTTTCATCATACATTTATGAGCTATCTCTACCTGTATGGGGTATGTTGTACTGGGGTGGGTCCCTGGTACCAGTAAGCTACATACTGCTGATACGGGCATGGAGCCGGTTTCAGTGCTGGTCTCCTCCATGTGTCGCCCCGCCGTCCACCTGGATAACAATTGGAGTTGTGCCGCCACAAAATATGCCTAAAAAAAGATGGAGTCCCTAACCCTCCACGGTCTACAGGCAATTGCATCATTTTAAGAGCTACTCTATGTCAACCATTACCCCATATGAAGGAGCCAAGCAAGGAGTGCAGCTCTCAGAAAAAGGATCTTGGGGGGTAACCGGTATATTTTCAAAATGGTATAGGAGTCTAAGCGCTATGATCATCTTTGCTATGGCTATTCTGCCTATTGGGGCAAAGGGAAGAGTTTTCTAGAACCCCACTGAGCTTCGTATGTCCATCAATACTCGTCGGTGATTGCCTTCATATAGGTCAGCGGGAGTGTGATAAAGTCGAACACCTAGGTATCGCCGGGCTTGGGCACTCCAGTCGAGTGTTATATTTCCTACCTCTACCTCTTGTGGGTGGAGATCTGGAAGACTTACACAGATATATAATTTACGTTATGGTTTTTCATTGTATACTGTTTGCTAGTAATTTTTATTACTTTGCTTATGTTGTATAGGTTTTCTAATTGCAGTGCAAATGCTTCATAATAGACAACAGTAGTTTCAATAAATATAGAAAACTTTCCTCTTGTCTTTCATTATTCATTATGAACATGCATGAGTGAGAACGAAAGGTGGTATTCTGTTTCCACGGTTCCCTTGGGTATTAGAGTGTTGTGTTTTAGGTTGCCAAATCATCTGTTACACTGGAAGATTAGGAGTTTCAAGTGAGACACTGTGCGCTAGTCGAATCTGGGCCAACGGATACTGATGTGATAGAGAGACTCAATCCTTACATACTGACGTCCTGTCATCCCAAGGCACAGTTCTGTTTCCAAGCAGAATCTCTGAAACATGGCGCGACCAATGGTGGTCTGGTACTTATTCAGCGGGTGTCCTGAATAGTACTTGTGTATGTCCATAATAGCCCTTAAACCCACCACCAGAGACGTTTGTGGTGTTAGGGATAAGTCCTCCACAGTATTTTAGGAAACAACTAACTCTAAGTGTTGCTTGTGGAAGCTTGAACCTTTAAAAGGATAAACCGTTTTGTGTTTGCTTTTGTTTCCATTGCTCTTTGTGATCATGGCACTACCGCAGCCTTTTGCTATTCTAGACAATTGCAGACCTGCTATCCATGCGCATGTAACTGTGCATGGCCTTACAAATGCAGTAGGTGACTTTATCTTCCTGGTTTAATACCATGACAACTATAATTACAAAGTCTTTTCTTCTTTGGTCAATTTTCAGGCTGTGGATGCTAATACAGACACATTTCATGAATACACAAATGTTAATCCACCACAAGCAAATAGAGCATATATTCTTTTAGAAATACTACTCTCACATTGGAAACAGTGGCACCCTTCTTCATGTACTTGCAGCGGTAAGCACGGGTCCCACCCGTAATAAAGGGGCCACCTGGCAAACTTTAGCTGTTAACACCCCATTCCCTAATTTAGAGAATTTCAATGCTTAAAAGCTACAACAATTATACAGTGGTCTAGTTAGACAATTTAGATGCTTAACTCAGTATGTTTTGCAGACCGTGCTGGCAGCACCATGTCGAGAGAGTGTGTGTGTTTATTAATTGTTGAACCGCATTTATCATTATGAAATACACTGCATCCAAATGCTTGTGGTGGTTGTGTGGGACATGACTTCAGATCTGTTAATTTTCAATGTACATTACGCCACTGTCTTTATATGTGCGTTTATTTTATGATTACTTATCTGTCGCTTCACAGAGATGGTTATTTTTCCCACACATTTTATGATTCTTCAAATGCACTGCGACTGCTTTTGCATTGTGGGGCCTTGTTTCCCTTTCATGGATCCAAAAGTTCAAAGAATCAATAATTGCTGTGATAAATAAGCAATATTTTACATTTTAGGGTGATTCTTTCAATGCATGAATTCAAATGTAAGTTCTATGTGTTATTCTGTTATCTTACATTTAGATGTTTCATTAGTTTTCTAATATCTCAACCCCCTGAATTGCTACAAATAATCTAAATTTGGATGCTATTTGTCAACTATTACCCATCTCCCCAACACAGTTTTTATAAAATGGGAACATGATGTGGCATTACCGACAGAGCTCATAAATCTGCAACTAGGGAACTACGTTGGACTCTCTGCGTCACCTTGACATCTTGTGACCTTGTGCAATTCACAGTCTTTAAGGCCCTTTCAGTGTGGTGATTCCAACAAATTCTAACATCTCTTCACACTAAATACTCAGCCAGCCTTTAACACCGTTTAACAAGCATTGGCATAGCCAATAGGTCTCGCCTTTGGGACCTTATAAGTGTTTAGCCATGTAACAGTTAATATTGTTGCACCACGGATATTGTGCTGCATAACTAAATACTTATAAGGTCCCAAATGCGAGACCTATTGGCTTTGCCAATGCTTGTTATTCTGAGCATTAAAACAGGAAGTCAATGACATTAGTAGGAATCCCAATCTCGGTAGGGGAAATGAAGGCAAGGACTCATCTAGACACCTAAGAGAAATACTAATGTACACCGACCTCCTAAACCTGGACCTGAGGCCTCAAAGCTGGAACGCAATTTTTAACATAATATAATTTAGGGAACTGCTTCACTTCATGTATCATATATTAACATTTTTCTCCACATCAAAACATCGAAGTGTGTTCATCTGCGACAGTATTAGTGTGCTCCGTGCAATGCATGAAAAAGACTGACGCAGCTGACACACATTAGTCGAGACATTTCACAGAGCTGTGGTTTCATTTTAAACACACTTTAAATTCTATTTAATTAATGAGTATAGGAATGCCGATAGTATAGGGTCGTCACCATGACAATTAGTCAAAGTGGCTGCATTAGATTTTTTCTCAGACAAGAAATATGAAGCATGCCGATGTGAGAAACGTGCTCAGATGATGGAAGCAAAATAGAAAGCACCACTTGAATGGTCGATTTTCTGTAAGGACCTTGTCTGATTGTCGACAGTTAAGTAACACAGCAGCTTGCTCGTGATAGAGCGCGCGAGGTCACCCAGCCAATAATTTCGCTGTTTCCGGCTTCGGGCCCATATACTTTCAATTTACCATATACATTGATCGGGCGACTTCACGGGCTCTACCAATTTGTGTGTGTTTCCCTACTGTTATTACTCAGCGTACCCGACTTACCATCCACCGACACGGGTACCTATGACCTCAACGGATCAGGGAGCTAGCTGTAAAAGGAAAGGCAGCAAAATACCAACCCAAAATGACATTCAATACTGTTTGTAAATGACCACGGACAACTGGAAGTTTTAAAAGCTTTATCTAAAGTTCGTTTTCGTTGAGCATTAAGTTTACAAGAATGAGACAATCAATAACCAAGATAATGAAAAGTACATAACTATAGAGAAATAAAGTCAGGGTAATCATGAAAATACTAATATGAGATGCAACAAGAAACGCTATGCATTTAAGGTAAAAATTCTTTAGATAGTTTAAGTAAGGCCGTTCTAGACCATATCAGAAAATGACAAACTGCAATGCAAAATATGATTTCTAAAAGGTAGGATAACATAGGAACAAGTTAAGAAAATATGCAATTGACTTTACGTTTCAATAGTTGCGGCAAAAGCATGGAAAAATCAACATGTGCAAAGGTGTGTCTTTATTAAAGCAAAAGACAGAAAATTAGGAAGGTGCAAGTTCAAAGAATTTAGAGCAATATTTACCTAGACTGGTGTGAAAACCAAACCCTGGCCACGGGTCAGTTAAGGACAGGAAACCCTCAAGGAGGATACCCCTCAAAGGACAGCAGGTGCAGAATGGACACCCCGGACAGGACAGGATACCCTCAGATTAGGAATCAGGACAGGACCCTCAGGACAGGACAGCAAACCCTCAGGACAGGACCGCTCAGGACAGGACCACACCCGCAGTTTGGAAGCAACGCCTGCGCTCCACCCTCTCTGCAGCTATCGATCAAGACCCCGATTGGATCAGCGAACTCCCAGCAAAGTGCTTCGCCAGCACTTTAAGGTTCAGTAGAACCTTAGTCTATGGTCAATTTCGGACAGAGTGCTCCGCAGCGCTCTGTATCTCCAGTCACCTATTGAGTATGATGGGTCAGTGACAGGTCAGCTAAACCAGACAAGTCGGACAATTTCCCTAGGTGAACCCAGGGTAGATATACAGTTTGGGGACGGTGTACTACCCCCCAATGTTGCAAAGTGTCAGAATCCCTCAATTTGGATTGGTCCTAAGGTAGGTTTTGGGTAACACACCAATCATAACACACTATTTGGATGCCTAATTTGCATCTTTGGGTACCGCCTAGCAAGATTGGGGTTCCCATGAGAAACTGCAGAGAAATACAATTGACAATTAACATTGTTGCCGAGTAGGGACACATGGCTCCATTTTCCTGGGTTTTCAGGTCAGTTCTCAGGAGCATCTTGCCCATCTCTGCCAGCTGGCCAAGTTCCACCATTCAAGGCTGTCAGTTCCCCAGATGGAGGAGCATGGGCAGAAAGGCCCTCCAAGATGGCATTCAGTTCAGTCAGACCCCCATTCCCCGCGGTACATGAAAAGTAAGCGAGAACAAATTAATACATAGAAATAACATTATGAAAACACATCACAGGGTTTGTACTTTCAACTTATCACTATAAAATATACTTATGCAACCTAAATGTTATCTACATATAAACAGACACAAGAGCAGTGGCACGAGCAGTACCACGTTACTGGCAAAGCTATGTATTACGCATGCGCATCTATTTCCCTCCAACTCTGCAAACACATCAGGACACGTGAGTGTGACTGACGCATGCGCAGACACTTACTTCCAAGCAGCGGCCATTTTAAAATACTCGAGTTAATTATTTTAGTAAAACACATAGGCAAGCGTCGGGAAACCTCGTTTAAACATAGAATAAACGTTAGTAAGACGTACAACTTATTACTGGATTACACATAGACGAGGTTCATGAATTCGGCAAGTCGCAAAATATGCGAAGCTTTGCTTCATCAATCCCCTCTTTGATGATATTTACTATCATCACAAAATAAATGGAACCAGATGCCAACTTCTCACACCTTACACATCTCTATCTCTTCCAACAATTTGCTCAACTTTTCTTTCTCATCTTTAGTAGGGTGAGAATTCTTCACCCTTTTGTATATCTGATTATTCATTTCCTCTAATTCAAGCTCATCCACACTTTGTTTCACTCCTCTGGCATTCACTTGATGCTTTCCGGTGTGTTTGCGACATTTGCAACAGGCAAATATGAAAAATAGGATAAGACCTATAATTCCAATTGGCATCAGTATCTTAAACAATAAGCTTTTACCTATGCTAGCAAACCAATGACCTACATTTGAGAGACCATCTACCAGTCTCTTCCAGGCACTGTCAACCTCGAGTGGTTTGAGTTCCCTTTCCAAATTAGTAATGTTTTTCACATATCTTTTGAGCTGCACACTTTTGTCCGGAATATAAGTGCAACAATGTTGCGCCTTCAACATCCGGCAGACTCCGCCCTCTTTTGCTAATAAGGTATCAAGAGCAAGTCTGTTCTGCAAAACCATTGATCTGATCGCAACCATTTCGGTATTGACCAGCAGAAATCTATGAGCTGTGTCAGTAGACAACGCATCCACTATAGTGGACAATTTACAAATGCTGTGAGTGTTCAGAACCACTCCCACTCCAGGTATCAGTGCACTGAAAATACTACCCATTATTTCACCCATACTTTCTCTTTTACTACGCACTAAGCCATTAGTATTTTCACTGCTTCCAGCAACTCCATTCACATGGTATATTTTCGGGAAGACAATGCCAAAATAGCAACTTCCATACCAGTGATCTGGCAATTTGAAATAAGCCTTGTCCCCACAAATATAATAAATTCCAGGAAACACAGGCTCTGACCCATTTTTGAAACCCCAACCTCCAATTACCTTGTAATTATGTTCGCATTCACTGGAACCAATGAAAATGTTATTATAATAGCTAGTCTTCTCGCGGTGAAGACATAGCTTGCCTTTCTTTTCAAAATCCAGCAACAGAGCAGGACCCGCCCCACCAGTTGAGGTGCCTTCCATGTTCTCTGCCCACCTTGGTCTTTTCTGACTTTCGTCATTTGCTTTCTTTTGTATTTTAATTCTCCTTTTCTCTGCCATGTTCAGGAACATCTTTTCCTGCTCACGCAAAGAACAAGTCAAGTTATCCCTGTGTGCGTCACCTATGTCAATATCACCAATAGTCAGAAAATAGTCTCCCATATATCGTATTACGTCGCTTTTGGTATGTACAGGATTCAAGTTCCCACGTATAGGAAGCTCAGAAAAGATCACATCATTATTAGAGTAATAGTATTGTAACGGTCCTCTTTTGTAAAATAAACTAGCTAAAATGCTACAGGAGATTCCGTATGTCAGCGGCAAGTGATGGTATGTCACGCCTTCAGCTACAGAGGTAGGTAGCTTCATGCAGACATAGCAATCTTCAATTTCCATAGTCTCTACATAGTGTATTAACAAGTTTGCGAAAACATTTAAGCGCGTCTTATTTTTAATTCCATGATAATGTAGTTCTCCCTCATCTGATGCTTCTAAGTCTTGTTTTGTTTGTCTCAGTGCTCTCTCATGTCTGGCTACACTCTGTGTTGTCAGCTCCTCACTGTCAGTATTTACAATTTCAGTAGGGACAATATTAGTATTTTTGCTTACAGCAAAGGGAATGAACACTGTTAGTCCTATCCACAGTAATATCAGTATAACTATACTACATACACATACCTTGCAGCATGTTTTGCAACGACTGCAACTAGGTCTACCATTCACGTTTGAATCAGACATTTTGGCTCAGAAGAAGTTTCTCGACCCCTCTTTGTGTCTTTACACCAGTAGCTTACTTTGTGCAAATTCACGGTGGCTCGTCTTCTTCTTCGGCAGAGTACTCAGGGACGGGTTCTCCGTCGCTCTCGTCAGTTAGATCAAGATCTTCAAATTCTTCCAACACAAGTGTCCATTCAGGTGACTTGTACTTTTTGTTTTGTCTCTTTATTCGATCACTCCTTCTTTTGGAAGTGTCTTCTGGTTGTCCTGCTATGCGAGCACTTCTCCTTTCTTCTGCACGTTTTTCTTCTACCGTTTTTATTCTCAGTCTCAATTTCTTTATGTATCCAGGCTCAATGTGCTTTCTTTTCTTGAGTCTTTTAGTTGGTACTTGGACTTCGTTTTCTTCTCTTGCCCTTTTGTTTTCATTAGTTTGTGGCGATTCTGTTTCAGTTTCTTCCTCTTCTATCTGACTATTTCCAGGGCTAGCATATATTTCTTCTGCCTGGTTACTAATCTGGCCTTGTTCAGGAGAATTTTGTTTTTGCTTTTCAAATGTCTCTGTTTCTGTTTCCTGAACACGTTCTTCTAATCCTATCTGATCCTGTTCAAGCACTTCGATCTCTGGACTTTCTTCTGCTCGAACTATTACGCTATGTCTAGTCTGTCCCTTCCCGATATCAGGAGTCAGTGGAGGAGTATCAATCACTTGCTCTGTATCCTTCACTTGTTCTGTATCAATCACTTGTTCTGTATCAATCACTTGTTCTGTATCAATCACTTGTTCTGTCCCTGTCTGACCTTCTCCTTCCTCAGTTTTGATGTGAATCTCAAGATTCTGAGGTTCTTCGCCTGTGCCTTGCTTTTCCTCTCTAGTCCACTCTCTACCTTCCCAAAGTCTCTCACTCGTTCGAATGGGATCTTCAGTGAGATCAATCAATGGAATCCATTCCTCTGGCCATATGCTCGGCAGCTCGTCTTCAGCTACTTCTGGCTCAGCTTCTTGGACCCCTTCAGCAGGCTGGGCTCCTGGTAGTTCGTTATTAACTATTCTTGGGCCAACATCTGCTCATTCTGCAGCTCGACTGGTACTGGGCTGTACGTCGTCAGCTACTTCTGGTCTGGCTCCTGCAGAGTCCTCTGCTGGACGCCCTTCTTCTTCATGCTCCTCGTCTGGTAATACCTTCTGGGTGTGGCTGGCGTGTACCCAGCGTGGAACCCCTGCACACTTTACTGCTGTGGTAGTTACCAGGATCACCTGACGTTTCTCTCCCCACCTTGGCTCCAGGCAGCTCTTCCCAGTATGTTTCTTTATCTTCACCCAGTCCCCCGGGACCAGTTTGTGGAGGGGAGTCGTTGGATTGAGGATGGCGTCTTCTCCGATCTGGCGAGAGATAGAACGCACTTGGTCACCCAATCTCTTGCAGTATTCAAGCACCAAATCATCAGTAATACTCAACAGTTTGCTTCCTGGCACCCATGCTTGTCTCATCACTCTTCCCATAATGATTTCATGGGGATTTAGGCCTGTCTTGCGGTCAGGAACACTTCTGAGTCCCATCAGGACCAGGGGCAGGGCCTTCACCCAGGTCAATTTAGATGCATCACACAGTTTTGCTAGTCTGTTTTTGATAGTTCCATTTATTTGTTCCACTACTCCAGAAGCCTCTGGACGGTAGGCACAGTGAAGCTTTTGTGAAATTCCAAAGGCCTTACACAGTTCGTCGATCACTTCATTATGAAAATGTGAGCCTTGATCTTATTCAATAGTGACTGGAACCCCGAACCTAGGTATCAGTTCTTTCAATAAACACTTAGCTACTGTTTTTGCGTCATTTTGGGGAGTAGGGAAAGCTTCCACCCACTTTGAAAATAAACAGACCATGACAAGGACATATCGCTTCCCTTCACAACGGGGCATGGTGATGAAATCAACCTGTATTCTCACAAAGGGACCCCCGGACCTCCCAATTTTCCCCAGTTCCACCACAGTCTTCTTCCCTGTGTTCATCTTTTGACATGACAGGCACCTCTGGCAGAGGGACTCTGCTACTTTCCTGAACTTTTTACTGTACCAAGTCTGTTGGAACACTAGAATCATGGCGTCCCTACCAATGTGTGATCCTTCATGTATCAATCTCGCCATTGTGCTAAGTAAGTGTCTAGGTAACACAGGCATACCAGTTGGGCCCAAGATGACACCATCCACACGTCTTGGTCTACACCCATCTTCCTTCCACTTCTCTCTCTCTTGCCAAGGTGCCGCCTGCTGCCACTCTTTCACTTCATCCCATGTAGGCACTTCTTCAAACACCTTCTTCAAACACCTGAAGTTGGCGGCTGGTTCCTGGCCCCCCTCGTTTTGGATTTACGATATACCGATCTCTGGCGCACCATTGGGCCACTCGATCAGCAAAATCATTTCCCAGTGATACAGTGCCCATGCTCTTCTTATGAGCAACACACTTCACCACTGCCAGTTCCTTTGGTAACTGGATTGCCTCTAAAAGGTCTTGAACAACTTTTCCATTTCTAATTGGGGTACCTGATGAAGTCAGGAACTCCCTCTGTAGCCACAACTGGCCAAAGTCATGCACAACCCCATAACAGTACTGACTGTCAGTATACACTGTTATGCGTAGGTTCTTCCCAATTTGGCAAGCTTTTATCATAGCAATCAATTCAGCTACTTGTGCAGACTTTATGTGATATAGATAACCTGCTTCTTCAATTTTGGTTAAGGAGACTACCGCATAGGCAGCACTCAGGCCTCCTTGTTCATGTCTCAGACATGAACCATCCACAAATAATTCCTTGTCATGCACAGGCAATGGTGTTTCTTTAATGTCTGGACGTGGCTTGGTATTGAATTCTGTTAAATCAATGCAATCATGCTCATCATCCACCCCACCTTCCATATCCATTGGGTCGGGGAGTAAAGTGGCATTGTTCAAAATACTGCACCTAACAATGTTTACATTTGCAGCACCCACAAGAATCCTCTCGTATTTAGTCAGCCGACTAGGGGTGAGATACTGAGTCTTTGTTCTGGTCAGTAAAATTACCACTCCATGTGGGACATACACAGTTACCGGATGTCCCATGACAATGGACTCACTCTGCTCTAAACTTGCGCAGGTAGCAGCTACTGCTTTCAGACAACCTGGTAATCCAGCAGCCACTGGATCCAGGGTGGCAGAGAAATATGCCACAGGCCTTCTCGTTGTGCCATGATCTTGTGTCAGGACTGACAACGCGCAATTATCGCGAGTGTCACAGAATAGGGCAAACTCTTTGGAATAGTCTGGCATTCCTAATGCAGGGGCTGTACACAGACAATCTCGCAGTTTGATGAAGGCTGTTAAGCTTTCATCATCCCATTCTACAATATCTGGTGTTCCTCTCTTGGTCATTTTTATCAAGGGCCTAGCTAGGACTGCAAATCCCAGAATCCACTGTCTGCAGTATCCTATCACTCCCAGGAACATTCTGATCTCTTTCTGAGTACGGGGTAACTGCATCTTTTGAATTATTCTCACTCTTTCTGATGTTACTTTCCTGACCCCTTTCTCTATCTGGTGCCCCAGATATTTCACTGATTTTGCACAGAACTGTAATTTGTCAGGGGCCACTTTATGTCCTTTCTCACTCAGATCATTCAGGAGGGCAATGGTGTCAATCACACAATCCCTATGACTTTTAGACGCCACCAAGAGGTCGTCTATGTATTGCACTAAGACAGAGTTTCCAGGTAAGACCAAAGTTTCCAAACATTTTTTCAAGATCTGATTAAAGATAGAGGGGCTCTCTGTGTACCCTTGAGGGACCCTGTTCCAGACATACACGTGACCATTGAAGGCAAATGAGAAAAGAAATTTGCTATCTAGATGCAAGGGAATGGAAAAGAATGCATGACACAGGTCTATCACAGTGAACCACTCAGCATCCCAGGGAATCTGATACAGAATCACTGCTGGGTTCGGGACAATAGGGCAGCAGGGGACTACTATCTTGTTGACTTTTCGTAGGTCCTGCACTACTCTGTACTTGCCACTAGGCTACTTGATGCCCATAATCGGTGAGTTACATGGGCTACTCATTACTTCCTGTATGATGTTTCCTTCTAGCAATTTCTGTATTTCCAGAGTGACACCTGCTCTCACTTCTGCATTCATCCTGTAGGGTTTAGTATTGGGGTATACTGCATTGTCCTTGATTGCTATCTGTATGAGGTCCACGTTTTTCATTAACCCTACATCTTTCCCAGTAAAGTCCCATACCTCTGGCTTCACTGCTTCTTATAGTTCTTGGGGCAAATCCTGCATGGTCATTCGTTTAATTTCTGAGTCAGGTCTGATTAACATTAATTTATAAATGCCGTCTTCATCTGGGGTCTGAATTTCAACACCCTTTGGTGTGCAAAAGATGGTACAGTTCATTTTGCACAGCAAATCACGTCCCAGTAAGTTCACTGGACTAGTGTCGCAAACGACAAATCTATGCATTTCCTTAAAGTTTCCAATTGAGATCTCCATGGGATGGGTAACAGGAGTACTAATCAATTGATTAGATACACCCACTACTTGGATGGCTTCTCCCGAGAGGGGTAGGTTTGGAACGTCCACTGTTCTCACAGTAGAACGGGTAGCGCCAGTGTCCAACAGAAAAGTGACATCATTTCCGTCAACCTTTCCTTCAATGTATGGTCCGGACTGGTCTACCGGCAAGGAGGCGTCAAGTACGCACTCCTCGTCCTCCCCTCTCAGGCCCCGTCAGTACTGGTCATCACAAAGGAAGGTATCATTCAACAGATACTGCGAAGTTGCTGCATTTCTGTTCTCATTGCTTTCCCAGACTTCTATCTCATCACCCTCTGCGCCTTTTCCCCTATGTACTTGCTTAGGAGCTCGGGGCACCTGAACCGTTTTTACCTGTGGTTGAGTCTTTCTTGGTCTTTCTTTCTGCGTCTGTGGAGTTAAATCAGGGGTTTTGGGGTTATCGTCAGGCAAATAAGGACACTCGTTACGCCAGTGTCCAATTTCTCCGCACTGGTGACAGGGAAATTTCTTCATAGCCTCCTCCCTGCTCATTTTGGGCCCGGGCTTGCCTCCTCCCCCACCCCCAGGACTTTGGTTCTGAGTGTTTTTGACCATGTTACTCAACTGTTTTTCCTGCTGTTCTGCGAGCTTCACCTGAGCCCACATGACCTTTTCCTTGAGTGCCTTTTTCTTTTCTGCCATCTCGTCCTCGCAGTACTTTGCGTACCGCAGGACCTCGTCTATCTTTTTGGAGTGCCAACAAATTTTGTTATCCTTTATCCACTGACAAATTTCAGGCCTTAAACCGTTTACAAACCTGTAAATGAAATGCGTCATATCCTTCATTTCGATGTTATCTATACCACTGTATGTTTTAAACACTTGCAACAGCCTTTCATAATAGGAGTGCACTGTCTCGTCTCTCTCCTGCGTTGTTCTATCTATCCTGGTCCAATCAGTTTCCTTTGCTGGCACCTTATTTTTCAAATGCAGCATTACTTGTTCGTATTTTTTCATCACTTCAATCGACGGCTCCCCTGTGTTAGAGTCCCTCGGGTACTCCTCACTAGGCCAGCCTATGGCAATTTTACACTCGGTCCATAGATCTACCGGGACCACAATGTCGAAAAATCCATCCAGGTCTTTCCACAGGCATTTTTGCACTTTTACGAACCTTTCCACTTGCCGGTACCAGTCAACTGGCTTCTCGCGTAATTTCGGGAAATCGTTAGTAAAAGACACAATATCCTGTCTGGACCATGGAACGTGCACATACCTCCCACCTGGCACTTCACGCATGGGGCATAATGTTTCGGGCTTGTCTACTTCTCTCAAAGGGAACTCAGGGATAGCTTGTCTGGATCGAGCCTCATCTTTCTTTCGTGCCCACCTGCTTCTCCATTTTTCCACATCTCCCCATTTCTGCAAAACTGCAATCAACTCTTTAATCTGCAACCTTTTCCCTGACACATTCAAGTTCTCTATATCTTTGTCTGAAAATTCAGCTCTGTAAGGTTTTTGCAAGGGCTTGGATCTTGAAATATCTACCCCCATACTAGCTGCAGTGTCTGTCAACTTTTCGTGGAGCACCCTAGTACTTCTGGTAAGGCTTTTACACATAAACAGCAACTCTTCTTCAAAATAGGTGTTTAATCTGTCTAATCCCACATTTCCTGCCATCAATTCCTCTATTTCTACCCTCAGCTTGTAGAGGTCTAAAAGTTTCGTTTGCGGAGTCTGTTTTTCTAATTCACGACTCCAATTCTCAATTTCTTCCGGAGTTACCAAAGAAACACTCCTAGTACCTGACGTTGATTCTAATTTAATTTCTTTCGCATTAAAAGGATTATGCCTCTTCTGCACTCCCTTCCCGGTCTGTTTGTTTGGCAGGTCCAAAAACGCAACTTCGGACTCGCACTCACTGGACTGATCGTCTATCAGTAGGGGCTCCTGCCTCGGCGGGGCCATGATAGGGTTCATAACTGGAGGGTTTGGAATTCCTTAATTATTCCCATACAACGGAACCACTGGTCCGATTGTTACCGGAATAGTCAAAGCCTCAGGACTGGTATTTAACTGGGAGATTTTCTGAATTATTTCTGTCCTCTGTCTAGCTAGGGCCTCTTGCTCCCTTTCATCTAGTACTCTTCCTAATGTCCGGTCAGGTATCATCTGTGGGGTCAGGTGAGGGGTAAGACTCGGGGCAGTAGGATGCGTTTCACTTGGTCCCCCACCATAATTTGGTTTTGGGAACAAAGTTCCTGTGCCAAATGACCTGCGCTCCTCCCCATATGGAGGCTGCAAAAAGGGCATTCCTGAACTTAATGGCTTTTCTTCGTTTTCATAAAGAGGTCCGGGGAAGAAGGCTCTTTCACGGGAATATTTTTCCTCCGGGCTCACGGGCACTCTAGGATATATATCTCGTACCTCCGCGGGTCCAGGATTCTCAAAATAGGGCAATACTTGACCACCTCCCCCCCTACTTAGGGATCTGTCCTCCTCCTTAATAGATGGACGCTGGGGATTCCCTCCTGTACTGGAAAGTCGGGTTCCCTCATCATAAGGGGGCGGACTTCTCGTAAAGATATCATCTAACAATTCATCGTCTGACTCTCCAAGCGCTCCCCAATGCTTACTCTTTTCTGTCTTTTTCTCTCCCGCAGAAGGGGTACCTGCTGGCATCATGGGAAACAGACCCTCAACAATCATGCTCTGCCTCCACTGTTTCATCCTTTTATCCCTGGTCTCTTGTTTCAGCCTTGGGTACCACTTGGTCAGACCTTTGTCCATTCGGGGTTTCTCTCTTTCGAAAGCCTCAATCTCCCATTCCTCTAATGCCTCATACTGCGTTAGTCTCGGTTTGGGATGCAATTCATTCATGCGGGTTCTCAAATTAAATAAAATCCTGCCATTGAAAGTACCGTCTAACGGAAAAGCCAATATTCCGTCATCTTTTGTGTACTTTACCCAATTTTCCAACCACACACAGGTATTGTACCCTCGGTCAAACATCATGAACGAGGCGGGAGTATTCGGTGGCGGGACAATAACGCCCTCTCTGGACTTAATTGGTTTGTCCGTTTTGAAATAATTCTTTACCCTATTTACAAGGGACATTTTTCTCTTAGCTCCGTACATAATATCGTATCTATTGGCTTTCCACTGATCCCTTTCAAACCCTTGGTTTCTTGGATCGGGTCTAGTCTCTGGACAATACGAGTGCCACATACGATTTCTACGCTTAACTCTGTTTACAATGTCACCTCCAATCAGAACGCCTTTTGCAGTTTCGTGCGACCTATGGGTGCACGCGTTCAAAAATCTCGGCCAATGGGTGCGCGGCCCCTTCGTGAGACTGTCCTCACGCTCCGGCGCTTCACCCCTCCTTTACAATTCCAGCCCCGCTACCCGCCCGCTGCTTCTACCAATCCCAGCGCGGCACGGAGTGACGTCAGAGGCGCTTCGCGACTGACTCCCTCCCTTCACAAGGTAACGGAAACTTTCTTTCTTTCTAAAGTGCTAGTGCTTGGTTATTTAACAACGAATACACATTCGCCACAGTGCTCAAGTGTCTAGACAGGACAGCGTTGTTTTACTGCAAGTAAACTACTTCCATTTACTTTTCACGCGCTGCAGGCAGATCTCTTCCGCCTACCCTTCACTCTAGCATCGGTGAACCTGTTATTCCCCTAAACTCATCCACTCTTCCGGGATATATCCGAGTCTAAGGTTTCCCAGCAGACCCCTCTGCTTTCACCCAAGCTCCGAGGAACCTGCTACTCTTCCGATGTGACCCTTACTAGGTTACGCCACTATGGGAATTTTGCCAATGAACCTCGTTACTGACATTTATTCACACACGTATTCAGAAAAACCCTAGTTAGTGCTTCCCGGTTATCCTAACCTGCACCTAACTTTTCCTTAAGCCTGTGACCTCAAGACAATGGATTCTATTCACCACTTGCCTTTTCAATTCCCCGGGGAGTTCGGACAACACTGACTGACACGGTTTACAAACGCATGGATTAATACATATAACAATATAAGAACAAGAATAACAATGATAAAACAATTCATGAATTGTTTTTACAAGAGATTATTCATGCGTATTCACAAGAGATTGATCAGGTCTCTCGGAATGACCGCTCTTATAGCAGCATTAATATACTAGCAGCTACCGACTTAGCTAGCCTAACTAATCCTGCCTAACCTTCAACTAGTCCCTAACCATCCTCTGCTACCAGAAAAACTGATAGAGCGCGCGAGGTCACCCAGCCAATAATTTCGCCGTTTCCGGCTTCGGGCCCATATACTTTCAATTTACCATATACATTGATCGGGCGACTTCACGGGCTCTACCAATTTGTGTGTGTTTCCCTACTGTTATTACTCAGCGTACCCGACTTACCATCCACCGACACGGGTACCTATGACCTCAATGGATCAGGGAGCTAGCTGTAAAAGGAAAGGCAGCAAAATACCAACCCAAAATGACATTCAATACTGTTTGTAAATGACCACGGACAACTGGAAGTTTTAAAAGCTTTATCTAAAGTTCGTTTTCGTTGAGCATTAAGTTTACAAGAATGAGACAATCAATAACCAAGATAATGAAAAGTACATAACTATAGAGAAATAAAGTCAGGGTAATCATGAAAATACTAATATGAGATGCAACAAGAAACGCTATGCATTTAAGGTAAAAATTCTTTAGATAGTTTAAGTAAGGCCGTTCTAGACCATATCAGAAAATGACAAACTGCAATGCAAAATATGATTTCTAAAAGGTAGGATAACATAGGAACAAGTTAAGAAAATATGCAATTGACTTTACGTTTCAATAGTTGCGGCAAAAGCATGGAAAAATCAACATGTGCAAAGGTGTGTCTTTATTAAAGCAAAAGACAGAAAATTAGGAAGGTGCAAGTTCAAAGAATTTAGAGCAATATTTACCTAGACTGGTGTGAAAACCAAACCCTGGCCACGGGTCAGTTAAGGACAGGAAACCCTCAAGGAGGATACCCCTCAAAGGACAGCAGGTGCAGAATGGACACCCCGGACAGGACAGGATACCCTCAGATTAGGAATCAGGACAGGACCCTCAGGACAGGACAGCAAACCCTCAGGACAGGACCGCTCAGGACAGGACCACACCCGCAGTTTGGAAGCAACGCCTGCGCTCCACCCTCTCTGCAGCTATCGATCAAGACCCCGATTGGATCAGCGAACTCCCAGCAAAGTGCTTCGCCAGCACTTTAAGGTTCAGTAGAACCTTAGTCTATGGTCAATTTCGGACAGAGTGCTCCGCAGCGCTCTGTATCTCCAGTCACCTATTGAGTATGATGGGTCAGTGACAGGTCAGCTAAACCAGACAAGTTGGACAATTTCCCTAGGTGAACCCAGGGTAGATATACAGTTTGGGGACGGTGTACCACCCCCCAATGTTGCAAAGTGTCAGAATCCCTCAATTTGGATTGGTCGTAAGGTAGGTTTTGGGTAACACACCAATCATAACACACTATTTGGATGCCTAATTTGCATCTTTGGGTACCGCCTAGCAAGATTGGGGTTCCCATGAGAAACTGCAGAGAAATACAATTGACAATTAACATTGTTGCCGAGTAGGGACACATGGCTCCATTTTCCTGGGTTTTCAGGTCAGTTCTCAGGAGCATCTTGCCCATCTCTGCCAGCTGACCAAGTTCCACCAGTCAAGGCTGTCAGCATGCGCAGAAAGGCCCTCCAAGATGGCATTCAGTTCAGTCAGACCCCCATTCCCCGCGGTACATGAAAAGTAAGCGAGAACAAATTAATACATAGAAATAACATTATGAAAACACATCACAGGGTTTGTACTTTCAACTTATCACTATAAAATATACTTATGCAACCTAAATGTTAGCTACATATAAACAGACACAAGAGCAGTGGCACGAGCAGTACCACATTACTGGCAAAGCTATGTATTACGCATGCGCATCTATTTCCCTCCAACTCTGCAAACACATCAGGACACGTGAGTGTGACTGACGCATGCGCAGACACTTACTTCCAAGCAGCGGCCATTTTAAAATACTCGAGTTAATTATTTTAGTAAAACACATAGGCAAGCGTCGGGAAACCTCGTTTAAACATAGAATAAACGTTAGTAAGACGTACAACTTATTACTGGATTACACATAGACGAGGTTCATGAATTCGGCAAGTCGCAAAATATGCGAAGCTTTGCTTCATCACTCGAATGCTGCAAATAACAGGCGGCAAGTCGCTGGTATGCGGAAGTAACGCGGTCACAATTGGGATTACTCATCAAAATGCAAATCAACTTCCAGGCAGGTCAGAGGCTACTTAAAATCACATCAAAAGCCACACGCCAGCTCGGCAATGCATTAAATCTGAATTATTTCAAATTCTAGCTCTTTCAACTTACCAGGCGCCGCTTCCAAGGTTTGAAAACAATACTTCAGAAGTGCTGTTTTTCAGTGCTCTTGTCCGTCATCCACTGAAAAACTAAATCTCAGCTAAGCCCCAGGCTCCTTCACTGTTGTGTACGTTGGAATTATATTAATATTGATAAGATACCACACTTGAATAAGAGTCAACATTACATTAGTATGTCAGCGATTAACAACGACTCTAGTTGCTCACAGCCTTGGCAAAGCAAGGAAGGACAAAGGTCAAATAAAAAAGGCGGGACTTGCATTTGAAAGAAGCGCTCGCACGGCAGAAGGGGGGACGAAGGGGGGGGTGGCCTGTGCGAGTCACTTGCCATAGGTCTTTTTGTCTTTACAGCGCATGCGCGCTGCGTAGGCAAGACCTAAAAAGGAACAATGCTTGCTTTCCACTTTTGGCCTTTGATGTTCAAACAGCTTGCTTCAAGCTGAAGACATATGTGCCAACTACTGTCCTCGGTTCAGTTGCTTTGTTAGCTTGCTGGTCACCACTCGGTCTATTACTTGGAATTTTGCCCATAGGTGAATTTCGCTGCAAGATATTTGTTTTTACAAACCCTGCCCTTAATTAGCATCACCAAACTGCAAGTGCTACTATTGCAGCATGCTGTCTTTACAACTAATATGCAATGAATTGATTCTTGCAGGCTAAGTGATTTTTCATTGCATCGTCTCCCTAAAATACACATTTTCGTATCGGGGCATATGACATGTCTCCTAAAAAGATTAACAAAGTGGAGTGAGTGTATGTGTTTATTAATTGCTGAACCTCATTATTCATTATGAAATACAGTGAGTACAAACGCCTTGTGGTGATGGTGTGGGCACCTGACTTCAGCTCTGTTATTTTTTAATGCACTTTGTGCCACTGTCTTTGTGTGTGTATTTATTTTGTAATTAGCTGTGTGATGTATTACATAGCTTATTATCTTTTCCTGCATGTTTTGTTGTTCTTCAAATGCACTAAAAGAACATTAGCAACATGTGTGGTCAATACAGAATACTTCCAAATGATCACAACTGACTTACTCATAGACTGGTTTATCATGGACCCACAGATTACAAATTTAACGGATGCATTACTTGAACAGCTTCAGATTAACTGTGACGTAATTTTTTGTAATAGGTATCCCTTTCAATGCTAGGCCTTTCCCCCCCCCCCGGAATGCTAAGCCTTTTTTTGGCTATTTTGGATAGTTTGTGCATAGGCCTCTGTAGTAAGTTCCCTTCTGGACCTACTTTGGTTCTTCCTCAGTTCTGCATACAACACATTTTAGGCTGCCTTTGCTTCGCACTACCACACATAATACATTTCTTTTTGTGCCATGATATATATTTTTAAATACTCTGCACATGTTATTTGTTATGTAGTTCTCCTTCTCAGGAATCAGTCTGAACATTGCGTACAAGGTCAAACAACATGGTGTACTGTGTTCATATGCCTGGCCAAGCAACATCTAACGGTTTAGACAAAACACAGTAAAACAGCTGCTGTTTTCCAACATGGCAATTCTTATCATATATACAGTGTCACACTCCCTTGGAGCTATCGAGGATAATTCTTGCAGAGTGACAGGTCTTGGAATGGGCACCCCAGCCTTGTGTAAGCTGAGTTTATACATAAAGTGCGGACCACCTAACTACCAATACCAGGTATAGGGTTTTGTGCTAATTCACTACCAATACTAGGTATTGAGTTTGGTTCTAATCCCAGAGATCACTGATATATCCCTGTGCTCACAAAGTAAGGGAAGGCTTACATAGATTTATTTTTTAAACCATTTTATTTGATTTGATCACATTTCGTTAATATGTCAACATAGCATATCATTTGAGCATGTTACATTTCCGTAACTATTAGTTACAATTGTGTTCTTGTCAGGATGTCAATTGTTTGTGGTGCATTGGTGGATAATACAACGAGTCCTTATATTGTTGTTACCCGTTATATTGTTGTTACCGTCATTGTTGTTACCCGTCATAGCTCTCCTTGCTATGACGGAACATCTGCGCTCTGTGCTTGACTCTGGTCAGACTGCGGCACTGGTGTTACTTGACCTCAGTGTCGCATTCGACACGGTCTCACACGAGATACTGCTACGACGCCTGGGAGAGGCGGGGGTCTGTGGTCTTGCACTTGAATGGCTCCGGTCATTTCTAACAGGCCGCTCATTTCGGGTCGCGACTCCTCCATTTGAGTCTAAACCCTATTTCATCGAGCAGGCAGTACCGCAGGGGTCGGCACTTAGCCCCACATTATTCAATCTGTACGTTCAGCCGCCGGCTGCGGTTGCCAAGCAGTGGGGCCTGACTATGGTTTTGTATGCTGACGACACGCAGCTGGCGGTTGCACTCAGTGGGGACTCCGACTCTGAGGCCTCTCGGTTTAGGGAGGGTCTGACAGCAGTGGCTGGCTGGATGACGGCGAACGGCTTGCAGCTCAACGCTAAGAAAACTGAGGTTCTTGTGGTTGGTAAGCTCTGGGGCGATCAGTGGTGGCTCCAGAGCTGGGTCTAACCCCCATTGTATCTGAGGTTAAAAATCTAGGTGTCTGGTTAGACCCTGCCCTCAGTTTCTGTGGGCACACCAAAAAAGTTGCTGATATATGGTTTGGTATTCTGCGTGGGCTCAGACCAATCCTAAAATTCTTTGACGCCCCTACCAGGCAGTTGATAATCCAGGCCACCATACTCTCATGGCTTGATTATTCCAGTTCGCTTCTGTTGGGAGCCAATCAGACGGAAGTTATCCGGATGCAGCGCGTGCAGAATGCGGCTGCTAGGGCCCTGGTGGGTCTTCCTAGATTCTGTTCTGCGAAGGAAACTATCCGGAAACTCCATTGGCTGCCCATGGCTCAAAGGATTGAGTTTAAGACCCTATGTCTTTCCTTCAAGATTCTTAAACTGTCTTCTCCGCAGATCCTAGAACACCTTCTTACTCCCGATGTGCCCTCTCGTTCTTTGAGGTCATTGGGTCAAAATTTGGCTGCAGTTCCACGGTTCAAACGCTGCAGAGCGGGAGGGCGCTCCTTCCGCTTTCGTGCGGCCAAGCTCTGGAACTCTCTACCAGCTCACAGCCCTAGATTACCTGCTTATGTTCAGGAGGTCTATTAAAACCTACCTTTTCCCTCCAGGACTTTAATGGACTGTTCCACTGCTACTTCTCTTCTTTTGTTATGTATGCTATGTTCTTTCTTCCAGTCAAAGCGCCGGGACGCCCCTTAGCTGGGGCAGCTGTGCGCTATACAAGTTATCATAACATAACGTGTGAGTTCCTCCATCTTGCCTAGTCTCTGGTATATAGAACTACTCGGGGGTCAGTTTATTACTAACTTTGTGTTCAAACTGTATAGTGGTGGTGGGGAAAAGGGGGCGTGTTGGGCAGGCGGTTATTGTCTCTAGTGTCTTCTATCTGGGGCTTAAGGAGGCTTGTGTCTGATGATGGCGGTCCTGCCTTTGTCGAAGCTGTTGGGTGGGCTTTATTTACTTGATATGTGTGAGGGGTTCTGTGGTGTTTAGGGGTCCACACTAACCATGGTTGGGGGGGCCTGAGTTAGTGTCACTGTTGGTGCTGGTGAGTCTTGGCGTGGTTGTGTACCTCTAACTACAAGTGACGGAAGAACGTACTCCACTAGCACCAAGGGGTAAGAGAGGTAATACAAGGAAGTGGATACACCCTCCCGAGTTAACTACAGTAAATGTAAAGTATCCAGAACCATCAAGCTCAAAAATAGATTTACACGGCGTACCCCGCTCAAACGGGGGAAAGGAGGCACCTCCTTTTTCTCAATTAACCCTCGCAGAACCCTATTGGTGTCATGCTTCATCATAGGGTTCACCACTCCTAAAGGTCAAGGCGGGCTCACCCGTATTTCAGGGAGTGCTCAGAAGATGTAGGCCGGGGGGGTCTAAAGATAAAAATCCTACTGCATTCCCCAGGTATCCCGTCATTCGCGGGGACGTAGTGGATATTAAAATTAAATACATACAAGGGGTCGTTCGGAAGTAACGGTTCTATGACCCTAAGGATGTGCCAATATGTTTCAGCCCTTCCTTTATGGCATGTTCGGTCCTGGGCTTTCTTCAGGGCAAATCAAAGTTCCCTCCCTGGTATTAAATAAGGAATGTTCCTATATATTTTTATTCGACTGAACAGAAAGCTGTTCCCTCGTGAAAAGTATATGGAGGGTATACTTATCTCTCCATCCAGAAAGAGCGCATAAAATTATGCCCAATTGTGGTGGAAAAAGCGATTCTTATAGAGATTGGGAAGGGGTAGCATTATAGTCAGGTCCTGCCCCTCATGTAACCTATTAGGCTCCCCCGTGTCCCGGCAATAGATGTGGCTTTTTCATCCCCCTCGTATCTCTTCCTGCCTAATGGCATCTTCCTCTGCCGCTCCCTATTTACTGACCGCTAATATCTAAGCTGTTATCGGGGGTCCGTCTGGGTCTCGTCAGTGCATAGCTATCCTACGCCTTGCTAGTAAAATTGGCAATTATGCAAATCGCGTTTGGGTTTTGAGCTGTTTTTGACAGCGGAACACCCCTACTGCGCTGGCCTCCCTTGTGTTGGTGGCTGTGATCTCCGTGACCTCATGTATCCTGTTTTGTGCTGTGCTCCAGTATGGAGTTAGAATGGGGCAGCTCCAGAACATGTGTTGAAATGTTGCTCTGGGGGTGCTACGGCATGGACACTGGAATTGTGTTTTTGGATAGAATCTCTGGGGGCGTGCTTGTGTTATGTAGGCTCAATGTAGAATAAAAAAATTGGATATTTTTAAACCGTGGATAAGAGACTTTCTTTGGATACTCAAGGGTCTGCTCCTATTCTTTGCCATGTAATGGGCGTTCAAATTCCTCCTCTCACTTCTGTCTCAATGGGTATAGTGATGTGTCTGTGAATTCCCGTATGGCCTTATATAGCCAAGTAATCAAGTGTCATCCGGAGCGCATGTGCAGGGTCGTGTGAAGGAGCGGGTGTGTCGTCAGTATGCCCTCGGACAGGTCCCACAATCTGCGGCAGTCTGGAATGCTCTGTCCATGGAGGAGGAACTGTCCTCTTGGGAGGCCACTTTCCTCTGCCAATTGAGCAAATGGGATGAGTTGGCCATCCTCAAACAGTGTCTCCACCTCTGGTAACAAGTGGTCCATCCATGTCTGCAAATGATGGGATGTATAATATCCTGAGCCCCTGGGTAATCCTGCCAGGTGTAACAGGGGGGTGTATAGTGGGACCCTTGGGAGAGACGGTGGATTCTCATCATACATTTATAAGCTATCTCTACCTGTATGGGATATGTTGTACTCGGGTGGGTCCCTGGTAGCAGTAAGCTACATACTTCTGATACCGGCATGAAGGCGGTTTCAGGGCTGGTCTCCTCCATGTGTCGCCCCGCCGTCCACCTGGATAACAATTGGAGTTGTGCTGCCACGAAATATGCCTAAACAAAGATGGAGGCCCTAACCCTCCACGGTCTACAGGCAATTGCATCATTTTAAGAGCTACTCTATGTCAACCATTACCCCATATGAGGGGGCCGAGCAAGGAGTCCAGCTCTCAGAAACATGATCTTGGGGATTTACCGGTTTGTTGGCAAAATGGTATAGGAGTCTAGGTGCTATGATCATCTTTGCTATGGCTATTCTGCCTATTGGGGCAAAGGGGAGAGTTTTCTAGAACCCCACTGAGCTTCGCATGCCCATCAGTACTCGTCGGTGATTGCCTTCATATAGGTCAGCGGGAGTGTGATGAAGTCGAACACCGAGGTATCGCGGGGCTTGGGCATTCCAGGCGAGTGTTATATTTCCTACCTGGGGAGCTTACTGTGACCAGGACAGCAGTGCCGTGAGGGAAACGGCTTATCGAATCCACCTACTCGGGCCGCCAGAACTGTGCCTCAGCAACGCCGTGAGGGAAACGGCGCAACGAACAGCCGCACTTTGAACTACGCCGCCGAGTGGGCAGGGAACTACTATTCCCAGGTGCCCCGGCGGACGTGACGCCAGCAGAGCGCCCGGAGGCGCGTAAAAAGAGTGCAGCGCCGAGCGTGCACTGGGGAGCTTACTGTGACCAGGACAGCAGTGCCGTGAGGGAAACGGCTTATCGAATCCACCTACTCGGGGCCGCCAGAACTGTGCCTCAGCAACGCCATGAGGGAAACGGCGCAACGAACAGCCGCACTTTGAACTACGCCGCCGAGTGGGCAGGGAACTACTATTCCCAGGTGCCCCGGCGGACGTGACGCCAGCAGAGCGCCCGGAGGCGCGTAAAAAGAGTGCAACACCTCTCGCCCCGCGAGTCGTGCGCGGGGTGCGCCCGGCGCGAAGCCCGGGCAAAGGGCGGGCCCTCTGAGGCCCTCAGAGGTCGAAGTGGTCGGGCGGGCCACCCCACTAACTCTTCCCCCGTAAGGTCAGTCTCCTTTCCGGTTAATACAATGTGTGACCACAATGATATTAGTACAACTGCTGACGTACTTACTGAGGATTTAGAGACCTCGGTATCATTAATATCATCCTTTGAGACATTGATAGATACCGCATTTAACGAGATTGTCGAAACTGAAAGGAGGTTCTCTATGGGTCCAATGAATATCAACAAACAAAATGCTACGAACAGTTTAAACGCTAATACTCATGTCATCCCGGAAGTTATTGTGATTAAACCATCACATCCTGTTGTTACTGTGCCCATTGTTCTGGATGACGAAAATACTGTTACATACATTGCCTCAGATGTAGCCCCTGACCCTATCTTGTTAGTAACATCTACAGAGGCTACCATCAAGGCGACTGAGAACGTCGTAGCGAAGAGAAAGAGGGGCCCTGTAAAATTGTCACATAACAAAAGGAAGCAGCCATTAAAGAGCGTAAATCAACCAACTCCACAAAGTATGTGTAATAGGGGGAAGAAACATAAGTTGACTCAACATAATGTATCTGGGCAGGAACAATCTCATCTCGGTGACGTCGTAGTTATAAATAACGAGGATGTGAATTCTATGTCAATTTCCACCCAGACTGATCTCCCCAACATCAACAGTCACTATTCTAAATCAGAGGGGAATCTCATTGAGACCATCGCAGATACTATTTTTAAACAGCTTGAAGGTCAAATGAACAAACAATTTAATAATATTTTTAGAAGACTTGACAAACTGGAAAACTTAATTAAAAATGATGATGCCAAGAGAAAAGGTATTGTGAGCTTGGACAAAATAAGAGTAGAGCGTTTGCTAAAGGATTTGGAATCTACCACCCGAGTTCTTATTGGCGGAGACCATGGTAATAATATGGTTAAGGAACCACAGGCTGCTACTATTCTAATACCGTCTACTACACCTGCGGTAAATAAAAGCAAAAGCATAAGAGGTAGTAACCCGCCTGACTCGTCAACCAAACCCCTTTTGCTCCCAAGTAACGTTATCAGTGTTTCTGATTCTTCGATTAAATCTTCTGCTCTATCTACCGCTGCTAATGGAACATTATCGAAAAATAACAAGAGTAATTTAGCAACATCCACTGGTATAGTGCAGAAGGCCCCCTTGAATTCTAGCCAGCGCTATAATAAGATCCCACATGAGGACACTAGGCCTGTTAAACATCAAGGCCCTGCCTTACATCTTTTACCTGAGGCTAGTCCTTATGTTCTAGTTCTGGCCGGTATTCCACCCCTTAGGGAAGGACAAGGAGAATCATGGGTCCAACTGCACAACAAGTGTATAGATTGGTTAACAAAGCATAAAGGTGTGGGTTATGATATATCTAACGAAATTTTATCCACAAGGAGAGTAACCTGGGTCGGTCCTCTTTTTAAAAATATTAATGGGGACTGTATTGTAATTAATTTTAGAAACCCAGGCACTGCAAAATTTTTGTTGAATAAAAACTTTGTTCGACATGGTATATCCACAGAGGTGACCCCCTTACCGCTAAATTACTTTTATCGTCCTCCACACAAAATGATGCAGCCCCCACCAGTTTTTCCGTTACATAATAGGTTTGCAATATTTAACGACCTGGAAACATTGGATTGACTGCCCTTTATCACCACTGAACCGGTTGCTGTGTGTTCTGCTATCGGCCAGTCAGTGGAAATATTTCCTGAGACATTCCCGTTAACACCAAAGACTTTTTTACTTGGTACACCATGTGAACAACAGGGCTATACTATAGTAAATTCTGTTTCAGGATCTGATCAGGGCCCATGTCCGAGTTTAGATAACATTTTAAAAATTCTCAGCTGGAATATTGCCGGTTTGAAGGCCAAGATGAATATCACTTCTTGGAAGGACTGGGTTAACTGTCATGATGTACTAATGTTCCAGGAAACTTGGTGTACCGATGATTTGCTATTTGAGGGGTATAGCTGCCATAATAGGACTGTTCTAGCCCCCCCGTTTGGTCGTCCAAGCGGTGGATTATCTATTTGGATAAAAATTACTGCGGAAGTTAAAGTTGATACACTTTTAACCAATAGTCCCAGCTTCATGGCATTATCTTACACCCAGAGGACTAGGTTATGTCTGATCAATTTCTATAACAATGACTTTTTGTCCCAACCTAATCATAATTTTATTCTTTTATTTGATTTTATTGATGAAATTGCAGATGGACAGAAATACGGGAAATTTGATGGTATCTGCCTAGGAGGGGACTTTAATGCTCATATACATTTAAGAAATCCCCCATGCAAAAGAGGTACAGAACTGTCAAATCTTCTCGCAACTAGAGACCTTGTAAATTGTATGGAACATGTAGGTATGGAAAACACTGCCGCCCCATTTCCCACTTTCATTGGTCATGGGGGCGGGACTACAATCGATTGTGTTTTCGTTTCACCTCTAGTCGCTAATGTTTTAACAAAGGCTGAAGTGGTATGTAAAATTTATAGCGACCATTACCCAATTGTCATTCACCTATCACTTGTGAGGGGCAAGTGTTTACGAAATGAAATAGGTGCTAAAAACTTGAAGGTATCAACTGATAAATTGAGGGTAATCTGGAAGGGCGCAGACAATAGGGGAATCCTAGCTGAAACTATTTAAAAACATCCAGTTCTGATCGAAAACTGTCTGAGTTCTGATGATTATGGTGCTAAAATAATTACATCATTCTCAGAACTCTGCTCTGTAATAAAAGGTGAGATTTCCAGACCAGCTTCTAGTAAAGCTGAGGAAACACCTAGATGGTTTGATGCCCTTTGCTCAAAAGCAAACAGGAAGTTGAGAGCTGCCCTAAAAACTGAACCGAGGGACATATCACAAATAAGACTGCTCAGAGCAGAGTATAAACATACCCTACGTAATAGATCTAATGAACTGCTTAAAAATCACTGGGGTTCCTTGGCACGCTCAGCCGAATTGAAAGATACTGCAGGGTTTTGGAAGGAAGTAAAGGAGATAAGATCTATAGGCTCTAATTTAACGGTAATTAATTGTAACATCACCGGTCCTATCTGGGTTGAACATTTTGCTAAAATCTATGCAACACCAGATAACCCTCCTTTGACTTTACCCCCCCTAAACCCACTTAATATCTTTGTATCTGAGGTTGAGGATGCCATATTAGAAAGTGCTGGAAATAAAGCGCCCGGTCCTGACGGGCTCTCGATTGACCAGTTGAAGTGTGAGCCCGATTTTTGGGCTCCACTATTATGTAATGTCTTTAATAATTTAACAAACGGGCAAATTCCAGAAACATGGTCTTGCAGCACAATCGTTCCCATTTTTAAGAAGGGCGACAGGCTGGATCCGGGGTGTTACCGCCCCATTTCATTAATTGATAACACCTTGAAAGTTTTGGGGCGGGTTATATTTAAAAGGATCAGAACTTGGGCAGATGAGAATAAGATCTTACACCCCAGCCAGCTTGGTTTCCGTAGTAGCGTTGGAACGGTGGAACAATGCTTAAACCTGAGCCTAATTATGGCAAAATATAACATTGCTAAGAAATCCCCTTTATATTTTGGCTTTATGGATTTGAGTTCCGCTTTTGATTTTGTTAATTGTTCCCGCTTATGGTCCACCCTCCTTGAGTATGGTTTAGACGATCATTTGGTCCACTTTTTAGCCTTTTTACATCGTGATTTAAAAGCTTGTGTGCGTATAAATCAATCTGGTGAAGTTTCTGATGACATCAGCATTGGTAGGGGGGTCAGACAAGGGTGTGTGCTGGCTCCCCTCCTGTTTATTCTGTATATTAATAATTTAAGCAACTCTCTGGGTATTTTAACAAAAGATGTACCTCACGTGAATGGAGTCCCTATACCTACCCATCTCTACGCTGATGATGCGGTCCTGATGGGCCGCACCCCCAAGGCACTTCGGATTTTAATTTCGGGATTTGTTCTTTTTATGGCCGATTTAGGCCTGACAACTAATTTTAAAAAATCCCTAATTATGAGCTGTGGCCCTAAAAATTACAAAATCGCCGAAATTAAATCAGGGTCAGATGTTTTGAAAAGTACCAGTACTTTCCCCTACTTGGGGTTGTTATTTTCAAATACTGGTTCGTGGCATGCACATGTATCTTATGCTAGGAATAAGTTGGGTAAAGCCATTAACTGTGTTATTTCTTTGAGGCAACCCAACCATGCAGACGTAATTACACCACTAGTTAAGATCTATCAAACCCAATGCATGCCAACTGGCACCTATGGCGCGGAGGTCTGGGGTTATACAAATTGTTCCCATATCCAAATGGAAGAAAATAGGTTCTGCCGGAAGGTGCTGGGGGGGGTCATTTGTTCCCCCAACTATGTGTGTCATAACGAATTAAACATCCCATACATAGAGGACTTTGTAAGATCCAGACCAGCACTCTTCTGGCTAAGGATATGGAATAACCCGGCTGCCATTCTGACCCGTGAAATAATTTTAGATTGCCTAAAATGCGACAGGGCATCCTGTATACCATGGTTAAAAGCGGTAAAAGATTGCCTTGAAAGTGTAGGGCAGGGTTCTCTGTTCACTACACCAAGTCTAATAAATCGTTCCCATAAAACCATTATTTTTAGGGCACTATATGACCTATATAGAGAGGAGCGGGAAAGGAAGAACTTGATTAAATGCACTATTACAAAATATATGGGCTATTCTGAACCCCACATTAAACATCCTGGTCCACCATATAGGTATTTACGTCTGCACCTTGGTAGGTGGAATAGGGGTTTACTGTTTCGTTTCCGAGATGGGAGTATAGTGAATTTACTAAATTTCCCTTTGGGTTACAATAAAAACTTAGAAACTCTACATTGTCCATGTAACCCTAATATGAAACAGAGCCTTATGCATTTCCTGTTCTTTTGTGGTTTTTATAAAAAAACTCTCCGCCCATTATTTAATGCCTTATTGCAGAAAACATGAATTGACTAATTTTAAATTAGCCTTGAGGTCTTTTTTATTATTGGGATCAGATGAAGTTATATTCAGGGTGAGCTGCTTTCTTAAAGCTGCTGTCAGATCACGAGTCACTTTAAATATTGAGGCAGAATAATTGCACACTGCATTTTTTATGCGTTTTAGTGAACTTTTAAGCTGTAAATTTTTAACTTGTGTATAACGCTGTTTTTAATATAATATGAAGGGACAAAATTTGTGTATAGATATGAAATTGAAAATTGATCTTGCTTGACCGTTCTTAGACTTGTTTTCCAGATGTCATTATTGTATTTAATTGTTTTGTTGTATTTTTTTATGTACTTTTATGGATGTTTTTATTCCGAATAAAGATCATTGGACTTGACTTGACTCCTACCTGTACCTCGTGTGGGGGGAGATCTGGGAGGCTTAAACAGATATATATTTTACGTTAGGGTTTTTCGTTGTATACAGCTTGCTAGTAATTTTTATTACTTTGCTTAGTTGTATAGGTTTTCTAATTGCAGCACAAATGCTTCATAATAGACAACAGTTTTTTCAATAAATATTGAAAACTTTCCTCCGGTCTTTCATTATTCATTATGAACATGCATGAGTGAGAACGAAAGGTGGTATTCTGTTTACACGGTTCCCTTGGGTACTAGAGTGTTGTGTTTTAGGTTGCCAAATCATCTGTTACACTGGAGAATTAGGAGTTTCAGGTGAGACACTGTGAGCTAGTTGAATCTGGGCCCACGGATACTGATGTGATAGAGTGACTCAGTCCTTACATACTAACATCAAGTCATTCCAAGGCACAGTTCTGTTTCCAAACAGAATCTCTGTAACATGGCGCTACCAATGGTGGTCTGGTACTTATTCAGCGGGTGTCCTGAATAGTACTTGTGTATGTCCATAATAGCCCTTACACCTACCACCAGAGACGTTTGTGGTGTTAGGGATAAGTCCTCCACAGTATTTTAGGAAACATCTAACTCTAAGTGTTGCTTGTGGAAGCTTGAACCTTTAAAAGGATAAACCATTTTGTGTTTGCTTTTGTTTCCATTGCTCTTTTTGATCATGGTACAACCTTAGCCTTTTGCTATTCTAGACAATTGCAGACCTGCTATACATGCACATGTAACTGTGCATGGCCTGATAAATGTAATAGATGACTTTATCTTCCTGGTTGAATCCCATGACGACTATAATTTTAAAGTCTTTTCTTCTTTGGTCAATTTTCAGGCTGTGGATACTAATACAAACACATTTCATGAATACGCAAATGTTAATCCACCACAAGCAAATAGAGCATATAGGGTCATATGTAGGAGGCCCAATACCGGTCGGTAACGGCCGAAATTACCGAATTTTGGCCGTTACCGACCGGTATTTATGGTCTTGAGACGTAGGAGGCAATTTCACAGATTCGGTAATTACCGATTCCTTAAGGAATCGGTAAAATACCGATTCCTTATTTTAAGGAATCGGTAATTACCGAATTACCGAATCCTAAAAGCTATGTAGGAGGCACTCAAGTGAGTGCCTTCTTGCATTCAGAATTCATTGTAGTTGGTGGTAAATATCGAAAACCTGCAAAAAAGCAAGTTAGTGCTTTTTCAAAAGTGCCATGTGGCAGACAGAGCATGTATGTGTGCCACATGTCCACACATGCACGATTCAGGGGTGCAACAGGGTGTCAATGTGACACCCTGCCACCCTTGAATATGTGCCCCCTGTTACCGATTCCGTATTTACCGAATCGGTAATAGTGAATGGTTTTCCATTCATTCCTATGGGCCTCCGATTCTAAAATACTGAATCTTACAGAGTCAGTAAAATTTACCGAATTATTGTCTACATCCCATTTACCGATTCTGAAATACCGAATCGGTAAAATTCGGTATTTTAGAATCGGTAAAAATGGATTACCTACATATGGCCCTTTTTCTTTTAGAAATACCACTCTCACATTGGAAACATGAAACCTCGTTCCGTGGCACCCTTCTACATGTACTTGCAGCGGTAAGCACAGGTCCCACTGGTGATAAAGGGGCCACCTGGCAAACTTTAGCTGTTAACACCCATTCCCTAATTTAGAGAATTTCAATGCTCAAAAGCTGCAACAATTATACAGTGGTATAGTTAGACTATTTAGATGCTTAACTCGGTATGTTTTGCACACCTTACTAGCAGCACCAGCAAGGGCTGGCCTGCCCGGGCAAGACCAGTTGCCTGCAGCGCCAATCATAAGTCCTGTGACTCTTCATTCAATTACAGGGATTTTCTTATAAATCATGAGGACATTACAATTAGCACCACATAGAAAATCGACCAGATCAAAGCTGTGTTTCCCCTTACGGGACAGCAAGACAAGAACCGAATTTTGACTATGTGCTTACCACGTGGAATAGTTCCTGGAATAGCTGACTGTAACACTTGGGGCACAGTCTTTGCCGCAGTCTATTCCTTATGTGATGGTACTCCGTCTATGTCAGTGTTGCCGGAGGTGTTAAAAGAAATACAGAACGAACACTGGCCAGCTGCTTCCCTGGATTTTGGGATGCAACTTATGTGAAATGTTCCTGTGGTTTCCGCAATGACTGACCGAGCTAGTGTTCAACGAACACTTTTTCATTATATACAATGGGAACATTGTCCAACTACCCCACAAGGAAGTTCCAAAACAAGTATGGATACATGTGCATGTTTTTCAAGGTATGATACATCAGGCCCGAATTTGTTCTTATTTTAAACTCGTCCCATCACCACAAAAGAAATATAAGCTCACACAAACTAAACTAATATTTACAGATTCTTTTGTCACACAATTAGGTGTGAAAGTTTATGACTATTGGAAGGATACCATTGACAGGAAAACAATTTGGGGTACCAAACCTTGGCAAATTCAGGGTACAGGCGCCTTATTTGGAGCCTATTTAACTCCACACAAATGATTTTTACATGTCTGGGTCTGGCTATGATCAAAGACGTGATTGCACCCATAATTCCATCCATTCCCCAATTTGACAATAGGCAACATTGAACAAATTACACTGAAAAACAACTCAACAGATTGTTGGAGAATGGTTCATACAGCTCCACACTTTCAGGTTCTGATGGGTGGTTATTGTGGCCAGTGTACAGAAATGGCTGTTATGCTCAGCATCTATTGGACCACTGATCAGCTGTCTGTCTGCCGGCATTCCAAGGGCTGCACTGAACCTACTGTGCGCACAGGGTGACCCAGTGCCACTACAGTCCTGGGCCTCACACCCCCTGAGCATCAGCTGGAGCTGTGCAGAGCTGAGTCACAGGAAGTCTCACACTGCTGGTAAGTTCAGAGGGTACTATGTGTACCTTGGGAAGTGAGGGAGGCAGCTCCGGTGACAAAAGTTTGTGCAGTGGCGCTGAGTGGGGGTGAGCATGTCTGTGTGTACACAGCTAGCCCGAGGCATGTGTGGGCTGGTCAGTCGCAAGGCTCCAAGGCACAGGGGAGCGCAAGGAACTGCTGACGCTGCAGGCTGAGCCCAGCATCTAGAGAGAGTCTATCTTCCTCATTGATTTCACCACAAGCCAGGCTCTATTACTTCTGTCCCCTCTCCTCCACCCCTTCACATTGTCCATTTTCTCTATGCGGTATCGCCGCTCCTGGGTAACCTCAAAGGGCAGGGCTTTCACTTGGCGGTGGCCATTGCATATTTTAACAAGCATTTACAATGCAATAGGTCTCGCATTTAGGCGAGTTTAGGCTATTGACATTGTAAATGACAATGCCTTTTATTTATGTTTTAAAAACGAAAACAAAAATAAAAGGCATTGTCATTTGCGATGTCAATTGCTCAAACTCGCGTAAATGCGAGACCTATTGCATTGCAAATGCTTGTTGTACATTCAACCTTCTTCCAGTTTGTGATGGAAACCAGGGTGAAACCCATGGGTGATCCGGGAAAGCTACAGAATTCTGAAAAGTAGACAAAATAACTAAATTCGGAAAGGAGTCATTTCTGTCAAACCCTCAAGGTTATTCCAAAGCAACTAGCTGATGAAACAAAATAAATATTGGATATAGATAGTTTTTGGGCCGACGATCGACGGCCACCCAGGGAAACCTACTAAACCGAGACATTTTTGTAAACTAGACTCCGAGGAGAGTCCATGGTGGTATGCCTCACGTGGATCCCATAAAGTTTTCTTACCCACAATGCCCTGGAAACTGCAAACTTTGCCTAAAATTGCACATTTTCCTTGCATTTTCTGTTCCGTAAATGTCTGGAATCACTTGTGTGGCTGGGCCTAGTGCACATGACAGGATGCCTCAAGCACGTCCATAGCACACAAAAGGGTATATTACAAACAAAATGAAAAAATGTAGCACAATGTAAAATAAATCTGTAAGTAAAACTATTGCATTGCACATAAACAAAACGTAAAAAATGATTGTATATGTATCTCAAAATAGTTACGAAAATGTGTAACAATTGCTTTAGGAAAGACTCAGACATGTTAGGATAATTTAAAAGGTTTTTATAACATCATAGTGCTAATGAGGGCGTGGTCGTGCACCGATGGTGTACGTCGCAAGATTTGAAGCTCCTGCCTGGCGATCCCCCAACTGGCATCATCCTGTATTTAATATATATAAAACTAGGGGGTTCTTAATTGAAACAGAGGACCCCCCTCCCACTGCCACGCACACAGGCCAACCCCTGGTGACCTAGGGGGCCAAAATGAGAGCCGGATCAGCCCACCGACAGAGAGGCAAGGCAGTGGAGACAAGGTAGCAGACGAAAGACGCCCAGCACCACGGTTCTGCTGAGTGTGCCCCTTATTAGTGGCTCCTCCCCCATGGCGGAGGAGCCTCACTGCACTACTTTTAAGCAGTGCGAAGATAAGCATAAAATGATATTAACTTTAAGTTATTATCATTCTGCTGCTTTGTGGGCGGGTAGCTGGGCGGGGCTGCTCTGCTCTCATGATGCACTGGGCCAGGGACAGACTAATTTGCATACAGCCAGGTTCTGAAACTGGGATGGTGCAATGAGCTAAAAAACGGTGTTGGATCTAGCCCTGATCTCTTGACTGGGTGAGAGTACTCTGCTTAATTCAGAGACTCTGTCCATCACCACCTCTTGTTGTAAATTATTTTGTCCACCCTAAGCGTGGAAGGGTATACTCAGATGTGAGTCCCTTGCTCATTGCACCATCAGGATTCAAGCAAGCCGGGCCGAAGACGCCTGAAATGGCAGAAACCGGTCCCCGGAAGCTTGTTTCCTTCCCAGTGTAAGAATTGGCTTTTGTAGTCTGGTCTGCCCTGTTCCCATGATGCACTGGGCCAGGGACAGACTAATTTGCATACAGCCAGGTTCTGAAACTGGGATGGTGCAATGAGCTAAAAACCGGTGTTGGATCTAGCCCTGATCTCTTGACTGGGTGAGAGTACTCTGCTTAATTCAGAGACTCTGTCCATCACCACCTCTTGTTGTAAATTATTTTGTCCACCCTAAGCGTGGAAGGGTATACTCAGATGTGAGTCCCTTGCTCATTGCACCATCAGGATTCAAGCAAGCCGGGCCGAAGACGCCTGAAATGGCAGAAACCGGTCCCCGGAAGCTTGTTTCCTTCCCAGTGTAAGAATTGGCTTTTGTAGTCTGGTCTGCCCTGTTCCCATGATGCACTGGGCCAGGGACAGACTAATTTGCATACAGCCAGGTTCTGAAACTGGGATGGTGCAATGAGCTAAAAAACGGTGTTGGATCTAGCCCTGATCTCTTGACTGGGTGAGAGTACTCTGCTTAATTCAGAGACTCTGTCCATCACCACCTCTTGTTGTAAATTATTCTGCTCTCAGAGAAGGGCAGGAGAGGAGTTATTTGCCCACTCCTAAGTGCGCAATGACGGTTTCGTTGGGCTGCCCAGTCATGCGCACTTTCCTCGTTCCCCATGCAGGCTGTATTACAGGGTGAAATACATCCTTGTGTCAATTTTTGACAACACAAAGGCATTTCACAGTAAAGTATGAACAACACAAGCCCTGCTAGCAACAGCAGCTCATATTATGTCCATTTGCATTTTTCTGGTGCACTTTAGTAACATTTTGGAATGTACAGCATGTAGCTGCGCAACGTGACATAATGATGTACTTTCATGAAGTTTTCGTAACAAGCGTAATGTGAAAATCATAATTCTGCAAATTACACTGGCGTAATTTACATTTCAAAACGTTGAAATATAACTGTAGTTCTTAACGCACCTGGCCAGGTTTCGGTACCAAAGCAACCTATCACCTTGTTTAATGCCGTAAAACAATGGGATGCATTAGAAACATGACACAGAGTATAATTAAGCTGTAGGGCCCCAAGGACAACGTGAGTGAGGTAGGGGCGCACAAAAGGTCACACAGTCTTGGTAGGAGTTAACCAGACGAAATTGGTGTAGCATTCTATCCATCACCTTGTTGTTGTTGCAGTACCACACTGTCATATAGCTACTATATATCTTTATAATGCATTAAGTTAGCATAGGCACATTACATGTTTAAACGCCATTTTTCCTTTTGCTTCTTCTGCACACGACACTTAATTGTTGATTTAGCTTTCAACCTAGTAGTTCGTTGTGACTTACATGAGAATAATATGTTATTACTCTGATATCCGCTTTGCTCAATAAACTATGTCTGTACAGAGAGTGCTGAAGCTTCAGGCACAACAAGATACTGAATTGTTATGAGGTCTGATCTTCGCGCCTTCATAGACATAACATAAGTGCAGCTTCTGCCAACTTTGGCTTTAAGGCGGGTTTTATATTGCTTTGCTGGACACACACACAAACACACTTGATGCTGTTCGCATGCAGAGAGAGCTGGTGTATGCTGATGTGATCTCTTCATTCTAGGGTCCTGAGGTATGGGCCCGCCCTAATTCAACCCAAAGAGACCTTCTTAGCTATTAATATAATATGCGAGTTAGGGAGGGTGAGAAATAAGTGTTGTTAACTCTTATTCATTTACAGCATGTTAACATGCTGTCACCATTCGCTTTTTATGGACTAGTAACTATGCTGATAACTTTGCTTTTGATAATATGTTTCCTTGTATTATCTAAGATACTGCGACTGAGAAGACAACATTAGTAAATAAATATTTCAAATGTTCACGTGTTCTTCTTTACTCCACGTTCTGATTTGAAATGATTGTATAACGAAAGAGTGCTCATGTGTTCCACGTAACCTGAGGTATTGTAAGCTCATGTTCTGGTTTGTCTAAACATTGGGAGTTTGTTATGACCAATGAGACACTGTAGCTAGCTCGGTAAGGGGTTTGTTGGGTACTAAGGTGAGTTTTGGGTCACCCTAATTCGCTGAGGTTCCAATCCTCTGTGCACAGTTCTGTCCGAGAACAGAAACCCTGCTACATGGCGCCCATACGTTGGTGGACTTATATCATGACACTCGAGTAGTATATCGTTCAAACCTTAACCCCTTCACTGTCGTTTCCGGAAAACGGTGGTGTCGGTGAAACTTACCTATTTTTTGAAATAGGTCTTTTCAAGCTTGATTCTCTCTAAAACGGTTTCTTTGAATTACTACCCAGTTGTGCTACAAAGTTGACTTTGTTTTCCTGTGGTTCCGGTGAAATCATGGCTGTGGCTGTGGGCATTGCGCAGCATAGTCGCATTGCGGTGCGCACCCATCTACAGACATACCAGGTCCCGTTGGAGGGCATGGCTGTGATTTTAGTGGTGTGTGCGGATCCGGCGTACCCGTTCGAACTGTTTTACTCATGGGTAACGTTTCCGGCAGTGGACGCAAATTCTGGTGTGTTCCACACCTACACACCCTCCCCTGTACCGGCTGAATACACCCCGTACAGGGCACTGGAAATACCTATTGATCATTGGCAGCATCGCGTTTGGTTTGATGGCGCCCTCCCCCACTCTTTGTCCGCTGCGAGATTAGGTCCTTTGTCCATTCCAGGCACGAATTGGCCTGCTTTGGGTGGATTTACCCCGCACCCGAATCACGGCGCGTGTCCCCTTGCTGATATTCGCAGACTCCATGTTGTCTCGATTGCCGTGATTCGTGCATTAGTGCAATACATTGGTCGTCATCTCCCAGGAGGTCCCCCGGGGGTCCGGCCGTTCAAACGGAACATGGCAGCTTGAGACTAAATCCAGTTATGGTCAATTCGGTTTTTGGTAAGCGTCCCAATGATAAGGATGACTTTCCTTTCTGGCTTGCCGAGAAGTTTGATCAACTGGAGACTGTGTTTCCGAATTCTACTCCTGCTGATAAACATAGAATGTTGACGATTACTTTGCCTAAGGATTTAACTCCTGAGCTCATTGACTGTGAAAGCTGGGGAAAAACTTTTGCGGCCGTTTATACGAGGTGTTTCGGCACCCCGTCTATGACCGTTCTGCCTACGATCGTTAAACGTGTTCAGTATGATCACGGACCGGAAGCAGCGGTTGAATTGGGTATGCGCCTGTGTGGTTCTTTTGAGATTGTGAGCAATCTCATTCTCTCCAATATCAAGGGAGATGCAGTGAACTTTCAGGTGTCGAATGCTTTGGCTGCTCTGCCCGATGCCGATAAACCCCGACAGTTAGCGAAGATAGTTGTGGCCGCATATAAAACGATCGGCCGCACAAGTAGAGGTCTGAAATATTTTGCAGTTAAGGAGAAAAAACAACCACAGGGACAGTCTGCTACAGCAGATGTCCAGCCCAAGTCCAATAAACAAAATTGGCCTAAAAAACAGAAACAGGGGAAGCAACAATAGCAGACTCAGGATTCTTATCCTGCGCCGCAAGTTCCTGCGCCAACTGAAAGAGTATATGATTTGCGCGATCGCGCGATGATTAAATCTCCTGATAGATTTTAGGTTTTTGAACGACGCTCTCCTCGTTCCTTTCAGGACTTATCGGCCCGAAGACCGGTGGAGGAGGAGGCGGTAGGGGACGTGGTGGCCAACAAGGACGTGGCCAGTCCCGCCAGACAGACGGCGCAGCGAAGCAGGAGGATTCTACGCCTAAAAGACCACAGTTTGCAAAAAAGAAAGTCGCGGCCTTAACAGCGCATCGATATGCCACAGATAGTGAGAACGCGGCTTCGGAATCTGACGTGGGCTCTGACCTTGCTGGACAGCGCGGCGGAGATTACCATAGTGAGAGAGGCGCTGCGTCCACTACTGAGGGTGACAGCGACTGATGTCTACGTTGTAATAGAAACAGCCGATACGAGACTTGCTCCCCCTGAAAGACTTTATGAAATTGTCCTGTTAATTGAAGGTGACATACAGCGTACCGTCAAAGGGGTATTTTGGGAAAATCTGTCTTCTACGTATGATATTTTGCTTTCGGAGGCTGACTGGCCCCCACCTTTTGTGCTCGCAGCGCCGCGAGGGGAGGAGGTAATCTTCCCCAGTTTCGCGAACACTGTTTCGAAAGAGCATGCGCAGCATTTTGCAGAAGAGTGGGCTCGGGCTCTCGCACCGGCTCTGTACCGTAACCAATGTGGTTGGGACAAATTATCCCCATGCCACGAAATTCCGTTGCGGTCTCAGCCGCAGCCTCAACCTCAATATCCCATTTGTCGTGAAGCAAAAGCTTCCGTAGCGGAAATCCTTGAACAATTGGAATATCAGGGAGTTATTGAAACGTGTGTGTCACCGATGAATAATCCTCTTTTTACTGTGACCAAGCCTGACGGATCATATCGTTTGGTATTGGATTACCGGCATTTGAACTCGCATTGCCGTAACTGTGCAGTACAGAATACTCACGGCTCTGCCCTAGTGGATAGTCTAGTGCGTAAGCGTTTTAAAACAACGCTTGACATATCCAACGGTTTCTATGCCCACAGATTGGACAGCTTTAGCTCCCAATGGACCAGTTTTACATGCGCTGGGGTCCAAAAACAATTCCGGCGTCTCCCCATGGGCTATAAGAATAGTCCTGGTATATTTACAGCACGCATTGTCTCTATTTTGGAGGCACTCGACCCGGATGCTTGTTCGTATGTGGATGACATATATCTCACAGACGACGATATTTGGGAGCATCTGAGTTGTGTAAATTCTGTTATTTGTAACTTTGCAGACATGGGTTACAAATTTAACTTTGCAAAATCGCACATTGCTGAGCACACAGTGTTGTTTCTGGGCTATGAGCTCAACAATGAAGGTAGAGGTTTGGCTCCTCACTTCTTGGAGAAATGCGCACAGTTGCGCGCTCTAACTACACTGAAAAAATTACAGTCTTTGCTGGGCTTTTTAAATTTCGGGAGGACATACATTCCGGAATATGCCCAGCGTATCAAGCCTTTGTATGCTTTGATACAACCAAATTTTTCGAAATCATGCTGGCTGCCTGAGCATTCAGCCATCTTGCAGTCCTTGCAGGCTGATCTGCTCGCTTCTAAGTTCTTACTGACTCGTGATAACCATACCAACCTGGTGATAAGAATAATACCAGGGACAGTGGGTTTCACGTACCTCACTTTTAATGAAGGAGACACAGTACCTATTGCTTACAAGTCACACCTGTACACATCGGCTGAGATGCGGTTTCCCACTGTGGAAAAGGTTTTAATAGCTGTGCAGATGGCTATTCTTAAGGAACGGGCTCTGTCACAAGGGAAACACATGTTGGTTGTAACACCCTGTCCTCATTTGGAGGCAGTCACGAAAGCCAGTGTACCAAATTCAAAAGCTTTGCACCCTCGGTGGATTCAGTGGGCTGCGTCCTTGACGTCCACGGATGTCACGTTTATATTTGATGCCTCGTTGCGGTCGCAGGAGTACTTGCAGTATGAGTTTGTTCATCCTGCTCCTCTAGCTATGCGACCTTTGGAGGACTTCCATTGCATCATTTACACTGATGGTTCGGCGCAGGTTGCGCATGGCTCTAAACATGCCTACGTTTCCGCATGCGCCATTGTGGTAGGTGCTATGTTGAACGATGAGTTCATATCCAGGGAAGTGCACACGTTGCCACTGGGAGATTGCACCGCACAATTGGCAGAGCTTCGTGCTCTCTTACTAGCGTTGGAGTACGCAGATCCTAGTGTTACTACTCTTATTGTAAGTGATTCTTTCTACTGTGTCCAATCTTACAATGAAAACTTGTTCTTTTGGTTTCAGAATGACTTTCATGATTCCAAGGGTAGCACAATAAAACATAAAATGATCTGGGTTCGAGTGGCAGAGCTTAAGGCTATGTTGCAGCTTGTTTTTGTAATTCATACTCTTGGCCACCAGCGTGTGGGAGTCCACGCTGTCGGTAACTCGCTTGCTGATGAAGCAGCGAAATCAGCAGTGTCTACATACTTAGTTGCAGCAGTTACACGGTCCAAAAGTAAGATTGATAGTGACATCTTGGCAGCTGTTGCTGCCACTGAGAAGGGAGGTAAACATTCTTCGGGGTTCCCTTCGAAGTGCACATACCACTTAAGTCCCGAAAAGGTTCCTTTTGTGAAAATTCCTGATGTTGGTGAACGTTTGATTCCCAACTCGGATCGCAGGGCAGACTTGATTACAGCGGCTCATGAGGGTGTGGCGTCTGCGCATGCGGGCGTCTCAGCCACTGTAACTCAATTACAACAACGTTTCTGGTGGCGGGGACTGTACAAACAGACGCGTGATTATGTCCTTCTTTGTGACATATGTCAGCAGATTAAACCTTCGACTGCTGCGCGTCCGCCACAGACTAAGTTGTACATATCTAATAAACCACTAGGTTGTGTTTATTTAGATCACTGCGGTCCTTTTTCATCTGATACTGCGTATAAGTACATCTTAGTTGCAGTCGATTCAAGCACACGTTTTGTGTGGGTCTGGCCCCATCGCAGCGCTGATTCACGGACTGTCATTAGAGATTTGTGCATCTTTGTAGGGATTTTTGCCTGTGGTACCTTCCATTCGGATCAGGGTGCGGCTTTCGCCTCTAAGGCGTATAAGGATGCCATGCATTCGATGGGGGTCCAAGTCAAGTTTTCGTCTCCCTACAGACCTGAGGGTAACAGTGTAGTGGAGCGAATGAACCGTGATTTAAAGCAATCTTTGACAGCTCGAGTTATAGGCACTGGCAGAAACTGGCTAGCCCACCTGTATGGTGTGCAGCGTGCTCTTAATAATCTCCCTAGAAGGTCTCTGGGTGGACGGACCCCATACGAAATGCTCTTTGGCATCAAGATGTTCGTCCCTGACCTTGACGGTCTAGACTGCGTGGCTCGCGCCACGACCTTTGACGTAGATGAACATTGTACTGTTTTACAGAATCTACAAAAGACCAGAGACAGTCTTGCAAAGGAACATTTGCCCTCCACGTCGGATGTTGCGTTGCAGATCCCGGTAGTCGGCTGGCTACCCCAAGTTGGAGAACTGGTTCGAGAGAAGATCGACAACAAGAAAGAATTTGGTCCTTCCTATCGAGCTCCGGTTCTAGTGCTTGGAGTGAAGGGCACAAGAACAGTCATTTTACCACCACTTCCTGGTCGTAAGGAAAACAGGTTTATCTCAATTGACAATGTCAAGATACACAGAGTGGCCGATTCTTCTTAGCATGACACCGGCTGTTTCCTGTCCTTCCATTGTGAGAAATTCAGTTTTTCCCACTGCTTCTAATCATGAAACTGAAGTGGCAATCGAGTTGCCTGCTATTTCCAGTCCTTTATTAAGTACTTTGCCCGGTACAGACCTTGCTGAAATAGACTATACTTACCCCACAGACTTGTCCATGCCTGACCTGCAAGCCCGTTTGGCCACAGAATCCAGATTTTCATTTGACTCTGTTTCCAATGCCTCAAAGAAACCCTCACGTTTTGCAGTTTATGCCAGCTTGTTTAAAAAACATTTTTTAATTCCGCCTTGGACATATATTTGGCTGGTGCTTTTTTCAATTTACCTTTTTATGTCAATTGGGTTTGTGTTTTATTTTTTCCGTCGTATGAATGGACACTATGTCGAAGAAAGAACTTGCATTCGACATCTAAATGGAACTTTGGCCCCCCTTTCCTCATCGCATTATGCACACAGATTGACAAGAGACTTAACATTTGTTAACATCACTGCTTGGCCTGTCCTTGATGGGATAGTGTGGGATGCCGTTAGGTTTCAAATTCATGGCCCTACCGAGGTTGTTAATGTCCCCAATGTGCTTAGGGTTAACATGGGGGATGTTGTGAAACAAAACATTCGTTCTGATGATTGGGATGTTCAGGCCGTAGAGTCTTTGTTTTCTGATTTGAAATACTATGCTGCCTTTGGTGCGGAAGATTTGTACTTAGAATCTGCTAATTATGGTGATTTGTTTTGCTTTCAACATTTTGGCAATCACTTCTTACATAACACAGCGTCCAGAAGGAATACTGTAAATTATACACAATGGAAGCATTGCCCAGCTCCTAAACAAGGCAGTTCGAGTACTTTTTTGAGAAAGTACACTTATTTTACTGACTTCAATCAGTCTAATCCCGAGTCCTTTTATTTTAAAATGACACAGAAGCCTATGTCCAAGGTTAGACTTACCGATACCAAATTGTTGTATTCAAGATCCTTTCTTGATCAGCTGGCTGTAGGCGGCTATGAATTATGGAAGGAGACTATTGACTTAAAATCAGTTTGGGGTTCTAGGAACTGGCAGGTACAAGGCACTGAGGCTTTGCACCGTGCTTGTCTCATCCCGAATCAGATGTTGTTTTTGAATTCTTCTATTTCACAGACAACTTGTTTTGGATTGCCTACATCTAAAAAATTAAATTCTCCGACCATCCCAGAGTTAGAAGAATATTCTGGCTGGAGTAATTATACTCAGTTTTCGATTAGGGACTTACAAACCCTATTGCTGAATTCATCGTTTAACATATCCAGTATGGATCCTAAAGGTTGGCTAGTGTGGCACAGAAGTGCAGATTCATGCCAGCACCGTTTTCTGGGTTTATCTGATGGCTTTACACAGGTCAGACCTGATCCACGTTTTGAAACTGAGCATTCTGTCACAACTTACTCTGTGAGCAAATTGTGTCAGAATTGGCTGAAACATTCAACATTGTCTGCAGTTAAATTACATCTTGCAAAGCTGAATGATGATATAGATTTAAATGATTTCATAAAGGGCCCGGCTAGTGGTAGATCAAAAAGATGGATATATGCTGTTTACAATGAAATCTGGAAGACATCACAGATTGAGGCTGCGACACGCCTTAGAGCTATAGATCAGGCAAATTTAGAAAAGATGCTTGCTGTGGTAGATAATAGTATTAACATGCTTTCTTCCCGCATTTACACTTTGGATAATATTGTGTCTTCTGTAGTGGATATTGTGCATGATGAAGTGTCTGTGTTGTACCATGGTCAAAATCAATTACGTTCTGTCATGCAATTTGCATGGACCCTTCAAACGTTGAAGGCTGGCAAGGTGCCATGGACCTACATGAATGTTTCTTCTCTCTTTGTTCCCTTTAATTTGACTGACAAGCAGCGCTTGCTTTCCATGCGAGATGCTTCATTTTCTATGTTACATATTGAGAAATTGGAGTCCTTGCCTTTCTCTGTGGCAGAGGCCAACGATGCAACGTGGCTTATCCACGGTTTAATAACTTTGCCTTTTGCACTGTATAAATTTACAAATTGTATGCGATATGTTGCCATAGGTCGCTATGAGCCCTTAGGTAGTGCATTTCTCCATGAAGTCTGGTCCCTTCCTTTCACTTATAGATGTTTGAAAGACGGCCAGGAAGTTTATCTGAATGGGGAGGAGTGTACAGAAACACCAGATCATTCGCTAATGTGTAGGCATATACAATTGCACGGTTCCTGTAACCAAGACCGGCCGAACTTGGCCTGTGTTTTAAAAGGGACTCCGGTTCCTGCAATCACACCGACTTTTACCTTACTAGGGAACGGAAGTTATTTACTTTTAAATAATGAAGATTGTTGCGGGTTAATTAAAGGTGTAGCTTATGTGGTAACCGTAACTGAGCGTGTCGTTTGCTGCAGGAATGTCCTGTACCCACCCACACATGAGAATAGGGAGGTTTCCATTTGGCCACGCATCCCAACCTTCAAAGCAGAATTCAGCGGCATGAGCAGAATAAGGGCGCTATTGTCCCAGAAAGAAGTGGCCTTGAGTTCGGCTAGGGAAACTTTTGTTCTTCACATTGCTAATACACGGACAGAAGTTCAGGCCCTTTTAAATACTGATTTACCGTTACATTTCAGCGAGATGGTACATTCTATCTTCAAAGCGTCCTCCACAAATGGGCTTGCGCATTTTTTTAAGTCTGTTAGCAGTGGTCTTGTAACTTCATTTGAAAAAATCTTTGGAGTCATCCCTGCTTTCTTCCATTCCATTTTTTCGAGTTTATTTGGTGGATTCCCGGTTATCCTGGCACTAGCGGCAGCCGTTCTAGTGGTTGTTTGCTTCCTTAAATATGGATGCCCCACGTGTGGAAGGAGCAGCCCTGCCCCTCCTAGCGCTGTTTCGTGACCGAATGCTTGAATATTATGGCACGCTGCCGCTTGCGATTTTAAGCACGGCATATGGATTATCGTTTCGATTTTCCTACTTCACCTGTGTCCAGCCTGTATTTCACTGCCTAAGCTGTGACTTCGATTGGGCCATTGATTTGTGTCTCTGCAGACCGGTTTCTCCTGAAGTCGACTTTAATCAGCTGATGAGTCCCATCGTTACTCACGAGTTGGTTTGCACTGGCGACAGGATTATGGCCTTAGCAGAGATGCATGGACTAATGGGTCCTTGGAACGTTCTTACAGCAGCGCAGGATTTCTTGGCAATGAGCTTTCTTGAAAACCCTCCGAGTTGTCCTCTAATGGTAATAGAGGCTCCAGTGTTGGGAGAACACGTTTGCTCTTTTCCTCTTTTGAATTGGATGGCTGAACTGTTTTCGGATGAAGACGGTGATTTCCTGTTGGAGGCTGTAGCTGCATATTTTGCATATTCGGTCTTGCCTTGAAAAGACTTCCTGGTTTTTGATGATGCCCGAATTTTTTTGCATTTTTTCACCTCCCAGTCCTATTGGCTTGAGTGCTTGTGACATTTTTTATATTTTGATTTGGTTACTGCAGTTTTTTATACTTATAAGGTTGTTCATGGTTGTTGAACTCTGCTTCATGAAGTTGCCCTTATCTTATCTTATCTTATCCGTCCTCGGATCATGGGGGGGTGTCATATAGCTACTATATATCTTTATAATGCGTTAAGTTAGCATAGGCACATTACATGTTTAAACGCCATTTTTCCTTTTGCTGCTTCTGCACACGACACTTAATTGTTGATTTAGCTTTCAACCTAGTAGTTCGTTGTGATTTACATGAGAATAATATGTTATTATTCTGATATCAGCTTTGCTTAATAAACTATGTCTGTACAGAGAGTGCTGAAGCTTCAGGAACAACAAGATACTGAATTGTTATGAGGTCTGATCTTCGCGCCTTCATAGACATAACATAAGTGCAGCTTCTGCCAACTTTGGCTTTAAGGCGGGTGTTATATTGCTTTGCTGGACACAGACACAAACACACTTGATGCTGTTCGCATGCAGAGAGAGCTGGTGTATGCTGATGTGATATCTTCATTCTAGGATCCTGAGGTATGGGCCCGCCCTAATTCAACCCAAAGAGACCTTCTTAGCTATTAATATAATATGCGAGTTAGGGAGGGTGAGAAATAAGTGTTGTTAACTCTTATTCATTTACAGCATGTTAACATGCTGTCACCATTCGCTTTTTATGGACTAGTAACTATGCTGATAACTTTGCTTTTGATAATATGTTTCCTTGTATTATCTAAGATACTGCGACTGAGAAGACGACATTAGTAAATAAATATTTCAAATGTTCACGTGTTCTTCTTTACTCCACATTCTGATTTGAAATGATTGTATAACGAAAGAGTGCTCATGTGTTCCACGTAACCTGAGGTATTGTAAGCTCATGTTCTGGTTTGTCTAAACATTGGGAGTTTGTTATGACCAATGAGACACTGTAGCTAGCTCGGTAAGGGGTTTGTTGGGTACTAAGGTGAGTTTTGGGTCACCCTAATTCGCTGCGGTTCCAATCCTCTGTGCACAGTTCTGTGGGAGAACAGAAACCCTGCTACAACACCCTAAGTGCAACAGGTTTGCCCAGAAATGGCCCTTGTGCTCAGTGTGCTACTGTAACCAAGCTATACCTGGCTGATGAGCCCTAATCAGGGTGAAACGCTCCTGGGTTGCTTCTGTTATGGTTCAGAGATTACCTGGCTGGCAGTTCAAGCTGGACTGCTTCCACTGGAGCAGGGTCACGGCTGATTTGCATTCGGCTGGGGCTGAACTGGGGTGGCATTGTGGCCAAAAAATGATGGACTGGTATGAGGCCTGATTGTTTGCCAGTGCCAGCAGGAGAACAAAGACCCACTGTAAAAATGTAGATGTAATATCTAATAAGGCCTAGCCAGTCTGAAACACATAATATAACAAGCATTAGCAAAGCAATAAGTGCACAAGGGCAGTAAGACAGAAATGCTCCTAAGATCTAGTGGACATCAGGTGAAGAGAGGTACAGAGTGAAGCTACAAAGGAAGATACCTATGTGTACAGTAACACAGAAACTGATGACGGGTGAGCTAGGGGAACAGAGGCACAGAAGAAAAGCAACACCATTAGATAATATTGCAGACAAGATCACACTATTTCATCACTGGTGAGGTACTGTGAAAGTGATAAGTGAGATAGTGATGCACATATGACCATACAGCAAGCTTACAAATGCTGCCTGGTCATGCTTTCTTTCAATCTCACATATTTCCACTTCTAGCACATGCAGATTACGTTACGTGTGCTACCTTTCACACCTGTAAATAAAATCCAGAATCCAGAATAGGCCCAAGTGCCATGTGCCAGGCAGTATTTATTCACAAGCACCCTGACAAAGAACTCTATGCAACGATTAAGATATCTGTATCAATAATTGTACGTTCACATTTAAGTACCTCGTACAGGCAGGTGTTGTCAATGAAGGACCAGACCCATGATTAAAAGCCAGTGTTAATGTCTGTGCAATGAAACATAAGCCGTTCACCCATTCAGCCATGTATCAAAGACAAACATTCTCATATAAGACACATCGCCCAGGTGCAGATAACTAAATTCATTTTAACTAACAAGAAGGTAAGCAAGTCACTTATTTTAGCTTGTCAAAAGTAATCGGAACATTCTAGTGAATGGATTTGCAGAGTAGATATGTAAACATAATTTTGAATAAACCGCAGATTAATACAGCTCGAAAGGTAAGGTGCAGAAACATACACATATGTTAAATCAAACATGAAACCACACTGTAGTAATGTTTTGCATTACATATATAACGGGACATCCAACATCAAAGAGGAGATATTTTGCCTGAAAATATATTTTGTCTATTAATACTCTACCTTCTTATAACTAAGGTTAAACAAAGGTGTTGAACTATATTTTATGGCCACCCAAGCATTTGGAAAGAAACTCAATTTATAAGGCAAGGAAGTACTGTATTGGCATTCTTTAGACTGATAACATAAGCTTTCACTTAAAAGGGAGAAGCAGATGTACCTATAGCAGACGCAGGCTTTAGGCTGCACAGGGGACAGACGTTTGGTACTTGCACAACTAAGGCATTTTAAGTTCAATGAAAGAAGCAAAAAGCTGTTGGCAACTGACCGGTTTGCCTTATCTCAGTGAAAGCACCTAGAGCTCAATGTATTGCATTTACCTGTTACAGAAGTAAATGCTTGATAAAGTAAAAGCAAAAGGCAGAAAATACTTAAATTACAAAAACAATGCCTTGAAAGCGCGCTTTTTAAAACAGAAAAGCATAATTAGGTTTAAAGCCTACATATCAGACATGCACCATAGAAGTAGGCCAAAAGCTCACCATTTGGAGGGTTTCAAATGGATTACACAAGAGACAAGACCCCTGTACTATCATTTGAAAACAGGGCTTGCTGAACATTGTAAATACATCAAATGAATGGGGCTCACCAATCACAATTCTATTGATTATGGTTTTAGGATGAGACTCCTCACCCACCATCAGGAGGCATGCTTCATGATTGGATTCCTCCTCACACCGCTTCCCTGGGGGGCAGTGATGTGGGCCACTACTCACCAAAATAATGGAGCACTTTTGGTTATTTTTTAAGAGGTGACCACCAATGTGAGCTATTTGGAATGAGTGAGTGTTGGCAGAGTGTGTAGTGAGGGAAAGTCGTAAGGCTAAAAATACCACTGTGTAAATCACAACATAGGGCCCGATGTAGGTAATTAGTATTTACCGATTCGTAAATACCGAATTTTACCGATTCGGTATTTACAAATCGGTAAATGCTATGTAGGTATTTTTACCGAATTAATTAACGAATCGGTAACATTCGGTAATTACCCATAGGAACCAATGGCAATTACCGAATCGGTAAATACCGATTCGGTAAAATTACCGAATTGACAAGGGGGACAGGGTGTCACTTTGACACCCTGTTGCACCCCTGATTCAGGCTTGTGTGCCATGTGACACACATACATGCCCTTAGGGCATGTATGTGTGCCACATGGCACAGGTGTACATGCACAGATGTGCATGTACACAGGAATTCGTTATTTACCATCAAATAGCATTTGAAGGTAAATAACGAATTCTTAAGGGCCTGTGCCACTGTTTTCAGTGCCACCTACATCCCACATTACCGATTCTGTAAATTTACCGATTCGGTAATTTTTAGGCCCCCTACATCTGAAACTACAAATACGGTTCGGTAACGGCCGAAATCGGCCGTTACCAACCGGTGTCTGGCCACCTACATCTGGCCCTATATTGTATGTCCCAGAGGGGTATATTAAAAAGAAACAGGGGATATGACATCAACCTGTCAATGATATTGGGGTTGACATATTTTTTGCCATTTGCTAAACCCTACAAAGAGGTGCATGCCATTTGTCTAGACCTAAACTGGAATTTCCATCTAATTCTGCAGGTTGAAGTGTGCCAATTGGCTAAAGAATGTATAGCTATGGTTTGTAAGTTGTCTTGAAAATACAGCTGCTATCCAAAATTTAATTTAACTGTGTTCACCATTGTTGTCACCAAGTAGAAAGCAACATTTAAGAGACAAACAGGGAAGCATTATTTAGTTGACATTGTCCTTCAAGTCAACATTTCTACCCATCTTTCACCAAGGAGTGTTAGTACCAGACGTGCTCTGTTGGACTTGGCTCTCTCTGCAGGGTTACCCCAAACGTTTTGCCTTTTTCCCTCCACGTTTTGCTGAATACATTACTGTTGGCATTAAGATTCTATGCACCTTACCACTGCTAATCAGTGCTAAAGTGCTCATGCTGTCTCCCTAAATCATGGTCAACTTGGCTTATACCCAATTGCCATATAACTTTACCTTCATGTCCCTTGTAAATCCTTTTTAGCACTCTTTCGCAAAAAGGGGTATCCTATCATGTTGAACTGTCTTCGGCTACAGCCCTCTGCCTCATCCCGCTGGAGAATTTTGACTTCCATTCAACAACTAAGTCCGAACGTAGCAATCTTCACCGCAGCTTCAACCTAAGGCCATCCAACGACGACGCTCCGTCCTGGGACACCGCTTGCAGCCTTGCCTTGCTGAACTTTATTTTCTCACGCCTACATCTGGGTCTAGTCTTCCCGCCCACTCAGACTTTAAAAACCACACTGGCGCGCCAAAGGCAATCCCGTCGGCACCCGGAGCGTGCCCAGCGCCAGAAGCCCTGGTCGTTCTGGGGCTCAAGTCTATTCTAGAGACTCACTACTGAAACTTAGAGGAGCCGGCTGCGGTACTTGTGACATTTTTCTCATGGATGGTAAGAGGGGAAAGTCCTTCTGTACTAACTGTACCTACCTGTTGAATATGGGCTCTGATAACAGTATTAAGCAGAAGGGTGGGGGAGTAGGGGGAGCAGGGGGGAGAGGTGGTCGGAATATCAGCGGTACGACCGAACACCACCTACCATCAGGAAACATGGGCCGACGATAGGCTCTGCGGCTGTCAGGACTCCCAGATCTCAAGTAAATGTGATAGAGCATCAGAAGGGCGAAGGTCGCGCTGTTCACACAAAGGAAGAAACGTGGTCCGAGTTAAATCGGAAATGGTGCCTGAAAATGATCGCCAGATCCGAGCTGCAGTTACCGTTCTAGTGTACAGCAGCAAAATCGCGGTGAATCCAGGTGAGGCTCGCGCTGATGAAAAACTGCGCACTTCACCGAGAGTTCAACCGCGTTAGGAGGGTAATTTCGAGTGGCGTAATATTTCTTTAGAGTCGAGTTATTTGAAGTATTTACAGTCCGTGGGAGCTAGCGGAGGTGTCAGGGAGTTTCTGGTCGCGTCTCTAGGGAACCCCAGTGACGAAAGAGAACACAGGCATTGAAGAAGAAGAGAGCGTCCTGTCAACGCGTGTGGTGAGGCATCCTTACCATTTTTGAAGCAGTCTCAGCAGTGCTTGTATCGGCGAACCTGAGGACACAGAAAAAGACAAGCTAAGTGCTGAAAAGATATTAGATAACGGATGTGCATGTACAAATGTAAATAGTTACAGAGGAAAAGAACTAATACTTACCAAGAAATGACTTCATATCCACCCGTTTGAAAACAGTACGTTAAGAAGCCAGCATCTGAAATAAATAAAAGAGAAGGTTAATGAAATGACTGAAGAACAGTGGTTACAGGTATAAAGAAGATTTATTCAATAGTACAACCCCAGAGGCAATCAGGAACTAACTCCTACAGCAACTGTGTATTTCTCCACTGCTCCCTGGATTCCACATTCTGGAATCCAGTGAGTATATCATTGTGCCATTAGATATTTAAAGAAACAACATGAAATTACTTAGATATAACATATCTCCCTTCTTAACTAACACAAAATATAACATGCCTCCTATCTTATACAACACTAAAAGATTTAAGATTCAGAATTTGAAAATTGAAATGAAATTCAAAAATTGATAAATTATATGCATATCCTTTTTCTTCTATAACTACTGTACTAAGTGTATCATTGAGAACTTTATACAATGTCCAAATATAGTTAGGCATTTAAGAACATTTATAGTCTTTCATCCATATTGGTTTGTATTTAGGAAGAATGCATCTTTTTTTTTATATTTGTGTTTGAAGTACTATGAAAAGATTGCTTAGAAACTGGGTTTGTGTTGATGTTCTTTTGACTTGCATTGATGTTCTCTTGACTTGCATAGTGTTTACACTCTAATTCATTACAGTTCTTTTGACTTGCATAGTGTTTACACTCTAATTCATTACATTTCGTAACACTTCTTACATTCCATCGTTTACCATCATCTAATTTAATAATATTTCCAACTACATTAACAATTTGTTTGGGTTTGGACCATTTAGAAGAACCAGGTTTTCTGTTGCTCATTTGTTGTGTGCGTACCCAATCACCATTTTTAAATGATCTTGAGGATGTTTTAACCTTATCATTATGATCTTGAACATATTTGTTCTGATATTCTTGTACTTTATTCCTAACATCTTTACTGTTAAAAGACTTTGTGTTACTATTTTTGGACATCCAATTAGGTTTAACTTTCGACCCTGCTTCACGTCTTTTTAATAGAAAAAAGGAGACATTCCAGTGGCAGTATGAGGAGTGTTTCTATAACACCATAACATGTTCTTAACAGCATCTTTACAGTTATCACCATTGTTGTTGGCTAGTTGAATACATTCTTTTAACACTCGGTTAAATCTCTCTACTAGACCATTTTCCCTAGGGTTATAAATAGAAGTGGTGGTAGGTTTCACACCTACCATTTTAAGGTAAACAGCAAATTCTTCAGCTAGGAACTGTGGACCATTATCTGATAAAATTATACTAGGGTATCCTTCCCTACGAAAAATTCCTTCACAAAAATCAATTATGTTGGAAGCTTTGATGTCTTTCACAAAAGCAACTTCAGGCCATTTTGAATGAAAATCCATTAACACTATAGCATATTTATTTTCAATTCCTTTTACATGAAAAGGACCACATATTTTATTTGAAAATTATACTCTTGTAACCTGTAAGACCATTTCGCAATTCTGGGTGTGGCCTTAGATGCGCCTTTTGTAGTAAATATGTCTATGAGAGGTCTATGATCTGTCCACAGTTCAAATTCTGTCCCCCAAATGAATGTTTTAAAGTGGTCCACACCCCACCAACATGCTAATGCTTCTTTCTCGATTACCGAATAAGAGGGTTCAGCACCCTTAAGTGTGCGAGAAGCAAAGGCAATGATCCTTTCAACACCATCATTGTCTCTTTGCATCAGAACAGCACCTAAGCCATATGCACTTGAATCAACAACTATAATAGAGATATGATTGGGATCATAAGGCTTTAGAGCAACCGCTTTGGTAATGTCTTTTTTTATGTTGTCAAAAGCTTGTTGACACAAAGTGGACCAAACATATGAGGTGCCTTTTTTCATTAATAACCTCAATTCATGTACTTTGTTGGCAACATTAGGAACAAATTTGGAATAGTATTCCGCAAGTCCTAAGAAGGAGCGCAACTGATCTTTATTAATTGGATGTGGTGCTTTTTCTATAGCATCCAATAATTTCGTTTTTGGTTTAACTCCTTCATTGGATATTGTATGTCCAAGATAATCAATTTGTTTTACTCCAAATTTACATTTCTCACCACTTACTGTCAAGCCGGCAAAGAACACTGTGCACATTTTTGTCATGAGAGGATAAATCTTTTCCCCAAATTAAAACGTCACCTCCCTAGGAGGGCCTCTGGGAAACATGCATTACGTTCCCTGCATTGGCTTCCAATAAGGGAACGAATTAAATTTAAAACTATGTGCATTACCCATCGCATAGCTCACAAAAAAGCACCTTCATTTCTCCAGGATTTGCTTCCAATCTATCGTCCTTCACGCCCTCTTAGGTCAATGGGCAGCATGCTATTAGTGGTTCCACGGATCCACAGAGCAAGGATGGGAGGACGGTCCTTTAGACATCTGGCTAGTAAAGACTGGAATGACCTGCCCATCGAATTGAGGATGGAACCGTCTGAAACAAGGTTCAGACAGAGGTTGAAAACCCATCTCTTCCCCAAGACACAATCAGTATAGGTTCCCCTGGCCCAAGTGCTCATCCTCCGTGAGCTAAGCTGAAGAGATGTTTAGTGGGATTGTCAGCGCGGGGACGCACTGTTCCTTGTGCAACCATGCGCTTAACAAATGTCAATAATAATAATAATCTTGAAATATTCGTACTTGCTTTTCATCCTTCAAAATGCTGCACATGACCCTTTGAAAAACTGAAGATGCAGATGCTAATCCAAATGGCATCCTTAAGTATTGGAAAGCACCCTCAGGAGTAATGAAAGATGTTAAATGTCTAGATTCGGTATGTAATTTGATTTGATGGTAAGCATTGGAGAGATCAATTGATGAAAAATACATGGCTTCTTTAATGCTTGATATCATTTCATTTATATGTGGAAGCGGATAACGGTCAACCCAGATGTTTCTGTTTAGATCTCTTAAGTCCACACACATCCTAATTTTTCCATTGGATTTTCGAGCCAAAACAATGGGACTGAGCCAATCAGAAGCTTCGATTGGTTCGATTACTTTAGCATCACATAACTTGATTAACTCCTCTTTTAATGGACCTCGTAAAGCGAATGGCACATTTCTTACTTTGTGAACTACTGGACTGTTGTCAGACTTAAGAATGATTTTGTGTTCAAATTTAACCAAGCATCCAAGATCTTTACTGAATAATTTGGGAAATACAGATTCCCAATTGGTTGAATTATTGTCATCAGTTAACAAAACTTGATCACAATAATTTTCAGATAATAATATTTGATCAGGATGATTTGGATCTAATATTAGTCCCATTTTCTTTGCATCCTTCCATCCTATTAGGGCACGTCCTTGTTCAACTACATAAACTGGACTCATACAAGATCTCCCCTTAAATGTCAATCGAGCATCGAAATATCCAAGCATGGGTAGTTTCACTCCACAATAACCTTTAGGATGTACATCTGAGTATATTAATGTTGGTTTGCTCCCATTTTCCCACATGCATTTATCTATAATTGTATATGGTGAACACGAATCTGCCCAAAGTACCATGTTATCTTTGTTTATCATCACATTACATTTGGGCGGTTGGTAATCTACAGAAATATCATATACAGAATCATCTTGTATAACCATCACTTCAATTTCTGTTTCATTGTTTTCACACTCATCATCCGCACTATCAGTTTGAGGTTCTACGAGGTTGACAGAATGTTTCCAATTGCTGTTATCACCAGGTCTGCACCACTTAGCAAAATGACCTATCTTTTTGCATTTGATGCAAGTGACTTTAACAGCAGGGCATTTATTAAAATCTGCAGTATGTTTCTGACTACCACATCTAAAACAAATACGTTTGCTGAAACTGCTTTTGTTTTTTGAAAAATTAAACTTGTTATCTTTGTTGTTTTTGTTATCGGGTCTAAAATCACTTTTCTTTTTGCTATTACTTATTATATTGACGCTGCTAGATTCATCTTTATCTTTCTGTTGCATAGAACTTAATTCTTTAACATAATGAGAAGTGTTTTCCATTTTCCTAGCAGTATCAAGTGTTTTTTGTAACGAGGGATTTTTAAGTTCAAGTAAGCGTTCTTGAATTTTGATGTTTTTAATTCTATTAATAAATTGATCTCGAATTATTTCTTCATGTAAGTCTTTAAATTTACAAGTAATAGCTAAAGTTCTTAAACAAGCTACATATTGTTGAACTTTTTCTCCTTGTAATTGTGCCCTTGAGAAAAATGTATGTCTTTCTACAACAATACTAGTTTTTTTTCCATAGTTTTCTTCTAAGGCTTTTAAAGCTTCAGAATAAACATCTATGGATGTGTCATTGGAACTGGTTTCACTAGTTTCACTACTTTCATCAACAGTGTCAACAACTGTGGAAACTACACGATTTATAACAGGTAAGGTTTTTAAAACTTTCCTTCCTTCTACTCCTAAATTGTGCTTCAATAAGGCTAATTTCCTAGATGGTAAAAATACATCCCCTCCAATGGCTTCTAAATAGGTTTCAAATGATTCGGACCAATCCTCCCAATTCATGAAAGGAGGGCCAGGACTTTGTAGAAATTTGGGAGGAGCTGCAACAGAAGAGGAAACATCCATAATGATCTCATTCTATTAATTATTAAATATTAACAAAAAAAATTAACTAAAATAAATAATGTAGTCACCGATGTCAGTTGTATATGTTGGAGTAGTTCAAGTTCATTTAATTTAATCAGATTTTACTTTTGTAGTAGATTGTAGATTCCATCAAAAATCGATGTTTGAAGTTTTCAAGTTCGTTTTTAATATTTGTTATAGCGCTGTAATTTGATGTTTATTGTTCCCCAAGTTCAAAATGTGTCAAGATTTGTCGTAACGAAGTGGAAACGGAGTTGTTGTCACACGATTTCCGAGATTTTCATTTGTGTTGAGTTGCTATGGGAACTGAAGATGGCCGCCGTGCGTCAGGAAAACGTGAAGACGCGATGATGCACACAGAGGTTTGGCGTTGTGACACGTAACACCAGAATGCGCGTGAAGTTGGCATTTGAAGATCAACACTGCACGTGCATTTTCGGAACGGTATCCTTAAATAAATACAAGGGCGAACTTGAAGTAACGAGAGTTTAAAATTGACGTTTCTTTTGTAAACACAACAGCGATTATGTAGTTACGTTGTTCCCTTTTTTAAAAAATGTCAAAATAGAAGTGGTTCATAAATGGAGGAATTCACTCATGGAGCAGGCGATTAAGATAACTCAATTTGTTCGTCGCTCCAAAACTATGTTGCTGGGAGTATTATTAAGAATATTGTTGATAAGGATTTTTCATTGAAAAAAAAAGTTAAGTAGTTCAAAACGTTACCTTGAAAGTTCAAAATGTCAGCCTAAGGGGTTGAAAGTAGATCAAAATCTTCCTGGAAATCTTCATGAATTTCGTTGTTACACATCTTCTTTAAATGAATCCCATCCTCGTCGCCACTGAAATGACTGAAGAACAGTGGTTACAGGTATAAAGAAGATTTATTCAATAGTACAACCCCAGAGGCAATCAGGAACTAACTCCTTCAGCAACTGTGTATTTCTCCACTGCTCCCTGGATTCCACATTCTGGAATCCAGTGAGTATATCATTGTGCCATTAGATATTTAAAGAAACAACATGAAATTACTTAGATATAACAGTTAAGTTAATACAGAAGAATAATTACGAATATGAAAAGAACTGAATATACAGTAAGTGAAACCATTAACTAGAGTTCAGACATTACTTAACCAACAAAATCGCTAGGTTTGAAACTAAATAAATAATGTAAATATATTACAGGTGTGCAATAGAAGAAATAAGCTGAGAGAAAATACTGCAAGTAACAGCAGAGAACGAGGAAGTTAAAAAAATAAAAGAATTTACAGAGTAAAGAAGTAAGTTTAAAATACATAGAGAGGAAGTGAAGAAGAAGGGTAACAGTGACTAAAGTGATTTTCTGAATTACAGAAGAAGATCCAATCAGAAAATAAAGGCACACTACCTATGAAAACTAAATAGGGACATAGAAAAGGAGCAGTGTTCTGGATTTAAACTGGTATGGAAGTGACCTTAGAGAGTTAAATAGAGAAGGATAGAAGTAGAGTAGATTTTGGTTAATATTAACAATAATTCTCGCCTACAGGTTTCAACGACAGTATATAGTCTGCAGGACGGACAACCGAAGAAGCCACCAGAGCAATCTCTTCTCTCTTTTTTGTTATTTTATCCACTTTCCCCCTTCCCCCATGATCGCCTCTTTTGAGACTTGTTACATTAAGCGCTAAGTTGCTGTCTGGGCGGATTTGGGAGCTAGCATCTCTGTTCCCGTGTAGTAACATAAAGAATTTATAAGTATGACAGCGGCCGCATGTGATAACAGCCTTCATTGCCTACTTCTTAACACACGCTCTGTTGTAAAACAAAATATGAATTAGAAATGTTATTGCAGTCCCACAATCCGGACATAGTCTTCCTGACGGGAAACGTGTACGGATGATAGCTCAGTTCCAGATTGGAACATTGCCCTGCCACCAGGTTATGCATTATGAAACCAAGACAGGCAAGAGAATAAGGGGGGGCATAGCAATCATTTATAAAGACTATCCGAAGGTTCAAGTTGAAGCAGTGGCGGTCCTTCTAGCAGAAACAATGCGTTTTTGCATTAGGCTCAACGATACTTTCAAGTTTCAGGGCCTACTGGTGTATCGGCCGCCGGGCCCCAGAGCTGCTTTTTCACAGGCTCTCCAGTCCTTTTTGGAGACCTGCATAGACTCTGAATTTTTCACAATACTCAAGGATTTTAACTACCATCTGGAGCTCAGTACAAATGCTGAGACAGCCAGACTCTTAGACCATCTGGAGGCATATGGCCTTAGCCAGATAGTGTCCGAGCTTACACACTGGGCGGGACACACTCTGGACGGATTTTTTTCTAATAACCCTGATATTACACTGGCCAGAGTTGAGTCACTCCCCTGGATTGACCATAAGGCAGTTAACTTTGAGGCTAAGGTGAGGGCACCTAAGAAGCGTCCCCCTTTCAAAGCATCTAGGGTTACGTTCCGACGTTGGAACAAGGTAAAGGATAGGGATTTAGAAGTTGCTCTCAATCACTCCCCTCTGACACTAGATAGTGACAATGAGGTGGCAACCTCCAAGTTTAATGAGTGGATTCACAGGGCGGCTGATCATGTTGCCCCAGAACAAACGGGAATGGCTAAAAGTAAAGTAAAGTAAGTATACTTGTAAAGCGCACTGTTTCTCCATCTCGGAGTGTCCTGGCGCTGTATACCGCCGGGGAACTCGTCCTGGCTTTCCCTCTGGGATGGTCCCTCCTGGGCACCTCCAAGGTGAAGCCAGGCATCCCCGGTGCTGATGGGGCAGTTGTGGAGATTAAGCAAGCTATTGCCCAGAGTTGCAGAGTGGGACCCATGGTTAGCGTAGGCCCCCTGGCGAGAATTATCGAGTCCGCGGACATTGACCCAAGACCCTGCCGCGTCGGGAATTGAACCCTGGTCCCTGCTTCAGGGTCTGCCGCTTCTAACCAGTGAGCCACACTTCCCCAAAGGCGGCCGCTGACATCACCTTGGTATGGCCCTGAACTTAAAAGCTTAAAGGTGGAATGTAGAATGTTTGAGCGCCTTTGGAGAGTAGATTATAGCAATGAGAGCAAACTTGCATACAACGGGGCTTTGAAATAGTATAAGGAGGCTATTCTTGAAGCAAAACAGGTATACTTTACGGCAAAGATTCAAGAGGCAGGAAATTCAGCCCCCAAAGTTTGTAAATCAGTTACATTTTTAGCTAAGCCACAGCAGGCCAATATGTTTAAACCAGACCAGGCATTCTGTAATCAGCTTGCTAGTTTCTTTCAGAACAAGGTGCAAGTGATATACAATATTCTTGCCAATTCGTCGAACATCATGGCAAATAACAATCAATCATCCGCTGTGGTGGAGATAGTGCATGTAAGTTAACATGTTTTAAACCACTTTCAGCAGACAAAGTAATTAACCTCTTTCAAGCGGTAAAATCTGGGTCACCTAATGACCCTTGCCCCCCGCTAATATGCAATTTGCCGCTGAGAGGATCAGCGAGACACTTACCCCCTGATCAATCAAGTTCTGGCATCTGGGATCTAACCTGTGGCCTGGAAGAGAGCGTGTATTAGGCCAATCCTGAAAAAAACAACGTTAGACCCCACTGGGTGTAAAAACTATTGCCCGATCTCTGGCCTACCCTTTGCAGCCAAGATCATTGAAAAGTTGGTCAATAAGACAATGACCAACGACCTAGACACCAACAGGCTACTGGACCCTACGCAGCATGGTTTTTGACCACGACACTCCACTGAGTCTGCCCTGATTGCTGCCACAGAGGGGATCCGGAGAGTGGTGGATGGAGGGGTAGAGCTATTCTCCTGGATTTGTTGGCTGCATTCGACACCGTGAATCATACGGTGTTGGTGCGGCGGAGGTAGGAATTGGGGAGTCGGCCCTGGCCCTCCTCTCCTAGAGGACAGGCAACAGAGTTTGAGCTGGGACGGTTAACAATCTGACAGTTTCTATCTGCCCTGTGGTGTCCCACAGGGATCGGCTCTGTCCCCGACGTTACTCAACATCAATGTGACGCCACTGGTAAGACTTGTCAGGAAACATGGCTTCACATTTGTGTCCTATGCTGATGACTCAGAATTGGTGATATCTTTGTCGGACAAACCTGAGATCACAGCTGCTAGCTTCTATGCATGTCTAACGGACATCATGAACTGGATGAGCCTAAGTTTCTTGAAGATCAACACAGAAAAAACTGAAGTCTTAGAGTTTGGCAATGAGAAGTCATTGTGGAACAATTCCTGGTGGTTGTCTGAGGAGGGTGAATGTCCTCGCTCCGTCGGGAAGGTCAGGAATCTTGGAGTCATCTTTGATGACAAGCTTAATCTCCCTGCCAGGTCAATAGTCTAACATCTGCTAGTTTCTTTCTGTTAAAGACCATTCGTAAGATCTTTCCTTTTATCCCTCCTAAACTACAGAAGACGGCAATGGTTCCCCTCTACTTGTCGAAATTGGACTACTGTAACGCGCTGTTCTTGGGTATCGATAAAACCTAGATAAAAAAGCTGCAATCATTACAGAACGCCGCAGAACAATTTCTTTTGAACCTTCCCAAAGGACATTCTACCTTCTCAGCTGTTTACACCCAAGTAGACCCAGTTTAGTCTCAGCTCCTCGCTTACACACTCCAGCGCCAAGACGCCTCGGATTTTGAGTGCTTAATAAGCCCCATAACATCATCATCATCATCGTCCAAAACTCTCCTTCTCCAGACCATAATATAATGAGGAATCCTCTAGCTGGATGGGAAAACTTGACCAAGACCTTCAGTGCCACATTTGCCACAAATTTAGCCATCAGAAAGGGGCCCCATGATAGGAGATTCCTAGCAGACCGTAACATTTCTAAAGCTAAAAGACTAAAAAAACTTTATAAACCAAACCCTAAGGGAAAAAAATGTAAATGGACTGCAAAGAGGCAAGAAAACAAATCACTGTGGGCAAAGCTGCTACTAGACACAAAGAGCACTGACAGCAAACAATCAATACACTACAACGTTTGACTCACCGAGGAATAAACTCCAACCTATCAGAGAAAGCCTGGGACAAGTTTTTGAGTAGTTCAACAGCCCCGCCCAACAGGAAAAAGAGAAAGTGGTCTGTACCAAATCAGGAGAAGATGTATATTTAGGACCTACACTTAGCAATGATAGACCAATGCAGACAAAGAAATACTTGCTCAAGATGCTCCTCAAACCATAGGGGAGGGCATTTTTAGCATCACATCACATCAAATTACAAGGCAAATAGATAAAGGGAGGTTGGAAGGTGCCTCCGGCCCTAGCGGGATTCCGCCTATTCTGTACAAGCAAAACTCCTTTTAGTGGTCTAAAACCCTGGCACCAGTTTTCAAACAGATACCGATGAATGAAATAATTGCAGAATCTTGGAAGGGATCAATAACCTCTCCTATTTATAACTGGTGACAAGGGCAGCTGATCGACAATGACACAAAATACTATGCAGGGGTAATTCTGGAGGAAATGACATCTTGGGCTGCAACTAAGTCCATTATCCCCATAAACTAAACTGACCTTTACAAGCATATGGGAAGAACCACCATTATCACAGCCCTAGCTCTATTGATAGATGCTATTGATAGATGCTGCAAAGGTAGCCAAGCAATTGTTATTCCTTTGCTTAATCAATTACCGCTCAGCATTTGATCATGTTTATCGAGCACGATTATGGCAGAAGCAAAAAATTTGTGGCATTCCACAAGCCTTCCTAAAACAGTTAGTTCTATTACACACCGACTCCTAGGTTAAAGTCAAGCTGGGAGCCGGGATGCACCACCAGCAAAGGGTTAAAACAAGGGTCCGTCCTCGTCCCCACAATGTTTAATCTTTATATGGATGACCTGCCTGCAAGACTGGGCAAGTGTATATTGAATGCTCCGAAACTAGAAAAGAGGATCCTTTCAGATCTTCTTTATGCGAATGATATAGTTCTATTAAGGTGAACCACAATTGGTCTGCAGCATTTATTGGATGTCACATATGAATATTCAAAGGAGAACGCCTTGCAAATAACATAGGAAAAACAAAAACCATGGCAATAAATTACACCAAAAAGAGAAGACTGCAATGGCACCTGGATGTACACCGCTTAGAACAAGAGGCAGAATACCAATATCTTGTAGTCATCTTGGACAATAAAGAATCTTACAAACCACAGAAAGAAGCGCTGAGATGTAAAGGCATTACGACAACATTAGCCATGAGATCTTTGAAGAAGACAGTGGCTGGCCCTACTTTAACCCCTCTACTCCAGGTACTTCAAACAAAACTCCTCTCAAAATTAACATACAGGAGTTAGCCAATGCAAGGAAGAGACACAACCACCCTGGATAACATTATCACCAGGGCATACAGAATGATTTTTCACCTCGAAAATTACACTCCCCTTGCACAAATACAATTAGAATTTGACCTACTGAAACAGACCTTGGCTAGAAGGGGGGCGTTTATAAAAAGCTGGCATAATATCAAAGCAGTTGAGCAGAGCACATTAAACTCCATCTTAGGATCTTTGGGCAGAACTGTCCCTCAGAGAAAGATCACCAGCCAGAGCTTATCTTCAAGATTGCTTAGTGCAGCTAGGTATGAATACCCTTTGGGAGATCCCAGCAACTCATACCAACTATAAAAAAAATAGTCTCCAAAGCCACTAAAGCGATTTCAATAGTAGAAGATATGTCTGAACTGGCAAAAAGGTCAAATGGCTGGTTTGTACTTAGTAATAAAGTCACCTCTAAACCGCAACCTTACTTGAGTGCAGGGTTTAACTTATTAGTGAAAGAGCTGATTTCTGTGAATTACAACCTGAATGCTCACAGCAAAATAGTAAGTCAATTTCCTTCATTGTTTCAAGTTTTGGTAAAGCTAAAGACTATGAAAGTAAAGTTACACATTAATGACCATATCCGTTCTGTTGCTCAAAGACATAGACAAGTTGCTTTTCATTTACAAAAAGCTGTTGAAAAAGAACTTGAATCATTACTTAAATATGACACTGTTGAGCGTTCTACCAATCCAACTCCATTGGTTTCTACCACAGTGATAGTGCCCAAAAAGGACTCTGGATGAGCTGTATGCATATGTGTTGATAATCGCCAAGCAAACAAGGCAACTGAATAAGAGTGACATCCAGGTACATATATTTCTGACATGATAACACAGCTAAATGGTGCAAAGGTCTTCTCTCACCTTGATTTAAATAAAGGTTATTACCAGTTGGAAATCGAAGAAGATTGCATGTTTATTTCAGCCTTTTCTACTCACATACATCTGTTTCGATATAAATGTACACATTTCTAAGATGTCATTTGATGTGTCAAACAACCAGTTTTGAATGCATTCAAATATAGCGATGGCATATTGATTTTCAGAGCTAGAAAAACCTCAAATAAGTTGTTTACTGACTGATGCAGGTCTGACTTTGAATGCAATATTCTATGGCCATATCTTTTCTGATGGGGGTATGACAGCAGGGTTTTGATTTTTCCTTGGATGATGTACAATGGTATAATCATACTCTTGGAATTGAAGTCCCCGCCATCCAATGCGAGGAGGCATCTTGACTTGTGAATTGCCAAAGATAGTCAATGAAGCTTGATGATCAGTTATCAGCATTCACATGCCCGTATCACGGCCAAACTTTCTTTCACAGTTTGAGAGTAAGTACGTCCTGTTTCAGGCAAACTTCTACTGGCATATGTCACAATATGACTCTGAACATGTGTGTGTTTGCTGTGCTGTGCTAGGAAAGCACCTAATACAACTAGGCTAGTGCCAACAACAACCTCTGTGTGAAGCTTTGGAATGAAATAGACCATTTCAGTAGCAATTTTAATGGCTTGTTTGATTTTCTTGAAACGTCTTTCAGATTCCTGTGACATTTTGAAGGAAACATTTTTCTTCATCAGCTCTCCTAAGGGAAAGCTTATGGTCGCAAAGTCTTGCATGTATCTTGAACAGTAACTGGCCATGCTAAAAAATGAATGTATTATAAAAAGAAAAAGAACAACGGTGGGTGGACAGATTGAAGACAGATAGCGAAGGGCTAAAGGACAATATCCCCTGGCATAGCCTTAACAGATGTTAATTCTGCCACTAAACCGAATTGAGTTCCGTTAGACTGTTAACAACACTGCCTCTGAAGTACATGCAGCCAACATAGTAATATATATGTACCATCTGAAAAACATCCCTTTAACTGTAAATCACAGACTGTACCCACTTATTTTACTTCTCTCCCTCACAAACTAATGAAGCCCTGTTAGGTGCAATATGATATGAGAATCACATGTCCAATACATATCGCCATGCGAGCAAAACACCAAAAAATGCACAATGAATTGTGAGGGCAATGTTGACGTATGTTTTCAACATTAACAGAATTACTACCACGTCCCCTGTGTCTATCTTAAATAATTCGAGACACTCGGCAAAAAAGCCCCTTTTTTTCCCAATTTTTTTCCCAACTTTTTCCAATCTTCAATTTTACTTCATCATGAGAGCCAAATACCAGAATAACGCACTATGAATTGTGAGGGTAAGGTTTTTAATACCAATAGATTTATTACCACGTCCCCCTACTATTTTAATCAATTCGGGACATTCGGCATAAGAAACAGTCTTTTTTCCGTTTCCATACCAACATTTGTTAAACGTGACCCGGAAACCGAGCCATGGAACCGGGACCCCGATGGCAGAGTAAACACAGTACTGACAGGACTGCAGGTAGCACGGGGGCACTTTCGAGAGACCGAAAGACTGCTACACAACCGTAAAGTATCTAAATCTCTAAACAAAACCTCTTTTTGGTATCGCTTATTTGTAGAAAGCTCCTTAGACCATCGAGGGCTCCGTGGACAGCACGCCACGGATATTTTTAAGGTAAAACGTTACTGTGCCAATTACGAGTGTGTTTTCAGGGTCCCGCATGACGCGGTTATTTTCTACATATTAAGCCCATAACTAATACGGGGGTCTTATCAACAACCAGATAAGAAAGGGGCTGCACTAATGAGTGTGTTAGCCGCTTATGGGGCATTTGAGATACCATTTGGTAAACATGTTACACGTTTAATTCCGAATCTTTTAACAAAGAGGAAGAGCAAGATGCTCCAAGTATTACCAAATAGAGGAGACACATTTTAGCTCCTGAGCTAATTGGGCACATACTACCATATAGCTACTGCCCATGTAAAAAAAAGGGAAAACGACTGCATAAACCCTCGGTGTGAAAATGAATAAATACAGATGATACTGATTATTAATTTTTACAATGAATAACGGTCACAGAATAAGTGTGAATTTTGCCAAGCAGACCAACACACCTGTGTTTTTGCGAAAGGTATGAGTGAGTTGACCTAAAAAGACAGTGGTGTGTGGAACGAAAAGTATTGCCATTTTCTAGTTGCTATACTAAGAAGTACAGCAATTTTTTGCAAAATCAGCTTTATGTTTGTGTTTGTCCTACACAGAGAACCCCCAATACCCTTGTTTTTTCACGTTTGTTTACTCATTACAGGTACCTACAGGACCGCCAATAGAGGAGGACTAATATGCCCTTCACCATTCACTACATCTGAACTTACAATCCTGTTCTAGTGTTATCACCATCACAGAGACGCCCTTGGTCTCTATCTTCCCTTGGTCCTGAAGAAAGCCCAATCGACCCTTGCTGGCGAATCAGGGCTGAGACATGTCGACCTTTTTAGAACAATGAATACCAGTGTGTGAGATACCTCAATCGTCTCAATACACACACCCACAATTTCAATAGTCTTGCACCCTGTTTTATTAAAATCGGAGATACAGGGTATACGAGCCTTTTTATTCTTTCACGGCACAACACTTCCCTATCACTAATCACTACTGCTGTAACCAAGGGTTTTCCTCCTGGTGGAGGGTGCATAAACCGCTAACCCCATGATTATGCACACATGAGTCTAAAAAGCGGAGAATCAAGATATACCGCTCTCGTTTAACATCAGACGCGTGCATGAGGGTTTTTTAATTGGGACAGAAGTACGCTACCTGCAAACCCAGGTTAAAGCAGGACAAGTGATCCCTTCTCATTTGATTATAAATACTACGAACAAGGAAGCTGAATGGAACACACTTTCCTTCTCCCTCCACAATTGATTATAAGTGTATTATAGAAACATCTTGCGGGGGCTAAGAAATAAACAAACAATTCTACTTTACATTTTTGTTGACAGCAAATTAATCTATAAAATGCTTCATTGACCTGATTATGGGTGAGATTTATTTATCGTATGTACATTTTCATCACATACAAGTAATATGTCTAGAATTCAAAACTTTATCTCTTTATTCATAGATATTCCATTGCCGTGAACTTTAGGACATCAGCAAGGGATTTTGTATTGATGAGTCTTCTCAGAAACGTTTAGACCGTGTAGGTGGGTCTTTATTGGCATAGCTCTCTAACTACATTACACAGTAGCTAATTTGATAAATATATCTTTGTTTCGGAATCCTTATCTGTGTCTATGAAGTGTTGAAGAAAAATATATAGATACTTTTGTTTGAGTGCTACGCTATTTAATGCGTGAGACGACTCCCTGTAGGGTCTACACACGTATATCAATAGGTATGATTTTCTTGTACAATTAGCGTTTAGTGAGGTTTAAATTCTTCTTTTATTTATATTTTTAGCATACAACCATAAGCCATCTATATTTTGAACCGGCAACACCTGGATTGTTTTGGATTATGTGATGTATTTCTAGGGTTTAAAGTGGTTTTGATAAACCTTTTTGTACACTTAGATCTGACTTTCAGGTTGCCGTAATATGTATGTGTTCTCCAATGTAAATATATAAAAAAATATATTTATTCTAATACACTTATTTTTCTCATATTGTTATTTAGATAATATGCATTTCTCGTCCTGATGAAGGTGACAACATATTTAACTTTGACCGAAATCAACAGTTGTTTTTATGAAATTTTAACCCATTTTAATGATATGTATAAAAAGGATGACATTTTTGTTTTGATTAAATTATGTTGACATGATCCCGTTAATCTATTAATTTGCACTTTGTCAACATTTGAGCAATTTTATGAAAATGTTTAAATACGTTTTTAATAAATTACGATATATTTGATCATATGTTTTATCTAGAATTTTTTGAGTGTATTGATTATCATTGCTTCACAATTCAGCAATCTGGAAGTTTGGTCATTTTTTTCTTATTCTTTTTCTTTTATGTTGAGTCTATCAAAAGATCTCTTTGGGAGAAGCTTTTTATACTATGTCACATAAGCCTTACATCCGGTTTGCCTGTGTTATTAATTTTTAGACTAAGCTTGTCTTCTGATCAATGAAAAGGGAATTCTTACTTTGTGTTATACAGACCCGTCTCTTTTCTAAGTACTAGGGTACCTCCCTCATATTTTGGCGACCTCCTGTAAGTCCTACACAGTGGGATTCCTGAGAGCTGGTTGGGGGCTCCACCACTCTGCAAAGGTGACACTAGTTAATAAACCATAGAAATTCATTGGAAAAACAAAGGTTACAGGGACTTTACAATGAGGACATGGAATAAAAAAAAACTAGCAATTCACTGTAAAAACCAAAGGTTGCAGAGAGGCATTCAGTAATGTCACTGACCATGTCATGAATGATGTAATATGTGAGGTCATAAGCAGTGCATTGCGGGCACGAGTTATAGTTAGCTCACTAACTATAACTATAACTGAATTTCTACAATTGACACTTGGGCCTAACCTTAATGTCTCTGTAACCTTTGATTTTTTCAGTGAAAATATATATTTATTTAGGCTCCTTCATGAAAATACCTACGTAAGAGTGAGATGGAACACGACTGGGGATTTGACAGGAAAAATTGCAATCTCAAAAGGGGTTAGACATGGATGCATCCTTGCCCCAACTCTAGTTAGTCTTTTTATAAATGGAGTTTGTAAAGGGTTTGAAGGAATACAAACATGATGCTCCCAAGATTGCGGTAATACCGACCCCGATACTTACGTTTGCAGATGACACCCGCTAATCTCTCGAAATTCCATGGGCCTCTAAACAGAACTAAATGCCTTTGTTAACTTTTGTGGGGAAAGAGGGCTGGAACTTAACCCATCTAAATCTAAATTTATGTTGAATAATCCCCACAGGGGTACAGAGACATGGTGACTGCAAAGGGTTCTCCCTTAGACGTAGTCCACCATTTCAACTACCTCGGGTGAGGTTAAGTGACACCCTAGCATGGGGACCCCAGATAGAAAAAAGCAAAACTACTCTCCATCAAAAAGCCTCTGCCTTAGTGAAGCGCTGTAGGGCAGCTTCAAGAGGACCCATTTCTCTGGTTTTAACCATATATAAAGCCTCAGTTGTGACATCAGCACTATATGGAGCCGAGATCTGGGGCTATGTTGGTGCTGAAAGGTTAACAAAAGTTGAAAATAGATTCATCAAATCCCTATTTAAACTTTCCCAAAGTTCTCGCCCCATCTCTTACATCTCGTTCTGTCTCTTAATCCTATCCACTTAACAGCTATTTAAAAAGCTTTATTATTTTAGATCAGGTTACTACACATGAATTAATACCTTAAAGAGAGTGTATGAAAGACCTTTTGGCTCTGGACAGAACGTTTAAAACACCCTGGCTTAAACATATCTATGAAGCAACACTCAAAGTAGGTATCCCTGAGCTTTGGACAGCCCGGAATCAATGGGAAAGGCTGATGCTCCAAGAGCTAAACAGTCGTACTGGGAGGTAGTTCTAGCTCAAACGTCGGTAGTGCATCAATCTCATACCCTCACAGGCAAGTTCTTGAATCACAAGTGCATACCAGGGTTTGAACCATATATGAACAGGATGTACCCATATACATCAAAATGTCTGTATGTCCCATGCAGGTGAGGGTTTTGCCCCTGAGATCCTACACGTCTAAATGGCTCAACAACTCTAAAAAGATTAGCTCTTGTCCAAATTGCCCCAATATAGACGAAACAGCGACCCATTTTCTTTTCTTTTGTCCTCTTTATAGGAAGGCCCGAAAAAAAGGGGTTGATAGCTGCCTATAACCTTATAGGTGTGAGACAATATTGTGAAACGGAGAGACTATTTAAGAGTGAGACCAGAGAGTTTTCAGCCCTTGCGGTCTCACGGTACCTGCACATTGCCTGGGCCTTAAGAAGGAATGTTGCTCACAATCCCAAAGCTTGATAGAGAGTCGATAAAACTCTGCTCCGACATGACATCCTCTCTGTATACTGGTATTGCCTCAAAACTCCTACTGAGTGCATCTATTTTTACAATTTACTCACGTTTTTATGGCTATGTGGAAAAACGTACATAAGTATATATACTGTTGTACTTCGTTTTCTTTTGCAACTTTGTCTATACCTCCAATGATTACCTTTTTGCACACTTTCTCTGTTATAAATATATGAATTTCCTTGAAGTAACACTGTTAATAGTAACCTATTTGTGAAGTTTTTTGTATCCATAGCCTTTTAACGCAGCTGTTTAGATGATGACTTTAAATTTTTTATTGATATATTAACTTTTAATCCGTGTTTATAGTATGGTATTTCGACTAATTTTTTTTTCTTTTCTTCTTTTATTGTAAAATTGCACAAAGTATTCTAGAGCATTTATGCTGTATGTTGTATTGATTGATTGTGTTTTATGGGCTGTGCCTGAAATAAATGGTATTATGTACACACATATATATATATATATATATATAAATATATATATATATATATATATATATATCCAAAACTTCAAAACACCAGCCGGTTGCACTCGTGGGCGGGTGCACGCCAAACGGGGGTGTGCCCGTTACACAATATCAGCTTCACACATCCAAGGATCATAAATACAAAAAGGAAAGCAGCACTCGCAGGGGGTAGTTCCAAACCAATTTATTCGTGGCGGAACTGAACAGCAACGACGCGTTTCGCCGTGGGGCTTTGTCAAGTTGTACAAAGAGCAGAGACGCGCATGATCTTAAAAGACGTCAAAATGCAATGAAGAGCAAAGAAGGACTACATAATTTTAGTCGAAAACGGCTGCCATGTTAGAACGTTGTACATTCTTATTACTGCGCGTGTATTACTACCAAATAGCAGTTCACGGATGTGCCATGGCTTACCCACTAGATAAAAGTTATAATACATACATAATATAATGTAACACATGTACATAACCCCTGATCTAATGTTAACATCAATCTAAGCACAAATGCTTTTTGGGTACTGTGTATACATTGACAATCTCCAAATTTATAAATAAATATAAAAGTGAATTTCGCCCTATATGGGCATGGGTGCATAGCCTACAAAACATGTCCATTGACATCTCTGCATACAAAATATATTAGCCAAGTTAAGATCAAGATCAAAAAAATCAAGATCAAAAGATCAATCCAATAAATCATCATATAGAGTGCGGAAAGACACAGTTGCAATAACATGATGCGTCAAGATTCATGGTAAGAGACAGACAGAATATATACATATATACATGTTCAATGGGCCTAACCCAGGTGTACAGATAGTTCTTCGTGCATATTCAGGCCCCTCGGGTTTTTACTCTGTAGATCAATTATGTACCTGGATTCCAGACGTCTAAGTTTTAAGAGACGGTCACCTCCTCTGATATTAGCCGGTACACTATCGAGACAAATATATGACAACAGATCCCTGTTGCTATTATGCATCTTCTCGAAGTGCCTTGCCACAGGATAGGATTCGTCCTTTTTGGCAATAGCACGCATGTGCTCTAAGATTCTCAGTTTTACTGCATTGGTGGTACTACCAATGTAGTTTAAACCACATGGGCAGGTGAGACAGTAAATCGCATATGGCGTAGAACATGTCAAAAAATGTCATGATTTTTTTCGGTGTAACCAGACCAGGTATCTTAAAAGTGAGCGGCCGATTACTATATTTACAGGCCTTACACCGACCACAGGGGTAAAAACCACTCAGAACAGGTAATTGGGGAATGCTAGCAGGGGAAGAAAAGTGACTGGAGACTAAATGGTCCCTAAGGGATTTAGCCTTCCTGTAAGTGACCAACGGATTGGTCGGCAGGTCAGCTTTAATAATGTTGTCAGACATAAGAATACTCCAGTTCTTTTTAAAGATTTTCTTAATCTGACCAGCATTGCGCGAAAAGGTGGTAATGAGGCGAAATGCCCCATTGTTAGATCTGCTGGTATGCTTAGGTTTCAACAGATCTTTGCGCTGTATCTTTTTAGCTCTCTCATAAGCACGTGTCAAAACCCCATTTTTGTACCCTCTTTTCTTAAATCTTTGAAGGCTAGCAGCCGCTGCCATCTTGAAGTCATCGTCATTAGAGTTATTTCGCCTTAACCTTAGAAGTTCTCCATAAGGGATACACTCGATTAATTGGCGTGGGTGACTGCTTGTAGCAAAGAGCGTGGAATTTCCTGCCGTCTCTTTCCTGAACAATTTAGTCTGTAAAATACCATCATCATCAATATACACAGTAAGGTCTAGGTAGTTGACAGCACTCTTGCTGATGTGACCAGAGAATTTAAGATTCACATCGTTATTATTAAGTACGTCAACAAAGACATTGGCCGTTTCTGTAGAGCAGTCTAGAATAATAAACAAGTCGTCTATATAACGATGCCATCCTATAATTTTGTTGGTCCATTCCTGATTGTTACACCAGGTTGCCTGTTCTTCCCAATAGCCTACAAATAAATTAGCAAAACTCGGAGCAGAACAAGCTCCCATGGCTACTCCGGACATCTGCTTATACAGTTGATTGCTGAAAAGAAAAATGTTATTGTTTAAACTGAAATTCATGAATTCCATTAACATTTTGTTGTGCTCGTAAAAACGTACAGGACGCTTCTCCAAGAAACTGGCCATAGCCCTTAGACCATCACCATGAGCTATACAGGTGTATAGACTGGTAATGTCAAGGACCATCATGCAATAAGTGTCTTTCCAAATGACTTGATCAATGTAGGACAAGAAATGTTTGGTATCTCTAAGATTGGAAGGCAGAGACATGACCAAAGGTGAAAGAAACGAATCAACATAAATCGAAAGGTTCTCAGTAAGACTCCCATTGGAAGCCACAATGGGCCTCCCCGGAGGATTGTGCATGTCCTTATGAACCTTGGGAAGGTAATAGAAAGTGGGAATCACCGGACTTAAACAACGTAAAAATAGGTATTCATCGGTATTCAGCATGTTGACATTATACCACTTTAATATCATATCGTGGTACTCTACCACGCTTTGATTGTACACTTTGTTGTTCACAAGCCTGTAAGTGTTAATATCTCCCAATAGACGAAGTGCCTCGGTTTCGTATTGAACGGCAGTGAGAAGGACAATATTGCCCCCCTTATCAGAGGGTTTGCAAACCAAGCCAGAGTCTTTGCACAAAGTTTGTAATGCAGTCTGTTGTTGTTTGGTGAAATTATCACCTGAAGATATATATGTCTTCGATTTTCTTAGTCTGGAAAGGTCCATCAAAACTGCATCCGAGAAGGTATCAATGGCATCTGAACCCATTATAGGCATAGATGTGGAAACAGGTTTAAATACACTTTCCCCACTTTTTTGTTGTATGTCCAGATGAGCCAATGTTTGGGTGTTGGTGATGTCACCATCTTCACCTATGTTAATTTCTTGATGTAGACCTTCTATGGCACAGAGGCCACCCAGATCCCGGCACCTCAATCCATCTCCATCTATATTAGAAGCCCGTCCCGACGTTGTCCGGGGATGAAATGTTATGTGTGTAATGTTTCACAGCGTTTTTTATATGGGCCTCCTTAGCTGTCCCGTATTTGCATCTCCTTAGTTCGGTGTGCGTCCTCAGCTTTAGGTTTTTAAGCTTTTGTGTGTGCAAGTGCGTTGTGTTTGATGATAATGTGACCGTGCCCCTTCACTTTGTAATGTTTTTGGAAGGTGTTTGTCTGGTTCTGCATGCAATGTTAGTAAGAGCGTTGTTTATATGTGGCTTGTTAGGTGGCCCGTATTTGCAGCTCCTACGTTGTGTGTGCGTCCTCAGCTTTAAGCAGTGTTCGGCGTGATTCTGTGCTTGCGAGGGCTGGTTTGAGGCCCCGCGCATTGTCTTTCACGTTAACGTGTGTATGCTGAGAGTGCCCTGCGTGATCCCGTGCTTGCGAGGGCTGTTTTGAGGCCCCGTCTGAACCCCGGAGTCCAAGTAAATTGTGAAGTGTCTTTGATTGTATTGTACACTCCTTGCCTTCAGTTTCCGCTGGAGCCGTTGGAGCGTGAAAGTCGCGGTCAGTGAATGTTGCGCTTGTGCGGGCCTTTATTATTTTTCTTCCTGCAGCCACTTGTGAGAAATGTAACGTACCAAAATGAGTGACGGTTTATTTTGTTAGTGTAAATTGTAGGCAGTATCTGAAGGATCCGTGAATGCGTCGCAGCTTGTTGTTTGTAGAGGTACGTGTGAGAAGTGATCAGAACGGCAAGGCGGAGCGGGAATGTTTCCGCAAGCCGCGCCCCTTTTTTTACTTAATTGTTGTACAACCCCCTATGACTACGCTGACGCCTAAAAAGTTAGCGGTGCACTATATATCAGTAATGTTGCGTCATGAGAACGGCAAGGTGGAGCGTGAATATGCGTTCACATTGTTAGCGCAAGCCACGCCCCTTTTTATTATAATTTTGGTTTTTCCCCCGTGTGACAACGCTAACACTTATGCCCACAATGGTTGGTTCGCACTATATATGATTAACGGCGCCTGATGCGGCGCAGCTTGTTTTGAAGTTGGAGCATGAATGGGCATGCACATTGCTTCTGAAAGGGGCGCTAGTGAAGTACGCGGCCATTTTTTTTTATTTGTGGCACGCCCCTCTGACAACGCTGTTCTGCCACGCCCCTCCGAGAATGGTGCACACCCACAAACTAATAATGTGAAGTGTAGTTTGACACGCTCATGCCACGCCAAGGCCCAAGTGAAGTTTGACACGCCCACGCCAAAAAGGGACTACTTTACCCCTAAGGTTCTTTGACCTTTCTAATGTATATGGTGGCCAGCTGTATAGCCTATGTCCATCTGCTGCAACTACCCTTTACAATGGTGTATTGGGTGTTGTGATTGGTGCTGTACTGCTTGAGTTTACCCGCCTCAAAGGTTTCAGCTCTCTCTTTATAATAGTAGTATAGATTTATTTATAAATGATGTCATCAGTGATGTCATTTGAGATGTCATCAGTGATGTCACTGACCATGTCATGAATGATGTAATATGTGACATCATCAGCAGTGGATTGCGGGTGCGCGAAATATAGTTAGTACAACTAACTATATAGGAGCAATTTCAATGGTTTTGTATGAGTGAAATGTCCAGCTAACTTTAACACCCCTAAAACTTATAGTTTTTTGAGTGAATCTTAAAGGTTTTTTAAATGCTAATTCCTAACTATATAAGGCCTGAAACCTATGTTTTTTTCAGTGAATATATATATATACATATATATATATATCTAATACTCACTCTCTACTACTCATTCTCTACTACTCTACTACTCTCTACTTCTCTCTCTACTACTCACTCCCTACTACTCACTATCTACTACTCTCTACTACTCACTCTCTACTACTCTCTACTCTCTACTACTCACTCTCTACTACTCTCTCTCTACTACTCACTCTTTACTACTCACTATCTACTACTCTCTACTACTCACTCTCTACTTCTCACTCTCTACTACCCTCTACTACTCACTCTCTACTACTCTCTCTCTACTACTCTCTACTACTCACTCTCTACTACTCACTCTCTACTACTCTCTACTACTCACTCTCTACTAATCTCTCTCTACTACTCTCTACTACTCACTCTACTACTCACTCTCTACTACTCTCTACTATTCTCTCTCTCTCTGCTACTCACTCTCTACTACTCACTCTCTACTACTCTCTACTACTCACTCTACTACTTACTCTCTACTACTCTCTACTACTCACTCTCTACTACTCTACTACTCACTCTACTATTCACTCTACTACTCTCTACTACTCACTCTCTGCTACTCTCTCTACTGCTCTCTTCTACTCTCTACTACTCACTCTCTACTCTATTACTCACTCTCTTCTCTCTACCTCTACCTCTCTACCTCTACCGCTCTACCTCTACACCTCTACCTCTCTACCTCTCTCTACACGCACATATATACACATATATATATGCATATATATGCATATGCATTTATGTATGTGTATATATATATATATATATATATATACATACATATATAAACATGTATAATCTGCATATCTATATAAATACAAATATGAATGCATGCATACATATACATATATGCATACATATGCATGTTATTTACATGAAAGTTTTAAAACACTAATAAAAGCAAAGCTAAAAAGCCACCTCTTTACAAACAGAATGGCTTTAACTTAAACGAGGGCGAGATCTATTGCATTTTTAGTGCTTGTTTACTTTGGTTCCATCAAGAAGGCATTCAGATGTGTCACACATTTGCCATAAATTCTGAATGTTAGCACACTAGTTGCTCATTAGATCACTGTAGTAAAGCTACTGCTCACCAGGGAAGTCTGCTGCTAATCATACTTTCTATTTCAATGACAAAATGAACCCCCTCATTTTGTTCCTTTTTAAATTAAATGTTTTCAGACTTACCACTTCATTCCAATCAAGATGGCTTCTGGTGTGCCATACTTTTGTCATAAGTAAGACTGTTAGCGCTCTAGTTGTTCTTCAGAACACTCTGGGACATTCTGTCATTGGGCTATACTTGGGCTACATCTGGGTGATATTTGGGCTACATTTGGGCTCTTTTGTCTCTGGTGGCCATCTGCGCAGACTGCATGTCAATTTTTTTTTATGAAATAGAAGAGGATTTGGGAAGTCACTCAAAATGTGCCCTAATTTTTCTTTCTGCAGCACTAATCATACTTTCTATGGCAAAATATACCCTCTCATTTTGTTCCTTTTTAAATTAAATGTTTTAAGAGTTACCACTTTATTCCAATCAAGATAGCTTCAGGTGTGCCATACCTTTGTAATAAGTAGGACTGTTAGCGCTCTAGTTGTTCTTTAGAACACTCTAGGAGGCTGCAGTAGAACACAAAGGAATCAACTGACAGTCTCTGTCCTTGTTGGATGTACATGTTTTACTGAGAATGTCAGACTTCATTCTCACATGACTGAGAAAGATAATGTGAATTTACAGAAAATATGCTTTCAGTTTAGCTTATAGATCCCCTTCCAAACCACTGTGGGAAAAGCATGAGATAATAGTTTTCTTTCAAACATGATTCATGATATCCTAGCAGAAGGCTTTTTCACATGGTAAAATCACCTTAGAACACACCACAATTCCTAAAATGAGTATGGTACCATCAACAAATTATTTATAATGTAACTAAAGTCCTAAAACCCTCTATTAACTACAATGCTTTTTAATGAGGTGCTATCATGTATATTGGTCCCAAGATGGCTGCCAACACTTCTTGGATGAAGTACTGACAGCCAATCAGATCTCACGATGAGATGTGTGGTTAGGCTCTGCCCAGATATATATGTGTTTTTGAAGCAATTTTCACCAAATATAGCAAAGGCACTTCTGCGTACCAGTCCCTACAATTTTGCCAAGTTTGGTGTAATTCCGTTCCCCCCTGTTTTCTCAGCCCCCACTTCACGAATCTCCCCGAAACCATGTCATGAGTGATGTAATATGTGACGTCATCAGCAGTGCATTGCACGCACAAGTTATAGTGAGTCCAACTAACTATAACGTGGGAATTTCAATGGTTTTATGAGAGTAAAACTTCCAGCCAACTATAACTGGTGTGAAACCTATGTTTTTTTCAGTGAATTTAATAGTTTTTTTAAATGCTAATTCCTAACTATAACTGGAGTGAAACCTATGTTTTTTTCAGTGAATTTCATAGGTTTTTTAAATGCTAATTCCTAACTATAACTGGTGTGAAACCTATGGTTTTTTTCAGTGAATTTCATAGGTTTTGTAAATGCTAATTCCTAACTATATATAGGGCCTCAAACCTAAGTTTTTTCAGTGAATTTCATAGGTTTTTTAATAGCTAATTTCTATAGCTATGAAATATAATATTTTTTATAATAAATCCTATATTGTATATTTATGTAATACTATTTGTGTATGTATTTTTTCTCATTTTTTTTGCCTTGGTGCGCTCCCGGTGCGCGTACCGGTGAACGCACCGGTAAGCGCAGTGTTATGGCGCGCCCCGGTGCGCGCATGGGTGAGTGTCCCGTTAGGGCCATTGCCACAAACGAAAACATCATCGTGACGTATCGCGTAGTCGCGTGATGCGTCTTATGACGCGTGGCGTAAGCGCACCCGGAAGCGCCCGAGCGCATACGATCGCACAACGTAAACGCCGCCGGGCGCGCCCCGGGGCGCGCACCGGGCGCGTAGCGTAAGCGCGTCGGGTCATGTGACCTGAAAATAACACTTTTCATTGGTTCAGAACAGTTTTGGTTTCCAAATGATGAAAGCCCGGATCATGTGACCTGAAAATAACACTTTTCATTGGTTCAGAACAGTTTTGTTTTCCAAATAATGAAACCCCCCACCTTTTTTCCTCATTCTCACTTTGTTGTTTGAGTGAGGAAGACCTGCTTCTATTGATAGAGAAATGGCTACAGTAGCAGCAGCAGCTGGAGCATCGGCACCACCACCACCCCCACCACCACCACAAGGACCACCACAACATCACATTGGTGGTGATCAAGAAGAGGAGGAGGAGGAGGAGGAGGATGAGAGAAGGCAGTTCCTGCCTGAAGACAATCCCCCATATAAACCTAAGGAGCACTTTATATGGGAGTTTTTTAAAATCCCAAGGGGTGCAAAGAAGGTAAACGCTGCAAAGGTGACCTGTCTCATCTGTGGCGCTGTACTATCCAGGGGGAACCCTGCCAAAAAATATTCATTTGGGAATCCCACAATGATTCGCCACATGCAACGATTGCACCCCAACAACTATTCTGCAGCAGAGGTGAGAGAACCGTGCAGAAACCTTCCCCAATCGTCTTCCAGACCCTCAACAAGCCAAGAACCCACTCCATCGGGTCCAGAGGCAAGGGAGATGGTCCCAAACATACAAACCAAGTTTGGTGCATACAAAATCGTTTGTATATTTTGTGGAAAAACAATAACTTATGGTGAGCAAAGTATTAATCTCATCAACCTTGCTGGTAACAACCACAAGTGCCCAAAGAAGCCTTAATTTTTTCCTGTTTTTTTTGCTCCAGTTGAGCCGTTTACAATTCCCTGTTTTTTGTTTGTCCCCATAAAAAATACAAAAAATTAATAAAATTCTTCATACAAGCCAAAAAAAGTAAAAAATGTTCAAAAAACCAATAAAAAATATAAAACAACAAAAAGAATAAAAAAACAGTTCTTTTTAGAACTACCTCTAATTTATAAAAAAATGCTACATTTTAAAAAAACTCTGTCATTCTTTTTTCTCCAGGGTACGCGTACCGGTACACGCACCGCTATGCGTACCGGGGCGCGTACCAAAAAAAAAATTAAAAAAAATAAAGGAGTAAGCATGAGGGAAGGATACAGAGAGAGTGATGTTAAGAGAAAGAGAGCTAGAGGTAGCAACACAGAGGGACTGTTTATTACATATAAAAACAGAGAGAAGGCATAATAGGGTGTAACTAAGAAAAGGAAAATGAATAAGGGAGCGAAAGAAGGGAAGAGAGAGGAAGAAGGCTAAAGCAGAGGTACTGGGAGAATGTGAGTGGGTGTTGAAAGTAAAAGGAAGGACAGTAAAGGATGGGGAATGAGGGGTAGTGACGGAACCGAGGTAAAGGAAAAACAGTGAGGGAGGGTGAGAAAAGAGCAGTGAGTGTAAGTAAAGAGGGGTGAAAGAGGGTGGATAAAATTGAATAAGGGTAAGACATGGGGAGTGACAGAGAGAAAGGACAGAGAGAGTAAAGGAGGGAGTGACTGAAAGGGTCTGAGTGAAGCAGCAAAGAAAAGTAAGTGAGGGAGTGTGGGTGAGTTGTAGGGAGTGAGCATGACGAAAGAGTAGTGACAGAGTGAGGGGACAGAGACAGCGACGGTAAGAGACAGAGTGAGGGAACGGAAGTGAGGAACTGTGAGGACAGACGGACTGAGAGAAGGAGTGAGAGGAGTGAAGTAAATGAGTAAGGGAATGAGTGAGGGAGCGAAGGAAGGGAACAGAACATAAGGGAAGTAAAGCAAGGGGGACTAAAAGAAGTTGAATGTGGTAGGAGAGTAATGGAAAGAGGAGTAAACATGGAGGATAAGAATAAGTGAGGAAAGCAGAGTAAGGAAACAGGAGTGAGGTAGGGTGAGAAAATAGTAGTGAGGTTAAAGCAAAGGGTGATGACAAACTACATTTTTTTAGTCACACTTACCATATAATTAATGTAACTTTAATTACATTTTTTTACTACACTTTGTATCTGTGAAAGAGAGAAGAAAAAATAAGTTATAATTAGTAAAATATATATTTTAAAATAAAAGATACAAGTGAAGAGGTTAAAAATCATAACAGTGTATTAAGAAATAAAGTACGAGAGAAAGACAGAGAAAGGGAAATAAAGTAATGTAGAAGGACAAAAAGAGGGTAAAAGAAATAGAAGGAGAGCAAATTACTAAGAGTAAGGCATATACATTCACTGACAGAGAGGAAGAGAAGAAGAAAGAAATGAACTGAAGGTAAGAAAGATACTAAAAGAATGTGAGTTAGCAAAACTAAATCAGGAAACAGGAGTAAGTAAAAAGAGGATGACTGAGAGGGAAAGGAGTCTGATTGAGGATGCATTTAGAAGAATGAGGAATGGAAGATAACTGAGAGTAAGTGAAGGGTAGTCATAGAGTGAAGGGATGAAGGGAGAGAGGATAATATAGAAGGATTGAGGGAAAAGGAGTGAGGAAGTTACTAGACAGATAGACTAAGGGAAGGACTGAGTGAAGTGGAGTACAATGAGTGAGGAAAGGAAAATGAGTAAGGGAGCAAAAGAAGAAAAGAGAGGAGAAGAGGACTAAAGCAGTGGTACTGAGAGAAAGTGATTCGGTGATGAAAGTAAAGAGAAGGACACTGAAAGAAAGGAAATGAGGGGTAGTAATGGAACCGGACTAAAAGAAATGGGGTGAAGAACGATGAGAGAGGAGCAGTGAAGTTGTTGTAGGAGAAATGATAGAAGGTAGATAACCACAATTGAACATAACACAAGGACAGTGAAGGACTGAGGACATAGAGGTAATGAGCGGAAAATAGAGAGAAGAGATCAAAAGAAAGGAGCAAACAAAGATAAGCGAGGGAAAGTGGGTGAGTTATAGTGTGACAATACTGGTGAGTGAGTAAAGAGGAATTACTAAAAGAACAAAGGAGGAAAAGATGGAAAAGGGAAGTAAAGCAGAGAGACTGAAAGCTGAAAAGTGGTGCAAGGGAGAGAGGGGATGCAGACAGTTGAAATGGAAATGAGGGGTTGTGAAAGAAGTGGAGTAAACGAATGGGTGTGAAACAGAGTGAGAAAAAGGCAGTGTGAGTGAGTAAAGAGAGCTGAAAGAGAGAGGAAAAAGGAAAGTGAGTGTGAGACAATGGGAATACAATATAAATTACACAATACAAACTATAGAATAATTTGTACAACATGTTAGATAGTTTATTTTTGCGGTTCTCAGAACATATTGAATTTCACTAAAAACAGTGAGTTCAAACTATTCATCATATGACAGCGGGAAAAAAACCCACAATCTAAAAGATTGTGTTTAAAAAAAAACATATAAACTTACAAATCACATATGTACACTAATCTTTGATTCACTTACTTTTCCTTTAGGCCAAATAGTGCATCATGAAGGTCCTTTTCGTTGGAAGGTACTCTGCTGTTCTCCTAAAATTCCATTTCATCAACTTTCTAGAAGAAAAGCTCCAAGAACATCTGAACTATGTTTCAATGTTTTCATATACTCCTTGTGTTCAGTCATGATTCTTTGCTCATTCCTTCACCTTTCCTTAAGGCCAAATAGTGTCAGATGTATCAGTATATTTTCAAATTACTTAAAACAAACTCTAAAATTACCGTTTTCCTGACGTTCTGAAAGAAAGGCTCAAACAACATTTTCACAATATTTAAATGTTCATAATTCCATCTCTGGCTCTCTCATGTTGAACATTTCCTATAATACTGAAATCACTTACTATGCGATCCACTTACCGTACCTATATGAGAACTATAATTTTTATATTATCTTCATCACTTTTACTCACAATATAATTTTAAACAGCAGACTAACTTTTATTAACTGCTCCCGTCTTCATAGGCCAATTACCTTTACTTAAATTTTGGTTGTAAAAAGACTAGGTATGAATTTTTTAAGTCAAAAGGCAAACGTTGTTTGAAAGTCAAATGAGTATCATTACAGTTAGTCCAACCTTTTCGACATTTTAAATACATTGTATAATGCCCTGATGTTGTTGAAGGACCGTCATGATAAATAATAGCTACAGTTGCAAAAGTTCTTCCTGAAATTGATAACTGAGAAGCCACGAAATTTTTAATAGAAGTTGTCAATTTAGTTCCATCAGGTGTAAATCGTTGGAACATTAAAATGACATACTGACCATAATTTTGTATAAATAATGTGGACAGCATTGCAGACTTACATTGGGTACACACCATATTGTGATCAGCTGCTTTAACTAGATTATTAAAAGGCACTGATTTGCAGTCTGGTAAAGTCAAATATATAAATCTTTCGGTGTCTATTGTAGTACTACTTGATAAACTACAGTTGTCGCAGTCATGCTGCCATTGATAAGAAAGGCTAAAAAGATTTTTTATATATACACCTTCATCTTCCAATACATCAAACATATACATTAAAAATTCCTGACAATCCTGCTGAATATTCTGTGAAAATTGATTTTGACCAGAACATATTTCTAAAAGATTACAAATTTCTGAAACACTTTCTATTTTTGCTCTATCACTGCTACATTTCTCAAACACAGAATTCAATAAACAGCAGAATGGTTGATCCCGATTTTCAACAATCTGTTCTTGTACATTTTGAAGAAAAAAAACAACATTAACCACTACATTAGCATAGCAGTTGACACCAGAACTGTTTTCAAACTGAAATCCAACAACATCTTCAACAGAATCCTTTTTCTTTCTGCTTACAATTACAGTTTCATCTACTTTTTGTCTTTTTGCTACTCCCTCACTGCAATTATTCTCATTTCTTCTTTTTCGGCCTACCACACGTTTTTCAAACAGAGGAAATTGAGGCAAATGTAGAGCATACTCTCTTCTTAACCTATTGTATTCTTTAACACAATCTAGAGCTGCACAAATCTTTGTTTCATCACACTCAATCAAGTACAATCCTGATAAAGTTCTGACTCGTGATAATGCCACATATTCCATACCCTCTTTAAACACAGAACTTCCAATGTTCACCAAAGCACTATCTACACTTAAACCTTGAGATTTATGAATTGTCACCGCATATGCCAAACAAACAGGAAACTGTTTTCGGCGAACATATAAGTCTTTCACAAGCAAAAATCTAGATGAACAACAACAAATTTGTTCTATTTCGTCAATGCCATCAAATTTATTTTTTAAAATTTCAATTCCATCTCTATTTTTGTAATTCACAAAATCAACAACATGACCCATTGCTCCATTTACCGGACCTCTTACAACATTTAAATTCCTTCTCAAAATGATACGACAATTTAAACACACATTCAGAGTCTTTTCAAAACCAGCAGTTTTAGATATACTCTTCTCTAATGAATCCAATTTTGATTTCAAATTTTCAGACAAAATAATTGTTGCTCCCATATGCTCTATTTTATCTATAGCTTCCAGTTTCACAATCTCTTCATTTTCTAACTTTAACATTTTGTTGTTGAAGATGGAACATTCTTGCAGAGTTGGCATCAAACATATCCCAGATTTGTTCTCAGTAATTTTCTTAAAAATATTCTCTGGAAGAATGTTTTCATTTGGATACAAATTTGAAATTAATCGTGCATGTAAAGCTTCTTTCCCATGCTCACTTACTTTTCCGATTCTTACATCTTGTAGAATATTTTTATAATCTTCATCCTTTGCCTGTCGCATATTTTGAAGTAGTTCTGCATATTTGAAATTTAACCATATATTAACGTTTCCAATGCTTCCTAGGCACTTCCTGGTATCTTCATACGTGACCTTTTTAAACAATGGTTGTCCTTTCACTGGAGTCAACTGCAGTAGATCTCCAAAAACAATAATGTGTTTTCCTCCGAATAAGAAATCATAGTCTGTTCTAAGAATTTCTTGCATTCTCAAATGCACAAAAGCAAGCATTAGATTTGAGACCATGCTTTCTTCATCAATGATAAGAAGTTTCATTTTCTTCAGGACTCTGGAAACTTCAGAACAAGCTTCTCCAGATAGCTTGTGGTATTGTAATTTGTTATCATGCTCAACTGGTAGCATCAGTAAATGATGTAAAGTAATCCCTTTAATGTTATGTGCTGCCAGCCCAGTTGGAGCGTGTTGGACCTGCGATGGGAAAGTCCAGCACAAGGGGGGGTAGCTTGGCTCAAGTGTCAAGGCAGTGAAGGCTGTAGTGCTAAGCCGGCTCTGATCCAATAATAACCCCCTGCACAATCACACTAAAAAGAAGGACACCACACCACTGCTGTAGAAAAATACAATTCATTTATGTAAATGTTCTCTGCTTGTGAATAGGGATCACTTGGAAAGCACAGTTACATTTCACTTTTCACAAAACTCTGGGATTCAGGTTAAGAATAAATACAGGGAATAAATACAATACATAGGAATTCAGGAATACTGGTATTGCATAAATATTGAGAATAGCTCTGTTCAATAAACAGATTAAATAGCAGGCTCAACTGTCACCATTACATGAATTAAATACCACTTGTACATAGCGCATTACTTTCTAGTTCATTTAGTCTTCAAAGCCACATTTCCATTTTAATAACGCTGTCACCAATTAGAGAATGTCATGCAGTTGACTCTGGTAAGTAACACACTTTTAGTAAATGGTTGTTTACAGTACTTGTGGAGTTCTGAGGACTGCCTGCGGTCACACGGTGAGCGGGGACTCCTTTTAGTTCACTCGGGAACTATGCGCGTATGACTGGAAAAATAAGGAAACCCAGTAAGTCCTTCATTCGGCCCTACGCGGCCACCGGGGAAGGATGTCCGCTGCCGGTGGGGGTTGACCCGAGCCAGCAGTGCTACTGCGGGCTCCTAGGCAGCTCAGTTCGACGTCGCTGGACGGACGAACGGCCGCACACAGGGGTTCTTGCCTTCAGCGCTCACTTAACTCAATGTCGGGCACAGTTCCACTTTACCGCGGCACACCAACAGGGGAATCATATTTCCTCACAACGGCTGGATCGATTAGCGATTCAGTCGGGCACAGTATTCTCCTACGCCAGCATCAGGGAATTCACGGGCTCCCGGGACCTCCCTCCAACTTCCTCACACGGGGGCTGGTCCCGCCCATGGCAACAGTTTCCCGGGTCTCGGAAAGGGCAGGGACGCAGATCCCGCCCAGTAAAGGCCGGCCTCTCCCCCCCCCCCCCGGCGCACCACCTCACCTTCTCACTTTGGGCACCAACCAGGAAGCGCGCAACGCCGGTGGGGCTCGGAGACGTCCGAGTCCCCCGCGCTTGGCGCTACACGTGAAGGGGGCACAGGATGAGGTCACAGTCACGGCGATCGGGCACACGCCTCGCGACCCGACTTCTTCCTCAGTCTGGCGCCACCGGGGGGGGTCGGGGAGGCACACAAACTCGGCCACAGTCTTCTGGGGCACAGAGGTGCTAGCTGGGCAGGCGCTGTAGGCGCAAGGGTTCAAAATTACGCCTGACTGGAACGCCAGTCAGTATCCACAATATTAACCCTTGCCACACTACTGCCTGTTCTCTCAGCCACCTCAAGGGTAAGCAGGGCAGGTGTCTTCTCTGGTGTCAAGTCAGGAATAGGGGTCACACCTCTTCAGCAGCTATCAGCATCTAGGTGTAGTAGTCTAACCAACTCCCCTCTCTCTTCAATAAAATGGCCGCCAGGGTCTGGGCTTTATATAGCCAGAGCCCTGAGGGACTGGCTCCAGCCAGAAGGTTCTAGAACCTTCCCTGGCTGTGTCAATGGGTTGACACATTCTGAGGTGTCTTATGGTCACTCACAGCCACCGTACTGGGGCTCTGGAGCGGCCATTTTGTGTACCTGAAGAAATCTTAAGAATTCCTGTCAGTAAAGCGCGCCAACCACAAAGGGCGCCAAAACCTCAGAAGGTCAGGGTTCAAGGAGGCTCCAATGGGAGTCACTCTCATGAGGAAAATATGTGTCCACCATTTTAAGGTTAAACACACACAGGTTGCCAACCTCAGTTTTAATGGCCACAGGTTTCTCCAGGCACCTTGTACATAGGTGCCAGAAACCTTGTGAGCAACTGGGTGTCAAGGAACACCTAGCCCCATGAAACAACACACAAAAAGGTCCTGGTAGACAAATGAAAAGCGACAAATTTTGGGAGGTACAGGGGACAAAAGAAATTATAGTGGTGAGGGGACTCTCAGAAGCAGACGGGTCCAACATGCATCCCCCCCAGCTGAAAGTGGGGAGAGCTACCCAACCCCTTGGGAGTTCTCAACACTAAGGCGGAAATACCTGGAGAGACCGTCTGCATTGGCGTTGTCAACTCCGGGCCGATGTTCCACCCGAAAGTCCATTCCCTGTAGGGAGATAGACCACCTCAACAGTTTGGGGTTTTCCCCCTTGATCTGCATGAGCCAGCGAAGGGGTCGGTGGTCCGTCTGAACAAGGAAGTGTGAACCAAACAGGTATGGTCACAGCTTCTTCAGTGCCCAGACCACCGCAAAGGCTTCCCGCTCAATGGTACTCCACCTCTGTTCCCGGGGAAGCAGTCTCCGTGACAGAAAGACCACGGGTTGATCCAGACCCTCTTCATTGAGTTGCGATAGCACCGCCCCAATGCCAATATCGGATGCATCTGTCTGGACAATGAACTCTTTCGAAAAATCTGGAGCCTTCAGGACTGGAGCTTTACACAATGCTTGTTTCAGAGTGTCGAAGGCTTGCTGGCAAGCCTCCGTCCAGATGACTCTCCTGGGTTGCTTTTTGGCCGTGAGTTCTTTAAGGGGTGCCGCGATAGTGCCATACCCCTTCACGAACCGTCTGTAGTAACCTGTGAGGCCCAGGAAGGCTCACACAGGCCATGATTGCCTCAATCTTCGCCTGAAGGGGCTGCACCGTTCCCCGGCCCACCAAGTGACCTAAGTACACTACCGACCCCTGTCCAATCTGACATTTGCTGGCCTTGATCGTCAAGCCAGCCCGTTCCAGGGCCTGGAGAACGGCTTGCAAGTGCTGCAAGTGATCCTCCCAACTGCTACTGAAGACAGCTATGTCATCCAAGTAAGCAGCAGAGAATGACTCCATCCCGGTGAGGATCGTGTTCACCAGCCGCTGGAAAATGGCAGGAGCGTTCTTGAGCCCGAAAGGCATAACGCAGAACTGGAAGTGTCCATCAGGTGTGGAGAAGGCTGACCTTTCCTTGGCTCCATCAGTCATGGGAATCTGCCAGTACCCTGCAGTGAGGTCAATGGTACTAAGATATTGGGCAGCTCCCAACCGGTCAATCAATTCATCCGCCCGAGGGATCGGATGAGCATCGGTTTTCGTTACCGAATTGAGTCCTCTGTAATCCACACAGAATCGTAATTCTGGTTTGGTGCCAGGTGGGGCAGCTTTGGGTACCAAAACCACCGGGCTGGACCAAGGGCTGTTTGAAGGTTCAATGACTCCTAGCTCCAGCATCTTAGCTACCTCGCTTCGGATACTGGCCTTCACCTTGTCAGACAGCCGGTAAGACTTTGACTTCACAGGTGGGCTGTGTCCACGTCGTGGGTACACAGATGGGTCTTACCCGGGACAAGGGAGAACAGCGGAGCGAATGTCCCCAGGACCTGGTGACATTCCCCCTGCTGCTCAGGAGTCAGGGATGGTGAGAGTTTTACTCCCTCCACTGACCCATCCTTTTCTTGAGACGCAAAGAGGTCGGGGAGAGGCTCAGTGTCCTCTTCCTCCGATCCGTCAGTCACCATCATCAGCATGACTTCGGGCCTCTCATAGTGGGGCTTGAGGCGATTGGCATGTAACACCCGATGCGGATGCCGAGGGGTCCTTACGTCCACCAAATAGGTAGACTTGCCCATCTTCTCCAATACCTCATAGGGGCCTGTCCAACGGTCCTGGAGAGCACTCAGCTCCCCCGGCTCCATCACCCACACCTTCTGTCCAGGCTCCAACTCCACTGGGTGAGCATTGTGGTCATACCACGCTTTCATGACTGCTTGACTGGCTTCCAAGTTGTCAGAAGCTTGCTTCCACAACTTAGCCATTTGGCTCCGGAAGGCCAGCATGTAGCTCACCACATCCTGGGGAACTTTCCGGGGAGACTTTTCCCAGGAGTCCCTCACCAGGCTGAGAGGTCCACGTACAGGGTGCCCGTACAAAAGCTCGAAGGGGCTGAAGCCCACTCCCTTCTGTGGCACTTCCCTGTAGGAAAAGAGCAAACAGGGTAGGAGGACGTCCCATTTCCTCCGCAGGCTTTCGGGTAGACTTCTGATCATACCCTTTAAGGTTTGGTTGAACCTCTCCGCGAGGCCATTGGCCTGTGGGTGATAAGGAGTGGTGAACCGGTAGGTCACTCAACACTCCTTCCATATTGCCCGCATATACGCTGACATGAAGTTGGTCCCCCTGTCAGACACAACTTCTTTGGGGAATCCCACTCGGGTAAAGATCCCCATCAGGGCCTTCGCCACTACCGGTGCAGTAATGGTTCTCAGAGGAACTGCCTCTGGATACCTTGTGGCGTGATCCACCAGTACCAGGATAAACCTGTGACTGGATGATGTCGGTGGATCTAGGGGCCCAGCAATGTCGATGCCCACCCTTTCAAAGGGGGTGCCAACGACGGGAAGTGGTTCCAGGGGAGCCTTCAGCTTCATCCCTGTTTTCCCACTGGCTTGGCATGACACGCACGACCGACAGTATGTGTCGGACGCCACCCTCATTCGAGGCCAATAAAAGTGGGGGACAAGCCGGGCAAAGGTCTTGTCCTGACCCAAGTGTCCTGCCAAGGGAATCTCATGAGCCAACTCTAATAGGAAGGCTCGGTAACACTGTGGGACTACCAGGGCCCGTGACAGTCCGTGCACTGGCGCCCTGGGTTCACTGTAGAGGAGACCTTCCTCCCAGTAAACACGATAGTTCCCAGACTCGTTACCTGCTGCCTGGGCTTCAGCCTGTTGCCGTAGACCCTCGAGGGCGGGACATTCCCTCTGTCCCTTGCTTAGTTCCTCCCTGGACGGTCCTCCCTCCACTCGCCACTCAGCAGGGGTAGGTAGGTCCTCCATCAGAACCATGTCCTCCTCCGCGGACTCCGGGTCCACCTCCACAGGTGGCCTATCCGTCTCACGGGGCACGGCCATCGAGGCAGGCTCCTCCTGTCCTCAAGATGCTCCCTCATCAGCAGCTGGGCGGGCCATTGTTCCAGGCTCCAACCCATGCGACTTCTCCTCCCGAGCAGCCGCCGACCTGGTACTCACACAGGCCCAATCAGGTGTACCCAGCATCTCAGAATGAGTCCGGTATTCCACCTCCTTCCAAGCATTGTGCTCCATATCATTACCCAGCAGACAATCAACTGGCACGGCGGGGCTTACGGCAACTCGAAGTGAACCTGCAACCCCTCCCCACTCAAAGGGAACCTCGGCCACAGGATAGTGGCCCATTCTGCCGTCAGCCATCGCGGCTGGATGAAGTACGTCTGGAATTACCTGCTCTGAGGACACCAGATGACTCCTTACCATAGTCATACTGGCTCCTGTATCTCTCAGAGCTTCCCCTCTATGGCCATTGATGGTGACCCACTGCCCATACTTGGTAGTATTTGAGGGCACCTGGATCTTTGGAGCCATCTCCCGATCACCCAGGGATACTAAGGTGACTCCCACCCACTCCCTCCCCTTAACTAAGGGCATCTCCTCCCCGAGCACTACACGAGCAACTCCCGGGGCCTTTCCTCCAGTGGGAGGGGGTGGTCTCTTTGGGCATTTCACGTCTCCCTTATAATGTCCAATACCACCGCACTCAAAGCAATGGACAACCCTTGGCTGCTGACTCTGGCCAGGATTAGGGTGCTTCTGCGGGTTAGCCTTAAAGTTGGAGAAGGAACTTTTCCCCTTAAAGTTATTTTGGGGGCCTTTGGAGAACTCCTTTTTCTTATTATCTCCCCCCTCTTTCTTCTGGGGAGCGCCCTGTCCGGACTTCTGAGAATCTCCTCCCGTCCCCCAGGTGGACACTCGGGTACTTGTCCAAATGTCCGCCTCCTCAGCAAGCTTACGGGGGCAAGTAAGTTTGCTGTCTACCAGGTGTTGCCTCAGCTCGGGAAGACATTTCTCGAGTAGATGTTCCTTGAGTATTAGGTCGTACAACCCTCGATAGTCTTCCACCTCACTACCTTGGACCCACCCATCTAGGGCTTTCTTGGCATAATCCAGGAAGTCACCCCAATTCTGTGAGCTCAGTTTGTGGCTGCCCCGAAACCTCTGCCGGTATTTCTCTGGGGACAACCCAAACTTTCTGATGAGCGCCACCTTCATGGCGGGGTAATCTACCTGCTCCTCCCGGTCTAGGGCCAATAGGGCATCCCTACCTGTCGGAGGCATGTAGCGGTACAATCCACCACCCCAATGCTTCTCATGGATCCCATGGGCTCTTAAGGAGACCTCATAGGCTGTCAGCCACTTGGCTATGTCGTCTCCAGCGGTATAACTGGCGACCACGTCCTTGGGTAAATGAGGCCTGGGCTCCCTGACAAATTCCTTTGACTCGACACCCCGCGGAGTGATGTTACGGGCTTGGAGGTCGAGCTCTCGTAGCTTGAGCTCATTTTCCATCCTCCTCCCTTCTCTCCTATCCTCCATCTCCAGCTTGGCCAACTCCCATCTGAACTGTCTCTCCTCTCTCCTGTCGGCTAACTCGGTCTCTGACAACCCTTTTGAGGATACACTGCTGCCCTCCCGTGAGGCTACCTTGGGGCTGATTGACATCTCACCCACCCCCAGGGGACATTCTGCAGTTACCTCAATGACAGTAACTCTGTCTGACTCCTCCTCCTCTACCGTTCCCTCCGGATGTGCTTCCACCCAGGCCCTGCAGACTAGTACGGAGCTCCTCTCTTTTGGCCCCTCGCCTAACGAACACTCCCCTTTACTGACAGAAATCCTTGAGCTGTGCCACAGTATAGGTCTCCAGCTCTGACATTTCGAATTCCATCTTGTCAGTGAAAAGTGTGGACAACCACCCCGAAGTAGGTTATAAGGATATGAGACTCTGAGGGTCACCTCCACCCACCTCCAGAAGAGAATTTGAAAAAAACAAAATGTTAAATCAGAGGGCCGCTGGGAGAAAACTCCGGGTTTGTACCTGTGACGCACACTGAATTATTATGGGGTACAGAACAAGCACGGCTCGCAATCCCACCATCTGAGCACCAATTTTATGTTGGACCTGCGATGGGCAAGCCCAGCACAAAGGGGGGTAGCTTGGCTCAAGTGTCAAGGCAGTGAAGGCTGTAGTGCTAAGCCGGCTCTGACCCAATAATAACCCCCTGCACAGTCACACTAAAAAGAAGGACACCACACCACTGCTGTAGAAAAATACGATTAATTTATGTAAAAGTTCTCTGCCTGTGAATAGGGATCAATTGGAAAGCACAGTTACATTTCACTTTTCACAAAACTCTGGGATTCAGGTTAAGAATAAATACAGGGAATAAATACAATACATAGGAATTCAGGAATACTGGTATTGCATAAATATTGAGAATAGCTCTGTTCAATAAATAGATTAAATAGCAGGCTCAACTGTCACCATTACATAAATTAAATACCACTTGTACATAGCGCATTACTTTCTAGTTCATTTAGTCTTCAAAGCCACATTTCCATTTTAATAACGCTGCCACCAATTAGAGAAAGTCATGCAGTTGACTCTGGTAAGTAACACACTTTTAGTAAATGGTTGTTTACAGTACTTGTGGAGTTCTGAGGACTGCCTGCGGTCACACGGTGAGCGGGGACTCCTTTTAGTTCACTCGGGAACTATGCGCGTATGACTGGAAAAACAAGTAAACCCAGTAAGTCCTTCATTCGGCCCTACGCGGCCACCGGGGATGGATGTCCGCTGCCGGTGGGGGTTGACTCGAGCCTGCAGTGCTACTGCGGGCTCCTAGGCGGCTCAGTTCGACGTCGCTGGACGGACGAACGGCCGCACACAGGGGTTCTTGCCTTCAGCGCTCACTTAACTCAATGTCGGGCACAGTTCCACTTTACCGCGGCACACCAACAGGGGAATCAGATTTCCTCACAACGGTTGGATCGATTAGCGATTCAGTCGGGCACAGTATTCTCCTACGCCAGCATCAGGGAATTCACGGGCTCTCGGGACCTCCCTCCAACTTCCTCACACGGGGGCTGGTCCCGCCCACGGCAACAGTTTCCCGGGTCTCGGAAAGGGCAGGGATGCAGATCCCGCCCAGTAAAGGCCGGCCTCTCCCCGCCCCGGCGCACCACTTCACCGTCTCACTTTGGGCACCAACCAGGAAGCGCGCAACGCCGGTGGGGCTCGGAGACGTCCGAGTCCCCCGCGCTTGGCGCTACACGTGAAGGGGCACAGGATGAGGTCACGGTCACGGCGATCGGGCACACGCCTCGCGACCCGACTTCTTCCTCAGTCTGACGCCACCGGGGGGGGCGGGGAGGCACACAAACTCGGCCACAGTCTTCTGGGACACAGAGGTGCTAGCTGGGCAGGCGCTGTAGGAGCAAGGGTTCAAAATTACGCCTGACTGGAATGCCAGTCAGTATCCACAATATTAATCCTTGCCACACTACTGCCTGTTCTCTCAGCCACCTCAAGGGTAAGCCGGGCAGGTGTCTTCTCTGGTGTCAAGTCAGGAATAGGGGTCACACCTCTTCAGCAGCTATCAGCATCTAGGTGTAGTAGTCTAACCAACTCCCCTCTCTCTTCAATAAAATGGCCGCCAGGGTCTGGGCTTTATATAGCCAGAGCCCTGAGGGACTGGCACCAGCCAGAAGGTTCTAGAACCTTCCCTGGCTGTGTCAATGGGTTGACACATTCTGAGGTGTCTTATGGTCACTCACAGCCACCGTACTGGGGCTCTGGAGCGGCCATTTTGTGTACCTGAAGAAATCTTAAGAATTCCTGTCAGGAAAGCGCACCAGCCACAAAGGGCGCCAAAACCTCAGAAGGTCAGGGTTCAAGGAGGCTCCAATGGGAGTCACTCTTATGAGGAAAATATGTGTCCACCATTTTAAGGTTAAACACATACAGGTTGCCAACCTCAGTTTTAATGGCCACAGGTTTCTCCAGGCGCCTTGTACATAGGTGCCAGAAACCTTGTGAGCAACTGGGTGTCAAGGAACACCTAGCCCCATGAAACAACACACAAAAAGGTCCTGGTAGACAAATGAAAAGCGACAAATTTTGGGAGGTACAGGGGAACAAAAGAAATTATAGTGGTGAGGGGACTCTCAGAAGCAGACGGGTCCAACAGAGCGGTAACAACACAAGACAGCGGTGATTCAGTCCTTTTCTGCAGATAAGTTGCAATTGCTTTAATCAGAAAACTTTTTCCAGTTCCCGCTTCTCCACTCACATACAGTCGGACAGGCTTAAATGATGTACATGAGCACTCTTTTTTCTCATGACTGAATCCATGTTCAACCAGTTCTGTGACTTCGTCATATATCTGTTTCTGCTCAAGGTTTAGTTGTTTCACCAAATCTTTTAAGTTAACTACATCATCTTGAGCTTGTTCCATAGCTCTTTCCACCTCATCCATGGCAGTGGCAGTTTCATTTTGGATAATTGGTCCTCCTAGTGGATCCTGACTCAATGAAGTAGAACTCTGACTGTCTTGAGAACTGTCTCTAGCAATCTCTACAGCAATTGTGGCTTCTTGCTCTATTTCTTCGTTCAACATTTGCAGATAATTGGAAAAACAGGACATTCTATGGTATCCTTGGTTGCATTAAAAGAATCTTCGTAACAGAGAAAATCTCCAAGTAGTTCCTCTTCTGTACGCCATGGCTTAAAGAGTTGCAAAAGAGCTAAATAGTAAAATTCCATTTTCTCTGGATTTTCGCAACTCAATTTTCGATGATTAATCAAATGGCCTTTTCTCTGCTTCACTAGACATCCGTCACACCCAATGACAGCATATATTCCATTATTGATATCTTCTCTGATGTTCCTCCTATAAATATAGTTTTGCAGAACTTCATATAAACAACTGTTCTCAAGATGACTACTTCTATTTGGATAGTATGTATCCAACATGTTTGTCTTCAAAATATCTGTACTGTGTGGTTCTTTCTCTGCCAAATACTCAATTTCTTGTACAGATTTCAAAACTCGGTTTCGTGTTGCAGCAAGACCTAGACTCGCCCAAATAATTGTTCTAGACTTGGCGTAGAGACTTGCTGATGATAACCGATCAGAACATTCATATGCTCCAATTTCTCGATGCGACAACATCTTCAGACTGAAACTGTATAATTTTTTACTTATACTCTTTTCATGTGAAATGTCCTCCCACATTTCCTTCAGTTCTGTCTTTTCTTTTTTTGTGATGTAAGACGTCACATATCGAGCCACAGCAATAGAGTTGTCAGCAACGAACTGAATATCCATGTTAGCATTCCACATGGACAAAATCACTGGTTTGTAGTCGTTGAAGTACTGGGACTCTTCGTTTCTTTTTAAATTGTATGTATTTTTTGGTGATTTCCTCGTCATAGTATGTCGCAGAGAAGACATCAAATTATTTACTCTTCCTTTAGAAATCACTGGTCGTGGAAACCCGAAACGACATTTTGTGTAGAACTTGTCCTTGTTTCTGAATTTTCGACGACAGTACTTTCCACAACGATGGGATTGAAAGTGTAAAACTTGTTGCCTTAAACTGTTTTCTTCGGTAGTTTTCAGAACAGCACATGTTGAATACTCTTCAATGAAACTCATCACTGTGTCATCCGAATCTGTTCCAAATTTGGGTGCATCTTTAATCCACAAAAACATATGTATGTGAGGAGCACCTCTCGCTTGATACTCCTTTCTCCAAAAGAAATCCAAAACCTCTCCAAGGGGAGGATTTTTTTTGTTCATAATAAAAGACATCATACCTTCAAATCTATGATTGAAATATCTGCATACATTCACTGGATCCAAAGAACACAGTTCTCCAGGTGTTTTGAATTCTATATTTTGTATGTTTGCGTTTGCCTCTCGTAGAAATTGAAGTAAGTCGTCCCATGCATATTCAGCACAGCTAAGAGTGAGGAACCATGTAGGAGTTCCTAAGTTTCTTAGCATACACTTCAATTCCCCATGACGACGGAACCAATACTCGTTTGTACCACGTTGACATGCCATGAGATTGATTAGATGAGATTCCAAAATATTGTCTTGCAGATTGACTTTCTCCATAAAGTCCCTCGCCGAAACATTTTGAAGATGTGCTCCACTTTTCAGTATATGGTTTACTGCATAAGAAAGCCCAGACAAGTCACTTTTATACAGTAGATGAAACAAATATGGGATGCATTGACGAAACCTTGGATCTTCAGCATATAATCTTAAAGTCCGGTATTCAGATGCAGGAATTTGAAGTGGTCGATCGTCATATCGTCCACCTCGACCTGTTGGAAATAGCTGTGGAAAACAACGAGGTTCCAAACTTTCTTCCCATACACTAATGGGACTTCCTTTTGCTGCTTTCATTTGAAACAAGTCAATTGTATTCCCATTACTTCTTTGGAATGCAAAGGATGAACAGTATAATGTTCATATATTTCTTCACTTCTAGACAAATCAACTTTTTCAATTTGGCCGGCTGAACAATCACTGTCTTCTTCTGCAGCTGTTTCCTCTGCTCCAACACATACATCTTTGTAGTACTCATTGTTTTTGACCAAATACAACGTTGCCTTTTTGACTTTCCTAACATCCACTAAATCTTGCTAGATTTTCTTACTCTTTGTCGGAACCCCATTAACTAGAATAACCAGAGGATCCTCTTCCACTTTCTCTACACCCATTGTATCAATATTTTTCTTGAAATCTAGAGGCAAATAAACAACTCTTCCCTTTAATCCTCCCTGTAAATCTGAAGGAGGCAATTTCCCTATCTTAGGCTCCATGCGAACAATAGCCTGAAAAGGATGGACACATTGAATCAAAATAGATTCATATGTATTTAAATCCATCAATTCAGGAGGAATGTCTACCAACTCAAGATTATTATGAACAGCTCTAGCAGACATTCTGTTTTCATTTAATTTATTATAACAATACTTACAAATACGCTGATGAGAACTCAAACCAAAAGAATTCTCCACCAACAAAAAAGTTGCAAAATTCTTCCATTAACTATTATTTTCCATTTCACTTTCTGCATATAAATCAACTAACCTAGTCTGAATCTTATAATGAGTCCGTCGACAACACACACAAGTAAAATTAGGCCTTTCACTTGATTTCACCTTAAACTTGGTAATTTCCTGGTCAAACCTTTCTGTACTTGAAATCTCTACATTGTCTTCCACATTACCTTCTATTACTGTGTCAATTTCTACACTGTCCTCTTTTTCACCAAAATAACAAATCTCAATTTCTTCACAAATATTCTTCACATCTAATTCAGTTCCATGCAAAAGAGCACTGTTTAATTGTTTAAGCTTAAGTGCTGGACTTTTTGCATAATACAACCTTCTCACTAATTTCCTCATTTTGTTATGATGCACTGCTAACATCCTAAAATGATGAAAAACACTCTGACATACTTTTCTAGAAAGACAAACCAGTGAATGCCCTTGCAAATCTGTTTTTTCTCTCACTCTGCAAGGATCTAAGTCTTGCAACATCTTCATTTTCTGTTTTAGACTTTTCTTACTATATGTACGTACGAAATTACGAAGCAAATCGATTGAATCCTGTCGCACACTACAAATACTACTACACTTCCAAGTGTACACTGGACCCTTAGTACGTCTCCCTAAAACTTCATCAGTTAACATCTCTTCTGCATCTCTAGACACAAGTTTCTCTTTTTCAATCGGACAACCGTCTTTCACCTCATATGCTCGACCACTGGTGTGAACTGCATGCACCAAATCATTCTCCTGGAAGTAACTCTCCTCATAAAAAAACGGCTCACAACTTGAACTATGCATCCATTCTCCAGAAAAAACTTTACAAAAATTAGTCCGATTAATTACTCTTTTGCAGCTACTGTTTGATTTGAAAACATCAATTCTCTTGTTAAGTATCCTAATTCTATTGATTACTAAAATAAATAATTTTTTCTTAACTTCAAAAGCCTTATCAACAATCTTCTCTACACTTTTCTTTTTCTTATAAAAAGCAGCTCTCTGTTTACCTTTCTTAATATTTTTTAACAAATTTAAAACAACCCTATTGAGAAACATTCGTTTACGAATGTCCCTAAATTGGTTTTGCCTTCTATTCCTATACATATTCTTCTCTCCTGCTCCAGTAGTAACATTTTTGGGGGGCCTCTCCTTCCTTTTCAAATTTGCTCTCTCCTTCTGTATATTCACATCCTCATCAACATTTTTTTTTGATCTACATATGTTCCGAAAGAAAGACTTAGTTGTCTTACCAGGAGCTTTTGTCCTGTTTTTTGAAGTATTTGTTGTAGACGAGTGCTTTAATTCCGTTGCTGTTTTTTATTTTTTCCGCTTGGCATCTTTTCTTCTCCTCTGCCTTGAGGGCATATTTCCTTACTATTGAAATCTTGATTTCAATCTGTGTTAAAGAAATAAATAACACATTTTAGACCACTATTACCAAACAACAAAGCAATGACAATAAGCAAACGATATAAACACTAGTTTACAACATATCTAAGTTTATATCACAGCAACTATGTAACTAGGAGTAAGACAGAGAAAAAGAGCTGGAGGAACTAACACAAAAAGACAGAGAGAGTCAGACAAAGAAACAGGTAGAGGGAGTAAAACATAGAGAAGGAGTAAGACATAAAGAGTGTATAATATGTTGTAAGACAGAAAAAGGATGTAATAGGGAGAGGGAGTCAGTCAAAGAAAGGGACAAAGGGAGTAAGTTAGAAAAAGGATGTAACAGGGTGTAAGACAGAGAGAGGGTGTAATACGATGTAAGACAGAGAGAGGGTGTTAGAAGATGAGAGAATGTAAAAGAGACTAAAACAGAGAGAGGCTGTAAAAGGTAGAGAGAGAGAATACGTTTGAGAGAGGGTGTAAGAGGAAGTAAATCAGAGAGAGGATGTAACAAGGAGTAATGAGAGAGAGGGAATAAATCAGAGACAGGGAGTAAGGGAAAGTAAGTCAAAGAGAAAGTTTAAGGGAGTGTAACACAGAGTCATGATGTAAAAAGGAATGAGTCAGAGAGAGGGTGTTAGAAGGGGACTGATGGAAAAATAGAGTAAGTCAGGAAGAGAATATAAGAGAGACTTATACATTCTTGACAATAAAGAAACCTTGGTGCATAAAGGAATTGTATTTTATAAATGAGCGACGTTTCAGTAGTGTAATGAAATGCTTATACATATGACCTTTTCTCTGTTTTTTAAATGTTATTCTAAAAAAAGATTTCGGGCACATGAAATAGTTTTACATTATTGACAAGGATTAGATAGTATCTACATTATTTAAAAAAATATATTAGCACCTTTCACAATCATGAAACCTGTGTTTTCTCAGATTAGTAAGTACATTGTGCACATGAGGTGAGGCCTGTCCAAGGGTGCAGAGGAGGTAAGGCCTGTGTCGAAGAGTGCATTGGACAGGACTCACCTCCTCTGACCCTTGAGCAAGCCTCACCTCCTCTGTGTACCCTGGACAGGCCTCAATGTATTGGGTATAAGTGATGGTAACAGGATGCAGATAAGGTGAGGCCTAACCAGGAGTGCAGATGAGATGAGGTCTGTCCAGTGGAGCAGAGGAGGTGAGGCCTGTGTCCAAGAGTACAGTGGACAGGACTTTATAAAGCCTCTCCCCCACTGCACTCGTAGACACAGGCCTCACCTCCTCAGCAACTTTCACAATCATGAAAGCCATTTCGACTTTCCTCATCTCCTCTGCACCTTTCGCAATCATGTCAGGGGTGTTTCCTCCTATTATGAATCAGATTGTGTTTTTTTATTGTTGCTTTCTGTTATTTTTTTGTTAATGCTTGGTAAAAATTTTCTGCTGCATAGAGGAATTGTATTTTGTAAAAAAATGAGGTTTCAGTAGTGAAATTAAATGCTTGTACATATGACCTGTGCTCAGTTTTTTTAATGTTAATATAAAAATGATTAAAGGGCAAATGAATGGCTTTAGCATTTTTCAGAAGGATTAGACAGTGTCTACATGATTAAAAAATATTCCTGCACTTTTCACAAACATGTCAGCTGTGTTTTCTAAGATTAAGAAACAGATTAAACTATTTAATCTTTCTTTGTGTCATATTTCTTGATAATACTTGGAAAAAGAAATGTTACTACATAGAGGAATTGTATTTTGTAAAAAAAATGAGGTTTCAGTAGTGCAATGAAATGCTTCTATATATGACCTGTGCTCTGTTTTTTTAAATATTAATTAAAAATCGATTTAGGGCACATGAATTGGACCCCTGGACAGACCTCACCTCATGTACACCCCTGGACAGGCCTCACCTCATCTGCACCCCGTTACCATCAATTATACCCAATACATTTAGGCCTGTTTAAAAAACGATTTAGGGTTGCAGATGAGGTGAGGATTTTCCAGGGGTACAGAGGAGGTGAGGCCTTTGTGCAAGAGTGTACTGGGAGAGATGCGTGTCCTGGGGAACAGAGGTGGTGAGTCCTGTGTCTAAGAGTGCAGTGGGCTGGACTTCATGAAGCCTCTCCCCCACTGCACTCTTAGACACAGGCCTCACCTCCTTTGCACCCCTGGACTGGCCTCTCTCCCACTACACTCTTGAACACAGGCCTTACCTCCTCTGCACCCCTGGACAATCCTCACCTCATCTGCAACCCTGAACAGACCTCACCTCATCTTCACCCCTAGACAGGCCTCAGCTCATCTACACCCCTGGACACGCCTCACCTCATCTGCACCCTGTTACCATCAATTATACCCAATACATTGAGGCCTGTCCAGGGGGCAAAGAGGAGGTGAGTCTTGTCCAAGGGTCAGAGGAGGTGAGTCCTCTCCACTGCACTCATGGACACAGGCCTCACCTCCTTTGTACCCCTGGACATGCCTCACCTCATCTGCACAATCTACTTCCTAATCTGAGGAAACACAGGTGACATGATTGTAAAAGGTTCAAATATATTTATTTAATCTTACAGACACTATTTATTCCTTCTCAAAAATGTAAAAGCCATTCATTTGCTCCAAAATCGTGTTTTCAATAACATTTACGAAACAGAGCGCAGGTCATATGTACAAGCATTCCATTTCACTACTGAAACCTCACTATTTTTCAAAATACAATTCTTCTATCTATGAAATGTTGATACCAAACATTATCATTAAACTTAACAAAAAGCAAGAAGAAAAAGCTCAATCTGCTCCCTAATCTAGAGTAACACAAGTGACATGATTGTGAAAACTGCAAATATATTTATTTAATCATGCACACACTATTTATTCCTGGTCAAAAATGTAAAATCTATTCATTTGCCCAAAAATCGTTTTTCAAATAAGATTTAAGAAACGGAGAGCAGGTCCTATGTACAAGCATTCCATTTTACTACTAAAACCTCACTATTTTACAAAATACATTTCCTCTCTCTTGCAAACATTGATACCAAGCATTATCAAAAACCATGACACAATTCAACAAGAAAAAAGCTCAATTTGCTTCCTAATCTGAAGTAACACAGGTGACATCATTGTGAAAGCTTCAAATATATTTATTTAATCATGCAGACACTATTTATTCCTTCTAAAAAATGTAAAAGCCATTCATTTGCCCCAAAATCGTTTTTTAAATAACATTTAATAAACAGTGCGCAGATCCTATGTACAAGCATTGAATTTCACTAGTGAAACATTACTATTTTACAAAATACAATTCCTCTATCTTGCAAATGTTGATACCAAGCTTTATCAAAAAACATGACACAAACCAACAAGAAAGAAGCTCAATCTGCTTCCTAATCTGAGGTAACACAGGTGACATGATTGTGAAAAGTTCAAATATATTTATTTAATCATGCAGACACTATTTATTCCTTCTCAAAAATGTAAAAGCCATTCATTTGCCCCAAAATCGTTTTTTAAATAACATTTTAGAAACAGTGCGCAGGTCCTTTGTACAAGCATTCAATTTCACTACTGAAACCTCACTATTTCACAAAATACAATTCCTCTATCTTGCAAATGTTGATACCAAGCATTATCAAAAAACATGACACAAACCAACAAGAAAGAAGCTCAATCTGCTTCCTAATCTGAGGTAACACAGGTGACATGATTGTGAAAGGTTCAAATATATTTATTTAATCATGCAGACACTATTTATTCCTTCTAAAAAATGTAAAAGCCATTCATTTGCCCCAAAATCGTTTTTTAAATAACATTTTAGAAACAGAGCGCAGGTCCTATGTACAAGCATTCAATTTCACTACTGAAACCTCACTATTTCACAAAAAACAAATCCTCTATCTTGCAAATGTTCATACCAAGCATTATCAAAAAATATGACACAAACCAACAAGAAAAAAGCTCAATGTGCTTCCTAATCTGAGATAACACAGGTGACATCATTGTGAAAGGTTCAAATATATTTCTTTAATCATGTAGACAGTATTTATTCCTTCTCAAAAATGTAAACGCCATTCATTTTCCCCAAAATCTTTTTTCACATCACATTTAAGAAACACAGCACAGGTCCTATGTACAAGCATTCCATGTCACTACTGAAACTTCACAATTTTACAAAATACAATTCCTCTATGCAGCAAAAACTTTTTACCAAGCATTAGCAGAAACATGACACAAAGCAACATTTAAAAACCACAATTTGCTTCCAAATCTTCTCCATAGAGTATACAAGTCTCTATCTATATTAAATGAATCATTACTCACCTTTACAAATGCTTTGGGAGATTGAGAACAGTGTCAGACACACACACCAATATTTCTTTAGCAGAGCAAAAGGTATGTACTCCAGGCACTGCAACCATGAATGGCACAGAAAACCTCTAATTCTACACACATATCCCTCATGTTAACCAATTAAAACTCTTCCCTCTCTATTTTCAAACCAACACCCTTCCCCCCCCTCAGCCCTTTCTACCTGTTACCATAGCAACTCCCTCCTCACTGAGCTCTCAGGTTTAAAAGTGTATTCTACAATGTTGCAAATGAACTCAGCAAGCATGTTTGACCTCTCAATACACCAGCTTATCAGGTGCAATGTTTCTTTAAATGACTTTTTCTTAACCATTCAAATTACTTCTTTCACAGAACAGAACCATGCACCCTAACTTTCAACTATCTGAATCCACCAATCATTGCTTGTGATTCAAGAGCACTGAAACTCCACAGTTTTGTTTTTTACAAACTCCTACTGTTCCAACTGCCATTTCATTCCCACATTTCATCTGACTTCACCAGAACCTCCTCTCACCATGTATTCTGTCTGGATTATTGGACATAGCTACATCCACTGGGCTCAAAGGTATGCAGCTATCAGAAATGTTCACAACCTTGATTTACCAAATGTAGAAATCAAGTGTATTGGCCAAAGAGGATTGAGATGTCATCAATTGATACCATTGGTGAAACCCTTTTACCATCTGCCACACCCTGACCTCATAATTGTGCCCTGTGGTGGAAATGACCTAGGCACTTTGACTGGGGTAGGTCTGGAAATGCTTTTAAAGGACACCTTTGGGCAATTGATGACACTTTTTCCACAAACTGCCTTGGTATTTTCCAATATATGCCAAAGACAGAAATGGAAGTGGTCCAACCAATTTTGTCCACAATTTATGAAAGCACGGAAACATGTGAATAAATCTGTTTCTGCTCACATGAGAGACTATGGAATGGGTTCAATATACAACAATAACTTGCGTTACAACATGCAAGATATCTACAGAGGACGCGCACTGTAGATGCGCACCGGGGAGCGTACCGGGGAGCGTACCATGGGGAAAACCTAGTGAAACAGTAAAATAATAATTTAAAGTGCTTAGAGGTAGGGTAGCTGTGAATAGAGTTGTTGTGTTGTGTGGGTTATTTAAGTACCAACATGTAGGTACCAATGCAGAGTCTTAAATTCAATGTACACCGTCTCCTCTGTAGATAATTTGCATGTTGTTACAGAAGTTATTGTGGTATATGGAATCTATACCATAGTCTGTCAGGAAAGCAGAAACAACATGGAGGCAGGATATGAAAAAGAGATGTCAAATACTCATTGGAGATAATATAGTGGGAGAAAGGAAGTAACTATGAGCAAAATTACTATGTAACACAAAAAAGTTGCACAGTATACTATAAGTCTCACTTTATATTATAATCATTTTGGTACTATTTCATGAATTACATATAAAAATGAATAATGTCTCAAACAATTTTTAATTATTAAATATAAATTTATGGTTGTGATTTTTTCAAAATTTAAAAGAACTTCTAAGATTACATCATCTGGAATCTCCTCATTGTGATTCCATGATTCTATTTCTTCAACACAATTAAGTAACTCTTGGTCCAGAGACTGATCCATAAAGTCCAAGTCATCATTATTTTCCTCAGGATTGTTCTCCACAACAATTTCGAAAGACATATTAATTTTGTTTTGTTCTCCTTCCATTTTCTTGCTGTAAATTGCATAAAAAATAAATATATCAGTAGAGTTAGGGCGCTGTTGGGTTTAAGTTCAGACAGGTACTTCTGAGTTTTTAACAGTGAAGTTATCTTTGGGCAGTGTATGGTATCAGGCAGGAAGTAGAAATATAAAAAAGTGTCTGTGAAGAAGCCTAAGTAAATTCATAATTATACCAGAGAAGCCTAACTCAATCTATAACTATAACAGAGAAGCATATCTTAATATATAACTATAACAGAGGGACAGTAAATAACTTAAAGTGCCCCTTACAAATTAACAACTTACCTTATAGAAAGGTGATGAAGATAAATGAGAAAATCCTTTAAAGACGTACCTCAGGTAGTTGTAGTCAAAATGGCCGTGTTTCCCTCTCATTTTTCATTTATATTCATGTACATAACCAATGAAATGTCAGGAAATAAAAGTAGAAAATGAAAGTAACATTTTAATTGGTTGTAAATTCTAACACTTCATATGTGTTTTTGTCATGTAATTTACCTCAGGATATTTAGACAGGGCTACAGCCCAAATGGCTCAATGGAATTCCACCAAATTTGGGAAAATGGTAGGGACTGGTATGTAGTAGGGCGTATTCTATATTTGGTGAAAGTCTCTCCAGTGGTTTTTATGTAAATTAACTTTAAAACATTTTTGGGAGCGCTTACCGGTGCGCGCCCCGGTACGCGTACCGGCAGCGCTACGGGAGTTCTCCATCTTGTGTTTCGGTAGATTTGAGACACAAGATGGAGGACAAACAACATTGGGAATGGGTAAAAGGGGGCACGGTAGACACCCCCTGATCCCCTAGGTTTTCTGAGGGGGGCTTAGGAGGCCCATATAGGCCCCCCAAAAAATATATATTTTTAATTTTTCGCGGGGGCAGCGCCCGGTACGCGTACCGGGGAGCGTACTTTGGTGAAAAACAGTGAAAAAAGTTAGAGTAAAGTAATCATTTTGAGTGATGAGAGGTAGGGTAGCCCTGAAAAGAGCTTTTGGGTTCTGTGGCTGATTTAGGTACCTACAAGTAGGTTCCAATGCACAGTCTTAAATTCAGGAGGAATATTCTATTCCCCTCATCTGAGAAGTGCACACCATCTCCTCTGTAAATATCTTGCATGTTGTAACGCAAGTTATTGTTGTATATTGAACCTATTCCATAGTCTCTCATGTAAGCAGAAACAGATTTATTCACATGTTTCCGTGCTTTCTCAAATTGTGGACAAAATTGGTTGGACCACTTCCATTTCTGTCTTTGGCATATATTGGAATATACCAAGGCAGTTTGTGGAAAATGTGTCATCAATTGCCCAAAGGTGTCCTTTAAAAGCATTTCCAGACCTACCCCAGTCAAAGTGCCTAGGTAATTTCCACCACAGTGCAAAATTATGAGGTCAGGGTGTGGCAGATGGTAAAAGGTTTTCACCAATGGTATCAATTGATGACATCTCAATCCTCTTTGGCCAATCCACTTGATGTCTACATTTGGTAAATCAAGGTTGTGAAAATTTCTGATAGCTGCATACCTTTGAGCCCAGTGGATGTAGCTATGTCCAATAATCCAGACAGAAAACATGGTGAGAGGAGTTCCGGTGCAGTCAGATGAAATGTGGGAATGAAATGGCAGTTGGAACAGCATGAGTTTGTAAAAAAAAACTGTGGAGTTTCAGTGCTCTTGAATCACAAGCAATGATTGGTGGAGTAAGATAGTTGAAAACTGAAAGTTAGGGTGCATGGTTCTGTTCTGTGAAAGAAGTAATTTGAATGGTTAAGAAAAAGTCATTTAAAGAAACATTGCACCTGATAAGCTGGTGTATTGAGAGGTCAAACATCCTTGCTGAGTTCATTTGCAACATTGTAGAATAAACGTTTAAACCTGAGAGCTCAGTGAGGAGGGAGTTGCTATGGTAACAGGTAGAAAGGGCTGGGGGGGAAGGGTGTTGGTTTGAAAATAGAGAGGGAAGAGTTTTAATTGGTTAACATGAGGGATATGTGTGTAGAATTAGAGGTTTTCTGTGCCATTCATGGTTGCAGTGCCTGGAGTACATACCTTTTGCTCTGCTAAAGAAATATTGGTGTGTGTGTCTGACACTGTTCTCAATCTCCCAAAGCATTTGTAAAGGTGAGTAATGATTCATTTAATATAGATAGAGACTTGTATACTCTATGGAGAAGATTTGGAAGCAAATTGTGGTTTTTAAATGTTGCTTTGTGTCATGTTTTTGCTAATGCTTGGTAAAAAGTTTTGGTGCATAGAGGAATTGTATTTTGTAAAATTGTGAAGTTTCAGTAGTGACATGGAATGCTTGTACATAGGACCTGTGCTGTGTTTCTTAAATGTGATGTGAAAAAAGATTTTGGGGAAAATGAATGGCGTTTACATTTTTGAGAAGGAATACATACTGTCTACATGATTAAAGAAATATATTTGAACCTTTCACAATGATGTCACCTGTGTTATCTCAGATTAGGAAGCACATTGAGCTTCTTTCTTGTTGGTTTGTGTCATTTTTTTGATAATGCTTGGTATGAACATTTGCAAGATAGAGGATTTGTATTTTGTGAAATAGTGAGGTTTCAGTAGTGAAATTGAATGCTTGTACATAGGACCTGCGCTCTGTTTCTAAAATGTTATTTAAAAAACGATTTTGGGGCAAATGAATGGCTTTTAAATTTTTGAGAAGGAATAAATAGTGTTTGCATGATTAAATAAATATATTTGAACCTTTCACAATCATGTCACCTGTGTTACCTCAGATTAGGAAGCAGATTGAGCTTCTTTCTTGTTGGTTTGTGTCATGTTTTTTGATAATGCTTGGTATCAACATTTGCAAGATAGAGGAATTGTATTTTGTGAAATAGTGAGGTTTCAGTAGTGAAATTGAATGCTTGTACATAGGACCTGCGCTCTGTTTCTAAAATGTTATTTAAAAAACGATTTTGGGGCAAATGAATGGCTTTTACATTTTTGAGAAGGAATAAATAGTGTCTGCATGATTAAATAAATATATTTGAACCTTTCACAATCATGTCACCTGTGTTACCTCAGATTAGGAAGCAGATTGAGCTTCTTTCTTGTTGGTTTGTGTCATTTTTTTTGATAACGCTTGGTATCAACATTTGCAAGATAGAGGAATTGTATTTTGTAAAATAGTAATGTTTCACTAGTGAAATTGAATGCTTGTACATAGGATGTGTGCACTGTTTATTAAATGTTATTTAAAAAACAATTTTGGGGCAAATGAATGGCTTTTACATTTTATGAGAAGGAATAAATAGTGTCTGCATGATTAAATAAATATATTTGAAGCTTTCACAATGATGTCACCTGTGTTACTTCAGATTAGGAAGCAAATTGAGCTTTTTTTTCTTGTTGAATTGTGTCATGGTTTTCGATAATGCTTGGTATCAATGTTTGCAAGAGAGAGGAAATGTAATCAGTAAAATAGTGAGGTTTTAGTAGTAAAATGGAATGCTTGTACATAGGACCAGCGCTCTGTTTCTTAAATCTTATTTGAAAAACGATTTTTGGGCAAATGAATCGATTTTACATTTTTGACTAGGAATAAATAGTGTGTCCATGATTAAATAAATATATTTGCAGTTTTCACAATCATGTCACTTGTGTTACTCTAGGTTAGGGAGCAGATTGAGCTTTTTTCTTCTTGCTGTTTGTTAAGTTTAATGATAATGTTTGGTATCAACATTTCGTAGATAGAAGAATTGTATTCTGAAAAATAGTGAGGTTTCAGTAGTGAAATGGAATGCTCGTACATATGACCTGCGCTCTGTTTCGTAAATGTTATTGGAAACACGATTTTGGAGCAAATGAATGGCTTTTACATTTTTGAGAAGGAATAAATAGTGTCTGTAAGATTAAATAAATATATTTGAACCTTTTACAATCATGTCACCTGTGTTTCCTCAGAATAGGAAGTAGATTGTGCAGATGAGGTGAGGCATGTCCAGGGGTGCAAAGGAGGTGAGGCCTGTGTCCATGAATGCAGTGGAGAGGACTCACCTCCTCTGACCCTTGGACAAGACTCACCTCCTCTGTGCCCCCTGGACAGGCCTCAATGTATTGTGTATAATTGATGGTAACAGGGTGCAAATGAGGTGAGGCGTGTCCAGGGGTGTAGATGAGCTGAGGCCTGTCCAGGGGTGCAGAGGAGGTAAGGCCTGTGTTCAAGAGTGTAGTGGGAGAGAGGCCTGTCCAGGGGTGCAAAGGAGGTGAGGCTTGTGTCTAAGAATGCAGTGGGGGAGAGGCTTCATGAAGTCCAGCCCACTGCACTCTTAGACACAGGACTCACCACCTCTTCTCCCAGGACACGCATCTCTCCCAGTACACTCTTGAACAAAGGCCTCACCTCCTCTGTACCCCTGGACAATCCTCACCTCATCTGCAACCCTAAATAATTTTTAAACAGGCCTAAATGTATTGGGTATAATTGATGGTAACAGGGTGCAGATGAGGTGAGGCCTGTCCAGGGGTGTACATGAGGTGAGGTCTGTCCAGGGATCCAATTCATGTGCCCTAAATCGATTTTTAATTAATATTTAAAAAACAGAGCACAGGTCATATATAGAAGCATTTCATTGCACTACTGAAACCTCATTTTTTTTACAAAATACAATTCCTCTATGTAGTAACATTTCTTTACCAAGTATGATCAAGAAATATGACACAAAGAAAGAATAAAAAAGTTTAATCTGTTTCTTAATCTTAGAAAACACAGCTGACATGTTTGTGAAAAGTGCAGGTATATTTATTTAATCATGCAGACACTGTCTAATCCTTCTGAAAAATGCTAAAGCCATTAATTTGCCCTTTAATCATTTTTATATTAACATTAAAAAAACTGAGCACAGGTCATATGTACAAGCATTAAATTTCACTACTGAAACCTCATTTTTTTACAAAATACAATTCCTCTATGCAGCAGAAATTTGTTACCAAGCATTAACAAAAAAATTACAGAAAGCAGCAATAAAAAAACACAATCTGATTCATAATATGAAGAAACACCCCTGAAATGATTGCAAAAGGTGCAGAGGAGATGAGGAAAGTCGAAATGGCTTTCATGATTGTGAAAGTTGCTGAGGAGGTGAGGCCTGTGTCTAAGAGTGCAGTGGGGGAGAGGCTTTATAAAGTAATGTCCACTGTACTCTTGGACACAGGCCTCACCTCCTCTGCTCCCCTGGACAGGCCTCACCTCATCTGCTCTCCTGGTTAGGCCTCACCTTGTCTGCATCCTGTTACCATCAATTATACCCAATACATTGAGGCCTGTCCAGGGTGCACGGAGGAGGTGAGGCTTGTTCAAGGGTCAGAGGAGGTGAGTCCTGTCCAATGCACTCTTCGACACAGGCCTTACCTCCTCTGCACCCTTGGACAGGCCTCACCTCATGTGCACAATGTACTTACTAATCTGAGAAAACACAGGTGACATGATTGTGAAATGTGCTAATATATTTTTTAAATCATGTAGATACTATCTAATCCTTGTCAATAATGTAAAACTATTTCATGTGCCCGAAATCTTTTTTTAGAATAACATTTAAAAAACAGAGAAAAGGTCATATGTATAAGCATTTCATTGCACTACTGAAACGTCGCTCATTTATAAAATACAATTCCTTTATGCACCAAGGTTTCTTTACCAAGTATTGTCAAGAATGTATAAATCTCTCTTATATTCTCTTCCTGACTTACTCTATTTTTGCATCAGTCCCCTTCTAACACCCTCTCTCTGACTCATTCCTTTTTACATCCTGACTCAGTGTTACACTCTCTTACACTTTCTCTTTGACTTACTTTCCCTTACACCCTGTCTCGGATTTATTCCCTCTCTCTCATTACTCCTTGTTACATCCTCTCTCTGATTTACTTCCTCTTACACCCTCTCTCAAACTTACTCTCTCTCTCTCTACCTTTTACAGCCTCTCTCTGTTTTAGTCTCTTTTACATTCTCTCATCTTCTAACACCCTCTCTCTGTCTTACATCGTTTTACACCCTCTCTCTGTCTTACACACTGTTACATCCTTTTTCTAACGTACTCCCTTTGTCCCTTTCTTTGACTGACTCCCTCTCCCTATTACATCCTTTTTCTGTCTTACAACATATTATACACTCTTTATGTCTTACTCCTTCTCTATGTTTTACTCCCTCTACCTGTTTCTTTGTCTGACTCTCTCTGTCTTTTTGTCTTAGTTCCTCTAGCTCTTTTTCTCTGTCTTACTCCTAGTTACATAGTTGCTGTGATATAAACTTAGATATGTTGTAAACTAGTGTTTATATCGTTTGCTTATTGTCATTGCTTTGTTGTTTGGTAATAGTGGTCTAAAATGTGTTATTTTTTTCTTTAACACAGATTGAAATCAAGATTTCAATAGTAAGGAAATATGCCCTCAAGGCAGAGGAGAAGAAAAGATGCCAAGCGGAAAAAATCAAAAACAGCAACGGAATTAAAGCACTCGTCTGTAAAAAGGTAGGGCCGAATTCGACCAAGAACCCTTCAGTATTTGCCCGGCGTTAGCCGCCTCTCATACCATTCGAGATTACCAAACAAAGAGGCAGGCGCTGGAGACAGAAGGCAGGAAACAGGAGTTTATTCCGACGGAGCAGAACACGTCAAATCAGACAACAGGGTATCTTCTCGAGGTGCTCTAACCGCATCTCAGAGGCCTGGCCTCTTATACACAAGTTTATGGCTTTATTACATACACTGCATCCGTAATGTTTCTTTGAAGGACAGAAATGACATCCTCGGAATCCCCGGGCCAGGCCAGTTCCCACACACATCTACAGTAGAGTTCCCACCCCGATCTCAGCATGTGGTGGTTATCACGCAGCTGGACATTCCGCTGGGAACGGGGATGTGTGTGATCAGTCGGATCTTCGGGGTGCAAAAGCATTGATTTATCCCCGCTCCTTTGATGTGAGGCGAGGTCCTACTGTAGGGGGCAATAAACTGCATCTGTTGGGCTAGGTGATGGCCTGGGATCAGGCCGGACAATCGGGCAGGGAGGAATAGGTTATCAAAAGGGCCTATTCTTTGAATGAGATGAAAGAGTGAGGGGGTTCAGCACGGGATGTGGCTCAGAGACAGGGTCGCGTTAGAGGTGCGTTTATGGCCCAAGCAGGAGAGACCGGGGGCTGTCGGGGCACGGGGGAATGCTTGCGAGGCCGAGGAGTGAGGGGGAGAGACACGCAGGATATTGGCAGTGGGCAGAGAGGCCACGATACACAAAATGGCTGCCACTTACGTGCATGATGGGGCCTAAAAGGGACAAGATGGCGTGGCCACTGTTTCACGATTCTCACTTTACTTTCAACAGTGGCTGTGGTGAACACGAATGAACGCCGCTTATATATACCTAATTTTAGTCATTTTCCACACGTCTACAACAAATACTTCAAAAACAGGAAAAAAGCTCCTGGTAAGACAACTACGTCTTTCTTTTGGAACATATGTAGATAAAAAAAAAAATTTGATGAGGATGTGAATATACAGAAGGAGAGAGCAAGTTTGAAAAGGAAGGAGAGGCCCCCCAAAAATGTTACTACTGGAGCAGGAGAGAATAATATGTATAGGAATAGAAGGCAAAACCAATTTAGGGACATTCGTAAATGAATGTTTCGCAATAGGGTTGTTTTAAATTTGTTAAAAAATATTAAGAAAGGTAAACAGAGAGCTGCTTTTTATAAGAAAAAGAAAAGTGTAGAGGTAGAGAAGATTGTTGATAAGGCTTTTGAAGTTAAGAAAAAATTATTTATTTTAGTAATCAATAGAATTAGGACACTTAACAAGACAATTGATGTTTTCAAATCAAACAGTAGATGCAAAAGAGTAATTAATCGGACTAATTTTTGTAAAGTTTTTTCTGGAGAATGGATGCATAGTTCAAGTTGTGAGCCATATTTTAATGAGGAGAGTTACTTCCAGGAGAATGATTTGGTGCATGCAGTTGACACCAGTGGTCGAGCATATGAGGTGAAAGACGGTTGTCCGATTGAAAAAGAGAAACTTGTGTCTAGAGATGCAGAAGAGGTGTTAACTGATGAAGTTTTAGGGAGACGTACTAAGGGTCCAGTGTACACTTGGAAGTGTAGTAATATTTGTAGTGTGCGACAGGATTCAATCGATTTGCTTCGTAATTTCTTACGTACATATAGTAAGAAAAGTCTAAAACAGAAAATGAAGATGTTGCAAGACTTAGATCCTTGCAGAGTGAGAGAAAAACAGGTTTGCAAGGGCATTCACTGGCTTGTCTTTCTAGAAAGTATGTCACAGTGTTTTTCATCATTTTAGGATGTTGGCAGTGCATCATAACAAAATGAGGAAATTAGTGAGAAGGTTGTATTATGCAAAAAGTCCAGCACTTAAGCTTAAACAATTAAACAGTGCTCTTTTGCATGGAACTGAATTAGATGTGAAGAAGATTTGTGAAGAAATTGAGATTTGTTATTTTGGGGAAAAAGAGGACAGTGTAGAAATTGACACACTAATAGAAGGTAATGTGGAAGACAATGTAGAGATTTCAAGTACAGAAAAGTTTGACCAGGAAATTACCAAGTTTAAGGTGAAATCAAGTGAAAGGCCTAATTTTACTTGTATGTGTTGTCGACTGACTCATTATAAGATTCAGACTACGTTAGTTGATTTATATGCAGAAAGTGAAATGGAAAATAATAGTGAATGGAAGAATTTTGCAACTTTTTTGTTGGTGGAGAATTCTTTTGATTTTAGTTCTGATCAGCTTATTTGTAAGTATTGTTATAATAAATTAAATGAAAACAGAATGCCTGCTAGAGCTGTTCATAATAATCTTGAGTTGGTAGACATTCCTCCTGAATTGATGGATTTAAATACATATGAATCTATTTTGATTCAATGTGTCCATCCTTTTCAGGCTATTGTTCGCATGGAGCCTAAGATAGGGAAATTGCCTCCTTCAGATTTACAGAGAGGATTAAAGGGAAGAGTTATTTATTTGCCTCTAGATTTCAAGAAAAATATTGATACAATTGGTGTAGAGAAAGTGGAAGAGGAACCTCTGGTGATTCTAGTTAATGGGGTTCCGACAAAGAGTAAGAAAATCTGGCAAGATTTAGTGGATGTTAGGAAATTCAAAAAGGCAACGTTGTATTTGGTCAAAAACAATGAGTACTACAAAGATGTATGTGTTGGAGCAGAGGAAACAGCTGCAGAAGAAGACAGTGATTGTTCAGCCGCCCAAATTGAAAAAGTTGATGTGTCTAGAAGTGAAGAAATATATGAACATTATACTGTTCATCCTTTGCATTCCAAGGAAGTAATGGGGAATGCAATTGACTTGTTTCAAATGAAAGCAACAAAAGGAAGTCCCATTAGTGTATGGGAAGAAAGTTTGGAACCTCGTTGTTTTCCACAGCTATTTCCAACAGGTCGAGGTGGACGATATGACGATCGACAACTTCAAATTCCTGCATCTGAATACCGGACATTAAGATTATATGCTGAAGATCCAAGGTTTCGTCAATGCATTCCATATTTGTTTCATCTACTGTATGAAAGTGACTTGTCTGGGCTTTCTTATGCAGTAAATCATATACTGAAAAGTGGAGCACATCTGCAAAATGTTTCGGCGAGGGACTTTATGGAGAAAGTCAATCTGCAAGACAATATTTTGGAATCTCATCTAATCAATCTCATGGCATGTCAACGTGGTACAAACGAGTATTGGTTCCGTCGTCATGGGGAATTGAAATGTATGCTAAGAAACTTAGGAACTCCTACATGGTTCCTCACTCTTAGCTGTGCTGAGTATGCATGGGACGACTTACTTCAATTTCTACGAGAGGCAAACGCAAACATACAAAATATAGATTTCAAAACACCTGGAGAACTGTGTTCTTTGGATCCAGTGAATGTATGCAGATATTTCAATCATAGATTTGAAGCTATGATGTCTTTTATTACGAACAAAAAAAATCCTCCCCTTGGAGAGGTTTTGGATTTCTTTTGGAGTAAGGAGTATCAAGCGAGAGGTGCTCCTCACATACATATGTTGTTGTGGATTAAAGATGCACCCAAATTTGGAACAGATTCGGATGACACACTGATGAGTTTCATTGAAGAGTATTCAACATGTGCTGTTCCGAAAACTACAGAAGAAAACAGTTTAAGGCAACAAGTTTTACGCTTTCAATCCCATCGTTGTGGAAAGTACTGTCGTTGAAAATTCTGAAACAAGGACAAGTTCTACACAAAATGTCGTTTCGGGTTTCCACGACCAGTGATTTCTAAAGGTAGAGTAAATAATTTGATGTCTTCTCTGCAACATACTATGACGAGGAAATCTCCCAAAAATACATACAATTTAAAAAGAAACGAAGAGTCCAAGTACATCAACGACTACAACCCAGTGATTTTGTCCATGTGGAATGCTAACATGGATATTCAGTTCGTTGCTGACAACTCTATTGCTGTGGCTCGATATGTGACGTCTTACATCACAAAAAAAGAAAAGACAGAACTGAAGGAAATGTGGGAGGACATTTCACATGAAAAGAGTATAAGTAAAAAATTATACAGTTTCAGTCTGAAGATGTTGTCGCATCGAGAAATTGGAGCATATGAATGTTCTGATCGGTTATCATCAGCAAGTCTCTACGCCAAGTCTAGAACAATTATTTGGGCGAGTCTAGGTCTTGCTGCAACACAAAACCGAGTTTTGAAATCTGTACAAGAAATTTAGTATTTGGCGGAGAAAGAACCAGACAGTACAGATATTTTGAAGACAAACATGTTGGATACATACTATCCAAATAGAAGTAGTCATCTTGAGAACAGTTGTTTGTATGAAGTTCTGCAAAACTATATTTATAAGAGGAACATCAGAGAAGATATCAATAATGGAATATATGCTGTCATTGGGTTTGAAGGATGTCTAGTGAAGCAGAGAAAAGGCCATTTGATTAATCATCGAAAATTGAGTTGCGAAAATCCAGAGAAAATGGAATTTTACTATTTAGCTCTTTTGCAACTCTTTAAGCCATGGCGTACAGAAGAGGAACTACTTGGAGATTTTCTCTGTTACAAAGATTCTTTTAATGCAACCAAGGATACCATAGAATGTCCTGTTTTTCCAAATTATCTGCAAATGTTGAACGAAGAAATAGAGCAAGAAGCCACAATTGCTGTAGAGATTGCTAGAGACAGTTCTCAAGACAGTCAGAGTTCTACTTCATTGAGTCAGGATCCACTAGGAGGACCAATTATCCAAAATGAAGCTGCCACTGCCATGGATGAGGTGGAAAGAGCTATGGAACAAGATCAAGATGATGTAGTTAACTTAGAAGATTTGGTGAAACAACTAAACCTTGAGCAGAAACAGATATATGACGAAGTCACAGAACAGGTTGAACATGGATTCAGTCATGAGAAAAAAGAGTGCTCATGTACATCATTTAAGCCTGTCCGACTGTACGTGAGTGGAGAAGCGGGAACTGGAAAAAGTTTTCTGATTAAAGCAATTGCAACTTATCTGCAGAAAAGGACTGAATCACCGCTGTCTTGTGTTGTTACCGCTCCAACTGGGCTGGCAGCACATAACATTAAAGGGATTACTTTACATCGTTTACTGATGCTACCAGTTGAGCATGATAACAAATTACAATACCACAAGCTATCTGGAGATGCTTGTTCTGAAGTTTCCAGAGTCCTGAAGAAAATGAAACTTCTTATCATTGATGAAGTAAGCATGGTCTCAAATCTAATGCTTGCTTTTGTGCATTTGAGAATGCAAGAAATTCTTAGAACAGACTATGATGTCTTATTCGGAGGAAAACACATTATTGTTTTTGGAGATCTACTGCAGTTGACTCCAGTGAAAGGACAACCAGTGTTTAAAATGGTCACGCATGAAGATACCAGGAAGTGCCTAGGAAGCATTGGAAACGTTAATATATGGTTAAATTTCAAATATGCAGAACTACTTCAAAATATGCGACAGGCAAAGGATGAAGATTATAAAAATATTCTACAAGATGTAAGAATTGGAAAAGTAAGTGAGCATGGGAAAGAATCTTTACATGCATGATTAATTTCAAATTTGTATCCAAATGAAAACATTCTTCCAGAGAATATTTGGGATATGTTTGATGCCAACTCTGCAAGAATGTTCCATCTTCAACAACAAAATGTTAAAGTTAGAAAATGAAGAGATTGTGAAACTATAGATAAAATAGAGCATATGGGAGCAACAATTATTTTGTCTGAAAATTTGAAATCAAAATTGGATTCATTAGAGAAGAGTATATCTAAAACTGCTGGTTTTGAAAAGACTCTGAATGTGTGTTTAAATTGTCGTATCATTTTGAGAAGGAATTTAAATGTTGAAAGAGGTCTGGTAAATGGAGCAATGGGTCATGTTGTTGATTTTGTGAATTACAAAAATAGAGATGGAATTGAAATTTTAAAAATTAAATTTGATGGCATTGACGAAATAGAACACATTTGTCGTTGTTCAGCTAGATTTTTGCTTGTGAAAGATTTATATGTTCGCCGAAAATAGTTTCCCTTTCAGTTTTGCATATGCGGTGACAATTCATAAATCTCAAGGTTTAAGTATAGATAGTGCTTTGGTGAACATTGGAAGTTCTGTGTTTAAAGACGGTATGGCATATGTGGTATTATCACGAGTCAGAACTTTATCAGGATTGTACTTGATTGAGTGTGATGAAACAAAGATTTGTGCAGATCTAGATTGTGTTAAAGAATACAATAGGTTAAGAAGAGAGTATGCTCCACATTTGCCTCAATATCCTCTGTTTGAAAAACGTGTGGTAGGCTGAAAAAGAAGAAATGAGAATAATTGCAGTGAGGTAGTAGCAAAAAGACAAAAAGTAGATGAAACTGTAATTGTAAGCAGAAAGAAAAAGGATTCTGTTGAAGATGTTGTTGGATTTCAGTTTGAAAACAGTTCTGGTGTCAACTGCTATGCTAATGTAGTGGTTAATGTTGTTTTTTTTCTTCAAAATTTACAAGAACAGATTGTTGAAAGTCGGGATCAAACATTCTGTTGTTTATTGAATTCTGTGTTTGAGAAATGTAGCAGTGATAGAGCAAAAATAGAAAGTGTTTCAGAAATTCGTAATCTTTTAGACATATGTTCTGGTCAAAATCAATTTTCACAGAATATTCAGCAGGATTGTCAGGAATTTTTAATGTATATGTTTGATGTATTGGAAGATGAAGGTGTAGATATAAAAAATCTTTTTAGCCTTTCTTATCAATGGCAGCATGACTGCGACAACTGTAGTTTATCAAGTAGTACTACAATAGACACCAAAAGATTTAAATATTTGACTTTACCAGACTGCAAATCAGTGCCTTTTAATAATCTAGTTAAAGCAGCTGATCACAATATGGTGTGTACCCAATGTAAGTCTGCAATGCTGTCCACATTATGTATACAAAATTATGGTCAGTATGTCATTTTAATGTTCCAACGATGTACACCTGATGGAACTAAATTGACAACTTCTATTAAAAATTTCGTGGCTTCTCAGTTATCAATTTCAGGAAGAAGTTTTGCAACTGTAGCTATTATTTATCATGACGGTCCTTCAACAACATCATGGCATTATACAATTTATTTAAAATGTCGAAAAGGTTGGACTAACTGTAATGATACTCATTTGACTTTCAAACAACGTTTGCCATTTGGCTTAAAAAATTCATACCTAGTGTTTTTACAACCAAAATTTAAGTAAAGGTAATTGGCCTATGAAGACGGGAGCAGTTAATAAAAGTTAGTCTGCTGTTTAAAATTATATTGTGAGTAAAAGTGATGAAGATAATATAAAAATTATAGTTCTCATATAGGTACGGTAAGTGGATCGCATAGTAAGTGATATTAGTATTATAGGAAATGTTCAACATGAGAGAGCCAGAGATGGAATTATGAACATTTAAATATTGTGAAAATGTTGTTTGAGCCTTTCTTTCAGAACGTCGGGAAAACGGTAATTTTAGAGTTTGTTTTAAGTAATTTGAAAATATACTGATACATCTGACACTATTTGGCCTTAAGGAAAGGTGAAGGAATGAGCAAAGAGTCATGACTGAACACAAGGAGTATATGAAAACATTGAAACATATTTCAGATGTTCTTGGAGCTTTTCTTCTAGAAAGTCGATGAAATGGAATTTTTAGAGAACAGCAGAGTACCTTCCAATGAAAAGGACCTTCATGATGTACTATTTGGCCTAAAGGAAAAGTAAGTGAATCAAAGATTAGTGTACATATGTGATTTGTAAGTTTAGATGTTTTTTTTAAACACAATCTTTTAGATTGTGTTTTTTTTCCCGCTGTCATATGATGAATAGTTTGAACTCACTGTTTTTAGTGAAATTCAATATGTTCTGAGAACAGCAAAAATAAACTATCTAACATGTTGTACAAATTATTCTATAGTTTGTATTGTGTAATTTATATTGCATTCCCATTGTCTCACACTCACTTTCCTTTTTCCTCTCTCTTTCAGCTCTCTTTACTCACCCACACTGCCTTTCTCTCACTCTGTTTCACAGCCATTCGTTTACTCCACTTCTTTCACAACGCCTCATTTCCATTTCAACTGTCTGCATCCCCTCTCTCCCTTGCACCACTTTTCAGCTTTCAGTCTCTCTGCTTTACTTCCCTTTTCCGTCTTTTCCTCCTTTGCTCTTTTAGTAATTCCTCTTTACTCACTCACCAGTATTGTCGCACTCTGTCACTATAACTCACCCACTTTCCCTCGCTTATCTTTGTTTGCTCCTTTCTTTTGATCTCTTCTCTCTATTTTCCGTTCACTACCTCTATGTCCTCAGTCCCTCACTCTCCTTGTGTTATGTTCACTTGTGTTTATCTACCTTCTATCATTTCTCTTACAACAACTTCACTGCTCCTCTCTCATCGTTCTTCACCCCATTTCTTTTAGTCCGGTTCCATTACTACCCCTCATTTCCTATCTTTCAGTGTCCTTCTCTTTACTTTCATCACCGAATCACTTTCTCTCAGTACCACTGCTTTAGTCCTCTTCTCCTCTCTTTCCTTCTTTTGCTCCCTTGCTCATTTTCCTTTCCTCACTCATTGTACTCCACTTCACTCAGTCCTTCCCTTAGTCTCTCTGTCTACTAACTTCCTCACTCCTTTTCCCTCAATCCTTCTATATTATCCTCTCTCCCTTCATCCCTTCACTCTATGACTCCCCTTCACTTACCCTCAGTTATCTTCCATTCCTCATTCTTCTAAATGCATCCTCAATCAGACTCCTTTCCCTCTCAGTCATTCTCTTTTTACTTACTCCTGTTTCCTGATTTAGTTTTGCTAACTCACATTCTTTTAGTATCTTTCTTACCTTCAGTTCATTGCTCTCTTCTTCTCTTCCTCTCTATCAGTGAATGTATATGCCTTACTCTTAGTAATTTGCTCTCCTTCTATTTCTTTTACCCTCTTTTTGTCCTTCTACATTACTTTATTTCCCTTTCTGTGTCTTTCACTCGTACTTTATTTCTTAATACACTGTTATGATTTTTAACCTCTTCACTTGTATCTTTTATTTTAAAATATATATTTTACTAATTATAACTTATTTTTTCTTCTCTCTTTCACAGATACAAAGTGTAGTAAAAAATGTAATTAAAGTTACATTAATTATATGGTAAGTGTGACTAAAAAAATGTAGTTTGTCATCACCATTTGCTTTAACCTCACTACTATTTTCTCACCCTACCTCACTCCTGTTTCCTTACTCTGCTTCCCTCACTTATTCTTATCCTCCATGTTTACTCCTCTTTCCCTTACTCCCCCTTGCTTTACTTCCCTTATGTTCTGTTCCCTTCCTTCGCTCCCTCACTCATTCCCTTACTCATTTACTTCACTCCTCTCACTCCTTCTCTCAGTCCGTCTGTCCTCACAGTTCCTCACTTCCGTTCCCTCACTCTGTCTCTCTTACCGTTTCTGTCTCTGTCCCCTCACTCTGTCACTCAGACCCTACAATTTTGCCAAGTTTGGTGTAATTCCGTTCAGCGGTTCGGGCTGTAGCCTTGTCAAAACGTCCTATGGAAATTAACATGGGGAGAAAACGTTTTGGGACCCCCCTGTTTTCTCAGCTCCCACTTAACGAATCTCCCCGAAACTTTCAGGGAAGGAGCTCAGCGGAGCTGGCCAAAATGTTTGAAAATTACGCGCAAATTCCTCAACCGGCGCCAAAGTTATTCCCAATAGAATGTTGCAGGTTTCGTATGGTAGCTAGGTCCTAACTATATATACCTACTGGCTATCGACAGTAGGTAATATGTGTGTATATATATATTATTTATTTCTTTTGTGTAATTGTTGGAACGCATTATTGAATTGTGCCCTCTGCGTATTTGATTTAACCAATTCATGGTTTAGATCTGTAGGGTTTTTTGACTTTTAGAAAACCACTCTAAGATGGCGCCTTTGGTATCGCCGAGGGTTTAGTCCCTTGTTGATGTTTATGACTAACCACTTGATTGGATTTAAGGTGTGTTTTTTGAATTACGGGTTGTGACACCGACGAAGGCTCTTTGCCGAAACGTTTGTCTGTGCTGAATAAACTGCACGCTGTTAGTAACTCTCCTGAGTGCTGCCCTCTTCTTTTTCACGGAGAAGTTTTTCGAGCGCAATATATTGCAGGGTTCTACGACCTGCCGAGCAGCACCCGCTCCAGAGTGCCTGAGGGTTCGTGGAAACTCGAGCGTGGAAAAAAGGTATCCCTTTGGCACCGCCGAAGCAATTACGGACACCGGTGAGGCTCCGGCTTTTGAAAAAAACCAGTGCCGTGAGAAAATTCCTCTGCCTGCCTCCGTCCGAGGCGAGAAAGACTGCGCGTCTGACCGGTAAGCCTGGCTCCTTTCTATCAAAGTTTGGAGCATTTTGCATGTAGCGGCAGAGCGTCAAGGCGAGTGAACCACAGCGTGCCTCTAACCAGGGTGGTTAGAAGTAAAAAGCACTGAATGGAGTGAATGCAACCCGAGTTAGTGCAACTATGGAAATGTTTGGCGAGCAGGAGCGCCGTGCTATGGCGCAGGATATGTTTAAAAAACGTGACAGACCGCCCACAGCTACAGCGGCTGCCCCGTCCTCCGGAGATGGGAGTAATAAGTTAAACGAACTATTTTTTAAACTTGAGAAATTACATGAGCGGGAGATCCGTAAATGGTGGGAGGCCACCAGCCTCAGTAGTTACATCGATGAAAAGATGGTGCCTAGAGGATTAAGAGTGTATACAGTACCGGCGTACGAACACCCTGATCCCCAACTGCTAACGGACTGGCAAGAACACACCCAGGCATACTGTGAGGGTATTTTGAAACTGTTGGTAAAGTACGCATGGAGCGACAGGGACAAGGCTCTAGCCGAAATACAAGCATTGGAAACCCTCATAGATGGGGAAGGTGACTCTCCAAAGGTGCACGAACTTAAGGAAGCCCTGAAAAAACGTCTGGTCCGGTATCAGCAGAAAATAATGTCACGAAAACAAGAGAAATTTGAACGTGACGAAAACGATTACCGGCAGGGGCGTATCCTGACGTTCGCGAAAAAATATGACGCACCCAGGAAGGCCATGATCCAAGGCACCATGTCAACACCAGGCTCCAGTGCGCCAACCTCAGAGTCAGAGGTAACAGCAGACGAATCAGGAGATGACCAACGAGAACAAAGGAGTGAAAGAAGGAGAATCCCTGCTCCTTTTCACGCAGAGTTCCAGCTGATCCGACAGAATTGGCTCAGAGGTGGCAAGAACAAGCCTCCGGAACGACCAGAAGAAGGAGGACCAGAAGAGGCGGAGGAGGCGGGAAAAGGAAGAGGCAAGGGCAAAACAAGATCCCAAACACGGTCATATCGCAAAACAAAGAAGTGAGAACTGGTGAGGAACAGCGCGATCAGGGGAGTAACCTCACAGTGGTGAATCTTACAAAGAAACTCCTGACCGATGAGCAAAGAGAGCTACTTAGCCTTGGACTTTCCTTTTGCCCGAACACAGATCTCGAATTCACTCAAACCAAGATCGATCTTTTCAAGTTTACGAGGAAATTGAAACTACACAAACATTTTAAATTAAGACCACATATTAAGGGTGTGTCAAAACCTGGGCTCAGGATAACAGCTACTGACACCCTGATTGGTCGGGACATGCCCTGTATCGAAGCCATGGAAGCTCTGAGGAGTGAAAGCAGTGAAAGCAGTGAAAATGTTGATATGGATATTTCGGCAATGAATATGGCAGAGAGGGCAGTGGCCCAAGGTATTGAACAAGAAAGAGATGGGAGTCAGTTCAAACCTCTCTCAACGTTCATTCCTCAGTCCCCTTGGGATGCTATCGACGCCTTCTCTGAAGCAGTGATGATGGAGTTGGTCAAGGGAAGAAAAGTTCCCCATTCTATTCCCAGTAACATCACTCAATCACAGAAAAAAGCCTTGCAGGAATTGTTAAGCGACAAACAAACAATTATAAAACCCTCGGATAAAGGAGGTAATGTCGTCTTAATGACAAGGGAGTACTATCACCAAGAAGCAATGCGCCAACTTTCTGATAGAAAATACTATGCCATCACGACGAAAGATCTGTATGACACTAGTATTAGGGAATATGATAACCTGATCTTCAAGTGGTATAACCTCTCCATGCTGGATAAAGATGAACACATCTTTCTAAGAAGTAGCAATCCAATGATACCTACTTTTTATCATTTGCCGAAATTGCATAAAAACAATGTCACTCCTCCTGGCCGACCGATTGTGGCATCTATCGGTGGGCTAACGGAGAATATGTCCAAATTTGTGGACAACTATATCTTCCCTCTGGTTTTGGGTCTTGAATCTTATGTCCAAGATACAAAGGACTTTCTAAAGAGAGTGGACACTATGGACTGGCAAGATGACTACCTTTTCTTAGTGATGGATATCACTAGTTTGTATACCATCATTGAGCATAGACATGGACTATCTGCTGTCGAACATTATCTGAACAAACGTCCCATCCGATTTGCGCAACATAATGTGATGCTAAAGGAATTTGTGCAATTTTGTTTGGAAAATAATATCTTTTTGTTCGAAGACAGCCTATATCGACAAACCTCTGGGACAGCGATGGGCACATGCTTTGCCCCCAGCTATGCGAACTTGTTCGTTGGCTGGTGGGAGGAGCATGTGCCCAGGAGCTATGACAAAGATGGTGAGAGTGGAGAAGTGGTACACTGGTACCGCTACATTGATGACTTGTTCATCGTGTGGCAGGGTACAGAGGAATCGGCCAAAAAATACATTGATGTCCTTAATAACAATGTCTACAATGTGCACCTGTCAGGGACCATTAGTGGGGTGGCAGCTCACTATTTGGACCTACGGGTTCACATTGAAGGAGGTCGAGTCCAAACGTCTCTTTATCGAAAAGAGACGGCAGGAAACTCTATCCTGTTTGCAAGTAGTGCCCACCCACCGAGTCTTGTCAAGAGTATCCCTTATGGAGAACTCTTGAGAATTAAAAGGAACAGCACTCAAGATAAGGATTTCGAGGCGGCTGCCTCGGAATGTCTCTCTCGTTTTCGATCTAGAGGGTATGATGAGCCACTTTTGTCCAATGCATTGAAAAAAGTGAGAACGATTTCGAGAGCTCAGTTGCTAGCTGAAAAAGCAAGGCCGACAGATAAGAACAGTGGGAATGTCTTTAGAATGATTACCCCCTACTCTGCAGGTGCTAATAGACTGAGGAGCTTGATGCGCAAGAATTGGCACATCTTGCTCACAGACGAGGTACTCAGAGAGGATATGCCTGCACATCCCCAGGTGACCTTTAGCAAGGCGAGGTCTCTGGGAGACGTGCTAGTACGCAGCCATTTAGAACCCCTACCCACTCAAAGTAATACCAACACTTTAAAAACCATGAGTGGTTTTTTCCCATGCGGGAAATGTAAAGCGTGTAGCAACAGCCGTAGGGTCCTGCAATATGATATCCCTGATGCAGGAATAACTAAGAAAATCAATAAGTTTATTACCTGCAGTACCACCTATGCTGTGTACTGTCTGATATGCCCATGCGGTCTCAGATATATTTGTAGTACCATCAACCAACTTAAACTGAGAGTGCTTGAACATCAGAGGGCTATCGACAAAGTGGACCCCACTTACCCAGTAGCGAGGCATTTTGCCGAGTACCATCAAAAGGACAGAACAAAACTGCGCTACTTTGGTTTGGATCATGTCCCATCCAATCCCCGGGGCGGAGACAGGTTAAGAAGGCTCAGGCGTCTTGAGTCTAGATATATAATCGACCTGTCTACTAAGTTCCCCAAGGGTATGAATAGTGGTGAGGACATGGTGGTCCATTTGGGGAAATAATTGAGCAGGAAATAAGTGTGGAGTCATTCTGTCATTCTGCTATGCCTTTATACCATCTATGTGCTATAACATCTTGCATATTTGTCCGAAAGTATGGCCAATTTATGAAAATGTGATGATGTTTAAATGTAAATGTATGTATATATGTACATAGTGTGCCTTGATTATATGGTATATTATATACTCAGGCTGATTACCAGTCTTTGTAAAGTATTGTGTGCACAATTATATGCACATAGGGGGGTGCATATATATGTATATATATAGATGTATATATTTGTATATACTTTTCCATACCCAATAGCATAATGTCTGTACATATATTATCATATCATCATCATATATATCTCGTATCGAATCTCACTCCTCTTAGACTGTGCTAGTATCTGTATGTTTGTGTTTGCAATTTGACCTAGATCATTTTTCTACACTTATCAAATTTTGATTTAATGTACTTATTAATTCGTCAACTCATTATTGCGTAGTTATGATCATATTGTATATAGCCTTTTGCTTATCTCCCGCCGGATGGACGTGGGGTATCTGTTTTACTGTGGTGCAGGACTGATCATTTAACCACTTTTTTCAATATTTTTTAACTATAGTTGAATCATAGTATTTAACACTGTCCACTTTGACTGCTCATATGAAGTAGGCCACTTCCTTTTTGCACATTTTTATGTATAATTCCAGCACCTGATTGAATGTGGTTATGAATTTGTTTATTCATTTTTCTCATCCAAGGGACCTTTGCCGATCCACGGCTTTATTTCTTTTGTGTAATTGTTGGAACGCATTATTGAATTGTGCCCTCTGCGTATTTGATTTAACCAATTCATGGTTTAGATCTGTAGGGTTTTTTGACTTTTAGGAAACCACTCTAAGATGGCGCCTTTGGTATCGCCGAGGGTTTAGTCCCTTGTTGATGTTTATGACTAACCACTTGATTGGATTTAAGGTGTGTTTTTTGAATTACGGGTTGTGACACCGACGAAGGCTCTTTGCCGAAACGTTTGTCTGTGCTGAATAAACTGCACGCTGTTAGTAACTCTCCTGAGTGCTGCCCTCTTCTTTTTCACGGAGAAGTTTTTCGAGCGCAATATATATATATATATATATATATATATATATATATATATATATATATATATATATATATAATATATAGATAGATAGATAGATAGATGGTTATTTGTTAAAAAAAAAAAAGAACAACATTTTATCCAACAGAGTGGGAGATGTAGTGTAGTGTCTTGCAATATTTTAGAAAGGACCCCTTTTGGCTTCTAACAGACACCATAGAGCTGTGACATAGGTGTCAAGAGTGCAATGTCATGAACGCTTGTGTAAGAATGGTGAGTTAGCAGTTGCACGCAGCAGAATAAAGATGTGTAATACTAAGTTCCCTGTGTGCCATGATCATTGGGGGGTACTCCCTGTGAAAAGATGGATTGTCATTCAAATTTAATTTAGACATATTGGCTTAGGAAGACATTTGAATCGGAATTTTCCAACATTATAAACAATGTATACCAGTAAGTTCAGGCACACATTTCATTTAATGGAGCAATGAAACTTATAGTTCATAATTTTGCCGTCTGAAATCACCAGATCGAATTCTCTTTTTGAAATGTTTGTGTGCTCTTAGATTGGACTGTAGCCTTTCTTGAGGAAGAGAATGGGTTAGAGTGCAAACCACATCCATTCTGGCTCTCTGATGCACTTGGAAACCCTGCCAGCGTTCGCTACAGTGACAGCAATCCAGAGACAGTGTTTTCAGTGAAGCGTGGTAGAAGGCGAGAAAATAGCCCTTTTTCTGTTTTTCTTTTTTGAAGTTGGGTCTACTCTTTTGCAGCTAATCAGTGGGTGATTTCAGTGAATCTTCAAAAGTGTCGGTAAAGAAAGGTGTGCCTCAGCCTTTTTGTTCTAAATTGCATCATTACTGAGCTATCAGATGTTTCACTTGTGAGCCAAGGGCATCAGAGGCAAATAACCTCAACCCTCAAGGTTAAGGCCTATAGGGCCGGCTTTAGGGAAGTACAACCGGTGCAGCCACCCTGAGCACTTGCCTGCGGAGGTGGCGCTGACCTCAGGGGGGCGCTGTTTTTAGCAATAACGTATGATTGGAGTGATGAGGGGCACTTTTGGCCGGAGATAGTGAGAGAATCCGAAGAGGTGGTCATTGGGTGTGGGGGCACAAAAAATTATTCTTGCTCTGGGCGCCACCAGCACTAAAGCCGGCCTTGAAGGCCTAGGAGCCCCTGTGTACACCGTTGCCTCCAAACAGGGTCTGACAGTGAAGCATCTCCTGCCGGAACTTATTATTCATATTTAATTCATATTTTTATTACTTACTATTAATATTATCTTGTATTATTATGTATTAATAATTTTTCCTAGGTGAGTGATTACACAGAATCACAGCATCCGGGCAGCTAGAACGAATGCCGAGACGCGGGGTCCCTCAATGTTTTATGAGTTTGAAACCAATTGCGTGACTCGAGGGGTTGACTACTTGCAGCAAGACGTACCCGTCCTTCCCAGAACCCTGAACGGCGTTACCATACCCACTGATTATTGTTCAGTGGACGTACACGATGACTGATTGCTGATTGATATGCTCACCTTTCTGATTTGAATCTGGTCATTGAACTTGGAAGTAATATACTTTTTATAGCTGAGTACCTCGTATTTCACTGTAATTACAATTGCATCTTCAATCAACTCAGACCCCGACCGGGTTGGAATTATCACCGGTCTTGGGATTATCCATGCCATCTATTATGACTCAATCAATCAATCAATCAAGACATTTATAGAGCGCACTACCTACCCATTGGGTCTCGAGGCGCTTGGGGGTGGGGGCGGTGCCGCTATTGCTCGAACAGCCATGTCTTGAGCTTCTTCCTGAAGGCGAGGTGGTCCTGGGTCAGGCGCAGGTTGGCCGGGAGGGAGTTCCAGGTCTTGGCGGCCAGGTAGGAGAAGGACCTTCCTCCTGTGGTGGCTCTGCGGATGCGTGGGACGGCGGCGAGGGCGTGGCTGGCAGATCGGAGGTGGCGTTTGGGAGCGTAGAAGTTGATGCGGTTGTTGAGGTAGCTCGGGCCTTGATCGTGGAGAGCTTTGTGTGTGTGGGTAAGGAGGCGGAAGGTGATTCTCTTGTTGACCGGGAGCCAGTGCAGGTCTCTCAGGTGTCCGGAGATGTGGCTGTGTCGTGGGATGTCGAGGATGAGTCTGGCTGAGGCGTTCTGGATGCGCTGAAGTCTCTTCTGGATCTTGGCGGTGGTTCCGGCGTAGAGTGCGTTGCCGTAGTCCAGTCGGCTGGTGACGAGGGCCTGGGTGACGGTCTTCCTGGTCTCTGTGGGGATTCACCAGAAGATCTTCCGAAGCATGCGTAGGATGTTGAAGCATGATGAGGAGACGGCGTTGACTTGTCTGGTCATGGAGAGGGAGGAGTCCAGGATGAAGCCCAGGTTGCGTGCGTGGTCCGTCGGTTTGGGTGCGGTGCCCAGGGCCGGGGGCCACCAGGAGTCGTCCCAGGCGGAGGGCGAGGAGCCCAGGATGAGGACCTCCGTCTTGTCTGAGTTCAGTTTCAGTCGGCTGGTCGTCATCCACTCGGCTACCTCTTTCATCCCTTCGTGCAGGTTGGCTCTGGCGGCGGCGGGGTCGTTGGTCAGGGAGAGGATCAGCTGGGTGTCGTCGGCGTAGGAGATTATGTTGAGGTTGTGTTGGCGTGCGATGGCCGCGAGGGGGCTCATGTAGACGTTGAAGAGAGTAGGGCTCAGCGAGGATCCTTGGGGGACGCCGCAGATGACTTCGGTGGCCTCTGACTTGTACGGTGGTAGGCGGACTCTTTGTGTTCTTCCGTCGAGGAAGGAGACGATCCATTCCAGTGCCTTTTCCTGGATTCCGACGTTGCTGAGGCGCTGCACTAGGGTGCGGTGGCAGACGGTGTCGAAGGCCGCGGAGAGGTCTAGGAGGATGAGGGCCGCTGTTTCTCCGTTGTCCATCAGGGCTCGGATGTCGTCAGTGGCGGCGATGAGGGCGGTCTCGGTGCTGTGGTTGGCACGGAATCCGGACTGCGATGGGTCGAGGGATCCATTCGTCTCGAGGAAGGCGGCCAGCTGTTTGTTGATGGTCTTTTCGATGACTTTGGCTGGAAACGGGAGTAGAGAGATGGGGCGGTAGTTCTTGAGTTCGGTGGGGTCTGCTGTAGGTTTCTTGAGTAGAGCGCTGAGTTCGGCGTGCTTCCAGCTCTCGGGGAAGGTGGCGGTTTCGAATGAGGTGTTGATGATGTCCCGCAGGTGGGGTGCGATGACAGCGTCGGCTTTGTTGAAGACGTGGTGAGGGCAGGGGTCGGTCGGAGATCTGGAGTGGATGGACTTCATCATGTGGACGGTGTCTTCGGTGTTGACCGGGGTCCAGGCGCGGAGGGTGGCGGTGGGTGGTGTTGCCACGGTCGTGGCGTGCGTTGGTTGCGTGCTGAAGCTGTTGTGTATGTCCGCGATCTTGTTGTGGAAGTGGGAGGCGAGGGAGTTGCAGAGGTCTTGCGATGGGGTGATGTCGTTGTTTCCGGCGTTGGGGTTGGAGAGCTCTTTCACGATGTTGAAGAGTTCCTTGCAGTTGTGTGCGTTGTTGTCTAGTCGGTTCTTGAATGCAGTTTTCTTGGCGGTGCGGATCAGTTGGTGGTGTTTCCGGGTGGCGAGCTTGAGGATGGTCCTGTTGTCCGGCGTGGGTTCCTTTCTCCAGGCTTTCTCGAGGGCTCGGCAGTTCTTCTTGGAGCTCCTGAGTTCGTCGGTGAACCATGGGGCTCTCTTATTGCCGGGTCTGCTGGGCGGGATCCTCATAGGGGCGAGTTCATCTGCGCATTTGCTGATCCACTTCGAGAGGTTGTCGGCGGCCTGGCTGGGGTTCGCTGAGCTGGCCGGAGGGTGCTGGCTCAGGGAAGCGGCGAGCTGGTCGGCTGTGATTTTGTTCCAGCTTCTTCGGGCAACCTGTTGCTGGTGGTGGTGGATCGTCGTTCTTCTGAAGGTGAAGTGGATGCATCTGTGGTCCGTCCAGTGGAGTTCTGTGGCGTGGCTGAAGGCGATGTCTTTGCTGGATGAGAAGACTACGTCGAGTGTGTGTCCGGCGAGGTGGGTGGGGGTGGACACCAGCTGCTTGAGTCCAAGGTTGGCGAGGTTGTCGAGCAGGGTGCTGGTGTTGCCGTCGTTGTTGTTCTCCAGGTGGAAGTTGCCTTGAGTATGTGTCTCGCATGTCTTTTGACATTTAATCACGCCCTGAAGAGTCAGAGTTGACTGTACACTGATGAAACATGTGTCGGCTGGTGTCTGTGCAAATAAGCATTACAACAAGAAAAAACGTGGAGATTTCTTGTCTATCCGTTCATTACATTTACATATTCTATGTTGTAATTTTATGTGTGCACAAGCCTGCCAGATCGACCCAGTAGCCCCTGTAGGGCCTGCCAGCCTACCTGCCAATAGCCAAATGGTCCAGTTCACACAGCAGAAAGCCGCCAGAACCACCCGCCTGCCTCCCGCTGCCTCACTCACTTACACCATCTCTGAAGTGCGGCCGCCGAGCGGAGAGCAGGCCAGGGGACTTCAACCCCCAGCAGCCCATGAGCCACGCGCACCAGGAGACCGCGCCAGGAGGCGCATAAGAACTGCGTCAGCCCCTGCCGAGTGGGGAAGCCTGCCAGATCGACCCAGTAGCCCCTGTAGGGCCTGCCAGCCTACCTGCCAATAGCCAAACGGTCCTGTTCACACAGCAGAAAGCCGCCAGAACCACCCGCCTGCCTCCCGCTGCCTCACTCACTTTCACCATCTCTGAAGTGCGGCCGCCGAGCAGGGAGCAGGCCAGGGGACTTCAACCCCCAGCAGCCCATGCGCCACGCGCACCAGGAGACCGCGCCAGGAGGCGCATTAAAACTGCGTCAGCCCCGCCTCGCGGGACGCCGGGCAAAGCCCGGGCAAAGTGCGGGCCCTCTGGGGCCCTCAGCGGCCTGAGGAGACTGAACTGGGCTATACCCTTTCCATTACTAACTCAACTTCACCGCCTTATGAAAACTAAGGTATTGTGATACCTAGTGCCAACATTTGGAGACTTTTTTCCTTCACTCCGTGTATTGTTGTTGCTGTTTCAACCGAGTAGACTTTGCCATCTATTTTTTATTGCATAAGTCCTAGGCTTAAAACAAGGAGTTAATATGTCAACGAGGGCTCTGAAGGGAAGAAAATCACTGGTGGGAGGGTCAGTAAAGGGAACGCTCGACCAGTTCATCATAAGAGCAGCCTCCAGGCTTGAGCACGAGATTGCTATAACGGAGCAACGTATATCATCTGAACTCCAGAACAAACGCACATCTTTAAGTCCCTCACTAACAGCGGCCTTACTGGTATCTTTATCAGACAAGGAGAGATCGCGTCTCAGTGATATTAGTATATCCCATCTGCTTGAAGATGCCACATCACCTTTTGAGTCCTACAGATCCCCAAGAGGCAGAGATTCTAGTGCCGAGCATGATATAGACTTACTCTTGCGAGACCCCACACCATTAAACCCCCCAAACCCTGGTGTCACCAACAAGGTGCGGGCCCAAACTACATCTAAGGGACACCCGTTAAAAAGGAAAAGGGGGGAAGTAACCAAGTGGGGAGACAGGCCAAACAGACCAAGACACACTCTCGCACTCCAATAAAAGAATCAACTGGAGCAGGAAATGTACCTACGAATACGAACTTAGAACATGGCCCACTGCCCTCGTCCCTAATTCAGGAGCTGACAGGGAAAATTGAAACTCTGATGAAATCTCTGTTCCTGCCACTTGCGGAAAGACTAAAGAGGGTGGCCTCCCAACTAGGGTCCATATAAAATGCTGTTATAGCCAACACAGCCTTACTGAAGGACCTAACACTTAACATCAGCATTAGACCTCCCGCCCCAGCTCCTGTGACACACACTACTAGTAAGACCACTTCGCCGCCAGAACCCCTACACACAGCTCCAGCAAAGATACAGAACACGGCCAGGGTAACGGGACCTACTAGGACCGAGGGAGTAGAGACCAACGAAACTAGAGTAGGGACTACATCACCCAACAATGGCAGGGGCGACCTATTCTCCAGAAAGAACACTGGGCCTATTCTACAAATGTATCTCCCCCCAGTGGCAGCCCCGTATGTCACAGTACTGACCAGGGTCCCAGAATTACCTCAAGAGAAACCAGAAAGCTATTGGGAAGTTAAAAACAAGGTTATGTACTGGTTACGGAATAATAGACCGCTACCCCCCAATATTAATGGGGAAATCCTGAATGTCTGAAGGCTTAAATGGGTAGGCCAGAGGCATAATAGTAATTAACTTTAGAGATCGCAGAGTTGTAAAATATTTCAATGACTGGTTTCAGGAAAGCGGGGGGGAGGGCATTCAGATTCACGACCTGAGCTACTTCTATACAAGGTCTCTCCAGCCCTATCAACCCAAGAAAGCAAATTGCCTTTTAACAACATGGGGGGCCCCAGTTCTTAATGTCCCCACTAGAAACAGATATGAGGTATTGACAGGTTTAGACGGTGTAGACTGACTTATTTTAGAGAAACAAATGGCTCCATTTACATCCAATAATTTAGTTCAGACAACGGACTCAAATGGTCTCTTGTCTTCGCCTCTGCAAATAAATGCGGAGCTGGGTAACTACACCGTCAGTAATAAGCCCTCTGTGGGGGACGATATGAGGTTTGATCAAGAGGAAAGTGTAGCGGATAAAATACCCGCACCTAACATAGTCATGCCTATTACTACGGCGCCCGTAGTATGCTGTAGCTCTGCTAACAGTATCAGAAATCGTGATCCAAGTAAATATGCTAATGTCACAAGAGATCACATTAAGCCAGCCTCTGAATCTTCTAATACCTCTGTGAGGTCCACAATCCAACTAGTACAACCAATAAGAGCATCTGTTACCACAAATCTGGAATGGCCATCACTGCCAACCATACATGCTAATTTTAGGGAAATAGCTGAAGCTTCCCAGGCTGAACCCCCCGAGATTAGCCTGCCACTGAAAACTCCACCTTCCAACAGCATAATTAGCTGGAACGTCGCAGGCCTATCTGCCAAACTTAACGATCCTTTATGGCAGCAAATGACATTAAATCACACCATCATTTGTGCCCAGGAAACCTGGTCAAATAAAGAATTTCATATACCGGGATATAAAACCTTCTTTACACCAGCTATCCCGAGTTCCAGTGTTAGATATAAGGGGGGGCCTCTGCACTTACATTTCAGTTAATACGGGACCCCTAGATGTTAAATTTATCACCAATGAATACTATCAAATCTTGATTACATCGTGGGGACCTTTACAAAACATGATGTTGGTAAATTTCTATAACAACATCCCCCCCACCCAAATTGAGTGTACCCTTAACAACCTTTTGAAGGAACTTACCAAAATTGAGGGCCAAACGACTAGCGATATGGTCCTGCTCTGGGTAGGGGATTTTAATTGTTCCCTCTGCCCCCATGGATCGAAGGGTATTTGTGGCTTGGGAGAGGACTCCGAAGGGCCCGAGAGCCACTTCTCCTACACTAGAGTTGGGGAGTTATATAATACTATATCAGCACAATTTACCTTATCATTTATAAATGAACTGTGTGCCCCAAATAAACCCTTTAGACCAACATTTAATGGGAGGGGGAAAATTCGACCATTGATTTTACACTCCTTTCAACCCGTTACGCAGGTTTGGTATCGAACTGGGAGACTCTTGACACTCCACTTAGTGACCACTACCCGATAGTGGTAGAACTGAAGACGAGGGATGGTGATTCAAGTTGTAAGAGTAATATTACATACAATCTAACCCCAATTTTTGCCTCGAAAAATGGGTTCTGTATTAAATGGGAAAAGGTTGAACTCACAAACTTCATACAAAAGTTTGTTAAGAACGCCCAGGAAGAGTTTAAAACTTGTCTTTCAGTAGAAGCCGATGCTTACAGCACTGTCGGCTCATTAAAAAAAATCTGTGCAGATATAAAACACCTACTGACTAAAGTTCCCCGTAAATCACCCAAGGGACATCATGGATGGTTCAATGGGACTTGTACTAAGGCGCTTGCCGCCCTGAAAAAAGCCCTCTACTCTTGCCCAAAGTCTAAAGATGAGATCCAGCTAGCTAGACGTGTCTATCAGAGAGCCCTAAACAGTAGGAAAAGGGAGCTACAAACTCAGGCGTGGTCTGATCTTTCCTCAGCAGCTGACCGGAAAGACAATATTGCCTTCTGGAAGGCCGTTAATGCCCCGTTCCTCCAAGACCACCAGGGTCCCAAAATAGATCAAGCTATTACAGCACAAAGCTGGGTTAAACACTTTGAAGGCCTCTACAACGGAGTTGAACCCTCTAGATCGTCCCCTGAAAATCATGGGGCACTCTTGTCAAGTACAAATAGTACCTCATTCCCGCTGGGCATACAGTTTCATCTGGACGAGGTGATTAAGTCAATCAGAAAAAGCCCGGCAGGAAAGGCCCCAGGGCCAGATTGCGTCCCTGTGGATGTCTTCAAAAGTGTACCAGATCTTTGGGCACCTCTTTTGACCCGTGTGCTTAACTCCTCAAACAACATTGGGTTCATCTCCACCTGGTCGGAAGCCATAGTAGTTTCGATCTATAAAAAGGGCGATAGGAATGACCCTGCCTGCTATCGGCCAATTTCGCTTCTTGATGGCCTAATGAAGATCGCATATTTACAACAAGGGGTGGTGAGGGACAGAGTCTCTGAATTAAGCAGAATACTCTCACCCAGTCAAAAGATCAGGGCTAGATCCAACACCGTTTTTTAGCTCATTGCACCATCCCAGTTTCAGAACCTGGCTGTATGCAAATTAGTCTGTTCCTGTCCCAGTGCATGATGGGAACAGGGCAAACCAAACTACAAAAGCCAATTCTTACACTGGGAAGGAAACAAGCTTCCGGGGACCGGTTTCTGGCATTACAGCCGTCTTCAGCCCGGCTTGCTTGAATCCTGATGGTGCAATGAGCAAGGGACTCATGTCTGAGTATACCCTTCCACGCTTAGGGTGGACAAAAATATTTACAACAAGGGGTGGTGAGGGACAGAGTCTCTGAATTAAGCAGAATACTCTCATCCAGTCAAAAGATCAGGGCTAGATCCAACACCGTTTTTTAGCTCATTGCACCATCCCAGTTTCAGAACCTGGCTGTATGCAAAGTAGTCTGTTCCTGTCCCAGTGCATGATGGGAACAGGGCAAACCAAACTACAAAAGCCAATTCTTACACTGGGAAGGAAACAAGCTTCCGGGGACCGGTTTCTGGCATTACAGCCGTCTTCGGCCCGGCTTGCTTGAATCCTGATGGTGCAATGAGCAAGGGACTCATGTCTGAGTATACCCTTCCACGCTTAGGGTGGACACAAATATTTACAACAAGGGGTGGTGAGGGACAGAGTCTCTGAATTAAGCAGAATACTCTCACCCAGTCAAAAGATCAGGGCTAGATCCAACACCGTTTTTTAGCTCATTGCACCATCCCAGTTTCAGAACCTGGCTGTATGCAAATTAGTCTGTTCCTGTCCCAGTGCATGATGGGAACAGGGCAAACCAAACTACAAAAGCCAATTCTTACACTGGGAAGGAAACAAGCTTCCGGGGACCGGTTTCTGGCATTACAGCCGTCTTCGGCCCGGCTTGCTTGAATCCTGATGGTGCAATGAGCAAGGGACTCATGTCTGAGTATACCCTTCCACGCTTAGGGTGGACAAAAATATTTACAACAAGGGGTGGTGAGGGACCATCACCACCCCTTGTTGTAAATAATTTTGTCCACCCTAAGCGTGGAAGGGTATACTCAGATGTGAGTCCCTTGCTCATTGCACCATCAGGATTCAAGCAAGCCGGGCCGAAGACGCCTGAAATGGCAGAAACCGGTCCCCGGAAGCTTGTTTCCTTCCCAGTGTAAGAATTGGCTTTTGTAGTCTGGTCTGCCCTGTTCCCATGATGCACTGGGCCAGGGACAGACTAATTTGCATACAGCCAGGTTCTGAAACTGGGATGGTGCAATGAGCTAAATAACGGTGTTGGATCTAGCCCTGATCTCTTGACTGGGTGAGAGTACTCTGCTTAATTCAGAGACTCTGTCCATCACCACCCCTTGTTGTAACTAATGAAGATCGCAGGCAGGATCATTCTTAACCGCATGCAGGATTGGCTGGAGGAACGGGAAATTGTTTCCGACCTGCACTATGGTTTCAGGTCTGGTAAAGGGACCATCGAGCAGAGACTTAACTTAGCCATAATTACAGCTAAGTACATTCAAGCAAAAAAAAGAAATGTGTTCATAACATATGTGGACTTAAGTTCCGCATTTGATTGTGTCGACCATGGAACGCTCTGGCAAACATTAACGGACATTGGCCTGGATAACCAAATACTTACTTTTATCAAGGAACTGTATCATGGGGCTGATGCTTGTGTCAGATTTGGTAGAAAGGGTGAGTGTTCCCTCATGTTTCGGATCCACAGAGGAGTAAGACAGGGGTGCATTCTTGCCCCTCTGCTCTTCACGCTCTATATAAACAAGGTTGGATCAATTCTGAGTGAAGTCTATTATGACTATCCTACAGCAAATGGAACACCCATCCCTTCACTGCTTTACGCAGACGAAGGGGGGATCATGTCCCAAACGAGGGTAGGGCTACAAAAGGCGGTGTCTAAATTCTCGGAGTGTATGAAAAGCAAAGGTCTCCATGTGAATGTTTCTAAAACTTACACAATGTTGTGCGGACCAAAGATCCGAAGAACACCTTGCCCAATAACCTTGGATGGCAGAGGGTTTGAACTCACTGATAGATTTTGCTACCTTGGAGTCCATTTTGAGAGGAAGGGCTCCTGGAAACATGCCGTGGCTGCACAGACTCTAGCTTTCACAAAGGCTACTGGAGCCCTGGTGAATTTTGCTAAAAGATTAGGTGGGAGGCCAGTTAAAGAACTGCTCCAGATCTTCAAGGCTAAATGCATTTCTACAGGGACATATGGGGCTGGGCTCTGGGGGATAGAGCAAGTGGAAACTATCCAACGCGTTGAGAATCGTTTCTTACGCTATCTATTGACCACCCCCAAGAGCACGGCAACATATGTGACACACATGGAAGTAGCCTTGCCATATGTCACATACATTATTAAGTTATCACCAGTATTGCTATGGCACAATGTATGGGTAAATCCAGAGACCCCCTTAAATAGAAAGATCTTAATGGATTGCCTAGCCATGGATGGAGCCACTAACATTAAATGGTTCTCTTATGTTAAAGCCCTGTTGGATAAAACTAGTCTTCCCGAATTCTTTGTTAACCCAGACAGCTTGGCAAACATTTCAAGATCTGCTGTCAAAAAACATCTATTGGCACACCTAGAGAGCAAAAGATGGCGGGAAGAGAGACACAAGAAGACGGTCATGGCCCCCGATTCGGTTACACTTAACAAGGGGGTTCAGCTGTACCTTTTGATCGAACAACCCCCTTTTACTCGTATGCTTTTGACTCGGTTTAGGTTAGAAACCTTTTATAGGTTAATAACCTTCCCACAGTGCAATGACTGGTGTAAAGAAAAGCAACTTTGCCCTTGCGGCAATGTCTCCCACCAGTCTAATATTCATTGTATTTTCTTTTGCACTTTTTATAGTAAGCCGAGGCAAAAAATCTTGAAACCCTTACTTGTATCCTGGGGTCTGAGGTCATGCAGAAGGGCATATGACAAATTAAGATCTCTAGAAAATGAACATACTATTTTTGTTGTATCCTCCCTACTGAGAGCTGTTATTAGGCACAGAAACACGATGCAAGCTTAAACTTGCACCCGCACATGTTTTATTATATGGACCCTTCCTGGCCTAATCCAAATTATTTTACATGGCTATGGTAACATATTATGAAACTTCTCGTTTTTAAACATTGAACTCTTACTGATGTAATGAAAATGTAGTATTTTAACTAATATTGGAAATATAACTTTTAAATGTGATTTTTTAACTGTACGCTTTTATGAATTTGTTTTTATAATTCGAATAAAGCATTTTTAAATTGAATTGAATTGAGTGATTACATATGATGTTGAATCTGTTAATCCTGGTAAATATATTACTGTAGAATGAGAGTATAGTGTTCTAAGTCTGAGCTATCACTTTAGTAAAGTGGGAATGTAATAGGGATCAAGCTGCCAACCCTCCGGGAAAGACATTATTAGTTGTCAGTGTGAAAGTCCTGACTTGCATACAGAGATTCTCAGTTTTGCAGTTGCAGTAATATTTATTTAAGAAGAAATAGAAACTCTTGATTTACACAATTAAAAATCAAGACATATAAAGAATGTTCAAATTAGGATAATTGCAATTTATTTCATTCAGTTAAAATGGAAATAATTATATAGAAATCATTATTTGTAAAGTATACTGGTGCTTTGATCGTTTAGCACCAGAAATCAGCTGGGTACACATGCCGAAGCTGTCTCGATTCTCTTTATTCAGCAGGTTTTTGGGCAACATTGATCCTCCACATATGCAAAGACCTGTACTTCACAGGGTGTCAAATACTCCAGTTTATTCCGAAGGAAAAGATTCACATAGCGTCCAACCATTCCATTGCACTGAAAGGTCTGTGTTTCTCCAGAAGATATTGTAGTAATAATTGCACACCTAGAATGAGAAAAGATAAGGATCAGGTAAATGGTACATCATTTCCAGAATATGGACTAATACAAGAGTACAAAAATACTTATTTATACCTAAGTACAGATGTACTGTTCCTAACTGCTTATTCATGATTGTCGAAGATACACATATCATCACGAAAAATAGATGTTGATTTAACAATGGAAATAAAATGAAAGCTCAGAATACTTACGTTCATGATATTGTGGTAGCTGATATTCTGGGTACAATATTTTTGCCGAACGATATTTAAAACTAAGGGGCATATTATCAACTAAGGGAATTCCAATCGAAGCCCATGTTAGATGTGAAGACATCTAACATGGGCTTCGATTGGAATTGATAGAGCATATTATCAAGCCCATTATCGCTGCTTTATCGGCCGTTTCCTGCCGATAAAAGCGGCGATAATGTAACGCCCTTATTTGATAATATGCCCCTCAGTTGTCTAATAGAACACCAATCACCCCAACTCATAGCACAGGGTTATTAACAATGACCGGAAAAGCTTCATTACTATAAAATGCCTCCACTTGACTAATGAAATAACAACCACAACAGAAATTGCCGACTACGTGAAAGAAGCTGCTAACAGCTACTTATGTCCTCAACGAAATTCGTTGTAAATAATACATGAATGGTAAAATCATATGTTTTTTACATTTAAGTTTAAGGTAAGTATATGGTTTTGGTTTTGGGGTGTGTGGGTATATGTTTTGGGGTTCAGGGGTATTTTAAGGGTTCAGGGTGGGTTTGGGTTATGGGGTGCACAGGGTAATTTTAGTGTATAGGATGGGTTTGTATTTTGGTGTGCAGGGGTATTTTTGGTGTTTATGGGGTTTGTTGGGCTTCTTTGAGGCTAAAATTCGGCAGGTTATCGTCCAGGCCACCATACTATCTAGGCTGGATTATGCTAGTGCTCTGTACTTAGGGGTTAACAGAGACACCATGCCTCCAAAGAATACAGAATGTGCCTGCCCGACTACTGTTTGGCTCCCCAGGACCTGTCACACTTCAGAGTTCATTAATAGACTTCATTGGCTCCCAGTGGAGAAACGTGTTCTTTTTAAAGCACTGTGCATTGCCCACCGTATCCTTAACGCTCAATCCCCTGAAATCCTAGCATACCTCCTCATACCTTATATGCCCACTCGTCTCCTGCGCTCTGTCAATCAGCATTTGGCGGCCATCCCGCGGATTACCATCCCGCGGATTAAGAGAGCCAGAGCCGGAAGACCCTCTTTCTGAGCTTTAGCTACCAAACTCTGGAACTCCTTTCCAGTTACCATCAGAAGCATTTAAAATCATGCTGCTTTCCGCAAGGCCATTAAAACTCATCTGTTCTCTAAAACACTGGTTGCGGCGTTCCTCGGCCCTGTCATCCATCTTCTGTCTGAGCTTAGTGCTGGGATGCCCATTGGCTGGGGCAGCCATGCGCTCTACAAATATTATAACAACATAACTTTGAAAAGGGAGAACATTGAATTGAAGAGTCAACTTAATCATTAGGTTAACTCTTCATTTTAAATTTCTCCTCTCGAGGGCAAGGGGGGAATATTGTCCCTAATCTCTGACCTGGGACCAGAACCCTGGGTTCCACGGAGGGTCTGAGGCAGAGACCCAGAGGCAGAAAGCTGGGCTTACTGGTCTTACTGTTGTGGCTACTGTGGATCCTACAACGTCCTCTACTTCCTGGAATCTTGTTAGGTAGTGCTATCGGCAGGTTATCGTCCAGGCCACCATACTATTTAGGCTGGATTACTCTAGTGCTCTGTACTTAGGGGTTAACAGAGACACAGCGCCTCCAAAGAATACAGGATGCACCTGCCCGACTACTGTTTGGGCTCCCCAGGACAAGTCACACTTCGGAGTTCATTAATGGACTTCATTGGCTCCCAGTGGAGAAGCGTGTTCTTTTTAAAGCATTGTGCATTGTCCACCGTATCCTCAACGCTCAATCCCCTGAAATCCTAGCATACCTCCTCATTCCTTATATGCCCACTCGTCTCCTGCGCTCTGTCAACCAGCATTTGGCGGCCATCCCGCGGATTGCCATCCCCCGGATTAAGAGAGCCAGAGCCGGATGACCCTCTTTCCGAGCTTTAGCTCCCAAACCCTGGAACTCCTTTCCAGTTAACATCAGAAGGATTCAAAATCATGCTGCTTTCCGCACGGCCATTAAAACTCATCTGTTCTCTAAAACACTGGTTGCGGCGTTCCTCGGCCCTGTCATCCATCTTCTGTCTGAGCTTAGTGCTGGGATGCCCCTTAGCTGGGGCAGCCATGGGCTCTACAAATATTATAACAACATAACTTTGAAAAGGAAGAACATTGAATTGAAGAGTCAACTTAATAATTAGGTTAACTCTTCATTTTAAATTTCTCCTCACGGGGGCAAGCGGGGAATATTGGCCCTAATCTCTAACCTGGGACCAGAACCCTGGGTTCCATGGAGGGTCTGAGGCAGAGACCCAGAGGCAGAAAGCCGGGCTTACTGGTCCTACTGTTGTGGCTACTGTGGGTCCTGCAACGGCCTCTACTTCCTGGAATCTTGTTTGGATGGTGCTGGGGCTGAGGCTGTGGTTCTGGTTTGGACAGCTGAAGTCTCCTGGTGCTGTAGTCAAGTGTACCCACCCGGTACCTCGAGTTTTCCCCGCCCTTCGCGAGTTGGGGCCTTCCAGGGGACCGTAGGCTGCACTTGGTCTAACCGAGCTGCCTCCGCGGGTTTCCGGGCCCACTCTTTGCGGCAGCTGCTGCACTCTCGCACTTGCGCACACAGCACAAACTTGCGATCGGCTGGGAGGGGTCTGGTAAGCTGCAGACTGAAATGATGCGCCTGTCTGAGTTGAGGGATTATAGCTGGCCTGGCTAGGTTCCATGCTCCCGGCCCCCTGGCCCCCGAGCTCCGGAGGATACGCCTAACTCTGCTGCAGCTGCGGCTGTGCTGGCGTCTGCACTGACGTCAGGCTTCAGGCTTCACATCTATTTAAACAGAAGTACTGTCTCTATTTTGGTTGGAGATCCCCTCCCCTGCTTTCCCATTGTCACTACCGGAGAGGTTACTAGAGGGGGTGGTGTTTTCACTATCCACTGAGGAACCTCTACTGCTCATGGCCTGGTTATCTCTATTGACTAGATAGTCAAAACATTTCACAAATGTGAATACCCTTCAACTTGTATAGTCAATTTCGTGAATTTTTAATTTTCTTGCCTCTCTTTGTTTAATATAATTCTGATGTTTCTGCACAATACCTTCCAAGATTGCATAATTTTTCTTGGTAGGTCCTGGTAAATTCGGTTCCGTAATCTCTTGTTCATCTCCTCAATTTCTTGTAAAAGTTTAGAAACTCGTCTTTCCACATTTTCAATCAGAATATTCATGAAATTAGCAGAACTATTTGTTCGCTCTTTCTCCCAATGTATCACCAAATCCTCATCCAGGTCATCATAAGAGGGTGTGATCTAAAACCATATGTAATTCTATTTATTCTCAGATACTATTTCAAAGTGGCGGCATCCTACCACTTAAACATCTCTGCTTTCATGAGTTTTACTCAAAGCGCATATATGTATCTTTGAGGCCTTCTTTACTTTTTGTATTGCCTTACCTATGGCATTCCAACTGTTACGCCTGCATTCAAATTCCTGATAAGATCCGCTGCAATTTTATCCCAATCTTGTGTGGTACTCTTTTTGTAGAAGTGAATTTTCAAATAATAATGAGTTTTTGATGAACATAAGTAGACTGCAAATGATAAGATTAATCTGTATTTAACATGATATGGGATCATTTGACTGGTCTCCTATCCTGTTAGCTGCTCACCCTGATGCAAAAAGTAAAGAACCTCAGAATCATATTCAAACAAACTTTACTTTTACTCCTCACCAATATGTTTGTTCATGAATACTGTCAAGCTTAAGTTTTCAAGCTATACCGTAATTTGTGCATTTTATATCTCAACACTTCCCCACGTCTTTCTACCATCATAGCTTTAGGGGTGTGAGTGTAGTTGGTAAGAAGGTTGCTGTCATGACAAGTACAGCCCTGATGAAAGTAGTGTCCCTATTTGTACAGGAATGACTCCTGCATGGTAAACGTGTTCCCTGTAGTACCCAGACTTTTGCTTTGGCCCTGGTGCGATGCTAATCTACCGCTTGTGCAGAAGCTAGACTTTTCCCTAGTTATGTAAGGGCAAAATCTGTTGGGCGAACTGGAGAGATGCAACAAGTGTGCCCTCAAAGAGGGAACTGGACGGCAGTCAATATACTGAATGCAGTGTAACATGTTTTATGAATCAGCAGTATGTCCAGATCTGTTTCTCTGTATCAAGGAGAAATTAATCTACTGTTGTTGTTGTTAAATGCTCTATGGTTATGTGACACACAGAAGTTTGAACTGATATTCTAGGTGTGCATTAATTATTTGTATGTTCGGTGAATATTTAGCCCATGTATGGTAGTAGGACTCTGTGTGTTGTATGCCTTTCAGTTCTGGAACCTGTGAGGTTCACTTTTGATGAACCCAGTTTATCATGGCACAAGAGGGAGGATAAGCATAGCTTGCGCTAGACAGTGGGATTGGAGGTGGCAGTAATATGGAAGACATTGAAGTGAAGAAGGATGGAAATAAGGCTTCCCTTATAAATCCAATGAGTACCTTGTTTGCAGAGGGTGGTTGGTTAGTTCTTCCTGAGCACTGCCATTTGTTGGATGGCAGGTGTAAGAAATTGGGTTACTGATGGACTGGGGATGAGCCCTGGTCAAGCAACAACCACAATCCTTGTCAGGATAAAGAACAAGCAAACCCCAAGTTAGCCTGGGCTCATGCCCTTGGTAGCTTGGCACAAAGCAGTCAGGCTTAACTTCGAGGCAAATTGAAAACTATTTCCGCAACACCTCAAACAGTCAAATAGTGAAAAGTCTGCACCAAAAGTATCTCATACCAGGTTCGAAAAATAGAGCAAAATGTAATGAATAAAACAAGACTAAAATGACAAAACTCCTATCCGTAGAACTGGAGTTGTGAATTTTAAAAAACAATAACGTGTAAAATAGCACCACCGCTGCTATTTTGTTTCGCTGTACCAGTTCAAAGTCAAAAGTTTAGGCCAACTGCGATGGAGCACAGGTTGACTACATTCAGCAAAGTCCTGCTTAAGTTTTACATTCTAAAGTTTTGTGTCAAGAGGCCCGTTTGTGTTGGAGAGGGCTGCTGGATGCAAGGAAAAGGTTAGGGGAGGTTGTCAGCAAGGCATGAAGAGCAGGCGGAGCTTCACAGAGGGGTGGGCCAGAACTTTGCATTGTGTGTCGATGCTGCATTGTGAAGAGATGGTCTGGTGGTGCTTCAGTGTGAACAGTGCAGTCTCAGTGCAAACAGGCCAGTTCACAGGCGCAAAGAGCCCAAAAGCTTGATTTAAGCTCGCTGAGCCATTCCAAAGGTCCAGGAGCTGAAGGGCAGCACTTGGAAGCCAAGAACACACTGAAGCTTATTTCAGGAGCTGTTTGGGGAAACTTTTATGTCCTTGAGGGTCAGGAGGACAGCAATCTAGCCTTTGGAGTCACTTTGGGGTCCTCCACTCAAGATGAGATTGAAGGTCCAGTTCTTCCTCCCCAGGCAAGAGGGCAGCAGGGCGGTAGCTCCTTCAGAGTAGCAGTCCAGCAGAGTGGCAGCCTTTTCAGCAGCATAGCAGTCCTTCCTCCTGGAAAAGTATCCACAGGTCCAGAAGTGTACTGTAGCGTTGGTGTCTGAAGTCCAGTATGTATACCCATGTGTGCATTTGAAGTAGGAGAGAAGCTTCAAGAGGTTTCCCTTTGAAGTCCACAGGAATCCTCCTTCCCTGTCCTAGCTCTAGACTAACTACAGGGGTTATGCAGCCCTTTGTTTGGAGGCAGGACACAGCCTAATAAAGTGTAAGTGAAACTGTGCCCAGCTCCTCCTTCTGACCCTGCCAGTGATGGCTCATCCAGGCACACCTAAGCCCCCTACTGCGCGTGGATGTCTAGGAGGAATCCACACAACTCAGCTGTCAGCTACCAACAGTCATGTAACCCAGGTACAGGATACTAGCACTAACTGTCTAAGGGAGTAAAATACCAACTTTCTAAAAGTGTAATTTTCTGAATTACACTTTTAAATCTGACTCCAGCATAAGTTAGGATTTTAAATTGTGATTCCAGAGAAACCTAACCTAAACTGGTTACCTATTCCCATTTAGAAGTTACACTTATAAAATGTAATAAAGTAACTCCAAAATTATCATATGGGAGAGGTAGGCATGTAGTAGTGAAAAACAAATCCAATCGTTTTTCACCACCAGAACATGTAAAAACTAAAAGTATATTTCCTATTTTTTAATAAATAGCAACCTGTGGTCTGGGCTATTCAGGGCCTACCCTAGGAGTAACTTATATGTATTAAAAAGGAAGGTTTGGGCCTGGCAAAAGGTTTATTTTGCCAGGTTGTAATGCCAGGTATACTGCACACACAGGTGGCGATGGCAGGCCTGAGACATGAATAAACAGTATATTTAAATGGGTGGCACAACCAGTGCCGCAGGCCCACTAGTAGCATTTAATTTACATGTCTTGGGTACACGTGGTACCACATTACTAGGGACTTAAAAGCAAATCAGATATGCTAACTGGGGATAAGCCAATATTTCTATGTTTTAAGGAGTAAACATATGCAGTTTAGCACTGGTTAGCAGTGGTCGAGTGCGTAGAGTTCAGAGGTCAGCAACAATGAGATCAGAGTAGAGGAGAAAGGCAAAAAGCTTGGGGGAATACCACTGGCAGGTCTAAAAGTAGAGGTGATGATTGGGACTGCTGTTTCTTTGTTCAAGGTGAGGAAGATTCTATCCAAGGCCTTCTCTTTTGTCTATCTCTATATATTGCTTCGGAAAGGCTGATGACTGCCAGATGCACTGATTTATCACTCCATTGTGCCCCTGTTTTAGATACACCTGCTGTAAAAGCCACCACCATGCACAAAGGCTGTGTATGAGCAGCAGCTAGAAAATATTTGAAAGAGAACCACCCCAAGCTGGCTATGAAGTATTAGACAGTGGATCCAAATCCACTTTCTGGAAAATATTCATTAAAGTGTGAGAAAACCACCTAATGTGTTCCAGTTCCAAGGGCTTAATGACTAAGGAAGGGAATGCTTGCTGAGTAATCGAAGAGCTGAATTGCGATCAAGGCTGTGGTCTGACAAACACCCAAAGGTGAGGGGACTTAACCCGAACTCTGCATTGTCTACTGGAGAAGCTGACCTGCACAAGTTCAATCCTGGACTATACCATCGTTTCGCTTCCTCTGCTGGGGTTAATTGATAATTTCCAAATTCTATGTTCGGCAGACAGTGATCACTCAATGCAACACATTGAAATCAACCTGTCACCACCCAAACACTTAAAAGCCCGATCATTAGCTGGGGAAACATCAACTACCAACCTGAAGAGAATAAGGTGGACGAGTAAATCAATACCGCAAATAGCACAGCAAGCAAAGCACTTACTGCAAACAATAACCAATGACAATGTACTGTGTGCAGAAACATGGACAGCCTTTTTAAACATGCTACCAAAGACCGGAGCCAACAGGAGCATGAACTTCAATCAAAAGGCGCATGGTAAGCCCAGCAAGACCATACTGTCCCTAAGAAGGCGTCTGCGACAGTCAATGAGACAAGCAAAGGGACATAGTACAAATTCGTGTGTCTGGCAGACAATTCGATCAATAAGGAAACAATACAAGAAACAAATTTGGACGGAAAAACCCCCCCATGTTACTGACTTCTGGACAAAATTGTTATACAACATAAAGAATTCTAACTCCAAAGCATTCAGGTCACAGGTAAATGCTTTAAATAGATCAGTACAAACAATAAACACGACCTGTGTCACGGAACAGATATGGGTCAGACATCTACTTGATACATTTTCAGTAAGCTCACCATCACCGTCCATAACAACAGCTCACAACACATTATACGCAGTGAACTCAAAGACTTCTGTCTTGGCACAATCAAACAATCTGATCAGCAACCAACAACGCAGAGACAAAATCTCCAGTTCATACGCTGAAACAGAAACACTAAAAATAATTAAGAAAAGCAGGCAAGATAGTGCTCCGGGACCGAATGGGGTCCCCCAGGCTATCTACAAGGAGGACCCCCAATATTGGGCAGGCAAGTTAAACACCTTATTTAAGTCAATAGGCAACACAAGTCGGCTCCCAGAAAGCTGGAGAGGGGCGACCATAAATCCCATCTACAAAGGAGGAGACCGCAAAAACCCAGCTAACTACCGTCTGATTGCACTTATCGATGCAGAAGCAAAGTACTACGCATCCCTGGTGTTGATTGACCTTATAAAATGGTCAGAAGAAAACAAGAAGATTCCGGCAAATCAGACAGGGTTTCGCAGGGGTACCGGCACCATGGCTAATGCCATGGCAATAAGTATAATCGCCGAAAAGAGCATTCAAAGCCAGCAAGCACTGTACTCCTGCTTTGTTGATTTCAAGGCGGCCTTTGACCGCGTCAGCCGTCAACTACTTTGGTCTAAATTAAAGCAGCAGGGTCTGCCGGACAGAATTTTAAATCCTATAATGGACTTATATACAGACACCTGGATGCAGGTAAAGATCGCCAATGGGCAACGGCTAACACGGAAGATCAATACACATAATGGATTGAAACAAGGCTGTGTACTGGCCCCCCATCTCTTTAACCTGTTTATGGCAGACCTAACCACCAGGCTTGATGGGATCAATGCCCACCCACCGAGGCTAGGAACTCTACGGCTGACACATCTTTCCTATGCCGACGATGTGGTGCTCTTAAGTCAGACAAAAATAGGTCTGCAACGCCTCCTGTACGATCTGGCTGAATATACAAGGCTGAACCTTCTCGAAATAAACACCCAAAAAACAAAGATCATGGTAATAACTCGTCAACGCAAAGCACCACCACTTTTTTTAGTAGTGGATAGCTATAAGTACCTGGGAGTACAACTGGACAGACGCCTTAACTTCTCCCAGCATTTCGATGCCATCGAAAAAAAGGGAACGGCCCTGTTACATGCATTTAATAGCATTTCCAAGAAGCTAAAAGGCCCTCTGTTTAATCCACTCTTGACAGTTATTAAAGCCAAGCTTCTCCCTACTATAGCCTACGGCAGTGTGTTACACCATGGGAAAAGTGCACAGCTTTTAGACAAAATCCAAACTAGAGTCTACAAGCGGCTATTCAGTTTACCGGGTAATGCCTCTCCGGCACAAGTCCGACTAGAGTTTGGTCTACAATCTCAAGAACTGCAAAAAAAATACGAGACCATTACATTCTGGTACAATGTCTGGATGCACAGGGAAACAGAAATCAACTCTGCCATGTGGGAGGCCATGCAAAACAGTCCTAACTCCCAGTACACCAAGTTTTTGAAATTATTCCTTGCCACCACTGAACTTGCTTCATTGTGGCAAACTAAACTCCCCGTACCTACATTCAAGCAAGTTGTCAAAAAGGTGGCAAACAGACACTTGCTGATCAACGACAAGTCAATTCTAAGTCACCGTGCGCATGCCTGGATGATAATTCAATCATATAATACGTCCAAACCTGCACCCTACCTTGGCCTCTCCTTTTCACCATATGTCAAACTGAAATACCTCAGCTTAAGGATGGGTAACCTGTCAACAAATGCAGAACAACCAGACTGGAGGAAATTAGACTCCAAGGAGTGTAAATTATGCGGGCCGCAAAACAAGACTTCATCCACCTATTTTGTATTTGTCCAGCGCTGGACCAGGAACGTCGTCACTGGTTAAAGGCAAAGTATAATGAACATGGAATACTTACTTGTCGCTCAGCCATTATACAAGTCCTGTGTACAGCTGATCCACAATTTATCTGTAGATCAGTTAGGTTTGTTCTGAAGTTCCAGAACAAAAAGAAGTGTCACGGTAGAGCCTGAAAATCTGACAAGTCTGTAACATAACGAAGCTATAAGAACTCGACATGTGCAACCATGTAAGAAGATTATAAGGTAATAAAAAGAAGTAACAAGAACTTTGTACCCACAATCACTCAAGAAGTCAGATAAGGGATCTATTTAAATCGAGAATAAGCCTGTGAAAAAAGTGGCATTTTATGCTTAGAACTATCACAAAGTCGGATTATGCATTTCAGTGATAATCTCTCCAACATGTATTCTATTAGTATTTTTATATTCAAATTTTGAAGGCATATTAACTGATGTATTTTTACTTTTTGTAATGGTTTTTATTAACTCTACAATAAAACTATTATCTTATCTTACTGGGGAAGCTGAGAGTCTGCCTATTGTCCTGAAGTGTGTCTGTCTGCTGAGAGAGGGAAGGAGGGACACATTCAGCTTTATTTCATTACATGCACTATCAGAAAATACCCCGTTTAATGTAAACTGATTGGAAACACTGCTTAGGCATTGTGGGAAATAACCATCTTATGCGTGGGGTATTCCAAGATTTTTGCCTTAACTGTTGTTGCTGGCTGTAGAACTCTGTGCACTTTAACCCCTATTAACCAAATGTCTATGCTCCCCCTTTCAAATGTGATGACATTGGTATACACCTGATTGACATATTTAACTACCAGTAAGTCCCTTGTATATGGTACATAGTGCACCCAGGGCCTGTAAGCTAAATGTCACTAGTGCACTGTAAGCAGGGTTCCCATTGTAGCCTGATTGTGGCACATTTGTTGGACAACCAACTTTGGATGAGGTGCCTAGACTGATTCCGGGCACCCCCGTAGAATATGTTGGCCTAGAGACCTGCTAGCTCACTGTGCCACCATAAGCCCCCTTAACCTTACCAGGAACCTAATAGTTTCTGGAAACCACTGAAAATGACAACCCTGACCCCTCGGGGATTGTGGAAACAGGTCAGAACCTTTTGCTCAGTCACTTGTGCTTACCCGTGCTCAGAGAAGTATACAGAATAGACAGTGGAAAGTTTTCAATATATTTATTGAGCCAACGTTATTCTTGTATGGAATTCATGTGCTGCGATAATCAGTAGAGAGAAGCAGATAAATGTGATTACATGCACAAAAAGAGTAAATAGTAACTATGGGCCAAAAATTCGTTCCGCTCGCAGAATTTGGGGATGTTCCGCAATTTCGTGATCCGCGAATCTCGCGTAATTGCGGAAAAATACGCGAATCCGCGAGCGGGACAAATTTTTTCCAGGAAGCACTTACAGGGTTACAGCAGGTGCCCAAGTTGAAGCTAATTTCTTTGTAACCATTTACAAAATGGTTACAAAGAAATTATCAACTTGGGCATCTGCTGTAACCCTGTAAATGCTTCCTGAGCGGCACCTCCTTGCCTACTTGCAACTATTCTCTGACCCTGCTCTGACCCTCGAAGCAGGGTTAGAGAATAGTTACAAGCATGGCACAAGGCTCCTGTTCCAAAAATAAAACCTCAACAGGAAGCCCTTACAGATAAGTAACAGGTGCCCGAGTTGAAGCTGAAATTCAGTAGCGTTTTAATCAGCCAAAACATTAGTGAGCACGGTGGAGGCTGGGCAAGTGTGCTTTAACCCCATCCCTGCCATCGGAAATTAGCTGTAATACTCGAGGGAGGTCTTTGCATCCATGAGTTTCTCGAGCGCGATTCCCTTGTAGTTCCTGTGGCCAGGAGGCTGCTTTCTCCTCACCTGCTGTCCTGCTCGCTCTCTGACCCTTTACACAAGAGGCAAGTGCACACGCATAGAAGCCCCGCACCACACACTAGCAGTATCAAACGTCTTTCCCGCCCTTTCCCAACTATGATGGACAGCTCACTCAAGGGACCTCGGCACCTTTTGGCGCGGTGGCAAAGTTACAGGCACACATGGTGTGGAGTAGTGTGGCTCACTGGTTAGAGGCGGCAGGCCTGAGAGCAGAAGTCAGCCTGGGACCAGGGTTCAAATCCCGACGCGGCAGGGTCGTGGACCTTGGTCAGCGGACTCGATAATTCTCGCTTCGGTGCTTACTCTAATCAGGGGTTCCACTCGGCAACTCTGGGCATTAGCTTGCCTAATCTCCACAACGGCCCCACCAATTCCGGGGATGCCTGGCTCCACCTTGGGGACTCCCAGCAGGGGACCATCCCACAGGGAACGCCAGGACGGGTTCCCCAGAGTTATACAGCGCCGGGACGCCCAGTTGCTGGGGCAGCTGTGCGCTTTACAAGTATACTACATTTACATTTACATTTACATGATCAGCACACATGGTCACTGGGGACAAATCATCTGGCCCTTTACGCAGCTGCAGTATAGGAAAAGCACTATGCAGTTGAGTAGAGGTATTACACAAAACGGTGGCATCTTTGTGGATAACTATGCAGGACAGGATTCATTCTGGCACGAGGCTCCTGTCACAAAAAATTTGCGATTTCGCGCGAATTTGCGGACCGCAGATCCACAAAATTCGCCTATACTTAGTAAGTAGTAGATACAGTTCTACCATGGTGCTAAAACAGTGTATATATGGAGGCATATAAACAAGGCAGTAATCTGGTGTACTCTTACTGTGCAAAAAACAACGTTATTCTTGCAAAGAATACATGTGCTGTGATATTCAGTAGACAGAAACAGATATATGTGATGACTCCTACTGTGCAAAACCCTACTCTAAGTGTACCTAGAGAGTGTGTGGGTGCGAAGAATCCCCCAAAGGGATGATTCAACCCCATTATCTGGCTGGAGAGAATGTGAGAGACCGTCTTGGTGACGAACTGGATACCCCCTCACAGCGTTGTCAGACCACTGCGTGGTGATCTCTCTGCATGCAGGAACCCTCGATATCAGCTGAATTGCCCCCTCTGCTAATCGATCAGGATATTCATTATTTATAATAAAAAGCAGCCTTGCGAGCAGACGACGGAATGGGTATAATTAAATAAATAAATAATACCTATTCCGTTGTCTGTCGGCTTCCCCCTTGTTGCGCTCTGCTCCGCCCACCACGCTTATCTGTGCCGGCCGCCACTGTTGGTGATGTATATTGTAGATTCGCTATGTTATGGATATGTAAATAGGTCTTTCACCCCTTGGATGAAGATAGAACAACATTTGCACATAGTGTGCACAGAGGCCTTGTACATGATGTTTGAGGCATCATGATAATGTTGTGTGAAGCTGGATGTGTAAACAAACTTGTTTCAGAGAAACTAATCCAACATTGTCTTGCATGAAAATATGTGCAAAAGTTCACAGCAGAAATGTTATAGTAAAAAATAGAACAGAGTAAGAAATTAGCAGCATCACTACATAGGCCTAACCCGGGAACATAACAATATATCCACTCACCTAAGTAGCTGGGGGGACATATAACCGTTTTTCAATGCCAGTTACTGCCAGGAAAATGTGGTGGTAAACGTCAGTGAAAAATGCTCAATGATCCACTCACCATGAAAAAAACCTCCCACGGTGAGGAGGGTATTGTTTTTTAGTTTTCAAAAACAAAATCTCGCTTTGGGAGTGGTTTTGAAAATAAAAAAAATGTACTTTGTCGTACTGCTCAGTCATGTTACAATCCACTTTGATGGTGGTTCCTGTCAATGTTTGAAATGTTTGCTGGCCTGATTTCAAAATTTGGCATTTGGGTCCTCTGCCAGGGCAGTAGGGTGATTTAATCCAGTGCCCTGGGGAAGGATGGCTCGACTGCCAAATATTAAATCGGTCCCTAAGTCAGAAGGTATAACTTAACCGGGTCAAATCTGGTTTCTGTATCCTACCTGTGCTCCATTGTGGTCGGCCTTAAATTGTGCCAAGGTACCAGTTAAATGCAACCAGATGACCCTAGTTGGCGCTCAGTACTTTTTGTTTCAATTTTTAATTTAAATTTTAAAAATGTATTTCCCTGATTTCATTTGGTGTCATTTTATTTATTAAAATCTCTATTTTTCTAAATTGGTTTAGGATTTTTCTTGTGTTGCATTTTGTCCATACTTTTGTTTTGGTACTGCATAAATACTTTATACATTGCCTTCAAATTAAGCCTTTCTGCTCTGAGCCATAGCTACCAGGAGCTGGAGCTCAGGTTTATTTAGTGACTTCAGTGGTTCACCCTGACAAGGATTGTGATTATTACTTGAGGTGAGCAGTCACACCCTCAAATAATACTCTCATTTCTTACAAGCATGGTTCCTTCATAACTGAGCCTATGGTACTATTCGAGATCTGTTGTTTGTCCACTTGCTAAATTGTTGTATTTTCTACACAATCTCCAGACATAGGAGCTTATTTACAAGCCCCTTGCCCCGCCGGAGCATCAGTTTTAATGTGGGAAAAAGTGACGCACTGGCAGCGCAGGGGGCTTGAAAATTAGCCCCATAGTTCCTTCATGCTTTATTCCTGGAGTCCCTTCCCATTGTGCCCTTTTTTAATATGCATGTTTCTAAAATCTGAATTCTTCCTTCATTGTGTTTCTTACCTGGATCGTTCAGAACCCAGATCTTCAAGGGGCTGAGGCAGCCCTTGCTAACGTTGGTGTAAAGATACATCAGACTGCTCAAGTCTGAATACTCTACAGTTAAGCCATTCAACATCATCTCTCTGACAGATTGTGAGCCCATGTGGTGTGCTAACTGCAAGGGATTCCTCAAACCCAGTGACGATTTAGGAGAAACTCAACTAAATTGGATACCCTGGAGGTGAAAAAAGAAAGTTAAGAATATAGACTAAATGTCTTTGTTAGAGGATAGCAACTGGAGAGGCTCTAGACACAGAGACTAGCTTCACTCAATTTTCGTCATTCTCTCCTAGTTTGGACCCCACACAATATTGGTCTTTAAACTTAATGTTTCAACAGGGAGGTAGTTTGTCTTTTCTTTTGAGGGGTTGGGTGGGTAAGGGATGAGGGGTGATTTGAGGTGGGGGGACCTTATTATATTATTTCCAACCTATGTAGTTCAAGTTATAAGCGGGAACTTTACAACAGATGCTTTCAGTACTGATATTGTATCGTTGTGATATTAGAAAGCAAGACTGCATGTCATAGAGTAGGTTCTGTGTGTGCCCAATATTTAGGAACTGACTTAAATAATTCCAGGCTCATGCAGCATTTGTCAGATCAAATGTTATATTACTGAATAGTGTGAGTGTTAATTTATTTTAATACCACGCTCATTGTGAGATATGGGGCCATATGTGAGAATCCAAACGGGCGATGACCCGAATTAGCAATAAACCAAGTCAAATCAAGTTTACACCAGACAAGGTTCAAAGTTTTGAATCATTATAGAGGGCAACATATGGTTAGTCAGTTATTTATATCAAAACTATAACTGTACATGTGTCTCACCTTTACATAATCTGAGGGATTAACTCACCTGTGAATTTCAGGAAATTGTGGTTGGCAAAGCAAACAGACAAAGGTCATTTACAAGATGAGGAATTAATATTTGCGCTCATGGCCCTATGTGAAACGTCAATCGCAAATTGGCTTCGCCTCATACTCTTTAAATACCTTCATAGGATATACCTTACTCTGAGATACTATAACACTGTCACAAAGTACCAGGGCCATAACCCTTACGTTGTCAATCAGCATTAGAGAACTTTATACACAGAGTCTAGACTTGTTTGGCTTTGGATCCCTTTATGTCAGACATTTTCTGCAAATCCTGGTCTATTCTGGGGCGAACAGTGGACCAAAGTCGCTTATTGTCTCTGCTAAACGTTTTTGAAGATGAGGGTTTACAAATGCAGAGAAGACATTTGTGAGACTTTTTTTTAACATTGGGTAAAAAAGACATCACTCAGACCTGGAGATGCCGAATATCCCCAAATGTCACAGTACAGAAATTTTGCGTGACTGATACTGTATCTTCAAGATCCGAATATACAAAGATTGGGGCAATACCCAAAACAACAACAAAAATAAAACAAATGGGAGAAGTATTATGCAGAAGGGAAAAATAATGGACCCATGACAAAACTTTACACCTGCTTAAAGTCACATCAGCAATGGGTCGCCTGACATGCATTCACAATCACACTACACCACTTATCTTTGAATGTAACCTCATAATCTGACAGCATGATAAACATAGTTTGGTGATGTGTTATTTGCATTTGTGATGTGTTTTGTTAATGAGAACATTTTAAAACCTCAATAAGGAAGACTATAAGAAAAAAACAGTACCGACTGAAAGTTCTGCTTTGAGAAAGTAGTTTATTACTTGTTGTGGATTGGCTTCAATCACTAGTATAAATCACTATCCTATTAAGTCCAATCAGTTGTTTCAATAATTTAACCTGAGCTCTGCCTGTGGTATGGTGCAAACAGGTTTAACATAAGGAAAATGCTTAAAGCATTTGGAAGTACCAAAACAGTTGAAAAGTCTACAACAAAATGCAATAGAAATCCCAATCCAAATTAATGCAAGAAAGAAAAAATGTAACAAGCAAAGTGACACCAAACTAACGAAAATCCAATAAGGGGAAACAGAGAAATAAATGTGTAAATATTTAATTGAAAACAGTGCCAAAAGCAAAAAACATCAATGGTAGTCAATGGTTACCATAGATCGGTTCGTAGTTGCAGTTATAGGCCAACCACAATCAATCCTGGGTAGGATACGCTAAATAGACTGGCACCGCTAGGGCCTGGAAGTAAGGAGGCTAAAAAAATCCGAAGAGGGTCTTTGTCATTTTCTGAGGAGAAACTCTTCTCAATGCAAGACAAACCTGAAATCTGCCATAGAACTGACGGTCGGATACTGTATTGAAGTTATGGAGCTAAAATCTGCCATAGAACTGCCGGTCAGATACTACCGTGAATCTATGGAGCTCTGGAATAAAAGTTTTGAAAAAGTTCCCGAAGTTCCTTTATGTGCTCAAACAATGACAGGGCCACACTTCCAAGGACCCCAGGATAATAAGTCCTAGAGACTCTTACAGTGTAAGGCAGGGGGCACCTGCAAAGTTCAGTTCAGCTCCAGTTGTCACTGGTCTGCTGGGATTCTTCATAGGGATGTACACTACAGCTTTAGCATGTTAATGGAGTCACCCAGGGGATAAGCCATATGATACTGGGAGATGTTTTTGTCCTTGGATTTCTAGTGGAAGGAGGTCGGATCTTCTCAGGTCCTTCCATCAGGTCATAAATGCCAAGTGCAGCAAGTTCAGTCAGCCTTGTATGCTTTTGCAAGTCTATCAGTGTTTTAAGGAAGGCCGAGTGAAGGGTCCAATTTTGTAGACTTCCCCGGCCTGTGAGTTGGGGACTCCCTTAAACAGTCATAGTTTATCTCTGACCATGGAGTAAAGGTTCTTAGTACTGGCTGAAATAATTTTGCAGTGGATCCTAGTTTCTGTACTGCAGACAGGCCCAAAATTCAATGTGTAAGGGTAAATCTAAAATAGAGAAGGTCTTCGGCCACACAAAACAAGGGCTCTGAGGTTGCGGATTTGAATGGGGAGTATACTATGGTAATCGTAGTGTCCTCCCACATAAAACTGTAAGATCTAGTTTAAAAGAAGGCACTGTCCCCACAACAAACCCAGAGGCTGAAGTCTAGTAGGACAAAAGCATGGTCCTTTAGCAACCAGACAGGGTATACACAAGAATTGTTCTGGCATCATGCTTAATCTCCTTGAAGGGTGCAAAACTTTTACATGTTCTTCAGACAAAGCTGTCGTCCAAGAGCTGACATTTTGGTGTCAACAGGAAGGGCACGGCCCACACCCTGCACATTCTATTGAGCTTATAGGAGTCATTTCTGCTCATTCAGGTCAGCTTATTGTTCTTCTGGGTGGAATTTCACACCTTTTTCACACCTCTTTCTGGGCTGAGAATAGGCAGGGAGTTGGTAAAAGCAAATACTAATTAGCCTTCTAAAAGACCAGGCAGGTAAAAGATAACTTTCTAAAATTTTGAAAAATTATTTTTTGTAATATTTAGCAAACATCAATCTTCACCATTGAATTAGATTTGTTCTAGCTGGTCCCATTGGCGAGATACAGTATTAGTATTTTAATCTGCACTCTGGTTTTCTACATAGGACAGCTAGGTCTGACACAGTGAAAATAGCTTTAGGACATTGTTTCTCTAGGGACATGGTAACATACATTTTCTACATTTCCCACTTTTAATAACCATGCACCCTCTCTTATGCACCATATACCAAGGCCATTTGAGTAAGTTAAATAAGCCAGTCAGGGGTTATCAAATGTCCACATCTTTTATGGGTCAGAGCATATACACTGGGCACTGCCCCAGTGTGCAGAGTCTAAAATCCAACAAAAATGGGGGTGGTCATGCAAGAAGGGGCATTTTTTCACAATTGCAGTGCAAGTTGGGTGCCCTAAGACTTATGGTGTAAATGGTGATAATGCCTGCACTGGGCTATATCAGGTATCTGTGAATAAATGCCAGCTGAAACTCCTCTTCTGGGCTGCTTCCTTCTAAATAGAACAATCGTTGTTCATATATGTATTGGGAACAATTACAGGATATGCAATATTATAGTCAACTCTTCTATTGGTCAAAAGTCAACACCTGTTGTTTATAAACATGATTATGTTCAACTGAAATTTCAAACTCATCTTTCAGGGAGGTACCATAAAGCAAACCAATTAACTGATCTGAAGCTATTTCCATTGTTTATTTATTTCTCATTGCTTTTTATAAGGTGTGGGCAGCTACTTGGACCCACTTTGAAACATCTCTAGGACTATGATAAGTGAATTAGGAAGCAAGGCCTAAGACAAGAGCACATGGCATTAAGTTTGTAACCTCTGTGCATGAAGTCCATATTTGTTGAAGGGGGCTTATTGGTAAGAATACATAGTAGGAATTCCACTCAAACCTATGCAGTTACGCATCACCAGAAAGCAAATTTCTCACTGTTGCCTAGAGTATCAAGAACACTTGGCTGCACGGTTCCCAGTCTAGTATATGTGTAGGAGGCAGCTGTGGTAGTTTTGGGGGTTTTGTTGGAGATCGTCTTGGGGGTGGACTAGGAGGCGGATTCTGCTGTGTTTTCGGTGAAGCTCTTAGAGGAAGCTTTGAACGTGGTGGTTTCGGTGCTTCTTTTATTGGAATCATTTTTATTGGTGAATCTAGAGGGTCAGATAGTTCATATTCTCGGCTTTCAACAATATCCAGCATTTTTTCAAAACTACACCTTGTTCAGATGTATTTTTATTCAGGTATTCAAATTTAAGACCTTGTAGCCTGATATGTGGAAGCAGTCTACTATATCACCAGACACAGCAGTCGTACATATTCTGATACTTCAAAATGTAGGAAGTTTTAAGGAAAGGTACAGCTGACATATATACTTTACCTGGGATTGGTATTCCCATTATTTGCCAGGGAGTCGCCAATGAGGAGTTCAGCGCCATTCATCCTTTCTGGAACAGTGTTTGTAACAGTGATGGTCACATACTCAATTTTATACGATGATAATAAATCAACCCTCCACCAGGGGGACTGCTCACGATCTGTATGACTGCAGGATGCTTGATAGTAGTTTGAATTCAGGTTCCCATCAATGGCGTTCATGGCGTGTCCAAATTGACCAATGTTCGTGTCAGGGAGCTGGCTTGACATGGTAGCGCGACCACCTAAGGCAACATTTTGCACTAAAAAAGAGTAAATGTTAAGTGACATTATGATCAGGAGCAACATATACCATGTTTTCAAAAAAATATTCATGCCCTCAATTTCTTCTGTCACACTGAATTTGTAAGTGGAGAAAAACACAGTCTGTAATAGGAAAGCTGTTTTGGGTTGGTTGCAGGCTAATGTAGTTAATACTTTTACAATATAAATGGATTTGCAATAAAACCCACCTGCAGACTATGGCAAGAGTGAGACCTAAGACGCCTATAGTTAAGGTCAAGCTCCCACAAGACCTGTGCAGGAGCTCACTTCAAGGCTGCATCCCCACAAGTAATGTGGGCCAAGTGTGAAGGCCTACTTTTAAGATGGGTTTGGGATGCTAGGAGGCAACAACATTTTTGAGATGTATTCCCAGAGCACAAGATGTTTGATAAAAGGTCCTAGAATGAACTGAGCAGGTCCAGAACTAAGTTCAATCTGGGACGGCTGCAGAAGTAGCATATGCCACAATGTGTGCAGCATCACCTCATTTTTATTAATATTTATTATCTATGACTTTTGTAACCAGCTACAGAGTAAATGGTTTCGGATATGACCATCTTAAACACATCGATTTAAGGATAGAATGCAGAATGAATCCATAGCTCATACAATTTGTATATTCCCGATTTACCAAAAAATTTAACATGTGACATTATAGATTGTTATTGCACAGAATTTAATCAAGCCTATAGACACTAGGCAACCCTAAATAATATTACATTCATAGATCATTGTCCATTGAGACTGTTTCTGCTCCAGCATGCTGCTTCTCTGCTGGTTGTTGAAGGACATATGCTCTCAGTGAACCCCAGATGTATTCGGGTCTAGATTACTGTGCATCATCTCCCATTAAGTATCTGATTGTTCATTGCAACAGGTCTCATCACATAGCGAAGCTTTAGTCCTCGGAGGGGGTCCCCGGCACCAGTGGATATCAACCCTTTTCATTGCTTGCAGCAACATCATGGCTGTGAATTTGATTGATTCCACTAGGATCTCTTGACATGCCCTAGTGGTGCTGTCAACAGTGTCACAGGAACAAAGAGATCTGTCATGGCAACTACCTCTAGTACTGTTTTGTGCCAGAATTCATCAACCTTCGGGTATTGCCATGCTAGCTAAAGGGAACTTTGCATCTGGGGCCCCACGTCTTGCACAATTTGAGTTGTCTCTTAGTCCTAACCTGTAGAGGCTCTTGGGGTATGATACTCTGTAAAAATGTAACATTTGTCTGTGTCTATGCCTAGGAGAGAGAGCAGCTGTTTGGGCACAGCATTATTTCCAAAGGTCGTCAGTAAAGGATGGGCCCAATTCTGCAAACCATGTTATTTTAGCAGATGTAAGAGTTTGGTGCTTCTGTCTGCATTGCTGCATTTAACAGACCTATCAACCTCCTAGGAGAGGGGGAGTCTAGTATTGTCACTAAAGTAGTGAATGTTGACCGGGAGCAGGAAATGTAGGCCCGGATTTACAAACATCTGGTCAACAGGTCACAGAGAGAGTGCAGGAAAGCACCATGTCCAAAGAGATATAGCACTGTCCTGCTCTCCCTTAGTGCTTGCATAGACTTTTGCTACTAAGCACCAAGCACACATGTTTGCATCTTAGTGCAAAGGTGTCCACTTGAGTCTAGCATAGGTTTTGTATATGAAGAATACCCTTCAAGAACAAAACACTGTGCGTTGAATAGATGTAAAACTTTTCCCACTATGGATGTATGCTGTACAGTGCAGCAAACATGCAAAGTGGCAAAAGTTAGGAGAAATAAAGCATTTCTCCTTATCAACACCTGCTTACAAGTGGCGTTAATTTAAATCCTGATAGCTATCAAAAAAGAGTTGTAAGTTCTAGGCTTTTGGTTTAACATACATTACATTAATCAGTTGGTCTTTCTTTCCTTTGGCGGGAAGGTCTGACAAGGAAATCTCTTGTCTGTGCATGTAATGCATGAATTGAAAATGTGGATCTAATTGATTGATCCATACACCAAATTGATTGGCTTCCCCTTCACTCCCTCCACAAAATAAGCACATCACCATCCTAACTTTTCTCAGCTACAAAAGATATAAACCATTTTTTTTAAAGTTGGCTAGTAAACCCTTTGATAAGACCCAAACCCATACTTCTTGAAAACTGGAAATATGCAATGAAGATATCTCTAGACAACTGGCTATTACAGATTTCATCTGTGGTGAATGTGAAAAATACTTGTTATCACTTTGAAAGCAAAGTGCGGAGTAAGTTCCTAGTAACGCATGATTAAGTTTCTCATCCACTCTATTATTACAACATTCAATTCCATGCCTAGATGCAGGCCACGTGCTACTTTGCCACTGGAACCAAGCTGCACCCAACTGATGAGCAGCAGCTAGGGTGGAACCTGTCTTGCTTTGCTTTTGGTTCAGAGAGGACCAGGCTTGGTAGCTCGAGTTGGACTGCTCCTACTTGATCAGGATAAAGACTGATTTGCATATTGCTGGAGCAAATCAGAGGTGTCATTGTGGGCACAAAAAGATGGACTTGGATGGGGTCCGAGTAATTACCAGTGACTGAGATTAATTCAAGCATCCTTCCCATCACATTTTGTATACCATAGATATAGCCCTGAGCAAGGTCACTGCACTGTGGAGGCATTGTCTTGGGTTCTCTGTACCTTGTACAATGAAGGATACCAAATGCCAAGTGACTGTTGTAAATGTGAGTAGCAACAAAGGAAGAGCTAATGCTCCTCTGGCCACTTACAGAAGTGCTGAACCTGAAGCATATGTTCTTGCTGGCACTCCGATTGGAAGAAGAGGACACTAATGCTCCTGGATATGGTCACATTTTATGCCATGAGCAAATGTTGAATGTCAACTGAGAATACATTGCTTTCAGTGTATGAGCAAACTATTAAGGTATGGTAACATGTCTAAATATCATTTAGGGTTAGCACATATGCTGAGGCACATATAATCACAGCATTTGGAGAGTACATTAACATTTGCAAATTGATCTAAGAAATGTACTTGTGGAGGTGGTCGGGCTGGTTTTAACCTGAACAGGAGAAGTGTGGCTCAATGGTTAGAGCGGCAGACCCTGATGCAGAGGTCTAGCCTGGGACCAGGGTTCAATTCCCCGCGTCGGCGGGTCTTGAGCTAAAAAATTCCACGGACCTGATAATTCTCGCTTCGGTGCCTATTCCAATCATGGAGTCTGACTCTGCAACTATGGGCAATAGCTTGCTTAATCTCCACAATGGCCCCCACAACGCTAAGGATGCCTGGCCTCCACCTTGGGGGTGCCCAGGAGTGGACACCTCACAGGGAAAGCCAGGATGGGTTCCACAGCGGTATTCGTACAAGCGCCTTGTGACCCTTGCGGGTGAGTAGTGCGCTATACAAGTATCAATTTTTTTTACTGAATGTTCTTAGATTTACTAATTCTGTTGCACTTCCCCGTGGGTGAACTTGAATGAAGAATCTTCTTTTGCACCCACCAAAAGCTACACAGATGACTTACCTGTTACTGTGTCTGTATTTTGCAACATCTGTTGAGCTATGATCTGCTCAGGTACTGATAAAAATGATGAATGAGAAACTATTGTCTTTTATGTCTGACGCATAATGACAGTGAATGAAGAAGTTATTTTCAAAATCTCTGTATTTTGAAAACAATTAGGCACTCTGGGCCTATTGGCGGCATGTACAGGAAGGTTCAAACATTTGGTACATATGCAGTTATGATGGTCAGGATTCTCTTGTGCATATGAAGAATAATAAGTAATAATGTGACAATCTTCACTCAGTGTCATAAGTTCTGATTTTCGGGGGATCGTATACCACTTCTCCTGACATTCTTCCCTTTATCTGCTTTCATATGATTTAGCCAACCTTGTCAATCCTTTAGATCCAGTGATGTTTTGACTGTCTGCTCCCGGTCCTATGTTTACTCATGCTGACATTCAAAGGTATCATCAAGGGAATTTGCAGAGGCCAATACATTTAAATTCATGAAACACAAAAAAAGGCAAACCAAACTGCCTCAGGGGTCAGCCCACCAATCTGATGTGGATATATCAGGGTGCTCCAAAAAGTGAAAGTATGAGGTCACCAAGGAGCTCAGTGATGGGGCCTGGAGGGGAGGGGAGGAGACTCTACTGTTAAGTTACCTAAGAATAACTGAACAGTGGGGGTATGTGAGGTGGAGGGGGCACAACCCCCTGTGTCCCACAGTTTTGCAACCATGGAATGTAGCACATTTTCCTCAAGAGATACAGCCACTCAACACTTCAATTGTGTGTCATCTTCCTCATCTGTATCCCCAGTGATGGCTGGCATGGTGTGTCCCTCTGTAGTTTAACCAGTATCCTCCACTGGGTGTTCCCAGGACTCTAGGACTTCCAACCACAATGCCACAATTGGGCGGTGTCGCACTCCATGGCATCATCCCTAATCAGGGCACTCTCTTCCGGTCTAGCTCTAAATCGTGACATCCTTCACCAACTTAAAGCCACTGGCCCCACCCCAGATTTCCACATCAGTGCTATGCGTTTCTTAGATAAATCCAGGGCCACATCTAGGAATGTAGTGCCCACCTTCCTTGTCCAAGGTATGGGAAACAACACCAGTAGGCAGGTTTCCAAGGTGTAGAAGAGGGTTGTATTAAGTGTGCGTATTGCTCCGATCGTGAGATCATAATCCAGCGGTCGGACCACTTCTGTGGATGTTGGTGGGCCCGCTACCAACAGTCTTTCCGTGGCGGGCCCACCGACATCGAAATAAGACCATTAGTATTAAATACAAATATCAGTAAATTAGCAATTAAATAGTATACAACAAATATATTACATAACAAATAATCAATTGAAAGTATAAATAATTAATTGCCAGGTAAATACTTCATTTTAAAAGGTAAATTACCTCCTGCTTTATTCCCATACAAATCCAATAACCGCTACTAAAATACAAATTATGAATTCAAGTGTAGAAAAATACAATAAGCAAAAAAATCACAAAACACACTTAAATATTTAAAACAGCAATGTGTTATTGAATTTACAAAATTAATCACCTCTTAAATACTAATAATTAACAATAAACATTATTTAAAAGTAAAAATATAATAATTTAGGTAAAATTATATTTTTGTATCGATATTTATGTCCTTCTCCCCACAGCAAGGGCAATATTAGACTGCAGACTAAGTGCAAAAATGAAAAAAGGCAGAAGGCCCTTGTCATCTGATACAACATCCCCGTATCCATCGGGCCTGCCCAAATTCAGGTTTGAAGATACACTATTTTACAGAACACTACATCACAGTGCATTAACCTCCACAAACCAGATAGCTCTCCTATGACTCAGTTACTTCATGCTGATCTTTGAGGCTGAGCTGCTGTCGCTGTCTTTATCTAGGGATGTGCTCTAGAAATACCACATGTGTACATAATCACTACATTTCCAATTTTAATGTTGAAGGCAAAACAAGGCCACACACTGAAGCGTTTACACAAAATGTCAAGTTCATTGAAGCCTTACATGTGCTTTCAGTAGCAGCGCTGATGAAACACACAGCATGGACAAGAGCTGCTACAAATATTCCTTTCATCCTGCAACAGAAAAACAACATTATTGTAAAATACATTTTTATTTTATAAGGTACATTATCAAGAGAGATCCTTCTGGTTCAACAGAGGATGCTACAATATTTACATGTCTGCATCATTTGAATACATTTATATTCTTGGCAACCTCTCTATAATAGTAATAACCCGGTGCTAATTGTGAAGCACAGATATTTGTTATCTGTGAAGCTTTTTTAAGTTCTTTGTCACTTTACAGTTGAGCTGACCATGTTTTATGTTTTGCATGATTGGGCATTACCACAGTGTGTCAACTAGTGATGCTGAAGACAGTGTCTGTGGGCAGAGTCTGGTGTGAGTGACAGGCCGTTCAGGTGTGCGATTGGTTGAGAGCCTGCAAGGCAGGGCTGTGATGAGAACATTTCCGAAGAGTTAGGTCAGTTCTGTCTGAGAGCCCTAGAAGGCTGTTGGGCTTTAGCCTGCACTCTCTATAAGTCCTGTGATTTACACAGTTCGACTGGTTAGGCCAGCTGACTGTTATAACCAGAGCATTTCAACCTCCATAGCAACAGAATTTAAAACTCTGCATTAATGACAACCAATGTTCTCCTTAAGTGACAAAAGCATGTCTACTGGACTAATGGAATCTGGAAGGCCCCAGAAATAATAAAACTGGCTATATTCTACACACTCCATGGCCAGCAATAGGAGCACACATCGCTAATGGCCAGATGTGCAAAATTTAGGGATTGCGAATTCCTAATTGCAATTGTTTTTGAATTAGAAAATCGCAATTCCTAATGTACAAAATAGGTATATATAAAATAGTGATTCCTAGTGTGATCACAACCCGACCTGCTTCATGAAAATTAATGAGGTAGGTCACTATTTGCGACCAACTAGGAGCCGCAGCCATCACAAAGAACCACCAGAAAGGAGAAGCAAGGATAAAGATGCTTTTTCTTATTTAGCAGGAGTTTAGTACAAAGCTTAAATGTGTGAAGGTGCTAGAAACAAACAATGTCAATAGGCTTGTCTAGTAAAAGCTGTAGTGAGTAACAGTATTTTCTCTATAAAGAATTGATGTCATGTCTCTTTAATTCACAACCAGACACTCCCTGTTCTTTTATCTCAGTCTTGCAGGTTCCTGGTTTTTCTCTAAGGGCCAGATGTAGGAAGCGAAATAGCGACCGCAAACGCCTTTGCAATCGCAATTTGGCTTTGAGCAATGAAGGTGGGATTACACCTACTCGCAAAATAAGGAATCACAAAAATTGCGACTCCTTATTTTGCGATTGCATTTAAGGAATCGTGCAATGTAAGTAGCTCAAAAGAAAGTGCACTCTAGCCTTAGGGAATCACTAATTACCACCAACTTGAAGTTGGTGGTAATTAGCAATTTCCTTTACAGAAAGCACTTTTTTTCTTTTTTTAAAGTGCCATGTGGCACACATTCATGCCCTTATGGCATGTATGTGCGCCACATGTGCCCACATGCACATTTCAGGGGTGCAACAGGGTGACCTTTTGGAACCCTTGCACCCTTGAAATTGCGCTCACAAATTGCGGGCGCAAATCCTATTCATTCCTATGGGCCTTTTGGCCCATAGGAATGAATGGGATGGCATTCCTTGAATGCGAATTTCAATTTGTGATTCACAATCAAGAAATATTAAGGAATCGCAAATATTTTTGCGATTCCTACCTACATTCAATTTTGCGAGTTCTTAATAGCGATTCAGTAAAAATCGCTATTAAGTCCTTAGTGAGGATCTTTCCCTCGGAAACTTCATGCGCTGCATTGTGTGAAAGGAAGATAGCAGGAATACGCCATATCATATACAATATTGCACTTCTGGTCTCTTACAGCACTGGCTCACTTGAGGCAGCCTAGCGCTAATGCAGGCACCCTTGCGCCATGGTGCAAGGGATATCTTCCTGCACAAAAACAATTCCTCAAGGCATTTTAGAGAGAGGTATCCCACAGTCTATCTGAGGTATTGGCAGTTCCTCACTCCAGAGAGACAATACTCCTCCATGTTTCCTACCATAATCTGCATTCCTTTAGAATCCGACCTCTTGCATGAGTCAAATAACTATTTCACCTGGAACAATTCAAAATTCCCAGAAAGGACAGCAGTGTTTCATTTCTTAGGCATGAGGCGATTACACTGGGATTGTTCACCTCTAGGATTAGAGGAGCCTTTGAGAATTTAAACACTACACCAATCTTCATTGGCCAGCTCCAGCTTCCTCTGACCAGAACTTTTTTCACCGTTTGACTCTGCAACCAAGCTGTGCATCACTGCAGATGAGATGACAATGGAGATGTAGTAGGGTAGCCATTGATGGTGACCTATCTACAGATCCCAGAATGGGACTAAGTATGGACAAGACTCAGGAAGTGCTTCTGTTGCTGAACTGCATAGAGAGGAAGACCAGTCTACCTGTTTGAGTTACTATACTAATATCAAAAGGAGGTGTGACGTATCTCCAGCGAAGGATGGAGCCAAGCTCTCCTTAAGTACCAGTGTGGGGCAGCCAGATTAACTGAGTTTGCCTTGGACATATGAGCCAGACTTCAGCTGAAAAGAAAGCAAGAACTACATCACAAAGAGATCTTGGCCTAAGGCAAGCTCATCACCTTTGTGTCAACGCCAAGGGTGGATCTACTTCCCTCCCCAACCCCTCACCATAGAGTACCTACATGATTCACTCTAGTTCCCATGAAAGTCTTATTGTTTCTTCTACTTCACTCCTGGGCATGGAGACCTACTGGAGTATTTAGAGAAGGTCATCCAAATGCTGGAACTTTTGGAATTATTATTCTAGTCTAAAAGATTCTGGAACCCCTGCGTTAATTTAATCTCTACTATTGGTGTCCATGGTGTGTGTATTCTGACCGGTGAGTGCCCTTACCTCTTGGAACATTGGTTGTGTCTGTCATATTGCCATCACCTGTAAAAGCGTATTCAGGAAGGACCGGCACCCTGAGCAAAAGCTATTCCCTTCAACTTGTATTCCACTTGCTAATGGAGTGTTGGACTCTAGTGCACTGTACCCCACATCAGGCACCTAAGACAAGACAACAGATACTGCACCATTAACAAAGCACCTAAAGGAGACCTTCTATGTGACAATCCTAGACTGCACATTTCGTTCTTTGAGATGTTGGTGTGCAGAAGCACCATAGCAAATGCATTGAAAGGTCTTAATCATTCCAGTAACAGTTACAGAAACTAATCTCTGTAAAGCAAACACGGAACCGATAATTTGATATGTCCCCTCATGACCCATGCATATTTGCCTCCTTGTAGTGGGGTCGTCATTAGGTTCAGGCTTCTTGTGTGGAAGCTAGCCGCCCCAATATTATCATCCCTTGTGACTTGTATGAAGTATGAGTCCGGCTGGTTACTGTGTGCCTCTTAAGTTGATGTGGGGTGTGCATTGATGATTGGGAGTCTCTGTGTTAAGTGAGATAGGGTGTAGGAAGGTTGTGATGCAGTTAGGGTTTATTTTGATTTCATATTACACCTACCCCTGGGTAAAAGTTGGTGGTATAGCCTGCATTGTAACCAGTGCTGAACAATGTTTCTTCCCTGGGAAGAATGGGGCTGGTTGAGCTCTGCTAAACTGCTCATCCAACCATTTATGGTTTAAACAGCTGTAAGAAGATAAAGATGTCTTTGTAATACCTAGTACAGCACAGTCAATATTGCAATGCTTCAGGAGACTACTCTCTCCTTCATTAGTTGTAGATCCTTCACTAGCATGTGGGGCAGCCACTGATGTTTTGCTTATTGCTCCAGAATGGTAGGCACATTAAAAGCTACATTTTTCAGGCAGCTTCATTCAGAAGCTGACCCAAAAAGGCATTTCTTAAAATGTTGGTGCGTAAAATAAGGGTTGTAATTACTTGTCATCATATATTATTGACATATAGGTAGCCCCAGTTCCTTGGACACACTTTTGTGGCCGGTGTTTACAACATGGTGCTGGTAGTCACACCAAGGAGGGGTATTTTAACACCCTATGGACTTGGCATTACATAGGCAAAGTCATTCAAGGAACACTCTTTACACATCAGGTTGGGTAATATTGAGATATTAGATCTTTATAATTTAATATATCAAATATATAGTTGTTTTACTCTTCTGTCCACAATGCTTCATCTTACATTTATTACTGTATGGTTGCTAGGCAACTGTCCGGATACATTTTTGTTTCAGATTTCCTTCTGAGATCATTAACCCACCTGGTTGACACTGCTAGGGGTCCAAAATATATTCAATACTCACCGCTGAAGCATGATCATAGATCAGATAGACCAGAGATACCAGCATAGACTTCTTTGGTAATAGCACTGACTCAATTTCCAAAGTTAGTGAGTCCGTCAAGTCTATAGGATGTACATTTGGAATGGAACATTTTCAAAGACCCTATAGTTCTCAAGTCAAAAAGACTTCAGTTGAACAACATTCAGGGAAAACATGCAGGTTTAAAGGGTGATTTTGAGTGCAGTAGAGATCACAAAACCCTCAAGAAAATCCACTAATCATTTGTTTCTTCTTAGACTTTGCAGACACAGAATTTCTATGTCTGAGAATGAATCAATGGGATAGGAAATTTGGGGGAGCAGACCTGTTAAGTCACCAGCATAGCTTCTGAAAACCGTGTAGTTAACAGAAGTGTATTTAGCATCTAAGCGGCAGATGGTTTACTAGTGTTGCCTCTGTCCTGCGTTGGTGCATTGGCTACTAACTCTTGTCTCATTGATTTTGCTCTTCTGTAGGTTAGTTGTGGTAGTTTTGTGCATGAGGGGCCCATGGTGGGGTCACAGCGGATTATATATATATATAGGTCAACCTACTATCCTGTTTTCTATATTTTTTTCCTTATGCAGGCGTAGCTACCTATGGCGCAGAAATCTAGGGCACAGCTGAAGTGGGTGCTTTGCAGAAAGTGGAGGATAAGTTTGGTAAAAAGTTGCTTTCAGTTAATCTGGCTGTTAAAATAAAGGTTTAAGTCGGGGACAATCGATATTTGCCCGGCGGTATTGCCTCTGTGACCCTCGAATTATTTAATAAATGAAGAGACAGGCGCTGGAGACTGGAAAGCAGGAAACAAGGTTTTTATTCTCTCCGGAGGAGAACACAGCAAAACGGACAGCAGGTATCGTTCTGAGGTGCTCTAACTTATGTTTGAGGCCTGGCCCCTTATATACAGTGTTTGCGGTTTTTATTACAGTTTACACACTCATGATAAAGCTTTGATGTACGGAAAGACATTCCCGGAAACCCCCCTCCGGGCCCGTTCCCACACATATTTACAGTAGAGGTCCCCATCCTGGTCACAACAGGTGATGAGTATCGCGCAGCTGGATATTCCGTCAATTCATGGAATGCGGGGTTCGATCGGATCTCATGGGGTGGGGGCTTTGATCAACCAGGGGATCCCTTGATGGGGGAAGCTTTCTATTGTACGGGGAGGGGCAAGGAACAGTATCGGCAGAGCTGGGTGTCGGCCTGGGAACGAGGAAGACAAACGGGCACACGGGGAAAAAGGGGGTTTGCATCTAAGGGCCGGGGATCATGAAAGGGAAGAAGGGAGGTGTCGCGCTGGGAACAGGATGAGGGCCTGGGGCAGAGCAGCGCTGAAGAGGGGTTTATGATTCAAGGCAGGTGCAAGCAGGGGGGTTGGTCAGCGTGCGGGCTTGGTGAGGGTGAAGGGCTATGTCAGGGGCCAGCGGCATGCAAGAGGGTTCGTTCTGATCAGGGCATCTTAAAATGGCGGGTGCGCACGACAAAAGTGTGGCATCAGGGGAAGAGGCAAGATGGCGCAGATAATGTTCACCAAACCGTACTCGTTTTCAACAGTCCTCCCTTTAACATATTCAAGGCATCTTGCTGGTTCATTTTCTACTCGGTTCTATTGTGGTGGGCATGAGAAAGAAAACGGTAGGAACCCTGGATGAAAAGAGTTGTAAACAATACATTTTGAGATTTCTAGTTTTTAGGAGGCGGACCTATTTGATAAACTTTGATAATCTTGTTTAGCAGGAAAGTCATAGTAATGCAATGCAGAGCAGTGAGTACATTTCATAAGGCGAACTGATGGATTGTTACCTAATCAATACAATGTTGGCTGGGAGAGAAACGAGACGTGGCAGAAATGATCGGGAATGTTCGAGGTTTAGTAAGCTTTCAGCAATTCTTCGTCTTCCGTTGGCACTGTGGAGCACCGGCGGTGGAGCTACGAGTCCAACTCTATTCTAAGTTCCGTGTTGCAGGGCACGACCCTTTCCTCGCGTTTCTGGTCAGAAAAAGGGTCTTTCTCGCCCGGTGTCCTTTGGGATCAATAGTCAAAAAGTTCAGGTGGAAGAAGAGTGTACAAAATAGTCCATAGGGTAGGTCGGAGAAAAAGGGGGATGGAGCAAGGCCAAATCAGGAACAAACTAGGGGAACGAGAGACTTCAGATAGGCGGGCTCATGACCGAGTCTAGAGAGCGGGGACCTTTCGGCACACATTCGAACATAGAGCGGGGGCATCAGGTTAGCCCTTTCTTCTCACTTTGTTGGAGGTAGTGCCTCGTCCTGTAGCTCTGTTCTGTCGCGGTCTCGCCTTGGCCCATGTCACAGACGTTCCACAGTCCGTAGTCAGGCCACGTGCTCCCACATCCGGTCCTTCTTTCCTCCAACAGCCGTACCCTTGAAGGAGTTTGAAAAGACAGTTTTTAGAGATTTGGTAGAGGAAAGTAACCACATAAGTCTATTTCTCTCCCAGCTCAAGGCAAATGAAGATAGGAACGTTCGCTATACATATAAATGATCGATGGTGGACCTGCTGGGTTTACTATGGCTTTCCTTCACAACCGTTTAATATAGTCACGACAGGTCATCTGATGGGGGCCCACCTCTGTAATGTAAGCCGGGCAATGCTAATAAAAAGTGGTGTGAGCTAACCGCATGGTACTAATAGGCTTCTCGCTGAGGGACGAACATAGGCTAAACCTTCAATGCCTTCTGCCCTTTAACTAAACATTTTCACTTTCGACAAGGCTCAGTGTAATGGTTTTCTTTGCTCCGGTCTAATCTTTAACTTTGCAAAACATCATTCTGGTCCCTATGCAGCCTCTCGCGGCCAGATTACTAAATTAGAGAAGACAGGGGTCTCATCGGAAGACACCTAGGTACATAGAAAACGTTGATGGGGGGGGGGCAACTGAACGCAATACTGGGAGCGTCCTGAGAAGATGGGGGGTTTCGGTTACCTTTATGGTTTTGGGTATCGGGACAATTTGGGACGGGGAGGGGCGCGTTATCTGAGGCACTTTTATTCCATAGTAGTAGCCGCTGACATGTAGTTCCCTCATTTCGGGTCAGATTTAGGGAACCTCAGTCAGCTTACCTGTCCTTTCCTTTTTGACCAATTCTCGATTTCATCAAAACATTTCCGGAAAGGAGAGGTGGTGACACAGTATTAGGGTGATTTTATTAAAGACAAGTTTTGAGCAAATACCGGCGGTATTTGAAGCCAATTGGGTGGTGTGCTAGGGGTGGCAGTCTGTCAATTTCGGGGCTAATCGCTCGGAAGAGTGGGAGTGTGAAAGAGAGAGAGAGAGAGAGAGAGAGAGAGAGAGAGAGAGAGAGTGAGAGAGAGAGAGAGAGAGAGAGAGAGAGAGAGTGAGAGAGAGAGAGAGAGAGAGAGAGAGAGAGAGAGAGAGAGAGAGAGAGAGAGAGAGAGAGAGAGAGAGAGAGAGAGAGAGAGAGAGAGAGAGAGAGAGAGAGAGTGCAACGGCAGGCTAAATAGTACACGTGCGACAGAGAGAGTGGCAGTGTATTTAAGGAAGGCTATTTAGTGCATTACACAGTAAAGGACATTCACGGGTCTGCGTTAGAATCTTGAAATCATGCAGTTTGAGCATTAGACAGGGTAGAGGAGACATGCTTCGAGAAAAAGGAAAAAAGAAAAGGGAAGTACCATTGTGTCGCACTTTCTTGCATTCTCGGTCCTTCGACCCGTTGAGTCAATGCTTCAGTCACACATGCACATTCTCTCATAGTTTTGATTAATCTGTGACATAGGTTCATTCGCGCAGCCTGGGTTAAGAGTGATCACTTTTCATCAGATCATACTAGTTCTACAGGTTTGTTTGCTACGTGAGTAGTTTGCAGGCGTGCTTAGGTGCCACCTTGCAGCGCTGGTCTGTTTCGTGTATTAGACATGGCAAGGCTTCAGATCTTCGCCATACCTTGGTTGTGGCCCCTGATGTACCCTGTAGAGGGAGGAAAAAAGAGGGGAGGGGAGGGGGACAACATTCGCGCACATCCAATACATGGATTCGAAAGTCCTTTACTTACCTCATACTCGTCTTTCCTCCTCGGGGTAGAATCCCCGGGGGTATCGTTTCTGGAGTCGGGGGGGGGGGGAGCAGTGTGTCCTTATAGGTCGTGTGCGGGGAAACGTGAAAAGGGAACCAGAGGTGTCTAGTGCGAGGTATCTAGTCGAAAGATGTATCTCACTATCGGGATCCTTAAACCTCCTTCAGCGCTGTGATGTTCTAAGGTTCTTCGGTTCTTGGGTCAGCTCTGTTCCCTAATACCTTTGAACGTCGTACTTTATAACATTTACATCGTTTTATTTTACCCTTCTTTTACATTCCCTCATTTATACCGTTCGTTTTACCCATCCTTGGAAGTCGAGGTCTTCCTCCATGCGAGAGTTCATGAGTCAGTCGCGTACTTTGAAGGCAGAGCGTTGTGTTGTCGATCCGATCCGTCCTCCAGGGCTGGGCAGCCATCTTCTTAATAACCTTAAAGAGAGAGCATAGTAGGGTGCACAGAAAAGAACTCTCCCGCCCATCCCACATTTTAAATAAAGCAAGCAATACCCGTTCATCATTTTGAAAAAAAGGACCTTTATTTTTGCGAGATCATAGTATGTGGATTCATAAGGGTGCAGTCGTATTTGGCCGGGCACGGCAATGGCTAAAGTGCGTACAGTGGGGGGTGTTGTTTGGCAGCAATAAAAAACATCTGAAAGTTTTAGCAATTCATTTGTAGCAAACCAGAACGTCTATCAGTTGGCCGGGGGGGTTCGGGGGCGTTTATTTCATAATTTAGAAGCATAGTCATACTAGTTGCAATCAGATTTCCTATATGCATACCGTGCGTGTGCATCATAAGCGAGGATATACATCGGCTATAAAAATATAATACATTGTACATTTATAATCATCATTTTTAACGCGATCCTTTTACATGTTCCTCGAGTGAGCTCTCCGTTCTTCTCGTCAAGTGTACAAAGGGTCATATATGTATCAGAACATTAAGTTTGTATAGTGAAAAGGGACACCACGAGGTGTTCGTAGGTTCCTATTGATACCGGCGCCATTTTGGGCGGGGCCGGGTTAGTCCGGAAGTAGCATCAGGGAAAAATGTTTCCTACAACCGGCAGTTGGACCAGAGTCCTTTTCGGCAGTTCTAGAATTCATGCTAACAGAAGGAGTGGCAATGTCATGTTTATTTCGTTGGCGATCAAGGCAGTTGCCCCTTACCGGAGGCCTGCAGTGGCCGAGGGCTCCTTCGGGGACCTTTGTAGAATCTTCAAGGCTGTGGAGATGTTGTCGGAGGTGGGGGCTCGTGCTCCGGTGGGCGAGCCACCGAGTTATATTGCTGGTCAAAGTTACTCTAGCGGCCGAGGCCCGCCTTCCAGCGGACCCAGACGCCATTTTGGGGCCCTACAGGGGCCACTCTCGTCGAGTTTGCAAGAGTGGAAGAGATCCTTCGGAGTGAAAGGAAGAGGGCTCTGTTTTGTGAAAGCGGGACGTTCGGCTGGGGTGCAGCTGTGATGCCCCCGCCTGGGGGGGCGAGGGAGACTCGTTCGCGCCGTCTCCTTCTTCCGGTGCACCCCATGCTGCTCTTTTTCATCGGCCCGCACGAAGGTCTCTCCCCATCCGGTGCTCCCCAAGTCGTGTGCTCAGTGCTGTGGGAGTATGGCCACCTGTGGCGCGCATTCGGCGCGGCACGAGTATCGGTGCAGTCATTGCAGGTTCGGTGTTCCGAAAATATGGGCACCATTGCACGTTCGGTGCTGCGCAAGTATTGGGGCACCATCGCCTGGTTGGGGGTGTTCGGCGTTGGGCCGGGGGCTGGGAGACCTCCTATCCGTGGAGGTGGGAGAGGCTCGTCCGTGTCGCCTCTCCCTCCCAGCCCAACTTGGACAAATTGTTGCGGAGGTACGTGCAGGACATCCCGCCGTCCAGAGCTGCTGCGGCTGTTACGGAAGGGAAAAGAAAGAGGTGTCTCGTTCTTCTCGGGACATGTGGCGGGACTACCTGAGACTATCCGGGCCCGTTGAGGCTGGCCGAGGAGACATGTGGCGGGACTACCTGTAACTGCCCAGGCCGCTGGCCCCTTCCTCTCCTCCGGCTCCCCAATACGTTAAGATTTCCTGACCAAGAGTTGGCAGCAAGGCCCGCCTTATATGGGTTGCCGCCGGTTGGGCGTAGCCGTAACCCTACCCTGCTTTGGAAGGTTCCAGAAGGTGGGGGGGGGACGAATGTTCTGTTGATTTTCAAGTTCTACAGTTTACCGTTCTTGTTTTTCTAGCGTTATTGTGTTTTTCTTTGCCTGTTATGTTAAAATAAAAGTTCGTGTTTATCAGTGGCTTACTGATTTCGTTTCCCATTTCTTTCTTTCCAGGTTGTTTTATGCTAAAATTTCTATTAACATAGTTTATGTAACATGGAAGCACGTGCAGGGGGATGACGCAGATTTACGTACACATAAACTCAGACGGGCAGGGGTAATAGAAAAGTATGACACACAAGATCCAAAGACAAACATAAAACAGTGATTATTTGGCCAAAATTATCTTTTTCCGTCTGTTAATTTAGAGCTAGGCTGGGTTCCCGTTTTTATATTGTCCGACCTAGGAAAACTCGAACATGTCGCTGAAATCGTTCTGGCGGAACCTGTGCCATCGGGCATAATCAAACGCGGTGGTTCTGTCTGGTCTGTCCGTGCGAGTCGGATTTTTCTTTGTCTCGCGCTTTTTCTCATTCTGCTGGCCTGTCATTCCTGTCGGCCCTTTGCCCTTACTCACGCTCAGTAGAGTCGGGCATTGGGCTTTCCAGTGTCCGACATATCTACAAAAAGCGCATTGGTCTTGCCCTAAGTCTGGCCGTCTTTTGCGTTGTGTCGGGGGATAACTTTTGGGTCGTGGTGTCCCGGGGTTGTCCTGTCGGTATATTTCTCTACCTGGTTTGTCCTCGTCTTTTCTCTGTCGTTGCATAGCCTCTCTGCGCCACATACCGAGACTGTCGAGCATAATAGGCGTTGTCTTATTATTGCGAAGGGCTATTTCCAACGTTTCTATTTTATCAAGGTCAAAGGATCCTGCCAGTGGCCACTGTTTGTCTTGACTTTCTTTGGTATACCTGTGCCACAATTTATTATAGGCTATGGTAACTAATCCATAGTTTATAAACATGTCCTTATTAGGGGTGCCTTCTAGTGGAGCTATATGGTCCACCTCTAATACACGGTCCGGGCTGAACCAATTATCAATCAGTGGGGAGAAGACAGACATGACGGCTCGTAACGAGGGACTAAAAAGTCAGCACTGCCTATCTTATCACTAGGTGCAAAGACTAGACAGAATATTCCTATTCTACGTTGTTTGCAGGCAGTGAATACCTCATGAACAAAAAGTAACAAATAACGAGGAACAATCAAACAATCAATAAATAAATAAGATAGAGTAAGATCAATGGGGAGAGTAAGTAGGGCGCAAAAGTCTGCGTCCTCTACCCTTTCACTATCCGCAAAGAGGAATCTGTTGTTTCCGGTTTGCAGACAGAGAATCTCCAGAAGACAATCTGCGAACAGTAGTTCGGGGTCAAAGAACCCAGTTAATCAGTGAGGGAGAGGGAGTCTCCCAAAAACCGTTAAGAAATAATAGAGTCAGTGGGGGAAAAAAAATAGGCGCGGCGGTTACGTTACCTATCCTTCACTGTTTGCAAAAGAGAAGGAGCCTACTGTTTCTCCATGTGCAGACAGTGAATCTCCAAATAGGTCAAACAAAGAGTAATACTAGTATATTTTTTTGTAAACAATCAAGCAATCAATTATTTTCGCAATCCGTCGTGTTTACACGACCTTACCCGGACCGTATGGACAGTTTCTTGTCTTCCGAATCCAGCGCCCGTTCGTCCTCTTTTTCTCGTATTTCTCACGGCACTCCTAATGGTCCCCAGTCAGGACCGTAGATCACTCGAGAGAGGTCTGTTCGGAACTAGTGAAGTTCGGATGATCGGCTGCCAGACGAGGGTCTATTGGGCAAGAGCTCTCCCGATCGTTGCAGTCATTCACTCTGTCGTCGGGACCTCTCCCACTGGATCCACGAGTCGCTGATGGGCCCCACGCTTGGGACGCCAATTGTTAAAATAAAGGTTTAAGTCGGGGACAATCGATATTTGCCCGGCGGTATTGCCTCTGTGACCCTCGAATTATTTAATAAATGAAGAGGCAGGCGCTGGAGACTGGAAAGCAGGAAACAAGGTTTTTATTCTCTCCGGAGGAGAACACAGCAAAACGGACAGCAGGTATCGTTCTGAGGTGCTCTAACTTATGTTTGAGGCCTGGCCCCTTATATACAGTGTTTGCGGTTTTTATTACAGTTTACACACTCATGATAAAGCTTTGATGTACGGAAAGACATTCCCGGAAACCCCCCTCCGGGCCCGTTCCCACACATATTTACAGTAGAGGTCCCCATCCTGGTCACAACAGGTGATGAGTATCGCGCAGCTGGATATTCCGTCAATTCATGGAATGCGGGGTTCGATCGGATCTCATGGGGTGGGGGCTTTGATCAACCAGGGGATCCCTTGATGGGGGAAGCTTTCTATTGTACGGGGAGGGGCAAGGAACAGTATCGGCAGAGCTGGGTGTCGGCCTGGGAACGAGGAAGACAAACGGGCACACGGGGAAAAAGGGGGTTTGCATCTAAGGGCCGGGGATCATGAAAGGGAAGAAGGGAGGTGTCGCGCTGGGAACAGGATGAGGGCCTGGGGCAGAGCAGCGCTGAAGAGGGGTTTATGATTCAAGGCAGGTGCAAGCAGGGGGGTTGGTCAGCGTGCGGGCTTGGTGAGGGTGAAGGGCTATGTCAGGGGCCAGCGGCATGCAAGAGGGTTCGTTCTGATCAGGGCATCTTAAAATGGCGGGTGCGCACGACAAAAGTGTGGCATCAGGGGAAGAGGCAAGATGGCGCAGATAATGTTCACCAAACCGTACTAGTTTTCAACATGGCTTGTTCAAATCTGATCGCCCATAAAGAACTTGGCCTTCCTTTAATTACTGATGTAGTCAAACTGGCCCGCTTCTCTTATGGTTGTTCATCTGGAAAAGGGACTCGGTTGGCCGGAAACCTAAAAAACCTAATACTTTTTTCTGTGAAAGTGCAGAACTGACCAGGGTTGACCTGCTTTACTTACTTAAGAGTACTTTTTGATGAGAGGGGTTCCTGGGTACCGCAACAGAAAGTAAAAGTAAATGCAATGGCAAGGTCAACAGCCGCTGTTAATGGATTTGCACAGCGACTGGGGGCTACACCAATGGAGGCAATGCTCAATATTTATAGGTCTAAATGTATAGCCATTGCATTATATGGCTCGGCCATTTGGGGATATAAGTCAATGGAGGGGATGCAGGCAGTTGAAAATAAATTTCTACGTACCCTCCTGTCTGTACCTCAATCCACTTCTACTTTTTCAATTCACCAGGAATTAGGTGTTGAAATTGTGGCAGACAGGTTGAGGCTGGTTCAGGTGCTTTGCTGGCTTAAAACCTGGCTTAGCCCCCAATTAACGCTGAACCATAAGATAATTAGGGATTGTGTCACCCTGGAACTTCTAACAAAATTCCATGGCTAAACTATGTTAAGAATACTTTAACTAAGCTTGGACATCTAGACCTATTCTATTCCCCGGATAAAGCAAGAAAAGATGATTTGGCATGGGTGAAAATACACTTACTGGATCAAGTGAAGGTAGAGCAGAAGGAGATGGAATAAAAAAAACGACAGTTAAAGTCAATTTTTTGCTAAAAAACCACCCCTGAGATTGAACCTTACATAAGGATTGTCAAGAAGCCATTCCACCGCCTGCTTTTTAACCAGCGTTTGTTTTAATCTAATACACTTTTTTCTGGGTAATATGCAAGGCTGGAGCAGGACGTGTGATTCAGGTCCTTGTACCTGTGATAATTTTTCGATACAGGATACAATGCATTTTAGTATGTTTTGTGACCACTATAGCGCTATCCGCAGAAGGTTCTTAGTCCCAATTTTAAAAGGGAAAGGTTTCATTCAGGTTAATCCCGCTTTACTCTATTTACAAATGCTTAATGATCCGTGGGAGATTTTTAACACCTGCCTTTTTATTACTAAATTATTTTTATTGCAATGATGTACTGTTTTAATGGTTTTAACTGCAGCCAAGATTGTTATGCAACCTCATGAACTTTGTCTTATTCCCTCCCTTGTTTTCTCAAATCACCATATTATTGATGATTTGATTATGATATTTTACTGTGTATTGTATGTGTTTTTATTGTGTACTGTATGTGTTTTACGTATTTTGGTACTTTTATGGTTTTTACTAACCAAATAAAATGGTTTTGACTGACAAAGTAGTTTTGACTGATTGATTTACTATTCCAACACTTTCCCTAGTGTAGTAAATCATACTATTCCTAAGTCCAGCGCACCATCTAGCGCAAGTAGGGAAGAGGTGTGGCGCCGCGGCTAGGGCGACTGACTCCGGAATCTGGGGATCACGGTTCGATCCCCGGCCCCGGCGGCAGATTAGCCCAGCACCATGTGACTCTGGGCAATAGCTTGCTTAATCTTCCAGACGGCCCCCAGCGCCTAGAGACCCTTACGGGTGATTGTGCGCTTTACAAATGTGGATTATTATTATTATTATTAAAGACTTGCGTTGTAATGGCAGTGCATTGTGACAACGTGGTCGTTGTAACAACCGCATTGTGAATGTATTGCAGAGTAAAATCTGCGATGTAAAGAGTCATATTCTATGTCGGGCTGTCCCCATCTCTGTTAGGGTCACGTTCGCCTTAAGTCTCAAACTTGGACAACACTACGGCTACAGAGGTTGTGGACATCCAGCAAGGAGAATGACAACAGGAGAAAGCAATTAACAACAACGCAATCACTACTGGAAAGGGTTGGATAATTGGTTTACAGACAAGGAACCCATGGGGCCATTATGAAGATGAGGAAATTATCATATATTTACAGGATGAGTAGGGGACACCACCAACACTCTTCGGTCTCCAACCATTAACCTTTAGTCATAACTGTAACTTATACTATTACGGAAATATACTGTATCTTTACAGCCTAGCGTGTTTTATAGTGGACACTGACTATGTTCAGGTGCCTAGTTTTAACCTTATATTCTCTCTTTTATCTTTTTTCACAGGAGGAAAGGAAGGGACCTACCTATACCTGTACGAAGCAGTAGAGGTCACCTACCCTTTTCTTCAAGAGTAAGAGAAACCGGCACATGGCACATTAAAAGACAAGACTATACTTCCCTTTTTAATCTTTGCCATTCTTTCTGCACAATTTCACTGTAATCTAATTGTTCCGGCTTTTTCACATAAGACACGGTTAGTGAGAGGGTTTCATAGATCCATCTGTTGGTGACGGGTACACCACCCACCTTAGTACACCCTTGTACATGTGGAACATCTGGCCAGAGGACTTTTAGCAACTCAGATCTAGAGTAGTAATCTACCTTGGGAGGTTCTCTGTAGGATATGGGCTCCTCTTAGGAAGGACATGAGTCCACTGTCTCGGTTCATAAGCCACTGTGGCGATTGAAGTGTATATATCAAAACACTTTTATACCATATTACCCGATCAAACAGCCAAACCTTATATCTCTTTAAGTATATTAATCAGCTATGGAGATCATGTATCATGTATAAAATCTGTACAATTGTAAGAATTCCTAACCCATAAAACACTGTGTTATATCATGTTCACCTGATGTTGCTCTATCTATCATGCAATATACAGTAACTAATGTATAATAGGGGAAGAGCAAAGTATGACTACGCCACTAGAGCGAAAACACTTTCTGCCCTTCCAATACATTTAACATTACCACAAAATTTCCCATAGGACATCTGGATGAGTCCAGAAAATACAACAAATTTATGTTGTATCACATCAAGTATACGTAACATGCGCCAAGAATATATGTATAACTTGTCTATGCAAATAATATTATGAGGTAATAATATGAAAGCTTATTAATGCAAGTGGCATATAGACAAACTGCGACTCACCCCACTTCAAAATGGATGCCATGTTTACTGTGGAAATTCCTCCTTGTGGTTAAGCGTGTAGTCCCATGTTTATGTTGGTGTACTATATATGTGGTGGTGTAAACCAATACCCAGTGTGTGAGCAAGGGGACAGTGTTCGCCGAAACGTGTAACTGGTAAGAAATCCTTTGTTATTGGAATATCCTAAGAGAGTGTGATTACTTGGATCGTCAGACAAAATAATGTATCTGAATTTTTTTATATAATTTTAAAAAGAAAAAATATATTTCATTTAATAGTTTATTCATTGTTTTACAGTCACTATATATATTAATTATTATGTGTGTGTGTTTAACTTTTTTAATTATGTTTATTTGTTATGTTCGTTAAAATGTATATTAAATCTACTTTATTTTGTTATATTAATTTTATTATTTAACATATTTAATATTTATTATTTTATTTAGATATATTTAAAAAAATATATTTTGTACAACTATATTTTTGCATCGATATTTGGTTTTCAATATTTTTGTACTTACCTGTTTAAGCATTAGGAGTCGATATTTTTGCTTTCTATAATTATTTCACCTAGAGTATTAACAACAATATTTTGTACATCGATATTGTCAGTGAACCAACATAATCAAAAACATTTTGACAAACGGTAGTTACTCCACCGCCAACAATGGTCCATGGGGCCAATAGCATGGTACACATGCAATGTCCAGCCACATCCTGCCTCTTCTGGTTACTTCTTGGGTTTTACCCTGTGGGGATGTGGGTTGCCTGCTGCTGCTCTTACGCAGCATGTGTGTCTCCGAAGTGGAGAGGCTGCTGTGGCTGGATACCTCACTATCAGGACACTGATAGGTCTGTATGGCCTCAAGAGCAGCGGTTATATTCTGCAGACCTCTGGCCATATTTCCACTATAGTGGCCCATTTCCACCTGCAGGGCCAGTTGAGGGTGGTTGCATGGGCCAGGCTACGAATTGCCTAAGTCAATGCCCCCCTCCTGCTTGCCCTGCTCCTCTCATTGTGCCTCTCCTGCCTTCTTTCATCTGCCAGCTCAGTGCAGACTTGTCACATCACCCCAGTCAGGGCATTTAACTAGGCATCTAGCAGTGCCTGGATTTCTCCCATTTGGAGGTATATGTTTGTGAATCCCTGGGCCAGCTTGCTGTTGATAACCCTGAACTGTCTTACAGCAGCTGCATTTGCAGCACTGTCTGCTCAATGCCACTGGCCTCCGCCTGGTCACCCATGCCTGCCTGGAAGTGGGCATCATGCTTTGCCCGTTGCCGCCTCTGCAAGCGCTACGTTGGACATAGTTGCCGAACCCTAGTGACTAGAGTTGTTGCTGGTGCTGTTGTCTTCTGGAATGTGTTGCCCTGGACATCTGATGTATCTAGCTGCCACTCTGCCTGGACATCCAGCTCTGCCTCCATCAGGTCACCGTCCTGCCCTTCCCCTGCTTCCTCTTGTGTGTCCTGGATTGGCACAGGTGAATCTATGTGCTACATGCAAAACAAAAATGCACATGTGAGACACTAGCTCAGTGGTCGGACCATGTTCTTCAGCTCATGTCAGAGTGTTACTCCACTGTTTGCGTACCTGATTACATATCCCATGATGCAACAGCTGTGACTTTTGGTGCCTGAAATAGAGTGTGTAGGAGTCTCTATGTTACATGTCTGTGGACTGCTGGGTCCTGGCCGACATGTATTATAGGTATTTTGCACTTACAGGAGGTGGTTGCAGAAGTGAGGACGGTCCCTGAAGCACACACTGCCTCTGTATCTTGTCCAGGATTCTGTTGTGGCTCCACAGATGAGAGGGGGAGCATTAGATGGTCTGCTCCTAACCCTTGGGCCTGTCTCAGCCGTACTTCTATCCTTGCCTTAGCACAAGAGCACAGGTCGTGAACCTTTTCTTGAGGTCATCGCAAGACCTATCTCCAACTCCCAGGGCATTAATTTGTTGCTGCATCTCCCTCCAGATCTTGCATTTTTCTTCTTCTGGAAAATTCTGCGAGGCCCGGCAAAACAGCTGTTCATGATTGTTGCAGAAACCATCTGTGAAAATTTCCAAATCTGTTTCTGAAAACTTGATTTTGCCCTTGCGCTCCTTTGTACCCTTCTCGCTCTGCTGGAAGGCCATTGCAAGGCTTGCTTGGTACCTGGATGCAGTCTGGAGTTTGCTCCTGGCTCCACTGTGCACTCCTACTACTATGTGGGAATCACAATGGACACCACTTCCTGGTTTGTGGTCCTTTTGCTGTTCAGGAAGTGATCAGGCACTTTTTAAAGCCACAGTCACAAATTGCTACCCTCTTGCAGTCAATTTGTGACACACTTGTAATTCATTTGCGACCCATTCTCAATTTGCAAACACATACAGACTCGCTAAATGCGAGCCCGGTAATAGCTATGCAACTCAATTGCGAGCCACAAATTGAGAGCCAGAATTGGTTGTACAATCCACTTAGCAACTCGTACTTTGCGAGTTGCTAATTCTCATGGTCGTAGATCTAGCCCTAAGTGTGTAACCTTAATGGAAGTGCATCAGACCTTAAAATAAATGCTAGTTTCTTGCTTGACCAAATGTTTTGGGCATGTACAAAATGTCCACCTATCTTCAGGTTTGTTTTGCTTTTGGAAACCTGGGAATGCGTCAGAATCCTACACCTCCACAGGAAATGTGTAAGAGGAGCAACAATGAGATATCCTTTTATTTCTCCTCAATTTTTCCTCTGTCTATGTGGCCTGCATTCTGGAGTATGCATAGAAAGAGGAAAACACCGTAAAGTATGGTTTTCGTGCAGGAAGATGCCCTTTCCTGCATAAAAACAATGCACTGTGGTGCAAGGGTGCCTGAGTTGCTGAGTGCCAGCGCAGGAGAAAGCACTGGGATGCGTCATATTGTTGTAAATATGATGCATCCCTGTGCTTTAAAATAACAAAGCTCGGTGCAGCAAAATGGCTTGCGATGCCGCGCTGTATCATTTTGTTGTAAATGAGGCCTCTTGTTTTTAGGGGTTTCGAACGAGTAGGTTCCCATCTGCTCCAAAGATACATTAAGAAGCAAAAGGTATATACACTTTCCCAATTAAGGAGGAGCAGAGCAACAAACCTGTTGCTGGGAGGCATGCTGCCTTTTCCAAAGCTTAAATGAGAACCCATGGTGAGCAGATATGTGGGGGTATTACATACCTCAGCAACAAATATATTATGATGATCCAAATCAAATATGGAGTTCTAGACGAATTGGCTAGTGATATGTACTAAACAAAGTTTGGAGCATATATTTTATATATTGAGCTATTCACTATTATGGCAACACCTTTTATTGACATGATTTATTTAAGTTTACCATGTCATAAATACTAGATATTATAAAATACCAAGGTTTATACAATGACTTATTCATTTGATTCAAGGTGGGGTCCTTTACCTTTGGGAGATTTCCCCCATTCCAAAAATGCACCTACTCCTTTAAGTATCAATCAATCAAATATTCATTTATAAATATAGAGTCACATAAGTTACAATCTGACAAATACATACATACATATTAAAACATTGTAGTATTGCGTCGTCGCACAGCTGGCATTAAAAAGGCCACAAAAGCAATAGAGACTTCCTTATCTAACAACATTAGTAGAAAACACAGTGCAATTCTGAAGGATTAAAACATGTTTATAAAAAAATTGATAAAATTAGCAGAAAACCATAAAATGAAGTCAAATCTGTTTTGCATATTCTACGCATCGGCAAGAACACGCAAAAACAGTACTATATTGACCTAATAAAACGGACAATGAGTAATGTAATGAGCCTGCATTTCAACAAGAGACCTCTCTGACCTCTCTCCCATCTTCCAAAATCCATGACCAGATATGTTTCGATTTGCAAGGTTCTCTGGATTGAGACATAAATCTGTATAGAAGATCCTTTAAATTCTATATTTTCTCTTAAGTGCAGCCTATCAGATTTGACATAGGAAAACTTAAGTATTTCCGAACTAAGATCACGTTTCAGACTGTCACTGATAATATCTCTATTTAAGCACACGGATTGTAGCAATGAGTGTAATGGTATCTTAAATATATGTAAGCACTGGCTCCTCCTGACAGAAATAATGGGGGGCATTGGGTTGGAGTGATTCTCCTCAGCCTGCAAAAACCCAATATTTGTGTAACCCCAAATCCCTGCACCATACGTAAGGATCAGAATACATTGCATATTACAAATCTCTAATTACGATATAATAGGTCTACTCCAGAAGAAATGTTAAATACTGCACCCACTGACTGTGAGATTTTTTGGTACCTACCCCAAGATAGCAAAATTGTTTCACTTTCACTAATATACTTCCTTTAACTTAGATGCATGAGATCTAGTACTATTGGGGCCACATATCATTACAAGAAATCTGGCAAAATGTATCTCTAAGTCAAGATCATCCATAATATGTACCATTAGGCGTACAGGCTAGCAGTAAGTAATTTTTTTGTCCAAGTAAAGGAGGGCTGGAATCAGCTTCATATTAACTACTGGAACATCCTGTCTAGAACTGATCAAATAGGAGTCCACATTAATAATATATAACATAAATGAAATAGGGGCCAAAATACAACTGTATCCCCTGTTCTAAATCGAAAGATAGTGTGCACCATAATTCCCAAATTTGACATTAGCCAAATGATCAGCATCAGGTGTGGATAAACAATTGACTAAGGCTTCCTTCATTTCGATTTTTTTTAGACGCTCCTATAGTTTTGATCTAATATTGAAATGAAAAGCGCTGGATAACACCATGAATGGTAGGTTCTACGGGTGGCTCTTAGCAATGGTATATTTACTAATAATTAGATATAAATTAAGGCAGTGTTCCATTGTACCTAGACCCTCACGGAATCCATACTGTGCATCACAAAGTATTTTGTTATATTGCGTTTTACAAAGATATAATCAATGAGAGTATTACAGCCACATTCACAAATGTAAGGACAACTTCGTCAGGGCGATTCGCAGACTCAAGACTATTTAACAAGTACCTATAGATGATGTATTTTTGAGAGTTTCTGAAACAGAGAATCAGACAAAATCCCGAACTAGAATTATCATATAAAAAAGTGCTAGTGAGAAATGTGGCATTGAAATCTCCGATTAACAACAAGGTTATAGCAGAAGAATGTAGCTTGCCTGACATATGCTGGTCATCAGTCAAGGTAAAAAGGTACTTCAAATTACTCCTTCTGTCTGGTTATCAACAGCCTTATGAAAATGTATTAAATGCAAAAAAAATCACAATAACTTTTTTTTTTAACTGCTAAATTCAACAATGATTAACATCAGTTTGGAAAATGTGGCAGGTTAACATTTAATCTGAACCAGGTCAATAGACCTCCCCTTAACCCTGCCTGAATAACACAGCATAGCACATTTTGAACAGCAAACATAACCATCGCTTTGAGGAAACCCAGGTCTCCTAAAATGCTAAATAAGGGAATTAGTGTATAAACCCCAGACAAACATCACTATTGATTTTCAAATTTTTGCCTGCAATATTCCAACTTAACATAAAAAAAATACCCAGGAAAACATTCAATAGAGGAAAGGTAAGCTCATCTGCAACCATTGCATGAAAGGTGTTAGACACCGCTGTTTCATTTCTAGACTTTAAAGATAGAGACCTAAGAGACATGGCACATTAATCTAACGTCTTAAGATCGATGAAGGCCTGAAATCTGTCGTGCAGTGAGAGGTTGTGACCCCATGACTGGGCAAATTAAGCTTGACCTAGTCTGCAGTGTGAATCACTAATCAACAGTTCCTTGACTGAGGTATGAGCACCATTCCATTGTTGAAGCAACAGGTTCCTAGCACACATCTCCTTCTTGAAATTAATCACAGCGTAATCACCAGATAAAGACTTGCTGGAGGGACCAATCCAAGCAACTCTTCTAAGAAATAGAGCTTGAATTTACAACATAAAACTTTCAAATTGGTTGATAGCCAGTGAACTAATTTGTTTTTAAGTTGATCAACGTTCTCTGACAACTCAATCCACAAAGTAGGTTGATTTACTAGTATAACCACAAGCTGGAGGTGACAAACTGAGGTTCATACGGGCACAAGCCCGATACAGCCTCATGAGCAGAGCACGAGTTACAAATGGGCTGCCAGGGTGGTGGACAGGGATAATTAAAACTACAATCTGACAGGTTTGGTAGAGCATCAATTGGAGGAACAGTATTTTGGATTAGTACAAAATCATGCATAATAAAAAATTAGCCCTTGACACTTTACGTTGATCTATGGATGGCATTTGAAGTATTTTATGGAAGTATATCAGACTGCACTGATTCTGATAGGTAGAGGAAAGGACCCAAGGGTGGTATCTGGGATAAATTGCAAACTTGCAGTGCTTAGAGCTTTAGCCAAACACTCCACAATGCGCTTTAGCTGTTTGACACAAGGTTATATCATCTTTTCCAGCAAAGCATCCAGTTTCAATTATAAACACTTATTGATTGGGAAGGAAAAGCAGCGACACTGTCCATAGTTGTATTAACACCTTTATCAAATTTCTTCACAAAAAGAATAGCTCTTCTCCAGTGTTTAGCTGCTGGACCATTCTGAACAGTGGGGGCTGATGAAATAGGGAAACATCTAACATGGTCTATACAAAACCCTATGCCCTCACATCAGCATGCAACAACTCACCATTACTGCAGGGAAGGGCAGTATCATCAACGGAGAGGCAACATTGTGCTAACTCAATCTCTTTAGATATCACACACCCAGCCCACTCCAAAAAACAGTCAATAGTAGAACCATCGGACCTAGTGCTGGGGTTGCAGGTAGAATTACCCATGATTACCCATCTTAAAATACTGCAAAGAGAGGTAGGTTAGCTCTCCTCATCGAGTATTGCTTTAGCCCAGGTATGGTCCGAGTTTGTCCCATGAGGCAGTAAAAAAGACATCACGCTGTACGGCCAATGACCACTCCTTCATCTTCAAAAGTCACAGTGGATTGTGGACTATTGAGTCCTTGCCCACACCAGCATTAGTCTGTTTACTATCCGAGCTGCAGGAAAAGACAATGAGCTATATGCACACTGGCCCCTCTTCAAGCTACTCTCCCCCCAAAATAGCACCTGCAGCCATTGAACGAGGTGGAGGGTGGAGAAATTCCTTCCGCACTTGAGCAATGTAAAGAGGAAGGAGAAGACAAGCACCTACTGCCATTAGGCAAGTCAGGTGATGTTGGCCCCAGACTAAGCTGCAGCTAACACATGACCCAATGCTTTTGTGGATTAAACCCACTTCATTTCAGTGCAGGAGAGAATAAAGAAGCTAATAAACACTACTCCCTTCTGCCATGATGGGATGATGACACAACCACCACCCTCTGACCTACCAACTTCTGAATGTCTCCCAATCTGGGTTTCGGGCTAAACATAGCACCAAATCCGCCCTTATTGAGTTCACTGACAACATTCGCTTGGCTGCTGACAATAGTCAGGCGATTCAGAAAAGGGGGTGGTGATGAACAGAGTGTCTGAATTAAGCAGACCACTCTTACCCAGTCCAAAGATCAGGGATTGATCCATCACCGTTATTTAGCTCACTGCCCCATCCCAGCTCAGAACCTGGCTATATGCAAATTAGTCTGTCCCAGGCCCAGTGCATCATGGGAACAGGGCAGACCAAACTACCAAGCCAATTCTTCACCAGAAAGGAGACAAGCTTCCGGGGACCGGTTTCTGCCATTTCAGGCGTCGTCGGCCCGGCTTGCTTGAATCCTGATGGAGCAGTGAGCAAGGGACTCATGTCTGAGTATACCCTGCCACACCTATAGTGGCCAAAAACGATTCAGAAAAGGGGGTGGTGATGAACAGAGTGTCTGAATTAAGCAGACCACTCTTACCCAGTCCAAAGATCAGGGCTTGATCCATCACCGTTATTTAGCTCACTGCCCCATCCCAGCTCAGAACCTGGCTATATGCAAATTAGTCTGTCCCTGGCCCAGTGCATCATGGGAACAGGGCAGACCAAACTACCAAGCCAATTCTTCACCAGAAAGGAGACAAGCTTCCGGGGACCAGTTTCTGCCATTTCAGGCGTCGTCGGCCCGGCTTGCTTGAATCCTGATGGAGCAGTGAGCAAGGGACTCATGTCTGAGTATACCCTGCCACACCTATAGTGGCCAAAAACAATTCAGAAAAGGGGGTGGTGATGAACAGAGTGTCTGATTTAAGCAGACCACTCTTACCCAGTCCAAAGATCAGGGCTTGATCCATCACCGTTATTTAGCTCACTGCCCCATCCCAGCTCAGAACCTGGCTATATGCAAATTAGTCTGTCCCTGGCCCAGTGCATCATGGGAACAGGGCAGACCAAACTACCAAGCCAATTCTTCACCAGAAAGGAGACAAGCTTCCGGGGACCGGTTTCTGTCATTTCAGGCGTCGTCGGCCCGGCTTGCTTGAATCCTGATGGAGCAGTGAGCAAGGGACTCATGTCTGAGTATACCCTGCCACACCTATAGTGGCCAGAAACGATTCAGAAAAGGGGGTGGTGATGAACAGAGTGTCTGAATTAAGCAGACCACTCTTACCCAGTCCAAAGATCAGGGCTTGATCCATCACCGTTATTTAGCTCACTGCCCCATCCCAGCTCAGAACCTGGCTATATGCAAATTAGTCTGTCCCTGGCCCAGTGCATCATGGGAACAGGGCAGACCAAACTACCAAGCCAATTCTTCACCAGAAAGGAGACAAGCTTCCGGGGACCGGTTTCTGCCATTTCAGGCGTCGTCGGCCCGGCTTGCTTGAATCTTGATGGAGCAGTGAGCAAGGGACTCATGTCTGAGTATACCCTGCCACACCTATAGTGGCCAAAAACGATTCAGAAAAGGGGGTGGTGATGAACAGAGTGTCTGAATTAAGCAGACCACTCTTACCCAGTCCAAAGATCAGGGCTTGATCCATCACCGTTATTTAGCTCACTGCCCCATCCCAGCTCAGAACCTGGCTATATGGAAATTAGTCTGTCCCTGGCCCAGTGCATCATGGGAACAGGGCAGACCAAACTACCAAGCCAATTCTTCACCAGAAAGGAGACAAGCTTCCGGGGACCGGTTTCTGCCATTTCAGGCATCGTCGGCCCGGCTTGCTTGAATCCTGATGGAGCAGTGAGCAAGGGACTCATGTCTGAGTATACCCTGCCACACCTATAGTGGCCAAAAACGATTCAGAAAAGGGGGTGGTGATGAACAGAGTGTCTGAATTAAGCAGACCACTCTTACCCAGTCCAAAGATCAGGGCTTGATCCATCACCGTTATTTAGCTCACTGCCCCATCCCAGCTCAGAACCTGGCTATATGCAAATTAGTCTGTCCCTGGCCCAGTGCATCATGGGAACAGGGCAGACCAAACTACCAAGCCAATTCTTCACCAGAAAGGAGACAAGCTTCCGGGGACCGGTTTCTGCCATTTCAGGCGTTGTCGGCCCGGCTTGCTTGAATCCTGATGGAGCAGTGAGCAAGGGACTCATGTCTGAGTATTCCCTGCCACACCTATAGTGGCCAAAAACGATTCAGAAAAGGGGGTGGTGATGAACAGAGTGTCTGAATTAAGCAGACCACTCTTACCCAGTCCAAAGATCAGGGCTTGATCCATCACCGTTATTTAGCTCACTGCCCCATCCCAGCTCAGAACCTGGCTATATGCAAATTAGTCTGTCCCTGGCCCAGTGCATCATGGGAACAGGGCAGACCAAACTACCAAGCCAATTCTTCACCAGAAAGGAGACAAGCTTCCCGGGACCGGTTTCTGCCATTTCAGGCGTCGTCGGCCCGGCTTGCTTGAATCCTGATGGAGCATTGAGCAAGGGACTCATGTCTGAGTATACCCTGCCACACCTATAGTGGCCAAAAACGATTCAGAAAAGGGGGTGGTGATGAACAGAGTGTCTGAATTAAGCAGACCACTCTTACCCAGTCCAAAGATCAGGGCTTGATCCATCACCGTTATTTAGCTCACTGTCCCATCCCAGCTCAGAACCTGGCTATATGCAAATTAGTCTGTCCCTGGCCCAGTGCATCATGGGAACAGGGCAGACCAAACTACCAAGCCAATTCTTCACCAGAAAGGAGACAAGCTTCCGGGGACCGGTTTCTGCCATTTCAGGCGTCGTCGGCCCGGCTTGCTTGAATCCTGATGGAGCAGTGAGCAAGGGACTCATGTCTGAGTATACCCTGCAACACCTATAGTGGCCAAAAACGATGATGGATCAAACCCTGATCTTTGGACTGGATAAGAGTGGGTAAGAGTGGTCTGCTTAATTCAGGCACTCTGTTCATCACCACCCCCTTTTCTGAATCATTTTGTCCACCATAAACGTGGAAGGGTATACTCAGATGTGAGTCCCTTGCTCATTGCACCATCAGGATTCAAGCAAGCCGGGCCGACGACGCCTGAAATGGCAGAAACCGGTCCCCGGAAGCTTGTTTCCTTCCCAGTATAAGAATTGGCTTCGTAGTTTGGTTTGCCCTGTTCCCATCATGCACTGGGACAGGAACAGACTAATTTGCATATTGCCAAGTTCTGAGCTGGGATGGTGCAGTGAGCTAAAAAACGGTGATGGATCAAGCCCTGATCTTTGGACTGGGTAAGAGTGGTCTGCTTAATTCAGGCACTCTGTTCATCACCACCCCCTTTTCTGAATCATTTTGTCCACCATAAGCGTGGAAGGCTATACTCAGATGTGAGTCCCTTGCTCATTGCACCATCAGGATTCAAGCAAGCCGGGCCGACGACGCCTGAAATGGCAGAAACCGGTCCCCGGAAGCTTGTTTCCTTCCCAGTATAAGAATTGGCTTGGTAGTTTGGTTTGCCCTGTTCCCATCATGCACTGGGACAGGAACAGACTAATTTGCATATAGCCAAGTTCTGAGCTGGGATGGTGCAGTGAGCTAAAAAACGGTGATGGATCAAGTCCTGATCTTTGGACTGGGTAAGAGTGGTCTGCTTAATTCAGGCACTCTGTTCATCACCACCCCCTTTTCTGAATCATTTTGTCTACCATAAGCGTGGAAGGGTATACTCAGATGTGAGTCCCTTGCTCATTGCACCATCAGGATTCAAGCAAGCCGGGCCGACGACGCCTGAAATGGCAGAAACCGTTCCCCGGAAGCTTGTTTCCTTCCCAGTATAAGAATTGGCTTGGTAGTTTGGTTTGCCCTGTTCCCATCATGCACTGGGACAGGAATAGACTAATTTGCATATAGCCAAGTTCTGAGCTGGGATGGTGCAGTGAGCTAAAAAACGGTGATGGATCAAGCCCTGATCTTTGGACTGGGTAAGAGTGGTCTGCTTAATTCAGGCACTCTGTTCATCACCACCCCCTTTTCTGAATCATTTTGTCCACCATAAGCGTGGAAGGGTATACTCAGATGTGAGTCCCTTGCTCATTGCACCATCAGGATTCAAGCAAGCCGGGCCGACGAAGCCTGAAATGGCAGAAACCGGTCCCCGGAAGCTTGTTTCCTTCCCAGTATAAGAATTGGCTTGGTAGTTTGGTTTGCCCTGTTCCCATCATGCACTGGGACAGGAACAGACTAATTTGCATTTAGCCAAGTTCTGAGCTGGGATGGTGCAGTGAGCTAAAAAACGGTGATGGATCAAGCCCTGATCTTTGGACTGGGTAAGAGTGGTCTGCTTAATTCAGGCACTCTGTTCATCACCACCCCCTTTTCTGAATCATTTTGTCCACCATAAGCGTGGAAGGGTATACTCAGATGTGAGTCCCTTGCTCATTGCACCATCAGGATTCAAGCAAGCCGGGCCGACGACGCCTGAAATGGCAGAAACCGGTCCCCGGAAGCTTGTTTCCTTCCCAGTATAAGAATTGGCTTGGTAGTTTGGTTTGCCCTGTTCCCATCATGCACTGGGACAGGAACAGACTAATTTGCATATAGCCAAGTTCTGAGCTGGGATGGTGCAGTGAGCTAAAAAACGGTGATGGATCAAGCCCTGATCTTTGGACTGGGTAAGAGTGGTCCTTAATTCAGGCACTCTGTTCATCACCACCCCCTTTTCTGAATCATTTTGTCCACCATAAGCGTGGAAGGGTATACTCAGATGTGAGTCCCTTGCTCATTGCACCATCAGGATTCAAGCAAGCCGGGCCGACGACGCCTGAAATGGCAGAAACCGGTCCCCGGAAGCTTGTTTCCTTCCCAGTATAAGAATTGGCTTGGTAGTTTGGTTTGCCCTGTTCCCATCATGCACTGGGACAGGAACAGACTAATTTGCATATAGCCAAGTTCTGAGCTGGGATGGTGCAGTGAGCTAAAAAACGGTGATGGATCAAGCCCTGATCTTTGGACTGGGTAAGAGTGGTCTGCTTAATTCAGGCACTCTGTTCATCACCACCCCCTTTTCTGAATCATTTTGTCCACCACAAGCGTGGAAGGGTATACTCAGATGTGAGTCCCTTGCTCATTGCACCATCAGGATTCAAGCAAGCCGGGCCGACGACGCCTGAAATGGCAGAAACCGGTCCCCGGAAGCTTGTTTCCTTCCCAGTATAAGAATTGGCTTGGTAGTTTGGTTTGCCCTGTTCCCATCATGCACTGGGACAGGAACAGACTAATTTGCATATAGCCAAGTTCTGAGCTGGGATGGTGCAGTGAGCTAAAAAACGGTGATGGATCAAGCCCTGATCTTTGGACTGGGTAAGAGTGGTCTGCTTAATTCAGGCACTCTGTTCATCACCACCCCCTTTTCTGAATCATTTTGTCCACCACAAGCGTGGAAGGGTATACTCAGATGTGAGTCCCTTGCTCATTGCACCATCAGGATTCAAGCAAGCCGGGCCGACGACGCCTGAAATGGCAGAAACCGGTCCCCGGAAGCTTGTTTCCTTCCCAGTATAAGAATTGGCTTGGTAGTTTGGTTTGCCCTGTTCCCATCATGCACTGGGACAGGAACAGACTAATTTGCATATAGCCAAGTTCTGAGCTGGGATGGTGCAGTGAGCTAAAAAACGGTGATGGATCAAGCCCTGATCTTTGACTGGGTAAGAGTGGTCTGCTTAATTCAGGCACTCTGTTCATCACCACCCCCTTTTCTGAATCATTTTGTCCACCATAAGCGTGGAAGGGTATACTCAGATGTGAGTCCCTTGCTCATTGCACCATCAGGATTCAAGCAAGCCGGGCCGACGACGCCTGAAATGGCAGAAACCGGTCCCCGGAAGCGTGTTTCCTTCCCAGTATAAGAATTGGCTTGGTAGTTTGGTTTGCCCTGTTCCCATCATGCACTGGGACAGGAACAGACTAATTTGCATATTGCCAAGATCTGAGCTGGGATGGTGCAGTGAGCTAAAAAACGGTGATGGATCAAGCCCTGATCTTTGGACTGGGTAAGAGTGGTCTGCTTAATTCAGGCACTCTGTTCATTACCACCCCCTTTTCTGAATCATTTTGTCCACCATAAGCGTGGAAGGGTATACTCAGATGTGAGTCCCTTGCTCATTGCACCATCAGGATTCAAGCAAGCCGGGCCGACGACGCCTGAAATGGCAGAAACCGGTCCCCGGAAGCGTGTTTCCTTCCCAGTATAAGAATTGGCTTGGTAGTTTGGTTTGCCCTGTTCCCATCATGCACTGGGACAGGAACAGACTAATTTGCATATAGCCAAGTTCTGAGCTGGGATGGTGCAGTGAGCTAAAAAACGGTGATGCATAAAGCCCTGATCTTTGGACTGGGTAAGAGTGGTCTGCTTAATTCAGGCACTCTGTTCATCACCACCCCCTTCTCTGAATCGACAATAGTCAGGCAGCACTTTTGGTGCTGCTTGACTTGTCAGCAGCGTTTGATACTGTCTCCCATCACATTGTTCTGGACAGACTCCATGACATAGGCATTCGAGGGTTGGCATTGAAGTGGGTCACCAACTTTTTAACAGATAGAACACAGACTGTCACCATGGGATCTTTTAAATCTACCACTACCAATGTTAGTAAGGGGGTCCCGCAAGGCTCCTGCCTGAGCCCGACCCTCTTTAACATTTATGTCACCCCTCTGGCCAAAATCATGAGATCCTTGGGATTTACTCCCATTTCATACGCTGGCGACACTCAGCTCCTACTTATATTTGATAAAAACACACCTGACATCGAACTTAGGTTCTCTGGCGGCATGAAAACCATTGCTGCCTGGATTTGTAACAACTATTTACAACTTAATGCGGGCAAATCTGAAATCATGTTGTTCGGAGGAGCTGCCACTTATTGGTCACCTACCTGGTGGCCGGAAGAGCTGGGTACTGCCCCTATTCCTAAAGAAGTGGTCAAGAACTTAGGTGTCAGGATTGATCACAGACTCACTCATGACACACACGCCAACACTACTGCAGGCTCTTGCGTCTACATTCTTGGCCTCCTGCGAAGGATCTTTCCCCTTTTACCCTCTTCCACCAAGAAAATGCTGTTGCAGGCCTTGGTACTTAGTAGACTCGACTACTGTAATGCCCTCCTATTTTCAGCTAACGAAACTGCCATTAATAAACTTCAGGTGGTACAGAATACTGCTGCCCGACTCACTGTCAACGCCCCAGCGAGAACACCCTCGGCACCCCTCCTGAACCAACTCCACTGGCTCCCTATAAGGAAAAGGGTAACATTCAACATAGGCTGGATTATTTATAAAGCCTGCAATGGTCAGGGTCCTTCGTATCTCTCAAACAAGCTCTCTTCCTACACCCCTGCACGAACTCTTAGTTCCAGCACTAAGCATCTGGTCATCATCCCCAGAGTCAAAAAGACACATAGCGGTGGCAAGGCATTCTCTTATCACGCCCCTCTATTTTGGAATAATTTACCATCTCATCTACGTTCTGGACTAAATCTGGCCCAATTCAGAATGATGGTAAAAACCCACCTCTTCTAAATCTTCCCCCGGTCTTTGATGATTCCTCACCGTCCCAAGCGCCGAGATATCATGGGTGATTCAGCGCTATACAAACCAATAAACATCAAACAAAACTTCAAAACTTTATCCTTGAACAAGCAGGAAACCACATTGCACTTCACAATGCAGGTGTGAGGGAGTTATTAAACATGCTTGCCTTTGGAAAGTGGTGTGGGACTAGGGCCCTGGGCATCCTACAGCAGGCCTTTGCTCATATTTGACAATGCAAACAGGGGAGGGGGAGCTGATATCTGCCTTGTGGCATTCTATTCACCCACCTTTTGCCCTTGGACAAGGCGGGGGTGTTGGTGTGGTGATAAGCCACCCTTCACACTTAGCAATGTTTGGGGTAGTGGAAGGGTGGTAACAATCTTACACTACATTTTTAAGCAAGGCGAAAAGTGTTGAGGAAATCCACTCATGATGAACATTCACCCCCTCCCCCTTTTCCTGAAGAAAAAAAAGGTTAATGGGGAGTTAAAGTAGAGATGGTGTATTAGTGGCTAGAGCAAAGAACCTCAAACAACATAAAGAATGTAATGTATTACCGTAACCTTAGTTCACAAACACGTGGTAATCCTAACATTAACTCCAACCTCTATGTTATGCTCTTTACTAACTCAAACATGTTTTCACACCTACAATACCAAATTACAAAACGTACAGTATCACATATTACATGTATTAATAAAAACATGAATATCCACACGTAAGTAGACAAAATTCTTTAAAACAATTGAATGATGTAAGATGTAATCTGCAATTTTCTCTATTGTACAGTATGTAATTTGGAATTGTAGGTGTGTAAACTGGTTTCATATTGCTAAGACTGCACGAAGGGGTTGAAGTTAAGTCTAACTATGAGAATCATTAGAGAGAAAATGAAGGCAGTAACACAATTAGTCTTCGTTTTTATGATACAGCCACTATTATATCCCCATCAAACACATATTAATTTTGTTTTTTATGGTTATTTCTGTGGCTCTAATTAGATCTGGCAGGTATCAGAGTCCTGTTTAACAGATGTGCATATGACACCTCATTGAATACAGTGAAGATATCAGACATAGAAATGCCAATAACAGAAGGATACACAGGAATTAAATAGCAGAGAAATCTTAAAATAAGTGGACTAGTGGGGGAGGAGAGTCAGTAAACTGAATTTAAAGGACTCTTTAGGGCTGGAAAGTATGTGACCACCAAACGGAAAGAAATCGTAGCATCATAATTTACATGAGCAAAGTAATGGAAGGAGTGGAAGAGAGAAGTAAACAAGATGCCAGTAGTTACAGAAGTTAATTAGTAAGAGATGGAGAGGAGTCATGGAACAAAGGGTGAACAATCTGTCTGGAGCAAAGGAAGACACATGGAAGGGTTACAGAACCACTGAGAGATCAGGCAGAAGAAACTAAATAGAAGGATTGAGAGAGTAGCCAAAGGAAAAGCCCTTCTCTGAGACTTGATAAACATAACCAAGCGCTGTGCTGAGCTCTAGGATGGAGTTTAGCAGAAAAACACTGTGTTGAAATAAGTACAGTAATTTATTCTGTACGGTTGAAGTTGCATCTTATTTATGTTGAGGTGTATAAGGACACAACTGTAAATTATTCTTAAAATGAAAAGCTAGGTAAAAGTAAGAAGGTATGCGGAACAAAACAGATGTGTGCATGATTTATGTGATACATAGGTGACCTCTGATTTAATACATTCAAGAACTGGACTTGGAAAGTTGTTGTTAAGTTATGCATAGATACACAACAAATGATAGCCTGAAACGCTATTGTGTTTCTGGTGACATCTAAAGCTTTCATTGTCTGGAGACTATCTAAGTGGATTCCCCATATCTGCACTATAGTAATGTCAAGTTTGGGCCAGGCTACCATGCAGGATAGATACAGGACCCAGAGAGGGCACAGAAATGAAAGGACATTGGTGGATCTTTACCCTTAGAGTAATGGACTCTCCAGTACATACTTATTATGTACAAATTGACTCTTCAGAGCACTCGGTATTATGACCAAATGACTTTCCAGAACATCTATTCTTATAACCAAATGTATCAAACAAAAGCACACGTTTGATGAATCCAGTTCTTAATATTAACCATAAAATATGTTATAAAGTTGCTAATGAAAATAAGACATCTATGTTTAAATTGTCTTTTTTAGTACTTTTAAGTAGCGTGAAAGAACATACTTTGGCTAATTGATTTTATTGCAATTTATATGTGTATCAGAAATGGAATCTAGGAGTGTAAACAACCATCAAATACATTAGAATAAAAGAAAAAATAAGAATACATTCACAGGCACACAAAACCTCCACAACCATACACTAATATAAAACAAACTCCAACAAAACACATACATCTGCATAAACACCCATTCTTCTAGACAGTCACATACATAAGTAGACACATATAACCCACACGAATATGTGAACCTGCGTGCATATACAGCACCACAATGAAATAACAACAGTTGATCACCCAGTGGCCTGTCTTATTCGAGGAGTGCGTGGGAGATGCTACCTTGCTGGAGACTTTGGACCAAATGCTCGTTGCGATGCTCAGGCGTCTACCTCTGCTGCATTCCCTGCTCCCTTGCCAGAAAGCGAGAGCTGTTATATCTCTCACTCAGCATCCCGTTGCTGTTTGCCCAGCTGCTGCTGGACCATTCATCATTCAAAGAACAATAGAGTCCTCTGTAGGTGACACTGTTCGCTCAATTCTATGAAAAGGGTCATCGTGCACTGCTCGATTGATGACACAGCTGCATTGTGGGTTATTCTTGTTACTGTGTTCTGAGATTTTCTTTATCACTGAGATCCCTCCATCTCACTTGCTTCATTACAGCACTTTTAAAAGGTGTGAGGTGGCTGAGGCATAAAGCAAGAGCTAGATAACTTATCTTGCCAAAATGTGTAGATTTCAATTGTAAGTTTAAACATAAATTTTATTTTCAGAAAAATGTAACCAAATACAAGCAATCAAATAGATATCAAATGACAATTAAAAACATGAATCGAAATACAAACTTAAATATTGCAAAAACTAGAAGTAATGAATCAAAAATAGTTGCATACAGAACTGTTGTTATAAAATGTATGAGAGAAAGAGAAAGGAAAAGGTGGGGGGGGAAGAGGGGGAAGGATAAACAAGGGTGTAGATTTCAAATGTAGTAAGAGAGGATAGACCGAAGAGTTGAAAAAGGAGGAAGTGAAAGAGAGTGTGAAAGAGATTATGAGAATCCAGAGGCAGAACTACATTTTAAAGCTCAGTTGGTTAATGACTTGCTTCCGAGATCTGTGTTTAATCTGAAGGTCGTATAAGAGTATCTATAGGGCCTTCCTTCCCTTTCTTTCCTCTAAGGTCAATACAACGAGTAGGGCAGAGAGAACCATGTCATTGATGGTTATTGACATGCTACTGAGACAGGTGCATAACCTTAAAATCAGGGATACTAGGTACACAGGAGTAGATTTACTATAAAATAATGCTATGCAGTGCAGCAACCAAAGTTGCTGAGCTGTGTTGCGCTAGGGCATGGGTACTCACAAACTTTCTCTCGGGGGCCAAATTTACAGTTTGGTTTGTGTCCGAGGGCCGCATCGGTGGGGGGCGGGGTCAGTGGGGGAGGGGGCGGGGCTAGAGCAACAACATAAAACTGACCATGAGGTTGATCACAGGTCCCTGCAGCGGACCCCTTTGTCCACTGAGCCGTCCCAGCATACACACATCTCTCTCTCTCTCTCTCTTTCTCTCTCGGTCTCCCTCCCTCTCTCTAGCTCTCTCTCCCTCTCTCTAGCTCTCTCTCCCTCTCTCCTGTCTTACTCTGTCTCACTCGGACTGTCTCACTCCCTCTCTCTCACTCCCTCTCTCTCACTCTCTCCCTCCCTCTCTCTCTCTCCCTCCCTCCCTTTCCCTCCCTCTCACTCACTCTACGTCTCACTCCCTTTCACTCCCTTTCCCTCCCTCTCCCTCCATTTCCCTTCCTTTCCCTCCCTCTCCCTCCCTCTCACTCCCTATCAGTCTCCCTCCCTCTCACTCCCTCTCACTCCTTCTCCGTCTCCCTCCCTTTCACTCCCTCTACGTCTCCCTCCCTTTCCCTCCCTTTCACTCCTTCTCCGTCTCCCTCCCTTTCCCTCCCTCTCCCTACATTTCCCTCCCTTTCCCTCCATCTCACTCCCCATCAGTCTCCTTCCCTTTCCCTCCATCTCACTCCCCATCAGTCTCCCTCCCTTTCCCTCCATGTCATTCCCCATCAGTCTCCCTCCCTTTCCCTCCATCTCACTCCCTATCAGTCTCCCTCCCTTTCCCTCCCTCTCATTCCGTCTCCCTCCCTTTCCATCTCCCTCCCTTTCCCTCCCTCTCCTTCCCTTTCCCTCCCTCTCCGTCTCCGTCTCACTCCCTCTCCCTCCCTGTCTGTCTCACTCCCTCTCCGTCTCACTCCATCCCTCTCCCTCCCTCTCCCACTCACTCCCTCTCACTCACTCCCTCTCACTCACTCCATCCCTCTCACTCACTCCATCCCTCTCACTCCCTCCCTCTCGCTCACTCACTCCTTCCCTCTCACTCAGTCCCTCCCTCCCTCACTCCCTCCCTCTCACTCACTCCCTCCCACTTACTCACTCCCTCCCTCTCACTCACTCCCACTTACTCACTCCCTCCCTCTCACTCACTCCCTCCCTCTCACTCACTCCCTCCCTCTCACTCTCACTCACTCACTCTCTCATTCCCTCTCACTCCCTTCTTCCCTCTCACTCCCTCCCTCCCTCCCACTCACTCCCTCCCACTTACTCACTCCCTCTCTCTCACTCACTCCCTCCCTCTCACTGCCACTCACTTACTCCCTCTCACTCCCCCCTCTCACTCACTCACTCCCTCTCACTCACTCCCTCTCACTCACTCCATCCCTCTCACTTACTCCATCCCTCCCACTCCCTCCCACTCACTCACTCTCACTCACTCACTCTCACTCCCTCTCACTCCCTCTCACTCCCTCCCTCTCACTCCCTCCCTCCCTCTTACTCCCTCCCTCCCTCTCACTCCCTCCCTCTCACTCTCACTCACTCTCACTCCCTCCCTCTCACTCCCTCTCACTCCCTCACTCCCTTTCCCTCACTCACTCCCTCCCTCTCACTCACTCACTCCCTCTCACTCAGTCCCTCTCACTCCCTCTCACTCTCTCTCACTCACTCACTCCCACTCCTTCCCTCTCACTCACTCCCACTCCTTCCCTCTCACTCACTCCCTCCCTTTCACTCCCTCCCTCTCACTCCCTCCCTCTCACTCACTCCCTCCCTCTCAATCACTCACTCACTCACTCCCTCTCTCCCTCCCTCCCACTCACTCACTCACGCACTCCCTCTCACTCTCTCTCACTCCCTCTCACTCCCTCTCCCTCTCCATCCCCCTCCCCCTCCCTTTCCCTCCCACTCCCTCTGTCACCCTCTGTCACCTCACCCTGCCTGTGTGCCAGCTGGGGCACACACACACACTCACAGCCACACCCCCCACTTCACAGGTCTTCAAAAGACCATTTGCATGTTAATGAGGCCTTTGTATTTCACCTCTTCTTAGGCCCCTGCAGCTGTACTCTGGCCATTGCTAGGATCGCCCGGCCGGCAGCCCCCACAGAGCAGCAGAGTCTCTCCCGCTGCTGCAGACACTTAAAAAAAAATGTAAATCACAGGTGTGATGTCTGGGGAGTCCGCGGGCCGCCAGGGAAGGCTTGCCGGGCCGCCCCTGGCCCGCGGGCCGTACTATGAGTATCCCAGCGCTAGGGAGAGAGTGCACCACAGAGCCACTTATTAAATATGGCAGGCGGCTGCTCTCATCCCATGTGCTTGCGCTCGAACAGGCTGCCAAGCACCATGCCCACAACTTTTCACTATAGTGCAAACATGTGTGCCTGCTTTCTAGCATTGGTTTTGTACTAGAAGTATACTCTTCCAGTGCAAAATCCTATTTGTAGACCATTGTTTTTAAATATTTCACACAATGGATGTGTACATTGAGACCCTCACGGGTGAGTAGTCGCGCTTAACAAATATTGATTGATTGATTGCAGCACATGTCCAATGAGTTAAATATTTTTAGACAAGTAAACATTTCTCCTACTTAACATCTGTTTCAAGGTGACATATTTGGCAACCCAAAGCAATGTCTAACAATCTTTGTAGATTTGGTTTTGCTTTTATCAGTATGGGTGGTACTGTGTGTACACCCAAGTACCACACATGAACACATCTCCTCACTCCAGATGGGATGTCCTTGACATATTCTAACTGGGCAATGAGTGGTGGTATGTGATCCTGGTTCCAGAAGCAATAATAAGAAGTGCAGATGCCCAGAAGTTAGCTATTGCCCAGGCATAGCCAAGCCAGATGTGGGAAATCAGTGTTCCTCTGGCCACATTGTTGTTGTCTGAGTTTTCCCTCTGACCCATCTTATATAGGCATACCGAAGTAGGATATATTTGATGTAAAACGTAAGATGTATTAGTTACAATCTATAGTTAGGACATTACATACTAGTTTGAGTGCAGCAGAAGCACCACAGTCCTCTGTTGGTGGGAGGGGCCAGACCCGCTCATCATCTAGAGTAGGTCCTCGGTATGCAGACTGGGTGTCACCCTGCATAGTGTTAGACACATTAAATTATGTGTCAGACAAGATCAATTTCTTGGGAGAAGAGGGCTCCAGAATTGTGTTCAATTAATACAGTGGCAAAGGGGCTTCAGAAAATGTGCTGTGTATTGCTCTGCACGTAACTCGTATTCTATTATAGAGGAGTATATCAAGAGGAGTACAGTCAGGGCTGTCTGTAATGGACCTTAAAGAGATAAAATTCCCATCATGGTAAAGATCACCTGGTTCACTTATTGGAAACGTTCCAATTGCAGATGCACTGTGAGACCAGCAATTTCATACAAAGCGGGGTTGAGTGCAAGAGACATGTCATCTAAGTGTATACAGGCCAAACAGGAGAATGCACTTGGGGTAGCCCTAACTCGTTCCCCTAAATGGTGAGGATATTTCTCCATTGATTTACCCATGTGTGACAGGTTGTTGATAGAAAAGTCTAATAGTATAATCAATTGGGTGAATTGCTTAATAAAGCCAAGGCGTTCTAACAGCATGAATAAATACTTCCACTCCAGGGAATCAAAATCTTTTGTAGCATCTAAGAATATTCCAGTTGAGGTTTCAGTGAGTGTAGTAAAGCAAAGTTTGTAGGAAGATTATGAGCAATAGAGCGCCCAGTTATAAAGTCCAACTGGGTAGCTCTCATGAAATTGGGGAACAGGGGAGAGAATCCTGTTGGCAATTAACTTGACCAAATGTTTGTTATATTATTTATCAAATAATAGAGACTAATAGGGGTCACGCCATGTGGATGGTTTGGCCACTTTCTAGATGGTGACTATCAAAGCATCCCCACGCCACATACTGGATCTCCTGCACCACAACTTCTATGGGAAAGGGGACTACCAGATGCTGCCTTTGGTATCCTCCAGCCATGCTAATGCGATGGAGTCGGGTTTGAGTCAGAGGCAAAGCAATACAGATCTGCATAATAATTAGTGATGATCCGCTTTAAAAAGTCTTTGTTGTAGTAGGGTTAGTCATTCTGTCAATTCCATGATGTAGTGTACACCCAGAATGTTAACCAATTTGCTTTTTGGACATGCTCACACCTGCTTTTTTCCTTGATCCTCACTCCCCGGAACTATGGGGAGGTGACTTCAATTGCGTGCTGGATAAAGACCTCGACCGCCCCATCCCCCATGTATAATTCTTAGACCTGGCATCCTTGGCATGGTTTTCCCTGGACTTCTGAGCTCCTGTATTGCTGACTTAATTTGTTGCCTTCTTTAGGACTCTGGGCACTTTACCACTGCTGACCTGTGCTAAGGTGCATGGGCTCTGTCCCTAAAACATGAAAACAATGGTTTATCCACAATTGGTTTTTTTAAATTTACTTGTACGTTCCTAGTATAGTGTACTATTTGTGCCCAGGGCCTTTAAATTAAATGCTACTAGTGGGCCTGCAGCACTAACTGTGCCACCCACTTCAGTAGCCCTCTGCAAATGTCTCAGGCCTGCCATCGCAGAACCTGTGTGTGCAGTTTTAAACTGCCATGTCAACCTGATAAGTTAACCCTCTTACCAGGCCCAAACCTTCCTTTTTAATAATATACGTCACCCCTAAGTTAGGCCATGGACAGCCCCAAAGTCAGGGTGCAATGTATTTGAAAAGTGGAACATGTACTTTTAAGTTTAACATGTCCTAGTAATAAAAAAATATTAAATCAATTTTTCACTACTGTGAGGCATCCCTCTCTCATAGGATACACTCCTGTTTTACCATCTTAACAGTGTATTGCCCACCCCAAAGTACCTCAAAATTCAACGACCTCTTTCTCCCTATATTATCAGACCTATGCACACGTTACAAAAGCATCCTGGTAACTGGCGACTTCAATGTCCACTGGGATAAAAGCGATCAAGATCTGTTAGTCCAGAAATTACAGACTACTATGACCTCTCTTGGTTTAGTACAACTTGTGGAAGCTCCAACCCACAAAAAAGGCCATATTCTTGATCTTATCTGGTCTTCCATGCCTAAGGCGGTCATTACAAGTATTACACCCTGTATCTGGTCGGATCACCACCTAATATTGTATGACGAACCGTTAATCAATTCCCAGGCTAAACTCCCTTTAAAAACTAAAAAAGTGCGCCAATGGAAAAAAGTGAATTCTGACACCCTGGCCCAAACTCTGCCCAAATACAAACAGACGCCCATAGTCTCCCAAGGTGATTCTGACCTTGACTCAATGTATGATGCGATAACGACTACTCTCAGGAAATCAATCGATGAGCTAGCCCCCGAAAAGGTACAAAGAGTAAAGGGTGCACAGAAAGGAGCCCCTTGGTTCACCCAAAGTTTACGCGAACACAAAAGAAAACTCCGCTGCCTTGAAAGATGCTGGAGGAAATCCAAAAAGGACACCGATAGGGAACTATATAGAATGTCGTTTCAGACATATAAAAAGTCTATCGTCTTAGCTAAGAAGGAGCATTACGAGACACGCATAAACAACGCCACAAACATCCAGAGGGAAACCTTTCAAATCCTGAAGGAGCTAAGTGTGAAGGAGGATAAGATCGACATCTCGATCAACTGTGATACCTTTCAAGGATACTTCCTCGAAAAAGTTGCGATTATCTTGTCCGATATTGAGAAGGATAATCCAGTCTCACACATCGAACAACTGCCTCCTTTAAATCCCCCAACCCCTATCTTTACTAGATTCCCCGAAATTGACCCTACCATCTTGAGTCAACTTGTAGCATCCACCAAGTCAGGCTCCCCTGCCGACCCGTGCCCACCCGATATTCTCCGACTAGCAATCCCGATCCTAGAGGATCAGATCTTACACCTCCTAAACACCTCACTAGCTACTGGCACATTACCAACCTCCTTTAAAGAGGCACGCGTCAGACCCCTGTTAAAAAAGCCCGGGGCAGATCCATCCAGCCTGAAGAACTACAGACCTATCTCTCAGTTGCCATTTCTGTCAAAAGTGTTGGAACAGCACGTGTTAAAATCTTTGTCATCCCTCCTGGAATCTCACCATCTTCTCCAGGAGCGGCAAGCTGGCTTCCGTGCCCACCATAGTACAGAATTGGTAATGCTGTCTGTGCTGGACGAGCTTAGATGCATGGCTGACAGTAAAAAGCCAAGCGCCCTGATATTATTAGACCTTTCAGCGGCGTTTGATACTGTCAGCCATGCATTGCTTCTGGGCAGACTGGCTCGGTTTGGGATAGGAGAGCAAGCCCTTGAATGGCTAACAGCCTTCTTATCTGGGAGGACGCAGAGAATCCAGGTAGCAGATCAGGTCTCCGATGAGGGTGCCTTATCTTGCGGAGTCCCGCAGGGCTCTGCGCTCTCTCCATTCCTATTTAATTTGTACTTACAGCCACTGATAGAGTCCCTGGCAAATATGAACTGTAAAGTTTTCAATTATGCAGACGATACTCAGCTGCTGCTGAGTATCGACAATACACCATCGGCTCAGTCCATGGTCCAAGGCATATTACGATTTACAGTAAATTGGATGTCATCCAATTTATTGAAAATCAACCCAGACAAAACGGAGGTTCTTGTAGTTTCAACCTTGACCTCCCCCTGGAATGATTTGTTTTGGCCACAAGAACTCGGACCCACTCCAAAACCGTGTAATAGCGTTAAGAGCCTCGGCATGAAAATCGATCAGGAACTCTCGATGGCCAACCAAGTGTCCGCTGTAGTTGGTTCTTGTACCAACTTAATCAGGAAACTGCGGAAGCTTGTTCCCTTACTCTCACAGAATATGCTTCGAACCATTGTCTCAGCCACAATAGTGTCGAGAATCGATTATGGCAATGCGCTATACCTTGGCCTCCCAAAAAATCTATCCAATCGTCTTCAGGTTACTCTGAATGACGCAGCGCGCCTGATATTTGGAGTGCCAAGGCGGACTCATGCTTCTCCTTTGCTCTATAGGCTTCATTGGTTGCCTATGGTGCAGAGAGTTGAATTTAAGAGCATGTGCATCTGCCACAAAGCAATCCACGGACAGGCGCCAGCTTATATAAAAGAGAGACTCGAAATATACGAACCTAAGCGCGCCCTGCGATCCTCCGGTTCTTTCCTGCTGTCCTGCCCACGCTTTAAGCTGGCAACTAAAGGAGGCAGATCCTTTTCAGTTCAGGCTCCGATCATCTGGAATAAGCTACCGGAGGTGCTTCGCAGAGAGTCCAACCTTCTCCACTTTAGGAAGTCTTTGAAGACTCTACTCTTCAAAGACGCATTTACTTCTTAGTATCTGGTTATTAGCTCCAGAATCCTCATATATTCATCTTGCTTCTTGTTGCTGCACTTGGTTAGTGGCGCTTTGAGACCTGTCGGTGAGTTGGCGCGATACAAAACCCAGTACAAATACAAATACAAATACAAACATTGGGTTGCCTTAATATATGTTATAGGTGTAATTTACAATTGGGAAAAGATTGTGTGGTGATGTCTTCTTTAAATTAGAATTTGATGATGTAAATAGGTGATATCACGTGGGGTTCTAAATGTGGAAGCAGTTGTAGCTGAAGGTTGCTGATAAGCTGTATCTTGTATACCTGAATAAATAAGCTCTACAATCAACAAATTAAGTGTGATTACTACACTTTTCATGGCGACGAGGGTGGGATAGGTGTGGTGGACCTGGGCATATCGCCACATATCCCACCTGTGGAGCAAGAAATTCGATTTGTAGAACTTGTGGAAGAAAGGTTCATTTGGCGAAGATGTGTAGAACAAAAATGCGACCTGTACAACAATCTAATGTAAAAGTGGTTGAAAATCTTGGCGAAATTCATGAAGATGTAATTGTGGTAATTGACGAGTGTGACATTTTTAATGAAACTTGCAGTGAAGCTGTGGTTGAATGTCAGACCACTGAATGTGTAAATGGTGTAGTGGTAAAAAGGGAAAGTACGGATAAACTTGAGAAACCACATTGTGATGTAAATTTTGGCAAATCTACAGTAAAAGTTCTAGTTGACTCTGGAAGTTTATTTACTATTATAGCTAAAACTGTCTTTGAGGAAAAGCTGTGTGGGCGAGTAGGTGATTTACTACGATCCGACATAAAGGCAGTTGGGTATGGTAGAAAGACAATTAACATTATTGGTATGATGTGGAGTGATATTGGTTTTAAAGGGAATGCTGTACATAGCAGAGTGTATATATCTGAGGATGGTTTCAACTTATTGGGATGGCGCCATCAAAAAGACTTGAATATAATTCTCAATCCCAATAGACATGAACCAGTCATGGTAGTAGAAAGAGTGCATGATATTGAGACAGACTGGGGTGAGAAATTCATGTCTGCATTACCTAATGTATTTACTGACAAATTGGGTTTGTTGAAGGGGTTCACGCATCGCACAATTTTGAAGAGAAATGCGGTACCAGTAGTGCATAAGGTTCGGCCTATTCCTTTACTTATGAGGGAACCTCTTCAACAACAACTTAATAAGTTACTGGAGAGTAAGATCATTGAACCTATTGAGCCCTCAGAATGGCTTGCCCCCATTGTTGTCGCCCCCAAGGAGGATAACAAGATTCGTTAATGCATCGATCTTAGAGATCTAAATAAAAACATCTGGGTGGATCGGCAACCTCTTCCCAATATTGGGGAGATGTTGAGTGCAGTGAGTGGTCGTAAAGTTTTTTCTGTTTTGGATATGTCTGCTGCTTACCACCAGGTAAATTTACATCCGGAATCGAGAGCTTTAACATCTTTTGTTACGCCGTTGGGCGCTTTTAGGTATTGTCGTATACCTTTCGGATTAGCTTCCGCTTCTGCGGTTTTCCAAAGAATTATGCACAATATTTTTAAGGGGATGGAGAAGATATTGTGTTTTCAGGACGACACTCTTGTGGTTGGTGAGTCTTTTGAAGAGCATGATGAGCTTCTGAGCGAGGTGTTAAAGAGAATTTCTGAATATGGCATGACTATTAAGAAAGAGAAGTGTCAACTGAGGAGGGAACAAGTGAAATATTTAGGACAGGAGATATCTGGTAAGGGCATCAAACCGAAAAATAGTATTGTGAAAGCGATTGTTGATGCTCAGAGGCCTGTGGACAAAGATTTGTTGAGGTCATTTTTAGGCCTGGCCGAGTATTGCTCTAAATTTGTGCCTAATCTTTCCGATTTGGTTGAGCCAATGAGGGCATTACTGAAAAAAGGAATTGAATTTGAGTGGAGTGAGGCTTTTGAAGTGGCTTTTAATAAGATTAAAGATTCTTTGGTTTGTGCACCTGTTTTAAGTCATTTTGATGTCAATAGAAAGACTATCTTGACGACGGATGCTAGCAATGTGGGTTTGGGTGCTATTTTGACACAACATGTGGATGGTGAAGAAAGGATTATAGGCTATGCGTCACGTCGTCTACAAGGTGCTGAAAGGTCTTATTCGGCCATAGAAAAACAAGCATTGGGTTGTTGTTGGGGGATACATCATTTCAAGTTCTATCTTTGGGGGTTGCCTTTCATGCTTAGGACGGATCATAAGCCACTTTTGTATATTTTTAAAGGTGGTAAGGGTTTAGAAGGTAATGTAACTCCTCGGATCTCTAGGTGGCTTTTGTCGGTCATGGATATGAATTTTACGATTGACTTTGTAAGGGGAAAGAAAAATGTTGTAGCGGACTGTTTCGCATGCCAATTGTTGAGGAAGAAAAGATCTCTTTTCTGGTTGAGGTGGACGTTATGTCAAATTCTTCTGGAGGGGAATTGGCTTTGAGAAGTGAAGATTATAATGAAGCTTTGGAGGGTGATGAGATGTATGAGAGTTTGAGGTGTGCGATAACTAGAGGTTGGAGAGGTATTTCGACCATGAGTGAAGAGTTGAAGCAATATGTGAAGGTGAAGGATCAGTTAAGTATTCATTCTGGAAAAGTTTTGAGGTGCAATCGGATAGTGCCACCTAAGATGTTGAGACCTAGGTTGATTAAATTGGTGCATGAGGGACATCTTGGTAGAAGTATGTGCAAGAGGAGGTTGAGGCAGAGTTTCTGGTGGCCAGAAATGGACAAAGAGGTGGAAGAAGTTATCAAGGATTGCCATGCTTGTAGTAATAGTGACAAGTGCAAGGTGGTTCATGAACCACCTTTGCGGTGTGTGGATGTTCCTGATCGTCCATGGGTGAAATTAGCGCTAGACTTCCTAGGTCCTGTGGAAAGGCTAGGAGTCAGGAGTAGATACTTGATGGTTCTTGTTGATTATCATAGTAAGTGGTTCACCATAAAGCCAGTTGAAAATATCATGTCCACAAAGGTGATTGAGTTTCTGAAAGAAGTATTTATGGAAGAAGGTATCCCCAGAACGTTGGTTACTGATAATGGGGTGCAATTGGTATCTAGTGTGATGAAAAAATTTCTTGAGGATTCTGGAATTGAACATATTCAAGTAGCATTATTCAGACCACAGGCCAACGGTCTGGTTGAAAGAGTTAATAGGATTATCATGGACAATATTCAGTTGTCTTTGGCGAATGGACTGGTATGGAGAGAGGAATTGAACAAGATGATGTGGGCGCATAGGGTGACTTCCCATTCTGTCACTGGGATTTCCCCTTTCATTGCTTTGAAGGGGAGGGAACCTGCTACTAAAGAATCCCCTATATGGCTGAAAAAGAAAGATCAAGTATGAGTGGATCGCGAATGCATGGCTGAAAGAATCAAAGATTCTCACGGACGTAACAAGGAAAGTTATGATAGAAGAAAAGGTGTGAGAGTTGTGGGATTTGAAAACGGCGATTGGGTTGTCGTGAGAAAGGCTGGTATTCTCAGCCTCGGAGAGTGATCAAGGTGATGGGATCTGTTGTGAAATTGGATAATGGGAAAATTTGGAGTGTAGTCAACTTATGTAAAATTAATCCTCATTTTCCAGAATAGTGGTTTTAGTTATTTATTATGTGTTTATTTTCCTTTTAATGTTCTTGTTTCTCTTTTGTTGTAAAATTGATATATTGCTTTCATGTTTTTACATATTTTAATATTGTACCAATAGTTGTATTCATTGCTATGGAATTGTGTATTTGTTCAATTATTTGTTCTATGGTTATGAGGGGGAGATGTGTGGTGATGTCTTCTTTAAATTAGAATTTGATGATGTAAATAGGTGACATCACGTGGGGTTCTAAATGTGGAAGCAGTTGTAGCTGAAGGTAGCTGATAAGCTGTATCTTGTATACCTGAATAAATAATCTCTACAATCAACAAATTAAGTGTGATTACTACACTTTTACCTTTCAAGTTTGGTATCTCTGGACTTACAGTTTAAAATCATAACGTTTAGTAAAGTTGGATTTTAAGTTGCAAGACTGAAAATGCAATTTTTTGAAAATTGGCATTTTCTTACTTTAACCATTCTGTGTCTCTGCCTCTGTGGGTGACAGCTGGCCTTTGTGCATTCCCTGTAGACAGCCACACACAAAGGGAGCTTAGGTGTGCCTGATGGGCTATCCACATCCTTATGGACCATTAACATCCTGATGGGTCATCCTGGGCAGGATTGGAGGGAGGAGCTAACACTTGCACATGAATAGGCTGTGCCTGTCCCCACATAAAGAACTGCATACCCCCCGTAGTGAGCCTGGAGCCAGAGCGGGAAGGGCAGGGCGTTGTGCACTTCAAAGGGCTCTCTTTGAAGTCCCTCCTAACTTTAGAGGCACAAATATGTATAAGTACATGAAGACATTTTACCGGGATGAAGGACTGCTGTGCTGCTGAAAGAACTGTCACTCTGCTGAACTCTGCCTGTCTTTGCTGGACTCCTGCTTTGCTGTGCCTGCCTGCTGACCTCCTTGCCTGGGAGTGAGAAGGACTGAACCTGCATCTCTAGATCCCCAGAACCAAAGTGACTCGAAAGTCTTTCCGGCTTGCCTCATGTTCTGAAGTCTCAGGGACATCAAAGACTTCCAACAACCTTTCTGCAACTTCTGGACTCTGCTACTGTGAGTTTTACCCTGCTTAGTGATGGCAGTCCAGTCCAGTGGCATTGGAAGTGGGTTTTTGAAGTTTGGCAGCAAAATCCACGCATTGCTGTTATTGCCTCAGTCAGAACCGACACATCTCTTTCAGCACCGATGATCTGCCTACTAAGGAGATTGCTTTGCCGCCTGCGTGGCTCGACAACGGCGCAGCACTTACCTAGCAAGGAAGCCGATTCATCTTGGATTGAGTGTCCCAGAACCAAGGCATTGCCTACATCAATCAGTATTGACAATGACTCATCTCAGTCGGGTCTCTTCCGGTCGTAAGCCAGATTCCACAGGAGCGAAAGATGAATCCCCCTAACTTCCAAAAAACAGCACCAAGAATGCAATATTAAAACACACTCCTATTAGCTGTTCTCTAAAAGTACGGGGGAAAAACCCAAGGAGTGTCCACCACTCTCCCCATACGTGGTTAAACAGCAAGGGCGAGGGAGGTCTGTCAGGTGCAACCGGTACTGTAAGAAAACAGTGGACGTAGTAACACTACTAGGCGATATTCAAAACATACTAAGATTCATTTTACCTTGACATGTGTTCAGTTTGTAGGCTTCACTTACCCCATAAGTAGTCCTTCTCAGCCTTAATAAATAGTTGTCCTTAACGAAGAAACTCAGACTGAAGTCTTCACATCAGGTCACAGAAATGAAGGACTTACAAGAGAGGGTACACTCATGCACCAAACACACCCAGCACGAGTAAGTGGCAGGAACAAGTAAAAAGTGAGTTTTTGGTTAGTTGTTTGCCAAGAGAAAGCATAGAGAGGAAACACCTCCAAAGAGACTGCCAGAATAAGAACTACAGAAAGACTGGCAACACAGAACAAAGAAAGGAAACAGGGAGATGGATTTGAGGTGTTCCGGCCGGCTCTCTGGGGATTAAGAGAGCGGAGCAGACACACACTCAAGGGATGTGCCGTCCGGCTCTGGAGGAAGCTACAGAGCGGAACAGTCACACACTTGAAGCGGGCTGTGGGGAGATATGCCCGACTGGGATAAAGAGAGCGGAGCAGCCTCACACACGTGGGAAGAAATGGAGACTGAAACTCCGTGAACTACAGGGCAAAAAGGTCACGGTGCTCCGACATAATAGTACTGAAATGCAGAGAAGATATTCAGACAAGGAAATATGCGGCCAAATACCAGAACAGAGGCTTTCCAGTTGAAGCGCCGCAGTATCTAATCTCTCAGGGAAGCGAGAGGAGTCTCCGAAGCGAGGACGCCACTCGAAGAACAACACGGAAGCAAAAAGGGGGCGTGGACGTTACAGGAACAGTAAGCCAAGCAATTGCTTGCATCGAGGCACATCCCTTTACGTGGGTTAGGGAGCTTCTCAAAAGGACATGATTTTAGGGTAAGCCCGATCCTGAACACACATCAATGTCTGCGTAACCCTTTACGATCCCTAACAATCTCCTCCACTGCTCCACGTATCAGACCAGTTGACGGCACAACCAAGGTACATTTTCAGTGGGGCTCAGTTGGTCCCTGTATCCACCCCATGTTTCATTGCGGTCGGCCTGAACTTTTGGTTTTACCCCAGTAAAGCACGACTGGATATCCCCAGTTGGCTCTTTATGCTTTTGTGCACTATATTTCAATTTAAGTTTTTGAAATTCATAACTCCAGTTCTACTTATTGAATTCTTGTTGTTTTGCTCTTGTTTTGTTCATTACATTAAATTCTATGTTTCTAACTCGGTGTGTTTTTTTGTGTAGTGCGTTCACTGTTTTAAGTGTTGCACAAATACTTCACACATTACCTCTTAAGTGAAGCCTGCATGCTCTGTGTCAAGCTACCAGAGGGTGAGCACAAGTTAATTTAGGGTGTGTTTTTGAGTCATCCTAACTAGATTGTGGTCCCAACTTGGACAGGGTGCATACCTCTGCCAACTAGAGACCCAGTTTCTAACATTAATGCTGCATGTGTCTGCTGCACAACTCAAAACTTTAACAAATGGCGCACACAATAACTCCTATATACGATGTGTGGTGGCTTGGGCACCCACTGGACTGTGAGTTATTGTTATATTCTCCAATCCATGACGTTCACACTTGGCTAGATCTCTTTTTGCACACTGAGCAGCTAGGTGCACTAATGCTATGGCCAGACACTCGGCACACACCCTCTCGGATCACTGACCTCTACAGGTGACCCTGCAAAGGGGCAAGCTGCGTCCCGGGATCTCCACCTGGAAGATGCAAATGGAAGCGCTATCAGATGCCCCAATTATGGAGGAGTTGGAGAAGTGCATTACCCAATATTGTGACCTTGACAAAGGCTCTACCAGCTCCCTGGCACTGAAGTGAGACGCACATAAGGTAGTCGTGTGGGGCCAATGCTTGGCAGCTGCATGGGATATATGCTGACTGCTACACGGTGATTTGTTGACCCTTGAACTGGACTTGTGGCTTCTGGAAACAGAGGTGGCAATTCAGACCATGACAGCTGAGCAGCTTCAACAAAGGCGTAAACAACACAATGAAGCAGAGTCGCACCTGGGAAAGTACAATTACAAGCAGTGCATAACCATGTTACATCCAGAGGGAGACTGCTCAGGGAGACTTCTGGCATGGCTAGTGAAGGAGAATCAAGGGCAATCCTCGATAGGTGCATTTAGGATAGATAAGGAATACTCTGCTCACAATTTAGAAGGCTGACCTAGATGAACCTCTTCAATTGGAAGAAATACGGGCTGCTATTGCCCAAAATATTCCCAGAACAAGACGCTGGGCACAGACTGGTTGCCAATTGAATATTATTCCACCTTCTCCGCCCGCATTATTCTACACTTACTGGATATGTTCAACAAGACCAGGATGACAGAACTGCTCCCAGACTGGGTGCAGGAAGCCCTGATCAATGCAAGGTCATGACCCATTGGATGTCTTCTCCTACTGGCCACTATCGCTCCTATATAAAGATTATAAAATTCTAGGTTGGGTACTAGCAAACAGAGTGCTCCCCATAATTGGCAGTCTAGTACACAAGGATCAATCGGGGTTTATATCTGAACGAAGCACCATCCTTAACATACGACAGGTGCTACGCCTAATCCAAGACATACCCCGTGAGGCCTACAGCTGGGTAGCGGTACTCTTGGACATTGAAAAATCATTTGACAACCTGAGCTGGCTCTTTCTATTGCTAACCTTCGAGCACATAGGGTTTGGCCTAGGGTACCTGGGGTGAATCTGCACCCTTTACGAGAGCCGAATAGCGAGAGTCTGGAGAGGTCAGGTGATTTTGGGCAGTTTCACAATTCAGAAGGGCACTAGGCAGGGTGAGCGTCCTTTTTCATCATTGATCTTTGCTCTGGCAGTGAAGTCGCTGGCCTGCCACTTGTGACAACATGCACACCAATAGCGGATACATCATCATCTCTTTATATGGAAATGACGGTTTTTCTATAGGAGGTGTAGGCTTCCCTACTCAGGTTGATGCTAATGCTGGAAGAGTTCAGAGACATTTCAGGACAGAAAGTAATTTGGGCCAAATCCTGCCTGTTCCCTTTCACCCGACCCCTGACCAGACCAGGATCACCCCAATGGGATTCCGTCTTCCTTAGTGCTACGACACCTTTAAATACTTAGATGTCCAGATATAGCCTTCAGAGAAGGACATCAAGGAGGGTAATGTGGACAAGGCGCTGAGATCCGTCCGTCAGTCATTGCCCTTTTGGCAATCACTGCTCTCTCTCCACTGGGTTGGGTGGGGTAGTCTCTTAGATGCTGGTGCTGCCCTAGCTGTTTTACTGCTTCGCAGCATCCCAATCGGGCTGCCCTGGTATTTTTATGCAAACTCCACAGCCTCCTATTGGAATTAATATGGGGCAAAGGACGATGACGGGTGACTCTTACCACTCTACAACGCCCCCTACTCTAGGGTGGACTTGGTTCACCCAACTTTGAGTTATACTATGCGGCGGCGCAGCTGCAATGGCGGATGTGTTGGCTACAGGGACCTGAGTGCTCTAAAAGGGCAATTATTTGTGGCATACTAGGAGGAACAAGAATATACAGTTGTCTGTCAGACCCAGATAGGCACCATCAGCGGGAAACCCACCAGATGACAGTGGCTCGACTGTTCTGGTGCTTGGAAAGAGGCCCCACATCCCCGCTCCCCTTCCTTAGAGTTGTCAGACTTGCTGAAACTAAGGGACAAGCAGAGATTCGGCATGGACACATGGAAGGAGACGGGGATCATCCAAATAGGAGACCTATACCGAGATGGCACACTGATATCATTTCAGGACTTTATGGATACCTTTGGTGTCGGTTTGTCTCCACTAGTTTTATCGCTTGGCCTCGTGGTTGTGCAGTGACCTTTGCTTCTGGAACTTGCGGGTTGCTATTTTGTCTGTGTGTCATGATCCATTTACTTTTTTCTTCAACTTGCAAACCGTTCCAAAATGGTTCTCTTTCCCACAGCCTTTTCACAGCCTTTTCACATCTGTCCAATGGTGGAACATTTATCTTTGTCTGGAAATGAAAATCCACACCTATTACACAACTTGTTTTTCTTTGGAGATATCACTTTGTCTCCTTCAGTCTTGGATTACTCTTCAAGTTCATGACTGACTCATTTTGGACACCTCAGTCGTCCATGTCAGTAACTTGTCAATCATTACACTCTTCAGCTCTGACAGTCATGAGAACTCGCTCCAGACTAAAAGTTTCTCTCTGAATTCATCTTCTGAGTGGATAAATGAACTTACAGTGTTTGAGGGGATCCAGTCTTTCAACAAATTCATCAATTGTTTTACCAACTTTCTGTCATTCTTGGCTGAAGATGTACCTTTCGTAATCAAGCTTTAGCATTGAATTGAATTTCAGATTCAAGACTTCTGTGATTTGGCAATCTATAACTTAGTCAGCTCACTGCATTTTCCTTATTACCTTGTATACCTTCACCCACAAGATTCTTGATGTATCTGATAATCTTCTTGTAAATTTGTTTCTTCTGGTGCAGCAGTGAAATCATCAAATGTCTCTATCCATGCAGTCCATCTGTCGCCAATATTCTACTTGGTGACAGTATCAAATGGTGGTGGTGGTTACGGGAAGGCTGCAGCATTGTAACCATATATTAGAGTGACTGACATAGAGGTAGAAGTTCTCTCCAATACTGTCTGTTGTTCGCTTGGATCTACTTCACGCATGCCATCTCTAAGGGCTTGTGACGTGTTGGCCTCTGGATCATCCAGGACAATTTTTGAACCTGTGGCCTCTTTCTTTCTGGCCACTGGCCATTGGAGAAGTAGACAGTCACTATTCCGACCGCCTCTCACGGCCTTTCAGTGGGTCTGACGGATTTCACCAGCCTCGTATGCACAACCCCTGTGCTTCTTCTTGGGTTCCGACACCTGGTGCTGATGTTCGATGGTTCTGGTAAGCAGCTGACCATTTGTAGTATTTGAATCACTTCACTTTTGGGCGTTTCTTAGTCATGTCTTACACCTGGTCTATTTGCATATATCTGCTTCTCACCACAGCATTCTCTTATATCTGGCTGTCGCCACTGGGTGCCTATTCTGTACCTGGTGGATCTGTGCCTCTCAGCACTTCTGCTCACAGATTTATCTTGCAATTTGCTGTCACTATTGGCTGCTCTTTCAAAACCAGGTTGTACTATTTTTGGGTGTTATCACTCTGTATGTTGTATAGCTCTATGTTGTGTAGTAGGTTGTACCAGCAGGTTCTGGGCCAAAGATGTGTAGACTTCACAGTAAAGCTATCGTATTCTTCGAATGCTTCACACTGGTTGGAGTTGCACTTTGACTCCACATAAGCCAAGCATCGATTCCGTATTTCAACGGAGGCACACGTGGTATGCATGAGCAGTTTGCTTGGACCAGAGCAAACGCTCTGGGAGAGCACAGGTGATCTTTGGGTTACTTATCCCCTATCTCATCACCCTTGACCCCACCAGGTAGGTCGCTCCCCCTCCGCGCAGCACCGCCTGTATCTCCCTGCTCCAGCTGCCGCTGCTAAGGAAGTTCGATGCCCTCCACCACCCACAGGCTACCACCTGCGCCTCATCCCTGGTGGCCAGTGGTAGGCTGTAGGTAGGTTTGTTCATCCTCCGCTTTATTGCTTTTATTGTATTGCCTGTATTTTCATTGTTGTGTCTATGACTGCTGTTGTCTGTCTTCCCCTGCTGCCTGTATATGGTCCGTGCCCCTTTTTCTTCCCTCTGTTTCCCTCGCTGTCCCCGTGCTCCCTCTGCCCGGTCTTTTCTTCTGTACCCCTCACTGCCCCCGTGTCTCTGCCCAGTTTTCCCTTCTGTTCCCCTTGCTGCCCCTGAGTCTCTGCCCGGTTTTACCTTCTGTTCCCCTCGCTGCCCTCGTGCCTCCCTGCCCGTTCTGCCTTCTTTTCTTATCTGCCCCTGTATTTCTGTGTTCTGTATTTTGCCTCTGTGCCACTCGTTTTTCTGGTATTTCTGTGCCCTATTGCCTTCTGTGCCACTCGTTTTTTCCTCGTTTTTGTGCCCCTTTTTCCTTCTGTTCCACTTGTTTTTTGTGCCCGTCTGCCTTCTGTGCCACTCTATTTTTCCCTTGTTTTTTGTGCCCCTCTGCCCTCTGTTCCACTCGTTTTTTGTGCCCTTCTGCCTTGGCAGTTCGGGCTGGACTGTTCCCATGAGGGACAGGGTCAGACTGATTTGCATATAGCCATGTCTGAACTGGGGTGGCAGAGTGGGCTAAAGAACGGTGATGGATTAAACCCAGATCTTTTGACTGGGTGTGAGTGTTTGATTGATTCAGATGCTCCGTCCATCACCACCCCCTTTTGTACCGCTTTTGGCCGCCATAAGTGTGGCAGGGTATGCTCAGACGTGAGTCCCTTGCTCACTTTGCCACTGGATTCAAGCAAGCCGGGCTGAAGACGGTTGGAATGCCAGAAACCGGTCCTCGGAAGCTTGTTTCCGGTCCAGGGAAGACATGGCTTGGCAGTTTGGGCTGGACTGTTCCCATGAGGCACAGGGTCAGACTGATTTGCATATAGCCATGTCTGAACTGGGGTGGCAGAGTGGGCTAAAGAACGGTGATGGATTAAACCCAGATCTTTTGACTGGGTGTGAGTGTTTGATTGATTCAGATGCTCCGTCCATCACCACCCCCTTTTGTACCACTTTTGGCCGCCATAAGTGTGGCAGGGTATGCTCAGACGTGAGTCCCTTGCTCACTTTGCCACTGGATTCAAGCAAGCCGGGCTGAAAACGGCTGGAATGCCAGAAACCGGTCCTCGGAAGCTTGTTTCCAGTCCAGGGAAGACATGGCTTGGCAGTTCGGGCTGGACTGTTCCCATGAGGCACAGGGTCAGACTGATTTGCATATAGGCATGTCTGAACTGGGGTGGCAGAGTGGGCTAAAGAACGGTGATGGATTAAACCCAGATCTTTTGACTGGGTGTGAGTGTTTGATTGATTCAGATGCTCCTTCCATCACCACCCCCTTTTGTACCGCTTCTGCCTTCTGTGCCACTCGTTTTTCCTTCGTTTTTGTGCCCCTTTTGCCTTCTCTTTCACTAATTTTTTGTGCCCTTCTGCCCTCAGATCCACTCGTTTTTCCCTCGTTTCTGTGCCCCTTTTGCCTTCTGTTCCACTCGTTTTTTGTGCCTTTTTACCTTGTGTGCCACTCGTTTTTCCCTCGATTTTGTGCCCCTTTTTCCTTCTGTTCCACTTGTTTTTTTGTGCCTTTCTGCCCTCTGTGCCACTTGTTTGTTCTTCGTTTTTGTGCCCCTTTTGCCTTCTGTTCCGCTAGTTTTTTGTGCCCTTTTGCCTTCTGTGCCACTCGTTTTTCCTTGTTTTTGTGCCCCTTTTGCCTTCTGGTCCACTTGTTTTTTGTGCCCTTCTGCCCTCTGTTCCACTCGTTTTTTGTACCTTTCTGTCCTCTGTGCCACTCGTTTTTCCCTTGTTTTTGTGCCCCTTCTGCCTCCTCTTTCACTCGTTTTTTGTGCCCTTCTGCCCTCTGTTCCACTCGTTTTTTTGTGCCTTTCTGCCCTCTGAGCCACTCGTTTTTCCCTCGTTTCTGTGCCCCCTTTGCCTTCTGTTCCACTCGTTTTTTGTGCCTTTTGCCTTGTGTGCCACTCGTTTTTCCCTCGATTTTGTGCCCCTTTTTCCTTCTATTACCTTTGGTGTCCCTCGCTGCTGCGTCCCCTGCGGCCCCGCCCCCCTGACGGCCCACTGCCCATTCACTGCCCTTGCCTCCCGCCTCCCAGCTGCTCCTCCCTCCCACTTCCCCATATATGCCGGCTGCTGCGAGACCGCGCCGCTGGTGCACCGAAGGCACACCTAAGGCAAGTCCATCTGCGCCTGTCCGCACCTGGACCGCGCCTAGCACCAGAAACCCTGGACTCCGCACGCTCTCAACGCCGGACGGAGCCACACCTGCTTCAAGGCTGCCCTGAAACGCACAACTGCCCCTTCACCTGCCGGAACTGCAGCTACACCAGCCTCAGAGCCGACGAACCACCCACCAAGAAAGACCCCAACCACCTCCGATGCATACTACTGAACACCTGCTCCGCACATAAGCATGCCGTCGAGCTATGGGACCTGCTCTACACAACATCCCCAGATGTCGCCTTCCTGACAGAGACCTGGTTTAACGACTCTTCCGCACCTGACATCGCCATAGCATCCCAGACGGCTACACGATCACCCGCAGAGACGCAAGGAGGAATTGCCATCGTCCACAAAAACAGCATCAGGGTCTCAACTAGCACCAACGACGCTCTTAGCACCGTCGAACACATGCATTTCCAGATCCACACAGACCCTAACTCCACCCTCAGAGGCACCCTCGTCTACCGACCCCCCGCCCCCGCCCCCAGTTCAGTGACTCCATCGCCGACTTGATCAGCATGCACGCCCTGACCTCCACCGACTACATCCTCCTCGGAGACCTGAACTTCCACCTTGAGAACAACAATGACAACAACTCCACAACCCTGATCGATAACCTCGCCAACCTCGGATTGAAGCAACTCATCACAACGCCCACCCACTCCGCCGGCCACACGCTCGACCTGTCTTCTCCTCAAGCCCGCACGTCTCCGTCAGCCACACCACGAACTCCTCTGGACCGACCACCGCTGCATCCACTTCGCCTTCCAGAAGCCCACCACACACCACCGTACCCAACAGATCCCCTGCCGCTGCTGGAGCAAAATCACCGAAGACCAACTAAACGCAAACCTCGATCTCAGACCACGCACCGAACCCTCCAACACCGACGACGCTGCCCACCGCCTTAGACTCTGGATAGAGGACTGCGCCAAAGCCCTCGCCCCGCTGAAGAAACCCCCCCACAGAGAAACCAGCAAGAGGGCCAGCTCTTTCACCCCAGAACTCCTGGCCTCCAAGCAGGAAACTAGAGAAGATATGGCACAGTGAACAAACTCCGGACAGCCACGCAGCACACAATGATGCTATCTGCAACCACCACCACCTCATCAGGGTGGCCAAGAGGACCTCCTTCAAAGACCACCTTGACAACAACGCACACAATAGCAAGGAGCTCTTCAACATCGTGAAGGAACTCTCCAACCCCAGCTCCAACACCACCGACATCCCGCCGTCGCAAGCCCTGTGCGACTCCCTCGCCACCTTCTTCCACCGCAAGATAACAGACATCCAAGACTGCTTCAACACCCAGACACCCCCAACAAACAGCAACACAACAGACCCTCTGCACACCATCAACCACGACCCACTGCTAGCCTGGCCCAGCATGAGCATCGATGACACCATCAAGACCATGCGCACAATCCACTCCGGCTCTCCGTCAGACCCATTCCTGCACCACATCTTCAACAGTGCAGGCTGCTCCATTGCAACCCACCTGCGCAACATCATCAATCTCTCCCTCGAGACCGCGACCTTCCCAGAGATCTGGAAACACGCCGAGATCAACGCCCTACTCAAAAAACCTAAGGCAGACCCAAGAGACCTCAAGAACTTCCGGCCCATCTTCTGCTCCTCTTCCCGGCAAAGGTCATCAAGAAAACCGTCAACAGACAGCTAACCCGATACCTCGTAGAAAACAGAATCCTGGACCCTTCCCAGTAAGGGTTCCGCAGCAACCACAGCACCAAGACTGCCCTCATCGCCGCCTCCGATGACATCAGGACCCTACTCGACAACGGCGAGACTGCAGCACTCATCCTCCTAGACCTCTCTGCCGCCTTCAACACCGTCTGCCACCGCACACTATGCGAATGCCTCCATGCTGCAGGGATCCAAGACAAGGCTGCATTAACTGAAAGATAACTGCAATTGTGTTGCCTATATGGTAGTAAAATATAGCAATATAAGGTGATTAGAGGAATTCTAACTTTTGGGCCCGGTGCCACTGCACCTACTGCACCATTCAAATCATCACCCTGAGGTCTGCAGGATAACTGCACTTGTGACTTCCTGTTTAGTAGTAACATATAGCAATATTAGGTGTTTAGTTCGGATGCCTAGAGCTTTTGGTCCTGCTGCTACTGCACCTGCTGCACCATTCAATTCAATTCAAAATCTTTATTTCGGCATATATGCCATAAAAGAAAAACAGTGCACACATTACTTGCATTACATCAAATAAAGCAACATATCTCTACATAAAAACATTGATACATAAAAACATTGATAAAAAGTACAATCATTAATAAAAGTACAATCCATGTTGAAAGACAAGTAGTGGGGGAACAATACATTCATATGTCGTGGGATGGACCACCACATCGGATCAACAATTCAGATCAATTACAGTTGATGCCCCTTCTTTTTCCTTTGGTAAAAAATAGAAAGTAGAAATCTACTGACACTAAATATTATCTGTTGGGACGTATTAGTAGTTAGGATTCTCAGAGCCTGTGAGCATGACCTCAAGCCTAATAGTAGGCATATTGGTTTGATCCATCTCTTCCTTGCCTGAACATACGAGGGGCAGAAGAAAAGGATGTGCTGTTCATTTTCAGTCTGTTCATGTTCACACATAGGACAAATTTCATCCATTACTTGGGACGATATATCACGACTCCTAGCCCAACGTGCCAATGTTGTTTTAATTAAAAGGTTTCCATACCTAAATTTTAAAAATAATGTTTTGGCAAGTGGGGGCTCTATTTCATCCATGAAAATTTCATAAAGGGGTTCGTCCTTAAAACTTGAGAATTTTTAGATTATGGTCCCGCTAGTTGAATTACTTATAGTTCTGTTCCCTATAAAGGTCCAGAATGCCCTTTTTAAAATTTGTTTGGGATTATCTGGTAGTTGCTCGGGATTCTCCCAGAAATGTTTTAATCCTATACAACTCAACCAGGTCTTAACATGCCTTAGCCATGGGGTAGCACTTTGGTTGTCAAGCGCAATAATTTCTTTTAACCCGTCTCTGTAGTCTTGGAGTTCGGGGACGTGCCATAGTCTAACCCATAGCATTAGGGGTCGAATCAGAACATGATGGTCTGTTCTTTTAAAGTTCAGGTCCAGTTCCAAGGGTACAAGTGGAGTACCTCTTGGGACCCTCACCAGACTTCGCATAAAGTTATTATCTGATGCTCTAAAAATATCTTTGGCTCCGGGGCCCCATATTTCCGCTCCGTAAAGGACTGATGACTGGACCTTAAATTTAAATAGTTCCATCACTGGGGACACTGCTTTACTAGTACTTTGACTGTGTTCCCTGAGGATTGGTCTAACATTCTGAGCAAAGATTAGTTTACTTTTGTCCATTTGCGCTTTCCAATTGAACTTGGAGTCTAGTGTCACCCCTAAATAAGAAAAATGGGGAACTGATTCCAACTTTGCTCCTTTTAGTGTTAAACAACCTTTGTCCCGTTTTATAGGATTTAGGGACATACATTTAGTTTTCATTCCATTAATCTCCAACCCCTTTAAACTACAATATTCGTTAAAAGTGTCCAATAGTGACTGTAATCCATTTTTCGTTTGGGATATCAAAATTGTGTCGTCAGCAAATAGTAAGGAAGTTACCTTTTCGCCATTAAGCTTTGGTGAGTCGTTTTTACAACCTTCTAAAAAAGAGGGGATGTCATTTACAAACAGGGAAAAAAGCGTGGGAGCCAGGACGCAGCCCTGACGGACTCCACGTTCAATGGGTATTTTTTGAGTTAACTCACCATTTGGGCCCCATCTAATTCTCGCAAAATTCCCTTCATGCAACTCTTTAATCTGAATAACGAGGTTGTTTGGCATGCCCGCTGCACTCAAGGTTTTCCATAAAAGATTTCGGGGCACCAGATCAAATGCTGCCCTTAAATCAACAAAGGCAACATATAAGTGGCACCTTTTGATCTCTACGTACTTCCAATAGAGGCAGCAAAATCTAAAGATTTGGTCTATTGTGCTGACTTTTGATCTGAATCCAGCTTGGAATTTGGTTAAAATTTTATTTCCATCCAGCCAATCACTCACACGTAATAAAATGTGTCGTGAATAAATTTTCTGTAGGATGTCCATTAAACTTATTGGCCGATAGTTACAAGGGTCCATCCTATCACCTTTTTTAAAAATTAAAACAATTTCCGCTCCCTTCCAACTTTCTGGAAATTCTAAAGAGCAAGATAATGTATTGCACAAATAGTTAATATAAGGTGCCCATATTTCTAGATCGTGCTTGTATAAGTCCCCCGGGATCTTATCCAGACCAGGGGCTTTCCCTGATTTGATTTGGGTTATTGCCAGCTCTGTTTCCCCTAAAGTAAAAACCAAAGGGTCTGTTCGGTAATCGTGGTTCTCCACAGTCGTGTCCATATGTGAATCATCATATTTTTTGTATAGATTCGTAAAGTGAGTAACCCATGTTTTCTCGTCCAAAAAAACATCTTTTACCACCATTCAAATCATGACCCTATTGCCAGCTAGATAAATGCAGTTGTGACTGTCTTGTTTAGTAGTCAAATTTAGCAATATTCTCGGTTTAGTCGGGTCCCCAGAGCATTTTGCCCCAGTGCCACTGCACCTGCTGCACCCTTCAAATAAAGTCCCTTTTAACTGCAAGGTAACTGCAATTGTGACTGCCTGTTTAGTAGTCAAATATAGTAATATTATGTGTTTAATGGAGTTCTGACAACTTTTAGGCCTGGTGCTACTGCCCCTGCTGCACCATTCAAATCATGTCCCTGTTGTCTGCAAGGTAACTGCACTTGTGACTGCCTGTTTAGTAGTAAAATATAGCATAGCTCTTGTATATTAACATTATTTTTAATGTGCAATGTTTATTACAACATTTAGGATTTGATCATAATGACAAAATAGATTAAGTTGAAAAAAAGCCTACCTAAGTGCCAAGAAAGGAACTGAGTCATGAATAGGTAATGCCACAAACGTTCTAAGGCTAAAGCATCTGCTTTACACCACTAAGTACCTCATTAGGATTTTGAAAAGCCTCCCGACCGACTCAGGTTTGGGGAGTCTGACCGACCGATTACAATGTTTCCGAACATCGTTTTGTCGGACTCCCATTGTTCCGACCGACAACACAGGCTCCCGTTGAAGAAAGGGGTAGTTGCGGACAACCTTGCACCCTGTGGCGGGCACTCCATGGTGCCTGCCACACTGTGCATGGTTGGAAAGAAGGGACACATGGGTACCCCCACAGGCTCCAACCCGAGGCCTCCGGGTGCAGGGAGGCTTGCTACAGGCCGTTTCCAACTGCTGATTCGTGTCGCACAGACCAATTAGGAAAGGCTGTCGGAATCTGACATTGTAATCAGTCGGTCCGAAACGCGCCCATTGAGCTGTATGATTCGGCTCAGCCGGTCAGAACCGATTCTGAATGACCGACTGGTTACATTCTATTGTAAACCGTCGGTCAGAAATGTTTCCGAGCCAGTTGGAACCATGGGTTCCAAAACGGGTTAGGAAAATGCGAATACCATTCTGAGCCTAGACTCTCAGAGCTGCACCCAACAAGACATTGGATTAATCTAAGAAAGTGGTGCTCAAATCAGGGGAAAACAGCCACCCAGCACCCACTATATGTCTACATTTCTAGACATGATCTATTTTGTTCAAACAATAATCAGTAAAACAAAATATTGATTCTGCATCTCCCAAAGCTTTAGAGTTACTTGTATTCATTAAGAGCACTTCAAATATGTTGTTTGTTTAAAACAATGGTGATGGATTGGACCCAGATATGTGACTGGGTGTGAGTGTCTGAAAAGTTTCAGCGCTCCATCCATCATCTCCTTGTGTTTGCTTTGTTTGCCCTAAGTTGGCAGGGTATGCCCAGATGTGGGTTTCTTGCTCACTTTGCCATGGGATTCAAGCTAGCCTGGCTTAAAAGGGGTGTTAACCCGAAACCGGTCCAAGGAAGCTTGTTTCTGGTTCATGAAAGAACTGGCTTGGCAGTTTGGGGGACTGTTCCCATGAGGCACATGGTCAAGACTGATTTGCATATAGCTGGGTCTGAACTGAGGTGGCCAAAGTGACCCAAAGAACGATGATGGATTCAGCCCAAATCTGTGACGGAGGGTGAGAGTCTGAAAAGTTTATGCGCTCCATCCATCATCTGCTTGTCTTGGTGTGTTCAAAAGATTTCCTTTATTGATGAAAGATAAAAAAATTCACATCAGTGTAGCCAATGCGTTTCTTCTCTTTTCACAAGACTTTTTCACGGTTTATTTTTTTTTAGATGTATTTTTTGGCTAAACACCCGTTTTTGTCGATTTTAGGTATCTTAATTTAACAACAGGAAATTTCAGCGAACAAATGTTAATATCCTGCATGGACCATGCCTTCCGTTAATCCGATTCAGTATGCGGTGTATGTCCACCACCTCCGTGTTTAGAGTCTAAAGTTTGTCAGCAAGCAACCTGCCCCCAAGTTTAACTTTGCTCCGTCTGGCTGTGTAGTTTTCTGGGATGGCTGATGTTAACTATGTGCAAGACGATGGTGTGTACTACCCAGATCCCTTATTGGATTGTGTGTTGTATTATTCTACCTTCATTAATTCATTAGGTGAAATTATGCTTTGGTTTAACATCTATTCTGCCTTTAATATGATTATTGTGGCTTATGCATTTTGTTGTCAATGGTTTATTGTGTATAATGTGGGTCATTTGACTGAAAAAATTATCTTTTGGCTACCTTTCGAGTCATACAGGTATTCAATGATTTGTCAATCAAAACTAAAACAAACAGATGACATGCAAGTGTACATTGAATGACTATATGTGAAAAAAACGAGACCTGTTCATAATGTCAGGAGGAGGCAATATATTTTGATGCTTATATTATCCGAAGGCACTTATTATGAGCACACCCCAAAATGTATGCCAACTGACTCTGTTTAGTATGTTCATTAACAACATCACACATGTTATGTTAGCTTTAAATTATCCTGCAGGGCAACAACATGAATGAATTGCCCCTCACCGTCATTCTGTATTCTTACCCCTGGTGGAGGAGGCATATCTTGGGTGTTGGGCCATTATGTCATGTTAGTGCTCTCTAGAAGGTGAATTATTGACATTAGAACATGCACTCCAATGACTGATACATCAATATGCTCCTAGTTACTAAGGCTCCATTATGATTTGGGCAGATTGGTTTCCCATCAAGGGGTATGGTAGTGACACTAAATCAGTAAAATAAAGTGTACACAGAAATAGGCACAGAAACAAGAACAACGCGCAGATTTTAAACCCTGGAATGTGGTTTCCGGTTTCCAGCATGTTATTTCCCATTCTGAGGCTGATAATTCTGAATAGCCAGTAATTGGAGTGGCGATACAATCTGGAATCTGTGTCTCCAGGCCCCATATTTCAACATCTAGTTAACAAACCAGCCATAAAACCACAAGACTCCATCATAGCTTACAGTATATATATATAGCTGTTTATTCTACCTAGAACAGTCCATGCTCCTGCAGTGAACTTAACCAGTCAGAACAAAAAACACATGAAGAGAAAGCTATTTGCCAAAATAAAGAGGATGCACATTGTTCACTCTCAAACAGTCCAGCAGGTGACTTTTAAACAAAACAAAACCAAAGGGGTGTTGAACATTGCAAGCACTCACCCCCAGTCAACTGATCTGGGTTTAATCCCAGAAACCGGTCCCAGGATGTTTGTTTCCGGTCCAGGGAAGACATGGCTTCACAGTTCAGGCTGGACTGTTCCCATGAGGCACAGGGTCAGACTGATTTGGATATGGCCATGTCTGAACTGGGGTGGCAGAGTGAGCTAAAGAATGGTGATGGATTAAACCCAGATCAGTTGACTGGGGGTGAGTGTCTGATTTGCTCAAACGCTCTGTCCATCATCCCCTTTTGTATTGCTTTGTTCACCCTAAGCTGGCAGGCTATGCTCAGACGTGAGTCCCTTGCTTACTTTGCCACTGGATTCAAGATAGCCTGGCTGATGAGGGTTTTGAACCCGAAACTGGTCCCAGGATGCTTGTTTCCGGTCCAGGGAAGACATGGCTTCACAGTTCAGGCTGGACTGTTCCCATAAGGCACAGGGTCAGACTGATTTGCATATGGCCATGTCTGAACTGGGGTGGCGGAGTGAGCTAAAGGATGATGATGGATTAAACCCAGATCAGTTGACTGGGAGTCAGTGCTTGCAATGTTCAACACTCCATCCATCATCCCCTTTGTTTTTGACTTTTAAACAAAACCCGTGGAATGTTGAAATTTGCTGCTAAACAATGTTTTTTTTTTTTGCTAAGGTAACAATTGGCAAAGAAGTTGAATGATGCAATCACTCTGTGGCTTTCATATGAAAAGCTTACAAGAATCACCCAATCCCACCTTTTAATCATATCTTTATCCTAGTGAATAATCATATATTTGTAACTGCTACTTTCCACATTGGCCGTAAAAAATACAACAGTAAGAACAGGACAATAATGTATGCTGCTATCACAAAATCAATACCTTTGAAAAATTAACCTAACCTTTGAACTAATAGTAAAGAATAAAGTGAGAATATCTCTCACTAACCATATTTATAAATAATTATAAAAACAAAATTAGCAGCATAATTTAATTAATAAAAACCTAGCTTAGAACATCCATGCATTCAGTTGTGCACTCCAAGGACTAACCATGTTCATACAGACCCCCACCCCAATACATTGTTTCCTTAACAATCTTGAACACCCAAAGCTTAAATTGGCAAAATATATGTATGTGGTGCAGAATGAACCCCCAATATTAAAATTGTCTCAACAATTACATGAAAATTAGTCTTTGCAAGAATGTAATTACATGTGTGTGAAAGAGCTTTTATAAAAAGAGGAGATCAGGCAGAAATTGTAGCTGCCGAATATTCCCCAAAAATAATTTGAAATCTTTTTCTAGAGGACCACAAAGGGAGGTGAAGGGAAGGATGGAGGAGAGGGTGGGGTGAAGTCCACTTGGGGCTAGCAACAGAGGATCTTAATGGGGGAGATGTGGAAGAAGCAAAAAAAAAAGAAACTGTCTGAGAAGTAAAAGATGAGCTGGGAAAGGCAGAGGGGGAGCAACATTGAGAGTGCAGGGGGTGGCATTTAGGCCGGAAGCATCAACTGTTGCAACTGAGGATGTAGTTAAGGTGGATACAACATGGATATGGAAGATGATTAGGAATTTGTTTCCTCAACCTAGGACAATTGTGATGATGCCATCTCGTGGAAAAGGGCATTACTTTTACGTTGATTTGAACAACTTTGGGCATTTGATTCAGATTGATTTTGATTCTGGACTTTTATCTATCTGTTTATTACATTTTATATATTACCATTTCTTAATATGTCTACATCATTTGAATGATTTCAATCATAGTAACATTAACTGTCGGATCGCTAACACAATATTAACAATATTGTGTCAAAAATATCATGAGAAAATGTTGTTCACAAAAATATCGATTTCCTAATCTTATAATGGTAAGTGCAAAAATATAAAAACATCTTTCCACACTAGTATCATTAAAAAAATACACAATTATTGTTTCATAATATATTTATATAGTTTAAAGTAGTAAATCTTAAATATGTTAATATAGACCATTAATATAATGTAAATTAAATACATCTCACTAATATTTATTGCTATATATAATATATGCTTATATAAACACAGATACAAATATATGTGTGCATGTGTGTATATATATATATATACAAATATATATTACCTACTGGCGGTCGCCAGTAGGTATATATAGTTAGGATTTTTTCTCTATGGGATTTTTGAAAATTCTATGTCTAATAACTTTGGCGTTTGTGGACGGAATTGGCTGAAATTTTCAGGAAAATGGCACATTTTGTTTCTGAGCAGCCCTTGAAAATTTGGGGGGGGTTCGTCAAGGGGGGGCCGAGAAAAAAGGGGGGTCCCAAAACGTGTTTTTAACATTGAGTTTTCCATAGGGCGGTTGGCCTCACTTTTAGCCCGAACGGCTGAATGGATTTGCATGAAACTTGGCAAAATTGTAGGGACTGGTAGCCCGATGTGCCTTTTGTAGGTCTCAATATATGTGCTACAGTGGATTTTGAGAAATTAACGTTTAAAAAAAGATATATATCTGTAACACGGGACCGGGCAGCGCTCCAGGACGCGTACTTTTCGCGCAACGGAGCTTTGTGAAGCGAAGCTGATTGGTTCTCCGGCGTCTGTCAACATTCCAAACAGTCCGTAGCGGCCGCCATCTTGTCTCTCGGTAGGATCGAGAGACAAGAGGAGGCGAAAGCGAAGGGGCAAATGACCATAAGGGGGAATAGTAGATCCTCGCTGACCCCCTAGGTTTGATGTGGAGGTTTTAAAAGGGCCCCGCGGGGCAAAAAAAAATAAAAATAATAATAATCGAACGGCTGAATGGATTTGCACGAAACTTGGTAAAATATTAGGGACTGGTAGCCCGATGTGCCTTTGCTAGGTCTCAATATATGTGCTCCAGTGGATTTTGAGAAATTAACGTTCAAAAAAAGATATATATCTGTAACAGCGCTCCGCTTCGCGTAACGGAGGTTTGCGACGCTGATTAGTCATTCTGTCACTGGGCTATAGTTGGGCTACATCTGGCTGATATTTGGGCTACATTTGTTTTTTTTCGTCTCTGGCGGCCATCTTTGGGCTACATTGGGCTACATTGGGCTTCATTGGGCTTCATTGGGCTACATTGGGCTACATTTGGGTTCCAACATATATATAGGCCAATGTAGCCCAATATATATTTTTCAAAGTTAATTTTCGTAAAAACCACTGGAGCATATATCTTGAGACATAGCAAAGGCACATCGGGCTACCAGTCCCTACAATTTTGCCAAGTTTCGTGCAAATCCATTCAGCCGTTCGAGCTAAAAGTGAGTCCAACCGCCCTATGGAAATGAAGGAAATGAATGGGTAATTTGTAATTAGCAAATAGCTCATCGCAAACTAGGAATGGTAAAGAATCGCTATTTATTCCTTAAAGTTCGCTATTTAGGAAATGCAAAAAACTTTGATGATACATATGGCGGTTCATCTCTAACAAGATAAGAAGCATAGGGATAGATTTATGATGACTGGCGCATCACCAGGGATGTGTTAGTCATTCTGTGCCGCTGTTCCGTCACCTATGGTGTGCTGCATTTACAATGCGGCGCATCATGGGGCAAAAACAGCACAGATGCGTGATGTATCTGTGCCGTAAAGGTGGCGCATTGCTGGAGTTGTATCGCAAGTGTGATGAAGCTCCAGCAAGGGTCGGGGGTGCCCCTGTCGCAGGGTTTCTGTTCTCACACAGAACTGTGGACAGAGGATTGGAACCTCGGCGAATTAGGGTGTCCCAAAACTCACCTTAGTAATCAAAAACCCCTTAGCAAGCTAGGTACAGTGTCACATTGGATATAACAAACTCTCAATGTTTAGACAATCCAGAATATGAACTTATAGTACCTCAGGATACGTGGAACTCATGAACAGTCGGTCGTTATATATTTCTTAGAAACCAGAACATGGAGTTAAGAAGAACACATGTGTATTTGAAATGTTTATTTACTAATGCCGTCTTCTCAGGCGTAGTATCTTAGATAATACAAGTACACATATTATCAGTAGCAAAATTACCAGCATAGTTACTAGTACATAAAAAGCGAATGGTGACAGTATGTTAACATGCTGTAAATGAATAAGAGTTAGCAACACTTATAAGCAGCCGCGGGCCGTGGAGGGAGTTACGGTGGGGCAGGGAGGCGGGGAGGGGGAGGGGCAGGGTGGAGAGGGCTCCACCCTGCTTCTCCCCCTCCCCGCCTCCCTGCCTCACCGTAACTCCCTCCACGGCCCGCGGCTGCTTATATCTCACCCTCCCTAATACACATATTATATTATTTGCTAAGAAGGTCTCTTTGTGTTGGTTTAGGGCGTGCCCATACTTTAGTGTCTTAGATTTGAAGGAATCACATCAGCATACACCAGCTCTCTCTTCATGTGAACCGCATCAAGTGTTGTGTATGTGTGTTCGGCAAAGCAATATAAAACCCGCCTCATGCCCAGAATTGGCAGAAGTTGCACTTATGTTATGAGTATGAAGTCGTGGAGATCAGACCTCATAACAATTCTGTATCGTGTTGTTCTTGAAACTTTAGCACTCGCTGTACAGATATAGTTTAACAAGCAAAGCAGATAGTAGAGCAATAACATATTATTCTCATGTAAACCACGATGAACTACTAGGTTGAAAGCTAAAGCAACAACTAAGTGTCGTGTGCAGAAGTTGCAAAAAAGGAAAAATGGCGTTTAAACCGGTAATGAGCCCATGCTAACTTAACACGGTGTAAAGATATCCAGGACGTAGATGACACCTCCCCATGATCCGGAAACGAACTGAATAAGATAATAGAAGTGCCATCTCATGAGAGCAGATTGCAAGTTTATATGTGGACGGTCCGCAAGGTAAAGCATTAAAAACTAGGAAAATTTAATGCTAAAGAAAAATAAAACAGCCAAGTACTTTATCGAGTCTTAAGCCAATCGGCAAGGTAAATAATAAAAACTTGACAAATAAGTCAATGAATTGTCAATGAAATGCTAGTACTCAGCATATCAAACATGAAAAAGGTCTATGACATAACTGTGTATGCAAAATAAGCTGCAACAGCCTCCAATAGGAAGTCACCGTCTTCATCCGAAAACAGTTCAGCCATCCAATTTAAAAGCGGAAAAGAACATACGTGCTCTCCCAGCACCGGATCCTCTATCACCATCAGAGGACAGCTCGGTGGGTTTTCAAGAAAGCTCTGTTCCAAGAAAGACTGTGTTGCCGCCAGTAAATTCCAGGGACCAATTAGTCCATGCATCAATGCCACAGCCATAATCCTTTCGCCAGGACAAACCAACTCGTGAGTAATGATAGGAGTCATCAGCTGGTTAAAGTCGACGTCAGGAGAAACCGGTCCGCAGAGACACAAATCAATGGCCCAATCGAAATCACAGGTCAGGCAGTGAAATACAGGCTGGACACAGGTGAAGTAGGAGAATCGAAAAGATAATCCATATGCCGTGCTTAATATCGCCAACGGCATTGTGCCATAATATTCTAGCATGCGATTGCGGAACAGTGTCAGCAGCTGCAGGGCGGGAGGTTGCATAGGAGGGACATCCATATTTAAAAATGTAAAAAAGCACAAGAGCGTCCGCTGGTAATGCAAGTAAAAATGGCAATCCACGAAGCAGAGTGGAAAAAATACAATGAAAGAAAGCAGGGATGACTCCAAAGATTTTCTCAAATGAAGTCACGAGACCACTGGTAACAACTTTAAAAAAGTGCGCCAGGGCCTTTGTGGAGGATGCGTTAGAGATAGTCCGAACCATCTTGCTGAAATGGAAAGGCAAATCTGAATTGAAAAGGGTCTGCACCTCTGTATGGGTGTTCGCTATGTGAAGCACGAAAGTTTCACGGGCCGAACTCAAGGCCACCTCTCTCTGAGACAAAAGAGCTCTTATTCTTGCCATGCCGTTGAAATCTGCTCCCAAGGTTGGTATTTGTGGCGAGATTGAAAACTCCCTATGTTCATGTGTGGGAGGAAATAGAACATTTCTGCAGCAAATAACCCGTTCACTTACTGTTACGATAAAAGGAATACTTTTAATTAACCCAGAACAATCTTCATTATTGAGCATCAAATAACTACCATTTTCCAACAACTTGAACGTGGGGATGATAGCAGGAACTGGCGTGCCTTGCAACACGCAAGCCATATTTGGTCGGTGTTTGTTGCATGAACCGTGTAACTGTATGTGCCTACACATTAGTGAATGATCTGGCGTCTCAGTGCATTCCTCTCCATTCAGATAAACTTCTTGATCATCTTTGAAACATCTGTATGTGTATGGAAGCGACCAGACCTCATGAAGAAAAGCACTACCTAAAGGTTTATAACGACCTATTGGTATATATTTCATACAATTTGAAAACTTATATAAAGCAAAAGGCAGCGTTATTAAACCGTGGATAAGGCACGTTGCCAAAAAACCCGCAATCCTCTGCTGATGATGTCACTGAGCATGTCATGAATGATGTAATATGTGACATCATCAGCAGTGGATTACGGGTAATAGTATCTCTAGTTTACTCCCCTATAGCTGTCTTTCTTTTAACATAAGTGTCTGTTTCCTTCCCTTATACTTACTGTTTTTGGTTCGCTTCCGGTTCGCGTACCGGCGAGCGAACTGGGAAGCGAACTAAGAGAAATAGAGGTTGGCACAGTTCCAAATATTGTACCAATTTTTTAATAACGGGGAGGTAGTTCTGAAAAGAACTTTTTTTTTTATTGTTTTTGTTGTTTTATTTTTTTTTATTATTTTTCGGAACATTTTTTTACTTTTTTTTAATTTTTCTGAACAGTTTTATATTTTTTTGGGTTTTTCTTGGAGGGGGCAATGAAAACGATTCATTGTAAAGGGCTCAACAGGAGCAACAAAACAAAAAAATAAGTATTTATTATTTTGGGCGTTTCGTACAAACTTGTATATGATAGTCAATAGCTCTGTTGATCAGAGTGATGCTTCTTTCTCCGTAGGAAATGAATCCATCGCAAAATACGCAGATGTGTTTTACTTCACCAAATTTCATTTGTATATTTGGCACCATCTCCCTGCCCTCTGGTCCCGTTACTTCCGGTACAACAGATCTTCTGGCCATAATAGGGAGATTATCTAGGTCGTTCCGAAACTGTGCAGCACTGTAGTTGTTAGGATGCCACCTAGTCATATGGCGATGCATTGTGTAGTTTCCGAAACTGTATTTTTTCTCGGTTCCTCTGGACAGTCTATCTTGACATATAAGGCAAGTTACGTATCTTGCATTTACTTTTTTCTGACCTTTGGGAATTTTAAAAAATTGCCAAATGAAGTTTTCTTTCCGGTGAGACGTCCTGGGCTGCTCAGGCAAAAACTGCCTCTCTTCGTGCTCGTCGTCCTGTTCCTCTTCTTCCTCTTCTTGTTGAATTATAACTTGAGCAGGTGGTCCACTCTTCCTTGGATGTGGTGGAGGTGGTGGGGAAGCACCAGCTGAAGCTACTAAAGAAGCCATTGCTCAGTGATCACAAAGGGTCTTTCTCTCACAATGATGAAAGTCAGAGTGAGGAAAGAAGGAGGGATTTTCATCATTTGGGAAAAACAAGAGTTCTCAACCAATGAAAAGTGTTCATTTTAGATTATATGACCTAGTCTTACATCATTAGGAAACCAAAAGTGAAATGAACCAATGAAAAGTGTTATTACCAAGTCACATGACCTGCTGTGTTTACGTTAAGCGCTTTGCAGGGCCTCCCGGTTTGCTTCCAGAAACCTGCGCTTTGCGACTCGCTTCGCGTACCAGTTCGCTAACGTAGCACGTCATATGACGTATCACGCGACAACGCGAAACGTCATGCGGACGGGAGGCGTCACGATGTTGTTTTCTAACGCGGCAGTTGCGGTAAAGAAACGTTTACCGGCTCGCGGTCTATTTCGCGGCATCAAGGTCAGCTAACGGGAAGCTTCCCGATTCGCGAAGCGGGAACGAAGAAAAAAAAATATTAAAAAAAAAAATTATTCATAAACATATAAAATATATTTTTGGATTTAAAGAAGAATACATTTTACAGCTACAGATATTAGCTGTTAAAAAAACCAATGAAATTCACTGAAAAAACCATAGGTTATAGACCATATATAGTTAGGAATTAGCATTTACAAAACCTTGAAAATTCACTGAAAAAACCATAGGTTATAGACCATATATAGTTAGGAATTAGCATTTACAAAACCTTATTTTACTCACACAAAACCATTGAAATTCCATATATAGTTAGTTGCACTAACTATATATCGCGCACCCGCAATCCACTGCTGATGATGTCACATATTACATCATTCATGACATGGTCAGTGACATCACTGATGACATCACTGATGACATCTCAAATGACATCACTGATGACGTCACTGATGACATCTCATTTGACATCAATGACCACATCACTGATGATATCATTCATGTGACAATACAATGCATCTCCTCACATTTTAATATAACCTCTGTTTCACCCAGTGTTAAATACAGAGTATAATTTTTGAAACCATTGACACACCAATACTAGTTACTACATACGCACTCACTGATTCCTACGTCTACACACACCTTCACTCATTCACCCATACAATCATTCATACATACAATCACTCATCTTTACAACACTATCATATGCACTCATACACCTATACAGACAGTCACAGTCTGCCACTCATCCATGGAGTTACTCACTCACCTAGTCAGTCATGTAAAGAATCAATGACACTTCCATTTTCTTGTCTATACAGTTAAACATAGAGCACCTTACATTTTCAAACATATACTAACACATACTTACCTTCTTATACAATCATTGATACAAGTACACATTGATCTGCACAGAGTCACACACCTCCCAGCCAGCCACACACACACTCAGTCTCCCATACAAATACTTGGGCAATCAATCAATAACCCATATAGTTACTCATACAGCTACTGATCAACACATGCAGCAGTTTACAGAACAACAGACATAATGATGCACAAATTAAGACAGTTTAGTCACTAACCCATGCACTCAGTGAGACACATTTAATCACTCACTCATACAGTTAGTCATGCACCTACTAAATCCTTCGTCCAGACACTTACACATCCACTCAATCTTCAATATGTAAGACATATTTAAACTTTACAGAAACAAAAAATCACTGGATGTTGTTATCAGTCATGTCATCAGTGATGTCATTTGAGATGTCATCAGTGATGTCATCAGTGATGTCACTGACCATGTCATGAAGATGTAATATGTGACATCATCAGCAGTGGATTGCGGGTGCGCGATATATAGTTAGTGCAACTAACTATATATGGAATTTCAATGGTTTTGTGTGAGTAAAATAAGGTTTTGTAAATGCTAATTCCTAACTATATATGGTCTATAACCTATGGTTTTTTCAGTGAATTTTCAAGGTTTTGTAAATGCTAATTCCTAACTATATATGGTCTATAACCTATGGTTTTTTCAGTGAATATATATATATAAATATATTATGATTGGAGCTTTCTGAACACGTTCCAAGCAGCCTATGAGTAAGAGGCTCACCGCCTCAAAACGCGTCAGGCAAAGGATTTTAAACACCGGAATATAATTGCTGACTTTCGCTTAAATAAACCGTAAGGTTTCATCCACTGTCGTGTGCGTCTTTGAAAGCTTCAGGGCGTTTTGGTTGAAACACACACACATATATATATATATATATATATATATATGTAAAAAAAACTCCTCTCCTCCTGGAGAGAAAATGAGCCGCACACAAGACTTCTTTTTTGCCGATTTTAATAATAATTTGGAACAGCATCTGGCATTTTCCTGACGCGTTTCGTTCTTCCTAGAACTTTCTCAAAGGTAAGCCATTGCACCTCGGACATGCCGTTTGGTTCCTACAGTTCGATGTTTCATTTAAATTCACTTCCTCTAATGGTATTTTCGTGTCAGGGTCACTTCCTGTGGTGAATTGCATTATGGAGCCTGTAGTACCAAAGGATGTCTTGCATTTACATCCCTCCAGTGGGTGGTGTCTTTTGCTGCTGTTCCTGGAGTAAGGTCACTCTTGTTAATTACAGGCTGAAGTTCCCCGGTGTCAGCTCACTTTGAAAGCTGACTGTGGGGTCCAATACCAAGGCAGGTCCTTGGCGGCACCGCATCCTCCTCATCGTTTGCACGAATCAAACTGGTGGGCTCTGGGTCGGGGGATGATGGCGCTCTTCTGGTGGTGCGTTGCTCTTCGGCGGAGCCAGCCGATTCATATGTAAAAAAACTCCTCTCCTCCTGGAGAGAAAATGAGCCGCACACAAGACTTCTTTTTTGCCGATTTTAATAATAATTTGGAACAGCATCTGGCATTTTCCTGACGCGTTTCGTTCTTCCTAGAACTTTCTCAAAGGTAAGCCATTGCACCTCGGACATGCCGTTTGGTTCCTACAGTTCGATGTTTCATTTAAATTCACTTCCTCTAATGGTATTTTCGTGTCAGGGTCACTTCCTGTGGTGAATTGCATTATGGAGCCTGTAGTACCAAAGGATGTCTTGCATTATATATATATATCACTGAAAAAACCACAGGTTTCAGGCCTTATATAGTTAGGAATTAGCATTTAAAAAACCTTTAAAATTCACTCAAAAAACTTTAAGTTTTAGGGGTGTTATAGTTAGCTGGACATTTCACTCATACAAAACCATTGAAATTGCTCCTATATAGTTAGTTGTACTAACTATATTTCGCGCACCTGCAATCCACTGCTGATGATGTCACATATTACATCATTCATGACATGGTCAGTGACATCACTGATGACATCTCAAATGACATCACTGATGACATCACTGATGACATCATCCAGTGAATGTGGTTTGCTTCGTTATTTAAATATGCATTATATATATAGCAATTTGCATTGAAGAATGAGTGGATATATAAAAATAAATATTTGGATGGAGGATTTAGTAGCAGAGTAATTGACTGTTTACTTGACCAATTTATAGTGTTTCACTAAATATAGTGGATAGTGACTAAACTGTTTGAATATCTGTATCACTTTGTCAGTTGTTGTGTAAACTGGTTCTCCAGTTGGTTACTAGCTATGTGAAAGTCTATATTAGTTATTGATTAGTTAACTGAGTATTTGTATGGGAGAGTGAATGTGTGTTTGGTTCAGTGGTGGGTGTGTGACTGCCCAAAGATGTGTGAATAGTTGATTCACTAGATATATGAAGTTAAAACTACATGTTCTAACAGTTGTTTGGGTGAGTGAATATCTTTATGGGTGTAGTGATGAGCAAATATATTTCTCAATGGTACATGTCCAACAAACTAGAAAAATAAAAGGCAGTGTATGTGTCAGTTGTTGTATATAAATAAGTATACATAAGACTCAATGATTGTGTGAGTGACTGTATGGATAACTTTATACTTGTAATAATGATTTTATAATTCACTAAGTATGACTTACTATCTAAATGAATAGATGAAGTTGTGTTTTTATAAGTGTGTAGCTAAGTAAATATGTAAGTATGATCCATTGTTTGCATAAGTGTGTAGGATGACTTCATATGTGAATAGGATGTGTGCTGGTGTGTAATGTCGATTTAGGTGTATAAGTATTTTTGATAGTGTTCTATTGTTCATTGACATCATGTATGAGTGAATCTACAGGTAAGTGATTAGATGTGTGTATACATCTATGAATCACTGAGTGGGTTTTTAGATACTTGTATTGCTGTAACAATGGATTCAAATATGATACTCTGTATTTTACAAAGAGTGATGAAAGATTTTACTAGTGTATGAAAAGTTGTATGTGATTGTCACGTGGATGATGTCATCAGTGATGTCTTCAGTGATGTCATTTGAGATGTCATCAGTGATGTCACTGACCATGTCATGAATGATGTAATATGTGACATCATCAGCAGTGGATTGCGGGTGCGCGAAATATAGTTAGTACAACTAACTATATAGGAGCAATTTCAATGGTTTTGTATGAGTGAAATGTCCAGCTAACTATAACACCCCTAAAACGTATAGTTTTTTTGGGTGAATTTTAAAGGTTTTTTAAATGCTAATTCCTAACTATAAAAGGCCTGAAACCTATGTTTTTTTCAGTGAATTTCAAAGGTTTTTTAAATGCTAATTCCTAACTATATAAGGCCTGAAACCAATGGTTTTTTCAGTGAATTTGCAAGGTTTTTAAATGCTAATTCCTAACTATATAAGGCCTGAAACCTATGTTTTTTTCAGTGAATCTCAAAGGTTTTTTAATGCTAATTCCTAACTATATAAGACCTGAAAGCCCACCAGGAATCTCCAGTATGCGCCAGGGGACTGCATTGCAGAGAGGTGTAAGGAAGCCATGCCCCTTTTTACACCTCTCTGCAACGCAGCCCCCGTGCATGTTTGAAGAGGGGGAACTAATTCCCCTTGCATACTGGGGGCCCCTGGGGGCCAACTAGCCCACCTGGAACCTCCAGTATGCGCCAGGGGGCTGCATTGCAGAGGTGTAATGACGCTATGCCCCTTGTTACACCTCTCTGCAACGCAGCCCCCTGGTGCGTTTGCAGAGGGGGAACTAATTCCCCTTGCATACTGGGGGTCCCTCGGGGCCAACTAGCCCACCAGGAGCCTCCAGTATGCGCCAGGGGGCTGCATTGCAGAGAGGTGTAATGAGGCCTCACCTTTTTTTACACCTCTCTGCAACGCAGCCCCCTGTGCATGTACTGGGGGTCCCTGGGGGCCAACTAGCCCACCTGGAACCTCCAGTATGCGCCAGGGGGCTGCATTGCACAGAGGTGTAATGAGGCTATGCCCCTTTTTACACCTCTCTGCAATGCAGGCCACTGGCGTGTTTGCAGAGGGGGGACTAATTCCCCTTGCATACTGGGGGTCCCTGGGTCATATCTGCCCAAACTTCGATATTCCGAACGATTGAAAATGACTTTTCTTGAGAAACATTTGGATTTGGATTATCATGTCCTATACTTTGGAATTTTTGAAAGACTGACTTTGAGGATGCTATAAATTACTCAAGTCTGCCCGAATTGTGTGGGTAAAATTGATACCTAGTCACTTTGAATAAGAATGTACTTACGTCTCGTCTAACGTTTGGAAGAAAGTTATATGACAACAGGATACCGACATAACTTGAAGGAAATAAGAACGCCCTGAAGAAGGTCTGTTGTACAGAACGAAACGCGTCGGCTGGCTGTGGTACATAAACTTAAGGAAAATAAAAGCATTTGAATATACACCAAGATTCAGCGCTTCAATAAGGACTCTAAGTGATATGATTTGATTGGACTTATTGTGCAAGTGGTGCTGTGCCAAACTTTGGAATATTCTCCACTACTCTCTACTACTTACTCTCTACTACTCCTATACTCTCTAATACTCACTCTCTACTACTCATTATCTACTACTCTACTACTCACTACTACTCTCTCTCTACTACTCACTCCCTACTACTCACTATCTACTACTCTCTACTACTCACTCTCTACTACTCTCTACTCTCTACTACGCACTCTCTACTACTCTCTCCCTATTACTCACTCTTTACTACTCACTCTCTACTACTCACTCTCTACTTCTCACTCTCTACTACTCTCTACTACTCACTCTCTACTACTCTCTCTCTACTACTCTCTACTACTCACTCTCTACTACTCTCTCTCTACTACTCTCTACTACTCACTCTACTACTCACTCTCTACTACTCTCTACTATTCTCTCTCTCTGCTACTCACTCTCTACTACTCACTCTCTACTACTCACTCTCTACTATGCACTCCCTACTACTCACTCTTTACTACTCTTTACTACTCACTCTCTACTGCTCTCTACTACTCACTCTACTACTTACTCTCTACTACTCTCTACTACTCACTCTCTACTACTCACTCTCTACTACTCACTCTCTACTACTCCCACATGTCATTTGAGATGTCATCAGTGATGTCATGAGTGATGTCACTGACTATGTCATGAGTGATGTAATATGTGACGTCATTAGCAGTGCTTTGCGGGCGCGCCAGTTATAGTGAGTACAACTAACTATAACGTGGGAATTTCAATGGTTTTGTATGAGTAAATTGTCCAGCTAACTATAACTGATATAAAACCTATGGTTTTTTCAATGAATTTGCTAGGTTTTTTAAATGCTAATTCCTAACTATAACGTGTGTAAAACCTATGGTTTTTTCAGTGAATTTGCAAAGTTTTTTAAATGCTAATTCCTAACTATAACGTGTGTGAAACCTATGGTTTTTTAGTGAATTTCAAAGGTTTTTTAAATGCTAACCCCTAAATAAAATATGTGTGTAAATCTTTGTTTTTTTAATGAATATAAACACAACATCAAAACACTGCAAGTTGTTTTTTTCTCCTTTCTTTACTGCCCTTCCCTTAGTTTTTTATTCCCCTTAACTCACTCCTCTACCTATAGTCCCCTTCTTTCACTCACTCTTCGACTCCTCTTTTGTCACTCACCATACTCCCCTTTTCTCACTCTTTCTCTCAGTCCCTTCCTCCCTTTCACTCAGTCATTTCAATCACTCATTTAAGCAGTAGGCTTTCATTCTAAAAAATAAACGACACAGTGTATTTGGAATATAACTCTTTTTAGAGAATTGAATGAGTTCTGAAAAGAACTTTTTTTTTCTTTTGTAGTTTTATATTTTTTTAGCTTTTTTAAAGTTTTGTATTTTTTTTTTGCAAAAAAATCAGGAACTGCAACTTGGAAACTATTCAATAACAACAAAATAAATGAAAAATATAAAAAAGATTATCTCCTTTCAGAGCATTTATGATCCTGAATGCTGCGTTCAATTACTTTCAGGCTCTGTTCACCAAAAACAATACCATCAAAACATTTGTTGCATCGCATATGCACATGTGCCAAATATGGCTTAAGGTCCATTTCTGCTGTTGCTGGCGATGGAGGTCGAGCTGTAGATGTGCTGGCCACAGCTGGTGGAATCTGCTGGGCCAGAGCTCTTGTGGCTGCTTGGGCATATTGCACAGGGTGGATATATTTTACATGTCTTATCATAGTATGGATTGAAAAAGAGTATTTTTAAGAGGGTTTCCCCTTGAAAGAACAGTACCACAAAGGGTACACGTTACTTTAGGGGCATTTACCTTTTTTAGTCCCTCAGGAAAAGTAAAAAACTTCCAAATAAAAGAAGATTTCCCCTTCTTGGCTTGCTGGCGATATTCCATGTGGGAGTCAGAAGAAGATGTTCTTTCCTGTCTTTCTGCCATCCTGTTGTTTTTTCTGCTTCCAGCTCCAAAAAGGGTCCTTCTTTCAGGAGAATAAAGCAAATAGTGAGGGAAATGGGTGGGGCTTTTGAAGATTCTAGATCTGAAACTACTATGAACCAATGAAAAATGTTGTTTTCGAGTCACATGACTTGACCTTTTTTTTGTATGATATTGCGAGTTGCGCGACCGGGTGCGCACACCCCGAAAATTTTTCAAGAACAAAAAAATGTTTTTTTTGCCCGTCGGAGTTGTTTAGGGACCCCCTGAGAAGCTCTAGGGGGTCAGGGACTGTCTACCATGCCTCCTTTTCACGTTTTGAAACTTTTATGTAAATCGGGTAAAACACCATTTTAATCCGACGTGCGCGACCGGGTGCGCGCACCCCGCTATTTTTTCAGCAAAAAAAAGGTTTTTTTGGCCCGTCGAGATTCTTCTGGGACCCCCTGAGAAACTCTAGGGGGTCAGGGAGTGTCTAGGTTGCCTCCTTTTCACGTTTTGAAGCTTTTACATAAATTGGGCAAAACGCCATTTTCAAGCGACGTGCGCGACCCCGAGCGCGCACGTCAAGTCATGTGACTCGAAAACAACACTGTTGATTGGTTTATAGTAGTTTCTGTTCTAGAATCTTCAAAAACCCCACCCACTTCCGTCACTATCTGTTTTACTCTCATGGGAGAAGGAGCCTTTTTGAAGTTTCCTGAGAATTTTCTGAAATGGCTGCAAGACAGGATTCTTCTTCTGATTCTGGGGAAGATTATCGGCTTCCTCAAAGAAAAGGGAAGGAATCTTTCATATGGAAAATTTTTACGTTTCCTGAAGGACTAAAAATAGTGAATGCCCCGAAAGTCACTTGTACTATATGTGGCACTGTTCTATCAAGAGGAAATCCTTCAAAAAAGTACACATTTTTAATTCATACCATGATAAGGCATGTCAGACAAGTGCACCCTGTGCAATTTTCACAGGCATCAACAAGAGCTCTGGCCACACAAATACCACCAGCTGTGGCCAGCACATCATCTGGAGGACGACCTGCATCTCCATCCACTGCACAGATGGAGCTAAGACCATTCTTGACAAAAGTCCACATGAGATGCAACAAATGTTTTGAAATTGTTGTGTACGGGGAGCAGAGCCTCACTCTGATCGAGCGCAGAATTAATGAACATCAATGCTCCTAGAGAAGATACATTTGTTTAAAGTTTGGATTTATTTTGTTCCTGTTGAACAGTGTTTCAGTTGAAGATTTCTGTTCCTGTTAGAAAAATCAAAAAAAAATATAAAACTTTCAAAAAAGGAAAAAAATATATAAAACAACAAAACAAAAAAACAATTATTTTCAGAACTAACGTATTTTTCCAAAAATAGCTCTATTTGTTACGCACTGTGTCATCTTTCTTTTGTATGAATGTGTAGTGTATAAATGACTAAATGAAATGAATGACAAAAATGGAGTAAGGGACTGAGCAAATGAGTGAGGTAAAGGAAGTATAGTGACTGAAGATAATGAAGTAAAAGAGTGACTGAAACTAGGGGACAGATGTACGTTACATGGTGCATCTCTGCAAATTAGCAGGGATGCGCCAAGTAACCTACGACAAGCTAAACCACCTGTGCGCCACCACTGATGTGCCACATTTACAATGTGGCGCACCGTGGGGCAAAAACGGCACACATGTGTGACGCATCTGTGTCGTAAAGGTGTCGCATTGCTGGAGTTGTGTCGCATGCGCGATGCAGCTCCAGCAATGCTCCTGGGGGGCCCATTCAACTAATGCTGCTTCAAGCCTTATGCCTGCTTCAAGCAGGCGCAGGGTTTTGACATAGCATTGGGCTAAAAGTGATTGAGTGAAATCTTGTAGATTTCACTTAGCCACTTTTAGCAGGCGTTCCTGTGCTGGAATGCCCCCCCCCCTGCACCAGAACACCTCCTTAAGGCGCAGGGCTTTACAACGTGACGCATCTCCCAGATGCATCACGTTGTAAATAGCCCGCACCATAGCGCATCTTTTCCACCGCCGATGTGTCAAAAAAGTGATGCAGCGGCGGGGCAAAAGAGGTGTAAAGGGCTTCTAAATCTGCCCCAAGATGTCTAAAGGTAGGGTAGTGAGTTAAGGGAAATTAAAAATTATGGGAAGAGCAGTATGGAAAAGAAAGTAAAGGTGGAGGAGTCACAGAAGGGGAGTGAGGATGGATATATGGACGGAGAGTAATGGACAAAGAGAGATACATAGAGTAGGGTTAGGGGAGTGAAGGTAAAAGAAATGGAAAGATGATGAAGGAAGGGGATTTGAGGATGATAAAAGGGAGGTAAGTGAAAGTGAGAATTGGGAAATAAGTGATTAAAACATTGAGTAAGAGAATGAAGGGACTTAGGAAAGCATAGAAAGGGAATGGAACAGAGGGACAAATTTATGTTACCCAACACATCTCTGCAAAATAGCAGAGATGCGCCAGGAAAGATGCGATACACAAATTAATCCTTGCACCACTCATGATGCACCGCATTTGAAATGTGGTGTACCATGGCACAGGAATAAACAGATGCATGTCACATCTAGGGCTGAAAGTTTGCACAGTATTGAAATTATGTTCCATGCAGGACGCAACTCCAGCACTTTTCCAACTTGCTCTATCTGTAATGTGCTACGTCAACCTTTACACCTGCTTCAACAGATGCAATGTTTTGACACATCAGTGTTGGTGAAGTGACTCAGTGAAATCTTGTAGAATTCACTGAATCACTTTTCAAAGGGGTTCTTGTGACGGAACTCTTACCCCTGCGTGGAAATGCCCACATGAAACCTGAGACTGGTTTCATGTGGTGCAGGGTTTTACAACGTGATGTATCTCCCTGCACTATGGCGCTTCTTTTGCACTGCCACTGCGTAAGAAAATTGACGCACAGGCGGTATAAAAGAGGTGCAATGGGGCTCTAAATTTGCCCCTGAGGAATTAAATGAGTGAAAGAGTGTGAGGAAGAGTAATGGAAAGAGAGAGGAAAAGAGAAAAAGGGTGAGATACAGACAGGAAGAGAAGTTAGACTGAGTAACACACAATAAAAGAGAGAGAAAAAATATTCAAAATATGAGTGAGAGAGTAAATGAAAAGGAGGTAGCACAAGGGAATGAGAAAAAGAAATTAGGGAGCAAGATGGACAGATGAAGTGAGAAAAAGAAAATGAGGGGTACTGAAGAAATTGGAGAAGAAGAAAAGGAATGGGAGTGATGCACAGAGAAAAGAACATGAAGTGGGAGAAGAGGAGTGAGATTCAGTAAAAGGCAGTGATAGTGAGGAAAGGGATATAAGAGTGAGGGGAAAAGAGTAATGGAAAAAAAGCAAGATAAACGTAGTGATAGTAGAAGATAGGAAAGACAAGTAAAGGACAGAGAGAGAAAAAGGTAGTTAGACAAGGTGAGTAAGGCTGAAAAACAGTATTAATAATGACAGAAAGACTAAAGAAGAAAGAAGGGAAATAATGGGAATAAGTAAAGGAAACTAAAGGAAAGTAAAAAAGAGTTAAGGAAGGCGAATAAGAGATAGATTTAACAATGATCAAGAGACAAAGAGAAGTAAGAGAGTGATTAAAAAGTATTTTTGTTTGTTATACTTACCTTAGAAATAGTAACAAACTAATAGTAAATTTCTTTTAAAAAGTGGAAGAAAAGAAAAAATAGAGTTATAATATACATTTCATAAAACAAAAGAAAGTAGGAGTGCAGGAAACAGAAAGTAAAACATAGGAAGAAAAAGGGAGAGACAGAGAGGGACAGAATGTGTAGTGTATAAATCAATGACTAAGATGACTGAGTGAAAGAGAGGAAGGGACTGAGGGAATGATTGTGGAAAGGAAAGTATGGTGAGGGAGGAAAGGAGAGTGTGATGAGTAATGGAAGATGAGAGAAACAGTGTGTAAAAGAAAAGGACTAAGGGTAGAGGAGTGAGTTAAGGAGAGTAAAAGGGCTCTAAGAGAAATAGAGTGAAGAAGAGTGAGTGAGAGAAGGTGAATGGGGTAGAGACGGGGAAGGAGTGTAAGGGATGGACAAAGGGAAATAGAGTAGGCTAAGGGGACTGAAGTATGGATTGAAGTATGGTGAATGAGGAGAAGTGAAGGAAGAAGAGTAAGGGAACAGGGGTGAGGTTGGGTAAGAGAAGGGCATTGAGATTGAGGAAACAGGGGTGATAGAGGGTGGATAAAGGCGAGTGAGCATGAGACAAGGGGAGTGAGAAAGTGAAGAGACAGAGGGAGTGAATGAAACAGTGACAGAAGGGGACTCAGGGAAGGAGCAAAGAAAGGTAAATGACGAAATGTGGATGAGTTTAAGGGAGTGATCGTGAGTGAAGGGTACTGACAAAGTGAGGAGATGAAGGGAGTGAGGGTAAGAGAGAGGGAGTGAGGGAAGTATAGGGAGAAACAGAAATAAAAAAACTAATGAAAAAGTATTTTTTATTAGTCGTACTTACCTTATAAATGTAATATCTGTGGAAGAGAATAAACAAATCAGTTATAATAAATATTTGTGAATACAAAATACAAAATAACTTGTACAATAGGTTATATGGTTTATTTTTGCTGTTCTCAGAATATATTGATTTTCACTATAAACAGTGAGCTCAATACTACTCATCATATAACAGCGGGGAAAAAAAAACACAATCAAAATGATTGTGTTTAAAAAACCAAGACAACATTTGATTACATAATGTAAATATGAGAAAAAAACATGTCTTAAATGTTTTTCTCTAAATCGCAATTTCTTGTGTAAGGTTGCTACATCTTCAACAATCACAAAGTAATAAAATAATATGACTTATTTTTAAATACCTCTCAATAAACTTCCGTACAAGTATGTTTTACCAACATTTATCTGAAGTAGTCATTTTGTTCTCAGATACTATTCCTCACGGCCAAATAGTATGAGTAAAGTCCTTATTTTGCAAATTACTTAATTGTACTCTTAACCATTCTTTTCCCGACCTTTAGAATAAAATGTTCCAACATGTTCTGTACCATAAAACATTACTTAAACCTGTACCTGATACTATCACTATGCCAAATACAAGTTTCATTTTTAAATTTGGTCACCCTCACTCGCACGATACTTCTGAACAACAGAGTATCTTTTCTTAACAGCAGTAATCTTCCTACGCCATGTAATTTTACTGAAATTTGGGTTGCAAAAACACCAGATAAGAATTTGGTAAGTCAAAAGGCAAACGTTTTTTAAAAGTCAATTGACTATTATTACAGTGAGTCCAGCCTGTTGGAGATTTCAAATAAGCTGTGTAATGTCCTGATGTTGTTGAAGGACCATCATGGAAGATAATTGCTACAGTTACAAAAGTTCTTCCAGAAATTGATAGTTGAGAAGCCACAATTTTTTTTATTGTAGTTGTCAATTTTCTTCCATCAGGTCTGCACCGTTGGAACATTAAAATTACATACTGTCCATATCTTCGGATAAATAATGTTGATAACATTTCTGAGTTACATTGAGAACAGACCATGTTTTGATGCGCATCTCTAACTAGATTATTGAAAGACACTGCTTTACAATCTGGTAATGTTAAATATATAAATCTTTCAGTGTGTATGTCAGTAAAACCTGAAAATGAACAATTGTCGCAGTTATGTTGCCATTTATAAGAAAGGCCAAAAAGACTATCAATATCTACACCTTCATCTTGTAAAACTGTAAGCATATACATAATAAATTCTTGACAATCTTGCTGAATATTCTGGGAAAATTGATTTAGTCCAGCACATATGTCTAAAACATTTCGAAGTTGAGAAACATTTGCTTTTTGACTATTATCACTGTTACATTTCTGAAACACAGAATTTAATGAACAACAAAATGTTTGGTCCCGATTTTCAACAATCTGTTGCTGTAAACTTTTAAGAAAAAAAACAACATTAACCACTACATTTGCATAGCAGTTGACACCAGAACTGTTTTCAAATTTAAATCCAACAATCTCTTCAGTAGTAATTTTTTGCCTTTTGCTACCAATCACAGGTTCATCTATTTTTTTCGTTTCTCTACTACTTCAGTACATTTTTCCTCATATCTCCTTTTTCGACCTACCACACACTTTTCAATTAAAGGATATTGAGGTAAACTTGGAGCATATTCTCTTCTTAACCTGTTATACTCCTTCACACAATTTAGATCTGCACTAATCTTTGTCTCATCAAAATCAATCAGATACAATCCAGATAAAGTTCTAACACGAGATAAAGCAACATAGGCCATACCCTCTTTGAACACAGTACTTCCAATATTTATCAAAGCACTATCTACACTTAAACCTTGAGATTTATGAATAGTCACCGCATATGCCAAACAAACAGGAAACTGTTTTCGTCGGACATATAAATCTTTTACAAGCAAAAATCGATTTGAACAACGACTGACTTGTTGTACCTCTTCAATTCCATCAAATTTGATTTTTAAAAATTCAATCTCATCTCTATTTGGGTAATTCACAAAACCATCCACATTACCCATTGCTCCATTCACCAAACCTCTTTCCACATGTAAATTTCTTCGTAAAATAATCCGACATTTTAAACATACATACAGATTCTTTTCTAAACCAGCAGTTTTAGATATTGATTTCTCTAAAGAATCCAATTTTAACTTTAACCTTTCTGACAAAATAATAGTACTTCCTTCATGCTCTATTCTATCTTTAGCGTCCAGTTTCTTAATTTCTTCATTTTCTAACTATAACATTTTTTCATTGAACATTCTTGTAGAGTTGGCATCAAGCATATAACTGACTTATCTTCTGCCTCATTACTATATATTTTCTCTGCCACATTATTTTCATTTGGAAACAAATTGGAAAGTAATCGTGTTTGTAAAGTTTCTTTGGCATGTTCAATTAGTTTTCCAATTCTTATATCTTGAAGAATATTTCCATATTTAGCATCCTTTGCCTGTCGCATATTTTGAATGAGTTCAGTATATTTGAAATGTGACCATATATTAACATTTCCAATACTTCCCAGACACTTTCTGGTGTCTTCATGTGTAACAGTTTTAAATACAGGTTGTCCTTTTACAGGGGTTAGCTGCAGTAGATCTCCAAAAACTATGACGTGTTTGCCTCGAAATAACACATCATACTCTGTTTTAAGAATCTGTTGCATTCTTAAATGCACAAAGGCAAGCATTAAAATTGATACCATGTTTACCTCATCAATAATGAGAAGTTTCATTTTTTAAGGACTCTAGAAACTTCACAACAAGCTTCTCCAGATAGCTTGTGGTATTGTAATTTATTTCCATGTTCAACTGGCAGCATCAGCATCAATAAACAATGTAAAGTAATCCCTTTAATGTTGTGTGCTGCCAACCCAGTTGGAGCAGTAACAACACAAGAGAGTGATGACTCAGTTCTTTGCTGTAGATATGTGGCAATTCCTTTAATTAGAAAACTTTTACCAGTTCCAGCTTCTCCACTCACATATAGTCGGACAGGTTGAAATGATATACATGAGCATTCTTTTTTCTCATGACGAAAACCATGCTCAATCTGCTCTGTCACTTCATCATATATTTGTTTTTGATCAAGATTAAGTTGCTTTTCCAATTCTTCTAAGTTTATTACATCCTCTTGAACTTGTTCCATTGCTCTTTCCACCTCATCCATGGCAGTGGCTGCTTCATTTTGGATAATTGGTTGTCCTAGTGGATCTTGACTCAACGAAGCAGAATTTTGACTATCTTGAGAACTGTCTCTAGCAATCTCCGCTGCTATTGTTGCTTCTTGCTCTATTTCGTCCTTCAACATTTGCAGATAATTACTAAAAACCGGACATTCTATACTACTTTTAGATGCGTTAAATGAATCTTCATAACTGTCAAAGTCACCAAGTAGTTCCTTTTCTTTACGCCATGGTTTAAAGAGTTGCAAAAGAGCTAAATAGTAAAATTCTCTTTTGTCAGGAGTTTCACCACTCAGTTTTCGGTGATTAATCAAATATCCTTTTCTTTGTTTCACCAGACATCCTTCACATCCAATCACAGCATATACACCTTTATCAATATCCTCTGTAATATTCCTTTTAAAAGTGTAGTTTTGTTGTATTTCATACAGACAAATGTTTTCAAGCAGATTACTTCTTTTTGGATAGTATGTATCCAACATGTTTGTCTTCAGAATGTCTGTACTGTTTGGTTCTTTCTCTGCTAAATATTCAATTTCTTGAACAGGTTTCAAAAATCGGTTTCGTGTTCTTGCAAGACCTAAACTCACCCAAATGATTGGTCGAGATTTTGCATAAAGACTTGCTGATGATAATCGATGAGATAACATCTTCAAACTGTAGGTATACAATTTCTTACTTAGGCTCTTTTCATGAGAAATGTCTTCCCACATATCCTTTAGTTCCGTCTTTTCAGATTTGGTGATGTAAGACGTTACATATCGAGCCACAGCAATAGAGTTGTCTGAAACATATTGAACATCCATGTTAGCATTCCACATGGACAAAATGACTGGGTTATAGTAATTTATGTATTTTGACTCTTCATTTCTTCTTAAATTGTACGTATTTTTTGGTGATCCTCTTGTGACAGTATGTCGCAAAGATGACATAAAATTGTTCACTCTTCCTTTTGAAATTACTGGTCGTGGAAATCTAAAACGACATTTGGTATAGAATTTATCCTTTGATTTGAATTTTCGTCGACAATATTTGCCACAACGATGGCTTTGAAATCGTAACACTTTCCCTCTTAGGTCCTTATCAATTGTACTTTTGTTTATATCACATGTTGCATATTCTTCAATGAAAGACAGTACAGTGTCATCTGTGTCTTTTCAAAATTTGGAAGCATCTTTGATCCATAATAGCATATGAATATGAGGAGCACCTCTCGCTTGATACTCTTTTCTCCAAAAGAAATCCAGAACTTCGCCAAGAGGAGTTTTTTTTTGTTTGTAATAAAAGACATCATAGCTTCAAATCTATGATTAAAATATCTGCAAACATTAACTGGATCCAAAGAGCACAGTTCTCCAGGTGTCTTGTACTCTATATTTTCGATGTTTGCATTTGCCTCCCGAAGAAATTCAAGTAAATCTTCCCAAGCATACTCAGCACAGCTTAGAGTTAGAAACCATGTAGGTGCTCCTCAGTTTCTTAGCATACATTTCAAATCCCCATGACGATGGTACCAATACTCATTAGTACCACGCTGACATGCCATTAGATTAATTAGGTGAGAATCCAAAACAGTGTCTTTCTGTTGGACTTTATCCATAAACTCCCTTGCTGAAACATTTTGCTGATGTACTCCACTTTTTAGTATATGGTTTACTGCATAAGAAAGTCCAGATAAATCACTATCAAACCGAAGATGAAACAAATATGGAATACATACTTCTGCATATAATCTTGTTGTCCGGTATTCAGAAGCAGGAATCTGCATAGGTCGGTCATCATATCGTGCACCTTGACCTGTTGGAAATAACTGAGGAAAACAACGAGCTTCCAAGCTTTCTTCCCATACACTAATGGGAGTTCCTTCTGCTTTTTTCATCTGAAATAATTCAATAGCATTCCCAATTGCTTCTTTGGAATGCAGTGGATGAACACTGTAATGTTCATAAATTTCTTCACTTCTGGACGCATCCACTTTTTCAATTTGTCCAGCAGACAAATCATTATCCTCTTCTTCATTTATTTCTTCATCTCCTACGTATAAATTTTTATAGTATTTATTGTTTTTGACCAAATACAACGTTGCCTTTTTGACTTTTCTAACATCCACTAAATCTTGCCAGATTTTCTTACTCTTTGTAGGCACACCATTAACTAGAATAACTAAAGGTTCCTCTTCTACATTTTCAACACCAATTGTCTCAATGTTTTTCTTTAAATCAAGAGGCAAATATACAACTCTTCCTTTTAATCCTCTTTGTAAATCTGAAGGATTTAATTTCCCTGTCTTAGGCTCCATACGAACTATAGCCTGAAATGGATGCACACATTGAATCAGAATAGTCTCATAGGTATTTAAATCCTTCAGTTCAGATGGAATTCTCACCAACTCAAGATTATTATGTACAGCTCTAGCAGGCATTCTATTATCACTTAATTTATTATAACAATATTTACAAATACGTTGATCAGAACCCAAATCAAAACAATTTTCTACCAACAAATAAGTTGCAAAATCCTTCCACTCATTATTATTTACCTTTTTGCTTTTTAAATATAAATCAACTAACATGGTTTGATTTTTGTAATGAGTGCGTCAACAACACACACAAGGAAAATTAGGTTTTTCACCTGCAATAACCTTAAACTTTGTTATTTCCTGTTCAAAATTTTCAGTATTAAAATTCCGGACATTTTCCACCACATTTCCTTCTATTACTGTATCAGTTTCTGCACTGTCTTCTTCTGGACCAAAGTAATTAACCTCAATTTCTTCACAGATCTTCTTAACATCTAATTCAGATCCATGCAAAAGAGCACTATTTAACTGTTTGAGCGTAAGTTCTGGACTTTTTGCATAATACAACCTACTCACTAATTTCCTTACTTCGGTATGATGCACTGCTAACATCCTGAAATGGTGAAAAACACTCTGGCATACTTTTTTAGAAAGACAAGCCAGAGAATGCCCTTGCAGACCTGTTTTTGCTCTCACTCTGCAAGGGTCTAATTCTTGCAACATTTTAACTTTTTGTTTAAGACTTTTCTTAGCATACTTACGTAAGAAATTGCAAAAGAAATCAATTGAATCCTGTCGTACACTGCAAATACTACTACAATTCCAAGTGTACACAGGAGCCTTAGGACGTCTCCCTAAAACTTCATCAGCTATCCCCTCTTCTGTATTTCTAGGCACAATTTTCTCTTTTTCAATAGGACAACCGTCCTTCACCTCATATGCTCGACCACTGGTGTCAACTGCATGCAACAAATCATTAGTTTGAAAGTAACTGTCTTCATTAAAAAATGGCTCACAACTTGAACTATGCATCCATTTTCCAGAAAAAGCATCACAAAAATTAGTCCTATTAATTACTCCTTTCCATTTACCCTTAGCTTTTAAAACTTTGATTCCCTTATTCAGTGTATTTATTCTATTAATTACTAAAACAAATAACTTTTTTTGTCTCAAATGCGCGTTCAACAATATTCTCAATATACTTTTTTTTCTTATAAAAAGCAGATTTCCTTTTAGAAATTTTTACATTTTCTAATAAATTCAAAACTACTCTATTATAAAACATACGCTTCCTGATTTCCGCAAACTGATTAGTATGTCTATTAATTTGTTCACCGCAGAGTTGGGAAACATTTTTCTTTTTTCTCTGATTTCTCCTTGTAGATACTACCAAATGTTTTTCATTTCCCACATTATCCAAAATGTTTTTCCTTTGACATAATTTCTTTATAAAATCCTTGGTTGTCTTACCAGGAGCACTCTTCTTTTTGTCCGTCCTTTGTTGATTACGTAATTCTTCTAATTGTTTTCTCTTCGAATAGTATGTCTGTTTTTGTTTTTTTCTTTTTTCAGTTTTGTTCGGCATGTTGATTTTTCTTTCTGTTCAAAATTATAATGAATAAAGAAAAAAAATAATATAGACCTCCACTAACATATAACATAGAAATTATAACCACTAAATAATGTAAACACTGGTTCAGTTTATAAGTAAAATTAAGGCATAGCAACAGTCTCTGAACAGAGTAGGAAATCATGTAGTGAGTGCTGTTTGTGACTTGATGGCAGTGCATTGGTGTGTCAACATTATAGACGTATTTGCTGAGAATAATATTTCAGGGTTAAGAACAGTACAGTAGTTTTCGGGCAGTGTAGGGGGTCATAGTGGAATTAATGTTTCTGACCCTAATCTCTAACACACTTCATTAAAACATTTATTCTCATTTTAATTAAAAACATGAACGATCAATACTACAAGAAGACTGACTCGAAAAATGTTTTATTATAAATTATAAATGTATTCGTCAAACATTTCATAGTCCAATACAACTTGCAACATGACTTCATCCGGTATTTCATTTTCATCATAAACAAAATTTTCATTTTCCAATTCAAAATCTTCTACCACTTCAACAAAAGCACTGTCCAAACTCTCATCCAAAAAATCTTCATTTCCAGTATCATTTTCCTCTGGAAAAAGTCCATCTTTCACTTCCTCTAATAAATCACTTGAGATGTCAAAATTCAAAGCAACGTTTTCTTGATGCTCTTCCATTGTATCAATAATATTATGTTGCTGGTCCTTCCAAAAAAATATAAAGACTTAATTATATCTTTTTCACAAATAGATAATTAAAAACTACATTTACCAATTGTATAAGTACATACATTACCATACTTTTAAACACATTAACTATACAAATTAATCTGCCACCTTCCTCTTTTTTGAAAACAGACTCACACTGTGATCCTAGACACATAACACTATCCCTTGCAATTTATTTAAATAATTACTGCACTCAAAGGGGGTCTTACTGTGAGTTTTGTTTAAGGGTTTTCTGGACTGTAGAACTGTTGAAAGACTTTATAATTTATTTCTAGGGATGGATTTTCTGAGTTTAGCACAATAAACTGGTGTTTAAACTGTGTACAGACTGAAGGTGGAACTCACAGTGCAGAAATGTAAATTCACTAAAAAGATTACTACTTGCCACAGAGACAGTTGCTTTTGCCTTTCAACAGCACACTCAGCATCTAAATTGCACAGCATGTACAAAATTTCATGCTAAGCATGAGCAACCATATCATAATAGACCTCTGCAAATGCATATAAAAGGGTACAGAGAGATGGTACAGGCACAGATATAGAGAGATGGTGCTGACGAAAAATGAAATAACGCAGGCAGACAGTAAACTGTTACAGTCAGAGAATAGATGGTGCACTGCTGCAAGTAAAAGAACAGATGGAGCAGTTACAAAAAAAGAAGGTGCAGAGACACAGTGAGATGGTATAAGCAGAGAGACACATAGTGCAGGCAGAGACAGACATAGTAGATTGCATGTAACATGCTGGTCACGTGTGTCTAAGATCACACTGTGAGTCAAATTTGATTATAAATTAATTTGGGTGAATAATTTGCTTAGTTGATGTGTTTTAAAATCATGTTTGGAAGACAATTAGGCTTCAGGATATGTACTGTTAGAGAATCTTAGGCAGCATATCTGTTAGGCCTCTTATTTGCTAAAAAGGCTCTATGTTGTGCAATAAAGATCCAGGGTGTGCTGTTGAAATGAAAAAGGAATGTTATTTCTAGCTTACATGTATATGGTCGTTTTTTTGCCAGTAGAGACGGTGAAATGGTATGAAAACAGACACAGATAGTGCAAGCAGACTCAGACATGGTAGACACAGATGATAAAATAGTATAATAGAAAAAAAATACTAGAAACAGACACTGAAATGTTACATCCAGAGGCTACAAGAAGCACACAGAGGCGCAGATAGAAAATGTATTTATTTATTTATTTTATAAACTTGTAGAGCGCAACTTAACCCATAGGCATCAAGGCGCTGGAGGGTGGTAAAAGAAAGCTCAAAACTCAAGAGTCGTCAGAGGAAAAGTTACAGATATGCTTTCTGAAATAGCCAGGTCTTAAGGGCCTTGCGGAACAGAGTATGGGAAGAGATCCCCTTAAGCTCACTAGGGTGCGTATTCCAGAGTCTGGGTGCGAGAAAACGAAAGGTCCTTCCCCCCATCTAGCTTTAGATATACGGGGAGCAGCCAGCAGATTTTTACTGGAAGAGCGAAGTGCTCTCCCGGGGGTGTAATAGGCCACAAGAGCACGAATCGCTTCAGGCCCAGACTCATTAAGGGCACGATGAGTAAGGCAAAGAGCCTTAAAATTAATCCTCGCCTGCACGGGAAGCCAATGCAGGTTCATTCTGATAGCCGTGCCAGAGGAACGTTTAGGAGCCCCCACAACAAACCGGGCAGCAGCATTTTGTGCCGTCTGAAGGTGCTGGACCAGACCATTTCTAATGTCCAAGTACAGCGCATTGCAATAGTCTAGCCTAGATGCAATAAGCGCAACTGCAACTTGTTTGCGTGCATCGGGGGAGAGGTAATGAATAATTTTCCTGAGGATCCTCAGAGCATTGCAGCAGGTGGACACAGTCCTACTGACCTGCTTGTTGAGCAAAAGAGTGGTATCCAGGATGATCCCAAGACTGCGAGCAAAAAGGGACGGCAGGGGGCAGGTACCAAGAACAGCAGGCCACCAGTCCATAGACCAAATCTCATTCTTGCCCCCAAAGATGAGGACCTCCGTCTTCTCCCCATTCAACTTGAGGAAGTTCTTGATCATCCATCCGGCGACCGCCTCCATACAGTTTTTAAAGTTATGGGCAGTTATGGACACGGATTGAGAAATAGACACCATAATCTGCGTGTCATCGGCATAGGACAGAGCTTCCAACCCAAAAGATCTTATGAGCCTGGAGAGTGGGGCCACATAGACGTTAAAAAGCATCGGGCTCAAAGAGGAGCCCTGAGGCACCCCACACTTCACAGGCTTGATGGGTGACAAAAACTCGCTCAGCTTAACCCTCTGTTTCCGTTGGTCAAGGAAAGATGATAAAAGGCTAAGTGCAGGGCCCTTGACTCCCAGCTCACTGAGTCGGTTAGCCAGAATGGTAGGGGACAGGGTGTCAAAAGCCGCCGTAAGGTCTAATAACACCAGCAGAGTGGTCTGGCCGGTGTCGACCTTGGACCGAATACTATCGACAACCACTGTAAGCTCCGACTCAGTGCTGTGAATCCTACGGAAACCATGTTGTGAGGGATCCAAAGCATTGGTGATGTCAAGGAAAGCACTCATATGAGAGTTAAGGTAGGTCTCCAGAAGTTTAGTAGGGGCGGGAAGAAGGGAGATTGGACGAAAGTTCTTTAGTATCCCAGGATATAAAGTAGTTTTTTTTAATAAGGGCTTGACAATGGCCAATTTCCAAGACAGAGGGTACTCCCCCTCTGCAATGGCCAGATTCATTATATCCATCAGAGGGGGCAGAATGGTCTGTCTACAATCTTTAAGAACTCTTAAAGGACAGGGGTCAAGCGGCGACCCAGACTTAAGCTTGTCAAGCAGCGTGCCAAGATGTGCAAGAGTGATAGGGGGGAACTGGTGAAGGGAATGGGGAGGGACCGGTGGTGGGATTTCCGATATAGGGAAAGAGGGAGTGGGAGGAGGGGAACTAGAGTTGAGGGCTTCCAGGTCTGTGTAAATATCCAAGATCTTCACGTGGAAGAAAGTGGAGATCTGATCACAAAGATCCTGGGAGGCTGTGATAGGATCAGGTGTCTGAATAAGGGAAAGATTGTCAACTATCTTAAACAGATCCCTGGGTGACTTAAGAGAGGACGTTAGTTTGGAGTAGTACGCCTGTTTTTCAGTCAGAACCGAGGCTTTATAGCCTTTGAGAAGGATTTTATGTTTATTCTTCTCTAGGGGGTCCAAGTGTGCCCTCCAGAGCCTTTCCTGCCTCCTGCAACTTTGTCTGAGAGTCCTGAGGGATTCCGAGAACCAGGGGGCCGAAGGCCGTTTCCTGGCAGAATAGCATTGCTGGGCTGGTGCAAGCGAATCGACAGCCTCCGCTATACTGTTAGAAAGATGAAGAGCCGCAGTGTGAGCATTCTCAGAAGGCCGGATTTTAAAAGTGGATAGAATGGGGGTAAGGGAATCATTGTTAATTTCCCTAAAGTTCCTCCTCAATACCCAATTGGTGTAATCAGGCTGAGTAACAGCAGGAGAGGAGCAAGAGAAGTCAAGGGGAATGGCAAAATGATCTGACCATGATAAGGGAAGGGGGGTACCGGTCTGAAGGCGGGAATCATTACTAAATACCCCATCCAAAGTATGCCCGGCTAAATGGGTGGGACTAGTCACCAATTGTGACAGGCCACATGAAGCTAGGGAGTCCAACAGATGGATCGTATCAGGGGAATTCAGATTGTCCAAGTGGAAGTTAATATCCCCTAGAATGGTTAGACTAGGTCTGTCAATATAAGGCTCAATAATTTTAAGAAGTTCTGAGCTAAAGGCAGACCTAGGGCCAGGAGGTCTGTAAATCAATATCCCAGAGAAGGAGATCGTAGGAGAAGGATTCAGAGTAAAGTGCATCGCCTGAAGGTATTCAAGCGAGGAGGGCAGATGGACCGTCCGACATTTAAAGGAGTTATGGTACAATATCCCCAAGCCTCTTCCCACTCGACCCACTCTGTCCATTCTGGCCAATGAGTATCCTTCAGGGATGGCATTTAACAGGTCAGGTTCAGACAAGTCCGTGGCCCATGTTTCAGTAATAAAGGCCCAAGAGGGCTTTCTCTGAGAAATAAAATCCCTAAAAGAGAAGTTCTTTTTGACCAGCGAGCGGGAGTTGATCAAGAAGCCCGTGTGAGCAACGGTGGACAAAAGAGGAGGTATAGTGGGAGGGTGGCAGCAAGATGCCGTGTCAGAGGCTTTACGCTGGGTAGTAGTGTCAATACATCCGCAAACTAAAGCAGTAGCAAAAGTTTCAGGGGCAAAGGTGTAATGACAAGGCAGTTTAGGTGGTTTAAGCGCTCGCAAAAATAGAAAAGGAATAAAGGGGCTCAAGGTATAAGGACAGAAAAGACAGAAAGAAAACAGTACAACCAGAGAGTGCGAAACTACAGACAGAGAGGGAAAATATTTATCATGGTAGGACTGCATAACACACACCAACAGCCATATCATAATAGGCCTCTGCAAATACACAAGAACGGGAGCTGACAGATGGTACAGCCAGAGTTAGAGAGATAATGCAGATTTAGGAAGAAATAATGCACGCAGACAGTAAACTGTTACAAGCAGAGGATAGATAAAGCAGGACTGCAAAGAATACAACACATGGAGCAGTCCCATAAAAAGATGGTGCCGAGAGACAGTAAAATAGTATGACAACATACATAAATAGTGCAAGCAGGTACAGACAAGGTACACATAAAAGATAAAATGGTACAACACAGAACAAATGGTGGAAACATTGAGAGAATTTTTTCTTATAATTTTAAACTGCACAAAAATAGATCCCCTTTACAAATTAGCAACTCACCTTTAAAAATGGTTTTGAAGGTTCACAACACTCTCAATTACACTCTAAATTCTTGGATTTGCGCAGCAAACACTAAAACAAAACAAAAAAACACTAATTTTATTACCATGTTATACACATCTTTATTACACAGCATAGAGCCTTTTTGGCAAGTAAGAGGCCTAACAGACGTGCTGCGTAAGATTCTCTAGCAGTACATATCATAAAGCCTAACTGACTTCAAAAAATGATTTTTTAACACATCAAGTAAACACATTATTCACTCAGATTCATTTAAAATCACGCTTGACTCACAGTGTGATCTTAGACACATGACCAGGATGTTACATGCAATCTTTATGATATGTACTGCTACAGAATCTTAGGCAGCATGTCTGTTAGGCCTCTTAGTTGCCAAAAGGAATCACCATGGATCTTTTGGCAACTAAGAGGCCTAACAGACATGCTGTCTAAGATTCTCTAGCAGAACATATCATAAAGCCTAACTGACTTCAAGAAATGATTTTTAAACACATCAAGTAAGCAAATTATTCACTCAGATTCTTTTAAAATCAAGCTTGACTCACAGTGTGATCTTAGACACATGACCAGGATGTTACATGCAATCTTTATGATATGTACTGCTACAGAATCTTAGGCAGCATGTCTGTTAGGCCTCTTAGTTGCCAAAAGGAATCTCCATGGATCTTTTGGCAACTAAGAGGCCTAACAGACATGCTGCCTAGGAGTCTCTAGCAGTACATATCCTAAAGCCTAACTGACTTCAAGAAATGATTTTGTAACATATCAAGTAAGCACATTATTCACCCAGATTCATTTACAATCAAGCTTGACTCATAGTGTGATCTTAGACACATGACCAGGATATTACATGCAATCTTTATGATATGTACTGCTACAGAACCTTAGGCAGCATGTCTGTTAGGCCTCTTAGTTGCCAAAAGGAATCACCATGGATCTTTTGGCAACTAAGAGGCCTAACAGACATGCTGTCTAAGATTCTCTAGCAGTACATATCATAAAACCTAACTGACTTCAAGAAATGATTTTTAAACACATCAAGTAAGCAAATTATTCACTCAGATTCATTTAAAATCAAGCTTGACTCACAGTGTGATCTTAGACACATGACCAGGATGTTACATGCAATCTTTATGATATGTACTGTTACAGAATCCTAGGCAGCATGTCTGTTAGGTCTCTTAGTTGCCAAAAGAAATCTCCATGGATCTTTTGGCAACTAAGAGACCTAAAAGACATGCTGTCTAAGATTCTCTAGCAGTACATATCATAAAGCCTAACTGACTCCAAGAAATGATTTTTGAACACATCACGTAAGCAAATTATTCACTCAGATTCATTTAAAATCAAGCTTGACTCACAGGGATTCCTTGTAGGACCGGTTGTTGCCATGGCTTTTTCACCTGTGCCTGGACCCTTCTCTGCAAGTGCAGCTCCTCGCCGGACCCGCTCCGCGGGTCCCGCTTCGCTGTGTGGTGCGAGGCGCTTTGTGTTTCAAGGAGCGCCGTTTTTCAGACTGTGGACTTTGCACCGGGGAGGAAGAGCAGGCAAGTTCAGGGCTGCGAGCGGACCCGCAGGGACTCTAACTTTCAGGAGTCCCTGCGTGCGGTCAACCCTCAACACCTGGGTCGCTCTCCCTGACTGCCATGCCCCCTGCCCCAGCATTGAAAGCAGCCGCCTTTGAGAGCGTCGTGGGATTCCTTGTAGGACCGGTTGTTGCCGTGGCTTTTTCACCTGTGCCTGGACCCTTCTCTGCAAGTGCAGCTCCTCGCCGGACCCGCTCCGCGGGTCCCGCTTCGCTGTGTGGTGCGAGGCGCTTTGTGTTTCAAGGAGCGCCGTTTTTCAGACTGTGGACTTTGCACCGGGGAGGAAGAGCAGGCAAGTTCAGGGCTGCGAGCGGACCCGCAGGGACTCTAACTTCCAGGAGTCCCTGCGTGCGGTCAACCCTCAACACCTGGGTCGCTCTCCCTGACTGCCACGCCCCCTGCCCCAGCATTGAAAGCAGCCGCCTTTGAGAGCGTCGTGGGATTCCTTGTAGGACCGGTTGTTGCCGTGGCTTTTTCACCTGTGCCTGGACCCTTCTCTGCAAGTGCAGCTCCTCGCCGGACCCGCTCCGCGGGTCCCGCTTCGCTGTGTGGTGCGAGGCGCTTTGTGTTTCAAGGAGCGCCGTTTTTCAGACTGTGGACTTTGCACCGGGGAGGAAGAGCAGGCAAGTTCAGGGCTGCGAGCGGACCCGCAGGGACTCTAACTTCCAGGAGTCCCTGCGTGCGGTCAACCCTCAACACCTGGGTCGCTCTCCCTGACTGCCACGCCCCCTGCCCCAGCATTGAAAGCAGCCGCCTTTGAGAGCGTCGTGGGATTCCTTGTAGGACCGGTTGTTGCCGTGGCTTATTCACCTGTGCCTGGACCCTTCTCTGCAAGTGCAGCTCCTCGCCGGACCCGCTCCGCGGGTCCCGCTTCGCTGTGTGGTGCGAGGCGCTTTGTGTTTCAAGGAGCGCCGTTTTTCAGACTGTGGACTTTGCACCGGGGAGGAAGAGCAGGCAAGTTCAGGGCTGTGAGCGGACCCTCAGGGACTCTAACTTCCAGGAGTCCCTGCGTGCGGTCAACCCTCAACACCTGGGTCGCTCTCCCTGACTGCCACGCCCCCTGCCCCACCTCTCCCGCTATAATACTGAATAGCGAACCCGCTCCGCGGGAGCGCGCGGGAGCGCCGGGAGAAGCCCGGGACAAGGGCGGGACCGTCTGTGGCCGTCAGGGGCCGAAGGAGGCTGGGCTGGGCCTACCCTTTTGGTTCTAGCATTTGCCATTAAGTCTTTAGTATAATAAGCTGACAATTTGTCTCATAGCTATCATTATTACACCTTAACATACCATGCCATCCCCGGCAAGGGAAAGCACCCCCATAAGGCAGGGAGGGACAAAAAACATGACCCTGGAGAATTACTTTCCTCGGGCTGGGGTAGATGTGGATAAGGAGAGCACACTAAACCGGCGCAGAGCTGAACGGAGGCGCTCTATAGATAACTTGAAAGGTAGACCATTAGGAGATCATTCTCCTACACTCAGTGAAGATCTACCCTTAACTGAAGATGTTCCGATCTTGCTTAGGGACCTTACACAAATGCCCCCAGTGCTACCCATGAGCTTAACCCCAGTGAGTATTACAAGCCCAAGCAGGGGGACGATTGACCTAATTTCTCAACCTCCCTTAGCATCGAAATCTAGGAAAGCCAAACCAAAACTAGCAGCAGCACAAGAGGTTATCGGGCCCCCCTCAAATAAACGTAGGAGGAAGTCGAGGCGTGTTCAGGGGAAAAACAAACCCAAGATTAGCCATTTAGACTTTGGGAAGGCATTTAAACCTCCCACACCGACTGTGACAACAGTGGATGTCTCACAATCTAAATCTGCTGCACAGGAAGGTGTGGTCCCTGCCCTGACCAAAGAAGCTGCTAGCAATATTATTAATGCTCCCCTTTCTGTTGCCCCGTTGGGTAATGTGGAATTCCTGCTCAGGTCACTTCTGCTCCCAATTAGTGAAAGCATCAAAAAAATTGAAATTAGGCTAACCATTCTTGAGGCTACATTAAGTAGTTTGAAAATCCCGGCCAACTCTCATGAAAGAGCTCCTAAAGTTACTGCCACCCAAATAGACACGAAACAGCCCCCAAAAAGTGTCACGCCTCCCGCCCCCCCACAGGTTGCAACTGTGGTCACCCCATTACAAACTCAGAGGAATATCCCTGCACCAGATAAGCCAGCTAACCCCAGAGGACTTATCCGCCCTGTAAACTCTGCTTCTTTAGCACAACCCACAGATAGGGATGCACCAACCTCACTAATGAAGCCCCATCCCAGGCCACGTAGACCCAATTTACCACCAGAGGCAAATGATTTTACAGTAGTCATGGCAGGTGTTCCATCGCTAGAGGTAGGTGAAGCTGAGGATTTTTGTGCCCTAAAAAGCAGGGTGATTAAGTGGTTAAATCTGAATAGACCCCTACCAGCACACTTAAATAATGAAATCATAATGGTTAGAAGGGTGCCTTGGGTGGGGAGAACACGTAAATCCATCGTGGGGGATTGCATATTGGTGAGCTTCAGGGATGCCGGAACTGTCGCTTATATATGCCAGGGAAAGAATAGATCTCAAGAGTCAACTATTCAAACACTTCATGTGTCCTTCTTCTTCCCTCCCACCCCAGCCCCTGCACATGCGACCCGATCATCATATGATAACTGGGAAAGGGTGGGTCGGAGGGGTGTTTATCACAAGTTCAACCCCAGGCCATTATTCAGCCGATCAGAGCCACCTCTCCATACATTCAACCGGTTTCATTGCCTGGATGGTCTCGAGGGGGTAGATTGACAGACAGATAACGGTACACGGGGAGTAGGGGGCATAGAGGTTTTAAACGATGAGTTGAAGAAGCACAGCCATGTGGCAAAGCAAATGCATGTGCTGGATGAACTTAGGGTTGCAGAAATTGTATGTATAGAGGACACACAGGGACCGGAAGGGGAAATACAAGGGTGTGAATCACTAGGAGGGCACCAGGGAGGAGGGGTTCAGGTGTGTGAGGCAATAAAAATCATCTCATGGAATATAGCTGGCCTGGCAGGAAAATTTAATAACAAAGAGTGGCTAGACTATATTAGAAAATTCCATGTAATTTGTCTGCAGGAGACCTGGGCCCAGGAGAATAACTTTCATCTGCAAGGGTACAAGTGTTTCTTTGTACCCGCTCAAAAAACAAGGTCAGGGAGAGCCATGGGAGGGTTAGCCATTTATGTAGATCTGGGCCTCCCGGGAAGTTTTACTAGTCTTGAGTGGAATTCCCACAGGATTCAGGCAGTAAGGTTTTCTGGGAAAGGTCTCAGATTTGTTGCAGTAAATCTCTACAACAATGTGATGGCGGGACCTAACACCTCTCTTGTCACGGAATTAGACAATAGGATGGGCGAGGTCATAACAGGTCAAAAAAAGGGGCAATCATATGGGTTGGTGGTGATGGGAGATTATAATTGCCACTTGTGCCCGGTACTGGTCCAAATAAATACAGATTGGTCCCGATGCCCCATAGAGAAGGGACCGCACTTCTCTCATACGCCGTTAGGTTTAGCTTTTAGAACGTTACGGCTTAAGTATGACCTTGAACACACCATTAACATGGTAGGGATGCAGGAGGATGGCACATTGCCACCTACATTTAAGGGTAGGGGTTGCTCTTACTTCATAGATTATATTCTGGTTTCAAGGTCACTAACTCATAAGGTAACCAGTGTAGGGATAGATTGGAGCGGCTTCAGCGACCATAATCCTCTTGTCTTGGAGCTGAGATACAGGGCGGGTCTAAGTAATAGAGTTCAACGCACTTTTACAGAGAGAGCAACAGACCAGGGCAGGAGAATAAAATGGGCTAAAATAGATGGGGAAAAGTTTTATAGGGGCCTGGTGGATGCAGGCAAGCTTGCAATTAATGATTGTCTGGACATAGAAGTCCAGGGATCAAGGATTATGGAAGCTTTCGACCAGATTGCTAATCTGGTCGATGGCCTACTCAAGACCAGTATGCCACTCACGAACCACGGGAATCCCCGATGGTTCAACAAAGATTGCTCCAAAGCTTTAAGAGAGCTGAAAAGCTGCCTTAAAACTAAACCAAGGGTTCCCTACAAAGTTAAGGAGTGCAGAGAAAGGTATAAAAAGGAGATCAAGAGGAGTAAACTCGCCTTGCAGGCGGAAGCGTGGGCAGATTTACGAGAAGCAGGGGAAAGAAAGGATCTAGCAGGTTTCTGGAAAATAATTAATAACCCAACTTTCCAGGAAAAAGATACTCCGGATTTAGGGGCCAACATTCTCCCAGACTAGTGGGTTACCCATTATAGGAGCCTATATAATCACGAGCCTGGTTCTGCCGTAGAGCTACCGACCAATCCAACTGAGGCTTCATTGGTAGAATTCTCCATCAAGGAGATCACTGCAGGGATTGAGGGCCTGTCTAAAAATAAAGCGCCGGGGCCTGATGGAATCCCCCCAGATCTGTTCCTGAGTAACATTGAACTCTGGGCTCCCCTAATGACAAGGGTTATTAATACTGCCATTATCTATGGCCTACCTCCGTCTTGGTCCACGGCAGTAATTGTGCCGATTTTCAAAAAGGGCAACAGGGATGACCCAAAGTGCTACCGCCCGATTTCCCTGATTGACGTGTCGGCAAAACTTCTGGGGAGGGCAATTCTTAATAGACTGTCTGAGTGGACCGAGGAAAATAACATCCTCTCGGACACTCAATACGGATTCAGGGCAGGGAGGTCCACTAGTGACCAGTGCCTGAACCTCTATATGCTGACTGCCAAGTATACTATGGCTAGCGATGAATCCGTTTATATGGGTTTCATGGACCTGGCAGCAGCATTCGATCATGTCAATAGGGAAAAATTGTGGGGCATGATGTTTAGTATGGGGTTAGAGAGTGGTTTAATTAATATATTGAGGGAACTGCACAGCGATACCACCGCTAAGGTCCGTTTTAATAGGGAGGGGGGACTGACTAGTTCTTTTCCTTGTATGAGTGGAGTCAGACAAGGCTGCATTCTTGCTCCCTTTTTGCTTTCCCTTTACATAAATAATCTGGAGCAGTTTTTGTTAGGTCTAAATGCAGATTGCCCAAGGGTTGGGTCGCGTCACATTCCTGTTCTGCTTTATGCAGATGACGCGGTACTGATCGCACGCACACCAAGAAGCTTACAAACCCTGATTGATGGATTTGTTAAGTTCATGGGTGACTTGGACCTTTCTGTTAATTTGAGTAAATCTTATGTGCTCGTGGCGGGGAAAAAAACCACTGCTAAATACACATATACAATAGGGAGCCACATCGTGGATGAGGTTAAAACATTTCCCTATCTTGGTGAAACATTTGATGGTGCCCTGCGGTTTGATACCTTGGCGGAGGAACGATGTGGTAAAATGATTGCATCTAACGGGGCAATTGCTAGCTATGGCAGGAGGCTAGGGAGATGGTCCCCGGAACAGGTGCTAAATCTGTATAGCTCTGTATCATGCTCCAAGGTAATCTATGGGGCAGAAGTATGGGGCTTTGTCAATACCACTAGTATCCAACGAGAAGAAAATAAATATCTGAAATCACTCTTGAGGGTACCACAAAGTACTGCTGGTTTGATCACCCATAGGGAGTTAGGGAGACCATATATTGAAGATCTGATAAAATTGAGGCCCATTATTGCTTGGTTAAAAATGTGGGTCAACCCTGATGCGGCACTGAGTAGAGAAATCCTATCGGACTGTTTAGAGAGGGACAAGTGTATGCGTATCCCCTGGCTCCTTTATGTGAAGAAAACCCTCGAGGAGCTAGGTTTTGGGAACCTTTTTATTCATCCTACAACCATTGTAGCCCAGAATAAACTGCATGTTGGGAGAATTTTTCTTGAGCGGAAAAACCTACGCAGAGATGAGGGTGAAGGGTGTAAAAAGACAGTGAGGGCCCATCACCTAGTGAAGAGTGTGGATGGTATGGAGCCATACTTGTACCTTATGTATAATGCACAGGATAGGTTCTCGATGTGCCGTTTCAGATTAAACCTACTCCCATTTATGTTGGCATCACCAGCGGGATTTGCTACATCAATAGAAGAGAAGGGGCCCTGCGGCTGCGACAACAGGTCTCCGCAGGACTCCCTTCACTTTGTTTTACTCTGCCCCTTTTACTCAATGCCCAGACGCAGATACCTGGTAAACCTCTTGAAGAAAGCTAACTTGGTCCACGCTAGGGAGGCACTAGTATTTTTACAGAAAGCTGCGGAACCATTAATACTGTGTAGCATCATGAATTTTATTAAGGTAGCATTGCGCTTAAGGCTCACCAAAGGAGAAGTCTGAATTGTTTTTATCTTAACCTTTAAGCGTTAAATAGGATTAAATTGTTATATTTATGTTTTGCAAATTCACTGTGCAAAGAACCTTGAAATGTTTAATGATTTTTTACTATGTATATATGAGTGTGCTTTTATGGTGTTTTTTAATCACCGAATAAAGATTCTTTGACTTGACTTGACTTGACTCACAGTGTGATCTTAGACACATGACCAGGATGTTACATGCAATCTTTATGATATGTACTGCTAGAGAATCTTAGGCAGCATGTCTGTTAGGTCTCTTAGTTGCCAAAAGAAATCTCCATGGATCTTTTGGCAACTAAGAGGCCTAACAGACATGCTGTCTAAGATTCTCTAGCAGAACATATCCTAAAGCCTAACTGACTTCAAGAAATGATTTTTTAACACATCAAGTAAGCAAATTATTCACTCAGATTCATTTAAAATCAAGCTTGACTCACAGTGTGATCTTAGACACATGACCAGGATGTTACATGCAATCTTTATGATATGTACTGCTACAGAATCTTAGGCAGCATGTCTGTTAGGCCTCTTAGTTGCCAAAAGGAATCACCATGGATCTTTTGGCAACTAAGAGGCCTAACAGACATGCTGTCTAACATTCTCTAGCAGTACATATCATAAAGCCTAATTGACTTCAAGAAATGATTTTTAAACACATCAAGTAAGCAAATTATTCACTCAGATTCATTTAAAATCACGCTTGACTCACAGTGTGATATTAGACACATGACCAGGATGTTACATGCAATCTTTATGATATGTACTGCTACAGAATCTTAGGCAGCATGTCTGTTAGGCCTCTTAGTTGCCAAAACGAATCACCATGTATCTTTTGGCAACTAAGAGGCCTAACAGACATGCTGTCTAAGATTCTCTAGCAGTACATATCATAAAGCCTAACTAACTTCAAGAAATGATTTTTAAACACATCAAGTAAGCAAATTATTCACTCAGATTCATTTAATATCACGCTTGACACACAGTGTGATCTTAGACACATGACCAGGATGTTACATGCAATCTTTATGATATGTACTGCTAGAGAATCTTAGGCAGCATGTCAAAACAGGCCACCTATATATAAGAAAGATATAACATTCATTTCTCATTACATGTAACATGCTGGTCATGTGCCTAAGATCACACTGTGAGTGAAGCTTGATTCACCCATCAGTGTGATCTTAGACAGATGATCAGGATGTTACATGTAAGCTACCAAGTCTTTGAAAAAACATGTACTTCCATATTTTTTAAAATTGTATGGTGCATATTGGAAATGTATTTTGGAAATGAGTTAGGTTTCTGCTTTGCTATGTAGTGCACATTGAAGTGGGCTGCGCTTTGTGTCAAAAACGATTTACTATGTAAAAAAGTCATCACCCATCTAGTCATCATCTTAATATTAATATTAATATTATTCACCCAGATCCATTTAAAATCAAGCTTGACTCACAGTGTGATCTTAGGCACATGACCAGAATGTTACATGTAATCTACCATGTCTGTCTCTGCAAGCAGTATGTGTTTCTCTGATCATATTATTTCACTGTCTCTCCAGGCCAAAAAGAGGCCACCTATATATAAGCAACACATAACATTAATTTCTCATTACATGTAACATCCTGCTCATGTGCCTAAGATCACACTGTGACTGAAGCTTGATTCACCCATCAGTGTGATGTTAGGCAGATGACCAGGATGTCACATGTAATCTACCATGTCTTTAAAAAACATGTACTTCCATATTATTAAAGACATCAACTAAGCATATTATTCACCCAGATTCATTTAAAATGAAGCTTGACTCACAGTGTCATCTTAAACACATTACCAGCATGTTACATGTAATTTACCATATCTGTCTCTGCAAGCAGTATGTATGTCTCTGCTCATATTATTTCCCTGTCTCTACAGACCAGAAACAAGCCACCTATATATAAGCAACACATAACATTAATTTCTCATTACATGTAACATCCTGCTCATGTGCCTAAGATCACACTGTGACTGAAGCTTGATTCACCCATCAGTGTAATCTTTGGCAGATGACCAGAATGTTACATGTAATCTACCATGTCTTTAAAAAACATGTACTTCCATATTTTTAAAGACATCAAGTAAGCATATTATTCACCCAGATCCATTTAAAATCAAGCTTGACTCACAGTGCCATCTTAAACACATGACCAGCATATTACATGTAATTTACCATGTCTGTCTCTACAATCAGTATGCGTGTCTCTGCTCATAATATTTCACTGTCTCTACTGGCCAAAAACAGCCCACCTATATATAAGCATATATATATATATATATACCAGACTTTTTACCAGAAAACATTTTGATAGTAAATCGTTTTTAACACAGAGCACAGCCCATTTAAATGACCACTACAAAGCAAAGCAGAAACCTAACTCATTTCCAAAATTCATTTCCAATATACACCATACAATTTTTAAACAGCATTACATAACAACATGACACACAATGCAAAAATAAAAAAACACAATATGCTTCTTAATCTTCCCCATACTGCATACAGCAGTGTATCTTCATTAAATGAATCATATTTCAGATACCACACAGGCACAGAGTAAGATGAGACACAGGCACAGAATACCCTTTAAGCTAAAAGAGGCAAACTGTTAGAAGGCACATGTGACATTATAGAAAATTATAAAAATATAATTTCTTACTTTAAACAGACACTCAGTGTAATCCTTGACCAAAATTTAAACACCAGACTTTTTACCAGAAAACATTTTCCATAGTAAATCGTTTTTCACACAAAGCACAGCTCATTTAAATGACCACTACAGAAACAAAGCAGAAACCTAACTCATTTTCAAAATACATTTCCAATATGCACCATTCTATTTTTAAACAGCATTACAAAAAAACATGACATAAAATACAAGAATAAAGAAGCACAATAAGCTTCTTAATCTTCCCCATAGTGCATACAGCAGTCTAGCTTTATTAAAATACTCATTACTCACCTTTAAAAATGCTTTGGAAGATGTAGAACAGTGTCAATCACACTCAACAGATTTTCTTAAGCAGAATCTCTGAATAATGCTTCTGTCACTAGAATAATGGCACAGATTCTTTCTCATTTCAGACCCATATTCTTGTACATAGCCAATAAAAATTCTTCCCACACAAATTCAAAACCAAACTGCACATTTTAATTGGTTGTATATTTGAACACTTTGAAAGTCACATAACATTCACCCATCCCCCCAGTGCTCATTCCCCTGTAACCATGGTAACTCCCTCCTCACCCAGCACACTGTTCAAAAGTTCATCATACTATGTTGCAAAAAAATGCAGCAAGGTGTTTGACCTCTCAATGTACCAGCTAATCGTGTGCAATGTTTCTTGAAATGACTTTTCCTCAACCTTTGAAATGACTTCTTTCAAAAAAAATCATTCACCCTAATTTTCAGTGCTGAATTTTAAGAAAGCACCAATAATTTTTTGTTTTTCAAGTGCACTGAATCTCAACCACTTTTTTCATAACTCCTACTTTAAAACTGCCATTTCATTTCCACAACTCATCTGAATACAAGCACATCTACCTTCAAGATGCCAAAAGTCTGGTTTGTGGGTCATAGCTTTGTCCACTGGAGTCAAAAATACGCAGCTAACAGAGGTATTACAACCTTGATTTACCAAATGTGGACATTGTATGGATTGGACAGAGAAGATTGAGAAGTCACCAATTGATACCATTGGTAAAATCCTTTATGCATTTACCACACCCTGACCTCATAATTGTGCACTGTGGTGGAAATGATTTAGGCACATTGACTGGGGTAGGTCTGGAAATGCTTTTAAAGGACATCTTTGGGCAATTGATGTCACTTTTTCCAAAAACTGCCATGGTATATTCTAATATATGCCAAAGGCAAAAATGGAACTGGTCCAACCAATTTTGTCCACAGATTGAGAAAGCAAGGAAACATGTAAATAAATCTGTTTCTGCTTACATGAGAGATTATGGAATGGGTAGTATATACCACAACAACTTGCGTTACAACATGCAACGCATCTATAGGAGAGATGGTGTACATTTCACCGATGAGGGGAATAGAGTCTTCCTCTGTAACATAAGACTCTGCATCGGTACTTACTTGTAGGTACCAAAAACACCCAATTAACACAACGGCTCTTTTTAGAGCCAACTAACATCTAAACACTCAAACTTGTAATTTAACACCATTTTTTTAATCTTGTCGCCGTGCAACTTTTTTGCGAGGAGAAAACAAAAAAAATGTTTCTTTTTGGCTTTGGGGGTCCTTAATGGACCCCCTGAGAAAACCTAGGGGGTCAGGGAGTCTCCACCTTGCCCCCTTTCCACGATCTCCACTATAGTTTTTAACAGTCTTGTAAATCAAGGTGCGCGACCGGGTGCGCGCACCCCGCAACTTTATAGAAAAAAAAGAAAGATTTTTTTGGGCCTTGGGGGTCCTTAATGGACCCCCTGAGAATACCTGGGGGTCAGGGACTGTCTACCAAGCCTCCTTCTCACGTTTTGAAACTTTTATGGGAATCGAGTTAAACGCCATTTTGAGACGGGGCGCGCGATCGGGTGCGCGCACCCCGCAACTTTTTAGAAAAAAAAAGATGTTTTTGGCCTTGGGGGTCCTTAAGGGACCCCCAAGAGAGATATATATATATATATATATATATATATATATATATATATATATATATATTACCTACTGGCGATAGCCAGTAGGTATATATAGTTAGGACCTAGCTACCATAGGAAATCTGCAACATTCTATTGGGAATAACTTTGGCGCCGGTTGAGGAATTTGCGTGTAATTTTCCAAAATTTAGGCCAGCTCCGCTCCGCTTCTTCCCTGGAAGTTTCGGGGGATTCCTCATGCGGGGGCCGAGAAAAAAGAGGGGTCCCAAAACGTGTTTTCCCCATGTTAATTTCCATAGGACGAATAGACAAGGCTACAGCCCGAACCGCTGAATGGAATTACCCCAAACTTTGCAAAATTGTAGGGACTGGTACGCAGAAGTGCCTTTTCTATATTTGGTGAAAATTGCTCCAGTGGTTTTATGAAAATTAACTTCAAAAACACATATATATCTGGGCGGAGCCTAACCACACATCTCATTGTGAGATCTGATTGGCTTGTCAGCACTTCATCCAAGAAGTGTTGGCAGCCATCTTGGGACCAATATACATGATTCCACCTCATTAAAAAGCATTGTAGTTAATAGTTACATTATAAATCATTTGTTGATGGTACCATACTCATTTTAGGAATTGTGGTGTGTTCTAAGGTGATTTTACCATGTGAAAAAGCCTTCTGCTGGGATATCATGAATCATGTTTGAAAGAAAACTATTATCTCATGCTTTTCCCACAGTGGTTTGGAAGGGGATCTATACGCTAAACTGAAAGCATATTTTCTGTAAATTCACATCATCTTTCTCAGTCATGTGAGAATGAAGTCTGACATTCTCAGTAAAACATGTACATACAACAAGGACAGAGACTGTCAGTTGATTCCTTTGTGTTCTACTGCAGCCTCATAGAGTGTTCTAAAGAACAACCAGAGCGCTAACAGTCCCACTTCTTACAAAGGTATGGCACACCTGAAGCCATCTTGATTGGAATAAAGTGGTAACTCTTAAAACATTTAATTTAAAAAGGAACAAAATGAGGGGGTATATGTTGCCATAGAAAGTATGATTAGTGCTGCAGAAAGTAAAATTAGGGCACATTTGGAGTAACTTCTCAAATCCTCTTATATTTTATTAAAAAATTCTGACATGTTGAAAAGGGTAATAAGGAATTATCAGAAATAAGATGTTGGTAAGTGAGAATTCCTTTGTCAATCCATTCCTTCCAAAAGAGCGCACGTTTGCGTAATTTAAGAGATTTATTATACCATAGTGGGGTATTCATATGAAGAGTAGATGGTACAGAGAATGATCGAAAAAGGGCAAGGGTTAAAGCTTTGGAGTGTTTAAAAATAGGAGAAAGTAGCTTGGGAGGTGGTTGAGTGAGATTGGAGGCAATAAGGAAGGAGAAGGGGTGAAGTTGAGCCAATTCCAGAGAGCTCCAAGCCGTAGCAGGAGGAGACGAGGATTCAAGAAGAAGAGGCCAAATTTGCTTGAGAGTAAAAGCAGAATGAAAGCGTGAGATATTGGGGAAATTAACACCACCAAGATGTTTAGGTTGTTGAAGACGGAGGAGAGAGACTCTAGCCTTACTTCCTTATTACCCTTTTCAACACTTCGTGATTCCTTCGGTATCTCTAACAAATACTGCACACACTTTCATGAACTTCTGCCCAAACTATCCACTATTATCCTACACAATACTCCTTCATCCTCTTCATCTCCCCTCCTTGCCTCTCCACCTCACTTTCAGGTTCCCCTTAAGGCCTCTGCTATTTATAAATTACTTTCTCCCTCACTTACTGACAGGCCTAAAACTAATCTTGAACTTACATGGGAATTGGACCTCAATCACACTTTCCCCTCACTTACCTGGGATTCTATTTGGTCCAAACTTCATTCCACCTCTCGTTCCGCTAGTACCACACAAACCCTTTATTTTTTTTATAATAGATTATTTTACACTCCCTGTGCTTTGTTTAAATTTAAATTGTTAGACACTAAGAAGTGTTGGTCCTGTTCATGTACTCCTGGTGACTTTATTCACATGTTTTTTCTTTGTCCTAAGGTCCAACTTATGTGGTCCCACATTTGGTCTACTCTTAATAAGATTTTATCTACTAATGTTCCCTTTGTTATTTCTTCTGTATTCCTGGGTGGTTTGGCCCCAGTTTGGGATGTCCCACTCCATACTCGTAAATTTATTGATCTTTGCATTGCTATCGCTTTTCAAATTATAACAACTAATTGGAAAGACACTACAAACGTGGTTTACAACGCTTGGTGGAATTTGCTCTGCCATCATCATAGACTAGATCGTGCATGTGCTTCTTCTATTCCATTGTTGATAAAACGTGATTTACTTTGGTCCCCTTTAACAGACTTTTTATCTTACAGTGCCTCTTGATCACATGTTATTGTTATATTTAATATTACGGTTATTATTATCACTGTGAACTTCTCTGTATTTCATACCTCTTTATTTCTCTTACCATAAATTTTTCTATTGCTGTTCCCCTTCCATCCCCCCTTTTTTCCCCTTTCTTCCCTCTTTCTTTCTCTCTTCCTTCCCCACAAAATGAAAAGTTATAAAAGCATTTTCTCTTTGTATAACGTTCTCCCCTTTTGGGGCCTTTCTTGATTATTGGCACACTATTCTCCACAATTATTTTGAGTCCTATTGCTCTTTATTTGTGCTATTGTAATGATGTTTTACATTGTTTTCTTCGACATAATAAAGCTTTTCAAACTCAAAAAAAAAAAAAGTTCTGACATGCATCTCCCAAGATGGCCACCAGAGACAAAAGAGCCCAAATGTAGCCCAAATAACACCCAGATGTAGCCCAAGTATAGCCCAATGACAGAATGTCCCAGAGTGTTTTAAAGAACAACTAGAGCTCTAACAGTCTTACTTATGACAAAAGTATGGCATACCAGAAGCCATCTTGATTGGAATGAAGTGGTAAGTCTGAAAACATTTAATTTAAAAAGGAACACAATGAGGGGGTTCATTTTGCCATAGAAAGTATGATTAGTGCTTCAGAAAGAAAAATTAGGGCACATTTTGAGTGACTTCTCAAATCCTCTTCTATTTCATTAAAACATTCTGACATGCAGTCTCCCAAGATGGCCACCAGGGACGAAAGAGCCCAAATGTAGCCCAAATATCACCCAGATGTAGCCCAAGTATAGCCCAATGACAGAATGTCCCAGAGTGTTCTAAAGAACAACTAGAGCGCTAACAGTCTTACGTATGACAAAAGTATGGCACACCAGAAGCCATCTTGATTGGAATGAAGTGGTAAGTCTGAAAACATTTAATTTAAAAAGGAACAAAATGAGGGGGCTCCTTTTGCCATAGAAAGTATGATTAGTGCTTCAGAAAGAAAAATTAGGGCACATTTTGAGTGTCTTCTCAAATCCTCTTCTATTTCATTAAAAACATTCTGACATGCAGACTGAAACATGCACTTTGAACACCAGCAGCAGACTTCCCTGGTGAGCAGTAGCTTTACTACAGTGATCTAATGAGCAACTAGAGTGCTAACATTCAGAATTTATGGCAAATGTGTGACACATCTAAATGCCTTCTTGATGGAACCAAAGTAAACAAGCATTGAAAATGCAATAGATCTCGCCCTCGTTTAAGTTAAAGCCATTCTGTTTGTAATGAGGTGGCTTTTTAGCTTTGATTTTATTAGTGTTTTTAAAACTTTCATGTAAATAACATGCATATGTATGCATATATGTATATGTATGCATGCATTTATATTTGTATTTATGTAGATATGCAGATTATATATGTTTATATATGTATGTATATATATATACACATACATATATATAAATGAATATGCATATATATGCATATATATATGTGTATATGTGTGCGTGTAGAGAGAGGTAGAGAGGTAGAGGTAGAGAGGTAGAGAGGTAGAGGTAGAGAGGTAGAGGTAGAGAGGTAGAGACTAGTAGAGAGAGAAGTAGAGAGAGGTAGAGAGGTAGAGAGTGAGTAATAGAGAGTAGAGAGTGAGTAGTAGAGAGTAGTAGAGAGCAGTAGAGAGAGTAGCAGAGAGTGAGTAGTAGAGAGTAGTAGAGTGAATAGTAGAGTGAGTAGTAGAGAGTAGTAGAGAGTGAGTAGTAGAGAGTGAGCAGTAGAGAGTAGTAGAGAGTAAGTAGTAGAGTGAGTAGTAGAGAGCAGTAGAGAGTGAGTAGTAGAGAGTAGTAAAGAGTGAGTAGTAGAGAGTAGTAGAGAGTGAGTAGTAGAGAGTGAGTAGTAGAGAGTAGTAGAGAGTGAGTAGCAGAGAGCGAGAATAGTAGAGAGTAGTAGAGAGTGAGTAGTAGAGTGAGTAGTAGAGAGTAGTAGAGAGAGAGTAGTAGAGAGAGAGTAGTAGAGAGTGAGTAGTAGAGAGTAGTAGATAGTGAGTAGTAGAGTGAGTAGTAGAGAGTGAGTAGTAGAGAGTAGTAGAGAGAGAGTAGTAGAGAGTGAGTAGTAGAGAGTAGTAGAGAGTTAGAAGTAGAGAGTGAGTAGTAGAGAGTAGTAGAGAGTGAGTAGTAAAGAGTGAGTAGTAGAGAGAGTAGTAGAGAGTGAGTAGTAGAGAGTAGTAGATAGTGAGTAGTAGAGAGTAGTAGATAGTGAGTAGTAGGAAGTGAGTAGTAGAGAGAGAGTAGTAGAGAGTAGTAGAGTAGTAGAGAATGAGTAGTAGAGAGTGAGTATTAGAGAGTAGTGGAGTAGTAGAGAGTAAGTAGTAGAGAGTAGTGGAGAATATTCCAAAGTTTGGCACAGCACCACTTGCACAATAAGTCCAATCAAATCATATCACTTAGAGTCCTTATTGAAGCGCTGAATCTTGGTGTATATTCAAATGCTTTTATTTTCCTTAAGTTTATGTACCACAGCCAGCCAACGCGTTTTGTTCTGTACAACAGAACTTCTTCGGGGCGTTCTTATTTCCTTCAAGTTATGTCGGTATCCTGTTGTCATATAACTAGATATTTCTTCCAAATGTTAGACGAGACGTAAGTACATTCTTATTCAAAGTGACTAGGTATCAATTTTACCCACACAATTCGGGCAGACTTGAGTAATTTATAGCATCCTCAAAGTCAGTCTTTAAAAAATTCCAAAGTATAGGACATGATAATCCAAATCCAAATGTTTCTCAAGAAAAGTCATTTTCAATCGTTCGGAATATCGGCGTTTGGGCAGATATGACCCAGGGACCCCCAGTATGCAAGGGGAATTAGTCCCCCCTCTGCAAACGCGCCAGTGGCCTGCGTTGCAGAGAGGTGTAAAAAGGGGCATTGCCTCATTACACCTCTGTGCAATGCAGCCCCCTGGCGCATACTGGAAGTTCCAGGTGGGCTAGTTGGCCCCCAGGGACCCCCCAGTATGCAAGGGGATTTAGTTCCCCCTCTTCAAACATGCACGGGGGCTGCGTTGCAGAGAGGTGTAAAAAAGGGTGTGGCCTCATTACACCTCTCTGCAATGCAGCCCCCTAGTGCATACTGGAGGCTCCTGGTGGGCTAGTTGACCCCAGGGACCCCCAGTATGCAAGGGGAATTAGTTCCCCTCTGCAAACGCGCCAGGGGGCTGCATTGCAGAGAGGTGTAGCAAGGGGCATAGCCTCATTACACCTCTGCAATGCAGCCCCCTGGCACATGCTGGAGGTTCCAGGGGGGCTAGTTGGCCCCCAGGGGCCCCCAGTATGCAAGGGGAATTAGTTCCCCCTCTTCAAACATGCACGGGGGCTGCGTTGCAGAGAGGTGTAAAAAGGGGCGTGGCTTCATTACACCTCTCTGCAATGCAGTCCCCTGGCGCATACTGGAGATTCCTGGTGGGCTTTCAGGTCTTATATAGTTAGGAATTAGCATTAAAAAAAACTTTGAAATTCACTGAAAAAAACATAGGTTACAGGCCTTATATAGTTAGGAATTAGCATTTAAAACCTTGCAAATTCACAAAAAAACCATAGGTTTCAGGCCTTATATAGTTAGGAATTAGCATTTAAAAAGCCTTTGAAATTCACTGAAAAAACCATAGGTTCCAGGCCTTATATAGTTCGGAATTATCATTTAAAAAACCTTTAAAATTCACTCAAAAAACTATAAGTTTTAGGGGTGTTATAGTTAGCTGGACATTTCACTCATACAAAACCATTGAAATTGCTCCTATATAGTTAGTTGTACTAACTATATTTCGCGCACCCGCAATCCACTGCTGATGATGTCACATATTACATCATTCATGACATGGTCAGTGACATCACTGATGACATCTCAAATGACATCACTGAATTTTTGAAACCCCTACTGAGGTGTGGGATTGGCTTGAGGGGTGGCGTCAGTCTGCGACCACCCAGAATCGTCGCAGGAAATCTGCAGATCGCTCTGACGCAGAGGTACTACCTGAAAGTCAGGACCTGTTTGCTGACAATGCTCAGGGTGAGCAGTGAACCATAAGATTAAGACTTATTTATGCCTGTTGTGTTGCTCCTACTTGTCATGAGATTCCTTGCTGGCTCCTTGGAGGAAGTTCCGCCTCTTCATTGGTCTATCACGACACCTGATACTGCTGGGGCTCTCCACGCTGATCGGGGCCACACTTGACTACCGTATCTCGACTCCATGGGCGTGACCTCCTTAATGCTTCCAGCCTCCAGATGTTCTTCCAGATCACCGCCATGAACCAAACCCTGTATTTTGGTAACCCTCCTCTCCTGATGGGACTCTGTCTTGCAGTTTGCAGCCCATCCTGATCCATATGTATCCTTTTCTTGGTCCTGATATAATTGTGCATTTTGTTCCGACTGCTGTTTTCAGATGACTTGTTAACGGCATTGTTTTTGTAGATTGCTATGGGGTATGATGGACTAACTCACCTAGTACTTTTGTTATGGAGGCGACTCTTGACCCTCTGGGCGATTCATCAGGGCGTGGGAGGGTGATGAACATTATGCCTAATTGGAGAGAGAAACACTACAGACCTTGACCATCCTTATCCTATTAGTTGTTACATACTGTCTGTATGCATTAGGTAGTGCTGCTGGACAATGTCAATTGCCTGAACTGATGTGGATAGGGCCTTCAGCGTGGGGCTGACCTGGGCCTAATTTGTCAATAATTTCTACTATGTGAATGCTATTGCTGATGCAAGTTGTTTTTAACCGCACTAGACGATATCATCCTGTCAATTGCTAGCGGGGGCACCCACGGCTCTCCACGCACCTCATCAATGTTCGGGAGGGCAACAGGCACTCTGCCTAGTTGGGGAGTGGATAGTTTCACGTCCGCGGGCAGGGGGGCAGGGAGGGTGGTTGAGGGGGGGAACGGGAAGGGGGAGGGTTTGGGGGGACATGGGTTGTTGGGAAGTTTGCTAAGAGACTGTTATTGTTTTTGTTTTTGTTTTTGTTTGCACACTGCAGAGATTTTTTGAACATGGAACATACTACACAGCACTACGCGCCCTTACAAAACATTCTGTACTCATTATCAGAAAACACCGGTTCCCTCCTAGGAGGGAGGTGGATGGTTGGGAAATCTGCTCTGATATTGCCGTTATTTCTGATCCCCTTTTTGTTTCCACACTCAGTGGTTTTTCGGACACGGGGCTAACTACACAACAATATGTGCCTTCACAAGGCGTCCAGTACTCAGCATCTAGATACAACAGGTATTTCCCGAATTCCGCCATAAGCTTCTCCAGGACCGCCACTTACTACAAGACACACTCGGTCCCCCTAAAACCAATAATCCGTACATGCTTTCCGTTCTTTCAGCCACCGTTGACTACGTCTCTCTCCCGCATGACGTGGAATGTCAACGGCCTAGGCAATAGAATAAAAAGAGGGATAGTCATGCAATATCTTAAACGTCACGCCCCAGACCTGGTTCTCCTCCAAGAAACACACTTGATGGGCAACGCGTGCCAAGCACTGCACCGGGGAGGTTATAAACTACTCGTGCACGCAGGCTTCTCCTCCGGATCTAGAGGGACCGGAATCCTGGTTCGGAAAAATGTTGCACTGATGTGTACAAAGACGTGGGCCGATCCCCTAGGCCGTTTCGCTGTACTAGAGGCCACCTGGGAAGGTAAACCGTTGAATGTTATCTCAGTCTACATTCCTCCAACCTTAGGCACAGCTGCTCTGCAGGCCCTGCAATGCATAATGTTAGATCTCCCACAAGGGCCCCTACTTATTGGGGGTGATTTCAACATGACAATGAATGATACCCAAGATCGGCACCCCCAGCGTACGTCACACAGACCGGGCTCCGATCTATTTGATTTCACACAGACAATGGGGCTTGAGGACCTGTGGCACTCGTCTCACCCGACTACTTCTTACTTCACACACTATTCAAATGCCCACAACAGTAGCTCTCGCATAGATTATCTGTTCTCCCCCACAACCGATATGGAGTTTTTTCGCCACCCTAAAGGGCTCCCCAGGGAAATCTCGGATCATTCCCCACTTACTGTGGAATTCACACATCACCGCCAGAGATCCCGCGGCCCCATAATCATAACGCCCTGGCTCCTAAAAATCCCTGACATAAAAGACTGCCTGTTAAAACACACGGAATACTACTTCGCGGAAAATGTCGGCTCTGTGAAATCGGCTATAACTATATGGGAGGCCTACAAGGCAGTACTTAAGGGTAAGGCATTAGCTCTCAAAACTGGCTACATGCACAAACAGAGTGAACACCTAATTCAGGTTGAAACGGACCTGACCCACCTGGAATCACTCCACAACGCAAACCCCACAGATGGAACGGCGACTTGCCTCCGCGCGAAAAAACTGGAATATAAAGCGCTGGCCTCTGAGAAAGTGCAGGCCAAGCTCTTGAAGACTCGCCATCCTGTATATGAACTGGGGGACAGGGCAGGTAAACTACTGGCATGGCTCGAAAAACGCGAGCAGGGATCTCGATGGATCCCAGAGTTGACCAAACCAGACCAATCTACTGTCACGGACCCAGGTGAAATAGCAGAGGCCTTTGCCACCCACCTAGAGGGCATCTACACAGCCAGAGCACATTACAGCTCCGGAGAGTCTAAACTACTCCTGGCCGAGATGAGACTTTCCACTCTTTCCGAATCTGATGTGCAAGAATTGGAGGCAGACCTCACAACAGAAGAGGTTGGCAATGCCTTGTTTGCCGTTCAATCAGGTAAAGCTATGGGCCCCAATGGAGTCCCTATCGAGTTCCTGAAGGGCATGGCAGGTGAGATCCTCCCGCACCTTAAGGCAATGTTTGAGGAGAGCCGAGATGCCGGTTGCCTGCCACTGGACCAACGGTTGGCATCAATAGTGGTCATTCGAAACCTAACAAACCGGCTAATGATTGCCGCTCCTACCCACCGATTTCCCTTATCAACTCCGAGGTGAAAATCCTAGCGAAACTCCTCGCTACCAGACTTATGACAGTCCTCCCCGCCTTGATCCATGAGGATCAGTTGGGCTTCTTGCCGGGCCGTAATACGGTGCTTAACCTCCGACGGGTTCACAACGTAATGAGTAGGATACCTCATCTCCAAGAGAACGCAGCTATCCTCTCCCTTGACGCTGCACTTGCCTTTGATTCTATAGAATGGTCATACCTTTTCGAGGTCCTACTCCGCTATGGTTTTGGTCCCAAATTCATCCAGTGGATTCGACTGCTCTATACTGATCTCTGGGTCAAGTCTATGTTAATGGACATACATCCATGCGATTCCCCCTGCACAGAGGTACAAGACAGGGGTGTCCTCTGTCCCCTTTGTTGTTCGCACTTACTCTTGAATCTCTGGCTCATTGGGTCAGAACTGACAACTCCATCCGCGGCCTCCGATGGAATGACGACACGATAGACAAGATCTCACTCTACGCGGACGACATCCTCGTCTACGTCTCCTCCCCCAAATCCTCTCTTAACAGCCTACTACACGTCATCACTAATTTCAGCAAATACTCTGGTTTTTCCATCAACTGGTCCAAATCAATACTATATGTACTACACGGCCCACCCCCTCCTCTCCCACGGGGCTACTCAATCGAAGTGGCCCTGGATGGATTCAAATACCTCGGCATCTTTGTCACCCCAGACCCAAAAATATTCTATGATCGCAACCTAAAAGGCCTACTTCAAAGACTCCATAACTCCCTCTCTCTCGCCCGGGCAGAGCAGCCCTCTTTAAAATGCTCGCACTCCCTCGATTCTTGTATGCCCTGCAGAATTGTCCATTTCCCATAGCCGACTCTTATTTTAACACGCTTGAAGGAGACCTCCGCCTCCTCTTATGGGACGGCGGTTCTCCCCGCATTGCTCTCCTCTCACTTATACAGGGGTGGTATGATGGAGGTATTGCCCTGACAAATATTCGACTCTGGGCTACTCAATTGACTGCCACTAACTCATGGATATATGGTTCACCCACGAACTCTGCTTTTCACCTAGAGAGATACCAGACGGGCCGCGGGGGCTATCTTGAGGCTCTGTATGGTAAACACTCTCGCGCCCGTTATATAGGCCCGATGTCCCACACAATAACAATCTGGCACCGTGCGAACAAGCGACTCGGGTGGGCTGACACTCTCACATTATCCACCCCACTCTGGACCTCACATAAGTTAGGCTCCCTCTGTCACTATCAGGGCTTTGATAAGTGGGACACAATTGGCATCTCTACCTTAGGCGACATGCTTCACAAGGGCAAATTACTGACATTCGAAGAGCTCCAGAAGATACACAACTTAGCACAATCAGAAGCCTTCCGCTATCTCCAAATCAAACATGCCATACTCGCTAACGTCCCTGATCTCTCTTCTCTTCCACAATCCTCGCCTCTCGAGGACAGACTCTTGTCAGAACCCCTCCAGGCCAAAGAGATATCCTATACCTACCGTAAATTATGTAATAACATGCCCAACACCTTCCAACTTCTACGAGACAAATGGCAGAATGACATCGGAGTCTTGGATGATGCTGAATGGCAGGCGGCACTGATGTCCCCGCGCGAATCAGCTATTAACCACAGATTTAGACTTATACAATTAAATATATTGCACAGAACATACATGTCCGCTCCCCTTCTGGCCAGGATTAGTAGACGCACATCAGACCTCTGTCTCCGTAACTGCGGACGGATTGGTACCTTCTACCACATTCTCTGGGAATGCCCGGTGACCTATGGGATCGTGCCGCTCGCAAAATGACTGATGCTTTAGGAAAGCCTGTCCCTCTGACTCCTAAAAGCGAACTCCTCAATGTATGGGACCCCACAGATCTAACTGCAATGGAACAACAATGGGCGGCTCTGGGCTTCCTCTTACTGAAACGTGAAATAGCAATGCAATGGGGCTCATCATCTAAACCGCTCTTGCTCAGGTGGGTTGCTGCTATGGATGTGTGTATGTTGTCCGAAAAAACGGTCTACAAGGTCAGGGGGTGTCCTGGTGTTTGGGATAAGAAATGGAGAGAGTGGAATGTTTATAGAGGTGAACTATGTACTTCCCTTTCAACCGACATGGCAATGGCTAGACCTGGTCCCCCTCGAAATCGTGATTGTGATACACTGCTGTAATGTACGTATTCTATGTCAAATTTGTAATTCATGACTGTCTACTTATTACTACCTCTGCTTTTGTTCAATAAAATATTTGAAACAAAAAAAATCTAGAAAGACATGCCACTTCTTGCACATTTTAAGGTCATGATAAGGTCACGATAATGAATCAGTTTGGATTAATTTCGTATTGCCTGACTATCCAGTACAGTCGATGGAAGGTCAGGCAGTACTTTTTATCCCAAGATGGCTGACACGCTACACGTGGCCCGATCACATGACCGATGATAGGCCATAGAGAGTCAGACAAACGCTAGCAGCACTCGACTGATGCCGGCGTGCGAGCGAGAGAGGGACTGATTCATACACCATTCCTAAAGTAAGTTGAATGTATTACTATGAGGCAGTTCGGATTAATTTTGTATTGCCTACTATCTAGTACAGTCTATGGAATGTCAGGCAGTACTTTTTATCCCAAGATGGCCGACACACTACAAGTGTCCCGATCATATGACCGTGGATAGGTCATAGAGAATCAGGGAAACCCCAGCAGCACTCAACTGATGCCGGCGTGCGAGCGAGAGAGGGACTGATTCATACACCGTTCCCAAAGTAAGTTGTATGTATTAATATGAGGCAGGGTAGGTCTTGGTTGCCAACAGATTCGAATACCAGGCTGACAATAGCGTATTAAGCTTTTTGTTCCCTATATAGATTACACATGAGCAGAGTTTAGTGCCATCTTCATATGTGAGTTCAGCTTTCGTTTGGTTTTTGTTTGCTCTGTGAAATGTTGATATAGAATACGGACATTAACAAAAAGCATTAGAACTGATGCATATATGTATATATTTTGTCTATAGACCTACAACAGAAAGAGGCAGAAGGTAAGATAGAAATAACATTGTACATGGCGTTTGACTATTAGGTTTCAGTGCGGTATTAGTTGATTACAGTAGTTTATGGTTGGCTGTGGTCTCACTTTGTAGGATATGACGATTGAGGTTTTAGCTACCGGTCGTTTTTGTAAGTATTTAAGTGCATAAACACATTTAAGCTGTTTGGGCATGCCACAACTACGTAATGTGCAGTACGATTCATGTATCTGGCTCGAAGGTGTACTGGTGGTATACACGCTCTTGTACGTTTTTTATACACTTGAGAATTGTAGTGTTTTGGCAGCGGTGTAATAGTACACTCTGGATCACTTATTCATTTATTTATTCAAGAGATTTTTGTAAATATGTTACAGATTATGCATATGTTGTTTTACACTAGATTCATGGTGCAACACATGTCCTGATGAAGGTCTCGAAGAATAACAGGTTGTGAGACAGAAACGTCGATGCTATGACACTTTTTTATTGTATACCAGTACTAATCAATGTATTGGAATTTTGTATATAAGTGTTGAATAATACACATAGGGCAGATTTGTCAATATTGCCCATATATTTTTGTTTAAAAAGTGTCAGAAGCTACTGTATATGTCAGAAACTATGAAGCAGTAGACACCTGAGTTGCCATACATGAATTGACAAATGGATGTATGCCTATGCGATGCTAGAATGATATGTTTTCTATGTATCTTATGAAAAACTATAAAATATTTGATTTTTTGATAAAAATCTCTTGTTTTTGATGGAATTTTGTTCACGGATGTGACATATTTGAAATTGTAAAAAAACATCAAGTGATTTCTTAAGGAATTTTTTTTGCTGTGTTATTGTACATACCCAGTTCCTTGGCGAATATTGGGTTGCCCTATTATTGTTATTGTGTAGAGTGTCCAACCATGCTGTGGCGATACATATTCTGACCACTGCCATGGCTATGAAAAGAAAAGGACGATAGTCCTCCGACACGTCATTATTACTGATTCCCAGCAGTATAAGTTGCGCTGTTAAATTTGTTTTTATTTTCAGTGATGTGGTCATACATTTTTCAATTTCTCCTAACCAAGTATCTAAAACGGGGCATGTCGCTAACATATGTATCAGGCCGGCTTCAGTGCTGCTACAGTGAGGACATATGATTCCCTCCTGCCTGCCCCAGTGAGCTATTCTAGCAGGGGTACGGTATAGTGAGAACTGTGTTTTGTAGTGTTGTGTCTGTAACCATGCCGACCGAAGCACCGTCCTCCCAAATTCTAGAGACTCTAACAATATATTGTATTCTGTGCCCAGCTTTTGTTCCCATTTGGACCCATGTTTCTCAAGGTCATCCTGGGTAAGCATAATCAACTTCGAATACATCTGGCTAATGGTGCACCCTTCTTCAGAACGGACCACATCCACAACATCGTTGATAATAAAACCCATTATTCCCCCTTTCTTTTGGATTAGAAAACTCCGGACTTGTAGATATTTAAAGAAATCCCTAGTATGTATCTCAAATCTAGTTTGTAATTCGCTGAATGCTAATACACCCGATGTATCCATAAGATCCCCTATCGAGCGGATTCCTGCATTATCCCATCATATTATCCCAGAAGATCTCTGGCGTACTTGGATTTTTAAAGAGCTGCGTATAATAATTTAGCCGGCCAAGCCCGACTTTCCGTTTAAGAAATACCCAAATCTTGAAAGCCGCATGCAGAGTTTTGAACCTAACTTTTTTGTAATAGCTTGGCTCACTAAAGTTCAGGAGGCCGCCCTGTGCGGCCTCACCTACTAATAATTTGTACGCATCCTATGACCCGGGTTGATTCCTCTGCTCTTCTGTTATCCCTCCCAGTAGCACACACAAATATTGGAAGGTGGCTGCACAGTAGTATAGTCTCAGATCAGGAACTCCCCAACCTCCTTTCTCCCTTATTAATGTCATGAATTTGAGTGTTCTTCTAGTCTTTACGTAAGACCAAATGATCCTGGTCAGCAAATTTTCCTTTTCTTTGAACCAGAACTTCTCAAACTCCAGTGGAATAGTTCTGAAGAGATACAGTATCTTGGGGAGAAACAGCATCTTTATTATATCTACCTATAATAGATAAATGAAGACTATACCGCATGTCAAAATCCTTTATCCCTTTGTTTATTACTGGGCGATGTTAACCTCTACTAGCTGCTCAAGTTCCGATGTGATGTTTACCCCTAAGTATTTAGCCATATTTGTGACACAAGTATCCGTAAAGGTAGACACCCTATTTACAATGATTTGAGTTTTCTGCTGGTTAAGCGTGTATGCTGCTGCTTCATTACCTATTTCATTAACCTGGTTTTGAGGGTCGGGTGTAACAACTGCCAGATCATCCACGTAAGCCAGGATTTTTACCTCCAGCTCCTGGAATCTCATTGATTTGATTATACGATTTCCTTCGATTCTTCGTATCAGCGGGTCAATCAATATATAGCGAAGAGTAAGGGGGAGCAGGGACACCCCTGTCCCCATTAACTCTAACGCGGGCCACTTGGTTCCTTTAAAGGCCCATGATTGCCTTAAAAAATCCTTCTTTTAACCCATACCATTCAAGGGTGCCCCACAGGTAGTCCCAGGAGACAATATTGACCGCTTACTCAGCATCAAGCAGAATAAGTGCCATAGGGCCTCCTGAGACAGCTTCTGCATCAATGAGTTATTATTACCCTACGGACGTGTTCAGTGGCTCCCCTTCCAGGTATAAACCTGTGCTGACGTGGGTGGATTACTTTACTTATGGACTGGACTGTTTCCATGGGGGGCAGGGTCAAGACTTATTTGCATATGGCTGGGTCCAAACTGCAATGGCATGGCAAGCAAATAAATGATGGATTTATCTTAGATCTGCAACTGGGAGTGAATGTGTGACTATGTCAGCATTCTGCCCATCATCTTTTTGTATTGTGATAAATCATTATGCTCATAGTTACTAAGGCTCTCATTATGAGTTGGGCAGATTGGTTTTACATCGGGGGTATGGAAATTATACCAATTCAATTTATTTATTATGTTTTGGCTCTCAGAAGAGGGCCACATAAAGATATACAGAATTCAACACAAAGCAAATACTTTACAAAAAAGAAAACACAACATATACCATATAAAAGACCTAGGTTAAATACAATACTGACATGTGAAACAAAACTACAGAAAGTCGGAACGTCAAAACATCTCCAGGAACATATTAATAAATAGCTAGGAAACCTTTAAAAAAGTTAAAAATATGAGAGCAGAACATTCCATTGGGAGGGAAATAAAGTGCAGAAAGAAAGCCATTCAAAGTGACAATGCCAAGGCGAAGACAGATAGATTTTAACCATCTAGAGCGCAATTTACGAAGCGCAGGGCAAATCAGTAACACATGCATACAGTCCTGGATGTTTACTTTACATAAATTGCACAGAGGAGAGGAGCCATACCATTTAGATAACAATCGATTAAGAGGTATTAAATCGTAGCGTAGGAGAAACCAAAATCTACGTATACCATGCGGTAGGTTCCATAAAACATAGGGTTGTGGTAGTTTCATCTGATAAGAATCAAGGAGAAGATCTACATTCCTTTTTTCACAAATGAATTTTTTATCAGATTGAAAACATAGGTCCCATGAAGCTGCTCTCAAAACCAATTTTAACTGTAAAGGAGAGTACAGAAAAAGAGCAGTTTCATCTAATTTTAATAGGGTTACAGCTTTTCTAAAATTACGAACAAGTTGAGAAAACTCATTAAAATTACCCAACAATTCACTTCTGAGGAGAGCTCTCATTGTCCCTACTTCAGCTCTTGCGAGGCAAGCCACCCATCTTACAAGGGCACATAGTCCCTGGACCCAACTACTCCTGAGACCAAAGTCGAGCCTACAGGCTGCCAGAGAGCACGCAGTATTTAGAGAAGTGAGAGATCTTAAGAGTTTCCCCTCGATCTTATGGCAGAAGTCCCAATTTTTCACCTCGATAAGTTCAATACCATACAGTATTGTTGCGGGGATTTTAGATCTATACACTTCCAATAAACTCGGAAAGTGCCGCTTCCCCGTTGCATGGTATAGGGAATGTAAACCTTTGCCATGGGCAATAGCTTTGCGTGAGCAATGCTCTATATGGAGCTTCTCACTCAGGTTAGCCATGATGATTTTCCCTAAAAAAGTATAGGACTTTACCACCTCTAGTTTTTGATCCCCAATGAACCAACCGTAATATACGGATCGGCACCTCTTCTTGCCAGCTATACACATGACTTTACTTTTGGTGATATTGATCTTCATGCAATGAACTACCGCAAAAGTGTGAAGAGCATGTAGCCGATTTGCTAGTCCTTTAGGAGTTAAGTCAAAGATGAGGACATCATCGGCATACATCAGGCAGGAAATCTGGGTCCCCCCCACCACCGGGGCAATGCCCTCTCTGGCAGCCAAGGCGGCGGGTAGGTCTGCCGTGTATAGGGAGAACAAAAGGGGAGCCAATAAGCAGCCTTGTTTGAGGCCATTCAAGGTTGGAATTGTATCAGATAGCCCCCTTTCGCCCCCCAACAGGACCCTACACCAGGTCTCTGTATGTAAAGCCCTCACCAGCTCCAACAGATAGAGTGGGAGCCCAAGCGCCGCCAATTTTCTCCACAGCGTTCCACGATCAACTTTGTCGAACGCCGTGGAGAAATCAATAAAGGCGGCATACACAACCCCTCCTCTCACCTGAACATACTTATCTGTAACCACATGAAGAGCGGTGAGGTTATCTAACGTACCGTGGTTCCTACGGAAACCAGTCTGTTCTAATGGCAAGATATTATTCTCCTCTACCCAAACGGAGAGGGAGTTTAGAAGACATTTCGCAAAAACCTTTCCGATTGAGTCGAGGAGAGCAATCAGACGATAGTTACTAGGACTATCCCTAGTTCCCTTCTTAAAAATAGGGACCAAGATACTTCCCCTCCAAGAGGCAGGTACCGTTTTAGACAAAAAACAGGCTTTATACAGAGGATACAGGATTTTACTCCACCTTGCAGGGTCCGATTTCAGGACCGTCATGGGGAGTTCATCAGGCCCCATTGCCCCTGAGACACGCATGTTTTTTATAGCCATCTCAATTTCTTTTTCTGCGGGATAATTAATAAGACCCACAGGAGTGGCGCCGATGTCAGTATCATTACTAATAATAGCACCGATGGCAATGTCATCATTTAAACTCCCGTTCCCTGCATAAAGATCCCGAATATAGGTAGTCCATACCTCTTCCGCTATAGGGATAGGAGATGGGCTTAGTCTAGAACCACACCCCTTGCCAATTATTGCCCAAAATTCTCTGATCCTGCCATGAACAACAGATTCCCTCAAGTTAATCCATACCTTATCCTCCTGTTCCTTTTTTATTTTTAGCTGGAGTCTACTTCTCTTTCTTTTTAGCCTGAAAATTTCTTTTCCGCGTTCCATGACTCTATCTATATATTGTTCACGGACTAATTTGTTTATTTCCTTATTCAGGCTACGCAATATGCTAGGGACCGCTACTCCATTTCTGGGTCTGGACTTTTTTTAGCATAAGAAGTGATCTTTCGCACAAATTCTGCAAAGTAAACTATTTCTTTCCCACGCCACTCATTTAAAACTAATAGGGTGTCGGATAGACAATCCTGCACCCCATTAATGGCTGAAGGATTCCAAAAGCACCTTCCAGAAGAAGCGTGGAAGGCAGCGTCACTGCCATGTAAAGACCAAGGTGCGATTGTCAAAGGATTTAAAGAAATAGTTACAAACAATATGCTATGGTCACTCAGCGGAGTAGATATGACCTTAAGGTCCTGAATAGACGGAAACAGGCCATAGTCTGCAATTGCATAATCTAAGATAGAAGACCCAAAGGGAGACTTGTGAGTAAATTTTGCAGGCACGTCAGACGGAAATCTCCCATTTAATATAAGTCCGTCGACGGCCGCTAGTTCTTTTAGCAAAATCTTCCCTCGTTTATTTGTCACTAATTTATCAGGGAAGAGTGATTAAGGAATAAAATATGCCTCTTCCTTAGGTTTATTCCTAAAAAGTCCCAAACTAACATTGGAGATTTTGCAATTCAGATCTCCCACAAGCATAATTTCAGGAGGAGAAGGGACATTTTTGATTAGTTCAATATATTGAAATACCTGCTTTAATATCACATTAAAACACTCCTCCGGAGGAATATAAACATTCAAAATTACAATAGGGGACTTTATGCCGTTATTAAACAGGTTATCAATGGTTATAGCATGGAAAAGTTTGCTTGGATCAATATAATGGGAGAATCTCCATTGCAATTTATTTGATAGTAAACAAGCGAGACCCCCCCTGGCGTGACCTTTCTTAGAAGGAACAGCAGGCACTTCCAGGGCATAATAATCCTTAGAGACCTTCAACGTATTGATACACCACGTTTCCTGTAAACAGATCACGTTAGCTCCAAGAGAAAACAAAAAATCAAATTTCTCTGGGCTACTGTGAATCCCTGCCGCGTTCCAGGAAATAATATTTAATGAGGTGTTAAAGATGCTGAAACAATCTGGGATTATCTTTTGTTTTTCTGGATAAGGCACTATGCAGCCAGTTCCACCGATTATTATCCTCTGAAAAAGAGGAATTCTGAGTCAGCGGAAGTGGCTTCACTTGGGAGACCGAACGTTTTCCCTTAGATACCCAAATCCTCAGGTCTCTAAGAGGAGAGGCTACCCCATTTTGCTCCTCCCCTCTGAATACCTCCCCAGAAGACAGGTTTATGTTACCAAGGTTGAAAATCGGGAGAATATCAATACCTGTACGTTGGAAATTCTCAGCTTGCTGCAATATCAAATTTACAATAATAGGTGAATAAAATGTAACCCTTATACTCGTTACCTTGACTTCACCAAACAGGGAAACTAACTCAATGTCCCTAGTTTGAATATGACGGAGACTTTCTATCTCACTGAAACGCTTAAGGAGCCAGGCTCTGTTTAAGGGCAAGTCAACATCAAATAGGGGTAAAAAGTCTAACACAAGAATTTCCACTGGAGCTTTTAAGGATGTTGAAGGGCGATCCGAGGAATGGCGATCTCCACTCTCTGAAACTACAAAGAAAGGAGACGCCAAAGGATTAAGGGACCCCGCTTGATATTGAATTGAACCTCCAGTCACTGTCGGTAGAGAGAGACTTGGAAGGGGACCCCCCATTTGTGGAATAGCTTCCCGGGATTTTGGCGGACACAGTTCACTTTCCACCTTAAAAAAAGTAGAAATTGGTGGGTTCATTTCAATATCAATATCCGCCTTTGCGGATATAGAAGAAGTATCCAAGACGATCACTTCATTCTCCAGTGTGGTCAAAGAATTTTGAAAAATTATCCGACGCTGCCTTTTCTTCTTGTATTTTCTAATAGGTTTCTTTTTATTCCCCTTATTGTTTCTAAGTTTACCTATTTTTACCTTTACCTCCTGTTTATCATCAATAGGTTCTTTGTTATTTTCAGACGTGAAGATGGGAAAAAGGTCTTGAGCCACTTTAAGGCCAGATATGGATTTATCTTCCTCCACAATCTCAAGAACTGAGTTATTAATACAGTTGGGTACTGCAGTTAGGGGGATAGCTACAGTATGTGATAACAAAACCGATGTCCCAGCTTTCTTGTCAAATTCCACTGGAGCCACATTTATTTCCCTCAGTGGCAAGCTATGTATGATCATGGATGAGGGAACACTTCTCATATCAGGTGACTTTTGTAACAAGGCCTTCAGTATTTGGGTGACAGAATCCAAAATACAATCCGAGTTACCAACGAATTTCCCTAAGAGAGATAAAATAGAGGCTAGTAATTGTTCCAAAGCAATCATCGATTCAGAGATTGGTTTTTCACATGCTTCCACAGGCCGGCAAATACCAGATAGGTTAAGACCAGGGGGGCCAGAAACGTCTAACAAATCGGACATGTCCTGACCATTCAACGAGGGGGTACTACTATACAACAGTAATCCAGATGGGGTAGCACCCCCCGGAGGTTTGATAGGGGTCAGAGACTCCACTTTCGCTGTATTTACATAACGGCCGCAAAGTTCAAGATCAATGGATAGTGGTGACAGATCACCGCCCAACCTTTCCTTCGGAGGGGTTTGCGACACAGATGGATGATTAGTGAGTTCCCTCTCAGGTACTGAAAAGGAGAACTTACTCTCATCCTTCCCTTCCGAAAGGACACGGGGAGGGGACACCACTGGCACAGAATGTTGTAATACAGACTGTACAAGAGGGGGCGGCAGAGATGTAGTAGCTTGAGTATGGACCCCTAAGTCCATGGCACAGGAGCCTTTTTTAATAGATAAATTAGCGTTCTTAGGGGAGGGCAAATCCCAAAGCTCGAAAAGTTGGCATTGACCCTTCAACGGGGGGTTATTTACAGATTTATTTCTTGTGCGAGTAATATCTTTGTTTGCACCAGGTATACCACCCACTTCCCTTCCTGAGCGCAGTTTCTTAAACATCTTCCAACAGAATGTATTCACAAAATTATATTATAAAGGTGAAATTCCTCCGGATGAGTGAAAGCAAACAATGATACGATACTCCTAAAATAAAAAATATAGTCCTGGGGGTGCAACGATGACTCCCCGACAATAGAAACCAAGGAAGCTACAAAGCAGTGTCAATGGATGGTTACTTCCTCAAACAGTCAGGCGTATTTCCCATAGGCAGAGGGAGACAAAATTTAAAAACACTGTCGATGAAAATTACCGGGCCCAGCCCAGCCTACCTCGGCCACTGAGGGCCACAGAGGGCCCGCCCTTTGCCCGGGCTTAGCCCGGCGTCCCGCAAGCGTCCCGCTTAGCGTGGAGGGTGTGTCATAAATAGGAGGAGCAGGGGGTGGGAAGAGACTCCAGGTGCGCTCCGGTCTTCACGCGCTGAACCCTGGGTCTCGCAGTCCCGGCCCCTGTCAAACAGCCTATGACGCGGTCAAGAACAATGCAGCCTTTCCCCTTGGCTTCACGGAGCAGCAGGCTATGGCAGAACAAGCAAAGTCACGGCAAACAGGAACAGCTGCGAGCGGCACCCGCGGAGCGGGGGCCGCGAGCTGTAAATAGTGCAGGCAGCCAATCAAGGTGGAGCAGGCAGCCAAGCAAGGCGGAGCAGGGGCGGGAAGAGACTCCAGGTGCGCTCCGGTCTTCACGCGCTGAACCCTGGGTCTCGCAGTCCCGGCCCCTGTCAAACAGCCTATGACGCGGTCAAGAACAATGCAGCCTTTCCCCTTGGCTTCACGGAGCAGCAGGCTATGGCAGAACAAGCAAAGTCACGGCAAACAGGAACAGCTGCGAGCGGCACTTATACCAAAGATACAGTAGAACGAAACATGCACTAGAACAGGCCTGGAATTAAGAATACAGATTTTGAACCTTGGATTTCTGAGTCCAGCATGTTATTTCCTATTCTGATCCTGATAATTTGAAAAGGCCACTAGTTGGAGTGGAGATACCAGCTAGAATTGTATGTATGTATGTAGGATATTTGTAAAGTGCAGGAATCACCCCTGAAGGGGTATCTCCACGCTGACGAAGAGCGAGAGTCAGACGGGCACGAGTCACCACAAGTAGGCTTTGACCAATTCCGTCTTCAGGAGCTTCCTGAAGCGAGTAAGACTGGTGCATTTGCACAAGTTCTCCGGTAAGGTGTTCCAGTGTTTTGGAGCCAGATAGGCAACCGTTTTTCCTCCTGATCAGATTTTTCTAAAGCGTGGGACTGCTAGCAGCCCCCTTACCTTCCGATCCAAGAGAGCGGTTTGGACGGTAAATGTTAAGCTTTTCAGCCAGTTAGCTTGGGCTAGCACGATAGAGAGCTTTATGGGCTAGGCAGCAAAGCTTACATTTTATTCTCTGGCAGATAGGGAGCCAATGGAGGAACAGTGGCCTGGGAGAAGTGTGTGGTGGTTTCTTGAGGGCCAGGCGTGCAGCCACATTTTGGACAATCTGCAGTCTGCTAAGCAGACCTTCGTTTGCGGCTGCCAGACAGACCATTGCAGTAGTCCAGGGGGCCAATGATCAGGGCCTGAATTAGGGTTCTGCGTACAGAAAGGGGAGCCATAAGCACACTCTATGCAGGAGACTCAACGTATGGAAACAGGTCCCTACAGTGGACAGGATTTGGTCCTTTGTAGTTAGCTGAGCATCCAGTCGGACCCCCAGATTTTTGGGCACCGAAGAGGGAGAGGAGGCAGGGCCCAGCACTGTGGGCCACCACTCAGGGGACCAGGCAGTTTGTGTAGCGCCAAACAGCAAGATTTCTGTTTTTGTCGCATTCAGCTGTAGGAAATGCTCTGTCATCCACTCTGATATGGCAAACATGCCCTTAGCAAAATGCTGTTTAACCAGCTCTGTGTCTTTATCAAAGGACAGGAGTAGTTGCGTGTCGTCTGCATAGGAGAATGGTGTGAAGCCGAACTCCCGGATGACTTTAGCAAGGGAGGCCACATAGATGTTAAACTAAGTCGGGCTCATGCAGGAGCCCTGGGGCATCCCCTTATTAAGCTTCAGGGTTTTCAATCGGAAAGGGCCCACATTAATGGTCTGTGTGCGATGGTCTAAGAAGCTTACAAGCCATTCAAGAGCTTGTCCTTGCAGACCAGTCTCTCTCAGTTGCAGTATAAGTTTTTGATGAGAGACCGTGTCAAAAGCTGCTGTCAGATCCAGCAAGTTCCGTAGCACAGCTTTATTTTTGTCCAAGGCCAATTTGATATAGTCAATGACCCCGATGATAGTTGTCTCTGTGGAGTGATTGGGTCTGAACCCAGACTGTGAGGGATCAAGGATACCATTGTCCTCAAGGTGCTTCATTAATTGGGTATTAACATGACTCTCCACCATTTTACTCAGGAGCGGGAGGAGCGAGATGGGGCGATAATTGGAAAGCACTTTGGCTGGCACCTGCTCTTTCTTCTTAATCGGAAGCACTTGGGTGGATTTCCAGTGATGAGGCCGACTACCCTCACTTAAAGAGGTATTCACGATCTCAGCAATCTGGGCGGCTAGGAGAGGGGTGAGGATAGCATGTTTGTGGGCAGGCATTACATCAAGAGGGGATCCGGATTTTGCTAATCTTAGCATGGCTTCCACCTGCGCGACCTGAATAGGATTAAAATAATTCAGTGCTTTACCTAAGCATTCGAGTGATACAGCTTCAGTTGGGTACAAGCAGAGGGATTGGTAAAGGAGTTCAAAATTTTATAAAGCTCCTTAGATAAATTTCTTGCCTGATTAAGTTTGGTGATCAGGTGACCTTTATGTGCCTTTTTTAAATTCTTATGGTAGATGGCGAGGGCCAGTTTAAATTTAAGTCTATCATTTTCCAGCTTGGATTTACGCCAGGATTTTTCCAATCGTTTACAACTAGATTTTTCCCTGCGCAGGTCAGCAGTGTACCAGTCTTCACTTTTTTATGAGCGTTACTAAGTTGATTTTTCACAGGGGCCAGCCTATCTAATACCTCACACACTGTATCATTAAAAGCCCTGAGTTTCATAGTGACCTCCATATGTTCATTAAAAACTGGAGGGACGTATATTTTACTACAGGACTCGTACGTGACTTTGTGCCATCATCTTTGAAGATTGTTCAGGGAGCGACCCGCCAAATGGTGTTTAGGGAAGCTATTCAACCAAAAAGGGATCATGGAATGGTCTGACCACATCAGTGGACAAGCAGACTCAGTGACAATGAGGGAAGAATTGGTAAATATGATGTCTAGCGTGTGGCCAACTGAATGTGTGGGTCCAGAGGTAAATTTATCTAAGCCTGTTGGCTAAGAAACTCGCCACCTTAATGCTCTCCTTCTCTTCACTATGGATGTTGAAATCTCCCAGTAACGAGAAGTGTTTGGAAGTGATAATGTGAGGGGCAATTTTCTCCACTAGTTTTAGGTTGAAATCTTTTAGTGGCCCTGGGGGCGATAGATAAGAGCACCCTTTAAAATTTCCTGAGGAGTCAGCTCAATTTTAAATATACACATTTCTATTGTGTTGTCTAAAATGGAATCAATCACTGTAACTTTCAGTGCCTTCTTGTAGATTATGGCGACCCCTTCACCCGTCTTCCCTACTCTGGCCAGCTTGAGGATCAGATGATTCTCCGGGAGGGCAAGAGCCTCCCGGAGTCTTTGGTCTCCATATTCCAACATCCTGTTAACAGACAAGCCATAGAAACACATGACTCTATCAGCGCTTACAGTATATCTATTCTACCTAGAACAGTCCAATCTCCTGCTGCAAATAATGAACTTGACCAGCCAGAATACAAAGCCGTGAAGAGAAAACCATTTGCCAAAATAAATAGGATGTGTATGGTTCACTTCTCAAAAACAGTCCAGCAGGTGGCTTTCAAACAAAACCTATTGAATTTTGGAATTTGCAGCTGCACAATTTGTATGCTAAGGTAATGATTGGCAAAGAAGATACATGATGCAATCACTCTTTGGCTTCCATATGAAAAGCTTAGAATGACCACCTAAGCCCACCTTTTAGTCATATCTTTATCCTAATATATTATTGCATATTTATGTATGCTATCTTCTATATTGGCTGTAAAAAATACAACAGTAAGGAAAGGACAATAAGTATGCCTCTCTTGCAATATCAAAAGTTTAACATATTTTCTTTAAAAAATTAACCTAACCTTCTCAATAAAGGTTTGCTTGTAAAAGGAATTCCTTTTTACTAAATGAGACGTAAAAAGACAATCAATGCTACCACCAAATACATTTCAAACTAAAAATAAAGAACATAGAAGAGAATATCTCTCACTAGCCTTAATTATAAATATTTCTAAAAACATAATTAGCTGCGTAATTCGACTAATATAAACTGGCTTAGATCATCCATGCATGTTTTTACATTTGACTTCAGTTGTGCACTCGAAGGACTAATCATCGCCAAACAGTCTACCAATAAATGTTTTACCTTACAATCTTTTAAACCCAACTTTTATATTACAAATATATATGTATGTGGTGCAAAATTAACCCCTACATTAAAATAGCTTCAACATTTACATGAAAACGAATCTTTGCACAAATGATTGTAAATGTGGTTGAAAGAGCTTTCATAAAAATGAGAGGCCTGGTAGAAATGGTAGCTGCTGGACTGCTGGGCCTGCCTGCAAGGTCACCCCCAGCTTTTTTGCCTTCGCACCTCCTATTTTTTCTGAATTTGTTTTTGTTGACTTTAGGACTTTGTGCGCTTTACAACTGCTTGCCAGTACTAATGTGCTTGTGCTTACTCCCTAAACACTGTAAAATTGTCTTACACCTGATTGGAATACTTAATTTACGTATATGTCCCTTGTAGAGTGGCACACCATATACCCAGGACTTCTAGATGAAATGATATTAGAGGGCCTGCAGCACTTACTTAAGTAGCCGCTTCAAACCAGTCCCAGGCCTGCCATTGCCACCTGCATGCAGTTTTAACCTGCCAATTCAACTTGGCCATCTAACCTGCTTATACAAAAGGGGATGATGGACGGAGCGTTTGAACAAATCAAACACTCACCCCCAGTCAACTGATCTGGGTTTAATCTATCACCATTCTTTAGTTCACTCAGCCACCCCAGTTCAGACATGGCTATATGCAAATCAGTCTGACCCTGTTGCCTCATGGGAACAGTCCAGCCCAAACTGCCAAGCCATGTCTTTCCTGGGCCGGAAACAAGCATCCTGGGACCGGTTTCGGATTCATAATCCTCATCAGCCAGGCTATCTTGAATCCAGTGGCCAAGTGAACAAGGGACTCACGTCTGAGCATACCCTGCCACACTTAGGGCGAACAAAGCGATACAAAAGGGGATGATGGACGGAGCGTTTGAACAAATCAAACACTCACCCCCAGTCAACTGATCTGGGTTTAATCCATCACCATTCTTTAGTACACTCAGCCACCCCAGTTCAGACATGGCTATATGCAAATCAGTCTGACCCTGTGGCCTCATAGGAACAGTCCAGCCCGAACTGCCAAGCCATGTCTTCCCTGGACCGGAAACAAGCATCCTGGGACCGGTTTCGGATTCATAATCCTCATCAGCCAGGCTATCTTGAATCCAGTGGCCAAGTGAACAAGGGACTCACGTCTGAGCATACCCTGCCACACTTGGGGCGAACAAAGCGATACAAAAAGGGATGATGGATGGAGCGTTTGAACAAATCAAACACTCACCCCCAGTCAACTGATCTGGGTTTAATCCATCACCATTCTTTAGTTCACTCAGCCACCCCAGTTCAGACATGGCTATATGCAAATCAGTCTGACCCTGTTGCCTCATGGGAACAGTCCAGCCCGAACTGCCAAGCCATGTCTTCCCTGGACCGGAAACAAGCATCCTGGGACCGGTTTCGGATTCATAATCCTCATCAGCCAGGCTATCTTGAATCCAGTGGCCAAGTGAACAAGGGACTCACGTCTGAGCATACCCTGCCACACTTAGGGCGAACAAAGCGATACAAAAGGGGATGATGGACGGAGCGTTTGAACAAATCAAACACTCACCCCCAGTCAACTGATCTGGGTTTAATCCATCACCATTCTTTAGTTCACTCAGCCACCCCAGTTCAGACATGGCTATATGCAAATCAGTCTGAACCTGCTTGCCAATCCTTAAACGTCCCTTTCAATACATGCAGGTCACCCCTAAAGTAGGCCCTAGGTAGCCCTTAGAGAAGGGTACATTGTGGTTAAAAGATTGCACATTTACTTTTTTATTTTTAAATCTTTTATTATAAAACATGCTCCAGTAAGATCACACAGTGGTCGGCAGTAGTAATACATTGATACATAAAAAACATCATCATATGTATTGCATGTCACCATCACGGCCAGCAGGAAAAAATCAACCCCCCGTAGCCCTCCCAACCCTGACCATGAATGTCCGGGCCCACACCGGTGAAGTTTCTGCGAATGGACATCGCTACGTACTGAAGTATCCCCCCCTCTCAAACCTGACCTATTCCCTCCCACTTCACCCATCCAACAGCACATTTACTTTTAAGTGTTACATGGTCTTGTAGGGAAAAACTCCTAAATTTGTTTTTCACTACTATGAGGCCTACCTGTCCCATGAGATAATATTGTGTTGTCTTATTACATTTAATAAGAGTTAACTTGTTATTGGAAACAGGTAAGCATTTCCTGTTTGGTGTTTAAATTACATTTTCGAAAATCTCACTTTTAAGAAGTTGGTATTTTTCTGCCTTTTGTATTTGGTGCCTGTAGCCTGGCCTACATCTAGGTTACATGAGTGGGTGTAGTTGGCAGTTGTACTTTGTTTATTTTTCCCAGAAAGCCTTACACTAAAGGGATAATGTGTGCCTGGATGGGCCATCAACTGGCTGGATGGTGGGCTGAGCTGGGAACAGCCCCACTTGGAACTGAATAGGCTGTGCTCTTCCATAACACAAAGGATGTGTCACTCTTGTATTGTTCTTGCACCTAGCTTAGAGCTTCAAATTCAGAAGGAATTCTCTGGAAAGTTCCCCTACTACAAAGAAGGCACCTTAAATTAAAACGGGACTCTCAGACCCCTCTCCAGTTAACTTTCTAGGCATGCGGAAGGACTCTCAGAGGACTGCCTGCTGCTGGGGCCTATTGTGTACTCCGCAAGACAGTTTTGCTCACCCTGGAAGAAATATGCTGTTGCCTGGAGCCTGCCTTGAACCCTCTGAGGTCTGCCCTGCTGCTTGAACTATGCTTCTACCCCTGAACCCAGGGTAACCAGAGTGACTCATAGGGCTTGTTTTGTGGCCTCCTGTTCAGAGCCTCGGGTCAGATAAGGCTCCCACTTTCTTCAACCCACACCTAGACCCAGCCTGATTGAGCCCTAGACCTAGTCCCTTTGTGGTGGTGCTAAACATGACGAAGGCTATCATAGGCCCCCACTCACCTCCTTGATATGTGTGCCATGCGTAACATGGTGCATGGCACGCGGTGCACGAAAGTGCGGAAGGGGCTGCATGGTGGAAGCATGTGCTGTGGCCCTTTTCCAAGGCTGCAGCATGCCCCCACCATGGAACCTACGCCTTTCCGACTGCCAGCCCAGCCGTTGCATCAAAATAAACAAGGCGGTGGGACCGCTGCATGCTTGTTCAGCGGTCTCCGGACCACTGCATCTTAAAGGTGCTCTAAGTTCAAATGTAGAAATCTTCACCGCAACTTCAGTCAGTGGTCCCCGACAGCGATGCTCCCTCCTTGGACATTGCCTGCAGCCTTGCTACGCTAAAATTTACCTTCTCAGATTTTTTTTTCCAAGCACTGGCCTGGCCCAAACCACTTTGAGGATCTGACCCACTCTTCCTCATGGTCTACTATATTTTTTTCTTTTGACCCGGTTTTACATGACTAAGATGTCCAAGGTTGGAGTTTTGATCTTTTAGGCACTAGATTTTCCTTGAAACTTTAAAAATTCATAACTCCGGCTCTACTGATAGGATTTTTCTTGTATTAGTGTCAAATAATGTATTACATTTTACTCTTTTTTTCTAAATTAGTGTAGGATTTTTCTTGTTTATTCTTTATTACTGTTAGAAGATATTGACTCTATGTTAAGATTGACTGCTTTTGGGCCAAACTACCAAAGGGTTAAGTACAGGTTTTTTGGGGTTTGCTTGTGACTTCAAACAGGGTTTCAAACCCAATTTTGAAAATGGATTTTTTTTTTTAGAGGACCACAAAGGGAGAGGTGGAGAGTAATGGAGGAGAGGGAGCGGGTAGAGAAGTCAATGTGGGGTTACCAACACAGGAGTTTCAATGTGGGAGAAGAAAAATAATATAAATCAAAAAAAAGAAATGGGTGGGGAGGCAAAAAATGTGCTGGGAATGGAGGTAGAGGTAGGAACATGGAGAGTGCAGGGCAGCAGTGTTTAGGGAGGAAGAAGCAAGAAAACATGTGCACCCTCATAGAGTACTGAAAGAAAAAAAGTAGTTTCCTGAAAGGAGCAGTGGTAAGAAATAGGTCAACTACCCAATGGATGATAAAGATGCTATGTTCCAAGAGAAGGACGCAAGAAATTATTGTTCACTGGTCCCAACCCACCACTGCTGCAACGGAGTAAGTAGTTAAGGTGGCTATAAAATGAAACGTGGAGAATGGTTTGGAATTTAAACCCAGGACAATCGTGATGAGGCCATATCTGGAATAGGATAATGACTTTTACTTTGATTTGGATAACTCTGGACATCTGATTCCGATAGATTTTGATTCTGGACTTTTTTTATCTGTTTAGTACATGTTATATAGTCCCATTTCTTATCATGTCTACATCATTTGAATGATTCAATCATTATTACATTAACTATCATATCACTGCTTGCTTCATGCATTTGTAATAATCATTTACTTTCTTACAATGCTTTTTTCCCTTTTCAAATTTTTAACTTGCGCAGTCTCGCTGGGCGAGAAATTATGTCTTAGAGTAGGGAGCTAAACGAGCCAGCTCTTCTCCATTGTCTGGCTTCCTAAACGGCCGCCAGCCATTGGAGATAGTGATGGTAATATAGCGGATGTGCCCCCTCCCCAGGGCCTCCTCTGGTTGGTGAACGGAGGGCGCCACCCTGGGGTCGTGTCACATAATATTGTCTTCGCGCCACTTTCGTAAAGCTCCTCTGCAGCAGGCTATGTGGCGGCTCTGGTACGTGTAGCGTGTATGTGCGCGAGGGTGGGGGTAGGACCCAGGCAAGGGAGTGGGGGATGTCTTCTCCGGTAGAGGCAGTGTTAAACTGGCCTGGCCCGGCTTGTGCAGGCCCAGGTGTTGTGGGAGTGTATCCCAGTTTACGGCACAAGGCACACGTCTCTCCGGGGACGCATGGAGGGCTCACGCGCGCCTCTTTGTCCCGAGCCCCGCGCGCTCCCTCCTCCCCGGTGCGTAGTGGGCGGGCGCTGCGGGGTCAACAGCAGATTCCCGGGTCGGGTGTTTTGAAAGATGCAGAGAGCACATGGCGGCTGCTTTTGAAGGCCTTTCAATGTGCGCAGGTCCCAGCGCGCCTGGGCTCTGAAGGCCTGCAGCGGCAAGGCTGGAGAGTTCAGAGGGAGGAAGGGGCCAGAGTTTCGGGGACGGCTAGCAACGCTCCACGAGGCGTTATGGAGGTTCCTGTTTGTGTGTGCCACCCATTGTCAGTTGGTTGTGTGCGCAGTAAGGCTCTGTTCCCTGGCTGTGCTCGTGTTTTCTTTTTGCCTCTGTTCCCTGGCTGTGCTCATGTTTGTTGCCTCTGTTCCCTAGCTGTGCTCGTGTTTTCTTCTTGCCTCTGTTTCCTGGCTGTGCTCGTGTTTGTTGCCTTTGTTCCCTGGCTGTGCTCGTGTTTTCTTCTTGCCTCTGTTCCTTAGCTGTGCTCTTGTTTTCTTCTTGCCTCTGTTCCCTAGTTGTGCTTGTGTTTTCTTCTTGCCTCTGTTCCCTGGCTGTGCTTGTGTTTTCTTCTTGCCTCTGTTCCCTAGCTGTGATCGTGTTTGTTGCCTCTGTTCCCTGGCTGTGCTCGTGTTTGTTGCCTCTGTTCCCTGGCTGTGCTCGTGTTTGTTGTGCTCGTGTTTGTTGCCTCTGTTCCCTAGCTGTGTTCGTGTTTGTTGCCTCTGTTCCCTAGCTGTGCTCGTGTTTGTTGCCTCTGTTCCCAGCTGTGCTCGTGTTTTCGTCCTGCCTCTGTTCCCTGGCTGTGCTCGTGTTTGTTGCCTCTGTTCCATAGCTGTGCTCATGTTTGTTGCCTCTGTTCCCTAGCTGTGCTCGTGTTTTCTTCTTGCCTCTGTTCCCTGGCTGTGCTTGTCTTTTCGTCTTGCCTCTGTTCCCTAGCTGTGCTCGTGTATGTTGCCTCTGTTCCCTGGCTGTGCCCGTGTTTGTTGCCTCTGTTCCCTGGCTGTGCTCGTGTTTGTTGTGCTCGTGTTTGTTGCCTCTGTTCCCTAGCTGTGTTCGTGTTTATTGCCTCTGTTCCCTAGCTGTGCTCATGTTTGTTGCCTCTGTTCCCTAGCTGTGCTCGTGTTTTCTTCTTGCCTCTGTTCCCTGGCTGTGCTCGTGTTTGTTACCTCTGTTCCCTAGCTGGGCTCGTGTTTTCTTCTTGCCTCTGTTCCCTAGCTGTGCTCGTGTTTGTTGCCTCTGTTCCCTGGCTGTGCTCGTGTTTGTTGCCTCTGTCCCCTAGGTGTGCTCGTGTTTGTTGCCTCTGTTCCCTAGCTGTGCTTGTGTTTTCTTCTTGCCTCTGTTCCCTGGCTGTGCTGGTGTTTGTTGCCTCTGTTCCCTAGCTGTGTTGGTGTTTGTTGCCTCTGTTCCCTAGCTGTGCTGGTGTTTGTTGCCTCTGTTTCCTAGCTGTGCTTGTGTTTTCCTCTTGCCTCTGTTCCCTAGCTGTGCTCATGTTTTCTTCTTGCCTCTGTTCCCTGGCTGTGCTCGTGTTTGTTGCCTCTGTTCCCTATATGTGAGCTCGTGTTTTCTTCTTGCCCCTGTTCCCTGGCTGTGCTCGTGTTTGTTGCCTCTGTTCCCTAGCTGTGCTCGTGTTTGTTTGTTGCCTCTGTTCCCTAGCTGTGCTCATGTTTTCTTCTTGCCTCTGTTCCCTAGCTGTTCTCGAGTTTTCTTCTTGCCTCAGTTCCCTAGCTGTGCTCGTGTTTTCTTCTTGCCTCTGTTCCCTAGCTGTGCTCGTGTTTTCTTCTTGCCTCTGTTCCCTAGCTGTGCTCGTGTTTTCTTCTTGCCTCTCTTCCCTGGCTGTGCTCGTGTTTGTTGCCTTTGTTCCCTGCCTCTGCTCGTGTTTGTTGCCTCTGTTCCCTGGCTGTGCTTGTGTTTGTTGCCTCTGTTCCCTGGCTGTGCTTGTCTTTTCTTGCCTCTGTTCCCTGGCTGTGCTCGTGTTTGTTGCCTCTGTTCCCTAGCTGTGCTCGTGTTTTCTTCTTGCCTCTTTTGCCTAGCTGTGCTCTTGTTTTCTTCTTGCCTCTGTTCCCTATCTGTGCTCGTGTTTACTTCTTGCCTCTAATCCCTGGCTGTGCTCGTGTTTGTTGCCTCTGTTCCCTGGCTGTACTCGTGTTTGTTGCCTCTGTTCCCTGGCTGTGCTCGTGTTTCTTGCCTCTGTTCCCTGGCTGCGCTCGTGTTTCTTGCCTCTGTTCCCTAGCTGTGCTCGTGTGTTCTTCTTGCCTTTGTTCGCTAGCTGTGCTCGTGTTTTCTTCTTGCCTCTGTTCCCTGGCTGTGTTCGTGTTTGTTGCCTCTGTTCCCTGGCTGTGCTTGTGTTTGTTGCCTCTGTTCCCTAGCTGTGCTCATGTTTTCTTCTTGCCTCTTTTCCCTGGCTGTGCTCGTGTTTGTTGCCTCTGTTCCCTAGCTGTGCTCATGTTTTCTTCTTGCCTCTGTTCCCTGGCTGTGCTCGTGTTTGTTGCCTCTGTTTCCTAGCTGTGCTCGTGTTTGTTTGTTGCCTCTGTTCCCTAGCTGTGCTCGTGTTTGTTTGTTGCCTCTGTTCCCTAGCTGTGCTCATGTTTTCTTCTTGCCTCTGTTCCCTAGCTGTCCTCGAGTTTTTTTCTTGCCTCTGTTCCCTAGCTGTGCTCGTGTTTTCTTCTTGCCTCTGTTCCCTAGCTGTGCTTGTGTTTTCTTCTTGCCTCTGTTCCCTAGCTGTGCTCGTGTTGTCTTCTTGCCTCTCTTCCCTGGCTGTGCTCATGTTTGTTGCCTCTGTTCCCTGCCTCTGCTCATGTTTGTTGCCTCTGTTCCCTGGCTGTGCTTGTGTTTGTTGCCTCTGTTCCCTGGCTGTGCTCGTCTTTTCTTGCCTCTGTTCCCTGGCTGTGCTGGTGTTTGTTGCCTCTGTTCCCTAGCTGTGCTCGTGTTTTCTTCTTGCCTCTTTTCCCTAGCTGTGCTCTTGTTTTCTTCTTGCCTCTGTTCCCTAGCTGTGCTCGTGTTTACTTCTTGCCTCTAATCCCTGGCTGTGCTCATGTTTGTTGCCTCTGTTCCCTGGCTGTACTCGTGTTTGTTGCCTCTGTTCCCTGGCTGTGCTCGTGTTTCTTGCCTCTGTTCCCTGGCTGTGCTCGTGTTTGTTGCCTCTGTTCCCTAGCTGTGCTCGTGTGTTCTTCTTGCCTCTGTTCGCTAGCTGTGCTCGTGTTTTTTTCTTGCCTCTGTTCCCTGGCTGTGTCCGTGTTTGTTGCCTCTGTTCCCTGGCTGTGCTCGTGTTTGTTGCCTCTGTTCCCTGGCTGTGCTCGTCTTTTCTTGCCTCTGTTCCCTGGCTGTGTGCGTGCTTTCTTCTTGCCTCTGTTCTCTGACTGTGCGCGTGTTTGTTGCCTCTGTTCCCTGACTGTGCGCGTGTTTTCTTCTTGCCTCTGTTCCCTGGATGTGTGGCTCTGTATATGTGTGGCTCTCTGTGTGTGTGTGGCTCTCTGTGTGTGTGTGGCTCTGTGTGTGTGTGTGGCTCTCTGTGTATGTGTGACTCTGTGTGTGTGTGTGTGTGGCTCTCTGTGTGTGTGTGGCTCTGTGTGTGTGTGTGTGGCTGTTCGTGTGTGTGGCTCTGTGTGTGGGGCTATCTGTGTGTGTGTGGGGCTCTGTGTATGTGTGGGGCTCTGTGTGTGGGGCTCTGTGTGTGGGGGGCTCTGTGTGTGTGGGGGACTCTGTGTGTGTGGGGGGGCTCTCTGTGTGTGTGGGGCGATCTGTGTGTATGGGGGGCTCTCTGTGTGTGGGGGGTTCTGTGTATGTGTGGGGGGATCTGTGTGTGTGTGGGGCTCTGTGTGTGTGGGGGGGCTCTGTGTGTGTGTGTGTGGGGGGGGTTCTCTGTGTGTGGGGGGGGCTCTGTGTGTGTGTGTGTGCAGCCACGGCCGGTGGTGGGAGTACCTGCGGGCGGTGACGTGGGGAGAGGGAGGGGCAGGGTGGGGGCTAGTAATGTATGGAATATGGAGTTTAACAGGTAAGTTAACATATATATGAATAAAACGAATTTCGTTGCGTGCACTTCATCACCAAATGTGATGCAGTGCGCGCAACGAATTTCATTTTATTTATTTATATGTTTACCTCATGTTAAACTCCGTAATCCATACATTACTACCCCCCACCCTGCCCCTCCCCACGTCACCGCCCGCAGGTACTCCCACCACCGACCGCGGCTGCGTGTGTGTGGGGCTCTGTGTGTGTGTGTATGGGGCTCTGTGTACGTGTGGGGCTCTGCATGTGTGGGGGGCTCTGCATGTGTGTGGGGCTCTGTTGGTGTGTGTGGCTCTGTTGGTGTGTGTGGGGCTCTGTGTGTGTGTGGGTCTCTGTGTGTGGGGGGCTGTGTGTGTGTGTGGGGGGCTCTGTGTGTGTGTGGGGCTCTGTGTGTGGGGGGGCTCTGTGTGCGTGGGGCTCTGTGTGTGTATGGGGCTCTGTGTCTGTGTGTGTGTGGGGCTCTGTGTGTGTGTGGGGCTCTCTGTGTCTGTGTGGGGCTGTCTGTGTGTGGGCCTCTGTGTGTGTGTGGGGGGCTCTCTGTGTCTGTGTGTGGGGCGCTGTGTGTGTGGGAGGCTCTGTGTGTATATGTGTGGGGGGCTGTGTGTGTGTGTCGGGCTCTGTGTGTGTGTGGTGCTCTGTGTGTGTGTGAGGGGCTCTGTGTGTGGGGCTCTGTGTGTGTGTGTGGGGCTCTGTGTGTGTGTGGGGCTCTGTGTGTGGGGGGGCTCTGTATGTGTGTGTGTGTGGGGCTCTGTGTGTGTGGGGGGCTCTGTGTGTGTGTGTGTGAGGCTCTCTGTGTGTGTGTGGGACTCTGTGTGTGTGTGGGACTCTGTATGTGTGTGTGGGGCTCGGTGTGTGTGTGTGTGGGGCTCTCTGTGTGTGTGTTGGGGGCTCTGTGTGTGTGTGTGTGGGGGGGGCTCTGGGTGTGGGGGGGGCTCTCTGTGTGTGTGTGTGGGGCTCTCTGTGCTTTTGTGGGGGGGCTCTCTGTATGTGTATGGGGCTCTGTGTCTGTGTGTGGGGGCTCTTTTTGTCTGTGTGCGGGGCTCTGTGTCTGTGTGTGGGGCTCTCTGTGTCTGTGTGTGGGGCTCTCTGTGTCTGTGTGTGGGGCTCTGTGTGTGTGTGGTGGGGGCTCTGTGTGTGTGTGGGGGGCTCTATGTGTGTGTGTGTGTGGGGGGGCTCTGTGTGTGAGTACAAATGCAATAGGTCTGGCATTTGCAAGAGATTAGTCTATTGGCATTGTAAATAACAATGCCATTTATTTATATGTTTTAAAAACAAAAACATAAATAAAAATAATGTCATGAGAAATGCCAATAGCTCTAACTTTAACAATGCCGAGACCATTGCATTGTAAATGCTTGTTATGTATTTATTTATATTTTATTTATTTACTTATTCGAATAGTTTTATATAGCACTGGCTAGACCCGGAGGTATCAGAACGCTTTACGTAAGAACAAGTTGCACACGGTTACATCAGTTACCACAGTATAAAATAACAAATATATAGAAGTTACCTGAAGCATGAGGAATGGTGGGGAATGAGGGTTCGAGACAGGGGTGTAGGAAAAACAAAAACAAGTTCAGATAGGGCTGGAAAGGGGGGTCAGCCACACGATCGCGGAGGGAGGAGGTGGGGGAGGGAAAGATACACATCGGAGAGACGAGGAAAAACAATGTCCAATGTCCGGCTGGGTAGGTGATGGCTAAGGGGGTGAAACCAAAGTTAATCTCCTCTACAGCTGCCTAAAACAGCTCTGCTGGGCGTCGGCCATGTTGCTCCGACACTGCGGTCAGTATAACATATAAGGTTTCTGCCAGTGGGCATCGTCATAGTTCAATCAGCCACAACAGTATCCGGTGTTCAAGGGAAAACGCCGCCCGCCTCTACTGCTAATGACACTGGAGTAAAGTTCCTTGGATGTAGGATGTTGAGGTCATGAAAGTTCTCTTGATTTGAGTGAAGGAGGAGACACCTGGGACGCTGAGGATCATCTGGTGTGATTCTGAGCTGCTGTTAGTCGCCATCTTAAGAACAGGCAGGTTGTCGGGCAGACTGTGATGAGATAATTCAAGCTGCAAGGGGCTTTTGTACAAGAACAATGCTCTAGAACCCTCCGGAAATTAAATGGGAATCTAAGTGATCGTTTTTGTCTGATTAGCATTAGTGGGCACTCTCATTGGACCTTTTATTACATGAAAACAAAACCGACTGATGTGTGCAGACCGTTTCTCTCACTGACTGTGGTTGCAGCGTGTGAGTTGGGTATAACATGTTAGGCAGGCTGATCTGTGGTGTTAACCCGTGCATAGCGTGTATAGGGTATGTTGGTCGGCTGGGCATGTGTTTGTGCAGTCGATTCAGCGAAGCTCCAAAGTTATTTATCGGTCACCATTTTGGTTGAGCGCTTCAGTATGTCACATTGGAATGTCGGGTACTGAGCGATCAGCAGAGGTGGGGTGGAGCAAATCAAACCAGTACTTTTGGGTTGTTAATACTTGCAGTTTGATGTTATGAGATCAAGTTGAGTCATCGGATTCAGCGGAATCCAGGCAGGTGCCTTGTACAGATCGTTGTCTTTCCGCCCCTCCCCCTCTTCGCGTATTCTCCAGTGGGATTACCTTCGCTGGTGCCATTTTTGGGTCAGGCTCAGTGAATCCCACTTAAAAGTACTGGCCACGTTTTTTAGGGGATTAATTTAGGCGCCATCAGGTCCTCAAAACTCCCATTGGGATCCCTGGGGGCTATTTTCTGCTTCCCCACTCACCGCCTCTGAAGCGCGTCTGCAGTGGATGTCAGGGGACGCTGCAGGTTGAGCCCGATTGCCCTTCCCCCTCTAGGCACAGTCGTGCCATTATAAACCGAGTGGGTAAACAAAGTTGTACAATGCAGCAAAATCAACCCAGGAGGGTTAGCAGGTACTTCAAGATGAGGGCCAAGGGGTGGGGGCTTTGATTGCTGGATAGAACGTTGGTTGGTGGCATCACAGTGCACTTCATTCTGCACCAGGGTAGTGTTCACAGCTCCCCGGGCACTATCTTGGCATTTTCACCAGGAGGGACATCACGGCAGATATTTCAGTGATCGTAGACAGGTGAAATTGGTCTCCAGGTGAGCTGCCTGCTTTCAGGTTGCAGAACCTTTGTTGAGGGTGGGAAAACAATGCGGAGGAACACTGTTCAGGAGACTGGAAGGAGGGTTCACAATGGAGCATCAACTCCTAGCGGCCATGATGGGAGCTGGCTCCTCTTCCTCCCCTCCTCCTAGCCTTAACAACTACAACCATGGATGAAGAGCCAGGTCCCCCAAAAGGCCAAAGAGTAAGATGTACTACTTCCATCAAGTGTGGGAGAACAAATCTTTATGTACACAAATTAAATACAACTATATATGTTTAAGCTGTGGAGCAAAGGTTCACAATAGGAAAAAAGGGCAATGTTGAGAGGCATTTGTCAACAATGCACATGCCTTTATTGAGAAAATTCCCTAAAGCAAGCTGCTACGGGTCTCAAAAAGTAAACAAATTAAAATAGTCATTGCTGACACAGCAATCTTTTTTTACAAAGCCAACGAAGAAAGCCACGACAGCAACTGAAGCATCTTTCAAAGTTGGTCATCACTTGATCAAGCACAAATCAATATTTTCTGATGGAGCCATTATGAAGGCAGCAATGAGTCCGTAATCAAAGATTTCAAGAAAAGCCCTGAAATGATGTCTGCCATTTCAGATGTGTAGTTAGGGTTGAACACTATGGCAAGAAGGTTATCTGCATTATAAACCAACATGATAGAGCAACTAGAGCGGGATTTAAATACATGATTTATTTTTTTCTTTTTAGTGTGATGAACCCGTTGATACAAGTGATATTGCCCAGTTGGCAATCTCCTTTAGCATGGTTTTGAAAGACTTCACTGACAAAGATTAATGTTTAACCTTATTGCCAATGAAAACCAAACCAGAGGAGCTTACATGGACAATGAGGTGAAGAATTATTTTGTGAAACAAAATGTCCCATTTAAAAAGTTAGTGCCAATAACAAATGAGGGCACAGCTGCATTGATAGGGCATCATTCAGGTTTCATTGTCAATTGTACAACAGATCCAGATTTACCTCCATTATTCAACTACCCCTACATTATATATCGACAGGCAATATGTTCCAAGGTAATGGGGTTTGATCATGTGATGACTCCTGTTGTTTAAATTATAAATTCAATCATGCTAAAGCCAAACAGCACCGAACTTTCAAATTATTCCTTGAAGAAACATCCGCCAAGTACGGTGATCTTTTACTGCATACTCAGATCAGGTGGCTTGGGAAAAATACTGCCTAGATTCCTTTTGCTGTTGCCATAAGTCAAGTCTTTCCTTGAGTCTGGAAATGAAGACACCTCACAGTTATCAAACACTGAGTGGTTGCTCAATTTAGCATTTTGACAGATTTGACAGAAAAATGTCATGTGTTGATCTGCGAATTACAAGGATAACTCAAGACAATCGCCAATGTAATTAGTTCTGTGAAAACATTCAAATCAAAACACAACCTTTTCATCCAGCATGTTGTATAGTTTTGTGGAGTAGAGTACACAACACCAGACTATTGGTTAATGCAAGTCCTCACAAAATTAAAAGGCATCCATATGTTTTAGAACACACTTTATATTTCTAATGTACATGTATATATAATTTGTTAAAACTATTTATTTTTCATTATATTACAATCAACTAGAATAATATTTGAAATATATCACTGTGCAGCCGATATTTATTAAAAAACAATATTCTTAGCTTGTTTTGGGCGATATTCTCTTCCACAGAATTTTTTTTAAAGTAAATGTATTTACTTTATTTACACAACTGAACAATCAGCACTAAGGAAGTCATACATGATACAGTAACAGACGTAGAGCGCAAATCGGTGCAAATTTAGTCATTGTTGTCGGGCCGATCTCCCCTCCCACCCATTGACCCATTGAAAACCAGTGCATGCCAGAGGCAGTTGTCCCCATAAAGAGTACATCTTGGACCAAGAGACGGTTTTTGGTAAGTTAGTGGGATAATCTTGCGAGACTTTTTGGTCTCAAATCTCCGTGGAGATCCCCTGTGTCGTGTGACCGGTAGACTGCTGCGTGTCGCTCCATGTGTCCAACCCAAAGTATTTCCTCCAGGGGTCCCAGATCTTGTGAAATTTCCTCGGGCACCCCTTTCTACGGTATGTGACTTGCTCGGCCGTCATGTATAGGTCAATCCGCTGAGGCCATTCCTGTAAGGGCGGTCTGTCAGCCACCCCCACTTTCTGGTTATGTCCTGTTTGGCCACCACCAGTCCCAAAAGAGGCAAAGATCAAATGAGTCCTAGTTACGTCCACTTCGCTAGAGATCTCCAGGAGCACGAATTTGGGTTCCATTGGCAATGTTACCCCAAGACCGTTCCCAATAAGCCAATCACCTGCATCCAGTATGGCCTGAGTGCGGGGCAGGCCCAGATCGTGTGATAGAAATCACTGTTAGTGATTTTGCACACCAGACATAGCGGCGGGCGACTCTGCTCTTCCCTTCCTATGGAGTCTTTCTCCATACGTGTGGTGCAATATTTTGAATTGAAATAATCGAAGTCAGGCCTTTATAGCTACCTCCCTGGGATGCATCAATGCCGCCTCCCAAACAATATCCTCCAGGGACAGACCTAGCAACCCATCAGGTAGACTGTTATTGATCGTTTTATATGTGACTTCTACAGTATTTTTGACACAATAATTTTGTAATTGACATTATCCGTAAGTAACACAGTATTAAGGAAAACATATTTGACATGATATTTATGCACCTCAATATTTTTTAACGCAATATTCTATCATTTAACTGTTGGAGGAAGTTCAGATGGCAGCTTATAGAAGCAGTAGGGTTTCTCCTTGGATTGAATTTTTTACTCGCATTGGGGTGCCAGTTCTGTTGGTGCCCTCACTCAATAGGTGGTGGTGCAGATGCAGCTGTTATATGCAATGCAGCAAACTTTGAGAATGTAGAACCGAAAGTTTGAATGCATCAACATTAGTATCTTTGGTTTCACTCAACAGGGTTGAGGGGTAGGTTGTTTGTCAGAGGTGTGTGAAATGTGTGTCTAAATCAGTTGGGGTATATGTCTGCTGTTTGAGGACAGGAAGTTTGGAGTTAGGGGCTAGTTGAGAGGCACATGTGTGGTACTCTTATCTGGCCGATGGTGGGTTTCGGTGGAACAAGCAGGTGCATTGTGGCGAGGTTACATCCTGAGACCGAGGTGGGAATTAGTCATGCCACTAGACAGGGGCTGAGCCACCTCTATCCTGGCAATTATTCTTCACCTGTCCAATCTCATATTTAGTATATAATGCCACAGTGAAAGCTACACTCCCAATGCATTTACACTACACTTACCTCTGGCCAAGGTAGAGTGGGGATAGACTATGCAGTACACTGTACTGAGTCACTACAAAAGAAACTACAATTTCTGCCCTCTCCAGATGAGTATTATTTTCTTCTGCCTGTCTATTTCCCACGTTTGTATTTGAAGTCAGAGCTCTACATAGTGTTGGCAAACATCTCAGCCTATGGTACTCAGAACTACGCATGTCCGATGTATGAATATAATACACTGGTAAAATTACTGGTAGACGTCACCTCCGCCTAATGTATTTCCGTACTACAAGGCATACATCTCTGCTAAGAGTTTCTGAATTGCAAAGTGTGTGGAGTTCTCCGCCCGTGGATTTCTCTTTATGAATTGGGCTGAAACATTTCAGTAGACACCAGATTCACTTCTAATTTCACACAATTACTTTACTTTAAATATTTATTATTTTACTTAACACTGCTGCATGCAAGATACACTGAGCCAGGTCATGTAAGCTACTTTTCTGGTTTTTGATGGTGGCGGAGCTTGCCACGCCTGAAGATGGCCGCTCTTTGAGCGAGCTCCTTTGGCCGCATCCAATAATCCTTGAATATCCTGCATCAACAGCCAGATTTACAATAATTAATAATGGCACAGCGTATTGGAAGATCAGACTTTCCTCAGTCTGTCGGCAAAGTCAGTTGTGAAGAGAAGCGGTGGATCCTGACAAAACTCTCCCTATGCGTAGATAAGGGCAGTCCTGCCAAGTATCACGCATCAGACGTGACAGTAACGCATTTCAGTGTGGTGATCCGCATCACCGCACTGAAATGCATTGTCACGCATAACGCAGTAGTTTCTGCTGTCACAAAAAGCACCCTGAAAACAACTGTATGTGGCAGGAGCCAGCGCGATTGAGTGCCTGCACTGGCTTCTCCCACTTCACTAGTTTCATTACTAATGCACTTTAACAGTTAGCGATTACTCCTGTCCTCAGCAGCTGAAGTGTTCAAAGGAATGATGAATGACCTGTTTCGGAATCTGGTAAGTGTGATTTATTTTGAGAATGACATGAAGCAAATGATGAAAGGTCAAAAAAGAGTTGAGTATTCTAGAAACAAAGAGGTTAAAATATGAGTTTAGTAAATTTACGTTTGCTTAACAGTAGGTTACGTATCAATGACATGTATTAGGTTGTGATGGAATCAAACCCAAAAAAGTATGGGAAGTCATTCCGCAGGCACTTATTTCATAATACACGGATGATCCTACATACTTATTAGGATTAGTTGAATTTGACTGTAAGTTTGTGCACAATTTTACAGAAACTAAATATCGAATGAGGCATCTTTTTTAGAATAAGGTTGAGTTTGAATGGACGAATGAGTGCCAACCTTTGTCCGAAATTAGCTATCTTGGAAGTTCCACAACACCCAGGTTTGATCCCCATGCTGGAACATTTATTATTACCATCTTGAATGGAAAGGGTAGGAAGAAAAGGAAGTAAGAGTCACATGTTTCTATTTATCTCCTTTGGCTACAAGCGCAAGCCATTGGTGTGTGTTTGGGCATCGGATAATCTTTGGTGTTTTATTAGAAGTGATCATAAACCACTATGGATGGACTGTACAAAGCCTCTGCCAAGACAACACGAATGTCCAGGTGATTTTAAAACTTCACATAAAAAGTTGCATAAGTACCTGTGGTTAAAAATGTGGTTGTAGAAGGAGAATAACAACATATATTAGAGAATGTGATGAGGATGATTGGAATGGGTTGCATCTATTTGTGAGGAGAATGTAGGGAAACGTTATGTCATTACTATTGAAAAGTGGGTAAGTTCAACTGACTATGATCAGGTTTTGTGTGAAGTGAGACAGTGATAAGTGAAGGGTGACTGAAAAAAGAGTCTACTTTGCACGAAGCAAGACCAGCCTGGCTGATGAGGGATGATACCCTGAAACCGGTCCCAGGATGCTTGTTTTTCAGTCCACAGTGTACCTGGCCTGGTAGTTTGGGCTGCACTGCTCACATGAGGATCAGGTTCCAGACTGATTTGCATATGGCTGGGTGAAACCTGGAATGGCATGGCGAGCAAAAAACCAATTGATTTAACTCAGATCTGTGACTGGGGCGAATTTATGACTACGTTCAGCATTTTGTCCATCATCTTTTTGTGTTGTGATAAATCATTATGCTCATAGTTATCTCATTATGAGTTAGGCAGATTGTTTTTTACATCCGGGGGTATGGAAATTATACCACAAAATATGCACTAAAACAGGCTTGGAATTAAAATACGCACACAGATTTTGAACCTTGGAATTTGGGGTCCAGCATGTTATTTCCCATTCTGAGGCTGGTAATTTGGGAAGGCCAGTAATTGGCGTGGAGATACCAGCTGGAATCTGTGTATGCAGGCCCCATATTCCAACATCCAGTTAACAGGCCAGGCATAGAAACACATGACTCTATCATCGCTTACAGTATAGCTATTCTACCTAAAACAGTCCACGCACCTGCTGCTAACAATGAACTTAACCGGTCAGAATACAAAGCCGTGAAGAGAAAACCATTTGCCAAAATAAATAGGATGTACATGGTTCACTTCTCAAAAACAGTGCAGCAGATGGCTTTCAAACAAAACCCATTGAAGTTCGGAATTTGCAGCTGCACAATTTGCACTCCAAGGTAAGGAATGGCAACGAAGATGCATGATGCAATCACTCTTTGGCTTTCATATGAAAAGCTTAGAAAGCCCACCTTTTACTCATATCTTTATCCTATCAAATAATCACATATTTCCCTATGCTAACTTCTATATTGGCTGTAAAAAATACAACAGTAAGGACAGGACAATAAAGTATGCTTATACTATAAAATCAATAGTTTAACATATTTTTCTTTCACAATTTAACCTCACCTCCTCAATAAAGGGTTGCTTGTAAAAGGAATTCCTTTTTACTAGATTAGGTGGAAATAGACCATGGGCCACATGCATCATTCAAAATACCGGTGGCAATCTGCCCCCTTGCGACCTGTAGTTTTGCATTTGGGATGCATCATCCCAAATACAAAAATCGCAATTTAAGTAATCGCTAAATTTGCAATTACTTAAATTGCAATCGCATTTAGGGAATCGCAAATTGCAATTCCCTAAATGCAATGCATTAACCCAAAAACATGTGCGATTTCGCAATAAAGATACACAAATTAACATCCATTCAAAGTTGATGGTAATTTTCGAGAACTTTGAATGATGCACAAAAGTGAATTTTTCAAACTCCCATGTGGCATACATACATGCCCTTGGGGCATGTGTGTGTGCAACATGTGGTAACATGGCAATTTCAGGGGTGCATCAGGGTGTTCTTTTGGCACCCTTCCACCCTTGAAATTACATGTGCAATTTGCAGGTACCTATTTGTTACTCATAAATTGCGCATACAATTTCCATTCATTCCTATGAGCCTCTAGGCCCATAGGAATGAATGGGAAGCGATTCCTTAATTGCGATTCGCAATTTGCAAGTCGCAATTAAGTAATGTGTAGGAATCACAATTTGTTTTGCGATTCCTACATGCATAAGCAATTGCGATTCCTAAATTGCGATTTCTCAAAAATCGCAATTACAATGTTTGATGCATGTGGCCCTATAAATGCTACCACCAAATATATTTTTAACTAACAATGCAGATCACGGATCTCTAAAACATGGTTACTATTTTTTTTTTACTTTGTTTATTTGCATTTTCAAAATAGAAAACATTGTAAAATTGGCATACACCTGATTGGGATACTTAACTTACTTATTTGTCCCTTGTAGAGTTTTATCCCATATATCCAGAGCCTCTAAATAAAATGCTACTAGAGGGCATGCAACACTTACTTAAGTAGCCCCTTGACACTATTCTCAGGCTTGGTATTCCAGCCTGCGTGCAATTTTAAACTGCCAATTCAACTTGGTAATATGCCCTTGCCAAATCTTAAACTTTTCTTTCATTACATATAGGTCACCCCTAAATTAGGTCCAAAGTAGCCCATAGGGCGGGGTGCATTGTAGTTAAAAGTTGGACATGTTCTTTTAAGTGTTACATGTTCTGGTTGGGAAAAACACCTAAATTCGTTTTTCACAACTGTGAGGCCTGCCTGTCTCATATGATAATATTGTATTGCCTGATTACATTTAATAAGTGCTAACTTCTGATTGGAAACAGGTAAGCATTTCACGTTTGCTGACTGTGAAATCATAATTGAAAATCCTCTTTCAGATTTTAAATTACAATCTTGAAAATCCCATTTGTAGAAAGTTAATATGTTTCTGCACTCTTAATTTGGTGGCAGCAGCCTGGCCTTGGTCACATGAGTGGGTTGGCAGTGGGACTTTATTTATTGCTCCCAGACAGCCCCACGTTTGGGGAATTATGTGTGCCTGGATGGGCCATCAACTGGTAGGATGGTGGGCTGAGCTGGGCACAGCCCCACTTGCAACTGAATATGCTCTGTTCTCTGCCTGCACACAAAGGACGTGTCACCTTTGCATTGTTTTTGCAGCCAGCTTGGAGCCAGACCATGAAAGTCAGGAAATGTCAAGCCCTTCAAAAGTAGTCTCTAGAAACTTCCCCTTCTTTAATGAAGGCACCATGTATGAAAAGGGGACTCGCAGACAACTTTTCAGTTCACTTTCTAGCCGTGTGGCAGGACTCTGAGAGGACTGTCTGCTGCTGTGACTTGTTGTGTACTTCACAAGAATGCTTTGCTGCACTGGAGGGACTGACTTGCTGCTTGAAGGCTGCCTACAGCCCTTAGAGGCCTGCCCTACTGCTTGAGTCCTGCTTCATCCCCTGAACCCAAGGCTACAAGGGTGACTCTGAGGGCTAGTTTGCTGACCTTTCTCTTTAGAGCCTCAGGGCAAGATAAGGCTTCTGCCATCTTGTACCCGCACCTAGACCCAGCCTGATTGAGCCCTAACCCCCCCCCCCCAAGTGGTGCCCCTCCAGTCTTGGTGGTGGTGCTAAAGGTACCCAGATAGCCAAAATCCAAACCTTGGCTAGAAATTGCTCTGAGAAAAGAGAGAAGACCGGGACCAACTTGTTTGACTATCCACCCCAGGAGTATCACTGGTCGGCCTGACTTTGTGACAGCTCCCTCTACATTCTTCTCAGCAGCAGCAAATCATGTTTAGCTAACTGTAGCGGGGTGGTGCGACCCTCTACACTGGACATGGACTACGGGACTCTCCCCGGGGGCACTTACCATCCCCACCCTATTTGTTCCTTGTTACAGAACGAACTTCCCTCTGTTGACTTCGATATCGGCACCTCCGGGGAACAGGAGGAACCGTGGCCCTTTAACTGGAGAGCTGGAGACGAGTGGGCGGGGCTCCCTGTGGAGGAGGCAGTGTTAAATGCGGAAGCCGGAAGAGAGGAGGTGTGCTTGTACACCGGGAGAGGCGAGAGTTGGAGAGTAGAGTCGGAAGAAGAGCGTGGTGAAGAGAGGAGAAAAAGACCGGAGAAAGATTCGAGGAGAGAGGAAGCCGTAACATCAACAGAGGAAACGCCAGGAGGCCAACATTCCCACGAGCCGCCCTGCCACACGCCCGGGGGAGGTGTGTGGCTAAATCAGGTACGGAGACGAGTTGCGGGTTGGGTCGGGAGGAAGGGCAGTCCCGCCGAGTGATTGGGATCCCCCCGTCCCGGTGCACACTTACCCCTGAGCACTACCCCCCTCACCGCACCAGAGCTTTTGAGTGTTGCACTTCAGGAACATCCTCACTCCTTTTCCCTTCAACCTCACGAGTATCGGTCATTACACTGACCCCCTTCCTTCTTTGTGTTTTCCCTTGCGAGAGGCGCCACGGACGAGGATCAGACCCTAGCGAGGAGGAGACCCGAGGGGCTACACCGAACTGATCTATCCAAACCGAGAGCCCGTCGTAGGAGCCGAAGCCGATCCCCCAGACGGACCCTGTTCCCTAGGAAGACCTGTACGGATTATTTGTATGCTGCAATAAAGCCCTCTCTTACAAAAACCCGTCTCCTGCCCATTCCTCGCTCCCCCGAGATAGTTGATCCCGTAACAGTGGTGGAGAATGCGGGCAGCACACCCATCTGTATAGAAGAGATGGAGACCATAGTGCAGCAGATGGATACAGTGGTGCAACAACTGGTGAAAGGACAGGAATGACTGGAGTGGGTCGTTAAGCAGCAACTTAACTCAGCCCAAGCAGACCGCGAAATACTAAAGAAAGCCCTGAGCGCCCGGGAAACAGACCCTTCAAAAACATGGGGGGAACCCCCTCTGCAAGGAGGTGTAGAAGAGCGGATCATACCCCATGGGTCAGCGGGGGTCTCTTTGCAAAACTTCCAACCGGGAGAGGACCCAGACGCTTTTATCTTGAACTTCGAGAGGGCAGCCCGGGCCTGCGGATTGCCAGTGGGAAAATGGCCGTTCTTCCTGGCCCCTCTCCTTGTAGGTGAAGCCCAGGCAGCCTACCAGGTCGCCAATCCCTCTGGGGATACACCGTACGCTGACATGAATCGCGTAATACTGGAACATCTCCGTTTGGATGCAGAAGCCTACCGTTTGAAATTCCGTAAAGAAAGAGGCAGCCCCGGTGAGAACCCCAAAACTCTTTTTGTGAGATTGAAAATGGCAGCGGATAAGTTGCTCACTCCTAATACTAGCACTAAGGAGGAAATAATGGACCGCATTTATCTTGAGCAGTACCTGGAAGCTCTGCCCTACCCTACCCAGCTCTGGCTGAGACAACACCATAATATAACCACTGTCCAAGCTATCGAGATGGCCGCCTCATTTTCCCGAGCCCAACCAAAAGCACCCGCTTGGGAAAATGATCGATCCTCTAGACCGACTCTCAAATCAGAGAAGCGGCCTCAGCGTGTGCCAGAACCCCCCGATCTCGGAATTGGAGACTGACCCTCCTGGACCCTCTGGACCACAATGCTTTGACTGTGGCAATTGGGACCATATTCAAATATGGGAAGGATACCTGCCCAGCGTAATCTAGGTAAGTGGCCTCGGAGAGGTCCTCTATATTAAACAACGTGCCCTGAACCCAAGCAAATTATATCACAGATACATATTGTTCAGATTTATCAAGATTTATTTTTTATTTTAAGATTCATTTTTGTTATGAATGAATAAAGGTAATTCATAGAAAAAATATATACCATAATAAATAGACACAATAGCAAAAATAAACAGTGGTTCTTGCCCCACACTTACATATCGTCTGCACTCATACAACAAACATTCACACATCATACAACACTAAGCAATGATGGTCTTAGATGACATGAGGACCGATGGTCAGGTGTCCGGGTTGGTTCAGTGAGTTCCTGGATGGGAACAAACGCCAACGCGCGTTTCGGTGTATAGCCCCGTCCGGGGCTGCACCTTCATCAGGGCAAAGTGAGGGGGGGAAGGGTGGAGGAACCACAAACTGACGAGTATTCTGTAAAAAACATATTAAAAACAAGTATTAAGAAGACATACTTGCATGGGTTCAAGGCACAAGGCAACGGGATGCTTAAATACTTATATGGATAATGACATCCAGTTAGTCGAGTCTTAACTAGGCCTACAGTCAACACACAAACAGTTGAAGTAACAAGTCAGTATATACATATCTAAAATGAAGGAAGAGAAAATTGGAAATACAACAATGGGTATCGGCTAGGGGCACTTAGTGACAGACAGTCGATATAACTGGCAGCTCATGGAAACAACACTATTGTTAGTTTTACCTGTAAGTGGCAGATATGACTGGCTCTATATTGAGGCGTGGGTTATCTTTAGCTGGCACCCAAGTGTCAAGGCATAGCCGTCCGGGGTATCTGCAGGAAATTAGTGCAAAGAATGCTAAGAGTGGACTTGGTCGCTTCCCTAGATAAGATTTTTATACATAATTACTCATCGGGGGTGGTCCTATGAGGGTCAGCTGTCAGTCATACCTGAGAAAGGGGGAATGATGTCCCCGGAAATGTGCGGAGGTATAGGCACAGAAAAAGATGACGTAGTGCAGAAGAAAATATTACCCTGAGGTGAAAGAAAAAAGAAGAAAATCAGTATCTATTGCTCACCGTGCGAGGTCCTGCCTGAGGGGAGAGGAGACTAACAATGTTATGGAAAGTATACCTGTCGGTTATGGAGACGATCTGCAGATGGATTCTGGTAGGGGAAGACGCCGCCGACTGGTAGTGGACAATAGAAATACCTGGAGCGGGAGAAAGGCGGCTTACTGGACGATAGACTACGGAAGGCCAATAATGTACACACACGCTAAGCGTGGCAAATTTCATAAGATACGTTTTCAATGGCAGATAGCGCAAGCCGGGGTTCTTACCCAATAAAATATCTTAAGGTTTTCTACGGGATTCCAGGAATGACGTATATGCTAGCGCTCCGGATTTCCCTCATAGGTGGGTCCAGATGCAGTTTGAGGAAACATAACGTTTTCACCAGGGTGAGAAAAGTATGCTAGATAGAAATTGTATACGCTATAAGGGCTAAATGACGGACTCAACCTTCTAAGGAGGTTACCGACAGCTGGATTCGGTCATGGGAGTAAACATACCTGGCGCATTAGCGAGTGGCGGTTTCCTGTCGGCGGCCCGGGTGGTACGTGCAGGGGCAGGCGATGAGCGGGGATGGAAGAGGGAACACGCCTATATATACCTATATGCGGCCGTAATAGTAGTCAGCTGTCGTGGCGCGGGAACACTGGAGTATTAGCAATATAGATGACGGATCAGAGGAGTCTGATCCCTTCGTAGGAAACAAGGCGGCCATCTTATAGTGGAGTACCTGACATAAAAGCATAACCAGAGGGATCTGATCCCTTTATAGGAAATGAGACGGCGATCTTATATGGAAACGTCCGTAATGGCTGTTGGTTATGTGGGAGAAAGAAAAAGATTAGATGGACTAGTCGATCCTGTCAAACAGTATATACGAAGGTATCGGCCCCGGGTGGGGCACTGGTCACAGACGGACGAGGGGGGGTTTTATTCTTAAAGCGGTGCGCACATAGGGAGGGTTCTAGAAGGCTTTACTCGAGTAGCAGGAACATGCAGCCACTCGTATGAGTGGGTATGCTGGAAGATGTAGTCAGTTTTCCTTAGACTGGTAAGGATCGATAAAGGTCAGCAATTCAGAGGGGGGTAAACTGAAAATTACAAAAGGGCATTCGCCCATGGGCATTTCTCGTTGAGGCCCTTTTCCATGCTGTTGAGGAAAAAAATCCAAAAGACCTCTCGTTTTTTTCTCAACAGGGTAGGATCTGTGCCCATCGGGGTTTGAATCTTTTCCAGTATTGACCACCTAAGGTCAGTTTCAGAGTGCCCCTTAGATGTCCAATGCTCTACTAAGGGAGCTCCCCTTTTGCCAGTACGGATGTTTGATTTGTGCTCCCCAATGCGAAGCCTTATCTCCCTTCCTGTTTCGCCAACATATGGTGTTTCACAGGGCGATAAGATGATATAGATACAATTGGGGGACCGGCAATTGGTCATTCTGGTAAGGTGGATGGTGCGGGTTGGTGTGGTGATCATAATTCCCACTATCGCATTTGGGCACGCTTGGCATTTGCCACATTTGTGGTTGCCAGTCACTGGACCAAGTCCGGTGATGGAGCTCTGGGACAAGGGTTCCGGTCCTCGCATTTTGCCTCTTACTAGATGGTTTCTGAGGTTTTTGTTGCGTTTAAATGCGAAGATTGGTTTGGATAATGCACTCTGGTCCTGATTTAGGTTCAACAAAAACCAGCTGGAATTGATGGCCTGTCTTAGTTGATTGTTGAGTGTCGGGTGATGCAAACAATCGAATCCTTGGGGTTGGAGTTTCTGGGTTCAAACATGGCTTCCCGGTTGTAATACCGGGCCCGTTTGAAACTGTCCTTTACCAGCCGGTAAGGGTAGCCCCGTTGCAGCAGCTTATCCTTGAGGATATCACCCTCAGTTAGGAAGTCCCTGATGTCAGTACAGTTCCTCCTAATACGGAGGAATTGACTGAAGGGGATGTTATCGCGTTGGCACAGAGGATGGTAACTCCCGTATTGAAGAATGGTGTTTCGTGAGGTGGGTTTAGTGAATAATGAGACCATGATCTCCTGATTGCGGTGTTCGACCCATAGGTCCAAAAATTCGATCTTGTCTTGATTAAAGTGACTAGTGAACCTCAAATTTGGGTCCGCTAGATTGAGCCAAGCGATAAATTCAATCAAAGTGGTGTCATCCCCCTCCCAGATGAAGAACACATCGTCAATAAAGCAAGACCAGGCCCGCACATTCTCGTAGAATGGGGCCATCTCGTTATAGACATGGATGCGTTCAAATTCCCCCATATACAAGCAGGCAATGCTAGGGGCGCAAGCTGCGCCCATGCTTACTCCGCCGACCTCGTGGTAAAAGTTGTTATTAAACTCGAAATAGTTTTCCATTAAGACTATTTTCAAGCAGTCCATGATAAAACTGGCATTTTCAATCTGGGGGTTCGATGTTAGAATGTCCTGCACAACCGATAGAGCTCCCCCCTGGGGGATGTTGGAGTAAAGGGACTCCACATCCAGAGTCACCAGGAGTTCCCGGTTACGATGGTATGGGGTTCCTTCAACCTTTGAAATGAAATGGCCTGTATCCTTGATGAAGGAGTCCAATGCTCCGACCAGGGGTTGGAGGAATTGATCGATATATTTTGACAGGGGCTCTAAGGCCGATCCGATCATGGATACAATGGGCCTCAGAGGTGGGTCATGTTGGTTCTTGTGGGTTTTGGGGACCCCGTAGATGATCGGCATCCTGGTGAATGTGGGGGTGAGGAACTCCGCTTCCTTCTCACAAATATCACCATTGTTAACTCCTCTCTCAATCGTGCGCAGGATGCGACGTTTGAGGGCTGGTTCCGGGTTTCTGGTTATTTAAACATCTCTGCCATGAAAGTTTAATGGCTCTCTCAGTGGTGGTCTTGATAGAACCCCAAATGATGAAGGGCGGTTCCGTGTGGTGACTGATGGGCATCCTTTCTTGACCACTTTGAGAGGACCCTGTTTAGATACATACACGTTTAGGTTACTTTGGTTCCTTTTTAGATCACACCGTGCGTACACTTTAGTTTGCTAGACCCTCTGATATAATTTGTTGTTATAAGTCTCTAGGGAACGTATTGGAGCTTGGTCTTTAAAATTCCCTCTGGTCCCAATTATCTGTTTTTTATTGTTCTTGAGCAGTCGCTGTGACTGCGGACCTTTTCTTCCCAACAGATATGACGACTGTTGGACTTACGCCACCGAAAATTCGGTGTTCAGCGTTTGTTTGCTCTAACTATTGTTTGTACTAGTCTTGCGGCGTAGGTTTTACCTTTTTATTCACAGTATGGCCGAGAATCATGGTCTCTCCTTTGATGAGGATGATTTGCAACTGGTTTTGGCCGATTATCCTGATTTATTGGATACTGTACCAACTCCTGTTACTAGCAATGAAGACGAGTGGGGGAAAGTACTTGGCCTCAAGAAATCTCACACACGGACAACCCTCCATGGCACGGTTATGGCACAATATTTGCGTAACAATTGTGCACCTACTGGATTGATTGTAACCAATCACCCGAGACTTTTCTTGACAGATAAAGAATTTCTAAAGGGCTGGTCACTTATCGCATGGCGATGCACGAGGGACTGGCTCATTCTCATTATTCAGACATCCAGAAGAATTGCAGATTCAATACTTATTGAGATCCAGATTCTTGAATCTCAGATCAAGGCCACCCTTTCTAGCAAAGCCTTCCAGAAAAATGTGGATGAGACAAATAAGAACAACAGGGAGTTTAAGGAATTTACCTTGTCTGTCAAAATTGAAAAATTCAGACAAGATCTTGATAAGTTCAAGTTTGACAAAGTTTATCCATATACGAGTGAAACATACACTCCACCTGTTTTCTCTGCAAATGGGCGAAAAACAGGGTCCAGTTATGGGACATCTAGTTCTGATGAAACTACATCAGGTAGTGACACAGGTTCCACGAGTCAAGGGTCATGAGGCAAAGGACGGGGAAGAAGGAATCCTCGTAGTAACTGGAGAGGTAATCAGCAAAACCAAAACCAAACCCAGCTATGGTGGCCACCCAACCCATGGCAGTTTGGGGGTCCTCCTTTTCCACCACAAATGGGACCTCAACAAATGGGCCCTTTCCAACCACATATGGGGCCTTTTCCTCCACAATATCCAACCAACTTTGGAGGTCAGCCTTTTTTAGGTGGAGGCCGGGGACGATACCGAGGCAGGAGAAGAGGTCAACAACAACAACCTCAGGTACACTACAGTCTGCCAACAACATCAGCGAGGAACTTGAGGAGTACCACCACAAAGAACAAGGAACTGGCAACGACCAGCCTGGAACCGGGCTCGTAATCAATCTGAGCAAACATGTATTGACAAAAGTTGAAGAGAAGGCTCTCAATAGAGGGCTGGGCTTTGTACCCACACACAGAAATGACCATTTTGAGACACGTCTTGAGCTGTCCAAATTTTTACGCAAAATTCGGTTGCATTTCTTTTTCGCGAATAAACAGCAAACTGATGTGCAAGAGGTGAATACTGGGCTTAAGAAGAAATCGAGCTTCTCTCCACCATCTCATTCTATGCCTCCTAAGGTACTGGCCTTCGAGCAGGCCATTGAAAAGAACATTGAGGACCTGTTTATACAACAGGAGAATTCATTCTATAACAACTTTTCTAAGGAGGAACAACTGGCCCTCAAAGCACTATCATTGGACGACAGAGTAACTATCAAGCCAGCGGACAAAGGCGGTGCTATTGTCCTTTTGGACACTAGCTCCTACCGTGCAGAATGTTTGCGCCAATTGGGCGATGTGAGGTCTTATCGTCTGTTGGACACTGATCCTACACCCGAATTGAAGGTCACAATTCAAACCATGACTGAAGAAGCATTGTCGGAAGGGTGGATAACGTCACAGGAATCCATCTTTCTGTGTACCACTCATCCTGTCACTCCATACTTATATGCCTTGCCCAAGGTACATAAGAAGCAAAGACCACCTCCGGGTCGTCCTATTATGTCGGGCATAGGGTCGATCCTCGAACCTTTGTCAACATTTGTTGATCATTTTTTGCGTCCTATGGTTTTAGAAATGCCTACCTATCTAAAGGACACCTCTGATGTATTACGTCTTTTGCCCGAGATTGAATTTGATGTTACTACTGATCTTCTTGTATCTTTTGACGTAGAAGCACTATATACATCAATACCACAGGATGACACTCTTGAAGTCATCCAGCTTCTACTACAGTCAAGAGATTTGGATAGTATCACTCCACCTAGTTTCATCATGGCCTGTGCCACCTTGGCCATGAAGCACAACTTTTTTCAATTCGAGGATTCGATGTACCTCCAGATATCGGGTACCAGTATGGAGAGCGTTTACGCTCCCAGCCTGGCAAATCTATACGTTCATTCTTTTGAACAAGAGCACATACTGGTTGCCACGAATCCCTTTATCGACTGTATAAAAACATGGAAACGGTACATCGATGATGTCCTAGTGGTATGGCGGGGTACTGAAGACAGATGTAATGAGTTTCTTACATGGCTAAATAACAGGAACAGTTTCCTCTGCTTTACAATTGAAATAGGCAGGAACAAATTGGCGTTCCTTGACCTACTTATTACAGCCACTGCGGAGGGACTGCAATCCGAACTATACAGGAAACCTCTAGCCAAGGACTCCCTTCTTTGTTTCGACAGTCACCATCCGAGATCGTTACGGGAGAACTTGCCGTACGGACAGTTCCTAAGGGTCCAGAGGAACTGTTCGAATACTGCGGCTTTTAAAACACACTCTATGGCACTTAAGGAGCAACTAGTCTCAAGAAAATATCCACCAAGACTGGTACAACGCTCGCTTAAGCGCGCCCGTAACAACAATCGTTTGGCTCTCCTTGAACCTCCTATTCAGAAACCTACTCTTGATAGGCTCACATTTGTAACCACCTTTGGGACTCTGTCCAATAAAATACAGAAAGCGGTCAAAAGACATTGGTCTATTCTTAATTCTGACCATGTTTCAATTCCAAGTCCACTTTTTTCTTTCAAAAGGGGACCTAATCTCAGGGATCAGTTGATCCACACACGACCCCGTGGAGTGAAATCTAGGGTAGTGGGTGCTCTCTGGGATCTTCCTCCAGTCACAGGCCATCATCCCTGTGGCATGTGCCAATCTTGTGCCCAAACAAAGAAGACGACTGAAATCGTTATTGGCACTTCGAGACCTTGGATTCAGTCCAAATTTACGAACTGTAACAGTGATAATCTCGTGTATCTCATCACCTGTCCTTGTGGACTGAGATACATAGGGATCACGACCTGTAAGATCAGGATAAGGATCTCAGAACATAAGAGCACCATCAGGTGCAAGAGACAAGCCACAAAACTGACTAATCACTTTTAAGAAGCACACGATCCTTCGACGGCGTTCCAGTGGACCGTGCTTGAACAACCTCACATTCCCACGCATGTCACTGATGTGTCCAAATACCTTCTATTGAAAGAACAAAAGTGGGTATTTAAATTGGGCACTAACCGTGTGGGTCTGAACGATGATATACCTTGGTCGACCCTGTAATCTAGTGAATTGCGACCTCTTTGGCTACACCCCCATGTGTGTAGTTGAGCTTATATAGCGCACAGCTACCCGCAGTGGGTTTCCCGGCGCTTGCTTAGGGAACCCTTCCTGGTATTCCCCTGTGAGATAGCAGGGTATCCACAAGGTGAAAGTCAGGCATCCCGCCACGAGGGGCCGTTGTGGAGATTAAGCAAGCTATTGCCCAGAGTCGCAGAGTGTGAACCCGTGAGTCGAGGAGGCACCGGGGCGAGAATTATCGAGTCCGTGGAATTTTTAGCCCAAGACCCAGCCGAGGCGGGAAATTGAACCCTGGTCCAGGACCGATCTCAGCTTCCGGGTCTGCTGCCTCTAACCCCTGAGCCACACTTCTCCATATTACACATTAGGGAATAGAGACTGAGAGTGTTTGGTGTCTACGGTTTTCTGTAGTACTCTACATATACCTGGTTCCCTGGGGTGAGAGATCAATGCTTTGTTCATTCTTTTTTATACATTGGCCCTGGTCAAATGTGATTATTGTGATTATTGTTTTAGTTTCAGAAGTTTAGGTGTTAAACTTTGGCATTATTGGACTGAAACATACAGGTTGACGATATGTTGCCAATAAAGTTATTTTCTATAAGAAACCGACTTGCAAATGAACAATCTTGCAAGATAACATCCGGCACGATTTTCCGCGATTATGATTGGCTGGCCGGTTAGCCAATCAGAGGCTTCCTTCTTTCGCCACATAAACAACTGTACCAGGTGACCGGCGAAACCAATCAGGCATGGCTACATATTCCCCTGCTCCCTGTCCCCCGGCACCTCCCCGATCGGCTCGGACGCCGATTCCAGGAGTACCGACGGATAGGTGAGTAGTGAACACGCTGCGGTAATCCGGTTCTGCTCGTTTCTAGCATGTGGGCAGTTTTAGATCTATTGTAACATGCGCGCAGCTAGAGATTATTTTCATTCGTCAGCGCCATATTTTGCATAGCCGATACTGATTCAAATGTGGGATGACACCCTTCTTTCATGCGTGCCAAGTAACCACCAGATCGGTGTCGATACTATTCCATCAATCAATCAATCAATCAATCACAGCATTTATATAGCGCACTCCTCACCCGGAGGGTCTCAAGGCGCTGGGGAGGGGGGGGGTGGTCTGCTACTGCTTGAACAGCCAGGTCTTGAGCTGCTTCCTGAAGGCGAGGTGGTCCTGTGTCAGGCGGAGGTGGGTCGGAAGGGAGTTCCACGTCTTGGCGGCCAGGTGGGAGAAGGACCTTCCTCCTGTGGTGGCTCTTCGGATGCGGGGGACGGCGGCGAGGGCGAGGTTGGTCGATCGAAGCTGGCGTTTGGGGACGTAGAAGTTGAGGCGGCTGTTGAGGTATCCTGGGCCTTGGTTGTGTAGGGCTTTGTGTGCGTGGGTGAGGAGCCGGAAGGTTATTCTCTTGTTGACCGGGAGCCAGTGCAGGTCTCTCAGGTGCCCGGAGATGTGGCTGCGGCGGGGGATGTCCAGGATGAGTCGTGCTGAGGTGTTCTGGATCCGCTGGAGTCTCTTCTGGAGTTTGGCGGTGGTTCCGGCGTAGAGGGAGTTGCCGTAGTCCAGACGGCTGGTGACGAGGGCCTGGGTGACCGTCTTCCTGGTCTCGGTGGGGATCCATCGGAAGATCTTACGAAGCATGCTCAGGATGTTGAAACACGACGAGGAGACGGCGTTGACTTGTCTGGTCATGGAGAGGGAGGAGTCCAGGATGAAACCCAGGTTGCGTGCGTGGTCTGTGGGTTTGGGTGCGCTGCCCAGGGCGGGGGGCCACCAGGAGTCGTCCCAGGCGGAGGGAGAAGATCCCAGGATGAGGACTTCCGTCTTGTCCGAGTTCAGTTTCAGGCGGCTGTTCATCATCCATCATTATTTGAGACATGACAGGAATACATGATATTGGGCCATCTGAAGGAATGATTATTTTAATCTTTACGAGTGCAATATGAGTGATTATTGGGCTAGACATGCGCTATTTTGACTTTTCAAACTTTCTAATGGAGGGAACTGGGTTAAATAAAATCAGATGCGTTGTTTTCCCTTCCATTACAGAGCGGTGCTTCCCCTTTTCCTGAGCCGTGGCCAGGTGGGGTGAGGTCCATACCTCTTACAAGTGTGGTAAGGCGTTTTTTTGCTTTACTCTATTGGTATTTACATAACAGAGGACCCAATATTGAGATATGTGCACCTAATGTTGAGTGCTATGTGGTACACATTAGTGGTACTTATTAACAGGAAATTTTATAATGTTGTATGCTGTGTTGATTTAGAGGATATATCTGTTTGACCTCTATTTTGTCCATTCCCTCTTTTAGTGCATGCTGTACTACTTGAAAAGAGTGATGGAAACGATATGAACACCTAGCAATGTCAGGTGATTTCTGTATCTACTTTTGATTTTGAGCACTTTTTTTTATTATCACTAATTTGCAGTAGCTATCAATATTTTTGGTCCTGATGAAAGCAATGACAAATTGGTCATTAATTGCTGAAACATGTCGACCTCATGAAACATCCAGGCAGTTCAAATTACTACTTTTTAATATTGGACGAGTGAGTAGCACCTTAATAAAATTATTAGTACCCCCATCCAATTTTATCATCACTTTTGTTTATTTTTAAACTTTTTTGTGCACTGCAAACATCAGTCCCCCCTCTTTGTGTCATCTGTATAAAGATCCTCAAGACTGAGTAGCAAGACCACAGTAAGACCTATCTGATTGGCAGAGGAGTCCTTTATTTACATCTTGACCCTCTGCCATGAAAGTTTAATGGCTCTCTCAGTGGTGGTCTTGATAGAACCCCAAATGATGAAGGGCGGTTCCGTGTGGTGACTGATGGGCATCCTTTCTTGACCACTTTGAGAGGACCCTGTTTAGATACATACACGTTTAGGTTACTTTGGTTCCTTTTTAGATCACACTGTGCGTACACTTTAGTTTGCTAGACCCTCTGATATAATTTGTTGTTATAAGTCTCTAGGGAACTTATTGGAGCTTGGTCTTTAAAATTCCCTCTGGTCCCAATTATCTGTTTTTTATTATTATTAGTAAACATCTAGACCAAGTACCCATTCCCCCCTCTGCTCCAACACTCCCCGAGATCCTCTCCCCGCCTTTGTTTCTCAGGAACCGTGGGTGTTGGATAGGAGTTTCAGATTCACCCAGATCAATGATCGCACCCTCTTCAATGCCTGGGAACAAGCCCATCAACAGCAGGGAACCACCCAGGACACCTATCCCTTGTTTCACACCCACAATGATTTGTGGTATAGACAAGGTCAGAAGGACGGCCCCTCTCAGCTCCTGGTACCCCTCTCTTTCCGAGAGCAAGTGCTGTTTTTATCACACAGCCACTTGGTGGCCGGACATACGGGTGCGGAGAAGACCACCCAGACCCTGCTGAGGCATTTCTATTGGCCCGGAATCTACAAAGACGCCTCTGTGTACTGCCGAGAGTGTGAAATATGTCAACGTAAAAATATGACAAAACCCCCGGCGGTCCCATTACAACCATTACCAATCATCGGGAAACCATTCGAGAGGGTCGGGATGGACCTCATAGGACCCTTACCCAAGACCAAGAAGGGGTACCAACACGTCTTGGTAGTGGTCGACTATGCCACCAGGTTCCTTGAGGCCTTCCCGCTAACAGCAACCACCTCCAAGCAAGTCGCGGACAGAATGATCGAACTATTCAGTAGGGTCGGGTTCCCTAAAGAGATCCTGACAGACCAAGGAACAACGTTCGTGTCCCGCCTTATGAAAGAAGTTTGCAACAACCTGGGAATACAACAGATTCGCACGTCTGTATACCATCCCCAGATGGACGGTTTGGTGGAAAGGTACAACAGGACATTAAAAACCATCCTGAGGAAAATGTTAGAAGTCAGCGGTAAGGATTGGGACCAGATATTGCCACTAGCTCTATATGTAATAAGGGGTCAGACTCAGAGCAGCCGGGGCGTATCTTCATTCGAAATGTTATAAGGCAGACAGCCTCGTTCCCTTTTGGAAATGACAAGGGAAGCATGGGAGCGGGAGATTCCAGAAGAAACGACCAACACCTTGGAATACGCCCAGAATCTGAAATCAAAACTAGGAAGACTGAGAGATCTCGCATACACCCACCTTGAAAAGAGCCAAACCCGACAGAAAAACGCCTATGACAAAGGGAAGAAATGGAGACATCTTAAAGAGGGTGATTGGGCCCTCGTGCTTATCCCGTCGTCTACCCAGAAGTTTAGAGCGGAATGGGTGGGTCCTTACAGGGTGCTGTCGACTATCGGGCGTACCAGTTATAGGTTGAAATTGGGTCCCAACAAGACCCAAATATACCACATAAACCTATTGAAAAAATGGCTTCGACCCCTTCCATCAGGAGTGAACCTGACGACCCGTTCCCTGACAAGGTCCCCAGCATCCTCCCTAGACCAGTTAGTAATTAATGATGAGCTGGATGAACAACAGAACCTAGACCTTCTAGAGACACTAAAACCATACCAGTCACTCTTTTCCAACACACCCGGCCGAACCTCCCTGGCCAAACATTGCATAGAGACTACGCCAGGCAAAATCATTAAAATAAGACCCTAAAGGGTACCAGAGGCCCGAAGGAACGACATCAGAAAAGAAGTACAGGATATGCTGGACCTAGGAGTCATACGCCCCTCCAGAAGTAATTGATCCAGTCCTATTGGTATGATCCCTAAGCCGGATGGGACCCGAAGGTTCTGCATGGACTTTCGGGCACTGAATGAAATATCATCTTTTGACGCCTACCCCATACCCCGTGTGGACGAGCTCGTCGAGAAGCTAGGAGAAGCAAAATATATAACAACCCTCAATTTGACTAAAGGCTATTGGCAGGTGCCCCTAAGGGAGGGCGACTGTAAGAAGACAGCGTTTTCCACAGACGATGGACACTACGAGTTCACAGTCCTCCCTTTTGGCCTTCATGGGGCACCTGCCACCTTCCATCGATTGATGAATACAGTGCTGAAGGATCTGACCGGGTTTGCCTCCGCATACCTCGACGACATCGTCATATACAGCTCGGATTGTAACACTCATCTGACCCACCTACAGGCTGTGTTCACGGCCTTGGAACAGGCCGGCATAAGGATAAATTCCAAGAAGTCTCGCGTGGCCTTCCAGAAGGTGAAATACCTTGGATACGTATTGGGGCATGGACTCATTAATAATCCACATTTGTAAAGCACACAATCACCCGTAAGGGTCTCTAGGCGCTGGGGGCCGTCGCGAAGATTAAGCAAGCTATTGCCCAGAGTCACATGGTGCTGGGCTAATCTGCTGCCGGAGCCGGGGATTGAACCGTGATCCCCAGATTCCGGAGTCAGTCGCCCTGGCCGCGGCGCCACACCTCTTCATTGAGCCCCAAATCGAGAAGATCCGGGCTATTGCAGACACCCCCTTCCCCGGTACTAGAAGAGAGATGAGAGCCTAGCTTGGTATCGTGGGGTATTGCAGGCGGTTTATCCCCCAATTTGCCCACATAGCAGCCCCCCTCACTGACTCACTTCGTAGTTCAGGGAAGTCCTCCACTCCTATCATCCCCACAGAACCGATGCAGAAAGCCTTTCACAACCTGCAACACCTCATCACCTCGACCCCTGTCTCGTCCTCCCCAGACTTTACGAAGCCGTTTTCCCTACATACCGATGTCTTGGATTATGGAATCGGGGCGGTCCTCTCCCAAGTCAGGGAGGATGGGTTAGACCACCCCATCCTGTACATAAGCCGCAAACTGTTCCCTAGAGAATTAAAGTATGCGACTATAGAGAAGGAATGCCTGGCTATTAAGTGGACGGTGGAGAAGCTGGCCTATTACCTTGAGGGGCACCCGTTTACACTCTACACCGACCACGCCCCATTGCTCTGGATGGCCCGTGCTAAGTCCAAGAATGCGAGAGTGTTACGGTGGTTTTTGACTCTTCATCCCTACACCTTCAAGGTACTACACAAGAAAGGGACGGTCAACGTGGGGGCTGATTTCCTCTCCCGCTATCCACTCCCCGATCGGGACTGTCCCAGGGGGGAGGTGTGTAGCGGGGTGGTGCGACCCTCTACACTGGACATGGACTACGGGACTCCCCCCGGGGGCTCTTACCATCCCCACCCTATTTGTTCCTTGTTACAGAACGAACTTCCCTCTGTTGACTTCGATATCGGCACCTCCGGGGAACAGGAGGAACCGTGGCCCTTTAACTGGAGAGCTGGAGACGAGTGGGCGGGGCTCCCTGTTGAGGAGGCAGCGTTAAATGCGGAAGCCGGAAGAGAGGAGGTGTGCTTGTACACCGGGAGAGGCGGGAGTTGGAGAGTAGAGTCGGAAGAAGAGCGTGGTGAAGAGAGGAGGAAAATACCAGAGGAAGATTCAAGGAGAGCGGAAGCCATATCATCAACAGAGGAAATGCCAGGAGGCCAACGTTCCCACGAGCCGCCCTGCCACACGCCCGGGGGAGGTGTGTGGCTAAATCAGGTACGGAGACGAGTTGCGGGTTGGGTCGGGAGGAAGGGCAGTCCCGCCAAGTCATTAGGATCCCCCCGTCCCGGTGTACCCTTACCCCTGAGCACTACCCCCCTCACCGCACCAGAGCTATTGATTGTTGCACTTCGGGAACATCCTCACTCCTTTGCCCCTCAACCTCACGAGTGTCGGTCATTACACTGACCCCCTTCCTTCTTTGTGTTTTCCCTTGCGAGAGGCGCCACGGACCAAGATCAGACCCTAGCGAGGAGGAGACCCGAGGGGCTATGCCGAACTGATCTATCCAAACCGAGAGCCCGTCGGAGGAGCCGAAGCCCATCCCCCAGACGGACCCTGTTCCATAGGAAGACCTGTACGGACTATTTGTATGCTGCAATAAAGCCCTCTCTTACAAAATCCCGTCTCCTGCCCATTCCTCGCTCCCCCGAGATAGCGGATCCCGTAACACTCACCCTCTGCAAAGGGGTATCCGACCCCCTCAAACTCTTTTGGGGTACAGCCTCCAGCGTCATACTGCTGAAGATTTTCAACAAAAAGAGACTAAAGGCATTATTACGATGCTGGGTGGTCAGACTACCAGCAGCCTGTCTGTGGCAGCCCGACTGCCAACAGCTTTTCGTTGCGACCACCATATTATGATACTGCCGGTCAGACCCACAATTGGTGTACGCAAGACCACCGGCTCCCCCTTGATCACAAATTCTGATGGGGCAGCGGTCGGAGGAGCATCCCAGATTGAGTGTGGCGCTTGCCTTGGTGTCGGGGTTATGATAGCCCTTTCGACAGCCTGTTCATGGCAGGAATCCCGCCATGAAAAGTTTGTCGCAAGGGATCAGACCCCAAACAAGGTCTCCAACCATCCTAGGTCACTGAAAAGTGGCTATGGGGGCACATGCAAAGATCTCACTCACCTCTGTGCATTGTGTTCCATGCACGACATGGTGCATGGTACATGGTGCACTGACGTGGAGGAGGTGCTGCACGGTGGAGGCATGTGCTGCGGGCCCTTTCCATGACTGCAAAATGACCCTTCCTTGATACCTATGCCTTTCTAACTGCCAGCTCATCAGTTGCATCAGAATACAGCGGTCGGTCTGCTGCATGCTCGTGGGGTGGTCTCCCAACCGCCGCAATAGCAGCCAGTGTTCTGACCACCCAGCTTCGTAATGATGTCCTAAATTCAAATGTAGAAATCGCGAATTGTCGTGGATGGTCATATTGTTTTCCTTTGACCCGGTCTTGCATGAGTAGATGTCCACAGTTGGAGTTTTGATCTTTTAGTCACTAGATTTTACTGAAAATTTTAAAAATTCATAACTCTGGTTCTGCTGATCAGATTTTTGTTATATTGGGTCAAATAATTTATTACAAATTTACTCTATTTTTCCAAATTAGTGTGGGATTTTTCTTGTTTCTCTTTTATTACTGTTTGAAGTGCTGCATAAATACTTTACATATTGCCTCTACGGTAAGACCAACTGTTTTTGCGCCAAACTACTAGAGGATTCAGTACAGGTCAATTTTGGGTTTGCTTGTGACTTCACCCTTTATAGAAATTGTGGCTACTGCTTGAGCAGGGGTTTGACCCCCTCAACCAGAAACCCAATTTCCAACATTAGAGGACCACAAAGGGAGGAGAAGGGAGTAATGGGGGAGAAGTCAATGCGGGGTTAGCAACAGAGGTGGGGAAGCAAAACATGCGCTGGGAATGGAGGAGGAGGAGGTAGCAACATGGAGATTAAAGGGGAGCAGTATTTAGTGCGGAAGCAGCAAGAAAACATATGCACCCTCATAGAGTACTGAAAGTAGTTCCCTGAATGTGAGCAAGTGATAAAGAAGCTATGTACCAAGAGAGGGGTGCAAGAATTCTTGTTCACTGTGTTTTATGATTCTTTGTTTCCTCAGATTGTTCTTGGTCCTGCCTCACCACCCACCACTGCTGCAATTGAGAAAGTAGTTAAGGTGGCTATAAAATGGGACATGGAGGTTGGTCAGAAATGTGTGTGCTTAACTCAGGACAATCGTGATTAGCCATATCTGGGATGGGGTCATGACTTTTACTTAGATTTGGACAACTCTGGATATCTGATTCAGGTTGGTTTTGATTTTGGACTTTTTTTTATCTGTTTATTACGTTATATATATACCAATTTCTTAACATGGCAACGTCATTCCAATGATTTCAATAGTTATTGTATTAACTATCTCATCATTGCTTGCTTCATACATGTTTATTAATCATTTACTTTTTTGCAATGCTGTTTTCCCTTTTCACATTTTTAACTTCTTTTTGTGTATGGGTCCTGTGAAATTGCTACATGCTATTCTTTTTATTTCAATTAAATAATTATTTACCCTATATCTAAACCAGGGTTCGACCACTGTCCCAATACAATTGTTTACATCTGCCAATCTGCTCCCTACACACATTATAAATCACCCTTACAGTTTGTCAACTTTTGGTTAATCACCACCTACTGACACCTCGTTTTCATCGGACTAATGCTGGTTTCCCATCTGCTTTCCAGTGCATGCCTACTGACCAGTATAAAGGCTAGGTTTATAAACCTTTTTCTAACTCCATGTGCGTTTGACTTGGAAATGCGTTTAACTTACCATGTTTGAAGGGAAAAGTAATAAGCATTGGCATAGCCAATAGATCTGGCTTTTCGGACCTTATAAGTATTTAGTTATGCAGCACAATATCCTTAGTGCAACAACACCAACTGTTGCATGGCTAAACACTTATAAGGTCCTTAATGCGAGACCTATTGGCTATGGCAATGCTTGTTCTCCATCTTGAAGCCTTATTGTGTTTGCTGCAAGGCAGTTGGGGACGGTGACAGAGGCACCAGGAGTGTCCCTGGCTTTTCAAAACCGGCCTCTAAGGGCTCCAGCCCACTGGGGAAATGCCCAGTGGAATAAAAGGCCTGTCCGGCCCTGAGCATAAAATGCAGCTATAACGTTGTAGTGACACAGGGAGTGCATCCCACTACTCATCATGCAAGGCACCAGAACACTTCCCCAGTAGCCATCTCTGGAATGCTACATTTAACTCATCACTTCTACCCTTCAGTGTAGCAGGCAGCAACAGAGAGGAAGTGGCGTAAGGGTCAGAGCTGTCAACTTTGGAACTGGACCGGGTTCGAGTATAGCTTTGGCTCAAAATCCTGTGATTCTGGACAAATTATTTTATCTCCTTGTGCCTACAAAAAATGTGTGTGTCCTTGTGTAATGTAACTGGTGCTCGTGCAAAACGCTCCAATACCTTACCTTACGGTCGAGTTCCCAATATATAAAACAGCACAAAAAATGTGTTACCAGTCTTCTTCTGCTAATTGGCGCCTCGGCAGCAGTGCTTTAAATGGACCGGTACTCTCCGGTACGGAGTACCGGCACTTTTTTATTTTGGGAGGGAGTGTACCGGCACTTCTCAATTGAAATGCTATACTTTTAATTGGGGAGTGCCGGCACTTCTCAGAAACAAGTAGGTACTCTGGTACAGAGTACCAGCACTTCCATTTTCCCATTGCAAGCACTGCTCGTCAGTAGAAGGGAAACTGCTCTTGTGGTAGTAAAATACAGCAAATCAAATATTATTTCTTTATTTAGATATATAAAAACATATCTTTGAAAGATTCTTCCAGTACATTAAGTACAATTTTACAGATTAAAGGAGTAGAAAAAGCAAAATAAAATTTGGCCTTTCTTATCAGTGCTTACTGCGACGTATCAATTTAAAAATTAGCTCTTATCAGGGCTCATTATAACCTTCTGGGTCCCTTCAGGTGCATGAAGCGCTATATAAGTGCAACCCAGCACAAATCAAAACCCTGTATACCGTGCTCTGTGTGGAAGGGCGGAAAGGGCCTTTCAAGTCACTCCACACTATGCCTTGAAAGCTCCTTTTTGTGCCGAAGAGTATCAAAAAAGCTTAACAACGTGTGAAAGTTCAGCAGCAAATGTCATTTCTCTGACAGGCCCTGCTCAACAGTGGTCCGAGTGCCTCCCTTCCCACTCCATCCCCGACTTGCAACATTCCGCATCGCTGAGTGCCTACAACCCACGAAAGAGAGAGAGCGAGAGCGCGCCTCACTTCAGCAGTCTATGAAAATACCATCACCCTGTGACAAATAAACAGTGCACGTTCGCCCCTCCCCTCGCTGCCCCCCGCTGCCACCTGTTTCTGCTCCTCCCTCATACCACCAACCCCCGATTGAGCCGCTGCCAGGGCCGGACTGGGAACTGAAAGCAGCCCTGGCAAATTGTGCCAGACCAGCCCCCGTCCGGCACGTAGCGAGCGAGCCTGACCACTACTAGGGGGGTTTGTGGGGGTTCTCCCCCCCAAAAATTTTTGGAAAAAGACAGACCAAAATGGTGAATTTTACAGCACATTTTTCATTACATATTCAATTGTATCACCTTTCAAAGCACAGTAAATAGTATATGATGACCTTAAAGAGCACAAGGTTACCCACCCACTCATATCTACCCATAGACATTCTTACAGAGATAACCAAACATAGACATGAGTAGTGAATCAGAGAGAACAAAGTAAAAGTGAGACCAGCCCTCACATGGTGTGTAGCGAGCAAGCGCAGTGAGCAACCACTTCTAGGGGGAGTTTGGAGACAGAAAGGTCAAAACAAAGCATTTTTCAACACATTTTTCATTACATATTAGATTGTAGAATCCATAGCATGGAAATTACCTTATATGCGTATATCGAAGAAAGATCGTGTGAAATCAATATTATGGTAGAAGCAAAAAAAGAGGGAGTAAACAAAGTTAAACGGACTAAAATCAGGTCTCGACAAATCAATGCATAGAAGTGTTACTAGAGAGACACAACACAGATCACATGAACAGGCCAGCCTCTAGGAATAAATGCAATACAAACAACCTCTTATCTGGCCTATCTAATTTATACAATGGTATTACTCGAAATGGACATTTCCCCAAGAGAGACAAAATCTCAGCACAGAAATTAAATTCTTTCCAGTTTTATTTATCAAAAATATATTTATTATTTTCCTGCATTTTCATACACTTTTTTAAAATAAATTTGTGTTAGACTCATATACTCATAAAAACAACAATTACAAATGATAGGCAATTATATCACATTTCACTTGGATGGACTATGATTGGAATCTCACAGTTTTGATTCAATTTATAGTGACCCCCAAAAAAACAAAAATTCTCACACCATCATCCTTCCATTCTCACCCTGCATTCTTCTCACACAGACCATCAATCATAACACATAGAAAAATGACAATAAAAACACATCTGAGATGGAATCATGCTCACTAAAACATATCCATCATAGTTTTCAAAATCACGGTTTAGGTGTTTACAGAACCATCATATTTTTTTCCGATTAGTTCTTCTTTTAGTTTGATTCTTTGATAGGATTCCCAGATGTGTGATGGCTGGCCTACGCACGTTTTGTTGACCACAAATAATTTATGTCACCTTCTTCAGGGCCACATGAACAATATAGTTTTCATCTGTTTAGTGGTGTGGGGGTCTATATGCGCTTTAAGACATGAAAGTGTCTCTAGTTTAAAAGAATCCAGGAAGTTGACATCCGAAGAGAGATTCTCTGAGGTAATAATTCCTTAATGTAATAGTTATAGTGCTGCAGTGATATATTCCTTAGTTCCAAGGTAATCTGAGCTGGCAAAGTATTTCACTCATGACAAGTCTTTAACCGAAAATCTACTCCATCCGTCTCTACTCGCTCGCGCTACACCTCTTCCGACAGATCACTTTTGATTCTGTCTAAAGAGACTCTCCTCTTAGGCCTTAAATCAATTGGGGGATACCTTACTGTACACAGACCAGCCTTTAACACTGAGAGGGAGGCCTAATTGGTGTTTACCCTGAGCACATCTTCAAAGCCGTGAGTGTGACTCAAGCAAGACACATCATGACATTTTATTAAGGTCATCAAACATATGCCCTTAAAACTACAACTAGAGTAGTCCTCCTTGTGGCCTGCTTGGCGTGAATGCATGCGCCTTGAGCGCCCGCACCACCCCAGGTTTTAAAGCGCTATTTGGTAATGCTATAAGAAATGGTGTTATTGACATTTCGCTCCGTTTTATCCCTTTTTGTTCTCACTTCTCAGGCCCCATTCAAAGTGTGGCTAATAGACTCTGCTTCCTTTGCCCTTACAAAACAACTTCAGCTGTATCTGCTGTGTGTGCCACTCGCCTGGTGATCCAACCCAGGTTCTGAGTACTGTACAGACAGCCTTGCCTTTGGCGCCCCTTCAGTACTTCAAAATATAAAACAGGAATACATTGGTGCAGGATAAGAAGCTATCTTCCCACTGACTTCCAATTGCCACTCACTCAAAATTCCCTCACCATTCTAAATTCCAAAAATCAAGCCACATTCATTCTCCCTTTCCCTTTTCCAGTTAGGCAACATTCCAACAACAACTCAACTCAAACCTACCATTCTCATCATAAAAATGAAGTGCTTTGGCTCTTGGTTATGCACAGATTTAGATTTAGAGCTCAGGCAGTTCTGGACTGGAAGATGTCTGTAATTGGGATATGCAGCTATGTGCAGGTAATGGGAACCCATCCTGCTCTGAAAGCAGCCATCTAGCCTGTAGTCTAATTGGAAAATGACAGAGTGGTACTGTGTTCAGCTCAGCCCGGGCTCAGAATGTTATCCTACAGGGCGAGTGTACTTATGAGCACTGTTCCCTCTGATCTGAGGGTTTGAGTGGTAGCCTACACTGTGCTTTTAACCCTTTCGACGCGCGTGACAAGGTCAGCTCGTCATGGGCGTTACCTGCGCTGCGCGTGTGACGAGCTGACCTTGTCAAATCGCAGCGCGCAGCGGGAAAACCGCTAGCGCGCATGCGGTTAAGCTGCGCAGTGAGCCTGGGGAGGCGCAAACCACATTGGATGGCCTGACAGCCATAAATTACTTCATTAGCCTTTATGTAGTGCAGAGCGGTGATAAAAAAATCTGATAGTGTATTTTTGTTTCAGCTAAGTAGTGCACTGCACAAGGCCTACATAGTTGATTGGGGAAATAGAGAAGAAGTGGCTGCTAGGGACCGTTTGTTTGTAGGGATGTGACCAGAGGGGGAAGCTTAGAAGGTACAGCATATATATATATATATTACCTACTGGCGGTCGCCAGTAGGTATATATAGTTAGGATTTTTTCTCTATGGGATTTTTGAAAATTCTATGTCTAATAACTTTGGCGTTTGTGGACGGAATTGGCTGAAATTTTCAGGAAAATGGAACATTTTGTTTCTGAGCAGCCCCTGAAAATTTGGGGGGGTTTCGTCAAGGGGGGGGCGAGAAAAAAGGGGGGTCCCAAAACACGTTTTTCCCATGTTAATTTCCATAGGGCGGTTGGCCTCACTTTTAGCCCGAACGCCTGAATGGATTTGCACGAAACTTGGCAAAATTGTAGGGACTGTTAGCCCGATGTGCCTTTGCTAGGTCTCAATATATGTGCTCCAGTGGATTTTGATAAATTAATGTTTAAAAAAATATATATATCTGTAACAGCGCTCCGGTTAGCACCCCGGTTCGCGTACCTGACGCGTAACGGAACTTCGCGAAGCAAAGCGGATTGGCTCTCCGGTGACTGTCAACATTCTAAACAGTCCGGAGCGGCCGCCATCTTGTCTCTCGGTAGGATCGAGAGACAAGAGGTGAAGAAAAACAAAAGGGGAAATTAATGAAAGGGGGCAAGGTAGACCCCTCCTGACCCCCTAGGATTGATGAGGGGGCAATAAAAGTTCCCGCGGGGTAAAAAATAAAAAATAAAAAATTTCAGTTTTTTCGCGGCAGAGGCGCGCCCCGGTTCGCGGACCGGGAAGCTAACCGATAGCGTAACGGGAGTCTGCCATCTTGTGTTTCGGATGAATTTAGACACAAAATGGAGGATAAAGAATTTTGGGAAAGGGTATAAGGGGGCACAGGAGATGTATCCTGACCCCCTAGGTTTTGTAAGGGTGGCTGAGGAGGCTCATATATGTCGAAAAAGAAAAAAAATTGAATTTTTCGCGAGGTTAGCTGCCGGTACGCGAACCGGGTAGCGAACCGGGAAGCGAACAAAAGTGAAAATTAGTGAAAAAAGGTACATTTGAAATTTTAAAGGAGTAATCATAGTTAAGGTAGCTCTGAAAAGAGCTTTTGGGTCTGTGGTAGATTTAGGTACTTATAAGTAGGTACCAATACATAGTCTTAAATTCAGGATGAAAACTCTGTTCCCCTCATCTGAGAAGTGAACTCCATCTCCTCTGTAGATATCTTGCATGTAGTAACACAAGTTATTGTTGTACATGGAGCCCATTCCATGGTCTCTCATGTAAGCTGAAACAGACTTATTTACATGCTTCCTCGATTTCTCAATTTGTGGACAAAATTGGTTCAACCACCTCCATTTCTGTCTTTGGCATATATTTGAATATACCAAGGCAGTTTGAGGAAAAAGTGCCATCAATTGGTCAAAGGTGTCCTTTAAAAGCATTTCCAGACCTACACCAGTCAAGGTGCCCAAGTCATTTCCTCCACAGTGCACAATTAACAGGTCAGGTTTTGGCAAATGCAAAAAGGTTTTCACCAATGGTATCAATTGGTGACATCTTAATCCTCTGTGGCCAATCCACTTGATTTCCACATTTTGTAAATTGAGGTTGTGTAAATTTCTGTTATCAGCATACCTTTGAGCCCAGTGGATGTAACTATGTCCAATATTCCAGACAGAAAACATGGTGAGAGGAGGTTCTGCTGCAGTCAGATGAAGTGTGGGAATGAAATGACAGTTAAAACAGTAGGAGTTTGTAATGAAAAAAACTGTGGAGTTTGTGTGCTAATGATTCAGTAGCAGTGATTGGTGGATTTTGATTGCTGAAAACAGAAAGTTAGGGTGCATGGATGTGTTCTTTGAAAGATGTAATTTGAATGGTCAAGAAAAAATCATTTTATGAAAGATTGCACTGGATACGCAGGTGTACTGAGAGTTCAGAGTTCAATTGAAACATTGTTGTGTGAACTTGCAAACATCAGAGGTCTTTCAGGAGGTGGTTGCTATGGAAAAAAGGCAGAAAGGGCAGAGGGGGGAAGGGTGTTGATTTCAAAAAAGTGAGGGAAGAGTTTTGATTGGGTGACATGAGAGATATGTGTGATGAATTAAAACATTTCTGTGCCTTTGTTGGTTGCAGCCTCTGGAGTGCATACCCTTTGCTCTGCTAAAGCCAAATTGGTGTGTGTCTGAGACTGTTTTAAAACTCAAAAAGTATTTGCTAAGGTGAGAAAAGATTCATTTAATTTAAATAGAGATTAGTATGCTTTAAGGAGAAAATTATGAAGAAAGTTGTGTATTTAAAATGTTGCTTTGTGTCAAGTGTTTTACAAATAGATTTGGTTTCTTTGAGTTACATAGCCATGTTAAAAGTCACTTCCCCATGAATGTAGGTATATAATTGCTTAACATGATGTGTTTAAAAACGTTTTTGGAAATCAATTAGGTTTCTTGATATGTACTGCTAGAGTTTCATAGGTTGCTTGGGGCATATTTACAAGGCCTTTGAGTTCCTTTGATGTTATTTTTCCCATTTTAATTTAAGACATTTCCCCGTGGTGCAAGGTCCTTGTAAATACGCCCCCATGTGTGCTTGGCAAATTTATATTTTGATTCTTTGAGTTACATAGCCATGTTAAAAGTGACGCTGAAATGGTGCAAGGGCCTTAAAAAACGCTTTCATGTGTCTTAGGGCATTTTAAGTCACTTCCCCATGAATGTAGGTATATAATTGCTTAACATGATGTGTTTAAAAACGTTTTTTGAAATCAATTAGGTTTCTTGATATGTACTGCTAGAGTTTCATAGGTTGCTTGGGGCATATTTACAAGGCCTTTGAGTCCCTTTGATGTTATTTGTCCCATTTTAATTTAAGACATTTCCCCGTGGTGCAAGGTCCTTGTAAATACGCCCCCATGTGTGCTTGGCAAATTTAGATTTTGATTCTTTGAGTTACATAGCCATGTTAAAAGTGACGCTAAAATGGGGCAAGGGCCTTAAAAAAACGCTTTCATGTGTCTTAGGGCATTTTAAGTCACTTCCCCATGAATGTAGGTATATAATTGCTTAACATGATGTGTTTAAAAACGTTTTTTGAAATCAATTAGGTTTCTTGATATGTACTGCTAGAGTTTCATAGGTTGCTTGGGGCATATTTACAAGGCCTTTGAGTCCCTTTGATGTTATTTTTCCCATTTTATTTTAAGACATTTCCCCGTGGTGCAAGGTCCTTGTAAATACGCCCCCATGTGTGCTTGGCTAATTTAAGTACTGATAGGGTGTGCTTCTACATAGGACCTGTGTTGTGTTTTCAAATTATGACCAGAAAATCGTTTGTTTTTTTTAAAAAAAAAAACACTTTTCACATTTATGAGAAGGTCATATTGGTGTCTGCTTCTTTAAATAAATATTGAACTGAGAAATATTAAACTGAGGCTTCTGTAAGTGTCAAGGGAGGTGAGTAATGTACATTGCTCTGTTGTATACAGTCCTCATCTTCTGTGTACTCTTGGATATGCTAGACTACATCTGCACAATGAGATAACTAAGCTGAGGAAACACAGGTGATGTGATTGTGAAATGAGCAAAAGAAATTCCACATTTTTCAATTACATCACCTGTGTTTCCTAACATTACGAATCACATTGTGCAGATGCGGTTTAGGCCTGTCCAGGGACACAGAAGAGGTCTGGCCTTTGTTCAAGAGTGCAGTGGACATGACTCACTTTATTGTTAGGCCTGCACATGTATTATCTTGTCTGTACTCTTCAATAAGCCTAAATTTCATCTGCAACCCTGAGTAGGCCTCACCTCAAATAAACCTCTGGATAGGCCACACCTTATCGTCATCTTGAATCAATCATTTAAAATGTTAGGGGCACATTTTTGATGGCCGTGCGCCTCTTTTGTGCCGCTGTTGCGTCACTTTTGTGATGCAGCAGTGATGCAAAAGATGCACCATGTTGCAAGATAGGCCTCACTTCATCTGCAACAAGATATCGTCAGTTTAAACTGTAAACATTTAGGACTGTGTAGGGGGCATGGAGAAGCTGAATCTTCTGTAAATGTCAAAATTGTTCCATACAGTGCTCACCTTCTGCATAGTCTTTGATATGCTAGACTCCATCTGCAAAATGAGATATCTAAGCAAAGGAAACACAGGTGATGTGATTGTGAAATGAGCAAAAGAAATTCCAAATTTTTCAATTACATCACCTGTGTTTCCTAACATTACGAATCACATTGTGCAGATGAGGTTTAGGCCTGTCCAGGGACACAGAAGAGGTCTGGCCTTTGTTCAAGAGTGCAGTGGACATGACTCACTTCATTGGTAGGCCTGCTCATGTATTATCTCCTCTGTACTCTTCAACAAGCCTAAATTTCATCTGCAACCCTGAGTAGGCCTCACCTCAAACAAACCTCTGGATAGTCCACACCTTATCGTCATCCTGAATCAATCATTTAAAATGTTAGGGGCAGATTTATGATGGCCGTGCGCCTCTTTTGTGCCGCTGTTGCGTCACTTTTGTGATGCAGCAGTGATGCAAAAGATGCACCATGTTGCAAGATAGGCCTCACTTCATCTCCAACAAGATACCGTCAGTTTAAACTGTAAACATTTAGGACTGTGTAGGGGGCATGGAGAAGCTGAATCTTCTGTAAATGTCAAAATTGTTGCATACAGTGCTCAACTTCTGCATACTCTTTGATATGCTAGACTCCATCTGCACAATGAGATACCTAAGCAAAGGAAACACAGGTGATGTGATTGTGAAATGAGGAAAAGAAATTCCACATTTTTCAATTACATCACCTGTGTTTCCTAACATTATGAATCACATTGTGCAGATGAGGTTTAGGCCTGTCCAGGGACACAGAAGAGGTCTGGCCTTTGTTCAAGAGTGCAGTGGACATGACTCACTTCATTGGTAGGCCTGCACATCTATTATCTCCTCTGTACTCTTCAACAAGCGTAAATTTCATCTGCAACCCTAAGTAGGCCTCACCTCAAACAAACCTCTGGATAGTCCACACCTTATCGTCATCCTGAATCAATCATTTAAAATGTTAGGGACAGATTTATGATAGCCGTGTGTCTCTTTTGCGCCGCTGTGCGTCACTTTTGTGACGCAGCGGCGGTACAAAAGATGTGCTATGTTGCGACATATTTACAACTTGATGCATCTAGGCAGATGTGTCATGCTGTAAAGTCCTGTGCCACATGAAACCTGCGTCAGGTTTCATGTGAGTGTTTTGTTGTAGGGTGGGCAGTCATTTGCATGAAAGCCCTGTAAAACTAACACAGTAAAATTAAGAAGATTTCACTGAGTCACCTTTATGGCATTGCTGAATCAAATCCTTATGCCTGTTTGAAACAGGAATAAGGAGTGATGCACCATGCAATGTGTGGCTTGCCCCTGTGCATTGCAGTAGATATGTCGCGCTTATGACGTGATTCCTGCAATGCGCTGTTTTTGTGGAACAGATGCGTGACGCATCTGTGCTGTTTTTGCTCAATGGTGCTCTGCATTGTAAATGCGGCACATCATGGGTGGCAGAGCAGTGGCGCACGTTAACTGGTGCATCCCTGGGGATGCGCCAGTTAACATAAATCTGCTCCTTTAAATTTAAGTATTAGCAGGGGACACAGTGTTGGTGAGGCTTATCCAAGGTTAAGAAGAGATGAGTCCTGTTCACTGAAAACTTGGACATAGGCCTCACCTCCTCAGCATCGCTGGACATGGTTAAATAATATCTGCAAAATGTTACTCTTGTTAAACAATTTTACTATTATAGTCTCTGAGATTTGTCTCCTACTCTGCACCATCTCATTGTTGTTCTCTTTTTTTAAAGATCACGACAACATCAAGCATGAGTGATAATGAGCAATCTGTTGATCTTGATCTTATCATTGAACTTGTTATTGAAACGTCAGTGGAAGTAGATCCCTTGGATGATTTATATCCTGTGGATGAGGAAGAATATGATGAGGATGCTGATTTGTCAGAATTGTATGACATAGGGTGGGCAGCTGACCTGCTCGAGCCTATTAACCTATAAAGACTTTTAAAAATAAATTTAAGTTACTCGAAATGAAAAGTAACCATGTAAACCGTTTCATTTAAAATTAAATACAACTTCAAAAACAGATTGTGTGAAGTGTCTTTATTAAAATAGTGAAATATGCTAATAAAATTAGTTCAGATTCACATATAAAAGAGCACAGGTCAAATGTAGAAGCATTCCATTTCTTTGCTACTATTTGTGAGTTTTAAATTTGCTAATGCACTAAAAATTATTGTATGTAGAATTGACAACTAGTATGTTAATTTTTTGACGACTGTTATTGATTTACTGTTTGGTAATAGTGGTTAATAACATTTTTTATTATATTTTACCACAGATTCAACTGCAGATCATTTCAAAACTACAATATGCCATCTAAAGAAAGAAGCCGAAAGGCTACAAAACGTCAAAGACAGCAGATTACTAAATGCTTGCAGCAGTCCTCTACAATAAAAACTCGTCAAGTCACCAAGAAAGCTTCGGGTAAGAGAACGAAATCCTTCCTAAGAAACATTTGTAGAAAAAAAAGTATAACTACAGAACATAACACAAGACTTAAGGGTGTTGGTCACGCTGGGGGTTACCACATAATTTGATTCACGCAGAAATCGTTTTAAACGCTGCTTCCTGCTATTTTGCACATTTTGAAAAACGTGTTGTGCTTTTAATGTTTATTGTGGAAACTAACTTTTAATTTGTGCAGGACCTTGAGCATTGTCCCTCGAGCGCTCACAGCGCTTACCTCTGCCTTTTGACGCCGTTTTCTCTCGCCCAGCCGATTTAGGTGCTGGGGCGATAGACGGCCGCCATCTTGGAGGAAGGCAGGGCAGCGCTCTAGTCGCTGGCTGCCGCCTGCCCTCCCGGATGCTATAAAAACGCCGGTTAGCCAGACCTCACAGACTTAAGGGTGTTGGTCACGCTGGGGGTTACCACATAATTTGATTCACGCAGAAATCGTTTTAAATGCTGCTTCCTGCTATTTTGCACATTTTGAAAAACGTGTTGTGCTTTTAATGTTTATTGTGGAAACTAACTTTTAATTTGTGCAGGACCTTGAGCATTGTCCCTCGAGCGCTCACAGCGCTTACCTCTGCCTTTTGACGCCGTTTTCTCTCGCCCAGCCGATTTAGGTGCTGGGGCGATAGACGGCCGCCATCTTGGAGGAAGGCAGGGCAGCGCTCTAGTCGCTGGCTGCCTCCTGCCCTCCCGGATGCTATAAAAACGCCGGTTAGCCAGACCTCACCGACTTAAGGGTGTTGGTCACGCTGGGGGTTACCACATAATTTGAATCACGCAGAAATCGTTTTAAATGCTGCTTCCTGCTATTTTGCACATTTTGAAAAACGTGTTGCGCTTTTAATGTTTATTGTGGAAACGAACTTTTAATTTGTGCAGGACCTTGAGCATTGTCCCTTGAGCGCTCACAGCGCTTACCTTTGCCTTTTGACGCCGTTTTCTCTCGCCCAGCCGATTTAGGTGCTGGGGCGATAGACGGCCGCCATCTTGGAGGAAGGCAGGGCAGCGCTCTAGTCGCTGGCTGCCTCCTACCCTCCTCAGCCGCCTATAAATGTGCACCAATACCAGACGGCGCAGCGGGCTGGCGCAGGGGGCACGCCGGATGCGCGCCAAAGTCGCGCCAAAGTCCAGCCCGTCTGCGCCCATCCGTGCCAGTTTCGTGCCTCCTGCCACACCCCCTGCCCAATCAGCAAGACTGGTCTATGCGCCTTCATCGCTAAGAGCACTTCGTCCTTTACAAAGTAAGTGTTGTCACAATTATGTCCCCCATACTCACTGTCATGCCCCCTCTCTCTTGATTTGCCCGCACTGTACTTGTAGGATACCGATTTTCAACTCCAAAATCAACTCATCCATGATTGTGTCCTCCCCCGCTGCTACTTTCCATTTAGCACTTATTAATGCCCGCTCCATGTGTAGACATAGGCAGGAAATAGCAGACTTAATAACAGACTTAGACCTGGACGCATTGTTTATCACGGAAACCTGGACGGATGGGGCATCTGACCCAGATTTGGTCATAGCGGTCCCGAATGGGTACACGATACATAGGCAGGATAGAATAGGCCAGCGGGGAGGTGGGCTTGCCATTATCACCAAAGATAATTTGCCGATCAGGACCTCCCCCATACCATCCACTTCATGTGAAGCGATCATGTTTAGCATTAACTTCACCGCCCTTTTCAACTTTAAAGGTGTGCTGATATATCGTCCACCAGGAGCCCGTGCCCCTTTTCTACTCAGTTTGGGGTCGATACTAGAATCCATAGCACTTGAAGACTCCTTTTCGGTGCTAGGGGATTTTAACTTCCACCTTGAATCAGGCAGTGACGTCGACACTACATGCCTTATGGCCGACATGGAAACGTTGGGTTTGCAACAACTGGTTTCTGCCCCTACTCACGAGGCTGGTCATACCTTGGACGGCATATTCACCAATATTAAGACACTACACATCTCAGCTGTTCTCCCCATGCCATGGACGGATCACCATGCTATTTTAAGTAAGCTAGTCATTCCTGCCAGCCCCAAGACTAGACTCCTCGACCATACCCCTAAATCGGTGAAGGCTTGGAACGACATAAATAAGGGAGAATTGAAAACACTGCTGGATAGAACACTGCCTTCCCTGTCAGATGACCCCATTCTTGCGACAAATCAGTTCCACTATCGGCTTAATCAGGCCACACACCAGTTAGTTCCCGTAAAAACAATCTCCCGGAATCGAACTTCCCCTAGTGCACCGTGGTTCCGAGGAATTAAAAAAGCAGAAACAACTTAATAAACATAGGGAAAGACATTGGCGAAAGCTGTACGACATCGAGAGCAAAATAATATACAAGGAATCACTCGCCCGATATAAACAGATGATTGCAGAGGCGAAAAGAACTTATTACGCCGAACAAATTAAAAAGGCAAAAAACTCAAGCAAAGAGTTATTCAACATCACTAAGCTCCTCTCTGGCAGCGTGCAGGATCTCACACCTCCCCCCTCACAACATCTTTGCGATGCCCTATCTAATTTCTTTTTTACCAAAGTAAATGACATTTACCAGGCTTTTTCTCTGAACACTCAAACTGGTCATCAGTCTTACTCCCTTCCCCCGATGGAGAATACGTTGACACGCTTCACTGACCTCTCTATGGATCAGACGAAGACCATTATCTCTAGAATTAAAACCGGCTCAGCACTGGATCCCTGCCCGCTTAAAGTTCTTGCCCCTGTTATGGACACATTGATTCCGGTTATAACCGCGGTCTGCAACGTTATGTTTAGATCCGGGATTTTTCCCGACTCCCTGAAACACACGCTGGTAAAACCTTTATTAAAAAAAGCCAGCCTTAATAAAGATGACCTAAAAAACTACAGGCCAATTGCCAGTCTCCCATTTTTGGCCAAAGTCGTAGAAAAAGCCATGAATCAGCAGCTGTCGGACTTTGTAGAGCAATACCAGCTGCTCGACAACACCCAGTTCGGTTTCCTCAAATGCCATGGCACGGAAACCGCCCTCTTGAAAGCGGCTGATGACATCAGAGCCATACGGGATCAGGGGGGGACAGCAGTTCTGGTCATGCTGGACCTCTCGGCGGCCTTCGACACGGTCGACCACAAGATCTTGGCCGACCGTGTCGGACGGATGGGGGTACATAAAACGGCGCTGGATCTACTTGTGTCGTTTCTGGCTAATAGAACGCAGGCAGTATCCCTAGGACCATACCAATCCTCCAAGGTGTCGCTTCCGTGCGGGGTTCCGCAAGGCTCATCCCTAAGTCCGACACTGTTTAATATCTACGTGTCGGACCTTGCTATTATCATCAAAGCATTTGGGATGAGCCTAACCTCTTATGCCGATGACACCCAATTGGTATTGGCCATTAAGGGGGATGGTGATGAGGTGGCCTCCCGCTTTACAAGGGGGATGGTGGCCATAGGTGACTGGATGGCCACCAATTGTCTGAAGCTTAATTCAGGAAAGACCGAAGTGGTCATTTTCGGTCACCTTTCTCCTGGATGGTCATCAGTTTGGTGGCCTACATCCTTCGGAACGACCCCTAGTCCAGCTCATAAAGTCAGGAATCTTGGCGTCACTTTCGATGTGGGTCTTAACTTCATGGCGCATGCCAACAAAATTGCAGTCACGGCTCACATGAAACTTAAAAATGATAAGGAAAATTCTACCTTTCCTACCGGATTCAGTCAGGAAAACCTTGATTAGTTCATTGGTGTTATCCGCCTTGGATTATTGTAACGCCCTCTTCTTACATGCCCAAAATAAAGTGACAAACAAGATGCAGTCAATTCAAAACGCAGCAGCCCGGCTGCTTTCGGGACTCCCCAAATTCGCACCTGTTTCCAACACCATCAGGAAACTTCATTGGCTCCCGATACGCAGTCGAATTAAGTTTAAATCGCTGTGTATTGTCTACAAGGCACTTAACAATCAAGGCCCCCACTTTCTTAAACATAATCTTGTACGTTACATACCAACTCGTGCTCTCCGCTCCACCCATCACAATCATCTTGTAGTACCACGTACTAGAACAGTCACTTGGGGTGACAGACGCTTTCTGGTTGCCGCCCCAAAACTTTGGAATTCCCTACCCTCTTACATCAAGACGAGTCCATCCCTGCTAATATTCCCTAAACAACTCAAGACGTGGTTGTTTGACCAATAGTTAGGAAGCTTCCGTTGGTTCTCCTGAATATTGACCTATGCCCTTAGCCAGCGCCGAGACGCCTTCGGGTATTCGCCGCGCTTAAAAAATGACAATAAATAAATAAATAAATAAACATGTTTTAGTCCAGAAAAAGAGAGCCAATTTAAACGGAAAGGAAAGGCCAATCAAAAATGTTACTGCTAGAGCAGGAGATAACTCTGTGCATGGTAGTAGAAGGAAAAATCAGTTTAGGGACATTCGTAGACGAATGTTCCGCAACAGGATAATTGGCAATTTGTTAAAAAATATTAAGAAAGGTCAACAGAAAGTGTTTTTTTATAAGAGAAAAAAAAAAGTTGAGAAAATTATTGATCAGGCATTCGAAATTAAGCGAAAGTTATTTATTTTGATAATCAATAGAATTAGGAAACTAAACAAGGCAATTTATGATTTCAAAACAAATAGTAGATGGAAGAGAACAATTAATCGTAGTAATTTTTGTGAAGTTTTTTCAGGAGAATGGATGCATAGTTCAAGTTGTGAGGCATTTTTTAATGAGGAGAGTTATTTCCAGGATAGTGATTTGGTGCATGCAGTTGACACCAGTGGTTGAGCTTATGAGGTGAAAGATGGTTGTCCAGTTGAAAAAGAAAAACTTGTGACAACAGAGGCAGAAGAGGTATTAGGTAATGAGGTTTTAGGAAGACGTCCTAAGGGACCAGTGTATACCTGGAAGTGTAGTAGTATTTGCAGTGTGCGACAGGATTCCATCAATTTGCTTTGTGATTTTGTACGGACATTTAATAAGAAAAGTTTAAAACAGAAAATGAAGTTGTTGCAAGAATTAGATCCTTGCAGAGTGAGAGAAGTGACAGGTTTGCATGGTCATTCACTGGCTTGTCTTTCCAGGAGAGTATGCCAGAGTGTTTTTCATCATTTCAGGATGCTAGCAGTGCATCATAATAAAGTGAGGAAATTAGTTAGAATGTTGTATTATGCTAAGAGTCCAGCAATTATGCTTAAACAATTATGCACTGCTCTTTGCATGGTTCAGAAGTAGATGTGAAGAATATTTGTGCAGAAATTGAGTTTTGTTACTTTGCAAGTAAAGAGGAGAATGTTGAAATTGACCTAGAAGAAGAAGGTAATGTGGAAGATAGTGTACAGGTTTCCAGTACAGATAATTTTCAGAAGGAAATTGCCACGTTTCAGGTGAAATCAAGTGAGAGGCCTAATTTCACTTGTGTGTGTTGTCGACGCACTTATTATAAGAATCAGACTAAGTTAGTGGATTTATATGCGAAAAGTGAAAGGGAAAATAATAGTGAATGGAAGGATTTCGCAACATACTTGATGGTAGAAAATTGTTTTGATTTGGGATCGGATCAACGTGTGTGTACTTATTGTTGTAACAAATTAAATCAAAACCGGATGCCTGCTAGAGCGGTTCATAATAATCTGGAATTGGTTGAGATTCCTTCTGAATTGAAGGATTTAAATACTTATGAATCTATTTTGATTCAAAGTGTCCATCCCTTTCAGGCTATTGTACGAATGGAGCCAAAGACAGGGAAATTGCCTCCATCAGATTTACAGAGAGGATTAAAGGGAAGAGTTGTTTATTTGCCTCTAGATTTGAAGAAAAACATTAATACAATTGCAGTAGAGAAAGTGGAAGAGGAACCTCTGGTTATCTTAGTTAATGGGGTTCCGACAAAGAGTAAGAAAATATGGCAAGATTTAGTGGATGTTAGGAAAGTCAAAAAGGCAACATTGTATTTGAAGAATAAAAATAAGTACTATAAGAATGTATATGTTGCAGAAGAGGAAGTAAGTGAAGAAGAGGATAGCGATTTGTGTGCTGGTCAAATTGAGAAAGTAGAAGCCTCTAAAAATGAAGGAATATATGAACATTATAGTGTTCATCCTTTGCATTCCAAGGAAGTCATGGGGAATGCTATTGAGTTGTTTCAAATGAAACAAGCCAAAGGGAGTCCTATTAGTGTTTGGGAGGAAAGTTTGGAAGCTCGGTGTTTCCCACAGCTATTTCCAACAGGTGAAGGAGGAAGATATGATGAGCGACCTGATCAAATTCCTGCTTCTGAATACCGTATTTTACGATTGTATGCAGAAGATCCTAGGTTTCGTCAATGCATTCCCTATTTGTTTCATCTCCTGTTTGAAAGCGATCTGTCTGGACTGTCATATGCAGTGAACCACATCTTGAAAAGTGGTGTACAGATGCAAAATATCTCGGCAAGGGACTTTATGGATAAAGTCAATGTGCAAGACAGTATTTTGGATTCTCACCTGATTAATCTCATGGCGTGTCAGCGTGGTACTAATGAGTACTGGTACCGTCGTCATGGTGATTTAAAATGTATGCTGAGGAACTTAGGAACTCCCACATGGTTCCTCACTCTCAGCTGTGCCGAGTATGGCTGGGAAGACTTACTTGAATTTCTACGAGAGGCAAATGGAAACATTGAAAATATCGAATTCAAGACACCCGGAGAACTGTGCTCTTTGGATCCAGTGAATGTATGCAGGTACTTCAATCATAGGTTTGAAGCTATGATGGCTTTCATCATGAACAAGAAAAATCCACCTCTTGGAGAGGTGTTGGATTTCTTCTGGAGAAAGGAGTACCAAGCAAGAGGTGCTCCTCATATACATATGCTGCTATGGATCAAAGATGCACCCAAATTTGGAACAGATCCGGATGACTTAGTGGTGAGTTTCATAGAACAGTATTCTACATGTGCTGTTCCAAAGACAAAGGAAGACAAAAGCATAAGAGAACAAGTTTTACGCTTCCAAAGCCATCGTTGAGGAAAGTACTGTAGTCGTAAATTCAGAAACAAGGACAAGTTCTACACAAAATGTCGTTTCGGCTTTCCACGACCGGTGATTTCTAAAGGAAGAGTGAACAGTTTGATGTCTTCGCTGCGACATAATGTGACGAGGAAATCACCCAAAAATACATACAATTTGAAAAGGAACGAAGAGTCCAAGTACATCAACGACTACAACCCAGTGATTTTGTCCATGTGGAATGCTAACATGGATATACAGTTTGTGGCTGATAACTGTATGGCTGTGGCTCGGTATGTGACATCTTACATCACCAAAAAAGAAAAGACAGAATTGAAGGATATGTGGGAGGACATTTCCCATGAAAAAAGCCTCAGTAAGAAGTTGTACAGTTTCAGTCTGAAGATGTTGTCGCATCGAGAAATCGGAGCTTACGAATGTTCTGACCGGTTATCTTCAGCAAGTCTCTATGCCAAATCTAGGAGTATCATTTGGGCGAGTCTTGGTCTTGCTGCAACGCGTAATCGAGTTCTGAAACCTGTGCGAGAAATTGAGTATTTGGCGGAAAAGGAGCCAAACAGTACCGATATTTTGAAGACCAACATGTTGGATACATATTATCCAAATAGAAGCAGTCACCTCGAGAATGTTTGTCTGTATGAGGTTCTACAAAATTACATATTCAAGAGGAACATCAAAGAAGATATTGATATGCTGTAATTGGAAGTGAGGGATGTCTGGTCAAGCAAAGAAAATGCCAATTGGTAAACCATCGAAAATTGAGTGGCGAATCTCCTGAAAGAAAATAGTTTTTCTATTTAGCTCTTTTGCAACTTTTCAAGCCTTGGCGTGCAGAAGAGGAACTGCTTGGAGATTTCCTCTGTTATGAAGACTCTTTCAATGCCGCCAAGGAGACCATAGAATGTCCTGTTTTTCCCAAATATCTAGAAATGTTGAATGCGGAAATCGAGCAGGAAGCAATGATTGCAGCCGAGATTGCTAGAGACAGTTCTCAGGACAGTCAGAGTTCTGTTTCATTGAGTCAGGATCCACTAGGAGGACCAGTTATCGAAAATGAAGCTGCCACTGCCATGATTGAAGTGGAAAGAGCCATGGCACATGCTCAGGAGGATGCGGTTAACTTAGAAGACTTGGAAAGACAACTCAACGTTGAGCAGAGGAAAATATATGATGAAGTTACCAACCAAATTGATCATGGATTAAGTCATGAGAAGAAAGAGTGCTCATGTACGTCGTTGAAGCCTGTCCGACTGTACGTGAGTGGAGAAGCGGGAACTGGAAAAAGTTTCCTCATTAAAGCAATTTCATGTTATTTGCAGAAAAGGACTGAGTCATCGCTGTCTTGTGTTGTCACCGCTCCAACTGGACAGGCAGCACATAACATTAAAGGTATTACTTTGCATCGTCTACTGATGCTGCCAGTGGAGCATGATAACAAATTACAATACCACAAGTTATCTGGAGATGCTTGTTGTGAAGTTTCAAGAGTCTTGAGGAAAATGAAACTTCTTATCATTGACGAAGTAAGCATGGTTTCCAATGTCATGCTTGCCTTTGTGCATTTGAGAATGCAAGAAGTTCTCAAAACAGAGTATGATGTGTTATTTGGTGGCAAACACATCATTGTGTAGTGTAGTTCCTATCTTCCCAATAGGCTCTGCGCATTGGAATAGTACCTACAGCAGTAAAGGCCTAGGCCAGACGTTAACTAGGTCTACTACTGTCGATACTAGACTTAATTTTTGGGTTTGCCAGCTAAGCTCAGAGTTCGCTAGAAACTTTCTCGAATGTTCAAGGAAGGATTAACTTCCCTGATTAGACAAGAAGGGATTTAGTTTCTGACAACCATAGAACATGACAACTTTGCTCTCCCCTAATCAAGAGTCAATCTCAAGAGTCGTGTGAGCACAAGGCAATTATTTTACTCAGTCAGTACGTGCATTCTTAGTCTCATCAGAATGTAGAGAAAAGGAAGAGACGGGCGTGTTCAATAAAAGATGTTATTTATTGATCAGTCTCTTTTCTCGTACAAGAGAAATGGATCGATATTATTGCAATACTTATTGTTAAGTAAAGTGCATACATTAGAAGCAATAGTATAAAATAATACTGTAAAAACATTGATATGGTTTCTGAGCCATATGATGTTTAAAATGATTAAAATATATTTACATACACATATACATTTGACTAAACGTACTCAACTGGTGTTTCTAAATACGCCTACCCCGTGTACCTGACCTAAGTCTAATGCGTGGGCGGGAATAGAAAGAGCGGCAGACTGGTAGAAGTAAGACTTAGGGACAATGCGGACAAAAGCGCCGCGGTGATTTCCTACCGATTGTCAGCTCATGGGGCACAACGCATTTGCCACAACAAGACCACAATTGGGTCACTATTTTTGATAAATTTTTGCTTCCCGTGGGCCAGCTCATGCCCTGAAGCATAAACTAACAGTGGAATTTTACTGTGAGTTTTTAGGAAGACAGGCTGACAATACTTAGCAACTGAGCTTATTTTTGTATGGGACCAGTAGAAGGTCCTGATGAGTAGGTGTGAAAATACAGTTTTTGTAATGGACGAAAGCTCCTCCATTTTGTATTTTCCAGCAGCCATTTTGAGTTAAGTTTTCTCTAGCCTGCCACCTCAGCACATATAACATGGCCACTTCATCTGCACGAAGAAACGATGATACATCGATCGACCCCAGAGCATATGTTTGTACTCTGCTTTATGACACACAAGTAGAGCAGGGTGCATTGCTTAAAGGTCAATGACTCATTTGTTTAACTTTCCTACCTAACTACTGCCAATGTATTACAGTTAACTAAACACTGCTGATGGTGATAAATTACTGTTGACACAGGAGACATAACCTTTTGTTCCATATCCGGATGAGTAATCAAGTGAGCGCCTGACTCTGTAACCACAGGCCCGCCTATGTTTATACTTGGCACAAGTTATGCATAGTTCTGCTTTATTCTGTGTATCACAAGATTATTGATGACTGATGGGGTTTAGTGAGTAACCTTTATATTTGCGTTCTGCATGCCAAATATACATATTTCCAGAGTGACTCGTCCTGACTAGTACGTGGGTCCGTCCTGGGATCATTCATCATCCTTGGCAGTTGCTGATCTGTGTATTCATTCCCACCTACGCTTATTCCAGCACAAAAGTATATAAGGCTGTCTATGACTTTGTAAGTTGTCCACTTCTCTCATAGCCACATGGAGCTGTGAGGTGGTGTACCCGCTCGAGCGCAATAAATCTTTTTATGTTACAGTTACCTCCGACTGCTGGTCTTCCTTTGTGAGCATACCTGGGCGAGGTAGAAGAAATCCACTTCGACAAATTGGCGACTCTCTGGTGGGACCTCTCCGTGGGATATCCAACGGCTAGCTGAGTCCGTGGTTGAGAGGTGCGACTGAGGACCGAATGATCGTAGGGGCCCCTGCACGAAGGAGACGGCGTTTCTCCGCAGCAGCTGCCATCTGAAGTCCCGACTGGCCTCTTGACACAGGATTCCCCGGCAGAGGTCCACGAGCTGATCCCTTCTGAAACAGACGTGTTGTCCGAAGACCAACAGTCGGACGATTCAGGACACACCACAGATTGGTGAGATTGTTCTGTTGCATGTTTTATTAAAAAGAAGTTTGGTTAACTAGGGTTGTTGAATAAGTTTTGAGTAAAAGACTAAAAGGATAGTTATAACTAAAAGAATAAATAGGAACAATGAAGAAATGCATTTCTAAAACGTTCTGTTGTATAAAGTCAGGTCACCAGTTGGACGAAAGCGTCCCCGCCCCTGTTGAAGATAGTCCAGGTTGGATATTAATGATAAAAAAGGGAATAAATGTGAATTTATACAATAGAATATGGCATGAGTACACAAAAAAGGATAAAGAATTACAGTTTCCTATTGATGGTACCTTTGATTTAGCCAAGTTACAGTATTTACAGCAATGTATGATGGAACGAAAAGTCCGACCTGCTATGTTTGAAGCATTTCAAACATGGGAGAAATATGCTAGAACTAGGAACATGAAACAAAAACAAGATAGAGAGAGAGAAAAGAATAAAACAACTACGGCCAAAGTGGCAGATTATAATAATATGAAGATAAGTGAGAATATAGAACAGCATGACAGAGAATTTAGGATGAAAACAGAAAAATGCTTTATCGCAGTAGACCAAAGGAATTGCCCTCCTCTTGATGAGGTATTAGAGGACTTGTTAGACAAACCTCCTCCATATAATGTCGTCCAAATACCGCCACCCCCACCAGGTCCGGGTATTGGGGGCCAACAGCCTAATATTGTTGCCCCACCACAAGCACAGCCTGTGCACCCTCTCGTTGTACCGGCCCAACAAGCATCCGCCCCCGCTGCACCAGCTCAGGCCCAACTAACCGCCCAACAAACAGTCTCTCCTACTAATACTTTGCAGGGCACACATGGATCTGTAGGAAGCATCCCAGCAACACCGTCCACTCCAGCACTTTCCAGCGTGACACTTCCAGTACCAATGACACCCCTCGCTTCACAAAGTGATTCCCCCGCATCAGACGCACAAACAGCAAACATGTGGCCGAATTCCCCGTGGTTTAGATCACCAATGACAAATAGGCGAACACCAGACATGTACGTTAGACACACCCGATTAGGTCGTGATGAAAAAGAAACTATAAAAAAGATGGCACAAAAATGGATGGATCTTGGGGACATAACAAAGAGAGGAGCCTGGGAAACATTTGAGGGAATGAAGGAACTAAGAGCTAGAAATCTTGTTATTAATAGCATGGCGACTAGATTGCTTGATTACTGTGAACTCTTGCTAGAGAATAGTCCTGTTCTTTTTAGAATACCAATGTGGTTACACAAATTATGGAGGGAGAGCGAACAATCCATATTAACGAACACAGAATGTGAAGATGCATTTAATGATTGTTATCACTATCACAAAGAGCTAGATATTATTATGCATAACGCCACCGGTCAACATATCTACCAGCATTTTGGTCCAGAACACGAGCATGATACCTCAGCTTTCCCTATGAGAGAGGTGCACCCAGTTCCTGATCCAAGGGGTGGAAACCTCCCCGCCATCAGGCAATATGTGCACACCCCATGGACGAGGGCTGATTTATTGGCCCTAAAGAAAGAATTGCCTGATCCTAGAAGTAATCCGAAAGTGTTTTATGAGCATCTTGAATCTGCTCTTAGTTTAACGCCCATGATATTGAAAGATGTTGACCTTCTGTTCGATTTTTTGGTACCGCAGGAATTGTGGCGCCCCGTTAGGGATCATAATTCGGCACACATTAACTGGGGAGCGATAGCGGCTGCGGATAATCGTAGAGCAGCAGGAGAGGATGTGCCACAAGTGTTAAAAGATTTACCTGGACACATTATAACACGCATGCAGGAAATTCTGCCTAGACAAAAAGTAGACTGGGATAAAATGACTGCATGTAGACAGAAGGAGGGAGAAGAAGTGACTGATTTTTTTAGCAGAATAGAAGAGATTTTTAAAGGACACAGTGGACAGGACATCCAGACAGTACAAGGAAAGCGCATTTTTGCTAATCAGTTTGTTAATAACATTTTACCTGAGCTATCGGACAGTATAAAGACATACGAAAGTACCTGGACTGCTAAAGATCCAGCTGAGTTATTGACAATGGCGTGCTATTATGAAAATAAGAGAAATTCAGACAAGGGAAAAAAGGATAAGCAAATGAAGGAATTGAAGACAAAAGCGTTAATGCAGCAAGCTTTTCCTGACAGAGGAAGGTCAAGAGGACGTACAAACTTTCAGAGGGCAGGTGGACGTAGTCGTGGGGTTGGTCGCGCTGCTTCAGCTCCGGCGCAACAGAGAGCAGGGTTAGGATATAATCAATGTGCTAACTGCTATGAGGAGGGACATTGGAAGAATGAGTGCCCTTACTTACAGGGCAAGGGTCAAACTATGAGAAATAGTGCAAACACTTACAGAGGAAATTCAACTCCCCGTGCAGACAGGGGGAGAGGTAGAGGACAGCAAAGAAATTACAGTGACACTGAGCAGGCAAATTATTTTGACAATAATAGGAACAATGCGTATTTCACTCAAGATTATACACCATATGATGACAACGAGGACTGGACACAATAGGGATGCCCAGGAGAGGACAGGGAGCGAGTGCAGATACCAGTGGATTCTTCAGGCCCATATGTAAAAATGGTAGTTGAAGGTGAGGAGAGGAAATTTCTTCTAGATACTGGTGCCACTAATACATCGATTTCCCACCGCTTGCTCCCCCATGTTCCTCTCTCGGGAAGATTAGATAAGTCGGTGGGATTTTCAAATGCTGTTGTCACAAGCCCCATTTCACGACCATTGGACTTCACAATTGGTCCTATAACAGGGAGAATGCCATTTGTACTAACAGAGAAATGTTCGCTAAATTTGCTTGGTTTAAAAGCTTTAAAAATGATGCATGCTACTATATACTGTACACCAGATGGTGTTTACTTAACTTGTAAGAAGCAGAAAGTGTCTAGACAATACATGGTTACAGATAAAAATCACATTCCGCCTGAACTGCGAGATATTGATCCAAATTTATGGGCACATGGACCAAACGATGTAGGGAAAATGGATATTGAGCCAGTGCATATTACAGTAAAGCCAAATGTTAGACTACCTCGCATCCCCCAGTATAAAATATCAAAAGAAGGTGAGGAAGGTCTGAAATTAGTTATCTCAGACTTATTGCAACGGAAAATAATACAAGAAGTTACAAGCAGTCCCTGTAACAGTCCAATTTTACCTGTGGTTAAGCGTGATGATGGAACAGGACAGATCAAATATAGGATGATTGTTGATTTGAGAGCCATAAATAAAATAGTGGAACCACAATACCCTGTTGTACCCGACATTACAGCAATGTTTTCGTCTGTACCACCTTCAGCCCAGTGGTTTACCGTCATAGATCTGAAGAATGCCTTCTTCAGTATCCCCATACACCCAGACAGCCAGTATCTGTTCAGTTTCAGTTTCCATGGGCGATCGTACAAATTTTGTCGGGTTCCCCAGGGGTATACAGAAAGCCCTAGCATCTATAGTCAGGCATTAAAGAGACAACTAGATGACTGTGCTTTACCACCAGGTACAGTATTACTGCAATATGTGGATGATTTACTGTTAACAGCTGAAACAAATGAAATTTGTAAGCAAGCTACGCATGCTATTCTAACTTTTCTTGCTTCGCATGGACACAAGGTTTCGCCAGCTAAGCTACAGTACTGTCAACAGGAGGTAACCTACCTAGGTCATCTCCTGTCGAAAGGTGGGAGGAGATTATCATCTGACAGAATACAAACAGTGCAGAACATTCCCAGACCTAGAACACAAAAAGATGTGCGTGCATTTCTTGGAATGGTCTCCTTTTGTAGGCAATGGGTACCAAATTTCTCTTATCTGGCCAAGCCATTACTGTCCTTGACTCACAAAGATGTGGAAGATCCTGTTCCTTGGGATCAAGAGCATCAAGATAGCTTTGTGGCTTTGAAAACTGCTTTATGCAATGCACCTGCTTTGGGCACACCAGATTACACTAAGAACTTTGCATTGTTCGTACATGAGAAAGAAGGATGCGCAATGGCTATACTAACCCAGAAAAATGGAGAGAAGAATAGACCATGTGCCTATTTTTCCTCAACATTGGATCCGGTAGCAAGAGGTCTACCGAACTGCCTCAGAAATGTTGCTGCGGCGGCTGCTGCAGTAAGACAGGCAGACTCTATTGTACTTGGACATCCAGTTGTGGTTTACGTACCTCATTCAGTAGACATACTGCTGAACAAAACCAAAACTCAACATTTAACTAATGCCAGGTTGACTCAGTATGAGCTAATACTAATGGCCACTAACGTGACCTTGCAGAGGTGTAACACCATAAATCCAGCTACTCTGATGCCTCTCCCTTTGGAGCAGGATGAAGTACAACATGATTGCGTGATTGTTACTGAAACTGAAACAAAAGGTCGAGTAGATTTGGCAGACACACCTATGCAAAATGTCGATGGAACACTATTTGTGGATGGCTCTTGTTTAAAAAGACCAGATGGAACTACCTCTGCAGCCTATGCAATCACAACAAATAAGACAGTTGTTGAAACATGTAAAATAGAACAGATGTCTGCTCAGGCAGCCGAGTTGATCGCCTTAACTAGAGCATGTGAGCTCTCAGAGAAGTTAGTCGTAAACATTTACACCGACAGCCAATACGCCTGGGGGGTGGCACATAACTTCGGCCGGTTATGGGCCGAAAGAGGGTACATCACATCTGGAGGTGCAAAAATACAGCATGGCACCTTGATTACCAGACTGCTAAATGCTCTTGCATTACCGACTAAATTGGCTATCATGAAGTGTAGTGCACACAAGAAAATTACAGACCATGTAGGTCAGGGAAACGCTTTTGCCGATGAAACAGCAAAACACACTGCATTGAGTGAGTACACCTTAACATATGTAGTGTCACGATCTAAAGAAGAAGAGACAAATATTGATCCATATAAAGAGATAAAAGACATTCAAGACTTTGCAAGTGAAGATGAAAAGAAGCAGTGGGTTAAGGAAGGATATTATTTTGACACACATTTTGGGGCTTGGATGCACACACTTGGTGATCTGAAAAAGTGGGTCCTGCCCGACAGTTTTCTCCTACCCATGCTTCACATGGTTCATGGTCCGGCACACTTGGGGGCTGATGGAATGACAAATACCATTGAAAAGATATGGGTCAACAAAAACATTAGGAAGACAGCTGTAAAATTATCCAAGAACTGTATGACCTGTGCCCTCCATAATGTAGGAAAAGGGATACAAGTACCACCGGGTCATTTTAGATTGCCAGAATACCCCTTTGAATGCCTTCAGATGGATTACATAGAAATGCCCCCTGCCAATGGCAAGAGATATGTTTTGGTTGTTATATGTAGTTTCAGTAATTGGGTGGAGGCATTCCCTTTGAAAGACAACACCGCATTAAGCACGGCCAAGATGTTGCTGAAAGAGTACTTCTCACGCTACGGCTTGGCCAGAAGCCTCTGGTCTGATAACGGGGTACATTTTTCGAATAAAATAATGGATCTAGTATGCCAAGGATTAGGGGTGCAACAAAAGTTCCATTCAGTGTATCACCCAAAAGCGGCAGGGCTTGTGGAGCGCTGCAACGCTACATTGAAAAATAAACTGCAAAAAATATGTGCATCAAGCACTCTCAGTTGGGTAGATGCTTTGCCCTTAGCCTTGTTCTCCATGAGGACAACTGTTACAGCCAAAAACAGACTCTCTCCATATGAGCTCGTTATGGGGAAACCAGCAAATGTATATGGGTTTGCCTCTCCACCAAAGTTGCAAGAATTGACGCATTCTGCTTTATTGGATTATTGTAAAGAACTAACTTCTGCCCTGTCTACCATTCGCCAACAGGTCAGAGACACTTGGTCCCCGCCTCTGGAAGGAGAAGTGCATGATATCAGGCCCGGGGACTGGGTCCTGACCAAGAACTTTGTGAGGAAGAACAGCCTACAGCCCAGGTGGAAAGGGCCAACGCAGGTTTTGTTAGTCACACAGACGGCGGTTCGATGTGACGGACACAAAAACTGGATTCATCTTTCTAACGTGAAGAGAGCACCACCATTCTGGCCAGAGCTGCCCCCGGAAGAGGACCGTTCTGACCGAAGGACTGGTGACTGCACTCCCGCACGCATCGATGATCAACCAGCTGCATCAGGATACAATCTACGGCCAAGGAAATTGAAGAGTGCTTAGGACGGAGCAAGCACCAACTGCCGCACTGAATAGTGCCAACTTTAAAGGACTAACTTGTGCAGTGAGGTTAGTAGAATAAGGACACTGCCAACTCTGATCTGCAAAGAGAAGAAAGGATCACCTCCGAAGCCCAGCGACCCATAGGAGGAGAGGGTGTGAGGTCGAATTTGTGTTATTTCCACCAATTGCAAGGTCTGTAACAGTGAGGCCTATAACGAACACTGTTGAACTGCCGCACTTGTGAGATTGTATATTTCAAAATACGAAATATTTCGAATGGTATATTTGTTTGGAAGAACAACAAGACACCTTCCTTTACTAGAGACGGAGGATACATATTCTACCCTTAAATTGAACAAAAAGGGGCGTTGGTACTCCAAACTATGCATATTTTGTATGTTGTTTTGCATAATGTCTTTGGTCATTGGTTTACTATATCTTCTAGAGCTCTACCATCCTATTGCAAAAACAGCCCCGCTTCCATCAGAGCTTCCCTCTGACTTTGTCCCCTCAGTTACAGTACCACCAGAGGATATGGATCACAGAGAGGAGATGCGTCACAATTCTTTCCTTACCTTACTTCATCAGACCCACCAAGTCATTGATAAAAATAATTGTTGGATCTGTATGCAATTCCCAGCTTATGTAGATGAAGGTATACCCCTTCTCCAAGTACCCCTGCCATTTGAGGCGTCCTGTTATGCATTACACATTGCAATGCTGAAAGTTGAGTTAATAAGAGTTTTCAGTAGCTTAGTAACTCCCCGTTCTACCACCAGAACATCAACTGCCTCCTTGTATACCCATTATGACAAAGACATTCTCCAGGCAGGGAATTGCTCTGAAGTTATTTTGCCCAATGCAACATTCCCCTTTTCAAATATATTCACCCCACTGTCTTTGATAAAGAATGATAGCACACCTCCGCTCCAGAGGGACACAAGACAGGTACCATTTTTGAAAATGAGGCAGCGTAGTGTACTTGGGAGTATATGTATCAGGAGTAACGGTACCACTGACATGGGGAATAGTACCAATTGCAATATAACATTTGAAGTGTCTTCCCAGGAAATAACTGTTCCACTTTATGTTGGTGACTCAGTCTATTTCATTTGTGGTTCCAGGGCCTACATTTGGCTGCCAGTGAACTGGGGTGGCTGCTGCCACCTGGGTCTTGTAACACCAGCATTGTCTGTAAAAAGTACTGCAGAAGTGAATAGAGCATCCAGAACTCTAAGGGGCAGGAGGAGTGTTGATCAAGGAGATACAGTGGGTGAGATAGCTGGTGATGTGCTAAAGGCCTTTGTTCCTTGGTATGGCCCTGCCATAAACTCCAGAAACATACGTAGGTTGTCCCGTCTATTAGAGGCGACTATAGAGGAGACCGCAGGTGTAATTGAGAACATCACAGTTGAGCTGAAGGCTCTTAGACTCGTTGCCCTTCAAAACAGGGTTGTGCTAGACATGATGTTAGCAGAACGGGGTGGAGTCTGTAGGGTGATCGGGTCCTCCTGTTGCTCATACGTTCCTGACTCATCTACATCAGTCAGAGAAGCTGTCAAGAGACTATATGATATAGGAGCTCAGGCCCATAATGATGTTGGCCCCTGGGACCCTGTAGGTTCCTTTTGGAATGCTTTATCCGCCTGGGGCTGGAAGATAGGGATGTTTCTGGTGATTATCTTCCTCGTGGTGATTGGGTGCTGCATTTTCATTAATTGCCTGCCCATGTGCTGCCAGTGTCTGGGGCGATTGCTTAAACCACCCCCGATGCCCCCTGTGACAGTGTCCAATGCACTTATAATGAGAGATATTGAAACTCAACAATTGATGGATATTGATATTTCGGATAACAGCCCCACTGACACCAACACAGTTGACTATGTTAATGAGCGCAATGAGGCACACTATAGTAACAGCCGGCCTATCTACGAACATGTACATTAGGCCACAACAAAATGTTGGACCTTGCGTCCAAAGGGTCGATTGTGAAAATACAGTTTTTGTAATGGACGAAAGCTCCTCCATTTTGTATTTTCCAGCAGCCATTTTGAGTTAAGTTTTCTCTAGCCTGCCACCTCAGCACATATAACATGGCCACTTCATCTGCACGAAGAAACGATGATACATCGATCGACCCCAGAGCATATGTTTGTACTCTGCTTTATGACACACAAGTAGAGCAGGGTGCATTGCTTAAAGGTCAATGACTCATTTGTTTAACTTTCCTACCTAACTACTGCCAATGTATTACAGTTAACTAAACACTGCTGATGGTGATAAATTACTGTTGACACAGGAGACATAACCTTTTGTTCCATATCCGGATGAGTAATCAAGTGAGCGCCTGACTCTGTAACCACAGGCCCGCCTATGTTTATACTTGGCACAAGTTATGCATAGTTCTGCTTTATTCTGTGTATCACAAGATTATTGATGACTGATGGGGTTTAGTGAGTAACCTTTATATTTGCGTTCTGCATGCCAAATATACATATTTCCAGAGTGACTCGTCCTGACTAGTACGTGGGTCCGTCCTGGGATCATTCATCATCCTTGGCAGTTGCTGATCTGTGTATTCATTCCCACCTACGCTTATTCCAGCACAAAAGTATATAAGGCTGTCTATGACTTTGTAAGTTGTCCACTTCTCTCATAGCCACATGGAGCTGTGAGGTGGTGTACCCGCTCGAGCGCAATAAATCTTTTTATGTTACAGTTACCTCCGACTGCTGGTCTTCCTTTGTGAGCATACCTGGGCGAGGTAGAAGAAATCCACTTCGACATAGGCAGTAGGGGACTGCCTACGAAACATGTAGACCAGGTTGTAGCGAACGGCTCAACCCCAAAACCCCCTTCTTAACGTCCCCAGCTAGAGAAGCTAATAAATTGTTTTTTTCTACTAGCCAGAGGATTTTTAATTTTTGTACTCACACACATTGTTAGGTCCCTACACTTTCACTGACACCCTGCACCATCACATAGTCCTGTCACCACTTCAGTGCTCCCGCGTAGTCGGTCAGGTCGTAGCACGCCCCGCCCCGTAGAGGGACGGGAAGACCCCAATGATGAAGCATGACACTACTGGATTTTTTTAGTGTGTGAGGGGTATTTTAAAAAGCACATAACGCTCTCATCTTTATCACCCTAAGAGAGAGTACTTTCACCATATTTTCATCACTGTAAAACTATCAATAAAATACTTGTCCACACATTGATAGAATCTCTTTGTTTATGTACATCGTTTTGGAGGGTGATTCTATCAACTCCTCTACACTTCCCTTTTTGTTTCGGGAATAGAAAGTTACAGTTTAAGTTAAGTTTGTTTTTGCCAAGTGAATAACTAAAGAATTCTCTGTGAGGGGTTATTCAGCTCTGTACCTGGAATTTAGGATGAATGAGGAATGGTATCTCTTTCTCTGCTCTCGATATTCCAGGCTGCCTGCGAGGGCTGCCCAGAAGCGCCGGTGCTGGGTCTCTCGGCTTGAGATAGCAGCGCGTCTCTCAGCGCGTCAGGAAGGCGGGGCTGTTGCCTGCGGGGTCTGCTTCTGCTCTCGGCTTCGGCAAGTATGGCTGCTCCGTCTTGTCACCACGCGTGTGTTTGCATAGGGCAAGGTCGGCAATATTTATACCTTAAAGGTGCCGAGATTGACGTAAGGATGGACATAGGTACGTCAATAAAGATGTCATACGACTTGCTCGTTAGCACATTCTTTACTAAAGTTCTCTGTGAAATCAAAACAATGGCCGCACGGATTATCCAGGTTGTCATAGGTTTGATTTGTTATGAGAACGTCGTATGCCTTATCAGGGGCTGGAGGAATGTCGCTTGTCTAATTAGATCTCAAGCGTTATGACCTAATCAGATAACACGTTCCTGTGCCGTAGTGTGACTGCGTCAGATAACGGTATCTGCATCATGGGGGATTTTCTTGCCTCATGGGCTGACTGTTAGTTAACTAGCTAGGTAGTTTAACCAGAATAGGGTCAGGAATAGGGGGATCGATTCAGAACCTATAGAAATACACGACACCCACTCCACGCTAACTATGGTCATATCTACTAATCTATGCATAGTATAACATAGTACAACATACTATAGAGTATAGTGTATACCTTACCACCCCAAAATACATAAATGCATTTTGAAATTTTCAAATATACTGAAAAATTGCAGTCATATATATTGTATGCACTTAAGCTATGAATTAAATGCAAAAGTAAGCACGCATTTTATGCATTATTGCTTGTTGGTATATGAGAAATACACATGAAATGGCTCTTAATATGGCTATACAGAAAGGAAGTTCGAGACCATTTCATCACATAATAAAATATTTGTGAACCTACCAGTGGGCAGCTAAAGTTTATATAAAGTATCTAAAAATAGAAATCTTAGTTCTCTAGGAATAGTTTCTTACTTTAAGCAGAAGATCAGTGTCCCGGGAAAAAATATGTAGAAAAATATTTTTAGGGGGCATGCTGAAAAAATTGCTGTCCGTGAACTGGATGGTAATTGTTCATGTGACTTTATTTTTAAAGTTGAAGGCCGAATTCAGGGAACGCCGTGTGCGAGTTTACTCAAAAGTCTCTATTTCTGTTCTGGAGAGAACATCATATCATTCAGGCTTTCGAAAAAACTATCAACAGCTTCATGGGAAAGTTCCACTAAGTCGGAAATAGGGGTAACCATGCATTCGTGCGCATGATTGTCTCCATTGACATTCTGATTTGCATTGCTGACAGAAGGTCGTACCTGTTCGATGTTGCTTTCATCTTGAACTTCACTACTCTTCAATCGTAGTGGTGAAGATTCCAGGAATGCCGTCATCAGGATTGGCAGCCTTTGAGGGCAGCACAAAGCGTGAACCTTGGTAGGAACCAACAGTGTATCTGCATCCACCGGCGCATCCGATTGTAGCGTCAGACAGGTGTCTAACACGCATTCTTCTCCGCATAGCAGACACCTTAGTACAGGTAAAACACACCTTTGCCACATTGGTCGAAATGATAGAAACCAAGTCATATTTAGGTCTCTAAACCGGGAGAGTCCCAGGATTTTTGATATCCGGTCCCGGTATCCAATGGCTAGGATCGTATCTTCCATTGTCGCGAGAGTTTGATCTGTGACATGGGTTGCCATAACGAAAAATAAGGACTAGGAATAGGATTCCCGCAATTAGTCCTAGGATCAGGGGAAGTCCGCCAAAAATCGAATGGACGAAATCTGGAAAAATACCCAGTATGGCTTTGAATGGTGTTAATGCCATCGAAAATACTGTCTTAAATACCTTTGAGACCCCAGTGGTATCAGAAATATTTAAGATTTCGCTTAGGATTTCCGCGAAATGTACGGGGGAATTAGTTGATAATAATGTATGTATCTCTGCAGTCGTCCTTGCGACTTGTAGATCATATGTTTCTTTTGATAACGTGAGCCTTGTAGGCGTCTGTAGAAGCACTGTTTTCATTCTGCTTAAAGTATCTATTCGAATAGAAGTAATTTTCAAACCGGGCCATGCCCTTGCCTCCCTGTCTGGAAAGGAGCTGGGGAATAAAGAACGTCCACAGCACTTGACCTTCGCCGTTGTAGTTACTAGATAAGGAGTCCCGGGCATAAGACTACAACATCTGCGGTCTACAATAAGAATGTAACTCCCATTATAGAGTCTTTGAAAGAATGGTTCTATTTCAGTTGCAGGTGCGCCTTGCTGGTGACATGAAAGGTTGTATGAATTCCCTTCACAGGCTCCGTGCAAACTAATTCCGTTACACAGAAGCGTGCCGCTTAGTGACATAGCACAATTGTTGCCACTAAGAAACACTTTCTGTCCTTTATTACTGACACATGCATGTGAATAGGGCAGGTTCCAAGTTGTTTTAAGGTACCCCTTTCCCAATTTCTCGTACATGCCAGCCTGTATATATTTTTGGCAGTATTGAAACCTGAAGGTTGAGATTGGAATATTTATGATTCCGTGGATTATCCATTCACTGACAGGTCGTTCTGACATTGTCATTGGTAATCTTTCTAGTTTTTCAATGCTCAAGATTGTATAATCAGCACCCTTCTGCGCCATACCGATTTGTCTATCAGTAAGGTTAAAGATTTGGAATAGTGACGTTGTGTTGATTAAACGCCAAGGCACATAGCCTGAACGCAGATTTTGTAACGTCCAGCCAAGCTGTACAATAGAACGCAATTGTGACTGTCCATGTTGTAATAACAGTAAGTCTTGCGATAATATATCGATTGCTGAAGACACAATGCTGTCCAATGAAAAAATTCTGGAGGACAGAGTCATTAACCCATTGTCCACTACAGAAAGTGATTTTTCCAAATTAATACGATCAATTTCACGTATTCTCTCTGCTGTTTCAATTTGTGTAACCTTCCAGGCCTCATTGTATGCTGCATATACAGAGGCTGCTATGAAACGCTTTTGACGCTGTTTGCGTGGTCCCAGTATGAAATCACGCAAGTCAGCACCATCAGTAAGTAAAGTTAGGTGTTGCTTAATTTCAGGCAGTGTGGAAGTTTGTAGCCATTGAAGGCATAATTTGCCCACACTGTAGGTTGTTATTATCCCTGGGTGATGTCTTTGGGGATATCTAGGGTCTGGCCTGGTCATTTTGAAACCCTGTGTTTTATTCAGGAATCTATCTTGACAGTTATTTGTATCTGTGGGCCAGATCAACCATTGTTTCCAATCAGGATGTGTTCTGTTTTGGTTAAGTATATGGTTTATGTCTATTTCTTCATCTGTTTCAGAGCTATTGCTAAACATTGTCGGCTTTGGAATAGACAGGTTATTTAAATCTTTGATTTTGGCTAAGCCAAGACAGGTGGTTTGTTGAACAGTGTCATTTAAAAATATCATTTGTTCTGGGATCATGCAGGCTCTAAACAAAGCTTCTAAACCCTGTACTTGCCATTCTTTTGTACCCCAAACACTTTTCAAATCAACATTTTTGTCCCAATAATCAAATCCAAAAGTATTCATTTTTTCAAAGAACGAATCAGAATAAATCAATTTTGTGTTGGTTATCATGGTGTTCATCCCTGTCTTGTTTGACAATTTGTAATAAAATGTTTCAGCATTAGTTATGTTAAAACCTGAAAAATATGAATATTTGTCATAAACGGTTCTAGAGCTCCCTTTTGGAGGTGTAGCACAATGTTCCCATTGATTATAATTTAAAACATTTCTAGGTTGTGCAGATTTATGCAAGAAATGGTTACCATAATGGTTATAGCAATACATACTATCATAATTTGTAGAACCCTGCAAATAATCATGTTTTGTAAATTTAGCAGACATTACTAAGTCAGACATCATATTATTTATACTTTCAAAGTCCCAATCATCAGCAAATGAGTTTGGTTTTGCAAAATCACTCAAGGAGATCTTGATTTGGTGTGGATATTTCAGGATCTCGACCGGACCATAAATTTCATAGTCAGTGTTGTCCCAGGCTACCCCACCAGGTATAGGATTGGCTGTGAAGTTGGCTGAAGAAAGTTCTGAAGAAAGTTCTCTTTTCTCGACGTGTGAAGATGTGTGTGGTTTGAGGACCAAGTTGATGTTCTGACTTGCTGTGTCCATTTTAGCATATTTTCCCTCAATGAAGCGTCCCAAAGTAAATACCATGATGAGCCAAAGTATGAGGATAAATGCACCAAAACCCACCCAAAATTCAATCCATGGAGAAACCAGATATGTTTCTTTCAGTTGTTTCAAAAGTTCCTTAGCTTTGTCTTTAAAGGATTTTGATGATGGCTGTGTCTTTTGTTCGCTGAAACCTTCAGAGGAATCATCGAAGTTGATGAAGTAACCAGATGCAGTTCTGTCAATTGTTCCAATTGGTTCAGGATTTTTGTTTCTTGCATTTTCACTTGGAACTTCATTGTAGATTGGTGTGTCTCTGCTAAATGTTTTTATTTGGGTTTTCAGAGGTCTTAGTTCTATTGCATTGTTGCATAGTCCTTGTTGTTCTTCTGTAGGCGTTTCGAATGTGATGAGCCTCTTTGATAGGACCTCTGTACTGGTAGCAAACCTTGGTGTTCTGCTACTTATTGGGAGTCCACTTGGCCTACTGTTTGTTATCGGCCACATGTTGTGGTTTTACCAGGTCGATGGATACAACTCGGTTCTCCTTTTTTCCAGCAAGTGGCGGTAGTACAACTGATCTTGTCCCGTTGACAGACAAGACAGGAACTGCTTTTCTGTAAGAAGGCCCAAATTCCTTCTTTACCGCGATCTTCTCCCTGACTAGATCCCCGACTTTTGGAATCCAGACAGGTCTTGCTGGGACAGGTGGTGAATCTTCAGTGGTCGTTGGCTGTTGTTTCAACTGTATGTTGCTCAGGTCTTTTCTTGTTTTGTTTAAGTCCTGCAAAATAGCCAAACGGTCTTTGACATCAAAGGTTTTTTCTATTACCACTGAAGTCTGACTATCAAGGTCAGAGATCAACATCCTAGTTCCGAATAATAATTCGTACGGACTGAATCCCTTCAGAGAATTTCTTGACAAGTTATTTAGACTACGTTGGACACTTATTAGATGTTTGACCCACCCAGCTCCCGAACCTAATACCTTTGCCGTTATAGATTGCTTTATGTCACGGTTTTTTCTTTCAACAATTCCGTTCCCCTCAGGGTGAAATGGACAAGAGTACCGCAATTGCACGCCCATGCTGACCATGGCCTCCTTATAAGCCCGAGAGCTAAAAGCAGGACCATTGTCCGAATGCAGAATGCCAATTGCGTATGTGCCGATAAAGACCCGCAAATCTTTTATAACAGTCCGGACGTCAGCCAAGTGCTGGTGATCTACATTATAAGTGGAAACTAGCCTGTATATGTTAATCGCAAGCCATTCTTTTTGCTGGTAATATTATCTGCCTTGATACGACGAGGTATTAAACTGCTTCTCTCCCCACTGCGATCTCTGTTGCAGTTTGGGCAGTTTTTTACAAACATGGTGTAGTGCAGGCTCATGCCTGGCCACCAGTACCGTGATTGTAATTCTTCCAGAGAATCTTTTAATTTAAGGTGTCTGTGACCCTCGCCCATGTGTGCGTCTGCGATTAACAAGTTTCTCCTGTCCATGTTTGGAATCACTCTATCCCCACTCCAGGGATTCGAGCAAAAGGGACGGAGTTTGCATCGATTATGTATGTATAATTGAGTGGATAATTGATCGGTAACGCTGAGCAGTCGCCTTTTGATGACGTTTTCACCGCCAGCAATGTTTCGCCGTCAATGTATTTTAATGTACGCTTTTTTCGATCTACGGGAGCCGGTTTACTGGCTGCCGCTGCGGCTGTTTCAGCCAATGAATTCCCTACAACGTGAACGCCATCACGCTGGTGACTCAGTGAGTGTGTCACGTGAGTCTTTGGTAGTTCTTTTTTCAAAAGAGCTACTTGTTCCCAGAGCAGTCTCTGCTTTATTGGTGCATCTGTGTCATCTTTGTAACCGTTCTGAATCCATGTCTGCAAATCCTTGTTATATGCTTTGACGCAGTAATATGAATCTGACACTATAAGTGTCGGGAATTCGCGATCCGCATTATCTAGCGCCATTTTCAAAGCTAATATTTCAGTTTGTTGTTCTGAATTGGTTTCTACTGAGTGTGTCTTTGTTAATAGAGGTTTTAGTTTACCTCCGCGCCACACTTCTTTTGTAATCTCACATGTGGGATTGTATGCATGTTCTCCCCAAACGGAGGGTTGAGCATGTCCGTCTGTATAGATTACACAGGCGTAATGTCGTAGAGGCAGAATGTCGATTGGCAGAGGATACATCTTTTCATATTTTAGATTTTCCAATTCTTCTAGTTCTTAAAAGACTGTCAACCAGGCAATACTTGATAATTCATATCCTCCGTACTGGATTTTCAGATGGGCAATTCTGGATTTTTTGAAGTTGAATTTGTAACCCTCTGCAGCGAAACCAAGTATTATGGTGTTCACTCTTTTCAAGTGAGTCTCCAAGTCATCATCTGTTAAGTAAATGTCATCGACATAAGATAATGCTTCATCATCATATTGTTGTAGTAATTCTGTTACTCTCGCTGAGAATACCCCCGGGCTGTTCTTGTACCCCTGGGCTAACCGACAGAATTGTTTTTGAGTGCCATTTACTGAGAAAGCTGTTAAATATCTGCTCTCTGGTGCTATGTTTTGACAAAAGAATCCATTGGAGATGTCCAAGGTTGTTTTGTATTTTTTGCGCACTATGTTATTCATTAGTGCAGCACTGTGTGAGTTTTGCACTGCAAAAGTTTTGCAACATGTGTTAAGGTGTAGGTAATCCAAAACTAGGCGATATGAATTGTCTGGTTTGGAGACCGGAAACAAAGGATTGTTCATTTGTGAGGTGCAAGTTTCAATCACCCCCTGGTATTCTAGCTGATCTAGTATTTCATTTACTTGTTTTTTAGCTTCTTGCTTGATTGGGTACTGCCTTTGTGCAGTTGGTTGTGATTTTAACTGGACTTTGTGAGGAGGAGAATCCTCATCCCATCCTACATGATTTTTATATAAAGCAGGTGCTAAGGCCACTGCCCACTTTCTAGCAAGTGTATATTTTTTATGAATCGGTATTTGATTCGAGAAGGCAGGCATAATTACTTCTTCGCCATGAGGGCACTCCCTGACAAACTCTGGTGGCCAGTCTTTTTCAGCTAGAAGGATGTCATAGCCTTTGGAGAGGTTATCCCAAAATAGTCCCCTAATTTTCCTAGTCTTATCTCCCTCTATACGTAATGTTATCTCGTATATTTTGTGGGGCTTGCTAACTCTGGTATCTGCAGTTTCCACTTGAAGGTATTCATTCGTGTCCACTGTCTCCAGATGATTCATAAGGACTTTGCGAGCTATGCTCACCTCTGCTGCGCTGTCTAGCATTGTCTGAGCCCACTCTCCGTTTTTCAGTTGTGTCCTCAGTATTCTCGGCATTGTTAACTACCTTGATACTGGCTACCTTCTTTTTTGGAAATTGTGATTTCTTTTTCAGTTGAGCAGGTTCCTTGTCTTTGGACTTGGCGTGCTCTTCTGATCGTCCTCTTCTTTCCGATTTCTGCGAGGAATTCTGAAAAGATTGAGAGGGACGTGTATCAATGTCTTGATATCTATCAGGTTTTTTAATATTATCCCTATTTCTAAGGTTATATCTATTCCCAGAGGGGTCACTCTGGGGTGACCTTTGTCTCGGGTTTGGAGATTTCTCTCTTCGCCTAGGAGACCTTCCTCTGGACTGGAATTTCTTTTCTTTAGGATTGGATTGTTTATTTCCATCCCAGTTCTTTTTTGGTGAATTATTATTATTATTAAAAAACATTTTTTCTGGACTTGTAGTCAGTTGCGGTTTTACTGGTATTCCACCTAGACTATCGCTGCCTAGTTCTTCATAGGATTTTTCTATGATTCTGGCAATTTCAGCTGGTTGGTCTGCTATATCTGTCTCTTTTAACCTCTGGCGGATCGCCACGTTCGCTGCTTCACCTTTTATGTTGGCTAATAATATAGCCGAGACCTGCTTGAAGTCTTTCAGTAATTTCATACCAAGAGTTAAAGCAGGTTCTGGACCGTATTCATCTTGAATTTGTTTTAGCACATCTGGTATTACCGAAATGGATGGAACACCGTGCGTTTTTGTATAGATGGAAGCAAAGACTGTACCCCAAGTGTCACAGTCCTCAATGTGTGGTGCGATTCCCATTGGGAGACATATAGTCAGAATCCTGTGTTTTTCCAGCGGGGTGGTGTCAGGAAACACCGCCTCTATTTGGGTAATTTTCTGTGCCAACCAGAATGGTATCTGTTCCCGTTTAGCTGGAACTTTACCTAGGCAGGATTGGATGTTCTGTGGTGTAATTTTATTTGTGTTCCCCTGGTGAGGGGTCAGCTGTGGAAGTTTAATCGCTGGCTGAATTGTTGAAGTCCGCATTACATACTGAACTAATTGTCTGTGAATTTTTAGTAGTTGTTTTAGCTGTATTAACAGCTCTGCTGCAGGCATTCTTTCGATGTCTGGATGTGGTGTGTATCCGGCTAAGACCGGCCACGTTGCTCCTGGTCTTCCTAAAGGACCGAGCCTTGTAATGTGATTGTTATGTATTAGGGCGCCATCAAATAAGAGCAAATGCTCTTGGAATTTGAGTGGTACTTCCACCTCCTCGAAAGGAGTGTACGTTTCAGGAGGTTCCTCTACTTTGTAATAGTGGAAGTACTTTGTTACAGCATTTGCTGCTGGAAAATGTATCCATGTATAGTATACCTCTGTCTGCCGATATTCGTGTGCCTCAATTACGAATATGACTGTGCCACCTCTAGGTGTCAGTCCATTTTCTATAAGTTTTAAGGTTATAGATCTCCTTTTAATGACCGGAATGAGTATTATATCCGCGTCTGCTGCTTGCATGGTAGCATCAGCATCTGCTATTTCAGTAGCTAATCTAATTGCCTCTCTTTCTCCATCACTGTCTCCCATTTTACTGACAGGATGGTATTATTTTTGTTTGCAGATCAGGTTTCTTATGGAAACAGAGATTAGATGCACAATATTCTGGAACTGTTTTATCCTTCAACGTTGACTAGACCAAGAACCATACATAGGAGTTCCCTCCTGCGAGGTTTTGGAGGATATAATAACCTTTCACCCACTCCAGACGTCTTTGGAGTATTTGGGAAAAGGGGTCTGAGTCAGAAAGCACGACTGAGTTACTCTAAATGTCTTACGTTAGTTTTATCGCCCTTTCCAAACACGTTGGGCGCCATGTAGTGTAGTTCCTATCTTCCCAATAGGCTCTGCGCATTGGAATAGTACCTACAGCAGTAAAGGCCTAGGCCAGACGTTAACTAGGTCTACTACTGTCGATACTAGACTTAATTTTTGGGTTTGCCAGCTAAGCTCAGAGTTCGCTAGAAACTTTCTCGAATGTTCAAGGAAGGATTAACTTCCCTGATTAGACAAGAAGGGATTTAGTTTCTGACAACCATAGAACATGACAACTTTGCTCTCCCCTAATCAAGAGTCAATCTCAAGAGTCGTGTGAGCACAAGGCAATTATTTTACTCAGTCAGTACGTGCATTCTTAGTCTCATCAGAATGTAGAGAAAAGGAAGAGACGGGCGTGTTCAATAAAAGATGTTATTTATTGATCAGTCTCTTTTCTCGTACAAGAGAAATGGATCGATATTATTGCAATACTTATTGTTAAGTAAAGTGCATACATTAGAAGCAATAGTATAAAATAATACTGTAAAAACATTGATATGGTTTCTGAGCCATATGATGTTTAAAATGATTAAAATATATTTACATACACATATACATTTGACTAAACGTACTCAACTGGTGTTTCTAAATACGCCTACCCCGTGTACCTGACCTAAGTCTAATGCGTGGGCGGGAATAGAAAGTTACAGTTTAAGTTAAGTTTGTTTTTGCCAAGTGAATAACTAAAGAATTCTCTGTGAGGGGTTATTCAGCTCTGTACCTGGAATTTAGGATGAATGAGGAATGGTATCTCTTTCTCTGCTCTCGATATTCCAGGCTGCCTGCGAGGGCTGCCCAGAAGCGCCGGTGCTGGGTCTCTCGGCTTGAGATAGCAGCGCGTCTCTCAGCGCGTCAGGAAGGCGGGGCTGTTGCCTGCGGGGTCTGCTTCTGCTCTCGGCTTCGGCAAGTATGGCTGCTCCGTCTTGTCACCACACGTGTGTTTGCATAGGGCAAGGTCGGCAATATTTATACCTTAAAGGTGCCGAGATTGACGTAAGGATGGACATAGGTACGTCAATAAAGATGTCATACGACTTGCTCGTTAGCACATTCTTTACTAAAGTTCTCTGTGAAATCAAAACAATGGCCGCACGGATTATCCAGGTTGTCATAGGTTTGATTTGTTATGAGAACGTCGTATGCCTTATCAGGGGCTGGAGGAATGTCGCTTGTCTAATTAGATCTCAAGCGTTATGACCTAATCAGATAACACGTTCCTGTGCCGTAGTGTGACTGCGTCAGATAACGGTATCTGCATCATGGGGGATTTTCTTGCCTCATGGGCTGACTGTTAGTTAACTAGCTAGGTAGTTTAACCAGAATAGGGTCAGGAATAGGGGGATCGATTCAGAACCTATAGAAATACACGACAATTGTTTTCGGTGATCTTCTACAGCTGACACCAGTGAAAGGACAACCTGTGTTCAAAATGCTCACGCATGAAGATACCAGGAAGTGCCTAGGGAGCATTGGCAACGTCAATATATGGTTAAACTTCAATTATGCTGAACTGCGTGAAAATATGCGTCAAGCGAAGGATGAAGATTATAAGAATATTCTACAAGATGTTAGAATCGGAAAAGTGACCGAGCATGGGAAAGAAGCTTTACATGCACAATTACTGTCAAATTTGTATCCAGAAGAAGACGTTGTGCCTGAGAATATTTTTCGGAAAATTACTGAGAAGAAATCGGGAATATGTTTGATGCCAACTCTTGCAGAATGTGCCATCTTCAACAACAAAATGTTGCATTTAGAAAACCAAGAGATTGTGAAACTGGAAGCTATTGACAGAGTAGAGCATATGGGATCAACAATTATTTTGTCTGAGAATTTGAAATCAAAATTGGATTCATTAGAGAAGACTATATCTAAAACTGCAGGTTTTGAAAAGACTCTGAATGTGTGCTTAAATTGCCGTATAATTTTAAGAAGGAATTTACATGTTGAAAGAGGTCTGGTAAATGGATCAATGGGTAATGTTGTTGATTTTGAGAAATACAGAAATAGAGATGGAATTGAATTTTTAAAAATTAAATTTGATGGCATTGAGGAAGTACAGCTAATTGGTCGTTGCTATGCTAGGTTTTTGCTTGTAAAATAATAATAATAATAATAAAGGAATCTTATCGTGCGCAAACTTAGCCCAATGGGCGTCAAGGCGCCTAATTCAGAAAACCAGCTCATGACAACAAAAACCCTGCAGTTCAACCTATGTAGGCTCTTGAAAAGCACCATGTTTTTAAGGCCTTTTTGAACAGATCCAGGGAAGGTAGAGTTTTGATCTCCATGGGCACGATGTTCCAGAGCTGGGGGGCAACGACAGAGAAAGCCCTGGCTCCCCATCTGGTGAGCTTGAAACGAGGGACAACAAGCTGAAAAAGTCCCGAAGATCGAAGACACCTTGTGGGATGGTAACGAGTAAGCAGAGAGCTGATGGCACCTTTCGGTCCATCCTCGAGGGCTCCATAGGTCATGCAAAGAATTTTAAAATAAATTCTGTGCTGAATGGGCAGCCAATGGAGGTCTCTCCTCGCAGTAGTAGCAGAAGATGCCCTAGGGAGATCTAGGACGAAACGTGCAGCAGCATTCTGCACGATTTGCAGCCGATGTATGAGGCCCTTGTTGGACTCCATGTAGAGAGAGTTGCAGTAATCTAACCAGGAACCAACAAGGGCGACTGCAATCTGCTTACGTGCTTGAAGGGACAGATAGCTGCGAATTCTATTGAGTGTTCTGATTACTCCCCAGCAGGTTGCAACCGTCCGATTCACCTGAAGGGACATCGAGAGTGATGTGTCAAACACCACACCCAGATTTCTAGCAGATTGAGAGGGAGTGGGACAGGCACCAAGAGAGGGAGGCCACCAATCGCTCGACCAGACATCTTGGTCCTTCCCAAAGACCAGTACCTCAGTCTTGTCGCCATTTAGCTTCAGGGAGTTGATGACCATCCAATCTGCAACATGTTGCATACAGGACCTGAAGCTAGAGGCAGATGTTATGACTGAGGAATGGGTTAATGACACCATAATCTGGGTGTCATCGGCGTATGATACCACCTCCATCCCCTGCGATCTTACAAGCCTGGCAAGGGGGGCCACGTAGATGTTAAACAGGGTCGGACTTAATGCCGACCCCTGTGGCACCCCACATTGCAAAGACTTAGCTGGGGAGAGGTGGTTTCCGAGCATCACTCTCTGTTCCCTATCAAGGAGAAAGGAGTTAAGGAGGCCCAGGGCCGACCCGGTGACACCTGCCTCCCTAAGCCGAGATGTTAAAATGGCAGGAGACAAGGTGTCAAATGCGGCCGTGAGATCCAATAGCACAAGAACAGTAGTTTGCCCAGCATCAGCTTTGCGTCGGATGTTATCGACTACAAAGGTGAGAGCAGATTCTGTGCTATGATGTTTTCGAAATCCATGTTGGGTGATGTCAAGATACTCAGAGGCCTCAAGAAAGGAAGATAAGTGACAATTCAGATGTACTTCTAGAATTTTCGCAGGTGCAGGGAGCAGGGAAATGGGCCTAAAATTTTTAAGGAGGCCGGGATCAAGTGAAGGTTTCTTGAGAAGCGGCTTCACAATAGCCTTCTTCCATACCGATGGGAAAGAGCCTTGGGCAATCGCCTTATTCATCACCTCCAACAATGAGGGAAGAAGACTGCTCCTACACTCTTTCAGCTTTTTAAGAGGTAGTGGATCAAGCGGAGAGGAGGATTTTATCCTGTCAAGTAGGAGATTCAATCCTTCCAGAGACAAAGGTGGAAAGTCCGAAAGAAGACTAGAAGGGGCTGTATCCAGTGACTCAAGAGAGCTTATACCAGGGGGGATATTCTCATGCAGAGCGAGACATTGTGCTTCTAAAAGACTTATATGTTCGCCGTAAGCAGTTTCCTGTTTGCTTGGCATATGCGGTGACAATCCATAGATCGCAAGGTTTAAGTGTAGACAGTGCATTGGTGAATATTGGCAGTTCTGTGTTCAAGGAGGGTATGGCATATGTGGCATTGTCACGAGTCAGAAGTTTATCGGGATTGTACTTGATTGAGTGTGATGTCACAAACATTTGTGCGGATCTAGATTGTGTTAAGGAATACAATAGGTTAAGAAGAGAGTATGCGCCATATTTGCCTCAATATCCTTTGTTTGAGAAACGTGTGGTAGGCCGGAAACGAAGAAATTTGACCAATAGTAGAGAGGTTGTAGCAAAAAGACGAAAAGTCGATGAACCTGAAATTATAAGCAGAAAGAAAAAGGATTCTGTTGAAGATGTTGTTGGTTTTCAATTTGAAAATAGTTCTGGTGTCAACTGCTATGCTAATGTAGTGGTTAATGTTGTCTTTTCTCTAGAAACTTTAAAAGAACAGATTGTGATCAATTCGGATCAAAGTTGTTGCTGCTTGTTGAATTCTGTGTTAGAGAAATATAGCACTGATAGAACAAAAATAGAAAGTGTGTCTGAAATTCGAAATCTGTTAGACAAATGTTCAGGTCAAACGCAATTCTCTCAAAATATTCAGCAAGATTGTCAGGAGTTTTTAATGTATATGCTTGATGTATTGCAAGATGAAGGTGTAGATGTAGATCATCTGTTTGGCCTTTCTTATCAATGGCAGCATGACTGTGAGAACTGTAGGGTATCTACTAGTGTAGACTCAGAAAGATTTATATATTTAACTTTGCCAGACAGTAAATCAGTGTCCTTTAATAAGCTAGTAAAAGCAGCCGATCACAACATGGAGTGTAGCCAATGTAAGTCTGCAATGCTGTCCACATTATTTATACGAACATATGGCCAGTATGTCATTTTAATGTTCCAACGATGTAGGCCTGATGGAACAAAATTGACAACTTTAATTAAAAATTTTGTGGCTTCGCAGTTGTCAATATCAGGAAGGACTTTTGTAACTGCAGCAATTATATATCATGACGGTCCTTCAACAACATCAGGACATTACACAGCTTATTTGAAGTCTAGACACGGCTGGTCATTCTGCAATGATTCTGTTTTAACTTTAAAAAAAAATTGCCTTTTGACCTTAAAAATTCTTACCTTACCTGGTGTTTTTACAACCAAAATTTTAGGGTAGGAATCTCGGGATTTGCTCTGAGGAATTTCAAGAGGTTCTAATGGCTCCTACACTATTTGGCCTTGAGGATAATTGTAGGTCAGAGTGAAAAGTTAATGTGGAACATGAGTGAGCAAGAAGGGTGAGATATTACTAGTACAGGATTGTGAAAGTGATCTTGGACGTTTTCTTTCTGAAAGTTGCGGAAAAAGAAAATGACGGGATTTGCTTAGAAGAATTCCAAGAGTTAAAAATGGCTCTTACACGATTTGGCCTTGAGGAGAAGTGCGGTAGAGAGCGAGAAGTCATTTATTGTATGTAACATATTTGTCAATACGATGGAGCTTTTCTTTCAGAAAGTGCGGGCAGAAAATAATAACAGCACAACAGAGTATAAGCTGTTCATAGGACATCCTTCGACGTCATGGAAAGTAAGTTACTTTTCAGGAGTTCTGATTTCTGATTGGTTATGTTATATGGGTTTTTTAAACACAATCATTTTGACTGTGTTTTTTTTTCCCCGCTGTTATATGATGAATACCTTCAACTCACTGTTTTTAGTGAAATTTGATATATTCTGAGAACAGCAAAAATAAACCATTTAACATGTATAATTATTTCTGTACCTTTTTGTATTTATGATATACATTTAGAACTGTGTAGGAGGCATGGAGAAACTGAGGCTTCTGTAAGTGTCAAGGGAGGTGAGTAATGTACATTGCTCTGTTGCATACAGTCCTCACCTTATGCGTACTCTTGGATATGCTAGACTAAATCTGCACAATGAGATACCTAAGCTGAGGAAATACAGGTGATGTGATTGTGAAATGAGCAAAAATCTTTGCACGTTTTTCAATTATATCACCTGTGTTTCCTAACATTACGAATCACATTGTGCAGATGAGGTTTAGGCCTGTCCAGGGACACAGAGGAGGTCTGGCCTTTGTTCAAGAGTGCAGTGGACATGACTCACTTCATTGGTAGACCTGCACATGTATTATTTTCTCTGTACTCTTCAATAAGCCTAAATTGCATCTGCAACCCTGAGTAGGCCTCACCTCAAACACATCTCTGGATAGGCCACACCTTATCGGCATCCTGAAACAATCATTTAAAATGTTAGGGGCAGATTTATGATGGCCGTGTGCCTCTTTTGCGCCGCCATTGCGTCACTTTTGTGACGCAGCAGCAGTGCAAAAGATGCACCATGTTGCAAGATTGGCCTCACTTCATCTGCAACAAGATACTGTCAGTTTAAAATGTATATATTTAGGACTGTGTAGGGGGCATGGAGAAACTGAGGCTTCTGTAAGTGTCAAAGTTGTTGCATACAGTGCTCATCTTCTGCGTACTCATTCATATGCTAGACTACTTCTGCACAATGAGATACCTAAGCAAAGGAAACACAAGTGATGTGATTGTGGATTGAGCAAAAAAAATTGCACGTTTTTCAAATACATTACCTGTGTTTCCTAACATTATGAATCACATTGTGTAGATGCCTCACTCAGTCTGTATCTGACACTCTTTCCGTCACTTCCTCTGTCTCCTCTCTCTCTCACTCTCTTTTCCTTATTCACCCTTTTCTTATATAGTTTACCTTACTCACTTTCTTTTAGTAGCTTACACAACTTCAATTTAGTTTACTCTTCTATTCTTCTTTTCTGTCACTAAAAGTATCTTCTTTTTTTTTCTCTAAGTAATTTACTCTATTTAAATTTCTTTTTGTCTCTGACTGTCTATCACCGTTTCTTTCTCTTTTTTTCTGCATGTTTATCTCTAACTTTATTTCTTTGTAAAATTGGATGATTGTCAATCTTTTCCCTTGTCACTTCTAATTTTTAAATACATGTTTTAATATTTTTCAAATTTTTGTTGTTTCTTTCACAGATTGAAAGTATAAAAATAACAAGTGACTAAGTTAACGACAATTATAAGGTAAGTGTTTTGTACTCTTTTCGTTACATTTCTATCACATTTAACTTCTATTACTTCCACTGCTTCATTTCTTTAACCGTCAGTTTCCTGCCTTTGCTAATTCCCTCATTCCTTTTTCTATTACTTACTTACTCTACTCCTTCCACTCCTTTTCTCAGTCCCTCTGTTCTCATAGTTCCTCACTCCTGTTCACTCACTCCGTCTCTATTACTCTCACTATCTCTGACTCATCACTCTTTCACTACTTGTTCATTATGCTTTCTCCCTGTAGTTCAAACACACTAAGGGGCATATTATCAACACAGGCGATAAAATTATCGCTGCTTTTATCGACAGAAAACTGCCGCAAAAGCGGCTTTAGCAGCAGTTTTCTGCCGCAAAAGCGGCTTTAGCGGTAGTTTTCTGCCGATAAAAGCAGCGATAATTTTATTGCCTGTGTTGATAATATGCCCCTATGTTATTTACATTTCTTTGCTGTTTCAATCATTCCTTTTCTGTCACTTCTTCTTTCCTGCTTTCTGTTTTTTCTCTCTGTTATTCCACATGTTTTAACCTTAGTCACTATCATACATCTTGTTTTATTCCTATTTACTTTTGCTCACTTTTTTCTTAACACTTTCCCTCAGGATTGTTCTTTTAGTCCGGTTCTATCCCTACCTCTCATTCCACATCCTTTACTGTTTTTCTTCTTAATTTGAACATTCACTCACATTCTCTAAGAAACTCTTGTTTATTATTCTTCTACTCTCCTTTTTTTCTTTCACTTCCTTATCTATTTTGTTTTTCACAATTATACCCACTTACATCTTTTCTTCGGTAAATAGATCTATTAAACAGTATCTCTGTGTTACTCCCTCTAGCTGTCTTTCTTTTAACATTACTCTCTGTTTCCTTCTCTTATACTTTCTTTTCTTTTTTTTTTTCTTTTTTTTCTGGTTCGCTTCCGGTTCGCGTACCGGCGCGCGAACCGGGAAGCGAACCAAAAGAAATAGAGGTTGCCAGAGTGCTAAACATTCTAGCAATTTTTTATAAAGGGGAGGTAGTTCTGAAAAGAACTTTTTTTTATTGATTTTGTTGTTTTATATTTTTTTTATTATTTTTCTGAACATTTTTTTACTTTTTTTGTATTTTTTGAACGGTTTTATATTTTTTTTGGTTTTTTTGGGGGGGAAACAAAAATGATTCATTATAAAGGGCTCAACAGGAGCAAAAAAAAAAGATAATTTATTTTCTGGGGCGTTTTGGACAGTTGTGATTGTCAATTGCAGCATTTATTAAATTTACGCTACTCTCCCTGTAGCAAATCAATTTTTCGCAATAAATGCATACAAATTTCACTTCCCCAAACTTCAGCTGAATATTTGGGACCGTCTCCCTCGCCTCTGGTCCCGTCAGTGCCTCTTGATGTGATGTACTGGCCACAGGACGGGGGTTATCGTGCAGGTCACGTAGCTGCGCAGCACTATAGTTGATAGGGTTCCACCTGTCCATATGGCGATGCATGGTATAATTGCCATAACTATATTTTTTATCTGTCCCTCTGGACAGATCTTTTTTGCAAATAAGGCAAGTTACATACCGAGCATTCACTTTTTTTTGGCCCCAGGGATATTTGAAAAATTGCCAAATAAAATTCTTCTTCCTCTTCCTCTTCTTCCTCTTCTTTCTCCTCTTGCTGAACCATAACCTGAGGAGGTGGTCCTCTCTTCCTAAAAGGTGGTGGTGGTGGTGGGGGTGCACCAGCTGAAGCTACAACACTTGCCATTGCTAAGTGATGAAAAAAGGTCTTCCTCCCACAAAGATGAAAGTCAGAGTGAGGAAACAAGGAGGGGTTTTCATCATTTGGGAAAAAAATAGTTCTAAACCAATGAAAAGTGTTATTTTTAGGTCACATGACCTAGCCTTACATCATTAGGAAACCAAAAGTGAAATGAACCAATGAAAAGTGTTATTAACAAGTCACATGACCTGTTATGCTTACGCTCCGCGCTCCGCGCCGCGCCCCGGATCGCTTCCGGGAGCTGCGCTTTGCGTACCGGAGCACTTCCGGGTGCGCTAACGCGGCGCGTCATATGACGCATTACGCGACAACGCAATACGTCACGCTTACGCGACGCGCCCCGGATCGTTTCCGGGGAGCTGCGCTTCGCGCCTCGGTTCGCGCTCCGGAGCACTTCCGGGTGCGCTAACGCGGCGCGTCATAAGACGCATTACGCGACAACGCGATACGTCGCGGTTACGCGACGCGTTACGATGTTGTTTTCTAACGCGGCAGTTGCGCAAACGGAACGTTTACCGGTTCGCGGACCGGGTCGCGGCAGCAAATTGAGCTAACGGGAAGCTACCCGGTTCGCGGACCGGAAGCGAAACAAAAAAAATTATTAAAAAAAAATATATACAAATATTGTATTAAAAACATATAAAATATATTTTTCAATTTAAAGAAGAATACATTTTAAAGCTTTTGATATTTGCTATTAAAAAACCATTGAAATTCACTGAAAAAACCATAGGTTATAGACCATATATAGTTAGGAATTAGCATTTACAAAACCTTGAAAATTCACTGAAAAAACCATAGGTTATAGACCATATATAGTTAGGAATTAGCATTTACAAAACCTTATTTTACTCACACAAAACCATTGAAATTCCATATATAGTTAGTTGCACTAACTATATATCGCGCACCCGCAATCCACTGCTGATGATGTCACATATTACATCATTCATGACATGGTCAGTGACATCACTGATGACATCACTGATGACATCTCAAATGACATCACTGATGACATCACTGAAAACAACATCCAGTAATTTTATGTTTCTGTAAAGTTTAAATATGTCTTACATATTGAAGAATGAGTGGATGTATAAGTGTCTGGATGAAGGATTTAGTAGGTGCATGACTGACTGTATGAGTGAGTGATTAAATATGTCTCACTGAGTGCATGGGTTAGTGACTAAACTGTCTTAATGTGTGCATCATTATGTCTGTTGTTCTGTAAACTGCTGCATGTGTTGATCAGTAGCTATATGAGTAACTATATGGGTTATTGATTGATTGCCCAAGTATTTGTATGGGAGACTGAGTGTGTGTGTGGCTGGCTGGGAGGTGTGTGACTCTGTGCAGATCAATGTGTACTTGTATCAATGATTGTATAAGAGAGTAAGTATGTGTTAGTATATGTTTGAAAATGTAAGGTGCTCTATGTTTAACTGTATAGATTAGAAAATGGAAGTGTGATTGATTCTTTACAGGACTGACTAGGTGTGTGAGTAACTCCATGGATGAGTGGCAGAGTGTGAGTGTCTGTATAGGTGTATGAGTGCATATGATAGTGTTGTAAAGATGAGTGATTGTATGTATGAATGATTGTATGGGTGAATGAGTGAATGTGTGTGTAGACGTAGGAATCAGTGAGTGCGTATGCAGTAACTAGTATTGGTGTGTCAAAGGTTTCAAAAATTATACTCTGTATTTAACACTGGGTGTAACAGAGGTTATATTAAAGTGTGAGGAGATGCATTGTATTGTCACATGAATGATATCATCAGTGTTGTGATCAGTGATGTCATTTGAGATGTCATCAGTGATGTCATCAGTGATGTCACTGACCATGTCATGAATGATGTAATATGTGACATCATCAGCGGTGGATTGCGGGTGCGCAATATATAGTTAGTGCAACTAACTATATATGGAATTTCAATGGTTTTGTGTGAGTAAAATAAGGTTTTGTAAATGCTAATTCCTAACTATATATGGTCTATAACCTATGTTTTTTTCAGTGAATATATATATATATATATTACCTACTGGCGGTCGCCAGTAGGTATATATAGTTAGGATTTTTTCCCTATGGGATTTTTGAAAATTCTATGTCTAATAACTTTGGCGTTTGTGGACGGAATTGGCTGAAATTTTCAGCAAAATGGAACATTTTGTTTCTGAGCAGCCACTGGAAATTTGGGGGGAGTTGGTCCAGGGGGGGCCGAGAAAAAAGGGGGGTCCCAAAACGTGTTTTTAACATTGAGTTTTCCATAGGGCGGTTAGCCTCATTTTTAGCCCGAACGGCTGAATGGATTTGCACGAAACTTGGCAAATTTGTAGGGACTGGTAGCCCGATGTGCCTTTTGTAGGTCTCAATATATGTGCTCCAGTGGATTTTGAGAAATTAACGTTCAAAAAAAGATATATATCTAGAGCCGCGCCTGGAGCGCTCCCACGTACGCGTACAGGGGAGCGCTCCAGGCGCGCCACGCGATCTGCGCACGGCAAGCTGATTGGTTCTCGGGTGTCTATAAACATTCGAAACAGTCCGCAGCGGCCGCCATCTTGTGTCTCGGTAGGATTGAGACACAAGAGGTGGCAAAAATCAAAGGGGGAAATGAGCAAGAGGGGGCAGGGTACACACCCCCTGACCCCCTAGGTTACATGTGGGGGCCATAAAAGGCTCCCGCGGGTGAAAAAAAAAATAAAAAAAAATTCGATTTTCGCGGGGGTGAGCGCCCGGTACGCGCACCGGGGAGCGTACGGGGGAGCGTACCATGGAGATTAAAAATGACAGACTTTAAAAAAAATAAAGCTTCTTTTTAAAAATTGGAGGTAGTTCTGAAAAGAACTTTTTTTTTCATTTTGTTGTTTTATATATATTTTTTTTTTGTTTTTTTTGTTTTATATTTTTTTAGACTTTTTAAAACAATTTTATATTTTTTTTGTATTTTTTTCAAGGGAAAAACAAAAACAAGGATTCCAAAACTGCTCAACAGGAGCAAAAAAAATTGAAAATTTAGGGACTGGAAGAGCAGCGGTGTTGCTGTTTCTTTAGGGCAATCAGTTCAACACTCTGCTCCCCATAGCAGAGCAGTTCGTCACACTCTGCGCACAAAAATTTGATGCCCGCAAACACCGGCTGAATGTTAGGGATCATTCTTCCACGGGGTGGTCCCGAAGGTGTTGCTCCACCAGTGGAGGTGCTGCCGCCATCTGTTGGTACATTCCGTGCCAGCTCTCTGACACTCTCCCTGGCAAAGTTGTTAGGGTGTCTTCTTTTGACATGCCGGATCAAATTGGCATTGCCAAAACTATATTTTTTCAGAGGATTGCCTCTGGATAAACTACTCCCACATATTTTGCATGTTACTTTGGGAGCGTTCACTTTTTTCTGTCCTTCTGGGATGTCGTAAAATTTCCAAATGAAATGGGTTTTTTTCTTTTGCTGAGGAGGGTCCTCATCCAAAAATCCCTCTGAATCACTGCTGGATGACTCTCTTGCAGCCATTGCTGGAGATCAGAAAAGTAGGAGATAGAGTAGACACAACAGCTCTTGCTCTCTCCAAGTACAAAGCAATAGTGAGAGAAATGGGTGGGTTTCACACAATTTGGAAAAAAAAAAGTTCTGAACCAATGAAAAGTGTTATTTTAAAGTCACATGGTTTGACGCGCTTACGCTACGCGCCCGGGGCGCGTCCCGGGCGTGTATCGTAAGCGCATCGGGGCGCTTACGTTGCGCGATCGTATGCGCTTCCGGGTGCGCTTACGCGGTGCGTCATAAGACGCATCTCGCGGCTACGCGATACGTGTCTTATGACGCAAGGCGTGGCGGCTACGCGATACGTCACGATGTTGTTTTCGTTCTCGACAATAGCGCTTCCGGGACGCGCATTAGTACGCGCCTCGAGGCGCGCCGCCAGATTGCGCTTACCCGTGCGTTCACCTGTCCGCGCCCCGGGAGCGCACTAAAAATAATATTAAAAAAAAATAAAAAAATTATAAAATATAAAATTAGATTTAAAATGTATTATTTTTATAAAGATTTGCTATTAAAAAACCTATGAAATTCACTGAAAAAACCATAGGTTATAGACCATATATAGTTAGGAATTAGCATTTACAAAACCTTGAAAATTCACTGAAAAAACCATAGGTTATAGACCATATATAGTTAGGAATTAGCATTTAAAAAACCTTATTTTACTCACACAAAACCATTGAAATTCCATATATAGTTAGTTGCAGTAACTATATATCGCGCACCCGCAATCCACTGCTGATCATGTCACATATTACATCATTCATGACATGGTCAGTGACATCACTGATGACATCACTGATGACATCTCAAATGACATCACTGATGACATCACTGATGACATCTCAAATGACATCAGTGATGACATCATGACACACCAATACCAGTTACTACATACGCACTCACTGATTCCTACGTCTACACACACATTCACTCATTCACCCATACAATCACTCATAAATACAGTCACTCATTATTACAACACTATCATATGCACTCATACACCTAGTCAGTCCTGTGAAGAATCAATCACACTTCGATTTCCTCATCTATACAGTTAAACACAGAACACCATACTTTTCACACATAAACTAACACATACTTACTCTCTTATACAATCACTGATACAAGTACACATTGATATGCACAGTCACACACCTCCCAGCCAGCCACACACACACTCAGTCTTCCATACATCCACTCATTCTTCAATATGTAAAACATATTTAAACTTTACAAAAACACACAGACACTAGATGATGTCATCAGTGATGTCACTGACCATGTCATGAATGATGTAATATGTGACATGATCAGCAGTGGATTGCGGGTGCGCGATATATAGTTACTGCAACTAACTATATATGGAATTTCAATGGTTTTGTGTGAGTAAAATAAGGTTTTTTAAATGCTAATTCCTAACTATATATGGTCTATAACCTATGGTTTTTTCAGTGAATTTTCAAGGTTTTGTAAATGCTAATTCCTAACTATATATGGTCTATAACCTATGGTTTTTTCAGTGAATATATATATATATATATATATATATATTGCGCTCTTCACAATCCCAGGATCCCAGGAAGGAAATGACAGCACTCGGGGGGTATCTTCCTCACACAGTAGTTTTATTCACACAAGCACGCCACAGACGCGTTTCAGCACTTGGCCTTCGTCAGTGTGTGTGTTTACACATAGAAAAACCGGTTTACTTAATATAGGTCATAAGGTACAAAGGTTACACCTCCTGGTCGATATCGACAGAGGACTACAAATCTCCCAGGACACTCCATCTTGGAATGGTAATTATATACATGTATATACACATCTATAAACACATTATCAACAACATCTGATACATGTTCTTAACGTATTCCTACCTATGGATAGGTAAATGTGCAAGTAAGGGGAGAACGGTTGTGTGTTATTAATAGATTTTAAATACACTGTTTGATATAGCCGTGGATCGGCAATGGTCCTCTTAAACTAATAGGAGGTGACATACTATATACAACCTATGTACACAATATTTACACTATAATTACTAAGGTGTGCCCATGTCAAGACAACTAATGATATATATATATTGCCATGGCAGCTTTAGTTGGTGATTCTACATTTAGACATGCATATAGGGTGAATGTGAACACCTGGAGTGAAACATAGTCCTGACTCAGGAGGAAAGCATCCCCAGATGGCTTTAATGGAGTCCAAGCTAGTTGCCAGTTTTCAATTAGTAGGGAGTACAGTATGGCAATCCAAGCCCAAGCCCCCTCTTAATCCATTAGAATGCGCAAATAAGATGCCTGCTCTGCTCCGAGTCCGACCTTATAGCCTAGACTAGAGCCAGGAGGCCAGCCCAGCCAAGGCCCGAGCCAGTGCAGCAACCACCACCATTTTATCCCTCTCACATTTACTGAAAAAACATATACCTCCATTTGTGGAGATCTACACTTGCATGGTTGAAGTCTTTGCACATACAACATCTATCCCTGGGTCATGTGCTGTCCAAAATCCCTATGGTATATTTTTTTAAACTATCTCCAGATAGGCTCTAAAGATACCCCTTTAGAGCGTAATATTATAGGAGTTTTTTTATGCTTATTACCAGTCCGGCCCTGGCTCGAAGGCATGTCTATTAAACAGATGTAAAATTACATCCCCTTCTAGTGGGTGCCGGCGTAATGGACCTATGTCTAGAGACAAGGAATCAAAAGATTGTTTGGGGTGAAAAAATTATATGGAGAAAAGATGTAAAATATAGAAAATATGTTCAGCATGTCGATGTGGACTGCATTATATTACACCGCTATGTGTCAATGGTGAGTGTGGCACATCAAGAGATAGGGTAGGTCCCCATTCAGTGGGGAATTCCAAACTCAAGTCTGGAGGTATGAAGATGTATAATTATACGGCCAATGTCTATACTAAATTCAGATCAACGTTCCCTTGCGGGTGCAACCAAACAAATCATCAGTCTGGAAAACTCATTATTATTTTAAAAAGTTGATAAATAGTGGTAATTAAACATCACATTTACGTGGTACTGCATCCTGCAACATGGGTGGGTAAAAAACATTGTCATTTTCAATGCCAACAGGTCTAACTTTAACAAATGTGAGACTAATTGCATTGGAAATGCAATTGGTCTCACATTTGTTGGAGTAATTGGCATCTTAAATGCCAATGTTTTTTTACCTACCCATGTTGCAGGATGCAGTATCATATGTGGCTAAAAGAGGTCCCATGGCACTGCAGCCTGAAAAGTTGGATTTATAGGCATTGTAAATGGCAATGTTTTTTACCTAGCCATGTTGCAGGGTGCAGTACCAATATATGTTGATTTCTGCTTGTATTGTCCTCTTTGCATGTGTGTTGCATTCTGCAGCACACTTAGAGAGGGTGTCCTTTTCTACACAAAAACTATCCTGTCTGCAATGGAGGCACCCTTCAACCACAGTGCAAGGGTGCCTGCATAGGCGCTAGGTTGCCGATCCTGCGCCAGTGCAGGCAGAAAGGACAGGAAAGCACCGTATGCTTAAATACGGTACAGTCCTGCCCTTTCACTTTGGCAAGGACAGCGCAGCAAAGTTGCTGTGCTGTGCTGCCCTACGCCAAAATGCCATAAATGAGACCCCCAATCTTTAACTTACACACTCATTCATATGCCTATATTCCTGAAGCTAGCAGCAATAACTTGTATGTAGGCCTATGCACACTACGGGGCTTATTTAGAAGCCCCTTGCACCACCCGTATGTCACTTTTCCCATGTTAAAAATGACTCAAAAGTGGCGCATGAGGCTTGTAAATAAGCCCCTATGTACTCACATAAAATGTAAAAGACTGACTGTAGGGCCAATTGTGCAGTGTACATGTTAGAAAACTTCCACTGTAAGCTGAGTGTGAGAAAGGAAGCTAAACACCACCATGAGACTGCCACAGGATCATCAACAAGAGCGACCTGAGTCAAAGTGCCAGCAATCAGCAGACCAGATGTGAACTCCTGCAGGGTACAGGGCAGACCTCTTACAAGAGGCATCAAACACCCCGACTGAGAGGATGGACGCCCCAGCCAAGGGCTCAGCAAAGTGGGTCTTGCAGCATTTCAGACAACAAATTACAAGTGCATGGGAAAGATGCTGGTGGGTGCAGAACTGGAATGAAGAGGCACAATACCTGTGACAAGACGATTAACACTTCTAAGTGAAGACAGCAGACAACCAGACATTGAAGATAAAGAGTTCCGGTACGTGGCACCATTGAAACTCCTTCGCAAAAAAGTTGCAATGCAACCAATGAAACAAGCATTGGTATAGCCAATAGATCTCGCCTTTTGAACGTGATAAGTGTTTAGCCATGCAGCGAGACCAGTGAGAGGAAGGGGGATGTTAGTGGATGCTGTCTAAAGGTACCATGGATTATTGATGAGTCCCGCATACTCACACAGGCCAGAGGACTCTAGAGCATTCCCTCAAGGTGGACTGTGGTAGATAGTTTTTAGTGGGTGCTAGATACAGTATGACTCATAATAGTAATGATGAATGCAGGATACCATCTTTGGATGCTGGGTGTTGTAAGTAAGTACTGGTGGTCTCTCAAAGTGATGGAATTAGGTCTGTGATGGCTATTGAGTACCCAGTAAAGGGTTCAGTCTGTAACATGCACGATGTTGTGAGAGGGTACTGATGGTATATGAAGGTGATGAGGGAATAGGAATGGCCAGTTGTTTATGTAGACTAACAACAATACAGGATGATGATGTGTTATCTCTGAAGGCATAGAGTGTTGTAACTCTATGATGAATGATGTTAGTGATTGGTGACCTCATGGTGTATGTGATGCAGTTTAGTCAGTGGGCTATGGATACAGGGGGCCTTATTTATGAGGCCGTGCGATTTTTTTGCACTTCCGTTGCATCACTTCTCATAAATGAAGCCCAGGGTGCCTCAAGCGATGCCTGTTTGGTGTTGCATTTTGTTGCCAGTGATTGATGAGTGGAGTATTGTCTCTCTTCAGTGGGCGCTGGAGACAGGGTGCTACTGCTATTAATGGTGATGCAGCCATAGTTTCTGTGTGTTGAAAGTGGGAATGGGCGCTGTCTGTCAGGTTGGGTTCAATCAATTCATTAATCTTTCCTACACTTAACATCCAAAAATTCCTAATGTTACTGAGAATTTGAAAACAGCACAACTCATTTGGGGAGAAGCATATTAAAGGCATTAGCAGACCTTAAGGAGGACTTTAGCACCTGCTGTTATCCAACTATACCTGACAGTAGTGTAGATAAAGAGGAAGCAGTATTCCCGTCTGGAATCCCTTTCACTTTATCAAGGGATCCTGCTTGTGCCAGGCTTGCCACCACCAATGGCACGATTATGAGTGAAAGAATATGTAATGAATGCTGCTGCATCCCAGTGGGTTACACAGAGTCATGCCTCCTAAAACTTAGTTGTAATCTGTAACGCACTCCACTTTATAATCAAGTATAACCAAACGCACACCTGCATTGAGGGTTCCAAACTGTCTTTTCGAATGACTCCTTATACTGCATCTGCTTTAGGCTGGTACAACTCTCATCCTGTCTCATTTTAGGCCCAAACAGTAGGCTTTTTCCACTCTCTCTTTGTCCAGAAATACGCCATCATGCATTGTGGTATGACAAATGCCGATTAAATGGCTTGCTTGCAGTTTCATGTACACACTTTAAAGAGGCTTTTAAAAGGTCACGTATAATGAAAGTTCGCAGCTGTAAACAAGCGCTGTGCATTCGTATTGTTGAAAAAATGATGTTGGGGAAGAGAGACGCCGACTTTGAAACTACAGAATCAGGCTCGGTCCCGGCGTTTGCTCATTATTCTGTGATTCTGAAGCAAATTATGTAATCTACTTGTACATAAAAAAATCCGATCTTGTGTAATTATAATGTGGGGCTCATGTAAAGCCGCATCTTGTTTTAAATGGAGCTAAGTTACATGGCGCAAACTCGGCCCGGAAGTGCGGGTGCGCTTTACACGAGGAAAACTTACATTACATAAGGTCACACACACTAATGTTTTTAGGCATGAAGTAGATTAGGTGAAAAAGTCCAAAATCGCAGGCTGGTGAGCCGAGCGGAGACTCAAACCCACTTACCAAGTCAATGCCTTTGCAGGAAAGTTAAATTATCCAGCCTCTTTCTCTGGCGTAGTGTCGTCCTCTGCCTCGCAGATTCCAGACCAGGCGGCGGGCGGAGACTAAGAGAGAGTGCTGCACGCGGTGCATGCGCAATGCGCATCATGGTGCAGAGTGCGTATTTTTAATAAATAATAATTAGTCCTGGCAAGAAATAAAATTTGGGTGACATGGACGGCACCTGCATTATATGCAGGCAGATAGAGATAGTTGTGCTTGTTTGCTCGGTCACGCCGCCCTCAGGCTCCAAACCGTCCCCCCAGCAACAAAACCGGCCCCCCTTCAACAAAACCGTCCCCCACCCCATCCAGCCTACCGGGGGATTGCCCGGTGCCCGACATTACCAGTCCGGCCCTGGCCGCTGCGCTGCATTCAAAGCACGTGTTTTCTTCAGCAGCGAAGTCATGGGCTTTCTGTATTATTCGTGTTGTTCCCCTGGAACAAGAGGGGGTGAGTCCCGCCACACACCTCACCCCTCTGAGCTTGTCTAGTGCTCGCAGATGGTGATTTGTGTTCTCACTTGTGGGGTATAACTGTCACCGCTGATCTACTCCGGGGCCCAGATTACATGCTATGAGGGCTGACCCCTCTTTGAGTGTTCGCACTTTCTGCACTCACTGCCGAGCACGCGGTGCAGTAAAGTCCCTCAGATATCACGGCCATCAATCTCGCGCCCAGCAGGAGAGCTGCCAAGCCGGGCTACCGTTGACATTAAAGGAGGGCATAGGAGCACGGGCAGTTCTAAGGTTTAAAGCAGCCCTGTAATCTATTCTGAGCCCTACTGTTTCCTGTAAACCCGCTCACCAATGCGTTCCTGTCAGTAACCTGTAGCAACTGAAGAGCTTTATTATTTTCTCAACGATTTTTTATTTTTTTTAATTTGTATTTATCATTATAGTCAGTGAAGTCAGGGATTTTAATATTTTAGTCAGCAGACAACAATAATACAATAGCAAAAACTCTTTACTGAACAAATATATATTGTCATGACCACAATGTCCCTTAAACATGACGAAGTCATTTAATAGCATGTCGGCAAGATGAAGATGGTAAGAGGAAACATTGAGAATAAAAAAACTGATAAAAAAATGACAACACAATATACGCAAGCACTTGATTGCCTTAGCGCCATGCCATATGGGCTAGCACACAGCATTTAAAGCGCTTTACAAAAATAGGGAACAATGAAAAACTTTCAGACAGAGTGGAAATGTCAGTGGCACAAAGGGGTGTACAAAGTTCCCCGGGAAGAGTGACGGAGAGGGGTGTGTGTGCTGGTAAGTGGGGGGAATCCCCTAGTTGGAACCAGCTGCTCTGCGTCATCATCCTGACGCCGCTCGTGGGGTAGGTGCATCGGCTTGGACTGCTGCCGCCGAAGGTACCATACCTCCCCAGCCGGTCCCACGGGAGCAGACTGAGAGGTCCATCAGGGAACCTTTTAGGGTATTTACACTGCAGCAGGACCGATTGGCCTGCACTCCGGTATTACTGACTAAATAAGGTCGTATACCTATCTGCAAGTTTTGACCCTTCACTCTTGTATACATTTTTCACTGTGTGGTACGATCTAACTAGGTCCTGAAGAATTGCCATCAGGCAAGAAACATGTTGACCAATAATTGAGGGTAGCAGTCCAATTTACTCTGAGAGTTTTAGGGTAATTGATTCTCCCCTCACACACCACCATCCTTTGTTTTTAACCAAGGGAGTCTACCACGAGAATAAATTCAGTGTGTGGACTGACTCACCTTTTTTAATCAAGCACTCACGTCACGTCACGACCACACTCCCCAGGCCCTCTCACACGCATGCACCATATGGCGGCAACAAAAGATCTCCGATAAAGAGCCCCGGTTTCGGGAGCCCGTCAGACATTGCAGCGCCAGTCTGACGAGGAGCAGAGCCCATATGATGAAGCATGACACCTAGCTTGCTGGGTGTGTGAGGGTTCTAGTTCCAACTAGGGGATTCCCCCCACTTACCAGCACACACACCCCTCTCTGTCACTCTTCCCGGGGAACTTTGTACACCCCTTTGTGCCACTAGTCTTTTGGACGAGTACACTGGACCCCGTAAAATATTGTCCTATCCTAGTCCCTCCCCTTTGTATTGAGAGTGGAAATGTCAGTCTGCATGTTAAAACGTCACCGGCCGATATCCCAAGTGACCTGTTAACACATGTTTTGTACATTTGAGGTACATACAGTTTACATGGGAACCATATAGGTCAAATTGACCAAGTAACTGAAATAAAATTAAAGCAGTCGTAATATAAATAACCACTTCTAAAATTCTCCTCGAGTTTTCTACAGTCTTTCATTTTATGTCCAATCAGGTCCAGTGCAATCCATTTGTCATTGGCTACCCAGCACTTTTTACAGAAGTGTCACCAATGCACAGAATGTACAAATATCAAAGGAACGAAAATTAACCTTTAGCAGTTGTAAAACTGTTCAGGAGGACGAATTGTACATCGCTGTGATTTGCACTTAGAGCAACTACTTGGGGTTGGCAAGTCATATTCCTTTCACAATAAAAGTCTGGGAACGAAATGCTTTGCTAATTTTTCCTTAAATAAAGTTTTATCGCTGCCCGGAGAGTTACAAAATGCTTGGTTGGCTGCAGACACTAGCAATGCATGGGCACTGAGCAAACCACCCAGCACACCACAGGCTCATTGAATTAAAACTGGTTAATAGCAGTTCATGGAGTTATTATGCATTACTTATATCATTTTTATAATTATTAGGAAGGATTCGAGGGTCTTTCAGATGAGGGGCTTATGTCAAACACCAGACCCGACTTAGACTCCCACAATGCAGTGATTCCAACCTGAGGTCATTGAGACCAATGAAGAAGACAGCAATGACAGAAAAAACAAGCGCTGTGCCCCCGCGCTGAAAGTGGGAGGGGTGAGGGGAGTGCGGCCAAGAGCACACAAAGCATTTCCCTTGTGGGAGCGAGCCAGGGGCACCATGTGTTTGCAAGTTAATTACAAACATATGGTGTGAAAGCTCACTCCCGCAAGGGAATCGCCAAACGTGCACACATTGCAATACAAAGCAAAGCAACGTGTGCACGTTTTTGGGACACAAACTGTATTGATGGCTAAAGGTCTTTTTCCTATTCAGCGTATGCGCGCTGCGTAGGCGAGACCTAAAAGTGACTGCTATGCATCACCACATGTATGTGCATCTATCATGACACATGCATGTCTCATCAGCCAAGTTAAAATGAGTTTTCTTTAAAAACAAAAGGGAGCAGGGTAGAAACACCCTGACCCCTTACCCCTGAGCCAAAAAAAGCCTTAAAAAAATATTTACAGCAGGATTCACATAGGGTCTGCGAATCTCGTTGATTAAAAAAAAATAAACGAAGTGCGTTCTCCTGTGTTTCGTTTAATTAAACCCCTGATTGGACCAGGTCCTGGGGCCATTGCCAAAATGTGATGCGTCACCTCCCCGGGGCAATCTGAATGATATGCGGGGCATGCGGCCCCCACAGCCCCATGGACCACAACCTCTCTGGGGCTTTTTCTTAATAAAAAAGTGTGGGGGGCTCCTGCCCCCCTCGCTGCCTCGGGGACCCCCCCCCCCGGGGCATTCATTAATTATGGGTAGGGCTCCCGGTTTTATGGTATTTATTTTTTTGCAATTTCCGTCTGTATTTATCCATATTTATTTTTTGGGCATTTTTTCTGTATTTATCCACATTTATTTTTGCCACAAGCAAAAGACGACGCTACAGTTAGTATTTTTCCACATTTATTTAAATTGACAATGCACACGTGCGCTCAGTTGTTATTGGTCAACACTATACATTCATCTGAAAACTTTGCCATTTGCAGAATGTCCCAAATATGCTTAAAAGTGCTATCCAAAGCCATTTGCCTCAGAGCCTTGCAGTTTCTGTCATCGGCAAAGTGCCACATCCCCCCCTGCCACTGAACACCATCCTGCCCCACTAAGAGAAATACCACTGCCTTCAGCTGCAACCCAATTGTGCCCCGCTATAAACACCTGGAAGCAATTCAATTCAAATTATGCACTTGACTACAGTAATATGCTGCATTTATGTGAGTTTAAGCTATTGGCATTGTAAATGACAATGTGTTTTATTTATGTTTCAAAAACGAAAACAAAAATAAAAAGGCATGGCCATTTACTTTGCCAAGAGCACAAGCTCTCATAAATGCGAGACCTGGTTGCATTACAAATGCTTTTTATTTCAAGTAATGCAGTGTGCCTCTACCATTCCAAGCGGATGACCAGGAAAGCACCACCTTTGCTATTCTGCACACAGTTAGCGCTGTGTGTGTGTGCATGTGTGTTTGTGTGTGTGTGTGTGTGCGTGCGCTAGGAAGATGAATGCAAGCAATTAGCCCCTTCATTCGTGGGGGACCCTCTGAAATAACTTTCCTACTCAACTAAGTAACTTTTTGATATTGGGTTTGAATCCGACCATTTCTGTCTCCTCCTTTCATCATTCTAAGGTTGATAACCGGGTTAGGGGATCTTAAGAACACTAATTATGAACGCACTGAAGGCAATTCACTTTGACACTTCACTTTCACACTTCACACTTTCACAATTCACACTCCATGTGCTGTATAATTTATCGATATAGCGGTGTGAATGGTTAGCTGTCCTCCGTGCCACAGTTTTCCACCAAGGAGTGTCCAATGACTTCCTAGTTTTGTCAATGGCCTATCTGTGGTGTTGCTCCACAAAAATACCCTCGTGGACAGCTTCCCATCTTTCATGTCTGTTATATTTGGGACCCTTACACTGTTGTTGTTTGCTGCAAGGAAGCAGTCAGTCTTTCCCACGGAGAAAGATGTGCAAAGCGCCACTGGAGGGCACCCAGTTTTCCTGAAAATAAATATGTACACACGGCCACGACAGTCCCTGTTTATCATTTGAAAATGACATGTTGCTTATATGTCGACAGTGCCTGTGTGTTCAGCTGCAGCCTGGTAAGAGCCCGGGTAATTGTGGCAGGGGAGGGGGGGAATTCCGCTCCTCTTTCCCCCCTCTGTCTTCTGCACGGGAAACAGGAGGACAAATAGAACAATAACTTTATGTAAAGGCTGCTGCCACAGAGAAATCAAATCTGGCAGCTATCAGTGCGTTCTTAGGTGGTAAAGAGCTTCTCGGTGTTGAACAGTAAATGGAGCATTAGCAATTATGGGAACTGATAAAAGTATGCGGGTTTTCAAACAGCAGGTTAACAAGCAGTACCCCTCCAGCCCCCACCCCGAGTATTTTCCATAACATGCTGCAGATGTTTTGGACAGCGCGGGCAAGGGGGGCGCCCCGGGGAGTAGACACCTAAAGAGGGCGATCGGTTGGGGAAAAGGACAAGAGAGTGAGAAATGTTCAGACTGGGAAGTAAAGAAACAAGCACTGCTGAAGCACTTCGCAGTGTGGGCAATCGGCAGAGTGAAGAGGCAGGGGCTAAGGGGTGAAAGACAAACAAAGCCTCATTAACAAGTGAAAGGTCTTTCAAAGACCTGTGAAGTACTCGGTGTGGCTGTGTGCGCGCCCAAGCTGTCTCTGCCAGGCTGACACCTCTTAACCCTCTAAGGAGGGGGAAGACACCAGATGGTATGTCAAAGACAAAATATACTAGTATTTTCCCGTTTTTAAATATAAATACAGATAAAGGAAAACTTGTTTTCCGTCTGTATTTATATGTAAAAATCCGTTTAAACGGAAAACCGGGAGCCCTAATTATGGGTGGAGGCCTCGTGGGCACCCTAAGCCCCAGGGACCACCACCTCCCGGGGCTTCAATTTTTTTAATGAAGTGTGGGGAAGCTCCTGCCTCCTCCCACACTACCCTTGTACTCCTCTTGGCTCTTTCTGCACCCTTCTTGCCTCTTGCTGCCCTTCTCTTGCCTCTTTCTGCACCCCTGTTCCCTCTTTCTGCACCCCTGTTCCCTCTTTCTGCACTTCTCCTACCTGTTTCTGCACCTCTCTTGCCTCTTCCTACACTTCTCTTGCCTTTTTCTTTACCTCTGTAGCTTCTTTCTGCACCTCTCCTGCCTCATTCTGCACCTCTCTTGCCTCTTTCTACACTTCTCTGGCCTCTTTCTGCACCTCTGTTGCTTCTTTCTGCATCCCTCTTGCCTCTTCCTTCTTTCTGCACCTCTCTTGCCTCAGCCTGCCCACCTGTTCCCTCTTTCTGCACCCCTTTTGCCCATTTCTGCAACTCTGTTGCCTTTTTCTGCAGTTCTCTTGCCTCTTTCTGCACCTCACTTGGCTCTTTCTGAAACTCTCTTGCCTCTTTCTGCAGCTCTCTTGCCTCTTTCTGCAGTTCTCTAGCCTCCTTCTACACCTCTCTTGCCTCTCTCTATACTTCTCTTGCCTTTTTCTGCACCTCACTTGCTTCTTTCTGCACCTCTCCTGCTTCTTTCTGCACCCCTCTGGCCTCTTTCTGCACCCCTCTTCCCTCTTTGTAGAACTCTCTTGGCTGTTTCGACACCTCTCGTCCCTCTTTCTGCACCACTCTTGCCTCTTTCTGTACCTCTGTTGTTTCTTTATGCACTTCTCTTACCTCTTTCTGCACCCTTTGTGGCTCTTTCAGCACCCCTTTCGCTTCTTTCTGCTGTTCTCTTTCGTCTTTCTACACCCCTCCTGCCTCTTTCTGTATCCCTCTTGCCTCTTTCTGCACCTCTCCTATCCCTTTCTGCTCACCTCTTGCCTCTTTTTGCACCTCTGCTACCCCTTTCTGCTCACCTCTTGCCTCTTTCTGCACCTCTGTTGGTTCTTTCTGCACTGCTTTTGGTTCTTTCTGTGCCTCCTTTGCAAATTTCTGCATCCCCTTGCCTATTTCTGTATCCCTCTTCCCTCTTTGTCCACCTCTCTTTTTTCTTTCTGCACTGCTCTTGCTTCTTTCTGCACCTCTCTTGCAAATTTCTGTATCCCTCTTGCCTCTTTCTGCACCCCTGCCTGCTTCTGTACTTGTCTAGTCTCTTTCTGCACCTCTGTTGCTTCTTTCTGTATCCCTCCTGCCTCTTTGTATACCTCTCTTGCCTCATTCTGCACCTCTCTTGCCTCTTTCTTCAGTTCTCTTAGCTCTTTCTGCACCTCGTTTGCTTCGTTCTGCACTTCACTTGCTTCGTTCTTCACCCCTCTTGCCTCTTTCTGCACCCTTTTTGGTTCTTTCTACACTGTTCTTTCTTCTTTCCGCAACTCTGGTCAACATTTCTTCATTCCTCTTGCCTCTTTCTGAACCCCTGTTCCCTCTTTCTGCACCTCTTTTGCCTGATTCCCTAAATCTCTTGCTTCTTTCTGAACTATTCTCGCCTCTTTCTGTACTCAAATGGGAGTGCAAGCTATCAAGTTTAAAGGTCTGCGTCCTCTTGTGACTGCGGTATATGTTTACTTGTTAATGTATTCTTACATGTGTTATGCATCTGAAGATTGTACCTTGAAAAGCAGGTAACTTCTATAGGTGGTCAAATATTCTCAGTTCTGCTCTGTCATTCGGTTGCACAGGCAGACATGTCTTATGTATATATATGTGTTATAGAGCTCCTCAAGTATACTATTGAATACCCATGTGCCCTGTATTGTGAGTATGCTGTTTGAAACACAGGTTTTCAAGTGTTTGTAAGTTTATTTACATTTAACATGTCACTAGGTAAAAGCATAGGCATGCATGCATACCTTCACAAACTTGGTCAGACTTAAGTGCTTACAATTGCTGTTTTATATTTTGTAGGCCTAACATCCTGTGCAGTCGATTAATAGTGAACCTTCATGAGAAAAGTGAGGTTTAAGATATCTTCGGAGAAGGATTAGTGATTAGGGTGCTTTGTATGAGTCTGTTGGCCTGTTTTTGCATTTCTGTTTGTTCGTTCTGCACATCTCTTGCTTCTTTCTGCACCTTTCTTCCTCTTTCTGGACTTCTGTTGGCTTTTTTTGCATTTCTCTTGCTTATTTCTGTACCTTTCTTGTCTCTTTCTACACCTCTGTTGCTTCTTTCCACATTTCTTTTGATTCTTTCTGCGCCTTTCGTCCTCTTTCTGCACATGCCCTACCTATGCAGGCATAGTTAGAAATTAGCATTTAAAAAACCTTAGGATTTCACGGAACAAACAAGAGGTTTCAGGAACGTTATAGTTAGTATTAACATTTTTTAAAAAAACACAGAATTTCACTGAACAAAACACAGGTTTCAGGGATGTTAATGTTAGGGATTAGCATTTAAAAAACCTTAGAAATTCACTGAAAAACCAAAGGTTTAATGGACTTTATAGTTAGTTGGACATTTCAAATGACATCAGTGATGTCATTTGATATATCATCAGTGATGTCATGACTGGTGTCATTGACCTTGTCATGAGTGATGTAATATGTGATGTCATCAGCAGTGCATTGCTGAGGCGTGAGTTATAGTTAGCTCTACTAACTATAACAGTCAAATTTCTCTGGTTTTATACAAGTGAAATGTCCAACTAACTATAACGTCCTTGAAACCTGTTTTTTTCAGTGAATTTCTAAGGTTTTTTTAAATGCTAATCCCTAACTATAACATCCCTGAAACCTGTGTTTTTTCAGTGACTATATATATATATATATATATATATATATATATAGTCACTGAAAAAACACAGGTTTTAGGGATGTATATAAATATATATATGCCTGTGGCCTCTTCCTTCTGCGTTGCTGGAGGTGTTCTTTGCATTTACTCGTGTCAGCCATAGACACCTTAAGGGGCCCCGCTCTATCAAGTTGGCTGCCTGCTTCACTGGTTCCTGCGCAAGCAGCTTTTTCTACAGTCAAGGGATTGACAAGCGGCAGCCCACCACGTGAACACAGGACTAGCCAGGGACGCTGCCAACCGGCAGTCTGTGACTTCACAGAGGTTGCTGATTCACTGCAATCAGCCCACGACCCGGTGGAATCGTGCTCACATGGTTGGAGCGTAGTGTGGGGACTCGAGAGGCTTTTTTGAAAGAACTGGAACTGGATATAGGGTGTCCAGTACTGCAACGCCTAAATTGCACCAGGATTTAAACTTGCGGTTACCCCACTTCCCACCTGGCCAGGTATGAAGGTTTCTGGGAGTTGTAGTTTGTCACGTAGCTGCAACATGGTGGATGGTCACATGGTTGGGGAGGCGTCATTTCCTTATCAGCGGAGTGCTGCTGCACTGTTTAAAAGCAGGACATTACTTACGTTTAGTTTGCAGCGGCATCTGAAGAAGGCGACATAAAGCCGAAATGCATCATGCCACATCTGCTGTTTTATTAAAGAAAGCCTTGATTAAATTCCCTGCCTGTGGCCTCTTCCTTCTGCGTTGCTGAAGGTGTTCTTTGCTTTTACTCGTGTCAGCCAGAGACACGTTAAGGGGCCCCGCTCTATCAAGTTGGCTGCCTGCTTCACTGGTTCCTGCACAAGCAGCTTTTTCTACAGTCAAGGGATTGACAAGCGGCAGCCCACCACGTGAACACAGGACTAGCCAGGGACGCTGCCAACCAGCAGTCTGTGACTTCACAGAGGTTGCTTATTCACTGCAATCAGCCCACGACCCGGTGGCCTCTTCCTTCTGCGTTGCTGGAGGTGTTCTTTGCATTTACTCGTGTCAGCCAGAGACACGTAAGTAATGTCCGGCTTTTAAACAATGCTGCACCACTCCGCTGATCAGGAAATGACGCCTCCCCAACCATGTGACCATCCACCATGTTGCAGCTACATGACAAACTACAACTCCCAGAAACCTTCATACCTGGGCAGGTGGGAAGTGGGGTAACCGTAAGTTTAAATCCTGGTGCAATTTAGGCGTTGCAGTACTGGACACCCTATATCCAGTTCCAGTTCTTTCAAAAAAGCCTCTCGAGTCCCCACACTACGCTCCAACCATGTGAGCTCGATTCCGCCGGGTCGTGGGCTGATTGCAGTGAATCAGCAACCTCTGTGAAGTCACAGACTGCCGGTTGGCAGCGTCCCTGGCTAGTCCTGTGTTCACGTGGTGGGCTGCCGCTTGTCAATCCCTTGACTGTAGAAAAAGCTGCTTGCGCTGGAACCAGTGAAGCAGGCAGCCAACTTGATAGAGCGGGGCCCCTTAACGTGTCTCTGGCTGACACAGAGTAAATGCAAAGAACACCTCCAGCAACGCAGAAGGAAGACGCCACAGGCAGGGAATTTAATTCCCTCTTGGCTTTTTCTTCAGTCAAGGGATTGACAAGCGGCAGCCCACCACGTGAACACAGAACTAGCCAGGGACGCTGCCAACCGGCAGTCTGTGACTTCACAGAGGTTGCTGATTCACTGCAATCAGCCCACGACCCGGCGGAATCGAGCTCACATGGTTGGAGCGTAGTGTGGGGACTCGAGAGGCTTTTTTGAAAGAACTGGAACTGGATATAGGGTGTCCAGTACTGCAACGCCTAAATTGCACCAGGATTTAAACTTACGGTTACCCCACTTCCCACCTGCCCAGGTATGAAGGTTTCTGGGAGTTGTAGTTTGTCACGTAGCTGCAACATGGTGGATGGTCACATGGTTGGGGAGGCGTCATTTCCTTATCAGCGGAGTGGTGCAGCACTGTTTAAAAGCCGGACATTACTTACGTTCAGTTTGCAGCGGCATCTGAAGAAGGCGACATAAAGCCGAAATGCATCATGCCACATCTGCTGTTTTTTTAAAGAAAGCCTCGATTAAATTCCCTGCCTGTGGCCTCTTCCTTCTGCGTTGCTGGAGGTGTTCTTTGCATTTACTCGTGTCAGCCAGAGACACGTTAAGGGGCCCCGCTCTATCAAGTTGGCTGCCTGCTTCACTGGTTCCTGCGCAAGCAGCTTTTTCTACAGTCAAGGGATTGACAAGCAGCAGCCCACCACGTGAACACAGGACTAGCCAGGGACGCTGCCAACCGGCAGTCTGTGACTTCACAGAGGTTGCTGATTCACTGCAATCAGCCCACGACCAGGCGGAATCGTGCTCACTTGGTTGGAGCGTAGTGTGGGGACTCAAGAGGATTTTTTGAAAGAACTGGAACTGGATATAGGGTGTCCAGTACTGCAACGCCTAAATTGCACCAGGATTTAAACTTACGGTTACCCCACTTCCCACCTGCTCAGGTATGAAGGTTTCTGGGAGTTGTAGTTTGTCACGTAGCTGCAACATGATGGATGGTCACATGGTTGGGGAGGCGTCATTTCCTTATCAGCGGAATGGTGCAGCACTGTTTAAAAGCCGGACATTACTTACGTTCAGTTTACAGCGGCATCTGAAGAAGGCGACATAAAGCCGAAATGCATCATGCCACATCTGCTGTTTTTTTAAAGAAAGCCTCGATTAAATTCCCTGCCTGTGGCCTCTTCCTTCTGCGTTGCTGGAGGTGTTCTTTGCATTTACTCGTGTCAGCCAGAGACACGTTAAGGGGCCCCGCTCTATCAAGTTGGCTGCCTGCTTCACTGGTTCCTGCGCAAGCAGCTTTTTCTACAGTCAAGGGATTGACAAGCGGCAGCCCACCACGTGAACACAGGAATAGCCAGGGACGCTGCCAACCGGCAGTCTGTGACTTCACAGAGGTTGCTGATTCACTGCAATCAGCCCACGACCCGCCGGAATCGTGCTCACATGGTTGGAGCGTAGTGTGGGGACTCGAGAGGCTTTTTTGAAAGAACTGGAACTGGATATAGGGTGTCCAGTACTCCAACTCCTAAATTGCACCAGGATTTAAACTTGCGGTTACCCCACTTCCCACCTGCCCAGGTATGAAGGTTTCTGGGAGTTGTAGTTTGTCACGTAGCTGCAACATAGTGGATGGTCACATGGTTGGGGAGGCGTCATTTCCTTATCAGCGGAGTGCTGATGCACTGTTTAAAAGCCGGACATTACTTACGTTCAGTTTGCAGCGGCATCTGAAGAAGGCGACATAAAGCCGAAATGCATCATGCCACATCTGCTGTTTTATTAAAGAAAGCCTCGATTAAATTCCCTGCCTGTGGCCTCTTCCTTCTGCGTTGCTGGAGGTGTTCTTTGCATTTACTCGTGTCAGCCAGAGACACGTTAAGGGGCCCCGCTCAATCAAGTTGTCTGCCTGCTTCACTGGTTCCTGCGCAAGCAGCTTTTTTTACAGTCAAGGGATTGACAAGCGGCAGCCCACCACGTGAACACAGGACTAGCCAGGGACGCTGCCAACCGGCAGTCTGTGACTTCACAGAGGTTGCTGATTCACTGCAATCAGCCCACGACCCGGCGGAATCGTGCTCACGTGGTTGGAGCGTAGTGTGGGGACTCGAGAGGCTTTTTTGAAAGAACTGGAGCTGGATATAGGGTGTCCAGTACTGCAACGCCTAAATTGCACCAGGATTTAAACTTGCGGTTACCCCACTTCCCACCTGCCCAGGTATGAAGGTCTCTGGGAGTTGTAGTTTGTCACGTAGCTGCAACATGGTGGATGGTCACATGGTTGGGAAGGCGTCATTTCCTTATCAGCGGAGTGGTGCAGCACTGTTTAAAAGCCGGACATTACTTACGTTCAGTTTGCAGCGGCATCTGAAGAAGGCGACATAAAGCCGAAATGCATCATGCCACATCTGCTGTTTTATTAACGAAAGCCTCAACTAAATTCCCTGGCTGTGGCCTCTTCCTTCTGCGTTGCTGGAGGTGTTCTTTGCATATATATATATATATATATATATTACCTACTGGCGGTCGCCAGTAGGTATATATAGTTAGGATTTTTTCCCTATGGGATTTTTGAAAATTCTATGTCTAATAACTTTGGCGTTTGTGGATGGAATTGGCTGAAATTTTCTGGAAAATGGAACATTTTGTTTCTGAGGAGCCCCTAAAAATTTGGGGGGGGTTCGTCCAGGGGGAGCCGAGAAAAAAGGGGGTCCCAAAACGTGTTTTTAACATTGAGTTTTCCATAGGGCGGTTAGCCTCACTTTTAGCCCGAACGGCTGAATGGATTTGCACGAAACTTGGCTAAATTGTAGGGACTGGTAGCCCGATGTGCCTTTTGTAGGTCTCAATATATGTGCTGCAGTGGATTTTGAGAAATTAACGTTCAAAAAAAGATATATATCTGTAAGCGCGGACCGGGCAGCGCCCCGGTTCGCGGACCTTAAGCGTACCGGAACTTCGCGTAGCGAAGCTGATTGGCTCTCCGGTGTCTGTCAACATTCTAAACAGTCCGGAGCGGCCGCCATCTTGTCTCTCGGTAGGATCGAGAGACAAGAGGAGGCCAAAACAAAGGGGGAAATAACTATAAGGGGGCATAGTAGATCCTCGCTGACCCCCTAGGTTTAATGTGGAGGTTTTAAAGGGGCCCCGCGGGGCAAAAAAAAAATAATTTTTTTTTTGTTTTTTTTCGTGGTTAGCGCCCGGTCCGCGAACCGGGAAGCGTTCTGGGGAGCGTACTACAATGAAAAATGAATGATAGTCTTTTCAAATGCTGTATGTTAATTGATTGTTGGATTTTTTGATTATTTTTTATTTCCTTTATCTTCCCAGGGAGCGACCCGGTACGCGAACCGTTGAGCGCCTCGGTTCGCGGACCTTAAGCGTTCCGGGAGTCCACCATTTTGTGTTTCGGTTGAATTAAGATACAAGATGGAGGGCAAATAATGTTCGGAATGGGTAGAAGGGGGCACGGAAGAGTTATCTTGACCCCCTAGGTTTTCTGAGGGTGGCTGAGGAGGTTTATATGTGCGAAAAAAAAACATTTTTTTTTAAAAATTTCGCGAGGTTAGCTCCCGGTACGCGTACCGGGTAGCGCCCCAGGGAGCGTATTTTGTTGAAAATTAGTGAAAAAAGTTAGAGTAAAATAATAATTGTGAGTGATTAGATGTAGGGTAGCTCTGAGAAGAGCTTTTGGGTTTATGGTACATTTAGGTACTTATAAGTAGGTACCAATGCACATTCTTAAATTCAGAGTGAAAACTCTGTTGCCCTCATCTGAGAAGTGAACTCCATCTCCTCTGTAGATATCTTGCATGTAGTAACGCAAGTTATTGTTGTACAGGGAGCCCATTCCATGGTCTCTCATGTAAGCTGAAACAGATTTGTTTACATGCTTCCTCGACTTCTCAATTTGTGGACAAAATTGGTTTGACCACCTCCATTTCTGTCTTTGGCATATATTTGAATATACCAAGGCAGTCTGAGGAAAAAGTGCCATTAATTGCTCAAAGGTGTCCTTTAAAAGCATTTCCAGACCTACACCAGTCAAAGTGCCCAAGTCATTACCTCCACAGTGCACAATTAACAGGTCAGGTTTTGGCAAATGCATAAAGGTTTTCACCAATGGTATCAATTGGTGACATTTTAATCCTCTGTGGCCAAACCACTTAATTTCCACATCTTGTAAATTGAGGTTAGGTAAATTCCTGCTTTCAACGTACCTTTGAGCCCAGTGAATATAACTATGACCAACAATCCAGACAGAAAACATGGTGAGAGAAGGTTCTCCTGCAGTCAGATGAAGTGTGGCAATGAAATGGCAGTTGAAAAAATGAGAGTGTAAAATGAAAAAAAAACTGTGGAGTTTCTGTGTTCATGAAGCAGTAACAGTGATTGGTGGATTTTGATTGATGAAAACAGAAAGTTAGGGTGCACAGATGTGTTCTTTGAAAGATGTATTTTGAGTGGTCAATAAAAAATCATTAAATGAAAGAATGCAGTGGATATGCAGGTGCACTGAGAGTTCAGAGTTCAATTGCAACATTGTTGTGTGAACTTGCAAACACCAGAGTTTTTACAAGAGGTGGTTGCTATGGAAAATAGGCAGAAAGGGCAGAGGGGGAAGGGTTTTCATTTGAAAAAAAGTGAGGGAAGAGTTTTGATTGGGTGACATGAGAAATATGTGTGAAGAATTACAGCATTTCTGTGCTTTTGATAGCTGCAGACTCTGGAGTGCATACCTTTTGCTCTGCTGAAGACAAATTGGTGTGTTTCTTAGACTGTTTTCAAACTCAAAGTATTTGCTAAGGTGAGAAAATATTTCTTTAATTTAGATAGAGAATAGTGTGCTTTAAGGAGAAAATTATGATTTATGTGGCGCAAATTGCTTGTAAATATGCTCTCACATGTGTATGGAAAATTTTGATTTTGAATGTTTGTGTTACATAGCCATGTTAAAAGTGACCCAACCATGCTGGAAAGCCAATCAAAAAATGCTTTCATGTGTTTTAATGACATTTTAAGTCATTTTCCCATGTGCAGTGTTTTGAAATTATGATTTGAAAATCGTTTTTGGGGAAAAGGAATTGTTTTTAAATTTAGGACAAGGACATAATGGTGTATGGTTCTTTATAAGGCAATTGACTGTCCCTGATGTTATTTTTCCCATTTTAATGTAAGACCTTTCTCTGTGGCGCAAATTGCTTGTAAATATGCTCCCACCTGTGCATGGAAAATTTAGATTTTGAATGTTTGTGTTACATAGCCATGTTAAAAGTGACCCTACCATGCAGGAAAGCCAATCAAAAAACGCTTTTATGTGTCTTAAGGACAATTTAAGTAATTTTCCCATGTGTAGTGTTTTGAAGTTATGATTTGAAAATCGTTGTTGAGGTAAAGGAATGTTGTTAAAATTTATGTGCGCCATATGCCCCCAAATTTCTTTTTTAGGGTTGCAGCAGGGTGTTCTTGAGACACCCCTGCACCTTTGGAATAAATTCCTAATTTGTGATGAGCAAATTGTTAATCGCAAATTGCACCTTCATTTATATGAGCCTCCTAGCCCATGGAAATGAATGGGTAAAATAGCAATTAGCAATTTGCTCATTGCAAATTAGGAATGGTAAAGAATTGCTATTTATTCCTTAAAATTCGCTATTTAGGAAATGCAAAATAGTTTGATGATACATATGGCGGTTGATCTCTAACAAGATAAGAAGCTTATGGATTCATTTATGGTGACTGGCACAATGAAGTAGACATCACTTACTTCATTGGTAGAGCTTTACATATATTATCTCCTCTGTATTCTTCATCAAGCGTAAATTTAATCTGACTCTGTGTCTGTTTGTAAATAGAGAATGAACCAAAGAGAACCAATTCTAAAACAGTAAATGCTTGGATAACAATCAATCAAATGGAGAGAGAAGCAGGCACGACGTATTACAACGGGGGCAAAGGCCTGCGTTAACTACCTTTCACTATCTGCAAAGAGAGAGTACTCCTAATAGAAATGAGGGGGGGGGCACCATTCAAAGCAGATCAGTGTGCATAAACACGAAAATGTTTTCACTTACCACGTACTTGACATTCGACAGCTTATGATATTTGCTATTAAAAAACCATTGAAATTCACTGAAAAAACCATAGGTTATAGACCATATATAGTTAGGAATTAGCATTTACAAAACCTTGAAAATTCACTGAAAAAACCATAGGTTATAGACCATATATAGTTAGGAATTAGCATTTAAAAAACCTTATTTTACTCACACAAAACCATTGAAATTCCATATATAGTTAGTTGCACTAACTATATATCGCGCACCCGCAATCCACTGCTGATGATGTCACATATTACATCATTCATGACATGGTCAGTGACATCACTGATGACATCACCGATGACATCTCAAATGACATCACTGATGACATCACTGATGACATCTCATTTGACATCAATGACCACATCACTGATGATATCATTCATGTGACAATACAATGCATCTCCTCACATTTTAATATAACCTCTGTTTCACCCAGTGTTAAATACAGAGTATAATTTTTGAAACCATTGACACACCAATACTAGTTACTACATACGCACTCACTGATTCCTACGTCTACACACACATTCACTCATTCACCCATACAATCATTCAAACATACAATCACTCATCTTTACAACACTATCATATGCACTCATACACCTATACAGACACTCACACTCTGCCACTCATCCATGGAGTTACTCACACACCTAGTCAGTCCTGTAAAGAATCAATCACACTTCCATTTTCTTGTCTATACAGTTAAACATAGAGCACCTTACATTTTCAAACATATACTAACACATACTTACTTTCTTATACAATCATTGATACAAGTACACATTGATCTGCAGAGAGTCACACACCTCCCAGCCAGCCACACACACACTCAGTCTCCCATACAAATACTTGGACAATCAATCAATAACCCATATAGTTAATCATATAGCTACTGATCAACACATGCAGCAGTTTACAGAACAACAGACATAATGATGCACAAATTAAGACAGTTTAGTCACTAACCCATGCACTCAGTGAGACACATTTAATCACTCACTCATACATTCAGTCATGCACCTACTAAATCCTTCGTCCAGACACTTATACATCTACTCATTCTTCAATATGTAAAACATATTTAAACTTTACAGAAACACACAGTCACTGGATGATGTCATCAGTGATGTCATCAGTGATGTCATTTGAGATGTCATCAGTGATGTCATCAGTGATGTCACTGACCATGTCATGAATGATGTAATATGTGACATCATCAGCAGTGGATTGCGGGTGCGCGATATATAGTTAGTGCAACTAACTATATATGGAATTTCAATGGTTTTGTGTGAGTAAAATAAGGTTATATATATATATTCACTGAAAAAACCATAGGTTATAGACCATATATAGTTAGGAATTAGCATTTAAAAAACCTTATTTTACTCACACAAAACCATTGAAATTCCATATATAGTTAGTTGCACTAACTATATATCGCGCACCCGCAATCCACTGCTGATCATGTCACATATTACATCATTCATGACATGGTCAGTGACATCACTGATGACATCACTGATGACATCTCAAATGACATCACTGATGACATCACTGATGACATCTCAAATGACATCACTGATGACATCACTGATGACAACATCCAGTGACTGTATGTTTCTGTAAAGTTAAAATATGTCTTACATATTGAAGAATGAGTGGATGTAGAAGTGTCTGAACAAAGGATTTAGTAGGTGCGTGACTGACTGTATGAGTGAGTGATTAAATGTGTCTCACTGAGTGCATGGGTTAGTGACTAAACTGTCTTAATTTGTGCATCATTATGTCTGTTGTTCTGTAAACTGCTGCATGTGTTGATCAGTAGCTATATGATTAACTATATGGGTTATTGATTGGTTGCCCAAGTATTTGTATGGGAGACTGAGAGTGTGTATGGGTGGCTGGGAGGTGTATGACTCTCTGCATAGATGTATGGGTTCAAAAGTGCATGTGGAAACAGCTGTATGGGCGGTTGACTGTGTGCATGACTGTATTGGTGAGTGAATAGATATCTCAGTGCTACATGTCAAAGTAAGTACATATGTAAAATACAGTACATGTGAGAGTTGACATATATAAATAACTGTGCATAAGAGCCAGTGAATGTGTGAGTGGCTGTATGGATCATTGTGAACTTGTATCCAGGATTGTATAAGTGAGTAAATATGTTTTAGTATATGTTTGAATAAGTAAGGTGTGTTTAACTGTATAGTTAAGGAAATGGAGGTGTGATTGATTGTTTGCATGACTGACTAGGTGTGTGTGTAACTTCATGGATGAGTGACAGTCTATGAGTGTCTGTTTACACTGAGTGTATCTAAGGTTATATTAGAGTCTGAAGAGGTTCATCGTATTATCACATGAATGATGTCATCAGTGATGTGATCAGTAATGTCAAATGAGATGTCATCAGTGATGTAATCAGTGATGTCATTTGAGATGTCATCAGTGATGTCATCAGTGATGTCATTTGAGATGTCATCAGTGATGTCATCAGTGATGTCACTGACCATGTCATGAATGATGTAATATGTGACATGATCAGCAGTGGATTGCGGGTGCGTGATATATAGTTAGTGCAACTAACTATATATGGAATTTCAATGGTTTTGTGTGAGTAAAATAAGGTTTTTTAAATGCTAATTCCTAACTATATATGGTCTATAACCTATGGTTTTTTCAGTGAATTTTCAAGGTTTTGTAAATGCTAATTCCTAACTATATATGGTCTATAACCTATGGTTTTTTCAGTGAATTTCATTGGTTTTTTAAAAGCTAATATCTACAGCTGTAAAATGTATTCTTCTTTAAATCCAAAAATATATTTTATATGTTTATTAATAATTTTTTTTTAATATTTTTTTTGTTTCGCTCCCGGTCCGCGAACCGGGAAGCTTCCCGTTAGCTCAATTCGATTCCGCGATCCGGTCCGCGAACCGGTAACAAATCAACATAGTTACGGTATCGCGTTGCCGCGTAATGCGTCTTATGACGTACTGCGTTAGCGCACCCGGAAGTGCCCCGGGGCGCGGACCGAGGCGCGAAACGCAACTCCCCGGAAGCGATCCGCGGCGCGAAAGCGCGACGTATCGCGTTGCCGCGAAATGCGTCTTGTGACGTACTGCGTTAGCGCACCCGGAAGTGTCCCCGGGCGCGGACCGAGGCGCGAAGCGCAGCGAACCGGAAGCTAACCGGGGAGCGTTCCGCAGCGCGTAACATGAAAGTTAGAGTCATGTGACTTGTTAATAAAGCTTTTCATTGGTTCATTTCACTTTTAGTTTCATAATTATGGAAGGCTAGGTCAGGTGACCTAAAAATAACACTTTTCATTGGTTGAGAAGTATTGTTTTTCCCAAATGATGAAAACCCCTCCTTCTTTCCTCACTCTGACTTTCATCATTGTGAGAGGAAGACCTTCATTAGTATATCAGAAATGGCTTCAGTAGTTGCTTCAGCTGGTGGACCCCCACCACCACCTCCACCTCCTCATGGGAAGAGAGGACCACCTCCCCAGGTGATGACCAACACTGAGGAGGAAGAGGAAGAAATGGAGGAAGAGGAGGGAGAAGAACCACAGTTCTTGGAAGAGGTGCCCCGGGTTTCCCATAGGAAAGCCAGTTTCATCTGGCAGTTTTATTCAATCCCTCCAGGGCAAAAGAAAGTGAATGCGAGGTATGTGACCTGCCTCATCTGCAAAGAGAAATTATCAAGAGGGACTGATAAAAAGTATAGCTATGGGAACTATACCATGCATCGGCACATGACCAGGAAGCATCCACTTAATTACAGCCGGGCGGAAATACGGGATATGGAACAAAACCCAACAGCAACTCCTGTGGCCAGGTCAACATCGTCAATATCATTGACACCAGCAGAGGCACGGGAAACTGTGCCAAACATCCAAGAGAATTTTGGGCACATGAAACATACTTGTATGCACTGTGGTGCGTTGATATCATGTGGTAACATGAGTATTAATGCCATCAACCTGGCTTATGACAATCATAATTGCCCTAACCGCCCCCAGTAATTTTTTTTTGCTCCTGTTGAGCCCTTTTCAACGCCTGTTTTTTGTTGTTCCCCCCCCCAAAAAACCCCCAAAAAAATATAAAATCGTTCAAAAAATACAAAAAAAACAAAAAATGTTCAAAAAATACAAAAAAAATATAAAACAACAAAAATATAAAAAAAAAAGTTCTTTTCAGAACTACCTTCCCTTTCCAAAAAAATTGCTAGAATGTTTAGCACTCTGGCAAGCTCTATTTCTTTTGGTTCGCTTCCGGTTTAGCTTCCCGGTACGCGTACCGGGAGCTAACCAAAAAAAAAACTTTTTTAAAAAAAAGAGTAAGTATAAGGAAAGTAAACAGAGAGTGATGTTTCAAGAAAGACAGCTATAGGTAGTAAAGAAGAGATACTATTTAATAGATCTATTTACCAAAGAACAGACAGAAGATGGTATAATTGTGAAAAACAAAATAGATAACGAAGTGAAAGAAAAACAAGCATTGGCATAGCCAATAGGTATCGACTTTTGGACCTTCTAAGTCTTTAGTTATGCAGCATAATATCCTTGGTGCAGCAACATCAACTGTTGCATGGCTAAACACGTATAAGGTCCCAAAGGCGAGACCTATTGTCTATGCCAATGCTTGTTTCTTAAGTAGAATTGCAATACGTATGGCTCTTCCATGTAAAAAAATCTTATCTTGTGCTCTAAAGATTGCTAAAGTCTCGACAGAGAACAGGCTAGATTGTAAGTAGGGTAAATTGCGCTTGGTGATCTGTTTGAGGGAGCGTCTGCTTTGCCTGGTGTCTTTGGAGAGCAATTTTGATTGTTATACTGGACAATATAGCCCTAATGTAAATAACATAGGGGCATATTATCAACATAGGCAATAAAAGTTTTGCAGCTTTTATAGGCAGAAATGTGTCGCTAAAGCTGCTTTTGCGGCAGAAAACTGCCGCTAAAGCCGCTTTTGCACCAGTTTTCTGCCAATAAAAAGAGCAATAATTTTATTGGCTGCATTCATAATATGCCCCTTAGTGTGCTTCAACTACACAGAGAAAGCATTATGAACAAATAGTGATACAGTGATCAGTCAAAGACACTAAGAGTAATAGAGACGGAGTGAGTGAACAAGAGTGAGGAACTATGAAAAGAGAGGGACTGAGAAAAAAAGTGGAAGGAGTTGAGTAAGTAGGTAATAGAGAAAGGAATGAGGGAAGTAGCAAAGGCAGGAAACTGAGGATTAAAGAAATGAAGCAGTGGAACTAATAGTAGTTCAATGTGATAGAAATGTAACGAAAAGAGTACAAAATACTTACCTTATAATTGTCGTTAAATTCCTCACTTTTTATTTTTATACTTTCAATCTGTGAAAGAGAGAACAAACATTTGAAAAATATAAAAACATGTATTGAAAAATTACAAAAGACAAGGGCAAAGATTGAAGGACAAACAGTTTTTCAATAACTTTGACACTTACAGAAGCTACACAGTCCTAAAGATATACATTTTAAAGTAACACTATCTTGATGCAGATGAAGTGAGGCCTATCTTAAAACATGGTGCATCTTTTGCATTGCTGTTGTCTCAGAAAAGTGTCGCAAGACACTAAAATTTAAAATAATTGCTTCAGGATGCCAATAAGATGTCTACTATCCAGAGTTTTGTTTCAGGTGAGGCCTACTCAGGGTTGCAGATGAAATTTCAAGTTGTTGAAGAGAATAGAAGACATAATACATGTGAAGGTCTACCAATGAAGTGAGTCATGTCCACTGCAATCTTCAACAAAGTCCAAACCTCCTATGTTTCCCTGGACAGACCTAAACTTGATCTGCACAATGTGATTCGTAATGATAGGAAACACAGGTGATGTAATTGAAATACATGCAATTTATTTTGCTCATTTCACAATCACATCACTTCTGTTTCCTTTGCTTAGGTATCTCATTGTGCAGATGTAGTCTAGCATATCAAAGAATACGCAGAAGTGCAGCACTGCATGCAACAACTTTGACACTTACAGAAGCCTCACCTTCTCCATGCCTTCTACACAGTTCTACATATACATCATAAATGGAAACATTACAGAATTAATTATACATGTTAAATGGTTTATTTTTGCTGTTCTCAGAATGTATCAAAATTCACTAAAAACAGTGACTTGAAGGTATTCATCATGTAACAGCGGGGAAAAAAAAACACAATCAAAATGATTGTGTTTAAAAAACCCATACAAGATCAGAAATCAAAAATCAGAACTCCTTAAAGTTAACTTACTTTCCATGACGTCCAAGGATGTCCTATGAATAGCTTATACTCTTTTGTGCTGTTATTACTTTCAGCCCACCAGTTTCTGAAAGAAAATCTCCATCGTTTTTAAAAACATGTTACATACAATAAATGACTTCTTGCTCTCTACCACAAGATTCCACAAGGCCAAATTTTGTCAGAGCCATGTATAACTCTTGGATTTCTTGTTAACCAATCCCATCATTTGGCATTCCCGCAACTTTCAGAATTAAAATGTTGAAGATCATTTTCACAATCCTGGAATAGTAATATCTTCCCCTTCTTGCTCAGTCATGTTCTACATTTCGTATGACACTGATACTGCTTAATATGAAGCAGACTTACACTACCTCTATGAGTACTACAATTATTTAATTCTCTACATCACTTTTAATCACAAAGTAATGTAAAACAGTAGACAGCATTGCAGACTTACATTCCCTCTACTCCATGTTTTGATTGGCTGCTTTAATTAGCTTATGAAAAGAAACAGTTTTTCTGAACTCATTTAAACTGCACATACATGTCCATGATGTCCAATCCTATGATTAGAAGTTATGTCTCTGAACTACACTTATCCTCAAGGCCAAATTGTGTAGGAGCCATTAGAACTTCTTGAAATTCCACAGATCATATCCCGAGATTATTTTCCTAAAATTTTGGTTTTAAAAACACCAGGTAAGAGTTTTTAAGGTCATACGGCAATTTTTTTTTGAAAATTACAACAGAATCATTACAGAATGACCAGCCATTTCTAGACTTTAAATAAGCTGTGTAATGTCCTGATGATATTGAAGGGCCGTCATGATATATAATTGCTGTAGTTACAAAAGTCCTTCCTGATATTGACAACTGCGAAGCTACAAATTTTTTTATTAAAGTTGTCAATTTTGTTCCATCAGGCCTACATCGTTGGAACATTAAAATGATGTACTGGCCATATGTTCGTATAAATAATGTGGACATCATTTCAGATTTACATTGGCTACACTCCATGTTGTGATTAGCAGCTTTTACTAGCTTATTAAAGGAGACTGATTTACTGTCTGGCAAAGTTAAATATACAAATCTTTCTGAGTCTACACTAGTAGTACTTGATACCATACAGTTCTCGCAGTCATGCTGCCATTGATAAGAAAGCCCAAACAGCTGATCTACATCTACACCTTCAGCATGTAATACATGAAGCATATACATTAAAAATTCCTGACAATCTTGCTGAATATTTTGAGAGAATTGTGTTTGGCCTGAACATCTATCTAACAGATTTCTAATTTCAGACACACTTTCTATGTTTCTTCTATCAGTGGTACATTTCTCTAACACAGAATTTAACAAACTGCAAAATCTTTGATCAGAATTGACCACAATCTCTTCTTTTACATTTTTTAGAGAAAACAAAACATTCATTACTACATTAGCATAGCAGTTGACACCAGAACTGTTTTCAAACTGAAAACCAACAACATCTTCAACAGAATCCTCTTTGTTTCTGCTTGTAATTTTAGGTTCATTCACTTTTTTTCTTTTTGCTACAACCTGCCCAGTATTGTTCTCATTTCTTCGTTTCCGGCCTACCAGACGTTTCTCAAACAAAGGAAACTGAGGCAAATGTGGCGCATACTCTCTTCTTAACCTATTGTATTCCTTAACACAATCTAGATCTGCACAAATGTTTCTGACATCACAGTCAATCAAGTACAATCCCGATAAAGTTCTAACTCGTGACAATGCCACATATGCCATACCCTCCTTGAACACAGAACTGCCAATATTCACCAATGCAGTGTCTACACTTAAACCTTGCGATTTATGAATTGTCACCGCATATGCCAAGCAAACAGGGAACTGCTTACGGCGAACATATAAGTCTTTTACAAGCAAAAATCTAGCAGAACAACGAGCAATTAGCTGTACTTCCTCAATGCCATCAAATTTAATTTTTAAAAATTCAATTCCATCTCTATTTCTGTATTTCACAAAATCAACAACATTACCCATTGATCCATTTACCAGACCTCTTTCAACATGTAAATTCCTTCTTAAAATTATACGGCAGTTCAAGCACACATTCAGAGTCTTTTCAAAACCTGCAGTTTTAGATATACTCTTCTCTAATGAATCCAATTTTGTTTTCAGATTCTCAGACAAAATAATTGTTGATCCCATATGCTCTACTCTATCAATAGCTTCCACTTTCACAATCTCTTGCTTTTCTAAATGCAACATTTTGTTGTTAAATTTTGCACATTCTGCAAGAGTTGGCATCAAACATATTCCAGATTTCTTATCAGTAATTTTCTGAAAAATATTCTCAGGCACAACATCTTGTTCTGGATATAAATTTGACAGTAATCGTGCATGTAAAGCTTCTTTCCCATGCTCGGTCACTTTTCCAATTCTAACATCTTGTAGAATAGTCTTGTAAACTTCATCCTTTGCCTGACGCATATTTTCATGCAGTTCAGCATAATTGAAGTTTAACCATATATTGACGTTGCCAATGCTGCCTAGGCACTTCCTGGTATCTTCATGCGTGAGCATTTTGAACACAGGTTGCCCTTTCACTGGTGTCAGCTGCAGAAGATCTCCAAAAACAATGATGTGTTTGCCACCGAATAACACATCATACTCTGTTTTGAGAACTTCTTGCATCCTCAAATGCACAAAGGCAAGCATGACATTGGAAACCATGCTTACTTCGTCAATGATAAGAAGTTTCATTTTCCTCAAGATTCTTGAAACTTCAAAACAAGCATCTCCAGATAGCTTGTGATATTCTAATTTGTTGTCATGCTCCACTGGCAGCATCAGTAAACGATGTAAAGTAATCCCTTTAATATTATGTGCTGCCAGTCCAGTTGGAGCAGTGACAACACAAGACAGTGATGACTCTGTCCTTTCCTGCAAATAGCATGAAATTGCTTTAATGAGGAAACTTTTTCCAGTTCCCTCTTCTCCACTCACGTACAGTCGGACAGGCTTCAACGACGTACATGAGCACTCTTTCTTATCATGACTTAATCCATGATCAATTTGCATGGTAACTTCGTCATATATTTTCCTCTGCTCAACGTTGAGTTGCCTTTCCAACTCTTCTAAGTTAACCGCATCCTCTTGAGCATGTGCCATGGCTCTTTCCACCTCATTCATAGCAGTGGCAGCTTCATTTTCAATAAGAGGTCCTCCTAGTGGATCCTGACTCAATGAAGCAGAACTCTGACTGTCCTGAGAACTGTCTCTGGCAATCTCGGCTGCAATCGTTGCTTCCTGCTCAATTTCCGCATTCAACATTTCTACATATTTGGGAAAAGCAGGACATTCTATGGTCTCCTTGGCGGCATTGAAAGAGTCTTCGTAACAGAGGAAATCTCCAAGCAGTTCCTCTTCTGCACGCCAAGGCTTGAAAAGTTGCAAAAGTGCTAAATAGAAAAACTCCTTTTTTTCAGGAGATTCGCCACTCAATTTTCGATGGTTTATCAAGTGGCATTTTCTTTGCTTGACCAGACATCCCTCACTTCCTATTACAGCATACACTCCTTTCTCAGTATCTTCTTTGATGTTCCTCTTGAACATGTAATTTTGCAGAACCTCATACAGACAAACATTCTCTAGGTGACTGCTTCGATTTGGATAATATGTATCCAACATGTTTGTCTTCAAAATGTCGGTACTGTTTGGCTCCTTTTCCGCCAAATACTCAATTTCCCGCACAGGTTTGAGAACTCGATTACGCGTTGCAGCAAGACCAAGACTCGCCCAAACGATACTCCTGGACTTGGCATAGAGACTTGCTGAAGACAACCGGTCAGAACATTCGTACGCTCCGATTTCTCGATGCGACAACATCTTCAGACTGAAACTGTACAACTTCTTGCTGAGGCTCTTTTCATGGGAAATGTCCTCCCACATATCCTTCAATTCTGTCTTCTCTTTTTTGGTGATATACGACGTCACATACCGAGCCACAGCCATACAGTTATCAGCCACAAACTGTATATCCATGTTAGCATTCCACATGGACAAAATCACCGGGTTGTAGTCGTTGATATACTTGGACTCTTCGTTCCTCTTCAAATTGTAAGTGTTTTTAGGTGATTTCTTCATCACATTATGTCGCAGCGAAGACATCAAACTGTTTACTCTTCCTTTAGAAATCACCGGTCGTGGGAAGCCGAAACGACATTTGGTGTAGAACTTGTCTTTGTTTCGGAATTTACGACGGCAGTACTTTCCACATCGATGGCTTTGGAAACGCAGAACTTTTTCTCTTAGGCTTTTCTTCTCCTTTGCGTTTGGAACAGCACACGTAGAATACTGTTGGATGAAACTCATCACTGAGTCTTCTGGATCCGTTCCAAATTTAGGTGCATCCTTGATCCACAGCAACATATGTATATGAGGAGCTCCTCTTGCTTGGTACTCCTTTCTCCAGAAGAAATCCAACACCTCTCCAAGAGGTGGATTCTTCTTATTCATGATGAAAGACATCATAGCTTCAAATCTATGATTGAAGTACCTACATACATTGACTGGATCCAAAGAGCACAGTTCTCCGGGTGTCTTGAATTCGATGTTTTCTACGTTAGCATTTGCCTCTCGTAGAAATTGAAGTAAGTCTTCCCAGCCATACTCGGCACAACTCAGAGTGAGGAACCATGTGGGAGTACCTAAGTTCCTCAGCATACATTTTAAATCACCATGACGACGGTACCAGTACTCATTAGTACCACGCTGACACGCCATGAGATTAATCAGGTGAGATTCCAAAATACTATCTTGGACATTCACTTTATCCATAAAATCACTTGCCGAGATGTTTTGCATGTGTATACCACTTTTCAAGATGTGGTTCACTGCATATGACAGTCCAGACAGATCGCTTTCAAACAGGAGATGAAACAAATAAGGAATGCATTGTCGAAACCTAGCATCTCCTGCATACAATCGCAAAGTCCGGTATTCAGAAGCAGGAATTTGATGAGGTCGCTCATCATATCTTCCTCCCTGACCTGTTGGAAAAAGCTGTGGGAAACACCGAGCTTCCAAACTTTCCTCCCAAACACTAATGGGACTCCCTTTGGCTTGTTTCATTTGAAACAACTCAATAGCATTCCCCATGACTTCCTTTGAATGCAAAGGATGAACACTATAATGTTCATATATTTCCTCACTAGTAGAGGGTTCTACTTTCTCAATTTGACCAGCACACAAATCGCTATCCTCTTCCTCACTTACTTCCTCTTCTGCAACATATACATTCTTATAGTATTTATTATTTTTTTTCAAATACAATGTTGCCTTTTTAACTTTCCTAACATCTACTAAATCTTGCCATATTTTCTTATTCTTTGTCGGAACCCCATTAACTAAGATAACCAGAGGTTCCTCTTCCACTTTTTCTACTCCAATTGTGTTAATGTTTTTCTTCAAATCTAGAGGCAAATAAACAACTCTTCCCTTTAATCCTCTCTGTAAATCTGATGGAGGCAATTTCCCTGTCTTTGGCTCCATTCTTACAATAGCCTGAAAGGGATGGATACTTTGAATCAAAATAGATTCATAAGTATTTAAATCCTTCAATTCAGAAGGAATCTCAACCAATTCCAGATTATTATGAACTGCTCTAGCAGGCATCTGGTTTTGTTTTAATTTGTTACAACAATAAGTACACACACGTTGATCCAATCCCAAATCAAAACAATTTTCTACCATCAAGTATGTTGCAAAATCCTTCCATTCACTATTATTTTCCCTTTCACTTTTTGCATATAAATCCACTAACTTAGTCTGATTCTTATAATAAGTGCGTCTACAACACACACAAGTGAAATTAGGCCTCTCACTTGATTTCATGTCAAACGTCGCAATTTCCCTCTGGAAATTATCTGTACTGGAAACCTGTACACTATCTTCCAAATGACCTTCTACTTCTTGCTCAATTTCAACATTCTCCTCTTTACTTCCAAAGTAACAAAACTCAATTTCTTCACATATATTCTTCACATCTATTTCAGAACCATGCAAAAGAGCAGCGCATAATTGTTTCAGCATAATTGCTGGACTCTTAGCATAATACAACAGTCTAACTAACTTCCTCACTTTGTTATGATGCACTGCTAGCATCCTGAAATGATGAAAAACACTCTGGCATACTCTCCTGGAAAGACAAGCCAGTGAATGACCATGCAAACCTGTCACTTCTCTCACTCTGCAAGGATCTAATTCTTGCAACAACCTTATTTTCTGCTTCAAACTTTTCTTGTTAAATGACCGTACAAAATCACAAAGCAAATTGATGGAATCCTGTCGCACACTGCAAATACTACTACACTTCCAGGTGTACACAGGACCCTTAGCACGTCTTCCTAAAACCTCATTACCTAACAACTCTTCTGCCTCTGTTGTCACAAGTTTTTCTTTTTCAACTGGACAACCATCTTTCACTTCATAAGCACGACCACTGATGTCAACTGCATGCACCAAATCATTATCCTGGAAATAACTCTCTTCATTAAAAAATGCCTCACAGCTTGAACTATGTATCCATTCTCCAGAAAAAACTTCACAAAAATTACTACGATTAACTATTCTCTTCCATCTACTATTTCTTTTGAAATCAAAAATTGCCTTGTTTAGCTTCCTAATTCTATTGATTATCAAAATAAATAACTTACGTTTAATTTCAAAAGCCTGATCAATAACTTTCTCAACTTTTTTTTTTCTCCTATAAAAAACTAATTTCTGTTGACCTTTCTTAATATTTTTTAACAAATTGCCAATTATCCTGTTACGGAACATTCGTTTACGAATCTCCGTAAACTGTTGTTTCCTTCTACTATCATGCACAGATTTATCTCTTGCTCTAGCAGTAACATTTTCATTTGTCCTTTTCTTTCCATTTGATTTACTTGTGTTGTTATGGATTGAAACATTTTCTGTACTAATATTTTTTTTATTAGAAATATTTCTTATGAAATATTTAGAGCTCTTACCCGGTGCTTTCTTCATCGCTTGAGAAATCTTTTTGTTAGAGGACTGCTGCATTTTTTTTTTCTCCTGCTGTCTTTGACGTTTTGCAGCCTTCATCTCTCTTATTTTTGTAGGCATAGTTGAATCTGAGGAAAAATATAATAAAAATGTTATTAAACATTATTATCAAACAGTAAATCAGTAATAGTGATCAAAAACATAACACACTACTTGACATTTTAAATAGAAGATTTTTTAGTCCTTGCAAATTTACAATACAGAAATAGCAGAAAAGAAATGAGATTTATATTTATGTTACCTATGCTATTTTATATGTGAATCTGATCTAATTTTATGAGCATATTTTAATATTTTATTGAAGACACTACACATAACCTGTTTTTGAAGGTGTCTTTATTTTTAAATTAAACGGTTTACCTTTTTACTTTTTATTGATTATAAATTTTAAAAATAAATGTTTATAATTCCAAAGGCTCAAGCAGGTCAGCTTCCCATCCTATATCATATAATTCGGACAAATCTGCATCCTCATCACGCTCTTCTTCATCCTCAGGATTTAAATCATCCAATGGATCAACATCCACTGATGTTTCAATTACAAGTTCAATGATGAGGTCAAAATCAACTGATTGCAGATTGTCGCTCATGTTGAGGTTGTCTTTATCTTTAAAGAAAGACAACAACAATGAGATGTTGCAGAGTAAGAGACAAATCTCACAGATTATAATAGTAAAATTATTTAACAAGAGTAACATTTTGCAGCTATTATTTAGCCATGTCCAGCGATGCTGAGCAGGTGAAGCCTATGTCTAATTTTTCACTGAACAGGACTCATCTGTTCTTAACCTTGGATAAGCCTCAACGACTCTGTGTCCCCTGCACATACTCAAATGTTAAAGTGCAGATTTATATTAAATGGCACATCCCCAGGCATGCACCAGTTAATGTGCACCACTGCTTTACCACCCATGGTGTGCCGCATTTACAATCAGATAGGAGAAAGCTGCTTCAAAACCCTGCGCCTGCTTGAAGCTGGCATAGGTCTTGACGCAGCATTGTATAGATGGGGCACCCCTGATCCTTGCTGGAGCTGCATCGCACTTACGATACAACTCCAGCAATGTGCCACCTTTACAGCACAGATGCGTCACGCATCTGTGCCTTTTTTGCCCCATGCTGCGCCGCATTGTAAATGCAGCACACCATGGGTGGCGGAACAGTGGCGCAGGATGACTGTCACATCCCTGGGGATGCGCCACTCATCATAAATCTATCCCTAAGCTTCTTATCTTGTTACAGATGAACTGCCATATGTATCATCAAAATATTTTACATATTATAAATAGCAAATTTTAAGGAATAAATAGCGATTCTTTACTATTCCTAATTTGCAATGAGCAAATTGCTAATTGCAAATTACCCATTCATTTCCATAGGCTAGGAGGCTCATAGGAATTAATGTTGCAAGTTGTGATTAGCAATTAGCTCATCACAAAATAGGATTTTTTTCAAGCGTGCAGGGGTATCTCAAGAACACCCTGCTGCACCCCTGAAAAAGAAATTTGGGAGCACATGTTACATCTACATGCCCTAATGGCATGTATGGGCGTCATATGGGACCTTTTTTTTTTTTTTTTTTTAAATGCTTTTTGAAAAGAATTCGCAAATTACCACAAACTAGAAGTTGGTGGTAGTTTCCAAATCCTTAATATCATTTTTTACATATTTTTTTTTGATACATTGCATTTAAGGAATCACAAATTTTGAATTATTGACATTTTAAGTAATTTCCACATGTGCACTGTTTTCTAAATATAATTTGAAAATCGTTTTTGGGGAAAAGTAATGGTTTGCAAATTTATGACAAGGACATAATGGTGTATGCTTCTCTATAAGGCATTTCAGTATCTCTAATGTCATTTTTCCCATATTACATTATAAGACCTTTCCCCATGAAGCACATTCCTTGTAAATATGCTCCCACCAGTGCATTGCAAATTTAGATTTTGACTGTTTCAGACACATAGCCATGTTGAAAGTGACCCAAAAAAATTGCAAACGTTTTAAAAAAAAACATTCATGTGTCTTAATGACATTTTAAGTCATTTCCCCATGGACAATGTTTTCTAAGTGGCACAAAAGAGGTATACACATATCATAAATCTGTCCCTAGCATTATAAATGATTAAATCAGGATGACAATAAGATGTGGCCTATCCAGAGGTTTGTTTAAGGTGAGGCCTACTCAGGATTGCAGATTAAAGTTATGCTTGATGAAGAATACAGAGGAGATAATTTATTGTAAAGGCCTACCAATGAAGTAAGTGATTTCTACTTCATTGCACCAGTCATCATAAATGTATCCATAAGCTTCTTATCTTGTTAGACATCAACCGCCATATGTATCATATAACTATTTTGCATTTCCAAAAAAGCGAATTTTAAGGAATAAATAGCGATTCTTTACCATTCCAAATTTGTTTGAGAAAATTGCTAATTGCAAATTACCCATTCATTTCCATGGGCTAGGAGGCTCATATAAATGAAGGTGCAATTTGCGATTAACAATTTGCTCATCACAAATTAGGAATTTATTCCAAAAGTGCAGGGGTGTCTCAAGAACACCCTGCTGCAACCCTGAAAAAGAAATTTGGGGGCATATGGCGAACATAAATTTTAACAACATTCCTTTACCTCAAAAACGATTTTCAAATCATAACTTCAAAACACTACACATGGGAAAATTACTTAAATTGTCCTTAAGACACATAAAAGCGTTTTTTGATTGGCTTTCCTGCATGGTAGGGTCACTTTTAACATGGCTATGTAACATAAACATTCAAAATCAAAATTTTCAATGTACAGGTGGGAGCATATTTACAAGCAATTTGCGCCACAAAGAAAGGTCTGACATTAAAATGGGAAAAATAACATCAGGGACAGTCAATTGCCTTATAAAGAACCATACACCATTATGTCCTTCTCATGAATTTAAAAACAATTCCTTTTTCCCAAAAACGATTTTCAGATCATAATTTCAAAAAACTGCACATGAGAAAATGACTTAAAATGTCATTGAAACACATGAAAGCGTTTTTTTTTTGGCTTTCCTGCATGGTTGGTTCACTTTTATCATGGCTATGTAACACAAACATTGATAATTAAAATTTTCATGCACATGTAAGAGCATATTTACAAGCAATTTGCGCCACAGAGAAAGGTCTTACACTAAAATGAGAAAAATAACATCAAGGACAGTCAATTGCCTTATAAATAACCATACACCATTATATCCTTGTCATGAATTTAAAAACAATTCCTTTTCCACAAAAACGATTTTCAAATCATAATTTCTAAACACTGCACATCAGAAAATGACTTAAAATGTCATTAAAACACATGAAATCATTTTTTGATTGGCTTTCCAGCATGGTTGCGTCACTTTTAACATGGCTATATAACAAAAACATTCAAAATCTAAATTTTCCATGCACATGTGAGAGCATATTTACAAGCAATTTGCGCCACATAAATCATAATTTTCTCCTTAAAGCACACTATTCTCTATCTAAAGTAAAGAAATATTTTCTCACCTTAGCAAATACTTTGAGTTTGAAAACAGTCTCAGAAACACACCAATTTGTCTTCAGCAGAGCAAAAGGTATGCACTCCAGAGTCTGCAGCTATCAAAAGCACAGAAATGGTGTAATTCTTCACACATATTTCTCATGTCACCCAATCAAAACTCTTCCCTCACTTTTTTTCAAATGAAAACCCTTCCCCCTCTGCCCTTTCTGCCTATTTTCCATAGCAACCACCTCTTGGAGAAACTCTGGTGTTTGCAAATTCACACAACAATGTTGCAATTGAACTCTGAACTCTCAGTGCACCTGCATATCCAGTGCTTTCTTTCATTTAATGATTTTTTATTGACCACTCAAAATACATCTTTCAAAGAACACATCTCTACACCCTAACTTTCTGTTTTCATCAATCAAAATCCACCAATCACTGTTACTACTTCATGAACACAGAAACTCCACAGTTTTTTTCATTTCAAACTCACATTTTTTCAACTGCCATTTCATTGCCACACTTCATCTGACTGCAGGAGAACCTTCTCTCACCATGTTTTCTGTCTGGATTGTTGGTCATAGTTATATTCACTGGGCTCAAAGGTACGTTGAAAGCAGGAATTTACCTAACCTCAATTTACAAGATGTGGAAATTAAGTGGTTTGGCCACAGAGGATTAAAATGTCACCAATTGATACCATTGGTGAAAACCTTTATGCATTTGCCCAAACCTGACCTGTTAATTGTGCACTGTGGAGGTAATGACTTGGGCACTTTGACTGGTGTAGGTCTGGAAATGCTTTTAAAGGACACCTTTGAGCAATTGATGGCACTTTTTCCTCAGACTGCCTTGGTATATTCAAATATATGCCAAAGACAGAAATGGAGGTGGTCAAACCAATTTTGTCCACAAATTGAGAAGTCGAGGAAGCATGTAAACAAATCTGTTTCAGCTTACATGAGAGACCATGGAATGGGCTCCCTGTACAACAATAACTTGCGTTACTACATGCAAGATATCTACAGAGGAGATGGAGTTCACTTCTCAGATGAGGGCAACAGAGTTTTCACTCTGAATTTAAAAATGTGCATTGGTACCTACTTATAAGTACCAAAATGTACCATAAACCCAAAAGCTCTTCTCAGAGCTACCCTACATCTAATCACTCACAATTATTATTTTACTCTAACTTTTTTTACTAATTTTCAACAAAGTACGCTCCCTGGGGCGCTACCCGGTACGCGTACCGGGAGCTAACCTCGCGAAATTTTAAAAAAAAATGTTTTTTTTTCGCACATATGGGCCTCCTCAGCCACCCTCACAAAACCTAGGGGGTCAAGATAAGTCTACCATGCCCCCTTCTACCTATTCTGAACATTATTTGCCCTCCATCTTGTATCATAATTCGACCGAAACACAAAATGGTGGACTCCCGTTACGCTTAAGGTTCGCGTACCAGGGCGCTCACCGGTTCGCGTACCGGGTCGCTTCCTGGGAAGCGCACCATCAAAAAAGGTGGGAAAGTAGTTCACAGAAAAGCCACTGGAGACAATTTCACCAAATATAGATTAGCTCATACTACATACCAATCCCTACCATTTTCACAAATTTGATTGGAATTCCATTTAGCCATTTAGCCTATAGAACTCACTAAATACCGTGAGGTAAATTACTTCACAAAACACATCTGAAGTGTTGGAATTGACAACCAATTAAAATGTTACTTTCATTTTCTACTTTTTTTACCTGACATTTGATTGGTTATGTACCCGAATATATATAAAGGAAGAGAAGGAAACACAGCCATTTTGACTACTACTTCCTGATGTACATTTCTATTAGAATTTTCATTAATAACTTCAACTTCTTTTTAAAGGTAAGTTGTTATTTTTAAAACTGAAGTATATTGAGCACTTTAAGTTAATATGGCAAACTTTTTCTGTTAGTTATATACTATCCCTCTGTAGTACTTATAAATTTAGATACACTTTTTTATATTCCTACTTCCACTCTGATACTATACACTGCCCAAAGATAAATTCTCTGTTAAAAACTGCCTATCTAAAATTAATCCCAACAGTGCCCTACCTCTACTAATATATATTTTTTTTATGCAAATTTCAGGAAAAATGGAAAGTGAACAAAACATTTCATTTGAAATTGTCCTTCCAGAGTCCAACACAGAAATCATTGATCCAAATGAGATTGAATTTATGGATGAATCTTGGGACCAAGAACTACTGCAATGTGTACAAGCAGTAGATAACCTCCTTGCAAATGAGGACATTTTACAACCTCACAGACTACAATCTATATTCCATGATTATGAAATTTCTGACAATGAAATGTTAGAAAGTTTATTAAATTATGAAACACAATAAAAAAAACTTAAAAAAAAAAAAAATAATCAACAAAACCAACAATCAATTAACATACAGCATTTGAAAAGTCTATCATTCATTTTTCATTGTGATACGCTCCCCAGAACGCTTCCCGGTTCGCGTACCGGGCGCTAACCACGAAAAAAAACAAAAAAAAATTATTTTTTTTTGCTTCGCGGGGCCCCTTTAAAGCCTCCACATCAAACCTAGGGGGTCAGGGAGGATCTACTATGCCCCCTTATAGTTATTTCCCCCTTTGTTTTGGCCTCCTCTTGTCTCTCAATCCTACCGAGAGACAAGATGGCGGCCGCTCCGGACTGTTTAGAATGTTGACAGACACCGGAGAGCCAATCAGCTTAGCTACGCGAAGTTCCGGTACGCTTAAGGTCCGCGGACCGGAGCGCTGCCCAGAGCGCGCTTACAGATATATATCTTTTTTTAAACGTTAATTTCTCAAAATCCACTGGAGCACATATATTGAGACCTACAAAAGGCACATCGGGCTATCAGTCCCTAATATTTTGCCAAGTTTCGTGCAAATCCATTCAGCCGTTCGGGCTAAAAGTGAGGCTAACCGCCCTATGGAAAACTCAATATTAAAAACACGTTTTGGGACCCCCCTTTTTTCTCGGCCCCCCCTGGACCAACTCCCCCCAAATTTCCAGTGGCTGCTCAGAAACAAAATGTTCCATTTTCCAGAAAATTTCAGCCAATTCCGTCCACAAACGCCAAAGTTATTAGACATAGAATTTTCAAAAATCCCATAGGGAAAAAATCCTAACTATATATACCTACTGGCGACCGCCAGTAGGTAATATATATATATATATATATATATATATATATATATATATATATATATATATATATACACATATACACACACAAAAGAAGCAGAGAAATTTGGGTAGTTCCTAAGTTAAGGTGGAGAGCAGCTCCTGTATAGAGCATCTTACAACACTAGCAATCTCTGATTTTGCTAACCTCAAATGTCTGCTTTTCTATCAACGTTTTTAAGCATAAGATTAGCACAGATACAAATGGACAAAGTTTTTTGTCATTTCTACAGCAAAATCTTGAAGCATAGGATTAGCTCATGCTATCCATGGCGTGCTGTAAAATGAAAAAAACGGTTTACCACTCCAGACACGGTATTAGAACTTTGGATTAGTAAACTACCATCAAAGCCAACCTGAAATAAATAAAATCAATCCCTGACACATGCTTTGTTGTCATTATAGCTCTTCAGAGAGGTTTAGCTTTGTCCAGGCCAAAGGGAGCACCAGGTATAGGTCAAAACAATACGCTTCTGATAGATTGTTGCCATGCGATGCACATATCTGTTTGGCATATGTTTTCATTGTATGTTTGGTTAGTGTGTTTTGTGGTTTATGTCGGTACTTGCAGGTGTTATTCCTTCTCAGCACTGAGTCCTGATGATGGTCTTGCTACTTGTTGTGCCATCAGAGACCAAACCTCAACAGTGTGTCCTCTTTAACATCATTGATTACACCTTATGGTGCTTCAGTCATTTATGAACAGTTGAAACATCTCAGGATTTAAATTACATGGACTGTGATTTATGGATTTATGAACCTGTAAAGTTAAGAGAATTTAGCGCGACCCTAGATGCTTTATTGACTGTAATGTTATTAGGTTACAAGGATCTTGTGGTCGTGCCAGTGTTGCTATATTGATGTACTGCTGCATATAATATCTGTTTTTGTAATGCAATTATCTATGTTCTTACATTGGTTTATTCTTCATATAAAAAATACATCTTTGTTAACACCAATATGCTGTTGTTATACTACATGAGTTATATACTGATAGTTTGCAGTTAGATCATTTAAATGACCAATATATTACTGAGCTAAGAATAAATAATTTCTCTGGGAACATTTTGTTTGTAGATTACTTTTAGAAAGTTGGCATTTTCTTTACTTAACCATTTGGTGCCTGCAGCCAGTCTCTGGTCACATGACTGGGTGTAGTTGGCAGTTGGGTTTTTGTGTATGCCTCCTAGACTGCCACATACAATAGGAGATTAGGTGTGACTGGGTGGGCCACAACTGGTAGGATTGTAGTAAGCAGCTAGACCCACTTAAACCTGGACAGGCTGTGTCCTGTCTCCACACAAAGGGCCCGACGACTCTGCATTGTCACTTCAGCCAGCTTGGAGCCAGGGAAGGTAAGGCATACAGAAACACTGTCTAGAAGCTTCTCTCAACTTTCAGAACCAGGGCACCATGGTATAAAAGAAGGACCACAGAGTCCAACTCTTTAGTACACTTTTGGACCTGAGGATGCCCTGCCAACAAGTAGGACTGCTGTGCTGCTGAAGGCCGGCACTCTGCTTGACTGCTGCTCTGAAGAGATGGGTGCCCTGCAGTGCTGACTTTCTACTTGCTTCTCTCTCACATGGGTGAGAAGGACTGGTAAATCATCTCTTGAACCAGAACCAAGAGTAACTCCAAGGGCTAGTTGGCTGGGCTCTTGATCTCAAGTCTCAGGGTCATAACATGTTTCCAACCTTGCACCTGCACATGGAGTCTGCCATGTGTGTGTCTACTCTGCCAAGGGGTGCCACCCCAGTCTGGACCCTTGGATGTGGGCCTAAGGTGGCTGCCAACAGAACTGACGCATCTTCTCTGGTGAGCAACGCATCTCCTCAGAAGCCCATCCCCGAGCAGAAATGACGCATTGCAGCTGCTGCATGGAATGGATGTTGCAAAGACCCGCATCGCCTCTGCAGTCCTCTGAACCAACACATCACCCCAACAGTATGGCACATCCACAGTCTAGGTCCTCGCAGCTCTTGTCAATTTGACGACAATGCCGGACTACACATGCTGCCTCGCAGATCCTAGTAACCGATGCATAGCCTGCTGCGTGCCGCATTCATGATGCCTGGCTTCCCATCACAAGCCCTGTCTATGGGATCCTCGACAACAAAGCAACAGGACCTCACACCAAAGCCTCGCCTCATCTCGGAACTGACACACAAATTTGGCTGCACAGAACATCCTCAATGTGAATCCACACAACGCTCCACAACCAGGATGTAAGGAACTTGTTTAGTGGGCCTAATGGGGTCCCTCTAGCCAGTCCATGCTACATTGTAGTCTGCCTGAACTTGTGACCTTTTTGCGGTCCGGCGCAACTAGATATTCTCAGTTGGCCCTTTGTTTTTTTTTTGGCATTATTTTCCCTAAAAACTGAAAGTTCAATATCTCAGGTTCTACTAATTGAAGTTTTGATCTTTGTTGTCTTGTTTTATTTATATAAATTACTCTATTTTTCTAAATCTGTTGTGGTCTCCTTTCTTTGTGTTTTTTTTCACAATTTTACTGTTTGAAGTGTTGCACAAATACTTTACTCATTGTCTGTAAGTTAAGTTTGACTGCTCTTTGCCAAGCTACCTAGGGCATGAGCAAAGGTTGATTTAGGGTTTGCTTGTGCCTTACCCTACTAAGGATTGTGATTGGTGCTTGACCAGGGCTTACACCCCAGTCAACCTAGAGCCCAATTTCTTATAGTAGTCATCATGATTGTTTTATTTTTTATGGATTCTATCAAGAACTTGGTATGTGTCAGTTTTATATTTTAGGTATTCCAGTTTATCATGCTCCACAGGTAGGTAGAGTAGACAATGTAAGGTCATCCCTTTGAGGTTATGTGTTGCTAAGCCAGTATGGGCAGTAACTACATAAGATATATTGGAGGCAGTAACATTATGCACATAAGTGTAATGACTTTAATAACAAAGATTTTCCCAGTCCCTGCTTTTTCACTTATGTATTGTAATGTAGGTTCATAAGTAGTACATTCAGATAATGTATTTTTGTGTTGAAGTACATGATCTTCAGATTATTTTATGTATTTTTACATTTCTAGTTGTTCCCTATTTATTTGACATAAACTAAGTTATCTAAATTATGTACGTCCTTTTTGACTTGGTGCATTGCATTTAGAACATCACCCATGGAAACTGCAATTTCAGTATCAATCATTGGTTGCCTAGGATGGTCAGCAGTCCTAGATGTAAAAGTATTATTATTAGAGGGATTATTGTGTTGAATTTCTGCAATGTTGTTTTTTGCTTCTATTTCCTGATTGAGCATTTGTAAGCATGTATGAAATTCAGGCAATGCAACAACATTTTTATAAACATTATATAGATCTTCATAGCGTTGAAGAGGGCCTCTAAGTTCTTCTTCTTTGAACCATGATCGAAATAGTTGGAGAAATGCCAAATACTAAAATTCTTTCTTTTTTTCCTATTTTACAACTAAGTTTACAATGAGTAATAACAATGGGTTTACGTATTAAACAACCATTGGTCTCTTCTACTCAAAATGTACCAGTCTAAATATCTTCAGTCACAGCAATTGTAAAGGACACGTTAATGGAGTTAGATTTTGTGTTCTCAAATTTTTCTCAGAGACAGAAGTGGAAGTGGCCTACTGTAAATACTGCTAAGTTTGAAAAGACTCTAAGACATGTGAACCAGGCAGTGTCAGCATTTCTTTGCTATCATAAAATATCTTCAATTTTACATCTAAATATAAAATATGGCAATGAAGCACTATAATGTCCTATGGAAATCATATTTCCATTTCAAATCTAAAACCTTAGCTGGGCAAACATATATAAATGTGTTTATTAAAAAAATAAACAAAGACTCCTTTAAGAGCCTATGTCTAATTTTATTTTGTCCTATGTAATTTTTGTATTTTTTATTTCAATTAGTACCGCTGTACTTTCTGGATACTTTTGAGGAACTACAGCGGTACACCATATACAGGGGTCTCCAACTAATCGATCGCAAGCTACAAGTAGCTTGTTGACACCTTGTAAGTAGCTTGCGCCCCAGCATCCCAACTTTGTATCCCTTCATTCTCTTTTAGATTTTTAGGCCTTTTTAATTCTCGCCTACGCAGCGCGCATGCGCTGCTAAGGAGAGGACCTCATGTCGTTGATGAGCTTTTCTCCCCAAAAACGTGCACGCAATGCATTGCTTTCTATTGCAACGCGCGTACATTTGGCGATTTCCTCGCAGGAGCGAGCGGCTGGCATATTGCAGCAATTATCGCTGCGCCAGCCGCTCCCTTCCGCGAGTGAATCATGCAGGCCCCCTCCTCTCTCTCCTTCCCATGCTGCGAGGAGCGCGCCTGCAGCGGCACCAGCTTGTTATATCCCTTCTTTGCTGAAGTGGTGCCAACATTAACCTTTGGGCGACATTAGTTTGGCAGAGACTTTCGACAACGTGTGTAATATGGATTTGGGCATTGGCTCATTGTTGTCATGCATTGAGTGTGAGCACGTCACTGGACAAACTGGTTACAGCCTTTACAGAGGGTAAAGAAAGCGTTTACATTTTTATTTCTCATCTCTAAAAGCCAGTTTGTAACATTTTACTTTTAAGAAAAGACTGATGAGCTATTGTTGTTGCTGTTGCTTTTATGAGTACAAGGTACTTAAAACCCTTGAGCCAGGATGTGGCCAGAACACGGTGCAAAGATGAAGCCTTCCTTTTTCGGGAGTCATGAATGTCAAACAGATGAGAAAAAGTAAACTATTGCTTACACTGCACTCAATGCAACATACATTCCAAATACCACTCAGTGCCAGATAGTTACATGCCACATAATTACACTGCACTCAATGCAACATACACTCCAAATACCACTCAGTGCCACATAATTACACTGCACTCAATGCAACATACACTCCAAATACCAGTCAGTACCACATAATTACACGCCACATAATTACACTGCACTCAATGCAACATACACTCCAAATACCACTCAGTGCCACATAGTTACATGCCACATTATTACACTGCACTCCATGCAACATACACTCCAAATACCACTCAGTGCCACATAATTACACACCACATAATTACACTGCACTCAATGCAACATACACTCCAAATACCACTCAGTGCCACATAATTACACACCACATAATTACACTCTACTGAATGCAACACACACTCCACACAATACCACTCAGTGCCACATAATTATATGCTACATAATTACACTGCACTCAATGCAACATACACTCCAACCAATACCACTCAGTGCCACATAATTACACGCCACACAATTACACTCTACTGAATACAACATACACTCCACACAATACCACTCAGTGCAACATAATTATATGTTACATAATTACACTACGCTCAACGCAACATACACTCCAAATACCACTCAGTGTCGCATAATTACATACCACATAATTACACTGCACTCAATGCAACATACACTCCAAATACCACTCAGTGCCAAATAATTACACTGCACTCAATGCAACATACACTCCAAATACCACTCAGTGCCACATAATTACACATCACATAATTACACTGCACTCAATGCAACATACACTCCAAATACCACTCAGTGCCACATAATTACAAGCCACATATTTACACTGCACTCAATGCAACATACACTCCAAATACCATTCAGTGCCACATAATTACACACCACCTACTTACACTGCACTCAATGCAACATACACTCCAAATTCCACTCAGTGCCACATAGTTACACGCCACATAATTTCACAGCACTCAATGCAACATATACTCCAAATACCACTTAGTGCCACATAATTACATGCCACATAATTAGACTGCCCTCAATGCAACATACACTCCAAATTCCACTCAGTGCCATATAATTACTCGCCACATAATTACACTCTACTGAATGCAACACACACTCCACACAATACCACTCAGTGCCACATAGTTACATGCCACATAATTACACTGCACTCAATGCAACATACACTCCAAATACCACTCAGTGCCACATAATTACACGCCACATAATTACATTCTACTGAATGCAACACATACTTCACACAATACCACTCAGTGCCACATAATTACACGCAACATAATTACACTGCACTCAAAGCAACATACACTCCAAATACCACTCACTGCCACATAATTACACGCCACATAATTACACTGCACTCAATGCAACATACACTCCACATACCACTCAGTGCCAAATAATTACACGCCACATATTTACCCTCTACTGAATGCAACACACACTCCACAAAATACCACTAAGTGCCACGTAATTATATGCTACATATTTACACTGCTCTCAACGCAACATACACTCCAAATACCACTCAGTGCCACATAATTACACTGCACTCAATGCAACTTTCACTCCAAATACCACTCAGTGCCACATAATTACACGCCACATAATCTCACTGCACTCAATGCAACATACACTCCAAATACCACTCAGTGCCACTTGATTACACACCACATAATTACACTGCACTCAATGCAACATATACTCCAAATACCACTTAGTGCCACATATTTACATACCACATAATTACACTGCACTCAGTGCAACATACACTCCAAATCCCACTCAGTGCAACATAGTTACACACCACATAAGTACACAGCACTCAATGCAATATACACTCCAAATACCAGTCAGTGTCACATAGTTACATGCCACATAATTACACAGCACTCAATGCAACATACACTCCAAATACCACTCAGTGCCACATAATTACACAACACATAATTACACTGCACTTAATCAATCAATCAATAATCAATAATAAGCTTTATTCGGGTGTATTTAAACAGCCATAAAAGCACAGTATATATTCATGATACATGGAAATACAATTTAAAAAGTTAACAATCGTAATAAAATATCATTTGGATTATAAATTCATTAAAACATCAAAGGGGCCGTCAGTTTCTAATGACGATGATAAAATCATAACAATAATTTTTTGTGACAAAAAATCCAGGGCGCGAAGCTTCAGCAAGACATAAAGTGCAAGGTATGTAATTAAAAAGGTCACTCCAACCGTAGGTTAGGTAGTTTGTAGCGTTGAAACAACGTACGCAACCTGGAGTTAAACAAATCAATATAAAAAAGAGAGTCCCAATTTAGTCTAAGTTTCGCCTGTGCCTAATAACAAAACTCAGGAATTTTGCTGTGGGTTTAGCAAAAGACTCTACGTCCAACAATTGGAGGGTGAGTAAAGCGGGGTGACACCTTCTGAAACCCATAACTTTTAAAATCGGCATTAGCCAGTGTCTCCTTGGTACACAGTAAAACTTACAAAATAAGATTGTGTGAATTGTGGATTGGGCAGAGATATTGTCACAAGGACATGGTTGTAAATACTTTGCCCAATAATTAATGGTAGGGAAGGTAACCAAGCGGTGAAAGATATCCAACCGAAACCTAGTAAATAGTAGTCTTTCATGGCTTGAAAAGTTAAAAGTTAGGTAAGGTTGGATAGTCAAAGTTGTTTGGGTTAGTAGCGAATGTTGGACTGTAGTTTTGCTAACCTCATTAGTCAGCCGCAGTGATTCTAATAGCGCCAAGCAAAGTTTTTTAAACGTTTTTCTCGAGAGTTCTGCGATTAATGTGGGAGAGTGATAATATTGTGGCAGGCCCAAATCGTTAAAAAATGTTCTAATGTAGGCTATCCATCCAATTCTGTGGGCATTCTCTAAGGAGATACAGTCCTTTATGAACTTTTGACAGGAAATAGTTTCACTAGAGGACCAAATACGGTGCCTTAGGAGAAGAGATTGGATTTTAACTAAGTCTGTCAAATAGGGCAGACCCAGTTCCAAATGGCACACGTAGGTTGCTGTGCCCCGTGGGGCAGCAAGACGGAATCTTAAGAAACTATTTTCCACCTTTTGTAGGGCTTCGACATTCCCGTATCCCCAGACACCAGCCCCGTATATTGCAGTGGCTAAGTATTTAGCCTTATATATCTCTATGAGTTCAACAGTGGGCCTTCTACCCAATTTAGTTTTAAGTTAACCAAGGCAACTGTAGCCCTCATAAAGAACAATTTTCTCGACTCGATTGCGTGCTTCCAGGAAAATGTATGATCGATAACAATCCCCAAATACGGATATGTGGTTGTGCTCTCAAGTTTTTGTTTGTCAATAAAGATGGCCTTCATTTTCTTAATCCTGGAACCTGCGGACATAACAAACGTTTTTTTAATGTTACTTTTCAGGTCCAGGTTGGCCATGAAAGTGCTGTATCTCAACAGGGCACGTTGTAATTCCATGGGGGTGCGGGCTAAAATCACAGCGTCGTTGGCGTAGAGTAACGCCGGTATTGGGCAGTTATTAATGGCAGGGAGGTCCTGCCACCCTGTTACCATGGCATGTTCCAAGCCATTGGTATAGAGGTTAAATAGGAACGGGCCAGGACACAGCCCTGCCTTACTCCCCTCTCTATCCTGAATGACTTTGTTAGCTCACCCCCCACGCCATACCTCACTCTGGCTGTGGCGTCGGAGTATAATTTATGCAAGAAATTTACGAGAGACTCCTCAACCCCCATGTCCAATAAGATGGACCAAAGTTTGGTATGGCTGACGCAGTCGAATGCTGCCGACAAATAAACATACGCCATGTACAAGCCCCCCCCTTCGCATGTACATATTTAACTATTAGGAGGGACAGATTAAGGGCTTGCTCTGTGGTGCACAGTCCCTCACAGAACCCAAATTGTAAGTCTGATAAAACTTTGTTGTCATCCGCCCACTGCTGGAGATGCTCTAAAATAACACGCCCAGCCACTTTCCCCAGAGAGTCAAGCAAATAGTCCGCGAGCCCCAAGGCACATGATGCTCGCAGGACCCTAGTTAAGATTGGGGTCCACAGATCCATGTTAAATTTAAAAAGATCGATTGGGACCCCATCGGGGCCTGGCGCCTTTCCATTCCTGCTGGCCAACAGTGCAAGCTCGACCACTTCATGCGATATATCAATGGCTAACAGAAATGGGTTTGTCTTTGGGCCAGAGCTGGTCGAAACCTGTGGATTTTGCGTTGCCTGTCCGTTTAAAGGAATGCCGAATATCCGCTTAAAATATTCGACCCATGATTGTTCGTTTATCGCAATGTCAATGTTGGGGTTGTCCCTGGATTCTGATAGAAAGGGGGACTTAACAACTTTCCAAAAGGAGGCGCTGTCTCTCAGGGTACATGATTTGTGCAGTTGGTCCCAAAGATCTTTTTTCAATTTTTCCTTCCTATTTTTTAAGACCCGATTGTAGTTCTTCCTAAGGGTAGCAATTTCCTTTTGGTCTTTTTCTGTTTTATGTAGGGCTAGTTTCAGTTTCCGATAAGCGTCTGTACAATTGCTATCGAACCATCCTTTAGTTCTGAACTTGGTGGTTTTTAGATTGACAAAAAGAGCTTCCTAATTGATTTTGTCACAATTGCAAAGTTAATCATAGCTCCCTCATTGGTAGTGGCTGGATCGAGAGATTTTTCAATCTCTGCTCCAGAATTTCTAACCACCCTCGCGGTAATTTCCAACGGGTCCACTTTCTCCCACTTAAGTGAGTACCCGTTTAGCCTGTCTAGCGTCAGGGTATTTTGCCCAAGGGTCCTCATAATATTGTGCCTATCAGGTTCCTGTAGGAATTTTATAGTGATACTATTTGGATAGTGGTCGCTGATAATAATGTCGTGGGTCTTATAATTCAGGACTTGGGATCCAGCTTTGGAAGAGATGAAGGTAAAGTCTATTGTGCTTGACCTTCCTCTGCCATTAATAGTGGGGATGAGGGGTACAGAAGGATTCACCATATCATTTGCGAGACCCAGATCTAAACCACAGACAGTTTCATTCAGGCAGTCCCCAATTAAGGTATGAGGAAAATGGGTTACCGGATTTTCGTTTTCATCCTTGATGCCACAGACTATGTTATCACTGTTCTTACAGAGGGTTTGGTTAAAATCCCCTCCCCAGATTATTGCCACTTCTTTGGTGGCTTTATTAATTAATTCCTTAAGGGAGAAGGATATTTTTTTTATGACTTTTATTAGGTCACCTACAGGGAGATTATTATAAAAATTCACTAATAAAAGGGCTTGTTTTTACTCAGGTGCAGGGTGATTATTTGGAAATTTAATTCCAGTTTAATTGGGACAATTTTCATGATCTGTAGAACGTTGGAGACAAAGATGGTTAAACCACCCTTTGCTCTGCCCGAAGGTGATGGTATCGCTGGAGAAAAGTAGGTTTTGTAACCTGCTAAATGTATCTCGGATGTAGCCCACGTTTCTTGCATACAAAGAATGCTAAACTTATGAACAAAATCTAGCCGGATGTCATTCACCACCTTTGTGCGCAAACCTGCGATGTTCCAATATAATATGCTCAAGGATGAATTTTCCTGAGTACTAACAGTCACAGGACTGTAGCCAGTGGTTTCCTCATAAGGACTATGCTGGGTCATAAAGGCCATGGTTTCTTCGTTCTTACCGTTCACGTGGCCCAAATTGGCTGTTAGATATAAAGAGTATTCACTGCACTCAATGCAACATACACTCCAAACAATACCACTCAATGCCACATACTTACATGACAAACAATTACACTCTACTGAATACAACATACACTCCACACAATACCACTCAGTGCCATATAATTATACGCTACATAATTACACTGCACTCAATGCAACATACACTCCAAATACCACTCAGTGCCACATAATTACACGCCACATAATTACACTGCACTCAATGCAACATACACTGCAAATACCACTCAGTGCCACATAATTACACGCCACATAATTACTGTACTGAATGCAACACAAGTCTACAAAATACCACTCAGTGCCACATAATTATATGCTACATAATTACACTGCGCACAACGCAACGTACACTCCAAACAATACCACTAAATGCCACATAATTACACACTACACAATTACACTCTACAGAATACAACATACACTCCGCACAATACCACTCCGTGCCACATAATTATATGCCACATAATTACAATGGCCTCAATGCACCATACAGTCCAAATACCACTCAGTGCCACATAATTACACGCCATATGATTACACTTCACTCAATGCAAAATACACTCCAAATGCCACTCAGTGCCACATAATTATACGCGACATAATTACACTGCACTCAATGCAACATACACTCCAAATACCACTCAGTGCCACATAATTACACGCCACATAATTACACTGTACTCAATGCAACATACACTCCAAATACCACTCAGTGCCACATAATTACATGCCACATAATTACACTGCACTCAATGCAACATACACTCCAAATACCACTCAGTGCCACATAATTACATGCCACATAATGATACTCTCTGAATACAACACGCACTCCACACAATGCCACTCAGTGCCACATAATTATTTGCTACATAATTACACTGCACTCAATGCAACATACACTCCACACAATACCACTCAGTGCTATATAATTATATGCTGCATAATTACACTGCGCTCAACGCAACATACACTCCAAATACCACTCAGTGCCACATAATTACACGCCACTTAATTACACTGGAGTCATTGCAACATACACTCCAAATACCACTCAGCGCCACATACTTACAGGCCACATAATTACACTGCACTCACTGCAACATACACTCCAAATACCACTCAGTGCCACATAGTTACATGCCACATAATTACACTGCACTCAATGCAGCATACACTCGAAATACCACTCAGTGCCACATAATGACATGCCACATAATTACACTGCACTCAATGCAACATACACTCCAAACACCACTCAGTGCCACATAATTACATGCCACATAATTACACTCTACTGACTGCAACAGACACTCCAAATACCACTCAGTGGCATATAATTACACGCCACATAATTACACTGCACTCAATGCAACACACATTCCAAATACCACTCAGTGCCACATAATTACACTGCACTCAATGCAACATATACTCCAAATACCACTCAGTGCCACATAATTACACGCCACATAATTACACTGCACTCAATGCACCATACACTCCAAATACCACTTAGTGCCACATAGTTACATGCCATATAATTACACTGCACTCAATGCAACATACACTCCAAATACCACTCAGTGCCACATAATTAAATGCCACATAATTACACTCTACTGAATGCAACACACACTCCAAATACCACTCAGTGGCATATAATTACACGCCACATAATTACACTGCACTCAATGCAACACACATTCCAAATACCACTCAGTGCCACATAATTACACTGCACTCAATGCAACATATACTCCAAATACCACTTACTGCCACATAATTACACGCCACATAATTACACTGCACTCAATGCACCATACACTCCAAATACCACTTAGTGCCACATAGTTACATGCCATATAATTACACTGCACTCAATGCAACATACACTCCAAATACCACTCAGTGCCACATAATTACACGCAACATTATTACACTGCACTCAATGCAACATACACTCCAAATACCACTCAGTGCCACATAATTACACGCCACATAATTACACTGCACTCAATTCAACATACACTCCAAATACCACTCAGTGCCACATAATTACACGCCACATAATTACACTGCACTCAATGCAAAATATACTGCCAATACCACTCAGTGCCACATAATTACACGTCACATAATTACACACTACTGAATGCAACACACACTCCAGACAATACCACTCAGTGCCACATAATTATATGCTACATAATTACACAGCACTCAATGCAGCATACAATCCAAACAATACCACTCAGTGCCACATAATTACATGCTACACAATTACACTCTACAGAATACAACATACACTCCACACAATACCACTCAGTGCCATTTAATTATATGCCACATAATTACAATGCACTCAACGCACCATACACTCCAAATACAACTCAGTGCCACATAATTACACACCACATAATTACACTGCACTCAATGCAAAATACACTCCAAATACCACTCAGTGCCACATAATTATACGCCACATTATTACACTGCACTCAATGCAACATAGACTCCAAATACCACTCAGTGCCACATAGTTACACGCCACATAATTACACTGCACTCAATGCAACATACACTCCAAATACCACTCAGTGCCACATAATTACACGCCACATAATTACACTGCACTCAATGCAACATACACTCCAAATACGGGGGCGTGGCCAAGGAGGGGACCAAGATGGCCGCCTCTTGCTGAAGCTCCGCTGGCTCGGGGAATATAATGCCCGAATAATGCGGTAACCTCCGATCCTAAGCCGCATCCGCACCTACGATCCTGCACACCATCCTACCCAGCTCGGCGGGTGCGAATTTGGCGGTGGAAGAGGCAGTGGATCCTGCGATACGGCGCTCTGCTCAACGGCCGACGGAGACAGGGGAGGAGACGGCGGCGCGGAACGCAGGTAGGGTGGGCTGCGTGTGTGGCGCCTGGGCAGACTGCGGGGCCGGACCGCGATAATACCCGTGACCCAGGGACTGGGGGCTCGCCTCCGCGGCGGCCCTGCTGAGCCTCGGCTCCCTTTGGGCGGCGCCGCGCGCCGGACTCGCTTTCGGGCCTTCGGCCTTGGAGGCGGGCCTAAGCCGGGAGCTCGGCGAGGGCTGCGGCGGGAGGCGTAGGCCCGGCGCTGGGGGGCGGGTTGCTTAGCGGCCGGACTGCGGGGGCCGCCCCGGGTGTCTCCTCTGCTGTTGCTGCCCTGCCCCGTGGCTGCGACGCTGCTGACCCTGGGACACCGGTGCTGAGAGCGAGGCCTGACTTACCGTGTGGGTGCCGGTGGAAAGACTGTTCTGGCTCAACCGGCTCTCACCCCGCCCTCCGCCACTCATTGCTGCCCAGAATTCAGCCAGAGCTGCGCCATAACCTGCCCCCAGCGACGGGGTTTGGTCCATCACTCTCCACGACGAGCCGGCCATCTGGGAACACACTGGTGCGGGAGACCGAACCGACGCACAACGGCCAGGGTCGGGTGGCCCTGCAACGTGGCCGCAATGGTGAAACGAGACCCCAACCAGCGTAAGCTGAACTTTCCGGGTGCATCCCTTCCCGTCGCTGACCCCCCTCCTGAGACCCGACTTGAGGCGTCTGGGGGTGAAGAACGAGAGGATGCTACGTCCCTCATGACGGCCATGATGACAGAGATGAGGGCTGGCTTCAAGGCGCTGGATAGGCGCTTCGACAATCTGGAGCGCCAAATGGCGGACATGAGCACCAAGATCCAGGCACACGACCGACGCCTGGACCTGGCAGAATCCAGAGTCTCGGATGTGGAGGACGGTCTGGCGAAATCCTTGAAACGGCTGGAGAGGGTGGAAAGGATCCTCAAAGAAGTGGCAGTCAAGAATGAAGACCTAGAGTCCCGGGGGCGAAGAAACAACGTGCGTATCACGGGCCTGGCGGAGACGACGCAAACTGGCCGGATGGACACATTTATCGAAAAGCTGCTCATTGAACTCTTTGGCCGGGACTCCTTCACTCAGGGTTTTGTGGTGGAGCGAGCCCACCGATCACTGGGGCCTCGACCCAGAACGGGTCTCCCGCCGCGCCCGATCATAGCCCTCCTCCTGAACTTTAGAGATCGAGACACTGTCCTCCGGGCAGCCCGAGAATGTGGGGAGGTGCAATGGCAGGGAAACGTGCTATCCTTCTTTCCTGATTTCACCTTCACAATACAGGAGGCGCGGAAAAAGTTTAACGGAGTAAAAGCCACACTACGGAACCTTGGCCTGCGCTACGGAATGCTCTACCCAGCTAGGCTCAAAGTGGACATTGAAGGTAGATCCCGTATCTTTGAGACACCAACGGAAGCTCAGGAATTTTGCCAGCACTATAAGAGACGTGAGGAGGACGTTGCTCGATCTGGAACTCTCCCGCAGTCCTCCCCGATCAGAAACGCTTCCCAAGCCAGCAATGATTTATTTGCCGAGACGGGCAACGGCTGACCATTGCACCTAGACATACATGGCTGATAACACAACCCTTGTGCTTCTCGGACACCCGACCTGGTTTGGTTACACGCACTTGGATTCTTTTTGATCTAAAATTCCCCCGACCGGCGTGGCGTTGCCACACCCCATGGCGGACGCCACTGTTATCTTAGTACTCTGTTTATTAATGCAACCGAGCTTGATTTCCGAACTGTACATTTCAACCCTGTGCAATGTTTGGCTCGCTGCATGGTTTATGGGGATTTGCCTCCACGGGTTCTTCGGAGGCTGGGTGGGGGGGGGGGTGAGTTTATTGGTTGGTTTGAAGTTATTCTGCATTCAGATTGCAAACACACACCACGGTCCATCGCACGCTACAGCGCACCCTGACACACCTTGGATCAGATATATAGACCTCGACGATCATGGTTGGACGGCCCGGGCAGACTGACTCAACTCTGATTACCCTGATGACATGGAATGTAAGGTGACTAAATGACACAAGGAAGTGTAGACAAGTCCTCAATTATCTAGGCAGGCACACAGTTGACATAGTGTTTCTCCAAGAAACCCATTTAAACCCAACGGGGTCCCGGCTCCTGGCTAGGAGCTGGGGTTCACACCGCTTTTTTGCAGATTTCAGCAGATACTCCAGGGGGGTGGCCATCTTGGTTCATAAAAGGCTACCCTTCATACCACACTCCACAGTAGTTGACCCGGAGGGCCGGTACCTACTGGTGACGGGCTCCCTCTTGCATCAAACGATCACTCTGGTAAATGTGTACGGCCCCAATACTGAATCCCCTGCCTTCTTTCAGGAGTTACAGACGAAACTGACCACGACAGTCTCGGGTCACGTACTTGCCGGGGGGATTTCAATTTGCTCCTTAACCCCGCACGTGATGGTACCTCGACTGCTACCGACCCCAAGAAACACTCCAGACCAGTCCTGGTGGACATATGCAATGACCACTCCCTCATAGATATAGAGGCCAGAATACATGGGAAGTCCCCGGAATACACACACCATTCTGGCTACCATAACACTTGGACACGACTGGACTACTGGCTACTCTCACCCGGGGTGGCGTCTTGGGTGTCATCCCACACTACCTTACCGCGTACACTGTCGGACCACTCACCGGTGGCACTACAACTAGCCTTTCCACGGCCTGGCGGCTCTGAACGACAATGGAGATTTCCCGAAAAAGCCCTATCAGACACAGTCTTCACCGAAACAATCCGCACCGCCATTGTTGATTATTTTGAACTAAACACGGGGTCGGTCGACACACATGCAACCTTGTGGGAGGGATTTAAGGACACTATCAGGGGAGTATCCATCGCCACTCATGTGGGTGTCCTCCGTTCCATTAGATCCACCCTAACACGCATAGAGAATGATATCCGAACTGCAGAGAATGAACAGCTGCGTAACCCCTCCGAATCGCTTAATGCGCGGCGCCTTGCCCTGCTGCTGGAATTTCGCGAAGAAGCTGACAGGGAGCTACATTTCCTAGCCACGCAATACTCAGCGCATCAGTATGGGGAAGGAGACAGACCCGGGAAATTGCGGGCACACCTAATCCGCCCTCCGCGGCAGGCGCACTACATAACAGAAATAACATCACCGGATGGGAGGACACTGCACACGACCCCCGAAATATCCCGCACATTCCTGTCCTACTACACTTCCCTCTACTCCTCATCTGCGGCCGCTGACCTACAGGCCCAGGGCTCTTACCTCGACAAAATTGCACTGGTTTTTTTAGAACGATATATGCAGGATTTCCTTGCACACCCAATCACTGCTGACTCGGTGGTGGAAGCCATAGACGCTCTACGAGGCTCTGTGGCTCCAGGCCTCGACGGCTTCTCGGCCGATTTTTACAAGGCTTTCAAGGAGGAATTGGTGCCGGAACTCCTAGAAGTCTATGCCGAAGCGTTAGAGACGGGTATCCTGCCCCCCACATTCCGGGAGGCGGTAATCATTTTGCTCCCGAAACCCGGCAAAGACCCAACTATTTGTGGCTCCTATAGGCCCCTCTCGCTATTGAATACAGACTACAAAATCTTAGCAAAAATAGTGGCCACTCGTCTGGCTCTTTTAATGGAATATATCATATCCCCCGCGCAATCGGGATTCGTTCCCCATCGGTCCACCTCGCTGAATTTACGTACATTATTCGCGATACTCCATCGCGTTGATCCCAACATACCGGCAGCCGCAATACTCCTTGATGCTGAAAAAGCGTTCGACTCCTTAGAATGGCCATTTTTCCTATCGATAATGAGACGTATGGGCATGCCGGAATGTTTCGTCTCTACCGTGGCTTTGCTGTACACCAAGCCCACGGCTCGAATACGCCTGAATGGCACCATCACGAAGGCATTCTCCCTGTCCAGGGGCACGAGACAAGGGTGTCCATTATCCCCCTTACTACTCATATTGGCGATGGACCCCCTAGTACGACACTTCCAAGAAAAGCATAGTTTTCGGGGCCTACAATTTCGCACCGGCCCTTTGCTGGCGTCCCTATATGCGGACGATCTAATCCTCTATGTCCGCACACCTGCCGACAACCTGGCACCGCTTTTAGACGAAATTACGTGATTTGGCACCTACTCTGGGTTGCGCGTGAACTGGCGCAAATCCCTCGTTTTTCCATGAACCCCCGCCACCTCCCCTTGGGAATGCGAATACCCTTTGGAATGGTGTGACGACTCGGTGAAATAGCTGGGCATACACGTCCACCTTAATACAGTGGACATCATTCGTCTCAACTATGGCAGGGCTCTAGACTTTTTAGAAGATAACATTGATAAATGGCTCCGGCTGCCGCTCTCTATGATGGGGCGCATTGCTATAGTAAAAATGGTGGTGTTGCCCCGGTTTCTGTATTTATTTAATAATATCCCAGTACCTCTCACAACATTTTTTTTTACTCAGCTGCGAACGCTCCTACTGCGGTTGATCTGGGGCAACAAATCACCTCGAGCTGCGTGGCATGTGCTGACCCTGCCCTACGAGAGAGGAGGTCTGGGGGTGCCCGATTTTTATCTGTATTTTTTGGCGGCCCAGTGCTCCTTCGCACACCCATGGTTCCACCCAGATGCGCGCATCCTTTTCCTAAGGCCCGAGGCGGACCTGGTTTTACCCCACCCACTGGCCACGTTGCTCCCGAAAGGTGTTCCGCGAGACCCCCATGACATCCAAACGGTATCATCCACATGTTGGGCGTGGGAGAAACTCAAGAGATTATTGAAACTAGATATCCTGTACTCCCCACACCTCCCCCTCCCTAACGCACACTGGCTTCCGATCACCGGCGAAATGGTGGTACGCACTACCCTCTCCAAATTTGGCCTCAACACAGTGGGTGACCTGTTCCCTGATGGCCATGCCTTCAGTTTGACGGAAGACCCCCGCCTCCAAGACCGCACTTTTATGGACTCCTTTGTGCTGTCTCGGATGCGCTCCTTACTACGAGCAACGTTCCCCACCTTCCCGCTGGCACCAGAGGAGGCCCCCCCCTCTAACCTCGGTCATACAACACTCATCTGGGGCGCACATGGTTGCTAAGATCTACAGACTCAGCATAGCTGCCACTCCCGCTGCAGATGCGAAGGTCCGCCTGGCTTGGGAAACAGACCTGGGGAAACAGATCTCAGATGTAGAGTGGGCGCAGTGCTGCGCAGTAACCAAGACAGTATCATTAAACACACAACACAAACTCATCCATTTTAAGTTTCTGAGGCGCCTGTACCACACCCCTGCTTTGGCCCACAGGATTGACCCCACACGCTCCCCTAATTGCCCGAAATGTAAAACTACAGGTGCTGATTTTGCGCATCTCTCCTGGACCTGCCCCAGACTGAGGGACTACTGGCTACAGGTGCACACCACATTTGGTAAAATATTGGGTATCCCGCTAACCCCGACGCCCGAAATTGCTTTGTTAGGCTTCGTAACGAACTTCCCTCTTGCAGTTTGCAGACTTGCCACATTAGGTTTTTTGCTGGCCAAACGGGAGGTAGCCTTGCTTTGGGGTTCCCCGAGGAGCCCGACGGTGAAGTCCTGGTTAAAGAGTTTGGCCTCCTGCAAAGTGAACTGTGAGGAATATTTCTCCACCATCCCTACATCTTCTAGACCTCTGGACATTTGGGGACCATACCGCACATACGTTGCTAAGCTCGCAGCAGAACGTCAGGAGCAATTAGACAATCACCTGTACCCCGAGGGAGTGGGCTGACGTATGTGGCTATGGGAAATGCCGCACGGTCATGGCATGTCGACTACACAGGTTGGATGGGAAGGTGTGGAGTCGGGGGCTGGTGGAGGATTAAGTTTGCCGATTGATGGTGTCACCATTCCCCCTTTCTGTTTATATACTTTGAGTTTGCTTTTGCGCCGGGAACTGTGAGTCCAAACTGACTTGTACTGTAATTTGGTGTGTTTTATTATCCGCTACTGATGGTTTATGTGTGATACTCCTGAAAATGATAAATAAAGTTAAAAAAAAAAAAAAAAAAAAATACACTCCAAATACCACTCAGTGCCACATAATTACACGCAACATAATGACACTCTCTGAATGCAACACAAACTCCACACAATGCCACTCAGTGCCACATAATTATATGCTACATAATTACAATGCACTCAATACAACATACACTTCAAATACCACTCAGTGCCACATAGTTACATGCCCCATAATTACACTGCACTCAATGCAACACACACTCCAAATACCACTCAGTCCCACATATTTGACATGCCACATAATTACACTGCACTCAATGCAACATACACTCCAAATACCACTCAGTGCCACATAATTACATTCCACATAATTACACTCTACTGAATGCGACACACACTCCACACAATACCACTCAGTGCCACATAATTATATGCTACATAATTACACTGCACTCAATGCAACATACACTTCAAACAATACCACTCAGTGCCACATAATTAAGCGCTACACAATTGCACTCTACTGAATACAACATACACTCCACACACCACTCAGTGCCACATAACTATATGCTACATAATTACACTGTGCACAACGCAACATACACTCCAAATACCACTAAGTGCCACATAATTACACGCCACATTATTACACTGCACTCAATGCAACATACACTCCAAATACTACTCAGTGCCACATAGTTACACGCCACATAATTACACTGCACTCAATGCAAAATACACTCCAAATACCACTCAGTCCCACATAATTAACCGCCACATAATTACAAACTACTGAATGCAACACACTCTCCACACAATACCACTAGGTGCCACATAATTACACACCACACAATTACACTCTACCGAATACAACATACACTCCACACAATACCACTCAGTGCCACATAATTATATGCTACATAATTACACTGCGCTCAATGCAACATACACTCCAAATGCCACTCAGTGCCACATAATTACACGCCACATAATTACACTGCAGTCAATGCAACATACACTCCAAATACCACTCAGTGCCACATAATTAAACGCCACATAATTACACTGCACTCAATGCAACATACACTCCAAATACCACTCAGTGCCACAAAATTACACACCACATATTTACACTGCACTCAATGCAACATACACTCCAAATACCACTTAGTGCCACATAATTACACTCCACATAATTACAAACTACTGAATACAACACACACTCCATACAAAACCACTCAGTGCCACATAATTATATGCTACATAATTACACTGCACTCAATGCAGCATACACTCCAAACAATACCACTCAGTGCCACATAATTACACGCTACACAATTACACTCTACAGATACAACATACACTCCACACAATACGACTCAGTGCCATTTAATTGTATGCTACATAATTACAATGCACTCAACGCACCATACACTCCAAATACCACTCAGTGCCACATAATTACACGCCACATAATTACACTGCACTCAATGCAAAATACACTCCAAATACCACTTAGTGCCAAATAATTATACGCCACATAATTACACTGCACTCAATGCAACATAGACTCCAAATACCACTCAGTGCCACATAATTACACACCACATAATTACACTGTACTCAATGTAACATACACTCCAAATCCCACTCAGTGCCACATAGTTACACACCACATAATTACACAGCACTCAATTCAACATACACTCCAAATACCACTCAGTGCCACATAGTTACATGCCACATAATTACACTGCACTCAAGGCAACAATCACTGCAAATACTACTCAGTGCCACATAATTACACGCCACATAATTACTCTACTGAATGCAACACACACTCCACAAAATACCACTCAGTGCCACATAATTATAGGCTACATAATTACACTGCTCTCAATGCAACATACACTCCAAATACCACTCAGTGCCACATAATTACATGCCACACAATTACACTACTGAATACAACATACACTCCACACAATACCACTCTGTGCCACATAATTACACACCACTTAATTACACTCTGTGAATGCAACACACACTCCACACAATGCCACTCAGTGCCACATAATTATATGCTACATAATTACACTGCACTTAATGCAACATACAGTACAAACAATACCACTCATTGCCACATATTTACACACCACACAATTACACTCTACTGAATACAACATACACTCCACACAATACCACTCAGTGCCACATAATTATATGCTACATAATTACACTGCGCTCAACGCAACATACACTCCAAATACCACTCAGTGCCACATAATTACACGCCACATTATTACACTGCACTCAATGCAACATACACTCCAAATACCACTCAGTGCCACATAATTACACGCCACATAATTACACTGCACTCAATGCAACATACACTCCAAATACCACTCAGTGCCACATAATTACACGCCACATAATTACACAGAATTCAATGCAAAATATACTCCAAATACCACTCAGTGCCACATAATTACACGTCACATAATCACACACTACTGAATGCAACACACACTCCAGACAACACCACTCAGTGCCACATAATTATATGCTACATAATTACACTGCACTCAATGAAGCATACACTCCAAACAATACCACTCAGTGCCACATAATTACATGCTACACAATTACACTCTACAGAATACAACATACACTCCACACAATACCACTCAGTGCCATTTAATTATATGCTAAATAATTACAATGCACTCAACGCACCATACACTCCAAATACAACTCAGTGGCACATAATTACACACCACATAATTACACTGCACTCAATGCAAAATACACTCCAAATACCACTAACTGCCACATAATTATACACCACATAATTACACTGCACTCAATGCAACATAGACTCCAAATACCACTCAGTGCCACATAGTTACACACCACATAATTACACTGCACTCAATGCAACATACACTCCAAATACCACTCAGTGCCACATAATTACACGCCACATAATTACACTGCACTCAATGCAACATACACTCCAAATACCACTCAGTGCCACATAATTACACGCCACATAATGACACTCTCTGAATGCAACACACACTCCACACAATGCCACTCAGTGCCACATAATTATATGCTACATAATTACACTGCACTCAATACAACATACACTTCAAATACCACTCAGTGCCACATAGTTACATGCCCCATAATTACACTGCACTCAATGCAACACACACTCCAAATACAACTCAGTCCCACATAATGACATGCCACATAATTACACTGCACTCAATGCAACATACACTCCAAATACCACTCAGTGCCACAAAATTACATTCTACAGAATTACACTCTACTGAATGCAACACACACTCCACACAATACCACTCAGTGCCACATAATTATATGCTACATAATTACACTGCACTCAATGCAACATGCTCTCCAAACAATACCACTCAGTGCCACATAATTAAGCGCTACACAATTGCACTCTACTGAATACAACATACACTCCACACACCACTCAGTGCCACATAACTATATGCTACATAATTACAATGTGCACAACGCAACATACACTCCAAATACCACTCAGTGCCACATAATTACACGCCACATTATTACACTGCACTCAATGCAACATACACTCCAAATACTAATCAGTGCCACATAGTTACACGCCACATAATTACACTGCACTCAATGCAACATACACTCCAAATACCACTCAGTCCCACATAATTACACGCCACATAATTACAAACTACTGAATGCAACACACACTCCACACAATACCACTAGGTGCCAGATAATAACACACCACACAATTACACTCTACCGAATACAACATACACTCCACACAATACCACTCAGTGCCACATAATTATATGCTACATAATTACACTGCGCTCAATGCAACATACACTCCAAATGCCACTCAGTGCCACATAATTACACGCCACATAATTACACTGCAGTCAATGCAACATACACTCCAAATACCACTCAGTGCCACATAATTACACGCCACATAATTACACTGCACTCAATGCAACATACACTCCAAATACCACTCAGTGCCACATAAGTACACGCCACATATTTACACTGCACTCAATGCAAAATATACTCCCAATACCACTCAGCGCCACATAATTACACGTCACATAATTACATACTACTGAATGCAACACACACTCCAGACAATACCACTCAGTGCCACATAATTATATGCTACATAATTACACAGCACTCAATGCAGCATACAATCCAAACAATACCACTCAGTGCCACATAATTACATGCTACACAATTACACTCTACAGAATACAACATACACTCCACACAATGCCACTCAGTGCCATTTAATTATATGCCACATAATTACAATGCACTCAACGCACCATACACTCCAAATACAACTCAGTGCCACATAATTACACACCACATATTTACACTGCACTCAATGCAAAATACACTCCAAATACCACTCAGTGCCACATAATTATACGCCACATAATTACACTGCACTCAATGCAACATAGACTCCAAATACCACTCAGTGCCACATAGTTACACGCCACATAATTACACTGCACTCAATGCAACATACACTCCAAATACCACTCAGTGCCACATAATTACACACCACATAATTACACTGCACTCAATGCAACATACACTCCAAATACCACTCAGTGCCACATAATTACACGCCACATAATGACACTCTCTGAATGCAACACAAACTCCACACAATGCCACTCAGTGCCACATAATTATATGCTACATAATTACAATGCACTCAATACAACATACACTTCAAATACCACTCAGTGCCACATAGTTACATGCCCCATAATTACACTGCACTCAATGCAACACACACTCCATATACCACTCAGTCCCACATAATGACATGCCACATAATTACACTGCACTCAATGCAACATACACTCCAAATACCACTCAGTGCCACAAAATTACATTCTACAGAATTACACTCTACTGAATGCAACACACACTCCACACAATACCACTCAGTGCCACATAATTATATGCTACATAATTACACTGCACTCAATGCAACATGCTCTCCAAACAATACCACTCAGTGCCACATAATTAAGCGCTACACAATTGCACTCTACTGAATACAACATACACTCCACACACCACTCAGTGCCACTTAACTATATGCTACATAATTACAATGTGCACAACGCAACATACACTCCAAATACCACTCAGTGCCACATAATTACACGCCACATTATTACACTGCACTCAATGCAACATACACTCCAAATACTAATCAGTGCCACATAGTTACATGCCACATAATTACACTGCACTCAATGCAACATACACTCCAAATACCACTCAGTCCCACATAATTACACGCCACATAATTACAAACTACTGAATGCAACACACACTCCACACAATACCACTAGGTGCCAGATAATAACACACCACACAATTACACTCTACCGAATACAACATACACTCCACACAATACCACTCAGTGCCACATAATTATATGCTACATAATTACACTGCGCTCAATACAACATACACTCCAAATGCCACTCAGTGCCACATAATTACACGCCACATAATTACACTGCAGTCAATGCAACATACACTCCAAATACCACTCAGTGCCACATAATTACACGCCACATAATTACACTGCACTCAATGCAACATACACTCCAAATACCACTCAGTGCCACATAAGTACACGCCACATATTTACACTGCACTCAATGCAAAATATACTCCCAATACCACTCAGCGCCACATAATTACACGTCACATAATTACATACTACTGAATGCAACACACACTCCAGACAATACCACTCAGTGCCACATAATTATATGCTACATAATTACACAGCACTCAATGCAGCATACAATCCAAACAATACCACTCAGTGCCACATAATTACATGCTACACAATTACACTCTACAGAATACAACATACACTCCACACAATACCACTCAGTGCCATTTAATTATATGCCACATAATTACAATGCACTCAACGCACCATACACTCCAAATACAACTCAGTGCCACATAATTACACACCACATAATTACACTGCACTCAATGCAAAATACACTCCAAATACCACTCAGTGCCACATAATTATACGCCACATAATTACACTGCACTCAATGCAACATAGACTCCAAATACCACTCAGTGCCACATAGTTACACGCCACATAATTACACTGCACTCAATGCAACATACACTCCAAATACCACTCAGTGCCACATAATTACACACCACATAATTACACTGCACTCAATGCAACATACACTCCAAATACCACTCAGTGCCACATAATTACACGCCACATAATGACACTCTCTGAATGCAACACAAACTCCACACAATGCCACTCAGTGCCACATAATTATATGCTACATAATTACAACGCACTCAATACAACATACACTTCAAATACCACTCAGTGCCACATAGTTACATGCCCCATAATTACACTGCACTCAATGCAACACACACTCCATATACCACTCAGTCCCACATAATGACATGCCACATAATTACACTGCACTCAATGCAACATACACTCCAAATACCACTCAGTGCCACATAATTACATTCCACATAATTACACTCTACTGAATGCGACACACACTCGACACAATACCACTCAGTGCCACATAATTATATGCTACATAATTACACTGCACTCAATGCAACATACACTCCAAACAATACCACTCAGTGCCACATAATTAAGCGCTACACAATTGCACTCTACTGAATACAACATACACTCCACACACCACTCAGTGCCACATAACTCTATGCTACATAATTACACTGTGCACAACGCAACATACACTCCAAATACCACTCAGTGCCACATAATTACACGCCACATTATTACACTGCACTCAATGCAACATACACTCCAAATACTACTCAGTGCCACATAGTTACACGCCACATAATTACACTGCACTCAATGCAACATACACTCCAAATACCACTCAGTCCCACATAATTACACGCCACATAATTACAAACTACTGAATGCAACACACACTCCACACAATACCACTAGGTGCCACATAATTACACACCACACAATTACACTCTACCGAATACAACATACACTCCACACAATACCACTCAGTGCCACATAATTAAGCGCTACACAATTGCACTCTACTGAATACAACATACACTCCACACACCACTCAGTGCCACATAACTCTATGCTACATAATTACACTGTGCACAACGCAACATACACTCCAAATACCACTCAGTGCCACATAATTACACGCCACATTATTACACTGAACTCAATGCAACATACACTCCAAATACTACTCAGTGCCACATAGTTACACGCCACATAATTACACTGCGCTCAATGCAACATACACTCCAAATGCCACTCAGTGCCACATAATTACACGCCACATAATTACACTGCAGTCAATGCAACATACACTCCAAATACCACTCAGTGCCACATAATTACACGCCACATAATTACACTGCACTCAATGCAACATACACTCCAAATACCACTCAGTGCCACATAATTACACACCACATATTTACACTGCACTCAATGCAACATACACTCCAAATACCACTAAGTGCCACATAATTACACTCCACATAATTACAAACTACTGAATGCAACACACACTCCATACAATACCACTCAGTGCCACATAATTATATGCTACATAATTACACTGCACTCAATGCAGCATACACTCCAAACAATACCACTCAGTGCCACATAATTACACGCTACACAATTACACTCTACAGATACAACATACACTCCACACAATACGACTCAGTGCCATTTAATTGTATGCTACATAATTACAATGCACTCAACGCACCATACACTCCAAATACCACTCAGTGCCACATAATTACACGCCACATAATTACACTGCACTCAATGCAAAATACACTCCAAATACCACTTAGTGCCGAATAATTATACGCCACATAATTACACTGCACTCAATGCAACATAGACTCCAAATACCACTCAGTGCCACATAATTACACACCACATAATTACACTGTACTCAATGTAACATACACTCCAAATCCCACTCAGTGCCACATAGTTACACACCACATAATTACACAGCACTCAATTCAACATACACTCCAAATACCACTCAGTGCCACATAGTTACATGCCACATAATTACACTGCACTCAAGGCAACAATCCCTGCAAATACTACTCAGTGCCACATAATTACACGCCACATTATTACTCTACTGAATGCAACACACACTCCACAAAATACCACTCAGTGCCACATAATTACACGCCACATTATTACACTGCACTCAATGCAACATACACTCCAAATACCACTCAGTGCCACATAATTACACGCCACATAATTACACTGCACTCAATGCAACATACACTCCAAATACCACTCAGTGCCACATAATTACACGCCACATAATTACACAGCACTCAAAGCAAAATATACTCCAAATACCACTCAGTGCCACATAATTACACGTCACATAATTACACACTACTGAATGCAACACACACTCCACGCAACACCACTCAGTGCCACATAATTATATGCTACATAATTACACTGCACTCAATGCAAATACACTCCAAATACCACTCAGTGCCACATAATTATACGCCACATAATTACACTGCACTCAATGCAACATAGACTCCAAATACCACTCAGTGCCACATAGTTACACGCCACATAATTACACTGCACTCAATGCAACATACACTCCAAATACCACTCAGTGCCACATAATTACACGCCACATAATTACACTGCACTCAATACAACATACACTCCAAATACCACTCAGTGCTACATAATTACACGCCACATAATGACACTCTCTGAATGCAACACAAACTCCACACAATGCCACTCAGTGCCACATAATTATATGCTACATAATTACAATGCACTCAATACAACATACACTTCAAATACCACTCAGTGCCACATAGTTACATGCCCCATAATTACACTGCACTCAATGCAACACACACTCCATATACCACTCAGTCCCACATAATGACATGCCACATAATTACACTGCACTCAATGCAACATACACTCCAAATACCACTCAGTGCCACATAATTACATTCCACATAATTACACTCTACTGAATGCGACACACACTCCACACAATACCACTCAGTGCCACATAATTATATGCTACATAATTACACTGCACTCAATGCAACATACACTCCAAACAATACCACTCAGTGCCACATAATTAAGCGCTACACAATTGCACTCTACTGAATACAACATACACTCCACACACCACTCAGTGCCACATAACTATATGCTACATAATTACACTGTGCACAACGCAACATACACTCCAAATACCACTCAGTGCCACATAATTACACGCCACATTATTACACTGCACTCAATGCAACATACACTCCAAATACTACTCAGTGCCACATAGTTACACGCCACATAATTACACTGCACTCAATGCAACATACACTCCAAATACCACTCAGTCCCACATAATTACACGCCACATAATTACAAACTACTGAATGCAACACACACTCCACACAATACCACTAGGTGCCACATAATTACACACCACACAATTACACTCTACCGAATACAACATACACTCCACACAATACCACTCAGTGCCACATAATTATATGCTACATAATTACACTGCGCTCAATGCAACATACACTCCAAATGCCACTCAGTGCCACATAATTACACGCCACATAATTACACTGCAGTCAATGCAACATACACTCCAAATACCACTCAGTGCCACATAATTACACGCCACATAATTACACTGCACTCAATGCAACATACACTCCAAATACCACTCAGTGCCACATAATTACACACCACATATTTACACTGCACTCAATGCAACATACACTCCAAATACCACTAAGTGCCACATAATTACACTCCACATAATTACAAACTACTGAATGCAACACACACTCCATACAATACCACTCAGTACCACATAATTATATGCTACATAATTACACTGCACTCAATGCAGCATACACTCCAAACAATACCACTCAGTGCCACATAATTACACGCTACACAATTACACTCTACAGATACAACATACACTCCACACGATACGACTCAGTGCCATTTAATTGTATGCTACATAATTACAATGCACTCAACGCACCATACACTCCAAATACCACTCAGTGCCACATAATTACACGCCACATAATTACACTGCACTCAATGCAAAATACACTCCAAATACCACTTAGTGCCGAATAATTATACGCCACATAATTACACTGCACTCAATGCAACATAGACTCCAAATGCCACTCAGTGCCACATAATTACACACCACATAATTACACTGTACTCAATGTAACATACACTCCAAATCCCACTCAGTGCCACATAGTTACACACCACATAATTACACAGCACTCAATTCAACATACACTCCAAATACCACTCAGTGCCACATAGTTACATGCCACATAATTACACTGCACTCAAGGCAACAATCCCTGCAAATACTACTCAGTGCCACATAATTACACGCCACATAATTACTCTACTGAATGCAACACACACTCCACAAAATACCACTCAGTGCCACATAATTACACGCCACATTATTACACTGCACTCAATGCAACATACACTCCAAATACCACTCAGTGCCACATAATTACACGCCACATAATTACACTGCACTCAATGCAACATACACTCCAAATACCACTCAGTGCCACATAATTACACGCCACATAATTACACAGCACTCAATGCAAAATATACTCCAAATACCACTCAGTGCCACATAATTACACGTCACATAATTACACACTACTGAATGCAACACACACTCCAGACAACACCACTCAGTGCCACATAATTATATGCTACATAATTACACTGCACTCAATGCAGCATACACTCCAAACAATACCACTCAGTGCCACATAATTACATGCTACACAATTACACTCTACAGAATACAACATACACTCCACACAATACCACTCAGTGCCATTTAATTATATGCTAAATAATTACAATGCACTCAACGCACCATACACTCCAAATACAACTCAGTGGCACATAATTACACACCACATAATTACACTGCACTCAATGCAAAATACACTCCAAATACCACTAACTGCCACATAATTATACGCCACATAATTACACTGCACTCAATGCAACATAGACTCCAAATACCACTCAGTGCCACATAATTATAGGCTACATAATTACACTGCTCTCAATGCAACATACACTCCAAATACCACTCAGTGCCACATAATTACATGCCACACAATTACACTACTGAATACAACATACATCCCACACAATACCACTCAGTGCCACATAATTACACACCACTTAATTACACTCTCTGAATGCAACACACACTCCACACAATGCCACTCAGTGCCACATAATTATATGCTACATAATTACACTGCACTTAATGCAACATACACTACAAACAATACCACTCAGTGCCACATAATTACACACCACACAATTACACTCTACTGAATACAACATACACTCCACACAATACCACTCAGTGCCACATAATTATATGCTACATAATTACACTGCGCTCAACGCAACATACACTCCAAATACCACTCAGTGCCACATAATTAAGCGCTACACAATTGCACTCTACTGAATACAACATACACTCCACACACCACTCAGTGCCACATAACTATATGCTACATAATTACACTGTGCACAACGCAACATACACTCCAAATACCACTCAGTGCCACATAATTACACGCCACATTATTACACTGCACTCAATGCAACATACACTCCAAATACTACTCAGTGCCACATAGTTACACGCCACATAATTACACTGCACTCAATGCAACATACACTCCAAATACCACTCAGTCCCACATAATTACACGCCACATAATTACAAACTACTGAATGCAACACACACTCCACACAATACCACTAGGTGCCACATAATTACACACCACACAATTACACTCTACCGAATACAACATACACTCCACACAATACCACTCAGTGCCACATAATTATATGCTACATAATTACACTGCGCTCAATGCAACATACACTCCAAATGCCACTCAGTGCCACATAATTACACGCCACATAATTACACTGCAGTCAATGCAACATACACTCCAAATACCACTCAGTGCCACATAATTACACGCCACATAATTACACTGCACTCAATGCAACATACACTCCAAATACCACTCAGTGCCACATAATTACACACCACATATTTACACTGCACTCAATGCAACATACACTCCAAATACCACTAAGTGCCACATAATTACACTCCACATAATTACAAACTACTGAATGCAACACACACTCCATACAATACCACTCAGTACCACATAATTATATGCTACATAATTACACTGCACTCAATGCAGCATACACTCCAAACAATACCACTCAGTGCCACATAATTACACGCTACACAATTACACTCTACAGATACAACATACACTCCACACGATACGACTCAGTGCCATTTAATTGTATGCTACATAATTACAATGCACTCAACGCACCATACACTCCAAATACCACTCAGTGCCACATAATTACACGCCACATAATTACACTGCACTCAATGCAAAATACACTCCAAATACCACTTAGTGCCGAATAATTATACGCCACATAATTACACTGCACTCAATGCAACATAGACTCCAAATGCCACTCAGTGCCACATAATTACACACCACATAATTACACTGTACTCAATGTAACATACACTCCAAATCCCACTCAGTGCCACATAGTTACACACCACATAATTACACAGCACTCAATTCAACATACACTCCAAATACCACTCAGTGCCACATAGTTACATGCCACATAATTACACTGCACTCAAGGCAACAATCCCTGCAAATACTACTCAGTGCCACATAATTACACGCCACATAATTACTCTACTGAATGCAACACACACTCCACAAAATACCACTCAGTGCCACATAATTACACGCCACATTATTACACTGCACTCAATGCAACATACACTCCAAATACCACTCAGTGCCACATAATTACACGCCACATAATTACACTGCACTCAATGCAACATACACTCCAAATACCACTCAGTGCCACATAATTACACGCCACATAATTACACAGCACTCAATGCAAAATATACTCCAAATACCACTCAGTGCCACATAATTACACGTCACATAATTACACACTACTGAATGCAACACACACTCCAGACAACACCACTCAGTGCCACATAATTATATGCTACATAATTACACTGCACTCAATGCAGCATACACTCCAAACAATACCACTCAGTGCCACATAATTACATGCTACACAATTACACTCTACAGAATACAACATACACTCCACACAATACCACTCAGTGCCATTTAATTATATGCTAAATAATTACAATGCACTCAACGCACCATACACTCCAAATACAACTCAGTGGCACATAATTACACACCACATAATTACACTGCACTCAATGCAAAATACACTCCAAATACCACTAACTGCCACATAATTATACGCCACATAATTACACTGCACTCAATGCAACATAGACTCCAAATACCACTCAGTGCCACATAATTATAGGCTACATAATTACACTGCTCTCAATGCAACATACACTCCAAATACCACTCAGTGCCACATAATTACATGCCACACAATTACACTACTGAATACAACATACATCCCACACAATACCACTCAGTGCCACATAATTACACACCACTTAATTACACTCTCTGAATGCAACACACACTCCACACAATGCCACTCAGTGCCACATAATTATATGCTACATAATTACACTGCACTTAATGCAACATACACTACAAACAATACCACTCAGTGAAACATAATTACACACCACACAATTACACTCTACTGAATACAACATACACTCCACACAATACCACTCAGTGCCACATAATTATATGCTACATAATTACACTGCGCTCAACGCAACATACACTCCAAATACCACTCAGTGCCACATAATTACACGCCACATAATTACACTGCAGTCAATGCAACATACACTCCAAATACCACTCAGTGCCACATAATTACACGCCACATAATTACACTGCATTCACTGCAACATACACTCCAAATACCACTCAGTGCCACATAGTTACATGCCACATAATTACACTGCACTCAATGCAACATACACTTGAAATACCACTCAGTGCCACATAATGACACGCCACATAATTACACTGCACTCAATACAACATACACTCCAAATACCACTCAGTGCCACATAATTATATGCTACATAATTACAATGCGCTCAATGCACCATACACTCCAAATACCACTCAGTGTCACATAATTACATGCCACATAATTACACTGCACTCAATGCAAAATACACACCAAATACCGCTGTCAGGACCCAAACCATAGGGTCAGTCCTCCCCGCAAGGAACACAGAACGAAATGTTTGGTCGAGAAGAGTGCATTTGTGGAGACTCAAGATGGCCGCCGCAGTTGCCATGAAAGAGTTTCGACAGGCGTGCTAGTTACGCAGAACCCTAGCCTGCGTGAACCAATGTGAGGCGCGAGTTCCAAAGGAAACGCGCACTTCACTAAAAGCATTTGCCCTGAGAGGAGTCCTTATGTGGTCTTAACGATATTCCTGTCAGTGAGGTCAATTTAAAGTTATAGTCTTCCCGAGTCCAGACGCCTTCAAAGATACTCGGAGCCCGGCGTTAGATTCGAGCGCGGGTTGCCGAGTTAGAGTGTGGCGTTTGAAGAGTTCGTTTCCCGCTACGGAGCCTGCGCGAGCTCAAGCGCGGCTGCCGTGGCCATCAGGAGTTCGTCGAAGAAGTTACCGATCCCGAGTGCGCAAGCAGCGAGAAGACGCTAGTGACTCGAGGGGGCCCAGCGCTGGAAAACAGACAGAAAACAAAAAGCTAAGTGAAAAGGGAATAATTAATTGTAACATTGCTAACGAACAATCTCGAGTACTCACCCTGTATTTCCCTTGAGAGACTGGAACTCAGTACTGTTGAATACCTCAGAGAAAAAAGAAAGAAATAATGATGTGTTCAGCAATAAGGATTATTTCTAGCACAACTTCAGTAATGTAAAGAAAAGACAATGTAAAAAGGTTTCTATTTTTGAGAAGAAAAGCTCACCAGAGGTCTTTCAAAAATAACAACAAAAGGAAAGGATAAGGAGAAAGCAAGTTAGGAAATAAAGAGACTTCTACTAAAGGAAGAACACGAGAATACCAGAACCCCCAATAAAAGAAATTCTCAATCTTTAGTGAAGTAAGTGCACACGTAGAGTTCATTATAAATAACTCAGCTAGGTCTTCTAGAAAGAATGCTAAAAATATATTGTTCCTTTCTTTTTCACTAGTAACGACTAATAGAAGAGAGCAGTTGCACCTACACACAATGAAGAGGAGCTAAGGTTCTGCTATACACTGGTGGGTGAGAGTAAGCAATAGATAGGGTTCAAGTAGAGAGAGTAGGTGATAGGATTGTAATGATGTGAATTTGCTTTCAGGTTTCCATCAGCAAGACACCACAGAGGGTAGCTGACAGAGGAAGCCAGCGCAGGACCAGTCTCTTCTCTGTTTGTTATTTTATCCAATTTCCCCCGTCCCTTGAGGTAATGACAGAGGGTTCTGTTTAGACCCACTGGCATTGTCGAGAGGGGCTGAGGTTCTAGCATCTCTGTTCCTGTGCAGTAGTATGAAGGTCAAGAGTAAGTTACTAAGGTTCTGACAGAGTGAAGTGCCCAAGTTGCCTTCGCACCCGAACAGAGATGGCCGAAGGATTAGATATTCAATCTTTAGGAACAATCCTAGATGCAATACAAAAGGAATTGGGAGCAGTTAGGGAAGAGAATAGGAATCTGAGACAAGAGGTGGTTAGTGCCAGAAAGGAAACAGCCGAATTGGCGCTAAGATTACGTCAGCCCAGTAGTTTTGAGAGGGAGGCTATGAATCCAGTATTAGAGACCACCAATAGGACTACCACGCAAGTTATACACTCCCTCTCCCCGGTCATACCATTGGCAGCACCAGAGAGATTTAGTGGAGACCCACAGAAGGCGCAGATATTCCTCTCCCAATGCTCATTACACTTCATGTGCCGCCCTTCGATTTTCCCAGATGCGCAGTCTAGAGTGGCTTTCATACTCTCTTATCTAAGTGGGGATGCAGCATCGTGGTCCATGCCATTAGTCACACGGGATGACCCTTTATTGAGGAACTTCGAAGATTTCAAAAGGGAATTCTTGAGGATATTTGATCGACGGAGGATTTCTCAAGTAGTGGATAACAAATTGCTTGACCTAAGACAAGGAAATAGAGACTTGATCACCTATCTGGCTCAGTTCAATAAGTTAGTGGTGGAGACTGATTGGCCAGAAAGCAAGAGAGCGGCAATATTTTATCGCGGATTGAAGGACGAATTAAAGGACACCTTGGCCCAGATTCCTAATCGGCCTACCGAGGTATCAGCACTTATAGACTTGGTATTGGAGATAGATTTCCGCCAGGGAGAGAGACGAGGCGAAAAGAAAAAAGACTTCAGAGGAATCCCCCCGAGATTTGACCGGGTTCGGTCAGAAGGAGCCAGAACCTCAGAGGCCCACTCGGGAGCTGAACCGATGCAAATTGGAGCGATAAGGGGCCCATTGAGCAAGGAGGAGAAGGAGAAAAGAAGGGCCAATAATCAGTGCATGTATTGTGGATCTGGAAATCATTTTGTTAGAGATTGCCCCAAGAAGCCCAAGAGCACATTCAAGCCGAAGGAAAACTAAAGGCACCACCTGCGGAAGGAGTTGAGCAGGTGGGTGCGATTCAGGAAATAACTCCGCATGAGTATCAAGTGGCGAATACACTACAGTCAGCCGCCCCGCATCTAATTATGACCATGGAAGTGAAGTTTGGGCAAACCACCCTGACGGAAGTATCAGTCATGATCGATTCGGGAGCTACAGGGAATTTCTGTGACTTAATATTTGCCGCTAAGGTGGGAATCCAGGCAATCCGGAAAGTGAAGAGTGAGCCTGTTCGAGCGGTGGATGGGACGAATCTTTCTTCTGGACCAATCGTGAGCCACACAGAAGTAATCCAATTAACGGCTAGAGATGGGCATCAGGAAAAGATCCAGTTTAATTTAATTGACGCTCCCCAGTTTCAGTTGATCCTTGGTCTACCGTGGCTTACGGAGCATAACCCTACAATTAATTGGAGTTCCAGAACAATAGTGATGGATTCGAGTTATTGTCGAGAGAATTGTGTTTATTCAAAAAATTCACAAGAAAGGAACAATCCAGCCTTGTCATTATGCGCCATTGAGCATTCAATGTGCGTAATTATTGTTCAGGAAATTCCCGATGAATATAAGAAGTTTGCAGATGTCTTTAATGAAGTGGAAGCAGAACAGTTACCGCCACATCGAGTTTACGACTGCAAGATAGAACTGGAACCAGGATCCAACCTGCCGTGCAGCCGAGTCTACGCCCTGACTGAGAAGGAGCACCTACACCTAAAAGAGTATCTGGATAAATACCTTGCCAATGGCTTCATCAAACCGTCCCAATCTCCAGTTTCATCTCCCCTGTTTTTCATGCCGAAGAAGGAAGGGGAATTGCGGACGTGTATCGACTACAGAGCAATAAACAAGATAACCAAGAAGAATCGGTATCCGTTGCCATTGATTTCGGTGCTTCTGGACCAGGTGAAAGGAGCGCAAGTTTACACCAAGCTCGACTTGAGAGGAGCCTATCACCTGGTTCGAATGCGTGAAGGAGACGAGTGGAAGACGGCATTTCGGACTAGATTTGGGCTTTTTGAATATCAAGTGATGCCCTATGGACTGTGTAATGCCCCCGCAGCCTTTCAGCACTTCATCAATGACGTTCTGAAGGAGTTTATTGACCAATGTGCGATAGTGTACATCGATGACATCCTTATCTACTCCTCAGACGTGGAGAAGCATCACGAACAGGTGAAAGAAGTGTTACGAAGGCTGCAAGAGAACAAGTTGTTTGTGAAGTTAGAAAAATGCGCGTTTGATGTATCACAGGTGGAGTTCTTGGGTTTTGTGTTGTCGCCTTCCGGAATTCTAATGGATCAACGTAAGGTGGAGGCGGTGACAGACTGGGAATCTCCAAAGAGTGTGAAGGAGGTTCAAAGCTTCATTGGATTCGCGAACTTCTACAGAAGATTTATTAGCGAGTTCTCTAGGAAGATTCTACCACTCACGAAACTGTTGAGGAAAGGAACTAAGTTTGAGTGGTCGACGGAGTCTGAAGAGGCCTTTCAATTCTTAAAGAAGGACTTCACCACCGCTCCTGTTCTGTTGCATGCTGACCCATCAGAGCCCTTTTATGTTGAGACTGATGCATCGGATCAAGCGGTGGGAGGAGTTTTATCGCAGCGACATAAGACCACTGGCCAACTACACCCAGTGGCCTATCGATCCCGGAAGCTAACTCAGGCAGAGTTAAACTATACGATCACTGAGAAAGAGTTGCTGGCTATCAAAGACGCCTTTAAGGAATGGCGGCACTACTTGATGGGAGCCCGGCACCAAGTAACGGTGTTTACTGATCATCGTAATTTAAAATTTCTGAAGACAGCTAGGACTCTTACGCCGCGACAACTAAGGTGGTCCTTGTATTTTGCTGACTAGGATTTTGTGATCACGTTTCGCCCAGGGGCTCAAAATGGAAAGGCGGATGCATTGTCCAGGATTGGTACGGAATCACAGAAGACAGTCATCGACATTCAGCCCATCATTCCCGGTGACAAAATCATAGGAGCAATCTCCTCTATCCGACTACGAGAATCGATTTCAGACGTTATGAGCCCGGAGGCCATACAAGATTGGGTGAAGGAGGATGCCTGCAGGAAAATCAATCAACAAATGCCTTACCATCAAGATGCCTTGTATTTACCAACCACAGAGTTACAGCAGCAAGTTATGCGAGAATGCCATGATGACAAATTGGCTGGGCATAAAGGAGAAGCCAAGACCGAGGAGATGATCAAAAGACATTACTGGTGGCCGAAGATGACAACGGATATAGAGAAGTATGTTAAGTCATGCGAGATCTGCGCGCAGGGAAAGTCTGAACGGCAGGCGCCAAAGGGGTTATTACAACCCCTACCTACACCTCCCCATCCATGGCACACCGTTACATTGGATCTCATCACGGATCTACCCACTAGTCAGGGGTATGACACCATCTTAGTGGTTGTAGACGCCTTCTCTAAAATGGCCCACTTTACAGCCTTGAAAGGGGTTCCCTCAGCCAAACAGTTAGCCACCCACTTTAGCTCCCAGATTGTCAAGTTACATGGAATTCCTAAAATCATTGTCTCAGATAGAGGTTCCCAGTTCGTGTCCCACTTTTGGAAGGCCTTTATGGAAGGTTTAGGAACGGAAGTCAGATTCTCCACAAGTTACCACCCGGAAACAGATGGGCAGACAGAAAGGGTAAACCAGGAACTAGAACAATATTTGCGACTGTTTCTTTTGAAAGAGGAAGGTAATTGGTCGGATTATTTGTGGACAGCGGAATTCGCTCACAATAATGCGAAGAACAATTCGACTGGTTATTCCCCTTTTTTCCTAAACAGTGGCAGACACCCAAATGCAACTATACGACAAATGGACACAGCAGTCCCTGCAGTCAAGGAAATGATGTCGCACTTGCTTTTAATCCAACAAAAGGCAGTAGACAATTTACGAGGAGCCAAGGAAAAGTATAAAGCATACGCTGATCGGAAAAGAGGTAAGGGGCCACCTTTGGCTATTGGAGACCAAGTCTGGCTGAGCACCAAACATCTGCGGTTAAAAGGAAACAGGAAGTTTCAACCTCGCTTCATCGGTCCTTATCCTATCGAGGAACAAATCAATCAAGTGACTTATCGGTTGCGATTGCCATCCAAGTTCAAGATACATCCAGTCTTCCATGTCTCCTTGCTAAAGAAGGCCCCTGCAACCCTAAGACATCTATCACCCCCAAAGCCAATTCAACTAGAAACAGGAACTGAGTATGAAGTGAAAGAAATTTTGGATTCCAAAAGATCAAGGGGGAAGCTGTACTATTTAATAGACTGGAAAGGCTATGGCCCAGAAGAACGATCCTGGGAAAAAGTAGAGGATGTACATGCACCTAGGTTGATTAGATCTTTTCACCAACGATTTCCCTCTAAGCCTGGAGGGGGAGAGCCTGCCTTGTTGGGGGGTACTGTCAGGACCCAAACCATAGGGTCAGTCCTTCCCGCAAGGAACACAGAACGAAATGTTTGGTCGAGAAGAGTGCGTTTGTGGAGACTCAAGATGGCCGCGGCAGTTGCCATGAAAGAGTTTCGACAGGCGTGATAGTTACGCAGAACCCTAGCCTGCGTGAACCAATGTGAGGCGCGAGTTCCAAAGGAAACGCGCACTTCACTAAAAGCATTTGCCCTGAGAGGAGTCCTTATGTGGTCTTAACGATATTCCTGTCAGTGAGGTCAATTTAAAGTTATAGTCTTCCCGAGTCCAGACGCCTTCAAAGATACTCGGAGCCCGGCGTTAGATTCGAGCGCGGGTTGCCGAGTTAGAGTGTGGCGTTTGAAGAGTTCGTTTCCCGCTACGGAGCCTGCGCGAGCTCAAGCGCGGCTGCCGTGGCCATCAGGAGTTCGTCGAAGAAGTTACCGATCCCGAGTGCGCAAGCAGCGAGAAGACGCTAGTGACTCGAGGGGGCCCAGCGCTGGAAAACAGACAGAAAACGAAAAGCTAAGTGAAAAGGGAATAATTAATTGTAACATTGCTAACGAACAATCTCGAGTACTCACCCTGTATTTCCCTTGAGAGACTGGAACTCAGTACTGTTGAATACCTCAGAGAAAAAAGAAAGAAATAATGATGTGTTCAGCAATAAGGATTATTTCTAGCACAACTTCAGTAATGTAAAGAAAAGACAATGTAAAAAGGTTTCTATTTTTGAGAAGAAAAGCTCACCAGAGGTCTTTCAAAAATAACAACAAAAGGAAAGGATAAGGAGAAAGCAAGTTAGGAAATAAAGAGACTTCTACTAAAGGAAGAACACGAGAATACCAGAACCCCCAATAAAAGAAATTCTCAATCTTTAGTGAAGTAAGTGCACACGTAGAGTTCATTATAAATAACTCAGCTAGGTCTTCTAGAAAGAATGCTAAAAATATATTGTTCCTTTCTTTTTCACTAGTAACGACTAATAGAAGAGAGCAGTTGCACCTACACACAATGAAGAGGAGCTAAGGTTCTGCTATACACTGGTGGGTGAGAGTAAGCAATAGATAGGGTTCAAGTAGAGAGAGTAGGTGATAGGATTGTAATGATGTGAATTTGCTTTCAGGTTTCCATCAGCAAGACACCACAGAGGGTAGCTGACAGAGGAAGCCAGCGCAGGACCAGTCTCTTCTCTGTTTGTTATTTTATCCAATTTCCCCCGTCCCTTGAGGTAATGACAGAGGGTTCTGTTTAGACCCACTGGCATTGTCGAGAGGGGCTGAGGTTCTAGCATCTCTGTTCCTGTGCAGTAGTACGAAGGTCAAGAGTAAGTTACTAAGGTTCTGACAACCGCTCAATGCCACATAATTATACACCACATAATTACACAGCACTCAATGCAACATACACTCCAAATACCACTCAGTGCCACATAATTACACTGCACTCAATGCAACATACACTCCAAATACCACTAAGTGCCACATAATTCCATGCCAGGATATGCACAGCACAGCAGCCACAATGCTCTACAACACAGCCCAAAGTTCTAGCTAAACACATAACGTCCCAAAGGCGAGACCTATTCGCTATGCCAATGCTTGTTTTCTTCGCAGTGGCCCTCCCTCACCCAAACCAGCTGCTCAGATTGGCTGTACTGAGCTTAGCTGGGACGGGTGAAGATGATGACGTTATTCCTGAACTCAGCCACTTGTATTTCGCAGGCAGGCACCCTGCTTATGATGCTTCATGACGTGTTCCATAGCAGAGAGACAGGTGTGCAGGAATAAAGCACCAGGCCAGAAAGCCTGCATAGTGCAGATGGCGCATGCAGTATTGAACTGCTACCAGTGGGAACCACGCAACCTGTGTTTTACGGCCTGATACCACGGCCGTATTTAATCCAGCACGAGGAGCAGCACATCGGTAAGCCCTGCCATTATAGCTTCACAGCAAGCCCCAGGCAGCCTATTACCAGCCTACACAAGTATGCATTGATTTTCCTTGAATGGCTCTACCACATTTCGCATTGCTATTACATTTGACTATAGCTGATTTTGCAAAGACATCCCAAAACTACTGTCCTTGAAGACTTAAAAGTGGGTGCAGCAGTGTTAAAGGTACCAAAAGAAACAAAAAGATATCATTCAGTAAATCTGCATAATATTTATGGATTGGGCCCTTACCAAACAAATGGTGGGAACTATTATGAACCCCTAATGAAGTTTTGGACTTTTTATTTACATTTTATAGGATGATGAATTTTGTAAAAGGTGCAGATGGTTTTAGAGATATGCAAAATAGGTATTTACTATAATGGATACATTTGGTGATTAAAATTAATTTCTTTTGGCAATCATCAGTAACAATTTTCTGTGCTTGGATATAATTTAAATGATTGAATTGCATTCTTTTGCTTAGAATTAAAGATTACTTTCACATTCATTTTTATGTATGTTTCTGAAGATTGTGACTCAATTTAGACACGCAATTCAAATACAGTTATGTGCTTGCTGCTGAGCATCTTCAGCTAGCGAAATGAGACCATAAATACCAGCATCACTATTGGGCACCACATACCAGATAAGACCATAATATTGCATTTATTGCCCTGACTTATCTGGCGTATACCCAGTTCAAAGTTTGCTTTCCAGGCTCAGCACAGCTTTCACCATTTGACTTTTACATATAATACTGACATCTCAGCTTTCCTTCTCACTAGACTCCATCTTAGCTCTGACAGGCTTGTGAGGTGACAACGCTCTCTTTTGGGATATGAGGGGTGCAAGCAGAGGGTCTCTTAATATAACTTTCTACAATAAACAGACTTTGTTTTTCCCTTAGCACATTGTATTACTATGTTTATATGTGCCGTAAAATAACACGTGATGCTGTTGAACATTTTACTAAAAGGTGTTATCAACCAACTCGCTGACCAGTTGTCAACCAAAGTGCAAATGTCTAAAACACAGGGAGGGTCAAGGCTCTGCTCTAAACTATACAAGTGCAGCCAAACCAGCTTCATAAAGAATCCTCTGACGAATAATGTCAGATAGTCAGTCTAATAATAAACGCTTTATAACTAAAAAACAGCAATGTGAAACTCTGGGTGTGCAGTGTGAGAAAAAAAAGACTTTATGAACCACCTGCAAACAGACATAGCTTTGTTTGTTTATTTATTTTATTTGAAGAGTTGTATTTAGTGCTGGCTAGACCCGGAGGTATCAGAGCGCTCAACATCATATCGCCCCACTTTACAATGAGTGGCACACTAGTGTATAGACCCCCCGGCCCCTCGGGAGACTTTCTGAAGGCTCTGGACGAGGTAATAGTCCCCAGGGCTCTAAGCTTCTCAAAATTCTTGCTCCTCGATGATTTCAATATCCATTGGGATCGTGTGGAGGCAAGTGATACAAGGGATTTACGGGACTCGCTTAACCTGGCTCAACTTACACAATGGACTAGCTCTTTGTCTCACAGTGGGAGGCATATTTTAGACCTGATTTGTTCCAACTTTCCACTCAATGTCAAAGAACCCATTCAAACAACCCGGTCGGATCATTATTTGATCAAATTTTCATGGACCATTCAGATGCGGCACTTTACAAAGGGACATCTCCAAAGAAGACCTTGGCCTAGTATTAACCCTTCGACTCTGAGCAGGGTTCTGTTAGACACTCGTCCCCCCTTCCCGGTGCCACACATTTGGATAGAGCACTAGAGAGCCTTTGTAAATGGATTTCTCAGACAGTTGAATATTTATCTCCACCACTTGCCAATATACAAGTCAGAAATGCCCCCTCAAAGCCCTGGTATACAGGCAAGCTGAAGGAGCTAAAACAGCTCTGTAAAAATCTAGAACATAGCTGGAGATTGTCCTACTGTCACTTGGCAAAAACAGCGCCGAGGAAGGCCCAGAGAGAGTACTATGCTGCCATTAGGAAGGCTAAAGCGAAACCAAAGGGGATGATGGACGAAGTGTTGAACATTGCAAGCACTCAACCCCAGTCAACTGATCTGGGTTTAATCCATCATCATTCTTTATCTCAATCCGCCTCCCCAGTTCAGACATAGTCATATGCAAATCAGTACGACCCTGTGCCTCATGCGAACAGTCCAGCCCGAACTGCCAAGCCATGTCTTCCCTGGACTGGAAACAAGCATCCTGGGACTTGTTTCTGGCTCATCAGCCAGGCTTGCTTGAATCCAGTGGCAAAGTGAGCAAGGGACCCACGACTGGGCATACCCTGCCAACTTATGGCGAACAAAGCAAAACCAAAGGTGGTGATGGACGGAGTGTTGAACATTGCAAGCACTCAACCCCAGTCAACTGATCTGGGTTTAATCCATCATCATTCTTTAGCTCACTCCACCGGCCCAATTCAGACATGGTCATATGAAAATCAGTCTGACCCTGTCCCTCATGGGAACAGTCCAGCCCGAACTGCCAAGCAAAGTCTTCCATGGACCGAGAACAAGCATCCTGGGACCGGTTTCTGGCTAATCAGCCATCAGCAGCCAGGCCAGCTTGAATCCAGTGGCAAAGTGAGCAAGGGACCCGCGTCGGCTATACCCTTCACATTAAGCACTGAGATGTGATGTCACACAGGCCACTGAGGCCAGAAACTGGGGAAATATCACTCATAAGCACCTAGGCACTGAGGGCAGAAACTGTGGAAATGTCACACATAAGCATCTGATAACTGGCACCTAGGCCACAGAGACCAGAAACTATGGAAACATCAGACCCATGCAGTGTAACTCTTAATAATGATTACAATTATTCCTCAGAATTTAAGCAGTTTGTGCAAGATCAGTTGTTCCGGGTACACGTGTTCTGAATAGTGGTGAGGCTCCCTGCCCCCTCTACCCCATCCTCCAGGCGGATCCGCCAAGAGGTCTGAACACTCATGAAAAACAAATGAAGACGTTTGCATAATACATTCATTGACAAAAAATATTGTATAGAAACGCTGGGAGCATGAACAAGCACTGACTGCGGCAATAGGTCTGGCTTTGTTTTTACATGGAGAGGAGAGAGATGGGGAAGGAAGGGGGAAAGAGAGAGGGAGATAGAAGAAGAGAATGGGAGAAGAAGAGGGAGAAAAAGAGGAAGAGAATGAGAGATAGAGGAAGGAGAGGAATGAGAGAAAGATGAGGAGAGGGATGGAAAGAGAGTGAGGGAGCGATAGAGAGAGGGACGAGAGAGAGAGAGAGAGAGAGAGGGAGGGGGAGATAGAGGGAGAATGAAGAGGAGAGATAGAGAGAGAGAGGGGTAGAGAGAGTGGGAGGGGGAGAGAGAGAGGGAGATGGAGAGAAAGACGGGGAGAGAAATACAGGGATATAAAAGAGGGGGATGGATAGAGAGAGAGAGAGAGAGAGAGAAAAGGATAGAGAGAAAGGGATAGAGAGTGAGAGAGGAACCGAGAGAGATTTGGGGATGGAGAGGGAGGTTGAGTGAGAGAAAGAGAGGGGGAGAGAGCGAGAGAGAGGGATAGAGAAATAGAGAAAGAGGGATAGAGAGAAAAGGAGATATGGAGGGAGCAAGAGAGGGAGAGAGAGAAAGGGGGAGAGAAAGAGAAAGAGTAGGAGGGAGGGAGAAGGAGGGGAAAAGAGAGGGGCGCGAGAAAGATACAGAGAGAGCGGGAGAGAGAGATGGATAGAGAAAGAGAGAGGGAGAGAGGGATACAGAGAGAGAGGGGAGAGTGAGAGAGAAAGGGGAGGGACGGAAGAAGAGAGGGAGAGTGGAGGGAGGAGAGAGGGAGAGAAAAGGAGAGAGCGAGAGGAGAGAGTGAAGGAGATAGAGAGAGAGAGAAGGAGAGAGAGAGAGAGAGAGAAGGAGAGAGAGAAGGAGAGAGAGAGAAGGAGAGAGAGAAGGAGAGAGCGAGAGAGAGAAGGAAAGAGAGAGAGAAGGCCCCTGTCGGAAAACCGGCCTCTACCCCATCGAGCCTACCGGGAGATTGCTCGGTGCCCGAAAGCACCAGTCCGGCCCTGGTATTGCACCATATCTGAAGGTTGCATCAAGCTTCATTGGTGAGGTAATGTTGGATTTCAGATCTGAATGAGTGCGTTGGTGAGGCTCAACTGCATTTCAGATGGGAGACATCACTTAGATGAGGTTCTTGTGTGTTTCAGAAGGGTAACCTCACCTTGGTGGGGTCCTGATGCGTTTGAGATGGCTAGTTTCTGTTACGTTTCAGATGTAAGACATTGCCTTGGTGAATCCCTGCTATGTTTCTGATTGGCAACAGCACTTTGATAGGGTCCTGCTGTGTTTCTGATGGAAGAGATCACCTTCATGAGGTCCTGCTTTGTTTGAGATGGAAATGTCACCTGGAGACATCATTTTGATGAGCCCCTGCTGTGTTTTCGATGGAGACATTACCTTAGTCAGGCCTTCTATCTTTTAGATCACATAAAGTACACTTGAAGTTAATTGAGATGCCAGAAATGTGTATTTGTTTTGGTTACTCATGATGAGCCACTCATATTATGATATATTTTACAAAAAGAGATCTATTGCTTTGCTGAATAAGTCTCCTCCTCTAGCAAGAATGAGGGCTTTTGATGAGAGTAATGGCCTCATATATTAAAGGTTTTAGCATTTGCAAACCCTGTGATTTTGTAAATCAGAGAATTTGAGAATGCTAAAGCACTTCCTTAAATCTACTAAACCTATTTAACGATTCAGAAAATGTTTTCTGAAATGTTAAGTGGGCTTAGGCAACTATTACAACTATAATTGGAAGGGGCATGCTAAAGGCGTTCCTTCCAAATACAGTTTCCTATGGTATTTTGCCACCACCTCAAAGGAAGCAGTAACCCATTCCCTTGAGAGACACCTTTCCCTTTGTGAATGTTAACAAAACAATTTGTTGAAGCAGGCAGTGACCCAGTTTGTTAAACGTTGTATATATTATTTTAAACACAGCTGGTTTTTCTTTTGAGAAGACAGGCTGTGATGAAATAAAAAATATTGCTTTATTTAAAAGCAATCACAGACATGGTGGTCTTCTGACCCCAGCCAATCATAGTGATTCCCAATTTACAATCTACTTCATTAATAATAATGAGGTAGGTCGAACTGCGACTCACTATGAATCTGTATTTTCTAAAGTGACCTCCTAGTACAGGTCGGTTCACAAAATATAAATGCATTCAATAAAAGTGGATATGCAAATTTCGACCACTGCTACCAAATGTATTTTATCACATGAGGCCTTAAGTGAGGAACGTAATAGGAATCTCATTACCAAAATCTTCTAAAATGTAAATACATAAGGAAGAACTTTTAATGGCTGCACATGTGACATAATGAGAAAAAAGAAGTAGGTTTTCGCATATATATTACATGCCTTTCAGCTAAATTATACAAACATTAAGATGCTTTGAGAATAATCAATGAAGAGAACAGCCATCTGTAAAAAATTAAAACTAAAATCATGATTGTTAGATATTAATCAGTAAATATCAATTATACATTTTAGGGTAAAGCTTTAATTGTTTTAATATATTCCACAAAGGCTATCAGATTTGTATGTGTACTTTTATCATGTTCTTCAACAGACGCAGGTGGATGCTTGGTCTTCAGGGTATCCAAAGACCTCCACTTCACAGGGTGTCAGATAGTCCTCTCTGCCTCTTATGATGATACTGACATAGCGACCAACCATTCCATCGCACTGAAATGTCTGCGTTGCTCCAGAAGCGATCGATGAAATGGTCGCACATCTGAAATGAGAAGCACACAGCAGAAATGCCAATATGTTTGATCATATATAAAGATTTTGTAATAATTGATTAATGGGTGTAAAAAAGAGCTTCAAAGCACATAGACTAGTGGAAAACCTGTTCAATTGCTATCTTTTGTAAAGTGATACTAGTAAAAAGACAATTTAGAATTTCAGTTAGATGAACTGGACAGTATGGATTATTCCACATGTATGTATAGGTGACTAAAGAGAGGAGTGCAAAAGTATCTAGTACAGTTATGGCTGAAACACCTGACCCTGGGAGAGCAGAAGACATAGCATATTTGATCCTCCACCCGGCCCATTTTCCATAATACCTCTGTAACCCATTAAAATTAATGTATTCCCCCACCCCCAAAAAAAACTATTTTCTTAAAGGCTGAAGACCTGATTCAAAAATCCATTTGTGCATCTAAATGCATTTTCTTTTATTTTTGTACTCACAAAATGTCAATTGATTTAGGTGGGTGAAGGTTTGGGGGCAAAGTAGGCAAGAATACCTTTTAAAAGTAGGTGGACACAAGAAACTTGTGACTTTGTGGGTATTTGAAGATGTCTGCAAGGCTCACTTGCACCTTGGATATAGACTGAAATTTCAACTGCATGGTAAATCACATCTGCGTTGAGGGTCGGAATGAGGAGGCGATGCGCTCAATATTTGTGATGTCAGGCATGGCTGGCCGTGGAGAATGGCACACGTGATCTAGCGGGCTCACATCACCAACTCCAATCTGCAGACCAAAGAATCATGCCCATGCGTCGGGCCCCCACTGGTGAATATACCCCGGAACCTGCCCTTGAGGGCACATGGAGGCCCCAGAGCCACAGGGGGCGGGGCTCTTCCTTTGAATTCAACCTGCATCAGCCATTTCCTCCCACCTGTTGTGCCCCCTGACCTCCAGTGAAGGGGCCCCACATCTGGACCGCCCATGGCGGAGATGTGTCTGCCTAAGGGTCCAGGTTTCACTGACTGTGCCGCCAAGCACAGGCGGGTCAGCTCCACCTTACTTGTTGCTTCAGCCGGGATACACAGCGAACACCAATCAGCATCCACCATGACAAGGGACAAAGCCTCCAAGCACCGCCATAAAGAAGTCACCCTCGATAAGTATACCCGCCTTTGGCAGCTGCTGCATCCACATCTCCATCTAATGCACAGTACTGCCCCAGCTTGCCAATGCTATCCCTACGGATAGAGTGAAAATCCTGGCAGCTATCGAAGGATCTAAGGAGGCACCTGAGGCAAAGGTTGGACACCGGTGGGTACCAGTGTCATGCTACTGCACCTGGATCTCCGGCAGGCTGTTGACAGGATCTGCCTGGCTGAAGTCAGGCCCTATGGGGTATAATCAAGCCCAGCCCTTTCGTATCCTTGTGGAAGAATTGGTTGGCCTTTACTCCTCGCGGAAACTGCAGATAGGTTTCCTCCCCCGGGCTTTCCCTGGGAGGAGTCATCGTTAGCTATTCCACTTGAGAGAAATTGTAAATAACCAAACGGCCTAGGTGCAAACGCTTGAAAGCGGCTGTAGAACTGCCCCTAATTGACTGGTGTGTGCACTTATCTCATTCGCCTCAGGCGCCTTTGGCTAGCACCAATCTTCATACGGCTGAACATTTGATCTTGTATAGCTGCTGCAGCCAAATGTTTAAAGGGGGACTCTTGTCAATTATCTGCAAGAATTCTTAATCTATAAAGTCTGCTCTAACAATGTTTCTTGTGTGAATATTCCAGTTTTATACAGTGCAAACACAACCCAAAGGTATCAGAGCGCTTTACATGAGCACCTATTGCCTTACAAAACAGATACATTCATTTTTTAGGCACGGGTAGATTAAGTTATTTGTCCAGAGTCACAGGGCTTTTTTTGCCTCCCGTCAGAAGCGTTCCCCACCTTCAAAGTCGGCCCCTTTAGCCGTTAAGCCACATTGAAAGTGGTTGTAAAAAAGTACTTGCACTTTAACTGTTTTTAATGTGGGAGTTGACACTCTGCTTCTTTAGGATGTAATTTCACTGAGAAATAACTGCTGAATCCTGTGGCTAAATAGTATTCACACTGTAGTTATTTTTATTTAACCGCATGCGTGCGGTGCATTTTTCCGCTGTGCGCTGACTTTTTCAAAAAGCCGCGGTTCATGACGAGCTCAGCTCGTCATGAGCGTACGAGAGGTGTACCTCATGACGAGCTTAGCTCGTCATCAGCATCGAAGGGGTTAAGAGTTTTATATAGCGCGAACTAGACCCGAGGCATTGGGTATCAGAGCGCTTTACATGGGCACCAGTTTTGTTACAGATTAACACATTCATTTTTGTTAGGCACAGGGAGATTACATGATTTGCCCAGAATCACAGGATGTGTAGCATCGTTGCCGAGACTCGAACCCGATTCCCCAGGTCCTAGGTCAACCGCTCTAGCCGTAAGGCTAAATCTCTCCCCTAATTTCTAATATGGGGTGTCTGCGCCTTGTCTTCTTTCAGGTGCTATTTAACAGTTTCGAAATACTGGGCTCCCTTTTTGCTACCTCTTTGATGGCACTTCTATTCAGATCGGTTATTCACGTCTAACGAATGACAGGGTGTAATTGAGCATTCTTAGCCTGCCTTATTTTCAGCACTTTCTAGTACACCTTAATGATATGGGGTTCTCGGGCGTTCAAAGGATTCTCACTTTAATTGTTCAAACAGCAGTTTCTAGTAGAACTTAATGAGAAGGGATTACTGGGTTTGAAAAGCATTTGCACTTAATTGGTCATACAGCAGTTTTTAGTAGACCTTGATAGGAGAGGGTTCCTGGGTGATTAAACTTTTACACTTTAATTGCTAATTTGTGAGTTCCCTACAGCTCTCTTTTCTAGCAGGGGCGGCCTTAGGCATGTGCAAGCTGTGAACCTGCACAGGGCCACCAAACCCCAGGGTCCACCACGCCAATATATATCCTTCATATAACAATTCTCTGAGGATGGATACATATTTGCGTGGGGGCCCCTCGCAGGGATTTGGCGGCCTCCGGCTCTGTTCCATTTCCAAACACCCTGACCCCCCCCTCATTACTGGCCTCCGTGCTCCGCCCCGACCGGACCCCACCTTCCGGGGCCCCCTACCTACGCTCCCTGCCCAGGGCAACCATGAGCCTATAGCCGCCCCTGTTTCTAGCTACAACTTGATGCAGCTCCAAAGGTCTACGAAACTGTGACTGTTTTTAAATTGATATTAGTTGATTACATTGAACAAACTTTGATAAAATGAGCTTTCTCAGTTTCTATAGCCCTCGGATTTTGAATTGTTACTGATATGTCTTTTATACCTCAACAGCTGACAGAGGACCTTGATGAGAGAGGGTCCCTTGGTGTTGATAGTATTTGCACTTTAACTGCCCCTGTGGTGGAAGACCTGCATCTTTAGCATCTAGTCACAATTAAATTGAAGTCTGAAAGGTTGTAAACCTTCTGTCCTTTTCTTTGATGTTCTTGCTTTTTTAGGTCGAGCCTGGCACAGCATGCGCTGCTCTGCGAGTCATGCAGTATTTGAGCATTGATTTGTAGCTCCGCTCACTCTACGTCCATATTTTTCATTGGCTTGTATCATTATCCTTAGTAAATACTGGCTTCTAATACGTTAATAGGCTTGTTAGTCCCCAGGGCCGGACTGGCTACCGGTCAGTTGTGTGTGCTGCAGAGCTGGGGGCTAATTTCTCTGTGGTGGGGGCTTATTTCGTTGATGGGGACCTGCGTGTGCTCTGAAATAAAAAAAGCAAAACGAAATTCGCTTTGCACACGCAGGCCCACATCAACGAAATCAGTCCCCAGCTCGGCAGCACACACAACTGCCCGGTAGCCAGTCCGGCCCTGTTAGTCCCTCCTTAGTACCGCCTTGTCTTCATTTGTAAACTCGCATGAGGACTGGCCTTTTTACTTCTGTTGTTACACTGTATGGTATGTCTTATTTAGTCAAAAACACTATATTCTTTAATAGTTTCCCCTACTGCAGGTACCACATGCTTTCCTGCACAGTGCGCACTTTCACTTTCTAAGCAGCCCGGAACAATGGAGGCCGCTTTTTTTAAAGTGAAATAGATCTCGCATTTACAAGTGTTTGAGCTATTGGCATTGTAAATGACAATGTCTTTTTATTATTTGTTAATTATCATAACATATAAAGAAAAGGCATTGCCATTTACAATGTCAATAGCTTCAACTCTTGCAAATGCGATACTTATTGCATTGCAAATGCTTTTTTTTTTGCTACTTGGCTTACAGTGAACTATATAGAGATTTGGTCCATGTTAGCATTTTTCAGTATTTATATTAATGTCTTTTTTAATGTACTTGCAGTGTTTTAAGTTGATAATTTGCAATGATTTTGCTTAATCGTGCAAAAAATAAAGAACCTTGTCATTTTACTTATTGAAATCTATGCTATTTCTCTAAATTGATTTGGGATTTTTTCTTGTGGTGTGTTTTCACTTATTACTGGTTGAGTGCTGCATAAATATTTAAAATAGTGCCCCTAATTTAAGTCTGACTGCGTTGGGCCATGCTACCAGATGGTTAAGCACAGGTTTATTTCGTGACTTTCGTAGTGCTTAAAAGGGAATGCCTTGAAACTCCTCCTCAACTACACTGTACCACCAGTCAACCTGCTAAATCCTGGTCTTAAAAATGCAGAAAAAGTTGAGGAAAAGCTAGCAAAACTGGAGCACACTACATTCTTTGAAAAGGTCATGGGAACCACCCACTTGAGTTCCTCTAATTAAAATAGCAGGCAGTATTAAGCAACCTGTTCATGGTGAGGATATGTGTTAAGACGAGCCTCCTGAAAATCATTACCAAAAGATAGAGCAACACCAGTATGTCATAATGGTTCTTCATTATTGAGTTAAACTTCCCGACTATACGCTGAGGCTCTGTACATGTTTCATACATATGTGGGTTAACGGCACTATAAAGATCTACATTTCCAACAATTATATCATAGTATATGTGACATCAATTTAGCGAAACCATAACTTGCCTGAACAGTGCTACAATCAATAAGAGACAGGAGCTAGAACCCCACACCCACCCCCTCACACAGGCACCCACTACACACAGCACCATATTTCTAAGCCAATGGATGACACATTGGTCGCAGGTAGACACTTGGTGGATCAGGATCTGAAAGACCAGAAAATATATGTGAGGCTGGACTGCTTAATTTGCACAATACAATGCCACAGTGGAGCTGGAACAATTTTCAGAGTAGTGGTGCAGCCATCAATGTAATATCACTTAGGTCATACAAATTTCGAAAATTCCAAGTGTTTCACCAAAAGCAAGTATAGCAAATGACCCACAGGCATTCAGCAGTAGACTGGTAAAGGTGTGGTATGTAGCCAGGGGTGTACTTTAGAGTACACTGTTGCAAATATATACTACAATATGGTGTGGTAGCATCCTATAATTCACATACAGTACACTCCCCATTGAACTGACTGCAAAATTTGAACTGACATGCAGTTTTATTGCTAAAACTATATGGTGCATAATTGATAATGTATGGAAATTGAGTTCCTGAAATTATTCATCATTTGAACATCACCAAGTAAAGGGTCTTGTTTTTTATTGATTCCAATAAAATCTTTGTCTCCATCACAAAATAGCGTCATTTGTACCTTGCTAACTGATGATTTAATTTGAAATATTTGCACAGTTCATGTATAGACATTTATATTTTTGTGTTAGAAACCAACAAACATCCTACAGCATTTGTTTTTACATTCCCTGTATCCCTGCAAGATTGTCAGGTAGTTATCTTTCCAAAATCCGCTACCTCTGCATTCAGAGAAAGAAAAGTAAACACCAATTTCCATGTTAAAAGAATAGGCAGCAATTTGTCTGAAGACATACCCTGACATTTGAGTCCTATATTTGAACACAAAGCAAATGTGTCAAGATAAAAACAAAAATTAAAGGCTTGATTATTGCTCATTTACCTTCTGATTTTGGGGTGGAACAGCACCTATTGTATGCCATGCCTTGTATACAACCAAAACAGAGTGGAGAATGCAGTGTGCAATGTTGAAAGATAAAGCCTTCAAACATTTACTTATTGAAACTGTAGAAAACATCTTCAACCTGAATGAAGGATCTGACAAACAGACAACAGTTGAGGCCCAGAGAGCAATAATGCACAAGCTACAAAAACTGGAAGATTCTATGCTAAGATTAGAACATATAGCGGCAGCTCAAGCAATGTCAATGGAGTACTTAAGCAAGCTAGGACGAAGCATGCATGAGTCTGAGAGAAGTTAAGATGCCTAGACTTATCTGACTAAAACACATTCTGATAATTACAAGGCCAGTAGGGTGCTAGCAGAATTGATTAAGGCTTCTAAGTTTCTGTTTAAAACTGATCCATTTTATTTGCACAAAATGTCTTATATTTACACAAAATACATATTATTCAAAATGCTATGCTTTAAAGTCATTGTTACATAACATATGCCAATGAATTGTGCAATTTGAAGTGCATTGTTTGTTCAATGTATGTGGTAGATCCCTGGACTACTCGGGAGGTCCTTGACTGCTTAGAAAATAAAATTATATTAACATATTGATACAGTGTATATCAATAAAGAGGCAAAATTGAAAATGTGAAAATGTTCTGTAAATGTGTAGTAATTTAAAATTGGGGACTACAAATCAAGCTAGTATTCTCAGACTTATTCAGGAGAGCAGTGCAAGTGTATCAAACAATATAGTATGGATGATGGGTGGCCTCAATTGAATTTGAAAAAGCTTTAACATTCCTGTTAAAATCAAAACGATGACATTTTTATATTTGTTTGTGAAATAAATAAAATAGTTTACAATTAGTGTATTTGTTTGATGCATGCATGTTTCTGTAATTTTGTGTATGGCTTTGCGGTTCAAATCATCAAAATTGCTTAGGCCGAGGTACCCAGATTCCAATATTGACTCATTGAGGATACCCAGATTCCAATAATGTCTCATTGAAGTTCCACGGATTACAGTGAAGCTAAAGTAGGGGTCCACAGAAGACCAAAAGATTAAGAACTCTGCTACATGATTAATTACATTATTTGGGTTTGTTGTTCATAATTCCTTTTATTTTGTCCATCTTTTTACCCTTACTTGAGCAACGTTAGGAACGCACTTCCTTTAATTTTATATTTAAATTTGTTGAAGATGAGTGAAGCACACAAATTATATACTAATTATATACTATTTTACATTGTTGTGCTGGTTTTGGTAACCTTTAAAGATGTTTGTTATCCAGGAGCAAGAAATAACTTTTCTATGTCGTTCCACTTTTACTAAGAATACATTAACATTTCTAGTTTTTCAATCTCTTAAACTGGACTTCAGGCAGTTCCCTCACTCTGTCAGGTCCTTGTAGCAGTGTGGTTTGCTTTTTGTTTTTATTGTACGGAAGAGAAGTATAATGGTGCTTGTAAATGCAATTTAAAGTAGGCAAAGGCATAACTGTGGTTTACCTATTCTTTTTAGGAATTCTTGCTTAAAATGTCCTCCTATTTACTGCTTGATCTATTCGCTTAGACACTGTATATGTGAGATTACAAATAATACTCATGTTTTGTAACATTTAGAGAGCTTTCTTCCTGTGAACTTTGTTGTATTTTTCTGTTTCGCGCAAACATCTCTTATTGTTGTTGCCATGCTTCACTGTAGTTCATGGTAAGTGCCTGTATAAAAGTAACCTGTTTTTGTTCATAAAAATATTAGTCATTTGATGTGCATTTTATTCTCTGCTCCATATGTTTACATTACGTGAACTGTAACTTATTTGACTGTAGTAGGAGGTAATATTAACATCGTTAATATTAATGCAAATTTTGTTTCAGGTACTTGAATGTAAATGCTTGCAGACATTCTTTGGGTTATATTTATAATAGTGATTAAGGTAACAATGTAAATAATACTAAGTATTACTTATTTAAACACATCCCTGCTTCAAGTGCAAAGTAATTCTATAAGCATGTCTCATGTAAATGTTTTTTCCTTTAGCAAGCAGTTACTTTGAGTTTGGTGTGATTTGGGACAGAAAAGGCATATGGCTTTTTAGAGAGGCACTTTTCTGTAGCCTTTGACAGATGGTATATTGTTCAAACATTACATGCAGTGTACATATACACCATTCCTTTGTCTGCCCTCAGTTTCTGACTCATTCCACGCTCCATACGTGATCTTGAGCAAGTGGTGTATATAGCCAAGTGCATACACACTTTATTGCAGACATGGTTGTACCATTGATATTAATAATGATTACTCCCTCTAAATAAACGTAGTCAACTTTCTGTAGATGCATTATTATTGTTTAAATGTTTAAGAGTGTGCATAAACGCCAAATGTCTCCTAACATTATGAAGCTCTACCTGCTACACAGGGTTGTTTCCATATCAAGCAGTTGTCCAGGGTCTCAGTCTCATTCCGTTGTGCAGAGCTGATCTTGGACAGTCTCAGCAGATGGTCAGTTTGAGGTGCACTTTTTTGTAGGTCATGGTAGTAACGTGGATATTATTAACCCTTTCAGTGCTAGGCTTTTTCCCCCCTGTGCTAAGCCTTTTTAGGGTATTTGGGATAGTTTGCGCTTAGGCCACTTTAACTTTTTGTCCACATATGGTATCCACGCCAAATTTGCGCCCTTTTCTTCCAACATCATAAGGATTTTAAAGAAACCCAGGGTTTGTGGATTTCCCTGAAGAGGACCCAGAAATAAGTCAAAATAGAGAAAAAGATTTTGGGGGGGAACGGGGAAAAGGTGCTGCAGAAGAAAGAGTCTGGTTTTCCCCCTGCAAATGGCATAAACAAAGACTTTGTGGTGATAAAATCATCATCTCCCCAGATTTCAGGGACAAACAGACATTTATCAGAAAACCAAATTTCTTTACACATTTTTGACATTTTACTAGAACATAGCCTATTTGTGCTACTTTTTGTGCTTTTAACCTCCTTCCAGTTAGTGGTAGAAATGGGTGTGAAAGCAATAATGAATCCTGGAAAGCTATACATTTCTGAAAAGTAGACAACATTCTGAATTGATCAAGGGGTCATCTGCATTGATCCTTCAAGGTTTATTCATAGAAACTAACAGTTGAAAACAAGAAAAATTTAAAATGAGTTGAAAAAAAATTCAATTTGTGTCAACATTTTCACCTGTAACAACTTCTAACAATGACAGATGTTTGAAAGCAATATACTGTTAAATACGCTGGACCCTTCTGGTTATTGAGTTATATAGGACTTGTAGGTTCACTAAGAACCACCCAAGGAACCCTGAGCCAATAACTGAGCAGCGTGTTGCAGTGGTTTTTCTTTGTGTAGCGGGTATAAAGCAAATAATGTGGTAAAATATAAAGAGTGAAAAACGGTATCAAAGACACCTATGTATTTCCGAAATGGAAAGAAAATATAGAGTCTAGAAACAGTAGCTATTTGCCGATCTCCGAAATTGTGGATGCCCATACTAGCTTGTAAATTGTAGGACATTTTTTAAAGTGACTTCTTTTTTACACATTGTCCTACATTAGTAAGGCAGAATTGCATAGAAAGTCAATTTGTAATAACAGTTGCTCTACAATTCTGAGTTTCTCTAATAAAAATAAAAATGGTACCTAACTTGTGTGGGTAGGCCTAGTGCCCACAACAGGAAACAGCCCAAAACACAACGTGGACACACCACATGTTTACAGTGAAAACTGACCCTTTTTTGCAAAGTGCCTAGCTGTAGATTTTGAACCCTGGCTCTGCCGGCACCCAAGGAAACCTAGCAAACCTTTACATTTTTAAAACACTAGGCACCCAAGGGAATCCAGGATGGGGTGACTTGTGTGGCTCTCACCAGGTTCTGTTACCCAGAGTCCCTTGTAAACCTCAAACTTTGTCAAAAACACATTTTCCTCACATTTATGTGATGGAAAGTTCTGGAATCAGCATGGATCCACAACATTTGTTGCCCCTTCCACTATGAATACGCTCCTCGGTGTCACCCCCTGTCCACCACCGCCCAGCCGCAGACAGTAGCCAGAGTCAATAGACAGCCGCAGAGAGACAGCAGGTGGATTAGGCGAGTTGGGGGGGGGCACCCAAGGAAACCTAGCAAACCTTTACATTTTTAAAACACTAGACACCCAAGGGAATCCAGGATGGGGTGACTTGTGTGGCTCTCACCAGGTTCTGTTACCCAGAATCCCTTGTAAACCTCAAACTTTGTCAAAAACACACATTTTCCTCACATTTCTGTGATGGAAAGTTCTGGAATCTGCATGGATCCACAACATTTGCTGCCCCTTCCACTATGAATACGCTCCTCGGTGTCACCCCTGTCCACCACCGCCCAGCCGCAGACAGTAGCCAGAGTCAATAGACAGCCGCAGAGAGACAGCAGTTGGATTAGGCGAGTTGGGGGGGGGGGGAGTGAAACAAAGCCTGTACAAAGACTTGTAACAAACTACTGTAACAACTCGATCTACCTCATTAGCTACATCAACTTCAACTAACACTTCCTCACTACCGCAAAGATGCTGCAAAGCATCACTAAGCAACACAATGTACTCATGTAGTCTCACCGAAGGCCCTGTAGTCCATGCATAACCAGGCACAACCAAGTCGACACCTCGACAATCAACAACCAACAGCTGTTGGAGACTCCCAGCTCCTGAACCTTGAGTTAACAGAAAGGAGAGCACTTCCTGCGCGCTGTGCGGTCGAGCAATGACTACACCCAGAGACCACTGCTTCAACATGATCTACCTTGCTAGAGACTTCTGCAAACTACCTCACCGCAACCTTGACAACAGACAATGGAAGATGTAGGAGGCCAAGCGGCACAACCGGCACACTTGTTGCTATGCACGGAATCCAAGACAACCATCATATCCTTTTTACTTATATTGACACAAGGGCAGTGTATGATGGTGGGAACTAACATCCAACAACTCCCAGTGAGACGGGACGGTGACCCTGCCGTCGCCCGTTCATCATGCAATGTTTCTGTGTAGGGGGGCGGGAGGGAAGGGGGTGAGGAGGGTCACTAAACTCTTTGCTTTCTTTTTTTGCTGCCTTCCTTTCTATTTTCACCTCTTTGCTCTCACATGTCTTGACGAGAAGGTTCAACCAGACCCTCTTAACTGGTAGAACAGAGAGACTTAACACTGTTACTTTCACAGGGCAGGCGCCCGTCCTACACCATGTGGCCGGGTCTTGCGGGAGGGGACGAGAGCTGGGGACGCAGATTAGGTTTACCAGACATGACTCACCCCACCAACAATCTTAACCTGGCTTCTGATCTAAAGATAGTATCCCTCAATGTCAAGGGGCTCAACCACCTCATTAAACACAAGAAGATACTAGACTACCTTGCTAAAACTAAAGGAGATGTGGTCCTACTACAAGAAATCACACTGTCCCTGGGTGATGTCAGGCTAGTGAAAGGTTACTGGATCTCGGAGGTGACTTGCTCACCGGCGGAAGAGAAGAAGCGTGGGGTAACCACACTGATATCCGAAAACTCCAACCTAACCCTAGAATCACAGTGCCATGATGAAGTAGGTAGACTCTTGATAACACACCTGAGAATGAGGGAGGAGCTTATCCATGTAGCTAACATATACGGCCCAAACACAGACAACCCTACCTTCTGGGAAGGGGTATCGCACAAGCTCGATAGCCTCCCACAGAACAACCTCACGTTGGTGGCGGGGGACTTTAATATGCCTCTGGACCACATGTTGGATAGATATTCACCCTGCCAATACCAGCCCACAAGTGCACACATCACACTAAAGCACATCTTCTCCAAATTCAACCTCAAGGATCCGTGGCGGCTCCAGCACCCGGACACTAGGGACTTCAATTTCTACTCTAACCTGCACAATTCGTATAGTAGGATAGACTACATATTAAACACACACACCTAATAAAACATTCTGACCTAGCGCCTAGGCTAGTGTCAGACCCTTCATGCATCAGCCTAAAGCTGAGCGGATGCCACAACGAAGACATCCCCCGGAGGTGGCGGTTTAACAGCGACGTCTTAGCTATCCCCAAAAACAAAAAAAAGATTGAGGAGGCCATAAGGGAATACCTTAGACACAATGGTTCACGGGGACAAGCCCCACTACCTTATGGGATGCACTCAAGGCTACCATCAGATGCACAATAATCAAAATTGGAGGATGCGGGCTTATCTCTATATTCGTACGCTGACGACACTCAAATTATTTTCTCTTTGTCTTCCTCTAAGGAAGCTTCCATATCTTCCCTTCAGTTAGGACTACATCGGGTGTTGGAGTGGATGTGTTCCAATTTGTTGAAATTAAACGGAGATAAGACTGAAGTTGTTATTTTGGGCAAACACGAGCATCTCTGGGGTCCAACCCGTTACCCAAGTTCGGAATCTTGGGTTTATCATTGATAACAACCTTTCAATGCGGCAACAGGTGGCCAGCGTTGCCGCCACCTGCTTTACCATCTTAAGGTGGTTGCGGAAGATCATCTGGATGCTCCCTGACTCCACTAAAAGAACAGTAGTCCAGGCATTTGTCACCTCTCGCCTGGAATACGGTAACATTCTCTACCTGGGTGGAAGTCAGGAGGTATTGAAAAAGCTCCAGGCGGTCCAGAATTCCGCCGCCCGCCTCTTATGCCACGTCCCAAGGAAAATCTCCATCTCTCCCTTCCTTCGGGTCCTGCTCTGGCTCCGCATTGACAACCACATTAAATTCAAGACCCTATGGTATGTCTTTAAAATCAAACAAGGGACTGCTCCTGTCTACCTTCAGGAACTTATACATCCATATGTCCCTGTTCTGCCTTTACGTGAGTCCACTCAAGGTGACTATGTAATACCTAGCTTTAAATTAACCAGAATGGGCGGCCGCTCGTTCTCATGTCTCGGTCCTAGACTTTGGAATTCCCTCTCTAGTTCTATGAAACGCGAATCTTTCTACCTTAAGTGTCACTGAGATCTTAAGACCTGGCTGTTCTCTCAGTGATTGGCTCTCTGTTTACTTAGTCTGCAGTAATGGATATGTCTGCGCTAGGAAACCCTGTCAAGGGTAGCTGCGCGCATTATAACTTAAATTAATAATAATAATAACATTAAATCCAAAATAAACAAAAACACAAACTTACAGCTGACCCAGCTCGAGCAGGACATCAAAAGCCGAGAGGACTGTATCTCGGTTCACACAGTGCCTGTTAGCTTTATGTGCATATTACACATAATTTAACTGAACCATCTGTGGCTATTTAGATAATTATGTGTTTCTTCATGCATTCTTGCCACATTCGTTTTCGTATCTTCTCTCTGCAGGAAGTAATGAAACACCTTTGAGTTCCGCTTTTAATAATATGCCCTTATCAGGGAAAAACGTTTGACAGCATAGCGATATTGGAAAGATAATTGTCTGCTTTCAGATACCTTAAAGCCTATTGGCCGTGAGCAGTGAAAATGGCTGTATAGTTTATTTTTTCGATTTATTTTTTTGATTTATGTTATTTTGTTTATAATACCGTTATCTGTGAAACCAGCAATTAGAATTGTATTTAGTCCCTTCATCTGCATCATAACGTAACTAAGTAAGTGTCATCTTGTTACATGGTTGAATGTTTTCATTCCAGTATAAAATTAGTTAAATATTATTCCCATTTAAGTACTTATCATTTCGAGTCACAATTGGGATACATATCAACATGTATCTTGTTTCCATTAACTAGGATCGCTACATACCTCTTTTAGCGCAGAAAGAATAGAAAGTGACATCCAGTTATCTACAGACATTACTAATCCTTTTTGCCTGTCCAGGCGATGCATGTCCATTGGACAATCAGGTATGAATATAAAATAGATTTACATATTTGTGATTAAAGATAGAAGGCTATAAAATCTTTTCGGCCCACTCACAATTGTTTTAATTTACATTTTTCCACATCTTTAGTATACCCTTATTGAAACCACATCTGGATATCTTTCAGTATTTTGCGACATAAACTGATGTTCCATTGTCATTTGTTTTGAGGTAACAATCAGTTAGAAATCTTTATTCACCACTAAAAGAGTATGTTCCATTTACTAATTATCACGTATATGTGGGTTTTTGTTTCTACTTTGCAGATTATCTTCGAAATATCGTATTGTTCTTATTCGACTGTGCATCATCACAGGTCTACTATCTAAACTAAGAGTAAGTACCTCTACTGACATCACAAATTTAGAATGACATACTTTAGGGTTTCCTTTGCTGTGTATTTCTTGAATCACTGGTAGTTATTCTGCTCTTTTATCCTTCTTTTATCCTTCTTTGGTGGTGAGTATATACGATCTCTAACATTTCAATTCCAACTTACTAAACTGGTGATGCATTGATGTAACCATGACTCTGAAGCCATCTCTCTTATCCTCATTTCTGTATTGCTACCTATGTAATCTCCTTAACTATTCAATGCAAATGTCTTGTTTGTACTATTTTTATATTCATGAAAGAACCTCTTTATTCAAAAAGACAAATTTAGTTTCACAGATTCGTTAATTGCTTTCACTGTGGCCGTCTTCCTAACGAAGGCACTTGGTAGTACCGAAACGCGCGTAGAATTCCACCAGTCAATTCAATTTGTGCCACTTTTTGGATAGTACATTGCAAATTCTGTGCTGATTTATTAATTCATGATAATGTATCATCATTCTAACAATGTTTTAGTCTGTTTTCAGTATGGTTGTGAGTTTGTATGATGGATATGAAAGTGAATGAATGATTTAAAATACATTTTCTTTCATGGTTTGAAAATTTACTAAATGCTAACTTTTTGTATTTTTGATAAATTGATTGTTTCCTTTGGTTCTTTCTGACAATTATTACATATGCAGGAGTATCTATTGGTCTGCATTTTGGTTGCCTTAAAGCTGTACAGTTACTGATAAAACCATTATCCAGGTACTTCTTCAAATAGACTTTCAAATGAAGATTCTCTTTCTCAGTCAACGGTTAGATTCGACTACATGGCAGGTTTGCTCTTGGTTTGAGTTCGATCTTGTAGTCGTAGGGCCTATGAGGTGGAGGTTTCTCCACTTCAACTTCATTAAACACATCGGCGTAGTCCTCAAACTCTCTTGAAACTTCGTTAGTTTGTATTACACATACTGATACTCCGTTCTTGCAAAGCTGGGCGACTGCACTTCGTCCTTGATGTGCTTCTTTTTCTGTAAAGCAATGTTCCTTGCAATATTCTGAATTCTTCTTAATTGTTCTAGCACTACACTTTATTGATGGGTTGTTTTCCAGTTAACCAGGGAATTCCTAATATGAGTTGAAACTGCGGGGCATCAATTTAATTAAATTGCAAGATTTCCAGATGACCTTCCGCGGTTATCATCTGTACTGGTTCTGTGTAACTGACTATGGGTCCCGAAATCAGATTGGTACCATCAACAGCTCTGCCAGCCTCACTTTTCTCTTTTCTTATGGCATTCAATCCAATATGAGTTGCACATTTTAAGGAACACAAGTTTCCCTTTGCCCCAGAGTCTACCATCACCGAAATTTCCTTCAAGACAACATTACGGAATTTAAGGTCATTTTCAGAACTAAATGGGGTGATGATACCTGTCAAGTATTTGCCACTAGATGGTTTGTCTGAGTTGTTTCCTCTTTTGCACTCACCAGCCCAACTCCACTTACTGGTGGTGCTGCAAGTTTTCATTCACCTGCATCTTTGTTTATTTCGGGCATGCTTTCACAAAGTATCCACTGCCTCCACAATATAGGCACAACTTGTTCTGTTGCCATTTCTCTTTCTCCTCCTTGGATAATGGACCTCTGATGGTGCCTACTTGTATCGGTTCCACATCTGATGAACTCTCTGGAGCTCTTGCTACTTCTGACTTCATGCTATCAAGTCGAGGTGCGCATAGTCGAAATCCTCTTTTCTTCTCTCCTCTCCTTTCATTCCGTCGGAAATCGATCTCTAAAATCAAGTCTACCAATGCTAAAATTTCCGTTGGTCGATTAGGGATAATGCATCTTTTACTCTGTCCTTTAAACCTCGATAGAAGACTGCTGCCCACTTATTCTCCGTCATTCAGTTTCCACTACTAACTTGTTGAATTGGACCAGATAAGTGACTAGTTCCCGATTTCCCTAATTAGTAGTCTGTTGCCGGTGACTCCTTTCTTTGGTCAAACATTTGAAGGAATTCCTTCTTAAATTCTTCAAAGTCATATAAAAAGTGATAATCCTTTGTCACTAATGGCATGGACCAAGACTCCGCATCTCCACTGAGGTATGACAAGATGAATTCATCTTGAGACTGAGAGTTGGGGAAAATCGTTGAGCGGCACATAACATGTAGGGATCATTGTGTCAAGAAAATTTGGGCCTTTTGAGGGTCTCCAATGAAACGTTCAGGAGGCGCTAAAGGTATCACTGGAGATAGTGAGTGGATGATTTGGGTTGGGGTAAAGGACATAGAACTAGCATTGGGTCTCTGGCTCTCTAGAGTTGGAATTTTTGGTCTAGTTCCTGAAACGATTTCCCCTATTCTATTAGCGAACTCTGATGTTTCTCTTCTGAAACGTATTATTTCTAATCTCAAGCTTTTATTCTCTTCTCTTACTGCTTCTAAATCTTTTTGAATGTTTTCCAATATGTCTCCTAAATCTTTTAAATCGAATCCCTTCGCCATTCTGCTTGGGTGCAAAGAACCACTTGGGCACTTCACTCTGTCAGGGTTATGAACGTCTATATTGTTAGCCAACTTGCACAGGAGCAGAACGACGTCTAATTCCCAATGCCCCTTCCGTAACACCCCTGTTAGGTTATCAAATCTCACACACGGTTATGTGCCTAGGGGGGAAAGGGGATGGGGATAAGAAGAGACAGCCAATAGGTAGTACTCTGCTAGCTGGTTTCTTCTATCTTCTGTTATCTTCTTTTGTCCAATCTTCCTTGTTTTAAGCTAAAAATATGTCACCAATTCTTACTTATAACATTCTATTTCTATTTATTACCGCATATTCACCTTCTGTTTTACCAATTCGTACTAATACTACTATTGACTAGTACCTCTCTCCTGTGGCATTTTTGTTTGCGCTAGTTGTTTAAGCTTATTGTTTCTATTCATGCATGGATAATGAATTAAATAAACATAACCTTGTTTTCTCTTATAGGAAATATCTGCTGTCGCATAAGTGAAGACTACTCAGCTCTTTTCCATGGACAAGTTCTGGAAGGACCCAGGTAACTGTAATGTTAATTTATTTTACTTCTTTTCTTGACACTTTTGTCTCTCACAGTAGTCACTCTGTTTTCGCAAACTCTTTCTATTATTTAATAGCTTCTATTAACTGCACTTGCGTCTTCGTCTTCGTTAGTTAATAGAGATAGAGTTGACGGAATTTCATTTATTCGCTATTTCCTCTTCTTTTAATTATCTCACTAGAATTTAGTCTGACCTCGAGCACGCGTGTCAGAAAAGATATCCTTACTTTTGTGGTAAAGTAAATTTTGCCATGTTCTGTGTCCCTACGCCTCATCCATCATATGTTATGTGTGCATGACCAATATGCATATGTTATTCCCCATGTCCGATTGATGACGCAATCACAGTTGTGTCCACCTCTAGTATGCCAGTTTCCAGTCCTCGTGAATACTACGAATATCAGGCCTATGTAAAGTTATATTGCCACGTTTCTCAGTGTGCACGTTATTTCATTATAAAGTCCCCGTTTCTAGGCCTCAACAGGGCCCGGACCACAGATTCAGCTCCTGTCTCCTGAAAGCCTCGCTGAGGAGCGATACAGCCCCCACCTGTATCCTCGACCTTTCACTTACTTCCTGCCTCGCAGTGCCCGGTGCAGCTTGGCTCTGCCTCTGAGTCTGCCAAGAGTATGTTATGAATCCAGCTATCAGTTCAGTCCTTCTTCTCTGCATTCCTAAGCTACTGAACTGCATCAATAGTTTCCGTCATTGTCTAGCCTATTCGGCTCCACGTTAGAGAAATACTGTATTAATGGTCATTTAATATTCTTCATCACGCACTACGTGTAGAATAATGCATGGTCCAGTCTTAGAATCAAGTTAGCTTTTCCCCTCATGACTTCTAGTTTATATCAACATGTTCCCTAAACATCAGATACCAGATAGGGTTCAGGCACATGTCGCTCCGACCCTCCAGACTCAAGTCTCTGCTCCTAGCACAGAGTTCGTAGCCCCCAGCTTCTCCTAGTAACACGTCATTGCCAGTTTACGCGCACCATTAGGTTAGAGGTCCCGGCTCCTTAGGTAGCCCCCTCCAATGATTCCGCCCATCCATGACATATTCTGTTACGTTTGCATCACATGTCCATGTATACTCCCAGTTACACCTACTTTTACTGTTATCTCTCGCGACTGCTACGCGTCACGCCTTCTGCTCCACCCACTGTTACGCCTACTGCAATGTAATGCTATGTGTTTGCGCTATGTATATAAGTTGATGTATTGTTATTAAAAGTTAGCGCGCTCATCCCAGACCCGGCCCCAGCAGCTGCTGGGTCATCCTATGCAGGTTGTCCCGATCCTGTCCTTATGCTGTAATAAACCTGCAGATACTCCTACTACCTCGAATCTTGACTCTTATTTTATTGAGCTATCTGTTATTCATTCATACATTCAAAAATAGATCCGGTATTATTTATTTATATACCACATAATGGCGCCCGAATAGGGACTTGCCCTTTCCCCACGCGTCGGTGAAGCCACGCCGACCCCCTGACCCTCTGCAGCCGTGACGGAACCATACCGGCCACGTGCAGATATTTCTGCCTCAAGTATCCCTCAGGCCCACGGAGGAGACGGAGGAGGCGGTCCAGCATCCGAACGAGACGGTGGAGGAACGCGGCGAGTCCCGACCAGAGCCCAAGCCAAGAGTCCAAGGTCCGAGGTATCCGGAGGCCCACCCGTAACTGAAGTCCGAAGTTCGTCGTCCGTCGTCCAGTCCAGTCCGAGGCCTTTCCGTTCTTGCTGCCCGGTGAGTACCATTGCTGGGGTAGTATCTAGACAGGGCCAATCTAAATTGACTCCTGGTCCGTGGGTTGGTGGTGCCCAGACTCACAAACGAAGTGTTCACCTAGGTGGATACGGGTCTTGATGCGTCCCTTTATGGGACCGGTATGTTCCGTACTGTTATAGCAGTGCATCCAGTAACTCTAGTCTGTTCCGTTCTCGAGAAATTCTGTTCTGTTTCTGTTTTCAGTATTCCAGGTAATATTCTGTTCGACCTGTCATTTATAATGTTGTTCAATGTATTTCCAATGTCGTGGTATGCCTGAATTGTTTTCCCAATTGTTATTGTTTTTCGTGTATTGTATTGTGTTCCGATTCAAGTTTACAATGCCGCTCTTTTCCAAGTTACGTCAGTTAAAAACTAGAAAGGGTTTATTAGAGGAAGCAGTTCCTGTCCCGCCCAGGGACAGTCCAGGTCATTTTATGTATCAGAAACATGGCATTAGCGCCATATTGTATCTAGATTTATGGGTAGAGTATACCAAACAGTTAGACGAAAAGTATAGATGGCCCGTATCGGGTACATGGGATGCCGAATGTATCATGCGAGTAGAAGAAGCATTATGGAAAAAGAAAGCCAGACAGTCACAGAAAGATGCCATCGAGTTATGGCGTAAAGAAGCTTATAAAAGAACCGAAAAGGAAGTCAGAAAGTCAGAGTTAAGTAGAGAATCCCAAGAACGAGCCCAAGAAAGAGAATTAATCGAGATAGGTGAACGAGTTAAAGCCGAACAGTCAGACAGACAGAGGCATGCCCTCATTAAGGGAATGTATCCTCTTCTTGCCGAGGGCTTGCCAAAAGCGACCCCAGAGGCATCCAGTAATTTCCCGCCACCATTAGTTCCGACCAAGCTACGTCACAAACAGACCGCAGCTGATATTTTTATTTCGTCCTATTTGGACGACACAGTCCCAGAATATGCAAATCCTGTTCGCGCTCCGCCAGTCCCTGTAAATCAGGCACTTCCCACTCTTCCAGACACCGGAGTACCTGTTACGGTACCCCCGGTTCAGCCCGTCATACAAGTCCAGCCTACATTTCCATTTCCCACTCTGCCAGGACGTAGAGCCTCAGTAGACGACTCCAGTTTAGGGGCCGCAGGAGGAGGTCCTCCTCAAACACCGCCGCCACACAAGCGTTTAACGTTAGCCGAATTACATGCACAAGCATCACAGCGTACGCCTAGGTATCAGTCTGTTGCAGAAATAAGAAAATCCCTTGCCGAATGTTGCTATGATCCAGTCCCAGGCGAGGATAATATGGTTTTATATTCATTCCGCGTAAGAAAGGTGGCTGAGTATCTAGTCACCTTACCGAATATGAAAGAAGATCTAGACAGAATATATCGTTTCATCCGTACAGGGGATGATCCAGAAAGTATTAGCGAGACTATGTCTCAAAGGAAAGCCGAGATCCAGCTCATGATATTAAAGTTCCTGATCAATTGTCTAATAAGAGAACAAGATTACCCGTCTAAAGATTCCGCCGAGATGAGAATTCTGACAAGGTGGAGTGATAATATAGCCGAGGGTAAGCACAAGACCGTCAGTGCTATGGAGAGTATGTACAAGAAAATCCGTAAAGAAATAATAAAGATACACGAACAGCGTAAAGCAGCACTAGTAAGCGAGAAAGAAAGTATCTCTGATCCTGAAGAGGAAGAGAACGAGAATCCCGCCAGAATAGCGTATGTAGGAAAATCTAGATTTCCAGATCGCCATTTACGCCTAGAACCCAAGTCTATTGTTCATCATCCAGCACCAGAACAAGGTTCTCTAGAACAAGTATTCCAAGCTACCGATCACATTCTGAAATCACGAGTCGGTTACAGTGAATTAAGTACTATGCACGAACAAGAACTAGCCCGATCAGCAGTCCGATGGATTACTGATTCTACCACTTTTCCAGACGAAATAGTGGCACAAATGTTTCTGAAACTGCCCCCAGCCGAGCAACGACTGGTGGGTATGTATATGATCCAGTACCTCATTACTCTGTATGAGGGTCAACACTCTGATCCAGGTCCGTTACACGATATCCTGAACGAGTTACTCCAGTATAGATGGAGAGGTCTAGGTACTGATTTAGTTAGTGTCATTCTAGAACAGCGTCACAAGTATAGAACGTTTCTGAATCCGCATTTTGTTCATGTTTCACCCCCAGAAAGCAAATCATTCTACATAGACAGACAGAATCCGTTACGAGAAGTCCACCCAGTCCAAGGGGCGGGTGGCGAAATGCAACGAGTGTTTGTATACACTCCGATTTCAAAGATGGAACTTCTTGAAATGAAGAAATTAATTCCCTGTCATGACAAAGATCCAGCAGGGTTCCATAGAGAATTAAAAGACATGCTCCGTATGGGAGAATATACTTACCCAGATATCATTAAAATGTTAAAAGTCCTGTTGCCCGCCGGGGTGTATGAAAAGTTAAAGGAAAAAGAATGGGAGGTGGGAGAGAAAAAGATCGATTGGGCAGTCCTAGAAGCAGAAGACAAGGCACGGGTACCAGGTACCGGTCTTGGAGATAAATGTAAAGAATTACCAGAATTACTGATTCAAGTTTTACCCAGATTATTGACAACTAGGAAGGAAGACTGGGATGCAATCTCAGCCTGTAAACAGAAACAAGATGAAGATATTAGTGATTTTTATTCTAGATTTGAGAAATGTTTCAGTATTAACAGTGGTCTCAAGACAAGTAGTGAGTCATACCCTCACCTTTTCGTTACTAAATTAGTCGAGAATTCAAGTCCACAAATTAAAAACCGAGTTCTGAAAGTCGAAAGCACCTGGCAAGCAAACACCCCGTCCCAGATGCTCCAGATGCTCCAGTATCACCAGAATAGAATCAGGGAAGAGCAAGAACACGAAAGAAAACGTATGAAAGACACGAAAATGAAAGTGCTAGTTGCACAATCTATTCCTCAAGACAGTCAGAAGAGGGGTCCGAATCAAGCCAGTCATCCTGCAGCTCCCGTTAAAGGGAACTGCAATTATTGTAAACAGCCAGGTCATTTTATAAACGAGTGTGCAGTTCTGAAACATAACATAGCTACTGGTAAGACTAAAGAAAGACCACGTCCGCCTAGACAAGAACAAGTTTCACAGACTCCTCAGTCACAGAATGCACAACAGACAGTTACAGTACCGCAGCCTATTGCTGCAACACAGCATGTTACATCGCAGATGTACCAGTATGCACAGTCCGAGTATCCAGAGTATCAGCCATATTCATGAAACAGCCTAGAGAGGGAGGTAGGCTTGCCTCTCATCGAGATACCTGTAGATCAAGAAGGTCCTTATGTTCACAGTCAAGTATTAGGGAAAGACAGAAAGTTTTTGATCGATACAGGGGCAAGTAGGACCACAATTAGTCATGCCGAAGTTCCAGGGGCTCCGCTCTCAGGCTCAAGAAATGTTTCCCTTGGATTTTCAGGAAAACCTATCGTTAACGAGATATCAAAGCCAGTTACTCTAGAAGTAGGTCCATTGTCCCGTACTACTGATCTGTTACTTACTAAGTCATGTCCAGAAAATCTATTAGGCATTAAGACACTGAAAGAATTAGGTGCAGTTATTTGCTGTTCCCCAGAGGGAATACGTCTGTTCCTACGTGACTTTAAGGGTCACTATGTATTACGAGATTTTGATTCCAGATTGTCTAATGTTCCGCAGCATTTATGGGCGCAAGGTCCAACTGATGTAGGTTATATGCAAATCACACCCTATCGTGTGACTCTCAAGCCAGGTGTAGTGTTACCACGAATCAGACAGTACAGATTGCCACCTGAGGCTGTAGCAGCCTTATCCAAAATTATTGACGAGCTCATGGCTCAAGGAGTAGTTGTAGAAACTGACTCCAATGTATGTAATTCTCCGATCATTCCAGTTATGAAACGTACTGATCCAAATGCACCCCCAGTATATCGATTAGTGATTGATTTACGAGAGCTTAACAAATGTATTATTCCTCAGTACCCAGTTGTCCCAGATATTTCTTCCCTGTTAACTGCTATTGATTCCGAAGCCACGTTTTTCACTGTCATAGACCTCAAGAACGCATTTTTTAGTGTTCCAATTCATCCAGACAGCCAGTTTCTTTTCGGATTTTGTTCAAATGGAAGGAGCTATATGTTCACACGCGCTCCTCAAGGTTTTACAGAAAGTCCTAGTATTTACAGTCAAGCACTCAAGAGACAACTAGACAACATTCACATGCCAACTGACACTGCCCTGCTCCAGTACGTCGATGATCTACTGATCACAGCCCGTTCTGAACGTGCATGCGAGCGAGCATCCCTTACAGTTCTGTATTTCCTAGCCGAGATGGGGCACAAGGTGTCACCTTCGAAGCTTCAATTCTGTGTCCAGCAAGTGGTATACTTAGGACACTTGCTGTCCGAGAGGGGTAGGCAGTTGACACCCGACCGTATCCAGTTAATAGCGAGTCTTCCCCAGCCCAGAACCCAGAAGGAGGTACGTGCCTTTATTGGCCTTACTTCTTATTGTAGACAATGGATCCCCCAGTATGCATTTCTAGCCAAGCCACTGATACAGTTAACGACACAGGAGGCAGCCGTATCGACTGTCCTCCCTTGGACATCTGAACATACACTGAGTTTCAACGAGTTAAAGAAAGCTTTATGCCAAGCTCCAGTTCTAGCTACACCGAACTACAGTAAGCCTTTTACACTTTTTGTTACTGAACGCGAAGGTACAGCATTATCTGTTCTCACACAAGATCAAGCAAGACAATACAAGCCCTGTGCTTATTTTTCGAGCACATTAGATCCAGTCGCCCAGGCGTTGCCTGCGTGCCTCAAGTCAGTTGCAGCCACAGCACTAGCTATCAGACAAAGTGATTCCATAGTTTTAGGACACTCCCTGACAGTACAAGTTCCACACTCCGTAGAAGTTCTTTTAAACCGAACACAAACTCAGCACTTGACAATTGCACGTTTAACAGGTTATGAATTGACACTGTTCCAGCCACACATAGAAATTAGACGCTGCAACGTTCTGAATCCTGCTACACTGTTACCATCAGTTAATTCAAATCCAGCCACACATGACTGTGTGGAAGTAGTTAACATTACGACAAAGCCAAGACAAGACCTGACAGACATTCCGTTACCAGATCCCGACCTGACACTTTATGTGGATGGTTCATGTATGAGAACTAGTACAGGAGAACTAGTCGCCGCGTATGCAGTGACTACCGACACCGAAGTTATTGAAACACACCGTATTGATACCCTGTCCGCTCAAGCAGCAGAGCTAGTCGCTCTGACACAAGCCTGTATACATGCCAAGAACCTGAAAGTTAATGTTTACACAGATTCACGTTACGCATTCGGAGTTGTACACGACTTCGGAGTGCTCTGGCAGGAGAGAGGTTTCATGACTTCTCATGGAACCAAGATTCAGCATGGTCTCCTTATTCAAGCCCTGTTAGATGCCATACACTTACCGACATCCATTGCTATCATGAAATGCAAAGCACATACGAAAGTTACTGACATTATTTCCCAAGGTAATGATCTAGCAGATCGCACAGCCAAGCTTACAGCACAGAATCCAGACATTCCAGTTAACATAATACATACTCCAGATCCGATTACATGCATGACAGTTAAGGACCCTACACAAGATGTCATAGATATCCAGTTACATGCTACTCCCGACGAAATCAAGAAATGGTCTGAACAAGGAGGGGTCCAGACAGATCAAGGATGGTTAACGAAGGGTAGAGCCACATGGTTTCTCCCCGATTCTATGGTTCAAGTCATTATCAATACCGCACATAGTCCAGCACATTTAGGAGAAAAAGCTATGTTAGACAGTATCCAGAACATTTGGTTCAACAAACATTTACGAGCTGCAGCCAAGCAGAAAGTCCGTACCTGTATGATATGTTGTCAGTTTAATCCAGGTAAAAGTGTCCCGGTGGAACAAGGTGGTTTCCAGCCCCCTGACCACCCTTTTGAGGTCCTCCAGATGGATTATATTCAGATGAAACGATGTCGAGGTTTCAAGTATGTCCTTGTAGTTGTATGCGCTTTGTCCAGGTGGACAGAAGCATATCCAGTCCCGGATTACACAGCCGCGACCACTGCCAAGCAGTTGGTTCGTGAATTCTTCCCTAGATATGGACTCCCTAGAGTCGTATATTCTGATAACGGCCAGCCATTCTCCTCTGAACTGATGAAGCACGTTTCCCTGTTGTTAGGGTACCAGTGGAAGTTTCATTGTGTACGCCATCCTGAAGCAGCCGGTCTAGTCGAGAGACATAATCAAACCCTGAAAATCCGTATTGCCAAAGTTTGTAAAGAAAAAGGTGTGGACTGGCTAGTAGCTCTGCCAGTTGCTTTGTTTTATATGCGCATGGTCGCACATTCTAGATCAGGTCTGTCCCCGTATGAGGTCGTATTCGGCCGCCCCCCTAATATGTGGGGTACTCCTAGACCCCGAAGTATTACCGATGTTTCATGTAATATGCTGACAGATTACCTAGCTTCCTTGATGTCTGCCCTCAACTCATGTCGTTCACAGGTTGCTGCCGCATTTCCAGACAATACCGAGGTGGCACCGCATGAAATTGTTCCAGGTTCGCTGGTGATGATCCGAAATTTTGACAGATCAAGTCCGCTGGAGCCTCGTTGGAAGGAGCCCCGTCAGGTCCTCCTCACCACCCGTACAGCCGTCAAGTTGGAAGGCAGAAAAGGATGGATCCACCTTTCTCATATTAAACTTTTTAAAGGATTGAAATCCGTTTCTAAAAACATTTCCCAGGATTCGAAAGATTGCCAGAACATTGTTTTAAAGGACTGTCCCGCAAAAGACATTACTACAACCCCTCCCTGGTTAGAGAAAACTCCGCAGCAGGAGTATAAGCAAAAGCTCAGGTCTAATAAGTCAGTCAGTTTGATTGTATAAGTCCTCCCCTAGGTGAAACGGTTAGACTGTTTCTGACATGTATAAAATAGACCCCCATAGTGAGAGAGTCAGTCGAAGTTCACTTCAATGTATCGTTTTTCTGAGTTTCGTATTATTCATCAGCATCTTGATTTCCTGCACCAGCTATGCGTTCTATCTGTATTTTCCAGTTCCTCATGTAAATATGTCTGCTAATGCTACAGTAGAGCACACGTTTAGTGATCTGCCTCCTCACGAATATTCATACCGCCTCGCTATGCGCAACAACACATTTATCCGTATGTTACATTACTCACACCAGACCAGCAATGCCACTAATTGTTGGGTGTGTGGTCGACTCCCCCCTTTCCAGACACCGAAGGGAGTTCTGCCACTCTTTCCTTATCCATTCTCACATAATGGTTCGTGTGGAGCATGGTCCACGTTAACGCCATCCTCAACAGATATGTCTTTTCTTAACAGTACATGTTTTTCAGACAAGCAAGGTTTCCCCCACAGAACAGGTTTAGATCTAGAAAATGAAGTATATAATTTAGGTAATTATTCGTCGAATTTCATGGTCCTGAATGTTCAGTCTGATACTACTCCAGACTCACCTGCTATTTCAGTACTACCAGTCAAAGGCGAATTATGTGTCCGTAATTATGGTTCTGTACACGTAGGACATAGTGAATGTACTACTGTTATCAAGTATAGTGACAGTGGGAAATCTATTTTTAAAGCTTCACGTCATTCTTATTTTGTTTGTGGTCAAACCGCATATGTTCGTCTGCCCCTCGATTGGGAGGGAACCTGTTACATTGCCTTCCTACTGCCACCTGTTTTCCTAGCCCCACCTGACTACCATAGGAATTCCTTCCTAGTACATACCAGACACAAGAGAAATCTCCCGATTGTCGATTATACTGAAACTGCCGCAGAGCAATTCATTGATATAGATAAAGGTGTCTTCCCTTATTTAGGTACAGTTGTAAATAGTAAGCTAATCCGTAGGTTAACAAGAACCCTTGAAGCAGTAGTAGATGAGACTGCCTCCGCTCTAGGTAACTTAACTGAAGAGCAATCCTTTATGAGAATTGTCGTTTTACAGAATCGTCTCGTCCTTGACGTCATACTGGCCGATAGGGGCGGGGCCTGTAGACTCATCGGATCTAGTTGTTGCATTTTCATTCCAAATAACGCGCCGTCTGTTTATTTAGCTATAACCAGACTTCATAAAATTGCCCATCTGTTACATCAAGATCCAGGCACCTGGACATGGTCCGGTTGGTTCTGGAATATAATTTCCGCATGGGGATGGAAAATCCTGTCCTTTCTAAGTATTGCAGTAGCGATCATATTTAGCTGCTGCCTCTGTATACAATGTGGCCCTGCGATTTGCAGCACGTGTGCTACCTCTTGTATTCCTAGTCCCAAGCCCCGTTCTAAGTCCTGTTCCAAGATAATTCGAGACGAGCAAATGGTACTGTATGAAATGATAGATGGTATCATGAATATTGATGTTTCCTGATGGAAACGTAGTGACAAGGAGGGAATGTGGAAAAGTAAATTTTGCCATGTTCTGTGTCCCTACGCCTCATCCATCATATGTTATGTGTGCATGACCAATATGCATATGTTATTCCCCATGTCCGATTGATGACGCAATCACAGTTGTGTCCACCTCTAGTATGCCAGTTTCCAGTCCTCGTGAATACTACGAATATCAGGCCTATGTAAAGTTATATTGCCACGTTTCTCAGTGTGCACGTTATTTCATTATAAAGTCCCCGTTTCTAGGCCTCAACAGGGCCCGGACCACAGATTCAGCTCCTGTCTCCTGAAAGCCTCGCTGAGGAGCGATACAGCCCCCACCTGTATCCTCGACCTTTCACTTACTTCCTGCCTCGCAGTGCCCGGTGCAGCTTGGCTCTGCCTCTGAGTCTGCCAAGAGTATGTTATGAATCCAGCTATCAGTTCAGTCCTTCTTCTCTGCATTCCTAAGCTACTGAACTGCATCAATAGTTTCCGTCATTGTCTAGCCTATTCGGCTCCACGTTAGAGAAATACTGTATTAATGGTCATTTAATATTCTTCATCACGCACTACGTGTAGAATAATGCATGGTCCAGTCTTAGAATCAAGTTAGCTTTTCCCCTCATGACTTCTAGTTTATATCAACATGTTCCCTAAACATCAGATACCAGATAGGGTTCAGGCACATGTCGCTCCGACCCTCCAGACTCAAGTCTCTGCTCCTAGCACAGAGTTCGTAGCCCCCAGCTTCTCCTAGTAACACGTCATTGCCAGTTTACGCGCACCATTAGGTTAGAGGTCCCGGCTCCTTAGGTAGCCCCCTCCAATGATTCCGCCCATCCATGACATATTCTGTTACGTTTGCATCACATGTCCATGTATACTCCCAGTTACACCTACTTTTACTGTTATCTCTCGCGACTGCTACGCGTCACGCCTTCTGCTCCACCCACTGTTACGCCTACTGCAATGTAATGCTATGTGTTTGCGCTATGTATATAAGTTGATGTATTGTTATTAAAAGTTAGCGCGCTCATCCCAGACCCGGCCCCAGCAGCTGCTGGGTCATCCTATGCAGGTTGTCCCGATCCTGTCCTTATGCTGTAATAAACCTGCAGATACTCCTACTACCTCGAATCTTGACTCTTATTTTATTGAGCTATCTGTTATTCATTCATACATTCAAAAATAGATCCGGTATTATTTATTTATATACCACGCGGTGTCTAATCACAGCTAATACCAGCGTGTCTTACTTTACCTATATTTGACCTGCTCGGAGAGAAAGACGCTTCTCCTCACACACCAAGCATGCGCGAGTTCACTAACCCTCAATGTGTCCGCACACCAAGACATGCGCAGGATAGACTGACCTTATTGCTGAAAACACTTCTTCAAATGGGAAGACCGGCGGTACTAAATACGACGCCCGTTGTCTCTACCCTTCTCTAACTTACATGAAGGAGAACAGGACCAAAGCTCCTTCCTCTGGAATTCTCTCAGGTGAAGTGCCTGTCAGAAGCTTAGAGTGCGCTTCACATTCCAATCGTGATTAGAATACAAGCACTAGAACGCTGCTAGGAGAATCGAGTTAGCAGACATCTTTGAATTCCAGCACTTCCAGCTCATCCTCTATTTTTTTCTTTTCTGGACTCTTACACCTTTCTTGAGATGTTTGTGAATTAAAATACTATCAATTGTTGAACTCTGAGGAAGAACCCTTCTGGGTATCCTGACATCAGCACACGCACACAACCATCCACACACTCCACCAGCAAAGCGCCATCCACGCACACCTTCAGCCAAGCCCCCTCCACACACACCGCCAGCCAAGCGCCCCTACCTATAAATAAAACAACAAAATCCCTGGCTCATTCATAGCTTTCTGCCCCTCTGGGGGACAGATTAGGGACTTTTGCCCTCATCTGCCTCCTGGGGGAGGCAGGAAGGCTGTGGCGATTATTTTTTTGGGGGGGCAGAGGCATTGGCATGCCCATTTTGGGCAACCCCACCTCTATGTATAAAAAAAGACAATCCCTAGGGCCTAGTAGGCTTTCTGCCCCCCCTCTCCGGGAGGTAGATATGGGGCTATTGCCCCATCTGCCTCCGGGGGGCAGAAAGACTGTGGGATTTTGGTGGGGAGGGCATTGACATGCCCAATTCGGGCAGCCCCCACCCCTAATTACAGTGAAAAAAAATACCTGGTATCTAGTGGGCTTTCTGCCCCCCCAGGGGCAGATTGGGATTTACTGTCCCAATCTGCCTCCCAGGGGGGGCAGAAAGACTGGAGTTTTGTAGTGGGGAGAGGTGGGGGCATTGGCATGCCCATCTTGGGCAGTCCTACCCCTAAATTCAGCTGGGGAAAATAAATCCTGGTCCCCATCTGCCCTCCAGGTGGTGCTGAAAGACTGTAATTTTGCGGAAAGGGATGGGGGCATTGACATTATTTTTTTTGGGGGGGCAGAGGCATTGGCATGCCCATTTTGGGCAGCCCCCACCTCTATGTATAAAAAAAGACAATCCCTAGGGCCTAGTGGGCTTTCTGCCCCCCACCCCTGGGAGTTAGATATGGGGCTATTGCCCCATCTGCCTCCGGGGGGCGGAAAGACTGTGGGATTTTGGTGGGGGGGGCATTGACATGCCCAATTTGGGCAGCCCCCATCCCTAATTACAGTGAAAAAAAATCCCTGGTATCCAGTGCGCTTTCTGCCCCCGGGGGGCAGATTGGGAATTACTGTCCCAATCTGCCTCCCAGGGGGGGGGGCAGAAAGACTGGAGTTTTGTGTTGGGGAGAGGTGAGGGCATTGGCATGCCCATCTTGGGCAGTCCTACCCCTAAATCCAGCTGGGGAAAATAAATCCTGGTCCCCATCTGCCCTCCAGGTGGTGCTGAAAGACTGTAATTTTGTGGTAGGGGATGGGGGCATTGACATGCCCATATAGGGCAGCCCCCACCCCAAATTCAAATTAGAAATAAAATCCTTGGTATCTAGTGGGCTTTCTGTCCCCGGGGGGCAGATTGGGGGCTACTGCCCCCTGGCGGGGCAGAAAGACGGAATTTACCAAAATCAATATGGGGGAGCAAAGTCCCTCGCCCAAGGGGCCGCTCCCCCCTCCCTTGTGGCTAGTGGGTGGATCCCTGCTTGGGGATTACCCTCCTGGGATCCACTAGGGAGGGGTACCATTGGAAAGAAGGAGAGATTCTCCTCTTTCCACAGATACCTCTCCTGACTTTCTACGTGCTCAGGGGGCCGAGGTAGCCCCCTGTGCATGTACAAAGGGGCACTGAAATGAGACTCTTGGCTCATTTCAGTTTTGTTTTCACTGAAATGACGTTAGCGCAACGTGCCTGCTGATCGTCATTTCAGGGTAACAAAACAAGGAGCCTTGGGAGCTGGAAAAGCTCTTCCCCAGCTCCAGAGGCTGTTGGGGGGAAATGGAATTCCCTGTGCCATGTGATCGGAGGGTCTGGGACCGTCCGACGCACATGAGCACTGGTGCGTCGGACGGCCCCCGGCCATCGGAAGCACCGAAGGGGTTAAACTATAATGTCCTCTTTGTGCTTCCACTGTCTTATAAGAATTGTCCACTTTCTGCAGCTGTAGTATAAATACATAAAAAAAGATATTTATCCTCGTTGTGCCTCCCTCACGCCTCCCCTTCGGAGGCATATGTTTTTGGGGCTATCTCAGATTTAAGATTTCTAGTAAATCAGGGGCAGTGTCAAAAAGCCATGGATGTTGCTGGTAATGCCCCCAGCAACACCCATTGCGCACCCCTTTACGCGGAAAATTGTCAAAGGGAAAAATATTTACAAGGCAGCATTGACCTAACAAAAGTGGCTTAGTGCTGCCTCGTAAATTTGTAGCAGGCTCCTGAGCCACGGAACATCACAAAAAGTGACGCACTGGTGACGCAAGGTGCCTCAGAACATATGAAAAATTCCCTCGTGGTCAATATCTACTTTCTCATGTGATAGAACTCATCAGATTAATCAGTTAACCTTCTTATTAATACAGGTACAACACAATTAGTACTTTCATTTCATAGTTTTATTTATTTTTACTTTTTCTGTAGTATAAAAAATATTTGTTCTTTTCTTTTTTTTAAGTCATTTCTTCCGTATACATCAATTTCATAACTATTGGTTCAAATCCAATCAATTTTAAAAAATACAGTGAGCTATACCAAAACTTTTATGGCATATTCATAATCCAAATATTATTACAGTACAAAACATAACCCTGACTCTCACACATCAGTCATCAAACACACTTACTCATTCATACAACTTCACACTTATTCTACTCCCATCAAAAAACAATTCCTACGGTTGAGGTAACACAGTTGTTGTTTGTGTATTTTTCCACGCCAGGTCTACGCGTGTTTCGGTGGGATAAGACCACCTTCCTCAGTACCAAGATAGAAAGAGTTTTATTCTCTCCTCTGCGTGTGTGTACAGGGTACCTGAAATTACAAAGTGTAATGTACCTATAACTTCACCTTTAAAAGAAGGACACTTGACTCAATCTACAGTGCTTAGTCTGATAATTACTTTATACATTAGCTCTGAGACACCACAATACACCAAAGACAATCAAATGTTGGGGTTCATGAATGGTTTAATAAATACACTCCAAGTGCAATATGACCCTATCACTGGATATATCAAAATATCTTTTAAGGTCGATTAGGGACTGTTGGACCCGTCTGCTTCTGAGAGTCCCCTCACCAATATGATTTCTTTTGTTCCCCTGAACCTCCCAAAATTTGCCGCTTTTTATTTGTCTACCAGGACCTTTTTGTGTGTTGTTTCATGGGGCTAGGTGTTCCTTCACACCCAGTTGCTCACAAGGTTTCTGGCACCTATGTACAAGGCGCCTGGAGAAACCTGTGGACATGAAAACTGAGGTTGGCAACCTGTGTGTGTTTAACCTTAAAATGGTGGACACATATTTCCCTCATGTGAGTGACTCCCATTGGAGCCTCTTTGAACCCTGACCTTTTGAGGTTTTGGCGCCCTTTCTGGTTGGCGCGCTTTCCTGACAGGAATTTCATAACTTTCCTCAGGTACACAAAATGGCTGCTCCAGAGCCCCAGTACGGTGGCTCTGAGTGACCAAAAGACACCTCAAAAGTGCCATGCCATTGACACAGCCAGGGAAGGTTCTAGAACCTTCTGGCTCGTGCCAGTACCTCAGGACACTGGCTATATAAAGCCCAGTCCCTGGCGGCCATTTTGGATGTAATTCAGATTCCAGACTTGACACCAGAGTGACACCTGCCCTGCTGACCCCTGAGGTGGCTGAGAGCACAGGCAGTAGAGTGGCAAGGGGTAATAGCCTGATTCCTGACTGGCATTCCAGTCAGGCGTGTTCCAGTAACCTTGCGCCTACAGCGCCTGCCCAGCTAGTGCCTCATTGCCCCAAAAGACTGTGGCCAAGTTTATGTGCCTTCCCGCCCCCCCCCGGTGGCGAAGTCGTGAAGAAAAGGCGAGTCGCGACCTTCCACAGTGCCCCCTTCGTGAATAGCGCCTATCGCGGGGGACTCGGACGTCTCCGAGCCCCACCGGCGTTGCGCGCTTCCTGGTTGTGCAGTGATCGAAGGTGAGGTGGTGCGCCGGGGCGGGGAGAGGCCGGCCTTCATTGGGAGGGATTAGCGTCCCTGCCCTTTCCCAGAGACCCGGGAAACTGTTGCCGTGGGCGGGACCAGCCCCCGTATGAGGAAGTCGGAGGGAGGTCCGTGAAGCCCCTGAGAACCCTGATGCTGGCGTAGGAAGTGCTGTGCCCCGACTGAATCGCTATTTGATTGCAGCCGTAGTGAGGTGGGTCGTTTCCCCTGGAGGGGTGCCGCGTTATCAAGGAACTGTGCACCGGCGTTGATTTGAGCGAGCGCTGAGACTGAGTGACCCCGCTGGCAGCCGTTCGTTCGTCTACTGACTTCGAACTCTGCTACCCTGGTGCCTGCGATATTGCCGTAGGCTCAAGTAAACCACACCGGCAAGCGGATATCCTTCCCCGGTGGCAGCGGAGGGCCAAATGTCATATTTACCGTGTTTCCTTGTCTTTAGGTACACGCGCATGGGCCCCGCGTGAACATAAAAGAGTCCCCAGTGCACCGTGAATCCAGAGAAGCCCGCATGCATTCCCCATGATTCCACAAGTACTGTTATCCTTTTCAAAGTGGGTTTATCTTGTAAATGTAAACTTCCTGATTTATTTAATTGGTGGCAGCGATACCAGAATGAAAATGTGGTTATGCATTTAAATGAACCAGGCTTTATTATTCCATGTATTGGTGATATATAAACCTGATATGCATTTTATTTATTGATAGAGCTATTCCTAATATTTATGCAACACCAGTGTTCCTGAAGTCCTATTTACTGTATTTATTCTCAACCTGAATCCCAGAGTGCTGTAACAAATGAAATGTGAATGTGCTTCCCCAATTGATCCCTATTTACAGCAGAGAACTTTTATATAAAGGAATCGTATTTTTCTACAGCAGTGGTGTGGTGTCCTTCTTTTTGGTGTGACTGTGCAGGGGGTTATTATTGGGTCAGAGCCGGCTTAGCACTACAGCCTTCACTGCCTTGACACTTGAGCCAAGCTACCCCCTTTGTGCTGGGCTTGCCCATCGCAGGTCCAACAGGGACTATTTATTTTCGGCACGTAAATATGGATCCTGATATCTAATATACTAGTAGCAAAGAATTCCAATAGAAAAAGACTTGCAATATAATCTCACCTAAGTTGTGTTGTTTGGCAGAAATATCTGCATATCTTCGTAAATAGATATTAGCTTCTCACTGTCATTAGTAGGCGTATAGACAAGCCCTGAAAAAACAGGGGAGCATATATTTTAGATACTTCTTTTGCGGATTCTATGTGTCCAGAGGGCTATAATATTATTAACAGAAAAGGGAAATCTTACCCTAGGTTTGTCAAAAAAACATCACTTGGGGAGTATTTCTTATCTTGATATATTTAGCGGAGCAAGACGTTTTTCTGGTATAGTCATCGTGAAGGGTCAGCCTGAATAGGATAGGTTCACAGTTGTATCATTTCATCCGACATTACTATTTATTAATAAAAAATGATTCCCTGAAGTTACATATATCAACTAACCTTTTAATTAGGATGGAAGAATCCGATCTTTAATCCTCATTTATATTCGTAATGCAAAATCCATGCTGTATTTCTTTTATTTCCTCACTCTCTTAGTTAGTATGATCTAAAATTTAAGAATAGCATGTTATTAACCTATCTCCGTATCGTTAGCTGTATTGGTTATTTATTTCAGAAATTATTATTTAGCAGCCCTCTTCACCATTATTGGTACATTAAGGAGGGTTCCTACAACACATATATCTTACATCGTATATAATTAGCAGCGCCTTCCATGACCATGGTTCCCATTTGTGTATTACTCCCCCACTCGAATTGCTCGATTTAAAATAGCATGTTATTACCCTGTCTCGGTATCGTATGCTGTGAGCAATTATTATTTATCAGACCCATCATTCGTACATTAAAGAGGGTCACTGCAGCAAATATGTCTTACATTGTATATAATTAGCAATGTCTAACACGACAATGGTTACAATTTGCGTATTGCTACCCCACCTGAAATGCTCGCTTGTGGAAAAAATTCAAGTCATTATTGGTACTTAGTACACTGCTCACTACCTTAGCTGCCAGTTGATTTTTACATGTTAAGACTATTAAGCTAACATTTTTAGTGGTTCGCAGTCATACCTGTTCTTATTGGTGTAGCCGAGGTGTACGGTCGTCTTGCCACGTCTCTCAAACTCCGACTGATGAACGTAGCGTTGGTTCATAGCGGTGCTTTAAATAGAAGCTACAGATTCGCGGGGTTTGGGTTTACGGCGTCTAATAAACCGGAAGTAGTTAGATCCAATTGTTTCCTCCTGACCCAGTTTGTTTCCTGTCTGTTAGAGCGGTCGCCATTTTGAAATAGGTTAGTAGTATTATTATTGGATGGCCCTATTGTGGTATTATTATCCGCAGGCTGCAGTTGTTGCCAGAAAACATACATATGTTTATATCGAAATATTGAAACGTAGTATTTAGTTTCAGATCGATTGAATATTAAATTTAACGACACTAAGTTCGAGTTACCTCTTGGGTCCTCTGAAGCACTACGTATTATAGTATATGAATATAGGCACCATCTTTAAATGGATTGTTAATATAGTTATCGAATAGTACAGGTAGTGTATAATTACCCACCACGTCGAGACCGACCTATTACAGGACAACAAATTTGTATTAAGCAAGATAAAATTTTTAAAGTAAATAGGGCTATTGTTAAAAAATAGCATCTTGATAGAGTCGAAGTCAAAAGTTCAGCCATAATATTAACTCAACAATGCAATAGATTTTACTAAGACAGTTTGCAATTAGTTTTCAAGCTACTATAAGAATTAACCAGGATTGGCCATATTACGTTTGTTTCGTGACGAACCACGCTATATTTTCATTTTATCCCCTACGTACACTATCAAATTGAAAAATCCAGAAACTCTCCCGTTTTCTACGAGTGTGTTCCATTGGTTGACCTGTTTTGAATTGCACTTTTTCTAATATGCACCATCGCAGTTCTGCCTCATTGTAGTTCAAGTCTATACAGTGTTGCACTAAAAGTGCTGATATTTTCTTCATTCTCACTGCTGACTTATGTTCACTGAATCTCGTCCGAAATTACCGCCCGGTTTCACCAACATAGGCGAGGCCACATGGGCACAAAATGATATAAATCACATTGCTACTCCTGCAATTTGTCAATGACCTTAGTCTCACTTTAAAGTTGTTATAGTCCATTGAATCAGTTAAAATTGCTGCATCACCGGCGTGGCATGATCCACATTTGTGATTTCCCAGTACTGGATTCTGACCTGTAAGGGATGTCTGGATATAACCTATCCTCTGTTTGCTCCTAGTATGGACTAAGTGATCTTTTAAGTTTTTGTTCCTTCTATAGGCCACTAGTGGTTTCGAGGTGAAGGACTCACTCTCCTCAGTTTCCAATATGCTCCAGTTTTTGTTGATTATATTTTTGATCTTGTAGTTCAATGATGAGTGATTTATGACACAAGTTAGTCTATCTGAGGGTTTCCGTCTGGTACCACTCAGTAAGGAATCCCGGTCGTAGTACTTCGCCCTTTTGAAAGCTTGACGAATCAATCGATGAGGATAACCTCTAGCGATTAATCTAGTCTTTAATGCTTCTCCGTGGTGTTGATATTCCGTCAGATTTGTACAGTGTCGGCGTATTCTAAGAAATTCGCCAAACGGAATTGAATCCTTTTGGCAGTGCGGATGGAAACTACCAAACTGAAGAATTGTATTTTTTGCCGTTGGTTTCCTAAATAGACTTACTTCCAGGACTCCACTATTACCTCTTATCTCTATATCTAAGAACTCTACTTTGTCTGTGTGATAGTTCGAGGTAAACCTGAGATTGGGGTCATTAGAGTTTAGCCACAATATGTAGTCCTTCAGAAGGGCTTCAGTACCACGCCAAACAAAAAAAATATCGTCAATAAATCGACGCCATAAATGAACATTTTCAAAAAAGGGTGCAACCTCATTATACACATTTCTTAATTCCCACTCACCCATGTAGGTGTTCGCTATGCTTGGGGCGCAAGAAGCTCCCATGCTGGTGCCCTTCAGCTGCTTGTAAAGGGCACCATCATAGTAAAAAAAGTTATTTAGCAGGACAATTTCCAAACACTGCAGAAGAAACCTGTCAGGACGGTTGCCTGGATATCTGTTTAACAGGGATGATGCTGCCTGTAACGCTTGACATTGAGGGATGTTGGTGTACAACGCCTCAATGTCAAGCGTTACCAAGATGTCAGTGGCTGCATCAAAAACAGTACCCTCTATTTTGGAGATCATATCTCCCGTATCACGGATGAATGATTCGTATTTTTGTGTCAGAGGGCACAGGAATTTATCCACGTATTTTGACAATGGCTCCGTATTTTATCCAAACGTGGAAATGATTGGTCGCATGGGGGGCTGATTTCATTTTTATGTGTCTTCGATAGACCATATAATGCTGGTACTACCGGACAAGTTCTATTCAAAAAGTTTAGTTCGTCTTCACAGATGAACCCTTCTTGAAACGCAGTATTTGTAATTTCTCTTATAGTTGTATTGAGGCATTGTAATTCCCTTGGGTGTGCTGGCCTATAGTGTTCCTCAACACTCAACAAGTCTAACATCTTTTTGTTGTATTCAGTTTTATCAAAAATAGTGATACCACCACCCTTATCACATGGTTTTATTATGAGACTGTTGTTTCTCTCAATGTTTTTAAGGGCTAGGTTTTCCTGTTTTGATAAGTTAAAGTTAGATCTATTGGTTCCTGTTAAAAGACGTGTGATGTCTTGTAGTACCCTCCGTTCAAAAATTTGAACTTTGGGTCCTACTGCATCTAATGTGGGTGTAAAATTTGAGGGTGGTTTACAGCCAGATAAGTTAAGATTTTCTTCTTCTCTTGTTCTTCCTTCAAAGAATTTCTTAAGTCTGACTTTTAAATGAGGCCCATAATTTCTTTGAGGTATGTTACCTTTTCTCTGCAGATATTTTAAGAACCTTCCTAACCATCAGCAAGCATCCAATTCAGTCCATTCTCTTCCCACTTCTCAGTCCTTCATGTGCTTCTTCTGTTTCAGTCAAGGAATAGACTCTGTATGTCAATGCTACCAACATAAAGGAAATCATATGGGTTCACCAAGGAACTTGTATCCACGGCGCACCTCTTAACCTCCAGTGCTCAAACTGAGGAAAGGAGTTTGGCTCCCCAAACAACACTTATGCTTTCTAGATCCTAGTATCTATCTTAGGATAACCCTCAGAGAGGCCCTAAGATAGCGTGTCAAAAAGTATGAGCTAAATAGTGACCAATTTCCCACACCTCTTCAAGAACTCCCAGAAGTATACATCACCTAATCACTGTATGTTGGCATAAGCAAACTTACATCTCTGCTTTTTCACACTCAACTCTTGTTGGGCTGATTTCTAACTCCCAACTCTCAACTGACGTGTTTAAGCATGAAATGTACATCATGTGATATGTTTACTGCAGTGTCTACTTCTGTGGAGGAAGTAAGTCTCTTGGCTACAATGGCGTAACGAAACTTGAGGGGAAGCTCCCATGCAAAGTAAATGCAGGGGCCTCCCTACACTCTGGACCCAGTATTGAGCTCTCAGGCCAGGGGCCTGCCCTGGGGCTAGAAGGAGCCCTCCGTAACTTGAGCACCCCAGCACCACGGGGGCTTTGGGGGCTTTTGTTAGGCCACTGCTTGGTGTTGGTATCAATCATGCATCTCAGTGGAAGTAGAAGGCCTAACACCATCAAAACTAAAGCGCTCTAGTTAAATCCCCATGAGAATGTCATGGCTTGTCAAAGGCACACAATACAGCTTCACATTCTTCCTGTACAGATCATTTCTGTTAGGCAGCTTGGAATCTCAGTTTTATACTGTAAGCACTTAGAGCCAGATGTACGACTATTCCATTCTGTGAATCGCAAATTGTGATGTTTTGCGACTGACAATTTGCAACTCGCAAAATGGAATGTACAGCAGTGTCTGAGACACTGTTTGTGATTCTCAAATGGGTCGCAAGGGACCTGCCTCATTAACATTTATGTGGCAGGTTGCAATTTGCGACTCATTGGGAATAGCCTGCAAACAGAGGGATGGTGGCCTGCTGTGGACAGCAGATCCCAATGTCTGTGTTTGATTTTTCAATTCAGCTACTTTTTTCCTCAAATGCAGCCCATTTTCCACGAAGGAAAATGGGATGCTTTAAAAAAAAAAAAAAAAAATTTCAAGGGCAGGTAGTTGTCTGTGGGACCAATGCTTGCTCTTAAAAAATATTTTCGCATCTAGTCACAAAGGGGAAGGGTTCCCCTGAGGACCCCTCTCTGTTTGCGAGTGGCTTACCACCTACTTGAAGAAGGCGGTAAACTGTGATTGTTTTTTGCGACTGCAAATGCTGTTGCAAAACAATGGTACTTACCATTCTGACTTGCTATTAGGAAGGGACGCCCTTGGCCCACCCCTTCCTAATAGCCTCTCGTAAACACTATTTTGCGAGTCACCGACCAGTACCTACCTCTACCCTTTTTTGTGGTCGCAAACGGGCAGATTTCCGAGTTGCGACTGCAAAAAATGGTCCTACATCTGGCCCTTTCTCTCTATTAGCACCTGATAGTGAGAGAGAGAAACAGCAAAACAAGGTTAAAGATACCTTGTTCAGTGGTTTAAGATCTATTGCACACTTGTACTGTCTGTGTTACAGGTTTTTAAAATTTGAAACTAATGATGTAAAGGGTAAATCTAGTTCTTAACCTTCTGTTTGATTCCTTGGCATTGTTTATTGTTGTGCTGCTTAGAAAAGGGTGGGTCGACCCTTCAACTTCTACTTGATTCTTGGACTGGAGGGTGGGGGGGGGGGTGCGGGTACTCTTGCACTCTTTAGTAAAAAGTCAGCTCAGTCATTCACCTTCTGCATGATTCTTCAAACAAGTGTATTGGCGTGCCCTGTAGTGAACGGACAACCCAGTTTGTTACCTGCTATAGGATTACTTGACTGATTTTTGTTGTGCTCTTTAGTAAAGGGCAGGCCTGATCATTCACCTTTTGCATAATTGAGATTATTGATGTGATCTTTAGTAAGTAAGCAGCACATCAAAGTCTTCTCACTCGAAATCGCAGGTTTTCTCTGATCTGAGCAGGTGGAACGTGTCAGCCAGAGAACTGGTGTGGGAGGGCTTGGGACTTCAGGGATACATGGGTTTAGGCCATGGGCCTGTCCAGTGAGAGTATAATCTGCATGGGACAGTCTATGATGAGTAATGCTGCTGAGTAATGCTTTTGGCTTAAGGAATCGCAAAATACCACCAACTTCAGGTTGGTGGCATTTTGCGATTTCTTTGAAAAAGGCACTTTTTGGCATTTTTCAAAGTGCCATGTGGGTCACATACATGCCCTTAGGGCATGTATGGGGGCCACATGTGCACAAATGTCAATTTCAGGGGGGTGCAAAAGGGTGTCCTATTGACACCCTTACAACCCTGAAATTGCATTCTCAATTTGCGATTCTCTAATTCAGAATCCCAAATTGAGAATGTCTTCCCACTCATTCCTATGGGCCTTCTAGCCCATAGTAATGAATGAGAAGGTATTCCTTATTTGCGAATCGCAATTTGCGATTCGCAAATAAGTAATAAGTGGGATTCGCAATAAAATATGCTAATCCTACCTACATTTCGTTTTGCGATTCTCTAATTGCGATTCCCTAATAATCGCAACATGAGAATCGCAAAATGAAAATTACCTACATATGCCCCTTGATCAGGTAAATATCACCTCACAACAATCACAGATTATGTTTTAGCTCACCTTTTCTCCAAACTTGAATTGGTGGAAGCATACCATCAACTTGAACTAGATGTGACCTTCAGACAGGTAACTACCTTCTCAACAGAGCTGGGTCTTAGGCGGCGCAAGTGCCTACATTTTAGGAGTGGGAGGCAAAATATCACATTGCAAATACATTGCATCTATTACATCTTGTGAGGTAGGTATATAATTACTGTTCTTAGCTCCTCTCATACCTCCCTCACAAAAAACAAGAGATGTTTAGTTGCTTTCACTGTTCTAGTCCAATATTAAACCACACTATCTCTATCTTCATTGAAAGCCTGAAAAGTGATGTGATGTGAATGTGAGACTGTGTTAGTATTGAAGAGTGTGTAATTGTTTTCCATGACCTAGTAGCTGTAGTGATTCTGAACAGAAATGGAGGTCCAATATACTTTTTTGTTTTGGAATGCATTTTTTTATTTTATTAAAGCGTCTGATATTAATTGTATTTAGGCATAGAACTTGGGGGCATATTTACAAGCCCTTATCTCCACCACAACGTCCTTTTTAGTGATGTTGTGGTGGTGATAGGGGATTTGCCTTATTTACAAGGCAGAGTTAAGCCGCTTAACTGGCTTAAGGCTGCCATGTAAATAAAGCACCCTTTGTACTTAGCGTAAAAGGGGAGAGTAATGGGTGTTGCGGTGGGCGTTCAACCACAACACCCATCGATTTTGATGATTCCCCATATTTACAAGGGCGGCGTAAATAGGAGGCAGCGCCAAAATTAAGACCAGGGAAAACCTTGTCTTAAACAGGTTGAAACAAGGAGAAATGCTGTACTTCTCCTCGTTTCAGCTGTTTCCATGTGTGCCATGTTATGCAGCACACATAGAAACAGCAAAAGGCCATTGATTGTTTTTGTGCAGAAAAGTGACCCTTCTTGCACATAAACAATAAAGAAAACGACGTTTTGCAATGTCTATGTGTGCTTAATTAAGCAGCACGCATAAAGATTATCAAACAGTGTTTATGTGCAGGAAGGGACACCTTCCTGCACATAAACAATCCTCCCCTCAACTCAGACCCCTTGCACTATTGTGCAAGTGTGCCTGCGTTGGCGCTAGGCTTCTAAATCTAGCGCCAGCGCTGGGGTAAAACACAGGGCTGCACCATATTGTTGTAAATATGGTGCAGGCCTGGGTTTTTGAAGTGGCGGAGCGCGCCGTTAAGCCAAGGAGGCTAACGCTGTACTTTACCACTTCATTGTAAATATGCCTCTTGGTTTCTATCCAAATGAATCTACAGATCAAAGTTGGTATTTTGTGTGAGAATACATGTTTGATATTATTTAGTGGATGGTGGGGACCTACGAAATTCATGTGTGTAATAATACTTTGAGTATGGAATATGGGGCCAGATGTATGAAGCTCAAATGGGTTCGCAAACGCTGAAATTTGCAGAATTTTGGCGTTTGCGAACTCATTTTCGCAAAATTGTATGTATGTAGGAAATTTCAGTGCAAAATAAAGAATCGCAAACTTGCGAATCCTTATTTTGCGATTGCATGTAAGGAATCGCAAATTTTGCGATTCCTTAAATGCAATGTATGAAGCACCCAAGTTGTGCGATTTCTCATTAAGAAATCGCAAATTACCACCAACTTGAAGTTGGTGGTATTTTGCGATTTCTTCCACAAAAGCACTTTTTTGCATTTGTGAAGGTGCCATGTGGTGCACATACATGCCCTTAGGGCATGTATGTGCGCCATATTCGCACAGATGTGAATTTCAGGCGTGCATCAGGGTGTCCTTATGACACCCTTGCACCCTTGAAATTATTCTCAATTTGCGATTCTCAAATTGCGAATCGCAAATTGAGAATAACTTCCCATTCATTCCAATGAGCCTCCTGGCCCATTGAAATGAATGGGAAATTAATCCTTAATTACGAATTCGCTATTCGCAAATAAGGAATAATAAGAAATCGCAAAAAAAATGTGATTTTTTAGATACATACCATTTTGCAATTCTCAAATAGCGATTCTCAAAAAATCGCTATTTGAGAATCGCAAATAGGTATTTTGATACATTTGCCCCATGGTGTTTTAAGTTGTTTTTCAAAGTTTGATTATATCCATGTGCAAGTTATGATATTGTTGTTTGCCTATTTTGTGTGTGAAAATGTGTTTGATTTTGCTCAGAGTGTATTGTGAGAGGAAAATAAGGTAAAGTTAGAATGGTGAAGATGGGATGATAGGTGAAGTCAGTCTCTTAACTTTTCAATTTCATATCTGTTTAGATTTTGTAAAGTAATAGTCCACCTGAACGCCCTTCTAAAGTCTTTTTAATTAAATTGTTTGATTTTGTGGCTTGGTGTATGATGGTGAGTTTGTAAGCATACGGTGATAGTTGTTAATCAAAATCTTTAGAGTTTACCCAGTATTTCAGAAATCAAACCAGTCTATTGAGGGGCACAAGTCAAATCTGCTCCGAGCTAATTGAGGTGGAAGGACAACCCGAATTTTAAGTCTGAAGTATTTTACATTTTAAAAGAGTGAGTCACGGATGTGGTAATATAGATGGTGGCAATGGTGGAAAGGTAGTTGTTGTGGTAGTCATGATAGTGGTGGTAATGGTAGTAGCTTTAATAGTGATGGTCATGGTGGTGACATTCTGATGACTGTAATATTAATGGTGGTAATGGTTGTTTTAAGGGTCAGGAATGCTGGTGGTGTTAGTGGTGATGGCAGCGGTAATGGTCATGATGATGTTAGTGGTAATAATAACAACCTTGAATTTGTATTGTAAAGCGCACAGCTACCTCCGAAGTGGTTTCCTGGCGCTGGGGCCCTCGGGAAGATTAAGCGAGCTATTGCCCAGAGTCATATGGTGCTGGGCTGACCTGCCGCCGGCACCGGGGATCGAACATGAACCCCGTGGTCAAGCACCCTGGCCGCTGCGCCACACCTCTTCCAGGGTGGTAAGAGGGGCAGTAGCAGTGGTAGCTGTAATGCTGGTTTTGGTAATAGTAATGATAGTGGTGGTATGCATGGATTTATGCAAGTGTATTGTAACACAGGTAGGTGTGTGCAATGTTCCCGGTCATTTCTGCAATGTTCCTGAACATTTAATCATACATCCAATATTTTTGAAAATATTCAAGCAATGTTCTGGGATATTTACATAAGTTTAGTGAATGTTTCTAAACATTTACTCACATTGAGTAAACCTTTGGCAATATGATCAGTCAGCAATTACATTTTAGCTTTAAGCTCCAAAACACTGAATGGTTGAAAGGCTGCTGTGTCATACAAATATTGTGAATATCACTTCAGTAATTTTGGCGTTGTGACTGAGAAAACAATCCTACAGGAAATGACATTTTAAAAGCAAGTGGAAACGTTAGGTGAGACCCCCCTTATAGCAAATGTACCATTTGATTCTGCACATTGTGTTTGGCCCACTCTGATGTTCACCCACACATCTTTTGGCCCACCTTTTCTGAAGACTTGTCTAGGTGGAGCAAACTTATTAAGAGTGCAAACTGTTTCACCTGTGGAGTAAGGTGTAAACCTGAACTGGAATTCTTTAAAAATGGTAAGTGTAATTGTGTGCATACCCCAGAACATTATAATAATGTGTGCGTTGTACAGAAACTGTGGTGACAGGAAACGTCTAAAACTGTTTTAAGATGACTGACACTGTTCAGCCATTAAGCATCCATAGAAAATGATGGAATTTTTAAAATGGTCAAACACTTGAGAGCAAGGCCTGGGATCCTTACATCTGGGTAAGTGATTTGCTGTCAGCAGCTTACTGGATGCAGGAGACCTGCTGTCATGGATCAGTGCATGACAAGGCAACAGAACTCTAGTCTGCTGTATGTGGATCACTGCAACTGGTGAAAACAAAGTGGTTTATTAATCTAAATAATGAGTATATCTGGTATAGCCGACATTCCGGTACCAACTGCCTAACAGTTGTAAAATCAAACACTGCTAGCCTCGAAGTTATCTAATAAAGCCCATAATTCGTCTAACCTGATCATATGTGAAAGACAAACACAGAGCGGAAAGACCTGTAAAGGGAAAGAGTAGGAAAGAGAACAGAAAAGGCGAGGAGGGAAACAAAGGAGAGGAAAAACATAGCAGAAGGGCACACTTTTGTGTAGCCAGAGTTTATATATTTATGACAAAATGCAGTATTTTTTGCAACTAATCTTGATTTTGAAAAAATATCACCCTCATATTAATAACAGTAATCTTTCAATTCAATTCAAAGAAACTTGGGGGCCGATTATGATGGCGGACGGACCTGAGTCCGTCCGCCACCATAGAGTAGGAGGGACCGTCCGCAGGGGCTGCGGCGGTCCCTCCGTGCAGATTAGGATGTGACCGCCAGGGTGGCGGTCACATCCTCAATCTTTAACATTGCGGCGGGTGCAGCTTCAAGCTGCACTAGCCGCAATGTTAAAAATGCATACATTGCATTTGTATGCAGCAAGCGGCAGGCACCGCGCGGTGCCTGCCGATTACTGCATACAAATGGCCCCCCCATGTGCACCCCCCACCCCTCCTTTACCCAGGGGGCCCGCAACGGACCCCCGCAGTGAAGCTCCGTATGCTTTTCCACGGCGGAAAACCCGCCGTGGAAAAGCATTTCTTTTTGGGCATCCTAATATGGCTGACGGTGTCTGAGAGACACCGTCACCATATTACTGCTTTTCCGCCGCGGTTGTAAGCGAACCGCGGCGGAAAAGCTGTGGACGGAAACCAGGACCCACCAGCCATCCTAATGTGGCAGTGGGTCTTTGGTGGGTCCGCTGCGGTTTTTCCGTATCCTCCGGGCCGGCGGTGGCTTCTGCCGGCCCGGAGGATGCGGAAAAACCGCTATCCTAATCAACCCCTTGGTTCGGTCAATAGAGCATTAAAGTGCATATTCATAATAACATTTCATTAAAACAGTAAAAATAATCCTTAAGAGCAAAGGGTGGAACCCTCACAGCCAAGTTTATAAATACCATCATTTGGAGCCTGTGCCGCTTACATTATACAACAATAAATACAAATCTAAAATGTTAATAGGAACAAATATGTGGCATAATATAAACAATAAAAAAGGACTTAAAAACCTCAAAAAATGGAGATAATTAAAATGAAACGGATCCAGTTTAAATGTGGAAATATTAGCATCTTTAACCTATACATAGACACCACATGGAAAGTAAAAAACACGACACCGCAAATACAATAGGCAATTGTGTGTTGTATTTCAGCAGTCCGAATTCCACTGCCCAGTGCTGTGTGCTTAGGTTTCTGAATAGCTGAAGCAACCAGTGATACCTAGCCTTCCTGGAACCAGGGCAGGGTACGTGGTATTCTGTTTTCTCTGCAATACTGCATACCAGGCAACCTAAAGAATCTTTCTAAACTGGGATTCTGCACTGCACTCCTTAATTCTGTCTGACTACAGTTTGTGGAAAGGTTTAACTAAAGCATAGACTTTACCTTGGATTTTTATTCCCATTATCTGCCAGGGAGTTGCCGATGAGGAGTTCAGCGCCATTCATCCTTTCTGGAGCAGTGAGTGTATTAGTGATGGTCACATACTGAACCTTATGCGGCTTCAGCAAATCCACCCTCCACCATGGAGACATTTCACGATCCGTATGGGCGCAGGATCCCTGGTAGAAATTTGGATTCTGGTTCCCATCGATGGCATTAATAGCGTGTCCAAGGTAACCAGCAGATGCACTTTGTCCAGCAAGCAGGGTTGACATGGTTGCACGACCACCAAGAGCTACATTTCCTACTGAAAAAGAGAAAATATCAGATGAGAGCATGATCAACAGTACATCATCAGTCTGAATGAGTAATATCAACAGCCCTTAACATGAGAGAAACATTACTGCAAAGGCCTATATGACAATCATGCCACTGAGGGTCAATATTTCTAATTTTATAGTATTGTGTTTGTAGAAAAACATTTTATTTGTCTAGAAGCACTACACTTTTTGAAACATTTATTGACCTTTGTATGATGAAATGACTGGATACATTGTTAATGCAGTTCAGCTGACCCCATATCAGGTTTTGATTGGCCACATGTAAGTACATCTTCCTTATAGTCACAGTAAGTATATGGTAATTGTGAAAAACTGGGTTGATGGTTGAGTTAACCCTGCTCATGCATCAGCCACTATTCCTGTTGGTGTGAACCAAAAAAGTGACTAAATTAACTGTGCTTAACCCTCTGGTAGCTTGGCACAAAACTAGTAAGACCTAACTTAGAGGCAATGTGTAAAGTATTTATGCAGCACACAAACAGTAACAAAGTTAAAACACAACACAAGAAAAATGCTACACCAATTTAGTGAAATAGAGCAAATTTTAATAAATTATTCAAAACCAAAACAACAAAAATCCAATCAGTAGAACCAAAGTTATGAATTTTTAAGGTTTAGGGTAAAAACTAGCACCTTGAAGATCAAAACGCCAACTGCGGACATTTAGTTGCACGAGATCGGGTCAAAATTGAAAAATATGGCTGTCTGCGATGGAGCGAAGGTTGAATAAAAGTAACGGCTTGGGCCCAGTCAGTGCTTACCTTCAAACTTGGAAGGAATTTCAGCAACAATTGTCTGAAAAGGAAAAAAAATCAGTGGGGCAAGGCTTCAGGCGATGTCCAAGAAGGAAGCGTCATTATCTGGGAGCTGCTGGATAAAGTCGCAGTGAAGATTTCCATGTTCGGATTTAGGGCCTGATTTAGATCTTGACGGGACTACCATGATCCCTCTGTGGCAGCGGTTACAAGTACTCCGTCGAGCTGACGGATCCCAGCCCGCCATTCGTAGATTTGGACTAGCTGATCAGCCATCTGCCTTAACAGACTGTTCTCATCGCTTAAGTGGCTCACCTCCTTTGACGCAGCGGGCTGCTCTGCCGGCTAATAGTACTGCGTCGCCATCAGGGTGGTGGGTTTGTGCTGAGTCTATTTAGATTTCACATTTCCGCTGGCCGGGTCTTATTCAAGACATATTCAATATTGTACACACCTGATATGTTTGTGCTAATTGTTGTCACCTGCATACCTCCAAGCATCACCTGGATGCCCGGAGGACTGGTGGTGGTTATACCAGCCCCCCTATACCACTACATCCCTGGGAGGAGAAGGTCTTGCACGTCCCACATCCTGAAGGGCTGATAAGAATCCCTGGTGGATTGGAGACTGGTAAGTCATACTTTTTAATGTGTCACTAAGCATACATTTAGTGTGTGCATTTAATTAGCTCTTGCTAATGCATTTTGCTCTTTTGTTTACATATACTATAGCAGCCTCATCACTCATCTCAGCCTCCCACCCAGCCCAACTATCTACCCCAACTCATGTCCCTTCCTCATCCCAGTTCCTAACGCCCACCTCAATCCCAGGCACACTCACTTCTTTGCAGGCACACACTCCAACAGACACAAGCAGCACAATCACACACACAAAAACACAATCACACTAAGAAACACCCATGAACAACATACACGCACTATTGAAACTACACCCACAAGCACCACACCCACGACTATCACAACCACACCAACCACACACTCATCAAAACCAACACACTTACATAAAAGCACACCTACATATTATTCGCGTGCTCAAAACCCAAACCCTCCCCAGTTAGAAGAAGGGCCACGCCGGCGAATGGTCAGGCTGCTGAGTGGAGTAAGCAAACACATACACTTAGCATATGATCGATCACCCGCCATAAAAAACACATCTAAACCTCCGCAACATACACCAGTCCCACATGCAACTTGCAAACATACGTCACAAGCACATCACCCGCTGCAGCTCCCTGTACCTCCAAAAGCCACTCCTCTACCATCACTCCTACCACGCCTCCTTTTTTCATCCATGTCATTGTAAGAAAATACATGTGAGACTTCTCTATTATTTTTATATATTTTTAATATTACAAATGACATTTTAGTTAAGTGGTAATACAGGTGTGTTTATTTACACTTCATAAGTGGAAACATAAACACACATGCATTACACATAGGAATAAAATTCCATGTAAGAGCAATTTAAAAAGGCACGAGTCTAGAGCAAAGTTAAACAGACAATTCATTAGGAAACAGGTAGAAAAGTAGCTTACCTTAGATTCTGGCGACAACAGAGTTGATTTGCCTCATGGTTAAGTAGCAGCAGCAAAGGAAGGACTAGGACAATCGGGTTCATGAGAGAAACCGAAGTGGAAAAAAGAAAAAAAGACAAGCTTCTACCTCACATTCCTTTGATTCTGCCAAATTAGGTTTGGAGGTTTAGTCGCCACATTTTCCTCGGCGGGAAGGCACATCATGATTGGGCCTGTGGTAAAAGTGGGAGGACTCCCTCCAGCAGTCGCTTTTGCCTATGGCGCCATCAACGCGGGAGGAAAATTCTGACAGACATGGTGGAACTCCGGTGGTCTTTCATCTATCTATTCATCAGCATTTAAATACCTACTACGTGGATGGAGAATCCAATGGAAAAGCGACGGCAGGACCGAATCCATAAAGATCTAAATCAGGCCCTTAGTCTCTTTTTTGGAAGTCAAAAACCTCCAGAGGGATGAAGCTGCAAGCTGTAGCCGATGACAGCACCACAGTCCTGGATACTCCTGGTGAACAGGATATGCTCCTGCGTAGTACAATGTAGCAGGAGCTACTGCAAAATTAGGCCAACCGGCGGATTGATGCGCAGGTATTCTCAGAGCAATGTTTGGGAAAAAAAATTCAATTTCCCAAGTTTTGGATTTTGGCTTTTGGACACCTTTAGCAACAATTCCAAGTGTCAAAGACTGGGTAGGCACCACTTGGAGTGTCATGACTAGCTCAGGCTGGGTCCAGGTGTGGGTTGAAGATGGTTGGAGCCTTTTCTGTCCCTGAGGCTCGGATCCAGGGAGCAGACACTTGTCCTTTGAGTCACTCTGGTAGTCCTGGGTTAAAGAGATGGAACAGGGATCAAGCAGCAGCGCAGGCCTATGAGGGTTCAATGCAGGTTTCAAGCAGCAGAGCAGTTCTTCCAGGTGCAGCAGAGCAGTCTTCTGAAGTACACAGTAGGCCACAGCAGCAGGGAGGCCTCTGAGACTACTTCAGCAGGTCCAGAAAGTGAACTGAAGACTTTGGTTGGAGGGTCCACTACTTATACTTGGTGTTTGCTTTTAAGTGGGAGAACCTTTAGAGTCCTCCCCCGACAGGAGTGCCTGGAATTTCCTGCCTCCCTGCATTGGCCCCAACATGTCTGGGGTCACAAAAGACTAGTGTGATATCCTTTGTGAGTGTCCTGAGGCAGTGTATTTGTGATGTGCCCTTTGTCTCGCTGTCTGGGAGTAACACACAAAAAACACCAACTTTCTAAAAGTGGCATTTTCAGAAATGTGACTTAAAATCAGACTTTACCATTAAAGAGGTTATTAATTTACAATTCTTTAGAGACCAAACACAACTTTCTTCAGTGAGCCCAATCGGAAGTTATAACTTAATAAATATAATAAGGTAATCCAATGTTATCATATAGGAGAGGTAGGCTATGCAGGTATGAAAAACAAATAAAATAGTTTTCACAATTTCGAGGGACCGTTAGGGGGTAGCGTGGCCGCTGGGATGCCCCCTACCCAGTTGAGATAATCATGGTTGGGGGATGGTTTAGGGGCTTGAGGGGGGAAGAGGAACCCCACATGAACGGGATCTTTTGAAACTGTACTGCTAATGGGCTTTATTCCTGGACTGTTCACTGGTTGGAAGAGGTGGGAATTTGTCTCTGTTTGTTGTATAGACGTGCAGCCTATGGGTCCCTAATAGATCCCTGTGAGCTTCATCAGGACCGTGTGCATGACATAATAAACGGTAGGAATCAGGGAAAGACACCCTATAATCCCACCATACCTATTGTAAGGTCAGGGAAAACATCTCAGCGTGCGAGACACGTATTATTCGCGTGCTCAAAACCCAAACCCTCCCCAGTTAGAAGAAGGGCCACACCGGCGAATGGTCAGGCTGCCGAGTGGAGTAAGCGTCTCTCCCTCGTTGCGGAGCCTGTCAACCTGTCTCCTGATCAGGTTCGCCGGTTCGTCTGATTCCTACGTTTATTATTTCATGCACACGGACCTGATGAAGCGCAAAGGGATCCATTAGGGACCCATTGGCTGCACGAAACATGTTGACCACCACTCACTTCTAAACATCACACACTTTTTTATGCTTTGAGAGCAGCGGGAACACACTGGTCCCTCCCTTTATTTGCTTAATGAGAGTATCCAAACCCAGACAATTTTTTAATCTACCTAAAGGACCCTTCATTTAATTAGCCTGGGTACCGATAGGTAATTTTAACTTCACTTTCACTGACTCACTTGGCCCACACACCCACATGCACAAGTGCGGCACCTCCTAAAAAGATCTCTACTAAAGAGCCCTCTTGTGGTGCCTGTGAGGGACTGCAGCGCCACCCCCACGAGGAGCTCTGCCCAATGATGATGCTTTTCACTCACAAGGGTGTGTGAGGGCACAAGAACCGATAGAAGTTTTACCTCCACCTCAGCACACTCAACCATTATCTGGAGACCAGCATATTCACTCACAACCATAATAGACTGTAGAGTTCCCCTTTCTGTCTCTTTTAGAAACTGATACCACTTTGTTGATGACATTTTCACGGTACTCCCTACATTTTTCTTCACAGACTTAAATACGCTAAACATTGTAAATGTACTGTGCTGCCCTATATGTGTGAAATATAGTGTATTACAATGTTTTTTCAACTTTTAAGATATTTTTTTTAAGTACTGCAGTACTTCCTAAGTAGTACTGTGGTACTCCATAACATTTTTTCAAATATATAAAAAATATTTTCCCTTTATTAAAGTGGTAATAGGTAGGGGAAAAATATAAAATATAATACTTACCTATATCTGAGGCCTATGCCAGAACACTGGCAAAGTGGCCTTAAAACAACATGGCTGCCTTAAACTTTGGTAAAGGCTGTCATTATCCAATTAGATAATGACTTGTCATAGACATGTACCACAGCAGCCAAGCATCACTACGACTTTTTTTATCTGATGGGGGAAGCATACAAGGCTTTACTCTGTTAGAAAAAAAAAGTCCCCTTCTACCACCACCCCAAATCCCTCACACCCCACCCCATGCATTAGACCCGCATACATTTACCACCTGCTAAGAGAAGGTGGAAAATGCAGGAAAACTCCATGGAATGGTGAATGCTACCATAAGGAAAATTATCTAGTAACTATTATTAGTGGTCAAACAGGTGGTGCTTTCACCGTGTGGCACAGCTCAGGTATCCATGATGGACTTGTGGTTGCAAAGAGTGTTGCTTTTGTTGGGAATGAGAAATGAAGCTAAGGTGCCCTACACAAAGCTAAATGCTCTAGGAAATTGAAAAAACCCTGTGGCTCAGTTTGTCAATATTTTTTTGTCAGGATAACCGGGGACAGAATTGTCCCAAGAGGATGTGGGTGCTATGCTTGTTGGACAAGGCTTCGGAATTAGCTAGGAAGGGGTGGGCATGGCCAAATGTGGGGAGCGCTGCTGTGCTGCAACAGATGAAGGGTGAACTCGACTCAGGTACTGAGAGGGTGGGCGCAAGAAATTGCTGATGGGCGGTTAAGTGGGGGGAGTGAGGCAAGACGTTCAAAGGACGCTGGGCCTTTAAAGAAGGTGGTAATGTCCAACTCACTGCTGTACTTTTATATGGAATATTAATTTTATTAAAAAGTCTAGAAGATCAAATGTAGTATTACAGAAACCTGCAAATATGTATTTTAATTAAAGGAGTGTTGTGCATTGCTAGGTAAAAAGAGGTTTATTGCTGGCACGGCCACCTGTACCAAGAAGACAAATGACTGAAAAAAGAGAACAGAATGCTGATGGAAACACTGAAAATGTGATGTAAAACACCTTGGGCCTCATTTATGAGGCCTTGCGTCAGTTTTGCGCTTCCGATGCGTCACTTTTTGTGACGCATCGGCGCCGTAAAACATGCCTCCTGTTGCGCACTATTTACAAAGTGACGCATCTAAGCAGATGCGTCACTTTGTAAACCCCTGCGCTACATTATACCTGCGTCAGGTATAATGTATGCAGAGGGGGCGTTCCCCCGCAAAAAGCCTCGTAATAGTGACGCAATGAAATCTATGAGATTTCACTGCGTCACTTTTAGGACGCTGTTGCGTCAAAATCTTGCGCCTGCCTCACAGCAGGCGTAAGACTGACGCAAGCCCTTTCACATGGGGCTTTCCCCATGTGAAAGGACGCATTACTGGTGTTGCGTCACTTTTGTAACACATTCCAGCAATGCGTGACTTTTGCGCTTACAGATACGTCAGAAATACTGACGTATCTGTAACTCCTTGCTCCATGATGCGTCATACTGTAAATATGACGTATCATTGGTCTCGCAAGGAGGGCGCAGTGAAAAGTGACGCATCGCTGTTTTCACGCAGCGATGCGTCACTTTTCATAAATGAGGCCCCTTGTTTGGTGTGTAATATTGTCATAAAATTAAAACAGCTCTTCCATCAGTGTGCAAAACACAATGTCAATGTCACTGTATATATTATTTATTTTTAGAATATGATATGGCACGTAAAGAGCATTTGAATGCACTATTCCAGATAGATGGTTGTCTATATAGGTATTTTATAAAATATGTCACATACTGCAGAATGAAACAGTTGCTATTCATTTAAACACTACTAAGCATCTGTGTTGTGGTGCAAATTTCAAACAATTACTCAATACTAAGTCACGGCATGTTGTCCGTGTATGTTGCTGACAGCTCTGCAAAAAGTTATACAAAAAGTTACATACATGCAATTAAATGTTTCACTTGGTGAATGTGAAGGTGATCCTTTTAGCTAAACCCGGAAATTGTGGCATTTTATTTGAAGGAGAACCACTAAATAAACTCCATTACACTATTATATAAATAATACAAATATAAAAACACAATTGATGATGTTACATACGAAGTTATGAATTATACCATGGAACACATTGCATGACATTTCTCTTTCCATATATTCAACAACCACAACTAATAAATATAACACATCATGCCAAGCTATATGTTCAAATAGTATATTGTTGCATCAGTCAAATCCTATTTTTGTGTTTTACATTCAGACAGCAATAAATCATCAATCGTTAAATGTGCTTGTTTATAAAAATGTACATTGTCATCTAAGAGTAATATTACCTTTGTATCCCGCAGAACTGCTGAAGACCACAGCACAGACACAAACCAATGTAAGGAGCACTTTCATTCTGGAAGAAGAAAAAAGTCTGCTCAGCCAAATGTAAAATATTGAAACCCTTTGAGGAACTCTACAATATGCACTATGTACACGTAGTATAAAATATCTCTGAAGTATAATGAGGTACTGCAGCATCACATCACATAAGGCACATTGTTACATTTAATATGGGACTCTGTAGCTGGGTATATGTGCTCTTTGGAAATGTTAAATAAATCTCAATCTCAGATTAAGGAATATAAACTCATATTCCAACAACTGTCATCCCAATACAGTGCTGGTAGAAAACATCCCCAGCTGAGCAGCCACCCTGGAAATCATTTTCACATTCACCCGGATTGGCTGAACCAATGGTGAAAAACATCTTTTAATCACCATCCCTGTCAACTAGCGGAGAGGATGCGGCCTCATGGATAGAGTGGTCGACCTCATCGCTGAGGAACCGCGTTCGAGTCTCAGCAGGTTCGCTCAACATCCTGTGATTCTGGGCAAATCAATTGATCTCCCCGTGCCTAACAAAAAATAAATGTGTCCTTCTGTAAAAAACGCACTTTGAAAACAGAGAGATTCCAGTCCGGTCGAGGAGCAGGGAGGCCGAACCTTTGATACTAGATTTGGTAACTGAATGCAGAGAGGTCAACCCCCAAGCCCGTAGTGCCATAGCAAAAAGAAGGCCTTCAGCTGCAGCGATTGCCATATTATATATAAAAGAATTTTAATTGAGAAAAAATCTTGCTCCCCCGGACAGCCTATAGCTGGCACCAACTTGTCAAAGTCCCCAAAATCAATGGGATATGCCAGCAGACCGCTCTTATCAAATAAATAATTAAGAAATAACGCAACAACTCCAGTATATGACTGAGTCTAATACATCCCCCTGTTTTTAACATCGAGAATCTGTCCTGAAGAAGGTGTTTTATTCACAAAAAGCCGAAACGCCGCGTTTGTTCCTGATTCTTTTTTATCTTTTTTATACCATTTATGTAGTCTATGTAATTATGTATCATGTGATTGATTATTACATTTTGTGATTCGTATATACTTATGTTGATTAACATATGTTTTTTAAATACATTACAAATTGCAAACTGTTTCCAGACATCTATATGTAATAAATACTCATAATATTTTTTACTACATTGACAATAGACTGTTTATTAATTCTGGAGCTAATGTGTTGGTCTGATGCAGATGATTACTATACTAAAGTTGTAACAATATACCTTTAGTTCTACCTTGCCTCTCTCATAATCGGTATTTCATGTTTGTGTGATCAATTAAGTTGCACTTTGTTGCATTAAGCTTTGCCATAGTTGATAGGATATTACATTTGTGTTATTTTGGGACACCCTGTGTTTCTCTCCTTCTGTAACACAACTGGTTCTCATGTAAAGTGCTCTGATACCTTCGGGTCAAGTCTGCGCTATATAAAACTCTGGAGAAAAAAACGACTGTGTTAGTCATTACTATATTTCAAAATAAGTAAGCTGCGTGACCAGGGCTGGACTGTGATCGCAGACCAGCCCTGGCAATTAAGTCTGACCGAGCAGGGATTGGCGATAATGCTTTTGTTACATGGGGCCGATTTTGCAGCACTGATACAATACCGGCCCACAACAAGCATTTGCAATGCAATAGGTCTCGCATTTATGAGAGTTTGAGCTATTGGCATTGTAAATGACAATGCCTTTTATTTAGATTTTGTTTTTTAAACAGATAAATAAAAGGCATTGTTATTTACAATGCCAATAGTTTAAACTCCCGCAAATGCAACGCCTATTGTATTGCAAGTGCGTAGAGAGCATGTCCTGCCTGCTCTATTTGCGAAAATAGTGCTCAGAGGCTGTAATTAAAGCTAACCGAGCAACAACACACGTAACAGGGGGTGTTGCCATGGGAGGTTACAAAATGAGACAAGGTGGTACTAAGGAGGGACTACTAAGCCTTTTGACCAATGAACAGCCACAGTTTACAGTGGACAATGACACAAGCCAATAACAAATTTGGGCATAGAGTGGGTGGAGCATCAAACCCCTACCTCAATACAGCATGCCTCGCAAAGCAGCACATGCGCTGCCCAAGCTTGACCTAAAAATGGGCACCACCGGTACAAAACCGGCCCCCACCCTTCCGGCCCATCGGGGAAACACCTGGTTCCCACTACGTCCAGCGCGGCCCTATGTGTGATCCATATCTTATTTAGAGAGGTCAGTGCTGTAATAAAGATAACCTGATAGATGAAAGTAGTTTTCCTATTATCTCCAACACTTTTCAACTTCTGTTTTATCGCATGTATGAAAATTGTATGATTGAAGCCTTCCTGTACACACTGAACATACCAAGACCTTCATACTTAACAAACATTAAACAATGGTTAGAGGTGTGTTGCAGCAGCAAAGTTATGGATAGAAAACCTTGACTTAATCTTATCCACTTGGAAATTCTGTTGTCAGTGACGTAGCTAGACCGCCCCAAAACCCATGCAGCCAGGGATGTATCGCCCCCCCCCCTGTGACCCCTTGCTACGCCACTCCCTCTAGTTGCATTCCATTCCATCCTTACTTAGCTTAGCTTCGAAGCCATAAATCAGCCATGTGCAAACCTGTCTTGGTCCCACCCACAAAAGCAACAGTTCACACCAAATCACGACACCATGGTGATGCGGTCACATTCCAGTGCCGCTCTTGTGATGCAGTTACTCCTCCAAGCACCCACTGGCTGTGTTTTTTGCTTTTCACTCTACTGTGCGTTGCTGCCTTTTGGCCAGGTTTAAAGTATCAAATACCTCGTGCATAGGTGTATGCGTACAGGTGCATTCTGTGCAAACAAACAGGGTAGGTGTTTTATGCTGAATAATCGTCAAATTGGTTAAAACGTCATTGGTTTGGCAGGAAATTCTGAAGAGGTACTAATGGGTTATTTCAATACTTCATACTCCGCAGAGGTAAAAAAAAAAGAATACCTTACACAGTGTAATCTCCCTTGAGAATTGGCGTGCTAAGGTATAGGTTTACAAGCAGTTAAAATAATCTGGCTTTGCAGTTTGAGATGGTCCCTCTCATTGCTAAAAAAGTATTAAATTGTGCGAGAAAAGGGTGATACTTTTACACCTATAGGTACTGGCTGTAACATACATTTATACACAGCTACAATCAGACACATGCATTCATCTGTACTCACTAACATATACATGATTTTACAGTCACACAAAGACGTACACACACACACACACACACAATATCGAAATGTAGTATACACTCACACACAAACCTATAGCTAACAGACCCACAAAGCCCAAACCCCCCTCACACACCCAGCCTTAGAGAAGCACAGAGGCACACAGCAGCTACAGGGTGAGGCGGACATTAGATTCCCTGTCTCTCATCGAGTCCACTGTCCACCTATGGTCACTGCGGGTCATGGCAGACTATCCATGAAGACAGGCAGTGAGGCACGTGCTGCTATACAAAAGTCCATAAATAAATACATAAAGCATGTACCAGGTCTCACCTTGCTGCAGAGTCCCGGTGGGCTCCTAAGACAGGTTCTTGTGTCGACTCTCCTGCTCTCACGAGATGTCGAGAACCGCGAGGGTCCCTCTGCTTTACTTGTGTACTGTTCAGTACCCACGTCTGCAGTGCTTCGAAGGCCAGTGGTTGAACCCCGGTGAGGGGAAGTCCCGAGGAAGAGGTGGAGCTGACACCTTCCTTCCTTCGATTCAGAGAAGTGTTCCCAGAGATAACCGTGGAGGTCTTCGAAAAAGAACAACACAAACACTCCCACGCAAACGTGAAGACAAGCACAATTCCCACACAATTCATTCTATACCTATTTCCTTTTTGATGCTTACAGTAAAGGTCTTTGTTATGCATTCCAATGTATCAAAGTGACATGGTTCGTCATATTAGCTGAATCCAAAGACACACACACGCCGACACACCACAGTCATATGGACAAACCTAAAACATAAACAAGCAACTACACGCAACACACATATACTACCACACTCAGACCTACACACACAATCATATACACATATGCATGCTACCAACCTTAATCATATATGCAAAAATAACTATATTTAAGGCAAGTGCACATATATACACAACAGTCATAGATAAATACTTGAATGTCAGCTTAAACGTATACATATACCCACAGCTTTGCAACTACACACAGACACAGACACAAGCAATGCACTGAAATATACACATCCCCTATCACTCTCAAATATTACAAATACACAGGTACACACACATGAACACACTCAGTCAGTTAAACATATGCAAGCGAGGGCACAAATATATACACAGTCGCTCCCAAACAAAAATAAAAAACACATGTGCTCGCTACAATCAGAGAAATACACAAATGCCACTGCATACAGGCATGTACACAACTATCTCAAAAATACATTAATCATACTCGAGCAGCTCCTATAAGCACAATCGCATTCAAATACACACACAGCCATATACAAGCATGCAGTCATGTTCAAAAATAGGGAAAGCGAATTTGAGGCTGATTAGGTGAGCAATAGTGCATACAACACAACCTGGTAGAGAGATGACCTTGCTTAAACTTCAAATGAAATCAAAATTTGATCTAGTGGTATAAATGCTAAAACGTTTTGTAAGTACTAAAATTCAAAAAAGAAGATCAAAAGAGCTGATTCTTGACATTCTGATTTAGGAACCACTGTGGAGCTTAAAAAGGATCAGTGAGGTCACTGCTAAACAATGCAGGTATGGAGGCTGGAAGAGCTTTTGGATGTTAGCTTGCTCTGCTCTGTCACCATGCTCTGTCACCGTCAACCTTTGAGCCAGTCACAGCACAGGCAATGGCTGCTCTATTTTCCTGCAATATTAAATGGCCGAATTTACACATTAATGTCACATGACAATTAGAGGATTGAATAAACTGATTCACCTGATATGATAGTCCATGGCAAGTGTCTTGTCAAAAATGGCTCCCAGCGTTGTTACTTTCTTTTTGCCTTGATTCCCAGTGCCACCTACCCAGTGCTTAATTTGAGCCGGTGGTTGCCAGTGTGGCCCACTGGCACTCATTTTTGTGCACTGGCCTCTTATTTTCCCACAGTGGACTTTTACCAAGAGCAGGAGAGGGAAAACACACAAAGTGGAAAGTCGTGGGAGGAGCACGATGAAAAACCTTTACAAAGAGAGAAAACGGGGACCTCAAAAGTGAGATAAACGGACAGGGACTGCCTGTTGGTGGATTAAACAGGCATGAAGTGTGTTCAAGAGTACACCGCCTTGGAATTCGCCGCACCGACATTTATTAGCACCAGCCACGGGCGTCTGAGCAGAGTTATGAGCATCAGCACTCATTCTTTTACAAATTAAGCACTGCAACTACACAAAAAAGCATGATGTCCAGAGCTCCAATGTTTATATTGTGATTTCCAGAGTACCGATTTTATTTTTTTGAAAACAAATTTTATTCATCAAATGACACATCTATCGCAGGGCTCTGTACCCCAGAGGCCTCTGCACAATTAATAATCAACATCATGGCTTTGACTTTCTTTTTAAAGAAAAGGGAAATAAATGTAGCAAGGATGCAACTCAGATGAAAAATACCCCCCTCCTTTTATTTTTTTTGAAAAGAAACCCCCCAACAATGCCCCCCTCCCCCCCCAAGTCCAGAGCTCCGATTTTTTAGCCAGTGACCTGTATAAAATATCTGTTTTAGAGGCATTTAGACTCATCCATCTCTGATTAACCATTTCTTCTTGGTAGCCAACATCTCTGATACCTTCTTGGCATCTGTGATAGCCAGAACATCAGAACACAACTGTGTATCATTCGGCATAGTTTTGCAAGCTGATTCAGGATTAACTACAGTTGATAGCGAGGATGTACATAGATTTTGAAAAGGATAAGTGAAAGACTCTCATGTCGCCCATTCATCCCAGAGGAATTGAGAACTACAGGGTCAGCAGTCCAGTCTGTAATGTGACACCACTTCCTGAAGGAGGTCACACAACAGGAAGAGGGGCAAGGACAAGGGAATAGTTGGGGACTGGCAAGGAACAAGGGTGCATGAACGGGATTGGCTCAGTCTTTAAACTGTCGCGCAAATAAAGACATTGAAGAACGCCTGGCAGGGATTTCCCAAGCAGGGACTCAACAGACACAACCCAAGAGGTACCCCCAATGCACTGTAATGGTGTTAAAATCGTCAACAACAGTCACACTTGCCTTACATCAGTCAAAAATAAATTCAGCCATCTAGAAAGATCCCCATCATTCTTGCCCCCATTCTTACATCAATAAAGCCAGGTCTCCCCCATGCTCTACATTCAATGTTTTAGTATGGACATTGATCAGAGTTGTCTCTATGCCTCTCTTAGTCCAGCCTAAAGTATAAAAAAAAAAGTGATAGATGGAATGCTTAAATGAATCTGAACCACTGGGTATTACTGGAGCAGCATCCCAATCCATCATTATTTTGCACACCGTGCCACCTCAGTTTGGAACCAGGTACATCCAAATCAGTTTTGATCCTGCTCCAATGGGGACAGTCCAGCCCGAACTGCCAAGCCAAGTCCTTCCTGAACTGGAACACAAGCAACCCAGGACCCGTTTTGCACTTGTTATGGGCTCATCAGCCAGGCACCGCTTGGATCCAGTGCACAGTGTGCACTTGGCATACCCGTCACACTTAAAGTGACAGACTAAAGTATACAAAAAGTGATGGATGGATTGCTTGAATTAATCTCAGCAACTGGTAGTTATTCGAGCCGCTTCTCAATTGTGGCAGTGTGGTATCAGTGTTCGCTGGGTCGCACGGTGTTCAGGGCGCGGAGGATACTAGAGCCATTCCTGCGGGTGGGCCGGGAGCCAGGGGCCCTGGTGCTGGGCACGGTCCAGGTGCTCGGGCAGCGGGACCACTGCGTGGCCGTGCTGCAGCCTCCATTAAGTTGGTCCTGGGAGGAGCGAGGTGAGGTGGGAGGCAGCGACTGGGGCTTGGAAGCCAGAAGAACAGCTCTGCAATCAGGAGAGGGGTTTGTCGGGAGATGGGGAAAACAGGTGAAAAGAAAAGCGCAAGAGCACAAGCAGAAGCACAAAAACTGAGCAGCAGAATTGGCACAAGAATTAAGCAAAAAGAAAAGAACAGTGAAACAAAAATCAAGAATTAAGCAGCAGAATTTCTACAAAAACTAAGCAAAAAGAATAGTGTAGTGAGACAGAAAGCAAGAATTAGGCAGAAGAATTTGCACAGAATTAAACAAAGAGAATAGCGAAGGGAGACAAACAGCAAAAGAGTTAGGCAGCAGAATTAGCGAAGCAGCAGTGAGGGCTGGCAGCACAAGGGAGGCCTGGGTCTGGGACTTCAACAGAGATGGCATAATTGATGCTTCCAAAATTTAAGCAATCTTCCCGTCATCAAAACGTTGCTGATGATTTCACTGTCAAAGGGAGCTAGAACGTTATTACCGTCCTTTACCCGCAATGTAGAACAATCTCATCTTATTTTATGCGGATTTATATAGCGCATACCTATTCTAAGACTTCTCAGCGCTAAGTGAGTCATGTGCATCCTCAATCGTCTAAACTAAAACCTAGAGTGAGCTATTAAGGATAAAGCCATGTTTTGGCCATCTTCCTAAACTTAATCTCATTAGGCTCCATTTCTAATTCCCTTGGCAAAGAATTCCATAGTTTGGGGGAAAGATAGGAGAATGATCTGCCACCCCATCTGGATCTGTGAACATGCGACACCATCACAAGACCGATATTCAAGGATCTTATATTCTTATTGGGAACATAGGCTGGTAGAAGAGCACTTATCAGCGGCCTTCCCCTATGATTGACACGCCTGAGTACCATGCAAAGCACCTTCAATGTTTTCCTTTCTTCCACTGGAAGCAAGTGCAGGGTGGGCCAGGCACTTTCCACCGAGGAATGCTTGGGTATCTTGTACATGGTCCTTGCAGTAGCATTTTGGGCCTCCTGAAGTTTCTTGATAATTGACTTTTAGAACCCCATATACAAGGAGTTGCTGTGGTCCAGATGGGAAAGAATGAGTTTCCGTATAGTTCTTAGCCTAGCAAAGCAGGATGCGGTCAGTCTATTGACTCGAATATCCATTGTTACAATGATCTCCTAGCCAAAAATGGTGATGTAAGAGGTCATTATGGCGGAGCTCTTCTCTGCTGTTATGTACCCTAATTTACCCCAATCTAGGTCTAGGTAGCTACACAACCTTTTACCTCCATTTTTCCTACCTTGCTCTACATAACGGTTCTAGCACTGGCCTTTTACCCAGTTATGTGCAGAATAAATGTTGATCACTTTTCTTGAAACTAGCCTAATTGATTATGCATGAGAATTCTTAGAAAAGTTTCTGCACATGACACACATAACAGGATTAACATACTCTGCATAAAAGTCATGGTCATCTTCATCATGAGCTGGAAGAACTACTTTGCATAATTTAAACTCATTTACATAATAATACTCATAATGTATCGATTGTGTAAGGAACCCCAAGGATGTATTTATGGTATAAAGGAACCATACCATCACTAGATAGACAGAGGAGAAGCTGCCATGGTGACACAAGACACTGCGGTCCTGGCCTGCCGAAGCTACAACACGCATCGGTTTGACATCCCTTGGGGATGTCCAACTCGACACCAAGACTCAGTCCTTCATTGTCTCCCATCAGGTAATGGAATTGGCTCTTTCCTAGGGGATGCTTGGCTTTACACCCACATATATGCTAGTTACACTTAGGTACACTAAGGTAGGGTTTGCATCGTAGGAGTACGCTTGATTACTGCCATGTATATATATGCCTGCATATATTCCCTGTTTTAGCACATGGTAGAATTCTACCTTTTATTTACTCTGTTAGTGCTTGCCAATCTATACATTTTCTTTTGGCTAATGATTGCTGCAGCACACATGTTTTATACTAGAATGACGCTGGTTCAATAAATGCTTATTGAAAATGTCCCCATTGTTTATTCTGTGTATCTTTCTGAGACTAAGTGAGTACCATTGACTGAGCGAAAAGTACTGTACTGTTTCCACGATCCCTGGAATGATCACAGGAGGTCATGTTCGATAGTTGCCAGAAACTTTAGGGGGCTTTTGATAGACACATTTTTATTGATTTGACGAAAGACACCAGCCATACATCATTACTCCATGGAAATCTAGGAGTACAATCAAAGATTAGTGTGACCCAACCTACAAATACGAATGAATACAAAGCAGTATGCATTTGGACATTCCCTTTGAGATTAAGCCAATCCCCCCAACCATTTACCCCAAACCCTACGATACTTCTTAGGACACCCACGTGCTTCATACATGTTTTTTTCCTGCGTGGCACACCAATCGACCCCAGTCCGCCAGCGTGCAACACTTGGGGGGTTAGGGCATTTCCAGGAGGCAGCAATGTCCCTTTTAGCCACTGCTATTGCTGTAGTGAAAAACAACTTCTTGTTCCTAGAGCCATCCAGCTCGTCAGTAATACCCAGGATCATGTGTTTTGGATTATGGGGAACTTCCCACCCCAATATCTCAGTGAGTTTCTCTTCAATGTCCCCCCAGGACTGCGCCAAGCAAAGACACGCCCATACCATGTGGAGAAAATCAGCTCGTTTGTGGCTGCACCTAGTGCAAGCGGAGGTCGGGCTAAATCCTGCTCGAGGAAGGCGCACCATGGTGAGGTAAGCTGCATGCAAATAGTGGAGCAGTACCATACGAAGCCTGGAGGAGGCGGTGACCTCCTAGGGGCCATAAGGGTGTAGTGCCAGTCAACCTCCTCCAGAGCTCCTACTCACTCCTCCCATTGAGCACATAATCGATCTAGGGAAGTAGGGGTGTTATTGATCAGTGTTCGGTAGATGCAGGAGATGCCACCATTCCCTAGGTCCCCCAGCATAATCTGCGCCTCAGGCGGGTTATGGTCAGGAAACTGTGCACCTGTTGTGAGGTGTGTGTGGAGAGCGTGTCACAATTTTAGGTATCTGTAGAACTGCGACCGATGTAGGGGGTGACTAGTGTGAAGGTCTTTGAAGGATCGCATGTGATTTCCCACCAACACGACACCCAGTTGTGAAATTCCTATACGGTCCAAGGCTCGGAACCTTGCAGTCCATTAACCTCCTTGAGCCAGATCCCCTGCCACAGTATATGTGTCCACTTAGTTTGTTGTAGTGCGGCCCGCCAGACCAGAAGCACAGTGCGTGTCACCTCCGGCAATTGGGACGGAATAGGGGCCCCGATCAGCATAGACTGGACCTTGGTCAGACACAACTCACCCAACTTAAGCCTATATGCTAGATCAGACCAACCCCCATTGAACCAGTCGTGTATGGAGAGTAGGCGCTTGACCAAGTAGTACAGATATAAGTGGGTCATCCCTAGACCCCCGTCAAATGAAGGAATCCTACAGACGTTCAGAGCCAGTCGGACCTTACCTTTCCCCCAGAGGAACTTATTGGCCATGCTATCCAAGTCGCGAAACCAGGTCCTGGGGGGTATTTTGCTGAACGTAGAGGAACCTGGGGAGAATAATCATTTTAAAGAGGGCGACCCTCCCCATGGGGTTCAGGGTTAATGTTTGCCACTTCTGGAGGTCTGCCTTAGCCTTCTTCAACAGGGGAGTAACTTTGAGAGCCCAACTGAGTTCGGGGAGGAGAGTCATCCATATCCCCAGGTTTTTTAATGACTGGCGATGGAGTGGTATGTTAGACTGCCCATCAAAGCATTCTTGGACCAGGACCGATTTGTTGGGGTTCAGCCGGAGGTCCTAAGCCTGATAAAAGGATTGTAGGATGTGGAGACAATGGAGGCCTGGCCGGGCGGGATCCGCTAAGTAAATGAGGACATCATCCGCATAAAGGGCGATTTTGTCGGTCTCGGTGTTGGGCAAGTTCCAACACTACACATGCTCACAAGATCGTATCAAGGACGCCAGGGGCTCCATCACCAGAGCAAAGAGCAGGTGGGAAAGAGGGCATCCCTGCCTCGTTACCCTGCATACTAAGGGCTCCAACAGAACCCCATTCACCATGAAACGAGCCCTCTGACGGGCGTAGAGAACCCTGACCATGTCTCAAAAGTGGGGGCCAAGGCCCATATCGGCAAGGACATCCTCCAAGAATCCCCAATCCACTGAGTCAAAGGCTTTCTCAAAGTCTACAAGGAGGATCGCTAGATAGGGGGTGAGCAAGTGGCGGTGGGCCAAGGCCGACTGCAATCTCCGGAGACAGTGCCGGGTACCATGTGAGGGCATGTACCTGCATTGGTCGGGGTGAGCCAGCACGGACACATGGGGTTTGAGCCGCTGGGCGAGGACCGTGGCAAACAGTTTCGCTTCAGTGTTTATGAGGGAGATAGGTCGGCAATCCGCACACTGTGGCGAGGGGCGTTGGGACTTGGGAAGGACCACTATGGTGGCCATATCCGTCTCTGGCGGAAGGAACCTTTCTCAGCCGCCTCCCAAAACAGACCCGCATGGTGAGGGAGGAGGGCTTCACGATATTGAGCATAGTATTCTTGAGGGAAGGCGTCTAGACCTGGCGTCCTACCGGAGGAAATAAGGGAGATCACTTCCCCAATCTCTTCTTGAGTGATGGGGCGGTCCAATTCTTCCTGGGCTATGGGGTCTAGGCGAAGGAGGCAGCTGACCCGACCCCCAACAGGCCAGAGAGGGAAAGAGTTGGAGTTTTAGGCGCATATAGGCGCATATAGGCATTTTTTTCTACCTTGAGGCGCGCGGTATCTGCCATGATCTTAGCCAGGATGGACTATGGCAATTCGCTATATGCAGGGCTCCCTCAAAAACATCTGAATCGACTGCAAATCGTCATGAATGGCGCTGCAAGATTGATTTTTAAAAAACCAAGGAGAACGCACGCCTCCCCTCTTTTGCCCGAACTCCATTGGCTGCCAGTCAAACAGAGGGTAATGTTCAAAGGGCTATGCATTACACATAAAGCTCTGTATGGAAAGGCGCCAAGCTACATGAAAGCTCGCTTGGCCCCATACAGGCCTGGCAAGGTGTTGCGTTCCTCAGAAGCCACCCTTTTAACCCAACCGCGTTTTAGACTGTCCAACCTGGGTGGTCGTGCTTTTTCTAATATCTTTCCAGCTGTCTGGAATAGCCTACCAATCGAACTGCGTAAAGAATCCAATTTGCTGCTTTTTCGAAACAAAATTAAAAACAGTGCTTTTCCAGCAAGCATGGGGTGTGTTGTAATCTGATGATTGGCTGTATGAATCCTGGTGTGTACCCGACCAAGCGCTTAGAGACCCCGGGGTGATAATTAGCTATATAAGTCGAAATAAATAAATAAATAAAAATATAGGTGGCGATAATATGAGGCAAAGGCGCGGGCCATCTTCGCTGGGGAGCGGTGCACCGAAACATCTTGAGCTATGATTTCAGGGATTATGCGGTTTTCCCTGGGATAGGTGGCTAATCTGTGGAGGATTGAGCCATTTTTATCACCCCAACCGTACACGCTGGCCACGGACGAGTGCCAGAGGAGTTTGGCCGCGTCCAGTGAAAGTTGCTTAATCTCTGAACGAAGATGGGCAAGAAGTCTCACTTTGGGTGCATCCGGGGTTTGGGCAGAGGCTCGTTCAAGGCGCAGAGCTGTACTCTGTGAAGTAGTGTGACCAGACTTTTTTATCTATGTCACTGGAGCGGAGGCGTACTGGCAATGTCATATAGCTACTATATATCTTTATAATGCGTTAAATTAGCATAGGCACATTATATGTTTAAACGCCATTTTTCCTTTTGCTGCTTCTGCACACGACACTTAATTGTTGATTTAGCTTTCAACCTAGTAGTTTGTTGTGGTTTACATGAGAATAATATGTTATTACTCTGATATCAGCTTTGCTCAATAAACTATGTCTGTACAGGGAGTGCTGAAGCTTCAGGAACAACAAGATACTGAATTGTTATGAGGTCTGATCTTCGCGCCTTCTTAGACATAACATAAGTGCAGCTTCTGCCAACTTTGGCTTTGGGGCGGGTTTTATATTGCTTTGCTTGAGGCACACAAAACACACTTGATGCTGTTCGCATGCAGAGAGAGCTGGTGTATGCTGATGTGATCCCTTCATTCTAGGATCCTGAGGTATGGGCCCGCCCTAATACAAACCCAAAGAGACCTTCTTAGCTATTAATATAATATGTGTGTTAGGGAGGGTGAGAAATAAGTGTTGTTAACTCTTATTCATTACAGCATGTTAACATGCTGTCACCATTTGCTTTCTATGGACTAGTAACTATGCTGATAACTTTGCTTCTGATAATATGTTTCCTTGTATTATCTAAGATACTGCGCCTGAGAAGACGGCATTAGTAAATAAATATTTCAAATGTTCACGTGTCCTCATTTACTCCACGTTCTGGTTTGAAATGATAGTATAACTAAAGAGTGCTCATGTGTTCCACGTAACCTGAGGTATTGTAAGCTCATGTTCTGCTTTGTCTAAACATTGGGAGTTTGTTATGACCAATGAGACACTGTAGCTAGCTCGGTAAGGGGTTTGTTGGGTACTAAGGTGAGTTTTGGGTCACCCTAATTCGCTGAGGTTCCAATCCTCTGTGCACAGTTCTGTGGGAGAACAGAAACCCTGCTACATGGCGCCCATACGTTGGTGGACTTATATCATGACACTCGAGTAGTATCTCGTTCAAACCTTAACCCCTTCACTGTCGTTTCCGGAAAACGGTGGTGTCGGTGAAACCTACCTATTTTTGAAATAGGTCTTTTCAAGCTTGATTCTATCTAAATCGGTTTCTTTGAATTACTACCCAGTTGTGCTACAAAGTTTCCTTTGTTTTTTCTGTTATTCCGGTGCAATCATGGCGCAGGCTGTGGTCATCCCGCAGCATAGTCGCATTGCGGTGCGCAACCATTTACAGGCTTACCAAGTCCCGTTGGATGGCTTGGCTGTGATTTTGGTGGTGTGTGCAGATCCGGCGTACCCTTTCGAACTGTTTTATTCGTGGGTAACGTTTCCGGAAGTGGACGCTAATTCTAACGTGTTCCACACCTACACACCCTCTCCTGTACCGGCTGAATATACACCTTACAGGGCACTGGAAATACCTATTGATCATTGGCAGCATCGCGTTTGGTTTGATGGCGCCCTTCCCCACTCTTTATCCGCTGCGAGGTTGGGTCCATTGTCCATTCCAGGCACAAATTGGCCTGCGTTGGGTGGATTCACCCCGCACCCGAATCACGGCGCTTGTCCCCTTGTGGATATTCGTAGACTGCATGTTGTCTCGATTGCCGTGATTCGTGCATTAGTGCAATACATTGGTCGTGGTCCCCCGGGGGGTCCGGCAATTCAGACTGAACATGGCGGTTTAAGACTCAATCCTGTTATGGTCAATTCGGTTTTTGGTAAGCGTCCCGATGATAAAGATGATTTCCCTTTCTGGCTTGCCGAGAAATTTGACCAACTAGAGGCTGTGTTTCCGAATTCTACTCCTGCTGATAAACATAGAATGTTGACGATTACTTTGCCTAAGGATTTAACTCCTGAACTCGTTGACTGTGAAAGTTGGGGAAAAACTTTTGCGGCTGTTTATGCGAGGTGTTTCGGCACCCCGTCTATGTCCGTACTGCCTACGATCGTTAAACGTGTTCAGGATGATCACGGACCGGAAGCAGCGGTTGAATTGGGTATGCGTCTGTGTGGTTCTTTTGAGATAGTTAGCGATCTCATCCTCTCCAATATAAAGGGAGATGCAGTGAACTTTCAGGTGTCGAATGCTTTGGCTGCTCTGCCCGATGCCGAAAAACCCCGACAGTTAGCAAAGATTGTTGTGGCCGCTTATAAAACTATAGGTCGCACAAGTAAAGGTCTGAAATATTTTCCTGTCAAGGAGAAAAAACAACCACAGGGACAGTCTGCAACAGCAGATGTCCAGCTCAAGTCCAATAAACAGAATTGGCCTAAAAAACAGAAACAGGGGAAGCAACAACAGCAAACTCAGGATTCATATCCTGCGCCGCAAGTTCCTGCGCCAACTGAAAGAGTATATGATTTGCGCGATCGCGCGATGATTAAATCGCCTGATAGATTTCAGGTTTCTGAACAACGCTCTCCTCGTTCCTTTCAGGACTCATCGGGCCCGAAGACCGGTGGAGGAGGAGGCGGTAGGGGACGTGGTGGCCAACAAGGACGTGGCCAGTCCCGCCAGACAGATGGCGCGGCGAAGCAGGAGGATTCTACGCCTAAAAGACCGCAGTTTGCGAAAAAGAAAGTCGCGGCCTTAACAGCGCATCGATATGCCACAGATAGTGAGAACGCGGCTTTGGAATCTGACGTGGGCTCTGACCTTGCTGGACAGCGCGGCGGAGATTACCATAGTGAGAGAGGCGCTGCGTCCACTAGTGAGGGTGACAGCGACTGATGTCTACGTTGTAATAGAAACAGCCGATACGAGACTTGCTCCCCCTGAAAGACTTTATGAAATTGTCCTGTTAATTGAAGGTGACATACAGCGTACCGTCGAAGGGGTATTTTGGGAAAATCTGTCTTCTACGTATGATATTTTGCTTTCGGAGGCTGACTGGCCCTCACCTTTTGTGCTCGCGGCGCCGCGAGGGGAGGAGGTAATCCTCCCCAGTTTCGCGAACACTGTCTCGAAAGAGCATGCGCAGCATTTTGCAGAAGAGTGGGCTCGGGCTCTCGCACCGGCTCTGTACCGTAACCAATGTGGTTGGGACAAATTATCCCCATGCCACGAAATTCCGTTGCGGTCTCAGCCGCAGCCTCAACCTCAATATCCCATTCGTCGTGAAGCAAAGGCTTCCGTCGCGGAAATCCTTGAACAATTGGAATATCAGGAGTTATTAAAACGTGTGTGTCACCGATGAATAATCCTCTTTTTACTGTGACCAAGCCTGACGGATCATATAGTTTGGTATTGGATTACCGGCATTTGAACTCGCATTGCCGTAACTGTGCAGTACAGAATACTCACGGCTCTGCCCTAGTGGATGGTCTAGTGCGTAAGCGTTTTAAAACAACGCTTGACATATCCAACGGTTTCTATGCCCACAGATTAGACAGCTTTAGCTCCCAATGGACCAGTTTTACATGCGCTGGGGTCCAAAACAATTCCGGCGTCTCCCAATGGGCTATAAGAATAGTCCTGGTATATTTACCGCACGCATAGTCTCTATTTTGGAGGCACTCGACCCGGATGCTTGTTCGTATGTGGATGACATATATCTCACAGACGACGAAATTTGGGAGCATCTGTGTCGTGTAAATTCTATTATTTGTAACTTTGCAGACATGGGTTACAAATTTAACTTTGCAAAATCGCACATTGCTGAGCACACAGTGTTGTTTCTGGGCTATGAGCTCAACAATGAAGGTAGAGGTTTGGCGCCTCACTTCTTGGAGAAATGCGCACAGTTGCGCGCTCCTACAACACTGAAAAAATTACAGTCTTTACTGGGCTTTTTGAATTTCGGGAGGACATACATTCCGGAATATGCCCAGCGTATCAAGCCTTTGTATGCTTTGATACAACCAACTTTTTCCAAATCATGCTGGCTGCCTGAGCATTCAGCCATCTTGCAGTCCTTGCAGGCTGATCTGCTCGCTTCTAAGTTCTTACTGACTCATGATAACCATACCAACCTGGTGATAAGAATAATACTGGGGACAGTGGGTTTCACGTACCTCACTTTTAATAAAGGAGACACAGTACCTATTGCTTACAAGTCACACTTGTACACTTCGGCTGAGAATGAGATGCGGTTTCCCACTGTGGAAAAGGTTTTAACAGCTGTGCAGATGGCTATTCTTAAGGAACGGGCTCTGTCACAGGGGAAACGCATGTTGGTTGTTACATCCTGTCCTCATTTGGAGGCAGTCACGAAAGCCAGTGTACCAAATTCAAAAGCTTTGCACCCTCGGTGGATTCAGTGGGCTGCGTCCTTGACGTCACGTTTATTTTTGACGCCTCATTGCGGTCGCAAGAGTACTTGCAGTATGAGTTTGTTCATCCTGCTCCTCTGGCTATGCGACCTTTGGAGGACTTCCATTGCATCATTTACACTGATGGTTCGGCGCAGGTTGCGCATGGCTCTAAACATGCCTACGTTTCCGCATGCGCCATTGTGGTCGGTGCTATGTTGAACGATGAGTTCATATCCAGGGAAGTGCACACGTTGCCACTGGGAGATTGCACGGCACAATTGGCAGAGCTTCGTGCTCTCTTACTAGCTTTGGAGTACGCAGATCCTAGTGTTACTACTCTTATTGTAAGTGATTCTTTCTACTGTGTCCAGTCTTACAATGAAAACTTGTTCTTTTGGATTCAGAATGAATTTCGTGATTCCAAGGGTAGCACAATAAAACATAAGATGATCTGGGTTCGGGTGGCGGAGCTTAAGGCTAAGTTGCCGCTCGTTTTTGTTATTCATACTCTTGGCCACCAGCGTGTTGGAGTCCACGCTGTCGGTAACTCGCTTGCTGATGAAGCAGCGAAATAAGCAGTGTCTACATACTTAGTTGCAGCAGTTACACGGTCCAAAAGTAAGATTGATAGTGACATCTTGGCGGCAGTTGCTGCCACTGAGAAGGGAGGTAAACATCCTACGGGGTTCCCTTCGAAGTACAAGTACCACTTAAGTCCCGAAAAGGTTCCTTTTGTGAAAATTCCTGATGTTGGGGAACGTTTGATTCCCAACTCGGATCGCAGGGCTGACTTGATTACAGCGGCTCATGAAGGTGTGGCGTCGGCGCATGCGGGCGTCTCGGCCACTGTAACTCAATTACAACAACGTTTCTGGTGGCGGGGACTGTACAAACAGACGCGTGATTATGTCCTTCTTTGTGACATATGTCAGCAGATTAAACCTTCGACTGCTGCGCGTCCGCCACAGACTCAGTTGTACATTTCTAATAAACCGCTAGGTTGTGTTTATTTAGATCACTGCGGTCCTTTTTCATCTGATACTGCGTATAAGTACATCTTAGTTGCAGTTGATTCATGCACACGCTTTGTGTGGGTCTGGCCCCATCGCAGCGCTGATTCACGGACTGTCATTAGAGATTTGCGCATCTTTGTAGGGATTTTTGCCTGTGGTACCTTCCATTCGGATCAGGGTCCGGCTTTCGCCTCTAAGGCGTATAAGGATGCCATGAATTCGATGGGGGTCCAAGTCAAGTTTTCGTCTCCCTACAGACCTGAGGGTAACAGTGTAGTGGAGCGAATGAACCGTGATTTAAAGCAATCTTTGACAGCTCGAGTTATAGGCACTGGCAGAAACTGGCTAGCCCACCTCTATGGCGTGCAGCGTGCTCTTAATAATCTCCCTAGAAGGTCTCTGGGTGGGCGGACCCCATACGAAATGCTCTTTGGCGTCAAGATGTTCGTCCCTGACCTTGATGGTCTAGACTGCGTGGCTCGCGCCACAACCTTTGACGTAGATGAACATTGTACTGTTTTACAGAATCTACAAAAGACCAGAGACAGTCTTGCAAAGGGACATTTGCCCTCCACGTCGGATGTTGCGTTGCAGATCCCGGTAGTCGGCTGGCTACCCCAAGTTGGAGAACTGGTTCGAGAGAAGATCGACAACAAGAAAGAATTTGGTCCTTCCTATCGAGCTCCGGTTCCAGTACTTGGAGTGAAGGGCACAAGAACAGTCATTTTACCACCACTTCCTGGTCGTAAGGAAAACAGGTTTATCTCAATTGACAATGTCAAGATACACAGAGTGGCCAATTCTTCTTAGTATGACACCGGCTGTTTCCTGTCCTTCCATTGTGAGAAATTCAGTTTTGCCCACTGCTTCTAATCATGAAACTGAAGTGGCAATCGAGTTGCCTGCTATTTCAGTCCTTTATTAAGTACTTTGCCCGGTACAGACCTTGCTGAAATAGACTATACTTACCCCACTGACTTGTCCATGCCTGACCTGCAAGCACGTTTGGCCACAGAATCCAGATTTTCATTTGACACTGTTTCCAATGCCTCGAAGAAACCCTCACGTTTTGCAGTTCATGCCAGCTTGTTTAAAAAACATTTTTTAATTCCGCCTTGGACATATATTTGGCTGGTGCTTTTTTCAATTTACCTTTTTATGTCAATTGGGTTTGTGTTTTATTTTTTCCGTCTTATGAATGGACACTATGTCGAAGAAAGAACATGCATTCTACATCTAAATGGAACATTGGCCCCCCTTTCCTCTTCGCATTCTGCACACAGATTGAAAAGAGACTTGACATTTGTTAACATCACTGCCTGGCCTGTCCTTGATGGGATAGTGTGGGATGCCGTTAGGTTTCAAATTCATGGCCCTACCGAGGTTGTTAATGTCCCCAATGTGCTTAGGGTTAACATGGGGGATGTTGTGAAACAAAACATTCGTTCTGATGATTGGGATGTTCAGGCCGTAGAGTCTTTGTTTTCTGATTTGAAATACTATGCTGCTTTTGATGCTGAGGATTTGTACTTAGAATCTGCTAATAATGGTGATTTGTTTTGCTTTCAACATTTTGGCAATCACTTCTTACATAAAACAGCATCAAGAAGGAATACTGTAAATTATACACAATGGGAGCATTGCCCAGCTCCTAAACAAGGCAGTTCGAGTACTTATTTAAAAAAGTACACTTATTTTACTGACTTCAATCAGTCTAATCCCGAGTCCTTTTTTTAAAAAATGACACAGAAGCCTATGTCCAAGGTTAGACTTACCGATACCAAATTGTTGTATTCGAAGTTCTTTCTTGAAGAGCTGGCTATTGGCGGCTATGAATTATGGAAAGAAACTATTGACTTAAAATCTGTTTGGGGTTCTAAGAGTTTGCAGGTACAAGGCACTGAGGCTTTGCACTGTGCTTGTCTCATCCCGAATCAAATGTTGTTTTTGAATTCCTCTATTTCACAAACGACGTGCTTTGGATTGGCTACTTCTAAAAAATTGAAATTCTCCAACCATCCCAGAGTTAGAAGAATATTCTGGCTGGGGTAATTATACTCAGTTTTCTATTAGGGACTTGCAAACCCTGTTGCTGAATTCGTCCTTTAACATATCCAGTATGGATCCAAAAGGTTGGCTAGTGTGGCACAGAAGTGCGGAATCATGCCAGCACCGTTTTCTGGGTTTATCTGATGGCTTTACACAAGTTAGACCTGATCCACGTTTTGAAACTGAGCATTCTGTCACGACTTACTCTGTGGGCAAATTGTGTCAGAATTGGCTGAAACATTCAACATTGTCTGCAGTTAAATTACATCTTGCAAAGCTGAATGATGATATAGATTTGAATGACTTCATAAAGGGCCCGGCTAGTGGTAGATCAAAAAGATGGATATATGCTGTTTACAATGAAATCTGGAAGACATCACAGATTGAGGCTGCGACACGCCTTAGAGCTATAGATCAGGCGAATTTAGAGAAGGTGCTTGCTGTGGTAGATAATAGTATTAACATGCTTTCTTCCCGCATTTATACTTTGGATAATATTGTGTCTTCTGTAGTGGATATTGTGCATTATGAAGTGTCTGTATTGTACCATGGTCAGAATCAATTACGTTCTATCATGCAATTTGCATGGACCCTTCAAACGTTGAAAACTGGCAAGGTGCCATGGAGCTACATGAATGTCTCTTCTCTCTTTGCCCCCTTTAATTTGACTGACAAGCAGCGCTTGCTTTCCATGCGAGATGCTTCGTTTTCTATGTTACATATTGAGAGCTTGGAGTCCTTGCCTTTTTCGGTGGCAGAGGCCAACGATGCAACGTGGCTTATCCACGGTTTAATAACTTTGCCTTTTGCACTGTATAAATTTACGAATTGTATGCGATATGTTGCCATAGGTCGCTATGAGCCCTTAGGTAGTGCATTTCTCCATGAAGTCTGGTCCCTTCCTTTCACTTATAGATGTTTGAAAGACGGACAGGAAGTTTATCTGAATGGGGAGGAGTGTACAGAAACACCAGACCATTCGCTAATGTGTAGGCATATACAATTGCACGGTTCCTGTAACCAAGACCGGCCGAACTTGGCCTGTGTTTTAAAAGGGACTCCAGTTCCTGCAATCACCCCGACTTTTACCTTACTAGGGAACGGAAGTTATTTACTTTTAAATAATGAAGATTGTTGCGGGTTAATTAAAGGTGTAGCTTATGTGGTAACTGTAACTGAGCATGTTCGTTTGCTGCAGAAATGTCCTGTACCCACCCACACATGAAAATAGGGAGGTTTCCATTTGGCCACGCATCCCAACCTTGAAAGCAGAATTCAGTGGCATGAGCAGAATAAGGGCTCTATTGTCCCAGAAAGAAGTGGCCTTGAGTTCGGCTAGGGAAACTTTCGTTCTTCACATAGCTAATACACGGACAGAAGTTCAGGCCCTTTTAAATACTGATTTACCGTTGCATTTCAGCGAGATGGTACATTCTATCTTCAACGCGTCCTCCACAAATGGGCTGGCGCATTTTTTTAAATCTGTTAGCAGTGGTCTTGTAACTTCATTTGAAAAAATCTTTGGAGTCATCCCTGCTTTCTTCCATTCCATTTTTCTGAGTTTATTTGGTGGATTCCCGGTTATCCTGGCACTAGCGGCAGCCGTTCTAGTGGTTGTTTGCTTCCTTAAATATGGATGCCCCACGTGGGGAAGGAGCAGCCCAGCCCCTCCTAGCGCTGTTTAGGGACCGAATGCTTGAATATTATGGCACGCTGCCGCTTGCGATTTTAAGCACGGCATATGGATTATCGTTTCGATTTTCCTACTTCACCTGTGTCCAGCCTGTATTTCACTTCCTAAGCTGTGACTTCGATTGGGCCATTGATTTGTGTCTCTGCGGACCGGTTTCTCCTGAAGTCGACTTTAATCGGCTGATGAGTCCCATCGTTACTCACGAGTTGGTTTCTAATGGCGACAGGATTATGGCCTTAGCAGCGATGCATGGACTAATGGGTCCTTGGAACGTTCTTACAGCAGCGCAGGATTTCTTGTCAATGAGCTTTCTTGAAAACCCTCCGAGTTGTCCTCTGATGGTAATAGAGGCTCCAGTGTTGGGAGAACACGTTTGCTCTTTTCCTCTTTTGAATTGGATGGCTGAACTGTTTTCGGATGAAGACGGTGATTTCCTGTTGGAGGCTGTAGCTGCATATTTTGCATATTCGGTCTTGCCTTGAAAAGACTTCCTGGTTTATGATGATGCCCCATTTTTTTTTGTGCATTTTTCTCCTCCCAGTCCTATTGGCTTGAGTGCTTGTGACATTTTTTATATTTTGATTTGATTACTGCAGTTTTTTATACTTATAATGTTGTTCATGGTTGTTGAACTCTGCTTTCATGAAGTTGCCCTTATCTTATCTTATCTTATCCGTCCTCGGATCATGGGGGGGTGTCATATAGCTACTATATATCTTTATAATGCGTTAAGTTAGCATAGGCACATTATATGTTTAAACTCCATTTTTCCTTTTGCTGCTTCTGCACACGACACTTAATTGTTGATTTAGCTTTCAACCTAGTAGTTCGTTGTGGTTTACATGAGAATAATATGTTATTACTCTGATATCAGCTTTGCTCAATAAACTATGTCTGTACAGGGAGTGCTGAAGCTTCAGGAACAACAAGAAACTGAATTGTTATGAGGTCTGATCTTCGTGACTTCTTCGACATAACATAAGTGCAGCTTCTGCCAACTTTGGCTTTGGGGCGGGTTTTATATTGCTTTGCTTGAGGCACACACAACACACTTGATGCTGTTCGCATGCAGAGAGAGCTGGTGTATGCTGATGTGATCCCTTCATTCTAGAATCCTGAGGTATGGGCCCGAACTAATACAAACCCAAAGAGACTGTCTTAGCTATTAATATAATATGTGTGTTAGGGAGGGTGAGAAATAAGTGTTGTTAAATCTTATTCATTACAGCATGTTAACATGCTGTCACCATTTGCTTTCTATGGACTAGTAACTATGCTGATAACTTTGCTTCTGATAATATGTTTCCTTGTATTATCTAAGATACTGCGCCTGAGAAGACGGCATTAGTAAATAAATATTTCAAATGTTCACGTGTCCTCATTTACTCCACGTTCTGGTTTGAAATGATAGTATAACTAAAGAGTGCTCATGTGTTCCACGTAACCTGAGGTATTGTAAGCTCATGTTCTGGTTTGTCTAAACATTGGGAGTTTGTTATGACCAATGAGATACTGTAGCTAGCTCGGTAAGGGGTTTGTTGGGTACTAAGGTGAGTTTTGGGTCACCCTAATTCGCTGAGGTTCCAATCCTCTGTGCACAGTTCTGTGGGAGAACAGAAACCCTGCTACAGCAACGTGTGTAAATTTCTGCTTCTCTGCACTAACACAAATCCTAGCAGCACTAATATTCGAGGTGTATGTAATGCATGTATGTATGTGAGTATGGGAGAAGGCTGAGCCCAGGTTAGATCCTCACTAGTCCAGTCACCTGAGGCGGAAGCCGGGTGCAGGCGAGTGAAACACATAGCGCTGAACACTAGCGATTTTAAACCTGTTTTAAGTATTTTATCTTGTTGTGACTTGTATTCTAATTTACAATGCTGACTACACATGGCTGACTACTAGCTTCTGTGTCTTCTTCTATCCCTTCGCACTTTGCACTTTCCTGACAGGCACCTGAGGCGGAAAGCCGGGTGACCTGAGTTATTTTAAAACTGCTCGGTTTCCTCCTACCTCTGTTTCCTCCTCTGTTGGCGCCGCGCTGCCCTGCATGCAGTCTCTCCAGCCTCCTGATGGCTTAGCTTGCTGCTAGGGGTTTCCTTGGGACCCGCAGACGCGCGTTTTGGTGGCAGCCATATTGGGGGTAGGCAGCTAGTCGGGCGGCAGTCTAGTGGTGCAGTCTTGCGCCGGACGGCCAGCTCCGCCTTAAAACTAAGTACACTCCCCTCCGTGCAGCGGACGCGCGCTGCGGAGGCGCCTGAGGCCCGGCGCTCCTCAGCGTCCCGGAGGCGGCCGGGCGCGGGCCAGGCTGGGCATTTTGCCTTTTATGATGATAACCTATTCTAAGGATGTCCTTCTTTCCCTTTGCACCCCCACCAATAACTGCACCAAGGTGTTTCCTAAACCCTTGCGGTCTAACAATAGATGCCCAGGTTGTGGCTGGTTACCTGGCCTAGGCCGTATTGCTTCCCTCACTCCTCCTGCTGAAAGCACTAGTTGTCTTCTGTTGAACACAAGGTCCCTAGCCAAGCACGCGCTCGATATTTACAACCTCATTATAGATTCCAGAGCCGACTGTCTGTTTTTGACAGAAACCTGGCTGGGAGAGGGCGCTGGCCCGGATATCACCACTGCTATCCCCCCAAGCCATGTGATTTATAGGAAAGACAGAGTTAGCGGGAAGGGGGGTGGTGTGGCGCTAATCATCAACAAACGTATCGCCTGCACTATCCTTCCCTTGGAGAACATCCTGGGGAGTGAAACACTGGCCTTTTCCCTCTCACTATCCCCTCAGCAGTCCTGCATAGGACTGTTGGTCTATAGGCCCCCTGGACCTATCGGCACTTTCTTTGATGATCTTCACTCGGTGATTTCCTCACTATGCCTGAGATCTAACCACTGCTTGCTCCTTGGTGATTTCAACATTCACTTGGACAAATCAGATGACCCCCACAGTATTAAGCTCAATGACATCACCTCTCCCTTAGGTCTGGTGCCACACCTTCGGTCCCCTACCCATTGTAAAGGTCACATATTAGACCAACTGTTTTCTACCATTCCAGTAGTTCTCACTGCCCTTGCGCCGGTCCTATGGTCTGACCATTTCCTGGCAGAATTTGAAATCCCTTCTTCTACAAAGAGCCCTGAGTGTGGACAAAGGGACAAAGTGCTGCCTTCAAGAGCCTTTCACCGAGTCTCTCCTACCATGCTCTTAAAGGAACTAGAGAGCCATCCTTGCATGCTTTCGGGCTCCTTGGAAACGGACCTTGACCTCTTACAGGGTTGATTGACCCAACGCTTCACAGACCTTGCCCCCCCCATACTCGCTAAAACACCATCGGTGAAATCCTCTGCTCCATGGTTCTCTTCGGCCCTGGCAGACAAACGTCGGCAGTGTAAAATAGCCGAAAGGAAGTGGCGTAAACACTACGACGCCAGCTGCAGGGAATCAAAGAGGTCTCTGATCAGAGACTATCATCGCGATATCATTGCCAATAAAAAGTCCTACCTGGCTAGCCGTATTGAGGAGGCCACAAACTCCTGCAAGGAAATTTTCAGGATTGTCAAGGATTTTATCACCCCCCCCTGGACCAATCCCAAAATCATGCATTACGAGTCCTGGATCTCCGATTTGGCTGTCTTTTTTGCTGACAAAATTAAAAATATCCAGCTATCCTTTGGTGCCTCCAAGATGAGCTACACTTCTATCCTTTGGTCTCCAGATCCCTCATCTGCGGCGCCAGAGCCTTCCCTTTGCAACTTTCCTCCCATGTCTCTTCAGGCATCACTGGACCTCCTCACTAAACTCAAATCTGTCTCTCCCCATGACCCCTGCCCTGCCAAAACCCTTGCCCAACTGGCCCCCACTCTCAATCATCTCATAAACCCGATCCTTAACCTCTCACTTAGCACAGGTGAAGTTCCGCAGCCTTGGAAACAGGCACTCATCCTGCCATTACTCAAGAAACCCAATCTGAACCCTGACTCTCATGCCAATTATCGACCCATCTCCCTCTTGCCTGCCCTTGCGAAAGTGGTGGAGAAACATGTCCACCCCTCTTTGTCCCACTTTCTAGAGACGAATGGCATGCTACATAGATCCCAGTCTGGCTTTCGCTCCAACCTGAGCACCGAAACCGCTCTACTCGAGGTCACCGAAGTGATCAAGGCAACCTTGGACAAGGGAGGAAAAGTCATGCTGGTGATGCTCGACCTCTCTGCGGCTTTCGACACCGTCCCCCATGACCGCCTCCTAGCAAGACTCTGGGAGGTGGGTATAAGGGGGACGGTGTTAAGATGGTTCCGCTCCTTCCTCTCTAACCGACAGCAAACTATCTGGGCTCCACCTTTTTCCGCCGCGATGCCACCTCTGGAGGTTGGAGTGCCGCAGGGCTCTATTCTGAGCCCTTCGCTTTTTAACATTTACATGACCCCGTTGGTGGCACTCGCGGAGGGCTTTGGGGCCCAGATCGTATCGTACGCTGACGATACACAACTCCTGTTCACCTGCGACAAGGGCCACGACTTTGACGGGACTTCTATTCGGGGCTGCCTTGGGGCGGTGTTTGACTGGTTCAACCGACACTGCCTCAAGTGCAACTCCGAAAAGTCAGAAGTTCTCTTCTTTGGCTGCCCCGCTGATCCCAGGTGGAAGGAGTGGTGGCCTGCCGCCATGTTCCCTCCTGACAGTGATTCTGGGTCTGCGAAGAACCTAGGTATTCAGGTCGACAACTGCCTCTCTTTCAGTAGGCAGGTGTCGGGCCTGGCTGGCAGATGTTTTGCGATCTTGAGGATGCTGAGGAAGTTCCTGCCCTTACTATCCATCGATCACAGAAAGATCACGGTGCAGGCCCTGATTGGCTCTCGCCTGGACTACGCCAACGTTCTGTACCTTGGTCTGCCAGAATACCTCATATCGCGCCTCCAAATAGTACAGAACTCGGCAGCCCGGGCCATCTTTGGCCTTACCAGAAGAGCCAGGGCCACGGAGCTCCTCAGAACTCTTCATTGGCTGCCCATAAAGAAGCGGATCGCTTTTAAGGCCCTGACTGTCGCCTTTAAAGCCCTGCATGGTTTAGGTGCCTGCTATCTTCAGAAGTTGATCACTTTCTACCTTCCTTCGAGATCCCTTCGTTCTTCGTCACAAGCTATGGCAGTCACCCCTAGGATACATCGGGCTCGCCGCGGCGGACGCTCCTTTAAACATCTTGCGCCTTTGCTGTGGAACGATCTTCCTCTCGCGCTCAGATCCTGTTCCAATCTTTTGGCTTTCAGGAAGGATTTGAAAACCTGGCTGTTTCAGCAATAAGTCCTTTCACCGTGTCCTCTCCTCATGCTGACCTGTTCCACCTGTTTTGTATTCCCATTAAGACCTGTGAGGCTCTGACAGCGCCGGGACACTCCTCGGAGTAGCCGTGCGCTATAGAAGCACCCCATTTAACATAACATATCATAACCTGAGTGGGACATGCATTATGTATATGAATGAACCAGAGTAATGGAGGCCTGTGGGTTCCATCTTGGGAATCACTGACCTGTTCCCGTGCACAAGGTGGGGTGTGGTTGTTTTCTGACGCTGTGCAAGTGTGGGGGGAGGAGACCTGGACACTACAGAGGGAAAATAGGTGATAGGGCTCCTTTAGAAACTCAGGGGCATATTAGCAAGGGCAATATCGCCGCTTTAGCGGGACTTTTTCCCGCGAAAGCGGCAATATTTTCATCGCCTATATTAGCAAGCTGTTGTTAACAGCAGTTAGCGACAGCTTGTAAGCGATAGCTATCGCCTATTAGCAAGACAGGCGAAGCGATAAAAAAAATGTGTCGCTAGAAACTAACGCCTGCTCAGACCACTTCTTAACCTGTATATCCAATGGGAGGTGAATATTCAGGTTAAGTCCCCATTAGCGATAATGCCTGAATATCGCTGGATTTCCAGCGATAGTCACGCATTTAACCGCTATCGCAGGATATTTTATCGCTTTGGAGATAAACGTTGCTAATAGCACGTTATCTCTGCGATAATATCCGGTGATAAAAAAATGCACTGAGCGCATTTAGCGATAATTATCGCTACTCCTTGCTAATATGCCCCTCAGCTATCAGGAGCTGCTGATTAGTCTTCCTGAGCACTGCCATTTGGTACAGCGCAAGCATCACAACCATACCTATGAGGTGGCGCGAAATCACCCTGCATGGCGCATGGCCTCATAGATATGGAGTAAGACAAAGCAGCGCAAGTCACTGTGTTGCCTTACTCTGCGTCAAGGAGGCGTTCCATGGGCTTTGCGTGGGGTTCCCATGCAACACCCATGGAATTTGATGCTGTCCCAGATTTACAAAATCAAGTAAACCTGGGGCAGCGCCAAGCCAAAACCTTATGCCTCCCACCCCTCCCCAGTGTAGGTGTAACTAGGAGAAATGTTTTTATTTCTCCTCGTTTTTTCCTCTTTCCATGTGTGCTGCATTCTGTGGCTCACATAGAAAGAGATAAACATCTCTCTGGTTTGTTTTTGTGAAGGATAGTGCCCCCTCCTGCACAAACAAAATCCTGCCTATGTAGGTGCTATGCAGCAATTTGTGTGTCAACACAGGGGAAAAGATAAATTGACGTGTATCCGAAATATGGCTCCTTCCTGCCCGTTCACATTAGCATAGGGCAGCGCAGCAAAAAGAGGCCAATTCCTCAAAAATGAGGCCCTTTGCTTTAGCCACTCCTTTGACCACGCCCCCACGCTCACCGACCTTTGGTTTGATAAACACTGTTTAATAATATTTCCCCACCCTGAAAATATTTTGCTGTGGGAATTGGGGGTGTTTATAGTTGTCGATGATGAGGAGTATAAGGTTCTAAAATGTTTTGTCAGGAGGGGGTCCTTACTCCTTTAAAGTTTTTGACAAGCGTGTCTCAGCAGCAAAATGTTTGGAGACATCTGATCTAGATGTTGTATTGCAAGTTTGATTTATACTTGCTTAAAATACACTAAAGCTTTAGCATTACTGCACATTTACAAGTCTTATGTATCTCCACCTTCAAGGTTTTCTCACATTCTTTCCCCCAAATGGCACCTGCTTGTTAGTGTCTATCTGAAGTCTCTGTGTGATCAAATCTCCTTTCCTCTGCTGATTGCATAGAGAAAAACTTTATAAATGTAGTGCTGAAATGTATTGAATTTAGCATTTCATGCTCCAAACTGTCCAGACGGAAGAACACTGACCCATAGAAATAAGAATCATAGCATGACTATTTTATTTTATTTTATTTATAACCTTTTGGAGAGAGTAGAGTACAAGAACTCACTCTATTCGGATATTAATTCAGTATATAGTCCCTTTCAGTTGATCTCCAAGCAGTACATTGATTTTGACAACATTTTGTTTGTTTGGATAAAAAAGCCTGAAATCTTAATACAACAACACTGCTGAAAGTCAAGAGCATTTCATAAAAATCGATCCTAATCATTCTGCTGTGATAAGCCACTGGTATGCTTGCCCTGGGTGAACACTTCCTAAATAGAAGTTCTTCATGAGCATTTGTGAGACGATGATACAATTTCAAAAAGGCAGTTTTTCCTTCCGGTGTTTGCTTACCTAGATTTTACTCCAGTCTCGTCTGTTCTTGGTTAGTGGATGGGGCAGGCAAAAACACTTCTTTGTGGCTTACCTCCAACAGGTCCAAACAGCTCACAATCTGTTCCACATAGAAAAGCTGCCAATAAGCTAAAGTAGAAATCAGCTTTTATTTAGCAATGTGAAGCATGGGACCAGCGACTGTGCATTTTGTTACTGTAAGAGAGTTGATTCTTAAGTGGGGTGGGTGATTCCCACTTCAAGGAATACTAACACTAACTTGTCAGGGTGGACATCAAAATTAATCTGCAAAAAACACAGTTGATGGACAGAATGTAGAACAATGTCATACATTCACCCCAGTACAGGGATCTGGGCCTAAATCCATCGTTTTTTTCACTCCACACCGGTCCTTGGATGCTTGATTCCGGTCTGGGAAAGACATGGCTTGGTAGTTCGGACTGGACTGTTCCCATGAGGCACAGGGTCAGAGCTGATTTGCATATAGCCAGTGTCTAACCCAGGGTGGTGTGGAGTGCAAAAAAACGATGGATTTAGGCCCAGATCCTTGTACTGGGGTGAATGTATGACATTGTTCTACATTCTGTCCATCAACTGTGTTTTTTGCAATTTTCACCCCGAGTGGGCTGGGTATGCTCAGACGTGAGTCCCAGGCTCTCCACACCACTGGAGTCAAGAGGCTGAAGAAGGCTGATAGCCAGAAACCGGTCCTTGGATGCTTGATTCCGGTCTGGGAAAGACATGGCTTGGTAGTTCGGACTGGACTGTTCCCATGAGGCACAGGGTCAGAGCTGATTTGCATATAGCCAGTGTCTAACCCAGGGTGGTGTGGAGTGCAAAAAAATGATGGATTTAGGCCCAGATCCTTGTACTGGGGTGAATGTATGACATTGTTCTACATTCTGTCCATCAACTGTGTTTTTTGCAATTTTCACCCCGAGTGGGCTGGGTATGCTCAGACGTGAGTCCCAGGCTCTCCACACCACTGGAGTCAAGCTATCCAGGCTGAAGAAGGCTGATAGCCAGAAACCGGTCCTTGGATGCTTGATTCCGGTGTGGGAAAGACATGGCTTGGTAGTTCGGACTGGACTGTTCCCATGAGGCACAGGGTCAGAGCTGATTTGCATATAGCCAGTGTCTAACCCAGGGTGGTGTGGAGTGCAAAAAAACGATGGATTTAGGCCCAGATCCTTGTACTGGGGTGAATGTATGACATTGTTCTACATTCTGTCCATCAACTGTGTTTTTTGCAATTTTCACCCCGAGTGGGCTGGGTATGCTCAGACGTGAGTCCCAGGCTCTCCACACCACTGGAGTCAAGCTATCCAGGCTGAAGAAGGCTGATAGCCAGAAACCGGTCCTTGGATGCTTGATTCCGGTCTGGGAAAGACATGGCTTGGTAGTTCGGACTGGACTGTTCCCATGAGGCACAGGGTCAGAGCTGATTTGCATATAGCCAGTGTCTAACCCAGGGTGGTGTGGAGTGCAAAAAAACGATGGATTTAGGCCCAGATCCTTGTACTGGGGTGAATGTATGACATTGTTCTACATTCTGTCCATCAACTGTGTTTTTTGCAATTTTCACCCCGAGTGGGCTGGGTATGCTCAGACGTGAGTCCCAGGCTCTACACACCACTGGAGTCAAGCTATCCAGGCTCAAGAAGGCTGATAGCCAGAATCCGGTCCTTGGATGCTTGATTCCGGTCTGGGAAAGACATGGCTTGGTAGTTCGGACTGGACTGTTCCCATGAGGCACAGGGTCAGAGCTGATTTGCATATAGCCAGTGTCTAACCCAGGGTGGTGTGGAGTGCAAAAAAACGATGGATTTAGGCCCAGATCCTTGTACTGGGGTGAATGTATGACATTGTTCTACATTCTGTCCATCAACTGTGTTTTTTGCAATTTTCACCCCGAGTGGGCTGGGTATGCTCAGACGTGAGTCCCAGGCTCTCCACACCACTGGAGTCAAGCTATCCAGGCTGAAGAAGGCTGATAGCCAGAAACCGGTCCTTGGATGCTTGATTCCGATCTGGGAAAGGCATGGCTTGGTAGTTCGGACTGGACTGTTCCCATGAGGCACAGGGTCAGAGCTGATTTGCATATAGCCAGTGTCTAACCCAGGGTGGTGTGGAGTGCAAAAAAACGATGGATTTAGGCCCAGATCCTTGTACTGGGGTGAATGTATGACATTGTTCTACATTCTGTCCATCAACTGTGTTTTTTTAAATTTTCACCCCGAGTGGGCTGGGTATGCTCAGACGTGAGTCCCAGGCTCTCCACACCACTGGAGTCAAGCTATCCAGGCTGAAGAAGGCTGATAGCCAGAAACCGGTCCTTGGATGCTTGATTCCGGTCTGGGAAAGACATGGCTTGGTAGTTCGGACTGGACTGTTCCCATGAGGCACAGGGTCAGAGCTGATTTGCATATAGCCAGTGTCTAACCCAGGGTGGTGTGGAGTGCAAAAAAACGATGGATTTAGGCCCAGATCCTTGTACTGGGGTGAATGTATGACATTGTTCTACATTCTGTCCATCAACTGTGTTTTTTGCAATTTTCACCCCGAGTGGGCTGGGTATGCTCAGACGTGAGTCCCAGGCTCTCCACACCACTGGAGTCAAGCTATCCAGGCTGAAGAAGGCTGATAGCCTGAAACCGGTCCTTGGATGCTTGATTCCGGTCTGGGAAAGACATGGCTTGGTAGTTCGGACTGGACTGTTCCCATGAGGCACAGGGTCAGAGCTGATTTGCATATAGCCAGTGTCTAACCCAGGGTGGTGTGGAGTGCAAAAAAACGATGGATTTAGGCCCAGATCCTTGTACTGGGGTGAATGTATGACATTGTTCTACATTCTGTCCATCAACTGTGTTTTTTGCAATTTTCACCCCGAGTGGGCTGGGTATGCTCAGACGTGAGTCCCAGGCTCTCCACACCACTGGAGTCAAGCTATCCAGGCTGAAGAAGGCTGATAGCCAGAAACCGGTCCTTGGATGCTTGATTCCGGTCTGGGAAAGACATGGCTTGGTAGTTCGGACTGGACTGTTCCCATGAGGCACAGGGTCAGAGCTGATTTGCATATAGCCAGTGTCTAACCCAGGGTGGTGTGGAGTGCAAAAAAAATGATGGATTTAGGCCCAGATCCTTGTACTGGGGTGAATGTATGACATTGTTCTACATTCTGTCCATCAACTGTGTTTTTTGCAGTTTTTATCAAAATTAATCTGAGCACAGCCACCTGCTAGCTATGGCACAGAGAAGAGAGACTTAACTCAGGGCGATGTGTAAAGAATGTATGTAGTATCACAACAGTAAAAAACAAAATAATAAAAATTTCAAACCAAATTAGACAAGCATTTGCAATGCAATAGGCCTCGCATTCGTGAGAGGTAGAGCTATTGGCATTGTACATGACAATGTCTTTTAACCATGTGTTTTGGTTTGTAGTGGAGTGGATGTATGTGTTGTGGAGTGGAATTATGTGTGTTGGATTGGAATTGTTAGTTCTGGAATTGTTTGCAGTGTAATTGTGTGGAATGAATTTGCATAGTGGAATTATGTTGCATGGTGTGCAGTGGAATTATATGGATAGTACTTATGTGGTATTGAGTGTACAGGAGTTAAGTGGAGTGTGAATGTGTGTGATGGAGAGTAATTATGTAGATTGGTATTTTGTGCTGTGGAGTGGTATGCAATGGAGTTTAATTATGTGGTGTGCTGTTGAATTTTGTGGCATAATTTGGAATTCTGTGGTGTAGATTGCATGTATGTGGTGTGTTGTGTAATTGTGTTGTTGAGTTGAATTGTGTGGTTTGTTATTGAATTATGTGGTATGGAATGGAAATGTGTAGAGTTGAATTGTGTGGCGTGGAAGTGTGCACTGTTGATTGAAATTTTGTTGATTGGAATTATGTGGCATGGTGTGGAGTGTATTTGTGTGGATTGTGTTACCAAGTTTAATAGAGAGAAAAGGGTGTGTAGAGTTTAAAGAAAAAGTTGCAAAGCACAACTCTTTTTCAGAACACAATGCGTGAACAAACAACAACTGCTTTGAAACGCGAGCAGCTGTCTACACTCGAAGCAAATATTATGTTATGTTATGTTACTTTGGTTTATATAGCGCCAGCTCACCAACAGGTCTCAAGGCGCTCCAGACCAAAGAAAATACACTTTATTCTTACTCACAGAAAAGATAACAACAAATTACAGGTTAACCTGTGTGTCCAAAAGCCTCCCTAAACAAGATCGTTTTCAACTGTTTTCTGAAGCAAAGAAGATTTGACTCCTTGCGCAAGGACACTGGTAGCTTGTTCCATAGCAGTGGAGTGAGTATGGAAAAGGACCTTCCGCCTTTTGTGGCCAGATTAAAACGGGAAAGATATTGGTGTACCCTCTAAAATACCATCCGACGAATAAATGAAGGGTGGCCACATACTTCTCTCTGCCTGGAAATAACAATCCACAGCTTGGAAAACAAGACAAAGAGAGCTAGTATTGTTTCGAGGGACCCATTAAGCGGCAATGGCATTTATGTCATTGTGGGGCACAGAGGTGCAGTTGTAGTGTTTTTGTGTACGTGTTTGTGCCTGTTTCTCGTTCTCACTGGAAATATTTCTATAAATAAACTGTGAGTTGCATTTTAGGCATCATTTTTAAATGCAGGCTGGTGGGATCGGGCTGATGGAAACATCGCAGAGCAAACAGGAATGAAATAATAAACAAGCAGGAGGGAGGAGGAGTAGGCAGCTGCAGCCCGAGGAGAGGCAGCAAGCATTGTTTTTAAATGCAGGCTCAGAGCCAGCAGGAAAGAAATAAGTAAACAAGTAGGAAGGAGGAGTAGGAGGCAGTTGCAGCCCAGGGAGATGGAGCAAGCATGGATGTGAGCAAGTCCCTGAGCTTAAACAAACGCAAAGAAAAAAAAGGGTGCTCAAAAAGTAATAGATCATATGATGAGTAAGAGCACACGTAACAGGGGCAGTCCTCATAGGAGGTTACATAAGTAAAAAAGGAAAGACTACTGAGCATATTAACCAAAGAAAAGCAGACATTTACAAAGGACTGTAAAAGGAGCCAATTACAAAGATAGGCGATGCTTAAAGCCCATATTCTAGATACCACATGTCTCATAGAGACAGTGCATGAACTGCCTTGACAAGACCTAAAAAATAGAGTGAATTGGAATAAACAAAATGGCACCAAATGACAAATGAGGAACAAGAAATATGAATTTGGAAAAAACACTAAACACCATTGATAGTCTATGGATAGTCTATGGAAACAGTAGAGCAGACCGAGCCATGATGGAATGCAGATCAGATACACCAAGCGGGTTTGTCCAGGTAAAAGACTTAACCTTAAGACTTAGGGCCATATGTATGAAGCATTTGCGACTCGGTAATAAGTCGCAAACTGGTTGCAAAAAAATTATTTCTATATGTATGAAATCTATTCACAGAGTAATTTTTAACCGTGGCAAATGAACAGCGAATCTTTATGTTTGCAACTCAAAACAGTGAGTTCAATTTGATGTATCGTTATTTGCGTTTGCTATACTTATTTTAAGCACAAGCTCAAAAACACCATATTGCACATGCAATTTACCACCAACTCAAAGCAAGTGGTAACTATGTGCAAACTATATATATAACTAAAATGGTGGCTTTATATGTGATGGTAAGAAGATGAATATACTTGCTGTTTTGCGGGGAGAAGGAGGAGACAGAAGAGTATTTTCTGAATCCGAGATACCATATTTTAACAAATAGTGGTAGAAATATATGTAAAGTACAGGCTAAGTAGCGCTGTAATCTTGGATGTCTTAGCTAAGTTAAAGCCACAGCTTGAAAGTAATACTTTGTGCCATAATTCCATCAGCACCCATGTACAGGTTTAGCAGGTACGATGTCAGATTCAGAGTCTGACGAGGAGGAAGAACAAATCCCACCACCTCAAACACATGATGATTCCAGAGCAGCAGGAGGGCGAGTAAGACATGCGAACAAAGCAAAGAATATTTTTTTCACATTAAGTTTGTAACTTGAATAATTATTAATAATTACAACAAGGACCAGGCAGGCCGTTATTCTGAAGGGAGCACTCTCTGGTGAAAGAGTCAATACTATGGATAAGACATGCCATATTTTTTATTTTAAAGGTTTAGTTTATTAAAGAAAACAAGAAAAAGAAACAGCAATACATGAATAGAACAAATCATATTTAACATAAAAAGTATGTAGTGAGATAAAAATGTATAAGGATAGGTTAGTCAAGCTGTATACAAAAAGAAATATACGCAAGATAAACAATAAAAGGAAGGGGGAAAGGGAGGGAAACAATATGCCATTACTATATAACAATTAAGAGTAATAATGCAACAATGTAAGCATAACAATAACTGATGAGGAATAACGTATTATAAACATAGGGGTGTTAAAAAAAATTGTAAACATCTAGGAGTAGAGCGGCAAGGGGAGAACTCAAGGTGGTTTCCATACATCGTCTAACATGTTAGCAGTTTTAACACTAGAAGAAGCAGACAAAGATAAATACGTTTTTAATGGGAGCTATAATAAATTGCTATGGAAATAGGGGAAACATAATTGGTATCTAGTCGGTGATGAAAACAAACAGCGTTCCTCCAAGATCTAAAAGTAACCTTGTCTGACTGTTTCCAGTTAGACGTTATTAAATGAAAGGCAATAGCTAGAAATACATCTAAGAGTTTAAAACTCAGAGAGGAGTGAGGCCATTGGGGTAATAAAGTGCACAAAAATAAATTGTGATAGAGAAAGGAATCTGAAGCTTGAAAATTATGTTAATTTGAGACCAAACCAAGTGCCAGAATTGATGAATAGGGGGACATTCAAACAACACGTGTTTAAAATTGGCAGATGGACCAACAGGTAGAGGGCATATCAGATGAAAAAGATGCTAGGGCTAGTGGAGAAAATAATACTCACTGATAAATAAAATAGAGGGTTTGTGTGGTCTTTGCAGCACGAGAAGTTTTATGAAGTTTAAACCATATTTTGTCCCATAAAGAGGTTGGCCAGAACCTGTGAGAGATCCTTCTCCCGAGCCAATTTAGTCTTAGATTTGTGTCTGTCTGGGGGAGATTGTAGAAATTTATATATATTAGAAGATGGGGGGGAAGTGTCAAGTATCGAAGATAGGTTTTTGTAATGTGCAGGAAAGTTTGTGTCTCTTGGAAAAGTTAGAAGATATTGATTTAGGGATGAACATAAAAGATCATACTGCGGTCTAGAGGATGATGGTATAGAGAATTTATTTTGGAGATCGGAAGAAGAAAGGGGTTGGTCATTATATAGTAACTGAGATATCCAATGTAAACCCTTGGAATGCCAAGTTTTCCAGTATATAGAACGATTATGAATTTGTAGTAATTTATTATGCCAAATACATTGTTGATGATGGGAATTAATTGAAGGATAAGATGATGGTAAAAGGAGGACCAAAAGATTACAAGAGTGGGAGATAACGGGTGAAGGTAAAGATGAAATATTGGTGGTGAAGGCAAGGATCTCTTGAAAATCGAAAGGGGCAATACAAATGTCTCTATTTTTATCCATATAGGAGGATATTGAGGAAGGTTCATAGAGATCCAAGGAGAAGCTTGTTTTAGGGAGAAAGTGGAATGATAAGCTTTAAAATCAGGAAACCTAATACTGCCATGAAGTCTATTATTTTTCCCCCAAACAATTGTCACGGTAGAGTAAATTTTCTTAAAATAGTATCCAGGAATGTGTATAAGGATCATGGAAATAATATTTAAAATGAGAGGAGAGAGCATCATTTTAATTGAGTCTAAATGATCCCACCAGGATAGAAAAAGAGGGTTCCAATGGATAATAGCATCACTCAGTTTTTTGTGTGACATTAGGCGGGCACAAATCACAAACTATAGTACCCAATGATAACTGCCACAAACTACAATGTGGGGCGGAGAAAAGATATACACCGCAATACCAAAAGACATTGAGTTTTTGAGGGTACTATAGCATCTTCACCCAATGGTTTAGATTTGTAACTAGTGTCCATTTTCACACTTGATAACCTGTATACTTAACCTGGGGAAGTAAATGGACATTTATTCCTCCTCCCTACATTTTTGATTACTTAGATAATCAAAGTTTAACCTTATAGTTTCAGGAATTAAGGGAGCAAACTATAAGCCTAAGTATTTTATTTTAGAAGGTTGCCAAGAAAAACCAGAATTGTCAAAAAGATGTTTCTGGCATAAAACATTTCAAGGCAAAACTTCACATTCGTCTGTATCTAGACAATATCCTGAAAGCTGGGAGAAGGAGGATACCTGTTGAAGAAAGTGAGGAAGAGAGGTTTCAGGATTAGAACTATATAAAATAATGTCATCAGTATACACTGACATTTTAACCTGATGAGGACCAAAATGAAAACCTGAAATATGATCATCTTGTCTAAACCTGGTTAGAAAAGGTTTTAAAGCTAAGATAAATAACAGTGGTGACAAGGGGCATCCCTGTCGCACACCTCTACACAGTGGGAAATAATCAGAAGTTCTACCGTTGACAAATATTGATGATTTGGGTCCTGAATACTACAAACAAATTAAAGCAATCAATTTAGGAGGAAAATCGGCCCATCGTAAAGCATGAAACATAAAATCCCACCCAATCCTATCAAAAGCCTTTTCTGCATCCAAAGCAATAGCAGCCATATGAAGATCTAAGGAGGAGGCCTTACTTAGTACATTACAGAAGACTCAAATATTGTCACAGGCTAGTCTTCCTTTAACAAAACCAGATTGTTCAGGGCCAATCAAGTCAGGTAAGACGGGATCGATACGGAGAGCCACGATCTTAGCGAAAATCTTATAGTCTGTATTAACTAGTGAGATAGGCCGATAATTTTTACAAAAAGAAGGATCCTTATCCTCCTTGGGAATTAAGCAGATCAAGGCGTCATGAAACGTGCCTTGAGATAAGCCAATATCGGAAAAAGATGTAAACAAGAGTAAAAGATTAGGCAAAATAATTTTTGCAAAATTATCATAAAACTCAATAATAAAGCCAGGTGCTTTCCCACGACGTAGAACTGAAACAGCATGAGTAATATCTGCTAAACAAATATCAGTTCCCAGGGAATCAAAATCAATGTGGTTAGAAGAAGGAGAGGGGATGGACGGGAAGTAGGAAGAAAGATGAGACTTCTGGGAGGGATTCAGGTTTATATAAGTTCTTGTAGAATGTTACAAATTCATTTAGAATGTCATTATCTTTCAAAATAGGAGTGCCTGTAGAACTCTGCAAATATTCTATTCTCGTTCTTTCCTTTCTAGTTTTTAAGTAATTAGCCAATAACTGCCCCATTCTGTTCTCGGTCAGAGGGGGGCCTAGCCATGCCTGATGTGGAGGCATACTATCTGGCAGGGCAGCTGCAGAGGTTCACGCAGTGGGTAGCGTGGAGTGTAGAGCCGAACAGGGGAGAGCCACCGTTCGCTCAGATAAACTGAATGTGTTCCATACCCTACTCAAGACTGTCAAACCACAGCAGGTCCGCAGTAACAAGCACAGGGCGGTACGACGGTGCCGGAGTCAATGCCTGCAGAAAACTAGGACAAAACGCCCATATTCGCCAGAAATGGTGATGACGCTGCTGGGGGCCCTTCCCCATGGGGGACAGTGATGGGGCATAGACGATTGGGTACAGGCCGGAGCCACGAAGGTGGGTGACCTCTACCGAGACAGGGAACTACTCCCCTTTGAGGAATTCAGCGCTGACTGGGATATACCACAAGGGCATTTCCTACTCCACGGGGCAGTTACAGGGGCCATGAGACGACACTGGGGAATGGCTACGACTGAACCGCCACGACACGCCACCTGTGAATACATAAGTCTCGCTGGGGGGACTATCAAAGCTGTTGCATGCCTCTACAGGGCTATAGGACGGAACTCCATACAGCCGCTGGACCGGTTGAGAAACCAATGGGGGGGGAGATATTGACAGACCACTGGAAGAGAGGGACTGGGAGAACATACTAGAACGGACAACCAAAGTATCCTGAAACGCCTGCTTCTGCCTGATTAGCTTTTTTATATACTTCACCGAGCGTACATAGCCCATGAACGTATCAATTACTACTTTGCTAGGGAGAACGCCAGGTGATTGAGACGTAATACACAAGGGGCAATTTTATTCACATGATATGGAGCTGTATCTCATTAACGCACTACTAGCAGGAAATAACACAGAAGACAGCTAGAATAACGGAAAGGTTAATCCCCTGTGCAACAGACCATGTCTTGCTTAGTCTGTTTCCAAACACTGCCAGAACTTGGACCATGGACAGGTTCCAAGATCTCGACTTTATACTCGCGAAGCGTGAAATTAATAGTAGCTGGAAGAATCCAGATGGCCCCAATGTACACAGATGGAAGCGAGAGCTGGTGAAATGGGCTGGATGCGAGATCAGTGTCCTGCTTAGAAATGCGAGACTGGGAGCGGGCAAGTTCGAAAGAGCTAGGGCGTGGGAGGGACTGATGGAAGACCTAAAGAGAGATGGTCAGGCATCTGAACACTACATCCCCAAGAGACTGCCACAGCAAGAGAACCCCCAGAGGCCAGGTCAGGAGGGGGTATTACTGCAGATCCCGCAAGATGGGTAAGGGACTTACTTAGGAAAAAGAAATCAATACAGGACTGTGATTGATGTGCGTCTGAATAAAAATGATATTCTCGAAGGTCAGGGTGACAAAGTCTCCAGACATCTACAAACGATTTTCGACGTATTGCGGATGAGAATTGTGAGTGCATTTTAGAGGGAACAAACCTAACTCTAGAGTTTCTATGTAATATGGGAAATAGAGTTTGGTTACAATCACCCCCAAAAATATTATAATCCTCATCATATAGAAGCAGTTTGTCAGATATTTTAGTCCAGAAAACCTTATCAACCGCAGTAGGGGCATAAACATTAAAAATAACTAAAGGGATCTTATCTATGAGGTGCTTAACAATAACCCAATGTCCTTCAGTATCAGATTCCTGTTGAACAAGAGAATAATGTAATGTTTTATTACATAAAATCACAACCCTATTTTTTTGTCTAAAGCTGGAGAGCTAAATACATGGCCCACCCAACATCGTTTCAACTTTGACACTTCATCTTCAGAAATGTGGGATTCTTGAAGTAGAGCAACATCAGTTTTTAATTGCACTAAATGAGATAGCACCCGTTGCCTTTTGATATGATTGCTTAATCCTTTAATGTTCCATATGGTAACCCAAAATGTAACTTAATGATAAAAGCACGAACAAGTAGTATGATTACAAGAGCGAAATCAGATTCAAAATAGGATAGATATGAGGAAGTAAAGTGAAAGAAATATAGTATGTATTTTAAAAAAGAAGACATAAGGGAGAAAGGAGTAAAAAAGATTAAAAATACATAAGAAAGTGGATAGAAGAAACCTTAAGAAAGGTAACAAAAGAAAAAAAGATAAAATAGAGAGCAAAAAGACAGTACTTGTCATACAGATGACGACTGAAAAACATTCCTACAAAACAAGACGAAATGAGGGATGGCTACACCAGAGGACGACGACGACATCATCAGAGCTCCACCCGAACCCCAGAGGGACCATGGATAACTTCAACAAACAGGGGAGATCATAAGGGAAGCGATGTTGGGAAAGGAATTACACCTGTTATGAGAAAAAGATAAAACATATAGGTAAGAAAATACATTTGAAGAAGGGAAAAAGAGAGAAAAGGGAAAACATCTTAATAAAGTGACCATTACAGAATTACAAACAAAATAACGATCAAGAAATTACAAATACAGGAAATAATCAAACATTGAGAAGCAAAATAACAAATCAAGTAGGTCTCGGAGGATCCATAGCGACATCTCCATGCTGATGAAATAATTCCTGCAAAACGACTGGATCATTGAATGTAGTAGTATTTCCTTATATGTGACCTTGAAAAGGCGGGGATGAATTAGTCCAAATCTGGTTTTTATAGAACGTAGTTGAGGGCGAAGTCCAAGAAACTTTTCCGATGGTCAGCTGTAACTTTGGCCACATCTTGAGAGAAAAATAGGCATTGACACTCCCCCAAAATTTGTTTTTTTAACTTAACTGCAGAGAGAACTTGTGGAAGGTCTGTGTATTGCAAGAAAAACATGATAACTCCACGAGGCTTTGCGGAGATCTTGGGACCAAGTCTGTTAGCCCTTTGAATGTTAAGAGGAGAAGTAGTAGATAGATCCAAGAGCCCAGGGAAAAAGTTTGAAAAAAGACGGTTGGATTGGAACCCTCTGTATTTTCAGGAAGACCATAAAGTCAAAGGTTGTTTTTGCGATTCCGGTTTTCTAAATCCTCTGATTGCCTCTTGAACAGAGATATCTCAGACTCCAGACTGGAGATGCTCGAACATGAGACCTGAAGAGACTCTGTTTTCTGTTCCACAATAAGTAAACGCAAATCCAACGAAGACCATTTATCGTCCAGATACTATAACGTTTTATTGGTTTCCTCAATAAATGGTTTCAAAGCACACATTTCCTAAAGGATTATATTCATGGAGGATGATGTTGAGTTCACTGGTGAAGGAGGGTCTTTTTCGGTCACTTGGTGGAAATTGCAGATAGTTTACTTGAAGGATGTGATTTGGGAATGGTGCCTGTTTTGTGATCAGGTTTCTGAGGAGAAATGTCCTCCATTTTGTTGATAGCAGAGTCAGAGTCTGATTGCGTAATAGTTTTGGAGGGAGTAGTAGGTTTACGATTTCTTAGTCTTCCCATACAAAAGACAAAGGAAATTTAGTAGGCAAAAACGTAATTCTGAATTTCCTGGGACAATAATGTAGAGTCAAATTTATTGTGAGGTAACAGAAGTTACAGTCCAAAAACAAAATTGCAGGTTCCACAGTCTTAGGGCCATATGTATGAAGGTCACGATTTGCGATTCGGAATTAGCGATTTTTACCGAATCGCAGATTCAGAATCCCAAATCGATTTGTATGAAAGAAATTGCAAATAAATAGCGATTCGGTAAAAATCGCTATTTATCTGCAAGAATCCAAAAAGCGATTCCTTAAAACTGAAAATTCGCTAAATTGCGATTCCTTAACGCAAAAAATCGCTATTTAGAGAATTTCGCAAATCAGCCAATTGGAAACCTGGTGCAGCTTGATGACATCACTACCAGGAAGTGACTGACTACCCATGCTGCAACCGTGTTGCTGAGTGAGAGTCAAAGTGAGGGAGAGTGGGAGATTGAACATTGCTACAGTTACACCATGGCTGAAAGTGGCAACATGGAAATGCCTGAAACACAGCAGCAGCAGCAGCAGGAAGGAGAAAGTTCCAGAAAAAGAAAACAGAAATTTTCTGAATCAGAACTGGAGACACTGATACAAGAGATGGTGCCAAATCACGATTTGCTGTTTGGGAAGAATTCCCTGAAGGTGCCAGAGACCCGGAAAAGACGCGTTTGAGCAGCTATACAGGCAAAAGTGAATGCGCTTTGAGTGACACACCGGAGTGTGGACGTACTACGCAAGCGCTGGTACGACCTGCGCCAGCGCTCAAAAGAGAAGTTAGCTGCCAGGCTGGAGCAGTCACAGCACACCGGCAGAGGGACCTCAACTGTGCCGGACTCCACACCTCTGGAGGAACTTGTGGAGTTAACCCTGCTACCAGAGAGCGTGACGGGCGTGGCTGACCTAGACAGCTCAGATCCACAAGCATCCAGACCAGGTAAGAAGCATGCCATCACACCCCAAAACCCACCCCCCCACACCCCCCTGCAGCGACCTAGTGGCCTGGGAACCACGTTTCATGCTAGAGCAGGTACACAGGCAGACACAGCAATGCATCTTGGGAGATGTAGTCACATGAAAATAAAAGTTGTGTTAACCAGCCACGCTAGGCAAATTTTGCATTTGCAGGTCAGGAAAGGGAAATGAAAAAGTAATGTAACCCCAAACTTTGAAATAATTTATTTTCACATTGCAAATGAGTACAGTTAATTAATGTGTGCTGTTCTGTCCACAGCACCAGCAACTACACAGCCTACAGGCAGTGGAAGAGTGATGGAACCTCCAGACTCAGGAGACGCAGGGCAGGAGCTAGAAACAGATGGGGAGGGGAGCCCTGTCAATCCTCCGAAGAGACAGAGGAGGAACATAGTGAGGCCACTGCCACCAATGGAGGATGAGGCAGAGGACAGCAATAGTAATTTGCTGTCCCAAGACACACGGCCACAGCAAGAGTCCAGGCCACAAGACAACCAAGGTCCACAAGGCACAGCCAGGCGCAGACATCACACGGCCAGCAGCTTCCGAGATCAGGCTGAAGAATCTGTGTTTGCCGGCTTGGAATTGAACATGCTACAGGTGCAGCGCCTGCAAGCAAAAAACATAAAGGTGTTACAGCAAGAGGTGAGGGCAGGGCTCAGTGGTATACAAGGTGAACTGAGGGGTGCCATGCATGCGCTTTGTGGAGAGCTGCGCGCAGAACGTGCTGCAAGGCGCAGAGAGCTGGAGCGCATTGACCGTTATACACGGGCCATCAACCGCTTGGCCTCTGCCACTAATATCCAGACCATGCACAGCATTGTGATGCAGCGGGAGTTTTCACATGGCATACAGGACATTGCGACAGCAGTTGTGCAGGCAACATCTGCTCTTGACGAGCTGCGGGCCCTCCGCACTACAGGCCCTGGAGTACTGACTCCCAGTGAGGAGGACGCACAGTCAGTGCGGAGCAGCAACACCCCACCACCCATAATGGAGAGGAGCCGTAGTGGCCGGAACAATAGGCCTTCTACGCACAATTAGAATTAAGCGGTGCAACACTAACAACCAGCAGGGGCCACATTTTGTTTGCTTTGAGAGAGGTCAACTTAAGACCTGACTTTGCATTCACTCCAGGTTGAATTGTAGCACTGTGAGTTAAACATGTGCATGATATTAGGAGTGTGAGTAGTTGGCAGGAGGGATGTGTGGCATTGTTTCTCCTGCAATTAAGGAATACAACACTGTCACACAAATTAGATTTGTCATTGTGTCATTATTTCTTACCTAGAAGTAGTTGCGCATAATCTCATCACACCTCTGGTGTCCAGCTGCAGCACCAGCTACACCAGCTGCCATGCGTCCAGGTCCAGGCCCCTCCACGTCAGAGGATTCAGATTCGCTCAACTCCACTGGTGTGCCTTTCCTGGTAGCGATGTTGTGCAGCATGGCACAAGCTACCACTATTTTGCAACATGTTTCAGGGCTGTATTGGAGTGCTCCTCCGCTTTTATGTATGCAGCGGAATCGGCTCTTCAGTATGCCAAAAGTTCGTTCAATGGTGCCTCTTGTAGAAATGTGTGCTCGGTTATAGCGACGCTCCCCAGCATTAGCAGGATTGAGGTAGGGTGTCATGATGAAATCGTGGACTGCATAGACACTGTCACCTGTGGGTTGAAATGTGAATGGTCAGTCACTGTAATGCACATGGTAGTCAGTAGGAATGTGCCCTATGTTTCAATGCATTTACCTAGCAGGTATCCCTCGCCAAAATCACCTCTTGAGAGTCTACGGTATAGCCCACTGTGACGGAATATGAAAGCGTCATGTGTCCTGCCTGGATACTTTGCTACTATGTCAGTGATGATGTTTTTGGCATCACACATCACCTGTATGTTAAGTGAATGGTAGCATTTCCGATTCCTGAATACGTACTCATTGTTTGAGGGGGGGGATATTGCAATATGAGTCCTATCTATGCATCCTATGACGTGGGGGAATCGGGCAATATTGTAAAAGTCCTGCTTGGTCTGGGCTAGCTTCTGTGGGGTGTTGGGGAAGTGAATGTGGTGTTGCATCCTCTGTGCCATGGCATCGAGGAACGCATGGAAAAAGCGCAACAGGGCACTTTGTGACACCCCTCCTGCTGTGGCTATCACCCCCTGGAAACTACCTGAAGCAAGCAGGTGTAGTGAACACAGGACCTGGATGTGAGTGGGGATGGCTTGTGTCCTGCGTGTGGGGTGTTCAAGATAGGGTCTGAGTTCTTCAATTAAATCTAGTATACTGCCTTCCTCCAGTCTGTAGTGGGTGTAGATGTCCTAATCAGTGCGCTGGTAGATGGTGATGCGCGCACAGAATATCCTCTCCTGGCGTCTCCTCCTCTGCGCAGCAGCTCTCAGTCTTCGCCTCCTCGCTATCACGTAGAGCCCAGCCATTGTGGAAAAAAGTTTGTTGCATTGTGGGCTTCCTTATATACTTTGCACCTGGTTACCACCTGCTCCCACTTGGTGGTAATTGCGATTTCCAAAACTGCGAATTTCGTGAGTTCTCAAATTGCGAATTTTTGATACATTCCATTGCGATTCCTTATTTGCGATTTCCAGATTTGCGATTATCGCCAACTGGGATGATCGCAAATTAAGGAATCGCTATGGAAATCGCAGAATTCAGGCTCACGCAATGTAAGGAATTGCTATTTTTGCGATTCCTTATTTTGCGACGATTTTTTGCTTCATACATTGGGATTTGCTAATTTTTAATCGCAAACGCTAATTTTTGTGATTCGCTGCGTTTGCGAGTAAAAATGAGCTTCATACATATGGCCCTTAGTGAATTAAATCACAAATAGTGAAAAGATAGTGACAAAAAATGAGACCCTTAGCTCTTCAAAAATAATGATGAGAGTCAATCCAGAAGAACAAGAAAAATTGAATAGTGAAGGCACACATTTTTTTTTGCTTTTATTAGAGTGGATGTGCCTGTTGTGTGGGCAAGCAGATATGAAGTCAAAACGTAGAAAAATGGCTTCAAAACATCTTCAGAGAAGGTGTTTCCCCTGCAATATATATGGTAATAAGATGAAAATGCCCAAGTCTCTGCAGTATTAACAGAGCATCAGTATAAGAAACACCCAAAAGTCAAACAATCAGGGAGAAACTTGGAGTAAAAGTCAGTTAGTATTCATTAACATTCAGATGACATGAGATGAGAAAGAATCACAAAATGGCGGCCACCAGTAAGCAAATCACGTCAAGTCTCCCAGAGTAGCAGAAAAAACCTCAAGGGAGTCAACAGAAAGAAGAAATCAGCTGCCTATACGAAGCCATCAGCCAATAGATGTCAGTAGAAGGCGAGAATCAAGCATTTTGAGGGAAAAGTACCAACGCGGTGTGAGGGATTCAGCGCACAAAATGGCGGCCGGTATAATGGAAGCATCAGCACATACCGCCAAAATTGCCAAAAACAGGAGAAAAACAACACTGGTCAAGTTTGGATGCTTCCTGCAGCAGAACCGAGTCAGAATCTCATATCTGGGACTCGGTAGAAGAGTGTTCCCTGGTTGAAACAGAGCCATGCTGGGACTAACGCCGCCATCCTGCTTGGCGTCTAGATATACAATATTTCAATTGGAGAAATTGCCTGTGATATGGGCTTGTGCCCACACAGAGAATGATATGGATATTTGAAGGCACTAGCTATTCATTGTGTACGCTGTATGGCAGGTTGTTTCAATAGAATCATTAGCCCTGATGAAGTTAGTTGTGTAATTATCATGCAATAATTAAAAAAAGGCTTTGCAGTTTACAAACCATAATAACTTTGGTTAGGTAAAGTATACATTATTTTTTTAACATTAGTATTATAAACAAAAATTAATACACTTTTTAGTTACAACAAAAGTTAAATAATGTAATACAAGTTTTTAAGTCTTCCACTTGCCTCGAGCCGATATTTAAGCTCCTACATTTCCCACGCTCCACTGGGACTTCTGCTTCTACATCAGATTTATACTATCGGTTGCAGAAATACTGCTCATACTGGTTTGATCCTTTCTATACACACAACCCACTTTTTAGAATGACAAACGTTTGTGACCCACCTAGCTTTAATGGCCATGAGGTGATATTTCAATGTAACTGAAGCATTGTGTGGCAATGCGCTGTTGTCTACAGACAACACATTTTCTACTGAAATTTCCACTAAACCTACAGAGACATACAGTTTTACTGATTTGCTCACAAATGATAACGCGTGGAAATCGGGCTTCAGTGAATAGTTATCATTTGTGCATCACCAAGTAAAGTGTCTTGATTTGCTCTGATACTATCAAAATCTTGCTTTCATCATGCTTCAGAATTGCGAAAAATTTTTTATTTACTTTTGCTTTCCTCAAATGCTGAATGTGTTCAGTTCAATTGCAGGTATTTACATTTGTTGTGTGTTACAAAAATGAAATCCCACAGCCTTTCCTGCACACTCTGTGTACCCCAGCAAGATTGTCACATAATTCACTTTACTTTTCTTTCTCTGACAGCAAAGTGAGAAGAGTTTGTTTACTTCAATGCCTGTTTTAACCCGTTTGGTGCGTCGGACGGCGGGGAGCGGTCCAATGCCACAGTGCTTATGTGCGTAGGATGGCTCCCGGCCGTCCACACACATGCCACAGGAAATTCCTCTGGTTCAGGCACCAGAGGGATTTCCTTTCAATCAAAACACCAGCTTCCCCAGCTCCTGAGGGTGTTCTGATAGTTTCTCTGAAATGACGATCGGTGAGCACGTCATGCTGACGTCATTTCAGAGAAACCGAAACTGATTCTCAATTTCAGTTTCACTGCCTCAGTGCTCTGGGGCAATTTCAGCCCCCTGAGCACCGAGGCAGACGGGAGCGGTATCATAGGAAAGAGGAGAATCTCCCCTTTCCAATGGTACCCTACTGAATTCCTGTTCAGGGATTACCTCTGGAGGCCGATCCCCAAGCAGGGATCACCCATTAGGTCAGGCGCTAGGGATATAGGAGCCGGCCCCGTGGGCAAGGGCTTTTGCTCCCAATATTTTTGGACCAGTCTTTCTGCCCCCCCCCGGAGGCATATGGGGACAATAGCCGCTGATTTGCCCCCCGTGGGGACATAAAGCACACTAGGCACCAGGGAGTTTCATTTTCTGGCTATAGGGGTGGGGGCTGCACAAAATGGTCATGCCAATGCCCCCACCCTCCCAAAAAAGCTCCAACGTTTTTCTGCCTCGGTGGTAGGCAGATGTGGGCAATAGCCCCCAATCTGCCCCCGCTGGGAGGGCAGAAAGCACACTAGACACAGGGGACTTTGCTTTTTGTATAGGAGTGGGGGCTGCCCAGAATGGGCATCCCGAATCCTCCACCCCCCACAAAAAATGTCCACAGTCTTTCTGCCCCCCGAAGCAGATGGGATCAATAGTGCTTTTTCTGTCCCCCTGGGTGGGCAGAGAACCCACTAGGCATCAGGGATTATGTTTTTTATTATACGTTGGGGTGGGGCTGCCCAGAATAGGCATACCAATGCCAACACCCACATAAAAATTAACCACAGGCTTTCTGCCTCCCCAGGAGGCTGACGGGGGCAATAGTCCCTGATCTGACCCTCCCCGGAGGCAGAAAACCCATTAGACACCAGGGATTATGTCGCTTCTTTTATACGTAAGGGTGTGGGCTGCCAAGAATGGGCATGCTAATGCCCCCACCGCCAAAAAAGTCTTTCTGCCGCCCCAGAAGGCAGATTGGGGCAATAGCCCCATTTCTGCCTCCCAGGGGGGCAGAAAGCCCACTAGGCAACAGGGATATGTTTTTGGGCATTTCAGGGAGAAGTCCCATAAACAAGGGTCCCTCTCCTTTTTTTCAGTTTCAGTGCTCCATCCATTATCTTTTTGTGTTTGCTTTGTTCGCCCTAAGTTGGCAGGGTATGTTCGGACGTGGGTCCCTTGCTAACTTTACTGGATTCAAGGTAGCCTAGCCGATGAGGGGTATTACCCCGAAACCGGTCCCAGGATGCTTGTTTCTGGTCCAGGGAAGACCTGGCTTGGCATTTCGGGCTGGACTGTTCCCATGAGGCACATGGTCAAAACTAATTTGCTTATGGCTCAGTCTGAAATTGGGTGGCAAAGTGAGCTAAAGAATGATGAAGGATTTAACTCAGTTCTGTGACTGGGGGTGAGTGTCTGAAAAGTTTCAACGCTCTATCCATCATCTCTTTCCATTTTGTTTGTTCGCCCTAAATTTGCAGGGTATGCTCAGATGTGGGTCCCTTGCTCACTTTGCCACTGGTTTCAAGCTAGCTTGGCTGGTGAGGGGTGTTACTCCAAAACTGGTCCCGGGATGCTTGTTTCCCGCCAGGGAAGACCTGGCTCGGAAGTTCGGGCTGGACTGTTCCCATGAGGAACAGGGTCAAGACTGATTTGCATATAGCTGGCTCTAAACTGAGTTGGAGAAGTGAGCTAAAGAACGATGATGGATTCAAGCCAAATCTGTTACTGGGGGTGATTGTCTGAAAAGTTTCAGTGCTCCGTCCATCATCTCTTTGTTTGCTCTAGTTGGAGTTAGGTCCTAGTCGCAAAGAAGACACTAGGGAACCATCAACAGCTCCAGTGTTATAACATTTTCCATTGTTGAACGAAGATGACATGTGCATCTTTATGAGTGAAACCAATTCAGTATCCCCACTAGACCCTGTACCCCCCACATTCTCTCTAAAGGTACCACTCTTCCATCGCTAGCTGAGCTACTCACCCGCTTACTGGTCTCTGAATTCATCCCAAAAAATTGGAAACTTGGAGTTATCAGGACGGTACTAAAAACAAAACATCTAGACCCGGCTTTGTCCGGCAACAATCGTCCTATATCGCTGCTACCTTTTGCAGGAAAACTATTAAAGAAACCTGTCACCCACACGTTATCTGGTGTTTTTGAGGAAAATGACCACCTTCATCCCTCACTGGTGGGCTTTTGCAACCAGCACAGTACCAAAGCTGCTCTACTGGTGGTTACAGAGGAGCTTAAAGTCATACTGGACAATGGTGGATCTGCCACAATCCTGCTGCTTGACCTAAGTGTGGCTTTCGACACTGAAGATAACACCATCTTGATATATAGACTTAGGGAGGTGGGAATCCATGATAAAGCCTTGGACTGGCTCACATTCTTTTTAAAAGATAGATCCTGCCAGGTCATGGAAAACAAATGTTTGTCTGATAGTCTGCCATTTATATGTGGAGTGCCTCAGGGTTCATCATTCATCCCCACCATGTTTAATGTTTACATGTGGCAGTTGGCAGCAAGTGTTCTGGAGTTTCGGTATATAGGCTGTGTCCTAGGCAGATGATACACAGTTGGTGGTTTCCTTTTCAAAAGGCCCAAACCTTGAACACCAGCAATTAATACCTTTCTTGGAAAGAGTGGCTAATTGGATGACTAATTGCTGCTTGAAATTGAATGACGAAAATGATTATAGGGAATAATGCCATTCCCAGACCACTGACCAGCTGGCCAAGTTGTATAGGTAATCCCTCTATCCCCAAATCCTCCATTAAGAATCTGGAAATGTGGTTGGACAGAGCCTTGACGATGGATTTCCAAGCAAAAAAACTGGCTGCCACCTGCTTCGGTTTACTTAGAATGATCAGGAAGATTCTAGAACTTATCCTGGAGCATTTAAGAAAAATGGTGATTCAAGCCATGATAGTTTCCCGCCTGGATTATAGTAACCCTTTCTATTTGGGGTCACCAAAATATGTTATAAAAAGACTCCAGGTCGTGCAAAATCCTGCATCTAGGTTTCACCTCAAAATTTCAAAGCATGAACCAGTAAGGGAGTCTTTGAAGCAGCTCCACTGGCTGCCTGCTGATACAAGGATTGAATTTAAAACATTTTTCATTGCACACAAGGCAATAAAGAACAAAGGCCCTGCCATACTGACAGGATTGATTCTCCCCTATGTGCCTGCCAGATGCTTAAGATCGCCCTAGGAATATCTCCTTAAAACTTCCAGAATTAAAAGAGCTGGATGGGGCTGAAGATCATTTGCATATCTGGTTCCAAAATTATGGAATGATCTGCCTCTCAGAATGAAACTACTGGAAGAGGAACGCACTGAAACTTAAGACATGGTTATTTTCCCAGTAACCTCTTATGCAGCAGATTCACCCTGTTCGGTACTCTCACCAGCCCGGGGAAGCCCCCAGGTCATGTGCTTCATAAATCCTAAACATAAACATAAACATTCCAGGTATCCACATGGTGTATCCACCATTGGATTTCCATCTTCACTTCGGGCGACAACACTATCAGTTTTGAATATGTCAATCCTCTTTTGAGGTGTGCTGCCTTGAATTTCAGCAAAGCTCTGTAGTGAAGTGGGCCTGAAAAGATGCCCTGTATTGATGAAGAAAACAGCCCCACAATCCTGGCCAACTATTGGAGTGAGATCCTGTCATGTCTCAAGGCCTTACTCTGCTCTTTCTTCCTTTTACTGATTTTTTTTCTCTAGCAGGCTCATGGTGTCCTGGGTTGATTCTATCACAAAATCCAGAAAGGACTTTACCGGTATCGGAATCAGTTTGGTTTCCTCTTGTTGATTATAAATCCCAGGTCCAACAGAAGTGCAATAGTTATGTTCAAATTGGATTGTAAACGATAATGCCATTGATCCATCAATAGGATATCGTCCTCATATATGATCATTCTGACCCCTCCACCACCGGGCATACGAGTTTGGTGAAACACCACTGGCTGAGGATAATCCGAACGGGAGTCCTGGAAATCGTAGAGCTGTTCCCCTTATGAAAACTGGAGGAACCTCTATTTGGGGGGGGGCTTAAATAGGAATGGAAGTACACATCCTTTATGTCTAACCTCACCATTCAGTCCCCTGCTAAGACGACCTCCCTCACAAAGTGAATACCCACCGGTTCGAAATTGCGATATATCAGCCACTCATTGAATTCCTTTAAATTTATAACGGTCTGGAACCCTTGTCCTTTTTTTCCACCAAGAATATATTGCTAAAAAAAGCCTTGGGTGGAGGACTGGCCTGAAAGTTGCTCCTTTGGTTATGAGCTAGCAGTGAAACTCTATCTGGAACACCTGAACTGTTTCTTTAAAGCATGGATCTGAGGAGATCTCCTCCCATTTGTTTGCAAACCCCTTAGGTCTCGAGGGGTAGAAAAAAGAGTCCTTAGAAGAAAACCTTCCTGGGGAGTTTGCTCCACCTCTGCTTACTCTGTTGCCTCTGGCAGAGCCTCTTCGGGGGAAGAAGGTCACTGCTTGGCATCTATCGTGCCATCCGTTATTTCTTTTGCTCTGTTTTCTAAAGGAGCCTTGTTGGTAAGGACGGCATGGAGAGGCCCGTGCTTCTTCCGGTCCTGGAAAAAACCTTAATTGGGAACATTTTTCTAATGGACGTCTGAGCCTTATCCAGTGCAGAAAACGTGGCTGCAAATTTGCCCAGTTACATAACGAAAGGCTCCTCAAAGAGATTTCCCTGGGCTGTGTCTCCTGCCTCCGATGTTGACTGTTCTCCCGGTTTATGATCTATTTTAATGAAACAGGATTGACATCTTTCCACTGAGAGGGCACAATTTGCCTTGTCTAAAAGGCAAATTGACTTTTGCACTCAGCCTGCGACTATGTCAGTAGGCATGGGGGACACCGAAATATTGGACTGTCCTGCTAACTTGATGATCTTAGTGAGAGGGCCTACCACATCCAGGAGTTTGTCATGGCAGGTCCTAGACAAACAATCAGTTCCTTTCTTGGGATCCCCCACATAATTTCTGAAGAAATGTTTGTGTCAATCACCGGAGTGATTGCTAACCCCAAGTGAAGGTCTGGGGCACTTCATCCTCACGTCCTTCCCCATGGGTTGTCTTATCTTGCTGCCTACATAATCCACCACTTTCTGTTCAGGGGTCCACTGTGAGGACCGGGACTTGGTAAAGGCCCTCAGTCTCACACATATCTGATTGACCTGGCTCCCCAGCCTGCAAACCTGAAGCATTTGAATCGGGGCACCAAGGTCTGCTCAGCCTGGTACTTCCTTCGACGAACAATCATCATCAGTATCACCCTCCTCTTCCATGAGAAACCCTGAGTCAAGTTCCAAATTTGGCATGACCTGCAGCACTGTTTTCTCTGGTGAAACCTGCCTTGCAGTAGGGTGTTGTCTTGAGTGTGCGTGTACTCTTACAGAAGACTTCACAAAGTTTCTCGAAGCCATCCAGGTGCCCCACGTAACGCTTGGTAGCCTTTTTACTTACTGAAGTGGAGTGCCTACTGGGACCTGCCACAGCTGTGCTTGTCTCTCTAAAGAGACCCTGGGTATTTGCCCAGCTACCCTGTCTATCTACTCCTGTAATGGGGAAAGGACCTTTGGTATTGCCTGACTAAGGACTTGGCTGAAATTGGGGTCTGTAGCTGGCAGTGGTGTGCACCCTGTTCAAGTAGTGCTCACAATCTTAGTTAGGGTAAGTCAGATACACATCCTACATTAACCTGTGCTCATCCTCTGGTAGCTGAGAACAGAGCAGTCAGGCGTAACTTAAGAGGCAATGTGTAAAGTATTTGTTAGTCAATCAGTCGGGATTTGTAGAGTGTGGCTAATCACCCGAGTGGGTATCCAGGCACTACACACTCTACACTGTACAATGCTTATTACAGTAAAATAGTGCAAAACATCATGCAAAAACGATCCACACCAGGTTAGAAACATAGTGTAATTCAATGAACAAAACAACAACAATCCAGTAAGTGGAACCAAGTGCGGTCAGATACAGAAGGCACACAGTCCCCGCTGAAGCAGTACCTTCATGGAGGGCAAGCGTCAACATTGAGGAGCAGCAGCAAGGAGTGGAGGAGGCGATGTATTATCGTCGATCCGAAGGATTGTAGGCGATGCGTCAGTTGCGAGTCGTACAGCCGGGTCTTGCATCATCGTCGAGCCACGCAGTCGGGTCCTGTGTCGTCGAAGAAAAATGTGTCGGTTCTGACCCGCACACAGCGGGTGATGCATGGATTTTTGCAGCAGCACCCAGAAAACCCATCTCCAAGGGCCCAGGACTGGATTAGCACCACTTGGCAGGGCAGGACTCACAGGTGGCTGCAGCAGGGTTCAATGAAGTCTCTGATGTCCCTGAGACTTGAGAACAAGAGGCAAGCCAGCAAGCTCTCAGTTTCTGGGGATACATAGATTTAGGTTCAGTCCGTCTCATCACCAAGGAAGGGGCAGCAGGCAGCAGAGCTGGCACAGCAGAACAGTAGTCCAGTAGATCCAGCAGAGTGTCAGTTTGTTCAGCAACACAACAGTCCTTCGTCCTGGCAGAGAGAGAGTCCTCAGGTCCAGAGTACTAAGTTGGTGGTGTCAGAGGTCCAGTACTTATACCCTGTTGTGCCTTTGAAGTGGGGGAGACTTCAAAGAGAGGCCTTTGACGTACACAAGGTCCCTGCCATGCCTGCCCTTGCTCCAGACTCACTATAGGGGTATGCAGCTGTGTGGGGACAGGCACAGCCCTATTCAAGTGCAAGTGTCAGCTCCTCCCTCCCATCTAGCTCAGGAAGGCCCATCAGTCTAGTGATGGACCATCAGGATATGAATGGCACTCCTCATCTCCCTTTGTACGTGATGGTCTAGAGAGAATGCACACAGCCCAGCTGTCACCCACCCCAGACATGTATTCAGAGACAGAGGCAAAGAATGATTAAACTAAGAAAATGACAACTTTCTAAAAGTTTCATTTTCAGATTTATAATTTTAAATCTAAGTTCACCATCAGTTGCGATTTAAAATTCTGAGTCCAGAAACACCAAACTAGAAATTTCAGTATTGTCCCAATTGGAAATTACACCTGTAAGGTGCAATAAGGCAATGTTACCCTATGGGCAAAATAGGCCTTGCAGTAGTGAAAAACGAATTCAAGACTTTTTCTGTACCTGGACATTTAAATAAGGGTGGGCGTAGCTCCCGGAGTTCCACTCCATGGATTTCCACAGAGTTACTGGAAAACTCTGCACAATTCTGCGGAGTTCTGTGAGCGTGCAGAGTGTAATTAAATATATATTCACTGAAAAAAATATAGGTTTCAGGGACGTTATAGTTAGCTGGACATTTCACTCTTACAAAACCATAGAAATTCCACTGTTATAGTTAGTTCGGCTAACTATAACTTGCGCACCCGCAATGCACTGCTCATGACGTCACATATTACATCATTTATGACATGGTCAGTGACATCACTGATGAAATCACTGATGACATCTCAAATGACATCTCTGATGACATCATCAAGTGACGGTGTGTTTCTGTAAAGTTTAAATATGTTTTATATATATTCCAAGGTGTATTCAAGAATGAGTGGGTGTATAAGTGTCTGGATGGAGGATTTAGTAGGTGCGTGACTGACTGTATAAGTGAGTGATTAAATGTGTCTTACTAAATGCATGGGTTAGTGACTAAACTGTGTGAAGGTGTGTATCAGTCTGTCTCATGTTGTGCAATCTGCTGCATGGGTTGGTCAGTAGCTACATGAGTGTCTATATAGGTTATTGATTGGTTGTCTGAGTATTTTTTGGGGAGATTGAGTGTGTGTTTCGGTGAGTGGGACGTGTGTGACTCTGTGCATTAATGTATGAGCGGTTGATTCACTGGGTGTATGGGTTTAAGAGTGCATGTGGAAACAGCTGTATGGGTGCATGAGTGTGTGTATGGGTGTGTTGGTGAGTGAATGGATGTCTCAGTGGTACATGTCCAAGTAACTACATATGTAAAAGGCAGTGTATGTGAGCGCTGAAGTATATAAATGACTCTACATGATAGTCAGTGATTGTGAGAATGGCTGTATAGATGAGTGTATGCTTGTATCAGTGATTATATAAGAGAGTAAGTTTGCGTTATTATCTGTATGAATAAGTGAGGTGGTGTGTGTATAATTGAATAGGTGAGTAAATGGGAGTGTGATTGATTCTTAGCATGACTGACTAGGTGTGTGAGTTACTGCATGAATGAGTGGTGGTGTTTGAGTGTCTGTATAGGTGTATGAGTGCATATGATAGTGTTGTATTGATGAGTGACTGCATGTATGAGTGATTGTATGGATGAATGGGTGGATGTGTGTGTAGACCTAGGAATCAGTGAGTGCGTATGTAGTAACTGGTATTGATGAGTCAATGATTTAGAAAACGGTAGTGTCAGGAAATGAATCAAGGCGCCTACTCTTCCGGCGGAGCAGCCGAACTACAATTCCCAGAAGGCCTTCCTTCTGGGAGGAATGAACTGTATTTAGTCACGTAACGCGCAGGTAGCGCCGTACGTGATTCCAACTTTGATGTCCCTCCTGGTTTTGGAGTACAGAGCAGTCCGCTCTGTTTTCGAGTCCCGTTTTCCCCGTGAATTCCGCGTTCTCGGCTGAGACGCATAGATGGTGGAGTTCCCCTGGGAGGAAAGGTTTCCTTCAGGGTCTTGCACCGTGTCCCTGCTCGGCTGAGCAGGGGTTACTGGATATTTCCCTTTCCGTTTTGCGGCTGCAACGGAGAAGGGTTCTAAGGATTACCGAGCACTTGGGAACCCTGCCTATCAGCTAATTAGCTTCCGCTCGGCTGAGCGTGACCTTCGGGAGCCCCTTCTCTACGGAGTTTGTGGAGGAATTCAAGATTCCTTTTTTCCCGGATTTGTTGCCTTACTTGCGGTTGCAGTAGGGAATATTTCAGGACTTCCTTTCTTCTGAACCTTCTGATGTGCCTGGGATTCTGTGCTTGAACCGGCGTTCTGGTAAGCCTGTCTTGTAGTACAGAACTTTGTGTTTTCTTTATTTTTGGGCAGACAAACACTGCCACATTACAACAAACTTTATTGCTGGACAAGCTGGTTGGACTGTGGAATTTATTTATTTTTTCTCGTGACATTATTGAGCAGCAAACGTTTCTCTGGTGAAGGATACTGCCAGGCTCCTTCTTCCTTTCATGATATCACCACAGGCGTTTTTTCCTTTTTCCTTTTGTTATTGGAGAGGGCTATTCTTTGGATATCTGGGAGTGCAAGAGAGGGTACGTATGTGGCAGGTTGAGTGTTTTCCATTTACACGTTAGGATGATTGAGGGTGATGCTAATATTTTGCTTTGTATTGTAGGGATATTCTGATCCAGGTGATAAGAGACGCATCTTACTTCAGAATTAAACTTATAATGTGCAATAAGGAAATCCCAGTGTTACTCTATGGGAAAGATAGGCCTTGCAGTAGTGAAAAACAAATGTAAGAGTTTTTCCCTACCTGCATTTGTAACCTTAAAAGTACATGTATAACTTCTAAAATACACTGCACACTGCCCTTGGGGCTTCCCAGGGCCTGACATAGGAGTGACTGTTATGTATTAAAAAGGAAGGTTTGGGCCTGGGAAGAGGGTTAACTTGCCAGGGTGACATGGCAGCTTAAAACTGCACACACAGGGTCAGCATTGGTAGACCTTGGTGACTAGGCCTCATCTTGAGGTGGTGGGTGCATCAGCCATCGGTGTCCTTCTGGTAGCACTACATGGGCTTGTGAGAGCTGTTGTGGCTTTGGGCCATGATTTCTTTTGGTGGCCAGATCTGTCTACCTCTTCTTTGCCCTGCAGACAGAGGAGATGCCGCACTTTTGCTCTCGCCGTCAGAGGCGAGGTCGCAGAGGCCCTTCTCTTTCGGGGCAGTATTCTGACAGGGTTGCCGGGAGCTCTGTAGGGCCTTATCTTTCTGCCCCGCTTCGCCTTCTTGTGTTGACAAGCCTCCCTGGACACACTGGCATGTGGGCAGCGCTACATAAGCTGCTCGCCTTATCAGGAGTGCGCTGCTCCTCTCTTCTCTGACCAGGACAGGTGGCGGCAGACTGGAACCACTACAGGCGTGCTGCTCAGTATGGGGTACAGCATGGTTTGGGCCCTGGTATGCCTTGATAAGCGCGGCTCCCGTAGAGGTCTTGACGATATCGCTGCTCTTCGCTGGCCCACGCCAGGGCTGGACTGGCTACCGGGCAGTTTGGAATGCTGCTGAGATGGGGGCTCATTTTGTTGATGGGGACCTGCGTGTACTAAACGAAATTCGTTTTGCTTTCATTATTTCGAAGCACACGCAGGTCTCCATGAATGAAATCAGCCCCCACTGCAGTGAAATCAGCCAGCCGCTCGGCAGCATTCCAAACTGCCTGGTAGTCAGTCCGGCCCTGGCCCACGCTGCCCCCCACCTGCTGTCACTAAGTAGGCATACGGCAGCAGTTACAACTTCCTCTTTCCTTTCGGCAAGGAAAAGGTGTGTTCACATTCTTCTGGGGTTGACAGGCTTGCTGGGTGGCTGTAGACATGCCCTGCCCAGGCTGGGTTGCCTTTGTGTTGGCAGCAGATGCGGGGGAGCCTTATGATCTGGTCACTCTTTCCCCCATCACAACCGAAAAGACTGCTACCAGCCAACAGGTGGGGTTAGACACACTTGTATTTATTGTTGTGGGCCCGGGGTCCATATGCTGAGGAAATTATGACTCAATGTGTATAGTACTGGAACTGGCCGGGAGCACGTACACTCAGGCTCTTTTTATTGGCAGGGTCACCTGACCGGTGACACCTGTGTTGGATGGGTGTGGGGTGGGTGTATGAACCAGTTCTCATGGGAGAGGTTGGTAAAACGCTAAACTGTGTCCAGCAGGACACAACAGCGCCGCTCAATCTTTCAGACACCTGAGAAATATAAACCATTTTATCCTAGAAAGCTGTTTATAAACATAGGTAAAGAACGGTCATTTTGCAGAGAAATACCATAATTTAAATCCACTAAAGGGCGCGAACAAGTTGGAAAACAGGTATTTAAAGCAAAGGAATACCAACAATCCTTAACCAAACAAAATCAACACTGTATATACGTTGTGATCAATACTGTTTTAGGCCATGTTACAAAATATGTAAAGTTCTGCTACGACAGCCCTTATGCTCGCATGCCCCGGTCTCGTGACTTCTACTCTGTTTCAAGGAAATAAAATAAACAATCATATGTAAACCGAAGAAGCCACATTTTATTAATCCAAAACAATAATTCCAGGCACGATTTTCTTTTGAAGGCCTTCGGGTATAACCAACATGATATCTTTTAAGATGGCCGCCACACTGATAATCATAATTCAATGGATTTTACAAGTTTAGAGCGTATTCCGTTTCGAATCTATTACAAACAACTAGTTGCTAGGCAACCAGATGCCTAAACCGCTTCTAGCAGTGGCTCTGGGCGATAAAGCGACGTGGGGAGAGGGAAGGCGGAGGGAGAAGTGATAAACATGGCGAGTACGGGGCCTGAAGACTGGCAGGAAACCTATGAACCGCCCCCTGCTCCCACCACAGACTCCGAGGACCAGCAGGAACGGCTACTGGCGAGGCGCATACGCGTCGCTGAGCGGCAGGAGGCCAAGAGGAGGTGGGTGGAAGGAAGAGGTCACCATTACCAATGTCCCTTAAAAAACACTTCTACATTACAGAGAGCCAATAGCTACTCGGCCTTCATTTTTAATTGTGTGACAATTTACACTGACTACGAGTATCATTCATTTTCTTAGTGAGCAGAATATAAATTGTAAGACTTTTGGTGCATCAGTTAGGGGGCGAGGGGGTAAGTACCCACCTCATATAATAATCATTATCCTTGTCAGTTGCCCCACTAACATCACTAGGTAAACCTGAGGTCACCCCCCTGATAGCTGTAGTGTCTTGTGAGTTAGTGATGATGAGACCTTTTTGGTTCCTGTTGCTCTGTAGAACAGTGATGCACGCGCTTGGGCATAGGTGATAGAATTCTTGATGTAAAATGTTCTGTTAACGGTTACACACTGAAGAATAAAAACATGTAATATCAAGCTCTATGTGTGATGTGATCAATCAATCAAATTGTCTTTATTCGATCTTCCCGGGGCAGATCATAAAAGATACCCACAGTAATAGATAAAAAAAAGACAAAATACATTATAATCAAACATGCCACATTTTTCTTTTTTTTAAATATAAGCAAAGATATCTTGATATCCAATGAATAAAGTAACAGGGCAAACAGGCTAATTTAGCAGCAAATAAAGTGACAGTGCAACAGTACTGGAACCAGAAATCACAGCAAAGTGGCAAATGAGTAGACATTTATAACATTTAGCATCAGTGATGAGCAAATAAAAAATCATTTTCAGAGGGGTGATTACTAAAAAAACACTAGAATACATTTTGTAACAATGAAAGCAGGGAATTAATAGCAACGATGAATACATAAGACTTTTCAAATACAGTAATTACTGGAGTCACTAAAGTGCTTTTGTATCAAAACAACATACTCTTTCTCTTGGCCAATGTGCACTTCAGAAAACTCACAACTGCAACACAGACATTACTGTCATTGAGTTGCTGGAGATAATAAGGGGCCACTTTACACTTACAAAATGTATATCTGCCCAGTAATGGTAATAAGAACCTCCTAGTAAAAGGGAGATAAAATTGGCAGAAAAAAACTCGAACAGTTTGACTCGTTTGCTCGTCACATGGACAGATGGCAACAGTTTCAAAAGAATACTGGCCTAGAGGGAAATATTTCATCCAACAAAACGACCCCAACCTGAATCTTGTCAGCAGGTTTCTTTTCATAAACATTTGTCATGCATAATAAATATGGAGCAATTGAGGGGGATGATTGAATGAGGCAATAATCTCTAACTGAGGGTTTAATTACTTCTGATAGTTCCCTGGAGGATTGCTTGTGTTTACGAAAACTATAATCCATTTGCTGTTCCCATTACCAATTGACCCTGGGTGCTCAAACAATGAGGCACACCCAAGAGCCGAAAAGCAGGTTTTGATATATTGGAGTCAAGGGATGGACGGGTCATGGGCACAACTTAAACAATCTCAAATAACAGCCCGTTTAAAATCAGCTTCTTTGTTGAACCAGATTGAACACCAGATTGCTAAAGGGGCAGCATTGATTGTATCGTGGGCATAGTCCATGCCTAGCTTTAGATGGAGGGAGAAATGCGGAGATGAGGGGGTGTGGTGGTGAGCCTCAGCAAGGCCTACCAGTGCTAGGGGTTCTCCCTTCTCTGCACAGTGTCCTCAGACCAATAGAAAGAAGTTGGCACAGAAGCTGGAATAGAAGACTGAGTTTATTAAACCTCATGAGGTGAACCTACATTCACACAACACCCTTCGTTAGTGTATGAGGTAGCACACTGACTGGAAGGAGCTTGGTCCTTTTATACCCACACAGGGGCTCAAATGAAGGCGGTACAAGTACAGAATGCTGGTTTCAAATACATACAAGGTCATACAGAGAGTGTGCTGGCAACAAGTGGGAGGGGCTGACAGTTAGCTAATTCTGGTGGACACATCCTGACAGTTACAAGTTGGGGACAGCTGTAAGCTCAACTGAGCATGTGCAAAGCAGAAGAGGCTAAATATATCTCGTCTCTAGGCAGATTTCAAGAGCCGTTGACAGGAAGGTAGGACAGAGCACATGGCGAGCACATGGCAAACAAAATGGCTGCCAGAAATACAAATTGGATTCCACACAACGGACAAGATAGTCTCTAAATGCAAGATGTCTTTTGCTAATGCTTAACCTAATCGCTGCTAAATTACAACAGGGGAACCCCTAAAACTCGACGACAGAATCTGTTCTCCTCTATCTGCATTGTGTGTGCACCCCTGCAGCCCCTGATACCCATTCCATACGTTAAGATCGGAAGGCATTTACGATTGTAGATCCCTAATATTGGAGCAATGGGCTTTTTACCAATAGACATTGCAAGCTAGAAAGTGGTGCCTACAGCTTGTGTATATTGGGATATCCTGTTTTTTACACAAGTAAGCCACAAACAGCCTTCCATCGAACTCCAGACCTTGGTAAGGCAAGGAACTAACCCTCTCCAGAGGTTTACCCTCTATGCTTAGACTACGGGTTTTAGTATTTTTTGGGCCGCATATCATTGTAAAGGTTTTCTTGTAGTTTGGCTCTAGGCCCAGGTCTTTCATGAAACTAACATAGCTAACGATAAGGTTTTTAAGATGCTCGCAGTCCTTGCCAGAAGGACTGCATCGCATGTGATGTGATCATTTACATGTCCCCGGGCTAGGGAGGATGCTACAACTGGCGACGTGATTGAGGGCTTACGTCAACCCCACGACCCGAAGAAACAAGAGCGCCCTCTCGGAAAATATGCAAACTGCTAGTGCATGCCACATGTGCCTCAATCAAAGTGGAAATTGACGGTTAGCGTATGTGGAGTCAAAGTGCCACTCCAGCCAGTGCAAGGCCTATGAAAAAAGTGAAGGCTTTACATAATGTTTGTTTGTTATTGGCTAGAAAGTTGCTGGGAAAGTCGAGACAAGAGATACTGCGCCACCGCATAACACTGAGCTGTCATTTATGCAGTATGATAACGCTGACGGCAGCAACAACCAGGTACAGAGCAGCGCCAAAGGCAGTGATCGCCGAGTGCAAGGAAGTGCTAAAGTGCGGAACATATTTCCAACACTAAGAAACGCTAGAGGCAGCGACAACCAGGTGAAGAAAGTGCAATGGGCGTCAACAGCTAGGTGCAAGAAGATGCTGTGAGTAGAAGCAGATAAATGCAGAGAATCATTAGAGATGGCGATAACCTGATATATACAGAATGCATTCACGCTTACGAGAATCTGAGTAAAGAGAGTCATCATACAACAACATTTGGGCAAAGCAACCCAAATAGAAACCCAGAGGTTGTGAATATGGAACCGATGATCCCTGAAGTGGACACCACAGGTGGTGTCAGGTGTGTTCTACACAACTCGAAAGTCCTTCAGAAGTTTAAAGGCTCCAATGGCATGCAAAAAGAAGCCATACAATCTCAGAGTGGACATAATAATGAATGATGCAGGTCCAGATGAACAGCATATACTCCCAACAGTAATGGCCTTAACTGGTTATGATGCCGCTGCATTCCTGAAACTACTGCTTCCATTAGATACAGCCAAGAAAAAAAATATTGGCGCAAGATAGACTGCCTGGTTTTGAATCATTTTATGATTTCATTGATGCACTGGAAGAAGTAGATAACAAAAAGATAAATAAAATACCTCACAAATCTTGCAGGTGAAGGAGTAAAGGAAGTGATAACAAAATACCACAATCTGAAGAAGTCTCTTATCAGCTAATAAAAGTGTCCCTCAATATCCAGTTAAATCCAATGATTACGAAAAATATATTTTCAGTCAAGAAAGACAGAAAGCTGGTGAAACGGTCTACGAATTTGTTGAAAGACGTGATATGCTTATCAAACAATACCAGTTCGATGAGTTTAATGATGAAGAAGCTATTCAACTAAGAGTCATAGAGGGTTGCCTTTCTGATTCCTCCAGACAACTTATTCTGAGAGAAACACTGAGCCTGAAGCAAGTCCTAACAACTGACAGAGCAGAGGTATGTGCAGACAGATAAGCTGCTGACATGGAGGGCAGTGGAGCCCAAAGTGAGCCAGTCATAAATGTGAAGAGCATGCAGCAACAGAAAGCTGAGGGACACGAAGTGATGCCTACAAAGAAAAGGTTGTGTTTTCAATGTGAATTTTCCTTTCCACATGAAGGTAAATATCTGCCATTGGACAGATATGCAAAGGCTGCAGGAAAGAGAACAATTTTGTTATGGTCTGCAAAGCAAAGGAAAGATCAAGGGTGTTATGTTGAGGAAACAAAATGGATTCCAGAAAGTTCAAGAGACATTACCGTCACTCCCACAATGCCAAGCGACAACATCAGATGTGGCAAGTAGAAACTAAATGACATTGATTGTCGTAAAATTCCTCATCTAAAAGTTCATCATCGTCATTGTCGAGCTACAGTGAGGAAGATGGATGTGTGATGTCAATGTCAACCACTGGACAATGTGCGCATGTAGGAATTAGCTTATTGCAAGGAAGAGTGTCAGTCAAAACTAGATTGACAAGTGAAAGTGCAAAATTCATTTGGACATTGTCCCAAAATCACACTGAAGGTGAATGGGTGCTCCATACCATTTATCATAGACAGTGGTGCTTCAGCAAACATTATGCCAGCGGAAAAGTACAATGATCTGTTTCCAATGCCCTGTTTAACCCCGTAGAAAATCAAAATGTATACGTGGGCTGCTTTGACACCAAATCAAAGTTAATGTTCATTTATTGCAACTGTGAAGCATAAAAAGATGAAAGTACAGGCACCAATTCATGTCCTGCCAGGCACTTCATGGAGTGCATGTTTACTCAGTTTCAGCAATGCTGCTGATATGGGGCTGATTTTGTAAACTGCAAAGTCAGTACCTATCATGAGATAGTTTATCCGTTTCCATCTTTGTTTCATGAACTAGGAAGACTTAAGACAGTGTAAGCGCAACTTCACATAAATGAGGACATTTGTCCTGTTGCTCAATGACGTAGTCGAATTGCATTTAATTTACTAGAGGCTGTTGAGAAAGAATTTGAGACACTAATGAAGTATGACATCATTGAGAGATTTACTGGTCCAATGCCCTGGGTATTACCCATATTGGTAGTGCCCAAGAAGGAGCTGTGCGCATCTGTGTTTACATGCACCAAGCGAACAAGGCGATTGAAAGAGAACAACATCAAGTTCTGCACATTGCTGACATGATTACGCAACTAAATGGTGCCAAAGTCTTTTTCCACCTCAATTTGAACAAAGGGTATCACCAACTCAAACTGGAAGAAAATTGAAGGTACATTACTACCTTTTCGACTCATGTTGGGCTGTTTAGATATAAGGGGCTAAGTTTCGGAGTATCGTCAGCTGCCGAACTCGTTTAGGATCTAATTCATCCCATTATACAGCCATTCAGAAATGCTTTCAATTACAGTGATGGCATACTAGTTTTTAGGGCCAAATGAAAGGAACATGATGAAGCCCTTTCACAGGTGTGTTGTATGCTCATTGGTGCAGGTCTCACTTTAAATGCAGAAAAGTGTGAGTGTCATAAAACAAAATTCAAGTTCTTCACTCATATCTTTTCTGATGGGTGAATGACTCTGAATCCATATAAAGTACAAGCCTTGTCATCCACTTCTCCTCACAGGATGTAACCATGCTGCGATCCTTCCTTGGTGTGGCAGTTACTGTTCAAGGTACTTTACCACTGTGAGTGCCCCATTGAGGGACTTATCAAAATGAAATGTTCCATTTAGTTGGTCACATCACTGTGAACAAGGTTTCAATAAAATCAAACACGCCATTGAGAATGCAACTTAAATAGCATACTTTGATCCAAACTTGCAGACGGAGGTTGTTGTTAATGCTAGCCCTGTGGGGTTGGGTGCCATCCGTGCCCAGCACACTGATCATCCAAATATCCCAAGGCACATTGTGGCTTGTGCTAGCAGGAGTTTGTCATCAATGGAGTGTGCCTATTCACAACCTGAAAAAGAAAGCCTCTCCGTGGTGTGGGCTTGTGAACATTTTATTTTGTACCTGCATGGGAAGCATTTCATGGTTGTCACCGACCACCAAGCATTGCTCACCATTTTCGGCAATCCTACAGCCAAGATATTCCCTCACATTGAGAGGTGTGGGTTGCAGCTGCAGGAGTATGATTATACAATTGTGCATTATTCTCACATGTACCAATATTGTGTAATCAATCAAGCAATCAGAATTTTATAAAGTGCAGCACTGTCACCCAGAGGGGTATCTGGGTGCTCTAGGGGCAATGTCTCAGTTGAAGAGCCATATCTTGAGATGCTTTCTGAAGTCTGCCAGGGAGGGTGCTATTCGAAAATGAAAGGGCAGTCCGTTTCGGGCCTTGGCTGTGATTTAGGAGAAGGCGAGGCCCCGCTGAGGCAAATGTGGGGGGTATGCGCATGGACTAGTAAGGAGGAGGCATATGTCTTAGGGGTAGGTGAAAGTTCAGGTTGATGTATGCTGGTCCTTGATAGTGTCAAACTCTTTAGGCGTGCATGAGGATCTTCAACTGGCATCTCTTCTAGATGGGGAGCCAGCAGAGGTTTCTGAGGTGGGTGAAGTGGATCTGTGTGGGGAGGTACATGATGAGTCTGGCTGCAAAATTTTGTATGGTCTGGAGTCCTCGGAAGTGCCGGGCCCGGATGCCGGCATAGAGAGCGTTGCTGTAGTTGAGACGACTGGTGACAAGGGCCTAAGTGATGGTTTTCCTGGTGTTAACTGTGATTCATCTGAAGATTTTGCAGAGCGTCTGAAGGGTGTGGAAGCAGGATGAGCTGACTGCGTTGACTTGTCATTTATTGGTCGAGTTTGCGGTCGAGGATGAAGTCTAGATTGCTTGCATGTTCAGTTGGTGTGGGTGTTGGTCTGAGTTCTGCTGGCCACCAGCTATGGTCCCATGCGGAAGTGTTCTTTCAGAAGATGAGTATTTCTGTCTTGCCGAAGTTGAGTTTAAGGCAGTTGTCTCTCATCCAGTTGGCTATGTTGGTCATGGCTTCGAAGAAGTAGGTTCTGGTGGTTGAGGGTCTTCAATGAGCGCGAGGAGGAGTTGAGTGTTGTCTGCGTATGAGATTATGGTAAGGCCATGGGATATGATGATGTCTGTGTGTGGGACCATATAGGTAATAAACAGGTTCGGGCTGATACTTGGGGTACACCGTAAATGATATCTTTGAGTTTGGAGGTGAAGGGCGGCAGCTGGATGCTCTGAGTGTGTACTATAAGGAAGGAGGTGATCCACATGACGGCGTTTTGTTGTATGCCGATGTTGTAGAGTCTGTTGATGAAGGTGTGGTGGGAGGCAGTGTTAAATTCAGCAGAGAGGTTGAGGAGGATCAGGGCCACAGTCTCTCTGTGGTCGAGGTGGGTTCTTATGTCTGCAGCGGCGATCAGTCTCTGTGCTGTGGTTGGCGCAAAATCCTGAACGGGAGGCTTTGAATAGGTGGTTTTGTTCCAGGTATTCAGTGAGATTATCGTTGATGGCCTTCTTGAGCACCTTGGCTGGGTAAGGGAGCAGGGAGATCGGTCGATATATTTTTTGTTTGCTGGTGTCGGCGGAGCGTTTCTTTAGGAGGGGTCCCCTGCAGGTTCCAGCTTTCCAGGAAGACCACTGTGGAGATGGAGGAATTGATAATGCTGGTGAGATCCCTGCTAATTGATTCTGAGGTAGAAGAAATGGTGGGAGTGGGGGACGATGGGTGACCCAGAGGGGACGGAAGACATGATGGCTGAGGTGAACTGCGTGGTGAGCAGAGAGGTGGTGATCGTTCGGCTTGTGTGCGATGGTTGATTGTGGTTGAGGCAAGGGGGTTAGGGGTCAAAGTTGTTGTAGATGGTGGTGATCTTGCTGTGGAAGTAGTCGGAGAGCATGTCCCAGAGTTTCTAGGAGGGGCAGATGAAGTTCATTGTTGGCGATGCAATGGTGTCAAGTGGTGCCATGGTGTCATGGTACCATTTCTAAAGCGGCTGATGCTCATGTTAACTTCATAGTGAAATCCAATACCTCTGCTGCCATATCAGTAGTACAAATTATTGCTGCCACAAGCACTGACAGAGATTTGCAAATCCTCAAAGACATTATTACTCATCAATCTTGGAAGAATCATGCTCAACCTCTTCATGATGACCTAGAAGTCCAGAAACTCAAAAATGTGCCGGTAGAACTTTCAGTTACTCCATAAGGCATTATATTACAATGCTTGAGAATTGTCATACCTGAGAGTCTCAGATATTGAACTGGCACATGAGGGACATCGTGGAATTGTTGATACTAAATGAGCTCTACGGCACCAAATGTGATTCCCTCTTCTTGATGAAAGAGTTGAAATAGAATTAAGGGCCTGTCATTTGTGCACCTGCTCGTCAACCAAAACCACCCCACAGCCATTAAACAAATCTGATCTCCCAAAGCATGCATGGGAGAAGATTGAAATTGATTTCTTTGGACCCCCTGACAATGGATTTCATCTACTAGTCATTATTGATGAATACTTCCGTTTTCCCAATGTGGAAAATCTGTCATGAGCTACTCATGACAGAGTCATTGAGATATAGAAAGTATTTTTGCAACATGGGGTGTTTCTTCGATTTTGAAATCTGACAATGGCCTGCCTTTCAATAGTCGTAAATTAAGCGATTTTCTCACTCATCTAAATCTCAAGCATCAGAAAAGCATACCTCTCTGGCCACAGGTGAATGGTGTTGTCAAGAGCTTTATGCGCACCCTCAAGAAGACCATTTAGTGCACTTCGCTGAAAAAGATTGAACTCAAATCTGTTCTTCAGTCTACGCTTTGTGCATAAAGGTTAACTCTCCATTCTAGCACGGGTGAAAACCTGCCCTCTTACTGTTTGGGAGAGTCATAGGAACCGAATTGCCACAGTGGACCAATGAAAGATCTATTGACATTGCTGAACTTTGCACTACTGATTCATCACACAAATTAAAAATGAAGACCTATGCGGACAGAGGCTTCTGTGCTTGGAGCACTGTGTTCAAAAGAGACGACCTAGTCAATGCAAGTCTGATGCTCCTTTTGATGTTGACCTACTGAGGGTTGCAACTAGTAAAGGACACATGGTCACCTGCGCACCATCGTGAAATGTCTGTTATATGAGATTCTTCACATTTCAAGCACCTGCCTCGATATTTAACAACTCCAGATGTCAGAAGTAAGGCTTATCCACCTGAGACTCCAAGGAGCCAACAATTTCACCAGTGTCGATATTACCAATGTCAGTCATGGACACTTCTCTTATATCTCCTCAGCCTCACAACACAAGATCTGGGTGATTGATTCAAGCACCAAAATGACTTATATGAGAATCTGTAATGTATATATGTATTATTTGTACTTTTGATTTAACAAAGGGGCAGATGTACTGTCTTGTGAGTTAGAGATGACTGACCCTTTTGGTTCCTACCAGCCTTCGTAGAACAGCGACGTAAGTGTTTGGGCATGGGTGATAGAATTCCTGATGTTGAATGTTCAGTTAATGTTCACACGCTGAGGAATTAAAGATGGGTAATATGAAGTTACTTGTGTGGATTGATCATTTACATGTACCCAGGCTGGGGAGGATGCTACAATAGCTATGGGACATATCAGACCTGCTTAATTTAGAGGCAATCTGTAAAATATTTATGCAGTGCCAAAACAGTAATACAGCCAACACAATGTACAAAACAGAGTACATTGTCATTACTAAAATAACACCAAAAACAGCAAAAACCCAATGAGGAAAGTCGGAAATGTTAATTTTTAAAGTTTAAACTGAAAATAGCACCCAGAAGCGTTAAGCGGCAATTACAGTCAGCTGGATGAACTTGTCCAGTACATAGGCACAATTCATCCTGTGATTGATACAGAAACCAGGTTCGACCTGATCAGAAGATTTACCTTTGGATTGAGTCTCTAAAAATGGAAGTCAAAAATCTTCAGCTGGGCAGAGCATGATGCTGGGCCAAGGAGGGCTCCATTATGTAGGATAGCCGTTTGATGAAGTCCCAAAAAACGCAGACTTTTTGCTGGAAAGCTCAGAGAGGTACAAATTTGACATTCGCGCTCAGAGCAGGAACCTTGCCATCCGTGTATTGGTGCTTTCAGCCGGTGAAGATTTATTCATTCGGACGTTGCCACTTTTTTGGAGGTTGGATTGTTTGAGTTGGGCAAGTCTGCAGGCTACAGCCAAAGAGGGCTCCCCAAAGCCATATGCCTTCGCTGCAAAGGTCCAGCTAAAGAGGATTTGCTGCTCTGGTAAAGCTCGGAGCGGGAGAAACCTGACTCTTCCGCCCAGTGGCAACGCATCTTCATTGGATCAGCTTGGCAGGTTTGTACTCCGGAGGTCTTTGAAGTCATAAAGCTTCCTAGGTTTCAGGGGTGAAAGGAGGAGTATGCTTTGACACTATACAAGAGCTCAGGACCTTGGGGGCAGCTCTTGGGGTGTAAAGATTCATTCTAGCAAAGGCCAACAGCAGGTTTCAGGGCAGGTCCAGTTGGAACTGGTCAGATGGGCAGTTACAAGAAAAAGGCCACTTGTAGCTTGTGGTGTCCCTGTCGCTTGAATAGGAGGTCAGCCAACTGACGGTTGGTGTCACTTCTTGGTCCTGGATACAAAGGGATACAAAGGAGTGTAGGCCCAGTTCTTCAGGAGTCTTCACAGTTGACAGACAGCAGGTTCAGTATTCTTCTGATTCTTCCACAGGGCCAGTAGTGTTCTGAGCAGGGTACTGGGGATTCTACATTTATCTTTCACACAAAGAAACTCCTGGGATTCAGGAAAGACAGTATAGAGAGTCATTCACAAGAATCACAGTTTTCAGTATTTTTCCACTTTTAAAAATAAATACAGACAGGAAACAGATTGTTTTTCATCTGTATTTATCTGTAAACATCAGTACAAATGGAAAACTGGAAGCCTTAATTTATTATGTCTGGAGATATAATGGCAGCTAGGTTATTATAACGATGTTAGTAGCACTTACCAAATTAGTGCCACCGACTGCCTAAATTATGATGAGATGTGTCCACCACAAAAGTGTGTGTATAACATCAAAGCATAAATTATCAACAAGGTCCACCTTACGTAGAGTTAGTGTATAACCAGGTGTTCATGGAATACACAATGTGTGTTAAAATACCCCTCACACACCAAAAGGGCCCTTGGTGTCATGCTTCATCATTGGGGTCTTTCCGCCCCGCTGCGGGACGGGGCAGTGCTGCGACAAGCGACTACGCTGGAGCACCTTTTATTTTGAGAGTGCTATGTGAGTGAATGGGAGTGAGTGTCAGTAGGGTCAGGGGTGATAATAGATAAGTGAAGTTAAAAAATACCTGGCCTAGTGGTAGAAAAAACTGGTTAATAAACACTGGCTGGTATTGTTAAAAAAAAAAGTGAAGCGGAGAGAAAAAGTAGTTTAATGGACTTACTCTCCTGTGTGGGTCAACATGTTTCGGGGCCTCAAGCCCCTTCGTCAGGACCGGAGACTGATCCCCCTGTCACTCACTAATGTTTTACCACAAAAATATATGGTGTATGTACTAAGAATGATCAATGTGTATAGATATATTTTATAAATCTATGTATTCCTGGCTATATCAGTAATGCTGATGTAATATGCCTGAAAAGATAAGAGCATACAATTAGAATTGCGCAGTCCCAGAGCGCAGGACTAATAGTCACCTGTGAGGGAAAAAAACTAACAAACACACATATATAAAAATATGGTACATAGTATCCAAGTCTGTGTTGGTAAGTACCCTGTAAGTGAAGTGCTAAGGATCAAAACAGTACCACTACAACACATATCATGAACTCTACACAAAAAGTCAAGCATTCATTCTGGTTGGGATACATGCTCAGGATGTTTGGAGTCAGTGCCCCATGAGCCAGCTCTGGAGCGAAGGGTAAAATGAGGATCCAAACTGTGAATAGGGAGAGAGAGGGAATAAAAGAAACAGTGTTTTCTAGATCTAAATAGTTGGAGCTGAATGATTCCTAATCTCAAATTAGGGATAGAGCAGAACTCGGCTATTCCATTCGGCTGTGCCGTACTCACTTAACCCCCAGCAACGCAGTGCTTCCTCCTTCGTCCGTGGCTTCCGTGATACTGAGAAGCTGGGGAGGTACGCCTTATATATGTTTAGGTTAATGGAGTAATTGGGAGTTAATAGACTTATTGGTCTCACCCGGGACAGAATTGGCCCGCGAGATCCCGTTCAGAAACGTTGTTTTTCGGCGGAAATTATTGTCAGGCTAGTTTGTTATTGAGGTACCATTTATCTATCGTGATTCATCCCTGTTAGGTCAGCAGAAAGAGCCTGGGTGTACCGCTAATGAATCTTGTTTAACCACACTTCCAAATGTGGTGCGGAACGAAAATATCGTCCGCTCTGGGTTTTCTGTTTGTGCGCATGCGCGGTGAAGAAATGCTTGCCATAGTAAACACGTGCGCGTTAGAGTTCAGCGCGCCTGCATGTATGACGAGTCACTGAAAAATGATCTACTGCTGTTAATGGACACGGAGTGCATTGAGATACAATGCGCCTGTGTATATAAAGTGTGCTAGTTTTCAGTTACGATGTTGGAGGCGATTTCACTTAGAGATATGAAAAATTGCGACATCTCCGTGAAAATTTACCCTATGGGCAATTCCTTCGCTTGCGGCAAAACTGCAGCGACATTAGAGACTTCAAAACCCAAGCTGAGGACTTGGAACGCAAACTACTAGACCGAAACTATCCAAAAACTGTTGTCAACAAAGGCCTAAAAAGAGCAGGCAACAATAACAGAGAGGCTCTGTTAGAACCAACAGTACAAAAAGAACCTGATCCACGCCCTATATGTGTCACCACGTACAATACTAACTCGAACCACATCACAAAGATTGTGAACAAGCACTGGAAAATGCTGAACTGTGGGAAACTCAACTTCCCAAAACCTATGTTCTCACACAGAAGGGGCAAGAATCTTAAGGATATGTTGGTCCACACAAGACCTAAAGATCGCACCAATACTGATCAGAGGAAATTAACAGCTGTCAGTGGACACCACCCTTGCGGCTCATGTGCGTCCTGTCAATACACGCAAAAAAGTCGCAATATCACCTTTTCAAACCAGTCCACTTGGGAGCAACGCTCCTTCACGAATTGTAACAGCCGCAACGTGGTCTATTTGATCACCTGCCCCTGCCTGAAAGAATATGTAGGCATGACCACCAGGCCAGTAAAAGTCCGGATGAGCGAACACCGTAGCAATGTGCGCTGTAAAAAAACCACAACTAGAATGGCGACACACTATGTAACTATGGGTCACAGCATCCATGATTTGAAATGGACAGTAATAGAGGCGTACAGTAACGACAAGGACCTCCTATCAAAAGAACAACGCTGGGTGTTCCGTCTAGGCACTCATATGACAGGCCTCAATGACGAAATACCTTGGTCCCAGCTGAGAATCTGAAAATAACTCCTGTCTACAAAACTGTCCACCACCTCTTTCACAATACCCATTGAGTGGGTTACCAGTCAAATACACTCTGATTCATGATGCATTGCGATAATATCCATTACCAGCTGTGTATCTATCTATTTATAATTCTGATTCATGATGCGGTGAAAATATCCATTACCAACTGTTTTTTTATCCATTTATAACTTTATAAGTACTGCCCCCACCTCTGAAATAACAACAGGGACTTTTTCTGTGTGTTATTTAAATTAAATTTTTCATATCTCTACGTGAAATCGCCTCCAACATCGTAACTGAAAACTAGCACAGTTTATATAAACAGGCGCATTGTATCTCAATGCACTCCGTGTGTCCATTAACAGCAGTAGATCATTTTTCAGTGACTCGTCATCCACGCAGGCGCGCTGAACTCTAACGTGCGTGTGTTTACTATGGCAAGCATTTCTTCACCGCGCATGCGCACAAATAGAAAACCCAGCCCAGAGCGGACGATATTTTCGTTCCGCACCACATTTGGAAGTGTGGTTTAACAAGATTCATTAGCGGTACACCCAGGCTCTTTCTGCTGACCTAACAGGGATGAATCACGATAGATAAACGGTACCTCAAAAACAAACTAGCCTAACAATAATGGCCACTGAAAAACAACGTTTCTGAACGGAATCTCGCGGGCCAATTCTGTCCCGGGTGAGACCAATAAGTCTATTAACTCCCAATTACTCCATTAACCTAAACATATATAAGGCGTACCTCCCCAGCTTCTCAGTATCACGGAAGCCACGGACGAAGGAGGAAGCACCGCGTTGCTGGGGGTTAAGTGAGTACGGCACAGCCGAATGGAATAGCCGACTTCTGGTCTATCCCTAATTTGAGATTAGGAATCATTCAGCTCCAACTATTTAGATCTAGAAAACACTGTTTATTTTATTCCCTCTCTCTCCCTATTCACAGTTGGGATCCTCATTTTACCCTTCGCTCCAGAGCTGGCTCATGGGGCACTGACTCCAAACATCCTGAGTATTTATCCCAACCAGAATGAATGCTTGACTTTTTGTGTAGAGTTCATGATATGTGTTGTAGTGGTACTGTTTTGATCCTTAGCACTTCACTTACAGGGTACTTACCAACATGGACTTGGATACTATGTACCATATTTTTATATATGTGTGTTTGTTCGTTTTTTTCCCTCACAGGTGACTATTAGTCCTGCGCTCTGGGACTGCGCAATTATAATTGTATGCTCTTATCTTTTCAGGCATATTACATCAGCATTACTGATATAGCCAGGAATACATAGATTTATAAAATATATCTATACACATGGATCATTCTTAGTACATACACCATATATTTTTGTGGTTAAACATTAGTGAGTGACAGGGGGATCAGTCTCCGGTCCTGACGAAGGGGCTTGAGGCCCCGAAACATGTTGACCCACACAGGAAAGTAAGTCCATTTAACTACTTTTTCTCTCCGCTTTAATTTTTTTTTTTTAACAATACCAGCCAGTGTTTATTAACCAGTTTTTTCTACCACTAGGCCAGGTATTTTTTAACTTCACTTATCTATTATCACCCCTGACCCTACTGACACTCACTCCCATTCACTCACATAGCACTCTCAAAATAAAAGGTGCTCCAGCGTAGTCGCTTGTTGCAGCACTGCCCCGTCCCGCAGCGGGGCGGGAAGACCCCAATGATGAAGCAGGACACCAAGGGCCCTTTTGGTGTGTGAGGAGTATTTTAACACACATTGTGTATTCCATGAACACCTGGTTATACACTAACTCTACGTAAGGTGGACCTTGGTGATTATTTATACTTTCAGGAGAGGAGGACGCGCCCACCTTGGTGTAGTTCAGCACCACCTCTTCACTCCCTTTTTTGATATTTTTTCTAACATCAAAGCATGGCATTCATACAAAATACACAAGCTTACCTGCAATTGTTGGGGCTTGTCCCTTAGCTCGAGGGACCCCGGTGTGGGACTCTAGGTGCACTCTATCCTACGATGGGCATATAGGTAAATATTCATAGATAGAACAAGCATTTGCAGGGCAATCAGTCTCGAATTTGTGAAAGTAAGAGCTTTTGGCATTGTAAATGGTATTGTTTTTTACTAGAGGAGTCTAGTGGACTAGGAATGAAGAATTAACACTGGAAAGAGAGACAAAGCTGCGGCACTGCCTAGAGGACTTAGAATGAGGAATTGCCTCTGGGACTAGAGAAGCAGCTGCAGCACTGTCTAGAGGACGTAGAATGAGGAATTACTAACTATTCCAGCGTAGCAGCTAGCAGCACTATGTAGAGGACTTAGAATGAAGAATTACTGACAGGACCAAAGAAGCAGCTGCAGCACTCCCTAGAGGACTTGAAATGTGGGAATTGCTGACGGGACCAGAGAATCAGCTGCATCACTTTTTAAAGGACTTAGAATGAGGAATTACAGATGGGACCTGAGAAGTAGCTAGCTGCACTGCCTAGAGGACTAAGAATGAGGAATTACGCACAGTGACCAGAAACACAGTTGCAGCACTGCCTAGAGGTTTTACAACGGGGGAGTTACTGACGGGACCAGAGAAGCAGCTAGCAGCACTGTCTAGATAGAGGGCTAAGACTGAGGAATTACTTGTTTCAGCCTGCTATCGTTCACGAAGGGAAACAAGAAAAAGAGCACTTGAAAATGGTCAAACCCGGGCCTCTTCAGAGAGTATTTTGCCCAAAAGTTCCAGTGAACAAAGTCAGCAGATACCACTGGGGGTTGGGCACAGGGGTAGGCCATAGGCAGGTGAACCACAAAGGGAGGGAGCGTGACCCAAAAGTGGAGGGGCAGCAGTTCAAAGTAGAGGCGTCCACCTGATATATGTAAAGCCCTCTGCTACGTGATAATGAAAATGTATACTACTCGGTGTAGGATAAGCTTGGAGAATCTACGGAAGATTCTGGGTAATACAATGTTGCCCCCCACGAGTTGCAAAATAAAACAAGCATTTGTAATGCAATCGGTCTTGCATTTTTTAAAGTTAGAGCTATTGGTGCTGTAAATTATATTGTTTTTTACTATAAGAGTCTAGAGAACTTATAATGAGGAATTACTGACGGGACCAGAGAAACAGCTAGCAACCCTGCCTAGAGGACTAAGAATGAAGAAGCAAGTAATGACTGATGCACATGCATGGTCATATTAGATGGTTCACAAATATTTCTGGCTAGCACTTCTTTAAAGTACATGTTAGAACTGGGGGTCTCTAGCTGAAAATGGTATACACCTTTGACCAAATAGGGACCATTGCTTCTAAGTCAGGGAAAGGGGATTACACTACTGGATAACCCCTGCTCACCCCCTTGGTAGCTTGGCACGAGCAGACAGGCTTACTACAGAGGCAGTGTGTTAAGCATTTGTGAAAACATACAATAATGGAGTGAAAACAGTACAGATGGACACAACACAGGTTTTAAAAAAATAAGTATTCTTTATATAGACTTAACAAGACCACAAACGACAAAAATCCACAATACTGTACTCAAAATAGACTTAAAGATGGTCGAAGTCACTTACTTCAAGTTGATGATAAATGTAACATGTTTCTCCCAAAAGTACCTTGATGCGTAACGCAAAATAAACAAAAGGTTCGCAGGGAGGGCGATGCGTCGCTCCTCAATGCTTGCGCAGAGTAGGGGATCCTACCAAAGAGGAGGTGATGCGTTGATTCTCGTACTGCGTTCCGGTTACGATGCAGCAAGATGGCGCCGCAGTGCGGCAAACCAGTGCGATGCGATAAGATGGCGCCCTTGATGCGGAAAAGGGAGGGTTTAGGGACTGGCAAGTGGGTGCACTTGCCAAGTCGACATGGCAGTACTAGACTGCACACAGGTTCTGTAATGGCAGGCCTGAGGCACACTTTACAAGCTGTTTCTGTTGTTGGCACAACCAGTGCTGCAAGCCCACCAGCATGATTTGATTTACTGTCCCTGGGCACACATGGTGCACTGTAATAGGGTCTGATAAGGTAATCAAATAAGCCAATGTTCATTGTTTTTTTACTATTACAGGTAGTCTCCATTCTCGCCGTCAGACTCCCGACGACAATAACTGCTCCCTGGTATACGAGGCAAGCCCACACCCCAGATCTGCTCGGAAGCGAGGGCGCCCCCGTTGTCCCACCTTGGTGAGTTGGCCGAGGCTTGGGAACCTCCACTGGCAGCAAGGCTTCGCTCCGTCGTTGATCCGCCTCTCCCCGATGAAGCCAAGCCCAACACTGGGCCTGCGCGGGAGGGAGGACACTTCAGCACGACGACGTCTTCTCTGAGAAGAAGGCCAGCCCTCCACTGAAATCGTGCAGGAAGGAGAACACTACGGTGCGGCACCGCCTACTCTGTGAGGAAGGTCATCCCTCCACTTGACTTGCGCAGGTTGAAGAACACTACCCTCGGCGCCGCCCCCACAGCGAGGTTCTCCTCAGCAAGGCGGTCGCCCGGTTACCAATTCCCCCTCACTCTGAGCGGCAGTCGCAGGGCCTCACAGGAGGTTGCCCCAGCCTGATGTCACAGGCGTACATTTACTCTCCACAGCTGGGCCCCTACGACAATATTCCGAGGGATCAGCGACAGGCTGTCCTCCCAGCGCTCCCCAGCACAGGTGATCCTGGGCAAGTAATCGTGGTTTACAACTTCATAGAATCCCTGTCAGTAAAGATTACGCTGGATAGGGAGGGCGGGGGAATCTTCTCAGTCTCTACTTGACAGATGCAGCCAAGCAGTGTCCCCAGGCCACACTCACCACTACAGTTCAGGGAGGTCGGACTCCCCAATCAGCACCACCTCCAATATTCACTCATGGATAACTCAGTGATGGATATGACGGCCCCTCTCTCTCCTAATGTGGTGACACCTGAGCCAGTTTCAGAAGAAGATTATCTAAAGCGGGGCCAGATCTATAGGTAGGGGGGGGAACGACAGCAGCGAGACAGCAACCCTTAAGAGAAGTCAATCCCCCTCAGCGCCCTATCCCCCTAACACAACAGTCTGTCCTCCAGCCAACCCAACAGAGTCCCAAAATGGCCGCCCAGGTTCTGACCTTATATACCTTAGGCCCAGGTCACTAGAATGGGCCGGAAGGTTCTAGATCCCTCCAACACTAACTTATGGGCAAAGCTCTGAGGAAAACTTTGACAGTTTGACAGGCCACCATTTTGTAGGTGACCTTCTACTCTCCCTCCATTTTAGAGGAGCACCTGCACCTCACTACTAATAGATGATAATGAGGCGCCCAGAGACCTAGGTTCAACACCAGGAAAAAAAAATGTAGTTGACACACAAGAAAAATACAGAAGGCAAAAAGGGGATAAAAATAAAAAAAATTAAAAAAATTAGGAGGGACCACCCAAAGGGCTGACAGGTCTAACAAACACTAGGTGATGATGACGTAAAACTTTAAAGATCATTTGTCGCAGTTTATTCTGGTGTGTTTTGCAATTTCTTAGCGCCGGGAAACCCTGTCGGGTAGCTGTCGCGCTTTAAAAGCTCAATAAATGAATAAATACATTTTGCAATGAGAGGGAATCCTATGAGTCTTATCAATTTAAAATTTCGGAGGAAATTTTAGACGTAACAGAGCAGGTAATATATTCTCCAAGTATAACCTACAATCATCACCTTCCACATTTTCCGGTAAGTTAAATATACGCAAGTTATATTGTCTATTACGATTTTCCAAGCCAAGAAGTAGGTTAGACAAAGGTAATATTTTTGCTGCAAGTGATGAGAAACTTTCAATCTACATTTTTTTGTCCTAAATTTTGATTTCGTTGTCAGCTACTTTCATTGAAAGTCTAGCAATGTCTTTTTGTATATTTATAATCTCTAACCCAGTAGAATCTGTGTTCGAACGAATAACTTGAATCTCATCAAGCAATAAAACTATAGAAGGTTCACTAGACTCTACTATTTTTTATTTAACTGGAGATGGAGAAATATTTTGTTTCTATTTATTATGTTCACATGTGTATTTTTTCCTTCCATACTTCCTAAACTGGAATTTTGCAATAAGATTGAATACAAATTGCTGGAAAAAGTAATGGAATGGAAGACCTTTCAATAGAAGGTGAAGGTAGTGCAGCAGTTAAATTGGAGTGTCTAGGCCACAGCCTCGCCCTTTGCAGAATGTTGTTCCGCCCCCCCTGACTGGAAAACTCAGCTGTACCTAACTGAGAAAACTGTGGAAGAAACAGGAAGGGTAAAAGATTCTCCTGCTGCATGGAGGAAATTCAGCAAGCACCACACTGGTAAGACCAGCCTTCAAAAAGCTGCTGCCGCCACAAAGAGAAAGTAATTTTGGCTAATTCAGGACAAAAATCATCGATTAAGGGCAGGCGCGATGAGAACTCACCGGGGGGGGGCGGTCATTTTAGCTCATGCAACTTCTATATAATTTCATTTTCTATACAGTAGGTGATGCCTTGAGTAGGCTTCGTGGACCCCAAGGGGTCACCGGACCACAGGTTATGACCTCAGGCGTAAATTGTCACCATTCATCTACTCACTGTGCTAGACAAAGTAAAAGTAGCAGAGCCTACCTCTGTGCGTGGTCTTTTACAAGTTAACACAGTATTATTATCCACAGTGCTCAAAGGATAACGGAAAGAACGGCCACCCAACGTACCAAGATTTGAAGGCTGATAGCCCCAAATATCATTTACAAAAAAGGGTCTTTATCCTGCGTAAATGTCCAGTAAAACTTCAGTTTCCACAGATATGCAGTTGTAGAGACTTCTTCTTTTCTTCTTTTTATTTCAAGCGTCCAATACCAAATTCACAGTATTACAGCCAATCCTTCATCATTATAATGGAAATCCCGTTTTCAGAGCCTCATAGACGCTGAGGTCTATTCAGAAAAACTGGTATCACCAATGTACCCAACACGTGTTTCGTCTGTGGGTCAATCTCCAATCGACTTCCTCAGGGCTACAATGAAACATAAAACCCATAACTGTCTGTACTGTTAACCTTCCCCAGGGTTAGTATAATGTGAAGTTTCCAAATTAAAAACAGATAGTAACTGTGATCGTAAGGATTGAAAATAAAATAAATATTAAATAAATATAAAGAAAATCGAGAAAAAACAAAAGGAAGGTAATGAGGGTATAATAAATTAGGGTAGTCACCTCAAACCAAGATTTATCCAGTGCGCCACCAAATGAACATGCCTATTAATCATACCACAAGTAAGACCCAAAGAGGGCATGTAAGTCAAAATAGTGTGAGACCATAGTGACATAATGCCAGTGTGTGAGCAAGGTTCAACTCACCACTTTAGTCCATGTAAAAACAATTCACGTCACCAATGTCCGACAAATACTTCCTCCAGTACCTATTGTTCCAGTTAGTCCTTAATAAAAGTCAAATATTTGTGATCTGTGAAACTAGATATTGTCTTACCAACATGCTATGTCTCCGTGAATTATAACAATTGTGATCTAAGTACAAACACGTACTTCACATGGAAACCAAAGTAAACTTAGTTCCCAATAGTAGTCTTTGTAATTCTTGAGGAAAAAGACCTACAATATCAACATGCTATGTCTACAAAGATTTATTAAGATGGTGTAAACCACGCAATTCAAACGTCACGGACCAGCGTGATAATGTTAAAAGTTGTATTGAACAGGAAAAACAGGAGGGCGTGGCTTGGATGCTGAGAGAAATGGCTGCGTGAGCTCGGAGCTCCGCGCCCGATCCCCCTAAATAATCCTGAATCCGAGTGCTGGGGCGCTTGTGGCCGCTCTCCCGGACGGGCGGCATCCTGACTGGGAGCGGATGGATCCCCCTGGGCCCGCGCACAGAGCCAGCCGAGCGGGAGACAACCACGAACGCCGATCGGCGCTAGAAGTCCGCGGAAATTAAAGATGGCGGACGCGGCCGAGGCTGCGAGGACCGAGGCGCTGTGAGGCGGGGAGGACTGCTGGCTGGGGGCGACGGCCACACGTTCTAGGCAGAACCTCGGTGCGGAGAGCGGGTTTGCCGGCGGCGGTCCTGCTGCTCGCTACTACAGCTCCGGTTGCGCTGAGACTTGGCCTACCAGAAGAGCCGCTCACAAAATGGCGGCGCAGTGATCGCCGAGTACAGACCCCGGGTGAGATCGAGGCCGCAAAGGAGACTGATCTACGGGTCAAAGCCGCTGAGGAGCCGCGACAGCAACTGAGTGCTCGGCGGCAGTACTGAAGCCACCCCACCTGGCCATTGAAGGTAGGAGAGGTCCCTGAGCTTTCCTAACGGGACGGTGGCTGCCGACTACGGAAGGGGAGGTGACTAGAAAACGGCACTGTTGCTGGCGGCCGCTGCGGACAGCGTTCTTGGGCAACAAAGAAGGCCGACGAGCCCCCGGACCCCTGTAGGAATCAGAAGCGGGGGGGCGGAGGACCTCTGCTGGGCCAGCGCGGAGAGGCTGCCCGCGTCCTGCCCTGAAGTGAGGAGTTGCGGGGAGGGTGAGCGGGGCGAGGGGCCCACCTGAGACTAAACCTTAACACGCCTGGGGAGAGGGGCCCACGCCAGAGAATTGCGAGGACGATCTCCGGCGGCAGCTGGAGGACCCTGGCCGCGGGCGGAGCGCCCGGAGCAGAGCACTGAAAGGGCACCGACGGTGGAGGACAGTGCGGAAGGCGCTGTTGCACCGCTACTGAACTGGAAGCCTGTAGGTGGTTGGAATCCGGGAGAGTAGCCCAGGGGCCTGGGAACCCCTGGAGCCGCGGCTGAAGTACCGGCGGAGCACGTGCGGGGGACCCGAGGCAGTGACCCTGCTGCTCGCCCCTTCGCTAGTGGCCACAACCTGCTCCCGAGACGCGTCTACGCACCTGAGGCCCAGCTGAGACTGGTGTTGGCCGGAGACCGCTATCATCGAGGACGAAGACGCCCAGAGGGTCCTACTCGCACGCAAGTGCGGCCGGTACGGTACCTGGCGGTGACCATGGGGAAGCCTAACAAGAAAACAGAGGGGGCGACATCGGCGGAGACTTCAGATGGCTGCTCGACGGGTCCGGCGGACCTGCAACAGCTCCAGGACCGGATACTGGAGGCCATCGCGGCGACCAGGGACGCCCTACAGCAGGACATCGCACAGGTGGCCACGGGCCTGGGCCTTCTCCACGCAGAACATGACAAACTCAAAGACAGAGTGAAAAACGTGGAATCCACCCTGCAGGAACTGACCCCAGCCCACAAATCAACGGAGGGGAGATTGGCGGATGCCCTGGATCGCATATAAGCGCTGGAAAGAAGATCCGAGGACGGGGAAAACAGAAATAGACGCAGTAACATCCGCATCGTGGGTATGCCGGAAAAATCAGAAGGGGGAGATATGATTGAATACCTGGATACCTGGCTTAAAACGGAGGTGGCCCCTGAAGGCCTCTCCCCTTTCTTCACGCTGGAAAGAGCCCACCGTGTCCCGTCTGGGCTGCCTAGGCCGGGGCTGCCACCAAGACCAATTATTGCCAAATTGCTCCACTATAGAGACAGGGATGTGCTCCTCCAGCGGGCTCGCGATGCAGGGCCGTTTCAAGTAGAGAACAGCAAGGTGACATTGTTCCCCGACTACACGTTTGAAACGCAGAAAATGCGAGCCTCTTTCCTGTCCATCAAGCGAGAATTGAGAACAGAGGGCATTCCATATTCCCTGCTTTTCCCAGCGAAGCTTTGAGTGGTGGTGGATGATAAATCGATCTTTTTCTCTACATCGGCTGATGCGTGGTCATGGTAGGACACATATAAAGCGGGCACGGACGGGGCCAGAATCCAAGAGGTGAGACCTAGAGGGTCGACACAAGTGCAGAAATCGCAGAGGATACGCGGAAGGCGCCACGGATCGCGAAAACCCACTGCAGCCCAAACGGAAGAGGAAAGGAGAGCAGCGCTGAAAGCAGTGGGATCACTGTCGAGAGACGAAACCTCCTCAGCTAAGCAGGACACAGAATCAGAGGGCCATGTCTCCGGCACGGAAACAAACCAATCGGACATACTCAACGCAAATGGCCCGCTGGTGACGCCGCAGACCTCGGAAGAGATCCTGAACCAATGATATGAAGGCAACAGGGGAGACCGGGGGATTGGCGCTTGTGGGTGGGGGCGGCCCTGGGGCCTCTACACGAGCACTGGCAATGGGGGGATCAGAGGGCGCGGGGGGGCGAACGTAGCCGCCGTCTAGCCTAAGTCACACCTCACTAGCCCTTAAGGCGTCCACGGTCGCGACTGTGGAATAGTTGGGGAGGACAGGGATTCACCTGAGTTTGGATGGGTACTGATAGCTCGATATTGGGGCCTGTTCCGGGGAGGGAGGTCTTGGGAGTTGTAGGGGTGTTTGTCAGTTTGTTACAGGTTCATTTTGCGCACTGGAGAAGTGCGAGTTGTAGAAGCATTGGGGACGGTTGGGGGACATTCACCACCACACTAGGAACGGAACAATGCGCCATGATACGACACCTCATTAGAGGCAATGGCTAGTGCGGGGGTGCTGAGGTGCATAACCTGGAATGTCCGGGGTCTACACTCAATGACGAAGAGACACAAAATACATGCTTACCTGATTCGTAGGGGGATACACATCGCATTTCTACAAGAAACGCATCTCACAAAACAAGAGGGTATAGCGTTGCAGAGGAGGTGGAGGGGGCAGATATATCACACAACCTATTCGGCATACACTAGGGGGGTCTTAATCTGGATACGGGCGGGGGTCCCTTTCCAAGCTACGAAACATGTGATTGACACTGAGGGCAGATATGTAGCAGTGGAAGGGAAGCTCAGGGGCAAGGACATAAAGCTATGTAGCGTATATGCGCCGAACATTGAACAGCTACACTTCTTGGCGCGCCTTTCTGGTACGTTGGCGCATTACTTGGTGGGCCCTGTTCTAATTGGGGGTGATTTTAATTCAATAACGGACGTCGCCTTAGATAGATCTCACCCGCCCCTCCACGATTCCCCGGTGCACCGCCTTACGAAAGGTAGGCTAGACTGGCAGAGACGCTGGGGTCTGTTAGATGCCTGGCGTCAGCAGCACCCAGCGGAAAGGGAATACTCCTTTTTTTTGGGACTACACGACCTGCATGTGCGGCTTGATGCACTCTTATGCTCTCCGCTAGTAATGCCGTTTGTAGTACGGACTGAATACCTCACCAGAACACTGTCGGATCACAATCCATTGCTGTTCTCCTTAAATTGGATGACAGAGACTCTGTGTGTCCCCACATGGCGATTGCGCCCGGAGACGCTGGACGATCCGTTGTTTCACGAGGCACTGCAGGAAGGCACTACTTTGAAGAGAACGAGGGTTCCGCGGCCTCTAGAGCGATGGAATGGAACTCCTTTAAGGCGACAATCAGAGGCCAATGCATAGGAAAGCACGCGGGTGTGCCCAGGGTTCTGCAGGATGATCTGACCAAAGCTGATGATAATCTGAGGGAGGCCTAAAAAGCGAGACCAGGTCACCCTGAGAAGCAAGAGGAGGTTTGCCGAGCTAGAGAGGCGATGGCGGCGGAGGTGGAACGCCTCCGAAGCTTCGACCATAAGGCTTATCTGCTAAGAGCGCACACAGAAGGAGATAAATCTGGGACGCTACTAGCGTGGCTGGCCAACCCTACTAAACGGAGTCCACCGATTCTAGCCATAGAGAGGGGGGACGGACAAATGATGCACACCCAACCTGGGATTCTAGAGGTTTTTCAGCATTTCTACGGGGCCCTATATAAAAGTACGCTAGTGGGGCGTGGAGATGCTATTGATAGATATCTCGAGGACCTACAATTGCCTCGGTTGCAACAGGAACCGGCAGATGATCTGGGAAGGAACATAGAGGTCGGCGAAATCAAGGTGGCGATAAAGCATATGGCCCGTAACAAAACACCGGGGCTCGATGGATTGCCCATTGAATTCTACAGCAAATATTTAGACACCCTTGCACCCCGCCTCCAAGCGGTGTACAACGAGGCCAAAACTGCTGGCTGCCTCCCACAGTCTATGCGGGAGGTGCTGGTGATCCCATTATTGAAACAGGGAAGAGAGATCAGTGATCTGGCCTCCTATAGGCCGCTCTCCATGCTGACTACAGACTATAAAATCCTGAGCGCCATACTCGCAACTAGGTTGTTGCACCATATGCCTGACTTGATACACCCGGATCACTCTGGATTTATCCCGGCACGCAACACGACCATAAACATTAGAAGACTTACACGGCTGTTGGCAGACCCATGCACGACTGCACCGACACCTTTAGTGCTCTCAATTGACATAGAGAAGGCTTTCGATAGCCTGGAATGGGAATACCTATACAAAACTATGGAAAAATTCGGCCTAGGAGAGGGATACATCAGCTGGACCAGAGTGTTGTACACGGCGGCAGTGGCTAGAGTGCGAGTGGGCCCCCTCATATCACGGCAATACCCAGTGGAGCGAGGCACCAGGCAGGGGTGCTCCCTATCGCCCTTGTTGTTCGCCCTGGCGATTGAACCCCTAGCAGCGAAGGCGAGGACAGGGACTTATTTCAGAGGCCTAGACAGTAGCAGAGGCCTACAGCATATCTCGCTTTACGCGGATGATCTGTTGCTATTTCTAGAGAACGCGGAAGGAGCACTGGAGGGAGCGGAGAGATTACTAGCGAGCTTTGGTGGGATATCAGGGTTAAAGGTTAATTGGACAAAGACGTGCTTATTCCCGTTGCGCCACGGTACACCACAGCCACATTGCAGATTGCAGCTGTAATGGGCACCCACCTGTTTGAAGTATCTAGGAGTATACATATACCATGAGGCAGAAGACATGCTGGAGGGTAATGTGGGAAGATGCATAAGAACATTGCGGGGAAACATGGAGTTCTGGGCGACCCTGCCGCTGTCGCCGATAGGCCGTATTTCTCTACTAAAAATTATTACCTTGCCGCGACTGCTCTACTACTTTCGCACTCTGCCTGTCTGGGTGCCCAGCTCTGTCTTCCGTAGATTACGGTCGCAGATCACTTCCTTTATATGGAACTCGGGAAGATGCAGAGTGGCACTGACAACGCTCATCCGCCCGCAGGACGAGGGCGGGTTAGCAGTACCGGACTTTGAGCTCTACTACCTCGCGGCTCAATTGCAGCTCTTCACACAAGAAGTAGCGAGAGTGTACCGTGGCCCAGAACAGGAAAGGGATAGAGGGACGCCACGTCATGTACTAGCTTACATAACTCTGCAGCAGAAAATTGCCCTGAAAGACCTGACTTCTGAAGAACAGATGTTCCGTCTGTGCTGGAACCGATCGCAGCGCCGAGCGGGTCCACAACACCCGTATGCCCCAGAATTCCCGTTGGGGATGGTGACCGCGCTCCCACATGGGGGAGATTGGTCACAGCTACAGCAGTGGGAGGATGGGGGGATACAAGTGGTTGGCGACTTGTACGAGGAAGGAGCACTGATACCCTACCAGGACCTCCAGGAGAGGTTTGGCCTTCCGCGAGGGGGGTATTTATTGCATGCAGCAGTGACGAGGGCCATCCGGGCACATTGGGAGGGGGGGTTGGCGGAACCGACCACCACCCTGGCTTGCCAATATACGATGATGGCGGCAGGGACGTATAAGGCAGTAACGTGCCTGTACTCAAGAATGTTGCGGGAGAATCTACCACCACTCACGACACTTAAATCCAAGTGGGAAGAAGATCTTGGCAAAGACATCCCGGACACCACCTGGGCTCAAATAGTGCGACGGGCTAGCAAGAGCACGAGAAACGCGAGATTCCAACAGATCCACTTTTACATCTTACATAGAGCCTACATGACACCGGGGAAAATTAAGAAATACGTTGGGGTAACCGAGGCGGGGTGCCCACGATGCACCCTAGAGAGAGCGGAGCTGGACCATATGTTATGGTCCTGCCCAGAACTACATGACTACTGGCAGGCGATTGGGGAAACGCTTAACGAGGTCACTGACATAACGGTGGACTTTGATATGGCGACCTGCATACTACATTGGTTCCCACATACGCCTAAGCATAAAACCACTAGTAAATTTATAGACATGGGATTAATTCTGGCCAAGAGAGAAATTACGAGAGTGTGGAAGGCAAGGGTGGGTCCATCACACAGAAAATGGGTGAATGAACTACTGAAATGGGCAACCTGTGAAAGCACGATCCGATACCAAGTAGCCCGCAAGAAGCCAGATGACAGAGCCAGAGACACGGCTGCAGCGTGGGAGGTAATAGTGCAGGCACTGAGAGATAGCACACTGCAGGAGAACAAAGAGGCCCCGAATACACACAATGATAGCCCCCAGGGCGCACCAGATTCACCACATGACTGATAACGCACTAACTCCTGGAAAATACCCATAACGGTAGTCAAACGAGGGCATTCCTAGGTAGATGGTGGAGTCACGGGGGAGGGGGCTACGGGAGAGTATTTGAGTTAAAAATGTTTGGCACAGGCCACGGGGAGGGGGGAACACAGTTACAAAAGCAGGAGTACACATTTTTTCGGATGTACAGAGCGTAAATGTTAAGATACTGGACACCTGGCTTACCCCTCTGCAGAGCGCCGCCCGACCTCCGGGATGTGGGCTAAATGGCTGTGTAAGGAGCGGAATAGCGGGGAGGGCGGAAGATGATTGACACAGCAATGCTTATTGAGTGTTGTCCGATGTACTGTAAACCTGCAATAAAAATTGTTTTACAAAAAAAAAACAGGAAAAACACGTATGCTAAGCATTGAGACAAGAAGGCAAATTATTAATAATCTTAATTAAAATTATTACACTGTCGGTCTCCGAGTCATTAACATATAATTAGCAGGTGCCATTCTCAAAATATCTAAAACAAGAGACAGCTCACCTCATAAACAAAAGGAGAGTGTTCCTCTTTGAAAACAGCGGAGTGTCACACGCTGGCCATGCTGGATTATTTATATAAACTGGAAGTAAGAACGCTTCCATTCATGAGTAGACTCACACAAGAGAGTTCAAAACGTGGCGTACATCAACACCATCTTAAAAGTACCAAATCGACAAACTGTTATGCTTCATATAGGTACCCTAATATAGGCCTGGGTAATATCGTACCCCTTCACATACATTACCTCCCCAACACTACACAGCCATGAGCCTTTTAGGATTGAACCTTTACCTAGCTCTAGTCCTGGGCGCAGAAGGAGGGTTTTCCCTAAACAATAGTGTTCTATAACTTCATCAATGGACTTACACAGTATGAATGAATATTCATAAGTGTTCTTGGAAACCAGGCAGGGGCTAAAACCACCTGCATAAAATCTACGTACAAGGTTAATTTCATACGTCATCCTCCAATCAAACAATGTCTAAAACAGGTAACAAGGGACAAAGGAACCTTAGATACTTTCTGTATAAATACAGCACCTCTTTCTAGTATCAGTTAGAGGGAACCGAGACTTCCAGGCCGACACACTGACCAGAGATGCTGAGGCTCCTGCATGCAGATGCTCCAGCTGACACTGGTCTGACACATCCCTGGCGGGGTGTCGAGACCAGGAGAGGGTCCCACACTCTGGCTTCACACTTACTCACATCCTAGGTACACTTAGGTACATCTAGATAGGCATCGTAGGAGTACGTACACTTTTACCATGCATTTTATATTCATGTTTGTATTCATGATCATTGCAAGATGGTAGAACTGTACTATCATTTTATATTCAGTGTACTGCTAATAATATATATCTGCTACTGTCTAACGGTTGTTGCAGTACATATATTTTACACTAGAAGAACAACTGTCCAATAAATTCTTATTGTAACATGCCCAACTGTTTCTTCTGTGTAACTCTCTGAGACCGGATAAGTAAGCACGAGTGACTGAGCGAAAGGTAGTACATTGTTTCCACGATCCTGGGAGATCAGGGTTGTCATGTTCTAAGGTTGCCAGAAACTATTCTCTCCCTGATGAGTGGAGATTCTAGTGGCACTGTGATCTAGCTAATGCAAACAGGTTAACATTCTCGGTGGGGTGCTCAGAGCCAGTCTGCCACCAAACCCACAGTTTACGTTATCCAAACGCGCAGATTCTTTATAGGAATATATAGGAACTACACAATATGGCACCGCCAACGTTGGTTGGGTACTTATTTAACAGTAGAATCTGAGTAGTTTAGTCGTGTTATTCTCAGAGACCCCTCCCTACTCACAAAACGGCAGAGACGTCTGGAGTGGGTGGGCACAAACTCCAAAACTAAATGGGTCAGGCAAACCAGTTCCTTGGATGTGTGCACCTTTAAAGAAACAATGTTTTTCTTATCTCAATTCAATTTTATAAAAACAAAATTCTGATGCTTGTTGTTTCTTGATTACTTCATCAATTTATTAATTCATCTGGAATATCACCAAACATTTTTCATCGGTTGAAGTAGCACACAACGAATGTGGAAGACTTTGGTATAATTGAGGAAAAAGAGTGCACTGAAAAACAAAACTGTGGGCACAAATTCCGCCACAACTGAGTATGCAAAATATCCTATTTATTGCCTGCTGGTTAATCAAGCATTAAGGACACAGTGTTCCTAAAAATTGTGCAACAAAACCTTTTCTTAGTTGCCTTGAACACATTTCTTTGTTACACACCTAAAATCTGATAGAAAATGGTTTACAAGCTAGGGGTGGCTTAATAGCTTTCGTGATTGAGGCACACAAATCAAACAAAACAGAGGTATTTTATTTGTGGGTTACATTCCCAGCAGCAGATGCACACACACAGACATTTCACTACCATACAGATGGAGCTGCACCAGCGGAATTTGGTCCGTTCGAGGACATAGAGATTCCACTCACGTACCAGTAACAACAATACTGGTTTAAAGGCCCCCTACCCCACGTAAGAGGAGGAGTAAGGCTTGGTCTGTTAGGAAGTCCAGGAACAACATGGCCAATATTAGCAGCCTGCAAACCTCATCCTGACATTTAAACAATGCCGCAAGGAGACTTACTCATCCAACACAAAGATTTAATTAAAATGTACAGAAACTTGACACAATTCGTCATGAGGACTTTCACAGTCCAACCAGCAACATTTGCAACAAATGGAACTCAATCTCAGAGTACAGCAACTAAAATCACACCACAAACATTACACGCAGTAATAGGCAAAATGCCCACGAAACACAAATAAATGCTATTCTGGGTAGCTCAGAAAATAACTCAGCTAGAGGCAGTATTCCCGAATACTACCCCATTTGAAAAACACAGAATGCTAACAATCTGCTAGCCTAGGGGCTAACACCACAATTAGAAGAGTGTACCACTTGGGGTACATACAGTCTTTGCTGACATTTCTACCAGGACTCAGGTATTCCTTCATTAGCGGTGATACCGGATGTATTAAGACAGATGCAAATGAGTACGGGGCAGAGTCTTCTCTGAACTTAGGGATGAATGTACTAAATACCTATGACTAGGTATCAGCCATAATACTAGCTAATATTAAAGGGGAAGCAGCTTCAGAGGCTATCCGCCAACTCCTAAGGGAGTTCAGTATGTTAGATCAACAACACAAACTGCCCAAAATAATTAAAAACTGCGTATGCAGAATTAGGCAGAGACAGTTTAGGTGGGAAAGCTTTAAAACCACAACTGATGGGCAGTCCTGAAAAGGACACTTCTAAGCAGACACCAGCTTCTTCTAAAAAGAAGTAGGAAAATAAAAAACAGCAAAACTTTACAGAACACAGATCTCAATCCCGAGGTAGATCTCCTCCACAGGAGCCCTCTGAAAATATTAGGAAACCTGACAGGTATCAGGATACTGATACACGTTCCTTTCCTTCCTTTCAGGGCTCGACAAAACACTTTGAGAGAGAAGGACGGTCAGAACACAAAGAAGAGCGTACATAGTCCAGAGACAAGCAGCATGCTCAAGACTATACTTCCAAAAAAGAAGAAAAAACTAAATCAAAACCTCAGTTTAAAAAGAAGAAAGTTGCAGGCCTGAAGAGCAGACATGTTCAGAATTCTGAGGACACAACTTCCAAACAGGAAATGAGCTCAGACGATGCTAGACAGTGCAGTAGAGGTAACAGTAGCTCGCCAGAACCTGATGGAATTTCTGGTGACAGCGGACTTGAATGATTACATCACGGTCGAAACACCAGATACCAGGGTGAGCGTCCCACATAAGTTACATGAAAAAACACTCCAAATGGAGGAGGACAAGCCCAGGAAGGTTAAAGATCTCTTTTGGGAGAACCTGTCATCTGGTTATGACATCTATTAGCTGAACAAGATTGGCCACCAGCATTCATTATGGAGTACTCTAGGGGAGAAACAATAATTTTTCTAGCCTTCTCTTACCTCGTTCCCATCGATTTTAAACACACATATGCACAGTAGTAGGCAGTTGCCCTAGTTCCAGATTTGTACAAAAATCATCCCGGGTGGGCTCACCACGTGATCCCTTTAAAAGTTTCACCAAATGCCCAGAGGCAATGTCCTATACAGTAAGAAGCTAAGAACAGGTCAGGGAGATCTTAGACCAACTTGAATATCAAAGGGTCATTGAAGCAAACACCTCACCAACGAACAATCCTTTGATTCCCGTACTGCGCCGGGATGCCCCTGGGTAACTGAGCGCGCTACAAATTTCATATAATAATAATAATAATAATATAATGAAACCTGACAACTCATACCGTCTAGTTTTAGATTACAGACATTTAAACACATGCACAAAGACATTCACTGTCCTAAATGCATACAGTGCCGCATTAATGAATAACATTGTGCGGAAAGAATACAAAACAACACTTAATATCTCAAATGGATTTTTCTGCCAAAATATAGCGCCTGAAAGCAGGTATTTGACTGCATTCTCAATGTTGGGGTCCCAAAGACAATTTTGCTGTCTCCCTCAGGGGTATAAGAATAGCCCGGGCGTATTTTCAGCAAGGGTAACTGAGTTACTCCAAAATGTTGACGAGGAAGCATTGTCCTGTGTGGATGATATATACCTGACGGATGATGACATAGAAAGGCACTTGACCAGGGTGAACACCATAATCATGGGATTCGCCTCCGAGAGCTACAAATTTATTTTTAAAAAATCAAAAATTGCCCACCTCAGTGTCCTGTTTTTAGAATATGAGCTATCAAGTGAAGAGAAAAGTCTGGCAGCTAACTTTTTAGAAAACTGTGCGCTGCTCCAACCTCCAAAGTCATTAAAAAAAATTACAATCAATACTGGGATTCCTAAATTTCGGAAGAACATACATTTTGGATTATGCAGAAAGAATAAAACCTTTCTACGATTTAATAAAACCTGACTTTCCAGATAGACAATGGACACAGGAACACACAAATATCCTATGTTCACTGCAAGAAGACATGATAGCTTCAAAACGTTTGCAGACACGTTTAAACGTACGCAACGTAGGGATCCGTGTAATAGCGGGTCAATGCGGGTACACTTAACCTTCAATGTAGGCAAAACAGTTCCAATCGCTTACAAATCACACCTGTACACAAATGCAGAAATGCTTTTCACTTCAACAGAGAAAATCCTGACAGCAGTTCAAACCGCTGTAGCAAGAGAAAGAGCACTGGGTCAGGGGAAAAGCAAAATTGTCGTAACCCGGTACCAGCTTTAGAAGCTGTTACAAAGGCTAGCATTCCAAATGCGAAAGCCTTACATCCGATATGGATAGAATGGGCTAATTATCTTATTGCAACGGACGTTGAATACAGATTTGATCCAAGTCTAAAAACACAAGCATTCCTGCAATACGAACAAGAATACCCTCTGCCAAATGAAATATTGCCTCTAGATCAATATGAATATATAATTTTTAGTGATTGATCTGCTCAGCCAGCCATAGGGAGTAAGCAACAATACAGCGCAGCATGTGCTATCGTTAAAGGTCGCATGCGGGATGGGAAGTTCCATCCAAGTTGCACCAAAACAAAATCTCTAGGAGACTGCACGGCTCAGTTGGCAGAGTTAAAAGCATTAATACTGGCACTGGTGAATACGGATCACGAAATCATACAATTAATATTTATCTCATTGGGAACAAAACGGGTTAAAAGACGCAAAAGGTGGCACATTTAAGCATAAAATGCTATGGGAACAAGTAGTTGAGTTGAAAAACGAACTACCAGGGGCTCACGTGATCCATACACTGAGTCATCAACATGATGGCATTCACTCTGAAGGAAATTCATTGGCTGATGAAGCCGCGAAGGGGACTGTACACACAGCTTCCGTAGCTGCAATCACTCGTTCAAAAACGAGGATAGACAGTGATATTTTGGTTGCTGTCATTGCTTCGCGCTAGGGCAGCTCAGAAGTACCAAAGAAATTTCCACTCAAATACTTCTACAAGTTGGATACAAACAACAGTCCATATGCTCAGATTCCTGGAGTGGGGGATAGAGCAATACCAAATATGGATCGTAGACAAGGTTTTATTGTTGCAGCACACAAGGTTTTGGGCTCTGCGCATACAGGCGTTACAGCGACAATTTCATTGTTGAAACAGCGTTACTGGAGGCCATGTCTAACAAAGCAAACTAAAGACTATGTCTTCAAATACGACATCTGCCAACAGTTGAAAGGCTCCACCATAACATGCCCAGAATAACACTGTTATTAAAATCAGACAAAACTCTTGCTAGTGTGTATCTGGACCACTGCGGCCCATTACAATCAGATGGGGCTTACTAGTATATGTTTGTGGCAGAGGATTCATGCTGAAGATTCCTATGGGTTTGGTCTCAGCGATTGTCTGACACTTGAACTGTTATCAAAGATTTGTGAGTCTTTATAGGGACATACGCAGTTGGCATGTTACATTCTGACCGTGGCCCAGCGTTTAGCTATCGGGCTTACAAATAGGCCATGGAAAGTATGGGTTTTGCATTGCGGTACTCCTCTCCCTACCATCCTGAGGGAAATTCGGTTGTGAAGAGGAAAAACCGGGACTTAAAGCAATCTTTAACAGCTAGGGTATCAGGCAAGGGTGGTAGTTGGATCAATCACTTATATGGGATACAGAGAGCCCTCAACACACAGCCATGAAGTTCTCTAGGGGGTGTCACTCCTTACGAGGACCTATTTGGAACGAGAATGCGGGTACCTGATCTTGATTGTGAAGGCACAGTGGCGGATGAGAAACCGTTTGGTATCCATGATCGTTTGGCTGTTTTACAGGATCTAAATGAATCCAGGACACAACAAAGTAACTCTTCAACCTTAAGTTCAACTTCAAATTCAAACTCAAAATAGCAACCAAGTTGCAATTAGACCTAATACAGTCGTCTCCGTCAACGTGCCTCAACAAGAGCAAAATGTGATTTCAACAAATCCCAATGCAATTCCAACAATTGATCAAACTGCGTCTGGCTACTTCATGAACTTTGATACGTTTTCGTTGGATTCAGGTGAACCAGAAACGACGCCAGCCAAACAAACACGCAAGCAACAAGTCAAGAACTTTCTGCACTTTCCCAAAAAGACTTATCTGGTATCGCCTTGGGTAGAACTCTGAGTAATTACTGGGATACTGTTCTTTCTTTTCTGGCTAGGCTTAGTTATAACTTTTAGCATGCTTATTAATGGACAATACCTACAACAAAGCTCTATAGCCCAAAAAGTTAATTTGATTCTGAAGCCACATCAGTACTCACATCGTGAACAAAGAGACTTGTCATCAGTGAACATTACAGCAGTTCCTATACCGGACGATATAGTTTGGGACAAGGTTGATTTCGATATATTCGGTCCGACTGAACTTAAAAAAATTCCTCATTTATTTAAAATTTCATTAGGTGATAGCATTACCTCCAATACATTTTCTGATGATTGGGACTCTGAAACTGTTAATAACATGTTGTCTGATTTAGAGAAAACTGCTGCATTTTTTAACACTGAAATGTTAGAAGGTACTTGGGACTATGACACTTTGTACTGTTACCAACATTATGGTAATCATTTTTTGCACAAATCTATAACACCTAGAAATGTTTTTGAGTACTATCAGTGAGATCATTGCCCTTCACCACCAAAAAGCAGTTTGCAAACGTTTGCACAGAAATGTTCATATTTTTCAGGGTTTAACACTTCGTACACAACCTCATATTATTATAAGGTTACTCCGACATCGACACTGAAAATTATGTTGACTAACACCAAACATATTTCCTCTGCTTCCTTTATTTTCCAATTGTACGAACAGGGGTCCAACCTATGGAAGGACACAATAGACTTAAAACCAGTCTGGGGTTCTAGGAACTGGCAAGTCCAGGGAACAGAAGCGCTATTTAGAGCATGCCTCATTCCACAGCAGATGATATTTCTTTTTTATTTTTCTTTTTCTTTTTATTTATTTATTGAAATTTTCCAAATACAGGTAGAGTCAGTATAGCATATACAATTTACAGGCATAATCAGGATATGAGAAATGAAAGGGTTGATATTTAGGACAATAAAATAACAGAGATTTACAGAGCAGTACATAAAATAATAGGCAATACAATGACTATTGTGTTACGGTCCACTCACTTGAGGTCTCTATTACCACAAATATACTGATGGACTGCAACCAGTTCTGAGAGAGGGCAATCAGTGAAGATGAATGCGCAAATATAATTCAGGTGCCAACAGCATTGACATTCTAGGTATTATCAGCGTCATCAATTGGGTGAGAAATTAGGTATGCCGTAAGGGGCCCCCAGTTGTCTCGGGGATGTGAAGAAGGGGGAAGTAGTTCAGAAAAAGGTATATGTCTGTTCCACCCACAATACCATATCCCCGATCCATTCCTTGAATTTAGGTGCTCCGCCCCGCTCCAGCCTGCACGCTATTCACCGTTTAGCCAAGAGGAGACTGAAGGAGATAAATCTACGGTGTGTCGCCGCCAGCTTCTCAGTGTATCCCAGCAAGGCGAGTAGGGGAGAGAACGGGAGGTGCAGTGATGTCATTTGTTCTAGCGTTGTAAGGACTAGGGGTGGGCGGAATTTTCATAATCGCGTTATGTAAATCTCCGTGAAACGGTAAAAAATCTCTGCGAACACGCAGAAATTCCACGAACGCGCTAAATTGCTTGTTCATGATGCTTTTTTACTGTTTGCAATCGCTGTTTGCATGCTCGGGGGGAAATATCTCGCGAACACGCCTTTTGAGAACCCAAACAAGCAAACAATTTCGCTAAGTCGCGGAGCGCAGAATTTTGGGCAATTTCGCGTTCTCCGCAGAACGTGAAATTACCCAAATTCTGAAAATTCCGCGAACGGAATGGAATTTACAGCCCAGGCCTAGTAAGGACCTGGTGCCAGAACTCCCGCACAACACCACAGTCCCAAGCTAGATGCAGAAAATCTGCCCCTGTGATACCACAACCATCACATTTGTCGCTGTTGTGTAGTTTATACCAGTAGAATTTGGCTGGGGTGTGTGCGATGTAGGAACTTGTAATGAAGGATGTGGAGAAGGCAACTGGATGTGCTCCATTCCGTCTGTTTGCATCAGTAGGTCCACTGCTCATCTGTGATGACTTGACTCATCTTGGCGGCCTATTTGTCTCGAGCAGTGCTTTGTACGGGGACCTAGGCGGTGTAGAGACTATGGTAGAGCGAGGAGACTAAATGTGACGCAGTATCGCTGCGCAGTATCATGCGCTGTGGGGTAAACTCCAGGGGCTCCAGAGGGTACATGGCTATGTGCTCCTTGAAGCCCTGGCTCAAACGGACATAAAGGAAGATGTCCATAGGGGAAGGCGGCTGCTTTGAAAAGAGTTGCTGTTATGTACAGATCCCCCCAAGTTGTAACCCCGGATTTAGCTTGGGTTTTTCTGAAAACACCCTCCTGGAGAACAGGCATTTTCGGGTGATAGACTAGAGGATGCAATGGCGAGTACAGCATGGGAGCCTGGGATTGCGTTGCAATGGTTTGCCGTGCCTTCACTGTTCTAATGATCGGTGATGAGTCTCCTGTACGTGGTGCAGTGGCAGTCAGTATGGCGCCCTCAAGTGGTATGGGATCAGATAACCAGTGTTCGGTAGCTACCTGCGGCATGTATTTGGGAGCGTGAAACCAGAAATGAGCATAGTGGGCCTGTGTGCAAGTATAATAGAGTTCGAAGTTAGGTACATCGAACCCTCTGTGCGAGTATGGCTTAGTAATCGTGTCCCATTGCGTTCTAGGTTGTTTGCCAACCCAGGTGAGACATATCAGCTCTAAGAGGAGTGCAGTAAAGAAGTGTCTGCCTGGGTCGTACGGGATGTTTAAGAATAAATAAAGGAGTTTAGGAAGGATAACCATTTTTATGGGGCAAGTGCGCCTTGCAAAGGAAAGTGGTAGGGAAATCCATCTCGTGACATTATTCCTGATCCCCTCCAAGGTACGACCGTAGTTGAGTCACATCAGCTCGTGCACCATTCAATGGTGAAAAGGACGTAAAGACCATAACCGATGTGGTGAGGGGAAAAATGTGGGAATTTTTCCAATTTATATGTATGCCGGAGAGCCCTCCAAAACGAACAAATTCACGGAGTAATGGATTACGGCTAAGGTGTGGCTCTCGAACATATAGGGTATGTCATCACCACATAGGGAAATCAGAATAGTCCAGAGTAGACAACAGAGTGCTTTGTCATGGTGGTATCATCGTATCTTGGCTGCAAGTGGTTCAGCAGCCAGGGCAAAAAGAAGTGGAGAGAGTGGGCAGCCTTGTCGAGTGCCCCGGGTGATGGGGACGGAGGGAGAGGAGGGCCCATTGATGAGAACCCTAGCTTCGGGATTGGTATACAACAGGCGAACCCATGAGAGGAAACCTTTAGGCATGCCCATGTTTTGGAGGATTACGAAAAGGTAATCCCACTCAACTGAGTCAAATGCCTTTGTGGCATCAAGAAAGACTGCCGCTAAATGCAACTGAGGGTCAACTGACTGTAAAATGGAGAAGAGCGTGCAGAGGTTTTGTGATGTTGCCCAGCCAGGGATAAATCCAGCCTGGTCTGGGAGAACAAGTTTCTCCATGAGTAGGCTGAGATGATAGGCCAGGATTTTGGCAAGGATTTTTGCATCCATGTTGATTAAGGAGAGGGGGCGGTATGAATCGCAGCGGTCCGCGGTCTTACCGGGCTTTAGGAGTGAGGAGATCAGGGCTACCCTCAGGAACGGAGATAGATATCCCAGCTCGTGTGCTTCACTGAAGACTTGCTTGAGACTGGGGAGCAGTTGATCGAGGTATGCTTTATAAAAGTCGATGGGGAGGCCATCAGACCCGGGGGCTTTCCTGGACTTTATTTGCATAATTGCCTCGCGTATCTCATCATTTTCAAAGGGTGCGTCAAGAAACTCTCTCTGCGAGTCTTCAAGCCAGCTAAGGGTTATATCTTGTAGGTATGAGGTAAAGTCTGGGGGATTGTCCCTTCGAGTGCTATATAAATCAGTATAGAATTCAGTAAAGATATGCAGAATATCCTGGCTGTCTCTGTGGTGCACGCCAGCCAGGTCCCTAACTTGGAGGACATAATTGGAGAGCCGGGGTAGCCGGATGTCATGCGCTAATGCTCTGCCTGGGTGCTCACCCTCGCCATACTTGCGCACTGTGTAATACTTTCCCCTAAACCGTGCCTCCTGGTTGGCCATTTGCTTGTAGTCTGAGAGCTTTTCCCTGAATGTTACCAGGCGCTGCCCAGAGGCATCGCTCCAGAGGTCCCTCTACAGTATCTTCAGTTCACTTTCAAGTGTGTGTAGGGTGCGACGGAGGTCTTGTAGCAGCCTGAAACTTTTAGACATGTAGGAGCCCCGGATTGTAACTTTGAAGGCCTCCCAGACTGTAACCACCTGTGCGACAGAGTCTATGTTATTCTGGAAGAATTCTGTGATTTCCATACCAAGCTCAGCCCGGAAAACATTATCAAGTAAGGCTTCCGGCATCAGTCTCCAGAATCTGTGGGAAAGAGATTGAATTGGGTGGAGTTACCATTATGAGCACTTGGGGAATGATCAGAGTAAGTCCTAGCGAGGTGGACTGCCTAAGTGACCCACTGGACCACCCCTCGGGAAACCACCCAGTAGTGCAGGCGAGCCCAGGATGCATGCTCTGCTGTGTAGTGGGTGCCTTCCCTACCATCTGGATGAATATGCCGCCATGTGTCTGTGAGCCCATGAGCTGAGAATATGTCCGTCAACGTTTCCTGTGTTTTAGTGTAGTGTGAGGGTAGAGGATTAGACCTGTCCAAGGCGGGACGGAGTGCAGTATTAAAATCTCCCCCCAAATAATATGAATGGAGCCTATTTGAAGTATGCATCCCCATAATGCTGCGTAGAAGCCTGGATCAATGCTGGGCCCATAACAGCACACCAATGTGACCGATTGAGTACCCAGTGTGCCCACATCATACAGCTCTGCCCAATAGAGTTTTGCTGTGTGCCTCCCAATATGAAAGGAGTATTCTTTTTTACTAGTATCACGGTACCTCTGGAGTAGGTAGAATACGAGGAGAATAATTGCTCGGCGGCCATTTGCTGGCAAATATGGGAGTACGAGCTGGATCTAAGTGCAACATCCGTAACTTTAACATATCCAGGTATGCAAGAACTTGTCTGCATTTCCGGGGATCTTGCAGACCTCGGACATTCCATGTGAGGATATTTATTTGTAGTGCCTTAGTATGGGAAAATGTAGAAAATTAAAATAGAATGTCGCAGTATGCTCTGTGAAAAGAGGGGCAAAGTGTGCCTCTGAATATGAATCCTAAGTCTACCAGTTGGAAAAAGAATGCAGTTACACAACATTGCGAATGAGTCCCCACCCACCCCCCTCACAACAGCCCCCCAAATGTGCCAGTATCAATATCCCTACCCATTGTGACAATACTATAAAGAGAAAGTCATACAATGAGTACTGTGGGAACACCCATCTGGGGAACGCTGGTGTGCAAAGATAACCTCCCCTCTCCTGTAAGTACAGAGCCAATTCCCCGATGACGGGGGAGGTGGGATGAAGGAAGGCAGGTGCTTGACATAGTTCAGTTTGTGAGCAAAAAAGGAGTATCAAGAGAAAGTACCCGCTACCAAAAACAGATGACGAGTATAAGTTCATGTAACTTATCTGTTGATGTTTTGCACTCCATGAAAAATCAGGCTTCTGTGATGCAGTAGGATGAGGTACCAATGAGAGGAACCACCGCTTTCCATCAGCCGCTCAGGTCTCACCCAGACGCAGAGCATCTGGATCGGCAGGAAGACCGTGGGCGTCAGCAACAGAGCAGGACAAGAATTAAGAACTTGGACAGATGCAGTGCTTATAATCAATCAGAGCCTAGCGACAGGCATCAAGACAGACGTTCCTGGGCTTCTCTGGATGGCGAGTTCTTTCTGACGGTACGAAGGAAATCGTCTACTTGCTGCCTGTTGGTGAAGAAATGTTACTTGCCGAGATATGTGACTTGCAGCCAGGCTGGATATAATAAGGTGTATTCGATTTGCACCTTGCGAAGTTTCTGCTTAGCAGGTAGAAACTTGCGTCTCGCCTCCTGGACAGCAATTGTTAAATCTGGCTATATGGAGAATGTGTTGCCTTCGAATTAAAGATTCTTGTTGCCTCTGGCCGGCTTCAGAGCGGCGTCGCGATCCCTGTAGTTGAGGAGGCAAGCAACTATCGGGCGTGGGTTTCCTCTCGGGGGAAGTCGAGGGCCAAGGGAGCTATGCGCACGCTCCACAATCAGCTGAGCAGAGAACGCCTCCGCGCCAAAGGTGGTACGCAACAGGGGCTCGACAAAGTCCTCCATGCGCCTGATGTTGGCGCTCTCAGGGATCCCATTGACGCAGATGTTATTGCGCCGACTACGCGCCTCCAAATCTTCGATTTTAGCCGCAATTATTTTCAGTAGTTTGTCCATTGGCGCCACCTGTTGTGTCACATGAATTGTGGCATCCTCATTGTCAGAGATTCGTTTCTCTGCTTCCTTGAGTTGTTTGCCGTGTTTCTCCACCTTTAGTCCATGCAATTGCTCATGGAGTCCATTTTACTTGAAAGATCCGTAGGGCTGTGCTGCATGGCCAAGAGGAGAGTTTTAACCTCATCAACTGGAGTTGGCGGAGGATGTGGCGTTTGTGCATTCATGAACGTCTCTGGTTCCTTGGAACTGGACCGCGTGGCAACCTTTTTCGTGTCGATTGGAAGCTTCGATTGGCGACCATCTTGCTTCCACATGGCGACAGAAGCTTATGATGACAGGGAGGAGGTGTAAGTGAGGATCAGATAATGATGCCTGTGCAGGAGTCACCACCAAGGGGAGCTCATTCAGAGAGGCCTCCCCTTGCAGCAATTGCGTGGGAGGCAAGCGCCCAGGGTTATGTTCACGTTTTGATGGAAGTTGCAGAACGCTAGTGACACCCGCGCCACAGAACTGGTCTCAGACCCAAGAGTGCAGGAGTCCCGCACTAGGCGGCGGTGTATCCGCATTGTCTTCTGATAGATACATCTGCCGTGTGGATTCCTCACCTTGTGAATATCCCCTTGCGTCAGCAACATTCGGAAATTCTTTTTGTAGCTTCACGCCGACGTGGACTCGGACGTCACAGAGGCACGGCATCGCTCGCGACTCCGCTGACGCCACAGACGCCTACAATAGGCCCACGCCGGCGTGATGACATCAGTTCCCTTTTTTCTGCGTCGTCGACGCTAACGGTTTTCTGGGAGCGTCTGTAGCTTTTACTGTAACTTTGTTACTATCTAAACTCCTAGTGTCTTTGTCTTCTCGTTTTCATCATGACTTCGAAGAAGACTGGATTTAAAGCTTGCGGAGAATGTAACAGAATAATGTCCATTACAGATCCGCATGAATGCTGTTTGTGGTGTCTGAGCTCCGACCACGACGTCGAGGACTGCCAATCTTGCAAGAAGATGACACCGAAGGCCCTCCGAGAGAGAGAAGCGAAACTTCTGGTTGCTAAGTTTAAAGGAGGAAAAGAAAAGAAAAAATCAAGATCGCGAACTCGTCGTTCGAAGTCAAGATCTCGATCGAGGTCGCGATCGGTTTCGTCATCAGCGCATGCTTCGAGATCTTCTAGAAAGAAGCATAAGAAGAGAACCCATGAATCCCGACATCGGTTGAGGAAGGAGTCGGGTTCCAAGCCGAAGTCACAAGTGAAACTGATTGAGAAGGTGGTTTCGTCGGCTTCGGAGGATCATGATGTCGAGGTTGAAGCATCGCATGCGGACTCTCCGAGTTCACCGAAGCGAAAGTGTGCTCCATCTCCGGACCCATCACATCCTTCAGGTCGGTAGGATGAAGGTGAGGAGGAGGAGGTTGGTGAGGGTGGAGCTCGGATGCCAGAAGGTAGTACGACTCCGGTACACCAACCTGAAGAAGAGGTCGACGTCGTTTCGACTCCACGTCCTCAAGATCAACCTGGGGGTTCATACCCAGCCTTCCCGGCTCCAGGTCAAGACCCTTCGCAATTCCTGAATGCGATGTTCGGAATTTATTCAAGGGCTATGTATCCCTCTGGGCCTCCTACTGGTCCTATGGGTCCTATGGCATATGGTTTGGGTGTTCCTCATTCCTATGCACCTGCGCCCTTTATGCCTTTTATGCCGGCTCCGGCGCCGCATTGGCATTATCCGACTCCAGCGAGGCCTTCGACACCGAAGCCATCGACGCCGAGATCGATGACTCCGATTCCTTCGACTCCAGTTCCATCAACTATGATGCCGAACCCTGAGCGACGTCGTGAATCTCTTCCTTGTCCGACGTCGGGTTCGACGCCGGCTCCGGCTCCGTCGGAGTCGATTGCGGATCCGACGGCTTCGAATGTGAAGATGAGATCTAGGCGTGAAGCCCAAGGATGGATGGATGAGGAGAGATATAGAGAAGAATATCTTGAGGAAGGCGAGCTTCATGATTCTGAGGACCCTTTTGAGGACCTATCTGTAGCTAGTGGCCTTGAACTGTCACCTGAATGGGACCTTGTTTCGGTTTCTAATGAACCCTCAAAAGATGTGGCACCTTATCATGTGGTGATAAAGAAAGCTGTAAATGTATTGAACATTTCTCTACCATCTGCAGAGTTTAAATCTAATCTGCTTACAGAGGTCCTTCACTCTCCTTCTTCAGTGATTGAACCTTTACTACCTTTTAATGATGCCTTAAAGGAGCCAATTTTAGAAATTTGGAAAAATCCTGTATCTGCTCCTGCTGTATCTAGAGCTGTGGCTAGAAGGTATAGAGCAGCTCCTGAGGACCCAGAGTTTTTAACATCTCATCCTCTACCGGAGAGTTTGGTAGTGCAGGCTGCCTGTTCCAAGAGGTCTACTGGTGCGTTTCCGCAGGTTCCAGCGGAAAAGGAGTCTAGAAAGCAGGATCAGGCTGCTAAGAAGGTCTTTTCATCTGCCAGTATGGCTTTAAAATCCACAAATGCAACCTGCTTAATGGGACGTTATATCCTTGCTCTTATGGACACTGTGAAGCAATTGGTGCCCAAGATGCCTGAAGAGAATAGGAAAGACTTTCAAGAAGTTATTTCTGATACTCAAGCTGCAGCAAGACAGGTTATCCAAAGTGGATTGGACACGACTGATTCTGTGGCAAGGATCATGGGTTCTTCTGTTGCGACAAGGAGAGCCGCATGGCTTAAATCTAGTGAGTTTTCCACTGATGTCCAAGCTGCACTGATGGATCTTCCTTTTGACGGATCAGGATTGTTTGGGAAGAAGGCAGACACTGCGTTGGAACGCTTTAAAGATAGCAGAGCAACAGCTAAGTCTTTGGGCCTTCAGACCAGGGGCACTTTTGCAAGACGCTCAAGAGGATTTGGCAGATCTTCTTTTAGAAACTATAGATCTACCCAACAGCAGCCACAGCAGCAGCAGAACACTTTATACAGAGCTTATAGAGGCAAACAAAGAGCCCGAGCTCGGGCCGTAATGTTTCCTCCTCTTCCTCCTCTTCTCCATCCCAGCCCCCAGCCACAGCAGCAAAGCAGCCCTAGATCCACCATTCTGGATCATGTGGGCCCAGTGGGGGGCCGGCTTACCCATTTTCTACAAGATGGGGAATTGATTACATCGGATCTTTGGGTTCTCAATCTTGTGGAGAATGGGTATGCACTTCCTTTCCAGGAGTTTCCTCCCAATTACCCTCCTTGCCAAGGTTTTTGTTCGGTGGACCATCTACTTCTTCTGCAGGAAGAAGTCCTGGCTTTGTTTCGAAAAGGTGCGATAGAGGTGGTTCCGGAGCAGGAGAGGGGTCAGGGATGCTACTCCCGGTACTTCCTGATCCCCAAAAAGGATGGCAGGCTCCGGCCAATTCTGGATCTCAGGATCTTGAACTTTTACCTAAAACAGGAAAAGTTCAAGATGCTCACTCTTGCACAGGTTCTTCAAGCGCTGTTGGAAGAAGATTGGATGGTGTCGATCGACTTGCAGGATGCGTATTTTCATATTCCCATCTTGAAGTCGCACAGAAAGTATCTCCGTTTTACGGTTGGGTCGCAGCATTACCAGTTTGCGGTCCTTCCGTTTGGTCTTACTACTGCGCCTCGAGTCTTCACCAAGGTGATGGGGGTGGTGGCAGCACATCTCAGGAGGTCGGGGATACATGTGTTCCCGTATCTGGACGACTGGCTGATCAAAGCGGAGTCGCCAGAGAAGGTGCTCCATCATCTGCAAGAGACAACTCAGTTGTTACACAGGTTGGGTTTTTCGATAAATGTACCCAAGTCTCACCTGGTGCCCTCCCAGCGCAACCTGTTCATAGGTGCTGTACTGGACACAACTGTATGTCGCGCATTCCCTCCTCCTCAAAGGATTCGCGACATACAGGAAATGATTCCTTTGTTCTACAATGTTCTGGAGGTTCTTCGCCTGCTCGGTCTGATGGCTTCTTGTATTCTATTGGTCAACCATGCACGCTGGCACATGAGGGCACTCCAGTGGTGCCTCCGCAGGCAGTGGTATCAGCACAACGGAGATCTCAGGGAGTCAGTGAGGATCTCCAGAGAAACTGCAGCGGATCTGTCTTGGTGGAGCGTGGAAGGCAATCTGTCGCAAGGAAAGCCTTTTCAACTTCTTCCATCGGTGGCCACAGTAATAACGGATGCATCCACTCTAGGGTGGGGTGAACATCTGGGGGACCTGGAGGTCAAGGGTCTTTGGTCTCCAGAGGAAAGGTTGCTTCATATCAACCTTCTGGAATTACGGGCAATACGTCTGGCACTCAAGGCCTTCCTCCCTTCCCTTCGCGGTCGGTCGATTCAAGTACTGACGGACAACACGACCGCGATGTGGTACATCAACAAGCAGGGAGGAGTGGGGTCGCAGTGTCTCTGCAGAGAGGCTCTACGTCTCTGGTCCTGGGTTCAGGACCATCAGATTTGTCTGATGGCAAATTATCTGGCCGGGGTTCAGAACGTTCGTGCAGACATTCTCAGTCGGCAGTTCTCTGCCGACCATGAGTGGAGGCTTCATCCGGAGGTGGTTCACGACATCTTTCAGATGTGGGGGACTCCTCGGGTGGACCTGTTCGCCACTCGCGAGAATGCTCACTGCCTGTCATTCTGCAGTCTCCAGTATCCGATGCAAGGAGCCTTGGGGGACGCGTTTCAGTTGAGTTGGAGCTCACAACTCCTTTAGGCGTTTCCTCCCATACCTTTGATTCCTCGGGTTCTGAGGAAAATTCGCCAAGACCGGGCCCAAGTTATATTGATTGCCCCGGATTGGCCAAGAAGGGTGTGGTACTCAGACCTTCTCCACCTCTCCTCTCACCCGCCGCTCCGTCTCCCTCACAGGGCAGACCTCCTCTCTCAGATGGAGGGGCAGTTTCTACACCCCCACCTCCAGACCTTACACCTTCATGCCTGGAGATTGAACGGGGCAACCTGAGTTCTTTTTCTCTCCCGCCTGATGTGGTGGATGTCATCTTGTCAGCCAGGCGTGACTCCACTAAGTCCATCTATTCTTATAGGTGGTCAAAATGTGTCACTTGGTGTGGAGAGAAATCTATAGACCCTTTGAGAGCCCATTTGTCTGATGTTCTCCAGTTTGCCCTTTCTCTGGCGCAACAGGGTCTTGCCGTTGCGACAGTGAAGGGTTATCTTTCAGCGCTGTCGGCATTTCTCTGTTTGCCTGATCAGCCTTCCCTTTTCAAATCTCCTGTGGTTTTGAGATTTTTGAAGGGCCTCACAAATAGGTTCCCTCCTACTCCTTTTATTGTTCCTCATTGGGATTTGAATCTTGTGTTGACCTATTTGATGGGTTCTCCCTTCGAACCCTTGCACAGGTGTCCCTTGAGGCTTCTTTCTTTTAAAACGGTCTTCTTGGTTGCAATCACCTCGGCAAGGAGGGTGAGTGAGCTTCAAGCTCTTAGTTCCAAGCCCCCATTCTTATCCATTCATGCTGAAAGAATGGTTCTCAGGACCAGGGCTGCCTAAGGTGGTAACTCCCTTCCATCTAGGACAGTCCATTACCCTTCCTACCTTCTATCCTCCCCCACACCCTTCCAAGGAGGAGGAGAGGCTTCATCGCTTGGACCCAAAGAGGGCTGTTAGTTTCTATCTTGATAGGACTAAAGACTATCGTATTGACGATCAGCTCTTCGTGGGTTTTGCTGGCTGCAAGAAGGGCAGAGCGGTGCACAAGCGCACACTTTCCAGATGGATAATCTTGTGCATCAAGATTTGCTACTCTCTGGCGGGTAAGGACCCTCCTGAGGGTATTAGAGCTCATTCAACTAGAGCAAAGTCTGCAACTTCTGCTTTGTCTAGAGGTGTACCTGTTGAGGACATTTGCAGGGCCGCGATTTGGGCCTCCCTCCACACTTTCGCGAAGCACTACTGCTTGGATACCGAGGTGCGGCGGGACGGCCACTTCGCGCGCTCTGTCCTCCAAGATTTCCTTGTATAGCAGAGTGGACACCCTCCTCCGGGAGTGGGGACTGCTGTGGGACTCTATTCACAAGGTGAGGAATCCACACGGCAAATGTATCTATCAGACGAACAAGTTACTTACCTTCGGTAACGCTTTTTCTGGTAGATACTATATCTGCCTGTGGATTCCTCACTGACCCACCCGCCTCCCCGTTGTCCACTCTTCTATACCAGAGTTTCTGTAATGTATTTATTTTATTGTCAAGGAGTTGTTTATTTCAAATGTTTTATTGCATTTGCTTCACACTGTGTGTGTTACCTTGATTTCTATACTGCGTATGCTGTGTATATGTCTACTGTCATCGGTCCGTCCGTGTGCCTCGAAGGCACGAAAAAAAGGGCGGAACTGATGTCATCACGCCGGCGTGGGCCTATTGTAGGCGTCGGTGACGTCAGCGGAGTCGCGAGCGATGCCGTGCCTCTGTGACGTCCCGAGTCCACGTCGGCGCGAAGCTACAAAAAGAATTTCCGAATGTTGCTGACGCAAGGGGATATTCACAAGGTGAGGAATCCACAGGCAGATATAGTATCTACCAGAAAAAGCGTTACCGAAGGTAAGTAACTTGTTCATCTAGCACATAAACAATGCGGAGGACGGGAGTCCCACGAAGCAGGTTGGCGCATTGCAAAGTGGTGCGACACAGATGAAGTGGCTTGTAGGGTGCCCCAGGGGTTTCTCCACTATGAATAGCTCTGTGTGATCAGAGATCGAACTGCATGCCCATACAAGGTTCCGGATATGTACAGCAGGGCTGAAGTGGAGTAAGCCGCGTAAAACCAGTCTGGATGGACTGCATCTTACTTGTTCTTCGATGCCTGTTTTGCAGTGAAGAAGGCGTGTTGGATCCCTTTCTGACACTTGCATCTGACACGCCTACGGACTTGAATACCAGGCTGGAACCCTTGAGGTCTCATGCTCTGCAATGTCCCTCGCGTAATCCTATACTGATGGCTGCATTCCTCGAGAACCTGCAGGTGCCTTTTACTACACCTGGTTTGAGCATCAGCTCTTCCACAACCACTACCACTAGCACCACCAGCACCCAGGTATCTACTACAGCACCAGCTACCTCTGCACCAGCTATGGGCAGTTCTGAGTATCATCTGTGCTCCATCGACGTACTCTGTGAGGTGTTACAGGGACTGTCCTCTGCAGCGGCGGGCAACAACGATGGTGCGTCTCCCAACCAGGACACTTAATCTATAATTGGCTCATTGTGTGCTGGGAAAGAATTCGGATTTTTCCTTTTTAGTTTCAAAACTCAAGTAAATTTGGAACATTTCCTAAAATTCACACTTTCGCTGAACTGTGGGATTGGTGGCAGACTGATTCCCTGCACCCCCACCGGGTATGTTAGCCTGTCTGTATCAGATAGCTCACAGTGCAACTAGAATCTTCTCTTATCGGGGAGAGAATAGTTCTTGGCAACCTCAGAACATGATAAGCCTTATCCCTCAGGATCATGGAAACAATGTATGATCAAAAATGGCGTCAAAAGTATGATCCTCTGCTCAAAATTGAATTTACGACCGTATTGAAAAAATATAAATCCTCTATTTTAGAGGCAAAATCATCATACTTCTCTCAAAAATTTTTGGAATCGGCAGCCAAAGCAAAAGACATTTTCGCGATTGTTAATGAGCTCTCCCTCCCTGACCGTGTCACTCCCCCTTCCATTCCTACTCAAGCTTTGTGTGATGAGCTTAATGCCTTCTTTCAGGATAAAATTTCTATGATTAAAAATAATATCCCCTCTCCCTCCTTGTCCCACTCATTTTCATTACCCCCTGCAAATTCCCAGCAATTCAATACTTTCCCTCCTATTTCCATCACTGAGTTTCAAAGCCTTTTGCATAAAGTCAGCTCTGGGTCTCCCAAGGACTGCTGTCCTCCTCATATCCTCAAAGAAATTTTTATGACCTGCCCTGACCCTGCCTTGGCTCTCCTTAATACCTCCTTAGCCACTGGAACAGTCCCAGATTCTTTCAAGCAGGCTGTAGTGCTACCAATTCTAAAAAAGGCGAATGCAGACCCCCTGGTCTTGAGTAATTTCAGACCCATCTCTCTTCTTCCCTATTTGGGAAAGATTTTAGAGACTTATGTAACTCGGTGTCTGAGTACCTTCATTGAGAGCTCATCTTTCCTGGACCCCCTACAGGCGGGTTTCCGCCCCCTCCATTCTACCGAGGCGGTCATTGCAGCAGTCATGGACACTTTAAGAACAGGAACGGACAATAACATCTCCCAAGCCCTCGTCCTACTGGATTTGTCGGCGGCTTTTGACACGGTCGATCATTCTATATTGATCGACCGTGTCACTAATGCCGGCATTCAGGGCGCTGCTCTAGACTGGGTCCGTTCCTTTCTTGACGGCCGTTCCCAAGCAGTCCATCTTTCTAGCTTTTCTGCCTTTCCTTCTTCCCTTTCCTGTGGTGTCCCTCAGGGCTCGGCTCTATCCCCACTTCTTTTTAATTTATATATGCAACCCCTCATGGCCTCTCTTCGTCATTCCCCTGCCACCATTTATAATTATGCTGACGATTTGCAGCTGATTTTTCCTTTGGACACTTCTCCCTCTTCACGCACTAATTTTCAAACCACCATGCTATATATCTCTGATTGGATGGCCCACAGCCAGCTCAAGTTAAATCCGTCCAAGACGGAACTCGTCCTGGTGGGTGGACCGACCAATCCATGGGATGACAGTTTTTGGCCCTCTTCTCTTGGCACCCCTCCTTGCCCGGTCAGCTCTGTGAAAAGCCTTGGAGTTGTCATCTCTGGCGATCTATCCATGAAATCGCAGATCTCGGTAGTAACATCATCCTGCTTCTTCCATCTGCGCAGGATCCGTAAGATCTGTCGATTCCTCACCAGAGAGGCACTCATCTTAGTCATCTTGGCTCTAGTCATCTCCAGGGTTGACTTTGCTAACATCTTGTACGTGGGGATCCCTGGCTATCAACTCCAGAGACTCCAGCTGATTCAGAATCAAGCTGCCCGTTTGGTGTTCCATCAGCCCAAACATCAGCATGTTTCACCTCTGCTGAAGAGCCTCCACTGGCTTCCAGTGGCCAAACGGTGCACCTTTAAACTCGGTTGCACCATTTTTAAAGCTCTTCATAATCGGGCGCCCGCCTTTATTTCCTCCAAATTAAGGCGGTATTTACCAACCCGCCACTTGCGTTCTTCCACTGACAATCTTCTGTGTATTCCCCACTACCGCCGCAAGAAACATGGTGGTATGTGTTTTTCTTTCTTAGGCCCCTCTTGTTGGAACTCTCTCCCTTCCCCTTTTCGTCACTGCCCCTCATATGAGTCCTTTCGCAAATTATTAAAAACGTTCCTTTTTAAAACTGCCTTTGAATAATTAATTGCCCTTGCCCGTTGTGTTTGTCATGAGCGCCAAGAAACCGTTTCGGTGTACGTGCGCGTTACAAGACTTTTTAACATAACATAACAATGTACTACCTTTCGCTCAGTCACTCGTGCTCACTTAGTTTGTCCCAGAGAGATACACAGAATAAACAGGCTAGGTGTTTTCAATAAGAATGTATTGAACAGTAGTTATTCTAGCGTAGAATAGATGAGCTGTAACAACCATTAGACAGTAGCAGAGATATATGATTAGAAGTACTATGAAAGTAAAGGGATGGTTCAGTTCTACCATCTTGCAGTAATCATGAATAAATACAATTACATAACATACATGATGAAAAGTGTGTATTCCTTCGATGCCTCCTTAACTAGATGTACCTAAATGTACCTAGCATCTATGTAGGTGTTATGACAAGAATCCCTCTAGGGTCTAGTCAACCCTATTACCTGAGAATGAGAGAATATGAGACCCTGTCCTGGTCTCGAGTTGGACACCCTGCGAAGGATGTTAGACCACTGCAAGCTAGAGCGTCTGTATGCAGGAACCTCAGCGTCTCTGGTCAGTGTGTCAGCCGGGAAGTCTCTGTCTCCTCTGTCCTTCTAAGCAAGATGTGATGTATATATACCCATAGGCCTCCCCAGGGGTCCTACCCTGCTGTGTTACTGTGTGGACCTAAAGGATGACATTGGGACTGAACTTTATACAGCCATATTATACAGGAGATAGTAGTCCTACTGTGTTCCAAGAAACCTCATGCATAATGTATGAGATTCAAACTAGGGAAAAACCCACGTTCTGAATGCAGTGTTGTATCTAGGTAAAATTTCAGTCCCTAAGAACCAATATGTTTGTAATGTAGGGAAGAATATAGGTGAGGGTACCTATATGGTATTGTAGTGTAGTTCCTATAGTCCCAATAGGCTCTGCGCATTGGAATAATATCTTCAGTAGTGTAGACGTAGGACTGAGGTTAACTAGGTCTCTACTGACTATATTAGACTTAAGTTTTTTGCCAGCTAGCTCAGAGTTCACTAGAAACTTTCTCGAATAAGCGAGGAGGAGTTTAACCTCCCTGGATATACAAGAAGGGATTTCGTTTCTGACAACCATAAAACATGACAACTTTGCTCTCCCTGAATAAGAGTATATCTCTAGAGTCGTGTGAAAACAAAAGACAGCTATTTCACTCAGTCAATAAGTGCGTACTTAGTTTCACCAGATTGCAGAGAAAAAGAGAGACGGGCGTTTTCAATAAAAGGTGTTATTTATTGAGCAGTCTCTTTCCTCATACAAGAGAAATGAATTGCTACAATTGCAATACTTATAGTTAAGTAAAGTGCATACAGTAAAAGCAGGATTATGAAATAATACTGTGAAAGCATTGATATGGTTTCTTAGCCATATGATACTTTAAAATAGATACATACATATATACATTGACTAATCGTACTCAACTGGTGCTTCTAACTACGCCTACCCCGGTGTACCTGACCTAAGCCTAATACGTGGGAAGGAGTAAGTAAGTAGCAGTTTAAGTTAAGTTTGTTTTGCCAAGAATCTGACTCAAGAGTTCTCTGTAAGGGTTTAGTCAGTTCAGTACCTGGTTATTAGTAGGCAGGAGGGCTGGTATCTCTCTCTCAGGACTCGGTATCCCAGTCACCCGCAAGGGTAAGCTGGAAACGCCAGAGGCTGGATTTCTCGGCAAGAGAAAAGACAGCGTCTTTCTCAGCGCGTCAAAAGGGAGGGGCAGCGTCCGTGGGCTCTCGCATCAGCTGGGCTCTCGGGCAAGTAGTAGCTGCTCCAGATTCATCACCACTGTGTGTTTGCTTAAGGCAACGTTGGTATATTTATACCTGAAAGGTGCCGGGTTTGACGTAAGGCTGGACATAAGACGTCAATAAAGATGTCACTAAGAACTGGTCATTCTTACAGTGTTTTACATGAGTTCTTGGGCGAAATCAAAACAACGGCAGCGGGGATTTCCCAGGTTGCTGGAGGTTTGGTTTGTTTAGAGAACTCGGTGTGCTTTCTAGGGGGCTGGAGGAGTAGGCTTGCTTAATGTGACAGCATGTGCTACGACTGAATTATGAAAAGGGTTTCTATGCCGTTGTAGGGATATTATTGATTTATAACCACACAAGGGCAAAGAATAGGAATATCGATTCAGGTACCTAGATAAACACACTACACCCACTCCACGAATTAATGTCCATCATTACTAAAAACTAAGCAATAGTAAACATAAAGGGTGCACGTGTATACCAACCCACCCCAAAATACATTTTGCATTTGAAACGGTGTATGCGAAATACATGAAAATGATTATAGGTACAGTATTTCAAGCAGAGTAATCATTCATAAAATAGGATGCCTATATATCAGCGGAATGATTTTGCGAAAATTACACATGAAATGGCTCTTAATACAGAAAAGAAAAGTGCGAGACCATTTCATCGCATATAAATACAGTTATTTGTAAATATGCTAGAGGCTGAGGTAATATATTGTCTCTAGAGTTCCTAAAAATAGAAGCTCTGTTCTCTAAGAATAGTTCTACTTTAAGCAGAGGATGAGTGCCAAAAAAAAAGTAAATATTTTGGAATCGGGGAAAAAAATAATTTCGTTTTTCAGGGGAAGAAGCCAAAACAGTTCCAAATATTTCCAGAAGCTTTTGTTTTTCAAAGCTGAAGGCCAAATTCAGAGTTCAGGGAACGCTGAGTGCTCGTTTGCTTAAAGTTATTCTTTCTGTTCAGGGGAGAACATCATTTCAGACAGACTTTCAAAAAAGCAGTTTACCGCTTCAGGTGAAAGTTCGACCAAGTTGGAAAATGCCGCAACTGTGCAGTCGTGAGAATGATTGCTATCATCGATGTATTGATCAGCATTGCTCACAGAAGGTCGTACCTGGTTGATGCTGCTCTCATCTTGCACTTCACTACCCTTTAATCGCAGTGGTGAAGTCTCAACGAATGCCGTCATCAGGATGGGTAACCGCTGGGGACAACACGATGCATGAGCCGTTACAGGACTTAGCAAAGTATCTGTATCCAATGGTACTTCTGATTGTAGTGTAAGACAGACGTCCAACACGCATTCTTCTCCGCACAGCATACATCTTAACACAGGTAAGATACAATTCTGCCAGATGGGTCTGAATGAAAGAAACCAGGTCATATTCAGTTCTCTTAGCCGGGCTAATCCAAGGACTTTAGTTATGCGGTCCCGATAGCGTATAGCTAGGATCGTTTCTTCCATTGTTGCTGGAGTCTTGTCTGTGACATGGCTTGCCATAACGAAGCAGGAGTATCAAAAATAAAATACCTGCTACGAGTCCCAACAGGAGTGGAAGGCCGCCAAAGATCTAATGGACAAAATTAGGATAGATGCCCAGGACTGCTTTGAAAAGTGTTAACAGTCCCGAAAAAATTGTCTTAAATACATGTGGGATACCTCCCGTATCGGACATGTTTAAGATTTGGCTTAACATTTCTGCGAAATGTAGGGGGCAATTTGCTGATAAAAGGCTATGTATTTCTGCCGTCATCCTTGCGATTTGCAGATCATACGTTTCTTTTGATGACGTCAAGGGCACAGTTGTCTGCAAAAGGACAGACTTCATTCTGCTTAAAGTATCAATTCGAATAAGAGAGATATTCAAACTTCGCCAAATTTTTTCCTCCCTGTCTGGAGTGTTGTTCGGAAACAATACTTGCATACAACAAGTGACCATGGAAGAAACGCTTACTAGATAAGCTTTTCCTGGCACCAAGCCACAACATCTGTGGTCCACTATTAGAATGTAGCTCCCGTTAGAAAGCCGTCTAAAGAATGGCTCTATTCGAGTTGCAGGTGTGCCAAGCTGGTGACATGAAAGGTTATTTTAAGTCCCCTCACAGGCCCCATGTAGATTTATACCCTGACACAGAAGTATACCACTTAGTGATTTTTCACAATTATCACCACTAAGAAATACATTCTGTCCTTTTTCACTATAAAATGTGTGTGTGTAAAGTAATTTCCATGATGACTTAATGTATCCTTTACCCAACCTTTCATACTGGCCTGCCTGTATATACTTTTGGCAGTATCGAAATTGGAAAGTTGTTATCGGAATAGTTATGATTCCGTGTATTATCCATTCGATGACAGGTCATTCTGACATTGTCAATGGTAATCTCTCAAGTTTTTCAATGCTCAGAATTGTATACTCTGCTCCTTTTTGTGCCAAGCTGATTTGTATATCAGTAAGGTTAAAGATAGAGAACAGTGACGTTGTGTTGATTAAACGCCAAGGCACGTAGCCTGAACGCAGATTTTGTAACGTCCAGCCAAGCTGTACAATCGAACGCAATTGGGACTGACCATGTTGTAACATTAGTAAGTCCTGCTCTATTATATCGATTGCAGATGATACAATACTGTCCAGTGAATATATTCTGGAAGACATAGTCATTAACCCATTGTCCACAACAGAAAGTGATTTTTCCAAATTAATACGGTCAATTTCCCGTATTTTCTCTGCTGTTTCAATTTGAGTTTCTTTCCAAGCTTCGTTATAAGCTGCATATATAGAGGCCGCTATGAAACGTTTTTGACGCTGTTTGCGTGGTCCCATAATGAAATCACGCAAGTCAGCACCTTCTTTAAGTAAAGTTAAGTGTTGCTTAATTTCTGCCAGTGTGGATGTCTGTAGCCATTCAAGGCAGAGTTTTCCTACACTGTATGTTGTTACTATCCCTGGATGTTGTCTCTGGGAGTATCTAGGGTCTGGCCTGGTCAATTTGAACCCCTGTATTTTGTTCAGGAATCTATCTTGACAGTTATTTGTGTCTGTGGGCCAGATCAACCATTTTTTCCAATCAGGATGTGTTCTGTTTTGGTTTAAAATATGGGATACGTCTATCTCAACATCTGTAGTGCTATTCCTGTCAGGTGTTGGCTTTGGAATCGACGGTTTGTATAAGTCTTTAATTTTGGCTAGGCCAAGACAGGTTGTTTGTTGAATTGTGTCATTCAAAAATATAATTTGTTCTGGGATCATGCAGGCTCTGAATAATGATTCTATTCCTTGGACTTGCCAGTCTTTGGTACCCGAGATGGTTTTTGTTTCAATGTTATTTTTCCAAAAATCAAAACCAAATGTATTCATTTTTCAAAAAATGTTTCTGAATAGATTAATTTTGTATTTGTCAGCATGGTTTTCATTCCTGTCTTATTTAACAGTTTGAAACAAAACGTTTCTGCTTCACTTGTGTTAAACCCTGAGAAGTATGGGAATTTCTCATAAAATGTTTTTGAACTACCTTTTGGTGGAGTTGCACAATGTTCCCATTGATTATAATTTAAAACCTTTCTAGGTTGAGCAGATTTATGCAAATAATGGTTAGCATAGTGATTGTAGCAGTACATCTGTTCATAATTTGATGAACCCTGTAAATAATCATGTTCTGTAAATTTTGCTGACATAACTAAGTCTGACATCATATCATTAATACTTTCAAAGTCCCAATCATCAGAGAATGTGCTCGGTTTTACAAAGTCACTTAATGAAACCTTAAATTGATGAGGATACTTCAAGAGCTAGACCGGGCCATATATTTCGTAATCTGTTTTGTCCCATGCTACCCCACAGGTATCGGATTGGCTGTGAAGTTTACTGAAGAAAGTTCTCTTTTCTCGATGTGGGATGACTTGTGTGGCTTCAGGACCAAGTTGATGTTCTGACTTGCTGTGTCCATTGTACTATATTTTCCCTCAATGAAATGTCCCAAGCACAGTACCGTGATGAGCCAAAGCAGGAGGAAAAGTACACCTAGCACAAACCAAAATTCAATCCATGGAGAAATCAGATAGGTTTCTTTGAGTTGATGAAAGAGTTATTTTGCTTTGTCTTTAAAAGTCTTAGTTTCTGTTGGCTGTTCCTCAGGTTCGCTTGGATCCTCAGAAAAGTCATCGAAATTGATGAAGTAGCCTGATGCAGTTCTGTCAATTGTTGGAATCGCTTCTGGATTTTCATTTGCTTTTGGAATTTTCTTTGTTTCATTAGCATAGTCTGTGGCTACATCGTTGTAGACAGGTGTTTCTTGACGAATTGTTGCAATTTGGGTTTGAAGAGGCATAAGTTCCATGGCTTTGTTGCATAGTCCTCGTTGATTCACTGTAGGTTTATCAAATGTGATTAGTCTCTCAGTTTGAACCTCTTGATTTGTAGCAAACTTTGGTGTTCTGCTATTTCTTGGGAGTCCACTTGGCCTACTACTTATTATTGGCCACATGATTGTGGTTTAACCAGGTCGATGGATACAACTCGGTTCTCCTTTTTACCAGCAAGGGGCGGTAGTACAACTGATCTTGTTCCGTTGACAGCTAAGACAGGTACTGCTTTTCTGTAAGAAGGCCCAAATTCCTTCTTCACCGCGATTTTCTCTCTGACCAGATCCCAATCTTTGGAATCCAGACAGGCCTTGCTGGGACAGGTGGTTTCTCTTTAGTGGCTGTTGGCTGTTGTTTCAACTTTATGTTGCTCAGGTCTTTTCTTGTTTCATTTAAGTCCTGTAAAATAGCCAAACGATCTTTGATATCAAAGCATTTTCCTTCTACCACTGAAGTCTGACTATCGAGGTCCTGGATATGCATTCTAGTCCCGAACAATAGTTCGTACAGACTGAAACCTTTTAGAGACATTCTTGGCAGATTGTTAAGACTACGTTGGACACTTATTAAATGTTTGACCCACCCAACCCCCGAACCTAATACCTTTGCCGTTATAGATTGCTTTATGTCTCGGTTTTTTCTTTCCACCATCCCATTTCCCTCAGGAAGGAAGTGATAAGATTACCGCAATGCAATGCCCATGCTGGTCATGGCCTCCTTATAAGCTCGAGAGCTAAAAGCAGGATCCTGGTCAGAATGTAGCATGCCAATTGCGTCTATGCCGCTATAGACTCACAAATCTTTTATAACAGTTCAGACGTCAGCCGAGAGCTGGGGTCTATATTTTAAGTGAAACTAGTCTCTTTATGTTAATTTGACGCATTATTCCTACTGGCTTTTGCATATAGATAGCATTGTCCTATCTAAGCGAAGGGCCATGGCAATACACCGGCCGGTTCGCCACTGCGATCTCTGTTGCAGTCTGGGCAGTTTATTGCGAATTTGTGATGTTGCAGGCTCATTCCTGGCCACCAGTATATTGATTGTAATTCTTTCAGAGATTCCTTAATCTTAAGGTGTCTTAGACCCTCACCCATATGTGCGTCTGCTATTAACAATACTCTCCTGTTCGTGTTTGGAATTACCCTATCCCCCACTCCAGGGATTTGAGCAAAAGGATGGAGTTTGCATCGATTATGTATGTATAATTGAGTGGATAGTTGACGGGTAGCGCTGCACAGTCGCCCTTTGATGACGTTTTTACCGCCAGCATCGTTTCCCCGTCTATGTATTTTCCTGAACGCTTTTTTGTAGCTACGGAAGCCGGCTTAGTTGTTTCCGCTGTGGCTGTCTCAGCCAATGAATTCCCTGTAACGTGAACGCCATCACGTTCATGACTCAATGAATGTATCACGTGAGTCTTTGGTAGTTCTTTCTGTAAAAGAACTACTTGTTCCCAAAGCGATTTTTGCTTTATTGTGGCACCTGTGTCATCTTTGTAACCGTTTTGAACCCATTTCTGCAAGTCGTTATTGTATGATTTGACGCAGTAATGCGAATCGCACGCTATTAGTGTTGGGAATGCGCGATCGGCATTATCTAGCGCCATTTTTAACGCTATTACTTCAGTTTGTTGATCTGAATTGTTTTCTACAGAGTGTGATTTTGTTACCAGAGGTCTCAATTTACCTCCGCGCCACACGTTTTTAACCATCTCGCATGTGGCGTTATAGGCTTATTTTCCCCAAACTGAGGGTTGTGCATATCCGTCTGTATATATTACACAGGCCTACTGTTGCATGGGCAGAATGTTGATTGGCAGAGGATATTCTCTTTCATATTCTAGATTTTTTAATCTTTTCATGTTTGGGCCAAAATAGTATTTCACTTTGTCTGTAGCAAGAGAATTTTCCCATTGTATCCATTTTGGATTTAATGCCACGGTAGTTAAATTACATGGGCTTGTTAATGCCTCAAAGGCTGATTCTGCTGTTATAACAGTTATCCGTCTGCCTTCGGCTTGGTCTCTTTCTTTTGCTACAGCTGTTTGAACCGCATGTGCAATGTTTTCCTTAATACTGAATGTTTTTTCAGCTTCTTGCTTAATTGGGTACTGCCTCTGTGCAGTTGGTTGACATTTTAACTGGATTTTGTGAGGAGGAGAGTCCTCATCCCATACAACATGGTTTTTATACAATGCAGGTGTTTGGGCTACTGCCCACTTTCTTGCAAGTGTATATTTTTTATGAATTGGAATGTGATTTGAGAAGGCAGGCATAATCATTTCTTCGCCATGAGGGCACTCTCTGACAAACTCCGGTGGCCAGTCTTTTTCAGCTAAAAGGATGTCATAGCCTTTGGAGAGGTTATCCCAAAATAGACCCCTTATTTTCCTAGTCTTATCTCCCTCTATACGTAATGTTATTTCGTATATTTTATGAGGTTTGCTAACTCTGGTATCTGCAGTTTCCACCTGAATGTATTCATTCGTGTCCACTGTCTCCAGATGATTCATCAGGATCTTGCGAGCTATGCTCACTTCTGCTGCGCTGTCTAGCATTGTCTGAGCCCACTCTCTGTTTTTCAGCTGTGTCCTCAGGATCCTCGGCATGTTTGATTATTTTAATACTGGCTACCTTCTTTTTTGGAAATTGCAATTTTTTACTTTGATGAGCAGGTTCCTTGTCTTTGGACTTGACGTGCTCTTCCCTGTGTTCTGACCGTCCTCTTCTTTCCGATTTCTGCGAGGAAGTCTGAAAAGATCGAGAGGGACGTGTATCAATATCTAGATATCTATCAGGTTTCTTCAAATTATCCCTATTTCTAAGGTTGTATCTTTTCTCAAAGGGCTCCCTCTGGGGAGACTTGTGCCCTTGGTCCGGAGATCTTTCTCTCCGCCGAGGAGACTTTCCTCTGGACTGGAATCTTTTTTCTTTGGGAGTGGATTGTTTATTTCCATCCCAGCTCTTTTTTGGAGTGTTTAGATTATTTTTAATAAATATCTTTTCAGGATTTTCAGTTAGTTGGGGTTTTACTTGTTTCCCACCCAAACTATCTCTTCCTAGCTCTTCATAGGATTTTTCTATGATTATGGCAAGTTCAAATGGTTGTTCTGCTATATCTGTTTCTTTCAATTTCTGGCGGATCGCCACAGATGCTGCTTCTCCTTTTATGTTGGATAATAATAAAGCTGAGACCTGCTTGAAGTCTTTCAGTAATTTCATACCCAGAGTTAAAGCAGGTTCTGGACCGTATTAATTTTGAATCTGTCTTAGCACATCGGGTATTACCGCCATGGACGGAATACCATGTGTTTTCGTGTAAATGGAAGCAAAGACTGTGCCCCAAGTGTCACAGTCCTCCACATGTGGTGCGATCCCCATTGGAAGACAGATAGTCCGGATTCTGTGTTTCTCAACAGGGGTAGTATCCGGAAATACTGCCTCTATTTGAGTTATTTTTTGTGCTAACCAGAATGGAATTTGTTCCCGTTTTATGGGTACTTTACCCAAACATGACTGTATGTTCTGTGGTGTAATGTTATTTGTGTTCCCCTGATGAGGGGTCAGCTGTGGAATGTTAATAGCTGGTTGAACTGTTGAAGTCCGCATTACATATTGGACTAATTGTCTATGTATTTTAATTAGTACTTTTAGTTGGACTAGAAGTTCTGGAATCGACTTTTTTTCGATGTCTGGATGTGGTGTGTAGCTGGCTAGAACCGGCCACGTCGCTCCTGGTCTACCTAGTGGACGGAGCCTGGTGATGTGATTATTATGTTTTAGGGCGCCTTTAAACCAGAGCAGGTGCTCTTGGTATTTTAATGGGAAAAGCTGTTGAACTTTTACAATTGAAGGAGAGCACTCTTTTCACCCTATCCCCCTCTCAGCTTAAACCTCTTTTGAAACAGGCCTCGTGGGATCTCAGCTTCAAGCTGGATAGGGAATTTATACTTACTAAAAAAAAATGTATCCCCCCTTATTGATACATGCGTATTAAAACGCGTGCAACCCTTTGTCGCCTGGAATATACCGCATGGTATAAGGCGTTTCTGGCTACTTTTAAGGCAGGATCTACTCCCTCTTAATAAGCTTATGGCTAAGTGGTACGGTTGTCCTGCAACCTGTAATCTTTGCAATCTGTCTACCCAAGATTTTATTCATGTTCTTTTTGTATGTCCCGCACTTCGCTTATTTCGCCGTAAGTGGTTTAGACAAATTTGTTTGAATTTGAATATTCTCACTGCCAATTCCTTCTTGAGAGCTTTATATAATCCTCCTAATGCAATGTTTTGTTTTAACATTTTTAATTTATTAGAAGGTCTCATTTAATAGTGTTGATTGAGCACATAGTATTAGTTAAAAATGTTGTCAAGTGATTGGTTGTATTTTTCTTGAGTATCTTGTATTATGTACATGTTTATTTTTCTTTCATTTGTTTTATGTGGACCTCTTTGGAGTTCCAAAATATAAAAAATAAAAACTTGAAACTAATGGGATTTCCACCTCCTCGAAAGGAGTGTACTCATCCGGAGGTTCCTCTATTTTGTAATAGTGAAATTCACGTGTGACAGCGTTTGCTGCTGGAAAGTTTATCCATGAATAGAATACCTCTGTCTGCCGATATTCATGTGCCTCAATTACGAATATGACTGTACCACCTCTCGATGTTAGTCCATTTTCTATAAGTTTAAGTGTTATAGTTTTTCTTATGTTGACCGGAATGAGTATTGCATTCGGGTCTTGCTGTAGGAGACTTGTGTCATCCTCTAGGAGTTGAGCTGCTATTCTAGCTGTCTCCCTTTCTTCTTCACTTTCCGTCATTTTACTGGCAGAAAGGTTTTTGTTGCAGATCAAGTTTCAAGGAAACAAAGATTAGGTGCACAATATTTTGGAACACTGTATCCTTCAACGTTGAATAAACCAAAAACTATACATAGAAATCTCTTCCTACTAAGTTCCGGCGGATTTTTAACCTTTTACCCACTCCAGACGTCTTTTGGAGTATTTACGGGAAAAGGGTCTGTGTGAAAAAGCACGACTGAGTTACTCTAACGTCTTGCGTTAGATTTATCGCCTTACCAAATGTTGGGCGCCATGTAGTGTAGTTCCTATAGTCCCAATAGGCTCTGCACATTGGAATAATATCTTCAGTAGTGTAGACGTAGGACTGAGGTTAACTAGGTCTCTACTGACTATATTAGACTTAAGTTTTTTGCCAGCTAGCTCAGAGTTCACTAGAAACTTTCTCGAATAAGCGAGGAGGAGTTTAACCTCCCTGGATAGACAAGAAGGGATTTAGTTTCTGACAACCATAAAACATGACAACTTTGCTCTCCCTGAATAAGAGTATATCTCTAGAGTCGTGTGAAAACAAAAGACAGCTATTTCACTCAGTCAATAAGTGCGTACTTAGTTTCACCAGATTGCAGAGAAAAAGAGAGACGGGCGTTTTCAATAAAAGGTGTTATTTATTGAGCAGTCTCTTTCCTCATACAAGAGAAATGAATTGCTGCAATTGCAATACTTATAATTAAGTAAAGTGCATACAGTAAAAGCAGGATTATGAAATAATACTGTAAAAGCATTGATATGGATTCTTAGCCATATGATACTTTAAAATGAATAAAATAGATACATACATATATACATTGACTAATCGTACTCAACTGGTGCTTCTAACTACGCCTACCCCGGTGTACCTGACCTAAGCCTAATACATGGGACGGAGTAAGTAAGTAGCAGTTTAAGTTAAGTTTGTTTTGCCAAGAATCTGACTCAAGAATTCTCTGTAAGGGTTTAGTCAGTTCAGTACCTGGGTATTAGAAGGCAGGAGGGCTGGTATCTCTCTCTCAGGACTCGGTATCCCAGTCACCCGCAATGGTAAGCTGGAAACGCCGGAGGCTGGATTTCTCGGCAAGAGAAAAGACAGCGTCTTTCTCAGCGCGTCAAAAGGGAGGGGCAACGTCTGTGGGCTCTCGCATCAGCTGGGCTCTCGGGCAAGTAGTAGCTGCTCCAGATTCATCACCACCGTGTGTTTGCTTAAGGCAACGTTGGTATATTTATACCTGAAAGGTGCTGGGTTTGACATAAGGCTGGACATAAGACGTCAATAAAGATGTCACTAAGAACTGGTCGTTCTTACAGTGTTTTACATGAGTTCTTGGGCGAAATCAAAACAACGGCAGCGGGGATTTCCCAGGTTGCTGGAGGTTTGGTTTGTTTAGAGAACTTGGTGCGCTTTCTAGGGGGCTGGAGGAGTAGGCTTGCTTAATGTGACAGCATGTGCTACGACTGAATTATGAAAAGGGTTTCTATACCGTTGTAGGGATATTATTGATTTATAACCACACAAGGGCAAAGAATAGGAATATCGATTCAGGTACCTAGATAAACACACTACAGTATATAACACTACAATTCCTCCTTGCCCTAAACATCTCCCCAAAGGGGATAGAATTAATCTGATTCTTGGGGCGAGCTCTTCGCATGTATCAGTGAATTGTAGGCAGTAGCTTTTCTGTGCATCCTACTGTTTATCTTTCCGTAGTCAATATACAATTTGATGTCTAACAAGACAATCGGCTCCTGACTCTGTACCATAGTAAAGAACATATTGTATGCATTGTTGTTCATATGCTCCAAACATTCCTTCAAATCCTCCTGACTGCCAATCCAAATTCGAAGGCAATCATCAATATATTGCCCATAATAGACTATAAAGTCATACAATCTGGCTCCTGAGGGGCCCCAGATATACGCTGCCTCAAACCAGCCCATGAACAGGCAGGCAAAAGACGGCGCTAGTCTGGAACCATCGCAGTTCCGCATGTCTGTTGGTACCGTAGGCCATTAAACAGAAAGGCATTATGTTCCAATATCAACTGTGACATATCAACTAACATTTCAGAGTGTTCCATATGTTCAACTGGTCGCTTGTACAGAAATACCTTAATGCAGATAAACCATGTTGGTGAGAAATGTTCGTAATAACGATACCACGTCCATGGCCACAAATATCATATTTGAGTCCTAAGTCAAGTTTTTCAAGATGTTCAATAAATGTTTAGTGTTCCTTATGTATGAAGAAAGTTTAACTACAAATGTTTGTAGGAAAAGATCTACAGATTTGGATAGTCTCTCTGTGGGTCCACCAATCCCCGAAATAATAGGTCTTCCCAGGGGCGAAACCAAACGCTTATGGATCTTGGGAAGTGCATACCTGCAAGGAAATCTTGTTTTTTCCACTAATAAGTGCAGGTATTCATCCTCATTCAATAGTAATTTTGTCTATATGCGCAATTTATGGCTGACTGATATTTGTCCTGTAGAATATGTTGTGATTGAGGCAGTACACCTGAGTTGGCATTCATTTAGAAACCCTTTATTGGTTCACTGGAAAAACTTACCTTATATGCCTTAGGTTTTATCTGTTAATTATGAAAAGTTCTTACAAAGTCAGTAGGCTTTGAATTATTCTTTGTTAAATGCACAGACCAAAACCTATAGGCCTGTAATATCACACTCTGTTAAAGACTTTAGGCAGATATTTTGCTACATTAAATCTCACAGATTATCATAATAAGCAAGTGTTTTTATATTGGTTACCCCTCTGACAAACCTTGGGAGTAGAAAATGTGAACTTTAAAAAAATCTTGGTAATCCCTTTTAGCAGTGGTTGCATACTGTTTTGCCCAGTTCTGACTACTGTTGCACCTGGCGCTAAGGTTGAGAGGTTGTCATTTGAGTGGCAGGTTCAGGCGAGATAAGAACAGCTTGCAGTATTCTTTGTGTGCCTGGCATTTTCAGGGGATGATAGCAACAGTATAATACCTCTTAATGGGTAATGCCTGTGATGGAAATATCTGTGATTTTTCAAGTGCCAGATTTAACTTGTGATTAAATAGCAGATTGGAATAATGTTTCTGCTGCAAAGCACAATGTGTGTCGTTCAGATCACAGATGTGTTTTTCATGTGGATAGATCAGTGATTTCATCACAGAGAACCTTTGAATACTTGGAGTTCCGAAGTAGTAATCGTAACATAGCACACAAAGCTATGAACTGGCTTCAAGGAGCTGTATGCAAGCTGCAAGGCATAGTTTTAGAACCTCATTGTTTTCCTCAATCATTCATTGTTCTAAGGTTGCTAAATAAAGGTTCACTTGTGTAATAATACATGTTTATTGGTATAGAAACCCTCAATCATTGTGTTACATTTCAAATCCTGAGTGTATGTGGTGGATTTACTAACACTTATTGCCTGGTTTGTGTCACAAAGGTGGTGCCGAATAGTGCAAAGATTTTATTTTGAAATTTATTTTCCAGAGCAAATCATGAATTGCCTTGCATCAAGAAGGCATACATCACACATACAAAGTGGTAAAGGGCCCGTTCTCAAAGGTATAATGAGACTAAAGTCTAACTTTGCGACTTTTGGTATTCACAAAGGGCATTTACTACTCGTAAAGGGTACTCTTCCAGTATAAAACATATTCTTGATATCACACACACATACACACACACACACACACACACACACACACCCTGGCACTAATGTGCAAGATTGTGTGCATTGAGCAAGGGAGCCTAAGGTACACCAGCACTAGCGAAAAAAAGCAAGTGTCATATCTCAGTAGATATGGTGCTGTTATGCTCTATACTTTTCATGAAATGTAGTGCAGCGACTTTGGTTACTGAGCTGCATGAAACCTTAGTTTCTCCAGATCACGCACGCTTAACATATAAGGCCTGCCGGTATGGGTAGCATATGACCCCCACTCCTTGTAGCCCTTATTGTCTTAAGTGACATTTCCTATAAATTAAATTGCACACTTGTATGATTCATTGTCTCTGTATAATAAGTTTGTGATGTCAAGCACTCTGACACCCTACATTGGGATAAGTAGAGCTATAAAATAATTTTAGAGAGGCGCTGAGGAGAGATGAGGGTCACCATTGCAAGGCCCTAATGAGGGAATCTGTGAAGGAGGTCATAGAGAGGAGGAGTGCCACCAACAATGATAACGATTGGTTTACTGGTAAATATTGTGTTAGATGCCATAAGCCTCATCTCTTTATTATGAAAAGCTTAGACATCTTGGATCTGTGCAACAGTGATACACTGTACACAGTGCTATTCCAAGATGGGTGCCGCATATGATGGGTATTGAGTGGTCATCTTTGATTGGTATTATGCATAGAGTATCATTGTTCACTGCCCTAAGTTGTCCAATATAGTGCTTCTAAACTTGGCTGTCATATTAGAACTTGAATACAATGGGACAATACCATTGGACACCACCTGCAGCTGTATTTAATTTTATAGCAGCATATGCCCACCATGTTTAGGCAGCAGTGTGTTCACTTTTTATACTTGTATTCTTTACTTTATCATGCATATGTTTGTTGAGTGAGTAAATACAAGAATGAGCCAGTCGGAGGATGAACGGATGCATGAGTGCAGGAATGAGTGGCAGAGTGCATGTATGATGATGAGTTATTGAGGGGGCAGTTTTTGTTATAAGTCTGAAAGATTGGTATTGCCAGTACTTGTTCTAATGTGTCCCTCGTTATTGTCTTTCTCCATCCAGCCACTTGTTATTGTTGTAGTTTAACCATGGTACAACTTCTTGTTGATTTACTGACCAGACATGAATTGACATTATACACATTTGTTCATATTTCAAACCAACTATCTGGCTGCTCACCCTTTTGTTTCTTTTCTTTTGTGGTCACCTTAATCTCTTGTTGTTATTTTCTGCGTGTACTACTTAGACATATATTATATTCTCAGACCTTTCACATAAGGAATGGGCAGATGAGGTATGCTTCCTGTAGATCTAGAAGTTCACTGTTGCTTTGTCCTATTACTTGTGGGAGAGAGGTGGGCAACAACAGCTGCAATGCTTCGGGCGGAAGAGTCAAACAGGGAAGTTTGTTTGTAGAGTCTCCTTTCAAAGAATGACACCCTGAGAAGTGAAATGAAATAGGATGGATTCAGCACCTGAACAGCCTGTGGATAGTCTACACTAAAAAGAAAAAGGAGACCTGCATGGGGCCATTTTGACAATGACAACATCCAATCTAAGAGGTCAGGTCTGAGATGTACCAAGCTAGGTGGGTGGAACATGCATGGGGATGGTATAGATTGGAAAACTACCAGTGGGAGGAGTCTGGTGTAGGTGGGCGGAATGTACCGGGGAGATTGTGGAAGGGTAGGTGCAACAGGGAGGCAACAAAGGGTTCACATAGTGAGAAGTGGTTGGAACAGATGGAGGTAAAAAGAACTATGAAGGAGCAGACCAGGTACAATAGTGGCGGAGGGAGAAACAATTGGTGGGTGGATCCAGGCAGGATGTATGAGCCATATGAGTAACATCCAGAAAATAATGGAAATGATGAGCATAGATGATTCGGTAAAATGATTGGTACATATATCAGTTCTCTAATGAACATACCATACCAAATTAATGCATATAAATTAGCACTAATTAACAGTACTGGGGGAGTCCTTTCGAGTACAGACAAATTGTGTATTTCAGGGAGCAATATAAGCCAGCAACATGACCAAAATTTGATCAAATGTAAAAACCATAATACAGTGGGTGGGGGCTCTTCTCTAGGATTTATTTTTAAAATAATGACAAATCGTTAATTGTGTAAGGCATTGGGCCACAAAAATGGACAGAAATGAGATGGGTTTATAATTGTATCGTGAAACAGAGCTTGCCAAAATCAGTCGCAATAGCAACTTTTTTTTAAATACCATTTTTAACCATCAATAAAACCCCATCACAATTTTTTCTATGGATGGAAAATGGATTGAGATATGAGTGATTGCTAGGAAAAATGTTTTACATGTGTGACTTGTTTCCATGATTCACTCAATATGCTGACTTTGCAAGGTTCATAATGTTTGTATAGGCAAATTCACTGGCAAGCTCCAGCATTCCAGCATCCAAATTAAGTTTTTTTTTCTGAGGAAGCTTGGATCCTGTATCTGAGCTTTCAGGGGTGAATGCAGCTTGAATATAATATGCTTGACAGTTTTTCAGTATACCTACATCCAACTGCCAGGTTTTACTGCATTTTCACGGGCTACTTTTTAAAATGTTTTTATTCTAAGTTTCACCCTTAGACCATGACAAGCATCCAGACCAACAGTAACAGGCAAGTGATTATAAAACCACCTGGAGTTCCGGCCTCCCTCCACAGCAGATTTCTCAATTCCAAGGTGCAAAATGTACAATGAACAAGAAATAAACAAGGAGAAAACACTTGTGAAATTTTCCACTATCTCAGTTAACATTTTGAAAATGTCCCTATATCTCAATTAGCATATGTTGTAATGTTCTGTATTTCTCTAGGTAGCTCTTTGCAGTTCTCTTTAAGAGCCTGCTGGCCCAAAGTACCTATTTTACAAAGTGCCACAGCCACCGCTTTGTATTTTTCATTAAGTCTCCGGTTAGTTTTGCAAACTTAGAATAATTTACATGGTCTGCCAATTCCATCATTCCCAGTAAGCCCACTTTTACATTCAGTAATTACCTATAGAGCACTCATAATTATCAATCAAGCACATTTTGCTGTTTTCCATAAAGCTCCTAGTAAACACACTTCATGAACTTTTAAATGCTCTTGTTAGCATGATACATGGTGTTTACTTTACTCTGGCTAGTATGGCAATAGGTTCATTGGTTTAAAGATTATACTGTGGTTAGTCTGTTTGTAGTGTTGATGGTGTCACATATGGATTTGGATCCCATTGCTCAACCTGCTGCTGAATGAGAAGCCATCAGCATTGACAGAAGACGTACAGCTAAGCAGGTCAAATGCCAGAAGAAGGAACAGCAGAGGACTTGGGGCATCCTGCTTCTGCTTCACCCCCAACCCTTTCCCAGATGCTCCGCTCATCAGCAGTCACATGATGCCATCTGCTCTTGACTCCAGTGGGGACTTCTTAAGAAAACCTGCAGCTCTCTTCAGAGAGCAACCCACTATTAAAGAGGAACTAGCCTTAATGTAGCAGACTTTATTAATAAGTATTAGTATCTTCAGAGAACAAGCACTTTATTAAAGTGGATCTGTCCATAATGTTGCAGACTTTAGCAATAAGTATCAGTATCTTCAGATCATAACCCATCATTAAAGAAAATCTAGCCTTAATGCCGCAGACTGTACGAATACGTATCAGTATCTTCAGAGAACAACCCACCATTAAAGAGGAACTAGCCTTAATGCCACAGACCTTAGCAATAAGTATCAGTATCTTCACAGAGCAACCCACCATTAAAAAGGATCTAGCTTTAATGCCGCAGACCTTAGCAATAAGAATCAGTATCAGTATCTTCCGAGAGCAACCCACCATTAAAGAGGAACTATCCTTAATGCTGCAGACTTTAGGAATTAGTGTCAGCATCAGCATCTTCAGCGAACACCCCACCATTAAAGAGGATCTAGCCTTAATGCCGCAGACTTTAGGAAGAAGTATCAGCATCAGCATCTTCAGAGCACAACCCACCATTAAAGAGGCTCTAGCCTTAATGCCGCAGACTTTAGGAATAAGTATCAGTATCTTCAGAGCACAACCCACCATTAAAGTGGATCTGTCCATAATGTTGCAGACTTTAGCAATAAGTATCAGTATCTTCAGAGCATAACCCATCATTAAAGAAAATCTAGCCTTAATGCCGCAGACTGTACAAATACGTATCAGTATCTTCAGAGAACAACCCACCATTAAAGAGGAACTAGCCTTAATGCCACAGACCTTAGCAATAAGTATCAGTATCTTCACAGAGCAACCCACCATTAAAAAGGATCTAGCTTTAATGCCGCAGACCTTAGCAATAAGAATCAGTATCAGTATCTTCCGAGAGCAACCCACCATTAAAGAGGAACTATCCTTAATGCTGCAGACTTTAGGAATTAGTGTCAGCATCAGCATCTTCAGCGAACACCCCACCATTAAAGAGGATCTAGCCTTAATGCCGCAGACTTTAGGAAGAAGTATCAGTATCTTCAGAGCACAACCCACCATTAAAGAGGCTCTAGCCTTAATGCCACAGACTTTAGGAATAAGTATCAGTATCTTCAGAGCACAACCCACCATTAAAGTGGATCTGTCCATAATGTTGCAGACTTTAGCAATAAGTATCAGTATCTTCAGAGCATAACCCATCATTAAAGAAAATCTAGCCTTAATGCCGCAGACTGTACGAATACGTATCAGTATCTTCAGAGAACAACCCACCATTAAAGAGGAACTAGCCTTAATGCCACAGACCTTAGCAATAAGTATCAGTATCTTCACAGAGCAACCCACCATTAAAAAGGATCTAGCTTTAATGCCGCAGACCTTAGCAATAAGAATCAGTATCAGTATCTTCCGAGAGCAACCCACCATTAAAGAGGAACTATCCTTAATGCTGCAGACTTTAGGAATTAGTGTCAGCATCAGCATCTTCAGCGAACACCCCACCATTAAAGAGGATCTAGCCTTAATGCCGCAGACTTTAGGAAGAAGTATCAGCATCAGCATCTTCAGAGCACAACCCACCATTAAAGAGGCTCTAGCCTTAATGCCGCAGACTTTAGGAATAAGTATCAGTATCTTCAGAGCACAACCCACCATTAAAGAGGATCTAGCCTTAATGCCGCAGACTTTAGCAATAAGTATCAGTATCTTCAGAGCATAACCCATCATTAAAGAAAATCTAGCCTTAATGCCGCAGACTGTACGAATACGTATCAGTATCTTCAGAGAACAACCCACCATTAAAGAGGAACTAGCCTTAATGCCACAGACCTTAGCAATAAGTATCAGTATCTTCACAGAGCAACCCACCATTAAAAAGGATCTAGCTTTAATGCCGCAGACCTTAGCAATAAGAATCAGTATCAGTATCTTCCGAGGGCAACCCACCATTAAAGAGGAACTATCCTTAATGCTGCAGACTTTAGGAATTAGTGTCAGCATCAGCATCTTCAGCGAACACCCCACCATTAAAGAGGATCTAGCCTTAATGCCGCAGACTATAGGAAGAAGTATCAGTATCTTCAGAGCACAACCCACCATTAAAGAGGCTCTAGCCTTAATGCCGCAGACTTTAGGAATAAGTATCAGTATCTTCAGAGCACAACCCACCATTAAAGAGGATCTAGCCTTAATGCCGCAGACGTTAGGAATAAGTATCAGTATCTTCAGAGCACAATCCACCTTTAAAGAGGATCTAGCCTTAATGCCGCAGACATTAGGAATAAGTATCAGTATCTTCAGAGCACAATCCACCTTTAAAGAGGATGTAGCCTTAATGCCGCAGACTTTAGGAATAAGTATCAGTATCTTCAGAAATCAACCCACAATTAATGAGGATCTAGCTTTAATGCTACAGACCTTAGCAATATGTATCAGTATCTTCAGAGAGCAACCCACCATTAAAGAGGATCCAGCCGTAATGCGCAAGACTTTAAGAATAAGTATCAGTGTCTTCAGAGCACAACCCACTATTAAAGAGGATCTAGCTTTAATGCCGCAGACTTTAGGAATTAGTGTCAGTATCAGTATCTTCAGAGAACACCCCACCATTAAAGACGATCTAGGCTTAATACTGCAGACTTTAGTAATAAGTATCAGGAAAATATTAGCAGTGAGGACACTGAGCCTTCTCACACTCACCTTCTAAAGACATGAAAGGCTTACATTGTGAAATAATGGCAAAAAATACAGGTTTGGAGAATATGATGGTCAAGGTCACATGAGTAACATGTTACTTGAGAGCTAAACGTTGGGTACCACTGTGTTAGCTCTTTGCGTGCATCACCTCAGGCTTACATTGTAGCTGCAAACGTACAACGAATTGGGGTGGGAATAAGTCATGAGCAGCAATGAGCATGAAATGGGGAATCACACATCCGACGGGGTCGAGCAAGGAAACGCAAAGTGGGGCAAGTCAGAAGAGGTGGGTTCAGGAAAGAACAGAAGGCCGCTGAAGGTAGCACAGGAGTCACTAGGCAACATTGGAGAGGAATGGGTAAATGCACATCACTAGGAAGCGGGGAGACAGCTTGGTAGTAAGTATCAGAAGAAAGTATCAGAAGAAAACCATGCACAGAAAAAAGGGATGGCGCAAGGAAGATGCACAGCTGCAGTAGTGAGGACAAAGTGTTAGAGAGGAAGAAAGTTGGCAATGGGGTAGAAAACCGAGTTGCAGGGAAGAATCCTATCACAAACTTGCTACAGAGTTGCAGGGGGAAAAGGAGAATGATAGTTAGACTTCTTTAGCGTACATATTAGCAAGCCCTTTGACCACGGTAAAAACAGTGGCAATACCTTCCGGTTTAAATGACAGCAAGATCTCACGTGCTTGAATGTTCCTTCTAACCACGCCCCCGTTCCCCGGCAAAATACTCATAAGATCCCCTAATAAAAACAGCATATATAATTTGTGGTGTAAATTGAGGCTAGTCCCCTTGGTTTATATGATTTTTTTTTATATCTTGTACGAATAATGGATGGAGCTTCAGGTGTATATGTTCGCAGAAATTCTGAAAATAGCTCAGTGGAACAGAATGCAGAAGAAATATTGAAAAGCTCTCAGGAATAAATGATTGTGCCCATCCTTGGCATGAATGACAACACGATCATTTGCCATAAGAGATGACAAGACTTCCGGACAGAAGTGATGGCAGGATGCCAAAGATGGGTCTGGAAAGCTAAAATAAGTTATAGAAATTGTGCCCGGGGTATTTACAGTACTTTAGAAGGGCTTTCTCGAACATAGCCTCAGCAAGACTCTTAACAGGCTCACAAAAAGTTGACCATATCTCTCCTCATTTGAAGGCACTGAACTGGCTCCCCTATGAAGCCAGAGTCCAGCTCAAACTGGACTGTGTCACGCACAAAGCACTACACACGAATTCTCCTGCATATCTTGCCAAGAAACTCTTAGTATCTGGGGGAGTCAGAAACTCCTAGTCCACCAGAGACCTTGTGCCCCAACCTCCCTGCTCCATAAGGATAAAACCTATAACGTGCCTTCTCTGGGGCTGCACCTAGAACATGGAACTCACTCCGGTACGCCGTCAGAAGAATCCCTTCTCTGTCAACCTTTAAAAAGTCTGCTAAAACATTCCTAATGAGCAAATTCCTCCTATAATTCTCTTTTACTCTTCTCTGCGGCATTGCTCTGGTTATCCTGAAAAATCTCTTGTCTGCTTGGTTGCTCCTATCTTTTGTACTGATTTATTATTCCCTCTTATGTAATTATGGACTCTCTCTGCATTTTGACGACGTATCACTCCTCATTTGTAATTACTGGTTTTCACTGCATTTGGCTGACTTGTAGCCCTCTGATTATTGTATATACCCTGATTATGTCCGAATTTAGTCACTTCCCTCTATCCCTTGCCTGTTGTTTTTGCATGTGTCAAAACTGTTTAAACGTGTTATCCCGGTAAAGCGCTCTGATACCCTAACTGGTCACGTTTGCACTCTATAAAACCTTAAATAAATAAAATTGCGATAAAAACGTAGGTTCTGAAACATGTAGCATACATGTAATAAGCAAGTTAATATACACTGTTTTTAAGGGGTGCGTTTCCACTTATGGGCATTTTTAGACACAGAAAACTATTTTTACTCTGTGGAAAACAACTTCCATATTTGTAGAGTGGCACAGAGATGAGTTATTTTCTTTCCTATGTACAATTGCATCTAAAAAGCGTCAAAAGTGATATTGTGAGTTACAATCGATGTGTTTGCGCCATAGGGAGGCCCTGGGAGAAGATCCCAATGCGAAGGAAGAAGTGAAAGAAGCCCCGAGAAGGAGTCACAAGCAGATAGAAGACAGCCAACAGGTGAGGCCATAGCTGGGCCGAGAATAGGAGAAAAGGGGTTGAATACAATGGACCTCACATCATAGAAGCAGCCCGTGTGTGGCGTGGGTCTTGTAGTGCTTCTGTGAGGCCTTTTCTTTAGGTAATCGGGCAACAAGTGGTTATGGGCAGTATCCTGAGTGAGTGCTGTCAAATACCATTGGGGTCCCAATGCCAGTGTTACTCCAAGACGTATCACCAAGTAACTCCAGATGTCTACGTGACAGGAGCAAAGTACTCATTAAGGATTTCTGTAGGAATTAGTGGGGATTAGAAACTTGGATACAGAGACTGATACAGAGGGAGACAATAAGTAATTTACAGCATATTCAAAGTAAAGTCAACGCTAGTACTTCAGAAGATCAGGACTTAATAAAAGGTAAGTTAAGTGGGCAGTTAAAACTATGATAAAAGAAGAGTACTAAAAACTGTTGATTTTTCTGTTGCAAAGATTCAGAAATTGCTTAATTTAGAAACCCTCTACTCAAACATCTGGGATCATCCCAAAATCATGTAAATGGGGGCTTCAGGGTTCCAAGAGTCCTGGAACTAGATGTATGACCATGGCATTCTGCGACTCGCAAATTGGGACAAATTGCAAATCGGAACTTGTGATTTGCAGAATGCTATGTACAACAAAGTCTAATGCACTGTTTGCGATTCTCAATGGGGTCGCAAATTGCATGCCTCATGAATATTAATGAGGCAGTCACAATTTGTGACCCCATTGGGAATGGCTAGCACTCCCAGGGATGGTGGCCTGCGGGGGTCAGCAGGCCACCATGTCTGGGACTGAATTTAAATAAAGTCGTTTTTTTTTTTTAAATGCAGCCCGTTTTCCTTGAAGGAAAACGGGCTGCATTTAAAAAATAAAAATGAAACTTTTAATTTTTATTTTATAAGGGCAGGCAGTAGTCGCAGGGACCACTGCCTGTCCTTAAAAAATAATTGTGCATGCATTCACAAAGAGGAAGGGGTCCACTGCGGACCCCTACTCGTTTGTGAGGGCCTTACCACCCTTCCAAGAAGAACTGCAAGTGTTTTCGACCACAATTGCGGTTGCAAAACATTCATACATTGGTTTTGGAGTCGTTATGTTATTAGGAAGGGACGCCCTTGGAACGCCCCTTCCTACTAGCGAGTCGCTAACCCTATTTTGCGAGTCAGTAATTGATTAGTGACTCGCAAAATAGGGTTGGTACATGGGCCACACGTCTTTTGCAGTCGCAAACGGGTCTAAAACCCCTTTGCAACCGGAAAAAACGGTCGTACATCTGGCCCCTGATGTCTAGTAAGCGGGTATTAGGAGCCCGATTTACATCATGGCAGTTTAGATACTCTGTTGCAATGGTGATGGAGTATATTCACCACCAAGATAATGGTCTGCCCGCCAAATTTAGATGCTGGGGGACTTTCATTTTAATATTGGTGGAGACTACTCCATCACCGCTCTGATTAAACGCCTCAGACTGCCCTTCAGAGTAAGTACTGTTAAAGGCAGACCTCTAATTCCTCCCACCTAAATTAGATGGGTGGAATTAGAGATCAGTTTTCACTGTCAAAACACATATTTACAAAAGTGGGTCCTAGGGAATTATTATTTAACGACCCAATAGTCTCCGATCCCCAACTGACACTGAAACAACAAAAGAGGGGACTACCGGTCAACAAACATCGAGACATACGAGATTGGATGAAAAGTTGTGGAACACAGAGCAATTCATGTTCAGCGTCACAGAGTTGAGCTGAATCTCATCAGCCCACCTAACTGGCGGAACATCGTCATCTGGGAATGAACATGGTTATATCAATAGGTGCAGCCCACACCTCACAAGGGGGGGGGGGAACCACGCTGCACTTAGTTCACAACCAGTGATCGGTCCGGCCAAGATAAAGTCTCAAACAGTGGTGCCAATGATTTGCAGTACAGAGAAAAGAAAAGTAATGTGAAAAGTTAAAAATGACTACTAGGACACAAATACATTTAATAGAAGCAATCCTGGTGTCAAGATTAAAAACACAAGCTGATAGTTTGAAAAAATACCTATCTACAGCAATACAAGGGTCGACATGTTTCAGCCTTATAGGTGGTACTAACCTGGCTATCATCAGGACCATAAGAAGTTAACGCTACAGCAAGAAATATATTTCAAATGTATGTGAAAGAAAATTAAAAAAATGTTTACTCTACACTCTACCAGAACCTGTTTTACGCAGATACATATTAGTATTCTGTATTCACTGGCGGTGTAATTCTCTTCCTGAAAAAACAGAAAATAATTTAGTATTAAGCTCTGGTACACGCTTATCAAACCAATCTCTGTCTCTTATCACATACTGTCTGGAATTAAAATAACCACAGTAGTTAACCCAGTCAGTGGCTACAAGTGATACAATTCCAAAACACTGTGTGCACATTGATTAGTTTATTCAGTAAGTACTCACCCATCTATATGTGGGAGTGCCCCTCACCTCACCCGGCAACTGCTCGGTAAATGAGGGCCCGATATGCATAAAGATGAAAAAAATGAAAAAAAGGGGATGGAAAACTCATATGCCCCCTTCTCATTTCATAACATTTATAACCTGATTGTTGATATAAAAAAGAACTGACCATAAACTCAAAGCGGAGGCCCAAGTTTGATAAAAATGGGGGGGGGGGCGAAATAGTGTGTAGGGGAAATCTCCAGGAGACTCCTGAAGGGATCCTCTCTACTGGATCAAACACTATATATAGGTGTATGCATTTGACCACAGCCATACACAAAAGCCGAGGCATTGATGTCATTATGAAAAGAAGAAAAACAAACAGAACACTACACCCCGTTTTCAGTGCCCTTTGAAATATACAAGGTTAGTAGTGTCTACAAGGACAAAAGGTAAAATTAGGCCACAGGAATGCTAAAAACGAACCCACAGTTGAAGATAGGCTCTGATGGATTAACCTGTCCGTCGGTACCTCCGGCAGGAACCAAGCCAAAGGGGAGGTAACGAGACGGCAGGCTTAGCTTCTTTAAATAGCCCAGTTGATTGGGTAATTGGGAACAGCTGAGTCTCTATTTGTCACTCATAACCAAAGAGGTAGCGTTAGTACTCCTCCCCGCCTGCGCGGATGTATGTGCGCTATCTACAGAGCAGACGCATGCGCATATGCGCATGCGCAAACTAACGGAACACTGATGCTTAGCAATGCCCATGCTCTGTTAGTCAGATGCTGTGCCGACCTGCTAGGAATTGTAGTTTTTTTAGCAGACCGCGCATTACAAGAGAGGCAACCGATGTAATGACAAATGCGATGATGAAGACAAGGGAGAACCTCCTTCATCAACACCTACTAGATATGCCATTGTAAGCTAGATCTCATGATTGTTATATGGCTACTGCCCGTCACCACCAGGAAAACCTTGGCGGTAAGGGGCAGTGAAAACTGCTAAATGCCCCCTCACTCAATGGCATCCACTACCCTGGTGAGGAGAGCATTTTCTTTTTTAAATAAGGAAAAAAAATCGGGCTTTGGGATTTTCCTTTTCAAAATAAAATAGAAAATAGTTTGGTGCAGGGCTTCGTCATTTTGATGGAGCCCTACACCAAACTGTAAACAGGGGTGTAGCTTGGTCAGTAATAAATATTGGGGGGTGTGAGCTGCAGATTTTCAAACAGTATAATATTAAAATACATTATACCACAATCAGGGTGCATAAAGGGGGCTTAAGGGGCAGAGGAATGCAGATCAATAGGAGTACTAAGTGAGAGAAAACACAATATTTTGTAAATTGACTTTCAAAACCAAGAAATGGAGAGACTGTGGATGCATTTTTGTCTGTGTCTATGTAAAAAGTCTCAGTGAAATCCAAAAGACTTCTCACCAAACCCAACTGCAAGCACATGTACCCAACTATTTAACAGAAAATATCTTTATTAGGGGTATGTAACACCTCAAACATCCCCTCCCCTGAAGCTATGCCCCTGAATGTAAACGACAAAACAATGATGGGTCTTGGCTCCAATCAGTAAGGCTGAGCCCTTATAACTAAACCCACCAACAATGCAAATACTGATCCTCAATTAGTTATTATTTTTGACAAACCATAGAAATGAAGCGATGATAGCCTGAAATACTAGTTAAACTATCCAATTTATTTTGAAATTCTTCTCTTTTTATCGTAATGAAACTTTTTTCTTTTCTTAGGACAACTTTTTGCATAAATACAACATCTAAATCAGCTTTATATACACTGACACCATACTCTCACTTTGTCATATATTTCTCACATTCAATCATCTGCATTCAAACTCATTTACAACCCATTCTATATTACAACCATACAACACAAACCCTTCCTGGGTAATCTACCCTATTTAATGTTTTGAAAACCAGAGGGAACTACCAAAGAACTGCGCAAATCGTACATCGGATGTTAGATCCATAAAAGCTAGATGAATGGAGCTGGGCCTTGCAACTGTATATTTGCTGTATATTTGCTTAATACTAGATATAAGTTCAGGCATTGATCCACCTCCCAGACCAGAAGCTATACTGTGCCTCCAACAAAATGTTTTTAGTCTCTGCACATTGAGAGATCCTGTTCGAGAGAATATGCCCCACCACCTTAACCACTGAGTCAAGCAGTGATATGGTCCTGTAGCAATGGTACTGTCCCTGTCACCCTTTCTAAAAACCAGTACAATAATTGACTTTGCCCATGACTCTAGGGGGCCAGCTTCCACAGCAGCATTAATAAGGGAGGTCAGGAAAGGAACCCAAACCTCCACATCCTCTACGTAGAGGTCGGGGGATTCCATCAGGGCCCGGGGCATTATTCTTAGATAACCCCAATATGTATTTTTTTACCTCTTCTGATGAACATTTTAAGGCAGCGTTCCCTTCTATCATACCCCCACTGATTGTAGCGGATGGGGAATTATACAGTTCTTCAAAATGTCTCATCCAGCTGTCTTCAGTTATATGAGCCTCTAGAGCGTCTCCTAGATTGTTGATGATACTCCAGAATACACATTGCTGAAACTAGGTCGAATTCATTTAAAATGGTATTAGGACTCGTTCTCTGTTGGGTATTGTAGTAAATAGCCAGGAGGCTGAAAGAAGTCTTCAAGTAATTTATTGAAGGTTACATGGATGAAGAGCCAGAATAATGCCAACTGGCTCCAACAGTCTTAAGCTCAAGAATAATCCTAATACATTCTACAGTAACTAAGCACCACTAGAATGCTCAAAAATAAATACATCATCACAGCTTACTACATTACCTTCCCTCCTTGAACACAATTTTTTTTTTTAAATGGAAAGAATGCTACCACTAGAATTCTCACAAAGAAATACATCATCACAGCTTACTACAGGTATGTTCCATGTGCATACTAGTCATGTGGAAGCATCCTAGAACCTGCGCTCCTTCGTCCCTCAGGTCCTCACATGAATGAACATAGTGTGTTAAAAGTAGGTATGGCTGCTTTTTACTCATTAGGTTCTGGCTTGACCTATTGCCCTTCTTGTTAGCCTATGCATGAGGGGAATAGGAGTGGCAATATTACGTTTTAAGGCTGCGACAGTAAGTCTCTACAGGACACGCTACATTTTATGATGTTTTGTAGCTTCTATAAAGAACCAAGGAAACATGATATTCTCCCAGTACTGGACAAGTAAAATTTTACACAGGTTCGCCCCGCACTCATATACTGTCTCATTCATAAAGGAGGAGGGGGAGGGCACCCCCATGCCTCAGGTTCTTATTGTTCACTTTGCTCTGCACAATCTTCCTTTTCTTCCTAGTTGTGTCCTGTTACCCACTGCTTTTCTTCATTTTGTCTCCCTTTTTCCTTGTCTGTATACCTTAAATCTTATTGTGTCATAGTTGCACGTTTACCATTTCCTGCTTCCAGTTTAGTGTTGAAGTAGAAATAGAAAACAGAATATTGAGTTGCTAAACTTTTTACTTACACTTTCCATATGTTTTAATGTGTACTCTACACCAATTTTCAATTCTTTGTGATTCAGATCTTGTTACATTTTAGGTGGCGTTTGCTAATTTTATTTGAGATCTTCTGGAAACTGGTTATTGGGTGTTTGATGTATGTAGTCATTCAAAATAGATTTTCTCCAAAACATACTTTTCATCTTCAGGAGTCTCCAAATAGGTAATTCTGTAAATGAACATACTACAGTTGTACCAACCAGTAGAACACATTGGCAGCCAAAGAGCTCAGCTCTGATTTCAGCAAGGCATCAGCACTGACTTCAAAGTCTGCCCTGGAGGGAGGTGAGGGACAAGCTATGCATTGACCAGCAGATTATGGCCTGTCTGAGGACTTGCATCCAGGGTCTGGAGCTGTGGAACCAGCACCAGTGCATGCCTATAGGGACATTGGATTTACCCACGTCAATCTGATACATCTCTTTCGTTTAATGGACATGACCATGCAAAATCGCCGCAAACTTCGTTTGCCTCTCTTGACATCAAGAACTCTTTTGATACCCTGCTCTGGTATTACTTGTTTGAGGTGCTATGAAAGATGGCTTGAGAAGGGTCATCCTAACCTGTATTCAGCTGCTACATCGCAACCAACTGCCTGGGTTCGTACAAGTCAATTTACTCAGATCAATGGAAAATTAAGCCTGTTACTAGATAGGGGTGTCTCCTGTTGCCTGTGCATTTTGCTTTGATTGTCTAGCCCATGGCATGCTTGATGAAGAGCAAGAAACACACCAGGGGAATCCAGATGTCACACATGCATGACATGATATCCCTGTATGCCGCTGACAATCTTCTGTTCCTTACAGACCCCATACAACATCTTCCCGAACTTATCCAGGAGCTCAAATACTTGGATGAGTGGCTGGTCTCAACACTTAGGGGACAAATCTTGTTTGTGCCTTCTGTTTTTAAGGAACCGGCTCAGACCCTGTCTTCGGTTTGCCCCTCAAATGGCAACTTGACACCTTCAAAAACCTGGGAGTTTAGTTCTACCAGGAAAAGGCTAGACTCTTCAGAAAAGACCTTGGGGAAGAGTGACCTCCTCCTTTCAACAGATCACCTAAATTTGCTGCTGGTTGCCCCTTTCTCCAATGGGACATGGTGACCCTAGCAAAGATGTTAATACTCTCTCGGCTCTTATGCTATTTCCTAGCACTGCCCATAATTATGATGAGACTTTTTTTTAACGATCTGAACCCAGCCTTAGCGAATTTGATATGGTGTTGTGCAAGGCATCGATAATCTAATGACAAATGTATGATCCCACTCCGTAAGGGAGGTCCTGGTGTTCTGAGTTTTGACAACTATTACTTGACATTCGAAATTACCTGGTTGATGTCATGGATGGGACCAAATCCAGACCGGATTGGGAAATATATTGAGGTGGCTCAAAAGAGAAGGCCATTTTCAGCAGAGGTGGTCACTCAGAGGGGGACCCTAAAGCAAGAGGGGCAAGGAAATATTGTTGGAAGGTATCCAATGGGAAGGTGATGGGGTAGATCCTATAAACCCCTAAACTGCCTCAATGGTGTCTGCCCAGATTTAGGAGTGTGGCCCTGACTCAGGACTGGAGACCCTGGACAATGCTGGTATCATAACGGTGAGCGAACTGTACCAGGGTGGTAAACAACAAACATTCAATTCCATGAGGGAGTAATATGGGATCGTGATGCAGCAATTCATAATGTTTATTGCTTCAGTAAGAGTGCCTGACTGACCTGGATAATGAACCAACCAAAGTTGAGCTAGTAACTAGTTGACTGGCTAATTACTTTGCTGCCAAACTGTTACACTCATGATTACCCTGACCTCATAAACCAACACAACAGTATCCAGGTTAAGATTTGAAACTAAGATTGGTAAGGAATTTACTGATGCTGAATGCGAACATAAAGTGGAATACACAAAAAGAGTCTCCAGGCATCCCAGATTCAAACTCACCCTAACCACTTACTTCCCCTCATTTTTTGTCACTAGCTAAAACAGGCTGCATGTATCCTGAGGCAACGGGCCTCTACTCACAGTGCAAGCTACCTGAGAACGGAATTCTATCGTATGGTATGGGATTGTGGAGTGGTCAGGAATTTCTGGGTGCCAATACTAAAACTGACCGAAGAGGTCACTGGCAGTAAGTTGAGGCTTGAACTGATGGTCTGTTTGTTGTGCTGCAACAACACAAAATAACATTCTTATCAAACAAAGTGATAAACTCTAACAATAAAACAAAATACATTGTTAAATTAGTGGGAGAACTATCAGCCCCAGATAGAGTAATACTACTGGTCATCCCAACTCAGAAAATATGTGATGACCTAAACACCTTTTTTGTAGATAAAATAAAGAAAATACAAGCCACCATTCCCCCTAACAGGTTAGATACGAAACTCACTCCAGGAAATAGGAACCTCACCTTCATATCAACTTTTCCCTGCATGAGCAAAGAGCAACTACTAAAATTAATAATAAAAGTCAAACCTCGCTCCCCCAAAGATGTATGCCTCCATTAAATACAAAAAATAATGTTTAATTCCTTCTCAGATATCATTCTATCACTTTAGATTAATCTCGCATGCAAGGCTATGTCCCCCAATGATTCAAAGAAGCCATGGTAATTCAGCTACCAAAAAAACCTGGGAGGACTTACAGCTGCAAAACAATTACAGACCTAGCTCCCTCCTCCCTTCCCCAGCCAAAATCTAAGAAGCACATGTAGCAAAACATAATTGCTCTTTTTTAGAAGAGACAAATTATCAGGACCCCCGCCAGGCAGGTTTTTGCCTTTCGCACTCAACCGAATTAGTCATCCTCTCAGTCGTGGACGACATGAGAAATATGGCAAACAAAGGCAGCACTAAGGCACTGGTCCGACTGGATCTAACCACGGCGTTTGAAACCATGGATCACAGCATTTTCCTTGATCAAATCGCAGAATCAGGATTAAAAGGGCCAGCCCTACAATGGATGAAACCTTTTTTGAAGGACCGCACCCAGTCAGTTTGACTCTTCCCCTACTGCTCATTCAAAGTTTGCGTGAACTGCGGAGTACCCCAAGGTTCCTCCTTATCCCCTCACCTCTTCAACCTCTATATTCGTCCCTTGAAAAACACTCTTCAGCAGAAGAAGGTGAAAATATATCATTATGCTGAAGACATGCAGCTGATTTTCACTATTGATAAGACATCAGACTTGAGGGAGTCCTTTCAGAATACTATGCTATACATCAGAGACTGGATGAACGCCAACCAGTTAAAACTTAACTCTGATAAAACAGAGATTGTCATAATCAACAACAAAGTAAACCACTGGAACCCTGCCTACTGGCCAACAGAGATGGACCCCTTCCCAGCCCCTAGGACTGCCACAAAAAGTCTAGGCGTTCAAATTGACAATAATTTGTCCATGTAACCTTAGAAACATTTTCCTGTTTCCTCCAATTTAGGAAAATGAGGAAAATTAGGAGATTCTTTTTAATGGAGGCAAGCATTCAAATCGTCATTGCGTTAATCTTATCTAGAATTGACTACACAAATGCTCTCTATTTAGGACTCCCAAAACCTAAATCATAGACTCCAAATGGCGCAAAAAAACCCAGCAAGAATTATCTTTCAACAACCGAAACACTGCCTCATTAAACCACTGATGAGGAAGCTACATTGGCTCCCAGTGACCCAATGTACCATATTTAAAACAGGATGTATCATCTTCAAATTTCTTCACAACGAAGATCCCAAGTACAGATCTCCTACAATTCTGAAATATTCCTCGAAAGGCAACCTTAGACCAGCCAAAATGAACCTTCTAACAACCCCAGAGTTCAAACAAAAGGGATTGGGAAGACTACGTTTCTAGGGTCAATGTCCTCAGGTCTGGAACTCACTTCCTACTACAATCAGACTAGCAGATAACTACACCTGCTTCAGAAAAATGCTGATAACTTGGATATTTTCACAGGCATATAGCAGATAAATACATGATTTGATGACAGCTCCTAACCCAGCGCCAAGAGACCTTTTGGTGAACATGTGCTAAACAAATGGCCTATAACATAACGTAACATAACAGACCCACAGGATTTAAAGAAACCCAGGTCCTGGCCAATGTGCGATTGCCATGTTTTAGAAGGCAAAGGGGCAACAATTTATATCGAACTGTCTAAGGAAGGTTTAAAAATGGAGCAGAGCAAGAACGGAGCATGATCGAACTCTAGGAATTGTGTTGGACGTCTTGAAAGACAGTGGCTTGATTGTTAAGGCTGAAAAGTAGAAGATTGGCACCAATAGTGAGTATTACATGGAACATCATATAGCTAGAGTTTGGTAAGAGCCATACATGAACTGCCCAGCCCTGTGAATAAGGAACAGCACCGCTCATTTTTGAGATTAACCAAAGGTGGTGATGGACGGAGCGTTGACAATACAAACACTCACCCCCAGTCAACTGATCTGGGTTTAATCCATCACCGTCCTTTAGCTCACTCCGCCACCCCAGTTCAGACATGGCCATATGCAAATCAGTCTGACCCTGTGTCTCATGGGAACAGTCCAGCCCGAACTGCCAAGCCATGTCTTCCCTGGACCGGAATCAAGCTTCCCAGGACCAGTTTCTGGCATTACAGCCGTCTTCAGCCGGGCTTGCTTGACTCCAGTGGCAAAGTGAGCAAGGGACTCACGTCTGAGCATACCCTAAAAACTTAGGGCGAACAAAGAAAAACCAAAGGTGGTGATGGACGGAGCGTTGACAATACAAACACTCACCCCCAGTCAACTGATCTGGGTTTAATCCATCACCGTTCTTTAGCTCACTCCGCCACCCCAGTTCAGACATGGCCATATGCAACTCAGTCTGACCCTGTGCCTCATGGGAACAGTCCAGCCCGAGTGGGCTAAAGAACGGTGATGGATCAAACCCAGATCTTTTGACTGGGTGTGAGTGTTTGATTGGTTCAGATGCTCTGTCCATCACCACCCCCTTTTGTACCGCTTTTGGCCGCCATAAGTGTGGCCCTTGCTCACCTTGCCACTGGATTCAAGCAAGCCGGGCTGAAGACGTCTGGAATGCCAGAAACCGGTCCTCGGAAGCTTGTTTCCGGTCCAGGGAAGGCATGGCTTAGCAGTTCGGGCTGGACCTTTCCCATGAGGCACAGGGTCAGACTGATTTGCATATAGCCATGTCTGAACTGGGGTGGCAGAGTGGGCTAAAGAACGGTGATGGATCAAACCCAGATCTTTTGACTGGGTGTGAGTGTTTGATTGGTTCAGATGCTCTGTCCATCACCACCCCCTTTTGTACCGTTTTTGGCCGCCATAAGTGTGGCAGGGTATGCTCAGACGTGAGTCCCTTGCTCACTTTGCCACTGGATTCAAGCAAGCCGGGCTGAAGGCGGCTGGAATGCCAGAAACCGGTCCTCGGAAGCTTGTTTCCGGTCCAGGGAAGGCATGGCTTGGCAGTTCGGGCTGGACTGTTCCCATGAGGCACAGGGTCAGACTGATTTGCATATAGCCATGTCTGAACTGGGGTGGCAGAGTGGGCTAAAGAACGGTGATGGATCAAACCCAGATCTTTTGACTGGGTGTGAGTGTTTGATTGGTTCAGATGCTCTGTCCATCACCACCCCCTTTTGTACCGTTTTTGGCCGCCGTAAGTGTGGCAGGGTATGCTCAGACGTGAGTCCCTTGCTCACTTTGCCACTGGATTCAAGCAAGCCGGGCTGAAGACGGCTGGAATGCCAGAAACCGGTCCTCGGAAGCTTGTTTCCGGTCCAGGGAAGGCATGGCTTGGCAGTTCGGGCTGGACTGTTCCCATGAGGCACAGGGTCAGACTGATTTGCATATAGCCATGTCTGAACTGGGGTGGCAGAGTGGGCTAAAGAACGGTGATGGATCAAACCCAGATCTTTTGACTGGGTGTGAGTGTTTGATTGGTTCAGATGCTCTGTCCATCACCACCCCCTTTTGTACCGCTTTTGGCCGCCATAAGTGTGGCAGGGTATGCTCAGACATGAGTCCCTTGCTCACTTTGCCACTGGATTCAAGCAAGCCAGGCTGAAGACGGCTGGAATGCCAGAAACCGGTCCTCGGAAGCTTGTTTCCGGTCCAGGGAAGGCATGGCTTGGCAGTTCGGGCTGGACTGTTCCCATGAGGCACAGAGTCAGACTGATTTGCATATAGCCATGTCTGAACTGGGGTGGCAGAGTGGGCTAAAGAACGGTGATCTATCAAACCCAGATCTTTTGACTGGGTGTGAGTGTTTGATTGGTTCAGATGCTCTGTCCATCACCACCCCCTTTTGTACCGCTTTTGGCCGCCATAAGTGTGGCAGGGTATGCTGAGACGTGAGTCCCTTGCTCACTTTGCCACTGGATTCAAGCAAGCCGGGCTTAAGACGGCTGGAATCTCAGAAACCAGTCCTCGGAAGCTTGTTTCCGGTCCAGGGAAGGCATGGCTTGGCAGTTCGGGCTGGACTGTTCCCATGAGGCACAGAGTCAGACTGATTTGCATATAGCCATGTCTGAACTGGGGTGGCAGAGTGGGCTAAAGAACGGTGATGGATCAAACCCAGATCTTTTGACTGGGTGTGAGTGTTTGATTGGTTTAGATGCTCTGTCCATCACCACCCCCGTTTGTACCATTTTTGAGATTGGCACAATACTATACTAAGTTTACTGCCAACTTTGCTGTAAAGACGTGTTATATTGAAGCTTTGCTGAAAAATGATACTAGGTTTGTATTGTACATTGACTGTGAAAACAGTTCTAACAAGTTAAAAGAATACATTTGTGTAGTTCTACTCTTGTCTTAAACCTTTTGACACAAGATCATGACTGGTGTGGGCAACTATGGCTTGGCTGTGATGCTTGTGCAGATGAAGGATGGCAAGGAGGTTGAGGTGGCATATGCATCAGGAGCACTAAGACAAGCGGAACATAGCTATTCTGTTGTGGAAAAGGACACATTGGCATTCCGTTGGAGTCTTATGCATTTCAGACAACAAGTTTACAGGGAGTTAGGATCACAAACTCTTGTCGATATATTTGCAACAAAGGGAGCAAGCAGAGCCATTCCACACATTGCTTATTAGCTATTTAGGGCACAAGAATTTGTTTTTCTAGAGGTGAATGTACCAGAGTGAGGAAAGCCAGGGCACATTGTTCATCATGACTTCCTTTGGCTAGGAGTGAGTCAGACATAGCTGAAGAAGAATGTGTTGTGGCTAACTTGAGTGATGTGGCTGAGAAGTGTGTTACTCAAGAGAAATGGGTGAAGGAGACACCTGCAGACAAAGTTTTAGTCAAAGTTAGAGGATACATCCAGGAAGGGTTGCCCAACAGGAGATGCCTTGATGATGAGATAAAGCTGTTTGAATGCATGATAAATAAGCTGCTTGCCAAGAACGACAAACAAGATACAGTAAAAAACTGCTAAGTCACTTAGATTCACTGTGGACACCAACCTAAACCTCATGGAACACGTTGCCAAAAAAACAAAGAATGCCTGGTACCAGGTCTCTCTTCTAAAGAAAGTCAAACCGTTTCTTCCAGAAAACGACTTAAGAATTGCTATTCAAGCTTCGTACTCTCACATCTGAATGGCGATAATGCCATGCTTCATGGCCTCCCATACTCCACACTTGCACCCCTTAAGGGCATCCTAAACGTTGCCACACATCTGATTTAGGGCCTGAAGAATTTTAATCACATCCTTCTTAATGGAACTCCAATGGCTCCTTAGCAGTGCGCACCAACTTCAACACCAGCTGCATCATTTTAATCATTACGACCACCACAGACACTTATCTTAGACAAGCTCACCATCTCACTTGCAGCCAAGACACTATCAGACTGTAGACTAAGAAATGTAAAGAAGAAAAAGCAAGACAGAAGGCTTTTTCAATCTATGCTACCAGGATCTGGAACACCATCCCCATGTTTGTCAGGACCATCTCAATGCTGTTCCAATTTAGGAAAGAGTGTAAGACTCACCTCTAAAGAACACATCATGACAATGCATTAACAATTCACAACTCAGTTTCCTGTCCTTCTGCTCTTTGACTTCATGCTTGTCATTAAGCATGTACAGTGCTCTGCTGCCTTTTGGCTAGGTTTGTACTATAGAAATACCATGTACATATGTACATACATACATACACTGAGAGCAGGGAAATGCATTGAAGAGCGGGGTCTTTATACCTGCTTTAAGCTAGCCATGAACAGTAATCATCGACAACCAACATCTTCATGCCCTTCACTCTCTTTGGAAGCAATTCTTCTCAAGACTGACTGTTATTTACTACGTTGCCTGATTGTGTTTTACCATTTGTTTCCTCTCCTCTCTGCCCCTCTCTCGTACCCAGAGCATAATAATTCTCCCTACCATACTTAAAAATCCAAATCCAATCTTTTAATTAAAATACTTTGCACTGGGTAAGGATTTTGAAAGGTTCACAATAATTCTGTGTTAGAGAGTCATGCTCATAAAATAAGTGGGCCAGATTTACTAAACTCTGTTTGCAGTTTGTGGCCAGTATTATTGAGACCAGTTTGTTATTTTGCTTACCAACCTTACTGCTCATAGGTCAGTGTGCAAAATGCTGAATCGAAGTGACATGCAATTTGATCTACTTCATATATATTAATGAGGTAGTTCGCAAATTGTGACTCTCTATGATTTGGGGCCATCACAGAGATGGGAGCCCCAGTGGGGTCAACAGACACCATGTCTGTGATCGCTTTATAAAAAAACAACTTTTCTTTTGCAGCCTGTTTTACTTGTCGAAATAGGCTAGTCTTTAAAAAGATATGTTTCATTTTTTTGTTTTTGTTTAAACAAAAAATGTTACATTCACAAAGGGTTAAGAGCCCAAAAACGTCCCCTTCCCTTTTGCGAATGGGTTACCATCTCTTTTGGAGTGTTGGTAAAATATCGTTTTTTTGTGGCAATATTTCAGTCTCAAAACATTGCCACATAGCACACTGATTCTGTATTTGGAAGGGATGCCTAAATATGCCATTTCCAAATTCCAAATCGGTATCCATTTCTAATCCCATTTAGTGATTCAGAAACGTCTGACTCGCTAAATGCATTTAGAAAACAAGAGAAGTGGCTTTAGCATACACAAACCCTATGATTTGCAGATTCAAAGAGTTTGCAAATGCAAATTTGGCCGAACATACTCACAGTTGTCCATGGATCCAATATCGCCAAGTAAACATTGAGTTTCATGACATCCTAAAACGACTGTAACCACATACCGCCTGGTATTTGTTCTTTAACTCCTCTACGGGCTGCAATTTCCTTATAACATCATGTATAATTGAAGAAGCAGACTCTTGGATACTATTTTCTGAAAATGAGTGATATCGTATTCCAGTAAGACTGTCTTTTAGTGTGATAGAATGGTCTAGTTCAGGCTTCTCCAACTAGTAGCTCATGAGCCATTGGTAGCTCTCCTGTCTCCATTCCAGATTTCTAAGTTAGAAGTTTTTGTTTGGTTGAATTAATTGACTGATACAAATTTTTTAACGTGGGTATTTGAAACGAAAATGTTTGTATTTATTGAACTTGTAAGCTGATGTTTGGAGAAAAATGGTTCAATTTTCAAAATGTATTAAAAGCTGAAATTTAAGCGATAAATCGTGATGATGGGGAGACGTATTACTAGTGTTAAATATTGGAGGGATTTGTTAGCATGAGCTGAAAGCCATTTTGTATTTCTGGCAGCCATTTTGTTTGCCATGTGCTGCCACATGCTCGTCATGTGCTCTGTCCTCCCTCGGTGTTGACTGCTCTTGAAATCTGCCTAGAAACTAACTATATTTAGCATCGTCCACCTTCGCACATGCCCAGAAGGGCCTAGCTAGTAGAATGCACCTGCTTCTCTAGTATAACTGTCAGGCTATTTTTGCTGCTGTATGGAGAATTAACTCTCCTCCCACTTTGTTGAGCAAGCAGATCTTGTATGCCCATCTTAGTCATTTTGCATGCTTACATGTGCCAGGACTTTCCCTTGGTCTTATGATGACTATGTAACCTTAAGCATATATAAGGCCTCTGTTTTCTGTACTCCTCAGACTGCCTCATACAGTTGCTAAGGCTTCTGTGTGACGTAGTCTCACTCATTTAATATTAATAAAGATGTTACTTTTATATTTCAGATTCTGTGCCAATTTCTTCTTTGTTGGTTTAAAAGGACCAAGTATCAGTGGGACCCCTGAGAATGTTTCTATTTTCTACACTAGCTTTATTCCCTTGATGCACGGGGCACTGCAGCTGCTGTTGTTATTCATTACCCATGTAAAGGCATTTCAAATTGACCAAGTCTATTTACAGTGCTGCTTGCAACCCTCCTGATGCGATCACTGCAGGTAATCTTGCATAGGGTGGCCACTAACATAATCTTGTCTTATGTGGTCACCAGTACAACACTAATACTAATAGCTTGGGATGATTTTCATCGAACAAAAGCAACTCTTCTTACTGAAAAGGTTGGAGATCACTGGTCCCAGCCCAATTAAAGTCCTGTTAAGGGCTGCTGATTTGATTTGCTCAGTGGAAAAAGACCTTTGGTCAAACTGGACAGGTGTTTGAGGTGTTCCATGCATGTAAACAGACCCATTGGGACGCGATATGTTGGGGTTGCTTTGAAATCCAAACAGTTAGTTAGAAGGTTCAGTCACAATCTGTGAGACAGGGTGGATTATGTTCTTTGATATTATACAGTAATACGTTTTCACAAGTTGAATTCTTGCTCTGTGTGCATTTTATTAGATATTCATGTTTGTAGTTTGTTTCTGCTCCTAGAGCACTTGTGTCTATGCAGCTCAACATGTTTTTCTAGACTATTAACATTTCCAGGTTGTTCTGTTTACATTATTTTCGTTGAGTTTTTTTTGCATCCAAAATGTGTCTTCTTGTCCTTTGCTTTTTCAACTTGCTAGGATAGTGAATGACTCTTTTCTTTGCTGTGCTGCAATTAGTAAACATGTCACTGCCCTACCTATCAGCTGTTAGTCCTACTGCCTTTGGTCTTGCTCCCACTTTTAACTGATAGTCACTCCAAACACATCCTGTCCAACTCCAATTCGCCATCGATTTCATCAGAGGGCATTCCCTCATTTGAAATGAGGGAATGCCTTTGTTCCCGCATCATATTACAGACACGGGCGCAGAGGCAAAGCAGCTGTCAGGAGGCGCACTGTGCGCCACCTAAAAGGTGGCGCCCAATCAGTGCGCCCCGATAGAAGGCCTCTGGAGGGGGGAAAGGATCCCATGGACCTTACCGACATCCCTTTGCAGGTGGGTGCAGTCACTCACCTACAAGGGGATCTCTAATCTCCCTTCAAAATGCAGATGGTTGCTGCCTGCACAGAGAAACAAGGACTGGCTTTAACAGCCGCCACTCCGTTTTTCACCGCAATGTGCACCCAGCGCTAACCATGGAAATGCGCCACCTACATAACACAGCCCATGGTGGGCTATTAACTTTATATTCTGTACAGACATGCAATTTATCGAGCTTGAAACCTGAGTACAAACCCTTTACTATGGGGACTGCATAGTTAGTTTCAAAGGAAGGGCTGGTTCCGATTATGCTATTCAAGCTCTTTGCAACCTCAGGATGCCTTTTGTCCATCAGAGATATTGGGTATGTGTTGTTTTGGTCATTGTCTTTGACCTTTTGTAGAACTATTTTCTACCAGTGGGAATTGTTTTTTGCTTAAAGCAACTTAAGTTTGCAGAATTGCCCTCTTCTATTCCAGTCGGTGTTGTACATTGGAAAGTCTCTGCTTATTGTTGCTAGTAAGTGGAAGAACTTTTTTCCAAGGTCCCAAATGTTAGCATGGTCTATTCAGCCTGTATAGAGCCTATGAAGGCTATGTAAGAGGAAGCATCATGGTACATGATGTTGGTGCTGTTAGACTGTCACAACTTTAAAGAGACTTTTATTTTAATGTGTCTTTAATAATCCCTTCAAGGTAAACTAAAATTCAGTGTTGGTGGTGATCTCTGATTGATACAATGCATTTTTTGTAGGTCTCGCTTGTGTGAGCCTGTTGTAGTGCATGCACCCTCGCTGGTAAGACTCTTGTGTACTATAATAGGCTTCGAAGCCTCCCATTGCGTATCATTCATTTGCAGCATTGTCATTCTTCTTTGCTGATTTCGAATTGCCCAGTGCTTGCAGCGCATCACTACTTTTTTTTTTTTTGGGTGGTGCATGGACCATACGCAGAATAATTAACTTAATTTAGTGTTCCTCAGCTGGCCATCCACTGCTCACACAGAGATTCAGATAATATATTTTTTTTACGCTATGACTTAGTTCACGCTGCACATGTCATACTGCTTTATTTTTATTTTTTTACATTATCCCTGTAAGAAAGTGCCCTCTTTTTGCAGGTTTGCCCCTACGTTTTGCTAAATTGCTGATGTACTTTGACAGAGTGTGCCTTGAGTTCCTGTCAAACAGGTACCCAGGGCCTATATTCTTTCTCTACAATTGCACTAAAACAAAACCCATTTGGCACTCTTTGGCCACAGGTCAGTCCCTTGTAAATGGTAGCACAGGTACCAAGGGCACTGTGGCTAGGGTAGGCCTCTAAGGGCTGCAGCACTTATTGTGCAACCCTTAGAGGCCATGTACCTTTACACATACACACACACACACCCACACACACACACACTACCTTTGCAGGCTGTGTGTTTTGGTGCAGAACAAAGTGAAGAGTCAATGTGTGCCATGCCTACAACCCACTGCCCTGGCATAGGTCAGCTACCCTTCTAGCTGAGTGCACTATACCAGCGGTGAGGGTACAGTTGCATGAGCCCTGTTGATGGGCAGGGTCCACAAGGGGAAAGCTTTGCAGGCTTACCGCCTTTGTGAGCCACCCCAGCTCTTTGCTGCTTTCAGCAACTTGCTCCCACCGGTTCTAACCCCCTATTTAGGAGGGAAAATCATAAGGAAAACCAAGTGAGGAAGGGAGGTGTGCTCACCTTTGCCCACCCCACCCCTCCAGGTGGAGGAGGAGAGGTGAAGCACAACTCTCTGTCCGCACCATCTTGCAGATTGGGGGACACAGCCATAGGCTCCCCTCCCACTGGAGGGTGGCATAGTAGGGCTTGTACCCACCCAAAGGAAGGGACCCATTTGTCCCAACCTTTACTTACTTGTAACTTCCCTAATTTTAGTATTTAGGGGCAACCCTAAACCTTACCTCCGCAGACAAAAACTGACCAGGAAGAAGAAATAAAGATGGACCGCTGAGCCGCGCTGAAACTAAGAAAGGGAGGACGCACACTGACTTGGCCTCAGCCCTACCGGCCTGTCCCCACCTTGAACCTGCTCCAGTGAAATCCTGAGGTCTCCTGCAGCCAGCAACCTTAAGAACCCAGAGGACCTGCTCTGACTTTCACAGGAAAGACTTTGTCTCCCGTGAGCTCCGGATTTGCTCACCAACAGACTCAGACTCCAGACAAAACCGCGAGTCTGCACCACTCTGCACCCGATGACCACGGCCCAAGCACAAGTGGCCCAATACCACGAGGAGGTCTCCCCAGCGATCCTGACCTGAGATCTGGTGATATCTGATCTGCCTCGAAACTCCAAGCGAAGCCTGCAGCCTCTTTCTGGAGGATCGCCTGACCGTGCCCGGAGCTGGTAAGAAAACCTGACGCCTAAAGACACCCCTACTCCCCATGGCCTTGGGTGGCTCAACCGATGGTGTCCCAGAATTCCCAGGCATCCCAACTTACCTCTCCAACCAGTGGTCGCCTCCAGAAGATCTTCGCCTCCGAGCCTGCAGTCTTTGTTACAACCAGAGAATCCCCATTAAAATCAACAGGGCACCCAAAGCCGAAACAGCACTCTGCACCCAGCCTCCTCTGCGCCACTGCGGGTGTACTTTGGGGTGCTAACGCGGATCCCCCTTTGCCCTGAGCCTAACACCAGGAGCTTTGCTCCCACAACCCTGTGGTCTGCTCATGAGCAGCCACCAACCGGAGGCCCCTATCCTCTATTCAATAACATTGGGCCTCAGCACTCTGCACCCAGCCGCCCTAATGCCGCTGAGGGTGCTTTGACAGTGCCTCCTAGGGGAACCCTGGTTCTAACCCCAGAATACCAACTCCCACAAACTTGTACTTACCTGCAAACCGTTAACTTCATTTTTATCCATAGGTATACATTAACTGTTTTTCCTTGAAAATTGTTGTGGAGTTGTTTTTTATGAAACATTGAAAAACTGAAAATAACTAAAAACTGCTTTACTTACCTTTTCTCTGGGAAATGTCCCAGTGTGATATCTAGGCATATTACACTGAGTGGAAAAAGTAATCCATAAAGTAATCTGTAAAGTAATCCAAAGTAATCTAACAGTAATTTCCACTGTATTGAAAAGATTTACCACCATGTAACAAAGACATTTTAATTCAGCTTGCTTGTATTGTTCAACCTACCTTCAAAAGTACTATGTACACTTAACTGTACCAGGTGTGCTTGGTTCTAGAAAGTAAATATAACAAAATAATATTTGTATTAAAAAAATTGGTCTGCATTCAGTCTTTGAGTGTGTGACATCATTTGCTGCCTTAGTGTGTACAACAAATGCTTAACACTACCCTCTGATAAAGCCTTACTGCTCGCCCACACTATCACAAATACAGAGTAAGGTGCTATCTACTTTTGCCTCTGGCTACCTTTAGGGTTCGACTGGACTCTGTGCACGCTATACCTCATTTTGGTATAGTATATACAAAGCCAGCTTCCTTCAAACCCCACCTGCTCTCCCAGCCCAGTTTCTTCTCTCCACCTGTCCTCCTGGCCCTATTTGTTCTCCGCCACCCCCCACCTATAACCCTCCTACCCGTTTGATGTTCTTCTCCCCTCCCTCTGACAGAAGTAAAAAAGAAAATGAAGCAAACACAAGTAGATAATGGACGGAGCACTGAAACTTATCAGATACTCACCTCCAGTCACAGATCTGGGTTGAATCCATCATCGTTCTTTAGCTTATTTCAGCACTCCAGTTCAGCCCCAGCCATATGCAAATCAGTCTTCACCCTGTTCCTGATGAGAACAGTGCAGCCTAAACCGCCAAGCCAGGTCTTCCCTGGACCAGAAACAAGCATCCTGGGACCGGTTTCAGGGTAACACCCCTCATCAGCAAGGCTAGCTTGAATCCAGTGGCACAATGATCAAGGGACCCATATCTGGACCTACCCTGCCAACTTAAGACGAACAAAGCAAACACAAGGAGATGATGGACGGAGCGCTGAAACTTTTCAGACACTCACCCCAGTCACAGAACTGGGTTGAATCCATCATCGTTCTTTAGCTAACTTCGCCACCCCAGTTCAGACCCAGCCAGATGCAAAACAGTCTTGACCCTGTTCCTCATGGTAACAGTCTAGCTCGAACTACCATGCCAGTTCTTCCCTAGACCGGAAACAAGTTGGCAGTGTATGCTGGATCTGAACTGGGCATCTACTAGCCATAATTTCATGCCCATATCCGGTGAACAGACCTGCATCGCGCTTTGTCTCCTTGACTGGGCTCAATGTCTATGTACAACACAGTGTTGTTACTATTTTGATTTGGTTATAGTTTTATTTCAGTGTTTGTTTTTATTTTCTATCACGCTTCTGCTGAACATTTCAGTAAGTGCATATGTCAAACCGAGTACAGCTGAAAAATATTTCTGCTCTGTAGTTGATGGAGATGTTGATGTAGCGAACATTATACGATCGAAATTTCTCATTTCCTCCTGGTTGTCCTGCTTTTGTATCAACAGAGACTGGGTAAATTGGTCAAGAATGGAACACTGTTAGTAACTAATGTCCGGGTTGCTGCAAGTTGCAGGGAGACCCAGCGAAGAGCTGAAGAAGACGAACTGAAGCGTCAGAGGTGAGAGAAAGAGCAAAAGTGTGTGTGCGTGCATGCGCATGTGTGTGTGTGTGCACGGGCGTGCCTGAGTGGCGCACGGGGAAGGGAAGATTATGTTGGGTGCCATAGGTCTGGCTTGCTTATTATGAAACATTATGACACGACAGTAGGTCTAGTCTATTAATAGTGAAAAGCATTTGTTAAAGCCAGTACAACTTTAACAGTTGGTTGTTATCAAATTGTGTGACAGGCTATAAACATGTATTTTGTTACATGAAATCTCAAAGATTATTATAGTAGGCAAGGGTTTTGGCGTTGGCTACCGACTCTGAAACACCCAGGGGTTTTTCACTCATTAGGCCCTGTTGAGAGGGGTTTATATTGTTTTGCAAGCTGTATTTTTCCTTATAGTTGTGATTTTTTAACCGTATGCAAGATGGTTATCAGTTTATGTGCATCATCGGTCTCTCTTTTACATGTCCCCTTGTTGACAGTCCGGGTAGTTATCCCAACTAAACATAGTGTTCTTCATTTATCTTTTGTTTGATTGTTAATTGTCATTTTACTCAAGGGCCCTCACCCTACAGGTTTGTCAATTATTTTATGATGTTGTGTCAAGTTCACTTTTGTTTGTTTTGCTGAATATTACAGAAAATGTGTTACACTCTAGGAGAAATGGACAGAGTAGGGCCCAGTACCAGGTCCCTGATCTTGATTGTGTACTCCTTGAGGTGTCACTGTGCTGACCTCTATTGTACGGAGTATGCTCATGCTTTCACCATGAATACAGCGCTCTGATACCCTCAAGAGTCAAGTTTGCGCTTTATAAAACTTTCTAAATAAAAAATGTGCACTTCGTAGGCCAGTGTTGGGTAAGGTGTAAAGCCATTGGTAAAGGGTAAAAGCTTAACCAGTTCATTACGAAAAGTCATTTTACATTTCATAGGTTTCATCTGTTTATTATATCAAACCAGTAGCTATGACCTACTTACTGTGAATTATGTGTGCAAGCTTGTAAGTATGAATTGTTACTACACTGTGCGAAAGCCTATAGGCAGGTATTTTCTTTACATGCAATTTCGTATATTACGGTACTATATGAGGGTTTTGGTGTTTGTGATTCACCAGAAAATACAGTGGGGATACAAGATATACTATTTTGCTTTGCAACTGTAATTTTGTATACATTTGTACCTTTATGACTGCATGCTGAATGGTTGCCTAGTATAAATCGTATGCTTAGTACATACAGTAGACTTGTGTTGGTTATGGTGCCAAGGCAAGATTAAAGGTTATAAGCCTGATTGTTTATCAGGAAAAGTTATGATAAAGGCAGTACTTCTGGCATACTTATTGTGAAAAGCATATGTTAAAGTCAACAGGTATTTAAGGGTGCATTGTTATTACTCTTGATTAAAGCCCATGTATAGACTTTTAGTTACATGGAATTTCACAGGTTATCTTTCTAGGCAAGGGTTTTGGTGTTGGTTATCCCATGGCAAACCATGAGTATAGAAAAATTCTTCTATGAAAATGCTTGTTTACCCTGTTAAGGGAGGTAGTATTTTGATTTGCTAACTGTAATTTCGTATACATAAGCAATTTTATGACTATGCTGGATGGTTATCTTGCAGGAAAGCTTACGCTCAGTACAGTAGGCCGAAGCTGGTTATGGTCACATGTTTATAATGCTAAGTGTGTTACTGCCACTAGTTATTGCATCAACCTTTGGGGGTATCAGAATTGTGGCTTAATACAAACAGGAGGAAAACAAGTTTCTTAGGCAGCTTCTGGGTGTCCCCCAGAGTCTATCTACACTTCCAGGGCATGAGGAACTTGGTATTAGTTATATTTCAGACCTCATTAAATGTAGGCCTTCATTACGCTGGATCTCAATTTGGATTAAGAACGAGCCAATACTTAACAAATTGTTAATTAAGGACTGTTTTCCTTGGACAATCATAAAGCTATCCCTGGTTGAGTTATATCAAGTCTGCATTCACAGTCTTGGGCCACTCTAGTCTTTTCATGCAACCTGCAGACATTGTTAAAGGCAATTATCGGTGGGTCAAACATAACTTTCTCCTGGGTCTTTCGGCCACTAGAGCGGATACTGAGCTCTACAAACCATCTGTTCTGGCCTACTGTCTGATTAAAAGTTAACTCTATAGAATCGTACCTGACCTGGTGAACAAAACTTACCATCACCAGCTTCAGGCTGAACTCTCCCACTGGTAATCTTCCCTAAAGGTTGGGCTGCAGACGGCCTTTTAAGTCCTTGTGAGTGTGACAAAACCTTAGCGCAGTCTAACTTCCATGTTGTCATGTTCTGTAGCTTATACACCCTTCCAAGGAAAATATTTCTGGTTTCAATTTTTAGAGAGGCTCAGTTTGTTCAAGTGAGGCCTGCCATGTTCTTCCTTGCCACGTTGGGAGATATTCGTATTTGTGTAAACATGGTTTATTTTGTAAGTAACGTTGTTATGATCCTAGGGGCCTGACCTTAACCCTCATGCCTTATAAAGTTTGTACATACTGAACCCGTCTCTCATGCATTTTAAACTGCAATTTGTTTTATTGTTTATTGTGCTTGATTTGTCATCTGAACCTCAAGTACAGTGTACCTTGTGCTTTATATTATGTTTGTATTTGGTCTTTTTATTATGTTTTTTATCCTGTTTTATATCTTTTATGTTTATTTATTTAACAGAATAAAGAATGTATTACTTTTTAATTACTTACTTACTTATGGTCACAGGCCAGTAATGACAGCAATTGGCTTAATTGGTGTGCAGAGAAATGTTATGCCAGATGCCAAACATCTGGCCTGTGTATTGTGAAAAGTTATGGCAAAGGAAGTAAGCCTGGCTTATTTATTGTCAAACGCATATAATAAATCCAATACGCCTCTAATAGTTAATTGTTTCCACATTATGTTATAATCCGTAGGGAGGTATTTGGTTACATGTAACCTCACAGATTACCACAGGAGACAAGGGTTTCGGTTTTGGTCACCCCCTCTGGCGAACCCAGTTAGCAGAGTTTCAATGTGATTATTCTTGTTAAGCCCTATTGAGAGGAGTTGTATATTGTTTTCTCAACGGTAAATGTGTACATATTTGCAATTTTACAACTGTATGCATGGTGGTTGTCATTTCATGCACACCTTAGTAGGCCTGCGCTGTACATAGTATTGATCGATTTATAAAGGCTCGCGGCCTATTCGGGCACCGTAAAAAAAAAAAATGGTCAGATTCCTTAGGTGTGATCAGTTTATAAGGAATAGTTCAAACAAAGCAAATAGGCCTTACTTACTTATTGTGAAGAACATGTGTTAAAGGCAACGGGAGGAGCTTGTGGCTTGGAGGCGGAGCTTCCGGCTCAGAGGTGGGGATTTAGCCATGGCTGAAATCTCCGCCCCTGGGTCGGAAGCTCCACCTCCGGGCCCAAAGCTCTGCCTCTGGGCCACAAGCCCTGCCCTAAAGCCGGAAGCTCCGCCTCCGGGCTGGAATTTCCAGCCCGAGTGTGGACGTAAACTTAGTAGTCGTAAATCCATTCTGTGAATACCAAAAGTAGTAAGTGCATTCTGTGAATACCAAAAGTAGTAAGTTCAGGATTTTGTCTTAAGTTAGTTCTGTGAATTGGGCCCAGAGTGCCTAAATCCATCAGTGACACAAGAGAAACCTCAATTCATGAGTCAGACATATTGACATTGCCAATGCTTGTTTGTACTCGGAAGCTTCATATCCCAAATCTCTCTATGAGCCATGTGAGATGTGCTGAGCAACAAAGATCATTTCAGAGATCCACACACCAAATGTTTATTTTGTTACTAAAACTACAGACATACAACCAAAGACTGCTCCATCTGTGAGACTTTCAGTGAAAAAGTCTTTCATGGGCAGAGAAGGTCATTTGCTGACACAATTTGGAACTTCTAGGCTCTAAGTAACCTTTCATAGGCATCTCAGCAAAACCTTATGTGGCTTCCACCAAGAGAACCTGCTTTGAAAATGGAAACTTCTGGTTCTGGTGATGTTTCAACAAGAGAATCTAGAATCAAGCCTTCATTGCGTGATTTGTCCTTACCTATTTTGTCGAAAAAGAATCAAGGTCTTGGCTGTCGACTAGTAAAATCCTGTTGTTGACAACCTTACAGACAACATGCATTGCTTCCCCACTTTCAGTAGCAATCCATCGATATGGATATCATCCACAGGACCACCCTCAATGACAATGACAATCGTCCCATCGATGAAATCAAGTCCACTGCCAATACCCACCTCATCGATGAAGACACCATTGACAAAACCTATTCCAATAAAGATGAAGACACTCTTGTTGACAATACTTACGCTGCTGATGAATATGACCATGTTGGCGGGGACAAGGCCTTTTCCAGCAACATCTTAATTGGCGATCCCGGTTTTGGCTCTATCTTCATCAATGACAAACTCCTTTAATGACAACACTATGAACAGCATTGACAACTACACCAACCTATCTCATCAACATTGACACTTCTGTCACTTGTGTCTGATAAGGATTAGTCCAGAGATATCTTCACAACTGTTGGGTTACATAGTAAAGAAGGATACGAAGGGGACAGTCAAGTATTTATATATTTGGAAGATGACATACAGTCCAATGCAGATTCTCAGATAGAAGGTCCTCATGATGTAGACCTCCATCATGTGCCTCATGACTGGGAAGAGGAAGACAAATATGGTTACCAAGGGCCATCCCTCAAGAAGAGGTACCATTAGAACTATCTGCATATATGGTACAACTGTCAATGGATGTTTGAAACTCCATGACACAGCAAATGCAGGATTTCTACAACTACCACCAACACATCTATATCCTCTTCAAACATTTCCCGTAGCAGACTTGACTACTCAGCTAGTTCAAACAACAGGGACACCAACAGGAGATCTTCCCCTCGGATACCTCCATCAGAAGGACTTTGAAACCAACCATCTCAATTACTCATATGTGTTGTACGGCAAGATGCTGCTGTCTGCTGATGATGATGAAAGATAACGCTGCACAGCAAGAGGATAATTTTCATGATGCATTTTTCATCTTTCCAAGCTTTCGTTGCAAGTATGCGATATCCAACTCTGCTCTAATTTCCATACAAGAGAAAAGACACCTGAGTCAGCTCCACCGTTTGTATTAAGTCAAACTAAGACTGATTCCGTGAGGATGCAGCATATCCTGCAGTCTAGAAATCTAGCATGGACCATAAAGGCAAGACATAAGGATTGTAGTGTTTGCAGCAATGTCTGTGACAATTGTTAATACAAGGTCTATATTATGTAGATAGAACAGACAATTGTGGCATGCCATCACTCTTATCGAGAAACTGTTAGAAGGTAGTTGTGAGCAAGCAAAAGCAATCCGTAAAGAAGGTAAATTTTCATCTGCTGCTTTGACTGATGCCTCACTCAATACCTCAACCACAGAAGTTTGTGATATGCCGACTGGAGATGTTTCAAGAAGGTGTAGCTGGTTGCATAGTACTTCCGTCAGGCCAGAATTCCTGTCTAGGATATAACTTTTCAGTGGTCACCTTCTATTTAGCAGGCATGTTGTAGTAGAGTTACATGCCACCAAGATGTTCACGGACATAGCATGATCACTGAGTTTGTTCCAGCAAAAACAGGGATATTCCTACTACAGCCTGCAGCCCTATAGCTTAAAAAGCTAATTTTAACTTGGAACGTTGGGTAACCTACAGACAGGCATATTACTCCCTGCCTCACTATACAGAAAGAGACATTCAGGAGCAAAACACCAACGCAAGTGCAAAGGATCATCCTCCAGTAGGGGCCTAGAAAGGACCCCGTCCCTGGCTTCCTACTCACATCATCTTCCATGTGGGAGGTGAGAAAGATTTTGGCATTTCTTCTAACAACCTACATCCAATTGTTGGGCACTGAATATAGCAAGGACATACCATCTTTCATCAATAGTATATTTTCATCTGCCCATCCATCCTTTGTACCCAAAATATTTTTTTCATGGTGGATGGTCATCATTATCAATACAAAGCACAACTATTTGCCCATACATTAGCTACTAGGGGATTTTCAAAGTACCTAGTACAGTGATGGCTTACGGTTACCTATGGCATCAAGGGGTGAGAGTCTTTGCATATCTGCACAACTGGCTGATCAAAGCTTCTTCAAAGCAGCAAATATTAGAGTCAATCGATATCAAATTTCAGCTGTTGAAGAAATTAAGCCAACACTGAGTAGAAAGAAATCATGCTCACTCTTTCACTTGAGGCTGTGTTCCTAGGAGCAACAATTCGCACAAACACTCTGAAAGCATATCCGTCACAAGAAAGAGAAGAACAAAGGATGGCATTAGCTCAAGATAGCTAGAAAAAACCCGACATCATGGTCAGAAAATACAAAGTGTGAGTGAGAATGATGCCATCTTGTATTCCGTTATCTCCACAATGCTGTTTGAAAATTCCACCATTAAAAGAACCGTTGGATTTGAAATGGAAGTAGGTCTCAGGTTAATGGAGCAAACTTATTATTGCTCCAACGCCTCGTCTGGGGTAATAAGCGTTATATGAATACAATTACAATGCAATATTGTGATGACTTGAGAATGAGGCAAGCCCTACATTGGAAGACAATCAGAAACAATATCCATTCACCTAGGATCTTCACACAATACAATCATAATTCAAAGGATGAGATGCTCACCAGCAAGGCCTATCTTTGAGCGGGTAAAATCTTCATATGAACATCAAGGATCTCAGGACAGTTAGATAGTCCAAGAAAGCATTTCTACCACTTTTTGCACACCAATAAATGCTAATAATTACATACAATATGGCCACATATTATATGAGAAAACAATGAAGGTCAAAATTGCAGCCACTATCACAAAAACCTCGACTTCTTTAGCTCTAGTTCCTGGCGCACAGAACCAGACTGGCAATGGAACATGTGCCTGTGCTACAAAATATCATGGCAGATGTGTTAGGCAGAATGAACATAGAGGGGCCGATTCCGATCCGGGAAAAACCGCTCCGAGTAGCCGTTCGGAGCATTTTCCCTGTACGAATCGTACCCTGCAACGTCCCCCGTATGTACGACAAAGTACGATTCGTACCAGGAGCCGTACTCCGTACGAGTCGTACAGAGACCGTACGACTCTAATCTCCGTACGATTCTCCCTCGGAATCCGTTGTACGCGACATCTGTACGGTTCGCGGCTGGTTTTTATGACCCAGCAAGTACGATACGTGTCGGGGACGCACCGTATGACCCTTTTTTTACGGGAGCTGAAAACAGCCGTAAAAGCAGATTTCGCGCCAAAACGGGTACGGAATGGATCCCCTGGGTACGGTGCGTACCCCCCATGATCGCAGGGGTATGGTGCGTACCCCTGCGATCATGGGGTGTACGCACCGTACCCCATGTACGATGGGTGTACGCACCGTACTCCATGTACGATGGATGTACGCACCGTACCCCATGTACGATGGGTGTACACACCGGACCCCATGTACGATGGGTGTACACACCTTACCCCATGTATGATGGGTGTACGCACCGTACCCCATGTACGATGGGTGTACGCACCGTACCCCATGTACGCTGGGTGTATGCACCATACCCCATGTGCGATGGGTGTACGCACCGTACCCCATGCACGCTGGGTACACCCATTGTACATGGGGTAGGGTGCATACACCCATCGTACATGGGGTACGGTGCGTACACCCCATGATCGCAGGTGTACGCACCGTACCCCTGCGATCATGGGGTGTACGAACCGTATGGTGTGTATGTGTTTGTGTGCTTTTCCGTACGACTCGCCCTTACCTGACGTGGACCGTAACAATCGCGTCCTCATACCCCGGTCCGGATCGTACTCGTTGGGTCGTACAGCATGTGTACGAGTCGTACGGTTCACGGTTTCAGCCTTGCAATACTTACGATCCCGACGATTCGGACGGATTCACGGAATACGGATCGTACTACGCGACTCGGACGGACGGGTACGATTTGTACGGAGAGGGCTCCGGATACAAATCGTACGGACGTTTTTTTCCCCGAATCGGAATCGACCCCAGAATGTCATGAATGAGAGCTGAACTCAAGACAACTAATCACTGCTGGTGTTCCTGAGGTGGGAGATGTCTCTTCTGCATTTCTTCACAATGCCAGAAGACTCTAAATGCCAAAATGATGCAAGCAGATGACACTTTTCACCCTGATTCCTCCTATCCCAAGGATGATCTGGAAACTGAAAAGAGAGCCATGCACACTGAAACTGTCTACTCATGTTAGTCTAGATAGTTTTGGTATACAGGTTTCTGGGATCTGGCAATAGAAACACCAGTCTGATTCAGATGAGACCTTTAACTCCTGTCCAAGAACAAATAGAAAACTCTACACCACATCCTGGCATCCTTTTATTTGATTGCCTGCCTACTGCAGACTCAAAGTATGGTCTCCTCTGCACTCCACTAACCTTTAGAAGGATTCTCCAGGAAGCAGAGTGGCCTATTGGGTGATAACATACTCTCTAAAATGGATACGCTTCTGTTCTGGGGTATCTTTTAAGAAGAGTATTCCTTCACAATGCACCCTAATGAGGTGTTACTATACCAGCTGGACCTATGAGTGCAATCAAACTAAAAATACGTCTCCATTTCCTCACCTCTTTTTTATGGAAGACCCATTTGAGCCAATCCATAAAACATCTGTTCTGATGAGTTTATGGAAAACTGCATTCTTGTTAGCAATAAAATCTGTTTGAAGCATTAACAAAATTCCAACATAGTTTATGTAACCACCTTATCTAAAGTTTGACAAAAATAAGGTTATTCTCTCTATGAATCCTAGATTCAAGCCTCTCTGACCACATTTATTTCACCTGAATTAAATAATCTATTTGCCAATGTTCTTTCCACAGCTGTCTATGACTGCAGAAAAACTCTACATTCTTTAGATCTGAAACGTTGCTTAGAATTTTCATATAAATAGAACATAAGACTTTGGTACAACTGACCAATTATTTTTTTCTTATGGACACCCCCTCCAAGGGTTGTCATCTGTTAAAACAGGTGGATCACAGCTTGTATATCCTCCTGACTTGCAAAAAGCTGGTCATCCCTTTAAGCAGAAGATTAAGGCACATTCAGGAAGGCCTACAGTTAGTTCCAGCGTTATCCTACAACCGTATCAACACCACTCCAGACTTCATCTCTTCATTGTACAATCAATAACATAATACCCAGCCTATGATAGTCCAACATTTTCCCCAAATCCTTATGTGTTTCTGCGGAAACCCACGTGCCTTCACCTTCCTGTTTTCGGACCCATTTTTGTTGACTTTTCTGCACTCTGCACAATTTAACACTTCTAACCATTGGGTCTGTAGCACTTGTTGTGCCACCCACTTAAGTAGCCTTGCAAACCTGTCTCAGGACTGACATTGCAGCCGTGTGTGCAGTTTTAAACTGCCATTGGACCTGGCAAAATAAAGGTTTTGCCAGACCTAGACCTTCCTTTTTAATACATGTATTTCACCCCTAGGGTATGCCCTAAATAGCCCACAGAGCAAGGAGCACTGTATTTAAAAATTGGGACATGTACTTTTAAGTGTTACATGTCCGGGTAGTGAAAAACTCTTAAACTTGTTTTTCACTACTGCAAGGCCTGGTTCTTGCATGGGGTAACATTAAAGCTACCTTCTTACATTTAATAACTATTAACATCCAAATAGGAGAAGGTAAGCAATTCATGTTTGGTGTCTTTGAAATTGTAATGAAAAATCCTTTTTTATTGTGAAGTTGGATTTTTGGTACCAATTTTCAAAATTACACTTTTAGAAAATTGGTATTTTCCTGCCTTAGCCATTCAGGGCCTGCAGCTTGTCTCTCGGTCACATGACTGGTTGTAGTTGGCAGCTGGACTTGTGTATTCCTCCTATTCAGCCACACACAATAAATAGCTTAGGTGTGCCAGGATGGGTGATCACTGGCAGGATGGGAGAAAGGAGTTAGACACAGCCCCACTTATACCTTAATAGGCTGAGTCCCAAAGGGTTGCATACCTACATTTAGTTAGTCTGGAGCCAGGGCAGGAGAGGCAGAAAACCTGTTCACTTCAAAGGAGAACTGCTAGAAGCTTTTCTTGCAATAAAGGAGGCACCAGTTATAAATATTGTCCCTCAGACACCAAGGGGTCCATTAGGATGGCGGGCGGACATTGTCCGCCCATCACCCTATCGTAGAACGGGACCGCCCGCCTGAAGGGCGGGGGTCCCGTGGGGGGAATTAGGATGTGCCCGCCACATCCTGTAGTTTTAGCATTGTGGCGGGCGGTGCACTCTGCACCGCCTGCCACAATGCTAAAAATGCTTTTTCGCATTTGCATATGCAAAGCGGCAGGCACCGTGCAGTGCCTGCCGCTTTGCATATGCAAATGTTGGGGGGTACCATAGGTACCCCCCCTGTCCTCCCCCACCTCTGCCTACATCAGGGGGGCCCGCAGGGGGCCTCCGCAGCACACACCACCTGCCTTCAATTCCGCCATGGAAAGGCAGGCGGAATGCCTATCATAATATGGCTGGCGGTGTCTGCTTGACTTCAGGGCTGAGGAAAGAGGGGTACAGGCTGGGGCACTTGAGGGGCCTCAGTGTGGGGTCTTTTACCACAGGGTCAGAGTTTGCACATGCCTTTCAGTTCCTATGTGTCAAGTTTAGGGCTTTTTAACTCTTAGAGGTCCCTGGCGAGCTTCATCGTAGAGGGCCCCTTAAGGCCCAACGAAGTCAAGGGGGCCCACAGCTGCTGCTGGGGCATTCTCATCCGGATGTTGGACTATGAAAGAGAGACAGGAATGTCACCCTGTCACCCTGGTATGCTTGCTTCTGGATCCCTGGGACAGGCAGCACAGCATCTAGGAGTTGCCCGAACCTTTGCCAGGTACAGGGCAAACAACACAGGATGGGTGGGATTCTGCTTATCCGCCCGCTTCCTACATGCCACATGCCTTCCTGTCTCTGTGGAGTGCCCTCCTTGTGTCCCAATCCAGCCCACCGTTGAGGCTAAATCCTGCCTCAACAGCCATCACTAGGTACTTCAGGTCAGATGGCCCCTTTCTGCTGACTTGGGCTGGCCCTTCTTGGTCGGAGCCTTTATCGCAATTGTCTGGTTGCAGCGTGAGGCCGGGTTACTGGCCCCCTAGGGGTCCCTATTTGTTGGTCTTCTGCGTCCAGAAGACTGCCCCACGACTCACCAGTTAGCTGCCAGGCAGGAACCCCGAGGTTCTCCCGCCCCCACTGCTGGAGTAGGGCCACTGATTCAGACCCAGGTGGTTCCCAACCTGCCACGGCACTCAGCCACCATCTTGGGATCAGGCAGCGTGGTGATCTGAGGGTCTGTGCCCGGAGGGACCTTGGTCTCCCAAGGTCCTAGACCTGCAGCCTGGTACAGGAGGCTTTGGGCGAGACCACACAATAGTTTTGGGGCAGGCAGGTCGGATCTTGACAGTTGGCCAAAGAGGTCCTGGAGCACTCTCATAGTGCATCCACCATCTTATTCATTCAGACCACACCCAGTGCTTTGCTGATATTTATTTCAGCTTGTATATTTGTGAAAGATCCAGTACTGGACTAGAAAAAAGATAACCTGTATCTATGGAGCTCCAAAATTGGTATCTATGATAGATTAATGTGCACATTTGTCAGTTTGTGCCTCCGACAATGATTCAAGCTCTGAGCCCTTTCACAGGAAGGGCCAGAGTTCAGGTCATATAATGAGATGGATGGGTTGACAAGTTGTTTATTACTGTTGTCAATGTTATTTGCTGTATTAGAACACTACTACGTTAACAGTGACCACCAAGGATTCCTGGCATGATGAAAGAATAATTTAAGCTTAAACAGTGGTTACAGGTAAATAACTTTTTATAATCCATTTATGTACTTATTTTCGAAGAAAAATCTACTACATCCCTACTTTTTTGTAAGATGGAAAATGAAAGTTATAGTGGCATAGCATAGAGATTCCTTTAGTTAATGGAAGGAAACAAAACTGTACTGTCCTTTTAAGACTGCAGGCCTCCCCAGGTAAAACTCATGGTAGTTGGATACCTGCTGTTCTTTCTGAACTCCAAGTGAGGATCACATAACACTGGGCTGTGGCTATCATTGATAAAAAGGATTGAGTACAAGGCTTTACGGTTTTTGGAAGCATTTTTCTTCAGTTTTTGAGGCTTTTAAGCCTTTGCCTGAGTTTTTTCTCTGTGAAGATGGCTTCACTTTTTGTAAAATGCCCACTGTATGGGAGAAAGTAATCAGAGAACTATCTACCCAGTCTCTGTATCCTGCAAAGTGAAGTAATGTGAATTCTGAGTCAAAATGTTCAGTAGGATATTGAGACATACGGAAGGTGTCAAACTTATACGCAAAGAGCGTTTTAGTCCTCCTTCAGGCTCTGCTGTTGGGGGTCCACTACAAGACATTTAGCATATGGGAGCTCCAGTGTCTACCTCAAAGCACTTCTTATTTGTTCATTTTTTTGGAGTTGCCAGCAAAAAAAGGAGAGGTATTTTTCCTGGTCACAATAGGTAATCGCATTCCCCGCTTAGAAATTCGACTTGCAGAATATTGATGTCATGCTCGCCATAATTATTAACATCATATAATTCAATGGTTAGCTACTGGACGATGAAGAGTTTGACGTCTAAGAGACAAACATTACCTATAGGTTCAATGTTGAGACACTTAGGGGCCCATTAGGATGCATGGCGGATCGCCACCGCCATGCGGGCGGTGGCGATCCGCCAGACATCCTTGCCCGCCCGCCACCGTTTCCCCCCGCCATATTACTTTGGCTGGGGGACCGGGGCAGACGGAAACATTGTCCGCCGCTTTACCGGCGGGACGGAAAAGGGTGTTTATGGTGGCGGTGTCTATCAGGCACCACCAGCCATATTAGCATGGGCTTTGACAGATGCCTTTCCGTGGTGGCGGAAGGCAGGCGGTCTTCACTTTGGGGGCCCCCTGTGGGCCCCCATGGTGAAGGCAAGGTGGGGGATGCACATGGGGGGGTATCGCTCGGTGCCTGCCGCCCACCATCCCAAAGTAAAACGGGATCGCCCGCCACACTGGCGGGCGCATCACCCATTTTTAACATTGCGGCGGGCGGAGCTGAAAGCACCGGCCGCCGCAATGCTAAAAATGCACATTGTGCACTTCAATGCACAACGTGACAGGCACCGTGCGGTGAAGTGTGAACCCCCCCACCCCCCCGGAGTCCCTGGGGGCCCGCAAGGGCCCCCACAAGACATTCCCTCATGCCACGGAAAAGCATGTCCCCGCCTTCACCGTAATATGGATGGCGGTGTCTAACAGACACCGCCACCATATGAAACCCTTTTCCGCCCGGTCAACTCTTTGACCGGGCAGAAAAGCGGCGGACGGTCTTTACTATGGCGGGCGGAGAAGGGTGTCCGGCCCGCATGGCGGTGGCGATCCGCCCGACATTCTAATGGGGCCCTTTGTACTGTTGATACAGCCACCAAATACATTTATTGCGATTCTGTGACAGAAGTAACTCGTAGAATATATCTTAGTTCACTCATCTATGGTCAGTACTGGACCATGGACCCATCGCATAGCTACTTTGCATTTAGCTAGTAATAAACTCATTGTAAATATTTCCTTATACTTATATCAATCCACACGTCGTCCCAGCAAGGCAGGCAGCGGATCCGGTTCAATGGTGAGCCCCGTAATCTCCCCTAATGTGTGAAATGACACTCCGCAGAATCACGTAGTCTATACCGGCATAGTTTTCAGGTGTGTAATACACTCTGTTGGTATATTTAAAATGAATTAATCGGTGCCTGCCATTCTGCCAGAAATAGGTGTTTTGTCACTTCACAGCAATGTTTTTGTTGTTGTTTTTTAAAACATATTTTATTGTGGGTTTAGATAGAGCATGTAAAAGCAATCACATTTCCATTGTAATTTCAACAGTACACTTATATCATATCCATTCAGCCATTTACTTGAATCAAATCAACTGTTATATTTCCTGCGTATTTCCAGCAATAATGCACTTCCCCTTACCAAAACTTCACAGCAATGTTGCCAAAAATTGTCGTCTATAACTAGGTCTAAATCTTTCTGCCAGTCCTGTCGAGTTTTCATTAATTGTGTTTTCCTAGTTTCTTGTGCAAAGCTACAAATCCTGGTTTCCAGTTTAGCTGGGTGTCTAATCATATGATGTATGAGAGTGATGTCATCTCCAATGGTTCCTGCATATCTTTGCCCAGTAGATCGCACCATGCATGTCTTGTTCTGAGGTACTGATATTTGGCAAGAGTCAAGGATTCATGTCCCACCTCCGAGATGTCCTTTCACCTGTGCACCACCCCCTCATTAAAGAAATCGCCTATCTTAGATATACCTATTGATTGCAAGGTTCGGGAGACGTCTTTTTCTCTCCCCGTTGGGAACAAGGATCACCATGGATCAGCGTTGAATATCAACGCCTAAAATATCCCCTTATACAAATATTGAGTTTGAAATATCAATGTCAAAATATCGACATCCTATATTTATAACGGTAAGTATAAAACTATTAAGAAAAAAATATTGATGTTAAAAATATAGATGTACAAAATATCGACTTTTTTATTTATATACAAATTAATGTTAAATATATGAAATAATAAAAGTAACTTTAAAAAAATTATTTGGATTTAATATACATTTTCACAAATATAAGAAATACATGTAATACAAAAATATTTAAACATAAATATATACAATGTAATATATATATATATATATGAATCCAAAGAAACAAAGTTCATCGTGCGCTCTCAGGCAAAAAGGCAAAGGAACCCGATAATAGGATTTGCAGTTTTAATTACACAACGCGTTTCAGCTCAACAGCCTTGTTCACGTGTAACCCAACATAAACACAAACCGGCATTCAAGTAAAGTTCAAGATTGAAAAACATCCAAAACTGACATAGGACTAGTGCATGAAATTGGCAGACATCTTGGAATGGTAAGTGATGTTAAGCACGATACAGGTATGTGTTACGTTACATTGGTGATTCAAAAGATTCAAAAGAAAAAACATGTTGAATTCATGTAAAATACATCGTATTCATTGCCACATCTAATACATATTCAATTCGTATTCAAAATTCATCTCTCTGCTCGAGGGAGAAAATGCACCAGTCTTGTGTTTCAGACATTTAAATCCAGCGAGACAGTATATGACTCCCACTTTGACGTGCTGGCATAAGGTATCATTACGGAAGTATATGACTTACTCCTGGCAAATAGTACATAGAGCAGGGAATTTACGTAAAATACACAGCCCATCATTTTATACTGTTGTTCCGCGTGGTATTTACTAAACCACAGATCTGGTGATACCAGAAAATGATTATCACAGTGTCCAAGATCCTATTTCTTATAGTCACCACAGACCAAAAAATAGAGTTTACATTCATCAGTCCTCATAGATGAATGGAGTCAGAGCATACTCATTAAGAGTGCAAAAATAGATAGTCCAACTGTTAATAGTAATTTCGATTATCAAACCTTACAAGCCGGTAATCATAATGTGACTTAATGGAGAGCAGTGATTCCCAGAGTGCAAAGGGTAGGTACGCCCGTGCAGGTGTATTCCAGTGATTGGCCCCTTCCTTTCCTCCTATGGAATAAAGGACATAACAAATACAATTAAAATCAGTGGATATGCAAAATTGATTACATTCACAGAAGAAGAGTTGAAGAGTACATGAAAGTTATATAAAACTTTAGATGGGCAGGAGCTCGTGAGCATCTTACTCTCTCAAGTGACTGGCAAGTTCCTCGTCCATGTTAAGACCCCCAGGGAATCTAGTTTGAAACTCAATTATGAGCCGGGATTCTCGTTGTCTTAGACTGAGCACCCTATCGCCCCCTCTGGGATGCCTGGGAATATGTTCCAATATGAAAAAATTCAAATCGGCAGTATTGGAAAAATGTTGTTGTTCAAAATGGCGTGCGACAGGATACTTGGGGTCCCGATTAGTAATGGCCCTAAGGTGTTCGAGGATTCTTTTTTTGGCAGCACAGCTAGTGCTGCCAATATACCAGAGTTTGCAGGTACACTCGATGGCATAGACAACAAAAGTTGTACTACATGTGAGGAATTGTGTCAGATTTCTAGTAATGCCACCATATTCAACAGATCCCCTGTATTTACTGCATTTACAGGCCTTACAATGACCACAGGGGTAGAAGCCCACCAACCCATGTTGTGAGATTTTGGGATATAGAGTAATGTCATTTCTGACCACTAGATCTCGTATATTCTTATTTCTCTTATAGGTGATGGATGGTCTGTCCGGTATGCCACTGCCCAGAATGGAGTCTGTTTTCAAAATGTCCCAATTTTTTGTGAGGATTTCTTTGACTTTATCTGCCTCAGAATTAAAAGTCAATATTAATCTTGTTGCCTCATCGTTCTCCTCAGTATCCCTACCCTGGTGTTCCTCTAGGGTTTGGGATCTCTCAATTCCATTGGCTCTCTCTATGGCCTTTTTAAGGACCCAACTGGGATAGCCCCTGCTTTCAAATCTGGTCACTATGGTGTCCTGCTCCTTTAAATAGGAATCTGAGGTGTTGCAATTTCTCTTTGCCCTCAGCAGCTCACCGTAAGGAATACTCCATTTGAGTGCCTCAGAATGGCTGCTGAGGGCATGAAGAACACTATTGCCTGCCGTGGCCTTGCGATACAGAGAGGTGCATATCTTAAGATCCTTTATCTCCAGTCTCACATCTAGGAATTCAGTATGGGTGCTGCTGATATTGCCAGACAAGAGAATGTTATACTTGTTGCAGTTTAGCTTGGTGATAAAGTTCTCAGCATCGATTTTGGTGCCTCTCCATATGATGAAAAGGTCATCAATGTAGCGAAGCCACACGATGACCTTCTCAAAGTCCCTCGCTAAGGTGTTGCTGCTAAGGATTTCCTGCTCCCAATATCCCATAAACAAATTAGCAAAACTTGGGGCAAAGCAAGAACCCATTGCAGTACCATTGGTTTGCCTGTAGAGGGCGCCATTGAAGGAAAAAATATTGTTAGTCAGGCAAAATTGCATCATTTCCATTACCATTTTGGAATGTTCTCGATAGCACATAGGTCTATTACTCAAAAAATGATCACATGCCTGTAACCCATGTTGGTGATTGATTATTGTATACAATGAGTGTACATCCAAAACAATAAACATGAATTCAGGATCCCAGTTAATGGTTTCAATCTGACAAAGAAAATCCTTAGTGTCTCTGATATAACTGGGCAATGTTATGATAAAGTCTCGAAGAAAATGATCCACATACTTCGAGATATTTTCACTAATACTACCAATGGACGAGATTATGAGACGTCCTGGAGGGTTGGTAGCATGTTTGTGGAGTTTCGGTAGTAAGTATAGAATGGGGAGTCTCGGAAAATCTCTTTTCAGATAACAATATTCCTCCCAAACAAGGAGCCCCTTGTCTTTCCACATCTGTAATGTATCCCAAATGTCTGTAATACTCTGATTGTAAACTTCAATGTTGACTGGTATATAAAAATTGGTGTCATTGAGTTGTTGTTGTGCCTCAGTGATGTAGGTATCTCGGTCAAGTATAACAATGTTGCCGCCCTTGTCGGCAGGACGTATCACTATATTGGTGTCATCATATAGTGTTTTCAGTGCTTTTCTTTGAGTGAACGAGAGATTGTTTTTGAACCCTCTGTGCCCTCGGGTATTTTTCTTTTTTCTTAGATCAACCAACCCCTTGATGATGCAGTCATGAAAAGTATCTATACAATCATGTGGGAGTATGGGCATAAACCTAGATTTAACCCTGAAATGAGTTTTAGCTGGTGCATCCTGTGTCACATTCATATCATCCAGACATTGAGTAGTAGAAATAGTGCGATTATCTGCAGTATTAATGTTATCATTAAGATCGGATATGGCTAGAAGTGTGTCAACATCTCCAATTATTAAATTGGAGGAACTAGATCTGGTGTTATTAGAAATACTAGTATTTTGGCCTAATCTCTTTAATTTGTGCCATTTTTTCAGTTTTAATTTACGCACAAATTTGAAGACATCTATTCTGGTGTCTGTGAAGTTGAAGTCTGCAGTGGGGCAAAAGGAAAGGCCCAGGCATAATGTTTTTTTCTCAAAGTCAGAAATTACTCTCTTAGATAAGTTAACAACAGTTTTGTTTACCGTATGTATATCCATCAGTAGTTCTTGTTTGAGCGTGTCTTTCGGGTTCCCACTGCGCCCTTTGCTTTGTCGGTATTCCCAACGTTGTCTGAGTCTTTGTTTACTGTTTCTCCTCTTCCCCGGCCTCGGCCCCTTCCACGTCCTCGTCCCCTCGGTTTCGGTGAGGCATATTCCATTTGGTTCTGTTTTTCTTTGTGGCGGTTTTTTTGCATCACCCGGAATTCGTCTAAAATTTTTTTTCTGTGGACCACTTCATCACTAGAGGCACTTTCCACTGTGATATCAGATTCCATGTCGCTAATAGTTTGGTTATCATTCGGGGTCCAACTGGTGTTTCCAGAACTAGTTGGAGCCTTGTCATGTTTGTATAGATAGTCATATTTGCGGCTAAAAGTTAGTATTCTCCCGCAGTCATAATCAGCATAATCACGGTTCATTTTGCGCTGTTTTCTTAATTTGATTTCATCTTCTTGCTTTGTGAGTCGTTCCTTCACGCTATCAAGTGTTTTTTGAGTGTTTCTTCATCCATGAATGATGATAATTCCGAGATTATGTCACCAATCTCTTTCAGAAGTGTCTCACGGTCTATTCAAGCATACTTGATAAGTGTTTCCAGCATACCCTTCGAACTGCTAGCTGAATGTTCTGACCACTGTTTTAGCATTAAAGGGTTGGGCGCCTCATAGGTGGGTGTGATGAAAATTCTCAGACCTCGAGGTACCATAGCTTGGTCTACATAATTCTGGAGGGAGATCGCTTTCCACCACTTTGCTATTTCAGCGCGGTTCAGTTTTTCCAATCTTCTAATTTTCTCATCTATCGGTTGGTTTTTTGATACAGATGTTGTGATGTTACTCGTATTTGTCATACCACTCGGTTTTCTGCAAAAGAGAGCAAGAGCAGCTGCTCGTCTCCCCGACTCTTCTTCTGACATTATCGTGCTCTCAAAAACTGCAGATGTCGTAATTTGTTTATGAGTCCCTTTGCCAATTGCCCCCTCCCAGATAGTGGGAAGTTCCTTTTGCCACAGTCAAAAATATCTTCACCCTTATGGATTAGAGTCCAAAGGTGGTTCCCGTACTTCTCCACAATCGAAAAGCCATGGAATAATTATTGCGGAACCCCTCGCTACGGCAAACACTGCACATCAGGCCGCTGCCCCGGGGAAAAACTGAATGGCTAGGGCCCGCCGACCCGTCGTCACAGTTTCTCCACACAGGGGACGGACCTCAGATGGCAACGCTTACCTTCCACGGGGGGTGCTGCGGTATGGTCGTCGTAATGTTCTACTGTCGTTGGTGAGAATCACCTGGCTGAGCTGGTCCAGTGCACTCCTCCGTTAATGTCCACAAACAAGCAACGCTTCTTCCGGAGTGCTGGGCCCCGAGAAAGGTGGCGCAGATACCGGCGAAGCAGTCCGGTCAATCAATTAATCCAAAGAAACAAAGTTCATCATGTTTTTTCTTTTGAATCTTTTGAATCACCAATGCCGGTTTGTGTTTATGTTGGGTTACACGTGAACAAGGCTGTTGAGCTGAAACGCGTTGTGTAATTAAAACTGCAAATCCTATTATCGGATTCCTTTGCCTTTTTGCCTGAGAGCGCACGATGAACTTTGTTTCTTTGGATTAATTGATTGACCGGACTGCTTCGCCGGTATCTGTGCCACCTTTCTCGGGGCCCAGCACTCCGGAAGAAGCGTTGCTTGTTTGTGGATATTACCTACTGGCGGTCGCCAGTAGGTATATATAGTTAGGATTTTTTCTCTATGGGATTTTTGAAAATTCTATGTCTAATAACTTTGGCGTTTGTGGACGGAATTGGCTGAAATTTTCAGGAAAATGGCACATTTTGTTTCTGAGCAGCCCCTGAAAAATTTGGGGGGGTTCGTCAAGGGGGGGCCGAGAAAAAAGGGAGGTCCCAAAACGCGTTTTTCCCATGTTAATTGAAATGGATTTGCACGAAACTTGGCAAAATTGTAGGGACTGGTAGCCCGATGTGCCTTTTGTAGGTCTCAATATATGTGCTCCAGTGGATTTTGAGAAATTAACGTTTAAAAAAAGATATATATCTGTAACAGCGGACCGGGCAGCGCTCCAGGACGCGTACTTTTCGCGCAACGGAGCTTTGTGAAGCGAAGCTGATTGGTTCTCCGGCGTCTGTCAACATTCCAAACAGTCCGTAGCGGCCGCCATCTTGTCTCTCGGTAGGATCGAGAGACAAGAGGAGGCCAAAGCGAAGGGGCAAATGACCATAAGGGGGCATAGTAGATTGTCGCTGACCCCCTAGGTTTGATGTGGAGGTTTTAAAAGGGCCCCGCGGGGCAAAATAAAATAAAATAATAATAATCGAACGGCTGAATGGATTTGCACGAAACTTGGCAAAATTGTAGGGACTGGTAGCCCGATGTGCCTTTGCTAGGTCTCAATATATGTGCTCCAGTGGATTTTGAGAAATTAACGTTCAAAAAAAGATATATATCTGTAACAGCGCTCCGCTTCGCGTACTTTTCGCGTTACGGAGGTTTGCGAAGCTGATTGGTTTTTCGGCGTCTGTAAACATTCCAAACAGTCCGTAGCGGCCGCCATCTTGTCTCTCGGTAGGATCGAGAGACAAGAGGAGGCCAAAGCGATGGGGCAAATGACCATAAGGGGGCATAGTAGATCGTCCCTGACCCCCTAGGTTTGATGTGGAGGCTTTGAAAGGGTCTCGCAGGGCAAAAAAAAAATATACAGTTTTTTTAGTTTTTTTGCGTGGAGTGCGCCCGGTTCGCGAACCGGGAAGCGTTCTGGGGAGCGTACTTTCTTGAAAATTAGTGAAAAAAGTTAGAGTAAAATAATAATTGTGAGTGATCAGATGTAGGGTAGCTCTGAGAAGAGCTTTTGGGTTTATGGTACATTTAGGTACTTATAAGTAGGTACCAATGCACAGTCTTAAATTCAGAGTGAAAACTCTGTTGCCCTCATCTGAGAAGTGAACTCCATCTCCTCTGTAGATATCTTGCATGTAGTAACACAAGTTATTGTTGTACAAGGAGCCCATTCCATGGTCTCTCATGTAAGCTGAAACAGATTTGTTTACATGCTTCCTCGATTTCTCAATTTATGGACAAAATTGGTTCGACCACCTCCATTTCTGTCTTTGGCATATATTTGAATATACCAAGGCAGTCTGAGGAAAAAGTGCCATCAATTGCTCAAAGGTGTCCTTTAAAAGCATTTCCAGACCTACCCCAGTCAAAGTGCCCAAATCATTACCTCCACAGTGCACAATTAACAGGTCAGGTTTTGGCAAATGCATAAAGGTTTTCACCAATGGTATCAATTGGTGACATTTTAATCCTCTGTGGCCAAACCACTTAATTTCCACATTTTGTAAATTGAGGTTAGGTAAATTCCTGTTTTCAGCGTACCTTTGAGCCCAATAGATGTAACTATGTCCAACAATCCAGACAGAAAACATGGTGAGAGAAGGTTCTGCTGCAGTCAGATGAAGTGTGGCAATGAAATGGCAGTTGAAAAAATGAGAGTGTAAAATGAAAAAAACGGAGGAGTTTCTGTGTTAATGAAGCAGTAAGAGTGATTGGTGGATTTTGATTGCTGAAAACAGAAAGTTAGTGTGCATGGATGAGTTCGTTGAAAGATGTATTTTGAGTGGCGAAGAAAAAATCATTAAATGAAAGAATGCTCTGGATATGCAGGTGCACTGAGAGTTCAGAGTTCAATTGCAACATTGTTGTGTGAGAGGTCTTGCAAGAGGTGGTTGCTATGCAGAAAAAGCAGAGAGGGGGCAGAGGGGGGAAGGGTTTTGCTTTGAAAAAAAGTGAGGGAAGAGTTTTGATTGGGTGACATGAGAGATATGTGTGAGGAATTACAGCATTTCTGTGCTTTTGATAGCTGCAGACTCTGGAGTGCATACCTTTTGCTCTGCTGAAGACAAATTGGTGTGTTTCTGAGACTGTTTTGAAACTCAAAGTATTTGCTAAGGTGAGAAAAGATTTCTTTAATTTAGATAGAAAATAGTGTGCTTTAAGGAGAAAATTATGAAGAAAGTTGTGTTTTTCAAATGTTGCTTTGTCTCAAGTGTTTCACAAATAGATTTTGTTTCTTTGAGAAATTGTAATTGGAGAAAATGTGAAGTATTAGTACTGACAGGGCTTTTATGTGCATAGGAGCTGTGGAGTGTTTTCAAATTATGACTTGTAAATCGTTTTTGAGAAAAAGCAATGGTTTTAATATTGATGAGAAGGACATAATGGTGTCTGCTTCTTTATAAGGTAATTGAGAGTCTCTGATGTTATTTTTCCCATTTCAATGTAAGAAGTTTGTCTGTGGAGCAAATTGCTTGTAAATATGCTCCCACCTGTGCATGGCAAATTTAGATTTTGAATGTTTCCGTTACATAGGCATGTTAAAGGTGACTGAAACATGCTGCAAAGGCAATCAAAAAATGCTTTTATGTGTCTTAAGGACATTTTAAGTCATTTCCCCATGTGCAGTGTTTTCAAATTATGAGTTGAAAATCGTTTTTGAGGTAAAGGAATGTTTTCAAAATTTATGTGCGCCATATGACCCCAAATTTCTTTTTCAGGGGTGCAGCAGGGTGTTCTTGAGACACCCCTGCACCGTCGGAAAAATTCGTAATTTGCGATGAGGTAATTGCTAATCGCAAATTGCACCTTCATTCCTATGGGCCTCCTGCTGCATGGAAATGAATGGGTAATTTGTAATTAGCAAATAGGTCATCGCAAACTAGGAATGGTAAAGAATCGCTATTTAGTCCTTAAAGTTCGCTATTTAGGAAATGCAAAAAACTTTGATGATACATATGGCGGTTCATCTCTAACAAGATAAGAAGCATAGGGATAGATTTATGATGACTGGCGCATCACCAGGGATGTGTTAGTCATTCTGTGCCGCTGTTCCGTCACCTATGGTGTGCTGCATTTACAATGCGGCGCATCATGGGGCAAAAACAGCACAGATGCGTGACGTATTTGTGCCGTAAAGTTGGCGCATTGCTGGAGTTGTATCGCAAGTGTGATGAAGCTCCAGTAAGGCTGAGGGGTGCCCCTGTCGCAGGGTTTCTGTTCTCACACAGAACTGTGGACAGAGGATTGGAACCTCGGCGAATTAGGGTGTCCCAAAACTCACCTTAGTAATCAAAACCCCTTAGCAAGCTAGGTACAGTGTCACATTGGATATAACAAACTCTCAATGTTTAGACAATCCAGAATATGAGCTTATAGTACCTCAGGATACGTGGAACTCATGAACAGTCGGTCGTTATATATTTCTTAGAAACCAGAACATGGAGTTAAGAAGAACACATGTGTATTTGAAATGTTTATTTACTAATGCCGTCTTCTCAGGCGTAGTATCTTAGATTATACAAGTACACATATTATCAGTAGCAAAATTACCAGCATAGTCAGTAGTACATAAAAAGCGAATGGTGACAGTATGTTAACATGCTGTAAATGAATAAGAGTTAGCAACACTTATAAGCAGCCGCGGGCCATGGAGGGAGTTACGGTGGGGCAGGGAGGCGGGGAGGGGGAGGGGCAGGGTGGAGAGGGCTCCACCCTGCTTCTCCCCCTCCCCGCCTCCCTGCCTCACCGTAACTCCCTCCACGGCCCGCGGCTGCTTATATCTCACCCTCCCTAATACACATATTATATTATTTGCTAAGAAGGTCTCTTTGTGTTGGTTTAGGGCGTGCCGATACTTTAGTGTCTTAGATTTGAAGGAATCACATCAGCATACACCAGCTCTCTCTTCATGTGAACCGCATCAAGTGTTGTGTATGTGTGTTCGGCAAAGCAATATAAAACCCGCCTCATGCCCAGAATTGGGAGAAGCTGCACTTATGTTATGAGTATGAAGTCGTGGAGATCAGACCTCATAACAATTCTGTATCGTGTTGTTCTTGAAACTTCAGCACTCGCTGTACAGATATAGTTTAAGAAGTAAAGCAGATAGTAGAGCAATAACATATTATTCTCATGTAAATCACGATGAACTATTAGGTTGAAAGCTAAAGCAACAACTAAGTGTCGTGTGCAGAAGTTGCAAAAAAGGAAAAAATGGCGTTTAAACCGGTAATGAGTCCATGCTAACTTAACACGGTGTAAAGATATCCAGGACCTAGATGACACCTCCCCATGATCCGGAAACGAACTGAATAAGATAATAGAAGTGCCATCTCATGAGAGCAGATTGCAACTTTATATGTGGACGGTCCGCAAGGTAAAACATTAAAAACTAGGAAAATTTAATGCTAAAGAAAAATAAAACAGCCAAGTACTTTATCGAGTCTTAAGCCAATAGGCAAGCTAAATAATAAAAACTTGACAAATAAGTCAATGAATTGTCAATGAAATGCTAGTACTCAGCATATCAAACATGAAAAAGGTCTATGACATAACTGTGTATGCAAAATAAGCTGCAACAGCCTCCAATAGGAAGTCACCGTCTTCATCCGAAAAGAGTTTAGCCATCCAATTTAAAAGCGGAAAAGAACATACGTGCTCTCCCAGCACCTGATCCTCTATCACCATCAGAGGACAGCTCGGTGGGTTTTCAAGAAAGCTCTGTTCCAAGAAAGACTGTGTTGCCGCCAGTAAATTCCAGGGACCAATTAGTCCATGCATCAATGCCACAGCCATAATCCTTTCGCCAGGACAAACCAACTCGTGAGTAATGATAGGAGTCATCAGCTGATTAAAGTCGACGTCAGGAGAAACCGGTCCGCAGAGACACAAATCAATGGCCCAATCGAAATCACAGGTCAGGCAGTGAAATACAGGCTGGACACAGGTGAAGTAGGAGAATCGAAAAGATAATCCATATGCCGTGCTTAATATCGCCAACGGCATTGTGCCATAATATTCTAGCATGCGATTGCGGAACAGTGTCAGCAGCTGCAGGGCGGGAGCTTGCACAGGAGGGACATCCATATTTAAAAATGTAAAAAAGCACAAGAGCGTCCGCTGGTAATGCAAGTAAAAATGGGAATCCACGAAGCAGAGTGGAAAAAATAGAATGAAAGAAAGCAGGGATGACTCCAAAGATTTTCTCAAATGAAGTCACGAGACCACTGGTAACAACTTTAAAAAAGTGCGCCAGGCCCTTTGTGGAGGACGCGTTAGAGATAGTCCGAACCATCTTGCTGAAATGGAAAGGCGAATCTGTATTTAAAAGGGTCTGCACCTCTGTACGGGTGTTCGCTATGTGAAGCACGAAAGTTTCACGGGCCGAACTCAAGGCCACCTCTCTCTGAGACAAAAGAGCTCTTATTCTTGCCATGCCGTTGAAATGTGCTCCCAAGGTTGGTATTTGTGGCCAGATTGAAAACTCCCTATGTTCATGTGTGGGAGGAAATAGAACATTTCTGCAGCAAATAACCCGTTCATTTACTGTTACGATAAAATGAATACTTTTAATTAACCCAGAACAATCTTCATTATTGAGCATCAAATAACTACCATTTTCCAAGAACTTGAACGTGGGGATGATAGCAGGAACTGGTGTGCCTTGCAACACGCAAGCCATATTTGGTCGGTGTTTGTTGCATGAACCGTGTAACTGTATGTGCCTACACATTAGTGAATGATCTGGCGTCTCAGTGCATTCCTCTCCATTCAGATAAAGTTCTTGATCATCTTTGAAAATCTGTATGTGTATGGAAGCGACCAGACCTCATGAAGAAAACCACTACCTAAAGGTTAATAACGACCTATTGGTATATATTTCATACAATTTGAAAACTTATATAAAGCAAAAGGCAGCGTTATTAAACCGTGGATAAGGCACGTTGCCAAAGCAGTCAACCTTTTGGATTTATACTGGAAATGTTAAAGGAAGAATTACGGAGTAGGGCCTGTAAATCTTTAATGGACAACGAGTAAAATTACTCCAACCATCATATTCCTCTAACTCCGGGATAGTAGGGGTGTTTAATTTTTTAGAAGTAGCCAATCCAAAGCATTTGGTCTGGGAAATTGTTTCATTCACAAACAACATATGATTTGGGATGAGACATACACGGTGGAAAGCCTCAGTGCCTTGTACCTGCCAGGTTCGTGAACCCCAAACTGATGTAGATCCTGGATATTTTTACTCTGTGTTACGTTAGCATGGTCTCATTACTGGTTTAAACGCCATTTTTCCTTTTTTGTAACTTCTGCACACGACACTTAGTTGTTGCTTTAGCTTTCAGCCTACCTGCATCAAGATCTATTCCTGCTTCAAGCAGGCGCAGGGTTTTGATGTAGCTTTGTCCTATCTGATTGTAAATGCGGCACACCGTGGGTGGCAGAGCAGCGGTGCACGTTAACTGGTGCATCCCTGGGGATGTGCTAGTTAATATAAATCTGCCCCTTTACATTTAATTATGTGCAGGGGACACAGAGTAGGTGAGGTTTATCCAAGGTTAAGAAGAGATGAGTCCTGTTCAGTGAAAAATTGGAGATAGGCTTCAGTATATTATATACTTAAGTAGTGTGTTAAGTTTTTGATGACTGTTATTAATTTACTGTTGGGTAATAGTGGTTAATAACATTTTTTATTATATTTTACCACAGATTCAACTGCAGATTATTTCAAGATTTTAGGATGCCTAGCAAAGAAAGAGTGAGAAAGGCTGCAAAACGTCAAAGACAGCAGGACCATGGAATAATGCAGCAGTCCTCTAACAAAAAGATTTGTCAAGTCACCAAGAAAGCACCGGGTAAGAGTCCAAAAACAGTCATAAGAAATATGTGTAGTAAAAAAATATTACTACAGAAAATGTTTCAGTCCAGAAAAGGAGAAAGAATTCAAATGGTAAGGAAAGGCCAATGAGAAATGTTACTGCTAGAGTAAGAGATAACTCTATGCATGAAAGTAGAAGGAAACAACAGTTTAGGGATACTCGTAAACGAATGTTCCGCAACAGGATAATTGGGAATTTGTTAAAAAATATTAAGAAAGGTCAACAGAAAGTGGTTTTTTATAAGAGAAAAAAAATAGTTGAGAAAGTTATTGATCAGGCATTTGAAATTAAACGTAAGTTATTTATTTTGACAATCAATAGAATTAGGAAGCTAAACAAGGTAATTTATGATTTCAAAAGAAATAGTAGATGGAAGAGAATAGTTAATCGTAGTAATTTTTGTGAAGTTTTTTCTGGAGAATGGATGCATAGTTCAAGCTCTGAGGCATTTTTTAATGAGGAGAGTTATTTCCAGGATAATGATTTGGTGCATGCAGTTGACACCAGTGGTCGAGCTTATGAAGTGAAAGATGGTTGTCAAGTTGAAAAAGAAAAAGTTGTGAGAACAGAGATAGAAGAGGTGTTAGGTAATGAGGTTTTAGGGAGATGTCCTAAGGGTCCTGTGTACACCTGGAAGTGTAGTAGTATTTGCAGTGTACGACAGGATTCCATCAATTTGCTTTGTGATTTTATACGGTCATTTAATAAGAAAAGTTTGAAGCAGAAAATGAAGTTCTTGCAAGAATTAGATCCTTGCAGAGTGAGAGAAGTGATAGGTTTGCATGGTCATTCACTGGCTTGTCTTTCCAGGAGAGTATGCCAGAGTGTTTTTCATCATTTCAGGATGCTAGCAGTGCATCATAATAAAGTGAGGAAATTAGTTAGAATGTTGTATTATGCTAAGAGTCCAGCAATTATGCTTAAACAATTATGCGCTGCTCTTTTGCATGGTTCTGAAATAGATGTGAAGAATATATGTGAAGAAATTGAGTTTTGTTACTTTGGAAGTAAAGAGGAGAATGTTGAAATTGACCAAGAAGAAGAGAGTAATGTGGAAGATAGTGTACAGGTTTCCAGTACAGATAATTTCCAGAGGGAAATTGCGACGTTTGAGGTGAAATCAAGTGAGAGGCCAAATTTCACTTGTGTGTGTTGTCGACGCACTTATTATAAGAATCAGACTAAGTTAGTGGATTTATATGGAAAAAGTGAAAGGGAAAATAATAGTGAATGGAAGGATTTTACAACATACTTGATGGTAGAAAATTGTTTTGATTTGGGATTGGATCAACGTGTGTGTACTTATTGTTGTAACAAATTAAATCAAAACCAGATGCCTGCTAGAGCAGTTCATAATAATCTGGAATTGGTTGAGATTCCTTCTGAATTGAAGGATTTAAATACTTATGAATCTATTTTGATTCAAAGTATCCATCCCTTTCAGGCTATTGTAAGAATGGAGCCAAAGACAGGGAAATTGCCTCCATCAGATTTACAGAGAGGATTAAAGGGAAGAGTTGTTTATTTGCCTCTAGATTTGAAGAAAAACATTAACACAATTGGAGTAGAAAAAGTGGAAGAGGAACCTCTTGTTATCTTAGTTAATGGGGTTCCGACAAAGAATAAGAAAATATGGCAAGATTTAGTAGATGTTAGGAAAGTCAAAAGGGCAACATTGTATTTGAAAAAAAATAATAAATACTATAAAAATGTATATGTTGCAGAAGAGGAAGTAAGTGAGGAAGAGGATAGCGATTTGTGTGCTGGTCAAATTGAGAAAGTAGAACCCTGTACTAGTGAAGAAATATATGAACATTATAGTGTTCATCCTTTGCATTCCAAGGAAGTCATGGGGAATGCTATTGAGTTGTTTCAAATGAAACAAGCGAAAGGGAGTCCCATTAGTGTTTGGGAGGAAAGTTTGGAAGCTCGGTGTTTCCCACAGCTTTTTCCAACAGGTCAGGGAGGAAGATATGATGAGCGACCTCATCAAATTCCTGCTTCTGAATACCGGACTTTGCGATTGTATGCAGGAGATCCTAGGTTTCGACAATGCATTCCTTATTTGTTTCATCTCCTGTTTGAAAGCGATCTGTCTGGACTGTCATATGCAGTGAACCACATCTTGAAAAGTGGTATACACATGCAAAACATCTCGGCAAGTGACTTTATGGATAAAGTCAATGTCCAAGACAGTATTTTGGATTCTCACCTGATTAATCTCATGGCGTGTCAGCGTGGTACTAATGAGTACTGGTACCGTCGTCATGGTGATTTAAAATGTATTTAAAATGTATGCTGAGGAACTTAGGAACTCCCACATGGTTCCTCACTTTGAGCTGTGCTGAGTATGGCTGGGAAGACTTACTTGAATTTCTACGAGAGGCAAATGCTAACGTAGAAAACATCGAATTCAAGACACCCGGAGAACTGTGCTCTTTGGATCCAGTCAATGTATGTAGGTACTTCAATCATAGATTTGAAGGTATGATGTCTTTCATCATGAATAAGAAGAATCCACCTCTTGGAGAGGTGTTGGATTTCTTCTGGAGGAAGGAGTACCAAGCAAGAGGTGCTCCTCATATACATATGTTGCTGTGGATCAAGGATGCACCTAAATTTGGAACGGATGCAGACGACTCAGTGATGAGTTTCATAGAACAGTATTCTACGTGTGCTGTTCCAAACGCAAAGGAGAAAAAAAGCCTAAGAGAAAAAGTTCTACGTTTCCAAAGCCATCGATGTGGAAAGTACTGTCGTCGTAAATTCCGGAACAAAGACAAGTTCTACACCAAATGTCGTTTCGGCTTTCCACGATCGGTGATTTCTAAAGGAAGAGTGAACAGTTTGATGTCTTCGCTGCGACATAATGTGATGAAGAAATCACCTAAAAACACATACAATTTGAAGAGGAACGAAGAGTCTAAGTACATTAACGACTACAACCCGGTGATTTTGTCCATGTGGAATGCTAACATGGATATACAGTTTGTGGCTGATAACTGTATGGCTGTGGCTCGGTATGTGACATCTTACATCACCAAAAAAGAGAAGACAGAATTGAAGGATATGTGGGAGGACATTTCCCATGAAAAGAGCCTCAGCAAGAAGTTGTACAGTTTCAGTCTGAAGATGTTGTCGCATCGAGAAATCGGAGCTTACGAATGTTCTGACCGGTTGTCTTCAGCAAGTCTCTATGCCAAGTCCAGGAGTATCGTTTGGGCGAGTGTTGGTCTTGCTGCAACGCGTAATCGAGTTCTGAAACCTGTGCGGGAAATTGAGTATTTGGCGGAAAAGGAGCCAAACAGTACCGACATTTTGAAGAGCAACATGTTGGATACATATTATCCAAATCGAAGCAGTCACCTCGAGAATGTTTGTCTGTATGAGGTTCTGCAAAATTACATATTCAAGAGGAACATCAAAGAAGATACTGAGAAAGGAGTGTATGCTGTAATAGGAAGTGAGGGATGTCTGGTCAAGCAAAGAAAATGCCACTTGATAAACCATCGAAAATTGAGTGGGGAATCTCCTGAAAAAAAGGAGTTTTTCTATTTAGCACTTTTGCAACTTTTTAAGCCTTGGCGTGCAGAAGAGGAACTGCTTGGAGATTTCCTTTGTTACGAAGACTCATTCAATGCTGCCAAGGAGACCATAGAATGTCCTGCTTTTCCCAAATATGTAGAAATGTTGAATGTGGAAATTGAGCAGGAAGCAACGATTGCAGCCGAGATTGCCAGAGACAGTTCTCAGGACAGTCAGAGTTCTGCTTCATTGAGTCAGGATCCACTAGGATCACTCAGAAAAACTATTTCTTTTTATAAGCTAATTGAAGCAGCCAATCAAAACATGGAGTAGAGGGAATGTAAGTCTGCAATGCTGTCTACTGTTTTACATTGCTTTGTGATTAAAAGTGATGTAGAGAATTAAATAATTGTACTAGTCATAAAGGTAGTGTAAGTCTGCTTCATAGTAAGCAGTATCAGTGTGATAGGAAATGTAGAACATGATTGAGCAAGAAGGGGAAGATATTACTAGTCCAGGATTGTGTAAATGATCTTCAACATTTTAATTCTGAAAGTTGCGGAAATGCGAAAAGACGGGATTGGCTTACAAGAAATCCAAGAGTTATAAATGGCTTTGACAAGATTTGGCCTTGTGGAAACTTGTGGTAGAGAGCAAGAAGTCATTTATTGTATGTAACATGTTTTTGAAAACGATGGAGGTTTTCTTTCAGAAAGTGGCGGGTTGAAAGTAATAACAGCACAACAGAGTGTAAGCTGTTCATAGGACATCTTTGGCCGTCATGGAAAGTAAGTTAACTTTAAGGAGTTCTGAATTCTGATTTGTTATGTTGTATGGGTTTTTTAAACACAATCATTTTGATTGTGGTTTTTTTTCCCCGCTGTTATATGATGAATACCTTCAAGTCACTGTTTTTAGTGAAATTTGATACATTCTGAGAACAGCAAAAATAAACCATTTAACATGTATAATTAATTCTGTTCTGTTTGCATTTATGATGTACATGTAGAACTGTGTAGGAGGCATGGAGAAGGTGAGGCTTCTGTAAGTGTCAAAGTTGTTGCATACAGTGAACACATTCACACATCGGTCCACTCTTCCTTGGATGTGGTGGAGGTGGTGGGGAAGCACCAGCTGAAGCTACTAAAGAAGCCATTGCTCACTGGTAACAAAGGGTCTTTCTCTCATAATGATGAAAGTCAGAGTGAGGAAAGAAAGAGGGATTTTCATCATTTGGGAAAAACAATAGTTCTCAACCAATGAAAAGTGTTCATTTTAGATTATATGACCTAGTCTTACATCATTAGGAAAGCAAAAGTGAAATGAACCAATGAAAAGTGTTACTACCAAGTCACATGACCTGCTGTGTTTATGTTACACGCTTTGCAGGGCCTTCCGGTTTGCTTCCAGAAACCTGTGCTTTGCGACTCGGTAAGCGTACCAGTTCGCTAACGTAGTACGTCATATGACGTATCACGCGACAACGCGAAACGTCATGCGGACGGGAGGAGTCACGATGTTGTTTTCTAACGCGGCAGTTGCGGTAAAGAAACGTTTACTGGCTCGCGGTCTATTTCGCGGCATCAAGGTCAGCTAACGGGAAGCTTCCCGATTCGCGAAGTGGGAACGAAGAAAAAAAATTTACAAAAAAAAAAGTTATTAATAAACATATAAAATATATTTTGGGATTTAAAGAAGAATACATTTTACAGCTACAGATATTTGCGATTAAAAAACCATTAAAATTCACTGAAAAAACCATAGGTTATAGATTATATATAGTTAGGAATTAGCATTTACAAAACCTTGAAAATTCACTGAAAAAACCATAGGTTATAGACCATATATAGTTAGGAATTAGCATTTAAAAAACCTTATTTTACTCACACAAAACCATTGAAATTCCATATATAGTTAGTTGCACTAACTATATATCGCGCACCCGCAATCCACTGTTGATGATGTCACATATTACATCATTCATGACATGGTCAGTGACATCACTGATGACATCACTGATGACATCTCAAATGACATCACTGATGACAACATCCAGTGATTATGTGTTTCTGTAAAGTTTAAATATGTTTTACATATTGAAGAATGAGTGGATGTATAAGTGTCTGAATGAAGGTTTTAGTAGGTGCGTGATTGACTGTATGAGTGAGTGATTAAATGCGTCTTACTAAATGCACGGGTTAGTGACTAAACTGTCTGAAAGTGTGCATCAGTATGTCTGTTGTTGTGCAAGCTGCTGCATGTGTTGATCAGTAGCTATATAAGTAGCTATATGGGTTATTGATTGGTTGCACAAGTATTTGTATGGGAGACTGAGTGTGTGTATGGCTGGCTGGGAGGTGTGTGACTCTGTGCAGATCAATGTGTACTTGTATCAGTGATTCTATAAGAGAGTAAGTATGTGTTAGTATATGTTTGAAAATGTAAGGTACTCTATGTTTAACTGTGTAGATTAGAAAATGGAAGTGTGATTGATTCTTTACATGACTGACTAGGTGTGTGAGTAACTCCATGGATGAGTGGCAGAGTGTGAGTGTCTGTATAGGTGTATGAGTGCATATGATAGTGTTGTAAAGATGAGTGATTGTATGTATGAATGATTGTATGGGTGAATGAGTGAATGTGTGTGTAGACGTAGGAATCAGTGAGTGCGTATGTAGTAACTAGTATTGGTGTGTCAATGGTTTCAAAAATTATACTCTGTATTTAACACTGGGTTGTAACAGAGGTTATATTAAAGTGTGAGGAGATGCATTGTATTGTCACATTAATGATATCATCATTGATGTGACCATTGATGTCAAATGAGATGTCATAAGTGATGTCACTGACCATGTCATGAATGATGTAATATGTGACATCATCAGCAGTGGATTGCGGGTGCGCGATATATAGTTAGTGCAACTAACTATATATGGAATTTCAATGGTTTTGTGTGAGTAAAATAAGGTTTTTTAAATGCTAATTCCTAACTATATATGGTCTATAACCTATGGTTTTTTCAGTGAATTTTCAAGGTTTTGTAAATGCTAATTCCTAACTATATATAATCTATAACCTATGGTTTTTTCAGTGAATATATATATTTTTATTTTGCATTTAACAACGGCAGAGAACTTTGCACCCACTGGGGTTTATAACTACAGAGACCATGAGACATTGGGAAAAGCCACGCCCTTCAGGGCAGGTATTTATAATAGTATGCAAAGTTGTCATTTCCGTCTTGCCACTGATGAAGGGATTGAATATCCGGAAACGCGTCTGGCAGAGCAGTTACTTTGGAGCCAGTGGTCTCGTGTTTGAGAGCTGTTTGGCAAGTGCTCGAGTGCTAAATAAATGAACTTTTAATCACAAGCTTCCTGAGGCATTCCTCATTGTGCTTCCTGTTCGTGATGATAATTTTGGGGCTGGCACGCCTGACGGGGAATGACCCACCGGAATCAGCGGGTCTGTCCAGGCTTGCTCCTTGAGCCTGGAATTAACAGGAGGAAGCGGCGCAGGCTCCAATTCAGGACCGGAGCTTGCGCAAAGTTCGCCTTGGAACACTGTAAGGCAGAGCAGCTGCGGCACTTAACCCTGAGTTCAACCCACATGGGTTTTTTATTTTGCATTTAACAACGGCAGAGAACTTTGCACCCACTGGGGTTTATAACTACAGAGACCATGAGACATTGGGAAAAGCCATGCCCTTCAGGGCAGGTATTTATAATAGTATGCAAAGTTGTCATTTCCGTCTTGCCACTGATGAAGGGATTGAATATCCGGAAACGCGTCTGGCAGAGCAGTTACTTTGGAGCCAGTGGTCTCGTGTTTGAGAGCTGTTTGGCAAGTGCTTGAGTGCTAAATAAATGAACTTTTAATCACAAGCTTCCTGAGGCATTCCTCATTGTGCTTCCTGTTCGTGATGATATATATATATATATATATATATATATATATATATATTCACTGAAAAAACCATAGGTTATACACCATATATAGTTAGGAATTAGCATTTAAAAAACCTTATTTTACTCACACAAAACCAATGAAATTCCATATATAGTTAGTTGTACTAACTATATATCACGCACCCGCAATCCACTGCTGATGATGTCACATATTACATCATTCATGACATGGTCAGTGACATCACTGATGACATCACTGATGACATCTCAAATGACATCACTGATGACATCACTGATGACATCTCAAATGACATCACTGATGACATCACTGATGACATCTCAAATGACATTACTGATGACATCACTGATAAAATCATTCATGTGATAATACGATGAACCTCTTCAGACTCTAATATAACCTTAGATACACTCAGTGTAAACACAGACTCACAGATTGTCACTCATCCATGAAGTTACACACACACCTAGACAGTCATGCAAACAATCAATCACACCTCCATTTCCTTAACTATACAGTTAAACACACCTTACTTATTCAAACATATACTAAAACATATTTACTCACTTATACAATCCTGGATACAAGTTCACAATGATCCATACAGCCACTCACACATTCACTGGCTCTTATGCACAGTTATTTATATATGTCAACTCTCACATGTACTGTATTTTACATATGTACTTAATTTGACATGTAGCACTGAGATATCTATTCACTCACCAATACAGTCATGCACACAGTCAACCGCCCATACAGCTGTTTCCAACATGCACTTTTGAATCCATACATCTATGCACAGAGTCATACACTTCCCAGCCACCCACACACACACTCAGTCTCCCATACAAATGCTTGGGCAACCAATCAATAACCTATATAGTTACTCATATAGCTACTGATCAACACATGCAGCAGTTTACAGAACAACAGACATAATGATGCACAAATTAAGACAGTTTAGTCACTAACCCATGCACTCAGTGAGACACATTTAATCACTCACTCATACATTCAGTCATGCACCTACTAAATCCTTCGTCCAGACACTTATACATCGACTCATTCATAAATATGTAAGACATATTTTAACTTTACAGAAAAATACAGTCACTGGATGTTGTCATCAGTGATGTCATCAGTGATGTCATTTGAGATGTCATCAGTGATGTCATCAGTGATGTCATTTGAGATGTCATCAGTGATGTCATCAGTGATGTCACTGACCATGTCATGAATGATGTAATATGTGACATCATCAGCAGTGGATTGCGGGTGCGTGATATATAGTTAGTACAACTAACTATATATGGAATTTCATTGGTTTTGTGTGAGTAAAATAAGGTTTTTTAAATGCTAATTCCTAACTATATATGGTGTATAACCTATGGTTTTTTCAGTGAATTTTTAAGGTTTTGTAAATGCTAATTCCTAACTATATATGGTCTATAACCTATGGTTTTTTCAGTGAATTTCATTGGTTTTTTAATAGCTAATATCAAAACCTTTACAATGTATTATTCTTTAAAAAGAAAAATATTTTTTACATGTTTTTTATACCATTTTTTTTAAATTTTTTTTTTGTTTCGCTCCCAGTACGCGTACCGGTTAGCTTCCCGTTAGCTCAATCCGGAGGCGCGACCCGGTACGCGAACCGGTAAACGTTCCTTTTGCGCACCTCTCGCGTTACAAAACAACATCGTGACGCTTCGCGTCAGCATGACGTTTCGCGTTCTCGCGTAATACGTCATATTACGTGCTACGTTCGCGTACCCGGAAGCGCAGCGGTACGCGAACCGGAAGCGATCCGCGGCGCGGCGCCGACCGCGTAACGTAAACATAGCAGGTCATGTGACTCGGTAATAACACTTTTCATTGGTTCATTTCACTTTTGGTTTCCTAATGATGTAATACTAGGTCATGTGATCTAAAATGAACACTTTTCATTGGTTTAGAACTTTTGTTTTTCCCAAATGATGAAAACCCCTCCTTCTTTCCTCACTCTGACTTTCATCTTGGTGAGAGAAAGACCCTTTATTGAGACTTTGAGATGGCTTCATTAGTAGCTTCAGCTGGTGCTAGCCCACCACCTCCACCAAATCCAAGAAAGAGAGGACCACCTGCAGAAGTAATTTTGCAAGAAGAGGAAGAACAGGAAGAGGAGGAAGATGAGGAAGAGCCAAGGTTTTTGCCAGAGGAGCCCAGGAGGTACAATCGAAAGGAGAATTACATCTGGCAATTCTACAGAATTCCTGAGGGGCAAAAGAAAGTGAATGCACGCTACGTGTTTTGCCGTATATGCGGTGATAGATTGTCAAGGGGCACTGATAAAAAATACAGTTATGGCAATCATACTATGCATCGGCATATGAGTAGGTGGCACCCAAATAATTATAGTGCTGCCCAGCTACGTGACGAGCAACAAAATCCCCTCCCAATGGCAAGAAGATCGGTGGTTCCAGAGGTGTCGGGACCAGAGGCGAGGGAGATGATCGCAAACATCCAAATGTTGTTTGGGCACGTAAAGCAAGTGTGCGTGGAATGTGGCAGTTTCATCTGCTACAGAGAAAGTAGCATCACTTTGATTTTGCGAGCAATTCAAAATCATATTAATGTTTGTACGAAACGCACCAAAAAATAAACTTTTTTTTTTTTTTGCTCCTGTTGAGCCCTTTATAATGGATCGTTTTTGTTTCCCCCCCCCCCAAAAAAACCAAAAAAAATTTAAAAACGTTCAGAAAATACAAAAAAAGTAAAAAAATGTTCAAAAAATACTAAAAAAAATATAAAACAACAAAAACATAAAAAAAAAAGTTCTTTTCAGAACTAACTCCCCATTATAAAAAAATTGGTAGAATATTTGGAACTCTGCCAACCTCTATTTCTCTTAGTTCGCTCCCGGAGCGCTACCCGGTACGCGTACCGGAAGCTAACCAAAAAAAATATTTTTAAAAAAAAAGAACAGTAAGTATAAGGTAAGCAAACAGACAGTTATGTGAAAAGAAAGACAGCTCTAGGGAGTAAACAATAAGATACTGTTACCTACAATCCACTGCTGATGATGTCACATATTACATCATTCATGACATGGTCAGTAACATCAACAGCAGTGGATTGTAGGTAACAGTATCCTTAGTTTACTCCCTATAGCTGTCTTTCTTTTAACATAACTGTCTCTTTCCTTCCCTTATAGTTACTGTTCTTTTTTAAAAAACATTTTTTTGATCAGTCATAAACAGTGACATTAATAGAAACAGAGAGAGTGAACAAGAGTGAAGAACTATGGTCCTCCTCAGCCACCCTCAGAAAACCAAGGGGGTCAAGATACATCTACCGTGCCCCCTTCTACCCATTCTGAACATTATTTGCCCTCCATCTTGTATCTTGATTCGACCGAAACACAAAATGGTGGACTGCCATAACGCTGCTGGTTTGCGAACCGGGCAACTTCCCGGGAAGCGGTCCAAAAAAAAAAAGTTGGGAAAGTAATTCACAGACACTAAGAGTAATAGAGATGGAGTGAGTGAACAAGACTGAGGAACTATGAGAACAGAGGGACTGAGAAAAAGAGTGGAAGGAGTTGAGTAAATAGGTAATAGAGAAAGGAATGAGGAAAGTAGCAAAGGCAGGAAACTGAGGATTAAAGAAGTGAAGCAGTGGATCTAATAGTAGGTGAATGTGATAGAAATGTAACGAAAAGAGTACAACTATTTACCTTGTAATTGCCGTTAAATTAATCACATTTTATTTCTATACTTTCAATCTGTGAAAGAGAGAACCAACATTTGAAAAAAATTAAAATATGTATTTAAAAATTACAAAAGACAAGGGAAAATATTGAAGGACAAATAGTTTTTCAACAACTTTGACACTGACAGAAGCTTCTGCTTCTCCAGATCCTCTACACAATCCTAAAGATATACATTTTAAACTAACAGTATCTTGATGCAGATGAAGTGAGGCCTATCTTAAAACATGGTGCATCTTTTGCATTGCTCTTGTTTCAGAAAAGTGTCGCTTCAGTATGCCAATAACATGTCTCCTATCCAGAGATTTGTTTGAGGTGAGGCCTACTCAGAGTTCAAGATGAGATTTACACTTGTTGAAGTGTACAGAGGAGATAATATCTGTGAAAGTCTACTAATGAAGTGAGTCATGTCCACTGCACTCTTCAACAAAGTAGAAACCTCCTATGTTTCCCTGGACAGACCTAAACTTGATCTGCACAATGTGATTCGTAATGATAGGAAACACAGGTGATGTAATTGAAATATGTGCAATTTATTTTGCTCATTTCACAATCACATCACTTGTGTTTCCTTTGCTTAGGTATCTCATTGTGCAGATGTAGTCCAGCATATGAAAGAATACGTAGAAGTGCAGCACTGCATACAATAAATTTAACACTTACAGAAAACTCACCTTCTCCATGCCTCCTACACAGTTCTACATATACATCATAAATGCAAACAGTACAGAATTAATTATACATGTTAAATGGTTTATTTTTGCTGTTCTCAGAATGTATCAAAATTCACTAAAAACAGTGACTTGAAGGTATTCATCATGTAACAGCGGGGAAAAAAAAACACAATCAAAATGATTGTGTTTAAAAAACCCATACAACATCAGAAATTAAAATTCAGAACTCCTTAAAGTTAACTTACTTTCCATGACGTCCAAGGATGTCCTATGAACAGCTTACACTCTTTTGTGCTGTTATTACTTTCAGCCCGCCACTTTCTGAAAGAAAACCTCCATCGTTTTTAAAAACACGTTACATGCAATAAATGACTTCTTGCTCTCTACCACTATTTTCCACAAGGCCAAATCTAGTCAGAGATATTTATAACTCTTGGATTTCTTGTAAGCCAATCCCATCATTTGGCATTTCCGCAACTTTCACAATTAAAATGTTGAAGATCATTTTCACAATCCTGGAATAGTAATATCTTCCCCTTCTTGCTCAGTCATGTTCTACATTTCCTATGACACTGATACTGCTTAATATGAAGCAGACTTACACTACCTCTATGAGTACTACAATTATTTAATTCTCTACATCACTTTTAATCACAAAGCAATGTAAAACAGTAGACAGCATTGCAGACTTACATTCCCTCTACTCCATGTTTTGATTGGCTGCTTCAATTAGCTTATGAAAAGAAACAGTTTTTCTGAACTCATTCAAAGTGCACATACATCTCCATGATGTCCAATCCTATGATTAGAAGTTATGTCTCTGAACTACACTTATCCTCAAGGCCAAATTGTGTAGGAGCCATTAGAACTTCTTGAAATTCCACAGATCATATCCCGAGATTATTTCCCTAAAATTTTGGTTTTAAAAACACCAGGTAAGAGTTTTTAAGGTCATACGGCAATTTTTTTTTGAAAATTAAAACAGAATCATTGCAGAATGACCAGCCATTTCTAGACTTTAAATAAGCTGTGTAATGTCCTGATGATATTGAAGGGCCGTCATGATATATAATTGCTGTAGTTACAAAAGTCCTTCCTGATATTGACAACTGCGAAGCTACAAAATTTTTTATTAAAGTTGTCAATTTTGTTCCATCAGGCCTACATCGTTGGAACATTAAAATGACGTACTGGCCATATGTTCGTATAAATAATGTGGACATCATTTCAGATTTACATTGGCTACACTCCATGTTGTGATTAGCAGCTTTTACTAGCTTATTAAAGGAGACTGATTTACTGTCTGGCAAAGTTAAATATATAAATCTTTCTGAGTCTACACTAGTAGTACTTGATACCATACAGTTCTCGCAGTCATGCTGCCATTGATAAGAAAGCCCAAACAGCTGATCTACATCTACACCTTCAGCATGTAATACATCAAGCATATACATTAAAAACTCCTGACAATCTTGCTGAATATTTTGAGAGAATTGTGTTTGGCCTGAACATCTATCTAACAGATTTCTAATTTCAGACACACTTTCTATGTTTCTTCTATCAGTGGTACATTTCTCTAACACAGAATTTAACAAACTGCAAAATCTTTGATCAGAATTGACCACAATCTCTTCTTTTACATTTTTTAGAGAAAACAAAACATTAATTACTACATTAGCATAGCAGTTGACACCAGAACTGTTTTCAAACTGAAAACCAACAACATCTTCAACAGAATCCTCTTTGTTTCTGCTTGTAATTTTAGGTTCATTCACTTTTTGTCTTTTTGCTACAACCTCCCCAGTATTGTTCTCATTTCTTCGTTTCCGGCCTACCAGACGTTTCTCAAACAAAGGAAACTGAGGCAAATGTGGCGCATACTCTCTTCTTAACCTATTGTATTCCTTAACACAATCTAGATCTGCACAAATGTTTCTGACATCACACTCAATCAAGTACAATCCCGATAAAGTTCTAACTCGTGACAATGCCACATATGCCATACCCTCCTTGAACACAGAACTGCCAATATTCACCAATGCAGTGTCTACACTTAAACCTTGCGATTTATGAATTGTCACCGCATATGCCAAGCAAACAGGGAACTGCTTACGGCGAACATATAAGTCTTTTACAAGCAAAAATCTAGCAGAACAACGAGCAATTAGCTGTACTTCCTCAATGCCATCAAATTTAATTTTTAAAAATTCAATTCCATCTCTATTTCTGTATTTCACAAAATCAACAACATTACCCATTGATCCATTTACCAGACCTCTTTCAACATGTAAATTCCTTCTTAAAATTATACGGCAGTTCAAGCACACATTCAGAGTCTTTTCAAAACCTGCAGTTTTAGATATACTCTTCTCTAATGAATCCAATTTTGTTTTCAGATTCTCAGACAAAATAATTGTTGATCCCATATGCTCTACTCTATCAATAGCTTCCACTTTCACAATCTCTTGCTTTTCTAAATGCAACATTTTGTTGTTAAATTTGGCACATTCTGCAAGAGTTGGCATCAAACATATTCCAGATTTCTTATCAGTAATTTTCTGAAAAATATTCTCAGGCACAACATCTTGTTCTGGATATAAATTTGACAGTAATCGTGCATGTAAAGCTTCTTTCCCATGCTCGGTCACTTTTCCAATTCTAACATCTTGTAGAATAGTCTTGTAAACTTCATCCTTTGCCTGACGCATATTTTCATGCAGTTCAGCATAATTGAAGTTTAACCATATATTGACGTTGCCAATGCTGCCTAGGCACTTCCTGGTATCTTCATGCGTGAGCATTTTGAACACAGGTTGCCCTTTCACTGGTGTCAGCTGCAGAAGATCTCCGAAAACAATGATGTGTTTGCCACCAAATAACACATCATACTCTGTTTTGAGAACTTCTTGCATCCTCAAATGCACAAAGGCAAGCATGACATTGGAAACCATGCTTACTTCGTCAATGATAAGAAGTTTCATTTTCCTCAAGATTCTTGAAACTTCAAAACAAGCATCTCCAGATAGCTTGTGATATTCTAATTTGTTGTCATGCTCCACTGGCAGCATCAGTAAACGATGTAAAGTAATCCCTTTAATATTATGTGCTGCCAGTCCAGTTAGAGCAGTGACAACACAAGACAGCGATGACTCTGTCCTTTCCTGCAAATAGCATGAAATTGCTTTAATGAGGAAACTTTTTCCAGTTCCCGCTTCTCCACTCACGTACAGTCGGACAGGCTTCAACGACGTACATGAGCACTCTTTCTTATCATGACTTAATCCATGATCAATTTGCATGGTAACTTCGTCATATATTTTCCTCTGCTCAACGTTGAGTTGCCTTTCCAACTCTTCTAAGTTAACCGCATCCTCTTGAGCATGTGCCATGGCTCTTTCCACCTCATTCATAGCAGTGGCAGCTTCATTTTCAATAAGAGGTCCTCCTAGTGGATCCTGACTCAATGAAGCAGAACTCTGACTGTCCTGAGAACTGTCTCTGGCAATCTCGGCTGCAATCGTTGCTTCCTGCTCAATTTCCGCATTCAACATTTCTACATATTTGGGAAAAGCAGGACATTCTATGGTCTCCTTGGCGGCATTGAAAGAGTCTTCGTAACAGAGGAAATCTCCAAGCAGTTCCTCTTCTGCACGCCAAGGCTTGAAAAGTTGCAAAAGTGCTAAATAGAAAAACTCCTTTTTTTCAGGAGATTCGCCACTCAATTTTCGATGGTTTATCAAGTGGCATTTTCTTTGCTTGACCAGACATCCCTCACTTCCTATTACAGCATACACTCCTTTCTCAGTATCTTCTTTGATGTTCCTCTTGAACATGTAATTTTGCAGAACCTCATACAGACAAACATTCTCTAGGTGACTGCTTCGATTTGGATAATATGTATCCAACATGTTTGTCTTCAAAATGTCGGTACTGTTTGGCTCCTTTTCCGCCAAATACTCAATTTCCCGCACAGGTTTGAGAACTCGATTACGCGTTGCAGCAAGACCAAGACTCGCCCAAACGATACTCCTGGACTTGGCATAGAGACTTGCTGAAGACAACCGGTCAGAACATTCGTACGCTCCGATTTCTCGATGCGACAACATCTTCAGACTGAAACTGTACAACTTCTTGCTGAGGCTCTTTTCATGGGAAATGTCCTCCCACATATCCTTCAATTCTGTCTTCTCTTTTTTGGTGATGTAAGACGTCACATACCGAGCCACAGCCATACAGTTATCAGCCACAAACTGTATATCCATGTTAGCATTCCACATGGACAAAATCACCGGGTTGTAGTCGTTGATGTACTTGGACTCTTCGTTCCTCTTCAAATTGTAAGTGTTTTTAGGTGATTTCTTCATCACATTATGTCGCAGCGAAGACATCAAACTGTTTACTCTTCCTTTAGAAATCACCGGTCGTGGAAAGCCGAAACGACATTTGGTGTAGAACTTGTCTTTGTTTCGGAATTTACGACGGCAGTACTTTCCACATCGATGGCTTTGGAAACGCAGAACTTTTTCTCTTAGGCTTTTCTTCTCCTTTGCGTTTGGAACAGCACACGTAGAATACTGTTGGATGAAACTCATCACTGAGTCTTCTGGATCCGTTCCAAATTTAGGTGCATCCTTGATCCACAGCAACATATGTATATGAGGAGCACCTCTTGCTTGGTACTCCTTTCTCCAGAAGAAATCCAACACCTCTCCAAGAGGTGGATTCTTCTTATTCATGATGAAAGACATCATAGCTTCAAATCTATGATTGAAGTACCTACATACATTGACTGGATCCAAAGAGCACAGTTCTCCGGGTGTCTTGAATTCGATGTTTTCTACGTTAGCATTTGCCTCTCGTAGAAATTGAAGTAAGTCTTCCCAGCCATACTCGGCACAACTCAGAGTGAGGAACCATGTGGGAGTACCTAAGTTCCTCAGCATACATTTTAAATCACCATGACGACGGTACCAGTACTCATTAGTACCACGCTGACACGCCATGAGATTAATCAGGTGAGAATCCAAAATACTATCTTGGACATTCACTTTATCCATAAAATCACTTGCCGAGATGTTTTGCATGTGTATACCACTTTTCAAGATGTGGTTCACTGCATATGACAGTCCAGACAGATCGCTTTCAAACAGGAGATGAAACAAATAAGGAATGCATTGTCGAAACCTAGCATCTCCTGCATACAATCGCAAAGTCCGGTATTCAGAAGCAGGAATTTGATGAGGTCGGTCATCATATCTTCCTCCCTGACCTGTTGGAAAAAGCTGTGGGAAACACCGAGCTTCCAAACTTTCCTCCCAAACACTAATGGGACTCCCTTTGGCTTGTTTCATTTGAAACAACTCAATAGCATTCCCCATGACTTCCTTTGAATGCAAAGGATGAACACTATAATGTTCATATATTTCCTCACTAGTAGAGGGTTCTACTTTCTCAATTTGACCAGCACACAAATCGCTATCCTCTTCCTCACTTACTTCCTCTTCTGCAACATATACATTCTTATAGTATTTATTATTTTTTTTCAAATACAATGTTGCCTTTTTAACTTTCCTAACATCTACTAAATCTTGCCATATTTTCTTATTCTTTGTCGGAACCCCATTAACTAAGATAACCAGAGGTTCCTCTTCCACTTTTTCTACTCCAATTGTGTTAATGTTTTTCTTGAAATCTAGAGGCAAATAAACAACTCTTCCCTTTAATCCTCTCTGTAAATCTGATGGAGGCAATTTCCCTGTCTTTGGCTCCATTCTTACAATAGCCTGAAAGGGATGGATACTTTGAATCAAAATAGATTCATAAGTATTTAAGTCCTTCAATTCAGAAGGAATCTCAACCAATTCCAGATTATTATGAACTGCTCTAGCAGGCATCTGGTTTTGTTTTAATTTGTTACAACAATAAGTACACACACGTTGATCCAATCCCAAATCAAAACAATTTTCTACCATCAAGTATGTTGCAAAATCCTTCCATTCACTATTATTTTCCCTTTCACTTTTTGCATATAAATCCACTAACTTAGTCTGATTCTTATAATAAGTGCGTCTACAACACACACAAGTGAAATTAGGCCTCTCACTTGATTTCATGTCAAACGTCGCAATTTCCCTCTGGAAATTATCTGTACTGGAAACATGTACACTATCTTCCAAATGACCCTCTACTTCTTGCTCAATTTCAACATTCTCCTCTTTACTTCCAAAGTAACAAAACTCAATTTCTTCACATATATTCTTCACATCTATTTCAGAACCATGCAAAAGAGCAGCGCATAATTGTTTCAGCATAATTGCTGGACTCTTAGCATAATACAACAGTCTAACTAACTTCCTCACTTTGTTATGATGCACTGCTAGCATCCTGAAATGATGAAAAACACTCTGGCATACTCTCCTGGAAAGACAAGCCAGTGAATGACCATGCAAACCTGTCACTTCTCTCACTCTGCAAGGATCTAATTCTTGCAACAACCTTATTTTCTGCTTCAAACTTTTCTTGTTAAATGTCCGTACAAAATCACAAAGCAAATTGATGGAATCCTGTCGCACACTGCAAATACTACTACACTTCCAGGTGTACACAGGACCCTTAGCACGTCTTCCTAAAACCTCATTACCTAACAACTCTTCTGCCTCTGTTGTCACAAGTTTTTCTTTTTCAACTGGACAACCATCTTTCACTTCATAAGCACGACCACTGATGTCAACTGCATGCACCAAATCATTATCCTGGAAATAACTCTCTTCATTAAAAAATGCCTCACAGCTTGAACTATGTATCCATTCTCCAGAAAAAACTTCACAAAAATTACTACGATTAACTATTCTCTTCCATCTACTATTTCTTTTGAAATCAAAAATTGCCTTGTTTAGCTTCCTAATTCTATTGATTATCAAAATAAATAACTTACGTTTAATTTCAAAAGCCTGATCAATAACTTTCTCAACTTTTTTTTTTCTCTTATAAAAAACTAATTTCTGTTGACCTTTCTTAATATTTTTTAACAAATTGCCAATTATCCTGTTACGGAACATTCGTTTACGAATCTCCCTAAACTGTTGTTTCCTTCTACTATCATGCACAGATTTATCTCTTGCTCTAGCAGTAACATTTTCATTTGTCCTTTTCTTTCCATTTGATTTACTTCTCGTGTTATGGATTGAAACATTTTCTGTACTAATATTTTTTTTATTAGAAATATTTCTTATGAAATATTTAGAGCTCTTACCCGGTGCTTTCTTCATGGCTTGAGAAATCTTTTTGTTAGAGGACTGCTGCGTTTTTTTTTTCTCCTGCTGTCTTTGACGTTTTGCAGCCTTTATCTCTCTTATTTTTGTAGGCATATTGAAATCTTGAAATGATCTGCAGTTGAATCTGAGGAAAAATATAATAAAAAATGTTAATAAACATTATTATCAAACAGTAAATCAGTAATAGTGATCAAAAACATAACACACTACTTGACATTTTAATTTGAAGATTTTTTAGTCATTGCCATTTTTACAATACAGAAATACCAGAAAAGAAATGACATTTATATTTATGTTACCTATGCTATTTTATATGTGAATCTGATCTAATTTTATGAGCATATTTTAATATTTTATTGAAGACACTACACATAACCTGTTTTTGAAGGTGTCTTTATTTTTAAATTAAACGGTTTACCTTTTTACTTTTTATTGATTATAAATTTTAAAAATAAATGTTTATAATTCCAAAGGCTCAAGCAGGTCAGCTTCCCATCCTATATCATATAATTCGGACAAATCTGCATCCTCATCACGCTCTTCTTCATCCTCAGGATTTAAATCATCCAATGGATCAACATCCACTGATGTTTCAATTACAAGTTCAATGATGAGGTCAAAATCAACTGATTGCAGATTGTCGCTCATGTTGAGGTTGTCTTTATCTTTAAAGAAAGATAACAACAATGAGATGTTGCAGAGTAAGAGACAAATCTCACAGATTATAATAGTAAAATTATTTAACAAGAGTAACATTTTGCAGCTATTATTTAGCCATGTCCAGCGATGCTGAGCAGGTGAAGCCTATGTCTAATTTTTCACTGAACAGGACTCATCTGTTCTTAACCTTGGATAAGCCTCAACGACTCTGTGTCCCCTGCACATACTCAAATGTTAAAGTGCAGATTTATATTAAATGGCACATCCCCAGGCATGCACCAGTTAATGTGCACCACTGCTTTACCACCCATGGTGTGCCGCATTTACAATCAGATAGGAGAAAGCTGCTTCAAAACCCTGCGCCTGCTTGAAGCTGGCATAGGTCTTGACGCAGCATTGTAGAGATGGGGCACCCCTGAGCCTTGCTGGAGCTGCATCGCACTTACGATACAACTCCAGCAATGCGCCACCTTTACGGCACAGATGCGTCACGCATCTGTGCCGTTTTTGCCCCATGCTGCGCCGCATTGTAAATGCAGCACAACATGGGTGGCGGAACAGTGGCGCAGGATGACTGTCACATCCCTGGTGATGCGCCACTCATCATAAATCTATCCCTAAGCTTCTTATCTTGTTACAGATGAACTGCCATATGTATCATCAAAATATTTTACATATTATAAATAGCGAATTTTAAGGAATAAATAGCGATTCTTTACTATTCCTAATTTGCAATGAGCAAATTGCTAATTGCAAATTACCCATTCATTTCCATAGGCTAGGAGGCTCATAGGAATTAATGTTGCAATTTGTGATTAGCAATTAGCTCATCACAAAATAGGATTTTTTTCAAGCGTGCAGGGGTATCTCAAGAACACCCTGCTGCACCCCTGAAAAAGAAATTTGGGAGCACATGGCACACCTACATGCCCTAATGGCATGTATGGGCGTCATATGGGACCTTTTTTTTTTTAAAAAAAAAAATGCTTTTTGAAAAGAATTCGCAAATTACCACAAACTAGAAGTTGGTGGTAGTTTCCAAATCCTTAATATCATTTTTTACATATTTTTTTTTTGATACATTGCATTTAAGGAATCACAAATTTTGAATTATTGACATTTTAAGTAATTTCCACATGTGCAGTGTTTTCAAAATATAATTTGAAAATCGTTTTTGGGGAAAAGTAATGGTTTGCAAATTTATGACAAGGACATAATGGTGTATGCTTCTCTATAAGGCATTTCAGTATCTCTAATGTCATTTTTCCCATATTACATTATAAGACCTTTCCCCATGAAGCACATTCCTTGTAAATATGCTCCCACCTGTGCATTGCAAATTTAGATTTTGACTGTTTCAGACACATAGCCATGTTGAAAGTGACCCAAAAAAATTGCAAACGTTTTAAAAAAACACATTCATGTGTCTTAATGACATTTTAAGTCATTTCCCCATGGACAATGTTTTCTAAGTGGCACAAAAGAGGTATACACCTATCATAAATCTGTCCCTAGCATTTTAAATGATTAATTCAGGATGACAATAAGATGTGGCCTATCCAGAGGTTTGTTTAAGGTGAGGCCTACTCAGGATTGCAGATTAAAGTTACGCTTGATGAAGAATACAGAGGAGATAATTTATTGTAAAGGCCTACCAATGAAGTAAGTGATTTCTACTTCATTGCACCAGTCATCATAAATGTATCCATAAGCTTCTTATCTTGTTAGACATCAACCGCCATATGTATCATATAACTATTTTGCATTTCCAAAAAAGCGAATTTTAAGGAATAAATAGCGATTCTTTACCATTCCAAATTTGCTTTGAGAAAATTGCTAATTGCAAATTACCCATTCATTTCCATGGGCTAGGAGGCTCATATAAATGAAGGTGCAATTTGCGATTAACAATTTGCTCATCACAAATTAGGAATTTATTCCAAAGGTGCAGGGGTGTCTCAAGAACACCCTGCTGCAACCCTGAAAAAGAAATTTGGGGGCATATGGCGCACATAAATTTTAACAACATTCCTTTACCTCAAAAACGATTTTCAAATCATAACTTCAAAACACTACACATGGGAAAATTACTTAAATTGTCCTTAAGACACATAAAAGCGTTTTTTGATTGGCTTTCCTGCATGGTAGGGTCACTTTTAACATGGCTATGTAACACAAACATTCAAAATCAAAATTTTCCATGTACAGGTGGGAGCATATTTACAAGCAATTTGCGCCACAAAGAAAGGTCTGACATTAAAATGGGAAAAATAACATCAGGGACAGTCAATTGCCTTATAAAGAACCATACACCATTATGTCCTTCTCATGAATTTAAAAACAATTCCTTTTTCCCAAAAACGATTTTCAAATCATAATTTCAAAACACTGCACATGAGAAAATGACTTAAAATGTCATTGAAACACATGAAAGCGTTTTTTGATTGGCTTTCCTGCATGGTTGGTTCACTTTTATCATGGCTATGTAACACAAACATTGATAATTAAAATTTTCATGCACATGTAAGAGCATATTTACAAGCAATTTGCGCCACAGAGAAAGGTCTTACACTAAAATGAGAAAAATAACATCAGGAACAGTCAATTGCCTTATAAAGAACCATACACCATTATGTCCTTGTCATGATTTTATAAACAATTCCTTTTCCCCAAAAACGATTTTAAAATCATAATTTCTAAACACTGCACATGGGAAAATGACTTAAAATGTCATTAAAACACATGAAAGCGTTTTTTGATTGCCTTCCCAGCATGGTTTGGTCACTTTTAACATGGCTATTTAACACAAACATTCAAAATCTAAATTTTCCATGCACATGTGAGAGCATATTTACAAGCAATTTGCGCCACAGAGAAAGGTCTTACACTAAAATGAGAAAAATAACATCAGGGACAGTCAATTGCCTTATAAAGAACCATACACCATTATATCCTTGTCATGAATTTAAAAACAATTCCTTTTCCACAAAAACGATTTTCAAATCATAATTTCTAAACACTGCACATCAGAAAATGACTTAAAATGTCATTAAAACACATGAAATCATTTTTTGATTGGCTTTCCAGCATGGTTGCGTCACTTTTAACATGGCTATGTAACACAAACATTCAAAATCAAAATTTTCCATGCACATGTGAGAGCATATTTACAAGCAATTTGCGCCACATAAATCATAATTTTCTCCTTAAAGCACACTATTCTCTATCTAAAGTAAAGAAATATTTTCTCACCTTAGCAAATACTTTGAGTTTGAAAACAGTCTAAGAAACACACCAATTTGTCTTCAGCAGAGCAAAAGGTATGCACTCCAGAGTCTGCAGCTATCAAAAGCACAGAAATGGTGTAATTCTTCACACATATTTCTCATGTCACCCAATCAAAACTCTTCCCTCACTTTTTTTCAAATGAAAACCCTTCCCCCTCTGCCCTTTCTGCCTATTTTCCATAGCAACCACCTCTTGGAGAAACTCTGGTGTTTGCAAATTCACACAACAATGTTGCAATTGAACTCTGAACTCTCAGTGCACCTGCATATCCAGTGCTTTCTTTCATTTAATGATTTTTTATTGACCACTCAAAATACATCTTTCAAACAACACATCTGTACACCCTAACTTTCTGTTTTCATCAATCAAAATCCACCAATCACTGTTACTACTTCATGAACACAGAAACTCCACAGTTTTTTTCATTTCAAACTCTCATTTTTTCAACTGCCATTTCATTGCCACACTTCATCTGACTGCAGGAGAACCTTCTCTCACCATGTTTTCTGTCTGGATTGTTGGTCATAGTTATATTCACTGGGCTCAAAGGTACGTTGAAAGCAGGAATTTACCTAACCTCAATTTACAAGATGTGGAAATTAAGTGGTTTGGCCACAGAGGATTAAAATGTCACCAATTGATACCATTGGTGAAAACCTTTATGCATTTGCCAAAACCTGACCTGTTAATTGTGCACTGTGGAGGTAATGACTTGGGCACTTTGACTGGTGTAGGTCTGGAAATGCTTTTAAAGGACACCTTTGAGCAATTAATGGCACTTTTTCCTCAGACTGCCTTGGTATATTCAAATATATGCCAAAGACAGAAATGGAGGTGGTCAAACCAATTTTGTCCACAAATTGAGAAGTCGAGGAAGCATGTAAACAAATCTGTTTCAGCTTACATGAGAGACCATGGAATGGGCGCCCTGTACAACAATAACTTGCGTTACTACATGCAAGATATCTACAGAGGAGATGGAGTTCACTTCTCAGATGAGGGCAACAGAGTTTTCACTCTGAATTTAAAAATGTGCATTGGTACCTACTTATAAGTACCAAAATGTACCATAAACCCAAAAGCTCTTCTCAGAGCTACCCTACATCTAATCACTCACAATTATTATTTTACTCTAACTTTTTTCACTAATTTTCAACAAAGTACACTCCCTGGGGCGCTACCCGGTACGCGTACCGGGAGCTAACCTCGCGAAATTTTTTAAAAAAATGTATTTTTTTCGCACATATAAACCTCCTCAGCCACCCTCAGAAAACCTAGGGGGTCAAGATAAGTCTACCGTGCCCCCTTCTACCCATTCTGAACATTATTTGCCCTCCATCTTGTATCTTAATTCGACCGAAACACAAAATGGTGGACTCCCGGAACGCTTAAGGTACGCGAACCGGGGCGCTCAACGGTTCGCGTACCGGGTCGCTCCCTGGGAAGCGCACCATCAAAAAAGGTGGGAAAGTAGTTCACAGAAAAGCCACTGGAGACAATTTCACCAAATATAGATTAGCTCATACTACATACCAATCCCTACCATTTTCACAAATTTGATTGGAATTCCATTTAGCCATTTAGCCTGTAGACCTCTCTAAATACCGTGAGGTAAATTACTTCACAAAACACATCTGAAATGTTGGAATTGACAACCAATTAAAATGTTACTGTTAGAATTGGGGGTCTCTGGTTGGCGCAGGTTTGTACTTGCGACAAGCAGGGACCCTCTCCTCTAAGTCAGGGCAAAGGATTACTCCCAGAAATAACCCCTACTCGCCCTTTAGGTAGTGTGGCGCAAGCAGTCTAGGCTAAACTCTGGAGTACATAAGGTTAAACATTTGCAATATCACACACAACGACCATCAACCCACCACACAATGACACTAGACTGTATTTCTGTAAAAATATCTTCTTTATATATATCTTTAGATCAGGCTTGTAAATACAGTCTTGCGTAGCTTAAGAAAATGGTTCCAGTTACTCTTTGATTATGCCACAGGTCTTTGTATCAGCGTTAACGAATTGTTCTGGTGCTTCAAAAAGGGGTTGCGGACTCTTCCCTAGTCCTGGTACGTTCCTTTAGCAAGAATTTCAATCAGCCAGGGCCTCTCTGCGCCCACGATCGGACCCGGTCTGCCCGATCTCACGCTTCTAGCGAGATCGGCGGCCGGGGAGTCACTGTCCGCCTGACGAGCGCGCTGCACGGCTGTCAGGGGAGAGAGCGGGGGCCCGGGGAGCGCTCACTGCGCGGCTCCGGGGGCTCGGCTGAAGCAGATGGTGGTGCGAGCGAGGTGGGACAGCGGCTCGCACCGCGGGACGGGAAACAGTACCTTTGTCCTTTGGAAGGGGTCGGGTGCAGGCCGGCTCGGTGGTCCACGTCGCGGTGTCTTCTTCCGGAGGTTGGAGCGAGCGGCGGCTCGGCTCTGGCTCGGAGGTTGGCGTTGCGGCGCGGGTCGGGTAGACGGCGACACACCTCAGGTCCTGGAAAAGGGGGGCAGAGCCCCGGGCAGCAGCGTGAGGCGCACACAAGCCTCTCAGGTCACAGCAGATACTTGGCTCAGTCCGTTCTTGCGGTGCTCCGCAGTTAGGCAGGCGGTAGGGACGGTGATTAGGCCAGCGAGGCTGGGCCTTTCGGTGTCACCTGGTGCCGGCCAGTTAGCAGATGCGGTGCTCGGCGGGTCGGGGTGCCAAGGGCCTCGTAGGAGGGGCGCAGGGATTCTTTCACGGCGCGCTCCTCTTTCCTTCAGCAGCTGTGTCGATCAGGTTTGCTGGCTCACAGCGGCTCCTTCTTCCAGGGGGACAGGGTAGCGCCCACTGTTCCTGGGGCGCTGGTCAGGGGGCAAGTTCACAGCAAGCCCTTGGAGATCTTGGTAAAAGTTTTAGCACAAGGTGGATAAAAGCAAAGTCTTTCAGTCTTTCTTCTCCTGCTCTCCTTCAGCAGCAAGGCACCCACTACAGGCCAGTCTCTTGGGATCAGAGTCAGTACTTCTCCTTGCAGCGTCCAGGGTCCTTCTCTTCAGGCAGAGCTTCTTCTTTGCGCAAACTGGATCTAATTTACAAGGAGCAGGGCTCCTACTTTTATACACAGTTTCTTTTGTTCTCACTGGCCAGGGGGGCCTCTGCATAACTGCTTCAGTCTCTGAGTACTTGTTGTGGGTTCTTATGACTTCTGCATTCAGTGTGAGGGCAGGCACATCAGCCGCTCCCCAGGGGGGCGGAGCCGGCATTGAGAGGGCAGGAGTGGCCTGAGTACTTTGTTGACAAGCTTCGGTCCTTCCTGGGCCAGGTGCAGGCTGAGTCATCAGTCGCTCCCCAGGAGGGCGGAGCCAGCATTGTGGAGGCAGAGCACAGCCTGATGCATCATTCAGGGGAAACTCCCACCACCCATTAAGGGGCCCTCCTGCTAATCACTACCTGTCAACTCCCAGCCCTGTCACTCACACACACCAGACAGTCAGATCCACATCCAAGCAGAGGCGGGCTGAAATGGTTAGGCAAGCAAATGCTAACTTTCTAAAAGTAGCATTTGCAAACACAGGATATTAAAATAAACTTTACTAAAAGAAGTATTTTATTATTCTGAGTTCAGGCATACTAAACATGAATTTCTACCATGTTCCCTGAGCCTGCTGGGATTATAGAGTGTAATAATTCCAGCAGCCCATCTGGCCTAGAAGGGAACAGGTAGCCTTACAATAGTGAAAAACGAATTTGGCAGTAATTCACTATTAGAACATGCCACACACATCAGGGCATGTCCCTACCTTATCCTTACAATGCACCCTGCCCTCAGGCCTACCATAGGGGTGACTAATATGAAGTTTAAGGGAAGGTTTAGGGGCTGGCAAGTGTGTGCACTTGCCCAGCCAGGGTGACAGTACCAGACTGCACGCAGGTTCTGCAATGGCAGACCCTAGACACATTTTAAGGCTGCTTCTGTGGGTGGCGCAACCAGCGCTGCCGGCCCACTAGCAGTATTGGCATTCACAAGCCCTGGCACTCCTAGTGCACTTTACTAGGGACTAACAGTAAATCCAATGAACCAATCATGGACATCAATCACATGTACACTTTACAGTAGGGAGCACTTGCACTGCGGCACGGGTTGGCCGTGGCGCAGTGCCCTGAGTAGCAGACACCATCAAAACATTCGAGGCACAACAGCAAAAAGTGGAAGGGAAACTCACGCCAAGGTGCCAGGTCTAACACGTGTCCCCTCCAGCTGAAATGTGGGGAGAACTACCCTTCCCCAGGGAGTTCCTCATCACTAAGGCGGAAAAATCTGGACAGACCATCAGCGTTGGCGTGATCTGTGCCAGGGCGGTGTTCCACCGTGAAGTCCATACCCTGTAGGGAGATGGACCACCTCAACAGTTTTGGGTTCTCACCCCTCATTTGCATCAACCATCTGAGGGGCCTGTGGTCCGTCTGAACCCGGAAGTGAGACCCAAACAAGTAGGGTCTTAGCTTCTTCAGCGCCCAGACCACAGCAAATGCTTCTCGCTCTATTGCACTCCACCTACTTTCCCGTGGAAGTAACCTCCTACTGATGAAGGCTACGGGTTGGTCCCAGCCCTCCTCAGTCATCTGTGAGAGAACAGCCCCTACACCATGCTCTGAAGCGTCTGTTTGCACTATGAATTCCTTGGAGAAATCAGGAGCCAGGAGCACGGGCGCCGTGCACATGGCCGTCTTCAGGGTGTCAAAAGCCTTCTGACAGGTGTCAGTCCAAATCACATTCCTGGGCTGCTTCTTAGAAGTCAGTTCTGTCAAGGGGGTCACAATAGTGCCATAGCCCTTGACAAACCTCCTGTAATACCCAGTGAGCCCCAGGAAGGCTCTCACTGCTGTCTGGGTCTTGGGGGGTTCCCAAGCCAGGATGGTCTCAATTTTGGGTTGCAAGGGTGCCACCTTGCCACTCCCCACTTGGTGTCCCAAGTACACCACGGAACCCTGCCCAATCTGACACTTGCTTGCCTTGATTGTGAGGCCTGCCTTGCGCAGCGCCATCAACACTTCCCAGAGGTGCTGCAGGTGTTCTGGCCAGGTGCCACTGAACACTGCGATGTCATCCAGGTAGGCGGCACTGAACTCATCCAGCCCAACCAACACCTGGTTGACCAACCTCTGAAAGGTGGCAGGGGCATTCTTCATCCCAAATGGCATCACCCGGAACTGGAAATGCCCATCTGGTGTGGAGAATGCTGACCTCTCCTTTGCCCCATCGGTCAAGGCGATCTGCCAGTACCCAGACGTTAAATCAAACGTGCTGAGGAACCGGGCAGCCCCTAGCCGATCAATGAGCTCATCAGCTCTGGGGATAGGGTGCGCGTCAGTCTTGGTGACTGAATTGAGTCCTCTGTAGTCCACACAGAACCGGAGTTCAGGTGTGGCTCCCGGCGCAGCAGCCTTTGGGACCAAGACCACGGGGCTGGACCAAGGACTGCTGGAAGACTCAACCACCCTAAGAGCAAGCATCTTGGAGACCTCCTCCTTGATGCAGGCCCGTACCCTGTCAGTTACCCTGTAAGCCTTGTGCTTCACAGGTAAGCTGTCCCCTGTGTCCACATCATGGACGCACCAATCTGTGACACTAGGAACCAGGGAGAACAGGTCTGGAAACTGCCCCAGCAACTGGCGGCAGTCTTCCTGTTGCTCAGGGGTCAGGGTGGGTGAGAGGTTAACTCCATCCACTGACCCATCTTTCTCACAGGCCACTAAGAGGTCAGGAAGAGGCTCAGACTCCTCTTCCATTCCATCATCAGTGGCCAACAGCATGCCCACTTCGGACCTTTTCAAGTGGGGCTTGAGGCGGTTGACATGTAAGACCCTTAAAGGATTCCTGGGCGTCTTCATGTCCACCAAGTATGTCACTGAGCTCTTGCGCTCCACAACCTCAAATGGGCCTGTCCACTTATCCTGAAGTGCACAGGGTTCCACTGGGGCCAAGACATACACCTCCTGTCCAGGCTGAAGCTCTACCAGAGTGGCATTCTGGTCGTACCACCGCTTCATCTCCTCCTGGCTTGCTTCCAGATTTGCCTCAGCAAGTTGTCTGAAGCGCCTGGTTTGGTTTCTGAAGGCCAGCATGTAGCTATATACATTCTGGGGAGGTTTCCTGGGAGATTGCTCCCAGCCTTCCTTTACCAAACTCAGTGGTCCTCTCACGGGGTGGCCATACAGCAGCTCAAAGGGGCTGAACCCTAGAGACTTCTGTGGCACCTCGCGGTATGCAAAGAGCAGGCATGGTAAGAGGACGTCCCACTTACGCCTCATTGGACCTTCCAGGCCCATGATCATGCCCTTCAGGGTTCGGTTAAATCTTTCAACCAACCCATTTCCTTGGGGATGGTAAGGTGTGGTGAACTTGTAGGTTACACCACACTCTTGCCAAAGGGACTTCATATACTTGGATATAAAGTTGGTCCCCCTGTCGCTCACCACCTCTAGAGGGAACCCCACTCTGGAGAAAATTCCCATTAGTGCACGCCCCACCACGGGGGCCGTCACTGTCCTCAGAGGGATGGCTTCAGGGTACCGGGTGGCATGATCCACCAAGACCAGGATGAACCTGTTGCCCATGGCTGTCTTGGGGTCCAGAGGCCCAACAATATCAATACCCACTCGTTGGAATGGCGTACTGACCACAGGGAAGGGTTGGAGGGGAGCCTTGTTCTTCCCTCCGCACTTCCCACTTGCCTGGCAAGTTGGACAGGTCCTACAATGAGCATCTGAGCTCTTGTGCATTTGGGGCCAGTAGAAGTGGGTGACAAGCCTGTCATAGGTCTTGTCCATCCCCAAATGTCCTGCTAAAGGCACATCATGAGCCAGTCCCAGTAGGAAGGCCCTGAACTTCTGGGGTACCACCAGCACACGGGCTGACCCAGGTTCAGCAGCCTTAGGCTCTGAGTACAGGAGGTCATTCTCCCAGTACACATAATGTGTTTTGGCCTGAACACCATTGGCCTGGTCTGCAGCCTGCTGCCGCATACCCACGAGAGAAGGGCATTCTTTCTGCTCCCTGCAGAATTCCTCCCTGGAGGGGCCTCCTTCTTGCTGCCAATGGGTCAGCTCAGGCAGGTCCCCCAGTTCGGCAATCTGTTCCCCAGTAGGCTCCAGGGCATCCCCCTCAAGGTCTGCTTCCTCCTGGACCGTGGGAACTTCAGGGGCCGGTTTCCCGCGCGCCCTGCGCCTTCTCCCTAAGGCCGGTTCCTGGGCCTCTCCGTCAGGCCCCAGGACCTCTTGCTCACCCCTACTGGCTGCCATTGACCGGGTGGTCACGCACGCCCAGTCAGGTAGACCCACCATCCTCAGGTGAGTCGTTTTCTCCACCTTTTCCCAAGGGGAGTCCTCCAAGTCATTCCCTAGCAAACAGTCAACAGGCATGGTTTTCCTCACACAGACCTGCAGAGTACCAGAGACCCCCCCCCCACTCGAAGGGAACTTGAGCCATCGGACACTGACTCTCTGAATTGTCAGCGTTGACAACCCTACAGTAGGCATGGGGTACAACCTGCTCTTGAGACACCAGGTGATGCCTCACTGCAGTCACACTGGCTCCTGTGTCTCTAAGAGCCTCAGCTTTCTTACCATTGATGGTAACCACCTGCCCATATTTTTTAGTGTTAGAGGGCAGGTAGCTTGTAGGGACCATCTCGCTGTCTCCTAGTGAGACTAGGGTCATCTGAACAGGATCTCCACCCCCCGGGACCATCACTTCTCCTCCTAAGTGAACACTGGTCACTTGTCGGGGCGGAGCACCAGTGGGTGCTGGTTTTCCAAACAGGCGACACTTGGGGTCACGGGCTATGTGCCCCGGGTCACCACATTTGTAACAATTGAAGGGCCCCTTTGGAACAGGTCGACCTGTCGGGGCCCCATCCTGCTTAGGGGGTGGGGGAGGCTGAGAACCTTTCTGCTGGTCCCCTTGGGGATTACTTTGGGGGCCTTTTTGGAACCCTTTCTGTTTTCCCTTGTCCCCCCCACTCTTCTGCTGGGGACCCTGCCCACCCTTGGCGGAGTCTCCCACTGGACCCTTGTGGACCCTGGTGCTGAGCCAGCGGTCCGCCTCCTCAGCAAGTTTCCTCGGGTTGGACAACTTGCTATCAATCAGGTGCTGGCGTAACTCAGGAAAACATTGATCAGACAAGTGCTCCCATGCAATTAAATCAAAGAGACCTTGAAAATCATTCACTTTGTTACCCTTCACCCAACCATCCAGTGCTCTGCAAAAAAAAGTCACAAACTCCACATACGTATTCCCAGGCCGCTTATTACACCCCCTAAACTTCTGCCTATACATTTCAGGGGTAAGCCCATACCTGGTCATTAAAGCTTCTTTCATATGGGGATAGGATCTCTGGTCTTCAGTGGGCAAATCTAGCAGGGTGTCCCTTCCTTCGCTAAGGAACCTTCCCCATAACCCCGCTCCCCAATCCTTCTCAGGGACCCGGTGGGAAAGCATGGCTACCTCATATGCCCTAAACCACTGTCCTATGTCATCCCCCTTAAAGAACTCTTTAACTACATCTTTGGGGATGTGCACTCTTGACTCTACCTGCACCGGCGTTGTGCTGCCACCAGAGGGAGGATGATCCAAGGCTTTCTCTTTTAGACTCATCTCCCTCATTTTCACATCAAACTCCAACTGGAGTTTTCGCTCTTCCAGAGCCATCCGTTTGCTCTCCAGCTCCAGTTGGCTCTTCACGTTCAATTCTGCCAGCTTCATTTCATGATTCCTGGTTTCTTTTCTGTCTGCCAGCTCCTCTGGCGACAGGCCTCTGCCAAAGCTATGGACGCTGCCTTCCTTGTCAGGTACACCAGTATCATCAGGTAACTCCTGATCCTCAGGTGCATTCCTAGATTCAATCCAGGCTTTCAGGGCTTTGTAGTAATCCGTCTTGTTCTTGCACCCTGCACGTGGAACCTTGAATCTCTTGGCAAAGAAGACTAGCTCATCTTTCTTGTATTCCTCCAGTTTTGACACATCCCATTCTATTTCCAACACCTCAGAGGTCACAGACGCGGTTTTCTCTACGCTGTTGGTTCCAGGCATGGCTTTAGACAAAAAGGGATCTTCTTCTAGCAGAGCAAAGTCACTTAAAAAGAAATCTGTGGCTCAGTTACTGGATTGAAATCACTGTGCAATGGTCACTAGTCAATGTATGGACACTGCAAATGTAAATTCGAGATCCTCACCGCTGCGACCAATGTTAGAATTGGGGGTCTCTGGTTGGCGCAGGTTTGTACTTGCGACAAGCAGGGACCCTCTCCTCTAAGTCAGGGCAAAGGATTACTCCCAGAAATAACCCCTACTCGCCCTTTAGGTAGTGTGGCGCAAGCAGTCTAGGCTAAACTCTGGAGTACATAAGGTTAAACATTTGCAATATCACACACAACGACCATCAACCCACCACACAATGACACTAGACTGTATTTCTGTAAAAATATCTTCTTTATATATATCTTTAGATCAGGCTTGTAAATACAGTCTTGCGTAGCTTAAGAAAATGGTTCCAGTTACTCTTTGATTATGCCACAGGTCTTTGTATCAGCGTTAACGAATTGTTCTGGTGCTTCAAAAAGGGGTTGCGGACTCTTCCCTAGTCCTGGTACGTTCCTTTAGCAAGAATTTCAATCAGCCAGGGCCTCTCTGCGCCCACGATCGGACCCGGTCTGCCCGATCTCACGCTTCTAGCGAGATCGGCGGCCGGGGAGTCACTGTCCGCCTGACGAGCGCGCTGCACGGCTGTCAGGGGAGAGAGCGGGGGCCCGGGGAGCGCTCACTGCGCGGCTCCGGGGGCTCGGCTGAAGCAGATGGTGGTGCGAGCGAGGTGGGACAGCGGCTCGCACCGCGGGACGGGAAACAGTACCTTTGTCCTTTGGAAGGGGTCGGGTGCAGGCCGGCTCGGTGGTCCACGTCGCGGTGTCTTCTTCCGGAGGTTGGAGCGAGCGGCGGCTCGGCTCTGGCTCGGAGGTTGGCGTTGCGGCGCGGGTCGGGTAGACGGCGACACACCTCAGGTCCTGGAAAAGGGGGGCAGAGCCCCGGGCAGCAGCGTGAGGCGCACACAAGCCTCTCAGGTCACAGCAGATACTTGGCTCAGTCCGTTCTTGCGGTGCTCCGCAGTTAGGCAGGCGGTAGGGACGGTGATTAGGCCAGCGAGGCTGGGCCTTTCGGTGTCACCTGGTGCCGGCCAGTTAGCAGATGCGGTGCTCGGCGGGTCGGGGTGCCAAGGGCCTCGTAGGAGGGGCGCAGGGATTCTTTCACGGCGCGCTCCTCTTTCCTTCAGCAGCTGTGTCGATCAGGTTTGCTGGCTCACAGCGGCTCCTTCTTCCAGGGGGACAGGGTAGCGCCCACTGTTCCTGGGGCGCTGGTCAGGGGGCAAGTTCACAGCAAGCCCTTGGAGATCTTGGTAAAAGTTTTAGCACAAGGTGGATAAAAGCAAAGTCTTTCAGTCTTTCTTCTCCTGCTCTCCTTCAGCAGCAAGGCACCCACTACAGGCCAGTCTCTTGGGATCAGAGTCAGTACTTCTCCTTGCAGCGTCCAGGGTCCTTCTCTTCAGGCAGAGCTTCTTCTTTGCGCAAACTGGATCTAATTTACAAGGAGCAGGGCTCCTACTTTTATACACAGTTTCTTTTGTTCTCACTGGCCAGGGGGGCCTCTGCATAACTGCTTCAGTCTCTGAGTACTTGTTGTGGGTTCTTATGACTTCTGCATTCAGTGTGAGGGCAGGCACATCAGCCGCTCCCCAGGGGGGCGGAGCCGGCATTGAGAGGGCAGGAGTGGCCTGAGTACTTTGTTGACAAGCTTCGGTCCTTCCTGGGCCAGGTGCAGGCTGAGTCATCAGTCGCTCCCCAGGAGGGCGGAGCCAGCATTGTGGAGGCAGAGCACAGCCTGATGCATCATTCAGGGGAAACTCCCACCACCCATTAAGGGGCCCTCCTGCTAATCACTACCTGTCAACTCCCAGCCCTGTCACTCACACACACCAGACAGTCAGATCCACATCCAAGCAGAGGCGGGCTGAAATGGTTAGGCAAGCAAATGCTAACTTTCTAAAAGTAGCATTTGCAAACACAGGATATTAAAATAAACTTTACTAAAAGAAGTATTTTATTATTCTGAGTTCAGGCATACTAAACATGAATTTCTACCATGTTCCCTGAGCCTGCTGGGATTATAGAGTGTAATAATTCCAGCAGCCCATCTGGCCTAGAAGGGAACAGGTAGCCTTACAATAGTGAAAAACGAATTTGGCAGTAATTCACTATTAGAACATGCCACACACATCAGGGCATGTCCTACCTTATCCTTACAATGCACCCTGCCCTCAGGCCTACCATAGGGGTGACTAATATGAAGTTTAAGGGAAGGTTTAGGGGCTGGCAAGTGTGTGCACTTGCCCAGCCAGGGTGACAGTACCAGACTGCACGCAGGTTCTGCAATGGCAGACCCTAGACACATTTTAAGGCTGCTTCTGTGGGTGGCGCAACCAGCGCTGCCGGCCCACTAGCAGTATTGGCATTCACAAGCCCTGGCACTCCTAGTGCACTTTACTAGGGACTAACAGTAAATCCAATGAACCAATCATGGACATCAATCACATGTACACTTTACAGTAGGGAGCACTTGCACTGCGGCACGGGTTGGCCGTGGCGCAGTGCCCTGAGTAGCAGACACCATCAAAACATTCGAGGCACAACAGCAAAAAGTGGAAGGGAAACTCACGCCAAGGTGCCAGGTCTAACAGTTACTTTCATTTTCTACTTTTTTTACCTCACATTTGATTGGTTATGTACCCGAATATATATAAAGGAAGAGAAGGAAACACAGCCATTTTGACTACTACTTCCTGGTGTACATTTCAATAGGATTTTCATTAATAACTTCAACTTCTTTTTAAAGGTAAGTTGTTATTTTTAAAACTGAAGTATATTGTGCACTTTAAGTTAATATGGCAAACTTTTTCTGTTAGTTATATACTATCCCTCTGTAGTACTTATAAATTTAGATACACTTTTTTATATTCCTACTTCCACTCTGATACTATACACTGCCCAAAGATAAATTCTCTGTTAAAAACTGCCTATCTAAAATTAATCCCAACAGTGCCCTACCTCTACTAATATATATTTTTTTTATGCAAATTTCAGGGAAAATGGAAAGTGAACAAAACATTTCATTTGAAATTGTCCTTCCAGAGTCCAACACAGAAATCATTGATCCAAATGAGATTGAATTTATGGATGAAACTTGGGACCAAGAACTACTGCAATGTGTACAAGCAGTAGATAACCTCCTTGCAAATGAGGACATTTTACAACCTCAGAGACTACAATCTATATTCCATGATTATTATGAAATTTCTGACAATGAAATGTTAGAAAGTTTAATAAATTATGAAACACAATAAAAAAAGCTTAAAAAAAAAAATTAAAAAAAATAATCAACAAAACCAACAATCAATTAACATACAGCATTTGAAAAGTCTATCATTCATTTTTCATTGTGGTACGCTCCCCAGAACGCTTCCCGGTTCGCGTACCGGGCGCTAACCACGAAAAAAAACAAAAATTTTTTTTTGCTTCGCGGGGCCCCTTTAAAACCTCCACATTAAACCTAGGGGGTCAGCGAGGATCTACTATGCCCCCTTATAGTTATTTCCCCCTTTGTTTTGGCCTCCTCTTGTCTCTCGATCCTACCGAGAGACAAGATGGCGGCCGCTCCGGACTGTTTAGAATGTTGACAGACACCGGAGAGCCAATCAACTTCGCTACGCGAAGTTCCGTTACGCGTCAAGTACGCGTACCGGGGCGCTGCCTGGTCCGCGCTTACAGATATATATCTTTTTTTGAACGTTAATTTCTCAAAATCCACTGCAGCACATATATTGAGACCTACAAAAGGCACATCGGGCTACCAGTCCCTACAATTTTGCCAAGTTTCGTGCAAATCCATTCAGCCGTTCGGGCTAAAAGTGAGGCTAACCGCCCTATGGAAAACTCAATGTTAAAAACACGTTTTGGGACCCCCCTTTTTTCTCGGCCCCCCCTGGACCAACTCCCCCCAAATTTCCAGGGGCTGCTCAGAAACAAAATGTTCCATTTTGCTGAAAATTTCAGCCAATTCCGTCCACAAACGCCAAAGTTATTAGACATAGAATTTTCAAAAATCCCATAGGGAAAAAATCCTAACTATATATACCTACTGGCGACCGCCAGTAGGTAATATATATATATATATATATATATATATATATATATATATATATATATATATATATATATATATGTATATATATATATATATATATTTAATTTATAACAAGGAATAAACTAATAATTTAAGTTTATTTTTAACTTTGAAGAATATATACAAATTTACAAATAAATATATATATTTACATACACATAAAATAAAATCTAATAAAAAAATATTATAAATTAAGACATAAAAAAATTTAATAGTCTTTAAACTTCGATTGTGCACTCTATTGAGTGCAACAATAGGGAAAGTGTTGGATAGCAGAGGGGTAGAAATTAATGTTTCCACTGGGGTCTGTTCAAAATTAAAAACAAACAAAACATCAACAACAACACAAAAGATTTAAAAAAGCAAAAAAATAAAACATATATAACAATATTAAATATTCCAAAAGATATAAACAGATTATAATGATAAAAAGATCTAACAAATACCTAGAAAGAGTATTAAAACATTTAAATAATTTACAAATAAAAAAATATATTTTAATAGAAATTACTTAAATGTAATCTTTTTTATTTTCTTCCCTATAACAAAACACAATTCCACAATTTACAACACATATCTAAAAAAATTAAATATACCTCCATAATTAACATAATGAAGTATCAATTAAAGAAATATTATTAATCAAAAAACAAATTAAAACAGCTAAAAATTAATTTACTCCCAAATGTTACCCCTATAAAACCAAAACCTACACACAAAATAAAAATAACAATTACCATAAAACCAAAATCCACACACAAAAAAATAAACAATTACCATAAATATTTATCAATTGAAGAAATAATATTAATAATCAACTAATTATTAATTAATTAAACATAAATTACTTTCCACCCCGTACCCCAATAAACACCAATACATCACCTAAAAATCATTATACAATTTCCAAAAGAATTTTTTTGCTATGCTTTACCACTATAAACCCCACAACTTACATCTAAAAGTAATTACACAATGCCATATTCAAATTTTATATAATTAAATAGCATTAATTAACAAACAATTATTTTTTAATTTTAAATAAATTACTTCCCACCCTATTGCCCTATGAACCCCACCACCAGCTCCTGAAAAAATGACACAATTAACATAATAAATTACCAATTAATTAATTAATAATAATTAACAACCAATTAATAAATAATTAATACAAAAATTATTCCCACAATTAACACTATAACATATTAATTAAATAAATATTAATTAATAAAAATATGAATATATTTATTATAATTAAATTACTTCCCACCCTATTCCCCTATAAACCCACAACCCGCTCCTAAAAAAATTGTACAATTAACATAATTGCCAATTAATTATTTAATAATAATTAACAACCAATTAATAAATAATTAATAATACAATAATTCCTACAATTAACACTATCAAATAGAAATTAAATAAATATGAATAAATACAGAATATGAATACATTTATTATAATTAAATTACTTCCCACCCAATTCCACTATAAACCCACAACCTGCTCCTAAACAAATTACACAATTAACATATTTACCAATTAATTAATTAATAATAATTAACAACCAATTAATAATTAATTAATAATACATAATTTCCTACAATAAACACTATAAAATCGAATTTAAATAAATACTAATACATAAGAAAAATCAGAACTAAAAAACCCAAAATGTAATTGAAATAATTTAAATTACTACTAAAAAATAAACACATATATTAAAAAAAAGAACAAATTCTTGTACAAAAAACTAGATCACATACTTTTAAAATATATACTAAAATACATAACATTAATTAAAACATCGATATTTTAAACAACTATATTTTTGCAAACAATATTAATGACTTCGATATTTCAAAAAACGATATTTCTTACCGGCAAGTCGATTTTCTTTATCACGATATTCTTGAAATTTCTGTATCACGATATTTCCAACTCGATATTTGTGTATGTCAACATTTAAAACTCGATTTTCTGCCTGTGCACCGGGGTCAGTGGGGAGTACATCAATGATCCTGTCTGTTTCTCCAGTAGATTTCGCCGTACATGTACTGTTGAGTTTAAGTAATCGAGGATACCATGCTGTCTAGTTGGGGATCTTAAAATATCATATTTAATTCACAAACAAATATAAAAAAAGAAAATGTTTTTTAATAGAAAGGTTGAAACTTTTTCTAAATTCACTTGGGGCCACTCATCGTCCATCCTATATTCTGTTTGATGCCATTGCACTGTGTCCACGAATCAATCTGTGGCTACTAACACATTTTCAGCTTCAAATTTAAAATTACTTAAAATTTACAGAATGCTTTAACATTTTCAACTTTACATTTTTTAAATTTGTATTTACCCTTATTAACCTGTAAATATTATTTCCTTTTCTAAGCACCCGTGGACCCTCTGAGGGGCTTCATGGAACCCCAGGCATCCCCAGACTACAGGTTAAGAACCACTGCTCTACATCACCCTGCCCACAGAAAGATAATAGTAAACAGAACTCAATGGGGTAGAAATATTGCAGTACAGCGGCCAATATGTTAAAAGCACCGTGTTCCACAGCCCTTTTAGAAAGATATGATTACTCATGTTTAGGGTTCTGGCAAAAGGGAATTTTTTACTACTAAAGATTTACATGATTTTTAGTAGTGTTGATTAGTAATGATTGTTTGGAAGTATTAGGCGGGGACATTTGCGTATTTTCATCTTTCCAGTCATTCTTGGCAAATGTAGGAGCATTAAAGTGATACATGGATCTCACCCCTGCTACATAGAGTAGTAGATAAGTCTTGCCAAAGTGTATGAATCCTATTAATGCTTGTAATTCTTTAAGAAAACAAGGGGCCCAAGTGACCCATGTTTTTCCAAGATTTCAAGTGTGAGTCCTTTTCCTTCACTGGATAAATTGTATCCTAGGAAGATTACATTCAAATGCATATTTTGGGTTTTCTAGAAGTTTAATTAATAACGTGTCTCAGCTTTTCTCTCTACATTCTGTAATTGTTCATGCAAATCATCTACAATGTATATGTCATCAATGTATGAGACTGCTTTCACATTGCACTGTAATCATTATTTGTGCTGAAAATATCCCTGAGGTATCCCTATGCCCATGTGGCAATTTTTGGAAAACTAAATTGAATTCACCCTAATGTGAGAGAAGTCAAAGAGTATGACTAAGGGGCTAAGCTTTGAGTGTGGAAAACCTATTGGTATGCCTATTGTGCTTTTATATTTTTGTATATTAGTGGCGTAATTAATATCCGAACGTTTATTGTTGATGGACAAGGAGTGATGATTCCTTGATATTGCAGTTCGTTCATAATTTACTTTAAATCTTGAAACATTCCCATTTTGTTCCAAACCGGTCCTTTAACGTTGGGGCAGCTGTGCAGAAAATGCTCCTATTAGAACTTCCTCTACCAAAGTGACTTCAGTTACATTTTGCAGGGGGGAAATCTTCTGCAAGGATTATAACTTAGAATTTAGTCAATTGAATCCATAATCTATTTTAAATTATTTGGTTGAATATTCCCTTCAATCTGAATCCAAACTTTGTAAATTGTATCTGGCTTTTTCGGACGCCCTTATGGAATTTCTACTTGTCTTAAAGTCCATAGTCCCCTCTACGATCAACTGGGGCCTAAGCTTCTGATGTGTTATTGATATTTCTGCCTCACGATCTAGCATGAGCAGCGCCCACTCTGCGGTCTTCAGAAGAACTCTTTTTTCTGTAAGGCATCCTGCTTTCATTTTGCAGATTCTTCTGCAAAGGTTACCATGATGGTCCCAATCCCCCACCTATCCCGTATCCACTACTGATTGGTCTGCCCTTTGTCAAGTCCTGGGAAAGAATGGGCACCTCTGCTTGACTCTGATTGTTCTTCTCCACAATAATGTTCTTCAGGTGACTGGGATCTCTCTCTAGCGCCTTTATTTCTCTCCTGTTGCTTAGGTTGTACTCTGCCTGCTCATCATCTCCACAATAAAACTGCAATTTATTTTTCAATCCACTCGGGGATTTTGCATTTTCGCCATGGGATCATTGTGATTCCAGCTCCTTTTCATTTTGTCTACTCTCATTTTACACTGAATTTCAGTTGAGGTATTTGTGGGTTTACTCAAGGGTATCCCTCCCCATCGAGGCATAAAACTGAGAAATATTATTCGGTAGCAGCACCTATTTCTGATACTGTGGAGTTACAATATATGTCTGGTGTATGGCCACATCACTGCTTCACTTTTAATATTAGCAAGAACAAGCTCAGCTATTGTGTCTATATTACCTATGAACTTCATTCATAACTCTACTGTGGGTGGAGCCCCATGTGCTTCTTGAATTTGTTTTAAAACTACCCACAGTGCCACAGTTGAAGGCATGCCATGTGCAATCGTATGCAAGGTATAAACTATGGGTTCCCATTACTAACTCTGTTGTGTTGTGAATATTCCCCAATATAGGCACATATTAAGAATCAGTTGCTTATACAGAGGAGTCGAGTGAGCAAACACTGCTAAGTTTTCATAACTAAAACGGTATCTAATTTTCTTCATCTGGTCAATGCCCTATTATATTATTTATAGTATGTGCCTTAATGCAGTAATCTTTGTCTTTGTAGGTGCACTCCCTGCTGATTCCGTTCCTCCTCGTTGCAGTATGTATTGAAACAAAGTTAGGTGCTCAGTCTAAATCAATAGGAATTATAAATATAAACAAACAAATCATAATAGGATGGAGGAACAATCTTTACATACTTTGTGTGCAGCCCTGCTTCAGATTAAGGCAGTTGTTTTACCATTAAAACAGCAAATTCATCTCCTGTCAATCAGCCCCATGGGAAGCCCTTTGGTTTCAAGAGCAGGCGCTATTTGGCCCAGTCTTCTGGGCCTTGGGGTGGTGGAGTCATGTACATGTCATCGCTTTGAGGCGTTGAGAGCATGGGTTGGTGGTGTCATGGGCTGTGAAGTGAATATGAGACTTCACTTGAAAGAGTGGAAAGCTCCTGGTTAGAGCTAGTCATTCATGGTAATAGCAACGGTGCTGACCCCCAGGGGCCACTGTCCTTCTTTCCATCTCTGTGGTGGCTTGTTATTGGAGAGAAAAGTATTTGTCTTCAGTTTCCAGGGTCATTCATTTGCTGGGTGCCCCTTTATAACTGATTGGCTCTTGATGAGAAGATGATATCCAGCTGTGTATGTGCAAAATTTCTTTGAAGCCCCCGCTGGGGAAAGAGGTACAGGGCTCACATAAGGGCAGGCGGGCGATGGGTCAGAAACTACCTGTGTGTGAAGGTTGAGAGACAGCTGAGGTCTGCAGCTGTCTTGTATCAGGAGTCCTTACTTTTTACTGTAGGTTACAGGCCCTGGCATACTGTTCTATTGGCACGTTATACTGGCCACATTGAAACCATCATGCAGCCGAGAGTCAAAAATGACTTCAAGAGTTTAGGAGCTCATCCGAGAGACAAAAACGACTTCAAGAGTTTAAGAGTTCATCCGAGAGACAAAAATGACTTCAAGAGTCTAAGAGCTCATCCGAGAGACAAAAATGACTTCAAGAGTTTAGGAGCTTGTCACCATATTTGCTGCATTGAGAACTAATCAGACTTGAGATGGTAGCTTATTGAGGTAAATTTTCAGTGACATTAACAGTTATGAAGAGGAGCCCTTGCATGGACAGGAGAATATTTCAAGCTTCTACTGAATGCAGAAGTGGCTACAATGCAGCTGAACAGACCTCCTCTTGTAATTGTAGCTCAGGATGCACAGGTTTGTTAGCTTTTAGTAGCAGGAATAAATCTTGTCTTAGGGGTTCAAGCTGTATAAACAGAGTTCACAAAATATACTTAGCAGACTCACTGTACGACACTAACAAGGAAACCTTTTTAATTGACTCTTTAAAGTACTGCTTATACATAACCTTAATAATAGCTAACTTTTGATGGCAGGTTTGAGAAACTCGACAGTGAAGCTAAGGCAAGCCTGGAGATGTTTGAGGACATCAGCAACAAATTGATTATTGCTAGGAACAAGGAAATCCCTCAAGATATTTGGGAAATACTGAACGAACAACAACAACAGTGTGCCCAACTCATTGAGGAGAAGAACAACCTCATCAGTGAACTGCAGCAGGTAAGACGAGGAGGCATTTCAGGTAATGTATGGTCAATGCTGGTGGGCAAAGACAGGATAGATCTAGTTTGAACTGCAAATGAGAGCCTTTTTAACAGCATTTTGATAAAACGTTACTTACTGCCAATTCAATCCAATAGAATATCATCAATTTAGTAGGTAGTACCTGTTCCTTATCCAATAGGAAAAAATAATCTGTTGGGATCTAATGACAGCTGGGGGTTGTCTTAAGGTGGGCCAAGGGCTGATTGTCTGAAGGTGGGCAGAGGGTTGTTGAGATCGAAAATGACCAGATAAGGCACCTGAAAGCTGGCTAAGCCTTATGGTCTCTGAAGGCATGTTGAGGGTTTCTGTTGGATGAACTACATGCCACTAACACTTTCACAGATGATTTTAATATTAACCAGGGTTACCAAAACAGAAATAATTTTAAATTTCCTTCAGGTTCACGATCTGCACCAGTACTCCTTAGGGTCAACACACCTGAAAGGGTGCACACTTGATCTCACAATTGTCAACCCAGATCTCATTAAATGCTAATGTCAAAACATATTCATCAACTGCAGGGAAGTCACTGCTTCAATTGTTTAATTACTTGCCCCTCTGTAATTAAAGAACTTCGGCGGATATTCTCAAGAAAGTGCGATTATCATCGCCAAAATAGGTTAACGCAATGTTTCATATCGCAGGAAAATAACTCGATGTTAACCTCCTATTCACAACACGGCAGTAATATGCAATAGTTTCCAGATAACGCGTCAAATGTCAGCGATAAATTCACTGGGATGGCGATAAAAATCTAAACCCGAACGTAAAAAAGGTTGCAATGGGCCCAACTGCGATTAAATAAAATGGGATAGTCAGGGAAGGGCAAGGAGAAAAATAAGAAGAAGTCGCCGTTCAGTCCACAGGAAAACAAGAACCTGATAACGGAGGTGGTAGTACACCATCAACTACTGTTCATCACCTCCACTGTGTCATTGGCAACAAAAAATGGAATATGGCAGTCCATCGTAGACAAGGTGAATGTAGTCAGAGTGCTGAGGAGGACAATGGAAGAGGTCAGGAGGCGCTGGAATGATGTGATGTGCAAAACCAAGCAGAAACTCTGCAACAACCAGAAGGCAGCCATGCAGACTGGAGGTGAGAGTTCAGCGCCACAGGAGGAGCTGGGAGAGATGGAGGAAATGGTGTCCACAGTCATCAGTGTGGAGACAGTGGCAGGAGTTGGAGGACTGGACACTGCTCAACATGACCTGACACAACAGTAACAGGGTGAGTACCAAACAGGGACTGGGGGGATGGGGGAGATGTCCACAATGACACACATGCACAATTTAGTATAGCACAGTGCACATCCACAATGACTCTGGAGCATGTCCCTCATCCCCTTGGCACACTGCAGCACACCTAAAAAAGGCAGGTAGGCCCCCGTCGAATATGAGCCCCGAGGGGGCCCTTCCCACACATCACCAATCTCACAACCAACCCATTCACATGTGCCAAACCCAGCAAAGCGGCGTGTCTGTGAGCAAGACTGACAATGCAAGTAAGACTGCATGACGATTACCATTGCTGCAGTCAAGATACCATGACATGTTGCACGCCACAACATTAAAGTGGCTGAGTATGGACCACATCCGTAAAAAACCAGGCCACACTCTGACACATCCACGTGCACAAACAACCCCTGACGTTGTAGTGTAGTTCCTATTATCCCAATAGGCTCTGCGCATTGGAATAATATCTTCAATAGTATAGACTTAGGACAGAGGTTAACTAGGTCTTCTACTGACGATATTAGACTTAAAGTTTAGTGTTTGCCAGCTAGCTCAGAGTTCACCAGAAACTTTCTCGAATAGACAAGGAGGAGTTTAACCTCCCTGGATAGACAAGAAGGGATTTAGTTTCTGACAACCATAGAACATGACAACTTTGCTCTCCCCTAATCAAGAGTGTATCTCTAGAGTCGTGTGAAAACAAAAGACAACTTATTTTACTCAGTCAGTTCAGTGCATTCTTAGTTTCACCAGATTGTAGAGAAAAGGAAGAGACGGGCGTGTTCAATAAAAGATGTTATTTATTGATCAGTCTCTTTTCTCATACAAGAGAAATGAATCGCTATTATTGCAATACTTATTGTTAAGTAGAGTGCATACAGTAAAAACAGAATTATAAAATAATACTGTAAAAGCATTGATATGGTTTCTTAGCCATATGATACTTAAAATGGATAAAATAGATACATACATATATACATTGACTAATCGTACTCAACTGGTGCTTCTAACTACGCCTACCCCAATGTACCTGACCTAAGCCTAATACGTGGGCGGGAGTAGATAAGTAGCAGTTTAAGTTAAGTTTGCTTTGCCAAGGGTCTGCTTCAAGAATTCTCTGCAAGGGGTTATTCAGTTCAGTACCTGGGATTTAGAAGGCTGGAGGGCTGGTATCTCTATCTCAGGGCTTGATATCCCAGCTGCCTGCAAGGGCGGCTGGAAGCGCCACAGCTGGATTTCTCTGCAGGAGAAAAGGCAGCGTCTCTTTCTCAGCGCGTCAGAAAGGAGGGGCAGCGTCTGTGGGCTTCGCTGTCAGCTGGGCTCCTCGGCAAGTCTCGCTGCTCCAATCTTGTCACCACCTCGTGTGTTTGCTTAAGGCAATGTCGGTATTATTTATACCTGAAAGGTGCCGAGATTGACGTAAGGATGGACATAAATACGTCAATAAGGATGTCATAATAACTGGTCGTTCTCACATTCTTTACTGAAGTTCCCGGCTAAATCAAAACAATGGCTGCGGGGATTTCCCAGGTCGCTGTAGGTTTGATTTGTTTTGAGAACTCCGTATGCCTATTAGGGGGCTGGAGAAATAGTGCTTGCCTAATGAGATGGCATGCGCTATGACCTAATCAGATAACGGGCTTCTGTGCCGTTGTATGGCTAATCAGATAACGGGTTTTTGTGCAGTTGAATGGCTGCTAGTTAATTATTAACCAGACAAGGGTCAGAAATAGGGGGATCGATACAGTACCCATAGTAAATACATCACACCCACTCCACGTAATCTATGTCCATATTTACAAATCTAGGCATAGTAAACAAAACTAGTAGTGCATGTGTATACCGAACCACCCCAAAATACAACCAAATGTATTTTGAAAATTGGAAATGCAAAATACACAAAAAGATGAGTATAGTTACTATATGCACTTCAAGCAGTATAATAATGCAAAATCTAGTACGCATATTTTGAAATCAGCATGAACGAAATGCGGAAATTACACATGAAATGGCTCTTAATACAGAAGAAAATTCGAGACCATCTCATCACAAAATCATAAATACTTGTGAACATGCTAGAGGGTAGCTAATGTCTCTAGAGTAGCTAAAAATAGAAATTTTGTTCTCTAAGAATAGTTTTACTTTAAGCAGAAGATAAGTGTCCCAAAAAATCGTAAATATTTTTCGAAATGGAAAGAAAAAAAAAATGTCCCGCTCTCCGTAAAAACTGGTGAGAAAATTTCTTATTGCTTTATTTTCAAAGTTGAAGGCCAAATTCGGGGTGTAGGGAACGCCGTGTGCTAGTTTGCTCAAAGTCATTCTTTCTGCTCTGGTGAAAACATCATATAGTTGAGACTTTCGAAAAAACTGTCAACTGCTTCTTGCGAAAGTTCCACTAACTCGGAAAAATTAATTAACATGCATTCATGAGCATGATTGCCTTCATTGATGTTTCGATCAGCATAGCTGACAGAAGGTCGTACCTGATCGATGCTGCTTTCATCTTGTACTTCACTACTCTTCAATCGTAGTGGTGAAGTCTCCACGAATGCCGTCATCAGGACTGGTAGCCGCTGGGGACAGTACAATGCATGAGCCGTTACCGTACCCAACAAAGTCTCTGCGTCCATTGGCACATCCGATTGTAGTGTCAGACAGGTGTCCAACACGCATTCTTCGCCGCATAGTAAGCACCTTAATACAGGCATAACACAACGTTGCCACATCGGTCTAAATGAAAGAAACCAAGTCATGTTCAGGTCTCTAAGCCGGGCTATTCCAAGGACTTTAGTTATGCGGTCCCTGTAGCGTATGGCTAGGATCGTTTCTTCCATTGTCGCTGGTGTCTTGTCTGTGACGTGGTTTGCCATAGCGAAATAACAGGATCAAAAATAGGATGCCTGCCACTAGTCCCAAAAGGAGAGGAAGTCCGCCAAAGATGGAATGGACAAAATAAGGAAAAATACCCAGGATGGCTTTGAATGGGGTTAAAGCTCCCGAAAACACTGTCTTAAATACACTCGAGATTCCACTTGTATCAGAAATATTTAAGATTTCGCTCAGTATTTCTGCGAAATGTATGGGGGAATTGGTTGATAACAGTGAATGAATCTCTGCAGTTGTCCTTGCAACTTGGAGATCATACGTTTCTTTTGATGACGTTAACCGGGTTGGCGTCTGTAGGAGCACAGTCTTCATTCTGCTTAAAGTATCAATTTGAATAGAAGAAATTTTCAAACTGGGCCATAACCTTGCCTCCCTGTCTCGAGCATCGTTTGGGAACAATACTCGTTCACAGCACATGACCTTCGTAGTCACGGTTATGAGATAAGGTTTTCCGGGCAGCAGACTGCAACATCTGCGATCTACAATTAGAATGTAACTCCCGTTCGAGAGTCTCCTAAAGAATGGTTCTATTTGTGTTGCAGGTGTGCCTAGCTGGTGACATGAAAGGTTATTTGTAGTCCCTTCACAGGCTCCATGCAAACTAATACACTGACACAGAAGTGTACCGCTTAGTGACCCTGCACAATTATTGCCACTAAGAAACACATTCTGGCCTTTATTACTAACACATGTGTGTGTATAGGGCAAGTTCCATGTTGACTTAATGTACCCTTTACCCAACCTTTCATACTGGCCTGCCTGTATATATTTTTGGCAGTATTGAAACTGGAAAGTTGTTATCGGGATATTAATTATCCCATGTATTATCCATTCAATGACAGGTCGTTCTGACATTGTCAATGGTAATCTCTCAAGTTTTTCAATGCTCAGAATTGTATAGTCAGCACCCTTCTGTGCCAAACTGATTTGTTTATCAGTAAGGTTAAAGATATTAAATAGTGACGTTGTGTTGATTAAACGCCAAGGCACATAGCCTGAACGCAGATTTTGTAACGTCCAGCCAAGTTGTACAATAGAGCGCAATTGGGACTGACCGTGTTGTAACATCAGTAAGTCTTGCGATATTATATCGATTGCTGAAGACACAATACTGTCCAGTGAATATATTCTGGAGGACAGAGTCATTAACCCATTGTCCACAACAGAAAGTGATTTTTCCAAATTAATACGGTCAATTTCCCGTAGTTTTTCTGCTGTCTCAATTTGAGTTTCTTTCCAAGCTTCATTGTAAGCTGCATATATAGAGGCCGCTATGAAACATTTTTGACGCTGTTTGCGTGGTCCCATAATGAAATCACGCAAGTCAGCACCCTCTTGAAGTAAAGTTAGGTGTTGCTTAATTTCTGCCAGTGTGGATGTTTGTAGCCATTGAAGGCAGAGCTTGCCCACACTGTAAGTAGTTACTATCCCTGGATGTTGTCTTTGGGAATATCTAGGGTCTGGCCTGGTCAATTTGAACCCCTGTATTTTGTTCAGGAATCTGTCTTGACAGTTATTTGTGTCTGTGGGCCAGATCAACCATTGTTTCCAATCAGGATGTGTTCTGTTTTGGTTTAAAATATGGTTCACGTCTATCTCAACATCTATAGAGCTATTACTGTGCGTTGTTGGCTTTGGAATAGACGGTTTGTTTAAGTCTTTGATTTTGGCTAAGCCAAGACAGGTAGTTTGTTGAATAGTGTCATTCAAAAATATAATTTGTTCTGGGATCATGCAGGCTCTGAACAATGATTCTATACCTTGTACTTGCCAATCTTTTGTACCCCAAACAGTTTTTGCTTCAATGTTATTGTTCCAGAAATCAAAACCAAATGTATTCATTTGCTCAAAAAATGAATCTGAATATATCAATTTCGTGTTTGTAAGCATGGTCTTCATACCTGTCTTATTCGACAATTTGAAATAAAATGTTTCTACATTACTTGTGTTAAACCCTGAAAAATATGAATATTTATCATAAAATGTTTTAGAACTACCCTTTGGAGGAGTAGCACAATGTTCCCATTGGTTATAATTTAAAACATTTCTAGGATGTGCAGATTTATGGAGATAATGGTTACCATAGTGGTTGTAGCAGAACATTTGATCATAATTAGACGAACCCTGCAAATAATCATGTTCTGTAAATTTAGCAGACATTACTAGGTCAGACATCATATCATTAATACTTTCAAAGTCCCAATCATCAGCAAATGTGCTTGGTTTTACAAAGTCACTTAACGAGATCTTATATTGATGTGGATACTTCAGGATTTCAACCGGGCCATAGATTTCATAATCAGTATTGTCCCATGCTACACCGCCTGGTATAGGATTGGCTGTGAAGTTCACTGAAGAAAGTTCTCTTTTCTCGACATGTGAAGATGTGTGTGGTTTAAGGACCAAGTTGATTTTCTGGCTTGCTGTGTCCATTTTAGCATATTTTCCCTCAATGAAATGTCCCAAGCATAGTACCATGATGAGCCAAAGTATGAGGACAAATGCACCTAATGTCACCCAAATTTCAATCCATGGAGAAGTCAGATAGGTTCCCTTTAGTTGATGAAAAAGTTCCTTTGCTTTGTCTTTAAAAGTTTTTGTTGATGGCTGTACTTCTGGTTCACTTGGATCTTCCGAAAAATCATCGAAGTTGATGAAGTAGCCGGATGCCGTTCTGTCAATTGTTCCAATTGCTTCTGGATTACTTTTTGCTTTTGGATTTTGCTTTGTTTCATTAGAAAAGTCTGTAGTTACATCATCGTAGGTCGGTGTTTCTTGATGAAAAGCTTTGATTTGGGGTTTAAGAGGTTTAAGTTCCATTGCTTTATTGCATAGTCCTTGTTGTTTCACTGTAGATTTTTCAAATGTGATCAGTCTTTCAGTTTGAACCTCTGTGGATGTAGCAAACTTTGGTGTTCTGCTACTTCTTGGGAGTCCACTTGGCCTACTATTTGTTATCGGCCACATGATTGTGGTTTAACCAGGTCGATGGATATGACTCGGTTCTCCTTTTTACCAGCAAGGGGCGGTAGTACTACTGATCTTGTCCCGTTGATAGACAAGACAGGAACTGCTTTTCTGTAAGAAGGCCCAAATTCCTTCTTTACCGCGATCTTCTCTCTGACCAGATCCCCGACTTTTGGAATCCAGACAGGCCTTGCTGGGACAGGTGGTTTTTCTTCAGTGGTTGTTGGCTGCTGTTTCAACTTTATGTTGCTCAGGTCTTTTCTTGTTTTATTTAAGTCCTGTAAAATAGCCAAACGATCTTTGATATCAAAGCATTTATCTTTAACCACTGAAGTCTGACTATCAAGGTCCTGGATCAACATTCTAGTCCCGAACACTAGTTCGTACGGACTGAGTCCTTTCAGAGAATTTCTTGGCAGGTTATTAAGACTACGTTGGACACTTATTAAATGTTTGACCCACCCAGCTCCTGAACCTAATACCTTTGCTGTTATAGATTGCTTTATGCCTTGGTTTTTTCTTTACACCATCCCGTTTCCCTCAGGAAGGAAGTGAGAAGAGTCCCGCAATGCAATGTTCATTCTGGCCAGGCACCCCCCCATAAGCTGTTTTAGAGCTAAAGGAAAGATTTTGGTCAGAACGTAACATGCTTCTAGCGTATATGCCATTATAGACTCGCAAATCTTTGTATAACAGTTCCGACGTCAGCCGAAAGTTGGGGTCTACATTATAAGTGAAAATAGTCTCTACATGTTAATATGACGCATTATTCATACTGGGTGTGTTTATGTTGGTAGCCTATTCCTTATTGAGCGAAAAGCCGTGGGAATATACTGTTTCGTTCACCACTGCGATCTCTGTTGCAGTTTGGACAGTTCCTCGCGAATAGGTGTTGGTCCAGACTCATTCCTGGCCACCAGTATGTTGTTTGTTATTCTGCTAGAGAATTTTTAATTGTGCGATGTCTTAGACCCTCGCCAATATGTGCGTCTACTATTAACAAGACTCTCTTGTCCGTGTTTGGAATTACTCTATCCCCCACTCCAGGGATTCGAGCAAAAGGGACTGAGTTTGCATCGATTATGTATGTATAACTGAGTAGGTAATTGATCGGTAGCGCTGAGCAGTCGCCTTTTGATGACGTTTTTACTGCCAGCACAGTTTCACCGTCAATGTATTTTACTGCACGCTTCTTTGTAGCTACGGAAGCCGATTTAGTTGCTACCGCTGTGGCTGTCTCAGCCAATGAATTCCCTGCAACGTGAACGCCATCACGCCGATGACTCAGTGAATGTATCACGTGAGTTTTTGGTAGTTCTTTCTGTAAAAGAACTACTTGTTCCCAAAGCACTTTTTGCTTTATTGTTGCACCTGTGTCATCTTTGTAACCGTTTTGAATCCATTTCTGTAAATCGTTATTGTATGATTTGACGCAGTAATACGAATCGCACACTATAAGTGTCGGGAATTCGCGATCGGCATTATCTAGCGCCATTTTTAACGCTATTATTTCAGTTTGTTGTTCTGAATTACTTTCCACTGAGTGTGTTTTTGTAAATAGAGGTCTCAATTTACCTCCGCGCCACACGTCTTTTACAATTTCGCATGTGGCGTTGTAAGCCAGCTCTCCCCAAACTGAGGGTTGAGCATGACCGTCTGTATATATTACACAGGCATACTGTCGTAAAGGCAGAATGTCGATTGGCAGAGGGTATTCTCTCTCATATTCTAGATATTTTAATTCTTTCATTTCCGGGTCAAAATAGTAGTTTACTTTGTCTGTAGCAACAGAATTTACCCATTGTATCCATTCTGGATTCAGTGCCGTTGTTGGTAAATTACATGGTGTTGTTAATGCCTCAAAAGCTGATTCTGCTGTTCTGACTGTAACCTGTCTACCGTCGGCTTGGTATTTTTCTTTTGCTACAGCTGTTTGAACCGCATGAACAATGTTTTCCTTAATGCTGAACCTTTTTTCAGCTTCTGTGTACAAATGTGATTTGTATGCAATTGGTACCTTATCTCCCTCATTAGAGGTTAGGTATGTGAATCCGCATCTTCCTGGGATGACTCGAATCACAAGGTTGCGTGTGTTATCACGTGTTTGTAATTTTGTTTTAACTAACATATCTGTTTGTAAAGATCTCAAAATTTCTGTGTGTTTTTGAGTCCAATTGATTCTTTTAAAATCTGGTTTTATAAGATCATAGAGAGGTTTAACTCTCTCTGCATAATTTATAATGTAAGTTCTTCCGAAATTTAGGAAACCTAGAATTGATTGTAAGTTTTTTAGTGTTCGAGGTGCTTGGATTACAGCACATTTCTCTAGGAAATTGTCAGCCAGGCTTTTGCCTTCACTTGATAGTTCATATCCTAAAAACAGGACAGTTAGATGGGCAATTCTTGACTTTTTAAAGTTGAATTTGTAACCCTCTGCTGCGAACCCAAGTATTATGGTGTTCACTCTCTTCAAGTGAGTATCCAAGTCATCATCTGTTAGATAGATGTCATCGACATAAGATAATGCCTCATCATCATATATTTGTAGTAACTTTATTACTCTTGCTGAGAATAATCCTGGGCTGTTCTTGAACCCCTGGGGCAAACGACAGAATTTTTTTTGCGAGCCATTTATTGAGAACGCGGTCAAATATCTGCTCTCTGGTGCTATATTTTGACGGAAGAATCCATTAGAGATGTCTAATGTTGTTTTGTATTTTTTGCGCACTATGTTATTCATTAGTGCAGCACTATGCGAGTTTTGTACTGCAAAGGTTTTGCAACATGAGTTAAGGTGTCTGTAGTCCAAAACAAGACGATATGAATTATCTGGTTTGGAAACAGGAAACAAAGGATTATTCATTTGTGAGGTGCAAGTTTCAATCACCCCCTGGTATTCAAGTTGATCTAGGATCTCTTTTACCCGTTTTTTAGCTTCTTGCTTAATTGGGTACTGCCTCTGTGCAGTAGGTTGTGATTTTAACAGGATTTTGTGAGGAGGAGAGTCCTCATCCCATCCCACATGGTTTTTATATAATGCAGGAGCTTGGGCTACTGCCCACTTTCTTGCAAGTGTATATTTTTTATGAATTGGAATATGATTTGGGAAGGCAGGCATAATTATTTCTTCGCCATGAGGGCACTCCCTGACAAACTCTGGTGGCCAGTCTCTTTCAGCTAGAAGGATGTCATAGCCCTTGGAGAGATTATCCCAAAAGAGACCCCTTATTTTCCTAGTCTTATCCCCCTCTATACGCAATGTTATTTCATATATTTTATGAGGTTTGCTAACTCTGGTATCTGCAGTTTCCACCTGAATGTATTCATTCGTGTCCACTGTCTCCAGATGATTCATAAGGATCTTGCGAGCTATGCTCACTTCTGCTGCGCTGTCTAGCATTGTCTGAGCCCATTCTCCGTTTTTCAGCTGTGTCCTCAGTATTCTTGGCATGGTTGATTACTTTAATACTGTCTACCTTCTTTTTTGGAAACTGTAATTTTTTATTTTGATGAGCAGGTTCCTTGTCTTTGGACTTGACGTGCTCTTCCCTGTGTTCTGATCATCCTCTTCTTTCCGATTTCTGCGAGGAAGTCTGAAAAGATTGAGAGGGACGTGTATCAATATCTTGATATCTATCAGGTTTTTTTATATTATCCCTATTTCTAAGGTTGTATTTTTTCACAGAGGGCTCCCTTTGGGGAGACTTGCGTCCTTGGTCCGGAGATCTTTCTCTCCGCCGAGGAGACCTTCCTCTGGACTGGAATCTTTTTTCTTTGGGAGTGGATTGTTTTTTCCCATCCCAGCTCTTCTTTTGATCGTTTAGATTATTTTTAATAAACACCTTTTCAGGACTTTCAATAAGTTGGGGTTTTACAGGTATTCCACCCAAACTATCTCTTCCTAGTTCTTCATAGGATTTTTCTATGATTCTGGCAATTTCAAATGGTTGATCTGCTATATTTGTCTCTTTCAACCTCTGGCGGATTGCCACATTTGCTGCTTCTTCCTTTATATTGGCTAATAATATTGCCGAGACCTGCTTGAAGTCTTTTAGTAGTTTCATACCAAGAGTTAAAGCAGGTTCTGGACCGTATTCATCTTGAATTTGTTTTAGCACATCTGGTATTACTGACATGGATGGGACACCATGTGTTTTTGTGTAAATGGAAGCAAAGACTGTACCCCAAGTGTCACAGTCCTCCACATGTGGTGCGATTCCCATTGGAAGACAGATAGTCAGAATTCTGTGTTTCTCAACAGAGGTGGTATCAGGGAACACTGCCTCTATTTGAGTGATTTTTTGTGCTAACCAGAATGGAATTTGTTCCCGTTTTGCGGGTACTTTACCTAGACAGGACTGTATGTTCTGTGGTGTAATTTTATTTGTGTTCCCCTGATGAGGGATAAGCTGTGGAATTTTAATCGATGGTTGGACTGTTGAAGTCCGCATTACATATTGGACTAATTGTCTATGTATTTTAATTAATTGTTTTAGCTGTGCTAAAAGATCTGGTGCAGGCATTTCTTCAATGTCTGGATGTGGTGTGTATCCGGCTAGGACCGGCCACGTTGCTCCTGGTCTACCTAGTGGACCGAGCCTGGTGATGTGATTATTATGTTTTAGGGCGCCATTAAACCAGAGCAGGTTCTCTTGGTATTTGAGTGGTATTTCCACCTCCTCGAAAGGAGTGTACACATTAGGAGGTTCCTCTATTTTATAATAGTGGAAGTCCTTTGTTACAGCGTTTGCTGCTGGAAAGTTTATCCATGAATAGAATACCTCTGTCTGCCGATATTCGTGTGCCTAAATTACGAATATGACTGTACCACCTCTCGGTGTCAGCCCATTTTCTATAAGTTTTAAAGTTATAGATTTTCTTATGTTGACCGGGATGAGTATTGCATCCGGGTCTTGGTGTAGGAGACTATTGTTATCCGCTAGGAGTTGAGCTGCTATTCTAGCTGTCTCCCTTTCTTCTTCAGTTTCTGACATTCTACTGTCAAGAAGGTTATTTTGTTTATTTGCAGATCAGGTTTCTATGGAAACAAAGATTAGATGCACAATATTTTGGAACAGTGTATCCTTCAACGTTGAATAAACCAAGAACCATACTTAGGAGTCTCCTCCCACGAAGTTTGGCGGATATAACCTTTCACCCACTCCAGACGTCTTTGGAGTATTATGGGGAAAAAGGGGTCTGTGTGAAAAAGCACGACTGAGTTACTCTAATGTCTTACGTTAGATTTATCGCCTATCCAAACCGTTGGGCGCCATGTAGTGTAGTTCCTATTATCCCAATAGGCTCTGCGCATTGGAATAATATCTTCAATAGTATAGACGTAGGACAGAGGTTAACTAGGTCTTCTACTGACGATATTAGACTTAAAGTTTAGTGTTTGCCAGCTAGCTCAGAGTTCACTAGAAACTTTCTCGAATAGACAAGGAGGAGTTTAACCTCCCTGGATAGACAAGAAGGGATTTAGTTTCTGACAACCATAGAACATGACAACTTTGCTCTCCCCTAATCAAGAGTGTATCTCTAGAGTCGTGTGAAAACAAAAGACAACTTATTTTACTCAGTCAGTTCAGTGCATTCTTAGTTTCACCAGATTGTAGAGAAAAGGAAGAGACGGGCGTGTTCAATAAAAGATGTTATTTATTGACCAGTCTCTTTTCTCATACAAGAGAAATGAATCGCTATTATTGCAATACTTATTGTTAAGTAGAGTGCATACAGTAAAAACAGAATTATAAAATAATACTGTAAAAGCATTGATATGGTTTCTTAGCCATATGATACTTAAAATTGATAAAATAGATACATACATATATACATTGACTAATCGTACTCAACTGGTGCTTCTAACTACGCCTACCCCAATGTACCTGACCTAAGCCTAATACATGGGCGGGAGTAGATAAGTAGCAGTTTAAGTTAAGTTTGCTTTGCCAAGGGTCTGCTTCAAGAATTCTCTGCAAGGGGTTTTTTTTTTTTTTTTTTTTTCTTTCAGAGTTTTATATAGCGCGAACTAGAACCGAACCGAATCAGTTATCAGAGCGCTTTACACAGCACCAGTTACGTTACATGAGGACACACTTTCATTTTAGGCACGGGGAGATTAAGTGATTTGCCCAGAATCACAGGGGGTTTTTGGCGTCGTTACCGAGACTCGAACCCAGATCCCCAGGTCCGAGGTCGAGCGCCTTAGCCATTAGGCCAACCCCTCTCCCCTATTCAGTTCAGTACCTGGGATTTAGAAGGCTGGAGGGCTGGTATCTCTATCTCAGGGCTTGATATCCCAGCTGCCTGCAAGGGCGGCTGGAAGCGCCGGAACTGGATTTCTCTGCAGGAGAAAAGGCAGCGTCTCTTTCTCAGCGCGTCAGAAAGGAGGGGCAGCGTCTGTGGGCTTCGCTGTCAGCTGGGCTCCTCGGCAAGTCTCGCTGCTCCAATCTTGTCACCACCTCGTGTGTTTGCTTAAGGCAATGTTGGTATTATTTATACCTGAAAGGTGCCGAGATTGACGTAAGGATGGACATAAATACGTCAATAAGGATGTCATAAGAACTGGTCGTTCGCACATTCTTTACTGAAGTTCTCGGCTAAATCAAAACAATGGCTGCGGGGATTTCCCAGGTCGCTGTAGGTTTGATTTGTTTTGAGAACTCCGTATGCCTATTAGGGGGCTGGAGAAATAGTGCTTGCCTAATGAGATGGCATGCGCTATGACCTAATCAGATAACGGGCTTCTGTGCCGTTGTATGGCTAATCAGATAACGGGTTTTTGTGCAGTTGAATGGCTGCTAGTTAATTATTAACCAGACAAGGGTCAGAAATAGGGGGATCGATACAGTACCCATAGTAAATACATCACAACGTCAACAGCACATCTGCAGACAAACCATGCCTCAGACTTCCACATCCCACCAAGAGCCCAATGTACCCAAGTATGCACCATCTCAGCACTGTATAAGCACAGAATTCAAAGGCACACCACCAGGGGCAGCAAAATCAGAGCTGCAGTGGCAACTCTCCCAAAATGCAGCATACACACATAACATGCAGAGCACTTCATCATTGACAACAATGTGGTACAAACTGCAAAACGAACACAACAAAAGAGAGGACACAACTGGTGCCGCTTGTGTGTAGAAACTGGCCAATGGCATAGCAGGAAACTGTGAGATTACAATGTACAAGTAAAAACACACATCCGTGATGTTGTCGAAAGGTCCACTGTCCTGCATCAAATAGGCATCTCCCCTTCATATTACAGGGGGACATTCAACACTGCCTGCAAAGCAGCCCGAACATCTCTTCACTGATGACGAAGAGGACCTCCACACCTTCGACAATGACGCCCTCCAAGAGCTCATGGACAGCTTCGGCACCCCACCTCCAGGAGCAGAGCAGCCCAGCTGAACAGGTGCGGGTGGGGTTGGACCTCTTGGCAGCCAAACTAGATGCCATACGTGGGTGTCTAGGTCCCATCAGGGACCACTCACAGTCCCTAACGGACACCCACAGTACGCTCCATGCTCTCCAACGATCCATGGCTGACATCGCTGGAGTCCTGACTCTGAGACAAGAACAACTGGCTCATGCAATGTTAGCCGGGAGTTGGGACACATGCACACGCGGAGGATCATGGAGAACATGGAGCGGACACAGTTGAAAAGAACGGCTGCCACGGCTGCACACCAGCGAGCAGTAGCTGGGTTCTTCCATGCCCTGCAGACCTTCATCATGGCATTGCTGCCACAAGGCCTGGCGCAGATGAATGCTGCTGCTACCACTCCATCCAGATCTCCGCCCCTGTTGTGTCAGTGCCACACAGTGTGGCAGACATTACACCTCCGGCCCCTGATGTGTCACTGCCACACAGTGATGCAGATAAAACAACACCACCCACATGTGAAGCACATGACACATCAGAGGACGAAGATGCAGAAGATTCTGCCTCAGTGGTACGAAGGACGCAATAGCATTAATCTCCGCCATATGGCCTGTTCCTGCTTGGTTCTGCCCTCTGCATCATCACCTTTCCCTGACCCCAAAACACTCTGCGCCACTCACCTTGGACCTCGACATGGACTGCCATATTCTATTTGGTTACCAATGACACAGCAAACAACTGCGGACTGAGCGCTTCTTCTTCCGATGAACTTGTCATTCCCTAAAGGACTCTAACTGGCCCTCCACGGGGCAACAATGTGAAGTGGGGTTTGTATGGTCCTGTACTGCCTCGTCTTCAACACTCCACTGAATGTGAATAAACATTCAAATTCACACAATTGTGTCATGCCTATGAACATTCAAGAAGAAAGTATGGATGTATGTAGAGTCAGTGATTCCCCCTTACGTCCATGTTGCTCATGTTGTGGGACTTAGGTCACAGGGTGCAAAATTGCTGATTGCAGTCCAGGTGGTGCCGACTCTACAACAGAGACACACGCATTAGTTACTTACTTGTCCAGCCCAGAACTGACCCACGCCCAGAGCCATGGGCCCATTGTTCACACCCATACGCTGGACTGGCATACGCCAGCCCACTCCGCTTATGCTTACATGGGAGCGGAGCCAAGCTACATGTCCCAGGTCTTCCCGGTAGTGATCTACTGATCACTGGTCTAGTTGTCAACATGCCACAGCCACTCCCTGAGGGCTGGTTTACAACCACACCACACCACACCCATCCAGCACAGGCATCACAGGACTTGTGTCCCTGCCATTAAAAGGGGCCTACCACATCACATTCCTCACAGCCGGAGGTGACAGGATTGCATCCACACCACGAGAATCAATCATAAAGGGTCCATGACCTGTAGCGCACTGGGTTGGTGGTACCCGTTGTACTGCAGCCGGCATGGGCCTACCGCCACGGGACGATGACTTGTGTTGCACAGAGTTGGTGGCACCCGTTGCACTGTGGCCTGCAGGTCCTACCACCACGGGACAATGACTTGCGGTGCACTGAGGTAGGGGCACCTGAAGAGCTGAGCAGGTGTGCAACCTGAGATGATGCGCAGGCCTTGATACGCCGTCCTGCCAGTCAAGATTCAATATAAATTAAGAGCCCTGATGGACCGCAGTGTATGCCGAAGGCAGCAGTCAGCACACACATGACTCTGCCGTGCGGTGCCGCGGGGTGAGCTGGGGGACTGTGTCGTGGAGTCCAGCGATCGGCTGAGGAGTTTGCACTGGCAGGTGGTGAGCCCTCTTGGAGACACGCTGGTGGCGGCAGGTGAGCATTGAGACCTGGGTGCGCAGGGGCTGCCAGTCATCGTTGGGTGGCGGATGGATCTGGGGACCAGGGCTGGGGTGCAGCAGGCGCACAGGATCGTGCCGGCACCACCGTTCTCAGCGGCAATCTTGTGGCTGGGTGGGGGGCGCTGCCTTGGCAAACACGACCCTGCATGCAATGACGAGTTGTGCACGGGTTGGCTGGGGACGTAGCCACCACATCTCCAGTGTAAATCTAGCCATTGAAGGTGGTCGGCCACGTGTGTAGGCCTATGGACAGGATATGGCGGCCACAGAGACCCAAGCAGTAGTTACTTTGGTGGCTATCCTGGAACTGAACCACGCCCAGAGCCCCGGGCTATTTATTCACGACATACATGCTTACAGGGGGGACGACAAAGCTACATGTCCAAGGTCTTCCCCACTGCCTGAGGTGACCTGTTTGCGTCCACTGTCCACAACACTACACACACCAGGAGTATATGTCCACATGGACATGTCTGTGCTCTGCACATTGATGTCTGTCCAGCACATCACTGTCTCACTTGGCATTGTGTACATTTTCATTGATGGGTCACTTGCCTCCTTCGCACATACTTGGTTCCCACCTCTCCCCACGTTCTGCAATTGTGTGGCAGGGATGCCATACCATGGGTGGTTTGTCTACATGGCTGGCTAGGGTTACCACAGTTGCGTGTGTTGTCGTGTCTGGTAATTCGGCATGTTGATTGGCATGTTGTATGTGATTTTGTAACATGTGCATTCCCACAGTTGTGAGTTGGTTGTATGTGGAGTTCAGGTATGTGGTGTGTTCAGTTGGTATTAACCGACGCGCAATGCATTACCATAGGTGTCATCCTCAAAGCCCTGTTTGGTTATGGACTTGCGGAAGAAGTAGTAATCATGCACAGTGCCTGGGAAGTTTGCGACGACATTGGTGAATAGGCCCCGGTGGTCCAGTTTTGCCTGCACATTGATGGAATGCGTGTGGTTTCTGTTGCAGTGATTGTGTGCAGTGTCGGCAGGGGGCACAAATAGTACATGTGTGCAGTTAATTGCCCCCAACACGTGTGGGAAGGCGGCTATGGCGTAGTTCCCTTGCTTTGTCTCCAGCTGTTCCTGCGCAGTGTTGGGGAAGTGAAGGTGAAAGTGAAAGTATCAAGCTGAAACAAACCGTGATGCTTACAGGTATGATAAATTCCGTATAATAAGACCATAACAGAGGTTCATGTGGTCATAACCTTCCTTTTCTTTGCTACAAACAATTCCTTTTGTTTTAACTACCCTCACACACCCTAGTGGTGTCATGCTTCATCATCGGGTCACCCTGACGCCTATAAATCAGGGTGGGCTCAACCATATTGCAGGGAGCTCTTAGTGAGAAAATGACCAGGGGGCGATAACGATTAAAAACCCATAGACAGATCCCAGTATCCCTTTATTCTTGGATCTGCTAAGGTTATTAAAATTATGCAAATGTGGGGCCAATTGGAGTTTTTATTGTCCTATGACACTAAAGCCAACAGGTTTCAGTCCTGATTGGGCCTCGTTAGGTCCTGGACTTTCATCAGGGCAACGTAATACCCTCCCTGGAAGATGCAGAATGAGATTACCTATACTGCTGTTTATGGAAGCGATACAAAAGGGGATGATGGACGGAGCGTTTGAGCAAATCAAACACTCACCCCCAGTCAACTGACCTGGGTTAAATCCATCACCATTCTTTAGCCCACTCAGCCACCCCAGTTCAGACATGGCCATATGCAAATCAGTCTGACCCTGTGCCTCATGGGAACAGTCCAGCCCGAACTGCCAAGCCATGTCTTCCCTGGACCGGAAACAAGCATCCTGGGACCGGTTTCGGATTCATAATCCTCATCAGCCAGGCTATCTTGAATCCAGTGGCCAAGTGAGCAAGGGACTCACGTCTGAGCATACCCTGCCACACTTAGGGCGAACAAAGCGGTACAAAAGGGGATGATGGACGGAGCGTTTGAGCAAATCAAACACTCACCCCAGTCAACTGATCTGGGTTAAATCCATCACCATTCTTTAGCCCACTCAGCCACCCCAGTTCAGACATGGCCATATGCAAATCAGTCTGACCCTGTGCCTCATGGGAACAGTCCAGCCCGAGCTGCCAAGCCATGTCTTCCCTGGACCGGAAACAAGCATCCTGGGACCGGTTTCGGATTCATAATCCTCATGAGCCAGGCTATCTTGAATCCAGTGGCCAAGTGAGCAAGGGACTCACGTCTGAGCATACCCTGCCACACTTAGGGCGAACAAAGCACAAAAGGGGATGATGGACGGAGCTTTTGAGCAAATCAAACACTCACCCCCAGTCAACTGATCTGGGTTAAATCCATCACCATTCTTTAGCCCACTCAGCCACCCCAGTTCAGACATGGCCATATTCAAATCAGTCTGACCCTGTGCCTCATGGGAACAGTCCAGCCCGAACTGCCAAGCCATGTCTTCCCTGGACCGGAAACAAGCATCCTGGGACCGGTTTCGGATTCATAATCCTCATCAGCCAGGCTATCTTGAATCCAGTGGCCAAGTGAGCAAGGGACTCACGTCTGAGCATAGCCTGCCACACTTAGGGCGAACAAAGCGATACAAAAGGGGATGATGGACAGAGCGTTTGAGCAAATCAAAAACACTCACCCCCAGTCAACTTATCTGGGTTAAATCCATCACCATTCTTTAGCCCACTCAGCCACCCCAGTTTAGACATGGCCATATGCAAATCAGTCTGACCCTGTGCCTCATGGGAACAGTCCAGCCCGAACTGCCAAGCCATGTCTTCCCTGGACCGGAAACAAGCATCCTGGGACCGGTTTCGGATTCATAATCCTCATCAGCCAGGCTATCTTGAATCCAGTGGCCAAGTGAGCAAGGGACTCACGTCTGAGCATACCCTGCCACACTTAGGGCGAACAAAGCGATACAACAGGGGATGATGGACGGAGCGTTTGAGCAAATCAAACACTCACCCCCAGTCAACTGATCTGGGTTAAATGCATCACCATTCTTTAGCCCACTCAGCCACCCCAGTTCAGACATGGCCATATGCAAATCAGTCTGACCCTGTGCCTCATGGGAACAGTCCAGCCCGAACTGCCAAGCCATGTCTTCCCTGGACCGGAAACAAGCATCCTGGGACCGGTTTCAGATTCATAATCCTCATCAGCCAGGCTATCTTGAATCCAGTGGCCAAGTGAGCAAGGGACTCACGTCTGACCATACCCTGCCACACTTAGGGCGAACAAAGCGATACAAAAGGGGATGATGGACGGAGCGTTTGAGCAAATCAAACACTCACCCCCATTCAACTGATCTGGGTTAAATCCATCACCATTCTTTAGCCCACTCAGCCACCCCAGTTCAGACATGGCCATATGCAAATCAGTCTGACCCTGTGCCTCATGGGAACAGTCCAGCCCGAACTGCCAAGCCATGTCTTCCCTGGACCAGAAACAAGCATCCTGGGACCGGTTTCGGATTGATAATCCTCATCAGTCAGGCTATCTTGAGTCCAGTGGCCAAGTGAGCAAGGGACTCACGTCTGAGCATACCCTGCCACACTTAGGGCGAACAAAACGATACAAAAGGGGATGGTGGACGGAGCGTTTGAGCAAATCAAACACTCACCCCCAATCAACTGATCTGGGTTAAATCCATCACCATTCTTTAGCCCACTCAGCCACCCCAGTTCAGACATGGCCATATGCAAATCAGTCTGACCCTGTGCCTCATGGGAACAGTCCAGCCAGAACTGCCAAGCCATGTCTTCCCTGGACCGGAAACAAGCATCCTGGGACCGGTTTCGGATTCATAATCCTCATCAGCCAGGCTATCTTGAATCCAGTGGCCAAGTGAGCAAGGGACTCACGTCTGAGCATACCCTGCCACACTTAGGGCGAACAAAGCGATACAAAAGGGGATGATGGACGGAGCGTTTGAGCAAATCAAACACTCACCCCCAGTCAACTGATCTGGGTTAAATCCATCACCATTCTTTAGCCCACTCAGCCACCCCAGTTCAGACATGGCCATATGCAAATCAGTCTGACCCTGTGCCTCATGGGAACAGTCCAGCCCGAACTGCCAAGCCATGTCTTCCCTGGACCGGAAACAAGCATCCTGGGACCGGTTTCGGATTCATAATCCTCATCAGCCAGGCTATCTTAAATCCAGTGGCCAACTGAGCAAGGGACTCACGTCTGAGCATACCCTGCCACACTTAGGGCGAACAAAGCGATACAAAAGGGGATGATGGACGGAGCGTTTGAGCAAATCAAACACTCACCCCCAGTAAACTGATATGGGTTAAATCCATTACCATTCTTTAGCCCACTCAGCCACCCCAGTTCAGATATGGCCATATGCAAATTAGTCTGACCCTGTGCCTCATGGGAACAGTCCAGCCCGAACTGCCAAGCTATGTCTTCCCTGGACCGGAAACAAGCATCCTTGGACCGGTTTTGGATTCATAATCCTCATCAGCCAGGCTATCTTGAATCCAGTGGCCAAGTGAGCAAGGGACTCACGTCTGAGCATACCCTGCCATACTTAGGGCGAACAAAGCGATACAAAAGGGGATGATGGACGGAGCGTTTGAGCAAATCAAACACTCACCCCCAGTCAACTGATCTGGGTTAAATCCATCACCATTCTTTAGCCCACTCAGCCACCCCAGTTCAGACATGGCCATATGCAAATCAGTCTGACCCTGTGACTCATGGGAACAGTCCAGCCCGAACTGCCAAGCCATGTCTTCCCTGGACCGGAAACAAGCATCCTGGGACCGGTTTCGGATTCATAATCCTCATCAGCCAGGCTATCTTGAATCCAGTGGCCAAGTGAGCAAGGGACTCACGTCTGAGCATACCCTGCCACACTTAGGGCGAACAAAGCGATACAAAAGGGGATGATGGACGGAGCGTTTGAGCAAATCAAACACTCACCCCCAGTCAACTGATCTGGGTTAAATCCATCACCATTCTTTAGCCCACTCAGCTACCCCAGTTCAGACATGGCCATATGCAAATCAGTCTGACCCTGTGCCTCATGGGAACAGTCCAGCCCGAACTGCCAAGCCATGTCTTCCCTGGACCGGAAAAAAGCATCCTGGGACCGGTTTCGGATTCATAATCCTCATCAGCCAGGCTATCTTGAATCCAGTGGCCAAGTGAGCAAGGGACTCACGTCTGAGCATACCCTGCCACACTTAGGGCGAACAAAGCGATACAAAAGGGGATGATGGACGGAGCGTTTGAGCAAATCAAACACTCACCCCCAGTCAACTTATCTGGGTTAAATCCATCACCATTCTTTAGCCCACTCAACCACCCCAGTTCAGACATGGCCATATGCAAATCAGTCTGACCCTGTGCCTCATGGGAACAGTCCAGCCCGAACTGCCAAGCCATGTCTTCCCTGGACCGGAAACAAGCATCCTGGGACCGGTTTCGGATTCATAATCCTCATCAGCCAGGCTATCTTGAATCCAGTGGCCAAGTGAGCAAGGGACTCACGTCTGAGCATACCCTGCCACACTTAGGGCGAACAAAGCGATACAAAAGGGGATGATGGACGGAGCGTTTGAGCAAATCAAACACTCACCCCCAGTCAACTGATCTGGGTTAAATCCATCACCATTCTTTAGCCCACTCACTTGTCCATCAATTGTTGGTTTATGGAAGGGCAGATAGCTGCTCCTTAAAGGTTGAATAAAGACAATTATCTTTTTAAATGTTCTTATTACTCCATCTATGAATAAAAGAAACAAACAAGAAGTCCATAGTGTGTTGATCACTGGACGTCTGTCACAGCTTCCCATGTTTGATGTGCTTGCCGGAACACCTGTGTTGTGAATACATCATACCTAATTGAGTATGTGATTCAAAAACTATCTTTAGTTTTACCACACTAACCTAAAGTCAGGCTTTATTTGAGTGAACCTACTAATTCCAGATGCTTCTGAGAATTTAATTAACTTCCAGTATCGTAACTTAAGCGTCTGCTGATATTGTTAAGGAGACTAGCAGAGTCAAAGTTCTCTAAATTTTGTGTTCTGGTATGTTCATGAGTATCCTTAAAAACGGGTAATTGATTTGTGGTCCCTACAGATACTGCCTTCCCTAGAGATTAGAGGGGAAACATGTAGGAGTGGATTTTAATATAGCAGCTAATGAGCCATGGGTGTCTCTGTGAGTGCCCTCAGTTATAACAGAATCAGAGTTAGTGGTCTTATCTCCACTGATGCAGGTATCTTTGTTAAATATAGGGACGAGGTTAGAAGGATTCTTGGTTGAGTTGGTTAATTTATTATTGTACTTAAAGACTTTCTGCATGTTTTCCCTATTTTGTTTTCTTAGCATTAGTGTACTACCATTAAGTAAAAATTCAGCTTCTGTGGTAGTAGACTGAGCTTCTGTTGGGTGATCCCTATTGTAGGTATCGCCAAACAACTACCCTGTCAGGATTATCTTGTGCTGCCAATCCATAGTCTAAGTTGGATCGTCTCTGTTAGAGAGGTTCTTCAGTCAATAATTCCCCAACGACTCTTAGTTGGCTGGTAACAGGATTATAGACTTCTGCAGTGATGCTGGACGGAGAATTAACAATGGTGAAGAATCATGCAGATGGTGCAGTTTAATGGAACACAAAAAGATAATGGACGGAATGCTGAACATTATCAAACATTCACCCCTAGTCACAGATCTGGTCCTAAATACATATTGTTTTGCTTGCCACGTAATTCCAGGTTGGACCCAGCCATATGCAAATCAGACCAAAGGCTACGTGTAATAACCCCATGGGAACAGTCCAGCCCGACTGACAGGCCAGGTCTTCCCTGGACTGGAAAACAAGCATCAGGGTATCACCCCTCTTGAATTTGGTGGCGCAGCTAGCACAAAACCCACATCTGGGTAAAAAAAGAGGATGGATGGAATGCTGAACATTGTCAAACATTCACTCCCAGTCACAGAACTACGTTAAGTCCATTGTTTTTTTGCTCACTGTTCCACCCCAGTATGGACCTAGCCATATGCAAATCAGTCTTGACCAGTGTTCCCTCTAATATATTCCTCCTGTGTGCGGCAGTATAAGGTCTCTGTGCGCTGCATCCAAGGCTATGTGTGCCAAGAACCAAACCGTGTGTGTGGGTACATCAGCAAATATCACTGGAAATATCACTCAAACATTTGCTTAATAATGTGAAAAGACAGTGTATTTCTACACATAGAGCGCCACATGTCGGGTTTTAAGGCAGGTTTGCAACATACAACAAACATAAAAAGGATACAGTATTCAAAAGTATATTCTCCATTAAAAGTCTTTTAATGTAACAATGTGTCCCTTACTATCATTTGTCAAACGTGAATGCTACATCCCTGAGAGGTGTCTTTGTTATTCAAGATTGCACCACAATGGATTCTGTGAAAATGCATTGATGTGTCCTATCCAGTGTTCCCTCTAACACGCGCGCGTGTGCGGCCGCCCACCTTGGTGACCCCCAGCGCGCAGTGTCCCTATTGAAGCGCGCACACATCACGGGAGAGTGTTCGCGCCGCCGCTTTTAAAAGGCGAGTGGCGCGAATAATGCTGATTTCCCGATTTCGGGGGCTCTTGCTACATTTGTTCCTTAATGGGAAGCGGCTGCAGTCTGTTTATGGGCCTTTGTGGAAATAGTTGTTAATTGCAGCACCGTCATGTGCTGCAATTAACATCAATATTTTCACACTGGCCACTCAGTCTCAATCAGCCCACCTCTGAGCGCGAACAAAAGACAGTCAAACTGTCATTGGCAGGGCTGGCGGGGGCTATAGGTGTTGCAAGCATTCAGTTGCCTCCAGACGAGGGCCCTGGCACTTTTTTTTGTGCAAAATAAGCACTGCTTGCTAAATTGTGCGATTGTTTTATGGTGGACTGGGGCATTTCTTGCCTTGATCGGCCGGAGTACGGTTTTTGCCATTCATGTTGGCATGTTTTTAATCTATGCAAATGCATCCCATCCGGCGAGTCACAATCAGCCCCCAGCTGCGCTCGTACAAAAGACAGCATCAAGGTAAAAACTTTAATTTGCTCCATGATAGAAGTACGAAATATATTCCTAGATGTTATTAACAGGTGTCTATTTGTAATAATCAGAGACAGTTTCAGTCAAAACCTAACAAAAGAAGCAGACTCTTTTTTGTTTCTCACACAGTGAGGACAACCTGTGGCAAACTGTATTCAGCTTGACAGGCTACGTCCATCCACTTGCCTTCTTATCTCACCTCCAAAAAAGCAACAAATTAACTACTTGAGACAAAACTATTTCTTCCCATGTTTCTATAAGGTACATCGCCAGCCGGACTAGAGTTTTTCACCAGATCTGCTGCCCAAACAGCGTGAAGAGAGAAAAAGATTAGCAACAGATGTGTTGTGTAAAGTTGTGTAAGTGTTTGAAGTTCGTAATAGCCACTGAGTAGATCAATCATCCACGTACATTTTCAATCAGCAGCTCTCGCCACCGTGACCCCACAATTTATCTGCACCAAAATTTTGAACATGTGTGTCTGCAGCTTCATGGCGCTACTGGCAATCCTCAATAGCGTGAAAGTGTATGGAACAGGGTTTACGCTGAATGTGAAAAGAATTCCTCCAGTAAAAATTAAAGGTGTGTCCCCCACTTCCAGAAAAACAAGTTGACGTGGTTACTTTTTAACAGCGAGAAGGCGGCCACCTTTTTTTCAGAGAGAACACGTGCCATCATCGAACAAGAGATCAGAACGCCCAAGGACACATAATTTCTATCGAATATATTTTTGTATCATTTCCCTTAAAAAAAAGCTCTACACCTACACCTCACCGTCAGCGTTAGGTGGCACGAACACAGCAAGAGAAACATGCTCTTTTTTTTTTCCTCCCATACAGTGAGACTGTTGAAACCATGCCTTGTCACTACCAGACCCAAATTAGATTGTTGCAAGGCAGGGGGAAATGCTTTGAAACCCTGAAGCAAGAGGCACCAGGGAAGCTAACAATGCTGGGAAATAAAACAATACACAGTGCAGTCGTGTTTACAGTGGCAAGATCAGGGCTCAGACCGTGATTGAGTTCAACACACAGCAAGCCATTATCCCACACGTGCCTCACTCTCTCTCTCGTAAAATATTCAAAATTATGTTTTTTTTAATTAACTAACCCAAAATAACTGAAATGCAGGATGATGCATACAATACACAGGCGGATCTCACGAGCAAAGTTTACTAAGACGTTGTCGCGCTGTCCATTTGAATGCAGTGATACGGACAGACCTTGCATTATATCAGTCGGGTGGTACACTATGCGATGCACATATTTTTAATCTAACTGCTTTTAAGCCATGCCCTTATTTGCATTGGTTACGGCCCTTTGAGAGACCCCGTAGTTTTTTCATCCCACTCAAAGCCCTGGTCTACACGCACGGTCAGGTTTTTTGCGCACACAGCCTTCGCTGCAGCGCACAAAGACCTTACTCTGCCGCACACAGTGGAAAATAATTAGAGGGAACATTGGTCCTATCCTTAGCCAACCACAGAGCATTCCTTATATGCGTTTTATCTGCTGCTGCATTTCTTGCATGCCTTTCGCAGCCCTGCCAAGTACCATGCATCAGGCTTAGACTAACGCACTTTAGAATGGTGGTCTGTATCACCACACTAAAATGCATTAATCACACATTTGTTGCGCCTTGACAACACCTGTGTGCTGTGAGGAAGAAGCTGGAACTGCAGCTGCAAAGTGCATGTCAGATAACTGTGCTTTATTCAAGCAGCCAGTTTGTGGTCTCATTGTGCAATATACTTTTGACCATCCGGATATTCTTCTGCTACCGACACTACTAGACCAATAGGCCTTTCCAAAAACAGCTTAGCTGTCTGCTCATTTCCAGCACCGCTGTTGCCAGGAACACTCAGCTGCGGAGCTCTACTTTGTTTGGGAATAATTTGTGTTGCCCATTGTCTGGACCACCTGGGGAACTGGCAGTCTTTGGAATGAGTGAGTGCCTGATAGCCTCTTAGGGAGAGAGCAACAAGGAGTGCAGGGCTATTTTCCCACAGGAGGAAGAAAAGCACACAAGGAAGAAAGCAGGAAGAGCACGGTGGAGGGAGAGTTTAAAGGTAGGAGAAAACACAGGAGTGAGAAAGCAGCATGGAGCAGTTGCGATTGCGGTGAAAAGCACAAGAGGGACAGAAAGCATCACGGAGAGCAGGAGTGTTTTGCAGATGGAGAAACACACAGAGAGGAAAGTAGCATGGAGCAGGAAAGCATACAAGGGAAAGAGCAACCTCAGTCACTATGCTTCAAGATGTGATTTTACATTTTATTAATATATCTAGCATGCCTCAGTGGTGCCGACCCGACTACCTCATACCCAGATTTTGCTCTCAAGAAAGTGTCACTCATAGTCATGGAAATGGCAGACTTGGGGGTTGGCTCAGCTAGCTTTGGGCTGGCTTTTTGGCTTCAATGTAACAACTTCACCCGTAGTGGGCTGGCGCTGCATTCAGCTTCACTGACCTCACGTGACAACGCAAGCGAATCAGTGTCTGCGTAATTTACTCTGTGCCCAATGTCTCATAGACTGAGACCGACTACGTACCTACCTATAGACAGCCTGCTGCCTGCGAAGCGAGCATGCGGCACAACAGTCAGTTTACATTTGGCAGTGGGCACAGTGCATTGTTGTGCTGACCCGCCCGGCCCTAATGTGCCTATGGCCACCGCAACCCGACCCGACTGAAGCCGCCGTGGAAATGGTGGTACTTCATGTTTAGCAGACAGCCTACATGAGTCGTCGTGTCCTGGGCCGTGGCATCTGCCCGCAGCATGGCCCGTGCAGGTGGAATTGTCGTGTCGGGCTGCTGGCATCTTCAAAATTCACAGGTGAGACCCCAGGGTGCAACTAGCCTTGAGTCTGGTACGTTGATAGTAAACCCTGCCCACCCATACCAGACATGGTATTGAAGCGGCCTAAGGACGTCGGCCGTAACGCAGGTTGTGAACACCGAGGACCATGCTAAAACTTTCCCAGCATCCTGACATTTAAATAAACAAAGTGCACGTATAAATGCTTTTTCCTGTACAGCCTGCCATGCCCGTCCCTTGCAGGCCCTAGGTAGACTGTGCTGGAAATTGAGAAAGTGTGGCGCAGCCCAGGATGGCGATATGAAATAATTTTATTAAAATCTTGCCTGCTCATTTCCTCAGTCCCCTACAGCCTCACAGAGAGGTTAATTTTGCCGAACGTTGTTCAGTTGTTGACTGAACAACCATTCACCACATGCCCTTTTTCAATCAAGTGACACAGTTTCAGTGTACTGGCACCAGGGTCACAATAACGGCCCGGGTGACAGAGAGGTAAGACTTAGAGCTACCCAGTGCAGTTTACATTAGGGCTCGGACTCAGAGCAGCCCCTAGGACACACAGGCAGCAGCCCCTCTCTGCTGACACAGACCTAAGGCTGTGTGTAATACTCATAACGAAGCACCGTGCAATCTGAGGCCAGTCGTGAAAGACCAGGCTGGCCTCTCTCCTGCAATAATCAGCAAAGCAACACCAATGTGCTTGGCACAGGTGAGCTGAACACTGCGGATGTAAATATGGTTAAGATGGAATGCGAAGGAGCAGGTTGGTTCTGGTGGATATGAATCAAGTTAGTTCTAATGGCTGTGTGGTGTTTGAATGCACTGTGTGTGGCAGATTGGTTAATATTGGGAATTGAGTTTTAATGTACTGGGTAGAGGCACACTGATTTTGCTCTCAGGAAAGTGTCACTCAAAGTCCTTGAAATGTCACTCATAATTGCACTGAAATTTTGAAAATGTCACACATAGCCATCTGAAACCTTGGCACCTATGTGTAGTCCATTTTCAGTTTGTGTGAAATGTCCTGGTTTTTGGCTTTAACATTCTGGTTGCCCTATCTATCAACAAAAGGCACACAGCATGCCTAACAGCACTTCGCAATCCCTAATAATATTAGGGAAGGTGAAAGCACACGTAGTGCTGTGAGGCTTTCTACGTGCCTTTTTGTTAATAGAGCGCAGCAGATTGTGTGCCTTTATGAGAGTGTTCATGTTAATTGCAGCTCCCGACATGCTTACACTAGGGGCTGCATTTAACATAAAAACCTTCAAAAAGGCAAACAAACTGCTACTATCTGTTAAGAAAAGGCAGCAGCAAGCCCAACAACACGACATGTGCTTTCACAATCACTAATATATGTTAATGATTGTGAAAGCACACATAGTGCTTTTAGGCTTACTGCATGGCTTTTCTTGATAGAGTGCGGAGGGGGGCATATTGTCTGCTTTTCTTCAAGTATTCATGTTAATCGCAGCGCCCACCATACTTTTACAGGGCGCTGCGATAAACATGAATACTTGCCTCGTGTGGTGTGTGCGCTTCAAAGAAGTCACTGCGGACACTTTACAGGGAACAGTGGTCCTGACCCTGATCCTCATAGGAACAGTCCAGCCTGAAGTATCTGTCCTACCTCATCCATTGATGGGCACATGGTCAGGACTTCGGTGCCCAAGCCTGTCAATCAATCAATCAATCGATCAAAGTACTTGTAAAGCGCGCAATTTACCCGTGGGGGTCACAAGGCGCTGAGGGGAGGGGGGGTGGGGGTGCTGCTACTGTTCAAAGAGCCAGGTCTTGAGGAGTCTTCTGAAGGCGAGTAGGTCTTGGGTCTGCCGTATGTGGGTAGGGAGGGAGTTCCAGGTCCTGGCGGCGAGGTAGGAGAAGGATCTGCCGCCGGAGGTTGTTCGTTGGATGCGAGAGACAGTGGCGAGGACGAGGCTGGCGGAGCGGAGCTGGCAGGTGGGGGTGTGGAAGTTGAGTCTGCTGTTCAGGTAGGCTGGTCCGGCATTGTATAGTGCTTTGTGTGTGTGGATGAGGAGCTTGAAAGTGATCCTCTTGTTGACGGGGAGGCAGTGTAGGCTTCTCAAGTGGGGGGTGATGTGGTTGCGCCGGGGGATGTTGACGATCAGTCAGGCGGAGGCGTTTTGGTTGCGTTGTAGTCGTCGTAGGTGTTTGGCTGGGATTCCTGCATAGAGTGCGTTGCCCTAGTCCAGTCTGCTGCTGACGAGGGCATGTGTCACCGTTCTTCTTGTTTCGGTCGGGATCCACTTGTAATCCTGTGGAGCATGCGGAGGGTGTTGTAGCAGGACTAGGAGATGGCGTTGACCTGTTTGGACATGGAGAGGGAGGAGTCGAGGATGAATCCTAGGTTGCGTGCATGGTCGGTGGGTGTTGGTTCTGTTCCCGTTGTGGTCGGCCACCAGGAGTCGTCCCATGCTGAGGGGGTGGGTCCGAGGGTGAGGACATCCGTCTTGTCTGAGTTCAGCTTTAGACGGCTGCTCCTTATCCAGTCGGCGACGGCCTTCATCCCCTTTTGGAGGTTAGTTTTGGTGGTGTGTGGGTCCTTGGTGAGGGAGAGGATGAGCTGGGTGTCATTGGCGTAGGAGATGATGTTGAGGTCGTGATGGCGGGCCACTTGTGCGAGGGGGGTCATGTAGACGTTGAACAGCGTGGGGCTGAGGGATGAGCCCTGGGGGACGCCACATATGATGTCGTTGGCTTCGGATCGGAAGGGTGAGAGGCGGACGATCTGTGTTCTGCCGGAGAGGAAGGACGTGGTCCAGTCAAGGGCCTTCTCTTGGATTCCGGCTTCTAGGAGGCGTGGCTTTAGAGTGTGATGGCAGAGTGTGTCAAAGGCAGCCGACACGTCCAGGAGGATGAGGGCTGATGTTTCGCCGTTGTCTAGTTGGCGCTGATGTCGTCTGTGGCGGCGATGAGGGCTGTCTCGGTGCTGTGGTTTCGTCTGAATCCGGACTGGGAAGGGTCCAAGATGTTGTTGTCTTTGAGGTGGCGGGTCAGTTGCAGGTTGACGATTTTCTCGATGACCTTTGCCAGGAACGGGAGCAGGGATATGGGCCGGAAGTACTTAAGGTCCTTGGGGTCCGCTTTGGGCTTCTTGAGGAGGGCGTTGATTTCGGCGTGCTTCCAGCTTTCCGGGAAGGACGCTGTTTCGAAGGAGATGTTGATGACCTTCCATAGTTGGGGTGTGATGGCTGCGTCTGCTTTGTTGAATATGTGGTGTGGGCACGGGTCTGCCGGAGATCCTGAGTGGATGGAGTTCATGACCTCGCATGTCTCGTCGTCGTTGACGTTTGACCAGGAGGTCAGGGGGTTGGCGCTGGTGGTGTTCGCATGGTGGGTGGTGTCTGGCGTAGTCGGGGCGGTCGTGGTGTGAAGCTGTCGTGGATGTCAGCGATCTTGCGATGAAAGAAGATGGCTAGTGTGTCGCACAGTTCTTGTGAGGGCGGGATGTTGTTGGTGTTGGCGCTGGCGTTGGAGAGTTCCTTAACGATGCTGAAGAGTTCTCTGCTATCTTGTGAGCTGTTGTCCAGGTGGTTTTTGAAGTAGGCTCTCTTGGCTAGTCTGATGAGGTGGTGATGTCTGCGTGTGGCGTCCTTGTGGGGAGCGTGGTTGTCCGGTCTGCGTTCCTGGAGCCATGTTTTCTCCAGTTTCTGGCATACATGTTTGGAGGTTTGGAGAGTTCATCGGTGAACCAGGTGGCTCTCTTGCTGGCGTGGTTGATGGAGGGTTTCTTGGGCGGGGTGAGGGTGTTGGCGCAGTTGTCGATCCACTGTCTGAGGTTGCGGGCTGCAGCGTCTGGATTGGTGGGGTCGGTGGGTGGGTTCTTCGCTAGGTAGGCGATCAGCTGGTCTTCGGTGACTTTAATCCAGCGGCGGCGAGGCAGCTGTTGGGTGCGGTGGTCTGTGGTTGGTTTCTTGAAGGTGAAATGGATGCAGCGATGGTCGGTCCAGTTGAATTTGGTGGTGTGGCCAATCAATCAATCAATCAATCAATTTGTAAAGTGCAGTACTCACCCGCGAGGGTCTCAAGGCGCTGAGGCGGGAGGTGGCTACTGCTACTGCTCGAAGAGCCAGGTCTTGAGGAGATTCCTGAAGGTGAGCAGGTCCTGGGTCTGCCGTAGGTGGGTGGGGAGGGTGTTCCAGGTCTTGGCAGCGAAGAAGGAGAAGGATCTGCCTCCGGAGAAGGAGCGTTGGATTTGTGGGATGGCGGCGAGGCTGGCGGAGCGGAGCTGGCGGGCGGGGGTGTAGAAGTTGATTCTGTTGTTCAGGTAGGCTGGTCCGGAGTTGTGGAGTGCTTTGTGTGCGTGGGTGAGGAGCTTGAAGGTGATCCTCTTGTTGATGGGGAGCCAGTGAAGGTCTCTGAGGTGGGGGGTGATGTGGCTGCGTTAGGGGAGGTTGAGGATCTGGCGGGCTGAGGTGTTCAGGATGCATTGTAGTCGCTGTAGGTGTTTGGTCAGGATTCCTGCGTAGAGTGCGTTGCCGTAGTCCAGCCGCCTGCTAACGAGGGCTTGGGTCACTGTTCTTCTGGTTTCCATCGGGATCCACTTGTAGATCCGGCGAAGCATTCAGAGGGTGTTGTAGCAGGAGGAGGAGACGACGCTGACCTGCTTGGACATGGAGAGGAAGGAGTCGAGGATGAATCCTAGGTTGCGTGCGTGGTACGTGGGCGTCGGTGCTGTTCCTACTGTTGTCGGCCACCAGGAGTCGTCCCAGGCAGACGGGGTAGGGCAGAGGATGAGGACTTCCATCTTGGCCGAGTTCAGCTTCAGGCGGCTGCTCCTCATCCACTCGGCGACTGCCTTCATGCGTTCGTGGAGGTTGCTTTTGGCGGTATGCGGGTCCTTGGTAAGGGAGAGGATGAGCTGGGTGTCGTCGGCGTAGGAGATGATGTTCAGGTCGTGTTGGCGGGCCACTTGTGCGACGGGGGCCATGTAGATGTTGAACAGCGTCGGGCTGAGGGATGAGCCCTGTAGTACGCCACAGATGAGGTTGGTTGCTTTGGATCCGTAGGGTGGAAGGCGCACACTCTGGGTTCTGCCAGAGAGGAAGGAAGTGGTCCAGTCCAGGGCTTTCTCCCAAATTCCGGCTTCTTGGAGGCGTGTTCTTAGTGTGTGGTGGCAGACCGTGTCGAAGGCGGCTGACAGGTCCAGGAGGATGAGGGCTGAGGTTTCGCCGTTGTCTAGTTGGCGTCGGATGTCGTCTGTGGCGGCAATGAGGGCTGTCTCAGTGCTGTAGTTCCGTCTGAATCCGGATCTAGGATGTTGTTGTCCTCGAGGTGGCGGGTCAGCTGTATGTTGGCGATTTTCTCAGTGACCTTTGCCGGGAAGGGGAGCAGGGAGATGGGGCGGAAGTTCTTGAGGTCCTTGGGGTCCGCCTTGGGCTTCTTGAGGAGGGCGTTGATTTCGGCGTGCTTCCAGCTTTCCGGAAATGTCGCTGAGTCGAAGGAAATGTTGATGACCTTTCGTAGTTGGGATGCAATGGTATTGTCTGCTTTGTTGAACACGTTGTTTGGGCAGGGGTCTGCTGGTGATCCCGAGTGGATGGAGTTAATGATCTTTCGTGTCTCCTCGTCTTTGACGTGGCCCCAGGAGGACAGCTGGTTGGTGCAGGTGGCGTTCGGGGTGAGGTCTGTCGTGGTCGGGCTGGCGGTGCATTACAACTGTCGTGGGTGTCGATGATCTTGCGGTGGAAGAATGTGGCCAGTGAGTCGCACAGTCCTTGTGAGGGCGGGATGTCTTTGGTGTTGGCGCTGGGGTTGGAGAGTCCCTTCAGGATGCTGAAGAGCTCTTTGCAATCGCGTGCGTTGTTGTCTAGGCGTGTTTTGAAGGAGGGACTCTTGGTTGTTCTGATGTGTTGGTGGTGTCTGCGAATGGCGTCCTTGTGGGCAGCGTGGTTCTCTGATGTGCGGTCTTGGACCCCTTTTTCCTCTAGCATCCGGCATGTGTGCTTGGAGGTCTGGAGTTCTTCGGTGAAGCAGGCGGCTTTCTTGCTGGATGGTTGATGGAGGGCGTCTTTAGCGGGGCGAGGGTGTTGGCGCATTCTTCGATCCACTGTCTGAGGTCTCGGGCTGCGGTGTCTGGACCGGTGGGGTCGGTTGGAGGGTCCAGGGCGAGGGCGGAGGTCAGTTGGTTCTTGGTGATTTTGCCCCAGCAGCGGTGAGGTAGCTGTTGGGTGTGGTGGTGTGTGGTTGCTTTCTTGAATTTGAAGTGGATGCAGTGGTGGTCGGTCCAGTGGAGTTTGTTGGTGTGGTTGAAGGCGACGTGGGTGCTTGTGGAGAAGATGGGGTCGAGCATGTGACTGGCAGCATGGGTGGGTTCGGTGACGAGTTGTTGGAGGCCGAGGTTGGCGAGGTTGTCGATCAGGGTGGCGGAGTTGGTGTCGTTATTGTTCTTGAGGTGGTAGTTCAGGTCCCCAAGGAGGATGTAGTCTGTGGAGGCGAGTGCGTGGGTGCTGGCGAGGTCGGCGATGGATTCGCTGAACGGGGCCCGTGGTCCGGGAGGTCTGTAGACGAGAGTTCCTCTGAGAGTGGTGTTGGGGTCGGTGTGGATCCGGAAGTGAAGGTGTTCGGCGAGGTTGAGAGAGTTGTCTGCGAGGGTGTGGACCTTGAGGGTGGACTTGTGGACGATGGCTATTCCTCCTCCGATTCTGTTGCCGCGGTCCCTGCGGGTGGTCTTGTAACCGTCTGGGATGGCTATGGCGATGTCTGGTGCCGAGAATTCGTTCCACCAGGTCTCGGTCAGGAATGCTACGTCTGGGGTCGTTGTATCGAGTAGGTCCCAAAGCTCAACGGCGTGTTTGCGTGCGGAGCAGGTGTTAAGGAGTATGCAACGGAAGTAGTTGGGTCCGGTCCTTGGGGGCTTGATGGTTCTGTCACAGGAGAAGCTGCAGGTGTGGCAGGAGAAGGGTCAGTGGGTGCTTTTCGGGGCAGCCTGGAAGCAACGGCGGTCCCGGCTGGTGTTGAGAGCTAGGAGGGCGCTGGCGTCGTATCGGAGTCTGGTGTTGCGGGGGGCGTGGGGTCCAGGGGTTCTGGTGCTGGGCGCGGTCCAGGCGCGGACGGGCGCAGGCGGGCTTGCCTTTGGCGCGCCTGCACGCTTCCGCGCGGCGTCCTTCATAAGAGGCGAGGTGGGAGGGTGGACTTGTGGACGATGGCTATTCCTCCTCCGATTCTGTTGCCGCGGTCCCTGCGGGTAGTCTTGTAGCCGTCTGGGATGGCTATGGCGATGTCTGGTGCCGAGGATTCGTTCCACCAGGTCTCGGTCAGGAATGCTACGTCTGGGGTCGTTGTATCGAGTAGGTCCCAAAGCTCAACGGCGTGTTTGCGTGCGGAGCGGGTGTTAAGGAGTATGCAACGGAAGTAGTTGGGTCCGGTCCTTGGGGGCTTGGTGGTTCTGTCACAGGAGAAGCTGCAGGTGTGGCAGGAGAAGGGTCAGTGGGTGCTTTTCGGGGCAGCCTGGAAGCAACGGCGGTCCCGGCTGGTGTTGAGAGCTAGGAGGGCGCTGGCGTCGTATCGGAGTCTGGTGTTGCGGGGGGCGTGGGGTCCAGGGGTTCTGGTGCTGGCGCGGTCCAGGCGCGGACGGGCGCAGGCGGGCTTGCCTTCGGCGCGCCGGCACGCTTCCGCGCGGCGTCCTCCATAAGAGGCGAGGTGGGAGGGAGGAGCAGCTGGGAGGCGGGGCGGCAAATGGGCATTGAGGACAGGACATAGAAGGCAAAGGAGGCGGGGCCGCAGGGGTGTAGCGGCGGGGAGCGGGGGGGTACAGGGGGCAGGGGGCGCTTATGAGCCCAAAACCGAAAACAATACAATAACTAAACAAAAATGAAAAAGTATAGAAAATAAAGAACAGAACAGTCACCAGACCAGAGGCACAAGAGCACACCAGCAGCGAACTCCTGGCAGTGGCAGCAGCGGGGGCAAGAGTCACGGGCGCACAGGAGGAGCCAGCGGCGTGGGGAGCGACCTGACCTGCGAGCAGGGTCAGGGGTTGAAGGTGATGTGGGAGCCTGTGGAGAAGACGGGGTCCAGCATGTGGCCGGTGGCATGGGTGGGTGCGGTGGCGAGTTGTCTGAGGCCGAGGTTGGCGTGGTTGTCGATCAGGGTGGTGGAGTTGGCGTCGTTGTTGTTTTTGAGGTGGAAGTTCAGGTCCCCAAGGGGGATGTAGTCCATGGAGGTGAGTGCGTGGGTGCTGGCGATGTCGGCGATGGAGTCGCTGAACTGAGCCCGGGGTCCGGGGGGCCTGTAGATGAGTGTTCCTCTGAGGGTGGTGTTGGGGTCGGTGTGGATCCGGAAGTGCAGGTGTTCGGCGGTGTTGAGGGTGTAGTCTGCGTGGGTGGCGACCTTGAGGGTGGACTTGTAGACGATGGCTATTCCTCCTCCAACTCCCTGCAGGTGATCTTGTAGCCATCCGGGAAGGCTATTGCGATGTCGGGTGCCGAGGAGTCGTTCCACCAGGTCTCGGTCAGGAAGGCCACGTCTGGGGCGGAGGTGTCGAGCAGATCCCAGAGCTCGACGGCGTGTTTGCGTGCGGAGCGGGTGTTGAGGAGTATGCAGCAGAGGTGGTTGTGTCCAGTCCTTGGAGGTTTGGTGGTTCTGTCACAGGTGAAGCTGCAGGTGCGGCAGGAGAAAGGTCCGTGGGTTTGTTTCGGGGCGGCCTGGACGTAGGTGTGGTTTCAGCCGGCATTGAGTCCGTGGAGGGTGCTGGTGTCGTAGTGGAGTCTGGTGGCATGGCGGTTGCCGGGTCCAGGAGTTCTGGCACTGGGCACGGTCCAGGCGCGAATGGGCGCAGATGGGCTTGCCTTTAGCGCGCCTTTGGAGCGCCAGCGGTGCGGCCGCACAGCGGCCGCCATTTAAGGCGCGGAGGGAGGAGCAGCTGGGAGGCGAGGGGGCGGGGCCGCAGGGGGTCCGCTGCGGGAAACGGGCGAGGGTACAGAAGGAAAAAAGGGGGGAGGGGGAAACAGGCAGGGCACTACGACTGAGGGCAGGAAAAACGTACAATACAATGCTAAACGGCACACAGCAGGGAAATACAGTGGCAGCAGCTAGGAATAAGAAAACAGTACAAAAACGTGCAAAACAATGCTAAATGGCACACAGCAGGGAAAAGCAGTGGCAGCAGAAAGGAATAAGAAACCAGTCAAACAGTCAGCACAGCAGGATCGAACTTATGGCAGCGGCAGCGGCCGCGAAGGGGGAAGGCACTGGCACACTGGTGGAGCTGTACGGCAGGAGGGGAGCGACCTGGCCTGCAAGCAGGGTCAAGGGTCGCTCTCACTGCCGCGCCACGGCCGCCATTTAAGGCAGGGAGGGAGGGAGGAGCAGCTGGGAGGCGGGAACGGGGCGGCGGGGCGGCGAGGGGGCGGGGCCGCAGGGGGTCCGCGGCGGGAAACTGACGAGGGTACAGAAGGAAAAAAGGGGGAGGGGGAGACGGGCAGGGCGCTACGGCTGAGGGCATGAAAAGCGTACAATACAATGCTAAATGGCACACAGCAGGGAAATACAGTGGCAGCAGATAGGAATAAGAAAACAGTCAAACAGTACAAAAACGTGCAAAACAATGCTAAATGGCACACAGCAGGGAAAAACAGTGGCAGCAGAAAGAAATAAGAAACAAGTCAAACAGTCAGCACAGCAGGATCGAACTTACGGCAGCGGCCTCGAGGGGGAAGGCACTGGCACACGGGTGGAGCTGTGCGGCAGGAGTGGAGCGACCTGGCCTGCACGCAGGGCCAAGGGTCGCTCTCACTGCCACGCAGCGGCCACCATTTAAGGCGGGGAGGGAGGGAGGAACAGCCGGGTGCGGGAAGGCAAGGGGGCGTGCCGCAGAGGTCCGCAGTGGGAAACGGGCGAGGGTACAGAAGGAAAAAAGGGGGAGGGAGAAACGGGCAGGGCGTTACGACTGAGGGCAGGTAAAAGCCTGTACGAGCTAAGGACCTCGCTGCCCAAGCCTTCGCATGCTCAGGACTACACTGCCCAAGCCTGCGAATGCTCAGGACTTTACTGTCCAAGCCTGCATGTGCTCAGGACTCTGCTGTCCAAGCTTGTGCATGCTCAGGACCTTGCTGCCCAAGCCTGTGCATGAGCAGGACATCACTTCCCAAGCCTGCACATGGTCAGGACCTCGCTGCCCAAGCCTGCGCATGCTCTGGACTTTGCTTCCCAATCAAGCGCATTCTCAGGACTTTGCTGCCAAAGCCTGCGCATGCTTAGGACTTCGTTGCCCAAGACTGCACATGCTCAGGACATCGCTGCCCAAGCCTGCGCATGCTCAGGTCTTCACTGCCAAAGCCTGCATATGCTCAGGACTTCACTTCCCAAGCCTGCACGCATGCTCAGGACTTCGCTTCCCATGCCTGCGCATGCTCAGGACTTCGCTGTCCACGCCTGTGCAATCTCAGGACTTCTTTTCTGCCCAAGCCTGCCCATGCTCAGTACTTCTTCGCTGACCAAGCCTGTGCAATCTCGGGACTTCTTTGTGGACAAAGCTTGCATATGCTCAGGACTTCGCTGCCCATGCCTGCGCATGCTCAAGACTTCTTTGCTGCTCAAGCCTGCGCATGCTCAAGACTTACCTTCCCATGTCTGCTCATGCTCAGGAATTCACTGCCCAAGCTTATACATGCTCATGAGTTCGCTGCCCAAGCCTGCGCTCGCTCAGGACTTCGCTGCCAAAGCCTGCACGTGCTCAGGACTTCGCTGCCCAAACCTTCGCATGCTCAGGACTTCGTTGCCCAAGACTGCCATGCTCAGGACTTATGCTGTCCAAGCCAGTGCGTGGTCAGGACTTCACTGCCCAAGTCTGCGCATGCCCTGGTCTTCGCTGTCCATGCCTGGGCATGCTCAGGACTTCTCTATTGCCCAAGCATGTGCATACTCAGGACTTCTTCGCTGCCCAAGCATGCTCAGGACCTCTTCGCTGCCCAAGCATGCGCATGCTCAGGACTTTGCTAACCCAAGCATGCGCATGCTCAGGACTCTGCTGCCCAAGCATGCGCATGCTCGGGACTTTATTGCCCAAGCCTGCGCATGCTCAGGACTTCGCTGCCCAAGCCTGCGCATGCTCAGGACTTCTTCACTGCCCAAGCATGCGCATGCTCAGGACTTCTTCGCTGCTTAAGCATGCGCGTGCTCAAGACTTCTTCACTGCCCAAGCATGCGCATGATCAGGACTTCTTTGCTGCCCAAGCATGCGCATACTCAGGACTTCGCTGCCCAAGAACGCGAATGTTCATGACTTCTTCGCTACCCAAGCATGTGCAACCTCAGTAATTCTTCACTGCCCAAGCCTGCACATGGTCAGGACTTCTTTGCTGCCCAAACCTGTGCATGCTCAGGACTTCACTGCCCAAGCCTGCGCATGCTCAGGACTTTGCTGCCCAAGCCTGCGTATGCTCAGGACTTCGCTGCCCAACCATACTCATGCTCAGGACTCCACTGCCCAAGCCTGCACATGCTCAGGACTTCACTGCCATTGCTTTGCTTCCATATTTAGTAATACCTCTTTGCACTCTACCCATTTGAGTAATTATCGTCTCCATCCCCCAAGGACAGGTCTGGTTGGGGATTTCCAGAACAGAGGCATTTGTGGATGAGCTAGTATGTGGGCTAACCTTGTAAATTTGGAAGTGATTACATTAGATTTAGGTCTTGAAAACAGCCCAAACAGGTGCACCTCTGCAGGCTTGATAAGAATTCTATCTGTGGGATTGTTAATAAAATTCAGCACTGTATCCTAATAGTTCGCAAATACTGGGCCATCCCACACCATATGGTAAAGGTTATTCCCCTCTGCGTGACAACGTGGGAAGACAGCATGTGCCCCAGGGATCATAAGGTTAAAGCTTTTAGGTGTAAAATACACCATATGAAGATAGTAAACCAGGTATTACAGGAGGAGGTCATTTCTGAATATTATCCGAGTCGTTATCGGAAAGCACAAGTCCCATGTCAGAGGCCCAGTTTGCAAGCAGCCCATTCAGGTCACACTTAGGGGCCGAATATGATAGAGGATTTTCCGCCTCCTCCGGGCCGGCGGAAGCCACCGCCGGCCCGGAGGAGGCGGAAAATCCTCTGCGGAGTCACCAAAGACCCACCGCCGCATTACGATGGCTGGTGGGTCTTGGATTCTGTCCGCTGCTTTTCCGCCGCGGTCGGATTACAACCGCGGCGGAAAAGCTCTCCTTTGGCTGGCAGTGTCTATCAGACACCGCCAGCCAAATTAGGAAGCATTAGTAAACATGCTTTTCCGCGGCGGTTTTTCCGCCGTGGAAAAGCATGTGTACTTTTGCTTTTAGGGGCCCGTTGCGGGCCCCCAGGGCGTAGGCGGGTGGGGGGTGCACATGGGGGGTACCTATGGTACCCCCCAGCATTTACATGCACAAAGCGGCAGGCACCGCGCGGTGCCTGCCGCTTTGTGCATGTAAATGTTACACATGCACTTTTAACATTGCGGCGGGTGCTGCTTGAAGCAGCACCCGCCGCAATGTTAAATATCCAGGATGTGACCGCCAGGGTGGCGGTCACATCCTGATTTGCATGGAGGGACCTCCGCAGTCCATGCGGACGGTCCGTCCGCCATCCTAATCGGCCCCCTAGTTGGGGCTTGGAGCGCCTGAAATAAGAAGGCTATTGCCCTAACATTACTATTAGTAGTTCATGTGTCCTTAAACAACCATGTTCCGGGGGATCCAGAACTCCACAGTTCCATGTATTTCATGCTGCGGCTCCCACCGCCCCATAGTAGTAAGTGCTGTGCAGGGAGCTCATAATCAACCACATCTTGAAAGTTCCTCAACTGAAAATATGCAAACTATTTTAAGCGTGTGGTCATACCCTTCCTCTCCCATGCAACTGACACCAGTTGCCCTCATGTGGAAGCAGTATTAATGCTGTTAAGGGTAGATCTTTCTAATAAGGGAGTCAAGTATGTGCCTTGAAAAGCCCTGGGCCATGCAAATTGGAGGGTGCCGAGCAGCCGCCCAGTGGAGCACTCTTTCATTTGGTAATATGGATTGAGCAATAAAGTTAGTAGCACATCTTGCGTGGGCACCAATCATGCCCCAGTGGCTGCATTCAGAAATGTCATGATGCCCATTTAACAGAGATCCTGATGACCTTGCTGTCTGGTGACAGCAAGGATGGATCTAAAGCATTGGTCCCAGTCACGGTGTGAAGACATGTGAGGGCATCTGCTGGTCTTAAGTTAATGTAAGAGGTAGACAGTGCTTGCATGAAGCTGGCCAGCACCACACTGCAGACTAAAAGTACTAGTTATGTTGGGTACAAATTACATTTCCTGTAGGCCTGTAGGGCCATGTGTGAACTATGAGTGTAAATGGGACACTGCTGCATTGATTGGTAAAGAGGTAACATCTATATGTCCCTGTGGGTCTTGAACCTGGGATTTATGACATCCGTAGGGTTAGAGATGGTACGTAGTGGGTCAGGGAAAATGCAGGCTCACCGCAGTCAATATTGTGAAATGTACCTCTGCAGGCCCTTGACCTCTAGTCACTCAGTACCACCTCATGATGATTGAGGCTACCTGGGCTGCAGGGAGCTCATGGCCAATGAGTGGATCTTTTTTCTGAGAGGCGACCTCCACACAGTTTTCAGGCAGATGGAAATGTTGCATTTTAAACATCTCTGACATGAACAAAGATGGGCACGTTTACAAAGAACAACTATTATTCAAATATAACTGGATAAAAAGATTATGGACAAAGAGGCACTAAATAACTTAATATTGCTAACACCCATCACAGGAATCTTAGCAAAGCCATGCTAGCATTAACTTATTTTTCTTAAACTGAATACAATACAGCTTACAACACAAACTGTAAATGCATCTCTCTGAGGAGCAGCATTTAAATGAGGGAGCATGTAAAATGTTCTAGTGGCAATGGAAAGAATAATCAAAGTGTATGTCTCAACAAGAAAAAGTGTTTGAAAAACTGTGGATCCTGATTAAAGGACGAAAGCAGTCACCCACCCAAGGGTGGCATGCTTCATCACAGGCGTCCTCCTCACACCGGCACTGTTTGGGATGCCAGGGTGGGCAACGACCCTCATGGAGGGGAGCTCTTGAGGTGTAGTTGTTGAAGAGGGCCCTCTATGAGTACTGGATAATAAATCAGATGCGCTTATGAAAAGGGAGAATGAAATAAAGATAACTTTTATTCTTGTCTTCAGTGGGTAGGTGTTAAAAGATACGACAGTGGATAATTCAACCCAACAAGAGAAGTCAACATGATTCTGTCTTTTTCAGTACCCTCGTCCCACAGAGAGGTGTGCAGGCATCATTGTTCTAGACTGATCCCACTCTCTGCCAACAGTACTCGTCTTGGGAGTGGAGAAACAGAATGAAACAAATTATACCAAACCAGTGGCTATTTGTAGAGGTTAGTACTACTGGCAGCTGAACGCCCGATTGAATTAGGTTGGATCTCTACTCTCCCTCCAAATGAGGCATGAGCAATCTTGTTGCTTCAGATGTCAAGCCTACAGTGCTGTCTGAAAGAATAGTGAGCAAAGCTCAAATAAGATTCTGAGGATGAGATAGACATAAAAGCTATCTAATCAATAGCAACGGACTGACCCAAAGACCACTATGTGTATATATTTTAAAGTAAAGGAGACATTACTTCTTTGACAGCATACAGCTAAAGTTGTGTCTAGGCAAGACCTAAACATATAGGGTGTTTTTAACAGGGTAAGTACAAAAGGTTCATGTCATCCCATGCAGAGACTAGCAGCACATATTTTTAATTACTAAAGCACAGTTTCCTACTTTCCCACAAGATGTTGATTTCTCACACAGGACGAAAGTGATTGGACCATCACTTAGATGTTTACTGAAGGCAAGACATATTTCCTTGCCCTATCATTTCCTGGTCCTTACCTGAAAGCATAACACAGCTCAGCAATGGTCATGTGTGAATTTAAAGCTTCATTTATCTAAAGCATCACCAAACCTTCTATTGGTACTTCTAAAAAAAATCCTAAATATGCTGGTGAAGATGTAACTTGTTTTATGTGTGGAACTTAATTACTATTAATATAGTATAGTCCATGTGTAATCCATAGTTTTGTTATTGTGAGGATCCTGTTTTGTTTGTCACTCATCTGCTGTAATTGTTATAAGCTCAGATAAACATATTTGGCAGGGTGAACAGCTGTAAAGCAGCCATATAACAAAAAATGTTGTACTTTTGAAGGAGCTGAAAGTGAAAGATGAACAGTATGTAAAGGACCTGAAGAAGCATGCAGAAGACATTGATCTGCTAATTGAGAGGATGGAGGAACAGATCAGAAGCCTGACAAAGACCTACATTGAAGAATTCCTGCAGATTGAGGTAGACTAGAGTTTAGAAGGGAACTATTTTGGATAGTGGTATGAAAAAGTCCTAACCTTTCTGTCTCCTTTCCATTAGCATATGCAGCCTTTGTTGTCTTGCAGCATATAGCTGAAACACTTACTCTTCTATCACCTCATTTGACCCTACCTTTTCCCCTCCCTGCTCCCACTAAGGGACCACCATAGATAACAGCAACTCTCCTTCTACTCCAGGTGGGACTGAGTGTCTATCTTGCATCCACCAAACTAGTTTCCACATTCACCACTCCTCTAGAGCAGCTGGCTCAGACATGCTAAGGTACATAAGTCACACCATCACCCCGGTTATTCCCTTGACCTCCAATCCCATTACTGCAAATATTGTGAGTGCACCTAGGATTCTTCCTATATCCAAATCGGTGACACCCCTGTAATTTGATTGCCCGAACTGGGCTAACAACATGACTGCTACGATCCAGTATTGCCTCTTAGCCATGGGCTGCACTTCTGACCCTCTAACTTACTTCTAAATCCTACCTTGCTACCGCAGGGTCTTCTGGACCAATATCCTTCTAACCCTTCATCCCCAAACTCACCCCTCCTGTTTCTATAGGCTCTTCCTCGCCAGTTTCTCTATATCCCTTCATCCCCTAGTTCATCCTGCTGCCCGGTCCCCTGCTCTAGGTCTCGGAAACCCACCCCCACACCTCATTGGAAGCCAGACTGGACGAGAGCATACTTTTCCTCCAGCAACTCAAGGCGGATGTTCAAAGCCTATTACACATCACCTCCGAGTTGTTCTTTAATCAGAGGTTAAGCTGGTCCTCAAAGACTTACTACCATAACCACGCACTTCCCTCTAACACCGGCACCAGGCTTCCAGCATGCCCCCATCAACTAGGACCTCACCAAAAATGGCTTATTCGCTCCAAAGATGTATAACCGCACTCCACCCTAATGATACCTCTCAGCCCTCTAGATTAAAAGATGTAGTGTCTGACAAGGATCTTCATTCCCTCCTACTCTCATATGATCCAACACACTCCGCTAACACAGTTAACATGTACCAAATAGAGTCAATCCATATGGATCCTTTCAGAGAACCTAGGGTAAACCCCAGAGAACAACCTTACTAGAGTCACCACCACACTTTCTACCACAGTGGACACCAATCCAAAACTTAAATGCATGCTTCTCCATTGCAGATCAGCAGTAAGACACGCTGCAGATGTTGCTGCCCTCATTCTTGCACATGGTCCTGACCATGTAGTGTTAACTTAAACCTGGTTAAATTACTCATCTGCACCTATCGTTGACATACTAGTGCCTCCTAACTATGACATCATTAGGTTAGATAGATCTAGTGGACAAGGTGAAGGCATCGCCTGTATACATCGTAACAGTCTATTAGTCAGACAATCGCAATCTACTGTCTTGTCGCCATGCAAATACCTATGCCTAGCGGTTGCTTTTAGCAACAGGCATTTATACAAATTCCAGATGCTCTACCACCTTCCACCAGACAACCTTCCCTTCATAGAACAAATCATGTAAATCCTCTCATCTAACGCAGAACTTCAAGCCACTCAGATCTTCCTGGGAGATTTCAACCTCCACTGGAATTACATGAATGACGCAGCAGTCAATAGCCTTAAATCCTTCTTGGTAGATCTTAACCGAATCCAAATGTGTGACAGCCCTAAGCCCGGTAAGGTCAACTCCATTCATCTTGAATCTATCCTCCTGTGTAACTGGACAGACCAATATTGCCATCACCTTCCTCATCTCAGATTCTGTGAGAGTTAATAAGTCCAGCCTAAGAAACCCAGACACTGGAAAAGAAGCCTGCGCAACATCAACTTGGGTAATCTGACTGCCCTTATATTTAGCATCCTGCCCTTTCCGGTGGACATGTCGTTTGTCCATGGCCTTACAGACCACCATAACTGCTCCATGACAAGTGTTCTAGACCCGATGACACCTCTATAGCCAAAACGATTGTTCTCCAAACTCTACTACCTTAGCACAATGGTAGTCTAAATACAGAAAGCCGAAATCGGAGACTATCGGAAAGATTGTGGTGATCCTCTCCCTCCCTCAAACATCTCAACCATCTGAGATCATTGAGAAATATCTACAGCAATTGCATCAGATGCTCTAAAGCTAGCTCTTTCAGCAACCAACTACAGCAAGCAAAAAAACGACCAAATAAATTGCTTTAGCCCTTCAAGCTTCAAGTAAACAGTCAACCTCACCTTCCCTCAGCAAGTCCTGGTCAGCAGCCTAACTGCAAAGAATTAGCTGACTACTTCTTTGAAAAGACAGCTAAGATCAAATCTGAACTACAGTAAGCCTTGGAGCACCTATCGATCACACCTTCTAGCCCCCTCCTTCCTCCTTGGTCTGATGTGACCTTGCCTGGTCGAGTTTTACTCCTCAAAGACAATGCTGCCGGGAGCATATTCAAAACTTTGGATGAAAGCACTATATACAAAACTCTTGCTACTCTGAAACCATCTAACAATTTTAATGACCCCTTGCCATCGAACTTCTCTGCGATCAGAGCTTCCATACTCCAACTCTAGACTAAGATAGTCAATGCTGCACGACTGCAAGGTGCTATTCCAGATTGCCTAAAGTCTGGGCAGCTCCCTGTACTTTAAAAAACAAACATCCGCAGATCACTCTGACCTACACAATTTCTGCCCAATTGCCAAAATTCCCACACTGGCAAAGCTCCTTGAGAAATGTGTTCACGTCCAGCTTTGTTTTTTTTTAGTTTTTTTTTTTATAACAAATTTTTATTAGTTTTGAGACAAAGCATACGTCAATTGCAACAGTTCCCGCCTCCCCTCAATCACATTCAAGTGGGTCCGTCCGATGTAGTCCTAGGTAGTAGTCCACATACTAAGCTCCGCCCATCGGATATGGACCCATACGGGCTACCCCAACTAAATGTTTGTAATGTTTAAGGGAATTCAAGGTTAAAACGCAACCCCCCCCCCACCCAACCCCCCGCCATCGGTGTCTTGTGCCAGGACAGCCGCTGTGGGTATGAAGCATAGGTTTGTCAGTTAGAAAAACATGTAATGTATCTGTTGTGATATAGGTGCACCGTCTAGTTATGGTGCTAGTCTTCTTGGTCAAGCCGTGTATCATAGTCGCATAGTGCTTGCACCAGGACCTCCCATGCCTGCCGCGCCTCCAAAGCCTTGTCGTTCTGCTGTCGCCGCGCTAATTGAAATCGTAATGTGCTCTCACCACCCGCCCATTTAAGAAACTCAGTTCGCCACCTAATATCCGTTGGTCCCAGATGTGCCTTCCAGTGTCGTGTGATTTCGCGCTTCGCCAGGATAAGACCCTTATCTATGAATTTGCTCGTGATTTTGGTTTTAGGGGTGTGCGGTAACCAATGGAGGACCCCAACAGCCATATCAAACTGTAAATCGCGCTCTGAAACCGTGTTAAGTGTATCTCCCACCTTTTGCCAATAGAGACCTAAACTAGGGCATGACCAGAGCATGTGGGCAATCTCCACTCCCACCGTCCCACATCTGGGGCAAGCCGCAGTTCACGTCCAGCTTTGTAACACATTGATCAATTTCGACTTCTAGACCAATTCCAATCCGGTTTCCGTCAGGGTCATAGCACAGAATCTACTCTCACTCACCTTGTAGACGATATGCTAAGAATACTTGATCAGAATGAATCCTGCCTTTTGATCCTCCTCAACCTATTGTCAGCTTTTGATACTGTTAAGCACGAGAACATAATCAACCTATTTGAACACAGGATGGGGCTTTCTGAGCCTGTACTAAACTGGTTCTGCTCATTTCTCCACAATAAAACCCAAAGATTCAAGGTGAACCAGTCTTTATCTGATCCCTCACTTGTCACTTTGGGGGTACCACAGGGGTCCGCGCTTTCACCAACTCTCTTCTGAAATGATCCAGCATTCACTATCACATGTATGCCGATGACACCCAACTGTACTTGAAAACTAAACTCAATTTTACAGAAAACACAAAGTTGGCTGACACTTAACCACCTGAAATGAAACGCTCTTAAAATAGAATTCCTCTTAACCGCGCCACCCAAGCAGTCACCAGTCATCGAAGAATGGATGAATCAACTAACAGCTCTTAAGTGCATGTCACACATCATTGATTCCACAAACTCATTGGAAATAATGCTAGATTAGAGTCTGAACATGCAGAAGCACATTAGTGCACTCACCAAAGGAGCGAACTTCCAACTCCGATCTTAAGGAAAATCAAACCTTTCCTCCCCTCTAATGACTTAAAGGTTGCAGTGCAAGTCCTAGTGATCTTTAAGCTGGATTATGGAAGCGCAACCCTCCACAACCTTCCTAGATCGAAGACGGCTCTACTTAGGGCCGTTCTCAACTCTGCTGCAAAACTCATAAAAGGTTCTAGATGAAATAATCATGCCACGCCTGAGCTGATATCCCTAAATTGGCATCCATATGAAGCAAGGATACAACTCAAAATCGCATGCATGGCCCACAAAGCCATTCATTTCAACACCCCAATATACCTCGTTCAAAAACTGGAGCTCTCTGGTGGCTCTAGATCCTCTAGAAGGGCCAGCACATTACTGCTCAAACCACAGAAATCCTATAAAAAGAAAACTTACAATCAAGCCTTCATGGTATCGTCCAGAGAATATGGAACTCCCTGCCCCCTGAAGTCAGAATTGCATCCCTCTATTGCCTTTTTCAAAAAGGAAGTTAAAGCGATATTGATGAAGAAACTTCTTCCTTAGAACCCTATCTTCCAAGGCCCTCGAAGACACACTAGTTTCTACAAGTCTATCAAGATTATGTGTTGATGCGTTAGCTTTCTGTTACTTCCTCTTTTACCTTTCGCGATTGCTATATAGTAAAGCGCTCTGATACCCCTGTAGTCATGTTTGCGATATAGATTGAATCCCTCTATTGCCTTTTCAAAAAGGAAGTTAAAGCGATAGTGATAAAGAAACTTTGTTCCTTAAAACCCTAGCTCCCAAGGCCCTCAAGGACACGCTAGTCTCTATGAGACTGTGATGATTGTATGTTGTTCTGCTGGTTTTCTGTTACTTCCTCTTATACCTTGTATGATTGCTAAATCGTAAAGTGCTCTGGTACCCCAAGTGGTCATGTTCATGCTATATAAAACCTTTTGAATAAAAATAAGTAAAAACAGGGAAGGGTGGGGTACAATGAAGATATAACCACTTTTACCCAGTTTAACTCCTTATACTAGGTCAGTCTAACCTAACTGTGGGAACGAGGCTACAAGCTGATGTAAAGGCTTTACTATAACGTAAAACTAATCCCATTCCTTAGCAATGTAACAATGTCTTATTGGTCCGTAGATGCTGCTAGTTTCCCCAAAGTGACAGTACATCCTACTTCTCCAGTATTAGGGGTGTCTTTCATAGATTCACATGCTTGAATATTCCCCGTCGTCGAAGTGGGAGTCCCACGGTACATAAAATAGCAGTAACATATGCATGTATACATGAAAAATATCATAAATAAAAATATACATATATATAATGTAATAAATTGTAAATTCTAAAAGTACCATAGAACATAATAGGCCCATCTAAAAGCCTAAGGGAGAACTCACTTTAGTAGCATGTTAGTGTCATTATGTGTTGGTCCACATTCCAGCCAATCAGGCTGTAGCCTCCTCTAGAACCTTCTCCTCAGAAGCCCAAATCCTCAGATTTTCTACCGCACGTCGTGTGAAGGGAGTCTCCCTGAGCTCTGCTCAGTTTTCTTCAACTCTAACTGTTTTTTCATCAGAAAATGTCTTCAAATAAGAAATCTTTATTTAAAGCCTGCCCTTCTTGTGGTAAACAGCGCCTTTTCCACGAGGATCCACACAGTAAATGCATTTACTGTCTCTACCCAGACCACGAGGTGAAAAACTGTCGCACTTTCCCTCCAAAGACTCTGAGGGATAGAGAGGCCCGTCTCCTTCTGTGGCTACAGAATTTGAAGACTTCAGAGTCTGTGGTTTCTGACGTAGAAAGTTTATCATCTGTTATTTCTAAATCCTCTCAGAAGTGTGGGTCTAAGACTGAGGTTCCATCTCCTTTTCTGAAGAAGAGTAGACTGTTGGAGTCCTCCAGGATTGTCTCCCCACAGGATTTGCTTCAGGGCACGTCTACGGGACCTAGTTCTCTGACGTCTGCGCCCAAAGCCTTGCCTTCCATTAAAAAATCTGGCATTGGCTCGTCGACGGGCTCGTCGACGCGTCCGTCGACGTCTTCAGCGACTGCGAAGTCAGTGACTGTCACCTCTACGTCGACAACATGTACTATGTCGACCAGCGCTACGTCGACGACAATCACCTCGTCGACGGCGGCCCAGAAGGTGAGACCCATCACTTCTATTGTGAAGATCTCGTCGACGACCGTCAAAGCGAAACCGTCGACGACTAAGTCATCGTCGACGCGAACGGCGTCGACGAAGATCAAGCCTTCTAGAAGCAGCTCGTTGACGGGCCCGTCGATGGTTGTCTCGTCGACGGTGCCTCCGTCGACCATCTTAACATTGTCGACGGCTTCGTCGACGGCTGTCATCCCGTCGACGTCTACGTCATCGTCGACGATCAAGGCTCCAACCTCGTCGACGGCTCCGTCGACGGCTCCGTCGACGGACAAGAAATCTTCGTCGACGAAGGAAAAACCTTCAATTTCAGCACCGATTACCTCTATGGCGACGACGCAGACACCTCAGGTTGATTCTAACACTGCCACATTTACGTCAACGGGCTCGTTGACGTCTCATCAACCTTTGCCGAAAACAGCTGCCATCTATACAGTGGTTACTGCTTCTTCTTTGAGGAGAGTACCTCTCATCCAACTGAGTCCAGTGAGAAGTGGAACTCATCTCCCAGATCAATTGTTCCAGTCTGGTGAGGAAGAATCCGGAAACGATTCAGAGGTGGAAGGACTATTTAAACAGGCATCCAGTCCATCTGATTTACACATTAAGTGCCAGGAGTATAGTGATGAGGGTGATGTAGTGGATAACGTCAAAGATGGGAACAAATTATTTCCTGTTGATGCATCAGAACCAGTGCCTTCGGAACCAATTACATAGATACCTCTATCTCTGGTTGTAGGAGAGTAGGGTCTGCTATCCTATGGTCACCCCAAATTTTTGCTTTTTGCTTCACTGGTTTTCGACTACTGAGGCTGTGGGCCTGCTGATCAGACCCCCAGCCTGCTGTTCTCTCACTAAATTAATGACACATGTGCTATAGGCACATACCAATTGGAAATGGACTCCTTGTCAGCCCCTGTAGAATGCACTATAGGTGCACAGGGCACAGGAGCCACTAAGGCCTACCAGGGGCTGCAGCATATCTTTTGCCACCCCTGGCTGGTTCTTAAATTGACACAACTGGCTGATCACTCAGCTGGGGTAAGGTGGTGTACACACCCCTTGCTTAGATATAGTATACCTATGTCTAAACCTATATCTGGACACATGTAAACCTGTGAGCCACTCCTATAGACAGGCCTCACCAATCCTGGAGGCTGGGTGCATGGTTTTTATGTGAGATGGAGCTCTAGCTTGAGCTGAGCCTGTCTGCAGCCGTCGGGAACAAATCCCTAAGCTGTTTCAGGATAATGCCATACCATATACTATTAAGTGCCTTATAATCCTCGCGGTTATTTAGCAACTTTGGTTTGGCTTTATCAAAACATGTCGTGTAAGGTGTCATACGCTTTGGAATACCATCCCCTCGCCAGTTCTGGCGACGGGGATGGCATTCCACCCCTCTAGAGGGGTAAGACATGTTACTTCACTTTAATGCGGTTGATTTCTCCAAAGGCCTTAAGATCCACAAAATGGATGCCTCTGCCACAGACAAATGTCTGGACCCCTGGAGCTGACCGAAACTCAGTCAAGGGGGTCCTGGACAAAGGGTTTCCTGTCACAGGAGGGTGTCACCGCCCTCCAGACAGGAGATAGTGTATTGTAGCAGGGAGGTTTGAAAGAAACCAGACACTGCCTGGGGCGCACAAGGCTGCCCCTTGCATAATCCGGCCAAACCGGTTCTGGGGCACTCCAGCCCTCGTGCCAGGGCGGCCTGGATCAAAGGAAGGGGGTGTATCCACCCACTTCCTGGGTCCCACCCATAGGAGGGGACCTAGCAGGTAATCACGCCCACCAGATTCGAATAAGAGTGGGAGCAGTGCCAATGCACATCAGATTTCCTGGAAGAAACATTTGAAACGATATTCTGGACCCTTCGCCCTCCATCTCAACGTGGAAGCCCGAAGAATCTCCCTTGTGGTCAAGGAGTGACCACCCTGCAGCAGCAGGCACCATCCAGCCCTCGACGTCTACTTAGTTGCAGTTCCCGCCGGAACTCGAGCGACTGAGATCGACGAGATCAAGCCTGCCCAGCTTCTAACAGCCCGATCCACAGTCCCTGCAAAGCTGAGACCCGTGGAGGCGACCGGAAGCGTGGGGCACGCCATCTTGAAGTGACCACGAGACGCTGACCGTGCAGCCCACGAGTGACCCTCGAAGCTGTACACCGGGGTTTGAGAAGCCCCCACCCTGAGCTACTCCTGAGCCGAAGTTCAGCCCTCCACACTCGACGAGTGCTGCGTGGGGCCCTTTGGCACGATTTGGCTCAACGCATTTGCCCGGTCACTTGCCAGCTGGCTTGTGGTCCCTGTGCCGACGAACTACCTAAAAAGACTTGTGATTCTGGTTGCTCCAGATCCACACCAGCTCCCCTGAAAAGGAGCCCCGACTCTGACCTTCCTGGTCCGAGTGAGAAGCAATCTTCCGATCCTGCGTGGATTGCTCTTACCAAGGCTTGTTTGCTCCAAACTTGAAGCCGACTGCACCGACGGTGAGAGCCTGCGTGGGACAGATCGTGACCTGCTCCTGGACGTCGCAGATGCCCCAGAGCCCACGTGACAGCGGAGAGAAGCTCCTCGACGACCACCTGATTGCGCCCGACATTGCCTGGTTCCGTCCTGGTTCCACCCTGGTCACTGCTGAGTGACCCAGACTCTGTCCCCTCTGCTTTCAGGTACTCTACAACTTGAGTCCACCCCTGGACTCCACCGGACACTTCGTCTTCACCCTGCCTGCAGCCCTTTCAGCTTCAAGCACCAAGAGCCTGCGTGTCAAAACCCGACGCCACTTCGACCCTGTGCACCCACTTCCTGTGGGTGAGGTAACTTTGCTCCGCCGGTATTCCCACACTGGTGCACACCTCTAGGGTCTGTGTGTTAAGTTTTGTTCCTCTAGGTTCAGCGGAAGTGTCCTTAAACTTTAACTCTTTGACTTTTACGCACCACTGGTTAACATTGGTGCATGCGTGCGCTTTCCGCACATCTCCCGAATCCCGAGGGCCATTCCCGACTTCAGCATTGCTTGTCCTGACTGCTCCCAGCGATTCCCTAGGCCCTAGGCCTAACCACTGCTCGAGTGGCATCTCTTATACCACTTGTTTAGTATATGGTTTGAGTGGCCACCCGCCCTCATCCATAATTGTGCAACTTGTATGTTTAAACAGTGCTTTTTTGATTTAACGCTTGTGCCCCTTTATTCATAAAGAATACTGGGGATTGTTTTTAGTAATAAACACATATATTTTTATAATATATACTTGTGTGGTGTCCTTTCATTTGGTATTACAGGATTGTATGTGGTAAAACAGCTCGCTTAACACGACCTCTTAAGTTAAGCCTTTAGGCTGCTTAGTCCATGCTACCCCTAGGATAGCTTGTCTAATAAGGTTGACTTACAACCAGACACCATAAGGGGATTGTTTGGTCAGGTAGTAGGTGGTTCCAGAATTGGAAACTTCCCCTACCAGGCCAACTTCTCACATTGGTGAGCAGCGGTGCGGATTTGAGCTTGCTGTTGTTTTACCATTGCAATCTTTATATCAAATTGAAAGATCACATCAAGTACCTCTAGGTACATATAAAATCAAAAGCTTAGCATATTAAGTTCTACTGAACTTAGTAGTTGTAGGTTGAAGGGAGTAGCACACCCCTGACTACAACTCACTAGCAAGGTCCAGTAGGAAAACACTTAGTGTAGGTAAGTGCACCACTTACACCTCACTAGTAACCATGTCTGACACAGGAAAGGCCTCAGGGTCTAGTCCTGTGACAGTTGACCCTACCCAGGCAACTTTTGGATATGACAAACTAACCCGCAGAGACTTGATTGCCTTGTGCAAAGCAAGAGGGTTAAAAAGGGGCAGAAGCCCCACCTGCCTAATCCTGGTAGAAATCCTAGAACAGGATGACTTAGAGAAGGCAAAAGCAGCTTCCCTAGATACAGGAACTGGAGGGAACACCCCTGCAGTTGATCCCCTTGAAGAGGAGGATGATGATGACTTGGATGAGGACTCAGATGTTGAGGACTTAGGAGTACAGGATCAGGGTAGCCAGGTTCCAGTTGGTAGGCTTAGCCAGGCCAACTTGGACCTACTGGGGAATGGAGAGGGCCAGCACCTCCCCAGAACCCAACATATGATTCCCCCAGGCAACAGAAGAGTGAGATCTCCCTCAGGGGACTCTCATCTTTCTAGTGCCTCCAGAGAATCACAGAGAGGCATGAATGCTTCTCAAAAGTTAGAGCATAGGGCCAGAATGAGGGCTGTCAAACTCCAGATAGAGAGGGAGGAGGTAGCCTTGGCTCAAGCTAGACTTGCCTTGGCAAGAGAGCAGAAATTAAGTGGCTTAGATGTCACTGGTGGCAGCAATTTTCCAAGAGAAAAAGACAGGGCCTATGATAATAGAAACCTGACCAAAATTGTGCCCCCCTTTAAAGAAGGGGATGACATCCACAAATGGATGACTGCTCTTGAGAGAGCCTGCATGGTACAGCAGGTTCCTGAGAATCAGTGGGCTGCAATTTTGTGGTACTCCTTTTCTGAGAAAGGGAGGGACAGGCTCCTCACAGTTAGACCTGAGGATGCCAAAAACTACTCTGTTTTGAAGAGTGCTCTCATTGAAGGGTATGGCCTAACCACTGAGCAATACAGGTTGTTGTTCAGAGACACACAGAAAGCACAGACTCAAGACTGGACTGATTTTGTGGAGTGTGCCACTAAGGCTTTGGAGGGTTGGTTGCAGGGAAGTAAAGTTTCAGACTATACAGGATTGTACAATCTTATGATGAGAGAACAGATCCTTAATAACTGTACAAACCAGCTGTTGCATCAATACCTTATTGACTCTGATCTGACCTCTCCCCAAGAATTGGGAAAGAAGGCAGACAAATGGGTCAGAACAAGGATTAAGCAGAAACCCCAGAACCAAGGTGGTGACCAGAAGAAAACAGACCAGAAGGGTGGTAATCAGAATCAGAAAGATAAAGAAACGACCAGAAGTCTTCAGGCCCCCAAACTAATAGTAAGGAGGGTGGTTCCCAAACCGGTAACAAGAAGAAGAAGAACAAAGGTCCAAAGACACCTTGGTGCAATACCTGCAAATCAGTTTCACACTGGGGCAGTGAGTGCACCAAGGCAAATCCAGTTCCCACCACTACAGCTCCTAAAGCAACTGCAACCCCAAGTACAGTAAGCAGTGGTGGAACACAGTCCAAGGGTGTAGCTGGGTTGACCCTGGGTATTGAAGTAGGATCTGGCCTAGTCAGAGTCCCTACACAGGCAGTTCTCCTGTATGATGTGGACATTGAGTTGCCCACTGCAGTAAGCCCCACTAACCTGGGCAAATACAGGCAGACTCCCTTAATAAATGAGAAACTGGCTCAAGCTTACAGGGACACATGTGCTAGTGTCACCATGGTGACCCCTGGCTTTGTGGACCCTGGGCAGATTGTACTAGGAGAGAGCTACCTAGTAACCAATGCAAGCAACTCCACTACCTCCCATAGTGTGGCAGTTGTGAACTTCTCCTGGGGAGGGGTTGATGGCCTAAAGAAAGTTGTGGTGAGTGCAGACCTACCAGTAGACTGTCTGTTAGGCAATGACCTTGAAAGCTCAGCATGGTCAGAAGTGGAGTACAGGACTCATGCAGAAATGCTAGGGATTTCAGAGTATGTCCTTGCCATGACAAGGGCTCAGGCTAAGAAGTGCCTTCCTGAACCAGTGGTGGATCTTGAGACAATAGACCAGCCACAACCCAAGAGAAGGAGCAAGAGAGGAAAGGCCTCGCCTTCCACCTTGCCCCAGGTTGAGGATCAGGTTTCAGAGGAAACTGATTCTGCAGTCCAAGAGGAGACTGTCTCTGAGGAGCTTGAACCTGACCAGGTTGAGTTTCTGGGGACAGGGGGACCCTCAAGGGCAGACCTGAGGCAGGCTCAATTAGATTGCCCTTCCCTTGAACCCCTCAGACAGCAGGCTGCTGCTGAGGCTGCTGGGGATGCCCAAGGTACCCATACTGTGTATTGGGATGAGGGACTCCTTTACTCAGAGGCTAGAGCCCCCAAGCCTGGCATGACCAGGAGGTTGGTGATACCTCTGCAGTTTAGGGGATTCCTCCTTACCTTGGCCCATGATATTCCCCTTGCAGGACACTTAGGCCAGAACAAGACGTGGGACAGGCTTGTTCCACACTTTCACTGGCCTCACATGTCAGAGGATGTCAAGGAGTTTTGTCGCTCCTGTGTCACTTGCCAAGCCAGTGGTAAGTCAGGTGGCACAACAAAGGCCCCCCTAATACCACTACCTGTGGTGGGGGTCCCCTTTGAGAGAGTTGGAATTGATATTGTGGGTCCAATGGACCCCCAAACAGCATCTGGGAACAGATTCATACTGGTGGTAGTGGATCATGCCACCAGGTACCCAGAGGCTATTCCCCTAAGGACCACCACAGCACCTGTGGTGGCAAAAGCCCTCATTGCAGTTTTCTCAAGAGTGGGCTTTCCTAAGGAGGTACTATCAGATAGAGGGACACATTTTATGTCCAGCTATCTAAAAGCAATGTGGAAGGAATGTGGAGTAAACTATAAGTTTACCACCCCATATCATCCACAATGCAATGGGCTTGTGGAGAGATTTAACAAGACCCTTAAAGGCATGATAAAAGGATTACCAGAGAAGCTCAGGCGGAAATGGGACATTCTTTTACCCTGCCTGCTCTTTGCTTACAGAGAGGTCCCACAGAAGGGGGTTGGCTACAGCCCTTTTGAACTTTTGTTTGGCCACCCTGTGAGAGGTCCATTGTGTTTGGTGAAGGAAGGATGGGAGTTACCTCTCAAAAAGCCCAAACTAGACATAGTGGACTATGTACTTGGTCTCCGCTCCAGGATGGCTGAGTACATGGAAAGAGCATCCAAAAACCTGGAGGCCAGCCAAGAATTGCAGAAAGCTTGGCATGACCAAAAGGCTGTGCTGGTAGAGTTCCAACCAGGACAGAAGGTATGGATACTGGAGCCAGTGGCTCCAGCAGCACTCCAAGACAAATGGAGTGGACCCTATCCTGTTATTGAGAAGAAAGGGGAAGTCACCTACTTGGTAGACTTTGGAACACCCAGGAGCCCTCACAGGGTAATCCATGTGAATCGCTTGAAAGCATTTGTAGACAGGGAGGACATGAGCTTGCTCATGGCCACAGATGGGGAACAGGAGGAAGAGAGTGACCCTCTCCCAGACCTGCTTTCTCAGAACCCTGATGATGGTTCAGTTGATGGAGTAGCCTTGGCAGGCAGCCTCACTGACCAGCAACAGAGGGACTGCAGACAAGTTTTGCAGGCTCACAGGCAAATGTTTTCACTCACACCCAGCCAAACTGACTGGTGTACCCATGTTGTGGACACTGGTGACAGTCTGCCTGTCAAGAATAAGATCTACAGGCAACCTGATCATGTCAGGGATTGCATCAAGGCTGAGGTGCAAAAGATGTTGGAGCTTGGAGTGATTGAGCCATCAGAGAGCCCATGGGCCAGCCCAGTAGTCCTGGTGCCAAAACCTCATACCCAAGATGGTAAGAGAGAAATGAGGTTTTGCGTGGATTACAGGGGTCTCAATGCTGTCACTAGGACAGATGCTCACCCCATTCCAAGAGCAGATGAGCTCATTGACAGATTGGCTTCTGCCAAGTTTCTGAGCACATTTGATCTGACAGCTGGCTACTGGCAAATCAGACTAGCTGAGGAGTCAAAAGCCAAAACAGCATTCTCTACCCCTAGTGGACATTATCAGTTTGTGGTAATGCCCTTTGGTTTGAAGAATGCACCTGCCACTTTCCAAAGGTTGGTGAACCAAGTCCTTACTGGGTTGGATGACTTTTGTGCAGCTTATCTGGATGATATTGCTGTCTTTAGCTCCACCTGGGAGGATCACCTGATCCACCTGAAGAAAGTTCTGGAGGCCCTGCAAAAGGCAGGCCTAACTATCAAGGCCACAAAGTGCCAGATAGGGCAGAGTAAGGTTGTATACCTGGGCCACCTAGTAGGTGGAGGCCAGGTTCAGCCACTGGAAAGCAAAATCCAGGCCATACAGGACTGGGCTCCTCCAGTTACCCAGACACAAGTCAGAGCCTTCTTGGGCCTGACTGGGTATTACAGAAAGTTTGTGAAAAACTATGGGTCTATAGTGACACCATTAAATGACTTGACATCCAAGAAGATGCCAAAAAAGGTTCAGTGGACAGTTAGCTGTCAGAAGGCATTTGAAGACCTGAAGAAGGCCATGTGCTCTGCACCTATCCTAAAGAGTCCTGACTACTCCAAACAGTTCATTGTTCAGACAGATGCTTCTGAGTTGGGGGTGGGAGCTGTACTCTCACAACTTAATCAAGATGGTCAAGACCAGCCAATTGCTTTCATTAGCAGGAGGCTAACCCCAAGAGAAAAACGTTGGTCAGCCATTGAGAGGGAGGCCTTTGCTGTGGTTTGGGCATTAAAGAAGTTGAGGTCCTACTTGTTTGGAACTCACTTCCTGGTGCAAACAGACCATAAGCCCCTCTTATGGCTTAATCAGATGAAGGGTGAAAATCCCAAACTGCTCAGGTGGTCCATTTCCCTACAGGGGATGGACTTTACAGTGGAGCACCGCCCAGGGACTGACCATGGTAATGCAGATGGTCTCTCCAGGTACTTCCACTTAGAACATGAAGACTTATCTGGTCAAGGTTAGTTTAATGTCCCTGCGTTTGGGGGGGGGGTTGTGTAGGAGAGTAGGGTCTGCTATCCTATGGTCACCCCAAATTTTTGCTTTTTGCTTCACTGGTTTTCGACTACTGAGGCTGTGGGCCTGCTGATCAGACCCCCAGCCTGCTGTTCTCTCACTAAATTAATGACACATGTGCTATAGGCACATACCAATTGGAAATGGACTCCTTGTCAGCCCCTGTAGAATGCACTATAGGTGCACAGGGCACAGGAGCCACTAAGGCCTACCAGGGGCTGCAGCATATCTTTTGCCACCCCTGGCTGGTTCTTAAATTGACACAACTGGCTGATCACTCAGCTGGGGTAAGGTGGTGTACACACCCCTTGCTTAGATATAGTATACCTATGTCTAAACCTATATCTGGACACATGTAAACCTGTGAGCCACTCCTATAGACAGGCCTCACCAATCCTGGAGGCTGGGTGCATGGTTTTTATGTGAGATGGAGCTCTAGCATGAGCTGAGCCTGTCTGCAGCCGTCGGGAACAAATCCCTAAGCTGTTTCAGGATAATGCCATACCATATACTATTAAGTGCCTTATAATCCTCGCGGTTATTTAGCAACTTTGGTTTGGCTTTATCAAAACATGTCGTGTAAGGTGTCATACGCTTTGGAATACCATCCCCTCGCCAGTTCTGGCGACGGGGATGGCATTCCACCCCTCTAGAGGGGTAAGACATGTTACTTCACTTTAATGCGGTTGATTTCTCCAAAGGCCTTAAGATCCACAAAATGGATGCCTCTGCCACAGACAAATGTCTGGACCCCTGGAGCTGACCGAAACTCAGTCAAGGGGGTCCTGGACAAAGGGTTTCCTGTCACAGGAGGGTGTCACCGCCCTCCAGACAGGAGATAGTGTATTGTAGCAGGGAGGTTTGAAAGAAACCAGACACTGCCTGGGGCGCACAAGGCTGCCCCTTGCATAATCCGGCCAAACCGGTTCTGGGGCACTCCAGCCCTCGTGCCAGGGCGGCCTGGATCAAAGGAAGGGGGTGTATCCACCCACTTCCTGGGTCCCACCCATAGGAGGGGACCTAGCAGGTAATCACGCCCACCAGATTCGAATAAGAGTGGGAGCAGTGCCAATGCACATCAGATTTCCTGGAAGAAACATTTGAAACGATATTCTGGACCCTTCGCCCTCCATCTCAACGTGGAAGCCCGAAGAATCTCCCTTGTGGTCAAGGAGTGACCACCCTGCAGCAGCAGGCACCATCCAGCCCTCGACGTCTACTTAGTTGCAGTTCCCGCCGGAACTCGAGCGACTGAGATCGACGAGATCAAGCCTGCCCAGCTTCTAACAGCCCGATCCACAGTCCCTGCAAAGCTGAGACCCGTGGAGGCGACCGGAAGCGTGGGGCACGCCATCTTGAAGTGACCACGAGACGCTGACCGTGCAGCCCACGAGTGACCCTCGAAGCTGTACACCGGGGTTTGAGAAGCCCCCACCCTGAGCTACTCCTGAGCCGAAGTTCAGCCCTCCACACTCGACGAGTGCTGCGTGGGGCCCTTTGGCACGATTTGGCTCAACGCGTTGGCCCGGTCACTTGCCAGCTGGCTTGTGGTCCCTGTGCCGACGAACTACCTAAAAAGACTTGTGATTCTGGTTGCTCCAGATCCACACCAGCTCCCCTGAAAAGGAGCCCCGACTCTGACCTTCCTGGTCCGAGTGAGAAGCAATCTTCCGATCCTGCGTGGATTGCTCTTACCAAGGCTTGTTTGCTCCAAACTTGAAGCCGACTGCACCGACGGTGAGAGCCTGCGTGGGACAGATCGTGACCTGCTCCTGGACGTCGCAGATGCCCCAGAGCCCACGTGACAGCGGAGAGAAGCTCCTCGACGACCACCTGATTGCGCCCGACATTGCCTGGTTCCGTCCTGGTTCCACCCTGGTCACTGCTGAGTGACCCAGACTCTGTCCCCTCTGCTTTCAGGTACTCTACAACTTGAGTCCACCCCTGGACTCCACCGGACACTTCGTCTTCACCCTGCCTGCAGCCCTTTCAGCTTCAAGCACCAAGAGCCTGCGTGTCAAAACCCGACGCCACTTCGACCCTGTGCACCCACTTCCTGTGGGTGAGGTAACTTTGCTCCGCCGGTGTTCCCACACTGGTGCACACCTCTAGGGTCTGTGTGTTAAGTTTTGTTCCTCTAGGTTCAGCGGAAGTGTCCTTAAACTTTAACTCTTTGACTTTTACGCACCACTGGTTAACATTGGTGCATGCGTGCGCTTTCCGCACATCTCCCGAATCCCGAGGGCCATTCCCGACTTCAGCATTGCTTGTCCTGACTGCTCCCAGCGATTCCCTAGGCCCTAGGCCTAACCACTGCTCGAGTGGCATCTCTTATACCACTTGTTTAGTATATGGTTTGAGTGGCCACCCGCCCTCATCCATAATTGTGCAACTTGTATGTTTAAACAGTGCTTTTTGATTTAACGCTTGTGCCCCTTTATTCATAAAGAATACTGGGGATTGTTTTTAGTAATAAACACATATATTTTTATAATATATACTTGTGTGGTGTCCTTTCATTTGGTATTACAGGATTGTATGTGGTAAAACAGCTCGCTTAACACGACCTCTTAAGTTAAGCCTTTAGGCTGCTTAGTCCATGCTACCCCTAGGATAGCTTGTCTAATAAGGTTGACTTACAACCAGACACCATAAGGGGATTGTTTGGTCAGGTAGTAGGTGGTTCCAGAATTGGAAACATCCCCTACCAGGCCAACTTCTCACACTGGTCAAGAACCTACAGCACATGCTAGATGACTATAACCGCAGGTTTCCTCCTTCTACACCTCCCTCTCCAGCACCACCACCTCCTCCACAGCCTCAACCTCAACTTCCTCAGGCACCTGCACCAGTTTCACCCGCGTCACTGGGTGGTACTCGTCCTGACACTGGCGACGAGGATGCTGATCCTCACAATACTGATGACGACGACAATGACGTCGATATGAATGAGTGGGACAATTACAGGGCTCAAACACCTTCCACTCCGCCCACCTCACCTCTAGCATCGCCTCCAGTGGACATTGCAAATTTCCACAATTTGATGATCCGTGCTGCAAAACGTTTTCATCTCACGGTCGAAAAAAAACAACATGAAAGTGAATGCTTCTTGTATGATTTTAAGGACCTATCACAAAGGCAATCCCACACTATACCAATCGTTGATTATATTTGGCAGGAGGGCCTTAAATTAATGGAACGTCCAAATTCTGTACCTGCAGTTTTGCCCAGATTGGACAGGAAATACAAGGCTCTGGCGTCTTCCCCGGCCTGTTTGGTATCACAACCAAAAGCAGATTCGGTTATAACTCAGGCAGCACAGAAAAGATCACGCAATCCTGCTACACCACTCACGTCTCCTCCTGATCAGGAAGGCCGCAAGTTGGATTCTATAGGAAAGAAATTCACAACCATGGCGGCTACTACGGTGAGGGCGGCTAATACTTTGGCTATTCTGGGCCGTTACGACCGCCAGATGTGGTCCGAGGTTGCCGCACTGATTCCTCAACTACCTGATGCCATCCGTGCAGAAGCGCAGGCCATTATACAAGAGGGGGAGTTGATTTCATCCGAAATCATTGATTGTGCACTCCACATTTCCTCAACGAGTTTTCGTCAATTGGCTGGGGCTGCAGTCTTGAGGCGTCAAGGCTGGTTGAAATCTACCACATTCCGCCCAGAGGTACAGGCAAGAGTCCTGGACTTGCCGTACGACGGAGAATTGTTGTTTGGCAAACATGTTGATGATGCCCTTGAGGCGATCAAAAAGGACACCGACACTGCAAAGTCTTTAGCTACCCTCCAGTACAAGAAGCGGCCCTTTCGGGGGGCACGGGGTAGAGGCGGAGGTTCCTCTACTTTTCGAGGATCAAGTCAATATTGTTCGTACAACACCTATAACGATAACCGACAGAGGGGTTCCTACCAATCCCAGAATCGTCAGTTCACCACCAGACCATATCAACGTAAATCAACATATAGAGGTGGCTCAAACAATAAAAAACAGTGACAGTCTCAGTTCCTTTCTTCTGCCGACTGTAAATCTTGGAGGTCGCATCTCAAAGTACTTTTGCAAATGGTCCGAAATCACCTCCGACCAATGGGTCCTGGACGTTATCTCCAAAGGACATACCCTGGAATTCACAAAATTCCCTCCCACTCGTCCACCTTCGGGGCCACCCTCTCCCCATCTCAAAGAACTTTTGGCCCAGGTGAAATTGATGATCAAAAAAAGAGCCATCGAAGTCGTGCCGCAAGGTCATCGCGGCAAGGGGTTTTATTCCCGATTTTTCTTAGTCAAGAAAAAGTCGGGGGAATGGCGTCCAATTTTAGATTTACGGGCCCTAAACAAATTTATCATTTCAAAAACTTTTCAGATGTTAACTCTGCTTCAAATTCTGAATTATCTCAATCCAGGGGAATTCTTTTCAACGATCGACCTCCAAGACGCATATTTCCATGTGCCAATCCACCCCAGACACAGGAAGTATCTACGCTTCACAGTCGGACAGCTGCACTTCCAATTCAAAGTCCTACCATTCGGCCTTCGATCAGCACCGAGGGTCTTTACCAAGATCTTGGCCCGGTAGCTGCCTTCCTGCGTCTCCAAGGTGTCCAATTTTACCCATACCTGGACGACTGCCTCATCAAGGCCAAAACTTTTCACCTAACGGAGCAGCACACTCAAGTCTGCGTCTCCCTCTTTCAAACCTTGGGGCTTTCAATCAATTGCCAGAAGTCACACTTTCATCCATCGCAAAGGCGAGATTTTCTCGGAGCCTCGCTAGATTCTCGTCAGGGGAAAGTGTTCGTTTCCCAGGAAAGACAGGACCTCATGGTAAAGATGGTGCGGTTCCTCCAATCAAAACTCTATGTTTCTCTCCGAACGTTCAAATCATTCCTTGGCATGGCTTCCTCGTGCATCCAACTTATTCCAAATTGCAGATTGCACATGAGGGCTCTACAGGAGGAATTAGACAAGCAGTGGAAACAGGTGTCAGGGTCATTTGAGGACAAGGTCCTTTTAACACCTCGCATCCAGAAAGCGCTGGAGTGGTGGGCTCACCCTCCAAACATATCTGCGGGCCGTTCATTCCAGGACGAACCTCCAACTCTGACGCTTACAACAGATGCGTCTCTCGAGGGATGGGGAGCGCATCTCGACGGCATGTCTGTGAAAGGAAAGTGGACAGCGACCCAACGTACTTGGCACATCAATCGCCTGGAACTCTTGGCGATTTTCTTAGCCCTAAAATCCTTCCAGAGGTTAGTGCAGGGACACACTTTGCTGGTGAGGACGGACAACACCTCCAGCATGCACTACCTCAACAAGCAGGGCGGCACGAGGTCTCTTCTACTTTCACAACTGGCACAAGAAATATGGGATTGGGCGATTCAACGTCAAATTCATCTCACAGCCATTCATGTGCCGGGTGTGGCCAATGTTCTGGCGGACTCACTCAGCCGGGCGTCGTCGGACAATCACGAGTGGGAACTCAACCAACCAACGGTCGAGTTCATCTTCCGGCGGTGGGGCCAGCCGCAGATGGATCTTTTCGCGACTGCTGCCAACAGGAAATGCCAACGCTTTGCAAGTCGGCATCCCCACAGAGAGTCGAGCGGAAATGCATTTTCGATCAATTGGTCGAACGACTTCATCTATGCTTTCCCTCCACTTCCTCTGATCCCTCGCCTGTTACACAGGATGAGGTTCCAACCTTGTCACATCATCCTGAATGCACCCAAATGGCCGAGACGTCCATGGTTCACGGACCTGCTCCTCTTCTCGCAGTCCGACCCGTTACCGCTTCATCCTCTACCGCACCTCCTCACGATGCAGCAGGGACAAATCTGTCACCCGGATCCGGCATACCTCCAACTCCATGCCTGGAACCTGAGTACAACGAATTTGCACGTTTAAATATCGACGAGGACTGCAGGGAGGTGTTAGCGCGTGCTCGCGCTCCATCCACCATAAAAACCTACCAATTAAAGTGGAAACGTTTCTGTGTCTGGTGCCACACTAAAGATTTGGACCCAATGACTGCAAAACCTGAACAAATTTTGCCTTTCTTTTTATCCCTGGCGAGATCAGGACTGTCACACTCAACTCTTAAAGTGTTCTTGGCGGCGATTTCCCGCTTCCGCCATGATAGTTCCACATCTCTATGTTCCTCGAGGATCATTAAGCAATTTTACAAGGGCCTTTTTAGGATGTTTCCACCTATCCGTCGCCCTCCGCCTGCTTGGGCCTTAAATTTGGTCTTGTCTCAACTACTTCTACCTCCATTTGAGCCTATCCACTCTGCAAATCTAAAATTTCTCACATGGAAAGTTGCTCTCTTGCTCGCCTTGACATCCTCAAGACGTGTCAGTGACATCCAGGCGTTTACCATACAGCCTCCTTTCCTGCAATTCTCCAATGAGGCTGTGACATTGCGAACTAATCCTAGGTTCATCCCGAAGGTTCCCAGTGACTTTCATCTCAACGAACCTGTAATCCTGAAAACTTTCTTTCCTGCTCCGCAAACTCCAGCTGAGCGGTCATTGCATTCATTAGATGTGAAACGTTGTCTCAAATTCTACATTCAACGAACTGCAAATATCAGAAAGTTAGATCAATTGTTTGTGGCATATGGCCCAATTTGCAAGGACAACCTGTTACCAAACAGACCATAACCAGGTGGATATCGTCTACCATATCCTTTTGCCACCAACGGGCTGGGAAGCCCCTTCCTGCTCCAGTTCATGCTCATTCAACTAGAGCGGTGTCTACTTCGGCTGCCCTTTTTGCGGGGGTACCCCTAAGACAGATCTGCAGAGCTGCTACTTGTTCGAGCAGCCATACTTTTACTAAGCACTACTGCCTGCAATCAACAGACGCCGCGGATGCGGCAGTAGGTCAAGCGGTGCTGCGGAATCTTTTCCAATAAAGGTGAGCCTCTGTTGCTACCCGCCTCCAGTCATAAAGGTTTTTTGCTAATAATGTTTTGGTATTTATTGCATATTGTCTAATATGTTTACCTTATTTGCTTGGTATGTCACCTTTATGACTTATGTGATGATTTACTGCTTTCTACTCTTATTCAAGCATGTGAATCTATGAAAGACACCCCTAATACTGGAGAAGAACAAAAGTTACTTACCTGTAAACTGTGGTTCTCCAGTATTGGTGTCTTTCATAGATTCACATGCGACCCTCCCATCCTCCCATCAGAGGCTCTCTTCTCCTCAGGCACTTTTACTTACTTTGTGCTACGAAAATCTGAGGACTTGGGCTTCTGAGGAGAAGGTTCTAGAGGAGGCTACAGCCTGATTGGCTGGAATGTGGACCAACACATAATGACACTAATATGCTACTAAAGTGAGTTCTCCCTTAGGCTTTTCAATGGGTCTATTATGTTCTATGGTACTTTTAGAATTTACAATTTATTACATTATATGTATGTATATTTTTATTTATGATATTTTTCATGTATACATGCATATGTTACTGCTATTTTATGTACCGTGGGACTCCCACTTCGACGACGGGGAATATTCAAGCATGTGAATCTATCAAAGACACCAATACTGGAGAACCACAGTTTACAGGTAAGTAACTTTTGTTCTTCTTCTCTCTGCCCTCCAATTCTGTACTACAAGCCTCTCCTGCCTTTATGCAAACTCCCTACTGGCACACTGTCATCTATTCACACTATGCCAAAGGTCCACCACCCAAACTCACATGGGATTATGGAAAAACTTTGAGCAACTGTGTGGCACAGTACTGATCTAATACTGCTTCTGCCGCTCTCCATTTCCATTCCCTACCCTAGAGCGCACAGTAGAAAAGGCAGTAAAATGGAGCATTACCAGTGATGGAGCTGTGAGGAGCTCTTACCCTATGCTGCTTCCCCTCTACTTGTTCAAGCTGTGATGACCTGGGATGAAATTGAAGGTGAGGTCATAATCGTGGCAATGGTGGACTACGCCATGATCTTACTCCTGGGAGCTGCTGGACAACTGAGACAAATCCTGCCGGAAAAGACTCTCTCTTGTGATCAAGGTGACAGTGGCCATCTTCCCTCAAACTTGTCATCCAGCAGTGCATCAAAGAGAAGAAACTAGTGTGGGTGCTGCTGCATTCCCCAGCAACTCCCCAGTATTCAATGATGGTGGACCCAAGAAGGAGCTGCAGAAGCCTATTACAACAGAGGCAACCTGACACATCCATGTGGTGAGAGTGGGGACAGACTCCACAGAGAACGCCTGTCAGTTTGAGATATACTGTTTTAACACCCATGTGACAGATTAAACACACCATGTCAGAGAAGGGGCTCTTGGGTATCTCACTGTGGTATGTGAGGTGGGTGACTAAGAGGTCCTTTTCCTCAGAATCAGACCTTTGAAGAGCATGTCTGCTGACTGTAAAGATAGATTTCCATGGGGCACTGTAGGAAATCAGCTTTTTCCGTGTGGTCACCACGTATTTTTTATCTTTTGTTGGACCCTATAATGTTGCTGTCTTTAGTGCTCTGTCCCCCTTACCGCTGCCCCCCACCTTTAATTTGGTTGAATTGGCATGTTCCTAATTGATATCTTTAATTTACATATAAGACATTAGTATCAGGCATATCAATGTAGCCTGACTGGAGCAGTAACAAAACTGCAAGTTGACCTTCCAAAATAAACCCTTTTGACAGTTCAAAAGCTTCCGTTTGAATATTACTAAATCACCCCCATGTAGGCATTGTCTTCAACAAAGCAGAGTGCATGTTGTATCAAAGTAGGATATGTATACATTTTATGTTAACATATCCATACAGTGACTAGAACCCAAACATAATTTGTCACTGTGGCTAGCCTCACTGTACTATATAGGAAATCAGAGTAAAAAATACTAATACTATATCTTGGTAATGGCACTAGCTAGAAAGATAACTAAAAAACTAATGTTAAAAGTAATTAAAACCTGATTAAATGGTGACGTCGGATACTTAGTAAATATTTTAAATAAGTCACTTTTGGAAAGTTACGTTTACCGTGCCTGAAGTTTTTGGAGGATAAAGTTGCATTTGCTGTCCTACTTCTGCCAGCAAGTTATTAGCATTTGAATTGGTGTGAAAAGAGTGTGAAGTTCCTTCCAGCAGCAAACAATAGGCTGATCAGAAAAGGCAGAAATAATTGCCGAATATGCAGGTGTGTCGGGCTGAGAGCATCCTTTTTGACATTACAGTGTCAAATCCTATTTGAATGTCAAATCCTGCTTGACAGATCTGCTAGGGTTTTGCAAATAACACTGAGTCTGCACATAACAGGAAGGAAAACAGAATACCAAAACAATTATTGTGTGTGCACTGTCTGATTGCTGGGAAACCCTGCTTTGTTCTACCAGATGTCTGTCTCTGGCTGTATTTAGGGTAGAGTGGCAACCCTAAACAAAAAGCTTGTTTTAGATGTAGGAAGGCACTAGAATTTGTGAAGCAAAGTAGGATCTGCCTTCATGGTTACCCCCACTTTTTGCTGGTGTCAGCATTTTTTAAGACCAGTCTGACTGGTATCCTGCTAGTCAAGACCCCGGTCACTGTGCTTCCTCCATACATTTGTCATGGTAAGTACTTCTGTACCTCCACAATTGCTTACTGGTATATCCCTATTATATGGTCCCAAGGTATTCGGGGCATAGGTACACCAGGGGCTCCCATGGGCTGCAGCATGTATTGTGCCACCCATGAAAGACCACTGAAACTGTGACTACAGGCCTGCTATTGCAGCCAGTGTAAGCTGGTTCTAGCACCACTTGCGACAGATATAGGTTTCCTTATATCTGAGGTCACTACACTTAAAACCTATAAGTCACCCCTTAGGCAGGCCTTTCTGATAGATACATCTGCTGTGTGGATTCCTCACCTTGTGAATATCCCCCTTGCGCCAGCAACATCCGGAAATTCTTTTCGTAGCTTCGCGCCGACGTGGACTTGGACGTCATAGAGGCACGGCACCGCTCGCGACTCCGCTGACGTCACCGACGCCTATAATAGGCCCACGCCGGCGTGATGACATCAGTTCCCTTTTTTCCGCGTCGTCAACGTTAACGGTTTTCTGGGATCGTATTGTAGCTTCCTAGTAACTTTGTTACTCTTGTTCTACTATTACTGTTTCTATTTTCTTCGAGATGTCGTCGAAGAAGACTGGCTTTAAAGCTTGCGGAAAATGTGGCAAGACAATGTCTATTACTGACCCGCATGAATGCTGCGTCTGGTGCCTGAGTTCCGACCATGACGTCGAGGATTGCCCTTGTTGTAAGAAGATGACCCCAAAGGCTCTACGAGAAAGGGAGACGAAACTCCTCGTGGCAAAGCTGAAGAGTAAGAAGGTTAAAAAGACTTCGAAGTCTCGATCTCGACGTTCGAGGTCGAGGTCTCGATCGAAGTCGCGTTCGGAGTCGTCTTCAGCTCATGTTTCAAGATCATCAAGGAAAAATCATAGGAAGAGGAGCCATGAGTCACGTCATCACTCAGGGAAGGACTCTGGTTCGAGGCCGAAGTCGCAAGTAAAACTTCTTAATAAGGAAGTGGAGATTTCGGCGTCGGAGGATCAGGACTCTGTTGGTGAAGCTTCACATCCGAATTCGCCCGAGTCACCGAAGCAGATGGCTATCCCTTCTCCAGATCCATCCAATCCTTCTGGTCAGGAGGATGAAGGTGAGGTGCAGGGGGCTGGTGAGGCCGAGGTTCCGGTGCCTGCGGGTTCGTCGAGCCCGGTTCCGGGACTCGAGGAAGAGGTCGACGTTGTATCGACTCCGCCTCCTCGGGAACAGCCCGGAGGACCGTATCCAGACTTTACGGCTCCAGGTCAGGATCCATCCCATTTCCTGAACGCCATGTTTGGTGTTTATTCTAGGGCGATGTACCCGTCTGGTGCACCTGTTGGTCCCACGGGTCCTATGTCTTTTAAGTTGGGTGTTCCCCAAGCTTATGCTCCTGCGCCCTTCATGCCTTTTATGCCGGCTCTACCACCGCATTGGCATTTTCCGACACCGCCTGTGGAGTCGACGCCGAAGCGTACGACGCCGACTCCGTCGACGCCGGCTCCATCGACGCCGGTTCCATCGATGCCGGTGCCTACGACTCCGAAGCAGGATTATGTTCGACCTCGTGTTAAACGCCCTCATCCGACTTCGGGTTCGACGCCAGCCCCGGCCCCGTCGGAGTCGATTCCGAATCCTTCGACTTCTATCGTGAAGGAAAGGTCACGGAGAGAAGCCCAGAGACTTCTGGAGGAAGAACAATATCGGTATGCAGATATAGAGGAAGGAGAGTTACAGGATTCTGAAGATCCTTTTGAGGACCTGGGTGAGGCCAGTGGGCTTGAAGTGTCTCCTGAGTGGGATTTGGCTTCAGTCTCGAATGTGCCTTCAAAGGATGTGGTACCTTATCACACTGTCATCAAAAAGGCGGCAAATTTGTTGAACATTACTCTGCCCACTGCTGATTATAAGCCAAATCTTCTTACTGAAGTTCTTCATTCACCCTCCTCTATTATTGAGCCAATGCTGCCCTTTAATGATGCGTTAGCTGAACCCATCTATGAGGTTTGGAAGAAGCCTTTGTCTACTCCTGCAGTTTCTAGGACAGTGGCGAGAAGGTACAGGGTTGCACCTGGTGACCCTGAATTTTTGTCAACACACCCCCTGCCTGAGAGTTTAGTTGTGCAAGCTGCCTGCTCGAAGAGGTCTGCTGGTGCTTTTCCGCAGGTTCCTGGGGATAAAGAGTCCAGAAAGCATGATCAGGCTGCCAAGAAGGTCTTTTCCTCAGCCAGTATGGTGTTAAAGTCAACCAACGCAACTTGTCTGATGGGGCGGTATGTCCATGCCTTGATGGATTCTGTCAAACAGTTGGTTCCGAAAATCCCTGAGGAGGATAGAAAGGATTTTCAGGAGGTGATATCGGACACTCAGGCTTCTGCGAGACAGGTGATTCAGAGTGGACTGGACACTGCTGATTCGGTGGTGAGGGTCATGGGCTCTTCCGTGGCCACTAGGAGAGCCGCATGGCTTAAAACATCGGAGTTCTCTACAGATGTTCAGTCTGTTTTGATGGACTTGCCTTTTGATGGCTCAGAATTGTTTGGCAAGAAGGCTGATGCTGCCTTGGAACGTTTTAAAGACAGTAGGGCCACTGCGAAATCTTTGGGCCTTCAGTCCAGGGGTACTGCTGGAAGACGCTTCAGAGGTTTTGGCAGATCTTCCTTTCGTTCCTACAGACCATCTCAGCAGCAGCCACAGCAACAGCAAAATACGCTATACAAATCATACAGGGGCAGGCAAGGAGCCCGTCCTAGAGGCCGTCAGGCTTCCTCCTCCTCTTCCTCTTCCTCCCCTTCCCAGCCCCCTGCCAACGCAGCAAAGCAGCCCTATATCCGCCATTCCGGATCATGTGGTCCCAGTGGGAGGCCGGCTTACCCATTTTCTACAAGATTGGGAATTAATTACATCGGATCTTTGGGTTCTCAATCTTGTAGAGAATGGGTATGCTCTTCCCTTTCGGGAATTTCCCCCAAATTACCCTCCTTGCCAGGGTTATTGTTCGGAGGACCATCTGCTTCTCTTGCAGGAAGAAGTCCTGGCACTGTTTCGAAAAGGTGCGATAGAGGTGGTTCCAGAGCAGGAAAGGGGTCAGGGGTGCTACTCCCAGTATTTCCTGATCCCCAAAAAGGATGGCAGGCTTCGGCCAATTCTGGATCTCAGGATCTTGAACCTTTACCTGAAACAGGAAAAGTTCAAGATGATCACTCTTGCACAGGTTCTTCAAGCGCTGCTGGAAGAAGACTGGATGGTGTCAATCGACTTGCAGGATGCGTATTTTCATATTCCCATCTTGAAGTCGCACAGAAAGTATCTCCGTTTTACGGTTGGGTCGCAACACTACCAGTTTGCGGTCCTTCCGTTTGGCCTTACTACTGCGCCTCGAGTCTTCACCAAGGTGATGGCGGTGGTGGCAGCTCATCTCAGGCGGTCGGGGATACCTGTATTCCCGTATCTGGACGACTGGCTGATCAAAGCGGTGTCGCCGGAGAAGGTGCTCCATCATCTGCAGGAGACAACTCAGTTGTTACACAGGTTGGGTTTTTCGATAAATGTGCCCAAGTCACACCAGGTGCCCTCCCAGCGCAACCTGTTCATAGGTGCTGTACTGGACACAACTGTATGTCGTGCATTCCCTCCACCTCAAAGGATTCACGACATACAGGAAATGATTCCTTTGTTTTTCAAAGGAGCGGTCATTCCAGTCCTGAAGGTTCTTCGCCTGCTCGGTCTGATGGCTTCCTGCATTCTGTTGGTCAACCATGCACGCTGGCACATGAGGGCACTCCAGTGGTGCCTCCGCAGGCAGTGGTATCAGCACAACGGAGATCTCAGGGAGTCAGTGAAGATCTCCAGAGAAGCTGCAGCGGATCTGTCTTGGTGGAGCGTGGAAGGCAATCTGTCACAAGGAAAGCCTTTTCAACTTCCTCCATCTGTGGCCACAGTGATAACGGATGCATCCACTCTCGGGTGGGGTTCTCATCTGGGAGACCTGGAGGTCAAGGGTCTTTGGTCTCCAGAGGAAAGGTTGCTTCACATCAACCTTCTAGAGTTGCGGGCGATACGTCTGGCACTCAAGGCCTTCCTCCCTTCCCTTCGCGGTGTATCAGTGCAGGTCCTGACGGACAACACGACCGCGATGTGGTACATCGACAAGCAGGGAAGAGTGGGGTCGCAGTGTCTCTGCAGAGAGGCTCTGCGCCTCTGGTCCTGGTTTCAGGACCATCAGATTTGTCTGATGGCAAATCATCTGGCCGGAGTTCAGAACGTTCGTGCAGACAGTCTCAGTCGGCAGTTCTCTGCCGATCACGAGTGGAGGCTTCACCCGAAGGTTGTTCACGACATCTTTCGGATGTGGGGGACTCCTCGGGTGGACCTGTTCGCCACTCGCGAGAATGCTCACTGCCTGTCATTCTGCAGTCTCCAGTATCCAGTGCAAGGGGCCTTGGGGGACGCGTTTCAGTTGAGTTGGAACTCTCAACTCCTTTACGCGTTTCCTCCCATACCTTTGATTCCTCGGGTTCTGAGGAAGATTCGCCAAGACCGGGCCCAAGTTATATTGGTCGCCCCGGATTGGCCAAGAAGGGTGTGGTACTCAGACCTTCTCCACCTCTCCTCTCACCCTCCGCTCCGTCTCCCTCACAGGGCAGATCTCCTCTCCCAGATGGAGGGGCAGGTTCTACACCCCCACCTCCAGACCTTACACCTTCATGCCTGGAGATTGAACGGGGCAACCTGAGTTCTTTTTCTCTCCCGCCTGATGTAGTGGATGTCATTTTGTCAGCCAGGCGTGACTCCACTAAGTCCATCTATTCTTATAGGTGGTCAAAATGTGTTACTTGGTGCAGGTAGAAGTCTATAGACCCTTTGAGGGCCCATTTATCTGATGTTTTCCTGTTTGCCCTTTCTCTGGCACAGCAGGGGCTTGCTGTTGCTACGGTGAAGGGCTATCTTTCAGCGCTGTCGACTTTTATCTGTTTGCCTGACCAGCCCTCTCTTGTTAAATCTCCTGTTGTCTTAAGGTTTTTGAAGGGCCTTGTAAATAAGTTCCCTCCTACTCCTTTTATTGTGCCTCAGTGGGACTTAAATCTTGTCTTGACCTTTCTGATGGGTGCTCCCTTTGAGCCTCTTCACAAATGTCCTATGAGGCTTTTGACTCTTAAGACAGTTTTCCTCGTTGCAATAACCTCGGCAAGGAGGGTACGTGAGCTTCAAGCTCTTAGTAACAAGCCCCCTTTCTTGACCATTCATGCTGATCGAATGGTTCTTAGGACCAGGGCTGCTTTTCTGCCAAAGGTGGTGACTCCTTTCCACCTTGGTCAATCCATTACCCTCCCTACCTTTTATCCTCCCCCTCACCCTTCCAAGGAGGAGGAGAGATTACACCGTCTGGACCCCGAGAGAGCGGTGTCTTTTTACCTGGACAGAACTAAGGACTGTCGGTTGGATGACCAGCTCTTCATTGGCTTTGCTGGCTGCAAGAGAGGAAGAGCGGTCCATAAGAGGACTTTGTCAAGATGGATCGTCCTCTGTATTAAGATTTGCTACTCTTTGGCCGGTAAGGAACCTCCAGAGGGTATAAGGGCTCATTCTACTAGAGCTAAGTCTTCGACCTCAGCATTGGCTAGAGGTGTGCCTGTAGAGGATATTTGTAGAGCGGCAACTTGGTCTTCCCTCCACACATTCGCGAAGCATTACTGCTTGGATTCTGAAGTGAGGAGGGACGGTCACTTTGCACGCTCTGTCCTTCAGGATTTCCTGGTCTAGAAGAGTGGACACCCTCCTCCGGGAGTGGGGACTGCTGTGAGACTCTATTCACAAAGTGAGGAATCCACACGGCAGATGTATCTATCAGAAGAACAAGTTACTTACCTTCGGTAACGCTTTTTCTGGTAGATACAATATCTGCCTGGGGATTCCTCACTGACCCACCCGCCTCCCCATTGTCCACTCTTCTATGCCAGAGTTTCTATTATGTATTTGTTTATTTCAAATGTTTTGTTGCATTTGCTTCACACTGTGTGTTTTACCTTGATATTTGTACTGCGTATACTGGGTATATGTCTACTGTCATTGGTCCGTCCGTGTGCCTCGAAGGCACGGAAAAAAGGGTGGAACTGATGTCATCACGCCGGCGTGGGCCTATTATAGGCGTCGGTGACGTCAGCGGAGTCGCGAGCGGTGCCGTGCCTCTATGACGTCCAAGTCCACGTCGGCGTGAAGCTACGAAAAGAATTTCCGGATGTTGCTGGCGCAAGGGGGATATTCACAAGGTGAGGAATCCACAGGCAGATATTGTATCTAACAGAAAAAGCGTTACCGAAGGTATGTAACTTGTTCTTCAATCCTTGAGACAGGGTGCTGGGTTATAAGTGTGAAGGTTCCCCTGCATGAGCAGGAGACCCCTACAAATCCTATGGTCGATTCTCCAGGCTGTGCAGGCTGTGTAAGTGCGGTCAGCCATTTTGATAAATATAGTGTCCAAGCGTCATTATGCGTTGCTAACTATATAGTGGCTCTGCTGAACCTGGGCATGTTTGGTATCAAACATGTTGGAATCATACCCCAACACCGTTACTGGTGTTAGAGGTATGATTCCATGCACTGAGGGGCTCCTCCGGGAAGACCCCAGTACTCCTGGTAACAGCCTATCAGGAACTGCTAGCAAGCTAGTGCTGCGGCCGATCACAGACACAATTCTGCCCTCCTGCTGCAGAGCTGAGCTTGAGCAGGGGAAGGTAGAACAATAGGTTTCCTGTCACAGATAGGTGTGACTACCTCCCAGACAGGACATAGTTAATTGGGCTGGGGGCGCGTGCCAGCACCACCAGAATGCTTTGAGGGGCACATTTGGTGCCCCTTTGCATTCTTCAGCTTGGGCCAGTTCATTGAGCCCTTGGCTTCCGCTCTGGCATGAAACTGGACAAAGGAAATGGGACTATCCTCCCCTATGTCCAGCTCCACCTCTGGGAGGGACCCCTGAGTTGTCCTAACCCCTTTCTTAGGGTATAAAAGGGCTCACCTGTGGGTGGGTCCTCAGATTCGTCGTGGGACAAGACTCAAGCCTGAAACCACATCACTCTTTGACTGTTTGGACACTTGGACGTCGCTGGACTTCTCCTGGAACCGAGACTGCGTCAAGGAAGACTCCTGCTGCTCACTGGTCTTGCTGTTCTGCAAGTCTTCTTTGTTGTCTGTGTCTGTGCTTCTTCAAGGATCTTCAACAGACCTGTGTGCATCAAGGACACCCAAAATAATCTCCCTTGGAGTAAAAGAGTCACTCCCCTGCATCTGAAGCCACCACAACGAAGCTGACCGGTCTGCTGCTCCTGACGTCCCACAGACTTTGAAAGGCTCAGCAACACAAGTAGTGGTTCTGCAACTCCCTCGAGGTCTGACCCGTCCTCTCTGCAATTATGAGGCCTCTATCCCTATTCAGAACTGCTGGGAAAGGACCCCTGTGCACCACATCGACTTGCCATTGCCAAGGCTTGTGGCTCTGCACTCCAGAGATCTTCAGGCCATAAGTAGCTCCAGCCACCCGGCATCTCTTCCTGCCAAGATCTTTGTCCTCACCACATCCTCTGCACCGTGGGCCTTCATCTTTGATGAGCTGCTGGAGGTCCTCTTATGACTCCTGTGCCTTTGGTCTGTAGGTCCTCTCGTAGGTCTTCTATTCCTTCAGTGTGCTCCCCTGCTTGCTCAGGGCCTGCTCTGACTCTCCTGACTTGGTGAGTCTGTTGGAACCTTGCTGGTTCCAACGTTGCTCCTTCTTCATTTACCACGCCTGTTGCTGTTGCCAAGGCTTGGTGCTCCCACCAGACAATGACCCCCCTGGTCCTCGACTTCCGACGTGAGACAGCTCGTGCACAGCTCCTGGTCCTCACAGCAGCAACGATAAGGTCACCATCATCACTCCTGCATCTTCCGTCATCAGTGGGCATTGCTCTTCTGTGCCTCCTGGTCACCTCCGAATGGCATATACCCTGTCCCCTCTGTTTGCATGTTCTTCTCTTCAAGAGTCCACCCTTGAATGCCACCGGACTCTTGCACAGTCTTCGCCAGTGGCATCCGTTGTGGTCTTTGGCGGTTTTGCGACATCACTTCGCATCTATACACCCAGCTTCCCTGGTGCTGGTATCCTGGTTCCTGGGGCATCCACGGGTGGGGTGACTCTTCAACCTTCTGGTTTCCACAGGGTTTCTTCAGAATCCACTGGGAAGGATCCTTCTTCTTTAAAATTTTAACCACAACTTACCCATTTACTTCCTTGGGTCCCCAGCACTTCTACGTCTTCTGGGTATAGTCTTGACTTGAGTCATGGGTCGTGGTTCACATCCCACTATTTTAGTATATGGTTTGATCCCTCCTGGTGACCACTGTGTATATCGTGCACCTGTTTTCTTTGCAAAGGATTGTGTGCATTGTGTATATCTCTGGGTAAGAGATATCTGTATGTGTTAGTGAGTGTCTTATAATAAATACATATTTCTATAAATGCACTGTGGGGTTCTTTTCGACTTAGTCAATTCCTATAAGATTATGTTCTGGTAAAACAAGCTACTTTACACTCCTTCTGGACTAAGCCTGAAGGCTGATCTCCACAGCTACCACATAGAGAGCTTTCTAAGGTTGTATAAGACCACTAAAATCACCATAAGGGTTGTCTGGATCAGTGAAGAGTGCCGACTGAGATAATTGTGCACTAAGCCAGCCTCCTATATTCGTTTTCTGGACACTCAGGTAATGTCTCTGGTCACCAGAACTCCTTCTTGATGTCGAGGCAATCTACATCAAGGCATACAACATAGAGGTAGTTGACGTTAAGGTAGTTTACTTCAATGATATCAGGAGTTTCACCAGATCTAGTGGCTCTTTCTCTGTGAGGTCATCTTCTATATCAAGGGCCATGAGTGCTGCAATGGGTGCTTCAGTTCATCATACTGCGCCGAAAGGCCAGATGTCAACATCCGCTGAAAAGGTCATAACCTGGAAGCTTACTGTTGATGTTCCATCTGCTCTAGAGTCATTACCATCTAAGGAAGAGCTACTACCAATGGCATAGGAAGAGGATGACTCACAATTGCACTGAGATCAAAAGGATCTTTCTACACCATCAGCATTGCCTCCTGTGGATCCTAATCTTCATATGCCACCTCCACCTGCTCCACAAAGTTGTCAATCGATCTAGAGATAATAATCTTGTCAAAAGAAATAATTAAAGATCACCATTCTAGATGTTCCAGGGAGAGAAGTGCTGACAGAGGAGAGAGATCAAGATTGCAAATTCTGCAGAGAAGGGGGATGTCCTCATCAGAATCGGACATGAGTAGGCAGTAAGTAAATTCTCTACACTCTCCACCTCATATACTTTCCCAGTGGATGACATGGTTGCTTTTTACAAGGTTCCGTACAGCTCCAAAAATGATCATAAAGGCATCTGGTCCAGGTTATGAGACTTCCATTATTTTTTTTAATTTTGCTCCCTGTATCACAAATAAGAAACAAGGTAGCTCTGGATCTCCTCCAGGGGATTCTCATCAATAATCATAAGCACTAAATATTCCCGCCCATGCGCGGAGACCAGAAAATATATAAAAATGACATATGAAAACATATATACAGCTCTATATATTACAAATAATATTTTTTTCACCAATAAATGCTGCCTCTCAGAATAAACACACACCAGGCTGAGCAATGCTCTGAGACCTTGTCTTTGCAACATACACAAACAAACCAGGAGGTCCAAGAGACACTTGAACTACCTTTAATGAATAGCAGAAAAGTAGTTCTGCAGGCCTTTTTAGCCCATAGGCTGCATTGGAAAATCAACAGCATAGAAAATGAAAGCAAATGTAAAACATTAAATACTGGGACTGTGCCTTTAAGGCAGCCATGACCCCCAGCTTCTCATCATGCCCCAGGGCAATGAGAAATCACTGGTTGCCATACATTTTACTAAGTTCAAACACAATGTTAGCCAACTAAGGTTTCTAATTTTAGAAACTGTGCCAATCGAAGAAGGAAGAGACAACAAAAAATGGCTCCTACGAGTATCCTTCTGGATAAATAAATTGGATTTATGCAATCCTAAAGGTCTAAGGGCCCGATGTAGGTCGGTCGGTAACGGCCGAAAATCGGTATTTTCGGCCGTTACCGATCGGAATACAGACAACGGGATGTAGGAGGCCGAAATCCAGCGAAATCGGCGATTTTACCGAATCGGAAAGTCACCGAGTCGGTCGGATTCCGAATCGGAAAAAAGTAGTAATCGGAAAAAATCTCCGAATCGGTAGATTACCTATTCGGAGATTTTTCCGATTCCTACATTTTTCCGAATCGGAATCCGACCGACTCGGTGACTTTCCGATTCGGTAAATTCGCCGAATTGGTATATATTCCGATTCGGTGAAAATCCGATTCCATGCGAAAACCCTAAGATTGAGATGTAGGTAAGCACAGAAATACCGATTTTGTTCAAAAATCGGTATTTCTGAGTCGGAAATTACCATGGATTGGAATCAGGTGGTAACCAGGTGCAACCTATAAAAAAGGACCCAAAATGCAGTTCTACTTGCAACATGGCAGCTTTCTATGTCATAGCTAGACGGCTACGGCTACAGCAGGAAGGAGAGAGGGAATGGCAGAGAGAGGAGCAGGTGTACAGGCAGAGGGTGACCCTGTGCATGCTGACAGATCCAGAGATCCTACAGAGGTACAGGCTGGAGGCAGACACCATCAGAGACCTCATCAGGGACCTCCAACCCCTGTTGCAGCACCCCACCCCAAGGGCACATGCAATCCCTGTGCAGGTGCAGGTGCTATGCTGCCTACACCTGCTGGCGTCTGGCAGCTATCAAAGTGTAGTTGCTGTGGCAGGAGGGGTGACCCAGAGCAGCCTGTCAAGGTTCTTCCACAAGTTCCTTGATGCCATGATCCAGAGGATGGCCCACTACATTTCCTTCCCTTCCACCCATGCAGAACTGGCACAGACAAAAGCTGAATTCTATCAGATGGCAAGATTCCTCCACATCATTGGCTGCATAGATGGCACACACATACCGATTTGCCCCCCTGCTGACACCGAATACGTATACCGCAATCGGAAGTCACGGCACACCATAAATGTGCAAGTGATATGCAATGCCAAGTGTGTGATCACTGACCTGGTTGCAAAGTTTCCGGGGAGTACCCATGACTCCTACATCTTCCAGAGTAGCGGGATTTATGCACGGCTGATGGCAGGGGAATTTGGCGAAGGATACCTCCTAGGTAAGACACAGTGTCAGACCCCCATTACCAAAATTGCAGTGTGAAATACATGTATGCATGTGAGTAATGTTACCCCTTCTCCTTCCAGGCGACAGTGCATATGCCCTACGCTCGTTCATTCTCACACCTTACCTCAACCCCTCAACACCCAGCCAAAGGAGGTACAACCGTGCACACAAAAGCACGAGGAACGTAGTGGAAAGGACCTTTGGCATCTGGAAGAGCAGGTTCAGATGTCTGCACAAGAGCGGAGGTGCAAGGCAATATACCCCCATCACCTGCTGCAAGATTATTGCTGTCTGTGCAATGTTGCACAACCTTGCAGTCAGGAAAGGCACTGAGGTAGAATTATCCGACTACGAGGACCCTGACGATGACAATGCTGTCCCACTACCACTACCTGCTGGAGTCTCTGCACCATCTGACGGCAGATACAGGCGTCAGGAGATCACAGACAACTATTTCTGAGTGAGTACAGATGCACAAACAGGTCAATGTATGTGTTCAGAAATTAAATTTAATAATGTTGCATCAACGTTACTGCACTGATGTGCAACAAAAGAAAAGTTAAACAACAAGGGGTAGGAATGTCTAATGTCCGGGTTGCCTCACCCGCAGTGGCAGTCCTATTTTTTGCTGCGCTTAGCAGGCCCACTGGGATGAACCTCACCCCCTTCAGAATGCCCTGCAGCCTCAGCTGAGCGCCTGGTGCTCCGGCGCGGCTCTGACGCAGCGCTGGCCGGGCTGCTGCGGCTGCTGCTGTCCCCAGCCTCGCCCAGGACGGGATTCACTGCGGTGTTGGAGATGAGTAGTGTCTCCATGGCTGTTGTTATACGGCCCATGCCCCTAGTGACCTCGGACATGTTCTGTGTGAGGCTGGCCTCCATGTTTGCCCCACGTTGGCATAGCTGGGCAGTCGCAGCCGCAAGGCGGTTGAGTGACCTGTTCGTGACTCTTGCATCCCTGCGACGACTCAGCTCATGGTCATCCAACCTGGTGCAGAGCTGGGTGATGGCAGTGGTCATTCGGCCAATTGATGTTGCTATGTCCTTGTTGCTGTCAACGAAGGTCTTGAAGCCCTGTGTCATCTCACCCATCTGCAGGTTGTGCAGGCGCAACTGGCGATGGCAGGCCAGGATGGATTTCGCCTGCATCCTCTGTATTGTGACCATGCTGGTCTCCAGCCCTGCGAAGATGCTGCCTCCCGGTGCTGGTATTGGGCTGCTGGTAGCACGTGGCCTACGTGGAATTCTGCTGCCCTGCTGTGTGTGCTCTGGTGTCGCTGGTGTCACGGGGTCTTGTGCAGGAGCCTGACCCGCTGCCCCCTCCATGATGACTAATGGAGCCACTATTCTCCTCCGGGCCGGGGAAGTGGCAGGTGCAGGGTGGCTCTGTGGTGGTGTGTTGTCCGGGGAGAATACCAATGAGGGCGACTGAGACTGAGACAGTCGGGGGGAGTGTGGAGTTGTGAGGGAATGTCCTGTGTCCTCCTCATTTGCCAGGGCACAGCTGTTGTCCTCCTCCTCCTGTGCTGCTGCACTGGTGCTTGCCACCGCCGCACTGGCTGTTGGTGCTGGAGCTGGTGCTGGAGCTGATGCTGCTCCCCCGCCTGATGGTGCCCCTAGGTACAAAGAAGCATTTGTCAAGTGGGTGCTAATGTGTTCCAGTCACAACTATTAAAGCATTGCACGTCTCATTACAAACACGTTGATGCTGTATTACAGTTATTTATCTCATGCTCCTGCTGTGGCATTTTTGGTAACTTTTGCTGAGTACATTTAGCTAGATGCATTGCTCATGTCTGTTGCTAGCAGTACTGGCCTGGGGTTTGGTTGTGCATTGGGTCTGTAGGGGAGGTGTCTGGTATGGTGTGTCAAGTTGCGCATGCTTCTTACCTGTAGCTGTAGCTCGGGATGAGCTATCCAGGTCCCCAATTCCCACGACACTGGCCCTCTCGATGGTGGTCGCCACTAGTTCCTCCAGCTGAGTGAGGGGTGGCGCACGCTTTGTTCCTCCTCCAGTGAGTCCAGCCTGCTTGTGCAGGTCGGCCAGTTTGCGCTTGGTCACGCCACGGATGTCATAAAACCTCTTCTTGAGGTCGTCTAGGCTCCTGTGGGTGACACCAACTGCATTCACTTTCTCCCCGATGTCGATCCACAGCCTCCTCTTGGTGCTCTCCGGGACAGTCAGGGACTGCCTGCCATATAGCTGGGTGTGCACCCTCACCACCTCCTCCACCAAAGTTTGTAGCTCCATGGTGCTGAATTTAGGATTGCGCTTACGCCCTGCCTTCTGGCTCTCTGTGCTGGTGTCCATGTCTCTCAGGGATCCTGCTCACAATGCTGCTCTCTCTGTGTTTGCTCAGCTCAGGCAGCTTTCCAGAAAGTTCTGATGAGTTGCACCTGCCTGGGTTGCCACACCCTGTGGGGGAGGGTGCTTACAGCTCATTGGCTGGTGTCTTCAGTGTCACTCAACCAGCTCGGCAAAACGGCATTCTCCGAATCGGTATTTTCCGATTCGGTATTTTCCGAATGTGTTCGGTAAATACCGATTCGGAATGTATAATGTCTTCCTATTGGCCTTTCGGCCCATGGGGCGTATTTATTATTCCGATTCGGCGTTTACCGATTCGGTTGGTTCCGCATTTTTTTTTTTCCGATTCGGACTTGTCCGACCCGGCCTATACCGAATCGGTAGTTGGCGATTCGGTACGTATCGACTCTCGATACCGAATGCTACCGATTCGGTATTTTTCCGATGATTATTTCCTACATATCATTTTCCGATTTTGAAATACCGATTCGGTACGGATCGGTATTTTAAAATCGGTAAATGCGTTTTACCTACATCGGGCCCCCAATGAACGGTTGGATTTAAGTTGTTATTTGTAAGGCGTTACTTGGTTTTTGCTTTTTCTATTTAACCCGTCCTTTGGCTCATCTGAACTTTAAAAAAAGAATTGCCAGATGCACTGCATGCCCACTGTGCGCTTCAAATACTGATATAGCAGTTTATTCTATTGTTTCATTTTTATCTTAGCGAACCTGTTGAGTGGGTTTTCTTTTGCTATGTTTCCTTTTATGCGTCCATAAATCAGTGGGATCCTGGACTAGATTACTTAACTACTTTTGATTTCACATTTTAACTCAACATTTTGTGCACTTTCCTTCTTATTTTTGTTTCAAGATGGTGGGATCTTTAATGCAACAAGTGTTTCAGTTCATACACCACGTTCTTATTCCTTTTCTGTTTCGTCTTCTTTCTAGCCCTATACCCGTTTGAATGGGTATTCCACTCGAGCTACCGTGAACGGTATGCTCTCACTTTAACTGTGCACGCTATTTTCATCTTCACGAATCACTGTTTCACTGCGTCCCTCTTTTTATCCACACTTTCCTTCGAACGGCTATTTCCACTTGTATGCAACAGCGCGAATAAAACTAACCAAGTTTGTTTCTGGATTTGCTGTGCTATTTCCATCTATTTCTAGTTTACTCTCGATATCTCTTACTTGGGGGTTTGTGTTCTTCACTATGAGTTTCCTTTGATTCAAATCCACCAAGCCCTTTTTCCTGCGTTCAAACAAGTTAATTTTTTTTTCAGTCACTTTAACATTTAGAGGATCTTTCCTTCCAGTTCTTTGGACATCACGATTTCACTTGTGGTTTGTAAGGATTTCCACTACACTTGTAATAGTTATGTAAACTGCGTTTCTTGGATCATTGACTATTGGTATTCTTGTTGGATACCTTCCCCTGATGAAGGGCTTGTCCCAAAATACATTGGGATCTATTTAACAGAATCTGTTCAACAAAATGAATATTTTATTTACACTTTCATTTGTGATTACATAGCACGATGAATGTGATTTATGAATAACGGATCTGTCAAATCAACACATTTTCATTTGAAAATGATGATGATGTGATGGAATATTAATTATTGGATGGAATTTATCCAGGAGTGCTAAGTGGGGAATTGGTCTTAATCGAGACAACGCGAATTGTATACTTTGAATTTCACGCCCCTGATTGGAGAACGGTACCCACCCGCACCCTACACCAGCTGTATTTGAATACAACAGGAACACAATACTGTTACCGCAGAGTGCCACACTTCAATTATTTGACTTTATATATATTGTCTCTTGGAATTTAAACATCTTTTGTCACAGTTGATGTGTTCTCCGTTTGAATCAGTCGATAGGGGCAGGCCAAGGATCTTTCTTCGAAAACAATGGTACTGCTTGCTCTTTCGTCTTCCAGGCAAGTGAGTGAGATTTAGGCTTTCACCACAAAACAAATGTTCTTTGTTTGTTTCGACAACGACAGGGTTGTGCTTACCAAACTCACCCACTGTCTTTGAGTGTAAATTGGGTACAAGTTATTTATACACTAATTTGTAAGCCACATGCAATCTCTAATTTGTGTGTGATAAAAGGGCACCCAATTTAATGAGTCCATCATGACCATGTCCTGCTTATAATGTTATAGGAACTCCCAGCTTGTCAAGAGGGAGAGTGATTCAAGCATGTGAATCAATGAAAAATACAAACAATAAAGGAAAATGTAATTAAACTTTTAATCCCTCCCTCTGACATGGTGTTACTCAATCTTTCAAATTATTAGGGAACAATTGTATATAGCCTGCATCTTTTCAGCCACTGCAGTTTCTCTCTTTCTCTTATAAGTTGTTTTCATGAAATACCCTATTCAGACCCACGTGTAGAAAGTTGAGCAAAGTCTTGGATTTCTAATAATTAAAATATTATTTATAATTTCTTTTTACTATTTTTCTTCATGACATATGTTGCTGCCTCGGTGTGCTGTAATTAACAGGCGTTACTTTTATGAATTTTATTGGTAGTCTGAATTTTTTCACACTCCAGTCCGAACTGCTTGGTGCCTTTAAAGAAGAATATGTTTGAGTTTTGTGACTTCTCTGAACATTTTTGGCCTCAGTTAAAGTGAGTGTGGGAACATATTTCTTTACGTTTCTAGCTCTCTAGTGCTTGGCATAGTGAGAAAATCCTATAGAGGCACAAAGGCCAGCTTGGAACCTGATTTGGCTGAACAAAGGGTACAGACCAAGAAATTAATACATAAGCAATGTAATATGACCACTGATGAAGGTATGGGACACCTCAACTCTTGATTTACTGCTTACATTCTTCCCACAACCAGCGGTTCACACCAGCCCTGGAAGCAGGGCTCTTTGTGACGTGGGAGGCATGGGGCTGCTGGATGATGTCAGACATGTCCTCAGCAGAGACGAAGAGTTGATTGATAGCTGTGAGAATAACTTTGAGATCCGTGAAGGGGCAGGTAGAGTTACCTACAACTCAGACAATAGGCTATGGCTCAGGACAATAGGTTGTCAGTAACTAGACCTCACTTGTTATTTGAGGAACTGTTCATGACCTCTAATGGCCTCATCTCTATCATATGCAGACTCTACTAAAACAGTTCTCTTGGTATGGGAAGTGGTAATTTACAATTAAGTAGTTGGGTGGCTTTCAGGGTCATTGACTGAGAAGTTTAACAGCAGCTTTATGAAGAGCTTGCCAAAGTACTTGCTGTTTTTCTAGCACAGGGAAACACGGCACAAGTTTGATGTCGAATTTTTATATGATACCAAGGACTTTGAAGGCCATTTCACTGAACATAAGAGGTGAAGGCTTAAGGGCATGTGATCAGGAAGGGGGTGATTTATATATAAGGTGGTATTGCCCAAGACTGAAATATTTTGGAAGACCGTTCTGGCTCAAACCCAAAAGATTCTGGACTATACTGCACCTCATGACCCAGAGAACCAAGACTAGAATGGATAGCGATGCATGGCAGGCTGCTGCCTTCTTACGTGATGTTAACAGGTAAACTAGAAATGACTGCTCGAAGTGGACAGGACTCTCCCTCGATTGGGATTTGGGCACATAAAATTCACTGTATTCTCGCAATAGAACTGCTGTGGCCTTCTGTCTTAGATTCACATGAAGAGTTCAGACCTATCTGGAAGCCTGTAATGGTCGCACTGAGGGAGGGCCCGTGGTCTTGAACTGCCAGAGACCCTTAAGGCTTGTCTAAATGGGGATAGAGGCACAAGGAGCCCCCCCGGGGAGACAATATAATGAGGGTGCTTTATTTTGGTGGTTCCAAGGCTTTTCTGTTATGAGTTGGAGTGGACGCAGAGGATCAGGTGTATAAAAGCATTAGCATATGTACTGGATCTTTAACCTTTACATTTTGATGTTTATTATATTGAGAAAAATAAAATAAAAGTTTGAAATCACTTGACTAACACCTAAGATATTATTATTTTTTAAATAGAAATCATTTGAATTGGAACGACGAGAATTACTGGCTGCAAACAGAAATAAATGGGAAAAGGGAATGCAGGCCCGCAGGGATCAAGAGGTATTGTGAATGCATTGATAAAAAGACCTGTCACTTGCACGTTCAGTGCACACTTGTATGGTATGGTCACTGTTTTATTTAATTATACTGTAGTGCTGATATAACTACTTATATAATATATATAAAATAATCTTGTTCCTTACACCTTTCCTACTGTGGGTTCCCTTTGTTCTTCCCCTTCCCTTGCGACGTCTGCTACCAGAAAATTGCCTTCTCTAAATGTTTTCCAGTTGAGACATTGTGTTTTAATATAAACTGTACCCGGTCTCACCTGGGTTAACAGGTCTACTCCTGTTTTCTTTGCCTTAATAAAAAGACCAGCATTCTCTTGGTGTCAAGCAATTTTTGTTTCTATTTTGCTAATAAATACAATTAGTTTGACATATTTTATGTAATATTTGCTGCCTTAGTTTTTGAGTTTCAGTGTTGTGTCTGATAGCCATTACCCAACTCAAAGATCACTTCATCAGCCTCTGACGGACGAAAGAGTGAACCAGCTCCCTTGAACTAAAATATGTGACATGCAGAATATACACAGATCTCAGCAGCAAGCACTTAACTCTCTGCATTTTTGTCGCCCTCCATCCAAACCATTCCAGAACCCATCCACACCACCGGGCTCTGGAATGCCCAACCTACAAGAGCACGCACCGGACATGCCGGTCTCAACAGTTATTCTATCAGCTACGGCGATACAAATCAATATAATACGATGGTACCAAGGACCTGAAAAGTGCAGAACAAAATCCATTCTTCCTCCCTTTGTAACCTTGACAAGGAACTTTTCTCCCAGTTCAAATAGTCTTATATCTCGTACAGAGTGGCAACTAGTGGGGGCTCAAATCATATAGCAGCACTCCTCAAGTTTCCCTCTAGCATTCGATTTTAGATATTAAAGGAGAAGATTGAGATGGATGACTGCACACTTTCTAAATTAAACTGTGTGAAACTGAGGGCCCGATTTGTTAAGGTTTTACAGTGTCACAAACGGTGGCGCAACCCCACACAAAGGCTTGAATCGGGAAGAGTACCCTTCCAGTAAAAGGGTACTCTTCCAGTACAAAACCTATTCTAACCATCACACACACACCCTATTAGTAGATCTGGTGTTGTCCTGCTCTCTCCCATCCATGCAATGCAGTGCCATACCTATGGTTGAAAATAGTACAGTTGTCCCTGAATATACATAAACACCTTAAAGCCTACCTCCATATAATTCAAGCCTGCATTGAAGACCTGCAACTGTTAATAGCTCTTTCCTATAAAAAGTCCAATCAGGCTGAATCCGTAGGCTTTCTTTTTATTTCCACATTCTACACTACAGTTGTGGACAGCATCTCTCAGGTTAACGATGGGGGAGCGTATGTCTGCAAGTGTTACTAGATTGCTTTGTGACAAGGGGCTCTTCAGCATTAAAACGTTTATAGATTCATGTGCTTGAAAATTCCCTCAGGCAGGATACCCCCAGTAGACAATTGGTTTTCAAGAAGCACTTCCACGTCCATGTCCATTCAAGGTATTTATAGAGTTCAACCCCTGGAGGCACCCTGGTGCAAGGATCCAACAAGTCAGAGGAGAAACATAGGAGAAGAATGGAGCATTGAAAAGTCAGGTTTTGATCAGGGTTTGTACACAGATGTCCCGGGTTTTCAAAGCTTAAAGGGCAGGGCATTTCACGTTTTACTGGCTAAGAAACAGAAGTAATGAACACCCAGGTGACTTTAATAGATGGGTGGGGTGAAGAGAAAGCACATAGAAGCTGGGTGGGGCATTGAACTAGAATTTGGATTAAACATAGCAGGCTGTTTCCTGTGAATTGCATTGTGAACTAAGCAGAGGGACTTGATGATGAGCCTCTTTGTAAATAGGAACCAATGGATATTTTTGAGTATATCAGAGACAGAAGCATTGATAGGCAGCTTCAATAGCAGCTTGGCTGCAGAATTCTGCACCACTTGGAATCGGTGGGCCAAATAGTCTGGAATCCCATGTAGTGTAGCTCCTATTTTCCCAATAGGCTTTGCGCATTGGAATAATACCTACAGCAGTAAAGGCCTAGACCAGACGTTAACTAGGTCTACTACTGTCGATACTAGACTTAATTTTTGGGTTTGCCAGCGTAGCTCAGAGTTCGCTAGAAACTTTCTCGAATGTTCAAGGAGGAATTAACTTCCCTGATTAGACAAGAAGGGATTTAGTTTCTGACAACCATAGAACATGACAACTTTGCTCTCCCCTAATCAAGAGTCAATCTCGAGAGTCGTGTGAGCACAAGGCAATTGTTTTACTCAGTCAGTACGTGCATTCTTAGTCTCATCAGATTGTAGAGAAAAGGAAGAGACGGGCGTGTTCAATAAAAAGGTGTTATTTATTGATCAGTCTCTTTTCTCGTACAAGAGAAATGGATCGATATTATTGCAATACTTATAGTTAAGTAAAGTGCATACATTAAAAGCAATAGTATAAAATAATACTGTAAAAACATTGATATGGTTTCTGAGCCATATGATGTTTAAAATGATTAAAATATATTTACATACACATATACATTTGACTAAACGTACTCAACTGGTGTTTCTAAATACGCCTACCCCGTGTACCTGACCTAAGTCTAATGCGTGGGCGGGAATAGAAAGTTACAGTTTAAGTTAAGTTTGTTTTTGCCAAGTGAATAACTAAAGAATTCTCTGTGAGGGGTTATTCAGTTCTGTACCTGGAAGTTAGGATGAAATGAGGAATGGTATCTCTTTCTCTGCTCTCGATATTCCAGGCTGCCTGCGAGGGCTGCCCAGAAACGCCGGTGCTGGGTCTCTCGGCTTGAGATAGCAGCGCGTCTCTCAGCGCGTCAGGAAGGCGGGGCTGCTGTCAGCGGGGTCTGCTTCTGCTCTCGGCTTCGGCAAGTATGGCTGCTCCGTCTTGTCACCACGCGTGTGTTTGCATAGGGCAAGATCGGCAATATTTGTACCTTAAAGGTGCCGAGATTGACGTAAGGATGGACATAGATACGTCAATAAAGATGTCATACGACTTGCTCGTTAGCACATTCTTTACTAAAGTTCTCTGTGAAATCAAAACAATGGCCGCACGGATTTTCCAGGTTGTCATAGGTTTGATTTGTTATGAGAACGTCGTATGCCTTATCAGGGGCTGGAGGAATGTCGCTTGTCTAATTAGATCTCAAGCGTTATGACCTAATCAGATAACACGTTCCTGTGCCGTAGTGTGACTGCGTCAGATAACGGTATCTGCATCATGGGGGCTGTTCTTGCCTCATGGGCTGACTGTTAGTTAACTTGATAGTTAGTTTAACCAGAATAGGGTCAGGAATAGGGGGATCGATTCAGAACCTATAGGAATACATGACACCCACTCCACGCTAACTATGGTCATATTTACTAATCTATGCATAGTATAACATAGTACAACATACTATAGAGTATAGTGTATACCTTACCACCCCAAAATACATAAATGCATTTTGAAATTTTCAAATATACTGAAAAATTGCAGTCATATATATTGTATGCACTTAAGCTATGAATTAAATGCAAAAGTAAACACGCATTTGTATGCATTATTGCTAATTTGGTATTTGAAAAATACACATGAAATGGCTCTTAATATAGCTATACAGAAAGGAAGTTCGAGACCATCTCATCACATAATAAAATATTTGTGAACATCCCAGCGGGCAACTAAAGTTTATAAAGTATCTAAAAATAGAATTCTTAGTTCTCTAGGAATAGTTTCTTACTTTAAGCAGAAGATAAGTGTCCCGAAAAATTTGTGAAAAATAATTTGGGGCTGCTAAAAAATTGTTGTCCGTGAACTGGTGGGAAGAATTGTTCATGTGACTTTATTTTTAAAGTTGAAGGCCGAATTCAGGGAACGCCGTGTGCGAGCTTGCTCAAAAGTCTCTATTTCTGTTCTGGAGAGAACATCATATCATTCAGGCTTTCGAAAAAACTGTCAACAGCTTCATGGGAAAGTTCCACTAAGTCGGAAATAGGGGTAACCATGCATTCGTGCGCATGATTGTCTGCATTGACATTCTGATTCGCATTGCTGACAGAAGGTCGTACCTGTTCGATGCTGCTTTCATCTTGAACTTCACTACTCTTCAATCGCAGTGGTGAAGATTCCAGGAATGCCGTCATCAGGATTGGCAGCCTTTGAGGGCAGCACAAAGCGTGAACCTTGGTAGGAACCAACAGTGTATCTGCATCCACTGGCGCATCCGATTGTAGCGTCAGACAGGTGTCTAACACGCATTCTTCTCCGCATAGCAGACACCTTAGTACAGGTAAAACACACCTTTGCCACATTGGTCGAAATGATAGAAACCAAGTCATGTTTAGGTCTCTAAGCCGGGAGAGTCCCAGGATTTTTGATATCCGGTCCCGGTATCCAATGGCTAGGATCGTATCTTCCATTGTCGCGAGAGTTTGATCTGTGACATGGGTTGCCATAACGAAAAATAAGGACTAAGAATAGGATTCCTGCAATTAGTCCCAGGATCAGGGGAAGTCCGCCAAAAATCGAATGGACGAAATCTGGAAAAATACCCAGTATGGCTTTGAATGGTGTTAATGCCATCGAAAATACTGTCTTAAATACCCCTGAGATCCCATTGGTATCAGAAATATTTAAGATTTCGCTCAGGATTTCCGCGAAATGTACGGGGGAATTAGTTGATAATAATGTATGTATCTCTGCAGTCGTCCTTGCGACTTGTAGATCATACGTTTCTTTTGATGACGTGAGCCTTGTAGGCGTCTGAAGAAGCACTGTTTTCATTCTGCTTAAAGTATCTATTCGAATAGAAGTAATTTTCAAACTGGGCCATGCCCTTGCCTCCCTGTCTGGAAAGGAGCTGGGGAATAAAGAACGTCCACAGCACTTGACCTTCGCCGTCGTAGTGACTAGATAAGGAGTCCCGGGCATAAGACTACAACATCTGCGGTCTACAATAAGAATGTAACTCCCATTATAGAGTCTTTGAAAGAATGGTTCTATTTCAGTTGCAGGTGCGCCTTGCTGGTGACATGAAAGGTTGTATGAATTCCCTTCACAGGCTCCGTGCAAACTAATACCGTTACACAGAAGCGTGCCGCTTAGTGACATAGCACAATTGTTGCCACTAAGAAACACTTTCTGTCCTTTATTACTGACACATGCATGTGAATAGGGCAGGTTCCAAGTTGTTTTAAGGTACCCCTTTCCCAATTTCTCGTACATGCCAGCCTGTATATATTTTTGGCAGTATTGAAACCTGAAGGTTGAGATTGGAATATTTATGATTCCGTGGATTATCCATTCACTGACAGGTCGTTCTGACATTGTCATTGGTAATCTTTCTAGTTTTTCAATGCTCAAGATTGTATAATCAGCACCCTTTTGCGCCATACCGATTTGTCTATCAGTAAGGTTAAAGATTTGGAATAGTGACGTTGTGTTGATTAAACGCCAAGGCACATAGCCTGAACGCAGATTTTGTAACGTCCAGCCAAGCTGTACAATGGAACGCAATTGTGACTGACCATGTTGTAATAACAGTAAGTCTTGCGATAATATATCGATTGCTGAAGACACAATGCTGTCCAATGAAAAAATTCTGGAGGACAGAGTCATTAACCCATTGTCCACTACAGATAGTGATTTTTCCAAATTAATACGGTCAATTTCCCGTATTCTTTCTGCTGTCTTAATTTGAGTAACCTTCCAGGCCTCATTGTATGCTGCATATACAGAGGCTGCTATGAAACGCTTTTGACGCTGTTTGCGTGGTCCCATTATGAAATCACGCAAGTCAGCACCATCAGTAAGTAAAGTTAGGTGTTGCTTAATTTCAGGCAGTGTGGAAGTTTGTAGCCATTGAAGGCATAATTTGCCCACACTGTAGGTTGTTATTATCCCTGGGTGATGTCTTTGGGGATATCTAGGGTCTGGCCTGGTCATTTTGAAACCCTGTGTTTTATTCAGGAATCTATCTTGACAGTTATTTGTATCTGTGGGCCAGATCAACCATTGTTTCCAATCAGGATGTGTTCTGTTTTTGTTTAGTATATTGTTTACGTCTATCTCTTCATCTGTATCAGAGCTATTGCTAAACATTGTTGGCTTTGGAATAGACGGTTTAATTAAATCTTTGATTTTGGCTAAGCCAAGACAGGTGGTTTGTTGAACAGTGTCATTTAAAAATATCATTTGTTCTGGGATCATGCAGGCTCTAAACAAAGCTTCTATACCCTGTACTTGCCATTCTTTTGTACCCCAAACACTTTTCAAATCAACATTTTTGTCCCAATAATCAAATCCAAATGTATTCATTTTTTCAAAGAATGAATCTGAATATATCAATTTTGTGTTGGTTATCATGGTTTTCATCCCTGTCTTGTTAGACAATTTAAAATAAAATGTTTCAGCATTACTTATGTTAAAACCTGAAAAATATGAATATTTGTCATATACGGTTCTAGAGCTTCCTTTTGGAGGTGTAGCACAATGTTCCCATTGATTATAATTTAAAACATTTCTAGGTTGTGCAGATTTATGCAAAAAATGATTACCATAGTGGTTATAGCAATACATACTATCATAATTTGTAGAACCTTGCAAATAATCATGTTTTGTAAATTTAGCAGACATTACTAAGTCAGACATCATGTTGTTAATACTTTCGAAGTCCCAATCATCAGCAAATGAGTTTGGTTTTGCAAAGTCACTCAAGGAGATCTTGATTTGGTGTGGATATTTCAGGATCTCGACCGGACCATAAATTTCATAGTCAGTGTTGTCCCAGGCTACCCCACCAGGTATAGGATTGGCTGTGAAGTTGGCTGAAGAAAGTTCTCTTTTCTCGACGTGTGAAGATGTGTGTGGTTTGAGGACCAAGTTGATGTTCTGACTTGCTGTGTCCATTTTAGCATATTTTCCCTCAATGAAGCGTCCCAAAGTTAATACCATGATGAGCCAAAGTATGAGGATAAATGCACCAAAACCCACCCAAAATTCAATCCATGGAGAAACCAGATATGTTTCTTTCAGATGTTTCAAAAGTTCCTTAGTTTTGTCTTTAAAGGATTTTGATGATGGCTGTGTCTTTGATTCACTGAAGCCGTCAGAGGAATCATCGAAGTTGATGAAGTAACCGGATGCAGTTCTGTCAATTGTTCCAATTGGTTCAGGATTTCTGTTTTTTGCATTTTCACTTGGTACTTCAGTATAGATTGGTGTGTCTCTGCTAAATGTCTTTATTTGGGTTTTAAGAGGTCTGAGTTCTATTGCATTGTTGCATAGTCCTTCTTGTTCTTCTTTAGGCGTTTCGAATGTGATGAGCCTTTTTGATAGGACCTCTGTGCTGGTAGCAAACCTTGGTGTTCTGCTACTTATTGGGAGTCCACTTGGCCTACTGTTTGTTATCGGCCACATGTTGTGGTTTTACCAGGTCGATGGATACAACTCGGTTCTCCTTTTTACCAGCAAGTGGCGGTAGTACAACTGATCTTGTCCCGTTGACAGACAAGACAGGAACTGCTTTTCTGTAGGAAGGCCCAAATTCCTTCTTTACCGCGATCTTTTCCCTGACTAGATCCCCGACTTTTGGAATCCAGACAGGTCTTGCTGGGACAGGTGGTGATTCTTCAGTGGTCGTTGGCTGTTGTTTCAACTGTATGTTGCTCAGGTCTTTTCTTGTTTTGTTTAAGTCCTGCAAAATAGCCAAACGGTCTTTGACATCAAAGCTTTTTTCTTTAACCACTGAAGTCTGACTATCAAGGTCAGAGATCAACATCCTAGTTCCAAATAATAATTCGTACGGACTGAATCCCTTCAGAAAATTTCTTGGCAAGTTATTTAGACTACGTTGGACACTTATTAGATGTTTGACCCACCCAGCTCCCGAACCTAATACCTTTGCCTTTATAGATTGCTTTATGTCACGGTTTTTTCTTTCAACAATTCCGTTCCCCTCAGGGTGAAATGGACAAGAGTACCGCAATTGCACGCCCATGCTGACCATGGCCTCCTTATAAGCCCGAGAGCTAAAAGCAGGACCATTGTCCGAATGCAGCATGCCAATTGCGTATGTGCCGATAAAGACTCGCAAATCTTTTATAACAGTTCTGGCGTCAGCCGTCCGCTGGGGCCACATCCATATGAATCTCGTGCATGAGTCCACTGCGACCAAGATATATTTATAGTTACCATCCCTTTGTAAGGGACCGCAGTGGTCTAGATAAACACAGGCTAATGGTTTATCCGAGATTAGAAGGGGCGTCTGCGCTGGACGTCTCACCGTTGATACTTTCATTTTTTGACATATTTCACATGCTAGAACATAGTTCCTCGTTTGTCTTCTCATTTGTGGCCACCAGTATCTCTGTTTTAATAATGATACTGTGGCTGAGACGCCAGCATGAATAGAAGCAAGCCCTTCGTGTGCCGCTATTATTAGTCCTAACCTATGTTCCATGTTTGGAATTGCCCTATCCCCCACTCCAGGGATTCGAGCAAAAGGAACATTGTTTGCATCAGTTATGTATGAGTATTTTACTGGAAAGCCTTTAGGGAGTGGTTCTATCGAACCTTTTCTGAAGCGCTGACAGCTTGTAATATTTCGCTGTCTATTTTTGTTTTTGACCGGGTGACGGCAGCTACGGAAGCCGTTTGCACAGCTGCCTTCGCGGCCTCATCAGCCAATGAATTCCCTGCAACGTGAACGCCATCACGTTGATGACTCAGTGTATGTATCACGTGAGTCTTTGGTAGTTCTTTTTGTAAAAGAGCTACTTGTTCCCAGAGCATTTTATGCTTGATTGTGCCACCTTTCGCATCCTTGAAACCGTTCTGAAGCCAGATCTGCAAGTATTCATTGTAAGACTGAACGCAATAATACGAATCACACACTATGAGTGTGGGGAATTCTCGATCGGTATTTTCAAGCGCCATCTTGAATGCTAGTAGTTCAGCTCGCTGAGCTGTACAATCTCCTAGGGATTGTGTTTTAGTGAGGGTTGGTTTAAATTTCCCTTCGTGCCAACGACCTTTAACAATCGCGCACGCAGCACTGTAAGCTTGTTTACCCCCTACTGCGGGTTGTGCTGATCCGTCTGTATATATTATACAGCCGTAGTGATCTAGAGGCAGAATGTCGATTGGCGGAGGACATTCAAATTCATATTGGAGAAATTCTTGTGTTTTTAAATAAGGATCAAATTCGTACACCACGTCTGTTGCAGCAAGAAAGTTAGCCCATTGTATCCATCTTGGATGGAGTGCTTTAGCATTTGGAATGGTTGCCTTTGTTACCGCCTCTAAGGCTGGTATTGGTGTCACGATTATTATTCGTTTACCTTGTGCCAGGGCTCGTTCTTTTGCTATAGCTGTCTGTGTTGCTGTAAGAATTTTTTCCGTTGGGCTAAATTTCATTTCAGCCTTAGTGTACAAGTGTGATTTGAATGCAATTGGTACCTTTTCTCCTTCATTAGAAGTCAGGTATGTGAATCCGCATCTCCCTGGGATGACTCGAATCACAAGATTGCGTGTGTTATCACGTGTTCCTAATTTTGTTTTAATTAGCATGTCTGTTTGTAAGGATCTCAAAATTTCTGTGTGTGTTTGAGTCCAATTGGATCTTTTAAAGTCTGGTTTAATTAGATCTTAAAGGGGTTTGACCCTTTCTGCGTAATTTGCAATGTATGTTCTTCCGAAATTTAGGAAACCTAGAATTGACTGTAGGTTTTTTAGTGTTTTAGGAGCTTGGATTACGGCACATTTCTCTAGGAAATTGTCAGCCAAGCTTTTGCCTTCACTTGATAACTCATATCCTAAGAATAGGACCGTCAGATGGGCAATTCTGGACTTTTTAAAGTTGAATTTGTAACCCTCTGCAGCGAACCCAAGTATTATGGTGTTCACCCTTTTCAAGTGAGTCTCCAAGTCATCATCTGTTAAGTAAATATCATCGACATAAGATAATGCTTCATCATCATATAGTTGTAGTAATTCTGTTACTCTCGCTGAGAATACCCCCGGGCTGTTCTTGTACCCCTGGGCTAACCGACAGAATTGCTTTTGAGTGCCATTTACTGAGAATGCAGTTAAAGATCTGCTCTCTGGTGCTATGTTTTGACAAAAGAATCCATTGGAGATGTCCAAGGTTGTTTTGTATTTTTTGCGCACTATGTTATTCATTAGTGCAGCACTGTGTGAGTTTTGCACTGCAAAGGTTTTGCAACATGTGTTAAGGTGTCGGTAATCCAAAGCTAGACGATATGAGTTGTCTGGTTTGGAGACCGGAAACAAAGGGTTGTTCATTTGTGAGGTGCAAGTTTCAATCACCCCCTGGTATTCTAGCTGATCTAGTATTTCATTTACCTGTTTTTTAGCTTCTTGCTTAATTGGGTACTGCCTTTGTGCAGTCGGTTGTGATTTTAACTGGATTTTGTGAGGAGGAGAATCCTCATCCCATCCTACATGATTTTTATATAAAGCAGGTGCTAAGGCCACTGCCCACTTTCTAGCAAGTGTGTATTTTTTATGAATCGGGATTTGATTCGAGAAGGCAGGCATAATTACTTCTTCGCCATGAGGGCACTCCCTGACAAACTCTGGTGGCCAGTCTTTTTCAGCTAGAAGGATGTCATAACCCTTTGAGAGGTTATCCCAAAATAGTCCCCTTATTTTCCTAGTCTTATCTCCCTCTATACGTAATGTTATCTCGTATATCTTGTGGGGCTTGCTAACTCTGGTGTCTGCAGTTTCCACTTGAAGATATTCATTCGTGTCCACTGTCTCCAGATGATTCATAAGGACTTTGCGAGCTATGCTCACCTCTGCTGCGCTGTCTAGCATTGTCTGAGCCCACTCTCCGTTTTTCAGTTGTGTCCTCAGTATTCTCGGCATTGTTAACTACCTTGATACTGGCTACCTTCTTTTTTGGAAATTGTAATTTCTTTTTTAGCTGAGCAGGTTCCTTGTCTTTGGACTTGGCGTGCTCTTCTGATCGTCCTCTTCTTTCCGATTTCTGCGAGGAAGTCTGAAAAGATTGAGAGGGACGTGTATCAATGTCTTGATATCTATCAGGTTTTTTAATATTATCCCTATTTCTAAGGTTATATCTATTCCCAGAGGGGTCACTATGCGGTGACCTCTGTCTTTGGTTTGGAGATTTCTCTCTTCGCCTGGGAGACTTCCCTCGGGACTGGAATTTCTTTTCTTTAGGATTGGATTGTTTGTTTCCATCCCAGTTCTTTTTTGGTGAATTATTATTAAAAAATATTTTTTCTGGACTTGTAGTCAGTTGCGGTTTTACTGGTATTCCACCTAGACTATCTCTACCTAGTTCTTCATAGGATTTTTCTATGATTCTGGCAATTTCAGCTGGTTGGTCTGCTATATCTGTCTCTTTTAACCTCTGGCGGATCGCCACGTTTGCTGCCTCACCTTTTATGTTGGCTAATAATATAGCCGAGACCTGCTTGAAGTCTTTTAGTAATTTCATACCAAGGGTTAAAGCAGGTTCTGGACCGTATTCATCTTGAATTTGTTTTAGCACATCTGGTATTACCGAAATGGATGGAACACCGTGCGTTTTTGTGTAGATGGAAGCAAAGACTGTACCCCAAGTGTCACAGTCCTCAATGTGTGGTGCGATTCCCATTGGGAGACATATAGTCAGAATCCTGTGTTTTTCTAATGGGGTGGTGTCAGGAAACACCGCCTCTATTTGGTAATTTTCTGTGCCAACCAGAATGGTATCTGTTCCCGTTTAGCTGGAACTTTACCTAGGCAGGATTGGATGTTCTGTGGTGTAATTTTATTTGTGTTCCCTTGTTAAGGGGTCAGCTGTGGAAGTTTAATCGCTGGCTGAATTGTTGATGTCCGCATTACATACTGAACTAATTGTCTATGAATTTTTAGTAGTTGTTTTAGCTGTATTAACAGCTCTGCTGCAGGCATTCTTTCGATGTCTGGATGTGGTGTGTATCCGGCTAAGACCGGCCATGTTGCTCCTGGTCTTCCTAAAGGACCGAGCCTTGTAATGTGATTGTTATGTATTAGGGCGCCATCAAATAAGAGCAAATGCTCTTGGAATTTGAGTGGTACTTCCACCTCCTCGAAAGGAGTGTACGTTTCAGGAGGTTCCTCTACTTTGTAATAGTGGAAGTACTTTGTTACAGCATTTGCTGCTGGAAAATGTATCCATGAATAGTATATCTCTGTCTGCCGATATTCGTGTGCCTCGATTACGAATATGACTGTGCCACCTCTAGGTGTCAGTCCATTTTCTATAAGTTTTAAGGTTATAGATCTCCTTTTAATGACCGGAATGAGTGTTATATTCGGGTCTGCTGCTTGCATGGTAGCATCAGCATCTGCGAGTTCAGTTGCTAATCTAACTGCCTCTCTTTCATCATCACTCTCTGCCATTTTACAGACAGGATGGTATTATGTTTGTTTGCAGATCAGGTTTCTTTATGGAAACAGAGATTAGTTGCACAATATTTTGGGACTGTTTTTATCCTTCAACGTTGACTATACCAAGAACCATACATAGGAGTTCCCTCCTGCGAGGTTTTGGAGGATATTACCTTTCACCCACTCCAGACGTCTTTGGAGTATAATGGAAAAAGGGGTCTGAGTGAGAAAGCACGACTGAGTTACTCTAAATGTCTTACGTTAGTTTTATCGCCCTTTCCAAACGCGTTGGGCGCCATGTAGTGTAGCTCCTATTTTCCCAATAGGCTCTGCGCATTGGAATAATACCTACAGCAGTAAAGGCCTAGACCAGACGTTAACTAGGTCTACTACTGTCGATACTAGACTTAATTTTTGGGTTTGCCAGCGTAGCTCAGAGTTCGCTAGAAACTTTCTCGAATGTTCAAGGAGGAATTAACTTCCCTGATTAGACAAGAAGGGATTTAGTTTCTGACAACCATAGAACATGACAACTTTGCTCTCCCCTAATCAAGAGTCAATCTTGAGAGTCGTGTGAGCACAAGGCAATTGTTTTACTCAGTCAGTACGTGCATTCTTAGTCTCATCAGATTGTAGAGAAAAGGAAGAGACGGGCGTGTTCAATAAAAAGGTGTTATTTATTGATCAGTCTCTTTTCTCGTACAAGAGAAATGGATCGATATTATTGCAATACTTATAGTTAAGTAAAGTGCATACATTAAAAGCAATAGTATAAAATAATACTGTAAAAACATTGATATGGTTTCTGAGCCATATGATGTTTAAAATGATTAAAATATATTTACATACACATATACATTTGACTAAACGTACTCAACTGGTGTTTCTAAATACGCCTACCCCGTGTACCTGACCTAAGTCTAATGCGTGGGCGGGAATAGAAAGTTACAGTTTAAGTTAAGTTTGTTTTTGCCAAGTGAATAACTAAAGAATTCTCTGTGAGGGGTTATTCAGTTCTGTACCTGGAAGTTAGGATGAAATGAGGAATGGTATCTCTTTCTCTGCTCTCGATATTCCAGGCTGCCTGCGAGGGCTGCCCAGAAACGCCGGTGCTGGGTCTCTCAGCTTGAGATAGCAGCGCGTCTCTCAGCGCGTCAGGAAGGCGGGGCTGCTGTCAGCGGGGTCTGCTTCTGCTCTCGGCTTCGGCAAGTATGGCTGCTCCGTCTTGTCACCACGCGTGTGTTTGCATAGGGCAAGATCGGCAATATTTATACCTTAAAGGTGCCGAGATTGACCTAAGGATGGACATAGATACGTCAATAAAGATGTCATACGACTTGCTCGTTAGCACATTCTTTACTAAAGTTCTCTGTGAAATCAAAACAATGGCCGCACGGATTTTCCAGGTTGTCATAGGTTTGATTTGTTATGAGAACGTCGTATGCCTTATCAGGGGCTGGAGGAATGTCGCTTGGCTAATTAGATCTCAAGCGTTATGACCTAATCAGATAACACGTTCCTGTGCCGTAGTGTGACTGCGTCAGATAACGGTATCTGCATCATGGGGGCTGTTCTTGCCTCATGGGCTGACTGTTAGTTAACTTGATAGTTAGTTTAACCAGAATAGGGTCAGGAATAGGGGGATCGATTCAGAACCTATAGGAATACATGACACCCACTCCACGCTAACTATGGTCATATTTACTAATCGATGCATAGTATAACCTAGTACAACATACTATAGAGTATAGTGTATACCTTACCACCCCAAAATACATAAATGCATTTTGAAATTTTCAAATATACTGAAAAATTGCAGTCATATATATTGTATGCACTTAAGCTATGAATTAAATGCAAAAGTAAACACGCATTTGTATGCATTATTGCTAATTTGGTATTTGAAAAATACACATGAAATGGCTCTTAATATAGCTATACAGAAAGGAAGTTCGAGACCATCTCATCACATAATAAAATATTTGTGAACATCCCAGCGGGCAACTAAAGTTTATAAAGTATCTAAAAATAGAAATCTTAGTTCTCTAGGAATAGTTTCTTACTTTAAGCAGAAGATAAGTGTCCCGAAAAATTTGTGAAAAATAATTTGGGGCTGCTAAAAAATTGTTGTCCGTGAACTGGTGGGAAGAATTGTTCATGTGACTTTATTTTTAAAGTTGAAGGCCGAATTCAGGGAACGCCGTGTGCGAGCTTGCTCAAAAGTCTCTATTTCTGTTCTGGAGAGAACATCATATCATTCAGGCTTTCGAAAAAACTGTCAACAGCTTCATGGGAAAGTTCCACTAAGTCGGAAATAGGGGTAACCATGCATTCGTGCGCATGATTGTCTGCATTGACATTCTGATTCGCATTGCTGACAGAAGGTCGTACCTGTTTGATGCTGCTTTCATCTTGAACTTCACTACTCTTCAATCGCAGTGGTGAAGATTCCAGGAATGCCGTCATCAGGATTGGCAGCCTTTGAGGGCAGCACAAAGCGTGAACCTTGGTAGGAACCAACAGTGTATATGCATCCACTGGCGCATCCGATTGTAGCGTCAGACAGGTGTCTAACACGCATTCTTCTCCGCATAGCAGACACCTTAGTACAGGTAAAACACACCTTTGCCACATTGGTCGAAATGATAGAAACCAAGTCATGTTTAGGTCTCTAAGCCGGGAGAGTCCCAGGATTTTTGATATCCGGTCCCGGTATCCAATGGCTAGGATCGTATCTTCCATTGTCGCGAGAGTTTGATCTGTGACATGGGTTGCCATAACGAAAAATAAGGACTAAGAATAGGATTCCTGCAATTAGTCCCAGGATCAGGGGAAGTCCGCCAAAAATCGAATGGACGAAATCTGGAAAAATACCCAGTATGGCTTTGAATGGTGTTAATGCCATCGAAAATACTGTCTTAAATACCCCTGAGATCCCATTGGTATCAGAAATATTTAAGATTTCGCTCAGGATTTCCGCGAAATGTACGGGGGAATTAGTTGATAATAATGTATGTATCTCTGCAGTCGTCCTTGCGACTTGTAGATCATACGTTTCTTTTGATGACGTGAGCCTTGTAGGCGTCTGAAGAAGCACTGTTTTCATTCTGCTTAAAGTATCTATTCGAATAGAAGTAATTTTCAAACTGGGCCATGCCCTTGCCTCCCTGTCTGGAAAGGAGCTGGGGAATAAAGAACGTCCACAGCACTTGACCTTCGCAGTCGTAGTGACTAGATAAGGAGTCCCGGGCATAAGACTACAACATCTGCGGTCTACAATAAGAATGTAACTCCCATTATAGAGTCTTTGAAAGAATGGTTCTATTTCAGTTGCAGGTGCGCCTTGCTGGTGACATGAAAGGTTGTATGAATTCCCTTCACAGGCTCCGTGCAAACTAATACCGTTACACAGAAGCGTGCCGCTTAGTGACATAGCACAATTGTTGCCACTAAGAAACACTTTCTGTCCTTTATTACTGACACATGCATGTGAATAGGGCAGGTTCCAAGTTGTTTTAAGGTACCCCTTTCCCAATTTCTCGTACATGCCAGCCTGTATATATTTTTGGCAGTATTGAAACCTGAAGGTTGAGATTGGAATATTTATGATTCCGTGGATTATCCATTCACTGACAGGTCGTTCTGACATTGTCATTGGTAATCTTTCTAGTTTTTCAATGCTCAAGATTGTATAATCAGCACCCTTTTGAACCATACCGATTTGTCTATCAGTAAGGTTAAAGATTTGGAATAGTGACGTTGTGTTGATTAAACGCCAAGGCACATAGCCTGAACGCAGATTTTGTAACGTCCAGCCAAGCTGTACAATGGAACGCAATTGTGACTGACCATGTTGTAATAACAGTAAGTCTTGCGATAATATATCGATTGCTGAAGACACAATGCTGTCCAATGAAAAAATTCTGGAGGACAGAGTCATTAACCCATTGTCCACTACAGATAGTGATTTTTCCAAATTAATACGGTCAATTTCCCGTATTCTTTCTGCTGTCTTAATTTGAGTAACCTTCCAGGCCTCATTGTATGCTGCATATACAGAGGCTGCTATGAAACGCTTTTGACGCTGTTTGCGTGGTCCCATTATGAAATCACGCAAGTCAGCACCATCAGTAAGTAAAGTTAGGTGTTGCTTAATTTCAGGCAGTGTGGAAGTTTGTAGCCATTGAAGGCATAATTTGCCCACACTGTAGGTTGTTATTATCCCTGGGTGATGTCTTTGGGGATATCTAGGGTCTGGCCTGGTCATTTTGAAACCCTGTGTTTTATTCAGGAATCTATCTTGACAGTTATTTGTATCTGTGGGCCAGATCAACCATTGTTTCCAATCAGGATGTGTTCTGTTTTTGTTTAGTATATTGTTTACGTCTATCTCTTCATCTGTATCAGAGCTATTGCTAAACATTGTTGGCTTTGGAATAGACGGTTTAATTAAATCTTTGATTTTGGCTAAGCCAAGACAGGTGGTTTGTTGAACAGTGTCATTTAAAAATATCATTTGTTCTGGGATCATGCAGGCTCTAAACAAAGCTTCTATACCCTGTACTTGCCATTCTTTTGTACCCCAAACACTTTTCAAATCAACATTTTTGTCCCAATAATCAAATCCAAATGTATTCATTTTTTCAAAGAATGAATCTGAATATATCAATTTTGTGTTGGTTATCATGGTTTTCATCCCTGTCTTGTTTGACAATTTAAAATAAAATGTTTCAGCATTACTTATGTTAAAACCTGAAAAATATGAATATTTGTCATATACGGTTCTAGAGCTTCCTTTTGGAGGTGTAGCACAATGTTCCCATTGATTATAATTTAAAACATTTCTAGGTTGTGCAGATTTATGCAAAAAATGATTACCATAGTGGTTATAGCAATACATACTATCATAATTTGTAGAACCTTGCAAATAATCATGTTTTGTAAATTTAGCAGACATTACTAAGTCAGACAACATGTTGTTAATACTTTCGAAGTCCCAATCATCAGCAAATGAGTTTGGTTTTGCAAAGTCACTCAAGGAGATCTTGATTTGGTGTGGATATTTCAGGATCTCGACCGGACCATAAATTTCATAGTCAGTGTTGTCCCAGGCTACCCCACCAGGTATAGGATTGGCTGTGAAGTTGGCTGAAGAAAGTTCTCTTTTCTCGACGTGTGAAGATGTGTGTGGTTTGAGGACCAAGTTGATGTTCTGACTTGCTGTGTCCATTTTAGCATATTTTCCCTCAATGAAGCGTCCCAAAGTTAATACCATGATGAGCCAAAGTATGAGGATAAATGCACCAAAACCCACCCAAAATTCAATCCATGGAGAAACCAGATATGTTTCTTTCAGATGTTTCAAAAGTTCCTTAGTTTTGTCTTTAAAGGATTTTGATGATGGCTGTGTCTTTGATTCACTGAAGCCATCAGAGGAATCATCGAAGTTGATGAAGTAACCGGATGCAGTTCTGTCAATTGTTCCAATTGGTTCAGGATTTCTGTTTTTTGCATTTTCACTTGGTACTTCAGTATAGATTGGTGTGTCTCTGCTAAATGTCTTTATTTGGGTTTTAAGAGGTCTGAGTTCTATTGCATTGTTGCATAGTCCTTCTTGTTCTTCTTTAGGCGTTTCGAATGTGATGAGCCTTTTTGATAGGACCTCTGTGCTGGTAGCAAACCTTGGTGTTCTGCTACTTATTGGGAGTCCACTTGGCCTACTGTTTGTTATCGGCCACATGTTGTGGTTTTACCAGGTCGATGGATACAACTCGGTTCTCCTTTTTACCAGCAAGTGGCGGTAGTACAACTGACCTTGTCCCGTTGACAGACAAGACAGGAACCGCTTTTCTGTAGGAAGGCCCAAATTCCTTCTTTACCGCGATCTTTTCCCTGACTAGATCCCCGACTTTTGGAATCCAGACAGGTCTTGCTGGGACAGGTGGTGATTCTTCAGTGGTCGTTGGCTGTTGTTTCAACTGTATGTTGCTCAGGTCTTTTCTTGTTTTGTTTAAGTCCTGCAAAATAGCCAAACGGTCTTTGACATCAAAGCTTTTTTCTTTAACCACTGAAGTCTGACTATCAAGGTCAGAGATCAACATCCTAGTTCCAAATAATAATTTGTACGGACTGAATCCCTTCAGAGAATTTCTTGGCAAGTTATTTAGACTACGTTGGACACTTATTAGATGTTTGACCCACCCAGCTCCCGAACCTAATACCTTTGCCGTTATAGATTGCTTTATGTCACGGTTTTTTCTTTCAACAATTCCGTTCCCCTCAGGGTGAAATGGACAAGAGTACCGCAATTGCACGCCCATGCTGACCATGGCCTCCTTATAAGCCCGAGAGCTAAAAGCAGGACCATTGTCCGAATGCAGCATGCCAATTGCGTATGTGCCGATAAAGACTCGCAAATCTTTTATAACAGTTCTGGCGTCAGCCGTCCGCTGGGGCCACATCCATATGAATCTCGTGCATGAGTCCACTGCGACCAAGATATATTTATAGTTACCATCCCTTTGTAAGGGACCGCAGTGGTCTAGATAAACACAGGCTAATGGTTTATCCGAGATTAGAAGGGGCGTCTGCGCTGGATGTCTCACCGTTGATACTTTCATTTTTTGACATATTTCACATGCTATCCTCGTTTGTCTTCTCATTTGTGGCCACCAGTATCTCTGTTTTAATAATGATACTGTGGCTGAGACGCCAGCATGAATAGAAGCAAGCCCTTCGTGTGCCGCTATTATTAGTCCTAACCTATGTTCCATGTTTGGAATTGCCCTATCCCCCACTCCAGGGATTCGAGCAAAAGGAACATTGTTTGCATCAGTTATGTATGAGTATTTTACTGGAAAGCCTTTAGGGAGTGGTTCTATCGAATCCTTTTCTGAAGCGCTGACAGCTTGTAATATTTCGCTGTCTATTTTTGTTTTTGACCGGGTGACGGCAGCTACGGAAGCCGTTTGCACAGCTGCCTTCGCGGCCTCATCAGCCAATGAATTCCCTGCAACGTGAACGCCATCACGTTGATGACTCAGTGTATGTATCACGTGAGTCTTTGGTAGTTCTTTTTGTAAAAGAGCTACTTGTTCCCAGAGCATTTTATGCTTGATTGTGCCACCTTTCGCATCCTTGAAACCGTTCTGAAGCCAGATCTGCAAGTATTCATTGTAAGACTGAACGCAATAATACGAATCACACACTATGAGTGTGGGGAATTCTCGATCGGTATTTTCAAGCGCCATCTTGAATGCTAGTAGTTCAGCTCGCTGAGCTGTACAATCTCCTAGGGATTGTGTTTTAGTGAGGGTTGGTTTAAATTTCCCTTCGTGCCAACGACCTTTAACAATCGCGCACGCAGCACTGTAAGCTTGTTTACCCCCTACTGCGGGTTGTGCTGATCCGTCTGTATATATTATACAGCCGTAGTGATCTAGAGGCAGAATGTCGATTGGCGGAGGACATTCAAATTCATATTGGAGAAATTCTTGTGTTTTTAAATAAGGATCAAATTCGTACACCACGTCTGTTGCAGCAAGAGAGTTAGCCCATTGTATCCATCTTGGATGGAGTGCTTTAGCATTTGGAATGCTTGCCTTTGTTACCGCCTCTAAGGCTGGTATTGGTGTGACGATTATTATTCGTTTACCTTGTGCCAGGGCTCGTTCTTTTGCTATAGCTGTCTGTGTTGCTGTAAGAATTTTTTCCGTTGGGCTAAATTTCATTTCAGCCTTAGTGTACAAGTGTGATTTGAATGCAATTGGTACCTTTTCTCCTTCATTAGAAGTCAGGTATGTGAATCCGCATCTCCCTGGGATGACTCGAATCACAAGATTGCGTGTGTTATCACGTGTTTCTAATTTTGTTTTAATTAGCATGTCTGTTTGTAAGGATCTCAAAATTTCTGTGTGTGTTTGAGTCCAATTGGATCTTTTAAAGTCTGGTTTAATTAGATCTTAAAGGGGTTTGACCCTTTCTGCGTAATTTGCAATGTATGTTCTTCCGAAATTTAGGAAACCTAGAATTGACTGTAGGTTTTTTAGTGTTTTAGGAGCTTGGATTACGGCACATTTCTCTAGGAAATTGTCAGCCAAGCTTTTGCCTTCACTTGATAACTCATATCCTAAGAATAGGACCGTCAGATGGGCAATTCTGGACTTTTTAAAGTTGAATTTGTAACCCTCTGCAGCGAACCCAAGTATTATGGTGTTCACCCTTTTCAAGTGAGTCTCCAAGTCATCATCTGTTAAGTAAATGTCATCGACATAAGATAATGCTTCATCATCATATAGTTGTAGTAATTCTGTTACTCTCGCTGAGAATACCCCCGGGCTGTTCTTGTACCCCTGGGCTAACCGACAGAATTGCTTTTGAGTGCCATTTACTGAGAATGCAGTTAAAGATCTGCTCTCTGGTGCTATGTTTTGACAAAAGAATCCATTGGAGATGTCCAAGGTTGTTTTGTATTTTTTGCGCACTATGTTATTCATTAGTGCAGCACTGTGTGAGTTTTGCACTGCAAAGGTTTTGCAACATGTGTTAAGGTGTCGGTAATCCAAAGCTAGACGATATGAGTTGTCTGGTTTGGAGACCGGAAACAAAGGGTTGTTCATTTGTGAGGTGCAAGTTTCAATCACCCCCTGGTATTCTAGCTGATCTAGTATTTCATTTACCTGTTTTTTAGCTTCTTGCTTAATTGGGTACTGCCTTTGTGCAGTCGGTTGTGATTTTAACTGGATTTTGTGAGGAGGAGAATCCTCATCCCATCCTACATGATTTTTATATAAAGCAGGTGCTAAGGCCACTGCCCACTTTCTAGCAAGTGTGTATTTTTTATGAATCGGGATTTGATTCGAGAAGGCAGGCATAATTACTTCTTCGCCATGAGGGCACTCCCTGACAAACTCTGGTAGCCAGTCTTTTTCAGCTAGAAGGATGTCATAACCCTTTGAGAGGTTATCCCAAAATAGTCCCCTTATTTTCCTAGTCTTATCTCCCTCTATACGTAATGTTATCTCGTATATCTTGTGGGGCTTGCTAACTCTGGTGTCTGCAGTTTCCACTTGAAGATATTCATTCGTGTCCACTGTCTCCAGATGATTCATAAGGACTTTGCGAGCTATGCTCACCTCTGCTGCGCTGTCTAGCATTGTCTGAGCCCACTCTCCGTTTTTCAGTTGTGTCCTCAGTATTCTCGGCATTGTTAACTACCTTGATACTGGCTACCTTCTTTTTTGGAAATTGTAATTTCTTTTTTAGCTGAGCAGGTTCCTTGTCTTTGGACTTGGCGTGCTCTTCTGATCGTCCTCTTCTTTCCGATTTCTGCGAGGAAGTCTGAAAAGATTGAGAGGGACGTGTATCAATGTCTTGATATCTATCAGGTTTTTTAATATTATCCCTATTTCTAAGGTTATATCTATTCCCAGAGGGGTCACTATGCGGTGACCTCTGTCTTTGGTTTGGAGATTTCTCTCTTCGCCTGGGAGACTTCCCTCGGGACTGGAATTTCTTTTCTTTAGGATTGGATTGTTTGTTTCCATCCCAGTTCTTTTTTGGTGAATTATTATTAAAAAATATTTTTTCTGGACTTGTAGTCAGTTGCGGTTTTACTGGTATTCCACCTAGACTATCTCTGCCTAGTTCTTCATAGGATTTTTCTATGATTCTGGCAATTTCAGCTGGTTGGTCTGCTATATCTGTCTCTTTTAACCTCTGGCGGATCGCCACGTTTGCTGCCTCACCTTTTATGTTGGCTAATAATATAGCCGAGACCTGCTTGAAGTCTTTTAGTAATTTCATACCAAGGGTTAAAGCAGGTTCTGGACCGTATTCATCTTGAATTTGTTTTAGCACATCTGGTATTACCGAAATGGATGGAACACCGTGCGTTTTTGTGTAGATGGAAGCAAAGACTGTACCCCAAGTGTCACAGTCCTCAATGTGTGGTGCGATTCCCATTGGGAGACATATAGTCAGAATCCTGTGTTTTTCTAATGGGGTGGTGTCAGGAAACACCGCCTCTATTTGGGTAATTTTCTGTGCCAACCAGAATGGTATCTGTTCCCGTTTAGCTGGAACTTTACCTAGGCAGGATTGGATGTTCTGTGGTGTAATTTTATTTGTGTTCCCTTGTTGAGGGGTCAGCTGTGGAAGTTTAATCGCTGGCTGAATTGTTGATGTCCGCATTACATACTGAACTAATTGTCTATGAATTTTTAGTAGTTGTTTTAGCTGTATTAACAGCTCTGCTGCAGGCATTCTTTCGATGTCTGGATGTGGTGTGTATCCGGCTAAGACCGGCCACGTTGCTCCTGGTCTTCCTAAAGGACCGAGCCTTGTAATGTGATTGTTATGTATTAGGGCGCCATCAAATAAGAGCAAATGCTCTTGGAATTTGAGTGGTACTTCCACCTCCTCGAAAGGAGTGTACGTTTCAGGAGGTTCCTCTACTTTGTAATAGTGGAAGTACTTTGTTACAGCATTTGCTGCTGGAAAATGTATCCATGAATAGTATACCTCTGTCTGCCGATATTCGTGTGCCTCGATTACGAATATGACTGTGCCACCTCTAGGTGTCAGTCCATTTTCTATAAGTTTTAAGGTTATAGATCTCCTTTTAATGACCGGAATGAGTGTTATATTCGGGTCTGCTGCTTGCATGGTAGCATCAGCATCTGCGAGTTCAGTTGCTAATCTAACTGCCTCTCTTTCATCATCACTCTCTGCCATTTTACAGACAGGATGGTATTATGTTTGTTTGCAGATCAGGTTTCTTTATGGAAACAGAGATTAGATGCACAATATTTTGGGACTGTTTTTATCCTTCAACGTTGACTATACCAAGAACCATACATAGGAGTTCCCTCCTGCGAGGTTTTGGAGGATATTACCTTTCACCCACTCCAGACGTCTTTGGAGTATAATGGAAAAAGGGGTCTGAGTGAGAATGCACGACTGAGTTACTCTAAATGTCTTACGTTAGTTTTATCGCCCTTTCCAAACGCGTTGGGCGCCATGTAGTGTAGCTCCTATTTTCCCAATAGGCTCTGCGCATTGGAATAATACCTACAGCAGTAAAGGCCTAGACCAGACGTTAACTAGGTCTACTACTGTCGATACTAGACTTAATTTTTGGGTTTGCCAGCGTAGCTCAGAGTTCGCTAGAAACTTTCTCGAATGTTCAAGGAGGAATTAACTTCCCTGATTAGACAAGAAGGGATTTAGTTTCTGACAACCATAGAACATGACAACTTTGCTCTCCCCTAATCAAGAGTCAATCTCGAGAGTCGTGTGAGCACAAGGCAATTGTTTTACTCAGTCAGTACGTGCATTCTTAGTCTCATCAGATTGTAGAGAAAAGGAAGAGACGGGCGTGTTCAATAAAAAGGTGTTATTTATTGATCAGTCTCTTTTCTCGTACAAGAGAAATGGATCGATATTATTGCAATACTTATAGTTAAGTAAAGTGCATACATTAAAAGCAATAGTATAAAATAATACTGTAAAAACATTGATATGGTTTCTGAGCCATATGATGTTTAAAATGATTAAAATATATTTACATACACATATACATTTGACTAAACGTACTCAACTGGTGTTTCTAAATACGCCTACCCGTGTACCTGACCTAAGTCTAATGCGTGGGCGGGAATAGAAAGTTACAGTTTAAGTTAAGTTTGTTTTTGCCAAGTGAATAACTAAAGAATTCTCTGTGAGGGGTTATTCAGTTCTGTACCTGGAAGTTAGGATGAAATGAGGAATGGTATCTCTTTCTCTGCTCTCGATATTCCAGGCTGCCTGCGAGGGCTGCCCAGAAACGCCGGTGCTGGGTCTCTCAGCTTGAGATAGCAGCGCGTCTCTCAGCGCGTCAGGAAGGCGGGGCTGCTGTCAGCGGGGCCTGCTTCTGCTCTCGGCTTCGGCAAGTATGGCTGCTCCGTCTTGTCACCACGCGTGTGTTTGCATAGGGCAAGATCGGCAATATTTATACCTTAAAGGTGCCGAGATTGACGTAAGGATGGACATAGATACGTCAATAAAGATGTCATACGACTTGCTCGTTAGCACATTCTTTACTAAAGTTCTCTGTGAAATCAAAATAATGGCCGCACGGATTTTCCAGGTTGTCATAGGTTTGATTTGTTATGAGAACGTCGTATGCCTTATCAGGGGCTGGAGGAATGTCGCTTGTCTAATTAGATCTCAAGCGTTATGACCTAATCAGATAACACGTTCCTGTGCCGTAGTGTGACTGCGTCAGATAACGGTATCTGCATCATGGGGGCTGTTCTTGCCTCATGGGCTGACTGTTAGTTAACTTGATAGTTAGTTTAACCAGAATAGGGTCAGGAATAGGGGGATCGATTCAGAACCTATAGGAATACATGACACCCAAGTAGGAAGAGTCACAGTCCACTCTAGGGGTAACGAGGGCACGCACAACACTGTTCTTAGCATTTTCAGGAAGGACAGGTAAAAATGTTGTCATCATCCTGAGAAGAGCAAAGCAGGTAGCCTCCACTTGCTATAATTGTTTAGCAAACAGGAGATGGTAGACAAATGTGAAGCTGAGATGTTTGACAGAACAAGTAAGAGTAGTAGATGGGCCGAGTTCCTTTGCTCTTCAACAAGGAGACCAATCTCTCAACTTTTGCCTAAGAAAAGAATCTTGGCTTTGCCTCTTCGATCTTGAGGCAGTTGGAGGACATTTAAAGTTGTTAATTGATAGAAGGATGTAGCTGTAACAGGAGGGCCTGTGGCAACAGAGAAGTTGATTACAATGTCCTCTATGTATGACATCAATTCCATACGAACGACCGAATGATGGAGATCAGGGGTCTGATGTAAACATTAAAAAAAGTGGAGCTAATGAAGAGCCCTGAGCTACCCTAAAGGAAACTGCCAGAGTGTCAGAATGGTAAGGAAGAAGGGATACAGTGTGGGTTCTTCAAGACAAAAAATAACCTAGCCACTTCAGGGACTCTTGCCGATACCCATGCTCAAAAGGCTGGAGATGAAAATAGAATAAGTTCTCCAGTATTGATATCTTTCATAGATTCACATGCTTGTATCTTCCCCGTCGTCATGGTGGGAGTCTCACGGTAAATAAAATACATAGCAGTAAAAAGAAAAAACTGCCTAGATACCATAGATAAGCATAGACTTTGGTAGCCCAATGCCATCATTATGTAGTACAAATGCCAGCCAATGAGACGCCAGCCCTGAGATCACATTCCCCAGCAGAGCCATCATACCTCAGATTTCCAACTGCCGTCTTGTGAGAAGGAGTCTCCCTGAGCTTTGCTCAATTTGTTTCCTTGATTGAACTTTTGACCTGTATTCATAGCTTTTCCTCTGGAACTGAGGTATTGTTTCTTCTTCAAGTTAACTTCAAAATGTCTGAAAGCTCTAAAAAGAGGCTGATCAGACCATGTAGATCCTGTGGGGAGGCCAAATTGTTTTCTGAGGACCTCCACAAGGATTGTTTATACTACCTCTATCCAAAGCACGTCCCTAAGGAGTACAAACATTGCAGGACTTTTTCGGCTAAAACACTTAAGGATAGAGAGGCACAGCTATTATTGTGGCATCAGAAGAGAAAAGCCACTTAAGATTCCGACTCTGAGGATGATTCTAAGGCTCATACCTCGTCAAAAAGTAAAGGGGGAGCTTCTGAGGCAAAAACTGGTAAAAAAAAAAGCAGAAGATCGGTAAATCTAAAGAAAGAGTCATCTTCATCTGCACTGCCTCACATTCCTGTCAAAAAGTCCTCAGAGTCGAGGGCTCTGTCGTCAGATCCGTCGACGAAGAAAAGAGTTTCAACGACAATTCCGTCTACAAAGTCGACGACAACCTCGAAGATTACAACTATTACAACAATGACATCATCAATGGCTATAATGCAGACAACACCGTCGACGGTTGCTTCGTCGATGGCACCGTCAACAACGGGTATCGAGACGGCACCGTCAACGGCCCACTTTTCTGACACCGTCGTCAATCTCATCGACGATCACCCCGTCGACGACAACTTTTATGTCTCCAATGAGCAGATGACAGACGACGATTTCTATTAGAAGATTACCACCGTTGACGGGCTCGTCGACGGAGAGAACAGGCAATGTTGAATTTACTTCTTAGACAAAAATTTCTCCGCTGCCTCTTTCAAACCTTCTTGAGATGCAGGAATCCGAATAGGAAGGTCCATATGTTGTCGCTTACAGCCTTCTCAGTTGAAAATCATAAGCCAGGACACTGATGAGGAAGAATAGCAAGAAGTGCAGGAGGATTTCTCTTTTAAAGATTGCCCCCTGACTGGTTCAAAACATTATGAGTCTTTTCAAGATTCCTATGACTATGAGGAAGAGGAGGATAACGCACCTGGTGTCTGAGAGGAGACTATGTCCATGCCTCTATCACTGGTATCGTATCTCAGGAGCATGATTAACGACTACTATCGCTGTTTCCCTGACACTAATACCTCTTGAAAGGAATTTACAAGTAAACAACAACCTGTGGTGCAGGCTCCAGTTACACAGCCTACGCCGCCAGTGCAAAAAGTGATCATGCCAAAAGTCATTACCATCAGAGATTACTTAGTTGACAGCGAGGTTGAAGACCAACCGAGGAAGGAGAACTGAGTCAGGATGATCCTGTGGGTGATGAATGGGTCCTGTACATTATTCCTTCATCTCCATCGCCATCACCCTCCTCGGCGACATCGCCACCGGAGGGCATCCTGGGATTCATGAACTCATGGAAAAGGCTTCTAAGAGGTTTGAACCTCCTCTACCTGTTAAGGAAACTGAATGTCTCTTATATGATTTCAAAGAGTTGTCTAGGAAATCTATAAGGACAACCCCCATGGTAAAACATATATGGGATGAGGGATTAAAAATGATGAAGCATCCTGCTTCTGTCGCAGCCTCGGATCCCAGAATAGAGAAGAAATACCGGGCTCCAGAATCATCATCAGTCCAGAGTCTGTGGTGTTGCAGGCTGCACAAAGACGTATCACATCTGCCGGAGGAAAAAAGAAAGAAGCGACTCGAATATTACAGGATGGAGCTAGAGCAGCCTCGGAATCCTTTTTTTAAACCAAAGCACAGGTGCACCGCTTATCACTAAATAGGGAAAAGTAAATATACAATTTCTTCCCAAACAACAATATATTTTCAAAGTTTCCTTTATTCTAATATCAAAAATCATTTATAAAAACACGGTCATAAGCATCACTTGTTGACAGTGGCACAGCCAACGCGTTTCGTCCTTGAAGCGGACTTCTTCAGGGCTGTAAATGCTAAACACATAAACGTATATAAATACAAATAACTAGACAATCACATAAATCACTTATATACATACACATTAGACAAGAACTAAAAAACGATAAGGACTATTTTTCTCTAGTGCAAATCCATTGCATTGGATAAAAACCTGTGACAGACAGGCTTCAAATGTTGTAATCAATTGTGAATTCATTTTCCAAACCTAACATCATTGCAACAGATTCTGACATCTCCATGACAATTCATATGTGTTATATAATTTTAGGCACAGATATGCTAAAAAGGCCAGATAATCAATATGTATAGCAAAAATACAGAAGAAGAAACAAAGAAACAAAGAGACAAAGAGACAAAGGGAGAAAGGGATAAGGACAAATGAGAAGAAACGTAGGCAGCCAATCTAGAGTGAATATATGACTGGATAACGATCCTGTCCAAAAATAGTTAAAACTTGACCAAGAAGAACAAGGTAAATGCACAGATTAATCACGATAGTTCAAGGTAGGTCAATTGTCTCAAGGGTGGCCCACCGTCACCCCTTCTCGCCTCGGAATCCATAGACATAGCGGTGGCATTCAGACAAATGGCAGGAGCCATACCGCTTCGCAGGCTTAAAGCTACCTGATTCAGGCCGGAAGTGCAGACTAAAATAGAGGGAATGCTCTTCGACTGAGAAAATCTATTTGGCAGTCACGTGGATGATACTATGCAAGGTATTAAGAAGGATACGGACACTGCGAGGGCATTGTGTGCACTGCAGCAAGGCAGATTTCATTCCTTTCGTGGCAGAGGATCAAGAGGACATTTTCAGCAAAGATCATCCTACCAATCCAATAGATATCAGCCCTATCATCAACAAGGGTATGGTCAGTATTCAAATGCACAGCAGTTTCAGTCCTCAAATTCGTCCTACCAGCAGCAGCCAAGAAGAAAACCTTCGACAAGAGAAAAATTCCAGGACACCAATCGAAGACAGTGACAATCCCAAGGCTCCAACTACCTCGTCATTCCACAGCCTCCATCAGACCCATTACCTTTCTTCCTTTCTTAATGGCGGTCTATAACATCAGACAGATGGGTGCTAGACATCATTTGTCAGGGTCGCACACTAGAGTTCCTCTGCAAACCAAAGAAGCAAAGGCGTACCCTTCAGAGGAACGCATCCAAAAAAATTCTGAAGCTTACCTCACAACTAAAGAAAAGAAGGTTCACTTCAGAAAGGATATTCAAATCCTTGTTCAGTATGATGTCATCTTGCATCCCCTATGTCCCAAATGGTCGGCTTTGCGTGTGGCCTCTGCAAGAACTTCTGGACCTTCAATGGGTGCAACATCAACGTTCCTTCGAGGATCGGATTGTCATCAATCCTCAAATAAAGGAGGCGCTGTCATGGTGGGGACTAAGACAGAACTTATCAGAAGGGCTAATCTTCGAACCAAAATCTCCCAGTTATGACAACAGATGCATCATTACAGGGATGGGGAACGCATCTTCAAGACCTAGAAATCCAAGGACTTTGGAGCAAACAAGAGGCTCAATTACACATCAATTTATTGGAGCTAAAGGCAGTGTTCTTGGGCCTTCAAGCCTTTCTCCCCAGAATCCACAGTTACATCTGGCTGCCATTTCAAGGTATCGCAAGAAGCCAGGTCATCCATCTCTTTGGTCGCAGAGAGTGATAAAAGAGTTTTTAAAGGGATTATTCAGAGTTTTCCCTCCAATTAGACATCCATCAGTACCATGGCAGTTGAACACAGTCTTGGCACAACTCATGAAACCACCATTCGAACCGATTCACAAAGCTGACCTGCAGTTTGTATCTTGGACAGTAGCTCTACTCCTGGCTCTGACGTCAGCTAGAAGAGTATGTGAGATTCAGGCCTTTTCCATCACAGAGCCTTTGCTCAATTCAAGACAGACAAGGTGATATTACGAACAAAACCTAAATTCATTCTAAAAGTCCCTTAGGATTTTCACCTCAACGAACCTATTGTTCTTCCCACATATTTTAAAGGCCCATCATCTGCAGCAGAAAAATCTTTGCACACACTGGATGTCAAGAGGTGTTTCAAATTTTATATTGATAAGACAAAGTCCTTTCGAAAGACGAGTCAGTTGTTAATAGCATTTGCTGGTCCCAGGAAAGGTTTGGCTTTGTCAAAAACTAGCAAATCCAGGTGGATAACCTCAGCCATTACTTTGTGTCACAAGAAAGCCGGAAATCCTTTACGCTCGAAGGTGCGAGCTCACTCAACCAGAAAAATGTCGACTTCGACTGCATTGTTTGCAGGAGTATCACTTCCGGATATTTACAGAGCGGCAATGTGGAAGAATGCCCACACGTTTACCAAGCACTAGTGTCTGGACACAGCTTGGAAAGCAGATTCAGCAGTGGGTCAAGCAGTGCTGCGTCATCTGTTTCATTAAGGTATTTACCTAACAATGTTTTTGTCTCTTTTTTCATGTGAATATGTTTTCCTAAAAAATTTGTTTTGAATATTTGTATAACTATATGCCATTGATATTTATGTAGTATTTGACGTTATGATACGGGTTGAAACACACAACCTATTCTATTTACTAGAGGATATTAGTTAGCCTTACAAATAGGAAGCAGAGCCTTGAGTGTTCTCCTGGAAACGCTTCCTTGTAAGTTGACTGCTTTCTATGCTGATACAAGCATGTGAATCTATGAAAGATTCAATACTGGAGAAGAAACAAGTTGTTTACCTGTACACTATGGTTCTCCAGTATTGATACCTTTCATAGATTCACATGCGACCATCCCGCCTCCCCGTTTCTCAGGCGGACCACTTTTATCTCTGATTACTTCCTTGGCTCACTCTCGGGGCTGGAAATCTGAGGTATGATGGCTCTGCTGGGGAGTGTGATCCCAGGGCCGGTGTCTCATTGGCTGGCATTTAGACCACATAATGATGGTATTGGGCTACCAAAGTCCATGCTTATCTAGGGTATCTAGGCAGTTTTTCTTTTTACTGCTATGTATTTCATTTACCGTGAGACTCCCACCATGACGACAAGGAAGATACAAACAAGTGAATCTATGAAAGATATCAATACTGGAGAACCATAGTGTACAGGTAAGTAACTTGTTTCATACCATATCAAATGTGGCGGAAAGGTTCAGAACGACTAGTACTGCTGATTGCCCCCTATCCAGATGCATCTTGATGTTGTTAGTCAGTGCTATTGTTCAACCCTGAATGTGTTTTCGTGTCATGAATTCATGTAAGAAGAAATAAATAAAGCCAGGCTAACACTAAGTACATTTAAAATAGAGTCTGGTTTAGAAATCTATATCACCAGTTGGTCTCAAATCTTTCATCATTGTGTTGTTTGCCCTCAAGCATCTAACAACACACACATTTGGGGTGTCTGGGAAGGCTTAGTACTGGACCAACCTGACATAACATTTGCTGTTCACAAACACTATGGAAGTGACTCCATCTGGGGGAACACATCCTGGGTGACACATCTACTGCTCTCACATCTGAGACTGTCCTACGGTAAATAAGAATTCATAAAAGCATAGCTAATTTACCCGATGCCTGTTTTCTGGACAAAATCTGCTTATCTGGCCAAGAGTTCAAGAACCGTATAACTGTATCCACATCCCTTAACTGTGAATATTTTGTTTCAGAAGGGACAGATAGTCTCAGTCATCTGAGTAACCTACAGACCAGGGGATGTTTGCCCATCAGGACTCTCTTATTTGGGATTTAGGCTGCAGAAATTGCAGACCTGCAAGTATTAATGGTACAGTAGGCTATACCTTCATCTATCAGCTCTGATAGAAAATTCAGAACATGCACTACATCAACCACTACGAGATCCAGATTCTGTCCCAGAAACCAATGGTACCATATTCCCCAAGACATGCCATATTGCTAGGCTGTGGATTTTAACCAAGTGCTCTTGCTGTAGCTCTCTGAAGCTGTAGCAAACTACCTGGAATTTCTCTGCATCTCCTGTAATCACCCATGCCACCAACTGGTGAGAGTTCCCATGAACATTCTTCAGAATGTCTTATCTCTGAGGAAGTAGGATTGGAAAATCCAAAGAATGTTCCAGAAGAATTGAAAACCAAGGCTTGTATACTCCAAACTGGTGTCACCACGAGCAGAGTCACTTTTTGTCCCCTTACTTGCACCATCAGCCTTATGATCATGGAGAAAGGAGGAAGCTCATTGTGAGAAGTTGGCCTGGTATATGATGTCCACAGTTCTGTGGGCACCCTGTATCAGTCCAAACAATCCCTTATGGTGGTGGTTGTAAGTCAACCTTATAGTCAAGCTATCCTAGGGGTAGCATGGACTAAGCAGCCTTAAAGGCTTAACTCCAAAGGACATGTGAAGCCAGCTGTTTTACCATATACAATCCTGTAATATCAAATGAAAGGACACCACACAAGTTATATATTATCAAAATATATGTATTTATTCTTAGAATAATCCCCACTACTCTTTATGAGCAATGAAGCACAAGAGTTTAAATAAAAGCACATTATAACATAGACAAGTTGCACGTTTTTGGATGAGGCTGGTGGCCACTCAAACCATATATCAAAAAAGTGGTATGACAATCACTAATCGATGGGGGGTAAGGCCTAGGCCCTTGTGAATCGCTGGGACTACACTGGACTAACAACAGTTAGGACGGGAGTAGCCCGCGGGATTCGGGTGCAGTGCGGGAAGCACGGCTTGCACCAATGCAAAGTCAATGGTGCATAAAGGTTACAAAGTTATTGCAAAAGGAGTCTTCCGACTGGACTAGGACTACCAAACTTTGGACTTAGGCACTAGAGGTGTGTACCAGTGTGGGAACACTGGCGCTAGTAAGTTACCTCACCCACAGGAAGCGGGTGCACAGGTGCCAATGTGTGTCGTGTTTCGTCATGCAGTTCGATGGTGCCTGAGGATGAAGATGCTGCAGGCGTCCAGGAGAGAAGTGTCCGGTGTGATCCAAGGGTGGATCGAAGTTGAAGGGTACCTGAAAGCAGAGGGGACAGAGTCTGGGTCACTAGCCAGCGACCAGGAAGGAACCAGGAAGGAACCAGGCAATGTCGGGCGCAATCAGGTCGTTGTTGGGTGCCTTGTCCCCGCTGCCACGTGGACTCTGGGGCACCGAGGATATCCTGGAGTGGATCACAAGCTGTCCCACGAAGGTTCTCGCTGTCGGCGGTGTCGGCTTCTGGATCGGAGTCAACAAGTCTTGGCAAAGGCAACCCATGCAGGATTCAAAGAAGGCTTAACACTCGGACCAGCAAGGTCTGAGTGGGTGCTCCTTTTCAGGGGAGCTAGTGCCAATCTGGAGCAACCAGATCAGCTGTTTAAATTTGTAGGTTCGTCGGTTCTGGGGCCACTATCCAAGGGGCATGCGACCAGACCAACGCGTCAAGCAGGAAAATGCAAAAGGGCCCCACGCAGCACTCGTCGAGTGTGGAGGGGTGAGCTTCGGTGCACAAGCTGCTCGGGGCTGGAGCTTCTCAGACTCCAATGCACAGCTTCGAGGGGGCCTCGGGTGCTGCACGGTCAGCGCTTTGTTGTTCCTTCAAGATGGCCGCTCCCACGCTTCAGGTCGCCTCCACGGGTCTCAGCTCTGCATAGACTGTGGATCGGGCTGTTGGAAGGCAGGAAAGCTGGCTCTTGGCGATCTCTGTCGCTCGAGTTCCGGCGGGAACTGCAACAAAGCAAATGTCGAGGTGCTGGATGGTGCCTGTTTGCACAGGGTGGTCACTCCTTGACTACAAGGGAGATTCTACAGTCTTCCACGTCGAGTGGGATGTTGAAGGGTCCAGAGTTTCGTTTCATAAGTTTCAGTCAGGATAATCTGATGTGCATTGGCACTGCTCCCACCTATATTCCAAATCTGGGGGCTGGATTACCTGCTAGGTCCCTCCTATGGATGGGACCTGGGAAGGGGGTAGTTACACCCCTTTCCCTTTGTCCAGTTTCGCGCCAGGACTGGGGCTGGATGGCCCTAGAACCGGTTTGACTGGAATCTGCCCGGGGACACCTTGTGCGCCCCAGGCAGTGTCTAGTTTCTTTCAACCGTCCCTGCTACAATCCACTATCTCCTCTCTGGGGTGGTGTGACACCTCCCTGTGACAGGAAACTCTTTGTCCAGGCGTCCTCTGCCAGGTTTCGGCCAGCAGCAGGAGGTCAGACATGTGTCTGTGGCAGCAGCATCCATTTTGTGATGCTGGGGCTCTGGTTAGGATTAACCGCGTTTTCAGTAAAGTAACATGTCTTCTCCCTCTAAAAGGGTGGAATGCTACCCCTGTCGCCAGAATTGGCGAGAGGGTAGTATTCCAAAATGTATGACACCAAACACGACATGTTTTGATAAAGCCAAACCAAAGTTAGCATTAACCGCGAGGATTATAATGCACTTAAGAGTATATGGTATGGCAGTATCACTAGAACAGCTATAAGGAAATGGTTCCGAAAGCTGCAGACAGGCTCAGCTCATGCTAGAGCACCATCTCACATAAAACCAAGCACTCTGCCTCCAGGATTGTAAAGGCCTGCCATAGGAGTGACTTATAGGTATATATGTGTCCAGATATAGGTTTAGACATAGGTATACTATATCTAAGCAAGGGGTGATTACACCACCTTGCCTCAGCTGTGTGAACAGCCAGTTGTGTCGATTTAAGTACCAGCCAGGGGTGGCAAAAGATATGCTGCAGCCCCTGGTAGGCCTTGGGTGCACCTATGCCCATGGCACCTATAGTGCACTGTATAGGGGCTGACAAGGTGTCCAGTACCAAATTGGGTATGTACCTATAGTACATGTCTGTGAATTTAGAGAGAGAACAGCAGGCTGGGGGTCTGATTAGCAGGCCCACAGCCACATTAAGTCGAAAACCAGTGAAGTAAAAAGCAAAAATTGGGGTGACCATAGGATAGCAGACCCTACTCTCCTACATAACCCCCCCCAAACGCAGGGACATTAAACTTAACCTTGACCAGATAAGTCTTCATGTTCTAAGTGGCAGTACCTGGAGAGACCATCTGCATTACCATGGTCAGTCCCTGGGCGGTGCTCCACTGTAAAGTCCATCCCCTGTAGGGAAATGGACCACCTGAGCAGTTTGGGATTTTCACCCTTCATCTGATTAGGCCACAAGAGGGGCTTATGGTCTGTCTGAATTAGGAAGTGAGTACCAAACAAGTATGGCCTCAGCTTCTTCAGGGCCCAAACCACAGCAAAGGCCTCCCTCTCAATAGCTAACCAACGTTTCTCTCTAGGGGTCAGCCTTCTGCTAATAAAAGCAATGGGCTGGTCTTGACCATCTACATTGAGTTGTGAAAGCACAGCTCCCACCCCCAACTCAGAAGCATCTGTTTGAACAATGAACTGTTTGGAGTAGTCAGGACTCTTAAGGATTGGTGCAGAGCACATGGCCTTCTTCAGGTCATCAAATGCCCTTTGACAGCTAACTGTCCACTGAACCTTTTTGGGCATCTTCTTGGATGTCAAGTCATTTAATGGTGTCACAATGGACCCATAATTCTTTACAAATTTTCTGTAATACCCAGTCAGGCCCAAGAAGGCTCTGACTTGTGTCTGGGTAGTTGGAGGAACCCAGTACTGTATGGCCTGGATCTTGCTCTCCAATGGTTGAACTTGACCCCCACCTACTAGGTGGCCCAAGTACACAACCTTGCTCTGCCCTATCTGGCACTTGGTAGCCTTGATAGTCAGGCCTGCCTTTTGCAGGGCCTCCAGAACCTTCTTCAGGTGGATCAGGTGATCCTCCCAGGTAGAGCTAAAGACAGAAATATCATCTAGATATGCTGCACAAAAGTCATCCAACCCAGAAAGGACTTGATTCACCAACCTTTGGAAAGTGGCAGGTGCATTCTTCAAACCAAAGGGCATCACCACAAACTGATAATGCCCACTGGGGGTAGAGAATGCTGTCTTGACCTTTGACTCCTCAGCTAACCTGATTTGCCAATAGCCAGCTGTCAGATCAAATGTGCTCAAAAACTTGGCAGAAGCCAATTTGTCAATGAGCTCATCTGCCCTTGGAATGGGATGAGCATCTGTCCTAGTGACAGCATTGAGACCTCTATAGTCCACACAAAATCTAATTTCTCTCTTTCCATCTTGGGTATGAGGTTTTGGCTCAAGGACTACTGGGCTGGCCCAGGGGCTCTCCGATGGCTCAATCACTCCAAGTTCTAACATTTTCTGCACCTCAGCCTTGATACAATCTCTGACATGGTCAGGTTGCCTGTAAATTTTGTTCTTCACAGGTAGACTATCACCAGTGTCCACCAGATGGGTGCACCAGGTAGTCTGGCTGGGTGTGAGTGAAAACATATGTCTATGGGCTTGCAAAACTTGTCTGCAGTCCATCTGTTGCTGGTCAGTGAGGCTGCCTGCCAAGGCTAATCCATCAACTGAGCCATCATCAGGGTTTTGGGAAAGCAGGTCTGGGAGAGGGTCACTCTCTTCCTCCTGATCCCCATCTGTAGCCATGAGCAAGCCTTATGCTTTCCCTGTCAACAAATGCTTTCTGTCTGTTCACATGGATCACCCTGTGGGGGTTCCTGGGGGTTTCAAAGTCCACCATGTAGGTGACTTCCCCCTTCTTTTCCAGTATGGTGTAGGGTCCAGACCATTTGTCCTGGAATGCTGCTGGGGCCACTGGCTCCAACACCCACACCTTCTGTCCTGCCTGGTGCTCAGTCAGCACAGCCTTTTGGTCATGCCAAGCGTTCTGTCATTCTTGGCTGGCCTCCAGGTTTTTGGATCCTTTCTCCATGTATTCAGCCATCCTGGAGCGGAGACCAAGTACATAGTCCACAATATCAAGTTTGGGCTTTTTGAGAGGTAACTCCCATCCTTCCCTCACAAGACACAATGGACCCCTCACAGGGTGGCCAAACAAAAGTTCAAAAGGGCTGTAGCCAACCCCCTTCTGTGGGACCTCTCTGTAAGCAAAGAGTAAGCAGGGTAAAAGGATGTCCCATCTACGCCTGAGCTTTTCAGGTAATCCTTTTATCATTCCCTTGAGGGTCTTGTTGAACCTTTCAACAAGCCCATTGCACTGTGGGCGATAAGGTGTGGTGAACTTGTAGTTCACTCCACACTCCTTCCACATTGCCTTGAAGTATCCAGACACAAAGTTTGTACCTCTGTCTGAAAGTACCTCCTTTGGAAAGCCCACTCTGGAGAAAACTCCAAGTAGGGCCCTTGCCACAACAGGAGCTGTTTTGGTCCTCAGGGGAATATGCCTCTGGGTACCTGGTGGCATGATCCACTACCACCAGTATAAATCTGTGCCCAGATGCTGTTTGGGGATCCATTGGTCCAACAATGTCAATCCCAACTCTCTCAAAGGGTACCCCCACCACAGGTAGTGGTATAAGGGGGGGCCTTTGTTGTGCCACCTGATTTGCCACTGGCTTGGCAGGTGACACAGGAGCGACAAAACTCCTTGGTATCCTCTGACATATGAGGCCAGTGAAAGTGAGGGACAAGCCTGTCCCAAGTCTTGTTCTGGCCTAAGTGTCCTGCAAGGGGAATATCATGGGCCAAGGTTAGAAGGAAGCCCCTAAATTGCAAAGGTATGACCAACCTCCTGGTTGCACCAGGCTTGGGGTCTCTAGCCTCTGAATAAAGGAGCCCATCATCCCAATACACTGAATGGGTACCTTGAGCATTCCCTGCAGCCTCAGCAGCAGCTTGCTGTCTGAGGGGTTCAAGTGAAGGGCAAGTCAACTGAGCCTGCCCCAGGTCTGCCCTTGAGGGTCCCCCTGTCCCCAGAAACTCAACCTGATCAGGTTCAAGCTCTTCAGAGACAGTCTCCTCTTGGATCACAGAATCACCCTCCTGTGAGGTCTGATCCTCAACCTGGGGCAAGTGGGAAGGCACTACCTTGACCCTCTTGCTCCTTCTCTTGGGTTGTGGTTGGTCTATAGTTTCAAGATCCACCACAGGTTCAGGTAGGCACTTCTTGGCCTGGGACCTGGTTACAGCAAGGACATGGGCTGAAATCCCTAGCATTTCTGCATGAGTCCTGTACTCCACTTCTGACCATAATGATTCCTCCAGATCATTGCCCAACAAACAGTCAACTGGGAGGTCTTCACTAACAACAACTCTTTTGAGGCCAGTTACCCCTCCCCAGGAGAAATTAACAACAGCCACACTATGTGTAGTAGTTGTGTTGCTAACATTGGTCACTAGGTAATTCTGACCTAGTATCATCTGTTCAGGGTCCACAAAGTTAGGTGTCACCATAGTGACACTGGCACAAGTGTCCCTGAAGGCCTGAGACAGTTTCTCATTGATTAAAGGTGTCTGCCTGTACTTGCCCAGGTTACTAGGACTCACAGTAGAGGACATAGCTATGTCCCCCTCAGAGATCAGAACTGCCTGAGTAGGGATCCTGACTAAGCCAGTCTCCATCTCAGTACCCAGGGTTAACCCTACTATAGCATTGGGTTGTGTACTACCACTGCTAACTGTACTAGGGGGTGCAGGTGTCTTAGGGACTGCAGTAGTAGCAACTGGATTTCTCTTAGTGCATTCACTCCCCCAATGGGAAGTGGACTTGCAAAAGTTGCACCAAGGTTTCTTTGGGCCATCATTCTTCTTCTTCTTTCCATTTTGGGAACCACCCTCCTTATTATTAGTTTGGGGGCCTGTAGAAGACTTCTGGTCTTTATCTTTCTGATTACCACCCTTCTGATCTGCTTTCTTCTGATCACCTCCTTGGTTCTGGGGTTTCTGCTTAACCCTTGTTCTGACCCATTTGTCTGCCTTCTTTCCCAATTCTTGGGGAGAGGTCAGATCAGAGTCTACAAGGTGTTGATGCAACAGCTGGTCTGTACAGTTATTAAGGATCTGCTCTCTCATTATAAGATTGTACAATCCTGTATAGTCTGAAACTTTACTTCCCTGCAACCAACCCTCCAGAGCCTTAGTGGCTCAATCAACAAAATCAGTCCAGTCTTGAGTCTGTGCTTTTTGGGTGTCTCTGAACAACAGCCTGTATTGTTCAGTGGTTAGGCCAAACCCATCAATAAGAGCACTCTTCAAGACAGAGTAGTTTTTAGCATCCTCAGGTCTAACTGTGAGGAGCTTATCTCTCCCTTTCTCAGAAAAGGAGAGCCACAAGATTGCTGCCCACTGATCCTCAGGGACCTGCTGTACCATGCAGGCCCTCTCAAGAGCAGTTATCCATTTGTGGATATCATCCCCATCTTTGTAGGGGGGCACAATCTTACTCCGGTTTCTATGATCATAGGACCCGTCTTTATCTCTTGGGATAATGCTGCCACCAGTGGGGATCTCTCCACTTAACTTCTGCTCTCTTGCAAAAGCTAGTCTAGCTTGGGCCAGGGCTAATTCCTCTCTCTCTATCTGGAGATTCACTGCTCTCATCCTGGCTTTCTGCTCTCTTCTTTGAGGGGAAGTCATTCCTCTCTGTGATTCCCTTGAGGCACTAGAAATGTGAGAATCCCTGGAAGGGCTTCTCTCCCTTCTGTTGCCTGGGAGAATCCTGTTATGTACTCTGGGGAGGTGCTGGCCCTCTCCATTTCCATGTAGGTCCAAGTTGGCTTGGCTAAGTCTTACCAATGGTACCTGGCTATCCCCTTGATCCAAATCTGAATCTTCACCATTTGATTCTGGGTCTGCCTCCACATTTTCTACTTCTGGGGAGGTGTTCTCAGTCTCTGGGGGATCTACTCCTTCTCCTGATCCTGAGGGAACTACCTTAGCTCTCTCTAAGTCATCTTTTTCCAGGATGGCTATCATGATAGGAATAGTAGGGTTGTGACACTTTCTCAGCTTCCTTGCAGTGCACAAGGCACTAAAGTCTTTGTAGCTGAATTTGTCATAGCTGGAGGTTGCCTGTGGAAGGTCAACCCTCACAGGTAGAGACCCTGTAGGTTCACCTGTGCCAGACATGACTCTAGTGTGGTGTAAGTGATGCACCTACCTACACTTAGTGTTTTCCTACTGTCCCTTACTAGTGAGTTGTAGTCAGGGTGTGCTAAGCCCTTCTTCCTACAATCACTAAGTTCAGTAGAACTTTAATATGCTAAGATTTTATTTATATGTACCTATGGTACTTAATGTGATCTTTCAATTTCATAAAAAGATTGCAAAGGTAAAACAACAGCAAGCTCAAATCCGTACCGCTGCTCACCAATGTGAGAAGTTGGCCTGGTATATGATGTCCACAGTTCAGTGGGCACCCTGTATCAGTCCAAACAATCCCTTATGGTGGTGGTTGTAAGTCAACCTTATAGACAAGCTATCCTAGGGGTAGCATGGACTAAGCAGCCTTAAAGGCTTAACTCCAAAGGACATGTGAAGCCAGCTGTTTTACCATATACAATCCTGTAATATCAAATGAAAGGACACCACACAAGTTATATATTGTCAAAATATATGTATTTATTCTGAGAATAATCCCCACTACTCTTTATGAGCAATGAAGCACAAGCGTTTAAATAAAAGCACAGTATAACATAGACAAGTTGCACGTTTTTGAAAGAGGCCGGTGGCCACTCGAACCATATATCAAAAAAGTGGTATAACAATCACTAATCGATGGGGGGTAAGGCCTAGAGCCTTGTGAATCGCTGGGACTACACTGGACTAACAACAGTTAGGACGGGAGTAGCCCACGGGATTCGGGTGCAGTGCGGGAAGCACGGCTTGCACCAATGCAAAGTCAATGGTGCGTAAAAGTTACAAAGTTATTGCAAAAGGAGTCTTCCGACTGGACTAGGACTACCAAAATTTGGACTTAGGCACTAGAGGTGTGTACACCGGCGCTAGTTACCTCACCCACAGGAAGCGGGTGCACAGGTGCCAATGTGTGTCGGGTTTCGTCACGCAGTTCAATGGTGCCTGAGGATGAAGATGCTGCAGGCGTCCAGGAGAGAAGTGTCCGGTGCGATCCAAGGGTGGGTCGAAGTTGAAGGGTACCTGAAAGCAGAGGGGACAGAGTCTGGGTCACTAGCCGTGACCAGGAAGGAACCAGGAAGGAACCAGGCAATGTCGGGCGCAATCAGGTCGTTGTTGGGTGCCTTGTCTCCACTGCCACGTGGACTCTGGGGCACCGAGAATGTCCTGGAGTGGATCACAAGCTGTCCCACGAAGGCTCTCGCTGTCGGCGGTGTCGGCTTCCGGATCGGAGTCAACAAGCCTTGGCAAAGGCAACCCACGCAGGATTCGAAGAAGGCTTAATACTCGGACCAGCAAGGTCTGAGGGGTGCTCCTTTTCAGGGGAGCTAGTGCCAATCTGGAGCAACCAGATCAGCTGTTTAAATTTGTAGGTTCTTTAGTTCTGGGGCCACTAGCCAAGGAGCAAGCGACCGGACCAACGTATCGAGCAGGAAAATGCAAAAGGGCCCCACGCAGCACTCGTCGAGTGTGGAGGGGTGAGCTTCGGTGCACAAGCTGCTCGGGGCTGGAGCTTCTCAGACTCCAATGCACAGCTTTGAGGGGGCCTCGGGTGCTGCATGGTCAGCGCTTCGTTGTTCCTTTAAGATGGCCGCTCCCACGCTTCAGGTCGCCTCCACGGGTCTCAGCTCTGCATAGACTGTGGATCGGGCTGTTGGAAGGGAGGAAAGCTGGCTCTTGTCGATCTCTGTTGCTCGAGTTCCGGCGGGAACTGCAACAAAGCAAACGTCGAGGTGCTGGATGGTGCCTGTTTGCACAGGGTGGTCACTCCTTGACTACAAGGGAGATTCTTCAGTCTTCCACATCGAGTGGGATGTCGAAGGGTCCAGAGTTTCGTTTCATAAGTTTCAGTCAGGATAATCTGATGTGCATTGGCACTGCTCCCACCTATATTCCAAATCTGCGGGCTGGATTACCTGCCAAGTCCCTCCTATGGGTGGGACCTGGGGATGGCCCCAGACCCGGTTTGACTGGAATCTGCCCGGGGACACCTTGTGCGCCCCAGGCAGTGTCTAGTTTCTTTCAACCGTCTCTGCTACAATCCACTATCTCCTGTCTGGGGTGGTGTGACACCTCCCTGTGACAGGAAACTCTTTGTCCAGGCGTCCTCTGCCAGGTTTAGGCCAGCAGCAGGAGGTCAGACATGTGTCTGTGGCAGCAGCATCCATTTTGTGATGCTGGGGCTCTGGTTAGGATTAACCGCGTTTTCAGTAAAGTAACATGTCTTCTCCCTCTAGAAGGGTGGAATGCTACCCCCGTCACCAGAATTGGCGAGGGGGTAGTATTCCAAAATGTATGACACCAAACACGTCATGTTTTGATAAAGCCAAACCAAAGTTAGCATTAACCGCGAGGATTATAATGCACTTAAGAGTATATGGTATGGCAGTATCACTAGAACAGCTATAAGGAAATGGTTCCGAAAGCTGCAGACAGGCTCAGCTCATGCTAGAGCACCATCTCACATAAAACCAAGCACTCTGCCTCCAGGATTGTAAAGGCCTGCCATAGGAGTGACTTATAGGTATATATGTGTCCAGATATAGGTTTAGACATAGGTATACTATATCTAAGCAAGGGGTGATTACACCACCTTGCCCCAGCCGTATGAACAGCCAGTTGTGTCGATTTAAGTACCAGCCAGGGGTGGCAAAAGATATGCTGCAGCCCCTGGTAGGCCTTGGGTGCACCTATGCCCATGGCACCTATAGTGCACTGTATAGGGGCTGACAAGGTGTCCAGTACCAAATTGGTTATGTACCTATAGTACATGTCTGTGAATTTAGAGAGAGAACAGCAGGCTGGGGGTCTGATTAGCAGGCCCACAGCCACATTAAGTCGAAAACCAGTGAAGCAAAAAGCAAAAATTGGGGTGACCATAGGATAGCAGACCCTACTCTCCTACACTCATTTCCTCTGCATTGGCCCAGTCCTGCAGGTATTTATCTTTCCGCTCTGCAGTGCTTAATTTGCAAAACAATAAGTGCCGGGTCCCTTGACAGGAGGCCACCGCAGTTTTCAACACATATTGCCACTGTACCTACACAACCTCTAACACCACACTGCTACAAGTGTGACAATTTAGACTGTTTGAGGCCGCCAAAGCTTTAAGAATGGCTTTGTTAGGAGGTATTAGTTGTTTTTAATATTTGAATTAACAAACAACTGACTTTCTGCTCATCTTTAAATTACATGAACAGCGCCACCATGTGACAGCCGATATAATTGCATGTTCGGGCAATAAAGTGCCGGTGCTGAGCACCGAAAACCACCGGCTCAAATCAGGCATTGCCGCTCTGCCAGCTGATCCGACCTCCAACTGGAGATTCTCGGATATTGATAGTCGAGGCACAATGCAAATATGTCTCTCTGACAGGGCTCTCATTTTTGAATTATTCTTGGAACACTTCTGGATCGAGTTTCCATGCGCCGACATCTTTCAAGTGTCTAGAATTACAGTCCGCTACAGTATTACGCCTCTAGGGTACATATTCTGCTGTGGCTGACATCCTCTTGTCTAGGCAGAAGTGCCAGAAATCCTTGCCTAATTCCTCAAGGGCTTTCAATCCTCAAGACAATTTATGTATCAGACCCCTGACACAATTTCCATTTTGAGAAGTATGAAACATGAGACCTTGTCCCTAGCAGACATTTAATTGTGAATGAGCTGGCAAGCAGTTCCAGCAAATTGATGTGTTGACTTTTCTCTTGATCTGACCATAAGCCACTTGTGGTTATTGTCCTGTAATCGGCACCCACCATCCTGAGCCACTTGTGTGCTATTATTACCAAGTCTGGTGCTGCCCCAATTATGGCCCTGTTGTTCTAGGGCTTCATATGGTTTAGCAAACATATTAGTCCATTCTGTCCTCCATCAAGAGCTATACTTCCACTGCGTAAGTAAGTCCTTCCCTGAGATGATCGACCTCCATCTTCTATGGTGCTTGACTTTGATGGGGTCCTGAGAATATCGCCTGAATCAATGACTCTAGAAGCCCACTATTCTGGCTAGACTTCACAAAGAATATACTCTTTTATTAAGGTCTCCCTTAGTTCCTTCCAAATGAGTGTCATCTCTTTCAAGGGAAGTTTCAAGTTCTGTTCCATTGAGTCTATGACTAATGCTCCGAACACTATACTCAACCTAGGATTGCATCCTGACTTTTGCATGTTGAATATAAAACCTAATTTCTTACACAATGCTATTGTCATAGAGAGATCTTTGCTTTTTAGAATGTCTTCCAGGTAGACTATTTTGTCTGACCCCCTTGGACTGTAGAAGTTCCATGGCTGGCCTCAGCACCTTGGTAAAACACCATGAAGTGGAGGAATGTCCAAATGGCCATGCTAAGATGTCACACACTTGCTGTCTCCATCTGAACTGAAGAAATCACCTATGGGGTACGAAAATGGGAATGGTGAAGTATGCATCCTTCAGATCCAGTCTCACCATCCAGGTGTTTGGTAACAATATGTCTATGATCAAATGCATTCTGATAGATACATCTACCAGTGGATTCCTCACCTTGTGAATATCCCCCCCCTTGCGTCAGCAACATCCGGAAATTCTTTTGTAGCCTCGCGCCGACGTGGACGTGGACGACCATAGAGACACGGCATCGCACGCGACTCCGCTGATGTCATCGACACTACAATAGGCCCACGCCAGCGTGATGACATCAGTTCCCTTTTTTCCGCGTCGTCTGAGAAAATGCCTGGGATGTAAGACAGTTGATATTAGCATTTCCTTGTCCAGTAGATCTTGAACCACTAGGTCTTTGTGGGAAAGTCGTTCTCTGAAAAGTAAATTCAATTTGGTTAGCTTCCTTGGTTTGGGGCTCCTGTAAAATTACATGTGAAAACCAGCCACTGTTGGTAAAACTCCAGCATTCCCAGTTACCTCCCTCCATTTTGATAGAAACTTCCTCAAACTTCTGCCCTCTTTTGATTGTTAAGAATCCTCCTGGGGCGTTGGCTGATCCTTTGGATCCTCTGGTCCCATGTCTTCAGTCAGCACCTAAAGTGGGAAAGAATCCCCCAAACTTTCGAATTTAAGGGATTTGGGAAATAAGGTGGGGAGGGGTTTGGAGCACCCTCTTCCTCTACCGGCCTCTCTGAAAATCTCCTGTCTAAACACCCTTTACATGGACTGTTTAGCTTTATTGAGAAAGGTAGTAACAAACTTGATCAATTCTTTGGTAAAGGGGTACCCAAACAAACCCTCATCCTCCAAGGCCCCTTTCGGTGGTGGCCAGCTCCTCAACTTCAGGTCCATTTTAATTAAAAGAGAGCTATGTCTCCCTGTAGCTAGGGCACAGGTTGCTTCTCAAGGAAACATATAACATGCTGTGGCCAACGCAATAAAAATCAGTGTATATTAGGTTGCAAGCGTCCTTGCCTTTTCCCTTATATTAAGGATTTTTGTCAGTGGCCGCTTGAGGTTCAGGAGCTTATCGTGGTAATCTCTCTAGGAGTAATCAATACCTTCTTAGAGCCTTTAATTAATTTTGTTACAAAGAGGGTTATCTTTCAGTTAGTCTACAGGATTAGCACCTTCCCTTTCAGAGAGGTCCTTGGGCATTCTGCTTTTAAACGGCCCCTGACCTCCTTGGTCCCGGTTTCCTAATCCTGCCCCCTACTTAATTAGCCACTTAAGCTGCCGATAGCCATTCTGCAGACCTTGGTTGATCAATATCCTCTGGGTCTAACTTATTCTGTATATTGCAATTTGGGATTACCAAAACTGCAAACCAGGACACAAATTGCAAATGTGCCCGCAAACATGCGAAAAGCACACAGTACTCCATCAATGAAATTAGGATGAGGTGCTGTGACCTCAGGTGGCGCACAAAGATGAAGGTTGTAACGCATCTGAATGAGTCCTGAGCAACTGAATGTGGGCCCTACACTGGCTGCAAGAAAGGAAGAGCGGTACATTCCCACCCATTACACTGAAGTCGATAGCGGAGACTACGGTGGAGCCAGAAGCATATGTGGGAGGTGATCAGCACCTGCATCATCTCAAAGTTAGTGTAAAACGTCTTGTATTTTAACATCTGTTACCCTAAACTGTCTTCTACATGCATTATTCAAGTCACATCAAACTTACTGCCTAATTAGGAGTTTGTGCAGGCACCGCCGTACCAGTGGTCCAACTGCTCTATTATGAGTTTGGCAGTTGGACCGCCAATGGACCACTGCAACCGCCAGAGATTCGTGATCCCTCTGTGGTGTTGCAGCAGTGTGAGGCTGCAATATGCTAGCGGTTCTGTAGTGGCACTGCCTGGGAGTGCATGGTGTGCCCCCCTGTCTGTATGCACCACTTGTTTCTGCACAGCATTGACTTCACAGTCCATGACATACATGAATGCATTTGGCGGTTCCGCGGCGTTGCCTTTCTAAGGCTCACATATGCCATACACCAAGCACCGCCTGCCAGTCCACGAATAAACATGTAATGTAGCAGGCAGCATTTGGAGAAGTTTGGTGTTCTTCAGGCGGGGCTCTGGCAAGGGGGCCTGCTTAAAGACTGCTGAACTAGTAATCGGGCCCAGAGGTTTTAGTAAGGAGTCCTAAAAATACCATTGTAGTGCATTATGGGACATGCAGTCAACAATTCACTCACTGTAGTAGGACTTAATTAAACAAATGATAGCAAAGTATACGAAGTGCTTTCCGTTCATAGTAAAATGATGGCACAAATGTGGAGGGGCAGGTAGAAGATCTCATTGAAATAGATATTCAGTAAATCACACCTCATGGCCACTATAGCGATGCTTCATACTCCCCACAGGCACCATCATGGATGAGCCTCATAGTCCAACCCTGCAGCCAGTTATGAGGCCACACGACAGCGTGCTCCAGTGTGTGCTTGCACATGACACCGTGAGGCGTCAAATGGCAACCAAGCATCTTTTTCGGAAGACACAGCAGAAAATACTCAGTTGTTTGGTGGCCCTGAGGGTTCCATACTGCAAATTCAGTGTCTGTAACATGAGCATATGAACATAGTGAACTTTAAACTACAGAACATGCAGCAGTGCATTTCATTTGGCTTCAGTAATATTGCCATTCAATTGGCAGAAAACCAAGCACAGCTGGATACTAAAATGGACAGCCTTAACAATGCTCTTGAAAAATTATGCCAAAAAAATGGTAGAGGATAATGCCAATCAAAGGCGTAGTGAGAGAAGCACTGCAGCAAGAATAGTTGGTTTAACCCATTCATTTGGGAGATTGGTACTTGCCACTTCAGCTTTATCCAGGTGGACATTAACTCTCTATCTGTAAATGGGCCACTTTAGCAGGGACGTCTCAAGGGGCTGAGAGCAAAATAGCTCTGCAATGAGGCACTACAGACTGCCCAAATAGCTAGTGGGGTAGCTGCTGAACCTCAAGATGATAGTGAGAAAATCTCCAACGTCAGCAGCATCTCTGCCAAAGATGCTTGCTCACTGAGATGGAGCGGCAAGCATACGTCTGCTGCTCAACACGTGGGCATCACTCATCGGGACGCAGCCACAAGAAGCACTGAAGGGCACAGTACGGGAAGTACCAATAGTGCTGTGTGTTTGGCGATGAACCCAACATTGGCTGTGAACATTAAGTAACATTAAGTAACATTTGCATGTGACAGTTAAAATTGGTTTTAAAAATTTTAAGATAACCTGACAATAAAGGTTATTGTACTTTGAAGCATCAAGCAAGTGTTTTACATTTTATTTTACTTGTTCTTTACCATAAAAAGTAATTGTTAGCCATGTGGCACTATAACCTGGAACAAACAAATAACTGTGAGCTTTCCTTCATTTTTCATTTTATTTGCACAAACATGTGTCATTATATTTGAAATCCTTACCTAATGAATAGCCATCATCAGACTCCCCTCTTTCCAGCCGTCTGTATTTTCCACTGTAAGAAGTCATGGTTGCCTCCCGGGTATTGTGACACAATATCAGTTATTATATTGTTTTTAGAACACACCACTTCAATAAAGAGGGAATGTGTGTTTTTCCTGTTTCTAAACAAATATTCAAGATGCAATAGAAAAAAAATAGAAACATCAGTTCCATCTATACAACCTATAATATGGGAAATTTAGCAAGTCAGTAAAATATAAATGTTGTACTTTGAACTTCCTGTGCATTTCTGGTTTGGTAAAGAGAAGCATGGAACTAGAAACCTCTGGAAAAAAGTGTGAAAACGCACTTTGAGATACCCCACCAGCAACAGCAATCACATCCTGGTAACTGAGGCCAAAAGGTCTAAAGAGCACAACATCTCAACATGGATAGAATTGCTGTGCAGAGTACTGCTTTCTAGATGTGGCTTAAAAGTGCCATAATCTCCAATATTACAGCACTACTTAGCCTGTTTTTGTCAAAAATCTCTTCCACAGTGTGAGAAAGTGGCTCTATATACACTGGACCAGAATAAGGTACAGTGTGTTTAGAGTCCACAAACCCCAGAGGTATAACAGAAGTTAAAGCCAGGTGTGACCTTACTCTCTAAAGTGGTAGCTTGGTCGAGCAGTAAGGCAGTACCCAAGGACAGTGTAAAGCATTTGATGTACACACTCAGTCAGCAAAAGGTTTCAATCAAATTCAGGCCAATTGTTTTTATATCAAAATATATAGTTGTTTTATTTCTAGAACCAACAGGTATCAAAAAATATACTGTTCTCAATATGAGAGGTCTCAGATGAGTACTTTTCAGAAAGGCAATAAACTTTGTAAAGACATTAGGTACAGGGGTTGCAGTAGGCATCACAATTCTACACACAATTTAGCATTGAGCTCAATGGATTTCCTTATATAAACTCAGTTGATTACTTTGTTGATTACTTTGGTAATTCCAGGACTGGCTCCTAGGTTCAGTCCTCCCGGTTACTTGCTCAGGGCAAATGGGGACGTAGGATAGGGCACAGGTTGCACTGCCAGGGGCACTCGGGCGGCTGGGTGCAGGGTGCTTTTGAGCCATCGGGCGCTCAATGTTATTCAATGAGGAACTTGAAAAGGGAACAAAGGCTGCAGGCTCGGGGACGAAGGATCTTCTGGAGCGACCAACACTTCGAGGGGTAAGTAGGGGTCTGTGAGGATAGGTAGGCACCCAGGAGTTAGGCACAGGGGGCCGTTGGGCACCGGGTGCAGGGGTGTCTTTTGAGGTCGGGAAATCTTACCCCCTCTGTCCTGACGCTGCAGACGTCGTCGGGGTTGTCGAGGAGGTTCTTTGGGCACTGGACTTCGGGTCCCAAGCGCCGGGGGGAACGTCCTCGTGGTCCTGGATCACTCGGGCACGGGCCGGGCTCGGCGGGTGCAGAGTGGGTTGGTCCGGAGCTTCCTGGCTGGCACCAGGGGTGTTGTTGCAGCAGAGCCTCTGCTGATGGGAGGCCCAGGCTTTAAGGGGGTCAAGGCAGGCAGGTCCTCTGGGTGTCCCAAGGTTGCTGATCGCAGGAGTCGTCGGGATTAGGCAGGAGCAGGTTCCAGGATCGATAGGCCGGTAGGGCTGGGGCCAAGTCAGTTGTTGTCGTCCTTTTGTTAGCAGCTGCATGGCGGGTCTTCTTCCTCTTGATCTTCTTTCTTCTTTTCTTATCGGGATCTCAGGAAAAAAGGTTCAGGGAGCCCCTAAATACTGATTTTAGGGGTGTTACAGGTAGGGCAAGGGCAGGGATGAATAGGTCCCTGTCCCGGGGTGGGTACACCCCCTAGCCTGCTCCTCTCCTGTGGGAGGGGGGCAGTAGCCTAGCTGTGATTGGGCAGGCTCCCCATCTTCAAGATGGCTGGAGCCCGGGGTCGTGCTTCACCTCGTCTCCCACACCTGAGGGGTGGGGTTGGCACCGGCTGGCACACCCTCCTTCCTGATGTATTTTTTCCCGCCAGTCTTCCCGCCAGAGTGGGGGTCAGGACTGGTGGGGGCCAGTTGCTGGGTACAGTAAATGGTCTGGAGAAGCTCACAGAGGCGGAATGCCTTTGAAGCTTCCCCCTGCCCATCCTTGGGGAGGAGGCCTAGCACCTCGCCCAGGATGTGCATTGTTGCAGGCCCAGGAGAGAGGGGGCTCTCCACCCAGGGGTCCAGCAACATGTCTGCGGTGTGGCAGCCTCTGGCCTCTCTAAGATGCCCTCTGTGGTGCATTTCTCATTAAATCCCACACTGGCATCAGTGTGGATTTAATGTGCTGAGAAGTTTGATACCAAACTTGTCAGTCTTCAGTGTAGCCATTATGGTGCTGTGGAGTTCGTAATGTCGACCTCCCAGCACCATATACTCTTAATGGCATCACTGCACTTACAGTGCCCAGGAATGGCCCTGGGTACTGTAGGGGCACCTGTGCCCTCATCACTGGCATAGGGTACCCAGCAAGAGGGGTGACTGATGTATGCCAGGGCAGTGGGTTTGTGGGCATGGCACACGGGGATGGGTGCCATGTCGACTCTTTGTTTAGTTCTGTACTTAGGCACTCAGCCTGCAAAGGCAGTGCGTGGGTGCCAGGGTACAGGGCCCCTAAGGGTGGCACAATAAGTGCTGCTGCCCTTAGGGGTCTCCTCTGGTCACCATGCCCTGGGTACGTAGGGTACCATTTACATGGGGCTGACAGGTGGCCAGAGATGCCAATTGGGTTTCAGTTTCAACACAGTTTTAGGGAAGGAGCACAGGCCCTGGGTACCTGGTTGGCAGGAGCCCAGGGCACACTCCGTCAAACATATCAGCAGTCAGAAAAAAGTGGGGGCATACCAATGTAAGAAAGATGGCACTTTCTCACACTCAGTTTGTTGGAAAATGGTCAGTATGAATCAGAAAATCCTCCCCTGTCTTCTCTTACTCCTCTGCTGAGCAGCCCAAATTTGCATCCTCCTCAGACTCGCATACAATGCAGCCATTGTAGAAACCCTGGTGCATTCTGAACCAGCTTTTATAGTTTGCACATAGCTACCGCCTGAATTGGATTGGTGGTAAACTGCATGTGCAAACAGGCCTTTTTGCGACTAGTCACACCGTTTGCAAGTCACAATTATAGATTCTATAATTGCAATTTGCAAACTTGAATTGCAAAAATAAGCAATTCTCAAAACTATTGCATCACCATAGATATGCGAACGGCTTTCATACATCACAAAATGGCACTTTTTTTCAGTCGCAAGGCCATTTGCGACCAGTTGGCGAAAAACAAATGCTTTATACTTTTGGGCTATGGGGTGGGACTCTGTATATACCATAGGAAATTCAGAGATTATTTCATAGATTTATCGGGCTCCTAAACCTCCCATCTACTCTGCATAATTTAAGGGAGCAGTGAGAGACTCCTGCCAATTTTCATTTTCTGTGAAAAGGTGACTCCGCTGACGTCACCGACACCATATTAGGCCCACGCCGGCGTGATGACATCAGTTCCCTTTTTTCCGTGTTGTCAACGCTAACGGTTTTCTAGGGATCGTCCGTAGCTGTTGCTGTAACCATGTTACATTGTTTAAATTGTGCTTCTTTGTCTTCTCTCTCGACATGTCTTCGAAGAAGACCGGGTTTAAAGCTTGTGGGGAATGTGGCAAAACCATGTCCATTACGGATCCACATGAATGCTGCGTATGGTGTCTAAGCTCCGACCATGACGTCGAAGACTGCCAGTCTTGTAAGAAGATGACACCTAAGGCCCTCCGGGAGAGAGAAACCAAGCTTCTCATGGCGAAGCTTAAAGGAAGAAAACAGAAGAAAAGTTCGAGGTCGCGAACTCGGCGATCGAGATCAAGGTCTCGTTCGAGATCGCGCTCGGACTCATCCTCAGCCCATGCTTCGAGATCTTCAAAAAAGAAGCATAAGAAGAGGACCCATGAATCCCGACATCGCTCGAGGAAGGACTCGGGTTCAAAGCCAAAGTCGCAGGTGAAGCTGGTTGAGAAGGTAGTGGTGTCTTCGGGTTCGGAAGAGCAGGACGCCGAGGGTGAAGTGTCGCATGCGAATTCGCCAGGTTCACCGAGGCAGATAACGAATCCATCTCCGGTTCCGTCCCATCCTTCAGGTCGGGAGAATGAAGGTGAGGAGGAGGTGGTTGGTGAGGGAGACGCTCTGTTGCCCGTGTGTCTGTCGACTCTGGTGCACCAGCCCGAAGAGGAGGTCGACATCGTATCGACTCCACGCCCTCAAGAGCAGCCCGGGGGTTCGTACCCAGCCTTCCCGGCTCCAGGTCAGGATCCGACGCAATTCCTCAATGCAATGTTTGGGATATACTCCAGAGCTATGTACCCTACTGGGGCTCCTGCTGGTCCCACGGGTCCGATGGCTTTTAGTCTGGGTGTTCCCCAGTCCTATGCTCCTGCATAGCCCTTTATGCCGGCTCCAGCGCCGCATTGGCATTTTCCGACGGCGGCGAGGCCTTCGACTCCGAATGTCGTCCCAGTGGGGGGCCGGCTTACCCATTTCCTATGAGATTGGGAATTCATAACATCGGATTTTTGGGTTCTCAATCTCATGGGGAATGGGTATGCTCTTCCCTTTCTGGAGTTTCCCCCAGATTACCCTCCTTGCCAGGGTTATTGTTCGGAGGACCACCTGCTTCTCCTGCAGGAAGAAGTCCTGGCACTGTTCAGAAAAGGTGCGATAGAGGTGGTTCCGGAGCAGGAAAGGGGTCAGGGATGCTACTCCCGGTATTTTCTGATTCCCAAGAAGGATGGCAGGCTTCGGCTAATTCTGGATCTCAGGATCTTGAACTTGTATCTGAAGCAGGAGAAGTTCAAGATGCTCACCCTTGCTCAGGTTCTTTAGGCGCTGATGGAAGAAGACTGGATGGTGTCAATCGATTTGCAGGATGCGTATTTTCATATTCCCATCTTGAAGTCGCACAGAAAGTATCTCCGTTTCACGGTCGGGTCGCAACACTACCAGTTTGCGGTCCTTCCATTTGGCCTTACTACTGCGACTCGAGTCTTCACCAAGGTGATGGCAGTGGTGGCAGCGCATCTCAGGAGGTCGGGGATACCTGTATTTCCGCATCTCGACGACTGGCTGATCAAAGCAGAGTCGGCGGAGAAGGTGCTCCATCACCTGCAGGAGACAACTCAGTTGTTGCACAGGTTGGGTTTTTCGATAAATGTACCCAAATCTCACCTGGGGCCCTCCCAGCGCAACCTGTTCATAGGTGGGGTACTGGACACTACTATATGTCGTGCATTCCCTCCTCCTCAAAGGATTCACGACATACAGGAAATGATTCCTTTGTTTTTCAATGGAGCGTTCATTCCAGTCCTGAAGGTCCTTCGCTTGCTCGGTCTGATGGCTTCTTGCATTCTGTTGGTCAACCATGCACGCTGGCACATGAGGGCACTCCAGTGGTGCCTCCGCAGGCAGTGGTATCAACACAACGGAGATCTCAGGGAGTCAGTGAAGATCTCCAGAGAAACTACCTCCATCTGTGGCCACAGTGATAACGGATGCATCCACTCTAGGGTGGGGTGCTCATCTGGGGGATCTGGAGATAAAGGGTCTTTGGTCTCCAGAGGAAAGGTTGCTTCATATTAACCTTCTAGAGTTGCGGGCGATACGTTTGGCACTCAAGGCCTTCCTCCCTTCCCTTCGCGGTCAATCAGTTCAGGTCCAGACGGACAACACGACCGCGATGTGGTATGTCAACAAGCAGGGAGGAGTGGGATCGCAGTGTCTCTGCAGAGAGGCGCTGCGTCTCTGGTCCTGGGTTCAGGACCATCCGATTTGTCTGATGGCAAATCATCTGTCCGGAATTCTGAATGTTCGTGCAGACACTCTCAGTCGGCAGTTCTCTGCCTACCACGAGTGAAGGCTCCATCCAGAGGTAGTTCGTCAGGTCTTTCGAACTTGGGGAACTCCTCTGGTGGATCTGTTTGCCACTCTCGAGAATGCTCACTGCCCGTCATTTTGCAGCCCCCAGTTTCCGATGCAGGGAGCCTTGGGGGACGCGTTTCAGTTGAGTTGGGACTCACAACTCCTTTACGCGTTTCCTCCCATACCTTTGATTCCTCGGGTTCTGAGGAAGGATAGCCAAGACCGGGCCCAAGTTATATTGATCGCCCCGGATTGGCCAAGAAGGGTGTGGTACACAGATCTTCTCCACCTCTCCTCGTGCTCGCCGCTCTGTCTCCCTCACAGGGCAGATCTCCTCTCTCAGATGGAGGGGCAGGTTCTACACCCCCACTCCAGACGTTACACCTTCATGCCTGGAGATTGAACGGGGCAACTTGAGTTCCATTTCTCTCCCACACGATGTGGTGGATGTCATCTTATCAGCCAGGCGTGACTCCACTAAGTCCATTTATTCCTATGGATGGTCTAAGTTCATTGTTTGGTGTGGGCAGAAGTCCATCGACCCTTTAAGGGCTCGTTTGTCCAATATTCTTCAATTTGCTCTTTCCTTGGCCCAGCAGGGTTTTGCGGTGGCAACTATTAAGGGTTATTTGTCTGCCTTATCGGCTTTCCTTTGTTTGCCTGAACAGCCCTCTTTGTTTAAGTCACCTATTGTTTTACAATTCATCAAGGGCCTTACCAATACATTTCCTCCTACTACTTTTATTGTGCCTCAATGGGACTTGAACCTTGTTCTAACATTTTTGATGGGTTCGCCTTTTGAGCCCTTACACTCATGTCCCTTGAGACTTTTGTCTTTCAAAACGGTCTTCCTGATCGCAATTACCTCGGCAAGGAGGGTAAGTGAGCTTCAAGCTCTTAGTTCAAAGCCCCCGTTTTTATCCATTCATGGTGATCGAATGGTTCTCAGGACCAGGGCTGCTTTTCTGCCGAAGGTGGTAACTCCTCTCCACCTAGGGCAGTCCGTTACCCTTCCTACCTTTTATCCTCCCCCTCACCCTTCCAAGGAGGAGGAGAGACTTCACCGCCTTGACCCTAAGAGGGCGGTGAGCTTTTACCTGGACAGGACGAGAGAGTTCAGGTTGGATGACCAGCTGTTTGTTGAATTTGCTGGCTGCAGGAAGGGGAAGGCTGTGCACAAGCGCACGCTCTCAAGATGGATAATTTTATGCATCAAGATCTTCTACTCCCTGGCGGGTAAGGAACCTCCAGAGGGTATAAGGGCTCATTCCACTAGAGCTAAGTCTGCATCATCTGCTCTTTCTAGAGGTGTGCCTGTAGAGGATATTTGCAGAGCCGCGACTTGGGCCTCCCTCCACACTTTCGCGAAGCATTACTGCTTGGATACTGAGGTGAGGAGGGACGGCCATTTTGAGCGATCTGTCCTCCAGGATTTCTTGGTATAGCAGAGTGGACACCCTCCTCCGGGAGTGGGGACTGCTGTGGGATTCTATTCACAAGGTGAGGAATCCACTGGCAGATGTATCTATCAGAAGAACAAGTTACTTACCTTCGGTTACTTACCTTCGGTAACGCTTTTTCTGGTAGATACAGTATCTGCCTGTGGATTCCTCACTGACCCACCCGCCTCCCCGTTGTCCACTCTTCTATACCAGAGTAATTGTGATGTATATGTACATATATATATAATATTTTCAAAGGAAATGTTTTATTGTAAATGTTTTCCTGCATTGGCTTCACACTGTGTGTGTGTTTTATCTTGACATTTGTGTACTGTGTATACTGTATATATATCTACTGTTATCCGTCCGTCCGTGTGCCTCGAAGGCATGGAAAAAAGGGTGGAACTGATGTCATCACGCCCGCGTGGGCCTAATATGGTGTTGGTGACGTCACGTCGGCGCGAGGCTACAAAAAGAATTTCCGAATGTTGCTGACGCAAGGGGATATTCACAAGGTGAGAAATCCACAGGCAGATACTGTATCTACCAGAAAAAGCGTTACCGAAGGTAAGTAACTTGTTCTTTTGTCCCCACTTTCCTGATATCTGGCAAGCTTGAGCCAGCCTACTTTCAGTTCCAGATTTGTCTTTGAAGCATTTTGCCTTTTATTTGCTCTCCTAACGGCTGTCAGTATATTTTTCTTGTAGGCATATTTGTGAGAAATTCAGCAGAGGCTGTAGTGTTCTAATGTGCAGTTGTATCCTGATAATGCGGTCAGGACTACACACTGTAGGTCGATCCCAATTCCGCTACGGTGTTGCGTCCGCCAGACAGCGTAATGAGGGCCTTAGTGTGTTTGACAGCCAGTACAACTTTACTTTCCTGAAAACAAAACTATTAACTAGTCTAACCAACTACATTAGGCATCTTCTGCCTAGCTTGGGCGTGTAGGAGCGTGGGGATCCAGTGAAATATGGAGGTCATCTCCCTCAGCATGCCATCAGTTTAGCACTAAGTTTCCAGCTTTAGGCATGTCACTAGCAAATTATCCACATATGTGTTTAAGTCTAATTAGTTTAACTGAAGCTAACAAACCTTTAAACATTAAATGCATTAAAGTGCTTGGTGTGCGGCTCCCCATGCTAGTTTTGACGGTGCACCAGGGAGCCACGGTGCACAGTTTGGGAACCTCTGCTATAGGAGAATATCACCTAAAATCACAATTTTGTTGTATGTTTGTTTTGTATTATGTTTAATTTATTCAGTTTCTATACTCTAAGGCATACGTACTAACCAAGTGCTTCTGTGTTTTAAAAAGAATCTCATTTTTTACTTTTTTCTAACTGCACATTAAAGATATATTCATCTTAAAAGAAATGCCATTGAATAATTATGTAATTACCTTTACTAGTGTACTGTCTAATGCATTATATTCTGTCTGAATACAACTTTCAACACTGTTTGTTCCAGTCGACTACAATACAATCTGTCAATTGTTGTACGATTATAAAGACATGTGCTTGCCTGTTTTCCCAGCTGGAGTATCTTTTGACCCGCATGAGGAAAGTGGAGGAGTATGAACAGCAGATGAGGCAACTGCTAGAGGAGGATGCAGAGGAGTACAGCATAATCAAGATTAAACTGGAGACTGATGTGCAGGTCTGTTACAAGCATGATTTCAGGGTTCATGGGGTACCACTGCTGGGCAGAGGGAAGGGTTGTTATTTGGCTGCAGATTACTTCTCAAGTTTAGGGGTTCTTGAATATCTTTGTTTTAGGGTGACATTATGGGAACCCTGGGGGAGTCTCTTTAAGTGAACTGCTTTAGGTTGAATTCAGTGCCTATGAAATTTGCTGCTGTATAGAAACAGAAACATGGTACTAACATTGCACACTAACCAATGGCTTTTGATAACAGATACTTGAGCAACAACTGCAGCAAATGAAAGCAGCCTACCAACTCAACGAGGAGAAGCTGGATTACAATTTCCAAGTACTCAAGAAACGAGATGATGAAAATATTGTCACCAAATCTCAGCAAAAGAGGAAGATTACTAGGTAATATTACCGTCTTCCCTGTCTTCTCCTGAATGAAGATACAGTGCTCTTCATTTGTATGAACAGTCAACTGTGGGAAATACTCTCCACCCTGTCTTCGAGCCAGAGTGCCAGAGTGCCAGAGTGTCAGAGTGAACAGAGTGCCAGTTTTAAATGGACTTGCAAAGTCTCTTCTTGAATATCCCCGGACACAGGCACTCTTGAGTCGACCATCTGTTTGATATTTCCTTTCAGGTTAGTTGTTAAATAGCAGTCTTCTTCATTCTCAGGACCTCAACTTTACTTGGAGTTTCTAGGATTTTGAAATGTCAAAGTAGAAACTCTAAAGTTCTCCATTCACCATCAGCGGATTGTGCTTGGATTTGCATACTTTTTATTATTCGCTGATATCATGTCATTTATCTTCAGAACTAAAATAGCAGTGTTATAATAATTACATTTAGTAAGTCAGCTGCTATCCCCATCCTTGGGTCTTTATTTTTTAAGTCAATGAGATATCTAGACCTTGAGGCAAGTTGCAGTGGACATCTGAAGGTTCTTATTGTATATCAGGTGAAGGTGTGCCCTTGAGCACAGCTGTAAACATAAATAGTATATTCACAAAACAAAAATAGAATCACTGATATGGCAATTGTATGAATGTATTGACTGCCTTCTCAATGCATTCCACAGGCCTGCTCCTTTAGCCAACCCGTTAATACCAAGACTCTGAACACAGCCTCAGCATATTTATCTTCTTGAATAAAGAAGCTTCTCCCCCCTCTGGGAATACATTTCTATCCCTTCCTAACTGGGTAGAGAAAGAGGTACTAAAAAATCTTCTCATTCTTCAAATAGTAGTAGAAAAATGGCTGATCTGGGTAAAGGAATACAAAAGGGAAAGTTGATGCCATCTGCATTGATAAAGATATTATAGGTATTCACGTCTCAACAACTCTCTTATTGACTCTTCCTGAGCTTAAAACCTGAAAATCCTCAATGATTTTTTAGATAAAATCTTCTAAGATCTCATTGCTTCAATACTCATTTACTATCGTTTCATCAACAAAAAGTCCTTCATCCTTCGCAAGGCTGGGGTCTTTAATTATCTCTGCATCATCAAACACTAAACTGCCCACCCACATCCTCATTCATGATCTTGTTGATGACTAGACCTTCCTACAGCACATCTTTTGAAACATGCCTTCAGCAGTCAATTAATTCCTTATCGGTGATAGAAGTGACAACAAATAATACAGTTTCAGTGGCTTGCAGCCTTTTTGCTTTTGATAATCTTCCTGATATAAATTAGAAGATGAACAACATGTTTAGGAAGAAAACAGTGAAGAGGATGATAATGAGTGGTATGTGAGACCCAAACCGGAGGCGCATAAAGCTTAGCGTCATCCCCTGCCGAGTGGGGACCCAAACCGGAGCTGTTTTTCCCGCATTGCGACCCTACCTGGAGTCATTGGAGCCATCCCGGAGAATCTTTGCCAGCTTGCTTGCCTGCCTGCCTCCCGCCGCCGCACACTCCCAACATCTGAGAGCGGCCACCGTGTGGAGAGCAGGCTAGGGGGCCCAACGGGACTGCAAATCCCAGCATACAGTGCGGCCGGAAGTCGTGCACCAGGACATCGCGCCAGGAGGCGCATAAAGCTGAGCGTCATCCCTGCCTCGCGGGACGCCGGGCAAAGCCCGGGAAAAGGGCGGGCCGTCTAAGGCCGTCCAAGGTCGATTAAGGCCGGGCGGTGCTACCCCCTTAATGTTCTGGGGTTTTGCTACTACCATCTTGTTACCCATAACCTGCATATATCTGTATTGCTCAGAACAGGTATCCGGTAATTGTGTGATATCCAGAGTAAACTGCTGGCAGGTATTGGCTGCAACTAACTATGTCCTCACGGGGGGGAAAAATCGTAACATCACTATTGCCACTTCTAATGGGGCGACAACTGGAACCAACGATCAGTTCTTTAAGAGAGTCTTTAATGTGCTTGAAAAGGAAATTGCTGATGTTGAGAGGCGCTTCTCCTTGGACTTAATAAATAACGACTGTGGCTTCTCCAGTGTCTACAAATCATATAGTAGCTTATGCTGGTGGATGTAGAGGATGCTGAGGATACAGGCGAAGAGTCAGACAGTTCTAGTAGCGTTTTATCTCTGCTGAGTCTCTCCACAGGCAGCGATAACGATGGTCTATCGATTTCTCCTAGGTTATCTATCCCATCTCCCCCCAACATGAGTCAGAGGACACCACCCAACACCAAAATTACCAAAAAAAGAGGGGGAGGTCCTTTAAAGACACGCCAAACCAAAATGCAAAAGAGGAACTCGACCTCGATAGTGTCAGATGCTGTTCAACTCCCAATCCCTCCCAGGGCCCCCTTAATATCTAAACACAGTTTATATACTTTTACTGATGAGGGTGGCCTCCTGGAAAAAATTGAAATCCTGGTGAAATCGCTGATGCTGCCTCTCTTAGAGAGAACCAGGATGATCAATACACACCTAGATCTGATCGATAAAAAAGTAGAAGAGAATACACTTCTATTATCTGACCTGGCCAAGGGATTGACCACTAAAAATCCCCGAGTAAACTCTTTAACTATGATGCCACCAGCAAAACAATGCCCTCCCTGTCGTACTGTCCCCATAAAATCCAATCACGTAGGAAAAAAGCCAACTTATAATTCCTCCAAAAAAGCACAGACATCTTCTTCATCGGAGAAGATGCCGGTACCTAAATTACCATCAAAACGTAAGGAAAGCTGTCAAAGGGGGGATAAAACGATTCCGGGGAAAAAAGTAGAACTCCCACAAAGTAAGGTTGATAAGGATAATGGGGTAAAGGACCTACATAATACTAACAGTCAACTAGATAGAAGAGTAGATCTACCGCTAGAAGCTGCCCCTTATGCTATTATTATGGCAGGAGTCCCAGAGCTCCCTCTGGGTACTAAGGAAGACCATCGAGCCTTAAGAAACAAAGTTGTATATTGGTTGTGTAACAATAGACCTTTGCCTGCCCACATTAACGGAGAAATCTTAAATGTTAGGCGTGCTATATGGGTTGGTTCACGACCAAAAGACTGGAAGGGGGATGTAATCATTGTAAACTTTAAAGATCACAGAGCTGTGAGGCATATAGGGGACTGGCATGACGCGATAGGTTGCGATTTTATATCCACACATTACCTTAGTTATTTTTACCCGCAGATACCAGCCCCCTATTTAAAAGAATGTTTATTAGGAAGGCAGCCCATAAAAAGGGACGGATTGGAATATCATGGGTGTAATCAAACATTTTTTTACCACCCACAGAGATTTACTGACTTCTACCCCAGGTTGACTTACCCTCCAATTCTAGGTCCGAACTTTGACAATAATTATCTGGTGGGTAACAAAGGTAGAGTATCAACTGCCTATAACATACCAACCCAGAATCGGTTTGATTTATTTTCGGATCTTGAATTTGTGGACTGACTCAATAAGGATACTCCTCCAATTAATACGTCAGGAATACAGGAGAATCCTGATAAAATTAAGGGGAATCTAGAAGACCAAAGGCTGTGGGAGGGTAATACAGACATTGATTTAACAGAAATTACGTCAGCAGAGACTGATGGCACTAATAAAGGGGAAGGCTATAAGATTAATATTAACCATGAACAAAAGAAGGGGGAAAAATGCGGGGAAGCTAATTCCCCAACATGTAGAAAGTACTCGGGTAATGCGCCCCTGGGAGAGTATGCAGCGGATGAGAATAGGAAATCCTGTACACTCTTGTTCTGGAACGTGGCAGGTTTGAGGCAGAAAATTAAAAATCCCTCCTGGGAAAGTTTAATAAATGGTCTTGACATCTTGGCCCTGCTAGAAACTTGGTCAATTGACCCAGTACATATAAATGGTTATAAAAGTTTCTTTACTTCGGCAGTGGGGGGCGCGCATGGGAGAGCAAAGGGCGGGCTAATTATGTACCTCTCAAATCAGCTCAAGTATGAGCAGGTACGTTTCTCGTCAAAGTCCAGCTACTATCAGATAGTAATGATAGATAGCAGGAAGGGTACTAATTTCATTGTCATAAACTTTTATAATAATATTCCGAATAATGAAATTCTAACCGTTTTAAAAATGTTGAGTGAGGATATACAACATGAAATAGATAACAATGAAAGGGAAGTTATAATTTTTTGGGGGGTGATTTTAATTATCCACTTTGTAAAAAGGGCCAACAAGGCATCTGTGGTTTAATGTTAGAGCAGGACATTAACCTTACACACTTTGATCACTCTATGATCGGGGATTTATTAAATGAAATACTGTTCACTTATGGCTTGGGATATGTAAATGAAATTGCCCAAAAACCATCTCCCTTTGTCCCGACCTTTACTGGCAGAGGAGCATTGACCACTATTGACTTCATTATTTCTTCAAACAGTTATGGCCGCAAGATTAAGAGGCTTAAGACCATAGACCTGCCACTGAATGACCATCGGCCGCAAATAATAGAGATCGAAAACCCATTTTGGGAGCAGCATAACGATGGGTGCCTTATGTGTACAGCCCCAGATGTGATCCTTGGGAGGCAAAATGGGTATACTCTTAAATGGGGTAAAGTGGTCCCAGAGAAATTTTTAGGCAAACTGTTGAAAAATTGTTCTGATAGTTTTATGATTGTCCTGGGTGAGCACTCGGATAGTGAGCAGATAATAGATCATTTTAACATCATAGCATCTTCTATTAGAAATAGTCTGTGGGTGGAGGCAAACAAACGGGCAAAAGGTAATAGGAGATGGTTTGACAATGCATGCACAAGGGCACTTACCGACCTGAAATATGCCATTCATAGGATACCTCGAGACCCTTTACAAATAAGAGGTTTAAGGAAAATATACAATGAGGCATTAAAAAATAGGAAACATTTTATAAAAAGGGAGGCCTGGGAAGTCCTATGTGCAGCGTCACAGTCTAAAGATGCATCCGCGTTTTGGAGGGCCGTAAATGCCCCTTTTCTTTATGATAACAGCAAGGCGCGCTTGGAGATTGCGATTGCTGAGGACGACTGGGTCGAACATTTCTGCAATCTTTACAGATGCCAGAATGAAACACCCATTATAGGTCCTAATACATTGCGTGACAAAGGGGTAGGGGCCCAGAAGCTTGTGGTAACTCTGGATGAAGTTATGATGGGTTTGAAAGCAACAAAGGGGGGAAAGGCTGCAGGTCCAGATGGGATCCCAGCAGACTTGTACAAAGCCAATAGTGAGATCTGGGGCCCCATGCTGGTACAACTTTTTAATGCTGCACTAGCGAGGGGATTAAATCCTTCATGGTTTACCTCGGTTATTGTCCCGATTTATAAGAAGGGTGACAGGCAAAATTGTGCATGTTATAGGCCAATCTCCCTTTCAGATTCATCTATAAAAATCCCTTGGCAGAGTTATCTTAGCCAGACTTCAAAGTTGGGCAGAGGACAACAGGATAATAAGTAACTTGCAATTTGGATTTCAGAAGGGCATAGGAACAATCGAACAGGGTTTAAATTTATTTATTGTTCATCAAAAATATACTAGGGTAAAGGGTGAACGCCTGTACCTTACTTCTGATAGATACATCTGCCTTGTGAATTCCTCACCTTGTGAATATCCCCCTGTGTCAGCAGCTTCCGGAAATTCTTTTTGTAGCTTCGCGCCGACGTGGACCGACGTCACAGAGGCACGGCATCGCGCGCGACTCCGCTGACGTCACCGACCCCATATCAGGCCCACGCCGGCGTGATGACATCATTTCCCTTTTTTCCGCGTCGTCGACGCTAACGGTTTTCTAGGGAACGGCCGTAGCTTTTGCCATAACTTTGTTACTTTGTGTTGTTTGTGTTTCATTGTCTTCTCTTTCGACATGTCTTCCAAGAAGACCGGATTTAAAGCCTGTGGAGAATGCGGCAAGACCATGTCCATTACGGATCCGCATGAATGCTGTTTATGGTGTCTTAGCTCCGACCACGATGTCGAAGACTGCCGGTCTTGTAAGAAGATGACTCCTAAGGCCCTCCAGGAGAGAGAAGCTAAGCTTATTGTTGCAAAGCTTAAAGGAAGTAAGGAGAAGTAGAAATCGAGGTCGAGGACTCGACGCTCGAGGTCAAGATCTCGCTCGAGGTCGCTTTTGGACTCGTCCTCGGCCCATGCTTCGAGATCTTCAAAAAAGAAGCATAAGAAGAGGTCTCATGAATCCCGACATCGCTCGAGGAAAGATTCGGGTTCTAAGCCGAAGTCGCAGGTGAAGCTGGTTGAGAAAGAGGTGGTGTCTTCGGCTTCGGAAGATCAGGACGCCGGGGGTGAGGCGTCGCATGCGAATTCGCCAGGTTCACCGAAGCAGACAGCGAATCCATCTCCGGTTCCATCCCATTCTCCGGATCGGGAGGATGAAGGTGAGGGGGAGATGGTTGGAGAGGGAGAGGCTCCGTTGCCCGAGGGTCTGTTGACTCCGGTACACCAGCCTGAAGAGGAAGTCGACGTAGTATCGACTCAATGCCCTCAAGAACAGCCTGGGGGTTCGTACCCAACCTTTACGGCTCCAGGTCAGGATCCGACGCATTTTCTAAATGCAATGTATGGTATTTATTCCAGGGCTGTGTACCCCTCTGGGGCTCCTGTTGGTCCCACGTGTCTGATGGCGTTTGGTCTTGGTGTTCCCCAAACCTATGCTCCTGCGCCCTTTATGCCCTTTATGCCGGCTCCGGCGCCACATTGGCATTTTCCAACGCCGGCGAGGCCTTCGACTCCGAAGCCATCGACGCCGAAGTTGTCGACGCCGAATCCTTCGACGCCGATTCCATCATCCCTGATGCCGAACCCTGAGCGACGTCGGGGATTCTTCCTCGTCCGACGTCGGGCTCGGCGCCGGCTTCGACGGAGCTGTCAGTGGATCCAGCGGCTTCGAATGTGAAGCGCAGGTCAAGGCGTGAAGCCCAGAGACTGATGGAGGAAGAGAGATATCGTGAGGAGTATTTGGAGGAGGGTGAGCTGCAGGATCCTGAGGACCCTTTTGAGGATCTTTCTGTGGCCAGTGGCCTTGAACTGTTCCCTGAGTGGGATTTGGTTTCAGTACTGGACGAACCCTCTAAAGATGCGGCTCCTTACCATATTGTGATTCAGAAGGCTGCAAGTTTGTTGAACATTGCTTTACCTACTGCTGAGTTCAAGTCAAATCTTCTCACAGAGGTCCTTCACTCTCCATCATCAGTGTCTGAACCATTGCTGCCCTTTAATGATGCCCTTAAAGATCCAATTTTAGAAGTTTGGAAGAAACCTTTGTCAGCCTCTGCTGTGTCTAGAGATGTTGCCAGGAGGTACAGAGCTGCTCCTGAGGACCCAGAATTTTTATCCACTCACCCTCTGCCTGAGAGTTTGGTGGTGCAGGCTGCCTGTTCCAAACGATCAACGGGAGCTTTTCCTCAAGTTCCAGCTGAAAAAGAGTCGAGAAAGCAGGATCAGGCTGCTAAAAAGGTTTTCTCCTCCACCAGTATGGCACTGAAGTCCACAAATGCGACCTGCCTGATTGGGCGTTATATTCACGCCCTTATGGACACTGTTAAACATTTGGTGCCCAAATTGCCGGAAGTGGATAGAAAGAACTTCCAGGAAGTTATCTCTGATACTCAGGCTGCAGCGAGGCAGGTGATTCAGAGTGGATTGGACACGGCGGACTCTGTGGCAAAGGTCATGGGCTCTTCTGTAGCAACGAGGAGAGCTGCGTGTCTGAAGTCGAGTGAATTTTCGACAGATGTCCAGTCTGCATTGATGGATCTCCCGTTCGACGGATCTGGTTTATTTGGCAAGAAGGCAGACACTGCTTTAGAACGCTTTAAAGACAGCAGGGTGACGGCTAAGTCATTGGGCCTTCCGACCAGGGGGACTTTTGGGAGACTTTCTAGAGGATTTTGCAGATCTGCTTTTCGATCCTACAAGACAACGCAGCGGCAGCCACAGCAGCAGCAAAACACGCTGTACAGGTCTTATAGGGGCAAGCAAAGAGCCTTTTCTCGAGGCCATCAAGCTTCCTCCTCTTCCTCCTCTTCCCCGTCCCAGCCCCATTCCAACGCAGCAAAGCAGCCCTAGATCGGCCATTCCGGATCATGTGGGTCCAGTGAGGGGTCGGCTTACCCATTTCCTACGAGATTGGGAATTGATTAAAACGGATCTTTGGGTTCTCAATCTCGTGGGGAATGGGTATGCTCTTCCTTTTCGGGAGTTTCCCCCAAATTACCCTCCTTGCCAGAGTTTTGGTTCGGAGGACCAGCTGCTTCTCCTGCAGGAAGAAGTCCTGGCACTGTTCAGAAAAGGTGCGATAGAGGTGGTTCCGGAGCAGGAGAGGGGTCAGGGATGCTACTCCCGGTATTTTCTGATCCCCAAGAAAGATGGCAGGCTTCGGCCAATTCTGGATCTCAGGATCTTGAACCTTTACCTGAAACAGGAAAAGTTCAAGATGCTCACTCTTGCACAGGTTCTTCAAGCGCTTCTGGAAGAGGACTGGATGGTGTCGATCGACTTGCAGGATGCGTATTTTCATATTCCCATCTTGAAGTCGCACAGAAAGTATCTCCGTTTTACGGTTGGGTCACAACACTACCAGTTTGCGGTCCTTCCGTTTGGTCTTAATACTGTGCCTCGAGTCTTCATCAAGGTGATGGCAGTGGTGGCAGCACATCTCAGGAGGTCAGGGATACCTGTATTCCCGTATCTGGACGACTGGCTGATCAAAGCGGAGTCGTCGGAGAAGGTGCTCCATCATCTGTAAGAGACAACTCAGTTGTTGCACAGGTTGGGTTTTTTGATAAATGTACCCAAGTAATGTAATGTAATGTAAATGTAATGTAATGTAATGTATGTATACTTGTAAAGCGCACTGTTACCTCGTTACGTGGCGTCCTGGCGCTGTATACCACTGGGGAACCCGTCCTGGATTTCCCTGTGAGAGGGCACCCCAAGGTGAAGCCAGGCATCCCCGGCGTTGCTGGGGCCGTTGTGGAGATTAAGCAAGCTATTGCCCAGAGTTGCAGAGTGGGACCCATGGTTAGCGTAGGCACCTAAGCGAGAATTATCGAGTCTGCGGACATTGACCCAAGACCCTGCCGCGTCGGGAATTGAGCCCTGGTCCCGGGCCGACCTCTGCTTCAGGGTCTGCCGCTTCTAACCGGTGAGCCACACTTCTCCACAAGTCTCACCTGGTGCCCTCCCAGTGCAACCTGTTCATAGGTGCGGTACTGGACACTACTGTATGCCGTGCATTCCCTCCTCCTCAAAGGATTCGCGACATACAGGAAATGATTCCTTTGTTCTACAATGGAGCGGTTGTTCCAGTCCTGAAGGTCTTACGTCTGCTCGGTCTGTTGGCTTCTTGCATTCTGTTGGTCAACCTGTCTTGGTGGAGCGTGGAAGGCAATCTGTCGCAAGGAAAGCTTTTTCAACTTCCTCCATCGGTGGTCACAGTAATAACTGATGCATCCACTCTAGGGTGGGGTGCTCATCTGGGGGACGTGAAGGTCAAGGGTCTTTGGTCTCCAGAGGAAAGGTTGCTTCAGATCAACCTGCTGGAATTACGGGCGATACGTCTGGCGCTCAAGGCCTTCCTCCCTTCCCTTTGCGGTCGGTCAGTTCAGGTCCTGACGGACAACACGACCGCGATGTGGTATGTCAACAAACAGGGAGGAGTGGGGTCGCAGTGTCTCTGCAGAGAGGCTCTACGACTCTGGTCCTGAACCAGATTTGTCTGATGACAAATCATCTGGCCGGAGTTCTGAACGTTTGTGCGGACAGTCTCAGTCGGCAGTTCTCTGCCAACCACGAGTGGAGGCTTCATCCAGAGGTAGTTCGTCACGTCTTTCGGACGTGGGGAACTCCTCGGGTGGACCTGTTCGCCACTCGCGAGAATGCTCACTGCCCGTCATTCTGCAGTCTCCAGTTTCCGATGCAGGGTGCTTTGGGGGACGCGTTTCAGTTGAGTTGGGACTCTCAACTCCTGTACACGTTTCCTCCCATACCCTTGATTCCTCGGGTTCTGAGGAAGATTCGCCAAGACCGGGCCTAAGTCATATTGATCGCCCCAGATTGGCCAAGAAGGGTGTGGTACTCAGACCTTCTCCACCTCTTCTCTCACCCGCCGCTCTGTCTCCCTCACAGGGCAGATCTCCTCTCCCAGGTGGAGGGGCAAGTTCTACACCCCCAACCCCAGACCTTACACCTTCATGCCTGGAGTTTGAACGGGGCAACCTGAGTTCTTTTTCTCTCCCACACGATGTGATGATGTCATTTTGTCAGCCAGGCGTGACTCCACTAAGTCCATTTATTCCTATAGATGGTCAAAGTCCGTTGCTTGGTGTGGGGAGAAGTCCATTGACCCTTTCAGGGCTCGTTTGTCCAATATTCTTCAATTTGCTCTTTCCTTGGCCCAGCAGGGTTTTGCGGTGGCAACCAATAAGGGTTATTTGTCGGCCTTATCGGCTTTCCTTTGTTTGCCTGACGAGCCCTCTTTGTTTAAGTCACCTATTGTTTTACGGTTCATCAAGGGCCTTACCAATAAATTTCCTCCCACTCCTTTTATTGTACCCCAATGGGACTTGAACCTTGTTCTTACATTTTTGATGGGTTCACCTTTTGAGCCTTTGCACTCATGTCCCTTGAGGCTTTTGTCTTTCAAGACGGTCTTCCTTGTAGCAATTACCTCGGCAAGGAGGGTAAGTGAGCTTCAAGCTCTTAGTTCAAAGCCCCCGTTTTTATCCATTCATGCTGATCGAATGGTTCTTAGGACCAGGGCTGCTTTTCTGCCGAAGGTGGTAACTCCTTTCCACCTGGGGCAATCCGTTACCCTCCCTACCTTTTATCCTCCCCCTCACCCTTCCAAGGAGGAGGAGCGGCTTCATCGCTTGGACCCAAAGAGAGCAGTCAGTTTCTATCTCGATAGGACTAGAGACTATCGTGTTGATGATCAGCTCTTTGTGGGTTTTACTGGCTGCAAAAAGGGCAAAGCGGTGCACAAGCGCACACTTTCTAGATGGATAATCCTGTGCATCAAGATTTGCTACTCTCTGGCCAGTAAGGACCCTCCTGAGGGTATAAGGGCTTATTCCACTAGAGCTAAATCTGCAACGTCTGCTCTTTCTAGAGGTGTGCCCGTATAGGACATTTGCAGAGCCGCGACTTGGGCCTCCCTCCACACTTTCGTGAAGCATTACTGCTTGGATACCGAGGTGAGGAGGGACGGCCACTTTGCGCGCTCTGTCCTCCAGGATTTCTTGGTATAGAAGAGTGGACACCCTCCTCCGGGAGTGGGGACTGCTGTGGGACTCTATTCACAAGGTGAGGAATCCACAAGGCAGATGTATCTATCAGAAGAACAAGTTACTTACCTTCGGTAAAGCTTTTTCTGGTAGATACAGTATCTGCCTGTGGATTCCTCACTGACCCGCCCGCCTCCCCATTGTCCACTCTTCTATGCCAGAGTTTCTATTATGTATACCATGTTTGTTGTATATATTTATTGTCAAAGGAAATGTTTATTGCATTTTGCTTTCCTTTATTGTTTTCGCACTATGTGTGTAATCTGGACATTGTGTACTGTGTATACTTTGTATTGTTCTACTGCCATTGGTCCGTCTGTGTCCCTCGAAGGCAGGGAAAAAAGGGGCGGAACTGATGTCATCACGCCGGCGTGGGCCTGATATGGGGTCTATGACGTCAGCGGAGTCGCGCGCGATGCCGTGCCTCTGTGACGTCGGTCCACGTCGGCGCAAAGCTACAAAAAGAATTTCCGGAAGCTGCTGACGCAGGGGGATATTCACAAGGTGAGGAATCCACAGGCAGATACTGTATCTACCAGAAAAAGCGTTACCGAAGGTAAGTAACTTGTTCGTTTGTCGACCTCACATCGGCTTTTGATTGTGTATCCCATGGTAAATTGTGGGCAATTTTAAAAAGGTTGGGCGTGGAAGACCCTATCATTTGCTTTTTAAGAGAATTATATTCAGGGGCCACAGCACGGTTCGTTATGGAAAGGGGGGTGAATGTACTAGATCTTTTGGAGTAGGACGTGGGGTGCGCCAGGGCTGCGTCTTGGCTCCATTTTTATTTTTGGTCTATATAAATGGCCTTGAGCTCCATCTGTTGCAAGAGTGCAGGGATATGCCCAAGGTTGGTAAAAGATCTATCCCTGCACTCTTGTACGTGGATGACGCAGTCCTAATGGCCCGGACCCCTTTGGCTCTACAGAACCTGATAACATCCTTTGATAAGTTCATGTTGAGTATGGATTTAAAAATTAACTGTAGCAAAACCTTCTCCATGAACTGTGGTACACGAACTAGGAAACAAATGAAAAGAATGTTCATAAATGATACTCCCCTGGAAAACACCTCCACTTTCCCCTACCTTGCTATTTTGTTTCATGACACTGGGTCTTGGACAAGCGCTGTAAAGGCTAGAACTTTTCTGTTCTCAAAAACAATAATGGCCTTAAAGAATTTTATTAAAAAGTTGGGTAAGAAACCAATAAGAGAATCCTAACTATATATAATGCCACGTGCTCATCAGTAGCTTTGTATGGCTCAGGCCTTTGGGGGTATACCAACATAAATTCAATCCAAATAGCCGAATATAAGTTCATGAGGCATATTCTGACAATACCAGAAAGTGTCGCGACTTATATCTGCCATACTGAACTTGGACAACCGCATATTTCAGATATCATTAGAATGCAGCCCATTCTTTTGTGGCATAGGGTATGGACAACAAATGAGTGTGCCGTGAACCAGGCTATGTTGCAGGATGTTTTAAAATTGGAAAATGTGAGTAGATTCAAATGGCTAGATTATGTTAAACGTTTTCTTATAGAAATAAATTGCCGACAATACTATGATGATCCACTCACAATGGAAAATATACCTAGAAAATTGTTGAAAAAATTGTGTATGGAACACCTCGAGGAGAAAAGATTGCGAGAGGAAGTGAAGAAAAAGACAGTTACCTCGCATCTGTTGTTATTAACTGGTGATAAATTACAGCCGTATTTAACCCTGCCGATGTCTAACTATGATCGATTTCTCTTGACCCGTTTTAGATTAAATATTGTTTTTAGACTTTTTTCCTTCCTAGGAATGATTTAATGGATGCGTGAATTGCCTATGTGCCCATGTGATGAATCTTCGACCCAATCTGACATCCATGTTTTATTTTTTTGTAAATTTTATATTTTACCGCTTAGGAAATGTATTATCCCAATTCTCAAAGAAATGAATTTAAATAGATGTCGCTGAGCATTTTTAGAACTTCAAAGAATGGACACTGTTTTAACTGTTGCAGTAGTTTTAGGTTTTTTTAAACATGTTTTTAAATTGCGGAAATCAATTAGTTTGGGTGAATTTTAATTGCTTTCTTTTAAATATCCCTGTGCAAATTGAAATTTCATGTTGTTGCTTTTATGGTTATTACTTATTAACCGAATAAAGTACTTTTTGAACTTTTTGAGTGGTATGTGAAAATGTAATGCAATTAAGAGAATCAAAAGGCAAAGTGTCAGGCCTTTTTATCCGTTCATGGTGCAGTGAGTGGATCCTGGATGTTTATAAGTAAGTAACTGCCGTTTTCCCAGCATCAAATCTTGCATATATTCAAATGCTTGAATATTCTCTGTTGTCAGGCTGGATTGATACCGTAGCCAAACTTTAGCCATTGAGCTGGAGTGACAGAGGCCCCATCCTCATACCTTTGAGGCTCTAGCTGCCACATTTGTGTGAAGAACCCTCTAGAGCCCAGCTCTAATATAATGTTTTCTCTTCAAAACTACTATTTAAACTAAGACATAGTGATATTTAGCATTATTCTCTTGTTTGACCTACCCTACAACAAGTTCTTTTTATAAAGTGTGCTGCATGTGGCGAACCTACATTACAGACAAGCATTCCATCTTTATAACGTTCCTACATCAGGACCACAATCCAAAGAAATGCAATATGTGTGTCCCATTTCCATAAAAGACACTGAAGGATTGTGACAGAAGGCTGGCCTTACCTTGATAAGGGAAGACATAGAGCACCAGTGGGAAAATTAGAATTTGAAACCAATAGCAACAACAGAAGGTCTCAGATCTCAAACAAATAGTGATTGCTTAACGCCCAGTCACCTGATCATTCAAGTAACTCAAATATCCAGAAAAAAATAAATTGGACCTGCCTTCCTTCAATAAATAAACTGCACAGCCTAAAAAACACCCACAGAAAAGTGACAGAAGAACTAATTCAAAGACCCCAGTCAAAATAAAAAAGGTAATATTGTCAGATCTGTTAATGATTAAAATAGTAGGCTACACATCATCTGGGACAGGGGTCTTCAAGCTGGGGGGCGGGCCCTCCTATGGGGCCTTAACTGATCCCAGGGGGGCGCCAGGTTCTGGTAAAAAAAAGCATCATGAATATAGCAGCGCTTTGTTTTAAACTGAAAACATGATCTGGAGTCAGCAACTCTGTAATGGGCCATTTTTAAAAGGTTTCACATAACTCTAATGTTTAAATACGTCTAGACGTACTTAAACATTGCAAATTGAATAGAATAATTCTGAAAAATTATGAGGGGGGGCCCCAGTGATTTTTTTTATACTGCAGGGGCACAGCATTAAAAAGTTTGTGGACCACTGATCTAAAGTGTCCTTGGCAGACCAGGTATTGACAAGGAAGTTAACCTGAGACACAGCAGAAATTGGTAGGACAGTAGGACTATTGATGATCGATAAAACGGCATAGAAGAAGGAACAATCATTGTCGAAGCTGAAACCCTCTTCGCTGATGGAAGATATTTTCACAGCAGAAATGATCAAAGAAGCCTTACCAACAACATTGATGAGGGAAGAACAGCCGAAACTACTGATGACAGATCAAAAGACCTTAATTTCTTCCAGACTAGCATCCACCATCGTAGGCGGATGCCTTATAGTTGATGATAGTAGTGCTGTCAACTGTGGTAAAGAATATTTTTTAACATTTAACAACATTGCCAACTCCGACTGAATTACCCATTAAAACCGTGGTGATCTGACCCTTGAACATTCCCCGGTAACCACTAAAGTTACAGTTGCAGGAACCAGTGGTAATTAGAGGTGAAGATGAAGGCCACGACAAGGAAAACAAAAAAGAACAAGTGAGAGCACTTTTATTCTCAGGAGAGGAATATGAATAAGATCAATAGGCTACTAACCCTAGGCTAGTTGACTGTATGACATTACAACGCATGCTTTTACCACTCATGCTGTTACAACGCAGTTTTTGCAAAGCATACCATTACAACGCATAGCGCTTTGGGGTGCTGGATAGTGAATAGTTTAATTTACTATTCCAACTCCAGTCCCCGTGGACACTAGGGAAGGTGTTGGATAGTAAATTAAATCTATTCCCTATCCTAGAGCACCCCCCAGCGCAATGCGTTGTAATGGTTTTCGTTGTAAAACCTGCATTGTAATAGCACTGCGTGGTAAAAGTTGTGTTGTAAAGGATGTTTCCCGGCTAGTTGCATATTGACGTTTTGCTTGAGCTTGAAGCACCACCTGTTTGCAGAATGAATTAGGTGTGTTATTCAAGATCTCCAGCTACTGTTAGTTAGTTATGTATTACGAAGGCAAAGCACCATTTACTCCAATTGTGCAAACCCCAGCGGATTTACTAACATCATCACAGCAAGTAGTTTCCCCTTTATTGGCTCATCACCCACTGCAAATTCCAACCAGCGACCATTCCTCCTGAAGATGCTGAACATTCTTTTACCAGTTTCAACCACACCTGCTACTTCAGCAGCACCTAAGCAATTACAAACCATACCGCCATCAAGACAACCACAGCGACATTCTTGTGCGGACGAGACAGATGATGATGCTACTTCTACCATATGTGCCAGTTACATTGATGAGAATGATGATGATGATGGAGACGTGCATGGCAGAAATAATCAAGATGGTCATGCCTCCCAACTGCTGGACACGGATCAGTTATTGGAATGGGGTTCCTTTGTGGTAGCTGAAGATCCAAGTCCAGAGTCTACACCAGAGGATTGCCTGCCTGACGATATAGGGCGATATCTACCGTAGCAAAGCAAGCTTAAAACAAATTCAACGTACAGCTCTGAGGACACCATGATTCCTTTTTGACTTTAAAGAAAATCTAGGGAGATACTATAAGCAATCCATGTTTTGAATCATATGTGGAGGAGGGTCTTCCACATATGAGGAATCCTACTCTTCAATAGTAAGCATTTCATACCTAGGGACGAACTATAAAGTAATGCAATCATCGCCAGCATGATTGCTAAATCAAACAAAGAAGGATTCAGTGATTTATACTGTGTTGCAAGACACCAAAGAGATGCTTATGTACCCTTCTTTGCACCACCTGATGAAGAAGGAAGAAATAAGCGATGCAATGGGTAAAAGAGTCAATGTCCTTGCAGGTACTAGTATAAAAGTTGTGAATGCCTCTGCCATAGTTGTATGGTATGACAGACATCTATGAAACGACATCCACATTCTTACAAAAACTTCCAGCTGAAGACTAGGTCCAAGGATTGGCTATATTGATAGAAGGTGAGCTAGCATCTGCTTCATTAATTAACTCAGCCAAGGGCACATCCTTACTAGGCATTGAACAGATTGGAATTTCTACTTCGATGCAGATGTATGGATGGTTGAAAAGTACAACTTCTAGGCCTAAACAGAAGCTAATGGACATGCCTTTTGATGTTAGCAGCATCTTTGGCAAACAGATATATATAACCCTCCAGGCTATAAAGACAGAAACTGATGCTGCAGGTTCATTATGACTTTATAGTGCAGAAAACAATCTCAATACGTGGAATACTATCAACCAGGCATTCATTTTGGTGCCTATAAATCTTCATCACAAGGGTATGCACTGTACCAATATCCTTTGTCTTTTTGAAACACTAAAAGTATCAACCCAGTCGCTGTTCATTTACACCTGCCTAACACCTGGCAGGTGCATCCAGTTTTTCATCTCTCACAGTTGTAGCCCGTCATTCCTGATCCTTTTTCTATGTCCTCCCTCTCCTAAACCCTATCCTTGAACAAAAGTGTACAGAATATGAGGTTTCTGATATTTGTGATTCTTATTTTTTTCCGTAGGAAGCTCCAATTCTTGATTCCTTTTAAAGGTGAACAGTCTTGACAACCACCTTCCTTTGTGCATGTCCCACTGTTGGTTAGAATGTTTTTGCCTCCTCTGGAAAACCCAGAGCCTCAGGGAGGGGGCATACTGTTAGAATTCTCTGTGGGTAGACACACCTCTACGGAACTCCTTACCTGGTTACCTAGTCTGGGCATGCCAACACCGTGTTCAAGTAGCACTGGTGGTGAACACTGCTGGCTCGAGTATTTCCCTTTAAGTTGTGGAGGGTGAAAGGGTTGGTTCTGATGCCTTTGTGGTGTCTCCATATGAATGCCATTAAAGTTTGCTGAGAGAGTTGCGACACCATGGTGGGTTGGATATATTTTTCCTAGACCATCATGGCCTTCATGCTTTTTATTGAATCTTTTCTGTCTGAATCAAGATGGAGGGATCACTTTCGAAAGTCAGTTTCCCTTCCAGGTAAAAACACACTATTTACACTCAGCACTTTGTCTCTTGGATGGTCTCAGGTTTATGTTTGCTTCTTTGTTCGGCTTTTTCCTGATTCTCTTTTTCTGGTTCCTGTTGTACTCTGTGCGCTAATGTCACCCACATTCTTTGGAGGATTTTTATGCCACTGTCTTTTTCCTCTTGGTGTTTTTCATCAGAGGGCGCTACCTCAGCTTGGTGTTACTCACTCCCTGACTGGCACAGTGGTTTCTGCAGGAGATTGCCGCTTCAAATCCAGACCATCTCAGCCAGAGAATCATTCCATACGACAAGCCCTTGACAGAATGACTACGCACCAATTCCAGTGATGCCAAGGTTGTTGTTCAAAAATTAGAAAGGAACCATGTCTAATGATATTGATAGTCCCATCTTTGCTCAAGCACAATTGGTTTCCAGAGCTGTGGATCATGTCAGTAGACTGAGCAATTCAAATCAGTGCAAAAACAAAATTGTTGTCCACAGATCAGGGACAAATTGTCCGCCAAAATCCTGGTTTATTACACCTAGTGCTTAGCTTCTGAAGAGTTAGAAGTCAGGAGCTTTCAAATTCTGAACAATATGTAGCTATATTGAACGCTTCCCATGCTAAATACATACATCATCAAACAGACTATATTTTGTAACAGGGCCACATAAACAAAGTACATCCTTTCAAAATGGCTCCATATCAATGTTTGCCTTCTTTATTAACCTCAGCCATTTCATGTATATTGTTCAGCCAGGGTACATTTCTATGTAATATCTAAATCCATCTAAATCTGTATGCAGATGACACGATATTGGTCTCCAAAACCCCACTGGGACTCCAATGTGTCTTTCTGCAATGATCGGGGGCTGATCAATAACCACTCAAAGACCACAGGCCTGATTCACAAAAGCAGTCTGAGACAAAAGTCTAACTTTACGTCTTTTGGTATTCACAGAGGTCATTTATTAGCTGTATCTTTACATCCGCAGTCGGGTCAGAATCTACGGCTTTGCTAGTAATCTGCACCCGAGCCGTACTCTCCAGCTCGTTCCATACTGTCCGGCTTAGGCCGGATGAAGTGTAATAAATGGGCCGGAATGCAATTTTTACAAAAAGAAACATTAGGAACATGTCATTAATGGAAGAGGAGGTCATGCAAATCCACCTCACCTCACCCCAATCCAATCCAGCCCGATCACAAACCACCCACCCCAATCCAGCCAAATCCAACCTACCCGACCCAAATCCATCTCAATCTAATTCACCCCTCCCCAGTCCAGTTCACCCCACCCCAATACAGGGTGATTTGGAGTGGGGTGAATTAGAGTGGAGGGGTGAAATGGACTGGATTGGAGAGGGGGTTCTGAATTGAAGAAAGGTACAGTGCTATATCTCCAGTCGCAACAGTGAGATAATAATGATGAACAGTTTAATGAGAGCTTCCTGAGTTCTTTGTGCAAAAGTCAATTCAGCAAACCTTGATTTGACCACCCTTTTATCAGATTTGATAATGGAACTAGGGGCAGTAAACATTCCAGGAAGACCAAAGCCAGCAAAAGTACTGTTGTTACAGCAAAGAAATGATGTTCGGAATGCAGACAATGCAGACATTCTCCCCCAGTCAAAAGATGTGGTTTGAATCCATCGTTCTTTTGCCCACTACGCCACCCCAGTTTGGACCCAGCCATATGCAAATCAGACTTGACCCTGTGCCTCATGGGAACAGTCCAGACCGAACTGCCGGTTTCAGAGTATGTCACCCTTCTTCAGCCAGGCTAGCTTGAATCCAGTGGCACAGTGAGCAAGGGGCCCAAGTCTGCGCATACTCATCCCAATTGGGGCAAAAAGTGTTACAGCAAACAAATGATAGACGGAATGCTGACAATGTGTGGTATCCTGCACTGTAATCCTTCCCCATGTTATTTGCTTGAGTGTTATTATGTTCTAATGTGGAATGTGCTTGCTTAGAATGTTATGTCTCAATGACAAGTCAGTTGTCTGCTGGACCTTAGAGGATGAGGTCTCTAGCTTAGTGCTTACAATAAAACTCCTACTTTCTTCATCTCTGCCTACCTGTTCATCATTTCATCGGCAACACTACATTTTGGCGACGATTGGACTTATCTCACGCCTAGAGACCTTAACTCAACACATTGATTTTATCATCTTTTACTTCTCCTTGGAGTTTGGAGTAAATCTACATCTGGTTCCAGCTTCAACATCCTCCTGAAGGTAGAGACATTTTTATTTTATCCATTTCTTGAAAATTTTGAACTTTCTCGTGTATTCCTTCGAATTTCAGAAAATGTATTCAATATCCACTCGTCCTCTAATTGACGTTGAAATCGGATATTGTGTTTCTTACTTGGACAAGAGATCGGAGACTGTGCGTGCGTCATTCCGACAAAGCTGTATTTTACTTTAAATAACTTCGAGCAAGTTTTGTTTCAACGTAAAGGCTTTCACTTGTATCGTTTTATAACGAATGTAGGAGCGTGCAGTGCTGCACTTTGAACCAGTGCCTAGCAACAGACCCTACCTTCGTGACTTAGCTGTTTTCCTCCGTCATCTTCTTCTGCAAGCGCCTCTCAGTCACATCGCAACGGCAGTTGCAGACCGGAATTCTTCACTGGAACTCTTGACGAGATGTTGCCTGGCAATAGCATCTGAAGACCGGAATTCATCGCTGGAACTCTTGACGGTGTGACGTGTCCCTGACGCGATGTGTGCGTGCGTGGTTACGCTACGCTTTGACATCATCACGTCATCCACCATTTTGTGTCCCGTCAAAGGCAAAACACAGAATCTTTGCCGCAACGCCGGTCTGGGCTTCGCTGATCGGCACAGCGTTTCAAAGTCAAAATAACTTTCTCTCAACCGGTAAGCCACAAAAGGATACGCTAAAGCCGGTTTTGTCCTCGCTGATCAGCACTGCCTTCTCACCTTGCTGCATTTAAAGTACATTATTTACTCTGTGTAAGTTTATCATTTTTACCCACATCGCTGATCGGCACAGCGTATCCCAGTCATCTGCGGTGACTTTCTGCAATAAATACTTTTCACGTTTAATGTCAAACATCAGTCATGCCGATACCTTAATCTTCTGTTTATCTAAGGAACAAGATGAAATTTTACGCACTTAAGTTTTTATTCTTGATCACATTTCCCCAGAGTATCCATACTTCTACAATTCAGTTGGATGGGAATCTAGAGCATTTATCACTGTAAGAGAGTAGTGGGTTTGCAATTGTTTTCACCATGCAGAATGTCACAGCTCCGCCCTTCTTTCTCTCTGAACCCGGTGATCCCCCCATCCCTTGGCTTAAATGGCAAAAAGTTTTCGCTCATTACGCAAGGGTTTGTGGTACTTCACTCAGCGCAGAGAGAAAGTCCTCTCTGTTCATGCACTGTTTGGGCTCAGAGGGGCAAGATGTTTTCGAAAATCTCCCTGAATTACCTGATGCTGATTCATTTAACGAATATGAAATATGCATAAAAAAGATGGATCTGCATTATCTTCCTAAACTGAGCATGGTGTTAGAACGGTTTCATTTCGGGAAGAGAATGCAGAGGCAGGATGAAACTGTTGAGCAATATGTTACAGCTCTTCGTAAGCTTGCTTCCACATGTTCTTTTGCTGGCGCTTTAGATGAGCGTCTCAGAGACCAACTCATGCTTGGTTCTTCTCTTGAAAAAGCAAAGGATAATCTATGGCAAAAGGACAACCCTACTCTTCAAGAGGTGATAACTGCACTTAAGTTACATGAACATTTCAATACATGCTCTGAGGTAATTCGTAAGAACAGTTCTGAGGAAAAAAAGGGGGCTACCGAGGTCAAGGAAATAAAAACGTCCTCAGGTTCTGCGTCTCAAAAATTGGCTTCTCATGAGAGTGGGAGTCCTACTGACAATAAAAGCACAAGTTCAAATTCGAGGTTAGCTAACATCAAGTGCTTTCGTTGTGGCAATCTGGGCCATCTGGCCAACGCCAAAGATTGTCAAGGGTGAAAAATGACATGTTCTGTATTTAAGAGAAAAGGTCATGCTTCAAAATGTTGTAAATCAAACAAAGGTCAAAAGAAAGTAAGGGAGGTAGACATTTACGATCAAACTCAAGAAGAATCAGTTGTATGTCAAATCAATACTGTTGGTATGGATGGTCATATGGAAAAGGTATTGATTGACGAATGTCCTGTAGACATGTTGTTTGATTCTGGGGCAAGAATCACCTTGATACCCAAGCTCTTCTTTGAGAGATGTCTTTTAGGTAAAGTTAAATTGCTCAAACCAGACATAATTCCTAGAGGGTATGGTGGTCAAGTCATTAACCTGTTGGGATATTTTATGGGCGCCATTGATTTCAAAGGAAGTGTTACTGCTGGGAAAATGTATGTTTCTATGAAAGGGGATTCTCTTATTAGTTGGGCTCATCAGAGAGATCTTGGTGTTTACCTTAACCCCAACCAGGTTCCATCTGTGTGCTTGAGGGATCTATCCCCTGGTGTGGCTGAAGTTTCAGATAACTGTCACTGGGCCAAGAAATTTCCAAGCGTGTTTACTAAAGAACTAGGGTGTCTCAAGAAATAGCTCCTTCTCATAAAATTAAGAAAGGATTCTATGCCTAAAGTGGCCAAAGTTAAAAATGTCCCTCTTTTGGTACGTGATAAAATGAAAGCTGAGTTGGATAAATTGATAAGCAATGGCGTGATAGAAGAGGTGGAGGGCTCGGAGTGGGTTTCTCCGGTCGTGATGGCCCGGAAAGCCAATGGCGAGGCAAGATTATGCATTGATATGAGAGAGTTGAATAAAGCCGTAATAGTTGACCACTATCCATTACCCAACATAACAGAAATGATGTCTTTTTTGGGTGGTGCCACGCATTTCTCCACACTAGATCTCTCATTCGCTTATCATCAGGTCAGATTACACCCATCATGTCAAGAATTTACTACCTTTATCATTCCTTTCGGCACCTATAAGTTCCTTAGGATGTCTTTCGGGTTGATATCAGCTGCCTCGGTATTCCAAAGAGTGATAGAAGGTATTTTGGTTGGTATTCATTGTGTCAAGGTCTATCAGGACGACATTTTAGTACATGGGGTAAACCGTGAAGAACATGATGAAAGGATTTCCGTGGTCTTGGAAAGATTACAGGAGGCAGGTCTCACTCTTAGACTTGACAAGTGTAAACTTTGCGTAGAAACAATTGAGTATCTAGGGTATATGGTTTCAGGATCTGGTATTAGACCTAAACCGTCGTTGGTAGAAGCAATTTCCAATCTTAAATATCCAAGCTGTAAAGATTAATTAGTTAAGTTTCTGGGGATGTCAGAATTTTACAATAAATGTGTTTCAGGGTTTGCCCAGAAGACAGAGAAGATGAGGAGTTTATTAAAAAAGGGCCAAGAACTTTTCTGGGACAAAAGTTGTTCTGATGAGTACAATCACTTCAAGAGTTGTCTTAGTCATGCTCAGGATCTGGCAAGTTTTGATCCCGCTAAGGACTCGTACATTATGACAGATGCAAGCTGCAAAGGGATTGGCGCTGTTCTACAGAAAGGTGAGAAAGTAGACAAAACCATCCTTTTCATTTCAAGGCCATTAAGAGGTGCCAAGTGCAATTACTCGGTAGTGGAAAAGGCAGCCTTAGCTGTGTTCAGGGCTGTTCACAAACTTAAAAAATTTGTGTGGGGTAAGAGCTTTTCAGTCATTTCAGACCATAAGCCTCTTAAAGAGGTGTTTGAAAAGAAAGGTATAGATTGTATTTCACACAGAATAAGAAAATGGGTCGTTGCCTTACAAGATTTTGAATTTAAGGTTACTTATTTACCCGGCTCCAGCAATATTCTGGCTGGCTGTTTATCCAGGCTCACGCGTGATTGTGTTCCTGATGAACTTCTTTTTCTTCTTCTTGTAATGAAGACTCTTTTGAGAGTTTTAAGGTGTGTATTGTTACGGAGGGTGTCATTACGGAGAGTGAATGGACTGCTGAGTTAGATTCCGATGTTGATCTCCAGCAAGTTATTGAATTCGTGCGTGATGGTTGGTGCCAAAAGAAGGACTGTAGAGAAGAAATTAAGGGGTTTTGGTGTGTGAAAGATCAACTGTCCATACTCAATGGTTTGTTAGTGAGGGGCAGTAGACTCATTCCTCCTGTGAAACTGAGACCTAAGATTGTTGATTTTGCTCACTCTAGTCATATGGGCATTGCCAAGACTAAAGTGAGAGTTAGGGAAGTGTATTGGTGGCCTGACATGGACACAGAAGTTGAAAGATCTGTGCGAGATTGTGCACAGTGTTCTGCAAGTGATAACATTTTGAAATGTAGGACACAACCCATGATAATCAGAGAACAGTCTGCGGGGCCATGGGTGGATATCTCTTTAGACATTTTGGGTCCTGTCAAAGTGAATAGTCAAGACAAATATGTTCTAGTGTGTGTGGACATGTTTTTCAGGTGGCCCTTCGTCAAAATAGTTATTCGAGTGGATTCTGCTTCGGTAATCTCATTTCTAGATGAGTTGTTTTCAAATGAGGGTTTGCCAAGTTCAGTTCTTACTGACAATGGGGTACAGTTCACTTCTGCCCTTTTGGAGAATTTTTTGTGTGAAAGAAGTGTTGTTCACAAGCGTGCTGCTGTATGCCATCCAGAAAGCAACGGTATTGTCGAGAGATTTATTAAGGTTCTTAAGGAAGCTATGCAGTTAGCTCTTGTTTCTAGATGTAATTGGGAGGAAGCAGTGAAAAAGAAGGTTTGTGAATACAGGTTCACCACACATTCTTCTACTGGTGTCATACCCTTTGCGTTGTTTAAAGGTAGATCTGCTTGTACCCCACTCAAACCCTCTTGGGTTTCGACAAAACTTGGTCTGATTGAAGGTTCTAGTGATAACACTCGCAATACCACCTCCTGGAAGGAGAAAGAATTAGAAAAAATGGTTAGAAGGAAAACTGAGTATGATGTGTGGAAGGCTGTAAAAAGAACAGTTGTATGTGTGGGAGATTTGGTGAGGATCAAGTTGCCTGAAAGGAAGTTTGGGGTTTCTAAGTTTAGTAAACCTATAAGAGTTATCAAACTTTTAGGTAATGCAATCAGGACGCAAGATCATAAGGTTTGGAACCTCAGCAGGGTTGTTGTTTGACGTTCTAATAATGTCATAGATGATTCCTGCACCTCCTCATCCACGCCGTCATCTGCTGGTGAAGTAAGAAGATCTACAGGGGAGAGAACTATTTCTTCCTGCTTAAGCGATTGTATTACTTCTTAAAGAAAAAAATTTTTCTGCAGGTTTTAACTTTATCTTGCTATGTTGTTTTATTTTGTGGTTGATGGGAGGGAGGTGCTGTGGTATCCTTCACTGTAATCCTTCCCCATGTTATTTGCTTGAGTGTTATTATGTTCTAATGTGGAATGTGCTTGCTTAGAATGTTATGTCTCAATGACAAGTCAGTTGTCTGCTGGACCTTAGAGGATGAGGTCTCTAGCTCAGTGCTTACAATAAAACTCCTACTTTCTTCATCTCTGCCTACCTGTTCATCATTTCATCGGCAACACTACACAATGCAAACATTCTCCCCCAGTAAAAAGATCTGGGTTGAATCCATCTTTCTTTTGCCCACTACCCCACCCCAGTTTGGACCCAGCCATATGCAAATCAGTCTTGACCCTGTGCCTCATGGGAACAGTCCAGACCGAACTGCCAGGCCAGGTCCTCCCTGGACCGGAAACAAGCATCCTGGGACCAGTTTCAGGGTATGTCACCCTTCTTCAACCAGTCTAGCTTGAATCCAGTGGCACAGTGAGCAAGGGACCCATGTCTGGGCATACCCATCCCCCTTAGGATGAAAAGTGTTACAGCAAACAATTGATGGACGGAATACTGACATTGCAAACATTCTCCCCCAGGCAAAAGATCTGGGTTGAATCCGTCATTCTGTTGCCCACTTCGCCACCCCAGTTTGGACCCAGCCATATGCAAATCAGTCTTGACCCTGTGCCTCATGGGAACAGTCCTGATCGAATTGCCAGGCCAGGTCCTCCCTGGACCAGAAACAAGCATCCTGTGACCTGCTTCAGGGTATGTCACCCTTCTTCAGTCAGGCTAGCTTGAATCCAGTGGCACAGTGAGCAAGGGACCCACGTCTGGGCATACCCATCCCACTTAGAGCAAAAAGTGTTACAGAAAACAAATGATGGACGGAATGCTGACAATGCAAACATTCTCCCCCAGTCAAAAGATCTGGGTTGGATCCATCGTTCTTTTGCCCACTACACCACCCCAGTTTGGACCCAGCCATATGCAAATCAGTCTTGACCCTGGGCCTCATGGGAACAGTCCAGACCGAACTGCCAGGCCAGGTCCTCCCTGGAAACAAGCATCCTGGGACCGATTTCAGGGTATGTCACCCTTATTCAGCCAGGCTAGCTTGAATCCAGTGGCACAGTGAGCAAGCGACCCACGTGTGGGCATACCCATCCCACTTTTATTTTTATTTATTTTTTATCTTTATTTTCCAATTTTCATACACAATAATCAGGAATCAATAGTAAAGTGGGCCATTGTCAGGCATTTCGTATCATGGCCAAAAGAATTCTGTGACATCCGTAACCCAGCATCTGGCAACAGTAAAGCAAAAATCTGTCCAAAGGGCAAAGGAATAAACAGGCTTCACAGTTCCAGTACGTTCGATCAGTAATGCAGTAACATGAATTAACTTCATATAATGTGGCGTTTACATCATCTGTAATCTATTGCATTCAAGGACATAAGGATAATACAAAAGTGCAACCGTAGAATACACAAAATCTCCAGAATCGCATGTCCATATTATAACATCTCAGCCGACCCCTTCAGGCACAATGCCGCATTCAACTTGTGTGTCAGTGTTTTTGCATCTCTTGGCGATATACGCCCTGTATGGTCCCCATATGTCTTTTGGGTGTGAGGAGCTTGGCATTAGTGAAGTGTAGTTTTCACTATTTACGGTACAATTAGCTAGGCTGGGCAGCCAGGCCTTCAATGTGGGAGCTGTTCTCCTGCCCCATACTAGCGCTATTTCCCACTTAGCCAGTAGAAACCCAAGAGCCGCAAACCTTCTTATCTTTTTGGGAAAGTTGATCATGTATCCCATGAGTGCGATCTCCGGGGTGGGGGTCAGCAACAGGGAAGTAATTTCACCTAATGTAGCGTGAACCTGTTCCCAATACGGCTGTCGTTTTGGACACGTCCATGGTAAATGGGCAAAGTTCGCTTAGGGGGTGGAACCTTCAAGTAATGGTGTGGCCTAGAAGGATCTATTTTGTGTGACCAGGCAGGAGTGTGATATATTTTGCGGAGAAATTTTAAATGAATGAGTTTGTGCCTGCTATTAAGAGATATTTCCTTTGCGACCGTGCAGCACTGCTCCCATTGATCATCTGATGTGGGCCGGCCTAGGTCACGTTCCCATGCCGTGCGGAGTTTAACGTCAGTGACTGGACTTATCTTGAGGCATGCTCTGTACATTTTAGAGATTAAATGAGCACCCGTCTCACTCTCTATTATCAGTGTTAATGGGGCCGCGCGTTCAGTAAGTAGGGAGAGTGGCCCACAGAGTGGAGTGCATGCGTCTCATTATGAAGGCGTCCATGAAAGTACTGCCCTGAAACCTCGTGTCCTCTGCCATCGAGAATACATGATTATTGGGGAATAGATTGCCGATCTGTCGGACATCAAATTTAGCCAGTGTGCGTTGCACTAGTACTTCACCCGTGATGGGGAGCTATGAAGGGCTTGGAAGCGGCAACGCCGGGGAATAGATAAGATAAATACATATCAGGAACGCCGAAGCCTCCCCTTTCATACGGGCGAATCAAGATCTGCCAAGCAACCCGAGGCCGCCCGCCCCCCTAAAAGCCAAACTTACACAGTTGCCGCAACCGCAGGAAAAAGGCTTGAGTGAGGGGAATGGGAACATTGTTAAAAAGATATAGAAATTTAGGCAACACAATCATTTTAATAATGGCGACCCTACCCGCCATAGACAAAGGAAGACGAAGCCAAGTAGTGTGGCTCACTGGTTAGAGGCGGCAGACCCGAGAGCAGAGGACGGCCCGGGACCAGGGTTCGATTCCCGGCGCGGCAGGTTTCTGGACCAGGGTCAGCGGACTCGATAATTCTCTCGCCTCGGTGCCCACTCTGATCAGTGTTCACACTCGGCAACTCTGGGCATTAGCTTGCCTCATCTTCACTAACGGCCCCACCAGACCGCCGGGGATGCCTGGTCTCACCCTGGAGATACCCATTAAGGGACCATCTCTCAGGGAAGCCAGGAAGGGTTTCGCAGCGGTCGAAGTGCCTTGGGACCCTACGGGTAAGTAGTGCGCTATATAAATGCCTATACATTTACATTTACATCTCTCGACCTGTGCCTCCAAGGAGCTCACAGCTCATCCGTAGTTTAGCCTAATTATATTAGATGTGTTCATATGTATATGTATGCCTAGATATTTGACTGTGTCGTGATACCACTCAAGTGGATAGCCACAATCCCATAGAGCAGTACTGAGCCTCAGAGGAAAGATTACAGACTTGTGCCAATTTATGCCAAGTCCAGAAAAAAGGCCAAGTCGCAAAATTTCCCTAATAATTGGTTCAAGGTTAGTCTGTGGATGTCTCACGTATAGAATAGTGTCATCCGCATAAAGTGATACCAATAACAGACCGGTCTTGAACTGCAACCCTCGATCCAGGTAACGTTCCTGAAAATGTCTTACTATGGGGTCCATGGCTAAAATAAACAATAATGGGATAAAGGACATCCCGGCCATGTTCGACGGGCCAAATGAAAGGGTTGAGACAGCGTGCCATTGACGCGCAGTCTAGCAGTGGGGCTACTGTATAAGAGAGCAGTAGTGGCAGCAAAACCCTCTGGCATCTCAATGCGACGCATTACTGAAATAAAAAAGGGCCATTCCAAGTAATCAAAAGCTTTTTCGGTATCTAATAGCACAGCAGCTGCCGGGACCATTGGATCAACTGAAAAAAGGGTTCGGAGATTAAGCGAAGTGCAGCGATGAGGAACGAACCCGGACTGTGCAAGGGAAATAGTATACTCCATTAACAAAGCGAGCCTGATTGCAATCACCTTGGCTAATATTTTGTAATCTAGATTCAATAAAGAAAGGGGCCTATACGAGCCACACTGAGAAGGGTCCTTACCCGGTTTAGGAAGTAGAATAATAACAGCCTTTCTAAAAGTGGGAGAAAGAATGTGTTTTTCCAACGCATCTGGGTAAACCTCTATCAATCAAGGGACTAGAATGTCTTTGTACGCCTTGTAAAAATCTGCCATAAACCCATCTAGATTCGGAGCTGAGGAACCCCGTATTCCACGATGGCTTCCACAACATTTTCTTGGGATATTGGAATGGCCAGGAAGTCCTGCATATGTTTCTCAAGATAAACTAGTGCAATTTTGGATAAATAGTCTTTCTCTGCGCTTAGGTCTCCGTCTATTCTGGAACTGTATAGGGATTTAAAATGAGTCAAGAATGAGGTACTTATCTCTGGGGTAGAATATACCGACTGACCAGCTGAGGTTTTGATTACAGTTATGTAGCTCTGCTATAAGGGGGGTGGAGTATGTGTGCTAGAATTCTACCAGGACATTCGCCCTATCGCCATATCTCCTGGCTGTGTGATATTTCCCCAAGAACAATAATTCCCTGTCTGCTGTATCCCGGAATTCCACTAATAGAGCCAGGCACCGACTTTCTGCCTCTGCGGAGGTGTTCTCAAGCATCTCTGCGTCTAGTGCCAATATGTCCTTCTCAATGCGTGCTAAGAAGTTACGCAAGTCTTTTAGGACACCTGAAATTTTGGCTATTCAAACCCCATGAATATACGATTTAAAACCCTCCCATAGGACCGCCCATGTATCCACCGACCCGGTGTTAATTTCAAGTAGTACTCTATGGCAACCCTGACTTCTTCAAGGAACACCTGGTCATGAAGTGCCTTACTCGGGAATCTCCACAGTCGTTCGAATCCCCCAGGTCGCGGAATAGCAAGCCTCAGCACGCGGGGGAATGATCCAAGTAGGTTTGTGGTAGTGTGTCGATCGCCCGGAACCAGCCCGCTATTCCAGGTGAAACCAACCAATAATCAATTCTAGTCCAGGTGGTATGATAGCCGGAATAGTGTGTATATGAAGTAGCAAACAAATTGTGTGTGCGCTTACCGTCTACTAAAGAGAATTGCTGGAAAATGTCTAGTAATGCAAGGCGAGAGCGGGTTTTGGTGACTGAAGAGGAGGAAGTACATTCCCTAATGGGATCTAACAACCAATTGAAATTACCTCCCATAATAATTAAACAGGGATTTAATGTCAGCAAGTGTACTTATAAAGAATGGAAGAACTCTGGGTTAGTCTAAATTGGGACCATAGATGCCTATTACTGCAACAAAATGACCCACTAAAGTGCCCGTGACAATCAAGAAATGGCCTTCGCTATCCTCAATCACTCTACCCGGGGAAAAGGGGATCCTTTTGTGGATACGTATGGCGACCCCCCTAGCGTAACTACTATAGTTCGAGAAATACCTGTGCGCTCCCCAGCTTGCGGCCACTGGGGAATTGTCTGATTTGGACAAGTGTGTTTCCTGCAGGCAGGCAATTTCGGTGATATGACTCAGTAAGTAGTTGATAACCTGGCGACTTTTACGGGTGTTATTTAGGCCCCTGACATTCCATGACATAAGGGATAACCCGGAAGGACCAGGCAAGTTACCTGACTGTGCCATACTAGGACTAGGATATTGAATCTGTGTGTACATAAGCTAACCAAACGCCTTGTGACAATGACTTGTGTATCTAAAACCTGAAAATTTTGAACATAATGTAAGCATCCCCCCCACCACCCACCACCCACCTTCACTCTTCCCCTAGTGAGGCAAAACCATGCCCATCAAAACATCTGGCGGCGCCAGTAGTATGCAAATCTAGAAACGGAAATAGAAAACCAATACCGCAATTTCTGGAAAAATAGAAATCAGAACCAGGTATACACCTTGAGGTGTGGCAACGCCACACCGGCCGGACATTCAAATTACAACTTCAATGAATGAGAAGAAAGCATATAACTATAGCATCAGTCCCAGAATTCCCATACATTACTGTCACATTATCCAGTCCCTGAATTGAAGAAGAGTTCCTTGCTGGCTTCAGAGCCGCTTCGAGGAGGAGACAAAACTCTCACTGCTGCCATCGACCTGTTGCTGTCTTTTTCGTAAGTGTGACAGAACTCCTGCGCTTCATTTGGAGTGTCAAATATAAGAAAACAGCCTCCCACATCAACCTTAAGCCTGGCCAGATATACCATTCCATACCGCAGCCCTAGATTTCTGAAGGCAGTCTTTACCCCATTAAATTTGCGGCGCATGTCCTGTACCATCACAGTGAAGTCTGGAAAGAAGGATAATTTAGAACCTTGCCACTGCACTTCACCACGTTCACTGGCGGTGGTCAAAATAGAGTCTCAATCCCTGAAGTTCATAACTCTTGCAATGATGGGTCTCGGAGGCAGACCAAGATTCGGGCGGGGGCCCAATGATCTGTGGGCGCACTCTACTACAAACCCCGGAGTGAAGGACTCCCTGCCAAATAGATCAGATAGCAACTGTTCAATGAAGACATCCATGCGGCCAGCCGTGGCCGTCTCCGGGACACCTAGAATGCGCACATTGTTGCGCCGACTGCCCGCTTCCAGGTCCTCTTTCTTAATCGCCACCTCCTTCAAGATTCTGGGATTGTGCCTCGCCATCCTCCACATCTGATATCCTAGCCTCCGCCATGTTTAACCGTCGGTCATGTGCCTGAACCTTAGCACCCATGTCTGGCAGGCTTTTATCCAGTGCGTCAAACCTGACGTCCAGGGCCCGAAATCCTGCACTCATTTCCTGGAGCATAGCAGCTGACAGTGACTGAGGGTCCTCCGCCTCTTCTGCTTCGTCGGGGGTGTCATCGGTTACGTTGTCTGCAACTTTCCCAAAGGGTAAAGTCCTTTGCGTGGGATCTTTATGGCCCATGCCGCAGGGTAGAAAAGGGGCACTACCAGGGGAGGACAGGTGGAGCTGGCATGTAAGCAGGGGTCCGGGTTGGGCCAACGGACCCCACCGTGCTGCGCAGTCGTATTTGGAGATAGGGGCAGTGATCACAGTGTGCAGGCCCCCCAGTACCGCCCGGAGGCAGATGCGGCACAGAATCAGTCACCGGTAAGCTGCAGCGTGAGCCCGCCGATCGTGATCAAGAAGCTCTTGGGCCCCAGATGTCACAGTGCGATCATCCCATTAAACAACCAGGGCCAGGAGCGAAACAGTGCGGGGGATGGCTCTTGCGGGGTCGGCGACTCCCAGGTCAACAGCTTTTGCAAAGGCCTGTAAACATCATGGAAGACGTGGGGTGACCTGAAGATCTGCGGCCCCGTGGAATTGAGCCACTCATGTCCTCTGAGGGATGAAAGAGCCCGATGTTTAAAGCCACAATGGAGGGTGAATGGCAGCACTTGAATGGTGAACAGTCCCAGGGTAGTTTGCGAAGCGACTGTAGCTGAGTGTGATTGCAGCCTATATCACAAGGGTGAAACAGAAGCAGCACTTCTAACAGGTCTCCAAATAGCCAGGCACAGGGCGACACAGCGTTTCTAGCTCCCCAGTGTCGACTGCAGCAGCAGATGGGATCCCGGGGCTCCCTCCATAGGCCTCACCCTGCAACCAGCCATGTCGAGTCTATTTGGCCTGAGAAGGGAGGGGAGGAGGGAGCAGGCGCCACATAGCTGGACCAGCAATTGTCTCTGCCCGAGCACGGAGCCGAGAGGGCTACCCCAGCACACCCACCGCACCCCCGGGTATCTGGGAGACCGGAAGGCCCTGTCCCCACGTGGTCTCTCGGTAAAGCCGTAAGCGCCGGGTCGGGTCACGCTCTCGTTATGTCGCACCCGCAGACCGGGCAAATCCTTACCATGGGGGGGGGGGGCCAGCCTCGCAACCATGAAGAAAGCGGTACCTACATTAGGTGCCGACCGGCGGTCCCGCTCACCTCGCAGTCCGATCTCCGCAGTTCTCAGCAGGGCCGCAGGCCGCATCCCCGTCTCGGCGTGGTCCTGCGCAGCAGCTGGGAACTCCTGTTCAGAACATCGTGGCAGCCTCCGGGAGATGTCGCTGGATTCCTCCTCGCCTTGCGGGATCAGCGATGGGCTTTCCGCTACATTAACAGTGGCTCTTCATGCATAAAAGGAGCGAATGGTGAGTCCAGCCGGCGGAGCCTCAAACACAAGCGGCCATCTTGGACACTTGTGTGGCCACGCCCCCTACCCATCCCACTTAGGGCGAAAAGTGTTACAGCAAACAAATGATGGACGGAATGCTGACAATGCAAACATTCTCCCCCAGTCAAAAGAATTGCTGACATAGTTCAACCATGTAATGGACAGTCCATTATCACTGCTCTACTAAACCTTGCTGCATTGTTGCTCCACACGCTCACACAGAGCAGGAGGGGTGTGAGTTTAATTGCATCCTAAACATAATGTAAATACAATTCAGTGTGCCAAATAAAATTAGTACTTCATCAGCCGCCTACAGATTCTATTTTCATCTATCTGTATGTAAGAGATATTATGGTGGCTCAATATGTTGATGTAGGGACACACAGCATTTTATAAGCCTTATGAAAGGGGTAGATGATGGCCCTTGCATCCTTCTGGGATAAATTAAAAAGAGAAGCTAGCGCTCTCTCTAATCTCAGACATGCTACACTAACCAGGAATTGCCTGAATCAAACACCATGGCCAGGGGCGTGGCTTGAGCGCCGAAAAAGATGGCGGCTGGGTGACGCCGCTTCCGGCTGAAGTCCAAGGAGCTTGTAGAGTTTTTGACCGATGGAGTGGTCCCGTCGCAGTTTTTAAATGGGGGACTCTCTGGTGGATGAGTCACTGTGTCAAAAGATGCCTTTCCTCAATTGCTGTAAGCCTGCGTATCCCAATACCTCTGCCATAAGCTAGCAGCGCGCTCCGTGACTGGACGCGGCTGCCATTTTGCATCTCTCGCAGTGCTTTCCTCGAGGAGTGGTTCTCCTCACAGACTGCCGTTTTGTGGAGAGCTGTACATTCAGGACAGTCTGGAAGTCATATATATTCCTGCATGATGTACCCTATTTCCCTTTAAATGGTAGTCTGAAGTCTGCTACAACAACTTGTACTTTAATGCTGCAAATGTTATTTTCTCAATTGGTTAGGCCTAATCTTCGAATTACCTGACAATAATGCAAAATTGTTCACAGAATTTTAGCTGGAGGTGCTGTATCTGCTTAAAAACGCTACGCTCATATTGTGGCATTTCTTCATATAAATCTGCATTTTCTTGTTTGAATAATTACATGTCTATGGGGAGAACCAGAGTTGGCCGGGGCAGTGTTTCATCCCACTCGTCTGCTACACGCCCAAAATCTACCATACTGCCTACTTCTAACCCCTTTTTAGACCTACAAAACGACATGGAGGACTCACCACACGCCATGTTGTCCCATCTTGCAGAAACTTTCTCCAATACAACTACGTTTGTGCGTACTTCTAGCTCTCCTTCCCCTCAAATCAGCGTTAAAAATGCGCCTAAATCAAATACTTCATCATTACTATCCTCCACTAAGCGCATAAAAAAAGACCCTCGTACACCACCACCTCTCCTCCGCCAACCTCACTGAAGTTGCTTCTGGATGAAATAAGTGCTCTTAAGCCATACAAGGAGGAGACAAACACTTGCCTACAAGCTTTGGAGGCTAATTGGTCTTCGCTTCAAAACAAGATTAGTTCTGTGGAATATCAAGTCGAATCGCTACAAATCTCTTCACAGCAGATTCCCCTATGAAAGCAGAAATGCTTTAACTTCAGAAACAAGTGGAGAAGCTTGAGAATCATAGTATATGCAACAACCTACAAATCTATGGTTTAGCTGAAGGACTAGAAGGATCCAACGCAACAGCCTTCTTCCAATCTTTTCTCCTGCAGTTATTAGATATTCCAGAAGCGCCTCCATTGAACATACAAAGAGCTCATAAATTAGGTCGATCTCCATCTGCTTCCTCATCTCAACTTAAACCAAGAGGTGTAATACTCTACTTCTTAGAGTACACTGACTTGTTGAAAGTTTTGCAGGCAGCCAAATTTAAATGCCTTATCTCCTGGCAAGGTTTACAACTATTGTTCTAGTAGGATTATGCCATTATCACTGTGGATAAAAAGAAAGGTTTTCTTGCAGTGAGACCAGCACTTCATGATTTAAATGTCAGATTTGGTTTAATCCATCCTTGCCTCTTTAAAGTGATTTATAAAAATAAAACAACCACCTATGAAGATCCAGCTTTACTTCAACGTTTTCTCGAGAAGAATCTATGGATTTCCCAAGCTCGTCTTCTACTTGAGAATTTTATTGTTTTTCTATACCAATTGTAGTTGTGCATTATCTCACATCTTCCTTGTTCATGACAGAATTTGATTAATTATCTCTTTTTTCATATGTCTTCCATTTAGGTATTGATCCCTTCTGTTCCCACCCTCCATTGTTTAGTATCGTCTGGACCACTTTTCTCCTCGTGATTTCCCCCAGAGTCATTACGCTGGTTATGCGTCTTCTCGTCTTGTTGCCTCATGACCCTCCACCAATGTTTGAGTCTGTGGTATGTTTTATTGTTTTTTTCTCTTTTCTGTCTCTTTTCTCTTTTCTATCCTCCTTTTCTTACCTTTCTATTACATCTTTTTTTCATTTCATATCCATTTCTATTTCTTTTAAGTGCTTCACTACTGGTTATTTTGATTATTGCTGATTTTTTATTGTATTCATGTGTGCTGTAAAATCTTCTACGTGTCTCCCTTTTTCTTATATTTTTGGATAAATTACGTTATGTGTTATTACATGGAATGTCAAAGGTTTGGGTACGCCTATCAAAAGACAGAGTTCTTGCCCATTTAGCTCATTTAAAGGCAGACGTTGTTTTCTTACAAGAGTCTCATCTTGTTACTTCAAAGCTTTTGAAACTTAGGCGTCAATTGGTTGGAACAGTGTTTTCCTCTACAGGTACAAGCAAGAACCATGGGACAGTGATTCTTTGTCATAAAAAAAGTTTAAATTACCCTTCTATCTGAGCACTCAGATGATGAAGGTTGTTGGTTAATTGTGCATCTTAAAGTTATTAATGTTCCTATTTCTTTGTTTATCTTTATGCTCCCTCTAAACCGGATAACAATTGTTGGCCTCTCATTTCCTCCCTTTTGATGTCTATCCCTACACCATATGTTATTTTTGGCGGTGATTGTAACCTAGTTGTTGACCTATACATAGATCGACCCTCCAAAGCAGCTTTTATCCCTTTCCCAATGCATCAACATTTCAACACTTTAATTTCCCATAGATCTCCTGTTGACTTTTGGAGATTCTGTAACCCTCAGCTTTGTGAATACATTTTTTTCTCTCTTACTCACTTCTCCCATTCTCGAATAGACTATTTCTTTGTCCCTATATCACTCACACAACACATAATACATGCAGACATTGGTTCAATATCAATTTCTGACCATGCCCTTGTAATCCTAGGTTTGGAATTACTCCCTGTTAATGAGTCCAACAGAAGATGGTGTTTTAATACATCTTTACAGATTGACCAGACCTTTACTTCCTCTTTTGAGGCCTTTTTAATCGCAATGTATCCTATGGTTTATCCTTCTCTACTGTATGGATGCTTTTAAAGCTTCAGCCAGAGACTTTATTATCTCTTATGTCGCTAAAAAGAAAAAACAGAATTCCAAAAGGCTCTTAAACTTCTTAAGAATATAAAATTGTTAGAACCTCTTTATACTACCTCTATTTCTAAAGCTGACCATAATAATCTAAATGTGGAAAAATGTAAATTCAACAAGATATCTACAGAAAATGCCAGCTTCTATCTTCTTAAAGGTAATACTCGCTATTATGGTGGCCAGAATAGAGTGGCCAACCTCCTTGCCTCTTATCTTAAGGTTAAGAAAGACCGTTCAAACATTGATTATATTCTTGACTCTGATTCTTCCAGAGTGACCAAGAATCTAGATATTTTAGAAAATTCAATAAATATTATACCTCACTTTATAATCTTGAAGCTACTCTACATCCTATTCAGTTACAGCTATCCCAAAACACTTTCCCACTGATATTGACTTCTCACCCCTCAAAAAGATATCTCTATAAAAGATATCTCTTACGCACTACGTCTCACTAAAACTGGGAAAGCATCAGGTCCGGATGGGTTCCCTGTGGAATTTTAGTCTAATTTTTCCAAATCGCTTATACCTTATTTTTTATTTACATTTTTTATTTCTTCTAATGCTTCGAGTACATTTCAGTATGCCCTCATTTGTTTAATTCCTATAGAGGGGAGAGATCCTCATCTTTGTAAAAAGTATAAACCAAAATCTTTAGTTAACTCTGATTATAAATTATTTGCTAAATTTCTTGCTCTTTGATTAGAACCCTTTCTACCATGTATCATCTGTTCAGAGCAATCGGGCTTCATTAAGGGTAGGTCCATCTCTGTTAACATTAGGACCTTTCTTACCATATTACATAATTCAAACAAATACCCTCACTCAATTGCGGCTATCTCGTTAGACGAGGAGAAATCCCTCGATCATATGGATTGGTCTTTTATACTTCATACTCTTTCCGGTTTGGGTTTGGACCTACATTTATTTCTTACTTCTTTTTATTATATTCCTCACCTACAGCTTCCATTTTAGTTAATGGCTCTATCTCCAACTCTTTCGCTTTACACAGAGGTGTTCGTCAGGGATGCCCTCTTTCACCACTTCTTTTTATCCTTGTGTTAGAACCTTTTCTTGCTAAAATGAAACTAAATCCTAAAATCCATGGTTTCCAAAATGGTAAAACCCATATTAAAATGAGTGTCTATGCAGATGATATTTCACTATATCTATCAAAACCAGAAACTTCCCTCTTACCCTTCTTGACAGAAGTTAATAACTTTTCCTCACTTTGTGGTTATAAATTAAATCCTGATAAATGCGAAATCCTTCCTCTTCATGTTTTATGTTTCAGACATGACTTTCTTTCAACTAATTTTACATAGCACTCCCAAAAAATCTAATATTTATGGTTTACTCCTTCTATTAAACACACTTTATCACTGAATATGACTCAAATCTCCACTACATTATCCGATTCTCTTTCGAAATGGCACCCTCTTTATTTAACCTGGTGGGGCAGATTGGACACTAATAAAATGATGCTTGTTCCTGTTATTCTCTACACTATTTCTGCTATCCCGCTTCCTATTCCCTCATATTTCTTTTAAAAATGTATTCTATTTTATCAGCTTTTTTATGGAATAATAGAAAACCCTTGCTGTGCTTAAACATAACAAAACTCTTGGGGGCGCAAAATTCCCAGATTTTCAGATATATCATAAAGGCTTTTTTCTTTAAAAAAAAAGCTCTCTAAATGTTTAAATCATTCATCTTCAGGTATTTCTCCACTATGGAGGGATGTCGAACTATCCTCTCTTGTTCCTTTCGTAATTCAAGAATACCTTACGTTCACTCATAAGACACGCTTTTCATCCTCGCCTATCCATAAAACTCCTCTTAACTTATTTCAATCAATTATCAATTCACATCTTTCTGTGGTTGATCGGTTTCTCAATTCTTCGATTTGGCATAATCGCTTTATAACAATTAATATTATACCTTTATTCTGGGAATCTTGGCGAGATAAGGGTCTGCTTTGGGTCCACCAGCTTTACTCACATGACACCTTTCTCACTTTTTCGGAAGCACAGAAACATTTTGACCTTCCAGATTAATATTCTAAAACATTTGAAGCACTGATTCATTCTATATTCTTATCTTCATCCTCTCAATCTTTGGCTTCTCCCTCCTCAATATCTCATGGTAATATCCTTCCTGTATTAAGTAACCATTCTAGTGCTCCTTCTACTTATACATTTCTTATCAAATCCGTAGCACATAGAAATAAAACCAAGGAGGAATTACAGTGGGAATGAGAATTGTTTACTTCATTGGCCACTTCATTTTGGGATAAATTATGGACCAAATTTTGTAGGTCCTCAAGATCAGCTAGTACAAAGCAAACAATTGTTTTTTTAATATAATAGGCTCATGTTCACTCCTTTATCTTTACATATATTTACACCTACACCGACCCCAAATTGTTGGTCTTGTGATGCTCCCAATGCAGATTTGTTTCACTTGTTATTCTCCTGTCCCCGTGCCCATCAGTTTTGGTTGAAGGTATGGTCTCAAGTCAATATTATTTTTCACACCCAATTTCCCTTTTCCCCTTTAACTATTTTTCTAAGCTCACTTTTCGAACATTGGCAAGCCATCACATGTAATACAGACATTGTGGATTTACTAATTGCGATTGCATTCCAGCAAATCACCAAAAATTGGAAAGAATCCACCCAATTATCCTTCCTAGCTTGGTGGTATAGTGTTTGTTTTAATCACCTACTTGATTGTGATTATATCTCTCCTCCATCCCTACTTGATAAAAAAGAACATTTATGATCACCCATTGCTATTTTCTTAGATGCTTCATCTCAAAGATCTACTCACCACCGTCCATTGTTAGTAGTTTCCAAACCACCATGAATTGACATCTCCAATTTTATATTGTGTGTTCTTTATCTTATTTACTTATATCTACTCTACAGTTGTTTATTTCTATTTTATAGTCACTACTTATTAAGTGCTCATATTACTATATATTGTACTATCAGCCCGTCCCGACGTTGTCCGGGTAGGAAATAGAATGTGTGTAATGTGTGTATTTGGCAAGGGCAATTTAGTTTAAAATCTCGCGGTAGACAACATTTTTTGTTTCATTAGAATAGGGACGGAGAAGGGCCAGCAGCAGCCCTGTTTGATGTTAGCAGATGCATGTAATTGGTGTATTGATCCGCCGCCTGAGCCCGGCTACAGCCCTGGTTGATGTTAGCAGGCGCGTGTAATGTCGTTGAATGAGAGAGTTATCAGCCTCGGGTAAATCCGTTTAAGGAGAGAGTTCAGTGACAGCGAGTAGGAGAGGCTGCAGTAATTGTCCCCTCAGACACACTCATTTGCGTGTTCCCCCGCTTGAGGCCCAGATGCAGGCCTGTTTGATGTTAGCAGGCGCGTGTTTCCCCGCTTGAGGCCCAGCTGCAGCCCTGATTGATGTTATCAGGCACGTGTAATTAGTGTACTGATCCGCCGCCTGAGCCCGGCTAGAGCCCTGGTTGATGGTAGCAGGCGCGTCTAATTTCGTTGAATGAGAGAGTTCAGTAACAGCGCGCAGAAGAGGCTGCAGTAATGTTACTTACCAGGCCTCCAGCTGAACGCGTTTGTCATGCCCCCAGCACACGGCCACAGCAGACGATCTTCTGATTAATGTACGACCCACATGGCATGAAGGGCCGAACGTAGCACACGTCCCCAGTGTTTCTCACGACCCTAGCGTGCCCCATGATGCGGCGCAATTGCATTCACATGGCATGAATGCCGGACACACGCCCCCAGCGTTTCTCACGCCCCCAGCATGTCACGTCCCCAGCGTGCCTCTTGATGCTGCGCAGCAACGTAATTGACGCTTGTATGTACGACTCACATGGCATGAAGGGCTGACACACACCCCCAGCGTTTGTCACTCCCCCAGCATTTGTCATGCCCCAGCACACGCCCACAGCCCACGATGTGATGGCCGTACCACACGCCCCCAGCGTTAGTCACGCCCCCAGCCCACACCCACAGCACAACGTAGACATGCCCACAAGGTGCTACTTTGTTGGCACGGTTCTTTTACCTTTTAAATGTAAAAAAAGAAGAAAAGAAATGTATATGGTGGCTGTCTGCATAGCCTATGTCCTACTGCTGCAACTGCCTTTTCCAACGCTGTATTGGGTGTTGTGATTGGTGCTGTGGTTACTGAGATTACCCGCCTCAAAGGTTTGGGCTCTCTCTTTATAATATTAGTATGGATTAAGCTCTTCTACTTTTTCACTACATTATAATCAGTTCGACGTTATTGTATCTTCTTCTAATTTTTTGCTCTTTTTCGCCTCTTACAGTTTCCTATATCCTTATTACACATGCAACTGTTTGAATTTTACTGAATGTTTATTAGGGGATCAACTTATTTAGTAAGCTCATTGTAATTTTTATTATGTATGTATGTTTTGTTGCATTCTTTTTTCAAATAAACTTCTTTGAAACTAAAAAAAAACACCATGCCAAAATATCAACCATTCTGTGCCACACTAAGATGTTGTTCAATTCAGCTTTAATGATGTCAAGATTTTCCTACCAGGCCCACACGCCATTATATGGATTTCCCTAAATTAGTCTTCAGGTCATGGATACCCATAAATGACACAAAAGATTCAACTAAAATGTGCGAGGAACAGGGCACATCAGGTCTACAATCAAAGAAAAGTATTTTAGCAAAACCCCACAAGCAGAACACACTAATCTAACAGCATGGTTGCAATCTGGTATCTGTGTGTTTGGCAGGTCAGAGCTTCATTGGTGCAGCTGTAAAATGGGGCCGCAGCAATTAAATCTTTGATTTCACATTCTTGTTTGTCAGCCCAGTTGCATGCTGAGAGACCTGGACAGCGAGAAAGTGGTTTTGAACGCCTTTTATCTGACTGAAGACATTTTAGGAACCAAACCATTGCGGCACTGGGCAGATCAGGGACTATTCCACTCTGTCCCCACTACACTTCTGTGAAGTGCATGTCAGTGTGAGACACTGTGGTACACCCACAGCGGGGTGTTTTTGTAATCAATCAGGGTTTGAGTAAGTCTACAGAAGTACCATGCATTGCTACCCTACACCATGCCCTACAATCACCATAAAATACCACAGCATATTGGTTTTGTCCATGTTTTTTAGTGATACTGTGCAGCATTGCTAAAAAGAAAAAGAATAAAAGAAGCCCTGTGATATGGCCTCCCGCATCATTTTGTAGTCACACGCATGTGCGCACGTACAAATTGATCTAAGTGCTGTTTTTAAATTTCCTAAACGGAGTTGGATCTGTAAATAAAAAGAAAAAAATGAGCATGGGTTTAAAAAAAAAAAAGAGGTGGGACAGCAACATGGGTGCAAAAACAGCACAGCAAGTGAGAAGCAACAAAGGAGGCTGAGGAAGCGGCACACTGCCATGGCTCCGCACGCGGCTCCGCATGACATCACCGTAGCCATAAGAGGACCACGTAGGTGTGATGACGTCAGTTACCTTTTTTCCGCGTTGTCGATGCTAACGCTTTTTTTCTGGGACTCTCCATACTTTGTTTGGATACTTTGTATTTTCAATTGTATCTCTTTCTTTTTTGTCATGTCTGCTCCGAGGAAGTCAGGTTTTAAGCCCTGCAGGGAGTGCGGTAAACATGTCAATTACTGATGCGCATGAGGATTCCTTTAGTGTTTATCTTCAGACCATGAAGTCGAGGGTTGTTCTTCGTGCGGGAAGATGAGTCCTACGCCATTAAAGGAAGAAGAAGCCAAGCTTTACATGGCCAAGGCAACAAAAGAAAAAAGGGGTAAAAAAAGGTCAAAGTCCAGGTCTTCGACGTCGCACAACTCCAAGAGGAAGCATAAGAAGAAGAGGAGACATGCTTCTCGGCGCCGATCCTCGAAGTCTGTGGTGTCGAGGTCGCCTTCTCCTGCTCGACGTCGTGATAAGGACTTGCTTTCTCCTTCAGTGTCTCCTCAGACTACTCCGGCTCAATCTCCTTCCTATAAGGGGACTCCAGAGCAGGCGACGATGCCGAGATTCTCAACGACGAATCCGGCTGATGATGAGGTTCCTTCAACTGAGGCTGTTCCACCTATGGCAGTTTCGGATCCCTCACATTTTTTTAATGCGATGTATAGTGTGTTCACCAGGGCCTCATACCCCTCTGGAGCACCTTTGGGTCCCATGGGTCCTTTGGCACATAATGTGGGTGTGCCTCACCAGTATCCTCAGGCCCCCTTTATGCCGTTCATGCCAGCGACGTTGTCCTGGTACTTTCCGGCTCCGAGGATGTCGACACTGTATGGTCAGTCCCCGGCTCCATCCTGTGAAGCTTCTCGGATTCAATTGCTGCCGGCTTTGGTAGTGGATCCACCTTCTACGCCCCTCCTGGAGCTGTCGACGCCGCGTGTGGCGCCGCCGATGCCGCAACCGAAGATGCGTTCGAGGAGAGAGGCGCAGAGGTTATTGGAAGAGGAGCAGTACCAGGCTGAAGAGAGGGAGGAAGGAGAGGTGTATGATACAGAAGATGTGTTTGAGGACTTGTATGAGGCAAGTGGGCTTGACACTTCTCCAGAGTGGGACTTTGTTTCTCAAAAGGTTTCTCCCTCTAAGGATGTTGCTCCTTATCATACAGTTATTAGGAAGGCTGCAGAACTTTTGGATTTGCAGCTTCCTGTGGTGGAGTATAAACTAATCTTCTCACGGAAGCTCTTCATTCTCCATCTTCGGTGGTTGAGCCACTTTTGTCATTTAATGATGCTCTGACTGAGCCAATAATCGATGTGTGGCGCAACCCTCTTTCGGCTCCTGCAGTTTCGAGGTCAGTCTCAAGAAGGTATAGATCTGCTCCTGGAGATCCGGTTTTCCTTTCCTCTCACCCATCTCTTGAAAGTCTGGTGGTGCAGTCTTCTTTTTCAAAGCAGTCTACAGGGGCGTTTTCACAGGCACCCGCAGACAGGGATTCCAAGAAGTTGGAGCAATCTGTGAAAAAGGTCTTTTCTTCTGCCAGTATGGCACTGGAGTCTACCAACGCCACTTGTCTCTTGGCCAGGTACATTCATGCCTTAATGGACTCTGTGACACAGCTTCTTCCTGAATTGTCTGAGGAGGACAGGGGAATCTGAGTGAGGTGTTGGGGGATGCTCAAGCTGCGGCTCGCCAGGTTATCCAGTCTGGTCTGGATACAACGTATTCTGTTGCCAGAGTAATGGGTTCGTCCATTGCGACAAGAAGGCATGCATGATTAAAATCCTCTGGGTTCTCTCCTGAAGTGCAGGCGGCTCTTATTGATTTGCCATTTGATAGTTCCAAGCTTTATGGTGAAAAGGAGTTCTCTGCCTGCAAAGATTTAAGGACAGTAAGGCAACTGCAAGGTCTTTTGTGGGTCCAGACAGCCTCAGCAACAGCAGCAGAACCCCTTGTATAGAGCTACAGGGGTAAAGGCAGAGGTCGCCTTCGTGGAGCCAGACGTCAACCCTCTTCCTCCTCTACCTCCCCAACCTCTCCTGGTAATGCAGGAAAGCAGCCCTAGATCAGCCATCCTGGATCATGTGGGTCCCATGGGACTTACCTATTTTCTACAAGATTGGAAATTAATAACTTCTGACCTTTGGGTTTTAGATCTTGTAGAAAATGGGTACGCCCTTCCCTTCAGGGAATTCTCTCCTCCTTACCCTCCTTGCCAGGGGTTTTGCATGAAGGACCATTTGCTTTCCCTTCAGAAGGAAGTTCTTTATCCTGTTACAAAAAGGTGCAATAGAGGTGATTCTGGAGCAGGAAAGGGGTCAGGGTTGCTACTACCGGTATTTCCTAATTCCAAAGAAGGATGGCAGGTTACGTCCTATCCTGGACCTCAGAATCTTGAATCTGTTTCTCAAGCAGGAAAGATTCAAGATGCTCACCCTAGCGCAGATTCGTCAGGCGCTGCAACAAGAGGACTGGATGGTGTCTATCGACTTGCAGGATGCGTATTTCCACATCCCAATCCTGAAGTCGCACAGGAAGTATCTCCGTTTTATGGTGAGTCGTAACATTACCAATTTGCGGTCCTCCGTTTGGTCTTACTACCACACCTCGAGTCTTCACCAAGGTGATGGCAGTGGTGGCTGCCCATCTCGGGAGGTCTGGGATTCCTGTTTTCCCCTACCTGGAGTATTGGCTATTGAAAGCAGAGTCACCAGAGATGGTGCTTCATCATCTGCAGGTTACAGCCCAGCTGTTGTACAAATTGGGTTTTTCGATAAATGTACCCAAGTCTCACCTGGTGCAATCACAGTGCAACCTCTTCATAGGGGTGGTACTGGATACCACTGTGTGTCGAGCTTTCCCACCTCCGCAAAGGATTCTCGACATTCAGGAAATGATTCCTCTGTTTTACAATGGAGCGGTTGTTCCAGTTCTGAAGGTCCTTCGCCTGCTCGGTCTGTTCGCTTCCTGCATCCTGTTGGTCAACCATGCACGCTGGCACATGAGGGCGCTCCAGTGGTGTCTCCGCAGGCAGTGGTATCAGCACAATGGAGATCTAAGGGAATCTGTAAGGATCTCCAGAGAAGCTGAAGTGGAGCTGTCTTGGTGGAGCGTGGAGGGCAATCTGTCTTAAGAGAAGCCCTTCCACCTTCCTCCATCGCTGGCCACAGTGATAACGGATACCTCTACCCTACGGGGGGGTGCTCATCTGGGGGATCTGGAGATCAAGGGTCTTTGGTCGCATCAACCTTCTGGAATTATGGGCGATGCATTTGGCGTTCAAGGCCTTTCTCCCTTCCATTCGCGGTCAGTCGGTTCAAGTCCTGACGGACAACACTGCCGCGATGTGGTACGTCAACAAGCAGGGAGGAGTAGAGTCGTACCATCTCTGCAGAGAGGCGTTGTAGCTCTGGTACTGGGCTCAGGACCAGCGGATTTGCTTGATGGCACGAGTGGAGCCTTTATCAGGAGGTAGTTCAATACACCTTTCAGATGTGGGGAACTCCTCGGGTGAACCTGTTTGCCACTCTTGAGAACGCGCACGGCCCGTCACTGCAGTCTCCAGTTTCCAAGGAAAGGAGCATTGGAGGACGCATTTCGGTTGAGTTGGAGCTCACAGCTCCTCTACGCGTTTCCTCCCATACCCTTGATTTCTCAGCTTCTGAGGAAGATTCGCCAAGACCGGGCCCAAGTTATATTGATCACCCCGGATTGGCCAAGAAGGGTGTGGTACACAGACCTCCTTCACCGCTCATTGCAACCTCCGCTCCGTCTCCCTCTCAGGGTAGACCTCCTCTCCCAGTTGGAGGGAGAGGTTCTACACCCCCACCTCCAGAACCTGCACCTTCATGCCTGGAGATTGAACAGGTCAACCTGAATTCTTTTTCTCTCCCGCCTGACTTGGTGGATATTATATTATCGGGCAGGCGACACTCCACCAAGTCTATCTATTCCTATAGGTGGTCGAAAATTGTTAGATGGTGTGGAGAGAAATCTATTGATCCTTCGAATGCACATGTTTCTGATATTCTTTGTTTTTCACTTCATTTGTGTCAGCAGGGTTGTGCTGTAGCCACTGTTAAAGGATATTTGTCGGCTTTGTCAGCATTTCTTTGTTTGCCTGATCAACCTTCCCTTTTTAAATCTTCAATAGTCTTAAGGTTTATTAAGGGTCTTACTAACATATTTCCGCCCACTCCTTTTATTATGCCCCTGTGGAATTTCAATCTGGTGTTAACTTTTTTAATGGGTTCTACGTTTGAACCTAGGCATAGTTGTCCTTTGAGGTTACTGACATTCAAGACGGTCTTTCTAGTGGCTATCACTTCGGCTAGGAGGGTGAGTGAACTTCAGGCTTTGTGTTCAAAGCCTCCTTTTCTGACCATACATGCTGAAAGGATGGTTCTCAGGACCAGGGCTGCTTTTCTGCCTAAGGTAGTAACTCCCTTCCATCTAGGTCAGTCCATTACCCTCCCTACTTTTGATCCTCCCCCTCACCCGTCCAAAGAGGAGGAGAGACTTCATTGTTTGGATCCAAAGAGGGCGATTAGCTTCTATTTGGATAAAACAAAGGACTTCCGTCAAGATGATCAGCTCTTTGTTGGATATGCTGGTCATATGAAGGGCAAGGCAGTGCACAGTGCACAAGTGCACTTTATCCAGGTGGATCATCTTGTGCATCAAGTTATGCTACTCCCTGGCTGGTAAGTAGCCTCCTGTAGGCCTTAGAGCTCATTCCACCTGGGCTAAATCGTCTACTTCTGCTTTGTCCAGGGGTGTTCCTGTTTTGGACATCTGTAAAGCGGCAACTTGGGCCTCCCTCCGCACTTTTGCAAAGCATTACTACTTAGATTCCGAGGTGAGGAGGGACGGCCATTTTGCGTGCTCTGCTTTATAGTACTTTTTGGTATAGAAGGGTGGACACCCTCCTCCGGGGGTTTTACTGCTGTGGGATTCTATTCATAAGGTGAGGAATCCACAGGCAGATGTATCCATCAGAAGAACAAGTTACTTACCTTCGGTAACGCTTTTTCTGGTGGATACAGTATCTGCCTGTGGATTCCTCACTGACCCAACCCCCTCCCCGTTGTCCCCCCTTTTATATCTTAAAAGATTAGGTATTGGTTATTTGATGTTTTTGTGTACTCAAGACTTTATTACCTCTATTTGTCCATTATTGACTTATTTGAAATGTAAGCTTTCTTTGCTTTCTTATTTCAATTTACACTGAATTGTATTTGTGTGAAATCTGTGTACTATGTATGCATTGTCTCTATGGTCGGTCCGCCTGTTTTGCCTCAGTGGCACGGACAAAATGGGTGGAAGTGACGCCATCACGCCGACGTGGTCCTGTTATGGCTCAGGTGACGTCATGCGGAGCCACGTGCGGAGCCATGGCATTGTGATGATCTCGTCGGCGCGGGGAGCTAGGAAAAACGTCTGCGGAATGCTGGCTCAGGTGATATTCATAAGGTGAGAAATCCACAGACAGATACTGTATCCACCAGAAAAAGCATTACCGAAGGTAAGTAACTTGTTCTTTAATGGTGCACTGCCCATGTCTAATCACCACCTTGCCCAATACCGGCCCCTATGGGAGCATCGAAGTGTTAATAAGTGAGCTGGTACCCAAATATGATTGAAGAGAGTTTTTAGAAGACAATTACCATGATTATTTAACTAAAATGAAACGTGTCTGAGATGTAGCCCAATTAATTCATGAATAGATAGACAATAGAAGGATATATAGCTACATGGACCAATATTGCCATAGGCGGGTGAGATTAGATTGAAGGATGAATGGTGGATAAGTGGGTAGGTGAAGGGTTGGATGAAGTGGTGAATGGGTTCAAAGATATTTAGATATAACGCTAAGGAAGGATCGATGAATGGATGGATGCATAGGTTTGGGTTGGATTGGTGAATTAAAGATATTTAGATAAAACATCAACAAAGCAGGAAGGGATGGATGAATGGACAGGCAGTCTAAAAAGGAGGATGGATGAACAGAAAGATGCATGCATACATTCCTAGAAAGGAAGATCTGAGGTTGGATGGATGTATTCAAACGTGCAAAAGGAGACGGACAGTCGAGGACTTGGGCGGGTAGTTAGTTGGATGAACAGATGAAAGGCCAAAGGAGTGAAAGATCCATTGAAAAGGCAGATGAACAATTACATGATGGGTAGATCAACAGGTGGAAATACAGAGTATCCCAGTTACAGTAAATTTTACAAGTGCACTCGCAGTCTCCAGGCCCTCACTGCATATGCCACGACTACCCCTAGAGAGACAGGTTCCAATGACAGGGACTTTCAATGTTTATGGGGAGTGAGGGGCGCGAGAAAATCCAGATGGCGTTGGTTGTGGCAGAGCATCCTCGGGCCATGTGTGCCCCAGGTCGATCTTGTATTTTTTTGTTCAGTCTGCCTCTGCTATGTGAGGTTGCTGAAGCATGATGCTGTGCCCTGCCCTGCTCTGGTGGGTCTGTGTATGGACTGCAGCATCTTCTGTACACCCTTGAACCTCGAGGGCGTGGATGGCCCCTCGTGCTCTTAGTCGTTGTGTACACACATGCAGCGCACTATTGTTTACATCTCTCTTTTGACTGGCTGCCCATGTCTCCCTTGCCCCACCCCCGTATGATCATATCCCGCCCCCTCGTGGTCCTTCCCTGCACATTTTTAGGTCTTGTGTTTTGTGCTCTTCCCTCAGGTCCTCCTTTGTCCGTCTCCTCTGACTCTTCCTGTCTGTTCTATCTCTTTCCTTTTGTTTCAGCTCTGTGATGGGGTTACTTATTGCCCCCCCGCCCGCCTCAGGTTAGGCCAGCCATGTGAAGAATGAGGTTGCAGCAGGCAGAATGAAGCAAGTCACTGCAAGCTCATCTGTCTCCAGGAGCCATTCTCACGATTAGGGGCAGCGTTAGCGACAATTGTTATTTTACAGCGCAAGGAGATGCCAAATATGCATGAGCAAGAGGGCTACGTAAATCCTGTTATTGTCTGATCACTAAAAGATTTCCCTGCACCTCTGCCAAAATGACAAATTTATAATTGACAATACGCCTTTCTTTTTTCACTGTCTTAGTTACATTTGGTTGAAAAGAGCGAATTTATTGTTTTCCTATCTACAAATGTGTTGATTGCTAATGTCTCGTTACTTACCGGTAATCTTCATTACCCCGATTAGGGTCGCCCTTGTCCCAGTCCTTACTGTGTGAGGCTATCCTGCCTCATGACAGTCAAATTATCACGTTAGTGATTCTTTCATTTTTATCATAAAAGCCCCTCCCACCTACCGCCATGCCTGTCATCAACAAGTCCAGACACAAACACAGCAGGAGGGAGGGAGGGTCAGGACTGGGATGAGGAGGACCCTAATCGGGGTAATGAAGATTCTCTTCCAGGGGATCCTCATCCATAGTCATAAATAAGCACTTGAATATTCCCGCACATGCGCGAGGACCCCTGAAAATTTGTAAAAATTATAAATGTAAACATATGTATATATACAGCTCTATATATCCACACCAACTCCGGCATACGAAATCTTCTTGCCAGAAAAAGACACCGCAGTTTCAAGCTTTAAAGTAACTTTATTTAATTTGTTTCCGGGCTATGACACATTTCAATAAATGGAATAAAGACAAAGAAACTTTCTACCAACGAGGACAATTAACATTTGTTTAATAATTCACTCAAACTGTGTTGATACAATTTCACTGCACAATTATTCCTATGTGTGCCCAGGACTTTGTTGTATTTGTAATAGTGTAGGATTTTCCCACATAAAATCGAGGGCTTATCCCCTTACCTGGTTGCACTATACACTCCAGAGCTTACTAATAGTTATGTTTATAGAGCAGAGCACCACACTTCCTGAGTTACTAAAACCCTTCCATCTAGAAAACTTCAGACATCTACGTCTGTTATTTTTGAGACTTTGCATCAGGGATCCACGTTGAGGCCTCTGCTGCCATTGGTTCCTTCTCTCTTATAACCAGTCATGGACATTTTCCTTACCCCAGCAACAATCAAAATGGCTCCGGCAAGGATCTTAAAAATATATAGACCAGCAGAACATGATCACCTGTTCCTCAGGTCAGACCCTCCACCAGATTCAGTGATTATTACGGCTGCAAAGAAGACCCATGCAGTGGCCTCTTCCTCGATGGTCCCTCCGAACAAGGAGAGCAGAGCTCAAGATTCTTGGGGGAGGAAAGCTTACGGCTCTGCACCTGCATCTTTGAAAGTGTCTAGTGCAAAGCTACCAGTCTAATTCCTGAACCAGAATAGGGGAGAGAGGAACCAGAGCATCGTAATTGGCACAGGAGGAGTCCCAATGAGACAAAAGATGATCCACCAAGCGCTTGAGGTGCAGACAAGTCCAAGGAACCACAGCCATAGTGACAGCCATCAACCCCTGGACCCTCAACCAAACCCGAGCCAGGGCAGAAGGGCAACTCAGCAGGTACCGCAGAAGAGCCTGCAGCATTGAGATCTGAGCAGGAGGGAAAAACACCGCCCTCAACAAGGTGTTGAAAAGTCCCCCTATAAATTGAAGTCTCTGCACAGGGACCAGATGAGACTTTGCCAGAATCAGCCTGAACCCCAGGCTGTGGAAAATGGACATTGTTGCCTCCACTGCCAGAAGAGCCTTAGGAAGGGAGGAAGCAGAGACCAGACAATCATCAATAGAGGGAAACACAGAGAAACCCTGAAGCTGCAAACCCCCCACAGCAGGAGCCAATACCTTGGAGCAGAAGGGAGGCCGAAAGGCATCACCTGAAACTGGTAATGGACTCTGTCCACAGCAAACCTCAGGAATCGCTGACTTCCCAGATGGACAGGAACGTGAAAATAGGCATTGTCTAAGTCCAGAGATGCCTCCTGGATGAGGGGAATGACGGACTGCAAGGTGACCTTCCCAAAATGATCCAGCCGTACCAACTTGTTCAAACATTTGAGATTCAGAATTGGGCAGAAGGAACCATCGGGTTTTGAGACCAGGAACAGAGTCAAAGAGAACCCCAGGCCTAGCTCTGCATTTGGAACCAGGAGAACGTCGCCGTTCGACAGCAAGAGGCCCACGCCCAACAACATGGCAGACCGTTTCACGAGGTCTCTTGACAATGGGGTTGTTGCAGGGATTCTGCTCAGACACAGAACTGTGCACAGAGACCCAGGACCTCAGTGAATTGTGGTGGACCAAAAAACTCACCTCAGTACCTAGAAACCCTAACCGACTAGCATCAGTGTCACATTAGCTCTTTGTCCTATAGCAAAGGAAACAATGATTAGACAACCCAGAACATGCGACTTAGATTGTACTCAGGAATGGTGGGAAGCAAGAACGCTCTTTTGTTTGTTATTCTCATACCAGTCCACAACAGGAGTAAAAAAGAGACACGGAAAAGGTTAAAATATTTATTTTAACGGCGTGCTCTAAGATGCAGTATTTTTGCTAACATAAGCAGACCTATGATTAGAAATAATATAATCAGCATTGTTACAATTCCATAAAACACAAGAGGAGGAATCATATTACAATGATGGTGAAAACAGGACTTATAGTGCATAGTGTATCACCCTCTCTAGCTAGGAACTATGTTTTATAAAATATGAAAGGTCTCTTAGGCTTGTTTGGGGGACCCATACCTCTAAGATCAGCAGGAGTGAATCACATCAGGATCTGCAGAAGCTCTCGGTCTCTCTGGAAAACGGAATTCTTCCTAAGTGTCTGAAATCATGCCTACAGTGCAATATTAAAGGCGCCAGAATCTCAGTAGACTGCAGCTGCATGTATGTTATGTCTAAAATGGGAGCCGATCAGCCCGAACAACAGCTACCTTGTTATGATAACCTTGGAGGCTTTAGCACTCATTGTGCAGACTAGGGTCTCAAGGTAAGTCTAGGAATGCCGAAAACAAGCCCTTCTCATGTGAAATACTTCACGCAGCCTAACTTTCAACAACAGCTGTATTCAGTATCGTGTGCAAAAGCAGCAATAGGTAAAATGGCGTTTAAACGTCTAATAAGCCTATGCTAACATAGCAATGTAAGCAAACAAGGCCCAGCCCTCACTACACCCTCCCTTGATCTGAGAACGCACAATAAGAGGGGGCAATTTTTAGAACGCAGAGTTCAAGTTCGAATGAGACAGAACCGATTTTAACATTTTGCCAAACTGGACAATTGGGAGTAAATTCCGAATTAGTAACCATAAAAAAAATGCAAAAACCCAACAGGGGTGTATAGTGTCGTACACATGGAATGCGTAGAAAGAAATAATGAAGGAAAAATATTCAGGAGTCCAGTACAGAAAAAAAATTGTCACCTGCAATCCAACAGCGTATAGGCACAGTATGTTGCAACCGCCTCCAATAGGAAGTCGTTGTCAGTGAACATTTCAGCCATCCAATTCAGTAATGGAAAAGAACACACATGTTCTTCAACAGCCGGAGCCTCTAGCACCATCAGAGGACAACTCGGATGATCTTCGAGATAACTGCATGTCAGAAAGTCATGGGCTGCAGTCCATATAGTCCAATTGCCTAGGTCTCCATGCGCTGCTGCGCAGGCCATAATCCCGACACCAGAACAGTCTAGTTCATGAGCAACTAAGGGACTCATTAGTAGATCATAATCCGGGTTACGAGACACCTTATTGCAGAGATACAAATCCAGAGCCCATTCAAAACTGCAATCCAGGCAGTGGAAAACTGGCTGCACGCATGTAAAGTACGAAAACCGGAAAGATAAACAATACGCCACACTCAAAGTAGCCAGAGGTAGCGATCCATAGTATTCAAGCATCTGGTTACGAAGCCGGGGCATATTGTCGTGGGGCACAGAATGTGCACCATTTTGTAGCAAGCAAATTAACAGCAGTACATCAGCAGCCAAGGCGAGAATTAACGGTAAACCACCGAAGACGCTGGAAAATATAGAATGAAAAAGTGCCGGTATCACACCAAATATAGTTTGGAATTAAGTCACAAGGCCAGAACTTATTACTTTAAAAAAAGTGTGCTAAGCCTGTGGTCGAAGAGGCATTGAATATAGTGTGAATCAACGCTCCAAAATGCAGGGGGAGATCAGTATTTAATAGGGCATGTATCTCGGTACGAGTATTAACCACGAAAAGGACGAATGTTTCATGTGCAGTTGTAAGGGCGACTTCTTTTGGAGACAAAAGAGCCCTTATTCGACTCATCTTGTTGAACTCTGCTTTCAAGGTCGGAATGGAAGGCCAGATAGATATATCGAGCTTCCCATGCGGAGGAGGAAACAGCACATTCTTACAACAGACTACACGTTGGGAGACAGTCACTATGTATGGAATCCCTGCCAGCATACCACAGCAATCTTCATTATTTAATAATAAATAACTACAGTTCGCTAACAACGTGAAAGTTGGTGTAATAGCTGGGGCGGTGTACCTTTTAAGATACAGGCCAAATGTGGGGCATTTGAATTACAAGAGCAGTGCAATTGTATATTCCTACAGACCAATGAGTGGTTGGGAGTTGAAGTGCAATCTTCATCTTTTAAATAAACCTCCTTTCCTTCCCTCAAGCACCTATAATTAAAGGGTAGAGACAAAACTTCATGGAAATATGCGCTACCTAATGGTTCATATCTGCCTATGGCATAATGTTTCATGTATGCTACGAATTTAAACTGTGGAAAAGGTAGTGTTATTAAGCCATGAATAAGCCAAACTGCAGAATTTTTATCGGCCACAGATAACGGTAAGGGTTCTAACTTTTCAATATGCACTAGTGAGAATGTTGCATCTTTCATTGACATAAATTGTTGTTTAACAGTCAAATTAAATGGTAAAAATAGCAAAGAAGTGTTCATGTAATCCCAAGGCACTTTCCCAGCCTTCAACGTTTGTAACGTCCATGCAAACTGCATAATAGAACGCAATTGATTTTGACCATGGTACAAAACTGAGACATCATCTAGCACAATATAAATGACAGAAGAAACAATATTATATAATGTGTAAATTCGGGAAGAAAGTGTGTTAATGCTATTATCTACAACTGCAAGTACTTTTTCTAAATTAGCTTGATCAATAGCTCTCAACCTAGGAGCAGCTTTAATTTGGGAAGTTTCCAAACTTCGTTGTAAACAACATAAATCCACAGGACCTTTCACAAAGTCATTCAAATCAACATCGTCAGTCAACTTAGATAAATAAAGCTTAACTGACGCCAGGGTGGAGTATTTGAGCCAGTTCTGACATAGCTTGCCTACACAATAGGTAGTGACAGAATGGGCACTCTCAAAACTGGGATCCACCCTAACCTGTGTATAGTCAGGGGCCAAACCCATAAAATGATGCTGGCATGAATCTGCACTTTTTTGCCATAACAGCCAACCTTGGGGATCCAAACTGGAAATGTTAAAAGACAAATTTAGTAACAGAGTCTGTAGATCACTAAGGGACCTACTGGTGTGATTGTTCCATTTGGGATAATCTCCCAAATCAGGAATAGAAGGTGCATTTAAGTTTTTTAGACGTAGCCAATCCAAAGCAGGTGGTTTGTGAAATAGTCAAATTCAGAAACAACATATGGTTCAGGATGAGACATGCACGATGCAGAGCCTCAGTGCATTGCACTTGTCAACCCTTAGAACCCCAAACAGATTTAAGATCAATCGTATCTTTCCACAGCTCAAAGCCCCTTATTGCCAATCAGTTGATAAAGGACTTCGAATACAATAATTTAGTGTGGGTAAGTCTAACTTTGGAAGAGGACTTCCCAGTCATCCTAAAATAAAATGCATCAGGGTTGGATTGATTAAAATCCGTAAAGTAAGTACACTTTTTCAAAAGAGTTTTGGAGCTGCCTTCAACAGGAGCCGGATAATGTTCCCATTGTGTATAATTAACCACATTCCTAAATGTGTTTGCTTTGTGCAGAAAATGATTGCCATAGTGTTGGTAACAAAACAAGTCAGCATAATTTGCAGAGTCTAAATACAGATCTTCAGCATCAAAGGCAGCATAATATTTCAAATCAGAAAATAGAGCCTCTACGGCTTGGACGTCCCAATCATCAAAGCGTATATTTTGTTTGACCACATCCCCCATTGAAACACGAAGTACATTAGGGACATTAATAACCTCTGTGGGCCCATGTATCTGAAATTTAAGACAGGCCAAGCAGTGATATTCACAAAAGTCTGGTCCTTCTTCATGATGTGTGATGAGGAGTGGGGTGCCAAAATTCCATCAATCATTCCAATTGTAGATCTTTCTTTAACATAGTGTCCATTCACACAACGGAAAAAATATACCACAAATCCAATAGACATGAATACAAAAATTGAAAAAAGCACCAGCCAAATGTAAGCCCAGGGGGGAATAAACATTTTTTTTAAACCAAATAGCAAAAATCAAAACTTTTGAGGGGGACTTTGATGTGGTAGAGCCAGTGTCAAATGAAAATCTTGACTGATTAGCAACACAGGTCTGCAAATCGGGCATCAACAAATCTGTCGGGTAAGTGTACTCAGTATCATCAAGGGGATCACCAGCCGGTGGGTTCAATAAAGGATTTGTAACTGTAGGCATCTCAATGGCAACGTCAGGCCTGGTGGTAGGTGCCAGAGCCAAAGCAGAGTTTCTCAGCATAGGTAGACAAGAGACCGCAGGTGTCGTACTCTGTGTAGTTTGACATTGTCAATGGAGATGTACCTGTTTTCCTTATGACCAGGAAGTGGAGGTAAAATGACTGTTCTTGTACCCTGCACACCAATCACAGGAACTGGAGCACGATATGAGGGGCCGAACTCCTTCCTGTTCTCGACCTTCTCTCACACCAATTCACCAACTCGGGGTAGCCAAGCCAACTACCGGAATCTGCAATGCAGCATCAGTTGTGGAGGGCAAATGTTCCTTTGCAAGACTGTCACAGGTATTCTGTAGATTCTGGAAAACAGCACAATGTTCATCTGCTTCAAAGGGAGCGGCAGACGCCGCCTGGTCTAGACCCTCAAGGTCCGGAACAAACATTTTGATGCCAAAGAGCATTTCGTATGGGGTATGCCCACTCAAAGACCTTCTAGGGAGATTATTTAGTGCACACTGAATGCTATTGAGGTGGGCTAGCCAGTTCCAGTCTGTACCTAAAACCCTAGACTAGCTGTCAAGGATTGCTTTAAGTCATGGTTCATCCGCTCCACAACACTATTGCCCTCAGGGTGGTATGGAGACGAAAATTTGACCTGGACCCCAATGAACGCGTGGCATCCTTGTACGCCTTAGAGGCGAATGCTGGACCCTGGTCCGAGTGGAAGGTACCACATGCAAAAATTCCCATAAAGATACGCAAATCCCTTACAACAGTTTGAGAATCAGCACTCCTTTGGGGCCACACCCACACAAAGCATGTGAAAGAATCAACTGCAAGTAAGATGTACTTATACGCAGTATCAGAGGAGAAAGGACCGCAGTGACCTAAGTAAACACAGCCAAGTGGTTTATTAGATATATACAACTGTGTCTGGGGCGGTCGTGCAGCAGTTGAAGGTTTAATCTGCTGGCAAATGTCCTAATGGACATAATCACGCGTTTGTTTGTATAATCCGCACCACCAGTAACGCTGTTGTAAAAGCAAAACAGTAGCAGAGACGCTGGCATGAGCAGAGGCCATACCCTCGCGAGTGGCTGTTATCAGTGTGGACCTGCGGTCCGCGTTGGGAATTAATCTGTCACCAACGTAGTTACTTCTCACATAAGGAACTTTATCAGGACTTAACTGATAAGAGTATTTTGAAGGGAAACCTCTAGGGTAATTACTTCCCTTCTCTGTTGCAGCTATAGCTGCCAAGATGTCATCATCAATCTTACTTTTGGAACGTGTAACTGCTGCAACTACATACATCGCTACTGCGGTCTTTGCTGCTTCATCAGACTATTGCCAACAGCGTGAACTCCGACACGCTGGTGACCAAGAGTATGAATCACAAACACAAGTGGCAGCCGTTCCTTAAGCTCGGCCACTCGAAACCAGATAATTTTGTGTTTTATTGTGCTGCCTTTGGAATCACAATAGTAATTTTGAGTCCAGAAGAACAAATTGTCATTGTAAGACTGTACACAGTAGTAAGAGTCTCCTACGTTAAGAGTAGACCCACTAGGATCAGCGTACTCCAATCCAAGCATTAGAGCACGAAGCTCTGCCAATTGGGCTGTACAGTCCCTTAATGTCTGTGTATGCACGACATTGGACTTGAATACTCCATTTACTATAGTACCAACCACTATTGCGCAGGCCGGAGAATACGCATGCTTTGAACCTGTTGCCAGTGTAAATGATACAATGAGGAGCCGGATGAACAAATACATACTGCATATACTCCTTAGTCTGCAAAGAAGAATCGAAAATGAACGTGACATCCGAAGATGTCAAGGACGTGGCCCATTATATCCACCGTGGGTGAAAAGCTTTTGAATTCGGTACACTGGCTTTCGTCACCTCCTCCAGGGCAGGATGCGGAGTAACAACCAAAATGCGTTTTTCCTGCGACAGTGCACGTTCTTTCAGAATCACCATTTGCACTGCTGTCAAAACATTTTCCACAGTGGAAAACCACAGCTCAGCCGAGTGTACAAGTGTGACTTGTAAGCGATAGGGACTGCGTCGCCCTCATTAAAAGTCAGGTATGTGAAACCCACCGCCCCAGGTACGATTCTTACGATTCTTATCACCAGGTTGGTGGGGTTATCACGAGTCAATAACAATTTAGATTCTAGAAGATCAGCCTGCAAAGATTGCAAGATGGCAGTATGGGCAGGCAGCCAGCACGATTTGTTGAAAGTTGGTTGTACCAAAGCGTAAAGAGGCTTGATACGCTGAGCATATTCGGGAATGTAAGTACGTCCAAAATTCAAAAAGCCAAGTAAAGATTGTAGTTTCTTCAGCATCGTAGGAGCACGCACCTGTGCGCATTTCTCCCAGAAGTGAGGTGCTAAACCTCGACCTTCATTGTTGAGCTCATAGCCCAGGAACAACGCTGTGTACTCTGCAATGTGAGATTTTGTAAAGTTGAATTTGTAACCGAAGTCCGCAAGATGGCAGTATGGGCAGGCAGCCAGCACGATTTGTTGAAAGTTGGTTGTACCAAAGCGTAAAGAGGCTTGATACGCTGAGCATATTCGGGAATGTAAGTACGTCCAAAATTCAAAAAGCCAAGTAAAGATTGTAGTTTCTTCAGCATCGTAGGAGCACGCACCTGTGCGCATTTCTCCCAGAAGTGAGGTGCTAAACCTCGACCTTCATTGTTGAGCTCATAGCCCAGGAACAACGCTGTGTACTCTGCAATGTGAGATTTTGTAAAGTTGAATTTGTAACCGAAGTCCGCAAACCGACAAATTACGCTGTCAACGCAACATAGATGCGGCCACAACTTGTCGTCTGTGAGATAACTGTCATCCACATATGAACATGCATCTGGGTCCTAAAAGACTCAGATGCATGTTCGTTTCTTTATTTGGCTGTGTTTCAAGCCATAAAAGAATACATTATAAAAACAAAGATTTTCTAATTTAGAAAAATAAACAATATAAACAATATTTCTTGAAAAGAAAAAAAGAGACAATTCATATCACCGCCCTAGACACAACAGTAATTATACTGAGACAGAAAAGAATCTACCTTCCTAGTGCCATATGGCAACATTTTTAAGACAACAGTATATATATACAGTGGTATTAAAAAAGTGTGCCTTGGAGAAATATAAAGATTGCAAAAGAACATAAAGTGCAACGTGCTCTGCTTCGATTTTGAATCACATGGGCAGACATCCAGCCCGCAATCTGTGTAAGCGTTTCGTGGGTATGAACCCAACAGATGTGAGCTTCCAAACCTAAACCTTATAAGGAAATATAATTTGACATGATTAAAATAAAAAGAAAGGTAGGGGTCAGTCCCCATTGAGCAAACCAAAAGTGACGAACCCTTCTTTTACCCATCTCCTGCATATCTCGTTCCAAGTACAGATTCACCATGTATTCTTTCTTTAACTTGGCTCTTGGAATTTTAGCAATTTTTGCTGAGTTGTCGAAATAATCTGACAAACCCAGGTTTCTCAGTTGGACTTTGACATAGGAGAGCCAAGGGACTTTGCTTGCCCTCTCTATTTTTTTTTTTATTTTTTTTTTTAAAAGACTTTATTGTAAGTATGCCAATAATACAAGGTAGTAGTCAGCGAATCAACAGTTACTGTTACACATGCGATATCACCACTATGAATGTACACAGCTGTTTAGCCGACAACTCTCTGGTCCGGCAGCAAATTCGAACAATGTTGCTAGGCAATACATAAGTAGTCTCGGATCATGCATCGTCTCATTTTTATATAAATCAAACAAAACTTTAGACTCTTACAGATCAAATAGTCATCGTTAGACATTTCGTGGCATCTCTGTCGCCACTTGCCGGTGTAGGTGTTGCAGTATGTGTCCTAATCCCCTCCTGAGCTCTAGGCCGGGCGTTCCCCATGTCATACGGTCGCTATCTTCCCTTCTGCCCCTGTCCCACCTCCCAATGTTCATTCATCCAGGTCCCCTTCATCTCCCGAACTGTCTTCCACTTCCTCAGAAAGGGGTTCACACAGTCCCCCTCTATATCTATTCCATGCTTTCCAGATCTCGTTCCATTTGCGAGGGTTGGCTCTCAGTTCGTACACTGCCCGTTCAGTTAACATGAGTTTATCCATCGTTCTGCACCACAGTGTCAATGTAGGTATGTCAGGCACTCCCCACCGCTGCGCGATGTCTCGCTTGGCAACCATGAGCCCAATAGTTATCCACTGCCGCTTCCGATGTGTCAAGTCGGTTCCCTCCCACACATTCAGCAGACACACACGCGCATCTGGCGTCAATGAGGTTTCAAGGGTTTGGGAGATAGTGCGCATGATCTGTTGCCAATATGTCAAAATAATGGGACAATCCCAAAGTGTGTGCAGTAATGTCCCCTCCTCCCCACATCCCCTAAGACAATACGGGTGTTCTGCCCTGTGCATTCTATGCAGGGCGGTTCTGGTGTAGTATACCCTGTGAAGTATTTTGAATTGTATCAGTCGGAATCGAGCTGAAACGCCCGCCTCTCGAGGTGATGCTAGTGCGGCGTTCCAGTCTGTCTCATCCATGGCCCCTAATTCAGTTTCCCACTTCTCCCTCAGCTTGAGCAGGGGGTCTGGGAGATTATTCAGCAATTTACGATAGATGAGTGAGGTGGCACCTGTTTGCATAAAATCTGTGAGCAGTCTGTCTTCCAGAGGCGAGGAGTCCGGGACAGTCGACCCTGGCTCAATCGCTGCCATCAATGCATGCTTTATTTGTAAATATCGGTACGTTTCATTGGGGCCCAGCTCGTATTGCTGCTGTAATTGGGAGAAAGGGATCACACCCGTAGCGGTCCAGAGATCTCCCACTGTCGAGATTCCAATGGTGTCCCACTGATTAAAGCCTTTGTATGTCCGAAGACAGCCTAGGCGCTTGGTGTCCTATAATGGAGTGAGCTTAGTTATGACCCCTTTCCATTTAAGTCGCGACGTCGCCCTGTGCCACAGCGATACGGTATGTTTGGTTGGGCCGAACAGCGTCGCCATTTGGCTAGAATTGTAGAGAGGAGCCAACATGCTGCGCGTTCCCAATTGCGCTCTATCTGCTAAATATGCTGGGTCAGCCTGTGGTGCGTGGATCCACTGATTAATGACTTTGAGCTGTGAAGCCCAATAATAAAGCTGCATGTTTGGCAAAGCTATCCCTCCGTCGTACCACCCACGATTGAGTTTGGCATGTGCTATTCTGGGAGGGCGTTCTCCCCACAGCAGGTCCGTCATCACCGCTGTTACTTTCCGGAAATAGGAAGGCGGTATCAAGACCGGAGTGTTTTCCAGTACATATAGAAGGCGCGGCAGAGCCATCATTTGAATAATGCCGCGCGTCCCAGCAGTGTGAGAGGCAGGGCTTTCCAATGTCTCACGTCCGCCTTCAGGCGGGCAAGTGGGGGCAACAGGTTCTTATCATAGAACACATCCACCTCACAGGCAATGTGTATACCCAGATACTTAAATGAGGTGGCGGCTATCATCAACGGACAGCTATCAGGAAGAATGGGTAGCGGACCTTTCAGGACATAAATGACAGATTTTGTCCAGTTGATTGTGTATCCGGAGGTCTGACCATGAGCATCACAGATCTCCAATAGCTTTGGAATACCAGCCATCGGGTCCGATAGGTACACCAACATATCGTCAGCGTACAGGGAGACTCTATCCTCCCATCCATCACCCCATTGCAGTCCTTTCAATAACGGGGTAGTCCGAAGGGCGGAAGCCAGAGGTTCCAGTACCAGTGCGAACAGTAGGGGGGATAGCGGGCATCCCTGGCGCGTCCCCCTAGCAGGGGGATCGTACGGGAGACGTGGCCGTTGGCCGTTACATGTGCTACAGGGCTCGCGTATAACAATTTAATCCAAGAAAGGAACTTGGGGCCGAAGCCCATGCGAGCCAATACCGCAAACATGTACTGCCATTCCACCATGTCAAATGCCATTCTGGCATCCAATGATAGTATGGCCGCTGGTTCCGATAGTCGATGGGCTCGCGCCAATACTCCGTGCACCCGCCGGAGGTTCAGTGTTGTGCTTCTATGTGGCATAAAGCCCGACTGATCCGGGTGGATTAAGTGCGCCAGGTACGGGAGCAGTCTGTTTGCTAGAAGTTTCGCCAGAATCTTCGCCTCGGCGTTAAGCAGGGAGATTGGGCGGTATGACGCACAGTCTATGGGCGGTTTACCTGGTTTTGGGATGGCCACTATGGTTGCCACCCGTTGATCTAGGGGTAGAGTCCCCACCTCCCGGCATTCCGTGAACATGGCCAGCAGAGGAGAGCTCAGGGTGTCCGTCATAGCCTGGAACCACTCAATCGGAATCCCATTAGGGCCCAGCGCCTTGCCTGTGCGCAATGCGCCTATCGCCGCTCGAATCTCGTCCTCCGTCAGATCTGCCTCTAGATCAGTAACTGCTTCCGGAGGTAGAGTCTCGACCCGTGCATCCCGAAGCGCCGACATTGCCGCTTCAGCCGTAACCATGGCTCTGGGGGTGTAGACATCTTGGAAGTGATCCGCTAAGATTTCTATAATCTTAGAGGGACATGAGTTAAGTAAGCCGTTTGAGTCCTTTAGTTGCAAAATGTGCCTAGTGCCCTCTTTTTTTTTCTAGCTATGCTAGTAGTTTACTGGCCTTGTCCCCTATGTCATATACCCTATGTGTAGTCGCCTCAATATTGCCTAGTGTTTGTCGCCTGAGGAGATCGTCATGTAATTGCTGGCAAATGTGGAGTGAATGAAGTGTGTCCTCTGACGGGTGCGCCATATGGGCCGTATTTGCTTGTTCTAGCTGCAGTTCCAGATTTAACTGCTCCTGCTTTTGTGAGCGCTTGTGTCCTGCTATTGTTGTGATCGCCTGCCCCCGTAACACTGTTTTGTACGCTTCCCAGAGGGTCGTCGGGGAGGCCACTGAATCTGAATTCTCCGAAAAATAGTACCTAGTTGTCCTCTTCAGATCCTTACGGATGCGAGGTACTTTAAGGTACCCCGGGTAAATTGGGTAGATTCTCCTTCGGGCAATCGCCGAGCATGTCAGATTCATCGTCAAAGGGGAGTGGTCTGAGATACCCCGGGGCCCTATCTTCACATCAGTAATCGCGAGGCGGCCGTCCCCCAGCGTAAGGAAATAGTCAATACGGGACAGACAGTTGTGAACGGCTGAATAATAAGAGTATTGCTGATCCTCGGGGTGCATGCACCGCCATATATCTACTAGACCCTGTGCTTCCAGGAACTCACCGAATCGGGTTGGACCGGATGTGGGCGCCCGAGCCGGGAACCTATCTCGCGCAGCGTCAGCCACCGCATTAAAGTCCCCTCCCACCACTAGATCTCCATCAGGGAGTTCTAACAGGAACCTTCCCAGGTCCGGAAGTGCGGCCGCATGTAGCGCTGGTGGGATATAGACAGACACCACGTTAAGGGATGTTCCCTCCCATTGTCCACATACTGCTGCAAAGCGGCCATGAGCGTCAGTCTTAGTAGTCTGTAAAATAAATCGGGATGACTTCTTCATCCAAATGCCCGTTCCCCTGGACCCTGACGTGAAGTCTGAGTGTACTAACATGCGGTACCCTCGCCTATCTAGAGCCCTGCTGGCCGCTCCCACTAGATGAGTTTCCTGAAGGAGGACTAAGTCACGATTCACCCTTTTGATACTCTGGAGCACCAACCCTCTCTTCACCTTGTCTCCCAGACCTCTGACATTCCAGGACATCAATTGCAACGGTGGCACAGGCCCCGTGTTAGGATTGTCTACTACGGTATCAGGCTGTGACATGTGTGCCATTGTGTGCCTACAAGTACATACATGAGATCGACATGGTGAAGTGTCAGCGCATCCACGCCGCATTCATTCACACGGACGCACTCACTCGCTTGCAGAGACGGGCCGCCCCTCCCCGGGCTATTGCCGGCCTGGCCAGCGTGCAGTCTCCGGCGTATTGTGACTATTGCTGCCATCTGTGCATTCTGCAGAGTCAAACAATTCAAACAGTTAAACATTACCATTACCCCAAATCCCATAACTCCCCCCCTCCCTGCTCCCCTGCTACACGGACTCAAAACTGCCCGCCCCCCCAATTTAGCAGAGTGCTTGTCCCCACCCAAAAGGAAACACAGAGTTACTTGCTCGTTGGGGGTGAAGAGTTCTCCGGAGTCAGCGACCTCTCATACCCTCAGCAGAGGTCCACAGCCCGGTGTCCATGGCAGCCACAGCGGCAAGCACATTAATAATAAACAAGGGGTGCCATTGTAACTGTCGGGTTATTAATCTTGTTCTTCCAGAGTCCCAGTCGCACTGTCTCTCAGCGGTGAGCGTCGTTCGTCTTCCGGTCCCTCTGATCGGACGTCTCCCTGGTCCCTTACATTGTGGCCCTTTTTTGTTCGTCCCACGCGGCGGGGTTGAGAGGCAGGTCGCCAGCCGTCCAGCCAGTCCCGGGCCACCTCCGGATTGTCAAAAAACCACGTTCTGTTTTCTGCCACCACTCGCAGTTTAGCCGGGAAGAGCATGGAATATTGGATCTCTCTCTTCCTGAGCTCCTGTTTTATGTCCAGAAACGTCTTTCTTTTCCGGGCCACTTCCGCCGTGTAGTCTGGGAAGAAGGCCAGTGTGGAGTTCTGAATCTTCACAGGGGGGGACACCCGCGCCGCCTGCAGGATGGCATCTCTATCTCGGAAATTAAATAATCTTGCCAGGATAGGCCTCGGAGACGCCCCGGGCTTTGGCTGGCCACCCGGCACTCTGTGTGCTCTTTCAACCGAGAAGAACGCCGACAGTCCTTTAGGTTGGAGTTGTGACTTGATTACCTCTTCCACGAAGAGATCAGTAGCTCTAGTTCCTTCCGATTCAGGAACTCCAAGAATTCGGATATTGTTCCTTCTAGAGCGCCCTTCCTGGTCATCAAGCTTGTCCTTTAGCATTTTATTTTCCGCCGTTATTTTCTCCATCGCCGTCTGAAGCTCTGAGACATCCTCCACCAGCGATTTCGTGACCAGTTCCAGCGAACCCACCTATTCAGCCATTTTGTGGAGATCCACTCTGATAAGGGTTATTTCGGTAGAGATTGAGCCTACCGTGGTCTGGACTTGCGTAAGTGCACGCATCACGTCGTCAAGCGTCGCTTTTTTAGTCCCCGCGCCATCCACTGATTTCCCAGAGGCGTGCCTTCCGTCTGCTGGAGGGGACGCGGTTTTGTCACACGTGTAGCGTTCAATGCGTGTTTGCGTTGCGCCGCCTTTGGGGCCTCTTCCCGCCATGACGTCCAGAGGTGGTCAGGCAGTTGTGTGTAGAGTTAGCCTGTAGGAAGGACGGAGCACGGAGAGGGAAGGGGGGGGCGGACCAGTCCCAGTTGTGGTATAGCCTGTGGTAGAGTTGTAGCGCTCAAGGCAGGTCACTAGTCCAAATCAGACAAGGGCCCCTATCTGTGATAGTATGAGGCTGGGGCCTCGGTGGTCCGTCCCCCTCAAATGTATCTCACTCCCCAGCGCTACAACCGCGACAGTGTGTGGAACCTCCTGGCTATATTAAACAGTGTCCGGTTGCAGTTGGGGACACACACGTCCCTGGCGGTCTCCAGTGGTGTCAGAGCGGGCCAATGTGTATCAGCCAGGCATGCCACCAGTGATTCCCGGGCCCGGGGTCAGTTAACGAACGGTCCCTCTGTGCACTGCTGCCCCCCCGGTCCGCTCCGCGGCGGCACCTCCAGGCTTCAATCAGGCGCGTTGTTTCAGCAGTTCTGGCACGGGAGGGAGGGTGGGGGGGGCCTCTCTCATCCGCCCGCGGCCCCCGCTGGTCAGTCCCACTTTGCCGGTATGGGTATGCGGCGCCTCACCTCCGTAATGCAGGCTGTTGCAGGGTGGTGTTCTGGCTGCAAACACTTTCACTGCCCCTCCAGACGCACCGCATCCGTCGGATCCGGACACGGGCACAGGAGGGGAGATATGAAATTACGGCCAGAGCTCCTCCGACGCCGCTCTCGGGTCCTCGGCCACTTCCGGTCCACCTCCGCCGTCCAGGGCTCACTTCCGGTCGGCGCTTCCAAGCACTGGGCTCCCTGGTTACCGGCCTGTGCTCGGGCTTCGCGGACAGCCGGTCAGATCTTCGTCACCCGGTGTCCGATTTTCATCCGGATGCTCGCCGCTTATGCCGCCCGGTCCCGGGCCTTCGGTCCCTCCGACTGAGGTCTAAGATAGCCACGGATAATGGGTCGGATCAATGGAGAGGCCGCTTCGTCTGCCGGAGCTGGTCTTCTAGGCTGCCGCCATGCTTGGCTGCTAGCCACGCCCCCTGCCCTCTCTAGTTTTAAGCAATCTACAATAATGGCACGATTCAGGACTGTTTCTTCTTTTGCCCAGATATTGTGCCACAGTAAGAGAGGTGCTAGTTGCGTTCGAAAGGATAGGGGGATCACACCGAGTTCGCTATGGCACATGGTGACGGGGTGCTCCGCATCTGGGTCTAGTCTCTCTAAAAGAGAGACTATGCGGGCGGCAAAGACGCCTGGACCGTTCTTATACCCCATCGCCAATCTTCTAAACTGGCGATGTTTGCCACCGCAGGTAAGAGCGGTCCATTGACTACTAATAGAGGACATGTTATGGCCGAAAAAGCCATTGGATATGTCAAGTGTGGTCTTAAACCGTTTACACACAAGACTATCCACAAGGGCAGAACTGTGAGTGTTTTGTACCACGCAGGTCCGACAATGAGAGTTTAAGTGCCAGTAATCCAATACCAAACGGTACGAGCCATCAGGCTTGGTCACAGAAAAAAGAGGGTTATTCATCGGAGACACACACGTTTCAATCACAGCTTGATATTCCAATTGTTCAAGGATTTCTGCCATGGGAGCTTTCGCTTCACGCCACATGGGGTATTGGGGTTGAGGATGTGTTATAGACCGCAATGGTATCTCATGTTGGGATGAAAATTTGTCCCAGCCACAGTGAGTATGGTACAAAGCAGCACCTTAGCCCACTCTTCTACAAAATGCAGAGTCTGCTCCTTCAACACAGTGTGCGCAAAACTACGGAGGATCACCTCCTTCCCTTGCGGAGCGGCTAAAACAAAAGGTGGGGGCCAGTCGTCCTCTGCCAACAAAATATCATAGGTAGTAGTCAGATTCTCCCTAAATACCCCTTATACAGTATGTTGTATATCACCTTCAATTAAAAGGACTATTTCAAAAAGTCTCTCAGGGGGAGCCACTATAGTGTCAGCTGTCTCAACAGCAACGAATGTGTCAGTTGCTGTCACCATCAGAAGTGGACGCAATGCTTCCCGCACTATGGTAATTTCTGCTCCGCTGTCTAACAGCATCAGCGCCCATGTCAGGTCCCGAAGCTGGGCTCTCACTATCCCTGGCATATCTCGCTGTTAAAGCTGCAATTTTCTTTATCTGAAACTGGGGTCTTTGACGTGGAGAGTTGTCCTGCTTCCCTTTACCATCTGTCTTGCGGGGCTGCTCACAACTTTTTTGGGCACCCCGACCTCTGCCGCTGTCTCCTCCACTGGTGGGTGAGACCGATGTTTCCAGCAAAGAGCGAGGCGAACGTTGATCAGGAATCTGAAAACGATTGAATTGAATTGAAAGAATATTTATATAGCGCCCATGCTACTCGGAGGCCTCGCAGCGCTTCAGATTCAAGAAGTAGCAATTACAGAGATGTAACAAAACTATCGCTCGAATAGATGTGTCTTCAGAAGTTTACGGAAGGCAGTTAGACTACGGTTGTCTCTTATTAATTGAGGGAGAGCATTCCATAGCTTGGCCGCTGAGTATGAAAAGGAGCGGCCTCCCCACCTAGCTTTTTTTTATCTTCCTGGTCGTTGCTAAGATTTGGCTACTGGAACGAAGGGATCTGGAAGGTTGATATAATACTACCATTGAGTGAAGGATGGTAGGACCTGTCTTCCAGATGACCTTATGGGCTATACATAATGCTTTAAACTGAACCCTGGCTCCCATAGGGAGCCAGTGCAGTTGACGAAGGGCGGGCCTAGCAGATTGCCTCCTCGGGACTTGCAGGAGTAATCTTGCAGCGCTGTTCTGTACCACTTGGAGTTTTTTTATTGTAGATAATGGGGCTCCAAGGTACAGGGAGTTCCAACCGGGACAGAATCAGCGCCTGGATCATAGTCCTACGTGCTTCAAATGGTAGGAGAGGAAGAACCTTCCGTAACATCCTTAACAGCCCATAGCATGTTGATGCTAAGACAGTGGCTTGGTGACCTAGATTAAGTTTATCATCAAGCCATACGCCCAAACTCTTTATATAAGGTTTAGGTGATGGAGCTGGTCCCAAGCATGAGGGCCAGATGGGAATCGGTGGTGCAGGGGAGGTGTTGCCTAGTATCATAATCTCTGTCTTATCTCCATTGAGACGGAGGTAGGAGTCCTTCATCCATCCGGCTACGGCTTCAAGACAGGGTGCTAGTCTGTCAGATGATCTCCCATCATGGCCCAAAGATACAACTAATTGGGTATCGTCAGCGTAGCTGACGATCTTAATGCCAAAAGGATGAATAACGGCTGCCAATGGTTGCATGTATACGTTGAAAAGCGTTGGGCTTAAGGCTGATCCCTGTGGGACTCCACATTTCAGAGCTTGGCTAGATGACACAACGCCTCCTTCAAAGACTTGGAAGTGGCGGTTATTGAGGAAGGAGGTGAACCATTTCAGAGCAGCACCCGACACCCCGCTCATTTTGAGTCGGCTGATCAAGATGGAGTGATTGACCGTGTCGAATGCTGCACTGAGGTCCAGCAGGATGATCGCTGCTTCTCCTCCCTCATCCACCAGTTTCCTAGCCTCCTCAGTCACTAGCAGTAAAGCTGTTTCTGTCCCATGATTAGGACGAAAGCCAGTTTGAGTATTGTCCAGCAAATTATTAGATTCAAGATAGGCTGTGAGAATATTATTTACATGTTTTTCTAACAATTTGCTAAGCCATGGTAAGAGAGATATTGGGCGGTAATTTAATAGTAAGGAGGGGTCTAAGCTGGGCTTTTTAATTAATGCTTTTACCATAGCGCATTTCCACATGTGAGGGACTGTGCATGTTGATAAAGAAAGATTTAAAACCTCCAATATGATGGTTTGGACAGCTTTCATAACTGTCTTTAATTGTTTAGGCGGAGCTGGATCCAATGGAGATCCTGAGACAACTTTACTGATAATTACATCAAGTGTCTCTAAGGTTAGGGGATTTAGGTTATCCAGAATGGCACCATGAGTAGGGTCAGCGAGGTTTTTATGTAGTAAATCGTCTTCATTCAGGGAAAAGGCATTATATATTGTTTCAATTTTCTCTTTAAAGAATATTGCTAGCTGATTGCAGCGTTCAAGCGCTCCTTCACTCGAAGGAAGGGGTTGTGGCGGGGTAATCAATGATTTAGCTATTCTGAAAATCTCTTTCGGGCAATTTGCTGCAGCCTCTATTTTGTCCTTGTAAAATTTTGCTTGAGCTTTCTTGATTTCATTTTTATAGCTCCTATTGGCTTTCCTATATGTTTGCTTAGTTTCTAGCGAGGGGGCTCGTCTCCAAAGCCTTTCTAACTTGCGGCAGGATTGCTTTAGTATTCTCAATTCGGGACTTAACCAGGGAGCCGGATTTTTCCTAATGCAGCTCTGAATAATGACTTTGGGGAGGGTCGTGTCTAATGTGTCTTGGATCCAAGTATTGAAGTTGATGTTTGCTTCTTCAATGTTTGTTCCAACTATGGGCTTAGTGGCTATTAGGGATGCTTGCCATTTATCCAAGGGTAACCTATCCCACTTTCGGTCCCACGTTACCTTTGGGGATTGTGCCCCTCGGGTATTTTTAGTAACCCAGAATAGGGGAATTAGAAAATGGTCAGACCACGGTATGGAGATGGGATCTCCGGAGGTAAGGTTATGCAAGTTGCTGAATATGGGGTCAAGAAGGTGACCTTTTTCATGTGTTGGCAGGAGGCATTTTAAATCCAGACCTAAAGCTTGGAGATCAGAAGAGAGATTCTTGGTGGAAGAAAGAGAAGAATCCTCTAAATGTATATTTAGGTCTCCAAGAATGGTGAAATTGGCCATAGCTATTGCCTGTTCTGAGACCAAATCTATCAGTTTTGGAATAAATTCGTTTAGCGCCTCACGATCAGGTGACTTTGTTGTAAATGAATCTAGGACCCTAGTGTACATTTTCCTGATTCATGCCCTCATATAGATACAGATTATCCTATCCTTATATAGGCATAGAAATCATTACCATATTTAGACTGAGCCTATGCAGCCCAAATACGGCATGACTACTTCCACTATGTTCCAAGAATCAGCAACGATTTCTTAGAGAAACCCGCCTTCAGCAGCTAGGGACATCCCCTTGCCTAATACTAATTTAGCTAGGAAATCATGGAGTTTTCGAAGAACTAAGTCTTCTATGACGTTATTAAGTCCAATCACACATCAAACTCGGCACCTTCATAGTATAAATATGCCTAGATTTGCCCAGGCATAAGCATGGGCGTAAAATCCGTTCCGCTCGCGGATTTTGCGGATTTTCGGTAAATTCGCAATCCGCGAACTCTCGCGAACTTACCGAAAATTCGTAAATCCGTGCGAAGCGGATTTTTTTGCTTGGTCGCACTTGCCAACTAGAATACTATACAATTTCGCGGGAGTAAACACTTGCGAAAATGTAGATGCGGCGGGCAGCGACAATCTCGCAATTGCGAGATGGCAAAATTTGCAATTTCGCACAAGAAATCCACCAGCAGGCAGCATAAACCTTGAAAATTATGATTTTTATCAGAATAACTCCTCAGGTTGACATTTGCCGGCACTTTTTTTTTGCAAGGAGTCCATTGTGGGGGGGGGGGGGGTGGGAGGAAGGAAGTGCCCCACAGTCTCCAACTTCCTGTTCCTGTCCAGCAGGCTCCTCTCAGTGCTTTCTTCATGTGCTGGTCACTTTGATTTGGATCTTGACCTGGAAGCACTCAGCAGGTGCAAAAGTTCAATCTTATCATTAGTAACCATTCCCTGTAGTGCCTGGAAGGATTACTTTTTGTGGATGCTGCTGGATATTTGGATTTTTGCAAAACTGAAAGCACTCAGCAGGTGCAAAAGTTCAATCTTATCATTAGTAACCATTCCCTGTAGTGCTTCCTGAGGGGCCCCTTCAGAGTTCAGTTGCCTACTTGCAACTATTCTATGACCCTGCTCTGACCCTCACAGCAGGCTCAGAAAAAGCAATTACAGATAAGGAAGCAGGTTCCAGCCAGGAAGTTCAAATTCAGAAACACATTAATCAGCCCCTAATTCATTTATGTCAGTTGAGGCAGGGCAGGTGTGCTTTTCCACCCATAATCTACAGTGATGAACTAGAGGGTGGCATGGGTGAGCCAGAGGGTGGCATGGGTGAGCCAGAGGGTGGCAGTGGTGAAACAGAGGGTGGCAGTGGTGAAACAGAGGGTGCTGTGATGAACCAGATGTAGAAACAACATGTTCGCGACCGTTGCTACCCGAAAAGTAAGTTCGCGTTTGCGAACTGGTACAAAATCCTCGCGAACTGGCAGAAATCCTTGTGAACACAAAAAAAATTAAAAATCCGCAAATTCGCGAGAGTTCGCGGATTTTGCGGATTGCGAATCCGTAAATACGCAATTTCGTGGATTGCCAATTCGCAAAATCCGCCCATGCTTACCCAGGCAGACACACGGTAGTTTGGAGCAGATCGACTAACTACTTGCCCGACGCCATGCAGCAGCAAGTGCCGAAGGAAGCCGACCCGCCAACTGACGCACTGAGAAACTCTGTCTTTTCTCCTGCCGAGAAATCCAGCCCCAGTGTTTCCAGGCTACCCTTGCGGGTTACTAGGAAATCGAGCACTTGGAGAGAGATACAAGACCTCCTTCATTCTAAACCAAGGTACGGAGCTGATTAGACCCGTAGAGAATTCTTGATTAGATTCTTGGCAGAAAATACTAAACTTAAACTACTCCTCACTTACTTCTTCCCTTGTGCTAGGCTTAGGTCAGGTACACCGGGGTAGGTGTATTTTAGAAGCACCAGTTGAGTACTTTTAGCCATCATTTTAACATTGTATGTATTTTTTCCGTTTTAATGCAATTTATGGCTTAGAAACCATATCATTCTTTTACAGTACTACTTTATGTTGTTGTTGTAATACTTTATTCGATATAAAATATCATAAAAGCATACACAGATTATTTGGAATAGAAAATCCAGCATTTCATACAACAATTAGCATAAAATCCAACATTTTATACAACAGTTAACAGGATGATTTCATGCACAATTAACAGAATAAAATCACTAAAAGTCCTTTAAAATGAAATTTTACACTATATACAATAAAAACAATTTCAATTACAGTCAGCGTATAGCAGCATTTGGGACATTGGGACACTAGCTCTTGTTGAGTTTTACCAACTTTAAACGTGTTAGCCAGGTATTGCCCAAGTATTTTGCTACTGCACAAATCATACTAAGAGAGGAAGTGTCAGATTTGAACAAACGTAGTGCAGCCCTGTAGTCAGTAGAGCCAAGATTTTTACAAGTTGGTTTCAGCCATTTACTCCTTGAAGCCGTATAATCAGGGCATGCAAAGAAGAAATGGGGAAGCGTTTCTGATGGGGCTTGGCAACCCGGGCAACTCATAGAGGGCAGGCTATAAGTCTGCCAACCCGCTACCAGGTCGTTAAGTGGAAGCGTTCCTAACCTGAACTTCATGTACAGCAATCTATTGTGGGGAGATTGTATAAAGTCAAGATAGTGTTCGAATTTAGCAACTGGCTTGTGCTCTAAAAACTGTTCAGTTAGGGTCCCCCGGTTGGGATTACGTGCCTCTACCCCTTTCACCCACTCCCAGTATGCCTTCTTAATAGATTGCTTGGCCGGCGCGATCTGGGTTGCCCAAGCTTCTTCGAACCCAATTTCTTTAACCAACTGCTTCAGTTTACAGATCCACTTAAACTTGTTCCCTGTGTCTAGAGTGATAATCTTGTTCAATGCAGCCGCATAAATTGCCAGTTTGGTGGGCCTTCTCAGGCGCACCCAGAACAATAAAGGGCGTAATCTAGCAGTGTTGGTAAACGACTGCCTTCCCAGGTCATTGCAGAGCTGAGTCAAAGGGGTAGAGAGCGGCAGGGATAACAAACCCCTAAAAAACTTGTTCTCAGATCTTTTGAGCTCGCAGACATCTTATAATCCCCATAGCTCCGACCCGTAAAGAGCCGTGGGGAGTGCCTTGCCTTCATAGACCACGAGAGCCTGGCCTATTGGTCTACTAACTGAGAGATGTTGTTCTCTTGGAATGGCTCCCGCTACTCTTCTATGGTTAAGGAGCATTTTGGCTAAATGAGTGTTCCATTTCAATTGATTATTCAGCCTAATCCCCAAATAATCAAAGGACTCCACAACTTCCAAGGGAGTACCATTCAGGTTAATATTATTGTTAAAAAGTTTGGAGGGGGAAAATGTCATCAATTTTGTTTTCTCAATATTGATCATTAGGCCCCGTAGCTGGCAAAAGAGGCTAAATCTATCCAGCAATTTGTGTAGGCCTGAGGGTGTTTTTGAGACCAATAACGTATCGTCTGCGTATAGGAGGGTGGGCGTTTTCTCCCCAGATAGGGTTGGGGCATCTGGTGGAACCTCTCTCAGATGGTCCACCACCCCATTAACAAAGAGAGAAAACAGTGTTGGAGCTAAAACGCAACCCTGGCGTACCCCCCTATTCACTGCTCCCTTCCAGTTAACTGACCCTGATTACCCCATCTAATTCTGCCGTAATTTCCCTCGTGGAGGCACTTTGTAAAATCAAGAATCATGGGGTGAATCCCTAGATCATGCAAGACTTGCCATAACTTGGCCTGGGGGACCAGATCGAATGCGGTCTTGAGATCTATAAAGGCCAAGTATAGTCTGCCCTTCCCAATCGTTACTACTTTCCAGTGTAGAGTGCAGAATCTAAACGCTTGATCAATCGTCCCTACTTTCTTTCTGAACCCCGCCTGAAAATGCGAAAGGACGTTGGCTTTGTCCATCCACGACCTTATTCTTGTTAGGAGGACCCTGCAAACCACTTTTTGTATCACGTCAATTAGACTAATCGGCCTGTAGTTTGCAGGATCCTCCCTATTGCCCTTTTTGTATATCGTGACCACCTCTGCCCCTTTCCAAGAGTCCGGGACAGGGTAGCCTCTGGCTATCAGGTTCATTATGAGTAGGATGAAGTCTGCCCACACTTTAACTTCACACAAAAGTAGATCACCAGGAAGGCCATCAGGACCCGCCGCCTTTCCTGCCGCTAGTCCGGATATGGCAGATGAAACTTCATTGATCACGAACGGCTCATCTAAAATAGCCCCCTCAATCAGATAATCTGAACTATGATCCTCGGCAGTTAATGGGATAGATCCGCTAAGCTCTGCAATAGTCGTTTCAGCATCACAATACAGGGCAAGGAAATGGGCATGCCATTCATGTTCCGCGATATGGTTAGTGATCGAATCAAAACTCTTTTGCTTGCCTTTATTAAGGATTTCCCAGAATAATGCAGAATCTTTCAATAGGGAGGCGGCTTTGAGTTCCTGCCAGTGATCTTCTTCCCAATTACGTTTAGCAAGCTCAACTGCCCAGGCATATTCCCTTATTGCTAGTCTGACCAGAAGAGGATTATTCCCTTTTAGGGCCAGGGAAAGGCTACGCCTCTTTTCCCTGCAAACATCTGAGTACCACAGGTTTGAAGGCCTATGTAGCTGTTTATTAGTGGTACTCTGATTGCTAGGGTATGGGATGGTGAAAAACTCCCCCAACCCATCGATCGTCCTCTGGTAGAATTCAGGCAATGGAGAGGGCACTGTGTTCTCTGTAGCGGCGTTAATCACCTCAAGCTCCAATGTTTTTTGCTCAACGAGCTCTCTAATATTAACCAATTTGATCTCTTGGTTAGCGATCTTATGCCATTCGAGGCGACGGTCACAATGGGATGGAACTACCTCTTTTGTCAAAGTCCTTGCCAAATTTAAAGACTTGGAAGACGCCCAGTTATTTCTTAGTTGCATACAGAGGGGATTATGGTCACTATCCAGTGTTGATTTTACCTCCATATCCAATAGGTCTCCCCAAAGTCGGATGCCTAAGAAGATGTAATCAATCCGCGATGGGCAACTAGGCCTATTGTAAGTGTTAGCCCCTTTGATATCGGAGCGTGTTCATCCATTGCCGCTCTTGAATTGAACTCCAGAGAAATGGCATTCAGTTGTATAGCTCATTTCGACCACTTTTTAATTGGGGGCAGGCTAAGCAATGGGATGGCAAATTTGCTGTCCTGCTCCCCAGTACCCAGCACATCCTCCTCGCTAAGCGGTTCAGATGTGCAGTTGAAATCGCCAGCCACTGTAATGGCTGAGTTAGAGGGTAAGATGGATAATTCAGATTCCAGAGATGTCAAAATGGCTGAATGGACGTTCTCCGATGACCCTCTAGCATACACATTGAATATCTCCAAGTTGAAACTATTTGGCGGACCTTTCACCGTCAAGTGTAAGATGTCGTTAGATGAGGTGGTATGCATGGTGATAAGCCAGTTTAAGGTGATGCTGAGCCAGATATGGAGTCCCCTGGAGGGGCGACCCCTCCCCGTAGATATTGCTGCGATATAGTATGTTGCAAACCCAGATTTGTGAAGAGGGGCCAAATTCCACGTCTCTTGGAACAAGCAGATATCTTGTTCCTCAATAAATGTATTCCATTCTGGAAGAAGCATTTTTTATTCCAGCCCTACTTTTTAATACTGTTCGTATTATATACTCGGTACTTTATTACCAGTATTACGATTGTAGCAGTACATTTCTTATGCTTGAGAAAGAAGATTGTTCAATAAATACCTTTTATTGGAAACGCCCGTCTCTCTATTTTCTCAGCACCTCTGGTGGAACGAAGCATGCATGAATGACTGAGTAAAATAGCTATCTATTGTTTCCGTGACTCTAGAGATTGATTTCTTATTCTTGGGAAACAAAGTTGTCATGTTTATGCGGTTGTCAGAAACTAATCCCTTCTTGTGAATTCGAGAAAGTTTCTAGTGACTACTGAGCTAGCTGGCACTCACAATTAAGTCTAATAGATTGGGTAAAGACCTAGTCGACCTCAGTCCTACGTCTAAGTTACAGGATTTATTATTCCAATGCGCAGAGCCTATTGGGAATAGAGGAACTACACTACAACTTAATAGTAGCGCGGTCGCGCAAATCATATGTGCGCTCAGTAGACGCAGGTATTGGAGATGAAGGACGGGACCCCTGTTTCTGTTGCTGTTTCCCCTGTTTCTTATTCTTATTCCAATTCTGCTTTGGAAAATTGGGGCGTTCATCCTTGTCAGATTTTGCCACCTGAGTCTGCTTCTGCGCTGCTTTGGCAAAAGGCTTAACACCCAAACTATTACGGCCAATGGTCGTATATGCCGCTGTAATAATTTTCGGTAACTGACTGGGTTTTTCGGCCTTGGGGACATCGCCTAATGCATTCGACACCTGAAAGCTCACCACATCTCCCTTGACATTAGCAAGGATGAGATTGGAAACTACGTCAAACACCCCCACGAGTCTCATCCCCAATTCAACAGACACGCTTAATGATGGAGAGCAGGACAGCTATGGATGGAGTGCCGAAGCACTTAGCATAGACTGTCGCAAAATTCTTGCCCCAGGTTTTGCAATCTGGAACCTCCGGTATTAACTCTTTCTGCAAACTAATGGTGAGAATCCTGTGTTTTTCAACAGGAGTTGTGTTAGGAAATACTGCTTCCAGTTGGTCAAATTTCTCAGCAAGCCAAAAAGGCATATCATCCTTATCTTGGGGGCGCTTGCCCATAACCAAATTAAACATGACGGGATTAATTTTGATCCCGACCGGTCCAACTGGACGCGCCGCAGCACCAGATGCCCCGCCCTGGGTGTTGCGGGTCACATATTGAACTAGAGCCCGGTGCACTCTAACCAGAGAGGTATAGCGTACACGCAACTCTTCATTAGTGACTGTGTTAAAACGCGGATGCGGTATGTAACCTGCCGAAACCGGCCACGTGACCCCTGGAATGGACAAAGGGCCCAACCAAACTGCTGTTAAGGATTGGAGAAGGCCGCCATCAAACCAAACGTGTTGCTGACAAGCATTAATAGGGATCTCCATAGTCCTAGATGGGGTGTAGTGTAGAGGCACGACTGTGGGAGTATAAATGTGAAACAGACCAGAATTTGCGTCAATAATAGGAAAGGTGACCCATGAGTAAAAAAGCTCAAATGGGTTTGCTGCCTCACTACTCACCACAAAAACAACCGCCACGCCATCTACTGTGACGCCAAACAACAGCAAATGATTGCGGACGGGCACCCGACTGTGTTGTGGGATGTCAACGTCAGCCATAAGGACACGGAAAAGAACAAGAACAATGCCAAGTTATGTAGCACAACTGGGTAGTAATTCAACAGAAAACCGTTTTTAAGTATCAAGCTTGAATGACCTATTTAACTATAGGTAGGTTTATCCGTCACCACTGTCAACCGGAAACAATAGTGAAGGAGTTGTGGACTGATATAAGAACTACTCGAGAGTCTCAAAATAAGACCACTAAGTTGGGTGCGCCCTGTTGCAGGGATTCTGCTCAGACACAGAACTGTGCACAGAGACCCAGGACCTCAGTGAATTGTGGTAGACCAAAAAACTCACCTCAGTACCTAGAAACCCTAACCGGCTAGCATCAGTGTCACATTAGCTCTTCGTCCTATAGCAAAGGAACCAATGATTAGACACACCAGAACATGGTGGGAAGCAAGAACACTATTTTATTTGTTATTCTAATACCAGTCCGTAACAGTAGTAAAAAAGAGACACGGTAAAGGTTAAAATATTTATTTTAACGGCGTGATCTAAGATGCAGTATTTTTGTTAACACATAAGCAGACATATGATTGGAAATAATATGATCAGCATTGTTACAATTCCATAAAACTCAAAAGGAGAAATTGTATTACAATGATGATGAAAACAGGTCTTATCGTGTGTAGTGTATCACTCTCCCTAGCTAGGAACTATGTTTTATAAAATATAGAAGGTCTCTTAGGCTTGTGTGGGGGTCCCCATACCTCTAAGATCAACAGGAGTGAATCTCATCAGGATCTGCAAAAGCTCTCTGTCTCTCTGGAAAACTGAATCCTTCCAAGTCCCTGAAATCATGCCTACAGTGCACTATTAAAGGTGCCCGAATCTCAGTAGACTGCAGCTGCATGTATGTTATGTCTAAAACGTGAGCCGATCAGCCCGAACAACAGCTACCTTGTTATGATAACCTTGGAGGCTTTAGCACTCACTGTGCAGACTAGGGTCGCGATGTAATTCTAGGGATGCCGAAAACAACCCCTTCTCATGTGAAATAATTCACGCAGCCTAACTTACAACAACAGCTATATTCTGTGTTGTGTGCAAAAGCAGCAAAAGGTAAAATGGCGTTTAAATTTCTAATAAGCCTATGCTAACATAGCAATGTGCGCAAACAAGTCCCAGCCCTCACTACAGGGTATCCAGAAAACATTCCAATGGGAGTGGGCCCTAGAACAGAATCTGGTAAACCAGAACGATGACTGACAGGACCCACTGGTCAGAATTCAGACTGGACCAATGGTCCAGAAACAAAAGAATGCGAGCCCCACCCGGGCAAAGTCATTTTTGTCCAGCACCTTGGGGCTGCTGCTCCTGTTGCTGCTAAGGCTGTGATTTATAATGGAATGCAGCCCCTGACCACGGGCCACACCAGGAAAGGGCTGAGAAGAAGACATAGCAGGTTTTCTTCTTCTGCACAGTCTGAAAGGGCTTCAACAACTTCTTCTCCTCAGCAGACCACTGCACCATTGTTTTCAAATCATCCCCAAAAAGCCGGGACCATCAAAAGGCAGTTTATGGGTCAAGGACTTCTGAGCAGCTTCAGGACGCCATGGCTTGCCCAGAGAGACCTCCGACAAGCTATGGCCACCCAGGCAGCCAAGGAGAAGGCCCACAGGGTATCAAAAGTCACATCAGACAGAAACTGAGCTAAGACCTCCATCTGCCCCAAGATAGGAGTGGGGCCCCCCTGATCCTGAAAACAGTCAAACAAAGCCTCGAAATCCTTGAGAAGGACCTGTGAGGCATAGGCATAGTAAGTGCTAGCCCGAATTTCAGAGCGAACTCCACCTTCCTCTCACCAGCAAGGAAAGCCTCCTCCAAAGACAAAGATGAAGTAGATGCCATGGAGGACAGAATAGAAATAACTTTAAGAACTTGAGGAAACTGAGCATCAAACTCCAGCAGGCAATAACGTTTTCCTAAAAAATGAGGAATCCCCTGCTTGTCAACCTCAAGCTATTCCTTAGCTGGAATGTTCATGATGGCATCATGAAAGGGCAGGTCATCCACCACTGAAGGACTATACTAGGAGTAAAACCCCTCATCAGTCAACAACTTAGGAGCAAACCCCAGCAAATCACGAATATAGATGAACATATCCGAAAAAAACCTTCCCCTGGATATACTTCCCCTTAGGGGAATTGTCCATGTCCTCATCATCCTACAATCTAGACTTTTTAGCAGAAGGCTCAAGCAGTGCAGCCTGTACAGCTGAATGAATTAAATCCTGCAAATCAGTCCTGGAAATCTGCAACAGGTCATCCACCTGCAGCTCCTGTACATTATTCTGTTTTTACAAAGACTTCACAGGCACCGGAGAAGAATCCTCATCCCCCATGGTTGAAGCAGGAAGAGCAAATACCACACAGGAAGCGGCAGAAACCTGGAAGTGCCCAGCAAAGCGTCCTTGCGTTTCCTCACAAGCTAGGTGAGACTAAGCTAGAGCTGGAGTTATCAACATTTCACTTAATAAATGGAAATGTTCACATTTATTTTATTGCTCTGAATACGGGTGTATATTCTGCTTCTAAGAGCCACTGCCTTTGGTAGATAATGGACACAAGAAACCGGGATTTAAAAGGACGTGCCCAAGAGCCCACTTTTTGGAAAAGTGGAATGGGGAAGTTGAGATTTGGGTCCAGGTCTCTTGGTTCCACAGATGGCAGTCTAGCTACTTTACCACCACCTCCTACACACACCTCCCCCTTGCTACAAACAGCTCTGAGGAGGGCATCCAAGGTACACCCTTCTCAGGGGTGTTCAGTTGTCAAGTCTACAATCTGATGGGAAAGCTCTTATGAGCACCACAGGGACTCCCACCATTAGACAAATTAGACATGGAAGGACATAAGCAACTCCTTACCTTGTGTGCTTGAGTACCCGCAGAACCCCCTTGTAAGCTCCACAAACTTAGCAAAGGCTGAGGTAGGCTTTGCAACAAATGGCAGTCATGTGCTCTTGTTTCATGATTAACTGTTAACAGATCACTTTGTCCTGCTGGTTTAAGTGAAGCACCCAAACACTACAAGTCCCAGAACGCACTGATTTGTTACATGAAAGCTGATGACTCAAGCATGGTGTAATGTCAACAACTCATCCACACTTCAGAAAACAGCCTACATGGCTCTCAGGAGCAGCTGCTGACAGCCTCCTTGTAGCCACCTCTTCATGACAATGAGGAGGGGTGGGGAAAGGGTGTTTAACAATAACCGGTCACTGGCAGGAGGAGGGGTTTTAGCTGGAAGTTCTGTGAAGAGGGCTGGTTGCTGAGGTCCTTGGAGGCAGGATGACAGATGGGGAGATGCATGCCCACAGGTTGGGGCATGCATCTTTCCTCAGGGACTGGTAAAGGAAAAAACTGTCTTCATCCTAGGACCCTCTACCACCAACCCCAAAGGATGGGGCATAAAGTCAAGAGCCGCAGCTTTCTTCTCAGCTCTATGCTTATTTCACCACAACTTGGGCAAAATGAGATAACGTAAACAAATGGAAAACATTAGTAAAACAGGCGAAGGGAGACCCACCTCAACCCCTGAATACATGCACTAAGCAGCCTTTTGTCTGCATGGTATGCCAACCTAAAAAAATTAAAAAAGCAAATGGTAAAAACATCACGGTAAAATGTACAAAAGTGTTGCGTTTGAACACCGAAAGCAACAACTGTAAAACAAGCTTAACGAAAACAGCACACACCACAACAAGCTTAACGAAAACAACATACAAAGAAAAGAGAGCGCAAACAGATAGGGAAAAACACTACGGAGAAAGGAGACTAGTAATAGGCCATTACTCCACGGGAGGGAACTAGCCATGAGGAAGAGGGACATATAAGCAAAATAAATCATATAAAAGCAAGCTTTCCAGAATGACTCCCACGTTAACAAATCAGCAGCGAGGTGCGGAATGAAAGCCCATATAGTGAATACAGCATGTCTCCCAGATAGCGTATGCGAGTTGCCTAGACTTGATCTAAAAATAAAAAAATTCACAAATGATCCACACAAAATGTGCTTTTATTGCTTTCTTGCTTCCAGATCATAAGCCTAAGGCCACAAGATCTACAGAACATTTTCAGCAAAAATTCTCAAATACTGAGAGGGAAAGTTCTTAAGATGGCTTCAGAATAACAACGTTGCTGAATGCTCATCTTCAGAAATTGAATATGAGACCGGCTACCATAGATCTGGGGAGAAAAAGTCAGCAAAACAAAAGCCCGAAGTTCCTCATGTGTCAACACCAAAAACAGTGCCTAAAGATTTAACTTCTTGTTAATCACATGAAAAGCACCATAAAAAGGCACTAAAATAGGTTGACATGCCAACTTCTCCTACGAGCCAACACTAGAAGAGACATTCTTCTTCTCTTATTTCCATGCCTCCTCCTTCCTCTCCAGTGGCACAAAAGACAAAGTCTTTCATACCATTGATGGTCTTCTAGTAGATGGCCCCACCTTGTACCACTCTTGATGACCCTTCCATGACACCGCATGCCAAAGGGAAGAGACAGTTGCTAAGGTCAAGTCCGCAAAAGGAGACAGCACTGAAAAGCTTGTAAAGGACACTGCAAAAGGCTCATCTGTCCGCGAGCCAATGATATGGTAACCATAATAGAAGCCTTTAATGACTGACCTGTCAACCAGACCATTGATGGCAACTCATCTACAAGGCCATCTATGACTGACATCCAGACAAGACCATCGACAACTGACCGGTCGTTGAGACCACTGATGACTGACCCGTAGAGGACAGCACTGTTGACAGTAGAACCATCAACTTCATCACCTTTGACAAGACTTTTGTCTGTGAAAAGACCATCTCTAAATTTTCAGACTTATGCCTCAAGCACACCTCTACAGCAAAATCCCAGTGCTGCTACCAACTAAGTTGTTTGATACCAAAGCACAGGATGAATTGGATCCTGCATACATACAGTCCAGGTCAAATTAGGATCAAATTCCAGAACACAGAAGAGCAGTGGTACTCCCCAGAAAGACAGTCAGAACCTTTACATCCTATTTACCCAACACAAAACTAGAAAGAACAAGATAGAGAATACTATGGCAGGAACTATGAATCTTATTAAGCTGTCTGTGAGAATTATGATCGACGGTCAATGATGAGATTGCCGGATCTACTTACAGACATGCACCATACGATAGCAGATTGCTTTACCAGATTTCTGTCAGGTTCAAAGCTACAACTGGCTTCTGAACCTCATCAGTCAACTCCTGACCCGTAGTCTCCAGGACGTTCAGGACCAAAAGCTGTGTTGCAGAGATTCTGCACAAATGAAAAACTATGAGCAGGAATATGGGGCCTTGGTGTATAGGAACTGGGTCTTCCTACCACCATTAGTACCCATGAACCCAGGACCAACTAGCTATAGTGTCTCACTTTCTCTCCTACTCACTCATAGAGAAGCAAATGATTAGACACCCCAGAACACAACACTCCCAGATCTCTCAGGAATCACGGTAACAAGACACACCCTTTCGCTTGCACTCTTGTTCTTGTCCACAATAAGATCTGACAGAGACACGAAACAGTTTACAATATTTAATTTAACTAACATGCCCTAACATGCAGTATACGTGCCACAACAAGCAGGAAAATGCATTGTACAAATACAGTCAGCATAGCAGCTAGTCCATAAATCATGAAGGGAGATGTCATCTTGAAAAGACAATAGAGCCTAACCTCCCCCCCTGGCTAAGAAGTAGTATTATTATATATTAGAATATCTCTGTGCTTTGTCAGCAGACCGCTTATCTTAGCCTATAGATGGTAGATCTACATCATAGATGCTGTATCCCTCCTCACTCTGGAAAGGTCCCTCTCCAAGTGTCTGCTACCTATTCGCGTACCCCACTAAAAATCCAAGTACGCTGTCCAAACAACAGCTGCATTGGTATGTTTTGTCTATTTGCTAAGGTCTGGCCAGAACAGAATAACAAGGGGCATTATTGTTCGACCTTGCACATAATGTTCAGTCAAAATCTCAGGAACATGCAGACAGTGAACACAGCGATGAGTTCTCGCAGCCATAGAAAATATTGTAAAGAATAAAGAGGTGTAGTAAAGTGCGCACAGCAGCAGGCAAGCTGCAACGTGCTCATGCTAACTTAGTGAAAAACGACAATGTCCCTATGGACCTCGTGACAACTGAATCTCCACCCAGTGGTGAAAACATCCTTACTCCACCACTTCCACCACACTCTTCTCTCCCACAATTTTTGCGCATACCCAGACACCTATCAGAGTTGATAGGTGTGATAATGGCAAGTACACAGATGTGGTGGAAGGAGAATTGCAAATAAACTGAGAGGGAATACGTGGGATGACTACATTCTGCTGGTGGAGAATGCACCAACACCTGTCCTGATTGACTCACCATCTTATGACATTAGCAAATTTCATACCCTGGTAGAAAGGCCTGCAAAGAAATTTGACCTTCCTTTGGCAGTCACGCAGGATGACTGTTCTCTATGTGACTTTAAAGAGGCAGCAAGGTGGGTCATATCTGGCAGGGAGGAATTAAGCTGATACAGAACACAGCCACAGTACCTTGGTTTGACAAAAAGAATAAGATTCTAGGGAATTCACCAGCTTGTCTGCTAGGTCACCCAAAGCTGGATTCGGTGATAATGCATGCTGCTAAATATTGGTCACGAAATCCAATCATTCCTAGCACTGCCCCACCAGATAGGGAAGGACCCAGAATGGAAATGTCTTATAAAAGATTCTCCTCAATGGCAGCAATGTCTATCAGAGCTGCAAATGCAATGGCAGTAGCAGGAAGATTCAGCTTCCTAAAGTGGCCAGATAGTGCCCTATATCTAGATATGTTACCAGAAGATAAAAAGCAGGAGGTCCAGGGTATTCTTCAAGAAGATGAACAGACTTATGCATTACTCATTGATCGACTATGGACATAGCAACTATTGTCTTTCACCAACTAGCTGGAGCAGCAGTCCTCAGAACACAAGGGTGTTTAACAGTCACTTCATTAGGCCAGAAGTCAAAACAAAATTATGGAGATGTCATTTGATGGGGAAATGCTGTTTTGAAATCATGTCTATGATGTACTCCAAAACAATTAAGTTGATACCAAAATGCCAGCTCATTAGCGATATTATAACAACAACCACAATCATTTCATGGTAGAGGAAGGTAACACCCCTGCCGCGGGTCATATCAGCCATGCTGATACTTATCACACCAACCTCAACAGCAACAACAACCAGCATATAGACAATTCCCCACCTAACTCTACACTAGAGCCTCTAAAGATGGGTCAGGACATTAGATGTTATTAATAACTCCCAGGCACTGGTTTCCATCTTACGACCCCACAAAAGTTTGGGTCAGTACTCTTGTTCTTCTCCCTTCTCCCTTTTCCCTTCTCCCTTCTCTTCTCTGTTTTCTTCATGGCCCAGTTGCAATTTTGTGAATAATTACTGTGCTTATGAGAACGCAACTGGACTATAAATTTCCCGCTCTCCTAGTGTGAGATAATAATTGAAACTGTGCCTACTTCCCACAGGAAGCAGTGAGAAGGACGGCACGTGGCAGTGCATGTGCATGGCCCATGGGGAGCATAACTGGCATAGCTGGTTCAGTAGAACACTGCGGGGCACGTGGGTCATAGAAAGGGAGAGCAAGAATGGCCCCCATCTCTACTATGGACCCAAAACGGACCAAGGAGTAACCAAGGAGCAAATGGGCTTAGCACTCAGCATCCAGGCATCAGAGTGTCAGAAGCACAAAGGTAAGTGACAAAGGGGATAGGAGAACTTTACTAATATTGAGAGTGAGCAAATGACTCAGTCATTAGTCCCAAGGTAAGAGCTACAATAATCCCTGAAGGAACTTAAGTATAACATCAGGTAGAATGGCACCTGTGCAAGGTGAAATGTGCCAAGAACTGAGGAAACTCCCTCAGAAGGGAGTAACCAACATGGCAGGAAATTGGTCCCCAGAAGAGAATTGGGTCGTTTAAAAGGAAGTATCAATAAAGTCAGTGCGAAAGCATACAAAGAAGCAAGATCACCCTAAAACTCCCTCACAGAGCGAGTATGGGGAGTTGTTAGTTACCAAATCAAAAAAGGATTTTGTCGGCAGTCACTTTAAGAGTAAGCATGTGCATCCTGAACCTCACCCGGAAGCCCAAGACTCTAGAGAAGGGACATCATGCAAGAAGGGGGGCAGAGGGCAGTCCGGATATAGGGCAAGATAATGAAATTTAAAAGGAAGCAGGGAGGAGTCTGATAATACACACGATCAGTCCATACCAGCTGTAAAGGAAACAACAGGAGGATCAGTACAAGACTCAATCTTGAATCTGGAGATGTTAGTGTCATCTTCAGCATCAATGTCGGACATAATGCTGATGCTACAAAAAACCTTACAAGGATTAATAGTGTTGACTGTACTGAATAATGGCATATTAAATTCACAGACGGTTAAATTGCAAATTATTCTGGGGAAGTGAAACAAATAAAGGACCACATGCTGACGTTAGTGAGATCTGTTGACGAAAATAAGCAAACTATGGGCAATGTGGAGCAAAGGGAGGCTGAAGGGGTTGGCTCCCAGCTGGTCTGTACACAGATTGTTTATGTCCAAATACCCAATGTTGGTAAAGAAGCGGTTGGAATCCACTATGTATAGATAGTATATCCCCCGCAATAAAAAAAATAAGAAAAAAAGGCCCAGGGAGGGGTGTGAGGAAATATCAAAAGGGTGAAGTGACCCCAAACCCATACAAAGGGCCAAAGAATCAAGTTATACATCAAAATCAGATACCCCATCAATCAATCAATCAATCAAAGCATTTGTAAAGTGCACTTCTTACCCGGGAGGGTCTCAAGGCGCTGGGGGCGGGGTGAAGCTGCTACTGCTTGAAGAGCCAGGTCTTGAGGAGTCTTCTGAAGGTCGGCAGGTCGTGGGTCTGCCGTAGGGGAATGGGGAGGGTGTTACAGGTCTTGGCGGCAAGGTGGGAGAACGATCTGCTGCCAGAGGTCGCTCTTCGGATGCGGGGGACTGTGGCAAGGGCGAGGTTGGCGGAGCAAAGCTGGCGGGTGGGGGTGTGGAAGCTGAGTTGTATGTTGAGGTACGCTGGTTCGGTGCTGTCGAGTGCCTTGTGTGCGTGGGTGAGGAGCTTGACGGAGAGCCAGTGCAGGTCTCTCAGGTGGGGTGTGATGTGGCTGCGGCGAGGGATGTCGAGGATCAGGCATGCTTTGAAGTCTTTTCAGTTGTTTGTCCGAGGCTCCTGCATAGAGGGCGTTTCTGCAGTCTAACCTGCTGCTGACGAGGGCCTGGGTGACCGTTCTTCTCGTTTCGGTGTAGATCCATTTGTAGATCTTGCAGAGCATGTGGAGGGTGTGGAAGCAAGAGACGAGATTGACCTGCTTTGTCAATGAGAGGGTGGAGTCGAGGATGAACCCTATGTTACGTGCGTGGTTGGTGGGTGGTGGAGCTGTTCCCAGTGCGGTCGGCCACCAGGAGTCGTCCCTGTCCAAGGGGGGAGGATTCGAGGATGAGGTCTTCCGTCTTGTCCGAGCTTCAGTCAGCTGTTCTTCATCCACTCGGCGCCGGCTTTCATTCCTTCGTGGAGGTTGGTTTTGCTAGTGTGGGGGTCCTTGAGGGAGAGTATCAGCTTGGTGTCATCAGCTTAGGAGATGATGTTGAGGTCGTGCAGTTGGGCGACGTTGGCGAGCGGTGCCATGTAGATGTTAAACAGTGTTGGGCTGAGGGATGAGCCCTAGGGTACGCGCAGATGATCTCGGCACCTTCAGAGCGGAAAGAGGGGAGGTGGACGCTCTAGGTTCTGCCGGAGAGGAAGGTGGTGGTCCAGTCCAGGGCCTTCTCGTGGGTCCCAGCACCGCGGAGGCGTGTGCGGTGGCAGACCGCGTTGAAGGTGGATGACAGGTCCAGGAGGATGAGGGCCGCGGTTTCTCCGTTGTCTAGCAGGGCCCTGATGTCATCGGTGGCAGAGACGAGGGCAGTTTCGGTGCTGTGGTTGCTGCGGAACCCGGACTGGGACGGGTCCAGGATGCTGTTCTCCTTGAGGTAGCGGGTCAGTTGTTTGTTGACCGTCTACTCGATGACCTTCGCCGGGAACGGGAACAGGGAGATGGGTCGGACGTTCTTGAGGTCCTTAGGGTCTGCCTTGGGGGTTTTGAGTAAGGCCTTGATCTCGGCGTGCTTCCAGCTCTCCTGGAAGATTGCTGTCTCGAAGGAGATGTTGATGGCATTCCGGAAATGGGGTGCGATGGTGGTGCTGGCTTTGTTGAAGATGTGGTGTGGGCATGGGTCTGACGGAGATCCGGAGTGGATGGTGCTCATGATTTTGATGGTGTCATCGTCGTTTATGTTGGTCCAGGAGAGCAGGCGGTCGACGCGGATTGCGGTCTTGGGGGCGGAGGTCTCAGTGGTTGTCAGGGCGGTCGTGGCATTAAAGCTGTTGTAGATGTCTGCCATCTTGCGATGGAAGAAGGTGGCAAGGAAGTCACACAGGTCTTGCGATGGTGGAGTGCCGTTGGTGTTGGAGCTGGGGTTGGAGAGTTCCTTCAAGATTTTGAAGAGCTCTTTGCTGATGTGTGCGTTGTTGTCTAGGCGATCTTTGAAGGATGCCCTTTTGGCGGCTCTGATGAGGTAATGGTATCTGCGGGTGGCATTCTTGTGGGCTGCGTAGCTCTCCAGTGTTCGTTCATGCTGTCATTTCTTCTAAAGCTTTTGGCAGGTTTGCTGGAGGCCTTGAGGTCTTCGGTGAACCAGTTGGCTTTCTTGCTGGTGTGACTGTTGGAGGGTTTCTTGAGTGTGGCCGCAATCTTCGATCCACTGTCTGAGGTTGCGGGCGGCGTTGTCGGGGTCGGTGGAGTCGGCTGGTGGGCTCCGGGCAAGGGTGGTGGTTAGCTGGTCTTCGGTGACTTTGCTCCAGCATCAGCGATGGATCTGTTGGGTGCAGTGGTGCGTGACGGGTTTCCGGAAGGTGAAATGGATGCAGCGATGGTCGGTCCAGTGGAGTTCGGTGGTGTGGTTGAAGGAGACGTGGGAGCTTGCGGAAAAGATGGTGTCAAGCATGTGGCCAGCGGAGTGGGTGGATGTTGTGACGAGTTGTCTGAGTCCGAGGTTGGAGACGTTGACAATCAGGGTGGTGGAGTTGGTGTTGTTGTTGTTCTCAAGGTGGAAGTTCAGGTCCCCGAGGAGGATGTAGTCCGTGGAGGTGAGGGCGTGTGTGCGATGGAGTCGCTGAATTGTGGTTGGAGTCCGGGAGGTCTTTCTGTCCCCCCTTGATGGACAGATCGGGGCAATAACACCCATATGCCCCCCTGAGGGGCAGAACGACTCTCCCTTTCATTTTGGGGGTTGGGGCACAGGCTTGTCCATTGTGGGCAGCCCCTACCCCTCTTTTATTAAAAAAAAAACTGTCATCCCTGGTACGTAGTGGGTTTTCTGCTGTACATTTTTGGGAGGGGTGGGGGCATTATAGTGCCCCTAAGCATCAAAACAAAAAGAATCCCTGGTATCTAGTGGGCTTTCTGCCCCCACCCTGGGGGAAGATTGCGGATAATAACCCCCATCTGCCTCCCTGGGTGGCAGAAAGACTGTACCTTTTCTGCCCCACCCTTCTTGTATAAAAAAAACCCAACCCATCCCTAGTGCCTAGAGGGCTTTCTGCAGATATGGGATTATTGCCCCATAAGCTCCCTGGGGGAGCAGAACTGTGATGTATTCCTATAGGTCCTGAATCGATCCCCCTATTCTTGACCCTATTCTGGTTAGTAAACTAACAAGTTAACTAGTAATCAGCCCATGAGGCAGAAAATCCCCATGATGCAGATACCGTTATCTGACGCAGTCACACTACGGCACAGGAACGTGTTATCTGATTAGGTCATAACGCTTGCGATCTAATTAGACAAGCGATATTCCTCCAGCCCCTGATAAGGCATACGGAGTTCTCATAACAAATCAAACCTATGACAACCTGGGCAAAACCCTGCGGCCATTGTTTTGATTTCACCGAGAACTTCAGTAAAAGAATGTGCTAACGAGCAAGTCGTATGACATCCTTATTGACGTATCTATGTCCATCCTTACGTCAATCTCGGCACCTTAAAGGTATAAATATTACCGATATTGCCCTATGCAAACACACGCGTGGTGACGAGACGGAGCAGCCATACTTGCCGAAGCGAAGAGCAGAGCAGACCCCGCTGGCGCAGCCCCGCCTTCCTGACGCGCTGAGAGAAGCTGCTTTCTCCTGCCGAGAATTCCAGCCCCGGCGTTTCTGGGCAGCCCTCGCAGGCAGCCTGGAATATCGAGACCAGAGAGAGAGATACCATCCCTCATTCATCCTAACTTCCAGGTACAGAACTGAATAACCCCTCACAGAGAATTCTTTAGTTATTCACTTGGCAAAAACAAACTTAACTTAAACTGTAACTTTCTATTCCCGCCCAATGTATTAGGCTTAGGTCAGGTACACGGGGTAGGCGTATTTAGAAACACCAGTTGAGTACGTTTAGTCAAATGTATATGTGTATGTAATATATTTTATTCATTTTTAAACATCATATGGCTTAGAAACCATATCAATGTTTTTACAGTATTATTTTATACTATTGCTTTTAATGTATGCACTTTACTTAACTATAAGTATTGCAATAATATCGATCCATTTCTCTTGTATGAGAAAAGAGACTGATCAATAAATAACACCTTTTTATTGAACACGCCCGTCTCTTCCTTTTCTCTACATTCTGATGAGACTAAGAATGCACGTACTGACTGAGTAAAATAAATTGCCTTTTGTTCACACGACTCTCGAGATATACTCTTGATTAGGGGAGAGCAAAGTTGTCATGTTCTATGGTTGTCAGAAACTAAATCCCTTCTTGTCTAATCAGGGGAGTTAATTCTTTCCTGAACATTCGAGAAAGTTTCTAGTGAACTCTGAGCTAAGCTGGCAAACCCAAAACTTTAAGTCTAGTATCGACAGTAGTAGACCTAGTTAACGTCTGGTCTAGGCCTTTACTATTGTAGGTATTATTCCAATGCGCAGAGCCTATTGGGATGATAGGAACTACACTACATGGCGCCCAACGCGTTTGGAAAGGGCGATAAAACTAACGTAAGACATTTAGAGTAACTCAGTCGTGCTTTCTCACTCAGACCCCTTTTCCCATAATACTCCAAAGACGTCTGGAGTGGGTGAAAGGTAATATCCGCCAGACCTCGCAGGAGGGAACTCCTATGTATGGTTCTTGGTATAGTCAACGTTGAAGGATACACAGTTCCAAAATATTGTGCATCTAATCTTTGTTTCCACAAGAAACCTGATCTGCAAACAAACAAAATAACCTTTTGGACAGTAAAATGTCAGACAATGAGGATGAAAGAGAGGCAGTTAGATTAGCAACTGAACTCGCAGCAGCTGATGCTACCATGCAGGCAGCAGACGAGGATATAATACTCATCCCGGTCATCAAAAGGAGATCTATAACTTTAAAACTTATAGAAAATGGACTGACACCTAGAGGTGGCACAGTCATATTCGTAATTGAGGCACACGAATATCGGCAGACAGAGGTATACTATTCATGGATACATTTTCCAGCAGCAAATGCTGTAACAAAGTACTTCCACTATTACAGAATAGAGGAACCTCCTGAAACGTACACTCCTTTCGAGGAGGTGGAAGTACCACTCAAATTTCAAGAGCACCTGCTCTTATTTGATGGCGCCCTAAAACATAACAATCACATCACCAGGCTCGGTCCTTTAGGTAGACCAGGAGCATCGTGGCCGGTCCTAGCCGGATACACACCACATCCAGACATCGAAGGGATGTCTGCAGCAGAGCTGTTAACACAGCTAAAACAATTAATAAAAATACATAGACAATTAGTCCAATATGTGATGCGGACTTCAACAATTCAGCCAGCGATTAAACTTCCACAGCTGACCCCTCACCAGGGGAACACAAATAAAATTACACCACAGAACATCCAGTCCTGTCTAGGGAAGGTACCGGCTAAACGGGAACAAATACCATTCTGGTTGGCACAGAAAATCACCCAAATAGAGGCGGTGTTTCCTGACACCACCCCATTAGAAAAACACAGGATTCTGACTATCTGTCTCCCAATGGGAATCGCACCACACATAGAGGACTGTGACACTTGGGGTACAGTCTTTGCTTCCATCTACACAAAAACGCACGGTGTTCCATCCATTTCGGTAATACCAGATGTGCTAAAACAAATTCAAGATGACTATGGTCCAGAACCCGCTTTAACTCTTGGTATGAAATTACTGAAAGACTTCAAGCAGGTCTCGGCTATACTATTAGCCAACATAAAAGGAGAAGCAGCAAACGTGGCGATCCGCCAGAGGTTAAAAGAGACAGACCAACCAGCTGAAATAGCCAGAATCATAGAAAAATCCTATGAGGAACTAGGCAGAGATAGTTTAGGTGGGATACCAGTAAAACCACAACTGATTGAAGTCCTGAAAAAATATTTTATAACAATAAATCTACATCACCAAAAAAGAACTGGGATGGAAACAAACAATCCAATCCTAAAGAAAAGAAATTCCAGTCCAGAGGAAGGTCTCCTAGGCGAAGAGAAAAATCTCCGAACCAGAGACACAGGTCACCACAAAGTGACCCCTCTGGGAATAGATATAACCTTAGAAATAGGGATAATATAAAAAAGCCTGATAGATATCAAGACATTGATACACATCCCTCTCAATCTTTTCAGACTTCCTCGCAGAAATCGGAAAGAAGAGGACGATCAGAAAAAAGAGAAGAGCACGCCAAGTCCAAAGACAAGGAACCTGCTCAGCTAAAAAAGAAATTACAATTTCCAAAAAAGAAGGTAGCCAGTATCAAGGTAGTTAACAATGCCGAGAATACTGAGGACACAACTGAAAAACGGGGAATGGGCTCAGACAATGCTAGACAGCGCAGCAGAAGTGAGCATAGCTCGCAAAGTCCTTATGAATCATCTGGAGACAGTGGACACGAATGAATATCTTCAAGTGGAAACTGCGGACACCAGAGTTAGCAAACCTCACAAAATATACGAAATAACATTGCATATAGAGGGAGATAAGACTAGGAAAATAAGGGGACTATTTTGGGATAATCTCTCCAAGGGCTATGATATCCTTCTAGCTGAAAAAGACTGGCCACCAGAGTTTGTCAGGGAGTGCCCTCATGGCGAAGAAGTAATTATGCCTGCCTTCTCAAATCAAATTCCTATTCATAAAAAATACACACTTGCTAGAAAGTGGGCAGTAGCTCTAGCTCCTGCTTTATATAAAAATCACGTGGGATGGGATGAGGACTCTCCTCCTCACAAAATCCAGTTAAAATCACAACCTACTGCACAAAGACAGTACCCAATTAAGCAAGAAGCTAAAAAACAGGTAAATGAAATACTAGATCAGCTAGAATACCAGGGGGTGATTGAAACTTGCACCTCACAAATGAACAACCCTTTGTGTCCGGTCTCCAAACCAGACAATTCATACCGTCTAGTTTTGGATTACCGACACCTTAACACATGTTGCAAAACTTTTGCAGTGCAAAACTCACATAGTGCTGCACTAATGAATAACATAGTGCGCAAAAAATACAAAACAACCTTGGACATCTCTAATGGATTCTTTTGTCAAAACATAGCACCAGAGAGCAGATATTTAACTGCATTCTCAATAAATGGCACTAAAAAACAATTCTGTCGGTTAGCCCAGGGGTACAAGAACAGCCCGGGAGTATTCTCAGCGAGAGTAACAGAATTACTACAACTATATGACGATGAAGCATTATCTTATGTCGATGACATTTACTTAACAGATGATGACTTGGAGACTCACTTGAAAAGAGTGAACACCATAATACTTGGGTTCGCTGCAGAGGGTTACAAATTCAACTTTAAAAAATCCAGAATTGCCCATCTGACAGTCCTGTTCTTAGGATATGAGTTATCAAGTGAGTTATCAAGTGAAGGCAAAAGCCTGGCTGACAATTTCCTAGAGAAATGTGCCGTAATCCAAGCACCTAGAACACTAAAAAACCTACAGTCGATTCTAGGCTTCCTAAATTTCGGAAGAACATACATTGCAAATTACTCAGAAATGGTCAAACCCCTTTATGATCTGATAAAACCAGATTTTAAAAGATCCAATTGGACTCAAATACACACAGAAATTTTGAGATCTCTACAAACAGACATGCTAATTAAAACAAAATTAGAAACACGTGATAACACACGCAATCTTGTGATTCGAGTCATCCCAGGGAGATGCGGATTCACATACCTGACCTCTAATGAGGGAGAAAAGGTACCAATTGCATTCAAATCACACTTGTACACAGAAGCTGAAAAGAAGTTCAGCAGTACAGAAAGAATTGTTCATGCAGTTCAAACCGCAATAGCTAGAGGAAAAGATCAAGCTGACGGTAGACATATCACAGTCAGAACAGCAGAATCAGCCTTTGAGGCACTAACAACACCGTGTAATTTACCAACAACAACATTGAATCCAAAGTGGATACAATGGGTGAATTCAATCACAACGGACAAAGTATACTATTACCTTGATCCAGAACTAAAAGAGTTGAAAAATCTAGAATATGAAAGAATATTCCCTCTGCCAATCGATATTCTGCCTTTACGACATTACGCCTGTGTAATTTATACAGACGGACATGCTCAACCTCCCGTTTGGGGAGAACAAGCATACAACCCCACATGTGGGATTACAAAAGAAGTGTGGCGCGGAGGTAAACTAAAACCTCTATTAACAAAAACACACTCAGTAGAAACTAATTCAGAACAACAAACTGAGATAGTAGCTTTGAAAATGGCGCTAGATAAGGCGGATCGCGAATTCCCGACACTTATAGTGTCAGATTCATATTACTGCGTCAAATCATATAACAAGGATTTGCAGACATGGATTCAAAACGGTTACAAAGATGACACAGATGCAACAATAAAGCAGAAACTGCTCTGGGAACAAATAGCTCTTTTGAAAAAAGAACTACCAAAGACTCACGTGACACACTCACTGAGTCATCAGCGTGATGGCGTTCACGTTGCAGGGAATTCATTGGCTGAAACAGCCACAGCGGCAGCAACTAAATCGGCTCCCGTAGTTCGAAAAAAGCGTACATTAAAATACATTGACGGTGAAACAGTGCTGGCAGTGAAAACGTCATCTAAAGGCGACTGCTCAGCGTTACCGATCAATTATCCACTCAATTATACATACTTAATCGATGCAAACTCCGTCCCTTTTGCTCGAATCCCTGGAGTGGGGGATAGGGTGATTCCAAACATGGACAGGAGAAACTTGTTAATCGCAGACGCACATATGGGCGAGGGTCTCAGACACCTCGAACTAAAAGATTCTCTGAAAGAATTACAATCACGGTACTGGTGGCCAAACTGCAACAGAGATCGCAGTGGGGAGAGAAACAGTTTAATACCTCATCGTTTTACCTCGGAAAAAAATCAAGAGTAAAAAGGAAGGGTTGCGATTAACATATACAGGCTAGTTTCCACTTATAATGTAGATCATTATACGTCAGCACTCGGCTGACGTCCGGACTGTTATACAAAGATTTGCGAGTCTAAATGGCATATACGCTAAGAGCATGCTACGTTTGACCATTGTCTTCACTCTAGCACTCCAGCCTGAGGGGAAACATGACCAAATGAGCATAGTCCAGCGGGAATCTTCTCACTTCCTTCCTGAGGGTACGGGATGGTGTAAAGAAAAAACCAAGGCATAAAGCAATCTATAGCGGAAAAGGGTATTAGGTTCGGGAGCTGGGTGGGTCAAACATCTAATAAGTGTCCAACGTAGTCTAAATAACTTGCCAAGAAATTCTCTGAAGGGATTCAGTGCGTACGAATTATTATTTGGAACTAGGATGATGATCTCTGACATTGATAGTCAGACTTCAGTGGTGAAAGAAAAAAGCTTTGATATCAAAGACCGTTTGGCTATTTTGCAGGACTTAAACAAAACAAGAAAAGACCTGAGCAACATAAAGTTGAAACAACAGCCAACAACCACTGAAGAACCACCGCCTGTCCCAGCAAGACCTGTCTGGATTCCAAAAGTCGGGGATCTAGTCAGGGAGAAGATCGCGGTAAAGAAGGAATTTGGGCCTTCTTACAGAAAAGCAGTTCCTGTCTTGTCTGTCAACGGGACAAGATCAGTTGTACTACCGCCACTTGCTGGAAAAAAGGAGAACCGAGTTGTATCAATCGACCTGGTAAAACCACAACATGTGGCCGATAACAAACAGTAGGCCAAGTGGACTCCCAATAAGTAGCAGAACACCTAGGTTTGCTACCAGTACAGAGGTCCTAACGAAGAGGCTCATCACATTCGAAACGCCTACAGAAGAACAACAAGGACTATGCAACAATGCAATAGAACTCAGACCTCTGAAAACCCAAATAAAAACATTTAGCAGGGACACACCAATCTATAATGAAGTACCAAGTGAAAATGCAAGAAAAAGAAATCCTGAACCAATTGGAACAATTGACAGAACTGCATCCGGCTACTTCATAAACTTCGATGATTCCTCTGAAGGCTTCAGTGAATCAAAAACACAGCCATCATCAAAAACCTTTAAAGATAAAGCTAAAGAACATTTGAAACAACTGAAAGAAACATATCTGATTTCTCCATGGATTGAATTTTGGGTGGGTTTTGGTGCATTTATCCTCATACTTTGGCTCATCATGGTACTAACTTTGGGACGCTTCATTGAGGGAAAATATGCTAAAATGGACACAGCAAGTCAGAAAATCAACTTGATCCTCAAACCACACACATCTTCACACGTCGAGAAAAGAGAACTTTCTTCAGCCAACTTCACAGCCAATCCGATACCTGGTGGGGTAGCCTGGGACAACACTGACTATGAAATTTATGGTCCGGTCGAAATCCTGAAATATCCACACCAAATTAAGATCTCATTGAGTGACTTTGCAAAACCAAGCTCATTTGCTGATGATTGGGACTTCGAAAGCATTAATAATATGATGTCTGACTAAGTAATGTCTGCTAAATTTACCAAACATGATTATTTGCAGGGTTCTACAAATTATGATAGTATGTACTGTTATAACCATTATGGTAACCATTTTCTACATAAATCTGCACAGCCTAGAAATGTTTTAAATTATAATCAATGGGAACATTGTGCAACCCCTCCAAAAGGAAGCTCAAGAACCTTCTATGACAAATATTCATACTTTTCAGGTTTTAACACAAGTAATGCTGAAGCATTCTATTTTAAATTGTCTAACAAGACAGGAACCAAGACCATGATAACCAACACAATATTGATTTATTCAGACTCATTTTTTGAAAAATTGAATACCTTTGGTTTTGATTATTGGGACAAAAATGTTGAATTGAAAAGTGTTTGGGGTACAAAAGATTGGCAAGTACAGGGTATAGAAGCTTTGTTTAGAGCCTGCATGATCCCAGAACAAATGATATTTTTAAATGACACTGTTCAACAAACCACCTGTCTTGGCCTAGCCAAAAATCAAAGATTTAATTAAACCGTCTATTCCAAAACCAACAATGTTTAGCAACACTTCTACAGATGAAGAGATAGACGTAAACCATATATTAAACCAAAACAGAACACATCCTGATTGGAAACAGTGGTTGATCTGGCCCACAGATACTAATAACTGTCAAGACAGATTCCTGAATAAAACACAGGGGTTCAAAATGACCAGGCCAGACCCTAGATATCCCCAAAGACATCACCCAGGGATAATAACCACCTACAGTGTGGGCAAATTATGCCTTCAATGGCTGCAAACTTCCACACTGGCAGAAATTAAGCAACACCTAACTTTACTTACTGATGGTGCTGACTTGCGTGATTTCATAATGGGACCACGCAAACAGCGTCAAAAACGTTTCATAGCAGCCTCTGTATATGCAGCATACAATGAGGCCTGGAAGGTTACTCAAATTGAAACAGCAGAGAGAATACGGGAAATTGACCGTATTAATTTGGAAAAATCACTTTCTGTAGTGGACAATGGGTTAATGACTCTGTCCTCCAGAATTTTTTCTTTGGACAGCATTGTGTCTTCAGCAATCGACATATTATCGCAGGACTTACTGTTATTACAACACGGTCAGTCACAATTGCGTTCTATTGTACAGCTTGGCTGGACGTTACAAAATCTGCGTTCAGGCTATGTGCCTTGGCGTTTAATCAACACAACGTCACTATTCCAAATCTTTAACCTTACTGAGAGACAAATCAGTATGGCGCAAAGGGGTGCTGATTATACAATCCTGAGCATTGAGAAACTTGAGAGATTACCAATGACAATGTCAGAACGACCTGTCAGTGAATGGATAATACATGGGATAATTAATATTCCAATTTCAACCTTCAGGTTTCAATACTGCCAAAAATATATACAGGCTGGCATGTACGAGAAATTGGGAAAGGGGTACCTTAAAACAATATGGAACCTGCCCTATTCACATGCATGTGTCAGTAATAAAGGACAGAAAGTGTTTCTTAGTGGCAATAATTGTGCGATGTCACTAAGCGGCACACTTCTGTGTAACGGAATTAGTTTGCATGGAGCCTGTGAAGGGAATTCATACAACCTTTCATGTCACCAGCAAGGCGCACCTGCAACAGAAATAGAACCATTCTTTCAAAGACTCTATAATGGGAGTTACATTCTACTTGTAGACCGCAGATGTTGTAGTCTTATGCCCGGGACTCCTTATCTAGTAACTACGACTGCGAAGGTCAAGTGCTGTGGACGCTCGTTGTTCCCCAGCTCCTTTCCAGACATGGAGGCAAGGGCATGGCCCAATTTGAAAATTACTTCTATTCGAATAGATACTTTAAGCAGAATGAAAACAGTGCTTCTTCAGACGCCTACCAGGCTCTCGTCATCAAAAGAAACATATGATCTACAAGTCGCAAGGACGACTGCAGAGATACATTCATTGTTATCAACTAATTCCCCCATACATTTCGCGGAAATTCTAAATGAAATCTTTAATATTTCTGATACCAATGGGATCTCAAAGGTATTTAAGACAGTATTTTCGATGGCATTAACACCATTCAAAGCCATACTGGGTATTTTTCCAGATTTCGTCCATTCGATTTTTGGCGGACTTCCCCTGATCTTGGGACTAATTGCAGGAATCCTATTCTTAGTCCTTATTTTTCGTTATGGCAACCCATGTCACAGACAAAACTCTTGCGACAAGGGAAGAAACAATCCTAGCCGTTGGATACTGGGACCGGATATCAAAAATCCTGGGACTCTCCCGGCTTAGAGACCTAAATATGACTTGGTTTCTATCATTTCGACCAATGTGGCAAAGATGTGTTTTACCTGTATTAAGGTGTCTGCTATGCGGAGAAGAATGCGTGTTAGACACCTGTCTGACGCTACAATCGGATGCGCCGATGGATGCAGAAACATTGTTGAGCCCGATCAAGGTTCATGCTTTGTGCTGCCCTCAAAGGCTACCAATCCTGATGACGGCATTCGTGGAAGCTTCACCACTACGATTGATGGGTAGTGAAGTTCAAGATGAAAGCAGCATCGAACAGGTACGACCTTCTGTCAGCAATGCAAATCAGAATGTCAATGGAGACAATCATGCGCACGAATGCATGATTACACCTATTTCCGAGTTAGTGGAACTTTCCCAGGAAGCTGTTGACAGTTTTTTCGAAAGCCTAAATGATATGATGTTCTCACCAGAGCAGAAATAGAGACTTTTGAACAAGCTCGCACACGGCGTTCCCTGAATTCGGCCTTCAACTTTAAAAATAAGGTCACATGAACAATCTTTCCTCCAGTTCACGGACAGCAATTTTTCAGCAGCCCCAAAATATTTTTTCATATTTTTCGGGACACTATCTTCTGCTTAAAGTAAGAACTATTCTTAAAGAACTAAGGTTTCTAAATTTTAGATAGCTTATAGACATAGCTTATAGACATTAGCTGCCCGCAGGTATGTTCACAAATACTTTATTATGTGATGGAATGGTCTCGAACTTTTTTTCTGTATTAAGAGCCATTTCATGTGTAATTCTCATATACCAAATAGCAATAATGTATACAAATGCGATTACTTTGGCATAATTATACAGCTTGAGTGCATACAATACATATGACTGCAATTTTTTCCGTATATTTGAAAATTTTCAAAATGCATTTATGTATTTTGGGGTGGTAAGGTATACACTATACTCTATAGTATGTTGTACTATGTTATACTATGCATAGATTAGTAAATATGACCATAGTTAGCGTGGAGTGGGTGTGATGTATTCCTATAGGTCCTGAATCGATCCCCCTATTCCTGACCCTATTCTGGTTAGTAAACTAACAAGTTAACTAGTAATCAGCCCATGAGGCAGAAAATCCCCATGATGCAGATACCGTTATCTGACGCAACACACTACGGCACAGGAACGTGTTATCTGATTAGGTCATAACGCTTGCGATCTAATTAGACAAGCGATATTCCTCCAGCCCCTGATAAGGCATACGGAGTTCTCATAACAAATCAAACCTATGACAACCTGGGCAAAACCCTGCGGCCATTGTTTTGATTTCACCGAGAACTTCAGTAAAAGAATGTGCTAACGAGCAAGTCGTATGACATCCTTATTGACGTATCTATGTCCATCCTTACGTCAATCTCGGCACCTTAAAGGTATAAATATTACCGATATTGCCCTATGCAAACACACGCGTGGTGACGAGACGGAGCAGCCATACTTGCCGAAGCGAAGAGCAGAGCAGACCCCGCTGGCGCAGCCCCGCCTTCCTGACGTGCTGAGAGAAGCTGCTTTCTCCTGCCGAGAATTCCAGCCCCGGCGTTTCTGGGCAGCCCTCGCAGGCAGCCTGGAATATCGAGACCAGAGAGAGAGATACCATCCCTCATTCATCCTAACTTCCAGGTACAGAACTGAATAACCCCTCACAGAGAATTCTTTAGTTATTCACTTGGCAAAAACAAACTTAACTTAAACTGTAACTTTCTATTCCCGCCCACGTATTAGGCTTAGGTCAGGTACACGGGGTAGGCGTATTTAGAAACACCAGTTGAGTACGTTTAGTCAAATGTATATGTGTATGTAATATATTTTATTCATTTTTAAACATCATATGGCTTAGAAACCATATCAATGTTTTTACAGTATTATTTTATACTATTGCTTTTAATGTATGCACTTTACTTAACTATAAGTATTGCAATAATATCGATCCATTTCTCTTGTATGAGAAAAGAGACTGATCAATAAATAACACCTTTTTATTGAACACGCCCGTCTCTTCCTTTTCTCTACATTCTGATGAGACTAAGAATGCACGTACTGACTGAGTAAAATAAATTGCCTTTTGTTCACACGACTCTCGAGATATACTCTTGATTAGGGGAGAGCAAAGTTGTCATGTTCTATGGTTGTCAGAAACTAAATCCCTTCTTGTCTAATCAGGGGAGTTAATTCTTTCCTGAACATTCGAGAAAGTTTCTAGTGAACTCTGAGCTAAGCTGGCAAACCCAAAACTTTAAGTCTAGTATCGACAGTAGTAGACCTAGTTAACGTCTGGTCTAGGCCTTTACTATTGTAGGTATTATTCCAATGCGCAGAGCCTATTGGGATGATAGGAACTACACTACAGAACGACTGTCGCAATTTTTTGGGAGGCCTGGCGGCATTATAGTGCCCATTTAGGGCAGCCCCCACCCCTAGGCATTAAAGAAACAGGAATCCCTGTTCTCTAGTGTGCTTTCAGCCCCGCGGGGCGTATATTGGTGGCTACTGCCCCCATCTGCCTCCGCGGGGGCAAAAAGACTGTCTAGGCACAAATTAATATGTGGAAGGAAAAGCCGTAGCCCAAGGGGCTGCTCTCCCCTCCCTGGTGTCTAGTGGGTGGCTCCCTGCTTGGGGGTTGCCCTTCTGCGGCGCTCCGAAGCAGGGATCTACTAGGGAGGGGTACCATTGAAAAGGAGAGTTTCTCCCCTTTCCAACAATACCTCTCCCATGTGATTCAGTGCTCAGGGGGCTGAGATAGCCCCACGAGCAGCAAAGCACTGAAGCTGAAACGAGCGGCTCATTTTAGTTTCAATTTCAATGTAATGGCGCTAGCACGCCACACGTGCAGTCATCATTAGATTGAAAAAAAATGCCTCGGGAAATTTAGGAAGCTCTTCCCCACCTCCTGTGCCAAATTTAAAAAAAGGAAATCCCTCTGCTGTTTTCAGAAGAGGGAGTATGCAGTGGTGTGCTGAGGACGTAACTGATACGTCCATGGCACAGAACCGGTTAAGGTTGAGTATGGGTAACAACCCCTGCCATAGCAGTGATAAGATAAAAATGGAAATGATAGATGCAGCGGGCAAATGTACATGTGGCTTTGGTGGTAAATGTGTCAATTTGTACATGCTTATAGAATGTCAAAAAATCTTGCCTCTCTGTAAGACCATTTCAAGGCCCCTCTTCTTAAAGTACGGCACTAGTAGCCATATGCAAGCTGTGGCGCTCATAACGGACATGCACTATTTGGCTGTGGCTTCTGCCGTTGGAGATTTATAATTACCACAAAAAACATTTTGCTGGATTTCGACAAGGGTTGCCATTTTTAAAAAGTGTTTTTTAACAATTTTATGGTAATTCCAGTGTTGGCCAACAACCCTATGACATGATCATATCCTGTTTATAATTTAGGAGAACAAGTTTTTATTAATCTCATGATTGGTTTTTATTGGATTTATCTGAATGTATTTATTCTTTGATGATTATGTCTGCGTGTTTTAGGACCAAGGGTCAAAGTAAAAAAAAATCTTGACTGATTGGCTGTTGGGGTTCCTTTGAAGGAGGGCTTCATGTTTAGGAATCATTGTTTCTCCATTTTAGAGAAGAGCATGGGCTTTCTGCTACCAAAATGGTGTATTTCATTGGTGAATTAATGATCAAAATCTTCTTCTGTTTCACCGGGTTTTTCCATTTCTTTTCTCCAGGATGCAGGATGGCCTCAGCAAAGTACGAGGAAGACTGGATAGACAGACAAAGACATTTAATGAGGAGAATCGCATCTTGGCGCATGACTATGCACGGATAGTTGAACAACACAAGCAACTTCAGAAGAAAATTAAGTAAGCTTTGTAACTTTGTAATTACAAAGGAAAAAATGTGTACAGACTCCTCATTAATGCCAGTTCTTTTCCAGGGCATCCAAGGGTTCTTTAATATGTCATAAACATTGGATTTTCTGTACTATCTCTCCCTTGTAATATAACTAATAGTGCTCTATCCCACAAGATCTGCACCACATAATAGTAACCTTGGTCACATATTCTCCCATCCCACCTTTCCCCTCAAATGTAATCTCTGCCATTGTCATATCAAGAGAGTGTGCCTCTTTAGTGTTGTTGTTGCTCGGATATGAATTTACCTTGAAAAATAAAGAGCAAGAGGTGTTTGGAAAAACAGGAACAGTTGGTTTAATTAAACACTTCAGTCGGTAGCACAGTTACAGAAGCAGGGCTGGGGACTGTCTCAAAGCACAATCAATTTGAACGCATTTTTATACACTTTTCTGGGTATCATGTAGTGCTTCAGATGACCCTTTTTTATTAAAACAATGCGGGCCTGGTCTTTGACGCTGTAAATTAGGCCCCTGATAACAAATGCAGGTGAGCCTCAACATTGCTTGGACACAATGGAGTCCAGTGGGTAACGTTCCAGATGTCCGACAGAGCTTGATCACTTTGTGTACTGTATGTGCTGTGTCCCGATTGGCTGTGTGTTCCTAACTTCATGTGGCATAAAGCGTTATGGTGTTATGGGAATGTGTGCAACCCTCCTTCCACGTATGCTTTATTGGGTCAATCTCCCTGGACCATTGTGGCGTCGCTGCACTTATCTGTGGGGTTGATATCAGTTTCCTGTTTGCGTGTTTGTCTACTGGCTATGTACCACCCCACCTGTGACCTGTCAATCAGTAACCCCAGGGCTACGTCTCAGAGCCTGCCTGACATATTTTGAGTTGGGGTTGATGGAGAGTTCACGTCTGCGAATTTGCTGATAGTGAGGCAAATTTGTTTGTGTATGTGAGTGCATATTGTCATACATTTTATCAATATTAACATTCTCCACTAGAGTTGAATTTTCTGCTACATTATCTGATTGAGAAATCTAGCCGCAGATTCCTTAACTTTTTAATTCTCCCCAGGCGTTAAATGTAGAAATTTTTCAGCAGTACCCCAGCGCTCCGGGAGACGGCAGTGTACGACTCCGTGATGAGGTTGACTCCGGTTGTGTTACTCAAGGTAAGCACAGGCACTTGACGTCGCAGCCCCCACCCGACTTGGCTGGGTGGAGAATCAGTCTCCCATGGCTCCTCCCACTTGCTGGTTGAGGAGGCTGTACAAGGATCCATCCTGTGACTCACTGTCTTTCCAGGAGCTGGGGCATCAATGGTCCAGATGGTCCAAAGGAGGGAGTACTATAACTCTCTGCATCTCATCTTTGAGCCCAAGGAGGTGAGTGCAGCTATGTCCATGGGTTTGACCTTGACAGCAGTTGGGTCTACGGAGTCATTTGGTCAGCTATAGACGGCGTCAGCCGTCAATAGCTGCGACGCCGGTGCACAACCCTTCATGATCTACACCTTCGGCGTCTGTTCATGATCAGTCTACTCTGGTAACGATGTCGGCGGCACCGATCGAGGCGGTTCCATCTCCTCCTATCAACTTTGAGGCATCGTCTTCTCAGCATCTCCTTTGAGGCGTCGGACCCCGGATGTGGATTTGATGGAGTCATCTATGGTGAATATTGTCTTCCCCCTTGTCTCTCGTGGTGACACGGAGGAATTGGGGCTTGTACTGCCAATGTCTGAGGTAATTCTACCCCTTTTGGAAGAGAGTTGGTTGTCTGCTTTTGGTAGGCTAGTGAATTGGAGTAGTCTCTGACTTCTTTCCCTTCCTAACCTTGCTACCGAGGCGAGTTCCTCCTTTGCAGATATGCATAGGAGTGCTGCTGTAGTTTTGGAGCAGTCTCTCCATATTTATCAGGGTAAGACAGGGAGGAGCCTGTTTTCACATATAGTTGAAATCCAGAGTGAGACAGGCCTGGAGACTTCCAGGCAAGATTGCGACCTTACCAAGGGGACCCATCCAGAACATTACACAAAAGAGCAGGAGTTAGAATGAAAGATGAGAAGGATTAAATAAATGGTATACTAAGATTTTAGAGAAACAAGTACCAGTGAAATGAAGAAAACAATAACAAGACTTAAAAAATTATAAACCCTGAAGAAGCGCCATGGATCGCGAAACACGTGTTGGCTTTTTCTGACTGCTTGAGAACAATAAAAAACAACCAAAAGAAACTCAACAAGAAGATTTGTTTTTTATTGATATTATTTTTTAATATCTCAGTGATGTTATATATATATGGACATCACCAGCCTCTACACCATCATTGATCATACCCATGGACTGGCTGCTATTGAATACTATCTAGGCAAACGCCAAATTCGTTTTGCACAACACAACATTATGTTGATTGAATTTGTGCAGTTTTGCTTAACTCACAACATTTTCTTGTTTGAGGATAGATTCTATAGGCAAATCTCTGGTACGGCGATGGGCACTTGCTTCGCCCCTAGCTATGCAAACTTGTTTGTTTGCTGGTAGGAGGAGCAGGTGCCCAGAAGCTGGAAGGAAGGCCAGGAAAGCGGTAGGGTGGTACACTGGTACCGCTACATTGATGACTTGTTCATCGTGTGGCAGGGGACCTGGGACCTGGCAGAGAAACACATCGAATCTCTTAACGATAACATCTACAACGCACCTATCTGGGACAATTAGTGGGGTGGCAGCCAACTATTTGGACCTCCGGGTGTACGTTGAAAATGGCCATGTTCACACCGCGGTGTATCGCAAGGAAATAGCAGGGAATTCTATCCTCTTTGCTAAAGGTGGACATCCACCTAAACTTATCAAGAGCATCCCCTACGGGGAACTCTTGAGAATCAAGAGGAATAGTACCCAAGACCGGGAATTTGAGGCGGGTGCCTCAGATTTCCTAGACTGCTTTCGTTTAAGAGGGTATGATGAACCGCTTTTACAAAGCACACTGAAAAAAGTCAAGAAGATCCCCAGGGAGGACCTGCTCAAAAAGAAACAGAAAGGGTTGAATATCACCAAGAAGGATACATTTAGGATGATAACACAATACTCCACAGGTGCCGATAAACTTAAATCAATGATGCGCAAGAACTGGCACATCTTGCTTACCGATGAGGTGCTAAAAGAAGATCTGCCACCATACCCACTAGTGACCTTTAGCAAGGCTAGGTCCCTGGGGGATATGCTGGTGCATAGCCATTTGGAAGCTCCTATTATCCAACCCAACACCCTTAAGGAAATGAGTGGGTTCTTTCCCTGCAGAAAATGCAAAGCATGCGCCAACAGCCGGAGGGTGTTTCACTATGACATCCCGGATGCTGACAGATCAAATAAGATCCATAAATTCATCACATGTAGTACTGTCTATGCCGTGTACTGTCTAATATGCCCATGCGGCTTACGTTACATCGGCAGCACTATCAACCAACTCAAGATGAGAGTGCTGGAGTACCTTAGGGCAATTGATAGAGAAGACCCCTCGTACCCAGTAGCTGGCACTTTGCGGAACACCATCACAAAGATAGAAACAAACTACGATTCTTTGGATTAGATCATGTTCCGTGTAACCCACGTGGAGGAGACAGACTTAGGAGGCTACGACGCCTTGAATCAAGATATATTATCGATCTGTCCACTAAGTACCCAAAAGGCATGAATAGCGGGGAGGAAATGGCAGTACACCTTGGAAAATAAGGGATAACATCTATAATTTTCATATATAGAATCGAGCAACACGGTTTTATCATTTTGTCGGGCTCTGCCTTTGTTATCATCGACACCTGTGATGAATTTAACTATATGCTTTTGCTTGTGACTATGATGTGAAGTCGTGTTTTTTAGAAACTACTGGCATTATTTTCTAGTCTTTTATAGGTATCAATTTGATTTATCTGGTGCACCGATATATCATGTATTGATGAACAATTATCGCTTTTCAAGATCTATTTATTGAAAATTTTGATGAAATTTTGATGAAATCTGAATATTTGATTATGAAACGTATTTAGTCATTAATTGCCCTTCAGATTAAGTGTTTCTCTTTTCCCAGTGTTAGAGACCTGGTAGTTCTCGTTATATGATGGTCATTTCATTATTCGCAATAATTTGCATAATATGAAATGTGTTGAACATTCCTTTGCGATTCCGAGTAGTATATTGTCTGTAGATATTTGTTACATGGTATGCATCCGTATAGGGACACATGCCGATCCACGGCTTTATTGTGTTTATGCCCTTCTTTTCTTGTGAATATTCCGATTTTCTGTGATATTTTGCATCTGTTTCCATCATAGTAACATGTTTAAAGATGGCGCCCATGCTGGTGTCTGTAGGGCTGGTCCCTTGTTGATGTCTACCTTTGTCAACAAATCTTTATTTAACCGGAACGGTTTGGTATTGGTGAGAAACACTGACGAAGGCTAACGCCGAAACGTTTGTTTTGCTGCTAAAATAAATCGCTGTCATCTGCTGCTGCCGGAGTGCTGCTTCCTTTCTTCATGGGAAAGGAATTTTGAGCGTGATATATATATATATATATATATATATATATATATATATGCAGTTCCACTTCCTTCGCAATCACCGGGACACCAAAACAGCGGTGCAATCCAGGGGCAAAGGTTACCCTGAAGACATTCAGGCTCACAGCGCGTAGTCAGCACGGCTACGCAATGCACTCTCCCTGACAGAAAAGATCACTCCCAATCCTTCTTGTGCGCTTTCAAAGTTTGTTTAATCCATCATGTGCAGCATCGTGACTGTAAACAACGAAAACAACCGTTGTTTACAGTCACGATGCTGCACATGATGGATTAAACAAACTTTGAAAGTGCACAGGAAGGATTGGGAGTGATCTTTTCTGTCAGGGAGAGTGCATTGCGTAGCCGTGCTGACTACGCGCTGTGAGCCTGAATATATATATATATATATATATATATATATATATATATTCACTGATAGGTGAATATATATAGATGTCATCAGTGATGTCACTGACCATGTCATGAATGATGTAATATGTGACGTCATCAGCAGTGGATTGCGGGTGCGCGATATATAGTTAGTGCAACTAACTATATATGCGAATTTCAATGGTTTTGTGTGAGTAAAATAAGGTTTTATAAATGCTAATTCCTAACTATATATGGTCTATAACCTATGGTTTTTTCAGTGAATTTTCAAGGTTTTGTAAATGCTAATTCCTAACTATATATGGTCTATAACCTTAGGTTTTTTCAGTGAATTTCAATGGTTTTTTAATAGCAAATATTAAAAGCTGTTAAATGTATTCTTCTTTTAAAGGAAAAATATATTTTATATGTATTTAATATATTTTTTTATGTATATATATATATATATTTTTTTTACTTTCGCTACCGGTCCGCGCACCGGGTAGCTTCCCGTTAGCTCAATTTTATGCCGCGACCCGGTCCGCGTACCGGGAAACGTACCGTTTGCACAACTGCCGCGTTCGAGAACAACATCGTGACGCGTCGCGTAAGCGCGACGTATCGCGTTGCCGCGTAATGCGTCTTATGACGCGCCGCGTTGGCGCACTCGGAAGTGCTCCGGTGCGCGAACGAGGCGCGAAGCGCAGCACACCGGAAGCGCTCCGGGCGCGCAGCGGGACACGTAACGTAAGCGTAACAGGTCATGTGACCTGTAAATAACACTTTTCATTGGTTTAGAACTTTTCTTTTTCCCAAATGATGAAAACCCCTCCTTCTTTCCTCACTCTGACTTTCATCTTTGTGAGAGGAAGACCTGTTTCTCCTTGTTGAAATAATGGCATCTGTAGTAGCTGCAGCTGGTGGACCCCCACCCCCACCACAACCACCTAGGAAGGAAGGACCACCTGCGCAGTTCCTTCCGAACCCAGAGGAAGAGGAAGAAGAAGAGGAAGAGGAAGTAGAGCGGAGGCAGTTCTTGCCTGAAGTGCCCCGGAAATCCCACCACAAAGACAGTTTTATTTGGCAATTTTATTCATACCCTCAAGGCCAAAAAAGGTCAATGCCCGACATGTGACATGCCTCATTTGTAAAGATGTTTTGTCTAGAGGTACAGATAAAAAGTATAGTTATGGTAACTATACTACGCACCGCCATATGCAGAGGTGGCATCCACTCAATTACAGCGTTGCAGAGATGCGTCACCTCCAAGATAACCCACCAGCTCCTGTGGCCAGTACATCGGCACAGGTAACTCTATCGGGACCAGAGGCGAGGGAGACGGTCCCAAATATCCAACAGAATTTTGTGCACATGAAGATAGTGTGCCTTTATTGTGGTGACCTACTTTCATGTGCGAATATGAGTATCAATTTGATTAATAGAGCATTTGAAAACCACAAGTGCTCAAAACGCCCAAAGAAATAATTTTTTTTTGCTCCTGTTGAGCCCTTTCTAATGCCTGTTTTTCGTTGTTCCCCCCAAAAAAACCAAAAAAAACATAAAATTGTTCAAAAAATACAACAACAAAAAATGTTCAGAAAAATAAAAAAAATATAAAACAACAAAAACATAAAAAAAGTTCTTTTCAGAACTACCTCCCATTTTTAAAAAATTACTAACATTTTTAGCACTCTTGACTTCATTTTTCTCATGGGTGCGCTTCCCGGTACGCGCACCGGTGAGCGCCCCGTTAGCGCAACAAAAAAAAAAGAAAAAAAAACAAGAGAAGGAGAGCATAAGAGAAAGAGAAAGAGAGAGTAATGTTAAGAGACAGACAGCAAGAGAGAGCAACACATAGGTACTGTGTAATACATAGTAAAACAGTGTCAAAGATATAAGAAAGTGTAAGAGAGAAAATGAAAAAAATATAAGGCTGTGAAACAAAGAAAGAGAGAAGAAGAATACTAAAGCAGAGGCACATGAAGAATGTGAGTGGCTGTAAAGAGTAAAAGGAAAGAGAAAAAATGATGTACAAATAAAAGGTAATAACGGAACCAGATTTAAATAACACTGGTGAGGGAGAGAGAGGAAAAAATAGTGTGCATAACTAAAGAGGGATGAAATAAGATGGATAAAATCGACTAAAGTTAAAACATGTGGATTGACAGAGAGAAAAAACTGAAAGAAGAAAAGAAGCAGTAACAGAAACAGAATAATTGAAGCAGCAAAGAAATGTAAATAACGTAGTGTGCTTGAACTTCAGGGAGAAAGCATAATGAACAAGTAGTGAAAGAGTGAAGAGACAGAGACAATTACAGTAAGATAGACGGACTGAGTGAACGGGAATGAAGAACTGTGAGAACAGAGGTACTGAGAAAAGGAGTGGGAGTGCAGTAAGTAAATCACCCACACAACACAATAGCTACCCTACCTCAAAGCACTCTAAAATATTATTTTACTGTTTCTCTTTGTTTGAAATATTGAATTAGGATAACACATGGTGAGTGACAAAGAGAGAGGACAAAGAGAGTAAAGGGAACAGTACCTGAATGGGCTTGAGTACAACAGCAAAAAAAGATAAGTAATGCAGTGTGTGTGACTTACAGGGAGTTAGTGGGTGTAGGTCAAAGTGTGGGTGTGTAAGGTGTGTCTGTGGGTGTGGTTGTGTGAGTGTTTTGGTGTGGGTAGAGATGAGGGTGTGTGAAATATGTGTGAGAAGTGTATGAGTGTGGGGTGTATATGTGTTCGATGTATGTGTGTGTATGGAATGTGTGTGTGTTTTTGAGGAGTGTGTGTGGGAGTTTTTTTGTGTGTATGATGTGTAGGTGTGGTGTGTGTGTGGGGTGTATGTTACAGGTGTGTGTATGTGTTGGTAGGGGGATGAGGTATATGTGTAGGAGTAAGGTAAATAATTAAGAAAACGAGAATGAGTAAATAAGCAAAGGAAGGGAACAGAGGGTAAGTGAAGTAAAGAATAGGGATCAAAAGAAGTTGAATATGAGAGGGTAAATAATGAAAGAGGAGTAAACATGGAGAATAAAAATAAGTGAGAGAAGCAGAGTAAAAACACAGGAGTGAGGTAGATTGAGAAAATGTTAGTGACCTTAAAGCAAAGGGTGATAACAAACTACATTTTTTTAGTCATACTTACCATATAATAAATGTAACTATACTTTTTTTTACTACAGTTGGTATCTGTGAAAGAGAGAAATAATATATAAGTTATAATTAGTAAAATATGTATTTTAAATTAAAAGATACAAATGAAGAGCTAAAAACATCATAACACTCTATTTAGAAATAAAGTGAGAGTGACGAACACAGAAAGGGAAATAAACTAAGGTAGAAGGACAAAAAAAGAGAAAAAGAAATAGAAGGAGAGCAAATTACAATGAGTAAGGCATATAGATTCACTAAGAAAAAGAGAGAGAAGTACAGAGAAATGAACTGAAGGTAAGAAAGTTACTAAAACAATGTGAGTTAGCAAAACTAAATCAGGAAACACAAGTAAGTAAAAAGATAATGGCTGAGACAGAAAACAGTCTAATTAACGATGCATTTAGAAGAATGAGGAATAGAAGATAACTGAGAGTAAGTGAAGAACAGTCATAGAGTGAAAGGATGAAGGGAGACAGAATAATATACAACAATTGAAGGAAATGGACTGAGGAAGTTATAAGGTAGACACACTAAGAGAAAAACAGAGTGAGGTGGAGTACAATGAGTGAGAAAAGAAAAAAAGTAAATGAGCAAAAACAAGGAAAGAGAGGAGAACACGACTAAAACAGTGCTACTGAGAAAAAATAATTTGGTGATGAAAGTAAAGAGAAGAACATTGAAAGAAAGGAAATGATGGATAGTAACGGAACCAGAGTAAAAGAAATGGGATGAAGAACGACGAGAGAGGAGCAGTGAAGTTGTTGTAAAAGAAGTGATAGAAGGTAGATAAACACAAGTGAAAATAACACAAGTAGAGTAAGGCACTGAGCACAGAGAAGTAGTGAACGAAAAATAGAGAGAAGAGGTCAAAAGTAAGAAGCAAACAAAGATAAGCGAGGGAGAGTGGATGTCAGAGAATGGGAATACAATTTAATTTACACAATCCAAAGTATAGAATAATTTCTACAACATGTTACATAGTTTATTTTTGCTGTTCTCAGAATATATTGAATTTCACTTAAAGCAGTGAGTTCAAATTACTCATCATATGACAGCGGGAAAAAAAACCCCACAATCTAAAAGATTGTGTTTTAAAAAAAAACTTACATACTGACAAACGACAAATGTACGCTAATCTTTGATTGACTTACTTTTCCTTGAGGCCAAATAGTATATCATGGAGGTCCTTTTCTCGTTGCAAAGTACTTTGCTGTTCAGTAAAAAATCCATTTCATCGACTTTCTAGAAGAAAAACTCCAAGAACATCTGAAATATTTTCAATATTTTCATATACTCCTTTTTTTCAGTCATGACTCTTTACTCATTCCTGCACCTTTCCATTTGGCCAAATAGTGTCAGATGTATGAGTATATATCAGTACTCCTCCCGTCTTCATAGGCCAATTACCTTTACCTAAATTTTGGCTGTAAAAACACTAGATATGAATTTATAAAGCCAAAAGGCAAACTTTGTTTGAAAGTCAAATGATTGTCGTTACATTGGGTCCAACCTTTACAACTTTTTAAATAGCATGTGTAATGCCCTGATGTTGTAGAAGGACCGTCATGAAAAATAATAGCTACAGTTGCAAAGGTTCTTCCTGATATCGATAACTGAGAAGCCACGAAATTTTTAATAGAAGTTGTCAATTTAGTTCCATCAGGTCTACATCGTTGGAACATTAAAATAACATAGTGACCATAATTTTGTAGAAATAATGTGGACAGCATTGCAGACTTACATTGGGTACACACCATATTGTGATCCGCTGCTTAAACTAGATTATTGAAAGACACTGATTTGCAGTCTGGTAAAGTTAAATATATAAATCTTTCAGAGTCTATTCTAGTAGTACTTGATGAAGCACAGTTATCTCAGTCATGTTGCCATTGATAAGAAAGGCCAAATAGATTTTTTATATCTGCTCCTTCATCTTGTAATACATCAAACATATACATTAAAAATTCCTGACAATCCTGCTGAATATTCTGTGAAAATTGATTTTGACCTGAACATATATCTAGAAGATTTCTAATTTCTGAAACACTTTCTATTTTAGCTCTATCACTACTACATTTCTCTAACACAGAATTCAATAAACAGCACAATGTTTGTTCCCGATTTTCAACAATCTGTCTTTGTAAATTTTGAAGGAAAAAAACAACATTAACTACTACATTAGCATAGCAGTTGACACCAGAACTGTTTTCAAACTGAAATCCAACAACATCTTCAACAGAATCCTTTTTGTTTCTCTTTACAAATACACTTTTATCTACTTTGTGCCTTTTTGCTGATACCTCACTGCAATTACTCTCATTTCTTCTTTTTCGGCCTACCACACTTTTTTCAATCAGAGGATATTGAGGCAAATGTAGAGCATACTCTCTTCTTAACCTATTGTATTCTTTTACACAATCTAAATCTGCACAAATCTTTGTTTCATCACACTCAATGAAGTACAATCCTGCTAAAGTTCTGACTCGTGATAATGCCACATATGCCATACCCTCTTTAAACACAGAACTTCTAATGTTCACCAAAGCGCTATCTACACTTAAACCTTGAGACTTATGAATTGTCACCGCATATGCCAAACAAATAGGAAACTGTTTTCGGCGAACATATAAGTCTTTCACGAGCAAAAATCTAGCTGAACAACGACAAATTTGTTCTATTTCATCAATGTCATCAAATTTTATTTTTAAAATTTCAATTCCATCTCTATTTTTGTAATTCAGAAAACCAACAACATAACTCATTGCTCCATTTACTAGACCTCTTTCAACATTTAAATTCCTTCTTAAAATGACACGACAATTCAAACACACATTCAGAGTCTTTTCAAAACCAGCAGTTTTAGATATAGTCTTCTCTAATGAATCCAATTTTGATTTCAAATTTTCAGACAAAATAATTGTTGCTCCCATATGCTCTATTTTATCAATAGCTTCCAGTTTCACTATCTCTTCATTTTCTAACTGTAACATTTTGTTGTTGAACATGGAACATTCTTTCAGAGTTGGCAACAAACATATGCCAGATTTCTTCTCGTTAATTTTCTTAAATATGTTCTCTGGAAGAATGTTTTCATTTGGGTACAAATTTGAAATTAATCGTGCATCTAAAGCTTCTTTCCCTTGCTGACTTACTTTTCCGATCCTTACATCTTGTAGAATATTTTTATAATCTTCATCATTTGCCTGCCGCATATTTTGAAGCAGTTCTGCATATTTAAAGTTTAACCATATATTAACGTTTCCGATGCTCCCTAAGCACTTCCTGGTATCTTCATGTGTGAGCATTTTGAACACAGGTTGTCCTTTCACTGGAGTCAACTGCAGAAGATCTCCAAAAACAATAATATGTTTTCCACCAAATAAGACATCATAGTCTGTTCTAAGAATTTCTTGCATTCTCAAATGCACAAAAGCAAGCATGATATTTGACACCATGCTTACTTCATCAATGATAAGAAGTTTCATTTTCTTCAGGACTCTCGAAACTTCGGAACACGCATCTCCTGATAGCTTGTGATACTCCAATTTGTTATCATGCTCCACTGGCAGCATCAGTAAACGATGTAAAGTAAGCCCTTTAATGTTATGTGCTGCCAGCCCAGTTGGAGCAGTAACAACACAAGACAGCGGTGATTCAGTCCTTTTCTGCAGATAAGTTGCAATGGCTTTAATCGGAAAACGTTTTCCAGTTCCCGCTTCTCCACTCACGTACAGTTGGACAGGCTTAAATGATGTACATTAGCACTCTTTTTTCTCATGACTGAATCCATGTTCAACCTGTTCTGTGACTTCATCATATATCTGTTTCTGCTCAAGGTTTAGTTGTTTCACCAAATCTTCTAAGTTAACTTCATCATCTTGACCTTGTTCCATAGCTCTTTCCACCTCACCCATGGCAGTAGCAGCTTCATTTTGGATAATTGGTCCTCCTAGTGGATCCTGACTCAATGAAGCAGAACTCTGACTGCCTTGAGAACTGTCTCTCGCAATCTCTGCAGCAATTGTGGCTTCTTGCTCTATTTCTTCATTCAACATTTGCAGATAATTTGGAAAAACAGGACATTCTATGGTATCCTTCGTTGCATTAAAGGAGTCTTCATAACAGAGAAAATCTCCAAGAAGTTCCTCTTCTTCACGCCATGGTCTAAACAGTTGCAAAAGAGCCAAATAATAAAATTCTCTTTTATCTGGATTATCACAACTCAATTTGCGATGATTAATCAAATGACCTTTTTTCTGTTTCACTAGACATCCTTCACATCCAATGACTCCATATATTCCATTATTGATATCTTCTCTGATGTTCCTCTTAGAAATATATCTCTGCAGAACTTCATAGAGACAAGCGTTCTCAAGGTGATGACTTCTATTTGGATAGTATGTATCCAACATGTTTATCTTCAAAATATCTGTACTTTCTGGTTCTTTCTCCGCCAAATACTTTATCTCTTGTACAGATTTCAAAACTCGATTTCGTGTTGCAGCAAGACCTAGACTCACCCAAATGATGGTTCTAGATTTGGCATAGAGACTTGCTGACGACAATCGATGAGAACATTCATATGCTCCAATTTCTCGATGCGACAACATCTTCAGACTGTAACTGTATAATTTCTTGCTTAGACTCTTTTCATGTGAAATGTCCTCCCACATTTCCTTTAATTCTGTCTTTTCTTTTTTTGTGATGTAAGACGTCACATTTCGAGCCACAGCAATAGAGTTGTCAGCAACGAATTGAATATCCATGTTAGCATTCCACATGGACAAAATCACTGGGTTGTAGTCGTTGATGTACTTGGACTCTTCGTCTCTTTTTAAATTATATGTATTTTTTGGTGATTTCCTCGTCACAGTATGTCGCAGAGAAGACATCAAATTATTTACTCTTCCTTTAGAAATCACTGGTCGTGGAAAGCTGAAATAACATTTTGTGTAGAACTTGTCCTTGTTTCTGAATTTTCGACGACAGTACTTTCCACAACGATGGGATTGAAAGCGTAAAACTTGTTGCCTTAAACTGTTTTCTTCCGTAGTTTTCGGAACAGCACATGTTGAATACTCTTCAATGAAACTCATCACTGTCTCATCCGAATCTGTTCCAAATTTGGGTGCATCTTTAATCCACAACAACATATGTATGTGAGGAGCACCTCTCCACCTCTCCAAAAGAAATCCAAAACCTCTCCAAGGGGAGGATTTTTTTTGTTGGTAATAAAAGACATCATAGCTTCAAATCTATGATTAAAATATCTGCATACATTCAGTGGATCCAAAGAGCACAGTTCTCCAGGTGTTTTGAATTCTATATTTTGTATATTAGCATTGGCCTCTCGTAGAAATTGAAGTAAGTCCTCCCATGCATACTCGGCACAGCTAAGAGTGAGGAACCATGTAGGAGTTCCTAAGTTTCTTAGCATACATTTCAATTCCCCATGGCGACGGTACCAATACTCATTTGTACCACGCTGACATGCCATGAGATTGATTAGATGAGATTCTAAAATATTATCTTGCAGATTCACTTTCTCCATAAAGTCCCTCACCGAAACATTTTGTAGATGTGCTCCACTTTTCAGAATATGGTTTACTGCATAAGAAAGCCCAGACAAGTCACTTTCATACAGTAGATGAAACAAATAGGGAATGCATTGACGAAACCTTGCATCTTCAGCATATAATCTTACAGTTCGATATTCAGATGCAGGAATTTGAAGTGGTCGATCGTCATATCGTCCACCTCGACCTGTTGGAAATAGCTGTGGAAAACAACGAGCTTCCAAACTTTCTTCCCATACACTAATGGGACTTCCTTTTGCTGTTTTCATTTGAAACAAGTCAATTGCATTCCCCATTACTTCTTTGGAATGTAAAGGATGAACAGTATAATGTTCATATATTTCTTCACTTCTAGACACATCAACTTTTTCAATTTGGCCGCCTGAACAATCACTGTCTTCATCTGTAGCTGTTTCCTCTGCTGCAACACATACATCTTTGTAGTACTCATTGTTTTTGACTAAATACAACGTGGCCTTTTTGACTTTCCTAACATCCACTAAATCTTGCCAGATTTTTTTACTCTTTGTTGGAACCCCATTAACTAGAATAACTAAAGGTTCCTCTTCTACTTTTTCTATACCAATTGTATCAATATTTTTTTTTCAAATCTAGGGGCAAATAAACAACTCTTCCCTTTAATCCTCTCTGCAAATCTGCAGGAGGCAATTTCCCTATTTTAGGCTCCATGCGAACAATTGCCTGAAAAGGATGGACACATTGAATCAAAATAGACTCATGTGTATTTAAATCCATCAATTCACGGGGAATGTCTATCAACTCCAGATTATTATGAACAGCTCTAGCAGGCATTCTGTTTTGATTTAATTTGTCATAACAATATTTACAAATACGCTGATCAGAACTCAAATCAAAAGAATTCTCCACCCACAAATAAGTTGCTAAATCTTTCCACTCATAATTATCCATCTTTTCACTTTTTGCATATAAATCAACTAACCTAGTCTGAATCTTATAATGAGTCCATCGACAACACACACAAGTAAAATTCGGCCTTTCACTTGATTTCACCTTAAACCTGGTAATTTCCTTCTCAAACTTTTCTGTATTTAAAATCTGTCCATTGTCTTCCACATTACCTTGAATTGCTGTCTCAATTTCTACACTGCCCTCTTGCTCACGAAAATAACAAATCTCAATTTCTTCACAAATCTTCTTCACATCTAATTCTGTTCCATGCAAAAGAGCACTGTTTAATTGTTTACGCTTAAGTGCTGGACTTTTTGCATAATACAACATTCTCACTAATTTCCTCATTTTGGTATGATGCACTGCTAACATCCTAAAATGATGAAAAACACTCTGACAGACTTTTCTAGAAAGACAAGCCAGTGAATGGCTTCGCAAACCTGTGATTCCTCTCACTCTGCAAGGATCTAAGTCTTGCAACAACTTCATTTTCTGCTTTAGACTTTTCTTACTATATGTACGTAAGAAATTACAAAACAAATCAATTGATTCCTGTCGCACACTACAAATACTACTACACTTCCAAGTGTACACTGGACCCTTAGTACGTCTCCCTAAAACTCCATTAGATAACACCTCTTCTGGTTCTCTAGGCACAAGTTTCTCTTTTTCAATCGGACAACCGTCTTTCACTTCATACGCTCGACCGCTGGTGTCAACTGCATGCACTAAATCATTCTCCTGGAAGTAACTCTCCTCATTAAAAAATGTCTCACAACTTGAACTGTGCATCCATTCTCCAGAAAAAACTTTACAAAAATTAGTCCGATTAATTACTCTTTTCCATCTACTGTTTGATTTGAAAACATCAATTGTCTTGTTAAGTGTCCTAATTCTATTGATTATTAAAATAAATAATTTTTCTTCAATTCAAAAGCCTGATCAACAATCTTCTCTACACTTTTCTTTTTCTTATAAAAAGCAGCTCTCTGTTTACCTTTCCTAATGTTTTTTAACAAATTTAAAACCACCCTATTGCGAAACATTCGTCTTCTTAGAGACAGGTGTCAATTTGACTCTTTACAATGATGTTACCTGTGTTTTAAATCAGTGTAGGAAGCATATTGAGTTTGTTTACATAGAGGAATTGTATTTTGTAAAATTGTGAAGCTCCATGAGAAAGCGTTTGCCTCAGTCTTATTCCTGTTGTGAGACAAGTGCAAGATTTTGCCTCAAAACACCTGTGTCTAAGAATGCAGCAGAGATAGGCTTCATAAAGCCTAATCCACTGCACTCTTAGACACAAGCCTCAACACCTATGCTCCCCAGGAAAGCCCAAACAAGTACCATTTTTTGCCCCATATTTAAAAAAGGACGCATGTAGGTAGATGCGTCACTTTTTAAACCTCTGTGCCACATTATACTCAAAAATGTAAAAACCATTTATTTTCCCCAAAATCGTTTTTGACATTACATTTAGGAAACACAGCACAGATCCTATTTACAATCATCTGCCTCACAGCAGGGATAAGACTGAGGCAAAATCTTGCACCTGCCTCACAACAGGAATAAGAGTGAGGCAAACGCTTTCTCATGGAGCTTCACAATTTTACAAAATACAATTCCTCTATGCAAACAAACTCAATAAGCTTCCTACACTGTTTTAAAACACAGTTAACATCATTGTTAAGAGTCAAATTGACACCTGTGTCTAAGAATGCAGACAGGGATATGCTTCATGAAGCCTAGTCCACTGCACACTTAGATACAATCCTCATCAACTAGGCTCCCCAGGAAAGCCCAAACATGTACCTTTTTCCCCATATTTAAAAGGTGACGCATGTATGCGTCATTTTTTAAACCTTTGCGCCACATTATACTCAAAAATGTAAAATCCATTTATTTTCCCCAAAATCGTTTTTGACATCACATTTAGGAAACACAGCACAGATCATATTTACAACCATCTGCCTCACAGCAGGGATAAGACTGAGGCAAAATCTTGCACATGAAGCTTCACAATTTTACAAAATACAATTCCTCTATGCAAACAAACTCAATATGCTTCCTACACTGAGTTAACACAGCTAACATCATTGTAAAGAGTCAAATGTATTTCTGTTAAACATGCACACATTCTTTATTCCTTTTAAAAAATGTAAAAACTATTTTTATGCTTCATGAAGCCTAGTCCACTGCACTTTTAGACACAAGCCTCACTACCTATGCTCCCCAGGAAAGCCCAAACATGTACCTTTTTGCACCATATTTAAAAAGTGAGACATGTAATTAGATGCGTCACGTCTTAAACCTCTGCGCCACAATATACTCAAATATGTAAAAAACATTAATTTCCCCAAAATCGTTTTTGACATCACATTTAGGAAACACAGCACAGATCCTATGTACAACCATCTGCCTCACAGCAGGGAAAAGACTAAGGCAAAAGCTTTCACATGAAGCTTCACAATTTTACAAATTACAATTCCTCTATGCAAACAAACTCAATATGCTTCCTACACTGAGTTAACACATGTAACATCATTGTAAAGAGTCAAATTCACACCTGTGTCTAACAGTGCAGTCAAGGATAGGCTTCATGAAGTCTAGTCCACTGCACTCTTAGACACAAGCCTCACCATCTACGCTCCTCAGGAAAGCCCAAACATGTACTTTTTTGCACCATATTTAAAAAGAGACACATGTAATTAGATGCGTCATGTTTTAAACCTCTGCGTCACAATATACTCAAATATGTAAAAAACATTCATTTCCTCAAAATCGATTTTGAAATCACATTTAGGAAACACAGCACAGATCCTATGTACAACCATCTGCCTCACAGCAGGGATAAGACTAAGGTAAAAGCTTTCACATGAAGCTTCACAATTTTACAAAATACAATTCCTCTATGCAAACAAACTCAATATGCTTCCTACACTGAGTTAACACATGTAACATCAATGTAAAGAGTCAAATTCACACTTGTGTCTAACAGTGCAGTCAGGGATAGGCTTCATGAAGCCTAGTCCACTGCACTCTTAGACACAAGCCTCACCACCTACGCCCCCTCAGGAAAGCCCAAACATGTACTTTTTTTGCACCATATTTAAAAAGAGACACATGTAATTAGATGCGTCATGTTTTAAACCTCTGCGTCACAATATACTCAAATATGTAAAAAAACATTCATTTCCTCAAAATCGATTTTGAAATCACATTTAGGAAACACAGCACAGATCCTATGTACAACCATCTGCCTCACAGCAGGGATAAGACTAAGGCAAAAGCTTTCACATGAAGCTTCACAATTTTACAAAATACAATTCCTCTATGCAAACAAACTCAATATGCTTCCTACATTGAGTTAACACATGTAACATCATTCTAAAGAGTCAAATTCACACCTTTGTCTAACAGTGCAGTCAGGGATAGGCTTCACGAAGCCTAGTCCACTGCACTCTTAGACACAAGCCTCACCACCTACGCTCCCCAAGAAAGCCCAAACATGTACCTTTTTGCACCATATTTAAAAAGAGACACATGTAATTAAATGCGTCACTTTTTAAACCTCTGTGCCACAATATACTCAAATATGTAAAAAACATTAATTTCCCCAAAATCGTTTTTAACATCACATTTAGGAAACACAGCACAGATCCTATGTACAACCATCTGCATCACAGCAGGGATAAGACTAAGGCAAAAGCTTTCACATGAAGCTTCACAATTTTACAAATTACAATTCCTCTATGCAAACAACCTCAATATGTTTCCTACACTGAGTTAACACAGGTAACATCATTGTAAAGAGTCAAATGTATTTCTATTAAACATGCACACATTCTTTATTCCTTTTAAAAAATGTAAAAGCTATTTTTCCCCCCCAAATCGTTTTTTACATCACATTTACAAAACACAGCACAAGTCCTACGTAGAAGCATTCCATGTCACGACTAAAAATTCACAATTTTACAAAATACAATTACTCTATGCAGTAAAAACTTTTTACCAAGCATTATCAAAAAGCATGACACAAAGCAACATGTAAAGACCACAATTTTCTTCCAAATCTTCTCCATAGAGTATACAAGTCTCTATGTATATTAAATGAATCATAACTCACCTTTACAAATGCTTTAGGAGATTCACAACAGTGTCAGATACACAGACCAATATTTCTTTAGCAGAGCAAAAGGTATGTTCTCCAGGCACTGCAAACCATAAAGGCACAGAAAACCTCTAATTCTACACAGATATCCCTTTTTGTTAACCAATTAAAACTCTTCCCTCTCTATTTTCAAACCAACACCCTTCCCCCCCTCAGCCCTTTCTACCTGTTACCATAGCAACTCCCTCCTCACTGAGCTCCCAGGGTTAAAAGTTTATTCTACAATGTTGCAAATCACCTCTGCAAGGATGTTTGACCTGCAAATACACCAGCTTATCTGGTGTAAGGTTTCTTTAAATAACTTTTTTTTAACCATTCAAATTACTTCTTACACAGAACACAACCATGCACCCTAACTTTCAGTTTTCACCTATCTCATTCTACCAATCATTGCTTGTGATTCAAGAGCACTGAAACTCCACAGGTTTTGTTTTGCAAACTCCTATTTTTCCAACTGCCATTTCTTTTCCACACTTCATCTAACTGCACCAGAATCTCCTCTGACCATGTATTCTGTCTGGATTATTGGACATAGCTATATCCACTGGGCTCAAAGGTATGCTAGTACCAGAAATTTACACAACCTTGATTTATCAAACGTGAACATAAAATGGATTGGCCACAGAGGATTAAAATGTCACCAATTGATTCCATTGGTGAAAATCTTTTTGCATTTGCCACACCCTGACCTGTTAATTGTGCACTGTGGAGGAAATGACTTGGGCACTTTGACTGGGGTAGGTCTGGAAATGCTTTTAAAGGACACCTTTGAGCAATTGATGGCACTTTTTCCACAAACTGCCTTGGTATATTCCAATATATGCCAAAGGCAGAAATGGAAGTGGTCCAACCAATTTTGTCCACAATTTGAAAAAGCACGGAAACATGTGAATAAATCTGTTTCTGCTTACATGAGAGACTATGGAATGGGTTCAATATACAACAACAACTTGCGTTACAACATGCAAGATATTTACAGAGAAGATGGTGTGCACTTCTCAGATGAAGGGAATAGAATATTCCTCCTGAATTTAAGACTGTGCATTGGTACCTACTTGTTGGTACCTAAATCAGCCACAGAACCCAAAAGCCCTTTTCAGGGCTACCCTATCTCTGATCACTCCAAATGATTATCTTTTTCTAACTTTTTTCACTATTTTTCACTATAGTACGCTCCCCGGTACGCTTCCCGGTGCGCGTACCGGGCGCTCCCCCCGCGAAAAATAAAACCTTTTTTTTTCTTGTTTGCCTATTTCGGCCTCCTAAGACCCCCTCAGAAAACCTACAGGGTCAAGCAGTGCCTACGATGCCCCCTTATACCCATTCCCAACATTGTTTTTCCTCCATTTTCTGTCTGAAATCTACCGAAACACAAAATGGAGGACTCCCGTAGCGCTGCCGGTACGCGTACCGGGGCGCGCACCGGTGAGCGCTCCCAAAAAATTTTTAAAGTTAATTTACATAAAAACCTCTGTAGAAAAGTTCACCAAATATAGAATAGGCAATACTACATACCAGTCCCTACCATTTTCCCAACTTTGGTGGAATTCCATTCAGCCATTTGGCCTGTAGCCTTGTCTAAATATCCTGAGGTAAATTACATAACAAAAACACATCTGAAGTGTTAGAATTGACAACCAATTAAAATGTTACTTTCATTTTCTATTTTTTTTTCCTGACATTTGATTGGTTATGTACATGAATATAAATGAAAAATGAGAAGGAAACACGGCCATTTTGACTACAACTACCTGAGGTACATCTTGAAAGGATTTTCGCATTTTGTCTTCTTCACCTCTCTGTAAAGTAAGTTGATAATTTCTAAGGGGCACTCTAAGTTATTTTTTTAAAACATTTTCTGATAGTTACAACAGACAGCAAAGCCCCTGCACTATACAGTTACAATTAATACTTAGTAATAATGGTATCAAATGAAAGTAGTGAAAGTAATTTGAGCACATCAATATAAAGTCTTGGACTTCGAGAATAGATAAGCATGAGTTTGACATATATCAGTACAGAAACGTTCTTTTCTTGTTGTAGTATTCCTGTTTATTGTTCCTTTGCATAGGCCAACACGTGTTTCATCGCAGGGAACAGACTGCGAATCTTCAGGGCCTCATATGTGATAGGCAAATTGCAGTAAAGAGAAAGCACCCGGTATGGGCATTTCCTGGAAACCAGTATTCAGAGTTTTGGGACCCTCCTTTTATCTCAGCCCCGCTTGACGAATCCCCCCCAAACTTTCAGGGAAGGAGCGGAGAGCCGCGAGGCAAAGTTGCTCAACTGGCGCCAAAGTTATTCCAAATAGAATGTTGCGATTTCCCTATGGAAATCGATCCTAACTATAACTACCTACTGGCGACCGCCAGTAGGTAATATATATATATATATATATATATATATATATATATATATATATATATATATATATATATATTCACTGAAAAAAACATAGGTTATAGACCATATATAGTTAGGAATTAGCATTTATAAAACCTTATTTTACTCACACAAAACCATTGAAATTCGCATATATAGTTAGTTGCACTAACTATATATTTCGCACACCCGCAATCCACTGCTGATGACGTCACATATTACATCATTCATGACATGGTCAGTGACATCACTGATGACATCACTGATGACATCTCAAATGACATCACTGATGACATCACTGATGACATCTCATTTGACATGACTGATCACATCACTGATGACATCATTCATCTGATAATACGATGAACTTCTTCAGACTCTAATATAACCTTATATACACTCAGTGTAAACAGACACTCACAGACTGTCACTCATCCATGGAGTTACTCACACACCTAGTCAGTCATGCAAAGAATCAATCACACCTCCATTTCCTCAACTATACAGTTATATACACTCCTTACTTATTCAAACAGATACTAACACATATTTACTCTCTTATACAATCCCTGATACAATTTCATAATGATCCATACAGCCACTCACACATTCACTGGCTCTTATGCACAGTTATTTATATATGTCAACTCTCACATATACTGTGTTTTACATATGTCTTTACTTTGACATGTAGCACTGAGATATCCATTCACTCACCAATACACTCATGCACACAGTCAATCGCCCATACAGCTGTTTCCTCATGCACTTTTAAACCCATACATCAAGTGAATCAACTGCTCACACATCTATGCACAGAGTCATACACCTCTCAACCACCCACACACACACTCAGTCTCCCATACAAATACTTGGGCAACTAATCAATAACCCATATAGTTACTCATATAGCTACTGATCAACACATGCAGCAGTTTACAGAACAACAGACATAATGATGCACAAATTAAGACGGTTTAGTCACTAACCCATGCACTCAGTGAGACATATTTAATCACTCACTCATACAGTCAGTCATGCACCTACTAAATCCTTCATCCAGACACTTCTACATCCACTCATTCTTCAATATGTAAGACATATTTAAACTTTACAGAAACATAAAATCACTGGATGTTGTTTTCAGTGATGTCATCAGTGATGTCATTTGAGATGTCATCAGTGATGTCACTGACCATGTCATGAATGATGTAATATGTGACGTCATCAGCAGTGGATTGCGGGTGCGCGAAATATATAGTTAGTGCAACTAACTATATAGGCGAATTTCAATGGTTTTGTGTGAGTAAAATAAGGTTTTATAAATGCTAATTCCTAACTATATATGGTCTATAACCTATGGTTTTTTCAGTGAATTTTCAAGGTTTTGTAAATGCTAATTCCTAACTATATATGGTCTATAACCTTAGGTTTTTTCAGTGAATTTCAATGGTTTTTTAATAGCAAATATTAAAAGCTTTTAAATGTATTCTTCTTTTAAAGGAAAAATATATTTTGTATGTATTTAATATAATTTTTTTATGTATATATATATCTTTTTTTTTTTTTAGTTTCGCTACCGGTCCGCGCACCGGGTAGCTTCCCGTTAGCTCATTTTTATGTCGCGACCCGGTCCGCGTACCGGGAAATGTACCGTTTGCACAACTGCCGCGTTCGAGAACAACATCGTGACACGTCGCGTAAGCGCGACGTATCGGGTTGCAGCGTAATGCGTCTTATGACGCGCCGCGTTCGCGCACTCGGAAGCGCTCCGGTGCGCGAACGAGGCACGAAGCGCAGCACACCGGAAGCGCTCCGGGCGCGGAGCGGGACGCGTAACGTAAACGTAACAGGTCATTTGACCTGTAAATAACACTTTTCATTGGTTTAGAACTTTTTTTTTCCCAAATGATGAAAAACCCTCCTTCTTTCCTCACTCTGACTTTCATCTTTGTGAGAGGAAGACCTGTTTCTCCTTGTTGAAATAATGGCATCTGTAGTAGCTGCAGCTGGTGGACCCCCACCCCCACCACAACCACCTAGGAAGGAAGGACCACCTGCGCAGTTCCTTCCAAACCCAGTGGAAGAGGAAGAAGAAGAGAAAGAGGAAGTAGAGCGGAGGCAGTTCTTGCCTGAAGAGCCCCGGAAATCCCACCACAAAGACAGTTTTATTTGGCAATTTTATTCATACCCTCAAGGCCAAAAAAAGGTCAATGCCCGACATGTGACATGCCTCATTTGTAAAGATGTTTTGTCTAGAGGTACAGATAAAAAGTATAGTTATGGTAACTATACTATGCAGCGCCATATGCAGAGGTGGCATCCACTCAATTACAGCGTTGCAGAGATGCGTCACCTCCAAGATAACCCACCAACCCCTGTGGCCAGTACATCGGCACAGGTAACTCTATCGGGACCAGAGGCGAGGGAGACGGTCCCAAATATCCAACAGAATTTTGTGCACATGAAGATAGTGTGCCTTTATTGTGGTGACCTACTTTCATGTGCGAATATGAGTATCAATTTGATTAATAGAGCATTTGAAAACCACAAGTGCTCAAAACGCCCCAAGAAATAATTTTTTTTTTTTTGCTCCTGTTGAGCCCTTTCTAATGCCTGTTTTTTGTTGTTCCCCCCCAAAAAAAAAAAAAAAAACATAAAATTGTTCAAAAAATACAACAAAAAAAGTTCAGAAAAATAAAAAAAAATATAAAACAAAAACATTAAAAAAAGTTATTTTCAGAACTACCTCCCATTTTAAAAAAATTACTAACATTTTTAGCACTCTTGACTTCATTTTTCTCATGGGTGCGCTTCCCGGTACGCGCACCGGCGAGCGCCCCGTTAGCGCAACAAAAAAAAAAAGAAAAAAAAAACAAGAGAAGGAGAGCATAAGAGACAGAGAAAGAGAGAGTAATGTTAAGAGACAGACAGCAAGAGAGAGCAACACATAGGTACCGTGTAATACATAGTAAAACAGTGTAAAAGATATAAGAAAGTGTAAGAGAGAAAATGAAAAAAATATAAGGCTGTGAAACAAAGAAAGAGAGAAGAAGAATACTAAAGCAGAGGCACATGAAGAATGTGAGTGGCTGTAAAGAGTAAAAGGAAAGAGAAAAAATGATGTACAAATAAAAGGTAATAACGGAACCAGATTTAAATAACACTGGTGAGGGAGAGAGAGGAAAAAATAGTGTGCATAACTAAAGAGGGATGAAATAAGATGGATAAAATCGACTAAAGTTAAAACATGTGGATTGACAGAGAGAAAAAACTGAAAGAAGAAAAGAAGAAGTAACAGAAAGGGAATAATTGAAGCAGCAAAGAAATGTAAATAACGTAGTGTGCTTGAACTTCAGGGAGAAAGCATAATGAACAAGTAGTGAAAGAGTGAAGAGACAGATACAATTACAGTAAGATAGACGGACTGAGTGAACGGGAATGAAGAACTGTGAGAACAGAGGTACTGAGAAAAGGAGTGGAAGGAGTGCAGTAAGTAAATCACCCACACAACACAATAGCTACCCTACCTCAAAGCACTCTAAAATATTATTTTACTGTTTCACTTTGTTTTCCCCTTGTTACGATCCCCGGTGCGCTACCCATAGTAAAAGTAAAGAGGGGTGATAGAGGGAGAAATATTGGATTAGGATAACACATGGTGAGTGACAAAGAGAGAGGACAAAGAGAGTAAAGGGAACAGTACCTGAATGGGCTTGAGTACAACAGCAAAAAAAGATAAGTAATGCAGTGTGTGTGACTTACAGGGAGTTAGTGGGTGTAGGTCAAAGTGTGGGTGTGTAAGGTGTGTCTGTGGGTGTGGTTGTGTGGAGTGTTTTGGTGTGGGTAGAGATGAGGGTGTGTGAAATATGTGTGAGAAGTGTATGAGTGTGGGGTGTATATGTGTTCGATGTATGTGTGTGTATGGAATGTGTGTGTGTTTTTGAGGAGTGTATGTGGGAGGTTTTTTTGTGTGTATGATGTGTAGGTGTGGTGTGTGTGTGGGGTGTATGTTACAGGTGTGTGTATGTGTTGGGAGGGGGATGAGGTATATGTGTAGGAGTAAGGTAAATAATTAAGAAAAAGAGAATGAGTAAATAGGCAAAGGAAGGGAACAGAGGGTAAGTGAAGTAAATAATAGGGATCAAAAGAAGTTGAATATGAGAGGGTAAATAATGAAAGGGGAGTAAACATGGAGAATAAAAATAAGTGAGAAAAGCAGAGTAAAAACACAGGAGTGAGGTAGATTGAGAAAATGTTAGTGACCTTAAAGCAAAGGGTGATAACAAACTACATTTTTTTAGTCATATTTACCATATAATAAATGTAACTATAATTTTTTTTACTACAGTTGGTATCTGTGAAAGAGAGAAAAAAAATATAAGTTATAATTAGTAAAATATGTATTTTAAAATAAAAGATACAAATGAAGAGCTAAAAACATCATAACACTCTATTTAGAAATAAAGTGAGAGTGAAGAACACAGAAAGGGAAATAAACTAAGGTAGAAGGACAAAAAAAGGGAAAAAGAAATAGAAGGAGAGCAAATTACAATGAGTAAGGCATATAGATTCACTAAGAAAAAGAGAGAGAAGTACAGAGAAATGAACTGAAGGTAAGAAAGATACTAAAACAATGTGAGTTAGCAAAACTAAATCAGGAAACACAAGTAAGTAAAAAGATAATGACTGAGACAGAAAACAGTCTAATTAATGATGCATTTAGAAGAATGAGGAATAGAAGATAACTGAGAGTAAGTGAAGAACAGTCATAGAGTGAAAGGATGAAGGGAGACAGAATAATATACAACAATTGAAGGAAATGGACTGAGGAAGTTATAAGGTAGACACACTAAGAGAAAAACAGAGTGAGGTGGAGTACAATGAGTGAGAAAAGAAAAAAAGTAAATGAGCAAAAAAAAGGAAAGAGAGGAGAACACGACTAAAACAGTGCTACTGAGAAAAAATAATTTGGTGATGAAAGTAAAGAGAAGAACATTGAAAGAAAGGAAATGATGGATAGTAACGGAACCAGAGTAAAAGAAATGGGATGAAGAATGACGAGAGAGGAGCAGTGAAGTTGTTGTAAAAGAAGTGATAGAAGGTAGATAAACACAAGTGAAAATAACACAAGTAGAGTGAGGCACTGAGCACAGAGAAGTAGTGAATGAAAAGTAGAGAGAAGAGGTCAAAAGTAAGAAGCAAACAAAGATAAGCGAGGGAGAGTGGATGTCAGAGAATGGGAATACAATTTAATTTACACAATCCAAAGTATAGAATAATTTCTACAACATGTTACATAGTTTATTTTTGCTGTTCTCAGAATATATTGAATTTCACTTAAAGCAGTGAGTTCAAATTACTCATCATATGACAGCGGGGAAAAAAAAACACAATTTAAAAGATTGTGTTTTAAAAAAACCCTTACATACTGACAAACGACAAATGTACGCTAATCTTTGATTGACTTACTTTTCCTTGAGGCCAAATAGTATATCATGGAGGTCCTTTTCTCGTTGCAAAGTACTTTGCTGTTCAGTAAAAAATCAATTTCATCGACTTTCTAGAAGAAAAACTCCAAGAACATCTGAAATATTTTCAATATTTTCATATACTCCTTTTTTTCAGTCATGACTCTTTACTCATTCCTGCACCTTTCCATTTGGCCAAATAGTGTCAGATGTATGAGTATATATCAGTACTCCTCCCGTCTTCATAGGCCAATTACCTTTACCTAAATTTTGGCTGTAAAAACACTAGATATGAATTTATAAAGCCAAAAGGCAAACGTTGTTTGAAAGTCAAATGATTGTCGTTACATTGGGTCCAACCTTTACAACTTTTTAAATAGCATGTGTAATGCCCTGATGTTGTAGAAGGACCTTCATGAAAAATAATAGCTACAGTTGCAAAGGTTCTTCCTGATATCGATAACTGAGAAGCCACGAAATTTTTAATAGAAGTTGTCAATTTAGGTCCATCAGGTCTACATCGTTGGAACATTAAAATAACATAGTGACCATAATTTTGTAGAAATAATGTGGACAGCATTGCAGACTTACATTGGGTACACACCATATTGTGATCCGCTGCTTTAACTAGATTATTGAAAGACACTGATTTGCAGTCTGGTAAAGTTAAATATATAAATCTTTCAGAGTCTATTCTAGTAGTACTTGATGAAGCACAGTTATCACAGTCATGTTGCCATTGATAAGAAAGGCCAAATAGATTTTTTATATCTACTCCTTCATCTTGTAATACATCAAACATATACATTAAAAATTCCTGACAATCCTGCTGAATATTCTGTGAAAATTGATTTTGACCTGAACATATATCTAGAAGATTTCTAATTTCTGCAACACTTTCTATTTTAGCTCTATCACTACTACATTTCTCTAACACAGAATTCAATAAACAGCACAATGTTTGTTCCCGATTTTCAACAATCTGTCTTTGTAAATTTTGAAGAAAAAAAACAACATTAACTACTACATTAGCATAGCAGTTGACACCAGAACTGTTTTCAAACTGAAATCCAACAACATCTTCAACAGAATCCTTTTTGTTTCTCTTTACAATTACACTTTTATCTACTTTATGCCTTTTTGCTGATACCTCACTGCAATTACTCTCATTTCTTCTTTTTCGGCCTACCACACGTTTTTCAATCAGAGGATATTGAGGCAAATGTGGAGCATACTCTCTTCTTAACCTATTGTATTCTTTTACACAATCTAAATCTGCACAAATCTTTGTTTCATCACACTCAATCAAGTCCTGCTAAAGTTCTGACTTGTGATAATGCCACATATGCCATACCCTCTTTAAACACAGAACTTCCAATGTTCACCAAAGCGCTATCTACACTTAAACCTTGAGACTTATGAATTGTCACCGCATATGCCAAACAAATAGGAAACTGTTTTCGGCGAACATATAAGTCTTTCACGAGCAAAAATCTAGCTGAACAACGACAAATTTGTTCTATTTCATCAATGTCATCAAATTTTATTTTTAAAATTTCAATTCCATCTCTATTTTTGTAATTCAGAAAACCAACAACATAACTCATTGCTCCATTTACTAGACCTCTTTCAACATTTAAATTCCTTCTTTAAATGACACAACAATTCAAACACACATTCAGAGTCTTTTCAAAACCAGCAGTTTTAGATATAGTCTTCTCTAATGAATCCAGTCAGTCATAAGCTTTTATTCGATACTCAGAGATATCTTATAAGCACATACATAATACAATCAATACAGTATACAAAAAAGTTTATGCCATAAGAAGTCAGTAAGAAATATTAGAATGTTTAAGAGTGATAAAAGGATATAAAGTCCATTAATAAATTAGCTAAAACAAGAATTAAACAGCTACTGACAATCTCTTACATCGAATATGCCAAAACTGCTTTAAAAATTTAGCTATTCCACAGACTATTGGGGGGGAAGTGTCCGTGCTTAGGATACGCAAGGCTACTAAATGACTGCGTGTGCCCATGTTACGGCAGAGTGGTTTCAGCCAAGAGCTCCTAGGCCTTGCATAATCCGGGCATTCAAATAAAACGTGCACAATAGACTCAATCTTAGTCGGGCAACATGCACAGTTGGGAGAAGTGCGATCCGCTGTTGACCATTTCGATACCAGGGCACCTAACGGGAGGGAACCAACTCTAAATTTAAAGTAAAGGGCACGGTCAAAGGGGAGAGTAATCAAGTCCAAATAAGGTTCAAAGGCCACAGTGTCTTTAATTTGTAAAAAAGTGGCAGTGGACCTGCAGTGATTTGGGCTAGAGATTAGACGCTCAGCAATCCATTTCCAAAAAAGCGCCTTGACAACTTCTTTTGGAGGGGCTGAGCGGGATGACCAACAATCCCCTAGTCCTATATTCTCCAACAGCTTTTTGGTGTCCTTTAACCATTTTATTTTGGCCCAACCCCCCTGGCTCATTATGTCTCTCAGTGCATCAGCATAGGATTTTAATTCTTCGCACCTCCAAATCCGTGTCCACAACAGGAGCGGGCGAAGCTGGGCCTGATCTTTAATGTTTTTACATCCCGTGTCCATCCTCACAGGTACTGACGGTGTGCTCAGAGGGAGAGCGATGAAGGATTTTAATAGCTTGCTCTCAGCAGTAACTAGGGCATCCAGACGGCAGTGACCCCACAGTTCTGCCCCATACAAGGCTGATGTCGCTACTTTGGCCTTGTAGATGTCAAGTACTGGGGTAAGTGATCTCCTAGTTGAGGCCCTGTATTCCCTCATGAGAGCTCCTCCTACTCTCCTGTGGTTAAGGACCATTTTTTCAATGTGGTTTGCCCATGTCATCCTGTCCGTAATCCGAATGCCAAGGTAGTCGAATTCGGCTACTTTCTCCAGGGGAATAGAGTTAAGTGTAGGTGGGCGGCCCAATTTTTTAGGTGGGTTAACAACTAGGTATTTGGTTTTGTCCACATTTATTGTTAGCCCTTTTGCAACACAGAACTCCTGGAATCGTGTTAGAAGTTTCTGTAGTCCTTGTGGGGTCTTCGAAATCAGGAGCGTGTCGTCCGCAAAAAGCAGGGTTGGGATGCGGACACCTCCAAGACAGGGGGCGTCAGCTGGTTCTTGTTGAAGGTGTTTTACCACCCCATTCAGATATAACGAGAATAGGGTGGGCGCCAGGACGCAACCCTGTCTTACGCCCCTAGACACTGGTATTTTTTCCGTGAGTTCTCCGTTATTACCCCAACGGACCTGTGCAAAAGTGTGGGCATGAAGGCTTATAAGAAGGGACAAGATGTAAGGTGGTAGCCCCAACTCACAAAGGACCCTCCAGAGCTCTTCCCGGGGAACTAGATCAAAGGCAGTCTTCAAGTCTATAAAGGCTAAGTAAAGACTGCCCTTGCCCAGTTCCACCACCTTCCACCCCAAGAGGGACAACCTAAACACCTGCTCTATGGTCCCCATACCAGCCCTGAAACCTGCCTGAAAGTCTGATAGGATTTTATTCTCCTCCACCCAATGGAGGATCCTACCAAGGATAGCTTTGCCAGCTATCTTTTGGGTGGAGTCTATCAGACTTATTGGGCGATAGTTTCCCGGGGTTTCCCTGCAACCTTTTTTATAAATGGGGACTACCACCGCCCCTTTCCAGGATTCTGGTACTACTCCTCCCCTCATAATATCATTTAGGAGAGCTGCTATGATCCTTCCCCATTCCATTGGGTAAGCCCTCATCAAATCACCCGGAAGGCCATCCGGGCCCGGTGCCTTGCGTGGTGCCACCCAGCCTATAACCCCCTCAATCTCTAAGGGAGTGAAAAGGTCATAGGCATGAGGTTCGATAGCTAGCGTGAGATCCATCCCCACAGACAGTTCCCCGTCTGGTGGGAGGTATAAAGACCCAAAGTGTTTTGCCCAACTTTGAGGCGGGAAGCTGCAGGGTCTCATGGCTGCATCGGATTTGGTCCGTTTCCTTATGAGATTCCAAAACACCCCTGAGTCCCTGATTTTGCTAGCCTGGAGTAGGTCCTCCCAGTATTTTTCTTCCCACTCCCTTCTAGCCGAACTAAGGATCTTTTTATAAGCCTTTCTAGCCTCATGGATCATACTTTGGGATTTAGATTTAACTGCCTCAACTAGCTTTGTCTTATGGGTCCTGCAGGCTTGGGTATACCACCCCTCAAATTTTTTAGTTCCTGTAATGCCCGGCTTTTTAGAGTACAGGATAAAGACATTGGTTAGGGCTTCAATCAGAGAGAGAAATAACCCACTCACTTTACCCACCCCTTCTAGCGAGGATTCCAAAGATGTTACCGCGCGGTTTAGATGGGATTGAATTTCCCCAACCTTCGCCTCGGATAGGACCAGTTTCGCCCATTTAATTCTTCTACCACATGGGGAGACTTCAGATTCATCTAGTGGTACGAGTGCCTCTTTAAAGTTGGCCTTCCTTAGGGGTTGCCACCAGTGTTCCATTTCTAGGGAGAGAGGGTTGTGATCGCTTTCTGTCGAAGGGACCACCTGCATGTCCTTCACATAAGGCCATAAGCACACGTCTATTAGGACATAATCCAGCCTAGAGGTGTGCCCTGGTCTGTTGTAGGTATGTGCACCCCCCCTATCCAAGGAAGTCCTCCCATTCGCTGCCCTTAAATTAAATTCAAGAGTAAGGGAGTATATTTGGAGCGCCACTTCTGTCCACTTTTTAATCGGTGCGATGTCCAGAGCCGGGATCCCCCACCTGGCATCCTCCTCATCCTGGTCGAGGGAAACATCCGAGCCCAAAGGCTCGAACGTGCAGTTCATATCACCAACAACCAGGGTGCGGGTCTTATGGGGGGTGTTGTTTAGCAGGGTCTCGAGAAGAGCTATCACAGGAGACTTTCTCCCACCCTTTGTACCCCGAGCATACACATTAAAGATGTTTAGAACAATTCTTCCCCTTTGGTCTATAAGGGTAATATTTTGTATGTCCGGGGAACCTGTGGGATAGTCCACCACTCTACAGTTTAAAGATGCCGCGACCCAAATAAGAAGGCCGCCCGCTGGGCGGCCTCTCCCAGATTCCGTAGCGCTATCTACACTTAAACCTTGAGACTTATGAATTGTCACCGCATATGCCAAACAAATAGGAAACTGTTTTCGGCGAACATATAAGTCTTTCACGAGCAAAAATCTAGCTGAACAACGACAAATTTGTTCTATTTCATCAATGTCATCAAATTTTATTTTTAAAATTTCAATTCCATCTCTATTTTTGTAATTCAGAAAACCAACAACATAACTCATTGCTCCATTTACTAGACCTCTTTCAACATTTAAATTCCTTCTTAAAATGACACGACAATTCAAACACACATTCAGAGTCTTTTCAAAACCAGCAGTTTTAGATATAGTCTTCTCTAATGAATCCAATTTTGATTTCAAATTTTCAGACAAAATAATTGTTGCTCCCATATGCTCTATTTTATCAATAGCTTCCAGTTTCACTATCTCTTCATTTTCTAACTGTAACATTTTGTTGTTGAACATGGAACATTCTTTCAGAGTTGGCAACAAACATATGCCAGATTTCTTCTCGTTAATTTTCTTAAATATGTTCTCTGGAAGAATGTTTTCATTTGGGTACAAATTTGAAATTAATCGTGCATCTAAAGCTTCTTTCCCTTGCTGACTTACTTTTACGATCCTTACATCTTGTAGAATATTTTTATAATCTTCATCATTTGCCTGCCGCATATTTTGAAGCAGTTCTGCATATTTAAAGTTTAACCATATATTAACGTTTCCGATGCTCCCTAAGCACTTCCTGGTATCTTCATGTGTGAGCATTTTGAACACAGGTTGTCCTTTCACTGGAGTCAACTGCAGAAGATCTCCAAAAACAATAATATGTTTTCCACCAAATAAGACATCATAGTCTGTTCTAAGAATTTCTTGCATTCTCAAATGCACAAAAGCAAGCATGATATATGACACCATGCTTACTTCATCAATGATAAGAAGTTTCATTTTCTTCAGGACTCTCGAAACTTCGGAACACGCATCTCCTGATAGCTTGTGATACTTCAATTTGTTATCATGCTCCACTGGCAGCATCAGTAAACGATGTAAAGTAATCCCTTTAATGTTATGTGCTGCCAGCCCAGTTGGAGCAGTAACAACACAAGACAGCGGTGATTCAGTCCTTTTCTGCAGATAAGTTGCAATGGCTTTAATCAGAAAACTTTTTCCAGTTCCCGCTTCTCCACTCACGTACAGTTGGACAGGCTTACATGATGTACATGAGCACTCTTTTTTCTCATGACTGAATCCATGTTCAACCTGTTCTGTGACTTCGTCATATACCTGTTTCTGCTCAAGGTTTAGTTGTTTCACCAAATCTTCTAAGTTAACTTCATCATCTTGACCTTGTTCCATAGCTCTTTCCACCTCATCCATGGCAGTAGCAGCTTCATTTTGGATAATTGGTCCTTGTAATGGATCCTGACTCAATGGAGCAGAACTCTGACTGCCTTGAGAACTGTCTCTCGCAATCTCTGCAGCAATTGTGGCTTCTTGCTCTATTTCTTCATTCAACATTTGCAGATAATTTGGAAAAACAGGACATTCTATGGTATCCTTCGTTGCATTAAAGGAGTCTTCATAACAGAGAAAATCTCCAAGAAGTTCCTCTTCTTCACGCCATGGTTTAAACAGTTGCAAAAAAGCCAAATAATAAAATTCTCTTTTATCTGGATTATCACAACTCAATTTGCGATGATTAATCAAATGACCTTTTTTCTGTTTCACTAGACATCCTTCACATCCAATGACTCCATATATTCCATTATTGATATCTTCTCTGATGTTCCTCTTATAAATATATCTCTGCAGAACTTCATAGAGACAAGCGTTCTCAAGGTGATGACTTCTATTTGGATAGCATGTATCCAACATGTTTGTCTTCAAAATATCTGTACTTTCTGGTTCTTTCTCCGCCAAATACTCTATCTCTTGTACAGATTTCAAAACTCGATTTCGTGTTGCAGCAAGACCTAGACTCACCCAAATGATGGTTCTAGATTTGGCATAGAGACTTGCTGACGACAATCGATCAGAACATTCATACGCTCCAATTTCTCGATGCGACTACATCTTCAGACTGTAACTGTATAATTTCTTGCTTAGACTCTTTTCATGTGAAATGTCCTCCCACATTTCCTTTAATTCTGTCTTTTCTTTTTTTGTGATGTAAGACGTCACATATCGAGCCACAGCAATAGAGTTGTCAACAACGAATTGAATATCCATGTTAGCATTCCACATGGACAAAATCACTGGGTTGTAGTCGTTGATGTACTTGGACTCTTTGTCTCTTTTTAAATTGTATGTATTTTTTGGTGATTTCCTCGTCACAGTATGTCGCAGAGAAGACATCAAATTATTTACTCTTCCTTTAGAAATCACTGGTCGTGGAAAGCTGAAACGACATTTTGTGTAGAACTTGTCCTTGTTTCTGAATTTTCGACGACAGTACTTTCCACAACGATGGGATTGAAAGCGTAAAACTTGTTGCCTTAAACTGTTTTCTTCCGTAGTTTTCGGAACAGCACATGTTGAATACTCTTCAATGAAACTCATCACTGTCTCATCCGAATCTGTTCCAAATTTGGGTGCATCTTTAATCCACAACAGCATATGTATGTGAGGAGCACCTCTCGCTTGATACTCCTTTCTCCAAAAGAAATCCAAAACCTCTCCAAGGGGAGGATTTTTTTTGTTGGTAATAAAAGACATCATAGCTTCAAATCTATGATTAAAATATCTGCATACATTCACTGGATCCAAAGAGCACAGTTCTCCAGGTGTTTTGAATTCTGTATTTTGTATATTAGCATTGGCCTCTCGTAGAAATTGAAGTAAGTCCTCCCATGCATACTCGGCACAGCTAAGAGTGAGGAACCATGTAGGAGTTCCTAAGTTTCTTAGCATACATTTCAATTCCCCATGGCGACGGTACCAATACTCATTTGTACCACCCTGACATGCCATGAGATTGATTAGATGAGATTCTAAAATATTATCTTGCAGATTCACTTTCTCCATAAAGTCCCTCGCCGAAACATTTTGTAGATGTGCTCCACTTTTCAGAATATGGTTTACTGCATAAGAAAGCCCAGACAAGTCACTTTCATACAGTAGATGAAACAAATAGGGAATGCATTGACGAAACCTTGCATCTTCAGCATATAATCTTACAGTTCGATATTCAGATGCAGGAATTTGAAGTGGTCGATCGTCATATCGTCCACCTCGACCTGTTGGAAATAGCTGTGGAAAACAACGAGCTTCCAAACTTTCTTCCCATACACTAATGGGACTTCCTTTTGCTGTTTTCATTTGAAACAAGTCAATTGCATTCCCCATTACTTCTTTGAAATGTAAAGGATGAACAGTATAATGTTCATATATTTCTTCACTTCTAGACACAACAACTTTTTCAATTTGGCCGCCTGAACAATCACTGTCTTCATCTGTAACTGTTTCCTCTGCTGCAACACATACATCTTTGTAGTACTCATTGTTTTTTACTAAATACAACGTTGCCTTTTTGACTTTCCTAACATCCACTAAATCTTGCCAGATTTTTTTACTCTTTGTTGGAACCCCATTAACTAGAATAACTAAAGGTTCCTCTTCTACTTTTTCTATACCAATTGTATCAATATTTTTTTTCAAATCTAGGGGCAAACAAACAACTCTTCCCTTTAATCCTCTCTGCAAATCTGTAGGAGGCAATTTCCCTATCTTAGGCTCCATGCGAACAATTGCCTGAAAAGGATGGACACATTGAATCAAAATAGACTCATATGTATTTAAATCCATCAATTCACGGGGAATGTCTATCAACTCCAGATTATTATGAACAGCTCTAGCAGGCATTCTGTTTTGATTTAATTTGTCATAACAATATTTACAAATACGCTGATCAGAACTCAAATCAAAAGAATTCTCCACCCACAAATAAGTTGCTAAATCTTTCCACTCATAATTATCCATCTTTTCACTTTTTGCATATAAATCAACTAACCTAGTCTGAATCTTATAATGAGTCCGTCGACAACACACACAAGTAAAATTCGGCCTTTCACTTGATTTCACCTTAAACCTGGTAATTTCCTTCTCAAACTTTTCTGTATTTAAAATCTGTCCATTGTCTTCCACATTACCTTGAATTGCTGTCTCAATTTCTACACTGTCCTCTTGCTCACGAAAATAACAAATCTCAATTTCTTCACAAATCTTCTTCACATCTAATTCTGTTCCATGCAAAAGAGCACTGTTTAATTGTTTAAGCTTAAGTGCTGGACTTTTTGCATAATACAACATTCTCACTAATTTCCTCATTTTGGTATGATGCACTGCTAACATCCTAAAATGATGAAAAACACTCTGACAGACTTTTCTAGAAAGACAAGCCAGTGAATAGCCTTGCAAACCTGTGATTCCTCTCACTCTGCAAGGATATAAGTCTTGCAACAACTTCATTTTCTGCTTTAGACTTTTCTTACTATATGTACGTAAGAAATTACAAAACAAATCAATTGATTCCTGTCGCACACTACAAATACTACTACACTTCCAAGTGTACACTGCACCCTTAGTACGTCTCCCTAAAACTCCATCAGATAACACCTCTTCTGGTTCTCTAGGCACAAGTTTCTCTTTTTCAATCGGACAACCGTCTTTCACTTCATACGCTCGACCACTGGTGTCAACTGCATGCACTAAATCATTCTCCTGGAAGTAACTCTCCTCATTAAAAAATGGCTCACAACTTGAACTGTGCATCCATTCTCCAGAAAAAACTTTACAAAAATTAGTCCGATTAATTACTCTTTTCCATCTACTGTTTGATTTGAAAACATCAATTGTCTTGTTAAGTGTCCTAATTCTATTGATTATTAAAATAAATAATTTTTTCTTAACTTCAAAAGCCTGATCAACAATCTTCTCTACACTTTTCTTTTTCTTATAAAAAGCAGCTCTCTGTTTACCTTTCCTAATGTTTTTTAACAAATTTAAAACCACCCTATTGCGAAACATTTGTCTACGAATGTCTCTAAACTGATTCTGCCTTCTATTCCTATACATATTATTCTCTCCTGCTCCAGTTTTAGGATTCTTTGAAGTTCTCTCCTTCCTTTTCAATTTTACTCTCTCATTTTCTTTTTCTACATAGTGTCCATTATTTTTTCTGGATGTACATATGTTGCGTAAAAAAGACTTAGTTGTCTTACCAGGAGCTTTGTTCCTGTTTTTTGAAGTATCTGTTGTGGAAGAATGCTGTAATTCCGTTGCTGTTTTTGATTTTTCCCGGTTACGTTGTTTCTTTGTCCTTTCCTTTGTGGGCATCTTTGCTTTTTCTTCAAATAACGATTTCAATCTGTGTTAAAAAAAACAGTAGCACATTATAGACCATTATTACCAAACAACAAAGCAATGACAAAAAGCAAACGATCAATACAGGGTTTCAGATCAGGTGAGGATTCTCCAGTGGTGCACAAAAGGTGAGGACTGTATTGAAAAATATAGTGGAAGACAGCTCTGTCCACAATTACAAAGAAGATCAGACCTATGTCTAACTCCACTGCACTCTTATACACAGGCTTCACCACCTATGCTTCCCAAGAAAATATTGAGTTATATAGTTATATAAAATTGTATTTTATAAAATTGTGAAGCTCCATGAGAAAGCGTTTGCCTCAGTCTTATTCCATTTGTGAGGCACGTGCAAGATTTTGCCTCAGTCTTATCCCTGCTGTGAGGCAGATGATTGTAAATAGGATCTGTGCTGTGTTTCCTAAATGTGATGTCAAAAACGATTTTGGAGAAAATGATTGGTTTTTACATTTTTGATTATAATGTGGCGCAGAGGTTTAAAAAGTGACGCATCTACCTACATGCATCAATTTTTCAATATGGAGCAAAAACGTACTTGTTTGGGTTTTCCTGGGGAGCGTAGTTGGTGAAGCTTGTGTCTAAGAGTGCAGTGGACTAGGCTTCATGAAGCATATACCTGTCTGCATTCTTAGACGCGGGTGTCAATTTGACTCTTTACAGTGATGTTAGCTGTGTTTTAAATCAGTGTAGGAATCATATTGAGTTTGTTTGCATAGAGGAATTGTATTTTGTAAAATTGTGAAGCTCCATGTGAAAGCGTTTGCCTCAGTCTTATTCCTGTTGTGAGGCAGGTGCAAGATTTTGCCTCAGTCTTATCCCTGTTGTGAGGCAGATGATTGTAAATATGATCTGTGCTGTGTTTCCTAAATTTGATATCAAAAACGATTTGGGGGAAAATAAATGTATTTTACATTTTTGAGTATTACATAACAAAAACACATCTGAAGTGTTAGAATTGACAACCAATTAAATGTTACTTTCATTTTCTATTTTTTTTCCTGACATTTGATTGGTTATGTACATGAATATAAATGAAAAATGAGAGGGAGACATGGCCATTTTGACTACAACTACCTGAGGTACATCTTGAAAGGATTTTCGCATTTTGTCTTCTTCACCTCTCTGTAAAGTAAGTTGATAATTTCTAAGGGGCACTCTAAGTTATTTTTTAAAAACATTTTCTGATAGTTATTTACTGTCCCTCTGCTATAGTTATAGATAGAGATAGGTTCCTCTGTTATATTTATAGATTGACTTAGGCTTCTCTGCTATAATTATGAATTTACTTACGCTTCTTCACATGCACTTTTTAATATTTCTACTTCCTGCCTGTTACCATACATTGCCCAAAGTTAACTTCACTATTAAAAAATCAAAACTACCTGTCTGAACTTAAACCCAACAGTGCCATATTTCTACTGATTTTTTTTAATGCAAATTTCAGCACAAAAATGGAAGGAGAACAGAACGTTTCCTTTGAAATTGTCCTAGAGATGAACAATGAGGAAATCATTGAACCCATTGACTTGGAATTCATGGATGAATCACGGGACCATGAACTTCTACAATGTGTAGAATCTGTGGATTTGTTAATTCAATATGAGGACGTTTCTGACAGTCAAATGTTGGAAGTTATGTTCAGTCAAAAAGAAGACATTTCGGACAGTCAAATGTTAGACGTTCTATTAAATTTTGAAAAAGAATCGGAAAAATAAATTTATATTTAATAATCAAAAATTGTTCGAGACATTATTCATTATTATATGTAATTCATAAACTAGTACCAAATAGATTATAATATAAACTCAGACTTATAGTATACTGTGCAACGTATTTCTGTTACATAATAATTTTGCTCATAGTTACTTCCTTACTCCCACTATATTATCTCCAATGTGTATTTGACATCTCTTTTTCAGCTCCTGCCTCCATGTTGTTTCTGCTTCCCTGACAGACTATGGTATATATTCCATATACCACAATAACTTCTGTAACAACATGCAAATTATCTACAGAGGAGACGGTGTACATTGACTTTAAGACTCAGCATTGGTACCTACATGTTGGTACTTAAAACACCCAAACAACACAACAACTCTATTCAGAGATACCCTACCTCTAAGCACTTTAAATTAATATTTTAGTGTTTCACTTAGTTTTCCCCATGTGTAGACGTGGGGGAGGTGTGTGTGGGGGATGTGCGGGGGTGTCTGTGAGGTGTGTATGTGTGTGTCTGTGTGTCTAGGGGGGATGAGGTGTATAGGTGTGTGGGGTATATGGATGTGGGTGGGGATATGGGTATGTAAGGTGTGTGTGTGGGTGTGAATGTGTGGGGTGTTTGAGTGTAGGTGGGAGTGTGGGTGTGTGAGGTGCGTGTGGGGTGTGTGTGGGTGTGGGAGGTATATGTGTAGGATGTGTATGTATGTGTGAGATGTGTAGATGTGTCTGTGAGTTGTCTCTGTGTGTGGGGGGGAGATGTGTGTGTGGGATGTGTCTGTGAGATATTTGTGTGTATGTGCATGTGTGTGTGTGTGTGGTGGAAGGGGGGTGAGGTGTGTGTTTGAGTGTGGGTGTGTGGGATGTGGGTGTGGGTGTGGATATGTAAGGTGTCGATGTGGGGGTGTAGGGTGTTTCAGTGTGGGTGGAAGTGTGCGTGTGTGAACTGTGTGTGGGGAGAAATTATTATTTTAGTATTTCACTTAGTTTTTCCCATGTGTAGACGTGGGGGAGGTGTGTGTGGGGGATGTGCGGGGGGTGTCTGTGAGATGTGTATGTGTATGTGTGTGTGTGTCTAGGGGGGATGAGGTGTATAGGTGTGTGGGGTATATGGATGTGGGTGGGGATATTGGTATGTAAGGTATGTGTGTGGTTGTGAGTGTGTGGGGTGTTTGAGTGTAGGTGGGAGTGTGGGTGTGTGAGGTGTGTGGGGTGTGTGTGGGTGTGGGAGGTATGTGTTTAGGATGTGTATGTATGTATGAGATGTGTGGATGTGTCTGTGAGTTGTCTCTGTGTGTGGGGGGGAGATGTGTGTGTGGGATGTGTGGGGTGTGTCTGTGAGATATTTGTGTGTATGTGCGTGTGTGTGTGTGTGTGGTGGAAGGGGGGTGAGGTGTGTGTTTGAGTGTGGGTGTGTGGGATGTGGGTGTGGCTGTGGATGTGTAAGATGTCGATGTAGGGGTGTGGGGTGTTAGACTGTGGGTGGAAGTGTGCATGTGTGAAGTGTGTGTGGGGAGTGTGTGGGTGTGTGGGTGTGGGGTTGTGTGCATGTGGGTGTGTGTGGGACACACTTGTAGGTACCTAAAACAGCCACAGTTCCCAAAAGCTCTTTTCAGAGCTACCCTACCTGTAATCACTCAAAATGATTATTTTACACTATTATTTTCACTATTTTTCACCTAAGTACGCTCCCTGGTACGCTCCCCGGTGCGCGTACCGGGCACTCCCCCCGTGAAAATCGGAAAAAACCTAGGTGGTCAGGGGGGGTGTACCCTGCCCCCTTTTGCTCATTTCCCCCTTTGATTTTTGCCACCTCTTGTATCTCAATCCTACCGAGACACAAGATGGCGGCCGCTGCTGACTGTTTCGAATGTTTACAGACACCCGAGAACCAATCAGCTTGCCGTGCGCAAGTCGCGTGGCGCGCCCGGAGCGCTCCCCGGTACGCGTACCGGGGCGCGCTTACAGATATATCATTTTTTTTAAACCTAAATTACTCAAAATCCACTGGAGCACATATCTTGAGACATAGCAAAGGCACATCGGGCTACCAGTCCCTACAATTTTGCCAAGTTTGGTGCAAATCCATTTAGCCGTTCGAGCTAAAACTGCGACAGACCGCCCTATGGAAATTAACATGGGGAAAACACGTTTTGGGACCCCCCTTTTATCTCAGCCCCCGCTTGACGAATCCCCCCCCAAACTTTCAGGGAAGGAGCGGAGAGCCGCGAGGCAAAGTTGCTGAAAATTTCAGCCTGATTACTCAACCGGCGCCAAAGTTATTCCAAATAGAATGTTGCGATTTCCCTATGGAAATCGATCCTAACTATATATACCTACTGGCGATCGCCAGTAGGTGATATATATTTATATATATATATATATATATATATATATATATATATATATATATTACCAACTGGTGGTCGCCAGTAGGTAGTTATAGTTAGGACCTAGTTTCCATAGGAAATCCGTAACATTCTATTGGGAATAACTTTGGCCCTGGTGGACGAATGTTTGCGAATTTCTCAAAGAAGATGGCTCGGTCCGCTGCGCTCATTCTGTGAAAGTTTTGGGGGGATTGGTGAAGTGGGGGCTGAGATAAAAGGGGGGTCCCAAAACGTGTTTTTCCCATGTTATTTTCCATAGGACGTTTAGACACGGCTACAGCTCGAACGGCTGAATGGATTTATAAGAAATTTGGTAGAAAGGTAGAGTGTGGGTCGCAGATCACGCTTTTGTTTAAATAGTGTAAATCCGTTCAGTAGTTGCTGAGACAATTGAAGTTGAAATCAGTTATATATCTGTAAGCACGCACGGGTGCGCGCACCTATGCGGGTGTGCGCAAGCGGCATTGTGATTTGCTGTTTAACGTCTGTCAACATTCGATTCTGAGGAAATCAGGAAGTGTTGTCCTCCATTTTGTTAGTGCGAGTGAATATATTGTACAGAACAAAGGGTTAGTATATGGAAAGGGGAGAAGGTAGAGATTGTCTGGCTGGGTAGGTTTTCTAAGGGGGTGCAGTATGGACCCTGAACGCGAAAAGACCATTTTTTTTGGGAGAAAAAAGTTGCGGGGTGCACGCACTCGGTCGCGCACCCCTATTTACAAGACTGTGAAATACTATAGTGGTGAGAATGGAAAGGGAGCAGGGTGGAGAGTGTTTGATTTCGTAGGTTTCTTGAGGGGTTTATTAAGGATGACAAAAGTCTAAAAGTAGCTTTTTTTTGCAAATAAGTTACGTGGTGCGCGCACCCGGTCGCGCACGGCGATCAAAAAACATAAAGAAAGATGGAGATAAATTACAAGTTTGAGTGTTTAGATCTAAGGTGGCTCTTAAAAGAGCCCTTGTGTTAATTGAGTTTTTTCTGCACTTATAAGTAAGTTCCGATGCAGAGTCTCATGTTACAGAGGAAAATTCTATTTCCCTCATCCGTGAAATGAACACCATCTCTCCGATAGATGCCTTCCATGTTGAAACGCAGGTTGTTGTTGTATATAGAACCCATGTTATATTCTCTGAGGAAAGCAGAAACAGATTTATTTACATGTTTCCTTGCTTTCTCAATTTGTGGACAACGTTGATTGGACCAATTCCATTTTTGTCTTTGGCATATATTTGAAAACACCAAGACAGTTCGAGGAAAAAGTGACATCAATTGACGAAAGGTGTCTTTTAGAAGCATTTCCAGACCTACCCCTGTTAATGTGCCTAGATCATTCCCACCACAGTGCACAATTATCAGGTTAGGTTCAGGGAGATGCATAAAAGTTTTTACCAATGGTATCAATTGGTGACATCTTAATCCTCTTTGGCCAATCCACGTAATTTGCACATTTGGTAAGTCAAGGTTAGAAATTTGTCTGTTTGCAGCATATTTTTCACTCCAGTGAATATAACTGTGTCCTACAAGCCAAACCTTCATTCTCAAGGCAGATGCAGTAGTACTCCGATGGGTTCTGGAAGTGGAATGGCAAGTAGATGGTGAAAGTCACGAAAAAAAAGTGTATGAGGTGTCGTGTTGATGAAAAACTGAAAACGATTGGTTGATTGTTATACTTCAAGATTTAAGACTACGTTGTATGTTACTGTTTTTTTAAAACGAAATGTTCTATTGGTTGTGGAAAAAAAGAAATGTAAAAAAACAGTGGATAGGCAGGTGTGTTTGCAGGGAATTGCGCCTTTTTGCTTTGATTTAGAACGTTGAGATATGAACTTTTGACCTGTGCCTTCAGCCAGGTGCAGAATGAGCTGTTACCATGGTAACAGGCAGAAAAGGCAGAGGGTGAAGGGTGACCGTTATGTGACTTTGAAAATATTGAAAGGATAACCAAATGAAATGTTAATTTGATTATGAAATTGTGCGGGAACAAATATGATTGGTTGGAGAGACATATATGAGTGTGTATTGACAGGAAATCTATGCCATTATTCTTTGGTTGCAGTGATAGAAGTATTATTGAGAGCTCCGTCAAACGGCTATCATTTTGCTACTATCATTGTTCTACCTCTGATAAAGCATTGGTAAAGGTGAGTGTATAAATGTTTGTTTTATGATGTACCGTTAAATGTGGTTTGATCACTATATTAGATTATTTGACTTACAGTGTCTAAGCGAACACATTTTTGTGACCATGAGGTTGTACACAGGTTCGTGGAGTATATGCCTTCATAAATTGATGTAGAAGACCAAATATATATAGAGGTTTCTGTGTTCCGCCGTGTGACTGTATTTTCATCTCACTCCTGCTTTCCGTATCAGTTGCTTTGTGTTATCTTAGTGTGTGTATGTGTGTGTGTGTGTGCGTTTAGTCTGGGCTGAGGAAGTTTGTTCTGCAGGCAGACACAGATAGTCACATCAAAGTACTTGGCAGGTTTTGAAAATATTATTTATATAATTGAGATGGCTTTTGGAAGCGTTAGTCAGTGTATGTCGAGTTTCAGAATTACCGCTCGGTGGGCTCCACAGAGCTGAGGGTTTGTTGTGTTTCTCTTCTTAGTCCGTTTGGTTTCGCACTTTGTTGTCTGATGGCTGGCAAAGAAGTGTTTGTTATAGTGGAGATGAAAGGGTGATAAGTACTGAAATACGAGATAGCGTGTGCTCTGTGGAAGCGGGGGAGCAGTGATTAACAGTCTGAGTGAACCACAACTGCGGCGGTGCTTGGTTACAGTAATAAATTATTTTTTTGCCAGAGGTACGATTGATGCTATAGTTCACAACCCGCAAAGAAAGGCTTGAGTGACCGTCGCAGGCCAGCGGGTTGAACTATGAATAATTCAGGTTGACAAAAGAAAACATGAATTGAGTACAGCTGAGATTATGTCAAACACATGAATACAGTTTTAGTATACATTATTTCAGTTGTGAATATTGGATAAAAGAGGGAACGTATATATTTCAAATTTTTATTCACTGATGCAGTGCTTTGAAGCAAAGTTTTTGATGTAATACAAGTAAACGTATTATAAAGAAAGTAGTGGACATAGTTACTAGTCCATACAACACAAATGATGGAAATGTAGTATGAAGAAAAATGAATAACGTTTAAAAACATATTGTACAGCCCCGCAATCAAATATATTAAATTATATTGCATGCAAGAAGGTGTCTTTTGATTTTAAGTTCAGTAATCATATATGAAAATGCTAGTGGTTAAACATCACCTCATTAACAATTAGTTTTCTGCATACGAAGCAGTAACAAGCTTGTTGTATGGTATTGTGAAAGGAAATGAAAAACGCGCCAAAAGCGAGAACTTGGCTGGAGGTGCATGTATGTTATCTGCCGGTACGTTTGAAAATTAGTACTCAGAACAACTACTGTATTGAGATAATTTTTTGAAAGGTTTCAGTACTCGATGTAACATACAGGTTGATAAGCATGGGTAACATCAGTGTAATCATATACTTTTCAGTTATGTATCAAAAATCTTTCAATAGGCATAAAACAAAAACAGCACATATGTGTGTAAGGCGAAAATTGGAGTAGAAAGGGAAAATGGTGATAAACGATCTAAAAAGTCATTGTAACTATACACATTTATCAGGGCGCATTTAACCATATTTTACGCAGCCTTGCTTCGAGAATATTTCAAATCAGATAAGATAACATAAGGTAGTGATTTGTTGAAATTAGAGCATCATGAAATGTTTTGAAGAAAATCGAGTAGGTGTGGAAAAAAAAATTAACTCCACAAAAAATAAAAAAATCTCACCAGCAGGAAATTGCAATGTCCAATGTCAGTAAAGCCAATAGGTCTGTTTATATAAAATATAAAAATAAAAAAATAATAAGAAAAATTAGGAAGGGAAAAAACAGTCAAGATATCAATGGCTTGCATAACAGTTATCCTTCCATTGAATAGGCAAAGTAAGTGGCAACTGCTTCTAAAAGAAAGTCATTGTTATCATCCGAAAACAAGTCAGCCATCCAATTGAAAAGAGGAAATGAACATACATGGTCATTAATTACCGGAGCCTCTAGTAGCATCAGAGGAGAACTCGGTGAATTTTCAATGTAGCTGTGTGCCAAGAAATCTTGCGCCGCTGCGAAAATATTCCAATGACCCAGAATTCCATGTATCGCTGCAAAGGCCATAATCCCTCCGTCGGAACAAAGCTGTTCATGATCGAGTAACGGATTCATGAGATGATTGTAATTCACTTCAGGAGGTACGGAGTTGCAGAGACATAAGTCCAGGGCCCACATGAAATCACAGCTCAGGCAATGAAATACAGGCTGCACACAGGTGAAATAGGAAAATCGAAACGATAATCCATATGATGCACTCAAAGTCGCGAGTGGCAGAATGCCATACTGGTCAAGCATCCTGTGGCGAAATAGTTCCAAGTGTTCCAGCTCGTTTGCGAAGGCAGGACGGACATCCATATTGTAATAACGAAAATAGGAATACAAAAGTTGCAGCTGCTGGTAGTAGATGAGGAAGTTCAAAAACATAGATCTGAGAGTATGGAGTGAGAGTAGCAGAATGCCTTTAAATGATTTGGTGCAAAAAAATCACCAAACCATTGGTTAGTAGTTGCAAAAAAAATAGTGCAGCTGGGAAGTGGAGGAGCGTTAAAGATTATGAGAGTCACCTCAGAAAATTGTAAAGGAAGGTCACTATTTAATAAGGTATGCAGTTTTCTGCGAGTGTTAGCTAAGTGAATGAGATTTGTTTGTGAACAGATGCTTGGGTAGCTTCATTTAGGGACAATAAGGCTGTTGTTCAAGTCTTGGGATGGAACTTTGAGTTCAAGGCCGTATTTTGCGGCCAGATGGAAACATCAAGGTTCCCATGCGTGGGTGGATGAAGTTCATTTTTACAGAGAGGCATATGCAGAGTGACTATTACAGACTAAAGCTTGTCGTTTAAAAAGTCATAGTAATTGACATTGTTTGAAAATAAATAATTACTGCTGAGTGTTAAGGTAAAATTCGGCATTATAGGAGATACCGGTGTACCTTTGAAAACACATGCAACATTACAGCGCTTCCTGTTAATTAAGTTATGCAATTGGTAGTGCCTGGATGTGAACGATTATGTGCAGCATTGATATTTTTGACACTGTGTACTTATGAGTAGTGGAGAAGTGACGCAATGAAATGATGTTAGGTGAATGTAGTGTGGTTACGGAACGGAAAACCTTTAAAGAGAGTTACATTTAGTATGGAATACTTTTTATTTTTTAACAAACTTAGGTATGAGAATATTGCTATAGTGTCAGCGGGACTGTAAGTTGAAGTTTGATAAACATTAGTGAGATAAGTAAATTAAGGTTTATTTAACATGTGCAGCTAATAATCTGTGAGAAAAGGCAATAGTCTACTGTCTTGTAAATAGGGGTGCGCGACCCAGTGCACGCAGCCCGTAACTTTTTACGGCGAAAAAACATGTTTCTTTCGCGTTCAGGGTCTATACTGGACCCCCTGAGAAAACCTACTCGGTTAGATAATCTGTACCTTCTCTCCTTTCAATGTTCTAACCCTTTGTTCAGTAGAATACATTCACTCGCAGTTACAAAATGGCGGGCAACACTTTCTGATTTCCTCCGATTCTAGTGTTGACAGACGTTAAACAGCAAATCAGAATTCTGTAAACTGTATATTTTTGCAATTTTAAACAATAGGCAAAATAACTAAACTTAAAGTTCTGAAACTATCTTCAAGTGTCGTCTGCCTTTGCACCATTAAATTTTATTTTTAAACCACATGAATCACAGTCTTGTAAATAGGGATGCGCGACCGAGTGCGAGCATCCCGTAACCTTTTCAGAAAAAAAAAATGTTGTTTTCGCGTTCAGGGTCTATACTGCACCCCCTGAGAAAACGTACTCGGTTAAATAATGTGTACCTTTTTCTCTTTCCATGTTCTCACCGTTTGTTCGGTAATCTGAAACTTAGGCTTTACAATATATATTGGATAGAAAATTAGGGAATGTATCTGTTAGGCATGATATTTGGTAGAATGGGTGTATGTTGTCTAATACATATGTCTGTATTATGTTAAGTAAAATTCAGTTTTTTTTTTTTAAAGAGTGTTTGGTGCTGAAAAGCAACAACCTGAGGTGAACGTGAGAGTATACAAACAGAAAATCCTTTTTTACAGGTGAGTTGATCATTTTTAAATGATAATTTAATTTTTGAGCAGATTACCATAATATGCATGTTTTTAAAGAAAATTTACACTGCTTCTCTTTTGCAGGAGGATTTTAATTTCTATTATAAACATGTCTGTACATGCTTGTAGTAGATATGTATTTGGAAATACGGTTCCATTGTTTATTGCTACAACCTTTTTATGGGTGGGGTCCATGTGTTATTTTCTATGCAGTTTTGGTTCATCTATTCTTTGACTGTAAGAGTTTGCTGTTTACGTGGATTTATTCTTGCTAAGTCATCATTATGTCTCTAACTTATGCTGTATCATTTGTGTACAGTCATTTTTCTGAAATTATAGAGGTGTATTATGACATGGCTGTTGGCGTGATGGGCATTTCAGATGCATTTTTGTGACTGTACTATCTATTTGCACTCTATTATATGCATTTGCACAGGTGTATTATGATGAGGTCAGTCGGACGCCATGGAGGGACTTACGGTGGGGTAGGGAGGGAGGGAGGGGGAGGTGTAGGGTGGAGAGATCTAAAATGTGGCCTATAGATAAATTCAGGAAAGTATACAATTCAATTAATATAATAAATTTTTTAGTGTACAGAGCATCGCATTTCGGAATGCAGTGCACACTGCAAAATTGATTTAAATAATTAAATTATGTACTTACTACAAATTATCTATATCCTGTTTTTTAGGTCCCTCCACCGTAGACCTCCCCCTCCTCGTCTGCCTGCCCCACCATAATTCCTTCCACGAGTTGCGGCTGAATATGGTTTCGTATGGTTATGATGAAATTTACATGTTGAGTATGCTGTTAAAGGTAAAAGCAACTGCCTCTGTGGGAAGTAGCAATCTGTTCACTGAATGTTTAATTGGTATATTGTGAGCCACTTCTTCAGTTTGCATATAGTTTGAATCACAGTTTGTAGTGGTGAAGTTAGAAAATAGATCTCTACAATTAAATTAGAAAGTGTATACATAGTTCTACAGCACAGAAATGCAGAAAACAAATTTCACTTTGAAATGTGTTTTTACAGCATAATTTCAATTAAAGAAATTAAAAGGGATAGTGTTAATGTGTAGGATCATAGTATCAGTTTCTTTCTAAAATAAAGAGGTAGGTCCTATATTAATAAATGTAGTTAATGTCTTAAAAAGTATGAAAATGTATGTAGTTCAAAGATTAGTTACGGTAATTTTTGGTTAACTAATCATAAAAAAGATATAATTTAGTCTTTATATTTTTTTAAAAGGACACAGAAGATAGAAAATAAAAAATAAAATGGAAGATTACTCAGAAAATATGAATGTCCATTTTGAAATGGCAACTGAACTGATTGAAGAATTAATAGAAGGAGTATTTGAAGAGGAAAATGCAACAGAAAATGAGGAGTTTTTGGACTGCACTTTTGATAGTGCATATTTAGAAATGGTGGAAGAAGAAGAGAATTTGGAAGAGGAAAACAATAATGAAGTATCTGATGAAATGATGCTACATGTGCTTCTGGAATATGAATTATTAAATCAATAAAAAAATTCTGGTAAATGGATGCATACTTCAAATTCTGAGCCATTTTTTAATGAAGAGATGTGTTGCATGCAGTTGACACCAGTGGTCGAGCGTATGAAGTGAAGGATGGCTGTCCTATTGAGAAAGAGAAAATTGAGGTCAGAAATACAGAAGAGGAAATAGGTGGAGAAGTTTTACAGGGACGTGTTCATGCTCCTGTTTATAGTTGGAATTGTAGCAGTATTTGCAGTGTACGACAGGATTCAATTGATTTCTTTCGCAATTTCTGACGTAAGAACAGTAAGGAAAGTCTAAAAAACAAAAATTGTAATGTTGCAAGAATTAGATCGTTGCAGAGTGAGAGAAAAAACTGGTTTGCAAGGCCATTCTCTGGCTTGTCTGTCAAAAAAATATGCCAGAGTGTTTTTCATCACTTTAGGATGTTAGCAGTGCATCATACCAAAATGAGAAAATTAGTCAAAAATATGTATTATGCAAAAAGTCCAGCACTTAAACTTAAAGAGTTAAATAGTGCTCTTTTGCATGGATGTGCATTAGATGTGAAGAATATTTGTGCAGAAATTGAGGTAAGTTATTTTGGTCGAAATGAAGAGAATATAGAAACTGATATAGTTATAGAAGGAAATGTGTTAGAAAATGTTGGACATTTTAATACTGAAGAATTTGAACAGGAAATAACAAAATTTAAGGTGATTGCAGGTGAAAAACCAAATTTAACTTGTGTGTGTTGTCGACGCATTCATTACAAAAGTCAAACTAGGTTAGTTGATTTATATTTAAAAAGTGAAGATGAAGATAATACTCAGTGGAGAGAGTTTGCAACTTATTTGCTGGTAGAAAAGTGTTTTGATTTGGGTTTTGAGCAACGTATTTGTAAATATTGTTATAATAAATTAAATGAAAATAAAATGCCTGCTAGAGCTGTTCATAATAATCTTGAGTTGATAAATATTCCATCGGAACTGAAGGATTTAAATACTTATGAGACTATTTTGATTCAATGTGTACATCCTTTTCAGGCTATTGTTCGTATGGAGCCTAAGACTGGGAAATTAAATCCTACAGATTTACAAAGAGGATTAAAGGGTAGAGTTGTATATTTGTCACTTGATTTAAAAAAAAATATGGAGACAATTGGTATTGAAAATGTAGAAGAGGAACCTCTTGTTATTCTAGTTAATGGTGTACCTACAAAGAGTAAGAAAATCTGGCAAGATTTAGTGGATGTTAGGAAAGTGAAAAAGGCAACGTTGTATTTAGTCAAAAATAATAAATACTATAAAAATGTGTATGTAGAAGAAGAAGATGTAAGTGATGAAGAGGATAATGATTTGTCTATTGGACAAATTGAAAAAGTCGATATGTCCAGAACTGAAGAAATTTATGAACATTACAGTGTTCATCCACTGCATTCCAAAGAAGCAATGGGGAATGCTATTGAATTATTTCAGATGAAAAAAGCAGAAGGAAGTCCTATTAGTGTGTGGGAAGAAAGTTTGGAAGGTCGTTGTTTCCCACAGTTATTCCCAACAGGTGAAGGTGCGCGATATGATGATCGACCTATGCAGATTCCTGCATCTGAGTACCGGACTACAAGATTATATGCAGAAGATCCCAGATTTCGTCAATGTATTCCATATTTGTTTCATCTTCTGTTTGAGAGTGACTTATCTGGTCTTTCTTATGCAGTAAACCATATCTTAAAAAGTGGAGTGTATCTGCAAAATGTTTCAGCAAAGGATTTTATGGATAAAGTGCAACAGAAAGATAGTGTTTTGGATTCTCACCTAATTAATTTAATGGCATGTCAGCGTGGTACTAATGAATATTGGTACCGTCGTCATGGAGATTTAAAATGCATGCTAAGAAACTTGAGAGCACCAACATGGTTTTTAACTCTAAGCTGTGCAGAGTATGCCTGGGAAGATTTACTTGAATATCTTCGAGAGGCGAATGTAAATATTGAAAATATAAACTACAAGACACCAGGAGAATTGTGTTAGTTGGATCCGGTTAATGTTTGCAGATATTTTAATCATAGATTTGAAGCAATGATGTCGTTTATTACAAACAAGAAGAATCCACCGCTTGGTGAAGTTTTGGATTTCTTCTGGAGAAAAGAGTACCAAGCAAGAGGTGCTCCTCATATTCATATGTTACTATGGATCAAGGATGCTCCCAAACTTGGAAAAGACTCCGATGACACTGTACTGTCTTTTATTGAACAATATGCCACTTGTGACATACCTAACAGTACAACTGATAAAGACTTAAGAGGAAAAGTGTTACGGTTTCAAAGACATCGTTGTGGAAAATATTGTCTGCGAAAATTCAAATCAAAGGATAAGTTCTATACAAAATGTCATTTTGGATTTGCACGACCGGTGCTTTCAAAAGGAAGAGTCAACAATTTGATGTCATCTTTGCGACATAATATCACAAGAAGATCACCCAAAAATACATACAATTTAAGAAGAGGAGAAGAGTCCAAATATATAAATGACTACAACCCTGTCATTTTGACCATGTGGAATGCTAACATGGATATACAATATGTTGCGGACAACTCTATTGCTGTGGCTCGATATGTAACGTCTTACATCACAAAATCTGAAAAGACGGAACTGAAGGAGATGTGGGAAGATATTTCTCATGAAAAGAGCCTAAGCAAGAAATTGTATACATACAGTTTGAAGATGTTATCACATCGAGAAATTGGAGCATATGAATGTTGTGATCGATTATCATCAGCAAGTCTTTATGCGAAATCTCGAAGTATCCTGTGGGTGAGTTTAGGTCTAGCAGGAACACGAAACCGTGTTTTGAAAACTGTGCAGGAAATTGAATATTTAGCACAGAAAGAACCAGATACTACAGACATTCTGAAAACAAATATGTTGGATACATACTATCCAAATCGAAGTACTCTGCTTGAAAATATTTGTCTGTATGAAGTACTTGAAAAATACACTTTTAAAAGGAATATTAGAGAGAATGTTGAAAAAGGTATATACGCTGTAATTGGACAGGAAGGATGTCTGGTGAAACAAACAAAAGGATATTTGATTAATCACCGAAAACTGAGTTGCGAAAATCCAGACAAAAGAGAATTTTACTATTTAGCTCTTTTGCAACTCTTTAAACCATGGCGTACTGAAGAGGAACTACTTGGAGACTTTGTTAGTTATGAAGATTCCTTTAACGCATCTAAAAGTAGTATAGAATGTCCTGTTTTTAGTAATTATCTTAAAATGTTGACCGACGAAATAGAGCAAGAAGCAACAATTGCAGCAGAGATTGCTAGAGAAAGTTCACAAGACACTCAAAGTTCAGCATCGTTGAGTCAGGATCCACTGGGAGAACCAATTATCCGAAATGAAGCAGCCACTGCCATGGATGAGGTGGAAAGAGCAATGCAGCAAGCTCAAGAGGATATAATAAATTTAGAAGAATTGGAGAAGGAATTTAATCTTGAGCAAAGACAGATATATGACGAAGTGACATAGCATATTGAGCATGGTTTTCGTCATGACAAAAAAGAATGCGCATGTATGTCATTTGAACCTATTCGACTATATGTAAGTGGAGAAGCTGGAACAGGGAAAGGTTTTCTTATAAAAGGAATTAGTACATATCTACAGCAAAGAACTCAGTCACCATTGTCTTGTGTTGTAACAGCACCAACTGGATTGGCAGCACATAATATTAAAGGTATTACTTTACATCGTTTACTGATGCTGCCAGTTGAACATGAAAATAAATTACTGTTAGATCTGGGGGTCTCTAGTTGGCAGAGGTAGGTACCACTGTCCAAATAGGGACCCTTGCTTCTAGTCAGGGCAAGGAGATAACCCTCTGAGATAACCCCTGCTCACCCTCTAGGTAGCTTGGCACGAGCAGTCTAGGCTAACCAGAGGCAATGCGTAAAGTATTTGTACCAACACTCACAGTAACACAGTGAAAACACCACAAACTGACTCCACAACAGTTTAGAAAAATAAAGGTATTTTTAATCTAAACTACACAAGACCAAAACGACAAAAATCCAACATACACAGTTCAAGAATATGGTTTCAAAAAGAGTTCTTAATGTTGCGTTAGAATTCTCTACGTTTGCGATAGAATTCTCTACTGATGCGTGAAAAGTTCACAGTTGCGTCACGTTTACTCACAGTACCTTTTAGTTGCAACAAAGTTCCAAAAGCAGAAGCTGGTGCGGTGGAAAACAAGCGATGCGTTGCTCCTGAGACCCTGGGGAGGTGATGCGACAGCCCCGCTGCAGCAGCGGGTGTGTTGCGACGAATCCGGTCTGTATGGGGAGAAAGGCCACTTGTATGGATTCCGGTGCGTAGGTTCCGTAGGAAGTCTGTTCTCGCAAAGGCACGATGCGACGATCTCGTAGGGGCTGCGACGATCTCCGGGGCGACGATGCGCGGTCCAGCGGGGATCCTCTCTCTCGCAGCTCCTCGATGCGTTGATTCTGCGACGATGCTCGCAGCGACGTGATGCGGTTCGCAAGCAAGCGGTTCGGCGATCTCAACCAGCGACGACAGGCTCTGCGACGATACTCGCAGCGATGTTCGATTCTCCCGCACCGGTCTGGCGTGTCCCGCAAACGAAGGATGCGACGTCTCTGGACGATCTCGACCTCCGTAGCGGCGGGAAACTTCTCGCACTGTCGGGGATGCGCTCCGCAAGCGAGCGATGCGACACTTTTCAAGTTCAAAAGTCACTCAAGTTTAGTTTCAAGCTTCCCAGCTCAGGTACAACTTCCAGAGGCCCCACAACTGGATCAAGCACTCTAGGAAGGACAGAACTCTCTCAGCAGAGTTCAGGGAAGCTGGGGGTGAAGTCCTTTTGTTCCTGGGACTTCAAAACAGGGAGCCAGCTCTTCTCAGGCCCTTGGAAATTCCTTCAAGACAGGGGACACAGCTCAGCAGCAAAGTCCTTCCCCTCTCCTTGGCAGCAAAGCAACAGGTCAGTCCAGCAGAGTAACAGCAGGACAATCTTCCTTCTTTAGTTTCAGCTTTCTCCTTGGCAGAGGTTCCTTCTTGATGTCCAGGATGATCTCATTTTCTGTTGTCAGGGGTCCTGTACTTATACCCCTAAAGTCTTTGTTCTCTCTGTGCATGTGGGCCCTGAGCCCGGTCTGAACCAGTTCTGGGTGTTTCCTGAGTACTTTGTTTTGCTGGCTGCTTCTTTCCTTTCAGAGTGAGGGGCAGGGTCCTCAGCCGCCCAGCAGGAGGTGGAGCCAGCATTGTGGGGGGAAAGCCCAGCCCTGGAGCACTTTGTTGACATGATTCCTTCTCTCCTTTCACAGTGCAGGGCAGAGACATCAGACGCACCACAGGGGGTGGAGCCAGCACTGTGGGGGGCGGGCACAGTCCTATTCAGGCCCAGGTGCTAACTCCTCCCACCACTCAAGTTGCAAATGCAGTCATTCAGCCTAGGGCTGACTCAGCCAGCCTCCTGGGGAATTCCCCAGCCCCTGTCACTCTCAAACCAGACAGTCAATACAAAACAGGCCCAGGCACACAGAAGGGTCAGACAAGAGAACAGCAACTTTCTAAAAGTGCTGTTCTCAAACACAGGATTTAACAACAACCTTTCCTAAAAGATGTGTTATTAAATTTTGAGTTCAGGGATACTAGATACTTATGTCCTATCTTGTTCCTATGGGAAGAAATGCTGTTAACCACTGTAGCCAGCGTCCCCCATGTTAATCTATGGAGCAAGATAGCCTTACAATAGTGAAAAACGAAAATGGCTGTAATTCACTACCAGAACATGTTACCTGCACTAGTACATGCTCTACCTTTTACATACACTGCACCCTGCCCAGGGGGGTACCTTGGGCCTTCCATAGGGGTGACTGATGTGCACAAAAAGGGAAGGGTTAGGCCTGGTCAGTGGGGACACTGACCAGGAGGACATGGCAGTTCTAAACTGCACACAGGCACTGCAGTGTCAGGCCTGAGACATCATTTTAGGGCTACTCCTGTGGGTGGCACAATCAGTGCTGCAGGCCCACTAGTAGCATTTGTCATCACCAGCCCTGGCACACCCAGTGCACTTTACTAGGGACTTCATGGTGATACAAATATGCCAAACATGTATATCCAATCAGAATAACAATTTACACAGAGAGCATATACACTTTAGCACTGATCAGCAGTGGTAAAGTGCGCAGAGTCCTATTGCCAACAGCCACGGGTCAGGAAAAATAAGGGAGGAAGAAGCAAAAAGTTTGAGGATGACCCTGCAAGAAGGGCCAGTTCCAACAATTACAATATCACAAGCTATCTGGAGACGCTTGTTATGAAGTTTCTAGAGTTCTTAAAGAAATGAAACTTCTTATTATTGATGAAGTAAGCATGGTATCCAATTTAATGCTTGCTTTTGTACATTTAAGAATGCAGCAGATACTTAAAACTGACTATGATGTTTTATTTGGAGGGAAACATGTCATAGTTTTTGGAGATCTACTGCAACTAACTCCTGTGAAAGGACAATCTGTATTTGAAACTGTTACACATGAAGACACCAGAAAGTGCCTTGGCAGTATTGGAAATGTTAATATATGGTCACATTTCAAATATACTGAACTGATACAAAATATGCGACAGGCAAAGGATACTAAATATGGAAATATTCTTCAAGATATAAGGATTGGAAGACTAACTGAAGATGCAAAAGAAACTCTACAAACTCGATTACTTTGTAAGTTGTTTCCCAATGAAGATAATGTACCTGAGAAAATATATACTAAAGAGGTAAAAGATAAGTCAGTCATATGCTTGATGCCAACTCTAAAAGAATGCTCAGTTTTCAATGAGAAAATGTTGAAGTTGGAAAATGAAGAAATTAAGAAACTGGAAGCAAAAGATAAAATAGAGTATGAAGGAAGTACTATTGTTTTGTCTGATAAATTAAAGTTAAAATTGGATAGTCTACCGAAATCTATATCTAAAACTGCTGGTTTAGAGAAGAATCTGTATGTATGTTTAAATTGTCGGATTATTTTACGCAGAAATTTACTTGTAGAAAGAGGTCTGGTGAATGGAGCAATGGGTAATGTTGTTGGTTTTGTAAATTACCCAAATAGAGATGAGACTGAATTTTTACGAATAAAATTTGATGGAATTGAGGAAGTTCAACCAATCAGTCGCTGCTCAAGTCGTTTTTTACTTGTGAAAGACTTGTATGTCCGTCGGAAACAATTTCCAATTTGTTTGGCATATGCAGTGACTATTCACAAATCACAAGGTTTAAGTGTAGATTGTGCTTTGGTCAATATTGGAAATAGTGTATTCAAAGAGGGTATGGGATATGTTGCTTTATCACGAGTTAGAACTTTATCTGGCCTTTATCTAATTGATTTTGATGAGACAAAGATCAGTGCAGATTTAAAATGTGTGGAGGAGTATAATAGGTTAAGAAGAGAATATGCTCCAAGTTTACCTCAATATCCTTTCATTAAAAAGAGTATAGTTGGTCAGAAAAGGAGAAATGAGGAACAATGTACTGAAGTAGTAGAGAAACGAAGAAAAAAAGATGAGACTGTCATTGGTAGGAGTAAGAAAAAGGTTAGTACTACAGAGATTGTTGGATTTAAATTTGAAAATAGGTCTGATGTCAACTGCTATGCAAATGTAGTGGTTAATGTGGGTTTTTTTCTAAAAAGTTTACAGCAACAGATTAGAGAAAATCAGGAGCAAACATTTTGTTGTTCTTTAAATTCTGTGTTTGAAAAATGTACCAGTGGTAATAGTGAAGTAGGAAGTGTTTCAGAAGTAAGGAATGTTTTAGACATATGTGCAGGACTAAATCAATTTTCTCAGAATATTCAGCAAGATTGTCAGGAATTTATTATGTATATGCTTACAGTTTTGGAAGAAGAAGGTGTAGGTATTGATAGTCTTTTTGGCCTTTCTTATAAATGGGAACATATTTGCGATAATTGCTCATTTACAAGTAGTACTGACATACACACAGAAAGATTTATATATTTAACATTACCTGATTGTAAAACAGTGTCCTTTAATAAACTAGTTAAAGATGCGTATCAGAACATGGTTTGTTCTCAATGTAATTCAGAAATGTTATCAACCATATTTATCCATAGATATCGACAGTATGTAATTTTAATGCTTCAACGATGCAGAGCTGATGGAAGTAAATCGTCAACTTTAATTAAAAACTATGTGGCTTCTCAAATATCTATTTCTAGAAGAACATTTGTAACTGTAGCAATTATTTTTCATGAAGGGCCATCAATATCATCAGGACATTACATAGCTTATTTGAAGTGTCCAACTGGTTGGACACTCTGCAATGATAGTCAATTAAGTTTTAAGAATCGTTTGCCTTCTGAGTTAAGAAATTCTTATCTGATATTTTTGCAACCAAAATTTCAGTGAAATTACTTGGTCTAGTCAGAGTAATACTGTAAAGATATGAAAATGTGTTGTTTAGAAATATCATGTGTTTAAGGGTGTTCAAATATAGAAATGAAACTTTTATGTGCCAAAGAGATAGCATAAGGTAAGGTTTCCTTAATGTTGATGGTACAGGACATGTTGGAATTAACTTATACTATTTGGCCACGTGGAAAACAATGAGATATGAAAATGTGGACTTAAGATTAATGTTTTTAGAGTATACTTACTTGGAAGCTTGTTGAGAGGTACTCAAAAGAAACGAATTAGCTCATACTATTTGGCCATGCGGAAAAGTATGAGATATCTAAATCTGGATTTGAGATAAATGTTTCTGGAACATACTTACTCGCAAGTTTGTTGAGAGGTACTCAAAAAATAACGACTTTACTCATAGTATTTGGCCATGCGGAAAAAAATGAGATATCAAAATGTTGACTTGAGATAAATGTTTTAAGAACATAGTTGCACGGTTATTTGTGGAGAGGTATTTAAAAGTAACTGGTATACTTTAATTAGTTTGTAATTGTGGAGTATGTGCTGTGCTTACTCAAGAAATTGCGATTTAGAGAAAAACATTTAAGACATGTTTTTTTCTAGGTATTTATGGTATGTATAGAGATCTTGTACGTTTTTTTTTAAATACAATCATTTTGATTGTGGGGTTTTTTTCCCCGCTGTCACATGATGATTACTATTGAAATCACTGTTTATAGTGAAAATCAATTTATCTGAGGACAGCAAAAATAAACCAGTAAATATGTTGTCTAAGTTATTTTGTTACATAGGATTTAGAAATATGTATTATAACAGATTTCTTTATTGTCTTCCACAGATATTACATTTTTAAGGTAAGAACAACTAATCATATCTGAGAGTTTCGTGTACCTCTCTCTTATCCTTATTTTTTTCATCCTCTTCCTTTGTTAGTGGTGTTTACATTTGGTTATTCCCTTTAACTCATGCTTTTTATCTTACCTGCCGCCACCGCCGAGAGTCATATCCTGTGATCCGCGCCAGCAGTGCGCTCTGAGGCCAATAAAGGGAGACAGAGACCGGCAGAGCGGGGGAGACCACTTACCTGCCGCCACCGCCGAGAGTCATATCCTGTGATCCGTTGGTCTGCCGCCACCGCCGAGAGTCATTCCGGGCTGCAAACGGGCGCCAGAGCAAGCGCCGGAGCTGACGCTTAAGCCGCCAAGAGAGTCATACCTGGGCATAGAAACCGCGCCGCCGCTCCGGGAGGGACTACAACTCCCGGCAGGCATTGCGGCGGCGCGTGGAAGTGACGCGAAACGCGCCAGCAGTGCGCTCTGAGGCCAATAAAGGGAGACAGAGACCCGCGTCGCGGGACGCCCGGGGCGAAGCCCGGGCAAAGGGCGGGCCCTCTACGGCCCTCATCGGCACGAGGAGGCAGGGCAGGGCCAGAAACCCTGCGCAAGGTTCGCGAGGCATCCTACTGTTCAAGTAAGACTGTATTGTTTGTGATACATATTACCCTGTGGTTTGAGGAGTATTAGCTCTTTGTCATTATCATCAGTATGCCTAAAAAGGGATCTGCACCACTTGCACCACTTGCCAACACAATGGAAAACTACTTGGTGCAAACAGTGAAAAAAATCAATCTACAGAGGAGAGAATCGCTGGGATTGAGTCAGTCACCTGACTTACACTGTTTGTCCCCATCTTCATCCCCCTCACCTGAGGACTTAGTGTCCCTGCAGACTTTCTCTGATGCCTCTTCAAATTGTCCTACCATACAGGAATCCGGCTCCCTAAATGATAATATGTTGTCTGGTCCCGAGGTCCTTATCGTGGAGCATGGAAATAAATCTGACAGTGATGTGGATCAGGAAATTCGTGCTGACCCTACAGATGAAGATATTTCTATCACTGAACAAACTTCTCGATTAGACTCTGTGAAAAATAAAAACCCGCCGAGACGGGGGGGACTAAGATCTGGAGCCAGGAGGAAGAGGGTAAACATCCCAAAAGCAAACCCAAAGGAAGTTGAAGGGGGAAGTGTTGAGATTAATGTCAGCCATGATGAGGACTTGTTTGATAAGATCGCTGACTTAATAGATAGTAAAATCAAATCTATTGTTAAACCATTACTCTCTAAAATTGATAAATTACAATCTGAAGTCAAAAAGCTGGGAGGGCAGTTGAATAAACTAACAGAGGGTGTTGTTAATGTTACGATGTTGGTATCAAACCTGGACAAAAATAGTAGAGAAGTTGATGATCAGGAGGGGGAGAATACAGATGATGTATTAAATAATCCACCACCTCAGCCTCCTGATCCAAAACCTATTGCTCCCAATACTAATAGAGGGGATGGTCTGTTAACGGTTGAGATACCCCCTGCACATGCTCAGTTAACTGACCCTCTTCAATTTATAGTTGAAGCTTCCCCTGTCATTTTAGTATTGGCAAATGTACCACCCTTAGAAGCCGGTGCTGAAGAATCCCCTTCCTCTCTGTCTAACAAAGCCTTGCAGTGGCTTACTACTAATATGAGGTTAGCTCCAGGGGGGGGTCAACTGCTGGCTCAAGAGATTAAAACTGCTAAAAGGGTCTCATGGCTAGGTAATCGCCCCAAAAAATTCAAGGGGGATTGCGTGGCAGTAAGCTTCTTACATTCAGGCGTGTTGCCTAACATCCTTATCAATTTACTTCCACCCCAACGCAGGCAGGGCTCTGTTGTACCATTAACATTGAAGTTCTTTTATGGTGAGCAGCAGAACGTCACCTACCCTAAAACACCAGCCTTTGGATGGGATACTAATTCTGATTTAAACTATAGATGGGGCTGGGAACAACATCGGAATACTGTAAATCAATCCGCTCCCCTAGTACATCAGAATCCTTTTGCTCAACCCCTCTTATTGTCTAATCGATTTGCACCCTTATCCTTTTTGGATCATAATGACTGACTCTTGTCAGAACATTCTAGTCAGACAGAGAATAGTGTGCCAGTATTCAGTATGCTTACTTGGAATATAGCTGGTATAAAGACCAAAGTAGGTAATGCAACTTGGTTGGCTTTTATAATTAGGTATGATATCATTGCTCTGCAGGAAACTTGGGACACAAATTCTAGTTTTTCTCTTGATGGCTACAGTTATTTTTGTATCCCTGCTGTGGCTAGCACAGCAGGAAGAGCGAGGGGAGGACTGTTAAGCCTCTTCAAACTAGACATCAAAGGTAGCCTTAAGAAATGTGACTCAGGATCTGAGCAATGTCTTATTGTTGAATTGTCTCGTGTGGAATCTCCTAATATTTTGTTTATTAATTTTTATAATTCCAATGCTGCTGACTGTACAACATATAGTCTAGGTAGATTGGATTACTTTCTGTCAGTCTATAGTGAAGATGTTAATGCATTTGAAATCATTTTTTTGGGGGATTTTAATATACACCCTTGTTCACTTATGTGTGTATGCGATGACTCAGAATCCCCTCCAAATTGTGCACTGGTCCATCTTGAACATAACAGACAGGGGGGTTGTTTAGAGAACTTCCTCGCAAGATGGAACCTATACGAATCCAGTTGTGGGGAGGGGGGATTAGAGCCCCTACTTTCAAGGGCTCAGACAATGACTCTATTATTGATTATATTTTTATTTCTGCATGTTTTTTATCCAAGGTTTTAATGTATAGAACTGTGGTTTCCGCTTTTAGTGATCATAACCCAGTTTCCATGGACCTAGTAGTGTCTGATTTTTTAGGGCGAAACCATGGTCCTTGTTATGAAGAAAGAAAGCTTAAAGTTAAGGATCAGGGAAGGAGACTGAAATGGGATAGTATAATCCCAGAACCCTTTGTTCAAGAAGTTCTTTCAGAGGCTGAGGAGGAGGTTGGAGTGTGTTTATCTAGTGACTCTAATGATGGGGAAGTGATCTTTGCATTTAGCAGCATATGTAACAAGATAAACGGCAGGCTTTCTGTGACTAGTAATTCCAAGCCGAAACCTCTTAAAAGATGGTTTGATCACAGTTGCTCAAAAGCACACTCTGCATTGCTCAATGCTTTGAAAACTGTTCCGAAAGATCGTGACCTCATCAGCAATAGTAGAGCACTATACAAAAAGGCCATTGTAGTAAGGAAAAAACAGCTTAAAGATGAAGCCTGGACACAACTTACTGATCCAGCCATTTTAAAAAATAGTGGAGAATTCTGGAGGATTGTCAACCAACCCTTACTCACAGGGGAGGATAACTCCCCTCTAGAAACTAATATCCCTGATGAGGGTTGGATTAAACACTTCAGAGACATCTATTCAGCTCATAGTAACGCTGATACCAGGGAACAGGAAGTTAATACTATTCCATTAGGGAACCATTTGCACTTTGAAGTCAGTGAAGTATTATCTGCAATAGATTGTACTTTAAAAAAAAAGGCACCAGGACCAGATGGTGTCCCCGCTGATGCCTTTAAATGCTTCCCTAACTTCTGGTCAAGATTGCTCTGCAGGGTCTTTAATGCCTTAAACCGTGATAATATTCCCAAGTCATGGAAAACATCAATAATCATTCCTGTTTTTAAAAAAGGAAATAGGCAGGATCCTGCATGTTACAGACCAATTTCACTGATTGATTCTTCAGTTAAGATTCTTGGGAGAGTCATATTAGTTAAATTGAATGAATGGGCCACCGAGAACAATATCTTGAGTAATGTGCAATATGGGTTCAGACCTAAAAGAAGTACCCTGGATCAGTGCCTTAATCTCCACCTCCTGATCGAGAAATATACCAGGGCCAAGGATGGGTCCATGTACCTTGGGTTCATGGACCTCTCCTCTGCGTTTGATATGGTCAATAGATCCAAGCTCTGGTTAAAATTACTCGACATGGGTCTGGATAGATCCATAGTTAATTTATTAGCTGACTTACACTCTGGCCTTACTGCTAAAATTAGAGTATCCTCGAAAGGAAGGTGTACAGATGTTTTTGCGTCTGAAAAGGGAGTAAGATAGGGATGTATTCTGGCACCACTGTTATTTACGCTTTATGTGAACGCGCTGGAGCCAGCCCTCAGGGGCGTTACAAGCGACATTCCACGTGCAGGAGAGCAGGGGATACCAGTTCTCCTTTATGCGGATGACACTGTTCTTCTTGCGCGTACTGGGGTGGGGCTTCAACGACTCCTGGATGCCTTTGAATCCTTTATGGGCTCACTTGACCTGAAAATAAATGCAAAAAAATCGCAGGTTATGCTCATGGGCAGGGCCTCTAGGAGACCCTTTCATAAAACTTTTCTTTGTGGGCAGGAAAAGCTCGCGCGTGTCTCCTCCTTTCCCTACCTTGGGCTCACCTTTGACGACAAAGGTAGCTGGGGTCCTCATGTTACAAGCAGAGCATCTATGCTGGCCAGGACATCTGCTGCCCTCCATGGGTTTTCTAAAAAACTGGGGGGTAGGCCATTTGCAGCTATCAGTAAAATATACAAGGCTAAATGCATTTCAGTTGCATCATATGGTGGCTCATTGTGGGGATATAGGGGAGTGGAACCCATACAGACAATGGAAAACAAATTTTTTAGATCTGTCTTGGGCGTCCCCCAGTCAACCCCGGCCTATACAGTCCACATGGAACTGGGGGAAGGCTACATCTCAGACCTGATTAGAATAGCACCTTTAGTTGCTTGGCTGAGGATGTGGCTGAACACAGAAATTCCTCTTAATCACACCATAATGAGGGACTGTTTGAACCTAGATAATGTACACAGGATTAGGTGGTTGATGTACATTAAGGAAAATTTCTTGAAGTTGGGGAGGCCTGAACTTTACACTGCTATTGATTCTCTAACATCAAAAGATATTGTTTACACCAAAGTTGGAATGAAGGAGCTCCTAACCCTGGAGAGGGAAGAAATTGAGCTGAAGAAACCCTGTGTCAGGGCCAGTGTACTGCTGGCTATACCCAACGGTCCTGACAGTTACCTTAACGTGGTGACCCATCCCTACCACAGGTTTATTTTAACTCGTTTTCGATTTAATTTGATACATTTTAGCTTGGGTTTTTATCCCGTCTGGAGTACCCCAGAAAAGGCACCACCCTGTTCTTGCGACCATTTTTCTGAGCAAAGTACTATGCACTTTATAATGTTTTGCAGCCACTATAATGAAGCTCGGAAATTGTTTCTTGTACCTATACTCAAGGAAGCAGGATTTATTTTAGTTAGACCTGCTCTTATTTATCTACAAATGCTACAAACTCCCAGGATTATGTTTTACGTGGCTAGTTTCCTGGTGAGAGCTATTAGAAGCAGGAATATCAGACTTAAAAATGTGTCTACTTGCCTTTGTAGTATAGATCAACACTCTAGTTAGTAGGTTGGCTGGTGACCTTTTGGGTCAGCATTCTTAGAAAGCACTGTAACAGGGTTAGTAGTTGCCAGTTCTAATCATTTTGCTGGGGACCCCTTTAGCATTTTTACACTTTTTAAGTCTAAGTCTTTATTGCACTTTAGCACTTTTGCACTTTAGCACTTTGCACTTTGTACCAGTTATGCTGATGTTAAAATGTAACATTGTGTATGTTGGTCTTTTTAACCTGTTATTCTTAAATTGTTTTTAATTGTTTTTAATGTATGTGTTGTTTGTATTTTTGTTTCATATATTTGCCATTGTCTTTGTATGATATTAAGTTATCGCAATAAAGTATTTGACTGACTGACTTACATCTTTTCTATTAGTATTCTATTCAGTCTTTCTTACTCTTCAGTTTGTTACTTATGTTGCTTTAAAGAGAGTCACCTTTATTGATCCTTTATCACCTTTGTTTCCTGAATCTTAAGTTCTTTGTCTTACTGTACCTTACAATTTGTTCCCTTACTCTGCTTTCTTTAATTATACTCAATTTCCAAGCTAAAATCTATAGTTTAGTTCTCTCACCCTACTTCTTTTCTCTTTATCTGTCTCTCTTACACTCTATGTCTGTTTGTATTCCATTCCTCTTCTGTTACTCAACCTTTTTCACTCTTTTTCTGTTAGTGTTGTTTCTTTATTTTATCTATGTCTTTGAGACATTTAGGTACTCTTAGTCTGTGTAGTTCACAGACTGTTTGTTTCGTGTATTATCAGTGATCATACTCTCATTTTGTCTCTCACTTTACTTTCCTTTAGACAGTCATTCTTTGAGTGCTATTATTTCTTTCAAATTATTCTGTCTCGGTCTTTTTTTGTCCCTCAGTCTTCTTTTCTTTCACTTTTTGTTTTATTCACTTCTACTTTGTTTTGTTTTATAAAATAGCACTATAACCATATTTGTACTTTCCTTCCACAGATACCATGTTTTTTAAAGATTTTAAGCTTTTCTTTATTACTATTTCTTATGTAAGTATAAATAATAAAAATACTTTTTCAACACTGTGTCATTTCTTTGAGTATCCTGGTCATACTAGTGTTGTGTTTTATGTGAGCACTTCCATGGAGGATTGGCTGCACGGTCACAAGGAGCCTCTTAAAAATTAATTTAAGAAATCAGCAACATTTCAGTGAGTTAGTTCACAAATGCGGATATGTCAAAACATTACAGGTAAATGATATGTGTTAAAGAACTTTACAGCATATTATCAATGGGGTTTTATTCTGCAATTTTGAATTTAAAAGCCAAGATAGCAAAGATAAAATGATCTCCCTATTACCTAGCTGTCACTAACACCAGTTAGCGACAGCTAGTAGGAGATAGCGACCATCTTGGGCCCCACTTTGCATGTCAGTGATATTTATCACTAATGAAATGCAAAGTGGGCGTGCCAAGATGTTAGCGACTGGAAACAGTCGCTAACATCGCTATCTCCTTTTACCAACTTTTGGAGATATTCGCGCTAAGCGCGAATATCTCCAAAAGCTAACACCTGCCCTGAGCAGTTCTTAGCCATGTTATCCAATGGGAGGTGGATAACATGGCTAAGAGCATTAGCTCGGTAATGCATGAATATCGCTGACTTTCCAGCGATATTCATGCATTGCGGCCGTTTTTTATCGCATTTGCTATAAACATTGGTAATACCAATGTTTATCTGCGATAAAAATCGCCGCAGCTCTGCGGTAAAATTTTGTCTCTAACCACGCAATAGCGATAATTATCGCTTTTGTTTGGTAATATGCCTTAGTGTTTCCTAATATGGCATGCTGGTGGTTTTACTTTTTTTTATCTAAGGCAATGCCTTCTGTTCGTTGAGGCAGGAAGCTCCTTTGAGAATTCCAATGTGCGGGAGGGGTGCTTCTGGTGCAGTAAAATCCAAGGCCGTTCTAGCATGGGCTGTGAGCCTTATCACAGGGGAGGAGCGCGCAGCTCTCTGAGATGGATACAGTTACACATAACAGGGTAGTGACGTCTGTGGAATTTACGGACGGTTGGTCACCCTAGTGTGCGCCGTGCCCTTGGCACCTCTTTACGGCGGACTGTGGAGCCGCAGTGCACAGTTTGGGAATCAGTAGTTTTAGAAATAAAGTTTGATAATTTTAACACTCCTAAGCGTTAAAAATCGCCGTTGGTTGACGAAAAATTATTGGAAGTAAGCCAACATAGTGATAATTATTGCTAGTTGTTTACGGTAAGTAGATTTCGAGACGCAAAAAACGGAACATTAAATAAAAATAGACTATGACTATGATTTTAATTCTAGTGATGATAGTGCATGTTAACATTACCGCGTGAAAACAAGCGTTGTTTTTATGCACTAATGTGTGCTTTGTAATTAGGAGAGGGGGTTGATTTAGTTTTATTTTCCACACCTCCATGTTAACGCTGCCAAATGCTTTATCAAAGCAGCCCGTGCAACTCGTACAATAAACAAGTTTATTTAAACTGTTTTCCTAACAATAGCCGTGTACGTGATAGTATTTTCGCCTTCAAAGAGATTTTGCTTGTAGTTTAACATACGCCTACTATGCATGTCATTAACTGTCTGTGCTACACACATGCAAAGTTCTTTTACCGCAGGCGGTGTTATGACGTTCTAACAAAGGTGTTCAGGAACATTTACAAGGATACGGAAGACTTTATTGCTGCTTTAAACAGCAGGATGTTCCCGATATAGGAGCAAAAACGGCGTCCATAATATGCTTTATAAATTGCAGTCGAACGTTATGTTAGATATAAAGGCTTATAACATACGTTTCAATTTGAATTTTTTAGAACATAGGGGCATATTATCAAGGACGGTCGATACATTTTCGCCGCTTTTATCGACAGAAAATTGCCAATAAAGCGGCGATAATGGGTTTGATAATATGCCGTATGGAATTCTTATCGAAGCCCATGTGAGATGTGAAAACATCTAATCGTACCTACGATTTATTTTCTGACTAAGATCCACAAAGACCCTTTAAATCCACCTTACAGAAATATATTTCAGCAAGGAATTGTCTGCTTGAACATACATCTCAATATGTGATGTGGGGGCAAAGTTTATAGCTGTGTATGGAAAAATATTTCTCTCTTTTTTCGGTCCTCCACGGGCAATTTCCCAGTTGAAATTCCTACTTGGCAATGACATTGGGGGGGGGGTGTTTTTTCAAACCAGCCTCTCCATCACTAGGACCTAGGTCCTGATGCCTTGTTTGGGGGGTGGTGGGTCAAGGGAGTATTGGGGGTGGGGCTGAGGGTTGGTGGGGGGGCTTGGGGTGGAGGTAGGAGGGAGGATGGGCAGGGGGGATAAAAAAAGCTTGAATCTACAGTTATATCATGGCTCATTGGTTAATATGTTTAATATGGTTATTATCAGGAGGCTCTTACTCTCTCGAGGGGGTGTGGCTATTGATCTAGTTATCTTATGTTTTTTTTCTCTTAAGAATCGATGGCGCAGGGTAGAATACGTATAGGTTCTTGGAATATTTGTGGGCTGAATGATAGTAAGAAAAGGGCCATCAGGACCTGGGGACTTCGCTGGCTTAAGCAGAGAAATAGCTGAGATAACTTACCCAACACACATCTCTCCGTTAAGCATTTCAGCCTAAACTGGTTTGAGGGGTGTTGTGTGCCCTGATTGGAGGTGCCGGTCAGTATCTGAAGGATCTAGGGATTGGCCTGTGTACAGGCATGAGAAAAATGCGTTGAAAGCGTCCGTCAAGGCGCTATCATCGGTCACCAGCTCTCCCCCTGACTTACAAATCAAATGGATTCCCTGATTTTGCCGCCAGGCTCAGAATTTATAAGCCAGGAGACAGCTACATGTATCCCCACCTACGTAGAAGGAATGGTGTAGGCGAAGAGTGGCATATTCCGCCCGATCCATATCTATGGCTGCAACCTGGGAGCTGGTGTTAGATAGCTGGTGCCATATTCTTGGGGCACCTGTGCATTGGTGGATGCTTTAAAAGGGCTTCCCTTTTCTCTTTGCGGATTTCATTGTCTGCAGCCAAGATCGCAATAAGTCCGCCCCTTAATACTACCTTGAGTGCTTCTCACAGCACAGCAGGAGAAACATCGGGAGAGTTGTTGTGTTGTAGATAGTCTGTGAGTGCTTGTTGGATCTGCATAACAACTGCCGAGCGTTGCAGCATGGTGTCTCGTAAGTGCCAGTGTCTAGGGGAGGCTCTGCCCAGGGGAGGGACAACATGACTGTCACTGAGCGCCTAGAGACCTGTAGGTGATTGGCGCGATATAAATCTAAATTAACAATAACAATAACAATAACTGCTGTGTAGTCTGAAAGAGCTGCTGTGAGGTTTTCGGTCTCTGTCATAAGTGCCCATATGTCGCTTGTGCCCAGGATGACGTCTAACCTAGCGTATGTCTTGTATGCATTAGAGAAGAAGGAATATTCATGAGAGTGGGGTGAGAGACCCTCCACAGGTCATCCAGCCCCAAGTCCCTCAGGCATGCATATCCTGGTCTGTCAAGGCTCCCACTTGCCCATGTCTCTGTGTCAACCTATCCAGAGTATTCTAAAAAACCAGATTAACGTTACCACCCAGCAACACCTGCCTTTTGTCAGAAGACATAGGCTCTGCCAGTGCTGTGCAGAGAAACACCTCCTGCCCCTCGTTTGGGGTGTATATTGAGCCTATCACAAGGGGCCTGCCTGCAATAGTGAAGCGATAAGTGAGTAGCCTACCTCTAAGCTCAGCCACTTTCTGCTCCACCCTCCCTCGGAAGGCACATGCCACCAGTATGGCTAATCCAACTGTTTTTGTAGAGGCTGAAGAAAACAATTGGTGAGGGAAAGTGCAGGATCTAAAAAGATGGCAGTCCTGGGCATGCAGTTGGGTCTCTTGTAAGAGACATATATCTGCTCTCGAATGTTTCAAGGATGAAAGCACAGACCTGTGTTTGTTCGGGTTCTTAAGCCCCCTCACGTTGAGGGTAAGGATCCTAAGTGGAGTGTATAGAATAGAGGTTGGGGAAGAGTGTTTGAGCCATGTAGTGTTGCTGTCCATCAAGCCCGAAAGTGTCAGTAGCCCTCCCTGTACCTTCTGTAGCCCATCTAGGGAAGTATCATTCTGTCCTCTGTGGAAATGAGTATGAATCCCAACAAGAACACAAAAAATCAGAATAAAGAAAATAACTTGAAATTTAGTACACCAGCTGACTTTCAGTCCAACAGCCATACAGGGTTGCAAGGTCCTGCATGTGGCCAATTTTCCCATCTCCTCTGCCAGCTGCCCTGCCCAAATTCCCATATGGAGTGCTACAGAGTGCCCCGGCTGCATCAGGACTCGTTCGGCTTTGCCAACACTTCTGGGATTGCCTCCAGTGCTTCTGGTTGACCTTTTGCTATCTCCTCCGGAACAAGCCATCCTGCCTGCTGTTGCAGTTCCCGTCTCCGCCAGTGTGATTGTCACTCTCTCATTTGGGATGGTGAGGAACACAGTTCGTCATGCCCCTCGGGCGGGTCAAGCCCCAACACCTGTCCCACCTCCGTCAGTGATCGCAGTTGGTAGAGTTTCACTTCCCATCTGAAGATGAGGCGAAAAGGATGGCCCCATGAGTAGAATATCCCCTGGTTTGGAGAGGTGTGCAGTGACAGGATGGAACTCTCTTGTTTCTACAATGAAAGGGCAGCCCTGTCCTGATAAGGAGTCAGAGTTTGATCCCTACAGGTGATTGGGTACATTTCTCTGGCTATATGCAGAATCTGTTCTTTGACCTGAAAATCATGTAACGAGGATACCCGGAGGGAGCGCTGAGTTTGACAGGGGCATGCCAGTGCGGTGTCCCCGATCAATTTCAATGTCAGCATTCAGGGGCCTGCCTCGGATGTGGCAGAAGAGGTCCCTGGTTTATCCAAAGATTTTCTCCTTCTGCCTTTGTTGCTATGCCTCGGATACGGATGTTATTTTGACGAGACCTGTTCTCTAGATCCTCCAGGTGGGCCTGCAGGTCTATGTGTTGCTCCCGAAGGTTGATGACCTCCTGCTGGAGTGATTCCATTTCCTGTTGCCGGCCACCCTCTTTGTCTTCCAGCTCTGCAACTCGGTCCCCCAGCACGGCAACTTCCCCCCGGACCTCCCTAATGTCTTGTGAGAGTTTTGTTATGACTGACTGGAGGTCTTCCCAAGGAGTTATGAATAGTGATTCCAAGAAGGTGCAGGTCACTGGCTCTTCTGCCGCTTGACCAGGCTAGTCCTGCATATGTTGGATGTCATCTTTGATTGCAGCCTGTCGATGTTTCTCACGACGAGTACCTAACTGTTCCTGGGTGTTCAGTGTGTTCACCCCCTCCAACTCACTGTCCCGTCCAATGCCTCCCTCAGCATGCACTAATCCTGAAGTGCCCGTTCTCGTGGTCAGCACTCAATCCGGGCAGCAAGGGGGTCCCCAGACCACCGGGATGGGCTACCTCGCTCACGGCACACCGCTGCTCCAGGGCAGGTCCCTGGTGAAATCCTCAATGGTCCACTCGAGGGGGTGACAGAGCCCCAGATTTCCCACTTCCCGGAGCCACCACTCGGTCTTCACTGCAGACCTGGACGCGTATTCACAGCTTCCACTACAGCCCCAAAGAGCTGCTTCCCAGTGAGATTGGCGCAAACTCTCACTCAGGGGATCATACTGCCTCCCGAAGTTCCCAAGGAGGCTCCCTCGCGGCCACTGCCCCTACAAAGCACAGGGGGAGACCACTCTTCTTTCCAACGTACCTGCGGCAGCTGCTGTATTGGAGTCTGCGCCGCCACCCTGGGTCCAGCACAAAGGCATTCCTCTGCGTGCAAATCCAGGCCTGGGCACCAACCCCTTAGGCATCCATCTGGCAGGACCCAGTTCCTCAGGCCTCATGGACATGGGAGAGGCAGGCTCAGCTCCTCCCCTCCACGGGGCATTGTCCCGAAGTCCCTGGGGGCGCCGGTCCAACCCACAAGGGGCCGTTTCTTCAGGTCAGGCCACTGCCGTCTTCGCCTCGCCAGTCTAGGCCTGTGTCCGGCCCTGTGCATGCCGACTGTCTAGTCCAACAGGTCCTGTTGTCACTCAGGTGTCGGTCTGCTAATCACCAAGGATCCTGCCCCGTCCCATCTGCACTCCAGGCTCCGTATTTGTGCTCTCTGCCCACAGGCTTCATTGTCGCCCAGGCGCGTGGCAGAGAGGAAGCTCCCGCGTCACCAGCTCCGTCAATGATGCTGCACTTTGTTTCCGGAACACCCTCCACGAGCTTCGGGTGTTCTCTGATGCTGCACTGGGCCTCCCAGCTTGGTGATGCTGCACGCCGCTGCTGGAGCCCACTCCACGGGCCCCTGGTACGTTAATAAGGATCTATAGAAATTGTACATTGTTTCAACTTTTATCTACGTTTTTTCTGATCCTTGGACTACTGATGGTATTGAGATGTCCCAACGTAGGACTGGATTCAAGCCCACCGGATCCTGTCATTGAATTATATTCATGACTGATGCGCACCTTGTGTGCCTCTGGTGCTTGGAGCGTGACCATGACCCAAAGTCGTGCTCCGAGTGCCAGGTCATAAATCTGAAAGCTTTGCGCGAGTGGCCCAGAAAGCTGTTGGAGGCCCGGTGCTCAGCTCCGCGAAGCTTCCATTTTCAATCGAGAGGAAGGTCCTGAGAATGGTTGTGGAGCCCGCACTCCTAGTCCCATTCAAAATCTTCAGGATGTTCAGGTAAGCACAAGAAGAAGTCAAAGAAGCATAGGCATTCTTTGACTTCACCCTGTCCGTCGGCCATTGCGACACGGGACACAGAGCGTCATCACTCTAGGCCACCTTCCTCGGGGCCACTTTCAGAGATGACTCCACACTTCCCCTCTTGCCCAATTGCGACAGTTTTATGAGGTCTTGCACCTCATCTTGGGGCAGTCCAGCTCCGCTTGTTCGCCTACAGTTGAGGCCCCCTGGTCTTCAACTGTAGGCAGTGGTTTAGCCCTTGATCCAGAAGGCTCCATGGATCCGTTATCGGATCCAGAGCAAAGTTGTTGTTCTACCTCGGCCTTCTCCGAGGTCGATCATGGTGGCAATGCTCCCAACTTCGACCGTGCCGGGGGGGGTGTCGGGGTTAGGGAGCTTGCCGGCCCTAAAGATGGCCACTCTGTGATTGAGCTCTGCCAGCCACCGGCCCTATCTGGCAGGAATTTGCTGCTTCAAATACTCCGGTTTCGCCTGGAGATACCGGGCGGATGAAGTCCTTTAATTACTGATTCCGGTGATGTGCCCAAGAGGTGATTTGCCCAAATACAGCCGGAGTTCTGGCCCACTGAGTGTGTGCCGGCAAGCGGCCTGTCTCCGTGGTCGATGGGCACGACGACCTACGCAGCAACGGCTCGCCGCAGCTGGTTTTCATGAATTGTGGAGTGCGTGGCCCTTTCCGGCGTGGCTCCCAGCTGGAGACCTGCAGCGCTGTGAACTGGTGCTCTGATGATCAGCTAACATGAGGTGAGCCCCGCGGTGCGGCTGACTGTGCAGCGTGGCCCGGCCTGGTGTGGGGTATGCTGGAGGCTGGATCGCCCTGCTCGGCCTCGACCCCTGACCCCTTGTGACTCTGACTTGGTATCACCAGCCCGGCACCCATTGACCTGAAAGACATGCCTGTTTGTTTACACACTATTCAGCGCACCATGACATTCACACACATATAGACTACTGGCTTATTTCACAGATGCTGTTGCCGAAGGTCCAGGACTGCTCTGTTCTGGCTAGTGAATTTGCTGACCACTTGCCATTCTGCTGGCTATTACTGTGCCTTTGCGAGGCCCCCCTCCTTTTTTGTGGAGATTTCCACCATATTCGCTATTAGACACAGTCTTTCAACCAAGCTACAAATTTAAAGTTCTCTGAGTTTTTTGCCATCGATGTCGGCTCAGTTGACTCCTTTGCCATGGTTTTGGAGTTGTTCAAGGTTTACATACGCTGCGTTGCCATCAGCAAGCACGTGGGGTTCTTCGCTCCATTAGGGACAGGCTTGCATTGTTAGAATCCCGAATGGGAAAAATTGAGGCTGAGCTGACCCTCAGGAATGATCCTGACTTACGGGAACAGCTAAAGGCCACGATTGAAGACTACCATGCAGAGGCGGATAGTGAAGTGAAGCACATGGGCAAATATGCTACAGCTAGATTCTTTGGGGACACGGACAGACCGGGTTCGGTGTTGGCAGCACTGGCTCGCCGCAGGTAGGAGACGTGGAGCCTGGCTGAACTGGTTGATGAGGAGGGCTCTATTCTGACGGACCAGGCGGATATTAACAGCCAGTTTTATAGATATTATCAAGAGCTATACAGCTTCAAAATCATCCCTAGCGATGCTGATATATTGCAGTATCTTGAGTATATTGAGCTCCCTTGGCTGCAAAACAGGCATAGTGAATTCTTGCTGCGCCCTATTGAAGTTGCGGAGATGCGTCTGGCCTTAAATTCTATGCTGGAGGGAAGTGCTCCCGGGCAGGATGGCCTAATGGTTTCTTTCAACAAAGGTTTTAGCCTCCTTCTGAGTCCCCATCTGACTACCCTATTTCACGAGATGGAAGCGACTGGGATAATGCCCCTTTACATGCGCAAGGCCGCAACCATAACATTGCTGAAACCTGATAAGGACCCCCATAAATGTTCCTCTTATCGCCCACTCTCCTTACTTAATGTGGACACAAAAATATTTGCTAAAATACTGGCTAATCGTCTGTCTCCGTTGCTGCCCCAACTGGTTGGCCCAGAGCAGGCCGGATTTATTCCAGGCCGAACTCTATTGTACAATCTTCAGACAGTGTTTGGTGCCCTTCTGCATGTCCGGCAGGAGGTTAAGGCAGTGGCGGTCTTTTTAGACAACGAAAAGGCCTTCGATTCAATTGAATGGTTGTTTATGCTTGCAGTATTGCGCCGTTTGGGAGTTGGCGAGATCTTCTTACAATTGATATTGGTGCTTTATAATTCACCCATTGCTCTGGTACGCACTGGAGACACGGTTTCCACCCCTATTCAGATCTCACGGGGCACTCGCCAGGGGTGTTCCCTATCCCCACTATTATATGCAGTGGCTGCTGAGCCCCTACTGAGGGCGCTGCAGGAATATCACGGTCACAGGGGACTTTGCTTCCCCAAATACAATTTAATTGTCTCAGCCTATGCTGATGTCATGCTCTTGTATATCCATGACCCAGAGGTCCATCTTGCCCCTGTGATTCGTGAAGTGTTGCGCTTTGGTGGTCTTTCCGGACTAAAGATTAACTGGGACAAGTCCATTATTTTTCGGTTAACTCCAGCCACGGTACCGACCCCTCTTGACTTCCCACTCCAATGAACGTCCGACCCGGTTCGTTACCTGGGTATCCAAGTTCATTCCGATGCAGACCAAGTGATTAAGTCGAACTACGGCATGTCTATTGACAAGCTAGGCGATGATATAGATAGATGGATACAGCTCCCGCTTTCGCTGGTTGGGAGGGTTTCTTTAATGAAAATGGTGGTACTCCCTCGCTTTCTCTTTCTCTTTGTCAATATACCTATAGTGGTACCCCAGCAAATGTTTAGAGAGCTGCGAACTCCGATGAACAAGCTTGCAAGGGCGGGCAAGACTCTGCGGGTTGCCTTGGACACTGTCATGTTGCCATAAACTGTGGGAGGCCTGGGCGCGCAAGATTGGGAGCTTTATTACAGGACTGCGCAGGCCTCGCATGCCCATAGCTGGGTTCATGGCCCACATGACTTATCTCACCTCCAGATTGAAAAAGTAGCTGCTGACCCGGACCCCTTACCACGGTTCTTGACTAAAGTGCCATTAAGATGATGTGGGGTTGTAGACTCTGTGAACTCCACAGTCCTTGCTTGGCAAGTGCTCCTTAAGATGTATGCTGGCGCTCAATTATATTTGATCCGTCTGCGAGTGGAGTGGTGTCAGTGGTTCGCTCTTAGCTCTGAGCGAGGGACTCTTCGCTTGTTAAACAGTTTACACATAAACGAGGTGGGTGATCTATTTAAAAATGGCTGGGTGGGAAAATGGGAGGAGGTGGCCGCTGGCATAGAAGATCCCTCTGTGCTATCGCAATTCCATTTCCTTAGGACTCGCCATGCTATGAACTATACTGGGATATTAGCTCTCCGAGCCACTGGAGGGCCCTCGCCTGTCCATACTATTGTGCTCACAATTGCCTGTTAAGCTAGTTTCACGTCTTTATGCCTCGGCAATACTTACTAAGACAACTCCTTTCACGAAGGCACGTCTAGCTTGGTAGGCGGACATTGGGTTTCCACTCACGGATGATATCTGGTATAAGTCAGCCCATTTTAGGTTCTTATACAGGGTTCATTATACTCCACTGCGCCTACATAGGTATGGACTGCGTGACAACGATAGCTGTGAAAGGTGTGACATACAAGGCGCCGTTTTTTTCACACAGCTTGGCAGTGCCCCCAAGTGGAGGATTTCTGGACAAATATTTTTAAGGTATTAAACGATATTGTGGGTCTCTCTCTTACTCCGGACACCCTATTGGCGCTGTTAGGTTATACAAAGCCCCTCCGGAAGAATGTTCGCAAGCTGGTTGCTATAGGTCTTCTCCTAGCAAAGCGTAGACTCGCAATGAGATGGATGCGGGGTCCTGTACCTACTATTGCAGAGTGGGAAAAAGGTATGGTATATTGTAATACCCAATCGGATGTTTATAACAAATTACTTCCACCTTGCAGCCGTCCGAAAGGTTTCTGGGGTCTATTTACACAATACCAATTGGCACGACAATATACCAATGTGGAATAGGGCTGATGCTGTTTGTGCTGCTACTGTTGATTACTGAGAATACCTCCTTAGAACACCGTAGATATGCTAATATGGTCTCGTTGTTAAGGATTTGCCTTTCTGTATATTTTTCTGCAATTGCCGGTAAGATGTAGAGTTGCTGCATATTGGCTCAATTTTATGTATTTATTTATGCAACTGTACCCTTATGTGCATTTTCCCAATGATAATTCTGATATATGTGATCTGTTTTTTCTTTTATGCTGCTATGATTGGTTTTGTTTAAAAAATCTATAAACACATTTATTTTTTTACTTTGATCGTGCCCCCGGTCAGCATCAACCTCTTCCTCATCCCTGATTTGGACATGGAGCCGGACCGCCATCGATCAATGTTGATCAATTTCCCTGTGTTAACCCCCGGTGTTGATTTGGTACAGGGAAACGGTGAAGAGGACTAGGAGGGGCTGCTTGACCCTTTAACTGACTAGCTGGAAAACCCCATGGACTGACAGATGGACCTGGGTGAGGCCAGTGGGTTGAACACTTCCCCTGACACTGGATTGCTTTCTCCTTCTACCATGGGTACAGAGGAGGGGGCATCATATGCAATGGTGGTGAGAAGGTCAGCCGAGGTCCTTGACATCAATCTCCCTTCGGTGGCAGTCAGGACTAACGTCCTGACAGAGGTTCTTCAGCCTGCAGCTTCCACCTCCAACCCTCTTTTGCGTTTCAATGACGCCCTCATGGATATTCTTCGAGGCACTTGGTCCAGGCCTAGCGCAGGGGCTCCTGTGGACAGGACAATTGCCTGCCCCATCGCCCCACTCCAGGAGACCCAGCGTTCCTTACCCAACATTCTTCTCCTGAGAGCTTGGTTTGCCAAGCCTCATCTTCCAAAGGCACATTCCCTTCTGCTCCACCTGGTAGGAAATCCAAAAAGATGGATCGTCTTGGGAAGAGGATGTTTTCTTCCTCCAGCTTGGCATTGCTGTCAGCGAATACCACTTGCCGCTTGGGCTGATACTGTCATACCATCTGGGATAGGATTGCACAGGTGCTGCCTCAGTGTTTGGAGGAGGCCAGGACCATTATTTCCCAGGCAGGTGCGGATGAGAGAGATGCAGCAAAATTCAGCATTCGTTGTGGACTGGACACCACCAACTCACTTGGCAGAACGGTTGCCTCTTCTGGAGCATTATGACGCTATGCCTGGTTGAAGACTTCTGGCTTTTCATGGGATGTCCACACTACTCTGACGGCACTCCTCTTTTTGACAAGAAGGCAGATTTGTGTCGCTTGACCGCTTCAAGGAATCTCGGGCTATGGCCAGATCCTAAGGCCTCACTGCTCCAACCAGTCCCCCTCAGTCTGCCTTTCACCTAGCCACGTCCTGTCCAGACCAGCCACTGATTCATGTAAGCTGTCCAGCCTTTGCATGGCCAGAGACCTGGGGCCCAGCGTCCTCGTGGGTCAGGGAGAAAGTGGTCGGGCCAGTCCACCCTTTCCCCTTTTGCCACTGCCTCCAAACCTTTCTAGTACGATGCTTTAGGCCCATCATTGGGCAGTGGAAGGCATTATTCGCCATCACCTCCGCTGCTGGCAGTCCATCATGTCAGACAGGTGGCTTCTGCAGATAGTCCAATGGGGCTACTCCCTCCCCTTCAAGACACAACCTCCCTCCATTCCACCCTCCTACAAACGTATGTACAAGGATCATTTGGGGCTTCTCCCGGAGAACGTTACAGCTCACTTGGCCATAGAGTGGATCCCTGTGCCAGTAGTAGGACATGGTTGTTATTCCAGCTACTTTCTGGTGCCCAAAAAGAACAAAGTATACAAAATGAGGGTCCCTGTGAACTGTGTAAACGTTATTCACATTTAGCGAGCACGTAGAGTTCACTCCTCCAGTCACGGAGAGCAATCGAGGGATACGAGACGCCGGGATTAGCAACCTTCGGATGCGAGCGAATTGATTTAAATACGACGCGGCTACCCGCCATAATTAGGTCCTGGCCTTTTATAATACAAAACGGTTCCAATTCATTAGACGCCATTGCTATCTACCCTCAGATCTTGATGAATTTGATAAAGTGGATTTCCTCAACTGATTATCGTATGAAAATATCTCTACGTACCATGAAATTGTAGTGCACCCCTGTTTACACCCTTGTCCTGATGAAGACCCCGATGTAAGGCCTCAAGTACGCCTACTGCTGTAGCGTGGGGTCGATGGCTACTTACCCTCTTCCTCAGTTGACACCGCCCGCATTTTATACCAGTGTCAATATAGACATTTTTGAGAAATAATGGGATATCTCTTGAATCCTTTATCTGGCTCAGGGACCTGAAGCCGATACTTTGTGTTAAAAATTTAAGAATTTGATATATCTATTTATCACGACCATTATCATTCTTTATCTATTCCTTTCTCCTTCACAGCATCACGCTACTTCACTCCCTTTCCTTTGGGGCACTGTTATGATAACTTAAAATTGCAGTATTTGCTCATTGTGATTAATTTACAGTGTGTCTAATGTTTTGTTATTATTGCTTTAAATAAATGTGAATAACGTTTACACAGTTCACATTTTGTATACTATATAGCACCCAGGTCCCTTGTGGATTTTCTTGGGTAAAACCCCTCCTTTCTTAACAAACAAAAAGAACAAAGGCTTGCTTCCTATCCTAGACTCCGGACCCTCAAATTTTTCCTTCGGAAGGAGAAGTTCAAAATGCTCCATTTGGCCAAGGTCGTTTATGCCCTAGACTGGGGAGATTGGATGGTAGCTTTGGACTTGCAGGACTCTTATTTCCAAATCCCGGTCCTACCTGCCCACAGACATTACTGGCGGTTCACGGTGGGCCACGAGCACTTCCAGTTCACTGTGCTCCCCGTTGGCCTTACCAGTGCCTCGGGTGTTACAAAAGTGATGGCGATGGTCGCAGCTCATCTGAGCAGATCAGGAGTACCAGGTACAATGTTGAAGGTGGGCTCACCCCAGGATGGCGTCTCCCAACTCCAGACTACGGCAGACCTCCTGCACTCACTGAGGTTCACTGTCAACATGCCGAAGTCCCACCTAACTCGCTCTCAAACGCTCTTTTTCATCGGAGCGATTCTGGACACAGTCCAGTTTCAGGCCTTCTCTCCCGAGCAGCGAGTCCAGGATATTCGGACTATGATACTTATGTTTCATTGGCAGCTAAGTCCGGAGGGACTGGTACTTTACCTGTTCAATCCTTCTTTGTGTGATCTTGGTTCGCAGACCCTCCTCCGGGGTTGGTATTGCTGGGGTATCTGTTCTAAAGGTAAAGGAATCTACAACTAGTAGTCTCTATCAGATGAGTAAGTTATTTTCCTTTGGTAACAATGTATCTGGTCGAGACATATTCTAGTTGTAGATCCCTTACCACCCCATCCATCCTCCCCGCTCTGCAAAAACTGATTTCTAGGGATGGGGCTCCACTTAAGGGCCCTAGTTTTGATGCACCAGTGGTCAGTGTCTTTCATGGCTTTGCGCTTCTGGCATGGAAAGTTGTGTTAAGAACTGACGTCAGTGCACCCGGGTGGCATCTATGTAGGTCCTGCAACATCATTTCCAGCGTGCATGATGCCGATGACGGATTTTGAGCTGATCGACACCACCATCGACATGCAGGGCGACTTCTAATGAAAATCTCCGGATCCAGACTTAGGCCTGGGGTAAATTCTAAAGATAAGGAATCCACAACTCAATTATGTCTCTACAAGATATACCATTACCAAAGGTAAGTAACTTATTCTTCTAGTCCCTTTTAGTGGATTTAGACTGGGGAGCCTTTCCCAAGGTACAGGAGCATTTTCCTACCCCCGTTGCCCTGGCTCAGGATGACATAAAGCCCATAAGGCCCGACTCCATTCCGGTCATACACTCCAGTCCATCTCAGACAACACTCCTAGATTCTGTCATAAACAACAAAACCATGACTGTTTCCACTCTTGTCATTTATTGGACTGAGACGGAAACAGAATATGTCAAGACTTTCCAATAATTACCCATATATAACACCTGATGAGTCATGTAGTCTGGAACAAGTATTCCTTATCAATATGTCAAGGCCTTCAAGAAACATCCTTAGATAAAGTCATCAAAGAGGTTTACTTCATACTGGCATCTCCTCATTGCTTGCTCATTTCTTGAAGATATGTCTAGGACCCCTTCTCTGGTGCCTATAATCTATTCACCACACTCCTAAAACTATGTTAGAGGTTTTCATCCCTGATAACGTTTAGTATTTAGGGACCAGTACCTGACCCCTTAGGGAGAGAGGTCCTTTATCCCAGATTTTCCTGCTTGCATACAGAGACGGCCTTGGTATTGGCTGGCATTTAGAGAAGCTGATGTATCCTACCTGAAGCTGATAAGAGATGAGTACCAAAAGAGTGCAGCCCCGCAGAACTTGTTTGCCTTTCGCAGGGAACACTCCTTCTGTGGCTCTTCTGATAAAGACAGCTCAAGCAATCAACGAGGTAGGCAGTGTGCCACTTCTCCCCAAGAAACTCTAGTATGCAAGTTGCTCTAATAGATGCTCTCCTAGGATAGCACATAGAAGTAGGTTTTGGGTATTAGTCTTTTAGATTACATTTTAACCATGTTAGAAATGTTCATTTTACTCTTGTTTACCAAAATCCTTCTTGCTGTTTTTATGATATCCTGAGTGAATATTTTAGATGTACTGTGATACAGGTTCACCCTGTTGTAATAAATACTTTTACTTTAAAGTGTCTGTTCTTCTCAGTAGTGTGTGTGTGTGTGTGTGTGTGTGTGGAGCTGTGAAGAATGGAATAGGTTTACTGTTACCACAATGCCCCTGATCCCCTTTCAGAGATTGTTACTAACCGAAAAACAATGTATTGAGTGGAGTTTTGCAGGACTACGAAAACCTGTCTTTCACATTCAGCACCGGTTCATTGAACATAGTTCACCTAGGTCACCCGTGGGTGGGATAACAAAACTTGTATAGTTATGCCAGAGTTGTAGCTTATGCAACAAAGAGATTATATACTTTCAGTTGTATTGTCATTAGAGCCAAAGAGGGAGCAACATCCAGATGAAGCAATTTGAGTGTTATCCAGTTTAAGGATGAACATTAAATATCAGAATGGCTGATTGTAGGAGGCTGGCTTAGTATATGGCGCTCACTTATGTAAGTGTAACACCCTGCACTGATCCAGACAACCCTAATGGTGATTTTAATGGTCTTAGACAACCTTAGAAAGCTCTTTAAGTGATAGAGGTAGAGAGCAGTCTTCAGGCTTAGTCCAGAAGGAGTGTAAAGCAGCTTGTTTTACCAGGTCTTAATCTTATTGGTATAGGTTAAGTGAAAAAGAACCACCCAGTGTATTTATAAAAATAGGTATTTCTTATAAGGCACTCACTAACATATAATAATATCTCCTACTCAGAGATATAACACAATGCACGCAATACTTTGCAATAAAAACAGGCGAGTAGCACGAATACAAAGTGGTTACCTGGGGGAGACTAAACCAAATACTAAAATAGAGGGTTGTGAATCACGACTCAAATCAAGACTGTACCCAGAGGACGTAGAAATTCTGCGGACCCAAGGAACCACAGAAGTAAGTACCCAGGAACCCATGGAGACCATGTGTAGAGTGGGAACATGACCGCATGCTCAATTCAAGTCAATGGGTAAGTCATAGTTGCAATTTTAAAGAAGGACCCTTCCCAGTGGACCCGGAAGAAACCCAGTGGAATACAGAACGTTGGAGAGCCACCCCACCTGTGGATACCCTAGGAAACAAGATACCTACCGGGTGCATAGGTGTGAAGTAGCGTCATAAACCGCCGTCAAAGTCAATGGAAGACTTCAGAAAGATGCCGCTGTTGAAGAAGGTGAAAGTGTCCGGTGGAACCCAAAGGTGGAATCAAGTTGAGAAGTACCTGCAAGCAGAGGGGACAGAGTCTATGCCACTCAGTATAGACCAGGAGGCACAGGACCAGGCGATGCTGTGGAAGACCAGGAGCTGTTCACAGCTGTCCCACTCTGGATGAGGAGAGCTGAAGGGTAGGTGTTGTCTGGAGCTCCAACAAGCCTTGGCAACCACAAACAACTTGGCAAGCAAAAAAGGTGCAGACTTAGGACCTGCAAGGTCCAAGGTACTCACCATAAGCAGGGGAGTCAGAGTAGGCCCGAGCAATCAGGAGAGCACACTGGAGTCAAAGAAGACCCTCGAGAGGACTCACAGGCCACCAGATTACCTCAAGCAGCATACCAAGGATGCAGGCCCATAGTGCAAGAAATGTGGTGAGGATGGAGATCTTGGTAGGTGGAGATGCTTGAGGATGGAGCTTCTTGGAGACCGTATATCTCCGGTGAAGAGAGTTAACAAGCCTTGGAAATGGCAAGTCAACGCAGTGCACAGGGGTTTGGTTCCTGCGGTTCTGACCAGGGTTACTGGCCTCAAAATCAGCGAGAAGACAGTGCAGACTTAGAGGGAGTTGTAGAACCACACCTGTGTTGCTGAGCCTTTTGGAGTCTGTGGGTGTCTAGGAACAGCAGACCGTTCTGCTTGGTTGAGGTGTCTGCAAATGCAGGAAAGTGAGTCTTTCACGTCACGGGAGATTCCTTCAGGTGTCTTGGATGTTCACAGGCCTTGGAAGGATCTTGTATGGAGCACAGGCATGGATGTTGCAGCAGATGAGCAGGGCGACAAGACCAGGAGCAGCAGGAGTCTTTCCAGTTGCAGTCTTAGTGTCCAGAGTAGAGTCCAACGAAGGCCAGAGTGCCCAGACAGTTGAAGATGAAGTGGTGTCTTGCTCTGAATCTTGTCCCACGATGAATCTGGGGACCCACTCACAGTTAGGCCCTTAAGTACCCTATGGAAAGGGTTGGGATGATTCAGGGGTCCTTCCCAGAGACGGGGGCGGACAGTGGGGAGGACACTCCCATGTCCTTTGTCCAGTTTCGCGCCAGAGCAGGAGCCAATGGCTTCCTGAACTGGTTTGAATTGGAGTATGCAAGGAGGGCCCCAAATGTGCCCCTCAAGCTGTCTCAGTGATGCTGGCAAGTGCCCCACCCTGCCCCAATACACTAAACCCCGTCTGGAAGGTGGTCTCACCTCCCTGTGACAGGATATCTATTGTTCTGCCTTCCCCTTCTGGAGCTTAGCTCAGCAGCAGGAGGGCAGAAACTTGTCTCTGATCGGCAGCAGCCCTGGCTTGCTGTCTGGTTCTGGAATATCCGTACTGGGAGTACTGAGGGCCCCCCGGAGGAGCTTTACGTGCTTGAAATTATACCTCACACACCGTTTATACCTCCCACACCCTTTACGGGGTGGGGTTATGATTCCAACATGTTTGATACCAAATATGACAGGGGTCGTTACAGTAAGTTTAGAGATGGTCATCGCATAATGACTCATCATCACTCTATGTCGTAATTGCTGATGCACTTACAACCCAGGAGAAGGGACTCTGAAGGTGTAGGGGTGCCCTGCTCATGCAGGGGCACCCTCAGGCTTAGAACCGAGCACCCTGCCTTCAGGACTGAAAGCCTGCCTTAGGGGTGACTTATAGGTTTTAAGTGCAGTGACCTCAGACATAAGGAAACTTATATCTGTCAAAAGAGGTGCTAACACCAGCTTACACAGGCTGCAATGGCAGGCCTGTAGTCACAGTTTGAGTAGTCTCTCATGGGTGTCAAAATACATGCTTCAGCCCTTGGGGGATCCCTGGTGTACCTATGCCCTGGGTACCATATGCTAGGAACTCATAGGAGTACACATGTAGCCAATCTGGGGGTATACATAAGTACTTACCACAGCCAATTTAGGGGAGGAAGAGGAAGCACAGAGACTGGGGTCCTAGTTAGAAGGATCCCAGTCAGACTAGTCACAAACAGTGTAGCACCAGGCAGAAAGTGGGGGGAACCATAAAAGCAGTGCCTACTTTCCTACACTGATCATCAACTGAGAAAACCATACAGTTCCCTTGAGAAAACTGGCATTTCCTTGGTGTTGGGTAGAGTGGTTTTCATATAAAGGCATTCATTTATGTTTTATAACAGTTTGATTTTTAGATACTTTTAAATAATTTGCGTTTGTGATTTGACGTAAACTGGGAGCTCGTAAGGTATTAATTTAGAAGTACGTAATATGAAGTTATAGATTTAGCATTAGAAATTTGCGGGCTGCAATAAAATTGTATTTATTATAGGTTTAACAGATTTTCATTGTAGGATTAAATCTTTTTATTGACAAAAGATAAAACAGATCATTTACACAGCAAGTCGCCTACAACCCCTACCCGGCCGGCCACTGCCTTTCGATGCCTGATAACAGACAGTACATGGAGCGTAAGAGAGGTGGTCTCAGATTAAATGGGGAGTACACAGCATGTCACCTACAACCCAGGCTGGGATGGCTGCGTGTTGGTGGAAAACCTAACAGTGTCTAAGTACATTATAGGTACAGGGAATGTCCCTTTGGGTACGACTACTATCGTGCCACTGGTTTGCTGTATGCTTTGTAGGCTAATCATCTGCTCAGGAGAACAAAAAGAATTTATATGGAATAACATGCATTATTAAACATAAAGCACCGCCCATCCCACCCCCCACCCTTTCTCCTTCCGACCATGACCGTCCAAGTTGGCATTTGCTAGGAAGACCATCATATTTCTGGGGGACTGTGCCGAGATGCCGTGACTTCACTCTGCTCAGTGGTACTCATTTAAGAATACGCAAATATGCTGGGCATGTCAATTCCCTAAATTCTTTGGACAGGATAGTTTTGAGTGGGGACCATATTTTTGCATACGTTGTGGGGTCAGCATTAGCAGACATCGACAGTCATTCCATGCCTAATAATGTCCAAAGCTGGTGGAGCCATTGCCTGTGGTCAGGGAGTTTATTCAAGCCCCAGTTTGCCAGGAGTATCCTGTGTGCGGCATTAAGGGCCATCGCTGTCTGTCGCCCCCTGATGGACCGGAGAGGATAATTGAGAGCGTTGGTAAGCCCCAAGAGTGTGTAAATGGGAAATCGTGGAATCTGAGTCTTGAAGGCGCAGTCTATGTCATTTAGAACTGACTCCCAAAATCTTGTAAGCTTGGGGCAGTTCCACAAGAGGTGTATTAGCGACCCAGGGTTACCGCAGCCTCTCCAGCACTGACCATCACAAAGTGCATTCCATTTTTGCATGCGTGTCGGGGTATAGTACCAGTAGGAGTTGATTTTATAAGCCGTTTCGGTGTGACCCATGTTGAATGCCGTGTGGTGGGTCCCATAGAATATGTCCCCCATTCTTTGTCAGAAAGGCTGCTCCCGAGTTCTGCCTCCCAACGCCATTGACCAGGCATCTTTTATGTGTGTGGTGTTTTCATGAGAAAGTGGTAAATTATAGAGATGAGTTTGTTGTCGTCTGATTTAAGGAACAGCCATTTTTCAAAGGGGGTAATGGGTCTACTTGCTTTGGGGTGTGTGTTGGGGCCCAGCATCCAGTGGGTAAGTTGATGTGAATGAACCTATCTTGCTCCAACAACGAGTTTTGTGATTTAAGTTCGCCAAAAGAGATGAGACCGTTATGATAAAAGAGACAACCCACTCTTTTGCACCCACCTGCCAGCCCTCTGTTAGCGATGTTCTGAGCTAACCCCAGGGGTGGAGGGGGGGGACTCCGGGTTGGCGAAGCGTGGAGTCATCGGAGAAAGGAACATCGAGAAGCTGGCAGAGCACCCTACCTTGTCCCAAACTTTTAATATAGGGCTTGTAACTGGAGAAGAGTAGAGACCCCAGGATCTATGGGCTCGGGGAAGCCAGGCCTCCCTCCATATGTGTGAGCCCGCCACTGTAAATGTAAATGTAGTTGAGCTTATATAGCGCACAGCTACCCGCAGTGGGTGTCCCGGCGCTTGCTTAGGGAACCCTTCCTGGTATTCCCCTGTGAGATAGCAGGTTATCCACAAGGTGAAAGTCAGGCATCCCGCCGCGAGGGGCCGTTGTGGAGATTAAGCAAGCTATTGCCCAGAGTCGCAGAGTGTGAACCCGTGAGTCGAGGAGGCACCGGGGCGAGAATTATCGAGTCCGTGGAATTTTTAGCCCAAAACCCGCCGAGGCGGGGGATTGAACCCTGGTCCAGGACCGATCTCAGCTTCCGGGTCTGCTGCCTCTAACCCCTGAGCCACACTTCTCCACTGTTTGGTCCATGACGAACCAGTGTTTTTCCATCATTGGAAGGTTCCCCTCAATTACATATCTCAGTTGGGCAGCCTGGTAGTACTGCAGGTCATTAGGCACAGCCAATCCACCCTCCAACTTTGTGCGTTGTAACAGTTGTTTCTGCAGTCTGGGTTTCGTCCCATACCAAATGAAGCGATCTATGTCCCGTTGAAGCCGCCATATTTCTACAGAAGGGGGAAAGAGAGGAAGCACCTGAAAAAGAAAGAGGGCCCGGTGTAGCACGTTCATCTTTACTGCGACTATCCTGCGAGCCAAGAAAAAGGATGGCACCGCCACCGGTCTAAATCCTTACAAATTGTGGCCCCAAGTTTAGTATAGTTCGTCCGTGCAATTTTGGAGAGGCTCAAGTCCAACTCAATGCCCAGGTAAAGGAGTGCGGCCTCCACCCCTTGAAACTCATACCATGTGCGGAGAGTTTGTTCTGTGCCCGGCTGGATGGTGAGGTTCAATATTTGTGATTTGAACAGATTCATCGTAAAGCCTGAAACAGCCCCAAATGCTTCCAGCTCGGAGATGATAGCTTCTAGAGACGAGAGGGGCGGGGTGACAGAAAAAATAATATAGTCAGTGTAGAGGCTGATCAGATGCTGTTCTGCTCCAAACTTAATGCCCACAGCATTGGGGTTGTCCCGCAGCCTTGGGGCGAAGGGTTTCATGTATAGGGCGGAGAGGAGTGGGGAAAGCGGGCAATCCTGCCTAGTGTCGCACGCCACTCAGAACCCATTAGACCTCACCCCGTTCACCGGGACCGTTGCACTGGGCGCGCTGTATAGGCTGCGTATCCAGTTCAAAAACCGCTTGCCGAACCCGAAGCGCTTGAGAGTTGCAAACAGATAGGGCCAATGCACTCTATCAAACGCTTTCTCCACATCTATTGCTAGTAAGAGTACTTCCCCCTGGGAGCACTGGACTTTATCAATGAGGTGACACACAAGCTTAGTAATGTCCCCACATTGATATGAAAGGATAAACCCTGCCTGGTTAAGATCGAGCAAGCCCGTCATCAGGGGGTTGAGGCGATGCTCAAAGATGCCAGCAAACAGTTTTGCATCAACATTGAGCAGGGATATCGGGATCACGGAGATAGAAGCTTGCAGCATGGATTCAGTCAGTGACCCGGACACAGCAAAGGAGTAAAAAAGGTGGTTCAGTAGTGAAGCTAGTTCAGAGCAAAATGTTTTAGAAAAAAACAGCGCTAAATTCTTCTGGGCCCGGCGATTTCATGGGCTTCAGCCGTGAGATTACGGCAATCACCTCTTCAATCCTAATAGGTTGGTCAAGTGTGTACGACTCCTGAGGTGGCAGTGGGGTGATTGCAGCGCATTGGAGGTAATGTAGTGGGTCAGAGGCCGCTGTGTGGTCTCCCATATATAGATCAGCGTAGAATGCCCAGAACTCTCCCGCTATATATCTGGGGTGTCATGTGGCGCCAGGCCCGACCGTGTATGAATAGCTTTGTGTTATCGTGTCATATGCTATGTAAACAGTGGGCCAGCATCCGACTCCCTCTATTGGTACCTACATGAACTTTGTGTTTGAGGTGGAGCATGGCGTATTTGGCCCTGTCAAGATCCAGGCACTTGAGCTGAAGTCGTGCCTGTTCCAGTTTGTGCCAGATTCGGAGAGCACCTGTACGTTTATGGATGGATCCAAGTTCTAACACACTTTCCCCAGCTCCTCTCTCTTATCCCTTCTAATTTTGTTGTTGTGTGCTGATTTCGCAATAAGAGCACTTCTGACTACTAATTTGAGTGCTTCCCAGACTGAGGAATGGGGGACCCAGCCAGTGTTGTTGACCTCTAAGTAATCAGAAATCACCTATTTGACTGGGGACACTATATCGGGAATGCAGCAGAGTTTAACACAGGTGCCAGGGAGGACACTGGAGGGATATGTGGGGACGGTAAGGGTGACTGTGATAGCAGTGTGGTCTGAGAGGGAGCGGGGTTCAATGGAGGAGTCTGTGATGAGTCTGTGATGAGCTCCCATGCCGCAGGGGAGGCCAAGAAGTGATCTAAGCATGCTTACGTTTTGTGGGCTGCGGAATAGAATGTGTATTCCCATTCCGCTGGATGTTGAAGGCACCATACATCGCATAGCCCACAGTCAGCCAGCCAGGTCAAACACTCCGGGGTGAAAGACCCTGTCTGTCCTATCCATTGTACTGAGCAGTCCATTCCTCTCTCCATGACTACGTTAAAGTCACCACCTATGAAAAGAACTTGGTCTGGGGACTGGAGCATACCCGCCAGCGCCTCAGTGATATAGTTCTCTTGGTGCTCGTTGGGGGCATAAAGCGAGGCTATTGTGAAGTGCAGCGTACCCAGTTGCACACGGGTGCAAAAAAGCGACCCTTAATCTCGAAACAGGTACCTATGCGAGTAGATCTCTCTCTTGCCATTGCTGCTGGGTCCGGCCATTAGGGTGTGGATCTCAAGCCTCATCTAGGACCAGGGCTGTTCTCGCCCCGGGTTCTCTCTGCTGAGGAGGAGCACAAGGAGGACAGGTCTGGGGGTGTGATCTCAAGGAGCTTACAAGCCTCAATCAAGGAGCATAGCTGGTGGGTCTTACCGTTCATTTGGAAGATAAGGCGTAATGGATGGCCCCAGGAGTAGGAAATGCCCCAAAAAAGAAGGTGGCCAGTGACCCGGTGGAATTCTTTTCATTCCAGGAGCTTGGATGCCACCAGATCTTGAAATAATTGGAGGTGAGTGGCTGCGGAATTGTAGCTTCTGGTCTGAGCGGGCTGCCCTGAGGATCGCTTCCTTTTCCGTGAAGTTGTGGACGCAGACCAAGATAACCGCTGGCGGATGTGGATAGCCATAGGATGGCCGGCTCTGGGTCACCTGTCTAGCTTGATTATGTTAGGTATGTTGTCACCCATGATGCCACCAAACAGCTCCTGCACATATCCTTGCAGATCAGTTCCCTCATCGCCCGTGGGGGCTCCCCTAATGCAGATATTAATTCTCTGCGACCTGTTTTCTAAGCCTTCGGTGTGGGCCTGCAGGTCCAGCTGTGGATCCTGGAGGCAAATTATTTCTTGTTGAAGGGAGTCGAATTCCGCGTCTCTAGTTAGGGAGCCTTCTTCTAGAGCTACTACTCTCCCACACCTCGTTGATATCTCGGCGCGCCTCCCTGAGCTCCATAGTGAGATCTTTTGTAACTGTTTGAAGGTCCTCTCGAAGGGCGAGCGAACTGTGCTTGTAAGAACTCGCGAGTCACTGAACCGTCCACACCCCCATCTCCACACGTCTGCTTAGAATCTTCAATGGGCACTTTCTCTTGCTGGGCATCCGTTGGGCCCTTAATCAACATGTCCTTAACAGATCTGTCTTTCTTACTTTTGGTGGCAGCCATGGTCCCGCATGAAGAGAGAGTGCCCCAAGTGGGGACGCAACCACAACCAAACCACAAGGGGCCCCAGAGGCTCGGGCGCTGAGGCTGTCCAATCGCTCAGCTGCAGCTGTCTGCCGTTAATGGGGGGTCCTCGTAGAGACCTGATGGCCCCGGTCTCCAAGGTTCATGAAGAGAGCCTCTGCCGTAGGTCTGCCCCAGTCCTGCTGATGTCGAGCCAATAGGCACAGGAAGAGTAGGTCCACGCCCTAACAGGGCCTCGGATATCGACATCGGGCGAGGATGTGCCCTCTGTGTGTCTCAGTGGGGGGATGTCAGGGAAGAAGGACCCAGAGGCAGAGGGATCCGATGGACGTTGGGAGGGGCCTGGGGTATTGCACATTCAGCAGGCGCACACAAAGAGAGTCAGGCTCCAGTACGGCACCAGGGTGCAGGGCCATCTATGGGGAAGCCCCCTGGGCCGGGGTGGAACAGCCCGTCTACCACATCACTCGAACGCTCCCTCGGGAATGCCGGCCACAGCCGGGAAGCAGTTCTCTGACCTCCGCGGTCCACCCCGTGTGCCGTATCAATCAGGGAACCACCTCTGGAGTGACATAGTTCAAGGAGGCCCCAACCGGAGCTCTCCTAGTAGGCTGTGGCTCCCGCTCAATCTGGATCTCACCGATCTGGGGATAATCTGAGCCGTCTGGTTCTCCAGCCCGCACCGCTCTCCCTCCAGTGCTGTGTGGCCACCCCCTAAGTGTGAATTAAGCCATGGACGAAGCTATTTAGAATGCGCGACAGGCATGTCCGCTCACTCCGCCATCTTGGACATACCCCTCAGGTTTTCATTTTAGAAAACATTTGTGCATTGATATTTTCAGTAGTACGAATTTGAGAATGATGCATCCCATTTCAGTATGTCAGTAGCAAGCAGCCATGAATTTGCTTAGTGACATTACTGTTACGCAAAACTAGGACCGTGGAGGCAATGGAGGAAAATCGGGATGCCGGCTGACATATTGCTGCTTGAACGAAGAATTGAAACTGTCAGTGTTGGTAACTGGGCTATAATCAGGCTTGTCTAATTGAAGGTGAATATAGGAAAATTCATAAAGAATGTTTATAAAATTCCTATGACCCAAAGGAATGTAAAAATAGAACAATGAATCACTAAATAACATTTACTTGCCGCGAATAAGCTACTTATCTCATCTTACTATGTGAAAAATAAAAGATGACATCAAAAGTCTAAAAAGTTAAGGAGTTTGCAGAAGTAGTTTACAAAACTTTCAGCAAAAACATAAGCCCAATACTTTATACAGTCTATAACCGTGATACATCAATGAATGTATTCCATGGAGATATGAATAACCCTTGCCTCACAGTAACCCAAAAAGAGAAATAAAGAACCTTTTGAGAAATGAGGCAAGTGTCCCTTCTGAATGTGGAACTTAAAGTTCAGGCTACATGCTGGGCTAATACATTGGAGTTGATTTTCAAGTGCATTGTTGGTGTAGACCAGGAGGCACATACAGTCATGAAATGTTGTCCATTATAGTAAGATCAAAAGAGAGACAGAAATTTCGAGAGAAAGAGAAGAGGAGGGGAGACTATGCTGAATACGAATGACAGAAAAAGGCTTGTTGTAGTGCTTCAGACAGTGGGAACTGGACACACATGTGATACAAAATTGTCCCCATATATAGAGGATCTGTGGGTGCAGTCGCTATAAATGGTACATGTTCTGAATTCGTTGATATATGAAAATGGTCCCTGTTATTATTTAACATTATATTTGAACCAGTGGTTGTGCAATTATGGGAGAGGAGAATTATAGCGAGATGTCTTTGGAGATATACATTTGAAAAACATATTATTTATTGATGATGTTATTAGTTTTAAATTTAGAGTAATCTACACTGCTTTTCTAGAGGCGATCTCACAATTTGATCTCATTTCAGATTATATGGTAAATTGGGACAAGATGCTGGGGTGGCAGTAATTAAGAATAAGGAAACTAACAGATAGATTAAATATTCTTTGAGACAGGCAGAAAAGGCTGTAACTTATTTAGAAAGTGCTAAATGATCATGGCTATACAGGATGACGGAGGAGAAAATAGAACCACTTACAGTCGACTAATGGAAACTTTGTGATCAAACCTACAGCGATTTAGATCATACTTCTTTGTAATGTCAAATGCGTTTCGAATAATATATGATATAAAATATGGAGTTACTGCCTTATTTACTACTTTTTGAGTTCATCAGGTAGTGCTGAAAGAGGGGGAAGACTTGTCACCGAACACTGCCAGAAAAGGTGGATTTGGTGTGCCCAATGCACAAACCTACTATGAATATTTGGTTCTAGGCTGGTGTTGGAAACCAGGTAGAGGTTCATAAATGGATCATAACTGAAAGATTCATATTGGAAAATACACCACTATTACATTTTCCCTTAAGTAAATTTACCAGATCATTTCTAAGAAGACAGATTTTCTCCAATGTAAAATGTGAGTTGTGGTGGATTATTGAGAAGAGGGATAAGAACATTGGTATAGTCAAAAAAGGAAAATTTAAAGAGGCAGGGACATGATGCCTTGCTTCCTTCTTGTATCATGATTTAGTTCATACGTCAATAGAAGTGTATTTAAAAGGAATGTATAGATCCAGTGAAAGGGGAATGCATATTTCAGACAAAAAATGGAAGAAAGCATAGCTTTCGATTTCTAAAGTTTATCTCGAAATATCTGGAACATACCAGAATATTCGTTATAAATTGCATTGGACACGAGCCACAAGAGAAAATAAAAAAGTTGAAATTGCTTGAGACAGACACGTTTTGGAAGTTGTCAGGTTCAAACACAACTCAGACATCAATATATTTGCAGGGTTGGAAAGTCCTGGAAATTGTCAGAGCAGTGGAAATTTCACTTATGCACACATTAAAATACACAAAGCTGTTTCATTAGACACCCTTGCTTCTGACTGGAAGAATCAGTATGTATTGCCTTTCCAGGAATAAGCAGACACCTGGCAACATGTTAGTTATTTGGTATGGTTTTCCCGCTTCATATTAGTTGTTACCCATTTTCAACCTCCACAACTTTTTGTTTTCTTCTCTTCCAGTCCCTTATGGTAAGGGTTCACTTTGGTTCTCTGCATAGGAGAATGATCTAGATCTTTGTTTTCTCATGGTTCCACGTTGCCTCCCATAAGGCTCAGCTTGTCATTTGCTGGTTGTTTGGCATCCTTAACTTCCTGTCTGGTCTCTCCTTCTGACAGGAACTCATTACCACTCCATTCACCATTACAATAGGTAACACTTTTTCTGTCTGGCTCATGGTAGGACTGTATTCATTGCTGTGGTACTTTAATAACCACAATTTCTTGAAATCCCTGGTATTCCCTATTATAAGTCCTCTGAGGTCTCAACTAAGTGAAACAAATTAACCCAGAGGGTAAATCCAATCCCGAATTTCTCTTTACCCTTTTCCCTGCTTTTTACACAGTTTATCAGATGTGCATATAATTTCCAGGATACATCCAGTAAGGATTGAGAGACAGCAGGGTTGTTGGAAAGATCTGAACATGTGGAACCTAGTAGAAGTATAAGAATGGAGTAGGTTATTACAGCTATACCATGTGGTCCCGTTCCAGAACATTGGAATAGAGTAGTTAAAGTATTTGGATAAGGAGATGAAGTTCTCAATTCTGATTTTTAAAAAAAATGTTATTGATATATTGTCTACCTGAAACTTCTAACATAATTATCTATACAAACGGATATAATGACAGCTAAAAAGTATTTTTTTTGGAAACAAAATGGGATAAGTTACAAAAACCGAGTGGGCTACGACACTGCGTTTTTCCAAATTAGTAAATTGGAAAATAGGTAATGTCATGACGAGAAATAGACTAAATTAATTTAGCGGGATTTTGCATATGTCCCTGGATCTCTACATTATACCAACAATTACAATCTCCGAATTTTACTTTAGTTTAAGTTTTAGCCACATCTATTTTGATATGTTATTACACTTTCAAGATTATGTTTTATTATATTTATATTGTTTTTACAAAATACTAGTTATTATTGCTTGTTTTAAAATGTTTGAATTATTATTGTATTGTATATGACTTTAAGACTAATCTCATGGAATGTTAAAAGTTTAGGCTCTCCTATAAAGCGTCAAAGGGTTTATCCCATATTTCCAACTTAAAGGGTGAATTGTTTTGCTGCAGGAAATATATATTTCAGACAAAGAAGTGTCTAAACTTAAAAGGCAATGGGTTGGTCATGTTTTTGCTTCTACGGGCTCAGGATAAAGCAATAGGGTAGCTATTTTATGTCATAAACATCTCATTATACAAACCCTTGCCCAAGATGTTGATTGTGAAGGCAGATGGGTTTCAGTTTCCTTACGTGTTGGTAAAATTCCTTCAATTATTGTTAATCTTTTTGCACCTACTACCTCGGATAGTTCCTATTGGCCGGGAGTATTCTCTAAGTCGATGACTTATACTGATGATTATTTGATTGTTGGTGATGATTGTAACATGGTTATTGACCCCATTATAGACAGACCCTCCAAAACTAGATGTATACCTTCACAAATACATTCCCAGTTTAAATCAACATTATCCCAATGCTTTCTTGTGGATGCATGGAGACTGTGCACTTCAACACTACAAGAGTACACTTTCTCCCCTGTCCATTTCTCCCAATCTCTGATAGATTATATGTTAATTTCTAATGCTCTTGTTCAACGTGTTATCAATTCTGATATAGGATCCATATTGATTTCTGATCACGCACCAGTCACCAGTTATCTTGGATTTTGAATTCCTTCCACATAGTCTGGGAACTAGACGGTGGAGATTTATTAATTCTATCCTGTTAGATCTGCAGTTTACACGCAATTTTGAACAATTTACTAACACATTTTTATTAAAGAAAATGAATCTCCTGATCTGTCTCTTCAGATTATTTGAGATGCTTTCAAAGCCGCTTTTAGAGATTTTATGATCAATTTTGTTTCCTAGAAGTGGAAATCAGCTTCCAATAAATTATAAGTACTTAACTCGCATAGCAAACATCTAGAACATTCTTTTTATAATTCTCATTCTAAGCACATTTTAAATGATCTTGTGACTGCTAAATTTGAATTTAATACACTTTCTACAGAAAATGCATCTACTCAAATCCAGTGCAAAATATTATGGGGTCAGAATAAGTGGGGAAACTTCTTGCCAACTATGTTAAAATCAAAAAAGAACGTACTAAAATTAGTTCTATTTTAACTTCCACTAATCGGAGTATACATAAAAATGAAGATAGACTTTTGGAATTTACAAAGTTTTATCAGGACCTTTATACCACAGAATCTCAATCTGTTCCCCAAGATCCTCTTCATTATTTATCATCCTTTCCTTCGCCTTCACATCATGACATTGACTTTTCTATATTGGAACAAGATATTCAAATACAGGATACCTCTAATGGTATTTGTTTCATTAAATGTGGCAAAGCTCCGGGACCTTTCATATTTTACTTCCCTTCTCTTGCTCAAATTACACCAACTTTTTCTTTGTTTTATTTAATTTCAGTTATTGTGTGGTTCTTTTCAAGAGGTGTTGATCTGTCTCCTTCCCAAGGACAATAAGGACCATAGAATGTGTAAAAATTATTGCCCAACTTCTCTAATTAACTTAGACTATAAAATCTTAGCAAATTCTTTAGCTCTCCATTTGGATAATTTATTACGGCAATTAATTGTGAGAGAACAATGTGAGTTTATTAAATGTAGGCATCTTTCAGATAATTTTCGATAATTTTTTAATGTTATTAGTAAATCCAAATCTTACAATTCTTCTTTAGCAGCTGTTTCTTTGGATGCGGAAAAAAGATTTGACAGAGTCAGTTGGTCTTTTATTTTCTCTGCGCTTTCCTGGTTTGGTTTTGGTCCAAAGTTTATTAACGATGTTTCTCTGTTATACTCTTCTCCCAAGTCCTCTATTTTAGTCAACGGCCTTAAGTCTCCATTGTTCCCTCTTTATAGAGGCGTTCAACAAGGTTGTCCTCTCTCTCCTTAATTATTTATACATGCTTTGAAACCGTTTTTAGGTCAAGCCTAGCGTTGCAGCGCATGCGGTGCTCGCTCTGCGAGGCATATTGTAGTAGGGACAGATGTGGAAGTGCCGTGGAAGCTCCGCCCATATTTTTCATTGGCTGGCGTCATCGTCTATGGTAAATGCTGGCTTCCGATTGATAATGAGGCTTCTTAGTCCCGCCTTGTTACTACACTGTCTCCTTTTGTGACTGTCCATCAGGACTGGATCGTTTACTTGCGGCATTACACTGTCTCCTTCATTAAGGCGGTATGCACTTTTTTCATTAACTCAATGGCGACAGCTTGTTTTAAACTATGTCTGAGATGATGAGCAGCATCTTCAATTCTATTTACACAGAAATACGTGGTTGTACACATTGAAGGTTCTGAACCCAGCTGAAGCGAAGAATGTAAGACCGTCACGAGGAGCGAGTCGCTGGCTGCGGCTCCATTCATGCGAGGAGACAGAATACAGTCACTGTCAATGTTGGTGTAATGAATGCTGGCCGTAGACAAGGTTAAACATTTTATTTGAGTTCAGGGCAGCAGCTTTGCATGCTTTAGTATATGTTTTTGAAGGAGAATATTGCCTCTAGCTGCACTTCATTCGGACTTGCATCACCAGAATAATAAATATTTATAGCTCACATGGTATGACGTCCGAACAAGCGCAGAAGCATACATTTTTACTGCTGTGCATCACACCAGTAAGTCCAATGGGAAATGTGCTTTCTTTTACAAGACAATTAAAAACACAAGAGATCATGTGCACAGGGACGGAGCACCGGTAATTACTTGCGTACTTATTTATTACTCGCGTACTTAGCGTAAGGCGACACCGTAATTGTTTAATTTGTTATTTATTTAAACTATATTACAGTTCATTTACCCAGACACCAGCTCCACCCAAAACTGCCTCATCATTGCAGGTGCATCTTAGGCAGTCATAAGCAAGGTTTATCAAGCATTGGTAATACCAATAGGTGTGACATTAAAGAAGAGATGCATAACAATGTGAAGCCTTACAAGTGGATGGTAGCAGACTGCAGTTGTTCCCCAACTGTCCTGTAATTTGAAGGTGAGCAAAGAGAGGGGGTGGGATGGGAGAGAGCAGCGGACAGAAAATGGCAGTAACAATCTACTGGGAAGCTTCTGATGTCCAAGATGATGATGATAAAGAAAACAGCTCAAGGAGGAATGATGAAAACATGCTTGGAAGGATCAAAGAACTGAAGAGCCAGAGACAACTGAGGCAAAATATACTGAAGGAGCAAAAAACCCTCTGAATAAACTAAGTCATGTTGCACTAGTTTGGATTCCTTTGTTCCCTGGAACAGGAGAAAAACATGATTTGACTCAAAAGGACTAATGGCGGCTATGTCGGATTGGGGATGAGGAAACATAGTGTAGGGCTGTGACAGTCATTTAAACAAGCATTTGCAATGCAATAGGTCTTTCATTTTAGACACTTAGACCTACTGGTATTGCAAATGACAATGCCTTTTATTATTGCAGGTTTTTTAAACACATAAATAAAAGGCATTGGCAACAGATAAATGCTGTCTTCAATACACAAGTCCCATTTCATTTTATTAACATTTCTCTAGGCAGTACTTCCGACCTTTGTTCATCTCAGTCCCAAGATTTTTATATAGTAGATTTATTTCTGGCTGTTGCTTTTCAACAAATTACAAAATCGCGAAAGGATACATCTCAAGTGTCTTTTCAAGGATGATGGTATGGAGTTTGTTATAACCATAGATTTGATAGAACATATTTCTATCCAGTTGCACTTTCTATTAAAAGAGATCTCTTATGGCTACCCATAACTAATTTTTTTAATAAATCTGCCCGTGCATTATAAGTACACAATCCTCGAACTGAAGAAGTGCCTGAGCCTTCATGAATTGTTCTTTATTAATTTGGTATATTTGTTTTATGCCCTTTAGAGCTTTTAATACAATGCTCTGATAGGGTTATATAATTAATACGTTTCTTCTTGATGGTGTTATGTATTTGACATCTGTGACTATATGCTCAATCAACATTTTGTTTCTTTTTGGATCATAATTGCATAATAAGTTCAAATAAATATTTTATTTTTCAAACTTAAAAAAAGTTTTAGCCAGAGGTTTCCTCAAAGCACTGTTATGTTTTTTGCAAATTTAGCAAAATATGGCAGCATGTTCAAAAACCCTAACCCCTTGGGCTAAGTGCAGGCTGAGCCAATTTACCAACTCAAGCCAGGGAATTAAGCTGACTGTAACCCCCACACCACCTACACATTACTTATGGATTGGGTGATCTGGGCAATAATCAGTTATGTGAAACTACAGGATTATTTGTTGTATTAGTGACTTCTGAAACTATTTTGACCAAGGATATACAAACACAAGAAAACCACACTATATATTTGAAATACTCTTTCTAGAGTAATGCCCTAATATAGATCAGATTGTATAAATAGATGTATCTTTAAAAATAAACACAACAGTGGCAATGAAAGTGATTAATAAACAAAATATTAAAATGAAGTGCTAAACTAAGATATCATTTCAGCGATTCATTGCATCCAATGACGATATCAGTCTTTGGTAACTTGCCCATCCCTTCCAGGCTCCTACCTAAACTCCTTTAGCATCAAAACTGAATTTCTTTTCTTAGCTTATATACAAGAGCTGAACAACAGAATTGTTGTAAGTTAGCTTCTGTACTTTGAGAAGGTTGCAGTCTGTCTCAGATAGGGCATTCCTGAAATGATATGGACCTGGCTGTGTGGAGCCGATGGTTTATGGTGGAGATTTTTGTAGCACTGCTCGGTGAAGCTTGCAGGACGCTTAAAATACTTCTCTGCCTAATATATGTCCACGGTTATTTTCAAAAGAACAGACCTTGTGATGAATGGTGTAAAACGCAAAAATTCACTTATTCTGTTGCACATTCACTAAAACTACACATTATAATTCACATTAATACATTTATATTAATAACTGATGGAGTATCAACCTGTAATAATGCAGACATTATGTCTTATACATATGTGATCAATACTAAATAAAGCACAAGTTCGTAAATGAAAAATGTGCACTCAGATACATTATTATACAAATATATAAAATGCTATGGGAGGACTAATGCAGAAAACGCAAAGTTCACTTCAGCACCGCAAATTATTCAGCAAGAACATTGTTGAGTAGGCATGGAAGGATTGCGACACCGGGTTTGTAACCTTGAGGTATTCATTGTTGTGATGCAGCAACGTCACCAACTATAAGATTAGAGGCCTGTGATTTTGTATAGAATATTCACAACAAACCTATATTCTTTTTCATATAAATGAGCACTTTAATCCTTTCATTAGATCCTATGGGTAATATTTTATTTGATTAATTTGTGACCCCTGAATAAACTATACTGATTGTACCTTTCTAGGCATTTTGGATCGGTGGAGCCGTATAAATTTCGTGCTCTATGGCTGATGAATGAGGAGGAAATTAAAGGATTGGTGCGTAAAGCTCTGGAACTTGATCGAATTATTTATGAACAACAATTGGGCTTACCTTGGGCACCCCCTGATCTCTGGTTTATGGACAATGTCGGTCCTCTTTCTCAGCTGCAGAAAAAGAAGAAATCTGCCAGTGAGCTTGCAGAGGAAGTAATCTTTGGAAGTGGTAAGGATGTAATGCTGCTAAGAGTTGTATGTGTCTATGTCGAAAGAACCACTTGAAGAAATTCGCCATATTGAATATTTTCCTCATATTTTTCATCTAGAATCGCTCACAGAAGGCTGCCGAGACCATCCTACTGAATGTTTTTTTGGGAGTAAAATATCTTATTCCTCATTTCCTTTTCTTTTTATTACTTTTATCTGGCGATGACTCTTCCTTACCCTGTAAACCTTCCCTTCCTCCTTCCATGCCCTGTCCCTCTCGCCTCCTTCTTTACTCCCCGAGGGTGTTGTTTTCCTGCTGTCTTCCTTCCCCTCATTTTAAAGACTATTGCTACCCAGTTTATTTTTTTTCTTCTGTTATTTTTTTTTTACAATTCCTATTTTTTTAAAGAATTGTAAATGTAAAAAAATGTAGATTCATAAACCTCCCACCCGAGGTTTGCCTTCAATCGAACCTACAATTTAGAGGATACTAATGTGCACACAAGACCACGAATCACGGAAAAATCCACACAACTACCTCTATGTGACAGGACACAATCCCTGTGGTTCCTGTGTTGAATGTAACCTGACTGAACCCTCTAAAACTATCCAACTATAGCACACTAGTATGGACACAAAGGTCTCACACTAATTGCAATTCTAAAAACTGCATAAACATGATCACCTGTCCCTGTAGCAAGCGCTATATAGGAATGACCACCCGAACATTTAAAACAAGGATCATGGAACATCTCAGTGGTATATGCTACATAGTTCAGTAAATCTTTATTTCAATGATTAAAAACCATCATAAAAATACATTTTACAAAAATCCATTTACAATTCTGACCTTGATAAGAAACAACATTTATACAATTATAAAAACATGATATTGCATACATGATTGCTTAGCCTCTTGTATTTCTTAGTCTTACTGCGACTTTTAGAAAATTCATTACAGAACATAAGGTATGCATATCATTTGCTCTTTGTAAAAAGAGTAGTGCAGTTTTAGCGTGAACAAATTTTGCCTCTTTTAAAATATCCACCAGAAATCTACGTTGGGGGGTTCGATAAAAGTACAAAATGAAGAGTGTCCTGCGGGGACCTATTGTCGCAGCCGCAGGCACCCTTCTGGCCCATTGTTACAGTAAAACCAGATGGGTAAGATAAAATATGGTGTAACAAATTGAGCCTAAAACGACACATTAAAAACCTATCCTGCTGTTTGTGCATCAGGAATAGATAGGGTTCCATGCCCTCCCCATTAGTTACTAGGCGGTAAGCAGCTACTGATCTCTTTGGTGAATCAGAGCCTAATCTGTCAGATGTAAATTTTTCCAGCAACAGTTTTTTGATTCGAGATTGCGGTCGGGTCGCTGAAGAGGTTATGCTGGTCTATGTTCTCTAGCGTGCCCTTGACATAATTTAGCCAGGGGATTTGCACCCCCTTATCCCTTTGTAGGCAATCTCCAACAATTACCCTGCTTAATTCTGCCTCAGGATTTACCCAGATTCTGAGCCATGCCAACAATGGGCCTCAATTTCACCTGATCTATAATATATGGGGTCCCAAGTTCGGTGTGTGCAATTTCTGCTGGTGTTCTCTGTGGGATCTTTAGGATTTTGCGAAGGAATGTATCTTCCTCCTGCTGTAAGTGGGTTACATCCCTGAAACCCCACACCTCTGCTCCATACAGGGCCTTTGCAGTACTTTATGGAGCCATACAGGCTCATCACTTGTTCTGGTGACCAGCGGCCCAGGGATGTACGTTGTTACAACGCATGCTTTTAGCACGCATGCTGTAACAACGCGGTTTTTATAACGCATTCTTTTACAACGCATAACAGAAAGGGGTGTTGGATAGTGAATATTTTAATTTACTATTCCAACACCAGTCCCCGTTGACACTAGGAAAGGTGTTGGATAGTAAATTAAAAGTATTCCCTATCCTTGAGCGCCCCCCAGAGTCATTCTTGTAATAGAATGCGATTTAAAAACCGCGTTGTAAAAGCACTGCGTGCTAAAAGTTGCGTCGTAAACGATGTTCCCCGCGGCCCAGCCTGCGAGCAAAGTTTGATATCGCACCATTTGAGGAAACTAGCTTTGTACAGCGTTCCTCAATCAGGGAACCAAACTTCATTTCCCCGTCAAATAAGAGGCCCAGATAAGGGAAAGTGGTTACAGTTTCTAAAGTATGGGTCCCTATTTTAAACACAAATTTCCTAGATGGCCTTTTGCCTGCCACCATCACAAAGGACTTGCTCAAGTTCACGGACAGATCTAAATTGTCCATGAACTTTACAAATCCGTCACCAAGATATTGTAAGCTTCGTGCTGTTCGTGCAAGCAGAACCGCGTCATCCGCGTACAGCAGTACCGGAATCTGACGCGTTCCTGCTTTGGGGCAGTCTACATTCAGGGCAATAAGGGTTTCTCCAGGTCATTAATGTACAAGGAGAATAAAAAGGGAGCAAGGATACACCCTTGCCTCACTCCACTGGTGCACGGAAAGGGATCAGTACTCCCCCCCTCCGTGCTAAAGCGGACCCTGGCAGTGGTGTTCCAATGTAGTTCTCTAAGGATATTTATAAGTCCTGGGTCAATTCCCAAGTTGTTCATAATAGCCCACAGTTTGTTCCTATTTACATTGTCAAAGGCCGCAGCCAGATCCATAAATCCCATATGAATAGTTCCATTGCTGGCTTTCGTGTACTTAATGTAAACAAGGTGGTCCCAGTTACATACACACTTAACTCAACTAGAACATTAGTAAATAGCATACACAAATATTCATAACAACATTGTTTTTAATCACAACGTGTATCAAAGATTCATTCATGAGAAGATACACAAAATATATAAAATATATAAAATATGTAATGCCCCGGAAAATTGGAATAGGGAAGGGTAGTGATGGGATGGTGAAAGTAAAGAATGAGTCACAAAGAACTGAATACAGCAAACATAATACTAAATTAACACAATGGAACAAATAATTCGTCAATTAATTGGACGATCATGCCTCAGATAAAATCACAAATGATAAATCATGGAAGAGGCTGAACACAAGTGGGAGTGTCGACGTTTCGACCCAAATTGATGCAGGCGTGGTATAAACCTTGCTAGAGGGTCTTCATCAGGACAGGAATAGTTGAAAATGGGGCAATGATTCTGTGTAAAAAATGAATAAATTATTCTACAACGGGTCACAAGATCCCTCAAAAGCTCATAAGAGTAATAATATTAATAATTAAAAGGCCAAGATGGGGACACACTCATATAATGCGGAGCTAGGGAATACATCAAGAAATACATCATAAGTAACAGAGGGGTAGTTACCAATGGACACTTGGTGAGGTAAGTAAGTTTGAAAGGCCTCAGAGAATATCTTAGATTACATGTCGGCCCATTGATGAAATAGCCTCAATTGCAGTAATCCACGCTTTATGTGCGTAGCCAAGACAAGGACTCAAATTGTAAAATCATATGTTGTCTATCGAATTGTAAAACAAATATAAGTCACATAGAAAAGCGTACCTTAGGGTTGTATAGTAATGCAGTGATTAAGTTTGATAATAGAGTTTCCAGGATGGAATTATGTCTGGGAAATCAAAAGCAATTCTTTCAGATTACATGGACCATGAAAAGTTATTTTTATTACAATGGTGAAATTTAGCCTCACTCGTTCCTTTAATTTATAAAACAAAACTAGGGTTCAGTAGGTACCACGTACTATAAGTATTGGTGCGTTGACGGTAGTTGTAATATTATTCCGCATCCAATACATCATTTGAGCAGCAAAGGTATGGCTTTGATAATACTGATAGTACGGAGTCAGTCATACCACTTCATAATAATGTCTAAGGTATCAGCAGTTAATTACAACATAAAGGTGAGATAGCTCCACTTACATGTTCGTGAAAATCGATAACAGCACGTATAGAGGTAAAAACATCAGAGACCATGTTGTCCGATCATTCCTTCCTTCCATAGAACCGACCACCGTTCTATCATTGTGGAATCTTCCATCTGTCACAGGCCATCATAGATGCACTAAGTGCAAAGCTTGTGATAACACTATTCAGACTAAGACCTTTGAGTATAAGGAACATAAAATCGCATTGAAATCTCTTACGAATTGTAACACTCAGAACGTATTTTATGCCATCTTATGTGAGTGCGATTTAATCTACATTGGCCAAACTCAGCAGAGGGCCAAAGCTAGGATCCTGCAACATATTAGCAGAATTAGGTGCGAGGTAGTGGGAGCCCCACTAGTCGATCATTTCAAAGCTAAGCAGCACTCACCAGAGAGTCTTAGGTGGGTCATTCTTGAGAAAGTTACATTGAGTGCCAGGGGAGGTAGCATTTCAAATATTCTCAACACTCGCGAAGCGAAATGGATGTCCCTTTTTGACTCAGTCAGAACAGGGCTTAATGAAACTGAGAGTACCTTTGCACAAATGGCTAATCTGTAAATGGTGATCATGATCTGAGTGTCCGTTTTATCATGAATATAAATTTGTTTAATGCATATTACGAAATGTGTCTCTAACTAAAAGGCCTTTACCGTCATGTTCGACAGGTACGCCTCTAACTGTAGAATAATCTCTTTCCCTTCTTTTTTTAAATTTTCCTCCAACGTAACGGCCTTTACCATCATGGTTGATAGGTACGCCGATAAGATAATTATGATGCATATCAATGATTTGTATTAATGTTGTGTGTAACATGCACTCTGTTGCCAATATGGCTCATAATATTATTAATATGCATTTACAATTGTGAATACAGTTTGTTGTATTGTACACACTGTGCATTTGAAAACATAGTATATTTCAATCACACCCGTTGCCGCCAGGAATTCTTTGACGGAAAACGATATACTAGGTTATATCGAACTTTTCCTCCTCAGTCCCTTTTCTGTGACCATGATGATTCAGGGTCACGTGTTTAGAACTAAATAGGAAGAGTTCAAAAGGGTTACTTCCGTTGTTGCTTGGCGATGTCCAGTGTTACTGAGGTTTCCATGGGTGGTGCACGATTGCAATTGGCTCACGGTACGTTTTTACCATTTTTTAATGCGTGGCAATATTTTAGTGTCCGTCGTGTTAACCGATAGCATTACCAATCCATTGTCCGTTTACTCGGCAGATTTCAGTCTTCAACGGTAACACGTTAGGAGCCGTAGAACTATACAGCGGCGGGTGGTTCATCCACCATAGTCGAAATTCAGCTACCACGCCACATGATATTCCAGGTATGCTTCCGCGTTTACTATGTACGTGAACGTATGTACTAGCGTGATAATTACAATACTAACAAGTTGTTCAACCCTATAGATTTGGCATTGCCTACGGACCGTGAATACCCTGATATAATATCCAGCGGTGACTAGCATACGCTAGCATTGACCATCACAGCCGAATTTCTCATTTTACGTGCTGGTTTCCTGCTTACCGGCAGGTACGATATTTTTGAAGGCGTTTTGTTGGGCCCGTGTATATTTCTGAGCTATGGCACCAATTCTCTGCCTCACTTTTCAGCTCCTGTGCCTAATCACGATCGCCTGGGTCCCACTACGACCGGCTGAAGATACGATTAGATAGTGACCAAAACGGTATTATTATACGTTCTGTTATCGATTTTCACGAACATGTAAGTGGAGCTATCTCACCTTTATGTTGTAATTAACTGCTGATACTTTAGACATTATTATGAAGTGGTATGACTGACTCCGTACTATCAGTATTATCAAAGCCATACCTTTGCTGCTCAAATGATGTATTGGATGCGGAATAATATTACAACTACCGTCAACGCACCGATACTTATAGTATGTGGTACCTACTGAACCCTAGTTTTGTTTGATAAATTAACGGAACGAGTGAGGCTAAATTTCACCATTGTAATAAAAATAACTTTTCATGGTCTCTGTAATCTGAAAGAATTGCTTTTGATTTCCCAGACATAATCCCATCCTGGGAACTCTACTATCAAACCAAATCACTGCATTACTATACAACCCTAAGGTACGCTTTTCTATGTGACTTATATTTGTTTTACAATTCGATAGACAACGTATGATTTTACAATTTGAGTCCTTGTCTTGGCTACGCACATAAAGCGTGGATTACTGCAATTGAGGCTATTTCATCAATGGGCCGACATGTAATCTAAGATATTCTCTGAGGCCTTTCAAACTTACTTGCCTCACCAAGTGTCCATTGGTAACTACCCCTCTGTTACTTATGATGTATTTCTTGATGTATTCCCTAGCTCCGCATTATATGAGTGTGTCCCTATCTTGGCCTTTTAATTATTAATATTATTACTCTTATGAGCTTTTTAGGGATCTTGTGACCCGTTGTAGAATAATTTATTCATTTTTTACACAGAATCATTGCCCCATTCAGTCGGAGTCGCGTGGAGGGGTAGGAAGCCAGACAGCCCTAGAAGTAACCGTTGCCATATAGAGGGTAGAACGGACCCCCTCACAACGTTGTGGCTCATGAGGCCATATGACCCTTTACTATAAGTGTCTTTATCCGCCAATTGGGCGCAACGGACCTTATAACATTTAACACAGATAGGTACATTTTCACCTAATCTTATTTTTGTAGAGCACACTTTTATATCTACATACATGTGAGTAAGGTGGGGATAAGTAGTGCACATCCTCGTCCTGAAGAAGGAGTTTTTTAACTCCGAAACATGTCGACGCACTAACATGGTTGTTTTACCCTAATCAGTAGATAACAGCCACTTTAGCACTCTTTTAACGATACCAGCCGGAGACTAATTAAAATTTTTTCAGTACTTACGTGCCAGGTATCTTTTAATTTTTTCACTTTCACCTCACCACTCACATTATTTACCCACACACACCTACACATAGTTCACAGATAGTGCTCCTACGTAACCGTGAGTCGTAGCACGCCGCATCCCGTAGAGGTTTGCGAAGACCCCGATGATGAAGCATGACACCAAGGGGCCTGTTGGTGTGTGAGGGGTATTTAAACAACACTGGTTGCTCCCCACCATTGTGGTAACAACCATACTCCACCTAGTGGATTCCTTTTTGTTTATGAGTATTGCCAGGGGAGACAGAATCCACTATTCCCTCTCCCTCCCCCCTTTTGTTAATTATTCATTCTTTACTTTCACCATCCCATAACTACCCTTCCCTATTCCAATTTTCCGGAGCATTACATATTTTATATATTTTATATATTTTGTGTATCTTCTCATGAATGAATCTTTGATACACGTTGTGATTAAAAACAATGTTGTTATGAATATTTGTGTATGCTATTTACTAATGTTTTAGTTCAGTTAAGTGTGTATGTAACTGGGACCACCTTGTTTACATTAACCTTTCGCCCAGGTCCCAGTGACTCCTTGGGTTAACCCGTGTTTCACAGCACTTCCTGTACAGGTCACACCTGTGAGGTTCTTGTCTGAGATTGATTCTCTTTTTAGTATGGTCGAGAGGGAACTACTCTCATATTCTGAGGAATACATCACACAATTGATAGGGGACCCAGCCAACACTTTTCTCTCCACAAATGTACCCACGATTGATTTCACCCTGAGAGATAAGATAGCTCGTTTAGAGAGACTGGAAAAGAAACTAATTCGAACACGGTGGCATGGTCATCTGCTCACCCGTTACCTTCAAGAGAACATTATTCCAGTAGGCCTCCAAATTAAGATCGAGCCGGCCATTTTTGTTGAGGTCCCTAAGTTTAAGGAGGGTTTTAGTTACGTGGCCAACAATTGCTCCCGGCACTGGATGGTGCTGGGGGTTGAGACTGCAGGAGAACAGGTACAGTCTATTTCTAAAGAAATTGCAGCACTTAGAGCTGAAATGAATGGTGACAGAGCATTAACAAATGCCAAAGAGGCTATAAGCTCTTTGGATGCCACTCTCAAGGACTTTGAGCTGACAATGCAAAATAAAAAACTCGAAAAATTGGCCCGCGACCTGAGACTTTACGATAAGACGAAAACCTACCCCTATTTACAGGAGGATTATTATCGTCAAGATACTCAGGGTCGTTTCACCAACAGGGGCGCTGGTAATTCACGAGGGAGACGTAACTACAAAACGTTCTCCAACTCCTCCTACGATTCTGACTGGGATTTTGATCAATCTGGACCCAGTCATCCTCAGAACGTACAGGATTATAATTACCAACCCCGTCAGCAACCTTTTTTAGACCAGGGCCAGGGCCAATGGCAACCCCCCAGGAACAGAGGCAACAATTGGTCCAGAGGTTACCAACGAGGCCAACAATCAGGGAACCAGAACTGGGAAGGTGGGCGTGGCAGGCCCCAGAACCAGAAGCAGGTACACTTTAAATCAGAATAGCACGGGGAAATATCGACCCGCCGCAAGGTGTACCGCTGGTGAGTCCACCCAATCCGGTGGTCAATATTTCAAATTACCGTCTTTCTGACGATGAACTAAAAGTACTGGGCAAGGGACTTTCATATGTACCTACCAACATCCTTGATCAATTTACCATCAGATCGGAACTTTGTACGTTTTTTAGAAAAGTTTTTTAGGAAAGTTCGACTTAGATATTTCTTTCAAAACAGACCATCGTACCAATGTAAATCATACACTGGCTTACGAATTCCATCCACCTTAGTGCCACCATTCAACTCTATGTCACACAAAATCTTAACATATGAGTCAGTGGTGTTACGTGACGTTAACCAAATTCTGGATAAACGTCGTTACCATCCATTTGACATCAACAGGAATGAGAAAAAGGCCCTTCAGTCCCTCGGGAACAACAAGGAAATAATAATCAAGCCGGCGGACAAGGGGGGTGCCATTGTGGTTCAGGACGTCAAGAACTACAAGAATGAAATCTACAAACAGCTAAATGATGGCGTCAGTTATCGAAGACTTGATACTGATCCCTCTTTGGCGCTTGCTTCAGACATCCTTGAATTGACTAGGTCGGGCCTTGATGAAGGATTCCTCACTGAGTTGGAATTCAATTATCTTAACCAACAGACTCCAAGGTTACCGACTATATATACTTAACCCAAAATGCATAAGAGTCTAAGTGAGCCACCTGGTAGACCCATTGTATCGGGTTGTGGCTCGATGTTGGAACCGTTGGGTCGATATGTTGATTTCTTCCTTAAACCCCTAGCGGAGGCGACACCCACATATCTTCGTGATACTATGCACACAATAGGCATAGTTGATGGCCTATCATATGACATACAGAAAGAGATGTTGGTCACGTGTGATATAACTTCGTTTTACACAAGTATCCCGCAAGAGGAGGCCCTAACTATTATGACACGGTACTTGGATCAGAGGACTGCCCCAGTACCGGTTCCCACAGGATTCATCATACGACTTTTACGGCTGGCCATGATGCGCAATTTTTTCATGTTCCAGGACCACTTCTACTTACAAACGAAGGGAGTGGCTATGGGGGCTACATTTGCCCCAGATCTGGCTATCCTCTATATGGCGGCATTTGAGGAAGACATTATCCTCAATGAGCGGAACCCTTTTAAACACCACCTAAGGGTTTGGGTTCGTTATATAGACGATATCCTACTTATCTGGAACGGAACTGACACTGAACTTTCTGCTTTTCAAAACTGGCTGGATTTACAATCTACAGACATTAAATTTACCTTTAAATCTGACTCATGCCGTGTCGATTTCCTTGATCTTACGATCTATAATGATGATGGGATTTTGAAAACGACCCTCTTCCGCAAACCCACCGAGCGGAATTCGCTCCTTCAATATGGGAGTCACCATCCCAGATCCCTTAGGGACAACCTACCCATAGGGCAATTTTTGCGAATTAGCAGAAATTGCTCTGATAAGTTACACTATATGGAGCAAGCAGACGATCTGATGAATAGATTGATACAGAGAGGCTATCCCAGACGACTTATTAAGAGGGCCAAAAAACGAGCATGGTACAATCCAAGAGAATGTTTATTGCAACCCAAACGATGCGATGAAGAAAAAAACACGCGGATGGTCTGTGTGGCCACCTTCACAACAGAGAGTAATAGAATCAAAAAGATCGTCAATAAACATTGGCCATTAATTTCCGATGACATTGGATATCCATCTTTGCCTCTCCATGCCTTTAAAAGAGGTAAAAACATCAGAGACCATGTTGTCCGATCATTCCTTCCTTCCATAGAACCGACCACCGTTCTATCATTGTGGAATCTTCCACCTATCACAGGCCATCATAGATGCACTAAGTGCAAAGCTTGTGATAACACTATTCAGACTAAGACCTTTGAGTATAAGGAACATAAAATCGCATTGAAATCTCTTACGAATTGTAACACCCAGAACGTAGTTTATGCCATCTTATGTGAGTGCGATTTAATCTACATTGGCCAAACTCAGCAGAGGGCCAAAGCTAGGATCCTGCAACATATTAGCAGAATTAGGTGCGAGGTAGTGGGAGCCCGGCTAGTCGATCATTTCAAAGCTAAGCAGCACTCACCAGAGAGTCTTAGGTGGGTCATTCTTGAGAAAGTTACATTGAGTGCCAGGGGAGGTAGCATTTCAAATATTCTCAACACTCGCGAAGCGAAATGGATGTTCCTTTTTGACTCAGTCAGAACAGGGCTTAATGAAACTGAGAGTACCTTTGCACAAATGGCTAATCTGTAAATGGTGATCATGATCTGAGTGTCCGTTTTATCATGAATATCAATTTGTTTAATGCATATTACGAAATGTGTCTTTAACTAAAAGGCCTTTACCGTCATGTTCAACAGGTACGCCTCTAACTGTAGAAAAATCTCTTTCCCTTCTTTTTTTAAATTTTCCTCCAACGTAACAGCCTTTACCATCATGGTTGATAGGTACGCCGATAAGATAATTATGATGCATATCAATGATTTGTATTAATGTTGTGTGTAACATGCACTCTGTTGCCAATATGGCTCATAATATTAATATGCATTTACAATTGTGAATACAGTTTGTTGTATTGTACACACTGTGCATTTGAAAACATAGTATATTTCAATCACACCCGTTGCCGCCAGGAATTCTTTGACGGTAAACGATATACTAGGTTATATCGAACTTTTCCTCCTCAGTCCCTTTTCTGTGACCATGATGATTCAGGGTCACGTGTTTAGAACTAAATAGGAAGTGTTCAAAAGGATTACTTCCGTTGTTGCTTGGCGATGTCCAGTGTTACTGAGGTTTCCATGGGTGGTGCACGATTGCAATAGGCTCACGGTACGTGTTTACCATTTTTGAATGCGTGGCAATATTTTAGTGTCCGTCGTGTTAACCGATAGCGTTACCAATCCATTGTCCGTTTACTCGGCAGATTTCAGTCTTCAACGGTAACACGTTAGGAGCCGTAGAACTATACAGCGGCGGGTGGTTCATCCACCGTAGTCGAAATTCAGCTACCACGCCCCATAATATTCCAGGTATGCTTCCGCGTTTACTATGTATGTGAACGTATGTACTAGCGTGATAATTACAATACTAACAAGTTGTTCAACCCTATAGATTTGGCATTGCCTACGGACCATGAATACCCTGATATAATATCCAGCGGCGACTAGCATACGCTAGCATTGACCATCACAGCCGAATTTCTCATTTTACGTGCTGGTTTCCTGCTTACCGGCAGGTACGATATTTTTGAAGGCGTTTTGTTGGGCCCGTGTATATTTCTGAGCTATGGCACCAATTCTCTGCCTCACTTTTCAGCTCCTGTGCCTAATCACGATCGCCTGGGTCCCACTACGACCGGATGAAGATACGATTAGATAGTGACCAAAACGGTATTATTATTCGTGCTGTTATCGATTTTCACGAACATGTAAGTGGAGCTATCTCACCTTTATGTTGTAATTAACTGCTGATACCTTAGACATTATTATGAAGTGGTATGACTGACTCCGTACTATCAGTATTATCAAAGCCATACCTTTGCTGCTCAAATGATGTATTGGATGCGGAATAATATTACAACTACCGTCAACGCACCGATACTTATAGTACGTGGTACCTACTGAACCCTAGTTTTGTTTGATAAATTAACGGAACGAGTGAGGCTAAATTTCACCATTGTAATAAAAATAACTTTTCATGGTCTCTGTAATCTGAAAGAATTGCTTTTGATTTCCCAGACATAATCCCATCCTGGGAACTCTACTATCAAACCAAATCACTGCATTACTATACAACCCTAAGGTACGCTTTTCTATGTGACTTATATTTGTTTTACAATTCGATAGACAACGTATGATTTTACAATTTGAGTCCTTGTCTTGGCTACGCACATAAAGCGTGGATTACTGCAATTGAGGCTATTTCATCAATGGGCCGACATGTAATCTAAGATATTCTCTGAGGCCTTTCAAACTTACTTGCCTCACCAAGTGTCCATTGGTAACTACCCCTCTGTTACTTATGATGTATTTCTTGATGTATTCCCTAGCTCCGCATTATATGAGTGTGTCCCCATCTTGGCCTTTTAATTATTAATATTATTACTCTCATGAGCTTTTGAGGGATCTTGTGACCCGTTGTAGAATAATTTATTCATTTTTTACACAGAATCATTGCCCCATTTTCAACTATTCCTGTCCTGATGAAGACCCTCTAGCAAGGTTTATACCACGCCTGCATCAATTTGGGTCGAAACGTCGACACTCCCACTTGTGTTCAGCCTCTTCCCTGATTTATCATTTGTGATTTTATCTGAGGCAAGATCGTCCAATTAATTGACGAATTATTTGTTCCATTGTGTTAATTTAGTATTATTTTTGCTGTATTCAGTTCTTTGTGACTCATTCTTTACTTTCACCATCCCATCACTACCCTTCCCTATTCCAATTTTCCGGGGCATTACATATTTTATATATTTTATATATTTTGTGTATCTTCTCATGAATGAATCTTTGATACACGTTGATTAAAAACAATGTTGTTATGAATATTTGTGTATGCTATTTACTAATGTTTTAGTTGAGTTAAGTGTGTATGTAACTGGGATCACCTTGTTTACATTAACCTTTCGCCCAGGTCCCAGTGACTCCTTGGGTTAACCCGTGTTTCACAGCACGGCTTTCGTGTACTTGGCAACTAATAAATATAAATTTAGACACTGATCGCTAGTTGATTTACCCAATCTAAAGCCATACTGAGTGTCTGCTATGGTGTGATGCTCTTCCGTCCAGGCCATGAGACGATTCAGTACCACCCGGCCCAGGATTTTGGCTGAGACGTCAATCAGTGATATTGGTCTATAGCATTGAGGATTGTCCCTTCTCCCCTTTTTGAAAATAGGGACAATTAATGCAGTAGACCAAGATCGAGGGAGCCCTGATTTAATAGCAGCGTTTAGAACTCTTGTCAAGATTGGTGCCCATAGGTCGATGTTACTTAAGTAAAGATCTGGCGGAGTGCCATCGGGCCCTGAGGCTTTATTTCGAGACAATCCTTGAATAGCCTTGATTATTTCTGTGAGTGAGAAATCTATTTCCATGCTCCGTGTCCCATCCCAACCCTCTTCCGGCTTTGTTTCGTGGATATGGTTGTAGAGGCCCTCAAAGTGGGTAACCCATTGTTCAGGAAGTATGTTGGTGCTGATCAAAGGGGCACTGTAATCCTGGCAACAAGGCCAGTTTAATATTCTCCAGAATTCCGTGAAATCCCTGTTCTCCCAGCCTCCCTGAGATCGGCCCAGACTTCCGCTTGCAGTGTAGCCTTTCTTTGTTTTACCATAGTTTTATATTTCTGTCTGCAAAGGGCCACTTTTAGTTTGTCCCTGGGATTAGCTTTGAGGCTCAATTTTAGATCTCTTAGTGCTCGAGAGCAATTGGTGTCGAACCATCTTGATTGTGAAACGTTCCTTCTGGAGCCTTTTGTCTTCAACAATTCGTCCACCACTTTAGTTAGCTGCCCAAACACTATGACCAACTCACATCCTCCTACAGTAGGTTCTAGGCAATCTTCAATCTGCTTTTTGCCTTTTACTATTAAGGATTTATAGAATTCCGGGGCATTGACTTTCGACCACCTAAGTTGCCTCCCCATGTCAGTTGGCCTAATTTCGGTATCAGATTGTTTGCACCTTATGGAGCTGCCGCTATATATTAGCTCCAAAACTAAAGGATTATGGTCACTAAACGTGCTCCATTCAGTTCTAGCCTCCATAATCCAGTGTTTTGCGAAGGGGGATATCACCATATAATCTATAATCGAGGAACAACCTCTTCCTTTGAATGTAGGAGTAAGGTTACCCTCTATATCCGGGACAGCCAGATCACTTGTATGTGTTAGGGCGTGAGTGTCTAGTATTTTAGATAGAGTTGATCCCTCCTTATTGTGTTCTAAGTGTGGCCTGCTTTTAGTAGGACAGGAGGATCAATCTGCAGTTACTGGGAGCAGATTTGGGCATAGATGGCAATTTAGATCGCCCATTACCACAACAATTGGTTCTGCCCCTCTTTTCCTTTGTTCAGCCTCTTGGTTGAGTCTGCAGTCTAATTCCTGGAGTGCCGCGTTATATCCATTTACAGGCCCTGGATTATAAACGTTGAGTAACAGTAACCTCAACCCTTTCCCTTGAAATGTCACCGCCTGGAGAGTATGTGATGTACAGGGAGGTAGTGTCCACGTTCTTTCAATATTAAGGCCAACATATAGTGCTAATCCTCCCTTTGCCCTTCCCGATGTGCTTTTTTGGGCTGGCACTGAAAAGCATTTGTAGCCCTCAATTTGATAAGGGGAGCAGTCGACCGCCCAGGTCTCCTGGAAAGCTAATATGTGGAACCCACATAGGTGATTTTTCCAGTGTGTATTTTCTAGTTTTCCAGCAAGACCTGCTATATTCCAGGACATTATGTTCATCCCTCCCCTATGTCCTTTACTAACATTCGTGCCCTGTATATGTGACATGGGTTCGACCCTCTTCATTTGCATGCCCCTTTGTTCTTCCCCATCTTGCTTTGGTGGGAGTTCTGCGAGCCCCTTCACCTGGGAATTAACCCGATCTGTCTGGGCAATAGGTTCATTGGCCCACTTTTCTAACCAACATCTCTTGAGAGTTCCCTGAGTTGGATAGTCAGTCATTTTCGTCCAGGGACAGTAGGGGACTGAATCTATTTGTCCACTGTGGGAGACCCTGGTTTGATGTGGGCGGGCCTACCTGTTCATAGTTCCTTGCCCAGTTCATGTCTGGTGCCCTACCCTTTCTGCCATACATGTGACTTGCGATGTGTGTGACACGTATTCTTGGGTAAAAATACCCTAGTGGTAATGATGTTATAGTACTAGTGTCATTCCTGTTTCGGTTGCCCAGTATGTATTCCTTTAAATTGGTGTCCCTAAAGTTCGCAATAATGCAGTTCCCTGCAATATCTTTCCTCCTCTTACCAATCCAATTTACCCTCCTCACATGGAGGATCTCCCCGCCTTCCTCACACTGCAGGGGACTATGTATGTTCGGCCAATTAGTTATCTTATTTTTTAATTCCGTGTGTGACTCTTTCTGCCCCGCCCTGAGTTCTGGTACCCCAGCAAAAACAACAACGTTGGGGCATGCTTCAGGGGGTAAATTTATATTTGGTAGGGGGTAGTTTGTTCTATCTTTTGGCTCCTGTCCTGCCTGGTGTATTTCTGCCACTCTACCAATTAAGGAGTTTCCTTCTTGTGTTGGCTGCCTATTTGTCTGCTGTTTATCTGAATTCTTATTCCCACCCTTTTGTATGTTTGTCACCCCCTCCTGGGCTGTAGGTTTGGGGGGTACATGGACTTGTGCGATGATACATTGTTCATTGCTAACACAGTTGTTGCTAATAGGAGTTTGCTGCGCTGAAAGATTCGCTGATGGGGTGTGGTTTGCTGTTAGGTTGGTGTTTGTGGAGCCCTTTGTCTTGCCCTGCTTGTTCAGTTCGTTAGCAATTTTATCTAGTCTACTAACTAGCGGCTTTATTTGGCTCACAATGAAGGCTTCTAGATGTTTTTGGAGGTCTGCTATTACATTATCCATCCATCCTGGTGGGCCTGAATGGCGTGTCGGTTCTACTACCATCACCTCATTCTCTATCTCTTTTGACCTGTGCACGACGATGCTTGGTTTCACTTTCTTCGGTTGAGCCCTCCTAGTCCCCCCTCTTTTAATATTTTTACCTGCTGACCCAATTTCAGCCCTGGTTGTAATTACCACTGCATATTCTATCGGCTGGGCACAAGGAATGCTTTCATTCGAGATTTCTAGGTTGTCAATTTGGGAAGCCTCCAATGTAATAGTTTCCGTAGCTTGTGTAGGTGTTGATGGGGTAATCATTGGTGTTGTGGACATCCGCGTCTCTGTGCGCTCAATCTCCCCAGAGACCGCCCCAATGACTTTCCTCAGCATTAAATCAATCGCAGTAGGTGGCACTTTGTGTGATAATATAGGGATAGGCTCAGACCCTGATGTACTTAATATGAGGGGTGTGTGTACTTTTCCCTTCGCAGAGCGCGTTTTCACTGTACTGGCCATAGTGGTAGCCTTGAGGCGTGCAGGGGATCTTACTCTTAATATCTCCTGCCTCTTGCTAAACTATCTCCAGGTTTCGTAGTTGGAACCTCCCGCCTCTGCCAAGTGTTACACAAGATTTCCCCCCTTCCCACCTTCACACACAGATTTATACTCAGCTAGTCCGTAACCCCTCGTCCGATGCTGGTAACATATGACTGCTAGTGTATCGAGTTCAATAAAGTCTGCACCAGGTGTAGGTGGCGGCGCAAAGGCTCTTGGGGGCTCTAGTTCCCCCCTCTCGGCGGCCACGACGCAGATGGTGTGGCGTCACTGGGGGCAGGGGGGACCTGGGCAGATGTCAGGAGCCCACCACAAGCCCACAGTGAGCAGGGAGCGGAGCCGCAAAGAACAAGGGCGGATGTCAAGAGCCCGACAAGAAAGGCGGCAAGGAGCACCAAAGGTAGGCAGGCGTTGCGAGCAGAGATTTACGCTACAGAGAAATGACCACCCGAACATTTAAAACAAGGATCATGGAACATCTCAGTGGTATACGCATCAAAAGAACCTCCACCAACATGAGAACACCTTTTTTTTTGCAGAGCGAACTAGACCCGAACTGAATCAGGTAACAGAGCGCTTTACATAGCACCAGTTACATTACATGAGGACACACATTCATTTTAGGCACGGGGAGATTAAGTGCCCAGAATCACAGGAGGTTTTTGGCGTTGTTACCGAGACTCGAACCCAGATCCACAGGTCCGAGGTCGAGCGCCCTAGCCGTTAGGCCAACTCCTCACCCCTACCCTACCTAGAGGTTCGCCATTACCCTGATGACCTACGTTGGACAGTGTTGGAAGCACACTCTAATATAACCAAGGCCAACCTGTCCGTAAAGAACATAGATGGATTTTCCTGTTGTCCACACATGTGACAGGTGTCAACAATGATATATGATGGTGTGAGATACGTGCCTGAAATTCCACTTGAAGGCCCCCCCGCCCCTGTAGCTTTCTCCATCATTATATGGGGTAAAAACCCCTGCTGAGACCTCACACTAACACACCAACCCCTACCCCGCCCCTTTATCAATACTTGATGAAATTATTTTGACCTTGGCTGAGGAATGTCTCATGTGTACTAAAAGCCTTTACAACCCATATCTAGAGAAAGTAGAGCGAACACATACCCACCACGATTTGAACCAAAACTGAGATATAGCCGGCTCCCCAATGAATAACGTTTTAACTAGGTCACCCCGAGTTTGGGGCATCTCGCCCAAACACCTGATCCGATTCACCATTTATCGTTAGTTTTTTTTTATTTATTTTTTTAATATTGAATTTGTTTATTGGCATTTCAACAATTTACAATCAGACATTGCATAAATGGCACGATCAAGGTGATAACAGTACAGTAACTTTAGGGCAAGAACACACTGCGCAAAGGCATCAGCACCACCCCAGTCCCAGTTCAAATTGACATCACATATACAAAATACCATCACCCATTCCACTTCACCGTAGTCACCAGAACACACTCCTTCCATCCCAATGCTGGCATCAAGTGCACACTCCCTGTCGTCTAAGGCAGAGCCTCTGCGTCGTTGTGTAGTGGCGCCTCTCCTCGTGTGCTTTCAGTTTCTACAATTGAGTGTGTGTCACTTGAGTCGCCATCTCCACGCACAGGCCTCCTCTCCAGGTACAGATGCCCATTAATTCCTAGGCCGGTTACGGGGTGGGAGTAACTCACTGTATAGTCCCGTTTGCGTACAGCAATACATCATGTCATTTGACCACCTAGCCAACGTCGGGGTCGGGCCACGCTTCCAGGTGAGCGCCACGCATCGTTTGGCTATTAAAAAGGCCATATCTACCAGTCTCCATAAAGCCAGCGCTATGTCTTTAGAGTATCCCAGTATGGCCAATAGTGGAGAGGGGATTAACAATAGGCCGGTGATGTCATTCACTTCTTTGTACACTGCTGACCAGAAGTCTGCTACTTTCGGGCATAACCATGCCAGATGCAGGAAGTCCGCTGATTGCGCGCTGCACCTCTTGCAGCTCGGACTCTCTCTTAAGCCGTATCTCAACAGCTGCTCGGGGGTATAGTAGACCCTATTAAGGAATTTAAAATGCAATAGGCGGTGACGGCCATTAAGTTATACTTTCTTAACGTTAGCACAACAGTATCCCCATTTATCTTTGGGGAGGTCAGTGTTTAGATCCGTCTGCCACGCCAAACGTGGTTTCGCATAGTGCGTAGTCCGTTCTGACAGCGTGATTCGATAGAGATGTGATATCAACTGGGCTGGTGTCTTGGCGGAGACTATAAAGTCGTTCGACAATGCCACCTGTGGCTCCGCCATGTCTTCTCCCAGCAGTTTCTGCAGGGCTTGTCTCACTCTGTGGAACTGAAAACGAGGGAGAACTAGGGCGCTCAAGTCGCCTCCCGTATCTATGTCCTCCCAGGTGCAGGCCGTGCCATTGGCGAAGAGGTCGCCCATGGTGGTGAGATTCAATTTTGCAAGCACAGACAGGACACCCCTGTCTCTACAGGGGCTAAGCCATATGCACCAGGCCAAATTCGCCTTCGGGGCGTACAGTAGTGAGCATGCCTGGGCATCCATTAGGTGATGCCAGGCATGCGTCACAGCGTTTAGTGAGTCTAAGATACCTGTTCGCCTATCTCTGGGTTGGGCAAGCAGCGCCGGCAACGGCGTCGATCAGCCACTATTCCCTCAATCTTCAAGTGCGGCGCATCCATTGGGCCATGTATCCAGCCATATGCGTGTGCGCCCTGGGCAGCCCGGTAATATATTTCAAAGTCCGGGGCATGAAGGCCGGCCTCCTCGTAGGGGCGAACAAGGATGTCCCAGGCCACCCTGGGCTGTTTACCAGCCCAAACCAGCCCAAACCAGCCGCAACACTACTGCATGAAGTTGTCGGAAAAACTTACCCGATAGTACCATTGGGATGTTACTGAAAAGGAATAGCAATCTGGGAAGGACTATCATTTTCAATAACGATATGCGGCCCAACAGTGATAAGGGAAGTTTTATCCATTTATCAACCGCATCTTCCAATTTAGAGATTGCTACTCCATAGTTCACCCTTAGGACCACCTCCGAGTCCGTGTGTAACCGTATGCCCTAATAGCGTATCGATTCTGTGGTCCACTGTATGGGGTAATCCAAGTCGACTCTCCTGGTGGCAGGGGTAAGTGGGAACATAACGGTTTTGCCCCAGTTCACATGTATCCCAGACAGCGAACTGAACAGCACTACTTCTCTCAGTACCCTCAAGACGTTTTCCTCTGGTTTCCGTACATATAGTAGGGTGTCGTCCGCATACGTGGACACTATCAAGTTGTACCCAGGAAAGCGAATGCCTCGGTGACTATGGTTTTCTCGCAGAGCGCATGCTAGAGGCTCCGCAACCAAGGCGTATAGGAGAGGGGAGAGAGGGCAGCCCTGCCTGGTGCCACGCCCTATCGGGAAGGGCTCAGTCGTGAGCGATCCAATGCGTACCCGTGCCGTTGGGGATGCGTAGAGCGTGTTCAGAAGTTGGATAAAGAGGTCTCCAACACCCATGCGATGGAGTACTAGACAAAGGAAAGGCCATTCGACAGAGTCGAAGGCCTTTTTCATATCAAGGAAGACAGCGACTGCAGGCACATCTTGTCGCTTGTGTTGGAATGCCGCAAATACAGTGCGCAGGTTATATATCAAATTGCGATTGGGGATGAAGCCCGCCTGTTCGGGAGCAACTAGTGTAGGAATAAGGGGGCTGAGGCGGTTTGCAACAATCTTCGCGAATATCTTGGCATCCACAGCGACAATGGCCGATAAGAGGCGCAATCCCCCGGGGGTTTATCGGGTTTAAGGATAGCCACAATAATAGCTTCCCTCATCGTAGGTGTCATCGTCTCACTCTCCTCCATCTGTTCGATCAGCATCATCAATTTGGGTATCAATAAGTCCGAAAACGTTTTGTAGAATGAGGCCGGGAAGCCATCACTGCCCGGAGCGCTACTTGCCTTCAAGGATGACAACGCCCAAACTACCTCCTCTCTCTCAAATGGGCGCACCAAGAATGCACAATAGTGTCTGTTAGCCAGGGTAACCTAATGTGCGTTAAATAATCCAGAATGCGGTCCTCTGGGACCGGGCCTCTAGTGGCATAAAGCTTCGCGTAGTAATCCTTAAGCGGTCCTGCCACCTGAGCGTCCGACAGTTCCTCATCAGTCTGTGGCGATCTCAGTAGTGGTGACGCCACGCCGTGCCTGCGCTGCCTGGCAAGTCTAGCCAAAACTACCCTGGGCGCTCTGCCTCCCCATACGATCTGGCTATGGCATATTTCCCCAGGTGTTTCACCTCCGCATTCGCTTCCTCAAGGTATTCCCATAGCGTTTTCGCAAGTTCCTGAGTCAACTCAGCGCTGGGGTCCCTGTGACGGCGCGATTCGATATCTTTCAGTTTACTTTCAAGGAATGACAAGCGGCCCCGAATGAACTTAAGGACGCCCGCATGTTTCGAGATAGCCACGCCTCGCATATAGGCCTTAAAGGCCTCCCAAACTGTCAAGAAGGAGTCTACAGAGCCTATGTTTCTATCAAAGAATTCTTCGGCGGCTGTCGCCAGCTCGTCTCTGAATGCGTCGTCCAGAAGCGCAGATGGCGGAAGGCGCCACGAAAACGGTGGAGATCGGCGCGTTGGGGCCCTTAGCGTAACAAGTACCGGGGAATGGTCTGAGTAGGTGAGGGGTAACGTCACGCATGCCTGTACCATAGAGAGGAGGGTCGAGGAAAGAAGCCAATAGTCTACGCGAGTGTGAATATCATGTTGCATTGAGTAGTGCGTGTACCCCCCTTGAGTTGGGTGTCTAGCTCTCCATACGTCTTGCAAACCCAGTCTGGTCATCTCAGCCTCCAGCGCACGGACAGAGGCAGAGGGACGTCTATCAGGGCCATCCGAGCGATCAAGCGCCGGTTTACGTGTCATGTTGAATTCGCCGCCTCACAGGACGTGTCCGTCTCCAAGCTCTCTAATCGTGCTGGCTAGTGTTAAATAGAAGGAGGGGCAGTCAAAATTGGGACCATATGTATTAATCACGTGTAAGGTCATGCCTTTACCAGTGCATTTCGTGATAGTGTATCGTCCCTCCACGTCAGTGGCCAGAGGAGTAATGGTCAGGGAGGCCTTAGGATTAACCCAGGCGAGTACTCCCCTTGCATTAGAGGAGAAGCCAGCGGAATGTATGTTATTACGTAGTCCCCTGTAGTTCAGCGTGGGGCTGTCCGGTCTCAAGTGAGTTTCTTGAAGCAAGGCTATGTCAATAGCATGTCTCGATAGGTATTGCAGTACCCCTCTGACCTTTCTGTGGTCATTTAGACCTCTTACGTTCCATGTCAGGAGTGTGATAGCGTCATTTTCATGAGTGCGTTGTGTCATTGCAGTGGGTGTGGTGTGCACATGCAAGGAGGAGTGGTCCCGCGCGCCAGCGCACAGTGCGTCTGCCTACCTATGCGTTCGCCAAAGCGTTTCAAATCCAAACATACAGCATCAAAAGATGTCCTTTCTTCCAGAAGTAACAAATAACAAAAACCATAGAACTTTGCCCCGACCCCCTCCCACGCTTGCCCAACCCCAACATGGCCGCGCCCCATCCCACCCCACTCCCCGCGTCCCACCGCCCCCTCAATTGAACACCATACACTCCCTCCCTCCCCCTCCCGTCTTCCCTGGCACCCAATGAAAAAAAAATGACAACACATAGCAAAAACAATTCACCCAGAGGTGGGAACTAGAAAGGAGAATGTGGATCACACACAGGGGCATAGGAAGCCTGCTCATCTTATGTCTATCTCAGTATATATTCAATGCTCCTGCCACATCGCCCCGCCCCTACGCCTCTGTAACAAAGGAAGGTAATTAATAGCCAGTGCCCACTGAAATATCAAACAATCCCCTATGACAGTATGGGGCGGTAGTGCCCGGCCCAAGACATCCCCACCTCACTGCCACCTCCACAGTGTCCTCCATCTTCTGCGTCGCACCCAGCATAGGCTATATGTAAAGTGTGCAGTAATATATAATCCCCAAGATAAATGTAATATCCTCGTGTGATCACTGATTGCCAAGCATCATGCATCCTGAGTGTTCCATGACTAAAGGGCACCCATGCAACGTTGCAGTTATGTCTCTAGTGGGAGAGCACTCCCTCCCACAACTTCATCATGTGTCTTAGTGTCCCTGTAGCAACCCACGAGGCTTCAGTAGACTACAATCCCACAATATGTCTCCGCTCATACCTGGGCCAGCTCCATCAGCAGACAGAAACAGTATCTTCCCAATATACAGATCGCTGGGGTACCAATGCCTCACTTGGCTGTCAAGCACAGTCCTAGTCCTGGTCTTCCATGGATCCTCCAGATGCCTCTTCTAGACTTCCGTCGTTAGACACGTTTCAGGTGTCCCTGCGCCAGTCCTTCATGGCCTTCTGAAGTGCCCTCAGGTCCGTGAAGATAGTAGACCGTCCTTGCCTGTTGACCCTCAATTTGGCAGGATACAGCATCGCATAATCGACCCCAAGGTCCCGTAGTTGACGCTTCATGGGAACAAACTGCCACCTTGCTTCTTGTACTTTTGCAGTGAAGTCCGGGAACAAGGATAGCGTGCTCCCTCGTAGTGTAGCGGTTGCTTCTCATGGGCCAGTCGCAGCATGGTGTCACGATCCCTGTAATTAAGAAGCTTGGCCACGATGGGACGCGGTGGAGCTCCCGGCTTCGGTCGCGGGCCAAGGGTGCGGTGGGCGCGTTCTATGACAAATATCTCTGAGAAGGCGGTGTCACCCAGCAATTTTTTAAGAAGCGATTCTACAAACAGTTCCATATTACCAGTTTGGGTATTTTCTGGAAGGCCCATAATGCGTATGTTGCCTCTGCGCGAGCGTGTCTCCAAATCTTCTGCCTTATCCTGTATTATTTGGATCACCTTACCCAGCTGCTTATGTTCCGAGTCCAGAGTCGTCTGCGCCTCCTCCACCTCACCTATTCTGCGTTCTGACATGTCGAGGCGCTCAGCGTGTTTGTCTAGTCGTTCCGCCATACGATCCATGTGGTACGTGACTGCGTCCATTTTAGTTCCTAGAGAGGCAATTCCGCCCTGCAAGTTTTTCCCCATGGCCAGTAAAATGCTGCGAATGTCTGGTTCAGCTGCGTCTGCGCCCGAGTTCCCAGCTCCGCCATCCGCTTCACTTGGTGGAGGGTCCGTGGCTTTGGATTTTTTGCTGCTATAAAACGATAGCGACACAGTCCGCTCACACCTCAGCCCACCAGATTCACTTACAGACCGAGCTACCCAAGACCGGGGCATGCAATGAGTGCGCAGTCAACGCAGGCCTCAAATCTGAGCCAAGAGTGTCGACTTACAGGTACATGTTCAGGCTTCGCAGCACACCTCGCTGTCCACCAGGTCCGCCAGCCACAAGGCATTCGCCGGTATCGGCCCAGCGACTGATATGTGATCGGGGCCAGATAACACGCACCGCCCGCTCAGCTTAGGCAATAAGGGTGAAGGCTCAAGGGGCGCAGGTCAGTCGCGAAACTCCTGCCAGTGCGCGCACGTGTTCTGCCCCGCAAGGAGGGGTTGTCATGGGACAGAGAAGTGGGCTCCTGCCAGAGCAAGCAGTTAGTCCTCCGGTGTGGCTCCCTCCCAGTGGTCTATCTGCCTAAGAACACAATCCCCCAGGATCCTCACCACTCATAAGTGCAATTGTCACCAGAAAAGCATGTCAGCCCTGTAGATGCAGCAAGGTGAGGGGGGAGAAGAGAGCTCGTACAATGCCTCTCAGACATCTCCCTGGCCGTTTCTGTAGCTCCCAGTTTTAATGGCCGGGACCTCCAGGAGGAGGAGGGTGTGGCAATACAGGGTCTACCACAGCGGCGCTGTATACACTGCGTCAGGCAATCAGGACGGACCCCAGGCTCACTGTAAAGGGGAGCGAGGCAATGAGACAGCTCCAAGTTGTTATTACAGGTCAGCAACATCCCAGGCAGCGCAAAGCCCAAGGCCCAAATCAAGTCCCGGCCCAGCAATGCGGCGTCGCAGCCACTGCTGTATTTCTAGGCGCCGCAGTGCTTCACTCACGAATCCCTCCTTCACTGAGCGTCGCCAGCGCCGGGTTCGCTTACGTGTCCCCCAGCTCCGATGTAGCGCCGACGAGCTAAGGCGTTATGATCCCCATGTCACCAGCAGGCAACAGGGCCTCACATGAGCACCGCGAGGCAGTAGGGCAGCAAAGTCACGGCTATCGCCACTCACCGGCGCCCTCTAGGACGGGGGGCCCAGGGGTCCAACCAAAGCCGGGGACTCAATTTATGCGCCGCGTCCGTCGTAGGTCTCCAGGACGGCACCGCACATTCAGCGCAGCTCCTCGGCACTCCGCACCCCACCGGAGGCACCTGCAGCTTTCCACTCCGCTCCAGAGCAGCGTCTCCCTCACGCAGGTCCTCCGAGTCGGCACTAGCTGGGGAATCTCACGGATTCGATTTCGCTTTGCCTCGCAGAGTCAAGGAGGCCGCAGTACAGCCTATCTCGGCCGCAAACGGGGTCTGGCAGCTATCCGCACTGTATCTTTGTCCGCCGCGGGTTATAATCGCACGGTGTGTGCCCCCACTGTGCCGACACTGTTTGTCGGCGTTCCGGTGTTTTCAGGGCACGGCTATCGCAGGATATCTGAAAGGATAGTGTTCTCGGCGGAGGAGCCGGTGGCTTAGGAGGCCATCTTGGTAGCAGGCTAGCTCCGCTCCCCTCATTTATCGTTAGTTATACTCTCTCACGAGCATTGATGCATTCTTCATCACCACAGTCTGGATTTATAACATTAAACATTTAATTATTGGCAGCTATGTCATCAGTGAAAACTTTATTCATAAAATACTTTATTCATAAAAAAATGTATTCTTAATGAACCTCTTTATTCTTAAAGAAGTCCATGATTCTCATTATTTGAATTTCCTGTTTAAAACCCCACCCGCTCGGTACAAACATGTCGCTGGAATACAGACTTGTTTTTTTGTTTGATCTGTTTATTAAAGTTTTATGTATAAAGCAAGAACAGATCCAATATTCCATCATAAGAATTATCCGACAGCACCAGTCGATAGGTAGTCAAGAACTAACTTACAAATCAGCCGCTCAATGGCACGGTTATATCAGTATCAGTAGGTGCAACAGGTAACAACAGGTGGCACACCCCAGCAATCACAGTACCTCCTCCCTCCATCAATAGCACTTTTTAATCTCATTGTGATACAATAGAATTCAACTATATAATCACATTTCAACTACATATGTACGGCTCTTATGACTTCACTCTGCCATATCACATCAGCCTGTGTATATGATCAAACCAGCTTATGAAAAACACCGAACGTAAGAACACTAACAGGAAAGGAGGATAGGAAGGGAAACAGGAGCCACATCAAGGTAGGCAGGAAGTCACAGATCCTAAGCGGTATGAGACAGAACCCTGTCAACTATCTTAGGGGTGCTCACCCTGACTATAAAGAGAATCGCTTTACAGTGTGGGGAACAACTGATGCTATCAGCAAATCATATCACAGCTCAGGTCAGAGTCTACGAATGCTTGACACATTATTAGTCCAGAGTAGAAACATTCAAAGTGTCATCCAGAGTTACCAGTCGCTGCAGCGTACAGCATTGCATTTCACGCCACTGCAATGGGGAATTTACGCAGTCCCAGCATATCCTACCGTACTAAGGAAACCGCCTCTGCTTTCGCCCAATTCAGCATAGATAAAAACCAAGCCTTCAATGACGGGGGCTCCTCTGCCTTTCACCTGCATGTAACTAGGCATTTGGCCACAGTGAAACCCAAATCCAGAAATCTAGTGGATGGTTTGTGCTTTTTGTTTCTTGGAAACACTCCAGTGATGCAAGCCTCCCGGGTACGTGGCACCTCCCTGTCTGTGCTAGTGGCCAGTTCCCCAAGTATCCCCTCCCAGTATGTACGGATATCAGGGCAGGACCAGCCCACAGCCCAGCACGCATCTTGTCTATGAAAATATCAATTGATTTTGTCTGGTGACAGATAGGCTCTATGGACAATGTAAAACTGAATCAGTCCGATACAAGCATTCCTGAGGACCTGTCTGGGACTCTCTAGTACCATTGACCATTCCTTCTCCGAATATGGCCTCCCCGATCTGCCTCCCATTTAACTCGCAGCGGAGTTAAGTTTACTAGAGTGTGCTCCCTGATGGATTCCACAAACCCCTTCACCAGGTGGCGTCCCGTGCCCATCACATGCATATATTGCAGGAGGAGATGTGTTGGAGGGTCCTGCGCAATGTCCCCCCACCAATGCCGCTTCGCAGCCACCCTAGAGGCATGAGTCAGAAGTCAGAAATTGGCCAGGGGGATCCCCGTCTTCAACCGCGATAGTGACGAACAGCCGTAATGTGCCCTCTCCATACAGATCTCCTTGTGTATTAATACCTGCTTCCATCCATTTGGTAAGAGCCGCACCCCGTGCTCATCAGATACTTTGGTGGTCGGAGAGTTATGCATGGGCCTGAGTGAACAACCAGGTTTTAAACTGTCTCCTGAACACTAAGAGATTGGTGCAGGAACGGATTTCCAAGGGGAGGGAGTTCCGTAGTTTGGGTGCAAGGGTGGCAAGCCTGCGTCCTCACTGGCATTGGAGCTTGAAAGGGGGAATGATCAGGAGATTTTGGTTGGCAGACCAGAGGCTACGCGAGTGGGTGTATCTAGACAGGAGATTGTTAATGAATTGGGGGCTGCGAGCGTGCAGGGACTTAAAGATAATGCAGGCCGTTTTGAATGTAACTCGTTGGAAGATGGGGAGCCAGTGAAGTTGTTTTAACAGAGGACTTGCCGACTGCCAACGTGGCAGTCGCTGAATCAATCTGGCGGCCTGGTTTTGAGCCAGCTGGAGTCGCTTACTAAGAAAGAGAAGGAGACTCAGATAGATAGAATTGGCGTAGTCCAGGTGTGACTGTACAAGAGCTATCACCAACTGGATCAAGGCCGGCTGGGTTAGCATCCGACTGATCTTCCTGATCCTACGGAGTTGGAAGAAGCAGGAGGACACTACCGTGCTTACTTGGGTTTTCAGTGACTATCTGCATTGTTACGGAGAGAGTCCATAACGGCAGTGATGACTGTCTCGGTGGAGTGGGCGGGTCGAAATCCAGCTTGATAGGGATCCAGAAAGTTGGATTGCTCGATAAAGTTCGAGAGGTGGGTGGTTACGTGAGCCTCTAGAACTTTTGCTAAATAGGGAAGGAAGGAAATAGGCCTATAGTTGGAGAGGATTTAGGGGTCTGCCCCTGGTTTTTTTAAGAGGGGTACAATGACTGCCTCTTTGAAGATTTTAGGGACCACGCCTTGGGACAGTGATGCATTGAGAAAGGTCAGGATCAGAGGGGATAGAGCCGTAAATACATTTTTTTAAATGTAAGGAGGGCAACAATCCCTGGGGGAGCCAGATTTTACCCTAGTCAGAAGGGCTTGTAAGGAGTGTGCATCGAGAGGTGGGAAATGATCAAGGGAGCAGGTGCTCTATTATGCCCGAGAAATAAGAAGCTTTGGCTTGTGTGATGGCTTTCATGAAGTCTGCTCGGGCAGCCAGATAGAGGGTTTTTCATGAGCTCTCCTCCATTTCCACTCCTTTTGGCGGATGTCTAGTTTTTGGACCCTTAGGTCGTGGGAAAACCATTTTTGAGCGTCCGAGCGGCGGGCTGTTTTGAGTTTTTTTAATGGGGCATGAGTGTTACTTGCTGCTAATAGCCAGTCTGAGATGTTTGCCTCGGCCTGGTCGAGGTCTGCGTTATTGGCTGGTATAGAGCTCTCAAGACTTTCCAAAAAGGCTTGTTTGTTGAGGGTGCCCCATTTCCTAATGAAACCCCCCTTGGTTGTTATGGACTTACTACGCGTCGGTATAGAGATGTTGAAATTAATGAGAAAATGATCGGACCATATGCAAGGGGATATGATAGGTGATCCAGTATGTGTCCCTTGACATGAGTGGCAGAAACAATATGATGGCTAAAATTAAGGCCCGAGAGAAGCTCCATTAATTTGCTGGTCTGAGGGCCACCAAGATCACTGTTCCACCAGTAATTGAAGTCGCCAATTAACAGGATTTTTGTGTAATCTGTGACCATGGCGGCCAGTTGATCGCATAGTGAGAGAGGGAAGAGGGGCATATGTTGTGGGGGTCTATATATTAATATGCATATTAGTGGTCCAGCTCTAGATTCGAGTTTGATAATTAGATTATCTGCTGCGGGGAGATCAAATGTAGACATTGTGGTAAAGACATGGTTTTTATTGATGATGGCCGCTACTCCCCCTCCTGCTTTCCCTGGAGCCCGGTCGACATGCAGGATGTAATAGTTGTCTGGGAGGGCTGCTAAGATGCCCGGGGAGGAATCAGTATTGAGCCACGTTTTAGTGACAAAAAAGATGTCCAGTTTATTTGATAGAAGAAAGAGAAAGAGTGGTGGGGCAAGGCGAGTGGGTTACCTGATGAAGATTTCTTAGGTCTTCCGAGGAGTATGTGATAGTTTGAGCAAGGGGACTGGCCCCTGGGCCCGGTCTGGCGCGGACGGGCGCAGACGGGCTTGTCTGCGGTGCGCCCGCTGCGCTGTCCGCTGCGCGTCCGGTAGGTGTGGTCATTTTATCCTCGTGAGGGCGAGAGGGGCCAAACAACTAGACCTTCACCCCGAAACTTCCCCCAAGATGGCGGCTGTGAAGAGCACAAGTTGCTTTGATTCCCACGTCAGCACTAAATCGGCTGAGGAGGAGAAGTGTGCAAAAGTGCAGGTAGGTAGAGGGTAGTGCAAGAGATTTTTAAAACATAAATAAAAGAATTCGAGCAGCTTAACTGTGTTCCCGGCTTCCGCCTCAGGAAATGCTATCTTCATCTGGAATGCACCGTGAGTTATTCCAGATGAAGTACCTTATAATCCTTTCCAGAGCGCAAAAAAAGGACACAGGTAAGTAAAGCGGTAGGTTAGAGAAATAATAAATGAGACGTGGCAGCATGACCATTTTAATTAATCCCACCCTGCCTACAACCAACAGGTTAAGTGTCTTGCAAAACTCGATCTGAGACTTAATTGCTGTAACCGCCCTATTAATGTTATCATCCATAAGATCCCTATCATTGTGGTAAATGCGGATTCCTAAACATCTGAACACCACCGGTTGCCAATGTACTACAGTCCTGTACACTTCACAGCTCGGAACCTCCGCAACAGGATGAAATGGATATAAACAGGATTTATCATTGTTCACTCCTAGTCCTGACAGTGACGCAAAGGTTTTCAACGTATTAGGGATTACCCGTGGGATCTCTAGTATATCATAAACATACAGCACAATGTCATCCGCATAGAGAGAAATCACATGTATGCCATCTCCAAGACGTATCCCCCAGTCCAGTGCTGAGTTTCGCAGTTACATTGCAAATGGCTCGACTACTAGAGCAAAGATCAAGGGGGAAAGGGGATACACCTGGCAAGTTCCCCGTTCTATCAGTATAGGATCAGAAAAGGGAGTACCCAACCTAACCCAGACCCCAGGAGCCACGTATAGTAAATGGATAAAACTCAAAATGTACGATCGAAATCCAAAGCCATTAAGCCCAGCAAAGATAAAGGACCACTCAACCATGTCAAAAGCCTGTTCCAAGTCCAGCACAACACAACCGGCCATCGGCCAAACCTCCATAGAGCAGCGCATAATTCGGAACAGCCGCCGTATATTAAGTGATGTGTTCCGGGCCGGCACAAATCCATTTTGGTCTTGGTGAACCAGTTGCAGGATCAGTGGTGCCAACCAGCCACTAAAAATGTTATAGTCCCCATTCAGAAGCACTACAGGCGGTATGCCCCAGTGGAAGTGGGGTCCAGACCCGGTTTGGGAAGCGTGATCAACGTAGCCTCCGTCATTGAGGCTGGGAGGGCTGAAACCTCCAGCGCCTCTGTGTATAGTTTAAGCAGGTGTGGGCTCAGAGGGTCCGCGTACAGTACGTCTTATGAAATTCATGAGGGAGACTGTCAGGGCCAGGAACCTTCCCTGAAGGTCGAGCCCTCATCATACCCCTGACCTCCTCCAATGTGATCGGGGCATCTAGCTTCATCAGGTCTTTCAGCGACAGAACCGGAAAAGTGAGCCCATCTAAGAACTCCTGCATCGCCCGTTGACTAGACTTATAGAGCCGCGTAAAGTGTGCAGTCAGCTCTTCATGGATTTCCAACTGCGTTTATCTAAGTCTCCCATCCGAAGATCGGAGAGCCGTAATTGGCCCAACTTGCTGATTAGCAAGGCGAGAAGAGGCCCGAGCGATCCTCCTTGGCGTGCACCAACGCAGAGTGTGCTGCAAAATGCCGGAATACAGACCTGTTATTAGTCAACAAGCGGTCTAGCTCTGTGGCCAGCTGCTTTTCTTTACCCTCTCTGCCCAGCTGCATCCATACTTCAGCAGAAGCAGAGCACATCAGACACGGAGACTTCTGTCCATGAGTACGTACTGTAAACTTGAGCCTCCTTCTCACCCGGAGTAGATTTTGCTTCTGACTCCAATTCCCCGGTTGTCAGCTTAACTATACACCTGTAAACATTTGTGACCTGTTTCTAGATGGTCCGATGCTTAGTAGCACAACTCCGCTATCGACTATAGAGTTGGAACCCTCTCTGTAGGTGATAAGGTAGCATGTTTGAGAACACCTACTTACGATATGTCCCCACTCTGCGCATGTGTATTTGATGTGGCCCCTAGAACCTTTTACAATTTTTTTTTTGTTTGAAATACCTTTATTGATGAAATTTTAACATGCAAAGACATCAGCAAAAAGGACAGAACATAAGTTCAAGCATAATGTAAAAAGTATAAACAATGATGATATCAATATTAAGAAACAAACTGCTTTTTGTGAGGTTTTGAAGATAAAGAAGGGGGAGGGAATGGAGAGAAAGGAATGAGAGGGGGAAGGGGAGAAAAAATTAAGTTAACAATCTATAAATAATAAACATTAAATACTAAGAGTATTAAGTATGGCTTATATATAAATGTTATAAACATTCAATACATATTGTTCAATATAAAAATAATGTGACAAGATTAACCTGTAAGAGATGACAAGAAAGAAGGGAGAGAGTGAAATCCTTCAAGGAGGATTAAAGTTTTCTGAGTTGATATGCACGGTTTTCTTTAAGGCCAGATGATCCAAATATGAGGTAAAAGGTAACCAGGAGAGATCAGTGTTACGGATTGGTTTACAGGTGGAGGCAAAGGCAACATCCATTCTGTGAAAATGACATAAAGTATTCCACCAACCTTGTATGGAAATGTTTGTGAGGGATTTCCAATTAGAGGATATGTGTTTAAATGCAAGAGCAAGCATGAGATCCAAAAGACCATGTGAATGTGTTGGGAGGTCCAAAGAGTCAGAAAGGCTACCCAAAAAGAGAAGAAAGTTAGAATATGTGTAAGATATGACCACATTTTTTCCCAGAATTTAGAAACGACAGGACAGAGAAAGAAAAGGTGAAGAAGTTCAGCATTAAGAGTACAACATGTCCAACATTTAGAGTCAGAGGAGGTTGAAAAACGTGACAAAGTAAGAGGAGAAAAATAAAGTCGATGATAAAGATAAAATAAAGATTGGGTGAGAGAAGCAGAACGAGAGATTTTTAGGGACCTGGACCATAATTTATCCCAAAGGGCAACAGACCAAGTACAATCAAAGTCCGCTTCCCAGGAAACTTCCAGTTTAGTTTTAGTACAGTCTGGATTGGGAGAAGTAAAACATTTATAAACGAGAGATGCTTTAGGAAGGGTAGTGAGAATTTTAAGGAGAGGAGAATTAGATATAGGTGTAGGAGAGGATGGAAGAGAATAATAAAGGTCAAGAATTACTGCCATGAGAGTGGTAAACTTCTGTAAAAAGGAACGCGGACAATGAAATAAGATTTGAAATTGGGGAAAGGAACAAGGTAAAACTCCATCGAAGTGTTGGTTAACCCACATGACACCCCTTATTCTCCAAGCGTGCCAAAAAATGGGTCTGTTATTTAAAAGGATCAGTGAATTGTGCCAAATGGGGGAAATTAAAAAAGATTCACGTGTGATAGTGATAGGAGAAATCAGAGGTTTTAAAAGAGAAGAAGTGTGTTTGAATAAGGGAAGTGAAGTATGAGGATATTTGGCAGAAAAATGTATTACTTCATCGAAGGAAAAGAGTAGCAGTAGTGTTTGTTCAATAAGGAGCCAAAGGGGGGTAAAAGGGGAAGGTTCTGATGAAAGTCATCTCGAAGCTTGGCGTAATGAAAAAGATTTATGATACAGGCGTAAATCTGGAAAATTGACTCCACCATTAGATTTGGATTTTCGAAGAGCTGCAAGAGAGATTCTAGACTTTTTGCTTTGCCAAATAAACTCCGAAAAAGATGAGTCAATACTCTTAAAATGAATTGCAGAAACATGGACATGTAACATAGAAAAGATGTATATTAGAATAGGAGCAATCATCATCTTAATTGAATCCAATCGACCTCACCAGGAAAGAAAAAGAGGATATTCCAAGCGGAGAATGATTTATCAATGCGGGACAAAACGGCGGACATATTTAGCTTAATTGAAGAATGAATAGTATTAGAAAACCAAATACCAAAATATTTAATCTTTGAGCTATTCCATGTAAAACCAGTAGAGGAAAAAAGATGAGGAAGACAAGTTTTTGCTAAAGGAAGAATTCCAGTCTTATCTGAGTTAATCTTATATCCCGAAACCTGTGAAAATAAATCAAGTTCCGATAATAAAGAGGGAACAGATCTTTCTGGATCAGAAATAAATAGGAGAATATCATCAGCATATGCAGAGAGTTTCAGTTGATTATCACCATATGGAAAGCCAAAAATGGAGGGATTGTTACGGATGGAGGACAAAAAGGGTTCCTGTGCTAGGACAAAAAGGAGCGGGGATAATGGACAACTTTGACGTATACCTCGTTGTAGAGTAAAAGACAAAGAGATCTGATCATTCACCAGCACGGAAGCTTTGGGTGCCGAATATAAGAGGAAGATAAGGGATATGAATTTGGGACCAAAACCATGCCATAGCAGTGAAGCAAACAAGAAAGGCAAATCAACCCTGTCAAAAGCTTTTTCTGCATCAACAGAGATAGCAGCTAAAGGAATTGAAAGAGATGCGGCTTTATTCAACACGTTAAGAAAGAGGCGAGGATTGTCGAAGTGAGTCTGCCTTTAACAAAGCCACATTGCTCATTACAAATGAGATGGGGCATGAAGGGGTCTAAACGTAACGCAAGTAATTTAGCAAATAGTTTATAGTCCACATTGACTAAAGAAATTGGACGATAATTTTTACAAAATTGGGGGTCATGACCATCTTTAGGAATAAGACGATGGTAGCACCTTGAAAGGTGCCTTCTGCCTTACCAGATGAGCAAAATGATGGAAAAAGTGTTAAAAGCCTAGGAAGCAAGAGATCAGAGAAGTGTAAATAAAACTCAACTGGGAGTCCATCAGGACCAAGTGTTTTACCTTTAGTGAGGGATGTCAAAGCTGCCGAAAGTTCATGTAGTGAAATATCTAGGTCAAGGTCCGGAAAGTTAAGATGGGAAGAAGAGGGTTTAGGAAGCCTATCAAAGTAGGTTTGAATGAGAGAAGGAGTAGGACGAGATTCCGGTGGATAAAGCTGTTGGTAAAATAATAGGAATTGATTAAGAATGTCCTTATCTTTATGAAGGAGGGTATTATCAGAAGAGTAAATAGATTCTATGAGGGTACGCTCTTTACGTGACTTGACACAATTAGCTAGAAGCTTCCCTGACTTATTACGACCACCATAGTAACGAGCACTACTACGAAGAAGTATGGCAGATGCATTATCCGTAGTAGATTTATTCAACTCCAATTTTGCCTGTAAAAGTTCTGGGGATATATGTTTATCTGAAGAAGTATAACATTTATGCTCCAAAGATTTTATATGAGCCAATGAGGCTTTCCGCTTCTGGAGATATTGCTTTTTCTTCTTGGATACAAAATTTATAATGAAACTGCTCGCAGTTACTTTAAAAGAGTGCCAAAGGATATGAGGAGGAGTATGAGGATCGCAATTGAGCGAGAAGAAATCGTCAGTAAAGGAACGAAAAGAGGAGGAGAAGTTGGGATCAGTAAGAATGGAACTATTAAAATGCCAGCGAGAAGACTTGGGCTGGGGTGAAAGTAAGTCAAGGTCTGTTACAATAGGAGCATGGTCCGAGATCACTATGGGTTCAATAGAAGAAGACAATAAGTGTTGAGACATTGAGTGAGAGAGAAAGATGTAATCGAGACTAGAAAAGGAGGAGAGAAAAAGGAGTAATCCAGAGTGTCAGGATGAGCGAGTCGCCACAAATCAATAAGATGTGATTGCAAGATAGTATCAAGAAATTGTTTGTGTGTCTTGTGAGGTATGAAGCGAACTGTGGATTTACGATCAAGAAACGGATAAACAATCTGGTTACATTCTCCACCTAAAATAAACAGATCGTCTTTATGCTGAATATATTTTTTCTTGATTGTAGGCCAGAAATAGCCATCAGGTTGTGTGGGACTATAGACATTAAAAACAGTTAATGGTATAGAATTAATTAATAAGTTAGCTAATATCCATCTACCATCAGAATCATTTTCTTGTGACAAAACTTTACATTTCAATTTCTTGTGACATAAAATAACAACTCCATTCTTTGTATTAGTGGAAGGCGAAAACAAAACTGTACCCACCCAACTCCTCTTTAATTTTAGGGATTCAGCCTCTGTAAGATGGGTCTCTTGTAAAAGAGCTATATCAGGGTTATAAGAGGCTAAATGGGAAAGGACTCTCTGCCATTTAATAGGACTAATAAAACCTTTTACATTCCAGGAGATAATTCTGAATTTTGAAACAGTATAAATTCAATAGAAGTACAAATCACATTAGCATAAAAAAGTAAAACATTGCTGAAAGATAATGAAAGAAAAAAGCGAAGAAAATAGAGAACATCAGAAAAGGTGCTGAAATGAAGTAAAACAAAGGAAAGGAAGTTTGTACAGAGATAGACGTAAAAGAAAGATAAAGGTAGTAGAAATATGAACATAATCAGTAAAGAAGAGGGAAAAAGAAGGGAAAAAGGGAAAGGAAGAATGGGGGAAAGTATAAGAAGAGACAGTACATATCCAGAAAGGACGACTGAAATTACCATACCTGAGGGAAACATAAAAGAAGACAACAGGGGAATGGTGACACTCAACAAGACGAACCACCCGACAACGGGAGTCCAAACCGCACCAGGATGGAGAACGAAGAGAAGTGACCGTATGTGCTGAGAGGAGACATATTAATGAATTTATAAAGAAAAAGGAAATGTATAATAATAGGGAAATACATTATGACACATACAACTGAACAACAATTTGTGTGACAACATGGAGAAAGCAGAAATATAACAATATCAATATTGAATGATGTGAAAACGTATAGCCTCTAAGAAAAGCTTAACATGACAAATTAAGAAGCAGCAAGAACCAAAACAGCATTAAATCATGCCAATACAGAGCAACAGCAAAAATCCTGTAGGAATTAAGAAGGTTAAATAATCATCCATTAGCAGAAGTAGAAGTATCCATATTGTTAGTAGTTTGAATGTGAATAAAGTTTTTGAGCTCTGCCGGATCTTGGAAGGTCCAAGTTTTATTATGGTGAGTGACTTTGAAGATGCAGGGATGAAATAAACCAAATCTATCACCCAAATTTCATAAAGGGGCGCAAAGGTTAAAAAATTCCTTTCGTCTAGCTGCAGTGGCATTGGATACATATTGAGACAAAACTACCCTTTGACCTAACCAGGAAACTTGACGTTTAGAGCTAGCTGCAGATAGAACTGAGAGAAGATCTGTAAATTTCAAGAAAAGAATGATGACACCTCGTGGTTTAGATGAAGTAGAAGCAGATGACAAGCGTGTGGGCTCTCTAGATGATAAGAGAGGTTGTTGCTGGCATGTTTAGGAGTTTTGGAATAAAGGAGGTGAAGAATGCTACAGGATCATCACCTTCCAGAGATTCCGGTAATCCGTAAATATGTAGATTGTTCCTCCTATTCCTGTTTTCTATGTCCTCAGTGTGTTGTTGAAGAGCAAGTACCGACGTTTTCAAGGAAGTGATGGGTCGCGAATTATCATGTATTTCTGAAACTTGCTACTCCATAGACGATACTCTGTTATCCATAGTAGACCACGTCTCCTCAAGAAATTGCATCCTGCTATTCCTTTCTTCTACAAACGGGCGCAAAGCACAAATCTCCTCTAAAATCAGTTCCATAGATATAGGCGATGATGATTTATCAGGAGATGGAGGATCATGTTTTAAACGTTTGGAAGACGTAGCAGGAGGAGATGTTTTATTTGAGGTGGATTGTGTTTCGTAGAGGAGCGATTAGAGGCAACACCCGCCATTTGGTCTGTATGAGACGAAGAGTCTGACGTTGGAGACAATGAAGACGGTGCTGAAGAGATAGTCTTGGAGGGAACAAAAACAAACTTCGGAATGCGCTATTTGCTCACAGACATAAATCTTCAGGGTGTAGAGAGCGCAATAAAATATGACAAGGCTTCAAAAGAAAAATGTTTGTTCATAAATACCAACAACTGTGCTGTTGTAAAAAAGTCAGTGAAAAGACCACCCAGCCTGTATGAGAAAATCAAAAAGGAAGTACATCCAAATGGAGATAATTCTTTGAAGGAGGTCAGAAAGTAGGCAGAGACAGGCAAATAAGGAGCGCACCACTACAAACAGTAGTAGATATCCAGTATAGGGTACGTAAAATGATAAGTGTAGCTAAAAGCTGCACTACATATGCTCAAAGTATGCCTAACAATGGAAAGGTGAGAAAATAACAAAGATGATATTAGAGTCCTTGAAGTTATGATATAGGCAAAAGTATAGGCAGCAATCTCAGCAAGACATAGGTATAAGCAGGAAGTCTGAGCACACACCAAATACTGGGGAAGTTGCTCCTAAAATGGTGGACGCCATGAAGAAACAGATAATGCTGTGCAGTAATAAATGGGCATGACCAATGAAGGATAAAAAAGTTCCTCCATAGTTACATAGTAGGAGTTGAAAAACCTGGCAGAGTATCCAAGGACTGAGAAAGTGCCAGCGTGTAAAGAATAGTCTTGTAGTAGCGCTGAAATTCCTGCCGCTAAGATGCGCACACCTAAGATGGTGGCCGTCCTGAAGGGAGAGTTGCGGCGAAGAAAAGTACAATAAGTGTGACGCGCCGAAAATGCAAAGAAGTCTCACCGAGAGCTGCAGTTAGTCCGATGCATGCTGCGGGCATTAATTAGTGTCGAGCCGCGGGGAAAACGTCACTTCGGGTCCGAGACGTATTCCGGTGCAGCGGAGGAAACTCCTTAGGCCATCATGCTTGGCGCCTTAACCACGCCCCTACCTTTTACAATTGTTAACTGTGTGGCTTTACTCCCTGGTGATTAGTGAGTATTGGCATGTGACCTAACTTTGGACCGACCCGTCGTTTGACGTGCCTATTTTATCATGTATACCTTCACAAGGTTTTATACTGAGCAAGTGGTTTAATACAAGCACTGCATTCTAATGTAGATACATTGATGAAAAGCTGCCGCTAGAAGTAATTCTTTGTTTTGTTTGTTTCCCTCTTTCTCCTCCAGGTCGCTTTATGCACTGATTGTCCTAAGGCATACTATAGACCAATGACATCTGGGGAAAGGTCAGTTTTTAGAAAAAATATCTACTTTAGACCGGCCTGCCATTGAGTAGTCGAGCTTGCACTTTTTTATGGTCCCGAAGAATTGCTGCAATCATTTTTGATAGAACTGGGTACCACTGGCGCGTTTGCTTTCAGTGCCCATTGGACCCTCTGAATACACCACACGCCTCCAGATCCTTGACGTCAATACTGACTCGATCAATGCCGGATAATCAGATGTCTATTGTGCCCTTTGACTTTGAGTCAGCGTCACTACAACTTAGACCAAGGCTGTGCTCACTTTCTGTCAAAGTGCCACCTACCCCATTTAACTTACCACCTCTAATAGGAAGAACACATAGGTTGCATTCCTTATTTGGTGCAGATTCGGACAACGATTATGATGTGCATCTTGTGATAGGGCAACCATACCATGAAGAAAATTGATAGGCTGATCTTCAAGAAGACAGTGGCCTTATCACTTTCCCAGAGTCAGAATCCCTCTCAAACCCAGTCCCTGCCACTGAGAAGAGTGCTTCTTATACAGTGGTCATGAGCAGGGCAGCTGAAGTCCTTTAACCTCCAGCTCCTCACTTTAGAAGTCAAAACCAATGTCTTTAGATAGGTGCCCCAGCCAGGGCAAACATCTGCAGAGTCCCTCCTCCCCTTCAAGTAGGCGCTAGGTTTATTAGGGGCCTAGGTCAAACATTGCTCTGGACCCCCCAGTCAATCACCAAATTGCGAGATGCCACCACCCTGCCTGAGGGGCACATAATTTTTGTCTTGGCACACCTCCCTGGAAAACATGGTGGTGCGGGTGTCTACCAGTCAGACAAACCTGAATACCTTTCTGACTACTTTCCTTGAGTGGCAAAAGAAGTGGAGACCTCTAGGAAGAGGGTATTTTTTACACCAGCTTGGACCTCAGGTCTGTGAATACCAGTTGCCTGCTTGGCTGCTGTTCCCACGCTGTTTGGGATTTGGTAGTTCAAACCCCCTCAGGTGTCCCAGAAGATCTCAGACCTGTTGTAGCCTAAGCTATACAGGATGGTTGTGATGCTGTCAAGTTCACAATTCGTTGTGACTTGGATACCACTGATTCCATTGACCGAGCCATTGGCACCAGGATCGCCATTCGCTGCCACGCCTGGCTGCAGTCAACAGGTTTTTCATGCATTGTCCAATTGCCCCTCATGGGCCTTTGACGGGACCTGCCTGTTTGGGACCAAAGCAGCTTCCGCTCTTGAGCAGTTCGTGGGAGCAGGGCCTAAGCATGCTTTCTGGGCTTATCTCCCCAGCCTTTCCAGCTGCATCAGCCCTACCATTTCTTTCAAACGTTCAGTTAATGTACCCCAAACAGACAGCCATTTCAGCCTCAGCAAGGTTCCCAGTAGTTTCTCAGTCAAGGCCAAGTTTTCGACCTTACTCGTGGTCAAGGTCAGTGAGCCAATCAGTATTCACAACTGGTATTCTCTCTAGTAGGTAAGCAGTCAGTTTCGCTGGATAAGTTCCCAGAGTGCATGCAAAATACCACAAAATGGCTCAGAAGGAAGTCCCTACAATTCAATGGAGATAAAACGGTGATAGTACACTGTTCCACAACTAAAATTGCGTGACCCTTCCCATCCAGATTCAGACTCACCCCTACGGATAAGCCACTGACTCCAGCTAGAACAGTGAGTAATCGGGGGGTTTTGCATTATGACAACCTTCAGCTGGAGTCACAAGTTAATAAAGCAGTTGGTATCTGTTTCTCCCTGATAAGAGCACTACGACAGATCCTCCTGTTGCTGCCTGTCACCATCAGATCACAAGTAGTGAGAAGCATAATATTGAGCAGGCTGGACTATTGTAACTCACTGTATTTGGGAGCGCCCAACTCTGTGTTACTTAAGTTGCAAAGGATTCAGCCTATAGCAGCCAAATTGGCTTTAAATAGACAGTGCAGATCCTCAACTACCCATGCTTTGAAGGACCTTCACTGGCTACCAATCGGTCAGAGAATACAATTGAAATCCATCTGTATTGTGTTCAGAGCAGTACATGGATTGGGTCCGACATCCTTGCTGGAAAAATTTACTTGGTATACCCCCAGGAGAAACCTCCGCTCATCAAGCGCAAATCTGGTAACCACTATGAGATTCAAGAAGACTAGGACGGGTGGCAGAGCATTTGGTGTAGCAGCCTCATGAGTCTCGAATGATCTCCCCTTAAATATCAGACGAATTGAAACTCTGTCCCTATTCAGGAAGAGTCTAAAAACATGGCTCTTCCCGAGGGAAGAGTAATACGAGGTACTCATTACTTGCGGGCAGGTTATTTATATGCGCATTGACAACAGGGTAAGTCTCAGCGCCAGGATACCCGTGGGGTGACAGTCTGCGCTATATAAGTTCAAGTTACATTACATTACATTACAATCAGTCCACTGCCACCCCACCCTCATGGTCCGCCTTTCAGACCCTTTTAATATGCTCTTAGTAGAGCACAACCACTCGGTTGAAGGCAGGATCCATTAATTCTTGCCAGGTTAGCAGACGACAGGTGGGTCCTGCAGATAGTTCATAAGGGGTTCCCCTTGCCCTTCATTGCTTCCCTGCAGCACCATCTGTTGTCCCCAAAATGGCTGACGGGTGGCCATCTGTCTGTTAGGTGGCAGGAAGTGCAAGCCCTTTGTGGCCAAAGGGGCTATCTAGAGGGTGCCAGTGCCAGGAATAGGTTGTTGTTGTTATTCCCTCTACTTTCTGGTTCCAAGAAGGACAGACACCTATGTCCTATTTTAGACCGGAACCCTCTCAATGCCTTCCCCTGGAAGAAAAATTTTCAGATGCTCATACTGGCTAAGGTCTTATCTGCCATCTACCCGGGAGACTGGATGGTGGCATTAGACCTGCAAGTCCATCCTCGTTACCTACGATTTGTAGTGGGACACAAGCATTTCAGTTCGCTATGCTCCCCTTTGGTCTCACTAGTGCACCTCAGGTGTTTCACGAAAGGGATGGTGGTTGTCGCAGCACACCTTTGGAGCCTGGGGTTCCTAATCTTCCCCTACCTTGACGACTTGCTGGAGAACTCATCCCAGACAGTCATCAACCACCTCCGGAATATGGCGACCTTCCTGTCACCTTTGGGATTCACTATCAATGTGCCAAAGCCACATCTGACTGCTTGTCAGATGCTCCCCTTCATCGGAACCATTCTGGATATGGGTCTGTTTTGTGCATTTACCATAAAAAAATAGTCCAGGACATTCAGTCTATGATCCTGATCTTTCAGCCTCTGTCCTGGATATCAGTGAGGTTGACTCAGAGGCTGCTAGGACTCATGGACGCCTGCATCCTGCTGGTCAAGCATGTGAGGTGGCATATGTAGGCTCCGCAATGGGGTCTGCAGTCTCAGTGGGCCCAACATCAATGGGAACTCTCCAACCACATCCAGATTTTGGCACAGATTGCAAAAGATCTGTATTGGTGGTTATTCAACCGCAATTGGGTCAGCAGCAAACCCCTCTTCCTACTCCAACCAGAGCTAACAGTAGTGACTGGTGTGTCACTTCTGGGTTAGGGTGGTCACCTGAGAGAGGTAAAGATCAGAGGTCTCTGGTCATTGGGGGAGGATCAGCTCCAAATCAACCGCCTGGGGCTCTGGGCCATTCACTTTGAGTCGAAAGCATTCTTTCCGTCCATCCAGGGGCGACTAGTACAGGTGCTCATGGACAACACTACTGCCATGTTGCATTAAAACAAACAGGGTGGTTTAGGGTCTTGGGCCCGATGCACGGAGGCACTACATCTCTGGAAATGGCTGGCACATCAAGGAATTTTCCTGGTGGTGAACCACCTTGCAGGATATTTGAATGCGAGGATGGAAGATCTCAGCTGTTGAAACCTAGCAAATCATAAGTGGCATTTACATCTAGAGATGGTGCATGTCTTTTCCATGATTGGGGAGTAGCTTGGCTCAATCTATTTGGCGCTGCCAAGCACACGCAATATCAGAAGTTCTACACGTTTGAGTTTCTAAAGTGTCGCTGACTAGGAGACACGTTCCACCTAGAGTGAACCAAGGGATTCCTGTATGCTTTCCCACCTATACCTCTTCTTCCCTGCGTTCTGAAGAAGGTCAGGACTGATCAGGCCCAAGTCATTCTCCCCTCTTGATCCAATGCCCCCACAAGTCTTGAGATCCTTAGATCCAGCTTTGCTTCAAATGATTTTAAAAATTCTGAATGCGTCGTTATCTGAAGCTATTGTCCCCAATGAATGGAAGCATGCTATGGTGGTTCCACTATTAAAAAAGGCCAATGCTGATCCTAATATTCCATCGAACTTCCGCCCCATTTCTTTGCTTTCATGCTTTTCCAAAATTTTGGAGAAACACGTTAATTCATTACTTTCTTCTTATGTTGAAACTTCTAATTTTCTTCACGACTCGCAATCCGGGTTCAGGGCTGGCTTTTCAACTGAAACCACGCTCCTTGGAGTATCGGAATCCATTAGACAAAAGGTGGACAATGGGGAGTCAGTGGCACTCATATTACTTGATTTGAGTGCCGCATTTGACACCGTCTCCCACTCCATCTTGTTGTCCACCTTGAAATCTATGGGTATCGGTGGCTCGGCCCTGGCCTGGATTGCTAATTTTCTCCTTGATCGCACTTTTCAAGTGTTTTCTCCTACTTCTGTTTCATCCATCCTCCCTTCTAAACACGGTGTTCCACAAGGGTCTATTCTCAGTCCCCTTTTTTTTAATTTATACGTGAGACCCCTGGCCTTTTTGGCAGAGCAGGCAGGTCTCACGATTTACTCCTACGCTGATGACACGCAAGTCATCTATTCACTCTCCGCCAACAAAAATTCTTCTTCCTCGTCTCTTCAAAATGGACTCCGACAAATATCTGCATGGATGCATGATCATAAATTAAAATTAAACGGGGACAAAACGGAATTGCTTCTGTTTGGTCAAGACATCTCGTTATGGGGCCCACAGCACTGGCCTCCGGAGATGGGTCCTCTTCCTACTCCAACTACGAATGCTCGTAATCTTGGAGTCCTCCTCGACAACCAATTGTCCTTTAAGCAGCATGTCGTGAAAGTCTCCGCCACCTGTACCACCATCATCAGGTGGCTGAGGAAAATCAGGTGGATGCTGCCCGCTGACACCCTGAGGACGGTAGTCCAGGCGCTTGTCATCTCACGCCTGGACTACGGGAACATCTTACTCCTGGGTGCCAGTAAGGAGGTAACTAGGAAATACCAGGTGGTACAAAATATGGCGGTTCGCCTTATTTGTAACCTTCCTGTTAGAACTTCGACCTCGTCTCACATGCGCAACTTGCATTGGCTGCGTATTGAGAACAGGACTAAATTCAAGGCGTTGTGTCTCATGCACAAAATCTTGACTGGAACAGCCCCCAATTATCTATCTGTTTTAGTGCAGCGTTATGTTCCATCTCGCGCACTCAGGTCCTCTACCCAAAATAAAGTGAAAGTACCGCGAATTAAGAGAGCCAAAATGGGTGGTCGGTCTTTTTCTTTGTTAGCCCCCTCTCTTTGGAACTCCTTACCTTTATTTCTTCGATCGGAAAGGTGTTTTCTGACCTTCCGTAAGGGTACTAAGACCTGGCTATTTGATATGTAAGCTGCTGCCCTTCTGTCCCCTTACCTTGTGTCTACTTTAGCGCCGGGAAACCTCCGGGTAGCTGCGCGCTTAATCAAGTGTAATTATAAATAAAATAAATAAATTCTAATGGCTCCAGATTGGGCATGGAGAATATGGTGTCCGTAGAGCCTGGTCTTTAGCATCTGTCCTCCGATCAGGCTGCCCCTAGGGAAGCACTTGCTGGGCAACAGGGCAGGCTTCTGCACTTGGGCCTTTGCCATCTCCACCTTCATGCATGGAGAATGAACAGCGACAGCTGAACATCTTTGACCTTCTTATGAAGATGGTTGATTTCATCTTGGCAACCGACGTCTCTCAACAAAAACTGTATACTCCTTTTGTTGGGGCAAATTTGTTGTTTGGTGTACCATACCACAGATTCACCCCGTTGTTTGCTTTGTCTCTCTACAGGCAAGGCTTTGCCTTGGGCACAATTAAAGGGTACCTTTCAGCTTTTTCTGACTTTTTACAGCTGACGGACCAGCCATCATTGTTCAAATCACAAGTTGCATATATTTTTTGAAAGTCATGCAACACTTGTTTCCTCCATCTCTTTTTCTTGCCACAGTTGGACCGTAACTTGGTTTTCATATATTTGATATGAAATCCCTTTGAGCAGCTTCACAGCTGTCTTTCTGGCTTCTCACCCTCAAGACAATATTCCTTGTTGCCATCACTTTGACGAGATGAGTGAGTGATCCCCGGACAATCTGATTCTGCAGATGTGAACATCCTTCTTGCCATTAGTTGTGATGCCGTTTAATGTCGGTCAAACCATCACCCTGCTGGGATTCTGTGCTCTGTCTCACCCTTCTAATGAGGAAGAGACACTACATCACTTGTACCTCAAAAGAGCACTGAGCTTTTATATTGACTGAATCAAAGAACTGTGTGTCGATGATCAACTGTTTGTGAGGTTTATTGGAGCGAAAACAGGCAAGGCAGTGCAGAAACCGACCAACCAGCTCTGGCTGGATCATGCTCTGCATCAAGATTTGGTATGCATTGGCCAAAAAAAAGCCCCCAGTAGGGCTGAAAGCTCATTTCACCCAAGGCTGCTACCACTGCATTGGCACATGGAGTACCCGTCCTGCACATCTGCCAGGCAGCCATGTGGGCTACTACTGCCTGGGTAGCCAGATTTACTGAGAGAGGCATTTTGCTCCCTCTGTCCTACAGGACTTTTTGGTTTGAGCCAATTCACAGACCCACCTCCGAATATGTACTGCTCTGGTTTTTATTTATGAGATGAGGGTTCTGCAGTTAGAAGTCTTTATCAGAAGAACAAGTTACTTACCTTCAGTAATGCTCTTTCTGGTAGACTCTATCTAACCGCAGATTCCTCACCAACCTTCCCTTTCTACCCATTCTGTGAGGTAGACTTCAAATCCATTAATAAGGTCCCAAGACTAGGAATCTGCACACTCATCACAACCAATTTGCTACTGGGGCTATGTGTCTGGGGACGCCGACAGCCTCATAAGCATCTGAGGGCAGCATGCAGGAGTGGCACCTTTATAGGCTCTGCATGTCATTTAGGGAACGGAATGATGTCAGTGCGGAGCCCCTCAGCGCCACCTACCAGCACGTAGAGATACTGCTGAAAAAGTTTCCATATCCAGTCTGATGCCTGGGGAGCATTCAAAAGGTGAGAAGTCTGCAGTTAGATAGAGTCTCTACCAGAAAGAGCATTACCAAAGGTATGTAACTTGTGCATTGCACATTTGCCCTGTGTCTGAAACTGGTCCCTAATGAAATTAGCAAAGACTTTTCTGTCCCTACTCCTAGGAACCCTCTGTCCCTACATAAATCTCTTTTCAGATGCATGGACACGGTGCTTGGTTCTATTCTCAGCTGTGTTTTCCACTGTATATGTGTGCCGACGTTGTTCCTAAAAACTGGCCTTATAGTACTACTGGTGTAAATTGGAAATGGCCAATGACACATCTGTAGCCAAGGCTCCTAAATGCTAGGTGCCCCTCCACTTGTCACCAATTCGCATAACCCTGTTTTGTAGGCCACAGGGCAAGCAGGAGCTACTGGGCCCAACCTTGGGGGGGTGAGGCTTTTTATTCCTAATGTCCTAAGGCTCGACCTATGGATTCTAAGCAACTGGGCCAAGTATGCCTTCAGCACTTGACTCTAAGTGATAGCACAGGTCAAGCAGTCCATGGCTTCTCGGGGTTAGGGAGACACAGGTTCACAACTCAAAATACATTCAGCAGAAACAATAAATGATTCTCCAGTCAAACACTTGCTTTTATTTTTAAAAAAAAGGTATATTTATGCATAAACACAGAGTAGAATACGACATTCATAAACAACTACTATTGTGTGTGGTGTGTTTTACGAAGCGTCCTGAGGCAGAAGCCGGGACTAGTAAGAAAGAACTGCTGCTCAATTTTTACTGTTGCTTTTAAAAATTGTATCAGGATTTTTTACTCACTGCTCAATTTTATCGATCTACTTTTAAAATTGTATTTTAAGTTTACTGTGCAAATAATTTCACGCATTCACTGCTCACCTCGACTTTTAATTGGTACGGGGCCATAGCGGTGTGTCCTTCCCTGTTTGCGCACCGATACAGAGTTGAACAGGCAAATTCGGCTCGGAATCATCCTTAGACCACCCCCACAGCAGCCGAGTAGGTGCTGCTTGGGGTACCGCCATCTTGAGTGAGGAGCAGGAGCAGGGCGAGCAGACTAGTGCTCGGCCCCTCCCGCCCTCCCTCCCTCGCCACTACAAAATGAAGCCACTATCCCGGAAGCGCAGCGGACGGGCGCAGCGGGCGCGCCGGCAGCGCGCCGAAGGCAAGCCCGTCTGCGCCCGTCCTCGACAGGCCGGGACCAGGGGCCACAACCCCTGCACGAATGACTGGCCAAAACTCGACCCTAACAACAAACGCCATTACATATTCAAGTAATGAGCTTAGGATGCTTAACAACACAGGGGCAAGTCACCCAACGTCATGTGTACTATTGGGACCCTTGAATACTATGGGGCCAGTCAGTTGCCGGAACTGTAAATGGGAGAGTGACCCCTGGTACTACCCCGCTAATGCCAGCACCACAGTTCTTGCACTGAGATGTATTTATCTCAATGCAAGATCCCTCCCAAAACATGCAATCGAAATCTGGGACATTCTGCATACTGATAAACCGGATCTAGCCTTCATTACTGAGACGTGGCTTGACAATCACAGCACCCTGGACATTGCAATGGCTCTCCCAGCTGATTGCAAAATTCTCAATCTGAACAGGGAGAAAAAAAAGGGAGGTGGGGTAGCTTTGCTGTTTAAAGACTCCTTCACCTGCAGACAAGAGATGACCACACAGACTAGAAGCCATGAAGCTTTGGCTTTTTCAGTGTCCATAAATACCAATATTCTTCTCGGTGGTGTTATCATCTATAATCCACCAGGCTGCACATCTGACTTCAGTACGCAGCTTCTGGCGCAAATCATGCCAGTTTGTCTGCAGAACAAAAATATCCTGCTCCTAGGGGACTTTAACATTCATTATGACAATAGCAATAACCCCCTAGCAAAAGAGTTAGTTGAAAATATGGACATTTTACAGCTGTCCCAGAGAATCGAACAACCAACACAGAAGGCTGGACACATCTTAGATCTGATGTTCTCCAATATAAGCTCCATTCTCATCAAAGGGATTAAACCATTGACTTGGACAGATCACTCCATGATTGAGTTCAATGTCCATCTACCTGCTAAAAACACCAGACTCCCTAACCCGGCAGTGATACAAAATAGGAGTTGGACATTTTTTACAGTAGAAACCTTTCAGCAACATTTCGCCTACTCCCATTCAGTAAAAACCAACATTAATGAAGAAATAGACTATCTCCAGAACCATATTACGAATGCACTGGAACATTGTTCAATGCTTCGCTCTAATATCAAACCCAGGCGGACCACGGCAGAAAAGTGGTATGGGCCAGAACTAAAAGCATTAAAAAGGAAATGCACATCGCTTGAACACAAATGGAGACTAACAAGAACTCAAGACGCCAGACTGGCATACAAGAAAGAACTCATACTATACACCAAAGCCATTAGGAAAACAAAGAAGGAATACTTTTCTAGCAGAATAACAGAAAATAAAAACTCTTCTAAAGAACTTTTAAAAATAGTTAGAGAACTATGCAGTCCCACCAGCCTCTCATCAAATTTGACCCCTTCACAAGCAGGCTGTGATAAAATGAATGACTTTTTCTGCAAGAAAATAAACACAATTTATTCTTCATTTTCCAACTCTAAACCGGAAGGTTCAGAAGCCCATGAGTTACCCATCCCTCAGATCAGCTGCTCCAGCTTTGGCCCATTCTTGGAAGAAGAAGTGGGTAAAGTTATGCTAGAAATTAATTCAGGCTCCCCATTGGACCCATGTCCCCACCATATTTTTTCGCAAATCGCCCCTATAATCTGCCCAGCGGTAGCCCAAGTGCTGAACCACTCGCTAGAAGCGGCGGAATTCCCAACTTGCTGGAAAAACGCCATAGTTACCCCTCTTCTAAAAAAAGCAGGTTCAGACATCAATAATCCTGCCAACAAAAGACCCATATCTCAGCTACCCTATCTATCTAAAGTCCTGGAAAAGCTGGTTAACAGGCAATTATCCAGTTTTCTCGAAACCAATAACTTATTAGAAATCTCACGGGTTTCAGGGCGAACAACAGCACGGAGACCACACTCTTGTCCGTGCTGGATAATATCAGAATGCAGGTAGACCAGGGGAAAACAGTTGCCTTGATACTACTGGATCTCTCGGCGGCGTTTGATACCGTTCCACACAATCTGCTATTAAGAACCTTGGCAGCAAAAGGCATCCGGGACAGAGCACTGGGGTGGTTGCAATCATTCCTGACGGATAGAACGCAATCAGTGCGCATGGGCAACTTTTCATCCCCGCACTGGAACATCAAATATGGGGTCCCACAGGGGGCCTCATTGAGCCCAACGTTGTTTGACGTTTTTGTGTCTTCACTGGCAGCAATAGGAAGAAAGTGGGGTGTCGAAATCTGTTCCTACGCAGACGACACCCAACTAACCGTAATCCTGGATGAGAAGAACGACCCCAAGGACAGGCTGATAAATTGTCTCACAGAACTGTCTGACTGGATGCACAGCCATTGCCTAAAACTGAACGCAGACAAATCAAAGATATTACTGTTCGGGAGACACACTCAACTTTGGAACAACAGCTGGTGGCCAGTATCCCTTGGTACCCCCCCAATTCCGACAATAGCAGCTAGGAATTTGGGAGTAATGATTGACACCACACTATCTATGAAATCTCACGTAGCTACAATATGCGACAAAGGTTTTGCCATGTTAAAGATGCTTAGAAGAGTCTTTCCCTGGATTCCCATGGAGTGTAGAAGGATCCTGGTTCAGTCATTATTGATGAGCAGGCTGGACTACGGAAACTCCCTGTTTGTAGGCATGGCAGAATATCTCTTCACCAAATTACAATTAGTGCAGAACGCGGCAGCCAAGGCCATATGCAAGAAAAGAAAGTTCGACCCAGCCAAGAGCTGCCTGCGAGAGCTTCACTGGCTGCCAATGAGGCAGAGAGCAACGTTCAAAATGATGTGTATAACACACAGAGCACTATACAACTTAGGCCCACTTATCCTCAGAAATAGGATTCAGTTCTACGCACCAACTAGGAATCTCCGCTCTCAATTCGTGGCTAGAGCAGGAACGACTCGAGTGACGAGAGCCAGGATGGGAGAGTGAGCCTTCTCCCACATAGCTGCAACCAAATGGAACGAATTGCCCTTGGCTCTCAGACTTATGGACTGCCACCTGACTTTTAGGAAACATCTGAAAACCTACCTGTTGCCTAAACCAGACTAAAATGATACTGCCTATGATAAACCATCACTCACTATAGCTGCTACAGCGCCGTGATATCCTACTCAGGATGATTGTTAGCGCTTTACAAGAAAACAATAACAATAACATACAGTCCCCTAAGGCCAGGGCTCTTGTGTTTTATAAATAGATCACTGATTATCACTCTTCTTTCACTAGCGGTAGTGGTTATATCCCCATGAGTATGATGAATCTTAGAAGTCCCACTCTGACTTTTTATTAAAGTCAAAAGTGTTCCTGTGCTGAAGCTCTATATGGCAGGCAAATTCCACCTAGGCCTTCGGAATGCGCTATTTGCTCACAGACATAAATCTTCAGGGTGTAGAGAGCGCAATAAAATATGACAAGGCTTCAATAGAAAAATGTTTGTTCATAAATACCAACAACTGTGCTGTTATAAAAAAAGTCAGTGAAAAGACCACCCAGCCTGTATGAGAAAATCAAAAAGGAAGTACATCCAAATGGAGATAATTCTTTGAAGGAGGTCAAAAAGTAGGCAGAGACAGGCAAATAAGGAGCACACCACTACAAACAGTAGTAGATATCCAGTATAGGGTACGTAAAATGATAAGTGTAGCTAAAAGCTGCACTACATATGTTCAAAGTATGCCTAACAATGGAAAGGTGAGCAAATAACAATGATGATATTAGAGTCCATGAAGTTATGATATAGGCAAAAGTATAGGCAGCAATCTCAGCAAGACATAGGTATAAGCAGGAAGTCTGAGCACACACCCAATACTGGGGAAGTTGCACCTAAAATGGTGGACGCCATGAAGAAACAGATAATGCTGTGCGGTAATAAATGGGCATGACCAATGAAGGATAAAAAAGTTCCTCCATAGTTACATAGTAGGAGTTCAAAAACCTGGCAGAGTATCCAAGGACTGAGAAAGTAGCCAGCGTGTAAAGAATAGTCTTGTAGTAGCGCTGAAATTCCTGCCGCTAAGATGCCCACACCTAAGATGGCGGCCGTCCTGAAGGCAGAGTTGCGGCGAAGAAAAGTACATTAAGTGTGACGCGCCGAAAATGCAAAGAAGTCTCAGCGAGGGCTGCAGTTAGTCCGATACATGCTGCGGGCATTAATTAGTGTAGAGCCGCGGGGAAAACGTCACTTTGTGTCCGAGACGTATCCCGGTGCAGCGGAGGAAACTCCTTAGGCGGCCATCATGCTTGGCGCCTTAACCACGCCCCTACCTTTTACAATTTTTAACTGTGTGGCTTTACTCCCGGGTGATTAGTGAGTATTGGCATGTGATCTAACTTTGGACCGACCCTTCGTTTGACGTGCCTATTTTATCATGTATACCTTCACAAGGTTTTATACTCAGCAAGTGGTTTAATACAAGCACTGCATTCTAATGTAGATACATTGATGAAAAGCTGCCGCTTGAAGTAATTCTTTGTTTTGTTTGTTTCCCTCTCTCTCCTCCAGGTCGGTTTATGAACTGATTGTCCTAAGGCATACTATATACCAATGACATCTGGGGAAAGGTCCGTTTTTAGAAAACATATCTACTTTAGACCGGCCTGCCCTTGAGTAGTCGAGCTTGCACTTTTTTATGGTCCCGAAGAATTGCTGCAATCATTTTTGATAGAACTGTGTACCACTGGCCCGTTTGCTTTCAGTGCCCATTGGACCCTCTGAATACACCACACGCCTCCAGATCCTTGACGTCAATACTGACTCGATCGATGCCGGATAATCAGATGTCTATTGTGCCCTTTGACTTTGAGTCAGCGTCACTACAACTTAGACCAAGGCTGTGCTCACTTTCCTTCAAAGTGCCACCTACCCCATTTAACTTACCACCTCCACAAGGAAGAACACATAGGTTGCATTCCTTATTTGGTACAGATTCGGACAACGATTATGATGTGCATCTTGTGATAGGGCAACCATACCATGAAGAAAATTGATAGGCTGATCTTCAAGAAGACAGTGGCCTTATCACTTCCCCAGAGTCAGAATTCCTCCAAAACCCAGTCCCTGCCACTGAGAAGAGTGCTTCTTATACAGTGGTCATGAGCAGGGCAGTTGAAGTCCTTTAACCTCCAGCTCCTCACTTTAGAAGTCCAAACCAATGTCTTTAGATAGGTGCTCCAGCCAGGGCAAACATCTGCAGAGTCCCTCCTCCCCTTCAAGTAGGCGCTAGGTTTATTAGGGGCCTAGGTCAAACATTGCTCTGGACCCCCCAGTCAATCACCAAATTGCGAGATGCCACCACCCTGCCTGGGGGGCACATAATTTTTGTCTTGGCACACCTCCCTGGAAAACATGGTGGTGCAGGTGTCTACCAGTCAGACAAACCTGAATACCTTTCTGACTACTTTCCTTGAGGGACAAAAGAAGTGGAGACCTCTAGGAAGAAGGTATTTTTTACACCAGCTTGGCCCTCAGGTCTGTGAATACCAGTTGCCTGCTTGGCTGCTGTTCCCACGCTGTTTGGGATTTGGTAGTTCAAACCCCCTCAGGTGTCCCAGAAGATCTCAGACCTGTTGTAGCCTAAGCTATACAGGATGGTTGTGATGCTGTCAAGTTCACAATTCGTTGTGACTTGGATACCACTGATTCCATTGACCGAGCCATTGGCACCAGGATCGCCATTCGCTGCCACGCCTGGCTGCAGTCAACAGGTTTTTCATGCATTGTCCAATTGCCCCTCATGAACATCCCCTTTGACGGGACCTGCCTGTTTGGGACCAAAGCAGCTTCCGCTCTGGAGCAGTTCAAAGAGAGCAGGGCCTAAGCATGCTTTCTGGGCTTATCTCCCCAGCCTTTCCAGCTGCATCAGCCCTACCATTTCTTTCAAACGTTCAGTTAATGTACCCCATACAGACAGCCATTTCAGCCTCAGCAAGGTTCCCAGTAGTTTCTCAGTCAAGGCCGAGTTTTCGACCTTACTCGTGGTCAAGGTCAGTGAGCCAATCCGTATTCACAACTGGTATTCTCTCTAGAAGGTAAGCAGTCAGTTTCGCTGGATAAGTTCCCAGAGTGCATGCAAAATACCACAAAATGTCTCAGAAGGAAGTCCCTACAATTCAATGGAGATAAAACGGTGATAGTACACTGTTCCACAACTAAAATTGCTTGACCCTTCCCATCCAGATTCAGACTCACCCCTACGGATAAGCCACTGACTCCAGCTAGAACAGTGAGTAATCGGGGGCTTTTGCTTTATGACAACCTTCAGCTGGAGTCACAAGTTAATAAAGCAGTTGGTACCTGTTTCTCCCTGATAAGAGCACTACGACAGATCCTCCTGTTGCTGCCTGTCACCATCAGATCACAAGTAGTGAGAAGCATAATATTGAGCAGGCTGGACTATTGTAACTCACTGTATTTGGGAGCGCCCAACTCTGTGTTACTTAAGTTGCAAAGGATTCAGCCTATAGCAGCCAAATTGGCTTTAAATAGACAGTGCAGATCCTCAACTACCCAAGCTTTGAAGGACCTTCACTGGCTACCAATCGGTCAGAGAATACAATTGAAATGCATCTGTATTGTGTTCAGAGCAGTACATGGATTGGGTCCAACATCCTTGCAGGAAACATTTACTTGGTATACCCCCAGGAGAAACCTCCGCTAATCAAGCGCAAATCTGGTAACCACTATGAGATTCAAGAAGACTAGGACGGGTGGCAGAGCATTTGGTGTAGCAGCCTCATGACTCTAGAATGATCTCCCCTTAAATATCAGACAAATTGAAACTCTGTCCCTATTCAAGAAGAGTCTAAAGACATGGCTCTTCCCGAGGGAAGAGTAATACGAGGTACTCATTACTTGCGGGCAGGTTATTTATATGCACATTGACAACAGGGTAAGTCTCAGCGCCAGGATACCCGTTGGGTGACAGTCTGCGCTATATAAGTTCAAGTTACATTACATTACATTACAATCAGTCCACTGCCACCCCACCCTCATGGTCCACCTTTCAAACCCTTTTAATATGCTCTTAGTAGAGCACAACAACTCGGTTGAAGGCAGGATCCATTCATTCTTGCCAGGTTGGCAGACGACAGGTGGGTCCTGCAGATAGTTCATAAGGGGTTCCCCTTGCTCTTCATTGCTTCTCTGCAGCACCTTCTGTTGTCCCCAAAATGGGTGGCCATCTGTCTGTTAGGTGGCAGGAAGTGCAAGCCCTTTGTAGCCAAAGGGGCTATCTAGAGGGTGCCAGTGCCAGGAATAGGTTGTTGTTGTTATTCACTCTACTTTCTGGTTCCAAGTAGGACAGACACATATGTCCTATTTTAGACCGGAACCCTCTCAATGCCTTCCCCTGGAAGAAAAATTTTCAGATGCTCATACTGGCTAAGGTCTTATCTGCCATCTAGCCGGGAGACTGGATGGTGGCATTAGACCTGAAAGTCCATCCTCGTTACCTACGGTTTGTAGTGGGACACAAGCATTTCAGTTCGCTATGCTCCCCTTTGGTCTCACTAGTGCACCTCAGGTGTTTCACGAAAGGGATGGTGGTTGTCGCAGCACACCTTTGCAGCCTGGGGTTCCTAATCTTCCCCTACCTCGACGACTTGCAGGAGAACTCATCCCAGACAGTCATCAACCACCTCCGGAATATGGCGACCTTCCTGTCACCTTTGGGATTCACTATCAATGTGCCAAAGCCACACCTGACTCCTTGTCAGATGCTCCCCTTCATCGGAACCGTTCTTGATATGGGTCTGTTTTGTGCATTTACCATGAAAAAATAGTCCAGGACATTCAGTCTATGATCCTGATCTTTCAGCCTCTGTCCTGGACATCAGTGAGGTTGACTCAGAGGCTGCTAGGACTCATGGACGCCTGCATCCTGCTGGTCAAGCATGTGAGGTGGCATATGTAGGCTCCGCAATGGGGTCTGCAGTCTCAGTGGGCCCAACATCAATGGGAACTCTCCAACCACATCCAGATTTTGGCACAGATTGCAAAAGATCTGTATTGGTGGTTATTCAACCGCAATTGGGTCAGCAGCAAACCCCTCTTCCTACTCCAACCAGAGCTAACACTGGTGACTGGTGTGTCACTTCTGGGTTAGGGTGGTCACCTGGGAGAGGTAAAGATCAGAGGTCTCTGGTCGTTGGGGGAGGATCAGCTCCAAATCAACCGCCTAGGGCTCTGTGCCATTCACTTTGAGTTGAAAGCATTCTTTCCGTCCATCAAGGGGTGCCTAGTACAGGTGCTCATGGACAACACTACTGCCATGTTGCATTAAAACAAACAGGGTGGTTTAGGGTCTTGGGCCCTATGCACGGAGGCACTACATCTCTGGAAATGGCTGGCACATCAAGGGATTTTCCTGGTGGTGAACCACCTTGCAGGATCTTTGAATGCGAGGACGGAAGATCTCAGCTGTTGAAACCTAGCGAATCATAAGTGGCATTTACATCTAGAGATGGTGCATGTCTTTTCCATGATTGGGGAGTAGCTTGGCTCAATCTATTTGCCGCTGCCAAGCACACGCAATATCAGAAGTTCTACACGTTTGAGTTTCTAAAGTGTCGCTGACTAGGAGACACGTTCCACCTAGAGTGAACCAAGGGATTCCTGTATGCTTTCCCACCTATACCTCTTCTTCCCTGCGTTCTGAAGAAGGTCAGGACTGATCAGGCCCAAGTCATTCTAATGGCTCCAGATTGGGCATGGAGAATATGGTGTCCAGAGAGCCTGGGCTTGAGCATCTGTCCTCCGATCAGGCTGCCCCTAGGGAAGCACTTGCTGGGCAACAGGGCAGGGTTCTGCACTTGGGCCTTTGCCATCTCCACCTTTATGCATGGAGATTGAGCAGTGACAGCTGAACATCTTTGACCTTCTTATGAAGATGGTTGATTTCATCTTGGCAACCGACGTCTCTCAACAAAAACTGTATACTCCTTTTGTTGGGGCAAATTTGTTGTTTGGTGTAGCATACCACAGATTCACCCCGTTGTTTGCTTTGTCTCTCTACAGGCAAGGCTTTGCCTTGGGCACAATTAAAGGGTACCTTTCAGCTTTTTCTGACTTTTTACAGCTGACGGACCAGCCCTCATTGTTCAAATCACAAGTTGCATATATTTTTCGAAAGTCATGCAACACTTGTTTCCTCCATCTCTTTTTCTTACCACAGTTGGACCGTAACTTGGTTTTCATATATTTGATATGAAATCCCTTTAAGCAGCTTCACAGCTGTCTTTCTGGCTTCTCACCCTCAAGACAGTATTCCTTGTTGCCATCACCTTGGCGAGATGAGTGAGTGATCTCCGGACAATCTGATTCTGCAGATGTGAACATCCTTCTTGCCATTAGTTGTGATGCCGTTTAATGTCGGTCAAACCTTCACCCTGCTGGGATTCTGTGCTCTGTTTCACCCTTCTAATGAGGAAGAGAGACTACATCACTTGTACCTCAAAAGAGCACTGAGCTTTTATATGGACTGAATCAAAGAACTGTGTGTGGATGATCAACTGTTTGTGAGGTTTATTGGAGCGAAAAAAGGCAAGGCAGTGCAGAAACAGACCAACCAGCTCTGGCTGGATCATGCTCTGCATCAAGATTTGGTATGCATTGGCCAAAAAAAGCCACCAGAAGGGCTGAAAGCTCATTTTACCCAAGGCTGCTACCACTGCATTGGCACATGGAGTACCCGTCCTGCACATCTGCCAGGCAGCTATGTGGGCTACTACTGCCTGGGTAGCCAGATTCACTGAGAGAGGCATTTTGCTCCCTCTGTCCTACAGGACTTTTTGGTTTGAGCCAATTCACAGACCCACCTCCGAATATGTACTGCTCTGGTTTTTATTTATGAGATGAGGGTTCTGCAGTTAGAAGTCTTTATCAGAAGAACAAGTTACTTACCTTCAGTAATGCTCTTTCTGGTAGACTCTATCTAACCGCAGACTCCTCACCAACCTTCCCTTTCTACCCGTTCTGTGAGGTAGACTTCAAATCCATTAATAAGGTCCCAAGACTAGGAATCAGCACACTCATCACAACCAATTTGCTACTGGGGCTATGTGTCTGGGGACGCCGACAGCCTCATAAGCATCTACGGCCAGCATGCAGGAGTGGCACCTTTATAGGCTCTGCATGTCATTTAGGGAGCGGAATGATGTCAGTGCGGAGCCCGGCAGCGCCACCTACCAGCACGTAGAGATACTGCTGAAAAAGTTTCCATATCCAGTCTGATGCCTGGGGAGCATTCAAAAGGTGAGACGTTTGCAGTTAGATATAGTCTCTACCAGAAAGAGCATTACCAAAGATATGTAACTTGTGCATTGCACTTTCGCCCTATGTCTGAAACTGGTCCCTAATGAAATTAGCAAGAACTTTTCTGTCCCTACTCCTAGGAACCCTCTGTCCCTACATAAATCTCTTTTCAGATGCATGGACACGGTGCTTGGTTCTATTCTCAGCTGTGTTTTCCACTGTATATGTGTGCCGACGTTGTTCCTAAAAACTGGCCTTATAGTACTACTGGTGTAAATTGGAAATGGCCAATGACACATCTCTAGCCAAGGTTCCTAAATGCTAGGTGCCCCTCCACTTGTCACCAAATCGCATAACCCTGTTTTGTAGGGCAAGCAGGAGCTACTGGGCCCAACCTTGGGGGTGAGGCTTTTTATTCCTGATGTCCTAAGGCTCGACCTACTATGGATTCTAAGCAACTGGGCCAAGTATGCCTTCAGCGCTTGACTCTAAGTGATAACACAGGTCAAGCAGTCCATGGCTTCTCGGGGTTAGGGAGACACAGGTTCACAACTCAAAATACATTCAGCAGAAACAATAAATGATTCTCCAGTCAAAAACTTGCTTTTATTAAAAAAAAGGGAATATTTATGCATAAACACAGAGTAGAATACGACATTCATAAACAATACACACAGTCCCCTAAGGCCAGGGCTCTTGTGTTTTATAAATAGATCACTGATTGTGAGAAGTTGGCCTGATATATGATGCTCACTAATTCTAGTGATCACCTTGTATCAGTCCAAACAACCCTTATGGTGATTGGTTATAAGTCAACCTGATAGACCAGCTATCCTAGTAGCGTGGACAGAAGCAGTCTTTAGGCTAAACTCTTTTGGCATGTGAAGCCAGCTGTTTTACCACAATATAACCCCTTGAATACCAGATGAAAGGACACCACACAGGTTGTTATGAAAATAAACGATATATTTATTAATAACAACACCTCTGAACTCTTTATGAGGTCAGAGGGCTAAGCACATGACAATACTACAAAAAAAATACGGGTTCGCACAATATCTACAGGTGTGCCTGAGGGGCACGGCAAACCATATACTCAAAACAATGGAATGCGAGGAAGGAAAATACTGTAAGAAGATTCAGAGGCTGGAGGATCGCTGGGACTATGCTACGAACTAGGTAAGTAAGGAGCAGGAGGCCCACGGGACTCACGTGCAGAGTGGAAACTCTCACGCGGGATGCGTACCAACGTCTATGGATGCTACTGTTTACAAAGTTACGGATTCCGGACGAACCCGGCTGGATGGAGGGAAAACAACAGTGGACCTGGACACTAGGATAGTGGACACAGACTTCAGCACCTAGAAGCTTCAGTTACCTAACCCACAGGCTGCGGGTGCATTGGGCTGAAGTTGCGTCGGGTTTGCTGCGTTGATCCCGGTGATGCCTGAAACAAGAAGTTGCTGGCAGGCAGCCAGATGGAGGAGTCCGGTGGTTCCAAGGATGGAACTAGGAAGAAGAAAGTCCTGAAAAGGAAGGGGACAGAGTCTCGGTCACTAGCCAGTGACGGTGCTGGAACCAGGAGGGAACCAGGTGCTGTCGCCGCGTTCAGGTGAAGGAGGGGTCGCTTCTCTCTGTAGCTGCGCGGACCAGGAGCTGTTCTTCACGACCAGGCTGGAGGCACGAGCTGTCCCACGTAGTCTGCTCCTGTTGGCGGTGTCAGATCGTTGATCTGGACAACAGGCCTTAGCTAATGCAAGCCACGCGGTGGAACAAAGATGGCGTCTGGTGTGGACCAGGAGGGTCCGGGGTGCTTCTCTTTCACAAGGAAGCAAGGGCCAGTCTGGGGGACCGGACTAGCAGTGTCGAAATCTTCGGGTCGTCGTCTCAGAGGTCACTAGCCAGCCGGCAAGTGACCAGACAACAGGAAGGGCAGCAACCAGGCAAAAGGGCCCCACGCAGATCACGGAGATGCTGGGGGGCTGGTCTTTGGTGCAGGAGCTGCGTCGGTGTGGGGCTTCTCAGTCCCAAATGCACTCACTCGAGGAACCCTCAGGGGTCGTGCTGGAAGCGCTGTGCAGGTTTCTTCAAGATGGCCGTCTCCACGTTGCTCGTCGCACCCACGGGTCCCAGCTGTGCTGTGGATGTGGGTAGAGGTCAGAGAGGTCTGGAGGTCCGGGTCTTGTCGAGCTGGGTCGTCGGATTCCGGGATGGAAGGACTTTGCAGCAAACCGCACAGGAGCTTGATGGTGCCTGCGAAGCAGGATGGTCACTCCCTGACCATAGGGGAGATTCTTCAGTCTTCTGGTGTCCAGGAGGTCGAAGGTCAAGAGTTCTTCGTGGAAGTTGTCAAGAGTAATCTAATTTGGAATGGGACCAACTCCTACCTTTATTCAGCTAAAGGGGGCTGCACTACGACTAGGTCCTCCCCTGGGTGGGACCAGGAAGGGGGGTGGTTACACCCCCTATCCTTTGTCCAGTTTCCCGCCAGAGCTGGGGCTGGAGGGCCCCAGCAACTGGTTGGAACCGGTGTATGCACAGGGCACCTTGTGTGCCCCAGGCATGTCTCATTCCTTTCAGCCTTGGCCTACCTAATACACAAAATCCTGTCTGGGGTGGTGCTAGCACCTCCCAAGGCAGGAAACCCTTTGTCTGAGCCTCCCTCGCTGGAAGGACTCCCAGCAGCAGGAGGTCAGACTTGTGTCTGTGGTGGCAGCATCCATTTTGTGATGCTGAGGCTTGAGTTAACTTTAACCGGGGTTTACAGTTACATACATGTCGTGTCCCTCTAGAAGGGTGGAATGCTAACCCCGTCGCCAGAATTGGCGAGGGGTTAGTATTCCAATTCGTATGACACCTTACTCGACATGTTTTGATAATGCTATGCCAAAGTTAGCATTTGACCGCGAGGTTCATAATGCACTTAAGAGTATATGGTATAGCGTTATCATGGAACAGCTATTAGGACTTGGTTCCGCAAGCTGCAAACGGGCTCAGCTCATGCCAGAGCACCATCTCACATAATTCCAAGCACTCTGCCTTCAGGATTGATAAGGCCTGCCATAGGAGTGACTGATAGGAATATATGTGTCCATTTTAGGGTTAGATATAGGAATACTATATCTAAAGCAAAGGGTGATTACACCACCTTGCCCCAGCTGTCGTGCAGCCAGTTGTGTCTGTTTTGGATGGCCAGCCAGGGGTGGCATAATACATGCTGCAGCCCCTTGTAGGCCCTGGGTACACCTATGCCCTGGATACCTAAGGTATACTGTACAGGGACTGATAAGGTGGCCCAGTACCAATTGGTAAATGCACCTAGGGTACATGGTTGTAATTTAGAGAGAGAACAGCTAGGCTGTGGGTCTGATTAGCAGGCCCACAGCCAGGGAAAGTCGTAAACCAGTGAAGCAAAAAGCAAAAATCTGGGGTGGCCATGGGATTGCAGACCCCACTCTCCTACATAACCCCCCCCAAACTTAGGGACATTAAACTAACCTTGACCAGGTGAGTCTTCTTGCTCTAAGTGGAAGTACCTGGAGAGACCATCTGCATTACCATGGTCAGTCCCTGGGCGGTGCTCCACTGTAAAGTCCATCCCCTGTAGGGAAATGGACCACCTAAGAAGTTTGGGGTTTTCACCCTTCATTTGATTTAGCCATAAGAGGGGCTTATGGTCGGTCTGAATCTTGAAGTGAGTACCAAACAAGTATGGCCTCAACTTCTTCAGGGCCCAAACCACAGCAAAGGCCTCCCTCTCAATAGCTGACCAACGTTTCTTTCTAGGGGTCAGCCTTCTACTTATAAAAGCAATGGGCTGGTCATGACCATCAATATTCAGCTGAGATAGAACAGCTCCCACACCCAACTCAGAAGCATCTGTTTGGACAATGAAAAGTTTGGAGTAGTCTGGACTCTTGAGAATAGGTGCAGTGCACATGGCCTGCTTTAGGTCATCGAATGCCTTCTGACAGCTAACTGTCCACTGAACTTTCTTTGGCATTTTCTTACTTGTCAGGTCATTAAGTGGAGTCACAATGGTTCCATAATTTCTGACAAATTTCCTGTAATAACCAGACAGGCCCAAGAAAGCTCTGACCTGTGTCTGGGTGGTTGGAGGAGCCCAGTCCTTTATGGCTTGTATCTTGCTCTCCAGAGGTTGAACTTGGCCTCCACCTACAAGGTGGCCCAAGTATACAACTTGACTCTGCCCTATCTGGCACTTAGTAGCCTTGATAGTGAGGCCTGCCTTTTGCAGGGCCTCTAAAACTTTCCTTAGGTGGATCAGGTGATCCTCCCAGGTGGAGCTAAAGACAGCAATATCATCTAGATATGCTGCACAAAAGTCGTCCAACCCAGTGAGAACTTGGTTCACCAACCTTTGAAAAGTGGCAGGTGCATTTTTCAAACCAAAGGGCATCACCACAAATTGGTAATGACCTCCTGGGGTAGAAAATGCTGTCTTGGCCTTGGCATCCTCAGCTAACCTGATTTGCCAATAGCCAGCTGTCAGGTCAAATGTACTCAAGAACTTGGCAGAAGCCAATCTGTCAATGAGTTCATCTGCTCTTGGTATTGGATGGGCATCTGTCTTAGTGACAGCATTGAGACCCCTGTAGTCTACACAAAACCTCATCTCTCTCTTACCATCCTGGGTGTGAGGTTTAGGCACTAGAACTACAGGACTAGCCCAAGGGCTCTCTGAGGGTTCAATGACTCCCAATTCCAACATCTTTTGTACTTCAGTTTTTATGCAGTCCCTGACGTGGTCAGGTTGCCTGTAGATTTTACTCTTTATAGGCAGACTGTCTCCAGTGTCCACCTCATGTGTGCACCAGTTTGTCTGACTGGGGGTCAGAGAAAACATTTGTCTGAAGGATTGAAGGACTTGCTTACAATCCTGTTGCTGATGCTCAGAGAGGCTGTCAGAAAAGACTACACCATCTACTGACCCATCATCAGGGTTCTGAGTGAGCAGGTCTGGGAGAGGGTCACTCTCTTCCTCCTGTCCCTCATCTGTGGCCATGAGCAAGCCCATGTCCTCCCTGTCAACAAATGCTTTGAGCCTATTCACATGAAGTACTCTGTGAGGGCTCCTGGGAGTTCCCATGTCCACCAAGTAGGTGACTTCTCCCTTTTTCTCAATGATGATGTGGGGTCCAGACCATTTGTCTTGGAGAGCTGCTGGGGCCACTGGCTCCAACACCCACACCTTCTGTCCTGCATGGTAAACAGTTAGGACAGCCTTTTGGTCATGCCAAGCTTTTTGAAGTTCTTGGCTGGCCTCCAGGTTTTTAGATGCCTTCTCCATGTACTCTGCCATCCTGGAGCGGAGACCAAGTACATAGTCCACTATGTCAAGTTTAGGCTTTTTGAGAGGTAACTCCCATCCTTCCTTCACAAGACATAGGGGTCCCCTTACAGGATGTCCAAACAAAAGCTCAAAAGGGCTGTAACCAACCCCCTTCTGAGGGACCTCTCTGTAAGCAAACAGAAGGCAGGGTAAAAGGATGTCCCATCTTCGCCTAAGCTTTTCTGGTAACCCTTTTATCATCCCTTTGAGGGTCCTGTTGAATCTTTCAACAAGCCCATTGCATTGTGGGTGATAGGGTGTGGTAAATTTGTAATTTACACCACACTCCTTCCACAAAGCAGTCAAGTATCCTGACATGAAGTGTGCACCTCTGTCAGAGACAACCTCCTTAGGAAACCCCACTCTGGAGAAAACTCCAACCAGGGCCCTGGCCACAACAGGAGCTGTAGTGGTCCTAAGGGGAATAGCTTCTGGATACCTGGTGGCATGATCCACTACCACCAGTATACATCTGTGCCCAGATGCTGTTGGGGAGTCCATTGGTCCAACAATGTCAATCCCCACTCTTTCAAAGGGAACCCCCACCACAGGTAGTGGTATAAGGTGGGCCTTTGTTGTGCCACCTGATTTGCCACTGGCTTGGCAGGTGATACATGAGCGACAAAACTCTTTAGTGTCCTCAGACATATGAGGCCAGTGAAAGTGTGGGGCAAGCCTGTCCCAAGTCTTGTTCTGGCCTAAGTGACCTGCAAGGGGAATTTCATGGGCTAAGGTGAGAAGGAAACCTCTAAGAGACAAGGGGATGACCAGCCTCCTGGTAGCACCAGGCTTGGGGTCTCTTGCCTCAGAGTATAGGAGTCCATCGTCCCAATATACCTTATGGGCACCTGTAGCATTCCCTGCAGCCTCAGCAGCAGCCTGCTGTCTGAGGGGTTCAAGAGAGGAACAGTCTAACTGTGCCTGCCTCAAGTCTGCCCTGGAAGGTCCCCCAGTCCCAAGAAACTCAACCTGTTCAGGCTCAAGCTCTTCTAGGACAGTTCCTTCTGGGGTCTTGGGGTCAGTCTCCTGTGAGAGCTGATCCTCCACCTGAGGCAGGGGGGAAGGGTCAACCTTACCCCTACTGCTCTTTCTCTTGGATATTGTCTGGTCCATTCTTCCAGGATCCAGCACTAGTTCAGCTGGGCATTTCTTGGCCTGTGACCTAGTCACAGCAAGGACATGTGCTGACAAACCTAACATTTCCACATGAGTCCTATACTCCACATCTGACCATAAGGAGGATTCCAAATAATTGCCCAAAAGACAGTCCACTGGGAGGTCTGAACTAACAACAACCCTTTTGAGGCCATTTACCCCCCCCCCAGGAGAAATTAACAAGTGCCATACTATGGGAGGTAGTGGCATTGCTAGCATTGGTCACCAGGAAGTCTGAACCTAGTATTACCTGGTCAGGGTCCACAAAGTTTGGTGTCACCATAGTGACACTGGCACAAGTGTCCCTGTAGGCCTGAGCCATTTTTCCATTTATCAAAGGCGTCTGCCTGTACTTGCCCAGAGTACTGGGACTTATTGTAGGGGTCATATCCATGTCCCCAGTACAAACAAGAACAGCCTGAGTAGGTGTCCTGACTAAGTCAGAGCCCGCCTCAGTTCACAGGGTTAACCCCACTATAGCCTTGGGAGGATTACTACCACTACTTACTGTACTAGGGGGTGCAGGTGCCTTAGGGGCAGTAGTGGTAAGAGTTGGGCCTTTCTTGGTGCACTCACTAAACCAGTGAGTATTACTTTTACAGTATTGGCACCATGGTTTCTTCTGACCATTATTCTTCTTCTTCTGGGAATTCTGGGACCCACCCTCTTTAGATTGTTGGGGCCCTGTTGAAGACTTCTGGTCATTTTGCTTATTCTCATTACCCTTGGGATCTGCTTTCTTTTGGCCACCACCCTGGTTCTGGTTCTGCTGCTTGACCCTTGTCCTGACCCATCTGTCTGCCTTCTTTCCCAATTCTTGGGGAGAGGTCAGATCTGAGTCAATAAGGTGCTGATGCAAGAACTGATTCTGACAATTACTTAAGATTTGTTCTCTCATAATTAGATTATACAATCCTGTGTAATCAGTAACTTTACTTCCCAGTAACCAGCCTTCAAAAGCCTTAGTGGCACAATCAACAAAGTTAGCCCAATCCTGAGACTGAATTTTCTGGGTGTCTCTGAACAGCAACCTGTACTGCTCAGTTGTTAAGCCAAACCCATCAATCAGTGTATTCTTCAGGACTTGGTAATTGTTAGCATCCTCAGCTCTAGTAGTGAGGAGCTTATCTCTACCTTTACCTTCAAAGGAGAGCCACAATATAGCTGCCCACTGACTCTGGGGGATGCACTGGACAGTGCAGGCCCTCTCCAAAGCAGTCATCCATTTGTGGATGTCATCCCCTTGTTTAAAGGGGGGGCACTATCTTACTCAGGTGTCTAGTATCAAAACTCCTGGCTTTATCCTTAGGGATATTGCTGCCACCAGTGGGGACTGCCCCACTCAACTGTTGCTCTCTAGCAAAGGCAAGCTTCTCCTTGGCAAGGGCAAGTTCTTCCCACTGTATCCTCAGATTAGCCTGTTGCATACTTGCTTCATGTTCTCTTCTCTGAGGGGAAGTCATTCTCCTCTGGGGAGAAGTCATTCTCCTCTGAGCAGAGGCATGAGAGTGCACAGATCTATTGGAGTCCCTAGAATGAGACCTATCTCTTCTAACTCCAAAGTTAGGCCTGCTTAGGGTCAGTACTGGGGGTCCCCCAGATCCTTCCCTATGTAGGTCTAAGTTGGCCCTAGTAAGTCTGCTGACTAGCTCAGGACCATTGTCTGCCCCATCCTCAGAAAGAACCTCTTCATCCTCCTCCTCCTCTACTTCTTCAGTTTCAGGGAGGTCAGGATCACCAAGGGTACCTTCTAAGGCTGGCATGCTCCCATCTGTATGAGTAGCTTTTCTAGCATCATATGTCTCTAATAGACCTAACAGAAAAGGAGTGGTAGGGTTAGAACCCTGTTTCAATTTCCTGGAGGTACACAATTATCTCATCTCCTGGAAACTGAGAGCTGCATATCTGGAAAGGACCTGTGGAGGGTCACTAGCCACTAGGGGCGTCTCTGTGGACTCTCCATGGGTAGACATGCTTCTAGTGTGGTGTAAGTGATGCACCTACCTACACTATGGGTTTACCTACTGATCCCTTGCTTGAGTTGTAGTCAGGGTGTGCTAAGCCCTGTTACACTACAACAGCTGGTTCAGTAGAACTCAGAGTATTTCTAAGCTTGTTATATGTACCTAGGTACCTATGTGATCTTTCAAATGATATCTCAAGATTATACGTGGTAAAACAACAGCAAGCTCAAATCCCACCGCTGCCACCAATGTGAGAAGTTGGCCTGATATATGATGCTCACTAATTCTAGTGATCACCTTGTATCAGTCCAAACAACAATTATGGTGATTGGTTGTAAGTCAACCTGATAGACCAGCTATCCTAGTAGCGTGGACAAAAGCAGTCTTTAGGCTAAACTCTTTTGGCATGTGAAGCCAGCTGTTTTACCACAATATAACCCCTTGAATACCAGATGAAAGGACACCACGCAGGTTGTTATGAAAATAAACGATATATTTATTAATAACAACACCTCTGAACTCTTTATGAGGTCAGAGGGCTAAGCACATGACAATACTACAAAAGAAATACGAGTTCGCGCAATATCTACAGGTGTGCCTGAGGGGCACGGCAAACCATATACTCAAAACAATGGAATGCGAGGAAGGAAAATACTGTAAGAAAATCCAGAGGCTGGAGGATCGCTGGGACTATGCTACGAACTAGGTAAGTAAGGAGCAGGAGGCCCACGGGACTCACGTGCAGAGTGGAAACTCTCACGCGGGATGCGTACCAACGTCTATGGATGCTACTGTTTACAAAGTTACGGATTCCGGACGAACCCGGCTGGATGGAGGGAAAACAACAGTGGACCTGGACACTAGGATAGTGGACACAGACTTCAGCACCTAGAAGCTTTAGTTACCTAACCCACAGGCTGCGGGTGCATAGGGCTGAAGTTGCGTCGGATTTGCTGCGTTGATCCCGGTGATGCCTGAAACAAGTAGTTGCTGGCAGGCAGCCAGATGGAGGAGTCCGGTGGTTCCAAGGATGGAACTAGGAAGAAGGAAGTCCTGAAAAGGAAGGGGACAGAGTCTCGGTCACTAGCCAGTGACGGTGCTGGAACCAGGAGGGAACCAGGTGCTGTCGCCGCGTTCAGGTGAAGGAGGGCTCGCTTCTCTCTGTAGCTGCGCGGACCAGGAGCTGTTCTTCACAACCAGGCTGGAGGCACGAGCGGTCCCACGTAGTTTGCTGCTGTTGACGGTGTCGGATCGTTGATCTGAACAACAGGCCTTGGCTAATGCAAGCCACGCGGTGGAAAAAAGATGGCATCTGGTGTGGACCAGGAGGGTCCGGGGTGCTTCTCTTTCACAAGAAAGCAAGGGCCAGTCTGGGGGACCAGACTAGCAGTGTCGAAATCTTCGGGTCGTCGTCTCAGAGGTCACTAGCCAGCCGGCAAATGACCAGACAACAGGAAGGGCAGCAACCAGGCAAAAGGGCCCCACGAGGATCACGGGGATGCTGGGGGGCTGGTCTTTGGTGCAGGAGCTGCGTCGGTGTGGGGCTTCTCAGTCCCCAATGCACTCACTCGAGGAACCCTCAGGGGTCGTGCTGGAAGCGCTGTGCAGGTTTCTTCAAGATGGCCGTCTCCACGTTGCTCGTCGCACCCACGGGTCCCAGCTGTGCTGTGGATGTGGGTAGAGGTCAGAGAGGTCTGGGGGTCCGGGTCTTGTCAAGCTGGGTCGTCGGATTCCGGGATGGAAGGACTTTGCAGCAAACCGCACAGGAGCTCGATGGTGCCTGCGAAGCAGGATGGTCACTCCCTGACCATAGGGGAGATTCTTCAGTCTTCTGGTGTCCAGGAGGTCGAAGGTCAAGAGTTCTTCGTGGAAGTTGTCAAGAGTAATCTAATTTGGATTGGGACCAGCTCCTACCTTTATTCAGCTAAAGGGGGCTGCACTACGACTAGGTCCCTCCCCTGGGTGGGACCAGGAAGAGGGGTGGTTACACCCCCTATCCTTTGTCCAGTTTCCCGCCAGAGCTGGGGCTGGAGTGCCCCAGCAACTGGTTGGAACCGGTGTATGCACAGGGCACCTTGTGTGCCCCAGGCATGTCTCATTCCTTTCAGCCTTGGCCTACCTAATACACAAAATTCTGTCTGGGGTGGTGCTAGCACCTCCCAAGGCAGGAAACCCTTTGTCTGAGCCTCCCTCGCTGGAAGGACTCCCAGTAGCAGGAGGTCAGACTTGTGTCTGTGGTGGCAGCATCCATTTTGTGATGCTGAGGCTTGAGTTTACTTTAACCGGGGTTTACAGTTACATACATGTCGTGTCCCTCTAGAAGGGTGGAATGCTAACCCCATCGCCAGAATTGGCGAGGGGTTAGTATTCCAAATCGTATGACACCTTACTCGACATGTTTTGATAATGCTATGCCAAAGTTAGCATTTGACCGCGAGGTTCATAATGCACTTAAGAGTATATGGTATAGCGTTATCATGGAACAGCTATTAGGACTTGGTTCCGCAAGCTGCAAACGGGCTCAGCTCATGCCTGAGCACCATCTCACATAATTCCAAGCACTCTGCCTTCAGGATTGATAAGGCCTGCCATAGGAGTGACTAATAGGAATATATGTGTCCATTTTAGGGTTAGATATAGGAATACTATATCTAAAGCAAAGGGTGATTACACCACCTTGCCCCAGCTGTCGTGCAGCCAGTTTTGTCTGTTTTGGATGGCCAGCCAGGGGTGGCATAATACATGCTGCAGCCCCTGGTAGGCCCTGGGTACACCTATGCCCTGGATACCTAAGGTATACTGTACAGGGACTGATAAGGTGGCCCAGTACCAATTGGTAAATGCACCTAGGGTACATGATTGTAATTTAGAGAGAGAACAGCTAGGCTGTGGGTCTGATTAGCAGGCCCACAGCCAGGGAAAGTCGTAAACCAGTGAAGCAAAAAGCAAAAATCTGGGGTGGCCATGGGATTGCAGACCCCACTCTCCTACACTGATTATCACTCTTCTTTTACTAGCGGTAGTGGTTATATCCCCATGAGTATGCTGAATCTTAGAAGTCCCACTCTGACTTTTTATTAAAGTCAAAAGTGTTCCTGTGCTGAAGCTCTATTTGGCAGGCAAATTCCACCTAGGCCATCTGGCCGTAAATCAGTCTTAGCCACAGCAGCAGGATCTGAATGACCAGAGTCTCTGACCGTGCCCCCTCTGTGGGTACTGAAGCTGCAGTAGCTGTCTCTGGTATGTTCCTTACATGCAGCCCTGGAGGGGTAGCTGTCTGGGGGTCCTCAAGTTCCTCACATAAAGTCCTGCAGAGGCAGCGGGCAGCAGGGTGAAGTCTTCTTTGTTCCTCCAATGCTGGTAAGTTTCTTGGGATTCTCTCTCCTGGCTTGGATCCACTCGGTTCAGCATAGCAGCCTCCTCCTTATGATTACTGTCTAGACCAGTCCTCCACTCCTCCAGCTGCCACAGTCTACAAATAGCTTTAATGAGCCCTCCACCCTGCACAGTTATCCCAATAATGGCAGAATCCAGCACCCACTGCCCCAATGGAGCAACATACCATCCGACAAGTGGGTGCTCCAAATTGTGAAGAAGGGTTATGCTCTTCCATTTATGGCAGCATTGAACTTGCAGGATGCATACTTTCACATCCCAGTCCTGAAGGCTTGCAGGCATTACCTGTGGTATTTCCAGTTAACTGAGCTACCCTTTGGCCTTACCAGTTCCCCTCTGTTGTTCACAAAAGCGATGGTGGTGGTTGCAGCACATCTTTAGAGGTCGGGGTTCTAGGCTTTCCCTACCTCGATGACTGGCTGCTGAAGGCAGACTCACCCCAGGCAGTCGTCATCCACCTCCAGACTATTGCAAACCTTTTCCATTCAGTTGGGTTCACTATCAACATGCTGATGTCACACCTGGCTCCTTCTCAGATGCTGCCTTTCATTTGAGCCATACTGGATACAGTACAGTTCTGTGTCTACCTTTCAAAACGGAGAGTCCGGGACATTTGAGCTATAATCCTGATGTTTCAAGCTCAGTCCTGAATTTCGGTGGGACTGACTCTGAGGCTGATAGGTCTGATGGTCTTCTGCATCCTACTGGTGCATCATGTTTAATGGCATATGCAGGCTCTGCAGTGGGACCTGAAATTCTAGTGGGCATAGCATCATGGGAATCTTTCCGACCTGGGCAGATTTCGAAAGAGATTATGAAACATGTGCAGTGATGGCAAAGGGACCAATTGGGTCACTGGCAAACCTCTCTCCATTCTCCACACAGAATTGACAGTAGTGACCGATGCATCACTTCTTGGTTGGGGTGGCCACTGGGAAAGGTTAAGATCAGAGGACTCTGGTCTATGGCAGAAGCTTGGCACCTCTGGACTTGGCGGGAGCGCCATGACATCTTCCTCATCATCCAGCACCTGGCAGAATCCCTGAACGCCAGGGTAGACAAACTCAGCCATCAATGCCATGTGGAACACAAATGTCAATTACAATCGAAGGTGATACAAGGTCTCTTCCAAGAATGGAGAGAACCTAGGCTGGATCTGTTCTCCACCACCAAGAATGAACAATGTCATCACTTCTTAGTGCTGGAGTTTCCCAAATGTCTGTCTCTTGAAGATGCGTTCTGCCTCAAGTAGAACTCTGGACCCCTGTACTCCTTTCTGTTGATACCACTCCTGCCCTGAGTTCTCAAGAAGAGCAGGACTGATAGAGCCCAAGTCATCCCAGTTGATCCAAATTGGCCACAGAGTATGGTATCCTGAACTCCTGAGCATAAGAATCTGTTTCCTGGCCAGGCTGCCCCTTGGGTAGTATTTCCTTTTCTAGCAATATGGCAGGGTCCTGCACACAAACATGCGCACTCTGCACCTTCATGCCTGGTTGTTGAGTGGCGGCAGTTGAGGGTTTTCGGCATCCCTCCTGAGGTCTGTGAGGTTATATTGGCAGCCAGGCATCCCGCCACAAAGACTATGTTCACATATCACTTGGATAAGAATGTAGCTTAGTGTTCCTCATGCCATGTAGACACCCTTTCTGTACACCTGTTGGAGCTACTGCTGTTTATTTTATCTTTAGCTTGGTAAGGCTTTACCCTAGCAGTGTTACGGGTTACCTGTCTATTTCACCTTTCCTGCGGTTGCCCGATCATTATCCATGTTCAAGTCACCAGTTGTGACTCGTTTTTTGAAAGGTTTACAGCATTTGTTTCCTGCTACCCCTTTCTTGATGCCTCAATAGGATTTCAGTATAGTCTTCATATACCTCATGTGTTCTCCCTTCGAGCCTCAACACCATATTGTTCTGTGGTTCTTGACAATCAAGACGGTTTTCCTGGTGGCCATAACATTGGCTAGTAGGGTCAGCGAACTTCAGGCTCTCTCAGTTCACCTTCCATACACCACCTTTTTCGCAGACAAACTTTTCCTTTGGATGCCTCCCTCTTTCCTTCTGAAGGAGGTCACGCTTTTTTGTTTTGGCTAGAACATCACGTTGCCTAACATTTTTGCTCCACCTCATCCTTCTAAAGACAAGGAAAGACTCCATTATCTGGACCCAAAGAGAGCTCTCTCTTTCTACATCAATCACACCAAACACAATCGGGTGGATGATCAGCTGTTCATTGGATTTACTGGGGCATAGAAGCGCAAGGCTGTGCCGAAGAGGACCATCGCTCGATGGATTGTAGTCTGCATTAAGATCTGCTATGCATTTGAGAAAAAGCAGCCTCCTAAGAGCCTGCAGGCTCATTCCACCAAGGCCAAGGCCGCTACTACTCCTTTACCGTGCAGGGTACCTCTGCTAGGCATTTGCCAAACTGCCATGTAGGCATCGCTCCACACATTCATTAAGGGCTACAGTGTGGACTGTCAGGTCAGTTGAGATTGTCATTTCACCCTCTTGGTCCTCCACTACCTTTTGGTTTATGCCAGTTTGCAGAATCACCTTCTGGGGGATATTGCTTGCAGATCTATTCTAAGGTTAGGAATCTGCAGTTAGAACAAGTTACTTACCTTTGGTAATGCTTTTTCTGGTAGAGACTCTATCTAACCACAGATTCCTTACCAATCCTCCCATCCACCCTGTTTTGCATACTAGGCTCATCACCTAAAAGATCCCATTAGATTCTGCACACTGGTCAAGCACTGTTTTTTTATGTGGCTCTGTATTTTTGGCACTTTACTAGACAAGTCGGATTGGTGCTCATGTTGGCACCTTGACATCAAATCGGACACAGAAGACGCTGACATGGGGCAGACCAATGCCACCCACCAGCACGCAGAGGTACTGCTCACGATGTTCTGGATCCAGTCAGACGGCTGGGGAATAGTCTAAGGTGAGGAATCTGCGGAAAGACTCTCTACAAGAAAAAAGTCTTACCAAAGATATGTTACTTAAGTAAGGTCTGTTTTTTATGATGTGCAGAGAACTGGCAGATTTAATGGACCTGGAAGTTAATTCTTTATTTCTATGTTTAGAACTATTATTACATATGAGGATTATGTACATCTTAACTAATATATCCAACATTTCTTGTAATGTCTTTAGAAGGAAGCCAGACTTGTGTTGAGGAAGACAGTGACTTAATAGAAAGCAGTCTTCTAATTGGGGGACATCAGTTTTCAGCAAAGACTGTAAAGCGGATCCTTGAAATAATAAGTGATGAATCGGTGAGTCACACCTTTAAAGAGAAAGGTCTACTAATAAACCATTTTGTGAAATTAAGGGAATATAATTGTTCTGCTGTGATGTGAAAAGAAGACTTTCTGTTATGCAAGCAAAGAGTTCAGGAGCTGATAAAACATTAGTAAAAACAGGAGAACTACTCCTGTAAGCAAAGTTGTTAAACATACACACGCATATACACACACACACATAGTTTCAGAGGCAGCGGCACACTCATGCATGGCTAATAGAGGCAGACCATATTGTCATGGACCAGGCAATGACTGAGCAACAAAGCCTGGATTGGTACAGGGGTCTGCTTCCATATTACTGTACACCTCTTTTTTTCCCCAATTTCATTTTTGTATCCCTCTTTTAACAAATGGGAGTTTTTCCCAACAGTTTACCTTTGAAAACGAATAGTTGGAGGTGACACCTGGGGCCCCTGTTTTACTGCTTACAGCAACTTTCTAGGTCTGACGTTAGCCAAGTCCTTTTGATTTTATAAAACTATGTGTGTGTGTAGATATGTGGGTAGCACAAGGCCCCAGGTCCATAAAAGAATCTTGCAACACCTTAGGGCCATCACCAACGCAGACCCCACATTTCCCGTGGCCAGGCATTTTGAAACGGTACATAACAAGAACCCTCAAGGCCTTACCTATTTTGTCATAGATTGGGTCCCGCCCCAACGCAGGGGAGGTGACAGGGAAGGACTTCTTCGTAAACTTGAGACACGTTATATCATCTTGCTGGACAGCAAGATGCCTAACGGGCTCAATAAGAGTGAAGATTGCCATACCTATCTATAACCATGTCACAATATGAGTTTTTCCATCTTGAACCAATTCTGCATTAACTAAATACCATCTTATCCAGCAACTATCCTTTTAATGTAATTCCCCTATCCTCCACACATACCATTATGTAGATCATTCTGATATTTTATCACCTTTTATCTTTGGGCACTATCTTTTTTTTAATTCACATTGGTAGCACTTTAAGACTTTACTGCGTGATGTTGCACATTTAACCAACATGCACTGAACTACTAGCGATTTTTGCACAAGTAATTGCATTGCCCACATGGGTATTATCAACTATATATGTATATCTGTCTTAATTATTATGAACTCATTTTAATATCATATTCTATATATTTTTACATATGTCTTAAAATTGTTTTTATTGTTGTTTTAATCAAACACACGGTTGACAATTCGAACATGTGCTTGAATCTGGCAAATGTTACAATCATATTTGCAAAATGAGTCAATTATGAATAATGAACATATGTATATAAATTGTTAAGAAATTGGGGGGGTTTTACTTATGTGTTCTCAAACCTGGTGACCCCCTCTATTCACATTCATTTGCTTCTATCTTGTGCAAAACAGTTTTAGGTATCAGGATCAGTGTCAATTAGCTTGATATAATGTATTCATACAGCCAATTTGAATTCCAATTTGTATTTTACTGGCAGATCTTTTATGTTGGTTGTAATGTTCTAAATGTGTTAGAACTACTATGCATTCAGGCATATAGTATGTTTTTCATGTCTATCACGCACCTTGCACTTTAAAAATGGTGGCCAGGCCTCATGACTGCGTCATGTGATCAAGGCTTTTGGGAGCCGAAACGCGTTGTGGCAGACTGGTGTTGGGCGCAATAAAACTCTAAACACCACGATTTGGGTCTCGTCTCGTCTTTACCTCTATTGGTTGTTTGTACTGTTGTACTGCTGAGGACGTTACGTACCGCATATATATATATTTATATATATATATTACCTACTGGCGGTCGCCAGTAGGTATATATAGTTAGGATTTTTTCTCTATGGGTTTTTTGAAAATTCTATGTCTAATAACTTTGGCGTTTGTGGACGGAATTGGCTGAAATTTTCAGGAAAATGGCACATTTTGTTTCTGAGCAGCCCTTGAAAATTTGGGGGGGGTTCGTCCAGTGGGGGCCGAGAAAAAAGGGGGGTCCCAAAACGCGTTTTTCCCATGTTAATTTCCATAGGGCGGTTGGCCTCACTTTTAGCCCGAACGGCTGAATGGATTTGCACGAAACTTGGCAAAATTGTAGGGACTGGTAGCCCGATGTGCCTTTTGTAGGTCTCAATATATGTGCTCCAGTGGATTTTGAGAAAATAACGTTTAAAAAAAGATATATATCTGTAACAGCGGACTGGGCAGCGGCCCAGGACGCGTACTTTTCGCGCAACGGAGCTTTGTGAAGCGAAGCTGATTGGTTCTCCGGCGTCTGTCAACATTCCAAACAGTCCGTAGCGGCCGCCATCTTGTCTCTCGGTAGGATCGAGAGACAAGAGGAGGTCAAAACAAAGGGGGAAATAACTATAAGGGGGCATAGTAGATCCTCGCTGACCCCCTAGGTTTGATGTGGAGGTTTTAAAAGGGCCCCGCGGGGCAAAAAAAAAAAATAATAATAATAATCGAACGGCTGAATGGATTTGCACGAAACTTGGCAAAATTGTAGGGACTGGTAGCCCGATGTGCCTTTGCTAGGTCTCAATATATGTGCTTCAGTGGATTTTGAGAAATTAACGTTCAAAAAAAGATATATATCTGTAACAGCGCACCGCTTCGCGTACTTTTCGCGTTACGGAGCTTTGCGAAGCGAAGCTGATTGGCTCTCCGGTGTCTGTAAACATTCCAAACAGTACGTAGCGGCCGCCATCTTGTCTCTCGGTAGGATCGAGAGACAAGAGGAGGCCAAAGCGAAGGGGCAAATGACCATAAGGGGGCATAGTAGATCCTCGCTGACCCCCTAGGTTTGATGTGGAGGTTTTAAAAGGGCCCCGCGGGGCAAAAAAAAAAATAATAATAATAATCGAACGGCTGAATGGATTTGCACGAAACTTGGTAAAATATTAGGGACTGGTAGCCCGATGTGCCTTTGCTATGTCTCAATATATGTGCTTCAGTGCATTTTGAGAAATTAACGTTCAAAAACAAGATATATATCTGTAACAGCGCTCCGCTTCGCGGAGATAAAATTATATCTGTATTACCTAGCTGTTGCTAACACCAGTTAGCGACGGCTAGTAGGAGATAGCGACCATCTTGGGTCCCACTTTGCATGTGAGTGATATTTATCACTAATGACATGCAAAGTGGGCATGCCAAGATGTTAGCGACTGGAAACAGTCGCTAACATCGCTATCTCCTATTATCAACTTTTGGAAATATTCGAGATAAGCGCGAATATCTCCAAAAAGTAACAGCTGCCCTGAGCAGTTCTTAGCCATGTTATCCAATGGGAGGTGGATAACATGGCTAAGAGCATTAGCTCGGTAATGCATGAATATCGCTGAGTTTTCAGCGATATTAATGCATTGCGGTCGTTTTTTATCGTATTTGCGATAAACCTTGATAATAGCAAGGTTTATCTGCGATAATTTCTGACGGTAAAAAAATCTTTGCAATGCATCGTTAGGGATAAATATCGCTTAACTTTGGTAATATGCCCCAACGTCTGTTAACGTTCGATTCGAAGGAAATCAGGAATTGTTGAAAAACATTGTGTGCGCCATCTTGTCTTTTTTCAAATGCCACACTTTTGTCGTGCACGGCAGCCATTTTAGATGCCTTGACCAGACCCACTCTGTGCACGCTGTCGATCCTTAGCATGGCTCCCCACCCTCGCAAGCATCTCACCCAGGCAGTGGTCACCCCCGCTCTCTGTCTTATGCATGGGTAATAAACCTCCCCCCATCTGCGCTGCTCTTCCCTGAGAATCACACCCTGTGCCCGCCCGACACCTCCCTTTCGCCCTATTCACTACCGCACCCTCTGACACTCCTTTTCCTCTGTGTCCGATTGTCCAGGCCGGTCCTAGGCTATCAGCTAGCCCTGCAGATGTAGTTTATGGCCACAGCTGTAAAGAATCACCCCTCTTCAAAGGAGTTATAGTAGATCAAGGCCCACACTCGATGAGATCCGTCACAGCAGAAGCGTTGCTATTATCTGAAAACCATCCTGTATTGTGATTGGGGAGGGGACCGAGCGTGAAGCGGAAGATTCCAGGGATGACTCTTTGTACATCAAAGTTTTTACAATTATGTGTCACATTAAAAATATATAGCACTCCGACAAAGTAGTAAGGTTATAAAACTTTAATAATTTATAAATATATACAAGAAAACAAAAATAGTAATAACATATAAACATTTTTAGGGAAAAACAACGAAGTAGCGGTCGGCTGTGCGAATAGTCCCAACGCAGCACAACGTCCAGATTTCCGGCGTGGGGCGTCGCGGGGGGTGGGTCATCAGTAGCAAACTGTTGTGCGAATAGTTCCAAGGCAGCAGAACGCGCCGAAATCTAGATGACACGAAAGTGATGTCTAGTAAGTTGCCACCCAGCAAATAACGGCGTGGGGCGTCGCGGGGGGTGGGTCATCAGTAGCAAACTGTTGTGCGAATAGTTCCAAGGCAGCAGAACGATGGCACCAAGGTGATGTCCAGTAAGTTGCCGCACTGGTTTTGGTATCCTACAATGCTGCTCCGAATAACGGCGTGGGGCGCCCCGGGGGAGGCAGCGTGAATGGGCCTCTCCAGGTGGAGTCTCATCTGTTTTAGTGGGGCGCCCCTTTACCGTTTCAGTTGCCATTCCGTCCGCTTTTGGTCCACTGTGTCAAAATCCGCCATTCAGCTGAGTTGCGCCCACTCTTGCGGTGCAGCGATAGGCGGCTGCCACAGGACTCTCAAAATGGCGGCAGGCTCTTTCCTTTTTGGGCGTGGTCCACTGAAATGGCCCTGGGACACCTTGGAAATCGGACGCTTGTCTGCTAGGTCTTGGACCCCATTCTCGAAAGCGTCCCCTCCGCCTTGAGAATTCATCAAAAGTTTTGGGGGCCCCGACTCCTGCAGGCTTCTGGTGGGGAGCGGCTGCCATGATTGCTCGCGGAATGACCACGACGGAGCTACGAGATGGTGGTGCTCTCATGCTGACGCCAGTTTAGTCTGAAACATCCAGAAACAAGGTGGGGCTTTCATCGTTTGGGGGAAAAAAAAAGTTTTCATCCAATGAAAAGTGTTGTTTTTAGGTCATATGATCAAGCCTTCCATCATTAGGAAACCAAAAGTAAAATGAACCAATGAAAAGTTTTATAAACAAGTCACATGACCTGTTATGCGGCATAGGGTATAAAATGCGGAGAAAATACGTTGGCACGTGAGGCGGCGTCAGTAGCGGACCGATGTGCGAATAGGCCGAAGGCAATACAACGCGCCAAGATCCGGATGGCACCGAGGTGGTGTCCAGCAAGTTGCAGCACTGGTGTGGCCATCCTACAATGCTGAAAGTCGGCGTGGGGCGCCCCGTTGGCCTGTGAGTTTGCGTCAGTAGCGGACCGATGTGCGAATAGGCCGAAGGCAGCACAACGCGCCAAGATCCGGATGGCACCGAGGTGGTGTCTAGTAAGTTGTCGCACTTCTGTGGCCATCCTACAATGTTGAAAGTCGGCGTGGGGCGCCCCGTTGGCCTGTGAGATGGCGTCAGTAGCGGACCGATGTGCGAATGGGGCCAAAGGCAGCGCAACAATATTTTCTGACTGACACCACAAGGCGCTGAGATGCCAAGATCCGGATGGCACCGAGGTGATGTCTAAGTTGCGGACTGATGTGCGAATGGGGCCAAAGGCAGCGTAACAATATTTTTTGTATGGAAGATACCACTAGGCGTTGAGATGCCAAGATTCGGATGGCACTGAGGTGATGTCTAGCAAGTTGGTGTGGTCATCCTACAATGCTGAAACTCGGCGTGGGTCGCCCCATTAGCCTGTGAGATGGCGTCAGTAGCGGACCGATGTGCGAATAGGCCGAAGGCAGCACAACGCGCCAAGATCCGGATGTCACCGTGGTGGTTTCATAGTTGAGAGGCACTTCATCTGCAGTGGGGCGCCGAGATCCGGATGGCACCGAGGTGATGTCTAGCAAGTTGCTGTACTGGTGTGGTCATCCTACAATGCTGAAACTCGGCGTGGGTCGCCCCATTAGCCTGTGAGATGGCGTCAGTAGCGGACCGATGTGCGAATAGGCCGAAGGCAGCACAACGCGCCAAGATCCGGATGTCACCGTGGTGGTTTCATAGTTGAGAGGCACTTCATCTGCAGTGGGGCGCCGAGATCCGGATGGCACCGAGGTGATGTCTAGCAAGTTGCTGTACTGGTGTGGTTATTCTACAATGCTGAAACTCGGCGTGGGGCGCCTCATTAGCCTGTGAGATGGCGTCAGTAGCGGACCGATGTGCGAATGGGGCCAAAGGCAGCGCAACAATATTTTCTGAAGAGAAGACACCAAAAGGTGCTGACATTCCAAGATCCGGATGGCACCGAGGTGGTGTCTTGCAAGCTATGCAGTTGAGTTGTGTGCGCACTTGCGGCGAATAGGTCGAAGGCAGCATAACAATGTTTTCTGAATAGGAGACACCACAAGGCGTTGAGATTCGGTTACCACCGAGGTGATGTCTAGCAAGTTGCCGCACTGGTGTGGCCATCCTACAATACTGCTCCGAATAACGGCGTGGGGTGCCCGAAGGGGGGGGTGAGCCGGCGTGAATGGGCCTTCCTAGGTGGAGGCTCGTCTGCTGTAGTGGGGCGCCCCTTTACCGTTTCAGTTGCCATTCAGCTGAGTTTCGGCTGCTCTTGATGCTACAGCGACAGGCGGCTGCAAGAGGACTCTCAAAATGGCGGCCTGTTCTTTGGATTTGGGCCTGGTCCACTAAAATGGCCCTGGGACACCTTAGAACTCGGACGCTCGATTTTTTTTTCCTTTCCTGTACATGCAAAAAAAGGTAAATGCCCGGTACGTTACACGCTTCATCTGCCACGATGAACTCTCCAGAGGAACCGAAAAAAAATATAGTTGTGGTAACTATACCATGCATCGTCATATGGAGAGGTGGCACCAATTAATTATAGTGCTGCATAAAAGAGAGATTTGGAGGAGAACCCCTGACCTGCTAGTACATTCATCAAAGAAGTGGCACTGAGAGCTTCAGAGGCAAGGGAAACGGTCCCAAATATTTAGAAGAACTTTGGAAAGATTAAAATGACATGTTTAGATTGTGGCAAATTAATTTCATGTGGACAGATGAGTGTTACTCTAATAAATACAGCATATGAACATCCTCATAGTCGATGGTTGGTAGAGACATTTTGACTATATCCTGGACCTGCCCGTCCTCGCCCAAAATGGCGCCGGAATAAATGGGACTCGTAACTCCTTGTTGTGTACTGGTTGCAGAACCTTGAAATCACGAGATACGTATGCAGTTTTGAAGCACATGGCGGGCGGGGACATGAATTGATTGAATATTTCGACATCCCTATTGATATTAATTTTTAAGTTCTGATGTGTTATTGATTACTGTACTGTTGAAAGTTCGAATTAACGTCACCCATGGTACTTGCCCGCAAATGTATATCTAGATAATTTTATTGTAACTGGCCCTGTCGTATTTTAATTATAAAATGTACGTCCACCGATTCCGTAACTGTTAGACACCTTAGTTCTTGCAACCTAATGGCCCGCCCGTTACGTTCCTCTACAGTGTAAATGTCTATTCATCATATACGATTACAGTTTGCTCTGTGGCAGGCCCACGTGGTTATAGGCTCGTATTTGTATAATGAAATTTTCACAATAAAGGTTTTTAAAAGAAAACATGGTAGTAGTATATACATTGGTAAAGTTTTTAATAATAGTGACTGTTTTAGAATCATTAAAAGGCAAGTGAAATAAAGCAGACCAATTACATGAAGGGTAAAAGGTATAATACGAAGGAACGCAGTAAAGATAAATGGTCAAGGGCTGTTGTGTTTTCTATTCCTGCAACATAAAGTGATCGATAAGAATCTCATATTCAGGCGTATCGGCGACTAAGACAGCAGGTCGACCCTCTTTTGCTCAACGGCTCCGTCATGGGACGAAGAAACGCTCTTTTTCTCGAAAAAAGAATATATTTTACGTGCAGGACAGTTGTAAAATATCCGGGAAAGTACATTAGCCTGGAACATTATAACATATATTTAAGAAAAAATAATGTTCGGAAGTAATGAAAAGCGTAATTTTTAGGTCATATGACCAAGCCTTTCATCATTACAATAAGAAAAGTAAAATGAACCAATGAAAAGTTTTATTAACAAGTCACATGACTTGTTATGCTTACGTTATTGAGATGTCATCAGTGATGTCATCAGTGATGTCACTGACCATGTCATGAATGATGTAATATGTGACATGATCAGCAGTGGATTGCGGGTGCGCGATATATAGTTAGTGCAACTAACTATATATGGAATTTCAATGGTTTTGTGTGAGTAAAATAAGGTTTTTTAAATGCTAATTCCTAACTATATATGGTCTATAACCTATGGTTTTTTCAGTGAATATATATATATATATTCGGTACGTGGACGTCCTTCAGCAACCAATCGATCGGTCAAGAACGAGGCAAACCCAGAATCTGGTGCATGTAAATTTATTTAAAACCCAACACCACTGCTGCCATGACGCGTTTCGGCCTGGCGAGGCCTTGATCACATGACAACGTTAGTGAGACGGACTAGCAAATTTAAAGTGCACAGTGCAGTAGATAGACATAGACATAAAGACAATACTTAAAGACATAATGTCTAAACATCAGATAGTCTTGCGTGGCAAATGTTGTAATCAAATTGACTCGCCATTGTTGATTGCACATACTGAGTAATGTGTAAGGTTAAAATAATTATCTGGATGCAATTTTAAGAATAATAATACAACTCAATGAGTGACTCTCATATAAGTTCTAAAGTGTAAATATTCATAAATTATTGCAAACGATAAAAAAGACTTAGCTACCCTAAAACCATGGTAAAATGTGTATAAACAAACGGTTAATCAAGATAAAATATCAGTTTATCCAACCAATTTAAAACACATATTTACAGGGATGCTAAAAACCCCCAATCCGTCACTAGTCCAACAGTGCCCGGAGGGTTAATTGAGCCCAAGTGGGCTAACCTTACATTGTGTGCAAAACAGCGCAAACTATAAAAAATATATATATCAAAATATGTCTATTAGCAATAGCATAAAAGGATGACATACAATTCATTTATATGCAATAGGTTAAAAGAGTGCTACCTGTGAAATATCAAAATACAAATTGTGTGCTAAAAACAAATATGGAAGGCATCATTTCATTGTATAGAGGCATGTAAAAGAGAGTTAAAGGATTGCAATGCCAAATGCATACACATTTGCTCCTATTTGGTTACCTTGTTCATAAATAAGTGTAGCAATCCTCACTAGTATTGAGACCGTTTGGTATTTTAGTGTCAAGCAGAATGATATGTCTCGTCTCAAGTTTGCGTAGCTGGGCCTCACGGTCCCCACCCCTTCTCTGGGGTGGTACTGTGTCTATTACATAGTACCTAAGTCCGCTGGCATATATATCCAACAATACCAGGTTCCCAAAATTGAAGTAGACCACCTGGAAGCTTACGTTTGTAAAACACAAGGTTTATTTGCAGCATGCTCGTGGCAGAAATGCATGGGGAGCCACGGCCACGGCCACGGGAGTACGGCCACGCCCCCACCCAGGGGTAGGTGTGTGATATAAATTAAGGACAAGGGTGTGTTCGTTTGCTTCGACTCAGTGCCACGGAAACGCGTCTGGCCCAAGAACATTCGAATTGGCTCCCCATGCATTTCTGCCACGAGCATGCTGCAAATAAACCTTGTGTTTTACAAACGTAAGCTTCCAGGTGGTCTACTTCAATTTTGGGAACCTGGTATTGTTGGATTTTGTGCGGCCGTCCCTGGTCGCGAAGAGGACCCCCCGTACTAATCACGGACCCGCAGCACCACCCGGTGTTTCTGCGAATGGAGGGAAGCCGGGTGAGCACTATTCCAGTATGTGCTCACTCGAACACCATTTGCAAGCAACAAAGCAGCGTGACAGAGAGCTGGCTGCCCCTTCAGCCCACTGGGGTTTTTATCATTGTTTATGGTGAACGAACTACCCACCCACTTGGGACACTAACTGTACTACAACACCCAAGAGGCCGTGAGTACGGCCACGCCCCCACCCAGGGGTAGGTGTGTGATATAAATTAAGGACAAGGGCGTGTTCGTTTGCTTCGACTCAGTGCCACGGAAGAAGGGAGTTGGTTCCTCCCGAAACGCGTCTGGCCCAAGAACATTCGAATTGGCTCCCCATGCATTTCTGCCACGAGCATGCTGCAAATAAACCTTGTGTTTTACAAACGTAAGCTTCCAGGTGGTCTACTTCAATTTTGGGAACCTGGTATTGTTGGATTTTGTGCGGCCGTCCCTGGTCGCGAAGAGGACCCCCCGTACTAATCACGGACCCGCAGCACCACCCGGTGTTTCTGCGAATGGAGGGAAGCCGGGTGAGCACTATTCCAGTATGTGCTCACTCGAACACCATTTGCAAGCAACAAAGCAGCGTGACAGAGAGCTGGCTGCCCCTTCAGCCCACTGGGGTTTTTATCATTGTTTATGGTGAACGAACTACCCACCCACTTGGGACACTAACTGTACTACAACACCCAAGAGGCCGTGAGTACGGCCACGCCCCCACCCAGGGGTAGGTGTGTGATATAAATTAAGGACAAGGGCGTGTTCGTTTGCTTCGACTCAGTGCCACGGAAGAAGGGAGTTGGTTCCTCCCGAAACGCGTCTGGCCCAAGAACATTCGAATTGGCTCCCCATGCATTTCTGCCACGAGCATGCTGCAAATAAACCTTGTGTTTTACAAACGTAAGCTTCCAGGTGGTCTACTTCAATTTTGGGAACCTGGTATTGTTGGATTTTGTGCGGCCGTCCCTGGTCGCGAAGAGGACCCCCCGTACTAATCACGGACCCGCAGCACCACCCGGTGTTTCTGCGAATGGAGGGAAGCCAGGTGAGCACTATTCCAGTATGTGCTCACTCGAACACCATTTGCAAGCAACAAAGCAGCGTGACAGAGAGCTGGCTGCCCCTTCAGCCCACTGGGGTTTTTATCATTGTTTATGGTGAACGAACTACCCACCCACTTGGGACACTAACTGTACTACAACACCCAAGAGGCCGTGAGTACGGCCACGCCCCCACCCAGGGGTAGGTGTGTGATATAAATTAAGGACAAGGGCGTGTTCGTTTGCTTCGACTCAGTGCCACGGAAGAAGGGAGTTGGTTCCTCCCGAAACGCGTCTGGCCCAAGAACATTCGAATTGGCTCCCCATGCATTTCTGCCACGAGCATGCTGCAAATAAACCTTGTGTTTTACAAACGTAAGCTTCCAGGTGGTCTACTTCAATTTTGGGAACCTGGTATTGTTGGATTTTGTGCGGCCGTCCCTGGTCGCAAAGAGGACCCCCCGTACTAATCACGGACCCGCAGCACCACCCGGTGTTTCTGCGAATGGAGGGAAGCCGGGTGAGCACTATTCCAGTATGTGCTCACTCGAACACCATTTGCAAGCAACAAAGCAGCGTGACAGAGAGCTGGCTGCCCCTTCAGCCCACTGGGGTTTTTATCATTGTTTATGGTGAACGAACTACCCACCCACTTGGGACACTAACTGTACTACAACACCCAAGAGGCCGTGAGTACGGCCACGCCCCCACCCAGGGGTAGGTGTGTGATATAAATTAAGGACAAGGGCGTGTTCGTTTGCTTCGACTCAGTGCCACGGAAGAAGGGAGTTGGTTCCTCCCGAAACGCGTCTGGCCCAAGAACATTCGAATTGGCTCCCCATGCATTTCTGCCACGAGCATGCTGCAAATAAACCTTGTGTTTTACAAACGTAAGCTTCCAGGTGGTCTACTTCAATTTTGGGAACCTGGTATTGTTGGATTTTGTGCGGCCGTCCCTGGTCGCGAAGAGGACCCCCCGTACTAATCACGGACCCGCAGCACCACCCGGTGTTTCTGCGAATGGAGGGAAGCCGGGTGAGCACTATTCCAGTATGTGCTCACTCGAACACCATTTGCAAGCAACAAAGCAGCGTGACAGAGAGCTGGCTGCCCCTTCAGCCCACTGGGGTTTTTATCATTGTTTATGGTGAACAAACTACCCACCCACTTGGGACACTAACTGTACTACAACACCCAAGAGGCCGTGAGTACGGCCACGCCCCCACCCAGGGGTAGGTGTGTGATATAAATTAAGGACAAGGGCGTGTTCGTTTGCTTCGACTCAGTGCCACGGAAGAAGGGAGTTGGTTCCTCCCGAAACGCGTCTGGCCCAAGAACATTCGAATTGGCTCCCCATGCATTTCTGCCACGAGCATGCTGCAAATAAACCTTGTGTTTTACAAACGTAAGCTTCCAGGTGGTCTACTTCAATTTTGGGAACCTGGTATTGTTGGATTTTGTGCGGCCGTCCCTGGTCGCGAAGAGGACCCCCCGTACTAATCACGGACCCGCAGCACCACCCGGTGTTTCTGCGAATGGAGGGAAGCCGGGTGAGCACTATTCCAGTATGTGCTCACTCGAACACCATTTGCAAGCAACAAAGCAGAGTGACAGAGAGCTGGCTGCCCCTTCAGCCCACTGGGGTTTTTATCATTGTTTATGGTGAACGAACTACCCACCCACTTGGGACACTAACTGTACTACAACACCCAAGAGGCCGTGAGTACGGCCACGCCCCCACCCATGGGTAGGTGTGTGATATAAATTAAGGACAAGGGCGTGTTCGTTTGCTTCGACTCAGTGCCACGGAAGAAGGGAGTTGGTTCCTCCCGAAACGCGTCTGGCCCAAGAACATTCGAATTGGCTCCCCATGCATTTCTGCCACGAGCATGCTGCAAATAAACCTTGTGTTTTACAAACGTAAGCTTCCAGGTGGTCTACTTCAATTTTGGGAACCTGGTATTGTTGGATATATATATATATATATATATATATATATATATATATATATATATATATTATCTACTGGCAGTCGCCAGTAGATAGTTACAGTTAGGACCTAGTTTCCATAGGAAAAGCGTTTTTTCTTTTCCCCAATAACCTTGGTGCTGGATGACTAAATTTTCAAAACTCGTGGGGTGCTCCGGTCAGCTCCTTTCTGATAGATACATCTGCCAGTGGATTCCTCACCTTGTGAATATCCCCTGCGCAGCAGCCAATCGGAAACTTTTGTAGCTCTCCACGCCGGCGAGGTCATGGACGACGTCACAGAGGGTACCACTCCGCTCGCGACCCCGCTGATGTCACTGGATCCATAATAGGGCCTCGTCAGCGTGATGACGTCAGTTCCCTTTTTTCCGCGCCGTCGACGCCATCGGTTTCTTGGGACTCTCCGTAGTAACATTGTTATTATAGTTGGTATTGTCTTTTCTTCTCGTTTCCTTTCGAAGATGTCTGGGAGAAAATCTGGTTTCAAGCCCTGCAGGGAGTGCGGTAAGCAGATGTCCATCACTGACACGCACGAGGATTTCGTATGGTGCTTGTCTTCCGATCACGACGTTGATGGATGTGCGTGTTGCAGGAAGATGACCTCTAAGGCATTAAAAGAAAGGGAGGCGAAGGTATTTATTGCCAAAATGAAGAAGAATAAGAAGGCGAGTAAAAGAAGATCGAGGTCGAGGTCTCGTTCCGAATCCAGGTCGGGTTCGAAGTCGACGTCGGGACATTCGAAGTCGAAGAGACATAAGAGAAAGAAGCACTCTTCAAGGCGTCATTCTGATAAGGAGCCGGCGCCGAAGTCATCTTCTCTTCGACGTCACGGAGGTGAGGTCGATCCTTCTCATTCAAACCCGGTCTCGCAAGAGAAGGAAGTGTCTCCTGAAGTCGAAGTCTCTCGATCACCGACGCCAGCTCCTTCGGATTCGGTCCATTCTTCGGATCCGGGTGAAGCCGAGCCAGAGCAAGAAGATCAGGAGCAGCCTGAAGAGGTTCCTTTGTCAGCACCGTCGGGCCCGACTCCAGGTACACCGACTTCAGAGAAGGCGCCGGGAAATTATCCTCCTTTCCCGGCTCCAGGTCAAGACCCATCACACTATCTTAACGCTATGTATGGTGTCTTTGCAAGGGCCATGTACCCCTCTGGTGCACCTGCGGGCCCCGTGGGTCCTTTTGTCTACAATTTGGGTGTTCCTCAGGCATATGCCCAGGCTCCATTTATGCCCTTTTTTCCAGCGACGCCGTCCTGGAATTTTCCGACGCTGTACCGAGAATCTCCGGCGCGCTATCGAGAATCTCCGGCAAGCGGCGCCGTCGGATCCGCGTTCGACGCCGGTCCCGAATCCGATGGAGTCGGTTGTGGATCCATCGACTCATGTTTCCCCTGAGTGAGATTTTTCTCCTGGTTCAGATGCTCCTTCGAAGGAGGTAGCCCCATATCACACAGTTGTGAGAAAAGCTGCTGAATTATTGGACATTAATCTTCCTTCCACCGAATTTAAGTCCAATCTATTGACTGAAGTGTTGCATTCTCCATCCTCTGTAACTGAGCCTTTGTTACAGTTTAATGAGGCAATTCTGGAGCCAGTGTTGGAGGTTTGGAAGAAGCCTTTGTCTGCTCCTGCAGTCTCCAGGACTGTGGCAAGGAGATATAGGGTGGCACCGGAGGATCCAGAATTTTTGTCAGCTCACCCTTCGCCTGAGAGTCTTGTAGTTCAGGCGGCTTGCTCGAAGAGGTCTTCAGGAGCTTTCCCTCAGGTTTCAGCTGACAAGGAGTCAAAACGGATTGACCAATCTGCTAAGAAGGTGTTTTCATCTGCGAGCATGGCACTGAAATCAACAAATGCAACTTGCTTGATGGGAAGGTATATCCATGCCTTGATGGATTCCTCTAAACAGTTGCTGCCAAAACTGTCTGATGAAGACAGGAAGAACTTTCAGGAGGTTTTGGATGATACCCAGGCTGCTGCGTGCCAGGTCATTCAAAGTGGCCTGGATAAGGCTGACTCGGTGGCTAGAATTATGGGCTCTGCAGTGGCTATGAGAAGGGGAGCTTGGTTGAAGTCTTCAGAATTTTCTCAGGATGTGCAGGCAACTTTGTTGGACTTACCTTTTGATGGTACGGGTCTGTTTGGTAAGAAGGCTGATGCCGCACTTGAAAGATTCAAAGATAGTAAGGCCACGGCAAGATCACTTGGCTTGCAAACCCAATCCAGAGGTTCCTTTCATAGATACAGAGGATTTGGGAAGTCATCCTTTCGTTCGCAAGGGCAGCCTCGTCAGCAGCAGCAGCAACAAAATACGCTGTATAAATCTTTTAGAGGAAGAAACCGTGGTCGTCCACGAGGTCGTCAACCCTCCTCCTCCTCTTCCTCTACCTCTCCTCCTATCGCCGCAGCAAAGCAGCCCAAGATTCCCCATTCCCAGTCATGTTGGTCCTGTGGGGGGTCGGCTTACCCATTTTCTGCGGAATTGGGAATCGGTCACTACAGACCAATGGGTTCTCAATCTTGTGGCAAATGGGTATGCTCTTCCCTTCCGGGAATTCCCTCCAAATTACCCTCCTTGTCAAGGTGCTTGCTCAGAGGAACATATCCGTCGCCTTCAGGAGGAGGTTCTGAACTTGTTAAAGAAAGGCGCGATAGAGGTGGTTCCAGAGCGGGAAAGGGGTCAGGGATGCTACTCCTGGTATTTCCTGATTCCCAAGAAGGATGGCAGGCTTCGCCCAATCCTGGATCTCAGGATCTTGAATCTTTATCTGAAACGAGAGAAGTTCAAGATGCTTACCCTTGCGCAGGTTATTCAGGCGCTGATGGAAGAAGACTGGATGGTGTCGCTCGACTTGCAGGACGCGTATTTTCATATTCCGATCCTGGAGTGGCACAGGAAGTATCTCCGTTTCACGGTGGGGTCGCAACATTATAAGTTTGCGGTCCTTCCGTTTGGAATTACTACTGCACCTCGAGTTTTTACCAAGGTGATGGCAGTGGTGGCAGCCCATCTCAGGAGGGCGGGGATTCCTGTATTCCCCTATCTGGACGACTGGCTGATCAAAGCAGAATCTCCAGAGAAGGTGCTCCATCATCTGCAAGAGACAGCTCAGTTGTTGTACAGGTTGGGTTTTTTGATAAATGTACCCAAGTCTCACCCGGTTCCCTCACAGCGCAACCTGGGCAGTACTGGACACTACTGTCTGTCGAGCTTTCCCTCCTCCTCAAAGGATTCTCGACATTCAGGAAATGATTCCCTTGTTTTACAATGGAGCGGTCGTTCCAGTCCTGAAGGTCCTTCGCCTGATCGGTCTGTTTGCGTCCTGCATTCTGCTGGTCAACCATGCACGCTGGCACATGAGGGCGCTCCAGTGGTGCCTCCGCAGGCAGTGGTATCAGCAAAACGGAGATCTCAGGGAGTCTGTGAGGATCTCCAGAGAAACTGCAGGGGATCTGTCTTGGTGGAGCGTGGAGGGCAATCTGTCTCAAGGAAAGCCCTTTCATCTGCCTCCATCGGTTGCCACAGTGATAACTGATGCCTCCACTCTAGGGTGCGGTGCTCATCTGGGGGATCTGGAGATCAAGGGTATTTGGTCTCCAGACGAAAGGTTGCTTCACATCAACCTTCTGGAATTGAGGGTGATTCGTTTAGCACTCAAGGCCTTCCTCCCTTCCCTTCGCGGTCAGTCGGTTCAGGTCCTGACGGACAACACAACCGCGATTTGGTATGTCAACAAGCAGGGAGGAGTTGGATCGCATCTTCTCTGCAGAGAAGCTCTGCGTCTCTGGTCCTGGGTTCAGGACCACCAGATTTGTCTGATGGCAAATCATCTGGCCGGAGTTCTGAACGTTCGTGCAGACAGTCTCAGTCGGCAGTTCTCTGCCGACCACGAGTGGAGGCTTCACCCAGAGGTGGTTCGTCATGTCTTCCGGACGCGGGGAACTCCTCAGGTGGACCTGTTCGCCACTCACGAGAACGCTCACTGCCCGTCATTCTGCAGTCTCCAGTGTCCGTTGCAGGGAGCTTTGGGGGACACGTTTCAGTTGAGTTGGGGCTCACAACTCCTTTACCCGTTTCCTCCCATACCCTTGATCCCTCGGGTTCTGAGGAAGATTCGCCAAGACTGGGCCCAAGTTATATTGGTCACCCCAGATTGGCCAAGAAGGGTGTGGTACACAGATCTTCTCCATCTATCCTCATGCCCGCCGCTCCGTCTCCCTCTCAGGGCAGATCTCCTCTCTCAGATGGAGGGGCAGGTTCTACACCCCCACTTCCAGACCTTATACCTTCATGCCTGGAGATTGAACGGGGCAACCTGAATTCTTTTTCTCTCCCGCCTGATGTGGCGGATGTAATCCTTTCGGCCCGACGTCTTTCCACAAAATCAATCTATTCCTATAGGTGGTCCAAATTTGTTTCCTGGTGTGGAGGGAAACTATTGACCCCTTGAGAGCTCGGTAGTCCAATATACTTCGGTTTGCTCTTTCTTTGGCCCAGCAGGGTTTTGCTGTGACGACTGTAAAAGGTTATTTATCGGCCTTGTCGGCATTCCTTTGTTTGCCGGACCAGCCGTCTTTATTTAAGTCACCTATTGTATTGCATTTTATAAAAGGTCTTACCAACAAATTCCCTCCAACTCCATTTATTGTGCCTCAATGGGACTTAAATCTTGTCTTAACCTACTTGATGGGTTCACCCTTTGAACCTTTACACAAATGTCCCATGAGACTTCTGTCTTTTAAGACTTATTTTCTTGTAGCAATTACCGCGGCAAGGAGGGTAAGTGAGCTTCAAGCTCTTAGTTCAAAACCTCCATTCCTGACCATTCATGCTGAGAGAATGGTACTTAGGACCAGTGCTGCTTTTCTGCCTAAGGTGGTAACTCCCTTCCATCTGGGGCAGTCCATTACCCTCCCTACCTTTTATCCTCCCCCTCACCCTTCCAAGGACGAGGAGCGGCTTCACCGCCTAGACCCTAAGAGGGCGGTGAGTTTCTACCTTGATAGGACTAAAGACTATCGTGTGGACGACCCGCTTTTTGTTGGATTTGCTGGCTGTAAGAAAGGAAAAGCGGTGCACAAGCGCACGCTGTCGCGATGGATTATCCTGTTTATAAAGATCTGCTACGCCCTGGCTGGTAAGGAACCTCCAGAGGGTATAAGGGCTCATTCTACTAGAGCAAAGTCTTCAACATCTGCTTTGGCTAGAGGTGTGCCTGTAGAGGATATTTGTAGAGCCGTGACTTGGGCCTCCCTCCACACTTTTGCGAAGCATTACTGCTTGGATACCGAGGTGAGGAGGGATGGCCACTTTGCGCGCTCTGTCCTCCAGGATTTCTGGTATAACAGAGTGGACACCCTCCTCCGGGAGTGGGGACTACTGTGGGACTCTATTCACAAGGTGAGGAATCCACCGGCAGATGTATACAAGTTACTTACCTTCGGTAACGCTTTTTCTGGTAGATACAGTATCTGCCTGTGGATTCCTCACTGACCCACCGTCCTCCCCGTTTGTCCATTCTTGTATACCTGCTAAGTGTATTTAAAAAAAAAAATAATAATAAAATGTTAATGGATGTATTTATATGTTCATCCATATTGCATTGATTTCACACTGTGTGTGCTGTTTTGAATACTGTGTACTATGTATACTATTACTGTTTATGTTGGTTGGTCCGTGTTTCCTTCGGGGGCACGGAAAAAAGGGCGGAACTGACGTCATCACGCCGACGAGGCCCTATTATGGATCCAGTGACGTCAGCGGGGTCGCGAGCGGAGTCGTACCCTCTGTGACGTGGTCTATGACCTCGCCGGCGTGGAGAGCTACAAAAGTTTCCGATTGGCTGCTGCGCAGGGGGTATTAACAAGGTGAGGAATCCACAGGCAGATACTGTATCTACCAGAAAAAGCGTTACCGAAGGTAAGTAACTTGTTTGTCTTGAACGTTTCGGGGTGATTCGCCAAGCAGGGGTCGAGAAAAAATGGGGGTGACAAAACATGTTTCTCCATGTTACTTTCCATAGGAAACTTTAGACACGGCTAAAAGGTAGCCCTTGTTTCAGAAAGAACTCTTTTTGTTAAATGGTGTAGCATCCGTTTCTTGTTCTTGCCTAAAACAAGAAAAGGGGGCAGGGTAGAAACACCCTGACCCCCTAGGCCTGCTCATGGGGTCCCACAAGTACCCCCAGGGCCCAAAAAGCTTTTTTTTTTAAAAAATCAGCCGAATTCGCGCTGGGTGCGCGAATCCGGCTGAGAAATAAAAAAAAAAATGAAGTGCGGGCTGCCGCGCTTCGTTGTATTGAAGCCCCTGGGTGGGCCAGGTCCGGGGGCAGTGAAAAAAATGTGTGTGGGGGGCCCAATCCCCCCCACACTGCCCTGGGGACCGCCTCCGGGGCAAGATTAATGAGTCGCGGGGGACCGCCACCCTCGGGGCTTCTTTTTTAATGTGGGGGTCCTCCAGGGCTTTTGTTAATTATTTTGTGGGGGCACACAGCCACCCCACTGCCCGGGGGACCGCCACCCCCTGGGGCTTTTTAAAAAAAAATACACCTGTGTGGGGGGGCTCGAGCCTCCCCGGGGCACTAATATATATATAATTACGGACCCCCGAGCCCCGGGGCACCACCTCCCCGGGGCTGTGCATTATTTTGGAGGGGGGCCGCGTGGCCTCCCTCCTGGAGCTCCTGGGGAGCTCCATCCCCCCTCCCCCCATGGTCGGCTCTGGCAGTGTCCCGGGGTGCCCACCCTGCCCACACTGCTGTTTGCAAGGACAGGGCAGGAGCCGTGCGGCTCCCACACTGTCCTTGCAAGCTGCTTTGCTTCATTGAAGCGAGAGCAGGGAAACCTGCTCTCGCTTCAATTAAGCAAAGCAGATTGCTTTTCCACACGGGAGCTGCATGTCAGCTGCTCCCCATGTGGAAAGGAGATGCTGGCTCATGCAGGTCGCGGGGAGACGGCAGGATCGTGGGGGCATTGGGGCTCCCCCCATGGTCCCCAACGGATAAGGCCTGCCACGGGGGATGGGGTCCCTGGGGCTAGAAGTGGCCCGGTAGGGGAAGCCAAGCGGCCCCTTTTTCCCAAAACGATGACAAATTAAATAAAGGCCTGCCCTGGGGGATGGGGTCCCCGGGGCCAATAGAGGCCTCAGGAGGGGGGCCACGCATCCCCCCTCCATTAAAAACCCCAATATATGTGGCTATGCCCTAGGGGATGGGGTCCCCGTGACCAGAATTGGCCACAGGAGGGGGGCCCACGCGGCCCCCTTTCCGGTTCATATTATTATTATTTTTTTATTTTTTTTAATGGAGGTCAGGCCCGGGGGGATGGGGTCCCCAGGGCCCAAAAAAAGTAAAAGAAGGGTGGCCACACAGCCCCCCTTCTAAAAAAAAATAATATAACACGATCATGCCAGAGGCCCCGCCCCCTCCCAGCAACACTCTGTAAATGCGCCCTTTATTAAGTTAACACATCCAAAGATTGTCAACAGGAGGTTTTTCCATCTAGCTAATTGGCGTTCAATTTTTTAGCAACCCTTTGCTGATTGAGTTGCGTGATTTCATCTATTTCATCCACTATTGTGAGGTCCAGATATCTAAAGTTGGGACTCACTTTGCCATCCCAGTCTGTAATATTCCAGCACATAACCTCAGTTTTAGTAGTGTTTATTAAACCAGAGAGGGAACCAAATTCCACTAATAAATATTCCCCCCTCGGAATAGATATAAGAGGATCAGCTGTATAAATTAATAGATCATCAGCACAAAGCGCGACTTTATTGCTGTAGGGTGGAGAACTGAAGGGAACCACAGAGACATCCAGTCTCAACTGTTGGGCAAGAGGTTCTATATGAATATCGAATTGTAGAGGAGAAAGAGGGCAGCCTGCCGTGTCCCTCTTAATATATTGAAACTAGGGGTTAATGTGGCACTAAAAATAATCCTAGCCTACCCCATTCATAGATTGCCTTAAGCGTATTAAGAAAATTAGGGCCAAATCTCATTGCGCTCATGATCTCCCAAAGAAAGACCCAACACACTTGATCAAACGCCTTAGCAGCATCCAAAGCTACTATGGCCAGGGGAGCAGATCATTCAATGGCTAAATCTATTGTGCCAATTATTTGTTGGGTCCGCCCCAGAAGGATCTTTGGAAGGTTTCAAAATGAGGACAATTGTAGCCTCCTTCCAGGATTTAGGAACCTGTCCACAGAGTCTACAGATCAAAATAAACAGGATTTCCAAGATTGGTATCAGCTCCTCTATTAAGAGATTATATACTTCATTAGGTAGGGCATCAGTACCTGCGGCTTTGCCGTTCCTACTTTTAGTAATACTTAAGTAAATCTCCTCCTTGTTTATCGTAGCTTCCAGTGTCTTGCCACTCGTCGCAATTAAACTAGGCAACTGTAACTTACTCAACCAGGCCTTGATGTGCTCTATGTTGGGAGAGATTTCTTCCTTATATAAAGTAGAAAATAAAGACACTACTAGTAGCCTGCATATCCTCCAACTTATCGGAAACATCCCCGCTATCATTCATAACCAATTGGTTTATAAAATTCCTAGTTCTACCTGCCCAGGCCTTCCAAGCCAATAGTGCAGCGGCCTTTTCCCCATATTCAAAGTTCTGCATAGATCTGGCATTCCACTGCACTCTACACTTTTGATCTATTTGAACCCTAGACTCTTGCCTTGCATCTTCAAGGAGTCTCTGAAACCTTGCCTGTACTTCAGAATACCTTGAGCCAGCTCGAAGCAGGTTGCCCTCCAATGAACCCGCTTTGTCTTCCAAAGTTTTAAGCTTAAACGTTCAGCCTTATTTTGGGTGTAGGACAAGCTTTATAGCTGTCCTCTAATATATGCATTAAATGCATCCCACATGACATCAAGGGAGGTAGATCCAATAGTGTCGTTAAAGTAAGCTACACAAGCCTGCTTTAATGCATCCCTCGCCTGAGAATCAGTAAGAATAGCTCTCTTTAGAGCCCATCGTGGTCTTGGGGGCCTACAGTAACCAAATTAGTAGAGACTAATTGCAGTGTGATCCGAGATGTGACCTGAGAAGATATTTATAGAAGTTATTGCTTCTATGATAGTCCTGTCCGCAAACAGGTAGTCTAACCTTGAAAAGTGGCTGTGCTTCTTACTATAGAAAGTGAAACCCTGGCTGGTTCCCATCTTATACCTCCATACATCTAACAGGTACAACTCATGCAACATATTTTTTAACGTCTGATGCACCCAAGGGGTGTTATCATAGCGACCTCTATCCCGTACAGGATCCAATAGAACATTAAAATCTCCCCCACCTAAAATAGGAGCTGTAACTTCCATTAGATTCCATTCAAAATTAGATAGATGGGAGGGATCATCAACACTGGGCCCATAAAAGACAGCACAGACTACCTCTGCCCTTCCTCAGTCTAAAGTGGCTATCAACCACCTCCCAGATTTATCGAGGATTTGATAACACAACCTACAATTCGTTTAATTAAAATGGCAAACCCCCTACAATGTGCAGCCTGTTCTTAGACTAGAAAGCACTCTATCCAAGGATAGTCTTTAAATGCAGCTTTTCCTTCTAAGGTGTCTAAGTAGGTCTCCTGAATCAGACATATATGCGCTCGACTCACCTCTAGATATTTCATAACCAATCTCCACCTGCGCTTGCACCTGAGCCCATTAACGTTCCAAGAGAGAACTATTAGCTCATTAACCACCCTCATCTAAGATATCCAGAGTTAGCACTGTCATGAACTGACGTTATGGTGTGGTTAGGGACATTCTAGTAAGATAGAGGGAATTAATGTTTTTGTTTTTACCCACTTCTCCCCACCTCGTGCCCATCCACCCATCCTCCCTCCCATATACCCCTTGTGCCCTCTCCCCTCCCCTGGGGAACCCACCCGACCAATACTGGCATAAAGCCTAGCGGCCTTCATCATCGGTAAGAAATGAAACACAATGGGGCTCATTAGGATGGCGGACGGAAGAGCCACCGCGGCCCTGGAGTAGGCGGAAAAAGCCTTTTCCGTGTCCGCCTGCCGCGGATACTCCGTCCGCCATATCAGGATAGGAAAACGTGTCAAATTTCCGTCCGCGACGGAAAAGCACGCACCGCCGCCGAACTACACACGACCACGTGGCGGACGGAACACATCCGGAGGCCCCGCCGTACGTACTGACGTCTAAGACCGTCCCCCAAATCAAGATGGCGGAAAACACACATAAAACCGCAGCGGAAAAACAACCTGTCTGAACACGGCGGAATCCCCACAGCGAACATAGGTGACATAGCAGAGATACCCACCGCAAGCTGACCACCACCATGGACCCAGCGCTACACGCTTTCCCGATGCTCTTCGCGATCCACCACGTCCTAGTCATGGCCCACTATGGACGACGACGCAGGTAAGGCACAAACCATTGGCTGTCTGGAGGGGAATACCAGCAAGGGACGTGACGTAGGGAGGGGGAGTGTCATGTTACCGAAACCACTGATGAGAAGCATATACGAATACACATTTGTAGTACGCAAGCAGGAATGACAACGACAGACCACGAGACTTGATAGACTACCTTTATTGTACAAAATAGGGGTATAATCACAGTGTATGCGTGAGCATGGGCAAAGTGGGCACCAGAGCAGCCACATCATTGGCAGTTAACGAGAGGGCAGAATGCAGTATCAGAGCTTCAACAGGGCATTGTGCAGTACAGAGCAGGTACATCATTGGCAGTTAACGAGAGGGCACTATGCAGTATCAGAGCATCAACAGGGCATTGTAGAGTACAGAGCAGGTACATCATAGGCAGGTAACGAGAGGGCAGTATGCAGTATCAGAGCATCAACAGGGCATTGTAGAGTACAGAGCAGGTACATCATTGGCAGTTAACGAGAGGGCAGTATGCAGTATCAGAGCATCAACAGGGCATTGTAGAGTACAGAGCAGGTCCATCAGAGGCAGCACGTGAGAGGGGCTAAGTGCATCAACAGTCCATTGCACAGAACAGGTCCATCAGAGGCAGCACGTGAGAGGGGCTAAGTGCATCAACAGTCCATTGCACAGAACAGGTCCATCAGAGGCAGCACGTGAGAGGGGCTAAGTGCATCAACAGTCCATTGCACAGAACAGGTCCATCAGAGGCAGCACGTGAGAGGGGCTAAGTGCATCAACAGTCCATTGCACAGAACAGGTCCATCAGAGGCAGCACGTGAGAGGGGCTAAGTGCATCAACAGTCCATTGCACAGAACAGGTCCATCAGAGGCAGCACATGAGAGGGGCTAAGTGCATCAACAGTCCATTGCACAGAACAGGTCCATCAGAGGCAGCACGTGAGAGGGGCTAAGTGCATCAACAGTCCATTGCACAGAACAGGTCCATCAGAGGCAGCACGTGAGAGGGGCTAAGTGCATCAACAGTCCATTGCACTGAACAGGTCCATCAGAGGCAGCACGTGAGAGGGGCTAAGTGCATCAACAGTCCATTGCACTGAACAGGTTGATCAGAGGCAGCACATGAGAGTGCAGAATGCAGTATCAGAGCATCAACAGGGCATTGTGCAGTACAGAGCAGGTACATCATTGGCAGTAAACGAGAGGGCAGTATGCAGTATCAGAGCATCAACAGGGCATTGTAGAGTACAGAGCAGGTACATCATAGGCTGCACAAGTACGTGTCCCTACCAACCCGTCACAGGAACCACAAGAGTGCCACGCAGTTCTCAATGGACACACCATGTGAAATAACATTTGAGTGAAGTGTTCAGCACCTCACATCACAGAATCAGGGGGACTGCGTGAACTACCTGCCTCGGACACACTGGCAGCACCAGCAACAGGAGTGTGAGACACAGCCACAGCCCGAGTGACACACACATGGGCCACGGACCCAGACACACTGGCAGCACCAGCTACAGGAGTGTGAGACACAGCCACAGCCCGAGTGACACACACATGGGCCACGGACCCAGACACACTGGCAGCACCAGCAACAGGAGTGTGAGACACAGCCACAGCCCGAGTGACACACACATGGGCCACGGACCCAGACACACTGGCAGCACCAGCAACAGGAGTGTGAGACACAGCCACAGCCCGAGTGACACACACATGGGCCACGGACCCAGACACACTGGCAGCACCAGCAACAGGAGTGTGAGACACAGCCACAGATGTAGTCACTGACACGTGAGCCACTGACCCAGACAGACTGCCAGCACCAGAAACAGGAGTGTGCAACACAGCCACAGATCTTCTAACTGACACGTGAGCCATAGACCCAGATACACTGCTAGGACCTGCAACAGGACAGGGCACAACTGACACTGTGCCACCATCTGATACATGAGAGTCAACTGCACCAGCGCCACTGGGACAACTGAAATGATGAGCCACAGGGCTGTATGGGCCAGGAGGCAGGGTGGGCCTGGGAGCTGGGGATAGCTGACCTAGAGCCAAATCGGGGTTGGCAGGTGTCAATGGTGTGTGTCTGCGTTTCTTAGGGATGTGTGAGTGCACCCTGGACAGGACAGGACTGCCAAGTGGTGGGGACTCCAAAGAATCACCACCCACCATAGGTGGAGCATCTGCTGCCGGGGATCTGGTTTCTGGGGACGTGCTGGAGCCTGCTTGTCGTTTGCTCTGTGCCTGCCGCCTGGACTCGGAATCATGTGTAATGGGGGATGCAACTACAGGGGACACCCTCCTCTGCTTCTGACTGGCCTGGATGGTAGTGGAGGTATGGGGGACTCCGCCGCGGAGACATCAGTTTGGCGTTTAGTAGAAAACATCAGCCTCAGTGCAGCCAGGGGTGAAGTATGCCTGTCCTTGATTGCGCCATTGTCCATGCTAGATGCCTTGTCCGTAGGATGTGCCTTATCCTTAGGTGGAGTGTTGTCTCTGGATGTAGCCTGTGCCCTGGTCGCCGCCCTGTTCCTGCCAGCAGACTTGTCGTCTGTGGTGCACCTGTCTCCAGTAGACACCTGCTCTCTGTGTGTGTCCCTGCCCTTGGGAGATGGACCTTGCTCTGCTGTGGGCCTGCCCTTGGGAGTCTCCCTGCTCTTAGTAGGTGCCTTTGTCTTGTCCCTGCCCTTGGGAGTGTCCCTTTCCTCTGCTGTGGGCCTGCCCTTGGGAGTCTCCCTGCTCTTAGTAGGTGCCTTTGTCTTCTCACTGTCCTTGGGAGTGTCCCCTCCCTCTGCTGTGGGCCTGCCCTTGGGAGTCTCCCTGCTCTTAGTAGGTGCCTTTGTCTTGTCCCTGCCCTTGGGAGTGTCCCTTTCCTCTGCTGTGGGCCTGCCCTTGGGAGTCTCCCTGCTCTTAGTAGGTGCCTTTGTCTTCTCACTGTCCTTGGGAGTGTCCCCTTCCTCTGCTGTGGGCCTGCCCTTGGGAGTCTCCCTGCTCTTAGTAGGTGCCTTTGTCTTCTCACTGTCCTTGGGAGTGTCCCTTTCCTCTGCTGTGGGCCTGCCCTTGGGAGTCTCCCTGCTCTTAGTAGGTGCCTTTGTCTTCTCACTGTCCTTGCCTCTGCTGTGGGCCTGCCCTTGGGAGTCTCCCTGCTCTTAGTAGGTGCTTTTGTCTTCTCACTGGCCTTGTCCAAGGTACAGTCCATGGACATGTGAGTATCCCTTGCCTTGGGAGTACCTTTTGTGTTGAATGCCTGTGTAGCTCCTGAAGGCATGTCCCCCAACAACACTTGTGGATCCTGTGTGTGTACTCCAGTGTATCTGACGTCGTCTACGTGAACAGATTTAGCTGATCTAGGGGATGGGGTCTGTGCCCTGCGTGCCCTGACGTGCTGTCTGACGCTGCTTCTAGTGCAATAACCTGTATTTGAGTCCTGCTCAGAATAATCACTACCCCCTGAGACATCCAGTGGTGTAGATGGGGAAACAGAAGTAGCACCCTGTTCATGCGACTGTACTATTGCAGACGACACACTGCTTGCCAATGACTGCACTGTCCTGTGTAGACCTGCAAGATCGCCATGCATCCCTTCCATGAATGCCACCACCTGCCCCAACTTCCTATCATGGTCCTGGAAAGCATTTGTCATATTGGTCTGCCCCACACACAGCTGTCGCAGCAGATCAACGGCCTCAGCACACAGTGCATTTTGGCTCACCGTGGCAGGGGCAGCGGTGCCTGCACCGAACGCCACTCTGCTCCCCCTACTCCTCCGGCCACGAACAGTACATGGTGCAGTCGGCGGAAGTGTGGGCCCTGTGTGCTGTCTTCCGACAGAAGGTGATGAGTGCCCACTCCCAGTCTGTGACAACAGTGCAGGCTCACCAAGAGTGTCCGACGAGGAGGACGATGGTGTCTCCACATGCGAGTCCTCAGGGACGGTCCTGTCCCCCTCTCCGGCGCTGGCCTCCTCTGTGTCAGTCTGCGTGTGTGCGAAGTCTGAGCCGGACTCATTTCCTCGACTACTCTCCACCGTCTGTGGCTGAGTGTCCTCTGTCATAGCTGAAATGCACATAAAAGATGTGTGAGTCATGGGCAGACTGACGTACAGAAGGAACAGGATTGCCAAATTACATAGCTGACAAAGATTTTGTAGCCCTCATCCTGCACATGGCCCACCTCTACCAGTCATCCTCACATTTCCTGCCATGGGGCCATGGACCACTAGGGGATGTGCTTCAACACTCAACTACTAAGCAAGTGGCGTGTCAACATGGCGGACCTGGATGTCAAATGAGAACCACCCAATGGGACCAAAATGGCATCACAGACATACATACGCAACACGGAACTCAATAGTGTGTCTGTGCACCAATACATGCATAGCACTCACAGGTTTCCTACACAGACAGTATGCTCACCGCTAGTTTGCTGTTGATCGGCACTCAGACGTTCGGCCAGTTCAGGATGCTTCACTGCAATGATACGGTGCATGAGAGGGGTCATGGAGCGTCAGGCCAGACGGGGCGTCCTTGGAATCAGGCCCAGTGTTACTTCCGCTACATTCTTGCTCAGCCTGGAAATGTCGTCCCAGCGTTTGTGGCAGTGTGTATGTCGTCTGTTGCACACCCCCAATGCCCGTACTTCCCGTGCTATGCTCCTCCACAGGTCCTTGCGAAGGTGCAGCTTGACCTACCATGATGGGAGACAAAAGGGTTTAAGTCAGTGGACAGGTGGCCTGTCACACACATAGGGGCAAGACGTAACTGTCAGCAGCCATGCACAATCAGGAACATATGTCTAGCCCACACTACACAGCTAAGATAGAAATAGGCCAGATTATTTGGCCCCCTCATGCACACCAACATGTCCCACACTGCACTTACCACCCGTCCTGGTGCGCCGTAGAGGCGTCCATAGTTGCGGAGTACACCGTCCACGAGGACATCAAGCTCCGCGGCGGTGAAGGGTCGAGACCGGACCTCTTTGCCTCTCGACATGGCAAGATCACGGAGTATGGCACTAGAGCAGCAGTCGGTGGTCAGCTCAGCAGCAGCAGCAGGTCGAGGTGATGGTCCCAGGCAGCAGTCGGTGGTCAGCTCAGCAGCAGCAGCCGGTCGAGGTGATGGTCACAGGCAGCAGTCGGTGGTCAGCTCAGCAGCAGCAGCAGGTCGAGGTGATGGTCACAGGCAGCAGTCGGTGGTCAGCTCAGCAGCAGCAGCAGGTCGAGGTGATGGTCACAGGCAGCAGTCGGTGGTCAGCTCAGCAGCAGCAGCAGGTCGAGGTGAACAGGCAGCACGGGTCCCCAGGGTAGGAAGTGTCATTTTGGCCATCACACATATATAGGGCCCTCAGCACGTGTCAGTGGCATACGTCGCCAGCAATTGGTCAGCCCTGGAAGCGTGATCGTGAAATGGGCCAATGACTGGCCCTGTTGTTGCGGTGCACTGCTTCCGCTACTTGCGATTGGACATATGCGGCCAGCGTCCCTCTTCCCATTGGCTGCATGTGCAGGGACCGTCACGGGCACACATCGGCAGCCGCACGTGCAAGCCTCAGGCACGGATGCTTCAGTTGCAACAATGTTCTATCACTGGCGCCTCCATGGCGGTTCACGTACTCAGCGGGGGAGGTGCAGGCCTATACACCCTGTAGATGTACTCAATGGACATGCCAGTTCATGACCCCCCTTACAGTCACCTTGCATCATCCACCGTACACCGGCCGGAGCGGCCGGGCCTAGGACGGCCGTGCCCGGCCATGAACACAACCGCCGTGCCCGGCCATGAACACAACCGCCGTGCAAGGCCATGTACACAACCGCCGTGCCCGGCCATGTACACAACCGCCGTGCCCGGCCATGTACACAACCGCCGTGCCCGGCCATGTACACAACCGCCGTGCCCGGCCATGTACACAACCGCCGTGCCCGGCCATGTACACAACCGCCGTGCCCGGCCATGTACACAACCACCGTGCCCGGCCATGTACACAACCGCCGTGCCCGGCCATGTACACAACCGCCGTGCCCGGCCATGCGGTTGTGTACATGGCCTGGCACGGCGTTTGTGTACATGGCCTGGCACGGCGGTTGTGTTCATGGCCGGGCACGGCGGTTGTGTACATGGCCTGGCACGGTGGTTGTGTACATGGCCTGGCACGGCGGTTGTGTTCATGGCCGGGCACGGCGGTTGTGTTCATGGCCGGGCACGGCCGTCCTAGGCCCGGCCGCTCCGGCCGGTGTACGGTGGATGATGCAAGGTGACTGTAAGGGGGGTCATGAACTGGCATGTCCATTGAGTACATCTACAGGGTGTATAGGCCTGCACCTCCCCCGCTGAGTACGTGCACCGCCATGGAGGCGCCAGTGATAGAACATTGTTGCAACTGAAGCATCCGTGCCTGAGGCTTGCACGTGCGGTTGCCGATGTGTGCCCGTGACGGTCCCTGCACATGCAGCCAATGGGAAGAGGGACGCTGGCCGCGTATGGCCTTTGGGAAGTAGCGGAAGTTGAGCACCGCCATGGCGGCGCCAATTATGTTATCTTGTCAGACGCTGCACCGTGATGTGTTGTGTGCAGTTGCGTCATGAGGGATGTGAGCGTGATAGGGAAAGGTCATATGTCATACAATATAGCATGTGTGTCCATACAATGCCCATCGGTCGGCACACAATGGGCAACAGATGTGCATTTGTACGTGTTGACGTCGGGTGTGACCCTACAGACGTTCTTACATCTTCACAACTACACAGTACATCACGGCTGTGTGGCCAAATTATGCATCTGTTGTCAGTGTCTTGTTCTGGCGAGGTGACTACAGTGGTGGTGGTACACATGCATTCCGTGTATGTGTTTTGTACGTTGTGTCACCATGCATGTAATTACCGTATGCACATCATTATTGGTGTTGGCATTTGTGCTTGATGACATGGCGTGTGTATAATTATCGTTTGTGTGCATGCAGTTGCATGTGTGTCTGTGATGTGGCTACTAAACATTAGGGTGAAGACTGAAGTTTTGTCAGTAAGGTTCACATGTGATGGAGTTGTACACGTATGCGTCGTTTGTAAGTTGACCTAAGTTACATCTCTCTCCCACACAGGAGGGCTCCAAATGTGCATCGGCCATACACTGTGCTGGAGGATATGGTTGACGAGGAGGTGATTCGGAAATTCCGGCTGGATCGACGTCGGTTGCTGGAGCTTGTGGCTCAATTGTCTCCTCATCTGCAGCCACGTAGGACGTATCCTGGGTCGATTACACCCACTGCAAAGGTCATCTTCGCTACTGGCACATTTCAGTACACAGTTGGACATGCCGGGGGGATGTCACAGGCCATGTTCAGCACGGTTCTTCGGGATGTCTTAACAGCTATGATGCTGTACAAGAATGACTACATACATTTCCCACGGCCGGAAGAGTTGCCAGCTGTCAAAGCTGATTTCTATGCACTGGGCCACATACCTCACGTTGTGGGCTCAATTGATGGCACACACATCGCTATCATTCCACCACGGGCACGGGAACAAGTGTTCAGGAATCGCAAACACTTCCATTCGCTGAACGTGCAGGTGGTGTGCCTGGCAAACAACATCATCTCCCATGTGTGTGCAAGATTTCCTGGATCCGCACATGACGCCCACATCATGCGGAGCAGCATTGTCCCACGACTCATGGCAAATCTGCGACCCGGTCAAGCGTGGCTTGTTGGTGAGTGTGCAGTGGGGACTCTTGTGATCTCTGTGTTGCATGGGGTACCCACCATATCTTGTTGTGATGTTTGTCTCTGTCATCCCCCTACATAGGCGACTCGGCTTACCCAAACCGGCCCTGGCTCCTCAGTCCCCTACGTAATCCGAGAACAGCGGGTGAAATGCGGTACAATGAAGCACATGGAAGGACACGGAGAGTCATCGAACGTACCTTTGGACTGCTAAAGTCTAGGTTTCGGTGCCTCGATAAGACCGGAGGGGCCCTGCCTTACTCACCAGGAAAAGTATGCAGGATCGTGATTGCCTGCTGCATGCTCCACAACCTGGCAGTACGCAATGACATTGAACTGCTGTTGGACCCTGAAGACGAAGGAGTTCCTCGGCCTCCCATCCCACCCATGTCGACTGATGAGGATAGTGGTGAGGAGGAAGGTGTGGACCAGAGGCGCCAGCTCATAGATCGCTACTTCCCTTGAATGTGAGTAACTACCTCTAGTGGCGGTTGACAATGCCTCATGTATGTTTGCTGGTGTTGTGTGGATGTGGGGTTAATCAGCTGTGTGTTGTTTGTGATGGTTGCATATGTGTGTCTTCATGTCTTTGGACATACAAGTCTCCATGATGTGTGTGCTCTCATCCCATGCTTTTGTGATGGTTGTCGTTTGTGTAATGTTGCTGTGCATTGTGTTGTGATGTGTGTGAATCTGTTTCCTGACGTGTGTTTGCTGTCTCTGATTTTCTCTAGGTCACTCCCGCAGCGCCATGATCATGTACGACTGTGATCCCTGAACCTGTTTACGTCTGTTTCTGAAGGCAATCATGTGAATAAACATGGAGGCAAAACATCATTGTGTGAGTAAGTGCAATTTATTTACAGGTTGTGCTTCTGTGCTGGTGAATATTTACAAGTAAGTGGGGTGGAGGGAGTTGGAGTTGAAGGTAATGGCAGATGAAATGTCCGTGCTGACACCACATTGGGGGGTGTCAGGGTAGTCCAGCAGACCAGTGGAAATGATTGTCTGTGGGACAGGATACTTAGCTGGGTGAATGTCTGGCACAGGCAGTGACATTGTCATGGTCGTCCCCTCTTGGAGCGTGTGGATGGCGCTCCAACACTGCTCTCAGCCACTTCCTGCCTCGGCTGGCCCCTCTGTCTCTGAGGTGGAACAGAGTCAGCTGGGAGGGCAGGTTGTTGATGGGCCACATCCGTCGCCAGGGGCACAGGTGGTGGTGGCGGCGGTGGAGGCGGAGGTGACGGTGGCGGGGGAGGCGGAGGTGGCGGTGGAGGCGGAGGTGATGGTGGCGGTGGCGCTACGACACTTGGTGGAGGGGGGGGGTTGTTCCGGCCAACCCATTCCCTCCACATCGTTGCCTGCTGGCCCATGATCTGCAACATCTGGCCAAGGATGCCACAGATTTCGCGCTGGACGTTGGTGTTGTCCACTGAGTCCTGGTGTGCACGATCTGCGTTTGCCTGGGACCGGTCGTATGACGCCTGGCACCTGGCAAGGGCTTGTAGGGACTGTGCCACTGGATGGGGTAGCTGTCCTTCCTCTGCACGGCGGTGTGTGGCTCGCCTGATTGGCTGATGTCCCGTTGCCTGTGTTTGTGGCCCACTCACCCTGCTTGTGTGTGAGGCCGATGTACCAGCGTCGTGCGCTGGGTTATGCTGGGTGGCACCGGCAGGAGTCGTGGTGCTGGTGGTAGTGGTGGTAGTGGTGGTACTGGTGGTACTGGTGGTACTGGTGGTGGTGGGGACTGTGCAGATCACAGAGACAGGTGTCGCTGGAGTCACACATGCGACGTTGGTCGGTCCCGGGAGTCCCTGTGAGCCAGATGGCCCTGGCTGCGTGCTTGGTCCCGCTCCATCCTCCGCACCGGAGCTGCCTGTGTCCTCGTCACCAGAGAGTCCTGTAGGTGTGGGAGGCGAGGCTGGCGGCCGGGTACTGGTTTCCCCAGTCAGTTGACGATCACCTGAGGGACAAGATAGAGCTGGTCAGTAATGTGGACATTACATGGTTATATAGATTTGTAGACATTTCTGTTTCCTGTCGCACACACCCCACCCTCCACCACCACCACCCTCCCCGTGAACATGGGGGCCTGTTGGGAGTTGTAGTTTGGGCCTCTCACACACCCCACCCACCCTCCACCACCACCACCACCACCCTCCCCGTGAACATGGGGGCCTGTTGGGAGTTGTAGTTTGGGCCTCTCACACACCCCACCCACCCTCCACCACCACCACCCTCCCCGTGAACATGGGGGCCTGTTGGGAGTTGTAGTTTGGGCCTCTCACACACCCCACCCACCCTCCACCACCACCACCACCACCCTCCCCGTGAACATGGGGGCCTGTTGGGAGTTGTAGTTTGGGCCTCTCACACACCCCACCCACCCTCCACCACCACCACCACCACCCTCCCCGTGAACATGGGGGCCTGTTGGGAGTTGTAGTTTGGGCCTCTCACACACCCCACCCACCCTCCACCACCACCACCACCACCCTCCCCGTGAACATGGGGGCCTGTTGGGAGTTGTAGTTTGGGCCTCTCACACACCCCACCCACCCTCCACCACCACCACCACCACCCTCCCCGTGAACATGGGGGCCTGTTGGGAGTTGTAGTTTGGGCCTCTCACACACCCCACCCACCCTCCACCACCACCACCACCACCCTCCCCGTGAACATGGGGGCCTGTTGGGAGTTGTAGTTTGGGCCTCTCACACACCCCACCCACCCTCCACCACCACCACCACCACCCTCCCCGTGAACATGGAGTTGTAGTTTGGGCCTCTCACACACCCCACCCACCCTCCACCACCACCACCACCACCCTCCCCGTGAACATGGGGGCCTGTTGGGAGTTGTAGTTTGGGCCTCTCACACACCCCACCCACCCTCCACCACCACCACCCTCCCCGTGAACATGGGGGCCTGTTGGGAGTTGTAGTTAGGGCCTCTCACACACCCCACCCACCCTCCACCACCACCACCACCACCCTCCCTGTGAACATGGGGGCCTGTTGGGAGTTGTAGTTTGGGCCTCTCACACATCCCACCCACCCTCCACCACCACCACCACCACCCTCCCCGTGAACATGGGGGCCTGTTGGGAGTTGTAGTTTGGGCCTCTCACACACCCCACCCACCCTCCACCACCACCACCACCACCCTCCCCGTGAACATGGGGGCCTGTTGGGAGTTGTAGTTTGGGCCTCTCACACACCCCACCCACCCTCCACCACCACCACCACCACCCTCCCCGTGAACATGGGGGCCTGTTGGGAGCCATGGACATGTTAGTGAGTTGGTGTCCAACGTGCATGGGTTGGGGCGTAGGAGATGTTTCTTCTCAGTTGTGTGAGCCTGACAATGTCGTGCTGATCGTGGTGCTTGGTTTGTACTCACCAGTCTCTTCTCCTTCGTCAAGTCCGTCTAGGCTCTCTGGGTGTAGTATCACCAGCATCTTCTCCTCCCAATCGGTGTAGGGTATGGGCTCCGGGGGTGTGCCACCGCCAGTATGATTGGCTCTAGCAAAGTTTTTAGCTCGGATGCCCTTGACCCTGGTCTTCAGGTCATGCCACCGCCTCTGAATGTCATGCTTCGTCCTCGGCACAGTCCCCGACGCATTCACCCGAGTGACGATCCTGTCCCACATGTGGTTCTTTTGCGCCACGGACGTCTGCTGGACTTGGGCCCCGAAGATGTGGGGCTCAACACGGATTATTTCATCTACCATTACCCTCAACTCTGTCTCCGTGAATTTAGGGTTTTTTTTGGGTGCCATCGTGTGTGGTGCTCAGTGTGTGAGTTGAGTGAGTTGGGGGGTGCAGGTGTGTGGTGTGTGATGTGTAGGATTTGTGTGGTGGGTGTTTGTGTGGTGGGTGTGGTAGGGTGGTGGGTGGGTGTCTTCTATGTGAGTTTGCAGTATCTCGAATTGGGCCTCTTGCTGGCAGCAATGGATTGTGGTAGCGTGTGGGTGTCATTTTATAGTCGTGTCTCAATGGTTGTTGGCAGTCAGGTGGTAGGTGGGCGTGTTGACTAGTGTGCATTATTGGATAATTGGGACGTGTCATGGTGGCTTGTGCTTGGTGTTGGTGTGGGGGGGGGCGTTGACAATGTTCGTATGTTTGCTTTGGACTTGCGGTACACTTTCTAACATTTGTTTGCCGCTAGGGATGTTGTGCGTGTTGGCCTTCCGCAGTGATGCTGTGGTTATCGTAGCATTCTTTCCGCCGCGGACGTGGATGGCTGTGAGTTCCGTGGTACGGGCGGATTTATCCTAATTGCGGCCACGGAGTATTCACAGGTATGGCGGTACATGTGTTATTTTCCGCGGTCATTTCCGTCCGCGGCAGTGGTTGTTCATTGGACTCCGTCCGCCGCGGACGGAGTTGGATGTATTCCGTCCACCGCGGACGGTGTTGGTTATGATCCGTCCGCCGCGGTCGGAGTTTCGTGACATGATTATCCTAATCCCAACCGCGGAATCTCCGCGGCGCAGCCGGGAGTAAAATTTCCCCCACCATGGCGGACAGTACCCATTTCCGTCCGCCATCCTAATCGACCCCAATATGTGGGTCCTACCCTCTCTTCTTACACCCCGCCTCCCTATTTGCCAGCTACCTTCTTAATTTCCTCAGTCAACACATCTACGTCCTCAACTGAGCGATGGATATACATTTGAATATTCCACATTGTTCGAAGTAAGGCCAGGAATTTTAGCTGGGCTTTGGCGCCACGTTTGTTCAATTCATCCATCCTTTTCCCCATCTCCCACTGCTTTAAAGCGACGGCATGGAAAACACACGATCTTTCTAAAAATGAATAGGAGCCAACAGAGAAAGATCATTCTTTTAATGCTGAAGACAGAATAGCCTCCTTAATGGTGTACGTGAGGAAGTTGAGTAAGATTCTCCTTGGCTTCCTCCGATAGGGGTCCCAATGTACCCGCTGGATTTCAAAGGAGAGGTCGATATCTGACCGATTATTTAAAACTGTGTCTTGCAGCAGTGAAATCACAAAGACCTTGATATCCGAGCCTTCCACTTTCTCAGGGATATTGATGAGCTTAAGGTTATTCCTACGTGAGTAATTTGCAAGACATTCCAGGTCCTTTTTCATCTCCCTATTTTAGCGAGTTAACCGGCTCACCTCTGCAGAAGTCATTTCTATAGCCTGCTTAATTATAGGGATCTCCTGCTCCAAGTCCTCACAGATACTTTGTCGAGTTTCTGGGCTAAAACAGCACAGGAAGCCTGTATTGTGACCTGATTCTGATTGGAGATCGAAAACCTGCTCTTCATCTCTTCATTGAAGGCCAGAAGGATGTCCACCAGTGATTCTGAGCCCACCTGAGGGGAATGATTGACAACTGGAGTTGACTGTGAGGACTCCTCCTGTCCATCACGGTTATACTCCTCATGTACCTCCAGGGCCTGAAACCTATTTGATGTAGAAATTGGTGCTGGAGGTACTGCTCGTGGGCCCTTTCTGTTAACTGGTCTTACAGTCTGGGCCACCAGGGGGAAGAACTAGGGAAAATCGTTATATCGGACCCCTGAATTGGACCAACCATCGACTCCATTCTGGTAGAGTTAAAATCTTAGCAGTTTGTCCTAGGGCAGTAGCCTGGGACGCAATAACCTTATAAAAAGATTTCAAGGAGGGAGTAAACTTAGCTTTAGATTGAACAGCCTTCTTCCCTCTACCCCTGCTCCTGGGGCTCTTACCAGCCTCTATGGATGTTGCTTTCTCTCACCTTCCCTCCTGGATCCTTCTGCTTCCTCAGATGGTCTGGTGATTTATTACCGCCTTTAGTCATAATATTTATATCTATCACAGGTTGGATAGAGGCGTAATGAGCCCCCCGCCCCAGTCCAGAGGGTATATCTACGCACTTTCCCAGTAGGTAGAGAGGTTCTGCTTTGTGTGTTTTTGCCCTTCTCCATAAGCTGGAAGGTGGACCTCCTCTTGCATCTTTAGGTCCCTCTACAGTCCCACTCTCAAGGCCCCTATGAGGAGGTAATGGAAAAATTGCCGTTATTTTAATAAGGTAGAGATGGGTGGGCAAAGCCTGGCCCTAAGAGTTGCTGTAGGTCCACCATTCCACTAATGGGAAGGCCTTACCACATACCGCCTCAAAACTTGCCTTATCCGCATTATGCTCAGCTGAAGGCAGCCTCCCGCAGTGAACTGGATTGCAGCAGGCATCCTGGCTAGTAATGGCTCTTCCACCGTCGACCCGGATCAAAAAAGTAGCCACATGGCGGTGGCGCAGCTCTCAACCCTCACCTTCCCAGCAGGGGACCTGCAGACAAGCTGGTAGGGAGCTGAAGAAACTGCTCAACTCCGGCACTATAGGGAAGCGCCCCAACTTCCCCACCCAGCCAAGATTTGGAAACAATCTAAAAATTAGGAAAAGAAGCATCGAAGAGACCACCACAGTAAGCGGTAAGCAGAGGCAGAGTGGGGGCAGGGGAGAGGGAGAGAGAGGCCCTAGATGGCAGCCGCCAAGTTCTCCTGATAACTGCTAGATATTGATATATTTTCTGAAAATTATATTAAAAGCCTGTTCTCCCTCTGCAGTGTCAGAAGTAAGGCTTATTACTGTGAGGGTTCTTACTGGTGATATGACTTCATGCGTTGTGCCAGTATTTTTCCAGCATAGTCTCCCTTCATGAACTTGTTGGCCTTTCATATTTGAATTCCAAAAGATATAATTAGGGTTTATTCTTTGCAGCTTCCTATATTTGATAGTTATGTCTGTTATTTTGCAGATTCAGTTTTAATTTGGATTGTAAAATAAGTTTAGAAAAGAAATAAGCTGGGGCTTAATGGTTTTGCTCCATTGTACCCAACAGACAATTGCTTCACCACTCTGGGTGGCATAGGATTCCCAGATAAGAGAGTCTGGACCCAAAAATATCCTTAAAAATAGTTGTCTTTTATTTTTTATAATTGTGAAAAAAACTGGGTTGGCTGCTAAAGTTTAATCAAAACTCCATTTAGGAGATATTTTTACTACTGCGGAGAAAAGGACCCCTAAATATTAGGCTGTATGGTCAGAGGAACATTTACTGATACATTCTAAAGAGGTATTTTGTAAAGTGTTTGAAATTAAGAAATATTCCAAATGAGGGGATGATGGGAGGTGTAAGGAGATGCAAGTCGCCATGACAGAATACCACCAAGTCATCAGATTCACCAAAAGGACCTTCATCTGGAACAAAATCCTCGCCAACTCCAGCAACTCAAAGGAACTATACTGCATCATCCAGCAAGTCACCAAACCCCCCAGCGAAGCCACGGACGTCACACCCTCCCAGGACCTCTGCAACAAGCTAGGCTCCTACTTCCATCTGAAAATCAAGGCTCTCTACGACAACTTCAGCGAACAGACTTCAGAAACCACCACTTCCTCCAGCGAAGCCAGCCAACCCACTATCACCGCCTGGACCCCGGTCTCCACTGAAGATACCGCCACGACCATGAAGAGCACTCACTCAGGAGCCGCCAAGGACCCCTGCCGGCCTCAAATCTTCCACAGAGCCACCGCCACCATAGCACCCGAGCTACGACGCACCTTCAATGCCACCTTCGAAACCGGCAAAATTCCCGATGACTGGAAACACGCAGAAGTCAAGCCTATCCTCAAGGAACCCTCTGCAGACCCAATGGGCCTGAAAAACGGCTGACCCATCTCTCTTCTCCCATTTGCGACCAAAGTCACAGAGAAAATCGTCTACGCCCAGCTGACAAACTTCATCGAGGAGAGCACCATCCTCGACTCCTCCCAATCCGGATTCCGCAGCAACCACAGCACCGAGACCGCCCTCCTTGCCGCCGCAGACGACATCCGCACGCTCCTCAGCCAAGGCCACACTGCGGCCCTCAGCCTACTAGACCTCTCCCCAGCCTTCGATACCGTCTCCCACCGCACTCTCGCAGCCAGACTCCACGACGACAGCATACAGGGAACTGCCCTCAATGACTCTGCTCCTTCCTTGCTGGCAGAACTCAAAGGAGCAGATTCCCACCCTTCCTCTGCCAATAACAGAGATCAGCTGCAGAGTACACCAAGGATCATCCCTCAGTCCTCTCAGGCTCTTAACATCTACATGGCCCCCCTTGCCGCCATCGTCAGACAGCATGGACTCAGCATTGTATCCTATGCCGATGATACCCAGCTCATCACCCCCCTTCTGAAGGAACACGACACCACCAGACTCAGCTTCCAAGAAGGAATGAAAGTCATTGCATCCTGGATGAGCAGCAGCTGTCTGAAGCTCAACTCGGACAAGACAGAAGTTCTTGTCCTCAGACTCACCCCCTCAGCCTGGGACAAGACATGGTGGCCCACAGCCCTCGGCAACCCCCTCACCCCGACTGACCACACCCGGAACCTCAGCTTCATACATGACTCCTCCCTCTCCAAGACCCGCCAGATCAACACTGTCGCCTCTTCCTGGTTCAACACCCTCCGAATCCTGCGCAAGACCTAGGCATCATACTTGACTCCTCCATCTCCATGACCCACCAGATCAACGCTGTCACCTCTTCCTGCTACAACACCCTCCGTATCCTGTGCAAGACCCTCAAATGGAACCCCTGAATCAACAAAACCCTGCTATGCAAACTCCAGACCATCCAGAACACCATGGCCAGGCTCGTCCTCGGCATCCCACGACATGATCACATCACCCTACATCTGGGAGACCTCTACTGACTCCCCGTCGAGAGAGTAACGTTCAAGCTTCTCCACAACACCAGACCGAAATACTTCAGCGAAATAGTCTCCTTCCACGTACCAAGAAGAAACCTCCTCTTCACTGACCTTGCCCTAGAAGTAACTCTCAGCATCCACAGAACCAGAGCGGGTGGAAGAGCCTTCTCCTACGTGGCAGCAAAGGCCTGGAACAAGCTCCCGGCCAACATCAGACGCTCCCCCACTCTGCACACCTTCTGGAAACGCCACAAGACCTGGCTCTTCAACTAACTCGGAGCTACACCCTCCCCCCCCTAGCTGCTTGAGACCCTCACAGGTGAGTTGTGCGCTTCACAATTCCCTGATTGATTGACTGATTGATTGAATAAGTTGCTTAGTAGAGGTATTCTGGGCTCTCCAAGGATCTGTAATTCCCAATTCTTCCTTCAAAGTCATCATGTCTCTAGCGAATCAGGGTTTCTTTTGAAGAGGATCTGATTTGGAAGAACTGAGAGAAATTGACTGAAGAAAACTGAAATCCACACCTGTAATAACTACTTTTGGAAATTGACAGAATGGTAATCATGTCATATATTGATTTAGGGTCATTGTTGGAAATGACTATCTTTTATGTGGCGTACGCCCCAAATTTTGCCTTGTTTGTTTTTGCTGGCTTTAGGAATTTGTGCACTTTACCCCAGCTAATCAGTGGTAAAGTACCTATGCTACCCCTTTAAACATGATGTAATTGGCATATCTCTAATTGTCATATTTAACTTACATATAGATCACTAGTATATGGTACAAGTGAACTGATGCACCCCTTGTGGCATCTACTACATTGACAGTGTAAACACAACTACAGCCCTACCATCTGTGGCCTGGTTGTGCATGTTTAAGCTGCAAATTCAACCTGTCAACACAACCCCGTTTGACAAGCCTAAACCTTTCTTTTGAATACTAATAAGCCATCCTAATACTCTTTACTGCCCATTAGTCAGGGTTCATGGTATCTAAAAATAGGACATGTAAAAGTGTATTGTTAAACAAGTCCTGTACACTGTAGAAGGGTTGAGTGTTCCACAGGAAAGCATTGGGATACAATATTATCTTCTGCTAGAAAACAACTACAACGTTCAATTTATGACAAGCCCAATTCATTGGTAAAGTTGAATTTATAATAAATATTTTGGAAAAGGTACTTTTCTTTTCAAACGTCACCTTTTCCCCTTCTTAAAGTCTTTAGAGGCCCATTTGCATGAGCTTCAATTGTCACCTAGTAGCTTAATAGCCCCCGTCAAGAGGTGTGGACTTCCTGTGGTGTGGTGAATTGGAGAGAGCCTGGTTTATCGGAGACAGACAATCAACTCCCTCATACAAAACCAACTCTCCCACTCATTCCAAAAAACCCATCATTGATTAAGTATTATCATCATGATCATTAATAATTTCTGTAGTTTCTGAGAAAATCACAAGCAGAGCCAATATCAGAATTTTTTTTAACATTCAATTTCCTAGGACCTTCGTTTTTACCAGTTGAACCACTACATCTAGAACACCTGCCATTTGAAACTTTGGAATCTTTTACATCCATAGTCTTTATTTTGATGTTTCATAAGGCATATCCCAATAAATTTGAAAATCAAAGTAATTTGCCACTGTAAACGCCATGTATTATAATGCTGTAAATGTCTTGGATTATAATGCTGTAGAGAGAATATTTTCCTTAATAGAGTACTCCCCAAAATTAACAGAAATTGTTCCGGTTGAGTGTTCCTACTTAGTGAAAAGAGTACCCTATATGCTGTATAGGTTGACAGGTCTTCTTTGGTTTTGGGCAGTACATGAGTTCTAATTAATTGCTCCATCATTTCAGTGACTGAGGAGTTCTGTTCTCTTTTTGCTAGAGTGCCTTGAAACCCTAAATATGTTGTGTTCATGTGGATTTTCCTGTTCTTCTGGTGTGAGTTTGACGCTTTGAGCCCCTTGGAGAGTATTGTACATTGATTTTCAATACTGTCATGAAAATCCTGAACATCTGAAACATTTTGTTCAAGTTCCTGTATTTGAGTATCTTATCGAGACTTCGAGTCACAGATTCCTTAGCTTAGAATATTCCCTGGAATAACATTGGATCCAAAAATTATCCAGCAGTACCCCTGCAAGCTGGTAGATAGCGTTGGTTGGTTCTGCATCGGAAGTCACTTACACAGTGCCTACATAGGCACCAACCCAGTTTGCTGACCTCATTTATTTTCTTTCCACCCCAGTCAGTGCAGATCCGGAGAGTTAATTTTTGACTGACCTTTTTCTCAAGTTTTTTTTTTAGATATATATCTCCTGGTGTGTTAAGGATGCCCCATAAGAAGTCAACAGGTTTTAAATCATATGGTGCCTGTCACAGGCAGTAATCTGTGACAGACCCTCATTTAGTTTGCCTCTGGTGCCTGGAGTGGGACCAGAACTCCAAGACTTGTGAGGACTGCTGCTCCAGGAATCCCAAGGCTCGGAGGGACCGATCACGCAAGCTCCTTGTCGCTCAAAGTTGAATGACCTCTTGATCATGGTTGCGCAAAAAGGGTCCTGTGACTGCTCACAGAGTCTCTGCAGGCGATCATTGTCTCAATCCAAATTGTCGGGCAAGTCCCACAAGAAAAAGAAGTAAAAAAATTCAAAGTGTTCTTAGACTTCTCTTTGCTGGTCCTGGTCATCAGACCTGGTGCAAGAGCATTGGTACTCTAAACGTCGCTCCCCGGAGGAGCCTGTGACAGGGTCGGCTCCGCCCCTCCCAGAGTTTCCCTGAGGTGCAGCGACCCCCACTCAGCTCAAGGAGTTTTATAAGGCTAGGCACCTCAAATATGGGCAGCCTGACTCCTCTGGAGCACCTTTGAGTCCTAGGGGTATGGGAGGGACCCCTACTGGTTCTCCCCCGGTGGCTTCGTCCTCGGTGCCAGTCGGGCCCCTTGGATCCGGTGCTGGATCAGGAGCAACACCGCCCACAAGCCCGTGACCTTCCTCAGCACCCACTTCAGTGCTGTTGCTCCTGGTGCGACAGATGCCCCGTGGCGTCATCTGCCCCATCATTAAACCCAACATGGAGTCAGATGGTGACGCCTGATACCTACTCCAGTGCTCTTCATCACGGTTGCGCAAAAAGGGTTCTGTGACCGCTCACAGAGTCTCTGCCGGCCATCATTGTCTCAATCCAAATTGTCGAGCAAGTCCCACAAGAAAAAGAAGTAAAAAAAAGTCAAAGTGTTCTTCGACTTCTCTGTGCCGGTCCTGGTCAATAGACCTGGTGCAAGAGCTTCAGTACTCTAAACGTCACTCCCCGGTGAAGCCTGTGACAGGATCAGCTCCGCACCTCCCAGAGTTTCCCTGAGGTGCAACGACCCCCACTCAGCTCAAGGAGTTTTATAAGGCACCTCATATTGGGGCAGCCTGACTCCTCTGGAGCACCTTTGGGCCCTAGGGGTATGGGAGGGACCCTATATTCTCCCCTGGCGGTTTCGTCCTCGGTGCCAGTTGGGCCCCTTGGATCCAGTGCTGGATCAGGAGCAACACCACCCACGAGCCAGTGACCTTCCTCAGTGCCCACTCCAGTGCTGTTGCTCCTGGCGCAACCGATGCCCCGTGGCGTCATCTGCCCCATCATTAAACCCGACATGGAGTCAGATGGTGTTGCCTGATACCTACTCCAATGCCAACCAGTACCATGCCCTCCGAGCTGGAGGCAGTACCTTTTTCATTTGACAGGTCTGTTGAGGCCCCTTATGGTTACCATCAATCCCTTTTTTTTAAAACACACTTTATTGATTTTAATTTTGAACCTTTATATTCATGAATACATTTTATACATCATTGTATTGCATCCAGAATGGCTTTGCGTGGTTTTAGCCATGTATTCACACTTCAGAGATATTTGTTTAAAACAGATATTGAGTAACTGGATTTATTGCAAATGTGTTACCTTAACAACCCGTCCCTCCCTACCTCCACCCAGCTATTCTGGCTCTTCTCGTGTTATTTAGTGCTATACTATTTGCCTCGTTCACCTTGGTGTTACATGTATGGCATAGTTTGTGTTTAACGTGTAGCAGCATATCCGATATGTGCCTAATGTTACCATCAATCCCTTCATGGCAGAGAGGACAACTGGTAGGAGGAACTTGGGGATGCGAGTGGTTTTGACAACACAAGACACTTGCCTGGTCTCTCCCCTTACCGTGCCTAATTCGCAGTGGTGGTGCAGAGGGCAGCTGAGGTCTTGGATTTTCAGTTGCTTGCAGTGGCAGTCATGACGAACATTGTGACAGAGGTGCTTCAGCCTGTAGTCGGCACTTCTGAACCTTAACTCCCGTTTAATGAAGCCCTTACAGATGTCCTCCTTGTGGCCTGGTCCAAGCCCTGCACAGGGACTCCTGTGCGCAAGACAACTGCCCACCACCATTGCCCTATGGGGGACCCCAGTTTCCTCACCCAGCACTCTACCCCGGAGCGCTTGGTGGTCCAAGCCTCCACTTTCAGGATCAACCCCGGCGTGTTCCCTACAACTCAACTAGATGGTGAGTCCAAATGGCTACATACCTTTGGTAAGAGGATTTTCTCTTCTGTCAGCCTAGCACTGTGGTGAGTGAACAGTGCGTACCTTTTGGGCTGATACCAACACACTGTGGGATTTGGTTGCGCAAGTGCTAACCATGGTTTCGGAGGAGGCCCGAGCCTTACTCTCTCAAGCAATGGCTGATGGTATAGATGCATCAAAGTTCACCATCACATGTGGGCTTAAGATGATCGACTCGCTGAGCAGAGCAATTTCATTGTCAGTGGCACTGAGATGCCACGCCTGGCTGAGCACCACTGGCTCATGGACATGCCCTTTGATGGCTCTTGCCTCTTTGGTGAAAAGTCTGCCTTCCACCACCTTCTGTGGCTATGATAGTGGAAAAGAATGGAGTCCATTTCTGCTCAGCCACCAAGGCCAACTCGGTTCCCAGCCTTTTTGTGGCCATGGACATGGCTCCCGCAGATTGTGGGACTACCATCCAGAGGTCGGGTCAGTCCAGCACCCTCTGGCAGCTGAAGCCTCCAAACCTCTTTAATTTGCCCTTCTACCACCACAGGCACTCAGTGGGGCGGGGGAGTATTGACCATCTCCTGCCACACTGGAAGTCAAAACATCCAACAAGTGCTTTTACAAATAGTCCAGCAGGGCTACTCCATACCCCTTCTGGAATCCCCTCCACCAATGCCACCCACTTACGACCGACTGACAGAAGACCATCTCTCCTTGCTCTTTCAGGCAGTGTTGGCTCTTTTGGCCAAAGGAGACACCAAGAGGTTGCACTGGAAGGGAAATCACATAGAGTACATCAATTAAGAATCACACCAAAAAACAAAATAAATACATGAATAGAAATCAAGCTGTATTGATTCAATCTGAATATATACATTAAGGACAGCATCAATATACATTATGAAAGTGCTTAATGAGGTATAGAGTGAACGCAAAGTGATTGTGATATATAAAAAATAAACAGCACAAGGTGAAACACAGATAAAGAAAAAACAACTGTGAAAAGGAAGGCATCAAAAGTTATTGTGAATCAGATCAATCCACTGTTAGATTATCATGACACAATAATTATCCATTCCTGCCGGTATGTGTCGACTAAGTTTCAACCATTCTTAATTTAAGTCATCATTAGAACAAGAAAAGCACTAGAAATGTGATTGCTACCTGTAATATTTCCAGGAAGTAATTAGTCTCCATCGTGAGTAATCCACAAAATTAGGTATGACAGCCGGCGTGGAGATCAGAAGCCACCAAATCCAAGGAGTAGTAAATGTCGGTATCTGTTGTGGCAAACATTTAGCCAGAAAGCCTCTTCGAAAAGGATGGTCTGTGAGGAAAGATTTCCTATAGCAGCAAAGATAACACTGGCATGAAACGCTCACACGAGCAGCGCGGGAGACTGCGTGGCTAAATCCAGAAAATGTATCCGAGCAGTCTCCCCCATTGCACATGTTAGCAATCTACACCAGTATGTCAACATTCTTCTTGTTCCGTACTTCACGAAAGGAAGTGATGTCACGAAAGGTGGCTTGAACCATCAGACTCTTTGCCTCCCCTCGCTCACCCCTTAGAAGCCAGCGCGTGAGCGGCGTTCTGAATGAGCGCCGATCACGCCCCAGAGAGGCCAAAGAGTGAATGCGTGGCTCCATTTGCTCCAATTATCGAAATCCCGGTAAAATAAGTGGGGCGGTGCCGTCCACCCACGTGGTACCCCGACTCGAGCCCTGCCTACATAGGGACTGTGTACGTCACTTCTGGTGTGGATGATGCCAATGTGAAGCCAAATGACATCACCTTCCGGCGCGCAGGGGTCTTGCTCAAAACTTTCTGGATCCAATCTGACGCCTGGGAAATAGTCTAAGGTAAGAATCTGAAGCTAGATAGAGTCTCTACCAGATAAGGCATTACCAAAGATAAGAAACTTGATCTTTGATGTCCTCTGTAAATCTGTAAATGACCCTCCTCAAAACATATTTGATATATAACGATGGCTCAGATGTACCTCTGACTACCAAGTAATCCATGCACTTCCTTAATTATTAGTTTAGTGCCTGGTGATGCTTGCCAGGATTGACATGCTACATAGGCAATGTTCACCAAGTACGAGACTGTGTTAAGTTATCATATGGATTGCTCATTGCCCAACAGAGCGGATCTAGATTTATACATTTATGATCTTGACAAGAAATATCTGATATCTGCTGTTGATTTGTAATTTTTTGTTAAAGTAAATAAAAGTGTTCCTACTTCGCATTGGTGAATTAAGGACCAGACTCGGAGTTGTCTATTTTTTGGGAGGTCTCTTGGCCGATCCCAAAGAGTAAGATCTCATCCAGAGCCTGTTGTGGTCTGAGCCCTGAGGAAGGCTGTAATAAATGGCTTCATAAGATTGCACATAGATGTAGACAATGTGAAGAGAATTTCTGTTTTTTAAGCTCTCTTCTAAAACTGCATTAGCACGCTCAAATATGATTGAATCCTCCTCTCAGCACCCACTTTGGTTTCTCGCAAAGATTGCTAAACTGACGGGAGTACAATGGAAGAGAAGCATTCTGTGTCCAAACTTCTCCCAGGCTCCACTGGTGTTCTGGCATTGAAACACTGCCGTCAGTGTAGAACGCGTCCTCTGGGCTCATATTCAGATCAAAGATTGGAAGCCCACAACGTTAACTGGTGGAGCAGATTCCTGTTTTGCCAGCTACATGCTGATGCTGTCAGTCGCTCTCAAAGGTTCCCAGCAGATACTGATGCTGGGTATGTTCAACAATGGTGTGTTCTTCCTGCTGTCCTCTGTAAAAGATAGTCTGGTGCCCATGATTTGGCAGATCATGGCAACAACTGCCTGAGATGCTATGTAGGACCACTTGTCATCATCTCCTGCTGTTCAAGAGCCTCTTGGTTTGATAATCTGAGCTTCAGGAGAGAGTTCTACTTCCTCCTACAGAAGCATGCTGTAAAATGTGTTCCCAAAAAAGGATAGTGAATACTTGTACTTCATTAAATCTAACCATAGTTACATCAAGGGGATGATATGTGCTCTATCGACCTCGAGGACACATACTTTTCTTTAATTTTCCAAAAGTAAAGAAGCATCAAAAGTTCCTGAGGCTTGTAGGGAAAATCTGTACCAAGAACCTTCTCCAAGTGCATAATGGTAAGTACAGCTTACCATAGATGACAACAATTACTGGCTAATCCAAGCCTTGCCATCATAGTAAGATATACCGTATTTTTAAATCACTTTAACCACTCTGGGGGCCAATAACACTAAATAGGTGTCTAGAAGTCTTTTATAATAATAATAATAATAATAATAATTTGGTGTTTCCCCAACTAAAGTCCATCACAACATAGGAGCAGTGCTACGACACGCAGGTGGCTAGAGTTTGGGCGAGAGGAGAGACTGTCATCGATAACTGCTCACCAGATATACTAACTATCGAGGTGTAGGCTCCCTGCACCTTTCTAGGGCCTCATATCCAACTTCACATGAGACTTCTGCAACATGCAGGGTGAACAGTGGTGCCAATATACAGACAGTAGGGAAGCCAAGCTCATTCATACCGCTCTAAGGGGCTCAGGATCCTTGACTTAGCATCCCACACCTGCGAGTCCAGTCTTGCAGGACTCAATGGGCAAGGTCAAACCTAATGTGAGGCTGACTCTGAGGCTGCTAGTACTGATGGCTTCCTGCATCCTGTTGGTCAAGCACACTGGGTGGCATATAGGGGCTTTGCAGTGGCATCTGAAGTCCCGTTGGGCTTAGCATCGGGGGACCTCACCAATCACACCTAGATTTCAGAGGAGCATTCAGAAAACCTGCAGTGGTGGTTGCTGGACCGAATTTGATTAGCTGAAGACCTATCTTCCTGTTGCACCCAGAGATACCAGTGGGGATGATTGATTGATTCTGTGTTGGGGTGGTCACTTGGGAAGAATGGGAGATCAGAGGTATGTGGTCTTCCGCAAAGTCCGAGCACCATATCAACCTTCTGAAGCTGTAGGCCATCCACTTGGTGTTGAACGCCTTCCTAGCATCCATCATACAGAGGCTGGAGCAGGTGGTACCACCATGTGGTATTGCAACAAAAAGTGTGGGGTGGGGTCCTCGACTACATGGTACGATGTACTACATCTCCAGAAGTGGCTGGAACACCAGGGGATATGCCTGGTGGTGTACTGGTGCACCACCTAGTGAGATCTCTAAACACCAGGGCAAATACACTAGGTTGCTGACGCCTAGCGGATTAGGAATAGCACATAAGCCCAAGGGTGGCGCAAAGTCTCTTCCACAAATGGGGAGAAGCTTGTCCTGATCTGTTCGCCACCAACAAGAACATGTAATGTAGGGACTTTGCGCATTGGAGCTTCCAAGGCACTTCTCCCTCAGAGAAGCATTCTGCCTAGAGTGGAACTCACGAGTCCTGTATGCCTTTTCTCCGCTGCCTCTCCTTCCCTGAGTTCTAAAAAAGACTAGGCACGACCAGGACAAAGTCATCCTAGTGGTGCCAGATTGGGCATGGACAGTATGGTATCTAGAACTCCTGGGCATCTGTACTTCGATCAGGTTATAGAGTGGATCTTCTGTTGCAGCAGCAGGGTCCTGCACCTTGGTCTGCATAATGTTCACAGCCATGCTTATTGACTGAGCAATGACAGCAGCCTGCCTTTGATCTTCCTCTAGAGGTTGTGATGTTGTCTTGGTGGCCAGATTGTCCCTCTGCAAAATCAGTGTACGTCTGCCATTGGATCAGGTTTGAGGTTTGGTGCAAAACTCACCAGACTGACCCACTTCAAGCCAGGTTATTCGAAGTATTACTTTCTGTGTTGTCCTTAGCCCAGCAAGAATTTGCTTTAGGTATAGTTGAAAGGCATCTTTTTTAGCCTTTTTTTGGTTCTTGGATCAGCCTTCTCTTTTTGAATCACACGTTGTGTTGCTTTTTTTGAAGGGTTTGCAAGGTTTGTTTCCACCTTCTCCCTTTATCATGCCTCAGTGGGACCTTAACTTGGTACTCCCCTTCCTGATGTTTACACCTTTTGACCTGCTATGCCACTGCCCACTACAGCCTCTCATCCTCTCACCCTCAAGACAGTATACCTCATCACTATAACATTGGTGGGGCAGGTCAATAAGCTATAAGCCCTCTCTGTCAACCCACCATATACTAGTTTCTTCAGGCATGCTGGTCCCTTCTTCCAAACGTGGTGAATCCTTTTTACAGCATGCAAAACATCACCCTATCAATGTTCTACTGCTCCACCTCACCCCTCTTAGGAGGTGGAGAGACTCCTATGTCTGGATTCTAAAAGAGCTCCTAGCTTTTACATTGATCCTGCCAGCGACTATCGTGTGGCCGATCATCTCTTTGTGGGATTCTCAGGAGCAAAGAAAGGGTAAGGCAGTACAGAAGAGGACCATCTTCTGGATGGTGCCCTGCATTAAAATCTACTATGCATTTAACAAGATATAGCCCCTGGAAAATTTGCGGGTTCATTCCACCATAGCCAAGACTGCAACCACTACATTGGCATGCGGCGTGTCTGTTCTGGATATTTGCCAGGCTGGTACGTGAGCTTCACTCCATACCTTCACAATGCACTAATGTCTGGACAGACAGGTCTGTCGAGGTGGGCATACTCCCTGCTCGGTACCTCAATTCTTCTTGGCTTGAGCCAGTTCACTGGCCCACCACCTGGAAGTGATACTGCTTTGCTAGGTATTCAAAAGGAGAAGAATCTACACTTAGAAGTATCTATCAGAAGAACAAATAACTTACCTTTGGGAATGCACTTTCTGGGAGAAACTCTTATTTATAACACCAACACTCTCATCCTCCTTGTTCGGTGATCTGGGCTCTTATCCACCTAAAAAGGTTCCAAGTATAGAGATCTGCATACTGGTTAAAGTGAATTTGCTGGAGCTTGCAGCCTAGAAAGTAACTGACAGAAGTGAGCTTGAGTGGCACCTATATGCGGTTCTGCACGACACTTCCGGAAGTCAAGTCAAGTCAAGTCAAGTCAAGTTAGAATTTATATAGCGCACTACATACCCAAAGGGTCTCAAGGCGCTTGAGGAAGGGGGGGGAGGTTTACTTATCGAATATCCAGGTTTTAAGTTGTTTTCTGAAGGCTAGGTGGTTTTGAGTAAGGCGGAGGTGGATGGGAAGGGAATTCCAGGTTTTGGCCGCTAAGTAGGAGAAGGATCTTCCCCCCATGGTGGCTTTGTGGATGCGCGGAACAGCGGCGAGGGCTTGGTTGGACGAACGCAGCTGGCGGGTGGGGGTGTAGAAGGAAAGGCGCGTGTTGAGACAGTCAGGTCCAAGTTCGTATAGGGCTTTGTGTGCGTGGGTGAGGAGACGGAACGTTATTCTCTTGTTGATGGGGAGCCAGTGGAGGTCTTTCAGGTGAACGGAAATGTGGTCTGTGCGGGGTATGTCTAGTATGAGTCTGGCTGAAGTATTTTGGATGCGTTGGAGTTTTTTCTGCAGTTTTGCGGTGGAACCGGCATAAAGGGTGTTTCCGTAGTCCAGACGGCTTGTAACCAGTGCGTGGGTGACCGTTTTTCTTGTTTCGGTGGGGATCCAGCGAAATGTTTTTTGAGCATGCATAGGATGTTGAAGCATGATGATGAGACGGCGTTGACTTGTCTGGTCATCGAGAGTGAGGAGTCCAGGATGATGCCCAGGTTCCGTGCGTGGTTCGTCGGTATGGGGGCTTTTCCTAGGGCCGTAGGCCACCAAGAGTCGTCCCAGGCGGAAGGGGATGAACCTAAGATGAGGACTTCCGTTTTGTCCGAGTTCAGTTTCAGACGGCTGTGCTTCATCCACTCGGCTACTTCTTTCATCCCTTCATGTAGGTTGGTTTTGGCGGTGGTTGGGTCTTTGGTGAGTGAGAGGATCAGCTGAGTGTCATCAGCGTAGGAGATGATGTTGAGGTTGTGTTGACGTGCGATGGTTGCGAGGGGGCTCATGTAGACGTTGAAGAGGGTGGGGCTGAGTGATGATCCTTGCGGGACGCCGCAGATGACTTCGGTGGCCTCTGACTTAAAAGGGGGAAGGCGGACTCTCTGAGTTCTTCCAGCGAGGAATGAAGTGATCCAGTCCAATGCTTTTCCTTGAATTCCGATGTTTCTGAGGCGTTATATCAGGGTGCTATGGCAGACTGTGTCGAAGGCTGCGGATAGGTCAAGGAGGATGAGGGCGACTGTGTCTCCGTTGTCCAGTAGTGTTCGAATGTCGTCTGTTGCTGCGATGAGGGCGGTCTCGGTGCTGTGTTTGGCTCGGAAGCCAGACTGTGAGGAGTCGAGTGATTTGTTGGTTTCGAGGAAGGCGGCTAGCTGATTGTTGATGGCTTTCTCAATGACTTTGGCAGGGAATGGGAGGAGCGAGATGGGGCGGTAGGTTTTGAGTTCGGTGGGGTCAGCTGTGGGTTTCTTCAGAAGGGCGCTGAGTTCGGCGTGTTTCCAGCTTTCTGGGAATGTGGCGGAGTTAAGGGAGCAGTTGATGACATCTCAGAGATGGGGTGCGATAATGGAGTCTGCTTTGTTGAAGATGTGATGTGGGCATGGGTCTGTAGGGGATCCTGAGTGGATGGAGTTCATCAGGTGAATGGTGTCTTCTGTGGTGATTGGGTTCCAGTCGGAAAGGTTATTCGGAGGAGGTACAGGTTTGGAGGTGAGTGGGGTGGACTGGTTTACTGGTTGGTTGTCAAAGCTGTTATGAATGTCGGCGATTTTGTCATGGAAGAATGAGGCGAGGGAGTCGCAGAGGACTTGAGAGGGGGTGATGTCGTTAGAGCTGGCGGTGGGGTTGGTGAATTCTTTGATGATGTTGAAAAGTTCCTTGCTGTTGTGGGCGTTGTTGTCGAGTCGGTCTTTGAGTGCTGATTTCTTGGCTGTCCGGATTAGTTGGTGGTGTTTGCGGGTGGCGTTTTTGAGGGCGGCTTGGGTGATAGTGTTTGGGTTTGATTTCCAATTTTTCTCAAGGGAACGACAGAGCTTCTTGGATTTTTTAAGGTCGTCGTTGAACCAGGGGGCGTTCTTGCTTCCTTGCTTGATTTGATGTTTTTTCAAGGGTGCTAGTTTGTCGGCGGTTTGGGTTAACCATTGTGTGAGGTTGGTTAGGTTAGGGTTCGTTGAATAGGCAGGGGGTTTTTGAAGAAGCGATGTTGAGATCTGGTCGATGGTGATTTTGTTCCAATTTCTTCGCAGAGTTGGTTGAGGGTGGTTGTGGATCGAGGTCTTATTGTAAATGAAGTGGATGCAACTGTGGTCCATCCAGTGGAGGGGTGTGGTGTGAGTGAAGAAGATATGCTTGCTTGAAGTGAAGATAGGGTTGAGTGTGTGTCCAGCATAGTGTGTGGGGGTGTTAACAAGTTGTTTGAGTCTGAGGTTGGCGAGATTGTCCAGAAGGGTGGTAGTGTTACTGTCATTGCTCTTTTCCAGATGGAAATTGAGGTCTCCCAGTAGAATGTATTCTTCCGAGGGGAGGGCGTGTGGGGTGATGAAGTCAGTGATGTCTTCGCTGAATTTTGTACGGGGTCCTGGTGGCCTGTAGAGGAGAGTGCCTCTGAGTGTGGTCTTGGGGTCGGTGTGGATCTGGAAGTGAAGGTGTTCGGCGATAGCGAGATTGTCTTCTGAGCTGGTTGAGACGCGGATGGTGTTCTTGTGGACGATGGCGATGCCTCCTCCTGTTTGAATGGTGCGGTCCTTACGGATGATTTTGTAGCCGTCCGGGGATGGCTATGGTGATGTCTGGAGCTGAAGAGGCATTCATCCAGGTTTCTGTTAGGAAGGCGATGTCCGGAGAAATGGTGTCGAGTAGATTCCAAAGGTCGATGGCGTGTTTGTGAACCGAGCGGGTGTTGAGAAGGATGCATTTAAGGTGGTTGGTGTTGGATCTCTGTGTGTGGGTTTTGATGCAGGTGAATTTGCAGGAGTGGCAGCTGAAGGGTCCATGGGTGTGTCCTGGTGCTGCTTGGGCGCAGTTAGGGAGTTGGCCGGGGTTAAGTGCTAAGAGGGTGGAGGCGTCGTATGTAATACGGGAGGGGTGGGTGATGCGGGGACCAGGGGGTCTGGCGCTGGGCGCGGTCCAGGCGCGGACGGGCGTAAACGGGCTTACCTTTGGCGCACCTTCGGCGCATGGGGCGCGATCGCTGCGCGTGAACGCTGCGCGGGAAAGCATCTGTCATATGTGGATGGTGGGAGGGGGCCGAACGAGGGAGGAGCAGCTGGGAGGCGGGGTCGGGGTGGAGAGGGCGGTCTCCGAGGCACAACAAACACCAAATGGCCGCTAAAGTGAAACCGGACCAGGATGTGGCACAACGCGGGGATAAGCTGTGGGAGACGAGCGTATTTATTAAATAAACAATTGCAGATCTAAAGTACCCAAACGAGCGGTGCAGCCTAGGAGAGCACAAAAATCATAACACACTGAATGGGCCAATTAGCGAGGTACAGCGTTCGATCTTAAGGCAGGCAGCAGTAAGAAATGATATCGCAGGCAGCAGGCAGCAGTTGTGCACAGAGCACGATCGTAAGGCAGGCAACAGTTCAATAACGATACCGCAGGCAGGAGGCAGCAGATGTGCACAGTTCAGCTAGGTCACAGGTCAGCAGGGAGCATGGGGAGCGACCGCCACCGAGAGCGTCGGGATGGTCACAGCGCTACTGGGGACGGGGCTTGCCTAACCAGTTCGTGGGAGGGAGGAGCAGCTGGGAGGCGGGGTCGGGGTGGAGAGGGCGGTCTCCGAGGCACAACAAACACCAAATGGCCGCTAAAGTGAAACCGGACCAGGATGTGGCACAACGTGGGGATAAGCTGTGGGAGACGAGCGTATTTATTAAATAAACAATTGCAGATCTAAAGTACCCAATCGAGCGGTGCAGCCTAGGAGAGCACAAAAATCATAACACACTGAATGGGCCAATTAGCGAGGTACAGCGTTCGATCTTAAGGCAGGCAGCAGTAAGAAATGATATCGCAGGCAGCAGTTGTGCACAGAGCACGATCGTAAGGCAGGCAACAGTTCAATAACGATACCGCAGGCAGGAGGCAGCAGATGTGCACAGTTCAGCTAGGTCACAGGTCAGCAGGGAGCATGGGGAACAGAACAACGTTGGCACAGAGCTGTGCAAATGCCATCTACCAATGCAGGGGCACTGCTTAAAAAGGATCCAGACTGACACCTAGGGGATATTCAAAAGAAGAGGAGTCTGCAGTTAGAGCATCTTCCAGATGGAGCATTGCCATAGGTAAGTAATTTGCTCTCTGCAACTCGTGCCTTTCCACGAAGTGACAGTTGTCTGTGAAACATCCAAGCATAGTCATGGGTCGTTCTAGAGATCAAGGGGTTTAGATTGTCGCTGTACATACAGTCAAGTCCTCATGATAGTTTTCAACAGAGGATCTGGTGACAGTTATGGACATTGGTAGAGTGTCACTTTTGCACAGGCCACTTACATTCTGTGAAGTTAGAGAATTCATTAGAGTTCATGGCATTAAGGAGAGTGGAGTCACCTCTAGATCAGCGACTGCAAGTAGAATGTAAGTGTTACTGTTGGCAACGTAAAGTACTGACTGTGCATCCTCAACTTGGGTTTGCATGCATCGGGCTGTATTCAAATGTTGTCTAGCTGCTGTGAGTGGTCCTAGTTTCAGTAAAAACAGTGATGGGTAAAAGAGGCATTCTCGTGCCGCTGCAGAACCCAAATGTAAAATAGAGAAAGCCTCTGCAATTCATCTGAGCTGCTTGGTTGTAGTAGAGCCAGCCCAGGAAGAGGGCATTGCTGTCTTCTACTGAGTCCCCCCTGTATCAGAGCAGATAAACATTTTCAGTGATTTTGCAACAGTCTTCTGGGGAGAAATCTCTCTTTGGAAGGATAGATTATGTGACTATGTTATATGTTGATGGGTGGCTTGTTGTTCCGCCAGGGGAACGGAATATATTATTCCGTCCCCCGGTGGTGAAACTGCCCTCTAAATTCATAAATGACCGGCAGGCTGGCAGTTTTTTATAAAGCATTGGTAGGAACCCCGTCACCGTGGTTCCTGTCAGTACACATTGCTGTTTGATGCTCAGCACCGAAATGTTTTATTTTTTTTTATTTTGAAAAAGAAAATCCAATAATGGGATTTTCTTTTTCAAAATAAAAAATAATAATGCAACGCTCTCCCCGCCATGGGAGACAGTCATTTCAGACGGCCTTATAGGTGATGCGGTTGGTCTTGAACATAGTCAGTTCTTGAACACTGTGCCTCCATTTCAGGTTTGCAGCCAAACTCAAGAACCCACAGCAGGCCAACACACTTCACCTCACAGAGCCTGTTGAAGCTTCTGGCACTGTTTCTTAATGTAGAAGAGGCATTAACAAGCAGTCCTTGAGGCAATGCACCTTTTGCAACACATGTAGACTAATTTGTATAAGGATAGTCTCCTGCAATGGGACTGAAGAGCTAAGAAATGATAACATTTGCTCAGACCCCACACACATACCAACTCAAGCTTTTTCATAGCGTTTAACTAATGCTACTCCTTGCAGTTAGGCTCATCAAAGATTGTCTTTACATGCTTTGTGTGTGATTCACTTAGTTCTGTTCTTTCATTTCTAGGGCTTTCTAATCGAGAAGAGACTTCTGAAACTCCTGGCGCCATTAGAGAAAAATGACCGCTCCTTGATTAAGTTGGACGCAATCTTTAAGGTGAATTTAGAATAATGTCTCTTCCTTGTTGTCTTTGATAGAGGTACCAGCAGATGAAATTCCAGTATATACTATGCATGAGTGAGAAACGTATTTTGAAATGTGATGCTAATGAACGCCATCTTCAATTAATAAAGTGCCAAGGTGAGCTTTCTAAAGGTGCAAATGTTCTGATATGTATTTCCGAGCTAGGTATTTTCTGCCAGTCGCCTCTACTGAAGAACATCAGTCTGCTCCCATTCCCATGTGTTTTATCAAGAACAAAGGTCCTGAGCTTATCAAATACTTTCAGAAAACAGCAATCATAGACTTAAATAAGAACTGTGGCTTAATTTCACATATCCAGCCGGACAAGGATTTATTTTCAGGATTTTTTTAAACAATTTGGCGAATAGAACATGAATCAAGAAGACTGGGCACAAGCCTGTACCAAGTCGAGAAAGGAGTACAAGAAATAAGGAAATTTAAACAGGCAAAAGGGTTGGAGCAAATGGCAGCTTACAATACAATACTTTGGAAAAGATACTTATAGCAAACAATAAATTAATAAGTGCCAAATCTCTCAAACAGAAACGTGAATATAGCTAGTGAATAAAGTGAAACAATTTATAATGATATGACATTTTTTTAAATTATTTTAAATAAATAATTGCTTATTTTCTTTTTCTGTCCACATATATTCAGTATTTAGTATTCATATAGATAATGATTTCAATGCAAAAATAAATTTATAGCCAATTTATAAAAGAACAAAGAAACATAACATGAAACACAAACATATACTACAAAGAGTCACAATGGATCGGTCAATGTTCTATTGTGGTAGGCAAAAGCGGTTGGTTTTGACTACGCGCGTTTCAGCATTCTGCCTTCATCAGGTGACCGTCATTCGCATATAGATTCAACAGGACAGAAAAATATTAAATATGTCTGCTTGTTTAGAAATTAACGAAGGAATCTTCTATGGAGACAACCTCTTACTTTTTCTATAGATAGGTGCCATCAGGTTTAACGAAAATCCGCTTTCTTTGGTACTGATGTGCAATGAGAAGAAGATTCGAATCTAAGATCAGGATTGTTGATGGAATACAGTCAGAAAGCTGTGCCCAAAAAGGCCGATGGTACAGCTATGTCTTATAGTAGGCGGGAGGGTGTCAAAACACTCCAAGAAATTGAGGAAGGGTCGGCATGTCTATGGGATTGATATAATAACTTTGTCTTCTTTCCTATCAAGATATAAAAAGCAAATATATGTCTATGGCAAGATAGACGATTTCCTATCACGTATATAGTTCTTATTGTAGATCCATGCCGTGTAGGTAATAGTAGAAAATTCCGTTATTTGGAATTGAAGAGTTCGTATATCCGACCTCCCGGTGGTGTGCTGGATTAGCTTACAATACAATGCAATCTTGTGTAAGCATGCACAAACAGTTACTGCACTTAATATGTACGTTAGAGACATGCAGTTCTGTTACAACAGTCGACGTGACGTTTCGATCCCTAGCTCCAATTATTTACTGGGATCATCTTCAGGACTAATATTATTGCTATTGCCTGAGCTGTTTCGAAGCCAAGCCCGGTGGGCGGGTGAGCTCCGACAGGGCGTCTGGAGTGGACGCGGTTAACTTTGGGGTCTGGCACCTCAAGGGGTTTAGTGCAGCTTGTGGGACGGGACGACGGCTTGGTATAAGAAGGAGCCTCGTCCGAGGGCGTGATTGCCTTTGGTAGGATTCGAAAACAAATGGTCGATCCTAAGTAGTTAGGAGATGGCGGCTGTCAAGGTGAGCAGTCCGCTAGCATCATGTCCTTAATAGGGTCGAATGCAGTGCAGAGTCCCGTCCACCATCGTGTGAGACGGACGGGACTCTGCACTGCATTAAAGGGTTACTCAGTAAGAGCTAGACTGCTCCTACTCAAAGCTGGCCAGTATAAAGGCAGCCAGTAGAGAAGTTTATTATAAAGTACCAAACCAAACCTTTGCTTCTTTGTCATTGAGAGTCACATTAGTATGTCATTCCACAAACCTGCTCCGTTAATGATGATCTTCCTTCAACCTCCTCGACACCAGTTGTTTTGTGAAGTTCCACTCATGAGAGTTATACCTTTTTGATAACTGGGCCAACACAGCAGATAATGGATCAAGCTCTACCACTGTTTTCTACTCTTTTGAATTGATTTGCATATTGCTTTCCTCGACTGAATGTTTGTTGGTTCATTGTTTTAGCAATTGAGGCTAACAAGCCATGCTTGGTAAGTAATATGAATAACATTAAATTGGTGAAATTTGTAAATAAGCTATAATAATGTTAATATTGGATTTCATTCCCTGGTCAGGCAAATATAGAGCGGGGTGTAATTTACCGTCATTATTGTCCTAAAGCCAAGAGCAACACACCAATTGGAATCCCTCTGCAGCCAGCAAGAAAACACAGGGAGGAGTTGCGGTTAAGCAGCAGAAGCTCTGCCTGAGCTGGAGCACATTTATACTTTAAGTTACATTTTATTTATATTATTACATGTTTATACTGACAATACAGAAAAGGGAAACTCAATATAAAATAAATATTGTTGCAATAAAAGAATCATATTTATCAATTCATCAATTCAAACCTAGAGGGAGGTAAATTCGCATTATTGAAACATTAAACATGAAATAAAATAAAAAGGTAACTAAACTAGAGATACCTATAGAATATATATATGTATGACATAATACTAAAACATATCATTATACAAGTATTAGAACAATGGTATATGAGACTAATAATATATCAACATAATCATCAATTGGTTTCTAAAACATTTGAAATGAAGATTAATTTTTAAGGAACGCAATAATAAACCTTTTGCCCCTAAACGTTATCTAAAACCCCAATCTATGTACTGAAAGCCAAAGTATATCTTTCCAGTTAGATGTAATTAATTTAGTAGCTGAGGATATTATACAATCAATTTTTTGTGATGATGAAAAATTGATTGCACCCTGAAATATGAAGACTGATAAATAAGACATGCTTTAACATGCATTCAGGTGATTTATAATGGCAACAAAGCAACAAATATGTCAAACAGGCTTTGATTAACTTGTGAGGTGTACATAAACAATTTTGTAATACATGCATATTGGTTTAATATAAAATGACAGGAAGTGAATCTGAGGTTGTGGACAACCATATCTTTTGCCAACCTTTTTCCGTAAATGAGAGATAATTAATTATTCCAGCAATGTCTAACCATAGATAAACTGGATCCACCAGGCTAATGTATGTTTATATATTTTAGAAATGGCATGCCCATTCTTATTGAAAATATTCAGGCATATTTCTGTATGTGATGTTTCGTCTACCAGTAAAATATTCGAAAAACTATTTAAGATTCAAATACTTATATTACTTAATAATTTATATATGCTATAATCTGAAGGTGGTAAATTTTACTTACTTTGCAACTCTGAGAATGATAAAAACATATCTCCTTGACAAATATCATGTAAGGAGAAAATCATTCCTTCAATTCATGAACACTAATGTGTAGTGTTCTTTTTTTTAAAATATATTTTTTATTTTCCAATTTGCACAGATTATACATCATAGTGCACTTGACATCCTAATGTATCAATAGTTAATAAACAGTACATTTTGTTTGCAATCACATTTCATTACCACCTTATTATGCCATAGCTTCACCTATCGGCTAAAAACAAAAACAACAAAAAAAACGAAAAAACCAAGAAGAAAAACCAAGAAAAAAGAAAGTGAACGATACCATATAACAAAAAAAATCACATAAGCTAATTCAAGCATTATTCCATACCCTCAGGGTAGCTCCAGACCCTCCTTCCATCTATTAATGGGCTCCCATATTCTTAGACCCAGCTGCCTGCCTTTCCTGCCTTTCCGTGCATAGATGGGTTTTTCCAAGTTATATACTGCCAAAAGATTAGCCAACCATACTTGCAGTACCGGGGGTTTTTTGTCCAACCAAGCCCTAGCTATACTCAATCTATACACTGCCATATCAATAAATATAAATTCTCTCTGTGGGGTATTGACCTCTGGGCCTATCCCTAGTAATATTCACGTAGGATTAAGCGTTGTTTGTATATCTAAAGATACAACGAGGAACTTCTCTATATCTCTAATTAGGGTATGCAGTTGGGGGCAGGTAGCAAATATATGTATCATATCTGCTTCTAAAGAATTGCAACGCGGACAAGAGATACCCGTGGTGCCGCCCCACTTTGCTGTCCTGGCTGGTGAAAAATACAATGAATATAAGGTTTTATAATGTTGTGATTGTAAAGGAGCTGAGCAGAGAATTGTACGCCCCAAGTCCAGAGACTTCTGAAACCAGCATACTTCACCATCCAGTTTCTCTGCCCACTTACTGCTATATTTATCTCTATCATCAAGTTTCCCTTCTGCAAAACTTGCGTAAAAGCTACGGATAGTACAGTCCCCCCTAGCCTTATTTTCTCCAGTATTTCAATTCTGCCAAACCCCGCCGACCCTCCCCGCTTAGTGCATAAAAAGCTCCTCACTTGCAGGTATTTGAAAAAGTCCCACCTATCTGAACCATATTTATTTACCAAATCTGAAAACTGCACGAGGCCCTCAGAATCCATCACATCCCCAATCTGGACCATCCCCTTCTCAACCTACCCTGCCATTGTCATATCTGCAAAGACTGCCACTGGAAAGGATCTGTTTTTATACATCCTGGTGTACCAATTGAATCTCCCCAAGCCAAATTTCTTTAAAAAAGCATTCCAAATTTTAATTGCTGCACCTACTGTCTTAAACCTCGTCCTCTTATAATATCCGAAGTCAGTACCATTTAAAAAGCAGTTTTCCGCCTCAGCCCCTAAAACCGCTGTATAGATTTTGGTGGAATTACTAGTGATTCTTTGATCGAGACCCCCGCCTCCAATCAACACATGCATATATTAAGACCCCATGGCAGATCCTGCTGCGCCCACGGAGGTATCGCTTCAGGACGTCATGAGCGCCATCACCAGTATGAAGGCCTCTATGGGACAACAGGACGAGGCCCTCGCCTCCAAGATTGATACGGTGGCTGTCGATGTCACGCTGATTAGAGCGGACCTGGCGAAGACCAATGGGAGGGTCAAGGCGTTGGATTTGAAGACCTCCAGCCTGACTACTGATGTCACGGACATACAGACTGAGATCGGCAACTTGCGTTCTACACAGGACTTGATGGCCCGTCGGCTTGAGGATTCTGAAAATAGGGCCCGGCGCAATAATGTACGCATCATAGGTGTTCCGGAAAATACATAGGATGTTGCCACCGACCTCTTGGTGGAAGACCTAGTCCTAAATCACCTCGCCCCCGTCGGACTCTTTGCTGTTGAACGGGCCCATCGATCTCCTGGCGGGAAGCTGAAGCCGGGTGCCCCCCCAAGACCCATTATTGCCAGACTCTTCCACTTTCGGGATAGGGACGCTATCCTTCGAGCTTCTCGGGAGAGCGGCCCTGTGAAATTTGAAAACACCACTGTGAACTTCTAGCCCGACTTTACTCCACTGGTTCAGCGGCAGAGAATGGGGTTTCAGGGAGTGAAGCGACGGCTGTGCGATTTGGATCTTAAGTACGCCATGTTGTTTCCAGCCAGACTTCGGATCGAATATGAGGAACGAACGTTTTTCTTTGATCGTCCGGACAATGTCAGTGACTGGCTTGATTCCTTGCCAAAAAGAGATGATCGAACTGAGCCCCCCGGGGGCGCCGACGGTTCTCGCCGGAGCAATAGTGACATTGTGGTTCCCGACGTCTGAACTTTCCACCTGTTTGTCAGCTGAGTTTGGATATTTGTTCTTTCGTTCTATTTTAGGTTGGCCCGAGGGTGGCGGGGGTGTAAGGGGACTCTTCCTCCTCCTGGGTTCTTTGTCTAGATTAGTTTTATGATTGGGCGACAGGCACACTGCTAGTTGGGGTGGCTTTTGAGTCGTACGCAGGGGTGCAGGGTGGGGGGCGTTGTAACGGGCTCAAGTTGGGGGGTGGCGGGGGGGGTGTTCGTGTGTTTGTTTCTGTTTACAAGGCATCGTATTGTTTTTTCGTCCATGTCGATCATTGGGTCCTATGAGGGATGTGCTCTTTTTCCTTCCCGGGGATGGGGGGTAGTGAGTTGAGACTGCTGTCCTGGAATGTCAATGGTTTGGGAGACAGGATAAAACGAGGGGTTGTGCTGCAGTTCCTTAGACGTCATTCCCCTGATATTGTTCTTTTGCAAGAAACGCATTTAATTGGTAACGCATGCCAGGCTATGAATAGACGTGGCTACCGACTAGTCGCTCACTCCGGATTCACTTCCGGCTCCAGAGGGGTGGGTATTCTAATCCGGTCATCTCTCCCCCTTGAAATTGATGAGGTAATACTCGACGACAGGGGGCGCTATGCTGCGCTCACTGGTAGATGGGAGGGCAAGGCACTTTCCATACTCACAATGTACGTCCCTCCGGGCCTGCAGGTGTCGACCTTTGCTGACCTTGAGCGGCTCTTACTGGGGCTTCCCGAGGGTCTACTGATCCTGGGTAGGGACTTTAACTCCGTGGTCTCTGGCACTTTGGATCGCTACCCTCCTAGGGATTTAGCTAGGTCTCAACTGTGGCTGGCTGACCTGCTGGAAACCTTTGGTCTTATAGATAGTTGGAGGTTGATGCACCCTACACAGCTACAGTATACCTTTCACTCGGGGGCCCATGGTAGTCTCTCTAGGTTAGATTATTTCTTAATTCCAGCAGCGCAATCATCCTCCATCAGAGAGATTCGTCATCTTCCCAGGGGCATTTCTGATCATTCCCCCTAGTGGCTTTGTGTTGAGGCTGGAGTGAGTGGCGAGGGTAGAGTGGCTCCTATAAATCCCTGGTATCTTCGCAATTCTAAAACCCGCTCTGAACTGCTGAAATCTATTGACCATTACTTCGATGAAAATGAGGGGTCTGTTTCTTCTTCTATTTCACTGTGGGAGGCCTTCAAGACGGTCATCCGTGGACAGTCTTTGTCTTTGATTGCTGCTTCCAAGAAGGCTAAGTGTGAGGAACTTGTACGCCTCAAAACTGACAGAACAGTGCTTGAGAGTGATCTTGAAGGTAATGTTACTCGTTCTAAACTGCATTCCCTCAGTCTGAAACAAGCTGATTATAGAGCCCTTGTGCCCGACACGACGAAAGCGATGAATAGAGAGCAACAGGGCAGGATGTATGATTTGGGTGATAAGGCTGGTAAACTGATTGCGTTGCTGGACAAGAAAGAGAGAGTTAATCGTGCCGTCCCTGTGATTGAAAGGCCGGATGGTGAGTGTGTCACTGACCCTGCTGGTACTGTTGAGTGTTTTGTTGATCATTTCCGAACCGTGTACGCCTCGGTCAGTGATAGGGACGAGGAGGATTCCCAATTGTTGTTGCAAGACATTGCACTGCCTCGCCTTTCTGATGAGGATAGAGACCTACTGGATGCGCCTTTTACAAGAGACGAAGTCGCTGTTGCCATACGTTCCCTTCGTTCTGGCAAGGCAATGGGTCCCAATGGTTTGCCCATTGAACTATATAAGTTGCGACCCGACAAAATGGCGCCCTACTTAAGGAGTATGATTCTTGAGGCTTTAGATTCTGGTTCCCTCCCCGTTGATCAGCGACTAGCTACCATCGTTGTAATCCACAAGGAGGGTACGCCGCGCGATCGCTGCGCCTCATATAGGCCCATTTCATTACTCAATGCCGAACCCAAAATATTGGCTAAATTGCTAGCTAATCGGTTGATTACGGTGATTGGCGACTTGATCCATCCGGATCAATCCGGCTTCATTCCACACCGGAATACCGCCCTTAATCTTCGGAGACTTCACGGAGTTCTCGCGAGAGCTGAGACCCTTACTGAGCTGGCCATTTTGGCTTCTTTGGACGCCACTATGGCTTTTGACACTATAGAATGGCCTTATCTGTGGGCAGCCCTCTCCAAATTTGGGTTTGGTCCGACATTCATCGCCTGGGTGAAGCTTCTTTATGAAAAGCCCCTCGCCCAGGTGGTTGTTAACGGGAAGGTCTCCGGTGTTTTTACACTTGGGCGAGGCACTCGGCAGGGTTGCCTGCTGTCCCCGTTGCTTTTTGCTCTTGCTTTGGAGCCATTGGCGGAGTGGCTCCGTTGGGAACCTTCAATGAAAGGCATTCGGTGGACTCCCGACTTTGAGGATCGAATCTCGCTATACGCGGATGACATCCTCCTATACCTTACATCCCCTCAGAAATCCCTTAATGTGCTTTTTGATGTTCTGACCTCCTTCGGGAAGAACTCGGGTCTCATTATTAATTGGACTAAATCATGCGTCTACGTTTTGTCTGGTGAGCTTCCTCCACTGCCTCGTAGATTCCCAATTCAAGTTGCTGAAACTGGCTTTAAATACTTGGGAATTTATGTTTCTCTGGATCCCGCAGTTCGCTATGAACGTACTTTGCTACCCCCTCTTCACCGACTCAAGCTTGACGTTGCACGATGGCGTCAGTTGCCGTTGTCGCCACTGGGTCGTGCGGCTCTTTTCTAAATGATGTCACTGCCCAGATTTTTATATGCACTCCAAAAAAAATGTGACCCCATTCCTTCTGGTTATTTTCGTGAAGTGGAGCACCTGCAGAGGCTGCTGATCTGGGACGGGCGTGCGCGAATTGCTCTGTCTAAGCTAACGCTTCCGTGGTATGATGGAGGCATTGCCCTCCCAGATATCAAGCGCTACTATTGGGCTTCTCAATTAAGTGCGGTCAACCACGCAACTTATGCTCCCGGTCCTACCCCGGCCTTTGAAATGGATAAACACCTCTTGCCCGGTGGGAATTTTAATAGAGCGCTATATTCTAAAGGGCTCCATAGGACATTGACCGGGCCCACGAAAATCGCTGTAAGAGTGTGGCACGATGCGAATGAGGCCTTGGGATGGTGTGATAGGCTGACGCGTGCGGCTCCATTGTATGCTTCCGAAGGTTTGGGCAATCTGTGGTGGAGGAAAGGCTTTGATAAATGGGATATGATTGGTCTAAGCAAGGTGGGTGATCTCTGGTCTATAGGAAATGTGAAGACCTTTGAGGTACTCAAGATGGAATATGAGCTTGGAGACAGGGAATTCTTTAGATACGCTCAGGTACGTCATGCCCTGCTGTCAGTCTTTGCTGTGGGGACTGCTATTCCCGAATCCTCGCCTCTCGAGGACCGTATCCTGGACGCTATGTACCCGATAGTACAATTTCATTGATCTATAAAAAAACTGATCAATACTAGAATTGACCTGCTTGTGCACCTCAGGGCTCTATGGATTGCCGACGGATTGGAATTGGACGACGAGGACTGGCAATCTGCATTGTCCTCACCTAAAGAGGTTGCCATACCTGCCCGCCTTCGGTTCGTCCAACTTAAGATCCTTCATCGGGTGTATGTCACTGGTCCGAGTCTGGTTCGAATGGGCTATTCTTTGGATGGGCTGTGTAAGCGTGGCTGTGGCGTGATTGGCACCTTCCTTCACATTTTGTGGGAATGTCCTGAGGTGGCTGGTTTCTGATCCCGAGTGCATGCGATTATGGAGAGGGTCACGGGGGTTCCACTTCTGCCCGAGGCCCGGCGCTGTCTCTTGAATGTGTGGGAACCGAATGATTATAATGCTGCTCAGATCTGCTGGGCGACCCTTGGCAACATGATTGCTAAGAGAGATATTGCACAGCTATGGGGCTCGCACAGGCCGCCCACTGTATTGGCGTGGAAGGAGAACATGGACTGGTGCATGTTTAGGGAAAAAACTGTGTATTTGTCTCGGGGCAGGCCCAGAAAGTGGAACAAAATTTGGTCACAGTGGAATGCTTATCGTGGAAATATATGTACTCCCCCACTTGATTCTACCCCTGATGTTCCCTTGTCCCCCTAATTGGCATTCCCAGTGTCTTGTATCGACTGTATGTATTGCATTGTTTCCTCGCTGCCCCCCCCTCCTCGCTACTGCTTTTAACCATACTGTGCTTACTGTACTGTTCGGAGCCGCTCCCACATGGACTCAGGATCACCGTTAATGTAATTTTGCCTTGTGAACTATGTTTTGTTGTCTGTTGTTAATTTCAATAAAACAAATTAAAAAAAACACCTGCATATATTGTATGGCAGCTGCCCAATAATATAGTCTAAAATCTGGTGCACCCCACCCGCCCCCCTCTCTCTCGGGAGGGAGAATAACCTATAGGCCCTCCGCGTTTTACCATGCGCCCAGATGAATCTATTCAGAATTATCTCCAATGCATTGAACCATCTCCCTTCAAAAAATAAAGGAATCGACCTAAAAATTTTTTTAAAAATTGGGCAATATCAACATCTTTATAACGTTAGTACAGCCCACTAGGGATAGATGCAAGTTATTCATTCTTTCCAAATCTGTCTTCACCCTGTTCATTAAGGGAACCATGTTTTTCTGTACCACCGTATCTAGATCTGCCGAGATTACCACACCCAAATATACAGCCGAACCTACTACCCTTTGATCATTACAACCTACATACCTATTGCCTACTATCTGGGTCTTGGTTCTATTCAAACTATACCCCGAGGCCTGCCCAAACCGCTGCGCCTCGGCTTCCACTTCACTGACAGCCACAGACGGGTTAGGTGTCAAAATGACCACATCGTCCGCGTAAGCCGACGTCTTAACCTCACACCTGTCTAATCTCATTGGCGGAATCTCGGGGTTGCCACAGGTAGTTCCAGGAGACCCTATCGAACGCCTTCTCAGCGTCTAGAAAAAGCGCTGCCATAGGGTCTCCCAGGGTACCTGCCGCATCAAACATTGTGATCATCTGCCTCACATGTTGGGTAGTGCACTTGCCAGGAATAAACCCGTGTTGTGAGGGGCTTACCAAACACCAGCTAGACTCATGGCCAACATTTTGGAATACAATTTGGCGTCGGCGTTCATTAATGTGATCGGCCTATATGAGCCAGGTGCAATTGACGGTTTCCCTTTTTTTTAAATCACAATAATGCCCGCTCCCCCCATGAATCAGGTATCGACTCCCCCTTTTGCGCCTGCAGCAGAACATTAAACATATCTATAATAATCACACCTTGGAACACTTTGTAGAACTCGACCGGTATCTGGTCCGGGCCCGCTGCTTTACCAAAAGGGAAAGCTGACATGAATTCCTCAAGGTGGAATGAGGAGTCTAACCCCTCCTTTTCTTCCTCTGTTATAGGCGGCGGAAGGATATCCCTTAGGTAGCTCTCTATCTCCACTAGTCCTCCTACGTTACGGCTAGCATATAAGTCCGCATAGAATTGCCTGAAGACTTCCCTCACCTAGTCTGCTTCGGAGACAGGGGTACCCTGGCCCGTCCATTATTTCCTTAATATCTGACGACGCTAGTCTCTGCCTGGGTCGTATGGCTAATATATGGCCCACCCTCTCACTTAACTCGTATGCGGCTTCCTTTTTAATCAGATAATTCTCTGCTGCCTTCTTGGCGATATTTTCTGTAGCTTCTGCCCTGAGAGCCACAATTTTAAGCAAATGCTGCTCTAGAGGGAGATGCTGCTGTATAGCTAACGATAGTTCATCCTCTTCTTTAAGAAGATTTTTACATAGTTCCTCTATTCTGGCTTTTTCCCTTTTCTGGCTAGACAATACAAAACTCAATGTCTCACCCCTAACACCTGCCTTAAAAGCATCCCATACCACCCCCGGGGACGCTGCTTCTCTATTAATATCCCAATAGCTCTTGATCCACCCCTCCATATATTTTCGATATGCCTCGTCCTTCAATAGCGCTCTTTCGAATGTCCATTGTGTATCCCTTCTTTGCGTCTGACCTATTCTAACAGTTAAAATTAATGGACTGTGGTCAGAAATAACTCACACACTAATGTGTAGTGTTCTTATTACATTTAATTAAAGGGTAATACCTCGAAGGAGTCTTGTTAGAGAGTTTGATACTCATTTTAAAAAAAGAAGCCTGAATGTTCCAGTTTTAATAACGAAAATGATTTAATAAATACATTTGAATTGGAGATAGACAACAGAGTGGATAAAGGAAAATGCTTTATTATAATTTGTTAAATTTTAGCCTATTTAGGTCAACTGGACACATTAGGCCTATGAAGCCATAATGCACCATGTTTAATAGAAAGGCTGTGCGGTATTTGAGAACATTTGGTAAGCCTATTCCACTATTCAGTTTGCATGATCTCTGTTTATTGTATGTAATTTGAGGTGTTATATTGTTCCAAATAAATTTCAAAATATTTCTATGTAAGGTCTTGAAGAAAGTAACAGGAAACTGGAAGCATAGAAATTATATATAATATTTGTGAGACAATTGCCATTCTAATGACTTCAATCTTACCCCTCCAGTTTAGATGAAGGGATGAGCATCTATCAAGCTTCTCTCTGATTTTACTAATTATATGATCACAATTTAATTTTATGGCGCCTTCTGTTGAATTAAAAAATAATGAGATATTTTATCTTATGCTTACACCATAAAAAATATTGTCTTGGAGAAGTATGGGAAAAACTCAGTTTTATTAATGTTAGGAGTATGACCTAATAAAGCATCAGAGCTATTTATGAGCTTTAATATAACTGATTGGGGCATTCTGGATTACTTACAAGCATCATCAGCATCAGCTGAGGTTTGAAGAAGAACATCTAGCTAGTTAAAATAATAAATGAGATAACGGACATCCTTGTCTGGTGTCTTATAACATTGAAAAGATGATGAAAACAGCCATTCTCAAAGAACTTGGTACAAAAGGGGGTGGTGATGGACGAAGCATCTGAATCAATCAAATACTCACACCCAGTCAAAAGATCTGGGTTTAATCCATCACCGTTCTTTAGCCCACTCTGCCATCCCAGTTCAGACATGGCTATATGCAAATCAGTCTGACCTTGTGCCTCATGGGAACAGTCCAGTCCGAACTGCCAAGCCATGTCTTCCCTGGACCGGAAACAAGCTTCCGAGGACCGGTTTCTGGCATTCCAGCCTTCTTCAGCCCGGCTTGCTTGAATCCAGTGGCAAAGTGAGCAAGGGACTCACGTCTGAGCATACCCTGCCACACTTATGGTGGCCAAAAGCGGTACAAAAGGGGGTGGTGATGGACGAAGCATCTGAATCAATCAAACACTCACACCCAGTCAAAAGATCTGGGTTTAATCCATCACCGTTCTTTAGCCCACTCTGCCACCCCAGGTCAGACATGGATATAACCAAATCAGTCTGACCCTGTGCCTCATGGGAACAGTCCAGCCCGAACTGCCAAGTCATGTCTTCCCTGGACCGGAAACAAGCTTCCGAGGACCGGTTTCTGGCATTCCAGCCGTCTTCAGCCCGGCTTGCTTGAATCCAGTGGCAAAGTGAGCAAGGGACTCACGTCTGAGCATACCCTGCCACACTTATGTTGGCCAAAAGCGGTACAAAAGGGGGTGGTGATGGTCCCGTCTTGTGATGTATTCCTATAGGTACTGTATCGATTCCCCTATTCCTGACCCTGGTTTGGTTAATAATTAACTAGCAGCCATCCAACGGTGCAAAAACCGTTATCTGATTAAGCCACACCACGGCACAGAAGCGCGTTATCTGATTAGGTCATAACGCATGCAATCTAATTAGACAAGCGATATTCCTCCAGCCCCAGATAAGGCATACGGAGTTCTCAAAACAAATCAAACCTACAGCGACCTGGGAAATTCCCATAGCCATTGTTTTGATTTCACCGAGAACTTCAGCAAAAGAATGTGCGAACGAGCCCGTTCATATGACATTCTTATTGACGTATATATGTCCATCCTTACGTCAATCTCGGCACCTTTCAGGTATAAATATTACCGACATTGCCTTAAGCAAACACATGCGGTGGTGACGAGATTGGAGCAGCGAGACGTGCCGAGGAGCCCAGCAGAGAGCGAAGCCCACAGGCGCTGCCCCGCCTTCCTGATGCGCTGAGAACGAGACGCTGCCTTTCTCCTGCTGAGAAATCCAGCTCCGGCGCTTCCAAGCAGCCCTCGCAGGCAGCTGGAATATCAAGACCTGGGATAAGAGATACCAGCCCTCCATCATTCTAGATCTCAGGTACAGAACTGAATAACCCCTTGCAGAGAATTCTTGAGTCAGTCCCTTGGCAAAACAAACTTAACTTAAACTGCTACTTATCTACTCCCGCCCACGTATTAGGCTTAGGTCAGGTACACTGGGGTAGGCGTGGTTAGAAGCACCAGTTGAGTACGATTAGTCAAATGTATATATGTATGTATCTATTTTATCCATTTTAAAGTATCATATGGCTCAGAAACCATATCAATGCTTTTACAGTATTATTTTATAATTCTGTCTTTACTGTATGCACTTTACTTAACTATCAGTATTACAATAATAGCGATTCATTTCTCTTGTATGAGAAAGGAGACTGATCAATAAATAACATCTTTTTATTGAACACGCCCGTCTCTTCCTTTTCTCTACAATCTGGTGAAACTAAGAATGCACTGAACTGACTGAGTAAAATAAGTTGTCTTTTGTTTTCACACGACTCTAGAGATACACTCTTGATTAGGGGAGAGCAAAGTTGTCATGTTCTATGGTTGTCAGAAACTAAATCCCTTCTTGTCTATCCAGGGAGGTTAAAATCCTCCTTGCCTATTCGAGAAAGTTTCTAGTGAACTCTGAGCTAGCTGGCAAACACAAAACTTTAAGTCTAATATCGTCGGTAGAAGACCTAGTTAACCTCTGCCCTAGGTCTATACTATTGAAGATATTATTCCAATGCGCAGAGCCTATTGGGATAATAGGAACTACACTACATGGCGCCCAACGTTTGGATAGGCGATAAAACTAACGCAAGACATTAGAGTAACTCAGTCGTGCTTTTTCACACAGACCCCTTTCTTCCCATAATACTCCAAAGACGTCTGGAGTGGGTGAAAGGTCATATCCGCCAAACCTCGCAGGAGGAGACTCCTATGTATGGTTCTTGGTTTATTCAACGTTGAAGGATACACTGTTCCAAAATATTGTGCATCTAATCTTTGTTTCCATAGAAACCTGATCTGCAAACAAACAGAATAACCTTCCTGTCAGTAAAATGACAGAAAGTGAAGAAGAAAGGGAGACAGTTAGAATAGCAGCTGAACTCCTAGTAGCAGACAATACTTCCACTATTACAAAATAGAGGAACCTCCTAATGAGTACACTCCTTTCGAGGAGGTGGAAATACCACTCAAATTCCAAGAGCACCTGCTCTTGTTTAATGGCGCCCTAAAACATAATAATCACATCACCAGGCTCGGTCCACTAGGTAGACCAGGAGCAACGTGGCCGGTCCTAGCCGGATACACACCACATCCAGACATTGAAGAAATGCCTGCACCAGATCTTTTAGCACAGCTAAAACAATTAATAAAAATACATAGATAATTAGTCCAATATGTAATGCGGACTTCAACAATCCAACCAGCAATCAAAATTCCACAGCTGACCAGTCATCAGGGGAACACAAATAAAATTACACCTCAGAACATACAGTCCTGTCTATGTAAGGTACCCGCAAAACGGGAACAAATTCCTTTCTGGCTAGCACAAAAATCACTCAAATAGAGGCGGTGTTTCCAGATACCACCCCTGTTGAGAAACATAGGATTCTGACTATCTGTCTTCCAATGGGAATCGCACCACATGTGGAGGATTGTGACACTTGGGGAACAGTCTTTGCTTCCATTTACACAAAAACACATGGTGTACCATCCATGTCAGTAATACCAGATGTGCTAAAACAGATTCAAGATGAATACGGTCCAGAACCTGCTTTAACTCTCGGTATGAAATTACTGAAAGACTTCAAGCAGGTCTCTGCAATATTATTAGCCAACATAAAGGGAGAAGCAGCAAATGTGGCGATTCGCCAGAGGTTAAAAGAGACAAATATAGCAGACCAACCATCTGAAATTGCCAGAATCATAGAAAAATCCTATGAAGAACTAGGAAGAGATAGTTTGGGTGGAATACCAGTGAAACCCCAACTAGTTGAAAGTCCTGAAAAGGTATTTATTAAAAAAAATTTAAACACTCAAAAAAAGAGCTGGGATGGAAATAAACAATCCAATCCTAAAGAAAAAAGATTCCAGTCCAGAGGAAGGTCTCCTCGGCGGAGAGAAAGATCTCCGGACCAAGGACACAAGTCTCCCCAAAGGGAGCCCTCTGTGAAAAAATACAACCTTAGAAATAGGGATAATATAAAAAAACCTGATAGATATCAAGATATTGATACACGTCCCTCTCAATCTTTTCAGACTTCCTCGCAGAAATCGGAAAGAAGAGGACGATCAGAACACAGGGAAGAGCACGTCAAGTCCAAAGACAAAGAACCTGCTCATCTGAATAAAAAATTACAATTTCCAAAAAAGAAGGTAGCCAGTATTAAAGTAATTAACAATGCCGAGAATACTGAGGACACAGCTGAAAAACGGAGAATGGGCTCAGACAATGCTAGACAGTGCAGCAGAAGTGAGCATAGCTCGCAAAGTCCTTATGAATCATCTGGAGACAGTGGACACGAATGAATACATTCAGGTGGAAACTGCAGATACCAGAGTTAGCAAACCTCATAAAATATATGAAATAACATTGCGTATAGAGGGGGATATGACTAGAAAAATAAGGGGTCTATTTTGGGATAATCTCTCCAAGGGCTATGACATCCTTCTAGCTGAACGAGACTGGCCTCCAGAGTTTGTCAGGGAGTGCCCACATGGCGAAGAAATAATTATGCCTGCCTTCTCAAACCATATTCCAATTCATAAAAAATATACACTTGCAAGAAAGTGGGCAGTAGCTCAAGCCCCTGCCTTATATAAAAATCATGTGGGATGGGATGAGGACTCTCCTCCTCACAAAATCCAGTTAAAATCACAACCTACTGCACAGAGGCAGTACCCGATTAAGCAAGAAGCTAAAAAACAGGTAAAAGAGATCCTAGATCAACTTGAATATCAGGGGGTGATTGAAACTTGCACCTCACAAATGAACAATCCTTTGTTTCCTGTCTCCAAACCAGACAATTCATATCGTCTTGTTTTGGATTACAGACATCTTAACTCATGTTGCAAAACATTTGCGGTACAAAACTCGCATAGTGCTGCACTAATGAATAACATAGTGCGCAAAAAATACAAAACCACATTAGACATTTCTAATGGATTCTTTTGTCAAAATATAGCACCAGAGAGCAGATATTTGACGGCGTTCTCAATAAATGGCACGCAAAAAGATTTCTGTCGTTTGCCCCAGGGGTTCAAGAACAGCCCTGGATTATTCTCAGCGAGAGTAACAGAATTACTTCAAACATATGATGACGAGGCATTATCTTATGTCGATTACATCTATCTAACAGATGATGACTTGGATACTCACTTGAAGAGAGTGAACACCATAATACTTGGGTTCGCAGCAGAGGGTTACAAATTCAACTTTAAAAAGTCAAGAATTGCCCATCTAACAGTCCTGTTTTTAGGATATGAACTATCAAGTGAAGGCAAAAGCTTGGCCGACAATTTCCTAGAGAAATGTGCTGTAATCCAAGCACCTAGAACACTGAAAAACTTACAATCAATTCTAGGCTTCCTAAATTTTGGAAGAACTTACATCATAAATTATGCAGAGAGAATTAAACCTCTCTATGATCTAATAAAACCAGATTTTTAAAAAATCAACTGGACTCAAAAACACACAGAAATTTTGAGATCTTTACAAACAGATATGTTAGTTAAAACAAAATTACAAAGACGTGACAACACACGCAACCTTGTGATTCGAGTCATCCCAGGAAGATGCGGATTCACATACCTGACCTCTAATGAGGGAGAGAAGATACCAATAGCATACAAATCACATTTGTACACAGAAGCTGAAAAAAGGTTCAGCATTAAGGAAAACATTGTTCATGCGGTTCAAACAGCTGTAGCAAAAGAAAAATACCAAGCAGACGGTAGACAGGTTACACTCAGAACAGCAGAATCAGCTTTTGAGGCATTAACAACACCATGTAATTTACCGACAACTGCACTAAATCCAGAATGGATACAATGGGTAAATTCTGTTGCTACAGACAAAGTAAAATACTATTTTGACCCGGAAATGAAAGAATTAAAATATCTAGAATATGAGAGAGAATACCCTCTGCCAATCGACATTCTGCCTTTAAGACAGTACGCCTGTGTAATATATACAGACGGACATGCTCAACCCTCAGTTTGGGGAGAGCTGGCTTACAACGCCACATGCGAAATTGTAAAAGAAGTGTGGCGCGGAGGTAAATTAAAACCTCTACTCACAAAAACACACTCAGTGGAAAATAATTCAGAACAACAAACTGAAATAATAGCGTTAAAGATGGCGCTAGAAAATGCCGATCGTGAATTCCCGACACATATAGTGTGCGATTCGTATTACTGCGTCAAATCATACAATAACGATTTGCAGACATGGATTCAAAACAGTTACAAAGATGAAACAGGTGCAACAATAAAGCAAAAATTGCATTGGGAACAAGTAGCTCTTTTACAGAAAGAACTACCAAAAACTCACGTGATACACTCACTGAGTCATCAGCGTGATGGCGTTCACGTTGCAGGGAATTCATTGGCTGAGACAGCCACAGCGGTAGCAACTAAATCGGCTTCCGTAGCTACAAAAAAGCATGCAGTAAAACACATTGACGGTGAAACAGTACTGGCAGTAAAAACGTCATCAAAAGGCGACTGTTCAGCGCTACCGATCAATTATCCACTCAATTATACATACATAATCAATGCAAACTCAGTCCCTTTTGCACGAATCCCTGGAGTGGGGGATAGAGTAATTCCAAACACGGACAGGAGAGGCTTGTTAATAGCAGACGCACATATGGGTGAGGGTCTCAGACACCTTAAGCTAAAAGATTCTCTGGAAGAATTACAATCAGTGTACTGGTGGCCAGGCATGAGCCTGCATCATCACATTTTGTAAAAAACTGCCCAGACTGCAATAGAGATCGCAGTGGCGAGCGAGGAGGACTATTGCCATGGCACTTCGCTCCAGAAAAACAACAATAAGAAAGTACCCATCACGAAAAATCATTATATTAACATAAAAAGACTAATTTTCACTTATAATGTAGACCCCAGCGCTCGGCTGACATCTGGACTGTTATACAAAGATTTGCGAGTCTAGAATGGCATATACGCTAGGAGCATGCTACGTTTTGACTAATGTATTCCCTTTAGCCCTCAAGCTTATGGGGAAGCATGGCCAAATGAGCATTGCATAGCGGGACTCTTCTCACTTCCTGCCTGAGGGATACGGGATGGTGTAAAGAAAAAACCAAGACATAAAGCAATCTATAACGGAAAAGGTATTAGGTTCGGGAGCTGGGTGGGTCAAACATTTAATAAGTGTCCAACGTAGTCTAAATAACCTGCCAAGAAATTCTCTGAAAGGGTTCAGTCCGTACGAACTATTGTTTGGGACTAGAATGATGATCCAAGATCTTGATAGTCAGACTTCAGTGGTTAAAAACAAAAACTTTGATATCAAAGATCGTTTGGCTATTTTGCAGGACTTAAATGAAACAAGAAAAGACCTGAGCAACCAACAACCACTGCAGAAAAACCACCTGTCCCAGCAAGGCCTGTCTGGATTCCAAAAGTCGGGGATCTGATCAGAGAAAAGATCGCGGTAAAGAAGGAATTTGGGCCTTCTTACAGAAAAGCAGTTCCTGTCTTGTCTATCAACGGGACAAGATCAGTAGTACTACCGCCCCTTGCTGGTAAAAAGGAGAACCGAGTCATATCCATCGACCTGGTTAAACCACAATCATGTGGCCGATAACAAATAGTAGGCCAAGTGGACTCCCAAGAAGTAGCAGAACACCAATGTTTGCTACGAATACAGAGGCTCAAACTGGAAGACTGATCACATTTGGAAAATCTACAGTGAATCAACAAGGACTATGCAACAAAGCAATGGAACTTGAACCTCTTAAAACCCAAATCAAAGCTTTTCATCAAGAAACAACAACCTATGATGATGTAACTGCAGACTTTGCTAATGAAACAAAGCAAAATCCAAAAGCAATTGGAACAATTGACAGAACAGCATCCGGCTACTTCATCAACTTCGATGATTCATCTGAAGACCTGAGTGAAGCAAAGAAACAGCCATCAACAAAAACATTTAAAGATAAAGCTAAGGAACTTTTTCAACAGCTGAAAGAAACCTATCTGATTTCTCCATGGATTGAATTTTGGGTGGCCTTCGGTACATTTATCCTCATTCTTTGGCTCATCATGGTACTATCCTTGGGACATTTCATTGAAGGAAAATATGCTAAAATGGACACAGCAAGCCAGAAAATCAACTTGGTCCTTAAACCACACACATCTTCACACATCGAGAAAAGAGAACTTTCTTCAGTGAACTTCACAGCCAATCCTATACCAGGCGGTGTAGCATGGGACAAAACTGATTATGAAATCTATGGTCCGGTTGAAATCCTGAAGTATCCACACCAATTCAAGATCTCATTGAGTGACTTTGTAAAACCAAGCTCATTTGCTGATGATTGGGACTTTGAAAGTATTAATGATATGATGTCTGATCTTGTGATGTCTGCCAAATTTACAGAACATGATTATTTGCAGGGTTCGTCTAATTATGATCAGATGTTCTGCTACAACCACTATGGTAACCATTATCTACATAAATCTGCACAACCTAGAAATGTTTTAAATTATAACCAATGGGAACATTGTGCTACTCCTCCAAAAGATAGCTCGAAAACATTTTATGATAAATATTCATACTTTTCAGGGTTTAACACAAGTAATGCAGAAACATTTTATTTCAAATTGTCAAATAAGACAGGTATGAAGACCATGCTTACAAACACAAAATTGATATATTACGATTCATTTTTTGAGCAAATGAATACATTTGGGTTTGATTTCTGGAACAATAATATTGAAGCAAAAACTGTTTGGGGTACAAGAGATTGGCAAGTACAAGGTATAGAATCATTGTATAGAGCCTGCATGATCCCAGAACAAATTATATTCTTGAATGACACTATTCAACAAACTACCTGTCTTGGCTTAGCCAAAATCAAAGATTTGAACAAACCGTCTATTCCAAAGCCAACAGTGAACATTAATAGCTCTATAGATGTTGAGATAGACGTAAACCATATATTAAACCAAAACAGAACACATCCTGAATGGAAAAAATGGTTGATCTGGCCCACAGATACGAATAACTGTCAAAACAGATTCCTGAACAAAATACAGGGGTTCACATTGACTAGGCCAGACCCTAGATATTCCCAAAGACAACATCCAGGGATAGTAACCACCTACAGCGTGGGCAAGCTCTGCCTTCAATGGCTACAAACGTCCACACTGGCTGAAATTAAGCAACACCTAACTTTACTTACAGAAGGTGCTGACTTGCGTGATTTCATTATGGGACCACGCAAACAGCGTCAAAAACGTTTCATAGCGGCCTCTATATATGCAGCTTATAACGAAGTTTGGAAAGTAACTCAAATTGAGACAGCAGAAAAAATACGGGAAATTGACCGTATTAATTTGGAAAAATCACTTTCTGTGGTGGACAATGGGTTAATGACTCTGTCCTCCAGAATATATTCTCTGGACAGCATTGTGTCTTCAGCAATCGATATAATATCGCAAGACTTACTGATGCTACAACACGGTCAGTCCCAATTGCGTTCTATTGTACAGCTTGGCTGGACATTACAAAATCTGCGTTCTGGCTATGTGCCTTGGCGTTTAATCAACACAACGTCATTATTTAATATCTTTAACCTTACTGATAAACAAATCAGTTTGGCGCAGAAGGGTGCTGACTATACAATTCTGAGCGTTGAAAGACTTGAGAGATTACCATTGACAATGTCAGAACAACCTGTCATTGAATGGATAATACATGGAATAATAAATATTCCGATAACTACTTTCCAGTTTCAATTCTGCCAAAAATATATACAGGCAGGCCAGTATGAAAGGTTGGGTAAAGGGTACATTAAGTCAATATGGAACTTGCCCTATACACACGAATGTGTCAGTAATAAAGGCCAGAAAGTGTTTCTCAGTGGCAATAATTGTGCAAAATCACTAAGCGGTACACTTCTGTGTCAGGGTATTAGCTTGCATGGAGCCTGTGAAGGGACTTCGAATAACATTTCATGTTACCAGCTAGGCACACCTGCAACACAAATAGAACCATTCTTTAGGAGACTCTCAAACGGGAGTTACATTCTAATAGTAGATCGCAGATGTTGTAGTTTGCTGCCCGGAAAACCTTATCTCATAACCGTGACTAGGAAGGTCATGTGCTGTGAACGAGTATTGTTCCCGAACGATTCTCCAGACAGGGAGGCAAGGTTATGGCCCGATTTGAAAATTGCTTCTATTCGAATAGATACTTTAAGCAGAATGAAGACTGTGCTCCCACAGACGCCGACCAGGCTCACGTCATCAAAAGAAACGTATGATCTCCAAGTTGCAAGGACAACAGAAGAGATTCATTCATTATTATCAACTAATTCCCCCATACATTTCGCAGAAATACTGAACGAAATCTTAAATATTTCTGATACCACTGGTGTCTCCAGTGTATTTAAAGCAGTGTTTTCGGGTGCTTTAACTCCATTCAAAGCCATCCTGGGTATTTTTCCAGACTTTGTCCATTCCATTTTTGGCGGACTTCCACTCCTTTTGGGACTAGTAGCAGGTATTCTATTTTTTATCCTGTTATTTCGCTATGGCAAACCATGTCACAGACAAAACACCTGCGACAAGGGAAGAAATGATCCTAGCCATTGGCTACCGGGACCGGGTAACTAAAATCCTTGGACTATCCCGGCTTAGAGACCTGAACATGGCTTGGTCTCTTTCATTTAGACCAATGTGGCAAAGTTGTGTTATGCCTGTATTAAGGTGCTTGCTATGCGGCGAAGAATGCGTGTTGGACACCTGTCTGGCACTACAATCGGATGTGCCAATGGACGCAGATACCTTGTTGGGTCCGGTAACGGCTCATGTATTGTGCTGTCCCCAGCGGCTACCAATCCTGATGACGGCATTCGTGGAGACTTCACCACTACGATTGAGGGGTAGTGAAGTACAAGATGAAAGCAGCATCGATCAGGTACGACCTTCAGTCAGCTATGCTGATCAAAACATCAATGGAGGCAATCATGCTCAGGCTCATGAATGCATGGTAACAACTTTTTCCGAATTAGTGGAACTTACGCAAGAAGCTGTTGACAGTTTTTTCAACAGTCTAAATGATATGATGTTTTCACCAGAGCAGCAGGAATAACTTTGAGCAAACTAGCACTTGGAGTTCCCGACATGCTGAATTTGGCCTTCAACTTTTAAAAAAAAGCGATATGGAATAATTTTTTTCTCATCATTTTTTCAAACTGCAAGAGCTTTTTCCCCAATTCAAAAATATTTACGATTTTTTGGGACACTTATCTTCTGCTTAAAGTAGACATTATTCTTAAAGAACTAAATTTCTATTTTAGGTAGTCACGAGACATTCGCTATCCTCTAGCACTATTATACATAACTTTATGGTTGTGATGAAATGGTCTCGCACCTTTTTTTTCTGTATTAAGAGCCATTTCATGTGTCTTATTCGCATTTTTTCATGATAAATTTAAAATATGCGTTATATGTTTAGCATTATTAGACTGCTTGTGCATATAGTACATGTGATAGTACATGTGATTGTGTTTCGTATATTTCGTAGTTCCAATTTTTTCAGGATACATATGAATGTATTTTGGGGTGGTACGGTATACACAAACGCTACTGGTTTCACTATGCCTAGATTTGTAAATATGGACATAGTCTACGTGGAGTGGGTGTGATGTATTCCTATAGGTACTGTATCGATTCCCCTATTCCTGACCCTGGTTTGGTTAATAATTAACTAGCAGCCATCCAACGGTGCAAAAACCGTTATCTGATTAAGCCACACCACGGCACAGAAGCGCGTTATCTGATTAGGTCATAACGCATGCAATCTAATTAGACAAGCGATATTCCTCCAGCCCCTGATAAGGCATACGGAGTTCTCAAAACAAATCAAACCTACAGCGACCTGGGAAATTCCCATAGCCATTGTTTTGATTTCAACTAGAACTTCAGCAAAAGAATGTGCGAACGAGCCCGTTCATATGACATCCTTATTGACGTATATATGTCCATCCTTACGTCAATCTCGGCACCTTTCAGGTATAAATATTACCGACATTGCCTTAAGCAAACACATGCAGTGGTGACGAGATTGGAGCAGCGAGACGTGCCGAGGAGCCCAGCAGAGAGCGAAGCCCACAGGCGCTGCCCCGCCTTCCTGACGCGCTGAGAACGAGACGCTGCCTTTCTCCTGCTGAGAAATCCAGCTCCGGCGCTTCCAAGCAGCCCTCGCAGGCAGCTGGAATATCAAGACCTGGGATAAGAGATACCAGCCCTCCATCATTCTAGATCTCAGGTACAGAACTGAATAACCCCTTGCAGAGAATTCTTGAGTCAGTCCCTTGGCAAAACAAACTTAACTTAAACTGCTACTTATCTACTCCCGCCCACGTATTAGGCTTAGGTCAGGTACACTGGGGTAGGCGTGGTTAGAAGCACCAGTTGAGTACGATTAGTCAAATGTATATATGTATGTATCTATTTTATCCATTTTAAAGTATCATATGGCTCAAAAACCATATCAATGCTTTTACAATATTATTTTATAATTCTGTCTTTACTGTATGCACTTTACTTAACTATCAGTATTACAATAATAGCGATTCATTTCTCTTGTATGAGAAAGGAGACTGATCAATAAATAACTTCTTTTTATTGAACACGCCCGTCTCTTCCTTTTCTCTACAATCTGGTGAAACTAAGAATGCATTGAACTGACTGAGTAAAATAAGTTGTCTTTTGTTTTCACACGACTCTAGAGATACACTCTTGATTAGGGGAGAGCAAAGTTGTCATGTTCTATGGTTGTCAGAAACTAAATCCCTTCTTGTCTATCCAGGGAGGTTAAAATCCTCCTTGCCTATTCGAGAAAGTTTCTAGTGAACTCTGAGCTAGCTGGCAAACACAAAACTTTAAGTCTAATATCGTCGGTAGAAGACCTAGTTAACCTCTGCCCTAGGTCTATACTATTGAAGATATTATTCCAATGCGCAGAGCCTATTGGGATAATAGGAACTACACTACAGTCTGACCTATTCTAACAGTTAAATATAATGGACTGTGGTCAGAAATAACTCACACACTAATGTGTAGTGTTCTTATTACATTTAATTAAAGGGTAATACCTCGAAGGAGTCTTGTTAGAGAGTTTGAAACTCATTTTAAAAAAAGAAGTCTGAATGTTCCAGTTTTAATAACGAAAACGATTTAATAAATACATTTGAATTGGAGATAGACAACAGAGTGGATAAAGGAAAATGCTTTATTATAATTTGTTAAATTTTAGCCTATTTAGGTAAACTGGACACATTAGGCCTATGAAGCCATAATGCACAATGTTTAATAGAAAGGCTGTGTGGTATTTGAGAACATTTGGTAAGCCTATTCCACTATTCAGTTTGCATGATCTCTGTTTATTGTATGTAATTTGAGGTGTTATATTGTTCCAAATACATTTCAAAATATTTCTATGTAAGGTCTTGAAGAAAGTAACAGGAAACTGGAAGCATAGAAATCATATATAATATTTGTGAGACAATTGCCATTCTAATGACTTCAATCTTACCCCTCCAGTTTAGATGAAGGGATGAGCATCTATCCAGCTTCGCTCTGATTTTACTAGTCCATCGCCACCCCCTTTTGTACCGCTTTTGGCCGCCATAAGTGTGGCAGGGTATGCTCAGACGTGAGTCCCTTGCTCACTTTGCCACTGGATTCAAGCAAGCCGGGCTGTAGACGGCTGGAATGCCAGAAACCGGTCCTCGGAAGCTTGTTTCCGGTCCAGGGAAGACATGGCTTGGCAGTTCGGGCTGGACTGTTCCCATGAGGCACAGGGTCAGACTGATTTGCATATAGCCATGTCAGAACTGGGGTGGCAGAGTGGGCTAAAGAACGGTGATGGATTAAACCCAGATCTTTTGACTGGGTGTGAGTGTTTGATTGATTCAGATGCTCCGTCCATCACCACCCCTTTTTGTACCGCTTTTGGCCGCCATAAGTGTGGCAGGGTATGCTCAGACGTGAGTCCCTTGCTCACTTTGCCACTGGATTCAAGCAAGCCGGGCTGTAGACGGCTGGAATGCCAGAAACCGGTCCTCGGAAGCTTGTTTCCGGTCCAGGGAAGACATGGCTTGGCAGTTCGGGCTGGACTGTTCCCATGAGGCAGAGGGTCAGACTGATTTGCATATAGCCATGTCAGAACTGGGGTGGCAGAGTGGGCTAAAGAACGTGATGGATTAAACCCAGATCTTTTGACTGGGTGTGAGTGTTTGATTGATTCAGATGCTCTGTCCATCACCACCCTCTTTTTTACCGCTTTTGGCCGCCATAAGTGTGGCAGGGTATGCTCAGACGTGAGTCCCTTGCTCACTTTGCCACTGGATTCAAGCAAGCTGGGCTGTAGACGGCTGGAATGCCAGAAACCGGTCCTCGGAAGCTTGTTTCCGGTCCAGGGAAGACATGGCTTGGCAGTTCGGGCTGGACTGTTCCCATGAGGCACAGGGTCAGACTGATTTGCATATAGCCATGTCAGAACTGGGGTGGCAGAGTGGGCTAAAGAACGGTGATGGATTAAACCCAGATCTTTTAACTGGGTGTGAGTGTTTGATTGATTCAGATGCTCCGTCCATCATCACCCCCTTTTGTACCGCTTTTGGCCGCCATAAGTGTGGCAGGGTATGCTCAGACGTGAGTCCCTTGCTCACTTTGCCACTGGATTCAAGCAAGCCGGGCTGTAGACGGCTGAAATGCCAGAAACCGGTCCTCGGAAGCTTGTTTCTGGTCCAGGGAAGACATGGTTTGGCAGTTCAGGCTGGACTGTTCCCATGAGGCACAGGGTCAGACTGATTTGCATATAGCCATGTCAGAACTGGGGTGGCAGAGTGGGCTAAAGAACGGTGATGGATTAAACCCAGATCTTTTGACTGGGTGTGAGTGTTTGATTGATTCAGATGCTCCGTCCATCACCACTCCCTTTTGTACCGCTTTTGACCACCATAAGTGTGGCAGGGTATGCTCAGACGTGAGTCCCCTGCTCACTTTGCCACTGGATTCAAGCAAGCCGGGCTGTAGTCGGCTGGAATGCCAGAAACCGGTCCTCGGAAGCTTGTTTCCGGTCCAGGGAAGACATGGCTTGGCAGTTCGGGCTGGACTGTTTCCATGAGGCATAGGGTCAGACTGATTTGCATATAGCTATGTCAGAACTGGGGTGGCAGAGTGGGCTAAAGAACGGTGATGGATTAAACCCAGATCTTTTGACTGGGTGTGAGTGTTTGATTGATTCAGATGCTCCGTCCATCACCACCCCCTTTTGTACCAATTCTCAAAGAACTTAGCAGATGATTGAGCATATAAAACTGCTACCAATTTGAAAAATTCTGAAAGCATAAAAAAAAAAGAAATTGGCAGTCAACTTTATCTAATGCTTTTTTCAGCATCTAATAATAAAAGCAAACCTATAGGATCCTGTGTAGAAGAGATATTCTCTAATGTGCAACTGTTGAGTCTAGTATTAATAGCGGAGACTCTATTTTTCATAAAACTGATGTAGTCAGTATTAATGATACTATTAAGTACTTTAACAAGTTGTTCGCTAATATTTGCCATATATTTTGTAATCTTGATTTATTATTATGATTGATCAGTAATTTAATATTATAGTAAAATCTTTGTCTGCTTTCGGAAATACTATTAGCAGAGCTTCCTTAAATGATCCTGATATTTCACTTATTTCACTAAATTCTTGGAAAAGGTGAAGTAAATGTGGTGTCAATTGAGCAGAAAAAGCTTAATAAAATTCTGCACGTATTTCATGAGTTCCAGGTAATTCTTTGAATTAAGAGATTTAACAGCCATCGTGACTTCCTCCATATTTATCAGATGTTCTAAACTTGAATTGACAGACTGAGAGAGTACATGTAATTTACACATTTGTAAGAAAATATCTATATTCTGTAGGATAAATTGGCCCAGGTTTTTGAAATTCTTCAATTATATGTGATATAAGCTAAGTTCCCCCACACTACCTCCCTGAGAAACCTGTGCTTGCTTGCCATCACTGCTATTAAGAGTCAAGTGTGTAAGGCGAGTTCTGATGGATACATCTGCCAGTGGATTCCTCACCTTGTGAATATCCCCTGAGCAGCAGCCAATCGGAAACTTTTGTAGCTCTACACGCCGGCGAGGTCATGGACAACGTCACAGTGGGTACGAATCCACTCGCGACCCCGCTGATGACACTGGATCCATAATAGGGCCTCGTCGGCGTAATGCGTCAGTTCCCTTTTTTCCGCGCAGTCGACAACAACGGTTTCTTGGGACTCTCCGTAGTAACATTGTTATTATAGTTGTTCTTGTCTGTTCTTCTCGTTTCCTTTCGAAGATGTCTGGGAGAAAATCTGGTTTCAAGCCCTGCAGGGAGTGCGGGAAGCAGATGTCCATCACTGACCCGCACGAGGATTGCGTATGGTGCTTGTCTTCCGATCACGACGTCGATGGATGTGCGTGTTGCAGGAAGATGACCTCTAAGGCATTAAAGGAAAGGGAAGCGAAGTTATTTATTGCCAAGATGAAGAAGAATAAGAAGGCGAGTAAGAGAAGATCGAGGTCGAGGTCGAGATCTCGTTCCGAATCCAGGTCGGGTTCGAAGTCGGCGTCGGGACATTCGAAGTCGAAGAGACATAAGAGAAAGAAGCACTCTTCGAGGCGTCACTCTGATAAGGAACCGGCGCTGAAGTCATCTTCTCCTCAAAGTCACAGTAGTGAGGTCGATCTTTCTCATTCAAATCCGGTCTCGCCAGAGAAGGAAGTGTCTCCTGAAGTTGAAGTCTCTCGATCACCGACGCCGGCTCCTTCGGATTCGGTCCATTCTTCGGATCCGGGTGAAGCGGAGCCAGAGCAAGAAGCTCAGGAGCAGCCTGAAGAGGTTCCTTTGTCGGCGCCGACGGTCCCGACTCCAGGTACACCGGCTTCAGAGCCGGCGCCGGGAAATTATCCCCCTTTCCCGGCTCCAGGCCAAGACCCATCACACTATCTTAACGCTATGAATAGTGTCTTCGCAAGGGCTATGTACCCCTCTGGTGCGCCTGCGGGCCCCATGGGTCCTTTTGCCTTCAATTTGGGTGTCCCTCAGCCATATGTCCAGGCTTCATTTATGCCCTTTCTTCCAGCGACGCCGTCCTGGAATTTTCCGGCGCCGTACCGAGAATCTCCGGCGCCGCCTGTTCGTCCTCATTCGGCGCTAGCGGCGCCGTCGGTTCCGCGTTCGACGCCGGTCCCGAATCCGATGGAGTCGGTTGTGGATCCATCAACTCCAGTCCCGAGGATCCACTCCAGGAGGGAGGCCCAAAGAGTTGTGGAAGATGCACGCTATCAGAAGGACATGGAGGAAAGTGAACTTCCTGATTCTGAGGACTATTTTGCAGAATTGAAAGATGCAAGTGGTCTTGATGTTTCCCCTGAGTGGGATTTTTCTCCTGGTTCAGATGCTCCTTCGAAGGAGGTAGCCCCATCTCACACAGTTGTGAGAAAAGCTGCTGAATTATTGGACATTAATCTTCCTTCCACCGAATTTAAGTCCAATCTATTGACTGAAGTGTTGCATTCTCCATCCTCTGTGACTGTGCCTTTGTTACCGTTTAATGAGGCAATTCTGGAGCCGTTGTTGGAGGTTTGGAAGAAACCTTTGTCTGCACCTGCAGTCTCCAGGACTGTGGCACGGAGATATCGGGTGGCACCCGAGGATCCAGAATTTTTGTCAGCTCATACTTCACCTGAGAGCCTTGTAGTTCAGGCGGCTTGCTCGAAGAGGTTTTCAGGAGCTTTCCCACAAGTTCCAGCTGACAATGAGTCAAAACGGATTGACCAGTCTGCTAAGAAGGTGCTTTCATCTACGAGCACGGCACTGAAATCAACAAATGCAACTTGCTTGATGGGAAGGTATATCCATGCCTTGATGGATTCCTCTGAACAGTTGCTTCCAAAACTGTCGGATGAAGACAGGAAGAACTTTCAGGCAGTTTTGGATGATACCCAGGCTGCTGCGCGCCAGGTCATTCAAAGTGGCCTGGAAACGGCTGACTCGGTGGCTAGAATTATGGGCTCTGCAGTGGCTACGAGAAGGGGAGCTTGGTTGAAGTCTTCAGACTTTTCTCAAGATGTCCAGGCAACTTTGTTGGACTTACCTTTTGATGGTACGGGTCTGTTTGGTAAGAAGGCTGATGCCGCACTTGAAAGATTCAAAGATAGTAAGGCCACGGCAAGATCACTTGGCTTGCAGACCCAATCCAGAGGTTCCTTTCGTAAATACAGAGGATTCGGGAAGTCATCCTTTCGTTCGCAAGGGCAGCCTCGTCAGCAGCAACAGCAGTAGCAACAAAATACGCTGTATAAATCTTATAGAGAAAGAAACAGAGGTCATCAACGAGGTCGTCAACCCTCCTCTTCCTCTACCTCTGCTCCTATCGCCGCAGCAAAGCAGCCCTAGATTCCCCATTCCCAGTCATGTTGGTCCTGTGGGGGGTTGGCTTACCCTTTTTCTGCGGGATTGGGAATCGGTCACTACAGACCAATGGGTTCTCAATCTTGTGGCAAATGGCTATACTCTTCCCTTCAGGGAATTCCCTCCAAATTACCCTCCTTGTCAAGGTGCTTGCTCAGAGGAACATCTCCGTCTCCTCCAGGAGGACGTTCTGACTTTGTTAAAGAAAGGCGCGATAGAGGTGGTTCCAGAGCAGGAAAGGGGTCAGGGATGATACTCCCGGTATTTCCAGATTCCCAAGAAGGATGGCAGGCTTCGTCCAATCCTGGATCTCAGGATCTTGAATCTTTATCTGAAACAAGAGAAGTTCAAGATGCTTACCCTTGCGCAGGTTCTTCAGGCGCTGCTGGAAGAAGACTGGATGGTGTCGCTCGACTTGCAGGACGCGTATTTTCATATCCTGATCCTGGAGTCGCACAGGAAGTATCTCCGTTTCACGGTGGGGTCGCAACATTATCAGTTTGTGGTCCTTCCATTTGGAATTACTACTGCACCTCGAGTTTTTACCAAGGTGATGGCAGTGGTGGCAGCCCATCTCAGGAGGGCGGGGATTCCTGTATTCCCCTATCTGGACGACTGGCTGATCAAAGCAGAGTCTCCAGAGAAGGTGCTCCATCATCTGCAAGAGACAACTCAGTTGTTGTACAGGTTGGGTTTTTCGATAAATGTACCCAAGTCTCACCTGGTGCCCTCACAGCGCAACCTGTTTATAGGGGCAGTACTAGACACTACTGTTTGTCGAGCATTCCCTCCACCTCAAAGGATTCTCGACATTCAGGAAATGATTCCTTTGTTTTACAATGGAGCGGTCGTTCCAGTCCTGAAGGTCCTACGCCTGCTCGTTCTGTTTGCTTCCTGCATTCTGCTGGTCAACCATGCACGCTGGCACATGCGGGCGCTCCAGTGGTGCCTCCGCAGGCAGTGGTTTCAGCACAACGGAGATCTCAGGGAGTCTGTGAGGATCTCCAGAGAAACTGCAGCGGATCTGTCTTGGTGGAGCACGGAGGGCAATCTGACTCAAGGAAAGCCCTTTCATCTGCCTCCATCGGTTGCCACAGTGATAACGGATGCATCCACTCTAGGGTGGGGTGCTCATCTGGGGGATCTGGAGATCAAAGGTCCTTGGTCTCCAGGGGAAAAGTTGCTTCACATCAACCTTCTGGAATTGAGGGCGATTCGTTTAGCACTCAAGGCCTTCCTCCCTTCCCTTCGCGGTCAGTCGGTTCAGGTCCTGACGGACATCACGACCCCGATGTGGTATGTCAACAAGCAGGGAAGAATGGGGTTGCATCTTCTCTGCAGAGAAGCTCTGCGTCTCTGGTCCTGGGTTCAGGACCACCAGATTTGTCTGATGGCAAATCATCTGGCTGGAGTTCTGAACATTCGTGCAGACAGTCTCAGTCGGCAGTTATCAGCCTACCACGTGTGGAGGCTTCGCCCAGAGGTGGTTCGTCACGTCTTCCGGACGTGGGGATCTCCTCAGGTGGACCTCTTCGCAACTCACGAGAACGCTCACTGACCATCATTCTGCAGTCTCCAGTATCCGTTGCAGGGAGCTTTGGGGGATGCGTTTCAGTTGAGTTGGGACTCACGGCTACTTACGCGAAATCTATTGACCCCTTGAGAGCTCGTTTGTCTAACATACTTCAGTTTGCTCTTTCTTTGGCCCAGCAGGGTTTTGCTGTGGTGACTGTAAAGGGTTATTTATCGGCCTTGTCGGCATTCCTTTGTTTGCCGGACAGCCGTCTTTATTTAAGTCTCCTATTGTATTACGTTTTATAAAAGGTCTTACCAATAAATTCCCTCCAACTCCATTTATTGTGCCTCAGTGGGACTTGAATCTTGTCTTAACCTACTTGATGGGTTCACCCTTTGAACCTTTACCCAAGTGTCCCATGAGACTTCTGTCTTTTAAGACGGTCTTCCTTGTAGCAATTACCTCGGCAAGGAGGGTAAGTGAGCTTCAAGCTCTTAGTTCGAAACCCCCATTTTTTAATGGATGTATTTATATATTCATGCATATTGCATTGGTTTCACACTGTGTGTGTTGATTTGAATACTGTGTACTATGTGTACTATTACTGTTTATGTCGGTCCGTCTGTGTGCCTCGGGGGCACGGAAAAAAGGGCAGAACTGACGTCATCACGCCGACGAGGCCCTATTATGGATCCAGTGACGTCAGCGGGGTCGCAAGCGGAGTCATACCCACTGTGACATCGTCCATGACCTCACCGGCGTGGAGAGCTACAAAGTTTCTGATTGGCTGCTGCACAGGGGATATTCACAAGGTGAGGAATCCACAGGCAGATACTGTATCTACCAGAAAAAGCGTTACCGAAGGTAAGTAACTTGTTCTTTAGAGAGCCATAGTAGTTCAAAACCTGGAGCAAACAACCTCAACCCCCACTTTTGAGGCCCAATATTTCCTGTTTGCTCTATGGCCCCTAAAATAGGATCTGTCCCTATGACTAATGTTCATACTGGACAAGGGTAATCTGGAATAAGTATTTCCACCCTTTTTGATGGTAGTCTTTGAGATGGAGGTATTGCCTTACACTACTTGGCATAAGTTGTCTTCTGCCTATTATCTTCTCAATAGGCATCAAGTAGGGGTGTCTCTTTGGCAACTGAGAGAACAGTTTACCAACCAATAGCAAGACTAAGAAGTTGAGTGTCAAGGTGTTCTATATCTTGTTTTAGATAGAGATCTATGTCGTAAAGTTAAACAGCTCAAAGCCATAGATCTCAACAGCAAATGTGATGTGTGTGTTAAAGCCAATCTCAATATTATTGAGCATCTCCATGGTACATGTCTCAATGTTGAAACAGTCATGGAATATGATAGCCATCTTCTTGACATCAAGAATCTCTTCTCTGAACCCTCTGATGTCAAGTATTTTGCGTTCACCTTGAAGACAAGGATAGTGCTGGTTTGCTCATTTAAATATGCGAATGCCATTTGTGATCGGACCTGTGATTCTTTTTCTTTTGTTTCATTCTATGAGGATGTCCAGAGAGGCCAACAAAGCACCGAGGTGGAAGCGGAAAATCCTATAAACTATTTCATCTGCTGTGGGAGCCCAACAGAAGTCTCAGATAGTGGCCTGGAATGTTCTTTTCTTCATAGATTCACCACATGCTTGAATATATTCCCTGTCATCAGGCTGAAAACCCTCAGTGACCAATGTTTTCCAGCATTGGATCTTTCATAGAGTCACATGCTTTCATCAATTGTCTTCAGGCTGGAAACACTTGATATTCAGATTTACCAAAGTAATGTGCATTCTCCTGTATTGAATCTTTCATAGATTCACATGCTTGTATCTTCCCCGTCGTCATGGTGGGAGTCTCACAGTAACAGAATGACCAAAGCAGTATTATAGAGAAAAACTGCATAGAAAATCCCATAGGGAATGACATAATTTGGTAATCAGACCTCCGTATTGCTTGGTCCAAAACTCAGCCAATCAGCAGAAAGCCCTGACATCACACTCCCCAGCAGAGCTCTCCTACCTCCGATTTCCAACTGCCTTTTGTGTGTGAAGGAGTCTCCTTGAGCTCTGCTCAGTTTGTTCCTGAGTGAACTTTTTACCTTTTCAACTGTCAAATTTTCTTCTGGATTCATGATACTGTGCTTCATCTAGTATCTTACTATGGCTGAAAGCTCTAAAAAGAGGCTTTACAGGCCCTGCAGATCCTGTGGAAAAGCTAGGCTTTTTTCTGAAGATCCACATAAGGACTGCCTATACTGACTTCACCCCAAACATGTAGCTAAAGACTGCAAACACTGCAGAACCTTTTCAGCTAAAACTTTGAGGGATAGAGAGGCACATCTTCTGTTGTGGCTTCAGAAGAAGAAGGCCACCTCAGATTCAGATTCAGAGGAGGAATATACGAGCCAGTCTTCTAAAAAGAGGAAGTCTTCCACTTCAGAAGAATCTGTGGATCCTAAGAAACAGAAAACTAAGGGAAAAGAGACCTCTTCATCTTCTCTACCTCAGACTCCTCTGAAGAAATCCTCAGTTTCAAGGGGAGTGCCTTCTGCTCCGCCGATGAAGACTGTGGTGTCTCCAGTTATAGTTCCTGTGAAGACGTTGACGACACCTTCGACGACAACATCGTCGACAACGACAATCTCGACGACTGCGGTGTCGACGGCAGTGATCAAGACTACACCGTCGACGACTCCGTCGATGGGACGAGTTACATCCCCGTCGATGTTACAATCGACGACGACCTCGTCGACGACTACACCACCGCCATTCGAATCTCGACAAAGGGAGCTTCGTCGACGGCGGCTCCGTCGACGACGGCTTTTAAGTCACCAAAGTCGAAGACTATGATCTCTATCAGATCTTTCCACTCATGGAAGGGCTCGTCGACGGTTAAGAAATCCTCAGAATTTACGGCATGGACAAAAATTTCTCCGCTGCCTCCGTCAAATTTGCTAGAAATGCAGGAGTCAGATGATGAGGAGTCTTCAGGAGTGGCTTACAGTCCCTCTCAACTGCAGATTAAGAGCCAAGAGACTGATGAGAAAGAAGGCCAGGAGGTTCAAGAGGTCTATTCCTTTAAATATCGTCCTCAAGCAAAATCAAAAAGATATGAGTCATTTCAAGAGTCATATGGCTACGAGGAAGAGGAGGAACAACAAGTTGATGAGAGGGAAGAATCCATCTCAATGCCTTTCTCATTGGTGACGGGCTTACATCACATGATCGACGACTACTACCGTTGTTTTCCTGAAGCTAATGCCCCTGCTGCAAGGGCTCCAGTCACACCTGCACAAGTGCCGGTAGCCCAGCTTACACCTGCAGTGCAAAAATTGCGATCTCCTCCAGTTGTCACAATACGTGTTGACTTTACAGGGAATGATGGAGAAGAGCAGCCAGAGGAAGGGGACTTCTTCATGACCCCCCCAGTAGGTGTAGAATTGGATGAATATGTTCGCCATCACCTTCTCCAGCGAACTCTCCTCCACAGGACATCGGAGGATTCAATGATATTATGGAGAAAGCAGCTAAAAGATTTGAGGTCCAGATGCCAGTACAGGAAACAGAATGTTTCCTATATGATTTCAAAGAAGATTCAAGGAAGTCAGCTAGATCAATCCCAATCATCCAACATATCTGGGATGAAGGTCTGAAAATCTTGAAAACGCCAGCTTTGGTGGCGGCCTCGGTTCCTAGGATTGAAAAGAAATACCGGGCGCCGGAATCTTTACCTGCGTGTTTGATCGGACACCCACCCCCAGAGTCGGTGGTAATGCAGGCAGCACAGAGACACTCTAAAAATCCTGTCTCCACATCTGTAGCTCCCCCTGACAAGGAAGCAAGATGAATGGATGGAGCAGGGAAGCGGTTTGCAATAATGGCAGCATCTACCATCAAAATGACAAATGCTATGGCTCTCATCAGTCGTTAGAACAGACAGATGTGGTCCGGTTTAGCGCCACTGTTGGCTCATCTGCCAGAGGATAAAAAAGAGGAAGCAGCAGCTATTTTACAGTATGGGGCTAAGGCAGCCTCTGAATTCATTGATATTGCTATGGACATCTCGTCAGTGGTGTTTCGTCAAATGGCAGGAGCGGTGGCCCTCAGAAGGTAAGGTTGGCTGAAAGCTACCTCTTTTAGGGCGGAAGTACAGGCAAAAATTGTTGACATGCCTTTCGACGGGGAGAATCTCTTTGGTAAACACATAGATGATGCTCCCCAAGGAATCAAGGCCGATACGGACACAGCGCGGGCGCTAGGATCTCTTCAACAGGGTAGATTCCAGTCCTTTCAGAGGCGAGGAGCTAGAGGACAATTCGGACAAAGATCTTCGTACCAGTCCAACAGGTACCAGCCATACAGCCAGCAAAGTTACCACCAATATCCCTCTTACCTGCAATATCCTTCCTCAAATCCCTCTTTTCATCAGCAATCTAGAGGAAAGAATCCTGCTAGAGGAAAAGCACAGCAATCTAATAGACGGCAGTGACTTTATCAAGGTGCCCTCCACCTGGTCAGATCCCGACAACGACCATTATCTCTCTCTCTTCTCGAAACATTGTCTGTCAATAACAACAGACAGATGGGTAGTGGATATAATTCATCGAGGCCATACCCTGGAATTTGTACAGATACCCCCAAATCAACCTCCTGTCTTCAGACAGCAGCAACACCTTCCAGCTCTCAGAGCAGACGTTCTATCTGTGATACAGAAGGGGGCTATAGAGGAAGTTCCTTGTCCTCAGAGAGGAAAATGATTTTACTCACATTTCTTTCTGATAAAGAAAAAACTAACATCATAATGGAGACAGGTATTGGTTTTGAGGGATCTGAACCTGTTCATCAAGAAAATCCTGTTCCGCATGCTCTCACTTCAGGAGGTTCTCTTGCTTCTACGCAAAAAAGATTTCATGGCATCCCTGGATCTCTTGGATGCTTATTTCCATATCCCGATTCATGTAAAACACAGAAAGTATCTGCGTTTTGTAGTGGGGGGCGCCACTACCAACTCAAGGTGTTGCCCTTTGGACTAAAATCGGCCCATGGGTCTTTACAAAATGCATGGCACCAGTCGCAGCTTACCTAAGATAACAAGGGCATCAAATCTTCCCATATCTGGACTATTGGCTTATAAAAGGATCATCTTACAGGAAAGTCCAGTTCTCTCTAAAATGCTGCATGGATCTATTTCATCGTCTGGGCCTGCGAGTCAATCTGGAAAAGTTGTCCATAGTGCCTTCACAATCCCTTCAATTTCTACGGGCCATGCTTCACACAAAAGAATCAAAAGCCTATCCATCAGAGGAGCGGATTCGGAAAATTCTAACTCTGGCTTCATCCCTGCAGTCAAAAAAGTACACTTCAGTGAGAATATACAAATCCTTGTTGGGGATGATATCTTCCTGTATCCCTTTGATACCAAATTGCCATCTGCAGATGAGACCTTTACAGGGACTCCTCGACAAATAGTGGATACAATCCCAGGGGTCCTTCGAGGATCGGATCTCCATATCTCCTCAAATGCGACAAGCTCTGTCATGGTGGAAGACCAGAAAGCATCTAATACAAGGTCTGACATTCAAACCCCAACGTCCCAGGTATGTAATGAGGTCAGATGCCTCACTGCAAGGCTGGGCGGCACATCTCCAGGAACTCGAGATTCAAGGTCACTGATCAAAACAAGAGGCTCAGTTACACATCAACATTCTAGAACTGAAAGTGGTTTTCTTGGGTCTAAAAGCTTTTCTCCCAAGGATACACAATTCTACTGTAATGATAAGAACAGACAGTACAACAACATTGTTCTACCTCTTGAAACAAGGAGGTACAAGATCGAAGCTACTCTTGACACAAGCACAGGAAATTTGAAGATGGCTCCTACTTCACAATATCTCATTCAGGCCCAACATATTCAAGGGCTAAAAAACACAAGGGCAGATGTTCTGAGCAGGACAACCAGTGCGTCCCACGAGTGGGAACTAGACCAAATCGAACTGCTAAGAGTGTTTCGGCGGTGGGGCACGCCAATGTTAGATTTGTTCGCAACCCAGAACAACTCAACAGTTCGCAAGCAGATTCCCACAGACGGGATAATGGGGGAATACGTTACACCTACGTTGGACAGGAATGTTCGCTTACTCCTTTCCTCCATTCCCTCTGTTATCAAGGGTACTTCGCAAAATGAGATCGGAGCCATGCCACTTGATAGCTCCAACTTGGCTGAGGCAAGCATGTTTCTCTACAATTTTCAATAGCCCCCAGGATCCAGTTTCCGATAGCACAGAATCTGATTTCTATGAACAACTGACAAATTCTCCACCCAAATTTGACATCGCTGAACTTATCAGCATAGAACCTCACGAACATGAATTCCGATCCCTAAACATCCCTCAAGAGTGCAGGGACATACTGACTCAACCTCGGGCAGTTTCAACAAACAAAACATATACGGCAAAATGGAAGAGATTTTGCCAGTGGTGTGCATCTCAGGCTTTGCATCTTTTCACAGCTTCTCCCGAACAAATTCTGCCATATCTTCTTCATTTGTCTAAAGCAGGCCTTCTTATGCCTCCTTAAAAGTACACTTGGCAGCAATTTCAAGATATAGAAGAGTTCCAAATCAACCTTTGCTCTGGTCACAAAGGGTGGTCAAGGAATTCATCAAAGGACTTTTCAGAGTGTTCCCTCCGATTCAGCACCCTCTGATCCCTTTGCATCTTAATACGGTACTATCTCAGCTCATAAAGCCTCCATTCGAAACGATACATAAAGAAGATCTGCAATTCATATTGTGGAAGACAGCATCGCTGTTGGCTCTCACATCTGCTAGGAGAGTTAGCGAAATCCAAGCTTTCTCAATTGCAGAACCCTTTCTCCAGTTTCGGCAAGACAAAGTGATGCTAAGGACAAACCCAAGATTCATTCCTAAGGTTCCTACAATATTTCATCTCAATGAACCAGTAGTGTTACCTACATTTTTTGGAAATCCTTCAACAGAAGTGGAGAGAGCCCTACACTCTCTAGACATCAAAAGATGTTTAAAGTTCTACATCGACAGAATGAAATCGTTCAGAAAGACAAAACAGTTGTTCATAGCCTTTGCTGGGCCGAGTAAAGGTCTGGCATTATCCAAATCAAGTATTTCAGGATGGATTACATCGGCTATTATCAAATGTCACGAAAAGGCCGGGAAACCCCTGCGCTCCAAGGTGCAGGCACATTCCACCAGGAAGATGGCGACCTCAACGGCCTTGTTTGCAGGAGTGTCACTGCCAGACATCTGCAGAGGAGCGACCTGGAAGAGCATTCACACTTTTACTAGACACCACTGTCTAGATACTGCATGGAAGGAGGACACAGCAGTGGGAAAAGCAGTTCTTCGGCGTCTATTTCAATAAGGTATTTTTCTGTTCAAACTATATATACTTATTTGTCAAAGTATACATGTGTTTATATAGATGAATATAAGGATATATGAACAAATGTTTGAATTATGCACTATATTAGTATCATTCTATGTGGAATGCATTTCACCTTCGTAGTTTACAGAGATTATTTATTAATTCTTGATGTTGTCCAATGGATGAGACATCACAACATTTCGAAGCAGAGCCCAGAGTTCTGGGGTTCTATCCTGGAAACGCTGTGAGAGTTTTGTACTACTTGCTACTCTGATACAAGCATGTGAATCTATGAAAGATTCAATACTTGAGACAAAACTAGTTAGTTACCTGTACACTATGGTTCTGCAGTATTATCTTTCATAGATTCACATGCGCCCGCCCACTTCTCCATTTCTCAGGTAGAACTTTTTACCTCTGGGTGTATCCATGTCTCTCACTTGGGACTGGAAATCTGAGGTAGGGGAGCTCTGCTGGGGAGAGTGATGTCAGGGCTTTCTGCTGATTGGCTGAGTTTTGGACCAAACAATAAGGAGGTCTGGTTACCAAATTATGTCATTCCCTATGGGATTTTCTATGCAGTTTTTCTCTATGATACTGCTTTGGTCATTCTGTTACCGTGAGACTCCCACCATGACGACGGGGAGGATACAAGCATGTGAATCTATGAAAGATAATACTGGAGAACCATAGTGTCATAATAAATAGTTTCTTACATTCAAAAACACTGAAAAGACCATGAACTCCACAAAACCAGTCCACCTCTTATTGTTACCCAAACTTCTAGCCTGTCAGAGAGCAGCACCATCATTCCTTTCCCTGAGTGATATTTCCAAATGCCAGTTTTTCTGTTGCCAGTTCATTCATAGGGATTCGTCTGGTACTCTGTCACCTGTTGACCTTTGCAAGAGGTTTTTTCTGTAGCACTTCGTTTTTTTCACCAACATAAGTATCTGTACAGCTGTCAGGCAGTGTTCTGCTGTATTTTTCAGGTCATTTATCTGAACAATTCCAATATGTCAAAGTCTTCTGAGAGGTTTGTTAGGCATATGGCAAAAGGAAGGTCTATATTAGGGGTGGGCGGAATTTGCGGAATTGCGTAACGCAAATCTCTGCGAAACTGTAAAAAATATCTGCAAAAACGCAGAAATTCCCCAAACACGTGGAATTGCTTGTTCGTGCTGCTTTTTTCCTGTTCGGAATCGCTGTTTGCATGCTCGGGGGAAATATCTTGCGAAGTCACGGAACGCAGAATTTTGGGCAATTTCGCGTTCTCCGGGGAACGCGAAATTACCCAAAGTCCGCGAGCGGAACGGAATGTACCACCCAGGCCTAGTCTATATGGTGGTTGCTCACAGTAAGAGCCTTGTCTGCCTCCACCAAAGTCATGGCCCAAAGAAGTGTGACACCTGTAGTTGATTTTAACCAAGAATCTGAAGGACAGAGAAAGAAGACTGGCTTTGGGATTCTTGGGGTGAAGGCGGAAGCTTCTATCTCATGCAAGCAGGTGTTCCCCCGTAAAACAGCTATATAGAAGTCATGAAAAATGACCGGCTCAAGGCCGCTATGCAAAAAGCCCAGACTCATGGTCTTTGCTATTGGAAAAGGAATTGATCTCATCTGGAAGCACCAGCAAAAATCTAAAAGGTTAGTGCCATCTAGCCTTGAATTGCCTTTGAAAACAAAATCCACAGAAAAGACTTCCTAGCCTCTAAACCCATTGATGGCCATCCTGTTGTTGATGAGCTCATTGTCGATTACTAAGGATAAAAATATTGTCTAGGAACTGAGGTGCCCTTTGTGTCCATATTGACAATGACAGAACTGCTGGCAGGCTTATCATCGATTAGAAAGCTGCCATCATTGAAAAAATCATCATCTACAGCAATTTCAGCAAAGACTCACCAGCCAACAACCGCACTGCCACTGTGGAGCAATTTATCCGATATGTGTTCATGATGGCAGATTAACAGCCATCGCACTGTCTGCTCGTTGATGGCTTATTCAACTGCAGATGTATAGCAAACAGCCATTTCTTTTACACCTTCTACAGGAATTATCTTAGTGTTGTCTTCTGCATTTTTTATTTCAGCATTACCTTCAGTTATGCCACTTCATTTATTAGTGGTCTCTCCAGTACTATCTCAAAAGTCTGCAAAATTACTGCAATACCTCTCATCACTCCAGGAAAGGTAGGGTAAAGAAGAAGATCATGAGGTAGATGGAATTAAGTGTTTATGAATGTCTGACCAAGGGCCAAGATGCAGCTCAGCCTGTAACCTCCATATTCAGTATGTAGATACTGATGTTGAAGAGGAACAGGAAAGATCAAAATCTCCAGAGCGCAAGCACATGCATCCTTTGCCTTCTTCTTCAGCAAAGTGCCCCAGGATGCAACAAGAGTCACCACAAAGCCTGCCTATTGTTAAAGTGTCTTTAGAACTCCTTACCACACTACAAACAATGGTTAAAGAAATGTATCAATTGTTTACAGCTCTGCCACAGCAAATGTCTCTGTAGGCAGCAGTATCAACACCTCTACAACCTATCCTCCCAAAGCCTATAGCTTAACAGGCTGTACCAGCTAAAATCCCTAATCCTGTCAAGCAGGTGCCTACACAGATAAGCAACTTACATACATATTAGACGGTTGTAGTAACTGATGGTGCACACAACTTCACATCTCAAATTATTGCTCACCTCACTAGGCAAACTTTTCTGGACCCAGAATCACAAATATTATTTCCCAAAAATTGGAGAAGCATTCTATAGCATGCTGAGTTCCATTCAAATAGAATAGAATAATGATGTACTGTTCGGTCAAAACCCTGGTCTTTTGATCCTTCCAACCTTTCCAATAAGCCCTTCACCACTGTTGATATTTTTCTTAAGAGTAGTAGTTTATTTTATTTTCCAAACAAATAGATTTGAAAATGACATCCAACGTGTTTTGTTCTGGTAGCCATAAAGTCTTCAGTGCTATTATTAAAAGAAATAATACAAAACATGATTTAAAACATTGCTTGTAAAAATTACTGTACAGACTTCACCAAATATGCAACGTGTGGAGTACTGCAGTGATGATGATATCTTCTGGTTAGATCCATATCCAGGAGGAACAACATGTATGGAATTATACTTCTGATGGGTAAGACAATAATTACATTGTGGGTAATAATGCTGGCCATAGTACTAATGTGTTGGACAAGGATCTGGAGTGGAATAGCTTAGTAAGATAAGACGATGCAAACTCAGAGCCCATTCATAGGGATTCACCACCAGATGGCATTGGAATATTGCATGCTCTTATTGAGAAGGTGTCACAATCTTCGTTTGTAGTGTGATAAAAAGACATTTCCCATTTAATTTTAAGGAAAAGTAATAAAAAACAGTCAAAGAGAATTCGATCGTGGATCCCATTGGGGTAATGAAAAATAGAGAGACAGCGACTGTGAATTTCCATATATAGAAAACAAGGAAGGCTACAGAGTCTTCTCATGCTTGCATGTTAAACAAATTGAAAGTGTACCGAGTTGTTTGTACAACCGCTAAAACACTTCTCATAACCCCCCACTGCCGTTAATTGCAACTCCTTAGAGAGAGGGATGTAAATGGGAATCAAAGAGAAAGAGAGTTAATGTATTTGCAGCGGATGTTGTAAAGACTGTCAATGTGTCTGCAGTGGTGCCTAGATATGGCAGATAGCCATGGTCATACACACCTTCATTAATTCACAAAGTACTGAAGGAAGACAGCTTTTAGGCTAAGATTGTTCCTAAGGTGGTAGAACATGTCTCTGTTTCTTTGACTAATGCTATAAATTGATGCTTCGCTATTTGGTGTTTACCACATTACATTGGCAACAAAGCAGCAATGAGATGTTATGGATAGCTTAAGAGCACTATCTTTAGGCCTGGGTTTCAGTCTACATTTATGGGCATTCCCTTTGATTTGCAGAATGTTTTCCGCAAACATGTGGATGAGGCCTAAAGTCAATTAAAGTCAATACTGACATTGCAAAGAGCTATAAACTCAATGAAAAAAACATCAGCCATACGAATATTACAGATGGCAGACTAAGAGGCCATTCCAACATAAATCTCATTTTCATCAATTCAGGCAATGTAGTCAGTATTGCTCCCAATATTCTTATTCCAACCAACAAAAGCAACAGCAATATCAGTTCCACAAGCAGGGACAGAAGAGGCGAGGAAACCAAACATCTAAATTTAAAGACAGAGGAAGCTGAGCTTGACCTTAACAGGCTCTGCTTCTATCACTTGTGTAGGAAAGTAGGATCTGCCTTTCATGGTCACCCTCACTTTTTGCTGGTGTCATTATGTTTTTCTGACTAGTCTGACTGGGATCCTGCTAATCAGGACCCAAAACTCTGTGCTTCATCCCTAAACTGGACCTGGTGAGTACTTAGGTACCCTCCAGATTAGCTAAGTGTGTACCCTGATAAATCCCTAGTATATGGTACTAAGGTAACCCAGGCATAGGTACACCAGAGGTCTCCCAAGGGCCGAAGCATGTATTATGCCACCCATGAGACATCACTCAAATTGTGACTCCCGGTCTGCCATTGCAGCCTGAGTAAGCTGGTGCTAGCAACACTTACAACAGATATAGGTTTCCTTATATCTCAGGTCCCTACACTTAAAACCTATAAGTCACCCCTAAGGAAGGCCTTTCAATCCTGAAGGCGGGGTGATGGGCCCTAAGCGTGAGGGTGCCCCTGCACGAGTGGGGCACCCCCACCACCTTCAGAGTTCCTTCTCCAGGGTAGTAAGTGCATCAGCCATTACGACATATAGAGTGGCCACCCGTCATTACGCAATGACCATCTCTAAATTGGCTGTAATGAACCCTATCATGATTGGTATCAAACATGTTGGAATCATACCCCCACACCATAAACCATGCACTGTAAAGCTCCGCCGGAGGCTCTCAGTGCTCCTGGTACCAGTCTTTCAGAACCAGAAACTAAGGCTAGGGCTGCTGCCGACTGGAGACACAGTCAGTCAGTCAGAATATCTTTATTCGACTTATTACAAGTCATACAAAGAAACAAAACAGTAAAACCCTGAGAAGGGATGTATACATAAATGACCCTTCAATAACCTAAAAACATCAAACTAAATACATATTATATTATAAATACTATATACAAAAATAAATAGAAAATGCATTATACAATCCATCCGAATAAAGAAAGACACAACAGCTTTAAAAAAGTTTAAGGCGACACCTGACCCCCCCTATTTGCCCTTGCAGCTGCCACTAAAAAGTTGGCAATACAAAAAGTTGTGCGAGGATTTGTCAGGAGTTGTAAATAAAGCAACGCCGGGCGCACCTGAGTAAAGCCTGCTTCTTTCAGGATAGGGAGCAAATATTTTCTTCTCTGCTCGTGGTATAGGCTACAAAACATAATAAAATGCATTGTGTCCTGAACAGAAAAATGGTCACAGCTGCATGGGGGGGCTAAGTCTGGCTTCTGCCAAGATGTAAAAGAACCTAAGTAAAAATGTAACAGGTTAAACCTAAATTTAGTTAGTAAAAGCCTGTGGTAAGGGACTGTAACAAAAATGAGATAAGATGCAAGGGAAGGTTCGCTCACCAAGAGATTGTGAGCCCTAACTGCTGGCTTCTGCATTTCAGCTTCCTCACGACGCATTTCCTTCATAACCCTAAATGACTGTTTTATAAGGTCTATGTCCAGAGCTCTAATTTTATCTGGGCTTCGAAAGAGTTCTGGGCGGCCCAAATCCGTAAATGATTTCATTAAATAGGCCAACCATGGGATGCTACTATGTTTATCAAGTAATAAGACATCCTTCAATATTATGTGGTTCAAAGGAAGATCTTCGTTCAGCCACATTTTCAGCCACAGAGTTAGGGGTGCTAGACTCAAAGAGTCTGACAGGTAGGGTAAACCCACCTCTTTATGTATGGAAAAGGTCGGAGTTGACTGGGGGATAGAGAGAAGCGACCTTATAAATCTATTTTCTGCCCTTTGGATGGGATCAAGATTCACGTACCCCCACAAAGGGGATCCATATAGGGCAATAGCAACAGGCTTGCACTTATAGATCTTTAAAAGGGCTTCCATGGGCCTGGCTCCCAGCTTACCAGCAAAGCCCAAGAGCGCTGAGGAAGATCTTATAACCGCCAGCCTCTTTGCTCTAATCTGTGGCCCCCACGTTCCGTTCTGGTCAAACAAGACACCCAGGTATGGAAATGTGGATACCTTGGCAACCAGGGCCCCTCTGCAAAAGAGTGATTTATGTTTCTTTTTGAAACGTTCACGGCCCATGACCATAGTATGTGATTTAGAGACATTAACCTTAAGGTCTAGGTTATCCATGAAGGAGCCGAAAGCGTCCAAAAGGCGCTGCAGACCTACACCAGTGCGAGCAATCAACACGGCGTCATCCGCGTACAGGAGTGCCGGGATGTGGACATCTCCTGCACGTGGTACGTCCGCGTCCTGGTCTCGCAGATATTCCCCCAGGCCATTGATGTAGATGGTAAAAAGCGTGGGCGCTAAGATGCAGCCTTGCCGAACCCCTTTTAAAGATTTAAAAAGCGGGGTACATCTGCCGTTGTTTGACACTCGGACAGCTGCAAAAAGCTCCTGATGCATGGTGGCCATGAATGTTACCAAAGCTTCATCAATACCCATCTCCAAAAGAATTGTCCAAAGTTTTGCCCTATTAACAAGGTCGAAGGCCGAGGATAGGTCCATAAATGCCAAAAACACTGACCCCTCCTTGGCCACCGTATACTTTGAGATGAGTAAATGCAGATTTATACATTGTTCGATGGTCCCTTTTCTCTCCCTAAAACCATATTGTAGGTCAGACAACCCGCCACAGCCCTCAACATTCTCCCTCAGTCTAGATAAAAGGACTCTGCCCAGAATTTTTATCGTTGAGTCCAAGAGGGATATGGGCCTATAGAATGCGGGGTCGTCCCGCTGGCCTTTGTTTTTAAAAATGGGGACGATGGTAGATCTAGCCCACGAGGCGGGAGCAGGGTTACAATTAACTGCATTAAAGACATTTGACATAACCTCAGCCCACAGTTTAGGAGAGTACATAAAAAAGTCAGCAGGGACTCCATCGGGGCCGGGTGCCTTATGTTTGGTGGTAGCCAAGATAGCTTTCTCCACTTCTTGGGGATTAAAGATGATGGGATGAAGGTCCACATTTATTAATGGAACATCTTTACAGCCGACTTCATCACCCCCATAAACATTTTTAAAGAAACACAACCATTTTTCGTCTGTGATCACGCAGTCCATAGGTGCATTGCTGTCATCAGAGAATATGGGCTGTTTGATGATCTCCCAAAATCTCCTACTGTCCTTCAGCACTGCTGCCGAGAGAAGATTATCCCATGTTTCGCTTTTAATGGTGTCTTTGCGTTTCTTGACGGCTGACTTATAGTTTTTCCTTAGTCTCAAGATTACATCTTTATCCCTTGGAGTGTTTTTTAAAGCTGCCAACAGTTCTCTATGGGCTTTTGAGCATGCAGAATCAAACCATCGCTTATGTCCTTGTGCGCCCTGGATTGGTTTTGCTAAAAGATCCTTGGATACCTGATTACAGATTGCCTCATAGGCCACTACTATGTGGATACCTTGCGTGCCCGGATTTTTACAGATCTCCACATTGTCTTTGATTTTAGGAAAAAATTTTCCATAAAAATTTTCCGGAATCACTTTAGCCCACGTCACTCGTCGATCTTGATCAGTGGTCCTCAGGGGATGTGCCGGTTTTAGTTTCATTGGTGGCGGCCCCATCTGGGCACCCCAGGCCACTTCGAGTAAAACTGGGTTATGGTCGCTATAGTGTGTAGCAACTGTGCGATAAGCCATGGTCCGATTTAAGATCCCTGGTGAGACAAAAATGTAATCGATCACCGTGCTGTTTTGGGCGCCGGTAAAGGTTGGCAGTCTCAGGCCGCTGTCCGGTTCATACAAGTCGTAATTAGCCAACAGATCTTCGAGCTCCTGGCCCTCTGCAGAATGTTCGAAATGAGGGCCCTGTAAGGCTGCCTCATCAAACTCATTAGTACTTCTTCCCTTACATGATAGGTTACATAAATGAATGTTAAAATCGCCTAATAAAATAAACTCAAAAGCTACCTCGATATTCTGTACTGCTGTATTTAAAATATTATCCAAACTGGAGATATTACGACCGCTATATTCAGAATTCCCTGAATTGTAGAAATTTACATATAAAATCCTACATGTTTTGTTAATCACCCTTTCAATCAATAGGATATTGTCAGAGTCAGTATTAATCTGTCTAAAGCTGCCCATTAAATCTAATGCGAACAAAATCACCAAGCCACCTTTAGCTCTACCCGCCCTGCTAGCCACTGCTGGTTTAGTAAAACAGGTGAACCCATCCCACCAAAGATTGCTGGATGTGTCCCATGTTTCTTGCAAGGCGACTATATGGTGCTTAGTGACAAAGCTCGACCAGGAATTATCCTGGCGTTTTGCAGCTAAGCCTGCTACGTTCCAACTAACAATCCTGCAGGAATCAGTGGGTAACCTTAGTTCATTTGCAACCTCTAAATCACCCTCAGCTACTAGTTGCAATAATGGACCCTGGCTGTCGTCAACTAGACACGGGCTCTGTATGCCCTCTCCCCCCGTACTCGAGTTTACCGCAGCCACAGTACAAGATGCAAGCTGTTGCTGTACAGGGTTCATTAACACTTGACCCTCTGATGCTACATTGGGGACACAATTAATCGGGTACTCAAAAGTATTCAAAACTCCACATTTTACTATTGGGTTGTTCAACACCTCCCTATCCGTGTCAAATACTGGTACGAGTCAATCGCAAGTGTTCAGGTCAGATAGAGGGCCAAACCTATTTCCTGTGGCAAAGCCCCACTCAAAAGGAGTAGCCACCTGACCCTGTCCATATAAAGCTGGGTTCCACATAGGTTGTGGGGTATTTGGGCGTGTAAGAAAATGGTCATTTCTCAACCAGTGAGAGGGCCTAAATCCCTGCACGCTATGTTCCTGGCCCATAAGGCCAGAACCCCAGCCATTAAACCTTGGATCTTGTGCAAGGGCTTGCCTGTTAGTTATCTCTTTTTGGTAGTTTAATCTTCCTGGCTCGCGATATACTGGACGCTTAAACCAGTCATTAAAATGTTGAGATGTGGTACCCCCACCCCAGCTACTGGGGTTAACGTGTCTTTTATGACTAGGAATAATGGGTATAGTGGCAAGCTGAGTCTCATCATAAAAGAACTTTAGAGTAAGAGGAACTATAGAGCCGCTACGACGTTGGGGTGGGAAAACATTATTCAAAATTTCTGGGAGGACCTCGGCATTGGCAAAGTTTAAAATGACACAGTCCCCCTTGAACTTTTTAGGCTTACTGCCAATCCAGGGGACCCTCCTAGTCATAACGATATCCCCTACCAGTTTGTCAAGCCCTTGTTGTGCCATATACATATTGTTAGAGAGCCAATGTAATGCTTTATCTTTTAGATCTTGATTTGACTCTTTTTTCCCTTGTGATAGAACCGGGACATTCGCCAGCACCAACACTACTGGCGAAGCTTCAACTACAAATTGGGCTGAAACATCCTCTTGTTGTTTAACCGCTGTAGAACCAGTGGTACTGTTTCGGCCCTCTCCATTGTCTACAACAATATCCTGACCAGGAATAGGTACAGAGGGCAGCGCTGGCAGAAGCAGCGGGCCCTGTTGCATGGGTTGTAAATTACTTTCGGTTGGGGTAACCTCCACAACTGTGGGTGTTAGATTTGTAACGAGAGAGGATAGATTCTCTACCTCGTCCACTAATTTAATATGAACCCCACCCAGTTTTTTAACCTCAGATGTTAATTTATCTAATTTCCCGATGAGGGGCTTAATTATTGTCCTGATCTTGATGTCTATCATCTCTTGAATCCTATTAAAAAGATCCTCATCGATGGTGAGTTTAGACTCCATATCAATGTCTGGCTCTACATGTCTCCCCCCCAACCTAGTGGGTGGTGTGGCGGGCTTTTTCCTTCCTAATTGTTTCCCCCCCCCTCTTAGCTGGGAGTCTTCTGCAGGCTCTAACAGCCCGTGTTGAAGGCTGCAGGGGTTGTGGGTCTTCCTCCGAGACAACTGGCTGTTGGTTCGCATCAATGAAAACACTATCTGATAGATCTATTAAATCAGTTCTATCTATTGGCAAGTCAACGTCAGCAGCTACCTCAATGCTGTTATTTTGAGGATCTTGTTCTGCAGAAACTGACGGCGGTTTATCAATGAGTGAATCCGATGTTGCTGTACTTAAGATGCTTGTGGAGGGGCTATCTGTATGCAAAATAGGTGATTGGCTTAGCCCGAGAGATTGCCTTCTCTTATTGTTAATATTACTGACTACTTGTACCAAATAAGAGTCAATAGTGTTCACTGCCTCAACCGGGGCGGGAATCAACTTTTTCCCCATGATTGAAAAGATAAATTGTGTTGATCTTCAAGGCGCAAATCTAGTGAATGCTGACAATATTGACAACGATTTGCCGTGCAGGTCGTTCAGACTTCCAGTAATGGAATAAAAAGCCTCTTAATCAAATATGAACGAATATGAACAAAACTGGAGACAGTACCTTATCGAATATGTGGGGGTATCAGGGGGGTGGCCTAGCCTGGCCTCCTCGTGCCGCTGAGGGCCGTAGAGGGCCCGCCCTTTGCCCGGGCTTAGCCCCGGGCGTCCCGCGACGTGGGGGTCTCGGGGCTTTATCAGCGCCTCCTGGCGCGTTCACCCCGCCTTTGGCGTCAGTTCCTCTGCGCCGCCGCGTGGCCCGCCGGGATTAGTAGTCCCCGGAGCGGCGGCGCGGTAGTTGGACCCTTCGTGACTCCTGGCGGCGGCGGCAAGACCCTGGTTCCGCTTAGCAAGACTCTCGGCGATGGCGGCAATAGGTAAGTCTGTTCCCCCGCTCTGCCGGGGTCTCGGGGCTTTATCAGCGCCTCCTGGCGCGTTCACCCCGCCTTTGGCGTCAGTTCCTCTGCGCCGCCGCGTGGCCCGCCGGGATTAGTAGTCCCCGGAGCGGCGCCGCGGTAGTTGGACCCTTCGTGACTCCTGGCGGCGGCGGCAAGACCCTGGTTCCGCTTAGCAAGACTCTCGGCGGTGGCGGCAATAGGTAAGTCTGTTCCCCCGCTCTGCCGGGGTCTCGGGGCTTTATCAGCGCCTCCTGGCGCGTTCACCCCGCCTTTGGCGTCAGTTCCTCTGCGCCGCCGCGTGGCCCGCCGGGATTAGTAGTCCCCGGAGCGGCGGCGCGGTAGTTGGACCCTTCGTGACTCCTGGCGGCGGCGGCGGCAAGACCCTGGTTCCGCTTAGCAAGACTCTCGGCGGTGGCGGCAATAGGTAAGTCTGTTCCCCTGACTGGAGACACATTTCTGCCCTCCTGCTGCTGAGCCAAACTCAAGCAGGGGAAGGCAGAACAAAAGATATACTGTCACAGGGAGTGGTGACCAACTCCCAGACAGGAATTAGTGTATTGGGACAGGGTGGGAGCGCTTGCCAGCGTTTTTCTCTTGGGGATACTCCGACTGATCATTGTTCCATCTCACCGAGAACTTATGTCCATTCTGCAATATATAGCCAGTTGCTGTCATGTATTTTGATATGTTGTGTGTATGTGGAATGGAATTTATGTGATTTTGGAATGTATGTTGAAATTGAAGGTATGTCTGAGATTGATATGTGGGACCGTTATGATGAAATATATTTTGAATTTTAAGAAAAGTTCTTACTTTGTCTGATATCTATATGTACTGAAGAATTATATCATCCACAGGTGGGGTGACTCTTCAACCTTCCATCTTCCACGGGGTTTCTTCAGGGTCCACTGGGAAGGGTCTCCTTTATAATTGCAACTGCAACTTACCTATTAACTAACATTGAGCAAGCAGTCGTGTTCCCACTCTGCAAACGACTTCCATAGGGTTCCTAGATACTCACCTAGAGTGGTTCCTTGGGTCCCAGGCTCTTCTACGTCTTCTACGTCTTCTGGATCCATTTTTAACTTGAGTCGTGGTTCGCATTCCACTATTTTACTATACCGGTTTGGTCTCCCCCCCTGGAGACCACTGTGTATTTGTGCTATTTACGAGTTTTATTTACCATGTATTGTGTGTATTGTGTCCATATCTCCGTGTAGGAGACAATACAATGTGTTAGTGAGTGCCTGTAATAGAATACACATTTTTATAACTACACTCTGTGATTCTTCTTTACTTAACCTATACCATAGGATTAAGTACTGCTAAAACAAGTTGCTTTACACTCTTTCTGGACTAATCCAGAAGGCTGTTCTCCACAGCTACCACTTAAAGAGCTTTGTAAGATTGTATTAGACTACTAAAATCACCATAAGGGTTGTCTGGATTAGTGCAGGGTTCTACACATACAAAAGTGAGCTCCATATACTAAGCCAGCCTCTCACAACTTGACTCTGCCAAATCAGAGGCAGGTTTTCCCACTTCAAGCAAAACGGTCATACGTTAATCAGAGACAAATGGGTACTGGAAATAGTTAAACAAGGGCAAATGCTAGATTTCATAGGCAAATCACCGTCACACATTTCAACACTGGAAGTTATAATGAGAGGGGTCTCAGGTGTTATACAAGATTTATTTTCATACTAAAGACATTTGGAAATGGTGTTTAGTGTTGGACTAGAGACATCTCAATAAATAGCTAGCAAAATAGAGATTTTGAATGATCACACTCCATGATATCCTTTCAGTCACCATGCAGGTGGATTTTCCGGGCTATATTAGACCATGAGGATGCATATTTCAACATCCCAATTCATGTGAAGCATAGGAAGTGTCTTAGCATATCAACATTATCAGTTCAAGGTACTTCTTTTAGTCAAAGATCTGCCCCTTGAGTTTTCACCAAGTCCATGTCTCCGCTGTCTGTTTGTCGTAGAAAAAAAGGATGAGAGGTCTACCCATACCTGGATGATTTGCTAACCAGTGCGCCAATGCAGAAAATGTCCTATCAACTCAAAGATATCAACCTTCATCCCAACAAGAGAGAACACATTTCTCTGGACTGGGATATTGTCAACAAAATGGGTTGTTTGTCTGTAGACAGTAGAAACAAGGCAAGAAGCAACAGTTTGAACACCAAAAGCCTTATTCGGGACTGTGTACTTGTTAGACCTGTCAGCCTTAGTGGGGTCTTCCCCCAAGCTTTTTGCCTTCACCCATCTTATTTTTGCTGATCTCGTTACTTTGGCATTAGGACACTGTATACTTTCCCTCTGCAAACCAGTGCTAAAGTGCATGTACTCTCTCCTTTACACAAAGTGAAATTGGCTTACACTCAATATGTATATATAATTTATTTGTAAAACCCTAGTAAAGTGGTACTATATGTACCCAGGACCTGTGAAATAAATGCTATTAGTGGGTCTGCAGCACTTATTTTGCCACACACCCTCTTAAAAGTTGGAAATGTACTCATAAGTTTTACATGTCCTAGTAGTGAAAAACTCCTAAATTAGTTTACCTGATGAAGACTTCTAGCTGCAGATTCTCTACCTTTGAATTTCCCAGGCATCAGGCTGAATCCGCAAACTTTTGCTGAGCAATACACCTTGTGCGCGCCAGCGGGGTGGCTCCATTTGGTTCTGCATGACGTTGTTGGCATCAGTTATGACGTTGCGGCACCTATATAGGCGCCACCCAGGTGCACCGATGTCAGGTCTTTTTTCTCCACGCCAGTTAAGCGCCAACCCGGGAAGAACTACCTCATATCTACAGCCGACACCATCAAGCGAGACTATGCTGATGTCCCGGTCCCATTTCATGTGTCTCAATCTATCTTATTGCCCACCTTCTTTGCACCCCAGCATCCCTCTAAGGAAGAGGAGCGTCTCCACCGGCTGGTCATCAAAAGAGCGTTGTAGTTCTACCTTGAATGCACAAATGGTTCCGGGTGGACGACTAACTCTTTGTGGCGTAAGTGGGAGCTAAGAAGGGAAGGGCAGTGCAGAAAAGGACCATCTCTCACTGGGTCGTAAGTAAGATTTGCTATGCCCTGGCAAAGAAGCAGCCCCCTGAGGGATTAAGGGCCCATGCCACCAGGGGGAAGGCTGCAACTACGGCCTTGGCTCGGGGTGTCCCATCCTAGACATCTGGGCATACTTGCACGCTTGCCAAACATTACTGTGTGAACAATCAAGTCCGCAGAGATGGCCATTTTGCCCATTCAGTCCTGCAGGACTTCCTAGTTTGAGGTATTGGTCCGCAACCCACCGCCGGGATGGTATTGCTTGGGTATCTAATTCAAGGGTAAGGAATCTGCAGCTAGAAGTCTCTATCAGATTAACGAGTTACTCACCTTCGGTAACGTATTATCTGGTAGAGACTCTATCTAGCTGCAGATTCCTTACAGACCCACCCATGCCTCCCCGCTGTGGAGAATAATGTTGTACAGCTAGGGTTACTCCCCTTTTCAGGACCATATTTTTGCAAACAACTATGTCAGTTACTTCGTGGCTCTGCGCTTCTGGCATGGAGAAAATGAAAAGTACTGACCTCCGTAGGTCTGGGTGGCACCTATATAGGTACTGCAACATCATAACCGACACTAACAACGCCAATGATGTCATGCGGAGCCGAATTCAGCCACCAGTCAGCGCACGCAAGGGGTTTTGCTCAGCAAAAGTTTCCAGATCCAGCCTGATACCAGGGAAATTCAAAGGTAAGGAATCTGCAGGTAGATAGTCTCTCCCAGATAATGCGTTGCAGAAGGTAAGTAACTTGTACTTCACTACTTTAAGGCCTACCTCACCCATAGGTTAACAGTGGGTACCTTATCACATTTAAGAAGTGATAAAGTTCAATTGGGATCAGATACACAGATTGAGTTTGGTATCTAAACAATTGTAATTAAAAGCCCTCTTTAATAGTAAAGTCGAATTTTTAATTACAGTTCTGAAATTGCCACTTTTTGTAAATTGTTATTTTCTTGCCTCAACTATTTGGTGTCTTCTGCTTGTATCCTGGTTCACATAACAAGGTGTAGTTGGTCTTTGTGTATTGCTCCCAGAGAGGCAAAGGGAAGCTAGTGTTGGCAGAATGGGCCTCTCTGAGTTAACGAGGGGGAGGAGCTGTCATCTACCACCCTTGCACACCACAAAGGCTCTGTCTGAGCACAGTCATAAAAGGGTTTCACACTAGTCTATTATGACTCCAAACAATCTGGGGCCAGGGCAGGGAGACAGAATATTCCAAGTAGCTATGGCAATGGACACCTAAAGACGCTTTTCCTACTTCAAGGTGGGCACTAAATTTAAATTTTGGACCTCTGATCACAACTCTTCAATATACATCAGCAGAAGACTCAAAAGGATTGCTGTGCTGCTCTGCTACAAGAAGGACAGCCACTCTGCTGCCCTACTGTGCTGCCCTGCTGCCCTCCCACCTGAGGGAAGGACTGAATTTGCATCTTGAATGCAGGGCCATCCGGGTGGCTCCAAGGGCTAGTTGCTTGGTCTCCTGCTCAAAGGCCTCAAGGACAGAACAGGCTTCCTCCCCCTTCTACCCAGCATGATGCATCATTGACCAGAAACTCTGCATCTGAACTGTTGTGCAATGCATCAGCTCACCGAACTCTGCATTGGGACCCCTGATTAGTTTGTTTCAGGCGAAGGACTTTGCATTGCTGCTCACCCTTCAAGGAACCTCCACCGTGAGGCGCATCTATAACACAGGCATCGCAAGCTCCTCATCAACAACGACTTTGAAGATGACCCAGAACTCCGCATAGCAAGCCCAGCAGCTTCTTCCGAACCAGCCTGTGAACAACTCACCTCAATGCGGGACTTTGCATCGCAAGCCCTTGTCGATGCAGGACATTGCATGGCAGCTTCGCAGCTCTTAGGAATCACCACTGTGCGGTACATACTCGATGCGGGACTCCGCAACCAGAATTTCAGGTGCTCTCCTAACTTGGTCACTGTAGCTGGCAGGCGCTCCATCACGGACAGCATGAACTTGTTCCTTTGTCCAGGTCTAGCGCGCCCAGATATCCACAGTGGGCGCTTTGTGCTTTTTGGTGCTAATTTCACTTAAATCTTTAAAACTGCATATATCCGGTTCTACTGATTATTTATTAAATGTTACTCTATTTCTCTAAATTGGCTTTGAATTGTTCTTGTGTTGTGTTTTCACTTTATTACTATCTGAGGTGCTGCATAAATACTTTACAAATTGCCTTTAGGTTAAGCAGACTGCATTTGTGGCAAGCTACCAGAGAGTTAGGCACAGGTTATTTTGAGGTTTGCTTGTAGCTTCACCCTGACAAGAATTGTAGTTGCTGCATGAGTAGGTTTCTCCCCTCACCAGTAGCAAATTTCTTACTGTCCTCATGCATCATTCGTGCCTCAATGCTTCCCAAGAATGAGGACTGTTCAGGAGCTGCTGAGCTTGCAGTGGGAGCCACTAAGTAGAGACTGACAGTATAGTTTCTATAACCCCAGACATGAGACATGACCTGCAGTGGTGGAGAGAAAGAAGCAGTATTTTCTTAGAACAAAATCTGATCTCAAGCATGCCTGGGGTATACATAACAATGGATTCTTCCCTGTTACAATGAGGGTACAAAGAGGGCGTCTCAGGACCTTAATGTCAACAGTATCTGAAAGAAACAGGTTATGTATTCCTTACGTTAGAATTTCCCCCAGGCATCAGACTGGATCCGGAAAGGTTTTTGTCAGCAGTACCCCTGCGCATCGAAAGGTGTCGTCGGTCGGTTCCCCGTTTGTCATTGGCATCGTGGTTGCCGGAATGACTTGGCGGTAGCCATATAGACGCCGCCCTCGCACACTTTTTGACTGACTTTTGTCAACACCATTGTTGCTGAGTCTATCGACTCCTGGTGCACGAGGGATGCCCGGTTTTAAAGCCTGCGGTTCCTGTAGCCGACTGATGTCGGACCTCGTATGCCGGTTTTGCCTGGAGCGCGACCACGATCTGGCTAGGGGTGGGCGGTAAATTCTGTTCCGTTCACGGAATTTACCAAATTTCGGCAATTCCGCGTTCCGCTCAAAACGTGGAATTGCCATAAATTCCACGATCCACGGCGGAACGGAATTTGTGGGATTGTGATTGTGTGAGACTGTGAGTACAGTAGAGGTATTGCACAAAACTGTGACATCTTCTTGGATAAATGTAAATGCTGGGCAAGATTCATTCTGGCACGATGCTCCTGTCACAAAAATGAAACCTCAACAGGCAGCACTTACAGATAAAGCAGGTTCCCGAGTTAAAGCTCAAATTCGGTAACGCATTATTAATCAGCCCAAAAATATTGTGCGCTCGGTCGAGGCTGGGCAGGTGTGCTTTCTCCCCATGTCTACCATCAAAAAGTAGCTGTGATGCTTGATGGAGGTCTTTGTATCCATGACTTTGTCGAGCGCAATCCCTGTGTAGTTCCTGTGGGTGCACAGACATAATATCGACTCCAAAATATCGTTTGGACAGAATATCGAGTTTTAAATATCGTTTGGACAAAATATCGACAGGACAGAATATCGACAGTCAAAATATCGTTTTTAAGGTAAGTGAAGTAATATCGACTGTAAATAATATAGAAAGTGAAAATATCCAAGTATATAATCTAGATAGTAAAAAATATCGTTTTTTAAATAATATTTAATTATTTATAGTGTTTTTATGTTATAATATGTGTGAAAAGTGTCATTTTATGTTATAATTATTTTTAATTAATGATTTTTTGTAATTATTGTGTAATTTTATTCTGTAGCGGGTTGTGGGTTTATAGGGGAATAGGGTGGGAAGTAATTTAATTATAATTAATTAAATATGTAAATTTATTAATTGGTAGTAATAATTAATTAATTGGTAATTAAATAATATTTGTTAATTATTTAAAATGTAATTGGTAATTAATTTAATTTAATTGATTAATTGCTAATTATGTAAATTAAAATAATTTATTTCCTGTAGCGGGTTGTGGGTTTATAGGGGAATAGGGTGGGAAGTAATTTAATTATAATTAATTAAATATGTAAATGTAATAATTGGTAGTAATATTTAATTAATTGGTAATTAAATAATATTTGTTAATTATTTAAAATGTAATTGGTAATTAATTTAATTTAATTGATTAATTGCTAATTATGTTAAATTAAAGGGGTATTTTTAGGGTTCAGGGTCAGTTTTTGGTTTTTGGGTAAAGGGGTATTTTTAGGGTTCAGGGTCAGTTTTTAGTTTTTGGGTAAAGGGGTATTTTTTGGGTTCAGGGTCAGTTTTTAGTTTTTGGGTAAAGGGGTATTTTAGGGTTCAGGGTCAGTTTTTAGTTTTTGGGTAAAGGGGTATTTTTAGGGTTCAGGGTCAGTTTTTAGTTTTTGGGTAAAGGGGTATTTTTAGGGTTCAGGGTCAGTTTTTAGTTTTTGGGTAAAGGGGTATTTTTAGGGTTCAGGGTCAGTTTTTGGTTTTTGGGTAAAGGGGTATTTTTAGGGTTCAGGGTCAGTTTTTAGTTTTTGGGTAAAGGGGTATTTTTAGGGTTCAGGGTCAGTTTTGGGGTTTTGGGTAAAGGGTTTTTTTTAGGGTTCAGGGTCAGTTTTGGGTTTTTGGGGTACAGGGGTACAGTGTAAAAATAAAGTAAAATTAAATTTACATTAATTTAATTTAATGAAATGAAATTAAATTAAATTATATTAAATTAATTTTAAATAATTTAAATTATAAAAATTATTATATACTTACCAATTCTTACGTTGTAATGGTAGTGCGTTGTAAAAGTTGCGTTGTAACGTCATATATCCACTGTTGCACTCCTTGGAGTGGGAATAGTAATTTTAACCCCTATGCTATCCAACGCTTTCCCTACTGTTGCACCCACTGGAGTGGGAATAGTAATTTTTACTCTATAGCATTTGTACGTTAATAATATTGGCTATTATTTATTTAAATTTTGTTACTATATATATATATATGTTTTAAGAAATATGATTAAAAAAATATTATTTTTTTACTTTCATTAATTATTTAATTATTAAAAGTTATTTTAAGTATTGTTAAGTATATTTTAGTAATTAATTTTTTATATTAATGTAATTAAACATTGTTTTTATTAAAGTCGATATTTTTTACAACGATATTTTTGTAAACGATATTTTTAACTCGATATTTTTGTACTTACCTGTTTGTAGATAGAAACTCGATATTTTGTCTCTCGATATTTTGTCAACAATATTTTTGTTGGTCGATATTCTGTCCCTCGATTTTATTTCAGTGATCCGTTCCTGTGACCAGGAGGTTTTCTCTCCTCATCGGCTGCTCTGATCGGTCTCTGACCTTTTATAAACAAGAGGCATGTGAACTCGCATAGAAGCCCCGCCCCACACACACTAGCGGTATGCAACGTCTTCCCGCCCTTTACACACTATGATGGACAGCTCACTCAAGGGAGTTTCATAGAGTGGAGTGGCGTACAGAGGAGTGATGGACAGTGTAGTGGCATACAGTTGAATAGCGTAGAATGGCATGGCATAGAGTGTAGTGGCGCACAGTAGAGTAGCATAGAGTTCAGTGCCGTAAAGTGGAGTGAGATACAATGCAGTGGTGTACAGTGGAATAGCTTAGACTGGACTGATGTAGAGTGGAGTTGCATACAGTGTAGTGGTGTACAGTGTAGTATTGTAGAGCGGAATACCGTAGAGTTTAGTGTTGTAGAGTGGAGGGGGTACAGTGATGTGGGGTAGAATGTAGTAGCATATAGTGTAATAGCTTTATGTGGAGTAGCTTAGAGTGGAGTGGCATACAATTAAGTGCATAGAGTGGAGTGGCATAGAGTTGAGTGGCAAACAGTGGAATGGCATAGAGTGAAGTAGCTTACAGTGGAGGTCTTCAGACTGGAATAAAGTTAACTGTTCCTGGCATACACTGTAGTGGCACAGAGTGGAGTGGCATGTAGTAGAATATTATAGTGTGGTTTAGAGTTGAGTGTCGTACACTAGAATATCATAGAGTGTAGTAGGGTAGAGTGGATTGGCGTAGAATGTAGTGACGTAGAATGGAGTGATATACAGTGTAATAGCGTACAGTGGATTGTAACGTTAACATTAGTAAAGCAGGGTTGTCGATAAGCTTAAAGTAGTATAGTGGAGTTGGGTACAGTGGAATAGTGAAGTTGTGTACAGCGGGTACAGTAGTATAGTGGAATTTGGCACAGTGGAATAGTGTACAGTGTATTGGCAAATAGTTTAGTAGCATACACTGGAGTGACGTAGACTGGAGTTTTGTACAGGTAAGCAGCATACAATAGAATAGTGTACAGTGGACTGGTGTACAGTGCAGTGGAGTGAACTGGAGTTTATTAGAGTGAGTGGTGTACAGTGGAATAGCGTAGTGTAGAGTGGTGTACAGTGGAGTGGCATAAAGTGGACTGGCATACAGAGGAATAGCGTACAGTGCAGGTGTGTACACTGAAGTGGAGGTGTGTGCACTGAAGTGGCATAGAGTGGAGTGGCATAGAGTGGAATAGCGTAGAATATAATGTCATAGAGTGGAGTTGTGCACAGTGGAAAAGCGAATAGTGGAATAGCATAGAGTGGAAGGATTTACAGTGTATTGGCATATATCTGAGTGTCATAAAATGAAGTGGCATAGAGTGAAGTGGGTAGAGTGCAGTGACGTACAGTGGATTAGCATAGAGTGCAGTGGCATATAGTGGAGTGACTTAGAGTTGGGTGGTGTAGGGTGTAATGACAGTGGAATGGCATAGAGTGTAGTGGCATAGCGTGTAGTGGCGTACAGTGGAGTGTGGTAATTGAAACAAACGTAGTGTGAAAGTGTTTTAACGGATGTAGATGTAATGTGGCAGACATTATTTTACAAAAAAAAGACTTATTTTGTGTAAATGGTAATTTTTGGCAGTATGTGTGAATAGTGCAAGTGTTTTTTAAATTATAATTTAGAAAATATGGTACATGCCCATAAAAAGACACTGATTAGCTAATGGCTGTGTTTACCAAATGTAAAAAGCGGCCATGTAATTTTCAGTGCATTTTGTCTATGTTCTGCATTCTGCATTTCGTTGCGTTCTGGGTTAGAGTCCAATATCTAGATAAGTAGTAGGTTTTATTGTTATTCCCTACCTTTTACCACTTTATTAAAGTGTTAATAAGTAGAGGAAAGTATTTATAATTTTCTGTATATTTTTACAGCAGTTGAGGGTGATCTGCACATTTAAAAAAAAGAAAAATAAGTAGCGCTGTCATTTTTAGCTATTACGGGAACAAAGTTATTATTGGTGAAAATTCAGAGAATTGTATCTCTAGTAACCCTAACTATAACTACAGAGCAGCTACCACCACTGTGTAATATGCATGGTAAAAGCATGCATGGTAATGGAATTGTATGGTAAAAGCATTGCGTTGTAAAGGATTTTTGGTAAAGGCACTGCGTGGAAAAAACAGCATTGTAAAGGCATTCCCCTCCCCCACCACCCCTTTCCAAGTCCTGACCATGCCAGGAAAGTGAGGTGAAATACTTGTTTAATCTACTGCTCAGTATGACAGTTGGGGAGAGATCTGCGGAAGTTGTAAGGCCACTTATTTTATACTGTGGCATCAGCTCTCCTGTCCCGCATCAGTGTGTGTGTGTGTGTGTGTGTGCGTGTGGGCGCGTGTGTGTGTGTGTGTGTGTGTATATATATATATTCTAGATTTAGAATTGTACATCTGTAATAACAAAGTACAATCTCAGACATACAGGAAACCAACATCTGGTAATGCTATTTTGCACGCCGAGAGCTTTCACCCCAAGAGCCTAATATCGAGCATACCATATGCGAATGCTTAAGAATGAAGCGAAATTGCCGCACAAAAGAAGGCTTCACTAAATCCAAAGAGGGCCTATGCAGCAGACTGAGGGACAGGGGGAATAAGAAACACATCCTAGAGACAGCAGAACAGAAATGCCTAATTAAGAACCGGGAAGATCTGATTCACAAAACCAATGCATCGCAGCAAAAACCAGACAAACAAAAGAATGGCACGCCTAGGATGATCACAGGTTACAGCACTTATCACTCAAATCTGCGCAGGATCCTCTAAAAACACTGGTCGATAGTCCGTACAGACCCTACCATAGGGGCCTCTTGTGCCAAACTCCCCCAATTAACATTCAGGCGAGCAAAGTCTATGAAACAGGAGTTAGTGACCAATGCACCCATACATGAGAAAGGTCCCACCTGGCTTAAATCCCAGAAAGGCTTCTACAAGTGCAGTAAATGCAGAGCCTGCAGGCACGGCACCAACACAAAAAAAGTCACCCTACCACTCAGAAAGACACCTCTTGAAATCAGGGAGCACTTTACGTGCAAAACTGATTTCGCAGTCTATGTACTGAGTTGCACTTGCAACAAGCAATATGTGGGCAGCACCATTCACCCAGCACACGTGAGGATCCTACAACACCTACGGGCAATTGCAAATGACGAACGCGCATACCAAGTAGCCCGACACATTAATACACATCATGGAGGTAGAACGGAAGATCTGACTTACTTTATCATAGACAGTGTCAAAAAGAACATCAGGGGTGGCAATCGTCAACTGGCACTAAGAAGATTAGAGTCCAGATATATAATTCTTCTGGACTGCAAAACAACTAACGGCCTGAATGCTGATGAGTCCATGAGTGTCCATCTCTAAGCAACACTACTGAATCTGAGTATAGCAGCACACTCCACATCCTTGACCCGCTCCCCTAAACATCAAACTCACATTTAAAACCCCCCCCCACTTTCCACATATTCACTTCCAAATTTTCACTCTGTGAAAATTTGGACACTGTTGCACCCTCGTACCAACTCATAGAGACCATCCTTCAATAGAACCACAGGTACACCCATTGGATATCCCTGGTGGCAACACACAAGCGTGAGGTCACTGTTGCGGTAGATACCATTATGCCCACTTGGGCACAATCTCCTTCTTTACTTATGTGGAACCTTTGCGCAACAAACATCAGGGCCGGCAGGTCAGCAACCCAAGATTAATTTCCAAACTAACCTGCATTGATGTCCACATTGTACACTTGTACATTAACACATACAAAACATTGTTTTTTATAAAACGGCACAAGATGTGTATATGCGACCTCTCACGCGCACTAGAAAATAGGTCAAGTCAGGGAAACAACACCCTAACACAGAATGTATCAGTGGGCTTGTGTATATATATATATAAATATATAATATAACATCGCACCTATACATACAGCGTAGTTGTTCATTGGTATGTTCTGATCTTTCACTGAATAGCATTGTATACAGGTTTGTGCTTTATTAATAAACAAATAAACATGACCAGCATTTTTTCGTTGTATGTATTTCTTCTATGGCCTTGTTCAGGGAGTTGGTTGCTATGACAATTCACTTTCGTTTACACCATGTTGTTTAAGATATAATGCACTTCACTGCAGTGAGAACTGATGTTGTGAGCAAGGCGGACATGTCCGCCGAAACGTGTCGTCCATCACGTTTGGAATAAAGACATATCCTTGAGAGCACCGCAAACCCACAGAGTCAGCGCCTGTTTTCTATTGTTTTACTAGGATTGGCATCAAAATATATATGGAGTGCTGGATGGTTATTGTGGAACCGTGATAATCCTATGCTGATATATATATATATATATATATATATATATATATTTATATATACTACCAGCCCGTCCCACATCCGGGTATGAAATAGAATGTGTGTAATGTGTGTATATGGCAAGGGCAATTTATTTTAAAATCTCGCGGTAGACAAAAATTTTTGTTTCATTAGAATAGGGACGGAGAAGGTCCAGCTGCAGCCCTGGTTGATGTTAGCAGGCGCGTGTAATTGGTGTAGTGATCCGCCGCCTGAGCCCGGCTACAGCCCTGGTTGATGTTAGCAGGCGCGTGTAATGTCGTTGAATGAGAGAGTTATCAGCCACGGGTAAATCCTTTAATGAGAGAGTTGAGTGACAGTGAGTAGGAGAGGCTGCAGTAATTGTCCCCGCAGACACGCTCATTTGCGTGTTCCCCCGCTTGAGACCCAGATACAGGCCTGTTTGATGTTAGCAGACGCGTGTTCCCCCGCTTGAGGCCCAGCTGCAGCCCTGGTTGATGTTATCAGGCGCGTGTAATTAGTGTACTGATCCGCCGCCTGAGCCCGGCTAGAGCCCTGGTTGATGGTAGGAGGCGCGTGTAATTTCGTTGAATGAGAGAGTTCAGTAACAGCGCGCAGGAGAGGCTGCAGTAACGTTACTTACCAGGCCTCCAGGTGAACGCGTTTGTCACGCCCCCCAGCACACGGCCACAGCAGATGATCTTCTGATTAATGTACGACCCACATGGCATAAAGGGCGGAACGTAGCACACGCCCTCAGTGTTTGTCACGCCCCCAGCATTTGTCACGCCCCCAGCACACGCCCACAGCCCACGATGTGATGGCCGTACCTCACGCCCCCAGCCCACGCCCACAGTACAACGCAGACACGCCCACAAGGGACTACTTTGCTGGCACGTTTTTTTACCTTTTAAATGCATAGAGGAGTTGGCCTAACGGCTAAGGCGCTCGACCTCGGACCTAGGGATCTGGGATGGAGTCTTGGTAACGACGCCAAACATCCTGTGATTCTGGTCAAATCACTTAATCTCCCCGTGCCTAACAAAAATGAATGTGTGTCCTCATGTAACGTAACTGGTGCTATGTAAAGCGCTCTGATACCTGATTCAGTTCGGGTCAAGTTTGCGCTATATAAAACTCTGCAAAAAAAAATAAAAAAATATATATATATATGGTGGCCGTCTGCATAGCCTATGTCCTTCTGCTGCAACTGCCCTTTCCAACGCTGTATTGGGTGTTGTGATTGGTGCTGTGGTTACTGAGATTACCCGCCTCAAAGGTTTGGGCTCTCTCTTTATAATATTAGTATGGTTATTTATATATATATATATATATATATTGCCCGTCATCTGAATTTGACTATGCTCAGGCCAGGTTCGATTTGTTTTTCTTTATTAGGAATTTAAAATTAAACAAAATTCATAAATTGAAAAATCTATCTGCTGTCTCTATTAGTATACCATCCTGTGATTTAGCAATAGGGGAAGCGGAGGGGCTTTTAGCCCTCGAGACACTACACAGAGAGAGTGAGGGCTTAGACCCCAGTATTGATATGGAACTGCCTATGTCCAATCTGGGGATGGATACTGGGTCTGCTACCATGAGTGGTTTTAAACCGAAGTCCTGCATTATTCCGAACACATCTCATGATAATATTTTTTTTATAAATCTTTTTATGAAACATACATCGGTTTCAATAATCCATACAGAGGTATTAAAAAAATGATATATTATAAAGAGGCACAGGTGAAGTTTTCGCATCATTACAGAGTATAAGAGGGGAACGTCACAGGCTTAGGGGATCATCTTGCTCAGCACAATGGGGTGGCACACAAATCTCTCTGTGGTATGCGTTCGAGGGACTCCAAATGTGGGACCATTTTTTGGGCCATCCCCTAGCCGAATATACAGTTTTCTCTTTAAACATACACCAGTCGAGGTCTCTCGACATACACCAGAGTGGGCGAATGGGCTGCTCCCCATAATTGTGCAATGTTTCTTTTGGCAATCATGTACCCTAGTGTGGCCCACTGCGTTAATGGTGACATGGACCTTGCTCCAATAGGAGCTAATGCAGTCACTCTCCCAAATGATATGTATGAATGTTCCCTTATGTCCGCACCGCCGCCTGCATTCCTCATTATCGGATCTTCCCATAAGCACCAATCGGGGCCCTGTGATATATATTCTTTGGAGGATTTTAAGCTGCACCAACCTGAGGCGAGCTGGAATGGCTACCACTCTAGGGGACGTCATTTATTTCCACCCCGTCTCACCTCCACTTCTCTAGCAATCATTGAAGGGGATCTGCCATGTTATTAATTAGTTTCTTGTAGATTAAGGAGATAGTTTTTTGGGGGAGATGACCATCTAAAATTCTGTCCTCTAACGGTGATGCTTCAGGAAGTGAGGTCCCCCTGGGAAGATGAGACTGGAGCAAATGTGAAATTTGTGTATATCCAAAACGTTCGGTGTTTGCCAGCTTGTACTCCGTCTGTAATGTGTGGAAGGATTTGACCCCTCCCTCCCCCCAAATGTCTTTAATACAGGAAATGCCAATAAGGTCCCACCTATCAAACCCCTTTGATTTGCATAAGTTACCCAGCTTCTCAGGATTCCAAAGCGGGGTGGCCAGGGTCAATTTCTGCCCCCATCTGATAGAATTGGTGGCGTCATGCCAAATGCTGACGGCGTGATTAGTGGGGCCTGTCAAGCTGTTTCTTTTAGGTTGTTAATGTAGTGCCCTGTTAAAGTTGCCTCTGGGAAGGAGCCATTTATCCAATGGCGCAGCCAGGGTCATCAACACAGCCGTATGTCTCGTGGTTGATTGCCGCTAAATGTGCATCCCAGTAATATTTTTTAATATCTGGGAGGCTGATGCCCCCATCGTACCAATTCAGTGTCAGTTTATTGAGGGCAATGCGAGGTATGCCATCCTATAGACAATTCCTCTGGAGACCTTCCACTTCTTTAAAATAGTGAGCCAGTACAGGGTCTAGAGTATTCTGTAATATGTAGAGGAACCTAGGCAGGGACATCATCTTAAATAAGGCAGCTCTGCCCAGGAGTGAGAGGGAGAGTGACTTCCAGCGGGCAATGTCTGTCTTGAGCCTGCGCTGGGGCGGAAGAAGATTTTGGGCATGGTGGACAGCAGGGTCAAGGGAAATAAAAATTCCCAAGTATTTAAAGCCTGCAGTGTTAATTTGTATTGGGCAGTTCCTCGAGGGGATGGGTGGATTCCCCCGTAAGAAAACAATAGGGACTTATTCCAGTTGACCTTAAAGCTGGAGAATCTGCCAAACACCGACAGGATAGCCAATACTACTATGAAGGTCTTCGTGGGGGAGGCTAAATAGTGCAGAACATCATCTGCGTAAAGCGAGATGCAATCTTCTAGGTCTGGGAACCATCGTAGGCCTCGTATCACAGGATCTTGTCGGATCCAGGCTGTTAATGGTTCCAGGGCCCTGGCGAAGAGAAGCGGCAAAAGTGGGCAGCCCTTAAGAGTGCCTCAGCCAAGTGGAAATGTCGCCGATAATTTACTGTTGTCTACCACTTGGGCCAAAGGCTCCTGGTATAAGAGTTGTATCCATTGCACGTACTTCCGGCCAAACAACATTTTGGCCAGTACCGCCCAGAGGTATGACCATTCAATAGTGCCAAATGGCATGGTAGCGTCTAATGACACGATCACAGCCGGCTCTTGGATAGTATGTGCTCTATCCAACAGCCCGTGGACTCTGCGCAGATTTAAAGCTGTGTTTCTGTGTGGCATAAAGCCAGATTGGTCGGGGTGAATTAAGTTATTGAATCTTTTGATTAGGCGATTGGCTAAGAGTTTGGCCAGGATTTTAGGCTCTGCGTTTAAAAGAGAAATTGGCCGGTAGGAGGCGCAGTCAGTCTTGGGCTTTACCTCTTTGTGTTTGGCGACTATAGTAGCTATTCTCTGCTCTCTAGGCAGTAATCCGATATCTCTGGATTCTTCAAACATGGTTTTAAGGTAAGGTGAAAGTTTATCAGGGCCTAATTTGTATAACTTAATGGGGAGACCATTGGGACCAAGGGCTTTCCCTGAATTTAAAGAACATTTTGCTTGAGCTATCTGTTCTGTTGATAAATCACTATCCATAAAATCTCGGTCCTCTGGGGAGAGATGGGGGAGGCGAATATCCTGTAACAGCTCTCGAGAGTCATCTTCAGTGCAGGTTGTGACTGACTTGTAGATGGTTTGGAAGTGGCTAGCGAATCGATCAACTATGTCCAGTGGTTCTGTGAGAATAACATCCCCGTCAACCCTGAGTTCTGGGACCGGTCTGCTTGCCCACTCCCTCCTGTCTAGCCATGCTAGGAGTTTCCCGGCTTTATCTCCCAAATCATAAATCCTACTCTGCTGTTCCATACCCAGTGTCTTGGCCCTGTCCGTGACTAGTGCTTTGTAGTCATGTTGTTTCAGACTCAGTAAGTGGAGCTTTTCTGGCGTCACTCCGGATTCTAGGTCTCTTTCCAGCCTATAAATTTCAGCCTCAGTGACAAGGATCTCTTTTTGTGCATCTTTCTTCCGTCCTGAAATTAATGATAGAGCCTGACCCCGAGTTACTGCCTTGAACGCTTCCCATAAGGACTGGGAGGAGGACACAGACCCCACATTATCGGAAAAGTAATCGTCAGTGGCTTTGCTAAGGGTTCGGCAGATTGTCGGATCACGCAGGCACCAGGGGTCAATTGGCGCTATTTTTCCCACTATGATCTGAGTCAGGACTATGTGGACCGATACTGGCGAGTGGTTAGATATACCCCTAGATAGGTGCTTGATCACGTGTATTTAGGTGGCGTGTGCCGTAGGTACCAAGCAATAGTCTAGGTGGGAGAGGCCCCCGAGTGAACAGTGTATTGTATTTGATCTGGGTGGTATGTTCTCCACCCATCTACCAGTCCCATGGTTTCAAGCAAATCAGGCAGCCAGCCCGACGATGTTCCCATGTCTCTAGGAGGATAACGGTCTAGGGTGCCAGAAACCACTGCGTTAAAATCGACCTGAGGACTAAGAGGCCATCTGGAATAGAGAGCAAGACTGAGCCCAGGTCCGCAAAGGTGGTACCCTGCAGGCCTGGAGGGACGTATATGGACATGAATGTAACGGGCCTGACCTCCCATGTGCCCGAGACCCCAACATATCTACCCCAACTGTCCGTCACTGTAGAGCCGATGGCAAGGGGAAATGTGTTCTTCATCATGATACCTACACCCCTGGAGCCAGTAGTAAATCCTGCATGTGCAACCATCTTGAACCCTCCTCTGTGCATTGCCTTACGTAGATTCCCGATCAGGTGTGTCTCTTGGAGCAGGACAATGTCTGGAGCCTGTCTCTTGATGTATTGGGGAACTACACCACGTTTAATTTTGTCCCCGAGACCGTTCACATTCCAACTCATTATTTTAACATTTCTGTCCCCCATTGCACTCTCTATACAGTTTGTGAATACCAAAGACCTCTGTGATACAGTGAAATCCAAATACCAATGTGGAAAACAAAACACAATAACAATACAATTCCTCCACCCAACTACTCCCCTCCCTGCTGCCCAACACTCTGGGCGTAAAACTACCCATATTAAACTTGCAGAGTGCCTGTTGCCCTAACAAATAACTATTAGTAGTAAATGAAGGGCGTGGCTACACATTTTCCCATCCCTCCCTTTTGGGTGCACACAGAACGAAGAGTCCCCATCAGGAGTCCCGCACCAAAGTTCAGAAAGGTAGTCTCAGAGCGGGGAGGCATCTTACCGGCGTTCACCCCCACCGTAGCCTGTTACCTGTCCGGCCAACCTTAACATCTGACCGGTGCAGGAAGTCTCTCATGTCCAAATTATCTCTGTCAGCCGTGGGCCTGCGAGGTGAGGTCACTTCCAGCAGTAGGGTCACGTGAGGCTCCTTCCGTCTGAAACTCAAGCCAGTCTGCTGCCTCCCATCTCATGATAATATTGATTGTTTTCATGTCATGCTTATTCAAGATTTAGTTGAATTAAGAACTAAAAGTGGGGGATATTATGACAATTTGACACCAGAATTGAGAAAGGCTTTGAAAACTCTAAAGGAAGATACCTCCATTGTCATAAAAAATAGAGACAAGGGAGGGAATATAGTTATTTTGGATGCGGAGACATATAGTCAGGAAGCTATGAGGCAACTACAAGACACAAAATGCTATCAGGTCATTACAATTGAAGATTATTGGGCCAGTGTTAAGAGTTTTCAGCTACAACTTAAGTCTTGGTACGATGCCTGTATTTTAGATCAGGATGAATATAACTTTCTGAGATCAGAACATCTTAAGATTCCTTCCTTCTATCTACTATCGAAGTTCATAAACAACTATATAATCCGCCAGGGAGACCTTTAGACTCTTCAAATGAAGATTTTCTTGAGAACACAGCCATATATATATTAACTCTTTTCTTTTCCCTTTTGTAAAAACCTTACCTTCTTACTGCAAAGACAGTGGGGATTTTCTCACCAAGATCAATGGCCTGGCTTGGAAGGATTCTTTTATTATGATCATCTTTGATGTTTCAACCTTGTATACTTCAATTAGCCATGAGTTGGGGATGCTGACGTGCGAGTATTATTTTAAAAAAAAGATCAGCATGTTTTCTAGAACATACACGAATGTTGCTGCAGATGATTCGGGTCTGTCTGAAAGATAATATTTGTATGCATTTATTTATTTATTTATTTCAAAGGTTTTATATAGCGCTGCTGGACCCGAGAGTATCAGAGCGCTTTACAAGGAAGGTAAAAGCAAACATTGAACAGTGAGATCAAACAAGTCAAGTGCATCAGAGGAGTATGGGCATATAAATTGAAAAGTATAAAAATAAAGAAGGGAGGGGAGAGATGGAAGTGAAGTGAGGGAGAGATAGAGAGGGCAAGGGTATAGCGGAGGAGGGAGGGGAGAGCATAGTATGAGAGAGAGGAGTTATCAGGGATGGTGTCAAACTACAAGTATTACGATACAGTGGGCATGTAAAGGGTCCGTGACATTAGATACCCCAGTATTTGTTGAGAAGCAATATTTTAAGTTCTTTTTTGAAGAGATGGTAGGAAGGGTTGCATCGGATATCCTTTGGGAGGGAGTTCCAGATTGTGGGAGCGTTACCAGAGAACGCACAGGATTGGGTCTTTTGATGTTTAAGTCTGGGTGGGATCAGGATAAGTGAGTTAGTGCTTCTCAGGGATCTGGAGCAACCTGCTTTCTGAAGTTTAATTGCAAGGTAGGAAGGGGAGTTTTGGTGAAGAGCTTTGTGAGTGATGCAGGCAATTTTGTATGTGGATCTTCCTTCTATTGGAAGCCACTTGAGATTTTTGAGGATGGGGGAGATGTGATCAAATTTTCTGCAGTCGGAGATGAGTCTAGCTGCAAGGTGGAGGACAGATTTTATTGGGGCAAGATGGATTTTAGGAGTGCCAGCCAAAGTGGCGTTGCCATAGTCGATCCTGGAGAGGACCAGTGACTGGACAACAAGTTTGAAATCTTCTGCTGGAATGAAAGGTTTGAGTTTTTTGAGGTGGAGAAGGGTTAGAAGAGCGCTTTTGGAGGCATTTTTGATGTGGGGGACGAGTTTGAGATTTTGGTCAATACTGATGCCAAGGGACTTAACAGTATTAGAGGTGGAGAGAGTGCAGTTAAGTGCATTGATGTCCTTTACCCAGAGTTGGATGGGAAGAGGATTGTTTTTGGGGGAGAAGATAATGATTTCAGTTTTTTTGGGATTTAATTTGAGATGGTTCAGATGGAACCAGCTTTGAATTTTAGTCAGTGTCTCGTTTAGGTGAAGGATGTCTTTGTGAGATTTGATCTTGTACTATAGTTGCGTGTCATCAGCATAGAGATGGTAACTGATATTAGCGTGTTTGAGGATGAGGGTGAGTGGTTCCATGAACAGATTGAATAGGATGGGGGAGAGGATGGAATCTTGGGGAACTCCAAGTGTAACAGGTTGAGGTTTGGAGAGGAAATGGCTAAGTTTGATTTGTTGGGATCTGTTTTGGAGGAATGAGGAGAACCATTTGAGTACCGTGCCTTCAAAGCCGAATCGATCTTTGAGGGAGTTGAGAAGGGTAGGGTGGTGAACGGTGTCAAATGCAGCTGAGAGGTCAAGAAGGATAAGTATGGAGGATTCACCTTTGTCAAGGGAACGGTGAATATCATCCATGACATTAAGCATAGCAGTTTCAGTGCTGCAACCCTTTCTGAAGCCGGACTGGAAGACATCAAGGAGGTTGAATGAGATAATGTGTTTCTCAAGTTGCATTAAGACACATTTTTCGAGGGCTTTGGAGAGGAAAGGAAGGTTAGAGATGGGACGAAGGTTGTTTGGATCATTAGGGTCCGCAGTGGAGTTTTTGGGAATGGGCGTAATTTGGCCAAGTTGGAGGGATGCAGGGACACAGCCTGTGGAGAGAGAGGAGTTGATAATTTTAGACCAAATAGGGGCGATGGTGGATTTGAATTCTTGGGCTAATGTGGCGGGGAGAGGATCTTTGGAGTGTGCAGAAGGTTTAAGTTTGGCCATGATATTAGTGATCAAAGATTCAGATACTGGGCTAAAATCATTCCAGGAGGCGTTGTTTTTAGCGGGAGAGTTTGTTGTATGAGGGGTTTTATGCAGGAGTAGATCAGGTAGGGAATTGGAGGTATTAGGCGAAGTGAAAGATGAGATCAACGTTGACTTATGAGTGTATGGAAGAGTGTGTAGGGTAGTGGTAGGTTGGGGTGCGAGAAGGAGGGAAGAGAAGGATAGTTCAATCGTGTTGATTTTGTTCGTGAAGAAGCTAGCTATTTCTTCGCATTTGTCTGTGGATGCTAAAATTTTAGGAGGGCCAGTGGATGTTTGTTTTTTTACAATATTGAAAAGTTCTCTAGGGCGGTTTCTGGCTCGATCAAGCTGAGATCGTAGAAAGGAGGCTTTATCTTTAAATATGTGTTTTTTGTATTGGGCACGAGCATTCCTAAGAATAGAGAGATTCTCCACAGTAGGGTGAGATCTCCAGACCCGTTCACAATGTCTAAGTGACCGCCTTTCATTATTAAGTTCAGGATTGAACCAGGTCTTAGGGGGTATATTTTTTTTGTTGTTTAAGTTTGATAGGAGCAATTTTGTCTAAGGCTTCACGAATAGAGTTGTTATAATGGTTGGTTAGGTCATTGGTGCTGTCAGAGAGAGGTGGTAGGTCTAAGTGAGCCTTAATTGTTATTTCGAGTTCACCGGGAGGAATGCGTCGAAGGTTGCGTGAGGATTTTTTGGGTAGTATGTTGGTGGGTGCTGGTCGAGAGGTATTTTTGATCAAGGTGAAAAGGATGAGGTAGTGGTCAGACCAGTCAACCGGAAAAATATTTGTGAGGGAGGCTAGATCATTGGTCGTTATAATGGCATCAAGGGTGGCACCTTTGTTATGTGTGGGAGAGAGGCAGAGTTGGGACATATTGGTGATGTCCATTGTATTATTAAGTTGGATGACAGCAGGATCAGCCTTATTGTTCCAATGGATGTTATAATCACCAAGGAAGATGTTATTAGAATGGGAGAGAGAAGATTGAATGATAAGGTCAGTCAATTCTTCCGTAAAGGGAATGTTGTTACCTGGGGGGTGGTAGATGACGTGTAACCAGGTAGAGGGGGAGTCAGGTATGTTGAGATCGGCGCAGAGGTATTCAAAGGATGAGGGGTCTTGAGGATTGCCTAGTGAGATGTTAAGATCGGCTTTGAAAATTAGGGCGAGTCCACCGCCTGTTTGTTCGATTCGGTCTTTTCTGATGATATCATAGCCAGGGGGGATAAGCAAGTCAAGGATGGCGTTGGAGTGGGGTGTGAGCCATGTTTCAGTTAGGACAGCAATGTCAATGTCATCACTGAGGATAGTTTCAGCAATCTCCGTGGCGTGACAGGAGGCAGATCTACAATTTATCAGCATGCAGCAAAGGGGGGTGGTTATTGGTGGAGGAGAGGGGGGACAGATGGGGATCTGTATAAGTAGTTGGGGATGTCTGGGGGAGGAGGGAGGAGGCGAGGGATTGCTTGTTCCTAAAAGAGTTGGAATAGACGATATATGTGTCAGGTAGGACGTGGATCGGCAGTTCCTTATCAAGTAACATTTGGTAGTGGGTTCAGATGGTTGGGAGGGGGGGCAAGGGGGGATAGCTTTAAGTTGTTGAGGAGGTCTGGGTGAGGAAGGAGGAGGGGGGAGATTTCTGTTTCCTATGAGAACCGGGATAGAGGATTTATGACTGAGGGGTAAAAAGTACGACGGTGGTGGTGGGGAGATAGGTAAAATCGAGGGAGTGTGAGCATTAGTGGATGGGGGTGGAGCAATAGTTAGATTAGAGGAAGTTTTAGCTTCTGAGTTATATGGTAGAGTACTAGGTTGTGGATGAGAGGATTTGAGTGGAGACACGATTTGAGAGGGTTGAGATGGTAGTGTGTAGGTTACATGGTTGTAGGAATGAGGGGTGTTATTGCCGATGATGTAGTTAGGCCGGCATTGTGTAGGTGTATTGAGGAGGATATTATAGAGTGAGGAGATAGTTTTTGAAAGGAGTGTGATGTCGCTTCTAAGGGAGGAGAGTTCTACGATGAGGGACCCAAGGGCAGGTTCAATGTACGGGGAGGCTAGAGTGTGAGTTGATGAGTGCGGGGGGACCGTGTTTGTGGGGGGAGATGTGGGTGTAGGAGACGAGGGGGATGTGGGGTAGGGAGGTTGAGTTGTTTGGATGTAAGAAGTGTTAAGAGGAGGGGAGATGTTGGTAGTGAGGTTGAAGGAAGAGGTGTGTGTAGCGGAGCAGGGTGACAGAGGAAAAGGTGATGGGGGAGAGGTGAGGGTAGTGGATGGGTGTGATGTGGGGAGTACTGTAGTTTGGATGTCAGAGATGTTGAAGGGAGGGGGGGTGATAGGGGGGAGGTTGGAAGGAGATGATTGTGTAACAGAGCATACCGAATTGGGAAGATGAGATGAGAAGAGGGGAGCAGTGAGGGTAGATAGAGGTGGAAGGAGTTGAGGAGTGTCAAGGAGAAGAGGGAAGAGGGGCGTGGTTGTTAGGGTGGGTGATGAATCACGCGGTAGCAGGTGTCCGGAGACCGTGTTCAGGGATAGTGATATGGTTTGGGATGGAGTGTTAATAGGAGGTGTCGAAACAGTAGGGAGCGAAGAAGAGGAGAGAGAAATTATGGGGGATGTGGGGATTGTGTGTTGGGTAGGGTCAGATATGAGAGGTGAAGGTGAAGAGGGTTGGATGGGGGATAATGGCTCTAGGGTGAGATGAGATGAGAGCGCAGGGTCAGGAGATAGTGTGGTGGTTGGGGATACACTGCTAATAAGTAGATCATTAGAAGTTGTGGATGATGGGGGGGATCCATAGGAGGTGATATTGGGTAAGGGGCAATTGGGGCGGATGTAGAAATTAAAAGTTGAGGTATTTCGGAGAGACAAGATATTAGTGGTATGGGAGGAAGGGGGGGCAGTGAGTCTAGGGGAGGGGGGTATTGGTGGTCAAGATTCGAGTAGTTTAAGAGGGGCTGTGGTAAGGCATTGAAGTGTTGTTCAAAGATGTCAAGGTGTTTTTCAGAGGCTTGGATGAGTATGGTTCCCGATTTGAAGATGGATATGTCTATTTCCCCGGGAAAGGAAGAAGATGGTTTGGTGGAGAGTTTAAAACCGTAGGGGATGTTGCGTGAGTTGGAGATTAGGAAGTGACCTAGGAATATGCTTTTCCATTTAGACGGGCGTTTGGTGAAGAAGATGAGATTGGTGACAAGAGAGGAGTTAAGGCTGTTATGGTGGTCAGCGAATAAAGTTTCAGGGTGGAGGCAGATAAGTTTGTGTTTAAGTTTTTTTCTTACCATGTTTAGAGAGATGAAGTGGGTAGATGATGGACCAAGAGTTTGGGCCAAATTTGGAGATAAGGGGGGATGGGGCAGGAGGTGGAAGAGTGAGAGAGGGCATGGTTGAGAGAAATGGGGGGGGAGCGGAGAAGCACACTGGAATGCGAGTGAACTAGTATTCCGAGGTATTATGGAATGGAACAATGTCCTGGGCAATGTTATACAGTAAGGGAACAAAGGCAAGGGTGATAGTAGGATTAGACATAGAGAGCAATCTGAGCAGTTACATGGGACATGATTACAATGAACATAAGTGATGGTGGACTGAGCAAAGGAATATCATGGCATAAATAATGACAACAAAAATTATAATAAATAACATATAACACAATGAGCAATCCTGTTAGCCATAAAAAGACTTAGGAAGCGTCACAATAAGAAGCATATCTGACATGATATCAAATTGAGAGCAGAATAAGTATAAAACAGTATAGATAGAAATGTGATAGAATATGATAGGTAGAGTAGATTAGTAAATCGGATAAAAATAGTAGTTATACATAATGACGTAAAATAATAAATGACGTGAAATGGTAAAAAGTGCAATGAGCATTCCAGATAGCAATAAAAGAATTAGGAGGCGTTACATTACAATAGCAAGTCTAACATGATAACAAAATGAGAGCAAAATAGGTGTAAAACAATAAAGATAAAATGCGGTATAATAGACTTAATGAATAGGATACAAAACAGTAATTAGTTAAATAAAAGTGAATAATAAAGATAGGAAGGACATGAAGAAGAAAAGAGTGACAGAAGAGTTCAGTAAGCATGAAGGGAGTAATAAGATGTAAAGCGGAGTAAGAGTGATAGTAAGCATGAAGGGAGTAATAAGATGTAAAGCGGAGTAAGAGTGATAGTGGAGGTTAAAGATAAGATATTTATTGGTGATGGGGAATAAGTAGCGGTGATTGTTGAGTAAAAACACAGGCAGCAATAAAGTGCAAAAACTGAATGCAAAATTAGTGAGGGGAATGAAGTAAACCACAATGAAATAACAACCAAACCCAATACTAGGTCAGTAAGGAGCACAAAGAAACATGGTAGAGAGTGCAGGTGATGTGCAGGTCAAGGGACAGTCAAGTAGGGGGTAGGGAAAAAGTAACAGGTAGAAAATATATAGATAAAAAATATATAGATCTGATATAAAGTGAGGATACTGAGGGAGATGGGGGATAAGTGAGAAGAGGAGTGGGGTGATGAGTGGCTAACCGAGTAAATAAATACATAAAGGACAATCTAGGAAAAGAACAACTAAGAGGAATAGAAGGAGGAGTTAGGAAAAGGGGGAATATTACGGAGAGAGAAGAATGTAATTTAAGGTGAAGAGATGGCAGGCTGGAGTTAAACGTGCAAATGCATGATGGAAGGGTGTACAGACAGACTATGGGGACGGCTATGGGCATCTGCTTCGCCCCAGCTTTGCCAATTTGGCGATTGGCTGGTGGGAGAAGCACGTGGTCTGGGCTGATTACAATGCCAAATATGCACAACATACCCTGGTCTGACAGGAGGCTGAAGAATATGTGATGACTCTGAACACAAACCCCTATAATCTACATTTTACAGCACAGATGAGTGTTAGTGAGATATCATTTTTGGACATCCTGCTACAAGTGAAGGCTAGCAAAATGAATACAGCTGTGTTCTGTAAAAAACTGCCGGTAACAGTACTCTGCATTTTAAAAGTCAACACCATATGAATTTAAAAGCCAGTATCCCCTATGGGGAAACGTTAAGATTAAAAAGAATTTGCAGTGAGGAACAGGAATTCAAAGGGCAGGTACGACAAATGAATGAAAGGTTAAGGAAACCTGGGTATCATTCCAAGACATTAACTGAGGCTTTATGCAAATCGGAGGGGGGTAGCAGAGACCAATTGCTTTATGCCAATCAAAGAACCCCTGAGGAAGGAATATCAGCTAGATTCATCATGTGTTATAATCAAATGTCCCCTGGAGTATATCAGATCCTGAGAAGACACTGGCAGGTAGGTAAAAATTATATTATTATCGGTAAGGATTTACCAATGGCTCTGACAGTTACCTCCGGTAAAGGGAGGACATTGGGTGATAATTTGATGCACAGCTACTTTGATGGTAGCCAAAAACCAGAAACATGGCTATCTAACATAAAGGGGTTCTACAAGTGCAATAATTGTAAGGCCTGTAGAATGGTGAAAATGTCCTCACTTTTAAATCAAATGATGAGCATATCAATAGGATTTACAGGTTCTACAATTGCAATACTGACCTTTGAGTTTATGTACTGAGTTGTCCGTGTCCTATGATGTATGTGGGGAGTACAATTTTCCCTTTAAAAAAATGTATGCTTGACCACCAGCAAGCAATTAGGAACAAAGATTTTCTGTATTCTGTGGCAAAGCACTTGTATGACAAACACGTAAGTGATTCTGGTTTACTGATGTATTTTGCCATAGATAGGGTTAACCCGATCATTAGAAGAGGTACTAGAACTATTAACCTAAGATGTCTGGAATCTAGATACATTTTGGATTTCAATACTAAATTTCCTAATGGTTTGAATAGGGATGAAGAGCTAAAAGTACATTTGTGGTGAAGGATTGCCTCGCATCTCCCTATTCTCTATACATTGTATATTGCTGTACTTTACCTATGGTTTTTACAGTTTTTACTGTTTTCACTGTTTTACCAAGTCCATGGGATTGTTACCTGACATGAATAGATTTTATGATTGCATGAGAGCACCTTAGATTTCTAAGCACCTTGGACACCTTGCACGGAATCTCTTTAAGAACGTAACCTGACTTGCACCTATACTGTGATTGAGGATATTAGTAGGAAGGATCACCCATGAATGATTTTTTGCACTTGACACTTTAAGTATCCCAAAAAACTTCTTACACATTATTTGCTATTGATTAAATCTCAGGGAATGATTGGATTGATAGATATGCTGGTATTGTTGACATACATTGATTACAAAGGATCTATATAGATAACTTATTCTAAAAGGATTGATCGATTTGATGTTTTAGCATGATCATTATTTATTTATTTATTTGTATATTTATCAAGATAGTTATCCATATTTATTCTTCTATTTTAAGATTTACAAACGTATTATCTGTGTTGAATTTGGAAAAACAAATTTAATATCTAGAGGTTGTGGCATATGGCACACTGCTAACTGCAAATATGCACTTTTTTGCCCCTTATGTACAAACAAGAAGTTTTGTATTTGTAGAGTTAAGCTACTATACCTGTATGATTAATTAAGTTAAAGTTTGATATTTTATAAGTTGACTACTTGGTGCAACGAATTTGAGGGGTGTGAAATTTTGATCATGAGATTTTGAAATAAGGAATGCTTAGAATTGTCTTTATCAAATATGTTGCTTTAAATTAGACTGGGGCATTGGCCAAAGAGTGTGTTAATGAACTATGATGCTCCCAAATAGATTAGACTGTAAAAAATGTAGCATATACCTCAATTTTTTGAAAGCATATGTAATTTCTGCTTAATGGCAAACACAATCTTTTTATGTTTACACCGGTATTTTTATTTATACCTTTTACTTATGTCTTTTATACCTTTAATTAGTAAATTGCAACATGAAAAAGAGAGTTGTCCAATCGTATCTACATTATATATGCAAACATTTTACAGGAGAAGTAGATCATACTATGTACAATACATCCCAATACATTATTACAAACATCACAATACATTATTACAAAAACATGTGACAAAACTAAAACAAAACGACAAGACATCCAATACTTCTGTCTAATTCCACCTAATTCAGTGAAAAACTGTTTTGGGGGTCCTAGACTTTCTTATACTGTCTCTGGAATCCGTATTAGCACTGGGAGACTGTTTACCGTTTTAGGAAAAAGAGATTAATCTTTAATTCGCAGGTTGGAATTAAACCTTCATTCCTCTGTGCATATTTGATGTGCTGACGCATTTCTAATCCTAGGCTTTCGTTACCAGGATTTTCACCAGGGCATTTTTAATTTCTGTAAGGCTGTAAAAAAATTAAAAGAAAAAGATTTTTTTTCAAACCCATTCCTTCCTCTTCTACTCTATTTCTGCTAGCACTTGTTCATTATTTTATCTATTGTACCTGAAAATTCTCGATATTTCTTTACCATAGGGCTTAAAATTGGCTGTGCCGCTGGTTGTCTTTTTATTTCCAGATCCTCTGTTTGAAAAGCAGAGAAGGACTATCAGTGATATTACTAGAGGGCGTGTCACACACGTAGTAACTAACATTCGTGATCTCCTACCTTATTTGGTGCATTTTAATACTGTAGTAGGTCCTACATTCAGACTTGCATGTAGCGACTTGCAAAACAACACGTTTTGTGGTCTATAAGAAAAAAGTTTTCCTTTTTATGTAACCGCCATGCTACTTCAGCATTTCTGATAGATACATCTGCCTTGTGGATTCCTCACCTTGTGAATATCCCCCTTGCGTCAGCAACGTTTGGAAAATTCTTCGTAGCACGCCGGCGTGGACGACGTCATAGGAACGCGGCATCGCGCGCGACTCCGTCTGACGTCACCGACTCCTTATTAGGCCTACGTCGGCGTGATGACATCAGTTCCCTTTTTTCCGCGTCGTCGACGCTAACGGTTTCAGGGATCTTCTGTGGTTTCAGATAGAGACTTTGTTGCTTTTTGTCTGTTACTGTTTCTGTTCCTCGTCGAGGATGTCGTAGAAGAAGACGGGTTTCAAGCAGTGTGGCTCGTGTGCCCGGATGATGTTGATTACCGATCCACATGGTGATTGCTTGTGGTGTTTAGGTTCGGATCATGACATCAAGGGCTATCGATCCTGCTCTAAGATGAATTCGAAGGCTCTGCGAGAGCGGGAGGCTAAACTTCTGATAGCCAAGATTAAAGGTAAAGAGGCCAATAGATCTTCGAGATCGAGATCAAGACGCTCCAGATCGAGGCCGAAGTCAAGGTCAAAGTCGCGATTGAAGTCACGTTCGAGGTCGAGGGCCAGATCGGAGTCGGCGTCGAAGTCAGCTTCTGGGCATGCTTCGGTTTCCTCGAAGAGAAAACATAAGAGGAAGAAGCATAGTTCTCGCCCTCATTCGGGGTCATTGGACTCGAAGAAGAGGTCTTCTCGGAAACATCACAAGGACTTTGTATCTCCGTCTCCTGCTGGTGGAGCCACACCGATACAGTCTCGAGAGCATACACCTGTACCGGAGTTGGATCCGAATCCGGCTTCGGGCCAGTCTTCGGAGCATGAAGAGGTCGTGGAGGTTCCACAGTCACCGACTCCGGAGGATGACCTGGAGGGTCAAAAGGGTCAGGAGGAGCCGAATCCGGAGCGGCCTCCTACGGAGCCGTCAATGTGTTCATACCCTTCCTTTCCTGGTCCTGGTCAGGACCCTTCGCATTTTCTAACTGCTATGTTTGGAGTATATGCAAGGGCAATGTACCCCACTGGAGCACCTGCGGGTCCCATGGGTCCTTTGTCTTTTAACTTGGGTGTCCCCCAAGCTTATGCACCGGCGCCCTTTCTACCTTTTATGCCGACTCCATATCCTTCTTGGCTCGGTACGGCGCCTCCAAGGTCATCGACTCTGCACACGGCTTCGCCGGCTCCGGAGCGACCTCGAAGTTTGGATCGGGGCACGACGCCGGTTCCTGTTTCTCAGCCTCCTGTTGTTCCAGCTCCTCGTTCGACGCCGGCTCCGACTCCGTCGGAGTCGTTACCGGATCCATCGACTTCAATCCGTCTGGAGTGGTCGAGGTGTAGAGCCCAGCGTCTCTTGGAGAAGGAGTATGGGGAACCTGAAGTGAAGGAAGGCGAGCTTCAGGAGCATGAGGATTGCTTTGAGGATCTGCAGAGTGCTAGCAGTCTTGAACTTTCTCCAGAATGGGGGTTGCCTGTGGTTTCGGATGCGCCCTCTAGGGATGTCGTTCCATACCATATGGTAATCAGAAAGGCTGCTGAGTTGCTGAACTTGACTTTGCCAACAGTGGAGTTCAAATCTAATATCCTTACGGAAGTCTTACATTCGCCTTCTTCAGTCATTGAGCCATTCACTGAGGCTCTGACTGAACCGATTTTAGAGGTCTGGAAAAAGCCTTTGTCTGCACCTGCGGTGTCTAGATCGGTGGCGAGGCATTAGAGGGTGGCTCCTGGAGACCCTGAGTTCTTGTCATCTCACCCTTCGCCGGAGAGTCTGGTGGTGCAGGCCGCTTGTGCGAACAGATCAGCAGGCTCTTTTCCTCAGGTTCCTGGAGATAAAGACTCAAAGAAGTTTGATCAAGCTGCTAAAAAGGTTTTCTCCTCAGGTAGCATGGCTTTAAAATCAACGAATGCTACTTGCTTACTAGGAAGGTATGTGCATGCCTTAATGGACTCGGTCAAGCAGTTGTCAGCTAAGCTTCCCGAGGAAGACAGGAAAAACTTTAATGAGGTTGTTTTGGACACTCAGACGGCAGCCCGCCAGGTTATTCAGAGTGGCATGGACACGGCGGACTCTGTGGCTAGAGTGATGGGTTCTTCAGTGGCTACCAGAAGAGCTGCTTGGCTAAAGTCCTCAGAGTTTTCCGCTGACGTGCAGGCTACTCTTTTGGATTTGCCTTTTGACGGAGTTGGCCTCTTTGGGAAGAAAGCGGATGCAGCTTTAGAGAGGTTCAAAGATAGTCGTGCGACGGCTAGGTCTTTGGGCCTGCAGGCGAAAGGCACAGCCACCAGGAAGTTGAGGGGCTTTGGCAGGTCCTCCTTTCGTCCCTTCAAACAAGGCCAGCAGCAGCAACAGAACCCTCTGTACAAGACTTACAGAGGTAGACAGAGGGGTCGTGGATGTGGACGTCAGGTCTCTTCCTCCTCTACTTCCTTCTCTAATACCCACCCCCCACCTACAACAGCAAAGCAGCCCTAGATCCGCCATTCCGGATCATGCGGGTCCGGTAGGGGGTCGGCTTACTCATTTTCTACGGGATTGGGAATCGGTTACATCAGATCTTTGGGTTCTCAATCTCATAGAAAATGGGTATGCACTTCCTTTCCAGGAGTTCCCTCCCAATTACCCTCCTTGCCAAGGTTATTGTTCGGAGGACCACCTGCTTCTCCTGCAGGAAGAAGTCCTGGCACTTTTCAGAAAGGGTGCGATAGAGGTGGTTCCGGAGCAGGAGAGGGGTCAGGGGTGCTACTCCCGGTATTTCCTGATCCCCAAAAAGGATGGCAGACTTCGTCCAATCCTGGATCTCAGGATCTTGAACTTGTTTCTGAAACAGGAAAAGTTCAAGATGCTCACTCTTGCGCAGGTTCTTCAAGCGCTGTTGGAAGAAGACTGGATGGTGTCGATCGACTTGCAGGATGCTTATTTCCACATCCCCATCCTGAAGTCGCACAGGAAGTATCTCTGTTTTACCGTGGGATCGCAACACAACCAGTTTGCGGTCCTTCCGTTTGGACTTACTACTGCGCCTCGAGTTTTCACCAAGGTGATGGCAGTGGTGGCGGCACATCTCAGGAGGTCGGGAATACCTGTATTTCCGTATCTGGACGACTGGCTGATCAAAGCAGAGTCGCCAGAGCAGGTGCTCTTTCATCTGCAAGAGACAACTCAGTTGTTGCACAGGTTGGGTTTTTCGATAAATGTACCCAAGTCTCACCTGGTGCCCTCCCAGCGCAACCTGTTCATAGGTGCCGTACTGGACACTTCCGTATGCCGTGCATTCCCTCCTCCTCAATGGATTCGCGACTTACAGGAAATGATTCCTTTATTCTACAATGGAGCGGTTGTTCCAGTCCTGAAGGTCCTTCGTCTGCTCGGTCTGATGGCTTCTTGCATTCTGTTGGTCAACCATGCACGCTGGCACATGAGGGCACTCCAGTGGTGCCTCCGCAGGCAGTCGTATCAGCACAACGGGGATCTCAGGGAGTCAGTGAGGATCTCCAGAGAAACTGCAGCGGATCTGTCTTGGTGGGCCGTGGAAGGCAATCTGTCTCAAGGAAAGCCTTTCCAACTGCCTCCATCGGTTGCCACAGTGATAACGGATGCATCCACTCTCGGGTGGGGTGCTCATCTGGGGGATATGGAGGTCAAGGGTCTTTGGTCGCCAGAGGAAAGGTTGCTTCACATCAACCTTCTAGAGTTGCGGGCGATACGTCTGGCGCTCAAGGCCTTCCTCCCTTCCCTACGCGGTCAGTCGGTTCAAGTCCTGACGGACAACATGACCGCGATGTGGTATATCAACAAGCAGGGAGGAGTAGGGTCGCGGTGTCTCTGCAAAGAGGCTCTGCGTCTCTGCTCCTGGGTTCAGGACCATCAGATTTGTCTGATGGCAAATCATCTGGCCGGAGTTCTGAACGTACGTGCAGACGTTCTCAGTCGGCAGTTCTCTGCCGACCACGAGTGGAGGCTCCATCCGGAGGTTGTTCACGACATCTTTCAGATGTGGGGGACTCCTCGGGTGGACCTGTTCGCCACTCGCGAGAATGCTCACTGCCTGTCATTCTGCAGTCTCCAGTATCCGATGCAAGGAGCTCTGGGGGACGCGTTTCAGTTGAGTTGGGAAAGTCAACTCCTTTATGCGTTTCCTCCCATACCCTTGATTCATCGGGTTCTGAGGAAGATTCGCCAGGACCGGGCCCAAGTCATAGTGGTCGCCCCGGATTGGCCAAGAAGGGTGTGGTACACGGACCTACTCCACCTCTCCTCTCACCCGCCGCTCCGTCTCCCTCTCAGGGTAGATCTCCTCTCTCAGATGGAGGGGAAGGTTCTACACCCCCACCTCCAGACATTACACCTTCATGCCTGGAGATTGAACGGGGCAACCTGAACTCTTTTTCTCTCCCTCACGATGTGGTGGATGTCATTCTTTCGGCCAGGCATGACTCCAACAAGTCCATCTATTCGTATAGATGGTCTAAATTTGTTGTTTGGTGTAGGGAGAAGGCTGTTGACCCTTTGAGGGCTCATCTGTCTGATATTTTGCAGTTTGCTCTCTCTTTGGCGCAGCAGGGATTTGCTGTTGCCACAGTCAAAGGTTACCTTTCGGCGTTATCGGCATTTCTCTGCTTGCCGGACGAGCCGTCTCTTTTTAAATCTCCAGTGGTTTTGAGGTTTCTGAAGGGCCTCACAAATAAGTTACCCCCTTCTCCATTTATCGTGCCTCAGTGGGACTTAAATCTTGTCTTAACTTTCTTGATGGGTTCTCCCTTCGAACCCTTACACAAGTGTCCCATGAGGCTTTTGTCTTTCAAGACGGTCTTCTTAGTTGCGATCACCTCGGCAAGGAGGGTGAGTGAGCTTCAAGCCCTTAGTTCTAAGCCCCCATTCCTGACCATTCATGTTGATCGAATGGTACTCAGGACCAGGGCTTCTTTTCTGCCTAAGGTGGTAACTCCCTTCCATCTAGGGTAATCCATTACCCTTCCTACCTTCTATCCTCCCCCTCACCCTTCCAAGGAGGAAGAGAGACTGTACCGTCTGGACCCTAAGAGGGCGGTGTCTTTTTATCTGGACAGAACTAAAGACTTCCGGATGGACGACCAGCTGTTTGTTGGTTTTGATGGCTGTCGGAAGGGCAGAGCGGTGCACAAGCGCACACTTTCCAGGTGGATAATCCTGTGCATCAAGATTTGCTACTCCCTGGCGGGTAAGGACCCTCCTGAGGGTATAAGAGCTCATTCTACCAGGGCAAGGTCTGCTACTTCTGCATTTTCTAGAGGTGTACCTGTTGAGGACATTTGCAGAGCCGCGACTTGGGCCTCCCTCCACAGTTTCGCGAAGCATTACTGCTTGGATACCGAGGTGAGAAGGGACGGCGACTTTGCGCGTTCTGTCCTCCAAGATTTCCTGGTATAGCAGAGTGGACACCCTCCTCCGGGAGTGGGGACTGCTGTGGGACTCTATTCACAAGGTGAGGAATCCACAAGGCAGATGTATCCATCAGAAGAACAAGTTACTTACCTTTGGTAACGCTTTTTCTGGTAGATACAGTATCTGCCTGTGGATTCCTCACTGACCCACCCGCCTCCCCGTTGTCCGCTCTGCTATACCTGGTTTTATTTGTATATATATTGGGTTTTTATACCTTTGCTGCGCATTATTTGTGCTGTTCTGATTTGTATGTACTATGTACACTGTATATATGTATATTTGCTGTCATTGGTCCGTCCGGGTGCCTCGAAGGCACGGAAAAAAGGGCAAACTGATGTCATCACGCTGACGTAGGCCTAATAAGGAGTCGGTGACGTCAGACGGAGTCGCGCGCGATGCCGCGTTCCTATGAAGTTGTCCACGCCGGCGTGCTACGAAGAATTTTCCGAACGTTGCTAACGCAAGGGGGATATTCACAAGGTGAGGAATCCACAGGCAGATACTGTATCTACCAGAAAAAGCGTTACCGAAGGTAAGTAACTTGTTCTTTTGTTTGCTTTTACCTGTTTATGGAGCAATCCTATTTTATACCGCACCCGCCTCTGGGAGTTTTTACCGGAGCTCGATGTCTATAAGAGAATACACTTCATTTACTTTGAGCGCCCTTGCAACATTGTATCTTAACTAGCGGTTTCAGGGAATCATGCGCCTACCTTTGTTTCTTCAGGATCACATTAGACGCTGCTTTCAAGCCTCGCGTTCAAGTTTTCACTCGCGTTTTCTGCAGTGGAAAATACGTGTCAAATTATCTATTCAGGCCTCAATTTAGGTGACGGTCTTATGATTCATTTGTTTTTCATAGGCTTACCTCAATTCTCAGTGTATTTTAGCAGCATGTTGGGTTCCGAAATACCTTCTTTAATGGTAGCCATATTCTACGGAAGCCTTACCTATATAGGTTTCCTAAAGGTTTCTGGGAAGTAGAGTCCCACTTGAGATGACCAATCTAACCAGCTTCCTTTCCTTCATTGCTACAATGCATTGTGGGAATTAGAGTTTTTTAGGTGTTGGTGTGCTCAGTCATACTGTTCAATCCGTTGACAGTGCTATTAACCTTTAAAATTAAATATGCCTCTTTCTGAAGCAATGCACTTTCAGTATCAATAGGGCGTTTCGCCTCATTAATCGCCGCTAGAATGGTCCATTGAAATGTTCCACTCAATACCATTGTGTTTAAATTCAGTGCCTTCCATGGTGCTGCTACAGGCCACACAAGTGCCACACTTGTGATGGCCCTCAACTGGTTTTAAGTTCCACTGTGATAATAGATCATTCTAATTTCACTAATTGTAAAACTAAGAACGTAGCTTATGCCATAATTTGTCCCTGTAAGAAAATCTATACAGGGAAAACAAACCAACAGGCTAACATCAGAATCACACAACACAGATCAAGAATAAAAAAGAAAGTGACCACTGCTTCAATGGTCGAGCATTTCATAAAAAAAATCCCATAGTGAGAATGATGTTGCCCTGGGGCCGTTTTAAGTTTGGAGATTAAATCCCCTTGAATCCTGAAGTGTTGGCATCCATCTTGTGCCTCGGTAACTGAGGCACATGAAAACAGGGAAACAAAGGTATAAAACAAGCAAAGGGGGCAGGGTAGAAGCACCCTGACCCCCTAGGCCTGCTCAGGGGGTACCACAAGGACACCCAGGGCCCAAAAAAGCATTAAAAAAATAAATTAAAAAATCAGCAAAATCCTTGGATGATCCGCAAATCCAGCCGCAAAAATAAAAAAGACGAAGGGCGGGCTCCCGCACTTCATTATTAATTAGCCCCCGGGTGGGCCAAGTCCTTGGGGCATTAAAAAATTAAAATTGTGGGGGCCATGGCAGGCCACCCGCAACCCCGGGGACCGCCACCCCCGGGGCTTTTAATAAATATTTGTGGGGGCTCACGGCTCCCCCGCAGCCCCGGCGACTGCCACCCCCTGGGGCTTGGCTTATTTATAATCTGTGGGAGGGCTTTGGAGGCCCCCCAAGCCCCAGGGACCACCACCCCTGGGGCTTTTATTAGTTATTTAGCGGGGCACAATGCCCCCGCTGCCCCGGGTTCCGCCACCGCTGGGGCTTTTAAAAAAATTTAAAAAAACCTGTGTGGGGGGCTCGAGCCCCCCCACATGCCCGGGGACCGTCACCTCCCCTGGGCACTGATATTTAAAAGTGGGGGTCCATAGCGCCCCACCCCCGGCCCCAGGGACCACTGCCTCTCCGGGGCTTTATTCAGATAGGGAGGGGGCCACGTGGTCCCCCTCCTGGAGTCCTTTATGGCCCTGGAGACTGCCACCCCCCTGGCCATCTCCTGCAGTGTCCCGGGGTGCCCACCCTGGGACACTGCTGTTTGCAATGACAGGGCGGGAGCCGCTCGGCTCCCACCCTTTCATTGCAAACTCTGCTTTTCTTCATTGAAGCGAGAGCAGGAAAACCTGCTCTCACTTCAATGAAGCAAAGCAGAATTGCTTTTCCACAAGGGGAGCTGCATGTCAGCAGCTCCCCTTGTGGGAAAGCAATGCCGGCTCCCGCTGGATGCGGAGACGCGGGGAGCCAGCGGGACCATGGGGAAAATGGGGAACCATCCCGTGTTCCCCAACGGTTTTTGGTCCCCAGGGACCCTCAGGATTGAAGAGGAATTAATTACCCAACATAAAATGCTCCACACGGCATGTTTGTACACACATCACCTCAAGCCACACCCCCTACCTTCACCACTGTGCAAACACACCAGTGGCGTGTTTTAAGTTGGGGGATTAAGTCCCCTTGAATCCTGAGGGATCATGGGGTCCAGCTAGCCCACCAGATACCTCCAGTAAGTCCCTCAGAGCTGCGTTCCAGAGAGGTGTAAAAAGGGGCGTGGCCTGGCCCACCTCTCTGGAACGCAGCGTAGTGGGGCTTACTGGATGTACCTGGTGGGGTTGATGGCCTCCAGGGACCCTCAGGATTGAACTCTCACTGGTGAATCATTTTTAACATCGGAAAAATTCACATACTGGCAGCGCAAGGGGCTTGTAAATAAGCCCCTGAGTGTTTTTACTGTTTGAATCCAACATCACCAGCTGCCTGTTTGTGTAATTGGTAGGAATGACAATTTAGCCTTTAAAGAGGAGAGATTTTCCCATGGTAAAGCGGTTTACGGTTTAGTTTAATATTTGCAAACATTAGAACATGTCTGAATGTGGAACCCATCATGATTTATGACTTGTATGTATGTATGTATGATGTCCTAGAGAAAGAACTTCTTCCACTCCAAGAATGTTAATGTATTTTGTTGGAGTTTTGTAACCATTACTGCATATTAGATTTTTTCCAATTTAACATATATTTGTGTGTGTGGGAGTGGGAGTAGTTCTGCTCACAGAGAGAGGTTGTTTATGCATTTTGTTGGATGTTTTAAACATCGACTTTTCCTAAGGTATGAACATCTGCCCACTGCAGTTTTAAGTGTGTTTTCGTTTGTGGTGTTTGTGGTCGGTGATATTAGAGACTAATAATGTTTGAAAACTGTTGTATTGGTATTAAAATGTAGATGATCCCCTTTTGACCATTTGGCACCAAATCTGGTTGCATTTTGAAAATCTGTCACTTCAGTTTGGTTTACATTTCTTGGTGGAGGTGGTTGTGGGATAATGTTATTAAAGGTGCAAAAAAGGGATTCCCCCCTAAAATGGTAACTCAACCTTCACCATGGAGGTGCAATTTGCCAGAATGGGTATGTATGTTGCTGTGTGTTCTACCATCATGATACTGGCTTAAGGGTAATCAATTAATACATGGTTGTAATACAAACTCATTGTGAGGATCATAGTTACGTTTGAAAGCTTGAAGTGCTGCTAAAATACAAAGGAAGATGGTTAATTAGCTACATCATGTATTAAGGATACTTTTTGTGCCAAATGGGCCTAAATCTTATTAACTAATCATTTGATTTCAATTGTGTGACTTATAGTAAGAGGTATTGAAAGTGACAGATATGCAAAGCAAAAACATTAAATGTGTTTTATCAAGAAAGGTATCAAATGCAAGTGTTTATTTGCATGTTATGCCCATGTTTACAGAAGTAGGTGACCGAGTTTATTGCTTGACTATGTATACTCTAAGATTATGTAAACGTTTTACTTCCTCCAGGCCATGGGCATCGAAAATGAAGATGAGGTTTACAAGCTTGTGGACTTTTTCCTCAAGTACCGAGCTGAACATTTACCATCAGACCTGGTAAGATGAGCAAGGTCTTCAAGGAGAGATTTGTGCTATGTATCTAACTGTTAGCTTAAATTACATTTTAGAGACAAGAGCACATACAGAATAATTATGGTTTACATACATATTTACTTTAGCAGTGCTCTTGAAAGTTGGTAGTGTAGTGTACATTTAATATCAACATAGGGCTTTAGTGCACCATAAAGAAAGCCTTGTTGAATGTGTGTGAGACCACACAATCTGCATAACATTGTATAAAACACGGTAGCGTAGGAAAGTATTTATAACAGGTTATCATGATGAGGGCAACCTGGTGCAATGGTGGAAAGACCCACTTCCACATATGTCTTGTGTTGGTTACACCTGATTGCTTTCTGGTATGAACCCATGGAGATTAGCATGTTTATCTTTTTTAGAGAGAAATGTAATGTGGTGTTTAGGTTGATGACATTTAAATCTGGAGATCTGGAATCTAACCTCTGATCCAACAGGTAACATTGCTTAGTTGAATAATTTAAGGCAATTAATGAATGTATCTGTAGCCCAACTGGACCCTCATACTATACTTTATGCATAAAACTTGAATTTTGAAATACTCCACAATAAAATACTGCTGTTGCTGTAAAGGGTATTTTGGTCTTTGAGGTTAGATCCGAGCTGCATCAAACAACGTAAAATTAAAAAAATATGATATATAGAAAAACTGCTAACAGATACTGAGAACTCAAATTTTGGTAATACATCGATATATCTAATACCTACTTTAAAGGATTAAGCAGTATCTCATATGGGCATTGTTATTAACACAACAAACTATCTTATTGCTCCCATTAAAAATGCAATGTGATTCCCAGGAATCCACATACGCCAACTTCAATGATAAACATATGATTTCTATGTTGAATAGTCTGCATTTCTTTGACTTTAATTACTGTGGGTTTCTATAGGGTGAAGAAGAAGTAAAGAAAATTTTACAAGAAACAAGTGAAAGCCCATCTAGAAAATTGGAAAAATCAATCTCTGATGAGCTCATCCACCCAAGTGATGAGCTGCGAAAATCAATCTCTGGCGAGCTCATCCACCCAAAAGATGTGCCTGAACAATCAATCTCTGATGAGCTTATCCACCCACAGGATGTGCTGCAGAAATCAATTTCTGACGAGCTCATCCACCCAAAAGATGTGCCTCAACAATCAATCTCTGATGAGCTTATCCACCCAAAAGATGTGCTGCAGAAATCAATCTCTGACGAGCTCATCCACCCAAAAGTTGTGCTGCAAAAATCAATCTCTGATGAGCTCATCCACCCAAAAGTTGTGCTGCAAAAATCAATCTCTGATGAGCTCATCCACCCAAGTGATGAGCTGCGAAAATCAATCTCTGGCGAGCTCATCCACCCAAAAGATGTGCCTCAACAATCAATCTCTGATGAGCTTATCCACCCAAAGGATGTGCTGCAGAAATCAATCTCTGACGAGCTCATCCACCCAAAAGTTGTGCTGCAAAAATCAATCTCTGATGAGCTCATCCACCCAAAAGTTGTGCTGCAGAAATCAATCTCTGACGAGCTCATCCACCTAAATGATGTGCTGCGTGCCCTTCGGGACTTTGTCAAGGACTACAGGACACAAAGGTTAGAAAGAGAGTTTGAGGAAAGATGACATGGATGTCTGGTTATGGGCTGTGTTGAAGTTGCTGAGCTGTTCTTCACTGTCATTTCAGAGAGAGATAGGGAAATGTATTAATAATAATATGAAAATAGCACAAAACTGCTACTGTACACATCAGTACTACAGGACTGAATTCATTATACTGTTAGGAAAGAGCAATATAAATGTTGTTTAGTAAGGTGTCCTCTTTCATTTGGAAATATCATGAATAGGTATTATAAGTAATCGCAATGGCATGTTATTAATTTCAATAAAAATATGAGTGTGGGTTGGAAAAAGAATGACACCTGTACATAACTTCATTCGCAAATTAAAGTTATTCAGCAAAAAGAACACATGGGACCATAATACAGAAAGTGTCCTGGGGGTGCAACGGTCATGTGCATCCGCTTAGTGCACCTCTGGGGCACTTTGGGCCCGATTCACAAAAGTAATCTGAGACAAAATCCTAACTTTACGACTTTTGGTATTCACAAAAGGCATTTAGGAGTAGTAAAGTTATGATTCCTAACTTTACTAGTCCTAAACTGAGACAAAAGCCTAACTTTACGACTTTCGGTATTCACAAAGGGTATTTAGGAGTAGTAAATCCTAACTTTACGGGGAGGAGCTACGCTAGCAAGCAAGATGGCCGCATAAGCTCCCGGCTCCGCCGACCTCCGCCAGCAGCTCGTATATCCTGCAAGTTATCCTGTTTTCCAACCGGACTCCCGTATATATGAGGAGTGACTGACTCTGAAGGCGCAATCCCGAACTTTTTATCACACCGATGACGGAGATACGCCGTGTTTCATTTTCGGCCTACCTGGGAGTGGAAGCCGGGGCCTCGATTTCTAACCCATCCGGTCTGGAATTGAACAACATCGGCTGTGAACCTTGGGCTTTGTCCGGTCTCCCGAACGGGGACATAATCTACCTGTTTTAAACGGCGATTTTGTATCCTGCCTGCAACGCACACGCCACGGCGTGACACATCGTTTGCTGCGGCCCTGTATCCGACGCCCGGAGACATAGTAAGCTTGTCGGGGGGGGGTGCGGACGGGAGCCCTGACCAGCGGCGAAGGTACAAAATTGTGAGGTGAGAGCGCCCGTGGTTGGTGTCCGCTCCAGATTTGCCTGCTTCCCCGGAGTAGCCGGCCTCCGGGGTCTGCATCCTGATCTGTTGCTTACGAGAGGAGATGGAGGGGCCGAAAGACACACCACCGCTGCGCGCCGTAATGGCGGCCATTAGAGCGCTCCACTCACAGATCATCGTCAACTACCAGGCACTGTCGGTAACAATGGATGATCTTTGCCGGAGACCGGACATCGGCTTTTTGCCATCATCGCAGCCAGAGGTGCCACCAATGAAACATCGTGTATCCAACTTCGAGGTCCCTGTGCAGACGCCGGATCCCTTTCGCGCTGCTGATTCCTATGAGACAGATCGCGCGCCCGTGGACATTGTCAGCGTCCCTTGCTTGAACCCTATCTCGCCGAATATTATTATGGACAACCTTGACTGCCTTAACAAGATCACCTGTGACTATTGGAAAGTTTTATCATCCTTCCACCCTTTTCCTCGCTTGCTCTGTGGAGATCGTGAACCTTTATCCTTTATTTGGCTTGCTCATACTGACTTGAACTTTCATGAAAACTTTACCTCTCTCATTGCTGCAGTGGACTGGGTTATAAGTGCTCCAGTGGACATTCGTACTGGCCAGGGTTAACTTGTGGGACTTTTTAGGATACGTGAAAATAATTTAATCTGCTGCTGGGATTGTGACCTGTGAAATGCGGGAGTCGGGTGGTATGTTTCGTACTTACCCGGATTGATTGTGCATCTCGCTACATTTATTTTGCACTTGTTTCCGGGTGGTCGCGTCTGGTGGAGGGTAAGGGAGTCCGGGAGTGTGTTTTTTTGTCTCTCCTCCTCCGCTTCTTTCTCTCTTTTAGGGACGTTTCTGGGCAACAGGCACGCTGCTAGTGGGTTAGGCCGTAGCCATTGCAGGGGTGCAGGGTGGTGGGGGGGTTTGTTATTTTGCCTTTGTTTTGTTCTATGGCCCCCTCTTTCTTCTCTTTCTCTCTCTTTAGGGTATTCCTTTGGGCGACAGGCACGCTGCTAGTGGGGTAGGCCGTAGCCATTGCAGGGGTGCAGGGTGGGGGGTGCGGGGGGGTTTGTTATTTTGCCTTTGTTGTGTTCTATGGCCCCTTTTCTTTTTTTTTTTTCTCGCAGGGTCCGGTAGCGATACTTTCGATCTCATCCTGCAGCATATGAGTGGGCGGGGTTTGGGGTGGGTGGTTATGATGATAGATAGGTAGCTTTGTTCTTCTCCCTTAGTGAACATACTGGCGCTTGCATTTTTACTGTTGGTCTATCTTGATCCATGACTGCCTTTTAACGCCTACCCGCATTTTTATATCTCCAGTGTGTAGCTCCGGATATCCTGTATCTTCTTCTTTATCTTGTTTTTGGGGGGGGGTTAAATATAAAATGAAACCTTAGGCATATCCTTGATCTCGAAATGTTTTCAATACATCGTCTATCCTCTACCGCTGCCGGACCCATGGGTTGTCGGCTGAAGAGCTGTGTTATTGGATTTCCTGATACGTTCTGCATACATGTGGTGACCGGCCCCTGTCGATGCAGGGCTACTTCTGTATTTTGTGTTGAACGATATAATAAAGGTTTAAAAAAAAAAAAAAATCCTAACTTTACTACTCCTAAATGCCCTTTGTGAATACCGAAAGTCGTTAAGTTAGGATTTTGTCTCAGTTTAGAAGTACTAAAGTTAGGAATCCTAACCTTACTACTTCTAAATGCCCTTTGTGAATACCGAAATTCATAAAGTTAGGATTTTGTCTCAGATTACTTTTGTGAATTGGGCCCTTCGGGCCATATGTATGTAGCTTAATACCGGTCGGTAACGACCGAAAATCTGTAAATTTGCAGTTACCGACCGGTATTTAGCTTTTTCTAATGTAGGTGGCTTGATTTTAGGATTCGGTAATTTACAGATTCGGTAATTTAAGGATTCAGTAAATTACCGAATCCTTAAAATACCAAATCGGTAAATTACCGAATCCTAAAATCATATGTAGGGAGCACTCAAGTGAGTGCATTTTTGATTTAAGGGTTTGTTATTTACCACCAACTACAAGTTGGTGGTAAATATCGAAAACCTTTAAAAAAGCAATTTTGTGCATTTTTGAAAAGTGCCATGTGGCAGACATACATGCCCTTAGGGCATGTATGTGTGCCACATGTGCACACATGCACGATTCAGGGGTGCAACAGGGTGTCAATGTAACACTCTGCCACTCTTGAATATGTTCCCCCTATTACTGATTCAGTATTTACCGAATCGGTAATGGTGAATGGCTTCCCATTCATTCCTATGGGCCTTCAGGCCCATAGGAATGAATGGGAATTACTGAATCGTTAAATACTGAATCGGTAATACCGAAGATTACCGATTCGGTAAAATTTACCGAATTTTTACCTACATACTATTTACTGATTCTGAAATAATGAATCGGTAAAATTCGGTATTTTAGAATCGGTAAATAGAGATTACCTACATATGGCCCTTTGTTATTAAAGAAGGGGCCACAGACACTTGTACAGCCACTTCGGTAATTCTGATAGCACTGGTGTACATGTAGCGCAAATGCTATCTCAAGAGGTTCCCTCATTTGCATGTTGGCGTGACCCCATGAAAATGAGGGAATCTCTTTACCTCTCCGCTCGTGCCGAATTATGAATGCAGGCACAAAGAGGCTGTCAGGAGGGGCACTGAAAGTGTGCCACAAGAGGTGGCTCACTGTGAGTCCTGTGATGGCAGACCTCTTCAGGTGGGCGGGGGCCACTATGGACCCCCCAGACATCCCCTTGCAGGTGGGTGTAGTCACGCACGGCCCCGCCTGCAAAGGGATCTCTAATCCCTCTTTAAAGTGCAGGCGGGGTGCTGCCTCCACTGTGAAGCATGGAGCTGCTTTAAAGCAGGCTCTCCGAATTTAACTTTAATGCACTGCTCCCAGGGCAGCACAAGTTGACGTTTGTCCTGAGGGGAGCACATTCACTGTAATAGGGTTCACCTATTTAAAGTGCGCCGTGGCAAACACAGGAAAAGTGCAACCTATGTGTATTTGGACCCCTGAGTGCTATTTAAATATGTCTGCGATCGTTACCACCACCAAATTTATGACCAGCCATTCCAAAACGAATCCTGCCAATACGACCACTAGAACCAATATCACCCACCACACAACTAATACCACCATCACCAACACTCCTCACAGCAGTACAAGTGCAACACCACTACTAGCATTACCATAGTACCAATACCAACAATACCACCCCTACCACCAGACCCACGACCAATAGCATCGCCATTACCAATAATACCACAAATGCCACTGCCAATGCCACCACCTCCGATTCCACCACCACCAACGATACGCCCGCTAATACACCACCACAAATATGCCCACCAGTACCACCACCAATATCATTATGGAGATTACCAATACCACCACAGATAGCAACAATATCATCATCACCAATACCCATTGCCACTGACAACACCATAGGTAACAACACCACTACTACTACCACAATACCTTTATTATAACCACTACCGCAACACCACCAATAACACTACTATTTTCCAGCATTGTATCTTGGCACAATCATGTTAAATAGCAGTCTTTCTATTGCATCTACATGTAGTCTATACACCTCATTATGTTACACAACCATTGTCCAATGTGGTAGAGTGACAGAGATCCTTTTTAATCTCCGTAGGCTCCGAGTGTCAGATTTTCTAATTCACATCTGTGTAAGGGAAACCTCTGGAGTTGCACTTCAGTATTTCAGTTTTAATTACGTTCAACTCGCTTGACTTCGGACATTGTGCATTCTAGCATTACTCTCTATATTTTGTGACAGAAAAATAAGATGTTATGATGGCTGGGAAGAAGAAGCACCCTCTTTTGAAAAAGTGTGTTGCTTGTGGCAGAAGACAAATTTATGTGAAGGAAAGGCAGCTATTCTTCAACCTGATTATCCCCCAACAAATTGTATATTTGTTGCACTTTTCCAAAGCAGACCTTGAAGCTTCACGACAGACACCTGGCGCGATCTCTGCTGGGTGAGGACGTCTGCACCTTCAAGACCAGTGACATCCAGGAATAAGGAAACTGGAGTTAGGATTTTCAAACCTCATCAAGAGGACCACACAACATCAAAAGAGAGACTTACTCACCTGACCAGCCTTTTACTTCCAGTAGACTAGTCATTGACAACCTCATCAGACGACAGTGTGATGATGAAGGTTGTAATGGCTGCTCTCCCAAAGATTAAATCATCTGTTACCACCCAAATGGGTGCCTCGATGACAGACATTGGCTTCTCAGTTGTGCAACCAACCTTATCTAGTTTAACAACTTGTCCCTTACTAGTGGTGTTGCAAGTACAATCTATGGCTATCTCATCAGTGGCTGTGTCTCTTCAGCCTCCTTAGTCATCTATTATATGAGATAGTAATCAGCGATGATGGGGAAAAGTCAAGATAAACAGACACAAACAGATAAAGACCAGGTGTAAGCCTTTTTACACTAGTAGAAGGAGATGAAATTGATCAGCATCACACCAGTCTTGGACAGCTGCACTTTGCATTTTTACATCAGTTAAGGCATGAAGACTAGTTCATTCCTAGCTCAGCCTGGCAGTTATCAGGATTTCCTCTTCAGCTCTCACTGGCCAACTGAAATTTTGAACCTCATCTTAGTCTTTTTTTCCCCATCTTTTCAACATGCATCAAAATCAGAGTTATAGTGGAGTCTTTGCCAAGTTTTAAAGCAGGAGATACTTCTTACCTCCTCTTTCTTCAAATGGAGGTGTCATCGTCCATGTTGGTGTTAAATCAAAGTCAAAAGTAGCTGGCCCAGACACTGAGTAGTAAAATGGACAAAATCGAGAAATACACTGATCAATATTCAGCCCAGCTCGATGAGGTGAAAATGCAGATCTCTGCCCAGAAGGGCACTCAAGGTGAGCTAGAGTCAGCTACGGTCTCCCAACTAAGAGAGATCGAGTCAATTGTGCTACAGTTGGAAGATCAGGAAAATCATCTAAGAAGGTCAAACTTGCGGTTTGTAGGTATCTCTGAGAGAAAGAAATCAATGTCCTCACCAGTAGAGGACAAAGAAAGTTTGATAAGAAATTATGTACTTCTGGAGTTCAAGGATGATTTGACAATAATGAGGGTGCATTGTTTTCCCTTTACAGAGTATGCTAATTCTGCACGACCTCGTACAATGTTAGTACATTTTGGGGACTTCAGAATTCAAGAGAAGTTTCTTTCACAGTCAATTAGACAACGGAGCTTTAAATCTCCAGAGGGCTTCAGCGTCCAGTTCTTCCCCGATATGACGTACGAGACTTCAAGGCGATGGAAGGAACTGAGAGCACTGATTCCTATGATTAAGGGGGAGGGGGCCCAGGCTATAATATTGCAGCCAGCAAAACTGTAGATGTTGTTGAACGTAATGCTCAAGATCTTTCAAGAGGTTGAGATGTCAAGAGGATATTTGCATGAACTGAGAAAGAAATGGCCCAAAAAAAATCACAAATAGCTATATATGAGGTTTTCAGTATAATACGATGGGAGGGGCTTGCTTGCATTTTTTCTCTTTTTTCTTCTCCTCTGCTATGTTGCCGATTCAAGTTCATTGCAGGGTTCGTTAGTGGCACAGTCAGGTGAGGGGCACTAGGGCCACTCAGTGTAGTCATCACACTTGACGATGAAGGGTGGGTTGGATGTCCATGCAGAAGGTGAAGAAGGTGAATGGGTATATAAAGGAGGGACAGAAGTCAGGTTCTTTGTGGCTTGGGCATTGCAGAAAGGTGTAAGAGAGGTGTGGAAGTGTGTGTGAAAGAGAGAGAGGCTCCAGCCTCAAAGCAAGGCTGTTGTCACTGGCAAAAGTAACAATTTTCAGGATCTGAAATATTTGGAAGTGACCTCCATAAATATTGAGCGGGTAGTAGGAGAAATTAGAATAATGGATACAAGAGACAAGCAGGGTCAGGGCTGTATGGCAGAGGGATTTAAATAGAACAGCTATATGGTTAAGAACAACCTTGGCATAATGTCAATCAATGTTAATAGGTCTAATAATATGAAGAAGTGTAGGGCCATTTTAAATTGGTTGGAAAGGCAGAAACCAACTTTTCTGTTTCCACAAGACACCCACACCCAAAGAGAGGGGCAAACTACTAGGGGGTGTTGTCAACTTTTTCAGCAGTCTGCCGCCTCAGCAGCACATAGGGGAACAGCTGTCTGAGCTAGTAAGTGGTGTAGAGGCAAAATTCTCACATCCTTAATTGAAAATGTGTAAAAATACATTGATTTATTATTTTTTCTCAAATCAATATCTCCAAACCCTGTCTCCTTAACATGTGGGAAGCCACGGATCTTACTCAGGCAGAACAGAAATGGACTTCCACTGGGTGGTCCATCGCGAAACAAAATATCGCACAGAAATGTGGGGTGGAGACGGCCCCATGCCTGAGGGACTGGGCGATCAACATGGACAGGGCTATGATTGCCGAGAAAGACTTCTTCAAGCACAGAGGGTGCTCCAAAAAATGGGGCCATAAGTGGGGGAGGTGAAACAAGTATAGAGGCGATTTTAATTTATTTTCCTCATTCGCCTCCAATCCCAGACAACTAGAAGGTTAGGGAAGTCGCCACTGTTACTCAATTTTGAGACGTAGGCTCTCGAGCTGTCACCCACCTACCAGTAGCAAACAAACCCTTCATGTTGCTGACCTCTCGTTATCAAGGAGAGGGTAGTCTCGCTCTCTGCTGATTACTCACAACCGATGACTGTTGCTTAAGGCCCACCTGAAGTCGGAAGTGGGAACCAGAGGGCGGGGCCCAGCACAGTCCGAGAGATTCCCATGAAGCTTAATCATAGGATCAAGGAGTATTTATCTAAACTGGGAGACCAATTTATGGGACAATCCCATAAGACTTTCTTTCTACTACTTTTCAGTCTGGCCAAATCAGTCCTAGAGGTTTTTCACAAGGAGGACAACCAGTCTGAGTATGTGGGGGCTGTGACCGCAACCCATCTCTTACATATTTCTCGTCTTGCCAACAAGAAAGAATAAAACAGGAAGCTCCTGCTCAGGCCTTTAATTTCACTTGATATACCAAAAATAATAAGACCGAGAGAAACGTGTACTGGGAGCCCCAAGATATCTGTTAAGGTGTTCCCAACTCTCTCCCAGAAATCTTGGATGGCTGGACAGTTCCAAAACAGGTGTATACCAGAGGCGTTCACCATACCAAATTTTTTGCAACTGACAGGGGGACCCCATTTTAGAGAGGAGTCTAGCCTGGGATAAATAAGCCCTGTGTGAAATAGTGGTTTCTCCTGAACCAGGCTGGCTTTACGACTGTAAATAAGATATTAAAAGAAGTTTGCCACAGATCCACCCAATCTATGTCTGGTATTGATGCTCCCCACAATTCTTCGGCTAGCCTAAAATCCCCATCTATGGCCTCTTTGATGGACCAATAAAAGAAAGATACTTCCCTCTTTCCTGATGGCCTCTGTACCAGTTGCTCTTCCAGCAAATTCTCTATGCCTATTTTTTTAAGACTCTGGGACCAGCTATTTAATTGTAGATATTTAAATCCCGACATGCCCTCCTCCAATTTGTCATTTAATAATGCCCAAGGTAAAAGTGAGCCTTCCATAGCCAAGTCTCCCCACACCAAAAAAACAGCTGTTTAAAGGGGGCTGCCAATTTATCCTTCAAACTGCCTGGGGTCCCCGGGGAATCCTACAGTGGAGCCAGACTTGAAAAATAGCCCAAGCCCGTGCATTGTTAAATTTTGGCCCATGTACGGGCTGTACTCAATAAGACTTTCAGTCTTATTTTATTGAAAAATTTCTGGTCTCCTTATTTAAAAAGAAAACTCTCCTTAGATACACCCACTTGATCTAACATAGTCAAAAACATTACCCCCCTCTCCGATGAACCTGGGGATTTCAACAACATTCTTGAATGTGTCAGCTGAAAAGCTCAGGCGTAGTACTGTAAATCTGGTAATGTAATGCCCCCTTTTTCCCTCCTACACCTTAGTTTTTTCCAGGATATCCTTGCGGCTTTATAGGCCCACACAAATGAATTAATGGACTGCTGGAGTTTGTCAATTGCCTGTTTCTCAAAATATAAAGGGATAGTGTTGAAAAGAAAAGTAACTTTTGATTAAATTGATTCAACCCAAAATAGTCAAAGGAAGATGGGCCCAGGACTTCAAGAGTTTCTGGCACTCTCTCAAACATTCAAGAGGTTAGTCTCCACGATCTTATCTTTGTTCTGGACTATCTTCACACCCAGATATCTCATCTCGCTCTTAGTAGTATGTCGACACCACAGCAGATTCCATGACATAATCTCTGTTTTTCCTGCATTGACTTCGTACCCCGAGACTAGACCAAAATCATGTGCTAAGCGAATGAAGTTGGGAAAAGACACCTCTGGATCTGATGAAAGAATTAGTACGTCATCAGCATACAGGGCTACCTTCCTCTCCCCTCCACATTTAAATGGTGTAATACCCATCTCCTATCTGAGACATTGAGCAAAAGGCTCTATGTGCATATCAAATAGGAGAGGGGAGAGGGGGCAACCCTGTCTGGTTCCTCTTTTAATCTCGAAGGGTTTGGTCAAATTTCTATTGACCAGAATTATCGCCGAAGGGTCACTATATATAAGATTAATAACTCAACTGAATTTTGGCCCAAAATTAAACTTATCCAGTACAGCGGCTAGGTAGTTCCAGTTGACCCTATCAAAAGACTTGGTGGGTTCCAGTGTCATTGCTGCTAGAGGATGTCAAAAGGTGGAGGCAAAATCAATGGCACCTATGAAATCATGGGTGAGATCAAAAAGATTCCTACATCTCAAAAAACCCTTTTGATCTGCATGCAACAAACCACCCGCCACCGCACCCATCCTGTCGGCCGAAATTCTCGTAAAAACCTTATAGTCGGTATTTAAAAGTGAAATAAGTATAGACGCGATTTGTGTGTATTCCCTACCATTGAATTGCAGCAAGATGGACGCCTCATCTTGGAGATCTATGGCATTGAGAACACACTCCAGCCCTGATGGGAATGATACGCTTGCCCTATTGTACGTAGCGAAGGGGGGAGGACTCTTACTGAGAACAACATTATGTCCAAATGCAGGTTGCTGCTAAGTTGTTAAGCTCCTCCCATTTTTTTTGTATATATTTTTATTAATTATAACACAAGAGTGAAAATATACATATCGGGCATCATTCGGAGGAACATATCGTAATGGTGGACGGGCAAATCAAGGATGAAAATACACAACAATTACAAGCATCGGAAAGACATCAATAGCAGTGCAGGGCAGAGGTAAAACAATACGTTACAGTTAACCTAAGCAAACATCGCCAAATCCCGCCCACCCAGAATACAGGATATGAAGACCAGACACTCTATACCCGAATATGATGAAGAAAAACCAGGAGAATACGCCACATCTCTTGTGAAGAAGGGAAAAGGGAAAAAGAAAGGTCATAGAACAAAAGAAAGGAAAAATAACAAACCCCCCTCAACCCCCCCACCCAGCACCCCTGCGGATGGCTACGACCTAACCCACTAGCAGCGTGCCTGTCGCCCACTAAACTAACCCCAAGGAAGGGAAAAGATGGAGGAGGGAATGTCGTAAATGCAAACACACCCCCGGTCTCCCATACCCCCCGCCAGCAGTGCCCACCCCGAGATACAATCGAACCAACATTCAGCAGAATATACAAGCCAATCGGGGGAGTATAACAAAGCACCACCCAGCTCCCAGCACATTGCATGTGACAATCCCGGCATTGAGTCAAGTCATATTATCCAGTCCAAGCCCTCAAGTTCAACCCTGACCAGTACGGTAGTTCGGGAGAGTCTCTTCCACTCGAACCACCAGCAAAAAGGAAAAGGCAGAATGTTTATTAAAGTCCACATCGGTGTTGCAGGATCGACAAAAGGATAGAAGGTCACATCAACCACAAAACGAGTGAGGGAATGTGTCCAGAAGTAGCAAATCTCCCCAACAGTCAATTTGGAGCTTGTTACAGCACAAAAGACCGTCCACATCTGCACGAGGCGGCAACAGGATAAAGCAGGGAACGATAGTGACAGTCACGGGCTCGCTGAGTATGCATTGGGGGCCGGCAAAGCACATTGAATCCAGGTTCTGCCCGGGGACCTCGATCTCAGACGTACATTGCACCGCTGGTACCACAGATGTATCGGGACTAAACGGAGAGTCGTGAGCCGGTCCCAAGATACCGTCCACTTGCACGATCAGTGTCCGGAATACAGCGGTGGATTGTGAATGGAGCGCCTCAATGGCGGCCATGACGGCCTGTAGCGAAGGCGTACTTTCCGTCCGCCCTATCTCCTCACACGAAGAGGCAGAGCAGGATTCGAACCCCGGAGGCCGGCTTCTCCGGGGTAACAGGACACGCAAATCCAATGACAATAATGGGCGCTCTCCGCCGCGCCAGAACGACACCGTCGCCGGCAGCAAGGGCCCCAGCCCGTCAACCCCGGGAAGGGGCAGTGTCTCCGGGCGCCAGACCCGCGAACACGGCAACAGGTGCGGTACGCTGTTGTCTCCACGGTGTAGACCGCTCACAATGCCAGCATCAAACAGGCAGTTTACGATGCACTCCGGGGGACCGGGCTCAGTCCAGGTCCAGTGGCCATTGTTGATCAACTCCAACCCGGATAGGCTAGAAATCGAGGCCCCGGCTTCCACACGATGTTAGGCCGAGAATGGAAACACGGCGTATCTTTGGCATCCGACAAGATAAAAAGCTCGGGAATACACCTTTAGAAGCAGGGATATTTCACAAACCCGGGAGACTGGTGCGGATGCAGGATTGAGAACAGGATATACGAGCTGCTGGCGGAGGTCGGCGGAGCCGGGAGCTTACGCGGCCATCTTGGTTGCTGGCGTAGCTCCTCCGCTCCTCCCATTTTTGATGGGAAGTGGGGTGGTGGACTATGCATATGATGCACTTTAGGAGCGGTATTTGTCGTGTTTTTACGGTGGTCTCATATTGTTTTTCCAAGGCACTGTACCCTGTCTTTTTCTTTCTCAATAAAAATTGTTTAAAAAAATATTTATATCTCCAAATCTTTTTTTATTCTAGTGTTAAAATTCTTATAAAACTACAGTCTATTTTTATAACTTGGTATCAGATTTTTTGAGTGCTGTGTTGATTTCTTTTTCAATTTGCTTTGGTACTGTTTAAATCCTTTTCGCTTGTTCCTCTGTGTAAGCCTTGCTGCTCAGTGCCACAGCTACACAGGTTTGAGATGAGGGCTTTACAGATGAAACCTACTGGCCCTATTAGGGTTAGAAAGCGTATTAGTAGGCGAGGCTGCACAACCACACCATATAATACACACAGGACCTTACTGAAATTAAAAAAATTTAGCCTTCCGTCTCCATCAATGGAGAAATCATGCTTCCTCTATGAGTTTAAATACAAGCCTTGGAGAATGATATGTTCTATATGGATACAACTATTTTCGGATGAAAGACTCCCACAGATAAAAAAAATCAAAGTTCTACTGTAAATATTTTTTAATTATGTTAATTTTATGATTTTTCAAAAAACTAATATAGGTGTAACCAACTCCCCTATGCACACATCCAGGGCTGGCACCCTCAGTAACGATACCAAGCGATTAAAAGAGGATACAATTAATAACACTCCTCCCCACTCCGCAGGTGGCACACCTCTGCCCTTTATATATCTCATTATGAGTTCTAACATCTTGCTTGCATCCTCTACTCTATCTGCTTTGTTAGTACTTGGTCCCGCCTGCTCTCAATCACCTCTGTATCATCTACCAGCTGGGTTATCTTGTCTGCCCAGTTTCTAAGGTCATCCACAGCACTCTCATCAGTATGTAGCTGTTTGAGGCATAGTTATTCCTCTAGAGCCCATTCCAACATGTCTCTAAACCATTTGTGGGCTACGGGCCCATTTTTTGACACCCAATGTTTCGCTATATGAAGTTTTGCAAGTAGGAGACTAATCTATACTTGATATTTCCCGGTTTGGGGTTGGGGGTTTGGGGTTGGGTATCATACCCAGCAGGCAGTGGCGGACCGACAGCTGGATGCGCACCACTCTCATGTTTGCCACCTCCTTTCAGTAGCCTGTTAATGCTCTACATGCCCATGTCATGTGTAAAAATGTGGCACTGCGTTCCTGACATTTTGGACATGTCAACGGCCTAGTGTAGTATATTTTGTGCAACCTCTCAGTCATCAGATAGGTCTGGTGATGATAATTGAATTGGGTAAGCTGACATCTGGTGTTACTGGCCACCTCCTGAACTTGGGCACACATCTGTGTCTATTCAGCATCTGTGAGGGGGTCCTGCAGATCGCTATCCTAGGTTCATCTTACTTTGAGTATTATGGTGGGCAATCTGGCGTCAGTGCCATACAAATGTGGGATGCCAGTCTTCGTCCTTGTCCTCCCTCCAATAACACTTTCAGTGTGTGTAATGTTTGTGGTGTGTCCGGGAAGTCCGCACAGTTTTCCGCAGCCATTTGTGCCGATTTAGCATATTGTAAGAACTGCCCTGCAGTCTCTCCAAAGTTCTCTCTAGCTTTCTAAAAATGTTGGGATCTCTCTGCAGGACAGAGGTGCCCTATCAGGAGGCAACCTCCCTCCCTCCTACTTCCAGAGACAGTCAATTTTGGATTACAGAGGTCATCTTATGGTCCGTAGGATACAGTTGTCAAGTTGCTGATATTAGAGTTCTATTATTAACTGCAGAGTTTTTATCTTTAGACTCATCAGGAAATGATTTTAACACACAAGTCGATTAACACAATTAAAAAATAGTGGACACAAAAGTTGATTAACAGAAATCTAAAATAGATGGGCCTACATCTTCATGTATCACCAGTGTGACCATATCTTTCCAGACTTCATTACCAGCAACATACCTTTGTGCTGGGCGGTCCTTATACATCATCCTGTCATGTGACTATCGATTTTGGAGATTTTTATGAATACCAGCCTACCTTATCAGTGCTACCATTAAAGAAGTCACTGTTTGATGAAACACGTGTCGGCTGTTATTCGTTGTTATTTATTAATGAATGTACAGAAGATGACAGAATCTGGGTTCTACAATAAACCACATTATTGAAATATCTGCATGAATTCTTTCTTTATGGACTGACTATACTTTTAGGACTTCTATTTAAGTGCTATGATATCCTTTATTTGATGTAATGTCCACAGTGGATCTTTTGGTCCATTATGTGTTGGTACCCCACGTGGTAGGGTGTTGGGTATCGACATAGCATCAACCCAAAATAATTTGAAGTGTTGTGTAAAGATACTATATCCACAGATAGTTGTACAGAGTAGTGTGATTACTAACCACTACTACCAACCTTACTATAATTAGGCACCATGTCTGACTTAGAACCATCAGCTTATCAGGAAATGTCCAATCCTTGCTCATGGACATGCCCTCTGATGGCTCTCACCTTTTTAGTGAAAAGGCAGACTCAGCACTGGAACGCTTTGTTATGTTATGTTATGTTATGTTATGTTACCTAGATTTGTATAGTGCGCAGCTGCCCCAGCAAAGAGGCGTCCCGGCACTGCCAGCATCAAAATAACGGACCTAGGAACCAGAACAGTAAGACACCAAAAACAGTAGAGAAGACCGAAAAATACTAGACTGAAGGAAATTTTGATTGCTTTCCTAAAGTCCAGCAGACATTCCAACCTGCGGATCTGAAGAGGCAAGGAATTCCATAACTTGGCTGCCAAGCAGCAAAAGGAGCGACCCCCAGCCCGAAGGCGTTTCACACGGGGAACACTAACCAGGTGCTGCCCCAAGGAAAGCAGCTGGCACGTAGGAACATACGGGGTTAGCAGGTTAGTTAGCAGGCTGGGCGAGGCAAGCTTCAAGGTCTTAACAAAAAGACACAGCGTCTTAAATTGAATAAGCTTAGCCATAGGTATCCAGTGAAGTCTCCGGATAGCGCTTGCTGAGGGGCAGGTCCGCGGGAGTCCCAGCAAGACTCTGGCGGCAGCGTTCTGAACACGCTGCAACTGCAGAACTTCAGCCTGGTTGGCCCCCAGCAAGAGAGAACTAGCATAGTCTAGTCTGGAGAGAATAGCTGACTGAACAATCAGCTGGCGCGTGGGTGGATCAAAGAACTTCAGAAGGGGCTTAAGACCCCAAAGGAGGCCAAAGCAGGTGGTGGCAACTTTTTTAGTATTATCCTGAAAACTAAGGGAGGAATCCATACATACCCCCACGTTCTTAACCACAGACTTAGAGGTGGGGTGCTACCAAGAGCGGTTGGCCACCATTGCTCACTCCACAAGCTCGAGTTCTTCCCCACTAACAGAAGCTCTGTTTTGCTAGCGTTCAGCTGCAGGGAATTTGTGGTCATCCATTCTGCAATGGCAGCCAAGCCACTTCTAAACCTATAGGCATCCGATGGGGAACCATTTGCCAGGGCCACCACCAGCTGTGTATCGTCTGCATACGATACCATGGTGAGGCCCCAGTGCCTGGCGACCGCTGCAAGAGGCTGAACATACAAGTTAAACAATATAGGGCTTATATTATTGATTATAAAGCACAATGATTTAAATCGTGAGGTTGTAAATGAGATCTCTAAAAAAAGAGTAGTTCCTTATATGTTCACTGATTGCGCTCAAAAAAAATATTGAAAGGTATGAAATATAATTATCTAAAACGTATACACCCCCATGATACACGTCAAATAGCACACACTTATAGTTTTTGTGTTTTATTTCTATTGCAGATCAGCCCCTGATGAAGGCACTGTTGGGTGCCGAAATGCATTGGGCATGAAAGTATAAAACAGTGAAATGTTATGGAATATAATTGGTTACAAAATGAAATGTTGATTCAGAATATATTGTAGAATGTACAAAGTGTTAATTTGTCAAATCATGATATTATTATAATTATGGAATGTATCACTCAATGATTGATCAAAAGTGAATCAGTTTATGAAACTAAATAACTGATTGAGAACTATAATTTGAATTGATATTGTATAATTGTTTAAGGTGCAGGATTACACCAGGTGAACAGTGCGCAACTAGATGAGATCTTTTCCCATCAAAACTAGTATTTCACCTACAGGCGTGACACACCTGATTAGTTGCAGCACCATTTGATTAGATTGACTATCCAGTTTAAACAGGAGTGCTCCTCACACACCCCCGAAACAGTACCTCTGCTATCTTAGCCATCCTGGAGAGAAGAGATATTGTTCAAAATTTTTCCAGTTTTGCCGGGTCAAGCGATGGTTTTTTAAGAATAGGAGATACCCATGCCTGTTTCCACGGCACCATAACCACCGCTGTGGAAAAGGAGGAGTTAACTATCTGGCACAGTGGGGTCAGGAAAAGAGAGAATGAATCCCTAAACTGGACAGGCTTTAAAGGATCGGCCGGAGAGCCAGATTTAACTTTTCTACTCAGCCGAGTGAACTCTTCCTGTGAAATGCTAGGGATAGCTGTTAGAGAGTGCAGTGGCTGGGGATACACAAGGAGCTATAGGAGGAGAAGAAGACCCTGGTGGGAAGGACCGATAGATGGTACGAACTTTCTCAACAAAGAAAGTGGCCAGATCCTCACACTGCTGCTCAGATGAAATAGCAGACACCAAATGTTTTCTATCCCTAAGGTCTTTAAGGATCTTAAAAATGCATTTGGCCGGGTTAGGCCTAAGCTTTATTTTGTTGGCATAGTAGGCCGCTCGAACAGTACATATAGTTCTGTGATAATGTTTAATCGCGGCCAAATAACATGTTTTTTTCCTTGGGTCGTAGTCCTTTCTCCACTTGTGCTCTAATTTCTTACTGGCCTTCTGTAGAGTGGTCAGCGAGTCATTATACCAGGGGCTGGCATCAGAAGTACGGCCTTTAGACCATTTAGCTGGAATAAGAGAATCCAGCCCTTGGATGATCCAGTTGCAAACTGATCTATAGCCCGTGTCTACATCGTTAAAAGGTGCCAGGGTGTTTGTGGCGAGGAGCACATGAAAGTCCTCCAACCTCAGTTTACGCCAAGGGCATCTGAAAACAGACAGTTGAGTGGCCTTATTAAGGGGCTCAGTGGCAGGGAAGGACATTACTACCAACGAATAGTTGGTCCACCCAATGGGTTTAGGAGTCTCCACCATTGCAGAAAGAATGTTAGAGAAGATAGGGTCTAACAGATGGCCAGCTAAGTGTGTGGGACCAGGGACCAATTGGTTTAGTTGGCACGTGGCCAGATATGCAAGCAGGCTGCAGATTTCAGTGTCTTGCACCAAGTCGAAGTGCAAATTAAAATCGCTCAAAATTCTAAAATTAGCTGTACCCATAGCGAGCATGCAAATAGCCTCCTGTACGGCAGCTTTAAATTTCGTGGGTGACCCTGGCGGGCGATAAACTAACAGTCCTGATAAGGTCAGATGGGTACTAACAGTAATACTGAAATGTGCACATTCACAGCCCCCAATTACTTCTTTAATAAAAAAGCATGAGTAACAAGATTTAAAAATCACAGCAATGCCACTCCCCCTGAACTCTCTATTAACTAGACGAATGGTGTACCCAGAAGGCAGTGCTAAGTTTGGTTCAGCTACCATATCGTCGTTAAGCCAGGTCTCAGTCAGAAAAAATACATCCGGAGATTTCTCCGTGACCAAGTCATACATTTCTAGATAGTGCTGAGCCAAAGAGCTAACATTTAGATGAAGAATTTTCAGCCGCAGCCAGGGCTGAGAGGTGGGAGGAGGTGAGAGAGGCGGTAGCGTAGTGGAGAAATATCTTCAGCACAGACAACCAAAAGGCCCCTCCAGAGGAATTAATGGAGGTGCACTACATACCTTAGCCGCGGAATTCACTGCTAATAATTCCTCCCTGGAATAGGCGCGCAATCCTAAGGAGCCCTGACCAGCATTCCTGGCGAGAGGCGACGTACAGGCACGGACGGGTGCAGACGGGCTTGCCTTTGCCATGCCTATGGTGCGCCGCCGGTGCACCCGCTGCTCGGTTCCGCTGCACGCTCAACTGCACATCAGGTTTTATGGGGTTTAGGCCGCTAGAACGCTAACCTCCAACCGGAAGTGGGGGCGTATTATCCCTCCACACAAACGACGATGTCGTGGTGGACCGGGGAGAATAGGCAGTACAAGGTAGGTCTATAGCAATGTGCAGGATAAGTTTAAAAAGGACTAAAGTGCCGTTCTAAAGTCAGCAAAGTTCAAAAACCGGAGAGCTATGGCCAGGTCCTTGGGTCTCTCCTTAGCCCCTCGTCCACCCCAGTCTGCTTCTCTCCTTCTCCGTGGTTATGATAGTGGCTACCACTGCTTACCTTCCCACCCAGCCACCAAGCTACCAGGTTTCCAAGAATTTACATGGCCATGGAAGCTTTTCCCACAGATTACGTGTGACCACCAGCCAGAGGTCAGGCCAGTCCACCACCTCTTCGGCACTGCAGCCACATAACCCCTTTAGGTTGCCTTTATGCCAGCACCAGCAGCCAGCGGAGGATTCGCCATCACCTGGCCCACTGAGAGTCTATAACATCAGACATGTGGGTTTTACAAATTGTCCAGAGGGGCTACTCTATCCTCTTTCTGAAACCCCCTTCCCCAGATCCATGCCACCCATGTACAACTGGCTGACAGAGGACCATCGCTCCATACTCCAGCAGGAAGTGTTGGCTTTTTTGGCCAAGGGAACCATGAAGAGGGTGCCAGCAACAGAATTCGGTTGGGTTCACTGACAGAATATCGACCTCAAAAATACAGATGTAAAAAGTATTAAGGTACAAATATAGAATGCAAACATATTGACTCCTTATACTTAAACAGGTAAGTACAAAAATATTGGGGGGGAAATATTGATCTCAAGAATATCGATTTTTATATAAATATATATTAAATAAAATAGTAAATATTAAATATATTAAATAATAAAATGTATTAAAAAAATTATTTGATTTTAAATACATTTTAACAAATATAAAAAATAAACTTAAATAAAAAAATCAACACACATACATAATAATTAATATATATATGTACTTTAAAACAATTAATAAACGATTAATTTTAATTTATATCATTATAAAATATATATTCACTGAAAAAAGCAAAGGTTTTACAGACGCTATAGTTAGGAATTAGCATTTAAAATACCTTAGAAATTCACAGAAAAAAACGTAGGTTTCAGGGACGTTATAGTTAGATGGACATTTCACTCATACAGAACGATAGAAATTCCCCTGTTATAGTTAGTTGAGCTAACTATAACGCGCCCCTTCAATGCACTGTTGATGATGTCACATATTACATCATTCATGACATGGTCAGGGACATCACTGAGGACATCACTGATGACATCTCAAATGACATCACTGATGACGTCATCCAGTGACTATGTGTTTCTATAAAATATAAATATGTTTTATATATATGTGCCAAGGTGTATTGAACAATAAATGGGTGTATAAGAGTCAGGATGCATGATTAAGTAGGTGTGCGACTGACTGTATAAGTGAGTGATTAATTATGTCTTCCTTAATACATGTATTACCAACTGATACAAACATTCACACACTTTAGGTTCTCAGTTGGTGTGTAAGCGGCTGCATGGTTTTGTTAGCAGCTAAATGAGGATCTGTATCAGCTATTGATTGATTGTCTGAGTATCTCTATGGGTACCTGAGTGTCTCTATGGGTATATGTGTTCAAGTCTTTATCTGTGAAGGGCTCTATGGCTGGGTCAGTGTGTGTACGAGTGTCTTGGTGAGTGAATGGATGCCTCAGCGGTACATTTGTGAGTAACTGCATATGTAAAAGGCAGTATATATCAGTGTTGGACTATATACATGAGTATATCTAAGACTGAGTTTTTGTGAGAGTGCCTGTATGAATTAGTGGGTGCTTGTATTAGCGGCTGTAGTAGACTGCAAGTATGTGTTAGTATATATTTAAATAAGTAAGGTAGTATGTGTATAACTGTACTGGTGAGTAAATGAAAGTGTGATTGATTATTTCCATGACTGACAAGGTGTGTAATTAACTCTAACAATGAGAGACGGTGTGTGAGTGTCTGTATAGATATGTGACTGGATATGATAATACTGTATTGATGACTGACTATATATATATATATATATATATATATATATATATATATATATATATATATATATATATATAGGGAAGCTTGTAAAGCGATTGGTTACGCAGAAGCGTGTCCCCGCGCTACAACTAAAGAGGAACTCAGAGTAGAAGCAAGAAGACAGCACGATTATTTTGAGAATAGGTATGTTTTTAAGTTCTTCCGAAAGCTGGATTCGGAAGAATCCAGGCGGAGATTAGGAGGCAGGGCATTCCAGCTCTTTGCTGCCAAATGGCGAAAAGAGCGTCCTCCCATGCGGGCCCTTTTAACCCTAGGGACTTTTAGTAGGCCTCTGTGAGAAGAGCGCAGAGCGCGTGATGGTACGTACCTAGAGACTAGGTTCTGAAGTGGTATTGGTGCTTTCTTGGCGAGAATGCGGTGACAAGTACAGAGGGCTTTAAATTCCACTCTGCTTCTCACTGGCAACCAATGGAGGGTCTGAAGGGCAGCTTTGGAATCCGATCTTTTGGGGATTTTTGAGATGAGGCGGGCTGCCGCGTTCTGTAATACCTGGAGGCGGTTTATTGCCTTAGCGGTTGCTCCAAGGTATAGTAGGTTGCCGTAGTCTAGGCGCGATGTGACGAGGGCATGTACCAGCGTTCTCCGGGCGGACATAGGAAGGAGAGCAAGGACCTTCCGTAGGGTTTTTAAAACGCTGAAACAGACACCCGCCACCCGATCTATTTGGGGTCCAAAAGACAGGTCAGCATCGAGCCAGACACCTAGGTTTTTGACTTCCTAGCGTGGCACGGGAGCCTCACCTAGGCATGGGGGCCACCACGCCGACGACCAGACAGATGGATTCCTCCCCACCACGAGCACCTCGGTCTTGTTGCCGTTTAACTTAAGGCAATTAATGGACATCCAGGTTGCAAGGTCTTGCATGCACGCCCTGAAGCTGTCCATGGCAAGTCCGGGTGCACGTGAGAGGGAGATAACCAGCTGCGTGTCATCGGCGTATGACACAATGTCCATGGCCCATAGCAATAGGAGCCACTGGAGAGACATAAAGATTGAATAGGGTTGGGCTCAGGGACGATCCCTGGGGAACGCCCTGGCCCAATTCTATGTCTTTAGAATAGTAATCACCCTGGCGGACTTGAAAGCTTCTTTCAGTCAGGAAGGATTGGATCCATTGGAGTGCAGCTTCAGATATTCCTCCATTGTTCAGACACTGTAGCAGGGTGGCATGGGCTACAGTGTCGAATGCTGCACTCAGGTCCAATAGGATGAGGGCCATGGTGTGACCCTCATCCACCCCCTGGCGAAGGGTCTCCACCGCCGTTAGGAGCGCCGATTCGGTTGCGTGGCGGGGACGGAAGCCAAATTGGGTGTCATGTAATAGAGCAGCCTTTTCCACGAAGTCCATCAACTGCATATTGACCGTTTTTTCAACGACTTTAGCCAGGTAAGTTAGAAGTGAGATTGGACGGAGGTTCTCTAGTTTCTCAAAGCTGATAGTGGGTTTCTTCCTTAAGGGTAGAACCACCGCCTTTTTCCAATCTTTAGGTACGGTCTTGGTGCTAAAAGACATGTCTAATAGATGTCTGATGTATGGTTCCAATACCACCAGACTCTCTGTCAGAGGTTTTGGTGTGGTAGGGTCCCGTGGAGAGCCCGACCTCACAGATCTACAGATTTTTATGAGATCTTCTGGGGGCGGGGTGACAAAGATGGAGTGACTGTATGGGTGAATGAGTGCATGTGTGTGTAGACCTACAAATTAGTGAGTGGATATGTACTAACTGGTATTGGTGTGCTAATAGTTTCGAAAATTATAGTATGCATTTTACTGTGGGTGTATCAGGTGTTATATTAGGGTCTGATAAGGTGCATCAGATTTTCACGTGGATGAGGAGATTAGTGATGTCATCAGTGATGTCATTTGAGATGTCATCAGTGATGTAATCAGTGATGTCACTGACCATGTCATGATGATGTAATATGTGACATCATCAGCAGTGCATTGCGGGGGCGCGAGTTATTGTTAGCTCAACTAACTCTTACAGGGGATTTTCTATCGTTTTGTATGAGTGAAATGTCCAACTAACTATAACGGCCCTGAAACCTATGGTTTTTTCAATGCATTTCTAAGGTTTTTTAAATGCTAATTCCTAACTATAATGTCTATAAAACCTATGTTTTTTTCAGTGCATTTCAAAGGTTTTTTAAATGCTAATTTCTAATTATAATGTTTTTACACATTTTTTTTCTGTTTTTTAATTATCATCCCAATCTCAACCTGGTGAAAACTGCAAATCTCACCGCTCTTCCATCGATACCTTCCACCAACAAAATCGCCACAACTAACGCACAGGGGTGTGCCCATCCGGCAGGTAAAGCGACGTGTCTCGAACATGTTCGTGTGCAGGAAGTGTGGTAAGTGTGTCTCTGTGTTCTGCTTTGGCCTGCCACAAGGGCCGCAGCAGACGATGTTGTAAAGTGGCATAGACCACCACCAAACGGCAATCTCGTGGTGTAGTTAGAATGCCACAGGACATGCCGGAATACTCATTACAATGCTGTGCACAGGATACAACAGCGCACAGTACAAAAGTGTGGAGGCTCGTGGGAGGGAGGAGCAGCTGTTTGGCAACGTAGCACACACTGAACCCGCCCATGTGCCACTTGCTGGGCATCTCATCCATGATGACCATGGTCGCACACATCCCACCTCACCCACGACCGGCCTTTGTACACATCCTGTATGAATGCAGCGTGGTTTTCACTTCTATGCTTGTTCAGTGGTGTGATCTTGTGTGACTTATACTCCTTGATGGTGTGTTTCATTTTGGCAATTATTTGTCTATACTTGTGCTGTACTTGATTGTACATGTGTGCCATTGTGGCCATCTCCCCCCACTCCCTGCTTCTTCCTCTTCCTGGTGCTGTTTCTATAAGTTTGCTTTTCCACACATAAATACATGTAAAGAACAAATTAGAATAGTTCCTTGATTCTTTTAGGTTTCAAAACTTCTCTCTATTACTGTCTTTCTAATTTGCCATATAAACAGTTTTTTTAATATTCAAGGACAGATAGAAGTCAGAAGTGCAACCTCAACACACTTTCTAGAACATTCTACAACACGTGCAGGTTAAAAGTTCATCAATTTTTTATAAACCCAACAATATTTTTCTGCAACATTTTCTCTAACATTTAATGACATGTGCAGGTTAAAAGTTCATCATTGTTTTAAGTTCGAACACTGCATTCCAAATGCAAGTAGCAGGTGTGGTTGAGTTGAGCAAATTTTATCCTATAATATGTACTCCACGTTCAAACTCCTTTTTCTTAACCAATCACAAAGATGCTTTTCCACAAAACAAATGTGCACCCTGCTTTTATAAAACGATGCCTTTCATCTCCCAATCAGGTATCGTTTTGTATGTGAAAAACTTGTTCCCATCTTTAAACATATCTCTTATTCTACGAAGGAACTGCATGAGCTACAGACATCTTTCCATACCTTCCAGCCATACCTTCAAAATGCTAGTGTGGATCGTAGGACATAGCTATGTTTTCTGGTGCAAGAGCTATGCAGAACAGAGACGTATTGACTTAGACCTCGGTTTACAAAATGTGGACATTAAATGGTTTGGACAGAGGGGATTGAAGTGGCACCAATTGTTGCCTTTGGTTAAAACATGTTTGCATCTCCAACACCCTGACCACATGATTGTGCACTGTGGTGGAAACGACCTAGGCACATTGACTTGGGTAGGTTTGGAAATGCTTATGAAGGACACCTTTGGACAACTGATGTTACTTTTGCCTCAAACTGTCTTTGTATATTCCAATATATGCCAAACACAGAAGTGGAAATGGCCCAAACAATTTTGTCCTCAGATTCAAAAATCTTGGAAGAAAGTCAACAAAGCTGTGTCTGCATACCACAGAGACCACAAAATGGGGTCCATCTACAACAACAACATACGTTTTGATATGGCGGATATCTACAGTGATGGAGTACACTTCACAGATCAGGGAAACCGAGTTTTCCTGAATAACCTGAAGCTGTGCAACCGCACTTATATGTAGCTCCAACTAATGAACACAAGGGCTCTTTTTAGAGCCACCCTGTAACTTACAACTTAGGCCCGCTATTTTAGGGCCAAAATGTATTTTCCACACAACTATAGCGCCGTGGCCAGACCATCTCACTTTGCAGAACAGAGCTCTCGCTTTGATCGCCGGCTCTACTCACCCACAGGGGTGAGTAGTTTGGGCTTTACAAATACTGTATTGATTTACATTCGAGCTCCCTATACAACACCACCTAAACACCATATACAAGTTGGACAGGTGTGGCACAGTGCCCTAGCACATGCCTTCACAGCATAGCACACACAGTTTAGGCTCACTGTTTCATCCCCGGGGTTCAGCAGCAGCTCAATTTAACAGCATCACACTCTAGGCAATACCTCATTTAATTTCCGTACCCCGCACTTTCAGACATGTATGGGTCAGTAGTTCAACGGCTTTACCCGGAGTCCGTCAACAGCTCAGCTTATGCCCCCAGCACCATCAGACTCGTAGGAGTGAGTAGTTAGCACTTCACAAATACCAAATTGATTTGATACGCGCAAATTTACAATGTTCGAAACAAAAGTTCATCCAAGTAGGTATAACTACATGCTCACACTACTTGGACAGGTATGCCACAGTGCCCAGAGCACATAACTTCACAGCATATGACACACAGTTTGGGACATGACTTCACAGCATATAACACACAGTTTGTGCTCACGCTTTCATCCCCGAGACCGGCAGCAGCTCAGCTTAGCAGCATGAGACTCACCTCACATATATTCCGTACCCCAGGACTTTCAGACCAGTATGAGTCAGTAGTTCATCCTACTAGGTATAAACACATGCTGACACTACTTCCACAGGTGTACTGCATCGGCCACGGCACATTACTTCACAGCATAAGACACATAATTTGGGCTCACGCTTTAATCCCAGAATATCGCACCAGCTCACCTTAGCAGCATCAGACTCTAGGCAAACACTCAGTTAATTTCCATTGCCCAGCACTATCAGATCTGCAGGTATGAGTAGTTTGCTTCGCACCCCCCCCTGTAGCACACCCTAAACACCCCACAGAGGTTACAGTGCTCCTACCCTCCTCTTTCCCACTTTTTTGGCCCTTTTTTCCCCTTACTTGATTCAACAGAATCACAACATGGCGGCAACCGCTTGCAGCACTCACAGCCAATCAGCAGCAAGCTCGTGCTCATAACGCCTCAGCCAATCAGATGGCAGAATTCCCAAATATTCTGCCTAATAGTGGGGGGGCAATAGAGAGAAAAAACTGAGGAGACTTAAATCCTGTTATAAAGTAGAGCTAGGTACAAGAAGCCCTTCGGGTCTCAATATGGAAGAAGACCTGTATACTCACTTATGAATTGGTCATGTGCTGTTTATGACTGTCTAGAATTAAAGCTGTGATTGCGCTCCCTTTTCTAGTTTTAAATTGGTTTTTTAGAGCAGAATTTTTTTTAGCACTTTTGGTTTATACAATACACTACATAAGACAAATTAAATTGAGATTCATAGATGTTGCCCACTAGGGCTTAAAAATTACAAAAGCATGGTGTCATGAATATGGACATTAAAAAATATGATAGCCCACTTGGGCAGTACGTAATGCTAATAACATTGTACAGGAGCTTAGTCATTAACTTGAAGGGAGAGTATGCTCCGATGATCGTAATCTACTGATGTTGATGTAGGGTCTATTGAAATGATTAATTTCTGGCCGTGGTTTTTTATTTGCTTTGTACAATGTAGAAGTAACGTATAAGCGCTTCCTTTGTCAAACAATGACATTATGTAAGAATTATATCATGTTTTCAATTAGGGCCAGATGTAAAACTACGAGTCTGTTTTTTAATGCATTAGATGTGTAGTTCAACACGTGACTGAGTCACATGCACAGCATTTTAAAAATGGTGGAATTTGTCAAAAACTTTATTGGTGAACAAGCCTGCTGGTCCAGGCGAAACGCTTACAAACCAGCAGACAAATAAAGCCTATTTTGTCACAACATGGCGTTTTCCGTCCTTGCTGAAACTGGGGTATTGGCCGCGCATATATATATATATACATATATATATATATATATTACCTACTGGCGGTCGCCAGTAGGTAGTTATAGTTAGGACCTAGTTTCCATAGGAAATCCTCAACATTCTATTTGGATTAACTTTGGCCCTGGTGGATGAATCTTTGCGAAATTCTCAAAGAAGATGGCTCGGTCCGCTGCGCTCCTTCCCTGAAAGTTTGGGGGGGATTGGTGAAGTGGGGGCTGAGATAAAAGGGGGGTCCCAAAACGTGTTTTCTCCATGTTATTTTCCATAGGACGTTTAGACACGGCTACAGGTCGAACGGCTGAATGGATTTATAAGAAATTTGGGAAAACTGTAGAGTCCGGCTCGCAGATTACGCTTTTTTTGGAATGGTGTAAATCTGTTCAGTAGTTGCTGAGAAAATTAAACTTAAAGTCAATTATATATCTATAAGCGCGCACGGGTGCGCGCACTCAAGCGGCTGCGCGCGAGCAGAATTTTTTTTTTGCTGCGTGACGTCTGTTAACGTTCGATTCGAAGGAAATCAGGAAGTGTTGACCGCCATTTTGTCACTGCGAGTAAATATATTGTCATTTCAAAGCTTTGGAACATGGAAAGGGGAGAAGGTAGAGATTGTTTTGCTGCGTAGGTTCTCTCAGGGTGTGCAGTAAGGACCTTAAACGCGAAAATATATATATATATTTTTTTTAAACTTGCGGGGTGCACGCACCCGGGCGCGCACACCTATTTACAAGAGTGTGAAAATGGAGATAAATCAGAAGTTTGAGTGCTTTGATATAAGGTGGCTCTGAAAAGAGCCCTTGTGTTAATTGAGTTTTTTCTGCATTTATAAGTAAGTACCGATGCAGAGTCTGATGTTGCAGAGGAAGATTCTGTTTCCCTCATCCATGAAATGAACACCATCTGTCCTATAGATGTCTTGCATGTGGTAACGCAAGTTGTTGTGGTAAATAGAACCCATGCTATAATCTCTGAGGAAAGCAGAAACAGATTTATTAACATGTCTCCTTGCTTTCTCAATTTGTGCACAATGTTGATTGGACCAATTCCATTTCTGTCTTTGGCATATATTGGAATATACCAAGGCAGTTCGAGGAAAAAGTGTCATCAATTGTCGAAAGGTGTCTTTTAGAAGCATTTCCAGACCTACCTCAGTCAATGTGCCAAGCTCGTTCCCACCACAGTGCACAATTATAAGGTCTGGTTCTGGGAGATGCATAAAAGTTTTCACCAATGGTATTAATTGGTGACATCTTAATCCTCTTTGCCCAATCCACGTTATCTGCACATTTCGTAAATCAAGGTTGGAAATTCGTCTGCTTGCTGAATATTTTCCACTCCAGTGAATATAGCTGTGTCCTAAAAGCCAAACCTTCATTTTCAAGGCAGATGCACTCGTACTCCGATGGGTTCTGGAAGTGGAATGGCAGTTAGAAGCTGAAAGTCAGGATAAAAAAATGGATGAAGCTTGGTGTGGTTGAAAAACGAAAAATGATTGGTTGATTCTAATACGTGAAGATTGAAGACTACGTTGCATGTTAATGTTATGTAAAAGAAAAAGTAGTATTGGGTGTGAAAAAAATGACATGTAACAGAGCTGTGGATAGGCAGGTGTTTCTGGAGGGAAAACAGTGTTGTTAGTTTGCTGTAGAACGTTGAGATATGAACTTTTGACCTGTGCCTTCAGCCAGGTGCAGAATGAGGTGTTACCATGGAAACAGCCAGAGATGGCAGTGGGTGATGGGTGACTTTTATGTGACATTGAGAATATTGTGAGGGACAAGCAACTGAAATGTAAATTTGAATACAAAATAGTTAGGACCTAGTTTCCATAGGAAATCCTCAACATTCTATTTGGATTAACTTTGGCCCTGGTGGATGAATCTTTGCGAATTTCTCAAAGAAGATGGCTCGGTCCGCTGCGCTCCTTCCCTGAAAGTTTGGGGGGGATTGGTGAAGTGGGGGCTGAGATAAAAGGGGGGTCCCAAAACGTGTTTTCTCCATGTTATTTTCCATAGGACGTTTAGACACGGCTACAGGTCGAACGGCTGAATGGATTTATAAGAAATTTGGGAAAACTGTAGAGTCCGGCTCGCAGATTACGCTTTTTTTGGAATGGTGTAAATCTGTTCAGTAGTTGCTGAGAAAATTAAACTTAAAGTCAATTATACATCTATAGGCGCGCACGGGTGCGCGTACTCAAGCGGCTGCGCGCGAGCGGAATTTTTTTTTCGCTGCGTGACGTCTGTTAACGTTCGATTCGAAGGAAATCAGGAAGTGTTGACCGCCATTTTGTCACTGCGAGTAAATATATTGTCATTTCAAAGCGTTGGAACATGGAAAGGGGAGAAGGTAGAGATTGTTTTGCTGCGTAGGTTCTCTCAGGGTGTGCAGTAAGGCCCTTAAACGCGAAAATATATATATATTTTTTTTAAAGTTGCGGGGTGCACGCACCCGGGCGCGCACATCTATTTACAAGTGTGTGAAAATGGAGATAAATCAGAAGTTTGAGTGCTTTGATATAAGGTGGCGCTGAAAAGAGCCCTTGTGTTAATTGAGTTTTTTCTGCATTTATAAGTAAGTACCGATGCAGAGTCTGATGTTGCAGAGGAAGATTCTGTTTCCCTCATCCGTGAAATGAACACCATCTGTCCTATAGATGTCTTGCATGTGGTAACGCAAGTTGTTGTGGTAAATAGAACCCATGCTATAATCTCTGAGGAAAGCAGAAACAGATTTATTAACATGTCTCCTTGCTTTCTCAATTTGTGCACAATGTTGATTGGACTAATTCCATTTCTGTCTTTGGCATATATTGGAATATACCAAGGCAGTTCTGGCTTCGTTATTATGAGCACAAGAAAACAAGACATTCTGGGCAATACCATCCTTGACGCAGCCTTTTATTCTACAAGATGGTGTCTTTCAAAAGCCAGGGGTATAGGAGTATGTAACAAGCGAGCCATTTAATTGAAAAAACTAAACGTGACAAACGGTTGCAGGATCAGTGAAGGTTGATTTTTTAATTGAAAGTATAACAGGATCAGTTACAATAAAATCGTCAATACGCATACCATGGGCGAGTATCATGGGTAACATTATTTCGAAGCTTTATTAATACAATAATCAATAATGAAAAATCGACATCAATAGGGTTGTCCGTATTCCTAGTCAGTACCCTTCCCCGCCCGCAATGTGCATAAAGACCGCATACATCCCCCATAACGTCAAGGCTAAGTAACTAGAACGTCATAAGGAGTTGCAATTCGCTCCCATACTGGCGCCATTTTGGTCGAGGTCAGGCAGGACCAGAGTATAGTTCAATGTGTCCAATAAGTAGCGGCAGGACCAGAATCCCTTTCGGCAGTTCTGGCTTCGTCATTACGAGCACTAGAAAACAAGACATTCTGGGCAATACCACTCTTGACGCAGCCCTTTATGCTACAAGATGGTGTCTTCCATTCAGAAAATATTGTTGGCAGCATTTTGAAAGGAAAGATAAACGGCCGTTCTCCTAGTGAGTCTCACATTGTTACATTTATGAAGAAAAAGCCTGAAGAATGTACAAACTGAAAACCAGTTTTTGTCTGCATAGCTTCAGCAGCAACACTTGAGTCAGCTTTGTGTGAAGCCGCCATCTTGATGCAATCAATACCGTCCCCCTGCACACATTCAGGGACCAGGCCGCATTGCGAGGGCACCGCAGGACGTGTCTTCAGGTCAAACGGATTGTGGGACAAGGTCCAGAAGACAAGAGTCACCAAAAGGCTAAAAGTCCCGCCGGACCCCGGGAGCCAGCCGCCTATGTCGGGGGCGATCTCAGATGGTGTCTTCCATTCAGAAAATATTGTTGGCAGCATTTTGAAAGGAAAGATAAACGGGCGTTCTCCTAGTGAGTCTCACATTGTTACATTTATGAAGAAAAAGCCTGAAGAATGTACAAACTGAAAACCAGTTTTTGTCTGCATAGCATCAGCAGCAACACTTGAGTCAGCTTTGTGTGAAACCGCCATCTTGATCCAATCAATACCGTCCCCCTTTACACATTCAGGGACCAGGCCGCATTGCGAGGGCACCGCAGGACGTGTCTTCAGGTCAAACGGATTGTGGGACAAGGTCCAGAAGACAAGAGTCACCAAAAGGCTAAAAGTCCCGCCGGACCCTGGGGGCCGGCCGCCTATGTCGGGGGCGATCTCAGATGGTGTCTTCCATTCAGAAAATATTGTTGGCAGCATTTTGAAAGGAAAGATAAACGGCCGTTTTCCTAGTGAGTCTCATATTGTTACATTTATGAAGAAAAAGCCTGAAGAATGTACAAACTGAAAACCAGTTTTTGTCTGCATAGCATCAGCAGCAACACTTGAGTCAGCTTTGTGTGAAGCCGCCATCTTGATCCAATCAATACCGTCCCCCTGCACACATTCAGGGACCAGGCCGCATTGCGAGGGCACCGCAGGACGTGTCTTCAGGTCAAACGGATTGTGGGACAAGGTCCAGAAGACAAGAGTCACCAAAAGGCTAAAAGTTCCGCCGGACCCCAGGAGCCGGCCGCTTATGTCGGGGGCGATCTCAGGCCACACCAGGGCAACAAGACTGAGATCAATTTGCTCATACTGATCCATAACGCCCCGGCCTCTCCATGTCGTAGGCCGCAAGAGTGGGCGAAACTCAGCTGGCCGAGCGAGACTTGGGGAGGGCGCAGGAGCCAAGCGCCCCATCCCAGTCCGCGCTACCACACCGTCCCTCGGGGGCCTCCGTTAAGCTGTTCAGGGAGGCATCGCTGGCAGCGGTTCTTTAGATCAGTGGCTCTCACCGGCAAGGCTCCCCTCCGTCAGCAGCGATCGTTGGCGCTGTGGTTGCGGTCGGAGGTCCCGCCTAGACAACGCCTCGGCCTCTCCATGTCGTAGGCCGCAAGAGTGATCGGAACTCAGCTGGCCAAGCGAGACTTGGGGACGGGGTAGGAGATTAGCGGCCCCTCCCAGTCCGCGCCACCACACCGCCCCTCGGGGGCCTTCATTAAGCGGTTCTGTGAGGCACCGCAGGCAGCGGTTCTTCAGATCACAACAGAGTCTCATGCTCGATCGATTGAGCTGGCCGAATCAGGCAACATGAAGGTGGGGAGGGGGGGCACCTCTTGCTCAACCACCACCTGAAGAGGTGTGGTTTAGTTCTAAACCAATGAAAAGTGTTACTTTTAGGTCACATGACCTAGCCTTACATCATTAGGAAACCAAAAGTGAAATGAACCAATGAAAAGTTTTATTAAAAAGTCACATGACCTGTATGCTTACGTTACGCGCTTCGCGCCGCGCCGCGCCCCGGATCGCTTCCGGGAAGCTGCGCTTCGCGCACCGGATGCGCTAACACGGCGCGTCATATGACGCATCACGCGACAACGCGATACTACAGTGTTTCTGGATGTTTCAGACTGAAGCTGGCGTCAGCATGAGAGCACCTCGTGGCTACGTCGTGGCCATTCTGCGAGCAATCATGGCAGAAGCTGCCCACCGGAAGTCTGCGGGAGTCGGGGGCCCCGGTGACTCTTGTAGTATCTTCAAGGCTGAGGGGACGCTTTTGGGAATGGGGCCCATGCCGTAGCAGTCAAGCGTCCGAGTTCCAGGGTTGTCCAGAGCCATCCTTGCAGGCCAGGCCCAAGTCTGTGGAGCCGACCGCCATTTCTTGAGCTCCGTGGCAGCCGCCTGTCGCTGTACCGGAAGAGTGGGTGCAATTCAGCCGGATGGCGGGTGAGACGCTGTAATAGCAAGAGCAGGCGTAATTCAGCTGGCCGAGCGAGGCACTGTGCCACAGGAGCGGGCGCAACTCATCTTGTCGAGTGAAGCGCTGGGGTGCAGCTGAGAAACCTCCACCTGGGGAGGTGGGGAAGGCTCGTTCGCGCCGCCTCTCCCTTCCAGTGCACCCCACGCCGTCTATTGGCGCAGGTATATGTGATGGTTGGACCAGGGCACCGCAGGACGTGTCTTTAGGGGTGTAGCTGAGAAACCTCCACCTGGGGAGGTGGGGGAGGCTCGTTCGCGCCGCCTCTCCCTTCCAGTGCACCCCACGCCGTCTCCTGGCGCAGGTATATGTGATGGTTGGACCAGGGCACCGCAGGACGTGTCTTTAGGTGAAACCCTCAACTATGGCACCCAACATCCAGGACTTATGACATTTATGGAAGGCAGTGACATCGAAGAATCTCAGGGACCAAGCATATGCAGAGTCTTCCCCGGGGTATTTGCACAACGGTCCTCCACCCCTAGGCCGCCAGCTATGCTACCTTGACAGGAACAGTGTCATGCATTTGGATCGATGTTGCAGCAGGCTGCCATGTAAATAGTTAATTAATTAAACGTTTTACCCTGTTACTTTGTTGGTGTGTTGTATATATTTATAATATTTGCATAGGGTTTCTCGTTATTTTGGCAGGGGTGGGCGGCGGAGGAATTTCACTGAAAAAAACCATGCATTTGGATCGATGTTGCAGCAGGCTGCCATGTAAATAGTTATTTAATTAAACGTTTTACCCTGTTACTTTGTTGGTGTGTTGTATATTTTTATAATATTTGCATAGGGTTTCTCGTTATTTTGGGCGGGGTGGGCGGCGGAGCAAATTCACTGAAAAACTATAGGTTATAGACCATATATAGTTAAATATCTCAAGTCCATCTCTGCACTCGATGGAGATACAGGTCGTCGATCAAAAAATGTGCTGGCCACCTCTAATGGTAATAGCGTGGCCAGGGCTTTTGTCAATCCCTCTGCAAATTGCACAGGGTGCTCTTGTTTGACATGCCGCACCATGGTATGTAGGGAAAAGGAATATTTTTTTGTTGGATTTCCTCTTGAGAGAAACGAGTCACATATCGTGCAGGTTACTTTTGGTGCATTTACTTTCTTTTGATCTTCAGGATAAGTGAAAAATTGCCAGATGAATGATTCTTTTTTTCTTCTTAAAGGTAGTCGATCATTTTGTTCAGATTCGGAAGATGAATGAGATACGGTAGCCATTTCACCAAAGTCTTCCGAAAAATGTAGGACGTTGTTCTCTCTTGAGAGTAGAAAAGATAGCGAGAGAAGTAGGTGGAGTGCTGCGTGTAAATTCCAGAATAGAAACTAGTAAGAACCAATTGGAAGTGTTGTTTTCATGTTGCAGCAGGCTGCCATGTAAATAGTTATTTAATAAAACGTTTTACCCTGTTACTTTGCTGGTGTGTTGTATTTATTTATAATATTTGTATAGGGTTTGTCGTTATTTTGGGCGGGGTGGGCGGCGGAGCCGAGCTATCTTGCAGCCATCATGGCGTCGAGCTCGGTTTCTCTCACTAGTTTCATATTTCTCATGAGGGGTTGTTCCTAATGTTTCTATTTTAGCGAGGTGAAAAAGAGATCCTATCAGTGGCCTACTAATTTTGCTCGATTCCTTTTGTTTTTTCTAACGATTTTTAAGTTAAAGTTTGCTAGCACGATACAGTGGCTAGTCCGCATTTTATATATGTCTTTTTTATTAGGGGTCTCCTCCGGTGGAGTCGGACGATCTACCTCTAATAACCGGTAAGTGTTCCTCTGAAGGAATGCGTCTTGAAAGTGGCTGACTGTAATGTATGATATTTCACTCAGTGACTTTCAGGCCCATGCTGTTTCAAAACTGTGCATGTGCTTGAAGCAGGCGTAGGTATTGACGTAGCATTGTGAATATAGTGCATTGGTGAGCCTTGCTGGAGCTGCATCACAGTTGCGATGCAACTCTAGCAATGTATTAGTTTTTGAGCACAGATGTGTTACGCATGTATGGTGTTTTTGTACCATGATGCGCCACATTTCAAATGTGGCACACCATGGGTAACGGAGCACTACCATACTGTGGTGCACATTAACTGGTGCATATCTGGGTATGAAGTAGTTAACATGAATCTGCCCCATAGGTTACAAATCCGCGTTTAGTAGACTGTTTGGCCTTTGTAGGTTTATGTTTTTTCTGTTATTCTATGTAGGTATGTAATATTGCAAGATTTTTGGCACGAAAAAGAAGCCATGAGTATTGGGTTTGTGAAAGATTGCAAGATTTTTAAAATTAAAAAGGAAAAATCATGGCATTGTTTAATATAGTATTGTAAATACTTATCTTTAACAATGATGACAGAGTAAAAAAAGGTTAACCTGATGTTCGAAAGTTATTCACAGGCTTCTTTAGAGGAAGTATTCTATATGATTGTAGCGTGGGTGTTTCACTTTTTTATAGGTAATAGAATGCATTCTGCAAGCATGTAGTACTCCTCCTGCTACAGCATAAATATTCTTCAGTGCTTATTTTCATTTCGTAAGTGGTATTGAGACCGACACAGAACTTCAATGGATCGGAGGGGCTGTTCCTGTGCATCTGGAGGACTGCCAAGCCGTTGCAGCAGTGGGAGTGAGGCCTCTCACGACAGAGAACTTCAATGGATCGGAGGGGCTGTTCCTGTGCATCTGGAGGACTGCCAAGCCGTTGCAGCAGTGGGATTGAGGCCTCTTACAGGGGCTAGCGCAGCTCCTTTTGATGTTCACAATTGCAGATAACAGGGTAGAGATGTGAGAGAAGTGGGTGGAGTGCTTCGTGTAAATTGCAGAATAGAAACTACTAAGAACCAATTGGAAGTGTTGTTGTGAAGTCACATGACTTCACATGCGCGTCTCAGGACGTGTACGCGGTGATAGTATCTGGTCACGTACGCCATTTGGAAGTAGCGGTCTAATTCAGCGAAGTTTCAAAACGTGAAAAGGAGTAAATCCAAATATATCCGGATTTAATATATCTTCTGAGCTGGAATCAAGCATACAATTGTTAAAGTATAAAACCTTTTATATTTTTTTTTAAAATATCAAGGTGTGTACATTCGGTCACACACGAAAGTTTAAAAAGACATTCGGCTCCATTTAATGAAAATTTTCATAATAATAAAAAAGAAGCCTAGGTTTACTGTCTTTGACGTAGTATAAGTTCTTTGATGGGTCTATGAAGAAATTTAATAAGTTGCAATCGCGAAGTTTTCCCGAAATATATAGGCGGGTGCGCGCACACGGTCGCGCACGAACGAAAGCCAAAAAAGGGGAGATAAACCCCCTTTATAATATGCTCCTGGAGCTGTTTTTGGTACAATGAGTTAGTTCTGAAAAGAACTTTTTTTTTTTTTTTAAAACAAGTGTTATGTTGTTTGATTTTGGACCAGAGCACCGCAGGACGTGTCTTTAGGTCAAACCCTCAAGTATGGCACCGAACATCCAGGACTTATGCCATTTGTGGAAGGCAGTGACATCTAAGAATCTCAGGGACCAAGCATATCCAGAGTCCTCCCCGGGGTATTTGCACAACGGTCCTCCACCCCTAGGCCGCCAGCTATGCTACCTTGACAGGAACAGTGTCATGCAGTTTTTGATTTTTTTAACTTGCAACAACATTTTCATGTGTGACACAGGATCAAAATGAAATGAAGAAATTTATCTTTTCTCGGGGCATTTATGACTCTCAATTTTTAGTTTAGTAAGAATGAGGCTCTGCTCTCCGTACAGAAGAATTTCTCCACACTCGTTGCCTTTCATGTGCACCGTTGCAAGATATGGTCTCAAGTCCATCACAGCACTCGATGGAGATACAGGTCGTCCACCAGAAGATGTGCTGGCCACCTCTGATGGTAATAGCGTGGCCAGGGCTCTTGTCGATGCCTGTGCAAATTCCACAGGGTGCACTTGTTTGACATGCCGCACCATGGTATGTATGGAAAAGGAATAGTTTTTTCTTGGATTTCCTCTTGAGAGAACCGAATTGCATATCGTGCAGGTAACTTTTGGCGCATTCACTTTCTTTTGTTCTTCAGGACAAGTGAAAAATTGCCAAATAAAAGATTCCTTTTTTCTTTTTAAAGGTAGTCGCTCATTTCCTTCAGATTCGGAAGATGAATGCGGGGCGGCAGCCATTTCAGCAAAGTCTTCCGAAGGGTGTTGAACGTTGTTCTCTTTTGAGAGTAGAAAAGATAGTGAGAGGAGTGGGTGGAGTCCTCCGTGTAAATTGCAGAATAGAAACTACTAAGAACCAATTGGAAGTGTTGTTTTCAAGTCACATGACTTCACATGCGCGTCTCAGGACGTGTACGCGGTGATAGTATCTGGTCACGTACGCCATTTGGAAGTAGCGGTCTAATTCAGCGAAGTTTCAAAACGTGAAAAGGAGTAAATCCAAACATATCCGGATTTAATATATCTTCTGAGCTCGATTCAAGCTTCCAATTGTTAAAGTATAAAACCTTTTATATTTTTTTTAAAATACCAAGGTGTGTACATTCGGTCACACACGAAAGTTTAAAAAGACATTCGGCTCCATTTAATGAAAATTTTCATAATATTAAAAAAGAAGCCTAGGTTTAGTCTCTTTGACGTATTATAAGTTCTTTGATGGGTCTATGAAGAAATTCAATAAGTTCAGATTGCAAAGTTTTCACGAAATATATAGGCGGGTGCGCGCAGTCGGTCGCGCACGAAAGCCTGGAAATGCGCTATCCATTTTATTGAGAACTGTTGCCGAGAGTGCGCACACCGGGTCGTGCACGAAAGTTTAGAAAGGCTATTTTTATTTACAGGCAAATTTTAATGCGTTGAAAAAAAGGCAAGGTACAGACTTTCTAATTCTGTATCGCTTTACAAGGAGTCTCTATGCAACTTGAACAGTGAAGAAAACGGCTTGTTTCTGAAAAAAATATTGCCAGAACTTTATTGACAAAAGTATAGGTTGTATACACGAGATATTTCTGAATTAGCATTTTAAAAACCTATGAAATTCACTGAAAAAACCATAGGTTTTACACACGTTATAGTTAAGAAGTAGCATTTACAAAACCTATGAAATTCACTGAAAAAACCATAGGTTTGACACCAGTTATAGTTAGCTGGAAATTTTACTGATATAAAACCAATGAAATTCCACGTTATAGTTTGTTGGACTCACTATAACTTGCGCGTGTAATGCACTGCTGATGACGTCACATATTACATCACTCACTTTTAGCCCAAACAGCTGAATGGATTTCCACCAAACTTGGCAAAATTGTAGGGACTGGTAGCCCGATGTGCCTTTGCTATGTCTCAAGATATGTGCTCCAGTTGATTTTGAGTAATTTAGGTTAAAAAAAATATATATATCTATAAGCGTGCCCCGGTACGCGCACCGGGGCGCGCACCAGCGCGCTACGCGAGTATGCGAGCGGAAAGCTGATTGGCTCTCGGGTGTCTGTCAACATTGCAAACAGTCCGGAGCGGCCGCCATCTTGTGTCTCGGTAGGATCGAGACACAAGAGGTGGCAAAAACAAAGGGGGAAATGACCAAAAGGGGGCAGGGTAGACCCCCCTGACCCCCTAGGTTTGATGTCGGGGCCATAAAAGGCCCCGCGGGGCAAAAAAAATGTAAATTTTTTTTCGATTTTCGCGGGGGGAGCGCCCGGTACGCGCACCGGGGAGCGTACCGGGGAGCGTACCCTGGAGAAAAAAGAATGACAGAGTTTTTAAAAAATTTAGCATTTTTTTATAAATTGGAGGTAGTTCTAAAAAGAACAGTTTTTTTTATTCTTTTTGTTGTTTTATATTTTTTTATTGTTTTTTTGAACATTTTTAACTTTTTTTGGCTTTTATGAACAATTTTATATTTTTTTGTAATTTTTATGGGGACAAACAAAAAACAGGGAATTGTAAACGGCTCAACTGGAGCAAAAAAAATCAGGAAAAAATTAAGGTTTCTTTTTGCAGTTGTGGTTGTCTCCAGCACGGTTGATCAATTTGATACTTTGCTCTCCATAGGAAATTGTAGTCCCGCAAAATATACAAACTATTTTAAAATCTCCAAACCGAGGTTGGATATTTGGGACCATCTCCCTTGTCTCTGGACCCGATGGAGTGGGTTGTTTGCTTCTGGAGGTGCTGGGAGAAGATTGGGGAGGGTTTCGCGTCAGTTCTCTGACCTCTGCCGCAGCATAGTTGTTTGGGTGCCTGCGTTGCATATGGCGAATCATAGTATTGTTGCCAAAAGAATACTTTTTTGCAGGGTTCTCCCTGGAAAGTACAGTGCCACAGATGAGACATGTCACTTTTGGCGCATTAACTTTCTTTAGTCCCCTTGGGATTTTAAAAAACTCCCACATAATGTGCTCCTCTGGTTTATAGGGGGTATTATCTTCAGGCAGGAACTGCCTCTCCTCCTCCTCCTCCTCCTCCTCCTCTTGTTCTTCACCACCACTATAGTGTTGTGGTGGTACTTGTGGTGGTGGTGGTGGAGGTTGAGATGCTCCTGCTGCTGCTGCTACTGTAGCCATTTCTCATTTACTAGTAACAGGTCTTCCTCAGTCAAAGTACAAAGTAAGAATGAGGAAAAAAATGGGGGCTTTCATCATTTGGAAAAAAAAACTGTTCTGAACCAATGAAAAGTGTTATTTTCAGGTCACATGACCCGACGCGCTTACGCTACGCGCCCCGGGGCGCGTAGCGTAGCGCGATTGTATGCGCTCGAGCGCTTCCGGGTGCGCTTACGCCGTGCGTCATAGGACGTATCACGCGGCTACGCGATACATCGCGATGATGTTTTCGTTCGCGGCAATAGGGCTAACGGGACGCTCACCTGTACCCGAACCGGGGCACGCCGCAAGACTGCGCTTACCGGTGAGCGCCCCAAAGCAAAAAAAACAAATAAATAAAAAAACATGAACAATATACATAAAAAAAATAGTATTACATAAATACACAATATAGGATTCAATATAAAAATATTATATTTCATAGCTATAGAAATTTGCTATTAAAAAACCTTTGAAATTCACTGACAAAAACATAGGTTTGAGGCCCTTTGTATAGTTAGGAATTAGCATTAACAAAACCTATGAAATACAATGAAAAAACCATAGGTTTCACACTAGTTATAGTTAGGAATTAGCATTTAAAAAACCTATTAAATTTACTGAAAAAACCATAGGTTTGACACCAGTTATAGTTAGCTGGAAATTTTACTGACATAAAACCATTGAAATTCCCACGTTATAGTTAGTTGGACTCACTATAACTTGCGCGCCTGCAATGCACTGCTGATGATGTCACATATTACATCACTCATGACATGGTCAGTGACATCATTCATGACATCACTGATGACACCATCCTTGTGACAGAGTGACAGACCTCCTTTCAGTGTAATGTAACCCTTGAAACACATATTCAAAAATAGAAACTAACATTTTCAAAAAAATGGAGATACCCATACCAGTTACAACAACCAATTCAGTAATTCCACCATCTATATACACATCCACTCATTCACCAACAGTTCTATATAGTCACTCATACATATACTCACTCATCATATGTAGTGATTCACCTATACATCCTGTTAAACACCGACAGTCATCCAAAAGTTACTCACACACATACTCACACATGCAAATAAACTATTGAACATCCATTTATTTGCATATACAGCTATACACACACTACCACCTTACTTCTAAGGAAACTTACACATACTTACTCTCTTAAACAATCACTTATAGAAACACATGCTTATTTAAACAGGAACTCTTACAATCTCTCACTCTCACATATACTCACTTATATACATCATTACTCACATATACTAGATTAACACATATGTAGTTACTGATAAAGACACTAGTGAGGCAGTCATTCACTCACTAACACACACATATACACACTCATCCACCCATACAGTCCTGCACATATGCTGTCTTCAAAACACATACAAACAGTGAGTCAGTCATTGATGCATCTATGTGCTAAGTAATACCCCCACCAAACCATACAGACCTGTACATATACATATATAAAACATATTTATTTTTCAGAAAGACACACATTCACTGGATGGTGTCATCAGTGATTTCATGAGTGATGTCACTGACCATGTCATGAGTGATGTAATATGTGATGTCATCAGCAGTGCATTGCAGGCGCGCAAGTTATAGTGAGTCCAACTAACTATAACGTGGGAATTTCAATGGTTTTATGTCAGTAAAATTTCCAGCTAACTATAACTGGTGTCAAACCTATGGTTTTTTCAGTGAATATACATATATATATATATTTCCCCAAATGCTGCCTTTCAGGGATGCACTCTACAGCAGGTAAAATCATTAATTTCCTGCTTTCGAAGTTCGCTATTCCTCCTTAATTGCTGCCTTTCAGCGACGCGTTTCAAAGCTGTTTGCTTTTTCTTATGGGCTTGATGACTAGTGCGGAGTTGCTTCCCCACGTGTGTTCAATCCCTTATATGCTTTGTAGCAGTCTCAGTGTCTGTTGAGATTTGTAGTTGCTTAGTATCTTCATTACTAAATATGGGGAAAGTCAAACATTGTATTTCCCTTAGTGGGTCCCGCAGTTCGTCACATTACTTTGTAAGGATTCACAGCGACTTTCCCCAATTCACTGTGCATTGTGAAAGCTCTACAGTGAGCCCCTGATTGAATTGCTTCCTTCGATCATTAAGTTCCTGCTATGCCATGAACTAGGAAGGTTACTGTTCACACGCCCCTTTCTCCCACAGCTCCTTCCTCATTATCTAGGTGGTGCACCCACTTCAACCAAAGCCGCCATTTACTTATTTTTCCCAAATGCTCTGCCTTTCAGCGACACACTCCACACCAGGTAAAATCATTCATTTCATGCTTTTGAAGTTCACTATTCCTCTGTAATTGCTACCTTTCGCCAACACGTTTCAAAGCTGTTTGCTTTTTCTTCTGGGCGTGATGACTGGTGCGGAGTTGCTTCCCCAGGTGTGTTCAAACCTTATATGCTTTGTAGCAGTCTCAGTGTCTGTTGGGATTTGTAGTTGCTTGGTAGCTCCATTACTAAATACGGGGAAAGTCAAACATCGTATTTCCCTTAGTGAGTCCCGCAGTTCATCACATTACTTTGTAAGGGTTCACAGCGACTTTCCCCAATTCACTGTGCATTGTAAAAGCTCTCCAGTGAGCCCCGGATTAAATTGCCTCCTTGGATCATTAAGCTTCCTGCTGTGCCATGAACTAGGAAGGTTCCTGTTCACCCGGCCCTTTCTCCTACAGCTCCTTGTTAAATGTTATGTTAAAATTTTATTAGGTAGAGCGCACAGCTACTCAATTGAGTGTCCCACCGCTGAAGCAGGATGAAGACTCAGCCCAGAGGGGAAGCCAAGCTCTGGGGTTTACAGCTGAAACAGACAAGTTTTTAGAGATTTCCTGAACACCAGCAGATCCTGAGTTATCCTTAGATCGACTGGTAGATTGTTCCACAACTTAGCTGCTTGCACCTGGAAAGAGCGACCCCCGATATGTGCCCGAAGGTATCTGGGGCACCGAGCCAGTTGCAGTGCTGCTGACCTGAGTGCATGGTGTGGATGATAAAACTGAACTCTTTTTGTAATGTACCCAGCTCCTAAACCGTGAAGAGCCTTAAAAGCCAGGACCATGGCTTTAAAATTAATCCTTTTGCGGACAGGGAGCCAATTAAGAGACTTCAGCTGTGAAGCCATGCCGGCTCTGGGACCCAGCATATGAGTATGGCTCTAGCTGCGGCGTTCTCAGTCACCTGCAGTCTAGTCAGTAGATACCCAGGCAGCCCCAGATAGAGTATATTCACGTAATCCAACCTGGAGATTATCAATGCCTGGACCACTGTCTTTCTGTGTCTGATGAATAAGAGGGGCAGGAACTGTTTCAGCATCTTAAGCAGGGCAAAACACGAACCAGCCACAGATTGGATCTGTGCTTGCATGGAGAGATTTTCATCGAGCTTCACCCCTAGATTTTTCACTGTCTTTACGGGAGATGTGGGGGGGGACATGTCAGCGGGCCACCAACTGCGCCAGAGGTTACTGGGGCGGTGCCTGAAGAAGATAATCTCCGATTTACCAAGATTACATTTAAGCTGGTTGTGCTTGAGCCAGGAGAATATTTCTGTTAGACAGCTGTTAATCATGTCACCCTTGAAGTCCATGTCCTTGCCGCTAGTAAAGAGCAGCTGCGTATCGTCGGCCTACGATACAATGTTTGTGCTGTGGTTCTCAGCCAGAGTTGCGAGGGTGTCATGTACAGATTGAAGATGATGGGGCTCAGTGTAGAGCCCTGGGGAACACCCACCTCAAGAGGTGGGATCGGGGCAGCAAAAGGTGGAGCCCACACTGTTTGCTGGCGGTCCTTTAAAAAGGAGGTGAGCCAGTTAAGTACTGTACCCCTAAACCCGCACTCCCGGAGTCTCTGCAGGAGGCGATCGTGGGGAACGGTATCAAACGACGCTGATAAGTCCAGCAGTATCAGTATGGCTTTGCCACCTCTGTCCACTTCCTCCTTTATAGCTTCAGATACTACCAGGAGTGCCGTCTAAGTACTGAAGTTGGCCCTGAACCCGAACTGACTCTGGTGGAGTAAGGAATTGGTTTTGATAAAATCCGTGGTGACCTTGTTCACCACTTTTTCCAGGGCTTTGGACATGAAAGGAGGCAGCGATAGAGACCTGTAGTTGGAAGCTAGTTCAAGGTCCAGGGTAGGTTTTTTTAGGAGGGGCAAGATTTTGGCTCTCTTCCATCTGTCAGGGATCTGGCCCATCTTCAGGGAGAGATTTAAGATCTGATTAAATGCTGGATTAATGATATCCGCGATAGAGGCCAATGTGTGCGCAGGGCAAGGATCAGAGGGAGAGCCGGATTTAAGGCCTTTCATGACTTCAAGAGTTTGTCCCATTGAGATCAATGGGAATTGTTCCAAGGAAGGACCCTTAACTTGATTTTGAGGGGGACTTGGTGCACCCTTGTCACTCTGAGCCCGGGGAGTGGTCAGGAAGGGTACCTGAATGCTTACGATTTTATCATGGAAATAGGACGCCATGCGACTCGTCCATGCCTCAGCAGGAGGGAATGACTTAGCTTCTACTGCCGGAAAGGAGAAATCGCTGACAATTTTTAAAATGTCCTTGTTTTTGTTCGATGCACGTTCGATTTTGGCAGCTAACAACGTTTTTTTTGCCTCCAAGACTTGTTTAAGATAGGTCTTTAATGCCTGTTTGTACGTGCTTTTATCATTGAGGTCAAAGTTTTTCTGCCAGACCCTTTCGAGATGCTTACATGACCTCCTACTTTCTTTGAGAGCAGTGGTAAACCAAGGGGCGGATGGCCTGGCCGTCTTACCGGAGTGAGAGGCAGGGGGGGCACGTTCCCCGGCCCGGCACAAATGCCAGTTATCGAGGTCCTCTACGTATTTCTAGAGGTCCCCGCTAAGAATGATCGGATGCTTATTACAAGCCTTAAGAAGTGCATCCGGTGTGATTAAGTGAAAGGGTCTGTAATTAGTGCTTTTGCAATTCCCCGGGGCCTTGGTAGGGTTAAAAGCCTTCTCAATTGAAAACTAAGGAGAAAATGGTCAGACCAAACAAGAGGAAGGGCTTGACTCATGCCTAGTGTGATCGTAGAAATGATCTGATCTAAGGTATGGCCTTTTTCATGAGTGGGAGAAGAGACATAAGGAGCCAAGTCTAGCGCCTCCAGTGTGTCTAGTAATCTGGCCGAGTCTGCATCTTCCTGTATATCCATATGTAGATTAAAGTCACTCAGCACCAGGCAGTGTTTATATTTTAGGACAAATGGCGAGACTGCATCTCCGATTGCCGCTAGAAACCTGCCAGCATGCCCCGGTGGTCTGTATATTAGGATACCCGCTATGGATTGATGAGTTGATACCACAAGGTGAAAGCCGAGGCATTCCATACCCTCCACTTCGACCTCGGGCATTGTAGAGCAGGAGTCGTGGTTTTTGAAAATTATGGTGATGCCACCCCCTGTGCATTCCTGGCGGTCTTTCCTGATGATCTGGTAACCCGTAGGGATAGCCAATGCTAAGGTAGGATTAGACGTCTCACTTAGCCATGTCTCAGTTAAAAATAGAAAATCAGGAGATCTATCCACCAGTAGGTCGTGGATATTGAGAGCGTTTTTTTCAGGGAACGGGTATTGAGAAGTAGAGCGCAAAGCTGTTTTTTGCCGTGGCTAGTATCACCAGAGCCTAGGTTACCCCCGGTCCCTTTATATGAAGGCTGCTGGGTGTCAGTAGTAAAGCCCTCCCAACCGCATAGGAGGCATGTCTTCCTAGGTTGCTGCCAGAAAACAGATATAGGCAAAGGGGAGCATACGCACGGTTCCCTCCTCATAGCTAAGAGTGCATCTTTCGTGTAGTTTATACACTGCCCGGGCGTATTCTTGCCGGCAGCGTGGCCTGCGCCAGTCACCTCCGGGGCGCGGACGGGCGCAGGCGGGCTGGCATTTAGCGTGCCTTCAGCGCGCCGGCAGCGCGCTAGCTGCGCGCTAGCTGCGCGTCCGGCCCAGCATAAACCTTAATAGCTGGCCGGGCGCCGGAAAGCCCTGTGTTCCGCTTTACTCGCCGGAAGTCAGGCGGGTTCAGCCGGGACAGATGGTGGTATCCGGTTCCCTCCTATCAATCGGCAAACGCCGTGTTGGACCGGGGAATCGGAGACCCAGGAGGCGGTACAGTTGCCAGTGAAGTTAGGTAGGTTTAAAATACAATTTAAACAAGTGCAAATGGCAAAATTTAAAATCACATTAACAGTACAAGCTGATCGGTATGCGGCAAAGATAAAATAAGAGTTTTAGACAGTTCAGGCTAATCGGTATGCAGCAGCGATAGGCATTTAAAGGTGCATCAGGAGATTATAATTAGCATATAGCGATAAAACACAAAGCAGGGCTGCAGAGCACAAACTTCACCATTTACGCTTCCTCATTATCTAGGTGGCGCGCCCACTATGACCAAAGCTGCTGTTTACTTATTTTTCCCAAATGATCTGCCTTTTAGCGATGCACTCCACAGCGGGTAAAATCATTAATTTCATGCTTTTGAAGTTCGCTATTCCTCCGTAATTGCTGCCTTTTGCCGATGCGTTTCAAAGCTGTTTGCTTTTCCTTCTGGGCATGATGACAGGTGCGCAGTTGCTTCCCAAGTGTATTCAATCCCGTATATGCTTTGTAGCAGTCTCAGTGTCTGTTGGGATTTGTAGTTGCTTGGTAGCTTCATTACTGAATACGGGGAAAGTCCAACATTGTATTTTCCTTAGTGGGTCCTGCAGTTCACCACATTACTTTGTAAGAATTCACACCGACTTTCCCCAATTCACTGTGCATTGTGAAAGCTCTCCAGTGAGCCCCGGATTGAATTGCTTCCTTCGATCATTAACCCTCCTGCTGTGCCATGAACTAGGAAGGTTCCTGTTCACACTGCCCTTTCTCCCACAGTTCCTTCATTATCTAGGTGGTGCGCCCACTACAACCAAAGCCGCAGTTTACTTATTTTTCCCAAATGCAAGGCAGGGGGAGAAGGGCGCAAGGCAGAAGGGTGCAAAGCATAGGGGAGAAGGGTCAAGGCAGAGGGAGAATGGTGCAAGGCAGAGGGGAGAAGGGTGCAAGGTAGGAAAAGGGTGCAAGACGGGGGTGGAGTAGGGTGCAAGGCAGAGGGGAGAAGGGTGCAAGGCAGAGGGGAGAAGGGTGTAAGGCAGAGAGGAGAATGGTGCAAGGCAGAGTGGAGAATGGTATAAGGTAGAAAAGGGTGCAAGGCAGAGGTGGAGTAGGGTACAAGGGGGAGGGGAAGAAGGGTGCAAGGGGGAGGGTAGAAGGGTACAAGGGGGAGGGCAAGAAGGGTGCAAGGCAGAGGGGAGAAGGGTGCAAGGGAGATGGTGAAGAAGTTAAAAATGTGCCCCCCGGAAACATTTCTGCGGACGCCGATCGAACGCACACTACTTTGTGAGAGAGAGTGGGAGAGAGTGGAGAGAGAGTGGAGAGAGAGAGTGAGAGTGGAGAGAGAGTGGAGATAGACAGTGGAGAGAGAGAGAGTGGAGAGAGAGTGGAGAGAGAGAGAGTGGAGAGAGAGAGTGGAGAGAGAGAGAGTGGAGAGCGAGTAGAGAGAGAGAGTGGAGAGCGAGTAGAGAGAGAGAGTGGCGAGCAAGAGAGTGGAGAGAGAGTAGAGAGAGTGGAGGGAGACAGTGGAGAGAGAGAGTGGAGAGAGAGTGGAGAGAGAGTGGAGAGAGAGTGAGAGAGTGGAGAGAGAGTGAGAGAGAGAGTGGAGAGAGAGTGGAGAGAGAGTGGAGAGAGACAGTGGAGAGATAGAGAGTGGCAAGAGAGTAGAGAGAGAGAAGGGAGAGAGGGTGGAGAGAGAGTGGAGAAGGAGTAGGGAGAGAGAGTGGAGGGAGACAGTGGAGAGAGAGTAGAGAGAGAGAGTGGAGAGCGAGAGAGGGGAGAGACAGTGGAAAGATAGAGTGGAGAGTAGAGAGAGGGTGGAGAGAGAGTGAGGGAGTGGAGAGAGAGTGAGAGAGTGGAGAGAGAGTGGAGAGAGACAGTGGAGAGATAGAGAGTGGCGAGAGAGTAGAAAGAGAGAAGGGAGAGAGGGTGGAGAGAGAGTGGAGGGAGACAGGAGAGACTTGTTTAAGATAGGTCTTTAATGCCTGTTTGTACGTGCTTTTATCATTGAGGTCAAAGTTTTTCTGCCAGACCCTTTCGAGATGCTTACATGACCTCCTACTTTCTTTGAGAGCAGTGGTAAACCAAGGGGCGGATGGCCTGGCCGTCTTACCAGAGTGAGAGGCAGGGGGGCACGTTCCCCGGCCCGGCACAAATGCCAGTTATCGAGGTCCTCTACGTATTTCTAGAGGTCCCCGCTAAGAATGATCGAATGCTTATTACGGGCCTTAAGAAGTGCATCCGGTGTGATTAAGTGAAAGGGTCTGTAATTAGTGCTTTTGCAATTCCCCGGGGCCTTGGTAGGGTTAAAAGCCTTCTCAATTGAAAACTAAGGAGAAAATGGTCAGACCAAACAAGAGGAAGGGCTTGACTCATGCCTAGTGTGATCGTAGAAAAGATCTGATCTAAGGTATGGCCTTTTTCATGAGTGGGAGAAGAGACATAAGGAGCCAAGTCTAGCGCCTCCAGTGTGTCTAGTAATCTGGCCGAGTCTGCATCTTCCGGTACATCCATATGTAGATTAAAGTCACTCAGCACCAGGCAGTGTTTATATTTTAGGACAAATGGCGAGACTGCATCTCCGATTGCCGCTAGAAACCTGCCAGCATGCCCCGGTGGTCTGTATATTAGGATACCCGCTATGGATTGATGAGTTGATACCACAAGGTGAAAGCCGAGGCATTCCATACCCTCCACTTCGACCTCGGGCATTGTAGAGCAGGAGTCGTGGTTTTTGAGAATTATGGTGATGCCACCCCCTGTGCATTCCTGGCGGTCTTTCCTGATGATCTGGTAACCCGTAGGGATAGCCAATGCTAAGGTAGGATTAGACGTCTCACTCAGCCATGTCTCAGTTAAAAATAGAAAATCAGGAGATCTATCCACCAGTAGGTCGTGGATATTGAGAGCGTGTTTTTTCAGAGAACGGGTATTGAGAAGTAGGGCGCAAAGCTGTTTTTTGCCGTGGCTAGTATCACCAGAGCCTAGGTTACCCCCGGTCCCTTTATATGAAAGCTGCTGGGTGTCAGTAGTAAAGCCCTCCCAACCGCATAGGGGGCATGTCTTCCTAGGTTGCTGCCAGAAAACAGATATAGGCAAAGGGGAGCATACGCACGGTTCCCTCCTCATAGCTAAGAGTGCATCTTTCGTGTAGTTTATACACTGCCCATGCGTATTCTTGCCGGCAGCGTGGCCTGCGCCGGTCACCTCCGGGGCGCGGACGGGCTGGCATTTGGCGTGCCTTCAGTGCGCCGGCGGCGCGCTAGCTGCGCGTCCGGCCCAGCATAAACCTAAATAGCTGGCCGGGCGCCGGAAAGCCCTGTGTTCCGCTTTACTCGCCGGAAGTCAGACGGGTTCAGCCGGGACAGATGGTGGTATCCGGTTCCCTCCTATCAATCGGCAAACGCCGTGTTGGACTGGGGAATCGGAGACCCAGGAGGCGGTACAGTTGCCAGTGAAGTTAGGTAGGTTTAAAATACAATTTAAACAAGTGCAAATGGCAAAATTTAAAATCACATTAACAGTACAAGCTGATCGGTATGCGGCAAAGTTAAAATCAGAGTTTTAGACAGTTCAGGCTAATCGGTATGCAGCAGCGATAGGCATTTAAAGGTGCATCAGGAGATTATAATTAGCATATAGCGATAAAACATAAAGCAGGGCTGCAGAGCACAAACTTCACCATTTACGCTTCCTCATTATGTAGGTGGTGCGCCCACTATGACCAAAGCCGCTGTTTACTTATTTTTCCTAAATGATCTGCCTTTTAGCGATGCACTCCACAGCGGGTAAAATCATTAATTTCATGCTTTTGAAGTTCGCTATTCCTCCGTAATTGCTGCCTTTTGCCGATGCGTTTCAAAGCTGTTTGCTTTTCCTTCTGGGCATGATGACAGGTGCGCAGTTGCTTCCCAAATGTATTCAATCCCGTATATGCTTTGTAGCAGTCTCAGTGTCTGTTGGGATTTGTAGTTGCTTGGTAGCTTCATTACTGAATACGGGGAAAGTCAAACATTGTATTTCCCTTAGTGGGTCCTGCAGTTCGCCACATTACTTTGTAAGAACTCACACCGACTTTCCCCAATTCACTGTGCATTGTGAAAGCTCTCCAGTGAGCCCCGGATTGAATTGCTTCCTTCGATCATTAACCTTCCTGCTGTGCCATGAACTAGGAAGGTTCCTGTTCACACTGCCCTTTCTCCCACAGTTCCTTCATTATCTAGGTGGTGCGCCCACTATAACCAAAGCCGCAGTTTACTTATTTTTCCCAAATGCAAGGCAGGGGGAGAAGAGCGCAAGGCAGAAGGGTGCAAAGCATAGGGGAGAAGGGTCAAGGTAGAGGGAGAATGGTGCAAGGCAGAGGGGAGAAGGGTGCAAGGTAGGAAAAGGGTGCAAGACGGCGGTGGAGTAGGGTGCAAGGCAGAGGGGAGAAGGGTGCAAGGCAGAAGGGAGAAGGGTGTAAGGCAGAGGGGAGAATGGTGCAAGGCAGAGTGGAGAATGGTGCAAGGTAGAAAAGGGTGCAAGGCAGAGGTGGAGTAGGGTACAAGGGGGAGGGGAAGAAGGGTGCAAGGGGGAGGGTAGAAGGGTGCAAGGGGGAGGGCGAGAAGGGTGCAAGGCAGAGGGGAGAAGAGTGCAAGGGAGATGGTGAAGAAGTTAAAAATGTGCCCCCGGAAACATTTCTGCGGACGCCGATGGAACGCACACTACTTTGTGAGAGAGAGTGGGAGAGAGTGGAGAGAGAGTGGAGAGAGAGAGTGAGAGTGGAGAGAGAGAGTGAGAGTGGAGAGAGAGTGGAGATAGACAGTGGAGAGAGAGAGAGTGGAGAGAGAGTGGAGAGAGAGAGAGTGGAGAGAGAGAGAGTGGAGAGCGAGTAGAGAGAGAGAGTGGCGAGCGAGAGAGTGGAGAGAGAGTAGAGAGAGTGGAGGGAGACAGTGGAGAGAGAGAGTGGAGAGAGAGTGGAGAGAGAATGAGAGAGTGGAGAGAGAGTGGAGAGAGAGTGGAGAGAGAGTGGAGAGAGACAGTGGAGAGATAGAGAGTGGCAAGAGAGTAGAGAGAGAGAAGGGAGAGAGGGTGGAGAGAGAGTGGAGAGGGAGTAGAGAGAGAGAGTGGAGGGAGACAGTGGAGAGAGAGTAGAGAGAGAGAGTGGAGAGCGAGAGAGTGGAGAGACAGTGGAGAGAGAGTGGAGAGAGTGTAGAGTAGAGAGAGGGTGGAGAGAGAGTGAGGGAGTTGAGAGAGAGTGAGAGAGTGGAGAGAGAGTGGAGAGAGAGTAGAGAGAGAGAGTGGAGAGAGAGTGGAGAGAGACAGTGGAGAGATAGAGAGTGACGAGAGAGTAGAGAGAGAGAAGGGAGAGAGCGTGGGGAGAGGGAGTAGAGAGAGAGAGTGGAGGGAGACAGTGGAGAGAGAGTAGAGAGAGAGAGTGGAGAGAGTGGAGAGTAGAGAGAGGGTGGAGAGAGAGTGAGGGAGTGGAGAGAGAGTGAGAGAGTAGAGAGAGAGTGGAGAGTGAGTGGAGAGTGAGTGGAGAGAGAGTGGAGAGGGGCAGTGGAGAGAGAGAGAGTGGAGAGAGAGTAGAGAGAGAGTGGAGGGAGACAATGGAGGGAGACAGTGGAGAGCGAGTGGAGAGAGAGTGGAGAGAGAGTAGAGAGAGTGGAGAGAGAGTAGAGAGAGAGAAAGTAGAGCTAAAGATAGTGGACAGACAGTGGAGAGAGAGTGGAGAGGGAGACAGTGGAGATAGAGAGGACAGAGTTGAGAGAGAGAATGTAGAGAATCGAGAGAGAGTAGAGACTGACGGACTGACTCGGAGACTGAATACTGACTGACCGAGAGACTGACTGACTGATAGAGTAACTGACTGACAGAGAGAGAGACTGATTGAGGGTGAGACTGACTGACAGAGAGAGAGAGACTGACTGACTGAGGTAAAGAGATATTTAAAGGTGCATCAGGAGATTATAATTAGCATATAGCGATAAAACACAATGCAGGGCTGCAGAGCACAAACTCTTCAACACTTACGCTTCCTCATTATCTAGGTGGTGCGCCCACTACGACCGAAGCTGCTGTTTACTTATTTTTCCCAAATGATCTGCCTTTTAGCGACGCACTCCACAGCGGGTAAAATCATTAATTTCATGCTTTTGAAGTTCGCTATTCCTCCTTAATTGCTGCCTTTCGCCGACGTGTTTCAAAGCTGTTTGCTTTTCCTTCTGGGCGGATGACAGGTGCACAGTTGCTTCCCCCGTGTGTTCAATCCCTTATATGCTTTGTAGCAGTCTCAGTGTCTTTTGGGATTTGTAGTTGCTTTGTAGCCTTATTACGAAATACGGGAAAAGTCAAACATTGTATTTCCCTTAGTGGGTCCCGCAGTTCGCCACATTAGTTTGTAAGGATTCACAGCGACTTTCCCCAATTCACTGTTCATTGTGAAAGCTCTCCAGGGAGCCCCGGATTGAATTGCTTCCTTCGATCAGTAACCTTCCTGCTGTGCCATGAACTAGGAAGGTTCCTGTTCACAGGGCCCTTTCTCCCACAGCTCCTTCCTCATTATCTAGGTGGTGCGCCCACTACGACCAAAGACGCAGTTTACTTATTCTTCCCAAATGCTCTGCCTTTCAGCGACGCACTCCACAGCAGGTAAAGTCATTCATTTCATGCTTTTGAAATTCGCTATTCCTCCTTAATTGCTGCCTTTCGCCGATGCGTTTCAAAGCTGTTTGCTTTTTCTTGCTGGGCGTGATGACTGGTGCGGAGTTGCTTCCCCACGTGTTTTCAATCCCTTATATGGTTTGTAACAGTCTCATTGTCTGTTGGGATTTGTAGTTGCTTGGTAGCTTCATTACTGAATACGGGGAAAGTCAAACATTGTATTTCCCTTTGTGGGTCCCGCAGTTCATCACATTACTTTGTAAGAATTCACAGCGACTTTCCCCAATTTACTGTGCATTGTGAAAGCTCTCCAGTGAGCCCCGGATTGAATTGCTTTCTTCGATCATTAAGCTTCCAGCTGTGCCATGAACTAGGAAGGTTCCTGTTCACACGCCACATTTCCTTCCTCATTATCTGGAAAGGGGGGGGGCGCTCGGACCCCCCGCACGTATGGCGGGGCGCCAGACCCCTCCTGTAGCCCTCTCGATGGTGGGGCACGCCTCTGAGCCGCGTCTTGATGACGTGGTGGGGCGCGCCCCACCAGCAATTGGTGGAGTACACCGCCTTGACCCGGAAGCAGTTGTATGCTTCCGGGGATAGGTGGGAGGCTCGGGGGGGGGGGGTGGACCAGTGCAAATTGGTCAGCCTCCCCCTTTGCGGGGATTTAAAAGTGCTGGGGAGCGCGGGAGCCATCCTCTTTCTCCCGCGCTCCTCAGCAGGCTACACCGGTTCCGAGCCCCTCGCCTGGCCGGTGAAGTTTTTTTTTTTGGAACGTCTTAATCCTATTTTTATCTTTCAGGTTCTTCGGCGAGGTTGGAGTGACGCACGAGAGCGGCGGGGGGAAAGTTTCGGCGTCGCAGAGCTTCGGCTGAAAATCGTCCGTGGGCGCTCCGTCATGGCAAGGAGGTGCTGGAGGAACGTTGCCGGTCTGACGCTTCCAGGAAAATGTGGCCAAGAGCGGGTGTGTGGTTGCTGGGCTGTTCGAACTCAGGACTCGAGCAACAGACTAAGGTATGGTGAAGAGAGCTGGGGGGCCCGGCGGACAAGCACTGGCAGTGTGCTGCATTAGAACGGTAGAGGAATCCTTTACGCAGACGTTTTTAAAGGCAGTCCGGTTTGCAATTTTGGAGCGCGTGTTCACACTCAGCGCGGTGTGTCTTTAGATTTCCTGGGGCTTCAGCATTATAGCGGTATAGTAGCGCGCATCGAGTCGGGTGTTTGTGAGTCAGCAATTGTTACAGAAACTAACGCCATCAAGTCGGGTTGTTTCTGGGTGGCAGCAGTGTCGCTCAGTGTGTGTTAAGCGAAGCAGGGTCGACCAGGGCAGGCTGTGGATGGGTGACCAATAGTGAAGTCCTCACAATTTTAAACTCGTATTTGTGCTAGTTTAAACAGGATTGTTTGTGGGGGTGTATTTACAGGCTCAGGCCATAGATACTGGCCAGGGGGGGCTCTCCTGGGACGGTGGTTGTGGACATTAATATGCAGATGCTGTGATCACCTGTTTAATTTGTTCTCTCCGGGGGGGGTAAGCCAGAAAGTCAATCTTTGGTTGCCTTAGTAAGTAATCCTGACATCAAAAGATATTGGGAATATATATGTTGAGTATCCATTAAGTGTGGTAATTCTGGTGGTGGGATCCACTGGTGGAGAGGGGTCGCATACAATTTTGAATTGGGTCAAGCTTGGTGGGGGAAATACTGCGTGCTTATATAATACAGACGGAGGTTGAAGTATAAAATACGGTGTATTAATATCAATTTTTTCATCGTAGACGTTCACGTGGGGGTATCTGGTGGCTTGTCAGTGGACAGAGCGGACGCAGCAAGGCTCGTAGGACAACCGCGACAGACTGACACGGGTAGGCCTGCATTTCACTGCTTCTGGCGGCCGCCTGGCTTGATTATATTCGCCCAAACACTCAGGCTAGCTGGTGTTCGCGGTAACAGTCGCGTGGTGCTTACGTCCTGCCTGTGATCTCCCAAATACTCAGGTACTGGGGACATCGGGCCATCACGGGGGCCAGCAGGTGTCAGGTGAACGGCACAAGTAGTGTAGAATGTCCAGTGGGCGTGGTGGGAAGCGGTCCCATATGGAAACTATGATGCAGGTTATGATGACTTGGATGCTTTATCAGGTAGGGGTAAGGGCAAGAGGGGAAAAGGACGGGCCGCCAAGCCTAGAGTTGTAGGGGGCTCCCCTGCGCCGGTGGCCACACCTTCAGCGACACCGTTGACCGCACCTCAGGGTGGGGCACCGGCAATTCCGGTGCCGGTCAGTTCAGCACCAGATCAGAACGTACCTCCTGTGGTGGTCTCCCCTGTTGCCCCAGCATTACCAATGCCAACTGCAGTACCTGCTGCGAGACAAAGTGTAGGATTACCCATACCTGTAATTGTTTCCCCCCCTGGTGACGGGCAAATCCCTCCTGAGCTGGCAGCTCAGATAGCGGCAGTACTCCCTTGGCTAAAGATAGGTGAAATGTTACCTTATTCTGCGGAGGACCCTGGGGCAGAAGCCCAGAAGATGGTGGCGAAGATCAGAATAGCCAGTGGCTTGGGGGGTGGAGCGGGCCCTCTTATTCTTCCCCAGACAACAAGTGCGACAGGGAAAAAGACAAAACAATTGACACTACACGTACCGCTGAGAATGGTAAGGAGGTGGCATTGCCAGTCTTGGGGGAAGGTACAGTACCGTTCAGGAGGGAACATTTGGCACAGCATGTGACTCAAAGTGTTAAGGAATTAATTTGGGCAGGCAAATATGTGAACATATTTTCCTTGTTGGTGGATAATCGTGAGTTGGAATATGCCAAGACTCAGAAGGAGTGGATGTTGCCTAGTGAATGGCGAGCAAAAATGATTATATTCAGGGTGGACGAGACACTGATCAATTGGATTAGGGCCTTTTCAGTTTTGGTGGCAATTATTGGTGAACGCTCTCCAAACTTGCAAGCAGAGTTGGCATGTTATCAGAGTAGGATCACCAATTTCAGTGATAAATATGGTGGGGACGGGTGGAGAGAGTATGATGTCTCATTTAGGAAAGCCAAGGAGTTTGATCAAACATTGACTTGGGATAAGTTGGACTCAGTGTCTTGGCACGGGAAGTTTGGCACGGGACAGACAAGTACTGCAGGTTTTAGCACGGGCTGGTCCAAGGGTTACCCCACAAAGCCACAGCAGCCCTTTCGGGCACCACAGGGTGGAGAGGGGTCGAATAGACCGGGTGGTGGCGGGGGCAAGAAGGGGGTCTGTTGGGACTTTAACAAAAGATCGTGTCCCAGACCGCCAGGTACCTGCAGATTTAGACACGCATGTGCCCTATGTGGCCATGCTTCCCACCCCGAAACAACCTGCCGCTCCAAGAATAATGCTTCTGGAAACAGGGGAAGGAAGAAGCAAGACTAAAACGGAGGGGCGTTGGGTAGCCCAGACCCCCATTGATATTATGGCTATGATCCCTTGGCTGAATAAATACCCTGACCATGTGTCTGCTCGAATGCTGCAGGAAGGTTTCTCTTGGGGTTTCAGAATTCCAGTGGGAGGTTTTGAAGGGTCATCAAAATGTAGAAATCAGTTGTCAGTGAAACATAATGCAAGTGTTGCGGCTACAAAGATCGCAAAAGAATTGCGTTTGGGAAGGATAGCTGGGCCATTTCCTGAGGTACCGGTAAATAACTTTGTGTGCTCTCCCCTGGGGATGGTCCCAAAGAAGGAGGTGGGCGAATACAGACTGATACATAACCTGTCAGCCCCAAGGGGCGCCTCAGTGAATGACGCAATAGATGAGAGCATTTGTACTGTGAGATATGCATCCTTTGACCAAGCTGTGGACATTGTGCGAACACTAGGACCAGGTGCGCTGCTGGCAAAATCTGACATTGAATCGGCATTTAGATTGCTGCCGGTGCACCCTTCTGATCACCACTTGCAGGGTTTTGCATTCCAGGACAAATTTTATATGGATATGTGTATGCCTATGGGGTGCTCTATCTCTTGTGCCTACTTCGAGAAATTTAGTTCCTTTCTGGAATGGGTGTATAGGCAGGTATCAGGGCACCGTCATGTCATGCATTATCTTGATGACTTCCTTTTCCTTGGCGCGGCGGGGTCACGGGACTGTGAACGGGCATTGCAGGCATTTTGCGTGCTCATGTGGAGTTTTGGGGTCCCGCTAGCGCCTGGGAAGACAGTTGGGCCGGCAACATCCTTAGAATTTCTAGGAAAAGAGTTGGATTCCACAGAAGGTTGTTTCAGATTGCCCAAGGACATTTTTTTGAAGACCACTCTACAGCAATGCCTTAGGAATTACAAAGTAACGCTCCATCAGCTACAACAAACAGTGGGTCAGGTCAACTTCGCCCTAAGGGTAATACCTATTGCACGCCCTTTCTCACGTTCCATTGCCCAGGCGATGGTGGGTCTCAGGGAAGGGCACCACCGCACCAGGTTGTCAGCAGAGGTTCGCCAGGACATGAATATTTGGTTGGCATTCCTGGAGAATTTCCAATGGCAGGGTAGTGTGGAGTGGGCCCCCCACCACGTCGGCGGAATTAGGTCTATGGACAGATGCTGCGGGCAGTGTGGGGTTTGGCGCCATACTTGGTAACAGATGAGTGGCTCACCGCTGGCCGGCATGGTGGGAACTGAATGGGTTGACCAGTAACATAGGTTTCTTGGAGCTGTTCCCAATTTGGGTGGCCGTGACCGTGTGGCCCGAGCAACTGCGCAATCAATCTGTAATATTTTGGTCAGACAACATGACGGTGGTGGAATGTATTAACCAACAGGCAGCACGGTGCAAATGGATTCTACGCCTGTTGAAAGAAATTGTGTTGATGTGTTTAAAACTGAACGTACATTTCAGGGCAAAACATGTTCCAGGGGTACTGAATAATGCGGCTGATGCGCTTTCTCGTTTTAAGATGCAGGCTTTCAGGGAGCATTTACCATCCGCAGAGGCAGTCCCGGCACACTTCTCAACGACCCTCTGGGAAATCGGTGCCCCAGGTTACAAAACCTCGTGGCAGCCAGCCTAGCACCAAGGACAAGGACAGCATATCAAGGGGCGTTTCTGTCTTATTGCACCTTTTTGGGTCCAGAGTGGGGCGTGAAGTGGTGTCAGGAGGAGAACTTTACCCAGTACATAGTTAGATTACATGAGGAAGGGAGGAACAGCCAGCAGACACAAGGCAGCAGTATCTTTCATGGCACAATTGAGGGGGGTCAGAGATCCAACAGACTCTTTCTTAGTCAGGAAGGCACTCAAGGGTTGGCGGAGGTTACAAGGGAGGGCGGCGGATTCTAGACACCCGATTGGCCTGGAAAGGTTGTCAGCTCTGATGGAAGCTTTAGGGGACACATGTAGCTCACCTGGGGAGGTTGTGCTATTTAGGGCATCCTTCTCGTTAGCATTCTATGGGGCTTTACGTGTAGGGGAACTGGTGGCTACAAGTAAGAAGGACACTAGTGGGGGCCTGCGCATGGAACATACAAAAATACTTGGGGATACACTAATGATCACAATACTCAGATCCAAGACCGATCAGGAAGCCCAGGGGAAGAGTCTGGTCCTCTACCGAGCTCGGGGTAATCCGTGCTGTCCGGTAAATCACGTGGAGTCCTTCCTGAGTCAGCGGGCAGTAACAAGGGTGGGAGCACTGTTGACGCATGCGGATGGTACACCTTTAACGAAGTTTCAGTTTCAAAGGGTGTTGGCATTAACGGCTGCAAAGGCGGGTTTGAACCCTAAGGAGTTTGGTACACACTCATTCAGGATAGGTGCTGCCACAGAAGCGACAGCCCGAGGTTTGCAAGTGAGCAATATCAAGCAAATAGGGAGATGGTCTTCTGATTGTTATAAACGTTATGTGCGGCTGCACATGTTGTAAGTGCATGGTAAGTTCGCACTGACGCTTGTGTGTTTTTGTTTCGCTTACAGTTTCACGATCCTGTCACGCAGGGCTGGAACTGGGACCAGGTCAGCAACATCGAGCAATTTCAAGTCAACCGACAGGACAAGACGACAGGACTCGAGTGACATGGGTTGTAGGTCATTCATATGTAAGACGCGCTGCCTCTGTTTTCTTTTCAGGTGATTTAGTGCGCAAGGTTGAACAGTGCGGTTTCAAGGTATCCTTCCATGGGAATGGAGGTCTGGGGATTGGTCACTTCAGACGGTACTTTGGTGAGTTGCTTGACCAGCACGCTACACCTCCATCGGTTGTCATTATACACGTAGGGGGCAACGATCTGGCCAAGTTGGGTAGACAGGTTCTATTAGAGGAAATTATCTCTTTGGTAAATTGGATGGCAAAGATACTCCCAAAATGCACAATAGCTTGGTCCCAAATGATTCCTAGGATGGAGTGGAGAGGGGGGGTCTCTGTTAGGGCGTTGAACCACTCGGTAAAGAGGGTCAACAACAAGACAGGGAAGCTGTTTCGGTCTTCTCATTTGCAGAATATCTCTCATGGCTGCATTCAGGGTGACCAATTCTACTTACAGGATGGTGTATACTTGTCCAAGTCAGGTAATGACCTACTGTTAACAAACATGGTAGCATGGCTAGTGGGGTTGTCCAGGGCATGACCTATTTGAGGAGGAGGTCTTTTTTTGTTTTTGGGCGGGGCAGATAGTCGGTCAACTATGCTGGCCTGTGGCGGTAAGGTCATGATCGGTGAGCAGTTTATTGAAGGTCCTTGGGGGGCGGCACCATTACGAATGGGCTCGCCCAGGGGGAGGGGCCATTGGCCTCTCCAAGAACTCCAGGGGCAGGACATCCGTTGGTTGGATGGGTGCGGGGGTAGGGGGGAGTCACGCTTTCTTCTTTCGGCTGCGTACGTCACCCCGCACGGACACTATGACGTCATTACACGGCGCAGAGTGAAAGGGCCTCCTTTGTAGAGCAATGGAGTTTCAGGGAGTGTATGTGGGTAACCGGGAGGGGGGGGAATACTCTCCCGGTAACGGGCCCTCTGCGCATGCGCACTCACACATGAGGGCGTAGCTGGTTAACAGGGATCTGACACCGGTTAAGACCTTGCCGTAGGCCCAAAAATTGTTATGCAAAATTCATACGTACGATGTTAGATCCGGATAGGAAAATTCTTTGTATTAAAGATTTGTTAAGGTTAGTCCTTGGATACCTGTCTACATCATGTGTAATCTAATGTCTGAATTTTGTATAAATTGGTAAATGAAAATGTTTATTTTACAATTTTTTAATTTGTTTTCATGTTTTAATAAATACGGCCGGGGGGTCGGAAGGCCCCCTGCCTTCCAAAGAACTCAGTGTGAGACTATTGGACTTGGGGTATGGTGGTGGAGGGAGTGGTTGGCGTCCCTGACCTTATAGGTGGTGCACCCACTACGACCAAAGCCACCATTTACTTATTTTTCCCAAATGCTCTGCCTTTCAGCGACGCACTCCACAGCAGGTAAAATCATTCATTTCATGCTTTTGAAGTTCGCTATTCCTCCGTAATTGCTGCCTTTCAGCGATGCGTTTCAAAGCTGTCTACTTTTTCTTCTGGGCGTGTCGACTGGTGCGTAGTTGTGTTATATATATATATATATATATTATGTCTTACCAACAATGTATTTTTGTTTAATCAACAACTGTTTAAACAAGAGTGTGGTACATCTATGGGCATCTCATTCTCACCCAACTATGCCAATACCACCATGGGCTGGTGGGAAAAAACAATAGCGTGGGACCCTGCAAACCAAACTGACCTCGAGAAACTGATTTTATGGGTCCGCTACATTGACGATTTGTTTTTAATTTGGAATGGTACAAAAACTGAATTTGACTCTTACTATTTCAAACTCTGTTACAACAACATTGGGTTAGATTTCACATGTAAAACAAGCAAAATAGAAATTGACTTCCTAGACCTGAAAGTTTATATAGAAGATGAACGGATACACACAACCCTATTCCGCAAGGAAACCGCAACCAATAGTATCCTACACGGGACCAGCTTTCACCCTCAACCCTTATTGGCAAGCATCCCATATGGCGAATTCATTCGCATGAAAAGAAACTGTACAAAAAATGAAGATGCAGAAATCAAAATTGAGGAAACTGCGGAAAGACTGAGATCACGGGGATACAGACAAGAAACTTTAGAGAAGTGCAAAAAGAAAGCTGCAAAACAAAATAGAACAACAATACTCATTCCTAAATTGAAAACCAACGATACTAAAGGACCACCACGCTTTGTAACAACCTATAACAAAGAAAGTGGAATGATAAAAAGCAAAATAAAGAAATACTGGCACCTGATATCAGGGGATCCGGATATCGGTAAACTAGTAGGAAATGAACCAACGATTACATATAAAAAAACATCATCACTTAAAGACAAATTGGTACACAGCCATTTTAAGGAGAAAAAAATCATTAAACAAAGCGACTGGCTAACAGACCAAAGAAAAGGATTTAAAAGGTGTAATGTCTGCAAAGCTTGCAAAATTGGCCTCAACAAAACTACTTTTGAGGAAGCTGATGGAAAAAGTTTCCCAATCACAGAGAAAATAAACTGTTCATCTACCCACGTAATCTACATTATACAATGCAAATGTGGATCCAGATATATAGGAAGTACCACTTGTGCCCTAAAAAAACGTATTCTGGAGCACATAAGAGCAGTCAAAAACAAAGACATGTCTTATGCCACTGCCAAACACATGGCAAACTGTCAGAAAAGTGACTGGAGAGCCATGTCCTATTATGGGATACACACAATTAATGTGGATGAACGTGGAGGCAATAGAAAACGTAAATTGAGACAAACTGAATCAAAGTTCATTATCAGACTTAAAACAAAATTGCCTAGAGGGATGAACTTTGACGAGGAGCTTTATGTACACTTAGAATGAAAATCAGTAACTAATCTAATGAACTGCGATGGTTGATTGAGAGAACATGTATTATCCAAGTCGGGTACTATACCGAATAAGATGTTTCAATGAAATAATGTTAATTATGGTACTATACCAAAACTGCAACAAATTGATTCTAAACTGTGACTCACAATGTGTTATAAAATGTCACGATAGAATGCTTATGACTAACACAATGTCGAAGTACCTAATGTTGATAATCAAGTGCTTGAATTGCCAATGTCAAAATCATGTAAAAATAATTTTTTCTATTAATGCACCAAAAATCCCATAATGCACCATAACAGCAACATAGGATAAATAGTAAACATAGTTGATTGCTCACTTACCGTGAACAAAGCCTGTTCCCAGGCTGAAACGCGTTGGTCTGAGCTGGAGCAATAAATATTCATGAAAACTATCTGGAACTTTGTTGTGCCGCATTTCTTGTGTTAAAATTGAATGTCGGGCCAGGATCCGGCCCCCATGCAGAGCACCCACAACTGAGCGCCCGGAGTCGTGTGGATCACTTTGGAGGAATATATGGCTAATCAGCTGCACGTCGGGCAAGGCGGATTTCCACCGAGTCCCCGTCATAAAGGATCCCGTTGGACTAGGGGTTATGTGGTCTTGGGGACGCAAAGGGACATGGACTGTCTGAGGCTGTGAACATACTTTGAGGGTCAATTAAATGTGGCGTCAAAACCCCCCCCTCGCAATGAACTTTCACAGAGCTTGAATAATGCACTCTGGGACTTGCAGGCTTTGTAATGGAGCCGCATGAACACTCCCCTGAGGGCGGGGCAAGCGACGAGCTACTGGTCAGAAGGGGATATTTGAATCCGTGAAAGGCTGACTACGAACACCTCTGGCACTGAAGAAGGCTGTTGGAAGCCGAAATGCATTTGCCTTGTTTTTAACCTCGGACAATAAATGCCTCCAAGTTGCCCCGTTGTGGTCTCTTCTTCTTCCTCGAAGGAGTGGTGTGTTATATTATGCGTGGCTGCCAGCATCACGCTTCTGAGACCCCCACATCGTGAAGCTGACTACGGAACGGCTGGCTCACCGTTGCGGCGGATTTGGTTTTTCTCCAGGGTACTGGAACTGCCGTAGTCCCCCCTGGTCCTGGGAGATAATTGGGGCGGTGTTGTGGCTAATCAGCTGCACGTCGGGCAAGGCGGATTTCCACCGAGTCCCCGTCATAAAGGATCCCGTTGGACTAGGGGTGATGTGGTCTTGGGGACGCAAAGGGACATGGACTGTCTGAGGCTGTGAACATACTTTGAGGGTCAATTAAATGTGGCGTCAAAACCCCCCCCTCGCAATGAACTTTCACAGAGCTTGAATAATGCACTCTGGGACTTGCAGGCTTTGTAATGGAGCCGCATGAACACTCACCTGAGGGCGGGGCAAGCGACGAGCTACTGATCAGAAGGGGATATTTGAATCCGTGAAAGGCTGACTACGAACACCTCTGGCACTGAAGAAGGCTGTTGGAAGCCGAAATGCATTTGCCTTGTTTTTAACCTCGGACAATAAATGCCTCCAAGTTGCCCCGTTGTGGTCTCTTCTTCTTCCTCGAAGGAGTGGTGTGTTATATTATGCGTGGCTGCCAGCATCACGCTTCTGAGACCCCCACATCGTGAAGCTGACTACGGAACGGCTGGCTCACCGTTGCGGCGGATTTGGTTTTTCTCCAGGGTACTGGAACTGTCGTAGTCCCCCCTGGTCCTGGGAGATAATTGGGGCGGTGTTGTGGCTAATCAGCTGCACGTCGGGCAAGGCGGATTTCCACCGAGTCCCCGTCATAAAGGATCCCGTTGGACTAGGGGTGATGTGGTCTTGGGGACGCAAAGGGACATGGACTGTCTGAGGCTGTGAACATACTTTGAGGGTCAATTAAATGTGACGTCAAAACCCCCCCCTCGCAATGAACTTTCACAGAGCTTGAATAATGCACTCTGGGACTTGCAGGCTTTGTAATGGAGCCGCATGAACACTCACCTGAGGGCGGGGCAAGCGACGAGCTACTGGTCAGAAGGGGATATTTGAATCCGTGAAAGGCTGACTACGAACACCTCTGGCACTGAAGAAGGCTGTTGGAAGCCGAAATGCATTTGCCTTGTTTTTAACCTCGGACAATAAATGCCTCCAAGTTGCCCCGTTGTGGTCTCTTCTTCTTCCTCGAAGGAGTGGTGTGTTATATTATGCGTGGCTGCCAGCATCACGCTTCTGAGACCCCCACATCGTGAAGCTGACTACGGAACGGCTGGCTATCCGTTGCGGCGGATTTGGTTTTTCTCCAGGGTACTGGAACTGCCGTAGTCCCCCCTGGTCCTGGGAGATAATTGGGGCGGTGTTGTGGCTACACGCAAGGGCGCTATCTATTTATCCGGGGCAGGATAGGGGAGGATCCCTTGACATTGGGCAGCGTATATCCATCCCCCCTACAATGGAATCCGGTTGAGAAACTGCATTCCTTGTGGGCCGACATGCCAGATGGGTTATCCGTGATGGGTGGGGACTGGAATGATGTTATGGACTTGGCCAAAGATAGGACCAGAATTGGCGGTTGCCCTGGGGGTGGTCTTCCCACGAAACTGCATTTGTTAGTGACGGGATTGGGCTGGATTGATGTATGGCGACGTATGCATGGTGATCGGCAGGGGTTCACATTCCTCTCGGCGGTTTACAACTCACTATCCAGAATTTACTACTTATTTGTTCCTTGGGTGGCAGTCGATAGGGTGGCGTCAGTGGAGATTTTTCCTCGCGGCCTCTCAGATCACTCTCCGGTGTCCCTTGAGCTGTATATAGGCAGAGGGAAACAACCGTTTCGGTGGCCATTGTCGGTTTGGCACTTGCAGAATGCAGAATATGGGACACATATGAGTGAAGCAATTGCCCAGTACTTGACGGTCCGTTCCTGGCGCCGCGACGTTGTGGGACACGATGAAGCCTACCCTGTGTTGGAAGGCAGGGAGGGATCAGCACGTGCGGCAATTGCTTTTTGCTGAACGAGGCACGCCAGGTCTGGCTGGCGACAATCAGCCGGGTATATCAGTGGGGGGACTGAAGAAACTCAAATCTTCATTCTCAGGGGTCTCACTAATACAAAAGAACAATCTGACACAGAAGCTGGAATATAAAGAGAACATTTTTATTAAACTCAAATGAGTGAGACTACGTCACACAGAAGCCTTAGCAACGGAATGAGGCAGTCTGAGGAGTACAGAAAACAGAGGCCTTATATATGCTTAGGGTTACAAACTCAGCATAAAAGTAAGGGGCAGTCCTAGCTTTTGCAAAAATGCAAAATGCCTAACATGGACATGCAAGATCTGCCAAATATTAGCCAATAGAAAAACATTTTCAAACAAAGTATCACATGACAGAAACCTCAGTTTGCAATAACCCAACCCAAAGTAAATTATTAAGAATGTCCCAAATCCAATCTCCACAAGCCGGACAAACCCATAATTGAAAGCACAATGCATGTAATGAAGAAACATAGAAAGGAAACAATGACAGATAACGAGCAAGATAAAGCATGTGTTGAGAAGCTAAAAGTTAACGATGTCCTGAACTTTGACTGGCAATCTCAGATAACAATCAACCAAGGAAATTGGCTTAGCGAGGTCAGTTTCAGATAAAGGGGTCAGTTCCTTACAATGCACCTTAGAGTCAAGAAAAGGCTTAGTTAATAAGTGCATGAACAACGAAGCCCATGCAACTTTGTTCGTTTGGTTACCTCCACAGGCCTACGTGATGGCAACACAAAATGGAGGCACGAACAAAATGGAACCCATATTCGGGACAAAGTCTCTGAATACGTAATGAACTCGCTAGTTAACATGACGAATTCACTCCATATTAGCCGTACTTACTAGATACGGTACAACATCACCAAAATCGTGACGGAACCATAACCTCACAGGACGAGACAGAATTTACAGAACCTCAGGACAAGTCTAGCAATATGTTGCACCGACTCTGTCAGGGTGCCTTTCACGCCCAGACCCTATCGGGCATTCTGGACTCGGCGGGAACGACGATTACTGATCCCCCCGCCATAGCGGAGAGTTTCGCTGCATACTACGCGGAGCTCTACGCCCCTCGGGAATGTTTGTCAGAATCCATCATCGATAAGTTCATTGCAGATCTGCCCCCCAAAGTGGTGCCAGATGAGGTGCGAGACCAGTTGAAGGCCCCCTTGACGGATGAGGAGCTAGGTGCGGCCCTAGGAGAGCTCAATCCAGGTAAGGCACCTGGACCCAATGGGTTTCCTAGGAAATTTTTCCGTCGCTACAATATGCAGCTAGCCCCTTATTACAGGGAGGTGGTGGAGGAGGCCCGGGAAAAGGGCTCACTCCCTCCATATTGGAGGCATGCAGAGGTAGTGGTGTTCCTCAAGCCCGGCCGACCCCCAGAACAAAATGCCTTGTATCACCCCATTTCCCTCTTAAATGTGGAGGCCAAAATCTTGGCGAAGGCGCTGGCCAATCGTCTTCTGCCCCACATCTCTGCTCTTGTACACCCGGACCAGGCGGGGTTTATGCCCCAGAAGGCGACCAGGCACAACATAAGGTGGGCACACGTGGCGGTGGCGGCCATATGGCAGACGGGAGATTTTGCGGCGCTCCTCCTGGCAGACATGGACAGGGCGTTTGATCCCCTAAGCTGGGTTTACCTTTTCGCGCTGCTACGGAGACTCATTCTTGGCCCCCGCTTCCTCTCTTACATAACACTCCTCTACACGGAGCTAACGGTGTCAGTTCAGGTGGCGGGCGGATCATCCTCCACTTTTTCCATAGGACGGGGCACAAGGCAGGGGTGCCCCCTGTCTCCATTTCTCTTCACCCTAGCATGGAGCCATTGGCGGCGTGGGTACGCATCGATGCGCAGGTTAGGGGATTTGAATGGGCCCCGTCTGTCAGACCGGATCGCGCTATATGCGGATGATGTCCTTTTCTTTTTTTACAGCGGTGGACAGGACGGGGTCGCGGCTTTTGCGCATCATGCAGATCTTTGGGGAGACGTCGGGTTTGTATATAAATCCCCGCAAATCCACATTGTGGGCCCTGGGAGATCCAACGAGAGTGGGTGCATGGGCGTCCTCGGTCCAGTTGGCAGTGGGGGGCTTGAAATACCTGGAGGTGTTCCTTACAGACATACCAGCGAACTCCTGGGAATGGAATGTGGTTCCAGTGTGGGAACGAGTTTGGTCAGACCTTAAATCTTGGGCCCGTATGCCTGCAATATTCAAGATGGTGGTGCATCCCCGGCTACTCTACCAGCTACAGAGTCATCCGTACCCGATCCCGCCTTGATGGTTCCGGCTGGTGAATTCTGTGCTAGGGCAATTTCTGTGGGAGGGGGGTAGAGTGCGTGTGGCACTGCGCACATGCTTTCTGTTCACTTATTGCGTAGGTCTTGCGTCCTCGGATATTTTTCGTACTACCAGGCATCGCACCTGCTGATACTTAACGAGTGGTGGTATGGCAATAGGGGAGACCCGGCGTATGCACTGGAACAACAACTCATGGGGCGCCACTCCTATTCTCGGCAGCGTTGCTGGGTGCACTGCCAACGGTCACGCAAGTGGTGTTCCAGATTTGGAGGTAGGCCCTGCGGCATATGGGCTGGTGGAATACCCTGACTCGGGAGACCCCTCTGTGGAACAATGGGTGCCTGCCTCAACTGGCAGCCCTACAGGGTTTCCGGGGATGGGACGACATCGGCATTTCAACCCTGGGCGATGTGATGAGGGGCACAACACTAAAGCCCTTCCAGGACCTCCAGAGGGAATTCCATATGCCACAGTCTCAGTTTTTTTGGTACCTCCAGTTTCGCCACGCCCTGTTTCCTAGCCTGGAGGATTTGGAGTCTCTCCCTGAATTTAGTCTACTGGAGGCGAAAGACTTTATGGGGGACCTAAAAGAAAAAAAGATCTCCGGGATATACCAAATCCTGGTCACTCACTGTTCCCCCACATTACAAAAGCTTCGGAGTGACTGGGAGGCTGACGTGGGTGCCCTAGAGGAGGGGGACTGGACAGAGGCACTGGCAGCTCCGCGGGGTGCGGCCATAGCAATGCGTCTCCGCCTGGTTCAGTTCAAATATCTTCACAGGGTCTATTTTACCAGAACACGACTGTGGCGGGCGGGACTGATTGCTTCCCTGGAGTGTCTTCGCTGTGGTCGGGAGGAGGGCACATTCCTGCATACTGTTTGGCAGTGTACGTCCTTAGATCGTTTTTGGAGGAGGGTCTTTGCATGCTTTTGGAGGTGTTGGGGTGGGATCTCCCTCAAACACCTCAGATGGCCCTACTTCACATCATGGAAGGGATAGGGGGCAATGTCTACAAAGGACATCTCATGTTATTGGGGTTTACGCTGGCGAAACAAGATATTGCCAGGGAGTGGAAGGCGACGCGGGCCCCCTCAGTCACTGCATGGAAGAATGGGTTCGATTTTTGCATGGGGTTGGAGCAGCCCATCTTTGTGGCCAGGGGATGCCTGCGCAAGCACTATAAGATTTGGAAAAGGTGGGTGGACTATCGGGGCTTATGGTTAGAGCCGCCAGCAGAAGCAGAGATTCATCCACCAGAGTAGTTGCTAGTACTGCCCAGGTGCGGAGGGGGGGGTTGTGGGGGGTACATGCTTCCAGGGTGGGATTCTTTGTTTGTTATTTAGGCTGTGGGCATGATCAAGCGGATGCAGTGCGATCTTAGGGGGGTGGGGAGAGGGAGGGTGGGAGTTGGGGGGGGTAATTTTTTTATCATTCAGCACGCCCTTGTTATGCATCTTGATCTTACTTATAAAAATGTCAATTGCTTTCATGTTTACATATGTCTGATTTGGCAGATGTCTCTGGAGTACAGAGCCCTGCGCTTTAATTGCTAATTGACGAATAAAATATGTTTTTAAACATTTTTTTAAATACAAATATATTTAATATTAAAAAGATAAACATTTTATTGTGAAATACATAGGAAAATAAATTCAAATATTATATTAAATAAATAAATAATAATTTTCAAACAAATAAATAGTTTAAATTAGAAAATATTTAGAAACAAAAACATTAATTATTACATACATTTCATTTTTTTATTTCCTACCCTATAAAACCACACAAAATAAATCTAAATAAAAAAAATACTTTCATAATTAACATAATTAATTGCCAATTAAAGGATTATTATTTATTAAAAAACAAATTAAAACTCATCAAAATGTATTAACGTCCCACACTTTACACCTATAATCCCCACAACCCACAGCTAAAATTAAACTGTAAAAAAAATAATTACGCAATTAAAACATTTTCAATTAAAAAACTAATGGTATTTAACAACTAAATATATATATATATATATAGAGAGAGAGAAAGTAAAATATATTTGCTCCCCACACTTAACCCCTATAAAAGTAAAACCCACACCTAAAATTCATTACACAATTTCCATATTTAATTTTCAATTAATTAATTAAACTTAATCAATAACTAATTATTAATTAATTAAACATAAATTGCTTTCCACCCTTTACCCCTATAAATCTCACTACCTGTACCTAAAATTAATTACACAATTTCCAAAATGAATTACCGATTAATTAAATAATATTCGTTAACAACAATGAATAGTTAGGAAATAATAAATTATTTCTCACAATTAACACTATAAATTCTCAATTAAAAAATTATGAATAAATAAAAAAAATCATTAATTTATTATAATTAAATTGCTTCCTGCCCTATTCCCCTATAAACCCACAACCCGCTGCGGAACTAAAAAAAATGCAAAATTTAATAAAAAGAAATGTGATAACTTCTAAAAATATAACACATATATTAAAAAATACAAACAATTCGTATACAAAAAAATACATCCCATACATTTATATTAATATATACTAAAATACATAAAACACAAAATCGATATTTTAAACAATTATACTTTTGCAAATGATATCAATGACTTTTATATTTTTCAAACGATAGTTCTTACCTTAAGATCGATATAATTGACCACAATATTCTTGCTGTCGATATTTCTGTATTTACAACTCGATATTTGTGTAAGTTGCCATTTCCAACACTATATTTTGTCTGAATACCTTCACAACTTCTTCCAGAAAAAGGAGAAGTTCAGGATGCTCACCTTAGCTCAAGTCCTGTCTGCCCTGGATGGTAGAGTTGGACTTGCAGGACGCATAGTTCCACATACCTGTCCTGCCTGCCCACAGGTGTTATCTATAGTTTGCAGTAGGCCAAGAGCATTTTCAGTTTGCCATGTTCCATTTTGGCCTACCAGTGTCCCTCGGGTGTTCACCAAAGTGATGGCGGTGGTTGCAGTGCACCTGCGGAGGTTAGGCGGCCCAGTCTTCCCCTACATCAACAATTGGTTGCTGAAGGTGGGCTCCCCTAGGCAGTCGTGTCCCACCTCCAGACTACGGCGGACCTCCTGCACTCACTGAGGTTCATGGTTAAAGTGCCAAAGACACATCTGACTCCCTCACAGATGCTCCCTTTCATCTGAGCTGTTCTGGACACAGTAAAAGGCCTAACCTGTGCGGCAAGTCCAGCATACTCAGGCTATGATGTTTTAGACTCGATCTTGGACATTGGTGAGACTGCCTCTGAGGCTGTTGGGCCTGTTGGCCTCTTGCATCCTTCTAGTGAGACACATGCCCACTGGCATATGCAGGCTCTGCACTTGGGCCTGAAGTTACAGTGGGCACAGCATCAGGGCTCAGACGGAACTGCAAACTATCTGCAGTGGTGGCTTACGAATCACAATTCGATCAGTGGCAGGCCTCTCTCTCTTCCACAAAGAGAGCTGACCATAGTGACAGCTGCATCTTTTTTGGGCTGGAGTGGCCACCTGGCAGATGTGGAGATCAGAGGGCTGGTCTCTGGCATCGCCCAGACTTCAAATCAACCTGTTAGAGCTTCTGGCAAGCCGATTGGAATTTAAAGCCTTTTTTGCTTCAATCTAGGGTAGGCTGGTGCAGGTGTTCACACCCATGTGGTACTACAACAAACAGGGTGGAGTGGGGTCGTGGACCCTTTGTCAAGAGGCCCTGCATCTTTGGGCATGGCTAGAACATCAGGGCACATCCCTGGTGGTTTAACACCTGGAGGGTTCTCTGAACCCCAGGGTGGATATACTCTGCCATCGATGCCTAGCTGATCACAAATGGTATTTCCATCTGGAGATTGTGCAAGGCCCCTCTTTGAACAATGGGGAGAGCCTTGGTTAGATGTGTTCATCTCCATCGAGGCGCGCAATGTCAGCAGTTTTGCATTCTGTAGTTTCGAAGTCGCTTTTAGTCTCGAGTGGAGCTCAGGCCTTTCTGCCCATATCACTCCTGTCAAGTGTGCTCAAGAAGATCAGGAGCGACCGGGCCCAAGTCATTATAGTGGCTCCGAACTGGGCATGTGGAGCCTGGTATCCTGAGCTTCTCCAGTTTAACATCAATCCTATGATCAGGCTGCCCCTAGGAATTATCCCATGTCGCAGCAGCGGTGGGTCCTCCGCCTGAACCTGTCAACTCTATGCCTTTTTTTCCTCATTCACCACAGAGTGCCTGCTTGAGAATGAGTCCTGTGCACACCATTCTCTAAGATCTCAGAGGGAAGGAAACTTCCCCACCAAAGGGATGTATTGCTGAATATTCGATACACCACTGTCTTGTGACCTCGTACTGAAGTATAAAATCAGCAGTGGGGTGTAATGGGACAACATAATCGCCATCATTATTCCTTGACATCTTGCCTTTCCTTTCTAACCATTTGACGAAAGGGAGCCACAATTGTATATCCTGCTCTCCAAATCCATTGTGTCAGTTTTGTATTTATATATAATTGAGCCCAGCCATTCCATGTACAAGTTTGGTAGGCTGCGGCACCACCTCCTACATATCTCCCTCCTGGCTAGGAGGACCAGATAAAAAAGTAGATTTGCTCCTTCCTTGTTAAGCTTAACCTGGCCCTGCCGAATCCCAAAGATAACAAGGAGGAAGCGTCCCTGTATAGTGAAGGTGAGCATATCACAGAAGGCATCATGCAATTCCTCCTAAAAACCAGAGATACCAGGGCAGTCTATAAACATATGGATATCATTTGCTTTATCAAGCTTGCATTTTAAGCAGCTCACCATTCTGCTAGTGCCTGTCTTTGATAGTCTTTCAGGGGTCCTAAATGATCTGTGGAGAGAACAAAGATATTTTCTCCACAAACAGGTGGGTTTATCAATGCTACATAAAAGGCTCTTAGATACTAGTATGTATCTCTTAACTGGATCCCCGCTAAATACTTTCCCGACAGCTCTTCCGGCAATAAGAATGCTCCCTCTGCTAGATCCAATATCAGCCAATACCATCTCACAACTTCCTTCTTCGTTGGCATCTCTTGATATAGGGGGTTTGAATAATTTGGAAGAGTCTCTATCTCCATACCTAAACTCTGAGGCCAGCTTTTGATTGAAGGTTCTTAAACCTTGATAATTTACCTTCCGCTGCATCTCAGAGGCTCACCTCAACATAACAGTACACCATCTTGGAATAGCTGGCCCCATTTATGGAAGTCGGCTTCCCTGATGGTTAATGCAATGGTCCAATAAGGGGAACCTGGGGAGTCCCTGATGGGCGCATTTCTACTGAAACAGGGGAGAGAAACATCTTTCTTGAAACCGGTCTTATAACTCTGCTAAATCCTTCAGCGCCTTAAGCCTAACCTTCTTGTAGAATTTGGCGTTGCCGAATTTATACATAAAGCAAGAAACTTCACCCTGAATGTCTGTTAGCATAGCTTTAAATAGGCTTCCTATCTCTTTAGTGTCCAGGTTGGTTAACAACATTTTAACATTCTTTAATAAGAGGGCCTATGCATAGTACTGGAAATCAAGCAGAGGCAAACCCCCTTTCACTCTTTCTTTGTAGTTTTCTCCAAGCAATGCATATCCCCTTTGAGGCCCAAATGAAGCTGTTTCCCCTACCCAGCAATTTATCTAGCCACTTCTTCTTAAACATCAAGGGAATAGCATTGAAGATGAATATAAATTTGGGTAGTATGCACATTTCAATCAGGTTGACTCTGCCAAGTATAGTAAGTGGTAGATGTTCCCAGCTCTTCATCAATCTATAGGACTCCTTCATTGTTTTAAGAAAATGTACTTCCAAACGTTCCCTAATGTCCTGTGTGATTTTACAGCCCAGGTATCTCAAGTTCTTCTTTAATCACCCATTATCCTTAGGTAAGTTCCAAACCATAACTTCCGTCATAGCGCTATTGATCGCATAACCTGCAGACCGCCCTACATCTGGCACCAATCTTTCCAATATTGATAGAGTGCCCTGCAGATCTGAGGTGTAAACCATGATGTTATCTGCGTACATGGCCACCTTCTTTTGCCAGCCCTTGAAGCTAAAAGGGGGGATATCCCTCTCCTTCCTTATTTTACCTGCTATTGGTTTGAGGTACAGATTCAACAATAAGGGAGATAAGGGGCACCCCTGCCTTGTTCCCTTGATTATATCAAAGGGTAAAGTCAAATTCCCAATTACCAGAACTATAGTGGTAAGGTTTTGATAGATCAGTTGTAGTGTCCAACAAATGTTCTCCCCCAAATAAACAATTCAATTGATTACATTTTTTCACAAATGCTCTCCCTGGGTCCCTACATCTACCCCTACCCCTAAACCAACTCTCACTCTAACCCGGGAGAACCCGCACTATCTTCCATGTGGCCTAAGGCCTTTAGAAGCCCCCCATGCACATACACAAAATAGAAAGATAGAACTTAGTACAGCACAGAAACAATTCACCTATGCCTTACCTATAGTTTACTCTGAATTAGCTCTAGTAAAGTTTTTTATAAAATCGTCCACCTCCTTAAACTATCCGAAGTGGTGCATTCTATTATTATTCATGACCCTGAGCGTGGTTGGAATTTCAACTGAACTGTGGCCCCCAATTTCTTAAGGGATCTGTCCTCTTCCCCAATTCCCACTACTTATTAAGGGAGATACCAGTGACATCTGATCTTATCTCTGTTTCAACGCACTTAGAAGAATATGTTCCTTGATGGGTTAGGTGAGGAAATTCACTAATATCTTTCTCAGTCTACCTCTATTAGGGACCTTTCTAGAAGGATCACTGTGCACTCTTTGAATATATATTAAGATAACCTGCTCTGATTCTTCAATTTGGACCCCTGCCTTTATCATTCTCACAGCAAAAGCCTTCAAATCATCACCCTCAAGTCCTTTGGGGACGTTTAGGATCCTCAAATTATTCCTCCTTTGATTGTTTTCCAAAATCTCAAGTCTCCGTGTTATTGGTCTCCACTTCCGATCTTAACTCACTAACTGCTCCCAACAGGGTAGCTGTCCTATCTGCTAGATCATCCAGTTTCTTCCTCAAGTCCTCACAAGCTGCTGGATCTCCTTCTCATTCAATTCCAAAGGTTAAAACCTACTCCTGATTTCAAATGATAGACAGCAGATCATAGCTTCAATAGACTGGTTCAGTTTGCGCTGATGCCTCTCCTTGTGTCACGAGGCTTAATCCCTCCCCCGACCCCTTAGGAGGTGACCCCCCTCATTGCCACGGGGGAGGCCATATAGAAGAGTTCTCACACAAGGGCTCAGAATTCCTTGCCATGTCTGCCATATCTGAATTCATAACCGTACCACCGTCCTCCAAGCCCTCGACCTCAAGAACTTGAAACCTGTTGGGGCTAATTAAGCTTGAAAACGCTCCAGAAATCATAACATCTACCAGGGAGAGCTGAGCTTGTGCATCCCAAGATCTCCTAGTGCCCACCATTGTTCATTTGGAAGTATGTCCGCAGCAAGGGACTGATCTTGAGCTTTTTTGCTGGTTCCCTAGACTGCCTCTCTCTCTTAGCGTTGGGGTTTTCACTGTGGACTTTTTAAATGTACCTGGGACTTTATAATACATTAATGCTGTGCCTTGCCCCTCTGATTTCTCATCCACTCATGAACTGCCCCGAGGTTGTGATGAACCGGAGGCTTGAGGTCCCCGTTTTCTTATAGATTTATCAGTGCTTCTCAAAGTTTATCTAGACCAGTTCCTATGCTCAGTCACTGAAGCCGCTCCACCTGCACCTTTGCCCTTTTTCCAAGCTTGAGGGGCCCCCTCTTTACTGTTGACTATTGCTGAGTTTTTGCCCCCTCATGCCCTTTACACTAGTACTTGCCTCATTTTCCTTTAAAGGATCAGTAGGAGCTTCAGGGTCCTTTGTAGCAGTTTGCTCGATGCCCCAGGATGTAAATGCCACAATCTTTTCCTCTTCTTCCAGTCTGTGCTCATAACACCTAATGCTGCCGCTGCCCCCCTTTCCCCAGAAGGAGATCCTCGCTGCCACCCTCCGCGGATCCCGAGTGCGGTCCTCAGCCGGCGCTCTGACCCACACTTACTCCCTGGTGAGTCCACAGCAGTTGCAAGGTGTGTCAGCACAACCAAGGCTGCACTGCTATGTTCTTTCTTCAGTGGGGGTGAGTACAGGGTGCGTGAGAAGCACCTTTCACTACATGCTTTGCAGTCTCCTGTGCCTTATTCCACAGAAACGCACAACTTGGGGCTGAGTGCACCCGTAGCTTGCTTCTAGCTAGCTGCCATGCTTTTCCCCAACTCTACGCCTTCTTGCATGGAGATTGAGAAGCAGCAGTTGATAGCATTCGACCTACCTCCCAAAGTTTGCTATGTTATTTTGGTAGCCAACCGGCCCTCCGCCAAGACCATGTATGCCTGCTGCTGGAACAAGTTTGTAAAATATTGTACAGAAATGTTTATTGATTCTCTTTCTGCTTCTTTTTCTCAAGTTTTGCTCTTTATTTTAACCCTTGCCCAACAGGGCTCTGCACTGGGCACTCTCAAAGGGTACCTTTTGGCCCTGTCTGCCTTCCTGAGGTTCCAGACCAAACCTTTTTGTTTAAATCTCTGATTGTACATACATTGCTCAAAGGCCTTGTGCATTTGTTCCCACCTTCCCCTTTCATTATGCCTCAGTGGAATCTTAATTTGGTTCTTACCTTCCCGATGTGTGCTCCATTCAAACCTCTGCACAACTGCCCCCTCCGGCTGCTTACCATCAAAACAGCGTTTTAATGGCAATCACGTCTGCCAGGAGGTTGAGCAAATTGCAGGCTTTGTCATCCAGGCCTCCTTACCTGACAATATTTCCTGACATATTGGTGTTTCGCACTAGGGTCAATTTCCTCCCGAAAGTAGTAACATAATTCCATGCAGAGCAATCTGTCACTTTTCCCACTTTCTGAACTCCTCCACACCCCTCTAAACAATGGGAGCGACTCCACTATTGTGACCCAAAAAACGTTGTCATTCTACCTTGAACACAATAAAGAGTTCCGGGTGGATGACACGAAGAAAGGTTGTGCGGTGCAGAAGAGGACTATCTTGTGATGGGTCATCCTCTGCATCAGAATTTGTTATGTTCTGGCCAAAAAGCAGCCTCCTGAAGGCATAAAGGGTCACTGCACCAGAACTAAGGCTGCTCGAAGGCTTCTACCACAGCATTGCAACATAGAGTTCTAGTCTTCGACATTTGTCAGACAGCAACGTGGCCATCCTGGCACATGTTTACCAAGCACTACTGCCTCGACGGTCAAATCCGCAGGGACATACTTTTTTGCCGCTCTATACTCGAGGACTTCCTGGTCTAAAATTGTCCACAGTCCCTCTTCTGGGGATGGTATTGCTTGGATATCTATTCAAAAGTAAGGAATCTGCGGCTGGATGTCTCTATCTGATAGACAAGTTACGTACCCTCAGTAACGCTATATCTGGTAGAGACTTGATTTAGCCGTAGATTGCTTACCGACCCACCCATACTACACACCCTACGGACATGTTTCTAGGGTCGGGGCTGATCTATTTCAGGGTCCTAGTTGTTCAGAAGCACCCCAATGTAAGTGCACTTCATGGCTCTGCGCTTCTGGTATGGAAAGTCGTGAAAAAGTAACTGAAGTCAGCGCACCGAGGTGATGCCTTTATAGGTAATTCAGATGTCACAATGGGCGCAGACGACTCTGATGATGTCACGCGGAGCTGACCGATGCGACCTGCCGGTTCACAGGAGTATTGCTTGAAGAAAAATCTTCTAAATCCAGTCGGATGCCTGGGAAATTCAAAGCTAGAGAATCTGCGGCTAGATCATGTCTCTACCAAAAAAGGCATTACCGAAGGTAACTAACTTGTCAGCCAGGCCCAAACCTTACTTATTAAAAAATATAAGTCACCCCTAGGGTAGGCCCTGAACAGTCCAGAGGGCAGATTGTAATGTATTTAAAAGGTAGGGCATGTTCTTTTAAGTTTTGCATGCCCTGGTAGTAAAAAAACTCATGCATTAGTTTTTCACTATTGCAAGGCCTATATCATCCATTTGATAACATTGGGATTACCTTATTACATTTAATAACTGTAATTTCCAAATGGAAAGATGTAACTGGATCACGTTTGTGTCTCTGGGAGCACAATTTAAAATCCAAACTTAGGGTACATCGGATTTTTGTTGCAATTCTGAAAATGCCATTTTTAGAAAGTTGGCGTTTTCTTACTTTTACTATTTGGTGCCCGCTGCCTGTCTCTGATCACAAATGTTTGGGGTGGGTCCGGTGTGGGTGACAGCAGGCTTTGCGTATTCCCCCTAGACAGCCACACAGAATGGGAGCTACAGATGGGCCATCCTGGCAGGATGGGAGGGAGGAGTTGGAACCGGCCTCACCTGTACCTGAATAGGCTGTGTTCAGTCCCAACACAAAGGGCTGCATATGCTCCTGTGGTGAGTCTGGAGTTAGGGCAGGAAGGGCAGAACATCTGTGCACTTCAAAGGCACCTCTTTAAAGTCTCTCTCACTTCAAAGGCACCTCTGGGTATAAGTACTGGACCTCAAGCACCACCATTTCAAAAAACTTCTGGGCCTGTGCATAATGTGCTACTGATCGACTGCTGCCCGGGAATAACTACTGCCTTGCTGTGCTGACCTGCTGCATGCTTTCCTCTTTGCCCAGGTGAGAAGGACTGGGCCTCCATCACTTGAACCCAGGGTGACTCCAAGGGCTAGTTGGCTGACCTCCTGATCTGAAATTTTAGGGACATAATGCGATTCCAACAACCTTGCAACTGCCCCTGGACTCTAACGTCTGTGAGTCTACTTTGCCAAGTTGTGCCACCCCAGTCCTGGACCTTTAGAAGTGGGCCTAAGGTGGGAGCAGAAGGTCTACATAAACCTCACATCTTTGGAACCAATGCATCGTCGAAGGCGTGGCACATCTCCAACCGAGTCCTCACATCCCTCATCGATGGAAAGCTCGATGCCGATGCTTGCCTCCGCATCGAGCCTTGCAGTTCTTCGGAATAGACTAATCTTGTCAGCGGCACACTGCATCATTTACCCTGGACTTCACATTGCTAGCCCTATCGATGAGATTCTCGACAACGACCCACAGAAACTCGCACTGCAGCTTTGGCGCATCTTAAAACCGCTGCATCATTTCAACTGCACAACGTTTCTTGCCTTGGATCCACGCAATGCTCCACTACCAGGATTTAATTTACTTTGTTTAACTGGTCTAACCTGGTCCTTGTAGCCGGCATGCGCTCCATTGCGGTCGACCAGCTATCCCTTGTTGGCACTTTTTGTCGCTATTTTAACCTAAACATTTTTAATTCCATATTTCTGCTTTCCATTTTTAGATTTTTGTCATTTTGATCTGGTTTTATTTATTAAAATATATTCTATTTTTCTAAACCTGGTGTGAGATCTTTTTTGTGCAGTGTTTTTACTGTTTGAAGTATTGCACAAACACTTACACATTGCCTTCAAGTTAAGACTGCTCTGTGCGAAGCTACCAGAATGTGAGCACAGGTTAATTTGGGGTTTGCTTGTGCCTTACTCTGATTAGTATTGTGGTTGCTGCTTGACCTGGGCTCACACCCTAGTTGACTAACAGCCCAATTTCTCAAAAGGCAGAAGAATCCATCAGAAGAAATAGTTATTTAACTTCTATTATGATCTTTCTGGTGGATACTCTACTTGTAGATTTGTTACTAACCCCGTCCACCTTCCCTTCCTGAAAACTGGTTTCCTACTAGAATCTTTATAATAAGGTTCCAAAATTAGATTTTGCACTGCAGCTTGCTGATGAGATGTCGAGGTCATCCAGTTTGCCTTGAAGGCATAGTAAAGACTCATGTGAAACTGACATTAAGGCACCAGTGAGGGCACTTTAAGGCCTTGCAACATCACTGTGGCATTGTTCTGGCCCTGAGATGGAGCCAACACCTGCTACCGACGCGAAGACCTATTGAAAATTGTTCAGATCCAGTCAAAGGCCTGGGATATTCAAAAGGTGAGGAATCTGCAGGTACATAGAGTGTCCGCCTGAAGATTATTGTTGAAGGTAAGTAACTTGTTCATTTGTCCTTCCCCTCTCTCTCTCTTTAACTATCTCTTTCCTCACCTACACATTTTCACTACCTCTGTATTACTCTTTCCCTTCCTGCCTCCTCTCACAGCTGCCCGGTGTGGTTGCCACTGGCTTTACCAATGTTTATAAAATTGTGGCAGAATATTATTTTATTCACTACCAAGATGACCGTCATTTTGCATGTAGACTCATTGTTGGCAGTCATCTTGGAACACGAGTAATGTTGTACACTTATTGTTATATCATTCCAAGATGGCCAGCATGTTCCGTCTAAACATATATGTAACTTGTTCATCAGGGTTTGTAGATGTCCTCTTATGAAAAGTGACTCTGTACTTATCTGCATGTACTTACTTACCCTGGTGAGAGGGATAGGCAATATGTTGGCCACTATATTTTGTCAGACAAACCACCATCATACAGCAGTACAGTTGTACTGCATCCACTACACCGACCTAACCACGGTCTAGAGTCCTACTGCTATCCCGCTTATCTGGGCCTTGTGCAGCTCTTCTGGTGGGTCAGGCTGGCTTTTCTAGCAGGCGCAGAACACTCCTCAAGCTGGCAGGTATGCTCTCCTGCTCTACACAGGTCACCTTCTAGCAGGCACAGAAAACTCCTCAAGCTGGCAGGTATGCTCTCCTGCTCTACACAGGTCACCTTTCCAGACCTAGGCCCAGTCTGCAGGGAAATTGTTCATTATGCAGACATTTTTTTATTTTTTTATTTGTATAACTTTGGTGTCAGTATGTTACATACATCAATAAACTACAGTCGTCTCCATTTGTTATGATTCAATATATACGGTCACTTCGCACGACAAGGTTTCTTAATACATTCCAATCTCCAGTTACATAGTAGAAACATCCCTCCCCCACATCACCATTCCCCCACCCCCACGTTAAATGGTTATACACTTTTTGCAGACATTCTGGAGCCCGGGTACTGCAACCGGTGCTTGTCCTGAGATATAATGAAAGCTTGCTTCTGACAAACAACTCTTTAGATAGTATAGGACTGAGCCCAAAGGGGGGCAGGTAAACACGGAAAGCATGTTACAGTTAACTCTGCTGTTGATTGCCGACCAGTGCAGCTTGACTTTCATTTTATAAATAGCTCTGGCTGTGCAATTCTTCCCGCACATTTAGCAGGCAGGAAGCTAAGTGGAGACTACATGTGTGTAGTCTAATCTGGATATCATCACGCCCTTCAACAGGCAGCATGATCTGGTGATTACCGTTTTTCAGTGAGCTGCTGATGGTGTAAGTGCATTTTAGCTTCATGTGCTCCCCCTTTTGTGTTTTCTGGATTCGTGCAGACGTCTGTTGTAGGTGGAGGGTAGGGTCTTCATCCAAGAGTTAGGAGCCACGCAGGGAGGAGGTAAGTTCTTTTATGTATTTATTTCAAGTTAGATCTATAGGTTACAGCCACAGCTGAAAGGCTCAACTCTCCCTCCAGCCTGAGGGCTCAACCTCCAGGCTTCCCCCAGCACACAGACTCCAGCATTCCATGAATCTATACATTCTGGAAGCTTCCACAATAAGAATTGTACCGTGTGCCCACTCTGCCTATGCATACGGAGACATGTCACATCATTACACCCTCCCCACGCCTTACACACAGGTCAGGCCATGTCACTACATAGTCCTGCATTTTGGCATAGATTCATCAAGGTAAAATCCACTCGCAAAGGGGCAGATTCTCAGAAGCTGCCCCTTTGCGACCGGTATTTTTGCATTTGGGATGCATCATCCCAAATGCAAAAAATCACAAATTAAGAAATCGCAAAATTGCCATTACTTGCATTTAAGGAATCTCAAATTGAGATTCCTTAAATGCAATGCATTAAAGTTGAAAAATACCGATTTTGCTAATAGGGCTCTCAAATTACCATGAAGTTGAACTTCATGGTAATTTGCAAAAACTTTGAAAAATGCACTAAAGTGCATTTTTCAAAGTTTCATGTTGCGCACACATATGCCCTAAGGGCATGTGTGTGCGCAACATATGTGCACAGATCAATTTCAGGGGTGCAACAGGATGTCCTTTGTACACCCCTGCACCCTTGAAATCGCATTCTCAATTTGCGATTCGCTAATTGCGATTCGCAAATTGAGAATGTCTTCCCATTCATTCCTATGGGCCTCTAGGAATGAAATTTGCGAGTCGCAATTAAGGAATTTTAAGAAATCACTATTTTTTTAGTGATTTCTTCATGCATTGCATTTTGCTATTCCTCAATAGCGAATCATTATTTTTCGCTATTAAGGAATAGCAAAATGGGTTCTTGATGCATCTGTGGGTTTATGTCTTAAATTGGACTGTTATGTTTTTATGGCACCATATTTGCACAATAGCATGCTGTTAGTAGTAATGTTTTTTCGTTGTTGAGTTGAAGCATAACGTGTTCAGTTCACAGGATCTAATGTTTCCCAATTTCCCTTCCAGTGTAAGTAGTTCCCAGTTGAAGCTGCCAGAGGTGGAGGGGCGGGATTGCATCCGCGAGGCCAGATTCTGGGAAGCGATGGCCAACGTTATTCCAGAGTCAAGGCTGAAGGAATGGGATGCCCTGGAAGCGGCAATGTTCAAGTACCAGTAAGTCCTCCTGTGGCAGTAGACCTCAGTCACACTCCGTTAATATTCAGCTAATACGTTAGGAACCACCTAATACGAAATTGCAAACAAAACATAGGAACCAACACGTGGACTCATTTTTATGGGTAAAGACTGCACACGGACCCACTTTTGTGAGATAACAGGCCGTTTTCTTTTCCCTTTTACCTCCTGCTCAGAGCATGATCCAGCAAATTGAAATGAAATGCCAGCGTTTGTAAAGCACACAGCTACCTCCGGAGAGGTGGCTCGGCCTCTGGGGGCCGTCGGGAAGATTAAGCGAGCTATTGCCCAGAGTCACAAGGTGCTGGGCTAACCTGCCGCTGGAGCCGGTGATCCAACTGTGATCCCCATGATCCGGAGCCAGCTGCCCCGCCGCTGCACCACACCTCTTCCCCAAAGCGGGATTCTGCCCGGAGGTAGTGCTCCACTCAACTCATCATCATCATCAGCATCACTTCTTTTATTTGATAAAAAAAAACAAAAGATACAATAATATTTAAAACTTAATGCAGTGCAAAGCATTTCATCGTTACATAGAACTATCTGTCAAAATTTCATAAAAACACAGTTAAAAACATTTTTTAAATGTACCTCTATAATACAAAATAAAGTTGGTACAGTTCATAACAGTGCAAAGACAATTGTCTGACATTAGATCCTAAGGGTTTTCCTCAATTTAATTGAACACTAACTATATTTAGACACCACCACACATATAGGAACTGAAGACAGAGACTGGACAAATATTATAACAGGCCTAGATTGCTTAAAGTTAGCTACTATCAGAATAGGCATCGGATAACGTTTCATAAAAGAAATATGGAATTTCCAAAAAAAAGAAAATAAATGTAAAGTTGTCTATGGGGAAGAGGAGTCACATGTGCATACTGGTAGTTGGTACAATATTGGCCAAGTCGTGCCAAGGCGACTAGGTAATGTATCGTTTTAAGCCTGAAAAGTGTAAGCAAACATCTTTGATGCAAATTTGTAACTCAGATGAACGAATAAGGTGCAAAACCTGGCGTGGTCTTAATCAACAGGTAATCATCACCGGATGTTTCACAAAACATTACTGCGTACTGCACAGAAACAAGCCTTTACAATGTCCTTGCAATCGGAAGTGAGAGGCTCTGCGTTGGTGAACACCTCTGGCATATCCAGACTAGATATCTGTATGTAACAATCTGGGTGGCCCTATCTAGTTTGATGCAATCGTACAATACTGATTGATTAAAATTAGCTTACACTTGACTCACACAGATACCCATCACATGAGGGGTCACAACTTGATGTAAATCGGACATTTAGTCTAACCCTATTTCTACATGGCACACATATGTTAAGGCGCTGCAAGGCCCTGCTAACAACCTCCTCAGGAGCCTGTTCTCTATTTCCTGTAGACCTGGTAATCCTGCACCCCATTCCCCCGAACCCCACTCCCTGCTGGTGCTTGACAGGCATTTCGATTTGTATCCTTGGATGTTTTTATCCCCAGTTCAGAGGCAAAGTTGAAAATGCCTCAACACTGCTAGCAAATTCTGGTCATTTTGCACGTCCCAATGGTCTCCAACTGGATGATGTATCTAAAAGAACCCCCATGTAAGGAAAAGTAGGAAGTGATTCAACCTTAACATCTTTTACAGTGAATGACTTGGTTTTCATCCTCTACAGGATGAATAGCTTAATATGCTTTTTGACTGATTTATGGACTGATCTAAATAATCCATGAACTTTAAAAACTGGTCTAGTAGTCTCTGAAGTCCGAGCGGGATTCTTACATTAGCCGTTGTCAGCGTAAATTAGTGCTGGTATCAGATGCAGATCTTTATTCATGCTGACCAGGTGTTTTTGAAGCCTGTTGATATACAGCGAGAACAGGAAGTAGGCTAACAAGAAGCCCTACCACACTCCCCTCGCTTTTTCAAATTGTTCAGTGGTTTCACCTCTTGAGCCATATCTTACACTAGCTATCACTTTGTTATGTAGTTGTCTTAGAATATAGACAATGTTTTCTTCCACCTGCATATTGGACATATTGTTCCACAATTTGGAACAGTTACCATAATCGAAAGCTGGAAGGAAGGTCCATAAAGGCCAAGTAGAGATTGCCCTGTTTGGCTACAGACTACTTATTTACTAAGAGGAAAAGGTTAGGACCTTGGTTTTTGTTCCAAGACCTGCCTGGAATCAAAATTGAAGATCTGAAAGGATGTGGTTCTCCTGGGCCCAAACCTTCAAGCGATCTGAAAGTATCCCACCGATTATTTTTGTGTGGAGTCAATGAGAGATTGTGGTCAATAGTATTTAGGGTCACATTTGCTGCCATTCTGGAAAATTGGCAAAATAGTGGTGTGGGACGAGGACTGTGGTGGTCCACACTTACTTACACTCTGCAGCACAGAAGTCAGTAGGAATGCTTGTTGGGAGATGTTGTTTTTGAATAAATTGTCACGGTACGGGACCTTGTCCCTTGGGCATCTACTACGTCTGCAAGCTCTACTTCTATGCCTGTAATATACGATGTATTGGGGTCCCCGGTCTTGGTGGCATGTTCATTGATAACAAAAGGGCTGTGATAGACCTTGGTGAAGTGGCTCACCCAAGTGTCAGAGCAGATCACAACATCAAGATCAATCTCTGTTGAATCCCTACAGTAGGGGAAATTCCTAAACCACCAAAACATGCTGTTGGTTCTGGCACTCTCTGTAGGGGGAACCCCAAACATTTTGCTTTTACCCTCCAATTTCTGATGATTTTGTTTTTGCTGGCCTTAGGACTCTATGCACTTTAAACAAGGTAGAATTGGCTTACACCCAATTGGAATATTTAATGCATTCATAAGTCCCTAGTAAAATGGTACTAGATGTACCCAGGGCTTGTAAATTAAATGCTACTAGTAGGCCTGTAGCACTTACTGTGTCACCCACTTAAGTAGCCCTTTAAACATGTCTCAGGCCTGCCATTTCAGCCTGTGTGTACAGTTTTAAACTGCAATGTCAACCTGCCCAAACCTTCCTTTTTTATACTTATAAGTTACCCCTAGGGTAGGCCCTGGACAGCCCAAATGGCTGTGTGCGATGTATTTAATAGATAGAACCTGTACTTTTAAGTTTCACATGTCATGATAGTGAAGCACTTTTAAATTTGATTTTCACTTTCTCAAGGCATACCCCTCCCATAGACCAACATCGGGGTTACCTTTTACATTTAATAAGCTGTAATTTCTATATGGGAGGAGGTAACCAGTTTGTGTTTGATGTATTTGCAGTTTTAAAAAAAAATCTTTTTATTAACATAAGTGCACAGAACAGAGATTAAAACATTCCCACACATCATTACAACATAACAAGAGTACTTTGGGGGATATGAGAAGAAAGGCACATCGGCATTGAGTCGACTGGAGGTACACAAATCTCCCCCCTATATCGGTTCCACTGGCCCCATACAGTCATCCATTTGTGCGGTCGGCCCATGGCCAGGTAAACAGTTTTCTCCCGAAACATGCACCAGTCCATACTTTCTTTCCATTCCCCAAGCGTGGGTGGTCTCTCGGATCCCCACTGCTGTGCTATATTTCGTTTTGCGATCATAGCCCCTAGAGTGGCCCACCTAGCCTGTGCTGTGTTCAGATCAATAGGTTCCCAAATATTAAGGAGGCATCTCCTTGCCTCTGGTGACACCGTTATCTCCAATACCTCTTGCATAACATCATGTATCGAACTCCAATAATCCACCATATTGTGACATTCCCAGAGGATATGGAGGAACTTGCCCACCTGCCCACATCCTCGCCTGCACAAACCATCCTCAGACAGCCCCATCCGGACCAAGCGTGGGCCTGTGACATACACCCTATGTAGTATTTTCAACTGGACTAGTCACAATCGTGCTGGGATCGCAAGCTCCGTCGGAGAGGACACAGCCGATTGCCAGTCCGCGTCGTCTAGTTCAATACCGTCCCTCATCCATTTATCTCTCAATTCCAACAGGAGGTCTGCTCTATGATTGATCAACTTCCTATAAATGAGGGAAATAGTCTTCTCTGGCAAATGCCCGTCCAATATTCTATCTTCCAGTGGCGAGGCCTCAGGTATGCCCTCCTCTATCTGTACTGCTGATCGCAGCGCATGTCGAACCTGTGAGTAGCGGAAACATTCCGCCCCATTCAACTCAAACTCGGTTTGTAGTTCAGCAAATGTCTTAATCCTGTCCTTAACCCAAATATCACCAATCCTAGCAATCCCTATTAGATTCCACTTATCGAACCCTTTCGTGTTCCAAAGTTTGCCAGTCTCTCCTAGTCGAATAATAGAGTGGCCAACGTGAGACGGCCTTTCCATCCCAAAGAATTAGTGGCATCGTGCCATATCCTGACTGCCACACTGGCGTCAAACTTCTTCTTGCCGACTTGGCATACAAAGCTCTATTGTAATTACCACCTGGGAGTAGCCATCTATCCATTGCGTATCCTGGGTTTGAACCAGGCCCATACGTACCCAGGTTTATAGCCGCCAATTGAGAAGCCCAATAATATCGCCTAATGTCTGGAAGGGCGATACCACCGTCATACCATGGTAACGTCAATTTAGTCAGCGCAATACGTGGTCTACCCTCCCATAACAATCTACGTTGCACCCCCTCGACCTCTCGGAAAATAACTGGCTGGAACTATATCTAATGTATTCTGAAGGGCGTAAAGAAAGCGAGGAAGGGACATCATCTTAAAGAGTGTTGCCTTTCCCAACAGGGAGAGAGGCAGCTTCCTCCAGTTGTCTACGTCACTCTTTAATCTAACCAACGGGGGAATAAGGTTCCTCTCATACCGAATTTTGGGATCTAATGAAATAAAAATCCCCAAATACTTAAATCCATCCGTAGCAACTTGAATCGGGCAGTTTCGTGGGGGGATCGGGATATCGCCACTCAGAACATACAAATATGATGTTCCCCCATTTATAGTGAGTCCCGAATTTGTACTGTAGGAGGCCAAAACATCACAGACGACGCTTAAGGACTTTCTGGGTGACGTTAAATAGAGCAAAATGTCATCCGCATATGAAGAGATCCAGTCTTATATCTCAGGGGACCATTGAATACCTCGAATGGAAGGCTCCCAGCGGATCCAGGCTGCCAAAGGCTCAAGTGCCAGCGAGAACAGGAGGGGGGAGAGTTGACACCCCTGTCGGGTGCCTCTTCCGAAACAAAATGCTGCCGAAACTCGGTTATTAACTACCACTTGTGCAACAGGTTCAGTATATAACAGTCTTACCCAACTAATAAACTCCGGTCCGAAGCCAAACTTAGCCAAGACCGCCCATAAATAAGGCCATTCTATCGTATCAAAGGCCATCGTCGCGTCAAGTGACGCTATTATAGCTTGTTCTCCCAGGGTATGAGCTCTGGCCAAAACTCTGTGTAATCTACGAAGGTTCAATGCCGTATTTCTATGGGGAATAAAACCAGATTGATCAGCTTGTAACAGACCACTGATAACCTTGACAAGCCTATTAGACAATAATTTAGCAAGAATCTTGGGCTCCGCGTTTAATAAAGAAATAGGCCTATAATAGGCACACTCGGTTTTTGATTTCCCTTCCTTATGGATAACCACTATAGACGCCACTCTCTGATCATAAGGCAACATCCCCTGCTCTCTCGCTGCTACAAACATATCTCTAAGATAGGGCGCAATCCTATCGGGTCTAAGCTTATATAACTCAATCGGGAGTCCATTAGGGCCTAGTGCCTTACCCGAATTTAAGGAGCGCACTGCCAGGGCCACTTCATCCGCAGTGAGGGCACTGTTCATAAAGTCAAGATCTTCCTTAGTCAGGCCCGGGAGTTGGCTATCTCGCAATATCATGTGGGAGTGCTCCTCTGGCCGGCCCGTAACCGAAGTGTACACTGTACGAAAATAGTCTGCAAAATTGTCCACTATACCCCGGAGGTCTGTTATTCTCGCGTCCTCTGCCGTCTCCAGTTCCGGAACCACCCGATCAGCCCTGTCTTTTTTATCTAGCCAGGCAATAAGCTTCCCAGCCTTATCTCCGACATCGTATAGCCGGCCCTGCTGCTCTCTACTTAAGGCTCTGGCACTATCAGTGATTAACGCTTTATACTCAAGTTGCTTGAGATGCAGGACATGTAGTTTGGCCCGGGTTACCTCCTGCTCCAAGTCCGCCTCAATCCTAGCAATTTCAGATTCTATGTTCACCACTGCTTCATTCCGATCCTTCTTTGCCCCTGCGATTAGCGACAAAGCCTGGCCCCTTATGACCACCTTAAAAGCCTCCCACAGTGAAAGTGGAGACGATACCGATCCCTCATTCTCCTGAAAATAATGCTCTAACGCTTTTAGCAAGTCCCTATGGATTTTAGGATTACGTATGTACCAGGGATTAATGGGGGCTATCCTGCCGCTCGAGTCCAAATTGATGTCAAACCTGACCCAGAGTGGCAAATGATCTGATATGCCTCTAGCTAGGTGTGTTTCCTCGGTGATGCAATATGCCTGAGCCGCCGGCACTAAACAGTGATCTCTATGTGAAAGACTACCATGTGCGCCAGAGTGAAAAGTGAACTGTCGCTGGTCCGGATGCAGCAATCTCCAACTATCAATCAAACCCAACACATCCATAAACTCGGGAAGCCATCTTTGCCCTCGACCCGTATCTCTAGGGGGATGTCTGTCCATAGTCTTGAGACCACGGCATTAAAGTCACCTCCCAAAAGCAAAAGACCCCTCAGGAGGTCCAGTAGGGCTTTCCCTAAATCTACAAATGTGGTTGCCTGCATACCTGGGGGGACGTATACCGACATCATGGATAGGGTATGCCCCTCCCAACGGCCCGATATTCCTACATATCTGCCCCTATCATCCTCAATAACAGAATCAATTACCATCGGAAGCGTTTTCTTAATCAGAATCCCCACCCCACGGGAACCCGAAGTGAATCCCGCATGTGCAACCAATCAGTACCCCATTCTGTTACCCACTAAATACGTTTCCTGCAGTAGGACTTCCTCCGGGGCGTGACTTCTAAGATACTGAAAATCACACTACGCTTAATTTTGTCCCCCAACCCATTAACATTCCAACTTAACACCTTCAGACCCCTACCCCCCATCATGAAACATGAAATGGGTCAGTCTCCTCTCCCGTTCCTGCACCGTGAACATGCTATAATTCTGAATAAAGCCTTGGAATGCAACGCCTACAATAAACAATACTAAAAGATAACAAAAAAGTCCGCCCCAAAACACACCCCATTCACCACCCCCCACCCTGCACCCCTGCTCACGGTATCCATCCGCCCCCAACTCGCAGTGTGCCTGTCGCCCCATCATCTAACTACTAAACTATCAAAGAGTAACTGTGAGGAGTACAGCCCCCACTTGCCCACCCAGCCCCAACAATACTATCAGGCCCATTTTGACAGTGTTAGACAATCAACTAATGACTGCACTCACCCGCACGCATCCCACCCCAACCCACCCCGATCACACCTGCAGCATGAGCAGTTCTTATTCTTTTTCTTGAATGCCTTCCTCTTCATCTCCGCTCTGCCGTCTTCACTCATCCAGAGGATAAACCGTGTCCAACCAGTACCCCGCCGCCTCAGGAATGTCAAAGAAAAAAGCCCTCCCCTCGTGTTCAACTCTCAACTTGGCAGGATACAACATGGCATATTTCAATCCTTTGTCCCGGAGTTTCCTCTTGATGCCCATGAAGGTCTGCCGTTGTTTTTGTACTGCCTGCGTGAAGTCCAGGAAAAAACTGAGAGCAGAGTTTTCATACTGAAGAGGACCTCCGTTCCTGGAGGCCTGCAGGATAGCGTCTCTGTCTCGAAAGTTAAGCACCCTCGCAATCATCGGCCGGGATGGTGCCCCAGGGCGCGGCCTCCCGCCCGGAACTCTATGTGCTCTTTCCACCGCAAAAAATTTCCCAAGGCCTCGGGGCTTCAAATGATTGAGGATGATGTCTTCTACAAAAAGATCCGCGGACTGTCCCTCAGCCTTTTCAATCACACCAATAATTTGCACGTTGTTTCTACGGGCTCTCCCTTCATATTCATCCTACTTACGACTTGCGACATCACTGGCGGTTTTGAGATCACGAACTTCTTGCTGCAACGAGGCCATATCATCTGTGAGACTAGTCGTTTTAATGTCCAGGGATTTCACCTTTTCGCTGGTTTTAGTGAGGTCCGCCCAAATCGAATTAACTTCTATCGTCACCGTGTCCAATTTATGATCCAAGGACTCCATCTTCTTACCTAGGGATGTACGTACCCCCTCAATCGCCGCCATCACATCCTGCAGTGTAGGCTCCGTCACGGTAGTCGACATCTCTGCACCTACATCTTGAGACTTCCCAGAACCAGATGGCGATCCATTAGCTTGGGTGTCGCGATCCAGTTTGTTGGTTTGGGTGAACCTTGTTCCCCTGGACGCCTTTGATTGTTGTTTTTCCGTCTCAGGTTTCGACGCCATTTTGTAAACCGTGGACAGCGATCCAAGCCTCTGCAGCGCTCCTTCCACCGAGGACGAGATCTCGGAACGAGTGTCGGGGTATTCACACCTGCGTGACCAATACCATAGGTCAACTCGTTCCTAGGGATAGTGTGCCCAGCTCCAAGCGCAATCTAATGCACTGAAAATCCAAGGACAATCAGGCCTTCGTCGGTGCCAGTCCGGACCCCACGGGAGCCAATACTGGCCAAACAAGTATCGGAAGAGCGATCAAATTAAATGTGCGGTGTCACCAATGTTCATTCAGGGTCTGCCTCTTGCTTAATTGTTGCCCCCCACCTGGGCTCGCCACAGCAATCAAAAACAGGCACCACCGAACTCCAGGTGCCCAGCGCACCAGCCACTTCAGCGAGGATCCATGGGGGAGCCAATATATTCTGCCCTGAGAGCTGAAACCATACAGTCACACAGGAAAGGTGCGTGTGCACTTGAGCCAGCTGCTGCAAAGACCACAGCCAGGCTCTCCTGGCCCCAGCGCGCCGAAGGCAGAACCAGCCAAGTTCCCGGTGAGTCCTGTCCCCCCCAGCCGCCGCCCGGGCGACAATCTCAGACAGGAGGAAGGGGGTGGGGGGGCTTTCTCAACCAGAGCGCGCGACTGCGCTAGCCCAGCAACTGCCCTGCATCCGTTCTCCTCACGCTCCAGGGGTGGGCAGCAGTTGTCGATAATCCAGGGGGAGGGAGGCACGTGCAGCGCAGACGCAATTTTCACGGGACCGAGCCGTAAATTTCCGGTGTCGGCCCCGTTGTTGATCCACTGCAGCCGGACCTCAACATCCACTCGAGGCCCCAGCTTCTGGGTTGCTAGTCCACAAACTTTAATGGCCGCTCTTTTCTACTCCCCACGGCCGATCGGAGTGCCGATGGAAGCGCCCGGCACCGCTTCACTGCCTCTGTCGATGCCCATGGCCTGAGCTCAGGATAAACAGCAGGATAACTCACGCGGCCATCGCAGTCGCCATCGTAGCTCCTACCCCCGTATTTGCAGTTTTAATGAAAAATCCAAACTGATGGTGAAGTCTAAGTTTAAATTACAATTTTGAAAATGCCACTTTTAAAAAGTTGGTAGTTTCCAGTCTTACCCATGTAGTTCCTTTGGGCTGTCTCTTGTCACATGCCTGAATGTAGCTGACAGTTGGGCTTGGGTGTATTCCTCCTAGACAGCCACACACAATAGAGTGCTTAGATGTGCCTAGATTGGACATCACTGGCCGCATGGTAACGTGGAGCTGGCCCAGCCCTGCTGAGACTTGAATAGACTTTGTCTTGCCTCCACACAAAGGGCTAGCTACCCACTGTAGTTAGTCTGCAGCTAGGACAAGGAAGGCAGGATGCCTGGGGACGTCAAAGGGAAACCTCTAGAAGCTTCTCTCCCACTTCAGAGAGACAACTGGGTACTGGACCTCAGATACCACCACTCCAGTACACTTCTGGACCTGTGGATACTCTGCCAGGAAGAAGGGCAGCTGTGCTGTTGAAGGACTGCCATTCTGCTGGACTGCTACTCTTTTGGACTACTGCATTGCTGGACTTCTGCCTTACTGTACTGCCTGCTGCCCTCTTGCCTGGATGAGAAGGACTGGACCTGCACCTCTTGAACACTGAACCCCAGATTGACTCGAAGGGCTAGTTGACTGGCCTCCTGACTTGGGCCTCAGGGACAGAAGGCTCCAACAACCATTACCCAGCACTTAGACACTGCTTCTGTGAGTCCACCCTGCCAAGTGGTCCCACCCCAGTCCTAGATCTGTGGAAGTGGGCCTAGGGTGCTCTGCCAGCTTCTGTGGATCCTGCAGAACCGACACATGTCTTCTGGTGCGCAGTGCAACCCCAAGTAGAACTGATGCTACTGCGTGAATCGGAACCACTGTAAAGACCAGCATCGCAGCCCATCACCGCATCAGAACGGCCACTACGCAATGCATCTTCAGCACATGCCCTCACATCCCTCATCGAGGACAGCCTCGACAACGACACCGGACCCTCGATGATGATGCAGGACCTCGCACCGCAGCCTCGCCGCATCTTGGAACTAACTCATCTCTTTGACTGCATGACACATCTTTGATGTGGATCCATGCAACGCTTCACAAAACAGGATTTAAGGTATTCCTTTCAGCTGACCTAACTGGGTCCCAGTAGCTGGTCCACAATCCATTGCAGTTGGCCTGAATTAGTGACTTTGCCTCGGTCTGGCATGACCAGATAACCACCATTGGTGCTTTATGCCTTTTGGCAATATTTTCACTAAAATATTTACCATTGAATATCTCCTGTTCTACTAATTGGAATTTTGTTGTTTTGGTTTTGTTTTATTTATTAAAAAATACTCTATTATTCTAACTTCATTGTGCACTCCTTTTGTTGGGTGTTTTCACTGTGTTACTGTTTGAAGTGTTGCACAAATACTTTACACATTGCCACTGAGAGAATACAGGCTGCTCTGTGCCAAGCTACCCGAGGGTCGAACACTCGTTAATTACGGTTTACTTGAGACTTCACCTTGAGAAGAATTGTGGTTGCTGCTTGAGAAGAGTTTTACCCCTCTCAACCAGTAACCCACGTGTGACTATCTTTTTGGGCACTAGCTGTTAATGAAGAGCCCCATGTATCATCCCAATGAACTTCTTTCTGTTTTCAAGAGCCCTGTTGTAGGCCATGTTACAAGAATGCACTACCTAGGGAAAGTGGGATATATTGAATATACTTGGCGAGAAGTCACCACAAAAATAGATCAACATTAGAATGTGATCACTAAAGGCACTATCTAATACTTACCCACCACATTCCAAGAAGCAAATTTACAAACTGCAGAAGGAGTCGTTGAAGGGCCATATTGGGTTGGGAAGAAGAGTTGAGTCTAGTGAGGTTTTGGACATACTTATTCCTAAAATTATCTACAATACAATCATTGATTTCCAACCCAGGAGGTCCTCCTGACTATATTAATTTGTTTGTGCAGACTGTGGCTGTCATCTAAACTTCCCTTCGTCCAGTGAGTGACTTTTTAATAAGTCCTCATACCATTCAGTCTGGGCCAGCCTGAGGAATGGGACACTTTTATTTTTCTGTTCAGTAAGAGAGGGGATGACCTGTATTATTGCATTACTTGAGTGGACAGAAAGAAGTGCAACTGGTGCCTTGGTACAAGAACTAAAATTCAGCAAATCTTCTTGGGGGGTTGAAACATCCTTAATATATATATTTATTCAGAGCAGCACTGGCTTGTAGTTCTAGGATACATTCCTCAATGACTTTTAGATGCACAGTAACTGGGTCCTAAAAGTGCTGAACCGACTCTCCAAATTAAATAATGTAGTAGAGATCAGTAGACATGTGCTAGGACCTAAGACTCTCCTCCCCCAACAACCCCTGTCCACCCTGGCTTTGATGTTTCCAGCATCCATTGAAATCTGTTCAGATTATATGCTGTTTTCCCCATCCCTCTGGGAGGGGCGTATGGAAAGTGCAGAATCTTCTTAGGTGTGACGTTAGCCAAGACCTTTTGATTTTACTAAAATTATACATATAATATACTTAACTTATGGCTGCTTTCAGCTATCCCCTTCATCCATTGGTCTTTTACTTTGTCATTCACATTTTTGTTCCACCCACCACACCATACGGCATGGGGCAATGGTGGTGCCCACTTCAGCCATTAGCCTTCATTGGCTTAGGGTGGAGAATCGCACTAAATTTAAAGCCCTATGCTATATGCATAGGATTAAATCAGGTGCAGTCCCACAGTATCTCAGTGCTTTAGTAAACCCTTACCTTCCCACTCGCTTTCTTTGATCCTCTTCTCAGGCTAAGTTTCACATCCCCCGCATCAAACAAGTACGTATGGGTGGTCAGACCTTTGCTTGCTTAGCTCCTTCACTGTGGAATTCTCTCCCCTTACAGCTCCGGCATGAAACTATTTACTACAAATTCCGCAAAGATCTTAAAACATGGTTATTTAACCAATAGTGCAGCTCTGTCGTCTTGCGTGTGTCCGATGGCGCCGGGAAACCTCCGGGTAGCTGTGCACCTTAGACATTTAATAATAATAATAAGAAGAAGAATTAGCTAACTTCATTATGAAGGACAGCATTTGCAAAGGTCAGCACTGAAGCAGCATCTTTTGTGTCATTCTCTGCCTAGCAACACCCTGGCTATACAGCATCACTGGGGTTGGGGGCAGTGTTTCAAGTTTAAGTTTATTTGTTTGATTAATTAAAATCTTACAAAAAAAGTACACATTAAAATATCTTTTGGGTTGGGGGCAGTGCTTCACTTTGGTACTAAGAACCAGCTTTCTCGATGTGTTGTTGCCGTGCCTGCTGTTAATGAATGCAACGGCTCTTTCAGTGTTCGGCAAGATCTCTCCTCTGTGAGCATTCCCTGCACTCCTTCTCTCAGACACTGTCTGATAGGTGCAAATAATATTTTCTTAAATTTAAATAAAATTGGTCTCATGGGAGGCCATCTCATGTTAATAAGTGTTTGAAATTGTGTTTCTGGTTGACAGAGGTATGCACCCTGACCATGCGGGAAACACAATTCTAGTCAGGGTAAGTCAGATGCACACCATAAATTAACCTGTGCTCACCCTCTGGTAACTTGGCACAGAGCAGGCAGGCTTAACTTAGGCAATAAGTAAAGTATTTGCGCAACACTTCGAACAGTATCAAGGTGAAAACACCACAAACAGACTTCATTAATGTTAAGTAGGTAACGATCTTATAAATAAAACAAGACCAAATCTACAAAAAATCTAATATGTAGAAGTCAAGATATGAATTTGTAAAAATGAAATGTAAAAAATTAACATTTAGAAGCAAAACGTGCATATGGGTATTATCTGGTCGAGCAGGACTGGGGTAAAGTGAAGAGTCCTGGCCGATGGTGATGGAGCATGGACCGAATACAGGAGCCACGCAAGCCCCACTGAACAAAGTGCCTTGATACTGGTTGCAACAGCAAGGTGCGTGTGCTTTGAGCACTGTGTCTGTGTTGATCCAGCAGTCAAAGCGGTGCATCAATTTTCTTCACACGTTGGTGGTGATGCGCCGGTTTCATAGACGATGCACCGGTTTCTCCACGCAGGCGAGGATATGCTTTGATCTTCCCACAATACAACGGCAGTGATGTGTAGTTTCAATGCGACGGTTCTTTAAGGCCATGCGCTGATTCAGACCGTGATGTGCCGATTCTGCTCCAACAACAGCCACGATGCATTGGTCAGTTCGACTAGAGCAAGCACCTGGCCACTTCCAATTCAGAGACTCTGTCCATCACCACCCCTTGTTGTAAATATTTTTGTCCACCCTAAGCGTGGAAGGGTATACTCAGATGTGAGTCCCTTGCTCATTGCACCATCAGGATTCAAGCAAGCCGGGCCGAAGACGGCTGAAATGCCAGAAACCGGTCCCCGGAAGCTTGTTTCCTTCCCAGTGTAAGAATTGGCTTTTGTAGTCTGGTCTGCCCTGTTCCCATGATGCACTGGGCCAGGGACAGACTAATTTGCATACAGCCAGGTTCTGAAACTGGGATGGTGCAATGAGCTAAAAAACGGTGTTGGATCTAGCCCTGATATCTTGACTGGGTGAGAGTATTCTGCTTAATTCAGAGACTCTGTCCATCACCACCCCTTGTTGTAAATACTTCCAATGGACCAGGCATGGGAGCAGGTGGTGAAACTTTGATAGTCCTGAGTCTCAAAAATAGAATGCAAGGCCAACAAGCCCTAGAGACCTTTCTGGGTTCATGCACACTCCAGTTCTTCCTCAGCAAGGGCAGAGGTTAGCAGGTAGCAGGGCAGCACAGCAGAAAAAAAGTTTTTCCAGAGCAGCAGTTTAGCAGAGTGACAGTCCTTCTTAGCACAGCTGTCCTACTTCCTGACAGACTTTCTTTACAGATCCAGAAGTGTCTGGTTTGGTGGGGTCAGAGACCCATTACTTATACCTAGTTGTGTGTTTGAAGTGGGGGTGACTTCAAGGTGCACAGAGGTTCTTTCTCCCTAGCCCTGGCTCTATACTCACTACAGGGGGTTCATCTGCCTTTTGTGTGAGGACATAACACTGCTCATTCAGGTTTAAGTGTAAGCTCCTCTCTCCCATCCTGACCAGGATGAGCCATCAGGATGCAGATGGGCACTCACTCACACCTACTCTTCCTTTGAGTGGGGCTGTCTAAATAGAATGCACAAAGTCCAGCTGTCACCCACCCCTGATGTGTATTGTAGAGAGGCTGCAGGCCCACAGAGCTTTAAGAGCAGAGAAATGCCATCTTTATAAAAGTGCCATTTCTAAACTAGTAATGTTAGATCCAACTTTGCCAGCAAAGAGGATTTATCCTTACCATTTCAGTGGTATGAAACACAACAAAGGTACTCCTTATAAATGAAGAATTACAGCTTAAATGTGTAATAAGGAATTCTCAGTGTTTACCTATGAGAGGAGTAGGCATCACAGTAGTAAAAAATGAATGTATGTGTTTTTTACTACCAGGACATTCAAAACTTGAATGTACTGTAGTGCAGTTCCTATATTCCCAATAGGCTCTGCGCATTGGAATAACATAAACGATAGTTTAGACGTAGGACTAAGGTCGACTAGGTCTCTATTGAATATGTTAGACTTAATTATGAATGCCAGCTAGCTCAGAGGTCACTAGAAACTTTCTCGAGTGAACAGGAAGGAGTTAACTTTCCTGAATAGACAAGAAGGGATTAGTTCTCCAGTATTCAATCTTTCATAGATTCACATGCTTGTATCTTCCCCGTCGTCATGGTGGGAGTCTCCCGGTATATGATAACCATAGCAGTAGAAGAAAAAACTGCCTGGAAGCCATAGAGTAGTGAAACCACAAGGCAACCTCTCCTCCTCATTATGTGGCCCAAACTACAGCCAATCAGCTGCCTGCACCAGCCTACACCATTCCCAGCAGAGCCACCAAACCTCATATTTCCAACCGCCTTCGTGTGAGAAGGAGTCTCCCTGAGCTCTGCTCAGTTTATTCTCTCTTCACTGAACTTTTGACCTTTCACAGTTGGAAGTCAGGTACTGTTCTTTTCTTGTCAAGCATTATTTCATTCAGAATGTCTGAAAGCTCCAAGAAGAGCCTTTTCAGAGCTTGCAGGTCCTGTGGCAAGGCCAGACTGTTTTCTGAAGATCCTCACAAGGAATGCTTGTACTGTCTGTACCCTAAGCATATTCCTAAGGACTGCAAGTATTGCCGGACCTTCTCTGCCAAAACACTGAAGGATAGAGAAGCGCGCCTCTTATTATGGCTTCAGAAAAGGAAAGCTCAAGACTCAGAGTCTGAGGGAGAAGCCAAGGGACACACCTCTAAGAAACAAAAAAGAAGGTCCTCTGAGTAAAAGGGAGATGTGAGGAAACAAAAAGCAGGAAAAACTAAGGAAGGTGAACGTTCTACTTCACTCCCTCCAACTCCTCTCAAGCCTTCCTCAAGAAAGAAGGCTCCGTCGTCGCTTCCGTCGACGAAATATACTGAAATTCCAGTCAGATCGCCGACGAGGCCGTCGACGACCTCGACGACGACCATCTCGTCGACGACGACGACAATCTCGACGACAACAGCTTCATCGACGTCGTCGACGACGACGACTCCGTCGATGGTGAGTGCCAGACCTTCGTCGACGGCAAGATCTTTGTCGACGAGCATCCCGTCGACGATGCAGATAATTGTTCCGTCGACGGCCCCGTCGACGGTCACGTCGACGACGAAAAAAACGTCGACGATGCCATCTCCAACAAAGATAACTGCAACCTATATTTCCATAAAGAGGATTGCTCCGTCGACGGGAGCGTTGACGAGCAAAAAAAGGGGAGTTTTCCACGCCGAAGATTTCACCTCTACTGCCCTCTACCATTCTGGATTGCCAGGAATCAGAGGAGGAAGGATCCTATGGTGTTGCTTACAGTCCTTCGCAGCTCCATATTAAACATCAGGATTCCGATGAGGAAGACCTCCAAGAGGCCCAGGAGCACTTCTCTTTTACAGATCGGCCGGTCAAAGGCCAGATGAGATACGAGTCATTTCATCAGGCCTATCACTATGAGGATGAAGAGGAAGTGGATACGCCTGTGCGGGAAGAGGCCATGTCGGTGCCTATCTCTTTAATAACAGATCTAAGAAGCATGATTGACAGCTATTACCGTCACTTTCCGGAAGATAATGCTTCCGCGGCCACTGAGAAAGTCTCTCAACCTGCAAAAGAGACACCCCTGACTCAGCCGCCTCCTCCTCCTCGGACGGAGGTCCAAAATGTTATTACAATTCGTGATGACTTAAATGATTCCGATCAGGACAATCAAGAGGAGGAAGGGGAAATTCCTCAGGATGAGGGGGTTGGAGATGAATGGGATCAATATATTGCTCCAACGTCCCCAGTGTCACCTTTGTCTCAATCAAGCTCTCCACCAGAGGACATAGCCAGTTTTCACAATTTGATGGAAAAAGCAGCTAAAAGATTCAAGCTTACTATGCCAGCCAAGGAAAGCGAATGTTTCCTTTACGACTTCAAGGAGTCCTCCAGGAAGTCAGTAAGAGCCATTCCAATTATTGACCATATCTGGGATGAAGGACTCAAACTGATGAAGAATCCAGCCTCAGTCCCAGCATCCATACCCAAGCTGGACAAAAAGTATCGCGCTATAGAGACGGCTCCAGCATGTCTTATTCGTCATCCTCGACCGGACTCGGTTGTGACTCAAGCAGTGCAGAAGCGCTCCAAGAACCCAATTGCAACATGCGTGGCGCCCCCCGATAAGGAGGGCAAGAAGATGGACGGCATAGGTAAACGCTTTTCAGTCAGGGCAGCAGCTTCCATCAAAGCAACCAATGCAATGGCTCTTCTGAGCCGGTTCAATAGACAAATGTGGTCTGACATCGCACCATTCCTGTCGCACCTTCCGGAGGACAAGAAAGAGGAGGCGACTACCATCCTACAGGATGGAGCCAGAGCAGCGTCGGAGTCCATAGATGTGGCAATGGATATAGCGTCTATAGCTTTCCGCCAGATGGCTGGGGCAGTAACCCTACGGAGGCAAGGATGGCTCAAAGCTACATCCTTTCGACCGGAGGTCCAGTCTAAAATCTTGGACATGCCATTTGATGGCGAAAGCCTCTTTGGTAAGCAGATCGAGGAGGCGTTGCATGGGATAAAAACAGATACCAATACTGCTAGATCCTTGGGATCATTACAGCAAGGCCGTTATCAGTCCTTTCGCGGCCGAGGATCCAGAGGACACTTTCAACAGCAACGTTCCTCTTACCAATCTAATCGGTACCAACCTTACAACCAACAGGGATACCGTCAGTACTCCTCCAACCAGCAATATCGGTCCTCGAACACTTCCTTCCAACAACAAGGAAGAAGAAAGTCCGCCGCCAGAGGGAAGCAAGACTCTGGTCGCAGACAGTGATGTTCCTCAGGCGCCTCCAATACCGCTTCAGATCGACCAGTTCCACTACCTCTCTCAGTTTCTCCCGCATTGGCAGTCCATAACATCGGACAGATGGGTATTAGACATCATTACACAGGGTCACACCCTGGAATTCTCACAAAGGCCTCCAAATCGTCCACCTCTCTGCAGAGTTCATCAACATCTAGCAGCTCTCAAAGCAGAGATCTTATCACTTATACTGAAAAGAGTGATAGAGGAAGTCCCATCAGACCAGCGGGGAACAGGTTTTTATTCACACTTCTTCCTTATAAAGAAAAGGCAATCATCAAAATGAAGGCAGGTACTGGACCTCAGAGATCTGAACACATACATAAAGAAACTTTCTTTCCGTATGCTGTCCTTACAGGAAATTCTTCTACTGCTCCGCAAGGGAGACTACATGGTCTCTCTAGACCTGTTGGATGCATACTTCCACATTCCTATACACAGAAAACAAAAGAAGTATCTGCGATTCATGGTGGCGGGGCGCCATTACCAGTTCAGAGTTTTGCCTTTCGGTCTGAAGTCTGCCCCCAGAGTATTCACAGAATGCATGGCTCCAATAGCGGCGCATTTAAGGCAGCAAGGTCTCCAGGTATTCCCATACCTGGACGACTGGTTAATAAAAGGACCATCGTTCCAAGCAACACAGAGATCTCTACGGATGTGCACGGATCTCTTTCAAAGATTAGCCCTTCGGATAAACAAAGAAAAATCATTTTTTCTTCCGACTTGTACTCTACAATTCCTAGGAGCAATCTTGAAAACACAGGAAATGAAAGCTTACCCATCAGAAGAACGAGTAAAAAAATCTTGAATCTGACTGCATCTCTGGCAACAAAAAAGTTCACTTCCATCAGAATATTCAAGTCCATACTGGGAATGATGTCCTCTTGTATCCCACTGATTCCCAACTGCCGTTTACAGATGAGACCGCTGCAAGAAGCCCTGGACAAACAATGGGTCCAAGCCCTGGGTTCCTTCGACGACAAGCTGGTCATAACCTGTCAGATCAAACGTGCAATGTCATGGTGGGGTATCAGGAGCAACCTAACAAAGGGCCTGTTATTCGAACCTCAATCACCGAGTTACGTCATGACATCAGATGCTTCATTACGAGGTTGGGGAGCACATCTGCAAGACCTGGAGATTCAAGGCGTTTGGTCTCCTCAAGAGACAAAACTTCACATCAATCTCTTGGAATTGAAAGCCGTATTCCTGGGCCTTCAGGCCTTTCTTCCCAGGATCCAAGGTTCATCGGTCTTAGTGCGTACAGACAGCACAACAACAATGTTTTACCTGCGCAAGCAGGGTGGCACGAGATCAAAACCCCTGTCGATTCAGGCACAAAGGATCTGGAAATGGCTAGTGTGTCAAAAACATAACGCTGCAAGTGGAACATGTTCCAGGGGTACACAACACAAAAGCGGATCTGTTAAGCAGGTCATCCGACATTTGCCACGAGTGGGAACTATGTCAAGTCCAGCTGAATCGGATTTTCAATGTGTGGGGCAAGCCAAGTCTGGACCTGTTTGCAACTCAGAGAAACAAAAAGTGCAGACATTATGCCAGAAGGTTCCCTCAGCAGGGTTCGAGAGGGAATGCTCCTCACCGCCGATGGACAGGGATGTTTGCCTATGCCTTCCCTCCCTTTCCCCTAATTCCCAGATTACTGAGGAAAATGAGATCAGAACCTTGCCAAATAATTCTAATAGCCCCAGCCTGGCCGAGGCAGTTTTGGTATACAGAGCTTCTACAATTGTCGGTGGAGCCAAGAATACAGCTCCCAATAACCAGGGATTTGATTTCCATGAACAGAGGCCAAGTACTTCATCCGCAATTGACCTCTCTAAAATTGTCGGCTTGGAACCTTTTGAGCACGAATTCCAGTCATTAGATATCACTCCGGAATGTCGTGAAATATTGCAAAGTTCCGCAGCGCTGTCTACCAACAAGACATATACTGCAAAATGGAAACGATTCTGTAATTGATGCCTTGCTCATACAGTACATCCTTTGACGTCATCTCCTGAGCAAATTCTTCCTTATTTTCTGCATTTAGCCAGATCAGGGCTTGCGCACTCATCTATTAAAGTCCATCTAGCAGCAATATCTAGATACAGAAGATCTCCAGGATGCCCATCTCTGTGGTCTAACAGATTATTCAAGGAGTTCTTAAAATGACTATTCAGAAAGTTTCCTCCAGTTAAGCGTCCTCCACCCCCATGGCAGCTTAACACAGTCTTGTCACAACTTATGAAAGCTCCGTTCGAGCCGATCCACGAATCTGAGCTGCAATTCCTGTCATGGAAAGTAGCATTACTGCTGGCACTCACATCAGCCAGGAGAGTCAGCGAGATCCAAACTTTTTCTATACAGGATCCCTTCATACAATTCAGGCCAGATAAGGTTATGCTAAGGACTAATCCGAAATTTGTGCCTAAAATACCTTCGTCTTTTCATCTAAATGAACCGGTGATCCTGCCTACATATTTTAAAAATCCTTCTACAGCGGCTGAAAAGGCTCTACATACTTTAGACATTGGCAGATGCCTAAAGTTCTACACTGAGAAGACTAAAAGCTTTCGCAAATCAAACCAACTGTTTGTCGCTTACTCAGGGCCCAGAAAAGGTCTGGCCCTTTCACGTTCCTCAATCTCCAGATGGATTGCATCCGCCATTGTCTTCTGTCAAGAGAAAGCAGGAAGGCCTCTCGACATGAAAGTCCGTGCCCATGATACACGGAAGATGGCGACGTCTTCTGCATTGCTAGCAGGAGTACCCCTTCCAGACATATGCAGAGCAGCAACCTGGTCGAATGTTCATACATTCACCAAACATTACTGTCTGGACACGGAATGGAAAGCAGATGCGGCAGTGGGACAGGCAGTTCTGCGACATCTCTTTAAATAAGGTACATGTTTATGAATTTTATGCTGCTGTTTTTTATATGTAATGTGGTTTTTTCCCTTTATGCTAATATCTGGAATAGCAATGTTTGGTTGTTACTACCTTTTAATTCGTAATGAGTTCTTCTTTCTGAAAGGAATTTATGGCACACAGCCCCGAGAAAAGAAAGGGGTCTAGCCTAGAAACGCTCTAACTACAAGGACTGCTATCTACTCTGATACAAGCATGTGAATCTATGAAAGATTGAATACTGGAGAAAGAACTAGTTACTTACCTTTACACTATGGTTTTCCAGTATTATCTTTCATAGATTCACATGCGCCCGCCCGCCTCCCCATTTCTATTAGGTAGACCACCTTTTTATCTCTGGTTTCCTGCATAGCTCACTCTTGGGCTGTTGGAAATCTGAGGTATGGTGGCTCTGCTGGGAATGGTGTAGGCTGGTGCAGGCAGCTGATTGGCTGTAGTTTGGGCCACATAATGAGGAGGAGAGGTTGCCTAGTGGTTTCACTACTCTATGGCTTCCAGGCAGTTTTTTCTTCTACTGCTATGGTTATCATTTACCGGTAGACTCCCACCATGACGACGGGGAAGATACAAGCAGTGAATCTATGAAAGAAAATACTGGAGAACCATAGTGTACAGGTAAGTAACTAGTTATTTTCTGACAACCGCATAAACATGACAACTTTGCTCCCTCCAGGATAAGGAGTATATCTCCAGAGTCGCGGAAACAATAGATAGCTATTTCACTTAGTCAATCGTGCATGCTTAGTTTCACCAGGAATGCAGAGAAATAGAGAGACGGGCGTTTTTCAATAAAAGTGGTTATTTATTGAGCAGTCTTCTTTCTCATGCAAGAGAAGTGAATTGCCACAATTGCAATACTTGTCATAAAGTAAAGTGCGTACAGTAAAAGGAGTATTATGAAATAATACTGTAAAAGCATTGATATGGTTTCTAAGCCATAAGATACTTAAAACGGATAAAATACATACAATGATAAAAGTTGACTAAACGTACTCAACTGGTGCTTCTGAAATACGCCTACCCCTGTGTACCTAACCTAAGCCTAGTACGTGGGAAGGAGTAAGTGAGATGTAGTTTGAATTAAGATAGTTTTTGCCAAGAATCTGAATCAAGAATTCTCTAAGGGTCTAATCAGCTCCGTACCTTGGGTATAGAATGAAGGAGGTCTTGTATCTCTCTCTCAGGACTCGATCTCCCAGCAACCCGCAAGGGTGACCGGAAAACACTGGAGCTGGATTTCTCGGCAGGAGAAAAGACAGCGTCTCTCTCAGTGCGTCAATGGGAGGGTCGGCTTCCTTTGGCACTCGTTACAGCAGGGCGTCGGGTAAGTAGATAGCCGATCTGCTCCAAACCACTGTGTGTTTGCTAAGGCAGATGCTGGTATATTTATACCTGGAAGGTGCCGAGTTTGACGTAAGGTTGGACATAAGACGTCACTAAGAACTCGCAGTTCTTTCAGGACTCCAGGAGTTCTTGGACAAATCAAAACAGAAGCAGGGGGAATTCCCGGGCTGCTGGAGGCTTGGTTTGTTTAAGAACGCGTTGTACTTTCAAGGAGTCTATGGGAGTAGTCTTGCCGTATTTGGACTGCATTGGCTATGACTAAATATGGATATGATTCTTATGCCTTTATAAGGGTATGATTTGTTATAACCACATAAGGGCATAAATCGGGAATATTTAAATAGGGTCCTAGATACATTCACAACACCCACTCCACGTATAATGTCCATCATTACTAAATACTAAGCAATATTAAACATATAACGATGCATGTGTTTTCCAGCCCACCCCAAAAGACATAAAATGCATTTGAAGTGGTATATACACGAAAAATGAGTATTATACTGTACGTTTTCAAGCAGTGGTATCATTCAGATAATGCATATATAGTACGTTGAAATATTGGCTGAATGAATTGCGAAAATTACATTTATGAAATGGCTCTTAATATAGAAGAGAAGGTCGAGACCATTTCATCACATATTTATACAAGACTGTACATGTGCTAGAGGCTAAATCAAAAATATTGTCTCGAGAGTCTCTAAAAATAGAAATCTTGTTCTATAAGAATAGTTCTACTTTAAGCAGAGTATCATGTGCCAAAAAAAAAGGTAAATATATTTGAGAATGGAAAAATAATTTCGCTTTCAGGGAAAAGGAAAAAAAAAATAGTTCCAATGTTTTTTAGAAGTTCTGTTTATCAAAACTAAAGGCCGAATTAAGAGTTCAGGGAACGCTGTGTACTCGTTTTTTCTTAAAAGTTATTCTCGTTGTTCGGAGAGAACATTAACTCAGATAGGCTGGCAAAGAATTTGTCTACAACAGTAGGTGAAAGTTGGAACAAGTCCGAAAAAGTAGAAATAGTGCAAATGTGAGAGGCATTGCCGTCATCGGTGTCTAGATCAGCAATGGTCACAAAAGGTTGTACCTGAGTGCCGCTTTCATCTCGTACTTCACCGCCACCTAATCGTAATGGTGAGGTCTCAACGAATGACGTCATCAGAATAGGTAGCCGCTGGGGACAACACATTGCATGAGCCGTTACCGAACCAAGCAAAGTATCGATATCCATAGGTACTGCTGATGGTAGAGTAAGACAGACGTCCAACACGCATTCTTCTCCGCATAGCAGGCATCGTAGAACAGATAAGATGCAATCTTGCCAGATTGGTCTGAATGAAAGAAACCAGGTGGTATTCAGATCTCTTAGCCGAGCCAAGCCGAGGACCTTAGTAATCCGCTCTCGGTATCTCATTGCTAGGATCGTGTCTTCCATTCTTGCCTAAGTTTTGTCTGTGACTTGACTTGCCATATCGAAGCAGAAGGAACAAAAATAAAATTCCTGCTACGAGTCCCAAGATGAGAGGCAGGCCGCCGAACACAGAGTGCACGAAATTCAGGAAGATGCTCAGTACTGCTTCAAAGGGTGCTAATAGTCCCGAAAAAATTGTCTTAAATACATGTGCGATGCCACTGGTATCTGACATGTTTAAGATTTGACCTAACATTTCTACTAAATGCACGGGGCAATTTGTCAATAATGTATGTATCTCTGCTGCTGTCCTTGCGACTTGCAGATCATACGTTTCTCTAGACGAGGTTAAAGGCACAGTTGTCTGTAAAAGAATAGACTTCATTCTGCTTAAAGTATCAATTCGAATAGAAGAGATATTCGGAGAAGGTCATATTGCTGCCTCCTTGTCTGGTTTGCTGTTTGGATACAATACTTGCATACAGCAAATGACCCTGGAAGTAACGATCACGAGGTAGGCCGTTCCTGGCACCATGCCACAACAGCTGTGGTCACTTATTATAACGTAGCTGCCGTTGGAAAGCTGTCTGAAAAAAGGCTCTGTCTGTGTAGCAGGGGTGCCGTGCCGGTGACATGAAAGGTTATTTGATGAACCTTCACAGGCTCCATGCAAGTTAATACCTTACACAGAAGTGTACCGCTTAGTGAATTTTTACAGTTGTTACCACTAAGAAATACCTCTTTTTTCCCTTCACTATAACATCTATGTGTATAAGGTAAATTCCAGCCAGGTTGACTTGATGTATCCTTTACCCAACCTTTCATACAGGCCTGCTGGTATATACTTTTGGCAATATTGAAACTGAAAAGTCGTTATCGGAATTGTAATTGTACCATGTATCATCCATTCAATGACAGGTCGTTCTGACATTGTCAATTGTAATTTTTCTAGTTTTTCAATGCTCAGCACTGTATAGTCTGCTCCTTTTTGTGCCAAAGAGATTTGTTTATCTGTAAGGTTAAAGATAGAAAATAATGACGTTGTGTTGATTAGACGACATTGCACGTAGCCTGAACGGAGGTTTTGTAACGTCCAGCCTAACTGTACAATAGAACGTAATTGGAACTGGCCATGTTGTAACATTAGCATATCCTGTTCTATTATATCAATAGCAGATGATACAATGCTGTCCAGTGAAAAAATTCTGGAGGACAGAGTCGTTAACCCATTGTCCACTACAGCCAGAGATTTTTCCAAATTAATACGATCAATTTCTCGTATTTTTTCAGCAGTTTCAATTTGGGTTACTTTCCAAGCTTTGTTGTAAGCAGCGTATATACCGGCGTATATGAAACGTTTTTGACGCTGTTTGCGAGGTCCCAATATGAAATCTCGCAAGTCAGCACCTTCTTTAAGTAAAGTCAAGTGTTGCTTTATTTCAGGCAGTGTGGATTTCTGTAGCCACTCAAGGCATAGTTTCCCTACACTATATGTTGTTATTATCCCTGGATGTTGTCTCTGGGAATATCTTGGGTCTGGCCTGGTCTGTTTGAACCCCTATGTTTTGTTCCGGAATCTATCTTGACGGTTATTAGTGTCTGTGGGCCAGATCAACCATTTTCTCCAATCAGGATTAGTTCTGTTTTGGTGTAAAATATGGGATACGTCTATCTCCACATCTGTAGTGCTATTACTATCAGGTATGGTTTTTAGAATAGACGGTTTGTTTAAGTCTTTTATCTTGGCTAGGCCAAGACAGGTTGTTTGTTAAATGGTGTCATTCAGGAATATTATCTGTTCTGGGATCATGCAGGCTCTGAATAATGATTCTAGACCTTGTACCTGCCAGTCTTTTGTACGCCAGACTGTCTTAGTCTCAATGTTATTTTTCCAAAATTCAAAACCAAATGTAGACATTTTTTCATAAAACTTTTCAGAATAAATCAGTTTAGTATTTGTCAACATGTTTTTCATTCCTGTCTTATTCATGATTTTAAAATAAAACATTTCGGGATCAGTGTTATTAAACCCAGAGAAGTATGGGAATTTCTCATAAAATTTTTTTGAACTGACTTTTGGTGGTGTTGGACAATGTTCCCATTGATTATAAGTAAAAACATTTCTAGGTTTAGCAGATTTATCCAAATAGTGATGTCCATAATGATTAAAACAATACATTTCTTCATAATTTGATGAACCTTGTAAATAATCATGTTCTGTAAATTTTGCTGACATTTCTAAATCTGACATCATATTATTAATATTTTCAAAGACCCAATCATCAGAGAAAGTACTAGGTGATACAAAGTCACTTAAAGAAACCTTGAACTGGTGTGGATATTTCAAGAGTTCAACCGGGCCATAGATTTCGTAATCAGTAGCGTCCCATGCTACACCACCAGGTACTGGAATGGCTGTGATGTTCACTGATGACAGTTCTCTTTTTTCGATGTGAGATGATCTGTGAGGTTTTAGAACCAAGTTGATGTTCTGACTTGCTGTGTCCATTGTACTATATTTCCATCAATAAATCTACCCAAACTTAAAACCAAAATGAGCCAACATAGGAGGAAATGTACAACTAACACAATCCACAATTCAATCCATGGTGAATTCAGATATGTTTCTCCAAGTTGATGAAAGAGTTCTGGAATTTTGTCTTTGAAAGTTTTGTTTGCTGGTTTGTCCTCATGTTCACTTGGATCATCAGAAAAGTCATCAAAATTGATGAAGTAGCCAGATGCAGTTCTGTCAATTGTTGGAATTGCTTCCGGATTTTCATTAATCTTTGGATTTGTATGTTTAGAGGCTACATCATTGTAGACTGGTGTTTCTTGACGAACTGTTGCAATATGGGTTTCAAGAGGCACAAGTTCCATGGCTTTGTTGCATAGTCCTTCTTTATTTACTGCAGGTTTATCAAATGTGATTAGTCTCTCAGTTTGAACCTCTTGGATTGTACCAAGGTTTGGTCTTCTGCTACTTCTTGGGAGTCCACTGGGCCTACTACTTATTATTGGCCACATGATTGAAATTTTACCAGGTCGATTGATACAACTCTGTTCTCCTTTTTACCAGCAAGGGGCGGTAGTACTACTGATCTTGTTCCGCTGATAGCTAAGACAGCTATTGCTTTTCTGTAAGAAGGCCCAAATTCCTTCTTCACCTTTTCTCTGACCAGATCCCCAATCTTTGGAATCCAGACAGGTCTTGCTGGGACAGGTGGTTTTTCTTCAGTGGCCGTTGGCTTTAGCTTTGTGTTACTTAGACTTCTTCTTGTTTCATTTAAGTCCTGTAAAACAGCCAAACGATCTTTGATATCAAAGGTTTTTTGTTTCACCACTGAAGTCTGACGATCGAGGTCTTCAATTAACATTCTAGTACCAAACAAAATATACGGAGTGATCACCCCCAGAGAATTTCTTGTCAGATTATTAAGACTATGTTGGACACTTATTAGATGTTTGACCCACCCGTCACCCTAACCTAATACCCTCGCTGTTATAGATTGCTTTATGTCTTGGTCTTTTCTCTCCACTACCGTATTTCCCTCGTGATGGAATGGACTAGAGTACCGCAATGCAATGCCCATGCTGGCCATGGCCTCCTTGTAAGCTCTAGAGCTAAACGCAGGACCCTAGTCAGAATGTAGCATGTCAATTGCGTATGTGACGATAAAGACTCGCAAATCTTTTATAACAGTTCTGGCGTCAGCCGAGCGCTGGGGCCACATCCAAATGAATCTCGCGCAGGAATCCACTTCGACCATGATATATTTATAGTTGCCATCCCTTTGTAAGGGACCACAGTGGTCCAGGTAACACATGCTAATGGTTTATCTGAGATTAGAAGGGGCGTCTGTGCTGGTCGTTTCACTGTTGATACTTTCATTCTTTGGCATATTTCACATTCTAGAACATAGTTTCTAGTCTGTTTTCTCATGCGCGGCCACCAATATCTCTGTTTTAATAACGATATTGTGGCGGAAATACCAGCATGTGCAGAAGCGAGCCCTTCATGTGCCGCTAAAATTAGTCCTAACCTGTGTTCCATGTTTGTAATTGCTCTTTCCCCCACTCCAGGGATTACAGCAAAAGGAACATTATTCGCATCAGTTTGGTATGAGTACTTTACTGGAAAGCCTTTCGGGAGTGTCCTACCACTGTCTTTTACTGAAGCACTGACAGCTTGCATTATCTCGCTGTCTATTTTTGTTTTTGACCGGGTAATGGCAGCTACGGAAGCCGTTTGCACAGCTGCCTTCGCGGCCTCATCAGACAATGAATTGCCTGCAACGTGAACGCCATCACGATGATGACTCAGTGTATGTATCATGTGAGTCTTTTGTAGTTCTTTTTGTAAAGAAACTACTTGTTCCCAAAGCATTTTATGCTTGATTGTGCCACCTTTTGCATCTTTGAAACCGTTTTGAACCCAGTTCTGCAAGTATTCATTGTAAGACTGGACGAAATAATATGAATCACACACTATTAGTGTGGGGAATTCGTGATCGGTATTTTCAAGCGCCATCTTAAAAGCCTGTAGTTCAGCTCACTGAGCTGTCCAGTCTCCGAGTGATTGAGTTTTATTGACCAGTGGTCTGAATTTTCCTTCGTGCCAACGACCTTTAACAATCGCGCACGCAGCACTATATGCTTGTTTACCCCCAACTGCGGGATTGTGCTGAACCGTCTGTATATATTATACAACCGTAATGTTCGAGAGGCAGGATTTCGGTCGGCAGAGGACATTCATATTTGTATTGGAGAAATTCTTGTGTTTTTAAGTTAGGATCAAATTTGTATACTACGTCTGATGCAGCAAGAGAATTAACCCATTGTATCCATCTCGGATGTAAAGCTTTAGCATTGGGAATGCTTGCTCTCGTTACTGCCTCTAGGGCAGGTAACGGTGGAACGATTATTATTCGTTTACCTTGTGCGAGGGCTCTTTCTTTTGCTACAGCAGTTTGAACCGCAGTCAGAATTTTTTCAGTAGAACTGAATTTCATTTCAGCTTGTGTGTTCAAGTGTGATTTATAAGCTATTGGTACCGTTTCTCCCTCATTAGAGGTCAGGTATGTGAATCCGCATCTTCCTGGGATGACTCGGATTACAAGGTTGCGTTCGTTTGCGCGTGTTTGCAGTTTTGTTTCAGTTAACATGTCTGTTTGTAATGATCGTAACATTTCTGTGTGTTTCTGAGTCCAATTAATTGGTTTGAAATCAGGTTTTATTAATTCGTAGAGAGGTTTAACCCTCTCTGCATAATTTAGAATGTAAGTTCTTCTGAAATTCAGGAAACATAAGTTTTTCAGTGGTTTTGGAGCTTGGAGTACTGCACACTTCTCTAAGTTGTCTGCTAGGCTTTTGCCTTCACTTGATAAGTGATATGCTAAAAATAAGACAGTTAGGTGGGCAATTCGTGACTTTTTAAAGTTGAATTTGTAACCTTCAGATGCGAACCCAAGTATGATGGTGTTCACTTTTTTCAAGTGTGTCTCCAGGTCACCGTCTGTAAGATAGATGTCATCGACATAAGATAATGCCTCATCTATACATTTGTAGTAATTCTGTTACCCTGGCTGAAAATAATCCTGGGCTGTTCTTGAATCCTTGTGGGAGACGACAAAATTGCTATTGAGCCCCCATACTTGAGAAAGCGGTCAAATACCTGCTTTCTGGTGCAATGTTTTGACAGAAGAAACCATTTGAAATATCTAATGTTGTTTTATATTTTTTGCGCACAACGTTATTCATTAGTGCCGCACTGTGTGAGTTTTGTACTGCAAATGTTTTGCAACAAGAGTTTAGGTGTCTGTAGTCCAAAACTAGACGATATGAATTGTCTGGTTTGGAGACAGGAAACAAAGGATTGTTCATTTGTGAGGTGCATGTTTCAATCACCCCCTGATATTCAAGTTGATCTAAGATCTCCCTTACTTGATTTTTAGCTTCTTTCTTAACAGGATACTGCCTTTGTGCAGTAGCTTGATTTTTTAACTGAATTTTATGGTGAGGAGAATCCTCATCCCATCCTACATGATTTTTATATAATGCAGGGGCTTGGGCCACTGCCCATTTTCTAGCACATGTGTATTTTTTATGAATTGGAATGTGATTTGAGAAGGCAGGCATAATCATTTCTTCGCCATGTGGGCACTCCCTGACAAACTCTGGTGGCCAGTCTTTCTCTGCTAGAAGGATGTCATAGCCTTTAGATAGGTATTCCCAAAAGAGACCTCTTATTTTCCTAGTTTTGTCCCCCTCTATACGTAATGTTATTTCATATAATTTATGGGGTACACTAACTCTGGTGTCTGCAGTTTCCACTTGAATGTATTCATTCGTGTCCACTGTCTCCAGAAGATTCATCAGGATCTTGCGAGCTATGGTCACTTCTGCTGCACTGTCTAGCATTGTCTGGGCCCATTCTCCGTTTTTCAGTTGTGTCCTCAGAATCCTCGGCATGTTTTATTTTAATACTAGCTACCTTCTTTTTTGGAAATTGTAATCTTTTACTTTGATGAGCAGGTTCCTTGTCTTTGGACTTGACGTGCTCTTCTTTATGTTCTGACCGCCCTTTTCTTTCCGATTTCTGTGAGGAAGTCTGAAAAGATCAAGAGGGACGTGTATCAATATCTTGATATCTGTCAGGTTTTCTCAAATTGTCCCTATTTCTAAGGTTGTATCTTTTTTCAGAGGGTTCCCTTTGTGGAGACTTGCCCCCTCGTTCTGGAGTTCTATCTCTTTGTTGAGGAGACCTTCCTCTGAACTAAAACTGTTTTTCTCTGGGAGTGGTTTGTTTATTACCCTCCCGCCTCTTTTTTGGAGTATTGAGATTATTCTTAATAAAGTTTTTTTCAGGATTTTCAGTTAGTTGTGGTTTTAGTGGTTTCCCACTCAAACTATCTCTACCTAGTTCTTCATAGGATTTTTCAATTATTCTGGCAAGTTCAAAAGGTTGTTCTGCTATATCTGTTTCTTTCAATTTTTGGCGGATCGCCACAGATGCTGCTTCTCCTTTTATGTTGGCTAGTAGTATAGCCGAGACTTGCTTAAAGTCTTTCAGTAACTTCATACCTAGAGTTAAAGCAGGTTCTGGACCGTATTCATTTTGAATCTGTCTTAGTACGTCTGGTATAACCGCCATAGACGGAACACCATGTGTTTTTGTGTATATTGAAGCAAAGACTGTTCCCCAAGTGTCACAGTCCTCCACGTGTGGTGCGATCCCCATTGGAAGACAGATAGTCAGAATTCTGTGTTTGTCATGAGGTGTAGTATCAGGAAATACTGCCTCTATCTGAGTGATTTTTTGAGCTAACCAGAATGGAATTTGTTCCCGTTTTGCGGGTAATTTGCCAATGATTGATTGTATAGTCTGTGGTGTAATTTTATTTGTGTTCCCCTGGTGAGGGGTATGCTGTGGAATTCTTATTGCCGGTTGGACTGTTAAAGTCCGCATGACATATTGGACCAATTGTCTTTGTATTTTAATTAGTTGTTTTTGCTGAACTAAAAGTTCCCCGCTTGACATTTTTTCAATGTCGGGATGTGGTGTGTAGCCGGCTAGAACTGGCCATGTGGCTCCTGGTCTACCTAGTGGACCGAGCCTAGTGAAGTGATTTTGATGTTTTAGGGCGCCATTAAACCAGAGCTGATGCTCTTGGTAAGTTAGTGGAATTTCAATGTCCTCGAAGGGGACGTACTCCTCTGGAGATTCATCTATTTTGTAGTTGTGAAAATCGCATGTCACCGCATTTGCTGCCGGAAAATGTATCCAGGAATAGAATACCTTTGTCTGCCGATATTCTTGGGCCTCTACCACAAATATGACTGTACCACCTCTTGATGATACCCCATTATTTATAAGTTTGTAAGTTACACTCTTCCTTACATTGACTGGGATGATTATAGAATCTGGGTTATCTTGTTGGAGAGTTGTGTCATCTGCTAAACGTTGAGCTGCTTTTTTAGCTCTCTCCCTTTCGTCTTCACTTTCCGGCATTTTGCTGACAGAAAGTTTGCAGTGCAAGTTTCAAGGAAACAAAGATTAGATGCACAATATTTTGGAACACTGTATCCTTCAACAATGACTAAACCAAAAACTAATACATAGGATTCTCATCCTACTAAGTTCTGGCGGATATTAACCTTTTACCCACTCCAGATGTCTATTGGAGTTTTTACGGGAAAAAGGGGTCTGTGTGAAAAGAACGACTGAGTTACTCTAGTATCTAGCGTTAGATTATCGCCTTACCAAACGTTGGGCGCCATGTAGTGTAGTTCCTATATTCCCAATAGGCTCTGCCTAACTTTCCTGAATAGACAAGAAGGGATTAGTTTCTGACAACCGCATAAACATGACAACTTTGCTCCCTCCAGAATAAGGAGTATATCTCCAGAGTCGCGGAAACAATTGATAGCTATTTCACTCAGGCAATCGTGCATGCTTAGTTTCACCAGGAATGCAGAGAAATAGAGAGACGGGCGTTTTTCAATAAAAGTGGTTATTTATTGAGCAGTCTTCTTCCTCATGCAAGAGAAGTGAATTGCCACAATTGCAATACTTGTCATAAAGTAAAGTGCGTACAGTAAAAGGAGTATTATGAAATAATACTGTAAGAGCATTGCTATGGTTTCTAAGCCTTAAGATATTTAAAACGGATAAAATACATACAATGATAAAAGTTGACTAAACGTACTCAACTGGTGCTTCTAAAATACGCCTACTCCGGTGTACCTAACCTAAGCCTAGTACGTGGGAAGGAGTAAGTGAGATGTAGTTTGAGTTAAGATCGTTTTTGCCAAGAATCTGAATCAAGAATTCTCTAAGGGTCTAATCAGCTCCGTACCTTGGTTATAGAATGAAGGAGGTCTTGTATCTCTCTCTCGTGACTCGATCTCCCAGCAACCCGCAAGGGTGACCGGAAAACACTGGAGCTGGATTTCTCGGCAGGAGAAAAGACAGCGTCTCTCTTAGTGCGTCAATGGGAGGGTCGGCTTGCTTCGGCACTCGTTACAGCAGGGCGTCGGGTAAGAAGATAGCCGATCTGCTCCAAACCACCGTGTGTTTGCTAAGGCAGATGCTGGTATATTTATACATGGAAGGTGCCGAGTTTGATGTAAGGTTGGACATAAGACGTCACTAAGAACTCGCTGGGGCATATTATCAAGGGGGTTTATCTCCGCTTTTTTGGCTCTAAAAGCCAAGAAAGCGGAGATAGAATTATCTCCCTATTACCTAGCTGTCGCTAACACCAGTTAGCGACCGCTAGTAGGTGATAGCGACCATCTTGGGCCCCACTTTGCATGTCAGTGATATTTATCACTAATGACATGCAAAGTGGGCGTGCCAAGATGTTAGCGACTGGAAACAGTCGCTAACATCACTATCTCCTATTACCAACTTTTGGAGATATTCGCGCTAAGTGCGAATATCTCCAAAAACTAACACCTGCCCTGAGCAGTTCTTAGCCATGTTATCCAATGGGAGGTGGATAACATGGCTAAGAGCATTAGCTCGGTAATGCATGAATATCGCTGACTTTTCAGCGATATTCATGCATTGCGGCCGTTTTTTATCGCATTTGCGATAAACCTTGATAATAGCAAGGTTTATCTGCGATAATTTCTGACGATGCTTAGCGGTAAAAAATTCGTTGCTAAGCATTGTTAGCGATAAATATCGCTTAACGTTGGTAATATGCCCCGCAGTTCTTTCAGGACTCCAGGAGTTCTTGGACAAATCAAAACAGAAGCAGGGGGAATTCCTGGGCTGCTGGAGGCTTGGTTTGTTTAAGAACGCGTTGTACTTTCTAGGAGTCTATGGGAGTAGCCTTGCCGTATTTGGACTGCATTGGCTATGACTAAATATGGATATGATTCTTATACCTTTATAAGGATATGATTTGTTATAACCACATAAGGGCATAAATCAGGAATATTTAAATAGGGTCCTAGATACGTTCACAACAGTACATGTCCAACCTTTTACTTACACAGCACCATGCCCTATGGGTTACCTATGGCCTACCTTAGAGGTGACATATACAACGTGAGTTTAAGGCTTTGCAAAGGGTTTTAAATGCCAAGTCAGCTTGGCAGTTAAATTGCACACACAAGCTCTGCAGTAGCTGGCCCGAGACATGTTTAAAGGGCCACAGGTGTGGGTGGCAAAATCAGTGTTGCAGGCCCACTAGTAGCATTTAATTTACCCTGGGCACTTGTGGTGCACTTTACTATGGACTTATAAGCAAATTAAATATGCCAATTGGGTATATGATAATCAAACCCTGTTTTAGAGAGTGAGCACAAACATTTTAGCACTGGCTTGCAGCGGTAAAGTGCACAAAGTCTAAATACCAATAATAACAAGTTCAGCAAAATGTTGAGGGAAAGGCAAAATATTTTGGGTTATCCTGAAAAAAAGTTCATTTACAACAATAAGTAAGCATGCAAACCTTCTTGATTTTATCTTTGTTATGGTAGTGTTACATAAGACATGCTGATGCATAAGGTACTTCCAAAATGTAAATTTTCCAAGGTAGTGTTCGCTGGTAACAAGTTCCATTTCTTGCCTGATCCATATTCCTTCTTTTATGTCTGACTCAGTCCTATTTACTTTGTGTAGTTTCATTAGTGCACATTAAAAGAAAAACAGGGTACATTACTGTGAGATTGAATGATTGCACATAACAGCCCCCTGGTACTGCCACTGCAATCTTGTGGTAAAGTTGTCAAAGATTTTTCCTTATTGGTCATATGGACCTTTGTTGGTTGAGTTGAAGCATGTAAGGGAGAAGACATCAACAATACATTTCTAACTTGTGAAACCAATGTGACTCCACAATAAAGACCAGGAAACGCCAAAAATGGTTAAAGGGATTTTATTTTGGATTTCTAACAATTCAGTATATAAGCAAACCAAAAACTTAACTTCAAGAGATACAGAAGTAGAGCAGATAAGCTGAAATATATCAGCGCATTGAGCAGTAATAAAAAGAGATACAGAATAGTAGCAGCAACAACAATAAAGATACAAAGTAAAGCAAAAGGTGTTCCACAAATACACTTTCCTTCTCTCTTCTAAACATAAATCAGTTAAAGGAAGATCTACCCAGGATCTCTATTTAGGGAGCATTGAAGGTGTCAGCATAATTTAGACGTCTGTAAAAGTTTTGGGAAAGAAAATAAGTGTTTAGCCTAAAGCTTTACACTTGCGCACAAATATACATAAGCAGCGGTCTATCCCTCTCAAAGTCCAAAGGCAATATGCCTTTCTAACTGTGAGACCACCAATTAAAATAATAGGAGATTCAGAAATATCCTTATCTCTTTTCATCCCACCAGGAACCAACCAAATCATTACTCGAGAGATCATCTACACATCTTGTCAGTTTCCTATTTATTGCATCGAAACTTGGCCTGTAATTTACAACTTTGAACATCTCCCCGTCCTGATACATTATGAGCAAGCCATCTCTTTTGACCATTAATTCGCCACGTTCACTGCCACGTTCTTCCCTCCAGGCCTCACTATCATTAGTCTAATACAAACAATAAGCCTTTCTAAAGAGAATTATGATAATGGACATGCAAAGAAAGAAAGAATCTGCTGGCAAGGCAAACTGCATTTCACTTGAGGCCTGTAGTCAGTCTAATTTAGCTCAACGATTAATATGAACTTTGAATACATGGTTATACATACACAAATATGATATCAAGAATAAGTGTAAAACATGAGTAAAAGGTACATGTTTATATGTTTCAACTGAACATAAGTGTACTCGTACATAAATCTCTAGTCCTTACAATGGTTACAGTTCATCAATACGTTTAAATGTTTCATACACGTTAATAAAGATAATGCAATCAATTATTAAAATGTCAGATATGAGTATGAATTGTGACATATAAAGGGTGGAGCCTAAATTACACTGCTTCACTGAGAATCACACGATGCTGAGCAGAGTCGGTGACTCGCACCAGTATTTTTCAGATCCAAAGCCAGCAGCTCTGGTTTGACATTGTTAGAGGAACCATTCTCTGTTACTCCTGAAACCAAAAGTGCACTCATGGTCTTGCATGGAGTAGTGTTTTGCATGATTCCCGTTCACTTTTCTGCCTGCCTGGTGATTGTGAGGCTACATTTAACTTTTTGGCTTGTACTGTTGCAAACTAATGGCACAGAGCAGCTCCAATGACTCTGAATGAGGACCAGTAGTCAGGATGAGTGAACTTCAATCATTGGATGATACGCTTTGCGTCCCTCATCTCGCACAGTCCCTGCTCTTCCAGCACTGCTTGCATTGTGTAGTGTTTTGAAATTTCAGCTGTTGCAGGTCCATAGAAAGAGCCCCTGCCTCTCTGCTTATAGTGCAGATCATGGTCTGCTTGCCAATATCAGGGCCAAAATCCATTGTGAAATGATATACTCCATATGTGTCAGACCACTGTTCAGGGAATGCATTAGCAGCACTAGCTGAGCTTCGGTGGCCACAAGGCAGATAAATGTATACCGCCTATACCAATAATGGGATGCCCCTCCCCATGAACAGCAGAAGAGTAGCAGTCTGAGGCCCTCTTTCTAGCAGTTATCAGAGCTCTATGTGAGATACAAAATCAGGAACACCACAGGCATTTATCCCTCAGTGCTTTTCAGGTTGAGATCTGTAAACATACACTTAAAATGGAATCAACACAACTACAAGACCAAGAAAGCCATTGGCAAAGTGATCACACATAGTATGGGGCCTCTAACAAAACACTGGACTCCTGCCATGCTCCCATTTGTTTCAAGGTAAACCAAGTACAATTGGTAGGCACGTCAAAGGATGAACAAAGAGTTTAAAAGCAAACTTGTGTTAACAGTGATGTTCTCAGCTTATGTGACAGATGTACTACTACTAGGTACCAGTTGGAGTGAGTACACTATGTAGAATATTGATAGCTGTCCATTCACAAGATCTCTCTTTCCTGATTGCCAAGCGGCTCCAGGATACTCTCTCTGGCGAGCAGTGGGCTCTACAAATGCACATAATATAACTCATCAACATGTTGCCCCAGTTGCCTCTGTATGCCCCTGGCTGCTCCTCTGTTCAAGGTTGTGTTCTCAGCCTCAGCCCATTTTAAGATGACTTGGTACCATGTCCCAAATTTGGGGGGGAGATGTAGCCTTCTGTTTCATGGTGGATGTAATGTGCAGTGTGTGAGTAAATCCTGGAGAATAAAGTAATACTTAACCGCAGCTCCTGTGTAGCTAATCTATGTCCATGCTCCAGGACTGCGGAAGACACTACAGAGGGGAGAGTGCAGAGTCCTGTCTACTATTTGTTTATATTTTTAGCCACTGGTAAGGGTCTTCAGCCCAAGCCCCAGCTTGGCACCACAGCCAGGCTCACAGAGTAACTAATTTTTAATATTATTGTTGTGTTCAAGTGTTCTCAGATCTTTTGTTACACTGTGGCCTTTTGAATGGTTCCTGGTGATCTAACACACAGCCAAGCTAGCAGCCTCATGGGCACATTGAGGCTGTTCTCATGTTCATTTTCCACTATGGGTTTGATAGAACTTTTAGCTATGGAAGCATTGTTGTCACTAGCAGCTTTAGTAGGGTTTTTCTTAACATGAAGGTCCTTTACCTTTAGTAATGCTATAGTACAGACATGATACTGCATGGCTTTGGATTTTGGTATATTTTATGATTGCGTTGATTGATTGCAACAAAAGCATACTGTTTTGTAAATACTCACCACATTAGGAATGGAAAGAGGAAATAGATCAGGCGGTATATTCAAGATTACTTTCGGTTCATCTTAATTCTTTTGATTCCTTTTTCCTTATCCCAGTACTTAGAAATCACCCATCATCTGCATGAGGCATTATGGCCTTATTTGTGATTTTGGGCATTTTGACTTAGTACTTGTTAAACCAGTCCTTTCCAGGGATCATGTAAGGCACATTAAGTGTGGGTGTGGGGGGGGCACAGAGGTTGAGCTCACGTTTCATGTGATTATGTCTAAAAAAAAGCTTTGTATCTGAGAGAGACAGGCCTTTCCTCATTAAGTAAGTACAGGTATGAGAAAGGAGGTATCAGAGAAATGAAAATTACTGGTAAGTCATCAGGCATTAAATGATTCATCTCCATACACAAACATAATGCAGCTGCCAATACAATTAGCTCAAGTAATGCTTGTTCCAAAATGTTGACAGGAAGAACCCTTCTCCTGTGTGACCATCTCAAGGAAGTTGGGCTTGCTCGTTTCTCTCAGTTCAATTTGTTGCAGGTTGTACGCCTCCCCAATTTCAGGGTTCACCAGCCACCACTAATGACCCTTGACTAAGACTGAGGATTTTTTAAATGTTATTTGAAGTTTTATATATCGGGAAATAGGCCTCTTGCACCGGGCGGCAGAGACAGATCCCTAGGGAAATAGATACAGATCCCCAGGTTAGCAGAAACAGATCCTTAGGGAAGCAGAGGCAGATCCATGGGTAGCAGAGACAGATCCTCAGGGAAGCAGAGGCAGATCCCCAGGGTAGCAGAGACAGATCCCCAGGGCAGCAGAGACAGTTCTGCAGGGCAGCAGAGACCAATCCCCAGGGCGGCAGAGAAAGATCCCTAGGCCAGCAGAGACAAATCACTAGGGCAGCAGAGACAAATTCCCAGGGAAGAAGAGAAAGATTCCCAGGGCAACAGAGACAGATCCCCAGGGTGGCAGAAACAGATCCAAGGGCAGCAGAGACAGATCCCCAGGGCGGCAGAGACAGATCCCCAGGGCGGCAGAGACAGATCCAAGGGCAGAAGAGACAGGTCCCCCAGGGTGGCATAGACGAATTCCTGGGACAGCAGAGACAGTTCCACAGAGTAGCAGAGACAGATCCCCAGGGTTGCAGAGACAGATCCTCAGGGCACCAGAGACAGATCCCTAGGGCAATAGATACAGATCCTCAGGGTGGCAGAGACAGATCCTCAGAGCGGCATAAACAGATCTACAGGGCAGCAGAGACAGATCTCCAGGGAAGCAGAGACAGATCTCCAGGGTGGCAGAGACAGATCCCCCAGGGCGGCAGAGACAGATCCCCAGGGCAGAAGAGACAGGTCCCCAGGGCAGAAGAGACAGGTCCCCCAGGGTGGCATAGACAAATTCCTGGGACAGCAGAGACAGTTCCACAGAGCAGCAGGGTCAGATCCTCAGGGCGGCAGAGACAGATCCCTAGGGCAATATATACAGATCGAAGGTCGGCAGAGACAGATCCTCAGGGTGGCAGAGACAGATCCCAGGGTGGCAGAGACAGATCCCCATGGCGGCAGAGACAGATCCCCAGGGCGGCAGAGACAGGTCCCCAAGGCAGAAGAGACAGGTCCCCAGGGTGGCAGAAACAGGTCTGCAGGACAGCAGAGATAGATCCCCAGTGCAGCAGAGACATATCCTCAGGGCAGCAGAGACAGATCCACAGGGCAGCAGAGCCAGATCCCCAGGGCGGCAGAGAAAGATCCCCAGTGCAACAGAGACAGATCCCCAAGGCAGCCAGATCCCCAGGGCAGCAGAGATAGATCCCCAGGACAGCAGAGCACTTTACAATGTAGTTTGAGTCATACGTATTAAGTGATAGGTCACTTATAGCGGGTGTAAATTGTGCACCAACTTTCTGCAACCTGCTTGTAATTTCGTCATGCAACTTTTGTACGAAGTTGTATTGATAAATTCCCATCCATTCTGGGTTACAGGTCTACTTGAGGACCCATGTGATTGGCTACGAACAAACTACGGCATTCCACTATACGTGAGTTGAGGATCTCAACCAAGAAACACTTGTGAGCCCATCAGGAAGAATAGGTAGTGGCCCCCGATTCATTGATACCTCCTCTCGAGGCCAAAAGAAATCCCAAAGGGGAAGCTATCCAGTTGGATAGCTTTCACTTTGTAAATGAGACACCATCTCTTTTGATGTTTTGGTAACTTTTCAATAGCTGGCTATTAAAAACTGTTTTAAAAAACATTGATACATTTAATTGTGAATCAAAAATTGAAGGGGAGATCCCTTTCACAGCCCTCTTCCTAATTGCAATTCTGAATGAGTTGCAAAACCTCTTCTGCGATTTGGAGACGCTTTTCTGAATCGCAAGAGGAGTTTTTACTACGTACTGAAAACAATTTTGTATAACAAACCTGGGGGCATATTTACAAGGAAATGTTGGAGGCGAGGCTCTGGCAAATTGTGTAGCACCACACTCCGCCATTTCCAAAATGCAGGGATGCGTCGTATTTACAACAATATGGTGCACCCCTGTGTCTTCCCTAGTGCTGTAGCTGAAAATAGCTACCGATCTGTAATGCAACAATGTGCAAGGGTTGCAGGGAATGAAAGTTTATGTGCAGGAAGTTGTCCCTTCCTGCACATAAACAATCCAGAATTCTGATTTGTTACTTCTGTGTTTGCTGCAGAATGCAGCACATGCAGAAGTAGCAATTCCCCAATATTCCCCATTATTTAACTTCCTGCACACAAACAATCATTAACAGCATTTTGCTTTTTCTATGTCTGCTGTAGAATGCAGCACACCTACCAAAAGCAAAAACAAGGAGAAATTAAAGTATTGTCCCTTTTGTGCCATTCTAATGCCTGCTATTGCATGGAGTTCATTTTTGGTGCTGCCTCAGACTTACACCTCCTTGTAAATCTGGGGCAGCGTCAAAAAGTAATGAGGGTTGCGGTGGAAGGCCCACAGCAACACCCATTGCACACCCCTTTCATGCAGATACCTGTATGAAAAGGTAGCATATTTACAAAGCGATGTTAAGTCACAAAAAGTGTCCTAGACCCATTTTGTAATTAGTGAGCAGATCATTGCGCCACTGGAACGTTAAATTCTCTTCCAGGGGATCCTCATCAATAGTCATAAGCACTGAATATTCCCGCCCACGTGCGGGGACCCCGGAAATAATATAAAAATATATATGTAAATCCTATATAAATAGCTCCACATATATGTATGCACATATATCATTTTTTCTCACACCAATGCAGCCCCAAAACTGAGGCTAAACAATGTAAATACATATACATGCACTGAATTAGCAATGACACAAAAAACACTTCTGATAGATACATCTGCCAGTGGATTCCTCACCTTGTGAATATCCCCCTGCGTCAGCAATGTTCGGAAAATTCTTTTGTAGCACACCGGCGTGGACGACGTCATAGGAGCACGGCATCGCGCGCGACTCCGACTGACGTCACTGACTCCTTATTAGGCCTACGTCGGCGTGATGACATCAGTTCCCTTTTGTCCGCGTCGTCGACGCTAACTGTTTCGAGGGATCTTCTGTTGATTGATAGTAACTTTGCTACTATTGTGAGTTTATTTGTATCTCTTCGATGTTGCTGTCTTCTGTCGTGATGTCGTCGAAGAAGACTGGGTTTAAGCCGTGTGATTCCTGCGGAAAGATGATGTCCATTACAGACCGCATGGTGACTGTCTATGGTGTCTGGGTTCGGATCACGACGTCCAGGGTTGTTGATCCTGTTTGAAGATAAACCCTAAGGCTTTTTGAGAACGTGATGCAAAATATCTTGTTGTCAAATTGAAGGGTAAGGATGCCAGGAAGAGTTTGAGGTCGAGATCAAGACGCCCTAAGTCAAGGTCGAGGTCCCGGTCGAGGTCGGCTTCGAAGTCGAAGTCGTGACATGCTTCCAGATCATCTAAGAAGAAGCATAAGAGAAGGAAGCATAGTTCAAGGCACCATTCCGGTAAGGAGTCGGATTCGAAAACGAAGTCGTCTTCTAGAAGGCATCGTAAGGACATGGTATCACCCTCTCCAGTTCGAAGTCATGGAGGTGAGGCCTCGCCTTTGGAGTCACAGGAACATTCACCGGCTCCGGTGTTGAATCCGTCTCCGGATCCGTCTCAGTCTTCGGGACATGAGGAAGAAGAGGAGGAAGTTCCTGTTGCTCAGGGTTCGACGACTCCGGTGAACCAACCCGAGGAACAAGAGAAACAAGAGGAGTCGATTCCGGTGCAGCCTCCTCAGGAGCAGCCGGTGGGTTCGTACTCTCCTTTGCCGGGTCCAGGACAGGACCCTTCGCATTTTCTAAATGCCATGTATGGTGTTTATGCGAGAGCCAAGTACCCCTCTGGAGCACCGGCTGGTCCCATGGGTCCGTTGGCATACAATGTGGGGGTTCCCCAAGCCTATGCTCCGGCGCCGTTCTTGCGGTTTATGCCAGCTCTGGCTCTACCTTGTCATCTCTCGGCGCCGCCGAAGTCATCAACGCCGCTTACGGCTTCACCAGCTCCGGAACGACCTCGAGATCCAAATCAAAGTTCGACGCCAGCTCCAGCTCCATGTTCGACGCCGGCTCCAGCTCCTCGTTCGACGCCGGCTCCGGCTCCACATTCTACGCTGGCTTCGGCTCCTTCGGAGTCAATACCGGATCCGACGACGTCGGTTCGAATAGAGTGGTCGAGGCGTAAAGCACAGCGCCTTTTGGAAGAGAAGAGTTATGGGGAAGCTGAAATTGAAGAAGGTGAGCTTCAAGATCAGGAGGATTATTTTGACGATCTACAGGATGCAAGTGGTCTAGAGCTGTCTCCTGATTGGGAGTTGGCCACGGTATCTGATGCTCCTTCAAAAGATGTGGCTCCCTACCAAGTGGTAATTAAAAAAGGCTGCAGATCTGTTAAATTTGACTTTGCCATCTGTTGATTATAAGTCGAAGCCGAGGCAAAAAGGCTCACCAACGGAGGGCAACTGGGGCAAATAAACACGCTCGTGGAGAACAACTCCACACAAATCACAATTCGTCCACCGCACGAGCCGTGGAAATTAGGCTCACCAACGGAGGGCAAAAGGATGCTTGGTAATCAGATCCTCTCAATACGAGTAAGCCAGTAGTCCTCCGCATGAGCCGTGGAAAACGGCTCTCCAACGGAGGAACAACCGCGGCTCACCACAACCGGACGAATTGCCGATTAAGCTTCCTCCGCGTATCCACACGAAGAAAAACAAAACTTTTCCTTACAGTCAGGAATGGACAAGAAATAAGTTCATCACGAAAACCAGGAGCGCAGAGATCAGATCGACAGAATCCAAAATATCCAACAAGATGAACAGGAAGTTTCCTCCTATATAGAACCGCCCCTCACCAGGCGCTAAGCATTTTGGGACATGTAGTTGTTCCCATCAGTGATGACACCCAGCAGGATGACTATGTTCTGAGGCGCTCATTGGAAACCTAACAGTATGGCCCTAAAATCTACAAATGTCACTTGTTTGCTGGGTCGATATATCCATGCTTTGATGGATACTGTTAAACAGCTGTCTCCTAAGCTTCCTGAGGAGGACAGAAAGAATTTTAATGAGGTGATTTCTGACACTCAGGCTGCTGCTCGGAAGGTCATTCAAAGTGGTATGGACACAGCGGATTCAGTGGCTAGAGTCATGGGGTCTTCGATTGCCACCAGAAGAGCTCCCTGGCTGAAGACTTCCGAGTTCTCTGCGGATGTTGAGGCTGCTTTAATGGATTTGCCCTTTGATGACTCAGGCCTTTTCGGGAAGAAAGCTGATGCTGCATTGGAAAGGTTCAAGGACAGCAGAGCTTTAGGTTTGCAAACTAGAGGATCTGTGGGCAAAAGATATAGGGGCTTTGGAAGATCTTCTTTTCCTCCCTACAAGCAATCACAGCAACAGCAGCAGCAACAAAATCCGTTGTATAAATCTTACAGAGGAAAACAAAGGGGTCGTTCTCGAGGACGTCAGGTCTCCTCCTCCTCTTCCTCTTCCTCTTCCCACCCCCCTCCTACTACAGCAAAGCAGCCCTAGATCCGCCATTCCGGATCATGCGAGTCCTGTAGGGGGTCGGCTTACCTATTTTCTATGGGTTTGGGAATCGGTCACATCGGACCTTTGGGTTCTCAATCTTGTAGAGAATGGGTATGCACTTCCCTTTCGGGAATTCCCTCCGAATTACCCTCCTTGCCAAGGTTTTTGATCGGAGGACCATCTGCTACTTCTGCAGGAGGAAGTCCTGGCATTGTTGAGAAAGGGTGCGATAGAGGTGGTTCCGGAGCAAGAAAGGGGTCAGGGATGCTACTCCCGGTATTTCCTGATCCCCAAGAAGGATGGCAGACTTCGTCCAATCCTGGATCTCAGAATCTTGAACCTTTACCTGAAGCAGGAGAAGTTCAAGATGCTCACCCTTGCGCAGGTTCTTCAAGCGCTGCTGGAAGAAGACTGGATGGTGTTGATCGACTTGCAGGATGCATATTTTCACATCCCAATCCTGAAGTCGCACAGGAAGTATTTCCGTTTTATGGTGGGATAGCAGCATTACCAGTTTGTGGTCCTTCCGTTTGGTCTTACTACTGTGCCTCGAGTCTTCACCAAGGTGATGGCTGTGGTGGCAGCACATCTCAGAAGATCAGGGATTCCAGTATTCCCTTATCTGGACGATTGGCTGATCAAGGTGGAATCTCCAGAAAAAGTGCTCCATCATCTGCAAGTCACAACTCAGTTGTTGTACAGGTTCGGTTGTTACTGCCAGAGGATTCTGTTCGCCACGAACCTTTTGCTGACTCCTGCAACGCACCACGGACCCGCCCGCCTGTCTCCCGCTGCCCGGCTGCTCTTCTGCCATCTAGAGCGGGGCCACCGAGAGGAGACCGGCGAGGGGCGGACAACATCACCCAGCAGCCCTTGCGGGGATCCGTGTCACCTGTAAGCGCCAGGAGGCGCTTAAAAACGTCATTAGCCCCATTGAGTGGGGGAACCTTTCTAGCGCTTGTTACTGCCAGAGGATTCTGTTCGCCACAAACCTTTTGCTGACTCCTGCAACGCACCACGGACCCGCCCGCCTGTCTCCCGCTGCCCGGCTGCTCTTCTGCCATCTAGAGCGGGGCCACCGAGAGGAGACCGGCGCGGGGCGGACCACATCACCCAGCAGCCCTTGCGGGGATCCGTGTCACCTGTAAGCGCCAGGAGGCGCTTAAAAACGTCATTAGCCCCGTCTCGCCGGACGCCGGGCGAAGCCCGGGCCAAGGGCGGGCCCGTCCTAACCCGGAAGAGACTGGACTGGGCCCCCCCTCTAACAGCTCATACAAGGTAATTTCCATATGCTGCCTGGGTTATTGGTATAGACCCATCTTACCTAGACAGGTAATTATTATAACCTAAAATATACGAGACCAAAGTTGGCCATCTAGTCCCTCTCAAATTACTGCTGGAACACCTTGCCCCAATATAAATGTCGCCGAGAGGAACTAGAAGTAAAACTCTCCAAAATATGGCTAAAACCGTGGGTCCAATAGACCAATTTATTTCCAAAGCCAATCAAACTATCGATCAGGGTATAATACTACTAGATCGCCGAGTATCATACGATCTGGCACAAGCAAGACGATCGTCGTTGGGACCCCTGATGTTAGCGCAAACACCTCTAACTCAACCGGAGAAGGTAGCGGCTCCGGAAACACGCGCGGACATCCATGGTATCCCAAATCTGGTTGATCTGTCCGCATCTCTGTCATTGTTGGACTCGCAATTGACCCAGACGCTTGAAAAAACGCCTGATATTTTTTCGAGTCCTCGCTCACAGGATCCTGACCCCGACCAGAACGCACAAAGGGGACTAAGGGAGGGAGCAATATCGAAACAGAAAAGCACAACTAACAATAACCAAACAGATATTCAAGCTCCAAAAACAAGTAATCTACAAAATATGCCACGCCCTAAGAAACATAGAGCGGGAAACAAAACAAAAGGGCAAAGGCAGGAAAACTATACTTCTAACGAGTCCAAAGCAGACAACAGTGCACTTAATTCCCATCGCACTGTTGTGGATCTGAGTGTGAATGACAGTAAAGATGACAGCGCTCATAAGGAGGATTTATGCTCTGATCTGTACGAAGGCTATCAAACATGCGAGTCAGATCACCACCTGATGGCTCGCATAGCTGAACTAATAAAACATCAGTTACAGCCCATCCAAAGAAGCCTGGCAGTCATAGAGAAGCAAATAGCAGTACTAGCCACCACTCTAAAAAATCCAACAAATGTAAAGAATTTAGGGCTGACAAATCCTGGAGGTCCAAAAAATAAGACTGTGAACATCATACCAGGACAATCCTCCAAAAATGTCCCTAACACAACTAACGCGCCTACTACCAAGACAGGAGGCATGGCCAATAACTCGACTAAGGGCCCTGCAACTCCAACAATTAAGCCCCCCAAAAGCTCTCCACGAAAGTGACAGATTCGGAGAAAAACCCACCCCCAACACACATTCCCTCAAAATCACTCCCAACAAATACCCCACACCACGAACGTTCACAGAGACATAACACTCAAGGAGATCGGATAAAGAAGGTGTGGACCAAGCCTGTGAACCTCCCTCCTGAAGCAACTCCGTTCGTAGTTATTCTTACAGGGGTGCCTGAGCTGAGTCACGACACAGAGGAACCAACCTGGTCCCTGCTAAACAAAGTTTGGCATTGGTTGAATGTCAACAGACCAAACCCGCAAAATTATGTCAACAGAATCATTACAGCACGAAGGGCCCCATGGATAGGACACCAACAAAAAACAATCCCAGGTGATTGTGTTATAGTTAACTTTGAAAATCCTCAGGTAGTGGACCACATTTGCTCCTGGGATACACTGGACAAGAATGGAGGCATAAATACCAAGCGTCTATCCATTTTATACCCCCGACACCCCACTATCTTGAAGCCTCAAATTGGTCCCCTAATTGGTCCTGGATTCAGCCAGATAACGGACAAAGGGGCTGGAATCAGGGAGGATGGGGGCATGAAAGCAGGGACTGGGCTGATTGGAAAAGTAATGGCAGGAGAGCTCAACCACAAAGGGTACCTTGGGGTGGAATATCAACCTTTAACAGCTATAGCTGTTTAGAGATGGTCGATTGACCATCATCACAAAGAGTGCATAAAATGCCTAGCCTAGTAAACTCAGGAGACACAATAATAAACACATCAGAAAGCCCTATGAATAACTGTTTGCATGAGGGATGTTGTACACCAGCTAAAAGATCAGTTGGATCAAACAACTCAACTGCTCATCCAATTATGGTGGATTTAACACATGAGCTCTCTGCCTCTACGGAGGATGTTACTGGTACTGTTCTTCCTACAGAAAGCAATCCACAGGCACTGGGAAATACTCTAAAACTGAAACCCGAAGTACAACTAAGTCGCCCTGGAGATAATAGTATCCAGAGTACGGCATTAACTGCCATAAGTTCCAACCCACAATTAAGGTTACTATTTTGGAATGTGACGGGCTTAGCCTCCAAACACTCGGAAAATAGTTTCCTCTATTTGGCAAATTCTAGTAATCTAATATGCCTCCAGGAAACCTGGCTTAACGACCCCATTCACCTCCTGGGTTACAAAACATATTTTTCCGCAGCCATAAGATCTAATGCAGGTAGGAGCAAGGGAGGGCTAGTAACATATGTTTCAAACCTCTGGCCCTGTTGTGAAATAATCCCCTTAAAGCTAGACCAGAGCTACCAGCTCATTATTCTCCGTAGAAGTAACCAAGTGGTCTACACGATCATCAATTTTTATAACAATTTGATTCCATCTGACTTAATCATGGTCCTAAGTGAGATTTCCCACCTGGTACATGATCTTGCAACAAAATATGCAAAAGAATCCCACACAGTAGTCTGGGGAGGAGATTTTAACCTGCACTTATGCGACAAGAGCGATACCCCTAATTGTGGGATCATTGATGAAGATGGAAATTGTCTAACCCATTTTACACATACACCTGAGGGTAACAACTTGCAGACGATGATGGTCGATCTGGATATGGGGTTCGCCAATAAACTAAAAACACCTGTAACTGAATTCACGCCAACCTTCCATGGCAGGGGCCTTAAAACCCTGATAGACTATGTTCTAGTCTCTACCAACAAAGCTGCAAACATCAAGACCTTTGAAGTACTTAACAATGCACTCAGTGACCATTCCCCCATTAGTATGACACTTCAGGAATCGAAAACACAGAATAGAGGAGATAAGGCCCATCTAAGCTTGCTATATCAACAGACATTGACATTGGACAGACTAAATGGTTTCACATTAAAATGGGCCAAACTAGACCAGGAAGCCATAACCACCAAAATAGTAAAATCAAGCAGAAGCGCGATGGAAAGATGCCTAGATCCCTCTACAACCTCAATTGAGATTCTGGCCAGTTATAGTGACATTGTTGAAAACATTGGAAAAAAACTAACTAGAGACTGTAAGCAAAATAAGAGCACTAGAAAGGGATGGTTTAGTACAGAATGTACGAAAGCTCATACCAATTTAAAGAAGGCTTTAGCCAAAATAGAGAGAGACAAAGTGGAGATCATAGAATTAAGGAAGGTCTATGCGCTCGCACTGCGAAACAGGAAAAAGGAACTACGAGCAAACTTATGGGCCCAACTACAGAAAAGCAGTACCCTAAAGGATAGCGCAGCCTTCTGGCAGATAGTTAAATCTCCTCTCCTAACAGACAAAGTGGATGAGCCATCCCGAGACGTCGCTATCGATTCAGGAAAATGGGTGCAACACTTCTCTGAGGTGTTTAGTAGGCAAGAAATCCCTGAAACAGAACATCTAGAATCTCTGATCCCAGTAAAATATCCACTAGCCCTTCACTTTACACTAAATGAGATAGAGAAGGCAATAAAAACTGCTAAATCTGGAAAGGCAGCAGGACCGGATTTGGTCCCTGTGGACCTTTTTAAACATAATCCAGACCTGTGGTCCCCGTTACTCACTAACGTATTGAACGCGGCCAAAAAGGTTGGCCTGATTGATTCTTGGTCGTCCTTTATACTGGTCCCCATCTTTAAAAAGGGTGACAGAGACAGTCCTGCCTGTTACCGTCCCATCTCACTCCTGGATTCGCTCGGGAAGATGGCTGGGCGCATTCTTCTCGACCGCCTCCAGGAGTGGATGAATGATCATGGGACAATTTCTGACTTGCAATACGGGTTCAGGGCAGGATTGAGTACGGTGGACCAGGCCTTAAATTTGACACTATTGGCCGGAAAGTACGTGGAGGCAAAAGGCACTTCTATACATATGGTATATGTGGATTTAACAGCGGCCTTTGACTGCATTATCCACTCAAGGCTCTGGACAATTATGCTGCAAATGGGAATTGACCTTTCAATAGTAAATTTCCTTCGAGAACTATATTCAGGAGCAACTGGAAGAGTGAGATTTGGGACAGGAGGCCAACTAACTGATACATTTCAGATTGAGAAGGGGGTCAGACAAGGGTGTGTGCTGGCCCCTTTCTTATTCACCCTTTACACTAATGGCCTAGAGGCTACTATGTTAGAGGGTGCAGAAGATCTTCCAGCAGCCGGTCGTCGGCAGATACCAGCCTTATTATATGCCGACGACGTGGACACTATGCAGACTCTTGTGAACATTGCAAGAATCTTTCTAGGAGAACCCTCAAGGACAGAGAGAGGCTAAGGATTTATGGCCTCTCTGAAAGAGGTATGTCTCCTAAGAGGCAGAAAAAAAGAAGGCCGCGATCGACGTCGAGAGAAGTCCCGACTTGTTCACCTCGGTGTCGGGATCGGCGTCGAAGCGTCCAGCGGCGACGAAGACGGTGTCGAGGACAAGTCATCTTCCTTCGACGACGAAGACTTCAGCGTCGAGATCCAAGGAACATCCGCCGGCGCCAACCGGGCAACGTTCTGCGTCAAGGGAGAGGTCTCCGTTGACGCATAGGAGCTCAACGTCGAGACAGCCGTCGTTGACGCCACATCACAGGCTTTAGAAGGCGAGGCTTTCTCCGTCGACGCCTAGTCAACAGCGTTCGACGTCGAGGCATACTCATTCGGTGTCGCACCACCGGCGCTCGACGTCGAGACACACTCTGTTGTCGCCTCATCACCGGCACTCGACGGCGAGACACACTCCGTCGACGCCTCATCACCGGCACTCGATGTCGAGGCAGTCTCCGTCTACGCCACACCACCGGCACTAGACATTGAAGCATCCTCCGTTGACGTCAAAGCATCGACTCTCGACGTCGAGTCATATGTCGTCGACTTCTCAACACCGAAGTCCGACGCAGATCCCCAGGGCAGCAGAGACAGATCCCCAGGGTAGCAGAGACCCAGAGGCGTTCGACATCGAGCCATAGATCTCCGCAAGGGGAGGTTCAACTATCCTCGGCACAGCTCCCAACAATGGTGGCGAGGCCGGTACTGCCCAGGTCCTCGTCGACCCAGAAAACTACGACGTCGAATCTACCACCTCCGTCGTCAGGTCACAGACCGCTGTCGCAGCAGAGATCCCCACAGTCGGTGTCAGCGGCAGAAGGAAAGAGGGCCTCAGAGAGACGCTCCAGGTCTAGCGAGCACTCTCATGGCAGCAGGAGCCTTCCAGCTAAAAGGAAGAGGGGTCCAGCGGATCAGGCATCACAGGGCCGCTCAAGATCCCCCTCTAGGGGCCCTTCCAGAGACATTTCTCCTCCAGTGAGCCTTTCATCATCCTCTTCAGGCTCTCGTTCTTCTCACCGGAATAGGTCACCAGAGGTAGAGATATATTCCTCGGACAGTGAAAGGTCCTGGAATTCTCCTGCGCATTCACCGCATGAACGGAGGAGATCACCTCCGCCAACAAGTCCGCCTGTGAGGAGAGATACTCAGAAGTCACCAAGATGGTACAGGCCTCTTCATCACTGGGTGCCAGACAAGGAAACAGCGGCCAGGCTGGCAACAGATCTAGACAGACCAGTGTTCAGGCCCAGAGAACGATCGCACACTCCGATGCACTCCAGCAGAAGGAGGTCCAGGTCTAGGAGCAGAAGAAGGGAACGTAAATCTTCGACTTCTTCCTCTTCCCCTACTCGGTCTCATAGGGATTATTCTCCGACCTTGACTGACAGTCCTCCATCGAGAATATCTCCAGTGGACGACATCTTTACCTTCCAAGACGTCTTGGGCAGAGGGGCTCTTAAGCTGGGAGTTCCTATGACAACTCACTAGACCAAAACCTCAGTCATTTTCGAGACTTTGCATCACAGGTCTGCGCCCAAACCGTCTGCTACCCTTGGTTCCGGGGATTATAGAACCGGTTATGGAGGTCTTCTTCACGCCAGCGACAATAAAGGCTGCCCCAGCGAGGATCCTCAAGAAGTACCACTCGCCAGAGGAGGATCCACTCTTCCTCAGGGCCGATCCACCACCAGACTCTATCATCATCGCAGCTGCGAGAAAATCCCATGCCGTAGCCGCATCCTCCACAGTGCCTCCTGATAAGGAGAGAAAATTGCACGATTCATGGGGAAGAAGAGCCTGCAACACCTCAGCCTCACTCCTGAAAGCGCTTCTGGGCCGCTATGATAGGTCCCTGTGGGATTCTCTGAAGCGGTTCATCGAGAAACTTCCGCAAGAGGATCGGAAGGACTTTGAGGAGATTCTTTTGGAGGGCAGCCAAGTCTCCAACCAAATCATCACCGCTGCAGCGGATGGAGCGACCCTCTCAGCGGATGTATGACATTACAACGCATGCTTTTACATCGCATGCTTTTACAACGCATACCATTACAACGCATAATGCTTTTAGGCGCTGGATAGTGAATTGTTTAATTTACTATTCCAAATCCAGTCCCCGTGGATAGTAGGAAAGGTGTTGGATAGTACATTAAACACATTCCCTATCCTAGAGCGCCCCCAGCACAATGCGTTGTAATGGTTTGCCTTGTAAAAGTTGCATCGTAAAGGCACTGCGTGGTAAAAGTTGCGTTGTAAAGGATGTTTCCCCTCTCAGCGCATGGCTATGCTCACGGAGTGTGCGCAAGAAGGTCTTCCTGGTTATGTCTAACTGCATTGAAACCAGAAGCTCAGTCCCGGATCTTGAACTTGCCTTTTTCAGGAACATCATTGTTTGGGGCAAGTACTGATGAAGAGATGCAGCGGATGAAGGCAGAGTTAGACACTCTTAAAGCCATGGGGCTCGAAAAGAAGAAATACTTTCGAAAGAGGTTTCGCTCCTACAATAAAGGCTCTTCCAAGCAGAGGGTTCAAATCCCTCGGTGGCAGAAGGGTCAGGACCAACTGGGGCAGCAGAAGTCTCAATATAGAAGCAGGCGTAATTCCAGAGGCGTTGGAAATCAGCACCAGGGCAACAATTCCAACAAAGCCCAATCCAAGCCATGAGTTCTTTCTTTCCTCAGCGCCGTTAACCACTCCAGTGGAGGGAAGCATCGCGCATCATATAGAAGAGTGGCATTACAAAAGATCGCTGGGTGTTAGCTACACTTCAGAATGGATACTGTCTTCGTTTCCAACATCTGCCTCCACCCGTTCCTCCAATGCCAACATCAAATCATCAGATGAACCTTCTGATTAAGCTGGGAGTTCCTATGACAACTCACTAGACCAAAACCTCAGTCATTTTCGAGACTTTGCATCACAGGTCTGCGCCCAAACCGTCTGCTACCCTTGGTTCCGGGGATTATAGAACCGGTTATGGAGGTCTTCTTCACGCCAGCGACAATAAAGGCTGCCCCAGCGAGGATCCTCAAGAAGTACCACTCGCCAGAGGAGGATCCACTCTTCCTCAGGGCCGATCCACCACCAGACTCTATCATCATCGCAGCTGCGAGAAAATCCCATGCCGTAGCCGCATCCTCCACAGTGCCTCCTGATAAGGAGAGAAAATTGCACGATTCATGGGGAAGAAGAGCCTGCAACACCTCAGCCTCACTCCTGAAAGCGCTTCTGGGCCGCTATGATAGGTCCCTGTGGGATTCTCTGAAGCGGTTCATCGAGAAACTTCCGCAAGAGGATCGGAAGGACTTTGAGGAGATTCTTTTGGAGGGCAGCCAAGTCTCCAACCAAATCATCACCGCTGCAGCGGATGGAGCGACCCTCTCAGCGGATGTATGACATTACAACGCATGCTTTTACATCGCATGCTTTTACAACGCTGTTTTTACAACGCATACCATTACAACGCATAATGCTTTTAGGCGCTGGATAGTGAATTGTTTAATTTACTATTCCAAATCCAGTCCCCGTGGATAGTAGGAAAGGTGTTGGATAGTACATTAAACACATTCCCTATCCTAGAGCGCCCCCAGCACAATGCGTTGTAATGGTTTGCCTTGTAAAAGTTGCATCGTAAAGGCACTGCGTGGTAAAAGTTGCGTTGTAAAGGATGTTTCCCCTCTCAGCGCATGGCTATGCTCACGGAGTGTGCGCAAGAAGGTCTTCCTGGTTATGTCTAACTGCATTGAAACCAGAAGCTCAGTCCCGGATCTTGAACTTGCCTTTTTCAGGAACATCATTGTTTGGGGCAAGTACTGATGAAGAGATGCAGCGGATGAAGGCAGAGTTAGACACTCTTAAAGCCATGGGGCTCGAAAAGAAGAAATACTTTCGAAAGAGGTTTCGCTCCTACAATAAAGGCTCTTCCAAGCAGAGGGTTCAAATCCCTCGGTGGCAGAAGGGTCAGGACCAACTGGGGCAGCAGAAGTCTCAATATAGAAGCAGGCGTAATTCCAGAGGCGTTGGAAATCAGCACCAGGGCAACAATTCCAACAAAGCCCAATCCAAGCCATGAGTTCTTTCTTTCCTCAGCGCCGTTAACCACTCCAGTGGAGGGAAGCATCGCGCATCATATAGAAGAGTGGCATTACAAAAGATCGCTGGGTGTTAGCTACACTTCAGAATGGATACTGTCTTCGTTTCCAACATCTGCCTCCACCCGTTCCTCCAATGCCAACATCAAATCATCAGATGAACGTTCTGAAAAAAGATGTGGCAATCCTCCTCGAAAAGTCAGCCATCGAGAGGGTGCCAATCTCTCAAAGGGGGAAAGGAGTGTATTCTCGGTATTTTCTAGTCAGAAAAAGGGCCAGAAAGCAGAATACAGACCCATTCTGGACTTGAGAACACTCAATCTGTACGTCAAGAAAGAAAGGTTTCGCATGTTGGCGCTTCATCAAATATATCCACATCTCAGGAGAGGAGATTGGATGTGTTCGCTGGACCTACAAGATGCATATTTTCATGTACCGATAGCTCACGATCACAGAAGATTCCTTCGGTTCCGGGTGGGGACCTCTCACTACCAGTTCAAAGTCCTCCCGTTCGGGTTGAAGTCAGCACCCCGAGTAGTGTGTCGCAGTGGTAGCGGCCGCTCTAAGCCGCAGGGGTGTCTTCGTGTATCCATACCAGGATGACTGGCTGTTGAAAGGTCCTTCCCCAGACACTGTAAGAAATCAATTTCTTAGCTGCATCCACCTCTTTCACCGGTTGGGGCTGCATGTGAACTTCAACAAGTCAATCTCACAGCCTAAGCAGAAGATACATTTCCTAGAAGCTCTGCTAGACTCCCAAGTAGGAAAAGGGTTTCCTTCGGAGGAGAGACAGTGTTCCATAGCTCAGAAGTGTTAACTGGTGCTTCGCAGTAAGGACCTAAGGGTGCAAAAGATTGCCTCCCTGCTAGGGTTGATGGCATCCTGCATTTTCCTGGTCCTGAATGCCAGACTGCGAATGCGTCCTCTTCAGCAGGATCTGGAGGACAAGTGGGACCAGCAGTCAGCACGCTGGGACGACAAAATCACACTGTCAGACCCAGCACGAGCATCCATTCCTTGGTGGACGAAAAATAAAAATATGCAGGTCGGAATTCTGTTCCATTAACCTCCTCCTGCCCAGACGTTAATCACAGATGCCTCCTTGCAAGGATGGGGAGCACACATGGGTCATCTCCAGATGCAAGGGCTGTGGTCCCCCAAAGAGTGTACTTACCACATCAACATGTTGGAGTTGAGGGCAGTCCACCTAGCCCTCAAAGCGTTCCTTCCCTCGATTCAGGACTCATCAGTGTTAGTACAGACGGACAACACCACCACAATGTACTACCTGAACAAGCAGGGAGGAACACGCTCACGGACTCTTTCGCTGGAGGCCCAGAACATCTGGCATTTGCTTCTGGCTCGCAATCTGTCAGTCACAGCAGTCCACCTCCCAGGAGAACAGAATGTGAGGGCGGACGCTCTAAGCCGGCATTTCGAAGAAAGAGAAGACTGGGTTCTCAACGACGAAGTAGTCGAAGACATCTTCCAGTCTTGGGGTCGTCCCACCATAGACCTCTTCGCGGACGACGAAAACACCAAATGCCAAGACTTCGCTTCAAGATTCTATCACCCAGGATCGAAAGGGAATGCCCTTTTGATAGACTGGTCAGGGGAATTTGTGTACGCCTTTCCACCTCTTCCGCTGATCCTGAAGGTGATGAGCAAGCTGACGAACTCGTGCACAACGATGATCCTCATTGCACCCGATTGGCCGAGACAATGGTGGTACAGAGACCTTCTCCATCTGTCAGTGACCCCACACAGGAAGCTGCCATGCAGGCCGGACCTGTTATCCAAGATGAACGGGAAGATACATCATCCCAAGCTTCCGTCACTGAGCTTGGCAGCATGGCTCCTGAGGTCATACAATACGGCCACTTAGGACTTCCGCAAGACTGCATGTCCATCTTATAAGAGGCAAGACGTCCTTCCACAAGACATTCTTATGCATGCAAGTGGAAGCGCTTCTATATGTGGTGTATGCAGAACAATTGTCACCCTGTCAGGGGTCAGGAAGAGGTCATTCTCCCTTATTTATTGTATCTAGCGAAAGCAGGGTTGAGGTTTAATTCGATTAAGGTGCATTTAGCTGCTATAACAGCTTATAGGCGTTCACCTTCCCAACCTTCTTTTTTCCAGTTACAGGCAGTGAAGGATTTTCTACAGGGATTGAAAAAGGTTTATCCCCCAGTACGACCTCCGTCACCCCCATGGGAGTTGAACCTGGTGCTATCAAAATTGATGGGTCTACATTTTGAACCCATTCATAAAGCAACTTTGCAGCATATTTCGTGGAAGGCTGCTTTCTTGGTAGCGATCACGTCAGCTCGCAGGGTGAGCAAAATTCAAGCTCTCTGTTCCAAAGAGCCTTACACAGTGTTCCATCTGAATAGAGTAGTGTTGAGAACACATCCTTCTTTTCTGCCCAAGGTGGTATGAGACTTTCATGTAAACCATACCATCTCTTTGCCCACCTTCTTTCCCAATCCCTCCACACCAGCTGGGAGGGAATTACACTCTTTGGACCTGAAAAGAGTTCTAAAATGTTATCTTGATAAGTCCAAAACTATACGTAAGTCTGATCAGTTGTTTGTCAACTATGGATCGATGAGACCAGGTTGTGCAGCCTCAAAACGTTCTATCTCAAGGTGGATAGTTTCTTGTATTAAGCTTGCTTTTCAGTTGGCACAGAAGACCCTAGGGTTTTCTCCCAAGGAGCAATCTACCAGAGGGAAAGCGGCTACTATGGCTTTTCTTAATAATGTGCCCATGTCTGAGATTTGTAAGGCGGCGACCTGGAAGTCCGTCCATACATTTACCAGGCATTACTGTCTAGATTCAGACACTAGAGCAGATACGCAAGTAGGCCAGGCCTCCTTGTGGAATATGTTTAACAGCTGAGTGTGTCTGTTTCCAATTATCTTGGTTGGGTCATGTTGTCTGCTCATTTGCCTGCAGGTGGTTGGTTGGGTTGGTATTCTATTCAGTGCTTATGACTATTGATGAGGATCCCCTGGAAGAGAAGGATCAGTTACTTACCTGTAATCCTAGTTCTCTTCCAGGGGTATCCTCATCAAAGTCATAAGCAACCCACCCTCCTCCCCAGGCAAATGAGATGTGATCAATGCGTTCCTATTTTCTTGGTGAGCCCTGTCTTCAGGGTTATGCAAAGACCAACTGACCTAACTGTCACCCCTGAGGCATGATGAGAAGCCAGGGGTCATGGCTGCCTTAAAGGCACTGTGCCAGTTTTCTTTGTTGAAAATGGTTTCATTTCCTATGATATTGTTTTACAATGCAGCCTATGGGCTAACAATGTCTATTTATTAGCAATTATCAGAATTGCTGAGTGTTTTGCTCATTAAAACACAGAGTTCAAGGGCTATTTGACCTAATGTGTTTTTTGTGTCATTGCTAATTCAGTGCATGTATGAGTATTTACATTGTTTAGCCTCAGTTTTGGGGCTGCATGGGTGTGAGAAAAAATGATATATGTGCATACATATATGTGGAGCTATTTATATATGATTTGCATATATATTTTATATTATTTCCGGGGTCCCCGCACGTGGACGGGAATATTCAGTGCTTATGACTTTGATGAGGATACCCCTGGAAAAGAACTAGGATTAGCGGTAAGTAACTTATCCAAAAAGTGACGTTCAGTGGTGTAATCCCCTTGTAAATATGTCGCCTTGTTTTTTGTGAATTGCAGGAGAGACAGCCACGAAATCATTAGCAGGTCTGGCCTTCTGTCGGAAAAGGCTGCTGGGGGCTCTTAAACGTACTCTTTGATGGCACTTGCCAGGAGCCTGTGAAAGTGTGGCATAAAAATTATTTTTGCCCTCACTAAACTCTAAAGCTAACCATGACCTGACCAAACTATTGTACTTTCTTCTTTGAATTACATTGAGATAATTGCATAATATGCTCTTGTGGAAATATTTTTTCCCTTTTTGAATTACAATGTAATATAATGAAACCTTTTTCTCATTTAAACCTCGAAGTAACGTCTTGTTGGCGAGGTCGCAATTGCTGGATGAGACTGCGAGCTTGGGACAGCAGAACAATGAGCTTCAGCTACTACTTCAACAGTATCTCAACTCCAAGGTGAGAGCAAAGAGATGTCTGTCCATGAGGAAGCACTCCCATGCAATCCCGGAAGTGATCCCATGGAACTTTGAGCCTACTATAGAAAGTTACATCCTATATTCCTAATGACCTGTAAAAGTAAATACAACACATTGTGGAACCAATGCCCCTAAACAAGCTTGTATATTTCTGATTCAGAAATATATTAGTGCCTTTCGTAACTGTACAAATTTGCTACAGCTGCGACCGTCATTCAGAACTAGGTAATAACTGGTCAGAGGAAAGATGTCCCGTAATTGGGTTAAAAATGTATTCCACTTTGAATTATTGCGGATTCTCCTAGTCAGTTGTGAAGGATAGTCCTGATTTTCAGCGGTGGCTCCTCCCCAATGGCAGATGAGCGTTGCCCCACTGCCTAGCTCAGAGCCAGCAAATGAAAAATAAACCATGTTCTAGCATTGTTTTACTTTTAATTGGCCGGCTCTGAGCCAGTTTGTGTAGGGAGGGGTGGGGCCTGGGAGGAGGAGTGCTATGTGCACTCCCTAAGTGCGCATATGTATTTGGCCGGGCGTCTCAGGCCGGGCAAACACGCATGGGCAGTTAGGTTTATGCAGCCCAGCTGTATTGAACAGCCGGGCTGGAGAAACCCCACAGACTCCCTGTCCTGAGTGGAGCGTCTTTTCAGCCCACTCAGGCCAATCCCTGTGCTGCTTCCTTAGCAAGAGAGCAGCATGGGGATTGGATGGGTGTCTGTCACTTGGGCTGCTGGGACCAGGAAGAGGATGGGAGGTGCAATGCGGCAGGTGGCTTCAGGTAAGTTATTTCATGATATACAATTACTATAACACACCCCACGCTACCCCTCCTGCGTTCCCTCCACCCGACGCACCACCCTTTGTTTGTAGTGGCTGCCATTATTGCTTTTATTAAGGTCATGAGGCAAACATTATTTCTCATCTAACTGCTTTATTTACAGCAGTTTAACAAATAAACTACCTTTTCACACCCCACATAGTAGTATATCTAGGTTGTGGTGGATTCATAAAACTAATGTCTCTCCTGGGTTTACAGAGCAGAGGGTGCTTTCTGGGTATCCCATTTACCTTGTCATGCTCCGCAGATATAGCAGATCTATAAACTTTACCTGTTCTATAAGATTTAGGAATAGCTGCCAACGAGGCCAAAAATTTGAGAATCATAACTACATGCCCTGAAACGGGATTGTGATTCATTTCCTATTACAGCAATTCCAAGCTGAGCCATATGTTCCAATAATTCCCCTGGACCACAATGCTTCAATATACCCTGAAGCAACTTCTGAAATTCCTGACAACTTACCAAGTTCCCTGAGAGGTTCCAGGCTACTAACCCTAGTTTGCCCCTTTCCATCACATTGTGCACCTGACCCTGCAGATTTCTCAAGATCTATCAGTAACAATGGAAGACCCACTGATAATTCTAACATGAGAGGATGCCAAGTCTGTGACCTCCATGAAATAAAAACCATCACAACCTTTGCCTGTTGCCTGCGAAGCTTCATCAGACTTCTGGTATCAGAATGATGGGGGGAAATGCATAATGCGTTCCCCTTTGTGAAGAAGCAGGTACTCAAGCATAGCGTGAAACAGATTTATTGAAGTATATCTGTATATAAGAAAGTCCCATCCACCACAGCTGCCTGAATGTAACTGACCAGCACCTTTCTAACTTCACAATCTAAGTTCTACAGTTCTACATTCTGTTTCTACCTTACAATGGCAGGATACCACATCCCTGACCAGTCCTGCAGGAAAGCATCCAACGCTAGAGCTTCTGGGTTTGGTCTCCGGCTGAAAACATTGGGTAATTGCTTGCAAACCTTGATGCGAACAGGTCTATAGCGAAGGGACCGCAGAGGAGTTGTAATGATCTAAAAATGTTAACGTCCAATTACCACTCACTGTTGTCCAGAAGATTGTGCGAGTGCCAATGCGTTATAGAATTGCTCTGTCCCGGAAGGTATTCCTCTGTCAGAGAAATTTGATGTTGAAAACAGAAGGCCCATATTGTCTTGGCTATTTCTGTCAATGGTCTTGACCATGTTCCCACTGATTTGTTCACATAACTGACCGCTGGTAGATTGTACATGAGCAGGTGGATTGAGCATCTTGCCTTTCCTTTCGGAATAAGCCACCTCCCCAGCTTAGGTTGAATCCTCAGAAGAAGAGTCTTACGTTTCTTCACAAGAATGGATGTATCAGTATTATCTAGGAAGCAAATAGCTTGCTGAACATAGTTTGACACAACCTCAGGGTCCAACTCCTCCCCAGAAGCCTTTGCTTCCTTTGAGGTGCATAAGATTTTAGTGAGCAGACCAATAAATATACAGAACTTTGTCTTGCTATGAGGACCATGCTCTAATTACCTCTTTCTTTGAGTCTCTACCTTCTTTACTAAGAATGTATCAATCTTGGAATCTAACACAGGTGTTACTGCCACCTTGTTATATAAATGGACGGTCATGAGCAATCTGATAGAGACTTCAAGCCACAGATTACTTACCTTAGAATGGTAAACAACCTTTACAACGCAACTTTTACATCGCAGAGCCTTTACAACGCAACCATTACAACGCAAACTATTACAACGCATTGCTCTGGGGGGCGCTCTAGGATAGGGAATAGGTTAATTTACTATCCAATAACCTTCCCTAGTGTCCACGGGGACTGGAGTTGGAATAGTAAATTAAACTATTCACTATCCAGCACCCCAAAGCACTATGCGTTGTAATGGACTGCGTTGTAATACTTGCGTTGTAAAGGCATGCGATGTAAAAGCATGCGTTGTAATGTCATACATCCCCTTAGAATATTCCCTAGGCATCAGACTGGTTCTGGAATTTTTTAGCAGTCCCCTTGCGCACTGTAGGTGGTGCCATTCAGCTTGCATGGCGTCGGCTGTGTCATCCATGCAGGAAATTACATGTGCGGTGCCTATATAGCCATCGACCCAGCATGCTGACCTCAATTCCTATTTTCCCCCGCAATCAGTGCCGATCTGGATTGAGCTCGGCTCTGTTGCATTTTGACTGCCAGATTGTTTTGGCCCAAAAAGCTCAAGCAGGCCAATCCTATAACTTCTAACTCAGATCTATTCTTGCTCTCCTCACACCCTCACCTGTCTCACCAGCATTAGTGGCTGGTTCTGAGGCTTGTTTCCACTTCTTTGGTTAAGACCTCATATTGCACTGCTATAGCCGACACCGCTGTTGCTGGTCCAGTCCCCCGCCACTGCGCTTGGCTCGCTCATGGATACGGGTGGGCGCAAGTATAATTACCATTGATGAATGATCTATAGAGTGGATGGTTATCTTCCCTTACATGGGGGTTATTCACCAGGGTGCATGCTTTCATGTAGCCCTGTGTTTTGTTGATTTTGTTGGGGGTTTCTTTTGAAATCCATGTCTGGTATTAACATACAATTTGATGTTTCTTCTTTATTAATGTTTCAAAGATTTTTGTACTTTTTTTGGCACACTGTTTCCACAATGTTTCTATGGTGGCTCCGCATTCTGGTGCGGAAGGTTTCACAGAAGAAACTGACGTCCGTGCGCCGGAGGGGACATTTATGGCTCCACTGATGTCATGACCGGAGTCAACATGATCAAGGATCAATACAATGCCGCTGCCCGGCTCACAGAGGTAATGCTGAAAAATTTCCAGACCTAGAGTGGTGCCTGGGGAGAATTCAAAAGTTAATGAATCTGCAGTTAGACTGTGTCGCTACCAGATATTACGTTACCAAAGATAAGTAACTTTTACTATTATGCATGTTTCGAACTGTGCTTGTTAGAAGGATTGACATCACACTTCACATATAGCTAGTGTTTTTCTTTCACTTTGCTTTCCTAGAAAGTTACACACTGGAGAGAACAATATTTCAAGTTACTTCACAAAATCTAAGGCCAAAGATGATGAGTAGCCTACTAGAAAACTTGCTAGAAAAGGTTACTTCTCTTGTAGGGGATTTCCATGTATAGTCATAAGGACTTGAATAATGCCGCCCACGTGCTGGGACCTCGGAGCACTTCTTTACATTCTTAAGTAGGTATTTTTCGCCTTTCTTCAGAAATGCGTGCAGACACTTAAGAGATAAAGACACAATAATGCTGCCTAAATACATAGGCATTAGGCATAGGCTGAATCTTCATCTTGAAGCAAAAAAATATAGCCATTATACTCTATTTTGTGCAATTGTTGTGGTAATAGAGATAAAAGGAGAGGACAGAATAGCCCCATAGGCTGCCATTATATGTCGTAAAATTAGAAACTGTGCCTTTAAGAATCCAGAGATCACCAGTATCTCGTCATGCACAGCCAGTGGCAGTTACGTCCGTACTTTTCTCTGCCTCCTACTATCAGGACCCTGGAGCATTGAGCTTTACCAAATTTTGTTTTTCTTTTCAAAAAAACTCTTCAGAATTTGCCTACTAATTACTTCACTCGACGTCTTTTGTCTTTCCCTACAATTTTCTGTCTTTTTCTGACAGGAATTGTTAGTTTTTAACTCATAAATGCCCTGTCTTTTTGATAAGTGTCCAGATTGTGGTAGGAAGAAGGCCAAAACGGATCCTCACAGAGTGTGCATTCTTTGCCTGCCTGCTAGTCATGTTCCTGACTCCTGTTCCATCTGTAAAACCTTCTCAAGGCGCACCCTTAGAGACAGGGAGAAGATTTAGCTTCAAGTAGCAGAAGAGCGACGGAAACAGCAGGCCCAGTCTTCAGGTGGGACTTCAGAGTAAGGAGAGGGTCAGTCCTCTACCAGGGCTCTGTCTTCAGCCTATGGGGGACTCCCCAGCAGAAGAAGAGCTGAAAAATGTTACCGGTACCGATCGAAGACGATGTTGTCGAAAGGGGGTTCAGCGCCAACCTCTTTGCTGTCGACCCAGGGCTCTGGGTCAAAACGACAAGGATGTTTCACGTCAAGAAGAAGATCGTCCACAACGGTTACGATACCGATGGTGAGAACGCCTCGTTCGGAGTCGAGAAGCCCACTGCAGATGGTGACACCTCGCAGGTCTCCGTCGAGACCTTATCGCACCACTCGACGTCGACACATCACCATCGAACAACGTCGAATCATCACTGTTGATCGGCGTCGAGACATGACCGTTGACCTACGTCGAGACAACACCATCGATCACTGACGCGGTTGAAGGTCACAGTCGATGAGTAGATCGATGTCGACGGGGATAGATGGATCTTCTTCAGAAACGGTGTCAGCTTCTTCAAGCCTTCTGAAGGCTCAGAAATTTAGAAGGCTAATTTACTCATCGGATTCAGAGTACTCCCAAACCTACTCCTCACCTAAGAACATTCCTTCACCAACTCAGTCTCCGCCTCATCTGCCAGATGAGCAACCAAGACTTCCGACACCGCCTTCTCCTCCTCCACCTCCTCCTCCTCCTACACCTCCACCACCACCACCACAAAGGCCAAGGTCTAGGTCTCACGTGAGGGATCGTTCTCGCAGGCGTAGACGCTCCTCTACTCGTTCCCATCATCGACATCACGGTGGAAGGTCCCATTCTAGACATACCAGGGACACTTCCTCTTTGAGTATTGGAAGATATCGGACTCTCCTGCTCCAAGGATTTCACCAATTGATGAAATTTCTACCTTTCAAGAAGTTCTGGTGTGGGGGGCTTCTAAATTGAACATTCCAATGTCCACTCCAACACTATCAACTTTGGTGATTTTAGACTCTTCAGTAGAGACAAGCTTGTCTTCCCTTGCTTCCTCCAGTTCAGGACCTCTTAAAACCATCTATGGAGCTATTTCTAACACCCTCATCAATTAAGCGAGCTCCATCCAGGCTGTAAAAGAAATATCAGCCTCCAGAGCAGGACCTTACATCCCTATGGACGGACACAGCTCCAGACTTGGTTATTGTGGTGGCAATGAAAAAGCAGCATGCTACGGCTCCAAAATCTACTGTTCCACAGGATAAAGAGAGCCGGAAGATAGACTTAGTGAGAAGGAAGGTGTGCAACACAGCGGCAACTTCCATGAAAGCTGCTAGTGCCACAGCCTTACTAGGCAGATATGACCGGGCACAATGGGAATCGCTCCAACAGTTTGCAGACCACCTCCGTAGACTTTAAAGAGATTCTAACAGAAGGCCTTATGGTCTTGAATCAAGTAATAAGAGCATCAGCGGACACAGCCCTTCTTTCTGCACGTGAATATTGCCACAGCCTGCCACTTGGGCGGCATTAATGGCTGCGTCTGATATCACTTAAGCCTAAAGCACAGCAGCACATCCTGAATCTCCCGTTTGCAGGTACAACCTTTTTCAGCTCGCATGCAGAAGAGGAGCTGCCAGAATGAAGGCAGAGATGGAAACGTTGAAAACTGTTGGCCTCAAAAGACCCAAAGAACAACGCAAGTTTCTCCGACCTTTCTCACGCCACTATTTTACGCAGAAGGTTCAAACCCCTTGGTGGTATCAGGACCGACAGTCAGGTACGCAACAACTGTACCAACGCTCCTACCAGCCTTATTAAACGCGACAACCAAGAGGAAGCTCAGGACAGCAACCTATTCAAGGAGGCAAGATACCATAAGGTTCAAAATCCTAAATTCTGCCTTCCCCCTCTTCCGTTACCCGCTCCAGTAGGGGGAAGCATCCAATATTACTTGCCAGAGTGGCAAAAATCACAAAAAACAATTGGGTGCTGAATATTGTTTGCAATGGATAGAGCTTAGATTCATCAGCCCTCCACCATCAATACCTCTGGAATAATCAAGATATCCACTGCGCCAAATACAATCGGAAGTGAACATTCTCTTACAAAAACAGGCGGTGTAACCTGTTCCCTCTTTACAACGAGGCAAAAGGCTATACTCAATGTTCTTTCTTGTCAAAAAGAAGGAGCAGAACGAGTTCAGACCCATTCTCGACCTAAGGAAGGCCAACAAGTGGATTCAGAAAGGGAGATTCCGGATGCTGACATTGCACCAAATCTACCCTTAGCTACAGTTGGTTATGCGCAGTCAGCCTTCAAGATGCATACTTCCACATTCCCATCATAAGGAAGCCTTGCAAGTTCTTGAGGTTTGCAGTGGTGAACAACCACTAGTGGAGAAGTGTGGCTCAATGGCTAGAGCGGCAGACCCTGATGCAGAGGTCTAGCCCAGGACCAGGGTTCAATTCCCCGCCTCGGCGGGTCTTTGGCTCAAAAATTCCACGGACCTGATAATTCTCGCCTCGGTGCCTATTCCAATCATGGAGTCCCACTCTGCAGTTCTGGGCAATAGCTTGCTTAATCTCCACAATGGCCCCCACAATGCTAAGGATGCCTGGCCTCCACCTTGGGGGTGCCCAGGAGTGGACACCTCACAGGGAAAGCGAGGATGGGTTCCACAGCGGTATTCGTACAAGCGCCTTGAGACCCTTGCGGGTGAGTAGTGCGCTATACAAGTATCAATTTACATTTACCACTACCAATAATGTATACTTCCATTCGGCCTGAAGTCAGCACCCAGGTCCTTCTCCAAGTTCATGGCGGTGGTAGCTGCCAGTTGGAGGAAACAAAAGGTGTTCATCTACCGATTGGATAATCAATTCATCCACATATCAGGAGGCTCAGCTACACTTCAGTTGGACCTCCGATCTTCTCCAGCGGTTGGGTCTTCATGTGAACCAAGCAAGGTTAACGTCAACACCGGTGCAGTGCCTGCAATATCTGGGCGCATCCATCAATAGTTTCATGGCAAACGTTTGTCCTTTGGAGGAGAGACGTTTATCGCTCCTTCTGAAAGCTCACGCTCTCATGACAATTTATCACCCAACTGTGAGGAAGGTCTCCTCGCTTCTGGGCTCAATGGCATCCTGTATATTCCTCACACTGAATGAACGTCTACACATGAGACCCCTCAATCTGCTGGAGCTACGAGGAGTTCATATGCTGCTGAAAGCCTTTCAGCATCATTCTACTCCAGCTCTCTGCTTGTCCAGATGGACAATAAAACAACAATGTACCAACTCAACAGGCAGGGAGGCTCGAGGTCCAGACCATTATCTCGGAAAGCCCAGACGATCTGGAAGTAGCTTCTAGCCTGAAACCTGACCATGAGTAATCACAACGAAAATCCCTCTGCCAAAAGCAGATACGTAAAAAGCTAAACAGCCATTGATAGATAGAAGACAGCCCGAATGTCCTGACCTTCTAAATTATTATATAAACAACATAATGAGCTAACAAGTCACATCTATTTGTTTGGTTTTGTCAAAATGATAAACATGGTAAATATAAAAGTTCCAGACGCATCCAACTTCACACACACACGACCTCTCAGTCAACATAACTCAGAAACATACCCAAACAACCTCTTGCATACTGCCAATTCAAACAATCACTATACAGCAACGCAACACAATTTAAATATATGTACGCAAATAATTACAAAATCTTCCCATCAAATAATGTGTTACAGGTATTCAAACGTATAATTGAATAGAGTCCATAACAGCATCTAAAGGTCCCATGATACGTTGGTCATACAGTACATCATCCAAAATGCTTTCTCAAGAGGGTTGATGAAAACAGAAAAGCTAAGATCAGCTCCTGCGCAGACGTGCGTTTCGGTGTCTAACCCAGCTGTGGGTCACACCTTCTTCAGGGCGCAGGAGTCATGTGGGAGACACACGGAGTGATGCACCTAAAGGGAAACAATGATATAAGCAAATAGACATATTCAAAATTAAATATTCAGGTAGACCAGGGTTACTAGGAATAGACACAATCCTTATACCAGGAAGGGCTCAGTTTTCAATAATCACGATTTATAAAATCGATACGATATACCTAATAAAACGAGAAGCAATGCAACAATAAACAATTAGGCAGAATGAGCACATAAGGATTATTGCAAGTAGGATTAAAAGGTACAAAGTACAATCTAATGTATGGTATCCACGGGCGGAATCACAGAGTTTCTAAGCGGGGGCTGCCCGATACAGAGCCCAGAAATCGTGCAGATTAAAGACAAGGCATAAGGAAATTACACAAATGGGAAAGGGTGGAAAACACGACTGTCAAACAAGCAGGGGGGATCAGCTACAAGTGTGTGGAGCCCCACGTAGTAGCAAGAATAGACAAAAACATAGGCATGTTGGCATTGGTCGAAGTGGGGAAAAAAAAGTAGGGGAACTGTGGGTGGAGAATCAGGAGGCAGGAATACCTGAAGATTGAATCAGTGGGCGGAGTCAGGGGTGTGGCTAGAAATAGCAAAACATACCAATTTTTAGTACGTTTAGCATTTCCCTGACCAGTTACAGCTTATAATGTTATTTAATTTATTTAATTAAAACAATGGGTAAACATTTTTATTTGAGGTTTAATTCAGGAAAAAGCAAACACACATAGGGAATACAGGTTTATGTAAAGCGTGTGAAATATAAGCAGGAACAACATGTTACCTTAATGCTTTTACTCTCATTGTTCAGAAATCCATGATTATTTTTTGTCTTAAACATTGATGTCATGATTACAGGGCTCCTCCTGTACACATGTGTTAAGCAGGGCTCAGAAGAGAAAGGGACTCTTCAGGAGAATCTAGACTCACGGAAACCCACAAAGGCTCCTTCATATTCCTGTCTGCCAGCCAGCTGCTCAATCATAATATAGCAAAAAGAACAACTGGTGGACAGAATGCAGAACAATATCATACATTCACCCCTGTACTGGGCTAATCCATTGTTTCTTTGCTCACCATGCCATTCCAGTTTGGACCAAGCCATATGCAAATCAGTCTTGACCCTGCGCCCAATGGGAACAGTCCAGCCCGAACTGCCAGGCCAGGTCCTCCCTGGACTGGAAACAAGCATCCTAGGACCGGTTTCTGGCTTTCAGCCCTCATCAGCCAGGATAGCTTGATTCCAGTGGAATTGAGAGCACGGGACTCATGTCTGAGCATACCTGTCCCACTCGGGTGACAAATGCAAAAAGAACAATTGATGGACAGAATGCAGAACAATGTCATACATTCACCCCAGTTCAGAGATCTGGGCTTAAATCCATTGTTTTTTGCTCACCATTCCATTCCAGTTTGGACCCAGCCATATGGAAATCAGTCTAGATTCTGCGCCCAATGGGAACAGTCCAGCCCGAACTGCCAGGCCATTTGTATTCAAGTGTCCTTTCATTCAGGAAGTGAACACAAAGCAGTACCCACTGAACTGTGCACATAACATATTGCTCTTTGATATGCGTGGTACATGTTCTTTGCAGCAGGCATATTACCCCTCTGCACTACCTTAGATGAGTAAAACAGTCATTAGACAAAACATGCTCCCATCTCTCTTCAGCAGGTACTTTGATCACCAAAGTTATCTTGGCCCTCGTATTGTTGACCGAAACCTGCTGAATATACAAAGAACTTTGCAGTGTTTTTAAAACTCCTGCACTTGTACAAAACTGGTCCCCCCAAACTAAACTGGCCCCCCTACCCTTCAAATCGCCCTGGGAAACGCCTGCTCCTGCCCTTTCACAGCTCCTGTCCAGTCAGTACTCCTGCTCATGCTCGATCAACGCTCCTGCTTCATCAATTCTCCTGCCCCCTCCCTTCTCCTGGCCCGTCACTTCTCCTGCCCTGTTCACTTCTCCTGCCCTGTTCACTCCTCCTGACCTCTTAACCGCTCCTGCCCTGTTAACTGCTCCTGCCCTGTTAACCGCTCCTGCCCTGTTAACCGCTCCTGCCCTGTTAACCTCTCCTGCCCCGTCACCTCTCCTGCCCCGTCACCTCTCCTGCCCCGTCACCTCTCCTGCCCAGTCACCTCTCCTGCCCCATCACTTCTCCTGCCTGTCCACCTCTCCTGTCCAGTTACCTCTCCTGCCCAGTCACCTCTCCTTTCCTGTTGCCTCTCCTGACTCGTCACTGCTCCTGATCCGTCACTTTTCCTGCCCCGTCACTTTTCCTGCCCCATCACTTTTCCTGCCCCGTCACCGCTCCTGCCCGTTCACTGCTCTTGTCCGGTCAGCACTCCTGCCCGATCACCGCTCCTGTCCCATCACTTCTGCCCCGTTCACTGCTCTTATCTGTTCACTGCCCCTTTCCGTTCACTGCTCCTGCTGGTTACCGCTCCTGCCTATGTCTAATCACCGCTCCTGCCCCTTCACTTCTCGTGCCCCATCACTTCTCCTTGTCCTGTCCCGTCACTTCTCCTGTCCCGTCACTTCTCCTGCACCGTCACCTCTGCCCCGTTCACTGCTACTGCCCCATTACCTGCTCCTGCCCGGTTGACTGCTCCTGCCCCGTTCACTGCTCTTGCCCGGATACCACTCCTGCTCATGCCTAATCACCGCTCCTGCCCCATTACTTCTACTGCTTCGTCACTTCTCCTGCCCCGTCACCTCTCCTGCCCCGTCACCGCCTCTCCTGCCTGTCACCTCTCCTGCCCCGTCACCTCTCCTGCCCCGTCACCTCTCCTACCCCGTCTTCTCTCCTGCCCCGTCACCTCTCTTGCCCCGTCACCTCTCTTGCCCCGTCACCTCTCCTGCCCCATCACCTCTCCTGCCCCGTCACCTCTCCTGCCCCGTCACTGCTCCTGCCCGTTCACTGCTCCTGTCTGATCAGCACTCCTGCCCGATCACCGCTCCTGTCCCATCACATCTCCTGTCCCGTTCACTGCTCCTATCTGTTCACTGCCCCTATCCGTTCACTGCTCCTGCCGGTTACCGCTCCTGCCTATGCCTAATCACCGCTCCTGCCCCTTCACTTCTCCTGCCCCATTACTTCTCCTGCCCCTGTCACCTCTCCTTTCCTGTCACCTCTCCTGTACCGTCACTGCTCCTGACACGTCAACTCTCCTGCCCCGTCACTTCTCCTGCCCTGTCACTTCTCCTGCCCCCCCGTCACCTCTCCTGCCCTAGTACCTCTACTTTCCTGTCGCTCCTGTCGCCTCTTCTGTCCCGTCACTGCTCCTGCCCAATTCACTCTGTGTACAACATTAACAAATTACACAAGGTGTCAAGTTCCCCACGTCTGGGGAAAGCTCCTCTGTAATCACCAACTCCAATCTCACTGGCACTTGGTATGCTAAATGCAGAAGGGACGCATTGTCATTGGAAAGGGGGTAATCAGCCTCAATCGTAATGACAATGGGCCTGCCCTCGGTCTGTGCAAGCTCAGGGAGGGGCTGCTGCAGCCTCTGGAGTTCACAGAGAAGTGCGAGCAGCCCCTGGAATCTAATGAAAAAAGTTATCGTTTTTAAGCCAGACTATTCTTGCCGCCCCGGGATGCTTTTTTGAAAGTAAGAAGTAGGGGAACGGACTGAAATAATTTTTAGAAGTAGGGACACGCCGTGCCCTTCCGTTCCCGCCCACTTCTACCACTGCATGTTGGCAAGGGTGTCTGTGCGCTGCTCAAGTTGCGGAAGAGCAGTGCAGATCATATAAGTACAAGCATCTTACGCAAATAATTCATACACAATGGTGGGAAACTCACAGCAACAAAGGGAATGGAGACAGAGATTCTGACAAGGCAGAAGGGCATACCTGGTTGAAATGATGCAAGAGCGGTGTAGGCCGTATGCTTCAGGTCAGCGCCACCAGACGGCAGATAAGTGGGGCTCCGTAGTTCTCAGGGGGACATCTGCAGATGCCATAACTCAGCCTGTCTGTTTAAATGGGTGAAAGAGTGTACGCGGGCATCGCGCATAGGAGGTACGTGTCATAGCTCCTCCCTCCCCGGATGCTCAATGTGAAAAGCGGCTGTAAGAAAGCCCAAACAGTGGGAAGAATTTTATTTATTTATTTATTTATTTATGCATTTTTATATAGCGCTGACTTTACCCGAAGGTGTCAGAGCGCTTCACAAAAGGAACAGAAATGAAACATAATGAGAAACATTACAAAAGCATACGTTACGTTACATAAGGTAATGGTGACATTTGTGATCAAACAAAATACATGAGGTAGTAAAAATTGTGAGCAACCAAAAATACATGAGGTAGAAAAGGTAAAAGTGACAATTGTGAGCAAACAGAATACATGAGGTAGTAATAATTGTGAGCAGCCAAAAATACATGAGGTAGTAAAAGTGCACAAGAGGAAAAAGTGACAGGTGTGCGGTTACAAGAGAAAACAAAGTATCATTTGAGGTATAATACTGCAAAAGGCGCTAGACACTCGCGCACAAGAACAAGCGTTATGTAGGCAAAGGTGGCACTTGTGCAAGTATCAAAGGTATAAACATGTGAGAGGTAGCAAACCGTGTATTACAAGGGCATGTTACACACGGGCACCAAATACAAGTACAAGGAAAATACTCCAAAGAGGCAGACACTCCAACCCCAGGAATATCCTGGGAAGGCACTTCCATGGTCGTGGAAGTTATCAGTAGTGGGAAGTCTTCCTCCAAATAGCAAGAGGACGTGCCATGATGGCCTCAGAAAACAAACGTAAAAATTAGCAGTAATCCTAATACTGCTAAAAAAACTAAGGTGATAGCTAATGACAGGAGGACTATAAATAAGTATAGGAAAAATGATCTAATAAAGAAATAATGTCCAGAACAGTGTTCGGGAGAGAAGGATCTATTCATGGGTGCGCCCGCAGGGTGTGCCGACCTCGGCCCAGAGAGAGGGGCGCCCAGAGTGTAAATATTATTGCCCAGGTCATGTGACCTTTGTTTAATAAATCGGCTGCCACGGACGTGACGTCACTTGGCGCACGAACGCGGGAGCCACAGCCCACAGGCAGCACACTCCTCGCTCCCTGTATTATTTCCATGGCCCTGTGTTTGCATACCATCGCGCCCACAGCAGGAGGGGTTCAGCATCGCCCCTCCAAAATTACACTGGCAACGAGGGTGGGCGTGCCCCGCTGTGTGTCTGAGTGGCGGCCGCAAGAGGAAGCTCCATGCCCTGCGTGCTCGTGCCACCAACAGCCTGGCCTGCACCATCTGACCTCCTTCAGGCAATGAAGACGTCGTATGAACACTCTGTGCCCCCATGGTGAGCCTCCTACACAGACTCAGCCCCTGTTGGTTGCACGCTTTGCTACAGCCCCACGCACCGTCTCTCCCGACGCGCATGTGTGGTGCTGGTCGAGTGCCTCCAGCGTGCCTATAGTGCCTCGGCAGCCTGCGCGTCTGTCTGCATGTGCACCTGCAACGCCCTGAGGAGTGCACGGAGCGTCCCGCGCGATCCACGCGACGGCAGAAGCCCTGCTGAGTAGGGAGATGGCATTGTGACCACAAGGTGCTACAACCACACACCTGCCACACACCTGCCATGTCCACCATTCCTCCCATAGAACACTTTGTGGTGGAAGGGCCTCCATCAGCTCAAGCACCCAAGTGGATGGAACAACTTCTCATATTCATGGAAGCAACGAAGGTCCACAAGGATCAAGAGATGGCCCAGGTACTTCATCTTGGGGGAAAGATATTCACAGAATAACGAAAACGCTTGCTGAGGCCACGCCTAAAACCCACCACACGCTCATCAATGCCCTCACCGGACACTTCGAGCCAATGGCCAATCAGGACTATGAACAGTTCATTTTCCCCAGGCTCGACAACTGTCCTAAGAGTCGCTTGACACATTCCATGCCAGGCTCAAAAATATAGCCTCCACGTGTGGATTCAGGATGAGACAGAGGAGATAAGAGGGAAAATAATACAAGGCTGTGCACCGGCAAAACTTAGAGAAAGGATTCTGGAGGGATCAAGAAAATCATGAATGCACATCTTGACACTGGGGCGCACCAAGGAACTATCTAAAGCCAGAGCAGCTCACATGGAGGCGGTGCTGCAGTCGCCCGTCAAAGTAGAACCAGTAAATGTGGTAGCGCGGAAACCGGCACCCTGACAAAATCAGAAAGAAATGGCCAAGCACTCCACCGTGGAACCAGCGAAACTGTGGCTATTGTGGCACCTCACAAGGTGGCTGAATGCTCAGCGAAAAGCAAGAGGTGTGCTGGATGCGTAAAGTTCAATCGCTTTGAAAAGGTATGCCGCTCGAAGAGGTTTTGGAAGCCCAGACCGACGGTCAACCTAGTCCCCGAAGGAAGTGGGGAAACAAGTGAAATGGATGATGACGAGGAGGAGGAACGGCTGATACGCAAAGTGCACATGATTGGAGCGGCAACTAGGAAACTCAGACGGCTACTCCAATGTTACATCCAACCGGGCCAACATGACGTCACAGCCTTCGTGCACACTGGAGCCACCATAAACATCATGTCAGCAGCCTTGCATGAAACCCTACGGCCAGCGCCCCCACTGCAGTCCACGTCGATCAACGTTTTTGACTACAGACAGGACAAGCCTCTGAAGATAAGAGGCGAATTCAAGATGAAGGTGACCCATGGGACCAGATCCATCACCACCATGGTGTATGTTACCGAGGACGGACAGGGCATGTTTTTAGGATGCCGAGCAGCGGAGGACCTAGCAATAGTGACTTTTGCATTCGGTATCCATCGGAAATCTGTCCAGCACACCCTGGCCAAGTTTGCACCAGTATTTGAAGGAATCGGAAAATTCAAAGGAAAAGAAATACACCTTCACATAGACCCCACAGTGCAACCAATGGCCCTGCGTCATCAACGAGTGGCGTTTCATCTGTGCCGACAGGTTGAATAAGAGCTGATCAAATTAGAGAAAGCTGGCATAATTGAAAAGGTAACGGGACTCACACCCTGGGTGTCCCCGATCGTCGTCACACGGAAGCCCAAACAACCCAGAGCCGTGAGAATAGGCGTAGACATGAGGCTACCCAATGCCACCATCAAAAGGGAGCGCCACATCACCCCCACTATTGATGACTTGATCGGAGAAATGGCCGGGGCGTGCTGATTTTCAAAGCTAAACTTAAGATCTGGATACCATCAGTTAGTGCTGGATCAAACCTCAAGGAACATAACAAAATTCTCCATTCACGTAGGCCTCAGAAGGTACACTCGCCTGAGTTTTGGGATATCCAGCGAGGCTGAAGTTTTTCAGAACGTAATTGACGAGCTGATTATGGACATTCCCAGAGTCATTAACATAAGTGACGATATCATGATCCACGCCAAAACCATCGCAGAGCACAATTCCCGCCTCACTTAAGTATTGCAGAGGGTCCGAGATGCTGGACGCACAGTGCATCGGGAAAAGTGTGAATTTCTTAAGACAAAACTCCAATTCTTTGGCTATACATTCTGGACCAGGTGCGCCATATCAAGAACACCCCAGCCCCTGCCAACGTAACAGAAGTCCGCAGCTTTCTTGGCATGGTAAATTATTGTGGGCGGTTCATTCAAGACTTCCCGATCCTTACTCAACTGCTGAGAGCGTTAACAAAGGATTCCGTCCCCTGGACGTGGAATGAGGAACAGGCCAAGGCATTCCAAGACATCAAAGAGGCCCTGTTGGCAGCCACCACCCTGGCTTTCTTTGACCCGTAGAAGATGACGCTGGTCGCCGTGGACGCTGGCCCAAAAGGGTTGGAAGCAGTGTTGATGCAGCGCCGATATGTTGAGGAAGACTGGGCCCCGGTAGCGTTTTCAAGCCAATCTCTTACCGACACTGAGCAGCGGTACTCTCAGATAAGGAAAGAGGATATTGCCATACACTGGGGGTGTCGCCACTTCCATCTCTACATATATGGCAAGCCGTTCATGGTGGCCACAGACCGCAACCCCCTCTTGTCTCTATTCTCAGGTACCTCGTCAAAGCCCCCTCCCAGAATAGAGAAATGGATGTTGCAGCTCCAGAATTACAACTGTCCAGTGGAATACCAGCCAGGCTCCTGTAACCCAGCGGACTATCTATCTCGCCACCCGAGAGCCGCCACGGCCCAAGAGGAGGAAGATGCTGTTGACACGGAGGAGTACGTCCGTTGCATCTCAGCAAGATCCTGCCCTCTCCCACTCTATGGACACCCTGCGAGAGGAAACGGCTAAAGAGGAATGCCTACAGAGAGCCAAACAAGCATTGAAGCAGGGGAACTGGCACTGCACCAGGGAAGAGTGGAAAATACTCACTGCAGATGCGAGACGTATCCTGGAATGCCTCTATCATATCCGAGAGGAACTAACGGAGGATGCTACTTGGTGCTTGATGAGAGGGCATCGATTGGTTATCACGTCAGCTCTGACAGCCCGAGTGGTTCAACTCGCTCGCATAGGGTACCAAGGATTGGTTAAATCAATCGGACGAAAGTATGGTTCACGCTGATGGACGAGCTCATGGAGGCAACAGTCCATGAGTGCCAGTGGTGCCAGGTGACCGGAGACGCTCCTCTGCCTGCTCCCGTGATCACAGAGCCAAAGCCTCCCGTCCCTGGGTGAGCGTCAGCCTTGACTTCGGGAGTCTCCCAGATGGGAGACACACGTTTGTGGCCATTGAAGATCACTCTAATATACCCAGAGGTGGAAATCGTCAACACCCTGAGTGCCGCAGAGGTCATTCTGAAACTAGAGAAGGTGATGGCGACTCATGGCATCTTCCAAGAACTGAAAACTGACAATGGTCCTCCCTTCCAGGGGCAGGAAATGGCCACCTACCTGACCTCGGTGGGCATCAAGCACAGGAGAATCACTCCTCGTTGGCCGCAAGCCAACAGGGAAGTGGAAAGGTTCATGTGGACTCTGAATAAGGTAATACGCATAGCCCATGAACGCCAACAGCCAGTCGAGCTAGTCATCTTCACGTTCTTGCAAAGCTACCGACAGACCCCTCCATTACACATCATCCACAGTAGTGCCCAGCACCTTCAAATGATGAATGGATAGATTCACAACGGCGGCAGGTGCATGCTCAAGTCCGTCAACGCCAGAGGGCCCGGCCGGAACACCTGGAATCGGGTGACCTGGTCCTATCAAAGAACCGTATGACAAGCAGCAAGTTCAATCTCCCTTACGAACGGAATCCCTGGGTCATAGTCCACGTGAAAGGCTACCAGGTCATCGCCAGGAGAGGTGGCAAAACCATGACCAGGAACAGTTCACACTTCAAAAAGTTTCATCCTTCAGGAGTATTTTCTTCATCTGGTGTCTTGGAGAGCTCAAGCACGGCCAAGGAAGTGTCCGGCCAGAGGCAGACCGACAAGAAGAAGCTATTAAATCAGATTGACAGAGCCTAGGCCACGATGCAGAACTGAATCCTGAAAATGCTGCCCTCGCTGCAGTGGACGCTGAGGTGTCTGGGGGTCCCTCGGAGGTCCGAGGTACCCCTCCGAGTGGTGTTGTGTATGAAGGACTGAGTGGACGTCGAAGTTCCCAGTACCGACTCTGAAAGAACCCTGAACCAGCTCGCGAGCTGAGGGACTAGTTAATGTAAGACTGTTCCAATTTCTTTGGGGGTCTTTGAGTTGTTAATTTGCCATGCAGAGCACATGTGAAGTGTTGTTTAGAGACTTTTGTTGTTGGGGAGGAATGTTGTGTTGCACCCATGATGTAATGGGTGCTCCCCGCAGGGAGTGCCAACCTCGGTTCAGCGTGAGGGGCGCCCAGCGTGTATCCCTACGGGGTACCAGCCAAATAGTATTGTCCAGGTCATATGACCTTTGATTAATTAATCGTCAGCCATGTACGTGACGTCACTTGGCGCGCGAATGCAGGAGCCACAGGCAGTACACTCCTGGCTCCGTGTATTATTTCCAGTGCCCCGTGTTTGCATACCATCGTGCCCAAAGCGGGAGGGGCACAGCATCGCCCCTCCGACATAACAATAGGGACAGAGGCATGTTGTCTAACTGGCTACAGTAAATAATTGTCAAGATCAAAACGATCTAATGAAGAAAAGAGATGCAACAAGGCATCACTGTGGTCAGCGGGCAGAGCCAGATGCAAAAAAAATATACAAACAAATATATACCAGGAAAGGCCAGAAAAGGGCACAACTGGTATGGAGAGATACCACGGGTCCGGGCGAATGATAAGGACCAATGCATGAAAGAGAAAAAAGGGGAACTCTAAAACTGAAAAAGCTAAATTACAGAATTGCATTCTCCCACAGTACAACTCTGTTCAGTCCTCTTTCTTTGGTGTTAAGAGTGAATATCCAGAAAACGTATCTCTTCCTGCGGGTGGCTGTCATATCTCTCCCTGCCTGGGTTCGGATTTTCTCCAGCACAGACCTTCTGCGATCATTCTCCACATGTTTGGCCTCCAACCAGTGATCAACCAGGGGTGCAGTATGTTTGGACAGTCTTATATTGGACTTATGTTCCCCCGATCCTTTTTCTGCATGCTCTCCTTGTTTCGCATACATAGGCCAAATTACAGGGACACATAATGATGTATATCACAGAGGATCTGCAATTCGTCATTTCTTTGAGGAAGACCGTTCTCTCATTGATTCAGATGTTATCTCTAATGATGGCATTGGGGCATGCTTGGCAAGACCCACATCTGTGGTTACCCTTAATGGGTTCACCCCCTGTAATAGATTTCTGGCAAAAGGTGTTACATTCTGGACTTTTCCCTCTCACTGGAAAGTTTGTGCGTTTTTTGGTCCTCTTAAATGCAAAAAGAGGTCTCTGTAGTTACTCCAGTATTGGAACTTTCATAGATTCCCATGCTTTGTATCATTCCCCGTCGTCGGACTGGGAGTCTCGGTAATAAAAAATATCATAGTAGTAGGTACAAAAGAGAAAGGAAAGGCCTAGGCCTCATTCCCTTTTGTAACATACCAGCCTCTTTTTGTAAAAGAGACCAAACTCTAGGCGTCAGCCAATCAGAAGAGCCTCACCCTTATAACCTTCCTGAAGGAACCTCAGAGCCTCAGATTTTCTACCGCACGTTGTGCTAGGGAGTCTTCATTGAGCTCTGCTCTATTTCTACTCTTTAAAACTCATTTCTACAGATATTTCTTCAGAATTTTCTTCAGATTTCTTCAGGAAACTCTTTCTTCTTCAAAATGTCGGAGGTTGAGAAGAAGAAAGCCCTTTTCAAGCCCTGTTCCACCTGTGGGAAGAAAAGGCTGTTTGTGGAAGACAAACACAAGGATTGCATCTACTGCCTGTATCCAGATCACAAGGCAGAGGACTGTAAGATTTGCCGCACTCTCTCCACCAAGACCTTGAGAGATCGTGCTGGAAGGCTTCTTACATGGTTGCAGAGGCAGAAGGAAAGGAAACATGGAGTTTCCAGTGATGAGGAGGAATCGGCGCCCTGTGCTTCCTCTAGCAGGTCAGTGAAAAGGGGTAGAGGTTCCCCATCTTCCTCTATTGGGCGCCCCTCTAAGGCTTCAAAGAAGACCCCCAGGGAGTCTGATGGCCGGGGTTCAGGAGGTTCCCCCCACCACAGTGGGTCGGGCAAGGCAGAACTGGTTTCGCCTCCTAAGGGTGAGTAGACTGACCCAGCCTTCAAGAGACCCTCTTCACACTCTTCAGAGAGGAGTTCAAAGTCCTCTACGACGAAGACTTCGTCGACGGTGGCTCCGTCGACGACGAAAATGAAGCCCAAGCTCCAATTGGTCCTGTCGACGGGCTCGTCGGCGGGAGCATCGACGACGAAAGCTTCGTCGTCGTGTAAGAAGAGCTCGACGACTGCAGCGTCGACGGGAAGTATGCCGACGACATCGTCGACGAAGGCGAAGACATCGTCGACGAAGAAACCATCATCGTCGACGACGGTGTCGACGACGGCAGTACCGACGACGACGTCGACGACGGTGTCGGCGACGGTCATGTCGTCGACGAGTGCTTCGACGACGACAACAATTTCTACATCGACGGCGGGCTCGTCGTCGGTGGCGTCGACTACGACATCTACTATTCCTATCTCGTCGACGAGGATTTCACCGGCGTCGACGGACCAACCAACGATACTGGCTGCAGAGAGAAGGGTAACAATATCTCTCACAAGGATCACGCCTGAAATGACATCCCCAAGGAGGGTGACCTCATTACCCCCAACGATGTTGCTAGACCAGGAGTACTCTGAGGGAGACGGTCAGGATGGCTTTGATTATGCGAATAGCCCATCTCAGCTTCTCATTAAAAGTCAAGAGACAGACTCAGAGGAGGCATATGAACAAGGTGGAGGTGACTACCCACAAACAGACCACTTAATGGACTGTGAATCACAAGACATGGTTTCAGTCCCGACGTCCTTCCTGCATGACCTGCACAAGATGTTGCAAGACTACAAGTCCAAGGCCGAGCGACCAGCGCCGAGGAGGTCTGCTCCGTCAACACCAATAAAGGACCACTCTTCAATTGTCCCTCCTGTACACCCAGTGCAGACTCCTCCTCAACCACAGCGGCCAGTGCCCCAGGCTGCGTCTGGAACAGCGGATGATCCGGATGGGGATCATGATAATGATACGGATGCGTCATCCGGTGATAATCAGGACTCGGATCAGGAAGGGGATGAATACAATGACTACATCATCCCGGATCCAGCTTCGCCCCACCAGGACCTAGGTGATTCTCCTCCTGCTGACATTGGCAGTTTTCACCAACTGATGGAACGTGCAGCCGGCCGATTTAAGTTGGTATTGCCTGCGGAAACCACAGACTGTTTCTTGTACGATTTTAAAGACACTCACCGCGAGACTACGAGGTCCATTCCGATTGTGGAACATCTATGGAAGGAGGGTTTGAAGACCATGAAAAACCCAGCGACGGTGGTCCCTGTGCTACCGTGCCTTGACAAAAAGTATAAAGCGCCGGAGGATGGACCGGCTGCCCTGACAGGTCATCCCAAGCCGGACTCTGTAATCTCACAAGCGGCGCAAAGGAAGTCACGGAACCCTTCTGCTCCCTTGACAGCCCCTCCTGACAAGGATGGACGGCGGCTGGATAACACAGGCAAGAGATTTTCCTCCATTGCTAGCCTTCTGGTTCGCGCCGCCAATGCTTTGGCAATATTGGGACGATATGATCGCCAGTTATGGTGCAATATAGCTCCCTATTTGGATCAGCTTACACCAGAAAACGGGCTGGAAGCCAAGAAAACCTTGCAAGAAGGTGAAGCGGTCTCCATGGAGATAATAGACTGTGCCATGGACATTGCCACAACGTCCTTTAGAGCTTTGGCAGGAGCGGCAGTATTAAGACGCCAAGGGTGGCTAAAAGCGACTTGGTTTCGGCCAGAAATCCAAAACAAGGTCCTTGATCTACCTTTTGATGGCGAGGCACTCTTCGGCAAATTGATCGACGACACGCTGCAAGACATCAAAAAGGACACGGAGACAGCTAGATCGCTGGGAACACTCCAGTACCGCAAAACTCCTTTTAGGGGCACAAGAGGCAGAGGTGGCACCTACAGAGGCGCATACCAACAACAGCGCTATTCTTCGAACAGCTCTGGGTACCAGCCGAATCGCCAGTCATACCAACAACGGCAGGGCCAGTCCTCTGGTTATTCACGGCCTTACACCAAAGGCAAGCAAGCGGCCCGTGGACGAGACTCGTCCAAACGCCAATAGCGGCCTTCTGGCTCTGCCTACTGCTCCCTCCTCCGAGAGATCATCAGTTGGAGGCAGGGTGTCAAAATTCCTTCTGAACTGGTCCCAAATTACATCGGACCGTTGGGTGCTCAACATCATCAGACGGGGACATACTTTGGAGTTTACGGAAGTCCCTCCACCCAGACCCCCATCAGCCATCCCTTCAAAACATCTGCATCTCCTGCGGCTAGAGGTACAACAAATGCTCCGCAAAGGAGCGATAGAGCCGGTCCCCTCCAATCAACAGGGCCACGGTTTCTATTCCAGGTTCTTCCTGGTGAGAAAAACGCAGGAGAAATGGCGTCCCATCCTGGACCTCAGGGAGCTAAATGCCTATCTCATCTCCTTATCCTTCAGGATGGTATCCCTACAGGACATTTTGAAAATGGTCAACCCGGGGGATTATATGGCCACACTCGATCTGGAGGATGCGTACTTCCATATCCCGATTCACCCAGCGCACAGAAGGTTCCTACGCTTCACAGTAGTCAAGAGCCATTTTCAGTTCAGAGTCTTGCCGTTCGGCCTTCGCTCTGCTCCAAGGATTTTTACGAAGGTGCTGGCACCTGTAGCAGCATTTCTGCGGAAAAACCACTTCCAGGTCTTCCCTTACCTGGACGATTGGTTACTAAAGGCCCCGACCAGAGCATTAGCGCAGGACGCGGTGCAGGCTTGCACCACTCTGTTCCAAAATCTGGGTCTCACCTTGAACATGGAGAAATCCACGCTGCTGCCGTCACGGACAGCGCGGTTCCTGGGAGCGATGTTGGATTCGCGGCTCTCAAAAGCATTTCCTACTCGAGAAAGGGTACAGAAACTGCAAAGATTAGCAGGAAGCCTTCAAAGAAAAAAGTGTCTTTCTGTACGCAGCTACAAGTCGCTGTTGGGGGTGATGTCATCTTGTATACCCCTGATCCCGCACTGCAGGCTCCGGATGCGCCCCCTGCAGGAGCAACTGGACCTCCAGTGGCAACAAGTGCACGGATCGTTCGACGACAAAGTAATGGTCACTCGAGAGATGAAGGAGGCGGTGCTTTGGTGGTCGAATCCACAGAACTTATGCCAAGGTCTATCCTTCGCAAGCGTTCCATCACCTCACATACTGACGACGGATGCGTCATTGGAGGGATGGGGAGCAGTGATGCAGGACCTGCAGGTCAGCGGCCATTGGTCTCCAAGCGACCAAAAGCTACACATCAACCTGTTGGAGCTGAGAGCGATCAGGCTAGCCCTTCAAGCCTTTCTTCCGCGTCTCCAGGGTTCACAGGTGCTAGTCAGGACGGACAACACCACGGCTATGCATTATGTGAACAAGGAAGGAGGGACGAGGTCACTCCCCTTGTCGCGAGAGGCTCAACAGATTCTGGAATGGACCATTCTTCACGGAATTTCTCTAAAGGCGGAGCACTTACCAGGAGTGCTCAACGAGGGAGCCGACAGGCTGAGCAGGCTCGCCTCAGTCAGTCACGAGTGGGAGCTGAAACAACAAGTAATAGATCTACTCTTTCAAAAATGGGGCACACCAGAGGTGGACCTTTTTGCAACGCCGACCAACAAAAAGTGCCTAGCCTACGCCAGCAGGTTCCATCACCAAGGCTCATTGGGCAATGCCCTATCGATAGCCTGGACGGGGAGGTTTCTCTATGCATTTCCACCGATTCCCCTGCTTCCTCGTCTCCTCAGGAAAATGAGGACGGAACCATGCAAGCTCATCCTTATAGCCCCGGCATGGCCAAGACAATTCTGGTACACCGAGCTCCATCTGCTATCGCTAGTACCTCCGATAAGGCTGGAAGATGTTCCGGATCTCCTGGCAATGTCCGAAGGACAAGTTTGGCATCCAGACCCAAGATCGTTGCACCTGACTGCATGGCTCCTGACCAGCGAGAATACATGAATGTTCCTCTTTCCAATGAGGTCAAAGACATCCTCTCTCAGGCAAGGGCTCCGTCCACAAACAAAACATACAGACTGAAGTGGAAAAGATTCTGTATCTGGTGCAAAAAAGAAAAGATTGATCCTTTCACGTCAAAACCTCATCAGCTCCTACCTTACCTACTCTCGCTAGCTAAGTCTAATCTGTCCCATTCTACTATCAAGGTTCATTTAGCGGCAATTTCGAGATTCAGAAGATCTGATTCTCGTCCTTCGTTGTGGTCTGCAAGAATTGTCAAACAATTCCTCAAAGGCCTGTTCAGGGTCTATCCGCCAGTGCGATCTCCTCCTCCAACATGGCATCTAAACTTAGTCCTGGCTCAACTAATGAAGGGACCTTTTGAGCCGATTCACCGCTCAGACCAAAAATTCTTATCATGGAAGTTAGCTTTACTCTTGGCCCTCACATCAGCGAGGCGAGTGGGGGAGATGCAAGCCCTAACTATCCAAGAACCGTTTTTGCAGTTCAAAAAGAACACTACCATCTTAAGGACGAACCCAAGGTTCATTCCCAAGGTCCCCACTGACTTTCACCTAAATGAGCCGGTCATACTAAAGAAATTTTTTCCGAACCCAGTCACTCCAGCAGAAAAGACATTGCACACTCTGGATTTGCAACGCTGTCTAAAGTTCTACATGGACCGAACCAAAGACTTTAGAAAATCTTCACAATTGTTCATTGCTTTCGGCGGTCCAAACAAAGGTCTCCCTCTGTCTAAACAGGGGATCTCGAGATGGATTTCAAGTGCCATTTTGCATTGCCACAAGTTAGCAGGAAAACCTCTAGTGGGCAAGATCCGTGCTCACTCGACGAGATCAGTGGCTTCTTCTACGGCCCTCTTTGCGGGGGTGCATATCAAGGACATCTGCAGAGCTGCTACCTGGAGCAGCGTGCACACGTTCACTAAGCATTATTGCTTAGAGTCATTGCAGCAGGATGACGCGGCTGTGGGCCAGGCTGTCCTGAGAAACCTCTTCAAGTGATGGGTGAGCTTTCCTTTCTATCCCACCTTCCATGGGTGACACATTTTGTACTTTTCTGGCTAATGTTATGGTATACTGCTTTACAAAATGTGTTTATGGTGTTTACTGCTTGCTATTCTGATACAAAGCATGGGAATCTATGAAAGTTCCAATACTGGGGTAAGAAAACAAGTTACTTACCTGTAACTTTGGTTCCCCAGTATTGGTAACTTTCATAGATTCCCATGCGCCCACCCACCTCCCCGGGGAAAGCTCAGCCTTCAGCAAGTATGGTGTCTAGCACACTACGGCTACGAAAATCTGAGGCTCTGAGGTTCCTTCAGGAAGGTTCTACGGGTGAGGCTCTTCTGATTGGCTGACGCCTAGAGTTTGGTCTCTTTTACAAAAAGAGGCTGATATGTTACAAAAGGGAATGAGGCCTAGGCCTTTCCTTTCTCTTTTGTACCTACTACTATGATATTTTTTATTACCGAGACTCCCAGTCCGACGACGGGGAATGATACAAAGCATGGGAATCTATGAAAGTTACCAATACTGGGGAACCAAAGTTACAGGTAAGTAACTTGTTTTCTTTTTGTTCCTGGCCACAGATATTGAGAAGGTGTCATTGTGAGCTTACGATTTGGCTGAGAAACCTGACCATAACAGCAACTCACCTCTCAGGTCTTCAAAAGGCTCAGGGCGACTCTCTCAGCAGGCTCCTTCAGGAAAACCACAAGTGAGTCTTAAACCACAATGTGGTCCACAATATCTTCGGAAAAATGGGGTACTCCGGAAGTCGATTTGTTTGCAACCACAGAAAACAGCAAATTCCAAAGCGTTGCGTCGAGTTTCTACCAACCGGGAACCCTGGGGAATGCGCTATGGATCAACTGGTCCGATTTCACTACGCCTTTCCTCCAGTTCCCTTAATCCTGGCAGTCCTCATCAAGCTCTCACAGTTACTAGCCAAGGTGATACTAATAGCCCCAGAGTGGCCATGTCAGTGGTGCTTCACAGACCTCCTTCACCGGTCTATCTGTCCACATCTCAGGCTTCCATGCAGAGGACAAAGAATATAGCATGTTACATCGCATGCTACTATGGCACGTAATTTTACAACACAGTCGTTACAACGACTGCGTTGTTAGTAGGCAAAACCCTTACATCGAAAGTCATTACAACGGCTTGCCGAAGGGGGCGCGCTGGACTTGGGAATAGTATTATTTACTATTCCTACTCCAGTTTGCGCAACAGCAGGGATGGTGTTGGAATTCCTATCCAATACCTTAGCACCCTCTACAGCAAGTCGTTCTAATGACTTGCGATGTAAAGTTATTGTGTACTAACAACGCAGTCGTTGTAACAACCGTAACAACCGCGTTGTAATGGTACTTTGTTGTAAAAACAGCATTGCGAACTTTGTTTCCCAGGACAAAGGGTGTATCCCAACGTCTCCTCTTTGAATTTGTTAGCTTGGCTCGTGAGCGAGTACAATATGGCACTTGAACTTACCTCAGAACTGCATGAACATCTTTAAGGAAGCTAAGCAGCCATCTACACGTTCCACTTATGCTCATAAATGGAATAGATTCTGTATTTGATGCTCATCGAAGAATAAGGAACCTACCTCTTGCCAGGAAGATGTCATCCTTCCATATTTGCTTCCTCTAGCACAATCTGGCCTTCAATTTTCATCCATTAAGGTTCACTTGGCAGCCCTAACTGCCTACAGCAAATGCCCTTCACAAACTTTCTTTTGCAGAATCCCTGTCATTTTTCTTGGAGGGTTTGAAGAAGATTTTTCCTCCCATTAAAATTCCTTCTCCTCCTTTCGAGCATAATGTGGTCCTCTCTCGGCTTATGCAAGAGCCTTTTTAACCCATACATAATGCAACTCTTCAGCATCTGTCTCAGAAGACAGCTTCCCTTGTGGCTATCACTTCCACCCGCAGGGCTAGCGAAATCCAGGCACTTTGCTGTCAAGAGCCATACACAGTTTTTCACACATCTAATGTGGTTATGAGGACTCATCCAAAATTCCTCCCTAAGGTGGTTTTGGATTTTCAGGTGAACCAGGCCTTACCTACCTATTTCCAGCATCCTTCTACTCCAGCGGAGAGATCTCTTAATTCACTGGATGTTAGAATGGTTTTATCTGAATAAAACTAAGGATCTACGGAGATCGGACCAGTTATTGTAAACTACGTCTCTCTCCGTAGAGGTCTAGCGACTTCCAAGCAGTCCATCTCCAGATGGATTGTTTCCTGCATTTCACTCTGTTACAAAAAAGCTAACAATTCCCTGTCCAGTAAGCCTACAGCTCACTTTACCAGAGGGAAGGCAGCTACTGCGCTCTTGTTTCATAATATACCCATTACTGAGATTTACAAGGCTGATACCTGGAAGTCAGTTCATACATTCACTAAGCACTACTGCCTGGACTCTGATGCCGAGGCAGATGCACAAATGGGGCAGGCGTCCCTTCGGAACCTATTTTCTTAAATCTGCATATCAATTTCTCTGTCTCTTCCACAGTGTTTTATAGGAATGGGCTTGCTAGTCTATTCAAGTGCTTATGACAATACATGGAAATCTCCTATGAGAGAAGGAACAGTTTCTTACCTATAACTCCTGTTCTCTCAAAGGGGTATTTCTAAGATAAGTCATAAGGAACTCGCCCTCCTCCCCGGTGGAATGGACAGAGGGATCCATAATATAGAACATGCATTCACTTCTTATCACACTCAAAAATATCGGAAGTAACTGCCACTGGCTGCGCATGATGGGATACTCGTGATCTCTATATTCTTAAAGGGCACAGCTTCTAATTTTAAGACATATACTGGCAGCCTATAAAGCTATTCTGTCCTCTTCTTCCGTCATATCTATCATGAAAAAATAAGTTTTGTGAAGGGTAGTCTTCTGGGTGTTAAACACCACAAAAATTGCACAAAATATAGGGGCATATTCTCAAGAACGTGTGATAACCATCGCAAAAGTAACTTAACACAACTTCCAACACCGCAGTCTATCGCGGAAAAATTACGCCTTGTTAACTAAGCATTCTCAACATGGCGATACCATGCGATAGTCTTTAGATAATGCGTCAAATGTCTGCATTAAAATCAATGCCATGACGTAAAAATGCAAAACGCGAACGCCAAAAATCTTGCGATGAGGCCAATCGTGGTACAAAAACCACCGAAAACCAGCGACCAGCCTGCAAATCCCACGCGTCTGGTGGAAAAATGCACCATAAAAGCAGAGTAAATAAACGGTGAAATGACAACATGCTTGCACAACCCCACAGCTGTGACGCAGAACAAATGACCTTTGCCCAAATCATATAGGCAATTCCCCACAAAGAGCCACAATGTACATAGACATGCGTTCAGTATGTAACCTGCGCCAATGCGGAAGCAAGCATGGTATACACTGTGAAACCGCATCTCCCCCTCACACTGCAGAGGGGCAAACAACACCCCCTGCACACCGACGTGCCATGTCCATGATCAAACAAGAATGAAAGCACAGACCAATGTAGGGGCAGTGACTACCCCTTACGTACATGTTGCCCATGTCGTGAGACTTGAGACACAGGGTGCATCCCTGCATCATGGCGGCACATATCAGAGCACAAAAGAATCTCCGTTGTCACTTGTTGGCCACAAATGACAGCCAAAATTGAATGATTTGGGACACATGTGAAACGCCGAAGAGTGAGATACCCTAACAACTGTGACACACAGAACTGGCAGTTCGTATTCGTGACACCATAAACAGCCTCACTGCACAGAGGTGACACACCCACCATCAATTAACAAATCCCTCAATTGTAACCTAGTGATTCCTGAATGATACGTACTTCGTGTTGCACATGAGCTGCATCACTGTGTACTACGTAGCCTCACTGCTGCACCTCCCCCCAAGCACATCCACTAGTGTGCGCAGCATGATTACATCACACGCATCCCTACGACACACCATTGACATGCCTGTCTGCGCATGTCTACAAGCCTGAGTACCGCACACTTATGATGCTGCGCAGAATGTGGCCGGCAATGTGTGTGTAGGCCCATTGCAAGGACAGGTCTGACACAGATGTAGAGCACCTGCCTGGCTGTACTCGACATGCAGTTGAGGGTACATCTTTGGCTCATGCTACGCTAATAGCGACACACACAACAGCTGGCATGTGTGATCCTTGACCCAGAGCGGGCATGCCCTCCCCCATGTACCCCTTCAGTCGACCACCAACACCGGGGAAATGCCACATAACAACATTGTCCACTGCGGGACGGGTGGCGCAGACACTACAACAGAGACACACGCATCAGCCACATCCTTGGCAAGGCCCACGCTGAACCACACCCAGATCCACATGTGGAGGAGCCACACCCCTACGCAGTACTGTGGTATGCCTGTCCACCCCGCTTACGCACACATGAAGATACGACACAGTTACATGTCCCAGGTCTACACCACTGCCTGCGGTGACATGGTTGCGCACGCTGTACACAGCACAATGTATTGTGGAATGGCCCCGGTCCTACATGCATACATAATGACCATACGAACGCACTGAGTGACTTTGTGGGACTGGCAACGGGCACGTGCGCCCGGCCCCTTTTATTGCCAGGGTCGCATCTCCAGTGACGCCTGTACTGGATAGGTGTTGGGTAGTGTAAGCCACCACTAAGGGGTTGGGTGGTGCTGGCAAAACAGTGAGCAGCACAGAGTTTTGACCCCAGATGCACATCAGCCAGCACAGGCACACCGCCACGGGATGGTGACTTACGGTGCACTGAGGTAGGGCCATGCGAGCTGAGAGTGTACTCGTCAATGTCCAAGGGGAATGTCGCCGAGGGTTGTGGAGGACAGTGCAAGGTGTCCCTCCAGGGCATGATGTAGAGCGCAGAAGCGGGCAGGAACAGGCAAATGGTGGAGTTGAATGCTACAGACTACTTTTCCACCTTGTCGGTATCAGCTACTTGTAGAGGAAGACAACCTCCAGCCCATGTGCCCAGACGCCACAGACGTACAAACAGAGATCGACCATGAATTTCAGGGCACACACTCGGTGGCACCAATGCTGAAGGGAATGCAGTCTGCAATGAGGCCTGTACGATGACATTGACTCTGCCATGTAGAGGGCAAGACTCTGTGTGTCCTACTTGTCTGCTGTGTATGCCGGTGGAGTACGTCAACGAGAATGGAGTTCTGCGGGCCTGTTTTGCGGAGGCCGTGATGGTCCGAGGAGGCTGCCAAGGTCGAGGGCCTCGGGCCTGGAGCTTGCACGGGTTGGGCCCGGCAAGTGGTGGGCCCTCTTCGACACACGCTGGTGTCGGCAGTTTGGCATTGAGGCCTGGGTGTGAAGGGGCGGGCAAGACGGGTTTGGGGACCAGCGGCCTGGGGTGCAGCAGGCACACAGGATCGCAGACAATTCCGCTCACGGCGACGGCGACGGCCTCGTGGTTGGGTGGCAGGCGCCGCCGTGGCAGAGACGTTTGGCATTCTGGAGGTGGACTACGCCCAGAGTTACATGCCTTTTATCCACACCCCTACTCTGGCCTGGCATACGCCGGGCCAGCCCACTCTGCTCACGCTTACGTGGGCGATGTGACAAGCTACATTTCCTTGATCTCCCCTACTGGCTGGGGTGAAATGGTTGCGTCCACTGTCCACTACACTCCAAACACCAGCGGTGTGTGTCGACATGGATATGTGTGTGGTCTGCATACTGCAGTCTGGCCAGGACATCCACGCCACACTTGGCATTGTGTAAATGCTTATTCATGGGTCACTTGCCTCCTCCGCACATGCCTGGTTTCCACCTCTCCCCAAAATCTGCTATTGTGTGGCTGAGGTGCCATGCCGTTGACGGCTTGTGTACATGGCTAGCCCAGGTTCCCACAGTAAGTTGTGCTGTCGTGTCTGGTTTGTGGGCATGTTGTTTGGCAAGTTGTATTTGAGTTTGTAACATGTGCATTCCCAGAGTAGTGAGTTGCATGATTGTGAAGTTGAGGTGTGTGGTGTGTTCATTTGGTACTTACCAACGAGCAGTGCTGTTCCGTAGGTGCTATCTTGGAAGCGCCGGTTGATGAAGGACTGTCGGAAGAAGAAAGAATCATGCACACTGATTGTCTAAGCCTGGCAATGCGTACTGCTATGGCACTTAGACGTCACACATGGGTAAGGCCTACAGGCTTCTCGAGGGATGCTCAAGTATCCGTAATGGACATTCTCTTTAATGGCTCTTGCCTTTTTGCAGCAAAGCGGGCTCTGCCATGGAAAGGTTTAAGGATAGCAGAGTCACAGAGTTACTTGGGTCTGTCTGCCCATGTCAGACAATTTCACCAGCAATTTCACCCCTTCCTAAGATAGGGAAGGGGCTCTCAATCCAGTCAATGGCAGACCACACCACCACTGCAGCATCCCTCTCCGTTTTTTTGTGGCCAATGCCATGGTTCACAATGGCAATACCAAGGACATCAGGAGCAACATGCAGCTCAGTCCTAAGAAACACCCAGCTGCCAAAGTAACAAAACCATCTTAGTGTGTTCTGGATTCGATAATTTCTCATAAGGTGGAATGTAGTTACTTCGAACAAATGGGTCCTTCAACTCGTCCATCAGAGCTACACTCTTTCCTTTCTTTTCACTCCGCCACACCTTTCACCACCACCTAGTGACTGGTGGAGGACCACTTGTCCATCTTGCGGCAAGAAGTGCAGGCCTTTTTAGCTAAAGGAGCCATAGAGGTGGTTCCATCATCAGAGGCAGAACCTGGATGGACAGAGGCCAACTTCCTATTTTAGATCTTCACCCTGTCGAAGTCTTTCTTCGAAGTACAATTTCAATATGACCCCTATAGGCCAAGTCCTGTTGTTCCTGGGCTGAGGAGACCAGATGCTAGCTTTGGACCTGCAGGACGCTTATTTCCATATTCCTGTTCTACAGGCCCACAGGTATTATCTGAGGTTCATGCTGGAGCAATCTCTGCCTATCGTTTGCCTCAGAAGCATTTCATAGCTTTTCCGTACCTAATCAAATGCTAATCTTTGGCTGGGAGAAGTCTGAGAGAAAATGGCAATTCCAGGAACTTCCACAGGGATATGGTAACTTTCAAAAGTAACTTTTGCATAATCTTTACAAAAAATCAGACTTTGCTACTTAATTGGACTTTCAATAACCATTAATAATGGTTGTTCCATTTCCAAGATACAGTGTTAGGATTTTAGTCTGTACTCTGGTTTTCTACATCAGACAGCTAGACCTGCCACAGCTTTTGAATGCTCATCACTATAAGGACATGTTAATGTTAAGGGCCTGATTCACAAACTGCACTACAAAACAACCTACAAAGCGTATGTTTTGCCTATACTTATATGTGCAGAGGTCTATGGCCCGACTACGGAATATAAGCACATTTAAGTACAGCTTTTAGTAGTACATTTGGGAGGGACATAGGGATAGAGTGGGAAAAGGGCCTGAACTTACTACATAAGGGGATGGGATTACCGATGAGTACAAGGGTTTTAGAGGGCTAGGTAGGGATGTCATCCACCCACACAAGAGTAGGCCAGTTGCATTACACTGGGGGTGAAGACTTGTAATTGACTCTTTTGTAGTAAGTGTAAATTCAGAGTTTGTGAATACTGGGCAAGATTCACAAATTCTTAAAGTTAGGATTGTTCTCAATTTAGGAGTAGTAAAGATATAACTCCTAACTTTAGGACTCCTAAATGACTTCTGTGAATACTGAAAGTCTTAAAGTTAGGATTTTTCTCAGTTTAGGAGTAGTAAAGTTAGGAGTCCTAACTTTACTACTCCTAAACTGAGAAAAATCCTAATTTTAATACTTTCGGTATTCACAGAAGGCATTTAGGAGTCCTAAAATTAGGACTCCTAACTTCTGTGAATACCAAAATGAGTAAGTGCCTTCCATGAATACCAAAATGAGTAAGTGCCTTCTGTGAATACAAAAAGTGTAGCTTATTTCAAAGTGTAAATTACCTTTGTGGATCGGGCCCTTTATTAACTTATGTCTTACTTTAAAATACCATGCATTCTGCCTTGTGGACTACAACGCCTACATTGGTTTGCTTGTTAATATTTACAAGTGAGGCTTTCACCTTTCAAAAGGGTTTATTCTGACAAGTTGGATTGCAGTGTTTAAACTGCCACAGTTAGGCTACATGGGCAGGCCTGAAATCATGTTTTCAGTGCCACTGTACTTGCTACAGTCTACTACTGGCATTTAACTTCCAGGCCCTCGGTACAACTTGTACTGTATAATAAGGACTTACAGTGAAGTTAATTTCTGATGGATACATCTGCCAGTGGATTCCTCACCTTGTGAATATCCCTCTGCTTCAGCAACATTCGGAAATTCTTTTGTAGCTCTACATGCCGACGTGGATGACGTCACAGAAGCACGGCATCGCACGCGGCTCCGCTGATGTCGCCGACTCCATAATAGGCCTACGTCGGCGTGATGACCTCAGTGCCCTTTTTTACGCGTTGTCGACGCTAACGTTTTTTTTAGGGATCCTCGGTAGCTCGTTTGTTACTCTGTTACTGTCGAGTATTTCCAGAGTTTTCTTGTTTCTGTTTCAAGATGTCTTCGAAGAAAACTGGTTTCAAGCCCCGTGGAGAATGCGGAAAAATGATGTCTATAACTGATCCGCATGAAGATTGTGTGTGGTGTCTCTCGTCTGACCATGATGTCCACGGCTGTCCCAGTTGCAAGAAGATGAACCCCAAGGCATTGCGAGAAAGGGAGGCAAAGCTTCTTGCGGCGAAGTTGAAAGGCAAGAAGGAGAAGAAAAGGTCGAAGTCCCGCTCCAGGCGTTCGAGGTCCCGTTCGAGGTCGAGGTCGGCTTTGAGATCGTTTTTGGGGCATGCTTCTCGATCCAAGAAGAAGCAAAAGAAAAGGAAGCATGGGTCTCGACGTCATTCCGAGAAAGAGTGGGACCCGAAGTCGAAGTCTCCAAGTCGTCGGCACCGGAAGGATTGTTTCTCCTTCGCCTGTTGTTCCAGAGCCGGAAGGTGAGCCCTCGCCTGTTGGGTCACCGGAGCAGTCTCCGGCTCGGGAGTCGAATCCGTCCCCGACGTCGAATCATTCTCCGCCTCGAGAGGAGGAAGAGGCTCTTTTGCCCGAGGGTTCCGTGACTCCGGTCCATCATCCTGAAGATCCAGTTGACCCGAATCCGATGCCTCCTCAGGAGCAGCCTGTGTGTTCATACCCTCCTTTTCCAGACCCGGGGCAAGACCCAATGCATTACTTAAATGCTATGTATGGGGTCTTTTCAAGAGCCACGTACTCCTCTAGAGCACCGGTTGGTTCCATGGGTCCGATGGCCTTTAATCTGGGAGTCCCCCAGACATATGCTCCAGCTCCGTTCATGGCTTTTATGCCGACGCCGGCTCCGTCTTGGCATTTTTCGCCACCGCCGAGCTAATCGATGCCGATTCAATCTTCTCCGGTGCCGGTTCCAATTCGACCTCGTACGCTCCAGCCTAGTCCTTCGGCTCTGAACTCGACGCCAGCACCGGCTCCATCGGAGTCGATTGTGGATCCACCGACGCCGATCCCGAAGGTGAGGTCTAGACGAGAAGCTCAATGGCTTCTGGAAGAACAGAGCTATAGAGATATAGAGAAGAGGAGATGGAGGAAGGCGAAGATTTCTTTGATGATCTTAAGGAGGCTAGTGGTTTAGAACTATCTCCGGATTGGGAGCTTTCCTCTGCTCCAGATGTTCCATCAAAAGATGTAGCACCATATCATGTAGTCATTAAAAAGGTGGCTGAGCTTTTGGACTTAAATCTGCCCACTGCTGAATTTAAATCAAACATTTTAACGGAAGTACTTCACTCTCCCTCTTCAGTAGTAGAACCGATGCTTCCTTTTAATGATACGTTAACAGAGCCAATCATGGAGGTGTGGCGTAAGCCTTTTTCAACTCCAGCAGTATCAAGGGCTGTCGCGAGGAGATACAGGGTGGCTCCTGGAGACCCAGACTTCTTATCTTCCCATCCTTCTCCTGAAAGCTTGGTGGTACAGGCAGCCTGCTCCAAAAAATCTACTGGTACTTTTCCTCAAGTGCCTGGTGACAAAGAGTCGAAGAAGCTAGACCAATTGGCAAAGAAGGTTTTCTCTTCAGCTAGCATGGCTCTCAAGTCAACAAACGCCACTTGCCTTCTAGGGCGTTACATTCACGCTCTAATGGACTCCGTGAAGCAATTGGGACCTATGATTCCTGACGAGGACAGGCAGAGCTTCAATGAGGTTCTTGCTGATACTCAAGCTGCTGCTCGCTAAGTCATCCAGAGTGGCTTGGACACAGCTGACTCTGTGGCAAGGGTCATGGGGTCATCGATTGCTACCAGGAGAGCTAATTGGTTGAAAACATCTGAATTTTCTGCTGATGTCCAGGCTTCCTTAATCGATCTGCCATTAATTGGTTCATGCATGTTTGGGAAGAATGCGGATGCTGCCTTGGAGAGATTCAAGGATAATAGAGCAACGGCTAGATCTTTGGACCTCCAGTACAGAGGTTCTGTGAGTTAGAAGCACAGAGGATTCGGAAGGTCTTCCTTTTGATCTTACAAGCAAGCGCAACAGCAGCAGCAGCAGCAGAATCCGCGGTATAAATCATACAGAGGCAGATTTAAGGGCCGTCCTCGAGGGCGTCAAGCCTCCTCCTCCTCTTCTTCCTCCTCTTCCCACCCCCGCCTGCCACAGCAAAGCAGCCCTAGATCCGCCATTTCGGATCATGTTGGTCCTGTAGGGGGTCGGCTTACTCATTTTCTGCAAGATTGGGAATCGGTCACATCAGACCTTTGGGTTCTCAATCTTGTGGAGAATGGGTATGCTCTTCTCTTTCGGGAATTCCCTCCAAATTACCCTCCTTGCCAAGGTTTTTGCTCGGAGGACCACCTGCTTCTCCTGCAGGAAGAAGTCCTGGCGTTACTAAGAAAAGGTGCGATAGAGGTGGTTCCGGAGTAGGAAAGGGGTCAGGGATGCTACTCCCGGTATTTCCTGATACCCAAGAAGGATGGCAGACTTCGTCCAATCTTGGACCTCAGGGTCTTGAACCTCTAACTGAAACAGGAGAAGTTCAAGATGCTCACCCTTGCGCAGGTTCTTCAAGCGCTGCTGGAAGAGGACTGGATGGTGTCGATCGACTTGCAGGATGCGTATTTTCATATTCCCATCCTGAAGTCGCACAGGAAGTATCTCCGTTTCATGGTGGGGTCGCAAAATTACCAGTTTGCGGTTCTTGCGTTTGGTCTTACTACTGCACCTCGAGTCTTCACCAAGGTGATGGCGGTGGTGGCAGCCCATCTCAGAAGGTTGGGGACACCAGTATTCCCTTATCTGGATGACTGGCTGATCAAAGCAGAGTCGCCAGAGAAGGTGCTCCATCATCTGCAGATTACAACTCAGTTGTTGTACAGGTTGGGTTTCTCGATAAACGTGCCCAAATCTCACCTGGTGCCCTCTCAGCGCAACCTGTTCATAGGTGTGGTACAGGATACCACTGTGTTTTGGGCATTTCCTCCTCCACAAAGGATTCTCGACATACAGGAAATTATACCTTTATTTTACAACGGAGCGTCGTTCCAGTCCTGAAGGTCCTTCGCCTGCTCGTTCTGATGGCTTCCTGCATTCTGTTGGTCAACCATGAACGCTGGCACATGAGGGCACTCCAGTGGTGCCTCCGCAGGCAGTGGTATCAGCACAACAGAGATCTCAGGGAGTCAATCAGGATCTCTAGAGAAGCTGCAGCAGATTTGTCTTGGTGGAGCGTGGAAGGCAATCTTTCTCAAGGAAAGCCTTTCCATTTGCCTCCCTCGGTGGCCACAGTGATAACGGATGCATCCACTCTAGGGTGGGGTGCTCATCTGGGGGATCTCGAGATCAAGGGTCTATGGTCTCCAGAAGAAAGGGTGCTTCACATCAACCTTCTAGAGTTGCGGGCGATACGTTTCGCACTCAAGGCATTCCTCACTACCCTTCGCGGTCAGTCGGTTCAAGTCCTAACGGACAACATGACCGCGATGTGGTATGTCAACAAGCAGGGAGGAGTGGGGTCGCAATGTCTTTGCAGAGAGGCTCTGCGACTTTGGTCCATCAGATTTGTCTAATGGCAAATCATCTGGCCGGAGTTCTGAACGTTCGTGCAGAAAGTCTCAGTCAGCAGTTCTCGGCCGATCACGAGTGGAGCCTTCATCCAGAGGTAGTTTGTTACGTCTTTCGGATGCAGGCAACTCCTCGGGTGGACCTGTTTGCCACTCACGAGTATGCTCACTGCCCGTCATTCTGCAGTCTCCAGTTTCCAATGCAGGGAGCTTTGGGGGACGCGTTTCCGATGAGTTGGGTTTCGCAACACCTTTATGCGTTTTCTCCCATACCCTTGATTCCTCGGGTTCTGAGGAAGATTCGCCAAGAGCGGGCCCAAGTCATATTGATCGCTCCGGATTGGCCAAGAAGGGTGTGGTACACAGATCTTCTCCACCTCTCCTCGTGCCTGCCGCCCCCTCTCCCTCTCAGGGCAGACCTCCTCTCGCAGTCGCTGGGGCAGGTTCTACAACCCCACCTCCAGACCTTACACCTTCATGCCTGGAGATTGAACGGGGCAACCTGAATTCTTTTTCTCTCCCACATGACGTGGTTGATGTCATATTATCAGGCAGGCGTCATTCCACCAAGTCTATCTATTCTTATAGGTGGTCCAAGTTTGTCTCATGGTGTGGGGAGAAGTCAGACCCCCAGGATATAGCGGCATGGATTGGCAAATTTAGCGGCACAAAAATGAAAATTTAGCGGCACAAAAATGGAAATTTAGCGGCATTTAGCGGCATTTTATTTTGGGGTTTTGGCAACACCAAACACAGATATCTTACTGTTTGACCTTGCCCACGTAACGCTTGTTCCTGTGCCTGAGTGTCTAGCACTTATTGCAGTACTATACCTCAAATTATACTCTGTTTTCTCTTATAACTGCACACTTGTCACTTTCATCTCCTCTTGTGCACTTTTGACTACCTCATGCATTTTTGGTTGCTCACAATTTTTACTCAAGTAGTTTGTTTGCTCACGATTGTCACTATTACCTTTACTACCTCATGTATTTTGTTTGCTCACATATGTCACTATTACCTTATGTAAGTAACGTATGTTTTTGCAATCTGTTCTTTTGTAATGTTTCTCATTATGTTTCATCTCTGTTCCTAATGTGAAGCGCTCTGACGCCTTCAGGTAAAGTCCGCGCTATATAAAAATGCATAAATAAATAAATAATAAAAACTTTACCCAAGGCCGGGCGAGGCCTGCAATAAAAGCTTTTCCCTCTTCTGCAAAACACCTGGTCTAGCACCTAAAAACGCAGTTGAAAGGTCACAAAGTAACATTTATCCATCAGTGTTCTCAACAAGACTGTCCAACACTTTAAAGAGCTGCTTCGAAGGTGCTTACTTGCAGGCGGTCACCTAAAGGGCCCATGAAATCATCACCCAGGGCCTCCCTGAGTACTGATTCCAGCCCCTGGTTCGAGGGGCCCGTTGCAGCAGGTAGAGATCTCCCGTCCAGCAGAAGGCGTGGCCCCTCTCGAGCCAGCACAGCCTGCAGGTGGACTCGGGAGATTATCCAGCGGACGGACGGTACCTGTCAGTGTTCTGTTCGCCGCCGGCCGGCTTTCCTCCTGCTCCGAAGAGTCTCTGAGGAAGAGTCTTCGTGTGTGTCGCTGCCGCTTCGTGCTCTCTCCCCCTCTTGCTGGTGTGGTGCTGGTCTTCTCCCTCTCTCGGCCGCCGTGGTCTTCTCCCTCTCTCGGCCGCCGTGGTCTTCTCCCTCTCTCGGCCGCCGTGGTCTTCTCCCTCTCTCGGCCGCGCGTCCTCGCCGCAAATCAAATGGAAAATGGGTGCCTCGCTCCTCTTCGCTTTTAAGGCGGAAACGGCCGGAAAGGACGGCGAACGGCGGAAAACGGCAAATTTCGCGGGCTTTATGCCAAATATCGCGGCATTTGCAGAGATCGCGCGATTTCGCCATTTTTTTGCAAATCGCGAAATCGCGATAAGCTGGAGGGTCTGAGAAGTCCATTGACCCTTTGAAGGCTCGTTTGTCTGACATTCTTCAGTTTGCTCTTTCTTTGGCTCAGCAAGGATTTGCTGTAGCGACAATCAAAGGTTATCTGTCGGCCTTGTCTGCATTCCTTTGTCTGCCGGATCAGTCGTCCTTATTTAAGTCTCCTATTGTTTTAAGGTTTTTAAAAGGCCTTACAAATAAATGTCCTCCTTCTCCTTTTATTGTACCTCAATGGGACTTGAATCTTGTCCTTACTTTCTTAATGGGTTCACCTTTTGAGCCTTTGCACAGGTGTCCCTTGAGGTTGTTATCTTTTAAGGCGGTCTTTCTGATTGCAATTTCCTCGGCAAGGAGGGTAAGTGAGCTTCAAGCTCTGAGTTCAAAACCCCCATTCTTGACCATTCATGCTGAAAGAATGGTACTCAGGACCAGGACTGCTTTTCTGCCTAAGGTGGTAACTCCCTTCCATCTAGGTCAGTCCATTACCCTCCCTACCTTCCATCCTCCCCCTCACCCTTCCAAGGAGGAGGAGAGACTTCACCGTCTAGACCCAAAGAGGGCGGTGAGCTTTTACCTGGACAGAACTAGAGAGTTCACGATTGATGACCAACTCTTCGTGGGTTTCGGTAGTGCCAGAAGAGGCAAAGCGGTGCACAAGCGCACGCTGTCAAGATGGATTGTCTTGTGTATCAAGATATGCTACTCTCTGGCCGGTAAGGAACCTCTAGAAGGTTTGAGAGCTCATTCAACTAGAGCAAAGTCTTCTACATCTGCTTTGTCTAGAGTTATTCCTGTAGAGGACATTTGTAGAGCAGCAACTTGGGCCTCCCTCCACACTTTCGCAAAGCATTATTGTTTAGATGCAGAGGTGAGGAGGGACGGTCACTTTGCTCGTTCCGTCCTTCAGGATTTCCTGGTATAGAAGGGTGGACACCCTCCTCCGGGAGTGGAGACTGCTGTGGGACTCTATTCACAAGGTGAGGAATCCACTGGCAGATGTATCCATCAGAAGAACAAGTTACTTACCTTCGGTAACACTTATTCTGGTGGATACAGTATCTGCCTGTGGATTCCTCACATGCCCACCCGCCTCCCCGTTGTCCACCCTTGTATACCTACGTTTATGTATATATGTTGCTTTCAAAAGTGGTGTGCTGTTCTATTTGCTTTATTGCATTGTGTTCACACTGTGTGTGTTACCTTGATTATTTGGTACTGTGTATATATCTACTGTTGTCGGTCAGTCCATGTGCCTCGAAGGCACGGAAAAAAGGGTGTAACTGAGGTCATCACGCCGACGTAGGCCTATTATGGAGTCGGTGACGTCAGCAGAGCCGCGCGCGATGCCGTGCTTCTGTGACGTCGTCCACGTCGGCGTGTAGAGCTACAAAAGAATTTCCGAATGTTGCTGACGCCGGGGGATATTCACAAGGTGAGGAATCCACAGGCAGATACTGTATCCACCAGAAAAAGCGTTACCGAAGGTAAGTAACTTGTTCATTAGGAATATGCAAATACAGCCATGTTTTAAGGTGGAGCACATACCCTTTACTACTGGTTATCATGGTTAAAGTGCACAAAGTTCTAAAGCAAGCAAAAATATAGGATTCTGCAAAAGGTGAAAAATATAGGGTGACCACACTGAAAAGGTGGAATTCTAGACATATATGCTCAATGAAAGGCATGAAATAAAGTAGTTATGCTATGAAGACTCTTACGTCAAAAATATTTTCATTTGCATACTACTCCTAAATCTTGAAGTCAAGATAAGGGCATGAATAGAGCTGTGATCAAGAATAAAATACCAACATATTTTATGCTAAAAGTACTGAATGAATGAACAGCCTGTCAGCAGATCTATTTCATACAATAATCATAAAGTATTTCTTAAAAGGGTATTAGAATAACATTAGCATAATTTGCGCAATGGGTAGAGCTGTAGTGTCTCAGCAAAAAGTAGAAATTGGCAGACAGTTTGGGCCTTCTACTGGCAACATTGTTTTATTTTGTTATATTTAAAAAAAATAACATTAATTTTCTGATGTTTTTCTAGATTAATTTTGAATTGGAAGTTCCTCCCAGTCAGGTGCTTCAGCTAGATTCTTGCCCCATCTGAGACTTTCCTGACAATGCATCGATTCAGCACCTGAACAATATCTAGCTACAAGCCCTAGAAGTGGTTATTGACTCTAAATGTTTTTCATATGAATAAAATGTATTTTTTAATTAAATCAGTGTCCAGCTTATCATTTTATGAACCTAAAGATAAATTGTGCCTTAACTTCATGTTTAGTCAAACTTTCACTGCTGTACCCCTTGCTACAATTAGACATTTGTTGGCTAAAGCCAAATTTTCCTTTACTCTCACATGGCATTAGAATTTAACTGGATGCGGGCCTTACAGGCTACTGGATCATGATAAAGTAAAAAAATGATGGAGCAGTATTAGCTTACTTTTGAATAAAAAAGTATTATAAATGGAAATATATTACATTTAATTAAAATGTGTTTTCTTAATTTTAAGTGAAAAAGAAATTCCCACTTAAAGAAAAAAAAATAATATGCATCATTATTAATTATTAAAGTGATGTATAGAAATAATTACAATGACTATAATTACAAAATAACACGTTTTATTTTTTGATTTTTAAAAATCTAATTATATTTATTTTTATTTATACTAAATCATTTAGTTTAACGCTATTTCCAATGTGGTTTAAATTTAATTTTCTACCTCCATTATTTTCCATCATCCATCTGCACACGAAATAACATCACTGGATTTCCCATGATCCATCTGCAAAGTAAGTGACATTACTGGTTTCCCACCATAACTGTCTTTAAAACAAGAAGCCAAGCAAGAGGAGTAATTTCCATCATCCATCTGCACAGGAAGTGACATCACTGGATTTCTCATCGTCCATCTTCACAGGAAGTGACATCACACCTCTCCCCTCCCAGGACCTAATTAATAGCTGCCACAGCACGGATGCAGAGTGGATGTACGCAGTGTGCGAGACAAAGATATGTCAAAAGGAAAGTCTATCTGTATCCGTCCATGTCTGCACCACGCCCATTGCTGGGAACCCTGGTCCTCCATCTTCCACAGCTACCATGCTATCAACCTCCACACCCTCAACCCCAGCCACTGCTCCACATGCTGCTGCCTCACCGCACCACACAACACAGAAGGACCATGCTCCTGTGCTTCCTGCAAGGTTTTATTCTCTTACCCACACCCAACACTCACAGCTCCAACAGCACCCAACATCCCACTCTCTCACAATCAGCGTCCTGCAACCCCTAACACAACACTCCACACTTGCAAGCATGCTCCTCAACACCGCTCACTCAGCAAAGAAGCCACAGAGATCTGGGCCTGCTGCACAATAATGGCCCTGACCTGGAAAGATCATGCCAATGTCAAATTCAGCATCCCCATCCCAATCCAAATCACATGCGTCACCGCTACACCAACCCACTGAAAATGGAACAGCATCACTGAAAAAGGACTGGAACACTGTTCTCAACAGCCACGGACCCAAACACAACAACAGCCTACCCAAGGCCATCAAGATTTTCAACAATAGGATCACCTCCTGTGTCAACTCCCTGGCCCTCTAAAACACACCAATACAACAAGTACACAGAGGAACTCAGAGGAACTCAGACTGATGAAACACCACTGCAAACAACTGATACTAGCACCAACAGAAGCAAAGAAATTGTTGCCATTTTGAAAATTTCACTTCACCATCGGCCGTCTTCAACAAAATCATAAGCCATTTACAGAAACTTCCGCCCACAACCAAAAGTGATAGACTTCGTCCATCGCATCCTTATCTTTTCCAAAGATTCAATGCTAATCACATTATCCCCCCGGAAGAAACCCCCACTACCATGAAGCCCATCCATTCATGGGCTCCATTGGACCGCTGCAGTCACCTAGTCTACTCTAAAGGACTGCAACCCATCAGCACCATGCTCACATAAATTGTGAATGCCTTCACTTCTTCTATGACCTTCCCAGATGCTTGGAAACATGCAACTGTCGTCCTATTTCTGGAGAAACCCTCTGCAGAGCCCATCTGATAGAGACTTCTAGATGCAGATTCCTTACCTTTGAAATTCCCAGGCATAAGACTGGATCCGGAAACTTTTACTGAGCACTACCCCTTGGACACTCCGTCGGGTGGCTCCATTTGGCTCAGCGTGACATTGTCAGCGTCTTTAACATCGGTTATGACGTTGCAGTACCTACATAGACGCCACCCAGGCACGCAACGTCAGGTCTTTTCTTTCTGTGTCAGTTAAGCACTGATTTGGAAAGAGCTACCCTTCTGTCACTTTTTGACAGGTTTTTCTCAATTTGTTGTCAACTTCCAGATTTTTTACATTGTGTGTGAAGATGTTTTCGAGGATGTCAGTCACCGATCTTCAACTCATCTGCAGTGTTTCGAGGGTGACCACGATCCGAAGTCATGCTCAGACTGTCTGGCCATGATGCCTAAGACCTTACGAGGAAGAGGCGGTTGTTGGTACGCTTTCGGAGCTCAAAGTCCTCTTCCTCCCACTCAAGGTCATCGGGTCACTCAGGGAAGAGGCACAATAATAAGAAGAGGTCCAAGTGAACTTCATCTTCACCTCAACTGTTGTCAGAAAGAGGTAAAGAGCACCAACGCTCTAGGCGCACTTCTATAGAGCTAAAGTTGGGGTCCTCTTCGCGCCTCCCTCCTTTTCCAGGAGCTGGAGCGACTCCCACTCAGATCAAAGAGTTCTATGAGGCCATGTGCCACGTACTTGAGCGGGCCGACCCCTCTGGTGAGCCTTCAGGCCCCGTAGGGTCGGAAGGGGCCCCATTGGATTCAATGCCATTGGCTCTGGCCACGAATCCGATGGGGCCTCAAAGATCCGATCTCGGATCTGGGTTGATGCGGGTCGTGCCACTGCCACCTCCCCTGGTGTCGGACAAGAAGTCAGTGCATTTGCCACTGCCGATGCCCATCAACAGTGCCTGCCCCATCCTTACCCCCGACGACACGGAGTCAGAACGACGTTGCCCGATGCCGATTCTGACGTCGAGTAAACACAGGGGTTCTATGTTGTCGCCTGATCACTTGTTGGACGTGTTAGGCTCGGGAGAGGAATGGGAGGGGTCTATGGACCCTCTGGAACACTATGACTCTGCAGAGCAGTTGGACTGGTATGGGAAACTAGGGATAGCCACTGAAGTGGATAGGATACTTCTCCAGATACCGGCATGCTCTCTATGCCAACTTTGGCTTCGGAGGAGGGGCATCTTCTGCCATGGTGGGCAAGAGGGCAGCCAAGGTGTTTGGACTGGCGCTGTCCTAAGTGGAGGTCAGGACTAAGCTCCTGACTGAAGTGCTTCAGCCTGGCGCTTCCACCTCAGAACCTCTTTTGCCCTTTAATGAAGAACTAACTGATGTCCTTCTAGGCATGTGGTCCAAGCCTAGCACAGGGGCTCCTGTAAATAGGACAATTGCACGCCACCATCGCCCAGCTCCGGGCGACCCTGAGTTCCTCAGCCAACACCCCACCCCAGTAGGTTTGGTGGAGCAGGCCTGTACGTCATAGGGTGCATTCCCTTCCGCTCCTCCGGATGGGGAATCCAAGAGCCTGAATTTATTTGGGAAGAAAATATTTTATTCCTTCAGCCTGGCATTACGATCGGTGAATACCGCGTGCTTGTTGGACCATTTCTCCCACTCCCTTTGGGAGAAGGTTGAGCCCCAATTCCTGGAGGAGGCCCGGCTGAGTTCTCTCAGGTAGTTGAGGATGGGGAAATACACCATAAGGTGTGGCTTTGATACAACAGATTCGCTGGGCATATCGTTTTACACGACAGTGGCCATGAGTTGCCACGCCAGGCTTAGGACAACTTGCAAATCTGATGGACATGCCCTTTGATGGAATCCGCCTTTTTGGGGGAAAGGCAGGTTCGGCCCTAGTGAGGTTTAAGGACTCGCGAGCTATGGCCAGATCCATGGGCCTTTCTTCTCCACCTCGTGGCCAGTGCACCTTTTTCCTGTGGCATTGAAAGGGGTTTCCAGCCGCATCAGCCCTATCCCAGCCACAGTCCTACGCAGGCTTCCGACCTAGGAATGGTAGCCAAAAATCGTTGGGCCGCCTGCCCTCAGCAGCTGCAGCTTCCAAGCACTCCTAGTCTGACTCTGCAAGACAACACCACTCTAGCTGGTGCAAAATTCATTCTCATCTCCCCCACTGGAGGTACACAACATTGGATAAGTGGGTCTAGTAGATCATTCAGGAGGGCTATTTACTCCTTACCTTTATTTTCCTCCCAGTCTGCCAAATCGGAACCAGCTGATGGACGATCATTTAAAATTGCTGCAGGAGGAAGTTACAGTTCTCTTGGCCTAAGGAACTATAGAAAGAGTTGCGGGTTCAGAAGTAGGCAGTGGCTGTTATTCCCACTACTTTCTGGTTTCGAAGAAGAATAAAGGGTTGTGGCCCATGTCAGGTCTTCGGACCCTCAATGTTTTCCTCAAGAAGGAGAAATTTAAGATGCTCACCGTGAAAGGCTGGCTTAGTATATGGCGCCCACTAATGTAAGTGTAGCACCCTACACTAATCCAGACAACCCTTATGGTGATTTTAATGGTCTTTCACAACCTTAGAAAGCTCTCTAAGTGGTAGCCTTGGAGAGCAGCCTTCAGGCTACTGTCAGACGGCTCCTATAGAAGAGACCCAGCCTGTGATTTGATGCATTCTGCTTATTTCTTTGTTGTTTATTATCCCATTTCTTTTTAGAAGAATCTGGTGATTGCATTGTGTTATCCTTTACAGGATAACCAGTTAATTGTGGTTTCATAGATCTAGCTCCCAAATTATCTCTACCTAATTTAGCGCATGTATCTTTGATAATTTTGGGTCATTCCCACTCCTGTTGTGCTGCAGTACATTCCCTCAGGCATTGGCGTATAGCCACTGCTGCCGCCTCCCCTTTATGTTCGCTAACATAATTGTAGATACCTGGAGAAAATTGCCTATTAATTTCATCCCTAAATTCAGAGCAGGTTTTGCTCCATACTCATTCTGTATATGTCTTAATACTTCTGATATCACTGCTATTAAAGAGGTACCATGAGTCCTGGGATAGATGGCAGAGGAAACTGTACCCCAAGTGGTAGAATACTCTATCGGGAGAGATATCCCGATTGGCAAGCAAATTGTCAGTATTCTGTGTTTTTCTTGTGGGCCTGTGTGTGGAAACACTGCCTCTAACTGTGCTATTTTGTGTGCTATCCAGAATGGCATTTGCTCATGTTTAGTGGGCAACTGGCTTCCATTTGAGGCAAGGATTCAACTAAAACTTGGATGTATGACACACAAAGCACTGCACTTCAACACTCCTCTGTACCTTGCAAACAAGCTAGAATTCTCCTGTGGTGCCCATTCCTCAAGGAGCTCCAGTACCTTGCTGCTCAAACCTAGGAAATTAAAATAAAAGGAAACGTACAATCGATCATTCTCAGGTATTGCCCGAGAATTTGGAACTCACTACTGCCGGAAACTAGACTGATTCCATCAATATTTTCCTTCAAAAAGGAAGTGAAAGGCTTACTTATGAGCAATTCATGGATTTAGTAGCTTCTATCTTTCCGGACTGCTCTAGTGGCTCCTTCGAGCACATCGCTGAAGTTAGAAGCCTCTGAACTTCCAGTCGGATCGGGAGGCTCCCCTGAGCCCAAGGATTGCTCCTCCTCATATAGACTCTTAATGGCTCTGCTTGTTTTATGCTACTCGCATGTCTTTTTTCTTCCTTACCCTCACCTCTACTTACTTTTGCTTTTGCTGGACAACTATTTAGTCCTACTACCTGCCTCTATGATGGCACTATGTACCTGTTGTTATTTGTATATATTTCTGTTTTTTCTCCCAAAACTTTCTTCCTTGTGTGTATCGAAACTTGTCGGTAAATCGCTCTGATACCCTCTCGGGTCATGTTCGCGCTGTACAAAACTTTTTAAATAAATAATAAAAAAAAAAAATCTTCCCATAACCACGTTTAGTGTTTGTGGGGTGATTTTAGTTGCGATCCCTTGTATTTGACCTGCTGAAGTAACCCTTGTGGGTTGAAGTGTGAGTGTTCTTATAACTAACTGTCAGATTTCTGTTAAGTTTTATTATTTCTTTATTGAGTGGTAGTAAGTCTGCTATTGGCAATGTGTGAATTTCTGGATGCGATGTGTAAGCAGCCAGAACCGGCTAAGTTACTCTGTCTCTGCTGAGCGGACTGAGTCTCACTTTTTCTGTGGTGTGTGGGAGGGCGCCTTTAAACCAGTTTATATGTTCCTGGTACGTTAACGGAGCTTTTATGTCCTCGTATGGACTGTATTCTTCTGGTATTTCATCCGCTGTATAAGTATGAAATGTATGTGTACATGCATCTGCAGGTAGGAATTTGACACACGAATAGAACACCTCTGCTCTGGACACCTAGTGGCTTGGTCCACCACTACTAGGATGTAACTGTGTCCTGATGGAGGGTTCAGAGGACCAACACTGTCAATGCCTACCCTCTCAAAGGGAACCTCAACCACTGGAAATGGAACTAAGGGGGTCTTTGTAGTGATACCTGACTTACCACTGGCTTGGCAAGTGACAGAGCAGTGACAAAACTCCTTGGTGTCTTCTAACATATGGTCCCAGTGAAAATGAGGAACAATCCCGTCCCAAGTCTTACTTTGTCCAAGGCTCCTTGCAAGGGGAATCTCATGTGTCAGGGAGAGGAGAAAACCCCTAAACCTATTAGGTATTACCAACCTCCTGTTGGCACCAGGCTTGGGGTCTCTACCTTCAGAATACAGAAGCCCATCTTCCCAATAGTTCCTATTGGACCCACTGACATTACCTGCTTCCTCAGCAGCAGCTTGCTGTCTGAGGGGTTCAATAGACAGGGAAGATTGTTGATCCAAACTCAAGTCTGCCCTGGAAGGGTCCCCTACCCCCAAGAGCTCTGCCTTGTCAGGCACATGTTCGTCTGGGACAGTTCCTTCACAGGGACTGATATCATCTACCTCAGGAGACTGATCCTCACTGGGAGTTTACTCCATTACTCTTCCTGCTCCTTCTCTTAGGAGCAACCTGATCCATATTTCAAGGATCCAGTGCTCCTTCAGTGTTGAGCTGTTTGGCCTGAGCCCTGGTGACAGCCAAGACACTATCAGAAATGCCCATCATTTCCGCATGAGTCCTGACCCGGCTGAAGTTTCTAAATCATTGCCCAACAGCCAATCTACAGGTAGGTCTGGAGATACCACTACTCTTAGGACCATTTACCCCTCCCCAGTTGAGATTTACAACTGCCAAGGAATGATCAGTCCTGACAGTGCTAGCATTGGTTACTTGGTACATTTGTCTTAGTATGATTTGGTTAGGGGACACACGTTTCTCTGTCACCATCGTGACACTGGCACCTGTGTCCCTGAAAGCTATTGTGTCCTTTCCATTGATCAAAGGCTGTTGTCTGTACTTGCCCAAGTTAGTAGGACATACCAGCAAGGTAGCAGGATCACTGCCACCATCACAGACTAAAACAACTTGAGCTGGAGTTCTGACTAGGCCAGAGCCCTCCTCAAAACCCAAGGTTAACCCAACTAATCCCTTGGTTGCTGTGCTACGACTTGTACTGGTACTAAGAGGGTGCAGTTGCCTTAGGGGCAGTGGTAGTAGGTTCCTTGACCCTTGGACCTTCAGCATCCCTTGTCCAATGGGTCTTTACGTAAATAACACAAATTTTGAGACTATGCCCCAGATGCAGGTTTTTGTGGACCTCGAGAAGACTCCTTTTTATCATTATCCATGTCTCCCATCTTTATCCTGGGATTTAGAAGAATCTTACTTCTTCTGGTCAACTCCATTACCATGATTTTTCTGCTTCACCCTGGTGCGGACCAATTTGTCTGCCTTCTTTCCCAATTCTTGGGAAGAGGTTAGATAAGAGTACAGCGGGTACCAGTGCAAAAGTTGGTTCTGACAGTTATTAACCCCTTCCATGCTCATGACAAGGTCAGCTCGTCATGCAGTGCACTGCTCCTGTGCTGATGACGAGCTGACCTTGTCATGAACAATGGTAAATCTGACTTGTCAGCACCCAGCGGGAATTGCCTTAGCACCAATGTGGTTGTTAAGGATGCGCTCCCTCATTTTCAAATTGTACAATCCTTCATATGACACATGTTATTAGCCTCATATGGACTGTTGACCTCCCAGCAGCCCATTTTGTAGATCTATCTTGTTGTTGTTCCGAGTTTGTTAAAGGCCACAGCTTTATTAGATTGTTTCTATGTGACCTTTGGCACGGCCCATACTTCTTATATACATCATTTCTGCTACTTTTTTCAAAAGTGGTGACACTCATTTTCTTTAGTTACCCACTCTCCCCCTTTCGTATAATTATTAAGATTCCATGTATATAGTTCCATTTTTTATTACTTTGCTCTTTTTCTGTTCGTTTTTGGTGACATACGGTAATTGGGTTTTTCTTTATAATTCATGATAATTGTTCACAATTTTATTGTTGGATTCCTTGGGCGAGTTGCTCTGACTTACGAATATCTTTTAGGACGACACGAATTTTGAACTTATACGTTTAAGAACGATTGTTATTTTTTAGACATGCCGAAGCCTTTCTTTGCTTCTTATCACCATTGGAACCAATGATAGGTTCACACATAAGACTGGGCAACCTTGACCGTGTAGCATTACGTTAGTCATCAACCGAACCTGTTTAAATACACACTCGGTTGTTAGAAATGACATTTGTCAACTTTTGCCGTTTTCTTTTATTTATTTATAAATACCTAATTGTTTTCACATCCTGTTTAGTAAACCCGACACTGATTTGACATATTATAGGTGATGCCGAGATTCTCTCTACCGTTTCACCCTTTGGCCGGAACTTGGATCGCGGCCAATTGAGTCTGTTTTTTAAGAAACCTGACAGCTCCCTTGATTTGGCGGGAACCAGCCGTTACTTAAGAGGCCGTACTTGGGTGTTTCTGTTCACGCTGAGAATACCCGAGACCCGACACTTTGCTTCGAGGTAAGCGCACATTAAAAAGCAGGAGTAGGGCTGTGCCGCTTTCGTTGTCATGGCTAGTTTACCACCCCTTTGTAGTCCGCATGTGTACTAACGCATGTTAACGTAATGTTTAGAGAGATTTGCCATTTGTAATTATTTCGCTTTCTGTTTTTCACGATGCGATCATTTAATATAACACAGCGCTCGTCTTAAATGGCGGATTGTGGAGGCGTTGGCTTCCCTTAGGTGTATATTTTGTGAGCCGACTACCTGTATACCATTTCTCACGGGAGCCATATTATAATATCTCTAATTGTCGATTGAGTGACCTAATAGCTGATTGCTAGCATAGGTTAAAGGCTTTAATTTATGCACGCGGCGGGTTCTTTCCTGCATGTAATTTGAATTCATTCAGCAGGATTTATGCCCTCGACACACTGTGTGATTCTTTGATATTTTGTTATGACACGATGGCTTCACCTAACGCAGCGTTTGCTGACAGTGGCATATTGCATGGGCGTCGACCTCGCCCCCCTGTTCGTTTGAACTAACAAGCTCCCTACGTGCGCACTCTGTGTAACGGAAGTTACATTTCAATATTCGTTAACGTTAATTACTCAGTGACTTAACAGCAGACTATTAACATAGGTAAAAGACCTTTATTCAAACACATGGCGGGTTACTCCCTGCATGTATTTTGAAATCGTTTAGCAGAATTTATGCTTTTGTTACATTGTGGTATTTCTTATGGCTACATTTTTGGTTGTTTTTCCGATCTTTATTAGCCTACTGTGGCCCTTATCATGGAGGCTACAACAACCACTATTTAACCGGATGGATTACGAGACCAGACGACTGTTCTGTCTTTAATACTGTGATATACCGTGCTTCTAAATTCCTTGGTAGGTACATTTGAATTTTAAATTGTTTTATATTTGAAAGCAAATCGCTGGCATGTCTTATATTTAAGAAACTCATGATTGAGTGTCCCAATTCAAGTCATTCTATGCAATCCCCCCCCTTTTTTTCTATATCTGGGGCAATCCGTCCAATTGTGTTCTTGTAAAATGTGGATATTTGATATTTATGTTTCCATACCAATGTTTTTACAATTGATATACGGTTGGTGTCTTCTGTTTCTCCTTTCTGGTTTTGTAAATATTTTTTATTCATAAGGGTCTGTCCTGTCAGAATGCTAACAGTAGTTTATTGTGTAGTGTAGTTCCTATTATCCCAATAGGCTCTGCGCATTGGAATAATACCTTCAATAGTATAGGCCTAGACCAGACGTTAACTAGGTCTACTACTGTCGATATTAGACTTAAAGTTTTGGGTTTGCCAGCTAGCTCAGAGTTCACTAGAAACTTTCTCGAATAGGCAAGGAGGAGTTGAACCTCCCTGGATAGACAAGAAGGGATTTAGTTTCTGACAACCATAGAACATGACAACTTTGCTCTCCCCTAATCAAGAGTGTATCTCGAGAGTCGTGTGAACAAAAGGCAATTTATTTTACTCAGTCAGTCAGTACGTGCATTCTTAGTCTCATCAGATTGTAGAGAAAAGGAAGAGACGGGCGTGTTCAATAAAAGATGTTATTTATTGATCAGTCTCTTTTCTCATACAAGAGAAATGGATCGATATTATTGCAATACTTATGGTTAAGTAAAGTGCATACATTAAAAGCAGAAGTATAAAATAATACTGTAAAAACATTGATATGGTTTCTAAGCCATATGAAGGTTTAAAATGAATAAGATATATTACATACACATATACATTTGACTACTCGTACTCAACTGGTGTTTCTAACTACGCCTACCCCGTGTACCTGACCTAAGTCTAATGCGTGGGCGGGAATAGAAAGTTACAGTTTAAGTTAAGTTTGTTTTGCCAAGTGACTGACTAAAGAATTCTCTGTGAGGGGTTATTCAGTTCTGTACCTGGAATCTAGGATGAATGAGGGATGGTATCTCTCGTCTCTGGTCTCGATATTCCAGGCTGCCTGCGAGGGCTACCCGGAAGCGCCGGAGCTGGATTTCTCGGCAGGAGAAAAGGCAGCTTCTCGTTCTCAGCGCGTCAGGAAGGCGGGGCTGCGCCAGCGGGGTCTGCTCTGCTCTGGGCTTCGGCAAGTCTGGCTGCTCCGATCTCGTCACCACCGCGTGTGTTTGCATAGGGCAATATCGGTAATATTTATACCTTTAAGGTGCCGAGATTGACGTAAGGATGGACATAGATACGTCAATAAGGATGTCATACGACCAGGTCGTTAGCACATTCTTTTGCTGAAGTTCTCGGTGAAATCAAAACAATGGCCGCAGGGTTTTTCCCAGGTTGTCATAGGTTTGATTTGTTTTGAGAACTCCGTATGCCTTATCAGGGGCTGGAGGAATATCGCTTGTCTAATTAGATGGCAAGCGTTATGACCTAATCAGATAACACGTTCCTGTGCCGTAGTGTGGCTTTATCAGATAACGGTTCCTGCATCATGGGGGTTTTCTGCCTCATGGGATGGCTGCTAGTTAACTCGTTAGTTTGTTAACCAGAATAGGGTCAGGAATAGGGGGATCGATACAGAACCTATAGGAATACATCACACCCACTCCACGCTAACTATGGACATATTTACTAATCTATGCATAGTAAAACATACGGTAGAGTATCGTGTATACCTTACCACCCCAAAATACATAAATGCCTTTTGAAATTATCAAATATACGGAAAAAAAGCATTTACATGTATTGTATGCACTCAAGCTGTGAAATAATGCTAAAGTAATCACGCATTTGTATACATTATTGCTAAATGGTATATGAGAATTTACACATGAAATGGCTCTTAATACAGAAAAAAGTTCGAGACCATTCCATCACAGAATAAAATAAGTACGAACATACCAGCGGGCAGCTAATGTCTATAAGCTATCTAAAAGGTAGAAATCTTAGTTCTCTAAGAATAGTTCTTACTTTAAGCAGAAGATAAGTGTCCCGAAAAAATCGTAAAAATATTTTTGGGGCTGCTGAAAAAATTGCTGTCCGTGAACTGGAGGGAAAATAGTTCATGGTATTCTGTTATTAAAGTTGAAGGCCAAATTCAGGGAACGCCGTGTGCGAGCTTGCTCAAAAGTCTCTATTTCTGCTCTGGTGAGAACATCATATCATTTAGACTCTCGAAAAAGTTGTCAACAGCTTCCTGGGAGAGTTCCACTAACTCGGAAATAGGTGTAACCATGCATTCGTGCGCATGATTGTCTCCATTGACATTCTGATTTGGATTGCTGACAGAAGGTCGTACCTGATCGATGCTGCTTTCATTTTGAACTTCACTACCCCCTAATCGTAGTGGTGAAGCTTCCACGAATGCCGTCATCAGGATTGGTAGCCGTTGAGGGCAGCACAAAGCATGAGCCTTTGTCGGACTCAACAATGTTTCTGCATCCATTGGCGCATCCGATTGTAGCATCAGACAGGTGTCTAACACGCATTCTTCTCCGCATAGCAGGCACCTTAATACAGGTAAAACACATCGATGCCACATTGGTCGAAATGAAAGAAACCAAGTCATGTTCAGGTCTCTAAGCCGGGATAGTCCCAGGATTTTTGATATCCGGTCCCGGTATCCAATGGCTAGGATTGTTTCTTCCCTTGTCGCAGGTGTTTTGTCTGTGACATGGTTTGCCATAACGAAATATAAGGACCAAGAATAGGATTCCTACAATTAGTCCTAAAATGAGGGGAAGTCCGCCAAAAATCGAATGGACGAAATCTGGAAAAATACCCAGTATGGCTTTGAATGGTGTTAATGCCATCGAAAATACTGTCTTAAATACTTTTGAGACTCCACTGGTATCAGAAATATTTAAGATTTCATTCAGGATTTCTGCGAAATGTATGGGGGAATTAGTCGATAACAATGAATGTATCTCTGCAGTCGTCCTTGCGACTAGGAGATCATACGTTTCTTTTGATGACGTGAGCCTTGTCGGCGTCTGAAGAAGCACTGTTTTCATTCTGCTTAAAGTATCTATTCGAATAGAAGTAATTTTCAAGTTGGGCCATGCCCTTGCCTCCCTGTCTGGAAAGGAGCTGGGGAACAATAAGCGTCCACAGCACTTGACCTTCGCAGTCGTAGTTACGAGATAAGGAGTCCCGGGCATAAGACTACAACATCTGCGGTCCACAATTAGAATGTAACTCCCATTATAGAGTCTTTGAAAGAATGGTTCTATCTCTGTCGCAGGTGTGCCTAGCTGGTGACATGAAAGGTTATTTGAGTTCCCTTCACAGGCTCCATGCAAACTAATTCCATTACACAGAAGTGTACCGCTTAGTGACATCGCACAATTATTGCCACTAAGAAACACTTTCTGTCCTTTATTACTGACACATGCATGTGAATAGGGCAAGTTCCATGTTGTTTTAATGTACCCTTTTCCCAATTTTTCGTACATGCCAGCCTGTATATATTTTTGGCAGTATTGAAACCTGAAGGTTGATATTGGAATATTAATTATCCCATGTATTATCCATTCACTGACAGGTCGTTCTGACATTTTCACTGGTAATCTTTCGAGTTTCTCAATGCTCAGGATTGTATAATCAGCACCTTTCTGGGCCATACTGATTTGTTTATCAGTAAGGTTAAAGATATTGAAAAGTGACGTTGTGTTGATTAAACGCCAAGGCACATAGCCTGAACGCAGATTTTGTAACGTCCAGCCAAGCTGTACAATAGAACGCAATTGAGACTGACCGTGTTGTAACAACAGTAAGTCTTGCGATATTATGTCGATTGCTGAAGACACAATGCTGTCCAGAGAAAAAATTCTGGAGGACAGAGTCTATAACCCATTGTCCACTACAGAAAGTGATTTTTCCAAATTAATACGGTCAATTTCCCGTATCCTTTCTGCTGTCTCAATTTGAGTAACCTTCCAGGCCTCATTGTATGCTGCATATACAGAGGCTGCTATGAAACGCTTTTGACGCTGTTTACGTGGTCCCATAGTGAAATCACGCAAGTCAGCACCATCAGTAAGTAAAGTTAGGTGTTGCTTAATTTCTGCCAGTGTGGAAGTTTGTAGCCATTGAAGGCATAATTTGCCCACACTGTAGGTGGTTATTATCCCTGGGTGATGTCTTTGGGGATATCTAGGGTCTGGCCCGGTCATTTTGAACCCCTGTGTTTTGTTCAGGAATCTGTCTTGACAGTTATTAGTATCTGTGGGCCAGATCAACCACTGGTTCCAATCAGGATGTGTTCTGTTTTGGTTAAATACATAATTTACGTCTATCTCCTTATCTGTAGAGCTATTGCTGTTCATTGTTGGTTTTGGAATAGACGGTTTATTTAAGTCTTTGATTTTGGCTAAGCCAAGACAGGTAGTTTGTTGAACAGTGTCATTTAAAAATATAATTTGTTCTGGGATCATGCAGGCTCTAAACAAAGATTCTATACCCTGTACTTGCCATTCTCTTGTGCCCCAAACACTTTTCAATTCAACATTTTTGTCCCAATAGTCAAAACCAAAAGTATTCATTTGTTCAAAGAATGAGTCTGAATATATCAATTTTGTGTTGGTTATCATGGTCTTTGTCCCGGTCTTATTTGACAATTTGAAATAAAATGCTTCAGCATTACTTATGTTAAAACCTGAAAAGTATGAATATTTGTCATAAACGGTTCTTGAGCTTCCTTTTGGAGGGGTTGCACAATGTTCCCATTGATTATAATTTAAAACATTTCTAGGTTGTGCAGATCTATGTAGAAAATGGTTACCATAGTGGTTATAACAGTACATACTATCATAATTTGTAGAACCCTGCAAATAATCATGTTTGGTAAATTTAGCAGACATCACTAAGTCAGACATCATATTGTTTATACTTTCAAAGTCCCAATCATCAGCAAATGTGCTTGGTTTTACGAAGTCACTCAATGAGATTTTAATTTGGTGTGGATATTTCAGGATTTCAACCGGACCATAGATTTCGTAGTCAGTGTTGTCCCATGCTACCCCACCCGGTATAGGATTGGCTGTTCAAGTTCAAGTTCATGTATTTATAAAGCGCACTACTCACCCAGAGGGTCTCAAGGCGCTGGAGGGAGGGGTTTATTGTTTATCGAATAGCCATGTTTTCAGTTCTTTTCTGAAGGAGATGTGATTCTGAGTAAGGCGGAGGTGGGTGGGGAGTGAGTTCCAGGTCTTGGCAGCCAGGAAGGAGAAGGATCTGCCACCCATGGTGGTTTTTCGGATGCGCGGGACTGCGGCGAGGGCTTGGTTGGATGATCTTAGTTGTCGGGTGGGATAGTAGAAGGACAGTCGGGTGTTGAGGCATTCGGGTCCAAGATTATAAAGGGCCTTGTGTGCGTGGGTGAGAAGGCGGAAAGTAATTCTTTTGTTGACGGGAAGCCAGTGGAGGTTTTTTAAGTGACCTGTGATGTGCTCTTGGCGCGGGATGTCTAATATGAGTCTCGCTGATGCGTTTTGGATGCGCTGGAGTTTTTTCTGCAATTTTGTTGTAATTCCGGCGTAGAGTGTGTTGCCATAGTCCAGTCGACTCGTGACCAGTGCATGGGTGACAGTCTTTCTTGTTTCGAGGGGGATCCAGCGGAAGATCTTTTTGAGAATGCGAAGGACGTTGAAGCAGGAGGACGATACGGCGTTGACTTGTCTGGACATTGAGAGGGAGGAGTCTAGAATGAAGCCAAGGTTACGTGCATGGTCTGTGGGTGTGGGCGCAGATCCCAAAGCGGAAGGCCACCAGGAGTCGTCCCAAGCTGAGGGGGAGGATCCTAGGATGAGCACCTCCGTTTTGTCTGAGTTGAGTTTTAAGCGGCTCTGTTTCATCCATTCGGCTACTTCTTTTATACCTTCGTGAAGGTTGTTTTTGGCGGTGTTGGGGTCTTTGGTGAGGGAAAGGATTAGCTGGGTGTCGTCGGCGTAGGAGATGATGTTGAGGTTGTGTTGACGTGCGATGGATGCGAGGGGACTCATGTACACGTTGAAGAGGGTGGGACTGAGTGAGGAGCCTTGAGGTACGCCGCAGATGACTTCGGTGGGCTCTGAGTAGAAAGGGGGGAGTCGGACTCTTTGGGTTCTCCCGGCAAGGAACGAGATGATCCAGTCCAAGGCTTTTCCTTGTATGCCGATGTTGTTGAGGCGTTGTATGAGGGTGTTGTGACAGACAGTGTCGAAGGCGGCGGAGAGGTCGAGTAGGATGAGGGCCACTGTTTCACCGCTGTCCAGGAGTGCTCGGATGTCGTCGGTCGCCGCAATGAGGGCGGTTTCGGTGCTGTGTTTGGCTCGAAAGCCGTTCTGTGAGGGATCCAGGGAGTTGTTGGATTCAAGGAAGGCTGCGAGTTGGCTATTGACGGCTTTCTCGATGACCTTGGCCGGGAAAGGGAGGAGGGAAATGGGTCGGTAGTTTTTCAGATCTGAGGGGTCTGCTGTTGGTTTTTTCAGAAGGGCGCTGAGTTCGGCGTGTTTCCATATTTCTGGAAAGGTGGCGGAGTTGAAGGAGCAGTTGATGACATCGCGGAGTTGGGGAGCGATGATGGAGTCAGCTTTGTTGAAGATGTAGTGGGGACAGGGGTCAGAAGGTGAGCCAGAGTGGATTGAGTTCATGAAGCGAATGGTGTCTTCAATGGTGATTGGGTTCCAGGAGTTGAGGTAGTTAGTTGGAGGGGTGGGATCTGCAGGGGGTGGGGTGAGTTGGTCATTGGGAGTATTCTTGAAGCTGTTGTGGATGTCTGCAATTTTGTTGTAGAAGAAGGAGGATAGCGCATCGCAGAGGTCTTGGGAGTTAGTGATGTTGTTGGATGCTGCGGGAGGGTTGGTGAATTCTTTGATGATATTGAAGAGTTCCTTGCTGTTATGAGAATTGTTGTCGAGACAGTCCTTAAATGCTGATTTCTTGGCGGATCGAATCAGTTGGTGGTGTTTGCGGGTGGCTGTCTTGAGGGAGGCCATGTTGTCTGAGGTTGGTTCTTTTCTCCAATTCTTCTCCAGGGTGCGGCATGTCTTCTTGGATTTTTTAAGGTCATCATTGAACCAGGGAGCTTTTTTGCTGGATGATTTTGGCTGGTGTTTTTTCAGGGGTGCTAGTTCGTCCGCACTGTGGGTAATCCATTGCCTGAGGTTGGTGGCCGCTAGGTCTGGGTCCGTTGCTAGGGTGGGAGTGTTTTGACTGAGTGATGCGAGGAGTTGGACGGTGGTGATTTTGTTCCATTTTCTTCGGGGAATGGGTTGTGGACGGTTGTGGGTCAGGGTTGTTTTGTAGCTGAAGTGAACACAGCTGTGATCCGTCCAGTGGAGAGCTGTAGTGTGATCGAAGGAGATGTGCTTGCTGGAGGTGAAGATAGGGTCGATCGTGTGTCCGGCTATGTGAGTGGGGGTGTCAACAAGTTGTTTGAGTCCGAGATTGGACAGGTTGTCCAGAAGGGTGGTGGTGTTGTTGTCGAGAATGTTGTCAAGGTGGTAGTTGAGGTCTCCTAGAAGAATGTAGTTCTCGGAGGCGAGGGCGTGCGGGCTGACGAAGTCAGCGATGTCGTCGCTGAATTGAGATCGGGTGCCTGGGGGCCTGTAAATGAGGGTTCCTCTAAGTGTGGTCCTGGGGTCGGTGTGGATCTGAAAGTGGAGGTGTTCGGCGGTTGCAAGATTGACGTCAGAGCTGGTTGTAATTTTGATGGTGTTTCTATGGATGATGGCGATGCCTCCTCCAGTTTGATCCGTGCGGTCTTTTCGAATGATCTTGTAAGTGTCCGGTATGGCTATGGCGATGTCGGGGGCAGAAGATGCGTTCATCCATGTTTCGGTAAGGAAGGCGATGTCAGGTGACGCAGTGTCAATTAGGTCCCAGAGTTCGGTTGCATGTCTGTGGACCGAGCGGGTGTTCAGTAGGATGCACTTCAAGTTGTTGGGTTCGGAGCTGTGTGTGGAGGAAGTGTGTTTGGTGAGGGTCCTGAAGCAGTTGCACTTACAGGAGAGGCAGGAGAATGGGCCGTGGGTACGTCCAGGGGTAGCTTCGCAGCATAGTGGGGTGCGTCCGGGGTTGAGGGCGAGGAGAGTAGCGGTGTCGTATGTGACTCTAGAGGGTTGGGAGCGGCGAGGGCCAGGGGGTCTGGCGCTGGGCTGTGAAGTTGACTGAAGAAAGTTCTTTTTTCTCGACATGTGAAGATGTGTGTGGTTTGAGGATCAAGTTGATTTTCTGACTTGCTGTGTCCATTTTAGCATATTTTCCCTCAATGAAGCGTCCCAAAGTTAGTACCATGATGAGCCAAAGTATGAGGATAAATGCGCCAAAACCCACCCAAAATTCAATCCATGGAGAAATCAGATATGTTTCTTTCAGTTGTTTCAAAAGTACTTTAACTTTATCTTTAAAGGTTTTTGTTGATGGCTGTGTTTTTGATTCAGTGAAACCTTCGGAGGAATCATCGAAGTTTATGAAGTAGCCGGATGCGGTTCTGTCAATTGTTCCAATTGCTTCAGGATTACTGTTTCTTGCATAGTCGTTAGTTACTTCATTATAGGTTGGTGTGTCTCTGCTAAATGTTTTTATTTGGGTGTTCAGAGGTCTAAGTTCCATTGCATTGTTGCATAGTCCTTGTCGTTCTTCTGTAGGCGTTTCGAATGTGATTAGCCTCTTTGTTAGGACCTCTGTACTGGTAGCGAACCTTGGTGTTCTGCTACTTATGGGGAGTCCACTTGGCCTACTATTTGTTATCGGCCACATGATTGTGGTTTTACCAGGTCGATGGATACAACTCGGTTCTCCTTTTTACCAGCAAGCGGCGGTAGTACTACTGATCTTGTCCCGTTGATGGACAAGACAGGAACTGCTTTTCTGTAAGAAGGCCCAAATTCCTTCTATACCGCGATCTTTTCTCTGACTAGATCCCCGACTTTTGGAATCCAGACAGGTCTTGCTGGGACAGGTGGTGGTTCTTCAGTGGTTGTTGGCTGCTGTTTCAACTTTATGTTGCTCAGGTCTTTTCTTGTTTCGTTTAAGTCCTGCAAAATAGCCAAACGATCTTTGATATCAAAGCTTTTTTCCTTTACCACTGAAGTCTGACTGTCAAGGTCAGAGATTAACATCCTAGTTCCAAATAATAATTCGTACGGACTGAATCCCTTCAGAGAATTTCTTGGCAGGTTATTTAGACTACGTTGGACACTTATTAGATGTTTGACCCACCCAGCTCCCGAACCTAATATCCTTTCCGTTATAGATTGCTTTATGCCTTGGTTTTTTCTTTACACCATCCCGTATCCCTCAGGAAGGAAGTGAGAAGATTCCCGCTGTGCTATGCTCATTTGGCCATGTTTCCCCTCAGGCTGGAGGGCTAGAGTGAAAACAATGGTCAAACGTAGCATACTCTTAGCGTATATGCCATTTAGACTCGCAAATCTTTGTATAACAGTCCAGACGTCAGCCGAGGGCTGGTGATCTACATTATAAGTGGAAACTAGCCTGTATATGTTAATCGCAAGCCTTGCTTTTTACTGTTGATTTTTTCTGGAGTGAAACGACACGGTATTACACCGTTTCTCTCACCACTGCGATTCTTGTTGCAGTTGGGGCACTTTTTGACAAACACGGTGTGATGCAGGCTAATGCCTGGCCACCAGTACCTTGATTGTAATTCTTCCAGAGAATCTTTTAGTTTGAGGTGTCTGAGACCCTCGCCCATATGTGCGTCTGCGATTAACAAGTTTCTCCTGTCCATGTTTGGAATCACTCTATCCCCCACTCCAGGGATTCGAGCAAAAGGGACGGAGTTTGCATTGATTATGTATGTATAATTGAGTGGATAGTTGATCGGTAGCGCTGAGCAGTCACCTTTTGATGACGTTTTTACTGCCAGCATTGTTTCACCGTCAATATACTTCACTGTACGCTTTTTTCGAACTACGGAAGCAGATTTAGTTGCTACCGCTGTGGCTGTCTCAGCGAATGAATTCCCTGCAACGTGAACGCCATCACGCTGATGACTCAGTGAGTGTGTCACGTGAGTCTTTGGTAGTTCTTTTTGTAAAAGAGCTATTTGTTCCCAAAGCAGTTTTTGCTTTATTGTTGCATCTGTGTCATCTTTGTAACCGTTTTGAATCCATGTCTGCAAATCCTTGTTATATGATTTGACGCAGTAATATGAATCGGACACTATAAGTGTCGGGAATTCGCGATCCGCATTATCTAGCGCCATTTTCAATGCTATTATTTCAGTCTGTTGTTCTGAATTAGTTTCTACTGAGTGTGTTTTTGTTAATAGAGGTCTTAGTTTACCTCCGCGCCACACTTCTTTTGTAATCTCACATGTTGGGTTGTATGCTTGTTCTCCCCAAACGGATGGTTGAGCATGTCCGTCTGTATAGATTACGCAAGCGTATTGTCGTAAGGGCACAATGTCGATTGGCAGAGGGAATGTTCTTTCATATTCTAGATTTTTCAGTTCCTCTAGTTCTGGATCAAAGTAGTAGTATACTTTGTCCGTTGTAATGGAATTCACCCATTGTATCCATTCCGGATCCAATGTTGTTGTTGGTAAATTACACGGTGTTGTTAATGCCTCAAAGGCTGATTCTGCTGTTCTGACTGTGATATGTCTACCGTCAGCTTGATCTTTTTCTCTAGCTATTGCGGTTTGAACTGCATGAACAATTTTTTCTTTAATGCTGAATTTCTTTTCAGCTTCTGTGTACAAGTGTGATTTGAATGCAATTGGTACCTTTTCTCCCTCATTAGAGGTCAGGTATGTGAATCCGCATCTTCCTGGGATGACTCGAATCACAAGATTGCGTGTGTTATCACGTGTTTCTAATTTTGTTTTAATTAGCATGTCTGTTTGTAAGGATCTCAGAATTTCTGTGTGTATTTGAGTCCAATTGGTTCTTTTAAAATCTGGTTTTATTAGATCATAAAGGGGTTTGACCCTTTCTGCGTAATTTGCAATGTATGTTCTTCCGAAATTTAGGAAGCCTAGAATTGAATGTAGGTTTTTTAGTGTTCTAGGTGCTTGGAGTACGGCACATTTCTCTAGAAAATTGTCAGCCAGGCTTTTGCCTTCACTTGATAATTCATATCCTAAGAACAGGACTATCAGATGGGCAATTCTGGATTTTTTAAAGTTGAATTTGTAACCCTCTGCTGCGAACCCAAGTATTATGGTGTTCACTCTCTTCAAGTGAGTCTCCAAGTCATCATCTGTTAAGTATATGTCGTCGACATACGATAATGCTTCGTCGTCATATGTTTGTAGTAATTCTGTTACTCTCGCTGAGAATACTCCCGGGCTGTTCTTGTACCCCTGGGCTAACCGACAGAATTGTTTTTGAGTGCCATTTATTGAGAATGCAGACAAATATCTGCTCTCTGGTGCTATGTTTTGACAAAAGAATCCATTAGAGATGTCTAATGTTGTTTTGTATTTTTTGCGCACTATGTTATTCATTAGTGCAGCACTATGCGAGTTTTGCACTGCAAAAGTTTTGCAACATGAGTTAAGGTGTCGGTAATCCAAAACTAGACGATATGAATTGTCTGGTTTGGAGACCGGAAACAAAGGGTTGTTCATTTGTGAGGTGCAAGTTTCAATCACCCCCTGGTATTCTAGCTGATCTAAGATTTCTTTTACCTGTTTTTTTGCTTCTTGCTTAATTGGGTACTGTCTCTGTGCAGTAGGTTGTGATTTTAACTGGATTTTGTGAGGAGGAGAGTCCTCATCCCATCCTACGTGATTTTTATATAAAGCAGGAGCTAGGGCTACTGCCCACTTCCTAGCAAGTGTGTATTTTTTATGAATTGGGATGTGATTTGAGAAGGCAGGCATAATTATTTCTTCGCCATGAGGGCAATCCCTGACAAACTCTGGTGGCCAGTCTTTTTCAGCTAGAAGGATGTCATAGCCCTTGGAGAGATTATCCCAAAATAGTCCCCTTATTTTTCCAGTCTTATCCCCCTCTATACGTAAAGTTATTTCATATATTTTGTGAGGTTTGCTAACTCTGGTGTCTGCAGTTTCCACTTGAAGATATTCATTCGTGTCCACTGTCTCCAGATGATTCATAAGGACTTTGCGAGCTATGCTCACTTCTGCTGCGCTGTCTAGCATTGTCTGAGCCCATTCTCCGTTTTTCAGTTGTGTCCTCAGTATTCTCGGCATTGTTAACTACCTTGATACTGGCTACCTTCTTTTTTGGAAATTGTAATTTCTTTTTTAGCTGAGCAGGTTCCTTGTCTTTGGACTTGGCGTGCTCTTCTCTTTGTTCTGATCGTCCTCTTCTTTCCGATTTCTGCGAGGAAGTCTGAAAAGATTGAGAGGGACGTGTATCAATGTCTTGATATCTATCAGGCTTCTTTATATTATCCCTATTTCTAAGGTTATATCTTTTCCCAGAGGGGTCACTCTGGGGTGACCTGTGTCTTTGGTTCGGAGATTTTTCTCTTCGCCTAGGAGACCTTCCTCTGGACTGGAATTTCTTTTCTTTAGGATTGGATTGTTTGTTTCCATCCCAGCTCTTCTTTTGTGATGTTGAGTTATTATTTAAAAAATATTTTTTCAGGACTTTCAATCAGTTGTGGTTTTACTGGTATTCCACCTAAACTATCTCTACCTAGTTCCTCATAGGATTTTTCTATGATTCTAGCAATTTCAGCTGGTTGGTCTGCTATATCTGTCTCTTTTAGCCCCTGGCGGATCGCCACGTTCGCTGCTTCTCCCTTTATGTTGGCTAATAATATAGCCGAGACCTGCTTGAAGTCTTTTAGTAATTTCATACCAAGAGTTAAAGCGGGTTCTGGACCATATTCGTCTTGAATTTGTTTTAGCACATCTGGTATTACCGAAATGGATGGAACACCGTGCGTTTTTGTGTAGATGGAAGCAAAGACTGTACCCCATGTGTCACAGTCCTCAATGTGTGGTGCGATTCCCATTGGAAGACAGATAGTCAGAATCCTGTGTTTTTCTAACGGGGTCGTGTCTGGAAACACAGCCTCTATTTGGGTGATTTTTTTGTGCTAACCAGAATGGTATTTGTTCCCGTTTAGCTGGTACTTTACCTAGGCAGGATTGTATGTTCTGTGGTGTAATTTTATTTGTGTTCCCCTGGTGAGGGGTCAGCTGTGGAATTTTAATTGCTGGCTGAATTGTTGAAGTCCGCATCACATATTGGACTAATTGTCTATGTATCTTTATTAATTGTTTTAGTTGTACTAAAAGATCTGCTGCAGGCATTCTTTCGAACTCTGGATGTGGTGTGTATCCGGCTAGGACCGGCCACGTTGCTCCTGGTCTACCTAAAGGACCGAGCCTGGTGATGTGATTATTGTGTTTTAGGGCGCCATTAAATAAGAGCAGGTGCTCTTGAAATTTAAGTGGTACTTCCACCTCCTCGAAAGGAGTATACTCTTCAGGAGGTTCCTCTGTTTTGTAATAGTGGAAGTACTTTGTTACAGCATTTGCTGCTGGAAAATGTATCCATGAATAGTATACCTCTGTCTGCCGATATTCGTGTGCCTCAATTACGAATATGACTGTACCACCTCTAGGTGTCAGTCCATTTTCTATAAGTTTTAAGGTTATAGATTTCCTTTTGATGACCGGGATGAGTATTATATCCTGGTCTGCTTCTTGCAGTGCAGTATCAGCTGCTGCGAGTTCAGTTGCTAATCTAACTGCCTCTCTTTCATCATCACTGTCTACCATTTTACCGACAGGATGGTTACTTTGTTTGTTTGCAGATCAGGTTTCTTATGGAAACAAAGATTAGATGCACAATATTTTGGAACGGTTTATCCTTCAACGTTGACTAAACCAAGTACCATACATAGGAGTTTCCTCCTGCGAGGTTTGGCGGATATTACCTTTCACCCACTCCAGACGTCTTTGGAGTATTATGGGAAAAAGGGGTCTGAGTGAGAAAGCATGACTGAGTTTCTCTAAATGTCTTACGTTAGTTTTATCGCCCTTCCAAACGCGTTGGGCGCCATGTAGTGTAGTTCCTATTATCCCAATAGGCTCTGCGCATTGGAATAATACCTTCAATAGTATAGGCCTAGACCAGACGTTAACTAGGTCTACTACTGTCGATATTAGACTTAAAGTTTTGGGTTTGCCAGCTAGCTCAGAGTTCACTAGAAACTTTCTCGAATAGGCAAGGAGGAGTTGAACCTCCCTGGATAGACAAGAAGGGATTTAGTTTCTGACAACCATAGAACATGACAACTTTGCTCTCCCCTAATCAAGAGTGTATCTCGAGAGTCGTGTGAACAAAAGGCAATTTATTTTACTCAGTCAGTACGTGCATTCGGTGTGTATCACTTACAACGCAACTTTTACGTCGTAATGCTGTTACAACGCAGCTATTACAACGCAGGATCCATTACAACGCATGGCATTACAACGCATGGCATTACATCGCAGATGCTATTACAACGCATACCATTACATCGTAAGTATTGGTAAGTATATAATTTATTTTAATTTTATTTAATATTATATAAATGATTTAATTAATATTAATTATAAATAAAAATAAATAAAAATATTTATTTATTTTTTTAAATATTATAAATTAAATTTATTATTTTAAGTAATTTTTTAAATAAATATGAGTATAAGAGTATATGTATAGGTGTTTGGGGGTACAGGGTGTTTTTAGGTTTCAGGGTAGGGTTTGGGTTTTGGGGTACAGGGGTGTTTTTAGGTTTCAGGGTAGAGTTTGGTTTTTGGGATACAGGGGTGTTTTTAGGTTTCAGGGTAGGGTTTGAGTTTTGGGGTACAGGGGTGTTTTTAGGTTTCAGGGTAGGGTTTGGGTTTTGGGGTACAGGGGTGTTTTTAGGTTTCAGGGTAGGGTTTGGGTTTTGGGGTACAGGGGTGTTTTTAGGTTTCAGGGCAGGGTTTGGGTACAGGGGTGTTTTTAGGTTTCAGGGCAGGGTTTGGGTTTTGGGGTACAGGGGTGTTTTTAGGTTTCAGGGCAGGGTTTGGGTTTTGGGGTACAGGGGTGTTTTTAGGTTTCAGGGCAGGGTTTGGTTTTTGGGGTACAGGGGTGTTTTTAGGTTTCAGGGCAGGGTTTGGGTTTTGGGGTACAGGGGTGTTTTTAGGTTTCAGGGCAGGGTTTGGGTTTTGGGGTACAGGGGTTTTTTTAGGTTTCAGGGCAGGGTTTGGGTTTTGGGGTACAGGGGTGTTTTTAGGTTTCAGGGCAGGGTTTGGTTTTTGGGGTACAGGGGTGTTTTTAGGTTTCAGGGCAGGGTTTGGGTTTTGGGGTACAGGGGTTTTTTTAGGTTTCAGGGCAGGGTTTGGGTTTTGGGGTACAGGGGTGTTTTTAGGTTTCAGGGCAGGGTTTGGGTTTTGAGGTACAGGGGTGTTTTTAGGTTTTAGGGCAGGGTTTGGGTTTTGGGGTACAGGGGTGTTTTTAGGTTTTAGGGCAGGGTTTGGCTTTAGGGATAATTAAATTATATTTACCATTTTAAAATTAATTGAAATATATTTAAAAAATTAAATTAATTATTTTACATTAATTACATTTTTAATTAAATTAATTACATTAAATAATTTAATATTATTAATTTAATTTAATTTCATTATAACAAATATGTACATTAAACTAATTACTTTTTTTAATTAAATTAAATTAATTACAATTTTTATTATATTTACATTTATTAAATAGATATTATTTTATTAAATTAAATTAATGACAATTTTTAAATGTCTTTTAATTAAATTATTTAAAAAAATTTAATTACAATAAACTAAATAACATTTTAAAAAAAAAGTCAACTTACCTATACTTACGATGTAATGCCATGCGTTGTAATAGCATCTGCGATGTAATGCCATGCATTGTAATGACATCCGTTGTAATGGATCCCGCGTTGTAAAATCTGCGTTGTAACGGAATGCGTTGTAATACAACGCGTTGTACTGACACCAATCCGTGCATTCTTAGTCTCATCAGATTGTAGAGAAAAGGAAGAGACGGGCGTGTTCAATAAAAGATGTTATTTATTGATCAGTCTCTTTTCTCATACAAGAGAAATGGATCGATATTATTGCAATACTTATGGTTAAGTAAAGTGCATACATTAAAAGCAGAAGTATAAAATAATACTGTAAAAACATTGATATGGTTTCTAAGCCATATGAAGGTTTAAAATGAATAAGATATATTACATACACATATACATTTGACTACTCGTACTCAACTGGTGTTTCTAACTACGCCTACCCCGTGTACCTGACCTAAGTCTAATGCGTGGGCGGGAATAGAAAGTTACAGTTTAAGTTAAGTTTGTTTTGCCAAGTGACTGACTAAAGAATTCTCTGTGAGGGGTTATTCAGTTCTGTACCTGGAATCTAGGATGAATGAGGGATGGTATCTCTCGTCTCTGGTCTCGATATTCCAGGCTGCCTGCGAGGGCTACCCGGAAGCGCCGGAGCTGGATTTCTCGGCAGGAGAAAAGGCAGCTTCTCGTTCTCAGCGCGTCAGGAAGGCGGGGCTGCGCCAGCGGGGTCTGCTCTGCTCTGGGCTTCGGCAAGTCTGGCTGCTCCGATCTCGTCACCACCGCGTGTGTTTGCATAGGGCAATATCGGTAATATTTATACCTTTAAGGTGCCGAGATTAACGTAAGGATGGACATAGATACGTCAATAAGGATGTCATACGACCAGGTCGTTAGCACATTCTTTTGCTGAAGTTCTCGGTGAAATCAAAACAATGGCCGCAGGGTTTTTCCCAGGTTGTCATAGGTTTGATTTGTTTTGAGAACTCCGTATGCCTTATCAGGGGCTGGAGGAATATCGCTTGTCTAATTAGATGGCAAGCGTTATGACCTAATCAGATAACACGTTCCTGTGCCGTAGTGTGGCTTTATCAGATAACGGTTCCTGCATCATGGGGGTTTTCTGCCTCATGGGATGGCTGCTAGTTAACTCGTTAGTTTGTTAACCAGAATAGGGTCAGGAATAGGGGGATCGATACAGAACCTATAGGAATACATCACAATTGTTTCCCACCATTTTGTGTTAGCAGCCATTGTTGCATTATATATGGCTCCATAACTTGGTATTTCTCTGATAAAATGCAATTGCCAAGACCGCCATTTACATCGGCGGGTGACTAACGAGCTCGGGACAGTTCCATGTTTTGGCTTTCATTTTGTAATAAGTGTTCTGGTAATATTCACCCTCACATATATGTGGAGTTGTATTTTTTATATGTATCATGTGAGCATGCACTATTTGTTATCTTTCCTAATGTATGTAATAATGTTGTTTTTGTTTAAACCAGTATAGACACTTTGTCCATGCTTGTAGGTGTGCAGTTCTTTAGGTCTTGTATATATTTATATTCTAGGGATATTTTTTGTTTATTTTTTGTTGTGTATATGTATGTATGTTTGAATTATGTGTATATTTGGTACTTATGTATGTTATTTATATTCTCATTTCCAGCCCTGACGATGTTCACGTCTAGAACGAAACGCGTTGGCTGAGGTTTTATGTTCATATGAAATCTTTATGAGCTTCAATAAAAATCATTTTCTAAAGGAAGAAAATGGACTGTGCTTCCTAATTGAACATTACTCACCTACGGTAGTGCACCACTCCACCCAGTTTCAAAATCCTTCATAGTCTGTACCTTGCTTCCTTGAAGCCAGCCTTATAGATCCTTAATAGCACTGTCAGTGAAATCAACCCAGTCCTGGGTGTGTGCCTTCTGGGTGTCTCTGAACTTAATGCTGTATTGCTCAAGGTTAAGCCAAATCCATCAATAAGTGCACTCTTCATAACTGAGTAATTGTCAGCATCCTCTTCTCTAATAGTGAGGAGCTTATCTCTACCTTTGTTAGCTAAGGATAGCCACAGGATAGCTGCCCACTGACCTTGAGGGACCTTCTGAACGTTAAAGGCCCTCTCTAATGCAGTGATCCTGGTAAGGAGGGACTATCCTGCTCAGGTTCCTAGTATCAAAAGAGTTTTCCCTGACTTGAGGGGCACAAGGGCTGCTACCAAGAGACTCTAGTCCTAGATCTTTCCTAGCTTTTTGGACCTGTCCCGTCTTTTGGAGCATCCCCACCCACTTGGTCCTGATCCCCTGACCTGTCAGGGTTCAGGAGACCATCTAGGATAAGCAGCTCTAAGAGATGTCCCATCTTCTGGAGAATCCCCACCCACTTGGTCCTGATCCCCTGACCTGTCAGGGTTCTGGAGATCATCTAGGATAAGCAGCTCTAAGAGATGCTTATTGGTTGGTTTGCTACCTGTCCTTAAGTTCCTAGAAGTACACAGTGTCCTTTGTTCCTGGAACTTAAGACCACTTTATCTAGAAGACTGGGTACACTAGTATCAGAAACAAAAGACAAGGGGCCAGATGTAGGTAATCCGAATTTACTGATTCTAAAATACCGAATTTTACCGATTCTGTATTTTAGAATCGGTAAATGGAATGTAGGTATTGATTCGGCAAATTTTACCGAATCGGTAAAATTCGGTAAATACCGAATCGGTATTTACCGATTCGGTAATCCCCATTCATTCCTATGGGCCTTGAGGCCCATAGGAATGAATGGGAATTGCCCGAATCGGTAAATACCGATTCGGTAAAAGGGGGAACTCATTCAAGGGTGGCAGGGTGTCACATTGACCCCCTGTTGCACCCCTGAATAGTGCATGGGTGCACATGTGGCATGTATGTCTGCCACATGGCACTGTTAAAAATTGAAAAAAATTGCTTTTTTCATGGTTTTCAATATTTACCACCAACTTGTAGCTCTTAAAATTAAGGTATACGTTAAGTGAATAAGAATCAATTCAATTCAATTCAAAAGTGCTTTATTCGAGTATTACTCATAAAAGCAAACAAACAAACACATAATAAAAGTACAATTAAACTACAAAATCGAATATGACTTAAGCACAATACATGTTAAAAAGACAATTAAAATTCATTTCATCCAGTATATATAATCCAAAAGTGCAAAGTTCATATAATAAAAAACAGATTAAAACCAGATAAGACACCTCGCATGGGGAACAGAGAGTAGATAATCTAGCAATCTCTGTTCAACTAAGCAGAGAGTAGTTACCCTACTAGCAATCTCTGCCTAATTACCCACGCACACCCCAGAAACTTTGCAGTCGCTATTGTAATCCAATTTAAGGAGGTAGTTTTTACTATGCGTAGAGCTACCATGCTACTTTTAGTACCCAGATTTCTACACATGGGAGCCAGCCAAACACGTCTGGGAACAGAATATGCATAACAAGAAAACAAAAAGTGACCCAACGTTTCATTTCCTTCCCCACAAACTGGGCATATAGCTGGGCCTCCATCTCTCCATTTTGCAGTTAAATTACGTAGAGGTAGAGAGCCAGCCCTCATTTGAAAAAACAGTTTCCTGTCCATGGGTTTCGTTATTAAATCCCAATATATTTCGTACATGGGAAAAAGCTTTGCTTCAAGGAAAGTAGCCGTCATAGACCCATGGTTGTTACTGAGAAGACTCCTGTTTTCTACCTGTTCCCAGAAAAGATTTTTTATAAATGTCTTGGATGGGAAGGACGACCCAGTTGGGTCGGACCACAATTCAATTAACCCTAGTTCACATAATGCTGATTTTAAAGATCTAAACCATCTGATTTTATGAAATCGGTCTGCTTTGATGACATCAGCAAACCCTGCTGCATATTGTGACAACTCAGGGGTGGTCCAGATTCTACGCCAATATAATATCGGACGAAGTTTGCACATTGCCGATATTTCTTTCCGGCCAAGATCATATCTAAGAGGCAAAAGGGGGCTGCTCTGTGGGGTGCCTGTTAATTTCCGAAGGAAGTTATTTTCTGATACCTGTAACTCCTGAAGGTTTTCTTGCCCCCAGATCTCTGCCCCATACAAAGCTGACCCTATGGCCTTTGCCTCATATATGATCAAAGGAGGTTTGATTGGTTTGGTCATAGATTTAAAATGCTCCTTAATGATGGTACCAGCCAATTGTTTATGTCTTAAAACTGCAATGTTTAAATGTTGGTTCCATCTGTTGGCGTTTGAAATATGAATCCCCAGGTAGGTAAAAGAATTTACTACTTCGAGGCAACGCCCACTCATGGTTATTTTAGATTTAAAATTTCTGCAAGGATTAAAAACCATGAGTTTTGTTTTAGCTGCGTTTACCTCCAAGCCATGGTCGCTACAAAATTTATCAAAAATTACCAATGCCTTTTGCAGACCGCTGGGGGATTTCGATAAAATTAAGGTGTCGTCTGCAAACATTAAAATAGGAACTTTTGCACCTGCAAGGGAGGGAGCATCCACAGACTGGGATTGCATGCGGGCAACAATTCCATTGATGAAAAGTGTGAAGAGAGTTGGTGCCATTGAACAGCCCTGGCGAACTCCTCGGTCGACTGGAAAGTCAATGGTATCGTTACCGTAGCCACCCCATTGGATTTTAGCGTAAGTGCCCTCATGGAGTCTCATGATCAAGGTTAAAATAGTCATTGGGACCCCTAGAGCTGCAAGCACCTCCCACAATTTTGCCCTTGGCACCAGGTCGAATGCGGCCCGTAGGTCAACGAACGCTGCGTACAGACTGCAACCCCCCAAGACCACGGTCCTCCATTGTATCAATTGAAAACGGAAGACCTGGTCCACAGTGCTAGTTGCTCTGCGAAACCCAGCCTGGAAAGGAGATAAAACATTCTGCTCCTCAGCCCAATCTAACAAGTTGTTAATAATTACACGCCCAACAACTTTTTGAACCGTGTCAATTAAGCTAATTGGGCGGTAATTGCAAGGTTGGGCACGGTCTCCCTTTTTATATACTGGGATAATAACAGCACCACGCCATGATACCGGGATTTCAGCGCCCCTGGCAATGTGATTTAGTAAAAGGCAGATGTATTTACTCCACCTAGCGGTGTCATTTAAAAAGACATCCGCAGGGACTCCGTCAATACCCGGGGCTTGGCCAGTGTGAACAGATTTCAGGGCAGTCAGGACTTCACTCTGCACAAAAATGTCATCATCTGCATACAGGTAAGTTAAACTTAAGCTGTTGACAGATTGGTCCCTGGAGGAGTACTGCTCGCTGAAAAATTTAACCCATGCATCATGGGAGACGTAGTTATTGGGAGCTTCTGGAGACCTATCATGACCCCATTTGACAATATGCCAAAATAGTCTAGAATGTTTACGGTCACTTGCACACTTCAACTTCTGCCAGTGATCTTCGTCCCATTCTCTTTTTGCCCTTACAATACAATTTTTGTAGTGCTTCCTAGCAGAACGAATGCCGTCCAAGTTGTTACTTTTAATTGCAGCTCCTAGATTTAATCTTGCCGTCCTACAGTCTGGATTATACCATTTTGCTGATTTGTGTGGGCAGACCCTCTTGTTATTTGCAGGTTTCAGGAAGAAACCTTTAACTTCATTAAAGAGAGTCGTATGTGCATTAGTGATATCCTCATGGGCCTGGGAACACCCATCTACACTCTCCAATGCCATAATGGCCTTGTCTGTCGCTGCACTTATTTTTTCAAGGATCTGCTGGTCTGCCTTGACACCTGCCCACCTTAACCTACGCATATTGTTGGATGGAAGAATCGTTGGGAGCACAAGTTCATCACAAGGGGTTAAGGCAATTTCATTAGATGTCCACCATTTGTGCGAAACACATAAAGGGTCGTGGTCGCTTTCTGGCCTAGCTATTACTACCATGTCATTGAGAGATGACCATATAGACATGCTACAAATGACATAGTCAATGCGACTTTTATTACGCCCGTTATTGAAAGTCATGGCAGGAACACGGTCTGATTTAGTTCGACCATTCAGGGCTCGTAGCCCGTGCTCCAGACACATTGCGTTCAAGCCTAATATGTCAGACGTCCAGCGAGTTATCGGTGGAGATTCTAATGTGGGGATGTCCCAGAGCTTATCTTCCTCTACTCCAAGAGGAGAGTCACCAGTGATAAGAGGTTCGAATGTGCGATTTAAATCGCCTGCAATTAAAATGTTTTTACCTGCAGAGTGAGTCTCAAGAAAGTTAAAAAGACTCAAAAGAACCTCTGATTTACCTTTGCTACCACCTCTAGCATAGGTATTATAAATATCTATGGAGATGGATAGGTCACTAGTCAATCTGATAAGCTGAATATCTTTATGGTCAAGCTCCACACATTTTACAATAGTTTTTAAAGACTGCCTGATCCATATAGTAAGACCCCCCATCGGCCGCCCTTTAGGGCCCTTAGTAGCAGGAACATGAACATTTATATACCCCAAGGCGAAAATAGGGTCACACGCCCAAGTCTCTTGAAAGATACATAGATCATAGTTGTTAATAAATCCAAACCAGTCTGCACAATCCATCCTGGAACATAGTCCAGCCACGTTCCAGGACAAGAGCTTCCCTGAGTTAGATATCGTAAGAGAACAGGGGTTTGTGATAATCTCATGTGTCACCCTACCACCAGAGTCCTGGATACTAATATTTTCATTGGGGGGGGCTACTGAATCATCAACGGGATTCCCCTGAGTACAATCTTTAGTTGAATTGCCAACCCTATTAATGATACTTCCATCACAAAAAGACAAAGACAAGGATGTACAGCTAGGTGGTTGTCAATCACAAGCATTCAAGTTCGATAATACAGAGAAGCGGTTTTCCAACCCCAAGCCCCAGTCCACTGAAGCAACATCCTTCCTCCCCCTCTTCGTCACAATGTTCCATTTGGTTCGTAAAATACTTGGATTTGGACCGCTTCCCTTTCTTGGGTAAAAGAAGTCCAGAGTCAATGGAACAATTGAGGTTGATCTCCGTTGTGCTGGAAAAATGTTGGGCAAGATGTTAGGCAAAACCCCTGGGTCGGAAAAATGTAGAACAACACACTCCCCCTTAAACTTTTTCGCTCTGTCCCCAATCCACTGTACCCTTCTCGCTTTAACAAGCTCTTCTGAGAGTTGCTGCTTACCCCATGGAGAAATAGCCATATTATTGGTCAACCATGATAGAGATTTATTTATTAAGGAAGATGTTGTTTCCCGCTCATCATGGGCCAAAGGGGGAACATTGGCAAGAACAAGTACCAATGGGGAAGCTTCTACTACAAGCTCGAAAGACCCTTTTTCAACAACTGGATCATCAGCAACAGAAACTGGGATAAAGGCATTAGAAGCATCACCAGCGGAAATACTCTTGGGTGCCATTTGAGGGTTTGAGACAGAGGTAGGAATTAATCCACTGCCATCTATAGTAACTGGTTTACTCAGAATGTCCTCGATCCTAGTAGAAACATTTTCTGGGATTTTATCTATCTCACCCACGGTCTTTTCTAATAGACCTTCTAGTCGGCTAACCTCAGATGATAACTTATCTATTTTGCTGACCAGAGGTTTAACCACACCTTTGATTTTGTTATCAATCAAAGCCAGTAGTTTGTTGAATTGGGCACTAGAAAGTGTAACAGAAGCCTCATTGGTCAAATCAAACTCCTCTTCCTCTGAGTGTTTCCTCGAGGGGTTTGCTACTCTGTTCTTGGCTGACCTTAAACCCTCCCGTTTCCCCGGAACTAAAGTGGGAGCTGAAGGGGAGATTAAGGGCTCGCTGCTATTTGTTATCTCTATCAGAGCTTCATTAATGCTGCGGTCTACAATTCCAGCAACAATACCGCTGGGCTGAATAATACTGGTATCTGGAACAGAATCAAGCATTTCGCCAGTAGAGCAACTATTAATCTGAAACCCAAAAGGATCATCTGAATCAGTATCAATGACGGGGGGTTGGGTGGTTAAATCTATTCCCAGGGAAGATCTCCTGTCACTATTAATTCTTTCAACAACCTGTACAAGATAGTTCTCAATAGAGTTACTAGGAGTAACTAACTTTTTAGGCGGCATATTTCTATGTGCACACAACTACAGAAATAAACACGTGAAAGAATCACCAAAGTGCAAGATAAATAGAAACGACGTTTTACAGCACCACAAACAAAGAGACCAGACCCAACCCAACCTTGTCCAGCCTCGGACGGCCTCAGACGGCCCGCCCTTTGTCCGGGCTTCGTCCGGGCGTCCCGCTCGCGTCCCGCGAGACGGGGGTAACGCGCTATTTCAGCGCCTCCTGGCGCCTGATGACGCGGCGTGCGCCGCTCGGGATTCTGGGGATGGTAGTTTAGTGTCCCCCCTCGCACCGCGCTCCGCTCGGCAACCTGCCTCAGAGATGGCAAATGAGTCGGCTGCGGGAGGCGGGAGGCGGGAGGCGGGAGGACGAGCAGCAAAGGGCGAAGGACTCCAGCAACTGTCAGCAAGGACCGGCACAATCCTGTTAGGTTTCCCCCACTCAACCGGGGTAACGCGCTATTTCAGCGCCTCCTGGCGCCTGATGACGCGGCGTGCGCCGCTCGGGATTCTGGGGATGGTAGTTTAGTGTCCCCCCTCGCACCGCGCTCCGCTCGGCAACCTGCCTCAGAGATGGCAAATGAGTCGGCTGCGGGAGGCGGGAGGCGGGAGGACGAGCAGCAAAGGGCGAAGGACTCCAGCAACTGTCAGCAAGGACCGGCACAATCCTGTTAGGTTTCCCCCACTCAACCGGGGTAACGAATAAGAATCACACAGTGTAGTTATAAAAATATGTATTTTATTACAAACACTAACTAACACATTTGTACTATCTCCTACCCGGAGACAGAAACACAATACACACAAAACTAGAGCACATAAGTAGCACAAATACACAGTGGTCTCCAGGGGGAGGCCAAACCATATACTAAAATATTGGAATGTGAACCACAACTTAATTCAAGAATGGACCCAGAAGAAGTAGAAGTGTTGGGGACCCAGGAACCCCATGGAGACCGTTGGCAGAGCGTGAACACAACCGCTTGATTAACAGAAGTCAATGGGTAAGTCGCGGTTGCAGTTTTAAAGAAAAAGGACCCTTTCCAGTAGATCATGAAGAAACCCTGTGGCAGATGGATGGTTGGAGAGTCACCCCACCCATGGATACCTCAGGAACCAGGATACCTACAAGAGGGAAGCCGGTTGAATAGGTGTCAAATGATGTCAGAAACCGCCGCCGACCACAATGGAGGACTTTAGGAAAGATGCCGCTGGAGAAGAAGATGAAGGAGTCCGGTGGAACCCAAAGGTGGATTTGAGATGAGAGGTACCTGTAAACAGAAGGGACAGAATCTATGACACTCAGGAGTGACCAGAAGCCACAGAAGATGAATGCCCACCGATGTTGGAGATGCAGGTGAAGTTGACTTGAAGTTGCAGCTGTATTGCATTGTATTGAATTGTATTATAATTGCATTTATATAGCACTTACTACCCCTGACGAGGCGCTGAAGCGCTTTTTCGGTGAGTTGCACGCTCCTCCGGGACCCATAAAGGATTAGTGTTAAATTAGTATAGTGAAAAATGAAAGTAATTTAAGTGGTGGATAGGTTAGTCAGTTATTTGGATTCGGAAGGATAGCAGAAGGATAGAAGAGAAAAAAGGTTTGTATTAATATAGCGCTTGTTGCCCCTGATGGGGTGTTGAAACGCTTTTCGGCGAGTAGCACGCTACTCCAGGACCCATAAAGGATTAGTGTTGAAATAGTATAGTGAAATGTGAAAGTAATTAAAGTGGTGGATAGATTAGTAAGTTATTTGGATTTGGAAGGATAGTGGAAGGATAGAAGAGGAAAAAAGGTTTGTATTTATATAGCGCTTGTTACCCCTGATGGTGTGTTGAAGTGCTTTTTTTGATTTGTTTTTTTGTGCGCACCAGGCGACGCTGCAGGAGACCAGGAGCCGTTCATGAGCTGTCCCATGTCGGATGTCAAGGGCCAAGGGGTCAGTGTCCGACAGGGGCACCAACAAGCCTTGGCAGCAGCAGCCAACGTGGTTGACGAAAAAGGTGCAGTTTCGAGACCAGCAAGGTCCAAGTGACTCACCACAGGCAAGTAAATCGGAGCAGGCCAGAGCAAGCAGGGGAGCCCACTGAAGCCAAAGAAGACCATCAAGAGGACCCAAGAGGAGTCTCATGAGCACCTTGAGCAGCTCACCAATAAAGAAGGCCCACGGTGCAGAGGAAGCAGTGAGGGTGAAAATCTTGGCTGGAGGAGTTGCTTGAGGTCGGAGCTTCTTGCAGCCTGAAGATCTCGGGAGGAGAAGGTCAACAAGCCTTGGCAATGGCAAGTCAACACAGTGCACAGGGGTTATGTTCCAGCGGGTGCGACGAGGGATACTGGCCTCAAACTCGGTATGAAGACACTGCAAGCCTTGAGGGAGTCACAGAACCACCACGTGTGTTGCTGAGCCTTTCAGAATCCGTGGGAGCCCAGTATCAACAGAGCGGTCAGCGGCATTGCGGTGACTGCAGATGCAGGGGAGTGACACTCCAAAGGAGATTCCTTCAGGTGTCTTGGATGTCCAAAGGCTTGGTGAAGAACCTGTATGGAGCACGGACCCAGACTTTGCAGAAGACCAGCAGGACAGTGAGATCAGGTGCAGCAGGAATCTTCCCCGGTGCAGTCTCGGTTCCCAAGCGAAGTCCACCGAAGCCCAGAGGATCCAGACAGTCGAAGTTGAAGTGGTATGTGATCTGAATCTTGTCCCACAACTAATTTAGGGACCTACCCCCAGGAAAGCCCTTAAGTACCCTTAGGAAAGGATTGGGATGATTCAGGGGTCCCTCCCACAGGAGGGGCTGGCCAGTGGGGAGGATACTCCCATGTCCTTTGTCCAGATTCGTGCCAGAGCGGGAGCCAAGAGCTCCCATAAATGGTTTGAACTGGATCATGCAAGGAGGGCACCAAATATGCCCTTCAAACCATCTCAGTGGTGCTGGCAAGTGCCCCCACCTTGTCCCAGTACACTAAACCCTGTCTGGAAGGTGATCACACCTCCCTGTGACAGGATACCTATTGTTCTGCCTTCTCCTGCTCAAGCTTGGCTCAACAGCAGGAGGGCAGAATCGGGTCTCTGGCCACAGCAGCCCTAGCTTGCTGTCCGGTTCTGGAAGACTGGTACTGGGAGCATGGAGGGCCTCCCGGAGGAGCTTTACTGTGCATGCAATCATACCCCCACACCACACCGTTTACAGTGTAGGGGTATGTTAGACCTGGAATCCTTGGCATGGTTTCCACAGCCTTTTTCCCTCTACCTCTTGTATTTTTTACACTGTGCTGCATTTAGTTTTTGCTGGTTTAGATGCTTTGGGCACTTTGCCACTGCTGATCAGTGCCAACGTGCAAGTGCTCCCTGGTTGGTTACATTGTAATTGTGATTGGTTATCCATGATTGCCGTATTTGCTTTACCAGTAGGTCCCTAGTAAAGTGCACTGAGTGTGCAGGGCTGGTGATTCAAATGCTACTAGTGGGCTTGCAGCACTGATTGTGCCACCCGCATAGGTATCCCTAAGATGGTGTCTCAGGCCTGCCACCGCAGTGCATGTGCGCAGTTTGTTAACTCCCATGTTGACCTGATCAGTGTACACACTGGCCAGGCTTGACCCTTCCCTTTATCTTACACATAGGACGCCCCTATGGTAGGCCCAAGGTACCCCCCTGGGCAGGGTGTAGTGTATGTGAAGGGTAGGACATGTACTAGTTTGGGTAACATGTCCTGATAGTGAAATACTGCCAAGTTAGTTTTTCACTTTTGAAAGGCTATCATGCCCATATGACAGAATGGGGGATGCTGTTCAACATGTGTACCTGCATATATTCCCATAGCAGCAAGATAGAAAATATGAATCTGGTATCCTTGAACTTAGAATTTAATAACACATCTTTTAGGGAGGATGGTTTTTAAATTCAATGTTTGGAAATAACACTTTTAGAAAGTGGCTATTTTCTTGTTCAACTTTTCTGTGTGCCTCTGCCTGTTTGTGAATTGACTGTCTGGTTTGTGAGTGACAGGGGCTGGGTGGCTCCAGGAGGCCGGGTGAGTCAGCACTAGGCTGAATAGACCTACCTGCATTTGGAGTGGTGGGAGGAGGATCACCTGGGTCTGAATAGGGCTGTGCCTGCCTTCCACAATGCTGGCTTCACCTCCTGCGGTGTGTCTAATAACCCTGGCCCACACCCACAAAGGAAGAAGATGTGCACTGGCAGAGTGCACCCAGAACTGCTTTGGAGCAGTGATTCCAGGATATTCAGGTTATGATTCCGATGTTTCAGTCGCTGTCCTAGATTTTGTTTAGACTGACTGTGAGGCTGTTGGGCCTCATGGCCTCCTGCATCCTGTTAGAAAGCATGACAGGTGGCATATACAGTCTCTGCAGTGCGACTTGGAGTTCCAGTGAGCACAGCATCAGGGAAATCTCACAAAAGTGGTTCAGATCTCAGAAGGAACTGCAAAAGATCTGCAGTGGTGGCTGATGAACCGCGATTGGGTTAACGGCAGATCCCTCTCCTTTGCCCAACCAGATCTCACAGTCGTGACAAATGTGTCCCTCCTGGGATGGAGTGGCCGTCCGGGAGAGGTGTAGATCAGGGGACACTGGTCTCCGGCGGAGTTGAAGTTCCACATAAATTTGTTGGAGCTCCGAGCAATTCGATTGGCATTAGAAGCATTTCTTCCCTTTGTCAAGGGGAAGCTAGTGCAGGTGTTCACACAGGTGTTCAACAAGCGGGGCGGGTGGGGTTGTGTAACCTTTGTCAAGAAGCCCAGCATCTCTGTTCATGGCTGGAACACTTGGGCTTGACAAAGAAGCAGACCCAAGAGGGATTAAGGGACCATTCCACCAGGAGAAAGGCTGCACCTATGAACTTGACTCGGGGTGTCCCAGTCCAGGACATCTGCCAGGCAGCAATGTGGCCATCTTTGCACACATTTGCTAAATACTACTGCCTGGACAGTCAGGTCCACTGGATGGGCATTTTGCCCATTCAGTCCTGCAGGACTTCCTAGTTTGAAGAATTTGTTCCGCAACCCACTGCCGGGATGGTATGGCTAAGGTATCTAATTCAACAGTATGGAATGTGCTGCTAGAAGTCTCTATCAGATGAACAAGTTACTTGCCTTCGGTAATGCATTATCTGGTAGAGACTCTATCTAGCTGCAGATGCACCAATCGCGCCTTCCTGCTTTGTGGACTAATGTTGTAGGGCTAAGGTTACACCCTATAGTGGCTCTGCGCTTCTGGTGTAGAAAAAAAGAAAAGTACTGACGTCTGCATGGTCGGCTGGCACCTATATAGGTACCATGGCATCATAACCTACGCTAATCTGCCGCTTTTCTGTTGGTCAACAGAAAGCTGCAGACCAACCAGAACTCTGCTGCCAGAATCACTCAACCTCCCACATGGCACTCACATCACACCACACTTGAAGGGGTTCCACTGGCTCTTAGTCACAAACTAGCCAAATTCAAACTCCTCTCCCACACTTTCAATGCACTAGATAACACTGGCCCAGCATATCTCAACAACTGCATCGGCTTTACCAAACCTTCCAGGCACCTCCATTTGTCCGGATTCCTACTTGCCCCCACGCTTACGGAAAATTAGATCTGGTTGTTGGGCCTTCTCCTACCGTTTTCCTAAAGCATGGAACAACCTGCCGTTATATGTAAAATCTGAAGACCAGGCAATTTGAGTAGTACCACTAGGCCCTAGGTTGGCCGAGAATCACACATTCTCAGCGCAAGGATACCCTCCCGGGTGTTAGTGTGCTCTACAAATCTGCATACCATAATATTTTCTGTGGGTGGTGTTACAGTACCCGTGAATAACCATGTGTGGCCCTGGACTTTCTACTATTTCTTTTTTTAAGCAGTAACTTAAATTCTGATTTTCTGAATAGCCAAAAGTAGATAGTTACTCAAAACTGGAAATTACATTTGTGAATCAGACTCTGGGTGCGTACAGAGTATAGTGGTATTGTTAGCAGGGTGTCAAGTATCAGTCATATTGGATTTTAAAGTACAGAAACGTGAGCTTTCTTTACATAATTTGTGAAGGTCTAGCAATAGTAATGTCAGCATATGGAGTTTGGTAGCAGTGAGGCACCCTGTGTTGATTTTAAGTACAAGCTTGTAATTGGGAGACCATATGTTTTTTCTGAAGTCACCTGACAGATGAATGCCCGATCTTCACTGGCAGCTCTTGTGTTACTCTTGTGTCATGCAATGTGACACAAGACAACACAAGCTTCAGTGAGATTTACTAAACCATGTAAAGCCACCTTGCGGGGCTCTGCGTGGCTTAGTAACTCCAGAGTAATGCAGGGCAGCACAAATCAAATGCCTTGCCTTACTCTGTGTTGGGAATACGTTCCATGGGTCGAGTGTGGGTGTCTCCCACATCCACCCGAGGATTATGGTGCACTCCCAGATTTATGAAGTATAGTAAACCTTGGATTGCATCAGAATGCTCCGCCATCCCAATAGAGACGTTACGAGGTGAAATATGTAGAAAGAGGAAAATGACTCTGAGGACTGTTTTTGAGAAGGAAGGTATCCCTTCCTGCACAAAAACAATCCTCCCTGTAACACAGGCACTCTTTCACCATGGTGCAAGGGTGCCTGCATTGGCACTAGGCTGCATTCAGTGTGCCAGAGTGAGAGAAAGCAGGAATGCACCATATGTTAGTAAATATGGCACATTCCAATATATGAAGAAGGTACAAAGAGAGGAAATTACTTGCATGCCTAGCAACTAGAGAGGTGGCGAGAAAACATATAATAGAGATGGTAGACTTGTGAGGGAACAAGGTGCAGAATAGCAAGCTCACAGTAGAGGTTATAGCTGGCAAAGTACAGGAGTTTTATAGGAGAATACATTGCTACGAAGAAACAGAGCTTAAGGATGTGTCCCTGCAGAACACTGAACATGGTGAGAGCATTAGAACTGGAGACAGACTTGACAGAAGAAGTGATCGGAACAGCGCTAGCCCAATTGCAATCTGGGAAAACCCTGGGACCAAATGGCCTACCGGTGGAAGTCTTAAGTCATTTGGCTATGAAAGTAGTACATCCCCTACACAAGATTTTTATTAAGGCTTATGAAAAAGGTGAATTGCCTGGAGATCTAGGTACAGCAATGGTGGTTCCCATGGATGGCGATGGTGGTTCCCATTTTGAATCCTAAGGGAAACCGGCGGACAGATGGGACTCATATAGACCCATCTCATTGCTGAATGTGGATGTTAAGAAATTTGCCAAGGCATTGGCTAACAGACTGTGGGGAGTAATATTAGACCTGATACATCTGTCTCAAAACAGCTTTATGTCACATCGATCGACATGCTTTAACCTTAGAAGATTATATCATAACATGGAGGCAGGGTTGCGGGTGCCATTAGCAGTGGCCTCCCTCGATGCTAATAAAGCATTTGATTCAGCGGAGTGGCCCTATATGTCTGCAGTACTCAGAAAAATTGGCTTTGGCCCAATTTTTTAAAAATGTGTCCAATTATTATATACCTCACCCCAAGGGAGAGTGGAGATAAATGCCGTTCTTTCAAATATATTGCCAGCAGAGAGGGGAACGCAACAGGGATGTCCCTTGTCACTGTTATTATTTGCATTAACAATAGAACCACTAGTGGAATGTGTGAAACAAGATGCACAAATTGAGGGTTTGAGGTGAGATTCATCCTCGGAAGAGTGTATATCACTGTCCACTGATGGCGTGCTGCTGTATTTTGCAAACCTGGACAAAACCCTAGACAGAATTAGAGAAATATTTGAGCCCTTCGGAGAATGCTCTGGACTCCAAATTAATTGGGATAAATCCCTGATTTTCTGAGTGGGTATGTTGGAAAGCAAGTGATGCCCGACTGCTGCCGCTGTAGATTGAAAAGACACACTGTACATACCTGGGACTTTGGATATCTAGGTCTGCCACCATACATTATGAAGATAATCTTACACCTGTGTTACAAAATCTTGAAAGCGATGTCAAACACTGGGGAGGCTTGCCCCTTTTCTTGATGGGAAAGGCGACAGTATTTAAAAAGTGCCCCCCCCCCCCCCAGATTAACTTATATATTACAAAATATCCCCTATAGGATACCTAAACATTTTCCCCACCCAACGTTCTGAATGGATTGGAAAATGATGGGAGGGAAAGGATACCTACATGTTCTCTATGGTGGGAAGTTGAGGACGGATGATCGATCCCCCAGTGAGCCTGCCAGTGGAGTTATGGCAAGTGCTTCATGGAGCGATTGGTTGGAAAGGCAGACTTACTTCAGTAGCCCCACTATGGGTGGACATGAGGTTGCAAGACACCACAAAACTGAAAGGTTTTAGACAATGGAAGCTCATATGGAATAAGTACTTTGGCCGATGTCTGGGACGCCAATGGAGTGGCACCATTCTCACATTTCCAAACAGAATTTCAGATGCAATCCTCTCAAATATTTAGATATCTACAGCTGCGTCATGCCCTGATAGCAAAGATCACAGCTGGGGTGAAAATTTGGAGCCCTCCTGCTTGAATATTGGTTACTGGATGGACTCTTAGAAAAAAAATGATCTTGCTTACCTACCAGAATCTTTTGAGAAATACTCAGAAAGACCTAGTAACGCTGATAAATTAATGGCAGATTGATATTGGTGTGATGGAGGATGAAGACTGGCTAGAAGTACTACAATTCCTCACAAATGTAGCGATTAAAGCCCGTTATGAGTTAATACAGTTTACATTTTAACAGAGTATACTAAACTACAACACACCTACAAATCATGGGGGAAATACCTCAAAACTCTTGTTTGCGACAATGTGGACAACCATAGACTTTCCTCCATGTCCGGTACTGAAGGGGTTCTGGGAGAAGGTACACCGCAAGATAGAGGCGGTCACTGGAGCTGGGATAGAGATGTCTGCACCATTGAACTTACAGGGGTCTGGAATGACTCAGATACCACTTTGCACCAAGTAATACTGATCAATCTGGGGTTCCTGCTGGCTAAAAGGGAAATAGCATGTAGATGGGGATCTACCGGGACCCCGAAGATAAAAGACTAGGAAATGGAAATGGATTTGAGTTATATACAGGAAAAAACAACATATAAAGGAGGAGGGTGCCCTAATAAATTTGAGAAAGTAGGGAAAGGATGTACATGCGACGAATAAATAATTTGATTTGCGGCGACCTTGGAATATGGGATGGGAGGAAGGGGGCACAAGAGGGGAAGGGGAAGGATGGTTTAACATATTGTGTTTTGTAAGATTTGCTAAATCAAAAAAATGCTTTACAAAAATAAATATGGCACATTACTCCTCTCTCGATTTGACACAGTGCTGCAAGGTGTCTTAGATGCATTGTGCCAAATGTCAGTAAATCTGAAACTCCCCATGTAAACTATATATTCGAATGGTAACAAGCTGACATTTTTACATGCAGAAAAAATACCTCTGCATATCTAAAGTTACATTTTGCAACTTTTGTATGGTTTATTTTAAAATATATGCCCAAATATTAGTAGTTTAAAATAAAAAACACATAAAAACATAAGCCCTAATCTTGCTGGCTAAATAGGAAAACTTGTAGAAAATATGTGGAAATGCACTTAAATGTAAAGTAGCCATGAAAGCAGGATACTACTGCCTCAAAGGCTAGCAGCTTCCTTATTCCATTAGGGCTTCTACTGACAGTTGTTCCAGAGCCTTGGCTATTTCTACCGGTTCTCCCAGAACACAGCTATGTTTCTTTTTACCCATTTCTGACACAACATAAATAGGCCCGATTTACTCATTATTAGGCCTAGCATCCTTTGGCGTTTTTCTCCTATCTTTTTGCTTTCTGGCCTCCAAGTTTTAACCTGTTTTTTCTGGTTTCGTGTCTCTGCGCACTTTCTCACTGCTGTTCAGTGTTAAAATGCAAGTGCTCCTATTGTAAATTGCATTAGGGATTGGTGTTTCCAAGATTGGCATATTTAATTTAATAGTAAGTCCCTAGTAAAGTGCACTGAGAGTTCCAGGACCTGCAGCAATGGTTGTGCCACCCACACAAGCAGCCCTGTAAAGGGTTCTCAGACCTGACTCTGCAGTGTCTGCACAAAGTTTGTAACTGCCATGTCAACCGGGTAAGTGCACCCACTTGCCAGGCCCTAATCGTCCCTTTTCTTACATGTAAGTCACCCCTAAGGTAGGCCCAAGGTACCCCTGCGGGCAGGGTGCTGTGTTTATTAAAGGTAGGACATGTTCAGGTGTGTGTGACATGTCCGGGTAGTGAATTACAGTATATTTTGTTTTTCACTATGGAAAGGCTATCTGTCTAATAGGATAGAATGGGCGCTTACTTATAACATCTTATAAGCATATCTTCTTATTGGGACAAGATAGTCAAATTGGTTTTAGTATACCTGAACTCAGAATATACAAATGCATCGTTTAGTGAAGATGATTTTTGTGTTCTGGGTTAAGAAAATACCACTTTTAGAAAGTAGGTATTTTCTTACTTAGCCATCCTGTGAGCTTCTCCTGGGTTTGTGGATTGACTGGCTATGGAGTGACAGGGGCTGGGGATGTGCAGTCTCTTCAGACAGCCACTGTAGGGGGAGGGGGCAGGTTGAGGTGTGTCCTGCCTTTCCTGAATGAGTCAGGGCTGGGCTGAATAGAGATTACCTTGCTCCTGAATTGGTCTGGTCTGACTTGGACAATGCTGACTCCACCTCCAGCTAGGAAGCAGGGCCAGAGAGGACAGAACAGGTTTGGGCTGGGCACAGACACTCTCTGCCCAAGAGAACCCAGAGTAATGCAGTATAAATATTGGGGCCCAAACCCCAGAACATTAGACCTCGCTTGGTTCAAGAAACCTGGCAAGAAGAAGAGCTGGTAGAACTGCCGTGAGGAGTACTGCCCCTCTGTTGTGCTGTTGCTTTGTTGGGTTGGCCTGCAGTTGCTGCTTCTGCCTTGTGCAGTGAAAGTACTGGACTGAACTTTCTTTACTTTTGCTGAGTATTTCCAAGGGCTTGAGTAGTAGAGCTTGCCTCCTGTTCTGAAGTCTGAGGAACTGCAATGACTTCACCGACCTCTGGGTACCGCCTCTGGAACCGTGGTTTCAGTTGCCACAGAAGGGGGAAAGCAAACAACTCCATCACTGGCTCCGTGTCCTGAAGACACTGCAGGGGGACACTGTCGCATCTCGCACAGCAACCCTTGTCTCACAGATGCCGATGACTGCCGCCACGAGCCGCTGCTTGCACCGTGACTGTAGGCACCGCTCTCCGCACCACCTCGCTTGCCGCCCTGGTCTCGCTGACGCAATCTCTGCCCTCTGACATCGACACCTGTAACCACAGTGTGGCTTGGGGGCACCACTTGTAAGTCACACAAAGCACCGCCCTGTCCCACAATGCAGTCCTGACTGACTGACGCCAGCTCCCTCCGCAACCAGCTCTGTTGCCTGCACCGTGAGCTGTCAGCACCGCGACAAGCACAGCATTCACTCCACACCACAGCCCTGGTCTCAATGACGCCGTTTGACGACCGTCACCAAGCCACTGCCTGCACCGCAACTTGAGGGCACTGCACACCTTAAAGCTGTGCTTCACCTTGCAACCACAACAATTGCCACAACTGGCCGGCACCAATGTGATCGGCCGCCACGAAAAGGTACTGTTTATCAGTCTGCCGACACCCCAACCGACGTGGTCAGACGGAACTGTTGAATTCTGTTGTTTCAGCACAGCGGTAGCACCTGAGCAACCAAATTCAAGGAACTGCATTTTAAGGTTATCCCTGCAAAGTGTATATTTTTAAGTACTGTATGTTGGATTTGTATCTTTTTGGCCTTGTTTTGAATATATAAAGTATTGGATATTTTTCTAAACTGGTGTGGTGTCCTTTTGTAGTGTTTTCACTGTGTTACTGTAGGTTATGTGCAAGTACTCTGAGTTAAGCTTGTGCCAAGCTACTAAGGGGGTGAGCAGGGGTTATTTCAGTAGTGTATCCCCCATATCCTGACTAGGAAGAAGGGTCCCTAGTTGGGTAAAGGTGTAAACCATTGCCAACTAGAGACCCCCATTTCTAACACTAAAGCTTTGTGCTAGTTTTGCTGCACAAAAGCCATGGGGCTATCTAACGCAAACCAGATCTTGCATTGGAAAGTTCCCCAAAACTAAGGCAATATAGCACTATTCACTACTTTGCGTCAAGGGTGCATTCCATTGGTGGTACATGAGCATCCATGGGTTTTGGTGTAAATTTCCATCTGCTAACATTCGTAGACAGGGATCTGCACCAAGGCCTTATGCCTCCTCAAGGTAGGAGTAATGAGGACAAATGTTTGAACTTCTCCTTATTGTACGAACTTGGCATTTGTGCTGCATTGTAGTGAACATATACAATTTGGGAACATTTTTAAAGGATAGGTTTTGTACTGGAAGTCTTGCCATTAAAAAAAACTATGCTTTAAAAAGGTGCACACCCTTGCACGATGGTGCAAGGGTGTGTGCATTGGTGCATTGCCAGCCAAAGTGGTTTAACTTGAAATTGTCAACATCAATGTATTTTTTATGATATTTTTCCTATATCTTTACAGATTTTTTGAAGCATTTATTCAACATAGATCTGCTGTCATATCTTCTCTCCAAATTGGCCTTTTTATGAAGAAAAGGCTGCTGATGACACATGGAGTGAGCGTGATCTTCATTCTTTTTTTTTATATAACACATTTTGTTGAATTTCCATGGTACAGTCTGGGCAGTAGCCCTTCATATACATATCAGAGACAAAAATGGTTTGGATAAACCAAAACTTGTGTACATTATTAACTGCAAAACTTGCGTATATATTAACAAAAACATGGCGCAGACTGTTCCAGGTCCCATTTATCTTAAGAAGTCCAACTGAGTACATGTACAGACAATGACAAGGGATGATCTTTTTCCAAAAATGATGGGAGGCAAAGGAATAGGATCTTGCAGAAAGACTGTGAGAGCAGTTGTGGAAGGAAATCCAATCACTATGACCCAGTTCTCTACCTTTAGAGAGATATACATGGATTGGAGAAGGCACAAGAAGCTTAGTTACTCCTGACATTTGTGCCACTCCAGTTCTGTATCATAAGCAGTTAGTGTAACTACAAGTTCTGATAGATACTTCCAACTGCAGATTCCTTACCCTAGACTATTTCCCAAGAGTCAGACAGGATTATGAAAATCTTGAGCAGTTACTCTGTGCACCAGTAGGTGGTGTTGATCTACTCCACGTCAGCATTGTTGGTGTCGGAAGGGACGCTGCGGTGCCCATATAAGTGCAGATCTAGGCAGCAATTGCTGGCATTTTTCCCCCAACTATTTTTGACTTTGTCAACATTTCTGAACTTATGCTCCCAATGTGCTAGAGATATGTGCCCACTAAACCTTCAGAATTTAAGCTTTGCTGGGATTGTCACAGGCATATGTCTGAGTCCGATCCCCACTTGGTCTGTATTGTGTGCCTCGGGACAGGATGTGACCCCAAGGATTACGCTTAGTGCGCGTTGCTGGACCCGAAGGTGATTTGCGAGTGGGCGATGAAGCTCCTTGGGCGCATCACAAGAAGGCTCCAAGCTGGTCCTGGTTCTATTCCTGGTCCCATGGAAGACCTCAGGCCGCTCCCACAGATGATCGTCTTCCCACTCCAAGACCTCCTCATTAAAGTCAGGCAAACCAAAGAGGCACAAGAAAGCATTCTTTGGATTTATCCTCTTGACCTTGTGCTTCTAGAACCTGCTCCCACACTTCACCTGCAGAACTGGAGTCAGGTACCACTCTGTGCTACCCAGAATTTCCCTGTGCTGGAGCAAAGCCCACCCAACGTAAGGAATTCTGTGACGCCATGCATGCCATCTTTGGGTCGACTCAATCTGGATCGCCTTCTGGCCACTTGGAGCCATGAGGTACCCCAGCTGGGTTAGTCATGGGTGCATCCTCGAGACCAGCTGAGCCCTCTGGATCTGCTCTAGCGTCCGGAGTCATCTAGCGCCACCCCCGGGGCCATTCGACAATGAGCCAGTTGTAATTTCTGGTGCCGCCGGGACCTTACCATCCGTTGGTTTTGCCACCCATCGACAGGCCCTACCTCCCTTTGAGGGGACCACTTAAGAGCAAAGCTGGTAAGAGGACTCGGGTGGATGCCAGTGGTTTAGTTACCTCCGTAGAGTCTGGAATGCTTTCCCCTCTGGCCCAGGTTTTGGAGAAAGATGCATCTTTTGTCACTGTGACTCACAGAGCTGCAGAGGTCATCGTTCTCTAGCTGCCTCCTGGTGAGGTCAAGTTCAATATCTTGTTAGAGGTGCTTCTTCATGGGGTGGGCTCCCCTGCACCAATGCTCCACTTAATGAAGCTCTCACCTATGTGCTCCTGTACGAAACCTTGCACAGGGGCTTCTGTGCACGGAGTGATTGCTCATCAGATTTGTCCTGCCCGAGAGACCTAGCGTCCTCTCCCAGCACTTGTCCCCTAAGAGCCTAGAGATGCAGGTCTCTCAGGCGAATATCATCTCAAGCACGTTTCCTACCACTCCACAGGATAGGAAATTCAAGAGGCTGGGCACCTTATGGAAGCACATATTCTCTTCCACTAGCCTTGCCTTTAGGTCAGTGAACACAGCCTGACTTTTGGGCCGATATTCCGATGCATCATGGGTCTTGGTTGCACAGCTGCTTTCTATGCTGCATGAGGAGGGCTGTGGTATCCTCAATCAAGCTTTGGTGGGCAGCAGGGATGTGGCGAAGTTTGCCAGACAGTGTGGGTTGGACACCAAAGACTCGCTGGGTAGAGCCATGGCTTCTACAGTGGCGCTGCGTTGCTATGACTGGTTACGGTCCACTGGGTTCTCAGAGAATGTCCAGTCATCACTGATCGACATGCTCTTCAATGGCTCCTGCTTATTTGGTGAAAGGCCAATGCAGCGCTCGAGCACTTTCATGAGAGCACTGCCAGATTCCTTGGGATTTCTTTATTGGCTCACAGCAGTCCTTTTGCTCCTACCGCAGACATGGAAGGGGCAATTTTGGGCACCCACAGTAGCATTTATACTATGCCCAGTCCTTGTGAATGGGGTTGCGGAGCCCAAAGAGGTCATGGCAGCAAGTCCCAGTGTGCTGCCCAGTAGTCGCAACCTCAAAGCCCCTTTAGCGTGCCCTCCATCTGCCTATATTAGATCTGTATCCTCTGCATGTGGAAGATTTTTCTTAGCAGTACCCATGCATGCCGTAAGGTGGCATCAGTTGACTCTGCGTGACGTAGTTGGCGTCATGTTCATTGTTGCTGTGACATCCGTGTCTGACACTCCAGTGTGCTGACGTCATTTCTTTTCTTTCTGTGCCAGCCAGCACAGGTTTATCAGAGAAAGCTACCCCCTATAATTTTTTGACTGACTTTTCACAACTTCTTTTGGTGTGTAGGATGTCTAGTAAGAAGACATTGGGCTTTAAACCAAGCACAGCCTGTCACCACGCCATATCGGTCACGGCCCCCTACTTGGTGTGTCTCTGGTGTCTGGAATGTGAAGTTGTACTCTGATTGCTGGGCCAAGGCGCTGAAGGCTTTGAGGAAGCATCCCTAAAGCTGATCGCGGCCTGGTGTCTAGCACCAGGGAGGTCGCCTTGTCGATCTCGTTCCCAGTCCACGTCTCGTTGAGAGGAAGGTCCGAGCACTGTTCCGGTGAATCAAAGTCTTCTGTGTTGAAGTCGTCAAAGTCAGGTAAGAGAAACACAAGAAGTCAAAGTGTGCTTTGACTTCACCCCGCCCGTCTAGCAACGAAGCAGAGTGCCCTCGGCGTTCAAGGCCCTTTTCCGCAAAGAGGGTGCCTGGGTCAGCTCCGCGTTTCCCTGCCTTCCAGGGTCCGGGAGCGTCCTCTTCCGCACCAGCATAAGGAGTTTTATGATGCCATGTGAGCCATATTTTGGCAGCTTGTCCCTGCCGGCACGCCTTCAGACCCCACAGGCTCAGATGATGGAGGACTACCCGTGGGTTCCATGCCTTCGGCTCCAGACCTGGCGCCACGACCTCGAACTTCACAGTGACATTACCTGGCACCGCTTCCACTGCCAAGGTCCTAGGTGGTGCCAGAGCCCACCAGCGGCTCCTCCCCTATCCTCATTTCTGATGACACAGAGCCAGTTGGGCGTCTTCCGACACCCAGAACGGCACCGATAGAGTGGTAAGGCTCCATGCCGTTCACCTGCCCTATGATGAAGGTTTAGGAATTGATGAGGAGAATAGGGCAGGGGAGCAGCATACCTTATAAATCCTGCAACCACAATACATGGACTGGTATGAGGAACTGGATGATGCCAGTGGTCTGGACACCTTCCCAGATACCGGCATGCTGTCTCCACCTTGCCTGGCTATAGAGAAGGGGGCATCATTTGCTTTGGCAGTGCGTAGGATTGCGGAGGTCTTGGACTTCCAGCTTCCTCCTGTGGAGGTCAACTAACATCTTAACAGAAATCCTGCATCCTGGTGTCTCCAGCTCGGAACCATTGCTGCCTTTCAATAAAGCCTTAATAGACGTCCTTATCGACACCTGTTTCAAGCCCAGCACAGGGGCTGCTGTGAATAGGACGATTGCCAGCTGCCATTGCCCTGCAACGGGCAACCCAGTTTTCCTCACTTCCCATCCCACCCCACAAAGTTTCATTGATCAAGCTTCCACTTCCCGTGGCGCATTCCCTTCAGCACATGCTGACAGGGAATCCAAGAGACTGGAAAGCTTTGGAAAGAAAACGTTTTTTTCTGCCAGTTTGCCATTGCAGTTGGTGAACACCACATGCCTTTTGGGACTTTATTCCCATTGGATATGGGACATGGTTTCGCAGGTGCTGCCCAGGGTCTCAGAGGAAGACCAGATCCTACTCTCCCAAGCCATGTCAGATGGGAAAGATGCAACAAAATTCACCATCCTGTGTAGATTGGACACTACAGACTCGCTTGACAGAGCGATTTCCACGATACTGGCTGTATGTCGCCACGCCTGGCTGGTTCTTTGGGGCATGTCCAATCTAACCTTATGGACATGCCTTATGTTGCCTCTCTTCTCTTTGGAGACAAAGCAGATGCTGCCCTTGAGTGTTTCAGGGATTCGCAGGCTACGGCCAAGTCCTTGGGCCTCGCCACAATGTCCCGGCCTGCATCTGCTTTTCGCTCCTTTCGCTGCTACGGAAGGGGCTATCAACCATGCCAACCCAATTCCAGCCAGAGGGCCCCACAAGTTCAGCAGCCTCTGTGGGGCCGTGAATGTGGTTCACCCGACCCCGTGGGTCGGGCGGCCAGAAGTTGAGCCAAGCCACAATCCCCTCCTTCACCACAAACCCCTCCTAGTTAACTTCCCCAGGATAATTCACAGACAGTCTGTGGCCATAATCTCCGCCACTAGCAAAACATCACCTTGGACAGGTGGGTGTTGCAAATAGTCTGAAGGGGCTACTCCCTCCCCTTCAAGACTACCCCTACATCTAAGTCTCCAGTGTATGATCGGCTGATAGAGGATCACCTTGCTCTACTCCACGAGGAAGTAAAACTCTTGTGGCCAAGGGAGATATAGAGAGGGTTCCCGGGCCAGAAATAAGCTGTGGTTGTTATTCCTGCTATTTTACTGAAGGGTGGAGGCCTTCGTCCTATCCTCGACCTCAGAGCCCTCAGCTACTTTCACAAAAAGGTGAGGTTCAAGATGTTCACCCTACCTCAGGTCCTGTCTGCCAGAAACCCGGTAGAAATGATGGGTGCGCTGGACGTGCAGCATGCCCATTTTAATATCCCATCCTGCCTGGTCATTGTGGCTACCTGCGGTTTATGGTGGGCCATGAGCACTTTCAATTTGTGGGGCTCTCCTTCGGCCTCACCAGTGCCCTTTGCGTGTTCACAAAGGCGATGGCAGTGGTCGCAGCCCATCTGCAGAGATCAGGGGTTCCAATCTTCCCCTATCTTGACGACTCGTTATTTAAGGCGGGCTCATCCCAAGCAGTTGTCTCCCTCCTCCAGACTACGGCGAACCTCCTGCATTTGATGGGTTTCACTATCAATGTGCAGAAGTCACACCTGACTCCCTCTCAGACAATCCCTTTTAGGGGGCAGTTCTGGAGACGGTGCAGTTTGGGGCTTTGCTCCAGAACGGCGAGTACAGGATATTCAGACTATAATACCAATTTTTCTGCCTCTATCCTGGATTTCGGTGAGAATGACTCTGTGGCTGTTGGGCCTCATGGCCTCCAGCAACCTGCTGGTGTACCTTGCAGGGTGGGGCATGCAGGCTCTGCGATGTGACCTGAAGTTGCAATGGGCACAGTATCAAGGAAATCTCACTGACCTGGTTCAGATCTCGGAAGGCACTACAAAAGACCTGCAGTTGTGGCTAACAAACTGGGGTTTGGGTCAGAGGAAGACCCCTCTCGCTTACCCATCTAGATCTCACAGTAGTGATGGATGCGTCCCTTCTGGGATGGGGTGGCCATCTGGAGGAGGTGGAGATCACAGGACTCTGGTCTCCGGCAGAAGCCAGGCTCCATATCAACCTGTCTCAACAATATCTGTACATGGGTGCAGTTCGGTAATCTCTTATGCAAGTAATTTCTCCAGGCTGAACAGTACCGAGCCTTTATATGTATAACGTTAATCCAAGAAGAAAATGTAATTGAGAAACTACATCTAAATATGATGGTACCGCTAGTGTATACAGCCGTACCAAGTTAAGGCCAAGCTCGAATAGTGACGGAGTTAGGAGTCCGTCAAATCGACCAAAGGAGCAATAAAGATACAATGGTCCACACCATACAGGATGTGTTTATAGGCGGCACATCTTTTTATGCCCACGAGATCATAATACACCTCAAGCGCAGAGATCCTATTGGCCTTCTGAGCAGAGAAACAAACCCCACACCACGACCCACGATACGGGAAGGTTGTTACTCTTTCATTCACATGAGCTCTGCTTGTGCTTCCTGGACCTCAAGCATGGCTCCAAGTTATGCAAGAAGTGTGGCCGCAAGATCATCGAGACCATCAAGAAGCAAGAGGCTAAACTCTTCATGGCATAGGCCCAGAACATTGACAATAATGAGTGACTTCACCCCTTAGCCCAAATAAGCTAAAAAAGGCAATCTCCAACGCCAACCTCTTGCAAATCCCCTCCTCTAGACAACCATCACTCTGAAGAGCTCTGTATATTCCCTCGTATAGAGGACGTTTGCCCACTGAAGACTAATAAATGTGCTGAAAACCATAGGCCCATTGGAGGTCTCTCATTTACAAAGCAACCAGCTAGATGACAGCACTAACGATCACCTAGGTGAAGTCCAATATGGTTACCGGGCCGGTCAAAGCACAAAACAACCCCCTCCTCCCACCCCCCCCCCCCCCCCCCCAGGATCGTGAGCAACTCTGCACCTCGATCCAGTAAGAAAATTCCTGCCTCTTGAGTTTCCTTTATTTATCAGCAGCATTTGATACAGTCAATTACACCATACCCTCCTCTAAGTAAAAAATAAATAAATCCAGAATGAGTTTTGAAGGAGCAGGGCTAGAATGGTTTGGAGCCCAGCTTTGAGAAAACACAATTCAAAATAAGAAATTCCTTTTTCCAGACCTGTCAAGGTGTCTTGTAGAGGACACCAGGCCTCCAGCCTTGCCCCCTGCTCTTCAATTTACATGTAGAAACATTACAAGGTGTGCAGGCAAGAACATGGTCTATTCTATGTAGATAATGTTCAACTATGCTCTGCTTAAGCTAGACATTCCCAGTCTCATAAAGCCTTCCACCCTTAAGCTCGGAGGCTTTTACTGGCCTAGTGCTGAGCCCCTTTTGAGGTCTGGCTGGACAGGGCAATTGCACCCAGACCTTATGTGATCAACAAAGAAAGAGCTTTCAGAGTTCTGCTGAGAGAGGGTTAGGAAGGCCTGTACTGGGCTGAAGTGTGTATGCTTCCACTGAAAAAGGATGCTTGTGTTGCACATTTTAGCTTGTGTTAAAGCTTAAGCTCAATACAGCACGACGTGGGTGATTATGGTGGCAAAGAAATGATCAAGGAAACAGGCTTGATCCATTTGCTATGACATTTTACAATAAAGGCGGTAGGCCTGACATATTTATTGTGAAAAGCATATGTTAAAACTAATTGATTAAAGGGTAGATTGTTAATACTGTGCAGAGAAGGAACATTACAGGTTACTGTAATGGGCAAAGGTTTTGGTGTTGGTTGCCTTTTGTGACAAAGGGGCATATTGCCAAGCAATAGCGATAATTATCGCTATTGCTTGGTTAGAGACTAAAATTTACCGCTGAGCTGCGGCGATTTTTATCGCAGATAAACCTTGGTATTACCAAGGTTTATCGCAAATGCGATAAAAAACGGCCGCAATGCATGAATATCGCTGAAAAGTCAGCGATATTCATGCATTACCGAGCTAATGCTCTTAGCCATGTTATCCACCTCCCATTGGATAACATGGCTAAGAACTGCCCAGGGCAGGTGTTAGCTTTTGGAGATATTCGCGCTTAGCGCGAATATCTCCAAAAGTTGGTAATAGGAGATAGCGATGTTAGCGACTGTTTCCAGTCGCTAACATCTTGGCATGCCCACTTTGCATGTCATTAGTGATAAATATCTCTGACATGCAAAGCGGGACCCAAGATGGTCGCTATCTCCTACTAGCTGTCGCTAACTGGTGCTAGCGACAGCTAGGTAATAGGGAGATAATTTTATCTCTGCTTTCTTGGCTTTTAAAGCCAAAAAAGTGGAGATAAACCCCCTTGATAATATGCCCCAAAGTGTGGATGTACTAATGGATATTGGATCGTGCATCACGAGATTTTAACGTAGTTTGATGGTTGACCGTGCTCCTGAGAATCACTCCCCGCCCGGGAGCGTGAATATTCAATGATTGGGTTGCAGCCCCACCCACGTGGGGTGTCTCTCTGGGCGCAGGTAGTGGAATGCTGTAACTACAGCCAAACTGAAATAAACACTCTTCACAAAGTTATTCTTCTGTATTTCTTTTGTATTCAAATCTGTCCGTTTCACATATATTTTCAACAATGTCCGAGGTAAAACCTCATGTTCCACAATGCATCATTTCTGCATACTGGGTTATTTCAATGAAACCTTCTCCCTATGCATTTCGGCATTAAGCCTTCATCAGGGGAATGTCTGAAACAAACGAGAATAATGCCTTTTTAGTCATGGGGATTCTCCACCACCGTGATGATCAGTGATTGTGTTAAAAAAAAGTGAATATGTGCTCAAAGTTGCTACTACATTCATGTGGCTGTGAATCACGGGTGGAAACTCTTACTAAAACTGAAAATGAAGGTGCACTTAGATTATTTTACGAGCAGCGTCGGATTGGTAACGGGGACATCCGGGCAATGCCCGAGGGGCCGGGGTCCGAGTTCCACCTGAGGGCTGCTTTTGAGCTGGGGGCCGATTTGGGCGCTGTCTCTGTTGTTCGACTATACCGCCAGCGGCCCGTTGGGTGTCTAAGTAGCCTTTCTGGAGGGAGATGGGCACTCATTACCTCCCGTATAGCAGCAACAGGTAGAGGTGTCACCCCTTTTCTCTCGCTGGGCCTCCCATTAATGTGTGCATACTGAGCGGGACAGGGGGCCTGAGCAGAAGTGGCCTCACTTGTTTTCAGGTGTGGTTCACTAGTGTAAACTGATGCGTGCATATTTTTTTTTAAACCCCCCCCCCCCCCCACCACCACCACTTTTATGTAAAATTACGCTAAACAGTGATTTGAGGGAAGGCATTAAGCAAATGTGGGCCATTTTTTAATGTTTGCCCTGGCCGATTTTTAATCCCAATTCAACCCTGGGCGTGAGGCATGCACGAATCTGACCTTCATTGTAAACCTCAATAGAACGTACGATGTTAAGTTTTTTTTTTTTTTGGGAGTTCAACAAAATCTTTATTGGCTTGCCAGTGCGACACAATTTTAACCGCCAGTGGCCTACAACCCGGAGGCCGGCCGCAAATAGCAGTATCACAATAGTCTGTAGTACACAGCCATTCAGCTGATAACCCGGGGGTCCAGCGGCGTCATGTTAATGTTTACTGCAAGATAAATCATTCTATCCTGGTACCCCTTTTTCTTGCTATGACATGAACTTTGGTTTTAAATTTTTGCCCAGATTCAGAGTGCTTGGGCATAACTATTGTAAACAGTAAACTTAAAGAGCCTCGGTCAATTCCACACTCCGACGCCACTTGTATGCATCATTACATTTAGATATAACAGCATAATCGCAACTGTTCATGAATGTGCCGGATATCCCCTGCCACATTTTAGCACATGCCACTTCAGTACCTCTTGGATGTTTATTCTGATTCCCCATCACTTTCCCCCTTTAATAGATAATCCGACAAGTAGCACCAAAAGTCCTTCGGGCGTGATCTATTTGGCAGATCCTCTTCATAAGTGACTAACTTATCTCTGCAGTATGTCATATCTGTTAGCCAAGTCTTGATTTTAGGTACATTTCTACCTTCCCAGCATTTTGATATCTGCCTCTTAGCAATCAATAAAGCCACCGCACAGAACTTTCTCTTCCCCGCCTTAACACCTGATAGAAGGCCCAACAAACACACCCTCATGTCGCAGTCCACCTCAGTGCCGACCATTTTGCCCAGCATGCCCGTAACCCCCACCCAATACTCCTGAATCTTCTGGCAGTGCCATGCTAGGTGCACAAAATCCGCCTCATCGCATCCACATCTTTTACATCTGGCATTTTCTCGCAACCCGTATTTATACAATCTTTTTGGCGTGTGATACGTTTGATGTAGATACTTCAGATGCGTGATACGCAGATTTCCATTTGGAGTGAGTAGTTTAAGCAGCGTGCATGCAGTCAACCATTCATTCTCTTGTAGTGCCTCTGGCAGAACATCATTCCATCTCTGCATCGCTTTCTCAGAAGCATGTGGGATTTCACTTTGGGCTATCTTGTACAATCTAGACACCAGGTGTGCTGTTTTGGATGACGTTATAATGAATTGCAGCGCTTGCAGGGTTGGCGGTTCCTGTGGGAAGTCTGGATATAGATCCTGTATGGCCCTCTGCACTTTATAGTGCGTGAATCTAAAGAGTAATGTTGGGTTGCTAATATATGTTAAATCTGCTGTTTTGCAGAAAGTTCCCTCATGATATAAATCTCCAAATTTTTCTATCCCTATATTCCGCAATATGTCCATGCCTACTTTTTCATTTGTTACCGACACCTCCTGGTGGAAGTGGAGTGGGAGTGCTGGTGCATAGAGAGGTAGCTTATGGGCCATTCTCCCTAGTGTCCGCCATGCTCGTGCCGTAGTATCTATCGTGTTAATATCTCTAGAGTGTAGCGGAGGCCTTTTGTGTGTCACTATCGCTGTCAATGGGATTGGCGAGGCGTCACCCTCCTCAACCGCAGTGTGCGTCAGGTATGTCGTGGGGTGGTACCAATGCGATGCATATTGTGCCTGTGCACATAGGTAGTAGAGTTTAAAGTCCGGCACACAGAATCCCCCTCTCTCATAGGGTAGTGTGAGTGTATGCAGGTCAATGCGAGCTTGTTTGCCTGCCCAGATCAGTTTTAATACTAGCGACTTTATGTTAGTGAAAACGGCTTTGGGTGGTGTTATGGGTATATTATTGAACAGGTACAGGAGTTTGGGTAGGATATTCATCTTTACTATCGCGATTCGGTCTGCCAGTGACAGTGGTAGCTGTATCCATCTGGCTACGTGCCCCTCCAATTCTGCGAGTACCCTACCATAGTTTGTCCTAATAACCTCTTCTGGGTCTCGACTGTACCACACTCCTAGGTATCGAGTCGGTTCCGTCTGCCAGTCTAGTGGGAAATCTGGGACATATTGTTCTGTTGAGTCGGTAAGTGGGATGATTAATGATTTCTCCCAGTTGATTTGCAACCCGGAGTGCCGTCCAAATCGTACATAGTGACGGAGTAATGGACTCAGGTTCTGTACCGGGTCCCGTACATATAGCAGCATGTCATCTGCGTAAAGCGAGATATGCAGAGGTCTCCCAGGAAACTGCAGGGCGGAATGTTTGTGGGTCTGCCTGACTATACATGCTAGCGGCTCTAATGTAAGAGCGAAAATCAGAGGCGAGAGCGGGCATCCTTGCCTCGTTCCCCTCGCGATGTCAAAAGGGCTAGATATGTACCCGTTTACTCTTACTCTTGCCACAGGTTTTGTGTAGAGTAATGCAATCCATGTTATGAATCGCGGAGGGAAGCCCATTCTCTGCAAAATTGTGCTAATGTAAGACCATTCAATAGAGTCGAATGCCTTTGCAGCGTCCAACATTACCGCAACAGCTTTAGTTTGGGGTGTGAGGTAGTGGGAGAGTGCAAACAACGTTCTTGTGTTGTGTGATGTGGATCTCGCAGGAATAAAGCCTGCCTGGTCAGGTAGTATCAGGTTTGTCAGCAAAGGCTGCAACCGTTCCGCCAAGAGCTTGGCTAAAATTTTTGAATCCACATTCAGGAGTGACAATGGTCGATAAGATTCACATAGCTCTGGATCCTTTCCTGGTTTTAATAGGGTGATAATCACCGCCTCCCTCAGCGTCGGTGGCAGTATCCGCTGGTCAAATGCGGTGCCGTACATTTCAACCAGATGTGGGGCAAGTAGATCAGCGAATTTTTTATAGAATTCGCATGAGAATCCATCAGGTCCCGGTGCCTTTCCGTTGGGGAGTGCGTGTATAATCGCGGTAACCTCCTCTACTGTTATTGGTTGTGCCAGATATTCTCGCTGACTATCCGACAACCACGCTATGGCTATGTCTTCTAAATATTTAAGTGTTTCTTGAGGCGGAGCTGGGTCTTGAGAAGTATATAGTTCTGCATAATTATCAACAAAACTGCGAAGTATCTCGCCATTGTGGGAGTGTAGCGTCCCATCCTTGTCCCTAATTTGAGTCACCACCTGAGGGCCTCTCCCTTTACATATTTTCCGCGCTAGCACCCTTCCAGGTCTACCCCCTTCGCCAAATTGTCTGGCCAGTGGTCGTTTGGTGATATATTTCTGTTCATCCTCTGTGAATTGTTGATGGTCCACAATTTTTATCTTGAGTTCCCCCAGTAGCTTCACATTTCCAGTGCGGGCATACTCCTGCTCTAGGGAGGACATGTCTCTCTCCAGTCTGGTAATCTGTGCCCTTATGTCTTTAAGTATCCCTGCAGTCATGCTTATGCAAACTCCTCTTAGTGTTGCCTTGAACGCCTCCCATACCATACAGGGATCGTCTACCGAATCAGTGTTTAATTGGAAGTAATCTTGAATGGCGGTGGTGATGGTTGTGAGATATAGCGTGTCTAGTAGTGCTTGTGCATTGAAACGTCAACTGAATGGTGGTGGTGTGTAATGGGGTATTTGTAGCGTAAGTGCCACTGGGCTATGGTCAGACAGGGTGCGTGGTAGTGTACTAATATTTGCAGTCCATAGAACCATGTTATCAGTTCCCAACCAATAGTCTATTCTCGACCAACTTCCATGTGCCAAATTTACGTGTGTTGCGGCCAGGTGTTGTCGGATGTCGTATCCTCCATATGTCTGACAACGACATTTCCTCCATCATATCACTGAGTTTTTCCCTGGCCTTCTTGTGTGGTTCTATTGAAGAAGTGGATCGATCTATTTCGTTACACAACCCTATATTAAAATCACCTCCCCATATCATAGTAGTGTCACTGAATTCCAGCACACGATCCCACAATTCCTGAAAGAAATCCGGCGCATCCACATTCGGACCATAGACGTTTACTATTGTTACCTTTTGACCCCGCAAAACCCCGGACACAATTACATATCTTCCATTGTTATCAGTAATGGTACTGGTGATCTTATAATTGGTTCCCTTCTTCACCAAAATCATGACCCCCCTCGAGTAGGAAGAGTAGTTTACTGCATATGTGGATTCTGCCCAGCGTGTGCCAATAGCTCTATGTGTCTTGGGGTCTATATGTGTTTCTTGGATCAATGCAATATCTATGTGGTGTCTGTTAAGCGCAGTGAAAACCTGTCTAATTTTCTTAGGATTGGTAAATCCTCTCACATTCCATGTTATCAGATTTAGGTCACTAGCATTTACCATTTTCCCACACCTCTCTTATTTTGTGCTGCGGTTGCTACCTCTATCCAACGTCCCCGTGTGTCACCTCCAGACAAATCACCCTTAGTCCTCAATTTGATAACCCATCTGACTGTGAGTCCTGCAGCAGTGTACCCGACAGTGGCCTTCCATCCCCTTGAACACAGCACATTATCGCAAATACGTATCCTGTGAAATGCTGTTCGGTTATCATACAGTACAATATGGTATTCGGCAGTGTAACTTGATTGCTCCTTTGGCTCAGAAAATAACAACAACAAACCCCAACTTTCCCCTATCCCTCCCACTCCAGCATCCCAATTTTGCCGAAGCCATTCTACCCTCATAACTTCTCTAAGTACTAGAACTGTTTGGGGACCACCCTAGTAGAGGTCCGCCGAGGGCGCAACTCACCATCCCGATTAGAGGATGGGGGCGGATCATTAACCTGTAAACAGAATATATCGTCAAAGCCTATCATCAGCGTCCCTTTGAGGTCTAGAGCAAGCATTGATCCATGTTCAGTGAGTGACCTGTGAGCCCAGTGGGGGGCCAGCGTCGCTACGCCAATGCACAGTCAGTGTGTACCTCAGGCCAGCAACAGTGTTAATCGCGGCGATCACGCTATCGCCATCTGCCTAAGTGGGTGTCGAAGTGTCATCCACAGCGTCCAGCAAAGTTCAATGTCTGCCTGGGGCGCTGCGTAGGTACCACAACATCCCCACTTCAAACACCTCCCTGCCATCGCCGAGAGGGACCCTCTGTGCCCATGTTCATAGTTCGTGCATATCGGGGAGGTACAATTTGTGGATTTCTAGCCTGTTACCTGACATCTTACGTGGACTTTGGCCGATCAGTCACCGCTGGACCACACTTTTTGTCGTTAGATCCTGCGAGGCAGTCATGTGGTCCGAATTCCCACCCACATCATTGGGCAGTCTTACCTTCATTCCGCTTCTTGCAGGTGGTCTCTACGATTAGATCTTGTACCTTTACCAACCGTCGATTTGATGAAGTCCATGGCAGCTTTGGGCGTCGTCAAGAACACCGGTTTATCATCCCAGATGACCCTCAACCGTGCCGGATACAACATGGCGTACGGTACTTGCAGGTCTCGCAGTTTGGCCTTAACAGCGTTAAATTCCTTACGTGCTTGCTGCACCGCCACCGTGAAGTCCGGGTAAAACTCCAGCTTATTACCTTGATGTTGGATCACCCCTTTTTCTCTCGCCATTCTTAACACAGTGTCTCTGTCACGATAATTGAGGACTCTCGCAATTATTGGTCTGGGAGGGGCCCCTGGTTTTGGTTGTGGAGCTAATGAGCGGTGAGCACGCTCCACTATGAAAATGGCCGACAGGTTTTCGGCGCCAAACAATTCTTTGCAGAGGTTTTCAACGTATGGTTCCATGCGTCCCGTATTGGTGGATTCTGGCAGGCCCGCTATACGTATGTTGTTCCTTCTTGACCTCGCTTCCAACTCCTCCGACCTTGCCTTTATCACGTCCATGACTTTCTCCATCCCTGTACATTTGGCTGATGTGGCTCGCGATTCATCTTCAACCGTTGAGATCCTGTTTTCAGCTGTGTCTAACCGCTCGCCATGTTTGTCTATATTCGATGCTAGGCTATCCACCCTGCCCGTCAGAAGATCAAGTTTAGCATTAATTTCTTGTCTGGACTCCTGTATCGCCTTTAGAATGTTGTCCATAGCATTGGTCGCCGCGGAGTCCGTGTCTTGCTCCTCGTCGACTGGTTCAGCGTGGCCCTTAGACGTTTTTTTGGCTTCAAACGTGAGTTTGGGTTGCTGCCTGTCCAGCTTCCCCATTTTGCAGCGCCGTGGATTTACAATGCGGTATCAGGGAGGAGTGCCCGCTTGACGTGCAGTATGGAGATGATCTTCAGTGTACGCCTCGACAGTTAGATGTAGTTAGTGGTGGTACAAGTAGTAATGAGTCATTGCATCAGCATCGTGATCACGGTGGCAACAGATCTGACCCAACCCGTGCTGCGTCAGTGCGTTATGTCCCGCACCCCAGATCGCCAGAGTGCATACACGTTGTTAGGGGTCTCGGTGTTTCCCTTCTAGCACGATGGATGCGCCAGTCCCGGTGTCAAGCCCTTGTGGAAGCGCGAGTTCCGATCTTGGGCCTCGCCACTGATCCCACCGTCCTCGTTAGTGGTTGTCGCTAGTGCTCCATGGAAGCGTACCTCCGCTTTGTGAGGCACCCTGCGTTCCCGCTCTCCTGCCGCTGTTTCCCCGCCACTCTGCTGTTACATCCAGAATGGGATGGCGAGTTCATCTAACGTGGCCCATTGCGCAGGTGCAGGCATGAGTCTCTGATAGGATCCACTTAGGTCGCAGTTAATTATCACGGAAGCACTCCACTGTCGTGTGTTGCATGGATTTTTATCACGTAGTTGGGCGCCGCCATTTTGGTTGCTGTGTCCAATGCGGTATGCCAGCCCAATTCTTCCGTTTAGCCTGAGCCCTTCCTTTATGTGCTCCCCATTTGGTCTCCTATATCGCCCTGGCGTGCAACATCCCCCGCGATCACCGCTTGGCAGCCAGTCCCGCAATTTTACCTTTGCGCGGCAGCTCGTAATGCTCAGGGTCACCCTTCCCCCACTCCGACAACGCACGTCGTTGCTGTCTAGGAAGGGTCCAGCGCTATGTGTGGCTATGCATTGCCAACAAGTAAGGGGTCATGGCCCGCCGCTCTGCCGAGCCTTTAGGTCCCAATGTTTTTGCCACCACTAGCGCCGGTAGTCTCTGCTCAGCAGACTCACCGCTGTCGTTTTCCGCCGGTCTCCAGTCGCCATCTTGCCCGTTTCCGATCACCGCAGAGCAAACGTCCACATCAAAGTGCCTGCGCTGCTATTATTGCCCCCTTCACATCCACCAGGGCTCCGGTCATCCACCTACAGTCCGAGACGTTTTGCGCTCCTTTCCATCACAAATTTCCACACATTTTCGGCGATTTTGTGATCCGCCCGGCGGAGCTGCACGTCTAGGCAGCCATTCCGCTGTGCGCCCCCTAGCGCCTCCACGTACGATGTTAAGTTAAAAGAGGTTCCTTTCACGCTAGAAAACAACTTTTCTCACATGTGTTCGTGTGTTACCTGCTCCCGTGTGTGCTCGCTTACCGGTTTCGTGTAGGTTGACGCTCCTCCCAACATTCCACTACCTGTGCCCAGAGAGACCCCCACGTGGGTGGGGTTGCAACCCAATCAAAGTGTGGATGTAGACTTATGAGAATCCATGTTACGCCCTCTTAGGAGGTACAGTATTTATCTTACCCAACTGCAAGCAGGGCCGGCGCTAGGCATGGGCAGCATGGGCGGCTGCCCAGGGCCCCGAGCTCAGCCCATCAACAGGGGCCCGCTCAAAAGTGTTTCCCTACCAGCCTCGCGCCTGTGGTGAGCACTGCGTGGCCCAGGGAAGGGCTGCCTCTCCTCTGGGCTTCGCAAGCATGTGTAAGAATAGGAGAAGATGCCCCCTCCCCTGTGCCTCGCAGCACTGGTTAATGGCTGTTAACCCCAGGGAGGAGGCCCCTTTTCCCCAGGGCTGTGCAGCCCACATGTAGTGCGAGGCCCATCTGCATTTGCAGCTTTGACCTGTAATTGGGGACAGTGTCGGATTGCGAAGGCAAGCAGTCGAGCATTGGCCGATGGGCCGGTGCTGAAAGGTGTGACATGTGGGCCGGTTGTTAAAGGGCCTCAACTTCATTCCTGCCTCCCAGGCCATCACACTTCTGGCTTTTGTGTGCGGGGCGAAGGTGTTAAGTGTGGCAATCTGCCTTAATTGTGGCCAGGTGTTTCTCTAAGTGTTGTGTCATTCTCCCTCAGCCCCCCATTGGGGCCGCAAAGAAGTGTCTTGCCCCAGACCGCTCCCCTGCCAGGCAATGGTGGGTGGGGGCAGGTGGGAGTATGCCGGGCCGTCACTGAGGGAGCAGGTTTTTGGCTATGGGCAATTGACACCTTAGCGTCCATCTTAGCTGCCAAGGTTTCAAATTGCTATGTGTGAAATTTTCATAATTCAGTGTCATTATGAGTGACATTTCAATGACCATGAGTGACCCTTTCTAGTACGCAAAATCAAGCAACGATGCCGTGGAAAACATATAAAATAACGTGGGACCCAGCCCAAACAGGGTGTGTGAAGACCCAACTGAGGCACGAAAACATCATGGACCTGCCTGGACATCTGTGTTGATGGGCAGGCCGGCAGAATCCTGCCTTCCAGCCTTTGGCGACTCGTACTGGGTCCCCTGGCTCCACCCTTGAAATTAATGATGCTGTTGTTTAGAGCATCAGTCTATCAAGGGCCTCTCTGCCACGTGGGACACAGCCCTAACAAACAACACTACTGTTGCCGGGCGGGCGGGCCATCAGAAAAACAAAATACAGATTGCCAGCCTATGTGGTAGGCTCCCCTCCCCGCTGGCAAACTCGGGGCCTCTGACATCACGTGAGTGACCTGGGCCAACTGGGAACGGGGACGGATCTATGTCAGAGAGGGCCCAACAACATGAACAGGTATACATTCGATCGGATCAATCCACCTATGTCACTCTACAGAGTAACAACTTTAAAGTAACACCGGCAGGAACAACTGCAGCTACCTGATGTGATTGTGCGCTGCACTGGCACCATCACTGTCTATTACAAACACACACAGGCTCACAGTGCCTGGTACTTACGGTCTTGGGCCACGGCCGTAGATGAGTCTGAGTCAGTACGGAGTCCGACTGTGGCGCATGCAGGCAGTGACTCTTGTCTGCTTAGTGTACATCTGAAGGGCGTCGCTTCGCTATTTCAAGGCATTACTACACACCTATTCTTGAATTACTTTAACAGCAGGCACTTGCTCACTTTGTGAAAGGAGAGGAGCGGCAATTCAGCATGGGGCACCTTGTGGCCGCAGCGACTTCCGGCGCAAATGTCATCTGCTCGGGCATGCTTCAGTGACTCCACTAGGCGGAGGAGCGTCACCCCACTGCTTTCTCGCAGAGCGAGAAGCAGAAATATAAAATGCAAAAACTACCATTTTATGTTTCTGCTACTCACACTGCGAGAAAGCAGAAGTGTTTGGTTGGGGGCAGGCGGGTCTGCTTTAGGGCAGGGGAGGAGTGCCTTGCCCCCTGCTAAGGGCCCTGTCTGTTTGGTCAGCCCTCCGGGACTGACCTAACCAGTTATGCACACTCTGGCCTTTCTCCATGTAGGCACCAATGCACCCTACATGGAGAAAACGGCCTCCCCATAGGCGCCTGGCTGGTCGGCGTCCCAACCAATCACAATGCTGCCATTGGGGAGGGAGGCTGCCTGCTTCCTGTTCCGGCCAGAGGCAGGAAAAAAAGAGAGCAGGTCAGGAGCAGAGATGACACGAGACCTGGGAAGGTAAGTTTATTTAATTTTTTAAATAACCCCTGCGAGACCTCCCACCCGCGAGTCATGCTAGCCACGACTGGATTTTACATGCAAATTAGAGGGGCCTCACACCTTCCCTTTCGCCCGGGGCCCCAGAAGTTCTAGGACCGGCCCTGACTGCAAGTTTGTACTCCTTTGAAATTTTATGACTGTGTGTCGGATAGTTGACTTGTGGAAAAGCTAAGCTCAAAGCATTAGGCCCCAGTTGGTTGTGGTGACAAGCCAACAATAACTATAGACTCGATTGGTGCACTGGGAAGAGTTATGCCAGATGCCATAGGTCAGATTGTTTATTATGAACAATTGTGACAAAGGCGATAGGCTTGGTTTCAGCCACGGTCCGTGCAGGTAACAGAGGTGGGGCCGGGCAAGGGGGGATTTCGAGGGACGATGCCAAAGGGAAATTAACTATTTGTTTAATTTTCCCTAGGCATCGTCCCTCGAAATCCCCCTTTACCGGGCTCCACCGCTGTTACCTGCACAGACCGCGGCTGCTTGGTTTATTTATTGTGAAAAGCATATGGTAATGCTTTTAACAGTGGATTGTTATCAAACTGTTACAGGCTTAGACAGGTATTCTGCTTTCTTAGGTAAATGTTGGTGTCCACCCAGACAGGCCCTGACAGTAGATTTTCACTGATATTATTCTTGTTAGACACCATTGTGGGAGTATATATATTTGGCCACCTGTAATGGTGTACATAATATAGCCCGCCCTAGTAGGCTGTACCGGCAGGCCTTTAATGGAGCTCTCAACATTCCAATGTTCTAATTGTAATTCTATACATGTATGCATGACGGTTGCCAGTTTTACAAACATAGGCCTACTGAAGTGTGCATACAGTGTCAAGCCTATAGGCCTTTTTTGGCTCACTTAGAAATGCTTAGGCGGGATCTGTTTGTAATGAAATGGTACAGCAAAGCAAGGAAGCCAGACTTATTGGAAATGGCATGTGTTACGATGGCAACAGACATTTAAGGGCCAATTGTCATTATACTGTGCTAAATCCTGTAAGCATGTATTTTGTTATTCAAAATCTCAGAGATTACACTAGTAAGCAAGGATTTCGCAGTTGGCGACCCACCTGAACAAATCATGGGGATAGAGGATTTCCACTACAATAATCCTTAGGAGGAATTTGATATTACCTAGACAACTGTATTTTTGTGCATATTTATAATTTTATTACAGTATACATGATGGTTGCCTTGTCAGAAAATGTATGCCCAACACACGGTAAGTAGCTCAGAGGTGATTAAGTGACAAGCCAATGAAAATTCTTAGAACTCATTATTTAGTATGAAGTTATAATATTTATGAGTGGATTGTATTTACTCTTAATTGAAGGGTACAGGTGTGTATGGTTACACAGAATTACAGATTACCGAAGTAGGCTGGGGTTTTTGTGTTTGTTACCCAGACACACAGGGTGTCTAGAAGATTTGCAAGATGAGAATCCTCCTTCGTATTTAGCTTTACCAACTGCAATTTTTTATACTTCTGTCATTTTATGGTTGCCTTGTCGGAAAGCTTACATTCAGTACAGTAGGCCCAGTTGGTTGTGGTGTCAAGACCACAATAATGGATGTAGGCATGATTGATTGAAAGTTATACCATGGGTCTGAACCAATGGTTCCCAAACGTTTTAGAAGCGTGACCTACTTTTAAAAGTGACAAACTTTTGCAACACACCTACCATTAATGGACTTGAGATGGGATACTTTTTAAATGCAACTAAAGCATTGTGTGGTATCACATTGTCCTTTACAGACTGCACATTTTTAGGTCTCGCCTAGCGTTGCAGTACAAATGCACTGCCATCGCTTTGCGAGGCATGCAGTATACACTATAGTGTGGAAGCTTTGTGGAAGCTCCGCCCACTCTCCGACCCACCTTCTTCATTGGCTTAGGTTCTAAATGCTGCCTTCCGATTGGTTTTAAGCTTGTAGTCCCTCCCCATACCAGCCATGTTAGTCATTAGTGTCCTTCCATGGCTACTGGCCCCTTCCTTCACAGCACAGACTACTTTCTTCCCGTGCCCCCCTCCCACAGTCCGATGCCTTCTCGCTGCCGCCCCCTCATGCCTCGTCGCCCGCACACATTGATATTTGCAATGCAATAGGTCTTGCGTAAATGCGAGTCCTATTGCCAATGCTTGTTGGTATTACTCTCATCTGTTTCACGCAGTGCTTTAGGGTCACAACATTAATCTAACCTACCCTGTAGATGAGAACATTTCCGTGGTTCAGCAATTAGACTAAAGAAAATGTATGCTCTCCAGCTTTCCCTTATGCACTGCCCCAATGTCAGTGCCGACAGAGCCCATAAGAGGGCAGCAGAGCTCCAAACAAAATGACTTCACAGCAAGGCAATCAAACAGTCCATCTCTCTGAAGAACCATCATTTCAATGTACACTGCAGAATATGAGAATATGAAAATTCTCCATTTCCATACATGTGGGTGGAAAGGCGGGATTTTACCTCTAGAGTCTGCTTACCATTCTCCAGAATCCCGTCACAGGTCGACTGGACCTTTTTACCTGTCATAGAGTGAATTAGGCAACCTAGTCATAACTAAACAATTAAATTATCCAAATATCCAATTGCTTTCCCCAAAGAACCACTGACTAAAGACTGAAGAAGGCCCCATGGTTCACCGACGAACTCAAGAGCTCCAAGAAGAACTGCCGAGCCCTCGAGAAAGCCTGGAGAAGGGAGCCAACACCGGACAACATGACCACCCTCAAGCTCGCCACCCGGAAGCACCATCAACTGATCCACGCCACCAAGAAATCAGCATTCAAGGACCGGCTGGACAACAACGCACACAACTGCAAGGAACTCTTCAACATCGTGAAAGAGCTCTCCAACCCCAACGCCGGAATCAACAACATCACCCCGTCGCAAGACCTCTGCAACTCCCTCGCCTCCTACTTCCACAACAAGATCGCTGACATACACAACAGCTTCAGCCCACAAACAACGCTCCCCACGACCGCACCAACGCCCCCCACCACCACCCTCAGCGCCTGGACCCAGATCAACACAGAAGACACCATCTGCACGATGAACTCTATCCACTCCGGATCTCCGACAGACCCCTGCCGTCACCACGTCTTCAACAAGGCCGACGCTGTCATCGCACCCCACCTGCGGGACATCATCAACACCTCCTTCGACACCGCCACCTTCCCTGAGAGCTGGAAGCACGCCGAAATCAGCGCTCTACTAAAGAAACCAACAGCGGACCCCACCGAACTCAAGAATTACCGCCCCATCTCGCTCCTCCCGTTTCCAGCCAAAGTCATCGAGAAGACCATCAACAAGCAGCTGGCCGCCTTCCTCGAGACGAATGGATCCCTCGACCCCTCACAGTCTGGCTTCCGAGCCAACCACAGCACCGAGACCGCCCTCATCGCTGCCACCGATGACATCCGAGCCCTGCTGGACAACGGTGAAACAGCAGCCCTCATCCTCCTAGACCTCTCCGCGGCGTTCGACACTGTTTGCCACCGCACCCTAGTGCAGCCCCTCAGCAACATCGGAATCCAGGAAAAGGCTTTGGAGTGGATCATCTCCTTCCTCGCTGGAAGGACACAGAGAGTACGCCTGCCACCGTTCAGATCTGCAGCCACGGAAGTCATCTGTGGCGTTCCTCAGGGCTCCTCGCTCAGCCCCACCCTCTTCAACGTCTACATGAGCCCCCTTGCGGCCATCGCACGCCAACACAACCTCAACATCATCTCCTACGCCGACGACACCCAGCTGATCCTCTCCCTGACCAACGACCCCGCCGCCGCCAGAACCAACCTCCACGAAGGGATGAAAGAAGTAGCCGAGTGGATGACGACCAGCCGCCTGAAACTGAACTCAGACAAGACGGAAGTCCTCATCCTAGGCTCCTCGCCCTCCGCCTGGGACGACTCCTGGTGGCCCCCCGCCCTGGGCTCCGCACCCAAACCGACAGACCACGCACGCAACCTGGGCTTCATCCTGGACTCCTCCCTCTCCATGACCAGACAAGTCAACGCCGTCTCCGCGTCCTGTTTCAACATCCTGCGCATGCTACGGAAGATCTTCCGGTGGATCCCCACCGAGACCAGGAAGACAGTCACCCAGGCCCTCGTCACCAGCCGACTGGACTACGGCAACACCCTCTACGCCGGAACCACCGCCAAGCTCCAGAAGAGACTCCAGCGGATCCAGAACGCCTCAGCCAGACTCATCCTCGACATCCCCCGACGCAGCCACATCTCCGGACATCTGAGAGACCTGCACTGGCTCCCCGTCAACAAGAGAATCACCTTCCGTCTCCTCACCCACGCACACAAAGCCCTACACGACCAAGGCCCGAGCTACCTCAACAACCGCCTCAACTTCTACGCTCCCAAACGCCACCTCCGATCGACCAACCACGCCCTCGCCGCCGTCCCCCGCATCCCAAGAGCGACAACAGGAGGAAGGTCCTTCTCCTACCTGGCCGCCAAGACCTGGAACACCCTCCCGACCGACCTTCGCCTGACCCAAGACCACCTCTCCTTCAGGAAGAAGCTCAAGACCTGGCTGTTCGAGCAGTAGCGCAACCCCACTCCCCCCCCCAAGCGCCTTGAGACCCTCCGGGTGAGTAGTGCGCTCTATAAATGCCTTGATTGATTGATTGATTGAATTTAAAAGGTTTATTACATAACCAAAAATAACTGGAGATACAGGCACCTCAGCAAGAGGTTCAGAAGATAAACCGGTACTAATACAAACATAATCCTACGGAAAAGTCTCAAACGGCTAATGAATAGGACGAGGATCAACTCTAGGATCATCAGACTAAACAGGATTGCTATAACTTGCGTTCTGGTACTCATCAGGATAATAGACATAAATTCAGATCAGTCTGTCCCTACACTATGCTAAGTGACATCCCTACTCAACAACATCCCAACCTAACCAAAAGCTGTCAGCCGTGGTGACTTCCAAAGGAAGTTCGCCCACATTCTCTTGTAGACTATAGTTCTCAACTTGCAACTACACTCTTTGCCCAAACGACTGCTCTCTCTAGCTCCTCAGCTCGTCTGCTCTGCCTCCACCCTCGGGGTACTGTCCCTAATACCAAACCCCACAATGTGAATGACACGCCTTCAGGTACGCCCCTCCAGGAGGTCTTGCGTTCTGGAAATTTCCAGCATGGCACTGGTCCATCCTTGTCCGTTCAAACGTCCTTGGGTCCCAGGCTCTTCATCCTTTCAAGTTGCTTCTTTGAATTCCTGGTCTACTCCTCCATGTCTGAGTCTAGCATCCTAACGCTCATACACAATGGGCCCTTCTACTCTACTATCTGCTCGATGAGGCGCCTGCAAAGGAATACACACAAATAGCCCACAGTCTACAAATGTTGCAACATCTTCTGAAAAGCTCTTTTATAAAACATTTCTACAGTTAAAATGTTAAGCAAGACAATTTCCAACAGGCCTGCACCATTTCTATGAACTAGGCCTCAGCTTGTTATAGGCCCAACGCTTTACATTAGCACTTTTTCTTAGTTCACTAGGCCCCCAACCTTAAACAGCAAATGCATTTTCTAGCTTAAGCTAATTATCGGGAATATATAAAGTCTGTTACATTCTCAGGTAAAGCAACTCTAAAAGTTCAATTACGTTTGTTAAACACACGTTGCATAAGAAAAAAGGTTTTGTTTCAACAGCGTCGCAATTCAAGCAATAAATGTGTACTTGTAATCCGACTCTATTCTTCATTGCGTTAAAACATGATTAAAGTCCTTTATATATACGGGTGCTGGCTACTTGTACATATGGTGCACCCCTACAATTTTCCACTATAAATGGCGCTCTCTCAGTTCCCCCCTTTGATGACCCGTGTCATCACCACCCTCACATCATCCTCAGGGTAAGAACTAAGTTAAACAGAGCTTGTGGCCATTTTTCCTCTCTTGAGCATCTCCAATGCTCTCAAGCTGCGGTATTGATTGTCTTGCAGCCTTTCCATTCGCATCTCTTGCGCTCTCATTGATCTCGCCAACCTATTCGACTTATACCACTTGTACATCTTCACTAAACCCCATAAGGCAATCACACATGCCACTGCTATGATGAGGGGTTTCAGTACGAATCCAAGGAAACCCTTCCCTAGGTTGGCAAACCAGTTTCCAACCTTTCCAAATCCCTTGCCAACGGTCTCCCACGCATTCTCTTGGGTCAAGTCCTCAATCTCATAATGGATTGCAGTAATGTTGCTTATATATGTCTCCAGATCCTTAGAGTTGTCTGGTATATAAGTGCAGCATTGCTGAATCTTCAAACGTTTACAGACCCCGCCCTCTATCGCTAGAATGACGTCTAGGGCAAGACGGTTTTGTAAAACCATTGTCCTTATCGACAACATCTCACCCTCGACCAGCACTAATCACTTGGCTGTATTCATTGACAGTTCATCCACCACAGTTGCCAACCGCCTTATCTTGATGTCATTCAAAATGACTCCCAACATAGGTATCGCTGCTCCAAACACATCTCCAACGATTGCTCCAGCACTCTCTCCTCACTTTACCCTTCTCTGGGACCCTCCCTCCAAGAGAGCAAAATCCTCAGTGTGGTAAATCTTGGGAAAGATAATTGCTAAGAAAAAATGTTCCATACCACTTCTCTGGCAATCTCACATACGCATTCCTTCCACAGACGAAATATACAGTAGGGATCACCTGCACTACGCTCTTCAAGAAATCCTTAGTATAATACTCCAATGTGAAAGTGTGTTCACATGTAGTATGACTTACATAGACAAGTTCAAGAAGTCTTTATTCGATTAGTCAAATCATAAAAGACAATAAAATACAATATATACATATAAAACAGTTAAAACAAATATTAAATCATTGATACGCTAATCAGCTTCTATACAAATATACAATTTTGTACAAATGAACACATAGACAGCCATACATCAACAAGTTACAGTAAACTGGCAGTCATCATTCGATTGTTTTTGATGAACCTGCATCTAAGCACCCATGCCCACCCGAGAAATGTTGCCACCCCCACAACAATGAGGGGATCCAAGGTAGTTTTAAGCAATCTAGTAGCTTCAGCAGCCAATCTGGTTCCTAACTGCCTACACACAGGTTTTAGCCATTTGGCTCTGGGGGCAGAATATAAAGGGCACACATACAACAAATGTTCCAGACTTTCCCTAGTGCCTTGGCAGTTGGGACAAAAGCCAGACCTGTCTGTTCCCCATTTTATAGTAAACTCGCCTATGGGGAGTGAACCGCATCTAAATTGGAAAAATAATTTGCGGTCCAGGGGTTTAGTTATAATGTCCCAAAACCCCTCTAGCTTTGGTATGTCCTTGTGTACGGTAAACAAACCAGTAAGGCTGCTCGGGTTTGTTTTCATGTACATATTGTGGGTCACCCAGTTCCAATAACTTTTTTTAAGATCACTTTTGGAGGGAAAATTGGCTGACTCAGGCAAGGACCACAGCTCACCATAGCCCAGGGCCAATAAGGTAGACTTAAGGTCTCTAAACCATCCAATATTTGAGGCACCAGGGCTATTCTTAACCTCCAAACAGGCTTCTGCATAGTAGTGGAGTTCTGGCGTAGTCCATAGACGGCGCCAGAAGGTAAGGGGACGGAGTCTTGCTTGGTCTTCCACCGGGTGACACCCTAGATCATAAAGGAGGGGAATTATTGGAGTCGACTGTGGGAGCCCTATGGACAGTCTTAGAAATTTGTTTTGGGCATGTTTTAAAGAATCCAGATTACTGCCACCCCATAGTTCTGCGCCATAAAGGATCGCTGAAAGAACCTTACCACCATAGATCTTGATAAGCGGAGACATTGGCCTCGTGAATGACCCTTTATGCTCTTTAATCAGTGCCCCGCCTAACTGTTTCAGTTTCAAGGTCATAAGCTCAATCTGGTGGGTCCAGCTCAGAGTATCACTGAAGGTGACACCCAGGTAGGTGAAGTATTTTGTTTGCTCCAGGGGCATGTCCCCCATGGTGACCCTGGCATTTATTTGCTTACGCCCCCTTAACACCATAAATTTGGTTTTGGAGACATTCACCTCCAGCTCATGTTCGCTGCAGAAACTCTCGAACCTTGACAGTGCATTCTGCAAACTCTGCCTGGTACGTGAAATCAGGAGAGTGTCATCAGCGAACATGAGCAGGGGGATTCTCATGCCAGCCAAAGTTGGGGCATCCGTGGAAAAGTTGTCATAATACTTAATAACTCTACTAATATATAGAGAAAACAAGGTCGGTGCCAAAACACAACCTTGCCTGACACCCTTTGCCACAGGGAATTGCTCTGTCACCTCACCCGGTCTACCCCATCGCACAAATGCAAATGTCTGAGCATGGAGATTCACTATAAGACGCACCAAAATGGGAGGCATCCCCATATCCAATAGGCAATTCCAAAGCCCAGCCCTCGGGACTAGGTCGAACGCAGACCGAAGATCCACGAAGGCGGCATATAGATTGCCTTTACCCAAGGTAACCGTCTTCCAGTGCAGAAGCATGAAGCGAAACGCCTGATCCAGGGTACTCACGTGGGGTCTAAACCCAGCTTGGAGAGGAGTAAGAATGTTAAATTCCTCCATCCAAGCCTGAACCCTTGTCAGAACAAGGCGAGTAGTAATCTTCTGAACTGCGTCTATTAGGCTGATCGGCCGGTAATTCGAAGGAACCGACCGATCCCCCTTCTTGAAGATAGGCAGTATTTCAGCGCCTGCCCAGGAGGCAGGGACCCTGGCGCCCACAACCAGCGCATTTACTAAACGCACTAGGTATGGTACCCATAAGTCCTGGTCTTGTTGAAATAAGTCCGCTGGGATACAATCCGGACCTGGCGCTTTGCCCCTAGGGATGGCATTCAGGACAGACTCTACCTCTTTGGCCGAAAACACAAGTGTATCAGTAATAATCGGCCAATTAATAGAGTCCTGCGTAGAGCCATGACAACTAAATTGTTCCTCAAAATATGACACCCATTTTTGTTGTACAATGGATGCGGGGCTAGGGCGGTCGTCCTGAGACTGACCCCACCTAAGGAGATGCCAAAAGCGTTGGAAGTTCCTGGAGCCACAGGCCTCAGCAAGTAGGCACCAACGCTCGTCGTCCCATGCAGCTTTTGCCTGATGTTTGGCTACTTTGTACGCCTTCCTACAGGTTTTGATTAGGGCCGGGTTCTTTAATTTCAAGGCCTTAAACAGAGACGAGTGGGACTCACGGCAGGCATCGTTAAACCAGTTAACTGGTTTCTTAGCCTTCCCCCTTCCCTTGTTAGCAACAATTTTGACAAACATGGTTTTTAGAGACATGAACAGGCTAGCGTGGATGTCTGTGATTGTTGTGATCATCGTTTCCTGGTTTTCGCATTTGTCAATTTCCATTATGGAATTTGATACCAGGGTTCTGATCTTGGCACGTGCTTCCAAATCAACAGAAACCTTTGGCCAACGCACCCTCCTCATGTTATTTGTTAAAACCACAGCCTCTTGTACGGGATTAGGCTGGCGAACAAACGGCCCTGCAAAGCTCAAGTCCTTCAATTCCGCTAATAGAGGTTCATGATCACTTTCTGGGCGAGGTTTGACTGACATATCCAAAACTAAGTGCCACATTGTAATATCAACTAAGATATAATCAATGCGACTACTATGTCTGCCATTAAAGAAAGTGTGATTGCCTACCCTATCAGAGCTTACGCGTCCATTCAGGGCGCGCAGCCCCCAATTTAAACAGAGACCTTTAATAAATGTGGCTGCTTGAGACCACTTGGGGATCGGGGGTAACTCAAGTTGGGGAATCCCCCATGTCAGGTCCTCATCATCGGTTAATAAACCATCCTCAGTGCCTAGGGGTTCAAAACAAGTGTTAAGATCCCCCATAACAACCACATGACCCGTTAGTTGGGTGGAACCCAAGAAGTCATCCAAACATGTAAGGGTGGAAGACACACGGCCACCCGCAATGCCTCTTGCATATACGTTGACAAGCAGTATGTTCAGCCCACTACTTGTTTCCATACTGATTATCAATATATCTGGGCAGTCAATAAAGATCTCCTTCACAGATACACCTGCTGCCTGACGAACCCAAATAATAAGACCACCCATGGCCCTGCCTCTTTGGCCTCTCACCGCAGGTTTATCAAAATTCAGGAAACCTGGAAAATAAACAGATTCGGTCGCCCAAGTCTCCTGGAACGACCAGACGTCACCTTGTCGTATAAAATCAGCCCAATCAGGAATACAAACACAAGAATCAATTCCTGCAACATTCCAGCATCCCAAAGTGGTGCCCTTTCCACATAGTTCATCGCACATTTTAGTAACAACATTTGAGCAGGAATCATTAGACAAGAGAGAGGATTCAACATACCCCACAACTTCTGTGGACGGACCATCCTTTATCAAACGCAATGGCCCATCCAAACTAGTTGGCCCACTGCTTGCTCCTAGAAAATTAACTTCATTGGTAAACAAGGGGGTAGATAACGAAGTTATTAACTCTAACCCTTTTCTACAACCAATACAGCCCTCCACGGAGTGATAGTCTTGGTCTACTGGCCTTTCAGCAACATTGGGAGTGATACCCAGGACATCTCCCCCCCTCCAGCACTCCAAGTTAGAGACATCAACCCTAGAGGAAAGTACTGGTCAATCATTAGTTGATAACCATGATAATGGATCATATAGATTTCTCAAGGGGATCTTCCATAGCTCTTTGGGCTGGGTAGACATATTTGGAAATGAGTGTGGTGGGAAGAAACCTGGGTACTGCTGTGTCTGTATAAGGGCAGGTGTTATAGGAACCGGAGGATACAGGGGCTTATTGGGGAACAATGAATTAGTTAGGACTGGAAGGCCCTTGGTCTGGGTATTGATCTTAGCCCAACCTGGCGTCTGAGCGGGACAATTATAATTAGATTGAATGTAGGAGCTATACTGCGCATCAGGATTGAACTGAAATCTGTGATAATTGGGAGTAAAGTTAGTCCATTTAAGGAGGCTTTTGGTGTTTTTACTGTTATTAGCAGGAGGGTGATCAGATGGATTGATCAGGGTCTCAGGGTAAAAATAAGTAAGATTCCTCGTTGAGATCCCACCCTCGTTACTTCCTACATACCAATCAGAGAGATGGGATACAACTTTGTGATCCCTAAAGTTAATAATAACTATGTCCCCCTCTATGTCCTTGGGGCGAACCCCTACCCACCGACATCTTCTGACTGTAACAATGTCCCCATTGAGATGTGAAGGAAGGGGCCTATTTGTTTTTAGCCAAAAGATGACTTTGTTTTTAAGGCTATCATAGTTTTCCCTATCCCCTTCCGCAACCGGAGGCACTCCCGTCATGACAATTACAAAGTTCGTAGAATCCGGGGGCAGATCAACATTTTTCTTATGTGGAAGGGGTCTGTTAGTTTTACCAGTGGGATTGGCGGATTTACTCATCCCATTCCTAGACTGTGACACTGCACCCTTTTCAGGTGGTTTATTGACTACCACCCTAGGATTTGTTTTAGCAATGCATGTCGCTGGCGGGGGTTTGGCCACTGAAGCCAATGCTTTGTTATTTATAATAACGTTATCAGTGTTGGGAGCACTTTTAGTAGTTTTATTAGTAGAACTAGTTGTAATGCCTGCGCCCTGGGATATACATAGACGTTCTCATAATATGTCTGTGGTCTGTGCAGGCACAGCTTCCCCTTCTGTACCTCATCTAGAGCTATTGAACCATAACTCCCTCTTGACTTGTGCTGCTTCTCTTCTTCCGTCCAATCTACCTTTCCTTGTCCTGAATCTCGCAACTGTTTTTGCTTCGTGTACCTATCTTCCACCTGCTCAATGAACTTCTTTTCTACATCTGACAATGAACAAGTCAAATTGTGTCGGTGTGCATACGGGGTGTCTAGCTCTTGTGTAGGGATGAAAAATATCCCAGTCTATCTTCTGATTTATAATAGTCCCACTTATTCAAGTGCTTGTAGTTTGGGACTTCTGGTAACACAGCATCATAATTGGAAAAATAATATTCAAAATGGTTCCTCCCATATAATATGCTAATCAACAAACTACATGAAATCCCATAGGTCAATGGAAGGTGATGGTATCTAATACCCTCATCTACTGAAGCTGGCAATTGCATACACACATAACAGTCCTTTGCGTCCATCGCATCAATGTATTCATACAACAGCTTTGCATAAGCGTTCTGCCCAAAATTTCCTTTAGACAGATCTGTATGTAACCTACGACTTTCTGCGGCTAGCAATGCCTTCTCTCTCCTGTCTCTTTCTTCCTTCTGGCTAGGGGTGGTAGGTGTAAGTGTCCCCACAGCCTTCTCTACTTGTTCGTGTGGTGCAAAATAGGAAACTGAAACTACTATAACTATAAGGAGGATCACTCCTGCTAAAAGAGTGCCTACTATGCACTTGGCTCTACGATTCGGGTTTCCAGGCGCCATGGTCTCAGCACAAAGTAGTTAGTTCTCGGAAAGCACCCAAAGTCTCTTCTTTGGTTATTTGAGTCTCTCGAACCACATCTGGCAGCAGAAATCCCCGTTTCAGTTCTTCCTTTGCTTCAACAATAGACAGCCCTAACCCTTCTCCGTCCTCTGTGGAAAGTCCCTAAATTTCTTCTTCTTCCACTCGGCCCTATGTTAGTTCAACAACTATTTACAAAAGTCTTTTCAAAGTCTTTACAAGTCTCTAATAATCGATGATGATACTTGATCCGATTGCCTGCAACACATAATCTAAAAGTTCCATGCGGAGCACAACTTCATCATAAGCTGGCATGTCCTTAACAAAGGTAGGAAATATCAGTCTATCCAGGAGTAAATCACGTATCTTGCTTAGGAGAGGGGGATTTGGAATTGTGAGTGTCAGTACGCCTTCGATTTCAAGTCCAGGTACCAACAGCATCACTTCCAGCTTAACATTTGGGATCGTACTGGTCACCACCACTGACCTCACCCTCCCGGACCTCAGTACTCCTGGCATTTGTGAAAGGGTAGGTCCACTCTGGAGTGGCGTATCTTTGGCAAGGTACTCTCACCCTCCTTGACCTTCTCGGACCCCTCTGTTCAGCTCCTTGTTCTCCCTCTTCCTGGTCTGATTCTTCGGACACAGGGACAAGATCACTCTCGGAAGCCAATCTCACATTCATTCGCCTCCGTCTCTCGGGCCAATGAGCCTCTGCACCTCTTGCTCGTCGGCCCCTCGTTTGCACACCCTGTTCGTCCCCACTGTAAGGCTCTTCTGCACTCAGATCGCCTTCTCCGCCACTTCCTCCTTCTGAGGCAGATTCCGTGTCACTGTCGTCGTGGTCATATACAGCCTGATCAGGGGAGTCCCCAACTTCCACCGGCACCCCCACAGCTTGACTTGTCCCCTCTGCTGGATCTTCTTCTTCGTTATTATTTTCATCTACGAGAGGAGCTGTTCCCTCCAAGGGTGCTGGGACTCGTCGGGTGTGAGAAGCGTGGACCCAGTTTGGCAATCCGCCACACTTCACAGCAGTAGTGGTGACTAGAATCACTTGGAAAGGTCCCCTCCAACGTACATCCAGGCAGCTCTTCTGCACGTGTTTCCTCACCAGGACCCAATCACCCGGGCACAGGTCGTGACAAAGGTCGCTAGCAGCCGGGACTTCAGCAGCCTGCACCTGAAGGGACACAGAACGGATGACATCAGAAAGTCCCCTGCAGTAATCAAGAATCAGGTCATCTGTGATATTCAGCAAATCAGTTGTAGGAATAGATGGCAGTCTCATAGCCCTCCCCATCAGTACTTCATGTGGTGAGAGCCCTGTCCTCCTGTCTGGGGTACTACGCATACTCATTAGTACCAACGGCAGTGCATCGGGCCACTTCAGGGACGTGGATGAGCACACCTTTGCCATTCGGGCTTTTAGAGTTCCGTTTATCTGCTCTACTATGCCAGAAGCCTCTGGACGGTAGCTACAATGCAGTCTTTGATCAATGTTCAGGGCAGAGCAGAGCATCTTCACAACTTCGCTATTAAAGTGCTTTCCTCTGTCCGATTCCAAAGAGGTCGGAACCCCGAATCGTGGCACCAATTCCCTCAACAATAGTTTGGCTACCGTGAGTGTATCGCACCTACGAGTGGCATACGCCTCAACCCATCTAGAGAACACACACACAATCACCAAGACATACCTGAGGCGATTGCACCTCGGCATCTCAATGAAATCTATTTGCATCCTGTAAAAAGGTCCGCCGGACCTTCCAATGTGACTCAGTGTAACTGGCGTTCTTTTCCCAACATTTATCTGTTGACACGTTACACATCTCTGACATACTGCTTCCGCAGCCTGTCTAAATTTTGGATTGTACCATGTTTGCCTGAACACACGCAACATCGCATCCCTTCCCAGATGCACAGGACCATGTATCTGTCGTGCCATCGCACTCACCAGCTCATTCGGCAACACAGCTCTTCCATCAGCCGAAACCCACATGTCCAAATCTCCTTTGACACAACCAGCCGATTCCCACACCCTTTTCTCATAATCTGACGCCTGTCCTTGCATGTCTCTCAACTCTTCCCATGTGTCTGCCACATCAAGCATCATGCTTAGTTCGGTTCTTTGCCTTGGTCCCTCAATGTTTTGTTCAGTAAAGGAGTATCCCTGCTCCGCACAATAGCGTGCAACTTCATCAGCATAACGATTCCCCATTGTCACAAAATCGGTGCCTCTGGTATGAGCTGTACATTTTACCACTGCTATTGCTGCAGGACCTTGCAAGGCCTCCAGCAATAACCGGATAAATTCGCCATTCCTGATTGGGGAGCCTGATGATGTCATGTAACCCCGCTGAGACCACAACTGACCGAAGTCATGAACCACCCCAAATCCATATTGGCTGTCAGTGAAGATGGTGATCCGAACCCCGTTGGCTGCCAAACAGGCACGCGTCAACGCAATTATCTCAGCCACCTGCGCGGAGTGTACTCCTTCCAGGCAGGCTGCTTCAATTATCCCAGAAATAGTACAGACAGCAAATGCTGCTCTCAACTGACCAGTATTGTCTCTTATGCATGAGCCATCCACAAAGTAAATTTCATCGGGGTCTGTCAACGGCACATCAACAATATCCGGCCTAGGTTTGGTGCATAGTTCAGTTACATCAAGACAATCATGATCTTCCCAATCATCTTCTATATCATTCGGTAATGGCAACAAGGTAGCAGGATTCAAGACAGAGCACCTCTTGAGAGTCACATTCTCCGCAGCAAGTATAACCTGCTCGTAGCGTGTGAGTCTATTGTTGGTCAAGTGCTGCGTCTTGGTCCTGGTCATCAACAATTCCACAGAATGAGGTACATGCACTGTCAGTGGATATCCCATCACAATACTTTCACATCTTTCAATGCTGACACCTGTTGCAGCAACGGATTTAAGACATCCGGGCAACGCTGCGGCTACTGGGTCTAAGGTAGCCGAAAAGTAAGCAACTGGTCTACAGACTCCTCCATGATCCTGCACTAGAACTGCCAAAGCACATCCCTCTCTCTCACAGCAGAACAATGCAAATGATTTGTTGTAATCGGGCATTCCCAGAGCCGGAGCACGACACAAGTCCTCTCTCAACTCAAGAAAAGCCATCATACAGTCGGTGTCCCATGGTACCGGATCACTCGCGTCCTTGTGTGTCAGTTTCTGCAGTGCTTTCGCTTTCAGGGAAAAGTTAGCAATCCATTGTCGGCAGTAGCCAACCATGCCCAGGAACATCCTAACCTCTCTTTGGGTCGAGGGCACGGTCATTCTCATGATTGTTTCAATCCTGTCAGGCGACACTTTCCTCTTTCCCTGCTCTATTCTGTGACCCAGATACTGCACTTCTTGCAGGCAGTACTGTAACTTGCTGGGGGACACCTTGTGTCCATTCTCTCCCAAATGGTTCAGCAAGGCAATGGTGTCAATCCTACAAGCATCTTCAGTGTCTGACGCAACAAGGAGGTCGTCTATGTACTGTACGAGAACTGAGTTCTGCGGCAGTACCAGACTCTCAAGATTCCTTTTCAACAATTGATTGAAGATCGATGGGCTCTCTGTATACCCTTGGGGGATACGGCACCATGTTAAGACGCGACTCTCTATTTTGAATGCGAAAAGAAATTGGCTGTCCTCGTGCAATGGGATGGAAAAGAAAGCTTGACACAGATCAATCACAGAAAACCATTCAGCTTGGAACGGTATCTGAAACGGTATTACTGATGGATTCGGCACCACGGGACAACATGGGATAACTATGTTGTTAATCTTTCGTAGATCCTGCACTATCCTAAACTTCCCACTTGGCTTCTGCAACCCCATTATCGGAGAGTTACAGGGACTGCCCATAATCTCCTTTAGAATTCCCTGTCTAATCATGGACTCAATCACTGGTTTTATACCTGCAATTGTTTCTGGGGTCAACTTGTACTGGGGTGTTCTTGGGAATTCAACATTCGGTCTCACTTGAATTCTGACAGGCTCTACCCCTTTGATCAGTCCGATCTCCTCCCCCGTAAAGTCCCACACCTCCGGTGAGACCGAATCTCTCAAATCCCATGGGAGTTCTTCCACAGTTATAGCAGGGTACAATTCAATGCACACATGCGTGTTTGCAACCTTAAAATCAGCATCGTCATCATTAGTCTGCAATTCTACTCCCTTGGGGGTACAGTAGATGGTGCAATTGAGTTTACACAAAAGATCTCTTCCCAGCAAGCATACGGGGCTGGAATCGCACACTACAAACTGGTGTCTATCCCTGAAACTTCCGATCTTTACCGGGACTGGCTCAGTCAGGGGGTTCGTCATTCTTCTGTTCGCTACTCCTACCACTTGAATAGTCTGTCCTGAAAGGGGCAAATTGGGGACTACTGCGGACCGCACAGTAGACCTGGAAGCACCAGTATCAACCAAGAAGGTGGTGGTGTGTCCGTCTACGTCAGCCTCTATAAAGGGTCCCCTCTGATCTACCTCCAGTACTGCTCCAAGGGTACAGTCCTCCTCCCCATTCAGGCACCGTCCTGACACTGGATCAAAGTAATAGTGCTCATCCCCCTCGACTATGAAGGGCATCTGCTTGTAAACCTTATTCCCGGTTGAAATCTTCGGTGGCTGGGGAACCGGAGCCCTAGGGGCTGACGTCCCCCCTTTTGTCGTTTGGGGCTTGGTCACTGTCACCTTCCGTACCGGAGGGGCCTCAACTTCCTCCTCCTCCTGTACCTGATTGTCAGGATTATGGGGGCACTCGCGTCTCCAATGCCCGACCTCATGACACTGATGGCACTTGGTCGTCTTTTTCAGGGTCGCTATATCTATCCTAGGTCTCGGACCTTCTTCATTGTCCCTTTTCTGTCCCCCTGACTTCCTCCCCAAGGTGCCATTGCCTGACTGACCCTGTCCTCCCGCTTGCATCTGGACTAACATCAGTTTATCCTTAAGCTTCTTTGTCTTCGAGTCTATCTCATCACTGCAGTACCTCGCATACCTCAGAATCTCATCTTGGGGCTTGTTTTACCAACAGATCAAATGTTGCTGTATCATGAGGCAGATATCAGGCCTCAACCCCAGCACAAACTTGGATACGAACTGTCCCATATCCTTCGGATCCATCACATCTAATCCGCTGTACTGTTTGAAAATCAGCAATAGCCTCTCATAGTACTCATGCACCGTCTCTTTTGGTTCCTGCCTGGTACGATCTATCTTTACCCAATCAATGTCTTGTGGTGGTACTTTTGTTTTTAGCCACGTGATGGCCTGTTCGTACTTCGCCATCACCCTAGGTGACGGTCCATTCGTGGCAGAATCACGTTCTGGCTCTGCCGTGGGCCATTCAACACTAACCTTGCATGCTATCCACAGATCTCCGGGAACCACAATGTCAAACAGTGTGTTCAAATCAATCCACAGTACCTTTGAGATTTTAACGAACCTCTCTACCTGCTTATACCATTCCACTGGGCTTTCGCGCAACTTCGGGAAAGTGTTTGTAAAGGCAGCCAGATCTCCCCTGCTCCAGGGTACATGTACATATCCCCCATGAGCCACCTCCCGCAAGGGGTATGCTTCGGCATGCATCAACCCTCCTCCCGGGGATGTCTCGATAACACTCCGCCTAACCGTCTTTTTCTTTGACCACCTTTCCTCCCATTTCTCCAACTGGGACCATGTTCGGATTCCCATAATCAGCTCCCTAATGTGGGTTTTTAATCCGATCACCCTCTTTTCTTCTAGGTCTTGATCTGAGTACTGTAACCTGTGGCCCCCCTGTAGGGCTTTAGTTTTTGTCAAATCTACCATGTACTTGTTTGCCAATTCAGAGAGTTTCTCATGAGCCGTCCTAGCCTTCAGGGTGACATCCTTTGCCACAAACAACAGCTCATCTGGTTCGTACAGTTCAATCCTTTCTAGTGGCAGTGTACCTTCCACTATCTCCTCTACTTCTGATTTTAGTCTCAGCACATCTAATCTTCTTGCCTTTATTGCCGCTCTTAATGTGCTTTGGTTAGAAGTTTCCTTAGAGTCCCTCCCGCCACCGTCCTGACTCTCTCTCCTGTTCTCTTCAGGTGTGTTAGGAGGAACCCTTCTACCTTCGCAACCCTCGCAGTCCCACTCCTGTCGACTGTCTCCGGAGGAGTGGTGGGACGCCCCCCTGCTTCCCACACCTCCGTGTTCCCATTCCTGCCTGCTTTCGCTAGCTGCACAGTGAGAACCCATCCTATTCTCTTCGTTCCCAGACCCAAACACATTTCTCGATCTGTCACCCTGAGTGTCTACTATCGTCTCCCAAGTTCGCAAATCTGGCCTTAATTCCCTCATCGACCTCGGCCCTCTCAGATCCATTGATCCCCTCCAACCCCCTCTTTCTTCCGAGGAGTCTGGCGATGCTACCAAAGGGGTGCTCCGTTCTACGGGTCTGGGTAATGTCTTCCACCCATCAGCCACATTAGTTCTGCCTTCGCTGGCACTCCTCTCGCTCCCCTTCTGTGGTGGACTCTCAGCTTGTCCCTGTTCCGGATTATACACTGATACTATGGGACCCTTTGGTAACAGGTACTGTCAGGGCATCTGGCAGTTTCTGAGAATGGACACCCTCTTCCACCCGAACTTTCTGTACTGTAAACCTTCCCACTACTCTCGTCACTGGGGAGGGTGGGGGTGCCTTTTCTCCCTTTTCTGGGGTAAACTTGTCCCCTGGGGTGTCCCATCCGTTCCCCATTGGAACCCCGCCTTCCCCTACTGGGGCTTCCCAGTGCTTTGCTGATGTTTGTGTTCCCTCTGATTCTGGATTGTATGGGGGTGGCCTTTCTGACAACAGCCTCTCTATCAGGCTGTCGTCTGTCTCACTGTCCTCTTCCTCTGTACTACTCTTCTGCCCATCCCCTGCACTTTCCAGCAACTGATACAACCTATCCCCTTCAATGGTCTGTATCCTCCATCTCTTGGCCATGGCATCCCATCTCGCATCTTGGACCGCCCTTACCGATCGTTTCACTCTTTCTTGTCTCCTATCTCTGTTCCTGTCATGGGCTGCCCTGATCCATGCATTTAGCACTTCAAACTGTTTTGGTCTGGGCAAAGGTTGCAATGCAGCCATAATCGCCTTCAACTGGTATAACACTTCTAATCTAAACGTTCCATATTTAGGAAATGTCAATTCTTCGTTTCCGTCTGTCATCTTACACCAATTATCAAGCCACAATATGGTATGCAACCCAACATTCGTTGCCATATAATAAGCTGGAGTATCCTCGGGTGGAGCCTCCTCCCCACCCCGAGGTTCTATCATCTTTTCGCCTTTGAAACAATTCCGCAACACTTTAAAACATTTCATGATGAAAACCACAACGTTTCCTTGTTTACAACACTCGTTTACTTCCTGATGACAATCCACCAATCTCAGCGCGGCTTCACACTAACCGCCCTATCCCTGCGCGGCTCCACGCCAACCGACCAATCTCAGCGCGGCTCTTTCTGACGTCACTCGCCTCCGTTTCGCAGCAGTTCCCCTCCTCTCTCCGTTCTTCTCGCGGTCTCGCATGCGTCCCAATCATACACTGAAAATGATTACTTCCGACCAAGCAACCACTTCCCTGACTGTACGGCCACAGTCTAACTGTAATTGTCACCAACTGGCAAATGTCTGTCCGCGAACGACCGGACAATCGCCTCAACTGATAGGTTACAACACACGGTAACTTCCGACCAGCGTCCGTTACCCACGCACTCACACACTCGTTCCCCCTATCTCGGTCCTGCGGGCGATCAATGGTACCTCATGACCCCCTTTCACAATGGTCGACGATTACTTTGGGTGTTCAATACACCCAAACCACTTAAGTTGCAAATGAGCCTAAGATTTTCACTGGTTGCGCGCGCTCACAACCTGATCCTTTCACACTACAGGCATTCAACTCCGCAAGACATCTCAACACAACAACACAACATAACCGCAATCTAACAACGCATGACCCTTTTCATACTCACTCTCCTCCGACCTGCTGCTTTCTGCCGCACTGTTACTCTCCGTCAGTTTCCATGGAGCGCCATCCGTCCGCTGCTTTCTGGACACTCTTCATTTTTTAATTCTATGGGCCTCGGGGAAATCGCAACCTAGTTCTAGATTACCCTTACTCCAGAAGATAAACCATCCTACTCTGCTACCAACTGGAAAGGCGTGATTTTACCTCTAGAGTCTGCTTACCATTCTCCAGAATCCCGTCACAGGTCGACTGGACCTTTTTACCTGTCATGGAGTGAATTAGGCAACCTAGTCACAACTAAACAATTCAATTATCCAAATATCCAATTGCTTTCCCCAAAGAACCACTTACTAAAGACTGAATTTAAAAAGGTTTATTACATAACCAAAAATAACTGGAGATACAGGCACCTCAGCAAGAGGTTCAGAAGATAAACCGGTACTAATACAAACATAATCCTACGGAAAAGTCTCAAACGGCTAATGAATAGGACGAGGATCAACTCCAGGATCATCAGACTAAACAGGATTGCTATAACTTGCGTTCTGGTACTCATCAGGATAACAGACATAAATTCAGATCAGTCTGTCCCTACACTATGCTAAGTGACATCCCTACTCAACAACATCCCAACCTAACCAAAAGGTGTCAGCCGTGGTGACTTCCAAAGGAAGTTCGCCCACATTCTCTTGTAGACTATAGTTCTCAACTTGCAACTACACCCTTTGCCCAAACGACCGCTCTCTCTAGCTCCTCAGCTCGTCTGCTCTGCCTCCACCCTCGGGGTACTGTCCCTAATACCAAACCCCACAATGTGAATGACACGCCTTCAGGTACGCCCCTCCAGGAGGTGTTGGGTTCTGGAAATTTCCAGCATGGCGCTGGTCCATCCTTGTCCGTTCAAACGTCCTTGGGTCCCAGGCTCTTCATCCTTTCAAGTTGCTTCTTTGATTTCCTGGTCTACTCCTCCATGTCTGAGTCTAGCATCCTAACGCTCATACACAATGGGCCCTTCTACTCTACTATCTGCTCGATGAGGCGCCTGCAAAGGAATACACACAAATAGCCCACAGTCTACAAATGTTGCAACATCTTCTGAAAAGCTCTTTTATAAAACATTTCTACAGTTAAAATGTTAAGCAAGACAATTTCCAACAGGCCTGCACCATTTCTATGAACTAGGCCTCAGCTTGTTACAGGCCCAACGCTTTACATTAGCACTTCTTCTTAGTTCACTAGGCCCCCAACCTTAAACAGCAAATGCATTTTCTACCTTAAGCTAATTATCGGGAATATATAAAGTCTGTTACATTCTCAGGTAAAGCAACTCTAAAAGTTCAATTACGTTTGTTAAACACACGTTGCATAAGAAAAAAGGTTTTGTTTCAACAGCGTCGCTATTCAAGCAATAAATGTGTACTTGTAATCCGACTAGTTCTCTATTCTTCATTGCGTTAAAACATGATTAAAGTCCTTTATATATACGGGTGCTGGCTACTTGTACATATGGTGCACCCCTACAATTTTCCACTATAAATGGCGCTCTCTCATGGGCTTAGTAAAATTCAGCAATCTAAGAACTGATTTCAGACATTTTTAATTGTGCGTCCCAGGGTGTATTGTCCTCTTGTTCCGATCACGATATTGCTTCAAGAGGAAAGGTTATTCCATTTGTTGAAAGGAGCGGCTTAAGTGTTTTTTACACAGAAAAATAAACATCTGGGATTTAATAAAAAAATCTGTGATTTAGGTACTCGAACATTCCTTGCTGAGTACAAACGTGTCCCCTACCTCCCCTGGCCCGATCAGTCTCCTGTATGTGACAATCTCTTGGGGCTCCCAGACATTTCCCAACTCTCGGGTAATTTCCGCGTTTCCTGCCTCGTGCTTTAGCCGCTCGGTGTTTCGCCCACCGGGACACCGGAGCAGTAAACCCCGAGCCCTGCAGCGCACAAGTAACTTCACGTCCATTACAGTCCACTAAAGGAGCAAGTTGGTCAGAGCATGAGCCCGAAGTACCTCCACGCACGGGGTGCGGGAGCCTGCGAGTGGAATAGGAAAGCTCTGCGCCACAGTGGGATGAGTGCTGTGTGCCTCGGACTCAAGCAACTGGTCAACACCCCCACCCACTACGCCGGTCACACGCTTGATCCCGTCTTCTCTTCCAGCAAGTACATCACCTTCAGCCACGCCACCGGACTCCACTGGACCGACCACAGCTGCGTCCACTTCAGCTTCAAAAGATCCACGACCCACCACCACCCGCAACAGGTACCTCACAGGAATTGGAGCAAGATCACCGCAGACCAGCTCACCACCTCCCTCAGCCAGAGCCCACCCGCCAACACAACGGACCCCAACGAAGCAGCCCGCAACTTCATACAGTGGCTGACCGCCTGCGCCGACGACCTCGCGCCACTAAAGAACCCTCCCAGCAGACCCAGAAGCAAGAAGGCATCCTGGTTCACCGACGACCTCAAGGACTCCAAGAAGACCTGCCGCACCCTCGAGAAAACCCGGCTCCTTGACCGGACCACCGACAACATGACCGCCCTCAAACACGCTACCCGCAAGCACCACCAGCTCATCCGCACCACCAAGAAGAAATCCCTGAAGGAACGACTGGACAACAACGCCCACGACAGCAAAGAGCTCTTCACTATCGTCAAGGAGTTCTCCAACCCCAGCACCGGCACCAACGACATCACTCCGTCACAAGACCTCTGCGACTCCCTCGCCTCGTTCTTCCACCGCAAGATCGCCGACATCCACAACAGCTTCGGCACCCCACCCACGCACCCAACCATCGAACCAACGCCCCTCACCGCCACCCTTCGCACCTGGACCACGGTGACCACCGAAGACACAGCCCGCACGATGAACACCATCCACTCCGGATCACCGACCGACCCCTGCCCACACCACGTCTTCAACAAGGCCGACTCCACCATCGCACCCCAACTCCGGAACATCATCAACGCCTCCTTCAACACCGCCACCTTCCCGGAGAGCTGGAAGCACGCCGAGATCAGCGCCCTCCTGAAGAAACCTACAGCGGACCCCACCGATCTCAAAAACGTCCGCCCCATCTCGCTCCTCCCTTTTCCTGCTAAAGTCATCAAGAAGATCATCAACAGACAGCTGACCGCCTTCCTCGAGACGAACGGATCCCTCGACCCCTCGCAGTCCGGCTTCAGAGCCAACCACAGCACCGAGACCGCCCTCATCGCAGCCTCCGACGACATCCGGACCCTGCTCGACAAGGGGGAAACAGTGGCCCTCATCCTCCTGGACCTCTCCGCTGCGTTCGACATGGTCTGCCACCGCACCCTAGTCCAGCGCCTCAGCAACATCGGTATCCAAGAGAAGGCACTGGAGTGGATCATCTTGTTCCTCGCCGGAAGAACACAAAGAGTCCGCCTCCCCCCGTTTCGCTCCGAGGCCACCGAAGTCATCTGCGGCGTCCCGCAAGGATCTTCACTCAGCCCCACCCTCTTCAACATCTACATGAAACCTCTCGCAGCCATCGCACGCCAGCACAACCTCAACATCATCTCTTACGCTGACGACACCCAGCTGATCCTCTCCCTCACCAGAGACCCCGACACCGCCAGAACCTGCCTACACGAAGGGATGAAAGACGTCGCCGAGTGGATGAAGGACAGCCGCCTGAAACTGAACTCGGACAAGACAGAAGTCCTCATCCTGGGATCTTCGCCCTCACCTGGGATGACTCCTGGTGGCCCCCAGCCCTGGGCACCGCACCCAAGCCAACCGACCACGCACGGAACCTGGGCTTCATCCTGGACCCCTCCCTCTCGATGACCAGACAAGTCAATGCCGTCTCCTCATCGTGCTTCAACACCCTGCGTATGCTTCGCAAGATCTTCCGCTGGATCCCGACCGAGACCAGGAAGACTGTCACCCAGGCACTCGTCACCAGCCGACTGGACTACGGAAACGCCCTCTACGCCGGAACCACAGCCAAGCTACAGAAAAGACTCCAGCGCATCCAGAACGCATCCGCCCGACTCATCCTGGATGTGCCCCGACGCAGCCACATCTCCAGCCACCTGAGGAACCTGCACTGGCTCCTCGTCGACAAGAGGATCACGTTCCGGCTCCTCACCCACGCACACAAGTCTCTCCACGACCTGGGCCCCAAGTACCTCAACGACCGCCTGACCTTCTACACGCCCACCCGCCAGCTACGGTCTACCAGCCTCGCCCTCGCAGCAGTACCACGCATCCGAAGAGCCACCGCCGGAGGAAGATCCTTCTCTTACCTGGCTGCCAAGACTTGGAACTCCCTCCCCATCCTCCTTCGGCTGACCCAGGACCATCTCGCCTTCAAGAAACAACTCAAGACCTGGCTGTTCGAGCAGTAGCATACCCCTCCCCCCAAGCGCCTTGAGACCCTCCCGGGTGAGTAGTGCGCTATACAAATGGCATGATTGATTGATTGATTGATTGATCGTCAAAGGAAAAGTATTTTACAGATGCGTCAGTGCTTAATTTGTAAAATAATGAGTACCGGTGCCCGAAGCTCTGCTCGGAAGCCCTATTAAATAAATTTGGCGGGCCGAATACCAGGGCTCTCTAGAATTGAAACTACCCCAGGCCTCTTTAATCCAGTACCTTACTACACCCTTGGCTCGTTTATTCCTCTTGTTGGTTTCTGCTGTCTCCCTTTGTGACGTACTTACATCTTTCTCATCCTCCTTATTTTCCCTTTGTGTGTTTACATCGAGCATTCGAGACCTCTTGTATATACTTTAGTACATACTTATTATATACTTATATGTGTATGTCCTATGTGGGCTCTTCAGATCAGCCCTAGGACTTGTCTGCTTCCGCTTAAGGACTTTTTTTTTTCTGTTCAACTGCCTCTATTTGTCTTGATAGAAAATGACCATGTGAGGTCAGTAAAATACCAGAATCACTTCAGCATTCTCTATATTCCAGTCCATAGAAATTGTCTTCCACAAGCGCCCGTACACAAAAATATTTTTTTCAAATCTTGTATTTTCAGTGATATGACTACTGAAGGCCCTGATTTTATATTAGAAACAGAGCTTTGGACAATACCATTTCTCGCTGGAAGGCAATATTTCTCTCTATGTGTTCCCACACCTGGCGCGTCACGCAGTTTGGTGCTTACTCTCCCTCCATTTTAAAGAACAGTAGATGTTCAGCACCCAGGATAATGTGCTGCATAGCTAAATACATATAGGGTCCCAAAGGCAAGACCGATTGCATTGCAAAAGCTTGTTTTTATTAAAATGGCTATTTGCAGAGACTTACAGTTTTACTAATAAAACTATACACCACTCAAATTATGTGTGGAAAACGGTTTTCTGTGAATATGTATTATGTCTGCATCACCAAGTAAAGTGTCTTGATTTGTTTTGATTCTATAAAACTTTGTTTGCACCACACTTCAAAATTACAAACAAAATTGCTTGATTTTTGCCTTCCTAACTGTTGAATGCATACAGTTCATTTACAGGTAATTACATTTTGTTGTGTGTTGTAAAATAAAATAAACAACAATCTACAGACTTTGCTTTCACACTTCCTGTACTCCAGCAAGATTGTCACATAATTCACTTTGAAAACTCCTCTCCCTTTGTAGTCAGTAAGCATGAGCGCAAAATCCGCTACGCTCGCGGATTTTGCGAATTTTCGGTAAATCCACGAACTCTCGCGAATTTACCGAAAATTCGCAATCCGCGAGCGGCGGATTCCGAGGCCAAAAGTTCAAGTCTTGCTAGCCTGTTGTTGTAACTATTTTACGATGGCGCCGGCAAGCTGCCAGCGCCATCGTAAAATAGTTACTAAATTAGCTTCAACAGGAAGCCCTAATAGATAAAATCAAGCAGGCGCTCGTGCATCTGCTTTATTTTATCTATTCGAGCTTCCTGTTGAAGCTAATTTAGTAACTATTTTAGGATGGCACTGGCAGCTTGCCGGCGCCATCGTAAAATAGTTAACAGGCCAGGCAGCTGTGCCCTCTTCCCAAATATACCATCGAAAATCGGCTGTGATGCTGGACAGAGGCCTTTGCATCCTTGACTTTCACGAGTGCAATCCTTGTGCTGTTCCTGTGGCCAGGAGCTTTTATAGCTCACTCAAGGGACCCCTGCGCCCTTCGGCGCTATTGCATAGTAACACACACCTGGTCGCTGTAGACAACTCTCTGGCACTTTAGGCAAGTGTAGTGTAGTGAAAGCACTATACATTTAGCCAACGAGGTCATATGTCGAAATGACCACGAGGTATGGCACAAAACGGTGGCGTCTTCTTGAATAAATATGAAGGGCAGGGTTCATTCTGGCACGATGGTCCTGGCACATATGACGAGTGCGGAAATCCTGCTGTACCAATTTCTGTGAGGCCCGGATGCCTCAATTATTCTTTTGGGTTTAGCCAACATGGGTTTTGTGATATGCATGACTTGGTCAGGGCTAAAATTTAAACAAAAGAGCCTCGCTGTTACACACCAGTACACATACAGTATATCAGCGCAATGTATATGCCTCATCAACACAGACCTCTCTCATTGTGAAGAAATCTGAACAACATAGCACTAATCAAATCTAATAAAATTTGCAAGGTAAACAAATTACATTTCTCTGTGCCACAACGTAATTAAGGTTTTTGAAGTGTGCAAATTAAGCAAAATAAACATACAAAATACATTTTTTTTTATTTTAACATATTATAATTCTGTGAAACATGGCAGCAGCCCTCTTCCCAAATATACCATCGAAAATCAGCTGTGATGCTGGACAGAGGCCTTTGCATCCTTGACTTTCACGAGCGCAATCCTCGTGCTGTTCCTATGGCCAGGAGCTTCTGTATCTTGTACATCCGCTGCTCTGATCGGTCTCTGACCTTTTATACACACAAGAGGCATGTGCACTTGCATGGAAGCCCCGCCCCAAATCCGCAAATCCGGTAATCTGCAAATACGCGGATTTTGCGGATCCACGATCCGTGAATACGCAAATCCGTGAATCGTGGATCCGCAAAATCCGCCCATGCTTAGTAGTCAGTGAAAGAAAAGTAAACTCCAATGCCCTAGTAAAACAATAGCAACAAAAAGGTGAAAGAAATGCTTGAAATAATCTCAGCTACTAGCAATCGCCTGTGGCACATTCCAGTCCATCGTTTTTCGATCATCATGCCTCCTCAGTCTGAACCCAGCCATATCAGCGAAACCGCTCTTGGGTTACTTGTGTTCCAGTTCAGGGAGGACCTGGACTGGCAGTTTGGCCTTGACGGTTTCTATTGGAGCAGGGTCAAGAATGATGGGTTGGAATGTTACCCCCAAGTGATTGCCAGTGATTAGACTTATTGCAAGCATCCTCCCATCACCTTTTGTGTGTTTGATGTACCGCCCTATGTTACCAAGGTATGCTCAGATGTGGGTCCCTTGCTCACTGTGCCACTGCAATCAAGCTGCACCCAACCAAATAGCCCTAATCAGGGTAAAACTGGTCTTGGGTTGTTTGTGTTACGGTTCAGAGAGGGCCTGGCAGTTAGGCCTGACTGTTTCTACTGGAGCAGGGTCAAGACTGATTTTAGGGTTGTTAGAAATGGGACTTCTGGTTGGCTAGGGCTTGCGCCTAAGCCATGCAGAAACCACCACTCTAGTTAGGGTAAGGGAGTTACAGGCTGAAGATAATCCCTGATCACTGCCTTGATAGCTTGGCACGAGCAGCCAGGCTTATCCCAGAGCCAATGTGTAAAGCATTTGAGCAACACACACACACACAGCAACAACACTAGGCACACCCTAAAAGAAACTCCACACAAGGTTCTATAAAGATAGCCTTTGTTTTATCCAAGACACATTAGATCATAACCACACATATACACTGTACCAACGGGCACTAGGCAATATTCACAGGGGATTATATACAGTACCAGGCCAATCAAGCCACGGTCAGAACCATTAGAAGCAGAGGTAGTAAATATCACAACCAGTAACTACAGGTACAATATTTACCTCAGCATTATATCGCATTAGGCATAGAACACATTATGTACAAATCACAATCATAAACACATTATGCAGCTTTGTAGAGCCTTGCGCTCTACCAAATTCACCCAAAATGACCCCAGGCCAACTGGATTTTCCCTGGGGCCCAATGCCCTTTGTTCCAATTGTCAGGGCGTAACAGTAGAGCCTTCCAAGGGACCCCCTGGCTGCAAATGTAGCGTGCAAAATGCACTGGGGGTGAGGGGGTGTATCTCACCCTCCATTCTCATCACCAAGAGAATTGACCCCCTCTCCATTGCAGCTGCCCGTGCTCTTGCGGTGCAGCTGAGAAAACGATCTTAGGCACTGCCCCCCACTGGGACTCTTAAAACAATATGGCCCAACGTTGCAGCTGCCCGCGCTTGTGCGGGGCAGCTGTAGCAGAATCGGCGGCCAAGCACTGGCACCAACTGTGCCTTGATAGCCCCATTCACGGGCTCCGTCTGGTGCACTCCCTTAGCACCAACACTGATGCACCACCAACCCCACTCGCCGGGGCAGACCAGCGCCTGCTTCAGGCACCGACAATGTGCCTCGGTGGGTCCACACTCACTGGGACCTTCTTGGCTGCTCGCCAGTGAGCGGTAGGCTCCCGTCTGGCTTCTCCTCCCTGAGAGGGAGCCCGCAAGGCCCTGATTCTTCTCTCGCACGCCGAGCTCCCACCGGCACACGGGGGCCCGCCTTCCTCTCAGCACCCCCGGACTGGCTTCCTTTGACTTCCGTCTTGCAGCTGGCCACGCCCACAACCAAGCACATCCGCCTGGTTTTGGGGTTGGGCCGCGGCTGTTCCTCTTCTCCTCACCGAAACATGGGATGGGCTCCCGCTTCCATGAGCAGCAGCAGTGTGGGGTGGGCTCCCGCTCTGCTGCAGACACACCCACAATGCGGGGTAGGCTCCCGCTACGTAATGCTCGTAAATGCGGGGTGGGCTCCGGCCAACAAGAGCACAAACGCGGGGTGGGCTCCCACTTCCCAAGGAGAACTCAATGCGGGATAGGCTCACGCCTTTTAGATGCACAAACATAGGGTGGGCTTCCGAGGCATCAATGTGGGGCCCCAGCGCTTTCACGTCCTGGCAGAGTAAGGTATAGCCCACAAGGTGCTCATGTCCCAAAGTCTATGGGGCACAAGGCTGTTCCCAGGCAGGCCAGCTCACAGGGAGGCAATCCCTCGTGGCGGTTCCTCTTGAGGCTCACCAGCAGCATGTCCCGGGGGGTGGTGGTGGGTCTTTGTCTTTGTCTAGTGTGCAAAGCGTGCAGAATAGGGAAAAGCCGCACCACCTACACTACTCCTTTCAGTGAAGAGGTTAAAAGTATCAATAAGAACATCACCTGCAAATCTGATTTTGTAGTCTACGTGTTGGAGTGCGTTTGTGGACTGCGATACGTGGGGAGCACGAAATTGCAGGTCCATAAGCGCATTCTGCAACATCTGAGGGCAGTCAATAACAAGGATGAGACCTACCCAGTTGCGAGACATATAAACTCTTGCCATGATGGAGACATTGGGTGTCTCCAATATTATGCCATAGATATGGTGCCACCCCTTCGAAGAGGGGGAGATAGGGAGGCACGTTTGAGAATATTGGAGACTCGTTACATCTTAGAGCTCAACACAAAGACCCCTAATGGTTTGAACCAAACTGAGGACCTTCACTCTTGCTTGTATGAAATGTAAATAGAATTCGTAAGGGATGGGGCGATTAGTAGCAAGGTTCTGGATTGACAATGGGTCTGGTTGTATAGGACAGACAAGTAATAATGAAGAACATTCGATGTCTGCTCAACAGACAGATTTTATCGTGATGGGTTTGCTTCATATAATTTTTGAATCTTTTTTTACAAACATGTTTTCACTGGATACAAGTAAAAAATTGATGCAGTTTAAAGTGTAATAGAAGCTATCCCATAATAAATCAGCAGTGTGGACGCAGTGGTAATAGGAGCAAAAATGCCCACTTGGGCTGTATTTGAAGATCATAAAGGTCCCTCAACATGGATTTCTTTCATCATAATACCTGTGATTTTCCCATTTGCAATATTTGCACTTTATATATAGCGAATTTGCACAGAATATAAAAGATTGTATATATTTTAGTCATGATTTTAACATGCATTATATAATTTTAATTTATCTTCTTAATTGATTTTACTCGAGTCAATTTAATCAATGGGAATGTACAACAGGCACGATCTGAGGAATTAAAGTCAACATATGCAGGAAAGAATAATAATTTCCCGAATGTTGGTTATTGTATTTATACATGTTTGTGTTCAAATATAGGTGAACTATGACCAACAATTGTTTTGCACACAAAAAAGTAACTTACGATATACTGTAGTATTTTTTCCTTGAACCAGGCTGAAGTCTGTTTTTTATTTCCACAGGCTGATGGGTCAGCAGACGATGCATTTGCACTTTAAATTGATTGGTGGGTTGCCAGACCATGTCATGTGATCAAGGGGCCGAGGTCCCGAAACGCGTCATGGCGGCGTGTGTGTTTTTCTGCACTTGGATGAATAAATAAATTTAGCAATTTTCCATTTGGGTCCGGATTCGTTTTTCTGTTCCGAGGTTTCTTTGGACTAAAACGGAGTTCTTTTCACATATATATATATATATATATATATATATAACATTTTGCCCTGGCACAGGGCTGGGGGAACCAGCCTGAACTGGTTCGGGGGGGGGGGGGGTAATTGGAGCACTTTGTTTACAGGGCTCCTCTTCCCCTTTGTCAGATTGGGCTCTGTCCTCAGACACTCCACAGGGGGCGGAGCCAGCATTCACCTAGGCAGGCACAGACCTATTCAGGGTCAGGGGACTACTCCTTCAAATGCAGATCCCCTATTCAGCTGAGTGCTGACTCACCCTGCCCTCCCTTGAGCCACACACCTCACCAGCCCCTGTCACTCCAGAGCCAGACATGCAATCCACATCAGGCAGACACGTAGCACACAGAAATGCCAACTTCTAAAAGTGGCATTTCTAAAATAGTGATAATAAATCCGCGCACACCATTGCGCAGCACTTATTATGACTATTCCAACCATACCAAACTTGACCACGCTGCTCCTGTCATATCAGGAATTACCACTGAAACACTTATCAGTGAATCCCAAATGCATTCCTATGAGAGGGCAGCCTCACAGTAGTGAGAAAACAAAATGGCTGTTTGTCACTACCAGGACATGTCACATACTTAAGGTACATGCCCTACCTTTTACCTACAATGCACTCTGCCCATAGGGTTAGCTAGGACCTACCTTGGGGGTGACTGACATGCAGTAAGAGGGGCGCACACGCATGGCACACACTTTAGGTGCCACGTCACAGCAGCAGTAGCACTGCGCGCACAGGCCCTGCAATGGCAGAGGCCTGAGACAGGTTTGATAGTCTACTGTGGTGGGTGGCGCAATCAGCGCTGCAAGTCCACCAGTAGCATTTAATTTACCGGCCCCGGGTATCTGAGATACCACTTCAAAAGAAACTCACAGGTAAATTAAGCATGCCCAACAGGTGTGGACCAATCTTACCAAGTTTATCACAGAGAGCACACCTTAGACTGGACAGCAGTGCTAAAGTGCCCAGAGTCCTAGAACCATCAACACCATGTCAGAAAAAAGACTAGGAGGAAGGCAGCAAAAAGTTCAGGGATGACCCTGCAAAAAGGGCCAAGTCCAACAAGGGTCAAGACTGATTTGCATGTAGCTGGGTCCAAACTGAGGTGGCGTGGTGGGCAAAAGAACAATGGGTTGGAATGCTACCCAGAGCAATTGCCAGTGGTTCGATGAAAAGCAAACATCCTCCCAGCACTTTTTGTGTGTTTAATGGTAAATCAATTAGCAGCAATTTGTCAGAAGGTATTGCCTCACATTTGACCTCGGTCTTTGAAGCCTGGCAAATGGGATGAGAAACACAGAACTTAAAAGCATCTTTTTTTTATTTATTGCTTGGACATTCCAGACTCACCAAAAATTGGCTCACGACTCAGTTTAAAATAATTGGTTTATTATTAAAAGGTACAACAAAGGCAGAAGGTCTGAATTGATAACTAAGTAACAAATGTAAAGGCAAATAGTCCTTTAGGGTGGATTGCTTTTGCACTGTCTTAAAGTCTGCATTCAGGTATTTTGTTACGTTGATGTTCGATAACCCTCCCCCCCCCCCTTCCCCTTGACAAACCCTAAGAGCCGATTTGCATCAGGGATATCAGTTACACTCCGCTTCCATCCATGACAAATGTACAGTCCTGTCGACTGGGCTCTTGCCCTGTGAATCACATTTTCTGATCACATGAGCACGTCCACCTGAAAACGAGTGTACGTCATTATCATGGCTGGATGGCCAGTCCTAAAAGATTAATTTTTTTTTCTTGTAGCGTTCCCTTTTCATTTCTTTCCGCAACCCTATTTTAATTTTCTCTTAAGTCAATACATGCAGTGCTAAAGGGCCACTTACATGCCACTTGTTTTATCTGCAATGAAACACATTCTGCAGAGCAACTTCCTCTAAATTAGAGGACCATTATGGAAAGCGAAGTTGGTTCTGAACTTGGCAGCCTTACTTGAAATTAAAAAAGAAAACAGACTATCTACATGACCACTACTAAGTTTTGTTATTGCAAGCATATGGCCTCCATGTTTTGCAGGCATATTCGCACACATTTTCTAGCTTCTAAAGCGCTGTGGTCTAGATGGATTGTTTACAATTCTATTTACCAACCAACAAGCACTTGCCAGGCAAAATGAAAGGACAAACCGCTACGGATGCAAGGATAGGAAATGTCCTCCTGGGTAAAATGAGTGAAGTGGCTACACCAGTACCAGTCACTATTGCTTAGCATCAGATGTCCAACACCACAGTCAAAAAAGCTGCTTCAAATAACCTGTTGGCCCTTGTATTGTGCGCTTTCCCTTATACGTTAACATCAATCGCATAATTGTGGTTCTTCAGTATTGAATCTTTCACAGATTCAATTGCCTGAATCTTTCCCATCGTCACAGTGGGAGTCTCACGGTAATAATAACAATAACAAGCAGTGCTATGTCTAAGCATTCAAAAAAGAAAACTATAGAGAAACCAATTGACATTGGGTACCAATTCACATCAGAACCCAGACCCTGAAGCACTCTTCCCCTGCAGAGCACACCTCAGATTTCTAACCGCACATCGTGTGTGAAGGAGACTTCCTGATCTCTGCTCAGTCTCAGTGTTTGTATCAACTTCTGACCTTTGCTTTCGCTCAGGAGTGATATTTTAATCTTCAGGCAACTCAAAAGGTAACAACTTTTGGGTTCGGTTTCCTGGATAACACTATGTCAGAGGGCTCTAAGAACAGGCTTTTCAGGCCTTGCAAATCTTGTGGGAAACCAAGGTTATTCTCTGAGGATCCCCATAAGGATTGCCTTTATTGCTTACACCCTCACCATAAATCTAAGGAGTGCAAGCATTGCAGACCTTTTTCTGCTAAGAGCGTAAAATATCCTTTGACTTGCCTTTACCAGTGAAACAGAATTAATGTGTCCTGTTCAACTTTAAAGATTAAGCACGAAACTCAATTCCATTTTGTGGATTACTTTTGAGAAAGGATTGAATCTCATGAAGACCCTAGTTTCGGCTGGAAATAAAGTATAAGGCGCCAGAAAATTCACTTGCATGTTTCACAGGTCATCCACGTCCTGACTGTCATGCAGACAGCCCAAAGGCAGTCCAGAAACCCTTCAGTCCCATGGTCAGCTCCTCCAGATAAGGAGCATTGACAGATAATATTGACAAGCGCTTTTCAGCTATGGTGTCCACTTCTACCAGGGCATCCAATGCTCTGATCATCATAGGGAAAGAAACTAAGGAAATTCTTCAGGAAGGTGAGAGCTTCTCCTTAAATTATAGACAGCGATGGATGACTCTTTAACAGCTTTCCGATAGATGTCTGGTGCGGCGGTCCAACATTGTCAAGGTAGGCAATAAGCCACAGCCTTTCAAACAGACGTACAGGCAAAAGATATTAGATATACACTTTGATGGGGATAAACATTTTGTTGATGTCCTTCAATCTATCAAGACGGATATCGCACGTTCTATGGGTTCGTTGCACCAACGCCCCTTTGAGTATTTTCGAGGTGGCAGTGGAAGAGGCCAATTTATGCAGAGATTATCTTCACAATATAGAAACCAGCCCTACTCCCAACAGAGGTTTAGTTTACAATATGAATCCAAACAGCAATCGATGAAAAACGCTTTCTCCTTGCTGACTGTTCGTCGATGGAGTCTTCAGATGACTTCTCGTCTTTTCTGTATTTTCTTTCTTCTTTCTCCAAAAATGTCTGGAGCCCAAACGGGAACGATCCAGACCCGACCGCGGAAAAAAAGAATCTGAAGATGGCGCCCAAGAGTGGGAGCTTTCGCAGGAAGCATGCCGACGTCACCGGAAATATACCCAAGGGGTGTGACGCCGACGCCCACCTGGGCTACAAAAAAAACAAAAAAAAAAAAAAAAAGAAAAGACTACGAATCCGGACCCAACCACAAGACCGCGGAATAATGCACAGCATAGTGAATCCAGAAAGATTCACGCTGCAAAACTAGCCCACTGTGAACCTGCAGTATGCGCCAGGGGGATGCATTGCACAGAGGTGTAATGAGGCTATGCCCCTTGTTACACCTCTCTGCAACGCAGCCCCCTGGCGCGTTTGCAGAGGGGGAACTAATTCCCCTTGCATACTGGGGGCCAACTAGCCCACCAGGATCCTCCAGTATGCGCCAGGGGGCTGCATTGCAGAGAGGTGTAATGAGGCCACACCCTTTTTTACACCTCTCTGCAACACAGCCCCGTGCATGTTTGAAGAGGGGGAACTAATTACCCTTGCATATTGGGGGTCCCTGGGGCCAACTAGCCCACCTGGAACCTCCAGTATGCGCCAGGGGGCTGCATTGCAGAGGAGTAATGAGGCTATGCCCCTTTTTACACCTCTCTGCAACGCAGCCCACTGGCGCGTTTGCAGATGGGGAACTAATTCCCCTTGCATACTGGGGGTCAACTAGCCCACCAGGAGCCTCCAGTATGTGCCAGGGGGCTGTGTTGCTTTGCCCCGGAGGGCGGCAGTCCCCGGGGCAGTATGGGGGCGGGGGGATTGGGCACCCCCCACACTTCTTTATCACTATGCTATGGGGTAATTTTTAAAAATACATACCGGGTTAAAAAAAATAAAAAAAAAAAAAGATTTGGCCTTGGGGGTCCTTGTGGGACCACCGTAGCAGGCCTAGGGTGTCAGGGTGTTTCTACCCTGCCCCCTTTTTGTGTTCTACACATTTGTTTTTCTGCTTTCTTTTGCCTCAGTCTAATGAGCACATGATGGCTGCCAACACTTCCTGGTTTGGAGTGTTGACAGCCAATACGCATGCAGCTTTCTCGGAAAGGTACGCGCACCGTCCGCATACCATACGCGAACCCGTGCGCGCACCCCACGATTTTTCGAAAAAAGCATTTATTTTTTTGCCTTTGGGGGTCCTAGTGGGACCCCCTGAGCAGGCCTAGGGGGTCAGGGTGCTTATACCCTGCCCCCTTTGAGTTCTACACGTTTGTTTTTCTGCTTTCTTGTGCCTCAGTCTACCGAGGCACAAGATGGCTGCCAACAATTTCTGTTTTGGAGTGTTGACAGACATTGGCAGCCAATCAGCTCACGCCCGCGAAGGTCCGCGCACGTATATATAAATATATATATATAATAGTTAGCTGGACCTTTCACTCATACAACACCATTGAACTTCCCCCGTTATAGCTAGTTGTACTCACTATAACTCGCGCGCCAGCAATCCACTGCTGATGTCACATATTACATCATTCATGACATGGTCAGTGACATCACTGATGAATGAATGAATGAAATGTTATTTATCTCCGCGCAACTATGCCCAATGGGCGTCAAGGCGCCTAACTCCAAAACTAGCTGACGGCAAACAGAAACCAGGAGCTCACTGGTAGGCTTTAATGAAGCACCAAGTTTTCAATGCCTTCCTGAAGAGATCCAGTGAAGGCTGTGATTTTATCTCTAAGGGGAGAGCATTCCACAGTTGTGGTGCAAGAATGGAGAAGGCTTTGCTCCCCCATCTCGCCATCCTGGCGCGCGGGACTACCAGTTGGTTAAGCTCGAGAGAGCGGAGGCATCTATTTGGGACATACCTAGTTAACAAAGACCCCAAAGCATCATTCGGGCCTGCCCTCAGGGCGCTGTAGGTAAGGCAAAGAAGCTTAAACGACACTCTGGAAGGGATGGGCAACCAGTGGAGACTCTTCCTTGCCAAGGTTGCAGAGGTCCGCCATGGGAGGGCCAAAACAAAACGTGCCGCGGCGTTTTGAATCACCTGCAGGCGTTGTAGAATACCCTTGTTGGCCCCGGCATAGAGAGAGTTGCAATAATCAAGCCTTGAGCCAACAAGGGCAACCACAACCTGTTTGCGTGCCTGTGGGGACAGATAGTGAGCAATTCTTTTCAGAATTCCAATGACCCCCCAACAGGTGGCCACTGTCCTATTGACCTGAAGCTCCATGGAGAGCCGAGTGTCAAAAATGACGCCTAGGTTCCTAGCAGATTCGGTGGGTGTGGGGCAGATGCCTAACGATGAGGGCCACCACTCACCTGACCACATACCCTGGTCTTTGCCGAAGACCAGGACCTCCGTTTTGTCACCGTTCAACTTTAGTGAGTTGAAGACCATCCATTCTGCAACAAGTTGCATACAGGCTTTAAAGCTGGACGAGGTGACGTTTACGGAGTGGGTCAGGGACACCATAATCTGCGTGTCGTCGGCATACGACACTACCTCCATCCCCTGAGATCTTACTAGCCTTGCAAGGGGGGCCACATAGATATTGAACAGGGTCGGACTGATGACATCTCAAATGACATCACTGATGACATCATCCAGTGAATGTGGTTTGCTTTGATATTTAAATATGTATTATAACTTCACTACTTTGCATTGAAGAATTAGTGGATATATAAATATAAATGTGTGGATGGTGGATTTAGTAAGTGTCATTGATTGTTTCCTTGACTAATTTGTAGAGTCTCACTATATATAATGTGTAGTTACTAAACTGTGTGAAAGTCTTTATTGCTTGGTCTTAATTGCTATGTTAAAACTATATTTGTTATTGGTTTCTTAACTGAGTATTTGTATGGGTACATGAAGGTCTACGTGGTTTGGTGGGGGGTATGTGATTGCCAAAAAATGTGTGAATAGTTCATTCAGTAGGTATACGAGGTTAAGACTACATGTTATAACAGTTGTTTCAGTGAGTGTATGTTTATGGGTGTGGTGGTGATGAAATATTTCTCAATGGTACATCTCCATTAAACTTGGAAAAAAAGGCAGTGTATGTGAGTTATATCTAATTAAGTGTGTCTAAGACTTAATGATTGTATGAGTCACTATATGGATAGCTGTATACTTGTAATAGTGATTTTATAACACACTAAGTGCGAGTTACTATCTATATAAATAGATGAAGTGGTGTTTGTAGAAGTGTAGGTGAGTAAATGTAAGTATAATCAATTGTTTGCATAAGTCAAAAGAATGTCTTTATAAGTGAATACAATGTGTGCTGGTGTGTAATGTTGAAATAGGCGTATAAGTATATTTGATAGTGTTCTGTTGATTATTCACTGCATATAACACTGAATCTATAGGTAAGAGTTTAGATGTGTGTATAGTTCTATGAATAACTGAGTGGGTGTTTAGAAATTTCTATTGGTGTGTCAATGGTTTCAAATATGGCACTTTCTATTTTACAGTGAGTGATGAAAGATTATACTAGTGTGTGATGAGCTGTATTTGATTGTCACATGGATGATGTCATCAGTGATGTCATTTGAGAGGTCAGTGATGTCACTGACCGTCATGAATGATGCACTTTTTGTGACGTTCCGGTGGCGCAGAAGACTGAGTGATATTTATCAGGCAGGACTAAGCCACTTTTTGTGGCGTAATCCTGGCTGATTAATATCAGTCCCTTTAACGCAGTGTCCTGCGTTAAAGGGATGTGCAATGGGTGTTGCTGGGGGCGTTCCCAGCAGCATCCATGGACTTGAGTAATTTATAGCATCCTCAAAGTCACTTTCAAAAATTCCAAAGTATAGAACACGATAATCCAAATGTTTCTCAAGAAAAGTCATAAACCGTGTCCGTGGGTCATATCTGCCCAAATGCCAATATTCCGAACGATTGAAAATGACTTTTCTTGAGAAACATTTGGATGTGGATCATGTCCTATACTTTGGAATTTTTGAAAGACTGACTTTGAGGATGCTATGAATTACTCAAGTCTGCCCGAATTGTGTGGGTAAAATTGATACCTAGTCACTTTGAATAAGAATGTACTTGCGTCTCGTCTAACATTTGGAAGAAATATCTAGTTATATGACAACAGGATACAGACATAGCTTGAAGGAAATAAGAACGCCCTGAAGAAGTTCTTTTGTACAGAACGAAACGCGTCAGCTGGCTGTGGTACATAAACTTAAGGAAAATAAAAGCATTTGAATATACACCAAGATTCAGCGCTTCAAGGACTCTAAGTGATATGATTGGACTTGTGCAAGTGATGCTGTGCCAAACTTTGGAATATTCTCCACTACTCTTTAATACTCTCTCTCCCTACTGCTCTCTACTACTCATTCTGCTACTCTCTACTGCTTTCTACTACTCACTTTCTACTCTCCATTACTCACTCTACTTCTCTACCTCTACTAGTCTCTACCTCTCTACACGCACATATATGCATATATATATATATATATATATATGTATACATACATATATAAACCTATATAATCTGCATATCTATATAAATACAAATATAAATGCATGCATACATATATGCATACATATGCATGTTATTTACATGAAAGTTTGAAACACTAATAAAAGCAAAACTAAAAAGCCACCTCATTACAAACAGAATGGCTTTAACTTAAACGAGGGCGAGATCTATTGCATTTTCAATGCTTGTTTACTTTGATTCCATCAAGAAGGCATTAAGATGAGTCACACATTTGCCATACATTCTGAATGTTATCACTCTAGTTGTGTTAAAAGTTAGGCTGAAAACCGTCAACATTATCGGCGCCCTCTTGCTCTCCTTAAACCTTTTGTGCGCGTAAAACAGCCGCCATTTTGGACACCATGGCTTCCCGGCTCTCGCCGAGAGCCAGCGCGTCTCTCTCTCTCTCTCTCCTAACTTCGCTGGCAACCCCCCCTTGCTTGCACCTGCCTTGAGTCATAAACCCCTCTTCGGCGCTGCTCTGCCCCAGGCCTTCCTCCCGCTCCCAGCGCGACACCTCCCTGCTTCCCCGTCATGACCTCCGGCCCTTTTGATGCAAACCCCTTTTCCCCGTGTGCCCGTCTGTCTTCCCCGTTCCCAGGCCGACACCTAGCTCTGCCGATACCATTCTCTTGCCCCTCCCCATACAATAGGAAGCTTCCTTCCTCAAAGGACCCCCGAGATGATCAAAGCCCCCCCCCCATCCCACGAGATCCGATCGAAACCCGCACACTCCGTGAATCGGCGGAATACCCAGCTGCGCAATGATCATCACCTGTTGTGAACGGGGCGGGGACTTCCACTGTAGCCTTGCATGGGAACGGGCTGGGAAGGGGGGATTCTGAGGATGTCTTTCCGTACATCAAAGTATCAACGAGAATGTGTTACATGTAATAAAGAGATAAACTCGTGTATAAGAGGCCAGGCCTCCGGGATGCAGTTAGAGCACCTCAGAACGATACCTTCTGTCCGTTTTCGTTGTGTTCTCCTCCGGAGCGAATAAAAACCTTGTTTCCTGCCTTCCAGTCTCCAGCGCCTGCCTCTTCAATAGTTTAACTTCTTTGTGGGTTCAAGAGGCGACATCGCCGGGCAATAATTAAGGATCTTATATTCTGGTTGGTAGTGCCCCCCCAGTTTGTATTTTTCCACAATTGGCGTCCCAAGCGTGGGGCCCATCAGCGACCCATGGATCCAGTGGGAGAGGTCCTGACGACAAAGTGAACGACTGCAACGATCGGGAACGCGTCTGTCCGATAGACCCTCGTCTGACAGCCGATCATCCGAACTTCACTGGTTCCGAACAGACCTCTCTCGAGTGATCTACGGTCCTGACTGGGAACCATCAGGAGTGCCGCGAGGATAACGAAGAAGAGAGGACGATCGGGCGCTGGATTCGGAAGTCAGGAAACTGTCCATGCGGTCCGGGTAAGGTCGTGTTACCACGACAAATTGCGAAAAAATTGCTTGATTGTTAAATACTAGTATTGCTCTTTTTTGTTTAATTGGAGATTCACTGTCTGCAAACGGAGAAACAACAGGCTCTCTCTTTGCAAGCAGTGGAGGATAGGTAGGGCAGACAACCGTGCTTATTTTTCTCCCCCACTCAATAGTCACCTGAAACTGAGCTGTTGTTCACAAACTATTGTTTCCTGGAGATTCCCTGTCTGCAAACAGGGAAGAGACCACCCTTTTTGCAGATAGTGAAAAAGGTAGGTAACGCAAATCTTTGCGGACCTACTCACTCTCCCCATTGCTATTTGTCGGTCTTTTGTTATCTTGATCCATGAGGGATTCACTGTCTGCAAACGGAGAAACAAAGGTCTCTCTCTTTGCAAGCAGTGGAGGATAGGTAGGGTAGCAGCCGTGCTTATTTTTTTCTCCCTCACCCTATAATTGCTTGAAACTGAACTGTTGTTCGCAAAATTATTGTTTCCTGGAGATTCCCTGTCTGCAAACAGGGAAGAGACCACCCTTTTTGCAGATAGTGAAAAAGGTAGGTAACGCAGATCTTTGCGGACCTACTCATTCTCCCCATTGTTATTTGTTGGTCTTTGGTTATTGTGATCCATGAGGTATTCACTGCCTGCAAACAACGTAGAATAGAAATATTCTGTCTAGTCTTTGCACCTAGTGATAAGATAGGCAGTGCTGACTTTTTAGTCCCTCGTTACGAGCCGTCATGTCTGTCTTCTCCCCATTGATTGGTAGCCTGTTTAGCCCGGACCGCTTATTAGAGATGGACCATCCAGCCCCACTGGAAGGCACCCCTAATAAGGACATGTTCATGAAGCATGGATTGACCGCTATTGCCTATAGTAAACTATGGCATAAATATACAAAACAAGGTCAAGAAAGTCAATGGCCCCTGATAGGATCCTTCGATGATGACAAAATAAAAACGCTAGAAACTGCCCTAGGTAAAAACAAGACAACACCTACTATGCTTGATAGCTTCGGCATGTGGCGAAAAGAAACTGAACAGCGTAAAAAGAAAACAGAGTAGGTTGGAAAAAGAGCTGCAAAAAGCAGCCCACCTAGCTGCTCAGAAGCTAAAAAAGGAGATAGAGGAAAGAGAGAAAGCTAAACAGAAACTAGAAAGGGAAACGCCAAGCCAGTGTCCGGTTAGAACCCCCTCCATGCTCTACCCTGATTTACCCTCGAAACGACAAGCCAATGAGGACCTGCTGTTAGGTCCCCCTATCATCTACATGCCCCCTCCATATGCCCCTTCTCGACCCTTGGCGCAGCACGCGCCACCCCCAGGTACAAGCGAAGGTACCGCCGCAGCGTCGGCCCCAATGGCCTCTGTGCCAGCCGAACCCCTGGTATTAAAACCCGCATCAACGGCAACGTTAGACGAGCATGAGACTCGAGGGGCCGGCCTTGCAAGAACAAACAGACTAGACAAAGATGAGCGAGCGGGGATCGACAAAATAGCAAGGACACTGGTAGAAAGGAAGGATGATGAAGAGTACATCACAGATATGTTCAGCTCGTACACAGGGAGTCACAGACGACATTTTACCGTACGACTGTGTTATCATGTCTTGAATGCATACGAGGACCGATATCGAGACAAAGGTCCCGAGATCCTAAGGACTCTGTACCGGAAGGTCGATATCGGGGATGAGGGCGAGTGTGATGTGTCGGACCTCCTTACGCGTACGCTTGAGGTTTTCCGCCACCTCACTGAACGAAAGCCGGGAGCTAAATCCACGGCCCCCGTAGTGACCGAACCACCAACCGAGCAATCTAACACCATGATGCCGATACGTGAGGCTGCCCCTTACTGGGTTCCCCCTCGAGGTACAGGGACTCACGATGACGCAAACAACCAAGATGCGAAGGGAAGGGTAGTATACAACTGGGTCTACCAGCCATGGGACCGGCAAGAGATACTGACATTCCGGAAATCTCTACCCGACCTACGTAAAAACCCCACTGCCTTCTATACTGAATTGGGTACAGCCCTGGGTTCAACTATCATGACCCTGGCTGACATCGACTTGTTCTTCGGGTTATGTCTACCAGCTGATGTGTGGAAGCAAATCCGGAAAGTCGACCACCTTGAGCTGTTCGGACATACCTGGCCACAACTCGATGACTTGGATAAACAACGGGGACCAGGACAAAAGCCATTGAAATCCATTCTAGACCTCCCAGATAAAATTGTAGAGAAATTAAAAACCCTGATCCCAGAAAAGAAAGTGGACTGGTCGATAGTAACAGCCTGTCGCCAAAAACCCCAGGAGGATGTATCGGAATACTTCTCCCGGTTTGAAACGGTGTTCTCCGATTACAGCGGCCAGGACATGACCACTGCAACCGGACACCATCTGTTTGTCCAGAATTATGTTAAGGGCCTATCATTGGACATCTCCCAGAAACTACAGGCCAGCGAGAGTAGTTGGGCAGCCTCCAAACCTACCGCGATTCTTCAAATGGCCCAATATTATGAGCATCAGAAAAATGAAAACGATAGGGCGACAGAGAAAAAGAAGAAAGACTTAAAAGAGAGGGTGATGATTGCCAAACTGCAAGGGGTGACTATAGGACGAGACCAATACCGGGGAAACTACCAGACAAACGCCCCTAAGACTGCATTTCCCCAGGACCGCACTCTGACTCCCTACAGTGGACGCACAGACCTTAGAGATGACCAGTGCGCTTTCTGCAAAGGGACTGGCCATTGGAAATCCCAGTGCCCAGTTCTCCTGGAAATGATCAGGAACAGAGACCCCAGGGATGTAGCAAACGGACCGAGACCTAAGGGAACACAACGAGGGCCCCCAAATGACGCGACTAATGACAGATCAAGCAGACCGAATACGTTCGATCGACCCAGACAGAACCAATATCAACAATCTGACTATGACGACACTCACACCTTTGCATAGGACAGCCAAGGGCGAGGGAGGGATCCAGTCGAGCTCTATGTTGACCAGCAGGGCCCTTATGTCACTGCTAAGGTCCTGGGTACCAAGTCTCCATTTCTGGTAGACACTGGCGCAACACGTAGTGCGTTATCTAAACGACTGATTCCAAGGGCACCCTTGTCTGGCTCACTCATAACATCGACAGGTTTCGATGGAACGCCCTCCACCAACCCTTTGTCTGCCCCGATTCTCTTTGACGTAGAAAACAACACCACCGACACCACGTTCTTGCTTTCCTCCAATAGCCCTGACGCCATTATGGGACTTGACTTACTGAAACACTTCCGAGCGACGATTAGGTGTTCTCAAGATGGAGTTCGAGTGTTTCTTTACGACAACCCCGTTCTGCTTAAACATTGTTCCCCCCGACACATGTTTTCCATCACCGACGTCGACGCGTCCCTGCTTGACACCCTACCTCCGTATCTGTGGGCCAAAGCGGATTCGGACGTAGGGCGTATGTTAATTGACCCAGTGCACATTACTGTCCGACCAGACGCAACACTCCCAAAACTCCCCCAATATCGGATATCGCCAGAAGGCGAGAAGGCATTGGTAATGATTATCCAGTCACTGATAGACGCAGGAGTGGTAGAGGAAGTGGTTAGCAACGTTTGCAACAGCCCTATCTTGCCCATTATCAAGAAGCAGGGAGAGGGAGATGAGAAAGCATACCGTTTCATCATCGACCTCCGAGAGATCAACAAAGTGGTAGTACCCCAGTACCCTGTGGTCTCAGACATCACCACCATCCTGACCTTGATTCCATCCACTGCAACCACCTTTTCCGTCATCGACCTCAAGAACGCATTCTTCTCCATCCCCATCCACCCAGACAGCCGATATCTCTTCGGCTTTACCCTAAAATCCCGCTCATATAGGTTTTGCCGAGCCCCTCAAGGCTACACGGAGAGCCCTAGCATCTACAGCCAGGCCCTCAAAAGGCAACTAGACCAAGTCCGGTTACCCGACGGGGTGGTGTTGGTACAATATGTCGATGACATCCTTTTGGCAGCCGACACCACCCCTCTAGCGGTTACCGCCACCATTCAACTCTTGCACTTCCTTGCGGAAAATGGCCACAAGGTCTCCAAGAAGAAGTTGCAATTCTGCCTACCCCAGGTCACTTACCTAGGCCACCTTCTGTCCAAAGATGGAAGGAAACTCACCCCTGATCGAATCCAGACCATTCTAGACACCCCTGTCCCTAAAACCCAGAAGCAGGTTCGCTCCCTATTAGGCCTCACCTCCTTCTGCCGACAATGGTTGCCAAACTTCAGCCTCGTTGTAAAACCACTGCTCTCTCTCCTAAACAAAGACGTCCCTTTCCCACTCCCTTGGACTCCCGAGTGTCAAACCTCCTTCACAGAACTACGAGATGCCCTTTGCTCAGCCCCTGTCCTGGGTACCCCTGATTACAGGAAGCCCTTCTCCCTTTACACTCACGAAAGGGAGGGGTGCGCTTTATCTGTCCTGACCCAGGCCATCGGTCCTAAGCAACGACCGTGCGCTTACTTCTCTGCCACTCTTGACCCTGTCGCCAGAGCCTTGCCTGCCTGCGAGCTGTAGCTGCTGCTGCAGTCTCTATCCGACAGAGTGAGGGGATTGTACTCTCGAATTCCCTCACGGTACTGGTACCCCATGCAGTCGACACCCTCCTGAACCAAACCAAGACGCAACATCTGACGAGTGCACGACTGACTGGATACGAACTAACCTTGCTTGCCCCCCATATCACCCTGAAAAGATGCACCACACTGAACCCAGCAACTCTGTTACCCCTGCCAGAGAACGACCCCAATGTGCACCCCGTACATGACTGCGTGACTCTTACGGACGAACAGACCAGGAGTAGGGTCGATCTCAGAGACACAGCTTTCCCTGACCCCGACGGGGAGTTGTGGGTGGACGGTTCTTGCATCAAACTCTCCGATGGTACCACTTCCGCTGCCTATGCAGTCACCACGGCTCGAACTGTAGTAGAAACAGCCCGCATCACCCAGCGATCTGCCCAGGCAGCGGAACTGATTGCTTTGACGAGAGCCTGCATCCTGGCAACAGGAACCACGGCGAACGTTTACACCGACAGCCAGTATGCCTTCGGGGTGGTTCACCATTTTGGGCTCCTCTGGAGGGAGAGAGGATACTTGACCTCACACGGCACACCCATTCTGCACGGGGATTTAGTCTCCGCCTTGATCGAAGCTGTCCTCCTCCCCAACAAACTTGCCGTTATCAAATGCCAGGCACACAAGAAGGTGACAGACATTATTGGACAGGGAAATGCACTAGCCGACATCACCGCCCGAACGACAGCAGAAAATAGAACGACAACACGTATGTACGTGACCAGGTCACAAGCAGAAAACTGGACTGACGCCAAGGACACAATTAGAGACATACAAATGGCTAGCACACAACACGAATTGACTGAATGGGCACGGGTGGGATTGAAAGACGATGAAGGCTGCTGGCGGACAAAAGACACGAACAGATGGTTGCTACCTGATTCATACTTGATTCCCATATTAACCATGGCACACTCCCCAGCCCACATAGGATCATCCCCCATGATCGAACTTGTCTCCAGGGTTTGGCACAATGACAAGATCCCAGATTCCGCCAAACGCCTGGTCCAACAATGTTTAATATGCCTGCAACACAACCCCGGGAAGGGAACTGTAGTACCCCGGGGGGGATTTGGGGTCCCAAACCACCCATTTGAAGTCCTGCAGATGGACTACATCCAGCTAGACAGATGCCAAGGCCTGAAATATGTACTTGTCGTGGTATGCGCATTTAGCAAATGGGTGGAAGCATATCCAACCCGCGACAACACCGCTATGGCCACAGCAAAGGTCCTGTTAAAGGAGTTTTTCCCCCGTTATGGCCTCTGTCGTGTTTTATGGAGTGATAATGGCCCCCACTTCGTAGCCAACGTTATCCAGCTCATCCTAAATGGGCTGGGTATCAGACAGAAATTCCACGCAGTCTTCCACCCTCAATCTGCTGGGCTTGTCGAACGACAACGCCACACTAAAGCTTAAACTGGCCAAAATAGTGGCTACGACGGGCCTGAAATGGCCAGACGCCCTCCCATTGGCATTGCTATCGATGCGCTCTACCCCCACCCGACATCACTTAACCCCGTATGAAGTTGTCTTCGGTCGACCCATGAGCGTCTGGTCTGCCCCGAAACCAACGTCCATTCATGACGTTCCGGATGTCCTAATGTCTGATTATCTGTACAAATTGACTGAAACTTTGTCTGTCCTTCATCAGCAGGTGCGGCAGGCCATCCCCGATGCTTCCAGGGGTCCGGGTCACGCCATCCAGCCGGGGGACTTCGTGCTGATCCGAAACTTTCAGCGATCAAAGAGTTTGGAACCCCGGTGGACGGGCCCCTGGCAAGTGCTGATCACCACTCGGACCGCACTTCGAGTGGAGGGGAAGAAACACTGGCTGCACGCTCATCACTGCAAAAAGGTCTCTCCAGCCCTGGCCACGACAGACACCGTCAACACCCAAGAAGAGCTCCTGAACCGGGACCGACCATCGTTGAGCTGCTACCCTGATACAGAGACACTTGAACTTTCAAAACATCCTGACCCCACTGTGCCATCTCGAGAAGGGTATTTCCTGCGTCGAAAGGAGGGAGCTTCGGCTAAGTAGGCCACGGACTAAGCTTAAGAATCTCAGAACGGTGACCCAAACTACCAAGGGTTACCTGGAGAGAAGCTAAAACTGAGTCTGTGGTCCTGCCCACTACCGAGCACCTTGAAGACGAAGATGATGGAAGCGCCAGATAAGAAGATGATGGAAGCGCCAAACAAGAAGCCGACTGAGACAACTGGAAATACCCACTACAGAAATCCGAGAACAGACAGACTCCATAGCTCAAAGACAATTGCACTCTTCATCGTAATCCTCCTCTGTTTTCTCCTCATGACTACGCTCTGGATTATGGAAGAACACGCACCTGCTCACGAAACATTCCTAACCACTGCTCAGCCTACCACCACGAAGGAACATTATCTAATTTCGCTCTCTCCTCAACTAAGAGAGAGGCGAAAGGAGTTTTGGAACAACTCTTTCGTGCAGCTACTTCACCAGCACAATCTTGCCACCAACGCCACCAACTGCTGGATCTGTGGGTTGCTACCCCATGCCACTGGACATTCAATACCATTCATCCCTTCACCCTTCTCCGTCCACGGCTCCTGCCTTGCCTGGCTGATCCTCCTGCAAGAGAGCTATACGGAAAATGCCACCTCCAGCAGAGCTGCAGCACATTCTTCTCATGGGGCCGGGCGAAACAAGACAAAGACACACTTCTGCCCGCTGACCCCCAGCGACTCAATCCAAATGGACATTCCGGCCAAAGAACGAATCGAAATGCAGGTGTTCCACAATCCAACCAGACCCACCTTCTCCTATCTGCGGAAACGAACGGCTGCCACTCTGACTGTAGCCCTGACGGTCATCAACGTCACAGGCCACATGTGTGTAGAAGGACTTGGGACACAGCTGGTGGGTCACAGCGCTTGCCGCTTTACCAGAACTTTGGACTCCACGGATCCACCTTCCTTTGTGTCATCCCCAAACATGTATTTCATCTGTGGCACTAAGGCCTACACCTGGCTCCCCAAAGGCTGGGGGGGCACTTGCTACATCTCCTTCGTCCTTCCTCCAACTTATGTGGCCCCAGCGAATCACCACAGGCAAAAACGAGCAAAAGACGTTGAGCAAGCCGACTCAACAGGAGCACAGTTCCTCGATGCTATGAAAGGACTCGTCCCCCTCTGGGGCCCGATGGCAAACAGCCGTGCCATCCGACATTTGACTCAGGCAGTCGAGACAACCATGAACATCACAGCGGGCATCTTTGCCAACAACACTGCCGAGCTCCAAGCGGTCCGTTTGGTGGCTCTTCAGAACCGCCTCGTTCTAGATGTAGTTCTGGCGGACCGTGGAGGAGCATGCCGCATTATTGGGGCCAGCTGTTGTACATACATACCGGACAACTCACCCTCAGTGTACAAAGCCATCGAACATCTTCACAGACTCTCTTCGGAAGTCCACCAAGAGCAAGAAGAATGGTCGCTTGGTGGTTGGTTCTGGGACACCGTCAAAAGCTGGGGCTGGAGACTGCTCACCATTATCCTGATTCCCGTAGTTGTAATATGTGGCCTATGCTTAGGAATTCAATGTTTGCCACCTATGTGTTCTTTATGTGCGAGTTGTATTTTTCCCAAAACTGTGGACATTGGAAGCGAGCATATGAGGGCATTATATGATACCGAAGTTAGGAATTTGATGAAAATTGACATTGAGTAAGCAAGTTGGCTAGATATGTTGAAAAGGGAGGACTGTTAAAAGTTAGGCTGAAAACCGTCAACATTATCGGCGCCCTCTTGCTCTCCTTAAACCTTTTGTGCGCGTAAAACAGCCGCCATTTTGGACACCATGGCTTCCCGGCTCTCGCCGAGAGCCAGCGCGTCTCTCTCTCTCTCTCTCCTAACTTCGCTGGCAACCCCCCCTTGCTTGCACCTGCCTTGAGTCATAAACCCCTCTTCGGCGCTGCTCTGCCCCAGGCCTTCCTCCCGCTCCCAGCGCGACACCTCCCTGCTTCCCCGTCATGACCTCCGGCCCTTTTGATGCAAACCCCTTTTCCCCGTGTGCCCGTCTGTCTTCCCCGTTCCCAGGCCGACACCTAGCTCTGCCGATACCATTCTCTTGCCCCTCCCCATACAATAGGAAGCTTCCTTCCTCAAAGGACCCCCGAGATGATCAAAGCCCCCCCCCCCATCCCACGAGATCCGATCGAAACCCGCACACTCCGTGAATCGGCGGAATACCCAGCTGCGCAATGATCATCACCTGTTGTGAACGGGGCGGGGACTTCCACTGTAGCCTTGCATGGGAACGGGCTGGGAAGGGGGGATTCTGAGGATGTCTTTCCGTACATCAAAGTATCAACGAGAATGTGTTACATGTAATAAAGAGATAAACTCGTGTATAAGAGGCCAGGCCTCCGGGATGCAGTTAGAGCACCTCAGAACGATACCTTCTGTCCGTTTTCGTTGTGTTCTCCTCCGGAGCGAATAAAAACCTTGTTTCCTGCCTTCCAGTCTCCAGCGCCTGCCTCTTCAATAGTTTAACTTCTTTGTGGGTTCAAGAGGCGACATCGCCGGGCAATAATTAAGGATCTTATATTCTGGTTGGTAGTGCCCCCCCAGTTTGTATTTTTCCACAGTTGCTCATTAGATCACTGTAGTAAAGCTACTCCTCACCAGGTTAGTCTGCTGCTGGTATGGTAGAGGATTTGAGAAGTCACTCAAAATGTGCCCTAATTTTTCTTTCTGAAGCACTAATCATAATTTCTATGACAAAATGAACCCCCTCATTTTGTTCCTTTTTAAATTAAATGTTTTCAGACTTACCACTTCATTCCAATCAAGATGGCTTCTGGTGTGCCATAAGTAAAACTGTTAGCGCTCTAGTTGTTCTTTAGAACACTCTGGGACATTCGGTCATTGGGCTATACTTGGGCTACATCTGGGTGATATTTGGGCTCTTTTGTCTCTGGTGGCCATCTTGGGAGACTGCATGTCAGAATTTTTTCATGAAATAGAAGAGGAATTGAGAAGTCACTCAAAATGTGCCCTAATTTTTCTTTCTGCAGCACTAATCATACTTTCTATGGCAAAATATAGCCCCTCATTTTGTTCCTTTTTAAATTAAATGTGAGTTACCACTTTATTCTAATCAAGGTGTCTTCAGGTGTGCCATACCTTTGTAATAAGTAGGACTGTTAGCGCTCTAGTTGTTCTTTAGAACACTCTAGGAGGCTGCAGTAGAACACAAAGGAATCAACTGAGTCTCTGTCCTTGTTGGATGTACATGTTTCACTGAGAATGTCAGACTTCATTCTCACATGACTGAGAAAGATAATGTGAATTTACAGAAAATATGCTTTCAGTTTAGCTTATAGATCCCCTTCCAAACCACTGTGGGAAAAGCATGAGATAATAGTTCTCTTTCAAACATGATTCATGATATCCCAGCAGGCTTTTTCACATGGTAAAATCACCTTAGAACACACCACAATTCCTAAAATGAGTATGGTACCATCAACAAATGGTTTATAATGTAACTAAAGTCCTAAAACCTATTAACTGCAATGCTTTTTAATGAGGTGCTATCATGTATATTGGTCCCAAGATGGCTGCCAACACTTCTTGCATGAAGTGCTGACAGCCAATCAGATTTCACGATGAGGTGTGTGGTTAGGCTCCGCCCAGATATATACATTTTTTTCTTTTTAATTTTCTCAGGAACCACTGGAGGGATTTACACAATTTAAGCAAAAGCGTATCTGCGAATCAGACTACCATTTTGCCAAATTTCTAGTAATTCCGTTCAGCCGTGTCTAATCGTCCTATGGAAAATAACATGGGGAAAACACGTTTTGGGACCCCCTTTTTTCTCAGCCCCCACTAGACTAATTCCCCCAAAACTTTCAGGAGCGGAGCGGGCCATCTTCTTTGAGAAATTCGCAAAAATTCATCAACCGGCGCCAAAGTTATTCCCAATAGGACCTAGTTTCCATAGGAAATCCGCAACATTCTAACTATATATACCTACTGGTGACCGCCAGTAGGATAGATATATATATATTGAATAGATAGGTACGTGCAGTGGAAAAATAGCAGAAATCCAATTAAAAAAAGCAAGTTAAGTCAAACAGAGAAGAGGAATTTTCAATGCATTCACAAGTTATACTTCAAACAAAGGAATCTTAAGTAGGCAAATGTTCCTGAATTTATAAATGAAGTATTAATTACATCTAGGAGAATTAATCTCATTGATACATAAAATATTGGATGATCCTATGAGTCACTTGTTTCCAATAAGTTGCAATACAAAGGTGAGTGCATGAGGGACAGTAAGGTACTTGGTGAAACACTTTGTGCCAAAGTGATTACCATAACACTGGTAGGGTACTATGTGAACAAAAGTTAAATATAGGATATAAGTGTCTCGAGTTGTACGGCGAGTAACCTAACTTTTGACGCAGACAGAAATTGATCAAAAACAGGTTCCTACAGGTATAGTGAACGAGGAGTGGACCCATAGGACATGAGCCTCTTCAGAAATGGAGTCCCGAAATGTGAACCTATGGTAGGGCCAAATGAAATCCAGCCCATATACAGATATTACGGGTGGGGGTGCTTTAATATCTGCTGTCAAAGCCTGGAAAGAGCTACAGTAAGTAAGGAAAACAGAGTATCCCAATTAGATGGTAGACAAGAATCGCCAACAAGGGGAAGCCAGCAATATGTATCTCAAACCCAAGTACAAGTTAGGAGATCAGGGTAGAGCTAGTGCAAGCCATGCTTGTGGACTAGCAAGTCATGCATTAATAAAATTAAACTTCCACCATGTGTGGCGAAGACTGGCTCAGCAGTTTGTTGCTGGCAGAGGAACCAGGCTCGGTTTGAGCACACAGTACTTTGCAACGTGAGGATACACAAAAGTGGCACTGCTCATTCACTGTCACTTCATGCAACCACTTTTGTTGCGCACTCCATCCTAACGATTTTTGTATTGGGCTCAGCACAGCTCCTGTGCTTACAGTGAGGCTGGTTTCTCAATCACCATGACAGTTATACCCAACACGGTGCAGTGCCATGCTAGGTCGGTCACAGGCTCCTTTGCTGTGGTACTCCTGTGCCTACACAGTATTTGCGTTTCCCCTACTAAGTATTCATTTTGGTGCATCAAAGCGTTTCCCCTACCAAGTATTCATTTGGGTGCATCCACCCAGTTGATTGCCACTCGTTTTGGGCACCACCCTTTATACTCCCGTTTTGTCAGCTGGCTAGACTTAACTGTGCTTTCTCTTGATCATCTAACTGGAATATTTTGCATTTTTCCAAGATTGAACAACCTCCGAAGCAGAGCCTCTGGTAACTGCCTAAAGGCTGGGCCTCATTTTCGACTAGTGATACCTGGCTATATGTCTATTTTGGGTCTTTAGTTCTCAGCCCAGACTACCCATTCAGTGGTGGAAACATCGATAATACCTACACTGACTTATTTGATTCCTGACTCAACTGAAGATATTCCATTCTTTGCAGTACATCTAACGTTATTTTACTTCTTTAGTCACATTTCAAAGTCTTTTCACTAATTACCTGGTCACCCATTCTCTGCATTTGCATTACAACTTCAAATATGCGCAAGTCTCAAATCATCCATGTACCAAACATGCTGTATTGAGTCATGAAGACATTTGCCCTAGATGCAACAGTTTACATTATGCATTAGTAAAGGATCTACTGCTCTGCCACAATTGTTGTCATGCAAGGCAAGTGCACGCTTCAGCTGCCAAACAGTGGTATTTAATGAAGAAAAACATCAGGACCAGATTCCTTTTGATTGGTTTTTTTACTGAAAGTTCTCATATGAACAGTTTATTTCTTTTTCTCCACATCCTGATCTGCAGCTTCCTTGGCTCTCTTAGCTCTGATTCCAAAGAGTCGGGCATTCGCCCGTGCCATACGCAGACTTGCAAAAGCTTTGAAGTTCTTCTCGTCCTCCGAGATCACCCGTGCCTTCTCTTTCTTGTATATCTGTGGAAAGGATAGCAGGCGAGGCTTAGTTAAGTCAAGTTATTGTTTAGAAATACTTTAATATTCTATGTTTTACATAGAAAACTATATTAACTGGTTTACTGTTAACATTTCTACCATTCTCTAAAGCAAATTAGTCCCTTGTAAAGCTGCTGCTTCTGTGCCTATGTGGTGCATAAAAAAAGAAAGCATCAGCAAAGCCAACAGACCTAGGAGTATAAATGCACACCATTTTGGCGTGGGTTGTGTTCTGAATGGACAAATGCAGCAATGAACCAATTGATGGATAGATGGTTTGATTAATGTGCTCATGTACCTCTGAACCATGCATTTAATCAGTGAATCATGGACATAAGCATTGGCATACACTAGATTTTATTATTAACGTTGTCTAACTCACATTTGAGTTGTCATGAAAAGGATGGAGATAGATCAATAGGCGTCAGGATTAACAATGGCTTGACCCTTTTTAGGGTATGTATATTATGGTATACCAGCGTCTGGGAATGTATTTTAGAAATAGTGCAGTGTGATGGAATCTAGCAAACAGTTCAAATAAAGGTTCCCCTCTTGACCAAATTCCCCGACCAGGAGCAAACTTTCACACGGTGGGAAAGGTTACACGCTACATAATAGTATTTTATCACTGACAAATACTAGAAATTAACCTTTCCCATACAGAACTACCTCAGATAAAGTGGGTGGGTCAAACTCTGCCCATAAATATCTTGGTTGGCTTTGCAGCCATCTGTGAGGAAAGTGCTCTGCAGGATCATTCCAACGTTTTACTGTATTTAGTGATGTGTAACTTTAGTCTGAATAACTAGAACCATAAATCAAGGACTTAAAACATAGGAATTTAAAATTCAATCTGATTGTGAGGTTGGATTTTAAATTACTATTTAGACAGGTCCGCCCTCCGTCACCAGCATGCGGAGGGCGCATGCTGGTGACGGAACCGCTCCGTCACCAGCCGCGGTTGCGCTGTGCTCATGACTGGGCGGTTCCGTCACGGCCCCGCCCGCTCAATGGAACGCTCAGCGCAGGCGTGGAATCCGCGCAGGCGTGCAGTGACGGAACCGCTCCGTCATCAGCACAGCGCGACCGCAGCTGATGACGGAGTGGTTCCGTCACCAGCAGGGGAGGGGTTAAACTGGAGTTAGAATTTTATTTCTTTTCACACTGTTTTGGTACAGATAAAGGCTCAAAGCGTGTTCCTTTCAGATGAGTCCTATGTAGCTGTGACACAGAACGGTTAGACTAAGCTATGTTTTAAATGCAAGTAATTTAGCTGGACTGGCTACAGAATAGTGGCATTACTACTTACTTGGTGGGGGTCGCAGTACCACCCCAACTCATATGCACTCTCAACGCCTATACCCCCTTTGATATGCTATCTAGTATGAAATGCAACAAATAAACAGCAATTGAAATTTGCGTGCAAAAGCAGGTACTTAGCCAGATCTGGCACATTCGTGGTGCATCCATCAGCTACAACAAAACAAACACTTATTGAAGACTGCAGCTCTAATAGTACATGAAACAGTTATTTGGAGTTAACGCGTACATAATCACCAGGTAAAGAATGTTTACATGTTAGTGGGATCTTTTATCAGATAGTAGCTAGCCATCACTAGATACTTGTGAATCATCACTCAAGAATTCAAGTTGTATACCATTAACTCTGCTAAAGGTCCATTTGTTGCGATGTTGTGCGGTTTCAAGTTTAGAGTATCTGAATCAAACAACCTGTTATTGTGCGGTTAGGTCGACGGCAAACTTGTCTCGACTGCTAAGACAGCAGCAGTTTGCCTTTAAGACACTTTAAGAATCGATTGGGAACAATCTTGCTTCTTGTAAAATTTTAGGTAAGTTGCACCAGTTTCAGATAAAGCAGTTAAAATACTTTACAGCCATCCTCTATTACCCTGCGTTCTTGGATTCTAATGTCTTGTCTTATTAGGCCACTCTGCTTTGTAATGTGACTGCGGGAATCCAAAATAGTTCAAGTATGATGAGAGACTCCCCTGGTATGATGAGAGACTCAATGACGACAGGCGTACTATGCGAATGGCAGAGCGCACCTGGAGATCGGACCCTTCAGCACTGCACCTCAAAAGGCTTAAGAACAAGAGAAATGCCTACTTCAGGAAAATAAAGCGCACAAAGTCAGACTTCTTTAGCCGCCAGTTGGACCAAGCAAAAAACAGGCCAAGAAAGCTGTTCGAACTAATCAAGACCCAAACAAAGACACAACCCTTACAATCAAACAGCACAACAAGCGACACCCCACACTGTGAAGCCTTCTCTGCTTTCTTCAAGCTAAAGACTGACAACATAAGAAATGACCTCATCATGGATGTAAGCCGATTCCCCAACCACACCAGAATGGCTAACACTCAACCTAAAAACAAGGCATCTTGGCTGTACTTCGATACCTACTCGGAAGAAGCAGTACACAAACTGCTCTGCACCTTGAAGCCCTCTAATCACCTCACAGACCCTCTACCTGCTAATGCTGTAAAAGACTTCATCCCCTTGCTCCTCCCTCTCTGGACCAAAATCATCAACAGCTCCTTGCAACAAGGCCTCATTCCAGACTCCCTCAAGGTGGGGCAAGTCACGCCTATACTCAAGAAACCTACAGCTGATCCGTCTGACCCAAACAATTACCGGCCCATCACCAATATCCCCACCCTGGCCAAACTGCTGGAGAAATGTGTCCAACTCCAACTAACAAAACACATTGACCAATTTGCCCTCCTCAACCAGGCTTCCGAGCGAAACATAGCACGGAAACAGCTATGACTCACATAATTGATGACGCCCTCCAAATTCTTGATCGCAATGAGTCCTGCCTCCTCATCCTTCTTGACCTCTCGTCAGCTTTTGACACGGTCAAACATGAGAACTTGCTGGAGCTGCTAAGCACTAGAATGGGTCTTTCGGGAACTGTTCTCGTCCTTCCTTCACAACCGGTCTCAGAAGTTCAAGATCGACAATGTGCTATCTACACCTGTGCCTGCAGATCTAGGTGTTCCACAAGGATCCTCCCTCTCCCCCACACTGTTCAACCTAGTCATGGAACCGCTCGCCACCTTGCTCCAAGCCTCCAATGTCCAATTCCATATGTACGCCGACGACACACAACTTTACCTAAAGCTACAATCCCCGGAAGATATCAAACATCTGAATTTCACGCTTATTAACACTCAATCTTGGCTGGCCGATAATCACCTCAAACTAAATGCTCTGAAAACTGAGTTCCTACTCATCTCACCCCCGGCGAAAATTGCCACCACCCAAACCTGGCTCAATAACCTAACAGCACTCAATGTCCAACCTACCATCGTGGATTCGGCGAAATCCCTAGGCATCACACTCGACGCCAAGCTCAACATGCAGCAGCACGTTAGCAAAGCCACAAAAGCAGCTAATTTCCAAATCAACACACTGAGGAAAATTAAACCCTTCCTCCCTGCCGAAGACTTCCAAACTGCTGTACAAGCTTTAGTCATCCCTCGAATAGACTACGGAATTGTGGCCCTCAGCGGACTCCCGCTATCCACAACAGCACCCTTAAGAGCCTCCCTGAACGCTGCCGCGAGACTCATTACTGGATCAAGAAAACATTCGCAAATATCCCCAGACTTAAAATCTCTAAAATGGCTGCCTTTTGAAGCCAGAATACAGCTAAAAATTGCAGTTATGACACACGCGGCCGTGCACCACAATGCACCCAACTACCTCGCTCAAAAGTTGTCTATATCAGGAGGTTCGAGATCCAATAGAAGTACAAAAAATCTACTCCTGAAACCTCGTAGATTCCGGAAAGAGAAAACATACAAGCGCTCCTTCTCAGGGATGGCACCCAGGATCTGGAATGCGCTCCCTCCTGAAACCAGGCTCATCTCCTCCACTGCACTCTTCAAGAAAGAGGTGAAAACCATCCTTCTGGCCAAGATCTCCTGAACCTTATAGGTGCTGAATCAGAGACTCTGCATTGCTTTGTAGCACTGTTCACCTAGTCCTTTGGCACTATACTTCTACTTGATGGGGACACTACTACGCTACTCCCTTACTACCGACCAATATATGATACACGTTGGTCTACTGGTTCACTCTCCCGTTGCCCCCACTCAGTGTTCTCTCTATACTATAACATTGGTATAAGCCATCCACACACCCAATGTGTACCTGAACACCTCTGTAGTGGGTTCAATGACTTGTGCTGTCTTATATTACTTGTTTACCTGATTGTATATTGATATGCTTTATGTAGGTTATTATTATCCTACCATGTTAATGACCTTTATACTGCTCCCATTACCTCTGTTTCATTCCCCTACCCTGTCTTTGTGAAGCGCTCTGATATCTGTAAGGATCTTGTTCGCGCTATATAAAACTTTGAATAAATAAAATAAATAGTATGTATATTTCCATTTAATGTAATCAAGTCATGTGTAGTTTAGCCCCGGAGGAATGGCTTCACCACATTTGTGTATTTACTTTTAATATCTGCTTTTTACATTACTTGGATGAACTCAAATATTCATTCTCAGTGTTAATGGTGATAGTAGTTATGAATGTTTTTCTATAACTTCTGAAAGAAGCAAATAAGACAACCTATTTAACTGTATTACTAGTCATTGGCACTTGGAAGGTCTACATAATCCCTGTATTAAACATATTATGCAAGACTGTTCTTATTTAAGGTGCCATTCTTTTTCGTTCTGAAAGCGATCTACAAGTTAACTGGAATCCAGAGACTCATTTTCACATCAGCTACCACACCAACAAAACGTAAACAAATGTTACTTACATTTCTAATGGGCATGACTGGTCCAGACAACTGGGTGGCCAATTTGAGTTCTTCAGCCTAAAAGAAATATTTAAATTAGCATTGTATAACAGCAATTGAGTGTGTAAATAGACATTCGATAATTAAAAAGGTTGCTTGGCTTTCATTTTTGGCGCTAATAGGCAGCCCAAGAAGCAAGCTATAACCCATATAATGCTTTGCACAGGTCTACAGTCATCAGCTGGAAAAGGGTTCGATCAGTCATCAATGTAGTACAGAGATTCCGGAGAAATATCATCATTTGACTGCAGACCAGACAAGTAAGCATTTAAAGATTAAACATTTTTCAAGAGCACATCTTTGACTTACATCGGCCCTAGCTTCCGGTCTTTACAAAGTTACCTCTAGGCATGCCTGCCAAAGATTAGAGGGGACCTTTCACCTACTTCTGGATTTTTTTCTGCACTGTAGGAGGTAACGGTCAAATAACTGCTAGAGGACAAATACTGCAACATTTAAATATCAGCAAATTACATTTAGTTTCACCTTTTAGTAAGGTTTTCCAAAATGGCTGTGCGCATCGCTTGTCAGATTCCAACTTGTGGGCTCAGGGTGGCCCACTAGATGGCAACTAGTGGAAGGCTAAACCAATCTAATTTCTCAAAATTCTTTGAAATACAAATACGGGACCCCAATCAAAGCAGCTTCCAGGAGCAGACGAGACCTACTGCAGTGAAACGTTCAAAGGCAGGGAGGGGTGGCAACATATTAAATGGGAATTTACGAACTCTTAAAATGTTCTGATGGGACTATAAAAGCTCCCAGAGAATAGTAGGATTGTATTGGATATGCAATGCAAATTAAAGAATTCGGTTACAACTTTGTGTGTACCCCTTTTTTTATTGAGATCCAGAATAGTTGAGACTTATTGATGCACCCAATTTCATAGATATTATACATGCACTAGCGATCCCTAAATACATCCAGTCAAAAAAAAATCTAAATTACAGCCCAGATTATGAAGAGGAATAGCTAAAAAAAACCAGCCTAAAGGCTAAACGTCAGAAATAAGTAGCATTAGGTGCTGCCTAGGATAGGCAGAGTTAAGTAACTAAAGTACATGCAAAGCAAGATGTGCAAAATGGCAATATGACCATCGAACAATCAGCTCTAACCTTTAATTTTACTAAAAATACTGTTCCTATAGTTTTTCGAACTTCTTAATCCTTCCATCACGCATTGCATATAAGCATCGCTGTTTGACATTTTTCTTACCCAACCTCGAATTGTTGGGACCGGTCATGATAGCCATTTCGGAAGCAGAAGGGATCTGGCCACAGCCATTGTAATATAAACTAATCTGGCGCACTTGATAGGTAGGCCGAGAGATGGATCATATCTCTATACTTTCAACCAAGTGCTGAATACAATCCAATTTGCCATTCTGTCTCCAAATATAGGAATAAATAATTCCAGAACACCTAAATAAAAAGACACTGAAATTATGTGAACCCAATTGGCTGCCGGCATTCTAGATAACTTGTGAAAAATTGAGGGGTTCTGTAGAATAGCCATTTACTGAAGATCACCCAACGCCAATTGGCTCCTCTTAATGCGCTCAAGTCAAGTTTGTAAACTTCATCCCACACCCTAGTTGTTGGTTCCAAGCCCTCGTTTTTTCCATTTATTGAACAGGACTGGAGTAAATGTACTGCCATTACAGCACAACATTTTGGTGAACACTCTGGGGGCTGTCACCCTAAAGATTAGTACTTGGAATACATTTGTTGCAAAGTTCCATTTTTGGAAATACCAGTGAACAGATGCCCCGGTCTTGGGTAGTGGAACTGGTTAGTTTGCTCCTCGTTCTTCAAGAATATAATGTTCCTTGATGCTTACTGGGTATAGCACACTGCTGGGAGGGGGTGGTGTGGGATTCTATGCCATCCCCAGGGTGACAGCGAAAAGCACTAATTGAACTGATGAGTTTTTTTTATTGCCAATGGAACGAGACCACAGTACCTCCCCTATACACAGCTGTGGGACAGTTGTGTGAACAGTGGGATGGTTATTTGTGGTAGATGTGCCGCTCCCGTCTACCCTAATCCATCTGAATCCAACTCTGGTGTATTGTCCCAGACCAGGCTGTTCCGACAGCCATGCAAGGGCGGTCTATACAGCAGACTTGTACTTGAGGATGCTATTTCAGTAGCAAAGTGCGCAAGTGGCCTGGAAAATTTCCACTTTTGTTGCAAATGCCTACGACGATATTAATGCCCGATTTTCTATCATCACCACATCTACTCTTATGTTTTATAGGTACCCTAATATAGGCCCAGGTATCATACCCCTTCACCTACATTACCTAGTTGTAGTCCTGGTTGCAGAAGGATTGTTTCTCCTAAACAAGATTCCTATTACTCCATCAATAGACTCAGTATGAATTAATATTCATAAGAGTTCCTAGAAACCAGGCTGGGGCTACACCACTTTCCTCCCCATATCTACATACACTGTTCATCCCATAAGTCATCCTCAAACCCAACAATGGCTAATACAAGGGACCTTAGATACCTTCGGTATAAATACAGCAACTCTTGCTAGTGTTAGAGGGAACCGAGACTTCCAGGCAGACACTGACCAGAAGTGTTGAGACTCCTGTATGCACACGCTCCAGCTGACAGTGGTCTGAACATCCCTCACGGGGTGTCCAACTCAAGACCAAGAAGGGATCCTACAGTCTCACATTTCAGGTAATGGGTTCAACTAAATCGTAGAGGCATTCTTGGCTTCACAACTACTCACATGCTGGGTACACTTCGGGACATCTAGATAGGCATCGTAGGAGTACACGCACCTTTATCATGCATTTTATATTTAAGTATTTATTCATGCTTATTGCAAGATGGTAGAACTGTACTATCCCTTTATATTTACTGTACTGCTAATCATATCTCTACGACTGCCTAATGCTTGCTGCAAACCCTTATTGAAATGCCCAGACTGTTTATTCTGTGCATCTCTGAGAAACTAAAAGAGCATGAGTGACTGAGCGAAAGTAGTACATTGTTTTCACGATCTTGAGGGATCAGGGTTGTCATATTCTAAGGTTGCCAGAAACTAATCTCCCACTGTGAGCTACCTTAAATGCAAATAGGCTAACACTTCAATCCCAGTTTGTTATCCATACGCGCAGGTCCTGCATGGGTACTATAGAAACTTCACGACACTACCTGTTGGCCAAAAAGATGTTGTCCAAGAGTGATCTAGGTAGAATCAGAAACAATACTGAACTTTTCAAGTTGGGAATAGCATTAAGCCTATGCAAGCATTGACCGACCCATACATGGAAACAATTTACTGAAAGACCGTAGTTAAGCTTAGAACAGATAAGTCGCATCACACTTCAGATTCAGGAAACGCAACAGAACATCTGCAGTTAGTTCAGATGAACCATTATATCACCACAATTTTCATCTGCAAGGGGAATGAGCAGAGATGCACCAATAAAATATGCGCCCTCTAAGTGCCGCGGTTCATGACATCCCTGCTTGAGAACTCGCACAGGAGACACCATGTGTCTCATCCTGCCTTCGAGTATACATACTGACGAACTTTGCATGCTACTACAGTAACCACATGTAAAGGTCAGATAGGCGGACCCAATTAGCAGGATATAACTACTCACTGTGCGGTTACAAACATCCTTGCTTTGCTTCAAATTCAAGGAACTGGAACTCACATGGGGGCGGGTGTGGCGGCGTTAGACTTGTGCATGGAAACTGCTAAACGGCCAATAAGTTTCAAATTGATCCTTTGTGGTTTTGGCGTATAAATATCTGCCTACTTGCAGCACTTTTGACATGTTTCATCGCCAAGGAGAGGACTGATCTACCCAGCTGCATTAGATTAAACTCAGATTTCCCTTCAAAGGGGTGACAGATACGATGGTATAAACTACAGGCCTGAATCCAGACACTAAGCAAACAATGAATGTCACAGCAAGTATGGGGACAATAAGGTGCTATGCCGCCGTGACAATCACTGTGTGATATGCCAGCCAGTGTTGTCAATAACCCTGGGTCTTCATTACAGTTGAAATGTAACGACACTTGTGCCAGAACCAATATCTATGAAGTGCATAGAAGTGTTTGGAGGTGGTGCATGTTGTGTAACCTCTATTGTCGTCTGATATTGCCTCCTCCAAGCTAGCCTGTCTTTTGTGCTGTGGCTTGGTGGGAGGGGGTCTCTTTACAATATGCCGTTACTGGGTAGGGGTATACGGTCCTATGCTTGTGGTAGTGCGGTCTTGTTTTTCAGCACCTGGTGTCTAGGCGCATTTGTATTGTCTGACGGCAGACAAGATGCCTTGGCTTCGAGGCCTTTACTGGTACAAGTGCTGTTTATGCACCGTGTAGCAATGGCAGTAAGCTGTACAAACTGGCAATCCATTTGTGTTCTTTACTAGGGCTAAGCCATGTTGCACAATGGGCTGTTCATTAGCATTTAGTGGAGAACAGTTTGATCTTTGGTAGAAGATCCTTGTGTGCCCTTTCCAGGACGTTGTGCTCCATTCCTGATGACGGTACTTGAAATCCAAGGTGCAATCTTGGGCCTGGGTATCAATTCAGGAGTCGCACGACCACACAAATAGAACTGCTCTTTGTTCAGATCTGCCAGATGGATCCACCCAGCAGACAGAATATAGTTGTACGGCTTCTCCCGAGACTAGAGAAAAAGAAGACTGCCGAGACCAGGCGATGCATTGACTAATGCAACTAGTTTCCCTCACTGCAGTGCTGCTTTTGAACCAATTACAGGCACTCGGGAGTGGTGGTCCCTGTGAAGGCACTGTGTAGATATGATGCTGGTCAGGCCATGGAATTTGTTGCCTAAGGGGGGTGGGGGGTTAGGGAGAAGGCAAATTAAGTATCCTCCATCATAGTAATTTTTATACATCTGGCTCCATGTTTGTCACAGCTGGCTTAGATGCAGTGATACTACGGTGATCTCATGTATCAAATGTTCTCGAACTTTCTGGTGCAGAGTTTGTTTCGTGCTGCGTAGCTGTCACAGGTTAAAGAAACATATCTGCTCGAGGAGGGGAGATAGGGGGACTCCGATGGAGTCTGACCAAGTGCATTGTGGGTTTAGGCAAGCTATCACAAGTCACGTAGACATTTTAAAAACTATTGACAATGCGATAGGTATCGAAATTTAAAGTTTGAACTATTGGCATTGTAAATGACAGCCTTTTATTTGTTTTTAAAACATAAAAGGCATTGTCATTTACTATGTCAATAGCTTAAACTCTCGCAAATGCAAGACCTATTGCATTGCAAATGCGTGCTATACTTTAACGTGTCCTGCCTGCGCTATTTGAGAAAATAGTACTCTGGGGCTTTAATTAAAGCCTATCAAGCAACAACACGCTAACAGGGGGCGACACCATCGGAGGTTTCAAAATGACACTGCTGTACCTAGGAGGGATTACCACGCCTTTTGACCAACAGTTACAGTGGACAATGACAGAAGCCAATGAAATATGTGGCCGAGCTTCAAGTCCCTACATCAATACAGCATGCTTCGCAACGCATGTGCTGCCCATGTGTGACCTAAAAAATGCAGCATCTGACCCAAACCCTAAGCATGATCTACAGCAGCACATGCGGCAAACCTACTTCATAAACTTAACAAAGCTCCTATGAAAACCTTTGGCAAAACACTCCCCACTGGCTGAACTCGTGCAGATTTGGGATCAGCGAAATGAGGGTTCCATGCCATAACGGCCAGATTTCATTTTCCAGAACAGTGGTTCTTAACCTGGGTATGGGGACCCCAGGAAGTGTGTGTAGCCTACTCATGGGGAACCACAGCAGCTTTGAAAATTAAACATTAACAGAATAAAGAAGCAAAAAAAAAAAAAAACGTTCGGGTAAAGTGCAGGAATTTGAAGTAAAAAATGAAGTTAGTACCCCCAAATTGATTCACGGGAACAAAGTGAGTGCATTAAACAGAATATAGTAGGGACGATGAGTGACCTCAAAATGCCATTTAGAAAAGCTCGAACCTTCCCAGTAAAGTTTAAAATGTTTATATTTCACCATTTTTATATTTAATTAATGGTTGTTCGGTATTCTTAACGTAAGCTTTTGAGGTTGAAATGCTACAAAAGCCTAGAACGGGGTCCGCTGCTTCAAGTGAGGACTCGCTGGGGATTCCAATGGTTCAGTTGGAGTCCCCACGTTCCAGTTATGATTAAGTGAGAGGGTGCACAGAAAAGGTTATGAACTGTTCTAGACCGTAGGCTCTGCATTTTGCCAACTGTAGCAGAACTACCCAACTGATAGCTATCCATATACACAATTCAGCTGATAACTCATTCAATGGGCATCAAACTTCTGAAGCTGACGCAAGTAGCAGCCTGAATGGCTAACCACAAACCTAAGTGTGGATCATCCTCTACCTTCCCCTCGCTGCGAGTGCTGTGAAGATACCATGCACAATCAATGAATAGAATAGGCGAGATAGCAGCAGTACATAAACTATGGTGTGCATTCTGGTGGCACATGTGCGGCCATAGAACTCTTGCACGTGCCCGTCTCTTGTAATTTATAAATAACATTTTTAAAAAGAGGGGGGAGGGAAGCCCTTATATTTTGTGCTTTGGCCCGAAATGTGGCCACGGGTCAGACCATGCGAGCCATCAGCCCTCTAATACAGAGTGACACCATTTAGTAAGATTGCATATGCATGTCCACCCAAAAAGGTGCGCAGTTCAGTACCATTGCTGCGGGGGCAATATTGTACTATTTATTTTCTGTTAGCTTTTTTTTTAATCTGGCTTGATGGCGCTGTTCATGCCTTATGTGCTCACCAGAAAACAATGTGAATCAGCAGTACTGGAGATGGGCTTTTGTTGGACTTGGGTACGTTTTCATTACACAATTAAAATCATTGCAATCATGCTCGGTTAGAATCAATATAAAAAGCAGTTTTCCAATGCTATAAAAAGGAAATTGCCGGATTGAGTTCACTTATTTGTAATGTTATGACCTATGCCTGCATTTTGTAAACGCTTATGGTCAATGCAGTAGGCCAGCATTGGGTATAATAAGAGGGCAATGTAAGTATATGGGCCTGACTAGCTTATGGGGTAAAAACTGTTAGATGCTATGGTCTGATGAAAATGTATGACAAGTAGGCCTGACAGATTTACAGAAAAAATTAAAAAAAGTTAACCAATAATCCTTGAAGGGTCAAACATGTACAGAGCCATTTTATTACATTGTATAATATGGGGTCTGACAAATTACTGTAGTACTTACGGATTGGATTCAATCCCCCACATGCATCATTGTGACATTTTGCACTTCTTAATTTGCGAAAAATAAGGAATCGCAAATTAAGAAGTGCAAAATGCTATGCATCATTATTTTCGGTATTCATTTGTGATTCGGTAAAAATCGCAATTTTTACCGAATCCCAAATAAATACCGAATTCTTAAGGTAATTTTCGCAATTCCCATTGATTCCTATGGGCCAAAAGGCCCATAGGAGTCAATGCAAATTGCGAGTGGCACTTAGAAAATTTCATGGGTGCAGGGGGGGGGGTCCAAAGGACCCCCCCATGCACCCCTGAAATGTATTTTTCGCATCATGTTTCACACACACATGTCCTAAGGACATGTGTGTGAAACATGAATGTTGAAAAAAAAAAATAATTCAGCTTTTTAAACACTTTTTCCAAATTTACCGAGTGGTTCAACCACTCGGTAAATTTGGCACCCTAATTGCGAATTTACAGTTTTAAATTTAATGATGCATTGCTTTTAAGAAATCGCACACCTGCGACTTCTTAAAAGCACCCGCAATTTTAGAACTCGCAAACATGTTACGAATTCTAAAATTGCTTCATGCATCCCAAAAAGCACTTTTGCATTCGCAAACGGCCGATTTTAAGGAATCGCACAGTTTGCGACTACAAAAGTGCTTGATGCATGTGGGGGTGTGTTTGTTAGTCTGATGTTAGAAGATTTTACTTTTAAAATCTTTGTTAGGTGGAGGTACATTTTGTTTTTGGCAACTATAATTCAATACAGGTTTTCCATTATGCACAGCATTTACTGGTGTAGGTTAGTGTTTTTAAATCTGGCCAGGCAGCTTTAGCCATTTTCCAGGCTCTTGCAGGAATTGGTTTTATAAAGTGCATACACTGACGTTCTTCAGGAATGGGTTTATTTTAGCAATTTGTAAAGTGCACAAACACTCGTAGGTGTCTAGGCGCTATGTGCTGGGAGGGTACGCAAGGTGCAAGAGGGGAACCTATTGCTTAGAGAGACAAGTTTATTTGTTTTCTGAAGGATAGCAGCGTGGGACTAGCTTTAATCTGCAAAGGAAGAGTCCCACAATTTGGATGTGGCAACTATGAAGCTTTTGTGCCCCAGTTGCCTTTCTTTGTTCTAGGGACAATCAAAAGATTGGAATATGCTGAGTGAAGAGATCTGCTGGGCGTGTAAGCCTAAAAAGATTTCTCCAGGCATTCCAGTCCTGCATTATGAATTGCCTTATATGCAATACAGAGAGCCTTAAATTTAATTCTGCTTTTAATGGGCAACCAATGAAGCTGGTGCACCACATTGGAGATGGGCTTGAACTTAGGGGTACCCAATAGTATCCTAGCGGCTGCATTCTATATCTGCAGCAGCCTATCCAGAACCCTTTCTTGGGCATGAAGAGGCTGTTGCAGTAGTCAACTTTAGACATGACCAGAGCACAGATTAACTTTCTAGCTGTGTTGACTGGTAAGGTAATTTCTTTATCATTTGTCTATACTACTATTATAAAGAGAGAACTTGCACCTTTTGGCCAGGTAAACTCGGGAACCACAGCGCCAATCTACACACCCGATACATCTATGAAAATGTCAGGGTGTGTAGAAGGACACAGGCTATATAATTTTTTTTTTAAAGTAAATAAAAAAAATTAAGTTTGAAAACAAAGTAGTCCCCTGAAAGTAGCGCCGGCCGGGACCTAGCGCTGACCGCGACGCGCGCGATGACTGCAACGCGACATGCGTGATGACGACGACAACGGAGCGGCAGTGCAGTGACGAGCAGCTGTGCACTGAGGAGCGGCGGCACAGGTAAGGAAAGGGAAAGTTCAGTGCGAGACTGATGCAGGGGGAGGCAAGAAGGACCTTGGCAGTGCTATCAGCTGGAAGAGGCAGCAGTAAAGAAAAATGTCGAAGCGCGAGTGAGTCGGGGCGAGCCTGTTCAGTGCGAGACTGTGATGCAGGGGGGAGGCAAGAAGGACCTTCGCAGTGCTATCAGCTGGAAGAGGCAGCAGTAAAGGAAAATGTCGAAGCGCGAGTGAGTCGGGGCGGGACCGTGTCCGTGCATGGGCATGCATGGACAATGTCGGGGCGGGGCCTGGGCGGGCAGTTGGCCCTGAAGCCTCATTGCCCCCAGGCAACGCTGGGGCGGGCTGCTAGTAAAGCATATAAAGAAGAGGAGACCACTGCTTTAGCATGATGTATGAAGGATAGTCTATCGTCAAAATTCAAACCTACGTTTCTTGCCTTTTTGACAGGTATTAGAGGTAATCCTAAATCCTCTAGCCTCCAGGTCAGAGACCATGCTGAGGCCAGGTTTCCAAATACCATTGCTTCAGTCTTGTCAATTTAATTTAAGACAGTGACTTGACATCAGGAACTAATAGCCAGCATGCCCTCATGAAAACGTGCAGACTGTATTTCCATCTTTATGCACGGCGAGCACCAGTTGAGTGGCATCCGCATAAGACCCACCCCGAATTATTTAATTACTTGTGCTAAGTGTCACATAAATGTTGAACTAAGTCGGACTTAGTGAGATCCTTGCGGAACTCCACACGGGAGTGAAAAAGACTAGTGAGTTATAGTTACCCAGACTTACTGAGTGCAATTGGCTAAGAAAGAGGACAAAGCTTTGGTCTTCTGTCCGATGCCTAAGGCTGAGACACGGTTGATCAGTGTAGCATGATCAATTGTGTCAAATGCCGCCAACAGATCCAGTAGCACCAGAACTGCTACACCACCTTTATCCAGCACAAACCTAGTTCATCACACGCTTTAATGAGTGCGGTTTCGGTGCTATGGCGCTTCCTAAAGCCAAACTGCGTGTCATCTAGTAGCTTATTCTCCTCAATAAATTGAGCCAGCTGAGTATTCATAATTTTTCCAATGAGTTGAGCTGGAAAAGGGAGACGCGCCATAGGATGATGTTTAGACTCTTCTGGATCTAGATTGGATTTTCTTTAACAATGGTGGAATAATGGCCTTTTTCCATATGGAAGGATAGGTGCCTGAACAGAACATAGTTGAGGATGCTCGCCAGGTTAGTGCCCATTAGGTCTGGGATCAGATTCAGGACTGAAGGGGGGCATGGGTCAGCTGGAGAACTTGATTTCACTGGTAGCCAGTTCAGAAATTTGTTCCACTAAAACTGGCCAAAATTACATGAATTTTGGGATGTCTTCCATTCGTAAGCGTTATAGCACCCCCGTGTGATAGCATGGTTCATGCAAATATGCTTCAAAGCTAGCCAGTCACTTTAGTAATTTTATTGGCCTGGTCTATTTGAATCTATTTTTTGAAAGGCTGACTGCTCTGTAGAAAATCATACTAAGCTGTTCTTTAAATCTGAAGTGCCCTGAATCTCACGTGGCCATGGACTCTAAATACAGCAACCATCTTGAAGGGTACACCTATAGTTTATTACCATTCCAAGATAACCAGCATACTTAGAAACGGCAGACATCTAGGATCAGTATAGCGGTTATCAAAACACCTATGGGTATACAGAGGGTCCTGATAAGTTGGAGGTTTTCTGTAAGGAAAAGGGTCTTGAAATTAACCTACAGAAAACAAAATATATGACGTTTAACACGGGCAACAACATCTGACCAAATCAGTGTTTGGAAGGCAGACCCCTAGAGGGTGCCTGTTTTTAGGTCTCGCCTGTCGATGCGCATGCGCATCGAGCAAGCGAGACTATAGGGGCTCATCCACACTTTATCTAACTTGCAAGGAATCGTGGCGATTCCTTGCAGTGCCCGTGACTTTTAAGCTCAATGCGCATGTGCATTGAGCTTAAAAGCGCGTGCACAGCCGCCCGCATTCCTCCGACACCTTTGAAGTGAAGCTTAGCTTCACTTCAAAGGCCCGGCTTCTTCACACCCACATGCCGCTCTGCCCCGCTCCGCCCCCTCCCCTGAGTCATCCTGCCTGCCCCTTCCCGCCTTGTCGTATTTCTCCTCCCCCCTCCCCTCTCTTCCCTCCGTCTTGTCTTTTAAGGCACAGACCGGCAAAACACCATTTGTTACAGTGCAGTTCATCCAACGGTGGAAGTGACTAGCAAGCACTTTTCCTCTGGCCCAACCCTGTAGATCTCTGTATTGGGACTTTCAGGTTTTAAATGTTCTGTCCGTGATAACGAATTTGTTGTTTTTCCCTCTTCATTTTGCTCATCAGACACACTTTGGGAGATGACAGGCGAGTTATGTCGGCCTCCTCCCTTTACCCGTCCCCAGCTTCTTGTTACAAATCCCACACTACATTGCAGAAGCGAGCCTACACTGCATCCTTGGCCGTGCGCATTAAATGCGACTCTGTTTTCACTGTGGAAAGGCCTCAGGGTGCATATTTTTGTAATTAAGCCTTAACAGCAGAGAAACAGATTAAAGAAACAGCCAAAGTGCTCCTTGCCTTTCCCGCTCTCGTCCACTCCTCCCTCTTGCCCGCATGCGCCATTTTGGCCAAATGCTGCCAGGAGTGAAGTCCTTAATAACCTCGCCCCTCCCCAAGTCTTGTAAGCGCCCCCACCCCCTTCAAAACTTATGGCTGGCTTTCATCTTAGTACATTGTTCCCAAGGATGCTGCGCCAGGCAGGAGGCGAGGAAACTTCTGTGCAGAGCTGGGAAATGTTCCCACCTCAGAGGAGGAGGAGGTGGTGCGAGCCGCCGGGTCCCCAGCACCCCCGCCGCGCGCTTCCTCTCAGCCTTCCTACGCGCCCGCTCCCTCTCAGGTTCCTCTTGGGGAATCTTCAGACGTGGTTAGATGTCTGGGCTCAGTGCCCCTGATCCTGTTCCCACCCGCACACAGCCACCTCCTCAGCTGCAGGCCCGGAAACCTTGCTCCAGCTGCTGTCTATTACTAACATAAATGTCTGACAGCGAAGAGCAGGCCAGAGACATCATTAATAGAAGAAAAAAACTGAGCGATTGAGCCATGTGTGTAGGCAAGTGGAGAGGAAACGGCACAAAAAGGACATTAAAGTGAGCGAAGTCTTTCAGCCCTTACACTTACTTTGTGGACAGATTTTATGTTTCCAGTAATGCCAGTTGCCGGATATGACTGTGATGAAATAGAAGCAGGGTCGTACTGGGACAAAAATAGGCACCAAAATAAAATTGGCTCGTGTAGCGAATCCGACAGTGGCCCATATTTATATATCAGGCCAGTTTTGAACTTGTAAAAACATGCTATATGGCTATTTTGCAAGGTATAGGACTGCATTCATTTGTGTTTGCTGCAGGCAATGTTTGTTGTAATATCAGGGAAATAAACTTTAAAGACCTGCCCACCTGGCCATGAAAAAGGCCCACACACTGCTAACAAACCGGCCCACACATTGATCTGTCAGATCAGCTCATCAGGCACTGGCTAATTGTCCGACCCTCTCGGGCCGAACAAACTTCGATTTTTGGTTCAGATGATCTACACCATCATTTTGCATTCCGGATAACAGATTGCATGGTGATGACAACAACTCCTGCCATCTGGATATCTCATGTTCCCAATTTGTGGGTAACATACCACTAGTGGGATAACCGCTTTTCTAAGATCCTGCATGGCTTGTAATGCACATTTGCAAGCATGCGTGACTTTCGACAACATACTATATAGACGTGTGTTGTGCATGACTTCTCACTTTCTCCATTTCCTTTACTTTCTGCCCAATGGTGCGGGCTAAAGCTGCTTCTTTCATGTTCAGAGCCTGCACGTCACGGGGCGCTGACCTGTCTGACTCCATCTTTACCTCTTTAACCTGGACCCCCTTTGCTGCTGTATTCGGGGTACACGGTCTTCAGAAAGTGACACATAGTTTGTAGGAGACGATCCTTCAATGCAAAGTGTTATATGACCGGCGTTTTTCACAAAGCTGCTCCTATTTCACACTCCCCAGTCTCACGTGGTACACCCCTCCTACCAGCCTTAGTGGTACTCAACCCCTACCAACCCCAGAGATCTTCTTGCCATTCCAGCTTCGCGCGGGTTCTCTGTCCTGCCACTGTCCCAGTGCGTTTCTACCCTGGGAATGCCCCACCGTGCGCCGGTCACAATATCTCACACAGTTCGCACCTTGCTGTCTCGCTGTGGTGCTCTCTCTGCCCTGCAAATCTCTGGCCGTTTTCCCGCTCTATCAACTCCCAGTGGTATTTATGCTATAGCCCCCTCCTGTGGTATTTCTGCCCCCCATAGCTTTGCGGTCCCTCACTCACCCTCAACCCCTCACCCTCACTCACCCTCAACCCCTCACTCACCCTCAACCCCTCACTCACCCTCAACCCCTCACTCACCCTCAACCCCTCACCCTCACTCACCCTCAACCCATCACCCTCACTCACCCTCACCCTCACTCACCCTCAACCCCTCACCCTCAACCCCTCACTCACTCACCCTCAACCCCTCACTCACCCTCACTCACTCTCACTCACCCTCAACCCCTCACCCCCTCACCCTCAACATCAACCCCTCACCCTCACTCACCCTCACTCACACTCACCCTCACTCACCCTCACCCACCCTCACTCACCCTCACCCACCCTCAACCCCTCACCCTCACACAGTGGAATAGGTCTCGGAGCATTTGAGTTAGAGCTTTTAGAAATGTTTATGTTTTTTTTTTTAATTCTTTAGCATTGGCTACAGGAAACAAAAATGCTAAAGATTTACAAAAAAATCCATAAACAATTCTAAAAGCACTAACTCTAATGCTGCGAGACCTATTGCATTTCCAATGCTTGTTTACCATGCATGCTTTCAGAAACAAATGGGCGGGTTCACAAACTGAGTTGCCGGGCCTGTAATAACGCAGCAGACACAGAATATCATATGGTTTTCTTTTGCCCAGGATACAAGGCAGCGAGAAAACGATGGCTGGTTCAGTTATGCAGAAACCTGGGAACCAGGCACTGCCTAGAGGCCTTAGGATAGGCCATAGGATATTGAAATAGGATAAGTGTCGCCCGTCGCATTTTCACTAGCAGGTTTTTTATTCTCCATGTGGTATACACGCAGAGCTTAATTTAAGTTGACCCCCACAGTCTGGTTGATCATTTGTATACATTTTTAAATGACTCTGGATGTCTTTTTATTTGTATGCAATATTACTTATGAGCTCTTTTATCATAATATGGATGTATATTTGGTTTTATGAATAGTGTACATGTGCGCAGGACAGCCAACAAGCTGAGTGGTGGCTTTCGGACGCATGCTTAGGTTTACAGTTTAACTGATAGACACAAGCACTTTATAATGGATGGCCAGTGGGCTAGAACTTGGGCTTATTATGCCCACCATTGTAAAGTGCACATATACTGCACATGCACTTTAATGAAGTTAGTGGGATTAGACTGACCGTAATATAGATGGTCTGTATGTCACACCTACGTGTTATACATGCATTGCCACGCAAACGGATTTACTCTTAGCTTTATTTTTTAATCCAATGAAATGTATGTTATTGCATATATACTGTTATGGTCAAATTGGACAAAAGAAAGTTTTTTTATTGATTGAATAGCATTAACCCCTTCCATGCTTATGACAGAACGGTTCCGTCATGAGCGACGGTTGAGCTGTGCTCATGACAGAACCGTTCCGTCATCGTTCCATTGGCTCAATGGAACGTTCAGCACAGCGCAGGAATCTGCGCCGCGCTGAAGCGGTTAAGTTATACACTCACTGTTTGTATTGTTTATTTGTAACACTGATTCGCCTACATACACGCTGTAGCATTTTTTCCCCTTAATCTTGCATAAGATATTGGGTAATTAAACTCACCAGTAATTGAAAAGGCACTTCAATTGTAAGACAGACTATTGGCATCATCAACATTTTAGTTGTGCGTTTAAATTGTGCTTAGATTACAGTAAAAAAGCCAACAAATGCTTTGCACATTTTCCTGAGCTACTTTACAATAGTTTCTAAATACACTTGCCTGCATGCAATCACGTATCTATTAAAATTAAATGTGGCGAGTCATTTTTATTGTAAGCAGGACTGCGACATTTAGGTGAAAGCGTGTTTTCTGTTTGTCGTTGTGTTTTCTGTTTGTCGTTTCAACTTTGTGGCATTGCACTTGCTTGCCAAGGCCAGCCCTATCGGCTTTGCCAATAGGTTATATTTAGCCACTTGAGAAGTGTGTGAGGGGCTGGAGACAGGACACAGCCCTCCCAGGCCGAGACCCTCTCCTACACATCAAAGTATGAGAATAAATCAGTTAAACACAAGAGCGGTGCGAGGCGAAGTCTCAGCCATTCTAAAAGGAGACGGAGACTTCAAGAGCACGCTCTGCGGGGACATGCATTTGGGGCGTGCCTATACCAAATTGGCCGATCTATCCTGGATTCCTGGGTAATGTCGCTACTTACCGAGCTGTCTCCCTTCTTCGGAACCGAAGCCTTCCTTGGGAAGATGATCAGTTTGGAGCGGTACTCCTTCAGTCTTTGCACGTTGCACTGGAGGGATTCGGCACTTCGGTTACGACGGCGGGGATCCACGGCGATGCCGATGGTGCGGGCCACCTTCTTGTTGATGCCAGCCAACTGAGGAGAGAAGAAAAGGTTAGCGTGAGCTCCTCCGCGCGGCCTCTAGACAGACGCTCTCCTTACTGCCAGCCAGTCATCAGATAAAAGGGTTCAAGGTATCATCACTGACATACAGCGATTCCGGAGTGGTTCATCACGTGACTGCACGGCAGCTATTGCAAGGAGAGCATAATTTCACACTTTAGGACTGGGATCGCCAACATTTCAAGCAGCTATTGCAAGGAGAGCACTATTTCACACTTTAGGATCGCCAACATTTCAAACACCCTGAGCTACCATTATCATTAGGGTTAATAGTGACTAGGGGCCATATGTATCATCAAACTATTTTGCATTTCCTAAATAGCGAATTTTTATGAATCGCTATTTAGGAAATGCAAAACGGTATGTATGTACAAAATCCCTTTTCAATAGCGATTCCTTAGCATTCCTAATTTGCGATTAGCAAATTGCTAATCGCAAATTACCCATCCATTTCCATGGGCCAGGAGGCCCATAGGAATGAAAGTGCAATTTGCGATTAGCAATTTGCTAATAGCAAATTAGGAATTTTTCCAAGGGTGCAGGGGTGTCTCAAGAACACCCTGCTGCACCCCTGAAATAGACATTTGGGGGCATATGGCGCCTATACATGCCCTAAGGGCATGTATGGGCGTCATATGGCACCTTGTGTGTTTTGGAAAAAAGCTTTGTGAAAAGAATTCGCAAATTACCACCAACTAGAAGTTGGTGGTAATTTGCGAATCCTTAATGGCATTTTTTGCATATTTTTTGTTTGATACATTGCATTTAAGGAATCACAAAATTTGTGATTCCTTAAGTGCAATCGCAAAATAAGGAATAGCAAATTTTGCTATTCCTTATTTTGCATCAAACATGTTTGATACATACCATTTGTCCAATTAGCATTCGCAAAGGCCGAAATTCGCAGAATTTCGGCCTTTGCGAATGCTAATTAGCTTGATACATATGGCCCTAGGTCATAAGAATAAATTAGTGCTGTTTGGCTTTATCAAACTGCTACGTATTCAATGCCACTGGCACCAAGGTCAGTCAAAGTACACTTTATTCGATTTTTCAAAAACCATAAAAGGCACATAAACATTAAAATCAACAATTCATTTATGTGCAAAATCAGTGCGGGTCATAATTGGGCTGATGTACATCGTATTTCGCACGTAAAATTAAAAATCTGTTAAAACAATACCATGTTTACAATAAGGTGTTCAGTGGTACACGTTTGTTCCTAATTCTAAAAGCTACAGCTAGAAAACTGGCAACGCTGAAAGTAATATAAATATTGCCCAACATCTGGAGGTAGATTAATGCGGGTTTGACTTGAGTGAAGCCAGCCTCCCTCAAAACAGGTAACAGATGTTTTTTCCTAGCGGCACAATAAAACCCACAAAACATCATAAAATGCATGGTATCTTGTTTTGAAAAATTATCACACTCACAGGGAGGGGCATCTTCTGGATTAGCCCATAATGGGTAACAACCTAAGGAAAAGTGAATCAAGTTAAACCTAAATCTTGCTAATAGAAATCTATGAAGAGATCTTGTAACAAATTTCAGGTATGGTTCCAGGGCGGGAGTAGTAATTAACATAATGTGTGCTCTTACAGATGGTTTCATTATTTCCTTCTCTCTGTTAAGACGCGGCCTCTCTAGAAAATGGGCCTTGATCCATTTTACATCTTCTCTCCTGATGTTAGATGGAGATAAGAAAAGGGCCGGTCTACCTAGAACAGAAAATGTGTTTTTTAGGTACTTCAGCCAAGTTATTTTCATGGCATGGTCCAAAGAAATGACATCCTCCAGAATAAGATGGTTCAAAGTTAACTCTGGATTAAGCCATGTCTTTGCCCAGAGTAAGAGGGGTACCAGGTCCAACTTATCTGCAATATAGGGCAAACCTACTTCCTCGTGGATAGAAAAGGTATAGGTGGATTTGGGGACTGAGAGTAATTGCGTAATTATCCCATTTTCTACCCTTTGGATTTTATCATGGGTAGCATAGCCCCACAAGGCGGCCCTCGTAGGTGGCACTAGGAATGCACTTGGTATTATAAACCTTTAAGAGCGCTTCCATCGGCCTGGCCCCCAACCTTTTTGTAAAACCCAACAGTGCAGATGTCAGACAAGGATAAACTCTTCGCCTTTATCTGGGGAGCCAGGACCCTTTTTCGTCAAAAAGGACCCCCAGGTAAGGGAAGACCGGGACCCTAGAGACCAGCGCTTTTAACGCGCGCTTCAGGCGACTGTGTATTCGTGAGCAGTCGACGGCAAACCACTTTGATGTCCTAGGCGGTCTCTGGGTGGGCTGAACTATCAGGTCCCTCGATATTTGGGCACATATAGATTCAAAGGCCTGGGTGATTGTGTGGTTGGAGGCCTCTTGATTTAAACATCTCTATGTTTCCTCGATTTTAGGCAAAAGGGTTGCCATGAAATCGCCTGGGACCGCCTTGCCCCACTTGAGCCGCCTACCCTGGTCAGTAGGCACAAGTGCCGCCTGCACATGGGCGCGGCCCAAACGCTCACGTTTAAGGTCTCCCCAAGACACCGCTAATAAGACAGGATTGTGGTCGCTATAGGGTGAGGGAATGGACCTATAGAGTTTCACCTTGGTGTTTAGCCCAGGGGTGGTAAATATATAGTCGATTATAGATCCTTGAGCCGTACTTTTATAAGTGGGGACTCTATCCCCCCCCCCTCCTGTGATAAAAGATTCATAGAGGTTAAAACTAGCCAACAGTACTTCCAGCGCTTCCCCTGATTTTGAATGTTCGAAGTGGGGAGGCACCAAGGGATTGGTAATAATGGTCCATAAAGCTGTATAATCAGTCAAATATTAGATACACGTATATTTGGGAAATTAGTTCTTGATAAACACATGGTCTTGAAAACACTACCCATTGTGGGATACACAATAATTCGGCCAAGCAAAAGCTTCTAGTTTTAGAAGGCTGGGCTGCATACAGGAGAGCTACTCTAAAGTAGCTGGAGAGCTACCAATAGCTAATGCGCTACTGGCTGGCGAAGCTTGAACTAAGAATGTATAGTTTATCAAGAATGGTCTACAAAAGAGTACTGAACAAGTCTGGCGCCGAGCGAGGTCAGTGCGGTGAGGGTGTAAGTAAAGGGAAGTTTGAGAAGATCGTACAAAGTGTAAAACTTGGTCGAACCAAGCACCCATTTGAAAGGCATTGACGACCCAAGGTAAGGTTAGTCTGGACATGTAATCGTGCACAGGTCAAAGCTGTAGTAAGAAGGAATAGGTGATCGGACATGTGCATACCGGGTGTGAGCCCAAAGCAAGTTAAAACAAGTCCAGCTCTTTTGGCGAAAAATATAAATACCCAAAACAATTCAAGAAACAACGTAGTCACATGGTACTTTCATCTATCCTCGACCTGATCATCTCCAAAGAGGACTCTATCCAACTCGAGTCCATCCAACCCTGTGACTGGTCAGATCATATTGTCACATTGTTCATCAATGAAAAAGTTAAAGTCAACCCGGCTCAATTCTCCAAGCCCAAAGCCTGGAAAAGAGACATGAAAAAACTCAACCCAGGCTCTTTGCCCCCTAACAGTTGCAATCTCCTACTCCCACCGACAGGCGCTACGGACGTTCAAACCCTGACTGACCACTATCTCAACGCTATGACCTCAATAATTAATGAGGCTGCACCTATGCAGCTAAAAAGAGTCTCTACTAAAATCTCCAATCCGTGGTACGACAGGAGTCTCAATGAGGATAGACGAGACATGCGAATGGCAGAGCGCACCTGGAGATCAGCTCCCTCTGCACTGCACCTAAAAGCTCTGAAGAAAAAGAGAAACGCCTACTTCAGGAAAATAAAACGCTCAAAATCAGATTTCTTCAGCCTCCAGCTCGACCAAGCAAAACACCGCCCAAGAAAACTGTTTGAGCTAATCAGATCACAATCCAAGGATCAACCCCAACCACTCAACACTGTGCGTGAAGCACCCTCCTGTGAAGACTTCGCTGCTTTCTTTATCCAAAAAACTGACAACATAAAGAGCGATCTCCTCATTGACGCAAGCCTCTACTCCGAACCCCAGTGCTTAGCACGCATTGAACCAAAAAACAATGCTACATGGTCAACCTTTGGCACAAACTCGGAAGAAGAAATTGGCAAACTGCTCAGCACCCTGAAACCATCCAATCACCTCACGGACCCCCTTCCTGCTACCGCAGTAAAAGACTTTACCCCTTTGCTTCTCCCTCTCTGAACTAAAATTATCAACAGCTCTCTCCAACAAGGAAGCATACCTCACTCCCTCAAAGTTGGACAAGTCACACCTCTACTAAAGAAACCTACAGCCGACCCCTCGGATCTCAACAATTACCGTCCCATTACCAATATTCCCACTCTCGCCAAACTGCTGGAAAAATGCGCACAACTACAATTGACTAAACACATTGAACAATTTGATCTCCTCAACCCTCACCAGTCAGGCTTCCGAGCAGGACACAGTACAGAAACTGCTATGACTCACATAATTGACGACGCACTTCAAATGCTAGACCAAAACGACACCTGCCTCCTCATCCTTCTTGATCTCTCTTCAGCATTCGACACCGTTAAACATGAGAATTTACTAGAACTACTAAACACAAGAATGGGTTTATCTGGAACTGTTCTCAAGTGGTTCACTTCCTTTCTTCACAACAGGTCGCAGAAATTCAAGAGCAACAACCTGATGTCCTCGCCAAAACCTGTAACGCTAGGCGTCCCCCAAGGATCCTCTCTATCCCCAACTCTGTTCAACCTAGTCATGGAACCTCTCACCACCTTGCTACAAGCATCCAATATACACTTTCACATGTACGCCGACGACACCCAACTTTATCTCAAATTACAATCCCCCAAAGACATCTTGCTCCTGAACTCAACGATCAGAGACACCCAATCCTGGCTTGCAGATAATCATCTCAAACTCAATGCCCTGAAAAACAGAGTTCCTTCTGATCTCACCTCCAGCGAAGATCTCCACCACTCAAATATGGCTTAAACAACTAACCGCACTCAATGTCCAACCCACTATCGTGGACTCAGCAAAATCTTTAGGCATAACACTCGACACCAATCTCAACATGCAGCAACATATCAGCAAGGCAACAAAGGGAGCGAACTTCCAGATCAACACTCTGAGGAAACTTAAACCCTTCCTCCCAGCCAAAGACTTCCAAACCGCAGTACAAGCACTAGTCATCCCTCGAATAGAATACGGCAGCACCGCCCTCTGCGGACTCCCCCTAACTACAACCGCACCCCTAAGAGCTTCTCTAAACAATGCAGCGAGACTCATCACTGGGTCAAAAAAGCACTCCCATATCACCCCTGACTTGAAATCCCTGAACTGGCTGCCTTTTGAAGCCAGAATACATCTGAAAATCGCCTGCATGACACACAAGGTGTTACACCTAAACACAGAAGCTGACAATCTCTGGCGGAGCTAGAAACACTAGAGGCACAAACAATCTTCTGCTGAAACCTCGAAGATTCCGGAAGGAAAAAACATATAAGCGCTCCTTCTCAGGAATGGCGCCTAGGATCTGGAACTCACTCCCTCCCGAAACCAGGCTTACCTCTTCCACTACACTCTTTAAAAATGAAGTAAAAGCTATCCTCATGGCTAAATACACGTGAACTATTATCTCGAACTCTGTTAATACTCTGCACCGAGCTGTACTACATGTTTGACCCCTTTGCTTATTTGTATTAGTTGTCTTATTACTCACATGATTGGCTCTGCAGCCACCTATTTGTACTGTTTGATCTATTGATTTATCTGTCTGACTATGCTCCCTCATGTACCCCTCCTATGTAAAGCGCTCTGATATCTGCAAAGATCTTGTCCGCGCTATATAAAACGTTCAAATAAATAAATAAATCTAAAGCAGGACTGTATAGACATCCTTAATATGGCCACACAAACCTAAATATTGCACCGCTTATAAATTTCAAATTAAACAGCTGAACTTTGATCTGGGCCTCAGAACGATGTTTTACATTAATCCACATATTGCCTTTAAAATACAATTTTACAGTTAATCTACGTAAAAGCCACTGCCACCGGGTTCTTACCTTTAGCTCTTCCAAGCTGAACCCCCTGCCAGCGCGGACTTTGGTGTGATATCTGATGGTGGGACATCTCACGATAGGTCTAATGGGTCCAGAAATGGGACGGGGCGCAATCAGCCGAGCCTTTGCCTGACGGGCCTTCCGCCTGTTCAAAATAATCGAATATCATTATCTCCTCTTATGCACGCTGGTTATCCACATTAAAATACATTATCATGCAACTACCTACGCACTAAAACACGGTAAACAAAGGGCTGCCTTTGACTGCAAGCTATCGGATTTAAATCATAAATACATGACAACAAACGAGAACCAAAAGGGAAGACAGACGCCACTTTGAAGCATTCAGTACCTCCGTTGTTTCCTGGCAGGTTGGTTGAACCAGGTTGCGACTCGTCGCTGCCAGTCCTTGTGGAAATGAGGTTTCAATATCATTCCATTTCGACTGGGCGCCATGGCTGCTTATTTTCCTGAAGGCAAACAAAAAGAGGAATTTCAAACCAAGTTAAAACACATAGTGAAATCATCTCGAAACACCCTCCCACCCACAAGGTCTACAGTCATCAGCTGGAAAAGGGTTCAAAAAGGATCATCAATAAGGTACAGAGATTCCGGAATGTCATCATGTGACTGTAGACCATGTAAAGAGCTCAACATATGCACCAACAATCACTTTCGGCGAGAAGATGCTTCTTTAACTACGTAGAATTTGTTTTTCGAAGGCAAATTTGATTTACATCTCACTTGTTGAGGAAAGTTTACAAAATTACCCACTAAAAGATCAGGAAATAAAGCTGCACCCCACGCCACAGAAACAAGGCTTCATTAACCTGAGGTGCACTGCAAAGAATGTCGATTTTAGCGCTGCAAACCAACATTTCTATTGGTACACAGTGAAATGTGCATGGGGAATTTGTAACTAGACCAATAAAAGTATGGTAATTGGGAGCGCACTTTTAACATACCACACTGCGTATCCCTCTCGCATGGACAAACCACCGGGTCGATTCCAAATATTGGGGCACTCAAACTTGCAGGCATACTTTCACGTACTATTCGGGGATACATTCAGCCTGTGTAAATAGCAAGAGACGTACTCGGGACAGAGCTCCCCACCACCCCAAATACGGTTGAGCGGTCAGCGGTAGCCCATGGCCGGCCTTAAATTAGGCTGAGACTTCAAAATGGGAAGCATTTTGAAACGCGCCGCGTAAGGAGCAGAAGAGCGCCGATTGCTTTAAATCAGGCTGCAAAAACGTGCGGTCATCAACGCAAGCCTGAAACTACCAGCCACGTGGAAAATGGAGGAGACAACATATTGCCCAGAACCATTTCGACCGACAGTACACCGAATTGAATGTCAACAAAGCAGTCTCTGCCCCCTCGTACTCACAACTAGCGTTGTGAATCCAAGCGGCTGCCCGTTAAGCAGCCGGTGCCTGCAGGAGTCGTGGCCGGTAGCACCGCCTTTGCCTAATGATGGATTTACTGTTCTTCTGTCCCACCACCACTCCCGCAGGAACCCTGGGACCACAGGACAATTGGTGTCCGATGAGGCTGCGGCAACATGCGGAGTATCCCCCATGACACATTCTCCTGGGTTTTTGTGCCCCTTCGGCTGACACGCGAAGAGGATGACGATGGATTGTACAGATCGAAACGCCGGACAAAATCAACCAACCTGGGTAAGGAAAATGGCAGAAAGGAAGAAGCAAAACACGGAATTGTGGGATATGAAATGATACGACCAATGGTAAGCAGCGATGCTGGTAGCCAATCAAAGGACGTGAATAGTGACGTTCCCATCCTGAGCCGCATGAAAGAAACTTTACAGAGCGAAAAACAGTATTCGAAAAAGCGTACTCACAATTTACCCTAGTTGCGGAAAGGCATATGGGTGAAGCGCTTTTGCGTACCATTCTGCAATATCGAGTTAATTAATCATTCATCAAACTTTTAACTTCATGCGATTTGAGAGCGTATTTTTTTTTACAAAAATGTAAGTATTCATAACATTTCATTTTGAATACAACATTTTAATGAGTAGATATACGAACAAGGTGATTGTAATGTCCCAAAGGGTTGCCTATTTGTCCAGTGAGAAGATGGCGGGTGCTCTGCATAACTGAACCTCTGTCGTGGCGGCTTCTGTGTGCGCGCGCGCGCCCTACAGGCGGATGAAGTGTACTACGGCGCGCGCTGGAATTGAGGCTGCTTCAGAGGTGGGCGGTATCACTAAGAACTTAACTTAAGGTGAGACACGTCGCTTAAGGTATGACGATGAAAAGCGTCACTATTCTACCTGTTTACCACTGAACTCCAATCTTTTCTGGACACTGAACGTTTTAGGTAAATACACATTTTAACACACAACAAGATTCTACGTAGCATATATTAATATATATATCGTTTTATATAGAGCGAACTGCCCCGAACATTTCAAGGAGCGTTACATGAACATTAGTTGTGTTACCCACATTCATGTTGTTAGCCTTGGGAGAGTAACTGTTTTTTCCCAGAATCGTAGGATGTCAAGCGTCACTGCCAGACTCAAACTCTGTTCCCCACCTTCAAGGTCGGCAGTTATTTTTGAGTGTGTGCAGATATACATATAGCAAACTCGACCCGGACTTTACATGACCTCTGGTTACGACAAGGATACATTCATATTTTGGTAGGCACTAGAGACTAAGTGATTTTCCCAGACTCACAGAATGTGGAGTCGACCCCGAGGCTCGAACCCTGATTTCCCTCCAAAAGTCGGCAGCTTAGCCTGAGACCATATCCTCTCCCCGAGTACTAGCTTTTATGCCACATCCTCTAGCTGAGAGTGTTGGGTCATCCGATTATCTGTATATGACATATTTATCGTTTTGGACACATAAACCTAAATGTTCACTTTGCACACATTGAGAACAACCATTTGCAGTGCAATTGGTCTCGCATTTGCGAGCTTTTGAGCTATTGACATAGTAAATGACAATGCCTTTTATTTATGTGTTAAACCTACCATAATTAAAGGCATTTTCATTTACAATACCTATACCTCACAGTTTTGAAAATGTTAGACCTATTGCAGTGCAGAGAGCATGGTGTCCCTGAAGTGGGCGCTGCGCTCAGCATTTAAGTAAAAAAAAAAAAATAGAAAAGAAAGAATCAGAGCTCGGTGTCCTTGAAGTGGGCGCATCACTCACCATTAAAGTTAAGAAAACTAAAATGAAAGAGCGAGGTGTACCTGAAGCAGGTGTCGTGCTCAGCGTTAAAGTTACAAGAAAAAGCTGAAAGAAAGTGCGGTGTCCCTGAAGTGGGCACAGCGCTCAGCTTAAAAGGTTTAAAAACAAGCAGTGGCCACCATTGTCCCCTGAGGGCGGGGGTGGGGGGACGGGGTAGCCACTTTTAAAGTTAATGCATGCATAGCAATCCATAAAAGAAGCAGCCTACCCAGAAGTGCTATGTGTGCACGCTGCAAATACAGGAAGCAGCCGCCATGTCCCCATTAGTCATTAAACAAAATAGTGCTCACGCCTTATGAAGCAGACTGTGTAACAAGACAAGGAAAAGGTCCAGTCGTTACAGGAAGTAACAAATGCAGACACGGCGGTACCAAGGAGGGACTAACAAACCTATTCACAAATTAAAAGCAACCATTTAGCAAGGACAGTAACAGAAGTCAATTAAAACAAGCATTAGAAATGCAATAGGTCTCGCAGCATTAGAATTAGTGCTTTTAGAATTGTTAATGGGTTTAGCATGAGGGTGAGGGTGAGTGAGAGTGAGTGTGAGTGTGGGTGAGTGTGAGTGTGGGTGAGTGGGGGTGAGTGTGAGTGGGGGTGAGTGTGGGTGAGTGTGGGTGAGGGTGAGGGGTTGAGGGTGAGGGGTTGAGGGTGGGTGAGGGGTTGAGGGTGAGTGAGGGTGAGGGGTTGAGGGTGAATGAGGGTGAGGGAGGTTGAGGGGTTGAGGGTGAGTGGGGGTGAGTGAGGGTGAGGGGTTGAAGGTGAGTGAGGGTGAAGGTGAGTGAGGGTGAGTGATAAATGTTGAATCTGAAACTGAGATGTCAAGAGGGTGTGCAATGCTAATTTAATGTCTGTGATAGAAGTAGGGGGTGAGGGCGGAACTCGCAGAGTTTCACTCCGTGGAATTCTTTGGAGTTACATAAAATGTCCACAGAGTTCAGCAAGCGGGTAGAAATCGGTATATTGTGCTGCTCGTGATGATTTATAGCGCAGGAGCCTGTTCTGTGCTGCAAAATCAGCACAAACGGCATCACGTGGCGCGTTGGAGGGCTGAGCAGCAGCTTTCTCACAGCGAACGGTCGCAACCACCCACATTGAGAAAGTCTCGCTGAGTACCATTCTATCGCCCGAAAATCACGCTTGGGGATGCCAAGTCGCACTTTCGCTTGCCTACCGCGTGCGAGAAAATCCTCCAGCATGAGGCTTTTGGCGTAGCTTTGCCGGGACTCAGTGTTACAAACATTATGCGGAGTGGCAAAACTCTGCTAAATCTGCCAGCGAGCAGAATTGATCGCCCACCCCTAGATAGAGGAGATTTGAAGGCATGAACATTTCATTTCCATTTTCTAATAAGCAGTTGATCTACAAGTCCCAGAATGCAGTGCTGCAAATGACACTTGGCACTTTGAGGCACCAATTCTTGTGGGAATTAGCATTTGGTTGCAGTGCTGCAAATGACACTTGGCACTTTGAGGCACCAATTCTTGTGGGAATTAGCATTTGGTTTAGGTGACGGGAACCCGATCCCGCGGCCTCTCCAGACACCCGGAAGAGGAAGCCCCCATTTGCGGCAGCACCTGGCAACGGCATCATCAGGCAATACTCTGACTGGCTGCTTCCTGGCGGTTATATTGACTCTCAGCTTATTAAATTCCGAGCCATCCATCAAGGCTGCAGACATGATCTTGTCAGCAGCACCTGTGTGGCGAGGAGAGAGCGGGCGTGATGCGCAAACGGCAAAGCTAAACAGGAGGTTGGCTCTCTATGCACTTTCTGCTCCTCCCACGTTAAAGAGCAGCAGCGTCCTTCATGAACACCTCGTACAGCACCGCACACTGCACAGCTTAAGTGGTGAACTGTTCACGGTGTGTCTGTCTAGTGCTGACCACACAAGTTGCACTGCTAAGCTTTTAAAGGAAGCAAAAGGGTTAAGTGTTTAATGTTAATAAATTACCACATTCACCAAGGATGCAGGATTCTAGTCCTGAATTTTCAATTAGGTGCCTAAGGCATTCTGGGAGTTGAAGTCCTGGGTCACTGACCCGGTTGAAACGGCACACCTGAAAACAATCGTGTGTATAAGGAAAGCAAGGAATGGATCATTATATGCTTGTGGCCATGGGGGTCAGGTGGTAACTTTAAAAGGGAAGCAAGGGTCTATCGTGAACTGGCAGAACACAGGCAGTCTCACCGGGGCCCAGAAGTGCGTGTCCGAGGCGCACTTGTGGCACCTTCAGACAGTTGTGGATTTTGACCCGCACTTGAACGCAGTGACTTAAAGGCTGAAACTTGTGTAGGAAATGGGACAGGTCAGGACCCTGCACGCACGAGATGCTGCCAGATAACCAGGACAGGGCGAGGCTGTCACGACATGGGTCGGATCGGCAGCTGTGTCAGTGTACGAATAAAACAACATTTGACCTCTGCGCCGTCACAGACAAAAATATCCCTGGCGGAGAGAGAGAGAGAGAGAAAGGGAAAGCTCCCGACTGCAAACAGGAAGCTCTGGAATGGGACTGCTCACCATCTACAGAGGTAGGGTAAGAGACAGTCTGCTTACCTACTGCAGAAGAAAGGGACAGACCGCTCCCCAGCCACACAGGAAAGAACAAGCCTTTCACCGTAACACGGCGGGCAGGGGAGGGGGCGGGCAGGGGAGGGGGCGGAGAGGGGAGAGGTGCGACACGGCAGGCAGGCAGGGGAGGAGAGTAGGAGGAGGAGGGGGGAGGAGAGTAGGGGAGGCACGGCCTAGCGGCAGGCAGGCAGGGGAGGAGAGTAGGAGGAGGAGGGGGGAGGAGAGTAGGGGAGGCACGGCCTAGCGGCCGTGCAATCAAGTAGTGAGGGGCGGAGCTGGGGGAGGCTGTGAAAGAGAGTAGGCGGCTGGGGGCATGTGCACGCGCATTTAAGCTCAATGCGCATGCGCATTGAGCTTAAATTTCTCGTGCACTGCAAGGAATCGCCACGATTCCTTGCAGTGTGGATAAAGAGCGGATAAGTGCCAATACTCTCGCCTTGCTCGATGCGCATGCGCATCGACAGGCGAGACCTAAAGATGGGCGGGGAATTGGGTGGAGCATGTATGCCATACCTCAATACAGTATGCCGCAGAGCAGCGCATACAATGCCTAGGCTCGACCAAAAAAATGATACAGAAATGAGAACCAGCACAGTAAAACTGTGCTTGAAATATGTAGAAAAACTGTAAAATGGTTGCAAAATTATTTTAAGGTGTAATGGGTACTTTTGTGAAATAATGATGTAAATGCCTTTATTGACAAAATAATGTGATTCTAAGGATGTGACTTAGGATTTCTGTTGCCTCATATAGCTGGTATTTTCAGTAGTGATATTAGATAATATAAAGATTATTGAAATGAAACGATTTCAGTAACATTTATTCTAGGAATGATTCATATGTATATTCAGAGTGTTATTCTTAACCTGCACACGTCCTTCAGTCCGGGGAGTTCCCGCGTTTACAGTCCCGGCTGCCGAGACTCAGGTGGGCCGGGCCGTGTACACTCCGTGCCTCGCTCCTCACAGGCTGTGCCCTCTGTGCCAGACTCACACAGGCTGGGCTTGGGAGGTGTACCCTCCGTGCCTCGCTCCTCACAGGTTTGGTCCTCAATGCCGGACTCACTCCAGCTGGGCCCGGGCGGTCTACACTCCGGCTTTGCCCTCTCTGTTCCAGACCGTGCAGTGACCAGATGCACAAGGGAAGGCAAGGTAAGTAATGGCCTTGAGGGCAGGATGGGCTTTTTGAGGGCAGAATGGGCTCCTTAAGGGCAGAATGGGCTCCTTGAGGGCAGAATGGGATGCTTGAGGGCAGGATGGGCTCAGTCCCTGCTGTATTTTACAGGACAGTTACACCAAGGGCCGGCTACTAGCATGAGTGAGTTGATCCCAGGGCGACAGTATTCTGTGAGGTTATGCTGCCAGCAGCACCCCTGCCATCTCGCTCCAGCCTCATCCGTGGTCCTTCATTATCGTTCGGCGGGAAATGTCTTTAACACCCCTTCAGCCCCCTCCTTTCACCCTCTGTCCCCGCTGACACACATCCACAAAACCATCATCTGTGTGAGGCAGCTAACAGTGATTTAGATGAGCTGGAGGAGGTCCAGGGAAGTTTGTGTTCAGGGGCCATTCTCTGCTCATCCAGGCACTGACCTGTGAACACAAAAGGGATCCCCTGATGCCTAATTTAACACACCACCATCAGCAAGGGCGATACATTTCTCTCTGCCCACGCCCAGGGAGCGATCTTAGCACAGGCCGGCTCTGGTTACAACCTACCAAGGGTCCGCTGTGGTGTGTGACTGGTATATTGTACTTTGCATTGCTTTACCGTCATTTACTTCCCTCTGGTGGGAATTCTGCTGCTGCTCCTTAAGAGGGCTATGTGACACGTGGCCAATACCAAGCCCATGGTGGTAAATCGTCTGTGCTCGGGGCTCAGCATCTTAACATACTCCAGGAGTGCTAGTAGACGGTCATGGTCAACAGTGTGCTCTAACACGGTAGACAAATACAGCCTTCCAGTATATTCACCACTAATCCTTTATCGGTTCCTGAGTAGCGTACTACTCGCTGAAAAAGCGCTTCAACACCTCATCAGAGTTAACAAGCGCTTGGGATTGCTCCAGCCCGCCATCCAGCGCAAGTGAAGCAAAGGGCCGCTGCCATTGGCATTTCGTGACTGCACGGGGAGGCGAAATTTACTGTAATTGGAGCCTACAGCCCGGTGGACCCTGGTACTGGGGGCCTGAACGTATGCGGGGACCCAAGGAGACATTGGGAAAACATACACCGGGACCTGCAATCACCGAGCCTTGCCCTGCACAGCTCCAGCCAACTCGGGCACAATTTTGTAGGCGCTATATAAATGCAATTACAATTACAAGGAACCGGTAAGACGGAGACAACAGGATGCAGGACAGCGCGACGGCAAAAAAGAAATAAGGCTACCCGCCCATAGAAGAAACGGTGCATCAACAGGATCACCATTAAAAATTCAAGGTCACCAAGTGACGCGATGGCAAAAAAGAAATAAGAAGAAACGGTGTATCAACAGGATCACCATTAAAAACTCAAGGTCCCTAAGTGACAACTCACCCTCGTGGGACAAACAACATAGAAAGTTTTCTATGCGTGAATCAGATAATGCCGCCGCTCTAAGCCAGACATAAAGAATCAACGAGGCATCTATCAAAGAAAATAAAGCGCCACAACTACAAAACTGCAGCACAGGCTCAATCTCAAGAGGGCAGCTCGTCATTAGGGGCACCATCTATACCAGAAACTGTGGATCGCCATTGCGAAGAATCAGATAGCACACAAGGGGGAAGTAAAGCAGCAGGCTGAGACACCGACAATATGAGGACCTGAGCCCCAGCATCCAATCCTGAATGTCACGGTTGATGTTGCAAAAGAAATCACAGAATCCCTGAGGAAGGCGAACGGCCGAAACGCGTCGAAAGGAATATATTCTGTGTTTGATAATTGAAGTTGCTTATTGTGTAGATATTTTATTAACTAAGCAAACTGTTTTTGTGATATGTAAAAAGATTATGTACAAAAAATGATGGAAATGGTATACAAAAAGTAAAAAAAGAAAATAAGAATGTTCTCCTAAAAAAAGTGTATACATCAGATACACAATTTATATATAAAAAAGTCAAAAAGATAGAATAATAAAATAAAAAGATTTAACACTCAAAGACACTGGTTGGAAAAGTTTTTGTCTCATGATAACGTCTAAAGTTACTCTGAAGTATAATTACACGTAACCCGGTGTGCACAAGCTAATGATTACTAAAACATTACAATTACAATATGTATGCATCTTGAAGAAAGCTATAACCATTACTAAATAATAATCACTGACAATTTTACATTTATTTCTTTATATGAATTGCTTGATATTTCATTATGTTTGATTCTAATTAAGAGTTTACTGCAAATGAAAATGTCAGTTTAAATACCTTTTTCACGTTCTTTGTTGAAATGCCTTATTTCATAGCCTAACACAATGGACCTTATTTTTAGTTCTCTGCAAATGTTGCTTTATCTGTTCTGTATGTGCAACATTTAGTTGACCGAGGACATTCTTTTAGTATTCACTGAATTGTGAATTGGGGAGAACCTAAACTTTATACATATCTCATTCTCTTCAACGTTGTAACCTTTTCTTGTCGACTAACCTGGCAGGATGGAAAGAGGAGATGTTTCTCATGACATGTAGGTGAAACCATGCTGGAGTATCAAAATATGGTACCTTACAAATAAAGGGCCAATCACATGATTATCTGGACCTTATGGTGTGATGACTGACCACATGAAGCGTCAATTCTTATAAAAAGAGAGACCTCAAATGAGGAGCAGATCGGCAGCAATTTGGCAGCGAGACACACTTTATTTTCCATTTTGTGCGGAGACTTATGGTTTATAGACCATCCTACTGCTTTGGGTTACTTTTGCTGATGTTGTTACTTTCGACAGACTGATCTAAAACCTTCTTTGCCTAATAAGCCAGATTTTTCTAAGGCAAATGTTTTTACCCTTGTCAATGACTTTGTTTGCTGATCTTTCTTGGACTTTCCGGTGAAAAAACAGATTTTATCTTTTTCCTTTAGCTCTTGATTATGGACTCGCCCTTAGAGGACTTTAAACTTGATCCTTTTGCCATTTGCTTAGAACCTTTTTGAATGCTGTTAACAAACTATCCTTTTGCCTTTGATGGTAGCGGGAACCTGTAATTTCAACTTGATGTGAATCTTAAAAAAACATCATGTGCCCTTGATGGTGGGAAGAATCAATAATTCCTGTTTGATGAGAATGTATTTTTCAAAGAAACCATCCTCTGCATTAATAGTGTCAGGAATCTGTAACCTTTTAAACCATCCTCTTCTGGATTAGAACCTTTGGATAATGTCTGGTATCATACTACATGCTGTAAGATTCTTGACTGAAGCGCTTAAAATTATACTTATTTACAATGGTTTTGGATCAATAATACAATAACCAATTTATCGAAATTTACCTGAGTGTATTATTGTGTCCTGATGCTCTTTCTTTAAAACTTTGCTAATTAATATTGATTCTAGATGCGTAACAGAGAGAGTCATAGAATGTTTTCAGGCGATCAAGTTCTGCTTCTCTTATTCTGTGTCGCAACTGCATTACTCTTAGTGTGTATAATTCTGGTTAGACTGAACTTCTTCAATAGGTTGGGTCTACCTATTGTAATACTTTATTTCTATAGTATGGCCCTAAGGGTGGTGTATTTGAACCTAATCTCAAACTTGTGAGTTGGCTGCCAATTAATGGTCGTCATTGGGTGGCCAGCGTGGATTTGGATACCCTTATTCCCACCCTTCTCTATCGGCGGAGAAATATCCATCAGAGGGCCATTGCCTCTGTAGTAAAGTGTAGTGATGAGGAGTTGACTAATTGTGGAGGGCCAATTATGGTTAGAGTAGTAAGTAAAATCAGAAAAACACTTTTGCTGGATCATTACTACAAGGGATTACTGCACAATTTTGGTGACAATTGATGTTTCAACCTGCACAAACATGTTGAGTTTTAGGTGCACCTCGTCAGTCATCTACAATTCACATGTACTACTGTGCAAAAGGAAATAAAAGAGGAAATTGTAAAATCATCAATGGATGCTGAGAGCATGGACCAGCTAAAGATCATTGTGGATCATGTGCATTACCTTTCAGTGATTCATTATTACTTTTGCTAAATTGCTCAGTATTTAGTTTAAGCCAGCGCTTTATTTTCTTTTGAAGTTCTTGGTGCCCCCTGCATTGGTCAGTTACTTCTCACGCAAGCATACCAGCACGTCTTCACTCCTTCATGTGCACACCTGGTCAACTCATCTTCACGTCACTGCAGCCAGTGCCGGAGTCTCATGCAAGCTGGGTACGCATACACACCTACGGGAAAGGTCATGCAATGTGACCTGGAATGCCGCCATTTTGTTTCCTGTATGTACAGTGTGAACACGACTGTGTGCAACACATCCTTGTATTTTTCACGTATAGGTACCCTTTGTTGTCGCATTCATTTTCTGAAATGTCAAATTAGTAAATATGCGAAGAGAGCTGAGGAAACATATATAAAAAAAATTATGTTGCTTTACTTTTCCTTCTATCATTCAGCTGATTTGTTTTCATTATATATGGTGTGTGACTGGAATTTTTGTAACATTTGCCATCGTAGTTATTAATCATTCAAAGTACTTCTCCACACGGCATGTATTATTTGGGTTTGTGCTTTATTTGCTTCATTTATCTGTATACACTATTGCACACAACTATGGAAGGAAGTTCAAATAGCAAATTGAATATGGGTATAACTTTACATACTCCCAAAGAATTTCTTACGAATCATGGTGAGCCGAAAGCTAAATGGCAAGAGTGGAAGGAGTGTTTCGTAAATTACATTGCAATGTTGGAGGATAATCGGTGTGCACTATTACCTGATCGGAAGAAAAGAATCCTCCTACATTGATTGGGCCCTGAAGGTCTAAGAGTGTACAATTAAATGCAGAACCTGAATGAAGTGGTAACTCTTTGTTTGAAAATCCTGTTTTGGATCTGGAGGAGCATTATTCACTCATTCTGTGTATCACTGTCTCAAGACGTGTTTTCTTTCGACGTAAGAAAGAGCACCAATAATCCATTGAAGACTACGTCTCTTTCCTCAAGAACATAGCGATTAAGTGCAGATTTGGCAACTTACACGAAAAGTTGATTAGAGATCAGATAGTAATGAGTATAAGGAATAAAGACATGCAAGAGGGATTGTGGATTGAGGAAGACTCCGATCTTAAAGACATCATGGCTCTAGGTAACCAAGCATTTGCAATGCAAATTGGTCTCACATTTGTGAGAGCTAGACGTATTGGCGATGCAAATGACAATGTCTTTTACCCAGGTGTTTTGGATTCAAATGTAGTGGATGTATGTGGTGTGGAGTGGAATTATGCAGGTTGGATTGAAATTGTTAGTTGTGGAATTGTGTGTGGTGAAAGTGTGTGGTGTGGAGTGGGTTTGTGGAGTGGAATTATGTTGCATGGTGTGCAGTGGAAATATGTGGATAGTAATTATGTGTTATTGAGTACTGAAATTATGTGGAGTGGGATTGTGTATCGCAGTGGAATTATGTGGAATGGCATTTTGTGTTGTATGCTGTCGAGTTTAATTATGTGGTGCACTGTTGAATTTTGTGACATGATGTAGAATTCTATGGTGTGGATTGGATTTATGTAGTGTGTTGTATAATTGTGTTGTTGAGTTGAAATATGTGGTTTGTTGTCGAACTATGTAGTGTGGAATGGAAATGTACAGAGTTGAATTGTGTGACCTGGAAGTGTGTTGTGGTGAGTGAAATTATGCTGATTGTAATCATTTGGCTTGGTGTGGAGTTCTCAAACTGAGGTAAAATGGTGGAAAAAAGAACGACCTGTTGAAATACTATCCTGAACAATTGTCATTTGTTAGACTTATTGCAAGCAGACACCTCCTATCACATTTTGCATGCTTTAAATCTTTTTCTGTGTCCCATGTTTACATTTGCCTGCACTCAGTGACACTTAACACAATAAATCTTTGCAATGTAACATGAGATATAACTTACACTATGCAACCTCGAAATTACTTACTTTTTATGGTTAGTAAGTTTGAATGATTTTAGTACTAAAGCACATAGCATATTACAGGAAATGTCTAACGTTTTTTTTCTGTGCACACAGGCCTTCTTTTCTTTTCTTTTTTTTTCTTTTCTTTTCACCATGCCCAACTCCCCTGTTGTTCTGCTATCTGTCCTACCCCCATTCTTCCCATTTCTCATAAGCTTTTACCTGAACCCCTGTGTGCTCAACCATTGATCCCCTGTCCGTCGCCCCTCTCTATAGCGTTTTTTCCCCTGCATTTTTTATCTTAAATTTTATTTTTGGAGGTCCCAGGTCCTGTAATTTTCGGAGGAGGCGCTCCTTTATAAATAAGACACTTTTGCAATTTTTTTATAGGTTTTAAATTTACTGCTGCAAGATCTGGTTCCACTGTCTTGAAACAATTAAAAAAAAGCGGTTGCTACGGCATAACGAATATGGGGAAATTTGCATATGTTATGAAGCATGTGTGATGGTCTGATGATGTATTCCAGCATATGCATCGTCATGCTGCTTTTTTTGCTGATGCTTTTTTATTTCACGATGACTGGTTTGCTTCCGTAGAATACAGTGTGAAAACAGTCCATGGGTAACAAAAGGGATATGAAATATGTTGCTCTTGAACCTGAGAGCACATCATGGTGAAGCAGAATAAAAAACACGGATATTTTTGCACCTGTTTTGAAACTCAGCCCATGCCCTTCTATAGCGTGTATCAGTTGAATTTTAGCGTAACTATCAGATGATAAAAAGTAGGGGGCTGGAAACTGTGTTTTTTCAATACATTGATAAATGTAAACATGGTTAGTTTTCAAAAAGGGAAAATTTACCTGGCGTGACCAAGGGTGTTAGAATGACACCCTGGGGCATCCATTATGTTGGATGTAGTTGCCTCACACACCCAGAAGGGTGTCATGCTTCATCATCGGCGGTTGCTCCTCGTCGGGGAGGCGGTGCAACCCCCGACGGGCTCACCTCAAGGAGGGGCTCTTTGGCGGAGATCTTTTTATCCAACAGCCTTATGGTGAGGTGTGGGTGTGTGGGCAGAATGGTGTATTGTTGTGGTAGGGTTATTAAAATGTAGCAAGGGGTACCGGAATTCACTTTATTCTGGGGGTCCCCTGGCTGCAATTAAAACGTGGGGCTAGCTCGCTAGGTGTCAACAGGTTAGGTCGAGTGACCCTAGAGGAGACTAGATGTGAACGTGGTCGACATGTTTCTCGCAATGGGTTAATCACCTGCGATTCTTCAGGACCTTATAAAAGTGAGAAAAACAACATCATGCTAGTGTCATGTGTGTGGTGTATGTTACCTCTGTGGATTCTCCTATGCCTATACATAGAGAAAATATAAGGAAACAATGGTTAATACGAATATGCAGTAAACCAATACAAGTCACATCAATGCCAGGACATGTGAAAAATTGCCACAATTTTTCACATGTCCTGGCATTGAGTCAGAACATCACAGAAGGCCCTTAACACAGTTTCAAACAAGCAAGCTAATTTTATGAGCAATAGGGTTGTAAATGCCTCCAGGTCGTTTGTCAACATTGTGAAGAGCGAGACTGAAGGGAAAGCATGTCATCTGGCAGCTCATTTACGTAAATCAGTTGTCGTGTTTTTTTACCTAGTCATAAAAATATAAGTAAATACACACAGTATAGCATCAGTGGTGGTTAACGTCTCATGCATCTCTTTCCGCTTAGCTCCAGAAGTAGCCGCCAGTGTCCCGGTGCAAATGGTTTGTGTTGAACCCTGAAGCTGACCTCTACTTGCGTTATTTTATTCCTAGAACTATAACTATTCCTATAAACTATCAATCATATGTGATCCACGCCAATGGGGCAGAGCGGCTGGTGAAGGCTGTGTCAGCTTGACGAGCCCACCAGAGGTTAGTAAACCACGTAGTACTTTATGCTGGCACCGCTCAGGAGTGTCCTAATTAACAACTCCCATACAAAACAAGCCTTGTCTAATAATTAATTTTAATGGAAAAAACAAAACAACATACTGCAACAGTACTTGATGCAACATAAGCAACAGTGACATGGGGTTAAATGCACATCTACGAACACCAGCCCTGATGAGTTTTGACAACGTCATGTGACAGAAGGGCACCCAAAGGGAGAGCCAGTAGTAGGGACGAGAGGCTATCACACACTGTACATTGTGATGGCCAACCAAAATGATCTCTTAGTGAAATTGTAAAGAAAGCGCAATCACTTGAAAACTGATGATATCCCTCGGGGCACACTGGTGTGTGGTGAAATCCTCCTCTATTGAATAAAACAAGGTTTACACTTGTGGTATTTCATATCGAGTAATCAAGTTTTATTTTCATTCTTTCTCATTAGTTCATTTATATTTCCATTGTTGTCAATAAAGTTTTCATTTACAGGTATTGTTTAATCCAGCTCCCAATGCATTTCGGGCAACCGCCCTTCATCGGGGAGCATCTATGAGCAAACGACATATGATGGATAACCTGTTATATCACATTTTGGTTATCGAATACTAATAATACTAATACTAATAATACTATGGTGGTTAAACAATACTAAGTGATAGTTGTGCTATAAAGTGATATTCGGTGAACTGAAAGCTGTTCATCGGTGAAAGAAATACGATTAAGCGAGTGGGGAAGGTAAATTGAGTTTATCGTTTCATGCTGAAGTGTGAGTAGATGTGGTTAGGTTGTGTGGGTTGTCGATGCGTTAATGGCGGCTTATATGGTGTTTAAAGTGCTGTTAGTGAAAAACTCAAGCAGAGTGAAATAAAGTGAGAACAGTTAACAGCGTTTAGCGTTCTACAGTGCGGGGTCAAGACGCTTGTTGTGGTCCAGTGAAATTAAATGAAAAAATCAATAATATCGCTTAGCGGTTACTTACAGATTTGTTAGTGTGTTTGCGGTATACGTTCTGCTGTTGTTCTCGCTGCAGTGTGAGTAAATGTTAACGCGCAAAGGCGAGTGCAATTAAGGGTGTTCGAGTGTCTACCGGTCATGTGACCAAAAAAACGTTGGTGTAGAAAGAAGACTGGCGGAGTGCACAAAAACAGTTGTAAAGAAAAAAGTTACATATGTCGAATGTTTTGACATCAACTAAGTAAGTCTCATAATCACTGTATAATCATAACAAATGAAATGGATAAAAATAAATATAAACAATTAAAGGTGAATACACGGTCAGGGGATGGTCCAGAACAAATAGACCCATCAAAGGGGGTTTAAAAGTCTATCCATAAATATCTTATAAGTAGCATGAAAATTCAATCCGTTCATTGAGCCCATATGGCTTAATAGAATTAAGTCTGTAGATCCAGTGGTTTTCTCGTTGGAGTAACATTTCGTTGTTGTCTCTTCATCAATTTTATTGATCACTTCTAGTGTCATGAATTTGTGACACGTTATGGTTCATTTCCAGGAAATGACTGGCTACTGATGATTTCAAGTTTTTTGTTCTAATGTTGGACTTATGTTCATTTAGACGAATCTTAAGTTTACGCTCAGTCTTCCCTATGTATACCTTGCCGCACGGGCATTTTAATAGGTATATTAAATTGTTGGTGTCACAGGTTGCCGTGACTTTCAAGGCTATGTCATATCCTTTCATTGGGTGTGTCACCTTGTTGCCCATTATTATGTTATTGCAATTGTTGCAATTGTTGCATGGTCTGGTGCCTCGTGAAGGTAGGTCGATGGTTTTAGGTTGTTTTAAAATTTCTCCCAGATTTCTTCCTCTCGTATATGCAAAGAGTGGTCTTGACTTAAACATTTCTTTGAAGTCTGATTCTAATTGTAACGTTGGCCAATGTTTCAGTATTATCTTTTTGTAATTCGAGCTCACTTTTGAATATTTCGATACTATGACCATTCTGTAACTTGATGGTTTCGTTCTGGATTGTTTTAGAAGATCCATGCGGTTTAAATCTTTCACCTGGTTTTTGGCTGTATCTAATATCTGTTTTGGGTATCCTCTTTCGTGAAATCTATTGGCCATTTCTTCTATTCTGATGTTGGCCACATTGGGATCAGAAGTAATTCGTTTGACTCTTAGTAGTTGAGATTTGGGTAAATGTTTCTTCAAATATACCTGGTGAAAACTGGTATAATGTAGGATATTGTTCCGATCTGTCGGTTTTCGGAATATATCTGTTGTAATCTGGTTGTCTTTCAGAGTGATAAGAACGTCCAAAAATGTTATGTTTTTAGGATCTATGGGCCACGTAAACTGAATTTATTGGTTGGCTGAATTCAAGGTACATAAGGCTTGTTCAAGGTTCTCTCTTGAGTCTTTCCAAAGGATGAATAAGTCATCAATAAAACGAACATAAATCTTGATATTTTTATTCCAGATGGGATTGGACCAGATATGGGTATTCTCAAATTCACTTCCATGTTTCAGAAGACTAATCAATTGTGAATCATTCACATATAGCAACAGTGCATTGAGGTTGAGTGGCCAGACCACTCAAGTTAGGAAGTCTATTGTTTAGGCACGGAGTGTGGACAGACGTGCCACCTCAACAGCACGCTTGTAAAAAAACAAACAGAGCAATCAATTGAGTGGATATTAAATGAGTTAAATTAGTGGTGTGCTTCTCCGCAAACTACCATATTCTCAAATTCACCCATAAAGATGTTCGCGTAGACTGGAGCTGCTCAATTTCCCATGCTTGTGCCCACCAATTGTAAAAACCAGTCTTCATCATGTTTGAAATAACTTTGGTATAATGTAAACATGACTAGTTCCATCAGGAATACTTTCATGGTTTCTTCCATGTCTAATTTGAGGATGGCCTGCTCCATGGCCTTAATTCCCTCCTGGTGTGGAATTGAGGTATATAAGGAGCTAACGTCAGCTGTACATAACCATAATTGTTCATTAGGTTCAATCTTGATGTTTTGCAGTTTGCACAAAAAGTCTGTGGTGTCTTTAATGTAGCTGGCTAGAGATTGGACTATAGGTTGGAGATGACGATCCAAATATTGTCCTATAGGTTTGTGAATGCTTCCACAGGAGCAAGGAGCCCATCCATACATGCGGCACCAAAAATCCATAAAAACTACACTGACCCACCGATACGACCCATAGTATCTACATGTGCGCCTAGTGTGCTACAAGGAAAACAATTTGAGATGCAGGTGAGCGAGAACACAGCCACACAAGAGCGTTACCACTCTAGGCAGTCAGAATCCAGTGCGTCTGCGCAGCTGGCATAGTTATATAGCTTGCCTCCAAAAGGGCGTGGCTATGTTCCGTCGAGACTCGGTGGGCAGCACAAAGTGGGAACTGAAGTCCCTGCGTTCCTCTTCAATCAGGGAGGTTACCCTCCCAGATTGAAGTTCTGGAAAAAGGAAAGCAAAATTAAAACAATAACCAAACTGAAATAGTGTGAAAGAAAAAACATAAAAGCAATTAAAAGCTGCTGGTGGAGAAGCCGACCTAAGATGGCCGCCACCGGGACGGAAGCCAGGCACCTTCCTGTGCCTAGTACGCTACAAGGAAAATAATTTCAGATGCAGGTGAGCAAGAACACGGCCACCTGAGAGCGTTACCACTGTAGGTAGGGGAAATCCCTACAAACCCAGGAATCGATTCTCTAGGCTTTGTAAGTTAGGTCAGCCATTTTATACATTTAGTGGGCATCAAGTCAATTACGAGATGTCTAACTATATACTAGCTGCACCGAAACCTGTCATTTTTGGTATCAAACGTGTCCGAATCCTACCTCAATGCCGATTCCAATGCTGGATGTAGGATCCCATGGAGCCCCCCTTTATTCCCGGTACCAGTTTTTATGGGACTAATAGCAAGCTAGTGCTTCTGCCGACCACAGACAAGATTCAGCCCTCCTGCTGCTGAGCCAGGCTCGAGCAGAGGAAGGTAGAACAATAGGTTTCCTGTCACAGGGATGTGTAACCACCTCCCAGACAGGACTTAGTGTATTGGGTTGTGCTGGGGCACTTATTGACGCCACCAGACTGCTTTGAAGGGCACAGTTGCTGCCCTTCTTGCATACTCCAGTTGAAACCATTTCAGGGAGGCATTGGCTCCTGCTCTGGCGTGAAACTGGACAAAGCACATGGGAGTATACTCCCCTCTGTCCAGACCCTCCTCTGGGAGGGACCCCTGAATTGTCCCAACCCTCTCCTTTGGGCTTACTTGTGGGTGGCTCTTCTGATTCATTGTGGGACAAGATTCAGATTTGAAACCACTTCTACAGCTTCCGTCTGGACACTTTGGACTTGGTTGGACTTCGCTTTGGGTAACGAGACTGCATCTGGGAAGACTCCTGCTGCTCCTGGTCTCGTCATCCTGCTAGTTTTCTGCGTCATCTGGGACTGTGCTTCATCTTGGCCTGTGGGCATCAGAGACAATGAAAGAATCTCCCCAGTTTGTCCCCTGTTTCTGCGGGCACCGCAACTAAGCTGACTGTTCTGCTGCTCTTAACGTCCTCGGGACTTCGAAAGGCCCAACAACACAAGTGGTGGTTCTGCAACTCCCTCGAGGCCTACACTGTCTTCTCACTGAGTTTGATGCCAGTATCCCTTGTCAGAACTGCTGGAACAGCATCCCTGTGCACCGCGTCGACTTGCCGTGTCCAAGGCTTGTTGACTTTCGTCCCCAGAGATCTTCGGGCTCCAAGAAGCTCCAGCATCTCGTCCTGCCAAGATCTTTGTCATCATCGCATCCTCTGCACCATGGGCCTGCGTCTTTGGTCAGCTTCTCGAGTTCCTCTTGCAACTCCTGTGGGTCCTCTTGAGGGTCTTCTTTGCAGGGGTGTGGAATTTTCAAAATATTCTACTTGTCCAAAGGACAAAATGCCACTGAGATCTACATGTCCCGTAAAATCCACTTGTCCCACCTACTCCCGTCCATACATCAAACATAAGGGCTGACAGAGAAACACGTGTATGCATCACCATAAATGCATGCACCTATGGAATGAGGGCTAAATGTTTTGAAAATATTTTTTTCCTATTTAAAAATGAACACCCTTTGGCTTGCCTACAGACAGACAGAAGCATGTTTCATGCCCTGCCAAGGATCTAGAATCTCACTAAACCATGTATCTGTAGAAGGAGAAAACGGAACCCTCATGATCGGTTTGCCCGCGCCATCAGTCTTGACATTCTTGAAGATTGGACGATGTACCGCACTGATGACAGTGCCATTAGTGAACCGAGAGGCACGGCAGAAGTGAACATTGTATGTGACCAGAATGTAGAGCAACATTTTAGTCTATATTAATTCAAAGACGGGTTTTTGGACAGCTCATATTCTGAACACATGCATTTGAAAGTGTTTCTCTTGATTATTTAGACAAAGTTAGTTTTGATTAATTAAAATATTTGCCTAAGATCACACCATTTAAGCATGGAAGCCAACTTTCAACTAGCCAGGTTCATTGGCAGAGCTCTGCATATGTATAAACTAGCACATACCAACTGAACAAACCACCAGGTTTTTGTACTGCTGCCAAGTGAAATCAGCATTTTCTCTTCTTTAATGGCACCCTTCATATCTTTCTCACCACCATGTCACTAGTCCAGTCATTTTAAGACTTAACTAGTATACTGGACGGGGATACGTTATTCTGATGAATAGAGCAGTTTTAATGATTATTTTTAATCAAACACAAGTCAAAGATGTCTGAACAATGAGAATGCCTCAGGCAGCAAGTCAGGTCTCGGCTAGAGTGAGAAGTTGCAAACAGGTAGCAGTGAGTTCCTGCTCCACTATGTAGTTCTGGTCTACCCTTAGAAGCTAACTTGCCCCCCCCCTAACATTTCAGTTATTTGGGGCACACAAGCAACACTTATTACAGTGCTACACTTCACGCACTGTAAAATTCATTGCTCTTTATTTTGAGGATGACAGGCTGAGTGGGGCCCAGTAGCAGCCCTCGCTCCCTCTTCCAGCTGACAGAGCGAGGGGGAGGCGGAGGTGGGAGGTTCACCACACCACTGAGTAACAGATAAGAAGGTGAGGAAAAAACAGCTTCAACCTTTTGAAATGGAAATAGAGCCATTGCGCTGCCTGTTCTCGCCCGGGTGAAGCTTCGCCTTTTCTGCTGCTGTGTGCAGGATATTGAGGAAATACCCGTGGGCGGTGAGGCTTGCAGAAATGTCCCTCATGCAGACCCCCTGTGCGGTTGTCTCACCTTGGGGCACAATAAAGGAGGGAAAGAATGTCTTGCTTCTCAAGGGGGATCCAGGCTCCGAGCAGATGGCCTGTGCCCACAGCCACTTGCCCTGTAGGTAGTGCGCACGCACTTTAAAGTGGTGTTTGGTGCTTTTTAAAAAAAAAAGAAGCTGGACATTCTTTTTCTTCACCGTATGGATCGATGTGAATTTTAATGTGGCATGAATACGCTAGCATAAGACTTTCAGTGCTAATAAAAGTATGGCTTTTTTTTAGGGTTTTATATACCGCGAACTCGACCTGAAGGTATTGGAGCGCTTTACAGGAGCGCCAGTTACATTTACAGAAGGACACATTCATTTTTTTCGCTGCACTATTAAATTGGCACAGCTGCACAGGAAATCAAATGTGTTATGCAGAGGGGACATTTAGGTTGTAGAGTCCCAAAATGCGCCTCTAATTCAAGCTCATGTCCTCACTTTACCAACGTGGTGTAATCTGGACAACCTCTTTACCTAATTATCCAGTGTCCTTTAGTTAGCAGTTAAGCAAGCCTGGCAGCTCAAGAAAGAAACTGTAGCGCCGTGGCAGCTTAAAAGAAATGCACACAACGGGCTGAATTATGGGAAAGATATCCCCCATTTGTGAAGGAAATTGCCCTATATGGCAATTCTGTGTCACACATCTAGTGTGAAAGGGAGTTCTAATCTGCTCTCTGCACAGCAATGGAAACGTGCTCTGTTTGCACGATTTATAGCACGGCTCCTAAAGTAGCGTTTGGGCACATCTGTTGGAACTTTAGGTGTGGAGTTAACTGAATTCTGGGGCTCCCGGAGCTAGAGCACTTACGCCGAACATCATGGGAAACAAAGACACTCGTTCCTGATCTGTTGTCAACAGCACAAAACGGGGGGAGGGGGTGGCACTGGGGTGGCAGGGGCACAGTGAATTTGAAATGCAAGGCCGAAAGTGATATATGTGAATATTCAAAAAACCACAAACAGGCAGCGTAGTTCTGGGAGGATTTGGTAAAAGGTCAAAAGCCGTACTAGTAAACAGGCAGTGACTGGGCCCCAATAATAGGGACTCAGTGGGTTCTTGATCAGGCCAGGCTTGAAACCCGATAATCTTTTAATCTTTGAAGAGCAATATCCACCCTGCTTCCTCGCCCCCTCCCTTACATTAACCAAATACTCAGATTAATTTAGCTTAGGGTATACACACTCCCGCCCCCCCCCCCCCGCTTGCTTTTGGTTGTTTCTCTATTTCAGTGACTTGCTCTTTAGAAAATAGGTGACGGTCGCCCCACTTCACCCCCTGGCGTGCACACAACCATGGAGGCGTTAGCTAGCTGCAGTCTACAGGTAGCTTTTGGACATGCTCGTGCACCTCATCATCATCTTACAGGTCGGCAGTAACGGGAAGGTAGGTGGAAGGTGTTTGGGGGGACAGGAGGTAGGGCTGCTGCCTCAAAGCACACAAATGGAACCGTCCTACCCGAACCAAGACCGAGGCAGCAGCCTGAAGAGCTGATGGCTCGTAAGGCAGATCAGACTCCCCACCTTACTGTGTTTGATGCAAATGCAGCGGTACCCGGATCCTTTGGCGGGCTTCTCTGGAAGTGGAAACCAGTGATCATGTTTATAGTAGTCTGCTAGCGCCTCGCCCACTCTCCCTTCAAAACCCCGCAGTCTGCTCTCGCTCACTCAACCCCAAAGCAACGAGGATAGGAAGCCGGCGGCAGCACTGATCTCTGGGTGCCCATGGGACAGTAGGACTAGTTAGTGGCGGCGGCAGGGTCCTGCGTCTTTCGGGGCCTCGTGTAAAGAAGGGGGGGCAGAATGTCATCTGATTTTCGGAACCCTTGGATGGTTAGGGACGCTTGATAGTGCCACAGTGTGTGGAGTAAGTTGAAGTTAGCGTTGCTGTGGTAAAGGGACAGTGACTGTTCTCTTGGACAGTGGGATACGGCTCCCAGCTAATTCGGCTTGCAGCTTGTTTTCAATACTCTGTTGTCTCCGGCCCTATCGATCGGCAGTCTCTCCGAGGCCCACAGACAGGTCCTTAATCAGGCCGGGTCAAGTTACCTCTTATATCGGATTCCCCGTTCTGCGACGCTGCTTTACTGGGCCCTCTGCTTCAGCGCCCCCACGTTTTATGCTGTCTCACGCTCCAATAGCAGCGATGAGAGCCCGCGCTTTCTGGAACCATAAGGACACGCATTATACACGGTCTCTCACAGCAGGCGTGCGCACCAGTTCTATTGTAATTACAGAGCGATCTGCAAGCTGAGCAAAATCTAAACCTTTTGAACACTCTACAAGTGCTATGGCGGGCATTATGGCAGTGCCTATTTTACCTTAATGTATTGCCTCGCGGCGGCCACAAACTCCTGCTTGCTGAGTCTGAGTGACGTTTTCACTCCCTAAGCCAATCACTGTCTAGAGCCCAGTTATGGGCTGCTAGCCAATCAGAAGCCTCCAAAGGCTTCCGGCACGCTTATCTGATTGGCTGTGAGCCCCAGAGTGCTCACAGCCTGTCTTATTCATGTGATTTAATGTCTACTTGTCCGTCGGACGAAATAGACATTAAATCTTCTTGCCCACCGATAAAAACAACTTGGTTCGGGCGTCGGGCGATATGATTCCCCCACCCCTGTCTTTGGGTCCAGTGGACTCCCCTGCTTGCTCGGGGCCTGCTCTGACTCTCCTGCACTTGGTGAGTCCCTTGGACCTTGCTGGTCTGGACACTCTACCATAGTTTTCCACGTATGTTGCTGCTGTCAAGGCTTGTTGGTGCTCAACGCTGGGCACCGACTACCTGGTTCTCGACTTACTATGTGGAACAGCTCGGGAACGGCTCCTGGTCTTTCACAGCACCGCCTGGTTCTCACAGCTACAGCGACAAGTTCATCATCAACTCTCCTGCATCGTCGATCATCTGTGGTCATTGGTCTTCCGTGCCTCCTGGTCACTCCAGAGTGGCATAGACTCTGTCCCCTCTACGTGCAGGTACTCCTCTTCTAGAACCCACCCTTGGATTTCACCGGACTCTTTCACCTTCTTCTCCAGCGGCATCATTACTGAAGTCCTCCATTGTGGTCTACGGGGGTTTCCGACTTCACTTCGCACCTTTGCACCCAGCTTCCCTGGTGTAGGTATCCTGGTTCCGGGGGTACCAAAGGGTAGGGTGACACTCCAACCTTCCATTTTCCTCAGGGTTTCTTCATGGTCCTCTGGGAAGTATCCTTCTGCAAAGCTGCAACTGTGACTTCCCTATTGACTTGCATTGAGGACGCAGCTGTGTTTCTACTTTGCACATAGCCGCTGTGGAGTTCCTGGGTACTTACCTTTGGGTGGTTCCTTGGGTCCCCAGCACTTCTAAGTCTTCTGGGTCAAGTTTCCACTTCGGCCGTAGTTCGCATTCCACTTTATTAGTATATGGTTAGGTCTCCCCCTGGAGACCACTGTGTATTTATGCTACTTACCTGTTCTCCTTTTGAAATATTGTGTGTATTGTGTTTATATCTCCGGGTAGGAGATATACCAATGTGTTAGTGAGGGTGAATAATAAATATTACTATTTTTATAACTACACTGCGTGGTTCTTTTTCGTTTATCCTACACTACATGATTAGTACTGGTAAAACAGGCTGCTTAACACTCCTCCTGGACTAAGCATTAAGGCTACTCTCCACAGCTACCACTTAGAGAGCTTTCTAAAGTTGTCTAAGACTACTAAAATCACCGTAAGGGTTGTCTGGATTAGTATAGGGTGCTTCACTTAAATAAGTGTGCACCTTATACCGCTCCTCCTATACCCTACTGAGAGGTGAAGGTACTGCCTGATTAAAAGCATAGGGGTTGTGCAAAAAAGTGTTGGTAGTTTTGCAATACAATTATGGTATTCCCTGCTGGGAAGTGGTGATCTATTCAATCTTAAGTAGTGGTGGTGCCCTTGCCAATGCCGCTAACCCATAAACCGGTTGACTATTAACTCATATGTTTATAATCGATATAGAAATATTTAAGTTTTCCATTAACCTTTGATCAAAAGTGTACATTTGAAAGGGTCTTTTTCTGTTTATTGCTGTTTTTTAGAATTCAGATCAAACTGCAAAGAAGCTGCTGGAAATTAAGATGTTTGCCAATGTCTCTAGACTGTCTCTGTACCAGATAATGTAAAATATTTCTATTTTTTTTGTAGCAATTATTTTTATTGCCATAAATTAAGTAATGAAAAATAACAGCAAATAACGTGACATGCAATTCATATTCAAATGCAAATGTTGATTGTGAAACATGCACCAATAACAAACAATCATAATATGTAAGAAAAGGGTAAAAGAAAGAGAGGGGTAAGAACATAAGCTAGAGAAAGAGGAAAGTAAAGTTAGAAGGTGTGAGAAGTTGGCCTGATGTGCAGTGCTCACTATTCTAGTGATCACTATATATCAGTCCAAACAACCCTTATTGATGATTGGTTGTAAGTCAACCTTATAGACCAGCTATCCTAGTAGCATGGATACGAGCAGTCTAAGGCTAAGACTCTAGAGGGCGTGTTAAGCCAGCTGTTTTACCATCACATTACCCCTTGAACACCCAGTGAAAGGACACCACACAAGTGTTATGAAAATAAACAATGTATTTATTAGAATCACAACAACCCTGTACTCTTTATGAGGACAGGGTGCTAAGCACACAACAAAACTCTTACGAAAATACTTTTAAGTTAGCACGTTACACAAATGCCCGAGGGGCACGAAAAACCATATACACTAAAAGTGGAATGCGAATTACTAGCAGGTAAGTAACAGTTCTAATAGGCTTTGGAATCGCTAGGACTGGACTAGGGAATCGTTAGATTACTACTAGGAGGCCCAGGGGACTCGGGTGCAGAGTGTGCACTCTCACGCGGGATGCGGGACAAAGTCTATGGAGGCTAGTAAAGGCAAAGTTAGTGTTCACGGGCGAACCCGACCTGGTGGGAAGAAAACGACAGTGGATCCTGACCCTTGGATAGTGAGGCTATGCTGGGACACCGGAGTGCCGAAGTTACCTAGCCCAGGGGCTGCAGCTGCATAGGTCTGAAAAGACGTCGGGGATCTCGTTGCCGGACCAGGAGCCTGGAAGGAAGAAGTTGCTGGCAGGCGACCAGTGAAGGAAAGTTCGATGGATCCGAGCCTGGATCAAGGAAGAAGAAACCTGAAAGCAGAGGGGACCAAGTTCTTGAATCACTAGCCAGTGATTAAGTGGGCACCAGGATGGCACCGGGCGAAGTCACCGCAGTCAGGTGAGTGGGCGCTGCTGGGCTCTGCAGTCTCTCGGACCAGGAGGCGTTGTCGGCGACCAGGATGGAGGTGCGAGCTGTCCCACGAAGGATGAAGTCGTCGGCGTCGAAGTTACCCAGGATTGGGCAACAAGCCTTGGCTAATTCAAGCCCACGCGGTGGACTCAAAATGGCGTCTTGAGTGGACCAGGAGGGTCCGGGGTGCTCCTCTTCTGGAAGGGAGCAAGGGCCAGTCTGGAGCAACCAGACCAGCAGCAGAAATGTCGTCGGGCGTCGTCAGGAAGGCCACAAGCCAACGGGCTAGTAGCCAAACAACGCGGTGAGCAGCGGAAAGCAGAAGGGCCCCACGCAGATCGTGGAGATGCTGGGGGGCTGCACTTCGGAGCTGGAGCTGCTCAGAGTCGGGGCTTCTCGGACCCCAAAGCACTCACCAGTAGATTACTCGGCGGGCTTGCTGGAAAGAAGTCGTGCAGTCTTGCAGATGGCCGGTCCCTTGAGGTCTCGTCGCACCCACGGTTCTCAGCTGGGCTGTAGAGGTGGGTAGAGGTCAGAGGTGCCAGGGAAGCCGGTTCTCGTCGAGCTGGGCAGTCGGATTCCGGAGGAAGGACTTACAGCAGACCGCAGTGTTCTTAGATGGTGCCTGCGGATGCAGGGTGACTACTCCTTAGTCACAAGGGAGAAATCTTAGGAAGAAGTCTTGAGTTCCTTTCGCAGAAAGTAGTTTCAGGATTCAAAGATGATCTGATTTGGAAGGGGGCCAGTCTCTACCTTTATCCTGTAAAAAGGGGCTGGCACGCGACTAAGTCCTGCCCTATGGGTGGGACTAGGAGGGGGGTGGTTACACCCACTTCCTTGGCGGGCTTTTCCCCAGCACAGGGTCTGGAGTGACCCTGGAACTGGTTTCAGCCAGCCTATGCACAGTGAGCACCGGGGTGCCACGTGCAGTCACCTTCCTCTAAAGCCCTGCCTACCTACAATACACAAAACCCTGTCTGGGACGGTGCTGGCACCGCCCCTGGCAGGAAACCCTTTGTCCTTATCTCCTGCTCTGGGAGGACTCCCAGCAGCAGGAGGGCAGACTTGTGTCTCGGTGGCAGCATCCATTTTGTGGATGCTAAGGCTCTGTCTGACTTTTAACCGGGTTATAGGTTACAGGCATGTCGTGTCCCTCTAGAAGGGTGGAATGCTAACCCCGTCGCCAGAATTGGCGAGGGGTTAGTATTCCAATTCGTATGACACCTTACTCGACATGTTTTGATAAAGCGATACCAGAGTTGGCACATAACCGCGAGGATTATAATGCACTTAAGAGTATATGGTATGCGATATCATGGAAACGGCTAAGGGATAGATCCCGAAAGCCGCAGACAGGCTCAGCTCATGCCAGAGCACCATCTCACACGATTCCAAGCACTCTGCCTTCAGGATTGTTAAGGCCTGCCATAGGAGTGACTGATAGGAGATCTGTGTGTCCATTTTAGGGTTAGATATAGGTATACTATATCTAAAGCAAAGGGTGAGTACACCACCTTGCCCCAGCTGTCGTGCAGCCAGTTGTGTCAGTTTTAGTTAGTCAATCCAGGGGTGGCATAATACATGCTTCAGCCCCTGGGAGACTTCTGGGTGCACCTCAGCCCTGGGTACAGGGACTTGGAGAGGGCCCAGTGCCAATTCAGTACCTGAGTACAATTTGGATAGAGAGAACAGCTAGGCTGTGGGTCTGATTAGCAGGCCCACAGCCAGGGAAAGTCGTAAACCAGTGCAGCAAAAAGCAAAAATCTGGGTGATCATAGGATTGCAGACCCTACTCTCCTACATGACCCCCCCCCAAACTTTGGGACAATAAGCTAACCTTGACCAGGTGAGTCTTCTTGCTCTAAGTGGAAATACCTGGAGAGCCCATCAGCATTGCTGTGATCAGTCCCAGGTCTATGCTCCACTGTAAAATCCATCCCCTGTAGGGAAATGGACCACCTAAGCAGTTTGGGGTTTTCACCCTTCATCTGATTTAGCCACAAGAGGGGCTTATGGTCTGTCTGAATGGTGAAGTGAGTGCCAAACAAGTAGGCCCTCAGCTTCTTCAGGGCCCAGACCACAGCAAAGGCCTCCCTCTCAATAGCTGACCAATTTTTCTCTCTGGGTGTCAACCTCCTACTAATGAAAGCAATAGGCTGATCATTACCATCAAAATTCAGTTGAGACAGAACAGCTCCCACACCCAACTCAGAAGCATCTGTTTGGACAATGAATGGCTTGGAGTAATCTGGACTCTTGAGGATAGGTGCTGTGCACATGGCCTGCTTTAGGTCATTGAATGCTTTCTGACAGCTTGCTGTCCACTGAACTTTCTTTGGCATCTTTTTGCTTGTCAGGTCATTAAGGGGGGTCACTATGGACCCATAATTTCTGACAAACTTCCTATAGTACCCAGTCAGGCCCAAGAAAGCTCGAACCTGAGTCTGGGTGATTGGTGGAGTCCAGTCCTTGATGGCCTGTATCTTACTCTCCAGTGGCTGAACCTGGCCTCCACCTACAAGGTGGCCCAGGTATACAACCTGTGACTGCCCTATCTGGCACTTTGTGGCCTTGATAGTGAGGCCTGCCTTTTGCAGGGCCTCTAACACTTTCCTCAGGTGGACCAGGTGATCCTCCCAGGTGGAGCTAAAGACAGCAATATCGTCAAGATAAGCTGCACAGAAGTCATCCAGCCCAGTGAGGACTTGATTCACCAACCTTTGGAAGGTGGCAGGTGCATTTTTCAGTCCAAAGGGCATTACCACAAATTGATAATGCCCTCCAGGGGTAGAAAATGCTGTCTTAGGTTTGGCTTCCTCAGCTAACCTGATTTGCCAATACCCAGCTGTCAAATCAAATGTGCTTAAGAAGTTGGCAGAAGCCAATCTATCTATAAGCTCATCTGCTCTTGGTATTGGGTGGGCATCAGTCTTAGTGACTGCATTGAGGCCTCTGTAGTCTACGCAAAACCTCATCTCTCTCTTACCACCCTGGGTGTGAGGCTTTGGCACTAGAACTACTGGGCTAGCCCAAGGGCTATCTGAGGGCTCAATGACTCCCAGTTCCAACATTTTCTGCACTTCAGTTTTGATGCAGTCTCTAACATGATCAGGCTGCCTGTAGATTTTACTCTTGACAGGCAGACTGTCTCCAGTGTCAACATCATGGGTACACCAATCAGTTTGGCTGGGTGTCAGAGAGAACATATGTCGAAAGGATTGCAGAACTTGCCTGCAATCCTGTTGCTGATGTTCAGTGAGGCTGCCACAAAAGACAACACCATCAACTGACCCATCATCAGGATTCTGAGTGAGCAGGTCTGGGAGAGGGTCACTCTCTTCCTCCTGTCCCTCATCTGTGGCCATGAGCAAGCTCATGTCCTTCCTGTCAACATATGCCTTGAGCCTGTTAACATGGAGCACTCTGAGAGGGCTCCTGGGAGTTCCAAGGTCCACCAAGTAGGTAACCTCTCCCTTTTGCTCAATGATGGTGTGGGGCCCAGACCATTTGTCTTTCAGAGCTGCTGGGGCCACTGGCTCCAGCACCCACACCTTCTGTCCTGGCTGGTACACAGTCAGTACAGCCTTTTGGTCATGCCAAGCTTTTTGAAGTTCCTGGCTGGCCTCAAGGTTTTTAGATGCCTTTTCCATATACTCAGCCATCCTGGAGCGGAGACCAAGTACATAGTCCACTATGTTGGTTGCAGGCTTTTTGAGAGGTCTCTCCCATCCTTCCTTCACCAAACACAGGGGTCCCCTTACAGGATGCCCATACAGAAGCTCAAAAGGGCTGTAGCCAACCCCCTTCTGTGGGACCTCTCTGTAAGCAAACAAGAGGCAGGGGATCAGGACATCCCATCTTCTCCTAAGAGGTTCAGGTAGTCCATGAATCATCCCTTTCAGGGTCCTGTTGAATCTCTCAACAAGCCCATTGCATTGTGGATGATAGGGTGTGGTGAACTTGTAGTTCACACCACACTCTTTCCACATGGCAGTCAGATATCCTGACATGAAGTTTGTACCTCTGTCAGAAACGACCTCCTTAGGGAAACCCACTCTGGAGAACACTCCAACTAGGGCTCTTGCCACTACAGGGGCTGTAGTGGTCCTAAGGGGAATAGCCTCAGGATACCTGGTGGCATGGTCCACCACCACCAGTATAAACTTGTGTCCTGATGCTGTCTGGGGTTCCATTGGACCAACAATGTCAATCCCCACTCTTTCAAAGGGAACCCCCACCACAGGTAGTGGTATGAGGGGGGCCTTTGTTGTGCCACCTGACTTACCACTGGCTTGGCAAGTGACACATGAGCGACAAAACTCCTTGGTATTCTCATTCATATGTGGCCAGTGAAAGTGTGAGACAAGCCTGTCCCAAGTCTTTGTCTGACCTAAATGACCTGCAAGGGGAATCTCATGGGCCAAGGTGAGAAGGAAACCTCTCAGAGACAAGGGGATGACCAGCCTCCTGGTTGCACCAGGCTTGGGGTCTCTTGACTCAGAGTACAGGAGTCCATCTTCCCAGTATACCCTGTGGGCACCTGTGGCATTCCCTGCAGCCTCAGCAGCAGCCTGCTGTCTGAGGGGTTCAAGGGAAGGGCAGCTCAACTGTTCCTTCCCCAGGTCTGCTCTGGAGGGTCCCCCTGAGCCCAGAAACTCAACTTGATCAAGTTCAAGCTCTTTAGGCTCAGTTTCCCTCAGTTCTTCTAGATCAGCCTCCTCAGAGACTTGATCCTCAACCTGGGGCAAGGGGGAAGGCAAAGCCTTACCCTTACTGCTCTTCTTCTTGGAAGGTGTCTGGTCCATAGTTTCAGGATCCAGCACCTGTTCAGTGGGGCATTTTCTGGCCTGTGACCTAGTCACAGCAAGCACATGTGCTGGCAAGCCTAACATCTCCATGTGAGTCCTCTGCTCCACTTCTGACCATTGTGATGACTCCAAATCATTGCCCAACAAACAATCAACTGGGAGGTCTGAACTGACTACAACTTTCTTTTGTCCCTTCACTCCACCCCAGGAGAAAGCTACAATTGCCACACTATGACTAGTAGTGACATTGCTGGCATTGGTCACCAGGAAATCAGTACCTGGCATGATCTGTCCAGGGTCCACAAAGTTAGGTGTCACCATGGTGACACTGGCACAAGTGTCCCTATAGGCCTGAGCCATCTTGCCATTAATCAAAGGTGTCTGCCTGTATTTGCCCAAAGTATTGGGACTTATTTCAGGGGACATATCCATATCCCCTGTACAGACAAGGACAGCCTGAGTGAGTGTGCCAACTAAGTTGTCAGACCCCTCAGTACCCAAGGTTAACCCAACTAATGCCTTGGGAGTGACACTACCACTACTGACTGTACTAGGGGGTGCAGTTGCTTTAGGAGCTGTAGTGGCAGGAGTTTGTCCTCCTCTTTTGGTGCACTCACTAAACCAGTGAGATTTACTTTTGCAGTACTGGCACCACCTTTTTGACTGGCCTTCTTGAGTCGTCTTCTTCTGGGAAGCCTGACCCCCACCCTCTTTGGTTTGTTGGGGACCTGGTGAAGACTTCTGGTCATTTTGCTCATTCTTAACATTACCCTTCTGGTCTGCTTTCTTCTGACCACCCTGGTTCTGGTTCTGGTTCTGCTTGATCCTTGTCCTGACCCATTTGTCTGCCTTCTTTCCCAATTCTTGGGGAGAGGTCAGATCTGAATCAACAAGGTGCTGGTGCAGCAACTGGTTCTGACAATTGTTTAAAATTTGTTCTCTCATCATTAGATTATACAATCCTGTGTAATCTGTAACCTTGCTACCCAGCAACCAGCCCTCCAAAGCCTTAGTGGCACAATCCACAAAATCAGACCAGTCCTGAGACTGAGTTTTCTGGGTGTCTCTGAACAGCAACCTGTACTGCTCAGTGGTTAAACCAAACCCATCAACCAGTGTATTCTTCAGGACCTGGTAATTGTTAGCATCCTCCACCCTTGTAGTGAGGAGCTTATCTCTACCTTTACCATCAAAGGAGAGCCACAGTATAGCTGCCCACTGACTCTGGGGAATGTTCTGCACAGTGCAGGCCCTCTCCAGAGCAGCCATCCATTTCTGGATGTCATCCCCTTGCTTAAAGGGGGGCACTATTTTAGTCAGGTGTTTAGTATCTAAACCCTTCTCTCTATCTCTTGGGAGATTGCTGCCACCAGTGGGAGCTAGCCCACTCATCTGCTGCTCTCTTGCCAGGGCAAGCTTCTCTTTGGCCAGGGCAATTTCTTCCCTTTCAATCCTCAGTTCAGCTTGTCTCATCCTAGCCTCATGCTCCCTTCTCTGAGGGGAAGTAAATCTCCTCTGTGGAGGATTCCTTCTCCCCTGAGAAGAGGCATTAGAGTGCAGAGATCTATTGGAGTCCCTAGAAAGAGATCTATCTCTCCTAACTCCAAGGTTAGGCCCACTTCGGGTTAGTACTGGGGGGCCCCCAGATCCTAGCCCAAGTAAGTCTAAGTTGGTCCTAGTTAGCCTTCTGACTACCTCAAGACCCTTGTCTACCTCATCCCCAGAGAGTACCTCCTCATCCTCCTCCTCAACTGCTGAATCAGTGTTGGGGAGGTCTGGATCCCCAGAGGTTCCCTCTAAGGCTGGCATGCTCTCATGTAACTGAGAGAGCTTTCTGGCATCATATGTCTCTAAGAGACCTATCAGAAAGGGAAGGGTGGGGTTAGACCCCTGCTTCAGTTTCCTGGAGACACAGAGTTGCCTCATCTCCTGAAAATTGAGAGCTGCATATCTTGAAGTGACCTGTGGAGGGTCAACACTGACCAGGGGAGTCTCAGTAGAGTCCCCCTGAGTCGACATGCTTTTCTAGTGAGGTGTAAGTGGTGCACTTACCTACACTATATGTTTGCCTACTGATCCCTTGCTAGAGTTGTAGTTTAGGGTGTGCTAGGCCCTAGGAGCTACAACAGCTGGTTCAGTAGAACTCAGAGTATTCTAAGCTAAGTTATATGTACCTTTAGTACTTATGTGATCTTTCACAAGATATTCTTAGGGCATGTGTGGTAAAACAACAGCAAGCTCAAATCCCAACCGCTGCCACCAATGTGAGAAGTTGGCCTGATGTGCAGTGCTCACTATTCTAGTGATCACTATATATCAGTCCAAACAACCCTTATTGATGATTGGTTGTAAGTCAACCTTATAGACCAGCTATCCTAGTAGCATGGATACGAGCAGTCTAAGGCTAAGACTCTAGAGGGCGTGTTAAGCCAGCTGTTTTACCATCACATTACCCCTTGAACACCCAGTGAAAGGACACCACACAAGTGTTATGAAAATAAACAATGTATTTATTAGAATCACAACAACCCTGTACTCTTTATGAGGACAGGGTGCTAAGCACACAACAAAACTCTTACGAAAATACTTTTAAGTTAGCACGTTACACAAATGCCCGAGGGGCACGAAAAACCATATACACTAAAAGTGGAATGCGAATTACTAGCAGGTAAGTAACAGTTCTAATAGGCTTTGGAATCGCTAGGACTGGACTAGGGAATCGTTAGATTACTACTAGGAGGCCCAGGGGACTCGGGTGCAGAGTGTGCACTCTCACGCGGGATGCGGGACAAAGTCTATGGAGGCTAGTAAAGGCAAAGTTAGTGTTCATGGGCGAACCCGACCTGGTGGGAAGAAAACGACAGTGGATCCTGACCCTTGGATAGTGAGGCTATGCTGGGACACCGGAGTGCCGAAGTTACCTAGCCCAGGGGCTGCAGCTGCATAGGTCTGAAAAGACGTCGGGGATCTCGTTGCCGGACCAGGAGCCTGGAAGGAAGAAGTTGCTGGCAGGCGACCAGTGAAGGAAAGTTCGATGGATCCGAGCCTGGATCAAGGAAGAAGAAACCTGAAAGCAGAGGGGACCAAGTTCTTGAATCACTAGCCAGTGATTAAGTGGGCACCAGGATGGCACCGGGCGAAGTCACCGCAGTCAGGTGAGTGGGCGCTGCTGGGCTCTGCAGTCTCTCGGACCAGGAGGCGTTGTCGGCGACCAGGATGGAGGTGCGAGCTGTCCCACGAAGGATGAAGTCGTCGGCGTCGAAGTTACCCAGGATTGGGCAACAAGCCTTGGCTAATTCAAGCCCACGCGGTGGACTCAAAATGGCGTCTTGAGTGGACCAGGAGGGTCCGGGGTGCTCCTCTTCTGGAAGGGAGCAAGGGCCAGTCTGGAGCAACCAGACCAGCAGCAGAAATGTCGTCGGGCGTCGTCAGGAAGGCCACAAGCCAACGGGCTAGTAGCCAAACAACGCGGTGAGCAGCGGAAAGCAGAAGGGCCCCACGCAGATCGTGGAGATGCTGGGGGGCTGCACTTCGGAGCTGGAGCTGCTCAGAGTCGGGGCTTCTCGGACCCCAAAGCACTCACCAGTAGATTACTCGGCGGGCTTGCTGGAAAGAAGTCGTGCAGTCTTGCAGATGGCCGGTCCCTTGAGGTCTCGTCGCACCCACGGTTCTCAGCTGGGCTGTAGAGGTGGGTAGAGGTCAGAGGTGCCAGGGAAGCCGGTTCTCGTCGAGCTGGGCAGTCGGATTCCGGAGGAAGGACTTACAGCAGACCGCAGTGTTCTTAGATGGTGCCTGCGGATGCAGGGTGACTACTCCTTAGTCACAAGGGAGAAATCTTAGGAAGAAGTCTTGAGTTCCTTTCGCAGAAAGTAGTTTCAGGATTCAAAGATGATCTGATTTGGAAGGGGGCCAGTCTCTACCTTTATCCTGTAAAAAGGGGCTGGCACGCGACTAAGTCCTGCCCTATGGGTGGGACTAGGAGGGGGGTGGTTACACCCACTTCCTTGGCGGGCTTTTCCCCAGCACAGGGTCTGGAGTGACCCTGGAACTGGTTTCAGCCAGCCTATGCACAGTGAGCACCGGGGTGCCACGTGCAGTCACCTTCCTCTAAAGCCCTGCCTACCTACAATACACAAAACCCTGTCTGGGACGGTGCTGGCACCGCCCCTGGCAGGAAACCCTTTGTCCTTATCTCCTGCTCTGGGAGGACTCCCAGCAGCAGGAGGGCAGACTTGTGTCTCGGTGGCAGCATCCATTTTGTGGATGCTAAGGCTCTGTCTGACTTTTAACCGGGTTATAGGTTACAGGCATGTCGTGTCCCTCTAGAAGGGTGGAATGCTAACCCCGTCGCCAGAATTGGCGAGGGGTTAGTATTCCAATTCGTATGACACCTTACTCGACATGTTTTGATAAAGCGATACCAGAGTTGGCACATAACCGCGAGGATTATAATGCACTTAAGAGTATATGGTATGCGATATCATGGAAACGGCTAAGGGATAGATCCCGAAAGCCGCAGACAGGCTCAGCTCATGCCAGAGCACCATCTCACACGATTCCAAGCACTCTGCCTTCAGGATTGTTAAGGCCTGCCATAGGAGTGACTGATAGGAGATCTGTGTGTCCATTTTAGGGTTAGATATAGGTATACTATATCTAAAGCAAAGGGTGAGTACACCACCTTGCCCCAGCTGTCGTGCAGCCAGTTGTGTCAGTTTTAGTTAGTCAATCCAGGGGTGGCATAATACATGCTTCAGCCCCTGGGAGACTTCTGGGTGCACCTCAGCCCTGGGTACAGGGACTTGGAGAGGGCCCAGTGCCAATTCAGTACCTGAGTACAATTTGGATAGAGAGAACAGCTAGGCTGTGGGTCTGATTAGCAGGCCCACAGCCAGGGAAAGTCGTAAACCAGTGCAGCAAAAAGCAAAAATCTGGGTGATCATAGGATTGCAGACCCTACTCTCCTACAGAAGGGAAGAATGGCAGAAAGAAAATTAGGGAGGAAAGACAAAATTACAAAGCATGGATGAGAAGGCCGATCAGGCAAAGACAAAGTATAGTAACGCAGAGGAAAAAAGGGGGGATACAGAGTGCAATGATAGTGATAAGGAAGAATCAAGATTCAATGCAAATTTGGTGTGGCATCCTGCAGAAAGGGGGACAATGTGAGAAGAAAAATATCTGCTTTTTCCATTAAATTGAAATGTTCCTTTTCATAGGACACAGTTTTGTACATTTCAGGGAGCCATTCCTCATGCGGTGGCAATTGAGGAGAACGCCAGTATCGCATAATGCAGATATTGTCAGCTGTCAGGGCAGTGAAGGGCAAAAAACGGGCATGGCGGGTCAGCTTGGAAAGATCCGATAAGTCATGTAGGAGAACTAGGGATTCTGGAAGTGGCGAGGGCAAATCCATAGATTCCTGGATCGTAGACCCCACTGCTGTCAAGAAGGGGCGAATGGCGCAACAGTCCAGTAAGATATGAACAAGGGCGCGTGATCGCATTGCCAGCAGGCCGAGTAAGACAGCATTCCTGCAACCTGAGGCAGTCCAGTGCCAGCCCTGAAGGATTTTAAAAAGACTGAGCTTCATCTGTGCCTCCTGGACTCCTCGTTCCAGGGCCTCCAACAGTTCTACCCAATTCTCTTCATCATATTCCACCTGCAGGCAAGCCTGCCAGGTTGTCCTGAGGCTAGCCTATTATGGCTGGAAGTTGAGGTGGCGAATCAGGAGATTTTAGAATCCGGACATCGTGTGGTCCCTGTGGTTGAGAGAGTTGATGGAGTGAGAGTGACTGATCCTGCCGAGATCGTGGAGTGTTTTGCGGGAGACGTCGGCTCCCTCCCTCGTGATCAGCGACTTGCGACCATTGTGGTGATTCATAAGGAGGGGAAGCCGCAGGATCGCTGCGCTTCGTATAGGCCTATTTCACTTCTAAATGCGGAGCCCAAGATCCTTGCGAAATTGCTAGCAAATCGTTTGATAAAGGTAATTAGCGACCTGATCCATCCAGATCAATCCGTTTTAATTCTACACCGTAATACAGCATTGAACTTGCGGCGCTTACATGGCGTTCTTGCGAGAGCGGCGTCATTACGTGAACCGGCCATCTTGGCTTCCTTGGATGCTACGATGGCCTTTGATACGCTGGAGTGGCCGTATCTCTGGGCCGCTCTTGCAAAGTTTGGTTTTGGTCCTGGTTTCATCGGCTGGGATGACCTTTGATACGCTGGAGTGGCCGTATCTCTGGGCCGCTCTTGCAAAGTTCGGTTTTGGTCCTGGTTTCAAAGGCTGGGTGAAACGTTTGTACGAGGAACCATTGGCTTAGATTGTGGTGAATGGTCAGGTTTCTAAGTCGTTTACTCTTGGAAGGGGCACGCGGCAAGGGTGTCCGCTGTCCCCGCTTCTCTTTGCCCTCGCATTAGAACCCCTGGCTGCTTGGCTGCGGTGGGAGCCATCGGTGGACCCCAGATTTTGAGGACCGAGTATCACTCTATGCAGACGATATCTTGTTGTATCTTAAGTCACCTCGAAAGTTGCTGATCGTATTATTTGATGTGTTGAACTCGTTCGGGAAAAACTCCGGCCTTGTGATTAACTGGTCCAAGTCTTGTGTCTATGTACTCTGGGGTGACTCCCCTGCTTTGCCGCGCGGTTGTCCCATACAGGTGGTGCAGATGGGCTTTAAATATCTGGGGGTCTTTATCGCCTTGGACCCCGTGGTCCGTTATGATCGTAACCTGCTTCCCCCGCTCCAACGCTTAAAATCCGATGTTGTGGCCTGGCGCAAACTGCCACTGTCCCCCCTCGGGCGTGCAGCTCTTTTTAAAATGATGTCATTGCCGCGGTTTTTATACGCGCTGCAGAACACACTTGATGTTATTCCGGCGAGCTACTTTTGAGAGGTGGAAAGCTTGCAGAGACAATTGTTATGGGGCGGGCGTTCACGCACCGCCCTCGCTAAGCTGATGCTTCCTTAGTACGATGGTGGTATTGCACTTCCGGATATAAGGTGATACTATTGGGCTTCCCAGCTGTGGGCGATCAATCATGGAATGTATGGTCCTGCGTCAAATCCTGCGTTTGAAATGGATAAGTGGCTGTTGCCGGGCGGTGATTATAATAGGGCGCTTTATACCAAATCTGCTGGGAAGCAGCTCTCGGGACCCACCAAGATAGCGGTGCGAGTGTGGCAATGTGCTAATGCTGCAGTGGGATGGAGGGATCGACTGACTCGAGCGACTCTGCTCTATGCACCTGAGAGACTGGGCAGCCTGTGGAAGACGAAAGGTTTCGAGAGGTGGGATGTGATTGGTATCTGCAGGGTGAGTGATGTTTGGGCCAAAGATAGGGTTAAGACCTTTGAGGAGTTGAAAGTAGAATATGAGTTAAGTGATAAGGAATTCTTCGGTTACGCGCAGATTCGCCACTCGCTGAATTCGGTCTTTGCTCCAGGTACCGTTATCCCGGAAGCATCCCCACTTGAAGATCGGGTGCTTGACGGATACGTCCCCGACAGCACTATTTCACTGATCTACAAGAAATTGATTAATGATCGGGTTGATTTGTTGGTCCGACTTAGAGAGGTTTGGACTAGTGATGGTTTGGAGTTGGACGACGAGGACTGGCAGTCGGCGATATCCTCGCCGAAGGAGGTCGTGATTCCGGCTCGTCTCCGACTCGTACAGCTTAAGATCCTGCACCGGGTCTATGTGACTGGCCCTCGCCTGATTCGTATGAGATATTCTGTGGATGGGTTGTGTAAGCGTGGATGCGGTTTAACCGGTACTTTCCTCCATATACTCTGGGAGTGTCCGGAGGTGGTACGGTTCTGGAATTGAGTGCATGCTGTGATGGAGGAGGTCACAGGTTTTGCGCTGTTACCTGAAGCAAGGCTATGTTTGTTGAATATTTGGGAGCCGACTGATTATGATGTGGTGCAGACTCAGTGGGGGACCCTTGGGAATATGGTCGCCAAGAGAGATATCGCAGAGTTGTGGGGCTCTCAGAGACCGCCTACCATCCTGGCATGGAAGGAGAATATGGACTGGTGTATGTTTAGAGAGAAGACGGTATATGTGGCACGCGGCAGACCCAAAAAGTGGAGTAAAATCTGGGGCCAATGGAACTCCTACCGGGGTGATATATGTACACCTCCCTTCACGGATGCTCCGGATGTTCCGTCTTCCCCCTGACCCGACATTCCTAACGATGTTTCAGCTTTAATGTTTTGAGACTTTGATTTTCCCCCCTGCTACCCCCTCCTGCATTGATGATTTGTACCAAACTGAAATGCATTTCCTTCCTTGCTAAACGCTTCTCCATTTGTACTGACTTTATTGCCTTGTTTGTTTATGTTTATTTATCAATAAAAAGAAATATAAAAAATTAAAAAAAAGATTTTTCACATACATAAGCCAACTGATTTTGAGTGAGCGGTCTAATGACATGCAATCTGCCACTATATGCTTAGTAAGTGAGTTTTTTGTTGATGTCCAGATTCGACTCCAAAGTAAAAGTGGTTGAATTTTTGCTAAATCCACCAAATATGGGATCACCAATTCCGTGTGACACGCAAACGTAGAGACGGTTTTAGGTGCCGCTAATAAAAATCTTTAAAAAGTGTTTGTCGTGTAGAACTGGTCACGATTCGTGTAAGGAAACACAGGACACCAGGTTCGTGATCAGACCTTCTTTATTCTAATTGTGGAGCGTGTCACAGCACGTCTGTCCTCGTCCTCGTCCTGGGGTTTACTGTCCACTTCCTGTCTCTACAGGATGTGGTGTCCAGTGACCTGGTCACTGCCCTGTGACCCACAGGGTCCTAGTGCCCTACGTCTCTGTGGTCACACCTCTGTCAAGCTACTACATCTCCCCCTTTGTCACAAACAAGTTTTTTCCCCCGTTTTTTTTCACATGTATAAAAACATGTTATGTTCTTCTGCCCAGTGTACGCAACAATAAGAAGATGTTGGCTGATTCCACTATGTAGGAACTTGGGCTTCAGACATTGCATGCAGGCGTGTAGAGTTCTAATGTATGATACCTCGCCTCCCATTGTCTTTGCCGTATCTCGTTTTCTACATGGTATGTGGCGCAGAAGGAAAGGCTTTGTTTAATGCCCATGTTAATAACTTTGATCATTCTGTCTTTTTCAAAAATCTTATGCTACTTGGTTCATGATAACTTTCCAGTTTAATTCATTTTTATGACTAATATTAGCTGCCCATATTTATTGTTTTAATCAACTGTGCTTTGTATGTATTTTATCTGCACTTTTATGGTCTCCGACCGAAATAAAGTTATCACTGGTATTGTTAAAATCCATCTTTGCCAGCAAAGAGGAGTTATCATTACCCTTCCAATGATATTAAACATAAAAGAGATGCTCTTTTTCAATCAGGAATTACATCTTAAAGTGTAATAATGAATTTGCAATGTTAACCTATGTGAGGGGTAGGCCTTACAGAAGTAAAAAATGAATCTAAGGGTTTTTCACTACCACGACATGTAAAACTATAAAGTACATGTCGTACGCTTTACTTACACAGTACCCTGTCCTATGGGCTTCCATAAGGGCGACTCATGTAATAAAAGGGGAGTTTAAGGCTTGGCAAGGGGTTTTAAATGCCAAGTCAACATGGCAGTGTAAACTGCACACATAGGCTCTGCAGAGGCAGGGCTGAGACATGTTTAATGGGCTACATGTGTGGGTGGCACATTCAGAGCTGCAGGCCCACTAGTAGCATTTCATTTACAAGTCCAGGGCACAGGTAGTGCACTCTACTAGGGACAGACAAATCAAATATACCAATTGTAAATATGTCTGTGAGAACCATGTTTAGGGGAGAAGCACATGCAATATAGCACTGGTTAGCAGTGGTAAAGTGCTCAGAGTCATAAGGCCAACAAAAATAATACATCAAAAAGTGGAGGTAAACACGCTAAACGTTTGGGGAAGACCACCTTAACATTGTCAAGTCTAACATGTGTCCCCCCTCAGCTGAAAGTGGGGAGAGCTACCTAACCTCTAGGGAGTTCTTATCACTAAGGCGGAAGAACCTGGAAATATCATCAGCATTGGCGTGGTCTACCCCAGGTCTGTGTTCCACCCTAAAGTCAATTCCTTGTTGGGAGATGGACCACCTCAACAATTTTGGAATCTTACTCCTCATTTGCAATAGCCACCTGAATGGCCTGTCTGAATCAGGAAGTGAGTCCCAAACAGTTATGGTCGCAACTTCTTCAGTACCCGGACCACAGCAAAGGTGTACTTTTTTTAAACAGAGCTTCACCTCTTTTCCCTAGAAAGTAACCTCCTAAAGATGAAGGCTACAGGTTGGCCTAGGTCTTATTTATTAAGTAGCAAAAGTACTGCTGCTATACCATGACCTGAGGTGACTGTCTGAAAAATGAATTTCCTGGAAAAGGCAGGGGCCATGAGCACTGGCACTGTGCACATGGCCTGCTTTAGGGAATCAAATGCTTTTTGATTTGCCTCTGTCCAAATCAGCTCTGTCAAGGGGACAACCATGGTGCCATATTCCTTGACAAAATTCCTGTATTAACCTGTGAAGCCTAAGAAGGTTCTAACCTCAGTTTGGGTTTTGGGGGGATCCCAGGCCATGATAGTCTCTATCTTTGCCTGGAGGGGCTGCGACTTACCCCTGCCCACCAGGTGTCCTAAGTACACCACAGACCCTTGCTCTGTCTGGCATTTATTGGCATTAAAAGTCAGGCCTGCCTGTTGCAGGGCTTGAAGCACTTTCTGCAGGTGAAAAAGGTGGTCCTTCGAGCTGCTAATGAAGACAGCTATGTCATTCAGATAAGTATCATTGAAGACTCTATACCAGCAAAATCCTGGTTCACCAGCGCCTGGAAGGTGGCAGGAGCATTCTTGAGTCCAAAGGGCATCACTCTAAACGGGCAGTGGCTCACTAGATTGGAGTAGGCTGACCTATCCTTGGCTCCTCCATTTAGGTCAATCTGCCAGTGCCCTGAAGTAAGATCAACATTACTCAGGAACTGGGCAACCCCTAACCTATCAATCTGCCCCGGGGATGGGATGAGCATCAGTCTTGGTGACTGAATTGAGTCCCCTGTAATCCACACAGAATCTTAGTTCTGGTGGGGCAGCTTTTGGACCCGGCACCACACGGCTGGACCAAGGGCTACTGGAGGGTTCAATCACCCCCAACTCCAGCATCTTAGAAACCTCATCTTTGATGCTGGCCCCCACCTGTAAGTTGTTTTCTTGACAGGGAGGCTATCTTGTGTGTCCACGTCATGGATACATAGGTGTGTTGTCCCAGGGATGAGGGAAAACAAAGAGGAGTGCTGCCCAACAACTGATGGCAGTTCCTGTGCTCAGAGGGAGTCAGCGAAGGGGAATTGTTCACACATTCCACTGACCCATCCTTTTCCTTAGAGGCCAGGAGTTTAGGAAGAGGTTCACTGTCCTCTTCCCATCCATCTGTCGACAACAGCATGGTGAGCTCAGACCCCTCAAAGTGTGGTTTAAGACAGTTGATATGGAGCACCCTTTGATGGGTGCCTGGGGGTCTTGAGGTCCACCAGTTAGGTGACCTCTCCTTCCTCTCAACTATCTTGAATGGCTCAGTCCAATGGTGTTGGAGTGCCCTGGGCTCCACGGGTTCCATCACCCATACTTCCTGCCCAGGTTATTATTCCACAGGCTTAGCAGTTTGGTCATACCACTGCTTCATTACTTCCTAGCTGGACCATAAATGTGCTTCCACAACTTCGCCATTTGGCCTCTGAAGGCCAGCATGTAGCTAACTAGATTTTGGGGAGTCTTCCTGGGTGCTTGCTCCCACTCTTTCATCATCAACATGAGAGGTCTCCTTACAGGATGTCCATACAGAACCTCAAAGGAGCTAAAGCCAACCCCCTTCAGTGGTACCTCTCTGTAAGCAAAGAAAAGGAAGGGCAAGAGGATGTCCCACTTATGCCTCAAGGCTTGAGTCAGGCCTTTGATCATGCCCTTCTGGGTCTTGTTGATCCTTTCAACAAACCCATTGGTTTGTGGATGATAGGGGTGGAGAACATATAAGTCACTCTACACTCCTTCCACATTGAATGCTTATAAGCAGATATCAAGTCGGTACCCCTGTCAGTCAACACTTCCTTGGGGAAACCCACTCTGGTGAAAATCCCCATTAGGACCTTAACCACCTCAGGTGCAGTTGCAGTCCTCGGAGGTGTGGCCTCTGGGTGTCTTGTGGCATGGTCCAACAGTACCAGGATACACCTGGTGCCAGAGGTTGTCTGGGGATCCACAGGCATTACAATGTTGATGCCCACCCTCTCAAAGGGCGTGCTAACGACTGGTAAGGGATTAAGGGGAGCTTTCAGCCTCTGCCCTGTTTTCCCGCTGGCCTGGCAGGTCAAGCAAGTTCTACAGAACGCACCTGAGGAAATCTTCACCTCGGTCCAATAAAATTGTGGCCCAAGCCTGGCAAAAGTTGTGTCCTGCCCCACAAGTCATTTCAAGGGGATCTCATGAGCCAGCTCCAGTAGGAAGCCCTGTAGCTTTAGGGAACGACCAGTTCCCTTATTGGCCTATGCGCAGGAGCCTTAGGCTCACTATACAGGAGATTTCTCTCCCAGTAAATGTGGTGATTCCCAGAGGCATCACCTGCTACCTGGGCTTTGGCCTGTTACCCGATGTCCTCCGGGGTTGAGCACTCTATCTGTGCCTTGCAGAACTCCTCCTTGGTGGGTCCCCCTCCACTTGGCATCCAGCAAGCTCAAGCAGGTCACCAAGAGAGGCAAAGTCCTCCTCAGTGGGTTCTGGGGTGGCTTCCTCTGGTGCCCCATCCACCTCAACTGGGAGACCTTAAGGGGCTGGTTTCCCACACTCCTTTCCCTTCCCTCTTTTGGTAGCCGGCTAGGCCATTCTTCCAGACGCCAGCCATCATTGACTCCTTTCCTGGGTAGTCATGGACCTGGTGGAAGCACATATCCACTCAGGCAACCCTAACATTTTCAGTTGTGCCTTAAGCTCCACTTCCTTCTAAGTAGTATGCGCAAGGTTATTCCCTAACAAACAGTCCACAGGCATGGCAGGGCTCACTGCACCTTTAAGAAGATCTGAGAACTCCCCCACCCCTCCACCCCACATTCAAATTGAACAAGGGCTACTGGATAGTGACCATCCAGTTTGTCAGCCACCACAACCTGGTGGAATGTATTTGGTATAACCTGCTCTGTGGCCACCAGCTGACTCCTTACCATAGTCATGCTGGCTCCTGTGTCCCTCAGAGCCTTAACACCTTGCCAATTGATGGTAACCCATTGCCTGTACTTTGCAGTATTTGAAGGCACTTGGATTTTAGAAACCACCTCACTGTCACTGAGGGACACTAGGGTAACCTCACTGAATTCCCCCCACTTACTGGCGCAGACTTTTCCCCAAGCATTACGCTTACCACCCATGATGTCCTACCTCTACCTCCAGTTGTAGGTTGTGCTCTTTTTAAGCACTTGGGATCCGCCTTGTAGTGCCCATTCTCAAAACACTCATAACATTTGGGATTCTTTGTCGGACTGCTGTCAGGAAAGCTCCTATTCTGGTGGCCAGATTAGGGACACTTTCCCCTCTGAGTTTTTTTTGGGAGCCTTGATAGAACTTTTTCCTTTTGTCTCCCTCAACTTGTTCTGGTGGGAACTCTGAGCACGCTTTTGGGTGTCCCCTCCAGATGCCTTCTTGGACACTGGTGCTGTCCCAAATGTTCTCCTTCCCAGGAGGCTTTCTGGGATCAGTCAGCTTGCTATCCACAAGGTGTTACCGCAGCTCTGGAAAACAAGTATCTAGCATGTGCATGTGCTCCTTCAAAATTACGCTATACAGCCCAGAATAATGTTCAGCCTTTCTGCCTCTCACCCAGCACTTCAGTGCCTTGCTTGTATAGTGAAGAAAGTCTACCCATGTTTGTGAGGAACGTTTGTGGCTGCCACATAACGTCTGCCTACACCTTTCAGGGTCAGCCCAAACTTACTAAGCAAAATGGCCTTGATGGGCGTGTACTGGGTCTGATCCTCTACCTCCACTGTAAGGAATGTGTCCCTCCCCACCGTGAGCATATATCTCCCGAAACTACCCTCACTTGGCCCCCCCACACCCACTCCATCCCCCCAGGGACTCCTCAGAAGTCTTGTGCACCCTTAGAGCCACTACATATGTGGAGAACCACTTGCTCATGTCATCCTCCACAACAAAATTGGACACCAAATCCATTGGGATATGAACTCTCCCTTCTGCAGCAGACACTTGCATGGCTCTGATGTCCATCTCTTTCAGTCTCAGCTCATGAACCATACCCTTTCCTCCATGGCTGGCTTTTTCTCCTCTAGAGCTTGCTCCTTCTCCAATTTGGCAAGCTTTTGCACTCTCAATCTTGTCAAGCTCTAGCGTTTGCTTCCTCTCCTCGCTTCTGCCGTCCAGCTCCTCTGGCAACAGGTTTCTAGAAGACACACTGCTGCCTGCTCTTGGATTGACATCCAGTCCTGGGAGGATATTACCCCCACCCCATAACAGGTCCCAAAACCCTCAGATAGGTCCTGCTCCAACTCCTCCTCTGACTCTGACCCTTCCTACTCATCTTCTAGATTAGTCTGGTGGGATTCTGCCCATGCTCCTAAGGCTGTTTGGAGCTCTGCCTTCCTGACACTCCCTTTAGTGAACAACCTCTTCTCCTGGCAGAATATTTTGAGCTGGGCCACTGTGAGTACAAATTCCACCATGTCAGGTAAGATCACAGACACAGCAGAACAAATAGGAATTGGCAAAAAAGATTTTGGAAAAATAAGAAATCTCAATTCGGGAAGAATTAGTTTGAATTGGTTTACATATGGAGTAGAGCAAACCCAAAGAGATGATAGACGGAGCGCTGAAACTTTCCAGACACTCACCCCCAGCCACAGATCTGGGTTGAATCACAGCTATATGCAAATCAGTCTTGACCCTGTGGCTCATGGGAACAGTCCAACCCAAACTGCCAAGCTATGTCTTCCCTGGACTGGAAACAAGCATCCTGGGGCCAGTTTTGGGGTAACAGCCCTAATGAACCAGGCTAGCTTGAATCCAGTGGCAAAGTGAACAAGGGACCCACGTCTTGGCATACCCTGCCAACTTAAGGCGAACAAAGCAAACACAAGGAGATGATGGACGGAGCGCTGAAACTTTTCAGACTCGCCCCCAGTCACAGATCTGGGTTGAATCCATCATCGTCCTTTAGCTGACTTCACCACCCCAGTTCAGACACAGCTATATGCAAATCATTCTTGACCCTGTGCCTCATTGGAACAGTCCAACCCAAACTGCCAAGCCATGTCTTCCCTGGACTGGAAACAAGCATCCTGGGACCGGTTTTGGGCTAGCAGCCATCATCAACCAGGCTAGCTTGAATCCAGTGGCAAAGTGAGCAAGGGACCCACGTCTGGGAATACCCTTCCAACTTAGGGTGAACAAAGCAAACACAAGGAGATGATGGACGGAGCTCGGAAACTTTTCTGACACTCACCCCCAGTCACAGATCTGGATTGAATCCATCATCGTTTTTTAGGGGTTAGGGGTTTCTGGTCCAGAGAAGACATGGCTTGGCAGTTTGGGCTGTACTGTTCCCATGAGGCACAGTGTCAAGCCTGATTTGCATATAGCTATGTCTGAACTGGGGTGGCGATGTGAGCTGAAGAACGATGATGGATTCAACCCAGATCTGTGACGGGGTGAGTGTCTGAAAAGTTTCAGCACTCTGTCCATCATCTCCTTGTGTTTACATATGGAGTAGACTCAGGCCTCGAAAAACCCACTCGCAACGTCGACAGAGATATTATCAGGTTGAGCTATTTTTAGCATTTACTACACCTTGCTGGCAAATCTGGAAGGAACAGGTGTTCTGTTTATTCAGAAAGTGATTGAGCAATAAAGAAACCTTTAAATCTTGTTTTTGTCTTGACACATTTGCTGTCTGTTCAATGTTAGAGGTCAGATGTCAGTTTGTATTTTTTCACTAATTGTTGCTTATCTGTTCCTGGAAAATGTTTTTTACTTTTCTTCCTCTTATTATAGTTAGTGCTTTTTGTCAAGTGAATTATCTGACAATAATTGTCAAACAAAAGGCTGTAAAATGTCAGGTTTGTTTTCTCACATAATATTTAAACATCTTGTACTTGAATAGTAGTTATTTCAAAATATATCAGGAATTATGAAAGAATTTGTTTTGTAATTCAGAAGTGTGATGCAAACAAAGATTTACATTGGAACAAAACAAATCACAACCCTTGTTGATGTGCAAATGCCAAATATTCCAGACATTGTATACTATATTTTTTTAAAACCACGTGTCAGTGGGAAAATCTTTGGTCATTTCATGGTAAAATCTAATGATTGCAAATTACAGTGTGCTGCTACTTTATGCTTTAGTTATATATTTATTAAAAATAATTTTTTTTTAACATGAGTTCAGAAACATTCCTGCCTCTGCACTGATGACAATGCAGTTAATGAACTGAGGCAAGTCAGCGGTCATGTGTATCCTATATGTGGATAGATTTGTATTAGATATGGAGCAAAAGTTTAGTCTATTAAACCAAACAGGAGTTTTCTGTTCAGCAGACATGCTGAACTTGCATATATGAAGGTGCTCTCATATGTATTAAAAAAGTAAATGGCTTCTCAGTGAAATAAAATACTTTCCCAGGATCACACATTTTGAAACCAGTTTATGGGTCAAGAGCATTATGAATAGTTTTTTTAAAGACCTTTATTCGGTGCAAGTGGTTAATACACAGCTTCATGCCTATAACCTTGTATGACAGGCCGGCAGCAACAACAGGAGGTGTCAATATTGTGGTTACGATGTGGCGAGGTGCATTTAATTAACACAGCGTGTCGCCTACAACCCATCCGGGCCGGCCGCGTTGTAATGTGAGAAACTCCACATCATAAATCGTCATCCTGTATCAAGCTTCCCTTGCAAGTTTTCAGAATAAGCATTAAACAGCTGAGGTCATTTTCCGTGTAACTCCCTCCCCCCCAACTCTGAGAGTGAACCCTGGTGAAAATCAATGTGTCCCGTCCCATCCCGCACCTTGGGCTCCACATACAGCATGCAAAGTAGAGGGATTTACAGGGCAGAGCACTAGAGTGTAGTTTCCCTCCATTATGGTGGGTCGGTAGAGGATCCAGCCTGCTCTGCAACCCTATAGCCACTTGGAACTGGTGCGGGGATGGGGGAGTGTAGTCTGGAAGCGTATGTGCTAGCTGAAAGGTGTGCTACTTGTACCTATATCGCGCATCTGTCGTGCCTGAGCTCGTGGGATACCCCCCCAAGAGGGGATGGGAGGACGGCCAGCGAGCCCCCACACATTCTGTGTCGGAGGGGAGATCAGGAGCTATCCCCGGAGTTTGCCACTGGGACTGTGCCACCCACCTCCCGACAGGTCCCAATTAACCCTGCATATTGGCAGCGTGGTGGTGAATAGGCCAAGGGAATGGGGATAGGGGAGGGGGGGGGAGGAAGGGGAGGCTCAATAGGGGTGATTCATCGGGGGTCGGGCCCGTGATCGTGTACGTTCGGGGGGTCAGATCGGGCCGGAGACACCTGTTGGCTCGGACCTTCCGGGTTCTCCTCCTGAGTCCGGAGAAGATAAGCGGTAAGGGGGCCCCATAAGTCCTTGGGACGCATTTTATGGGGTAACAAGTCAGCGTAATTGTGAAGTTGGTCTTGCCAAGTGGACATAGTAGACAGCCAAGTCTTGAATTTGGGGGCGCGTCCTCGCCCCCATCTGCAGGCCAGGTGTCGTTTAGCCAGTAAGAATCCCAGCGCGAAGAATTTCCGGTGCGTCTTGAGCGCTGAGAAGGAATGCCCCAATAGGGCTATTTTGGGGCAGGGGGCGATCGCCACTTCCACCATCTCAGACATAACCTGAAACACCTCCTTCCAGTACGATGCCACGCCCGGGCATGTCCAGGCTAGGTGAAGAAAGTCAGCTCCAGCCTTCTTGCATCGAAGGCACCGGTTATCCGTTCGGAAACCGAAACGGCACAATTTGGCGGGAGTATGATAAAGCCGGAGCAGGAACTTAAAATGAACCAGCCTAAGACGGGCATTGCCAGTCACAGCATTCGTGTGCGAGCAGCTCTCCTCCCATTGCTCGTCCGAGAGGGGGGTATCGAGGTCCGCATCCCAATCTCGCCTAGCTCTGGGAGGCGGAGGGTTGAGGGCCGCATACGCCTGCTTGTACAGCATAGAGACTACATGCGTCGGGGTATCAGTGAGTAGAAGAGCATGCAATGGGGCCACGATTTCTGGTTCGTCCGGGAAGTCTGGGGTGACCGCACGGACATTCTGCCGTAATCTCGTGTATAGGAATGTGTCCATGATTGAGGGTGCGAGCGCCCCGAAGAATTGTGCGGCCGACCGGAATCGGCCCTGTATGTACAGATCGCCCCACGTGCGTATAGCCAGTTTAGTGAGCAGTTTGCGACCGATCTCTTCGCGGGTAACGCTTAGTCTAGGGTCATGTGCCAATATCATGCGGGAGGAGTATAGAATAGTAACGCCCATGCGCGTCATTATCCGGCGCCAAGCCCGCACGTTGCAGTCCACCGTTGTGGGGTCGCGATCAATCACTCGGGAGGACGTATAAAGATATCCCGAAGGTTTTTCGGGCCGCATGTATCCGTCTTCCACAGCAAGATGAGATATAAAGGGAGGAGGGTGGAGCCAGTACGCTGCGAAATGTCCCTGCGCACAGTCATAGTAGAGGCGGAAATTCGGTACATCAAATCCACCATGAGAGTTTTGAGTCCGACTCTAGCCTGCTTCCCACCCCATATAAGTCTGGACATTTGGGAGTCTAGGGCCTGGAAGAAATGTGCACCTGGGCTGTAAGGTATATTGGTAAAGAGGTATAGCAACTTTGGGAGCACCACCATCTTAATTAAGGAGATACGCCCTGCCATAGATAGAGGAAGGTGGATCCATTTAGTGACGCTATCAATCAGTTTATCCATGACAGTACCGTAATTAGCACGTATAAGGGTTTCCCGATTCCTAGTGATATTGATCCCTAAGTATTTTAGTTCTTCGCTTTCCCACAGAAGCGGGTAGTCAAGAGGGAACTGCTGGGTCTTGTCCGTAAGGGGGAACAGGGCCGACTTTGCCCAGTTAATCTGTATTCCCGCGATGGCGCCAAATTTAGTGATCTCACGTAAGATCGGATTCAAATTTTCTTGTGGTTTATTGATATATAGGGTCATATCATCAGCGTACAATGATATGAGTAATTGCCTTTCCGGGTAGATGAGGGAGCGGTGATTGTGGTGCTGCCGGAGTTTGGCCGCTAGAGGCTCAATCGCTATTGCAAAAAGGACAGGGGAGAGAGGACACCCCTGTCTAGTACCTCTGCGAATCTCAAAAGGTTTTGAACGGGCCCCATTTAAAAGGACAGCAGCCTGTGCTTTATGATATAGCAGGCGGATCCAATCAATGAAGCTGAAGGGGGTGCCCATGCGTTCCAGAAGTGCCAGTAAATAGTCCCATTCAAGGGAGTCGAAAGCCTTTGTGGCGTCAAGAAAGACCGCGGCTGCCTCGCATCTGGGGTCTATATCCTGTAGCACCGCCTGAAGGGTGCGGAGGTTGTGGGAGGTGGCGCGGTTCGGGACGAAGCCCGCCTGATCCGGAAGGACCAGACGTTCCATCAACAGGTTCAGACGGGTCGCCAAGACTTTCGCCAGTATTTTGACGTCAGTATTTAATAATGAAAGGGGCCTGTACGAATCGCAGTGTTCCGGCGGTTTACCTGGTTTTAACAGGGAGGCAATTAGGGCTTCCCGCATACTGGGCGGTAAAATGCCGTCTTCAAGGGCCGAATAGTATACGTTTTTTAGAATCGGGGCAAGAAGGTGTATAAAAGTTTTATAGAAATCTATCGGTAGGCCATCCGAGCCTGGGGCCTTGCCCGATTTCATGGACATAATCGCGTCCTTAATTTCGTCCACCTCCAATTCCAGGTGGAGGAACTTCTGTTGGGTCGGGCCGAGCCAGGCTATCGCGGTGTCATCAAGATAGGTGGGTAGGTCAAGCTCAGCTCGTCTATGGGAGGTGTAGAGCTCAGTGTAGTGGTCGGTCAGGACCCGAAGCTGTCCAGGGAGGTCTCTCTGGGGTTCACCTTGACTATCGAGGAGTGTGGTGACATAATTATTGTGTCTAGGTGGTCTAACCGCAGTTGCGAGCGCTCTGCCCGGTCTGTCTCCCTCCCCATACGCACGCGCTGTAAAGGGCTTCCCCAGAAATTTGCATTCTTTGTCGGCAGCCTCAGTATATTCGTTGATATTTTGTCCCGTATATGCGCCTTGGCTGTGTGCCCTCCCTGTCCTAGGGATATTTCGTTCTCAAGTTCGCCTATTTCTCCTTCAAGTTTTCGCAGGTCACCTCGTAGAGATTTGAGGACCCCTCCCCCTTTGGAGATGCACCATCCACGAACGGTAACCTTAAACGCTTCCCAGACCGTAGTGAGACTGGAGACTGAATTGACATTGCGGTCAAAAAATTCTGTTATGTCTTGCTCTAGGTCCGCTTTAAAGGCTGAATCAGTTAGGTGCGCAGGATTAAGGCGCCAGCTTAGGTAAGGGGAAACAGCAAGGGGAATACGTAGGTTCAGAAGGACAGGTGAGTGGTCTGAGAAGGTGCGGGCTAGGTGTTGTGTCTTGATTAGCCAAGGGGTAAGACCAGCAGTGAGGAAGACATAGTCAATGCGCGCCCAGGTGGAGTGGACATGGGAGAGTGTGTGCCCTGTCTAATTGATGGGTGGGAGTGCCTCCATGAGTCAGTCAGGTGTTGATCTTCTACAATACTCAGTAAGGCGCGTTGTGTGCGGGTGTAATGGGTAGAATTGGGGTGCGATCTGTCCACAGTAGGGTGCAGTGCAGTGTTGAAGTCCCCACCTAGGATTACATGGGATATGCCCAGGGTTTGTATCTTGCCCCATAGGGTGAGGAGTGTAGCCGGATCATCTATGTTGGGACCATAGTAGCAAGCGAGTAGGACTGTGTGAGAGTGTAACCTCCCCCAAACCATGCAGTATCTGCCATTGGGGTCCGTTTCAGTACCAAATGGAGTAAATCCCAAGCCTTTCTTGACAAGGATCGTGACACCTCTAGAGTAACTTGAATACGATGAAAACACCCTGCATGAGGCCCAACGGGAAGCAAATAACGGGGACGCATTCGGCACCAGGTGAGTTTCTTGTAACATTGCCACAGACACTCCATGTCTATCCAAATACCCCAGAATTTGCCGTTTCTTCCTCGGGTCATTCAACCCACGAACATTCCACGCCAACAGGCGAAATTGCAGGGCTGGTTGCGAATCGCTCATGTCACCCATCCCAACAGCATAAGAAGATCCCTGCACAGGCATGCAGCAGTTGGCTCCAAACAGCACATATCAGCAACAGCAAGAGTTTCACATAGCACATTATTCCCAGAATTCCTCTCTGTCCCCGTGAAGCCCGCAGCGGCTACGCTGACGGGACTATAACAGTTGATATGTTCAACACAACCGGCAACCCCAACAGGCCGGTAATACAGTACAGTAGCAGCATGAGATTCATTATGCCTATACAGTGTGGCAAGAGCAGTCGCTGCCTCAGCGTTCAATCGGAAAGTAGTCCCACCCACACCGGCATCCCCAACTGGCCGGGCATCCAAGTCTCCCACCCCCCACCCAACTGCTAACCACCCCAAAACTAAGAATAGAACAAAAGTTTGTAGGGGATCACCCATCGGGGACGGTGATCCAGGGGCGCCAGACCTGCCATCCACCTCCTCACTTTCACCCGCCAGATGCCAGGTCAGAACCTAGCTGTCTTGCGCGGGACGGAGGTGGGCGACCGAGCGCAATAGCAATCACAGGCCAGTTAGGCTTGAAGCAGTAAATGTACCTCACCGTGAAATGCAGGGACCAGTCCTTCCATGTCCAAAGTTCTGTATCATCGTGGTCCAGACGGTAGCCCAGTTCGTCACTCCGGTTGAGACATCGGGGATGGCGACCTAGAGCGTCGCGCCTCTGCCTCCTCCCTGACGCGGTCTTTTTTGTGGAGTTTTAGGAAGTCCTCCACCTGTTGCGGAGTTTGAAAGAAATGCTGTGAGCCCCGGTGTGTTATCTTTAGTTTGACCGGATATAGCATGGCATAAGGAATTTCTTGAGATTGGGAGTTTCTTCTTCACCCCAGCGAATTTTCGTCTGGCTTCTTGGACTGCGGGGGTGAAGTCTGGGAAAAAGGAGAGCGTTGTATTGCCATAAGTAACTGTTCCGACCTCCCTCGCCCGGCGCAACACCGCATCTCTGTCTCTGTAATTGAGGAAGCGGGCGATAATGGGTCGCGGTTGGGCACCAGGGGGAGGTCTGGCAGCAAGAGACCTGTGTGCTCTTTCCACTATGAGGTGCGGAGAGAAGGATTCCTTTCCAAACAATTCCACAAGAAGGTTTTCAATAAAGATCTCCATCTTTCCAGTGTTGGTGGATTCTGCCAGGCCAAGGACGCGGACGTTGTTGCGCCTGGACCTAGCTTCTAAATCCTCGTTCTTGTCCGCTATTATTTTCAGTAGCCTGTCCACACAGGCGACTTGCCTGCCAGTGGTAGTAGCGCCATTCCTCCAGCCCGGAGATCCTGTCCTCTGCCTCTTTAAGACGCGTGTCATGATGTTCAAGTTTCGCCACGACGCTGTCCATGCGTGAATTGATGGTGTCTATCTTGGCATCAATTGTGGAGAGGCTCTGTCTCATGTCCAATAGGAGTGATTTCCAGTCCTCTGCCTGGGGAGCTGAGGTAGTGGGGCTACCCTCCCTTTCTGACGGCGTCTTGGTCAAGTCAAATAAACACCATAAAATAACCTGTGCTCACGCTCTGGTAGCTTGGCATGGAGCAGGCAGGCTTAACTTAAAAGGCAATGTATAAAGTATTTGTGCAACACTTCAAACAGTAACACAGTGAAGACACCACAAAAAGAATACACAACAGGTTAGAAACCTATATTATCATTATATAAATAAAACAAGTCCAAAACAACAAAAATCCAATAAGTAGAAGTTGAGATATGAATTTTTAAAGAATGAAAGTGTCAATAGCGCTTAGAAGCGATAAGCGCCAAGAGGGGTTTCTGGTCACACTGGACATGGGCAAAGTCAAGAGTTAAGTCCGACCGCAATTGGGTGCAGGCTGGATACAGGAGCCACGCAAGGCCCACTGAACAAAAGTACTGTGATCCTGGTCGCAACAGCGAGATATGGGATGCAGCCGAGCAATGCGTCGGTGTTGATCCCGTAGTTGAGGTGATCCGTCCATGTTCTCCATGCAATGATGGCGAATGGACTGGTTTTGAATACAAAGCGCCGGAGCCAAGATGCGTTGGTTCCAAAGCCGATACACTGGTTTTCTCCACGCAGTCAAGGGGATGCGTAAATCATCTCTCACTGCAGCAACGGCATTGCAGCGGTTCTTTTTTTCATTTTTTTTTTTTTTAAACCTTTATTCATAGAAGCAGAGCCATACAAGCGCAGGCCTACAACCACAAGGGCCGGCCGCAAAATCTGGAGATCAAAAAACAGAGCAATTTATACGTGTACGATAAAAAGCAAATACAGTACAGTCGCAAGATGTGGTCGTTACACAGGAAAGCGCAAGGATAAGAGAGGTTTCATTTTATGATTTTAAGAGGAGGCAGCGGCTAAATCAATCAAGGCGTCATGCAACATAATCAAAGAAAGGGAGACGGGAGGGGAACATCCCCTCACACAAACGAAATGCAATAAGGAGTAATGTGACCAAATACACCCTAAGCCCACCGAAGGCGAGCCAGAAGGATAGGTCAAGTCATAAAAGGCAATGTAATAAGACGTCTTGCAGAAAGCCCACCCGCCCAATACAATAAGAAGAAAGGCAAGTGCAGACACCGGGGAAATAAAGGAAAGAAAAGAAGACATAGCCAACCCCCTTGAAAGGGGAGAAAAAGGGACCATAGAACAAAACAAATTAAAATAAACCCCCCCCCCCATCACCCGCCACCCTACATCACCGTAATGGCTATGGCCTACCCCACTAACAGCGTGTCTGTCGCCCAGGAAACACCCAACCGAAAGGAAATAAAGAAAGAAAAAGGAAAAGTAAGGAAAGGAATAAAAAGAAAGAATGAGGAGAGGAGCCGGCGATGGAAACACTCGGTCCCCCCCTCCCGCAACGAGCTTTACAGATCGAGGCCAGAAAGAATACAGAGAAAAACCAACTCACAGGATGCAATCAATAACAGTCCACAAGGCGAGTCCAGGATACGCCATTAACTAAGAGAAAGTCCCGCCAGGACCTAAGCAAGGTCACCCCTGGCCACTTCTGTGAATAGTAGAACTGCCAAACATCCGGGCAATCAGGAGACAGTACAACACAAATAGTCCATACCAGTCAGGTAAGGCAGGCGGTATCTTCACGCAACATCGCCCCAGCCACCAAGAGGTGGTCAACGATACATGGCGGCAGCCAGAAGGCAACAGTACGCCAATCACCAACGCGGCCAAATCCAAAGTCAGGTTTGTCCAGCACGGAGTGAAGATCACAGGATGTGGGAAACGGTGCAGCACCGGCGCCAGGTCCATCTGTTCCCTCAAATTCCGAGACACATCCGGGGACCCCGGCTCAATAACCGGAGGAGAGTCAACGGGACCAACTCGGGGAGAGGGTACTGCGCCACAAGATGGCGGATCAACTATGGCAGCGATCCGCAACTCCAAGTCCCGGGACTTCCAGCGCAGATCGGACCGCAGAGTAACCAGCGCAAGCAGCACATGACTTCGTGTAAGCGCCGCCCCAAGTAACCATGGTCCGGGGGTCTCAAATGTAACATTGTCACCATCTCCGGGAGGGACACACTTCAGGGGGTCGTCCGCCATCTTGAGAACATCATTCGCCGCCATTATCCCCTCCACCTCCAAGTCCACCATGACCGCCAGAGGCAACAGGACCAACAGCCGATCGGTGGCGGGCGGCGCTCGGCGAAGAAAGGAGAGTCACCAGAAGGCCGGGTGCGCTCCCAGCAGCTCTCCGGGAGCCGGGCACCGGTTCCCAGACGGGACCACGAACAGGAGTGGACGTCCCACCCGAGGGGAACCGGACCACACGGCCTCTCTCCGGTTCACCAACTGCTCGGGCATACGGGGCGACCCGCTATTGGGAGCGGGTCCGCTCCATCTCTCCCGGCTCTCGGCTCTCAGGTTCCCACAACAGGCTTCTCATCCGGATCAGGGCCACCAACACTCCGAACACCGCCGGGCAGGCGCAGCACTCGTGGTCCCGGCGTCAGGGCTGGGAAGGCCAGCCAGCAGACAGTGGCAGATCGCAGGGACCACCGCACGCTGGAGCACCAAAATCAGACGGTAAGTGAGCAATTTTCTCTAGTAGTAGAAACAGAAAGCCTCGAACAGGATTATCGACAGGATATAGAGGCGGGGAGGAAAGGATCTCAGAGCGAAGCGTTCATGCGACTGTTCCGATCGCCATCTTGGCTCCTCCCCCATTGCAGCGGTTCTGATGATTTGGTGCTGGAGGCGACGTGCTAGTTATGAGTGCCATGCACCAGTTCTGTTCCCGCAGCAGCTGCAATGGGTCAATTCTGCTTCACGCAGCAGAGAATGCATCAGTTCCATTTGAGCAAGCACCTGGGTCCACTTCCAGTGGACAGGTACAGGAGTAGGATGTGAGACATTGATATCCCTGAGTCTCAACTCAGCATGCCCTTGGAGATCACTCTGGATTCAAGAAAGAGGCCAGTTCTTCCTCAATCTCACTGACTCATTGTCAGTGAAATCGCTCTCCCTCCCTCGCAGCTCCACCATTAAGTGAGGCCTTCCCCATAGCCTCTGCACTCTTGAGTGTTGGTGTTCGAGGCCCTCCTCCACCTGCAGGTTTTACCTGCGCCTCATCCCTGGTAGGTCCAGTGGACCTTTGTCTCCTTTCTCGTGCTCTAATCATTCTTTTCTTTTTCACTTGTTTTTTCCCTTGTTTCTATCTCCCCCTTTCACTCTCCTTCTGTGTCTTTCCTCCTTTTTCACCCGTTTTTTCCCCTCATTTCAAGCTCCCCTTCACTCTCCTTCTATGTCTTTCCTCCGTTTTTCACTCGTTTTTTTACCCTCTTCTCAATCTCCCCCTTTCACTCTCCTCTGTGTCTTTCCTCCACTCTGCTTGCACTTGTTCTGCCTTATTTGCACTTTTCCCTCTCTTTTTGACTTTTTCCTTTGCCTTTTTCAGTCCGTTTTTCCCACCGCTGCTGCCCCCGCGACCCCTCCCGACCAGTGCGACCAGCCCAATCCAGCTCCCCTCGTCTCTCCCGCCTCCCAGCTGTCCAGCGCTCCACGACCCCTACTTAATGGCGGCCGCTGCGGGGACAGGCAAGCAAGACCACTGACTCATTGTCAGTGAAATTTCTCTCCCTCTGTCGCAGCTCCACTATTAAGTGAGGCCTTCCCCCGAGCCCCTGCACCCTTGAGTGTTGTTGTTCGAGGCCCTCCTCCACCTGCAGGTTTTACCTGCGCCTCATCCCTGGTGGTCCAGTGGACCTCTGTCTCCTTTCTCTTGCTCCACTTTTTCTCTCCTTTTTCACTTGTTTTTTGCCTCGTTTCTATCTACCCCTTTCACTCTCCTTCTATGTCTTTCCTCCGTTTTTCACTCATTTTTTACCCTCATCTTAGTCTTCCCCTTTCACTCTCCTCTGTGTCTTTCCTCCACTCTGCTTGCACTTTTGCTGGCTGCCTTATTTGCACTTTTCCCTCTCTATTTTTATTTTTCCATTGCCTTTTTCCGCCCGTTTTCCCCCGCTGCCCCTCCCCCCAGCACGACCAGCGCGACTGGCCCTATCATCTCCCCTCCCCGCTTCCGCCTCCCAGCTGTCTAGCGTGCTTGACCCTTACTTAATAGCAGCCGATGCGCGGGCACGCCGCTGGCACACCAAAAGCAAGCAGGTCTGCGCCCGTCCGTGACCCTGGACCTCTGCACCGCCAATGCTACGACCCAACAGCACTCCACACACTCAACCCAGGCCACAATAACAACTGCAGGCTCGCATCACCAGCCTACACCCACGGACCCTTCACCTGTCACCGCTGCCGGCACACCTGCAGCACCGACAAGACTGCAGACCCAGTGCAACCCGCCTGCAAGAACACAACCAAACCGAAGACCCTGCAATGCATCCTCCTCAACGTCCGATCCCTCCACAAACACGCCACCGAAATCTGGGACCTCCTCGACAGCACCATCCCGGACGTAGCATTCTTCACCAAAACCTGGACCAACACCACCTTGGGACCAGACATCGCCATCGCCATTCCCCAAGGATACAAGATCTCCAGGAAGGACTGCCCCACCCGCCCGGGAGGAGGAATCGCCATCGTCCACAAATCCACCCTCCGCCTGAGCACACTCCCACACGAACCCACAGACCTGATGGAACACCTTCACTTATACTGGCCAGCCCCACCTCCACCCTCCGAGGACCCCTCATCTACCGACCCCCTGAACCCCGCAGACTTTTCGCCAACTCCATTACGGACATCATCTACCCGCATGCCATTGCGTCCACCAACTGCACCCTATTGGGAGACCTCAACTTCCACCTTGACAACCAAATGGACCCCAGCACCACATCCCTCCTGGACAAGCGCCACAACATTGGACTCCGCCAGATCGTGACCGAACCCACGCACTCAGCTTGACACACCCTCGACCCCCTCTTCACAACAGGAAACTCCATCACCTTCAGCCACACCACCGAACTCCCATGGACTGACCATTGATAAGTCCACTTCACCTTCAGAAAACCCACCACCCACAGACACCAGCACCTGCTCCCACAAAGAAACTGGACCAGAATCACCGACGACCAGCTAACCTCATCACTCAACAACTCCACCCCCACCATCGCAGATAACGACGACCCCTATACCGCAGCCCGAACCCTGCACAGGACGCACTTGCCGCCGCCTTGAAAAGGCCTGGAGAAACACCAAATCAACAGAAGCCCACAACAAATTCAGAGCCGCCACCAACGCCCTCCACCAACATCACCAAAAAGAGGAAAAATGCGATTGAAGACATAATCTCCACTCATACACACAACGGCAAAGAACTCTTCAACATCATCAAAGAGTTCGCCCAACCCACCAGCGAGTCCACCGCTCACAAGACTTCTGCAACAAACTGGGCACCTTTTTCCACCACAAAATCAAGAGCATCTACGACAACTTCGACAAAGACAAACAACACACTGAACCCGCACCAACCACTCCCGACACCCTGCAGCCAGCGATCTACAACTGGGCAGCCCTCACCACAGAAGACACACTGAAGATGATAAAGCCAATCCACTTCAGGGCCCCCAAGGACCCCTGCCCCCACCACATTTTCAACAGAACTGCTGACACCATAGCACCCATGCTCTGTCACACCATCAACCGCTCCCTGGCAACCGCCTCGTCTGCTGATGACTGGAAATACGCCGAGATCAACCCCCTCCTGAAGAAACGCTCGGCGGACCCCACCAACCTAAAAAACTACAGACCCATCTCCCTGCTCCTGTTCTCAGCGAAAGTCATCGAGAAAGCCATCAACAGCCAACTCGCCACTTTCATCGAAGAGCACAACATCCTCGACTCCTGCTAATCCGGCTTCAGAAAAAACTACAGTATGGAAACCGCCCTCCTTGCTGCAACAGACAACATCCGCACCCTACTGGACAAAGGAGAAACAGCAGCCCTCATCCTCCTCGACCTCTCAGCGGCGTTCGACGCGGTCTCTCACCGCACCCTAATACGCAGACTCCACGACGCAAGGATCCAAGACAAAGCCCTCGACTGGATCTGGTCCTCCAACTCCGGCAGAACGCAGCGGGTCAGACTCCCCCCTTTCCCCTCGGACACCACACCTACCACCTGCGGACTCCCCCATTGGTCCTCCCTCAGCCCTACGCTCTTCAACGTCTACATGGCTCCGTTCGCCCCCAACGTCAGAACCTACGGACTCAACATTGTGTCATACGGAGACGACACCCAACTCATCCTCTCCCTATCCAACGAACCCAACACCGCCAAACTCAACTTTCGAGAAGGCATGGAAGCTGTCAACAAATGGATGAAAAACAGCTGCCTACAACTAAACACCAACAAAACGGAAGTACTCATCATGGGCCCAAACACCGACGCTTGGAACGACACCTGGTGGCCCCCTGCCCTCGGAAGCCCGCCCACCCTCACGGACCACACACGCAACCTGGGAATCATCCTGGACTCACAGCTCAAAATGGACCGCCAGATCAATTCTGTCTCGTCCTCATGCTTCCACACCCTCTGCCTCCTACGTAGGACCTTCAAATGGATCCCCCTCGAACACAGAAATACCGTCACTCACACCCTGGTCACCAGCAGACTCGACTACGGCAACACACTCTATGCCAGAATAAACAAAAACCTCTCCCGCAAGCTACAGAACATCCAAAACGTGCCGGAAGACTGGTCCTGAACCTGCCAAGACACTGCCACCTCTCCCAGCACATGCGCATACTCCACTGGCTTCCCATCGAAGCTAGAGTCACCTTCAAGATGCTCACCCACGCTCACAGGGCCCTCCATGACAGCGCCCAGCATACCTGAACAGCCAACTCAAATTTCACGCACCCCAAAGGACCCTACGATCAGCCCAGCTCTCCTACGCTGCAGTCCCCCATACCAGAAAGACCAGATCGGGAGGCCGCTCCTTCTCCTTCCTCGCGGCCAGAGCCTGGAACGACCTTCCGCTCCACCTCCGACAGACAACGCCGCTCCCCATCTTCGCAAGAAACCTCAAAACCTGGCTCTTCGACAGACCCCCTCCTTGATGGACTGGAACCTGTGAACCCCTCCCCCCCGGCCCCCTCCCAGCACTTAGAGACCGTTACGGGTGAGTAGTCACGCTTAACAAACACCTTGATTGATTGATTGTAACAAACACCTCATATAGGGCAGAGGTTAGCAGGCAGCAGCACAGCGCAGCACAGCAGAAAAGCAGTTCTTCCAGAGCAGCAGTCCAGCAGAGTGGCGCTCCATGTAACAGGACAGCAGTCCTTTTTCCTGACACAGATTCTTTACAGGTCCAGAAGTGTCTGATTTGGTGATTTGGTGGTGTCAGAGACCCAGTACTTATACCTAGTTGTGCCTTTGAAGTGGAGGTGACTGCAAAGAAGGCTTTGAAGTGCACAGAGGTCCTTCCTTCCCAGCTCTGGCTCCCGACTGACTGCAGGCGGATAAGCACCCCCTTGTGTGGGAACAGGAAACTGCCCATTCAAGTATCAGTGTCAGCTCCTATCTCTCATCCTGCCCAAGATAGCCCATTAGGATGCAGATGACCACTCAATCACACCTACCCTGCCTTTGTGTGTGACTGCCTAGAAGGAATTCAGAAGGTCCAGGTGTCACCCACACTAGACGTGTATTGGAGATAGGCTACAGGCACACAGAGCTTTAAGAACAAGGAAATTCCATCTTTCTAAAAGTGGCAGTTCTACAATAGTAATGTTAAATCCAACTTTGCCAGCAAAGAGAATTTATCATGATCATTCCAATGATTTTAAACATGACAGAGCTACTCCTTTTCATTCAGGAATTAGAGCTTAAAGTGTAATAAAATTAAGTCTCAATGGTAACCTACGAGAGGGGTAGTGGAAAACAAATTTAGGTGTTTTTCACTAGCAGCACATGTAAAACTTAAAAGTACATGTCATGCACTACGGGCTCCTTAGGCCTACCTAGGGGTGACTTATATGTAAGCTTTCCTGTTTTCAGTTTCTATTTTTGGTATATTCTGGTTGGGTTTTTTCAGTGTGTTCCAGTGATTTCAATACCTTAAAAAAAACAGTGGTTACCCATTTTTGCGCCATTAAAATAGTGTTTTTCTGGTGCTTATGGAACATTTTGCTTTTATTATTGCTTGCTTTCTGCACTGATAGTGCATGGTATATAGACAGTGTGCGTACAATGAAAATGAGGTCCAAATGCATTTTTACAAATCAAACTTATCGTAGTACACCATACAATACTTCTTCAGTGAGTCTTTGGTCGTGCACGCTCGCTCTTTCCTTCTCATGTAAACTTTTATCTGTGAAAAGGCCCTCTCAACATTGGCACTTGAGACAGGCAATGCCAATAGAGCCAGTACACAATTTGCTAACTCTGGCCACTGGCATAGCTTTCCATGCCAATACTGGTGCACCTGAATATTGATATTCTCTGTGACAGGCTCTGCAACATATGCGTTGAACTGGGTGCATATGCCCTCAGAGTTATTGAAGCGGTCAAAAATGAGGCAGCACTTTTGAAACTCCGGACAAAAAAAGTCCCTTTACAGATAGGATCTATAACTTGAGCAGAGTACCACAGTGAGGCTTCATGGATTTCAAATGTCATGGTTGGTGAAGGGCTATTTCTCATACATTGTAAAATAAAAAGTTCCTTAATTGCTCCTAAACATTTCTTTGCTTACCAAGTGGCAAGCACTCTAACATGGAACATGTTGCATTCCATGTTTTTCAAATGTCTGGTGTCATGTTTTCACCAGTATCACATGCTTTGTGACTGCACTCTTTTCACATGTACCTGTCACTATACCTTGCACTGAAGGTTTAACGCCTGGGGTGTTTGGGAATTCTTCACAACAATGGAGAGAGAGAGGGAAAAATAATAATGCTAGGCACTATGTGAGGTGGGAACTCCTGGTCCCCCAATTAATCTGGAAAAAACAATAGAGGAGTAACCCCTCGTGGGTAGGGAGAAAAATAACTCTCTGACAATGAGCACTAGTGCTCTGGTTAGCAAATTTTACCCCAACCTGTTACTGGATAAGGCATATCCTTATAGAAGACCCCTCACTCACCAACCTGGTTGGTGACATGCTTCATCATCGGGGTCCCACCCCATAGGCCGAGTGCCTACAGGGTGTGCTGCGACACCTGATTACAGTGGAGCTGGTTTCGTTTTTATGTGTTCAAGACTATCAAAAATTGTGTATTAAAAAGGGCCAACACTACTCACTTCAAGTATTTATTCTTGAGCGCTTGAACCCTTAGTAAAATTAAAGTGTGGCACCTTTGCCTAATTAGGAAGGCTTTGGTGTCAAAAAGTCGTATTAAAATATATAAAAATAGCGAAAGTGTGCTATGTGAATGTGAATATACAAAACTATTGTTTAAAAAGGTCTACATGTTTCAACCCATACATGGATTCAAGGGTTTTCGTCAGGACCGTAGGTGATTTGAACTGGGTGGTCCGCCCGCGCTAAGGAGCGTCCTGCCCTAGTTCAATTTAGAGATCGTAAATAGGGATCTCGTGCAAAAAGGTGCGTTTTTCACTTTTGAAAAAACCTGTGAAAAGACAGGGAAACAAAAAACAGGAAGGGGTCACACACAGGGGTAGACAAAATGGATTGTACCACATATAACATATATATTCATGATCATTAGGACAATCATAATATCCACGTGTGGAATCATACCAGCATATCACTATCGTGATTGGAACATATCTATTGCGTGGGTGGCAACAGAAATATAGTGATAAAATGCCGGGAGGTGCCTTTCAATCAAAGGGCAGCCGCCAAATGAGGGGTGTCGATATGGTTTGGCGTCTGGAATACGTGAAAATCAGGGGTCGATAAATGGGAGAGTGACCTATTAGCGTGCTGCGCTGTGATCGGCTGCCAAATAGATGTGAGCAGTCGTGAGAAAAACCGTCTCAATAGTATTGAGGCGGCTAGTTATTTAGTGCTTACGCTTGGAAGCGAAAATCTCGCTTCATAGGCACCAGCGTTACCAAGTTGACAGGATTCCGTCTCCTGTAGGTAAAAAAACAAGTATCCAGTGTCAGCGCTGTGGCCAAAGCGCTCTGACAGTCGAGTATTGCCCCAAGAAAAATTACGGTCGATCGTTCCCGCATAGCGGTCCTTCAAGTGTACTTACTTGTCGCTTCTGTTCATCAGACCGATTAACCTACTTGGTTCTTGCTCGGCGTGCCCCGTGGAGTGTCTCCGGTGCCTGTTTGCCGGTAATGTGAACACTTCCTCGTTGGGCGTGGCCGGGTCACGTGTGGTGAGCACGTGATCCGGAGATGGCCAATCACAATGTTCGGTGAACACTGTTGTAGGACTTGCCCAAGTAAAGCAATGTTTACATCGCTATGGTAACGGGTGTAGTGATCTAGGGCGGACGGCGCTCGCTTAGCTGAGCCATAGTTCTAGGGTATTTTTTTATCGTGTTTCTAAGCACAAACATAGGTGTGAATGGGGAATATTTACAAGGTGTTTAGTATACAGAGATTACTTTCAGGACATAGGAAAACGGGCAGGGTTGCCGTTTGGAGGCTTTGGCAAAATAGAACAGGCATAGAATAACTCTGTGTGGTGGGTCTGGATTCCAACATGCTCTCTTATGTCAATACATTGTTCCACGGAATATTATCGTTTAAACCGGTTTTGTGCGTGGAAAGTCTGTAGACCCACCTCTGTTCCTTCTCGTATAGGCGTTTGTCTAGGTTTGTACCAGGTTGTACTTGTTCAATTATTGTCCATTTTATGTCATCGGCAGTGTGACCTACCGACAAAAAATGTTCAGTAAGCTTTGTATTTGTCTTCCTGCACCTGATGGTGCTCCTGTGCTCTCCAATGCGAAGTTTTATTTTTCTACTGGTCATTCCTACATAATGCAAGTCGCATGGGCATGTCAATCTGTAGATGACATTCTCGCTATTGCAGTTAGTCTGCCCTCTTATTGTCCACACTTTGTTAGGTTCCAACAGTAGTGTTTTTGTATTTGTGGTAAAGGGGCAGACACTGCAACTTCCGCATTTGTAGTGACCAGTTACCTTAGGTAGACCCCATAGATTAGTTTGTGTTTCTTTTCTAGGGTGTGTCGCTAGGGGTCTGGTATTGACTACTGCATCTTTTATGCTTCGTGCTCTTTTGAAAGAGAATAAAGGTTTGTTCCATCTTAGGTTGCCTGTGTTCAGAATGTTCCAGTGCTTTTTTATTATTCTTGACACGTCATTGGATATAGTGTTATATGTTGTAACACACGTCAAAGGGATCTCTTCCGGGACCCTTTCTTTTGGTTCCAAGAGCGCTGCGCGAGGCTGATTACGAGCTCGCTTCTGGCTTTTCTGGAGGATTCTGTTTGGGTAACCTCGGTTTTGAAGTTTCTGAGAAAGGTCTTTGGCTTGGCTCTTGTAATCATCTAGTTCACTACAGTTCCTACGGATTCTAAGGTATTGCCCGTATGGTAAATTTTCGCGTAGGGGTCTGGGGTGAAAGCTTTCAAAACGGAGGAGGTTATTTTTGGCAGTAGGTTTGTAATGGGTAATAGTAGTCAATTTCCCATCTTTTTTTGTGATTTTTACGTCTAGGAAGACCAGGGTATCACTGTTTTTTTCATATGTGAACTTTAGATGATTGTCTCGAGTGTTTATCCAGTTGAAGAAAGAGGTTAGTGATTCCTCTGAGCCTTTCCAAATGGTTAGCACATCGTCGATGTACCTGCGCCATATCAGGAGATTAGAGCTATAGGGGTTTGTATCGCTGAGAATGTATTTCTCTTCAAAGTCAAATACATACAAACCCGCTATGCTTGGAGCAAAAGAACTGCCCATGGATGTCCCACCCGTCTGTAGGAATATTTGACCTTCAAACTCAAAATAATTCCTTTTTAGTGCTAGCCTTGCACACTCGAGGATAACGTTTTTGGGTGTTCTTGATGTCCATGTTTCCTTCTCTAGAGCTCTTTCTAGTACTTCCAGCGTTGCATCCTGAGGGATGCTGGTGTACAGGCTCTCAATGTCAAAACTCACCAGGATGGTGTCATTATCCACAGTGAGTTGGTCAAGAATTTGTAAGAGACTCTTTGTGTCCTGTAGGTATGTGCTGGTTCTTTGCACCATGGCTTTGAAGAAAACGTCGCAAAATTGTGACAGTGGTTCTAGGACTGATCCCAAACCAGAGACAATTGGTCTACCTGGCGGTGGTGTCCTGTTTTTATGTATCTTGGGGAGGGTATAGAAGTAGGGGATTTTTCCTTCGCTGTTGCAAAGGAAATTTGCCTCCTGTTTAGATATGAAACCCTCTGTTTCTCCATATTCCACTAGCGATGTTATCTCGCTTTTCAAGTCTTCTGTGGGATCCACTGGTAGTCTCCGATAACTGTTGTCATCTGCTAGAAGTCGCAGACATTCGGTTTGATAAGCTGTGCGATCTTGCACAACAATTCCTCCACCTTTATCCGCAGGTTTTATCACAATTGTTTCACAGTTCCGCAGGGTTTCGAGGGCGACCCTTTCCTGATTAGTCAGGTTCATGAATTGTTTCTTAGGTTTTGTATTCTCAATTTCATTGAAAACTGCCTGCTCGAATGTGGAAACTTCCACAGGTATCAAGTGTGGCGGAGGGGTGAAAGTGGCTTTGTTTCTCAGACCTGTTTCATTAGGATCTGGATTCTCCTCAGTGATTGGTCTTTTTTCGAAGAAAGCTTTTAGTCTGAGTTTTCTAAAGAAGGACGAGAGTTCACAGTGAAGTCTGAATTTGTCCAGATTCGCTGTCGGTACAAATCCTAAGCCTTTATTCAGAACTGATTCTTCGTCTGTGCTCAGTGGTCTAGTTGCGAGGTTGGTTATTAGGTTCTCCGGTTGCTCGGTCCTGCCTGTTGCGGTCTGGGCTTGTTCTGATTCGCACTCGGATCTTCCGCTGCCCAGTGTACATGAGCTCCCTGGTTTTGATTTTTTCGTTTTCCCCTTCCTCTTCCACCCCGGTATAAAAAAGGGGGTGTGTAGGGGTTTGGTTGGAAAAATGGCTGCTGGAATGGTGGTTGCCAGCCATACATTGGCATATGTATGGCTGGCAACCACCATTCCAGCAGGACCTGCGGAACTGTGAAACAATTGTGATAAAACCTGCGGATACAGGTGGAGGAATTGTTGTGCAAGATCGCACAGCTTATCAAACCGAATGTCTGCGACTTCTAGCAGATGACAACAGTTATCGGAGACTACCAGTGGATCCCACAGAAGACTTGAAAAGCGAGATAACATCGCTAGTGGAATATGGAGAAACAGAGGGTTTCATATCTAAACAGGAGGCAAATTTCCTTTGCAACAGCGAAGGAAAAATCCCCTACTTCTATACCCTCCCCAAGATACATAAAAACAGGACACCACCGCCAGGTAGACCAATTGTCTCTGGTTTGGGATCAGTCCTAGAACCACTGTCACAATTTTGCGACGTTTTCTTCAAAGCCATGGTGCAAAGAACCAGCACATACCTACAGGACACAAAGAGTCTCTTACAAATTCTTGACCAACTCACTGTGGATAATGACACCATCCTGGTGAGTTTTGACATTGAGAGCCTGTACACCAGCATCCCTCAGGATGCAACGCTGGAAGTACTAGAAAGAGCTCTAGAGAAGGAAACATGGACATCAAGAACACCCAAAAACTTTATCCTCGAGTGTGCAAGGCTAGCACTAAAAAGGAATTATTTTGAGTTTGAAGGTCAAATATTCCTACAGACGGGTGGGACATCCATGGGCAGTTCTTTTGCTCCAAGCATAGCGGGTTTGTATGTATTTGACTTTGAAGAGAAGTACATTCTCAGCGATACAAACCCCTATAGCTCTAATCTCCTGATATGGCGCAGGTACATCGACGATGTGCTAACCATTTGGAAAGGCTCAGAGGAATCACTAACCTCGTTCTTCAACTGGATAAACACTCGAGACAATCATCTAAAGTTCACATATGAAAAAAACAGTGATACCCTGGTCTTCCTAGACGTAAAAATCACAAAAAAAGATGGGAAATTGACTACTATTACCCATTACAAACCTACTGCCAAAAATAACCTCCTCCGTTTTGAAAGCTTTCACCCCAGACCCCTACGCGAAAATTTACCATACGGGCAATACCTTAGAATCCGTAGGAACTGTAGTGAACTAGATGATTACAAGAGCCAAGCCAAAGACCTTTCTCAGAAACTTCAAAACCGAGGTTACCCAAACAGAATCCTCCAGAAAAGCCAGAAGCGAGCTCGTAATCAGCCTCGCGCAGTGCTCTTGGAACCAAAAGAAAGGGTCCCGGAAGAGATCCCTTTGACGTGTGTTACAACATATAACACTATATCCAATGACGTGTCAAGAATAATAAAAAAGCACTGGAACATTCTGAACACAGGCAACCTAAGATGGAACAAACCTTTATTCTCTTTCAAAAGAGCACGAAGCATAAAAGATGCAGTAGTCAATACCAGACCCCTAGCGACACACCCTAGAAAAGAAACACAAACTAATCTATGGGGTCTACCTAAGGTAACTGGTCACTACAAATGCGGAAGTTGCAGTGTCTGCCCCTTTACCACAAATACAAAAACACTACTGTTGGAACCTAACAAAGTGTGGACAATAAGAGGGCAGACTAACTGCAATAGCGAGAATGTCATCTACAGATTGACATGCCCATGCGACTTGCATTACGTAGGAATGACCAGTAGAAAAATAAAACTTCGCATTGGAGAGCACAGGAGCACCATCAGGTGCAGGAAGACAAATACAAAGCTTACTGAACATTTTTTGTCGGTAGGTCACACTGCCGATGACATAAAATGGACAATAATTGAACAAGTACAACCTGGTACAAACCTAGACAAACGCCTATACGAGAAGGAACAGAGGTGGGTCTACAGACTTTCCACGCACAAAACCGGTTTAAACGATAATATTCCGTGGAACAATGTATTGACATAAGAGAGCATGTTGGAATCCAGACCCACCACAAGGAGTTATTCTATGCCTGTTCTATTTTGCCAAAGCCTCCAAACGGCAACCCTGCCCGTTTTCCTATGTCCTGAAAGTAATCTCTGTATACTAAACACCTTGTAAATATTCCCCATTCACACCTATGTTTGTGCTTAGAAACACGATAAAAAAATACCCTAGAACTATGGCTCAGCTAAGCGAGCGCCGTCCGCCCTAGATCACTACACCCGTTACCATAGCGATGTAAACATTGCTTTACTTGGGCAAGTCCTACAACAGTGTTCACCGAACATTGTGATTGGCCATCTCCGGATCACGTGCTCACCACACGTGACCCGGCCACGCCCAACGAGGAAGTGTTCACATTACCGGCAAACAGGCACCGGAGACACTCCACGGGGCACGCCGAGCAAGAACCAAGTAGGTTAATCGGTCTGATGAACAGAAGCGACAAGTAAGTACACTTGAAGGACCGCTATGCGGGAACGATCGACCGTAATTTTTCTTGGGGCAATACTCGACTGTCAGAGCGCTTTGGCCACAGCGCTGACACTGGATACTTGTTTTTTTACCTACAGGAGACGGAATCCTGTCAACTTGGTAACGCTGGTGCCTATGAAGCGAGATTTTCGCTTCCAAGCGTAAGCACTAAATAACTAGCCGCCTCAATACTATTGAGACGGTTTTTCTCACGACTGCTCACATCTATTTGGCAGCCGATCACAGCGCAGCACGCTAATAGGTCACTCTCCCATTTATCGACCCCTGATTTTCACGTATTCCAGACGCCAAACCATATCGCCACCCCTCATTTGGCGGCTGCCCTTTGATTGAAAGGCACCTCCCGGCATTTTATCACTATATTTCTGTTGCCACCCACGCAATAGATATGTTCCAATCACGATAGTGATATGCTGGTATGATTCCACACGTGGATATTATGATTGTCCTAATGATCATGAATATATATGTTATATGTGGTACAATCCATTTTGTCTACCCCTGTGTGTGACCCCTTCCTGTTTTTTGTTTCCCTGTCTTTTCACAGGTTTTTTCAAAAGTGAAAAACGCACCTTTTTGCACGAGATCCCTATTTACGATCTCTAAATTGAACTAGGGCAGGACGCTCCTTAGCGCGGGCGGACCACCCAGTTCAAATCACCTACGGTCCTGACGAAAACCCTTGAATCCATGTATGGGTTGAAACATGTAGACCTTTTTAAACAATAGTTTTGTATATTCACATTCACATAGCACACTTTCGCTATTTTTATATATTTTAATACGACTTTTTGACACCAAAGCCTTCCTAATTAGGCAAAGGTGCCACACTTTAATTTTACTAAGGGTTCAAGCGCTCAAGAATAAATACTTGAAGTGAGTAGTGTTGGCCCTTTTTAATACACAATTTTTGATAGTCTTGAACACATAAAAACGAAACCAGCTCCACTGTAATCAGGTGTCGCAGCACACCCTGTAGGCACTCGGCCTATGGGGTGGGACCCCGATGATGAAGCATGTCACCAACCAGGTTGGTGAGTGAGGGGTCTTCTATAAGGATATGCCTTATCCAGTAACAGGTTGGGGTAAAATTTGCTAACCAGAGCACTAGTGCTCATTGTCAGAGAGTTATTTTTCTCCCTACCCACGAGGGGTTACTCCTCTATTGTTTTTTCCAGTGTTTGGGAATTCACCTACTATCAATACTGACTCAATAGAAAAGGGGGCTGAGGAATCAAGGGTTTTTACCCATTCTTTGTGAGTAAATGTGATGGTACATATTGGAAAAGATTCTTATGAAACCTACATTTTTCCTATCAGTGAAAGACTCGAACATAGCCAAAAAATCAAATATGATTTAGATATTTCCTGAATCTCTACAGTTTATTAAAAAACTATGCTTCTTAACCCTGTATCTTTAGACCAAAGACCACAAAACTGAAAAAAGCATGAAGAAACAATATTTTAGTGACATCCCTAAACAACAAAACTCAAGCAGAATAATATTAGCTCAGTCTTACTTACTGCTACCTTATGTAACAAAGTTACATTGTATTGGGCCATTCAGGAAGAAATAAAAATGACTGTTTTACTCTCCTTTTCCTTTCTTTGAATGGCATTTAGTTTGTGTTTGTGCAGGTGTTTTTCAGTGTTTATTTGTTTACACTGGTGAGGGCTATTTCCCTTCCGGTGGGGTTTTATCAGTTATTATAGGTTTAAACCTAAAACCAGACAGCCTACTTATATGTAATAACAGAACAGATGAGTTTAAGGCTTGGGAGGGGGGTTTAAATGCCAAGTCGACATGGCCGTGTAAACCGCACACACAGGGTCTTTAGTGGCAGGCCTGGGACATGTTCAAAGAGCAACTTGTGTGGGTGGCACAGTCAGAGGCATTTAATTTGCGGGCACAGGTAGCACTCTAATAGGGACATAAAGCTAAATCAAATATACCTATTGTGGATAAGTCAATGAAACTATGTTTAAGGAAGAAGCTAGTCCTAAGGCAAACAAATAGCATGCAGCCAAAAGTGGAGGTATGCAGGCAACAATTTGTAGAAGAACACCCTAGTGCTGTCTGGTTTAACATATATTCAACCAAAGTGAGATGGCTAACCAAAATACATATCAAAATGATTATGAAAATTATTTTTAATGCTAAACAACATCTCTGTTTCTTCTCCTAGGAAAAAAAATATCAAAGATTAAACTACTAAATATGATGCAACAATCAAAAACTACAACAACGGGAAACCTAAGTTACAAAATTAATCGTCTTTGAACATGTGTGAAAAATTGGGTTGTTGGTTGAGTTGGTGTTAACCCTGCTCAAGCAATAGCCACAATACTTGTCAGAGTGAACCACAAAAGTCACTAAATTAACATGTGCTTTACCCTCTGGTAGCTTGGCACAAAGCAATCAGACTTAACTTAGAAGCAACCTGTAAGGTATTTATGCAGCACACAAACAGTAATAAAGTGAAAACACAGCACAAGAAAAATTCCACACCAATTTAGAAAAATAGATTACATTTTAATAAAAGAGCACAAATCCAAATAGTAGACCCAGAGTTATGAATTTTCTAAGTTTAAGGTAAAACTAATGCCTTAATGCTCAAAGTTCCAACCACAGATATCTTGTCGCGTGAGACTCGGCCAAAGTCGAAAAATATGGCTGACAACGATTTCGCGCACGTCGGATACAAATAGTGGATTGGGCCTGGTTAGAACTTACCTTTGGACATAGAAGGAATTTCAACTAAAACTTCTGAGAAAGTAGAAGCTCAGCAGGGCGAAGCTGCAGGCGATGGCTGAGGAGGAGGCGGCGTGAAGATTTCCATGTTCGGACTTAGTCTATTTTTTGGAAAATCGAAGATGTCCAGCGGGGGCACCACTTGGACAGTTGGGACTCACTGAGGCTGGCTCAAGGTGCGGTGTTCAAGACGGTTGGAGCTTTTTCTGTCCCTGAGGCTCTGTTTCGGTGGCCAGCCAACTAGCCCTTGGAGCCACTCTGGCAGTTCTTGGTTCAAGAGGTGAAACATGGTGCAAGCAACAGGGCAGTCATCTGAGGGTTCAAGGCAGGCGAGCAGCAGACAGTCCTTCCAGGTGCAGTAAAGCAGTCTTCTGAAGTACACAGCAGGCCACAGAAGCAGGCAGCACTCTGAGAGTCCTTCTGCAGGTCCAGAAAGTGTGTCAAAGAGTCCTATTGGTATACCATGTGCCTTCTTTGGAGTAGAAGATGTTTCCAGAGAATTCCTTTTGAAGTGCTTAGAACTTCGTGGCTCTCCTGCCTGGGCTCCAGCCTGAATGGATTAACAATGAGGTTGTGTGAATTCCTTTTGTGTGAAGGCAGGGCACAGCCTATTGACTTATATGTGGGGCTGTGCCCTGCTCTCCCCCATGCTGCCAGTGATGGCCCATGCAGGCACACCTACTTCCTCTACTGCGTGTTTGTTTGGGAGCTGCCAACTACACCCGGTCATGTGACCCAGTAACAGGTTGCAGGCACAAAATAACTGAGGCAGAAAATGAAACTTTCTGGAGTGGCAGTGTAAGCAAAAGAATATCACAAGTGCCTGAATGAGTTGTTTTACGGACAGAGAGGGGAACCAGAAGGAAAACTGTGCAAGATGCTCAACATATTGAAACAAGAGCCAGCGTGGCATCACCTGAACCTTCATGATGAGTTTCTGGTCAAGACGGACGCCCAAGTTCTTAACTACTGTCTTAGGATGGGGGCAGTGCCCATCTCAGAGGGCAACCATTTGAGAGACCAATGTGAAAGGGCATCCCCGAAAAGCATGATCTCTGTTTTCCCAGCATTCAGCTGAAGAACGTTTTTGTCATCCAAGAAGAGATTGCTCTCATACCCTCAGAGAAACGAGACAGGATGTTTGGCGTATTTCTGTCGAATGAAAGTAGGAGCTGAGTATCATTGGCATATGAGATTGGAATAAAGCCGAAATCTCTTAAGTATTTTAGCAAGGGGGCCATATAAATATTAAATAGAGTAGGGCTGAGACAGGATCCCCGAGGTACTCCCTTGTTAAGCTCCATTTGAATGAGACCAAAAGGATCCAAGATTAATAGCCTGAGTACGGTGGGATAGAAAGTTAGAAAGCCAAGCTAAAGCTTGTCCGCAGATCCCAATCTCTCTTTGTCTCCAGAGCAAGATGGAGTGGGATACCGTGTCAAAGGCTGCTGACAGATCAAGTAGCACTAGCAGAACCTTCTGACCATTATCAAGGAAGTGTCTAAAACTGTCTGTAACAGCAATCAGTGCAGACTCTGAGGTGTACGTTAGTTTGAAACCCGATTGTAAGGGATCAAGGCACCCAGAGGTACTCCATTGTTAAGCTCCATTGTATGAGACTAAAAGGATCCAAGATTAATAGCCTGAGTACGGTGGGATAGAAAGTTAGAAAGCCAAGCTAAAGCTTGTCCGCAGATCCCAATCTCTCTTTGTCTCCAGAGCAAGATGGAGTGGGATACCGTGTCAAAGGCTGCTGACAGATCAAGTAGCACTAGCAGAACCATTATCACGGAAGTGTCTAAAACTGTCTGTAACAGCAATCAGTGCAGACTCTTTGGTGTACGTTAGTTTGAAACCCGATTGTAAAGGACCACGGCTCCCAGAGGACTCAATGTATTCCGAGAGTAAATTATTGATATGTTTTTACAGATGTTTACGTAAAAGGGGCAGGAGGGAAATAGGGTGGTAGTTTGATAAATCCTCTACTGGGGCGTTTTCCTTTTTCCACTCTGGTGGGAGTAGGGCTTCCCCCATGGAGAGATTGAGTATTGGGCAGATGGCGGGAGCTAGTTGTTTATGTAATAGGGAGGAGATTCTGGCTGGAATTAAATCCATGGGTGACGCAGATTTAGTTGCTTTCAGCATTGTCTCAACCAGTTCTACTGTAACTGGAGTAAAACTGTCCAATGAATTAATATTATCCAATCCGAGATAGGATGGGATGGAATTTATTGTTTCACTCGATGTGTCTCTAGTTTCTGTGAATTTCTCATATATCAAATCGTCTTTTTTGTTCAAAATGGTTTGCGATCTCATCGCAAAGTTCTTGAGACTGGGGGATTTCACTGGAACAGGCACTCGGATTGGTGAAAGATTTGCGAATGCGGTATAATTCTTGAGAAGAATTTCCTGCTTTATTGAGCTGCAAGGCAATAAAAGCTGTTCTGGCCTTTTTAAAAATTGTTATGATAACGAGCTAAGGAAGCCTTGTAGATTTTCTTATTATTCTGGTGATGTGAGCAAAGCCAGCGTTTCTCTAAGTTTTTGCAGGGAGTTCTCTCCTTATATAATTCCTGAGGGTACCATGCTGCGTGTGGCCAACACACATTATTAAGTTGCTGTTTCAGAGGGGCCAGCCTGTCTATAGCTGATATACTGCTTTGCGGTAGGCAGTTAAGCTGCCGTTGATATTCCTCGACTCCCCAATCGAATCCGCCAAGAACTCATTCATAAAAAGTGCCATCTTCAAAATTGTAACTTTAAAATCCGACGTTACCATTAACGAGGTTCTTAAATTAGAATTTCTTAGTCCGTAAACATGAAATTGCTACCTGTTCCCAATCAAACGTTAGCACTTATTAAATGTAATAAGGCAACCCAATGAGTGAGGCAGGCCTTACAGTAGTGAAAAATGAATTTAGGAGTTGTAAAACTTATAAGTACATATCCAACGTTTCATTTACAATGTGCTCTACCCTTTTGGCTACCTAGGGTCTACCTTAGGGATAACTTATATGCAAAGGCAAAATTATGGGCTACTTCAAAACCATATTGGCTGTCAGTGTAGATTGGAACACTCAGTCTGTTGGCCATACAGCATGAAATGAAATGAAATGAAAATGGATTTCTTAAGCGCATGGCTGCCCAAGAGCGTCCCAGCGCTAGTACACACCACAAGCTTCCATAATCCTCAGGCAGCGGGACTCAGACTCCTCGTGGAAAAAGGAATATCTTTAGAGATTTCTGAAACTTCTGGAGACAGGGTTCCAGGCGGAGAGTGGCAGGAAGATCATTCCAGGTCTTGGCAACATTCACAGAGAACCTCCGTCCTCCTGAACGTGCTCTCCTCACTCTGGGGATGGTCAGTAAGTTGCTCCCATCAGAGCGGAGGGTACGCGAAGACTTGTAGGGGCATATAAGGTCCCTGAGGATAGGGGGGCCCATTCCCTGGAGAGACTTAAAGGCGATGGAAAGAGCCTTAAATTTAATTCTCTCGCGGATGGGGAGCCAGTGGAGTGCGCTGAGAGCGGGTTTGGCCGAAGTTCTTTTCGCCGTGCCAGTCCGTACTCTGGCCGCCGCATTTTGTACTCGCTGAAGGGAGTTAATGGCTGATTCAGGAGCACCGAGCAGCAAGGCGTTGCTGTAGTCCAACCTTGACAGTATAAGCCCCTGGATCAAAAGTTTCCTAGAGCTGAAGGGAAGAAGAGGCAACACCTTCCGGACAGAGCGTAACAAACCATAGCAGATCCCAGCCACTTTCTTAGTTTGTACTCTGAACGTCAGGTCGGGCTCCAGCCATACCCCCAGGCTCTTAATCTCATTCTTGGGTTGAGGCGCCTCACCCAGACAGGGGGGGCACATGGTTTTAGGAAGAGAGGTGGAAAAGTTACCCAACATCATAAGTTCCGTTTTGGAGCCGTTGAGTTTCAGCCGTGATTCTGTCATCCAAGCCATGATATCTGTCAGACAGCACCCGAATCTTTCTGCCGCATTTTCATGGTGGGATAGCGAGACGACAAGCTGAGTGTCGTCCGCATAGGTAACTATTTTCACCCCGAAAGGTGAAACCACATCCTCCAGTGGGGCCATGTAGATATTAAAAAGCGTCGGGCTCAACGAGGAGCCCTGTGGGACTCCACACTGGAGGGGGATCGATTTGGAAAGGTTTGTGCCATCGTAGACCTGGTAAGACCGACCCTTCAGAAAGGAAGTCATCCAGCTTAGAGCCTGGCCAGATATTCCCACCCTGGTAAGGCGCTGAATGAGGATACCATGGTTGACAGTATCAAATGCCGCGCTGAGGTCAAGGAGGACCACAGCCGCGGAGCCTCCTGCATCAAGAATACGTCTGGCTTCTTCTACTACTACAATCAGGGCAGAGTCAGTACCTTGCCCAGGGCGAAAGCCTGTTTGCGAGCTCTTGAGCAGGTTATGACCTTCTAGGAACGAGGACAGCTGGCGATTGACAACCTTTTCCGCAATTTTGCCCAGACCTGGCAGCAAAGAAATTGGACGAAAATTCGCCAGATCGTTAAGGTCAAGTCCCGACTTTTTAGGAAGAGCCTTAACCATCGCCTTCTTCCAGCTGGGGGGAACTTCCCCACCGCCGAAGGAGGCGTTCAAAAGGTCCGTAGCCCGCGGGGAGATGGTCTGTGCAATCCGCTTAAGGATATGGATGGGCATATAGTCAGAGGGGGAGCCACTTTTGAGATTAGCTAATTCTTTGCGGAGTCTTCCTCAGTTATGGGAGTGATAACTTCCCACAAAGGGATCACACCACTCACGACCTGCGAAGAGGACTCCGACAGAGGAGCACTGAAAGGAATACTTTGTAGGATTTTTCTAACCTTATTGTCAAAGAAGTGTGCAAGTTCATTGCACCGTGCTCTGCTCGTTGGTTGCGGCGGTGAAGTAGAGGGGGTGTTCAGGAGTTCCTTGACTATAGTAAATGTTTCTCTTGAGGAATTGGAGGCAGTCCTGATTCTCTCTTCATAGAAGGTCGCTTTCGTGTGGTTACAGGCTAGCTTGTATGCCCTCATGGCTTCCTGATAAGGGACTTTACTATTAGTAGACCAGTCTTTACGCCAGGCGCGTTCCAGGCGTTTGCAGACTTTTCTGAGGTCACGAAGTTCGGATGTGTACCAAGGATTTTTAAACCCGCTACTTTTCTTGGTACTACACTTCTTGGGAAGCACCAGATCCAGTGCTCCTAATAACCAGTTATGGAAACTACGATCTGCTTCAAGGGGATTCGAGAGGGGGGCAGAGATAGATTGCTCAAGGGCAGTGGTAAGACCATCAAGGGACAGTTTAGGCCAGGGTCTATGAGAAGATTGGATAGAACCCTTACAATCAGACCTAGATTCTGTCATGATTGTAAGATTGAAAGGAATAAAAAAGTGGTCTGACCAGGGAAGGGGGCAAGGCGGTGAGGCCTTCAGAAGTGGGACGTTAGAAAATAAAGGGTCCAGTAAATGGCCCTTCAGATGCGTGGGTTCATTATTGTGTAAGATCAAATTACATGCTTCAAGATCAGCCAGCAGATCAGTAGCCACCTTGTCTCCCAAGTCCTCCAAATGGAGATTAAGATCTCCAAGAAGGAGGAAGTTGGGGGCTGAGGCTGCCAGTGTCAGAGCTGTCTCCAGCAAGGAACTAATGAACTGCTTGACCCCACCAGGAGGTCGATAAATCAGTAGGCCTGACAGCGAGTAATTAGGAGAGAGTTGGATGGAAAACCTTATACTCTCTGCGTCAGAGATCCTGCCATTTTCTATCCTACAGGCTAGAGTCTCCTTATGAATTATAGCTAGCCCTCCACCTATGCCACGAGGTCTATGAAGGCATTGCATCGCGTAACCCTTGGGCAGAGAATTAACTATGTCAAACTGAGAGCTGTCAGAGAGCCACGTCTCTGTAAGAAACAGGACATCGACTTATTATCCTGGGTCATTAGATTAACTTCGACCGAATGTTTGACCAGGGACCGGCAGTTTAATAGGGCAAAGGCCAAGGAAGGGGGCATAGGCTCTCTCTTTTTGGCGCCATTACCAAGCTTAGTGCAGTAAGCACACCGTCTGTATGGTACGTCCGGTCTAACAGAGTACCTACAGTGTTGGCTAATGGCCGGACGGAGTGCTAGCATGCTCTTGATTGCAAGTAATTCTGCTGCTTGTGCTTAGGTTTCTGTAGTGGGCTGGCCCCACGTGTTCAGGTGACATTGTAGACGTAGCCACAATGTAATTCATGTAGTTTATTAAGTACTTAAGAAGTCTTTACATCGAGCTCCACTAGGAGCAGCCTGCTAGCTGCTCAGCCCATCTTGCAACTGACAACACTCACACCAGACACCCAAGCATTCCACTCATGTCAATCACGCCAACATTCTACACGGAACACTCACACTGGCTGAGCAGCTAGGGACAAGATTAAAGGGAACATTACAGCATAACATGAGAATACTACATATCCTCCCTTTTATATTGAAAAGTAAATAGAACCATATTAAAATGAAAACGATTATACACAGCAATGTACACATGATGAAAAGAGTCCATAAACCCTGGGATGAATGGTAAAACCACATCACGAGAGGAAAAACAGACAAAGGAGGAAAGGAGAATGAAAGGATAAAACACACTAACACCATCCTCCTTTAAAAGGGAACAAAAAGCGAAAAAGAAAGTAGTGTAAGAACAGCTCACAGATACCAAGTGAGCTGCAACCACATTGAAAGTAAAGGGGGAAACGTATCCCAAGACTAAAACAATGTTGGCGGAAAGTACTCCTCATGTAAGGAAACTGTGAGAAGGGAAGGTGACCGAACCACCACCCCTCATGTAAGGGACGCATGCTAAAATGGAAAGGACCCATAACCTTAGCAGTGTAAATGAGTAAGCAACTCAACTTCAATAAACCTTTACTCGGTACTTAAAAAATACCATAAAAGTACATTTTACATAGTTAAAATAGGTAAAATACAATTCGTTACACGTAGTTGGAGACAGTTGACCGAGAAGTTCATTCAGCACAGCCCTCTTGTATTCCTTAGCCTTAAGGCAATCTTAATAAAATTCATGATACAGAACAGTGTATGAGGATCATCAGCCCTTTGCAAGAATAATAGGCAACCGTGGCATGTTTAATCTTTGCCTGTTTTAAAATTCCTACTAAAAAAATACGCCTATGTAGAACATAAAATGGACATAACAATACAAAATGAAGGGTATCCTGCGGAGACCTATTGTCGCAGCCGCAGGGACCCTTCTGCTCAACTCTGGAAGTAAAACCTGGTGGATCAGCCAGTAAATGATGTAAAAGGTTGAGCCTAAAACGGGTAAATAAAAATCTATCCTGGGCATTATACATGAGAGCAAGATAAGGTTCCATCCCTTCCGCAGTTTTCATCATTCTAAGGGCACAGACAGAGGTTTTACTTTCTTCCTCGGCTGCTCTACGTGAGGCAACCAGGTCTATAAAGATTTTTTTAACTCTCCTAATATCCTGGCAGGGGGCGGCTCTAGGCTCATGGCGGCCCTGTGCAGGGAGCGTAGGTCGGGGGGCCCCGGAGGAGGGGGTCCGGGCGGGGCGGAGCGCAGAGGCCAGTGAAGAGGGGGGTCAGGGTGTTTGGAAGTGGAACAGAGCTGGAGGCTGCCAAATCCTGCCAGGGTCCGCCACGCAAATATGTGTCCATCCTCAGAGGATTATTATATTAAGGATATATATTGGTGTGGTGGCCCCTGGGGTTTGGTGGCCCTGTGCAGGTGCACAGCTTGCACATGCCTAAAGCCGCCCCTGATCCTGGGGGATGATTTCCGTTGGGTTGGAATCAAGATCCTTGCAACCAATTCCCTCAAGTGTGGACTTAGCCACGGGATACTCATTCCTTTGTCCTTTTCTGTACAGTCTATAATAATCTGTCTGCTCAGGCCTGCCTCGGTATTTGACCAGATCTTTAGCCAGGCCATAAGGGGTCTGACCTTTATCAGGTCCTCAATGTATACTCTTCCTAGTTCTTTGTGAATGATGTAAGCGGGAGTACTTTGAGGAGTTTTTAAAGTTTTTCTCAAATATTTTTTCTCCTCTGTCTGTATTTGCTTAGTACTAACGAAGCCCCAAACTTCGGACCTATATACCACTTTAGAACAACAAATTGCGCTGTACAAATTCATAACTTGTTCTGGCGACCACCGGCCCAGCCTGAGTACATAGTTCATGATCGCCCCAGTGGAGGCTACCAATCTGGAACACCGCTCCTCAATTAAAAGTTTAAAATTTAAAACCCCATCAAATAGGCCAAGGTAAGGGAAGGTCTGTACCTGTCCTAAATTGTATGTGCCTATTTTGTATGAGAACTTCTTGCAAGGTTTCATTCCCGCTAACATAACATAGGACTTGGTAAGGTTTGCCGACAGGTCTAAGGAATCCATAAAACTAACAAACCCGTCAATCAGGCACTGCAGTCCCTTGGGGGTACGGGCTAGGAGAACCGCATCATCTGCGTACAACAAAACAGGGACCGGGCGGGAACCTATTCGGGGGGAATCTACTTTTAATTTGCCTAATGCCTGGTCCAGATTATTAATATATAAAGAGAACAAAAACGGGGCCAGAATACATCCCTGTCTGACCCCACTGTTACATGCAAAAGGTGCAGTGGTACATCCTTCCAGATTAAAACGCACTTTAGCAGTGGTATTGCAGTGCAATGATCTCAAGATATTAACCAGGCCCTGGTCAACCCCCAAACTGGACATCAGGGCCCACAGCTTCTCTTGGTTGACATGGTCGAAAGCTGCAGTGAGGTCCATAAACCCCAGGTAAACTGCCTCGTTGCTAGCTATGGTGTATTTTGCAACCAATAGGTAGAGGTTCAGGCACTGATCCGTTGTTGATCTCCCCACCCTGAACCCGTACTGAGTGTCTGTGATAATTTGGTGTTCGTCAGCCCAGTCCACAAGACGGTTGAGTATCACTCAGCCCAATACTTTGGCCGTCACATCGATCAAAGATATGGGGAGGTAGCACTGGGTGTTGTCCCTGTTCCCTTTTTTAAAGATGGGAACTATTGTTGCTGATGACCATGAGCGCAGGAGGCCAGTTGCGGCCGCTGCATTTAACACTCTAGTAAGCAACTCATTAAGTCATACCACTGGACGGGGTAGAACAACCTAAACAAAACTCCCTCGTGTAAGGGTAAAACACATTTTGAATTGTGAAAAACAACTAGTGCTGTATGGTGCAAGCACCCATACGAATATGTGCAGTGCGAGAAGACTACACAGACGAAGCACAAAGAGCCATTCGCACACAATGCGTCCACGTGAAGCACAAGGTGACTTACACACGCAATAGGACAACGTGAGGCGCAGGGCGACTTACACTCGACATGACAACATGACGTGCGGGCTACTTAAACATAAGACAAAAGAACGTGATGTGCAAGGCGACTTACATATAATACATAGCATGGTGATGCGCAGGGCGACTTACAAACAAAACATAGCAAGGTGAGGCGCAGGGTGACTTACACACAAGACATGTCCACTTGATTCGCGGGGTGACTTACATACAAGACATGAGAAGGTGAGGCGCAGGGATGATTTACACACAAAATGACAACATGACAAAATGTGTTAGAGGGACTAACACCCAAAAACACACACCCAGAAGTAGGGATGTACTCAAAACATATAAATGGAGGCAATACCCCATAACCCACATGGTGAAAGGGTAAACATCAAACATGTAATGCGTCTAATAACGTGGAAAATGGGACTAAAACCCATGCCACAGCCTTAACTATGGAACAAAACCCTTAAGCCACCCCTCAAGTAAGGGTACATAGGCTTACAAATCTGTGACAAGAACGTAAAGAGTGGACATGGGACTAAGACCCACTCCCATCCCTTAGAGACGAATTCGATATCTGAAAAGAAAACGTGAAAACCATCAATGTAGTATAGTTGTAGGGGTGAGTATACCCAACAAAAGAAATCGCCTTGCCAATGAGCATATAACATGTCAATCAAGACACACAACTCGTTTTTCCTTTGCATGACTACAACTAGTGACAAAATAATAAAATATGCACTGTAAGCTTATTATAACAAAAATGGCACCTGTGTGCCTGTCACCGCAATGATGTGGGACAGGCTTTCATAGGAACCCAAGAGCACTTCGAAGAAAAGAAGTGGCACACATAGCTTGGGAAAGAATAGTACAATGCTGCAAAGAAGAAGCCCACTGAAGACTGAAAGGCATTAGGTCTTGTTATGAAATTCAAATTCACTACACGATCTGCCAGCAAAGTTCAGTGTCTAGGGTCTGAATCAAAGAGAACTCGAACTCACCACCAAATGTTGAGACTGTAAACTGTTGCACTTAATTGTAAAGCGTTGCAACAAAAGCCATGAGGAGAGAAAAGCGATCATGACGTTGCGACGTTCGCAGTCCACTGGAACTTGAATCAACTTTATTGACAACTGCTCAGCGTGGATGGCAATAAAACTTCCCTGGACGATTTGAGGCTACATCAAATGGCTGCAGCCTCCAACCCAAAGATGGCGGCATGCAAGGGAGCGCACGTCGTGTGGCTCCAGGCACGCTCCTGCTGCAAGGCGTTCAACAGCAGCTTTAGAGACTGCCTATCAATGAAAACGCCATGAAATATTCCACAGCTGCTCCACGCGACACCTCACTCCGCACTGAAGACACATACCTTGGTTGCCACTGATCACTTTACTTTCTGATGCAGAGTAGATGATTCATGTAATTTGATAACACCAGCAAGGTGTAGGCTGCCAAGACTACACATTACAGAAGACGAAAGTACATGCATCAGAACACATCACGCCTGGGCTGGGGCTGTCAAATGTGATGGACACTGGTGGGGCTGCGAGGCGTGCTTCTCCAGTTTCTTTTGTTACTTTCTTAAATTCCTTAGTTTCAACACATCCTCCTGGAAGTCCACTGTTGCTGACTGTGCCTCCTTTCTGACCATGTACTGTTGCAGAATTCTCGTGTTGTCTCCGCCTGTAATTGTAGTAGGTCCTTTCCAACACTTAGTCCTGCCGTGATACTCATACTTAGTTGCCATAAAACCACCTGTAATGCGTGAGATGATCTCCATCCTCGTTGCCAAAATGTAGTCGGCTGGCCCCACGTGTTCAGGTGACATAGTACAAAAGGGGGTGGTAATGGATGGAGCATCTGAACCAATCAAACACTCAGACCCAGTCAAAAGATCTGGGTTTAATCCATCACCGTTCTTTAGCCCACTCTGCCACCCCAGTTCAGACATGGGAACAGTCCAGCCCGAACTGCCAAGCCATGCCTTTCCTGGTGTGGAAAAGTAAATTTTGCCATGTTCTGTGTCCCTACGTGTCCCCCATCTTATGCTATGTGTGCATGATTAATATGCATATGTATCCCCCATGTTCGATTAAAGACGCGATTATAGTTGTGTCCATCTCTAGTATGCCAGTTCCCAGTTCTCGTGAAAGCTACGAGTATCAGGCCTATGTAAAGTTACGTTGCCACGTTTCTCAGTGTGCACGTTATTTTATTGTAAAGTTCCCGTTTCTAGGCCTCAAAAGGGCCCGGACACCAGATTCAGCTCCTGTCTCCTGAACCCTCGCTGAGGAGCGATACAGCCCCCACCTGTATCCTCGACCCTTCACTTACTTCCTGCGAGTTTATATCAACATGTTCTCTAAACATCAGATACTAGATAGTGTTAGGTACATGTCGCCCTGACTCTCCAGACTTCAGTCTCTACTCCTAGCGCAGAGTTCATAGCCCCCAGCTTCTCCTAGTAACACGTCATTGTCAGTTTGCGCGCACCATTAGGTTAGAGGTCCCGGCTCCTTAGGTAGCCCCCTCCATGTTTCCGCCCCATTTATGACATATTCTGTTACGTTTACATCACATGTCCATGTATACGCCTCCTGTTACACCCACTTTCACCCTTATCTTTCGCGACTGCTATTGACCACACCCACTGCTCCGCCTACTGTATTCACTGTAATGCAACTGTTTTAGTATATATGCTTGTGCACTGTTATTAAATGTTTACCCCATTCCCTTACGCCTTTCCCTTGATCCTGCCCCCGGCAGCGCTGCCATCCTGTTCCCGTGCAGGTTGTTCCGTTCCTGTCCTTATGCTGTATTAAACCTGCAAACTCCTACTACCTCGAATCTTGACTCTTATTTATTGAGCTATCTGTTATTGCTATGTCCAGTCAAACCTAGATCCGGTATTATTTATTTATATACCACATAATGGCGCCCGAACAGGTACTTGCCCTTTCCCCACGCGCCGGTGAAGCCACGCCGGCCCCCTGACCCTCTGCAGCCGTGACGGAACCATACCGTGCACGTGCAGATATTTCTGCTTCAAGTATCCCTCAGGCCCACGGAGGAGACGGAGGTGGCGGTCCAGCATCCAGACGAGGCGGTGGAGGAACGCGGCGAGTCCCGACCAGAGCCCAAGCCGAGAGTCCAAGGTCCGAGGTATCCGGAGGCCCACCCGTAACTGAAGTCCGAAGTTCGTCCGTCCGGCGTCGAAGCAGTCCAGTCCAGTCCGAGGCCTTCCGTTCTTGCTGCCCGGTGAGTACCGTTGCTGGGGTAGTATCTAGACAGGGTCAATCTAATTGTCTCTGGTCCGTGGGGTTTTGGTGGTACACAGATCCCAAAACGAAGTGTCCACTTCGGTGGATGCGGGTCCTGACGTGTCTCTTTATGAGACCGGTAAGTTTCGTACTGTTTTAGCAGTGCATCTAGTTTCTGTTCTAGTCAGTTCTGTTCTCGAGAAAATTCATGTATTCTGTTTTCCGTATTCCAGGTAGTATTCTGTTCGAACTGTTATTTCAAATGTCATTCATGTATTTTAATGTCGTGGTATGAAAGTGGTGTAATTATCGTGTTCATTGTGTATTGTATTGTGTCTAGATTACAGTCCCGTCATGCCCTTATTTTCCAAACTACGTCAGTTGAAAACTAGAAAAGGTCTGTTAGAAGCAGCAGTTCCTGTCCCGCCTAGGGACAGTCCAGGTCACTTTATGTATCAGAAGCATGGCATAAGTGCCATATTATATCTAGATTTATGGGTGGAGTACACCAAAGAGTTAGAAGAAAAGTATAGATGGCCTGTATCAGGTACGTGGGATGCCGAGTGCATCATGCGAGTAGAAGAAGCATTATGGAAAAAGAAAGCCAGACAGTCACAGAAAGATGCCATCGAGTTATGGCGCAAAGAATCTTATAAAAGAACCGAAAAAGAAATCAGAAAGTCAGAACTAAGTAGAGAATCCTTAGAAAGAGTCCAAGAAAGGGAACTAATCGAGATAGGTGAACGAGTTAAAACCGAACAGTCAGACAGACAGAGGCATGCCCTCATTAAGGGTATGTACCCTCTTCTTGCCGAGGGCTTGCCAAAAGCAACCCCGGAGGCATCCAGTAATTTTCCGCCACCCTTAGTTCCGATCAAGCTACGTCACAAACCGACCGCAGCTGATATTTTTATTTCGTCCTATTTGGACGACACAGTCCCAGAATATGCAAATCCTGTTCCGCCAGCTCCTGTAAATAATGTAAATCCTGCTCCTCCAGTCACCGGAGTACCTGCCACGGTACCCCCGGTCCAGCCCACATTACAATTTCCCGCCGCGCCAGCACGAAGAGTATCAGTCGACGATTCTAGTTTAGGGGCCGCAGGAGGAGGTCCTCCTGGTACCCCGCCACCACACCAACGTGTAACGTTAGTCGAGTTACATGAATGTGCGTTACAGCGTACGCCCAAATATAAGTCCGTTGCAGATATCCGACGAGCTCTTACTGAATGCCGCTATGATCCAGTTGCAGGTGATGATAGTACAGTTATATATTCCATCCGTGTAAGACGGGTGACCGGGTATTTGGATACCCTACCGAATATGAAAGAAGATCTAGACAGAATATATCGTTTCATCCGTACAGGGGATGATCCAGAAAGTATTGGTGAAGCCATGTCTCAAAGGAAAGCTGAGATCCAGCTCATGCTATTAAAGTTTCTGATTAATTGTTTAATAAGGGAACAAGATTATCCGACCAAAGATCCAGCCGAAATGAGAATCCTGACAAGGTGGAGTGATAATATAGCCGAGGGTAAACACAGAACTATCAGTAGTATAGAGAGTATGTACAAGAGAATCCGTAAAGAAATAATAAAGTTACACGAACAACGTAAAGCAGCACAAGTAAGCGAGAAAGAAAATGACTCTTCTACAGAAGAGGTAGAGGACGAGAATCCCGCCAGAATAGCGTATGTAGGAAAATCTAGATTTCCAGACCGCCATTTACGCCTAGAACACAAGAAAATCTTTCATCATCCAGCACCAGAACAAGGTTCTCTAGAACAAGTATTTCAAGCTACCGATCATATTCTGAAATCACGAATCGGTTACAGTGAGTTAAGTACTATGCATGAACAAGAACTAGCCCGATCAGCAGTCCGATGGACTACTGATTCTACCACTTTTCCAGATGAAATAGTGGCACAAATGTTTCTGAAACTGCCCCCAGCCGAGCAACGACTGGTGGGTATGTATATGATCCAGCACCTCATTACTCTGTATGAGGGTCAACATTCTGATCCAGGTCCGTTACACGATGTCCTGAACGAGTTACTCCAGTATAGATGGAAAGGTCTAGGTACCGATTTAATTAGTGTTATTCTAGAACAGCGCCACAAATATAGTATGTTTTTGAACCCGCATTTTGTTCATGTCTCACCCCCAGAAAGTAAACCCTTTTACATAGACAGACAGAATCCGTTACGAGAAGTACACCCAGTTAGGACAGCGGATGGTGAAATGCAAAGAGTATTTGTTTACACCCCGATTACAAAGATGGAACTCCTAGAAATGAAGAAATTAATTCCCTGTCATGACAAAGATCCAGCAGGGTTCCACCGAGAATTAAAAGACATGCTCCGTATGGGAGAATACACGTATCCAGATATTATTAAAATGCTAAAGGTCCTGTTGCCCGCAGGGGTATATGAAAAACTCAAGGAAAAAGAATGGGAGGTGGGAGAGAAAAAGATCGATTGGGCAGTTCTAGAAGCTGAAGATAAGATACGAGTACCAGGTACCGGTCTTGGAGAGAAATGTAAAGAATTACCAGAATTATTGATACAAGTTTTGCCAAGATTATTAGCCACTAAAAAGGAAGACTGGGATGCAATCTCAGCCTGTAAACAGAAACAAGACGAAGACACTAGTGATTTTTATTCTAGATTTGAGAAATGCTTTAGTATTAACAGTGGCCTCAAGACAAGTAGCGAGTCATACCCTCATCTTTTTGTTACTAAATTAGTCGAGAATTCGAGTCCACAAGTTAAGAATCGAGTTTTGAAAGTCGAAAGTACCTGGCAAGCTAGTACCCCGTCCCAAATGTTACAGATGCTTCAGTATCACCAGAATAGAATCAGAGAAGAGCAAGATCATGAAAGAAAACGTATGAAAGACACGAAAATGAAAGTACTAGTTGCACAATCTGTTCCTCAAGACAGTCAGAAGAGGGGTCCGAATCAAGCCAGTCATCCTGCAGCTCCCGTTAAAGGGACATGTAATTACTGTAAACAGCCAGGTCATTTTATAAACGAGTGTGCAGTTCTGAAACACAATATAGCTACTGGTAAGACTAAAGAAAGACCACGTCCGCCTAGACAAGAACAAGTTTCACAGACTTCTCAGCCACAGAATGCACAACAGACAGTTCCAGCACCGCAGCCTATAGCTGCAACACAGCATGTTACACAGCAGATGTACCAGTATGCACAGTCCGAGTATCCAGAGTATCAGCCATATTCATGAAACAGCCTAGAGAGGGAGGTAGGCTTGCCTCTCATCGAGATTCCTGTAGATCAAGAGGGTCCCTATGTTCATAGTCAAGTATTAGGGAAAGACAGAAAGTTTCTGATTGATACAGGGGCAAGTAGGACCACCATTAGTCACGCCGAAGTTCCAGGGGCTCCGCTCTCAGGCTCTAGAAATGTTTCCCTTGGATTTTCAGGAAAGCCTATTGTAAACGAGATATCTAAGCCAGTTACTCTAGAAGTAGGTCCATTGTCCCGCACTACTGATCTATTACTTACGAAGTCATGTCCAGAAAATCTGTTAGGTATTAAAACACTGAAAGAATTAGGTGCAGTTATTTGCTGCTCCCCAGAAGGAATACGACTGTTCTTACGTGACTTCAAGGGTCACTATGTATTACGAGATTTTGATCCGAGATTGTCTCATGTTCCACAGCATCTATGGGCGCAAGGTCCAACTGAAGTAGGTTATATGCAAATCACACCCCATCGTGTGACTCTCAAGAACCTGAAAGTTAATGTTTACACAGATTCACGTTACGCATTCGGAGTTGTACACGACTTTGGAGTGCTCTGGCAGGAGAGAGGTTTCATGACTTCTCATGGAACCAAGATTCAGCATGGTCTCCTTATTCAAGCTCTGTTAGATGCCATACACTTACCGACATCTATTGCTATCATGAAATGCAAAGCACATACGAAAGTTACAGACATTGTTTCTCAAGGTAACGATCTAGCAGATCGCACAGCCAAGCTTACAGCACAGACTCCAGACATGTCAGTTAATCCGACACAGACACATACTCCAGATCCGACTACCTGTATGACAGTTAAGGACCCCACTCAAGATGTCATAGATATCCAGTTACATGCTACTCCCGATGAAATCAAGAAATGGTCCGAACAAGGAGGGGTCCAGACAGATCAGGGATGGGTAACGAAGGGTAAAGCCACATGGTTTCTCCCCGACTCTATGGTTCAAGTCATTATCAATACCGCACATAGTCCAGCACATTTAGGAGAAAAAGCCATGTTAGACAGTATCCAGAACATTTGGTTTAACAAGCATTTACGAGCTGCAGCCAAACAGAAAGTCCGTACCTGTATGATATGTTGCCAGTTTAATCCAGGTAAAAGTGTCCCGGTGGAACAAGGTGGATTCCAGCCCCCTGACCACCCTTTTGAAGTCCTCCAGATGGATTATATTCAGATGGAGCGATGTCGAGGTTTCAAGTATGTCCTTGTAGTTGTATGCGCTTTGTCCAGGTGGACAGAAGCATATCCAGTCCCAGATTACACAGCCACGACCACTGCCAAGCAGTTGGTTCGTGAATTCTTCCCCCGCTACAGACTCCCTAGAGTCGTATATTCTGACAACGGCCAGCCATTCTCATCTGAACTCATGAAACATGTTTCCCTTTTGTTAGGGTACCAGTGGAAGTTCCATTGTGTACGCCATCCTGAAGCAGCCGGTCTCGTAGAGAGACATAATCAGACCCTGAAAATCCGTATTGCCAAAATATGTCAAGAAAAAGGTGTAGACTGGCTAGTAGCTCTGCCAGTCGCTTTGTTTTATATGCGCATGGTCGCACATTCCAGATCAGGTCTGTCCCCGTACGAGGTCGTATTCGGCCGCCCCCCTAATATGTGGGGTACACCTAGACCCCGAAGTATTACAGATGTTTCAAGTAATATGCTGACAGATTACCTAGCTTCCTTGATGTCTGCCCTACACTCTTGTCGTTCACAGGTTGCCGCCGCATTTCCAGACAATACCGAGGTGGCACCGCATGACATCGTTCCCGGATGCATGGTCCTTGTGAGGAATTTTGATCGTTCAAGTCCGCTGGAGCCTCGCTGGAAGGAGCCAAAACAGGTCCTCCTGGCCACCCGTACTGCCGTCAAGCTGGAAGGCAGGAAGGGCTGGGTCCACCTGTCTCATGTGAAAATTTTTTACGGACTAAAGACTGTTTCAAAGAACATTTCCGAGGATTTCAAGGATTGCCAAAGTACTATTCTCAAGGACTGTCCCGCAAAAGACAATGATACAGATTCCTCCCTGTTAGAGAAAACTCCGCAACAGGAGTATAAGCTAAAATTAAGGTCTAGTAAAATAAGTCAGCCAGTTTGATTGTCTAAGTCCTCCCCTAGGTGAAACGGTTAGACCGGTTTCTGACATGTATAAAATAGACCCCCATAGTGAGAGAGTTAGTCAAAACTCAATCCGATGTATCGTTTTTCTAAGTTTCATATTGTTTCTCAGCCTTATGACTACCTGCACAAGTTATGCATTTTATTTGTGTTTTCCAGTTTCTCATGTAAATAAGTCTTCTAATGTTGCAATAGAGCACACGTTTAGTGATCTGCCTCCTCATGAACTCTCATATCGTCTTGCTATGCGTAATAATTCCTTTATCCGCATGTTACATTATTCACACCAGACCAGCAATGCCACTAATTGTTGGGTGTGTGGTCGACTCCCCCCTTTTCAGACACCGAAGGGAGTTCTGCCACTCTTTCCTTATCCATTTTCACATAATGGTTCGTGTGGAGCATGGTCCACGTTAACGTCATCCTCAACAGATATGTCTTTTCTTAACAGTACATGTTTCCCAGACAAGCAAGGTCTTCCCCACAGAACAGGGTTAGATCTAGAAAATGAAGTTTACAATTTGGGTAATTATTCTTCGAATTTTATGGTCCTGAATGTTCAGTCTGATACTACTCCAGACTTACCCTCTATGTCAGTATTACCAGTCAAAGGTGAATTATGTGTCCGAAAGAATGGTTCCGTACATGTAGGCCATAGTGATTGTACTACTATTGTCAAGTATAGTGACAGTAGGAAATCTATTTTCAAAGCTTCACGTCATTCTTATTTTGTTTGTGGTCAGACCGCATATGTTCGTCTGCCCCTCGATTGGGAGGGAACCTGTTATATTGCCTTCCTACTGCCACCAGTTTTTCTAGCCCCACCTGACTATCATAGGAATTCCCACCTAGTACATACTAGACACAAAAGAGACCTCCCGATTGTCGATTATACTGAAACTGCTCTAGAACAATACATAGATATCAATAAAGGTGTCTTCCCCTATTTAGGTACTGTTGTGAATAGTAAACTGATACGTAGATTAACCAGAACCCTTGAAGCAGTAGTGATTGAGACTACCTCTGCTCTAAGTAACTTAACCGAAGAGCAATCCTTTATGAGAATTGTCGTGCTCCAGAATCGTCTCGTCCTTGACGTCATACTGGCCGATAGGGGCGGGGCATGTAGAGTCATCGGATCTAGTTGCTGCATTTTCATTCCAAATAACGCACCGTCTGTTTATTCAGCTATAACCAGACTCCATAAAATTGCCCATATGTTACACCAAGATCCAGGCACCTGGACATGGTCCGGTTGGTTCTGGAATATAATTTCCGCTTGGGGATGGAAAGTATTGTCCTTTCTAGGTATTGCAGTAGCGATCATATTCAGTTGCTGCCTCTGTATACAATGTGGCCCTGCGATTTGTGGCATCTGTGCTACCTCTTGTATTCCTAGTCCCAAGTCCCGTTCTAAATCCCGTTCCAAGAAAATTCGAGACGAGCAAATGATACTGTATGAAATGATAGATGGTATCATGAATATTGATGTTTCCTGATGGAAACGTAGTGACAAGGAGGGAATGTGGAAAAGTAAATTTTGCCATGTTCTGTGTCCCTACGTGTCCCCCATCTTATGCTATGTGTGCATGATTAATATGCATATGTATCCCCCATGTTCGATTAAAGACGCGATTATAGTTGTGTCCATCTCTAGTATGCCAGTTCCCAGTTCTCGTGAAAGCTACGAGTATCAGGCCTATGTAAAGTTACGTTGCCACGTTTCTCAGTGTGCACGTTATTTTATTGTAAAGTTCCCGTTTCTAGGCCTCAAAAGGGCCCGGACACCAGATTCAGCTCCTGTCTCCTGAACCCTCGCTGAGGAGCGATACAGCCCCCACCTGTATCCTCGACCCTTCACTTACTTCCTGCCTCACAGTGCCCGGCTCGGCCTGGCTCTGCCTACGAGTCTGCCAAGAGTATGTTATGATTCTAGTTATCAGTCCAGCCCTCCTTCTCTGCATTCCTAAGCTACTGAATCGCATCAATAGTTTCCGTCATTGTCTAGCCTTTACGTCTCCATGTAGGAGAAATACTGCATTTAATGGTCATTTCATATTCTTCATCACGCACTACACGTAGAATAATGCATGCACCAGTCTTAGAGTCTGTTAGCCTTTACCCCGATACCTTTTAGTTTATATCAACATGTTCTCTAAACATCAGATACTAGATAGTGTTAGGTACATGTCGCCCTGACTCTCCAGACTTCAGTCTCTACTCCTAGCGCAGAGTTCATAGCCCCCAGCTTCTCCTAGTAACACGTCATTGTCAGTTTGCGCGCACCATTAGGTTAGAGGTCCCGGCTCCTTAGGTAGCCCCCTCCATGTTTCCGCCCCATTTATGACATATTCTGTTACGTTTACATCACATGTCCATGTATACGCCTCCTGTTACACCCACTTTCACCCTTATCTTTCGCGACTGCTATTGACCACACCCACTGCTCCGCCTACTGTATTCACTGTAATGCAACTGTTTTAGTATATATGCTTGTGCACTGTTATTAAATGTTTACCCCATTCCCTTACGCCTTTCCCTTGATCCTGCCCCCGGCAGCGCTGCATCCTGTTCCCGTGCAGGTTGTTCCGTTCCTGTCCTTATGCTGTATTAAACCTGCAAACTCCTACTACCTCGAATCTTGACTCTTATTTATTGAGCTATCTGTTATTGCTATGTCCAGTCAAACCTAGATCCGGTATTATTTATTTATATACCACACTGGACCGGAAACAAGCTTCCGAGGACCGGTTTCTGGCATTACAGCCGTCTTCAGCCCGGCTTGCTTGAATCCAGTGGCAAAGTGAGCAAGGGACTCACGTCTGAGCATACCCTGCCACACTTATGGCGGCCAAAAGCGGTACAAAAGGGGGTGGTAATGGACGGAGCATCTGAACCAATCAAACACTCACACCCAGTCAAAAGATCTGGGTTTAATCCATCACCGTTCTTTAGGCCACTCTGCCACCCCAGTTCAGACATGGCTATATGCAAATCAGTCTGACCCTGTGCCTCATGGGAACAGTCCAGCCCGAACTGCCAAGCCATGCCTTCCCTGGACCAGAAACAAGCTTCCGAGGACCGGTTTCTGGCATTACAGCCGTCTTCAGCCCGGCTTGCTTGAATCCACTGGCAATCTGGGGTGGCAGAGTGGGCTAAAGAACGGTGATGGATTAAACTCATTCTTCGTGTGTTCAAAATGATATTCCATCTTTTTCCCTTTCAACACAAGAAACCTATTGTTGGGCTTGGCCCTTTTTGCATGGTCATCTCTGAACTTTTTGCTTTCCTCCTGTATTTTCTCTGACCTGTTTTTGTTGATTTTACGACTCTGGGCACTTTACCACTGCTGATCAGTGCATATGCTTTCCCTATTGTAAATTATTGTTATGCATTAGTGACTCCATGATTGGCTTATCTGATTTACTTGTCAGACCCTAGCACAGTGCAATATGTGTGTCCAGGGCCAGTAAAACAAATGCTGCTGATGGGCTTGCAGCACTGATTGTGCCACCCACAGAAGCAACTTGTAAAGTGTAACCCAGGCCTGCCATTGCAGAGCCTGCGTGCAGTCTGGAACTGCCATGTCAACTTGGTAAGTGCACACACTTACCAGTCCATAAACCTTCCCTTTTCTACATATCAGACACCCCTAAGGGAGGCCTAAGGGCAGGGCGCATTGTATGTAAGAGGTACGACATGCCCTGATGTGTGTGGCATGTCCTGATAGTGAATTACAGCCATTTTCGTTTTCCACTATTGCAAGGCTACCGGTCCCCATAGGCCAGAATGGGCAGTTTGATTATAACATCTTATAATCCTAACTGACCCAGGGAACACGGTAGAAATTGGAATTTAGTATGCCTGAACCTAGAATGATAAAATACATATTTTAGTGAAGTCAGTTTTAACATTCTGTGTTTGAAAATACCACTTTTAGAAAGTAGGTATTTTCTTGTCTAACCATCCAGCCTGCCTCTGCTAGATTGTATATTGTATGTCTGGTTTTGTGAGTGACGACAGGGGCTACGGTGGCTACAGGAGACAGGGTGAGTCAGCGCAGGGCTGAATCGACCTATCTGCATGTAGAGTGGTGGGAGGAGTAGCACCTGGGCCTAAACAGGACTGTGCCTGCCTTTCACAATGCTGGCTCCACCTCCTGTGGTGTGTCTGTTGACCCTGGCCCACCCTGCCAAAGGAAATAAGGAATCATGTAGACAAAGTGCTCCAGGACTGCGCAGAACTGGTTTGGACTAGGTACAGGACCCTCTGCCTTCAGAGGACAAAGGATTTGCTGGTATAAATATTGGGGACCAGACCCCAGAACTTTTGATCACTTCTGGGAACACAAGACAAATCTTTACCAAGGAGAAGAAACAAGGAAGCTGCAGGAGTTTGGACTGCCCCTCTGCCAATGTGCGGTTTGATGGGTTGGCCTGCAGTAGTCTCTTCATTGCCAAGGAAAGGAGAAGGAACTTTTTAAGAACTTTCATAATCTTGCAGAATATTACTCCAAGGGCTTGATTTGAGCTTGCCTCCTGACTGAAGTCGCAGGGATACTAGACTTCACCGCTTCTGTGTGCCTGCATCTGGAACTTGCTGTTCTAGCTGCTACAGAAGAAATTCTTCAACACCGATGCGGGCGAGCGACGCCGTCATCTGCATCGAAGCCGTGAGCACTGCACTGACTTGCAACGTAGACCTGACGCTGGCCACCGTGCCACATCGACGCCAGCGAACGGCATCGTAAGCCTGCCGTAGCCGTGAGCGCTGCTCCGACTTGTGACATAGGCCCAACGCCTGCTGCTGTGCCGCATCTACTCCGAAGCTGACATCATCGCGGAGCCGATCGTCGATGTGGGAGGTCAGGAATCCATCGACATCGTACGGAACCCTGGTTTCGGCGCCATCGTGACGTCACCTTCTCTCCAGTCACTAGCTTACGCCGCCCCTGCCTGCGCCAGAATCCAGGACACCCACGCATTATCTCCCCCGAAGCAAGGAACCGACGCCGCAACACGCCAATGACGACGCACCTCCCCTACGTCGTGAGCTGTCTTTGTTTTCGCTTTTCAAAGGTGCTGTTCTCTGTGGGTCTGTTTTGACTCCGGGCCCGACGCCGCGCAACTCGCGGTTGGCACCGTACTGTAGGATTTCTTTGACCTCGATGTCCTGATAGCTCCCGTTGGGGCTATCTGCTGCTAAAGACTGCTTTTAAGTGAATAACCTGTTTTTGAACTATTTCTACCATCTTGAAGAATGATTATTCATTACAGTATTGTGGATTTTTGTTGTTTATGATCTTGTGATAAGTCTATATAAAAAAATACTTATTTTTATACAACCTGTGTGGTGTCCATCTGTAGTGTTTTCACTGTATTACTGTATGTGTTCACAAATGCTTAACACACTGCCTCTGAGATAAGCCTGTCTGCTCGTGCCAAGCTACCAAGGGGGTGAGCAGGAGTTATCCAGTGGTGTAATCCCCTTTCCCTGACTTAAAAGCAAGGGTCCCTATTTGGTCAAAGGTGTATACCATTGCCAACTACAACCCCCCAGTTCTAACACCTATCTAACACCTACCTATGCCATTACTTCAACTCATATTGATTACTCATCAGCGAGTAAATTGTGTTTAAGTTCTTGTGCTTGTAAGACATTGCCTGTATAGCCATAGCCAAACACCACTCGCAACCCGCTTTCAGTGGTATTGTCTTTTGTGACCCTTAAGCTCAACTGACAAAGGATTCTTACAAGTCCACAAAGTAAAAAGACTTCGGATCGGAGGTAAGGCTTTCTCAGAGGCTGCTGCCATCCACTGGAACCAATGCTCTTTGGATATTAATCAAGAATGCAACTTATTGAAATTCGAGATAACCCTAAAACATTTGGAGAAAGTCTGCTTAATAAATACAAGTAGAACATTTTGGAGTCTTGTTTTAACATGCTTAGATCTCACCTTCATGTTACCGTCCCTGCGATCTGTAGGGTTGCATGCTCCAACTCTCAGGGTCTTAGGGCCTCAAATTTCAGCCACTTTTCTCTCAGTACAGGCAATTTTGTCCCTGTCTCGAGTTTCCTAGTTATATTATGTTAAGCGTGGTTTGTATAGTGCAGCATTCATCTAGGAGCTTCTTGTGGAAAAATTAAGTTCTGTGATTTTGTAAGTTTTTCCGAAGAAAGGGGGGGTGAGAGTCCTCTTTCAGTCATCCCTTTTCATGAATGCTGGTGCCATCCAACCAAATTGTAAATGGTGATGTCATTGTTTTGCTCTGCTGGGTACTTTTGTAGTGTGGAGTTAGGCCATCCACCTAACCGCAGCTACTAGGCTACTGCTCTTCGACAGGTTGAGGATGTGTATTAAATGGTCTAAGAACAATATATTTCTGCTTGGTTTCATTCCTGACCTAGAATCTGATCAAATGAGTCCATTCTGACCGAGTGCTGCAGCCACATTGAGCTGACTGTCTTCGCTTCCTTATTTCTAATGAACTGTTGTCTTTTGCCCCATTATACTTGTGCCTTGTGTTTCTGGCCAGGGATTGAGTCTGTGTTTTTGCATCTTGTGGTGTGTTGTGGTATGGTAACATATGTTGCAGTATGGTGTACTGTGGTGTGTTTTTGGATCTATGGTGTTGCAGTTTTGGTGTAGGCATCAGTGTGAGTTAGACGTAAACATGTGGAACACCTATATTTGCTAATGGGTTGCAGAACTATGGTGAGGAATAGTAAATTGAAGACTGGTATGATGCTGTGGGTCTGTGAGGATTAATATGCTGTGTATATAGTACAGTATGGAGAGAACTAATTAATTACTATGACCAGGACACCTACCTTCTGACACCTGAGACAATCTTGTCTTGCTGCCCAAGAGTCTGCATCAGCTCTTCAAAGGCCTACATCCCTACCTCAGGTTGTAGCCTCAACCACTCCAACTCGCATAGTATGTGAAACCCCTTGCAGTGGCAACACTCCTGGCTATAGAAAAGGCACTATCCTAGTCCAGAGCGCCTCTTCAAACTCACATCAGCAACTTTAGAATTGTTTCCTTTCTCCTAGACTTTAAGACTGATCTCCAATTCTAATTTCTCACTACAGAGCCATAAAGAAGACCCCTCTTTCTGAACAACTTCCTGAGATCCAGGTCTTTCAACACAGGCACCAAAGCAAAGTCAACTCCCTTTTTTCAAATACATGTCATTGCACTGGCCTTTGGCGGAACACTGTGTCTTTACTGTTTGCAAGTGGTTAGACCTACAGCTGATCACATCCAAGTGCTTAGCACCAATGTAAGGAATCCCCCTGATTTGTAAATGAAAGTGGGGTGGAGAGGCCATAGTCTTGATGTACATTGTGACTGAGCACCCACACGATCTGATGTGATGGATGCAGTGGTCAAGTACTCTTTCCCCAATATAATAAAAAAGTAGTACATAAATAAATAACTTAAAGATCCAGGCTATGATGTAATAAATGGAGACAAACTTTAATAAGTACATTTCAAAATATGTAAAAGAAAGTCACATGTTCACATCAAAGTGAATGTTAATGGAATAAGCCCACCAGGATCGCATTCAACAAGTGCACCCATTCCATATGCACAGGGGGCTCAGATGGGCAGATATGCTCCTTTAATACTGGGCAACTCAATTTATCTTTGCAAACAATTTGCTATTTGCGGACTGGAAAGACCCCGCCTTTCGACTTGAGCGAGGCGTATACTGAATCTTCTATATGGATCACCCATCCCAATGACTCTTCAGTAACTAACTAGTCTGGAAGTAGATTCCTGGTGTAAGGCCCTTTGGTGGCTGTGGTGGGATAGCAGGCTTACACAGGAGCTCCATTATGACATGTCTGCAGGCATGGTTCTCTTATGTGGTACAGGTTATCCCAGTCTGTTTTTACCTGTGAGATCCTTTCGTAGCCTGGCCGTCTTTAGTTCGGAGGTAATGACAGTTTTTGGCCTGTTATATACTGTAAAACACCAAGGACTGTGAGAGAAACCCTAGGTTTGTTCTCTTGGAATAATGTAGGTTAAGGATTACATGGAATTACTCCTACTTAATCAATCATATTACTCCTTTGCTATCTAAAAACTGATTTTAATGATAGGATTTACTTAAATTAGTGAGGGAAGAGAGTCTGGCGAGAAGTCGTAGTGATGCTATTCATGCCACCTTTTGAAGGCCTCTGTGTTGCATCAGAATTAAATTGTGGGGACTCCATGCAGGCAGGCGCAATGACACACCAGAGAATATAAACCATGAATGTGAAAATAAGTACAATTAATCCTTGTTCATGACTCCGATTTAAGTACTATGACTTTCCATACCTGGTGAGCATTAAAGCAAAAGGTGATAACACCTCTTGTATTTTGAAAAGCATTAACATTGCTGTTTGTCTGGCTGGTGAATGATTACATGTATGTGAACACGTGGTTTTGTAAGGTTGCAGTTTTCCATTGTGACTTTATTTTGTTGAGGTTGGCGTCTGTGCTCGATGAAAGCAGCCAGATTCCCAGCCTGTCTTCACACATGCTTCTATTACTTAAAAGTCTGATATTGTCCATACATGATATACATGTAAGTCAGGGCTTGCCTTGTCAATGAGCCAGAAGTAGCAATAGACGTGAGCTATCATGCTTTGGACCTGAGAACAACAATTAGTGGACACAGGGATCAATAAAAGGTATAGTCATACTATGATGGTTTATTTCAGGAGCGTCCACCATTGGTCAATGAGAGACATTTTGTACCATAGTTTAAGAAAAACCACTGACCAGGTATTTGCGGCCAGATGGGCGACCATTGGAAATTGCGACTTGCAAATTGCGAGTTGCAATTGCCAATTTACAACAGTGTCTGAGACACTGTTTGCGATTCCCAATAGGGTCGCAAATTGCATGCCCCATGCATATTCATGAGGCTGTCACAATTTGTGACCCCATTAGGAATGGCTGGCAATCCCAGGGATGGTGGCCTGCTGGGGTCAGCAGACCTCCGTGTCTGGGACTGCTTTTGAATAAAGCAGTTTTTTTTTTTTAAATGCAGCCTGTATTCCGTAAAGGAAAACTGGCTGCATTTAAAAAAAAAAAAATGAAACGTTTTTGTTTCTTTTTTAAGGGCAGCTAGTGGTCCCTGGGGCCACTGCCTGCTCTGAATAAATGTTTGAAGAGGGTGGTAAACTGCGAGTGTTTTGCGACCGCAATTGCGGTCGTAAAACATTCTTACATAGGGTACAGACTCGCTATTAGGAAGGGACGCCCTGTTCCTAATAGCGAGTCGCTAACGCTCTTTTGCGAGTCGCTATTTAATTGGCTACTCGCATAATAGAGTTAGTACATTGGCCACAGGTATTTTGCATGAGCCAACGGGTCTAAAGTCCATTTAAGCATGCACAAATCCGCCGTACATCTGGCCTTGATTCTTATTTAAATCAATTGCATAAATATATATTTTTAGTAGATATCCTGAAAATCTGTCATTGCTTTGGCCACCTGACAGCAATGTTTGACACCCTTGATTTAAATGGCGATAAAGCTTCTTCATTACTTTGATACAAAGTATTGGTGCATTTACCAAGCTCTTTGAACACAAATACACATAATATTAATGGTTGTAATCTCTGTCTTTGCTAGTGTGTTGCTATTATTGTGAATTTCCTAGCAATGTTGACTTTTGCTAACACATGAACACACTTCTTTGGAAAGATTGATTTGTATATGTTACTTTATGCCCAAAGTCCGGTATCCACGTAGTGTCACTGAAGGAATGGCCCCAAAGTAGTGCCCGCTATGTATGTGTTGTTGTCTCTACGGCACTCTCTATACAGCAAGGAATTACAACATCTGTGTGGTGAACTCTAGTACCCGAGCCGCGGAAACTCAACTGCAGTCTTGGTGCTTGATTTATTCCTAGACCGCTGGATCGCCCATTCACTGCCAAAAGGAAGGTCTGCCATTTCAAGATCCGAACCCCAGAGACAACTTTTTGCTGTAAGTAGGATCAAACCTGCCACCAGGGATAACAACAGTGTGATGGCAATTCCATCATGCCAGTACTGGTTTGTGGGATCATTGTCATGTAATATGGATACTGGGAATGTACCCTCTGTGGATGTACATTTAGAGTAGCCATATTAGAAATGACATGCTAGGAGGTTTCTCCATGTTTTACATGTCTGCCTTAAATGTCAGCACTGAAAATATTGGGGTACAGTTTGGTATTCGTTTTAGCATCACCACAATTGCTCAATAGTATTCCCTAAATCAGAGTGGAAGGCAGCTTCCATCAGGAAGGTCTGCTTTCTCTGCGTTTGTTTAGTGTAGAGGAAACAGGCGGACAGATGGAACGTCTGCTGCTAAATCTTAGTTATTCCAGAGTTTATTTGGAAGGATGTCAAATGTTGTTTCCTTCCTCATCACCTTCGTTGAGCAATCATTATCATCGGAATATGTTGTATGCTTATTCTGCTGCTGATCTATCCATTGGAAGACATATGCATGCATACAATAACCACACACTGCCAGTCCCACCAGTGCCTCTGTCTAACGACCAGCATTTATCATCTTTTCATTGAGGACCCCTGGCAGAGTGTAGATAATCAAAGCTACAAAGACCACTACGATGCAGGAGAGCAGCAGCCAGAAGAAATGCCACCGGTAGTGTCTCCATATCAGAATGCCAATGATGCGCAGAGGGTTCAGCATCCACGCGAGACTGCTACTGGGACGACTTGGTGGGATCATTTTGGTTTATTGATACAGTCAAAGAAACCCAGGAGAATCATAAACAAACAAAGAAAAACACAAAAAGGAAAAATCTGTAAATTATTGCCCACATGATAAAACTTACAAATACAGGTTCTTTTACATAGTCTACAGTTCAAAATTAGTGCAAATGTGAGAATTCTATTTACTTGACAACGAAACCAGAGCAAGAAACTGAAATATATAAATTAATAAAACAAAAAATAAATAAACATTGTACATAAACAAATCAAACTTTTCTACGTGCTAGGGACGCTGCACTCCAAACGCAAACGTTTTGTCATACCACATGGTATGCATTTCCATAAAGCTTAGTGGGTGTTGGTTAAACAAAATCTGCCTCTACGTACCCATGGAAATGAAGTGCCATCAAATTGTTCGCAATTGTGTAGGTTCCTCCGGGAGATTAACACATTACAGTACATCTCAATGACCCACTTTGTACATCCATTAATATCAAACACTACCATGTGCATGCTCCAATAGTCTAGTGATGGGGAGATTCAATGACATGTTATTGCATGAAACACTCTAGTACCTGGATTGCTGGCAAGACATTACCATGGTTGATGAGCTCTCTCTAGACTTGGGTTATGTTGTTGGTGCCTGGTGAGTTCTTTCTGATTGTGGAAATCCTTAAATAGAATCTCTATTTTATATATACCCTCTTGGAGCAGGAGCACTGTTCGTCATTGTATGCCAGGCTTTTCCAGTGACTGGAATGTAGAAGAGGTTATCACTTTGTGATGAGTTCCCTTAACTGCGTGATGAGCCCAAGTCTGGTGCAAGGTACTCTGTGGTCCCACTATAGTAATATTCTACTTCCAAATCTCATTGCACATGCCACTCCCTATTTGATGCTTTTAAGAGTAATAGGGGTCTTTTTGCTAGCGGCACCCTGGTGCTGTAGAACAGGAACTGTCTCAGGTGCCATGGATGGTGACTTCAAAATGATGACACTGGGTAAAGATTCATTTTGGAGCTTGGAGTAAAATCTCATTACTTGCTAAGTGTTCTCTAGGTGTTGTAAGAAGACAAAAGTCTGATCTCTAGTGATGAATGTAAGATTTCAGTTGCTGGTTAGATATTTCATGGGGGTGGAAGCCTGACTAAGGTCTTTGATGAGATAGTTGTAGGGGATGGAAGGAGTTTACAGTTTATGATGAGTTTGACAGTGTGGGATGATGCAGAGCCTGATGTACTTGAATTAGATATTAAAGTGCAATAATTTCTCTCCAGCGTCACACACAAGCTATCAGAATGAGACATGCCTCCTCTGCTGTGGACTACCACAGCCTGTTGTGCAAGCTCTACAGTGGATGAAAAGTGACAGGGTTGTGAAATAAACTCTTGAAGTAAAAAGAGCACTGGAAGCTTATGTTTTTGTGCAGGTGTTGCACAAAGAAATGTGTCTGATAAAACACAGAATTATGCTACCTAAAAGCTCCTAAACGCATGTTCTGCTAAAATGTTTTTTCAGCTGGGCATTTATAACTAGGGCATCCGGTTTTATGGTATTTATTTTTTTGCTTTCCGTCTGTATTTATCCATATTTATTTTTTGCTAATTTTATCTGTTTACATCCATATTTATTTTGGGTTTTGTGGAAAAATAAAGCTAAAATTAGTATATTTCCTCATTTATAACCGATAAATATGCGCTCATGCTTAAATGTCTGCCAGGTTTCAGTGGTGTGAACACCCGCAAAAGATAAATCAGTGCACTTATATGAAAATATGCACATTTCAGTATCAACCTTGTGTATATCTACTGCTGTTAAAGCCTCTTTACTAAAATTCCTGTCTTTTTAACCCCCTTATCTATCAATCCACACATCTATTGGCCTGGCAAACAGTATTTACAATTACTCAAAAAGTAACCCAATTTCCATTTTTATCCACATTTAAAATTAAATACAGACAAGAAAATTAATGTTTTCTGTCTGTATTCATTTGCACAATTCAGAAAAAACGGAAACAGGGAGCCTTGTTTACAACTTATAATTGATTTGATAGTAAATCATATTTGTCGCCCGTTTCATTAAATTTTTCATTCTAATGTTGACTATTATTGGGGATAATGTTAGTGGTATTTATGCTTGCCGGTGAGGCGAACAGGATACCCTGGTGACGCTTATATTAACATACATTGAAGGCTTTTGCAATCATGTTGTTTGCTTTGCAATCTATGGTCTCTTAGAACAGCTATCTCCTGATCTGTATTTGTAAAAGGTTTAAGTTGTCTGGTATGTTTAAACGTAAGGTAGGATTTATTTAAATATTTACCTGATCTAACTTCATGAGCGTCAAAGAATATATGGGCCAGATTTACAAAAATGAAATGTACACTTTTATGCACGGTTTCTCTTTTTTAGGATTCAAAAAGTATGATTTAATATTAACTTTACAGCAGAAGAGACTCCACAGTCAGGGTAGAGAACTCTGCACATAAAGAGATAGAACAGACCTATTTCTTTATGCGCAGAGTTCTCTTCCCTGATTGCGGAGTCTCCACATTCATTAAGTTACTATTAAATCGTAGTTTGCGAATACCAAAAAAGAGTAAACTTACACACAAGTGTGCGTTTACCTTTGTTTATCAGGCCATATGATGTGAATTCCCGTAGTACCAGAATGAAGCCACAGAGTGTATGATGCACCTTTTGATACACCTCTAAATTCTAGTGAAATGAAGCTTGTCGACAAGTTCAGCCAGTACCCTCTCGTATTAGTTTGTGGCATGTTGGGTACTATTTGTAGTGTTTCTAGCATTGGAGGCATAGGATGTTTAGCTAGAATGTTAAGGAAGACTGAGGCATGGCCTTTTCAGAACATATTTGGGTTCAGAAATTATACTTTATATTGCCTAGAAGACCACTGGTAAATTGACCAGATTCTGGAATATAGAAGAAATATAAATAATACAGTACCTCTTTTCAATCTCCTTAACCAGATATATGTACAGTGCTTTCCCTCGTTTTGGTGAAAGAATAAATCGCATTATATGTGTGCCATGAGCTTCATCTTTTGCCTAATGGGCTAAAAGTGTGTGTTATACAATTATCAAAATCTAGGCACTTACAGATGTACTAGGGTGCAAGTTCGTGCTATTCTCTCTATACCTGGTTGAAAACAACAAATCGATATCAAATTGGTAATGGTTTGCCGTGTTCTTGAACTTTAACTTGAATGCTTACTGCTTGTGCTATGAACATGCTCAAAGACAGCAACAAGGCTGGTCAGATGTATGATACAAATTGTATTGTATCAAACACGTTTTAATTGTATTCATAAATGTACTTCTGTCAGCAAAAGCCTCAATTCTAAGGTGATTTATCTCAAGATAGTCAATTTTAAAGTTACCTTGGAAGACACAATGTTGCGTTAATACTACATACCAGGGGTGTCCAGTGTGCATTCTGGAGGGCTGGACCCTTGCCAGATTTTCAGAATATACAGGAAATATACATGTATTTCATGAATACAAGGGAAACATATTTACAAAATCGGTGATTATCCTGAAAATCTGAGGTGGCTCTCGTGGATTCTGTGGAAACCCTGCTGTATATTGTTCATAGGGCTCTGTGAATCTGCTCTGCTAATCCTCCGCCTGATGTCCGGCTCATACATACATGTCTGCTGTATATATGTGTATGTCTAGCTTTAGTCTCATCTCAGTAATTTCACTTAGGTCACATTTAAAAAAAAAAAAGGCCTAACAACCAATAAGAAGTAGATTAGCTGCTGGATCAACACTAATATTTGTAGGAAATGTACCCATTTAGGAAGTAGGGAGCAACATTTCTATAACAAAGGACTGGCAGAGGTAACGGGTCTTAGTGCACACCTCTCCATCTCAAGACGATAAAAGGTGGCGCTGCTTGCATTCTCTCATCTGGCGTTTCATGCTTAGTGATGGGGTCACTCACTCCCACACCACCTCTCCCATTATCAAAACTAAAACTAAGCACTATGCAATCATGCAACATAACAGAGCCTTCCTTCACCAGCTGAAAAGGAAAGAGACCCTAACAAATGAGACCCTGCCCATCAAACTCCATGTCATTTTCATCAAACCCTGGCAGTAAATCTGTGCAGAACAATAGGCTTCTTCACCTGCCAGTGCGTTTAACCTGCTTCTTTCCCCACTCCTTATAAGGCAATATCTGGTTTGGTGTGGGTGCTCATTTTCTCTAAATTGTTTTCATGGACAAAGATTCCTTTGAGTCTTTGTACATTGCTGGCCTTCCGAGGCTATTTATATACATTCTTCAAGCAGCACAGGTTCCCTCCTTTTCTCGGAATCACCAGGTCCTCCTTACTTTTCTCTCTCTTATCCATCTGTGCTGGTTTTACTTTGGCTGTGGGTACCACAAGGGTCATACCATCACTCATGCGTTCCATGCTCTACATAGAGTAGCTGGGATCTGTTTGCACACCGTTGCATCTCTGTTCATCAGTACTCTGATGACACCCAGATGTCTTCCATTTTGGTTGCCCTTCACTTGAGAGTAACTCATACCTAGTTGAAGGCTGTTTAGATGTGTATTTCCTAAAATTAAATCTTCTGAAAACAGATTCTGTTTTTACTGTGGGTGTTGTTTACTATGGTTTTCTTGTATGATGGTTAAATATATATTAGTCCTGTTGTTGTTCAATCAGCAAAGCGTTCTCCATTCACTAAGAAAACCCAGCGGTGCATAACCAACTTCAGTACTTTCATGCAAATCAAAAGCACATTCCTGTGACTATGTTTCAATCAAGAACATACCTTGATTTTATTGCATAAGAATGGAGCTCATTGCCCCCTACGCTCTTTCCCCTATGGAATCATGGCTTCATGTTGCAGCGCGTCTAGGTTGCAGGAGTTAAAACATTTGAAGGTATTTCTCCGGTTCAGCACTCTCTGCACCATATCACACTAGAAGCTTGTACTCATTTTAAGGTGGTTATTACCACTTTCACATCTCTATTCCTACACAAACCTGTTTATCCTTTAACTTCTCTCTTGGGCATAAGAGACTAATGGTCTGCTTAGTGACTTATCAAACTTAAAAAGTCAAAAGCTCAGCAGCAATCCTTTCCCAATTATGTTTCATATTTCTGAAATAGCTCATCCATTCAAATGATTTGTTCTTTTTAAAAATGGAATTTATAAGTTGTTGCTTTTTATCTGTTGCACAGTGCATTGTTCCTCATGAGAGACTGTTGTGCTTTATAAAATCACTAAATAAATATATTTTGAAAATAATTTGATTTCTCAAGTTCTGCTCATAGGTGTGTAAAATGTAAAAGATCAGAATTGCAATGAAGAATGAAGGACAGATTGCCACTTCAAATTCCAACCCTGTCAGAGACACGCTTTTGGAATGTTTGCTGATATGACTATCTATTTGAAGTTGATCTCTTCAGCTTTTCAGCAATTCACAATTGTAGGCACTTTAAAATCTGGTCTTTCTCTTGCTCAAGTGAAAGACAATGGACAGTCATGAAAATAGATATAAACTCTGTGACATTGAGACAGGAGTCTCTCATCTTCATCTCTGTGGAAATATATATTTCTAAAAACAAGTACTCAACACTAGTGTCTGGTGCTGCTGAGCCTGTATGATGTTAGAGGGTTCTGTATCTTGAGGAATCTATGGATTACCCTAATGTACACACCCTGTTTCCTGTTGGCAGAGAATCATGGATTTCAACTTTAGTCCACAAGGACTTATTTGTGTATCTGTGTTTTAGTTTGTTATCCACTGATCTATTTCTCCATGCTGTTGTGAGTGCAGTTTTGTTTGGCCGAGTACCAGCACTCTCATTGTCCTTAGTACGCTCTCTGTGAGATGCACACGCATGCTCAGAATGGAATGCAATTATAATGGAACAGACGGACACAGATATTACAGCATAAGTATACAAATGGTTGACAGATGGTTTGCCCGGTAACCTTTGCTGCAAGATCAATTTTTGAACCCATGAACGTTGTCCAATCTTCTTTTTAAAATGTGGCGTCCCTGCCCATTGCCCACCCTGTAACAACTCCCTTCAGGTCATGAAAAGAAATCCACAAGAAATTCAAGCAAACAGAAGCAAATGTTCATAACACCCGTAGGAGAGCTTCACAGGCTGGAATGGAAGGTTTAGTGGTGTGGGCCTAGGCCACAGATGAGTCTCTTGCGCTGGTGTCTTCCTCTTTCATGCACCCAGCAGCTTTTTGACCATGTAACCCGGCATACTGTAGAGGAAGAGTGCCACCATGGCCAAGAGGAGCAACGCCAGCACAATCTTAATGATGAGCCATCTGTAGCGGGTACAGATGAGGTACTTGATGGACTTAAGCGGGTTGAGGAACCAGATGAAGGAGGTATCCGGCCGACTGTCCGAGGCAGCATGAGGACAACAAAGCAGGAGGTAGAGAGGGTTGGGAGGAGAGGAGCAGGTGGAAAGGAACATGTTAGTTATTAGTATTGTTAATATCAGCAAGTGTGTTACAAAGATCAGATTAGGGATTGTTAGTTATTACATTTTAGTATATATTGCGAAAAAAGTCAATACAATTTGTTTAAGTCCAATCCAAAGTAAAGGACCAGCCTTGAGCACCTGTGCTAAGTATACTCGTTTTCCTACTCTGTATCTGCTTGACACACAGAGTCAGTACTGACATCAGTAAAATAGGCCACATTCCTAAGTTCTAAAATCACAGGCTGATAAAAATAGTTCAACCTTCCTTAGGTATAAAGTTACACATCTACTGCCTAATAGGTGATGAACTGAAATGGCTGAAGAGGGCTGACCCAGAGCCCTTCTCTGTGTATGCTTATGCATACAACAGAATTTGCTGCTAAAAAGATTTAAAACAGTTCAGTACCGTTAAAGAACAAATATGGATAAATATACCGGGTTCTTTTTGTGAATATCTCTTTTTAAAATACAATTTTAGGGTGATTCCCACAATCTCACAGTGGCTCAAAGAATTAGAAAATGGATATGTCCTCAGTAAATTGGGAGAAGCCTGCCAAGCCAATGTTCTTTCCAGAAATATATGGTTGCCCCAAGCACCTTGTGAGTTAGTAGTTGCACAAAGACCAACATTTTACTGCAAGATCAGTAAATATTCAGAACATACACATTAAACTGCCCTAAAACATGATAGGAGAAGCCTTTGCAATCTGTCCACCTGGGCCCATCGCCTATGTGAACTTCAGTTAGCCTACTTCATCTGGGAGCACAGCCTCACAATCAGGAGGGTCCCCCTAACCTGAGCCCCGCAGTCACGCTCATAGCAGCTGTGCAGTAAATAAAAGACTCATAAAAACAAGCATTGACAAAGCCAATAGAACAATATTTGTGTAGCTCATGCAAATAGACACACAACACCCATGCACAGATGGCCATTGATGTAAACTAAAAAGACAAAGGAGGTTCAGTCTATGACCTACTTCGTAAAACAATCAGGAACCAATCAGGTGTGTGTGGCAAGATTAATGCATTCTATTAGGTCTTATTTATGTTTTAGACTTTTACGTCAAGGAAAAAGACCAGGGTTGTTTGTATGAAACAAGTGGACCTTTTTATGGAACTATTCCTTTGTAACAATACATTTTTCATATGATAGGAGATAGTGAAAGGTTGTGACGATCACTATTCCGGGTAGCAATAGTGAAAAGTTGTTATTTACTCTGTGAAAAAAACCAGGTTAATAAAATGAAAGAATAACAATTCACAAACTGTAAACTGTGTATCTGAAGTTTTTGCCTTAAGTTCATTTTCATAAATATAGGAGGGGAAACAAGTTCCTTATTTTATTGTTGTTCTCTTTGCTTTCTGGAAACTGGAGGGGAGGGAGGGACGGAGCAGGAGACCGGGTAGGGCTGGCTTTCTTATTTGTAATAGCCCTTGCCTTATTTGGATATGTCCAATGTTCCATGGCCCCCACTTGGGGTCTTGATGCGTTTCAGCACTATACTATTGTGTAGGGAGGAGAGGGGCAGGTGGAAAGGAAAATGTCATTAGTGATGTCACGGACAACGTCATGAGTGATGTGATATGTGAAGTCGAAAGCAGTGCATTGAGCGGTGCATCAGATATAGTTGGCACACATAACTATTACCTCTGAATTTCTATAGATTTGTGTGTATAAAATCTGAACCTAACTATAATGTCCTTGTAACCTTAGTTTGTTTCAGTGAATATGTATGTACACACACACATATATATATAACTATATATATATATATCTGTGTGTGTGTAAAACATACACACTTACCTTAAAAAAAGCTTACCTTGCATTGGCATGCGTGGTAAAGGCAAATTTGTGTTAAAGGTTTGCGTTGTAAAGGCAATGAGTGTAAAGGTACTGCATGGTAATGGATGCGTGGCAATGGCATTGTGCGGTTCTGACTTCATAGCAAAGAATGTTTCCCATCAGTGCACACAGACCAACACACCTAAAGCCATGCACATACATAGACCAGCAAACAGGCACCCATTGACACATATTGAGAAGCATCTTTCATGTATAGCACTTTTTACTGCCCTAAGGTGAAATGGAAGGCAACCATAAAACCCCACAAAACACATACAGGTTCAGACAGCACAGAAGCAGGCACACATAGAGGGAAAGTGTTGATAAACATGATAGCATGGAGAAAGAGCGAATAATGTATGGTTGGCATTTTCATGCAGCTTTTATGTTTACTTAGGTAGCCCCCTTGCTGATAAAATCAGATGAATGATAGACGACATATTACAGTCAATGCCTAATCAATCCTTAAACTCTCTTTTGATAAATCACTTCTACTGGTAAAGGAAATACTTAATTCTTAATGCCCATTCAGTTACTGCCTTTTAGGTATGATGGCCTGTTACTAACAATTCAATGCTCTCTGCAGGCGATTGCATTCTTTGCATCTGTATGATCATAAATATGATCATAAATATGTAGCATGGAAATTCAGTACCTAAAAATTATGTAACCTCTGTTGGACCTTCTCTTTACAAATCATTGTTAATACATGAGTTGGTTAATTTATTGATTGGACAAAATAAAGATGACAATTTCCAAAGTTTCATTTTTTTCATTTTAAATGCATACCGTTTTTCTTTAAGGAAAATCAACTGCCTTTAACAAAAAGATTGCTTTATCTAAAAGCAATCACAGACGAATGGCAGTAAATCCCAGTGGGTAATAAATTGCCACCTACCTCATTAATATTCATGTTGTAGTATGCCTATTTGTAATACAAATATAGCAACACGTATATCAATCTTCTTATTTTATTATTATATTTTTGGCATCATTATGAAAATTAATACAATCCTTTATGCAATGAAAAACACTTATGAATAAACATCAGTACATACAATTAATAAAAACAGGCAAAGAAATTTGTCAAAATTATGTGATATTTTTTACATCGATTCTTTCAATAATTGTAAACATTTATTCAAATGAATTTCATACAATTATCATCACATTACATTTTGTGTTAGAAAACATTTTCATTAAAAACAGATTAACTGACATAAGGACACACTTAATCTGTTTTTAATGAAAATGTTTTCTATACACAAAATGTAATGTGATGATAATTGTATGAGATTCATTTGACTAAATATCACATCATTTTGAAACATTTCTTTGCCTGTTTTTATTGATTGTATGATGTTTAATAATAAGTGTTTTTAATTGCATAAAGGATTGTATTAATTTTCATAATGATGCCAATAATATAATAATCAAATAAGAAGATTGATTTATGTGCTGCTATATTTGTATTATAAGGAGATTTCCTTTGGTTCACTGTACTTTGCATACATTTGTTTTATTAGCATTGAAGAACACAGGAAGGAACACTTTTTATATTGTCTTGCTATTTCCGGTCCTTTCTGGTTAACCTGGGTAACGCTCTCCTTTTGGAGTAGGCCTATTTGTGACCCACTATGAATCACTAATGAAACTCAAGAGTTTCATACATTGGGAATAGCGATTTCCTAATTGCGATTCGCAAAAACTCGCAATTAGGTAATAGCTATCCCTATTTTTGTATATCTGAATTTCTGTTAGCCATTAGGTACATAGTCTCAGCTTGGACATGGGTGTACTCGCTCCAGATGCGTTCTCTGTGCATGCGCCACTGGTCAAGTTAGTGTATGCACAGTGGAGCGCGCACTTGACAGACATGGAGGAACTGTTGAGTGTCTGTCTTCATGCACCAACTAGAATGGCCTTAAATGCCCCACAAAGATTGGTCTTGTCACTGCAGCCAGCATGGAGCCAGGGCAGGGGAGACAGGAAATTTCACGCACTTCAAAAAGAAACCGTTAGAAATGTCTCCTACTTCAGAGAAGGCAGCAGGTATAAAAATTGGACCCTCGTACCCACTTCTCAGTTCACTTTCTGTACCTGCGGAATGACTCTCAAAGGACTGCCTGTTGGAGTGGCTCCACAAGACTGCTTTGCTGCACCTGGAATGACTGCTTTGCTGCCTGGAGCATGCTAAATTCACCTGGAAATCATTGCTGCTAAACATCTGTTTTTACTGCTGCCTCTAAATTACTGCTGCTAATAATTACTAATGAATTCAACTTTTAACTGCACTACCACTTTTTAACTGTTTACTACTATTAATGTGCGTTGACTTATTAGAGAAATTCTGCTTTAATCAATTGACTGCTCCCTTCCCCTCCTTGCAACCGCAAGGTTGCCACACTAGTTGTGCGCTCAAAAGGAGCTTGGGGACCCGCAGCAGATGTGTACAGCTGTCTAGCTGTTGGCGTACCATGGCCGTGCCAAAGGCAAGCCCTTCATTGCCAATTCGCGTTTGGTCTGCAGCCAGTTCCCAGCCACTGAGCCCGTCTCGGAGTAGGTAAACCTCTCTCTCCCAAATTCTTAAAATGCTTCATGAGTAAAGCATCTCATAACTGCCGTACTTGGGACCAAATACGCCTAATGGCTAAGTATCTTTCATTGGCTCCAGGGGCGAGTTTGGTATTCATTATCAGTCGTCCCCGGCTCTGTTGCACACACCCACACCTGCTCTTACATCCCTCTCTGTGGGGGCTCATAAATTCAAGCTCCTTGAGCAGACATGTGCAAGAAGTCAATGACCCAATTTTAGATTACCACTTCGATATCCTATTTATAACCGAAACATAGCTCAAACCCTGATGCAATCCCGATATAGCTGTTACCCTTCCCCCTGGATATACATCCTAAGCTGGGACAGGGAGAAGGATGAGGTGGTGGAGTAGCCATCATATTCCATGACAGCTTCCAGTGCAGCTCCCTTGACATAGATTCCCTTAAAAGAGCAGAAAGCTTAGGATTCTCCCTTAAGTTCAACCCTTCCCATTCCTTTGCTGGTTGCCTATTCTATCGCCCTCCTTGCCCAAAATCATCCTCCCTAACCACATTCAGGGAGGCACTTGCCCCTTTCTTACTATGATACACCAATGTAATTGCCCTGTAAGATTTCAATTTTCATTTTGACGATCCAAACACTGTCAATGAACTAGCACCCTCCAATAAACGCTAGTCAAAGCAATCCACACCTTAGTTTTCCCCGGACTGAGTGGAACAAAAGCGTCACTGCAAACAGCTTGAACACAAATGGTGTCAGGCCTACAATTTGGATGATCTGCTCCAATTCGCAGATGCACACAAATCCTACCACAAGCTGATCAAGGAAACCCCAAAAATCTTACTTTACTTCCCAAATTGAAGCGGCCTTTTACGACCCAAAAACCATCTTAAACATTTCCAAAGTCTTCCTTCAACCTAAAGCCCTCTCAAGACAAATTCTTCCTTCTCAGTCACTCTGCAATCAGAATTCTGCTTCTTTTGAGGACAAGATTCTTTGTGTGCTTGTGGGACGACACTATACCTAACTATATGTCAGTCTCAGAGTTTGACAGAGTAGCAGTTGTCGGCCAGAGAAGGTGTGAGCATGTGCCCACGTGCTAGCATGCAGAGGTAGCAGAACCTCTGATGAGAAAGGTTCTACCCCTGAAGGACAAGAATGAAATGTGAGGAAAGAGAAGGACAGTACCATTAATGAAGCCGGATGTCTCAGGCACCCAGGATCTTCTTAACCAGGTAACCCGGCATGGAGTAAAGGAACAGGCCGACCATGAGCAGGAGGAGGATGAGGATGAGGATTTTCAGGATCAGCCAGCGGTAAGTGTGCCAGATGAAGTAGCGGATGGACTTCAGTGGGTTGAGAAACCAAATGAAGCTGGTATCCGGCCGACTGGGGGTGGAGGTTTAGAGCAGGGGCAGGAGAGTCGGCAGGTGGAAACAGAGAAGACAGACAGTACAGAAAACAAAAAGGGAGAGAGGAAACACAAGGTGAATGGAAGTAAGTGATAGAAAACTTAATTCATAGAAATGCTGATGTTTTGTGCTCCCTCCCATTAAAAGAAACTTCAAATTAAACCAATCAATAGAATCCCAAACCATATTGTCTATCTATCTATCTATCTATCTATCTATCTATCTATCTATCTATCTATCTATCTATCGTCTGTCTGTCTGTCTGTCTGTCTGTCTATCTCTCTATCTATCTATCTATCTATCTATCTATCTATCTATCTGTCTGTCTGTCTGTCTGTCTGTCTGTCTATCTATCTATCTATCTATCTATCTATCTGTCTGTCTATCTGTCTGTCTGTCTATCTATCTATCTATCTATCTATCTATCTATCTATCTATCTATCTATCTATCTATCTCTATTTCAAGGCTTTTACTTGTTCAGCAGGTCTGTGACAAATATATGTTAATCTATAACTTATTGTGAGGTAATGTAAATGAGGCACAGGTAGCTTGTTTAGTGGGATGCTCTGGCACTATCAATTTTACTTTCCAACCTATTTTCAAGTGATTGAGGTGCATATGGAATTCAAGACTGATTTGCATTTGGTTGGCCTCTGCCTGCAGTGTCACAATATTACCAATGGTAACAAGTAATTCTGACATTTCACATGTATAGACAGGGAGATGGAGAAGCAGTTTTCTTTGCACTTTCTCTTGTGGGGAAGGGCAACAGCTAGTTTGCATCTGTTTGAGTCCTTTTCGAAGTGGCACAGTGGACAAACAAGCAATGGATCGTAAAGCAGTGAATAGCAATGCAGAGTAGGTACCAGCCGCTGAATTTAATGCAAGTCTTTCATCCATTGCATTTTTCTCAATATTGTCCAAGATACCAATGTGCTCCAAACTTCCCCATGACTCCACTCTGACAGAAGTGGCACACTGGTTTTAAATTCTGTTCAGTTGTGTAGCAGGTAAACGGTCCTGCTATCCGAGGACCTGGATGTGCACATACTAGATTCTCTGGCCAGGTGTGGCCATAGGCTTTAAATAAAGGGGAGTAAACTGCTTGGGGTTTACTCTAAGACCCAGACAGTGAGTGTGTGTGTGTGTGGCTTCATTAGGGATCTGGGAGCGGGCCTACACAATAGGAACTCCGTCCTATAATAAACCCCCCCCTAACATCACACTGGCTAAGAGGGCGTGACGTGCCCCCACACCCTCACCACCAAATACCAGAAGGATGTTGTCTGGCAAGAGAGCAGGCCCGAACCAGCAGGCTCCGACATCGCCACGTGTAGTGCGGCAGCAACCCAGTGTGGGAGGCTGCTGTCAGACAGCAGGAAGGACCAATAATACAGCTGGCGCTCTCTCTCTTCAAGGCTGACAGAGGACTGGCACCCAGCAGCTCAGGAGACACCGGCAAGCAGCGGCATGTGAAGACAGCGGTACGTGGCAAACAAGCCCCGCCCAGCTCGCCTAGGAGCACGTGTATGCAGACCGTCCCCAGCACACGGAGGAGCCAGCACAAGGCCTAGCACACTCCACCCACGGCCACTTCTGTCCCCATCCAGGCCCACTGAACAGAAAAAATAAAAAAACAAGCAAAGCATATCAAGCTGTGGCATATGCAATATAACATAAAGAAAGAATAAGAGTAAATAAAACATCAACAAGAAGAGAGAAACAAGCAGTGCCATCTGCAATACAAGCACAGAGGCAGGCAGTGATTTCTGCAATACAAGAACGGAGGGGGAAGACCAAACTAAATGAAACAGAAAGAGGTTTAGAGAGGCTGGGACCAATACCACCACCAGTGGCACCACAAGAGACCAGATAGACCCCGAACCCAGCCAACATGGCAGACGAAGCACAGCCTCAACAGCTGACCCCCACACAACATGCCCTCACATGGGTGCTGCCACAGTTTTGTGAGCTAGCAGACAGAGAAACTGTGTGTCCAAGATGGAAAATATGGATCGGGCAACCTGAAAATTACTTTGTCGCCCCAGGGGAAACCGGGCGCTGTTAAGAGGTCACTACTCCGCCACCATGCACGAGAAGTAATATGTAAACTGGAGAGTGGACCTGCCACAGACTATGATGCAGCAGTCAGGGCACTCAATGCCCACTTCGACCCTCAGCTAAATCCCGACTTCAAAAAGTTCAAACTTCGCCAAGCCAGCGAGAGGGGGAGTCTATTGATACCATTCTTGCGAGATTTCACATACTAGCGACCAACTGCACAGAAGACAACCAATTCAAGGAAATCCGGGCCCAGCTGATACAGGGATGCAGAAACAAAACCTTACGAAGCCTATATTGCTCCAACCAAACATCAGCCTTGACGACATCCTAACCTGTCGCAGCCAGGGCCAACGAAATGGACCTGGCCATCACACAAACTCCGGAGAAGCCACAAAACATCAAAACCGAACAGGTTGACGCCATTCGGACCAAAAGCTGGGGAGACACGACCAAAGGAAGAAGGCTCCAGCAGACTAAGCAAAAGTGCAGATATTGTGGCTGCAAAGAACATCCGATCGGTGACTGCCTGACACAGGGTCGCACCCGTTCCAACTGCAGAATCCAAAACCACTCAGTCTGCACTGAGAAGCTCAGGAACAAAGGACCTACAGACAACCAAAGACCATTGAAAATGGTATGCCAATTGTCTCACAAAGATGACATGCCCGCATGAAGCAAAACTCCTGACAAAACAGAACTACCACCCGCAGGATTCATCCCCAGAAGAAGAGGAGGAAGAAAATGGCCTCAACCCACCTGCACCGTCCAAGTGGCAGGATCAGAAGTCCAAGCCATCATTGACAATGGAGCGTCTGTCATTGTGATGGGAGTACAAAAATACAACTATCTCCGGCCCAGACATCAACTGGTCATACACCAGGATCTTTGCATATGGAAGTCAGACACCTCTACCCCTTTGCAGGAGGATGTCAGTACCCGTACGATCAGAAGATCAGGAGCTAACAACAACATTTAACGTCATTGACCAGGAAGCCTACACACTGATCGGAAGCCAAACAGCAGAGGACCTCGGCCTGATATTTTCCGCCAATAGAGTAAAATCACACCAAGTGAATGGCTTGTTGACTCAATTTCAGGAGTTGATTCGAGGGCTCCGCTGTCTCAAGCATCCACCAGTGAAGCTTCACATTGATTCTTCAGTCGCACCCGTGGTTCTCCAGCATCGCCGCGTCCTTTCCATCTATGACCGCTGGTGGAGAAGGAGCTAGAGAGACTCGAGGAATAGGAGGTGATAAAGAAAGGGTTGGGTCCACCCCGGGCATCCCAAAGAATTATTTGGATATGTCTTCAACCAACAAGGGATACAAGTTGACCCTCTTAAGTCCCAAGTGATCAAGAAAGCGCAAGCACTGACTACCATCTCAGAAGTGAGGAGACCTGGCAACTCTCACTGAACCTTTGAGGTCTTTCTTGAAGGCAGACACAAAATGGGTTTGGAGCAATCAAGAAGAAAGTGCCTTCCGGAAAATCAAAGACGCTCTTCTTGACAACACCACACATGTCTACTTCGATCCTGACAAACGCATCGAGCTGTTGGCCAGCACAAGTTTAGTGGGACTAGGACCGATACTAGCTCAAGAACAAGACCCAGGTTGGTGGACTGCATTAGTGTTCACCAGCAAGGCATTGACACATACGGAGACGTGATAAGCTCAAATCGAGCGGGAAGCCTTTGTGATCAAGAGAACTGGAGGACATTTCTATTCATACTTGAGCGACCAACCTTTTAAAGTAATCATGGACCACCAGCCCCTCGTAACCCTCTTCTGAGGGTCTGCTCCTGATCCACCCCCATGCATCAAAAGGTGGGCCATCCAATTGCAGCATATGAGATGGAAGTCGTGTACCGCCCAGGATCAAAGTACCCTGCCGACTTTCTATCTCGTCACCCAGTGCAATCCAACACCCAAGACAGCCCAGACAGGATGGAGGACTATATCAGAATGGTCTCTAATGCGGTATGGCCCGAGCCCTGCCACTTGAAGACATCCAAGAGGCCACTGAGACAGACCCGGTCCTCACCATAGTACGCACAGCAGTGCAAAGGGGCTTTGGCGAGACTTTCTTCAACATGCTAACGACTCGGCCAGTGATGACAAAGAGAGCCTAAGAAAGATGTGGCAGTGCGATACGAATTCAGCACTACCCAGGAGGGTTTTGTATTGTAGTTTCCAGAAACACTGACACCAAGTCACGCTAAGTTGTGCATGGAGGACACCAAAGTGCCATGAAGATAAAGACAGAATTGCAGGGGAAGGTATGGTTTCCAGGGTTGGAAGTGATGGCCCTAAACCTTGTTCGCAAATGCTCTGTATGCCAACTGGCGGGCGCACCAGAGAGGTTGGCACCGGTAATCACCAGAAACCCTGTGTGATCCCTTGGGGCAAGCTAAGCATTGTTTTTGGGCGCTTACTAGATGGACGGACCACCCTGGTCCTAATGGACACGTATTCAAAATACCCTATCATAGAAGTGATAGACTCACAAGCCTTCGTCCATGTCGTACCGGTCCTCGAAAAAGTGTTCGCCATCTTCGGGTTACCCTCCGAAATCAAGAGCGACAATGGACCGTACTTCCATGTAGCGGAATCTGGAGAATTCTTCAATAGGCTTGAAATACATCAACATCCTATCCCCCCCAGTTGCCACAAGCCAATGGGGAGGTCGAAAGATTTATGCGAACAATGAAGAAGTCACTTCTTATTACCCCCGCTGAACAAGCAGACACTGAACGCCATTTGCAACCATTCTTGAGGAAATATCGGAGCACCCCCCATTGCACGACCCAAAAGGCTCCGTGGACTGATGTTTAACGGACCTCGTTGAGATATGATTCCTACTTGCCCAGGATGGACTCCACCACTGCATGACATCCAAGGGACTCAAACACGTCCTGAGCGAAGGAATGTACTTGCCAATCAAACCCGGCGGGCCAAGATCCCATCACTCCTGCCCGTTGATCACGTCATCACCAAAGATCACAAGCTGGGGTGGAAGTTCAGACCACCATTTGGGCCAGCGGTCTGGACTGTCATCAAAAGTGTTGGAACTATGGTGACGGCCAAAAAGGCACAAGAAGTAGTCTCGAGAAACATATTATGGTTCAAACAAGTTTTGAACTCACCCCAACAAACCCCTCCTGGAGATAGCAAAGAGGATACTGAGTGGTCTGAGTATTGAGAAGACAATTTCTGGGCGACGGACCCTGGCGTCGAAGTCAGGTGGAACCCGAAGATGACTGGCATGACAACTTGCAAGCCGGCCTTCAACTCAGTGTTCAGCCGACTCATAGCCAGCTCCATCAGTATAATCTTAGACCCAACCCTCAGCCCAGCCAACGGCTCAAAGACTTTGCATGTTAACTAAACAAACTCTGACTTTTGGGACCAAGTTGGGGAGGGATGTAGCAGGTCAGCTGTCCTGCTATCTGAGGACCCAGATGTGCACGTACTACATCCTCTGGCCAGATGTGGCCAGAGGCTTTAAATAAAGGAGAGTCACCTGCTCGGGGTTCACTCTGAGACCCATACAGTGAGTGTGTGTGGCGTCATTAGGGATCCGGTAGCGGGGCCTACACAATAGGGACTCCGGCCTACTACCCCCCCGACACATCAAAAGACATCTCCAGCCGCCTTTATCAGTAAAGCTAACCAGCCAGCTGGACCCCACTGCTGCAAGTATCGGCCAGGGCGGACTAGAAACCTAAAGCAGCCCTGGCAGTTTTTTATGAGACCAGCCTGCAACACCAGGCGGTGTTGCAGGTGTGAAGCGCTGATGCCTTTGTTAATGGGGGCCGATACTGCAGCCCTGCTGAAAAACCGACCGCCAGTAACAAACCCTGCCCCCACTGCTACAAAACAGCCCCGCACCCTTCCAATCTCCTGAGGAAATGCCCAATGCCCTCTACGGCAAGTCTAGCCTTGCTACTGGCTCTGCAGGGCATGGTTCCAACTCCGATTGGTACCGTAATAGGTAGTTGAAGAGAACCTGCGGCACTCAGAAACTGGCTTCGCTGCTCCTGGCAAGCGATCTTAGCAGTCTGGTCTTCAGAGGCCTTCTCGCATCATCATCATCACGCTGAGGTCCGATGTTAGGCAATCCGGCAGTCTCCGGCGGCCTACTTGTAGCCTCGATATGCTGCACACGACTCGATTGCACCGTTTATCATAAAGTCTCTTATGGCTTTTCCTAATGTGGAATTTTAGATCGTGAACTAAACATCATCTGCGCCATCTTGTCCACTCCTCAGACTCACGTATAAACATACACGACAGCCATTTTAGGTACCATGATCTCCCTGTTCACGATCGGTCACCAGCACACTTCCCTGACCCTGCAAGCCTCCCCCATGCACCCTGGCTGCCTCCGCTCTCACATGTACAAGTCATGACCTCTCCTTCCACATGACTCTGTCTCTGAGAATCACACCCCGCGCCTGACCAACACCTCCTTTCCTTCCATGAATGCCCCTCAGTCGATAAACCCTCCCTCAACGCGTGATTATCCACACTGACCATTTCCTTCCATGAATACCTCTCCTTTGATGACCCCTTCCTCTGAGCCCGATTGTCTGTACGAACCGCTGGTCATCCCTTGGCCTGAGGATACAGTTTATTGCCCACTATTGTATGCACTCGACCCTTTTCAAAGAAGCTACTATTGATCATGGCCTCCCCACCCCTTGAGATTCGATCAGGCGCACACATTCCAAAGGAATCGGCGAAACACTCAGCTGCGTGATAGCCCCCTCCTGTTGCATGGGGGGTGAGGACCTCTACTGTAGCCACGTGTTGGAATGAGCCGGAACGGGGGGGGGGCACCGAGGATGTCATCTTTCACTACTTCACAATGTCTTTATTGTAATAAAGAACGGACGCATTCATAAACCAGTGTATAAAAGATCAGGCCTCAGAGAGGCTTACAGAGAGCACCTCGAGACGATACCTTGTTGTCCAATCTGATGTGTTCTGCTCCGTCGGAATAAAACGTGTTTCCTGTCTTCCTGTCTCCAGCGCCTGCCTCTTTATTTTGATAAATCTTCATAAGGTATTAGAGGCGTTTAACGCCGGGCAAAATTACTTAAGAAACATCGACTAAATCGCCTGACCATTTTTGCTGACCTTCAACAATTGGCGTCCCAACGTGTGGGGCCCATCAGCGACACGTGGATCCGGTGGGAGAGGTCCCAACGACAGAGTGAACGACTGCAACGATCGGAAGAGCTCCTGTCCAATAGACCCTCGTCTGACAGCCGATCATCTGAACTTCACTGGTTCCGAGCAGACCTCTCCCCGAGTGATCTTCGGTCCTGACTGGGAACCATCAGGAGTGCCACGGTAGCAGCAGAGAGTAGAGGACGATCGGGCGCTGGAAGCGGAAGACGAGAAACTGTCCATACGGTCCGGGTAAGGTCGTGTAACACGACAGACTAAGAAATATTTGATTGTTTGATTGAAAATACTAGTATTACTCTCCGAATTGTTGGTTCTCTTGGAGATTCTCTGTCTGCAAACTGAGAGGGATAAAAGTATTCTCTCTTCCTTTGCATGCAGCGAAGGGTAGGTAACGCAGGCTTTTGCCCCCGTTGTAATCCGTCGTGCCTATCTTTTCTCCCCCACTGATTGATTGTTTGCCCGAACATTGTTTGTTCGAGGATTGTTTTTCTCGAGAATTCTCTGTCTACAAACGGGGAAGGGTAAAAAGTATTCTGTCCTCCTTTGCAGATAGTGAAGAATAGGTAGTGCAGGCTTTTGCCCCCGTTGTAACCCGTCGCGCCTATTTTCTTTCTCGCCACTGATTGTTTGATTGAGCGAACATTAATTGTTCGATATTGGTTCTCTCTTTGGGTATTCCCTATTTGCGAATACTGCAGAATAAAAATATTCTGTCTAGTCTTCGCGAAGTAGTGAAGGATAGGTAGTGCAGACTTTTGTCCCCGTTGTAACCCGTCATGCCTATCTTCTCCCCATTGGTCAGTAGTTGGATCAACCCGGACCGTTTATTAGAGATGAACCATCCAGCTCCATTGGAAGGCACCCCTAATAAGGACATGTTCACTAAACAAGGACTAGTCGCCATAGCTTATAGTAAGCTATGGCATAAATATACGAAAAGGGACCCCAAAAATCAGTGGCCACTGATAGGTTCTTTTGATGATCATAAAATAAAAGCGCTAGAAGCAGCTGTTAGAATAAATAAGACAACACCCACTATGCTCGATAGTATCGGCATGTGGCGCAAAGAAGCAGAGCAACGAAGGATAAGAGAAGAAACAAAAATAGGGAAAGAATTGCGAAAGGCAGCCCACCTGGCAGCGAAGGAATTAGATGAAGAGATAAAAAGGAGAGAGGAAGTTAGACAATTGCAAGAATCAGGGTCAACAGGCCAATGTCCTGTTAGGACCCCCTCTGCGCTCTACCCAGAAATGCCCTCCAAACAACGGGCAAACGACGAGTTACTGCTAGGTCCTCCGATCATCTACATGCCCCCTCCTTATGCCCCCTGCCAACCACTGGCACAGCACCTACCAGTCCTGAGCACGGGCGAGGGTGACTCTAGCGCTAGTGCCCCGGCCCTTACGGCCTTCGCACCAGCCACATCGGTAACAACATCAAATGAACTTGAGACTAGCAAGCAGCTAACGGCAAGACCGAATAGGTTGAGCAAAGATGAGCGGGATGGGATTGATAAGATGGCAAAGACACTGGTAGAACGGAAAGAGAGCGAAGAATATGCGATGGATATGTACAATTCACATGCTGGTAGCCACAAACGGCATTTCATTTTACGGTTCAGCTTCCACACTCTGAACGCATATGAGGATAGGTATCAAACTAAGGGTCCTGCTAAGCTGACGACTCTATATAGAAAGATCGATGTTGGAGATGGGACCGAGCATGACGTGACGGACCTCTTCATGCAAACACTTGAGGTCTTCCGCCACATCACTGAACAGAAACCAGAGGTTAAGCTCACTGTCTCAGTCCTGGATGAGCCCCCATTAGAAGTAGCCAACACTATGATGCCTATCAGAGAAGCCGCCCCCTACTGGGTTCCCCCAAGAGGTCAGGGAACAAACGACGATATTAACCACGCAGATGCAAAAGGGAGGGTTGTGTACAACTGGGTTTATCAACCATGGGATCGACAAGATATTTTAACCTTTAGGCAAACCCTGCCCGATTTAAGAAAGAACCCGACAGCATTTTATACCGAACTAAGTACAGCCTTGGGCTCAACCATAATGACCCTAGCGGACATTGATTTGTTTTTTGGGTTATGTCTGCCGGCTGACGTGTGGAAGCAAATCCGGAAGGCCAACCACACAGATCTGTTTGGACATACCTGGAATCAACTCGGTGAACTAGATAGGCAGCGAGAGCCCGGTAAGAAACCTGTAAAAGACATACTGGAACTCCCGGACAAAATAGTGCAGAAGTTAAAGACATTGATCCCAGAGAGAAAGGTAGACTGGTCGATAGTCACGGCTTGCCGTCAGAAACCCCAGGAAGACGTATCAGAGTATTTCTCCCGATTTGAGACAGTGTTCTCCGACTACAGTGGCCAAGACATGACCACCGCAACGGGACAACACCTATTCGTGCAAAACTACGTAAAGGGGCTATTACAGGAGGTCTCCCAGAAGTTACTGACAAGCGAGAGTAGTTGGGGGGCCTCAAAACCTGCAGCTATCCTTCAGATGGCTCAGTATTACGAACACCAAAAGAACGAGAACGAGAGGGCAACAGAGAAAAAGAAAAAGGACTTAAAAGAACGAGTGATGATTGCTCAATTACAGGGAGTGACTCGAGGAAGGGAACAGTATAGGGGAAACTACCAGTCGAATGCCCCTAGAAATTCACGCCCTAGAGACCGCACACCCACACCTGGCGCTCCGCGAACAGACCTCGATGAGAACCAGTGTGCGTTTTGCAAAGGGTTTGGCCACTGGAAGTCTCAATGCCCGGTCCTCCGAGAAATGCTTAAAAATAACGAGACAAGGGCCACGACAAATGGCCCCAGGACTAGAGGGCAGGGACGAGGGCACACCCACGACACCAGCAGTAACCAACCTGACAGACCGAACACATTTGACCGTCCCCGACAGAATCAGTGCCAACAGTCCGGCTGCGACAATGCTCACGACTTTGCATAGGACTGCCAAGGGCGAGGGAGGGATCCAGTCGAGCTCTGTGTTGACCAGCAAGGTCCTTACGTCACCGCTAAGGTCCTGGGTACAAAGTCTCCATTTTTGGTAGATACTGGAGCGACACGTAGTGTATTATCAAAACGACTGATTCCAAGGGCACCCTTGTCTGGCTCACACATTACATCGATAGGTTTCGATGGAACGCCCTCCACCAATCCCCTGTCTGTACCTATCTCCTTTGACTTAGGAAACAACCCCACGGACACAACATTTCTGCTCTCCTCCAACTCCCCTGACACCATTATGGGTATTGATCTACTAAAACATTTCCGAGCTACTATTAGATGTTCCCCAGATGGAGTCCGAGTCATCCTGTACGACAACCCGAGCATGTCCAGATCCTGCCCCGCACGACATATGTACTCTATCACTGATGCTGACCTAACCTTGCTCGACACCCTACCCCCGTATCTATGGGCCAGAAACGATTCGGATGTAGGACGAATGATGATTGATCCCGTACACATAACTGTTCGACCAGATGCAATACTCCCGAAACTCCCACAATACCGGATATCGCCCGAAGGCGAGAAGGCATTGGTAGCGATTATTCAGTCCTTGGTAGATGCAGGAGTGGTAGAGGAAGTGGTTAGTAATGTTTGCAACAGCCCTATCCTACCCATTGTTAAGAAGCAAGGTGAGGGAGATGAGAAAGCGTACCGCTTCATCATCGACCTGCGAGAAGTCAACAAAGTGGTGGTACCACAGTACCCCGTAGTCTCAGACATCACCACCATTCTGACCCTCATCCCGTCCACTGCCACCACCTTCACCGTTATTGATCTCAAGAATGCATTTTTCTCTATCCCCATCCATCCAGACAGCCGTTATCTCTTCGGCTTCACCTTAAAAAACCGTTCGTACCGATTTTGTAGAGCCCCTCAGGGCTACACAGAAAGTCCCAGCATTTACAGCCAGGCCCTCAAAAGACAGCTGGACGCCGTCCAGCTACCAGATGGAGTGGTGTTGATCCAATAAGTCGATGATATTCTTTTGGCGGCCGACACCACTCCTCTTGCAATCACAGCCACTATCCAACTCTTGCACTTTCTTGCGGAGAATGGCCACAAAGTCTCCAAGAAGAAACTGCAGTTCTGCCAACCTCAAGTAACCTACCTAGGCCATCTCCTGTCCAAAGAAGGGAGGAAACTTACACCCGACCGAATCCAAACCATCCTAGACACCCCCATCCCAAAAACACAGAAGCAAGTCCGTTCGTTGGTGGGCCTTACCTCTTTTTGCCGACAATGGTTACCAAATTTCAGTCTCATTATAAAGCCCCTACTTTCCCTGTTGGCCAAAGATGTACCCTTCCCACTTCCTTGAACCCCCGAATGCCAAGCATCTTTTAAGGAGTTGCGGGATGCCCTTTGCTCGGCACCCGTCCTAGGAACACCAGATTACTCCAAGCCCTTCTCCCTCTTCACGCACGAAAGGGAAGGATGCGCATTGTCTGTTCTAACTCAGCCCATCGGCGCCAAACAATGCCCTTGTGCCTACTTCTCTGCCACTCTTGACCCAGTCGCCAGAGCTTTACCTGCCTGCCTTCGAGCGGTAGCCGCCGCTGCTGTCTCTATCCGTCAGAGTGAGGGAATTGTGCTTTCAAACTCTCTCACGGTGTTAGTACCCCATGCAGTTGACACCCTTTTGAACCAGACCAAGACCCAGCACCTGACTAGTGCACGACTGACGGGGTACGAATTGACTCTACTTGCACCCCACATCACTCTGAAGAGATGCACGACTTTGAATCCTGCCACACTGTTGCCCTTGCCTGAAAATGACCCCGATATGCCCCCTATACACGACTGTGTGACCCTCACGGACGAACAGACCAGAAGTAGAATTGACCTTAGAGACACTGCTTTTACAGACCCTGATGGAGAACTATGGGTAGACGGCTCTTGTATCAAACTCCCAGATGGCACCACTTCAGCTGCCTATGCGGTGACGACAGCCCGAACAGTAGTTGAAACCGCCCGCATCACACAACGATCCGCACAGGCGGCCGAGCTGATTGCCCTCACACGAGCATGTATCATAGCGGCAGGAACCACAGCGAACATTTACACGGACAGCCAGTATGCCTTCGGGGTGGTTCATCATTTTGGGCTCTTGTGGAGGGAAAGGGGATTCCTGACGTCCCATGGCACACCCATTCTCCACCCGAGATCTAGTCTCCGCCCTGATTGAAGCAGTTCTCCTCCCCGAACGATTAGCAGTGATCAAATGCCAGGCACACAAGAAGGTGACGGACTTAGTTGGACAGGGAAACGCACTGGCCGACATCACTGCCCGAACCACAGCTGAGAATAGGACAACGACACGCATGTATGTGACCAGGTCACAAGCAGAAAAATGGACTGACGCTAGGGAAACGATTAGGGACATCCAGTCGGCCAGCACACCTCACGAACTGACTGAGTGGGCACGGGTGGGTTTGAAGGACGACGAAGGCTGCTGGCAGACAAAAGACACAAACAAATGGTTGCTGCCTGACTCATACTTGATCCCCATACTGACTATGGCACACTCCCCTGCACACATAGGTTCTGCCCCCATGATTGAACTCATTTCCAAAGTCTGGCACAACAACAAAATCCCCGACTCAGCCAAACGCCTGGTCCAGCAGTGCCTTATCTGCCTACAACACAACCCCGGGAAAGGAACTGTGGTACCCCGGGGAGGGTTTGGAACCCCCGACCACCCCTTTGAAGTCCTTCAGATGGATTACATCCAACTGGAGAGATGCCAAGGCTTGAAGTATGTACTAGTCATTGTATGTGCCTTCAGCAAATGGGTGGAAGCCTATCCAACCCGTGATAACACTGCCATGACTACTGCTAAAGTACTACTGAAAGAGTTTTTCCCTCGCTACGGCCTTTGTCGAATTTTATGGAGCGACAATGGCCCCCACTTCATAGCTGAAGTTATCCAACTAATCCTGAAGGGGCTGGGGGTAAAACAAAGGTTTCATGCGGTCTTCCACCCCCAATCCGCTGGCCTGGTTGAGCGACACAATGCTACACTGAAATTGAAACTGTCAAAAATAGTGGCCACTACAGGACTTAAGTGGCCAGATGCCCTCCCACTGGCATTGCTATCGATGCGCTCCACTCCCACGAAGCACCACTTGACCCCCTACGAGGTTGTGTTCGGGCGACCGATGAACCTCTGGACTGCCCCCAAACCAACCTCCATTCACGACGTCCCCGACGTCCTGCTGTCAGATTATTTGTGCAAATTAACTAAAACGTTGACTGTCATTCATCAACAGGTGCAGCAGGCTATCCCCGATGCTTCCAGGGGCCCCGGTCACGATATCCAACCGGGAGACTACGTCCTAGTCCGGAACTTTCAACGAGCGAAGAGTCTGGAACCCCGGTGGACGGGCCCCTGGCAAGTACTGATCACCACTCGGACGGCTCTTCGAGTGGAGGGAAAGAAGCACTGGCTGCACGGCCATCACTGTAAGAAGGTCTCCTCGACCCTGGCTACGACAGGAAACGTCAACACCCAAGAAGAGCTCCTTAACAAGGACCGACCATCACTGAACTGCTATCCTGATACAGAGGCACTTGAACTTGCAAAATTCTCTGATCCCACTGTGCCATCCCGGGAAGGGTATTTCCTGCGTCGAAAGGAGGGAGCTTCGGCTAAGTAGGCCACTGACTAAGTTAAAATCTCAGAACGGTGACCTAAAAACAACCAAGGGTCACCCGGAGAGAAGTTAAACAAAGTCTGTGGTTCTGCCCACTACCGAGCACCTTGAAGATGAAGATGATGGAAGCGCCAGATCAGAAGATGATGGAAGCGCCAGATAAGAAGATAATGAAAGCAACAGGAAATACCCACTACAGGAACCCAAAGACTGACAATTTGCACAAATCAAAGACAATCGCCTTCTTCATTGTCTTCCTCTTTTGCCTCCTCCTCATGACTTCCTTCTGGATCTTGGAGGACAGCTCACCTGCTCACCAGACACTGCTGGCCACTGTACAGCCAACCACCATGAAAGAGCATCACTTGATCCCCCTTTCGCCTCAGCTCCGAGAGAGGCGTAGGGAGTTCTGGAACAATTCCTTCGTGCAACTGCTGCACCAGCACAACCTTGCTACAAATGCCACGAACTGCTGGATCTGCGGGTTGCTCCCGCATGCCACTGAACACTCCATACCTTTCATTCCTTCTCCTTTCTCAGTTCATGGCTCCTGCCTCGCCTGGTTGATCCTCTTGCAGGAGAGCAACAAGGACAACGCCGCTTCCGGTCAGACAGTGTCACACTTCTACTATGGGTTCTGGCTGAACAAAACAGGAAGAACGTCTGCCCCCATTTGTCCTGCGGTCTCAGGTTCCGCCTTCCTTATGAACATCCCTGCGAAAGAAAGAGTCGAAGTGCAAGTACTCCACAATCCAGCCAGACCCACCTTCTCCCACCTGCGGAAGCAAACAGCTGCCACCCTGACCGTGGCTCTGTCTGTCATCAATGTCACAGGACTTGTGTGTCTCGAAGGCCAGGGAACGCAGCTGGTGGGACACAGTTCCTGCCGCATCACCAGAACTTTGGCCTCAGCTGATCCTCCTTCCTTTGTTGCTTCTCCGAATATGTACTTTGTTTGTGGTACCAAAGCTTACACCTGGCTCCCGAGAGGTTGGAGGGGTACGTGCTATATCGCCTTCATTCTTCCTCCCACGTATGTGGCCTCAGCCTACCATCACCGGCAAAAGCGCGCCGGAGACATTGAACAAGCCGACTCCACCGGAGCACAGTTCCTGGATGCAGCAAAGGGACTTGTTCCTCTGTGGGGACCAATGGCAAACAGCCGCGCTATCCGACACCTAACTCAGGCAATAGAAACGACCATTAACATCACGGCTTGTGTCCTTGCTAACAACACGGCTGAGCTTCAGGCAGTCCGCCTGGTGGCTCTCCAAAACCGCCTTGTCCTAGATGTGATTCTGGCCGACCGTGGAGGAGCATGCCGCATCATCGGCTCCAGCTGTTGCACCTACGTGCCAGATAACTCGCCTTCAGTCTACAAAGCAATTGAACACCTCCACAGACTATCCTCAGAGGTTCACCAAGAGCAAGAAGGATGGTCGCTTGGAAGCTGGTTTTGGGACACTTTGAAGGACTGGGGATGGAGATTGTTTACATTTATACTGATACCAGTTGTGGTACTGTGTGGATGCTGCTTAGGTATTCAATGTCTGCCAACTTTGTGTTCACTCATTTCTAACTATATGTGCCCTAAGACTTTGGACTTCAGAACTGAGCACATGAGTCCCCTCTATGAGATAGAAATACGTGGTCTTATGGGGATAGATCCGAATTGACAAACTGGCGAGACATGTTAAAAGGGAGGACTGTGGAATTTTAGATTGTAAACTAAACATCATCTGCGCCATCTTGTCCACTCCTCAGACTCACGTATAAACATACACGACAGCCATTTTAGGTACCATGATCTCCCTGTTCACGATCGGTCACCAGCACACTTCCCTGACCCTGCAAGCCTCCCCCATGCACCCTGGCTGCCTCCGCTCTGACATGTACAAGTCATGACCTCTCCTTCCACATGACTCTGTCTCTGAGAATCACACCCCGCGCCTGACCAACACCTCCTTTCCTTCCATGAATGCCCCTCAGTCGATAAACCCTCCCTCAACGCGTGATTATCCACACTGACCCTTTTCTTCCATGAATACCTCTCCTTTGATGACCCCTTCCTCTGAGCCCGATTGTCTGTACGAACCGCTGGTCATCCCTTGGCCTGAGGATACAGTTTATTGCCCACTACTGTATGCACTCGACCCTTTTCAAAGAAGCTACTATTGATCATGGCCTCCCCACCCCTTGAGATTCGATCAGGCGCACACATTCCAAAGGAATCGGCGAAACACTCAGCTGCGTGATAGCCCCCTCCTGTTGCATGGGGGGTGAGGACCTCTACTGTAGCCACGTGTTGGAATGAGCCGGAATGGGGGGGGGGGTACCGGGGATGTCATCTTTCACTACTTCACAATGTCTTTATTGTAATAAAGAACGGACGCATTCATAAACCAGTGTATAAAAGATCAGGCCTCAGAGAGGCTTACAGAGAGCACCTCGAGACGATACCTTGTTGTCCGATCTGATGTGTTCTGCTCCGTCGGAATAAAACGTGTTTCCTGTCTTCCTGTCTCCAGCGCCTGCCTCTTTATTTTGATAAATCTTCATAAGGTATTAGAGGCGTTTAACGCCGGGCAAAATTACTTAAGAAACATCGACTAAATCGCCTGACCATTTTTGCTGACCTTCAACACTAAACTCTGCATATCTTCCAACGGTGAGGACTCTGGTGGAGTTTCTTCCTTTGGCAACTGCAAAGTTAGTGCATGCCTCACTTGCAAATATCTAAAGTATTCTGTGTTGGCCAGGTCATGCTCATTTTGCAGGTCGGCGAACAAGACCACCTCTCCCTTCTTCCATAGGTCGCCAATTCTCGTGATCCCAATCAAGTCCCACTTGTCAAAGCCCTTCGAGCTCCCCAGGGTGGGAATGGCTGATTTGTGGTGTGCCAGAAGTCTGTTAGTTCTCTCTTCTGGGATGCCCCCGTGTTTACGCCTGGGGTTCCCTATCTCAATGTAGCTTCAGTGCCCATGCTTTCCTACCCCTAGGTCATTGAGTGTGCCTGTCATTCTTGTCCCTGCCAAAGATTCAAGTTATTGAATCGTCATTTCTAAAACTTCCGGATCTCTGTCTTAGTTTGTGTTAAGCACAAAGCCATGCGATCTTTTCTCATTGCCTATAGTTCAGAGAGTCCCCAGGACAGAGCTGTCACATGACCGGCTTAAGGTCATAGGATCCTAATGCAGTGGCAGGGAGCTTTATAACTGTACAGAACGTATTTTAAGACTGCAATCAGATGTTACGATATGTCATGTTATGATATGTTGTTACGTGAGATTTGTAAATTGTAACTTTCACAGCTGAAATGCTTTCATGGTGCTGTGAACGAAGGTATGTGCACATACACAGTTCCAATGAGTGGGAAAGACATGTTTCAATGGCTTTAGGAAACTGGAAATGTCCAGCAATAAGTCTGAGGATTAGAGAGTGTTACTTCCACAGGAAGGGTGCCTGATGGCTAAATGGTGTATCTCCCAGGGTAGTCGAGTCTGGTTGCTTAGTGGACCTCATGGCCACAGGTTCAAATTCTGCCAGGCCCACTCAGCCTTTCAGTCTTCTTAGGCCGATAAAATGAGTACTGTTGACTAACAATAAACATCTGTTATTCAGTGCCAAGATACCCTTCTGGGTGAACGCGTGCTTTACAAATACACATGTTATGTTATGGTCCAGTGGACAGCAGGGACTTTAAAGACAGCATGTGAAGAAGAGCTCAGAGCCGTAACAGGTAACTGTTCACAGAACAGGTCCTTCCTACAGAGAAAATGTGCCCTGCAACAGACGATTAAAGAAACAAGCACTAGCAAAGCAAATAGGTATAACTGTTGTTTAAGTCAATGAATTTCTTCATTGATTGACCACTTTGTGCATGTGGTTGTGTTGTAGGGTGAGTGGGTGAGTGTGAGAATTAGTAATTGCATGAGTTAGTGCATTGATGGATAGGTAAGTGAGAGAGACCTTCTCATGACCCCCTTTGATGCAAAATCACATCATATAGTAGGTTAAAGAGCTGTTGGTTCTGCCACAAAATGAAGTTAGATGAACAAAAGCAAGTTTTCAAACATATGGGAAAAGCCAGTCTGTATGTGAGCTGAGAGGGAAATACGTAGGGTGTGCAATAGGTCCAATGGGGGGCTTCTATATTATCGTTATTAAAGGAATTTATATAGCGCTTACCTAGCCACATGGCAGTGGAGCAATGAATATTTAAAATGTTGAGGCCAAAATATATTATTCTAGCGTTTTACAGTTAACAACATTGGTGAAAGACATAAGGAGAAAGAGATATTGGACAAAAACAGCAAAATATAATACTTATGTTTAGTCAATGAATTATAGTTTGAAGAGGTGAGTTTTAGATCTTTTTGGAAAGCTAATCATCCTGCCTATAACCTATGTGGTCAGGAATAGAGTCCCAAAGTGGGTCAAGTCATGAGAAAGCATGCTTAGATATTTTATTCGGATTCTCAGTTTCTGCTTTTGTAGAAGAGTAAGCTTGTGTGAGTTGCATTGTAGGGTGTGCATGCGATCCTGAAGCAGACCTTTGCCTCAAGGGGAAGCCAGTGGAGCTGTTTTTGGATGGGTGTGATAAGGTCTGATTTCTTGGTACCAGTGATGAGCCTGGAAGCAGCATGAAGTAGAGCTGTGGGAGGAGTAGTAGAGATTTTAGGAAGGTCTGCTAACACTGTGTTACCTCCATCTAGATGAATGTGTACAAGAGGCTGAACTGTAACTCTGAGGTCTGAGTGAAGGATCCAGGGCTTTAGTTTCCTGAGTAGATGTGGTTGATAGGAGGCAGTTTTGGTTTATTGGCAATGTGATCATTTATATTATGGATTTAATCAATGACGAAGCCAAGAGATTTCATGTGCGGAACGAGGGACAAGAAAAGGGCAAGCGGATGTTGAGCCTTGAGACATTTTTGTCATAGAGGCAGAGTTGCTTGAGGAGAAGAGAATGAATGTGATTTTGGATGGGTTCATTGTTAGAGAGAAAAAAGACATCCGTTTGTTAGTTTCTATAGGAATATTTTTAGTTTTGTTATGTTAGTGGGGTCTGCGATACGAAAGTAAAGCTGGGTATCATGAGCGTATTGTTGTAGGTAGATTGATCATGTGGTATTAATGCAATAGGTTCTATGTATATGCTGTATAGTTGGGAGACAGTATAGAACATTGTGGAACTCAAATACTAGGTCTCTATTTGATATAAACGAGTTCAGGATGTGCATTATGTCAAGTAGGGAGGATGAGAATTTGGCTAAAGGAAGTACTTGATGTGTTATTTGACCGGTTGAATTATATAGCGCTTAATCCCTGTGACATGACGCCAAAGTGCTTTTCGTGTATGAACTGTATTTTGTAGATAGGTACATTTAATACTATGAATGAGGCATTGGGGGGTATACAGTGTGGTACACTTTGGAGTACACTGTATGTTAGACAGGGACATGAGTGAGTTCCTGTAGACTGCATTCCTGTAGTGTGTATTCCTGTGGGCAGGGGAACATCTTATCATGAAGCAAATAGGTCTTCACCCCTACACCTAACTAGGTAAAGGTTTGTTTATCCATTGCAAGAAGCAGATCTGCTATACTTGGTGAACCTACAATTGATGATATTATTGCTTTCTTTTGCAAATCGTTTCTGTGTGCAAGCAATGAAGCTAATTGGTTGGCCTGTTTAAAGTATTATTCTGTTAACAGGAACATACATGTTGAATGTCTTTTAGTTTTAATATAAATTGGTCAGTTCTGTGAGGCTGCTAGTGAGACCACTGATTTCTACACAGGTTTACTGATGCAGAATGCTTATGCAAGGAGCATATTTACACCTGACCTCGTCGGGTTTCTTGGTACTAGATTCATTTGTAGCCAGAGTGGCCCCATCGAGCCTAACAATTGCAAAAGATCCATGAAACAGGCTAGATGTTACAACATAGAACAAAGAACCAGCAAACACAACAGCAAGCAACTAGAAAGGAAATGGAACATCAGCAAGGATGTGGCAGACAGAGCCACCTTCAAGAGAACCCTTAACCATTACTGCCAGCTCCTGAAGGAGACAAAAAAGAACACCCTGGTGGACCACAATCGAATCCAGCTCAAACCACCTTCAACATTGTCAGAGAGTTCTTCAACCCCTTAGCCACCGAAAACACCATCAACACTTTCCAGAACTTTGCGACACCCTGGCGGATGTCTTCCATGACAAGATCTCCACCATTTACAAGAACTTTGAACCCCAGCCTGCCCCTTCCAACCTCTTCTGCCGTATGGCATCCACAGATACAAGCCCCGACCACCTACTGACCACCTGGGACCAGCTTACCACTCAGAATACCTCCGCTATCATGAACTTCGTCCACCCAGGAGCCCCCCTGTACCCTTGTCCGCACCACATTTTCAACCTCTGGAGTAAGAAGATCAGCAGCAAGCTTTCTACCATTTTCAATGCATCTATCACCTCGGCCACCGTCCCCGAAAGATGTAAACATGAAGAAGTCAAACCCCTTCTCAAGAAACCACTTGCTGACCCCAGAAAACTCAAACACTTTCGTCCTATCTCTCTGCTCCCCTTACCCAATAAAATCCTCGAAGAAGCCATCAACCTTCAACTCACAGAACACCTGGAGAATAACCATCATCTGGACACCTCCCAATCGGGATTCCGCACCAACCACAGCACTGAAATCGCGATGATCGCTGCCACCGGTGACATCAGAACCCTCCTCAACCAGGGAGAAACAGCAGCCCTGTTCATCCTCGACCTCTCAGCAGCTTTTAACACTGTATCCCACCACACCCTAATCAAAAGACTACATCACATTAGAATCCAAGGAAATGCCCATAAATGGATCACCTCTCACTGGAAGAACCCAGAGAGCCTGAATCCAAGAACACCATCTGCGACATTCCTCATGGCTCATCCTTCAACCCCACGCTGTTCAACACTTACATGACCCCCTTGGCCAACGTTGCCAGAGCCCATGGACTAAACATTATATCCTACTCAGACAACACCGAGCTCATCCTCTCGCTCTCAGAAGACCCCACCATCTCTAGAGCCTACTTCTGCAAGTGCATGACGAGTGTCGCCTAATGGATGAAAAACAACTGCCTGAGACTCAACAGAGACAAAACAGAAGTGCTGATCTTCGGTAACAATACCTCCCCGTGAAACGACTCCTGGTGGCCCTCTGAACTGGGACCCTCACCCACTCCAACAGAACATGCTCCTAACCTCAGCATTATCCTGAACAGCAAACTCAACATTATAATCCAGATCAACGCAGTCTCATCCACCTGCTTCCTCTCTCTTCGCATGCTCTGGAAAATCTTCAAATGGTTTTCCATCAACACCATACGAACCATCACTAAACCCCTAGTCACCAGCCGCTTGGACTACATCAGCACCCGCTACATAGGAATCGGCACTTACCTCCTGAAGAGACTGCAAACCATTCAGAACTCAGCAGCCAGACTCATCCTCGACCTTCCCACATCACCCTCCCCTCAAGAAATTTCACTGGCTCCTCATTCAAAAGAGATGCCATTTCAAGATGCTGATTCACACCTACAAAGCCTTACACAATCAAGGATCAGCATACATCGACCAGTGCCTGAACTTCCACCAACCGTCCAGGCATCTGTGCTCTGTCTTCCTTTCCCTCATGCACACTCCCTGCATTGGACGAAGCAACAGTGGAGGACGCTTCTATTCCTACCTCTCAGTTAAATCCTTGATTGAGCTCCCCCTTCATTTCTGGACCTCCACCTCTCTCCTAGAATTTCGGAAGGCACTCAAGACCTGGCTGTTCAACTGAACATACCCTTAGCAGCAAATCCCTCATCACCTGGATACCCTTTATAAATCCTACTTGATCGATTGGTTGAGAATGGAAACTGCAGTGTTAAAATGGCCCACATCCCCAGGCTTACCTTGTACTCTTCTAGGCCTTACCAATGTCAATCTCTAAAATCACTTCCAAGCATTAAAAGCAACATTTCTAAATTTGGATAAGATAACAAGCAACCAAGGGTCTCCAGAAGAACATAGCTAGGCTCAACAGTGTTCTGGCAGATATAGAGAACTATTACATAGAAACATAATTAAAATTGCCATTGCTGAGTCCAGAACTAGGTCATTTAATCCTGAACTAAATTGCTTATTAATAATGAGACCTATTTCATACCAGCAATTAAGAGAATGTGTGATTTGAGGCTTGATTGAGAGAGACCATAAACAAATTGGGTACGTATATGAAAATGGACAAGTCAAAGATAATGAGATGTGAAAGCAAAAGTATGTAGTGAGGGAAGCAAATAGGCTTCCAATAACACAAAGGCACCATTTAATGTTGCACCAAGTGCTTGGAAATGTGGCTATAAAGACTCAGCATCGTTTAGGACTTACCACATTCACAATTTAGAACCTCATTCCAAAATCATTATAATGTGTTGGGGCATATACTTAAGGCTGCATTTATTCAGATTTACTTTTTTGGTAATTTGGAAAAGTGATGTTTGGGAATGATCAATGTTACCTAGTAATTATTGATAGAAGTATTCCATTCCATTGTTTTTCACTGTGTTTGGTCCAATAAATATAGGGATCAACCATAATAATTTGTTGACATGTACAATAATAAGCATTTTAGCCCAAACTGCTATGTTGCTTCCCCTCTAAATGGGAACATAAGCATCCCCTACCAGGTTTCAGCCTTCTTGGGCCTCATCAATGAGGAGCAGCCTGAGGCTCCCCAACACAGTGAGTTTGTGATCTACGTCAGGGCAAACCTGTGTCATTTAGATTGACTCACATACATTGCACACAAGTGATTGCTTGGAATGCTTGAATCATTATTAACCATTGGCAGTTGTTCTGGGCAGCATTATGTTGTCTGTTTCAAATTTGTTCAGGACAGAGATTTCAAGAAATGCATTGCAACCATTTGGGTAGGTGATTCTGTCCCTCCCACATCCCAGATTCCTAGGTAGTGTGTAGAGAAACACCTAATTTGTCCCTAACGTGCCTTAAAGAATACACCAAGCATTGGTTCTTAATTTCTTTTAAAGAGGGTGGGTCCTCGAAAGACATTTGAATAATACTTTTAATCAGGAAAACCCACCTCTGAAGTTTTACAAGATGGACAAACATAGTAAGGACTAAAGAGGTTTCCGAGGTACCCCTGCAAAAGCTCTTCAAGAGGTTGCTAGGATAGTGCTGGACCTGCTTCACTAGAACCAATAGGGCCATATGCAGGCTTCAAGGCCCTCAAAGGACCAGATTTTGCCTGGTTGAAGCCGACCCAATGTAGGAAGAAATGTGGGTTTCGTCCATGAATGTGGTGCTCCTGGTTTGTTATACCATATTAGAAAATTGGAATTTGGGAGCTCCAGTGAAGACAATCAAGTGGCTCAGGATCAAGAATGGCTTGTATAAGCCTTCTGCTCCAATGTTCCAATATTTGTCTTTCTACCTTGTTAATTTAGAACAGTTAACCCTCAGTGGGTGGAATGTTCTAATAGCCTTATAGCTTTTCTGCCTCCGACTATGCCAGTTTTTCAAGGCCTTCTTCCTTGTTATAGGTCCTTCCCTGTGGATGAGGTCTATAGCTGGGGGTTCATGACCTTTAACAACCAGTATATCTATGGGCAGCGGGCTAAAAGGCTATATTAGAGGACCTTTGCCTTTAGAGACTTTGAGACAGACTTCTGACCAATTTTCGCAGTCCTTGATACTCCCAAGTTATTGAGGTCAAGTGCTCTTTCTAGAGTCTGTCTTAGTCCATCTTCTCTTCAACCCCACTGCAGACAAAGTCCTCAGCGTATCTCACCTGCATAGTGATGAATGAATGGGTTATTTATAAAGCGCACTACCACTCATAAATGAGCATCCTGTTGCTGTACTAAGCAGCACTGTGAAACCTTGTCATAGGCCTGAAGTGATCAATTTTAATGAGGGCATGACCAAGTACGTTGGGGCCTTGGAAAAGCCAGGTCTTCAGGGTCTTTTTAAAAGCCTCTTCAGTGTCTATAAAACTGAGGTATGTTGGCAATTGGTTGCAAGCTTTGGTGTCTATCACCATAAAGGATTTTCCACCTCGAGTTTTTAATCTGAACCACAGGGGCTTCAGCAGATTTGCACACGAGGATCTCAATGATGACTGAATCTGGCTGAAAGGTATTTAGGGCCCATAGCCTTGAATGCTCTAAAGGCTAGAAACAGGGTCTCAAACAAGATTATTTTATGTATTGGTAGCCAATAGAGTATTTTTAATGTGGCTGAGGCAGAGCTATGATAAGGAGCTATAGCACCACTCTGGTTGCTGGTTGTTGGACCATCTGAAGTTTGTAAATTAGCTGTTTTGCACAGCCGCATTAAGGCTGTTGCGGTAGTCGGTTTTGACGTAATGAGGGCAAATGCTACGGTTTTCCTGGCAGTGAAGAGAAGGAAATGAAAAACATTTTGAGAGATTAAATCAGATTAAAACACATGCCTGCTACCGCTGCCACTTGAGGTTGAAAAGATAGTTCGGTATTGAAATTGCCCCCAAAATCTTTGATACTGTAACCTGTGTCTGGTGGATAGAGGACTGAGTTTGGCCATCAGCATGTGGGAGAAAAAAGACTGGATTTTCCCAAAAGAAGAATTTCTGTTTTCTATTAAGCTCATTTTTTTGCTTCAATGAAAAGAGACACTTTTGGAAATTCAATTCAGGACCAGTAACCCCCTTATCTGGAGGGAGAGGATCAACTGGGTGTCGTCCGTGTAAGAGGTGGTTGCGATTTCATAGGAATCAATCAGAGATATAAGAAGGGCAATATAGATATTGAAACGAGCAGGGCTGAGGGATGATCCCTGTGGTACACCCCCAGTGATCAGTTTTTCGTTGGAAGAGAATTCTCTTAGGACAACAATTTGTCTCCTGTTAGCTAGAAAGGATCTAATCCATGATAGGGCTATGTGGGAGACCCCTATGTCTTAGAGATTTGTTGGAGGAGAATATTGTGTGCGATGGTATAGAACGCTGCAGAAAGGTCCACCACCTTTAATACTGCATCATTCCCAGCGTCCAGGGTCAGTTTAATGGTCTCAGAGACCACAAGCAGGCTGATTCAGTGGAGTGTTTAGGTCTGAAACCAGACTGGAGTGCGTGAAAAGAGTTGGAGCTTGCAAGAAAGGAGATAGGTTGCTGATTCACAATATTCCCCAGGATGTAGGCTAGTACTGGCATTAGGGAGATAGGCCTGAGATTGGACAAAGTGGTGGGATCTGCTGGAGGCTTTTTTTTTTTACAAAAGTCAGTTTCCAGGCTGAGAGAACGTCAGCTGTAGCTAAGTAGGTAATAAGATTTGGTTGATGAATGGATTTACTATGTCAATAGTCTCAGAAGGATGGCTGGTGGACAAGGGTCCACATGGGTTTAGCCTGATTTACAAGAAAGTATAGTTTGCCGTGATAGTGATGGGGATATATCTTCAAATGCGGTCAGACAGGCCATGGTCCCATTGTTGGGGGTACTTAAAACTGGGCCACTTAAGGGGTCAGCCATGGGGGTAAAAGTAAATCCCTGTTAGATGTCCTGAATCTTTTCCTTGTAGATGGTTGAGATCCGGTCACGTAGGGCCTGGGAGGGAGGGATCTCTCTTCAAATGTATTAGGCTGCAGAAACATTTTCGATATGTTGAAGATAGTTTTGGGGTCCTGGTTGGCCTCTTCAATTTTTGTGTTGAAGTAGGATTTATTTAGTTGTTTTAATCAGTTTATGGTATGATGATGCCATTGCAGTCCAAGTACCAAGGTGCTGTTAACGTTTGATTGACACAAGGATTTTATCTCAGTCGGCATTTGATAGTGTACTTCGACACACAGACTATTTCTACAGGCCTTTCTGCCTGCATTCTGTTCAGCTAGTTCTAGCATGCTTGCTCCTTTTTCCTTTATAGGGACGGCCCTTTTGTTATATGCATAAGTAGATTTTTTTAACGTTTTAATGCTTCAGATATTGACATTTGTGCCATTGTTGAATGTATGTCTCTAGAGAGTGATTATTAGATTTCTTGTGTATAGTGACATAGTTTATTAACTGCTACACAAATGTGCCCAATGGAAATCCTAGTGGATGGCAATTTATCGAAATGTGATTACTTTATGAAGCCACGGTTCTTTGTGCATCTTATTTGGACAGAAGTTATGGCCCATTGTGCAACCTTTCCTTTATGTTGCTGTCAGAGGAGAAAATACATGCTTCTATTGCATTTGTCTAGAGTGCAACCATTATTTTATCTTTTCCATTTACTAAGCCTTGTAAGTCTTGCTCCCTTTCTTGCCTCATTCTTCATTCACTAGCAGATGAATTGGCTTGCCTGGAGGTGGAATAGCTCAGTTATCAGGAGCCAGACCCTAAGTGGATAAATAAGCAGGCACTTGAAGTTACATGCTCCTCTAAACATGCTGTGCATGAAGATATTCGCTGCCAGGCAATATTTAACTAAATAATAGCATTTGGTTCATCCTCACGAGCCGGCATAGAGGTGAGTGTGACATCACGCCTCTTCCAATCCTTGGATGTACAGTTCATTATTTCCTAGTATACTGAATGTTACCCTCAGGTCTACAAGAAAGCTTACAGTCTGTAAGATCACTACTTTCCAATGCAAATTAAGTAAGTGTCCCAACCCGCCTACACTTTTATAATGCTTCTCAAAGTCATGCATGATATTCAGTCAAAGAGTTTGCAGTGATACTAATCATTTGGGTTCCTTGACAGGTTCCTTAGGGTTGTGTTTGAGTGGTTAGATGTGTGTGTGTGTGTGTGTGGAGGGGTTGTGTGTGTATACGTTTCCTTGTAGATTGTCATACCAGTTTCTAGCTTTCCATTTGACTGGTAAAGGGACAACATCCATGTTATCTTTTGGTTTGTTTTAGGGACATAAGATGGAGAATAGACAGAAGACAGGTGAGTAATGCGAATGAATGTCACTGACTTCCTCCCTCCTCCTGGGGTTAGTGGCCTAGTCCCCATGTTATCCATTTGTTGTGTTGTAAGCGTGTCACAAATGAGGTGATAATAAGACCCCAAAAGGCATCCCTACCTGTCACTGCCAACCTGTGTAGCCTCCATGGTGGCAGGCCCCTCTGCCAGAGGCTTCTGTGTTTTAAGTCCTCAGTGGACTGCTATACTTAGTGGCTTGGATGGGCTGCTGCATCCTTCATCTCTACTTTTTCAGCATGGATAGGGCAGTGCTGGGTGAAACAGGAGAGATACTTACTTTGGCTTCTCCAATGGATCTGGTTCATTCCTCCCGAGCCCTGCAGGACATTTCTCTGCTTCTTCTGCAGTGAGCAGGTGGAGTTCGGCCTCCACTTTACCCTGCAGGAGAGAAAACAATATATTTTTTTTACACAGTTCCCTTGATATAAACAGTCAATTCATTCTACTTCGGAGAAATATAGTGTATGAGCAGCTACAGTGACTATGATGAGCATTTATTGGTCTCAAACAGCTGCCTTGTCAGATTATAAGATTTTCATTCTTCCCTCCAGGTCCAGAATTTAATAATGTGATACTTCTTGCCATTATCATCTTAAGGGACATTTCTTGCATTTTCTACACAGCTTGTCCTTATATTTATATAAAATGTTTGATTTCTTCTGCCCTAGCTTGGGGCTCTTCTGCCTTCCCTCTACATCTTTACTGGTGCTGTTGAGTGCACTACAGTACACTTGCAGAAGCCCTCCTTCTACATGGTTATTTCCTTCTTAGAAGCAGGGGTGCTGTGTCTAATCTGGTTTGCATAACTTGAAACCATTTTACTCAACATTCTTCATATCTCTTTTAGGTGAGTGTCTACAAACTTACTAACTCCTTTACCAGGTCCATGCCATACCCGCCCTTGAATCCACAACCATGCTGCAGCAGTTCCAGTTTTATTCAGCTGCTGCTGGTAATGGGAGGTAAAGCTGACGGCTTGTTGCTAGCCCCTTCCTCTATCCAACACCCATTGTACATAGAGCTTCTGTAGTTGAAGGGAGTGAAGTTTTTCCTGCCAGTGTTTGGCATGGATACCATACCTTACAAGTCCCTGTCCAATTGTTAGAGCATGAATGAGGTACATTTCGCTTAGTTGGGTTCAACATTTTCCTCAATGTTGTTCAATTTCTTCTGTATTTATTTATTTCAGATTAATCTTTCAGAAATATCTGTTATCATACAATTTAGTGTTGCTGAAGTGAAAATCATAAAATGACAATAAATACAGGCAGGCCCTAAAATTCTAATCATCTCCTTCTTAACGTCCTTAAGGGTGATGACAGCGGCCACCTCCAAGATCACACGTTCTTACCGTGAGCTCCAGTTCATCATTCTCATTCCTGGCCACAAAAGGCCACCAGCCCTTCACCCTCTTCTGCTTGAAGATGGAGACCGTTGGCAGTTCCACTTCACTCGTTAGCATGTCGATGCTGCACTGTTTCGCTGTTTTTGCACCACGAGGGAACCGGTTCAAGTCCAGTTCAATCGCACCTGTTAAAACAGAAACAAAGTACATTTTAGTAGCTTCATGACCCGATCTAAATCAGATAGGAAGTCATATGTGCTGTCAGACTCCCAGAGCCAACTACTGAGTGCTATTGTGCTTTCTTGTCTAGATTATTGCTGATATGAGTACCTTGGACTGCTAAAAAACATAATAAACAAACTACCACTACTACATACTAAGACACATTCAGTCACAGTCTTGGCCCTTGGGACAACATACAGTACCCTGTGGTGCATTTCCCTACCTGTATAGTTGCAAAGATTTTTAGCCAGGCAATGTAGCATTTTACTGGCTGAAGTGCTTCCCATAAATGGAAAATGGCCATTTTAGGGTCTCTTATACTAAATTATTATTGTCACGTCACTGATGTAACTGTACGGCTGCCCCTTAACTATTATTGTGAAAGCGCGTAATGGATTCTCAATTCAAAGAAGTTGGATCCCGCCCGTGGTCTTATCCTGAAAGCCACCTGCTGTAGCCCTGTGCAGTGTATCCCACCATTCAAAATAAAAAAACACACAGACCAGTATAAAAAAACAGCAGTCGTATAGCTCATGTAACCCTTTCATCTCCACCAGACACATGAACCCGATCAGTGGATTATCAAGGATTATCAAGCACTATCATAACCTGCACACCCATAATTGTCGTATACCCGGCTTTATCTGGTACACTACAACTAAAGTGTATACTAGTGATATTGTTCTTTTCATAGAAGAGTACGATTTGTTTCCTGGGATTAGAACTCAAGGACATCTATAGTTATTTCTGTGCCACCACATTCAAACCAAGTGTTCTGGAGCCCTGAAGAAGTCCCATCATAGTGGGAATGAAAAACATGTTGAATTTTCGATGATTCATCATTGTGTGTCAAATCAGATGAAGACAAATTAAATGAAAATCATTCCACTACTATACTTTGATATGTTTGGTGTGTTCTTGCATTACCTTCACTTTGATTTACTTGCATTTTATATTTCTTGAAACATACCTCCTATGTCTGTGCACCCCACCTTCCGTAAATAAAACTAAAAAAGCATTGCATATATTTAAATCCCAAATGCCCTGATTGCCAGCACAAATAACAAAGAGTTGGTTTAATATGGAAAGCTCCTGGCCCATCAATGGGATATTCACACTGCTCATTTTTCTCCATCTGATAAATTTGTTACCACCAGCTCAGAGCATGCCTGGGGTAGTTTATTACTTTGATGCTACTTGAGAAAGCTATTTTGTTAGAAGTTGTGCCTTGCTCACTACTTAAGGAACAAGTTACTTACCTTCGGTAACTATATATCTGTAAGAAACATAGGTTAGTTATAGATTCCTTACCTTATAATTACCACCAGACGTCAGACTGGATCTGGAAAGTTTTTCGTCAGCAGTACCCCTGCATGTCGGAAGGTGCCGTCGGTTGACTCCGCGTTAGTCTTTCGGCGTCGCGGTCTCCTGGGTGATGTCGCGGTAGCTACATAGACGCTGCCTTCGTGCGCTGATGTCAGTTCTGTACACGACCTTCCATGCCAGAAGCGCAGAGCCATGCAAGGACTTGGAGAAGTGTGGCTCAATGGTTAGAGCGGCAGACCCTGATGCAGAGGTCTAGCCCGGGACCAGGGTTCAATTCCCCGCCTCGGCGGGTCTTGGGCTCAAAATTCCACGGACCTGATAATTCTCGCCTCGGTGCCTATTCCAATCATGGAGTCCCACTCTGCAACTCTGGGCAATAGCTTGCTTAATCTCCACAACGGCCCCCACAACGCTAAGGATGCCTGGCCTCCACCTTGGGGGTGCCCAGGAGTGGACACCTCACAGGGAAAGCCAGGATGGGTTCCACAGCGGTATTCGTACAAGCGCCTTGAGACCCTTGCGGGTGAGTAGTGCGCTATACAAGTATCAATTTACATTTACATTTACATTACAAGACACTGACCACTGATGCACAAAACTAGGGCCCTGAAAGGATGTCCTTAACCCGAGAAGTCAGTTCGCAGAACGGGGAGGATGGGTGGGGCGGTAAGGAATCTATAACTAACCTATGTTTCTTACACATATATCGTTACTGAAGGTGAGAAACTTTTTCTTCTGGATGAAACAGTTAGTTATAGATTCCTTACCTTAGAATAGATAACCCAGCAATACCAACCTCGGAGGTTGGTCTGCGAACTAAGTTCACAACAGAGGGCCCGATTCACAGATAGGATTTTTCTCAGTTTAGGAGTAGTAAAGTTAGGAGTCCTAACTTTACTACTCCTAAACTGAGAAAATTCCTAATTTTAAGACTTTCGGTATTCACAGAAGGCATTTAGGAGTCCTAAAGTTAGGACTCCTAACTTCTGTGAATACCGAAATGAGTAAGTGCCTTCCGTGAATACCAAAATGAGTAAGTGCCTTCTGTGAATACAAAAATGGTAGTAAGTTTAGGATTTTGTCTTAAGTTAGTTCTGTGAATCGGCCCCAGATAGTCCAGGAGAACAGAACGGCCAAAGAAGCAGTCTAGACTTGGCTCTCCAGGCAGTAGTGTTTGTTAAATGTGTGCAGCACTGCCCATGTGGCTGCCTGACAGATGTCATTAAGGGGAACTCCTCGTCCCAAAGCAGTGGTAGCTGCCGTTGCCCTGGTGGAATGGGCGAGCAGTCCCACCGGAGGCTCCTTCTTTGCCAAAGAATAGCAAGCTTTGATGCACAGAACGACCCACATGGAGATGGTCCGTTTGTGCACGGCCGACCTTTCTTAGCGCCCACATAACCAACAAACAGCTTGTTGTCCACCCGGAATTGTTTTGTGCGATCCAAGTAGAAGGACAGCACACATTTTGGATCTAGACGGTGGAGTCTCTCTTCCTCTTTTGAATGATGCGGAAAGAAGGAGGGCATAGTGATGTTTGGCCAATGTGGAAAGAAGTAACCACCTTGAGAAGAAAGGAAGGTCTAGTTTTAAGGACAACCTTGGTTGGATGGACAGCCAGAAAGGGAGGCTTCGAAGAAAGAGCTTGTAGCTCACTCACCCTGCGTGCAGAGGTGATGGCCACCAGAAAGGCAGTTTTCAAAGTGAGAAGTCTGGGAGGACAGGTATGTAGCGGCTCAAAGGGAGCGCACATGAGGTAGTTTAGAACCAAGTTGAAGTCCCACTGAGGCATTACGAAGGAAATAGGAGGAAAAAGATGAGTAATGCCCTTAAGGAATCTATTTACAACAGGGGACTTGAAAAGAGAAGGCTGATCAGGAAGCCTAAGGAAGGCTTAAATGGCTGAGAGGTAGCCCTTTAGAGTGCCCAGGGCAGAGCGCTGCTGGGCCAAAGAAAGGAGGAACAAGAGAACCTCAGAAAGAGGGGCGGAAAGGGGGTCCACAGCCTTTGCTGTACACAATGCCACAAATTTGTTCCATCTGCAGGCATATACCATTTTAGTGGAGGGACTCCAGGCTGCCAAGATTACATCACAGACTTCGGGATGCAGGTTAAATGACGTCAACTGCCACTGCTCAATATCCATGCAAGGAGGTGGAGGCTGGAAAGGTTTGGTTGGAGGACCGTCCCCTGCTGCTGCGACAGAAGGGTCCACCAACCCACCCCATCTTATTTGTTGCAGTACCACATGGCGGTGGTGTTGTCCGTGAACACTGCACCACTCTTCCCTGCACAGAGGGAAGGAATGCTTTCGCCTGAAGCTCTAGAAGGTTGATGTGGAGCCCGGACTCCGCCGGAGACCAGAGGCCTCTGATCTCCGCCTCCCCCATGTGGCCGCCCCATCCCAGAAGTGATGCATCGTCACCATTGTGAACTCTGGTTGGGGAAGGGAGAGGGATCTGCCGCCGACCCAATCCTGGTTCGTGAGCCATCACTGCAATTGGCGTGCAGTGCTCTCCGAGATCTGGACGCTATCAGACAGATTTCCCTGATGTGTGTCAACGGGAACTTCAGGTCCCATTGCAGAGCCCGCATATTCCATCTGGCATGATCCACACGCAGGTTTGAGGAGGCCATCAGCCCCAGCAGCCTGAGGGTTATCCTGAACGAAACCCAGAATAGAGGCTGAAAGATTGGAATCATAGCTCGAATATCCCTGACTCGCTGTTTGGGAGGATAAGCTTGATACTGCGTCGAGTTCAGAACTGCTCCGATGAAGAGGAGCTTCTGAGAGGGGGTCAGGTGTGACTTCGGACCATTGATGGAGAACCCCATTGAATGCAGGAGGTCGGCCCTAGTCTGGAGGTGGGAGACAACAGCCTGGGATAGCCCGCCTTCAACAGCTAGTCGTCGAGATAGGGGAAGACTGGAACCCCTGATCTGTGCAGATGAGCAACGACCACCGCCATCATTTTCGTGAACACCTGATGGGCGTTGGTAAGACCAAAGGGGAGGACAGTAAACTGAAAATACTCGTGGCCCTCTGTGAACCGTAGGTAACATCTGTGGGCCGGCAGGACGGGGATGTGGAAATAGGCATTCTACAAGTCCCACGCTACCATCCAGTCTCATCCAGATTTATTTAGCGCGAACTAGACCCAGAGAGGGCATCAGAGTGCTTTACAACTGTTACAACAAAAAGAGAAGTGAGAACTAGGAACATAGATATGAGTAGCTAACAGGAGAATGTAATTGTTGATAGTAAAAGTTGTAGGTCCGTAGGAATTTAGGAGTGCTTTAGTCATTCTCGCTTAGCATTCATTCCTCAAAGATCCTGGTAGGAGAGCTAAGTCTGGATGGTACTCAGCTCGCTCCAGAACTGGGATCAGGGGAGAGTTGTGTTCATTAGAAGTAGTTCGACTTCTTTTTTGAAGAAGGCAATTGAAGGGTTCATTCTGATTGCAGGGGGCAGGGCGTTCCAGATCCTAGGCGCTAGGCCTGAGAAGGTGCGCTTGCAGCTTTTATTTTTCCGAACTTTTTGTGGTTTCAATAGCAAGGTGTTGGTGCTTCTCAAAGTTCGGCTACCTGCTGATAATTCCAGTTTATTGGCTAGATACTTTGGTGTGTTGAAGTGCAGGGCTTTGTGTGTCATGCAAGTAATTTTTAGCTGTGATCATGCCTCATAAGGGAGCCAGTTGAGTGCCTTTAGATCAGGGGTGATGTAGTTGATCTCTTTGGAGCCAGTGACGAGTCATGCAACCGCATTGAGTGAGGCTCTTAGTGGAGCCAGACTGGATCTCGGTGACCCACATAGGGTTGTATTCCCATAGTCTATTCTGGGTATCACTAGAGCTTGTACGGCTGTTTTTAGGTCGCCATCGTTGAGGAAGGGTTTTAGTTTTCTAATAATGTTCATATGAAAGTTTGCTCCTCTGGTGGCTGTGCTGAGGTGTTCCTGCATGGTGTGATTCTTGTTGATCTTGTGGAATCTATGAAGTGTGGTGTGCAGTTGAAGGCTGTTAAGTGTTTTATCCAGTTTTCTATGTCGCTGTGTCTTTGTGGTGGGAAAATTAAGAGAAAGTCAGTTTTAAGCGCCTTTAGTTTGAGGTGTTTTTTTGTCAGCCAGTTGTGGGTTTTTTGCAAAGTTGTGTTGAGTAGACGGATATCATCTGGAGATGATATTTTTAGGTATAGTTGGGTATCATCTGGGTAATACCCAACTATACTGGCGTGGTCATGGACAGTGATTGGTTAATCTTGATTCTTTGAGTTCGGTTGTCTAGGAAAGAGGGGAACCACTTAAGGACAGCCCCTGATAAACCCATTCTGTGTACAAGTACGTCCAGGAGACTGTTATGTTTGCCTGTATCGAAAGGCTGATGATAGGTCCAGGAGGAGTATGAGTCAGGATTCGTTTTGATCTAGAATTCTGAGTGCATCATTGACAATGTGAGTAAGGACATTTTCCGTGCTATGATTCTGCCTGAAGTCTGATTGGAACTGCTCATTGAGGTGAACTTGAGCTATTTGGTTGCATAGTGTATACGATACATTTCTCAAGTAGTGGATACTGGACGGTTGTTATCTGGGATTGTGTGGTCTGCTGTAGGTGTTTTTTAGAGTGGGGGTTACCTGTCCTGTTTTTAGGCAGTTTTGAAGGGTTCCCTGCAGTAGTGATGCATTCACTATCTTTGTCCAGAGGGGTATAAGTTTTGATCTTGCTGAAGATGTTGGCTGGAAGAGGAACGCAGAAGTGATCTGATGGTTTAATTGTTGTTACTAACTTGAGTATGTCTTTCTAGTCTAAGCTTTTGAATATGCTCCAAGACGCTTTGTTTTTGAGTGTTAGACCTTGTTGATTATGGGTTTGTACAGCCGGCAGTGTGCGGGGTCTAGGCGGAGATAACAATGTGAGTTGTTCCTTTGCTGTTTGCAGTTTGTTTCTATCTTTTTAGATTTTTCCAGGAAGTAGAATGCAAATGTGTTGCAGTTAGGTTGCGAGTTGAGACCTGATGAGGAGTCGTTGGGTTGATGACAGGATTGATGTTTGATGATTTCGAACGGTTTTCTTGGTCGATTTCTAGCATTGATTAGTTGATCTTTGAAGAAATTTGCTTTTGAGATTCTAATGTGTTTGTTGTAGTTGCTCCTCCTTGATCTTAGTTGCTTAAGGTGCACTAGGGACGGTGAGGATATCCAAGCCTGTTCCGTAGTCTTAGGTTGCATCTTTAATTGTTTAGGCTCCCATTGTACCATGGATTGGAGTCTTTAGAGGACAGCCTTTTCAACTGATAGGGCGCGACAGTGTCAAGAATGCTAGTCATCGAGTTGTTATAGTGGGTTGTGAGGTCGTGGACATCTGTCATGTCATCAGGTGACGACAGTAAATTGTCAACTTGATAAGGTTAATGTCACAAGTGTTCCTTTCCCATTGATTGGGTTTCTTAAGTTGGAGTTTATGTGTCTTTGTTGGTTTGGTGATAAGGAAGGAGATGCAGTGGTGGTCCCTCCAGTCACATTGGACGATCATTTCAAGTATGATGGAGTTTGACCTGTCAATGACAAGATCCAGTGTTGCGCCTAGGATGTGCGTTGGGCTATCACTGAATTGGACAAGTTTGAGGTCAGGTAGGAAGGTTTTTAGGCTATTAACTGTGGGGTTCCTATGGTCATTCATATGAAGGTTGAAGTCACCGAGGAAGATTTGGGGGCAGTGTTGCCCCATGTTCGAGAAAATGATTTCCATGATTTGTTCGATGAGTGTGAGATTGTTGCCTGGAGTGTGGTAGATCAGGTGTAATTTACATAGGGGACTGATGTGGCTTGCAATGCTTATGCCTAGGTATTCGCATGGGGTCGATGGATTGTGACTGATTCACCATAAGGTTTATGTAGTGTATGCAGGCTATGCCACCTTCAGATCTTTTTCGTCAGTCTGCTCTAATAATGTCATAGCCTGGAGGGATTAAGATGTCAAGGACTGGTGCAGAGTCGGTCTTTAGCCATGTTTCAATTAGAAGGACTAGGTCAAGGTCATGGGTGAGAATAAGGTCTACTGTGCCTGCTGCGTGTTTCCAGGCCGATTTGCAATGTAGGAGTATGCATTTCAGGTGGGGTTTGATGTTCAGTGAGGTTTTCCTCTGTGATGGGTACTGGTTTGAGGTTGGCCTTGTTTACCTCTCTGGTGTTTGGTGTCTGTTCTGTATGTGGGTTCGAGACAATTGTTGAGATGGGATTCGGACTATGAGGCAGGTCATGGTGTGCATTCTTGTACGTGCGGAGAATCGCTTGGATGTCTTTGTCTGATAGAGAGATCTTGGTCTTGGCCGGTCTCAAGGAGGTGTTGTGGAACGAAGTGGATCGCCATCTTGTGCGCTGGGGTGTCTGAGAGTTGTAGGAGTTTAATGGCATGTCAGAATGGTGTAAGAAATTATCAAGGCATATCCGCCTATTGCTCGCAGGTATCTTAGAGGCCATCTTTTGTAGGCTGGCTCAGTAGTGAAGCTTGTTAGCTTCTGAAAGGCTGATTTGAGTTGTTGTAGTACCTGTGTAATTTCACCCAGTCTACACTCAATCTCAGTATGGTAACAGGGGTCAGAGTTTGGGGCATGGTGTTCTGAGGTGTTATTTTCCCTGATTCTCGTTGATGTGTGGAGTAGGAGCGGAAGAGGGATGTGCCAAGGAGGATTTGGGTTTAAGCTTGGGACCAGTATGTGGGGGGAGGTTATGGATATACTATGTCATTGTGTCGTTCTAAGGCATTACAGATATTAGTGAGAGCGCATGCGCTGGGTGGCTAGAAGGGGTTGCCCCTACATCTACTGGAGGAGTGGCTTAGATGGAATAGTGTGGTCTGATGGGTGTGGTGGAGCGTGGTGGGGAAAGAGGCGGCCTGTCTATGATGGTGGAGCTGTGGGCGGATAAAACATGGGGCTCGATGAGTGAAGATCTGGGTTGGTCTGGAGAGGTGGCTGCCTTATTGTTAGTTACCACCTGTTTGATGACAGGGAATACATTATTGAAGAGGTCGAGGTAGTGGTCAGATGCCTGTAGAATTAATTTCAAGTCGGACAATTAAACATTGCTGGTAGTGATATGGTTCACTATATAACTAGATTGTTCCAATGCTAATGATTTGATTCTACAAACACATCACCAGGCATGTGGACTAATAGACAGCCAAGGAAAACAACCTATCCTTTGTTGAAGCATGGATGTCAAGAAGCAATCTCAGTCCTATGACTCCAAAACCAACCTGCTGCGTCTGAAATCAAAAAGGAAAATCTGCCCCTTCATCCTCATACCATTCTATGAGAAGCATCCATTGCCATCACCAAAGTGAAGCAACTAGTGCTCATGGTCTTGTAACTCAAGATGGCTGAAGGCAAGATCCCTGGTAGTTGCATCCCATCTCTTTCTTGACCTACTGATCATAAAATCCTTGCTTCTTTTTGCACTCGCTGCTGAAATACTAAATTGCCAAGCAGTCAATAGTGCTGCAAACAGACATTGATGAGAAGAATTCGGCTGAACAGTCGAGACAGCAACCTTTCACAATTCCAATGTCAGTGACTCCCTTTGTTTTCTTGATTGGGCTTTTAAGACACCCCAGACCTTATTCCTACTCCCCACCAATCCCAATTTGGGCAAAAGTGACTTTTCGTGCCCATATAGTAATAGTGCACCCCTGCGATGTTGTCCTATAGTAATGGTGTTTCCTAGCATCAGTTAACCCTTGAGTTTGCCACAGCACTTTATAATTCTATTTTCATACATTTATCCTGGAGCTCCGCACCTCTTCCAGTCCCTATTGTGTGAGCCTTCTATGTCTCGGGAGCCCCTAAATGTGATTTTAGTATGTGGCACATATGTTTAGAGCCTACACATCATTTATTAATATGAATACCATATCAGTATTTTGATGGTCATATGTTTGGTGTTCTCACACACAGACACACATGCCTACCAAGGAAGTCATCTGCAGAGAAGTGGTCAGCATCCCAGACTTGTAGGGTGAGGCGTGCAGGGATTTTGTATTCAGTCTCATCCCAGGAGAACATGGACTCCTTCTTTGAGATGACAATCTTCTCTTCGGCCATCAGGTAGTCAAACGGGAATAGGAACCTCCAGTTGAAGTTTCCTTCACCGGTGAGTGAGTGGTAGTGGACGTCCGTGTCTTGCTTGTCTTCCTGCTGGCCCTTCAGCCACCTACAGTGTGAAAGTGGAGTCAGGAGGAAAGCAAAAAATTACTCTGGTGCAGGTTAGCTGCTTTTTTAGAGAGATGCACTACTTCCCATGATGCCTGGAAGATGCACCTTGGTCACTGGTCTACAGAGGTTTTGATTCACTCCTGTGAAGTTTTCTATCTGTCATGGACTTCTACCAATGTGTAAGTTATTAATTCTAGCAACTAGAAACATTTAAATAACTTGCTCACTGTTTTTTTAGCAACTTTAAAATGCTTTTAAAAACCCAGAGAGATTTGCAAACCAGTTATGGTGTTGCAGTTGTCTTGATTTAATGTAAGCTTAAACTGCACCACTTTCTATAAGATGTGTTAAAGAAACAACATTGAAGTCACTGATTGACTGTACGACTAAGTAAAACAGCAATGTCATCAATGGTGTGCTCTTGGAGTTGAGCAACTGATTACCACTGTGTTTAATATCGGTGTAATCCTAATCCTTCATTGTCTTGCTAGTGATGTGCAATAGTCAATTACACCCTATATATAGACATTCTGTTGCATTCATAAACTACCATCTATCATTGAAGTCACCCATACTTAAATATGTTTAAATAAAGTGGCAGCCTATTAATAATTAAAAGAGGTCTAACAGTGTTACTTCTCGTTGCCTTCTGTTTTGTTGAAGAACTGACTGACATGTTGACAAGTCCGTTCTGGCAGGGGTTTGCATAGTTAAACAATGAAAGAATGTTAAGATTAGGGCTCAGAGGAACCCTATCAACTTGTACTTATACCTTTTTTCCCTTTACCAGATACTATCTTAGGAATTTAGGTAGTTGGAAAATATATATCCTGTATGACTTTCTTGTGAAACTGCATGTACCTGAAGTAGCCCATGAGAGTGGCAGATGTTCCCTGTAAGATTCTGCAAGGTGCTGCAATGGGTCTCACTCCCTCAGACCCCCTAAGGCAAGCATGGGAATTCTCAGAGGCAAACTCTGGGTGTCTGAGCATAACCTGAATTGATAGCTGAGAGAAATTTACAGGTCTCACAAGGCATCCTGACATGGACTACACATGGGGAACTTGGGACCGTGGATTCTTATGAGCTGCTCAGTGCCTTCTTCTGTCAGAAATAAACTCTTGCTATCTAATGTGACAGAGACTTGGATATGCGTTTAGCCATCAGTAATCACACTGTGATTCTCGGTCAGAGAAAGCTGAGAGGCTTTTGAACAGTGACCCCCAGAAGAAATCTGCCTCTGAAGGGCTCTCTTACTCCCACATCTGAATATTTCATCATCTAAGTCAGACCTTTCTTCACATGGTATGTTACTCTTCAGCTCAGTTTTAGAAATTAACCACAGTTCTGTCATCTACAATGATACTGTATTCAGCATCTGATGAGGTGGGATTCATTTAAATCACATAACTATCCAATGCCACCCATACAATGTTTTGCATTTGATTGACAGAAGGCCAACCATGTTACACATATCAGGCAATCACAGGAGGTTGCTTCACAAAGAGCTGTTGCTAAATTCATCAGGAAAATTCACTTTGCTCACATGAACCTGCCCCCTCACTGTGTTCTCATATAATATTATCACTCTTAGCTAGGAGTAGGCCAGTGTAGACTTGACCACATCGAGGTCTGCACTTGTTAAAGCTAGTTAAATTATAAGACACTACTCTAATCTGAGTCTACATGCAGGTTAAGAACATGACCTCAATTAGAACAACACTATTTCCCATTTGTAAATGATCTATTTAAATAACTATTTACTATTGCAAGGAATTGATGCTACTAATTTATTAAGTAGCATAAGAATTAAGACATTTCTCAACATACTTTAATTAGAGTGTGGTTGTGGCTCTAGTAGGACGGGTTGGTTGTGGAACTAACTTTCTGGGTCTTGTTCAAGAGTTTTAAGAATGTATTTTGAAACTAATGACTTGACATATTTGTTGGCAGTAAAGATACCCTGGGATATCTGAAAGGTATACTGCAACTTAATAGCAATCTGGGGCTGGGGGCTAGCATCCTCCTACAGCTTGGATCCACCATGTTAAACCTGAAAAGTTAGAACATGGCTGATGGGTGGAGGAACTGGATTCACCTGACAATCGCAAGGCGAGTGCGGCAAGGACATGCTTGTTGGAGATGTTTTAGAATCCTTCAGAAAGACTGATTGTAGAGAAATAGCTACTGAGTCGTAGAAATAGTTGACAATAAAAGACTGGCATTGATTAAAGGGACAACATCCTAAAATGGATTATTGTCAATGAGTTATGAATACAGTTCTTTATCACTCTGACATTAAAGTTAGGCAAGCTAGATTTCCCATGATTAATACTGAGCTGGTTTGCTCATTTGCCTCTTTGGCTGTGTCTGTGGCGGTATTGACTCCACCATGACGTCTGTCCTCTCCAGAGTGTCCGCAGGCATAGTGGGATATACAGCATCTCAGCAAATCACAGTTACATAACATTAATGCACAAGAGATACAGTTTGTTAGAATATGATACACCAAAAGAGGCATTTGCTCAGGTAATCTCGAAGGGTTGGGTCCATTACAACATATTCGCTTAGCTGCTGCTGCATATCTGAAAGAGGCCCTCTTAAAAGACCAACAAATGACATAGATACCAAGTGTGCACTAGATGATCGGTTTTATTAGCCTAATAGGTTATTAAACAGAAAACTTGTTCAGTGCAATACATAACTGTGCAGTGTTTTATTCTGACTCATGTTTGGGGATGCCTTTGTGGATATCTGAGGTACTGGGTGAACATTTGTTCACACCACCTCTGCATTTGTTCCAAAGCTGGTTCAAGTAAAAATAATCAGCATGTAAGATATGCAGCTGCGAATTCATAGATGTCCCAGAACATATCCACTAACCAAAATTTGAGGTAATTCCAAATACTCTATGTTTTGTCAAATTGACAATGTAAATCTGTATGCACTTGTAGATGTAAATTCAGTCATAGGGTCCCACCTGTTTTGAGTATACCAAAGCAATGCACTCTTGGGAAAGGAAACAGTTGAGGAAAGACAATATCCCGCTCCAGCCTGACTGCGCAAGTGCCATCAAGTAGAAGACAGGGCATTTCTAATGATAGACGGAGGAAGAAAATAAGCACATATAACAGAGATGGTGCTCCTCAAAGCGACATGCAGAGTGCTCGGGTGATGCATTCATTTCCAGGTGCAGTGCAGTTACATGAACAACAAAGTCACACTTACCTGCCTGAGAGATGAGCAGAAGAAAAGTGAGTACCTCCATCCTGGCTCTCCCTGCCTCCCACCTCCCCACCAAAGGGCGTTCTCTTGCAGGGACGGCAATGGTGCAAACACATGAAGCACACTGTGTGCAATCAGATCCTCCTCCAAGGACATTTCTAGCTGACCGGGTTGTGCGGTGGTGCTGGGGCATGAAAGACCTCTTCAGTGCTGAGGGTTCCAGTGGATCCTGCCAATTTATAGTATGTGTTCCAGTTCCCTTCTTGCTGTCTTTAAAGACTCCCTGGACACGTTGGCATAATAAATTGAACAGCTCTACTTACATGGGTGGGTGGTAAATACTAGAGATGTGTGGCACTCCAAGTAGTCTCAGGTGCCTTAGATCAGAGCATTGAGGACAGATTTAGTGACACGTGAGCTTCACTTACAGAAACCAATGAGTTTACAACTTAGTGTGCCCTGGAGTATTCTTAAAATTAGAAGAAATATGATTGGTCACAAAGTTTATTAATGTATCCTTCACAACCATCTCAGAAATAGAAGAACACATTGTACATGTAGCCAAGCCATTGTAAGCCTGCTTGCTACCTAAAACAAATGTGTTTGTGGACTAACAACGTTTTTTTTCTCATTTTATTAAAGATGTGTTTAGTGTGTTCAGTTCCTGTCCATTTTATTAAAGATGTGTTTAGTGTGTTCAGTTCCTGTCCCAAGGCACTGCTAAGTCTGCTGGTGGCACATGGAATGTTTGAATGCACAAGTTTGTGCTTTCCCAGGAGAACGACTATACCCCCACCACGGATGTCAGTGTGATTCCAGGACTTGCATTTTCTTAACATCTGATTCATCAGTGATGCTGTGGTCTAGATGCTGGTTGGCACAATATCCTTTAATGTTAAGAAACCTGTGGTTTTACCTCTGGGATTTGAAGTGCCATTTTTCCAACCAGAGACCCAGAATCATATCGTACTAGGCATTATCACATGCCATAATCTGCCTCGTCTAAAACAGACCCTCCCATAACTCAAGGGGTATAATAATGTATGTACTGCACCAACAGAAATTAGCATTTGGTCAACTAGTGGTCAGGGTTTTTTTGGCATCATTCAAGAAAGTGGTTTCCCATGTCTCTGTCTAATACAAAACCATCAACAAGTATTATCCTAAGTTCTTAAATAAGTTTGTAAAACGTTTTGATCAGAGTTTTTGTGGTGGTGGGGGAGGGAAGGGGGCAACAGGAGCGAAGAAGTTGTAAACCAACCCAATTGATGCTGGTATATTTTGAATTCTTGAGCTAAAATTCATGTAACTAGCTTATAAGAAGATGCTACACTGAATCTTTAGCCTACAATACTGCTGCATAGCTTACTTTGATGCAGGTTTCATGTGAAAAAGAGTAATCTGAATTTAACCATGGTTATCTTGTCAACACTAAACAGGCAAGAGGAGGCATGGCCGACTTGTTGGGCAAAGCATTCTTTATCGGCTATGAATATCCCTGTGACTGATGGACAATTATACCAGTTCCATAATCACGCCGCCCTAAAATGTTAGCTTCCCTTATGCTGAATCCCAGACCGTATATGCATCGTTGGCACCTGGTTCAACCTTTTCTGGTCATATGTAGCATTCTGTGGTTATGGTGGCCCTACTAAATGTCTTGTAAACTCACTGATTTCTTCTCTTTTCCCTCAAAGACTGAAGAGCAATTTCATTTGGTAACAAGCCCAGCAGCACCACCACATGTCAACCCATCAGCCAGCTAGAAATGGGAGTGGGACCGTTTTGGGGTGCAGAGCAGTGCAGTTCAGTGACACAAGCAGTGACGAGGACAGCAGTTTTGGACATTTAAAATGATCCCGGACAGGAATGGGTGAAGGGAGGATAGGGAAAAGGACATAGATGGAGATGAAGGACTGAGGGAGAGGAAGGTGGTTAGGTGGTGGGGTGGAGGGAAACGGGGGAACAGGCCGTGCACGACAGTCATTGTTACCCCTTGACATAGATGTCAGACATCTTCTCGCCTGTCATGAAAGCATCATCTTCTAGAATCACTTCGTCAGTGTTCCAAATAATAATACGCAGCTCAAAACTAGACAGCAATAGCACGACAAGAAACACAAGGGGAGAAAGACAAAAAAGGAAACAAAAAGAGGCACAAAAAAGTAAAATTCTGTTATTCACACACAACACAGAAAACAACAACAACAGCTATGGAGGACTGGTGCCCGCGAGCCACACCGCTACAAAGAAGCACACCCGCAACACAAGTTTTCACACTTGTACGTACCCCCTGACAAAAATGTCACTAGACTTTTCTCCTGTGAAGTAATCATCGTCTTCAAGGATTACCTCATCTGTATTCCATATTATCACTCTAAGCTCGTATCTGGCAAGGAGGAAGCGAGACAAGGTGAGACGAGGCCTTGGAAGTCCAGGGAGGAATGGTAGGGTGGTGGAGATCATGGTGATGGGGAGTGTAGGTGATGGGATGTGAGGTAAGGATGAGTGGATAGGTGAGAAAGGAAGCGTGTGTAGTCTGTAAATCTAGAACGGTAGTCTGAAAAATCAGTGCTGCCTTCCAGCCAATCAGGACCCGGTGTTGTGCAGTACTGCAATCTGGAATAGTGAAACCACAGCCATTTTGTTAATAGCAAATATAATATTATTAGTAATAACTTGAATGTACTTTATCCAGGATAATATAGCCCTTTGGAATGCTATATATTTTTCTTCCACAAGCGAACCTAGGTCAGCTATATGAGGTTAAGCTTGTTGATGACTAATTTAAAAGGAAATTGACACAAGTCTGTGCATAAAGAAGGTGAAAAAAATGTGTTATCTTTACTTTCTATTTCTTTCCATATAGAGATACAAAGCCTGAGGTTCTTAATGACAGTGCGGAGGATAATTAAACATTCAAATTTGCAACCAGGAACATAATTGTGTCTGTAAAACATAAACTTTGGATAATTGAACAAAATGCCCATATTTGTCAAGACATTTTCAAAGTTATGACATTGAAGCTTATAGGAGGTAGGAATTACACATAATCACTCCATCTCTTTAAAAAAAAAGAAGAATCCTTTAACATGATAAACTTCATGGACCATATCTCCTGTATCAACACTACCGGCAGGTGGCATCTGCCAGATCTACCCCCAAATGCTTGCACCACCAGGTCCATGATAGGTATCCTCATATAATGTCCACCCTCTTGATCTTGCTACCAACAAACCTTCTGCTCCACCGCCAAACTGCATCTTTCCCACCTGATTACATCTCTTGTACTGTGACTTTTTCATTGCCGTTATAGCACAGGGAACACCATCAAGCACACGCTTCCACCCTCTTTTTCTAAATTTCGTTTTTTAACATATTTACTTTAACGTGCGGCACAGGGGGCATCTCCTGTAACCCCCTCTCTTGTAGATGTGTTTCCTGTCTAATCCCACTCCCTGTTCTCACCTGCTTCTGTACCCTATTTGCTCTCTGTTTGTAACAGTTGCTCATGCCTTGTGCCCTCTTACTTTTGTTTTTTATGCCCTCCTTGTTATGCAGAGTTGGTAGGCGTTGTAAACATTTGTCAGCAGCACTGCCAACTCTTCATACCTTGTTTATATCCTCACAACACGCAGCCAGCTTTACACAGTGTCATAGTGCATGATCACACATGCCCTGGCAGCACAATGCTTCATCGAAATTCTAAACATAGGCGGGCCAGTCTGCTATTGTGCTTTTTGATATTCAGTAGAGAACCATGGGCCAGATGTACCGATGCATTTTCTGGTCGCAAACCCTGCGATTCGGTAAATTGAAGGGTATGCAACAAGAACATTTGTTTTTCTAATGTACCAAACCTGATGCCAAATTGCTAAATAGCTTTAGGAAACCGCCAGGAATTTCTATTTGGAAGGCGCTTATTTAGGGCGTCCCTTCCAAACAGCGATTCTTTATGGTAAGTATTTATATTCTGCGACCAAAATCTGACTGCAAAACATTCCTATTTTACAACTACTGAAAGGTTGTGGTAACCCATTAACAAAGGAGAATAGCTTGCTCGCTGCGAATGATCCAAAAACATTTTTTTTGAGTAAGCAGTGGTCCATAGCACCAGGATTAGTGCTGGGACAGGGATAGTGCTGAAAGTTGCCACTGGAACAGCCTTGAAAGGAGGAGAGCCCTACCTGTTGTGAGAGAGGATACTACATGGCATCCTACAGACAGCCTGCCTAGAAGGAGTTAATCAGCACATATGCCTGTGCAGACCCTTGGGAGCTACTGTGAGGGCAGTGCTGCTGCAGGACATAAGGCCAGCCATTGTGAAGTGGGAAACATCTACATCGCGTGGTAGCCAAGGGAAGACTGAATGACTACATGACGTTTGGTAAGCCTCCTTTTTCCCTGACCTGAATCTTGTTGGAACCCTTAGTTGCCTCTAAGGACTTTGGTTTTCATCCTCTGCCTGAGGAAGTTAGTTAGAGAGGTAAATAGATAAGACTCCTTTGAATCAGGAACCAGAGACTGTGTAGAAATCCGGTCTCAAAGATATGAGCCCTTGATCTCCTGGTTTATTGTCTCCACTTTTGTCCATCAGAGGCAAAGCCTTGGATCTGTTCCAACATCTGGCACTGAGAAAATCTTACCATGACCCTATTTTGAAAGTTAAAGGTTTAAAGGACATTTTAAATACCTTCTGTATCTTACTGAGATTTCTGTGAAAGGGCACCAGAACTATCATTACTCCCCCAGTTGGAGATCTGTGGCCAAGTGGGCTTCCATGACTCTTGGCCTCTTCACTAGGCATGGGATGCTGTCCTTGTAGTCCCCCTTTGGGTGACAGCTTGATTGCCAGGCATTTGGATGGGCATTTCGTTGCATGTTTGGGAGATGGTTCAGAGGGTAGGTAAGTGGGTAGGAGAGTTTTGATATGAAGCATTTTGTGTAAAATGCTTACTTACTTTGTACGCTAGCAAAGACCTTAGTCAGTATTGACAGAAAGATGTCATATACCTTTGAAATGTAGCAGAGCTGGTGGTTGTGAGAAGCAAGAGAAAGGCCAAGACTGTGTGTGCTTTTGACTGTAGAGAATGTGAAATCTGTCCCCAGTATCAGCCTCGTGCATGGACCTTGTGAGTTAGATAACTTAACTTCTGCTGCCTCCAGTCTGACCTTCAATGCACCTCAGCCCAAATGCAGTTAAGGAATAAATACTAGGGGTGGGCGTAATTTGCATAGTTGCGCTATGCAAAGCTCCGCGAAGCGGTAAAAATTCTCTGCGTGCATGCAAAATCTCCGCAAACATGCGGAATTACTTGTTCTGCTCGTTCGCAATGCTTCCTTCCTGTTCGAGAATGATGTTTGCGTGCTCGGGGAGGGGGGGGGAGGGTGGGGGGAAATATCTTGCGAACACGCATTTTGAAAGCGTGAACAAGCAAAAAATTCAGCGAAGCTGCGGATCGCGGAATTTTTTGCAATTCCGTGTTCTCCAAGGAACGCGAAATTACCCAAATTCAGCAAGCGGAACGGAATTTACCGCCGAGGCCTAATAAAAACAAGCAGCTACTGCTCTCCTTGCTGCAGCAGGTCATGCCAGTCCGTGATCGGTCATCACGCATACATGGTTACAAAGGAAGACTAGCAAGCAGAAGACATGCTTAGTGGTGCCCAGAAGTCTATTAGGCCAAATTAATCTGTCCGGCCACTATTTGGCCAGCAACCCAGTCTGAGCCTCCCTTTCTCATCTTCAGTTTTCATGACAATTCATGCATGTGCACTGATGCTGGTAAATGGCCAATTTGATTGTCTAACTCATGAGGACTGCATTTTTTGACTGTTTCTCACCATTTCTAAGCTCCAAGAACCATACTGGAATCTAAGCAGGATTGATTTATATTTCCCAAACTGGTGGAGAACACTTAGATCAATTATCGCATTGTTTTTAAGTAATGTGATGGCATGTGAATGAATGGTAAATGCCATGGTGAAAGTGAAAAACAGATTATTAAAAAGTGTAGCAAGTGGGAGCTCAAGTAACGTGTATTACTACTTCACCATAGTCTCCCAAAAATGTAACATTATTCCACTATTATAAAAACATGTGCATACATGTGTAATGCACTTGTTGTTCAAATATAACAGCTTTTCTGAGACATGGTATGGAAACACAAGGCAGAGTCACTGTGAACAAAAATCATTGACACCGCTATGTGGTTCAATATTGTTTCAGCTTTCCAATACTTCATCTACAGGAAGCTGACCTCGGTAAAGAATCAATCCATTCCAATATTTTTACTGACATTACCCAGTGCCCTCTCTCCCGGCCAGTCAAAGAGGACTGATCATACCAAGCATGACTAGCTACACAGGTTGCAAGGCTCAAGCTACTGACAGATTTCTGTCTGAAGGAAGAGATGGTCCAGGAATGCCATGATAGGAATTCATTCTACTTTTAGGTAGCATAGTGTAATGATCATGAGTAATGCAAAACCACCATTCTCCTCTCCAGCTTCCCAAAGAGCACTAACATTATCTGTATTTTCAATAATATTGTTAAGCTTACTTTGTGTGCGGGCGTGTCTTTGGCACCGATGGAGTGAGCAGCTGAATCGGCGAGCTCCCAAGTCTTTGCCGCCATCCAGCCTCATCTTGCTGCCCGCCGGCCCTTGTGACATGCAGAGGGCCCCATGTGCAAATCCCCATTATGATTCAGGCCCCATTTGATGGGTGCTTGAAGCCATTGGGGGTGTTGAATGCGGCCTGAATGTTGCAGCTGGAGTGCGGCTACAAGATGGCAGTGGAGGCGACGTTACAGTGAAAAGTTCACCGATCTACCAGAAGGCGCGGCATTTGCCCACACATGATGGAGGCCTGAGGAGATGGCCCCCCAGTCCTGTTGCTGATTTCTGGTGCGCTGGGGGCAAGAGCGTTCTGCCACATCTGTGGCTGGTGCGGTGCGGCATGGGGATAACGCAGCTCTAGACCAGTCACCGGATGCGGTGAGGATCGAGGATGCCGGGGCCACGCTGTTCACCATAACTCAGTGGCATCTAGCTGTTTGTGCTCCTGCGGCTATTGGACTTGGCACCTCCCCCCACCCCAGAGGATCGGAAGCAAGGGTGTGCAGTGCTTCTGGAGGAGCTGGGGTGATCAGTGGCCCCAGAGTACTCTTTGCCCTGCCTGAGCTGGCCATGTTGCTCTCCCCTCCACAAGGCCTGCGGTAGTCTGCTGTCTCCCTGTTTGTCTTGTGTGGTCTGGTAGAGGGCATAGCCTAGCAGTGAGCCTTGATTTCATGGCTCCATAAATGGTGGGAGCAGCAGAGCTTCAGATTTGGGCATTGACTGTAAATGGTGCTGGCAATATACCCCTCTGATCATGGACTGCAGCACAAGATGGAAGGGAAAAGAGGGCAGTGCTCGGCCAACCTCTTCTTCGCACAGTGATAATGAGAGGCCCCCTCCAACATGGCGCGGGTGTCCCCTACCACGCTGGATTGCATACATGCGCCAATCTAGGACACCCGGGAGGCTTTTGAGCACAGGAGGGCCACTATGGTGGGTGACCTGATCATTTTCTGAGATTGACTGACAACCACGGAGCTCAATGTCAGTAACATGCAGCCAGCTGTAGGGGGACTCACGACTCAAATGGCGGAGGTGATGGACCAGCTGCAGGCTCTAGAATACAAGGCAGAGGATGTGGAGGGCAGAGCATGCAGAAACAATATCCGCGTGGTTGGTCTCCCGAAGCGGATATAGGGTCGAGACATGGTCCAGTTTCTGGAGAATTGGATTAAGACTGAGATAGCTCCAGAGGGTCTCTCCCACTTTTTGGCATTGGAAAGAGCTCATCTGGTGCTGACCCTAGACACCCCCCCACCCCAGGTGCTCCACCGTGTCTGATGGGGACACGTTTGTTCCATTTTCGGTACAGAGAATTTATCCTTTATGGAGAATCATCAGGTGATGGGGTTTCCAGATTTTGCGCTGGCAGTACAGAGACTATGCTCCTCCTTCTTGGCTGCCAAGACATGGCTCACATAACTGGGGATTCAATATGACCTGATCTTTCTGGCTAGTCTCAGTGTTGCAACAAATAATGGCACAAGATTCTTCAGGAATCCACAGATGGTCTGGGATTGGAATGGGGAGCAGCAGGATTACAAGGTCATCCCACACACAGACTCCTGGCTGGCACGCTCGAGAAGCCGGTGTGGGCCTATCTCACGCAGCGGCCCTTCGAAGGAGCAGGTTCAGAGGGATAACATGCAAGTGGTGGAAGCGGCAGCAAGAATTGGGGCAGATGACATAGATACTCAACCGGAGGAGGGGGCTGGCCATCCAGTGCCTCCAATTCAGAGTTAGGGTCTGACCGCACCGTGCGCACAACTTCTGGAACCGAGCTCCCGCAGATCACACCACAGACTGCAGGTGATCGCAGAATGTGGTCCTTGGGTGATGTATTGTTGATAACTGCATGGGGCTGGTGGGGTGACTTTACCTGATCCTACAGGCTTAATTGGCATGCTCTAGCCAGAGGGCCTCTTTATCTCCAAGTCAATCACCACCCTTTCTTAGTTCACTGTGTGATTCACACACGGTTTCTTAGTCCTGTTTATCATTGCATTTTGTGGGTGGGGGGGCTGTTGCCTTACTGTGCTGGGGTGGGGGCAGGTGTTGTTTCTTGAATCCAGAGAGCTTCCTGCATGTACTGTTAGGTGGACGCTTTGGGCAGAGGGTGGTTATAGGGTGGGCCCTCATATGGTGGCTTTCATCTGATAGCAGGTACATCATTTCTATACAACGTACTATCTTGGAATGTTAGGAAGCTTAACAGCATGACTAAGCGCTACAAGGTGCTTGCATACCTGAAGAGGCAGTCCATGTGTCCCTTCTGCAGGAGACACATTTGACACCATGGAAGGGGTGACTTTGCAGAACCGTTGGCACAGTCACTAATCTTACAACACTTACTCATCCTTTGCTAGAGGGGATCCTTTTTGGGGATAGAACTGGAACGCTGTTTCAGCTTTTGGAGGAGAGGGTAGATGAGGAAGGTTGCTATGTTGTGCTTGGTGGCAGACTGGGGGGTAAACCTCTTACGTTAATCAATATTTATGCTCCTAAAACAGACCAGAGCAAATTCTTAGATACAGTCTCCTTGGCCTGGGTTCCTTATATGAGGACCTCTGTACTTATTGGTAGTGACTTCAACTGTGTAGCTGACCCTGCTTTCAGCATGGCGCATCTGCCATTACGGGATTCCCCAGTACTGCGAACAGCCATGAAGCTCTCCGACTGGCTCAGCCACTGGGGATTGGTTGATACCTGGTGGCCGTCGCATCCCAGTACCCGTGACGCCTTGATGCGGTTCTTTGCATCCCAACAGTCCATACGCAGATAGTTATCTGATCACAACCCGCTTCTTATTTCTGTTGCTTGGGCATCCCTTCACCCATTTATTCCCAGTTGGAGGTTTAAATGTGAGAATCTGGAGGCCCAGGTGTTTCGTGAGGTCGTTGGGGAGGAAATACATTGTTACTTTGCAGTGAAGATGGGATCTACTGACTCTATTTTGGTGGAATGGGAGGCTTTTAAGACGGGGGTTAGTGAACACTGGCTCACTCACGCGGACCTTACAAGGTGAACTACGGGCACAGGAGCTTGCACACTGATTCCTCCGTGCACAATGCTCTGCTCCTAGAGAAAGAAAAGTTGGCAGCCCCAGAGGAGCAGCTTCATTTCTTTGATTACAGAGCTTATATGATTAGAGTGCATGAGGAGTGGAATAAGGTTGGGGCGTTATTGACATGGTTGGTGAATCCCACTAAATGGGGATCACAGATATTGTAGTTATTTGATGGCGTTGGTGCCCAAGTCTATGAACCAGCCATTATTAACGGGCTGTTCCAGATATATTTTGCTACTTTGTATGCCCGCCGGCTGCCTGAGGCCTATGGCCGTTCTTGGACCCTCTGCCCTTGACGGTCCTTTCACTGGATGTAGCAAAGGTGTTTGGAGTAGGCATATCATTAAAGGAGGTTGTGGCTGCGATTAAAGCCTTTGTCAGGAGTAAGGTGGCGGGATTGGATGGGTTCCTGGTGGAGTTTTATGACACCTTTGTTGCTCAGTTGGTGCCCTGGCTGGTAGAAGTTTACAGGACAGTGAGGGTTGACCGGGTTTTGCTATCCACTACAAAGGAGGTGCTGATAGTCCCTCTCCTCAAAGCGGAGCGGCCGCCTAAGAAGCTGGCATCTTACAAAGCCCATGTCAATGTTAAACATTGACTATTAGGTCCTGAGAAGGGTACTGGCTACAAGGTTGCTGGCCCATGTGCATTGCCTCATTAATGCCGGTCAACCTGGCTTTATCCTGGAGCAGAATACGGCAATGCACATTAGGCAGTTGACGGCACTGCATGCCTGCCATCTCAGATATCCATGAGGAGGTAGCAGTGATGTACGTTGATACTGAAACATCTTTTGATAGCTTGGTTTGCGAGTATTTGTACACGGTGATGCACAAGATTGGCCTTGGGGGAAGTTTTATTACCTGGACTAGGCTCCTACATGCCAACCCTACAACCAGGGTTAAACTGGAGGTGTGATATCGGCGGCCTGTGGGTTATGTGGTGGGGTTGTCCCTTGTCCTCATTGCGGTGGAGCCCCTGGCCTGCAGGGCCCAGGAAGGCACCTGTTACAGGGGTATTGCGCTCCGGGGGGTTGTTCATTACATTGCCCTTTATGATGATGGCATGCTCTTTTTCCTTCGGGACCACCAGGTCAATGTTCCCGGGGCTTCTCATCTCTTGGATGACTTTGGAAAGATCATAGGCTTCGGTGTTATATGGCAGAAAACTAGTGTGTTCCTCTTGTGCCCAGGGCCTGAGGCACCCCTTGCCCATTTAAGGTTTCAGTGAAAGCCCACCACCTTTCAGGATTTGGGGGTGTAGCTCTACAGGACAGAAACTGCTCTGCTGAATGGCAGCCTGTGCTGGGCAATTGCAACACTCCGGGGAGGGATACAATTCTGTAAAACACTCTTTATATCTGTGGGAGGGCGAGTGGCAATTGCCAAAATGATAGCGTTGCCCATTTTGTTGTACTGCTTTGCCACCCTCCCCATTGCTATTGTTATGGGAATTGCACTCGCTGCTCATAGATCTCATTTGAGGCTCTGGTATGCGCTCTGTGGCTGTTCCGAAACTGCAATGCCCGGTCCTTGATGTGGGGACTGGCGTCTCCCGACTTTGAGGTCTATTACTTGCCAGCTCAATTGCAATGGGTCAATAGATGGATTGCTGATATCATGCGGGGGTGACACTCTGGAGAAGAGGGGGACACTGGCACTCCAATGGCTGTCGCACTTTTAGCTTGAGCCTCCGACACTTATGACGGAGTCTGGTAACCTGTAGCAGTTGCTAAACATAGCTGGGTGTGCTACTTGTAGAGGGCGGTAGAGGGTACTCCCTACTCCCCTGGTATCCCCCTCCTCTGGTTGTCCCGATTCATCCGGGGGGAGGGGATGCTCTTGTAGGTTGGACGGGTGGGTGGCCCTCTGGCTAGAGACTATTGAGAATGTTTATGAGGCCGGATTCTTGCAGAACTTCAAGGATTTACAGGTGTCTTTACGACGTGGCTGTGGGTAATTTCCTCTTTTTTGGGACGGTTACAGCACTTCTGCTGTGGAAATGGCGGTGTGGGCAGGCTGAGTCTACCACGCACACTGATGCCATACCCTTTGCACCTCTCCCAGCAGGCCAGCAGGCATAAGGCGATACGAGGGCATAAGGTGAACCTGCATACAGTGCGGATATGTACACACCCCTCCACAGTTTACGGGACATGTGGGCGGCTGGGGAAACGTCGTTTACAACGCGGTGTACAACCTTTTCCACGCAGCTATTACAACGCAAGTCGTTACTACGACTTGCGCTGGATGGCGCTGTGGGATAAGGAATGTTGTAATTTTATATTCCAACACCTTCCCTACTGTTACGGGGACTGGTGTTGGAATATAAAATTATAAAATTCCTAAATCCGCGCCCTCCAACGTAAGTCGTTGTAACGACTTGCGTTGTAAAATCTGCGATGTCAAGTACCGCGATCTAAAAGATCGCGTTGTACTGACATACATCCGGGCGGCTGATGCTGGCGCCCCTATTACAGAATTTGACTGGGTGAAGATACTGGCTGGAGTCCCCAGGTGTCTCATAATGCCTGGTTCAGGCTGATCAATTGTTATTACCTACACTGAGCATATCTTACCCCCAGTTGGATAACCAAGTACTAACCGGGGTTGCCTCTGGGTGCCTCAGGTGTGGGTTGGTGGATGCAAATATTCTTAATACGGTGTGGAGCTACCGCCACCTGGTGGACTTTTGGATGAATGTGGTGGTGCTGATCAATGAGGTTAATGAACGAACATTACCCTCAATCCACATGGCATGCCTGTTGGGGTTCTTCTTGCGACCTGCTAAGCACAAGGCTGCTATTAAATTTGCAGTTCTCTCCTTAATTCTGGCATAGCGGCAGGTCACGCTTAGCGGCAGGTCACGCTTAATTGGAAAAGCGCCAGGGACCCACTTTTTTCCAAGTGGAGTGCGGAGTTGATATAGTGGGAGGATTATAAGAGTGCAACGCTCTTACGGGAAGCCCAAAAAAACTCACTGCCCCTTGGAGGTGTCCTGGGCTTGGGATGTCTTATTGGAGGATTTAAACTCCAAAGGTCCCAATTCGGGGGCCGCTTCACTGCCCTCCGCTCATCGTGTCGAGGTATAGTGATCCTGGCCTTTGCCCGGTCCCTCCATTTCTGTACCTACCAGCCTGGTGGTGTTCCCATGTCTGTTTGGCATGGGACCCGCGGGACGGCCTTCTCCTTCTGTTCCTTCTCTCACCGCACCCGGGAGAATAACGACCCATGGTGTTTTCTTATGCTGTCTTTTGAATACTGGCGCTCTATCTGGTCAAGCGCTGAGGTGGGGGCGTAGGGGATGTTTAGGGGGTGTTCTTGTTAAGTTTCTGTCTGAGCACCTGGACAGGATGGGAGTTGGTCCTCACAGGAGCTTAATCTCCCCTGCTCATGGTGTGGGAGGTCAGAGCATTAACCTAGTTTGGCTGCTTTGTATTTTGCAAGGTTCATTAAACGGTGGAGGGATTTAATCAACCTGAAGAAGGGCGCTTGTTATTTCACTCTTCATGGAAATGTCAATAAAGTGTATTATAAAAAAAACTTTCAATGTCCTTAGAATGCCAGTCAGAGTTAACAACAACTGTTTACTTGACCATTGGTACAGAGGAATCACAGGAACCTCTTTAAACGCAAATTAGTTGTTGACAAGCTGAACGTTTAATTGATAATGCTACTTATGGGATTTAACAATCAAATTTCATAGAGTTTTTTCCTACAGGACCCTATGCATTGAACACTTCCCATGACTTGAGCTTTTCCTGTGAGGTCACCCTAATAAGTCGGCACTTCCTGAGAGGGAATCATTGGTGCAGTACAATCAGGTATGTCAGCCAACTCTGTGCTTGCTTGATGTAGCACCTGAGTGAGTGCTCTTGGAGGCTTATCGAATGCCAACTTTTTCTTGGTTTCTTGCTAATGTGTACTTAATTGGGAAGAATAGAAGGGAGGGGATAGCTGGAGGAGGGAAGAGAAGGGAGAATGAAGGGAGGGACTGGTATGGCCCACAGTTTACTTACAGGTTATGGTGTGCCCATCAAAAATTGATTTGGGATTTTGTTTCGATTTAATTTGCGTTATTTGTTAGCACACATTCCATCTGCCCCTATAAGAAGGTTTGTGAGTAGCAGGAAACACATGCTATATAATCTATGTCAGCACCTTGATTCTTTCCTCCAGGCAATTTGTTCTACCACTGCTTTTGTTTGCATTGATAACCAGAGGTAAGTTTTATGGAGAAACATCTAATTCTATTAATTCTAATTCTGCGGTGTCCTCATGGCTTTGTACATGAAAAATATACAAGTAGAATCATAATATTGACCTGTAGATGTCTCTACTAGTTATGGTTCTTATACAGAACCACTACCTAATCTGAAACAGTGCACTGAAGTTTCAAATAAAGCATTGCTATTTTCACATTCAAGCCTCAAACCTCAGAGAGGCCATGATGCCTTTAAGTGTTGACAGAGTGTTTGTCAAATGATTGGTGTTGTCATATTTTGGACACTGATTTTCCATTCCCTAACCACCCCCACCTACTAATATTCCAATTGTGATGTTGCATTCATAAATCTAGCATAATTGATGCATACATTCTTGCTCTGTCCTTGACACCTTATTCTTAAATTCTCCCCCGGGAACTCACTTTTGTGCTAGATGCTTATACCTCCATAGGAAGGTTGTTTAATAACATCTTCAAAATTAGGGGTATTTAATACTGGCCAATGAAAGGCAGGGCAATGCCAGATTTTCACAATATTCACAAGTGAAATATATACATACAGTTAACTGAACTTTAGTCATTTACATATCCAATTCTGAAACAAATCTTACACGGATCTTGCCCTCAGAAAGCAACATTTGTCTCCTATTCTAAATAACTATTGTGAATAGAGGGTCGATTAACCACATATGTTGGACACTAATAAAATGAGGGGTGATCAATTCCTCCAGCCTACTGTTCAGTTTGTAGTTTAAATTGTTTAAGCATAAACAATTCACCAATCTGATAAAATGCTAATGTAACGGGATTTAGGAAACATGCATAAAGCAGAAAAACATCTCAGAATGGGATAAAGTAGGCCTGATTTTCCTTGACATAAATAATGGCAGCCATCATTTTAGATGCATGAGAAATATACATTCAGTTATCACTAGTTAGCAGATTGTGTACAGGATATGCTATTTCATGCATAGTTCTAACTAAATATGTGCTTCCTTTTTGTCAGTGCACCATACATAAATATTTCTTATTTTTACAAATTTTGCGCATTACTTTTCAAATGCATGTGAAGACCGGAAACAAGTTTACAATGTAATTATTCAACATAGGTGGAACATAGAAATTAGACATAATTTTGTTTACATGGAAAAGAGGGGTTTTTAATGATAAGCTTAAATCGCCGTCAACAATATGAATTACACAAAAGGTTTTTGTTACAAAAGCCTCTATTTCTTCAGATGGTTTTGAAAACTAAATGCTATTCCAGCCTTAATATTTATGAAGGATTTGCCTAACTCAATATGTTCTTCTATGTCACAGAATAATGAAGAATGGTAGACAGTTTAGTTTTGGCATCCATCACCCAAATGAGGGACCCAATTCATGTAAATCATCTCTCTGATTCTCTCTATTAATTAGAGGGAGCAGTCTTCAATTTGCTTAGTGCCATTACTGTTTTCTGAGCAGATTATGATGTGTGGACAGTCAACCAAGTGAACCAATCCATGTACCATCTAACAGGATTAAGGCAAATGCTAAGGGATTTAAAAACAAATTTTTCATGGCATGTTTTATAATGTTGCCTAGAATGTCCATCTGAAAATGACAGACTGGTATTAAAAATAACAGGTTAACATTTTGGTTTAGACAAAGATTTCTATACCAAATATTCACACAATTACTGCATGCTTTCTGAATCAATTGTTTCTATTTTATTATTGTAGCAAGCATAATTGCGAATAATTTTAATATTTAAGTACAAAATGGTACTAGGTTGCCTGAACTGATGGGTTAGTTAATTTTGTAAAATATTTGGCTCCTATTAGCCACGTACATGTTCCAAATATTGCTCAGAATGTACAGAAAGGTATACTTGGACTGTAATTCGAGCAGGACACATGTACAAGCAAACCACTTCTAGGAACATCTTCTCGAAGAAACTGGTGTTACAGAAGAGAAAGCTTTAAGGTGGAGTTCTGAAAGCCTGCGGGACCATGATGTGCGACTCCAGAAAGATTCATATTGTGTGATTAGAGATACCTCCAGAAAAGATTCAGTTTTGGTAATACCGCTTAAAAGAGTAGCATATAACCTGTAAGGAGAACTACTGGTACATGTACTTTGTCGGATAACTTGGGCTGACTTAGCAATAGACTTCAACAAAAGATAGTCATCTGATAAGGTGTCTGTTATGCGTGTTAATAGCAGAAGGCTGATCCCTAAGAATGTGCATGGAAGGTCTCAATTTCTATAAGTGATACATACAGTGACAGCGTGCCCATCACAAGTCACCACATGGAAACCGAAAGAGATTCTACAACATTGCAAAGACAGCCATTAAGGGTAACCATTTGCCCCAACCAGGCCTCGATCTTTCTGGTAAAACCAGCTTGCTCCGGTAGGATTTCTAAGAGATTATTTTGCATTATGTTCATTAATTTAAATGTAGTGTGGCAGAACATTTGTAAGTGCCTAGTTTTGTGACTTGGTGAAATATGTTAATATCTGGTTGAGAGGCTATAGTCATGAGTTAGAATCTCTGTAAGGGTTGATCTACCCTATACCACACTACCACATTACCACACCCCCCTTAGGTGCTGAAAGTTTGTTGGGAGGGAATGTGTTCAAGAAGAATTCTTTGGATGCTAAGGAATGTGCTGTAGTTTTATTCATTATCCAAACTGAAACCTAGAGTAACTCTGTTCAGATTCAGTAGGCTTGCTACAATCTAGGATGTACATTTTCCACTTTCCTTCTTTGTCTTAAACAAAAAGCTTAGCATGTCTCATGCAATGCTATAAGGTACCCTAGCAGAGACTTCTGATGAAAGGATTGGACCAAACTTAGTGACGTTTTTAGGTATGGTCAAATGATGGGTTTAGGGTTAGAATTAGTTAGTGGAAGGTTGACTAACTTCTACCCCCTATATTTTCCTTGAACACCCCAGACTACTAAGTACCTCTTTGGCTTCCTGGGTGCGATGTCGATGGCCGGTCCTGGAGCTGGCATATCCATTGGAAACATGTCTACCCACATTTCCAGACGGCCCTGTGGACAGACAAAAAAATGGAGACACAAGGCTTACATCATTCATCAATGGTGCTTCTCTGCATCGACATGTAGGAGAATCTTAAATTTTCATAACCATATTACAAAACTTATAAAAACATGTTAAGATATCACATCAAGAAAGCTTGTTGTTTCACTAGAGAAAAATTATTCAATTGGATTAAATGAGTGAGGATAAGATAGGAGGTATTCTTTGTCAGGATTTGTGGGGACTCAAGTGAAGTTCACAGTGGAGTATAGACAACAAAATGAGTAGATTTTCCAAAGAAATAAATACAATAATGAGCATGGTAGTAAATTATATCCTATATGTGCCTGATGTTCGTCATAAACTAGATAAATTATTAGCACATACAGAATCAGTTAGAAACTTTTGGAAATTACTTCAGGTGATGCACACGAAGTGTTTGAAAATGCAGCTAAAGGGTCCAATTCACACACCGATTCTGCTTCATGTAAGTGTGACTCATTCTTCTATGACACCTGGCTTTCTCATAAATTTCAGTAGTAAGTCAAGATCATGCCTCATTTTCTCCTGGAATTCAATAGTAAGTCAGGAGTACTCCAAGAGTAAGTCACAGCAAATTATTTGTGAATCGGTCTCAGATTACCTTTACTTAGAAAGGGTTATCACAAGTTGCTGAAGAAACCTGACTCAATTTAGCTACACGTCAGTTTTTAAATATAAGAAATACTATAGTAGAATCTGCCAAATGATAAGTCTTAACTAATAACTGGTGACACAATCAAATTTCTTTTATATCCAATCAAGATTCATATTGACAAGACAGATGTAATGTTATGTTAAAGGATTTATACAGCGCATGGCTGTCCTGGCAAAAGGATGTCCTTGTGCTAATAGCTGGAGGAGAGGACGCAAGGGGGAATGTCTAAAAGACAAAAGATTGGTGATGTTTCTGATAGGGAGTGGCAATGAACGCCCCCCTACTCTGTCCCTACGGAATTGTGGCACACGAGTAAGATGTAGATCAGCGGAGCGAAGGACGCGGGTTGGGGTATAGGAATGACAAAGATTGTTCAGGATTGCCAGGCCTACGCCTGCAAGAATTTTGTGTGTGATGTAGAGCATTTTGAACTGGATTCTTTGCTCCACGGGCAACCAATAAAGGCGACGCAACAGGCCTGAGACAAAACTATATCTAGGCAGAGCAAACAAAGTACGGGCTGCCGCATTCATGGTGCGCTGTAGCCTGTTGATAACTGACTTATTGGATCCCAGCAGGAGACTATTGCAGTAATCCAGCCTGGCCCGAACCATAGCTTGGACGACCAACTGACAGGTATGGGGGGGTCGAACAGACCCAGTATGGGTTTAAGACAATGCAGTAGGCCAAGCATGTCTCTGCCACAGATTTAGCGTGATCCTCAAAGGAAAGGGCACTGTCAAACCGAACACCCAGGTTTTTTGATGATGGTTTTAGGCACCACAGGAGTACCCAGCGTCAACGGCCAGCACTTGTCTCTCCATAGGTGAGAGTCTCTGCCAAATTGGATGAATTAAGCTGGAGACAATTCATTTCCATCCAGATGGCTATGGCAGATAGATCATCTCGAAATGTGGCTGCATCCTGGCTGGGATCCTTAGTAAACGATAGGATCAGCTGTGTGTCATCCTCGTATGACACCAGAGAGATATTGTGGGGTTTCGCAAGCACAGCCTGTGGTCGAATATAGACATTAAACAGTGTCTGACTTACTGCTGACCCCGGAGGAACACCGCAGCATAATGGGTGTCTCTGAGAGTGAAAGGGAGGGGCAATAACCTGAAAGGACCTGTCAGACAAAAAAGAAGTGAACCAGGCGAGGGCACTGCTAGTGATGCCGATCTCCTGCAACCCATGAAGTAGGATGTTATGCGAGAACATGTCAAAGGCGGCCTAAGGTCCAACAGAATGTGCTTCCCTCGTCCAAGGAAGCTCTGAGTTGCTCCGTAACTGTCAGTAAAGCTGACTTGGTGCTGTGTCTTGGCCTGCAACCATTTTGTGAGGAATCCATTATGAAATGGGATTTCAGATATTGCATTAGTATGGTATTCAGAAGTGATTCCATTGTTTTAGCCAGGAACGGAAGCAGGGAGATCGTGCGATAGGTCTCCGGCCTAGAGGCATCTAATGATGGTTTCTTCAGTAGAGGGATAACCTTTGCATGCTGCCAGGCTTGTGGCAGTTGTGCTGTCCTTAGGCAAAGGTTAATAAGTTCCAAGCATCTGGGAAGTAGACATTCCTGGAATTTGACTAAAAGTTCTGGTTTGGGGAATCATCAGAAGATCCTGACTTTATTTTGATGAACATAGCCTTAAGGCCGTCCATCAGGATAAGTGGGAAAGCAGAGAGAGAGTGGGTCTCTCTGCCAGGCAGCGCTCCCTTCATTAGGCATGTAACCTCATGCTTTGATTGAAATCAGTCATAAATGCCCGCCACTTTATTGATGAAGCCAGTGGCCAGAGTTTCACATTGGGCATTAGAGGCAATAGTGTTATCTGCTGTCTGAGGTGATTTCACCATATCCTTTAACAATGAAAAAATTGTTTTGGAGAGGTTATTACTAGTATTAATTTTGTTTGTAAGTTGTATGGCACAGGCTTTCCGCATCTGTTTGCGGTAGGCTTTCCTGGCCTTTGTATATTCAAGTTTGGCTGAAGGACTGTAGGCACGTCTCAAAGTATGCTCAAGTACTTTACAGTTTTTCCTAAAAGTGGTAAGAGTCTTATCAAACCATACATGCGATCGGGCTTTCTTCTGATGAGTCCATTCAGCGAGGATGCACTTATCCAAGGCCTGATTGATCCATGTTCCAAAGCAGTTGCTAGACCTCTCAATGTCTGCAAATAGCATACGTTGAGAGATGGCAAGAGTGTCTTGAAAGGTGGAATGATCAAGTTTCTGCCAAGGGCATTAATACACCAGATTACGAGAAGCCGAAAGTTTTGGACCAGCTAGGTGCAATGAAAAGAGAATAAGGTTATGGTCAGACCAGGGCATCGGTAGAGATATCGGGGACTTTGACAGCAAAATGTTGGACAATACAGGGTCCAGAAGATATCCCACCTCATGAGTGGGGCCAGAAACCATTTGGAGGAGTTGGCAAGTCGCCATGTCATTTAAGAAAGGTCAGCAGTCAGGGTCATTATCAGACTCCAGGAGCAGATTCAAGTCGCCAATAATGGTAAAATTGGCTGACTTGAGTGCTAAACTGCTCACCATGTTAGCTATCACTGCTCTAAAAAATTTGGATGGCCATCTTTATAAATTACAGCAATTCCGCCACCTTTCCCCGACCCTCTATCCACATTCTTAATAATAAAGCCTGGGGGCAGGGCCAGAGCAGAAATGGCAACTGAGTCTTTGGAGAGCCAAGATTCAGTTAAGAATAGCGCGTCTAACAGGTACTCGGACAATAGATCAAAGACTTCGGCATGATGTTTAACAAGCGAGCAGCAGATAATGCTGCCGATTTTGAATTGGAGTTGCTGACTGCCTAGCGGAGCATTCAGGCTGTATCGAGGCCTAAAATTACATAAACTGCAGTGGAAGGCACCTGAGATGGGGACCAGCTGTGAACCCCACACAAGGGGCCGCTCCTTTGCACTTTGAGCAGGTCCTCACGAGAATAAACAAGCCTGTGGGTAGCAGGAAGGGCATAATGCCTAGTGCCTGGTGCTATCCAGGCGTGGACAGGCTTGCCTTTGGCGCGCCAGTGGCGCTGCTGCACTGCGGCTTGCATAATGTACCTGGGGACACAACTGACTCCTCCCAGGCATGCCTCTGACTGGGGAAAAAACATTCAAAGCCCTGCACAGCTGAAAAGAAAGCAGCCACGCCCCCCAGAGAGAAGTATCAAAATGAATGTATTAGCGTTTTAAAAAGCATAAAGCGAGCAACATAAAAAGGAACCTGCCTCAAAACCTTTTGGCAAGCAGTCCCTCACATAAAGAATACTCTCTCCCCGCAACAGCGTGTCCGCGCTGCGGTGTGCGAGATATACATAGGGGCACAACTGGCTCCTCCCAGGCACGCCTCTGATTGGGGAAAATTAACCAATCAGAGCACTGCACAGCCGAAAAGAAAGCAGCCACACCCCCCAGAGAGAAGTATCAAAATGAATGTATTAGCGTTTTAAAAGCATAAAGCAAGCACCATAAAAAGGAACCTGCCTCAAAACATTTTGGCAAGCAGTCCCTCACATGATGAACACTATCTCCCCCAGATGTACTACGTTTCTAAATATATGAACTTCCCTATATTCTTAAACTTCTTCAATACCACTAACAGCCACACAACCAGACACACAAATCAATATAGAGGCTCAATTCCTTTGTCTGTTGTCAAAAACCACTGTCTTTTCCATCTTCCATACTCTAGGTCAAACCATCCTATTGCCTAGTCACAATTGTATCTAAAAACTCACATGAGAAACCTAGCCTATGTTTTATGCCACATGGAAAATGAATTTCACAATGTGCAAGTACATATATCAACAAGATCCATTAACAGAGATAGTTAATCCATCCAGTGAATGATCAGCATACAATAGGTAATGGCGTATTGAGAACAAATCATGATTCCATGCGTTTGCACTTAAACCAACTCCCAACTTTCAAAGATATGGTGGCAAACACCTTAGTGCCTCCTATAACATTCATTTTGATGGCCAAGGCCTACTTAGCCCTTGACCAAGGTCCACTTCACACATTCATTCCAGAAAGACTATTTTTGTTTTACTTCTATGTATCTGTGTCTGACTCCCACACTGGCAGTTGGCCCTCTAATCACAAACACTGACCTCACATAACATGCCAGCTTACAATCTGACTCAGCTGAATACACTCATACCCTATCTCCCACAGTAGATGTTGGCCTTCAAGATTCCAATCTGTACTGACTACTCCATCATCCATTTTTCAGGCTCTACAGAAAAACGTCTGCACTACTTCTTTAAGAAAATGACACTCATCAAGAGATCCTTGTAGGATAACGCCTACATCTTCCTTTCATAACGTCCAGTCGGAACCTATGCATTTTCCCCCTTGTATCTGAGATTATCCAGTATTGGGGTATCTTTCATAGATTCACATGCCTGAATCATTCCCCGTCGTCGAGGCGGGAGTCCCACGGTAAATTATATATATATAGCAGTGCCTAAAAACCATTAGTAGTAGGCTAGAAAAGGATATAGGCCCAACTAGGCCCAAAACTTAGCAGCCTATCTACCTCATTATGTAAAAAGAACTGAAAATGTAGCCTCAGCCAATCAGCTAACCTCACCCTCTAGAACCTTCCCAGCCCAGGCAGTTCTCCTCAGATTTTCACCGCACTTCGTGTGTAAGGGAGTCTCCCTGAGTGCCTACTCAGTTTTTCTTCAAAATTTCTTCTATTCTCTCAAGATGTCTGAAAAGAAGGCTCTATTCAAGGCTTGTGGTTCCTGCTTCAAGAAGAGGGTACATGTGGACGACCAGCACTCTGATTGTATTTATTGTTTGCATCCTTCACATGTTGTGAAGGATTGCAGGATATGTCGAACCTTCCCTCCTAAGACCATCAGGGATAGAGAGGCAAGAGTTCTTTTGTGGCTGAAGTCGTCTGCCACAGATGACGAGGACAGAGCCTCTACCTCAAGTAAGAGAGCCAGTTCCAAAGAGAGGTGTTCTCCTGAGAGACTGAAAAAACCTAAACTCTCTCATAAACCCTCTGAGTCCACAAAGAGTGCTGCGTCAACAGAGTCTTCTACTGTGAGTACAGTCCGCACTAAAGCTGTCTCTTTGGTGTCCTCTCTCACTGTCACCACCTATTCTACATCCTCTACTTCTTCAAGTACTTTTACCACCTCAGCAATTACTTCTCCTGTGATGTCCGTCATGGTTTCTTCTTCTGATAAAAAATCATCGAAGAAAAGCTAGTCGTCGACGACCAAATCACCATCTACGAAGCATTCGTCATCGCTTCCGTCGACGCTCTCGTCGACGGCTCCCCCGTCGACGAAGGTTTCCACTATCCCGTCGACGAAGATCCCGTCGACGAAGATCCCGTCGACGAAGATTCCGTCGACGAAGAGTCCGTCGACGAAGACCCCGTCGACGAAGACCCCGTCGACGACAAGCCCGTCGACGAAGACCCTGTCGACGACGAGCCCGTCGACGACGAGCCCGTCGACGAAGGTTTCAGCTCCATCGACGACAAGCTCGACGACGAAGAGTCCGTCGACGGATCCGTCTACTAAGACACCTTCGAAAAAGTCCTCGTCGACGATTACAACACCATTGACGATACCGTCGACGACAATACCGGCAACGCACACATCTGTTTCACTTCTACCGTCGACAGCAGCGCTGGCATCTTTGAATGTGCCGTCTACGCATTTATTGCCCACATCTCCAGTAAGGGTACAGTATACCCATTTCCAGATGAAATCATTTCAGAGACAGAGTTACTCTCATTTGTCTCCCCTCTTGCCTTCGCATATTTTGGAAAACTACGTGGAGGCAGATTCTGATGATGAAGGGGATGATGAGGAGCCTTTTGGAGTGGCCCATCACCCTTCCCAGTTACACATAAAATATCAAGAGGATGAAGATGATGATGAGGTCCATTACTATCAGGAGAATTTAGCTACTCCTTATCATCAGGAGCAACAACACGCAGAAGACACGGCTCATCTTCCGTCTTCTCTAATTCATGATTTACAGGCCATGCTGGCTGATTATCGTCAGAGGTTTCCACCAACTCTGCCTACTCCAAATCCTGTGCCAGTAGACATGCCGATAAATTCCCCGCCACATCCTTCGCACTCTCCAAGGCAGGATGTTGACCCCGGGACTGGAGGTCATGATGTTGACGTCTCCTCTCCAGATGAGGATGAAAGAGAGGATGGTGAACTTCCGGATTCCACGCCTACGGAACCATGGAATGATTACATCATTCCTATGCCCTCTCCTAATTTGCCACAACCTTCAGATTCTCCGCCAGAAGACATAGGAGGTTTTCATAACATCATGCACCGGGCAGCTGCTCAATTTGCAATTACAGTTTCGGTTGAGCAGACTGACTGTTTTCTTCATGATTTCAAAGAAGGGTATAGAAGGGTATCCAGATCTATCCCTATCATTGAATATATTTGGAAAGAAGGGATTAATATAATGAAGACGCCAGCTTCCATCCCGGCGGTTCTTCCAAGAGTCGACAAGAAGTACCGAGCACCACCGGATACTCCTTCATGTTTGATTGGTCATCCACGACCTGACTCAGTGATTTTACAAGCGGCTCAACAACGATCCAAGAATCCGGCGGCACCAATTTCAACACCTCCAGACAAAGAGGGCAGGAGATTGGATGCGATTGGGAAGAAGTTCTCAGCTAATGCCGCTGCTACTGTTAAGATTGCTAATTCTTTGGCAATTTTAGCACGTTATGACAGACAAATGTGGTCAGATCTGTCGGAATTCATCAACCTGGTTCCCGATGACCGTGTTGAAGAGGTACGGAAGGTTGTCATGGAAGGCGAGCGGGCAGCTTCTGAGATTATCGATTGCGCCCTCGATGTCTCTAATACAGCCTTTAGACAATTGGCCGGAGCAGCAGTTCTCAGACGGCAAGGATGGCTCAAGGCGACTTCTTTCAGACCTGAAGTCCAGACCAAAATACTTGACATGGCCTATGATGGCGAGTTATTGTTTGGCAAGCACATAGATGAAGCATTGCTTGCGATCAAAACGGATACTGATACGGCCAAATAGCTTGGTACACTACAGTATAAGCGAGGTTTTTTCAGAGGAGCAAGAGGCCGTGGTTTTTCTTCCAGAGGACATTATCAAAATCAGCAAAACCGCCAGTATCAACCTCAGAATAAGCCGTACTACCAACAGTCCTATCGGCAGTCATCGTCAGCGGGTTTCTCTCGTCAAGGAGGAAAACGACGTTCTAACTACCAGGGACGCGATTCAAATAAACGCCAGTGAGTTTTGCCGGACACCATCCTCCCTTCCTTCCCTCCCCGTGGGCGCCAAGATCTCCGCCTTTTATCAACAGTGGCGGAAGATAACTTCAGATCAGTGGGTTCTGGACATAGTCAAACACGGACACACTCTGGAGTTCTTGCAGAAACCTCCAACGTCACCGCCCAGGGGTCCCTCCTCTCCTCGTCTTCATTTGTTATACATGGAAGCCATGAAGATGCTACACAAAAATGCGATAGAAAAAGTTCCAACATCCCAGAAAAATCAGGGGTTTTACTCTTGCTTCTTCCTTGTGGAAAAGGTTTCAGGAGAGTGGCGTCCAATTTTGGATCTACGAAACTTAAACAAATATCTGAAGAAGCAGAGTTTCCGCATGGTGACGCTCACGGATGTCCTCAATTGCCTCATGGAAGGCGATTTCATGGCTTCCCTGGATATGGAAGACGCTTACTTCCACATTCCCATTCATCCAAACCACCGCAAGTATCTGAGATTCACAGTGGCTGGTGTCCATTTTCAATTCAAGGTGCTCCCTTTCGGCCTGAAATCTGCACCGAGAATCTTTACCAAGACTCTAGTTCCGGTTGCAGCTGCGTTGAGGTCACAGGGAATCCAAGTATTCCCGTACCTCGACGATTGGTTAATAAAGAGTCCAACAAAAACTTCAACAAGGCAATCGGTCAAAAGTGCTCTATCAATGTTCTCGAATCTGGGCCTGACCCTCAACGTCAAAAAATCTCAACTGCAACCCAAACAAATTCTGACGTTCCTAGGAGCAGTACTGGACACTTCTCAGTGCAAGGCCTTCTTGACCCAAATTCGTCAGGACAAGATCACAAAGCTGGCAAGTCAAATACGGTCAAAAAAGTCTCTTTCGGTCCGACAGTTTGTTTCCCTGCTAGGGATGTGTTCCTCTGCACTCCATCTAGTCCCACTGGCTCGACTCAGAATGAGGCCTCTCCAAGAGGAATTGCATCGACAGTGGCGGCAGATAGACGGATCTTTCGAGGACCGAATCAAGGTCACGCCCAAGATGAAACAAGCTCTTCTATGGTGGGCGGCAAAGAACAATTTGTCTCCGGGGCTCACTTTTCTTCAGACCCTACCGGAATTTACTCTGACGACAGATGCCTCCATGGAGGGTTGGGGAGGCCATCTACAAGACCTTCAAGTGCAGGGACGGTGGTCCCATCAGTACAAGCACAAACACATCAACTGCTTCGAGTTGAGGGCCATTTTTCTGTCCTTGCGAGCCTTCCTGCCAAGAATTGCAGGCTCTGCAGTGCTGGTGCGCACAGACAACACCACCAGCATGTTTTACGTAAACAAGCAAGGGGGCACAAAATCACTAGCCCTGTCTCTTCAAGCGCAGGAAATGTGGGAATGGTTACTCCATCACAAAATTTCCCTCAGAGCGGAGCATGTTCAGGGAATTCAGAATTCTCTGGCCGACGATCTCAGCAGATCGTTCACAGGATGTCACGAGTGGGAACTCGAACAACGCCAAGTGGAAACAATTTTCCAGCTCTGGGGCACACCAACACTGGACCTGTTTGCCACGCAACAGAACAGCAAATGCATATACTTTGCCAGCAGGTTCCACCAGCAAGGATCGAGAGGAAATGCCCTGTTGATGAGGTGGACCGGAATCTTTGCGTATGCCTTCCCAACGATTCTTCTCATCCCAAAGGTTCTACAGAAAATGAAGAGAGAGCGTTGCTCTCTAATCCTAATTGCTCCTCGCTGGCCGAGACAGTATTGGTTCCAGGAGCTTCTGATACTCTCCCATCAACCTCCACTGCGCCTCAAGCCGACACTTTCAATGCTGACAAGGGAGGAAGGACAAATACTGCATCCAGATCCTCAGTCGCTGCACTTGCACGCCTGGCTCCTGACTTCCTAGAGTTTAAGGACCTTGAGATTTCTCCAGACTGTAGAGCTGTTCTATCTCAGGCTCGTGCACAGTCTACCATCAGAACCTATTGCTTCAAATGGAAGAGATTCTGTTTATGGTGCGGAGAGCGTGATGTCCATCCACTACAAGCTCCTCCGGAGAAGATTCTGCCTTATCTGCTGTCTCTAGCCAGATCAGGTCTCGCTTTTTCTTCTATCAAAGTTCACCTTGCTGCCATATCCAGATTCAGAAAGAGTTACAACAAACCATCTTTGTGCTCTTCCTCTTTAATTAAACAGTTCCTTAAAGGATTATTTCGAGTTTTCCCTCCAGTGCGGCCTCCTCCTCCTGAGTGGGATCTCAATATTGTGTTATCTCAATTGCTGAAAAGGCCTTTTGAACCAATTCATAAATCAGAACTTAAATTCTTGACTTGGAAAGTGGCTATTTTGTTGGCCCTCACTTCAGCCCGGAGAGTAAGTGAGATACAAGCGTTCACTATATCGGAACCTTTCCTACATTTTTCAAAAGATTGTGTGACACTCAGAACTCATCCTAAGTTTATTCCCAAAGTTCCGACCCAGTTTCACATCAATCAACCGGTGAAACTCAAAACTTTCTTTCCAGACCCCAAGACTCCAGCTGAAAGGATGCTGCATTCCTTGGATGTCCAAAGATGCCTCAAATTCTATTTACAAAAGACAAAAGATTTGTGCAAATCTACCCAACTGTTTGTAGCTTATGGCCAAGCTACACGTGGTCAGGCTGTGACGAAGGCAACTATAGCCAGATGGCTTTCCTCTGTCATTGTCTTCTGTCATGAGAAAGCGAACAAACCCCTGACAAGAACGGTTAAGGCGCATTCCACCAGGATGATGTCAGCGTCTACAGCCCTATTTGCAGGGGTGACCCTGGAAAACATCTGCCGTGCTGCTACATGGAAAAGTGTGCATACTTTTACCGAGCACTATTGCCTGCAGCCGGTGCTACATGAAGATACGTCAGTGGGAGAAGCAGTGTTGCAGCATCTTCTTCACTGAGGTTAGCCTTTTATGGTTTTCTTGTTTCTATTGTTACATTTGTTCTAAAATACTGTTTTAATGCTCTATATATATTATATGAAGGTATTGTCATGATTATGCATATGTACTGAAATATGTTCTTGCTCTAGTACCTTCCAGGTTGTGTGGGGATATATGATTTGGATTGTCTCCCACCTTCCTCTACCGACAGGTATGGTTATTACTGCTTGCTATTCTGATTCAGGCATGTGAATCTATGAAAGATACCCCAATACTGGATAAGAAAACAAGTTACTTACCTGTAACTACAGTTATCCAGTATTGGTATCTTTCATAGATTCACATGCACCCACCCTCCTCCCCGGCAGGGCAGTTCTTATTATGGATACTACTTCTCACTTGTGCTGGGAAAATCTGAGGAGAACTGCCTGGGCTGGGAAGGTTCTAGAGGGTGAGGTTAGCTGATTGGCTGAGGCTACATTTTCAGTTCTTTTTACATAATGAGGTAGATAGGCTGCTAAGTTTTGGGCCTAGTTGGGCCTATATCCTTTTCTAGCCTACTACTAATGGTTTTTAGGCACTGCTATATATATATAATTTACCGTGGGACTCCCGCCTCGACGACGGGGAATGATTCAGGCATGTGAATCTATGAAAGATACCAATACTGGATAACTGTAGTTACAGGTAAGTAACTTGTTTTCTTATGCTTTATTAAAGTGGCAATTCAAAGTAACACGAGTAGCAAATTATATCCCCCAACCTAAAAAGTAAAGTTGACCATACGCCATAAACTCAGAAACTAGTCACCATGGTGTTCCCAAGCCCTTTACAATCACGACGGACAAAGGGAAAAGAAATCGCCCCTGCTCTTCCCTAAGAACCGAACAAGATGCCCTCTACTCTGCAATAACTCAAATACAACAAAGTTAGTATCGCTGACCTAATCTTTGTTCATATCAAATACACTTCTTGCCTTTCCTAACTTGACCTTAACCTACATACCAAATTCAAGAACTTCTTCCTCTCACCCTAGTAAAGACACTGCTCCTGCCTCTTTTAATAAGCAAAATAACTCATTTTTTGCGAGCCTCATTGAGCAACATTAAAAAAAATAAAAGAAAAGTGGTTACCACCCTGACGAGCCACACTCCTTTAATATTTCCTCCCATAACCTATACAGAAGAAGTAGGTTCTCATTCTAGCAATTGACCAATATCCTGGGCTTCTGGGGAAATCACTGTATCTGTGTAGACCTCAAGCTGTAATTATTTATAATTCAATGTAAATGTTTGTTATGTGCAAATGTGTTAAATACGAAAAAAAAATTATAAAGTCTGCTCTAATTAATGTATGTACTTTCTCCCCTCACATCCTGGTTCCTGTATTCTGGTTGTAATCACAACTCCCCCACATTGTTGTTCTCTATACAGCGACCCATGTGTCAGATGCTCCTGAAGCAGTAACATTTTCTCCATTCAAGGATCTGCTATTGCTTTGAAGTAGGTCTGTACTATAATTTTGTTTTTAAATAAGATACTCATCACCAAAAATCCTTACCCCAGTCCTAGGCCAATAAATAAGTAAAAACAGCGGCCATTCCGGTGCTCAACCAGCTTTTCCATGAACCTATAGACTTTAAAAAGGTGTTGCACCAAAGTATCGAATTTGTTTATACAGCTCTCACATAAACGATAAAATATCTGCTACTAACATTTTATTGATGCTATTTTAGGTTTAAATTTTGTGCAGTCGATATAAGTGCAAGTCGAGATTATGAATAGTGATATTTGACTTACTACTGCCATTGTAATGGCATTGAGGATAATTACCTTTCAACTTCTCTAAACCCACACACTACTAAAAATGCCCTTGATGAGTGGTAATCTGACTGCTGCCCATTCTTTAGCATAGAACTGGGCCCTTACATAGGCAAGAAGGGATGTGATCGGTCTGTAAATTAGGCCTCTTGTCTTATGACCTCTCAGCTGTATTCAGAGTCCTTGACCACACTGTTCTACTGCAAACCCTGAAAGAACCAGGACAGCAGGTCCTGCTAGAATGCTCTTTGCAAGCTGAAACCCAAAGACCATGTTTGGTACTTATTGGTGCAAGGTTACTCTCCAACATGTGGGGCGCACAACGCCCTGACCACGCAACTTTGTCTTGCAGTGCTCCCATCAGTGCACAATTAAGAGAAAGTTGTCTTACAAAAATTCATGGTTACTTAGAGCAGGCTCAATTCCATCAAGATAGAACAGGACAACATATAATGCTCAACTGGTCCCCAATCATGACCCACTTTAAAGTGGTTTTATGATTTGAATAAATAATTAAATCTAACATGTTCTTGGGCAGGGGTGACAGTTATGCAAACCTGTTGTACTGCCGGAAGGGCTGAAACAACCGGTCAGTGATTTAGCAGACATTGGGCATCAGCATCACTTATGTGGGATAATTAGGGCAACTGAAAGTGACATTACATGTATACATAAGTGCACAAACTAATTATTAAACCTTGAAAAAGACCCTGTCTTGGAGTGAAACTTGTGTCAGCTTTTTGGGGACTAATAAAATATACTAATAAAATGAATAAAAAATCTTTTTTGGCATGGCCCCCAATTGATTCTCAGCCATTTATTGGCAAACACAAGTGTATCATGGGGTGGAAACCGAATTTAAACAAATAGCAAAGCACATTGAGGAACTTACTAAGTCAATGAAGCATGTCAATCATTACACCGTTTTCATACATTTTTTCATCACCCACATTCAATAGTCATGCATTTTGTTGCAGCTCTTAAAACTCAAGGGAGAGTGTGGCATAGGAACATCCCCTTCCTTTGCTCTCTGGGGACCTTACCTGTTCAATGCCTGGCTTGTCAGGATTCAGTAGGGGTCGTGTCTCCACGTGCTCAGGAATCAGCTTACAACCCGCTCGTGGGATCTCCTCCCAGTGGTGAAGCACAGTCAAAGCCAAATGTTCATCGGTCTGCTTTTTCTGACCTACCAACATAAGGAGGGGAAATAAAAGAGCAACACTCCAGCTTCAAATTAATCCTTTGTAATCAATATTCCTCATTCAGTTGGGAATGTCACAGTGGTCCCCAGACTAAACACCACATTATTATTAAGGTGGATGAAATTATAATTGCACTAGCGAAGTGCACAACTTCTGTAGTTCTTGAGTTAGTAAAATGTGTGCCAGGGAAAACCTGGTCTTAACATGACGAAACAAGGAGACATGCGTTATTTCTCCTTGTTTTTGCTGATTCTATGTGTGGCGCATTGTGCAGCACACATAGAAACAACAAAACGCCATGAATTATTGTTTATGTGCAGCAACGTGTCAGTATTCTCGTAATGTATCACATCGATTCATAGGGTCAGTTTTAGGATTTCAACCTCATGCAGTTTGAGTGCCATTTAGGCCAGGGTACACCCAGATGCTAGTGTGGTGTCTTCAACTTTTATCTTTTTGGACATGAACAGCATTAAGTCATTAAAGTCTTTAAGACAATTGTGTCTTGTTTTCGCCTTTGTTACCTAGAAGGGCAACATACACTAATTGAGGCTTAACTGGTCACCTTCTGTAGACTAGGGGGCATATTTTTACATGCAAGTGGCGGAGCGAGGGTTAGCTCCAAATTTGCTAACGCCAAGCGCCGTCATTTTAGAAACGCGGGGTTGCACCATATTTACAATAATATGGCAATTCCCTGTGTTTCTTCCTGTGCTGGCGCTAAAGTAAGATGCCTAACGCCACTACAGGCACCCTTGCACCATAGTGCAAGGGTGTCTGTGTTGAGGGAATGCTTGTTTATGTGTCTGCACATAAAGTTTACCTTACCTTTGGGAATCTGTCCAACAATGTTTAAATCAGACTTTGTATCTGTGTATATAGCTATATCTTTATCAACACCATGTAGTTACTTGACTCAGATTTATTGATGATCTATTTATAATCTGGCGTGGGACAGAACAGAGTGCTTTGGACTTTGTCTCAAGAATTCATGTAATTTATATTAACCTAATTTTCTCGATGTTGAAGTTGAAAATTGTTAAAAACAAAATAAAGACAACATTACATCGAAAGGAGACAGCAGGAAATTCAGTGTTACATGCCACCAGCTACCACCCAAAACACCTAATACAAAGTATCCTTTACGGGGAACTGTTAAGATTAAAGAGAATCTAAAGCAATGAGATAGACTTAGTGGAGAAATAAAATGAAAGCAGAGAGAGATTTCTAGCAAGAGGCTACCACGCAAAAACAATTGACACAGCTATAGTTAAATCTAGATCTAGAACTAGGTCTGAATTATTAGAGGTACACACAAGTGATATTAAGACCAATCAGGAACCAGAACCCACCAGATGAATCTTAGATGACCCTATAATAGGCCACCTCCTACCACAAACACTATTAACCACGTATAGAAAATCAGCATCTATGAGCAATGCTCTGGTGAAGAGCAGCCCAGAAGTCACTCAAGTGGGTTCATGGCTTACCGCAAGCAAGGGGATTTTTAGATGTGCGACCTGTAAAGCATGTAAATTTGGTATTAATGAAACCACTTATTTAACACCTTTTAGTGATAAAATGCAGTTAATCAACAAACATCTTGCTAGTAAACCAGATTTCGTCATCTACACATTGGAGTGCACATGTGGACTCCGATATGTAGGAAGTACAACATTAGAGGCGCACAAAAGAATATTACAACAAACATACTAGGGCCCTAACCAATCAAGATCTCAATTACCCCTTAGCCAGACACTTTAAGGGAACCCACAACAGTGACCTCAAACATCTGAAGTATTATTTAATAGATGCCGTCCCAGCAAACAAAAGAGGTGGAAACAGGGAAGCAATACTTAGGAACTTAGAAACTCACTATATTCTAAACCTACATACTAAAATTCCTGGGGGTATGAATACTAGTGATGATCAGTACACGTGTTTGTGAGAATACATCATGACGTATTATTATCTTTTGGGTCATCAGAGGTAGTTGAAGACAACAATAGCCATACACTTGAGCCTTGGCAGTATTTGGGACAATTTCAGAGTTTAATTTGATTTTGGGTGAATCAGTTTTTATCCAAATGAATGCCACTCGTAGAAACATAACATTAGGTTATATATTAATATCAAGATTTGCCCAAGGGTGCTTAAGTACTTTTATAAAAACTGTGTCAAAATATTGTTCTATTGTATGTTTTCCCTTGACAATATTATTAATATTGTCCGCTCTTTATCTGCTGCGACACGTTATAATAAAGTAGTGTTAGGCATTGATGCACTTTATAAATAAGTACCATTTTGATTTCTCTGTATATGCTGCTATTCTCTCGCATTAGGTACTGTTACTCATTCATGCCCTTTATGAAAAAAGTATAGTTTTTAAGTAAGTTTGCACATTAGCACTTTATTCACAAACTCAACCTTTTACATGAATTAATATAATAATATGGTGTGAAAAGACAGTAAATGTATTTTACTTTAATTTTGACAAATTAATTGAAATATAATAAATGCTTTGATATTGATGCATACATGCAAAATTCAAATGTCAGAAAGAGTGAGGAGTTACGTGCAAAGTAAGGTACACAATTTATGTACAAGCACGTTTACCCACAGCTCATGTAGCAAGTCTTTTCTTTATATTCATGGTTTGTACAGCACATGTCACTTTAAAAGGGTTGACTGCAAAGCACAGCGTTGTCATGTGTTCAAGGCCATTGTCGGCCAAAACGCGTAATGGCTGACAATCCCCAATAAACCACTTTTTAGCACATCAATGGTGGTTTGTGGTCGTTTCTCTCACCTACGAGAAAAAGTAACGGAGTTGGAGATATATACATACATATATATATGTCTGAAAGGGTTCCTCACTCGATCACACAGGAGAAACCACAAATGACTCGCACTCCAGGGTCCGTGTGAAAATACGTTTATTGGCGACGCGTTTCGACCAGACGGACTTCTTCGTTAGCCAATACGTATATATATATATATATATATATATATTACCTACTGGCGGTCGCCAGTAGGTATATATAGTTAGGATTTTTTCTCTATGGGTTTTTTGAAAATTCTATGTCTAATAACTTTGGCGTTTGTGGACGGAATTGGCTGAAATTTTCAGCAAAATGGAACATTTTGTTTCTGAGCAGCCACTGGAAATTTGGGGGGAGTTGGTCCAGGGGGGGCCGAGAAAAAAGGGGGGTCCCAAAACGTGTTTTTAACATTGAGTTTTCCATAGGGCGGTTAGCCTCACTTTTAGCCCGAACGGCTGAATGGATTTGCACGAAACTTGGCAAAATTGTAGGGACTGGTAGCCCGATGTGCCTTTTGTAGGTCTCAATATATGTGCTGCAGTGGATTTTGAGAAAATAACGTTCAAAAAAAGATATATATCTGTAAGCGCGGACCAGGCAGCGCCCCGGTACGCGTACTTGACGCGTAACGGAACTTCGCGTAGCGAAGTTGATTGGCTCTCCGGTGTCTGTCAACATTCTAAACAGTCCGGAGCGGCCGCCATCTTGTCTCTCGGTAGGATCGAGTGACAAGAGGAGGACAAAACAAAGGGGGAAATGACCATAAGGGGGCATAGTAGATCCTCCCTGACCCCCTAGGTTTGATGTGGAGGCTTTAAAGGGGCCCCGCTAAGCAAAAAAAACAAATTTTTTTTTGTTTTTTTTCGTGGTTAGCGCCCGGTACGCGAACCGGGAAGCGTTCTGGGGAGCGTATCACAATGAAAAATGAATGATAGACTTTTCAAATGCTGTATGTTAATTGATTGTTGGTTTTGTTGAATATTTCTTTTTTTTTTTTTTTTTTTAAGCTTTTTTTATTGTGTTTCATAATTTATTAAACTTTCTAACATTTCATTGTCAGAAATTTCATAATAATCATGGAATATAGATTGTAGTCTCTGAGGTTGTAAAATGTCCTCATTTGCAAGGAGGTTATCTACTGCTTGTACACATTGCAGTAGTTCTTGGTCCCAAGTTTCATCCATAAATTCAATCTCATTTGGATCAATGATTTCTGTGTTGGACTCTGGAAGGACAATTTCAAATGAAATGTTTTGTTCACTTTCCATTTTTCCTGAAATTTGCATAAAAAAATATATATTAGTAGAGGTAGGGCACTGTTGGGATTAATTTTAGATAGGCAGTTTTTAACAGAGAATTTATCTTTGGGCAGTGTATAGTATCAGAGTGGAAGTAGGAATATAAAAAAGTGTATCTAAATTTATAAGTACTACAGAGGGATAGTATATAACTAACAGAAAAAGTTTGCCATATTAACTTAAAGTGCACAATATACTTCAGTTTTAAAAATAACAACTTACCTTTAAAAAGAAGTTGAAGTTATTAATGAAAATCCTATTGAAATGTACACCAGGAAGTAGTAGTCAAAATGGCTGTGTTTCCTTCTCTTCCTTTATATATATTCGGGTACATAACCAATCAAATGTGAGGTAAAAAAAGTAGAAAATGAAAGTAACATTTTAATTGGTTGTCAATTCCAACATTTCAGATGTGTTTTGTGAAGTAATTTACCTCACGGTATTTAGAGAGGTCTACAGGCTAAATGGCTAAATGGAATTCCAATCAAATTTGTGAAAATGGTAGGGATTGGTATGTAGTATGAGCTAATCTATATTTGGTGAAATTGTCTCCAGTGGCTTTTCTGTGAACTACTTTCCCACCTTTTTTTCCCAGGGAGCGACCCGGTACGCGAACCGTTGAGCGCCCCGGTTCGCGTACCTTAAGCGTTCCGGGAGTCCACCATTTTGTGTTTCGGTCGAATTAAGATACAAGATGGAGGGCAAATAATGTTCAGAATTGGTAGAAGGGGGCACGGTAGACTTATCTTGACCCCCTAGGTTTTCTGAGGGTGGCTGAGGAGGTTTATATGTGCGAAAAAAAAACATTTTTTTAAAAAATTTCGCGAGGTTAGCTCCCGGTACGCGTACCGGGTAGCGCCCCAGGGAGTGTACTTTGTTGAAAATTAGTGAAAAAAGTTAGAGTAAAATAATAATTGTGAGTGATTAGATGTAGGGTAGCTCTGAGAAGAGCTTTTGGGTTTATGGTACATTTTGGTACTTATAAGTAGGTACCAATGCACATTTTTAAATTCAGAGTGAAAACTCTGTTGCCCTCATCTGAGAAGTGAACTCCATCTCCTCTGTAGATATCTTGCATGTAGTAACGCAAGTTATTGTTGTACAGGGAGCCCATTCCATGGTCTCTCATGTAAGCTGAAACAGATTTGTTTACATGCTTCCTCGACTTCTCAATTTGTGGACAAAATTGGTTTGACCACCTCCATTTCTGTCTTTGGCATATATTTGAATATACCAAGGCAGTCTGAGGAAAAAGTGCCATTAATTGCTCAAAGGTGTCCTTTAAAAGCATTTCCAGACCTACACCAGTCAAAGTGCCCAAGTCATTACCTCCACAGTGCACAATTAACAGGTCAGGTTTTGGCAAATGCATAAAGGTTTTCACCAATGGTATCAATTGGTGACATTTTAATCCTCTGTGGCCAAACCACTTAATTTCCACATCTTGTAAATTGAGGTTAGGTAAATTCCTGCTTTCAACGTACCTTTGAGCCCAGTGAATATAACTATGACCAACAATCCAGACAGAAAACATGGTGAGAGAAGGTTCTCCTGCAGTCAGATGAAGTGTGGCAATGAAATGGCAGTTGAAAAAATGTGAGTTTGAAATGAAAAAAACTGTGGAGTTTCTGTGTTCATGAAGTAGTAACAGTGATTGGTGGATTTTGATTGATGAAAACAGAAAGTTAGGGTGTACAGATGTGTTGTTTGAAAGATGTATTTTGAGTGGTCAATAAAAAATCATTAAATGAAAGAAAGCACTGGATATGCAGGTGCACTGAGAGTTCAGAGTTCAATTGCAACATTGTTGTGTGAATTTGCAAACACCAGAGTTTCTCCAAGAGGTGGTTGCTATGGAAAATAGGCAGAAAGGGCAGAGGGGGAAGGGTTTTCATTTGAAAAAAAGTGAGGGAAGAGTTTTGATTGGGTGACATGAGAAATATGTGTGAAGAATTACACCATTTCTGTGCTTTTGATAGCTGCAGACTCTGGAGTGCATACCTTTTGCTCTGCTGAAGACAAATTGGTGTGTTTCTTAGACTGTTTTCAAACTCAAAGTATTTGCTAAGGTGAGAAAATATTTCTTTACTTTAGATAGAGAATAGTGTGCTTTAAGGAGAAAATTATGATTTATGTGGCGCAAATTGCTTGTAAATATGCTCTCACATGTGCATGGAAAATTTTGATTTTGAATGTTTGTGTTACATAGCCATGTTAAAAGTGACGCAACCATGCTGGAAAGCCAATCAAAAAATGATTTCATGTGTTTTAATGACATTTTAAGTCATTTTCTGATGTGCAGTGTTTAGAAATTATGATATGAAAATCGTTTTTGTGGAAAAGGAATTGTTTTTAAATTCATGACAAGGATATAATGGTGTATGGTTCTTTATAAGGCAATTGACTGTCCTTGATGTTATTTTTCTCATTTTAGTGTAAGACCTTTCTCTGTGGCGCAAATTGCTTGTAAATATGCTCTCACATGTGCATGGAAAATTTAGATTTTGAATGTTTGTGTTAAATAGCCATGTTAAAAGTGACCAAACCATGCTGGGAAGGCAATCAAAAAACGCTTTCATGTGTTTTAATGACATTTTAAGTCATTTTCCCATGTGCAGTGTTTAGAAATTATGATTTTAAAATCGTTTTTGGGGAAAAGGAATTGTTTATAAAATCATGACAAGGACATAATGGTGTATGGTTCTTTATAAGGCAATTGACTGTTCCTGATGTTATTTTTCTCATTTTAGTGTAAGACCTTTCTCTGTGGCGCAAATTGCTTGTAAATATGCTATTACATGTGCATGAAAATTTTAATTATCAATGTTTGTGTTACATAGCCATGATAAAAGTGAACCAACCATGCAGGAAAGCCAATCAAAAAACGCTTTCATGTGTTTCAATGACATTTTAAGTCATTTTCTCATGTGCAGTTTTTTGAAATTATGATTTGAAAATCGTTTTTGGGAAAAAGGAATTGTTTTTAAATTCATGAGAAGGACATAATGGTGTATGGTTCTTTATAAGGCAATTGACTGTCCCTGATGTTATTTTTCCCATTTTAATGTCAGACCTTTCTTTGTGGCGCAAATTGCTTGTAAATATGCTCCCACCTGTACATGGAAAATTTTGATTTTGAATGTTTATGTTACATAGCCATGTTAAAAGTGACCCTACCATGCAGGAAAGCCAATCAAAAAACGCTTTTATGTGTCTTAAGGACAATTTAAGTAATTTTCCCATGTGTAGTGTTTTGAAGTTATGATTTGAAAATCGTTTTTGAGGTAAAGGAATGTTGTTAAAATTTATGTTCGCCATATGCCCCCAAATTTCTTTTTCAGGGTTGCAGCAGGGTGTTCTTGAGACACCCCTGCACCTTTGGAATAAATTCCTAATTTGTGATGAGCAAATTGTTAATCGCAAATTGCACCTTCATTTATATGAGCCTCCTAGCCCATGGAAATGAATGGGTAATTTGCAATTAGCAATTTTCTCAAACAAATTTGGAATGGTAAAGAATCGCTATTTATTCCTTAAAATTCGCTTTTTTGGAAATGCAAAATAGTTATATGATACATATGGCGGTTGATGTCTAACAAGATAAGAAGCTTATGGATACATTTATGATGACTGGTGCAATGAAGTAGAAATCACTTACTTCATTGGTAGGCCTTTACAATAAATTATCTCCTCTGTATTCTTCATCAAGCGTAACTTTAATCTGCAATCCTGAGTAGGCCTCACCTTAAACAAACCTCTGGATAGGCCACATCTTATTGTCATCCTGATTTAATCATTTATAATGCTAGGGACAGATTTATGATAGGTGTATACCTCTTTTGTGCCACTTAGAAAACATTGTCCATGGGGAAATGACTTAAAATGTCATTAAGACACATGAATGTTTTTTTTTAAAACGTTTGCAATTTTTTTGGGTCACTTTCAACATGGCTATGTGTCTGAAACAGTCAAAATCTAAATTTGCAATGCACAGGTGGGAGCATATTTACAAGGAATGTGCTTCATGGGGAAAGGTCTTATAATGTAATATGGGAAAAATGACATCAGAGACACTGAAATGCCTTATAGAGAAGCATACACCATTATGTCCTTGTCATAAATTTGCAAACCATTACTTTTCCCCAATTTTTTGTGATTTGTGATTCCTTAAATGCAATGTATCAAAAAAAAATATGTAAAAAATGATATTAAGGATTTGGAAACTACCACCAACTTCTAGTTTGTGGTAATTTGCGAATTCTTTTCAAAAAGCATTTTTAAAAAAAAAGAAAAAAAAGGTCCCATATGACGCCCATACATGCCATTAGGGCATGTAGGTGTGCCATGTGCTCCCAAATTTCTTTTTCAGGGGTGCAGCAGGGTGTTCTTGAGATACCCCTGCACGCTTGAAAAAAATCCTATTTTGTGATGAGCTAATTGCTAATCACAACTTGCAACATTAATTCTTATGAGCCTCCTAGCCTATGGAAATGAATGGGTAATTTGCAATTAGCAATTTGCTCATTGCAAATTAGGAATAGTAAAGAATCGCTATTTATTCCTTAAAATTTGCTATTTATAATATGTAAAATATTTTGATGATACATATGGCAGTTCATCTGTAACAAGATAAGAAGCTTAGGGATAGATTTATGATGAGTGGCGCATCACCAGGGATGTGACAGTCATCCTGCGCCACTGTTCCGCCACCCATGTTGTGCTGCATTTACAATGCGGCGCAGCATGGGGCAAAAACGGCACAGATGCGTGACGCATCTGTGCCGTAAAGGTGGCGCATTGCTGGAGTTGTATCGTAAGTGCGATGCAGCTCCAGCAAGGCTCAGGGGTGCCCCATCTCTACAATGCTGCGTCAAGACCTATGCCAGCTTCAAGCAGGCGCAGGGTTTTGAAGCAGCTTTCTCCTATCTGATTGTAAATGCGGCACACCATGGGTGGTAAAGCAGTGGTGCACATTAACTGGTGCATGCCTGGGGATGTGCCATTTAATATAAATCTGCACTTTAACATTTGAGTATGTGCAGGGGACACAGAGTCGTTGAGGCTTATCCAAGGTTAAGAACAGATGAGTCCTGTTCAGTGAAAAATTAGACATAGGCTTCACCTGCTCAGCATCGCTGGACATGGCTAAATAATAGCTGCAAAATGTTACTCTTGTTAAATAATTTTACTATTATAATCTGTGAGATTTGTCTCTTACTCTGCAACATCTCATTGTTGTTATCTTTCTTTAAAGATAAAGACAACCTCAACATGAGCGACAATCTGCAATCAGTTGATTTTGACCTCATCATTGAACTTGTAATTGAAACATCAGTGGATGTTGATCCATTGGATGATTTAAATCCTGAGGATGAAGAAGAGCGTGATGAGGATGCAGATTTGTCCAAATTATATGATATAGGATGGGAAGCTGACCTGCTTGAGCCTTTGGAATTATAAACATTTATTTTTAAAATTTATAATCAATAAAAAGTAAAAAGGTAAACCGTTTAATTTAAAAATAAAGACACCTTCAAAAACAGGTTATGTGTAGTGTCTTCAATAAAATATTAAAATATGCTCATAAAATTAGATCAGATTCACATATAAAATAGCATAGGTAACATAAATATAAATGTCATTTCTTTTCTGGTATTTCTGTATTGTAAAAATGGCAATGACTAAAAAATCTTCAAATTAAAATGTCAAGTAGTGTGTTATGTTTTTGATCACTATTACTGATTTACTGTTTGATAATAATGTTTAATAACATTTTTTATTATATTTTTCCTCAGATTCAACTGCAGATCATTTCAAGATTTCAATATGCCTACAAAAATAAGAGAGATAAAGGCTGCAAAACGTCAAAGACAGCAGGAGAAAAAAAAAACGCAGCAGTCCTCTAACAAAAAGATTTCTCAAGCCATGAAGAAAGCACCGGGTAAGAGCTCTAAATATTTCATAAGAAATATTTCTAATAAAAAAAATATTAGTACAGAAAATGTTTCAATCCATAACATGAGAAGTAAATCAAATGGAAAGAAAAGGACAAATGAAAATGTTACTGCTAGAGCAAGAGATAAATCTGTGCATGATAGTAGAAGGAAACAACAGTTTAGGGAGATTCGTAAACGAATGTTCCGTAACAGGATAATTGGCAATTTGTTAAAAAATATTAAGAAAGGTCAACAGAAATTAGTTTTTTATAGGAGAAAAAAAAAAGTTGAGAAAGTTATTGATCAGGCTTTTGAAATTAAACGTAAGTTATTTATTTTGATAATCAATAGAATTAGGAAGCTAAACAAGGCAATTTTTGATTTCAAAAGAAATAGTAGATGGAAGAGAATAGTTAATCGTAGTAATTTTTGTGAAGTTTTTTCTGGAGAATGGATACATAGTTCAAGTTGTGAGGCATTTTTTAATGAAGAGAGTTATTTCCAGGATAATGATTTGGTGCATGCAGTTGACATCAGTGGTCGTGCTTATGAAGTGAAAGATGGTTGTCCAGTTGAAAAAGAAAAACTTGTGACAACAGAGGCAGAAGAGTTGTTAGGTAATGAGGTTTTAGGAAGACGTGCTAAGGGTCCTGTGTACACCTGGAAGTGTAGTAGTATTTGCAGTGTGCGACAGGATTCCATCAATTTGCTTTGTGATTTTGTACGGACATTTAACAAGAAAAGTTTGAAGCAGAAAATAAGGTTGTTGCAAGAATTAGATCCTTGCAGAGTGAGAGAAGTGACAGGTTTGCATGGTCATTCACTGGCTTGTCTTTCCAGGAGAGTATGCCAGAGTGTTTTTCATCATTTCAGGATGCTAGCAGTGCATCATAACAAAGTGAGGAAGTTAGTTAGACTGTTGTATTATGCTAAGAGTCCAGCAATTATGCTGAAACAATTATGCGCTGCTCTTTTGCATGGTTCTGAAATAGATGTGAAGAATATATGTGAAGAAATTGAGTTTTGTTACTTTGGAAGTAAAGAGGAGAATGTTGAAATTGAGCAAGAAGTAGAGGGTCATTTGGAAGATAGTGTACATGTTTCCAGTACAGATAATTTCCAGAGGGAAATTGCGACGTTTGACATGAAATCAAGTGAGAGGCCTAATTTCACTTGTGTGTGTTGTAGACGCACTTATTATAAGAATCAGACTAAGTTAGTGGATTTATATGCAAAAAGTGAAAGGGAAAATAATAGTGAATGGAAGGATTTTGCAACATACTTGATGGTAGAAAATTGTTTTGATTTGAGATTGGATCAACGTGTGTGTACTTATTGTTGTAACAAATTAAAACAAAACCAGATGCCTGCTAGAGCAGTTCATAATAATCTGGAATTGGTTGAGATTCCTTCTGAATTGAAGGACTTAAATACTTATGAATCTATTTTGATTCAAAGTATCCATCCCTTTCAGGCTATTGTAAGAATGGAGCCAAAGACAGGGAAATTGCCTCCATCAGATTTACAGAGAGGATTAAAGGGAAGAGTTGTTTATTTGCCTCTAGATTTCAAGAAAAACATTAACACAATTGGAGTAGAAAAAGTGGAAGAGGAACCTCTGGTTATCTTAGTTAATGGGGTTCCGACAAAGAATAAGAAAATATGGCAAGATTTAGTAGATGTTAGGAAAGTTAAAAAGGCAACATTGTATTTGAAAAAAAATAATAAATACTATAAGAATGTATATGTTGCAGAAGAGGAAGTAAGTGAGGAAGAGGATAGCGATTTGTGTGCTGGTCAAATTGAGAAAGTAGAACCCTCTACTAGTGAGGAAATATATGAACATTATAGTGTTCATCCTTTGCATTCAAAGGAAGTCATGGGGAATGCTATTGAGTTGTTTCAAATGAAACAAGCCAAAGGGAGTCCCATTAGTGTTTGGGAGGAAAGTTTGGAAGCTCGGTGTTTCCCACAGCTTTTTCCAACAGGTCAGGGAGGAAGATATGATGAGCGACCTCATCAAATTCCTGCTTCTGAATACCGGACTTTGCGATTGTATGCAGGAGATGCTAGGTTTCGACAATGCATTCCTTATTTGTTTCATCTCCTGTTTGAAAGCGATCTGTCTGGACTGTCATATGCAGTGAACCACATCTTGAAAAGTGGTATACACATGCAAAACATCTCGGCAAGTGATTTTATGGATAAAGTGAATGTCCAAGATAGTATTTTGGATTCTCACCTGATTAATCTCATGGCGTGTCAGCGTGGTACTAATGAGTACTGGTACCGTCGTCATGGTGATTTAAAATGTATGCTGAGGAACTTAGGTACTCCCACATGGTTCCTCACTCTGAGTTGTGCCGAGTATGGCTGGGAAGACTTACTTCAATTTCTACGAGAGGCAAATGCTAACGTAGAAAACATCGAATTCAAGACACCCGGAGAACTGTGCTCTTTGGATCCAGTCAATGTATGTAGGTACTTCAATCATAGATTTGAAGCTATGATGTCTTTCATCATGAATAAGAAGAATCCACCTCTTGGAGAGGTGTTGGATTTCTTCTGGAGAAAGGAGTACCAAGCAAGAGGTGCTCCTCATATACATATGTTGCTGTGGATCAAGGATGCACCTAAATTTGGAACGGATCCAGAAGACTCAGTGATGAGTTTCATCCAACAGTATTCTATGTGTGCTGTTCCAAACGCAAAGGAGAAGAAAAGCCTAAGAGAAAAAGTTCTGCGTTTCCAAAGCCATCGATGTGGAAAGTACTGCCGTCGTAAATTCCGAAACAAAGACAAGTTCTACACCAAATGTCGTTTCGGCTTTCCACGACCGGTGATTTCTAAAGGAAGAGTGAACAGTTTGATGTCTTCGCTGCGACATAATGTGATGAAGAAATCACCTAAAAACACTTACAATTTGAAGAGGAACGAAGAGTCCAAGTACATCAACGACTACAACCCGGTGATTTTGTCCATGTGGAATGCTAACATGGATATACAGTTTGTGGCTGATAACTGTATGGCTGTGGCTCGGTATGTGACGTCTTACATCACCAAAAAAGAGAAGACAGAATTGAAGGATATGTGGGAGGACATTTCCCATGAAAAGAGCCTCAGCAAGAAGTTGTACAGTTTCAGTCTGAAGATGTTGTCGCATCGAGAAATCGGAGCGTACGAATGTTCTGACCGGTTGTCTTCAGCAAGTCTCTATGCCAAGTCCAGGAGTATCGTTTGGGCGAGTCTTGGTCTTGCTGCAACGCGTAATCGAGTTCTCAAACCTGTGCGGGAAATTGAGTATTTGGCGGAAAAGGAGCCAAACAGTACCGACATTTTGAAGACAAACATGTTGGATACATATTATCCAAATCGAAGCAGTCACCTAGAGAATGTTTGTCTGTATGAGGTTCTGCAAAATTACATGTTCAAGAGGAACATCAAAGAAGATACTGAGAAAGGAGTGTATGCTGTAATAGGAAGTGAGGGATGTCTGGTCAAGCAAAGAAAATGCCACTTGATAAACCATCGAAAATTGAGTGGCGAATCTCCTGAAAAAAAGGAGTTTTTCTATTTAGCACTTTTGCAACTTTTCAAGCCTTGGCGTGCAGAAGAGGAACTGCTTGGAGATTTCCTCTGTTACGAAGACTCTTTCAATGTCGCCAAGGAGACCATAGAATGTCCTGCTTTTCCCAAATATGTAGAAATGTTGAATGCGGAAATTGAGCAGGAAGCAACGATTGCAGCCGAGATTGCCAGAGACAGTTCTCAGGACAGTCAGAGTTCTGCTTCATTGAGTCAGGATCCACTAGGAGGACCTCTTATTGAAAATGAAGCTGCCACTGCTATGAATGAGGTGGAAAGAGCCATGGCACATGCTCAAGAGGATGCGGTTAACTTAGAAGAGTTGGAAAGGCAACTCAACGTTGAGCAGAGGAAAATATATGACGAAGTTACCATGCAAATTGATCATGGATTAAGTCATGATAAGAAAGAGTGCTCATGTACGTCGTTGAAGCCTGTCCGACTGTACGTGAGTGGAGAAGCGGGAACTGGAAAAAGTTTCCTCATTAAAGCAATTTCATGCTATTTGCAGGAAAGGACAGAGTCATCGCTGTCTTGTGTTGTCACTGCTCCAACTGGACTGGCAGCACATAATATTAAAGGGATTACTTTACATCGTTTACTGATGCTGCCAGTGGAGCATGACAACAAATTAGAATATCACAAGCTATCTGGAGATGCTTGTTTTGAAGTTTCAAGAATCTTGAGGAAAATGAAACTTCTTATCATTGACGAAGTAAGCATGGTTTCCAATGTCATGCTTGCCTTTGTGCATTTGAGGATGCAAGAAGTTCTCAAAACAGAGTATGATGTGTTATTTGGTGGCAAACACATCATTGTTTTCGGAGATCTTCTGCAGCTGACACCAGTGAAAGGGCAACCTGTGTTCAAAATGCTCACGCATGAAGATACCAGGAAGTGCCTAGGCAGCATTGGCAACGTCAATATATGGTTAAACTTCAATTATGCTGAACTGCATGAAAATATGCGTCAGGCAAAGGATGAAGTTTACAAGACTATTCTACAAGATGTTAGAATTGGAAAAGTGACCGAGCATGGGAAAGAAGCTTTACATGCACGATTACTGTCAAATTTATATCCAGAACAAGATGTTGTGCCTGAGAATATTTTTCAGAAAATTACTGATAAGAAATCTGGAATATGTTTGATGCCAACTCTTGCACAATGTGCCAAATTTAACAACAAAATGTTGCATTTAGAAAAGCAAGAGATTGTGAAAGTGGAAGCTATTGATAGAGTAGAGCATATGGGATCAACAATTATTTTGTCTGAGAATCTGAAAACAAAATTGGATTCATTAGAGAAGAGTATATCTAAAACTGCAGGTTTTGAAAAGACTCTGAATGTGTGCTTGAACTGCCGTATAATTTTAAGAAGGAATTTACATGTTGAAAGAGGTCTGGTAAATGGATCAATGGGTAATGTTGTTGATTTTGTGAAATACAGAAATAGAGATGGAATTGAATTTTTAAAAATTAAATTTGATGGCATTGAGGAAGTACAGCTAATTGCTCGTTGTTCTGCTAGATTTTTGCTTGTAAAAGACTTATATGTTCGCCGTAAGCAGTTCCCTGTTTGCTTGGCATATGCGGTGACAATTCATAAATCGCAAGGTTTAAGTGTAGACACTGCATTGGTGAATATTGGCAGTTCTGTGTTCAAGGAGGGTATGGCATATGTGGCATTGTCACGAGTTAGAACTTTATCGGGATTGTACTTGATTGAGTGTGATGTCCGAAACATTTGTGCAGATCTAGATTGTGTTAAGGAATACAATAGGTTAAGAAGAGAGTATGCGCCACATTTGCCTCAGTTTCCTTTGTTTGAGAAACGTCTGGTAGGCCGGAAACGAAGAAATGAGAACAATACTGGGGAGGTTGTAGCAAAAAGACAAAAAGTGAATGAACCTAAAATTACAAGCAGAAACAAAGAGGATTCTGTTGAAGATGTTGTTGGTTTTCAGTTTGAAAACAGTTCTGGTGTCAACTGCTATGCTAATGTAGTAATTAATGTTTTGTTTTCTCTAAAAAATGTAAAAGAAGAGATTGTGGTCAATTCTGATCAAAGATTTTGCAGTTTGTTAAATTCTGTGTTAGAGAAATGTACCACTGATAGAAGAAACATAGAAAGTGTGTCTGAAATTAGAAATCTGTTAGATAGATGTTCAGGCCAAACACAATTCTCTCAAAATATTCAGCAAGATTGTCAGGAGTTTTTAATGTATATGCTTGATGTATTACATGCTGAAGGTGTAGATGTAGATCAGCTGTTTGGGCTTTCTTATCAATGGCAGCATGACTGCGAGAACTGTATGGTATCAAGTACTACTAGTGTAGACTCAGAAAGATTTATATATTTAACTTTGCCAGACAGTAAATCAGTCTCCTTTAATAAGCTAGTAAAAGCTGCTAATCACAACATGGAGTGTAGCCAATGTAAATCTGAAATGATGTCCACATTATTTATACGAACATATGGCCAGTACGTCATTTTAATGTTCCAACGATGTAGGCCTGATGGAACAAAATTGACAACTTTAATAAAAAAATTTGTAGCTTCGCAGTTGTCAATATCAGGAAGGACTTTTGTAACTACAGCAATTATATATCATGACGGCCCTTCAATATCATCAGGACATTACACAGCTTATTTAAAGTCTAGAAATGGCTGGTCATTCTGCAATGATTCTGTTTTAATTTTCAAAAAAAAATTGCCGTATGACCTTAAAAACTCTTACCTGGTGTTTTTAAAACCAAAATTTTAGGAAAATAATCTCGGGATATGATCTGTGGAATTTCAAGAAGTTCTAATGGCTCCTACACAATTTGGCCTTGAGGATAAGTGTAGTTCAGAGACATAACTTCTAATCATAGGATTGGACATCATGGAGATGTATGTGCACTTTAAATGAGTTCAGAAAAACTGTTTCTTTTCATAAGCTAATTGAAGCAGCCAATCAAAACATGGAGTAGAGGGAATGTAAGTCTGCAATGCTGTCTACTGTTTTACATTGCTTTGTGATTAAAAGTGATGTAGAGAATTAAATAATTGTAGTACTCATAGAGGTAGTGTAAGTCTGCTTCATATTAAGCAGTATCAGTGTCATAGGAAATGTAGAACATGACTGAGCAAGAAGGGGAAGATATTACTATTCCAGGATTGTGAAAATGATCTTCAACATTTTAATTCTGAAAGTTGCGGAAATGCCAAATGATGGGATTGGCTTACAAGAAATCCAAGAGTTATAAATATCTCTGACTAGATTTGGCCTTGTGGAAAATAGTGGTAGAGAGCAAGAAGTCATTTATTGCATGTAACGTGTTTTTAAAAACGATGGAGGTTTTCTTTCAGAAAGTGGCGGGCTGAAAGTAATAACAGCACAAAAGAGTGTAAGCTGTTCATAGGACATCCTTGGACGTCATGGAAAGTAAGTTAACTTTAAGGAGTTCTGAATTTTAATTTCTGATGTTGTATGGGTTTTTTAAACACAATCATTTTGATTGTGTTTTTTTTTCCCCGCTGTTACATGATGAATACCTTCAAGTCACTGTTTTTAGTGAATTTTGATACATTCTGAGAACAGCAAAAATAAACCATTTAACATGTATAATTAATTCTGTACTGTTTGCATTTATGATGTATATGTAGAACTGTGTAGGAGGCATGGAGAAGGTGAGTTTTCTGTAAGTGTTAAATTTATTGTATGCAGTGCTGCACTTCTACGTATTCTTTCATATGCTGGACTACATCTGCACAATGAGATACCTAAGCAAAGGAAACACAAGTGATGTGATTGTGAAATGAGCAAAATAAATTGCACATATTTCAATTACATCACCTGTGTTTCCTATCATTACGAATCACATTGTGCAGATCAAGTTTAGGTCTGTCCAGGGAAACATAGGAGGTTTCTACTTTGTTGAAGAGTGCAGTGGACATGACTCACTTCATTAGTAGACTTTCACAGATATTATCTCCTCTGTACACTTCAACAAGTGTAAATCTCATCTTGAACTCTGAGTAGGCCTCACCTCAAACAAATCTCTGGATAGGAGACATGTTATTGGCATACTGAAGCGACACTTTTCTGAAACAAGAGCAATGCAAAAGATGCACCATGTTTTAAGATAGGCCTCACTTCATCTGCATCAAGATACTGTTAGTTTAAAATGTATATCTTTAGGATTGTGTAGAGGACCTGGAGAAGCAGAAGCTTCTGTCAGTGTCAAAGTTGTTGAAAAACTATTTGTCCTTCAATATTTTCCCTTGTCTTTTGTAATTTTTAAATACATATTTTAATTTTTTTCAAATGTTGGTTCTCTCTTTCACAGATTGAAAGTATAGAAATAAAATGTGATTAATTTAACGGCAATTACAAGGTAAATAGTTGTACTCTTTTCGTTACATTTCTATCACATTCACCTACTATTAGATCCACTGCTTCACTTCTTTAATCCTCAGTTTCCTGCCTTTGCTACTTTCCTCATTCCTTTCTCTATTACCTATTTACTCAACTCCTTCCACTCTTTTTCTCAGTCCCTCTGTTCTCATAGTTCCTCAGTCTTGTTCACTCACTCCATCTCTATTACTCTTAGTGTCTGTGAATTACTTTCCCAACTTTTTTTTTTTTGGACCGCTTCCCGGGAAGTTGCCCGGTTCGCAAACCAGCAGCGTTATGGCAGTCCACCATTTTGTGTTTCGGTCGAATCAAGATACAAGATGGAGGGCAAATAATGTTCAGAATGGGTAGAAGGGGGCACGGTAGATGTATCTTGACCCCCTTGGTTTTCTGAGGGTGGCTGAGGAGGACCATAGTTCTTCACTCTTGTTCACTCTCTCTGTTTCTATTAATGTCACTGTTTATGACTGATCAAAAAAATGTTTTTTAAAAAAGAACAGTAACTATAAGGGAAGGAAATAGACAGTTATGTTAAAAGAAAGACAGCTATAGGGAGTAAACTAAGGATACTGTTACCTACAATCCACTGCTGTTGATGTTACTGACCATGTCATGAATGATGTAATATGTGACATCATCAGCAGTGGATTGTAGGTAACAGTATCCTTAGTTTACTCCCTAGAGCTGTCTTTCTTTTAACATAACTGTCTGTTTGCTTACCTTATACTTACTGTTCTTTTTTTTAAAAAATATTTTTTTTGGTTAGCTTCCGGTACGCGTACCGGGTAGCGCTCCGGGAGCGAACTAAGAGAAATAGAGGTTGGCAGAGTTCCAAATATTCTACCAATTTTTTTATAATGGGGAGTTAGTTCTGAAAAGAACTTTTTTTTTATGTTTTTGTTGTTTTATATTTTTTTTAGTATTTTTTGAACATTTTTTTACTTTTTTTGTATTTTCTGAACGTTTTTAAATTTTTTTTGGTTTTTTTGGGGGGGGGGGAAACAAAAACGATCCATTATAAAGGGCTCAACAGGAGCAAAAAAAAAAAAAAGAATTTATTTTTTGGTGCGTTTCGTACAAACATTAATATGATTTTGAATTGCTCGCAAAATCAAAGTGATGCTACTTTCTCTGTAGCAGATGAAAGTGCCACATTCCACGCACACTTGCTTTACGTGCCCAAACAACATTTGGATGTTTGCGATCATCTCCCTCGCCTCTGGTCCCGACACCTCTGGAACCACCGATCTTCTTGCCATTGGGAGGGGATTTTGTTGTTCGTCACGTAGCTGGGCAGCACTATAATTATTTGGGTGCCACCTACTCATATGCCGATGCATAGTATGATTGCCATAACTGTATTTTTTATCAGTGCCCCTTGACAATCTATCACCGCATATGCGGCAAAACACGTAACGTGCATTCACTTTCTTTTGCCCCTCAGGAATTCTGTAGAATTGCCAGATGTAATTCTCCTTTCGATTGTACCTCCTGGGCTCCTCTGGCAAAAACTCATGCTCTTCCTCCTCTTCCTCCTCTTCCTGTTCTTCCTCTTCTTGCAAAATTACTTCTGCAGGTGGTCCTCTCTTTCTTGGATTTGGTGGAGGTGGTGGGCTAGCACCAGCTGAAGCTACTAATGAAGCCATCTCAAAGTCTCAATAAAGGGTCTTTCTCTCACCAAGATGAAAGTCAGAGTGATGAAAGAAGGAGGGGTTTTCATCATTTGGGAAAAACAAAAGTTCTAAACCAATGAAAAGTGTCCATTTTAGATCACATGACCTTGTATTACATCATTAGGAAACCAAAAGTGAAATGAACCAATGAAAAGTGTTATTACCGAGTCACATGACCTGCTATGTTTACGTTACGCGGTCGGCGCCGCGCCGCGGATCGCTTCCGGTTCGCGTACCGCTGCGCTTCCGGGTACGCGAACGTAGCACGTAATATGACGTATTACGCGAGAACGCGAAACGTCATGCTGACGCGAAGCGTCACGATGTTGTTTTGTAACGCGAGAGGTGCGCAAAAGGAACGTTTACCAGTTCGCGTACCGGGTCGCGCCTCCGGATTGAGCTAACGGGAAGCTAACCGGTACGCGTACTGGGAGCGAAACAAAAAAAAATAAAAAAAAAATTGTATAAAAAACATGTAAAAAATATTTTTCTTTTTAAAGAATAATACATTGTAAAGGTTTTGATATTAGCTATTAAAAAACCAATGAAATTCACTGAAAAAACCATAGGTTATAGACCATATATAGTTAGGAATTAGCATTTACAAAACCTTAAAAATTCACTGACAAAAACCATAGGTTATACACCATATATAGTTAGGAATTAGCATTTAAAAAACCTTATTTTACTCACACAAAACCAATGAAATTCCATATATAGTTAGTTGTACTAACTATATATCACGCACCCGCAATCCACTGCTGATGATGTCACATATTACATCATTCATGACATGGTCAGTGACATCACTGATGACATCACTGATGACATCTCAAATGACATCACTGATGACATCACTGATGACAAAATCCAGTGACTGTATTTTTCTGTAAAGTTAAAATATGTCTTACATATTTATGAATGAGTCGATGTATAAGTGTCTGGACGAAGGATTTAGTAGGTGCATGACTGAATGTATGAGTGAGTGATTAAATGTGTCTCACTGAGTGCATGGGTTAGTGACTAAACTGTCTTAATTTGTGCATCATTATGTCTGTTGTTCTGTAAACTGCTGCATGTGTTGATCAGTAGCTATATGAGTAACTATATAGGTTATTGATTGGTTGCCCAAGCATTTGTATGGGAGACTGAGTGTGTGTGTGGGTGGCTGGGAAGTGTATGACTCTGTGCATAGATGTATGGATTCAAAAGTGCATGTTGGAAACAGCTGTATGGGCGGTTGACTGTGTGCATGACTGTATTGGTGAGTGAATAGATATCTCAGTGCTACATGTCAAATTAAGTACATATGTAAAATACAGTACATGTGAGAGTTGACATATATAAATAACTGTGCATAAGAGCCAGTGAATGTGTGAGTGGCTGTATGGATCATTGTGAACTTGTATCCAGGATTGTATAAGTGAGTAAATATGTTTTAGTATATGTTTGAATAAGTAAGGTGTGTTTAACTGTATAGTTAAGGAAACGGAGGTGTGATTGATTGTTTGCATGACTGTCTAGGTGTGTGTGTAACTTCATGGATGAGTGACAATCTGTGAGTCTGTGTTTACACTGAGTGTATCTAAGGTTATATTAGAGTCTGAAGAGGTTCATCGTATTATCACATGAATGATTTTATCAGTGATGTCATCAGTAATGTCATTTGAGATGTCATCAGTGATGTCATCAGTGATGTCACTGACCATGTCATGAATGATGTAATATGTGACATCATCAGCAGTGGATTGCGGGTGCGTGATATATAGTTAGTACAACTAACTATATATGGAATTTCATTGGTTTTGTGTGAGTAAAATAAGGTTTTTTAAATGCTAATTCCTAACTATATATGGTGTATAACCTATGGTTTTTGTCAGTGAATATATATATATATATATATATATATATATATATATATAAATATATATCATCGCTCCAACTTGCCCACGCTTGAACAGCACTCGAACACAGAAGGTAGGTTGCAAACCTTTATTTTCAGGGTACAACTGGTCTGCTGTTGGCAGCTTCAATCAGACAGTGAGTTTTGCGGTGAGCTTGACACGCTTCAAAAGTTTCCTTTCTTCTTCAGAGGCACTTGCTTGGCTAATTGCGTGCACCTGGTCCCGTTTTCACAATGTTGATGCCACGCCCCTGGATGGGCCTGTCTAATGACAGTGGGGCATTGTGGGAACCGCAGTCCAGGTTGATTTCATGTCATATGGTGGCACTAATGTCTGTCACTCATTCAAGCCCTCAGATGGGCCACCATCAGTGACCAGTCTAGATCCCTCCTTTGTGCTCCGCATTGCAGCTCGATAAATATCAGCCATGCGGCCCCTGATTATGGGGTGGTGCAAGTTCGGCGGCTGGACCACTGCCCAAATATCACCGCTCCAACTTGCCCATGCTTGAACAGCACTCGAACATAGAAGGTAGGTGGCAAACCTTTTTTTTCAGGGCACAACTGGTCTGTTGTTGGCAGCTTCAATCAGACAGTCAGTTTCGCCGTGAGCCTGTCAGATTTAAAAAGTTTCCTTTCTTCTTCAGAGGCACTCGCTTGGGTGATTGCGTGCACTTGGTCCCGTTTTCACAATGTTGATGCCACGCCCCTGGATGGGCCTGTCTAATGACAGTGGGGACTTTGGGAACCGCAGTCCAGGTTGATTTCGTGTCATATGGTGGCACTAATGTCTGTCACTCTTTCAAGCCCTCAGATGGGCCACCGCCAGCAGTGACCAGTCTAGATCCCTCCTTTGTGCTCCGCATTGCAGCTCGATAAATATCAGCCACGCGGCCCCCGAATGCATGAGTTAGTGACTAAACTGTGTGAATGTCTGTATCAGTTTGTCAGTTGGTGAGTAAGCAGTTGCATGGGTTGGTGATTAGCTACATGAGTGTCTATAAGGGTTATTGATGTGTTGTCTGAGTATCTGTATGGGTGCCTGATTGTCTGTGTGGGTGGGTCAGGTAGTGTGTGACTCTGTGCATAGATGTGTGAGTGGGTGATTTACTGGCTGTATGGGTTCAAGAGTACATCTGTGAAGGGCTGTATGGGTGGGTGAGTGTGTGTATGGGTGTATTGGTGAGTGAATGGATGTCTCAGTGGTACATGTGTGAGTAACTACACATGTGCAAGGCAGTATATGTGAGTATTGGAGTATATGAATGACTATATGTGAGAGTGGCTGTATAGATGGGTGTGTGCTTGTATCAGTGATTGTATAAGAAAGTAAGTATGTATTAGCATATCTATGAATAAGTAAGGTGGTGTGTGGATAACTATATAGGTGAGTAAATGGAAATGTGATTGATTCTTTCCATGACTGACTTGGTGTTTGAGTAACTCTGTAGATGAGTGGCAGTGTGTGAGTGTCCGTATAGGTGTATGAGTGCAGATGATAGTACTGTATTGATGAGTGACTGTATGCATGAGTTACAATGGGTTAATGAGTGGATGTGTGTGTAGACTTAGGAATCAGTGAGTGGGTACATAGTAACTGGTATTGGTGTGTCTATGGTTTCAAAAACGGTAGTTTGTATTTTAGAGTGTATGTATATCACAGGTTATATTAGGGTGTGAGGAGGTTCATCAGATTATCATGTGGATGATGTCATCAGTGATGTCACAAGTGATGTCATTTGAGATGTCATCAGTGATGTCACTGACTATGTAATGAATGATGTAATATGTGACATCATCAGCAGTGCATTGCGGGGGCGCGAGTAATAGTTAGCTCAACTAACTATAACGGCCGAATTTCTCTGGTTTTGTACGAGTGAAATGTCCAACAAACTATAATGCCCCAGGAACCTGTGGTTTTTTCAGTGAATTTCTAAGGGCTTTTAAAGGCTACTTTCTAGCCATAACGTCCCTGAACCTGGTGGTTTGTTTCAGTGAATTTCTACGGTTTTGAAAAAGCTGATTCCTAACTATAACATCCCTGAAACCTATGTTTTTTTTAGTTTATTTCGAAGGTTTTGAAATGCTAATTTCTAACTATTCTTACAGAGGTAGGGCATTGTGCAGAAAGAGGAAGAAATGCGCAGAAAGAAGCAAGAGAAATGCAGAAAGAGGCAACAAAAGTCCAGAAAGACGTAGAAAGGTGCAGAAAGAAGCAAGAGATGTGCAGAAAGAACTCATCAGAGGTGCAGAAAGAGGCCTTGTTGCAAAGTCATCCTGTGCCCCCAACTTTTTGCTGACTGGTACTGGTGGTAACTGACTCTGACTAACCAGGCCTGGAGTCAGTACCATGCCGAAAGAAACTTAGAATACAGTGACAATACATACATACACTAGGGTACACTATGGGTGGGGGTACCCTTGTGATTAGCATGACCTCCCCTACAAGGCCTTAGTACATAATAAGGCAGGGGGATTAAAACTACCTCTGAGTCAGAGGTGCAAAACGAGGCAAGAGAAGTGCAGAAAGAAGCAACCAAGGTGCCAAAACAGGCAAGAGAGGAGCAAGTGAAGTGCAGAAAGAGGCAAGAGAGGTGCAGAAAGAGGCAAGAGAGGTGCACAAAGAGACAGGAGGGGTGCATAGAAGAAAGAAGTACAGAAAGAGGCAAGAGAAGTACAGAAAGAGGCAAGAGGGGTATAGAAAGAAGCAAGAGAAGTGCATAAAGAGGCAAGTGAGGTACAGAAAGAGACAAGAGGGGTTCAGAAAGAGGCAAGAGAGGTACAGAAAGAGGGGAGAAATCTGCATAAAAAAGCAACAGCGGTGCCGAAAGAGGCAAGTGAGGTGCAGAAAGGGGCAAGAGAAGTGCAGAAAAAGGCAAGTGAAGTGCACAAAGAAGACAGTGAGGTGCAGAAAGAGGAAGAAAGGTGCAAGAAGAAGCAAGAGAAATGCAGAAAGAGGCAAGAGAGGCACAGAAAGAAGAGAGGTTTGTGCACCATTAGTACCAATTTAACTCTCACATTTTGCAATAAGTAACACATGACCATTCCAGCTTTGCAAAGGGCCTTCCACTATGCTATAACACATGACTCTGCATTTTTGTTCAAATCTGCAGATTAGGCAGCAGATGATGGAATATTTGGCAAATGTGGAAAATGTTTAATTATGTGAAAATTGGTGCAGTCAAACAGTCACATAATTCCAGCGACCCTGCTCATACCTCTGACTAGATCCAGAAGTGCTCCTCAGTGATTACTTCTTTTATTGTGTCTCATTGAGTTTATAGTTTAGCTTCTATGGAAACGAGGAAGACTAAGCCTGAGGTTACCACTCCATAACACAGACTACAATACTACATAATTACTCTCCAAAACACATAATCCCAATACACTAAATGCCACATACTTTCTATTTACTGCACAACATACCACATAATTCCACTACACACAATGTACATCCACTCTACACCAAAAAACATTAGTAAAAAACTTTTACATTTACAATGCCAATAGCTTTAACTCTTGCAAATACGAAACCAACTACATTGCAAATGCTTCTTTAACTAGTAGTCACGTTTGCAGAGTGGTGGACACAGGGTGCTGGGATTCCGACCAACACTCAGGAATTCCGCTGCGTAAGACTTACAGGAGGTACCAGGAGGGCTTCTTAGCCCCCAAAGTCCCTCAGGAGTACAATGGACTTCATCCCCCATCCGGTAGTCTGACAGGAGGCGCATTTGAAGAGTGGTGGAGAAAGGGGGCATGGCCTACGAAGAGTTTTAGCATTCCCACTGTGTGGGACTTGCTGGAGGTAACCACCCCTCCTATTACCTCCGGTAAGTCCCACACAGCAGAATTGCTAATTTCTCTTAGCAGGCCATGCCCCCTTTGCCCACCACTCTGCAAACGCGCTCCCTGCCGAGCTCTTTGATAGGGATTGAAGTCCCCTTCACTGCTGGGGGTCCTTTGGGGCCAACTAGCCTACTTCCAGTAAGCCCCAAACAGTGGGATTGCTGAGAGGTGGACACAGGCCACGGCACCTTTCTCCACAACTCTGCATATGTGCCTCCTGGCACGCTCTTGGTTGGGGGATGAGGTCCCCTTTCCTCCTGTGGGTCCCTGGGGGCCAACTAGCCCTCCTGCTACCTCCAGTAAGCCCCATACAGCTGGTTTGCTGAGAGTGCCCAAAGGCCACACCCCTATTTACACAACTCTGCAAACGTGGCTCCTGGCGCACTGCTGCTCTGGCGATAAAGTACACTTGTGTCCTGAGGTCCTCAGGACACAAGAGGACCTCATCGCCCCACCAGCAGTGCGCCAAGAGGCGCGTTTGCAGAGTGGTGTAAAAAGGTGCATGGCCTTGGACCACCTCTCAGCAATCCTACTACATAGGTCTTACTGGAGGTACCTGATGGGCTATTTGGCCCCCAGGGACCCTCAGGAATGAAGGGGACTTAATCCCCCAACCCAAAATGCGCCTCCTGCACAATGGTGCAGGGAGGGGGGCGGGGATTTTCTTTTGCTTTCGGATGGGGGGGCTGTATGGCCCCCTTCCCTTAATTATTTTTGGTCCCTGGGAACCCCATCCCCCAGAGCCTCAGCATTTTATCTGTTTATTTAAAAAATGGGAAAGGGGCCCCGTGGCCTTCCCTTCCCTGGGCCACTTCTGGCCACAGGGACCCCATCCCCCAGGGCACGGCCAGCCTGGAGCTTTTTGGGGGGAGGTGGGCTACTTGGCCAGCCTCTAGAGGCAAATTATGGGTCCGGGGACCCCATCCCCTGGGGCCTAGCCTTATTTAAAAAAAATAATAATAATTGAACGGGAAGGGGGCCGTGTGACACCACTTCCCTGGGCCACTATTGGCCCCGGGGACCCCATCCTCGGGGCATGGCCTCTTTTTTTTATTGTTCAATTAGGGGAGGGGGGCCGTGTGGCCCCTCCCCAGGGCCACTTCAGACCCGGGGTCCCCAACCCCCGGGGCCGGCCCTCAAGTTGGGGACAAGTTGGTGAGTTGAGCCCCAATGCCCCCACAGTCCCTGCCGGCTCCCCGCCTCCTGCGGAAGCCGGCATTGCTTTTGGGCAAGGGGAGCTGCTGACATGCAGCTTCCCTTGCCCAAAAACAATACTGCTTTGCTTCTTGGAAGCGAGAGCAGGTTTCCTGCTCTTGCTTCCAAGAAGCAAAGCAGTGTTTGCTATGGCAGGGTGGGAGCCGGGCTCCCACCCTGCCATAGCAAACAGCTATGTCCCGGAGGTGGGCACCCCGGGACATTGCAGGAGCCGGCCCTGGGGGGTGGCGGTCCCCAAGGCCATCGAGGTTTTAGGAAGGGGGCCGCGTGGCTCCCCTCCTGACTGGTCAAATCCCCGGCCAGGTGGTGGTCTCCGGGCCGGCGGTCCGTAACGGATCCCCGCATTAGAATAAAGAGTGCCCCGGGAAGGTGGTGGTCCCCGGGGCAGTGTGGGGGGGGGCCCCACATGTTCTAATTTTCATTTAAGCCCCAGGGAGTTGTCAGCCCCCCGCCCTTAATGATGAATGCCCCGGGGAGGTGGCGGTCCCCAAGGCTGCGGAAGCCCCCGCGGGGACCCTGCTAATTTATTGCACATTGTCGCTGGGACCTGGCCCACTCGGGGGTTCATAGAAAAGGAAAAGCAGTAGTCCGCGCTTTTTTTTTCCCTCGGCCGGATTCGCGCACTCAACGCAAATTCGGACGATTTTCTTCTTTTTTTTACATGTTTTTTTTGGCTCTGCGGGTCCTTGTGGGACCCCCGAGCAGGCCTAGGGGGTCACGGTGTTTCTACCTTGCCCCCTTTTCTTGTTTTTATCATTACTTTAACTGTTTTCTTGTGACTCGGTTACCGAGTCACAAGATGGCTGCCAATACTTCCTGTTTTGGAGTGTTGGCAGCCAATCAAAATTAAGCTTGTGCTCGGGAGGGTTCACAAATCCTCCTCGGTGCTCAGATATATCATTTTTTGGGGGGGATTTTCTCAGGAACTACTGAACGGATTTACACCATTAAAAAAAGGGCACTTTCTGAACCGAGAGCTACCTTTTTGCCAAATTTGATGTATGTAATTGTGTTCAGCAGTTCGGGCTATTGCCTTTTCCAAAATTCCTATGCAAATGAACATTGGGAAAATGCTTTTTGAAACCCCCGTTTTTTCTCAGCCCCCGCTTGACGAATCACCCCCAAACTTTCAAGACAGGAGCCGTCATTAGTTTGGACAATTTTGCGAATATTCGTCAAACGGCGCCAAAGATATTGGCATAAGAAAAAAACTTTAAATATATCTATAGATTTACACAAACACACACAAAAAAAGTCAAATAAAAAAAATGTAAAGCAAACAACATGGCTTTGGCATGTGGGTGTGGCAAAGTGCATTGTCTGCCTGTTTCTCTTTGCCGCCTCCTGGCTCATTGAACAGCTCTGGTAGGGCACAGGGGTGAGGTGAGGCAAGACATCTGGCCCACCTCTTGATACATCACTGTTAGCCTCCTCTTAGATCAGGACTAAAGTTCTGTGATTAGTTGAAACCAGTGGACATTCTGAGAGGATTGTAAGATTATGCAATACGCACAAGATAAACTCACACACAGTGCCAACTTTGCACTGCATTTACCTCATTATTCTACACATCTAGCATCCATCTGAAAGGTCTAAATAGGTGTGAGAAAGTGCACATACTAATGTACAAATATGTAATGGACAACAGTTTGTTTAAAACAAGAAAGTGTTCATGAAAATAAAAAGGGGAATTCAGTATATTACCCAATGCTAGGTCTAAGTACTGTGGGCACAGGTTAGATTCGACAACATGTACATGTTAGCATACTTAATAAATAGATTTAGCTGATGTGGGCAATTTAATGCTTAAATTAGCCAGGCATTTCTACATCGCAGTCGGAATAGGTTGTAATTTGTCTTTCTTGGGTGTGTTACAAATCCTCAGACATTGTTGCCTGATTCTTCCCATAGAAGGCTTGTTTTTACTGAAAATGGTCAAAATTTTTCAGTTTGATCGTCCTCTCACCACAGTGGCACCACACTTACCGTTTTCATCTTCAATTTCTGTTGGACCCGTGAAAACTCTGTTCGTGACTTTCACTCTCCCTCCTGGTCCAAAGTGAGGTCCATCCAACTTTCCTTCTTTGCAGAGCTTGGAAAGAATCTGAGTGGGCTTTACGGGGTCCCTCCACATGTTGTAGCCGTGACTGAGGAGAGAAGATGCATAGCTTTACAGGAGAACCCCAGGATGTTGCAGCTGGACAACCCTCCTCTGATGTTTCAATGATGATCTAGGGTGCTTATTGGGGATACTTATATAGGTGATAAATTGAATTTTTGGCTTATGGCCATACAAATCCTCAAACAGATAGGACCTCACTGCCTTCATGGATCTACTTAACGTGAGCCGGGGTTTTCACTTTTTTGCTACCTACCGGTGATGTCACCCTGCTTAATTCCCCATGTTCATTTCAGTGGCATGGAAGGTCGCACATGTAACTTCCTTCCCTCGCAAGATAATTTTATCAATTCCCACATGCCCAGTGCACCTCTTTTTCCACTGTACCTTCCTGATTTGTAGTGCAACTCTGGAAATGGCCTGCGTCAGCTTCGCTTATGTTTTCCCACAATACCTCGTCCTACCTACTTTTGAGTCAGCTATGTTTGTTTGCCCACACTGCCTCTTCCTGCCTAATGTGAGTCAGCTATGCTTGTTTCCTGGTCACAGTGTCCCCAGTGTTGCTAACTTGGAGTCAAAACTTCCAACTATCATCTTAGCAGTTTCTCCTGATCTGACCATTTGGGTAGTAAATTTGCGGATATAGAGCTTCCACTCAATAAACATATCCAACGTTGTATAGTTCTTCTTGGCTAGAATTTCCGCTTGCCCCTTTGAAGATCTATGACCTCCAGAAAAGTAAGTAAGTCTGGAGGTCACGCTTTTTACTAGCACAAACTACAAACTTTACCCAGCTGAGGTCACTCGTGAGTTGGTGGCATAGGGTGGCTGGACACACAGTAACCATTGACTAAAATTGGAGTTTTGGGTTCTAACTTGATTCTTATTGAACAGTTCTAGTTTTTGCTACTATTTTTGATTCCTGTCGCTGATTTACTTACTTATTATCACAATGTACAATTATTTTCCTTTTTATCTAGATATTTTAAGAACTAGGGGGCAGATGTATCAAAGCAACTTTTAGTCGCAAACGCTGCGATTTGCAAAAAAGCAGCGTTTGCGACTACAAATTCGCAAAACTGTATGTATGATGGAAATCGCATAGCAAAATTAAGGATTCGCAAAATTTGCGATTCCTTAATTTTGCGTAAGCATTTAAGGAATCCCAAATTGCAATTCCTTAAATGCTATGTATCAAGCATTCAAATTTTGCAATTTCTCCTTAAGAAATCGCAAATTACCACCAACTTCAAGTTGGTGGTAATTTGCGATTTCTTTCACAAATGCACTTTTTTGCATTTGTTAAGGTGCCATATGATGCACATACATGCCCTTAGGGCATGTATGTGCGCCGTATGCGCACACATGTTTATTTCAGGGGTGATCAGGGTGTCCTTATGACACCCTTGCACCCTTGAAATTATTCTCAATTTGCGATTCTCAAATTGCGAATCGCAAATTGAGAATAACATCCCATTCATTCCTATGGGCCTCCTGGCCCATAGAAATGAATGGGAAATTATTCCTTAATTGCGATTCGCAATTTGCTAATCGCAATTAAGGAATTTTAAGAAATCGCAAAAAAATTGCGTTTTTCTACATACATCCCTATTTGCACATCTCAAATAGCGATTTCTAAAAAATCGCTATTTTAGATTCGCAAATCAGGATGTTGATACATCTGCCCCATGATTTCTTAACACTATTGTTGTTTTGGTTCTATATTGCACCAGCCCCGTGTTTGTCTTATGTTAGGGAGGGTTTGCTACCTGTGCCAAGCTACTAAACTTGAGTTAGGGACTTGTCAAAGAATTCAGTTTACTTTTGAAGGTCATATTGCTTGGGACTTGAGGCAGCTCAAAGCCATCAATGTTTGGCCTCACTTTCACACAGCTCGAACATCCCAATACCCACAAATATGCAGCTATTTGTTTTTTGTTTTTAAATGCACAGAATAGTTAACCAAGTGTTCAAAAATGACACAGGAATGCACAGTACAAATCCATTGTTTGCAGACTACATCAGGGGTACGGTACCAGACTAACTTTGTCAGACTATCGTCGGATCACAATCTCATATCATTTACAAACATCTAGCCGTTTTAGAGCTAATAATAGACAATCTTCCCCCAATAGCACAATACATTTGTAAACAATGTTGCCAGGTTTCTAGACTAGAATGAGGTTTCTTTCTTAATTAAGTTCAGTGCTGGTTGACACTAGCATGATTCCTTCCTGTAGCTATTTTGCCACATGCATAGAGCAACAGCGCAGGACAAGCAGGTGCCTTGAAGGACGTTTGCAAGGGAGAGAAAAAGTTCAGGGGTGGAAATAACCTCTAAAGGATGGTGTAATAATATATTCAAAGAAGCACATCAGGGGTGGATGCAAAGATGACAATAAGAATGCAAAAGTACCCAGGATTGACTGAAGAATAATTTGAAAATGTGAGGCTTGCAGAATAGACTTGCAGAAGATTCGTGAATCAAAAGAAAATTCTGCGTAGGAAACAATGGGAAATAAATCTAGGACGAGGGACGAAGAACACAAGTAAAAATACTATTTTCAGCATTGTGGTGCATTTTCACCCGAGTTCACCAGCCTTTCATATTATCGTAACAGAAAGTGACATCACGGGAAGTATAGGAGCCATCTTGGATTGAGAAGCAGCCATAGAGATCCGCTGTGTCCACCATCTTGGATTGGGAATGATGATGTAACATACCTATTTATATTTCTGGTTAACTATGAAGCAAAGAAGGCAACACGGGGGCTTCTAGAATATCAGTAACTAGCTTCCGGAAATAAATACGCCTTCCCAAGCTCCTTTCCCTCCTGAAATGTTTCTTGAAAAAAATTAGGCTTTCAGGAGAAAAAGATGCGTTGATTCACAAACCTTGAGCGCCTTTCTTGGTGTTCTCGAGGCACAACAGATAGGAGATGAAATTTACGTCAGATAATATTCTGTGAACACTATTCTGATTTACCACCATTGCAGTTAAATACAATGTGCTCCAAGGAGGCAAAATGTATTCTATGAAGATAACCGAGCCACTATACAGTTAAACTGCAACAGTGGACACAGTCACAGAAGCATACAATTAAGATCAGTGCACGCAGGGGTTGGATCTACTTACATTGAGTAGCTCTGTGAGATTCCACAGGTGGCCCTGTGTTTGCTGTAGTACCGATTTTCTAGGTCAATCTTTGTTTCCCCAATCAGGTCATCTGTACCCACCAAGTCCCAGTCATACACAGCAACAGTCAGCATGGACTCCATGGGGAATGTGGCTTCAATGTCAAAGGACCTGGAAGAAGAACATAAACGAGTTTATCAAATGATCCAAACGCTCATAGTGCACAGGCAGATACAAAGTACAGCCAACAAGGAGGACAACAGTGTGAGGCTTGGAAGGCAAACTGCACATGCATTCATGACTTACTTTCCAAAGACGGGGTTCAGCTGTTTGGAGATGTAATTTTCCTTGTCTTTGATGTCAGTTTTCCCCAACCTGATGACGACATAGGGGTCGGCTTTGCCATTGATATCAGCAGGGTGCAGGTCTGTGGCCTACAATTAAGATCATGTGAGACAAGGCTCCCTGAAGAGCAACACAGCAGGATGATGGATACATGCATGCCATTCAGAAGTTTCACTAAAGGATCATTGGACTTCACAATCACAAAATAAATAAGCAAGTACATATGAATGTTACTGCAGGTAGTTAATTTTGGTGACCTTGTGGTCCTCACACAAGACTATTTTTGAGCAGTTCTATAAATGGTACAAAGGGTAAAAAAAGTAGTGTCAATATTAGGTTTTAAACATCAGAAAGCCTACCATACGTCTTCAAATATTGTTTAATTTTAGGTACGTATTTTTACAGCGCGGCTGTCAAACAGACCTCTTGCTTATAATAGAAATATATTGGGCTATGGGACCACTGCTTGCAACCACGCGCTTTCTTCGACCAACCTGTATTGGTCAGTGGCTTGAGAATTTTTCAGTCATGTCTTGGCTAAGCCCGGTGGAGTACTTATCTCTCACTCAATGGTGTTGACTGTTTCGGTGTATCTTTCCACTGCTTGCAGTGACCTGCATGAGGACTACTTCTACATCTACTGCTCTCTCGCTCGCCACGCCTATGGGTACCTTATCTGTGTCTAACACTAATGTGTTGACTATGCATGCTCAAGTACATTAAACCCAGGCTTGTTGGTTTTGCTAATGCTTGTTTTAAATAGATTATGATTATTAACTATTCTGTCAAATAATGGGAGTACTTTTAACATGCTGTTTACAGTAGCCATATCAGAGATTGGATAAACCAATATATTTGCAATCTATTAGAGATAATGTGAGCCTTATCTGGAACTTTGTCTTAGTTATTGATTGCAGGGGGCATGCTTGCGTGCTTGAGATTTACTAATGCTTTGTGACCACGTCTGGTTCTCATCAGCTTGGAGCATCTGCCTCCCAAAACTGGTCTTAAATTCTCGAATCCAAGTGAATCTTAAATTCTGGAATCGATGTCAGCCACAAGGCAAAATAAAGCTGAATGACACCATTACGTCCCTAAGGTGGCTTACAATTGCTATTGGCCAATTCAGCTCTGTGCCATCTGTCACATCACTATGGTTTTACTATAAATTGTAATATGATGATTGCAATAAAATACTCTAAATTTTCATTTCTTGGAAATCTGTTTGTATAAAGTGGAGGCTCACATTTACTGTTCAATAGCATATTTAACAAACGATAACGCCTGGGGATGCCCATGCTCCAGAACCATGCATTCTGACCAATCAGTGATTGCTGCATCGAGATGCAACCTAGGTTTTTATGGTGTGTGAATGGCCTAGGCCCTAAATCCTACTTTATAGGACAACATAAACACTGTTTTGCCGATCAATGTGGTCTCTTCATTTCTTGGTACGACCATAAGTATTTTGAAAACATTCCAAGATACAGACCATAGGGAATATGGCAAGTGCGATTAACTGTTCGATGTAAAATATCATTGCAAATTTACACATCTACAAATTATTTTCAGGTTTATGTGTTCCTGAAAGAGCAAGGCAATTTTATGGTGCTCCTGATACGGGAATCCTTGAATTCCCACCTCTAGACTTTGGTATGGGTTTTTATTTTTTACATCTTTTTATTAACATAAACAGAAAAAGATGAAGCATCAGGTAACATGCATCACTTTCACAATTATCAATTATACATTACCATGTAAGAAAATATTTTAGGATACAATTAGGGATCACAGGGACTCCAACGCTACAGTTTCTTCTCCCAACATTTGGTGGAGTACATATATCTCCCCTATATACATTCCAAGCTCCCCAGAACTTTCCCCATTTTCCGGGAGGCCCTCTGGCCACGTACACTGACCTTTCCCTGAACATGCACCAGTCTAGATCTTCCATCCACTTCCCAATCTGCGGCACTTGGCTGGCGCCCCACAACTGAGCTATATTACGCTTGGCTATCATGCACCCCAGGGTCACCCACTGCTTCCCATGTGAATTCAGATCGGTTGGCTCCCAGACATTTAATACACATCCTCGGGTCTCTACCACCAAATCCACCCCAATACATCTCAGACTTTCTCGTGAATCTTGACCCAGTATTCCTGTATTGCCGCACAGTGCCACAGAACATTCATGAACGTTCCAGTCTCTCCACATCCTCTCCTACATTCCCCACTTTCCGCCAAACCCATACGTACCAACCGTGGACCTGTAATGTAGGTTTCTGTATAAAATCTTTAATTGGACCAATCTAAGTCGCATTTGGATGGTATGGGTTTTTAATATTGACTATAGAGCTATTGCACCAATATGATCGCTGGGCAGAAAGACTTTGCAAAGTCCATGCCACATCACTTACCCTTACAACGTACACCCTCACCAGTACGTTCATTGGGTCATTATTTGGAATTCCTTGAAACATCCCAAAGTTGGGGTCATATCCAGCTTCTTTGGTAACGTCGTCGGGAAGAGGGACTTTGTACACACACATGGAACCCTGGATTGGAAATAGTTTATGAAAGAGTGCCAAGAGTCACATCGAGCAGGCAACAGCGGAAGAGTACACCGTTATGAATACAATTTCACAATTCGTATTTTCTAACTTGTGCACATAAACATATTTAGGATATGCTATGCTATTCTAAACATCACCAAAAGTGCATTTTATTGGCATGCAATATATATCAGTAAATATTTGGGGTTGAATGGGCAGCCATGATACCTTATAGTTTCTGTAGACAAACATGTCATCACTTTGTATACATTGATGTCCCTGGTTGAAACAATACAGAATTAACTTTACGCAGATTCTCAGAGCCATTAAGATGGGCAGAGAAATCACATGATGTTGGGGATAGTAATGATATTAATTTGTAGAGCTCTCTTACGCGGTGGTCAAATGACACACAGTAGTTTGGAAGCAGAAGATACTCCAATTCTCTTTTTAACATTGAGCTATCCTGGATAGAACTATGATGCAGGGGTGGTGCCTTCCACACACCCGAGGTCACTGCGGTGCACACTTTGTTTTTTAAAGATTTGGAACACCCACGGCTAACCCAGGGGTTTCCCGGTGCAGAAGCAGTAAGGTGGAGAATTGAAGAAGTCGCAGATTAAAAAAGCAAGGACTTCAAACCCTTCCAAAAAGCAAGCAGCCATGTACAAGTTCCCAGGTGTTCTGTAAGGGAGTTGCATAATTTCTGGCCTAAGTAAGAAAAAGGAGCCCCCTTTCATATAGGATAGGTGGAATCTGGGCACAGTAAACAAAGCCTGATTCAAACATCTCAAAGCTCGAGTGGGCTGACAGGGCACCACCAGGACCTGGATATAACGAGGTCCCAGTCGAGTTTTTGCCTTGAACATGTAACATGAGCTTAAAATGTAATGCGTTTATAGACTGTGAGCCTGTGAAGCTCAGGGAGAAGATGAGAGATCAATGCAAATTTTAGAAATCTGTACAGAAGTCTTGAAGCCGTCTTCTGTACTACCTTCAACCGACGAATTGTTGCCTTGTCGGAGCCCAGGAATAACACATTGCCGTAGTCCAGTCTGGACACAATTAAGGCCTGGATCACAGTCCTTTGAGCTGGAATGGGCATCATCCAAATTACCTTTCTTAGCCACTTAAGCACAGCAAAGCAAGTGGCAGTCACCTTGGTCACCTGAGGTTTCAAAGAGTGTCATCCAGCAGGAGTCACAGGTTTTTGACCTGTGAAGATGGAGTCGCCAGAGCCCCAGGAGGGCCAGGCAAATGATGTGGGCACCAGAGAGAGGAGTGCTAGTCCAGAATCATGACCTCCGTTTTATCCCCATTGAGCTTCAGCAATCTGTGATTGCTTTCCTTACTTTTAGCACTTTTAAGAAAAGGGAGTGAAGACACACAGAGATGTTGAGGGAATGCTTGGACTGACTGTCAGCCCAAGGAAGACCTTGCATGTTTTCAGTAGTTTTATCAATAAGTGGCATCATATAACCTCGTGCTCATGCCAAAACTTAGCCATAACAGTCCTCTATAGCAGAGAGACTAATTTTTATAGACTTACATATAGTTGTTATACAACTTTGACTGATAATTAGCAACCTGATTCCCACTAATGACAGGATAATTGTATTGTATTGGAGGTGTTGTAGCGCGCTCAATTACTCAGGAGTATCCTGGCGCATGGGGATGCAAAGAAGACAGCGGTATCTAAGAAATTAAAATGGAAGATTAAACAAATAAGTTTTGAGAGCTTTTTTAAAAAGATTAAAATCCTGAGTAATGCGGAGTGGTAGCGGCAAAGTGTTCCAGGCCAAAGCTGCCTTCATCGAGATGGACTGGCCACCAAGACGAGAACGGTTGAAGCAGGTTACCGCCAACAGATGTTGAGAAGTGGAACGTAGAGGGCGGCCCGGCAGATACCACGCAAAACGCATCCTGAGGTACGCCGGTCCTTGATCATAGATGGCTCTGTGCGCAAGGGTGAGAGATTTAAACACAACCCTTTGTTTAACAGGGAGCCAATGCAAACTGTGCAAATGTACACGAACACTAGACTGCCTAGAGATATTAAAAAGGAGTCTGGCCGTTGCATTTTGAATAACCTGAAGGCGGTTAATAAGGTAGGCAGGAATACCAGAGTAGAGGGCATTAGAGTAGTCAAGACGAGAAAGTATAAGGGCCCTTGCCACCGACTCTTTGGCCGCTCTAGGCAGCAGCGGTAAGAACCTACGGAGAGATTTAAGAGTGCCAAAGCATCCACATGTAAGTTTTTTGATATGCTCCACAAATTTAAGGTCTTCACCAAACCAGACTCCTAGGTTCTTGGCTAATTTGCTAGTCGCACTTGGGGAAGAAACATCCGGTGGCCATAAGGACTCTCTACAATTGGGGGGGAACTGCCCATTGAGGAGGATTTCAGACTTGCTTTCATTACATTTTAATTGGGCCAAGGCAAGCCAAGAAAAAACTGAGGAGAGGCAATGCTGGACAGCCGAGGTATCCAGGTCCCCACCCGGCCAAGTAAAAAGCAACTGCGTATCGTTGGCATACGCTATTATTTTTGCCCCAAGTTTCTCGGCCCAAAAAACCATGGGGGTCAGGTAAATGTTGAACAGCAGTGGGCTTAATGTAGACTCCTGAGGTACCCCTGTAGAAAGCAATTTGGCCGAAGAGACATATGGGGGGGGGTCCACACCTGTTGGGTTCGATTGGTCAAAAATGAAGTCAGCCACTCTAGAGCAGACCCAGCGATGCCGATGGATGCCAATCACGAGATCAGCTGTTGATGTGGCACCGTTTCGAAGGTGGCAGAGAGGTCTAACATAATCAGAGCCGCTCTGCCGCCTCCGTCCAGGCACTCCCTTATAGCTTTGGAGATCTCAACCAAAGCGGACTCAGTGCTATAGGTGGCACGGAACCCAGACTGTGCAGGATGGAGTGCATGCGAGTCTTCAACAAACTCATCCAACTGGCGAAATGCTATTTTTTCAGTGACTTTGGCCAACACAGGAAGCAAGGAGATAGGGCGATAGTTGGCCAGAATATTAGAATTAAGTCATGATTTCTTGAGAAGTGGCAAGAGTTTAGCCTGCTTCCAACAGTCAGGGACAGTGGCCGTCCTAAACGAGCGGCCAATGATCTCTGCAGCCTCGGAACAGACTTCCTCAGCCACACCACCCAAAATGCAGGCCGGACAAGAATCAGTGGGGGAGCCGGATTTCATGGATTTAAGGACAGCTAAAGTAGTTGCCTCAGTGGGAGGGGAGAAAGCGTAAAAAGCAGGGGAATTAGGGGGACAGAGATCACAGGAACACATATTCTGCTTACTCTGATCCGGGCAAATCACGCGCAGACTGTCCTGGATACCCACAATTTTATCAATAAAAAATGAGGACAGATCCTCACACCATTGGGCGGAAGATGGAATCAGGGGTTGTTCAGCCTGGGGGGAGAGGAAACTTTTTACAATGGAAAAAATCTCCTTGCTGTTGTTATTGGCCCTGGAAATTCTGTCTGCATAAAATTCATTCTTTTCTGTTTTTATAGCATCATAATAAACCCTCTGAGCAGCACGTAGGGCCTCCTTAGCAGAGGAGCAGTATGCACGTCTCCAACACCTCTCCAGCTTTTTACAGTCGAGCTTTAGTGCTATCAACGCCTGTGAAAACCAGGGCTTGGAGGGAGTGACATGCTTGTTGGGACCAGAGCCCTGTTTGGCTGAGGCCTGCACCCCCGAGCTGACCCAGGTGTCAAATTGCTGCACAGCAGCTATAAGCCCAGGGCCAAGCACAGGACGACTCTGCTGAAGAACATTAGACAAGGTTAACACATTAATCTTCTGATGAATGCGAGGGTCGGAGAAGAAGAATTAATTAAAGGCCAAGAGAACCTAATGAGTTTATGGTCCGACCATGAGAGAATTAGGGGGTCAGAAGTAGTCAAATCAAAATTGGAACAAATAAGGTCCAAAAGATGACCACCAGAGTCTGTGGGTAGTCTCACCCACTGGGTCAGCTGGGCCAGACTAAAAGTTTCTAGCAAACTGAGCGCATCAGATGACTCCTTCATGTCAACATGAATATTAAAATCGCCCAGAAGCAGAAACTTAGAGAATTGGAACAAATAAGGTCCAAAAGATGACCACCCGAGTCTGTGGGTAGTCTCACCCACTGGGTCAGCTGGGCCAGACTAAAAGTTTCTAGCAAACTGAGCGCATCAGATGACTCCTTCATGTCAACATGAATATTAAAATCGCCCAGAAGCAGAAACTTAGAGAACCTCAGCGCCCGGGGTACAATCACCTCTTCTAGTGCCTTACGAAAAAAACCACAAGGACCTGGTGGGCGATAGATCAAAGTACCGCCCAGCGTAAAATGAGGCGTAAGAGTAAAGGAGAAGTGAAGAAATTCCCCATCTCCCAGTTCGCTAGAAGACTCACTAATGAAAGACCACGTGTCTCTAAAAACAACCGCCACCCCTCCACCTCTCCCCACTGCACGGTCGGCTCTCATAATTCTGTAGCCCCGCGGGATAGCAAATTCGACCACAGGGGCGCAGGAGCTGTTAAACCACGTCTCTGTGATGAATAAGATGTCAAGGTTGCCATCCGAAAGCAGCTCAAATATGTCCATGTTTCTCTATGGAGCGGGCATTAAGTAATGAGGCCGATACCGTGTCTTTGATATTGATTCTAGGAGCTAGTGGAGGTGGGGTTGTGGATAAAGTAAAGTTACATTTACAGAGGGACCACATTTTTTTAGCGCAATCAGTGACCGCCCATGGTTGTATGCCTTTACAGACATTATGGTTGAGAGCCAAGAGCTCGCTCTGAGTATACCTCAGTAAGCCACCCGTAAGCAAAGAGGGCGAAAAGGCAGCCTGTCCGGCTCTAGGTGCGCCCGAGGCGCGGACGGGCGCAGACTGGCGGACCTTCGGCGCGCCAGCCGCGCGCCCTCTGCGCGCTCGAAAGAGCATGGTCAATTTATGGATGCACGTCCCTCCCCCAGCTAGAACGCTGCCACTGGTCTAGCAGGGGTCCGGGACTACACCCAAGATGGCCGCCCGCCCTCCACTCAAACGGCACAACAGCCGCGGTGGAACGGGGCAGGTAGGCACACCAGGTGACAACAGAACAGGTAAGCGTGTAGCTCCCAAAGATAAGAATTGAGCAGAGCGGATATTAAAATATAGGTGGAAGCGCCTCTGCGCTATCGTACAAGCCTCGTGCAGCAAACGGTAAAAAATACAGTACAATTTTTAAAAAGCAGAGATATCTCCTGAGTGCATCAAAACGGGTCCGTATGGGAGCTGTACCACCTACACTAGCCGCAAAGATCGCTGAATCAGGCTCAATTTATGGATGCACGTCCCTCCCCCAGCTTGAGCGCCATGAAACCGTCTGGTGACCGAGCGCGGTATAAATATTTTTAACATAACATAGAACGCTGCCACTGGTCTAGCAGGGGTCCGGGACTACACCCAAGATGGCCACCCGCCCTCCACTCAAACAGCACAACAGCCGCGGTGGAACGGGGCAGGTAGGCACACCAGGTGACAACAGAACAGGTAAGCATATAGCCCCCAAAGATAAGAATTGAGCAGAGCAGATATTAAAATATAGGTGGAAGCGCCTCTGCGCTATCGTACAAGACTCGTGCAGCAAACAGTAAAAAATACAGTACAATTTTTAAAAAGCAGAGATATCTCCTGAGTGCATCAAAACGGGTCCGTATGGGAGCTGCCACCACCCACACTAGCCGCCATAATATGACAACCATTGAGAGTAGGACTGTTAACGCCTTTTCAGTGATCAATATAATGTCATCGATGTGAATGATACTGATTTACTGCTAACCCAAGCTCTTTGGGCATCTTGTGACTTCCTTTCATCAACAGTGTCCACCTTTAACGTTCTACAGATATCCGCGGCTACAGCTCCATGGAGGTCACTCAGAGGGAGACAAGGTGAGGCTCATAATTCTATCCCTTAATCAAACACTAGGCAGAATATGTTGAATGTGTAAAGGTAAAAGACCATACAATTATAGAAGGAGCCAGGAAGCACGTCAAATAGGGACATACAATTAACTCTGGCGACTGAACATTACCCCATTGCCTCCTTAAATTAATGGAGTAACCTAATTAAATAATTACTGATCATTTATGTTAATTAAATGAATGTTACTGTTATAATATATAATTAAAAGTAAGCTGACAAAATGAAAGTGAAAAAGTATAACAACATTGTTACCACTTGTTGGGTTTGGTTTAGCTTTATGGTTAGGACAGGTTTACCATATTTCTGAATTTATTAAGGAGCACACACTTAATTCTAATAAATGAAAGCTAAAAAGAAATATTTATTATTGATGGAGTTATAGTTTGGCTAAAGGATTAGATAGGATTAGCTGTAGTGTAAGGTTCCTTGTTTTTAAAAATCAAGTTAGAGTAATTTAATATTATTTCAGTATCATAGTTAAATATGAAACAAGGATTAATGTTCGGGATAGCATTTGAGTGAGGGCAAAGGTAGCAAATGGTATAAAATACCACTGAAGTTACATAATGAAATCTTATTTAAATAATTACAGATTAAATATTGGTTAGAGTTAGCATTCGGACAATAATCTCTTAATTCTAATTTAATGTAACTAAAATTAATTTGATGAATAAAACATAGGTACAAATTTGTATTGATAGGAACTAGTGTTATCATTAGGGAAAATAATTTGTATTTAAAAAGTTTTATATTCAATTAAAATAAATACATAAAATTAAATATATCCCATAGGTTAGGGTAAAACAATCTTTAGTATAATAATACACTCTTTATTTATTCCAGTTTAATTAAATACACTAATTTAAAAAACCGAAGAGCAATAAAATGGGCAGGGTAATGAGATAATGGTAAAATAATATTAAATATATATGACAAGAAAACAAGGTGACCTTGTTGAGGTATTGGTAGTAGGGGTAATGGCAGTAGAGTTAATTATATCTTTCTTTCACATGAAAATTCAATGCAGTGTATTATTAGTGGCACTTATGTTTCCTAACAGCAAACCGATATGCAGACATTTTTTAAGTTTGTTGTTGTACTTTTTTACCTAAATTGTGAAAAAAATTGCTTCTTTAAAAATAAAAAAGTTCCTAATGAGGTTTGAGGGGTTTGAGTTAAGTATCCAATCAGGGTGCAGTAATATTTCCGTTACTGTACAGCAACTTTTGATGATGGTTCACAAGATCTTCCCTTCCCACTCGCAAAGATTCTGATGCTGCTATCTTAACTCTTTGCGGGAAAGGAAACAGCCTTTGAAGGAGAATTGTGGAATGGACATTTCCATGTGAGTTCCCTCAAATCCTATATACAAATAGGAAATATTGTTTGCAAATGGCTAAGGGCTCCATCAGAGCCAGTGGTAATTGGCACAAAACCAGTTCTGATTTATTGCCACCCTCAGACTCACTTTAAACCTTCCTACTATCCGATCTTCCTCAGCCACATTTTCATCATCGTCACCGATCTTCCCTCGGCAGAGGTTGAAGGTGTGCAGCCAGTCCTCGAAGTTGTCGAACTCTGATTCCAGCTCCTTGTTATATACCTGTGAGTAGGAGGAGCATGTTAAATTGGCACTTGTATTGGTGTTTCATTCACACTGGCCCCAATAAAAATGTACTGCCATTCTGGTAAGACACTAGACTGCTCAACAACAACACATCACTGAGCTTGGACTGGCCGGTGGCTTCTGCCAGTGGTCGCTGCAAGTTTTAATTGCAAAGGCTTTGGCCATGATGGGAAAAGAGAATCTAGAAAACTGTAGAACACATATTTGAAACTGGAAATTATGTAACAAGGTAAAGGTACTAACAACTGTAATGTTCACCTCTATGTGTGTTCTCCTTTTGTAGATTTTACATGTTAAATATTATTGGAATTGTAGATGAACACTTAGATAAAAGCTCAGTTTGCACATGTTCACTGATCATTACCTCTTAACATTTATGTGATTTGAAAAGAAAGTGAAGCATCTATTGAAACATTAGTTTTTGTCAGAGAGGTATGCATGCTATGCTGAGAGTGGATACTTGTGTATTAACAACAACCAACTTTCTTAAATGCAACTAAAAACTGAACTCCAGAATAATCGTGCTAACTATTGTCATGGCTAAAAACAGATAAATAATAGCTGGTCAAAAATCAACATTTGCTGAATAAGACTATTTCAAGTTGTGCAACTATGTTGTACCATAAAAAAGAGTGCCTCTCCTGTCCTTGGTTAGGGCTTCTGTTGGCCACCAACATCCACCAATAGTGATCTGAGCAAACCAAATACTCTGTTTATGGGACACCTATGGTGAGAATGTTTTCTGAGGAAACTCGGCGTTATGCATTATGAAATGGATCTAATATATACCTTAAGAAAGTCAGGATGATGAGCCGTTATTCCCTTTTTAGAATTATTGGCAGATAATAGAACATTTTCTATTTCCACTCTTCTACAATCGACACCAATTTGGAAAATTATAAATTTAAATGTGACTCATGCTGTATGACATTTCTTCATTCTGTAACACAAATTTACCTTCAACTCGTCAATTTTTTGTTTGTTCTTTTTTTCGGTCTGCTCTGCCAGCTGCTTCTTCTTCTTGTCCTCCTTGGGTGCCTTGACTTTCTCCTTGCCCTTCGTCTGCGCTTTCGAGCCTTTCATGGGAGAGTCATCAATTTTGATCTCTGATCACAAGAAATAAGGTGGGGGTAGGGCAGGGGGTGCAAAGGAGTGGGAGGTGGGAGGAAGGGCAAACACAGAACACTCAACCATGGTTTGCATGAAAGTTGACATCCCGCTAGGTTATAGGACTGAAAGCCCCAGCCCGATAACGAGCCTCCTAATAGATGTATTACTTATTTTCTGTTGGACCAATTGCTTAAACAGATATTGGTCTAATGAATTAATTCTCATTAAACGCCAACAGAAAAATACATTTATTATGGAAGTCCTACTTACCCCAGTGTTTCATTGAAATGTCCTTATAAGCTCACATTACTAAATGTTGGTCTTTTGCTCTGACTTTTTTTGGTAAACATTATGTCAGTAGCATAGCTGATCTTCTCTCTGAGACAGCTCTGCAGTGTTCGAATGTTTCTTGTGAGGCTATTCCGGTTGACCACCCCAATGCGCACTTCCTATTTTCTCGCCAAAGCTGAGCATTTTTTTATTTCTAAAAATCTAGAACTGTGATTTTAGGAAAATTGGTGTATTTGTCAATATCCAGGTAAATGTTTGCAGGTGTTATCCCCAATGGTGCCCATAGTCCTTCATGTTCATGGATATATGGATATAAGACTGTAATGCAGGAGTGGTTTCATACAAATCAATGGAGTTTACTGTCTACCAAGCAAGCGTTGGCAGGACAGATCTTGTACACTTAGTCAAATTATTTTCAGGATGACATACATTTCTAGTAACTACATCAATACACTTTCTTTAAAAAGGTGGAGCTGGAAAGTTAAAAAAAATACAAGAACTATTGACTAGTTGAGGTCAAGCTATGAGAACACATTGGGTAAGACGATAGGATTTATACTATGGTCTACTCTAAAAGAACTAACTACGAGAATAGCTAAGTAAGAAGGCAAGACTGTTGCACTTCTGGCCAAAGTACTTACCAGAAAGATTACAGTCTTCTGTATCTACAAGTTTATGGTCAATGTGTTCAAAAGGGTAACCTAAAAGATGAATAAAAATCAAGTTCAGAGTTGATAGTGGAAGAGGTGTGACTAAGCCAGCTGCCAGAAATGGCAATGTGTTTCAATGTTTTTCTTGTGGTAAGGTAATATAGCAGAACCATGTAATTTCATTGCTAATACTCAATGTGTGGGCCTGGCCAGCCTTAATCAACAATCCAACACATGCTTGACATGGCCATCGAAAGATTCAAAGTCTGGACCGGACACCACAAAAACATCTTCCATGTGGCAAACCTTTTAAGTGAAGGATTACAACCTTCATGATGATCACTATTCCCTGATGAAAGACTTAGCCATGACGTTCCAGATTCTGAAGAGGCTACTTTACTCACATATGGACAGTGGCTGTGATTAAAGAACCTGTCCCTAGGGACAGAAGACTCATATTTGTAGGGGCCTTTACCCAATACATTGCAGCATTTAAAGGAAGTCCAGGCACCTGACTAGCCCTTAAGAACAAATGAGAAGAGCTGTTTTCCAAGCTTCTATCTCCACTGGCTCACAACTAGAAGATGTTAGTTATCACAGATTGAAAAATAAGTCCAGAATTTGAGATTTCTAATTCACAAAGTAGGTTTGCGAAATCTCCACAGATCTTAAATGGTATGAAATAGAAATACTTCATTTGCAATCTTCTGCTAGGCGTGCTGCAAAAATGCTCTCCATAAATCGATTTTGTTCTTGACTACTATCAATTTGCAGACTTGAAGCACTTGACATGGCATTGTTTGTTGGATAATCTATGCCTGTGGGTTGTCCTGTAGCATTACTACTATCTGATTATGACTCTTCTGTCTGAGAGCTGAGTATAGTTAAAGTAGTAATTTATGATTTAAAGATTGGGAATTCTTGGCCACTCAGAGGGATTTCTCCAGTGGGAAGATTTGAACTCTCAAGTGTTTTAGGCATTTTTCCCTTGAGGTAGATGATTCCTTTGATAATGTGATAGTTCATTTGAGCCCATCCTCATGTAAATATAGGCAAAGGCTTGTTTATGAGATATTTATCCAGATACATTGTCTTCTTTTTTTAGGATCAGTAAGTCATCCACATCCTGAAAAAGGCCAAAAAAGTATACAGAAGGCAGTGATCTTCAGCAACCTTAGCTGCATCACAACAACGTGACTTACACTCCTCCTTGGTAACACTTAGTGGAAGTATTAGGAAAATATTTGTTGTCAAGTCCAGAGTTTCTTTAGCCTTTTTTGTGAGTTCAGTCAGAGTTGTGTAAGCATTTCTATGTGATCTCAAATGCCAAACTCAAGAAGCAGGATTTCAGGTCTTCTGTAGATGCTTTAAATGACTGCCATTGGCATCTGGCATCCCACTGACAAAGAGTTGACCTTCTAAACTCAATCTCATAGGCATATTGTGAAGTTCTTCTTCCATTGTTCTACTTGTTTGTAGTTGATGCGGGGCTCAAAAATGTGCTTTTGCAGAAATGTATGTATAGAGATGACTTAGGCGAATTGTCCCTTATTAATCAATGTTCCAAGTTCCTGAAATGTACAACGTTTCTGTGCAAGGTTTTGCCTTTTTGTACCAAAATGTATTGTGAGTCGAAACTATTCCTTTCCTTGTTATTTCTCTGATACAAGAGACCTGATACCCGCTGTTCCATTTGTTGGATGTGTTCATTTACTATACTTCTTTTGGAAGGTATTTTTGGAAGCCAACACAAAATTAATGCATGGTGTAACCTTTGAAGGAAAACTGAAGTTTCACTCACTCCATAACAAAAGCTTGGGGCAGAATGATTCATTTATGTGCTCTCTGCCTTTTATGTGCAGCATTGATAGGAAGATAAAAGGCTGTGCAGCATTGATAAGAAGATAAAAGGCTAATGCTTTGATAATGCATGAGGGTCCCTGTTTGCAATTTATCAATTCTTTGAGCATTTGATCTGTCAAGAGAGTAAAAAGTGGACAGTGAAGTATTGACTAGAAACAATAACAAAAACTAAAACCACTGTACCTAGATGCAGTGCAATCATTCCATTCAACGCAGACGTTGAGATCTGGGGGCTTCAAGAAGATCAATTTTTTCTCTGACTTGAGAAAGGAAAACCAATACTGCAGGAAATGGTGGTCATTTCATTGAGCCGAGCCCATCACAGGAACACATCGTTTTATTGACTGGGCCTCATATTTTAGATTCTTCTTCAAAGCAGCCTATTGAATCATCCTAACTGGTCACAACCACACTGTGTTCATGGTTTGAGTGGTAAAAGATAATTTGCACCCTTGATCAGTTTTCTTCCAGTTGCCAAAAATATTCATGGCGCAGCGCAGGGAAAGGCAAATAATCACTCTGCAGAACATGAATGGACATGAATGAAGGTTGTTCTAAGGAAAAACAATACCTTTATATTGTTAATGTCAAGGCCACGGTTATACTGGATTAGCTGTGAATATCCACAGTGACAAAACTTAGTACCTTCTAATGCCTGGCTTTAAAGATATTGTCAGAAACTTGAAAAGCCAGATTCTAAAGGAGTATATCATAGCACAAGCATACTCATAGTAATGTGGTATGCTACAATATGAACATTCCTTAAACATATTTTGTTCAAAACTAATGAGTCCATTTATATTCTAAAATTTACAGTCCTCCTCTATCAATAGGATATATCCGGTTGCTTGTAGAATATGTCTCCAACACCTTTAACCGATTGAGCAAGCCTGACTTTTGCTGTTTAAAACTCGCTAAGATCAATTTTCAAGCTTCGCGGTCAGAACACTATAGACTTTTTCCTGATTTGGGATGTGTAAACAGACACAATTGTGTAACTGGAACGCAAGCACTGTGTGCATACACTCCAGGGTAATCCAGCAGATCCCATTTTTTAATTACTGAGTTGCGACTATTTTGTGAGGACATTGGTCCGCGATACATCGGAGGTCACTTGTTTCACTATGTACCTGCATGTCGTTGTAGCCCGGGTGTACCCTATGTTGGTTCTGCTATATCACCAAGTGATGAGTCATCTGCCAAAAATGTTAGAATTTCTCATCACATTCACCCTAACCCATGTATGAATAAATGTTTGTAATTGATTAAAAAAATATTTAGCATTTATTGATTGGTGTTAGGGACACTGCAAATGTTCACCACACAGGGTGGCAGAAATAAACCCAGAATAGGATTGTCAGTAGAACAATATTAAACATTTTGTAAATGCTATATTCAGTGCCATATCTTGCAAGTGCTAGACTAAGTGACAGCTCTGGGCAAAACAAAAAACAAACGAACTACAAAGAAAGAAACCATTTGAGCTCTGATCACTTTGTGGAGCCTGGGTGTGTGTTCTGTTATTATGTGAGTGTCAGGGCCTTTAACATTGTTAAACGTGTCCCACAATGTAAGGCAAACACTCACTAGATGCAGAATGCAGTCTTGCTTCTCCAAATTTAACTGAGTACCGGACGCAACTTACGCTTGTCGAGTCTAGGGTGAAAAATGGAAATCTGAAGTTTGTTGACGTCGCTTCCATCAAACAAGAGTTGCAGAGGTTTCAATTCAGCACAAGTCTGCCAGAGAAATTCCAATTCTGCTGACTACTGGTGAATACAATCCACTAAAACTGATATTGGTTTCCAGTACATTTGTTTACTATGTTAGAAGGGGATCAGCAGGAATCCTTGTTGGTGGGAGTACCATTAGACCAGAAGGATTTTTCCCACCATTTTTTGACAAGTTTTTAAATCTGTGGAGACCAGTAACCATCTCCTTTTATTTTCGGGACTACAAACCCAACAGAGGGAGTTCAGTAAATGTATACTGATAGGATGGGTAAAGGAGAAAGGCTGAAGTACATATAATAGGAGAGCAATTACATGCCCTGTCTTTAGGGCAGGAGTTACCCGGACAGGATCTGTGTGTGAATGCACCTGAGAGTTCTGGTAGTTTAGGACTATTTCCGCAAGTATGTTTTTTGGGGCATGCAGAGTATAATAGGTAGTGGGGGGCTAAGGATTACAGGGCCTGCATCTGGGGGAAGTCAGACAGGGATGGGTGAAGTGGAGCCAGGTGGAGCAGAGAAAATAAGGAGTGAAGCTGTTGCAAAAGAGTTCAAGTAATAGATGGATCTACCCAGCATTTGTATTTTTCTGTTGGAAGCAACAGAGAAGCCATTCAATGAAGTAGTCTTTGTGTCTGGGGATAAGAGTAGGGAGAAGAATGACCAAGTAATGAAAGCATGAGATAATGCCTGGAACATGGTGAGCCAAAGTTAAATGTGATGTCCTCCACCCTCCCAGGTAGTAAAGAATTGCTGGAGTAGAGATTCCTGGTTACAGAAATGGGCGGCCATGTTTAATGTATTGCGTTGTACGTGGAGGAAAAGCTCTGGAGAAGTAAAATGGACATCACATCGATTTGTTATGGCTGTAAAAGGGGAGACCACAGTAAAGGATCAAGTGGTTTGTCATCCTTGGTCCTGAAGTGGGCAGGGAGGCTGAGAAACCTGTAGTCCAAAGCATTGGATCATAGAGCGGGGCAGAACATGGAAGGCTGTCAGGGTCAGCAGGCACCGCTAAGCCAATAAAAGTTAAAGGTAAAAGAATACTTAGATGAATCTGGGGAAATGGTAGTGGTGTGTTAGAGGCAAGAATGGGAGGTGAGTTCTTTAGAGGGTGCAAGATTTCGAGTTGATTAATGTTAATACAATGAAAGGGCATTTCTGTGAGTACCGTTTCGGATAGGAATGATTTTGGTGTGAACCTGTCCTGCTTCAGGATGAAAATCTTTTCTTTTACCCATCTAGATGTGAATGTGTTCTGTCCACTCTCCCAAAGCTGTTTCAAGGTGGAACTTAGCTATACAGCATGTACTGTCCTATGCAATGCACAGGTTACTGTGATGAAGACCTCACATACAAGTCCTGAAAGGTTTGTCCATCTATGCCAAATTCAGAATCGAATTCAGAAGGGGACTCAAGACCTGGCTATTCAAATGATGCCACCCATCAGTGTGTATCTTAGTGCCTGAATGCCCTCGTGAGTGATGAACTGAGAGTCATCAATCTGGTTCGATGGATTGATGCTTGCACCCTACGGAGCGGTACAAAAGGGGGTGGTGGTGACGGACGGAGCATCTGAACCAATCAAACACTCACACCCAGTCAACAGATCTGGATTTAATCCATCACCGTTCTTTAGCCCACTCTGCCACCACCCCCTTTTGTACCGCTTTGCACCCTATGGAGGGCATTTTCTTCTAAATGTTCCAGAACTGCAGCGTCATATTATGCTTGCTGCACCACTAATGCACACTGCAGCAGCAAAGGTGCCATTAAAAATGTAATTACGCATTAAAAGACTCTCTCTTCCAGGCAGGACTTTTGTTTGCTGTCTGTTCTATCCTAATCAGCACATTCGTGTAGAGAAGTCATGCTGAGTGGCTCTGGAACAACTACAGCACGTTACAGCTGTTTTTTCTTCTAAAAGGCATATTATTGCAGTATTCCTTGCTGCAGTGTTAACTACTAATTCACCCTGCAGAAATAAAGAAAACACTTCCCTATCTGTGTGCCACATTTTACTATACATCATAGTCATAGCTTTTATGTATAATTACATATGCTTGAAGCATTCAGTTCAGGGCTGGTTCCAATAGCTCTTTACACGAGTATATGGTATGCTATCCTTGATAATAAACCTGTTCAATCAATCAAATAGCATTTGTAAAGCACAACACTGCCACTCCTAGGGGTATCTGGGCACTGTGTCTCAGTCGAAAAGGCAGGTCTTGGGTCTCTTTCTGAAATGTGCCAGCGAGATGGCTGTAAGGAGCTGGGGGGAAGGTCGTTCCAGGTCTTGGCAGCGATGTAGGAGAAGGAGCGGCCACTGCTGTGGCTGCGATGGATGGTAGGGGTGTGGGCGAGGGAAGAGGAGCAAAGGTGTTTAGCAAGTTGGTAGAAGTTTAATCGATGATAACGGTAGGCAGATCCTAGGTGGTGAAGGGCTTTGTAGGCGTGCGTGAGTATCTTGAACTGGCATCTGACAGTACATGTTTGAAGACTTCATTCCTTTCCTCAAAAATCAGGGTATCCTTTTTATGAATGTTGGTTCTAATCTGTAGCCGCATTCTAGGGCTTAGCCTATGGTATGGAGGCTAAATTTCCAGGAAAATCGTGACAGTATCCAGCAAAAGAATGCTTATTGCTGGTGTATGGATGTTTCAGGGTAAATATGTGGGGTATATGTATGTTATACGTTTTTAGGGGGGTTAGTATAATGTTAATCTGTAGCACATGTGACAATTAGTAGACAGGCTAGCTTATTTAGAGTTGTGTGCACAATCTGGAGGTAATGTCCAATAGTGGTAATGTTACTGCCCTATATTACTGCCAGATTAAGACAGCCACTTCAACTCTACTGGTAATCTTCAGTAAAGGGCAAAATGTCTAACACTTAGGTTTCCAGACTCTCTGGAATATACAAACATTTCTGGATATTACTGGCAAGTGTTATGTTATACTGTCCACCTTCTGCTGATTTCTGGAAATGCCTCTGTCTTTACCATATTTTTTGCTGCTGAACATTTGTGGTAATGACCGACTGAAACAATGTTTTAACTGGTTGTTATACGACTTGCTGGACATGTTTAAAATATATCTGAAATGCCTGCCGGTAATGTCAACACTAGACCTGCGTTTCCAATATATATTTTGCGGTATTGGGGAAATAAATGGGGAATGACGTGTGAATGAAGTTTCTGCCACATTTATTTGACTTTGGTTTCCATATGTTTTGTGTTGATAGGAAGTAACCACAGTGTTTCTGTGATGAACTGTGGTATTTCTGTATTGCTGTAGATCCACAGTAATGGTAGAAATGTGCTTTAACGCAGATCTACATGTTTCTGCCATTACCACAGAGCTCTAAGTGTTGAATGTCTGTATTTATGATGCACAGTGTTGGAGTTCTGAGAGACTGGGTTTGATCCATGATATCTACCCATGTCGTCCATCAGCGACGGTAACAGAGGTAAAGCAGTGATTTTCAGAGTTTGCGGTTAACATCTAGAAGGGTCATTGCACCCTCTCCTTGATACTAGTACTGTACGTTTGCATGCCAACTTTCATGGCCTCTTTGCCACATGGATGAGAATGTGGTGGACTGAAAAATGTGATCACACAGTGCGCAGTGGAGAACACAGGCATGCTGGCAAAGAGAGAGATGAGACACCAACACACATGCAAGCACACCACCACAAATCATTGCAAGAGGGGTGCACTGGGGGCATATTCAGCTTCCTCCTAGATACAAGGCAATGCACACCAGAATACCAGAAAGGACTTGTTGATCCAGTTTTTTTTTAGTTTATTTTATCAGCAATTTTCTATTTTACTCAGACCTCCAAATAATGTTTTCCTTTGACTCTTCGTTCTTTCATTCTTTTGATTACCCCTACCTTTCCACAAACAATGTTATCAGCCAAGGAGATTAGTTCATGCTTGGACAGAAAAGATGTCATCTGTATGAATGCAGCTAATTGTGTCCCAGTGGTAAGTAAGCTCTAAGTAAGATCTGCCACGTGCTGATTGGCTGTGCCAAGCATCTCAGCAAGGGCGGCATTGGCATAAAGCCGCAAGGGCAGATTTCATATATCGGACTAGTGCAATTTTTGACTACCATATGGACTAGCTCACTAGAGAAATATTTTCTTTTATGATTGGTCGAACGGTGCTAGTTTTATTTTTAACTTGCTAGAGGGAGACATGTTGCACTGGCACCAGTGTAATCTGTGTAATCTGCAAATGTTACAGCCAATTTGCAATCTGGCCTTGGGTGAGGTGGGGTGACACGTGTCTGGTGAGGGATCTTCCTTGAGTCTCCCTTATTAACCATCTTGTCAAAAGCAATACACGTTACTAGCATCCTGGGACTCATTGTGGGAGTGTGGCATGCAAAGGGTAACCTAGAGCGAGCAAGCGATGAAGCCCTGAGGGCTGGCATTGGCTGGTCTGGATTTTTCTGAAAGGAAGTAAATTCTTAATGCCTGATGGGCACATATCTATCCTGCCCACATTGCCATAATTCTACGTGGTGGTCCTGTGGGCTAGCACGCTCGCCCTCGTATTGAACAGTAAACACTTTGTGTTTACAAAACATTCAACCCCTGAAAAGTTGAGATAATTATTTTATCCAATTTGGGGAGATAACTCTAAAGACTCCTCTCATTATTACCATTAAATACTGTTAAAATGTCTGTCTTGCACACAAATTCCTTTGTTGGAATTCAGTCGCAGTCAATTTTTCGAAAGTGTGTGAAGGAATTAAGACTAAAACTGTCTGTGACATTATATTTTTATATTAGATAGCTACATTTATTTTGAATCGTGGTGACATATTCTGAAGGTATATGATGCAGATGCTGCATGTTGCAGAGTTTGCTTTATTTGCCATATTTGCACTTGTGTAATGCCTTAGGATCTCATTTAGATCCAGATGGTAGAGCAAAATGGATACGTGAGCGCTACCCATCGTTTTATGGTTAAATGATGCTCATTGGGCATTTGGGCTTTGCGCTTGAACTTAAATTTGAGTGCAAAATGATGAAATGCGTAAATAATGCTCTAAATGACCCCATTGGAAGAAGGGTACCATAGCTTTTTGTGGAAAAAAGCTGGAGATAGAAAATAAGTATAGAATGGACTGCACCATTTAATATCTGTCCCAGAGCAAAGACTGAAACCAGGACTTAGAAGCAGAAATTCTGGACTCTAAGCCAGCGGTAAAGGAAAGGCTAGCTCCAACCACAATGACCACCGGGTCCGGAACAGGACTGTGGAGCCTTTCCAGTAACAATCACATGGTCACACAGTGGAGAGCTGTCTAGATTGAGGCATTACCTTCTTCTAGAGCTGAGGATCAGGACTAGTGATGTGAAAATTTGATACCTGTGAGGAAGGAATCTAAACTTTAAACCCTTAGAAGAGTACTATTTTGGTTGGTAAGGAGGTTACTGGGAATTAAATAGTGACGTAGGCCTTGATTATAATTGTCGAGCAGGAAACCAATTCTCAGGGTTCAGATTTTAACAGGGTGCTAATTAGCATCTATTACAAGTTCTGCCCTGACATTTCGGGCGTAACATGTGGATTTTGGTGCTTCGTGTCGGTGCACTGTATTTTGAGCGGTCTAGCAGAAGCCCCAGTGATGTTGCATACCAGGCCAAGTAAGCCACTATATTAGGTCTGAGCTTGAGAGTGGCGCTGCACATTTTCTGCAGCACATCATGGGACATTTGAATCAGGATGGGGGATTGGTTCACATGACACCGTGTCTGACTTTTGCAAATTACCCTCTGCGATCTCCATGTCTTCCTTCTCTTCTGCCTCTGCCGCCGCAACTTCCTGTTGCCGAAGTTGCTATATAGTGCCAAAAAAACACAATTGGTTAATAGTTCTGCAACCTACGAAATCATTCAGCCGTTTCTTTCTGCCACCTACTTCTCCAGTCTGGTGGCATTGAAAAACATCTCTACATACTGTATAATGCCACCTACATGCATTACAAGATTTAAACAGATTCATATAATCACTCTGTGCTATATGCTGTTCTTCATCCATTAAACTCCAGGACCCCGGAAAACCCATATATTGTCTAACCTCTTGGTAAAGCAAAAAGACCCAATAAAAGGCATTGGGCTACCCCATTGACTACATAATTACTTTAACCCCTAGCACTGCGGCGGCAATTCCGCCGCAGTGCTAGGGGGGTGGGGGGGCCACGCGGCGCTCCCATGCTCGTGACGGAACCGTTCCGTGACAAGCCTTGGGTGCGCTGTACTTATGACGGAGCGGTTCCGTCACGGCCCCTCCCCCGCTCAACAGAACGTCCAGCGCAGGCACGGAATCCGCTCCGCGCAGGGGTGCCGAGCTTGCCGTGACGGAACCGCTCCGTCATCAGCACAGCGCGTCCGTGGCTGGTGACAGAGCGGTTCCGTCACCAGCATGGGAGGGGTTAAAACAAAAATGACAAAGAGCTGAGTCAACTTTGAGTAAATCCCTCAGCCACCTCAAACAATGAAAATCAATCCTTACAGGAAATCACATCATATTCTATACAGAAAAGAAAGAACATCTCAATCAATCAATCAATCAATCAATCAATCAAATCCTTTATTCGATCTTACACATAAGATCATAAAAGTATCAGGAAAAACATCTCACTTAAAGATCACCGACTCTAAAAATGACCCATGTGAACGGCACTAAATCCTCTCTCAAAATATGAACCTCCTCTTCTGTGACCTTCCAATTAATCCCAACTGTAATGCAACATATTTTTTCAACAATATCAACAAACATATTCACATTATTCAATCGACCTCAAAGCCACCACCATAAGGCAAAGCTAAGGAGACCGAGCCCTAACTAAACAATAGTTCCAAAATGTCCACACCTATCACCGACACACAACCTTTACTCCAGTGTTCTGTGTCATCTCCTAAACTAGTCCTTCAAATAAACAGACAAAGCTTTAAACCCAAAATCATGATTACGTACAGTCCCACCACAATCTTCCCACCTTAATGAAAACCAGTGAGAAACAACTTAATTAGCTTAAATTCCATAAACCGTGGACAACCGTGGTCTAACTTTTTCCTTGGACCTTGAAGAAACCCTTCGCTCCTCAATATTAGTGCTAAAGTCCTCAAAAGTATAGATACATGAAACTACTTGAGGAAAGTTCAGGGTACATCACAAACCATGTCCTGTCAGCTCTCTGAAATATGAACAGCATCACATTCCACTCCCCCAACCTGCCTCCTTCTTACAGCCCCTCTATCCACCATGCTTTCCATTTGACATCTACTGGGTCGTGTAGAGTTTCTCAAGGATTGTCTTCATCATCTAATCTGATAATATTACCCCCAACTCCTAAAGATCTTTGAACCCTACTACTTCTACTACTCCTCTGCTCATGGAACACAACTCTCCTGCTGTATCAACTAGTGTGCCCTACACTAAGCCTTGGAAAACTGCCTATCCAGTGTCAATCCATGGACAGCCAGTCACAGCCTCAGACCTAATGAACACGAGCGCAATCGATGGTTCACAACTTCAAATTTAATAGCAGCAACTACACCACTACACCACCTCCAAACCCTCGTTCCCAGCACCAGAGCCTATAGGCACTATCGACTTAGCCATGATGTTCAATCTCTAAATTATACCAGTGAGCTGCACCTAACATCTATCATATGCCATTTCAAGTGCCTGATCTGTTCAGAAAAAATCTGATCTACTAAGAACTTCTTCTGGCCAGACTACTTAAATTCTCTGTACCTCTTATGGAAGTACCAAATATCCAGATTTAAAGACATCCAGGAAAGCTAGACTACAAGCTGGAAAGGAATCCCGGTCCCTCCTCCCTTCTAAATGGACAAGACTCAGTTTAACAAATGACCTTCAATACCTTCTGCCTTAATCAGAAATACTGTCAAAAATTGTAGTAAGGAGCGACAATCATCTCTGCATTCCTTGAAGAAGGACCTACCACACCGCCTGAAAACAGAGTTGAGTTCCTGATATGGAAGGCACTTTACAATGTAGGCACTCAGTCTTTGGAACATGTTACGTTCAGCATCATCACCAGATAAAAACATCACACTTTCAGAAAGGAACTGAAAATGCTCCTCTCTCCTCTTCAAATTCCCATCCCTTTTCCCCTCTGCCAAAGAACATCTAAAGGTTATTCTGCCCCCTGTTAGATTGTACAATACTTTTGGCCATGTTCAGAGATGATACAGTCTATACAGTTCAACAACATTTATTTGTATTTGTTTACGTAATATTGAAATTAATGTGATCAAAATATTTGCTAAAATGTAATATTTGTGCTAATAGATTTACTGGTATAAGCGTACATGCTTCCACACATTACTGCATTGTGGCATATCACTTGCACTTAGTATCTATTGTGTATCATCTGTTGAAGCATTATAACTGTGGGTCAAATAGAAACAGCTAATCCCACAATGCTTTGCAAGTACAGTCAGGACACTCAATTCAGCCACTCTTGTTACTAGGCCATCTAGATCACCAGTCATGCAAGGTTTTCAATTGTACTATGCAAAGCTTCTGTGGTCCAAAGCAACCATGGAAGTGCATTGATATGAACTTCAAAAAGTATCAAATGCAAAACAGCTCCTTTGTCGCAAACCTCTTACAACAAGACTGGTTCAGTTGCAAATAACCCTTCAGGGAAACTTCCAATCCTCTAATATCTAACAAGTCCTTGCTCCAAACAGATATTTGAAGGTAATAAATGTCTCTAAATGCTACAAAAGCATGGGGGGATATTATATCTGCTCATGGTAGCCTGGATTAGCCACCCACATGTGAAGCTTTTACACTTAGCAGGATCATTGTTACCAATGAGAGAAAAACTTACAAATCATACAGAAATGAGGGGCATATGTACAAGCTCCTATCGCCACAGCAACGTCACTTTTTACGAAGTTGTAGTGGTGATAAGGGCATTGCCTTATTTACAAGGCAGCGTTAAGCCACTTAACGTGGCTTAACTTAATGTGTTTAAAGCTGCCTTGTAAGTAAGGGCCCGTTTCACGCTATGCTTAGCGAGGAAGGGGTGGGAAGTGGGTGTTGCGGTGTGCGTTCCACCGCAACACCCATTGATTTTGACGCTGCCCCCTATTTACAAGGGCAGTCTAAATAGGAGGTCCCCCTTTCTGTACAAAAACAATCTTAAGAAAGAAAGCCATTTTGTGACTTCCATGTGTGCTGCATGAAGCAGCACACATAGAAATGACAAAATAGCATTTAAAGATTATGTACAGGAAGGGGGACCTTCGTGTACATAAACAATCTTTCCCCTGCAACCAGACACCCTTGCACTATGATGCAAGGGTGCCTGCATTGGTGCTTCACTGCTAAGTGTAGTGCCAGCGCAGGTGAAAAAGCAAGGCTGCACTATATTCTTGTAAATATGGTGCAGCCTTGAGTTTCAGAAGTGGCAGATTAAGATGTTAAGCCATGACGGCTAACGCCTCACTCCGCTACTTCCTTGAGCATATGCCCCTGAGTTGGAATTCTTATTCACTTTGTTAATCAGAGCCCTGGGAATGCCTACTTGGTGGATGCGGCTGGTTTCTCACCTCTTTCAGGGTCTCAATGGAAGCAAAATATTTAGACCACCAGTCCAGCATACTTTCATCCGGCTCCTCTTCTTCTATCTCCTCGCCTTTCTTCTTCTTCTTCTTTTTCTCCTTATCTTCTTCACTCTGAGGTAGCAAGCAAGAGAAAGGAGGAGGGAGAATGAGAAATGAGAGTGAAAGAAAGAGAGAGAGAGCAAGGAACAAAAGCAAGAGAGAGAGATGGAAAGAGACAGGCAAAGAGAGAGAGAAGGAAAGAAAGATGGTAGAGCCAAAGATTGAAGAGAAAAAAAGGCGAGACAGCACGAGAGGCGGACAGCAGAGAGTGCAAGAGAAAGCGAATGAGAAAGGAGAGAGAGATAGGAAGCGAGGAGAGAGGCAGAGAGATAAAAGAGTATGAGTGAGAGTGAAAGAAAGAGTGACAATAATGGCAAAACAATAAAAAAAAATGATTAGCCAGAGTTCAGGAAAGGACTCGAGACCTGGCTGTTTGAATGAACAGACCACCACCAGACAGCAAGCAACACAAGCCTCTTGAGACCCTCATGGGTGATTTGCTGCACTTTAAAAATCCTGATTGATTAATGATTAGCTTACTTTGAGTGGCTGATCATCATAGCCACTCACAACTGCTTAAGCATGGCCGCACACCAGGTACCATGAGTAAGGAGAAGTGCTGAAGAGTCACAAAGTAATTGTGTAACAATATACACAAGGTGTTTCAACACACAATTAAGACTAACACACTGGTTCAACCATAGACTTCACACCCAAGACGGTAGGACAAGGAAGAAGGGTCAATACATGCATCTTTGAGAAAAAACATTTAATAAGGAACATGAAATATCCGTTAGTGGTGTCCATTTTATTTTTATTTTTCTTAGAAGTCATGTACTTATGTTAAATGAGGACAACAAAAATTCGGCAAGTACAAGAATGCAACTTATTTTAACATTAGGCTACCAGTCTATTTCTTACAAATATTGCAACTCATTCAATATACCTCAGCTCACCTGCTGATGAGGTGTCACAAATTTCACCTCCGCCTTTGGGCATTCTAGTGGTTGCCTGTAGAACATCGGATTATGTTTTACCCACTCTGTACAGTTAATAAAGAAGACTTTGCGTAAAGGTTTTTAATGAATAGCAAGCCTCCGAGATATCTCTGATGAGATCTCAGTGATCTAAAGCAAGGAACAAACTTCTGATCTCACGCCAGACACCAAAGCAATGGTGGCAGAACCTTCTCCATTCTAGCTGCAAATTGGTGGAACAACCTGAGAGTTACCGCTATATGTATCAAGCTATTTAGCATTCGCAAAGGCCGAAATTCTGCGAATTTCGGCCTTTGCGAATGCTAAATAGACAAATGGAATGTATCAAACAAGTTTGATGCAAAATAAGGATTAGCAAAATTTGCTAATCCTTATTTTGCGATTGCACTTAAGGAATTGCAAATTTTGCGATTCCTTAAATGCAATGTATCAAACAAATAAAATGCAAAAAATGCCATTAAGGAGTAGCAAATTACCACCAACTTCTAGTTGGTGGTAATTTGCGAATTCTTATCAAAAATCTTTTTTGATAAAAACCAAAGGTGCCATATGACGCCCATACATGCCCTTAGGGCATGTATGTGCGCCATATGCCCCCAAATGTCTTTTTCAGGGGTGCAGCAGGGTGTTCTTGAGACACCCCTGCACCCTTGGAAACATCCCTAATTTGCGATCAGCAAAGTGCTAATTGCAAATTGCACTTTCATTCCTATGGGCCTCCTGGCCCATGGAAATGAAGGGGTAATTTGCGATTGACAATTTGCTAATCTCAAATTAAGGAATGCTAAGGAATCGCTATTGGAAAGCGATTTTGTACATACATACCGTTTTGCATTTCCTAAATAGCGATTCCTTAAAATTCGCTATTTAGGAAATGCAAAATGGTTTGTTGATACATATAGCGGTTAGTCTTCATAATGAAGGCAACCTCTGGAAATTCCAGATCAAGGGCGCCCTGCGGCACAAGCACGTCAGCACCGATGGTTTCCTTTAAGCTTCTTGGGGACAATAGGAAAAGAACAGGACTGGTGGCACCCAGTGTACCTACAGTGGATGATGGGTTGCTTTCACTGCCTCTTACTCTTACTTTTTAAGCTCTAGGCACTGTTGCTTGCTCTTTCCTTGACCGGCTTTTTACTTATCATCTCTTCTCTTTCCTTGTCTTACCTTATATGTTCTGCCATGATTTTCTCTGGACCTCTGCACCTCTAGGTCTAACTTCTAGTATTCTAGGGAAATGGGCAAAAGCAATAGCAGTTGTGGCTGCAGGTGGAAGAGCTGTACAAGGTTTGTGTACCCTTCATGTGAAGATTTCTGGTCAGCTTGCAATCCTTTCACCTGGGTTGCAGTTTCATCTTTTTGCAGGCCAGCATATTTATTTGTTTCTGAGTTTATGTACCTTATCATTGCCCTCAACAGGGGCACCTCCAACAGTTGGATAGCTATCCTCCTACTCTAAATTTACTGGACTTAATTTAGTGCTTTTTTTAGTGTTTCCTGAATCCTTGAACCGCGTCACATGTATTACCTACCAATGTGAGACTTTTCCTTGGAGAAGTAGGAGGTTAATGTGCAGTCTCCCTGGTGGGTGACCCAAGTCCTATGATGGTAGAACACTAGCATGCGATGAACAAAACTTCCTTGGTGCACCTAACTCTCCAGAGATAGCACCCACAAGTGATCAAGGATTACTCAACACAAAAACTCAATGTATAGTTACAGCTATTTGTTTTTTGATAGACTAGTTCTTTATTTCCATATAAGAAATGAATGGTGATTAAAGTGCCATCGTACTTTCTGTGGCTGGAATATAAATCCAAATGCATTCGCAGCAGTAAAGTGATGTGCTCCAGTTAATACAAGGATCTATAGGGAATGTTATCCTATTTGGAGGCGTGACACAGACGTTTTGGAACCCTTCCCATCTGGTTGGGTTAAATGTAATGTTTGGTTCAACACTCAAGATACCAGATGGGGGCTACACTTATACAATATGTATGTTCTGTCATCCCTTTGTCCTACTGTTGCCCCAACCTGTGCGAAAGGAGGATACCTTAGCGGGCATGAACTAATAGTGTGGCATCCATCCCTAAACCCAATTACCCCTGCCTCGAAATGTAAATTGAGATTCCAGGCAAACCAGGACAATGCTAACAGCTGCAAAGGAAAATCTGAACAATGTCTTCTATAAACTTTCCATCCTATCAAACCTCCCGGTGAACAAGCATGCTATTCAGAGAGAAAGACAGAAAAGTAGAAGAAAAACACAATGCATGAACTGTGATCAAATAAAGAAAGGCATTGGAGGGTCTATATTACCTGGTAAATGGCCTCATAATCCAAAAGAAAGTAATGGCAGGGGAGCATTCATACCAATTCTGAGCCTTATACCAAGAGACACTGCATGCAGTAGGCAAAGACATGCAGCAAGAATTGCAATTTCCATTGGTGCCAATAGGTACACAGCATGGAAGACGATGTAAAAACACTAAAGACAATATATCCCAACCATGTCAAGGTCAATGAACTGTGGGCGTGTGAGCTGGGGCATTAGGATATAGGGACCTCAAGGATCCTTGACTGCAACATGAATGTTACTAAACGCAGTGAGAGGGTCAGTAATGGCTCCAACTGGTCTGCTACATGTCACTGTGTCAAGGGTTTGTGATATCATGTCTGCAGGCCTAAATGACCTCTCCCTTCTGACTTATAGGCCAACGTCTAATACGTAACAACTTTTCCCCTATATGCGGATATGCATTAGGCCTAATATGGTTGGCTAGTGTTATCATTAGTTATCAGTGACATACAGTTTTGCTTTTATACCTATCAGTTATATATGACACATACATTGGGTTAGTAAACTCATCTCTTCACTACGACCAAGGTATCTTATGAGCAGTGATACATAAGGCGTGATCATTTGTACATGTAGGGAGAGTGAGGGATGTAAGCTTGGATGGAGCAGCACAGCTAAGGACATCTGACTTATTCCCCAGACATAGTCTGCTATATCCACGGGCTCCTACAGCCTGGCTTTTATGCAGCTCTCCACATTACTCCTCATGTTGCCATAGCTTGGCTATCAGCATTTGAGGCTAGGATACAGAGGAAATGCATCTTCAAATAAATACTTTGTGTGGGTTCATAATTTTATACACTTTTGTCATGGTCATTAATGTCAATGTTACTGTGGTATTTGCTACTAGTTTGCTACATATGTTCTGTACGATGTTGGTTCTTAATACAGACCAATAAAATACAAACTATTTCCCCCCATGTGGGTGTAAGGAAAGTAAGGGTATGGGACTAGGAAACTTGCATACTGACGGGTCTCTGGCCAAATTGGGCCTTTCTGCCAAGGGTATTCCAAATTTCCATAACTTTATATGGAAAAAGGATGGGTATTATCATGTATTTCTGTTGGCAGGGCAGTCAGAGGTCTTGCTAAGGAGCAGGGCACAGAGTATGTGTGGGTCTAAGCTTCTTCCTAGCCTTGTGATTATCAGAATTTGGACCTGGCGTATCATGAGAAACTAGACCTGGTGCCAGAGGTCCAGTGCGTATCTAGAAAAAGGGACATGGGAATGGCACTGGGGAATCAGAAGATGCCTATATTCAGTTTCCTATAACCTAAGCAAACAGAACTTGTAGACTTTTGTGAGGCTTCGTCTTGACCGCCTCACATTGAAGAGATGTCATGACATGGTAACCACCTACTTACATTGAAGAGATGGCGCGGTAACCAATGATGCTTATTTGGGAGTCCCAGGCCAGTCACCCCAGGCAGAGTTGAGCTGTTGCCAGCTGATCAAAGGACAGGGCTGCACAAGCAGCCAATTTAGTTGTAGCCAGATATTTTTGACTGGCAGATTTCTTGGCTAAGCGTTGATTGCAGCCCTGAAATCAGACATATATGAAACTACTACAGGGTCTATAAGGGAAATGTCCTAGAGGCTGCTACAAAGACATGAAATGAGAGTGATTGTGACATTGATGCAAGTACTCCCTCATCTTTCGCTGCATGGAATGTGCCCATCCTGAGGACACAGTTGGTATGGAACATGGTGCCAATGCATTAAACACATAGGAAAAACCAAATAGCAAACGACAATTATGGGGATTGTACTTGTGAGGGTCAGCAGACCATCTTCCAGGAGTGCAAGTATAAAAGGCCCATGCCCCATTCAGCACAGAGCAACCATCACCAGCCGTAGAGGAGCATTACCAATCCAACATCAGATAGGATGTGCATTGAGAGGGGTGAACACTGAGCTACACAACACAGCAGGAACCTGACACATAAGAGGTGATGAGGCGACTTGAGTGTCACAGGCCCAGAATGTAGGTTTGTGATGGGATGGGTCAGAGATCCTGCATGGAGGTCTCTTTTATTGAGGCACTGAAAGGATCATACCAGACACCTCGCTGCTTAGTGGAGCGCTACAGGGGCAGCTTGAGGTACCGCCACCCCATATCAACTGCCCAGGGCAACGGGCAGCACTTGTGAAACAAAGACAGATGGAATGGAAGATATATTGAAGGAAATGCAAAGAGAGAAGGAGAACAGCAGAAAATCACTGGACCCCGACGATGCTACATAAACATGGTAGCAAGTGTGCCGTTCGCGGTTCAGAGGGGTTTTGGCCACTGCCCTGAGAGGAATTTTCAACAGGAGAGGATTGGACTGTGATGGCGCACAGGGCTTCTGGAGATGGGGATAGAGACGGATCAGGGGTGCTCTCTGGGACCTCCTGATAAACAGTTTGTGCATATATTTTCCCTGGGTTCTGCTGCGAGGGTTGGCTTAACTAGAGGGTATGTGTTAGGGGATTAACTATGTAACAAGGTTTTACACTGACACAGTAGAATATCACTATTTTAATCCCCCTTTTATACTTCTTTGGGTATTGGCCTGGCCATGCCTCACACTACCTGTCTCCTCCCTTTCTTTTCCTCTTCTTTTTTCTGAAGCTCTCATCCTTTTGTTCCCCTCCCAATCCTTCACTTTCCCTATCCATTTTGCCTGTTTCCATCATCAATTCATGTTATTCATACCACTCTGATTTGGAGCTAGGGCAACTTTTATTTACTGTCTGTAGCCCAATTGTCTTGCCCGTCCTTACTGGTTTTCTTTTCCCTTCCCTCCCTCTTCCACATTTTTGTAGTTATACTCCCCTTCTGGAAACGGACACTCTCCTCGCCCCAAAGAGAATCCAGTGTATTACATACTATATATTACATGCTCTATCTTAGGCTTCATGATAGGTTGCTGGCATGATATTCATTTTATATCTGAAATAAAGAGTCTTTAATTGTACTATCACTGACAGTTTAAGTGTCACGAGTAAATGAGAAAATTATAGACGCTGTAAATGTAAGGTTTCTTGTAGGTATAAAAATCCATGCACTTAAGTCCATCTTTGGCTTACGTTTTGTTTATGGTGGCCTAAGTTTGGCTGAACATATATTAAACACAAGATTTCGATACACCCCTTAAAATGTATTCTTATCAATTCACCTTTAATGATAAAATCTGACGACGGCTCAAGATTCTGGTAACGCTGAACAAATTTGGTTCCAAGCATTTTGATTGGTCGAATTTGGAGAAATCAATGCTTTTTGGGAAACTAGTAAAACTGAAGTTGGTCCATGGAGAAATTGATTAATGTTCCACACATCAAATACCAATCCTTTGGTGAGATGTAGAGCTTAAGGTGTTTGATATATTATTGCTGAATATTAGATTGGGGTCAGCATGCTGAGAGACTACATTCTAGCGTCAAGCACACGTTGTGTAAGGTATTAACCGTACACAACGATATGTTCAGACTCGTAATCTAAAAAGTTGTCTTTAATTGTTTGGCCTGTCGGTCACTGCTTCTTTTTTCTAGCCACAAAGCCTGTATAAGTAAAAAAAATATATGTTTCTTAATGTCAGTTTTACTTCCATCAGCGGATTCTGGAGCGTAAACGCTCTTTTGCTGCATTCAGAAATGGATGTGGATGTCTTGATATAAGAGACCTGTCCGGCACAAGACGTTGTGATTGATGAACAGCACTTCGATTCATGGACGTTTGAGGGCATAGTGATATAACTGAAAGGAGTGCAATATTGATTTTATCCAGGACGGAAGTAAAACCGGCGTGAAGTAACTGATATTTTTTAGAATGATTTAGGGCCATATTTATCAAGCACAAATTTGTTCGCAAACGCCGAAATTCGCAGAATTTCGGCGTTTGCGATCGCATTTTTGCTAAATGGTATGTATGAAGCAAATCTGTGTGCAAAATAAGGAATCGCAAAATTTGCGATTCCTTATTTTGCGATTGCATTTAAGGAATCACAAATTTAGCGATTCCTTAAATGCAATGTAAGAAGCACCAAAAAAGTGCAATTTCGCCTTAAGGAATCGCATTCGCGATTTCTTTGAAAAATTTACTTTTTTCAATTTTTCAAAGTGCCATGTGACACACATACATGCCCTTAGGGCATGTATGTGTGCCACATGTGCACCCATGTTTATTTCAGGGGTGCAACAGGGTGTCCTTTTGACTCCCTTGCACCCTTAAAATTGCATTCTCAATTTGCGATTCGCTAATTGCTAATCACAAATTGAGAATGTCTTCCCATTCATTCCTATGGGCCTCTAGGCCCATAGGAATGAATGGGGAGGTATTCCTTAATTGCGAATCGTATTTTGTGATTCGCAATTAAGGAATATGTAGGATTCGCAAAATGTATTGCAAATCCTACATACATAGCATTTTGCGATTCTCAAATAGCGATTCGCAAAAAAACGCTATTTGAGATTCGCAAAATGACTTTTTGATACATATGGCCCATAGTCCTGAGGAAGTTGTGGAGTATTCCCCATTAACGACGGAACTCATGTTGGCTTTGTGCTATAAAGAAAGAAGATATTAAAGATAACTCTGGAATACAGATTGTGATTTTGAACATATCTTTGTGTACTGTAAACACTTTACACAGCGTGTGCTTGAGGCTAGAATCTGGTATTGACAGTGATCTATTGATCACGTTATTGGGGAGAGCGGTGAATCGCTCTACCACTGAGAGCACCGCAACCGTTAATAGTATTGTGTTAGATATTGTGTGAAATAATCAATTGAGCGCCAGGTCCTTACTTGACCACCCACATGAGACTATGCTGAGATACTATATGTAAGTAAAAGTACAAATTTCTTTTTTGAAACTTTAAAATGTTGACAGACGTTGAAGAGATGGACAATGAGACTATTTTAGAGATATTCTTTTTGCACTGTGACACTATATTAACCCAGTGGACATTTGTTGGTATTTTTCATCTCTAAGTGATGGAGAAAAACATGAAATGACGTTTATTTTGATATTGCTTTCAAAAATTCAAACATTGTGCTATCTTGTATCAAAGGGCAGTGACACATTTTGGAAAGTTGTGACTCAAAACAAGCCATGCCTCAAATTTCATGCATGATGAGCCAACTATGCCATCAGTCCATATTTGGTCAACCAGGCCTCAGTCCATTGAAGATGAGACCTTCCACTAAATATGCAACCTGAAGAAGGGACTTACCGGGTCAATTTTCACAACGGCATCGGAGTTCTGTCATATGGAAATGAAACAAAATGGATACGAAATAATGAAATAAAACTAGGTAGACTTCACACAGAAAGAGTATGCAGATATTAAGTGATCATTGGAAATGGAATGATTAGGAACACAAGTGAGCAAACTGAAATTAGGATGATCTGAGAAAAACAGGTAACTATTGTGAGCTGGCTGGCATGCTAAGTGCAGTAGAAAAGTGTTATTGGAAGCAATTCTGCAACGTGTGGTACAGCATAAGTCTTTTATGCCAAGCTAAGCCTACACTGTTATCTGCAAAATGGCTATCTGATCTGGTCACCCTAAGCAGAATTGTTTTAAATCTGATCAATTACAGAGAGTGGTGAAAGGGAATACATTTGGATATCAAAATAACAGTCAAGCTCTGGATTACTTCTTTTTCTGCTTCTTCCAAACAATTAAAGGCCTGATGCACTACTCCCATTTGCAAACTCCTATGTGAAGTTTGCATACTGTCAGTGAATAGGAATGTAATTTGCAATGTTACCTTTGATCTAATTGGTCACATCACAAACAGGCTATTTACAGTGGGGGTGCAAAACGACCCGCCTCATGAAAATTGGCCGTGATTTTAGGGGCAGCATTTGCCTTCCTAAAAGTTAAACATTTTGTTTAAAGAAGCCCGCATATTATAGTATGAGGATCATGGTACAGTGAAGCTATCTATATGGCCTAGGGAGCCATTCAATGCAACAAAAGTTGTGTTCTATTCAATGCAACAAATGTTTAGTTCTATTCAATGCAACAAAAGTTGTGTTCTATGCAATACAACAAATGTTTAGTTCTATTCAATGCAACAAAAGTTGTGTTCTATGCAATGCAACAAACGTGTAGTTCTATTCAATGCAACAAAAGTTGTGTTCTATGCAATGCAACAAACGTGTAGTTCTATTCAATGCAACAAAAGTTGTGTTCTATACAATGCAACAAACGTTTAGTTCTATTCAATGCAACAAAAGTTGTGTTCTCTCCCAAACTATATATGTCTAGAAATAGACGAAGTACTCACGGCTTCCAGCTTCACCATGGTTTCCATTTTCTTGATGGGCACCTCGGGTTCCATATTGACAACAATTTCACCTGTGGGATGAGAGTAGGGGCCTCCGTTTGCCAGTGCCATAAACCCGTTCATCAGTTTAGCTGAACAAAGGACAGAGAAGGACAGAACAGAGGACAGACTCAAGAGGTACAGTAGCAGGAGCTATAAAGTACAGCATGAATAGTGAAAAAACAAGTTCAGTGGTTAAAAGAGACATGAACAGGTAACTTGGAGAGGAAGACTGCACTAGAAGGATAAACACTCAATGGAAGGATATAAGGCAACTTCCGGCCTGGAAAGAAAAGAAACAAGAGTCTCTGCATTCATGGTATGTAAGAAGGGGGGTCCCAGACAAAGCACAACAAATTATTAAATTCACACCAATTTGAGTAAATTAATTCAAAAAAAAGGGGGGATCGAATCCAGGTGCAAGGTGTTTTTATTTTCACCGCACCAATCCTAAACATTCATTAGGTCATTAGTCAAAGCATAGGTATTTATACAATACATAGAAATTCAATAAGCCCACAGGGGAGAGGGGAAGGTGCAAGGAAGGAAAAAAACATTTCTTGAATGTTCAAACATCACATATCATACTTCAATTATATCAGTCAGCATTTTTGATCACCGAACAAAATAAATAGATCCCCAAAGGTGGGGTCAAATGCAGTGTAAACACATCAGATTGAAATTAATTTCAAAAAACAAATCTCCTATACAGCTATATACATAAAATTGTTCTGTAGGAGTTTAAATAAGTAGAAAAGTCTACGTTTCGACCCATAGGATGTAGGACGGTAGATCCTTACTACGCGGGTCTTCGTCAGGACGTGGGGGTAGAGGGGAGGGGCGGGGTGGTTGTTGTGGGGCTGTTCCTAGAGACAAAACCATTGAGACAGAAAATTAATTAAAAGGTCTCTAAAAAAGAGTCCCAGAGTTTCCTCAAAAAAACGACTTTCAAAATTAAGGTAAATAGCAAGGAGGTATAGTGGATGACAGGGCCTACATATGAATTACCTGATGAGGAAAAAAGGCCTCAGAGTAACGTAGTCCAGGCACTTGCCACGTAGTTAGCCGAAATAGCTGTATCTAAGATTGAAAATAATAAAAGGACGCCAGTCACTGAGTGTATGCCAGCCGCGTCAATACCATGAAAAAATGAAAAAAGGTAAGCCCAAAAGTCCTACCTCAGCCGTAGTATTAAATGGTGTTCGGCTGTTCAACTAGTTGTAGCGGGATTAGATTGGTCCACAAACGCGTCAGTATAACTCATCGGTTAGAAGCGCTCTCCATATGCATTAGTGGAGGTAGCTGTTTCTGAGAATTAAAAAGTTTGAAAGCGGCAATTACTTGGATTGTTTGACATGAGGGCCACAAAGTAAATACATAGGAATACACATTTAGGCAGATATCCTACCTCTGCCGTAGTTTTTTGCCCATTCAAAAGGTTAATTATATCGTCGTGTGAGCAGCGAGATTGGTGTCCGTCGAAGTGCAACACAGAAAATGTGTCCGTTTAAATCCATCAATATTTCTGAGGAGTAATTGGAACCGAATTAGTAAAATGAAAAGCGAGCGGCTACATCAAAGAACACGAATGTCAGGCGTCTAAGCAGACGCTGTCAAAATTCCACTTACCCGAAGTGGAAAATATTCGGAGAGCGCGCGAGCCCGCGTCTAACTCAATCAGGTAGCAATCAGGAAGTGCTACCTTGGTAACGAGAGGTCCTTTTCTAACCTCGCTTGAGACGGGACTCTCGTTGCCAGGGTAACATGAGGCTTTTTTAAGAGCATATGAGTGCACAGACGGTGAACATGAACCCTGAGTTATGAACAGACAAGATTGAATGCACTCCGCTGCAAAGCACACAAATGTTGCTTATGAAATGAAGTCGGAGTTGTGGCTAAAGGGAAACTATTCTGATTGTTAAAAACGGTCAGCCTGTTAAAGCGCGGACATGCCATACACAGGGTAGTCAAGGCGCCAAATGGATCGGACACGGTATATTTTGTGAGACATTACAATCAAATATGCATTTGGAGAAACGGGTAGCTATGATCTCACAGAGGGTGAACATAAACCCTGACTTACAAACAAACGTGATTATTCACTACGTTGTACATTTTGTTTCTGAAAAAAGGCTGTACATTATGTTTCTGAAAAAAGGGGGTTGGGGCCACGGGACCTAGTCTGATTTGTACAAAATGGTCTGCCTGGTGAAGCGCGGACATGCCATGCGCAGGGTAGTCAAGGCGCCAAATAAATCGGACATGCTGTCAACATACATGCAAACACTGTACTTAAAAGCAGCTGCATTTTTTACATTTATGATATTCAGTAAAACTTCATAGGTTAGCAAAAGCTTTATAGGTTGGAAAAACGCTTCTTCCAAAGCTAAGTGAATACATTTGAGGCCAAAGGTAAGGAGATAGTATACTTGGCAAGTGCGGACCTACCTGTCAAGGTGGTCTAGGCACATTATCTTAACGTACACACATGTCCATTTTATCGATATACTGGGTCAGAAAACGTATATTACGATTAGGAAATGTATCAACCTGCGATCCAAAATATGGAAACAGTGTACCAAGAAAGCGTGTTGCTACATAAAGTGCTTAGGGACACGTGAGATTTACAAAATGGCCATCTGTGCAAAACTGCTCTCCGATTCATTAAGGCCCAGGCGGACAGAGTCAAAGAAACGGATCCATTTAATCTCTCTAACGTTGAGGATAGGTTCTATGCTCCCACCCCTCGGGCCCAGTCTCACTTGTTCCAGAATGGTCCATTTAAGGCTTTCTGGTGGGTGATCAAAAGTTGTACAGTGGTCAACTAAGGGTGCCCCCTCAACTTTGCATCTTATGCGACTGCAGTGTTGTAAAAAACGTACTTTTGCACGTTGTTGTGTCTGGCCAATGTATATTAGCTTACAGGGGCAAACTATGCAGTAGATTACATTGGATGAGTTACAATTGGTGTGCGCCTTAAGTGTCACTTGTTTTTGCCCATGAGAAAAGATTTTGGTCTGTAAGGTTGCTGGACACGCTTTGCACGAGCCGCAACGGTAATGACCCACAATGGGGGGTAAATTCCACATTGAAGTTAATGATTGTTCCTTGGTAGTCCTCAAAAAGGAGGATACCACGTGGTAGCGGATGTTCCTCGCTTTCCTGAAAGCGTGAAGTGGTGGGTTGCTGCAGTTAAGATCCTCAGAGATCAAATGCCAATATTTGTTGATTGTCTTTTTTATGGCATTACTTTTTGTGGAAAACGTGGTTACGCAGATAATGCGTTGTTCATTGTTGTTCCCTTTTGATCCAGGTTGTAGTAAGGTTTCCCTTGGGTTATGCCATGCTCTTTTTTTGGCTTTCTTAACCAATCTCCTGGGATAGCCTCGTTCAAGTAGACGTTCCATTAGTATAGTGGCTTGTTCCATATAATCATCTTTTTTGCTGCAATTACGGCGGATCCGTAAAAATTGACCAAAGGGCAAATTGTCACGAAGTCCCCGTGGGTGATGACTTGAATACAGAAGGAGGGAATTCCTCTCTGCAGGTTTCCTGAAAAGGGTGGTTTGTAAAATATCATTCTCCACGAAAATGGTTAGGTCCAAAAAATCAATGGATTTTCTGTCATACTGAATAGTGAACTGTATGTCAGAGGTACGACCATTAAGCCAGTTGAAGAAGGAGCCAAGGTCCTCCTCATTGCCATTCCAGATACATATGATGTCGTCTATGTATCGCATCCAAATATTTATTTTGGATCTGAAAGGGTTGTCATCATTGAGTATGAACATGTCTTCATACATAGACATGAAAATTATGGCCAGGTCTGGAGCAAATGCCGCCCCCATCGCCACGCCCTTGATCTGAAGGTAGAATGAATCCTGAAAGATGAAAAAATTCCTCATCATGGCGATCTTCAGTAGTAAAATGATAAAGGATGTTGGTACTCGGATAGGTGCTTCCCGTTTGTCAAGGGCAATTGTCATGGCTTGCAGAGCCTCATCCTGAGGTATGCTGGTGTACAGAGACACGATATCACAGGTAACCAAACACTCCTCCTGTGGTTTATAAGGGCGTCCGTCAATCAAATTTATGATATGCGTGGTATCGCGAAGGTAAGTTGTGGTTGCCTCTGCTATAGGTTTTAGGAAAAAATCAATATATCTGCATAATGGTTCCAAAAGGGAGCCACACCCAGATACGATTGGTCGGCCAGGAGGCTGGTGCAGATCTTTGTGTACTTTCGGAAGAGTATAAATGGTAGGGAGGCGTGGGTTCTTTTGATTTAAGTACTGAAACTCGTGTTCAGACAGGAAACCTTGTTGTATGCCATCCTGTGTTACTCTCAGGATCTCTGCTTTTAGGTCTCTGGATGGATCACCATCTAGACGTTTGTAACTCACCCCGTCATTCAATTGTCTCATAATCTCACTGGTGTAGTTGTTGAGATCCTGTATAACAATTGCACCCCCCTTGTCAGCAGGTTTTACTACCACCTCGGTGTTATCTTTTATAGATTTCAAAGCAAGTATCTCGGCTTTGCTAGTGTTGAACTTGACAAATTGTTGTTCTCCCAAAATTTTGTTAACGTCCCGTAGGACGAGGCTCTCATAGGCCAAAATTCGTTGAGTCATGGCGTGAGTGGAAGGTACAAAGGTGGACGGTGTCCTAAAATTGGTCGCAGATAGAGGCTGTTCAAAAGGTTTATCCTTGAAAAAATATCTGAGTCGAATTTTACGGAAAAATTTATGGAGTTCCACTATGGTGTTAAAATTGTCTGGTTTGGATGTTGGCACAAAAGATAATCCTCGACTGAGTACTTTGATCTCATCATCCAGTAAAGTGTATTTGGAAATGTTAATCAAGGGGGAAGTCCTTTTCACCACCTGTAATTCTTCCTGCGTGTTGATCTCTCCCCGTTTATACTCTTCCGAAAGTACACAAAGATCTGCACCAGCCTCCTGGCCGACCAATCGTATCTGGGTGTGGCTCCCTTTTGGAACCATTATGCAGATATATTGATTTTTTCCTAAAACCTATAGCAGAGGCAACCACAACTTACCTTCGCGATACCACGCATATCATAAATTTGATTGACGGACGCCCTTATAAACCACAGGAGGAGTGTTTGGTTACCTGTGATATCGTGTCTCTGTACACCAGCATACCTCAGGATGAGGCTCTGCAAGCCATGACAATTGCCCTTGACAAACGGGAAGCACCTATCCGAGTACCAACATCCTTTATCATTTTACTACTGAAGATCGCCATGATGAGGAATTTTTTCATCTTTCAGGATTCATTCTACCTTCAGATCAAGGGCGTGGCGATGGGGGCGGCATTTGCTCCAGACCTGGTCATAATTTTCATGTCTATGTATGAAGACATGTTCATACTCAATGATGACAACCCTTTCAGATCCAAAATAAATATTTGGATGCGATACATAGACGACATCATATGTATCTGGAATGGCAATGAGGAGGACCTTGGCTCCTTCTTCAACTGGCTTAATGGTCGTACCTCTGACATACAGTTCACTATTCAGTATGACAGAAAATCCATTGATTTTTTGGACCTAACCATTTTCGTGGAGAATGATATTTTACAAACCACCCTTTTCAGGAAACCTGCAGAGAGGAATTCCCTCCTTCTGTATTCAAGTCATCACCCACGGGGACTTCGTGACAATTTGCCCTTTGGTCAATTTTTACGGATCCGCCGTAATTGCAGCAAAAAAGATGATTATATGGAACAAGCCACTATACTAATGGAACGTCTACTTGAACGAGGCTATCCCAGGAGATTGGTTAAGAAAGCCAAAAAAAGAGCATGGCATAACCCAAGGGAAACCTTACTACAACCTGGATCAAAAGGGAACAACAATGAACAACGCATTATCTGCGTAACCACGTTTTCCACAAAAAGTAATGCCATAAAAAAGACAATCAACAAATATTGGCATTTGATCTCTGAGGATCTTAACTGCAGCAACCCACCACTTCACGCTTTCAGGAAAGCGAGGAACATCCGCGACCACGTGGTATCCTCCTTTTTGAGGACTACCAAGGAACAATCATTAACTTCAATGTGGAATTTACCCCCCATTGTGGGTCATTACCGTTGCGGCTCGTGCAAAGCGTGTCCAGCAACCTTACAGACCAAAATCTTTTCTCATGGGCAAAAACAAGTGACACTTAAGGCGCACACCAATTGTAACTCATCCAATGTAATCTACTGCATAGTTTGCCCCTGTAAGCTAATATACATTGGCCAGACACAACAACGTGCAAAAGTACGTTTTTTACAACACTGCAGTCGCATAAGATGCAAAGTTGAGGGGGCACCCTTAGTTGACCACTGTACAACTTTTGATCACCCACCAGAAAGCCTTAAATGGACCATTCTGGAACAAGTGAGACTGGGCCCGAGGGGTGGGAGCATAGAACCTATCCTCAACGTTAGAGAGATTAAATGGATCCGTTTCTTTGACTCTGTCCGCCTGGGCCTTAATGAATCGGAGAGCAGTTTTGCACAGATGGCCATTTTGTAAATCTCACGTGTCCCTAAGCACTTTATGTAGCAACACGCTTTCTTGGTACACTGTTTCCATATTTTGGATCGCAGGTTGATACATTTCCTAATCGTAATATACGTTTTCTGACCCAGTATATCGATAAAATGGACATGTGTGTACGTTAAGATAATGTGCCTAGACCACCTTGACAGGTAGGTCCGCACTTGCCAAGTATACTATCTCCTTACCTTTGGCCTCAAATGTATTCACTTAGCTTTGGAAGAAGCGTTTTTCCAACCTATAAAGCTTTTGCTAACCTATGAAGTTTTACTGAATATCATAAATGTAAAAAATGCAGCTGCTTTTAAGTACAGTGTTTGCATGTATGTTGACAGCATGTCCGATTTATTTGGCGCCTTGACTACCCTGCGCATGGCATGTCCGCGCTTCACCAGGCAGACCATTTTGTACAAATCAGACTAGGTCCCGTGGCCCCAACCCCCTTTTTTCAGAAACATAATGTACAGCCTTTTTTCAGAAACAAAATGTACAACGTAGTGAATAATCACGTTTGTTTGTAAGTCAGGGTTTATGTTCACCCTCTGTGAGATCATAGCTACCCGTTTCTCCAAATGCATATTTGATTGTAATGTCTCACAAAATATACCGTGTCCGATCCATTTGGCGCCTTGACTACCCTGTGTATGGCATGTCCGCGCTTTAACAGGCTGACCGTTTTTAACAATCAGAATAGTTTCCCTTTAGCCACAACTCCGACTTCATTTCATAAGCAACATTTGTGTGCTTTGCAGCGGAGTGCATTCAATCTTGTCTGTTCATAACTCAGGGTTCATGTTCACCGTCTGTGCACTCATATGCTCTTAAAAAAGCCTCATGTTACCCTGGCAACGAGAGTCCCGTCTCAAGCGAGGTTAGAAAAGGACCTCTCGTTACCAAGGTAGCACTTCCTGATTGCTACCTGATTGAGTTAGACGCGGGCTCGCGCGCTCTCCGAATATTTTCCACTTCGGGTAAGTGGAATTTTGACAGCGTCTGCTTAGACGCCTGACATTCGTGTTCTTTGATGTAGCCGCTCGCTTTTCATTTTACTAATTCGGTTCCAATTACTCCTCAGAAATATTGATGGATTTAAACGGACACATTTTCTGTGTTGCACTTCGACGGACACCAATCTCGCTGCTCACACGACGATATAATTAACCTTTTGAATGGGCAAAAAACTACGGCAGAGGTAGGATATCTGCCTAAATGTGTATTCCTATGTATTTACTTTGTGGCCCTCATGTCAAACAATCCAAGTAATTGCCGCTTTCAAACTTTTTAATTCTCAGAAACAGCTACCTCCACTAATGCATATGGAGAGCGCTTCTAACCGATGAGTTATACTGACGCGTTTGTGGACCAATCTAATCCCGCTACAACTAGTTGAACAGCCGAACACCATTTAATACTACGGCTGAGGTAGGACTTTTGGGCTTACCTTTTTTCATTTTTTCATGGTATTGACGCGGCTGGCATACACTCAGTGACTGGCGTCCTTTTATTATTTTCAATCTTAGATACAGCTATTTCGGCTAACTACGTGGCAAGTGCCTGGACTACGTTACTCTGAGGCCTTTTTTCCTCATCAGGTAATTCATATGTAGGCCCTGTCATCCACTATACCTCCTTGCTATTTACCTTAATTTTGAAAGTCGTTTTTTTGAGGAAACTCTGGGACTCTTTTTTAGAGACCTTTTAATTAATTTTCTGTCTTAATGGTTTTGTCTCTAGGAACAGCCCCACAACAACCACCCCGCCCCTCCCCTCTACCCCCACGTCCTGACGAAGACCCGCGTAGTAAGGATCTACCGTCCTACATCCTATGGGTCGAAACGTAGACTTTTCTACTTATTTAAACTCCTACAGAACAATTTTATGTATATAGCTGTATAGGAGATTTGTTTTTTGAAATTAATTTCAATCTGATGTGTTTACACTGCATTTGACCCCACCTTTGGGGATCTATTTATTTTGTTCGGTGATCAAAAATGCTGACTGATATAATTGAAGTATGATATGTGATGTTTGAACATTCAAGAAATGTTTTTTTCCTTCCTTGCACCTTCCCCTCTCCCCTGTGGGCTTATTGAATTTCTATGTATTGTATAAATACCTATGCTTTGACTAATGACCTAATGAATGTTTAGGATTGGTGCGGTGAAAATAAAAACACCTTGCACCTGGATTCGATCCCCCCTTTTTTTTGAATTAATTTACTCAAATTGGTGTGAATTTAATAATTTGTTGTGCTTTGTCTGGGACCCCCCTTCTTACATACCGAGCAATTACCCAGGTCCCACTGACTATATGGGTCCAACCCCTTAAACTTAATATAATATATCTCTGCATTCATGGGCACATGAATTAAAAAACAAGATGGAAGTAACAACTTGTGGTGCTGATGCTGTAGACGATTTTAGGCTGATGTGCCACCGCGCTTTGTATTGTTTCATTACCACTGTGAGAAAGGTGCTGCTTTGCCATTTGGAAAGAAGCATGGATTGGAGGATTGAAGCACAGTGGGCCAAGCACTGTATTACATGGTGCCATTCTTTGTCTTGTAGATGAAACAGTTGTGAGATCTATTGCCAGCTTCCATACATTTATCATCCCAGTTTATTAGTGATTTCTGGATCTATTTTCAGTTTTATTCAGCAAGTCCAAGAAAATTATCTAACCTGTAAATGTAGTAGTACTTGTATAGCGCCCGAATCGACCCCCGAAGGGGTATCTCAGGCGCTTGTACGCATACCGCTGTGGAACCCTTCTTGGCTTTCCATGTGAAGTGCCCACTCCTGGGCACCCCCAAGGTGAAGCCAGGCATCCTAGTGTTGTTTGGGCCGTTGTGGAGATTAAGCAAGCTATTGCCCAGAGTTGCAGAGTGGTACCAATGATTAGAATAGGCACCGAGGCGAGAAATATCAGGTCCGAGGAAATTGAGCCCAAGACCCTGCCGAGGCGGGAATTGAACCCTGGTCCCGGGCTAGACCTCTGCATCAGGGTCTGCCGCTCTAACCATTGAGCCACACTTCCCCACCTGGTTATTTAAATGTCTTGGTTGAGGATCCCTTAAATACTGCACACACCTCTGACAGGTGGTGCACAGGCCCACACACTCAGAATCATGCTTCCCCACAAGGCTGACATGCACGACACTCAGCTTCACCTGATGGTGCAGAGGCGAGCTTGCGCTGTGAAGCACAGGATTTGTATGGTAATCGTACCCTTCCAGCATAAATTCTTAAGTATAGACAAACTCAGGACGATCCTACGCATTGGACGTTTGCTCTTTACTACAGTACACATGCAATGCATTGTTATTTTTGAAAAATGAACACATTTCACCTTGTTTGTGCCTGGTTCAAGTAGAGAGCTGTTTTTGATGCAAGGCCCGGTCTGACTATCTTAGCAGATCAGGCTTTGCATTGAAATCCACGGATGGTTGTATTGATCTGTGACAGCAACGCCCCCTCGACGCAAAGCATAGTAAAGCACTGCAAGGTGGTTTTTGCACTCAGAAAAGGGCACCTTTCCAGAGCTCAACACCTTTTGCACTGGATAGTACATAGCAAGTTCCACCGTGCATTACTGCAAAGCCTTAGTAAATCTAGGTCCAAGGGTTTTATGTGAATTACACAAAACCATAATGTAAGAGCCGGAGTGATGGGAAAAGGCATAATATTCTACTAATGTAAATATTTAAATAAACTGTGAATGTTAAAAAGTGGATGACTAAGAGCTGACAATAGAGTTAGAATAATAAATAGTTACAGGTTGAGGTTAAAGAATTTGATATAGCGTCAATGTAAAGCTTAGAGTAAATGTGATGGTAAACTGTAAGGCTAGGATTGTCTCTTTCTTTATTAAGGGTTAGTTCTTACTATAAACATAATGTACTCCTTCATGATAGCATTCTGCATTTTTACATAGACACTCAGAGCCAATCACCTTCATTCCATATAGTCCGATTGTTCTTCTGTGACCTTAGCCCCACTTTTTCCCCCTTGACCTTCTGCTTACAACACACATTTCAGTAAAGCTACTGTTAAGACAACGCCTTGATGCTCTCCCCCAGGAAAACCTTAAAACAAGCTTGTTCCTAGAGATAGGTGTAGGTTTCAGGTGAATTCTATTTCAGTCATTCATCAAGGCCAATAGGGTATCTGTTGCCCCTACTGGGACTGCAGAGAGCTGACTCTTAATATGCAAACGTTAAAGGTTGTTGCAAGAGACCTGGATTGAGTACAGGTCCCTAGTCCAGAAGCGGGGGTCTTGTTTTGCAGGCACCTCACTACCATAGAGCCTACTTGATGGAGAGAGACTTCCTCAAGGACCACAGAGTAGGGAGAAAGGGAAATTCTGCATGTACATTACCTGCAGTGCTCCAGTTTTGTGCTTTCTTGTCCGGAGGCCTGTAGATGAACTTCCTCAGCGAGCTGACGGCATGTGAACCCACAAGAGTATATCTGCCAAAGGCTCTGCAATCCACCACTCGAATGTTCAACGGTGGATGAAGCAGCTCATTCTCCGGCAAGTCCTGGGGATAAACAAAAACATGCTCATTGTCTTATCATGGTAGGCTTCTTTGGAGTGTCAGTGTTTGGGGCTATGTGAAATAGGCTCCAGACACAACTGGTAAGTAGGAAGGGGCAGGGACTGTCCAGGGAACACAAAAACGAAGAGCGGTTGGACGCATGCGAAAAAATAGATGAGTGATACAGAGTGGAACATAGAAATAGGAGTTTCCATAAGGGTCTCCTCTTTGTGACTTGTAATAATTGTAGTGTGCCATATCGTATAAAAATCGTCGATGTCAGTCCTGCAGCGTCAGAACACACATTGAAGAATGTTTAGCAGGCCACCTAGGAAGCATTTAAGAATGACGGAAAACCTTAGTGGGAACCAATCGACACCTACTGAAATGCACTGCTCAGTAGAGCATGTCTACTTGAAAATAACACTTTAAGGGCACAATATTCATAAAATCATTAAAAAACAGAATTGGAACCTCACAGCAGTCTTTATACATCATCTTGGTGCATGTGACCACCCCCTTTATAATTTGTTTTCCTTACTTTTAATTGATTAATTTTTATCTTTAACCTATTTTTATAATGTACAGTGAACTACGTAATTGCAGGTGATGCCGTGGAGGCGATGTAGTGGTAGGTCGAAGTAGTGGAGGGTTGTAATGTGAGTGCACTTGTAGTGTGTGGGTGCACCCTTGCTACTATGTTGACCGGTTGAGATACTTAATATGTAAAAAATTTGAAGCACCTAGGCCTTCCATCCCTGTTGTCCACAAAGTGAAAAAGCCGGGGTAAATGTTTTTTACACCCCTTTAGCATTTTGTGGATTGCAAATGCCTCCCATTTGTGCCTGCCATTACCGTCACTTGCTATCTGGAGGAAATTGGGAAGTCAAAACTATGTGGTAGTGGTAGTACTGCGCACAACATAAGCCACAGATGTTTTTGCATGCTATTTCCAAATGAATAATGCATTGTAAAAACAGACCAATATCATGCACACACGCTGCATTGCCGAAGGTGTTTTTGCACTGGGTATGGCTATGCAACTTAGATTGAAGCCTTTAAATATTGTTTGTTGATGAACTAGAACCAGATGGTAATACATCCAAGAGCCACCAGCTCTAATGGCTGCATTAAATAGTAACATAAAAAAGGGACCCCTCCCAAACTTGTACATTTGCAAAACTAGCAAGTATGAATAAACATATCACTCATCACTTCAAACTACTCGACCGCATTAAAACAGTTGTGGTGCTCTGACGTACCTAGCATCGCATGCTCTGCATAAGCGCAGACACCACGTCAAACTACTGGACATGGAGACCAAAGTTGGGGTGCTCAAGTGTGCCTAGGACCCCCACTCTGTGAAGGGGCAAACGCCACACTCACCACGTCAAACTGCTAGACAAGGGCGCAACATTGGTGTGCTCCAGTGTACCTGGCACCCCCTGAAGGGACAAACACACACTCACCACTTCAAACCATTTGACCAGGGTGCTGAAGTTGGGGTTCTTCTTGTAGTTCTGGATAAGGGCAGACTGCACCCCTTTGCCGGCACACTCAATGTCCACCCTGGGCCTGTCCACCTGGGCCAGGTTAACTCTTTTCAGGTCTCTCAGACCCCAGAACAGAATCTGAGGAAAAGGAAACAATATGATTTTACATGGGTTAGAATGATAATGGTGACAGCCAAAAGTTATGGTATTTTGGAACTATTTAAGCAGTTCACTAAGAGTTTGGCCGAACTGTTCACAACCTTCTGTTGGCTTGTTACATGCACTCAAGGTGCCATGGGGTGAAGGATAATCGAATTCATTTTCACATAACATAGATTAGTCTCACACTGAGAGCATTCTGAACCATGCCTGTTGCTATGGCCATAGCATACATCATTGGACAGGAGATTTATGCTCAACCCAGCATCTTTCATCTGAGACACACAAACCATAATTCTGTTTTTTATAACCCAATTCTTAATTAAATTTTTCAAAATTAAACAAACAATGATCAGTAATTAAATATCTTTATGTAAATAGAAAGTACCAAGGATACATTATGAGAAATGAACAAAAAACTATAAAAACAAAAGAAAACAGGATACGCAAAAAAAATACAATTACCACATTTACATATACAGATGCTTCATTAATACAGCAGAATGTTTATTACAAGAGATAAAGAATTTAATGTGAACAAAATATAGGAAACATTTGTAAATCCTTCCACAGTAAATCTACATTGTATAATCAGAATCATCGTGAACCTAGAAAAGGACCGCCTGTATGATCAAAGTGATGTAAATTGACATTTAATTTATAATTCATTCTTTCAAAGTTAGCAAACATATCTTCAAACCATGAGTGGAGTGTTGGAATGACATTGGTCCTCCAAAAACGTAAGGTATTAACTTTGGCTAGGCTGAGAGCAAGGGAAAGCCTTTTAAAGGCTTTCCACTGCTGAATGGATATATGCGATAATTCTGAAGTATCGTCCAAAGCATCATTTTGACTAATAGGTATTACCGGCACCCTTCTTCAGGTTGCCTTTTTCTGTTAAAAAATGTATGAAGCCACAGAGCTAGGATCCATCCATACGTTGCCCTTTTGCATATTTTAGGCCAGTTTGATGAATCTCTTTTTTATTGCTGTTCTTTGATTATTCATCGTCAGTAAATGAAACAGATTTGCATCAAAATGGCCGTCATCCTGTAAGATGACTGTGGTGTAGGGGTAAACGACAGGTAATCAGAGGGGCTATTGGTAATAGGTGAAATATGGGATATGGGACATTCTGAGTTGTTATATAAAGCCAGCAGATGCATAGTCAAACCCATGCTTTAGAAACGTTTACAATGGATTGTCTATGTGGAGCATTGATTGCCTGTACCTTCTTATTCTGTGATCTTATATCCTGAAATCTACAAGATGGTTATTTAATAATGGGCTGCATATGTTCATTGATAGTACATACCAAGAGCAAAGTGTATGAAGATCCGTTTTGATTGGACAGAGTTTCAAAAAGCTAATATTGCAATGCTCTTATTGGTTAACAGTTCAAATAACTCACTGGGGATGACCATGGAGGCATTCTCACAGATGAAAAATGTCCAGTTTTCTTTTCCTAGTTTATAGTGCGCCCTCTCATTCTAGGCCTCTCTGTAATAGAGATAATCAGAAGTATGCAGCTGCTTTGTGCAGTACAGATTTAATCCCCATCACACCTTTGAGTAAGTCAATTCTTTAGTATGGCAATCTGTGGACCAAACTACTCTCCCATGTGTACTTGTCTGCACAATTTCCAGAAGCTATAATATGGACTCCAGACAATAATGCAAAGCTCAATTTTATAAACTCAATAAAATCTTTGTGATGAGAATTTATCTCTTTAAATATTTGTGGTTAAACAGAATTTTATAGACATTCTTACTAGGCCTTTTCATCTTTCACTAGTCTTCTTCAGGATGCTGCACATTATGATATTAATTTTGCCAGAAACGTTAAGTCACCTTTGTCTGTAAAAGCAAATGGATTATTTTGCCTTATAGAGTAGAAAGAATAATTTAAACCTGAGCCCTGTAGATTACAACATTTCTTTTCAGGAGCAGGATTAACCCATTGTGGTTATTTGCAGTTACTCTGTGCTCTGTCTGGCACAAGTCTGGGGATTGCTCGTGATCCCCTTTAGAGAGGATATGCTTCACGAGTTTGGACTAGATGATTCATTTTGGAGCAGGACCAACAGTGATATACACTTGTTTTGCCCCAGTCTGCAATGGCGCACTGAGGGAAAAGATGGACGGCGATGCAACCCAAAGTAATCACGAGTTGGTGGGATTATTTCAAGCATTCTACCCAACACTTTTTTGTTTTATATTGAGACACTTTAAGGTCAATGTGAATGCCCAGGCGCCCATAGCGCCCATGCATATAAAACACTGAGTCCTAGGAATCAAGACGCACCACAAGGAAGAAGCCTAATAGGGCTGACACTGGCCATGTCATGCTCTCATTCCTCTGCAGATGGAATGTGGTTTGGTAGTTTGCATTCGACTGTTCCTTTTGGAGCAGGAACAAGGCTCACTCACATATGCTTGATTTATCTGTAGTGGAGGAGTGAGAAGAAAATGATGAACTGGAATGTGACCCAGAATAATTACCAGTGGCTGAGGTTGGGTCTAGATTTCCATAGACCACTCTTTTGGTCTTTGAAGGATGAAGTCCTACATTGCTATTTGACAGGCACTTTATTGTGCTGCACTCAAAGCACACAGTGGGAAGCATCATCAAAGCAAGAGTCACTTGGCTGTGATATCAGTAGTTTACCTCAACTCTGTATTTACTCAGAACGGGCCGTATGCCGAGAGGGACTGGTAGTATAGGACCCCTGTCCATATCCGTGGGGCCGTCAATCGCAGGCAGATCAGACTTCCCTGCCGGCCCAATCTGTCAAAGAGAAAACAGTGCGGATTAGATACCATTACCAAACTCAAGATTTACACTCAGCGATGCGATGCTCATGCTATTTTGCCCAGCAGGCGCCATGCTCACATGCTCTGGTTTATCAGTCTGTTTCTGGAAGCAAATCTGATGCAGTACAGTTGATCAAGGGAATCTCACTCATCTGAATGTCTCCTTTGATTACTTGTAAAATATAATTGACCCTTTCAGTTGCAAGTGTTCAACACTTACATTAGACGAGAGTGTAAATCACACAGAGAGGGAACAAACTCATAACAACAAATTGACATGTACACAGGCCTAAAGTATTCTGTAATGGTTGACTGCTTCTATTCAGTTACGGTTACATTATTGTGAAAGCATGGGATTCCCATGATATGCTAAACATCACATGATGTGCTAAATTGAAATCCCGAAGCCCATACCCTCAGGTCAGTCCACTACTCGCTGGTGAAGCTATCTCAAAGGGGTTATGTCATTAGAGAAGACACAACACCTTCTATCAACAAATGGTCAGGTGCAGCCAGTACATGCACTAGCACCTCTAAGAGAGTAGAAAGACCATTCCCTACTACAAGTATAAGCCCTGGAGGTCAGGGCAACCATGCCAGAACTCTAAAGTGATCACTGGAATGTGAACGGAATAATGGCTGCTACAGACAGCACTCCTTTCACACAAACTTCCACCCTAACCTCATGCATTTGGGTGGTTCAGACACACAACAGCACACAATCAGGAGAATGGCTTATGTCACTGCCCCATAACCATATAGTACTTCCACTCCCCCAATAACACCAACACCTCCTATTGCCAGTCTTGTGAGCTAATAGCATAAAGCAATGTTGAATCATGGACTACGCGTTGGTAGCATGCTGCTTCCCATTGGATGGGCTTCGGCTTACATGACTGGTGCGCCGCGGGGAGGGGATTTTGCTTGATTTTAAGAACTTTGCTGACTGGGAAGGGGCCAGCACAAAGCATGTTCTTCTGAACTGTAAGAGTTTGACATGCTGGTGTGCAGTAGTATTGGGTGCCAGTTGTTCGCCTTTAATGCTGGCACTACATCTAATTAATGATTGCACTTTTCTGCAATAGATTGAGACATTCAAATATTGTCACCATGTAAATAGCCACAGTACAGGTCTGATACCATGTATGGCTTTAACACAGTGAGCAGTGTTATTTACTTGCAAATATACAGCATAAGTGTTCAGGCCATGAACATGTGCTAAAATCAATCCTAAGTTATGCCTGTTGAGGTGATATGGGAAAACTGATCTAAAATGGGGAGCCCAATTCATCACAGATTCCTAGTAGACCTTTCAAGATCCCTGTTGACACAATACAATAGCCTATGACCCCCATCCACCTGCTATACTTCAGCAAACGCTAACACCTTGCCTGAGAGCCACACCTCTCCCCTCTGCATCTTCTATGAAATGCATGCACGGCTCGGTACCACAAATTCAAACCAACCTGAATACACCATGATCAGTATGGAACAAGCGCTCGCCATCCTCTAGCCTGTATGCACTGCAGGAGAATTCTCCAATTGCAAAGGCAAATAGTAAGTATATAGACAGAACAGTTTTTGATGTTGACAGGTACAGTCCATCACTTTCAGAGTGGTCAGACGTTATATAAACCCACTCCCTACTCATACCAAACCAATACATTATAAAAAAATATCTACTAACATCAACCACTTGTTCTTAAATAATATAACCACCATGTGCCGTAAACCTGCCTCTGCAAACACAAATAACCCACATCCCATCAGCCACATTCTTTTGCAACAGCCTCCCTGCCCCCTACTCCTGGTACACTTTTCATCACGCCCACAACTTTGTGAACATCTTAATATCACACCAAGAACTCTCATAAGATAAACAAATGATGCCATCTTCCCTCACTAAGACTATCTTATTATTCGCTCTTTCAACTCAACACCTTCCTCCATCATGGTACTACAAGTAAATTCTCACTCCTTTAAAACAAATCTTATGTTGACTCAAATGATCTTACCAATTACCAACCCTTCCCCTGAAAACAGCAGTGGCAATGCAAAGATCTTGTCGAACACCTCAACCTCGATCAGGGCTATCCATTATATTTCTGCTCCCACGGCCACATTGGAGGCTACAGTGCGGAGGTTGTTATTAATGTCTTTACGTTCACTAATAAGGTAGAAAAACAACTCCACCCCGGTTCACCTACATCTATCAGTGCCCTTCAACACTGATCATCACCACATCCTGAATAGATACCACTCAAGCAATTCTCAGCTGGTTCGCTTATGGCAGATATACTAAGAATCAATTCAGTAATAGTAATCGCGAATTGCACACCAGCTTTTACTGAATCACATCTGATTTTGTGAACTGACATATACCAGTTAATGTGCAAAATCAGCATTCGTAGCGGGTCGCAATCTAACCTAGCTCATAAATATGCATGTGGTAGGTCGCGAATTGCGACCTACTACGACAATCACAGGTATGGTGGAATACTCTTTGCGGATTATGGCTGATTAATGAATTTGCTGGTCCATCCCATCATTAATATGTGACGGGCTTAGTGTCAGGCCTGAACATTGACTCAACAAATACATAAAATACAATAAAATAAATAATATTTAGACTTTACATGGGTAAGCAAGATATTGCCCTGTAAGTGTATGCTGCCATCACACAGCTGTAAGTCAAAGTGTCCACAGCCTGGGGCATTAATCACCAACTGCCGGGATATCCAATCTAAGATGTTATTCACCCCTTGCCCTCTCAGAGATCAGCTCAATCATAGAGCTAATCCATTGGCTGTATAGTTCTGAGCTTGCTCTTTCCCAACCAATCAGAAACAGGGACTCATAAAGTCTTCAGGTGCTATGAAACCATAGACACACAGTACACTGTCAGGATTCAAGGTAAGAAGCAGAATACTAAAAAGCACAAAGTCAGATAAATAAAAAGTAGAGTACAACACAAAATCACAGTGAACTATAATACAATCAAGTGTTAGCAAATAAAGAGTATGCATTCTTTAGTCATTTTATGCTTTTGCCTGTCCTAGATAGGAGATACTCATCTGCCTGTAGTCAATATTTTGTAAAATAATGTCCATCCTTGCATGCATGTGACAAATAAACTTCAAGAGTGCTAATTCAGAAAAGTTTTTCCCCTCTGAAGGCATCTCTGACAAGAGTGACTATGAATATACATCATCAGCTGCCATAGTTTTAGGTCATTGATTTAAAAATAATGTTTCATCTGAAAGCAGGACATCTAAAAGCACCTTGATTTTAGGCAAACTGGGGTCAGTGACAGCAAGTAGGGCAGCCCTTATCTCTCGATCATCAAAGGGAATCTGGCAGCATGAGGGACAACACAGAGAAAGAGAAAGGAGAAAAGTAGGAAAAAGCATAGACAGAGATTATAGTGTGGTATGATCCTGGAAACACTGCAGGTGAAGAAAAAGCATATGTCATCTACATGCACAGTCAACAAGAGGAAAACTTCCGGTGTGCAAGCTAAGTGTTACCCTTCCCCACCACGGAAGGTAAAAGTTACTTTTGCAGTGTAATAAATGGCTGGAATTTGTAGTCTATCATACAAAAGATTGTGTTGATTCCTATTCCACACAAGATGAAACAATCAAAAATGTGCAGAGTCCTGCTAATTTGTTGGAGTTTCAGCTTCCCACTTTATTGGATGAAAGTTGTCTACATGACTAGCTGTCCTTACCCCTTAGCTGCGGTGGCTATTCCGCCTCAGCGCTAAGGGGAAGGCGGGGCCACGCGGCGCTCCCGTACTCATGACGGAACCGCTGCGTCACGGCCCTCGGGTGAGCTGTGCTTGTGACGGAACGGTTCCTTCACGGCCCCACCCGCTCTTTAGAACGTCAGCGCAGGCGCGGAATTCGCGCCGCGCAGGTGCGGCGAACGGGCCTTGACGGAACCGTTCCGTCACCAGCACAGCCCACCCGAGGCTCGTGACAGAACGGTTCCGTCACGAGCACGCAAAGGGTTTAACTAGAGCCTTTCATAATTCAAGAAATACCTGTTGCAGGCATCTTGTCTTACCTGGAGGAGTTCGAAAGCTGCAAGCAGATCCCCAGCGGTGGAGTTTCCTCGGTATATCTGGTAATATTCAAGTTGTGGAGGGAAGCGAGGAGGGCAGTACCTTTCATCGGACATTTTTACCACAGGTTTGGCAAAGGTCCGGCCCATGAAATCTGCTTTCCCCTAAAAGAAACAGAGAACACATTGGATCAAAAGAAGGCATGCCATTGAAATGAACCTCTGTTCACAGTTTTGAAAAGGTTTCCAGCAGGTTGCTCAATTTCAAATGTGAAATTTCCACATTCACGCCTAGTACATTTTTAGCCGCTTCATTCATGCATTCAAAGGCAAGCATGGCCATCAAAGGAAACCCAGGTCAGATCTGTTCTCAACACCAAAAAAACAGTTCACATCTGTTCTGGACAACAAAGAGACCAAAATCAAAAAATAAGACATACTTTTATATCCTTTTTTCACATCTTTTTATTAAGGTTTTTGTTAACACAAAAACAAATAACATTAAAAATGTCTTCCACTAAATAGTATGAATACAAAGGTGTTCATCCTTTATTAGTATAAATCAAGTACACTGACACCCCAGATACTGACAGTGCAGAGCACCCTCATCATGCTGAAGTGGCAAAAAGATCCACTTCATCCACCCAATTCTCATCTAAAGTTTTCCAGATTGTTTCTCTCATTGTAATGTGCTTAGTTGAATGAAAACAAACTGGGCGATTCTTCCACATTGACCTATACTAAGGGAGCTTCTAATGCTACCCAATTAAGAATATATCTACATGTAATTAAAAACATCAATTCACTTTTAGGATTGCTTAGTTGTTTATTTATATTCTGATGGTTTCATTGCATTCTATTGTGGATTATGGATACTTGGTTACTTTTTGTGCAACTTATTTTGTACACATTTGTTTTCAGCTAATATTCAGGAAGAAAGATGACAACCATGATTGGAGAACATTGGTAAGGTTCATGGTTGAGAGACTGACTGTCACACCATAACTGTGACCATTTGTGAACTACCATCCTATTAGTACCCAACCTCTGATAGGCTGCCTATTTAGATTAGGCCTATTCTTTTTAGAGAGTATGGCAATTTGGGGCCTTCACACTTAAATCTTTCACCTCCTAAACCATTCACTCTCTGTCCCTAAATCCTTCACCTCTAAACCCTTCATCCTTCCCCTTATTAGTATCTTAAAACATAATCCTCTTTAAATATTAATTATAAATTTTCATTATATTTCTTCCAATTAATTGACAGATGGTGAGATTAAATTGCATCCATGTGGAAATGCCCACAAGGAAATTGATTGGCAATGCAATGGATGCAAACAAATTGTACGTTCCAAATGATAAAATGATGATACATATATATAGAATGAAATTAGGTCTAGGCATTATCACACTCACTCTATTGCCCTTGGAGGTATGAAAGACTGAGTGGAACTGCCAGCATTTAAAGCTGTGTTTTTCAGGTAACATACTGATCTCTGCAGTGGATGTTATTCGACTGAGCTAACTTACCAGAGTAAATGAGCTTCCTTCTTTCAAGATCATGGTGAAGTAGGCTCTAAATATCCCTTCCTAGGCATCTCAGTTGTACTTACCACAGTGTCCTGATCGTAGATCTCTATGACGATGATGGGTGGGTCATCTCGCATCTCGTGGGCTTCACCGTACAGCTCCACATTGTCGAACACCAGCAACTGGTCCCAGGTGGGACACAGGGTCTCGTTAAGTACCTGGAAGAATCATAGGACCAATGGACAGCTGAATTGAGAACTGCTCCACAGAATACATTTGCCTGGCTTAGGTTCTAATAAAGTATGAGGGGCTGTTATGGGGGGGTCAGTGCCCATGAGCATCAGCATTGTTTGTTCACCCAATGAATGTGTTCCACAATAAACATGCACATAAAACATCTAGGATTGAACATTTTCTGATTTCCTATGCACTTAATACATTCTTTATCATTATGATATTCAAATGTGATGGAATAATCAATTGCTGCAAATATTTCCTGTTGCTTCATTATGTGGTAAGACAACACGAAAGACTGCTGTGTTTTGGATGGTCCATTCTATATTATTATAGCCTTTTGTTGTCAAAAGATAGCCAAATGTACCTTTTAAAAATAAACATTTATGATTTTGGAGCCTCTTACTACAGAAAGTATGAATTTGTCAAAAATGTTAGCAATGTTCATTTTGCATTGCTTTTGCTGCATTAACAGACTTTAAATGCAGCACAGATTTTGCTATATTTCATGTTCACCGTAGGTCATATAACAAAAAGAATTTTGCATGATCAAAATATAGAGCAAACTGATATTAAACAATGGTTGTTGCTTGCAAATTAAGAAGTAGGCAAACTTCGGGCCTTAGCTGGAGTTTGGCAGAGTGGGAGCGCTTCCGTAAATTAGCAGCCCTAGGGCCCTCACAAACTTGCAGTACCCTCACTTTATTTAGAGTTGGGGAAAGTGCCTGGTCTACACCGGTGGAAACTCCACTGACTACCAGTGTAACATTTGATGTAGGGAATAATCTGCTAAAGGGCCACCAGGACACAATGTTGGCCACCAGCCCTTTAGAGAGAAGGGTGACCATCTCTCATTTTCCCTGCCAGTGTCCAAGGCCGGACTGGCTACCGGGCTTTCATTAATAAACAATGCAAAACAAATGTTTAAGAAAGTACGCTTTAAAGCTATTTGTTTTGCATTGTTTATTTCGAAGCGCCGGCAACTCCCCATAAGCCCCCCAGCAGCAAATCTGGACCCCACCCTGCCACCCCTGCAAAAAATGCCAGTTAGCCAGTTCGGCCCTGCCTGTGTCCACCATGAAATGCACACCGTGCAAACAAAATTTGACTCAAACTTCGTAACATAGAGTAACATCTTGAGAATCCAAGTTGTACACCATTGATTAGGCCTAGAAAGATCAAAAGTGGTCCAGGGTTACTTGTATTTCCTCCTGGAGGAGGCCTCATCTGCCAGTTCGGGCAGACTGTTCCCTTAAGGGGCAGGATCAGTGCTGATTTGCATAAGGAGGGCCTCTGTCTAGAGTGGCACAATGGGTGAAAACATGTGGGTTGCAATGCTACCCAGAGCGACTGCCAGTGGAGTAGACTATTTGCAAGCATTCCTCCCATCACCTTTTGGGTGTTTGATGTAAATATAGGAGAGTGCCCCCATTTACAAAGAATGCTTTCCCGTACCCTCATAACCAGTCCATTCGTTTTAGAGACAAGTGTCTACTGCCTGGTCGATCAACACTTTTCTTCTCTAGATACTATCTTCAACAGAATGAACCTCTTTCTTGCAGACTGCCCGCTCTTGACATGAATGTACCCATCTGCACCCATGCACACCACATCTCTGCCTTCATATGACTGCCATGTTTTCAACTAATGGGCCTGTCCAGAACACCTCCACTTCAACATTTAGAAAGAGTCTCTTCTCATCTCCACCACACACTTTCCTTCTTATATCACCAATCTCTCTTGACCATGTGTATATCTTCTTTGACCACACGTCCTGTGTATTTGGCCTTGGACATTGTGTGTAATAAATGGTGCTGCAGAATGAGCTTAAAAGTAAGATGTTATACTGCCAACACTTCAGTCCTTTTTGACAAGCTCTCTAGCCAAAGCTGATGAGAGGGTGGTTTGAAAAAACAGACTGTGCTCGAGTGGAACTAGTAGGACAGCCACCTACCTCAGTGCACTGACTATGAGAGATGAAGAAAACCCTGGCGAAAGGATCCGACAGGCCACTGCTATCTGCAGCGAAGAGGCTGCGCGCCTGGTACATGTGCGCTCTGAGCTGGAAGACCTGCTTCTCTGGAGGGAGACAGAACAGAAAACAAAATGAGCATTGTTAGACTGGCTTCTCAGGAGTGAGACATAGAGGAAAATGTATTACCCATTGTTAGACTGACTTCTCTGGAGTGAGAGTCAGGGAAAAGAATTACACATTGTTAGACTGGCATCTCTGGAGAGAGGCAAATAGGAAAAAGAATTACACATTGTTAGACTGGCATCTCTGGAGAGAGGCAAATAGGAAAAAGAATTACACATTGTTAGACTGGCATCTCTGGAGAGAGGCAAATAGGAAAAAGAATTACACATTGTTAGACTGGCATCTCTGGAGAGAGGCAAATAGGAAAAAGAAATGCACATTGTTAGACTGGCATCTCTGGAGAGAGGCAAATAGGAAAAAGAAATGCACATTGTTAGACTGGCTTCTCTGGAGTCAGACACAGAGGAAAAAGAATTACACATTGTAACACTGGCATCTCTGGAGTGAGACAGTAGAAAAAGTATTACACATTGTTAGACTGACATCTCTGGAGTGAGACACAGGGAAAATAATTACACATTGATAAGGGGCCGGATGAGGCTCCACCTCAGACAGACAACATCGCTCCCCATCTTCGCAAGAAACCTCAAAACCTGGCTCTTCGACAGAGCCCCTCCTTGATGGACTGGAACCTGCAAAGCCCCACCACCCCCCAGCGCCTTGAGACCCTTACCAGTGAGTAGTCACGCTTAACAAACACTTTGATTGATTGATATAGATGTACGACCATTCCAAATTGCGACTCACAATTTGCGCTCAATTGTGAGTCGCAAATTGGAGAAACAAGAATGATAAACATTGCATGTACCCTCTGGCATTTTATTTATGCCCTCGGAAATAAACACTTGCTTCATTTCCTTATATTTCAGCCCATAGACTCCTCGGAATATCTATAAGTGAAATGCTCTTCGGAGTTCTCCTGGAACACTTCTCGAATTCCAAGACACGTATACATTTATGCAAGCCATGGCGGCATGCAACAAATGTAAATTTGCAGATGTCCTGATGAGAGTTTTGTGCATTTGACCTGGCACCTTCAAGAAAACGAAAAGTTGATAATCAAAACGGTAACTCAACATGTAATGTCAACTCTGCACAAGTATCTGAACTGAGGACATCATGCGGTTTGACAGTGTTGCAGGAATAGTGTAAAGCAGCGAGGTGAGTCCTTCCGCCTCGCCAAACCTACCAATTCCCTGCCTCATTTAGAAGTGGGGAACTGCTGGGTTACCATCGGTGGAGCACTGACCCCGCCGCCAGGCTCACCACAGGTTCGCCGGGTCGCCGTTGCCCACCCTACTGAAGGCGGAATGACTTTCCTTATCTTCTTTGGGCAGGGAAACTGCTGAGGCAGGGAGAATACTCTGTGCACGTTTGTTCAATTTTTGGATTAAATGAACTTCCGTTTTGGGAATTTATTTTCTTTAAACCCAAACATTTGTTGAGCAGGTGCTTCAAACATGAGGTGATTGAATTTTATATTTCACCTTGACATGCACCACACTGGCTCTGGGGCTCATGTCACAACCACCATGACCAGCAGATGTGTGTGGAGGGTGGAGTGGAGCAGTGCTTAATTTGAGCCAGTGGTTTCCGGTGCTCGGCACCGGCACTTAATTGTTAACACCGGTGTTTGTGGCAGTCTGCCACAAGGTGGCGCTGTCTGAAATGACCACAACAACAGTCAATTTTTAATTCAGTATACATTCAAAATGACTATTACCTGCTGCCTAAGCCATTCTTATGGCTATGGGGGCCTGGAATATTTCAATTTGTCACATTGTAGGAGTGTGATGGTTAGTAGTTGTGTTACTACCATTGGCAGCATAGTAGGGGCAATGTGTGGTGCAGGCTGCAGTGCCCTCCTGACGAGAGCTCTAGCACTTATTTCTTTTGACAAATTAAGCACTGGGTTCAGTACAGGTTCAATCAGGGAAGCAGTGGCCTCATTGGTTGGGTGTGGATACAGTCTTAGACTCGTTATGGCAGGTGCCTGTGGGGGGGGGGGGGGGGGGGGGGTACAAGACGAAGCTTCCCTAACACGGAACCTTCACTGAGCTCCTGGTAAGACCCATCCTCAAGCATGCCTTCACAAAAAAGGGGGGGCTCGTGCAGAGGGGGGATTTACTTCATCCTCCAATCCATACTAGAGCAGGCAAGAAAGTGAACACCAATACAAAGCTCTGAAGTTCCCCATCTTATGAATAGCTCACTTGGTCCAGATAAGACACTGGAAGCTCAAAATAATATTTCATTGGTCCAGGCTGCAGCAGGGAAGCCACTGGGGACTTTTCATCAGCTGCAATGCTGAACATTGAGTGTCTTGTCAATCAACACTGTAAACCACTGAAAATGTAAACCTGTGCAATGCTCATGTGGCCTGATCCAACATGTGAGAAGCGTCAAACGAGTACTGGCTGAAGAGGCTGACCCAAAGTGACCATTGGCTGAAAGGGGCTGACCCAAAGTGACCATTGGCTGAAAGGGGTTGACCCAAAGTGACCATTGGCTGAAAGGGGCTGACCCAAAGTGACCATTGGCTGAAAGGGGCTGGCCCAAAGAGTCCATTGGCTGAAAGGGGCTGACCCAAAGTGAACATTGGCTGAAAAGGGTTGACCCAAAGTGACCATTGGCTGAAAGGGGCTGACCCAAAGTGAACATTGGCTGAAAAGGGTTGACCCAAAGTGACCATTGGCTGAAAGAGGCTGAACCAAAGTGACCATTGGCTGAACCAAAGTGACCATTGGCTGAAAGAGGCTGAACCAACGTGACCATTAGCTGACAGGGGCTGACCAAAAGTGACCATTGGCTGAAAGGGGCTGACTGAAAGTGACCAGAGGCTGAACCGAAGTGACTATTGGCTAAAAGAGGCTGAACCGAAGTGACCATTGGCTAAAAGAGGCTGAACCAAAGTGACCATTGGCTGAAAGAGGCTGAACCAAAGTGACCATTGGCTGAACCAAAGTGACCATTGGCTGAAAGAGGCTGAACCAAAGTGACCATTAGCTGACAGGGGCTGACCAAAAGTGACCATTGTCTGAAAGGGGCTGACTGAAAGTGACCATTGGCTGAAAGAGGGTGAACCGAAGTGACCATTGGCTAAAAGAGGCTGAACCAAAGTGACCATTGGCTGAAAGAGGCTGAACCAAAGTGACAATTGGCTGAAAGAGGCTGAACCAAAGAGACCATTGCCTGAAAGGGGTTGACCCAAAGTGATCATTGGCTGAAGGGGCTGACCCAAAGTGACCATTGGCTGAACGTGGTTGACCCAAAGTGACCATTGGCTGAAAGGGGCTGACCCAAAGTGACCATTGGCTGAAAGAGGCTGAACCAAAGTGACCATTGGCTTAAAGAGGCTGAACCAAAGTGACCATTGGCTGAAAGAGGCTAAACCAAAGTGACCATTAGCTGACAGGGGCTGACCAAAAGTGACCATTGTCTGAAAGGGGCTGACCGAAAGTGACCATTGGTTGAAAGGGGCTGCCCAAAAGTGACCATTGTCTGAAAGGAGATGATCCAAAGCTCTCTAATGTACTGTTTGTGGTGTTATCCTAAGACCTGGCAAACAACTGACGCTGCCTGTAGCCAGACCTAAAAGAGCGGGTGAGGGGAAATGCACAAAAAGGGTGGTATCTGTAGTATGCAGGGGGCAGCCGGTCACATGAGGGATGTTTGAGGGGTGGGGAAGAGCACCTATGTTGACAACTTGAATGAATAACATTGTGAGCGGGAAACTGAGTGCAGCAAGGGATCTGCTATGTTGAGTTCCATGTGTGCAGAATCCACCTAAAAACCATCTCACAGTAATTCACTTTTGTTCTGAAAACATTTGTAAACTTGTTTTTACAATTGTTAATATTCTACGATTTGACACAAACAGCATGGATTACTATAGAGTAAGTGGCTAAGCGACAGTTTACCTTAAACAGTAGCGGCACAGTAAGGAATAATACGAGGAAGTACAATTAATATTATTTCATCCAAAAACAGTGGACACGGTCCATCAATACTCCCAACTCAGTTGGCAAAGAAAAGAGAAGGATTAGTCCTTGTTCTTACTTGTGTACACGAGGCTGATGGGCGGGAAGCACTGCAGACCAGGGCCCTTTGCACCTTTGTTTTCTTCGAATCCACAGGGCAGTCCGCTCAGAAAGTCTTTGCGCTGTTTGTTGAGGCCTAACCAAAGGTAGACCTCCATCTTAGCTTGCACCGTCCAGCCGGCCGGTCCGAAGCCCCTCTTACCGGGCAGCTGAGGAAGAAGAAATCACAAGTGTCAGCGGAGGACTCTTCCCTTCACCTATGAGTGGTACCCACCACTGCAGTCCACCAGTTCCTCCGCGTGGAGATCTGCAGTGACGTCTCTTGCCTGTTTCCCAGGATACACAGAGCATCTTTTTCTCAATGTATTGTTTAGTCATATTCTTTACTGGACACAACCTTTACAACACAGTCATTACAGCACACTACATTTACAACGCAGTCATTACATCGCAACATTCTTTACAACGCATGTCACTACAACACATGACACTACAACGCATGTCACTACAATGCAGGCATTACAACGCATAGTACCCCTATACTATCCATCACTTACCCTACTGTTGCACCCCCTGGAGTTAGAATAGTATTTTTTACGCCTACACTATCCAACACTTACCTTAAATGCAATGTAATGGTATGCATTGTAAGGGTATGCGTTGTCAATGTTTAATGCGATGTAATGGAATGCGTTGTAAATGTAGTTTTACAAATTCGTTGTAGTGGCATGCGATGTAAATGTGTGCATTGTAAAGGATGTTGCAATGTAAAAACTGCGTTGTAAAGGCACGCGTTGTAAATATATGCATTGTAACGTCATATATTCGTTCATAAAGAAAAAGCCAATTTCCAATAAAAGATGAACCAACACACATAACACTCATAAGAGTAAGAAATATAGTGAGAACAGATAGCATGATGGCTAGAATTTGCCCTTATGTATTGTTAAAGGTTGTCATACATTTTGAGGCAGTGAAGTATTGTAAACAGTGACATCAGATCAATTATTTTCTCTAGTGCTGCCCAGTTCTTAAATTCTTCTTGGTTCAGCCATGAGCCATTAAGTTATGGGATCTTAAGAGGCTTGGCATGGGAAGTGTCCCATCCTCTTGGTGGTTAGATAAAATATAAAAAATGTATATAGGTGGCAATCTTTATATATTCTATAAAGATTGCCACCTATATAATTTTTTTATATTTTATCTAATTTTAATGAAATGTGTATACCAATCACTGTAATTATGTATTATTGTTGATTTGATTTTTATGTTTCCTTTTTTGATATAATTAAAAATACGGTGGTTTTGTACATGATTCTTGATGTTTATTTTTCCCTTAAAATGTATTAAGATATTTGATATGATTTATCTATAGTTGCCTAGGAAGTTTTTGCTCTCATATTTCATGGTTGGGTTGTGCCATGGCTGGTAGATCAGGTATCAGGAAGCATAATGACCATATTGGGTCCCAATGTCAAGTTGTGTCTGTGATCTCAAGCTCATGCTCCCTCTGACGTCAGCTTCCCTTCTTGCTCAGTGATTGGCTGTGCAGATCAGGCAGTAGGAGCCCCTGATGGTTCATTCTCTGAGGCCGCGGGCTACAAGCGGAGAGCAGTCGCTGCTGGATTCTGTTCTTCAGGGTTGGTCTTCTTCTCAGCGTGTTGCCACCAAGATGAAGGTTGTGTGTGAGGATATCAGCCTTCTCTGCTTGCAGAACAGAGGCCGCCTGCCACGCCCCCCCACCCAGCCTGTTCCTACTGTGCTTGATGATGCACTTATTACCTCACAACTGTGTGATATTACGTCATACCTAATCTCACTTAGGGAAATATGTGTGCGTGGTTCCTCAAATAATCCCGTTCAAAGTTTGTGACGATTCACAGAATTCTGTCCGACCTTTTCGCATAGTGGAAATGACTAGACAAGCAAGGGTTGAAATAATCTCTACCCAGAGTGGAAAGGGGAACAGAACAGCTCACATTTAAGGGGAGTGTAGGTGAAGGGCTTGTCTCCTTGGTGATAAAATAAAAAAACAGTTGTGCCTTTGCACAAAGGATCTGGCATTTGACAGTGCGCATTTAAATTTTGCTCACAATTGTGCATTGAACAAATACCAGCAACATTGTACAATATAGCATTCACAACACTTTTTCAAGATTGCGCCTCCAGATCAGCAACTGGCGCAGCTGTGCAGGTGTCCAGGAAAGCTTTGTGAATATTGAAAAGTCGTAAATCACCCCAAGTGGAACCTTAACTCTATGGAAGCATATTTGCGACTTTTTCGAATACTTAGGGCCACATGTTTGAAGCCTTTTTACGGCCGTTTCTGACCGAAAAAATGCTTTTACAAATGTACAAAACACAAATTGTGATTCGGAAACAGGTTACCGAATCGTAATTTGTGTTTGCAATTAGGTATTTGGAAGGAGGGTGTTTAGAGCATTCCTTCCAAATAGTGATTCGCATTTGTAAGTATGAATGTTTTGCGACCGAAATGTGGTCGCAAAACATCCACATTTTACCACCAACTTGAAGACAGTGGTAACACATTCGCAAATGAACAGGGGTCCCCGAGTAACTCTTTCCCCTTTGAGAATTGTTTGAGAAGAGCAGGCAGTAGTCCCACTGGCCACTGCCTACTCTTAAAAAATGAAAATAATTTTTTTTAATTTTTTTGTTTGAAATGCACCCCATTTTGCTTTAAAGAAAATGGACGGCATTCTAAAAAAAAAGATGGCTTTAATTAAAAAGCAATCACACACATGGTGATCTGATCCCAGCAGGCCACTGTCCCTGTGATTTTTCGATTCCCAATGGGTCGCAAACTAAGGCGGGAAACGTCGTTTACAATGCGGTCGTTACATCGCGATGCCATTACATCGCGGTTTTTAGAACGCAAGTCGTTACAACGACTTCTGCTGGATGGCGCTCTAGGACAAGGAATAGTATAATTTCGTATCCAACACCTTCCCTACTGTATGTAGACTGGAGTTGGAATGGTAAATTATACTACTCCTAAGTCTAGCGCCCTCCAACGCAAGTCGTTGTAACGACTTGCGTTGTAAAAACCGCGATGTAATGACTTGCGATGTATTAGCATGCGTTTTTATGTCATACAACCACTGAGGCCTACCTCATTCATATTCATGAGGTAGGTCTATTTGAGACCCACTAGGAATCGCAAAAGGTGCAAAACACACTTTGGTATATAAGTGTTTACGATTACCAAATAGAAGCTTAATTCTGAGACACTATATAGGAGAAAATAAGAAATGTGTATTTTGCTTGCTTCTGGATTTCCATTTGTGTCCATTACCCGGTTGTAGCACAGTTCATGTGTCCCATTGTCATTTGCATTGACCACATTTGGAGCAGCTTGTTCAACCTCTGGTAATACCACAGATGTGGTAATTATAATAAATGAAGTATTAACACAGATGCTGCTTTTTACTCACACTTATTAGGGCTAACATGGAAATAACATGGAAATACAGCTTTCCTGATTTCTAACATATTTTGGCGAGTTACCAGCACCATAAAGTTGATGGTAACAAGCAGTTTTTTCTGTGCTGTGAGGAGATGACAATTGTTTTTTAAACAGATAATACCCCACCAGGTTAAATCATGCACATGTGATAAACATGCTGTAATTACAAGACTGTACATTTTTGTAATTACTCTAAATGAAGGCCTGTGCCATTTTAGAAAGTAAGCCAAGTTGGTAGATGTGGTACCTTCAGGAAGACGGTCTTCACTTTCCCACAGTCCCTTCCCATTTCTTCGTCCACGATGGAGTAGAGAATGTCCTTGGAGGGGATGCGGGCGTAGGCGATTCGCTTGTTATTGCTCATCATCCAGATGAAGACCTCGGGGATGCTGTGCTGGGGCTGCAAGGACCAGATCAATAAAAGCATGTATGAGAACAAGGCCACGGTCTCACCTTTCCACTTTCTGTTCGCAGGTGAGGAGGTCAGATGTCCAACACACAACATCTCAACAGGCAGTCTCTTCTAATATGCCCAGCATCTTTAGTGTCACAGATGGAGGGTACCATGACAACCCAGCATCCTCAGTGTCACAGATGGAGGATAACAAGACAACCCAGCATCCTCAGTGTTACAGATGGAACATAACATGACAACCCAGCATCCTCAGTGTCAGAGATGGAGGAGAACATGACAACCCAGCATCCTCAGTGTCAGAGATGGAACATAACATGACAACCCAACATCCTCAGTGTCACAGATGGAACATAACATGACAACCCAGCATCCTCAGTGTCACAGATGGAACATAACATGACAACCCAGCATCCTCAGTGTCACAGATGGAGGATAACATGACAACCCAGCATCCTCAGTGTCACAGATGGAACATAACATGACAACCCAACATCCTCAGTGTCACAGATGGAACATAACATGACAACCCAACATCCTCAGTGTCACAGATGGAACATAACATGACAACCCAGCATCCTCAGTGTCAGAGATGGAGGAGAACAAGACAACCCAACATCTTCAGTGTCACAGATGGAGGAGAACATGACAACCCAGCATCCTCAGTGTCACAGATGGAACATAACATGACAACCCAGCATCCTCAGTGTCACAGATGGAGGAGAACATGACAACCCAGCATACGCAGTGTCACAAATGGAACATAACATGACAACCCAGCATCCTCAGTGTCAGAGATGGAGGAGAACATGACAACCCCGCATCCTCAGTGTCACAGATGGAGGATAACATGACAACCCAGCATCCTCAGTGTCACAGATGGAACATAACATGACAACCCAACATCCTCAGTGTCACAGATGGAAAATAACATGACAACCCAACATCCTCAGTGTCACAGATGGAACATAACATGACAACCCAGCATCCTCAGTGTCACAGATGGAACATAACATGACAACCCAACATCCTCAGTGTCACAGATGGAAAATAACATGACAACCCAACATCCTCAGTGTCACAGATGGAACATAACATGACAACCCAACATCCTCAGTGTCAGAGATGGAACATAACATGACAACCCAGCATCCTCAGTGTCAGAGATGGAACATAACATGACAACCCAACATCCTCAGTGTCAGAGATGGAACATAACATGACAACCCAGCATCCTCAGTGTCAGAGATGGAAAATAACATGACAACCCAACATCCTCAGTGTCAGAGATGGAACATAACATGACAACCCAGCATCCTCAGTGTCACAGATGGAGGAGAATATGCCAATGAAACATGATATGAAAGAAATGTGGAACATAAACCTGAAAGCCCATGCAGGTGTCTGTCCTGGGTTAGAGAGAGACAATCTTCCACAAAGAATCAAGAAAGAAGTAAGGACAATGTGCAGAGTGCTCTCGTAGATAGGCATTTGTTAAAAAATGGCAGACATTTTGTGCTCTAATGTGGGCTCTAGCAGATGGCATGCCCTGTTATACTTAAATGAGGCGGAAATGTAAGATGTCTGCTTGGAGTCTACTTCTGTACACACAGATACCTAAACTCTCAAAGAGGCTGATGAAGTCGCTTTTTCTTGATTAAAAACCCAAGGATACCAAACTGGGATTCTAACATTGGGCTGATCAAAATGAGAACAAAAACATTGAGGTATAAAAATGTGGTAAGGCTACAGATACGTATTATGGGAATAGAGTAAGTGAGTGGAAAATTGAAAAGGGGAAGGAAAACGGTATGGTTGAGGTCAGCTGAGCAAGGAGTACCTCTCCCTCTGGATACCTTCTCGGGTGATTAGACCAGCTTTACAAGTACAACTTGACTTGATAACAAATAAAAGAAAATCTCAGATTTACCTCGGAATATCTACCCCAATAATCTGTATAAAATAAAAAATTATGGTATCCCAAGGTTAATTACCCTGTGATTCCAAGGCCTGTGGTTAATCTCAAAGTGATTAATCAATTTACAAACTGTCTCACAGGCTCTTTAATAGGAAGTGCGACCTGGAAAGGCTGTCAGAAATGGAATCCAGTTTGTTTGTGATGGTATATTCACAGAGAGCTAGCTACACAGTGCCTTATTCGCTGAACAGAGGCACAGAAATACAGTGAAGTTTGCAAATGTGTGACTATAGTTGCATGGTACAAATACCATGCATCTGCTAATATACAAAGAGATTGACTATTGTTGATTATTAATAACACAAGTTTTTACGTCTACTTCTGCAAACAGTTGATAGGTCCAAGACATGTTGTTACAGCAGACGATCACACAACTGAAGAGAGTGATCTCGCTTTTAGGTCTGACGTAGGCCAAGACAATTGTTTAACTTAAAATTATTATATATATATTATACTTTGCATAAATAGGCTTTCAGCCATCTCTCTTCATCCATTGGTCAGTTACTGTGTCATTCACCTTTTTGTTGCACCCACTGCAGTATTCTGTATGGGGCAACGGTCCAACCCACTTCTGCCATTGGTTTATTTAAATCAAAGTGAGTCTAATTGGTGGCATTTCGCCCTTCCTTGCACATGTGCACGTCCCCCTAAAAGATAACACGCTTGAGTGCCAGGGATGTTGGGCGTATCCTTTGTTTTAACCCCATCGTCGCGGGGCTAATTCCCCCGCGGCGCGGGGAGAGGGGGGCCGTGCGCGGCGCCGTGGTACTCATGACGAGCTGAGCTCGTCATGACTCCGCCCACTCCTGTGGAACGCCCGCACAGGAGGGGAATTATCCCCGCGAGGGTCCGCGGCAGTTATGACAGGCTCAGCTCGTCATGAGCACAGCTCCACTGTAGCGCCGAAGGGGTTAAGTCAGCAAGACGTGTGGGCGGTGACAGATAAAGAAGTTCAAATCACTTTCTGAACACTTCACCTTTTAACTGTGCAGCTGTTGTCCTCCTGGCTCCTTCTCTGTCTGTGATCCTAGAGGCGTCTGTCGCAGCGCTCATAGCAAGAATTCACACCAACACGGAGGTAGGCTATTTGCTTCCTTCTTTATTCCCTGCCAGCCTCACACTGGCTTACAGACTACTGGCTTCCTGTGAAGCCCCTTCCTCTTCCTGTTTCCTGCTCGCCTGTCCTGTCCCAAGCATGGTCAGGCGGGACGATGTGACATCTCCCCTGTTTTGCAAAGTCTCACTTCCTCTAGATCTCTTCGACCAGACGTCGAGGTTTTCTTATTAGACGTTGCGGACGTTCCTTGTGTCTCGGTGCTGGACTGTGATGATTTGTGGTTTCCACCATTCGCCTGGGACTGTGGTGGTTCTGGTCACTGCTGTCACTCTGGTTGGAGGAGTCACCTGAGGGTTGATCGGACGTGAACTCGTGTCGGCTGCGCCGGCTACATTTTTTGAAGTGTGAGATGTTTCTCGTTATTTGCTTGTGGTCAGTTTTGGCTGTGACCATGGTTCCTTTCCTCTTAGTGACTTGCATGGGAGTGTCGAGATATCGACTGTCTGCCTTGGCTCGTCGATCACCTCGCACTATCACCCAGTCTCCTTCTTGTATGTCTGAGTCCTTGGCATGTCTACGCTGGTCAGCGTATGTCTTCATCCTGTGCTTTTTGTTGTGATCTATTTCCACAAGGGTATTATGATCAACCGTGACATTTCGTTGTTGAGGAGTCGCATTCAGCATGGGTAGTCTCGTTCGAGGCGCCCTTCCTAGCATCACAGTGGCTGGGCACTGGTTGGTGGTGTTGTGTGGCGTGTTTCGATATGATCTTAGTACTTCGTTCAATGTCTGCTGGATGTCTCGGTGATTTAATTCTGCTTGCTGGATTGCCCTCTTTAGTGTCCCCATGAATCGTTCCACCATGCCATTTGCCTTTGGCCACAGTGGAGTGATTTTCTGGTGTTTGAAGTTGAGATGGGTTGCAAAGTTAGTAAATTCATGGCCGTTGAAGGGAGGCCCGTTGTCTGTCTTTACTCGCAGTGGGATGCCCCAGGCTGCAAATATCTCATTGAGCACTGGGATCACAGTCGTTGCTCGGGTAGATGATATCAGGTGTGCGAATGGGAATCGGGAGTATTCATCCATTGCAACAATGATGTACTGCCCTGATTGTAGTGGTCCAAAAAAGTCGACCGCAACTTGTTGCCATACTCCTTCCGGTAGCTCTGACATTTGTAGTGGTGCCGGCGGTTCTTCCCGGCTTACCACTTGGCATGTGAAGCAGTCTTTCAGAGTTGTCTCTACCATGTGATCAAGGGTGGGGAACCAGACTCGTTCTCTCAGAGCTTTCTTGGTTGCATTGATGCCTCTGTGGCCTTCATGTGCCAGGTTGATGACTCCTTGGCGTAGGTTGAGTGGAATCACGATTCTCCCCCCTCTTAAGAGGAGACCGTTGTCACTGATTGAGAGTTCATCACGTACGCGTTGAAACGCGGCCAGATCTTGGCGAAGTTGAGCCGAGTCCTGAGATGACTGTTTCGTGTCTCTCCAAGAATTTGTGCGGATGCGCGTCATCACGGCCTGTACGAGGGGGTCAAGTGCAGAAGCCTTCTGAATGGCTTCAACTGGAACCGTGGGAGGACATGCTGCATCAACGACAAAGAGGAGATATTCATCAGCCACAGAGAGTGCGGTACGGGCACCGGCCAGTGGGTGTCTTGACATGAAGTCAGCTGGGTTTTCAGCTTTGCCTGGTTTGTGGACGATGGAGAAGATGTAATCCTGTAGGCGCAGGCCCCATCGTTCAATGCGCGGTGGCATTTTCGCATTGGGGTTTCCAAATATTGTAATAAGTGCCTGATGGTCCGTGATGATTGTAAAATGTTTGCCATAGACAAAAAGATGGAAGTGTTCGCACGCCCACACCACAGCTAGGCTTTCCTTTTCCGGCTGGGAGTATGCTTTTTCGGTATCCGTAAGACTGCGGCTTGCATAGGCGATGATGTGTCTGTGTCTTCGCGGTATTGGGCTAGGATGGCACCCAGACCCACCGGACTGGCGTCTACTGTGATTTCGGTCTTCTTTTTTGTGTCAAAATACGCCAGGTTGATGGCTGACCCCACAGCTTGTTTGATCACGGAGACAGCTTGCTGGCATGCGTCCGTCCATTCGAATGGCTGACCTTGGCGAGTGAGTTCCCGCAATGGGTAGCTGATCGTGGCGTAGTCGCGGATGTAGCGTGCGCAATAGCTTGCCATGCCAAGGAAGGAGCGGAGGTCAGTCACATCTCGGGGCTTTGGAGTGTCAGCTAGGGCCGCTACTTTTTCCGGGTCTGGTCTCATGCCCTGTTTGGAGAATATGTGTCCATAGAACTTTAGAGTGTCTTTGTGGAATTCACACTTGCTGGCATTAAGTGTTAGGTTTGCGGTCATCAATGCATGGCAAACTCTGTCAAGGGCGGTGTCATGTTCTGTTTGGTCTTTCCCGAATACCAGCAGGTCATCGCTGTAGTTGAAGGCATTTGGGATGCCTTGTATGACTCGCCTGATGGCTTCCTGGAAGATTTCAGCGGCCGAGGAAATGCCAAAGTTCAGGCGTTTATAGCAGAATAGGCCTTGATGCGTGGTGAAAGTCGTGATGTATCTCGACTTGTCGTGGAGCTCCAGCTGGTGATAACCCTTATTTAGGTCGAGTTTGGAGAACACTGTGGCGCCGTTGAGTTTGGTGATCATGTCGCTGATGTGCGGCCCAGGATGGCGTTCCCGCTCGATAGCGGTGTTGGGTGCGCGCATGTCGACACACAGCCTGACTTTGTTGTCCTGCCCCTTTTTAGGGACCACCACGACTGGCGATACCCATGGGGTGGGTCCTGTCGTGTGCTCTATGATGTCCGTTTGGAGGAGATCTTGGAGCTCGTCGTCGACGGCTTGTTGTAAGTGGAACGGCACCTTCCTGTGGTGTTGAGCAATGGGTGTCACGTTTTCGTTGATGTGGAGTTTTACCTTGAAGTGGTTCAGCTTCCCGAGCCCCTTGAATAGGTTGGGGAACTTCGCAATTATGTCGGGAGCGTCCTCCGTCATGTAGAGGAGTTCTACGAGTTTGAGTCTTTCTGCTGTGGGTAAACTGAGTAGACAATCTGCCACCTCTGGTCCTTCTACTACATGGATGTAGGCATCGATTTTCCGGTCCTTGAACGTGAGAGTGGTGTGGAAACGGCCTAGGCAGGGTAGTGGCTTGCGTGACATCCACGTGAATATGCGGACAGCGGCATGTTCCAGTTTGGGTTTGTGCTTCATGGTTTGATATTCTAGGGCACAGATGTAATTCAGAGAGGCTCCAGAGTCCAGGACAAATTTGGCTGGATGGTCTCCTATCAGGATGTCGAGTTTTGGATATCGCTTCAGTCGGTCCGGGTCTGCTACCATGCATATGTACTCATCACTGTCGTGTGATGTGGGGTTGCCTGCTACCATGCATATGTACTCATCACTGTCTTGTGATGTGGGGGTGCGTGATGGTGATTCACTGGAGGTGTCTCTGCGTGACCGGTGGGGTTCTGTCGCTTGACGCCTGGTGCGGGAGCCACTTCCGGAACGACCTCTTGAGTGGTATGAGTAGGCTGATTGGATGCTGGAGTTTGATGAGCTAGATGAGCATCTTCCCCTCTCTTCTACGGCTCGGGCGTGATAACGTGCCTCACGTCCTTTGGCTGACGATCTGTGACTTGGGTGTTTAGCTTGACATGCGATCTCAAAGTGGTTGTCTCTCCCACAGCGGTGACATCGTTGTCCGATTTCTGGGCATTGTCCTGAGTGTGGGTAGTCCTGTCCACATGTGTAGCAGGTGGGTGTGGACTTCGCAGACCTCGTGTGTCGCGAGCTTCGTCTTGACGACGTCTTCCGAGTAGTATGGGACCTGTGAGGTTTGGATGTGGGCTTGGTGGTCTTGGGGGACCTGTGTGCCTGAATTCGCAGAGCGGTGTCCTTTTGATCAGATGATTTCTGTGTCCCCATCCGCTTCGCGTAGTCTTCCGCTTGGTCATTAATTCTTGTTAGTTCTTCAATTTCTTCCAGTGTATATGGCTTTTTTAGGAGTCTCCGGCGTAAGGTTTCAGATTGGCATCCATCGATGATGCGGAGTCTCAGAGCGTCTTCCGTTTTGAAATTGTCGAAATCGCAATGTCGCGCTAGTCTTCTTATGCGCATGATGAAGTCGCTCATGCATTCACCTTTTTCTTGCGTGGCCAGGTTGAACGTGTGACGCTCATAATCTATGTTGCGTTTGTGGAGAAAGCGTCTGTCAAGGGCAGCTTTAGTTTCTTCATATGTAGCTGTTGCTGCGTTGGGCAGCTCTTTGATAATTTGCGCAATGTCTGGGCCAATCAGGTTTCTTAGAGACACTAGTTTTTGTTTAGTGTCTTGCACCGAGGACCCTACCATATAGTCTTCAAAATCTTCACTCCATGTTTTCCACGATGGGCCCATGCTGTTGCCCGGCGTCAGTGGTAGTGGCTGTGGTTGGCGCATGAATGAGGCTCCGATGGGAGTATTTGCCATGGTGGGCACGTCTGTTGGGGAAGCTGGGCTTCCTGTACTTGGAGCTGGGCTTCCTGAACTTGTTGTAGCTGGGCTTCCTGAACTTGTTGTGTTTGACACACTTGGAGTTGTGTTTGCAGTGCCTGAGGAGCTATCAGGGTCCTGGTCGGACATCTGCACTTAATTGATCGTGAATGGCTGGATGGAGCGTTGTCCAGGCCTTATTAGCTTATTGCATGCTTCACGACAGTTCTTATTTTCGTTATTGGCTGCCTTTTTCTCCAGCACAGTCCTTGAAACGAGTGGCGCCTGACTTTAAGATGGCCGCCATGGAGGGTGCGTGGGTTTACTTATATGCTGGCGCCTGACCCCAAAATGGCCGCCGCGCGGGACATCATGCCTCGTGTGCTCGCTTCTGGCGCCTGCTCTTCAGGTATTTTTGCGCGCATGAGAGAAGCGGCGGGGTTATGACTCACCCTCGCTCCGCCCCGGTTCTGGCTCCTCACTCCTCGCCTCGTGCCCGGGACTGTACACTGTTCTCCGGTGCTAGGCGGGGGCCGGCTGCTTACTTCTGGGGGCACGTGGTGGTCGCGCTCTGGCATACGCGCCACTCTCTCGCCTTGGGCAGCGGTTGTGAGCGCTTGGGGTGTCGTTCTGGCGCACACACTCCGGCTTCTTTGGCAGCAGTTTGGCGCTTCGTGGCTTTGGCGGTACCGACGTCGATCTCGGTGTTCAATTCCCGCTGCAGGGTTGGTGGTCGGCCACGTTGGGTGGCTGAGCGATGTGCTGCTTGTGGGCTTCATAAAGATCCCACCCTCGTCGCAGCGCTCATAGCAAGAATACACACCAACACGGAGGTAGGCTATTTGCTTCCTTCTTTATTCCCTGCCAGCCTCACACTGGCTTACAGACTACTGGCTTCCTGTGAAGCCCCTTCCTCTTCCTGTTTCCTGCTCGCCTGTCCTGTCCCAAGCATGGTCAGGCGGGACGATGTGACAGCGTCGAGCCAACAACTGAACCAGTTGAGCTGAGCCAAAGGTCTTAGAGCCCATGCATGTAAATGTAAATGTAAATTGATACTTGTATAGCGCACTACTCACCCGCAAGGGTCTCAAGGCACTTGTACAAACATCGCTGTGGAACCCATCCTGGCTTTCCCTGTGAGGTGTCCACTTCTGGGCACACCCAAGGTGGAGGCCAGGCATCCTTAGCATTGTGGGGGCCGTTGTGGAGATTAAGCAAGCTATTGCCCAGAGTTGCAGAGTGGGACTCCATGATTGGAATAGGCACCGAGGCGAGAATTATCAGGTCTGAGGAAGTTGACCCCAAGACCCGCCGAGGCGGGAATTGAACCCTGGTCCCGGGCTAGACCTTTGCATCAGGGTCTGCCGCTCTAACCATTGAGCCACACTTCTCCACATGAGCCGAGCCCTGAAAATATTTGCTATGCAAATCATGCAACAAACATCACGTAAAACATGATAAAGTCTCTTCAAAATATAAAAAAAAGTATATTCCTTTATCGTGGAGGCTTTGACATTAATAGGGCATAATGCAGCACTGAAAAGTACTTATTAAAAGTGATAGTTTTGTAAAACTGGTATTCTGAACTCACAGATATGAAAGTGCTTTCATACGTGATAATAAAGAAAAAAGAGTTTTTGTGAAATAAAATATTTGCCTATGATCAAATAATTTAAGTCGGGCAGCCGGATTTACCTAGGTATCCTGGTTACATTTTGTGTCTGGCAGTGTGTGTTTTGTTTTACCTTGATTTGTAGCAAGGAGTTGTGATTTAGAGAATACACTGCAGAGTAAGGTTACGCCTGACTCCTTCCTTTAACCACATGTTTGATCTTGGACGCATAGCCTGCTAACATCTAAGATGGGGAGGGAGAGCCCTATTACTGTTCTTTTGAAAACATCCTTCCTGCTGAAGTCCAGAGAACCTGTTGTTTGAGGCCATGTCGCTCACGCTGTAAGCATGACAGAGAACCTCGGGTTCTTCACAACAACTCAGAGATGGATTCGCTCAACACAGGTTTCTAGCTCGGCTAAACTTCCACCCCCACCATTAACATGAAAAGGGTTCTCTTTGAATAACGTCCTTTTATTCCTGCTGGGACTTTCCATCTATGTTGAAATAAATCAGTATTTCAGTAGTTTTATTGGATTTTCAAGTTTTTGGCAAACAATGTGTTGTAATCTTTCTTTCCTTCTCTCTCTCCCCGTCCACCCCTCTCCTCCCCGGCCTCTTGGTATGAACCACCCCACATCCTGGAGTGTGGGTTAGAATGTTGAGATGAGCTGCTGCCGCCAAGCTGGAAGCACCTGTTACCTATGACAGAATAAAGTTGTACTTGGAAACCCTTAAATGTAGTGGTTCTTTACTACATTTCTTGGCGACGAGGACGAGGAGCTGAGCCAGGGTCGGCTGGGTGCTTTCCTCCCTGGAAAAGTTGATGCTTGTGCGGAATTTTGAACATAGATGAAGTACTCACCAGTTGATTAGCGGATCACAGGACAACGGACAAACCGGTAACCCAGGCTGTGTCATCGAGGTGTTCCCGTGGGGGGACGTGAAATTTCTCGACTGAGTAAGGAAAAGGAAGTCGGGTGTGAAGCCTCGGTGAAGGCGAGAGGGTACCGTGTGGAGCAAACCGGTAACCCAGGCTGTGTCATCGAGGTGTTCCCGTGGGGGGACGTGAAATTTCTCGACTAAGTAAAGAAAAGGAAGTCGGGTGTGAAGCCTCGGTGAATGTGAGAGGGTGCCGTGTGGAGCAGAGGAACGTTCCTTCCTCAATTGCGGTCTGACATACGTCTGTGGATCTGGTAACCAGAGCTCCCTGGGAGCGTTCCGTGGAGGATTAAGCAGCATAGCGGGAACCAGCGCAAGAAGAGTCGGGACAGCTGGTTGTGAAGTGACGGTGAAGGAATGGTCAGGCAGCGAAACACGGATTTCCCACAACAGTGAAAGCTGACTCTGGAGGGGAGCAAGTGAGGAGGCTCGTTTGCTGTTGGTTGGGAGCGTGACTGCTGGGGGCAGCGCTGTGCAGGCATACCTTGCCTGCGATGTCTGAGGGGTCGAAAACGGAATTCGACTGAAGCAGCGCCCTCTTACCTAGCCGTCCCGGTGATTAAAGGGGGCAGGCTCTACCCAGACCGGATCGTCCGGGAGCCGAGGCTGAGCAGAGAATCTTTTTATGCTCAAGAAAAAAAAAAACTGTCAGCAGAATAAATCTCCTTTGTAAAAGTTTAAATACGGCATTGAGTGGTGCTTGCCTTTCACGGAGGGAGGGGCGGTATACAATCGGGAGAGAATGGAACAGTGCTCTTGCGTTAAGGAACCGCAAGGTTGACTACAGGAAGTTCCTGTTCTGCAAGCGAGAAATAGACGAAGGACTCCGCCGCCCAGAGGTGAAGGCGCAGGGAATCAAGACCGGTCTGCACCTGAGGGATTCGTACCAGGCCAAGAGGTGAGCCGTGGAAGCTGTGTGAGCAGAAAGGGTGCAGAGCAAGGAAATAGTCGCATTGCTATTTCTGTGAAGCGGATTTATCTGAGGCGGAGCGTGCGACGCACGAGAGAAGGGTGAGTGTCAGCAGTGGAAACACTGGGAGGAGTGTACAACGGAATCCAGCGTGAAGTGATTAGTGAAAGGAGTTGGGGACAGCGTGTGATAGGTGTGAGGACACACCCGAGGTATTGGGGTTTAGCGAACCTTAATTCCTGTGAGAGAAATTTAACAGCGGCAACCGATTGAGCCGTTTGAAATATTTGAGAGGATCAGTGAGGGTGTGTAACACCTCTGGCCCAGCGGAAAATAGAACTGAAAAGGTGTATTGAAGCAGTGTGAGGAGATCCAAGAGGAACAGAGTGAGATCCAAGTGGAACAGAGTGAACAGAGGGTGCAGTGAACACTAGTTCCCGTGAGTCTAAACTAACTGAGGCAGCATATTGAGTCATTGGTGATATCTGTGAGGCAACGCATTGAAACTGTGTGAGGATATCTCGGTGGAGCAGGGAGTGCTAGGTGATATATTAAGTGACCACCCATCAGTGGTAGCACCCCATTAGAGTTCAGACGCAGGATCCCTGTCTCTATATCCTAGTGCATATGCAGCAGGGTAAACCTGTCAAGGAGTAGGAATTGAATTTCGGGGGTCGTGCAGGGCACCCAGCTTCCGACCAGTCCTCAGTTGTTAAAGGTGCATTGGCTCCATTCTAAGGTGTGTGTGTTATTCAAAGTCGAATGCCTGACGGGGCAGTTTGGAGCGAAGGGGGAGAGTGTAAAGACTACGACAATGTGTGGAGGCGATCGCCATAAGGACAGGCGGTTGATTTATTAAGGCACCAGGATTCAGATTGGGCAACGATAATTTAGGAAAATCCTCTAAGGAACGTGGGGTCTGCAGGGGGTAAGCGTGAGAAGTACCCAGCACCCTGTGAGTATCTCATAGCGCTGCAGTGAGAAAATACAGTCACGTCCTTTTTCATTCCTCAAGCCCTTGTTCAATAAGCACACAGTCAAAACAGTCTAGTATTTGCCATCAATATTCACCCTTTGGAGTTTAGCAGCACGTAACCAGACCTTCCTATTTCAGAATCCAGTCAGAGTTTATCAGTTCCGTGCCATTTGGCACTGTAGTGCAGTATTTGTGGTGAGGTGGCACATTCCGGGGAAGAGAAGAGGTATTGCAGCACACTCAACATGGAGTGGGGTCGAAAGTACAATCTCTCTCCACCTGAGCCGTTCATGGAGGAGGTAGATAAAAACATTGCAGAGTGGAGGGAGTGGAAAGTGTATTTTGAAAACTATGTGTCCGTTTTGGAAGAAGAAGTAGCATCCTTGTCACCGGAAGCTAAAGCGGAAATTCTACTCCACAGCTTAGGTAAGGGTGGAAGGAAAATGTTTCACAACATGGAGAAAGTTTTCATGTCAGGCACTGACAGAAACATGTATGAAAATATTCTGAACGTGTGGGATGAATATTATATACTAGCCACCAGTGGTATAGCACATATGGATGAAGGTTTCAAGGAAAGAAAGGAGGGCAAAGAGGATATCAGTGCCAGCATGGTAGCTCTGAGATGCACTGTTTTAATAGAAGAAGTTGAGATGGAAATGATTACTGACACTGGTTCGAGATATAGTATGGTGAGCAAAAAAGATTGGGACAGAAAATTTGCAAAAAAATATGGCAGTGAACTTAAAGAGACCAACACAGTCCTGAAAACATATGCAGGGGAGGAAATGCAGATTATAGGTTATAAAGTCATGGATGTAGTTTATAAAGAAAACAATACGAGGAGTACTATATACATAACGAGAGGTAGTATCAACACACTAGGGTGGAGAGATCAACAGATGTTGAGGATTTCATGGGAAAGAAGAATAAAAGGACACAAAAATGAGATGGCAGAGTATCAAAGCAAACAAAATACCAGAGAAGAAACTGTTGACGTTCGCATGCAACCACCTAATATCACGGCAGTATTTGAAAAAACGGCAAAGGAAAAGAAGTGGGAGAGTGAAGCTAGTAGGGATGAACACAACAAGAAAAAAAACACATATCAAAGCCAGGTGGAGGAAAGAGAAATACGTAAGAAACCAGACAGAATGGACAGTAGTAAACAAAAAATGAGGATGGCTGGAAATTTGGGAAGACTGGTGGTGAGTGTAGATACCACAACCAATGAACGGAGATGGCAGATGAATAAAACCGACCAGTCCGTTTGCAAAGTGATGCAGCACAGAATGAAGATGGATGAGTTCCAAACCAAGTGGTCAGAGGAGCTTAAGAACAATAGTGAGCTAGAAAGAGTGAGAGATGCGAGATACATCAAGCCTAAAGGAGAAATAAAAAATGAATACATACAAGGGATCGAGTATGGAGTGATGGAAAGGAAGTGCAACATAAAGCCGATAGACCTAGAAGGATCCACACTAGAAGTTAAGGAAGGGAAGAGGGGTCCAGTATATGGTATGTGGAAGAAGCCGAAGAGCAAGGGCTCAGAAGACACGTTTGATTTCATGTATGGCAAACCCAAGAGGGAACAGCAGGACACACTCAAGCCTGAGGAGAATCATGCAAATGATCGGGGGTCGTCTAAAACGAAACGCGACAAAGATGGCAATTATAGTCATGACCAAGGAAGTGGGAGCAGAAGGAGGCCCAGTCCCGGTATCGATAAGTACATGGAAAGGGAAGTTTGGTTTCATCAGTAGTAGCCTCAGGGGTGCGTCCTGGCACAATCTACTGCCCAGAGAAAAGGATTGTACAGCCATGCTAAATCTTCGGTCAAGGGAGGGGAATTCCAGCAGTAGGAGTTCGGAATCCCAGAGAGAAATAGACGGAGTAGTAAGCTTGGACATGGGAGAGCTAAATGGAAAAGGTTATGATGCCTTGATTTCACCAACATGGGAAGGCCCGTAGTGTTACATAATGCACACATGGATTAGCTTCTTCCATTGTCTTGAGTGACACTCCCTGTTGGTCCCAGACTGTTCCGGTTGCCTAATGTTTGACAAAGTAACCGCATAGCCTTCTTACTCCTGTCCTGAGTTTTTAAAGGCACCAGACTTATTACAGTTGTTTAACGTTGGTAATGCAACCCCGTAACTATTTCAAATCCATATTACAGTTACAGTTGATTAACATAGGAAATGCAATCTGTTAACGCTTCCCTTCCCTTGAGCAATGTTTTATAGAGTATTACCATATCTCTGCAAACGTATATCAGAGCAGGGACCCCCACCCCATTGATACAGCATGTGCCTTGGGAACACACCTATATTTTCTCTCCATCCCCGCCTTCCCTGTGTACCCTCCCCTCGCCCATCCTCTCTCTATCTTTTCTATAGGAGGGAGGTGTGTTGTAATCTTTCTTTCCTTCTCTCTCTCCCCGTCCACCCCTCTCCTCCCCGGCCTCTTGGTATGAACCACCCCACATCCTGGAGTGTGGGTTAGAATGTTGAGATGAGCTGCTGCCGCCAAGCTGGAAGCACCTGTTACCTATGACAGAATAAAGTTGTACTTGGAAACCCTTAAATGTAGTGGTTCTTTACTACACAATGTTTGCTGCAGTAGAAGATGCAACATCCAGTCCGATTAGACCTTGCCACAACAAGAGAGGTCGATCCAAGCAAGTGACACTTTTGTGTGTATTTACATTCAACAGAATGAGCAGCAGGGTTCAAAGATCCTGCCTGGAGATAAACATTGCAGATATGATGCTGTGAAAGGATGAAACTTTAAGAGTCCCTGCCGCACTGCCATCAGCTGACAGGAGATGCAGTGCACGTTTCATTACCGTAAAGCAATTTAGGATGTTTTTTATGAGTGCTAACCTGCATACTTCCTATCTACTCTTTATTCCCTAAAATAAACATTTCTGTCACCTTTGCTACACAATCCCCTTTTTCGGAATCTGTTGTGTGAAGCGCCATTTACCTTGCGCTTCTGCGTTGTGAGGCCAGTGTCAGCGCCTTTTTGGCAAATCCTTCCTGATTATTTTCTGCCACCTGCCAGGTGCAGAATCTCCATTGCTACAGAGCAGCCTAGCTCAGAGGGCAAAGATCCATATCCGTGAGGGTCACTAGAGCGTTGTTGCCTATTTGCACAGCTATGAAATGATCTTTTTTTGCCAGAGCCTCTGACTGATGCTAGGTTCTACATCCCTGAAAAAATGTCCACACACCTTGATTTATTTTCTATGGACTATTGCTCCCAAAGTGCGAAAATGTATCACCAATGAAGTACTCAAAACCAACCATGAAGTTGTGATGAATAAACCAAAACATTTAGGGTGCACTGGGGCTCTCTCAATGGCACTGAACTTTCTTGGGGGCTTTAAATGGTTGAGGAGCAAATTAGGGTCTTTCGCTCAGGTATGGGCTTTCCTGGGTGCGGGTCCTCTCTTGATCAGATGCAGCCATGATAATTACTCTTTGTTGTATTTTTGGGGCGGAATGTCCCATTTTTCACCTTCAGCTCTCACATCACCGTTTGTGCCACACGTCGGTAGTGCTGGGAACCCAGGGCGTCAGCCACGACCTTTTGATTTTACTAACACTATATGTATAATATACTTAGTAAAAGGGGCTTTCAGACAGTCTTCTTCCATTGGCCTGTTATCGTGTCATTCTCATCTTTCTTCTGCCCACGACAGCGCATAGCAAGGGCAACGGGACAGCCGACTTCAGCCATTGGCTAACCTCACCATAAACGACAACATTCCACTGTTTCACAAGGAGAACGTCCTCACACAAAGTAGTTCAGGTAAATGCCAGGAACTATTTTAGCAATCTCTATTTTTCTAGACCAAACAGACATTTTTTGTTATTCTGGCAAGAGCCTAGCAGCATCTCAACAATAAAGTTTTACAACTTTCAAAATCATAACAAAACAAGGATTGACAAAGCCATAGCTAATGTCTGGCGTTGGCTCCCAGCCAACACCAGAATGATTTGCTTTGCCAGTGCTTGTTACGTCTGCCTTGACAGTCCAGCTGTCTTCATGGCGTATAGTTGCAAGTTGATTAAAATACCACCCAGACGAGTATTACTCTTTTACCTAATTCTTCTGTATTCATTCTATACAGAAAGCAATCATTTTTGTCACTTTTTTCACAGTATTGGCAAAGCCTAGAGGTCAGGCTTTACCGTGACACTGAATTTGTGACACATCTAAACCGCATTTTGCCGTCGCAAAGCCTGTGCTCCGCAATATCACAAGGTTGGTGACACTTTCAGTGTACTGAACCCATCATGAGATTCAGTTACTTACGTTGTGGTATAAGCCAACGTAAATTGTGATGAGCTTTGGTTCGGAAAAAACAACCAGTTTTGGGTCGGCTCTGCTTTAAAAAAGTAATGCAAGCCCAACGCAACGTATTTGTAATTCTGGGCCTAGGTTTTTAGACAAAAGCCTCAGCCCACCGTTAGAAATGTGATGTCCTTGTGATAAGAAGAAAGGCGGCCCTGCTAACCAGTGAGTGCCGCTGAGAAATGTAATTTAACATAAACGAGCTTGTAACTCTTTACATTTCCACTTGATGTCACTCTTGCTGCATCACTAAGAACGAGAAGTATTTTTTTTTATTTTATTTACTATTTGCTCTTGGGATTAACATTAGATATTGTTTCCACCTCACACTATTACTAGTAGGTAGTGAAACATAGGCCTACAGCTGTTGGCGACGAGGTTAGATAAAACTCAGATGGGACAAGAGCAGCTGCGGCTCTGGGGGAGAAGCAGAGCATGGGGAGGTGCAACAATTGAAAATTGGGAAATTATTTTTCAGACCTGAGAGGGCTTTATGGCTGTGCAAAACCTTGAAAGATGGAGGACTCATTTACATATTTTTCTCTAGTTTAAGTTAGATTGAAGACTGTCTTAAGCCTGGAAAGGCAGTATTCCCACTGTAGGTGCTTAAGTAGAATGTTCTTGGTTTTTCAGGGTTTTGTCTGCGAACCTGCTAGGAACATGGTAAAAGAAAACAGGTAGACATTGTTTGGGGGCCATGTACACATATGGGGTGTAAGTGATGATTTTAGCCCAATCACAATAAGCAGGTATTAATGGCAATAGAGTGCTCTAGCTAGGAGCGCTGCCTGACCGAGCTTCCCTGACATGCACAGTGACAGAAACAGAGAGAGAAATAATGCAGATAAGTTTCACAGTTCACAGCAAGATAAGATCAGTTGACATGTGTGTCTAATGGCAGACATGACAATGATTCTGCACAAATTGAGAAAGATGGCAACTTCCATTGTTTAAGAGTGAGAAGATGGCGACCTCCATTAGCCAAGATGGAGTCGGAGCCTACATAAGATGGAGTCGGACCTTAGGGGCTTTATGCCAGTTTCCGCTGTCTTTACAGTGCTTAATTTGTAAAATATTAAGTGCCAGGGCTCTGACCAGGAGGCCACTGCAGCTTGCACCACGCATCGCCCTTCTCATCACTGCCAAAACAACTACTAACCGTCCCTCTCCCATGTAAAAGCAACCGTTCAGATTATTCCAGGTCCCCAAAGCTAAAGGAACGGCTGGGGAGGCTGGAGTTAGCAATTTTAATGAATACTGTATTTCTAAACTACCGTTGTTCTGCTCATCTCTAAATGAGATGAGCAGCGCCACCATGTGGTGGACTATTCTAAGTATGGTGTTGACAATTAGGTGCCGGTGCCGAGCACAGAAACAAATTAAGTGCCGGTGCTTAGCACCGGAATACTCCGGCTCAAATTAAGCACTGCTTCTACATTCTACAGCACAAGTGGCAAGAGGACAACTCCTCCAAAGATTGTTTTTTGTGCAGAAAGGTGTCAATTCCTGCAACAAAACAATCCTGCCAGTAACGAAGGCACCCTTCCTTCATGGCGCAAGGGCGCCTGCATTGGTGCTAGGCTGCAGATTGTGAGTTAGTGGAGGCAAAGGACAGGAATTGCGTTATATCTTGATAGATCTTGATAAATTATAAATCTGGCCCCAAGTTTCTGCCTACTTACTTTTTCATGGGACAGAAACACGAGAGAACCCTCGCTGTGTGGTGTAGGGGTCAGAGGATCCAAGCCTTGTAATGTAACTCCTTCCCATGCACCCCTCTGATATAAAGAGGAAACACTCGCCATGGAAAGCATTCAACTCAATGACCATTTACTATAGCCTTATAGCCCGCCGTAGCGGGCTGTACCGGCTATTAAAGGCCCGCTGAATCGTTAAAGGCCCGAGCTGAAGGCGAGGTACTTTAACGAAACAGCGGGACTTTAATAGCCGTATAGCCCTCTACGAAGGGCTATAAGGCTATTAGAACATTCTGCCACTAGAGGGCAGAATGTTCTAACAAATTAAACAAAGGGTTCTCGAAGCTCGAGGGGATATAAATCCCCTCGAACTTCGAGAAGCCTTTGTAGAACATTGGAATGTTGCTCTGCGGGCCTTTACCGGCCCATAGAAGCAGGGAGCACTCCATTGTCTGCAATGGAGCTCCCAACATTCCAATGTTCTAATATACGAACACTCTAGCATTTAGCTGTCATTCTTTCAGATGAGTGCCATTCTTTTAAATGTTATCCCAAACAAATGCTTTGAGGACTGATCTAAAATGAACCTCTGTCTCAATCAATCGTGGATGAGTGTCCAATATAGCATGTAGTCATATAGAGTGCAGACATACACACGGTTCTAATAGAATGCACGGCAAAGGCCCCAGTATGTTTCTACCCCCCTCCACCTGACCTGTCGAGCACCACAAACCGACCAAGTACCTCATCCGCCAGGAAGCGCAGCTTCTGCAGGAAGTTGTGCACCAGCTTCAGCTTGTCCCGCACGGTGTTCTTCTTCACCTGAGACCGCATGGTCTTCGCTTGGGTCCCCATGTTTTCCTGGATCACAAGGGTTCAAAGTCCCAGAGTTAGTGTCAGCAGGATGGAGTGTTAGTGGCACAAACGGCATGCAAAATACTCAAACCGTCATATCTTATCTCAAAAGAAACACATTTTCAGTTACATCACCCCAGTCCATGAAGAACAAATTATTTTTGAATTTTTCTTTTCTGATCTTTTGCTGGGATATTTTTGCAGGATACCACAAAGTCAACAGGCCTGGTACAAATCTTCCACCTTCATTTTGCTCCATTGAGTATGTTCTACCTGCTCTGGCTTAAAGCGTGAGATCTTGATAACTGTCTTCGCACCTGATTTAAAATTCTATAGTAATGGAAAAAACTTTAATTTTTGAAGAGAGTGCTATATCTGCAGCAAAGGTCATCAATGAGATTGCATCCATTGTGTTAGGATGTATGACGTTACAACGCATGCTTTTACCACGCATGCTTTTACAACGCAGTTTTTACATCGCATACCATTACAACGCATAGCGCTTTGGGGTGCTGGATAGTGAATAGCTTCATTTACTATTCCAACTCCAGTCCCCGTGGACACTAGGGAAGGTGTTGGATAGTAAATTAAATCTATTCCCTATCCTAGAGCGCCCCCCAGCGCAATGCGTTGTAATGGTTTGCGTTGTAAAAGTTGCGTCGTAAAGGCACTGCGTGGTAAAAGTTGCGTTGTAAAGGATGTTTCCCATTGTGTTATCCATATGGTGCAAAGAGTGTCAAAGAGAATTTAACAAGTGGGTCTCCTCTGGATTTGCCATTATTCTGAAGAAAAGTGGGGGATTTTCCATTACCAATAACTACAGATCAGACTCTGCTGCACATTAACAGCTATGCCCCTGTTAAAGCCTTTCAGTGCTCAACCTACGTCTTTTCTAGTTTTTGTTTTTCCTTTGTTTTATCTTGTTATCCCCTTCTTTGTCCCTCTGAAATGTTACCCCTGCTAATCCATTCAGTGACCGGTCTCCACAGATGACTGGATTACAGGGACTAGGATGTGATGGAGACAAGGGGTGGACCGTGAAATTTCCATGTATTATTTAGGACAACATCACGAGAACAACCCCGGACATAATAAGGTTGCTCGACACCGAAAGCGGTTCAGCACCACACAAAATGGTAGAATCCCTGGTAACAGAACTGAACAAATCATTAGATAACATATTATACCATAGCATCAAGCCACACAAGCACAATTTGAAGCAAAGTAATTTGCATAGAATCATATGTTGTGTGGCTTATTGTTGAAAGTGGGATCAGAACCATATAAGCTCCAAAGTGTAGGGTGAGACTTCCCAATTTCAGTAACCATGCACAATCCTACATCATGTTTTCTGTTTCTGACCTATCTGATGTGATTTCCTGTGATGGTGATTCATGTCATGCATCCCTGACTGGTGTTCTACTTCATGGGGGTTGTTGCTAGGCTTGTTTCATGGGTATGCCATGACTAACGACTAGTGGCAGTGAACCTATCGTTGGGGTATAGACTTTGTTCATGGGTGGCTACTATCCGTATTCCCAGATTATGACTAACGACTAGTGACATTGGACCTATGGTTTGCGTATAGACTTTTTTTCATGGGTGTCTACTCTCCGTATGCCCAGATTATGACATGACTAACGACTAGTGACATTGGACCTATGGTTTGCGTATAGACTTTTTTTCATGGGTGTATACTATCCGTATGCCCAGATTATGACATGACTAACGACTAGTGACATTGGACCTATGGTTTGCGTATAGTCTTTTACCATGGGTGTCTACTATCCATATTCCCAGATTATGACATGACTAACGACTAGTGACATTGGACCTATGGTTTGCGTATAGACTTTTACCATGGGTGTCTACTATCCATATTCCCAGATTATGACATGACTAACGACTAGTGACATTGGATCTATGGTTTGCGTATAGACTTTTTTTCATGGGTGTCTACTATCCGTATGCCCAGATTATGACATGACTAACGACTAGTGACATTGGACCTATGGTTTGCGTATAGACTTTTTTCATGGGTGTCTACTATCCGTATGCCCAGATTATGACATGACTAACGACTAGTGACATTGGACCTATGGTTTGCGTATAGACTTTTACCATGGGTGTCTACTATCCCTATTTCCAGATTATGACATGGCTAACGACTAGTGACATTGGACCTATGGTTGGCGTATAGACTTTTTTCATGGGTGGCTACTATCCGTATTCCCAGATTATGACATGATTAACGACTAGTGACGTTGGACCTATGGTTGGTGTATAGACTTTCTTCATGGCTGGCTACTACCCGCTGCCCAGATTATGCCATGACTAACGACTAGTGGCATTGGATTTATAGTTAGGGTATAGACTTTTTTTTACCTCCATGCCAAGTGGTGCTATTGCCTGCTGGCTCTCCAAATATAAAAATGAAAGTTGTTATAACTGGGCCCCATAATTCTTGTAGGTGTAGAAGATGTTTGTGAAGTACTGCTTATATGTATCCAGAGCAGGCTACCCACTTTTGATTTGTCCACATGCATGTAAACCCTAAGTTTATAGGGTGATCTGTAAGGGTTAATAGAAGTCAGAGCTCTTGTCTCCCATTCCCTACATGTCCTACCATGCTGCTCTTCTTTCCCCATCCCTTTAGGAGCCAGGGTAGGGCCAAGTGCTCCCCTCTAGCTTGTATTCACCTAACTTTCTATGGAGCAGGAATGCTTGGTTGTGTTGCCATTCCTGGGAGGAACCCTGTTCCAGCAGGTCAGTCTGGTGCCTGAATGATGCCGCATCTGAACAATGGGCAGTGGCTGGGCTGCCGCACACCTGCACAACGACAAGGCGCTGCCTGCCCAGCGCCTGCATTCCGTGCCCAGATCCACCTGAGAGGCCCTTGCATCCAAAGCCGGCTCTCACATCTGCCCCATACACATCACCACAGTCTGTGTCACCGCAATGGAGCATAACTGAAGGGGGCAGAGATGCTGGTGTTTTCTGTAGGAGTTCCTCCCATAGCAATGCATAGCTTTGGAGCTGAGGTCAGTGTGCAGTCTCTTAGGATTTGAAACCATGGGGTATATTACCAACAAGTAGCGATATTTATCGCTAAATAGGCTTAGCGACGATTTTTTTATCGCTGCCTATCGCTGGATATGATAGTGGAGAAAACATGCTATTAGCAAAGTTTTTCTCCATTGTGCTAAAATATCCAGCGATAGCGGCGAAATGCGTGAATATCGATGAGAATACAGCGATATTTACGCATTAGCGACAAAATGCTCTTAGCCATGTTATCCACCTCCCATTGGATAACATGGCTAAGAACTGGTCTAGCCAGGTGTTAGTATTTGGAGATATTCGCACTTAGCGTGAATATTTCCAACGCTACGCCTGCCTTGCTAATAGGCGATAGCGACGTTAGCGACTGCTTTCAGTCGCTAACTGGTTCGGTACGCCCACTTTGCATGTCATTAGCGATAAACATCGCTGACATGCAAAGCGGGCCCCAAACCGCACGCTATCGCCTAAAAGCTGTCGCTAACATCAGTTAGCGACAGCTTGCTAATAGGGCGATAGAATTATCACCGCTTAGCGGCCGAAAACGGGCACTAAATCGGCGATAATTGCCTATCGCCCCCCTTGGTAATATGCCCCCTTGTTTCTTTGTCTGTTGTGCTTTCACTCTTGCTCCTGGATGACAAGAACATGGTAGACAGCACATGCTGCTCCTTGCTTCACTTCTCCACTCCCAATTTGCTTGCCCAGACCTCACTCAGTTTGATCTCTTGCATACACAACAGAGGAGCTATGTTACACAACAGAGGAGTTACGTTACCCAGAATAGGAGTTACAGTACACAACATAGGCGAGATATCACACAACACAGCAGATACATTACACCAGCGGTTCTTAACCTGAGGGTTTGTGACACCTACTCAAGGGGTCTATGACTGCTTAGAAAATTATATAACATTAACAGATGAATACAATGTATATAAACAAAGAAATAAAATGTAAAATTGTACATTTTAACATGTTCTGTAAATATGAATTTGTAAGCTAAAAATTAAGTTTATGTCCTCAGATTGATTCATGGGAGCCGTGCAAATGCATCAAACAGAATATAATAAGGACGATAGGTGGCTTTACTTGAATTTAGAAAAGCTACAACCTTCCCAACAAAATGATGCTTTTGGATTTTTTATATTAGTTTTCAAATAAATGTAATATTTCACCATTTGTGTAGGAGTTTGATGAATGCTTGTTTCTGTATGTGTGTTGTATTGAGGTTCAAATCCTCGAAATTGCTTAAGGGAACCCCGGCTTCCAATAATGACTCTGAGGGGGTCTCTGGATTCCAGTAATGATTAAGTGGGGGTCTACAGAAGAAAAAAGGTTAAGAACCACTGACTTATACTATGCAGGTAAACATTATACAACACGTCATACATCACACCCACAGTCAGGAGACACATTACACAATACAGGAGTTACAGTGTGCAACATAGGAGATACAGGTACATTACACAACAAAGGGCTTACATTGAACAACATGTGGCTATCCAAACAACATTGGTGTATATTACACAATACTACAACCTCTTCTCTTCATTGAGACTGATGTGTTACTCCTGTTGTGCCAGCATCTCTCTGGCACCTGTCATACAGTAATGCCTTTATGGCATGAACCCCATTAGGAACCACAGCCCAGTTTGGTTTGCTTTGAAACATGCATCTGTGAGCAGTGCTCTGCACAGGTGAACCCTCACCAGCTCCCGCATGCAGCCTTTGAGTCTCTCCCGGTCCAGTTTAGTTCTTCCATTCTGGTTCTGATCCTTGTTGGCCAGATTCACGAAGCGTCTGCAAGAAAGAATACGCCATAAGCACCCTGTTGGGATAGGTTTATTTTTGTTTGTTGTTATCTGTTCGGTAATTTTTTTGTTTACACCAAAAGAACAATGGAAAGGTTGGGATTCCTGTTTATTAGCTCCCCTAAATCCTGAGAAGAACAGTAGGGCATATTAGCAAAAACCTGGGCTTGATAATATGTGTTATAGAATTCCAATAGAAGCCCAGGTTAGATGTCCTGCACATCTAACCTGGGCTTCTATTGGAATTCTATAACGCATATTAGCAAGCCCATTATCGCCGTTTTAGCGGCAGTTTCCTGCCGCTAAAACGGCAATAATTTTAACGAGGTTCTTGCTAATATCCCCCAACATTTTAAATACTGAACGTTTCTAACACCGGAGATCCTACTAGTGTGTGCATGGACTACACATGGGGACCAATAACAACCAGGGCTGGACTGGGAACAGCAACCAGCCCTGGCAGATTGCTGCTTGACTGGCCCTGGGAGCGGAGGGGGATGGGGTGGGTGGGGGCTCACGGGGGTGCTAGTAAAAAAAACGGCCCCGCTTTTGTTACATGGGGTGATATTGCAGCACTGCTGCAAAATCGGCCCCCGTGACAAAACCGGCCCCCCATGGCTAGGAAGTTGGCCCCCACCCCTCCGGCCCACCGGGGAAAGGACAAATGCCCGCTATGGCCAGTCCGGCCCTGATAACTTCAACAACCTTGGCCTGTAGCTACGGGGTCAGGCGAAGGTGGTTATTTAGAGTTTGCATGATGTTGGACATCCACCAAAAATTGGTGGACTTTCTGTCTGCCTTATTTAGGGTGCATAGTATGTGTACACTCTAAATAGGGTCACCAGGACTTTCAACGATTTTTGTGGATACTTCACATCCCTAAAAGTCAGAATGAAATGGTACAGCTTCATTTCACACACAGACACTCTTTCTCTAGCTCTCTCTCTCTCTCTCACACACACACACAAACACACACACTCAACTGTAATGAAGTGTGCATTTGATATTCTAGCGCCATATGCCCATTGACAATGCGCTGAGTTACACAGAAGACCAAAGTAAATGTTTCTGTGTTGTTTCTGTTTTGATACACTTGCTCACAATACCTACACTCACCACAAAGACCAGTCCCTGCAGCATGATGGTCTTCGTACAAACTGTGTTTGTCTTGTTTTGTCACGATTGACCAGCACTGTAAGGACCGGGCAAACAGTTAACCTCTCCATAGCATCCATATCCGGGTCTGGTGGCTCAGTGGACTAATGCCTCCACTGCAGGAGCCTGTGTTCGACCTCATGGTCACAGGTTCAAATCCTGGTGGGTCCACTCAGCCTTTCATCCATCTGAGGTCAATAAAATGAGTACCATTGAGTTGGGTAACAATACACATCTGTTATTCAGCGCCTTTACAAATACACATGTTATGTTTATATTTTGGACCACCATAGACTCCAAGGGGCATATTACCAAGCAATAGCGATAATTATCGCTATTGCTTGGTTAGAGACAAAAATTTACCGCTGCGCTGCGGCGATTTTTATCGCAGATAAACCTTGGTATTACCGAGGTTTATCGCGAATGCGATAAATAACGGCCGCAATGCATGAATATCGCTGAAAAGTCAGCGATATTCATGCATTACCGAGCTAATGCTCTTAGCCATGTTATCCACCTCCCATTGGATAACATGGCTAAGAACTGCTCAGTGCAGGTGTTAGCTTTTGGAGATATTCACGCTTAGCGCGAATATCTCCAAAAGTTGGTAATAGGAGATAGCGATGTTAGCGACTGTTTCCAGTCGCTAACATCTTGGCACGCCCACTTTGCATGTCATTAGTGATAAATATCACTGACATGCAAAGTGGGGCCCAAGATGGTCGCTATCTCCTACTAGCTGTCGCTAACTGGTGGTAGCGAAGATATGGCCTACCTGGGTGCTAAAAGGTAATGCATCTTTAGTTTTTCCAATGGAGTTGAAGTGATGTAGGGTATTATAGCCTTTATTCACCACAGCTACATAGCACCATCACCATATGGTCTATGTGCGAAGGCATTTATGCGCTTCTCAACATTGTTTATGGGGGACTACCACATGTGAAACACCAATACCCTTTGCCGATAAATTCCCCAACATTTATCTAATTAGCCAAACATGGCCAATAATCCCTCCATGGTGATGTACCACTATGCTACAATCTTTTAGGAATTTTCCTTCAATTGGCATAAATAGAGGAATTGGAAGCTCTCTTCCAGATTGTATCCCACTCTTCCAAGGAAATCTTTTTGCCTCTTTTTGTTTCTTATTTCTCTTCTAACCATTTTCGGGAGGCTGGGAGAAACTGTTCAGTCTGGTATATAGAGATGTGGCACCTTTGATTATTCTCTCCTCTTTAAAAACTCTTTGATTACAATTAAATCTCTACTACTTCCTTCCTTGTGATTTCCAGTTTGTGCTGAGTGGAGGAGTTGTATTAATCTAAAGTTGTCTACTGGGGTAAGTCAAAGGTTTGTAAACAAATTGCCCCCACCCCAAGCATCTCCCCATTTTCAACTGGTCGCCTAACAACTATGTGATTCTTTGATTTTAGGTTTGGAAGTCAGAATCTAACAGGCCAAGATTACTAAAATGGGTTAAAGACCCCTAATGCCACCAGGAATGGAAAAGATATAACTTTTCAAGCAATGTTTTCCAATGCACTAATAAAACTGAGCTGGAGTACAGGGTTATATCATTAATGTTTTTGTGCTGTGGTGGCAACCATAATGCATACAGCAACAGGATAGTCATTGTATCTTGCTCTAGTAGCCCCCAATATTTTACCTGTAGCTTCTGTGTACATTCCAGAGCTGGGCATAGTTGGGCACCACCAGGTCATTCTGAATATTTTGGAAACCCATCCCGGCCTCCATTCTAGGTTTTAGCAATTTTTCTTGGCTGTTCTCTGGGCTTTTTAAGGTAGGTGAATTCTATTATTTTCCATTGTTTCGTATGAAAAGCAAATGCTGGAAATCTTAATGAGAGACCCTTAGGCCACATGAAAGAGTCTCAGCATGAAATTCATCTTGATGCAGGTGAAGCGCCCCAACCAAGAATAGCCCCATAAATAAATGTTGCTACTGGAGTGCTGGACCCTGGATGGAGAGTACATAGCCTCCATCCTTGTGACTCCCTTGGATATTACACCACAGTCTCAAGCACTAGGTTGCTCCCTTCGCGACGTTCCCCTCTCAGCTCCTTCTTTTACTGTTGCACATAGTGTTGGGTTGGGGCTACCAGACACCGTACAGGAAAACACTGACAACATAGCGTGACACCAGGCGTCGAGCCACCATAAAGGAATATCACGCCAGCTTTACCGGAGAGCGGCAGCTGGGTCTCATCTCATCTTCACTTTCCTGGGCTCTGGGACCCACACCCTTCTGCTTCATGATTTCAATATAGTAGGTGCCCTCCGGCCACTCTCTCCACACCCCTCGTTCTCCCACCTCGCCGCCAAGACAGGGAACACCCTCCCCATCCACCTGCGACAGACTCAGGATCTACTGGCCTTCAGGAGACTTCTCAAGACCTGGCTATTCGAGCAGTAGCAGCACCAACCCCCCTAGTGCCTTGAGAACCTCGCAGGTATGTAGTACGCTTTATAAATGTACTGATTGATTGATTGATGCAATATCAATAGGATGTTTCGGGAGGATCTATCACTTTGTAAGAAACAACACGAAAGAGTACTATCCATAGCAATATCATTTACTGTGGCAGATGTAAGGGGAGGAGGGGTCTGTTTGTTGGTTTGGCTGTCACTCACTCCTTTCCCACTCTGCAGATAAAAAATAATTTACACATGAGTTACTCTACGAGGATATAATGTGGGAAAACCATTAAATTCTGCCAAGAGGCCCTTTATCATGTGTGAGACTGAACATCAGGGTCTGAGGACTATGATGGTTCTGTGCTGTTGCACAGTCAGGGTGACTCCCAAGATGGCTGTATCTGGTGCGCCGTGCGATAAGAATTATTTTCTGAATGGCATTAGGCAGGTTAATAATGGAACACATTCTTTCTCTACTCTAACCACTGAGCCCCACAGTTAAGAGATAGCTGCCTCTCTGGTACAGCCTTAAAGAATTCTGGGTAATCAGAAAAGGCAAATGTGATCTCTCACACAAACCTTCAGCTCCTTTTTTTCAAAGGTGGTAGAGGAGCAACCATGCACTGCAACCTATCCTCGCGTGTACTGAAATGAAGGTATCTGATTGGTTCCAGAGAGAAGCCTACATTTCAGTCAAGTGTTGTATGAATGGATCAGACCCACAGGGACAGCAGCACAGCAGCACCCTGATGCAAGCTGTGCTCCAGATTTCCTGCGTAAGATCTGAACGAAATCATTTTTTTCTCCAAAAACACTTTGTTAATGGAGCTCGCTTCCGGTTGTGGTTTGTGATTGCTTACTTTGAATAAATCATGATCGTATAAATAAGCCACATTTCAAGCTTTCCCAACAGGGATTTGTTTGCTTTGGTGGCGGCCTGAAATGCTCCCAGTGCGGGCAGGAAGCGCGAGTCCATATTTATAACTTCTACAATTGTGTATCTCTAAAAAAAAACCTCACCAGGCCTAGGAGGAAGCACATTTTTGAGTATGCAGTTGAGAAGAAGAGCATAGACTGAGATAGAGGGAATAGGAGAATTTTCCTAAAAAATGATTTTGAATTGCCAGTTTTTTATTCTTCAAATGTAAAGGTCAGAAAGCCCATCCGTCTCCAGATGACACCTCACACCTACTTTAAGCCCTAACCATGCCAGACTCAACCCCCCTTAAATGTTGAAAATTAATACTATGCGTAATTTGGCAGCCCAACTCAGTTAATTAATATGTGTGTTGTAAATATTAATGTGCGTGCTGAGGTCAATAGTTTAAATTCCGATAGAACCACCTCATGCCTTCATTTTTTCTAAGGTTTATTGCGTGACACCAGTACCTTAGGAATTCTAGTGAATGGTATAGAAAGTATTTCACATCAGATAGACAGCAACTCCCTTACTTTAAAATAGGCTATTCAACATTTAAGAGTGTTTTGTAATTACATCACAACATATTTAAAAGCTAACATTGCCAGAGGGTTTGGAGCGTTACACAGGTGGTATATCACAAGCCATTGTAGGATCTTAACTTTTAAATAACTTCTCTGCAGCCATCCGCAGTACACATGTTAACCACAAGGTGGAGCGCAAGGAGCATGGACGTTTCTTTCGAACCAATAACACTATAATCGCGGCCTGATTTATGTACCCATACAAAGAGAATCCGAGGGCAATTAATCTTCAAAATGCCAGTTAATACATTGGTTAGACATGACTTCTCCTTCTCTAGTGACATACATGTGCGCACTGTTACAAAGAAAAGAAAAAAAACAAATACTGTGCGTTGGCAATGGTTCAAAGATAATTTTGCTAAAACAAAATTATCTACATATGTGTACAAAGAGTTGTCATTTTAACTAGGTCTGGGCGGTAAATTCCGTTCCGCTCGCGGAATTTGCAGAATTTGGGTAATTTTGCGTTCTGTGGAGAACGCAGAATTGTCAAAAATTCCACGATCCGCAGCTTAGCAGAATTTTTTTGTTCGCGCTTTCAAAATGAGTGTTCGCGTGATATTTCTCCCAGAGCGCGCAAACAGCGTTTGCGAACAGGAAAAAAGCATTGTGAACGGGCGGAACAAGCAATTCCCCATGTCCGTGGAACTTTTGCGTGCTCGCGGAGAATTTTTACCGTTTTGCTAACCTTTGCGTAGCTTGACTACGCAAATTCCGCCCACCCCTAATCTCAACACAGGCTCGACTTGAGCACTTCACATGCTGTGCCGCTCTGGCTGGTCAGCTGCTGTCATTGTGTGGCAGAGGGGAAATTGTCTAGACCTTCTTAAAATCTGAATCCTGGGAGACTGTTCGACCAGTCGCAAAGGCAATAGCCCGGGCTTGCATTTTAAGTCCTGACTAAAAACAAAATGTCTTCTGTAATGATTCAGTATACCTTTGAGATGTAAAACAGTATTATATATATTAATGCAAACACTACATAGGTCCTGAAATGATACAAACAACCAAAAGCATGAGGTGAGAGTGAAATACTCCTCTAAGTGCATCCAAAAGCCCATCTGCGTCAATTTTAAAGAGCCTTGCAGACAGCTGGTAGTAAGCACTGGAAAAATAAAGCACTATCAGTGAGCTATATTCGAAAACTAGAATAATGCTGAAAAGCAATGACAGGATACAGGGGTAGATGTTAAAGCCTGTAAGCATATACAGGTTTTGAGCTTCCCTTTTGTCACAAGGGTGTAAGCATTTGACAAGGGTGTAAGTAGTCTCACAATCCCATGGCTAGGGCAGTCCCTGCCTGGCCATGGCCCTTGTGGTTGATGGTGTCACCCCCTCTAAAGGGGGCATTGGCTGATTTAGAAGGTGGGAGGATAAGAAACACCCCTCCCAAGATAGGTAGATTCTGTGTCCACACCCTGGGAGGTATAAAGCCCTTTGTAATGCACCCCCTGAGAGTAGAGTTGCAGTTGACAAATATTCCTCCAGCTTCGCCATCACCTCGGTTAAGGTCCGGAGAATGATTCTGCCTTACTCTCTCAACTAGTCAGTTTTATTCAACCATTCATGTATTCATGCATTCATTCACAGTGGAAGAACAGCAGCCCAGTCTAGGCTTATTGTTCCACCATCATGCGTAATGACTAAAAGTTTATTCAACCAGTCATCATTAAGGTCAACGGGATCAACAGTAGTGGTGGAAGTCAATGGAGCTTATGCAAGTCTATGGGAAATGGGGCCATGCCAGAACAGCTCTATACAAGACCAGGCTGTAAAGGTAAGTTGGGCTGCCTGAGGCTGAGGCTGGCCTGGCACTGGGGACCTTGATGCTCAGATCCGTCCACCGATCTCTGCCTCAGAAATATAGCATGCTACAACGCATACTTTTACATCGCGTCCAGTAACAACGCGGTCGTTACAACGACCTGTTGTTACAATGCGATGCCACTACATCACAAGTCATTAGATCGACTTGCAATAGATGGCGCTCCAACATTAGGAATAGTATAATTTACTATTCCAACTCCACCCTGTGCAACAAACAGTAGGGAAGCTGTTGGAGAGTCATCTAGTGCAAGTCGATCTATTGACTTGCGATGTAATGGTATTGCGTTGTAACAACGGGTCGTTGTAACGACCACGTTGTTACGGAACGCAACGTAACAAACACGCTGTTAAGGTTGTTTCCCCTGCCTCAGTGGTGTGTGTGTCTCATTGGCGACCCTCAACATTTTGAACAAGTGCAGCACCGAGGTTGAGGTTGCACGGAGCCCAATGCACATGCACTCCGATGCTTTTTGACGAGGCTGGCACTTCTGTGCCTCTCTGGATCATAGTTACTTAGGCCACATCAGGGCTGCCCAAAAAATAATCACCTACATAATGGCTACTTCTCAATATGTGGAAAACTAAAGAATCAATACACACAGCAGGGGTCCAAGTGAGAGTAACAGGGCTTTCAGGACCTCAACGAGGAATATAGCCTCAGCGAGGATGGTGTGCTAATGCAGTCGATCACTCATTCATCCACTATACATTCCTCTCAGTGATGTAAGCCCCCGCTGCAGGGATCTTTCTGTAAGCCACATGTCAGTCATGCCTTAACTATACACAATTTTTGTCTTTGAGAAAGAAATTACTAGGAACATTCTAGTTATGTAAGTTCATGATTGAGGCGTTAGGTGCCTGGTTTGTGTTCAACAAATGCTTTGGAAGAGAAAACTAAACATCTGGATGTTTGTTGAATGGCCGGACATACAGGGTCTTTGCTGCAGATGTTGCTCTTAGAATGCAGTACTTGACAAGCGGGCTATTGGTTTCTTTCCACAATTTCCCTCCTTGTGCTAAGTGACTCGGGTGGGCGTTGCCCGACCGCACAACCCATATGATGAGTTGGTGGCCCAATAGTCATGCGACTCACTTGCTATCCTCCTCCCACACCTGCTGTTCTGTATTGCCATCAGATCCAGAACCTCTGCAGTCCTACCAAAGTCGAGGTGTGCCAGACCTACCCGTTAGCCAGTTTCATTCATCATATGTTCAATACATGCTCTGCTTCCCTCATCATTCCTTGTTCATTAGAAAGGTATTTAATATACCTCTATAAACATCCCATGCTCCTCCCTCTGGTGAGGGGGTTGTAGCCCGCACTGACTGGGCATCACGGTGCGAGGAGGTTCCCGATGATGAAGCATGCCACCTACGGTGGGTGAGGGAAATCGTCCTTTAACCCCTCCCATGCTGGTGACGGAACCGCTCCGTCACCAGCCACGGACGCGCTGTGCTGATGACGGAGCGGTTCCGTCACGGCCCGCTCGGTGCGCCTGCGTGGCGCGGATTCCGCGCCTGCGCTGGACTTTCTGTTGAGTGGGCGGGGCCATGACGGAACCGCTCTGTCATCAGCACAGCGCACCCGAGGCTCGTGACGGAGAGGTTCCGTCACGAGCATGGGAGTGCCGCGTGGCCCCCCCACCCACCCTAGCGCTGCGGCTGAATTGCCGCCGCAGCGAAGGGGTTAAAAGGAATACTCCACTTTAGCCAGGTACATTGAGTGACTCTCTCTCCTCTATCTTCACTGTCTAGACCCAGGTGTTTGGTTGTGTTCTATTATTTGTAATGGGGAGTTAACTCCCGCGGGTCTTTAAATCTCATCTGACCCTCCTTTTGGATCGCACCGCTGGTTCATTATACGAATTAGAATCAGCCGGGAAATCGTCGTTCTGTTGCTTGTGGATACCATAGAATGTATTCCACCGTAGGCTGCGTACACTGCATTGCCGCCTAGTCGCCAGCAGGGGACATGCATCCATGGCTTACTTGCCCACCTAATGCAGATGGAGACCTGTGGGCTGGTACATCATGCACTTAGCCACTCACTGACAACTCATTTGCTAAAGGGGTTTGGTGGGGGGGGGGCATCCACAGCAATTAGCGATGAAGATGTGAAGCTATTTCCACTGCATCATTGGAAACTGATGTCCCGAGTAGGAGCGTATCTGCAAAAGCTCCAAACACTACTGAACTAGTCTGAAGCTAAGCAAGACTGGTGGAAGGTCTAATCTGCCAACCAGGCCAAGTAGGAATGGGGCCTTATGTGTCTTCGTACCGCACCACAATGTGTCACGTGCCTACTCCAGGCAATCACGCACTATCTGCTGATCTGGCTGCAAGCTTGGGATTGTACGCATGACCCCTAACCACAGCACTCATCCTAGTTCCAGCTTCGATGGTCCTCTGTGCAGCTAGCCCTTCCTCATATGAGACTGTAGCTCTTTCTTACAGGAGAAAATGTCCCTGACTGGCACTGGGGGAGCAGGACTGAGTGCTGCATTGACTAGTCTGTGGCACCGCTCAGAGTCACAGGGAGTCACCAACAGTAGCTGCTGGGGACGGACTCCCATCTGCGTCTTATGTGGACTATCAGGACATTGTGGCCTGGATGTAGGGGGAGATATTCAGTGTCCAGAGACCCAGTTAGTTCTAGGGGCTAGCTTTCATTTTTATTGATATCCAATTATTTTATCTGCAAGCCCACTTCAAACAAGTCTAATGCCTACTCTGAAGTCCAATAGTTGGACAGGTCTAAGGACATTATTTAGAGATTACAGGTACGGTATTCCAGCAAAAATGTCATGGAAGTCCCATGCGCTGCATTACAAGTGCATCATAGTTCATGGCTCTTTAAATGCAGCAGACGATTTGACAGACTACTCTGGCCGCCAGACTCTTGGGGGCATATTATCAAGGAACGGCGTCAAAATTATCGCCCCTTTAGCGGCAGGAAACTGCCGCTAAAGCGGCGATAATCGGCTTGATAATATGCCGTAGAGAATTCCAACAGAAGCTCATGTTAACACCAGAGCATGGGCTTCTATTGGAATTCTCAAGGGCATATTATCAAGCCCATTATCGCCATTTTAGCGGCAATTTCCTGCCGCCAAAGCGGCGATAATTTTAACGCTGTTTCTTGATAATATGCCCTAAGTAAGGCCCAGGGGTTATTCTGCCCATATGCATCCACTCCATGGAGCCCACAGCCTCTAATGGTGACTGGGCTTTTGACTTTAACCCCTTGCATGCTGATGACGGCCCCCAGCCATCATGCACTACGGCGCTCATGTGCTGATAACGGCTGGGGGCCGTCATAAACCCGGCCACTTGCGATTCTGCCGCACAGGCGCAGAATCGCGGGGGCATGGAAGGGGTTAAGAGCAAGGGACTAGAATCATGAAATGGTGCATGCACATCTAAGATGAGTACTTTATGTGCCACAGACATGGTACTCTCCTCCTAGCCACACATGGGACATGCTGTTTGGGACAGGAATTGACTGGAGATGCCAATGCTGCCCAACGCAGCCTTCCCTGCATATGAAGCCCCCGGTAGTTAGATATGTATTGACTCCTATGTGAATACAGGTGGAGGCACAGTAGGGTGCCACAGACCTCCACCTACACAGGCAGGGGAGCCCATTTTCCCAGCCACTGAAATGTAATGAATTTCAGACCAGTCCTTATTATCAGTTCTTAATTTGAGCTGGTGCTTTCCAGTGCCCAGCACCGGCACTTAATTTGTTTCCGGTGCTCAGCACCGGCACATAATTGCCAACACCATACTTAGAACAGTGTACCACTTGGTGGCGCTGCTCATCTAATTTAGAGGTGAGCAGAACAATGGTTGTTTAGGAATACAAGATACATTAAAATTGCTAATACCTGCCTCCCCAGCCATTCCTTTAGCTTTGGGGAGCTGGAATAATCTGAACTATCACATTTAAATGCAAGAGGGATGGTTAGTAGTTGTTTTGGCAGCAATGACAAGGGCGAGGGGTAGTGCAAGCTGAAGTGGCCTCCTGATCAGAGCCCGGGCACTTAATATTTGACAAATTAAGCCCTGCTTATTAAGGGGTTGAAATGACGTCTCACACACGATGCTTGTGCTGCCCTCCAGTCATCTTACTTCTTGCTCTGATGACCCTGCCTGGTTAGGGTAAGAGAAGGCCAGGCTGAGATGCTCTTCTCTGAATGCATGGTGCACCTTAATGTGAATGCACCAAAGCAGTAGCCAGGCGCCTGGCACACATTTTGCTGGTGGTGTTTCCGCGTGGACATGATATACGTTGCCTGCAAGCATCAACATTTTCACAGTCTCAGACATGCTTGTCAATCAGGCAGCATTGAAAATGTGCTTGGTTTGTACCCACAAATTCAAAGATCTTTTTGTGATTCTCTTCCAAGTTGTATCTTTCTGCACCAGCGTCCCTTGTGCTCTAAGGACTGTGGGTGTGGATTGTGTGGGAGGGGAAGGGAGCCTGTGATGTGCTGGCACACAGCCATGAGAGGAGGTGGCACAGGAGCCTGAGCTGCAAACACCTTAGTTAATGCCAAGAAGATCCCCTTGGAGGATAAAATCAAGCATCTGTGAAAGTACAGGCGCCGCATGCAGAGTTAGCACAGGAGAACTGCATAATTAGAGCCATGCATCATGTGGTAAATCAAAGAGTGTGTCGTTCATCATAATTATGAAAAACTTAATGATGTATTGAACCAGTTAGTTACAGTGTGTGCTTTATAGATGTTAATTTCTGTATGCATCCATCTTTTGATGTTTTTTTGTGAAGCAAAAAACAGAGAGAAGCTAAGCTAAACAAACAAGCATCTGCAAAGTCAAAAGGTTGCGCTTTAATGTGCTAACACATGCAAATGCCGGCAGGCACCAATACTGTTCGCCCATTACAGCCATAACTATTGTCTCGTTCAGTAAGCCTATGTGTAGACTCCATCTAACATCCTGATGGAGCAGTTACCCTCTTGCCCATCCGTATCCTCCTTCTTGTGATTGGGTGCTGCTATTGTGAATCTCCGCCCCCTTTGCTAGTGTCAAGCACCGCTGCCACTTTTGTTACAGGGGGTCGATATTGCAGCACTACTGCTGCAAACCCGGACCTCCATAGCAAAACCAGCCCTCAGTAACAAAACCGGTCCCCATGGGTCAAAAACCTCCCTTCCCCTTCCAGCCAACTGGTGTCCACTACGGCCAGTCTGGCCCTGGGCAGAACCCAGAGCTGCTGAGCATGGCTCAGGCCCACTGGCCACCCTCTTGGTTCTGTGATCCACAATAACACGCAGCTTGGCTCTTTTTTTTTTTAAAAAACGTTATATATTATGTTTGGCGTTATTCATCTCCAGTACAGTAAATCCAGCAAGGTACAAAATTACATTGTAATTGCTCTAGGCACAGAAAAATCCTCTTAACAATTCTAGAAATCGGTCAATTGCATAACAGGCACGAGGATATTGCAATCCCCGACTGCCCCTTGCGTAGCCACTGTGTAGTTATATGTCTCTCAGAGCTGATTGAACTCAATGAAAACTCCCTCCACCCCTCTACCCCCACCCCTCACCCCTCCCCCAGTTCTCCCCAACCGTACCCCCCTCCCGCTGCCGAGTCCATAACCCCCCGTGTGGTCTGGTTTCCTCCTGTATGGTCAAAAAGAGATTCCGAAACATTAAACATAGGGTCTTCGCCAAGTGTTCCTCATAATGAGTCATCATGTGGCGCATCGTCTTGAGGCTGCACCTCTCCCTGTCCTGAGTGTACCAGTTCTGAGTTAGTGTGTGTCAAAGGGGTATCCAGTCCCACCAGCTCCTGAAACATCCCCCCCAGGCCTGGAGGACCTCAGGTAGCTTCCCGTCCCTCCTTGTGCGCCTTATGTGCTCTTCCTCTGCCAGCGCCCATTCCCTCAGATCTGCCTTCCTTTTTTTCCAGCGTTGGACCCTGTGGGGACAACCAGTGAATTGCAATACGGCGTCGGGCCGTAACCAGGCCCAGTATTATAAACCGTTTGCTCACCCTTCGTTTGGGGTCCCGGGGGATTAAGCCTAAGAAGCAGGGACGTGGGTTCAAATCTATTACCCATCCCGACACTTTCACCATGACCTCCAGTATCGACGCCCAATATAATTGGAGGACTGGGCACGTCCATACCATATGTACAAAGTCTGCCAGGGGGTTAAGGGCATCTCGGGCAATGGGCATCCCTGGCATTGCCTATGGTCTGAAGTCGCTTAGGGGAGAGGTAGACCATATGTATGATATTATATTGGATCTGTTTAAATCGGTTGCTCACTGATACCTTCCTCACACTTTCATGTATTTTTTCCCAGTCACTGGCAGTGATCTCTTGTGGACACGCCTGCTGCCATTTACCTTCTATCGCTAAGGGCTGCAACTGTTTATCCTCTCTCAGGGCTCGATATAGGTGAGTCACGAACTTCCGGCCCCCTGCCATTGCCAGCATTGTGACTAGAGTACGAGTGTGCGCTGGGGCATCCGGGAATGTGGGCCAAAGTTGCCGCGCTGTTGCCGCTATTTTAGCGTATTGAAGAAATTGCCTTGGGCCAAGCTCAAAGGTGGTAACCGCCTCCTGATAGGTGATAAACTTGTCGTTTGGGTACAAATCAGCCAGCATGAGGCACCCTCCTTCCGTCCACTTGTCCAGTGACATGACCCCCGCAATCCGGGCAAAGGACGGCAACAGCCAGAGATCCAAGTCAGGGGCAAAGGGCTTGTTATGGATGAGGCGTCGCACCACCCGATCCCAGACCGCGGCCGCCAACCGCACCAGTGGGGGGGCGAGATCACGCCGTCTCCCTACCTGCCAAAGCAGTGCTCCCACGCAGCTTGGCCCTTGTGTAGGCTCCTGGCTATCAGCAGTAAATCTAAAGACCAACTGAAATGACAGACAACCATCCAGCTAATTACTGAAGAGGGCTCACCCAAACAAGCCAACCGCTCGAGGGGCTGAGCCAAAGCCCCTCCCTTTATGTTGTTTGTTGAAAGCTAAGTTTACAGGTGCCCTGGCACACAGCTACGTCAGGTTTACATGTTGTATGTTCAGTGTTATGCTAATGCTGTCTATTGCCAGACCTAAAATTGGGGAATGGAGAAGCCGAATGATCAGGCCATCGAAAAAAGTTGACTTTACATTTTAAAATGACTTCCAAAGTTAAATGAGAACTGAAAGGTGAGAATTGAAAGAAATACTATTTTAAAATAACTATACAATAACAAGAACTACATCCTGGTTTAATATTGTCTAGCCCGCCCGAGCAGTTTGTTGCTTGTATTATGTTTCCCGGTCAACAATAAGGACTACTGTGGCCACTGAAACAGGACTTAAAAAGTGATAAGTAGTCCTGGGTAAAGTGTGGAATTAGCATCCTTACAATTATGAGCGAGGTCAAAAACTAGGACTGCAGGAAGGAGAGGCTGATTGTCTGCTTTATAAGAAAAGATGAAAAGCATGCCCAGCCATGCAATGTGTGCATTCTTGAAGAATGGACATCATTTAGGGGTCACCAGAGGTCACACTGCTATCCCTGGCAGTTTGCATGGTACCATGAGTACTATGCCAACTATGAGTTAGAAGTCTCTAGCAACAGACCATGGACCCTAATCAGGTGCAAATTAGGGGCATATCATAAAGGGTCCGCGATACAATTATTGCCGCTTCAGCGTTGATTTTCAGGCGAAAAGCGGCGATAATTGTATTGCATTATCAGCATGGACATGCTATCGCATATTTCCATGCCTCTGCGCCCTTTCCCCTAACGCCCAGCTTTGCATCTCTAATGATATGGAAAGTGGGCGTTCCTCACCAAAATAACGTGAGAAATGTCGCTAACAGACATTTCTCCTATCAGCAAGCTGCTCTCTAACCTGCGTAGTGATAAAAAAGTAGAGCTAACCACGCTTATCGCTCCTTTCCTTATGCCTGCTTTCTTTTTGACCAGGGGAGCAGTGACTAATTCCTAACTGCTCCATCTTTGTTTTTTCACCTCTGACACTTTTTAATAGGAAAACACATGAGATACTGTAAGGAAGGATAGTACACCGTCTCTATGGTTTATCCTTTTCAAAACGCTTTATTCACAGTGTTCTTGCACTGTATTTTAGAGACTATCTCGAATCACCCATTTTTCTATAACAAAATCCCATTTGCTTTTTTCCTTCTGTAAGAATCACATAGAAGGATACAACTCTCTTCTTGCTCTCTCTGATAACTAAGAGAGGCAGTAGAGGGTTGTTTGGGACCCCAGGTGATGACACTGGGCACATGATTATGTATTGATGGGATACCAACTATCCGGAGGTGATTCCGAGTATTGTTTCTCTTCGTTTTTCCTATGCTTTCTAGATTTAACTTTACACACAGCATCATAATGAGTTGTGATATCCTCAAGATATACAGCTAGAGGTATTTGCTTTAGTCGTGTGGGTTTTAGTTGTTTTTTTGAGTATAAGAATTAGGGGGATTGAATCCTTACAAGTCTTTAAACTTCCCTCAGACCCTCTCTTATTGTATTTGTTCTTTTTGACTTCGCCATGATAGCCTGTGTGAGATGGATTGTGTGGATGAATCCACCCTGCCCTATCATCAACGGATCACCTATCGATGTGCGATTATCGCTGGATTTCCAGCGATAATCACACTTTTTGCAACTATCGCTGGATTATATATCGCATTGGAGATAAGCGTTGCTTATAGCACGCTATCGCGGCGATATAATCCAGCGATAGCCAGCGATAATTATCCTCGCGCTAAGCGCTCTTAGCGATAATTATCGCTGGCTGTTGCTGATATGCCCCAAGTTTCCCTTATGCCCTCTTGAGGGTTGACCACCAGCACTTCAGCGAATCAGACACACTGCTAGGCAACTGAGCTCAAAGAACTCTCCCCCTACACTTGATAAGTGAGATCGCGAAACAGCAGTTTGTTATCAATGATGTCTCTGAATAAGACACAAGAAAAGCCATCCATGAGTGATGCCAGACTGTACAGTCTGATCACCCTTGGTGCAGGCAGCAACATCATTTAATTAAAAATGATTTCTACAAAGCCAGCATCTCTTAACAGAACATGGTTAAGACCAAAACAAAACGCTTTTCGTATTAAAAAAGCGCCCAAACCTTTCACACACTTGATTTATATTCACCTCGACCTTAAATGGACAAAGATTTGTTATGATTAAAATTGCGGGTTGTATGAAAGAACCACTCAGACGCCTCCACTCTGCAGGACTCCTACTCACACACATCCCACTCATACACAGAACCAGATCAGGAGGACGGGAGTTCTCGTACATCGCTCCTAAAGTGTGGAACGACCTCCAGCTCCACATCTGTCTCCTCCTCGTCAGCGTCAGCTTTTTTCACACGATTCATCTCTATTTTTGTTTCTCCATAATAAAGGGACTTACATTGTGGTAGATAATCCACCTTAAAAAATAGACCACCAAAGAATTATAGGACTATAGGTGTTTGCCCCCTCTTTGCATCCTCAGAGCACTCACATGCACCCGCTGCTGAGCTCCTCCAGGACCCCTCGGAGCCGGCGTTCGGGATATGGCTTCTCCGTTTTGATCATCTCATAGACGTCATTCAGACCTTCCTCCTGCAATGGACCAAGAGTGAGCATCAGATATTGTTGGGAGGAGCCTGTTCTCCAAAGCCTGTCAATGCCATATGTTGGACCTCAATACAGAAAAACCTGTAAAATATGTGACCTTCTGGTCACAAGAGGGTCACGCAGGGGCAAAGAGACTTTTCATAAAGAGTTTGGATCATGTTTGTGATGCTTATTTATTCATCTACAACTCTAGGAACTGTAAACCAAGAAATAGACAATGTTTACTCCATGCTTGCCCCATATAAGAATAGCATCCTCAACCAGAGAGATGCTATGTTCATTACACACACATGGATCACAAGTCATCAAGATGTCCTCCTGACCTTCTCCTTTCCAGTCATCCATAATCCCCAACTATCTGAGGTCCTCACCAGTCAATGCCTTTTTTGCATCAATTAGATTTCCACATTCAGAACCAATAATACCCTCATCATGCAATACTTGACCTCTTAACTCCTTCAACGCTCATGACGAGCTCAGCTCATCATGAGGCACAGTGGAGTTGTGCTCATGACGAGCAGAGCTCGTCATAACGGCCGTGGAACGCCCACGCGGGGCTGATTCTCCTCCTGTGCGGGGCGTTCCATTGAGTGGGCAAAGTTGTGACTAGCTCAGCTCATCATGAGCACAGCTCCGCTGTGCAGCAGGACGAGCTGAGCTCCTCACGAGCACCCCGGCGCCACGCACGGCCCCCCTCCCCCTGCACCACGGGGGAATTATCCCACTGCGAAGGTGTTAAACACATTTATCAAACTCTCTGACTTTATATTGTATGTGGTCTTCAATCTTGCAGGAGGCTGTCTACCAAAATCATGGAGAAAACATTTCCCAAATGTCCCCGCAGTATGAACCTCAATCAACTTGTCACCAAACTCTCATCAGAGCAACAATGCGAATGTGATCTTCACCTCTCTGCAATCTCTACATTGCCACCCACGGATGCCAATGGATTGGTCAGACTAATATACCATCCAACACACATCAAACCTACCTAGCAACAGAACTCTTTTTCAAGGACTTAACTACAAGCACACTTACAGAAGATATCCCCAGAAAATGTCAACTTTCTCCTGAACTGACTCTATCCCTCTATCTCTAAGATCTGAAAGCCAACATTGACAACCATGCCCCATCTTCCAGCAAGACACTAAATGCCACAAAACCAGCCACAAAACTCCAAGAAGACCTCTGGACATGGGAAGCTTCCATGGCTCTTGCAGAAACCTTATCACTACAGTTATAACAACCAACTGCAGGCCAGTCTCTGAGGAAGCTTTCAACATTTGATATTTGGCCTGTGATGCTCACCAGCTTGTCTGCAATCTTATCCATGATGTTGGCATTGTAAAGCCTTCTCCTTTGATCCTGCCACCAGCTCTTAATGTATATGCATGGTTTCTTCTCAAAGTAGGGCAAGTGAAAGTAGTTCCTGAAATTAAAAAGGAAACACTTCTTAAACAAAGGTCTTTCAAGAAGATATTAGAAACACTGATTAACGTTGATTGAGTGACGTTTGATTTAAAGGTTGGCAGATGGAGTAGTGTCCCCAGGGTATGCCGCCTGCCAGAATTGGAGATGACCACTCTGCACATTGAAAAGAACTGCCATTCCTTTCACTATGTTAAACGTTTAGTGTACGGAGCAGTCGGTTTTGATGGCCATTCACCAAACATTTGACACTTTTTTGTGTTTCAAAAATAAACTACAAAAAAGTATGCTTTTGAAAAACAAAAACCTAATGACCGCTACATACTGGAGGTTTTCTTAAAACACACTACTGCAATACTTAATAGATTCTCCTAAGAGCGCCAGTGGCTACACCAAGAGATGCACCAGTGGAACAGTGACTCTTCCACTGACAATCTTTGAAACCCATACACCACCTGTAGGTCTGCTTTTCTGCCCTCACCTTGAGGGCTCATGCATTAATAGTGTTATTTATGGGTAGTGTGAAGTTGTTTTGTAGCGTGCTTGGGAGAGTGGCCATTGATGTGACGCGTTCATACGGTCAATCAATACTGCAGGGCAACCACATGACTAAACGGAGCAGCATGTAACAGCCAATTGCATTTCATCAGGCTAAGGAGATTTCTGAAGAAGCAGTGTGGTAGAGGGCTCTGAAGTTCTCCAGTTGGTATGTCATCACACAATTACTAGTAGTAGTACACTGATGATAGCAAAGAAAGTTCTTTTATTGTTTTACGTAACAAGAGCTCGGTAGCCAGGGCATCTCTCAGATTCCCCACCTCTGGAATCATAAAAGGAATGAGAACTCACTCTTTCATCAGATCCCATCACTCTTTTTTTTGTGTTGAAATTTTTTATTAGCATTTTATAAAAATACAGTATATATTACAGAAGATGCTGAATTTCATTAAAGACCATGGTGACACTGGTGGCCACCTATTGGACACTTAGCTCTTCAATACATGATCACCAGCTCTTAGATCTGTATCCTCTCACATCTGAAGTGCACTTGCCTGTCTGTAATGAAGGGTTTCATTGGTGGAGTCGAAGAGACGGAGACCATTTCTCCATCATCATCCGCTTCATCTTCGCTTGAGTTCTGCAGAAGCTCAGACTCTTCCTCGTCACCGTCTCCTCCATCCTTCTTCTTTCGAAAGTTTGGCTTAGTTGTGCCATCAACCTGATTCCCATAATTCCCTGAAAGGAGTAAATCAGAATTAGCATCTATGTAAATACCAAAGTGGTATTGCCTGTTAATAATGGTGTCAATCAAAGGAAAGCCATGTTAGGACTGATAGTTGAGCACACTTGATGCAGGAGAACAGCATCCGCAGGGTTGGTCTACAAGGGCCAGAGGCGGGCAGGTTTTCAAGATAACTGGTTATGACAGGTGAGATGCAATTACGACCCTTCACCTGCCACGCCATCTGGCGAGGCGAAATGCACTTACACTTGAGATATAGATGCAGTGTTTAATTTGTAAAAGAATAAGTGCTAGGGCTCCTCCGCCCTAGGGGAGGTGTGATAAGTAGGGGGTGGGGGGGGGGGAGTGGCTGCAGCTGCCCCGGGTAAAAAAACTACATGGAGACTCCACTTCTTCTGTTCATGACAGGTGTCAGGAGCAGCTGATTCAAGGTATAACATAAATGTCCACCACAGGAAAAGAGCAGGTATTACTAGTTTTTATGTAACATCTGGCACCATCTATTGGCATTTCCATGTTACCTCAAACAGCAGGCTTGCTTCAAAAATCCATAAATACATTTTGAAACAAGAGTGGCACCTTGCAAAAGCGTGGAGCCTGGGACATTATGTCCCCTCTGATCCGCACTTGTGTTGGCCAATTTGTTTTTCCAGAGGATCCTCATCTCATGCATGAATGTATTGCCGGAAACTACACAGACCGCATTGTTTGGCACCACAACCAGATTCTTGCAATTATCGGATGTCCGCATGGCGACGAGGCAACTGTTCAATTGTCTGTTTTGGACACAGCACAGACTCTTGAAATGGTGCCACTGGTGGTAACAGGTGAAAGGAAGGCAATGCACCAGGGGAAATACATTGTTCAAAGAGCATACCTGAATATCTTGGGCACACCAGTCTTGGCGCCTCCACCCTTCCACAACCCAGTGTCATACGGTCCTGATGACCAATACCAACCTATTGTGACCTCAAAGCTGATTGGTTTGTCGCTGATTCTTCGGTCAATCATGGTGGCCTCCAAGAAGGCTCCGAAGAGGAAGAACTCTTCCATCTTGCCAGTGCAGCTCTAAGGAAATACAGGGACAATTAGAAGTGACCCCCACACAGCTCAAAGAAGAAATACACAGACTCCAAGGACGTAAAAGGAAATCTGGTCCCTTTGGTATGTCAGTTTTCATGTGTACTGTATCCTTGTAGATTTCATGTGGTATACAACATTATATTTCCTCCCTAACTACTATTACACCTGTGTACTTCACATAAGAGTTATTCATTTACAAATTCGTACTATGAGACAACTCAAACATTTATTGAAAGTTCTTCCTATTACTTCTCAGGCTGTCCCTGGATTAATAAACAGTTAGATCAATGGCGCACAGATGGTTAATTAGCCAGACAGTTTACTTTTGTAATGAATAGCACACCATTCAGAGTTTGGTGAAAATACTCCACATCACAGTAAACGTTTGTGATGGATATCAGCAGAGGTTTGTGAACAAATTATTATTCAGAGCAAGGAATGTGGTGTGACAGATGAAGATGATAAATTCACTAAGTTTGAGGCTTGGTCTGTTCTGTGCTCCATTCCACCACCAGCTTCATCACCTTGGGCGGTAGTAAATCTTTGTACTCCTTACATTACCTCTTCATCCCCTGTGCTCTTCCTAGTCATTACTTAGGAGGTGTGTCCCACCTCAGTGAGGCAGGAAAAAAGACTAGTATGCTGGAACGCTAGCCCCTCCCATCCAACATGGCAGCCATGAAGAGGGGTTGGTATCCAAGCATCCTCCTGTTTTCCTGTTTCTATCTGAGAAGAGGGAGATTAGAATAGGAAGTCCCTGCAGGGCTTGCACTTCTGATGAACTGGATCTTCCCCTGCCTGGTTCGCGCCACCTGGGAAAGGTTTGCAGATTGGAATCATGCAACGAAAACCCTGCTGCAATTGGGGCAGAATTGAAAGTAACCATTAAGAGATCTGTGATCAGAGTGTTAAAAGTAGCCGCTTTTATCTCAGAAAGAGTATATTTTAAAGTCCCAACCTATAGACTTTGTCAGATGCTGTTTGGGGGCCACTGGGCTGGCAGGGGCTACTGGTCTCAGATGTGGGGGCTGGGGACATTTGCGTGTTCTGTCCCAGGGGCGTGCTTCTATGAGTCAAGCAGCAAAAGTGGGGAAAGGACAGCCTTTTCAGCACTTGACTCTCAGTGGTTGTGATGGGTGTAGTCGAAGGCTTCTCATAGAGGTTAGCGTGGGGGTACAGCAGCCTCAGAACTCACCAACGCACATTATTGGCCAGCCCAGAGCTTCTTTTGAGAAATATAGAAGTACTTTTTCCTGCAATAATGCACGATAATACATAAGAATATATCAGAGACCCGATGTACGTGTGTGATACCAATGTGCAATAGCTTTGTTCTCCCTTACCTTCTTTTCATTCTAGTTCCTGGTGGTGTAGTAACTAGTGCAGGTGCTGTGCTTACTTTATGCAACAGCCAAATAGTCACCCATCCCTTTGGGCGGTCGCGAGCTGTGCAGGGCTCCCTGCTCACATTCCGGCTCACCAGAGTGCTGGGCCACAGTCAAGTCATGCAGCCGAAAAGTTTAGGTCAGGAGAGAGCCTCTTGGTTGCTATTGGCCCACTTCCTCTCATCTGGTGAGTCTCAGTGGAAGCCCTGCTGGGACTCCCTGGGATGAGGCAATGTTGCAGTCCCCCTTCTGTGTGCAGGGCTCCGGTGGCAACTTAACAGCTTCAAGGTGGCCAAGTCTGATCTGGTACACAGATCTCTAGGGTCAGGAAAGCCAATTAGTCCTTCACCACAGAGTTCATTGAGGTAGCCGCATTGTTCTTCGGAGCAGCGTAGTTCATTGTCACACTGAGTCAATCCTTGGCTAGCCACTAAAGCAGGTCACTGGGGTGCCCCAGGGTGGGCATCACACGTTTGCAGGATTCTTTTTGTTGGGCAGCAGAGACCACTCAGGCATGGTCAATTGGTGCCAAGCAAACACAAGGAGATGATGGAGGGAGCGCTGAAACTTTTCAGACACTCACTCCCAGTCACAGATCTGGGTTGAATCCATCATCATTCTTTAGCGGATGTATGACGTTACAACGCATGCTTTTACCACGCATGCAGTTACAACGCGGTTTTTACAACGCAAACTTTTACAACGCATAGCGCTTTGGGGTGCTGGATAGTGAATAGTTTAATTTACTATTCCAACTCCAGTCCCCGTGGACACTAGGGAAGGTGTTGGATAGTAAATTAAATCTATTCCCTATCCTAGAGCGCCCCCCAGCGCAATGCGTTGTAATGGTTTTCGTTGTAAAACCTGCGTTGTAAAAGCACTGCGTTGTAAAAGTTTCGTTGTAAAGGATGTTTCCCTTCTTTAGCTCACTTCACCACCCCAGTTCAGACCCAGCCATATGCAAATCAGTCTAGACCCTGTTCCTCATGAGAACATTCCAACCCGAACTGCCAAACGATGTCTTCCCTGGACCAGAAACAAGCATCCTGGGACCGGACTGATTTGCATGTGGCTGAGTCTGAAATGGGGTCGTGAAGTGAGCTAAATAACGATGTTGGCTCTAACACAGATCTAATAGTGATAGGGGGCGAGAGTCTGAAAAGTTTTATTGCTCCATCCATCATCTCCCTGTGTTTGCAATTGGTACCAAGGTCACATCAGACACCATCAGAGACTCACAACCAGTGCACAGGACTTGGGCAAGTGTCATGACCTCGATGACCGGGACCATGGAGGAGACCCCTCAGGCACGCTTCAGAGGTACTGGGGTTCCTCTGAGGAGTTCAGTGACAAGTTCCCATTCGGCAGTACCCTAGTCACACTAATTGGGAGTCTTTATAGGATGGACCACAGCACCAGGGTCAGCAGCTTCTGTCCACACCAACCTTCAGCTTCTCCTGTACTTCCTCCAGCTCAAACTCCAGGGGATGTCGCCTCACCCCTGAGAAGCTGGCTGTCGGGCAGACACTATCTCTGGAAATTCTTTGGAGCACCCGCTCCTTGGTTTGAGAGAACTTGGATCTGGAACAACAAGTGGGTCAGCAGCTCCCGCTTTTATACAGAGATGTCAGATGGGGATGTAGATTCTTTGTTTGCCTGTTCAGAACATGTTTTGGTTGATTCTCCCTTCATGTTTCATCTAGACTCAGCCTTTGGCTTTAATGCTGTTCTACACGGCAGGTTTGTCTCCAGGCTGGGGCGCCCACAACAGAATCATAAAGAGGCGTTGACAGTCTGCACTTCATTATCGACAGCCTCTCCTGGAAGTGATCAGGACATGTGACAAAAGGCTGACTCCCTTCTAAACAGACCCTTCACACCGACAACAGGAGCTATAGTCACACCGTTAATCCCTACCATTCACCAAATGTCAATCTCATTAATACTAGTTAGCTGTCCCTTGTATCAGAAAGGACCTCATCCAATCTCTAAGGGGAATTCTCTCTCCTCGTTCCCCAATTCAGTTTCTGGTTCATCTCCTTCCGGTTTCAGGAATGTGAACAATACACTTCCACTGTCTGGAAAAGTAACCTCACCTCTGTCTTGTTGACTTGCACAGGCCAGGGGCTTCCAAAATGGAACTCACAGGCATGTGTCTTTCTGGTTCACTCAGGTACACATGCAGTGTTTATCACACTTCTCACACACAACAGGCATAAATCCACAAGCTCAGAATGTCGGCCAAGAATTCCAGGTTCACTGGGAGCCGTGGAAACCTAAATGGAGGGGTCCATTGGAATGCCACTCTTGCAGCACAGGTATAAAAGCCTGGGATCCACACTAGCATCACTTGGAAGGCTGCCACCAAGCATCAGTAGGCTGGCCGCAAGATTGTTTCGGTGCCTTTCCTCCCTTTTCATTGATTCCTAAAGTGTTAGCCCATCTGAAGAGTGATAACATGTTAATGATAATAGTAGTTCCCTTATGGTCGATGAGATCATGGCGGCATATTAGCAAGGGCAATATCGACGCTTTAGCTGGACTTTTTCCCGCTAAAGCGGCAATATTTTTATCGCCCTATTAGCAAGCTGTCGCTAACTGCTGTTAGCGACAGCTTTTAGGCGATAGCTACAGGTTTGGGGCCCGCTTTACGAGTCAGCGATATTTATCACTAATGACATGCAAAGTGGGTGTACTCAAACTGTTAGCGACAGAAAACAGTCGCTAACACAGCTATCGCCTATTAGCAAGGCAGGCGAAGGGAAAAAAAATCATGCTAAGCGTGATTATCGCTATAAACTAACGCCTGCTAAAAAGTTGACTTACCTGTATAGTCAATGGGGGGTGGATTATCAGATTAAGCCCCCATTGGCGTTAATGCGAGAATATCGCTGGATTTCCAGCGATATTCTCGCATTTCGTCGCTATTGCTGGATATTTTAGTACAATGGAGAAAAACGTTGCTAATAGCATGTTTTCTCCGATAAAATATCCAGCGACAGGCAGCGATAAAAAAAAAGTCGCTAACCACGTTTAGCGATAAATATCGCTATTTCTTGCCAATAGGCCCCATGGTTCCCTCTTTTCGAAATAATTTCAGTCTACTATTTTAGGAGAATACCAATGACCACATCCCCTCTCCTTCAGGAATGCTTTCCCCTAATCAATTTATACCTTGTGGTCTAGAAAGTGAAACAAGGGAGTTAGAAAGTAGTCTCGTCACTTTATAGGAACAATCCAAAAATAACCTAATCTTCTGTTCTAAAATCATATTCTTGCCATTGGGAGTTTAAAAACCGCAGTTCTAAGCATTCATTGCCATGTCACCATGCATCTGTTCTAAAACGTCTGAGGGAAATGTTCCATATGAACCTGCCAGTTTCATCAATGAGGGCTCAGCGGGCAGTAGTTAGAGCCTTCTGAGAACCTAGGGTCAGCGTGAAAGAGGACAATATTTTGGTTGCTTGTTTACTTAAAATAGTTTCTTTAGCCTGACCAATTTTTCACCCTCTAGCTCCTCCCTCGGACCTCTTTTAATTCTGGAGGATTCACGTTCCATCCTTTGGATACCATAATTTGAGAATCGTGACAATGAAGGTTTTGTATTTGGTAGAAACGACCTCCACTTGCAGAATATAGGAACTAGGAGCAGTGCCGTGCCCTTTTTCTTTCTGTTCGGGAGCTAAGAGCAGTGACTTCTACATCTAATGACACCTGTCTGTTTTCCCCACTCTTCAGAACCACAGGCTAGCTACATGGATACACTGCTCTGAGGCCCAATGGGCATCAAACCAGGAAAGGTGCTAGGGGAGGAGGGAGAGGAGGTATTTAGACAAAATATTGAAGAAAAAATACGGTGTGGACAAAGATTGTGTCAAGAAAATTTGTGAGAAAAATATTGTGAAGGTAAGTTTCTATAGTTAAGCAAAGTGCCACTGTATACAAGTCCACAGATATGTACCTTGAAAATCTATATATCTTCAAGGTACGTAGATGTGGAGTTAAGAACTGTAAATCTATGCTAAACTGTAGTGTCTTAGCATGGACACGTTCTAGTGTTCTAGTGTGATGTAACATACTCTACACCCACCCACCACAGACGGCATGGTGTCACATGACGCTGCCAATAAAAGAGGCCGAGCGCACGTGCTCGAGACCTTTCCTACAACTCATTCCTGGTGTCCGTGTCCCTTATTGCTGTGCCTAACATGCGGGCCCAGGGCCCATTACTTTCATCTTTACAATGGCGACGAGGTCGGTAAGGCAACCCATGCGTGCCACTACTGAGGAAAAGGGGGAGAGAGCTGCCCGCCTGAGGGCATCCCCTGCAGCAAGGTGCAGCGAGCTGAGAAGCCGGTGAGCACGTCGGAGCACAGCAGCCACCAAGAGGCTAACAGCAAGCCGACCGAAGCCACCCGCGTCAGCCGCCACCAACATGTGCCACCAGGAATGAGCGGACCGCCCAGAGCCCACCTGAGACGGCCGAGAAACGGTGACCCCCCGGAGAGGTGTACCGGCCGGGCGGAGGCCGCGACAGTGCATCAGGCCCGTCGGCCGAAGGTGAGCCCAACGGGCGAAGTGACCTTAAATAAACTGTGCCAAATCATAAGCAGGACCAGCGGAGCCTACCCGCGGCCTGCCCGAGTCATCCCTTGCCCCCGCCGCGTGTGTAACGGAGGCGGCGGGGCCCAGAGAAGCCACGGCGTGAAGGGAAGGCGGCAGGACCCGTAAGTTAACAAAAGTAACGAGGGGGAAGGAGCGGAGTAGCTAACCGCCTCCCGACCCCCCTCGCGACGGGTCCGGGCCAGCGGAGCCCACCCGCGACCGGTTGACGGCACCTCCACCGAAGGAAGACTCAGCAGCGCCAGCGGAGCCCACCCGCGACCTGCCGGCGGCACCCCCAGCGAAGAAGAGACTAAGCAGCGCCAGCGGAGCCCACCCGCGGCCCGCCGGTAGCGCCCAGAGAAGGACAGTCACTGCAAAGCCAGCAGAGCCCACCCGCGGCCTGAGAGAAGCAAGGCAAGTCTCCGCCGTGCAGCGTGGTGTGTAGAAGCTGCAGCGGCGGGAGACCGGCGAAAGTGGGGCCAGCGGACCAAGAACTTCCTGGAACACAGAGCCGGCGGGGCCCAACCGCGGCCTGCCTCGAGCGCCCCCGCCCAGGGAGGAGTGAACGGAGCGACGCGCTTCCCCGCCGGAGCACAACACCTTCACCCCCGCCCGCGTGAGTACTGCCGAGGCGGCTGCGGACGGGGAGAGGAGGCAAGGGGAAGCAAGCGTCTGCAAGCGGACAGCGCCGCCAAGAGCAAGAGGCGCCCCCCCCCCTCCTCGTGTGCTCCGTGTGAGGAGCGGAGTGCACGGGAGCAGGGGAGAAGTAAGCGCCTGCACGAGGCCAGCGCCGCCGTCAGCATAAGAGCCCCCTCCTTGAGTGCTCCGTGAGGGGCAGAGTGCCGGCAAAGCGGTCAACACCGCCAGAAGTTTACTCAAGCCCCACCGGGACACTGAAACAAGAGGAACCACCGGTGCACCCACAGAGACTGCCAAATTTGCCCCCAGCTTCAAAGCTGCACAACACCAGAGGGACATAAACAGTGCTTTTGCAATGTCTGCCTGACTTTAGCACATTTATAATTCGGTACATTTCTGGAACACTAAAAGCAAAGGAAATCTACTCACTCATTCTCAGCAGCAGCTCCAACCCCCTGTGCACTGAAGCAGTAGAGTGCACACCCGGGAAAGACAAGACAGGCTGCTCAAAAGATCCAGCAACACTGCCACCCAGTGGCCAAAAGCATTAGTGCACCAACATCCTCCAGCACTGAAACAAGCATTGTCAACGCAAAAGAAGTTAGCACCATCTAGAGGCAACAGACGGAGTAGCGCCCTCCTGCCCCCAAAAGAACTTAATAACAGGGAAGAGACTCACCAGGAAGGCAGTGTGAGGCCAGGTTCCCAGCGGCTGCTCCAGCACCAGCCCCCGGTGCACAGAGAGAGAGACAACAGTAGAGTACACAACACGAGGAAGACAAGAGCCACCAGGCAGGCACCCACCAAACCGGAGTCTACCGCCATCTGGTGGCCAAAGAAGGAAAGTGCACCTGCATTTATAAGAAATAAACAAGCTTTGCACAACACCAGGCAATGCAGCAGCAATAAGGGTAATGGACTGAGTAAAGCCCACAAGGAGAATTGAATCTCATGCAGCAAGTAAGTGTGCAAACAAGCACGGAAAAAAAACCGCACGCACCAGTAAGGAGTCGGCAGACGCCACTTCCAGAGTGACGTGGGAAGAGGCACCAACGCCTCACCAAGCATCTAAGCAAGGACGAAACGTCTGGAGAAAACGACTGCCAAGCACTGGAGGAACGATCAAGGAAAAGACTGCCGCGATCAGAAGACGGAGAGAGCAGCGACTCCTAGTGGCCACAGGTGATCACCGCAGCATCAACTACTCCCGCCAACGGTCCGAAGCAGCAAGCACCTGACACCAGCCAAAGCAGCAAGTACCCGACGGTCCAAAAGCAGCAAAGTACTGGACGTCAGCCAAGCAGCAAGAAATCGACGCCAGCCAAAGCTGCAAGTACCAATGACACGCAACTAGTGTCCGAGAGCCTTAAAAAAACTACGGGCGCAGATAACGCGCCACGTGGCAAGGCACAGCCCCCACGAGATGGAAGAAGGGCACAGGTAACGCCACAGTGCAGAACAGTTACCGGAGACGACCACTAAGCGTGGCGCCCCCCAGAAGCCGATCCACAGAAAGATCGCGTACCAAGTATGACCCGCGACGGGTCCCCTCAAACAACACCAGAAAGTGCTAATGCACCAAGTCCGACAGGACGACCGAAGAAGCCTGCCAAAACATCAGCAGGAGTGGACCGCCAAATGGTCCTGGACGTTCAACCTAGTCAAGGTCTGTGAACACCATCCCACGAACGTCACCTACAAGAATCTAGAGAAGAGGGTTCGCGACACCAACTCAGGAAGCTGAGGAAGAGGGAGGAAGTGTTCCTGTCAGGGACAAACCAGGAGTACACATGCAGCGGGCGCGCCCTGCATGTTGGAGCCAGGTCAAGAGAGAAGATGCAAGATTGGACCAAGTGATGTCGCGAAACAGGAAGGGAGAAAAAGGAGAGATCCGAGTGGCACGCCTGCCACTGTGAAAAGAAAGGAAGAAGAGGAGAGAGCTGTGTGGCACGTCTGCCACTGTGAAAAGAAAGGAAGAAGAGGAGAGAGCTGTGTGGCACGTCTGCCACTGTGAAACGAAAGGAAGAAGAGGAGAGAGCGGTGTGGCATGTCTGCCACCGTGACAAGAAAGGAAGAAGAAGAGAGATCTGAGTGGCACCTCTACCACCGTGTAAAGAAAGGAAGAAAAGGAGAGACATGTGGCACCTCCGCCACTGATAGAGCGGAAGGAAACATTTCCACGTGGCCGTTGCCACAGTTAAAGAGCGGAGAGAAGTATATCCACGTGGCCATTGCCGCAGTTGAGAATGGAAGGAAGTATATCCACGTGGCCGTTGCCACAGTTAAGAGTGAAGAAGAAGTCAGTGCAAAGTAGGTCCCCACAGTGAGTCCAAGGCCGAAACGGGTACGTAACCATCATTCCACGGCGAACTACAAGAACTCCAACCGCACCCGTTGCCACGGAAGTCAACAACAGAAAGACTGTGAGGACAAAGGGGCTACCCAGTTGTCTACAGACTGTTTCCATCGAGCACCATCAACCGGTGCCAATGCGGACTAAAGTTCCCCAAAACAGATTGAACTCCATCTGCCAATTCCAAGCAGCGGTGGATAGAAAAGCATGGCGGAAGCTGAACACTTCACTGCATCCTGAGACGTTATTTTCCCAACTGTGAAGTTTGAAGTCTGGTCTTTTCAATGGTTAAAAAGGGGAGTGATGTAGTGTCTTAGCATGGACACGTTCTAGTGTTCTAGTGTGATGTAACATACTCTACACCCACCCACCACAGACGTCATGGTGTCACATGACGCTGCCAATAAAAGAGGCCGAGCGCACGTGCTCGAGACCTTTCCTACAACTCATTCCTGGTGTCCGTGTCCCTTATTGCTGTGCCTAACATGCGGGCCCAGGGCCCATTACTTTCATCTTTACATAAACTATTTGCACTTAGCTTCTTGATATTTTGGTCCTCAATATTTTTGACATGAAATTCTGTCCACATAAAATTTTTGTTTCCGATATCCTGTCAGTGATCTGGGAGACGAATATGACATTTAAAATATTTTTTGTAATCTACTAGAGGAGAGGCGACTTATTCTGAAAGAGAAATTAAGGCTTGCTAAAAGCTAGTAAGAAGTAGAACATTAAATAGTGTTTGTTGCATTTATCTGCAGATCAGAGTCATTACCCAAGAGGGTCTGCAATGAGTAAACTATCCCGCTATAAACAAACATCTATAATAAGAAAGAACCCTTCGTGGCAGGAAAGTGAAATAATAAGTATGTGGGGCCTTAGTCTCAAACTGCACTTTGTAGTACGGTTTGCAGTACTGAATAACGACGTACTGCAAAATGCAAGTCACAAAGTACGTGTGGAGTCTTACTACTCCGCACTCTCTATACTTGTATGTGCGGAGGTCTGGGAGCGAAGACGTAAGTATAGGGAGTGTGGGGTTGTAAAACTCCTCACGTAGTTTGTGAATACTAAAAATTTGTATATTTACCATAAAGTGTAAGTTTACCTTTGAGAATCAGGGCTGTAGAGTTGAACAACTTAAAAGGCTGTTTAAACAACTTTAAATATATAATATTTGATACAGAAGATTAGGCCCATTCTTTTTTTCTTGTAGATTGTCTCAAGTTTAATGGGAATTTGAAAGAGAGGGGGTTACATTGTGTCGCAGGAAATAAAGCCTGTCCTTGTTCTGCCCGCTCTAGAGCCTGTTCTCATCGTTTTAAATTCATCAGTTTTGCCCTCCCCTGTGCTTTTAAAATTACGCTTAGGATTGTTACACTCAGATGGTATATCCTAGATGGGGAAATCCTTCCCTTGCTGATGCTTTTACATTATTCCACCACTGTCAGTGTGTGTCCTATCAGAGAGCCACTAACTGTAAGCCACAAATATCTTACTATTGCTTTAACTATTGCCGGGCCCGGGACCACTCACTACTCCTGAAGTGGCACCACTGAAGCACATGACTACTTTGTGACTTGAACAGACAGGCATGGAAGGGGAGTAAGAATGATTTCTTCTCCCCAATACCAAGTAGGAAAATTCTGAGGCAGGGAGCAAAAGTGATTAAGGGAATGCTCTCGGCATATCGAAGCAAGAATACTGAAGGATGCAAACATCGAAGACAAAATACCAAATCCAAAACTATTGAAGCTATTCCTAGCTCCATATACATTTACCTTCGTGGTAGATATCTCCAAGATATGTAGATGAGGAGTTAAGGATAAAAAAGATATACTTCTTCTATATGCACTTCCCTTCCGATATTTTGTTCTTCGAGATTTTGTCCACAATATTCTTGTATCTCAATATTCTTAGCCTCGATATGCAGTAGTACAATCGTGATGCAATGAAAGTGAATTTGGTGGTGAGGTATAATACGATTTGGAACGCAATAGGAGGGACACTACAGCAGAGAGCGTGGAGGTTGGGAGGGGATACTAGCAATGAAGTGGGGCACATCAAAGAGTACTCAAAAGGGCGTTCCATTTTGTTCCACAGGTAGTGCTGTGGGTTTGTATGCCTACATTGAAAAAGGGAGAGAGCCGGAGCAATGCCGCATAGGATCTGTCATCTTTGCAAACACATCAACTTATTTCGCATCAGATATGCTCGGCAAAGTAATACAGAGGCAAGGATTTACAATATCTAAAGAAAGAACTGTAATATTTTCTCTATTTCAATGTGAACTATTTTGCTTTTATAGACAGATGAATAGTTTAAAATGCCCTTTATCTAACATATGGGTTTATTTTGGTAGTGGTGAAATGTTTTCTTCAGTCTTAGAGTAATGTGAGTGTTACATGCAGGTGCTTTTGTGGTAAGATCTAGATAAGACTTATATGTAGAGTACACAAATAATGTGACATCCGCAGCTTAATGGTGACAGCCCTGTGTTCAGTCTATAGGTAGATGGCCATGGTAGGAGCGTAGTGGGGATACTCACGTCAGTGATGGGTTGAGTTAGTTCCATTTGTACTTCTGTTGAGCTGGTTAGATCTGGGGAGCCGATGTCCAAAATCTCTACTGCCAGGCTGAGCAGTAACCGGGCTCGGAACGAAACCCCCTCACCGAGTCCGTCGTTCAGGTCCTGGTGCTCATCCATCAAGGTGTAGTTACGAGTTGAGCCGTACATGTTCACCCAAGCGGGGCCGAGTGTGGGCAAAAAACCTGAGTTAAAAATAAGAATAAGTGGTTGTATGATCGACCCTTTCTTGAGCGATGAAAGACATTTGGTCAGAAAATGAGATATTAATTTGTATATTTTTGTATTCTTTTATTATTAATATTATTATTAGTAGTAGTAGTAATAGTAGTTGTTCTTATTCCGTTAGTTATAAAGGTAGCAGAAGCAGCAGCATTGTTTAAATTATTATTTTTGTTATTATTAGTAGGACGAATAGTAATATTAGTGTTATTGTTGGTATTATTGTTCATAGTTATCATAGTAGTAGTAGTAGCATTGTTTACATTTTTATAATTATTGGTATTCTTAATATTGTACTTATTATTGGTAGCAGTAGAAGTAAGGTTATTATTATTAGCAGTATTGTTATTAGTCATAGTAAACACAGTAGCACTAGCATCAGCATTGGTTTAGCTAGTATGATTATGATTATTAATAGCTTCTTATTTTATTATCATTGTGATTATTATTGTTATCAATATTATTATTACCACAATTAATAATACTGTAATTTGTGCTATAATGTTTGTTATTATGATCACCAGTAGCAGTCATTTTAGTCTTATTGTTGTTATTATTGTTCATAGTAGTAGTAGCAATGTTTACATTTTAATTAGTATTGTTTTGTATTAATAATATTGTTATTATTATTAATAACAGTAGAAGTAATCTTATCATTATTATTATTAGGATTATTATTATTATTACTATTATTATTATTATTAATAATATCATTATCATGAGTATCATTATTATTAATAGTCATAGTAGACATGGTAGTCCCAGCAGCGGCATTCGTTTAATTTGTATGATTATGATTATTAATAGATTATTATTTTGATTATTATTGTGATTATGATTATCATGATTATTATTACCATGATTATTGAAATTAATATTTGTGCTATTATTTTATATACTTTTTTTATATACCAGACATCACAAACACATAGAGGTGGCATGAAAATTAAAAGCTCCAACTAAAATCAACTGCAGAAAAATAAAAAAGTACCACTTCCACGAGGAACTGTACCACCCCTGATGGATAAAACATTCTGGGTTGAGGCTGATCTGACTCTGAGGTGCCCGTGAATAGTGCTGCCAGGAGTAGCCTCAAACTTTGTCAAAGATCAAATAATCAGCCCTTAGAACAAGCTTCTATATTCAATTATTCTGTAGTAAATTAAAACTCTCGCCATTTTACAGGCCACACTTTTGCTGATCATGCATCTGTGATCAGCTTATTTATGTATTGCTTGTACTTTTGTAGAGCACCAACTTTGGCCAAGAGCCTTAGAGCGCTTTACATAGAGCCAGGTTATGTTACACATTGTTAATACTTGGGGAGTTTAAGTCGTTCGCTCAGAATTGCAGGACTTTGAGCAAAGGCCAGGACTTGCCAGTTTCAAAGTCGGTCGCTGTGGCAGAGGACATGAGGCATAAGGGCCTGAGCTGCCGACTTTGAAACTAGTGAACCAGGATTGAGTCCTGACCTAGGCTCAACGTCCTGTGATTTTAGGCAAATCACTCTGGGCCTCATTTATGACTTTTTGCCGTAGGGCAGCGCCTCAGGCCTTCCTGCTGCGCTGCCCTACGGCAAAAGAAAAGTGCAGATACAGCGCATTCCTGTCATTATCTCTTGCGCTGGCGCATAATGGGCTGCCGTGTGCCAATGCAGGCAAACCGTCCTGCACGAAAACAAACACAAGAGGCTTTTTCCTCAAAAAATGCAAATGCAGCACATATAGGAAAAGGAGGCGAAATAAAGATATTTATCCCCTTGTGCGTCCCTTATGCCTCCCCTGGGGAAGCGAAAGTTTTTGGTGCACCCTCAAACTTACAATTTTTCAAAGATCTGGGACAATGTCAAAAAAACATGTATGTTGCTGGGAACGCCTCCAGCAACACCCATTGCATGCCCCTTTAACACAGAAAACTGCGTTAAAGAGAGCAATAATTACGAGGCAGCATTAAGACAATAAAAGTGGCTTAGTGCTGCCTCATAAATATGGAGCAAGCTCCTGAGGCACGGATGGTCACAAAAAGTGACGTTCCGACGGCGCAAGGGGTCTCATAAATGAGGCTCTTAATATCCTGATGCCTAAACAATGTGTAACATTATCTGGCTCTCAAGTAAAGCACTCTCTAGCCCTTCAGCCAAGTTTGAGCTGTATGAAATTGTAAAAAAGAAAAAAATTAAAACTATGAATGAGCTCCAAACAGATTCTTCCCCTAGTGTTGTCAGAATAACATTGGGAGATTATTATCCACTTATTTCAGCCTAACTATAGAGCAATTACACCCTCTCAATTCCCACTCATTGAAAACACTGAGGGGCCGATTCCGATCCGGTAAAATGCGTTCCGAATCGTCGTACGGAGAGTTTTTTCCCCATACGAATCGTACCCGTAGACGTCCCGTACGTACGACGAAGTACGATCCGTACCAGGTGCCAAACTCCGTACGAGTCGTACAGGACTCCGTACGACTCAAATCTCCGTACGAGTCTCACTCGGAACCGGCTGTACGCGACATCACTACGGTTCACGGCTGGTTTTTACGACCCAGCAAGTACGATTCGTGTCGGGTACGCGCCGTACGACCCTTTTCCTACGGGAGCCAAAAACAGTCGTAAACGCAGAGTTCGCGCCGAAAAAGGTACGGAACGCCCCCCCCCGGGTACGGCACGTACCCCCCATGATCGCAGGGGTACGCGCCATACCCCTGTGATCATGTGGGGTACGTGCCGTACACCCAGCGTACATGGGGTACGCACCCTACCCCATGTATGGTGGGTGTACGGCACGTACCCCGTGTACGCTGGGTGTACGGCACGTACCCCGCATGATCACAGGGGTACGGCGCGTACCCCTGCGATCATGGGGGGTACGCGCCGTACGGTGTGTAGGTGATCGTGCGCTTTTCCGTACGAATCGACGTGTACCGTACGAATCGCGTCCGGGTCGGCCGATCGGGATCGGAATCGTCCGGTCGTACGGCGTCTGTACGAGTCGTACGGAAACGGCTCCGGATACGATTCGTACGGACGGGGATTTTACCGGATCGGAATCGGCCCCTGAATGTAACTTTTTAAGTTGTGTGCTGATGTTTTTGGGTCTTTGAAGCTGCTACTTTCCATGGAAACACTTTGAGCCTGATTCACAAATGTAAAATGTAAATATACATGTGTTTATTTACTTTGTGTTTACCTGCAACAACTCCTAGGTGTAACTCTCAACTTCTTTGCTATTGACGACTCGGTAGTGGAGATTCACATCTAGGTGTAGAATTATATTTCCTCACAACAGAAATTATGAGTGTAAAGTAGCGTTTCACCTCTCGATGAAATATTTCCCACCCAAGTGAAGATCTCCATTTGGGAAAGTATAGGGAAATTTAAGTTTATTGTTTTTTTAATATAAAAAATATGTTATTGTATGTACATAAATGTCAAATAATTTAAAACATTTATAAGTATTATCATGGAACTAATAACGTAAAACGTTACAGCGCATAAACTAATCGAATTACACACGTATTAAATAATAAAAGAATGTAAATTTCTTACTTTAATTTATACATAATAATTCTCAAACAATATATATATCACAAACCCACCCTAACATTTTCTTTTATTTTAATTATTTGTACATTTTGTATGTTATGTATTTAATTATTGTAGTACCAAAGGGCAAGCAGTAGACAGCAGTAGTACTGTGACTACCCTCTGCTGATGAGGTAGGTCGACGCAGTATTTCCTCTGGTCTGTGTTTCCTCTGTTTCGGCACCTACCTTTGTCTCCCTCGTTGGAGATCTTCCTCAGGTCGATGAAGTGAGTGCCGATGGCCACGTCGTTCACCTTGTCGGAGTCTCGAATCTGGATTTTCATGCGCTTACACAGTGGCGGGAACATCTCTGTGAAAATGATCTGCTCGTTCCACATGGGCTCGTAGCTGCTCTTCTGCACTGACGTTTTCCCCTGTCGTAGGCAAGAGGGTACACAGATCAGTGCCAGAGACGAGAAAGCCTCTGTTGAGGGGGTTAGATAGGAAAGCTTTGCTCTTTGCGCTATATGTCAGTAAGGAGGAGTATAGGCTCTCCAGCAAAGCTTACGAATCACAGAGATGACTGCTTTCCGATGACTTTACCATATATTGCAATTTCACCAACCACCTCATTGAGCCTCTTTGATTTTTACAAATTATGGGTGGACCGGGGAACACCCCTAATGGTGCTGAATGATGGAGCCCTGTGACCAGGCCATACCACAGGACCAGAATCTCAGGAACTCCTCAAGTTCACTAGGGGGGGGGGGTGTATGAGTGTCTATGAGGTACCGGAGTCTCAGGGACTCCACATCATGTTCAACAGGGGGTGTGAGTGTCTATTAGAAACCAGACTCTCAGGGACTCCTCATCCTTCCACGGGGGGGCTAAGAGTGTCTATGAGATAGTGGAGTCTCAGGGACTCCTCATCTCTTCTACGGGGGACACTCTGAGGGTCCATGAGATACCGGAGTCTCAGGGAGTCCTGATCCCTTCTGGAGGGAGGGGTAGGGCTATGAGTGTCTATGGGATACCAGAGCCTCAGGGACTCCTTGTCCCTTCCACAGGGGGAGCTATGAGTGTTTATGAGATATCGGGGTCTCAGGAACTCCTTATCACGGGGGGCACTCATAGGGCCCGATTCACAGAACTAACTTAAGACAAAATCCTAAACTTACTACCATTTTGGTATTCACAGAAGGCACTTACTCATTTTGGTATTCACAGAAGGCACTTACTCATTTCGGTATTCACAGAAGTTATGAGTCCTAACTTTAGGACTCCTAAACTGAGAAAAATCCTAACTTTAAGACTTTTGGTATTCACAGAAGGCTTTTAGGAGTCCTAAAGTTAGGAATCCTAACTTTAGGACTCCTAAAAGCCTTCTGTGAATACCGAAAGTCTTAAAGTTAGGATTCCTAACTTCTGTGAATTCCGAAATGAGTAAGTGCCTTCTGTGAATACCAAAATGAGTAAGTGCCTTCTGTGAATAACAAAATGGTAGTAAGTTTAGGATTTTGTCTTAAGTTAGTTCTGTGAATCGGGCCCTAAGTGTCTATGAGATACTCGAGACTCAAGGACACCTCATCATTTTCACAGGGGGGAGCTATGAGTGTCTATGAGATACCAGTCCAGCCTACCACTTTTTCTGAGGGACCACCTAGAGCTCAGGACCATTGAATGGGATGCCAAAGTGCCCAATAAAATGATGGGTACATAGACGAAGGGTTTTTCCACAGGAAAAATATATTCCCTGTTGGAAAAAATAGAAAAAGAGTTACTGGTTATATACAAAGATATCTCCCAGTTTTATATGTAAAATTGCACATGGGAGAGTTTTTCTGAATAAACTTTAGTGCAAATAGACAAAGCTTTTTCCAGGAGTAGGTCTGCAAACCTGTGACTGCTGAAGTTGCCTATCGTACTCTGGTAAGACTTTGTTCATTACTGATTGTCTGTATTTTTCTGTCGACCTGGCCCATTGTGAGCCACTGGGACGTGTCTGGTCCCAACATATTTGTGGTTTAGCAGTGATTGCTTGATAGACTTGCAGCTGATGGAAAGACAATTTATTTGCCAGGTTCAAAGTTAACACATACAGATGAGTAGGGTAATTTGGACTATTTCATACAGTAGTAATTCAGTAGGAGTGTTAAGACCTATCTCCTACAAGGCTCAAATCTCCTAGAGGCTTTGATATCAGAAAAGCTGATAAATTCTTAATCTGCAGAGCGCCTCTTCCCCCTTTGGCTGATCTGGACATACATAGGGCCTGATTTATAATGGGATTTATATTTCGACGGACAGGATATTTGTCACACTTTTTATGGAGTAACAAGTCTGCCAAGATCTAAGTCAGGCCCATATCCTGCAAGCTTGAACATAGTTCAAGTCCATAGTACATGGAGGTAATTTACAGCTCAGTAGCAGACGCATTTCACAGTGGTTTCCAGTAGTATGAGTAAATATGATAAGCATTGTGTAAGTAGAAGAGACGGAAATAGAGGGAGTAAGAAGGAGAAAACAAAAAAAAAACAAGAGGCAGCTCGATAAAGACAAAGAGAGAAGATGAGGGCGATAAAAACATGAGAGATACAGAGTGCAGTAAAGAAAGCACCAGAGGAGAGGGAGAAGGGGATGGAGGGAGATCAATAGAGCTAGCTAGAAGGGAAGAGCAAGAAAGAAATGTGAGTAGAGAAAATGAGAAAGCATGAAAGAGGCAGGCAGATGGAAGATAAAGAGAGAATGATATTAAAGAGAGGGCGAAACATCGATAAGAGGAAGAGGGTTGGATGAGACTGATAAAGAGAGAAAGAACAGATATTGCGAAAACATACAAGTAACAGAGATGTAGAAAATAGAGACAATAGAAAAGAAAGAAAGAGGGTGAAGGATGGAGGGAGGGCGTAGGAGACAGCTAGTGAGAGAGAGAAAGAGAAAGACAGAAAAATAGTGTGAAAGAGAAGAGAGGGATTGATTGTGCCAGCGAGAGAGTGCGAAATGGGAGAGAACATAAAAGGAAGACAAAGCTGGAAAAAGAAGGAAACAAAGATATAAAACAAAAATAAAAGGAAAGATGAAGAAATGGTGATGCAGGTGAGTGTATGAGGAAGAAAGGGATAGCGTGAGAGTAAAATAATGTGAGAAGGGAAAGCAAAAGATATAAAAGGACTATATATTGCAAGAGTTTGTTCAAAATAGAGAGTGGATGATAGATGGAAAGAGAGAAATGGAGAGAGACTGAAATCAAACTCGTGAAGGAGAGAAAGAGAGAGACTGTTGCAGCGTGGACCAGGGTAGTGCAACTGCCCATACGCCACTAGGGCGGTAGACAGGTAACCGGATGTCAGCTCACGTACCTGCGCCTGCATCACTCACCTTCTGTCCTGCGAAGGACACCTGTACGTAAGGGTCGACCAGGTCCTTGTTCTCTCCGATGAGGGCTTTCTTCACGTTGGCCATGATGCTGGTGTTCATGCGGGGCAGCCCCTCTGCGCGGTATATCTTAATGTAGAAGCGCGCCCACTGCCTCTCCGAGGGCACCCCGTCAGGAAGGAGCAGGTTACTGCAGGGTGGAGACAGACCGGCAGTCAGGACCATTCACCCGGAAGTATTAATGATTCAATCAACTGAGTTTGCTTCATGTGTAGAGTGATAAAGGTACTGAAGAAACATGCAAAACCCTGTCGTTGCTTGTGATAAGTTATTCTTTCTAATAAAATATCATTAAACTAAATTATGTCAGTGATGGTGATGTAATGCTAATGATTGGATCAACTTACTAAGAAGGAAGGAAGGGCCTACCTCTCCTCTCAGAACCCAGCTTCCTTTCCATATCTTTCCCTTTATACAAATACCACCAACATACACACGTATATCTGGGCTGGATTTGCCCACCTATACTATGATATTCTTTGTACCAGTGAGAGATCTATAGACCCATCCTTCTAACCTGTGCACCTGGGTGTGATCAACTTGAGAATCCCGGGCAAACAATCCCAGGGTGCAATTCAACAAAATGTCACTTGACTAAAGCCTAGCTTTGTCAGAAGTAAGACACATTTACTCATTGAAGGTTTGGTAAATCAGGTAGGGGCCTATTAGCAAGAACCTCCTTAAAATTATCTTACTTTTAGCTGCAGGTTCCTGTTGCTAAAACGGCGATAATTTTAACGAGGTTCTTGGTAATATGCCCCGTAGAGTTTTGTGCAAGCGCGAAGGTGGTTCCAACTGCGCCTACTTGCTGCATACAGTACAAATGCAGTACCCTGTTTAGTTCTGGGTTCAATCACTGCAACTACTTGTATTAAGGTCTATGTCTTTCCTTAGTACAGGGGGACCTCCAAGGTTTTGTTAGGGGTGCTGTCGGGCCAAGTTGCACTGATAGAAATGGGTTCTTTGAACTCACTCTAGGGGAGCGACATGGACGACGAGCCCCTAACGGGTGGCAGGAACAAAGACGGTTCGTGAGAACCATAATAAACAGCAATTGACAAGCACAGCGGACAAAAACGGAGCACCTACAGGATCAACTGTCTCTATGTTCGTGGAACATAAATGGCCAAGCATCCAAAATGCTTGACTTGGACTTCATAGCTTATATACGGTCCTTTGATTTAATCGCGCTACAAGAAACCTGGCTTGCTGAGCCTCCGCACCTCCAGGGATACCTACGCTTTTTCTCCGGCGCAAAGAGTCTAGCCAAGTATGGACACTTAAGAGGAGGCTTGGTAACATATGTAGCTATAACTAGCTTTGCGATGGCCAAAGAAATCGGGCCCTCAGCAACAGCTGCACTTGCAGTCAACTTGACTCTGACAACAGGACACCTGGGCACCCTTCCCCAAGCATATTGAGGGAAAGTAAAAGAAATGAAATACTCAATCTCTAAGCTAATGAGAGCAGCACAGCAGGACCAGAACAACAAAGGGACACTGCATCAACTCTCTAAACTAAAAGCCTCACTAAAAAAACTAAAATGGGAAGCAAACAGAACTAAAGAGGAACAACTATGGGCAAGACTACATGAGGACATAAAAAAGAATGACAGTGCAAATTATTGGGAAAAAATAAATGCATTAACTCACCATGCAAAAATGGAGGTTACATCTAACATTGCAGAAGCAACCTGGGCAGCGTTTCTTGAAAACCACTTCAACCGAGATCTGTCGCCCAATCAGATTCTGAGGAAAACTCTCATCTCACGATCCCATGATGTCGGCAATAAGCTACAAATGTGCCAAACTAAACAGGACATGGCAGGGGATGCAGATAATATATCTCTGGAACCTATAATAAAGCGGCAAATAAAGAAAGGAAGAAGGGAAAGTGCGCCTGGTCCAAATGGGATTCCGCCCGTCCTTTTTAAACAAGACACAGATTATTGGGCAGCGGCATTGGAACCCCTCTTTTGGGAGATCAGGTATACTAACATCCTACCAGACACTTGGAGGGGCTCCGTTATTGCCCCCATATATAAAGCAGGGGATAGAGGTCTTCCTCAAAATTATCGGTTAGTTGCCCTAATCGATAATGATGCGAAGTATTTTGCAGGTCTAATACTGGAAGAACTAAAGGCATGGGCCACAAGGAAGTCTCTCATACCTGTTAATCAAACAGGTTTCGTTAAAGCTGTGGGGACAACAACAAACATACTGTCTATGAGCATGCTTATAGATAAGGCAGAGATGAAAAAAATGCCCCTGCACCTCTGCTTCATAGACTATAAGGCTGCTTTTGACAACATCAACCGCAATTTATTATGGACAAAACTCAAGGATTGGGGCATCCCAAAAGGGTTGCTGGAGCCATTAATCAACCTACATACAGACTCTTGGATCCAGATTAAGGTGGGGGACGGCTCAATGCTGTCAAGGCGGATACAAACTAACAACGGCCTTAAGCAGGGTTGCGTGTTGGCACCCACACTGTTCAATCTGCTCCTGGTGGATCTTGTGCCCCTATTAAACAACTGTAACTCACACTCGCCAAAATTAGGAGGCCTAAATCTACCATGCCTCCTATATGCAGACGACCTGGTGTTAATAAGCCATACCAGAGTAGGGCTTCAAAACCTCTTAAACACAACCCAGAGATACTCCGAGCTAAACGATCTAACAGCGAACCTCGAGAAGACGCAAACAATGACAATCAGCAGGATCAAACATAAGAAAAGCTTCTCGTGGTTCTGGAATAACATCCGCATCAAAGACACCTCGTCGTATAAATATCTAGGTGTGAAGATTGATAGGGGTGGCCAATTCAGTGAACAAAGGGCCAGTATAAGAGGTAAGGGCCTTGCTATGGCAATCGCCTTAAAAACATTAAACAACAACCTCTCGGGCCCTTCTCTGACCCCTCTACTACATGTCATATGTGCAAAATTACTACCAACACTAACTTATGGGAGTGAGGCCCACCGTGGCAGAGACGCCGTAACACTTGATACTACAATAGTGATGGCATACAGAATCATCTTCGGCCTCCCAAAACGATCCTCCCCAGCACAGATCAGATTGGAGTTTGGTGTTCGGTCACAGGTTTTGGCACGACAAGGGGCATATATCTGCTCATGGAACAAAGTAAGAAAAACGACTGAAGGAACATTAAATGAATACTTATGGAAAGAACTAGAGCAGACCCAAAACTCACCAGCAGCAAAATATTTGGCAAAGAGCATAGTGAGCACCGGGCTGGCAGATCTCTGGGCGTCCCCGGCAGATCATAATTCAATTAATAAACTGGTGAAGAAATCGATCAAGCTTCAGTCATGGGTCCAGGATAAAGCCACTCTATCAAAAAGATCACACGCATGGATGGTATTAAATACATACCTGACACAAGCCTCCCAGCCTTATCTTGGTCTAGGTTATACAAAAAAAACCAAATTGTCCTTTTTAAGATATAGACTGGGCCTGCTACCATGCATACTACACCTCCCTCACTGGCTGAGATCCAAATCAGGAACACTATGCAGGCTATGTGGCATTGGGGCTGAAGACATGATGCACCTGCTATGCACGTGTGAAGAACTGCAAGAAGAAAGAAAGCTCCTGCTGAAACGCCATTTTATTTTTCAGGGGGTACGCACACGAAGGAGTGCAGTGCTAACCTGCTTTTCAGCACAGGACCCTCAGCTGAGCTGCAGCTTTGTGAAATTTTTAAAAGTAGTGGGAAAAAATCTACTAACAATTGATCAATGAATAATTTACAAACAGGATACATGATTTAATTTATGAATCACCTGTAAATTTTAATGGAAACTGTGGAAAAACATGAATAGACTAACAGGCCACAGAGTGGATGAGAAGTATAAAAGGCCTAATGTGGGCGGCCAGCAAAGAACATCATTTTGTATGCTGAACTGTTTATGTTTATCGCAATATTGTGTTGAATTGATCTTAAGCGCATGGGTTTATGAGTATTTTAATTTTCTATTGTGTACTGTATCGCATTGGTTTTAATTAACTGTGCAATAAACTTTCAATTCTCAAATTCTGAATCCAAGGTTTTGTTTACACTAAGGTTACTTGAGTTTAGCAGCTAGCATAAATACGTTAAGTTACAGAAAAGAGGATTTAAATTTTTCCTCAAATTTGGGATGAAAGGGGTGTTCTAATCTGAAATCCCAAGTTCCTGTGGCAGGGAGTGATCAGACTGGGGTCCACAGAGTACCTTGTAACTAAAGCTAGTATCTCAGATCTGATAAAGTTCAATGTGCGGAAAAGCAGGACTGCAAGACTAACACAGCGATGGTGCACTGACATTAATGTAAATGTAAATTGATACTTGTATAGCGCACTACTCACCCGCAAGGGTCTCAAGGCGCTTGTACGAATACCGCTGTGGAACCCATCCTGGCTTTCCCTGTGAGGTGTCCACTCCTGGGTACCCCCAAGGTGGAGGCCAGGCATCCTTAGCGTTGTGGGGGCCGTTGTGGAGATTAAGCAAGCTATTGCCCAGAGTTGCAGAGTGGGACTCCATGATTGGAATAGGCACCGAGGCGAGAATTATCAGGTCTGTGGAATTTTGAGCCCAAGACCCGCCGAGGCGGGGAATTGAACCCTGGTCCCGGGCTAGACCTCTGCATCAGGGTCTGCCGCTCTAACCATTGAGCCACACTTCTCCACTAATCATTCACATAGGAAGAGCGCTGCGACCCTAACAATGGGGCATGACTTCCAAGAGGACTCACATAAAGGGTGAAAAGAGTAGAGCTTGGTAAAGAACCCTGTTGGACGCCACATTTCAACATGCATGGGCTACCGAATAACAGGTCAATGGAAATGCGTTGGAAGTAATTGCAGAGAAAGTGGAAACCCGAGGATGACAGTGTTCCTTTGGACCACTAGGGTGGATGAAAGAATGTCACAGTAGATGTAAAATATGGAGTGATTCAAAATATAAGCACACCCACAGTTATCACTGACTTGCTTCAGTTAGTCCACCAAATATACCTCAGTACTTCTACCTTGGGAAGGTCCACTGGAGTGGGTCAAGTACACTGTGCGATAGATGGAAGCTGTGATGTGATGTGATGTGATGTGAGCACTGATCCAAATATTTTGATTTGGTAAGAAAATTTAAAATCAGGCACAAGTTGGCCAATTTGCCTGGATCTAAAGTTGTGTTTTTGAAGTGAAACTACAATTTTTTTAGACCTCTGGGCCCAACCCTCATTACAGAGAATTGTTGATCAAGGAAGAGAGAGCCAGATTCACCACCCTTGTCTTTTTCATATATTTTTCTAGACCATGGTTTTATCATTGCCCAAGGCGACCTCGGCTTCCATTGAATAAACTTTGCCAGTAAATCATTGGTGAGTCCTGAGAGACAGAGGCCAGCAGGTCTTACCCTACAGTATATTAGAACATCGAAATGTTGGGAGCTCTTTTAAAAACAATGGAGTGATCCTGGCTTCTATTGGCAGGGAGAAGCCCGGAGCTGCAACATTCTAATGTTTTCCTTCAGGGCTGTTGCTGTTAACAAAGACCTTGCGAAGCCTGAGGGGATTTCAGTCCTCTCGGGATCCGTGAGGCATTTGCTGTGTTGGTTAGAACATTCTGTCCTCTAGTGGTGAAATGTTCTAATAGCCTTATATCCCTCTGTACCTGGACTAGGCCGGCATTAAAGTCCTGCTACCTTGTAAGGCCCTTTCCTTCAGCTCCGGCCTTTAATTAATGTGTGGGTGCTTAACGGCCGAATAGCCCGCTATGGTGGGCTGTAAGGCTATAATATTATTGGAGGATGACACAATATTGAGTCTAACTTTACTGACTTTGTCAGAAATCTAGATTTCAAGACTCCCACACACACTTTGGCTCAGAGAGATAGTGCTAGTAAGGAGTCACACATTCAATTCATATTATCATATCTTTTTGGTGCACACATCAAGCATTTGTGTTTTTGTGACTGAACTCTGTACTTCAGTGGTATTAAGTGTGACTTACTCTTCCTTTGCACAGCATGGTGAAATCAGTTGCATGAGATTTCAGGTCTGGCTAGAGATAACGTTAGTTGCAATCAAGACCTCATGCCACAAATTCTTCAAAAAAGTAGAATAAAAGGTACAGAGAGAGAGTGGACGTTGGGTCACCCCCCCCCCCCACCCCTGCCACTGGCATTCATACTTTCATGTGTTTCCATGGTTTGCTATGGCCTCAGTGGGCTGTCCACCAAAGCTATGGTATTTTGAGGATGGGTACATTCATCCATTTTTAGATGGCCTACCCTTCAAGCCCATGACAGTCCATGGAAGGATACACAGCCATTTGGTTCCATGTGTTAATGTTTATGACGGGGAAATTAGCTTGTTTTTTAGTGTTCAGATTCAACTTGATGTGAAGCTTTTTTAAGCCTTTGGCTTTTGTAGCATGATTTTTCTAACACACACATACATGTCATCCTCTGTTGACCACTCACCGGACATGGAACACCTCCACTTTCAGATCCAGACCAACCTGAATTCCACCCTCCGTCTACAGACCTCCTGGACCCCGTCCCCTCTTCAGCATAGCCATAGCTGACTTCATCACTCACCACGCCCTTGCCTCAATTGACTACATCCTTGTCGGCAATCTCAATTTCCACCTTGACAACCTCGACATCTGTAGACATCATCCCTACTAGAGAACCTCTCCACCATCAGGTTGAAATACCTCCTCTCCTCCCCAACCCACTCAGCAGGACACATGTGTGACCCCATCTTCTCAACAGGCAGCAACATATCCATCAGCCACACCTCTAAACTACATTGGACACACCACCACTGTGTCCACTTCTCCTTCATCAAACCCACCGAACACCACCGCAACCTGCGCAGAAGCTGGAACAAGATCTCCGAAGACCAACTCGCCACCTCCCTCAGCAAAACCCCACTGCCGACCACCACGTATGTCAACGCCTCAGCACACAACCTCCACCGATGGATGGAGCAGCAAGAACACGGTGGACCACGCAGCCCTCAAGACCGCCGTCGCCACACACCACCACCTCATCAGAACCTCCAATAAAACTCACAAACTATGGCTGCTAGGAGAAGAGAATTTCTCCAGGGCCGGAAGGGCGGAGAGGGGCTCCTAGTAGGGATACGTCCTCCCAAGTCAAGTACAATACCAACACAAGTACCCCACTTAAATTAGAGACAGTTGGGAAAAAGTCAAAAAACCTCCCACCGCTTGGGCGCAGGAAAGGTAGCAATTCCTTTTTGTTAAATAACCCTCACACACTCTAGTAATGTCATGCTTCATCATCGGGTTCACACTGACTCCTAAAGGTCAGGTTGGCGTCAACCATGTTTCAGGGAGCACTTAATAGAATATGGCCAGGGGGTTTAGAGATTAAAAAACCCTCCTGCGGCTCCAAGTATGGGGGGTCGCAAGGAAATGATGGTCCATAGGAGTCAGGGTGAACCCGATGATGAGGCATGACACTACTGGCACCCTGGGAGGTTTTTTGTTTTCCCTCAACTGTCTCTAATCTAAGTGGGGGACTTGTGTTGGTATTGTCCTCCAATAAAACTGCCATACAGGAACGCATCAAAGCCAATTCACACAACAGCAAAAAACACTGCAGAGTGATCAATTCACCAAACACTGTATGGACATCACAGACATCCCCCCTCCCAAGAGCTCTGTGACAACCTGGCCACCATTTTCCACCACAGGATATTAGATATCTACAACAGCATCGCAATCCAGGACCCACCTACCCCAACCACAGCCACCGCACCCGAATGTTCCAGATCCCAGCTGACACTGCTCAACTCGACCACCCTCACCGCTGACAACACCCTAAGGATCATGAAAAACATCCACTCTGGGGACCCCCCAGACCTCTGCCACCACCAAATTTTCAACAGAGCAGGCACCGCCATCGTCCCCGAATGCTGCAGCTCACAAGGCGAAAGAGCAATAGCGAGCCTGTAAATTGAGTTTTTATCTTGTTTCATTGGCTGTTTTTCAAACATGAGGTCAAATGTCAGGTGTGTCTGACCAACTACTGCTTATTCTTTTAGCATAAGTCTGTTTACATTTCTTGGACTGCAAAGTGAGAGGATTTTGCTAAGCAATCTTCCTGGATACAAAGAGTGTGAAAGGAAAGCATCTCATTTTTTCTAAATCAGCCAATTTCAAATACCTGTAAAGAAATGCACAGATATTTCAAAATACATCAGCAATTACGAAAGCCCAAACGAAGCATATTTTTAATTATGAAGTGTGAAGTAAATAAAGTTTTTAATTGATTTAAAAGAAATCAAGTCATTTTACTTGGTGATGCGCCAATGATAAATATTCGCTGAAACCCGTTTTCTAAATGTTATTATTTGTGCACTATATAGTGTTACCAATAAAACAGTGTATCTGTGCATATTTAGTGGCCATTTCGGTGGAAAATGGGCTGTTTTTAAATAGGAGTGCGGCGTACTCTTTCAATTCATACTCATTTACCATATTTGCTAAAGTAGGCTTAAAATGCACCTCTGGACACATTCTGCACCATTATCACTCTCTTACTGAATGGGCGTGGTTTATTTGCTACAGTTGCTCCTTGGATTATTCACAATTCCTGTGAGTTCACTTATGTAACATTGAAGGCCGCGGCTGGATTGGGAACAGCAACCAGTCCCTGGCAGATTGCTACACGACTGCGGCTCCGGGCCCGCTCTTGTTACAGGGGGCTGATATTGCAGCAGTACTGCAAATCTGGCCCCCAGTAACAAAACCGACCCCCACAGGGCAGAATACTGGCCCCCACCCCACCAGCCCACCAGGAAAACACATGGGGTCTCATTTATGAGAAATGACGCATCGCTGCGTGAAAGCAGCGATGCGTCACTTCTCAGTGCGCACGCCTTGCGACATGATTGGTGCGTTATATTTGTAATATGACGCATCATGTCGCAAGGAGTTACAGATACATCAGTATTTCTGAGGTATCTGTAGGCGCAAAAGTGATGCATTGCTGGAGTGTGTCACAAAAGTGACGCAACTCCAGCAATGTGTACCTTCACATGGGCAGGTCCCATGTTGTTAGTGCCTGCATCAGTCTTATGCCTGCCATGAAGTAGGTGTAAGATTTTGACGCATTAGCGGCCAAGAAATGGCTTAGTGAAATCTTATAGATTTCACTGCGTCACTTCCATGACCCTTTCTTGCGTCAAAAAGACCCCCTTGCATACATTATACCTGGTGCAGGTATAATGTGGCGCAGGGGTTTACAAAGTGACGCATCTACGTAGATACGTCACTTTGTAAATATGGCGCAACAAGGCACATTTTTTACGCCACTGGTGTGTCACAAAAAGTGATGCACCGGTGGCGTAAAAGTGACGCACAGCCTCATAAATGAGGCCCCAGGTGCCCACTAAGACTTTTCCGGCCCTGTTGATGGCAGCACCCCCACTCTGAAACTTGTTCCAGCGCCCCTGCCAGCTGCACACATTCAAAAAGTAAGTAAACATTGCACTGGTGTTGAGAATGCCATAGTTTAGACAAAGGTGGTAAAACCTATTCGAACACTGGAATGTTGGGAGCTCCATTGAAGACAATGGAGGGGCTCCGGGCTTCTAATGGCTGCTATAAGCCAGAGCTACAACATTACAACGCCGTTCTTCATGTTTCTCCCTTTTTAATTTAGAAAATTCTACCATAAGAGGGTGGGATGTTCTAATAGCTGTATAGCCCTTCTGTCTCCCGCTATTCCAGTTGTTAAAGGCCCTCTTCCTCGTTATAGGCCCTCTCCTGTGGTTTTGACCCATAAAGTTCAGGGCCTTTAACAGCTGGTTTAGCTTTCGGCAGCGAGCTATAAGGCTATAAAATTCAGTGAATCAGTGGCAATGGCAGTATCTGCCTCATCAGGTTTGAGTTTGAGGGTGGGGCTTCTAACAGGTCAAACAGGAATCAGCATTAAGGAAACACTAGGTGGGGTATTAACACCCCTCTATCTTGGGATTCTTGGTAATTCCTTTATCAGAGAATCCGCGGGTTGAAATTACACTTAGAGTCTAATTACAAAAAGTCTGGAAACTAGAGGTGGCGATACCAGGACTGCAACCCTGATATTTTCAGGATCAAACTACCTTGTAAACTTCTAATATCAACGCGCACCCTGTTGGCGTGGTTGGATTCTGTTTATAAAGCGGCCCAGGGATGGCTTTCAAGGCGCTAGGAAGTATTGTTAAATCCACAATCTCTTACCCTTCTATATCGTCCTCGTCCGTCTCGTTGGCTTTGTGGGGCGTTTTAATGTTGTCTCCTTTGCCGACCACAGCGATATCGCATTTGAGGTAGCCTTTTAGACCCGCCGTGATGTCATCAGGGTCTGACAGAATGGCCCACTTGTGGTAAAACTGGTGCTCTGAGGGAAAAGTAAGAGAGTTATTCACTTCAAGTAAATAGGTTCCTTCTCTTATAGTTTAAGAATAGTACATAAAGTTGATTTTATATTGGTGTATTATGTAATTTCAGTGGGGAGAGAATACAGTCCCACAATACCCTGTGGAACCTCTCTGTGGTTAACAATTAGGAACAGTGTTATTTAGAAGGCTGCAGACAGTCACAGCATTGACAGAGCCAGCTCCCTAATAGTCCCAGATACCCTCCCTGTTGTAAATAGTCTGAGTGCTACAGATATGAAAAGTGTACCTATGCATATTTAAGGGACCTGACAGCCCCACCAGTTGAAGCTTTATGTCTACATTTAATGTGAACTGCATTGCCACTTTGAGCATTTTGAAACACTGCACTTCATGACCAGCTGAGGAGCTACCCTGGTTGCTTCCAGGATCACTCAGTCTGTTTCCTGATCCTCAGTAGCAAACCTTGGAGCTTTGTGGTGTCTGGCTCCTGGGACACAAGCGAATGGAAATCTGTAAAGCGGTGCCCGTAAACGGAGGAGTCCAGACCCTTTGTCTTTGAGGATGAGAAGACGTTTCCATCTAATGCTGTGTTTGGGAGACCTGCTGCAGGGCTCATGAACCACTGATCATAAAGCGGGAGGGAATCCTATTGGCGCCAGCAACTGTTGGTGTGGAATCTCTCCAGCTCAAGACATTGTAATTTGGTGCCATTGTATTGACTTTTTCTGACTTGTGGAAACCTGGTACCCTGACCCAACAATTACTCAGCATTCTGCCCAACTGATGGGAACTTTATAGGACCAATGCATTGACCCCGGCATTGTAGGAGGCCACACCACAAGACTGAAGTGTATTTTGTTGCATCACTACAGGACACAAAATACCACAGATTGTTTTTAGCAATTGCAGTCTGTAAGGAAGAGAAGCATTTTGCCCTGTGGCTAATAAATGCATCTGGAGGTATTATTTCTTAGTAGGTCAGACCAGTGATGTTCAGTGAACCCTTCCCAGACTATCTGGCTTCTATGAGAACAGTGACTGGCTTGACCTCAGTGCAGGCTAATCTAGTAAGAGTTTTGCAACTGGAGTTCCAAGTTTCCATTTTAGTCATTATACATTTTCTGCCACACCTGCAGTGATACCTCTGCTGCTGTTTGAGATTTCTTCAGCAGTGGCAAAGTTACTCCACCAAAACAGGTGTCTCCAATGCCAGCTTGGGGTTGTATACTCTGGTGGAAATTCAGCCAAAGCAAGCAACTGGTGGAAATGTCACCACCAAATGTGCACACAGAGAAAGTGCCGCCCAAAGTAGGGGGTACACAGTCAGCATCAACGTGCATAGTCTGCTTGAGATGCTATGGCCTGTTCCTGCAAGGTAGATACACTATACTCACCTTTTGATGAAAGTTGTCCACACTTTCATGGACCTAAAGTGGATAGACGAGGGGGCGGACTTGTGTCTCCACATTGGGTGGCTTCCACGCCACTGGTTATGTGGAGTTGTCACCACATCTTTTGTAGACCTCATGGCAGTGGAGGTTCCTCTGGCGGGAAATATTCAGTTGACGATGCTCCAAATAGGGCGGTTTGGCCTTCATAGGGTAGATGGAGGTCCTGACAGTTTTTGGCAGAGCCCTAATTACTGCTCTTTTCCACAACAGGCCTTTATATGTAATCTCTTCCCCCCCCCACATTAAAATGGCTAAGGGTTTTTGTATTCTTCATGAGCCAATTTTTGATATTTTCAATATGTATCAATTTTTTATTAAAAAGCTTCATTGTTTTTATTCAGCTAGAAAATTCAAAAATGCCTTTGTAATCACAACTTCTCCGCAGTGTTCCTAAATCCGCCTCCATATATCAAAGTGAATGACCGTAGAGTATTCCATATGACTAAATACCAAGAACTCCATGCATAGTCGTAGATCCTTAAATACTCTGAAGCAGAAATTTGAGGGCTGAAGCTTCCTAAAAAGGGTGAGTGCTGCACCATCACAACTTGCATTTGAGAAATTGCACTGTAGGGAGCAATAGGAATTTAATCCGTATCTCTCTTCAAACCCGGGGCATTCACCCTAAGGTTATGCCCCCCCCATAGGTGGCCATAGGTGTCTTGAGTAGGTTGAACACCATCTGAAAGTCGTACGGGGACAAGACAATCTGGATGAGCCCTGTCAAACTCTATGTTCAGAGTGGAGCCGCTCATTAGGTCTCAGCTACAGTAAGCTGTTAGCCAGATCTATTGTTTTCAATATGGATATAGTGGACTTTGTGTCAGGCCCATGCATTTGATTTGATGGCTTTGTTGTCTGTCTCCCTTCCCTGTCCTGATTTGACGCCTTTCCCATCTATTCATATAAATATCCCGCCCAGGAGCACATTGGTCTCACAGTGTTCTGACTGGTGAGATTTTATTGTTCCATTTCTGACCTTGTTTTCATTCAGGAGAACTACTTTCTTCTTTTTCTATAAGCACTCCATGGGAGTGAATGTGTTTTCTTGCTCTCCTCCTTGTACTGCTTTCCCCTTGAACCTCACCTCACTCCCTTTCACTCCATGTTGCTTCTTCCACCTCTACTTATCCTGCTGAGGGGTCACACACATGTGATTGTAAGAAAGCATCGACAAAATCATCAACAAGTTAGCATTTTTGAGATACATTACCTATGGACTTTGCCAATGTTTGTTAGGTCTCACAGAGTATGCGCTGTGCTGCAAGAAGTACTGGTTACTATTTAGTGGGCTTAGAAACAGCTCACAACATACTTTTTGTTGTTTACATTGCCCTTCTCCTCTTCCGATAGCTTAGCTTAGCTACTGTAGGTTTATCTTACTTTCTTCTATTCATCATTGGAGCTTGGACCAAGTACATCTGTTCTTCCTTGTCTTTTTGCAATACACTATTTGTTTCAGTATTATTTAAGGAAGTGCAATGTGCTTTCCTACTTTTAACACAGGCATATAGCTTCCTATTTATGTTGCTTTCTCCGTATCTGCCATCTCTATTGACGCTTTAGTTACTTACATCCACAACTGTACTACTCTGAGCTACACTTCTCTATGTTGCTGCACTCTAATCTACTCTACACCACTCCACTCTATGCCATTCTTCTCTACACCGCTCTACTCATTGCCATGCCAGTCATCTCTTTACCACACCAATCTACTCTACACCACTCTACAACACTCCACTTTACTCTAACACACTCCATTCTATGCCACTCCAGTATACGCCACTCAACACCATGCTATTCTGCACCACTCTACTCTACGCCATTCTACTTGACGCCACACCGTTCTACTCCACACCACTCCACACAATGCCACCGTACGGCACTCTATGCCACTCCACTGAACGCCACCTTCCAATATACCACCATATGCCATTCTGCTCTAAGGATTCTACTCTATGCTTCTATACTCCATTCCGTGCCACTCTACTCTATGCCCATCCACTCTGCACCACTCCACTCTACTCCACTCCCCTTAATTCTATGTCACTTTATGCCACTCTACTCTGTGCCACTCCACTCTAGTCTACACCACTCCACTCTATGCCACTATACTCTGCGCCACTCCCCTCTATGGAACTCCAATCTATGCCACTCCACTCTACGCCACTCCACTCTACACCCCACTCTACTCTACACCACGCCACTCGATGCCACTCCACGCCACTCTTCTGTACACCAACCTATGCCAATCCCCTTTGCGCCAAGCCACTCTACTCTACACCACTCCACACCACTCCACGCCTCGTCACTCCACTCCACTTAACTCTACTCTAAGCCACTCCACGTAACTCTACGCCACTCTATGCCACTCCACTCTACTCCACCCTACTCTACGCCACTCCATTCCACACAATGCCTCTGGATGCCACTCTATACCACTCCACTTTACACCACTCTACGCCACTCTACTCTATGCCATTCGACATTATGCCATTCTACTCCACTCTACTCTACTCCATGCTACTCTACTGCAAGCCACTCTTCTCCACTTCGCACCACTGTATTCTAGGCCACTCTACACCACTCCACTCTACTCCACCCCATTCTATGCCACTCCTTTCCATACAATGCCACTCTAAGCTACTCCACTGTACCCCACTCTACATAAGTCTAAGCCACTCTACTTTATGTCACAACTATCCACTCTATGCCACTCTACACCACTCCACTCTACTCTATGCCACTCTACTCTACCCAATCCTCTCAACTCCAGGCCATTCTACTGCAAGCCACTCTCCTCCACACCACCACACTCTACTCTAGGCAACTCCAAGCCGCTCCACTCTATACCAATCTGATCTAAGCCACTCTACTCTCCGCTAGTCTATGCCACTCCAAGCAACTTCACTCCACCCAATGCCATTCTATGGCACTTTACACCACTCCACTCTATGCCAGTGTATTCCACTCTATGATACTCTACTCTACACCACTCCACTCTACTCCATGCCATTCTACTCTACACCACTCTTCTCCCTCTACACCATTGTACTCTATGCCAATCAACTGTATGCCACTCCACTCCACACCACTCAACTCTGTGCCACTCTACTCTATACCCCTCCACTTTATGCTGCTCTACTCCACTCCTCGCCACTCTGCACCACTCCACTCTCCCCCACTCTGCTTTACTCTCCTCTACGCCAGTCTCCTCTATGCCACTGTAATTTACGACACACCACTATGTTTTTGCCTTCCTGAACATCAGCCTCTCTGCTGTACAACATGGCTAAAAGACATCGACAAAGTCAAAAGCTCTAACATAGGCGAGACCTATTGGCTTTGCCAATTGTTTTTAATACTGAGGACAAGCCATCAAAACCTAAATTATGCTTTCAGATAAAACTGATTTTTAAAGAGTCAGTTTTCTATTGGTGAAGGTGAGAGATCCCACGAAATCTGTTTGTACTTTGAATACAATGTGGGTTTAAATTGTCAGTGGCTATTTTCCACCGATATGTACATTTATGTACATTTTAACCATGGATGGCTCGCTTAATTGGTCCTGCTAGATTCAAACCTGTGATCATCTGTTCACAGACATGTGTCAGCAGCAGGCACATTGACCATTTAAGTTACCTTACTCTTAGAAATTGACTTACTGTTTGACTGGTGTACGAGCCCTGGTCAAGCAACAACCATAATCCTAGTCAGAGTTAGGGGCAGGCAAACCCTAAATTATCCTGTGCACACCCTCTGGTAGCGTGGCACAGAAAAGTCAGGGTTAACTTAGAGGCAATGTGTAAAGCATTTGTTCAACACTTCAAACAGCAAAAGAGTGAAAACACCACACAAAAAGATCCAACACCAGGTTAGAAAAATAGAAGTGACTTTAATAAATAAAACAAGATCAAAACGACAAAAATCCAATCAGTAGAACTGGAGTTATTGAAGTTTAAAATGTACAGTGAGTAATAGCACCAAAAAGCACAAAGCGCTAGTGGGGATATCTGGTCGCGCCAGACTAGGACAAAGTCACAAGTTCAGGCTGACCACCATGGAGCGCAGGCAGGCTACAGGGACCCAGTTCAGCCTGCTAAACAGAGTACCTTAAATCCTGGTTGTGGAGTGTAGAGTGGATCCGCGTTGAAGCTGTATCGTGCAGCCGGGGCAATGCATTGGTTCCGAGATGTGGTAAGGCTGCGGGGCAAGTATCTGCTACATCGACGTAAGGGATCCCATCGACGGGGCTTGTGATGCGAAGTCTGGTGTCAGGATGCGATGCGCAGCTGAGGTGATGCGTCTATTCCGATGAGCAGTGGAACTGCAATGCTGAGTTTCATCATCATTGAGGCTGCCGTTGATGAGAGATGCCAGGGAAAGCGTTGTGTAGTGGGGGTTCCAAAGGCGATGAGTTGGCCCCAAGATGTAGTTTAAGGTGGCAATTCGAGTCTTTTGTGACGGGTCCAATTCACGCAGCAGCGGTGATGAGTCACTTCTGCTCATTGATGTGTCGCTCAGCAGAGAAGATGTGTCTTTTCCACTGGGGAGCACCCTAGGCCCCCTTCCAAGGGTCCAGGTCTGGGGTGGCACCACTTCACAGGGTAGACTCACAGATGGCAGAATCCAGGTGCAGGGGTTGAAAGCCTATTATATCCCTGAGGCTTCAGATCAGGAGGCCAGCTAACTAGCCCTTGCAGCCACTAAGGAAGGCTCAGGCCTGGCAAAAGTTTTTTTTTGCGAGGTTGAAATGGCAGGTTACATTGCACATTCAAGCTCTGGAATGGCAGGCTTGAACCATGCTTAAAGGGCAACTTAAGTGGGTGGCACAATTAGTGCTGCAGGCCCACTTGTAGCATTTAATTTACAGGCCCTGGGCACATGTAGTGCACTTTACAAGGGGCTTATAAGTAAATTAAATATGCCAATTGGAGATTAGCCAATAGTACCATGTTTTGAGAAGTGAACACATGCACTTTAGCACTGGTTAGCAGTGGTAAAGTGCACAGAGTCCTAATAACAGCAAAAACAAGGTCAGAAAAAGTGGAGAAGGCAAAAAGTCAGGGAGAAGAGCAGGTCTAACACTTACTCATCAAATATTCATAAAAATATCTTCCAATACGGTCTTCAAAGCACAGCCCTTCACCGAGTTTACGTTATGCTTCCTATTGACATCTTGAAAAAATATTTTTTCAGCCCTTGACTGGATTTGATGATAAACCGAGTTTTTCAAATTTTCTTTTTGCAGAGGCTGTTGTCTGATGTCTTTCCATAGCCTGTCGGCATTGCCCACAATATGGGCATCCACTCCATATGTCACAATTCTCCAAGTTCACAATGTTCAGTCGATGACTGTGTTTCGAAAAATACAAAATGTGGGTATTGTGCCACGACAGATCACACCCTGTTCCTGCTGAGTTCTAAATTATTCACATTGCCGCTTGCATATGTCGATTTTATGTTCTTAAGTGTATGAACGCCCATATTTTAACATATTAAGGAGATCGTTTTAAATAAATGTGGATGCATTTAAATGCCAACAGCGTATTTTTCTGCTGCTCAGAACTTGTGGCGGTGAATGCTTTTTAATATGCTCATTTCAGTGATTGAGTTCTGCTGCCTTCACAGGTGCCGCTGGCTAGCATTTCTTAAAATCTATTTTCCTAAATACCTGACGTGCGAACAATGCAAATTATCTTTGGAAAATACAAAACATAAACACTGTGCATGCTTGAAATGCACAATATTTAACATCTGCAAATATTTATGAATATAACGTAATGTCCTTTAATGAAAAAACTAATATGTACATGTCATGGGGTGCATGATTATATTTCTAAATTTGAGAGCTCACACTGGCCTAATTTTCCAGACCCATGCCCAACTGTTGAACTTTGTAACTTTGCACTCTTTTTCCATGTAGCTGGCAAATGCATAGTCTTTTTTTTATTTCACTGCGCATGCGGTGGGCTGCTGGGAGCTGTTACCATTCCCTGTTGTACCTGCTTGAGGTCCCAGAAAGACAGAAGCCCTCACATGACAGTAATGGATCTGTGATTATGCATTATTTGCCGCTACAGTAAATCACTGGGGAGGGAGGCGGGTGCACCACCTACCTTGTTGCGTGTAAACCGTGCCCACGTCCAGCTTGAAGGACCCCACAAGTGTCCCGCTGCGCAAGAGGTTTTTCGAATGGATGACCTGTCGGATAAAGGAGAAGTGTCACATATTCTGTGGATGACCAGTCGCATAATGAAGCAGAGTCGGATATACTGTCTTATACAGACCCACAGAGGACATTGTGGGTGGCGGGAGGGGTACAACGGGGCAAGATCTAACATGCAGAGTAAATATGAGGGCAAGGAATGGAAAAGAACTGTGTCCTGATTCACAAAGATGACAGCACATTTTTCCAGAGCATTTATGGTCTGTACAAGGCATGTTGTCTGTGCTAACAAATGTTAGAATTAGGGAAAATTTAACTATCTTTAGATGTGTATGTGCAAATGGGATTTGCGAAGATGTGCTTGAGTCTGAGAAAATGGGATAAAATATTAGGTAAAAATATAAGGTGCTACAGGCAACTTCTACTTTCTCCACAAGAAACCATTGAGAATTGGAGCATTGTCAATAACCTTATGCTGTGATGTTGTATGGGCTTTAATTTCCTTTGTAAATTCTTTGTGGCCGCAATGGGATAATGTTTTTGAGCATAAAATATCTAAAAGGCCATCAAGTTAAAGTAACCCTTATTCTCCTGCATGCGTAATCTGAGCCGTAAATCTGACAGCCCAGCCTCAGGTGACCACGGCACCATGGTGGAATCGTCCTTTCCTAAAATGAATGCCAGCACACAATGGGTGTAGGGATAAATTCACCTTCATGCTTCTTCGCTCCTAATGAGGATGTAGCTGTCATCACATTACATGACTTGTATTTATTAATTTCATATGATTTTCTACGGGTTGTGGCAACACTTTGTCAAAAAAGTAATACCAACTTCTACATTTTCTTACAGTAAGAAGACAATTGTGACTTTTAGACTCTTCTGTTTTTTGCAATAATGTCATTTACTGGTTACATTTCAGTATGTTCAAGGTAGGAGGGAGGAGAAAAAAAGTTACATAGTCTTTTTATGCAGAGGTCATGGATGCTGAGGTTTGTGAAAGGCTTGTGGGTCACAAATGTATGGCCCATACTAATTTAGGCTGTTCTTGTGGTAATTTCAGTCTTTCTGGGGAAGGTGGTTGTTTGCTTCTCTAAATCCCAGAAGAAATTAGATCACATTGTTATTTAATTGTCTTGTGTTTTTTGTTCTTTTAACTCTTTATCCTTATCACACCTGGAAGCATAAAGACTGAAACAAAGAAAAGTGATCAATTTGATCTTTAATCTTCCACATTTAGGGGGGTTCTGCAAGTCTTCCCTAATGATCCGCCTACCTCCCTCTTCACTGTCTACAGACTCCTAGCAACATACATTTCTCGATGATTCCTGATGAGTGGTATTAAATAGTGTGCGTGATTAGTTATGCCACATATACCATGCGATGAGGAACACGACTTGGTGTATTTTGTATTCTGCGGACTCTGTCCCAAATACTTACCGAAAGCTTGATTATCTTATCAAACATCACATCTGGCGGCACGTGGAACTCGAAGACAAAGTACTGTGGAGAGAAAAAAAGGTATTCCATTTTATGAACTGTCCATAAGGATTACTAAGCATTATTCATCAACGGTGCTTCTTCGAGTCAGTGTGTAGCTCATACACCAGAGGTATGAGAGAATGATGCGGATAGGGTGTATTACAATACAAAACTGAACAATGCTTCAAACGTAGGCACAGTCTTATGCCTTCTGGACGCCAAGGTTGGAGACCATGCAAAGAGAACTTTGGTAACTGGATGATGCACACATTACTCAGAAGACCAGGTGAATTGAAACTGAAAGAAAGTCATTTCAAAGGAGTCTCCTGGGATTAGAAGGAGAGCAGGAGTAGGTTCCAGTGACACTCAAATTGTGGGTTTGGCTGTTTGCATTTCTAGCTGTTTTGCTGCCTTGAAAGACTAGGGATTTGTCTTGTGTCTGCAGTGCCTGGGATGATGGTCGCAGTGATTTGCTCTTGCAGGGACATGGGGATCAGTCCAGCGATGGTTCTGAAGTCGCCTTGGACCTACAAGCACTCGCCTGCAGTCCACAACAGCCTCGAGAAGAAGATCAAATTCCAACCTCGCCAGCTCAGACCTTCACCACTAAAAGGTCAATAGAATGAGTAATAACATAATTTGTACAGAGGCTTTGTAAATTCTAGCATTGATGGTGTCACGACTTAACTGTAAAGTCCATTTTGACCCACAACCGAGGTGTAGTCAGAGAGGCAGATTCCAATGTAGGAAAGGGTGTAGTCCAACCCCACACCTCCGCAGAGTAAGTTTGTTCAAGTAGTTTGAGGTTAAATGCAAAAGGGAAATACTAAGCAGATTTGTCCTCCAGGGGAACGTTGAAAAAGAGGTGCAGAACAGATGCTACCCAACACTTGGCATCACTGAGTGCAACATTGGTTAAGAAATTGCTGGAGCACCGGGGATGAAGTAATAACTTTTGGATGGCGGTCTTTGACATAGTGGTGTGAGGAAAGGGTTGCTACGGAACATAAATAAGAGTTACAGTGGAGAAATTGGTTTCACAATCCACATAAGATGGGCTCATAGCTGGTCCAATGGCACCAAACGTGTGTCATTCTGGATCAACTATGTGACAATGTGGATGATATTAGTGAGAACTTCAAAGTAATTTTGCAAAGCCTTGTTACATCTGAACAACAGCTGCGACCACTGCAGGTAAGAGCGGTGGGGAGGTGGGGCCGGCTGGTGGGGGGATTTCGAGAGATGACCACGAGGGAAAATTAAATAAATAATTAATTTTCCCTTGTGGTCGTCCCTCGAAATCCCCCACAGCGGGCCCCACCTCCCCATCGCTCTGACCTGCAGCGGCCGCGGCTGCTGAACAGTGGCACTCCTGCCACAAAGTGCGGAACCTTGTTCGGCATATCAGAAAGTAGTAACAGTGTCCTACCTCATTGTAGTAGGGGCAGTTGGTTGACTCCTTCATTGATGTGTATTTTTTCTCATCCCCGACTTCAACGCACACAACTGGGTCCATGTTCAACCCCACCAGCTGCCGCGCCTCAATCACTGTGATGCTAACCTGGGATGGGCAATGACAAACAGAGGCAGCTTTAGCAGACGCTCTTCCATACACGCCACTCAACTTCATACAAATAAAGCATATACCACGGGTCAACCTAACCTCCACACTTCAGGTTCCTCCATTGCAAGGCTGTACATTTTGGCATGTTCATAATCAATCTAAAGTACCACTGTGGTTCTGGAGACAGGCCCCACAGTGGTGCCATCTCTGTACGTGCTCGCAGTGCTACCTCTAACACTAAAATACCCAACACAATGGAGCAAGACTATGAAAGCATTGAAATGGAAGAAGGCAAGATTAAGGGCCTGATTTAGAGTTTGGTGGACAGCAATTTACTCTGTCAGGGCGAAGTAGTAAAGTACTCTGTCGCCCTGTGGGAGTACAGCCCGGCCAAATTTAGAGATGTTCGTCGGCCCAGCGGACATCTCTTGCATTTACAGAAACCACCATCACAACAGTTCCAGTAAATGCATTTAAAGTTACAGAGACAGAGCCGGACGTCAAGTTTTCAAACTTCTTTTTTATTTTTAAAAGGAAAATTTTAAAAAACAATGACGCCCTGCCATGGGAGATTTCTCCCATGGTGAAGTGGTCATGTTGCAATTTTTACTGCCAGCTTTTACCTGGCAGTGATGGACAGTGAAAACTGGGCATGTGTTCACCCACTGTAAATTGGCCAGGTGAACACATGGTCAAACCTCCGACGCCCCTTACTCCGTCGGGACATCGGAGTTGTATGCAGGCGGCGGATGCAGAGTCGTTTTTCTACCATCTACATACTGAAGTTCTGCCCAACTCTAAATAAGGGGGATGGAACTTAGCTTTAGTGTAGATGATACTCCGTTGCGATGGAGTACTATTTCTGCCTAAGTCTAAATCACACCCCAACTCAGATAAAGACACAGAGCACAGTTCTGTGCGCTGCATACGCTGGAGCATTGACCCTACAGCCCTGCATATAATCGCCACACTCATAACCCGTCACCAAGGTCTGTTCCTAAAGGTCAAGAAAGGACATGATTGACTTGAGTTTGTCCATTGGAATGATCAGGCTGAAATCGACAACACGCTCATCAGTGTCCAGGTGGGTCTTGTTTACCCAGCCAAGGGACATGTCTCTCAAAATTATGCACTCAACCGCACTGTTCAACAAAAAAGGAAGTGTAGGTGAGCAACACAGGCTTACTTGGTAATCCATTGGCCTCCCCGCGCTCGGCTCCATCTTTATATCAGGCTTTGACCTGTACAGGTTGGAAAAAAGTCAGCAATGAGCAGGAAAGTATTCAGAATATATATAGTGGCGACTGTACATTGACTGACCTATTGATCTACACATTAAGCCAATTTCATATGAACTATCCACAAGCCTCGCTGAAAAATATCAATTATGCAGTCATTTTTCTTTGTTCTCTCTACTCCACTGTGTGCCATATAATGCATTTTTTACCACATGATTAAATATTCACAGTCCAGTCAACTACTTAGCTGAAAAAACGTATCAGTTGTTTAAGCTCTCACATGTAACATCTGTGTGTGGTCTGCAGTTAACAGTGTTATAGACAGTTTCGGGCTATTGGAGTGATACATTAATATTACATTAAGGATCAATGACAGCTGTTATCTCCAGTACTGCATTAGCAAATCTAATATAAAGAAGCATTGTCAAAGCAAATCGGTCTTGGCTGTGATACCGATGTACAGACATCTTTGATTTGTCAATGCATTTATTCCCCTACGTGCATGGCAGCCATCTTGGAATGCTTTTTTCTTAAACTTTATGAAAAGGATTTCAAGATGTCCACCATGTGTATGTACACATCCGTGCGCATGCATGGTGGCCATCTTGGAAGACTTTTTGATAAAGCTTAATAAAAAGCATGCCAAGATGGTCACCGCACATTTCATATATGCATAAACTGTTTGCATAAAACTTGAGAAAATACATTTAAAGTCAATAAACCTCCATGCACATGGACGGTGGACATCTCGAAATGTTGTTTTTTAATCTTTATGAAATCTATTCCAAGATAGTTACCCATGCGTATGCACACCTCACAGTTAATGTTTTCATAAAAGTACTCCAGGATTGCTGCTATATTATTGTTGTCAAGTAGCAGACAGCGCGTGGTGGAGGCTAGCGGGCCCAGGGTGTGGAGTTGGGAGTTGATTTATTAATTTGTAAAAAACTAGTTGAGGGCTGGAAGGAAAAAGGAAGCAGGGAGAGAACATTACCTCTCGTGCACTAAAAAGCAGGGTACTTGTGTCAGCAATCAGAGGATACTACTCAGACTACTCGGCCAATGAAAACATAGTGATACCAAAATATTCCTTGGGTAGGACAAACACAAGAATAGGAAGGAAATCCACTGAATCAGGATCAATGGACTGGGAAACACAAGAAATCCATTGAATCATAAGCAAAGGGTGGACGGTAAGGCCACTCTAAGGCACAGATGTACCAGAAGTCATGCCACTCAGGGCAGCAAGTAAAGTTACACATCACTGCGTTGTATGAATGGGAGTGAGCAGAGCAGGACCATAGCTGCTAAGATGTGGAGCTTTTCTCGTCTGACCCTGCGCTGGTGCACTTTAGGGAGCCGTGCACCAATGCAGACACCCTGGCTCTGCAGTGTAAGGGTGTCTGTGTTGTTTGAACTCTGAAGCATAGTTTTTGTACAGGTAGGGGTCCCTTGTAGTACAAAAGCTATGCTTTAAATCTCTCCCCCCCCTGTGTTCGTATACTGTACAATGCCACACACATGTAAAGCTAGAAAAACTAAACGAAATGAACAATTTCTGCTTTGTTACGCCTGCCTCGAGGAGACACAGGAGTTTGGCCCAAAGCCCTGTCTACAATTCTTTGTAGCTGAGATTACATCAAAACTCTTGGGCAGCTGCATATTTGTAAATGACGCTTCTCCATCACTGACTACTGGAAATAGAAAAGAGTCTGTGCAGTAAGGATAGTAGAGTAAAATTACTTTAAATCTGGTAGTTTTATAGCCAATTTGAGAATGGTGTGAATGATGCCAATATATATGTGGTTTAGACTGCACTTTTTCAGAACGGCCACTAGGGGCAGTGTTCTATTATTTCTAGTTTAGCTGCAACATTATGTGATTCAGCCAATCCTCTCTTGATCACCGCTATCTTGTACTGGTCAAACTACAAAAGTACACCTCACTACACAGGATACAAGATGACCGCAGCTGTGTATCGGCTTCATCACCAAAGCGAATCACCAGTGTGTAGGCAGAGAGAGCAAGGGCTCCACATCTGGACACAGTCATTCCATCGTAGGGTAAACATACAACTAAACATATGATGAGAGGGACTTAACGCGTACTTCTACAGCAGTGGGAGTACACTTCAATGAATCATTTGCGAAACCAATCGCTAGACACTTTTGTGATTCAGGCAGAGTGAGGGCACTGTTGGCACATGACCATACCTCTCGCAGAAAAGGATGGACATAGTGTGAGGTCACACTTGAGGCCCTACTAGCATACTGGATTAGATTAATTTTGTTCACAATAAATACAAATGACAGGTTGGGTATTTTGATCTCTTTAGATGTTTGCAGGTTAGGCTCAGGACTTTGGTAATATTAGAAAAGCAACAATTGTTGGGCAAGAGTAAATCAAGAGGCCACTGGGTATGAAATGTAAAACAAATGAATGGTCCTGGCAGTCCTTTTCTGCTCTGATTCTGGCAGCATACTGATTGCACCCCTCCACAAACCTACTCCAACTCCCCTCTGCTATGCAAACGTGAGCTGTTGGAAGGTCAACCCCTGTATAGGCTGTGGTGCCAAGCTAAGGATGAATTATACACTACATAAGTGTCAAATAGCAATAATAATAAGATATACTTCAGGACAATAATTCAGCACAATAGATAATGTCTTGGTCTTCTCCATGTTGTGGGTTTCAACAGGGCCAGTGCACAAAAGCTTCCATTTTTACAAGTTCACGCTTAAATTTGACATCTTTGTAGATGGTGACTTTCAACATACTTTGCACGTACAGGATAGGATATTCAGAAAGTGTTTGCTTGCTGCACACATTTATTTGTAAGTATTTTATCATGACACTGTACATTGTACAATATGTTCAAGCACAGACTCAGTGCGAATTAAGCCTGTTTTATTATATAAACTGCTTTCGAGCTTTAGCTTGTTAGAGGAGAACTTCCATGGATTATCCTGGACATTCGCCCGTGCCTGATCTCCAGCCTTGCTGACTTCCATCACTATCCAGAAAAAGACTGCAGCCTGTTCTACATCAGACTGGCTTCTGGCTACATCACACATACAGATAAATGGGAGTGAGGTTGCTCTGGCTGAATACACTTCTTATTATGCTCTCTAGAGTAGAGTCAGTGTAGGTAGGGATTTTACTATGATATACATTCATATAATCACTGCAATTTTATAATGGTTAAATTACTCATCTTTTTTACCATTCTTGTAATGCTGGTCACAATGCTTTGTTTCCTTCTACTAATAATTGCAGCTTATGTATTTTACTACAATTATGCAATTGCTATAATAAAAGATTGAAATGCCAATTTGTGTATTTCTTGTGCCTCCCTTTGGACATGCCTAAGGTAATCATGAAAGAGTAGATCTGGTTCCACGATTTCCTTGGGGGAGTCAGAGCTGTCATCTTCTAAGTTTGCAGACACCATCAGGTACCCTGTCAGGTTTAGGGGTCCAGATGGTGCACTGTGAGCTAGCCAGGAATTGGAGCAGCATATTCTGATGATATGATTGGACAAAGTTCCCATATTTTTACACATATGTTGTCCAAACGCACAGTCTTAAGTGATTAGTAGGAACCGTATGACCCCCCCCCCCCCCGGCAACCAAAGTGCAAATCATATTTAATATTGCTTCTTGGTCTGCACCAAGATGCTGTACAAGACATAAACCACATGAGCACGACCAGTACATGATTGTATACATAAACTCATCCAATATACTCGGCACAGCAAACACATCCCTATGAAGAAGACCTAGAGAGTAGTCAGCAGGGAAGAGCTCACCGTTTGTTGGAGACATTGGTCGTAACCGCTGTGACTGACGCCAGGGAGATGGTGTCTGGATCCAGGCCACCGCCCAGGCGCATGGCCTTACGGTCAAGGTCTTCCGTTTCCAGCACAGCGGGTTCATCTGCAACAACAACACAATGAGCATTACTCAGAAAAGTGAAATCACCTTCATCACAAGTTGCTCTCATTATTTAAAGACTTTGCTAGAAGCTCAATTAATATTCTTATTCAAGACTTATCCTTGGGCCTACTGCATCTTGCTAGCTGTTAGAATTCTCAGATGTGAATTAATAGGAAAAAATGGTCATGCCACTGTAGTCAATATCTCTTTCAATTACACCACACTTTATACCCAAAATTCTGAATACAATATTACAAAAGAGTGAGTAAATGTGGATCTGGTACTTATGTGTGTTTGGTAAATTTGAAGAGCATTGTTAATCAAGAGATGAGACAAAGCACCCCTTTGGACGTGCCAGCTGCCCCACACGTTTGCATCTGGTTTCCAGCCCTGTGAGGCAGTTCAGACTCCATAATCTGGTAATACATTTACTTTCTTGCCTCTGCAGACTTTATCAACATAGTCAAGGCCAGTTATACAGTAAACTCAATCGATTCCAGCTCACTAGTACCTGACAGAATTCTTACCACTTCCTCAAAAGCAACCAAACCAACTGCAATAATATAACGATTGTTGGCCACTTCAAAACCCCAGGAATTATTCAGGCGTGTAGCTTAGTCAGTGAGATTTCGAAAGGGGGTGAGTCTCAAATTTCCCAACTAAAAAAGCAGTGAGTGAGATGACCAAGGTTTGGGATGGACTGTTCACATGAGGAGCACAGTCAGTAGTAATTTGCATTAAGTTGGTCTCAGGCTGATTTAGAGTTGGGCGGACAGGTGCTCCATTTCAACGGCAGCGGAGTACCCTGTCCACCAAACTAAAGCTCTGCCCACCTGATTTGTAATTGGGCAAGCAAACCGCAAATTTTACACTGATGGAATAAAATGTACTCCATCAGTGTTAAATATTTTCTAAAGCCCTGACATAAAAAAAGAACAATGACCCCCACACCGGGGGAGAAAACTCCCATGGTGTGGATGTTATTAATTTTTTTTTTAAAAAAACAATCTCCGGCTTCGGGAGTTTGTTTTTGAAAAATGAAAAACGTTGGAAAAGTTTGACGGCCAGACGTCATGTTTGACGGAGCCGTCCTTCAAAGTTTTCCTACACCAATCGGAACTGCCATGACAGCTGTTCTTGTCAATGGATGGAGATGTGCACAGGGCTGGCGGGCAAGTCTACATTTTTATTATTATTTTACTTATTTTTTATTAAACAACGCTTCCACTGTATCAAGTACAAAAGGCATGTACACACACTTTGGGCTCAGATAGGCAGAGTACAATTTGTGATATCCATAGATCATATTTTGGTTACAGACAATCTCACCATCACATGAGCCTACTATGTATCCATTATAGAAGTGCAACTGCAGTTTATCATTTTATGTTCGTAAAACCTATACTCTTCATAACAACTAAACAACACTAATAATCCTCCCAACTAGGGAATAAGTCCCTGCCCCCCTCCAGTTTCCATACAAGTCTAAATTTGGCAGGCGGAGTAAAGGTAGGGTGGCAAACATAAAGTCTTCTGTCACTGTGTCTTCCTTTACTCCAGCTGCCAACCCCTAAATCAGGCCCTCTACCTAGAGTGGCTCAGAAGGTGAAAAATGATGGTTTGCAATGCTAACCTGAGCAATAGCCCACTGGCTGGTAGACTATTTGCAATCACTCTTCCTATCACCTTTTGGTTGTCTGATTGGCAATGGTGCGCCTGGAAACCTGATATTGGGACAGCTTACCAAGCCTACTACTGCTGATGTTTATGAATTCCAAAACATAGTAAGTTAACATCCAGACAAGAATGATTTCTGGAGTGTAGATAAACTACTTTTTTACTAAACTGGTCACTAAATATATTTAAGTTCCTGATCCAACATACGAGCCAGTTAAAACCTGTTAGTGAAATCAAGACGACCAGAAAAACCAACACAGAAACAGCAGACCCGACTCAGGGCCCCCAAATCCAACCGCCAAGTCAACAATTAATTTATTTGGGTATCTTTAAAAAAAGTGTTGGTGAACTTTGGCAGTAGAAACTTGGATGAAAACCCTTTGAATGTGGAGGCTTTTTTCTAGGTAAAGCATATGATTTCATATGATTCCCTTTCATTTCATGAATTCAAGTATACTGTTTCTGGCATCCTTCATTCTTGCTCCCCATAACCTCCACAGTCAGTGCTTAATTTGTAAAAGAATAAGTGCCAGGGCTATCATCAGGAGGCCACTTCAGCTTGTACAAATGTATCCTTCTACAAATATGACAATTCAGACTATTTCAGGTCCCCAAAGCTATAAGACTGGCACGGGCAAAAGGTAATATTCATTTTAATTGTATATTTATTAGTAATAATTAACTGTTTTTGTGGTAAAGTCTAAATAAGATGTGCAGCGCCACCTTGTGGGAGACAGTCACAAGCGCCAGTGTTGACAAATAAGCACCGGTGCCGAGCACCGGAAACCGCTGGCTCAAAGTAGGCATTGCCCTCACATGCATCAAAATAGTCAATAGCAATTCTTTATTTGCGATTTTTAAGGAATCGCAATTAAAGAATCGCTATGGCCTATGCATGTTGGAATCGCAAAAAAATTGCGATTCCTACACATTCCTTAATTGAAACTCACAAATTGCGTGTCGCAATTAAGGAATTGCTTCCCATTCATTCTAGGTACTCGCAAATTGCGCATGCAATTTCAAGAGTGCCAAAAGGACACCCTGTTGCACTCCTAAAATTTCAATTTATCCACATGTAGCGCACACACATGCCCCTAGGGAATGTGTGTATGTAACATGGGATTTTTCAAAGAAATCGAAAAGTTACATCAACTTTAGATTGGCGGTAATTTGCGATTCCTATTTGCGAAATTGCTACTTTTTACTGGTTAATGCATTGCATTTAAGAAACGCAATTTGCTTAAATGCAATCGCAATTTGAGTAATTGCAAATTTTGCGATTACTTAAATTTTGATTTTTGCCGGTCGCAAAGGGGCAGATTCATGTGGCCCAAAATCCTTTTACACCTGCTTCGTACTTATCTAAGCATTACTTGCTTAAGTATTTTTTACTGCTCTTGGAGAACACATTTGCAAATGTATGTACTTTGCTATAAACCCTTCAACTTAAGAACTTTACAACTCACTATTCATTCGTTTTTTTACAGAAAGAAAACTATAAAAAAAACTATTGCACATTGGAGTTTTACGGGATGGAAAGGAAATTTATCAGTGAAATATATTTCACTACTACCCCATTTCGGCATAATGGAATGGATTCTATAGAAAATAAGTGGCACTTTTGGAATCTAACCACACATAGAATTATTCTACAATGTATCCCTTTTGACGCCACAAATGTGCAACAGGGCAGGTGCCTCAAGGTGCTGGCTGTGTTCCTATGTTGTGCGGTTTCTTTAGGGGTCCCCAATTTTATCTGGTGTCTTTAACTACCCACATCCCCTTGTTATCACTAACCAGCCACCGTCCGGCTTTAACTACCTACAAGTCTCTAAGTGCAGCTACCCTACTCCATTACCACTACCCAGCCCCCACCTGGCAACAGTGGCAACTTGCCCGGGGCCTAGAGCCTTCTAGGCACTATGTACTCATTTGCTGTATTTCATTTTAATATCAGATGCTGAACAAATACAAAAAGGCACTCATTCATACCCTAGAAATGGGTAGAGATGTACAAACTGCAGTGCTACTCAGCTTCCCTGGTATGCATCTAAAGTTCTTTACACCACAAATCTCTCTGCCATCTTAGGATGGAATACCAGAGTCATCAGGACAGATGAGAGCGACCTACCCACAGTTTAAGGGATTTGTACACAGAAGCATCTCAAAAGATGGAAGACTCACCCACCACCAACTGCTGACAACCATCTCCAAATCCGCATTCTCAATATATCCAAATATATCAAAATGTTATGTTGGTCCATATTAATGGAACCCACAAGCTCAATTATAAACATACGTGGGATAGTGCCAAACACGTCAATAATTAATCAATATAGCAAGCTAAGCTAGCATCTGGGATTGGCTCATGTCTTCCTTAAAGAGACAAGTGGTCACTGTAGCATCGTGCTACAAAGAACCACAGACACAGGTTCTACTTTTAAGGAGCTTTATTCTCTGCTACCTGTCTTTACCCTGTCCCTACTCTAACTGCCCCTTCCCTTGTCCGTCCCCTCCTCTTCCTGTCCATCCCCTAAGCTCCACCCACAACCACTAGTCTGCTAACTTCACAACATCTCCCCCCTTTGTAACAAACAAAACAAACATACTGGCTTCTCAGTCCATTTCTTCAATGAGTCTTTTGGGTGGACGTGTGTCGCGATGAGGTCGTGGTGACCTAGCTCTCGGACCAGCATTGTTCATTATCTCATGGACAGGACCCGTGGTATCACGATCATCTGAACGTGGTTCTTCTGAACTGGGAGTGTCCATTTCACTCACCACGGTTCCGGTGGTGTCTCGTGATAACTTCTTGAAATGCGAAATGTTTCTCATGACTCGCCGATGCTCTGATTCCGCAGTCAGCATTGTTCCTTTCTTTTTCGTGATTAGCAAAGGTTCATCCTTGAATAGGCAGTCGGTCTTCCTTTGCTGTTCTTGCTTGACGAGAACACGGTCCCCTTCATGTAAGGACAGTGACCTCGCTCTTCTCCGGCGGTCGGCATATGACTTCATTCTGTCCTTATTGCGTCTGTCCGTTATCACCATCTCTTGATGGTCTCGTGCGGGCGATGACGTATACAAGGCCCCTTCCCACGTTGGAATGCGATTCCTCATGGGGCGTCCTAGCATGAGTGTCGCCGGGGACTGCCCAGTCGTTGCGTGAGGGGTTGTTCTGTAGGCTCGGAGAACCTCGTTGAGAGCCACTTGCAGATCTTTGCCCTCCGTAGTAGCATGTTGAAAAGTCTTCTTGAGTGTGGCCATGAATCTCTCGATTGTTCCATTAGCTTGAGGCCAGAGAGGTGTTATCCTGCGATGATGAAAATCCAGGTGTCTCGCAAAAGCTGCAAAGTCTTGCCCGTTAAAAGGGGGTCCATTGTCCGTTTTCACCTTCGTGGGAACACCCCATGTGGCAAAGACTTCATCAAGGACTTTGATGGTACTAGAGGCATTTGTGGATGGTACAAAGTATGCCATGGGATAGCGAGAATGCTCATCAATGATGGCCAACACATATTTGCCAGATGCCAGGGGTCCATAGAAGTCAATGGCGATCTCCTGCCATACTCCCGGGGGCAACCTGGTCATGTGCAGTGGTGCTGGAGGATCACTCTTGCTGGTGAGCTGACAGAGGTGACAGTCTTTCAATGTCTCTTCTACCAGTTGATCCAGATAGGGAAACCATACTCATTCCCGTAGCGCACGTTTAGTCGACACGATCCCCCGATGCCCTTCATGTGCAAGGGCAACCACTCCTTGCCTTAGTTGAGTGGGGATCACGATACGCTAGTCTCGCAGTAGTATGCCATCAGTGGTGGCTGATAGTTCACCACAGACATGCCGGAAGGCTTGCATTTCTCGTTTGATAATGGGATCAGTCTCTTCATCCTGAGGGTCATGTCTCCACCTGTTGTTTCGAACCCTGCGAAGGACTTTCTGCAGGACGATGTCTTGAGCCGTACTTTCCCGGATGGTAGCCATGGGGATAGCTGGGGGTAGGGCTTGGTCAGTCACAAAATGTATGTATTCTTCCGCGATGGATGACTTGGAGACTGACGATGCAAGTGGGTGCCGGGACATATAATCAGCCGGGTTTTCTGATTTGCCAGGCTTGTGGATAATGGTGAATGTGTACTCCTGTAGCCTTAAGCCCCATCTTTCAATCCTTGGGGGCATCTTTGATCGTGGGTTTCCGTAAATGGTGACAAGGGCTTGATGGTCTGTGATTAAAGTGAAATGTTTGCCGTATATGAAAACATGAAAATGTTCACATGCCCACACAACGGCAAGGCTTTCCTTCTCGGGCTGCGAGTAAGCCCTCTCCGGGTCTGTCAGGCTGCGGCTCGCATAAGCAATGATACGACGTTGATCTGAGTCTTTATTATACTGGGCCAGGATGGCACCGAGTCCGACGGGACTGGCATCCACAGTTATCTCAGTCTTTCTTTGTGGGTTGAAGTAAGACAAGTGATCCGCAGACTCCACCGCCTTCTTGATTTCCTTGAAGGATTGCTCACATTGAGGAGTCCACTCAAACGGTTGACCTTGTTTGGTCAAGATGCGGAGAGGATGACTGATCGTCGCATAGTCCCTGATGTAGCGAGCACAGTAACTAGCCATGCCTAAGAACGACCTGAGTTCACTGACGTCCTGGGGACTCTTGGTGTTGTTCAGGGTCATGATCTTGTCAGGATCAGGTTTCATGCCAGCGCTTGAGAAAATGTGGCCAAAGAATTTTAGTGTGTTCTGATGAAATTCACATTTCTCTTTGTTTAGAGTCAGGTTGGCCTCCAATAACGCATGACAGACACGATTGAGTGCAATATCGTGTTCTCGTAGATCAGAACCATATACAAGTATGTCATCGCTATAATTAAGCGTGTTGGGAATGTTTTGGATAACTTGCCGAATGGCTTCCTGAAATATTTCGGCTGCGGAGGAAACTCCAAAACTCAGTCTCTTATATCTGAACAACCCCAGATGGGTTGCGAATGTGGTGATGTATCTTGACTTTACATCTAGTTCTAGCTGGTGGTAACCTTTATTTAAATCCAACTTGGAAAACACTGTTGCACCATTGAGGGCGGAGATCATATCGCTCAGATGGGGTCCCGGATGTCGTTCTCTTTTGATTGCAGTATTGGGCAGGCGCATGTCCACACAGAGTCTGACTTTGTTGGCCGTGCCCTTCTTGGGTACTATAACTACTGGGGACACCCACGGTGTGGGACCATCCGTGCGCTCGATGATGTCAGCAGCTAACAGATCCTGGAGTTCTTCCTCAACAGCAGCCTGAAGATGGAACGGTACCCTTCGCGGATGTTGAGCGATGGGCCTGACTTGTTCATTGATGTGTAATCGCACTTGGCAGTCTTTCAATTTGCCTAGTCCTTGAAATAGTCTGGGAAATTGGCGGGTCACATCTTGGTTACCGCTAACCTTGAAGAGGATTTCCACTAGGTGAAGACGTTCAGCTGTCGGAAGGCTCAGCAGACAGTCTGCTTCTGGGCCTTTGATGACATGGATGACCGCTGAAATGGTTGTGTCCTCGTGCTTGAGGGTCGTCGAGAACTTCCCAAGGCAGGGAAGTGGCTTCTTTGCCATCCACGTGAAAACCCTCACTGGTGCAAATGTCAGAGGAGGACGTGGACTCATTCTTTCATATTCGGTGACCGGAATATAGTTCAAGGAGTCTAGTACGAACTTTGTGTCATGATTGCCAACTGTGATGTCCAAACGAGGATACGTTTTCAGTTGGTCCGGATCTGCAGCTAGGTTCAGGTATTCGATGGTGTATGCTGAGTCTTGGGATGAAGGTCTCGAGTCCTTGGACGGTGACCTCCGTTCCCACCTGGACCGGCGGGACTCTCTGCTGGAGTGTGACGACCCAGAGGACTGCTCAGTCAGTTCTTGGACAGCTCGCGCATGATGTCTTCGAGTGTCGGACCGGGATGTCCTCGAAGTGCTGTTTCGTGTGTCAGACTGAGATGTCCTGGTTGCACTATTTCGTCTCTCCTTGTTGTATTCCCCACACATCGCTTCGAAATGATTAGTTCGACCGCACTTCCGACACCTCTGGCCCATGGCAGGGCAGCTATCCACATGAGGGTAATCATACCCACATCTGTAACATTTCCTCACTCTCTCTGGTTTTCTCTCTTTCTTCCATGGCTCTCGCCACTGGTATCTTGACTGATCTTGACGGGAGGGCGGGCGTGACCTCCATTGTCTGTCCCTCGAACTCCTTCGATTGTCGCTTTTGGCGTGGACTCGTCGCACTTGTTTGTGACTCCCTTTGTGTCCTGTTTCAATATCAGCCGCATACTCCTCCGCCTGGTCATAGACTCGTGTCATCTCCTCTATGTCGTCTAGGCTATGTTCTTTCCTCAATAGTCGCCTCCTCAGTTGATCGGAGTGGCATCCATCTATTATTTGTGACTTAATTGCAGCATCTGTTGAGAAATTATCAAATTCACAATGCTTGGCTAGTCTCCGCAGGCGCATCATGAAAGTACTCATGGGTTCTTCCTTCCCTTGACGAGCCGAGTGGAACGTATGGCGTTCGTAGTCCACATTTTTCTTGTGAAGAAATCTTTTGTTGAGTGCGTCACGCACTTTGTCATAGGTGTCCGCCTCAGCAGCAGGAAGGTCTTTGATTATTTTGACTATTTCCCGCCCCGCCAGGTTGCGCAGGGCAATCAACTTCTTCTTGTCCGCAGTCACTTCCGACCCTTCGATGTAGTCTTCAAATTCTTCCAGCCATTCTTGCCAACTGGGACCCATGCTTCCCCCAGTGGCCACTTTGAGAGGCTCGGGCGCTCGTAGGTGCGATTCACCTGCAACCTTGGGCTTGACGTCGCCTTGTTGCGGTGGATTGGCTTCATCGTCAGACACCATGTTGTCCGAGGGGCGTCCCGCTTGCCTCACTGATGTGTTTGTTTCCTGCTATTTACTTAGTCGTCGATGCTTGTCTTGTCACTGCTTGTTTTCAGTTTCGGGTATCAATGCTTGTTTAACTTTAGGTGCCAATGCTTGTTTGTTTGCCAATGCTTGTTTAACTTTAGGTGCCAATGCTTGTTTATTTTGCTCAATGCCTGACTTCAAAATGGCCGCCTACAGTTTGCACAGGGAAGGTGTCCCGAAAGTTGCCTGACTCAAAGATGGCCGCCGTGATCATCCACAGGCACTACTTTCTCTCTCTTCATTAGACTCTTTTCTTCACCCAGGACTCACCGGCAGTCGTTTTCAGGAGCAGTACCCTCCAGATTCAGCTCCCTCAGGTCACCGCTACCGTCAGGTGAGGTTGGGGTGGGCTCCCGCCTTACTTTGCAGGGTCCTCGGCGGTGGCTTGCTAAGTCTCACGCATCGGGCGTGAGATTCTCCGACGTTGGAGCCACTCAAGCTCCGATTATTTCACGCTCAGCAGCGCTCGGCAGCAGGCCTTCGTGGGGCGATCTACCCCAAGATTCACTCTCCCCCGACCACAGCAGACATCAGGTTGGGTTGGGGTAGGCTCCCAGCTCACTTTCGGAGTTCCCGCTTCTTCGGTGCCGATAGCGTGCCAAAGCTCACGCATCAGGCGGAGCTCGCGCTTTCGGCGCGAAAACTTCTTCTTTGCTCGAGCGTTTCAGCGCTCGTGGTAGTGGCTCCCTCGGGCTCCCACACTCACAGGAGGGGCAGGGTCACCTACTATTGCTCTCTTCTTCGGCTGGCAGCATCACACAGCAGCGGACCTTTCTCTTCGACGCTGCAGGGGACAGGGTGCTTCCATTCGATTCTGTGGGCTGCAGTCCTGCTTATCCCACCCTCGTCGCCAGTTGTAGCATCGTGCTACAAAGAACCACAGACACAGGTTCTACTTTTAAGGAGCTTTATTCTCTGCTACCTGTCTTTACCCTGTCCCTACTCTAACTGCCTCTTCCCTTGTCCGTCCCCTCCTCTTCCTGTCCACCCCCTAAGCTCCACCCACAACCACTAGTCTGCTAACTTCACAACAGTCACCTCCCCATATCTTTCCCAATCCTCTCTTCTCCAGGGTCGTGGCTCACAGGTTTCCCCTCCCCGGTTATTTGTGTTTTCTTCCTGTGTCACGCGCACAATCCACAAACATTCTATTTTCACTCACATGACAGGACAGTCTTTGCAGTTTGTATTGTTTTTTCACGAGCCAAGCTTGGATACTAAACTGCTAGTAGTATCTTTATTATGTAGATACTAAGGGGCCCATTAGGATGTCTGGCTGGTTGCCACCTCCATGCGGGCGGTGGCGATCCGCCAGACGTCCATACCCGCACGCCACCCATTTCCCCTCCGCCATATTACTATGGCGGGGGGGACCGCGGCGGACGGAAAAACCGTCCGCCGCTTTTCCGCCCTGGTCGCCTTTCGGCCGGGACGGAAAAGGTTTAATATGGTGGCAGTGTCTTTTAGACACCGCCAGCCATATTAAAGTGGGCCAAAACAGATGCCTTTCCGTGGCGGCATCGAAAGGCATGCGGTCTTCACTTTGGTGGCCCCCTGCGGGCCCCCAGAGTGAAGGAGAGGTGGGGGTGCACATGGGGGTACTTGTGGTACCCCCCTGCATTTGCATAAACAAAGCGTCAGGCACCGCGCGGTGCCTGCCGCTTTATTTATGCAAATGCATAAGTGCATTTTTAGCATTGTGGCGGGCGGTGCTGACAGCACCGCCCGCCACAATGCTAAAAATGCAGGATGCGCCCGCCACAGTGGCGGGCGCATCCTAATACCCCCACGGGACCCCCGCCCTTATGGCGGGCAGTCCCAATCCGTGTGAGGATTGCGGGCGGGCAAAGTCCGCCCGCCATCCTAATGACCCCCTAAATATCTCTATATAGCAGAGACTGGTACAGTTTAAAACACAACAAAGGATCATAGTCCTTCTAGTTCTGTTCTAAGTCAGGTTCTCATCAAAAAATTATCAGCCGTGGCAAAGCCAATATGTCTGCTCAGTTGGTCTAGCTTTATTGTGCCAACACATATAAACATAGGCGTTCACAAATGCTGTTTATATACGCTGCATGCACAAATGCTCTTTAGCACATTAAAGTCAACACTACTGGCTGTGCTGGGATAAAGTATTCAGTATAGAATGAATATTGAAGATAAAGAATTGAGTGTGATGATAAACATTGTGGTGATTACGTGTACTTTTCAGATATGAAATAGTCCTATTGCATTGCAATGGAAGCACGTCCTGCAAGGCGAAATGATACACCAATAAGTTAGTTTCAGGTGAAAGAGTAGTACTCCTTTAGGTTGAACCAAAGCCCACACTATGTACATTTTAAGGAATTGTTAACAATACGTCCTCATACAGCTGCTCTATGAACCAGACTTAAACAGGATTAGTCACATCAAGATCATAAAATATCTGGTAAAAACTGTAAAACTCATAAATAGCTGTATTATTTGTTAATCGCCTTAAAAATATAAACAAGTCTTAAAACCTGTTCCCTAAAACTGTTCTTAGCACCAACATAATGTTAAAAATATTGGTTAATGAATTTCTGAGTAAGTGTGTCCATAAACGTTATAAATGTACAGGTAGACACATTTGTAACTAAATTATAGCATTAGGTCATGGCAGAGGAGATGTGGGCAGAAGGACCAACATCACCCCTCACCTGAAGAACCTGCACTGGCTCCCCGTCCACAAGAGATGCCAATTCTAGATTCTGACTCAGGCCTACAAAGAGCTGCACAACCAAGGACCAGCATACATCAACCACCACCTGAGCTTCCACCAACCAACCAGACTTCTGCGATCCACAGCCCTCTCCCTCGATCACACCCCCCACATCCGCTTAACCCCTTCCATGCGGGGCTGTTTCCCCCGCTGTGCTGGGGGGCCGGGGGCGCGCACAGCGCCCCCATGCTCATGACGAGGTCAGCTCGTCATGAGCTACGGCGCTCCGGTGCTCATGACGAGCTGAGCTCGTCATGGCCACACCCGTTCCAATGGAACGCTCAGCACTGCAGGGGAATCAGCCCAGCATGCGAGCGTTCCACGGAACGGGCGCGGTCATGACGAGCTCAGCTCGTCATGAGCACCGGAGCGCCGTAGCTCATGACGAGCTGAACTCGTCATGAGCGCTGAAGGGGTTAAGCAACAGTAGAGGTCGCTCCTTGCTGCAAAGTCCAGTCCTGGAACAGTCTCCATCGCCAGACTTCACCCTCTCTTTAGGAGTTCATAAGGGGATTCCAGTCCTGGCTATTCAACAAATGCCCCCAAGAAGCTTGGATCTCAGCACCTAGATACCCTCACGGGGGGTAGCTGCGCTTTATAAATCTTCCGTGATTCATTGAGTTCTGCAACTAACATGATTGATCAGTGGTATCATTATTTTCCTCTTTCCTGAGCAGCTCTTGGCCAACGGGTTAAAATATTGGCCCAGAAGAAGCATGTTTTCATGCAGCGCAGAGCTGTAGCCAAACATGCTGAGCTGCATTGCCCAAAAGAAGAAACACATCCCAGAGATGTATCTATTAAGATTGTCTCACTGCTGCTACCTTTCCCTGGGCTGGTGCTCTTAAAGGCTGTCTTGTCCTACACACAGACTCTCAGAGAGGAGTGTGTGCTGTCAAGCATAGGATCTGTACTGGCAGCATAACCCTCCAGTACAAACTCCTGTGACTAGATCACCATAGAAGAACCCCATGTGTGGTGTGCACTTCAGCACACATTCAATGTGCAGGTTCTTTTTTGGGAAATAAAAACTTTTCTCATTGTTAGTGCCTGCTTTAATGAGGCATTAGTTGATGATACAAAGTTTGATCTGGTTATCTTAGTAAATCATGGTTTTGGGTCAAGACATCCGTTTGCGATGATCCACCCAAGTAAGGCAGACTTGATGCAAAGTGGTGTATTCAGTGCAAAGTTCTTTTTGGATTGAGAAAATGGCTCCTTTTCAGCTCAAAATGCACTTTGTGCTGGAAAGTAAATACCATACACTGCTTTTGACCACTTTCCTCAGCTTAGTCCTGCCTCAGGACTTCAGTAAATCTGGAACATGGTCTGTTGAATCACTGTATAAATTACATAGATGTCAATTTGTTTCAGTATTAAGTGGAAATAGCCAAGCAACAGCAGCATATAAAAATGGTAAATGAAATAGCTAAAAACATAAAAATTGTGGCTTTTCATTTGTTGTTAGGTTTGAGAAAAGATATAGTTGCTAATGAGCCCAGTAGGTGTCCTATCGCACCTTGAGTTCTGTTTTGTTTCCATGTTGGTCAAGCCATCTTGTACTTACCATCACAAGTGGTTTATACTCAGTTTGAGCAACATGAAAGATGTTATTCCAATCTGATAAGCATCAATAACATATTATTTTTGAGATGTCTTAAAAGATACATTTGGATATATTTGGGAAAATCACATTCAACTTATATACATGGTTTCAGAACAGGTACCTGTTACCGGCCAGTTACATTAGCAAACACCTTGTGTTGTTGTGCCACAATACGACCCCGGCAGCTGTGGCACAATCACACTGCACCAACTATAATTTTGACATTCACTCTTGCGGTGCTTGCATCCCTTTGGGTTTAGCCATTGGAAAAAAACAATATACAATTTATAAACTCAAAACTAAAGAGAGAAGCACTCAAACGATCTCAGGATTTGTTTGTGTCCATCGCAAGTCTGCATTATTGGTTTATACCATACAAAGACTATACCTTTCTCGGGCCCTCGCCCTACTCAGTGCCTGGATACCCTCACGGGTGATTAGCTGCGATTTACAAATCTACATAACATAACATAGCATATAATCTATCCAAATTATTCAGGTGAGATTCCTATCAGAACGGGTTGTCTTCTGGATCAAAAAATATAAATCACAAATCTTGTGTCCCAGAAAATGTTCTCTTTGTTCATATATCAAGAAAATCATCTCAGCCCAGCCGGCCAACATATTTTATCCCTGAATCGAACCATCTCTACCTCCTGCTTGAAACTGTTTTGACAATCTTAACTTTTCTTTAACCTTAGAAATCTGTATAACCCTGTAGGTCTTTAAAATCAATTTTCTGCCCTCTTCAGATGTTTCACTCAGTCAGCCCTACTAAGTCACCATCTTCATAAACGTCACTTTCCTCTATTAATATAATTATATCTTGTTTTTATATGGCATTTCAAGTTGGAGTAATCCTTCTAAGTGTCGTAACAAGGGATTTTCGGAGACGCACACTTGATCTACGTTTTCTGTGCAAAAACATCTCTTTCTGGCCCCTGAATATTACTCCAATTGCAACTGTAAGATATTTGCCAGCTTTTACTTACTCCACTCTACCATCAATTTCAGATTCCACACAGATCTCACGAAAGTAGGGCAGAATGTGTCACCACATCCTCCTCAACACTCTGTGTTAATCACTGGCTGACCTGCAACAACTTTTCATGATTCTTCAAGAGAAAACAACCAAGGGTCACTTTCAATCTTTACATCAATTTGCAAATTTTCTCCACTCTCAAGCCTGAAAGACAATGTCATAAGACTAAATCAGACTAAAAAGGGAGGGGGAAAGAAAAAGAGGCCGGCTGAGGGACCAGAGTGGCTCACATGGACACATCGCACCTTGACGAAAGTGTGACTACAGAGCGATGTTCCCACTCTATCTCCAGGTTTGGACTATGATCAATGAAGCTCGGGTATGCCTTTGAAGTGGGTCTACCAAAGGCAAGTATGGCCATATATTCTCCCTACAATATACTGATTGACCAGGAGGGAGTATTACAAATCATAAAGGATCTGTTTCCTGAGGAAGGCCTTTGAACCTGTTGGGCGATTGAAATAGGCTGAAACATGTCGGTACAGCAGACAGGATAATGCTTCTCTTATATACCCACTTAGTGTATGTTTTTAATCCTGCCAAGTTAGGCCCATAATAAAATATAGGCGGTTACCCACATAGACAGTTTTAATTCTTTTTGTTTTCTGCACTTGGGATACCTCCTTGAAATAACGCAGTTTCATAACGCCCTTTCAGTATAATATTGCTTCCCACCTTACGTTGGCTTGCGCCAGGGCGTGTCAGCGGCCCTATGATGATGTATTCCACTATTTAATGAGTGAGGGCCATTTTTAAAAACCCAAAGGTTTTCTCCAAATTGGTTGAGTGTGTCTCTTTTTGGTTATCAACTTGGGTTGTTATGGCCAGGAGCTAAGTGGGCCAGTCTTCTTCCCTCTTTTCATTTCCTTTCTCCCGCCCTTTTTAGTCTGATTTAATCTTATGTATGAGTCCATCTCGTTTTGTGAGTAATATTCATATCTTGGGAGAGCAAACGAAGGTGAAATCTCTTGTCCCTTCTGGGTGTGAGTAAAATAAATGTCTGGCGGTTGCCAGAGCCGCCAAGCACCCTGAATTTGTATTTCAGCTGCAGCTCGGCCCCAGGAGACGGGGAGCCGCAAGGCACGCGCAATCTTCTCAAAACCCTGGTGGCTCAATGTAGTTGCTATGGATGCCAAAGCAATGGTTGAAGTGGGGTCACCCAAACAAGCTAATGGCTGAAGATAGCTGACCCAGCTCCCCTCTATTTCTATTTAGATGGTCTAGACAGCGGCATTATCCAAACAGACAAAAAAAAAGATAGCCCTCTCCACTCATATTACTTAGTCTGGCTGCCTTTATTGTAAATTATAATCCATTTCCTCTTTGCCTCAACCAGTGAAAAGAAAAAGAAGATATGAGCAGCAAAAAAGAAGCTCTAGCCTTTCACTCCACAATCATTTTTGAAGCCATCATCATGCTTTTAACTCTCTTGCTGCTCTTTTGTTTGCTTACATTCAAATGATATTTTTGTAACTCGACCCATCTGCAGGTATATTAATAATTAACTGCTCTAATCAACATTTCATCGACCTCTATTTCCTAATAACCATGCAATAACATGTAAGTCTATTTTGTCTTTTATTTTGCTATATTGATACATATTAAAATACAGTTTTCTACAAAATCCTTCAATATTTTTGTGTCCTACATTCCTAAAAATTGAAAATTCTTATAAAACTATTTTTTGGACGCCCAATTGCATTTAAGATCACATGGATTGGCAAACCCGATAGACCTGACTTTTTGTTAGGGGAAGTGTTTATTAATAGTTGGGTCATTTTGTGTCTGTTGCCCTCAGCTGTCCTAGATAGCAAATCCCAGCATGATGCTACAACTTAGTTTACAACAATATACTCATTCTGAATAGGGCCTCTCTGCTGAACAGACTGTTAGAAGAGTTAAGCTGGAGTACTGAGAAAAGGATTCAGTAGATTAAATGGCAAACTTAAAAGCATAGACACCAAAATATTGCATAGTAGATGCAAATGGACCGCATTTACGTTGCACCTTTACAAAAGCCTATATGCGCACTGGTCTTTAATTGAGAAACAAAAACACATACACCCAAGATGGTATCAAGTCAGCAAAGTAATACAAATTAATGTTGCATGTACTGTCTAACAAAGTGGCTTTTTGTGGATGACTCACCAGAACCTAAAGGGAAAACAAGTGGGACACTATGGCCCTCCAGAAAATGCTGTGATGGTGATGGCTAGCCCACCCAAGCATTGGCAAAGCAAAGAAAGCCCATGAAATACAATAGGTGAATGGGGATGGGTCAAATCCCACTCTCTCGTGTTATTGTACCTTTTTGAAAAACCGATGACACGAGGTGCTGTAGACAGATACAGACCTAAAAAGATCCCAGACAGACAGAAGAAGCAATGCCAGAAGAACATGTGGGTTAATATGGAGACTGCGAAGGGCATTTAAGTCAAGAGTAAATAGGGGATGGGCGTACTGCACAAACCTGGCTAATAATCATCAACTCCCAACTTCTGCCCTTCTATTTCTATATTGTTGGTTCTTTTGATGGGCTGAGATCATGCTGTTATAGCTTCGACAATATCAAAGTGAAAGGCAAGGAATGTGGCTCTCTCCCACATTCATATTCTGGTACCAAATATGGCATTCTTGCAATAAAGGGAAAATCCAGCCTGGGCTGTGAAACATGTCTCTTGTGATGACGCTTTTTAGCGGCATGAGCCTTTTGCGCGGTGAGTGTCACCTACCCCCACCGCATTGGGCTGTCTGGTCATGGTGAATGGTCCCCAATAAACCAAATACCTGGCGACAGACATCGCATTTATTAAGTGTCATTCTCTTTAGTTTGCTTTTGCATTACCCTGACTGTCATATGGCTGAAATTCTAGGTCATATCGTAAACCCCACATCCTCATACTGTATTAAATAATGTCTACGCAGATATTCAAACACTACAAATCTTAGACACTCTTGATCAACTGTGGACTGCTTCCCTGTTCTAAAGTCAGTGCAGTAGGAATGATCATGCAAAGGTGCACAGAGACATCCAGATGGGCAGGTACTGCCATTCAAGATTAGGGCATTGTTTCTATGATACCTTTTCCATGACATTGCATACCTGCCAACTTGAAGAACAATCTTGCCGTGTGAGGAGGGGAATGGGCTTGGTAAGGGGCGGTGCTTCGTGCCTAGAAGTACCTTCGAGGCACTTTGAACCAAAAGAAAAAGCTTGCTGTGGCTGGTGTCGATGTCCTGGGCAGTTCAAAGCCTTAGAAAATAAGTTGGAAATCCACTATTTACAGCTCGTTTTTCCTGCAACCCTGTGATATTGGCTCCTCTCCAGGAGACCGTGTGTAGTTGGAACAGATATTGTGGGGATATTCTCAAGAACGTGTGATAATTATCGCAAAATTAGCTTAACGCAACTTTGCACATTGCAGTGTATCACGGGAAAACAACGCTGCATTAACGTTGTATTCTCAACCCCGGGGCACCATGCGATAGTCTCACAACACGAAACACGAATGTGAAAAAAGTTGAGATGTGGCCAATAGCGATACAAAAATCTGCGATAACCAGCGACAGGCCTGCAAATCCCACACCTCATAAGGGAAAATGCACAATAAAAGCAGAACAAAAAAATAAGGCAAAAAATAAATAAACTACGTAGCACCATGAACGCACCCGGACTGAGTGCGGAGGACAACGCGAACCCCACAAGCAACACAGACGACCAGCAAGGAACCTCAGGGTCGGGGAAGGCCAAGGAGAAGAGGAAGAGGAAGACCCGGTACAGACTGCAGGAAAACAGGATCATTGTTACGGAGGTGATAGAACACTACCAACAACTGTTCGTCACCTCCAACGTGTCATTGGCAACAAAGACACAAATATGGCAGACTAATTAATGTGATGGGCAAAACCAAGAAGAAACTCGATGCCAACATGAAAGCAGCAACGCTTATTGGAGGTGGGGGTTCAGCGGCACACCAGAAGCTGGATGACGTGGAGAAAATGGTGGCCACAGTCATCAGTCGGGCTACGGTGCCAGGAGTTGGGGGACCGGACACTGCTCAACATGACCTGAACCAACATCAACAGGGTGAGTTTTCTATATGCTTCGGTCAAAAGCCCTTGAGGGCTCTGTTAGAGATCAATAAGACTAAGTGTACCCCCTTTCTACTTTTGGCTGTGAGATTTGGGATTATGTGAATATTGACTCAATTGGGGTGGCTGAGAATACAATGGTTTTGGGGTTTGGGCAGGGTCCTCCAATGACATACTGCATGAAGAGCTAGGGAATGAGATATATTGTAGATTATATACTGCTGCAACCTCTTTTGTTGTGGTATGCAGTTTGTCTAACAGAAGAATTAATCCTTAGTAGATCAGTAATTTATGATTGCGTGCACTTGGATAATATGTTTAATATTCCCTGGCTAGATTACGTCAAAGAGAATTTTAAAGACCTTGGGAGACTGGAGCTATTTTCAAACCCTCAGGGATTTAACAAAGAAGAAGTTGCTTGGTTTAGAGAGACATTTCACCATAGAGTGGCGGCTGAGAGGGAAGCCTCAGCTCTGGCTACGTCCTCATTTCGAATATATTCAATGGTAAAATCAATTCCCGGGACAGAGCCATAACGTCTCCTTGAAATTTCTATTCACCAGCGTTATTTGCTGAACTATTTCAGGTTGGGTTTGTTCCATCAGTTGATCTATCCTGAGGGCACCCGGTTTTTGAACCACCCACATGCACGTGTGACTTGTTCTCTAAATGTGATACTTTGCACATTGTATTGATAAGCCCTCTTTATAAATCTCTATGGTTCCTAAACTTTTTTAACTTTGGGTTTTTATCAGGCCAGACCTGCCTTTTTATATTTACAACTTTTATCTGCACATTAAGGGGTCTATTAGAATAGCGGGCGGATCGCCACCGCCCGTAAGGCGGTGGAAATCCACCCGCCCTTCCTCACCGCCCGCCATCGTAATATGGCGGGGGGACCCCGGCAGACGGAAAGACCGTCCGCAGGTTTTCCTCCCATCCACGAGTCCACTGGGTGGAAAAGGGGCTCAATATGGTGGCGGTGTCTGCAAGACACCGCCATCCATATTAAAATGCTGGCGGAGATGTGCCTTTCCAAAAGGCATGCGATTTCTGCATGTGGGGGCCAGTTACAAGCCCCCGGAGTGTTGGGGGGTGGGAGGTGCACATGGGGGGTACCTATGGTGCCCCCTACATTGGCATGGGCAAAGTGGCAGGCACCGCACGGTGCCTGTCACCTGGTGCATGCCAATGCACAAGGTGCATCCACAGCATTGTGGCGGGTGGTGCTGTTAGCACCGCTCGCCACAATGTTGTGGATGGGGGATGCCACCGCCACCGTGGCAGTGGCATCCTAATTGCCAGTGCGGGGAACCGCACCACTACCGGCCTGTCCCAGCACCGCTAGGGTGGCGGAATAGACCCCTAAGTTTGTTTTAATGTGTCATAGTTTCTTATGGGGGTTTCTAGTGCTACCCATTAGAGAATGATTTTAGGGTTTTCTAGCTTTTAATGTCTTTTATACTTGTTATATTATGTCATGTTATTGTAAATTTCTTTTATGTATCATCATGTTTGACTTTTTATTACATGTCACTTGTATGATTTTATCTTATAAAATCGAATAAAGTAGGTATTGATTGATTGAAGTGAAAACACAACACAAGAAGAATTCCATACCAATTTTGAACAATAAAGTAAAATGTAATTAATTTTTTGAGACCATATTGACAAAAATTCAATTAGTAAAACCAAAGATATGCAATTATAATTTGCAGGCCAGGTACAGGGATCAAGTTGGGCCCACCGTCGCACAGCAGTGGTTCCAAGGAGCTATGGGGCTGCGATGCCAGGTCCTACGTCGAGTATGCGTAGCACATCAGCAGTTCCAAGGAGCTGCAATTTCCTGTGTCTGGGATGTGTCACACAGAGGCGGTTCCGATGCAAGGCTGTAAGGCAGTGCACCACGCTGCAGCGGTTCGGCTTGGACTACTGCCGGGTTGTGAGAGTTGTGAGAGCACCTTCAGGCCCACTTCCAAGGGTCCAGGACTGACTACCACCACTTTGGGGGCATGGCTCACAACAGACAGAGTCCAAGTTATAGGTTCAATGTGGTTGGAGCCTTTTGTGTCCCTGAGGCTCCAACCAGGAGGCCAGCCCATTAGCCTATGGGGTTTCTAAGTTCAGTCCTTCTAATTTAGGCAGCAGGGCAGCAGGGCGGAAGAGTAGCAACCCTTCTTGCAGCAGAGCAGTACAGCAGTCCTTCTGAGTTTTCCACAGGTCTATAAGTGTAGTGAAGAGTTGGTTCTGAGGGTCCAATATTTATACATGGTCACCACTTTGAAGTAGGAGAAACATCTAGAGCCCTCCCCCTACAGAGGTGTCTGGACAAATGCAAAAAGAACAATTGTTGGACGGAATGACAAACAATGTCAAACACTCACCCCAGTCAGAGATCTGGACCTAACTCCATAGTTTTTTGCTCTCCATGCCATTCCAGATAGAACCCAGCCAAATGCAAATCAGTCTTGACCCTGCTCCCCATGGGAACCGTCCAGCCCGAGCTATCTGGCTAGGTCTTCCCTGAACCGGAACACAAGCAACCCAGGACCAGTTTCCCCTAATTATGGGCTTATGAAAGAGACAGAATAGGATGCTTAGGCAATTCTTGTGTATTCCCTGTCTGGTTGCTGAAACACCTAGCTTTTGTCCTACCAGCTTTCTCTCTCTGGGTTTACTGTGGGTACAGTGCCTGCTTCAAGCTGAATTTTAGTGTTAGATGTGGAAGGACACTCATTATTTCCAGATAACACTCCCACACATACCCCAGTCCTCAGAGCCCATGCTTAGTGTGGCTGAACACTTTCCCCATCTTGAAGATGCCTTGATACGTGACATTTTGGGCCTGTTTGCGGTAAGGCAAACTGGAACTACAAACAATATTGGTAGGATTGCCCCTGCAAACTTTTACCCCACCGGTTAAGGTGCATCCAGGGGTCCTCCCCACCCACCAGCTAGTTTCAGGTATAAACATTGCACCACAATGCACCCCATCAGAACATGTTATGGACCTGTGAAAGAACAGAAGAGGACTGGACCTGCTGTCTGTATCCTAAGTGGATCCCTGAAGGACTCCACCTGCTCCCTCTTGTCCCCAGGAAAAAAAGAAGTGGACACCAAGGGTCGGTTGATTGACCTCCAGTGTGACTACAGGTATAAACAAGCAGCAAAAGGCCTTTTTCCTGGAGTGCCCAGCTGACCAGTAGCAACTAGACCTAGACTGAGCATTGCTGTTGGCTTCTGGTGGAGTGAGTCCTGGCCTCTAAGTGCTGCCCCTTTGGTCCTGGGAGCGGTAGAATTGACCCAGAGGAGCTGCTCCAGAAACCTTGAAAAGCTGTGACTTAAAGAATAATCAAAAGGTCAAATCTTTGACCGAGATACACCAGGTTGGTGTATCCGACTCATACTCCATTGCAGTTGGCCTCAAACTGCGAGTCGGTTCCAGTCTACTGCTCTCGTAGACTATCATTTGCACTTTGCACTTTTTGGTTCTATTTCAACGTAAAACTTCAACAATGCATATCTCTGGTTCCCCTTATTGGATTTTTGTTGCTTTGGTGTCATTTTTTTATTCAATTTTACTCTATTTTTTTAATTTTGTTTTTGATGTTTATTTTCTGGTGTTTTGACTGTACTACTGTTTTGGTACTGCACAAATACTTCACACATTGTCTGAAGTTAAGCTTGTCAGTTCTGTACCATCGCTACCAGGGAGGTGAGCTCAAGGTAAATTATTGACTTTGACGGTTATAACTGGCAAGAGTTGGGATTGTTCCTTGAGGTGTGGCACTGCGGCCAGGGCGACTGATGCTGGCGGCTGGGGGTCGCGGTTGGCTCCGGTGTCAGGGGTCTGCCCAGCACCATGCGACTCTGGCAACAGCTCGCTTAATCTTCCCAACGGCCCCCAGCGCTGAGATAACCCTTTGTGGGTGATTTGTGCCCTATGCAAGTACTGGATTTACATTTTCTTATATTTAGGTGGTCAGACGCCCACGGATCTAAAAGAGGAGAGGGTCAGAGATATTCTCTGAACTGATAATAATGATGAGGAGCAGGCAAGGGCACGCTTCATATTTCAATGACTGCCAATACTTCAGTGAAGATAGAATGTTCCACTGTATCAACAGACGGTGAAAGATCTAATAAAATAAGCCTTGTGGACAGCCCTCATGGCACCTTCTCAGATTATCTAAAACCAATACTAGTTGAGTCACTGTATCTATTCCACAGTGGAAATCAGCCTGGGCTGCATCCAACAGGTTGTAAATGTATTTGAGCTTGTAAAGCGCACTGCTACCTGTCCATAGGTTTCCTGGCGCTGTATAACTCTGGGGAACCCGTCCTGGCTTTCCCTGTGGGATGGTCCCTGCTGGGAGTCCCCAAGGTGGAGCCAGGCATCCCCGGAATTGATGGGGCCATTGTGGAGATTAGGCAAGCTATTGCCCAGAGTTGCCGAGTGGAACCCCTGATTAGAGTTAGCACCGAAGCGAGAATTATAGAGTCCACTGACCCAAGTCCACGACCCTGCCGCGTCGGGAATTGAACCCTGGTCCCGGGCCGACTTCTGCTCCCGGGTCTGCCGCCTCTAACCAGTGAGCCACACTACTCTACTGGTCTTCAAGATTATTATACAGCTATTTGGCCAGATATTTCTCACTCAGTTTAGACACAACTAGAAGCAGAGAAATAGACTTACAATTATATTCCACTGTAGGGTCCTGTTAGGGTTCCTAAGAATAGGCTCAACAGCATTTTTGTTCCAACCACTAGGATCATGGCCTGAGTAACAGAGGCATTCAGTAATGAGTACATAGAAGAGACAACCATTGGGAGTTAGATTTTAGGTTCCTCACTGAACAGTCCTAGTCTGACAAATAGTTGTCTCATTTGTGAGTGTTGGATAGGGGGAATCACCTCCATCATGATTTCCTTCCTCAGAATGGATGTCTTCATGTCCTCTTGACCTTGTTGGGGAAGATGGCTTTTAAAGCTATCCTAAACATGAGTTATTTTGTCACCAAAAAAACAAGTTTATTTTAGAGTTCTTGCAAAAGGAGCATGGTGCAAGACAGACACTTTGGCACTCATTTATAAGCCCCTTGTTCCGCCCGTGCGTCACTTTTTATGATGTTCAGGCGGCGCAGAGTGCTGACCCATATCTACTAGGCCACACAAAGTGACTTTGCATGGCCTTTCATGGCCTCAAAGATGTGATGTAGGGCAACGCAGGGCAAGTCGCTGCATTGTCTTATACTGCATCAGGGAGGCACCAAAGTGTGCACCAGCTGAAAGGGAATGCATTGTATCTCATAAATACGGTGCATTCCTGCCCTTTTGATTTGGTGTATGGTAGCACAGCAAAATGACTTGTGGGCTGACCTATGCCAAAGCATTGTAAATGAGGCCCTTTGGGGCAGATTTACAATAAGTGGCGCATCCCTGCATATCAGCAGGGATGCGCCAGTTATTGTGCGCCGCGGCTCCGCCACCATGGATGCGACGCATTCACAATGCGACACACCATGGGGCAAAAACGGACAGATGCGTGACGCTTCTGTTCCGTAAAGGCGGCGCATTGCTGGAGTTGCGTCGCTCCAGCAATGCTCTGGGGGGCCGTTTCTGTACAATGCTGCATCAATCCTTACGCCTGCTTCAAGCAGGCGCAGGGTTTTGACGCAGCATGGGCTCAAAAGTGACTGAGTGAAATCTTGTAGATTTCACTCAGCCACTTTTAGGAGGTGTTCCTGCGCTAGAACGCCCACACCCCCCGCCCAGGAACGCCTACTTCTGGCGCAGGGCTTTCAACGTGACGCATCTCGCAGATGCGTCATGTTGTAAATATCCCACACCATGGCGTATCTTTGGCGCCGCCGCTGCATCACAAAAGTGACGCAACGGCAACGTAAATGAGGCGCAAGGAGCTTGTAAATCTGCCCCTTTGTGTTTACCATCCCTTTGACCACATGGAACACAGCTCTGGTGGAATGGATGTTGTGTTGTATTAGGCTATTGTAATAGGTAGTCTTGGCCAGGAATAGACATTTTTTCGACCATTTTAATTGTAATCTATAGGGGTAGGTTAAATACCAGTTTCACTCAGCTTGTCTGACTAGGAGTCTGTTTGCTCCTAATTCTGATGCAAACCATCGATTATAAGAATTATTACTGGGAATTTTGATAGGTCTACAGCGTTGTCCCAACAGTTATTAAAAGCTTGGGATAGAGCCTTTATATTGGTCATTACTTTTCCTGTAGGAGCAGAATCTCATTTTATTTTTTGAGAACAATGTTACATTCAGTAGGGTAGCTTTAAGGGTTTCCACTGGTGATACTGAATAACCATTTCTCTGATTAAGGGAGTGATAATTGATTAATCTGTTCCCAAGTCTCTAATTTTGTCTCGTACATGCTGGAAGATGGTAATCTTGGGAATCCCTAAGTGAGTACCTCATTGAGGCATCTTGTTGAAAGTGGCAGCATACCCCATCAGACTAGGCATACTTAGCCTAGACGGGTGCATATGGGCTTGCCTTTGGTGCACCAAGATGCGTCTGCACATTGGGACTCTTTAGAAAGGTTAACGGGTCCTTGCACATGCTCTCAGCAGCTGCTCCAAAGCTAGACTACGGACCTGAAAGAATAAAAAAATGGCTGCTGCAGCAGAATAAAAAAAGCCATGTGCGAGCCAAACATAAAAACAAGTCAATAGGTCTCACCTATGCAAGAACTATTGGCTTTGCCAATGTGTTTTAGCCATTAATTACATCAGCGTGGCTGCTGTTCAGCATGGCTAAAAGTCAGTGGCATTGAGAAGAGTAGTGTGGAGTGTTGCAGAGTGGAATGACGAAGAGTGGAGTAGAGTGTCGTAGAGCGGAGTGACATAGAGTGTTGTGTATTGGAGTGGCATAGTGTGGAGTAGCTTAGAGTGGGGTAAAATGGAGCGGTGTAGAGTAGATTGGACTGGTGTAGAGTGCACTGGCATGGAGTGTTGCAGAGCATAGTGGTGTAGGTTGCAATGGCATAGAGTGCAGTGGTATAGAAATCAGCGGTATACAATGCAACATGGTAGAATGTAGTGACGTAGCCTAGAGGGTTGCATAGTAGAGTGCAGTGACTTAGAGTGCAGCGGTGCAGAGTGGCGTGGTGAAGAGTAGAGTTGAGCTGAGTGGCATAGAGTGGTGCATAGTGGAGTATAGTGCCATAGAGTGGAGTGCTATAGAGTGCAGTGGCATACAGTGGAGTAATGCAGCGTACAGCAATTTAGACTGGAGTAATGCAGAGTGCTGTCGCATAGAGTGCAGTGACGTAGAGAGCTTAGGCATAGAATGCAGTAGTGCAGACGCATAGAGTTCAGTGGCATAGAGTGCAGTGTTGCAGAGTAGAGTGTTGTAGAGTGCAGGGGTGGAGAGTGGCTTTGAGTGCATTGCCATAGAATGAAGTGACGTACAGTTCAGTGGCCTAGAGTGCAGTGATGTTGAGTATAGTGGTGCAGAGTAGAGTGCAAAGGTGTAGAGTGCAGTGATGTAGAGTGCAATCGCATAAAGTAGAGGGGTGCAGAGTATAGTAGAGTGCAGAGGCATGGGGTGACTCACTGTGGAGTTGTGTAGATTAGGGTGGTCTGGTGTAGAGTGCATTAGTGTATAGTGTTGCAGAGTATAGTGGCATTGAGCGCCGAAGCATAGAATTCAGCAGTGTACACTGCAGGATTGTAGAATGAAGTGGTGAACATTAGAGTAATGCATAGTAGAATGCAGTAGAGTATAGTGTAGTGATGAGGAGTGGAGTGACTCAGAGTAGAGTGACCGAATGCAGTGGCATTGAAGATTGCAGTGGCGTAGAGTGCAGTGGTGAGAGTGCAGTGGTGCAGAGTAGAGCAGAGAGGCATAGAGTGAAGTGGCGTAAAGTGCAGTGCCGTACAGTGGAGAAGTGCAATATGGAGTAGAGTGCAGTGGCATTGTGTAAAGTGGAGTGGTGCAGAGTAGAGTTCTGTGGTGTGGAGTGGTGCAGAGTAGAATGGAGTGGCATGTAGTGGAGAATACATGGTGCGGTAGCACACTGCCATTACAGATAACACATTTTCAATTGAAATGACCTTTGCACAGACATACAGTTTTACTAATAAACCTATACAGCGTACAAACGATAATGTGTGGAAATGGCATAACTTCGTGTATTGATTTGATCTGATCATGTTAAAGTATTTGTTTCCAACTTACTCCAGAATTAACAAAAAATGTGCGTCATTTGTGCTATGGTAACTCTGGTATTTTCTGAAATGCTTGCACAGTTCATTCAGATGGTGTGTGCTAGAAAAAAACCCTTTCTTCTATTCCCAGTATCCAGCAAGATTGACACATAAATCCTCTCACTTTGAAGTCAGATAAAGAAAAGTAAACACCAAGCTCTCTGAAAGACAGAGCCTGACATTTGACCTCTGTCTTTGAATGCACAGCAAATGAGAAACGATAAGAACAAGATTTACAGGCCTGTTTACAGAAAGGAGCACTCGTGGAACAATACAAGTAGTAGTGTGAAAAGGCTTTGCTCCTTGGGAGGGACAACCTGTACCTGGACAGCCTAAAATAAATGAAGCCAGGAAACAGAAAGCCAGCAAATGTGAGTTATAAACCACAAAGCCAATAGTAAGCAAATAGATGCATTTCCAGGGAAGCTTTCAGAATGTCCCCAAGATGTCTTTAGCAAACCAGACAACTGTGCTGTCTGGCTGGCTTCGACCTATCAAGAGAAAACAACATACAGTTCAAAATGTCAGTTCAAAAGTGGAACCTCAAAAAACAAGCATTTGCAATGCAATAGGACTCGTATTTACGCGAGACCTATTACTTTGAAAACGGGTGGAAGGCAGGGAGAAAGAAGGCATGAACAACAAGCGTGGGGGAGGGCGAGAACACACGGACTGTGGAAGGGGGCGGTGGGGGAGAAGGCATGGGGAGAAAATAGTACTGAAAGGAAAGGGGCCAGTAGCCCTGGAAGGATTCCAGTGACGACATGGTCGTGATGAAGAGGGACTAACAAGCCTAAAACCAATCAGAAGGCAGCATTTAGGACCTAAGCCAATGAAAAAGATGGGCGGAGAGTGGTCGGAGCTTCCACTAAGCTTCCACACTGTACTGAATACTGCACGCCTCGCAAAGCGAGCAGCGCGTGAGCTGCAACCCTACGCTAGACCTAAAAAGAGCAAAGATGGATTACACGAGAAGGACATTTAGGTCACTTCAATAGCATAATGTGGTAGTAAGTAAGTAAGCGATCGCTCACTTTACATCAGCCTGAACACCAGACAGGTAGAAAACTCTAGGTACTGGAAGGTGCAAGGACCAATGTGCTTTGGGAGCTGCTGGTGTGGGAAGGGGGCTGTGGGAGATGGAGCAGACAGCACCATACATGCTGGCTCTCAGAGTCTGTGAGGACTGCAGTATCTTTGGAATGCAGCATCTTTGAACTGCAGCATCTTTGAACGGCAGCATATTTGAACGGCAGCATATTTGAACGGCAGCATATTTGGGCTGCAGTAACTTTGGACTGCAGCATCTTCATCAAAGCTTATGTTAGAGCTATTTCAAACCATATTGGCCCTTGCAAGACAAACATTCTCAAATCAGCCGCAGTAGGTGCATACTATATTTCTCTATCTCCAGAAGTTTAAAGCATCATCAATTCCAAAGTGTAAACATCCGCGACATGCTGTGGCCTAACCTGACAGCCCATGCTGCCAGGCCTAATGCAAAAGACTGTACGAAAGCCAGGCACTGAAGGGGGAGGACCCAAATCCCATTTCCTCTAGATACTTTTCAATGTATTTTTAAGAGAATTGATCACATGAGTTCTTGCAGCAGACAATTAAACCTTCCTGTAGCGAGACCTAATGTCCACCTCCTGGAGCCCTCTGATGACTAACACAAATGATGTTGATACTGTAATCCCCAAAAATTCAGTGGCGGCTCCTCTGCTATGGCAGAGGAGCGTCGCCCCTCCCTGCTAGCTGCCTCAAAACAGCAGGAAAGAAAAAATAAAACAATAATAAACACGTTTTATTATCGTGGTATTTTTTCTTTCCTACCGAGTCTTTGGGGGTGGGGCCCTGGGGAATGACAGGCTGCAAGAGGGGACTGGTGAGCAGTGTTGTCAGTGCGCATGACAGTTTGGCCGGCCATCTCAAGCTGGACAAACCGTCATGCGCACTGAAGCTGTCTCCAACTCGAGCTGCGTTGCCGGGTTGGAGAGACCAGGTGCAGGCTCCCAGTCTATCTAGGAGCGCAATTTGAGAGCGCTCAAGCCAATCCCGATGCTGCATTCATTACATGAGAACAACGTAAGGATTGGCCAAAATGGAGTCTGGGAGCCAGTGCCTGTGAGAAGAGGAGCCGAAGAGCGCAATGCGGCCGGCTTCTGGTATATATATATACATATTTTGTTTTTGGTCCCCCTCATCCCTCCACTCTTCCACAACACCAGCCGCTACTGCAAACATTACAAACATTAACAAGGATGGGCATTTTGTCCCTAATCCATCCCACTAGTTATGATGTTTCAAACAAAATGCAATTAAATTCGCTTGTACTGAGTGCCTGCAATTAATTTTATAAATGAAACATTTTTAGAAAAACGTCATTGTCAACAAATGAGAAATGTATCCGCTGGCGCAGGAGCAAGGGAACAAGCAGCAAACCAGCAGAGACTTAATAGGACTCAAAAATGCTGAGAACAAACACAAAGGGCCTGTCTTAGATATGACAGTGCTACTGACAAGGCATGTTCAATATTCACTTCTATTTTAATCCTCTTCTCACCTCAGTGCCTGCAGATTTAATTAGCTACGGCTTTGTAAGTATTGAAGGTGCTGCAAGGGATGAATTTGCTTTCAATTTAATATTAAGCGCTAGAATAGTTTTTGCTTAAAAGATCTACTCATTTGAAAGAAAAGAATAAAGTAATTATGTTTTACTTTTTGCCTCAGCTTATCACAACAGTGTTTGGAAAAGACACCTTGTCAGAAAGGGTTGATTTAGAATTGCAAGATTTTTTTTCCAATTTACAGCTGCATCTGAAAATAAATATAGGTTAACATTGGTTTTTAAGCCTTTTTTGAGTTTTGATTTCATCATTACGTTTCAAAAATGAGTATCAGGGCCCAGACTTAGCATTATGTGACGTAGTACAGCGTAGCAAGACAACTTGCTGCCCTTTGTCAAATGGAGAGGGTAGGAATGTGCCTTATTTACAAAAATAAAGACACCTTCCTGCACAGAAACAATCCTTATAAGGCCTTCCCGGGAGAAAGCAACACATGGCAGCGACTTGCGCTGCCTTGCGTTATTCCAGATTTACCAAGCCATGCAGGGCCGCGCAAGGTGGATTTGTGTGGCGGGGTATCTGACTTAAGGTTCGCGTTGTCGGATGTATGACATTACAACGCATGCTTTTACCACGCATGCTGTTACAACGCAGTCTTTACAACGCATACCATTACAATGCATAGCGCTTTGGGGTGCTGGATAGTGAATAGTTTAATTTACTATTCCAACTCCAGTCCCCGTGGATTGTAGGGAAGGTGTTGGATAGTAAATTAAATCTATTCCTTATCCTAGAGCGCCCCCCAGCGCAATGCGTTCTAATGGTTTTCGTTGTAAAACCTGCGTTGTAATAGCACTGCGTGGTAAAAGTTGCGTTGTAAAGGATGTTTCCCCTTGCCTTGCATCACCTTATGTGTCACAAGGCCAACGCAATCTTTGATAAATCTGAGCCCCGACCTCGACGGTTGTTCGAGCGCCATGCAAAAGCAAACCATGTATTAATACACGTTTAAGATAAATATATTCACTCCCCTGATCTAGCTGCGATAGTTGAGAAAGACATGATCAGGCACGCACTGGACCCCCACTCTGAATGATGTCGATACTCAAACTATTAAGACCAACTCTGAAGGAGGCAGGAGTGTAACACAGGCTTCTTCAATCCCTGCGGTGCAGGGGGGGCTCTAGCGCGTCAGCGGGACCCCGTCAGCCCGAAGTCAATAAATATCTGTGAGATATGGGAGACTCAGTGGCCAATCATCACAGGGTGCATTGGGGCGCCACAGTTAGGCGTGCAAGAGAGGATACCATTTGACCGCGGGGTCCTTAATATTCTAGCAAGGGTATGCCCAGATAAAAATGAGTCCTTAGGGGCCGATTGAACCCTGATAATTGCTGTATTTTACTACCACAACAGCAGTCAAAGGGGCCATTTTCCTTTAGTGCACCAGGGCTGGGACATCCAAGCTACTCTACTGTATCTAGCACTGCTTTTGACAAAGAGCAGTGAGACAGTGGCTTTTTAAGGAACAACTGTGACTCCCTCTTGGTAGCCAGGTCAAGCTCAAGGCTTGACTAACCCTGTAGGAAGGGCTGATCTATGTAAAACCAGCAAGCGCAATGCAACACATTGAATAGGTAGCAAATGTGTCGCTTGAGACTACTGTAGACATAAAAATAATAGATATGCTTTAACTGAGAAAAGAGTTAAAAATAGCAGCTACCAGGCAGCAAATAACAGTAGACAATGTTTTTAGAGTTCGTTAAGTAGCCTTTTAGTGGATGGGGAGCGAGGCTGGACTGTGACTGGACTAGGTCAGTGTGAAGGGGAAAAGAAGAGAAGAGAACCGAACCAGGTGTACTGGCTGGGAGAATCAGAGACAGAAGCAGGAAGCAAGTTACTTGATGGAAGAGGTCAGAAGGCTAAAGTTTGGCTAAGGTTCATAGGCCTGCCCTGCCTCTAGAATCTGTGGCTGCCACCACAATCAGCCTTCTACAGCCTGCTAAGTGGATTGTAATCGCCCTCGGCTGATAGCACACTTGGGCGCTTATTTATGAGAGCTCTGTGTCACTTTTGCACCACGTAAAGTGGTACATGCGTGAAGCCGGGCACTCATGAAGATATATGAAGGCACGCAAAATCACCCTGCTTCGGTTTGAGTGGCCTCATAAATCATGAGTAATGTGAATCACTGCGTGAATCACTGTGAATCACTTACTCTGCACCCAGGAGGCGTTTCATGGGCGTTGCGCTGGGTTTTATCATGGAACACCCATGGAATTTGATGCTTCCCCAGAATTACAAAGTGATGTAAACCTGGTGAGGCATAAAGAGGAGAAATTTGTTGATTTCTCCTCCCTTTTTTCCTCTTTCCATGTGTGCTGCATTCTGCAGCACTCATAGGAAGAGGAAAACTTCTTGCACCGGAGGCACCGTTGCACCATGGTGCAAGGGTGTCTACGTTGGCACTAGGCTGCCAAAATGGCTCGAGCACAGGCAGAAAGGACAGTACTGCACAGCATTGCTTAAATATGGTGCATTCCTCCCCTTTCACTTTGGCGCAGGGCAGCCCAGTAAGGAACCTCGCTGCGTGCCCTACGCCAAAATGCCATACATGAGTCCCCAGGTGTGCCCCACCAGGCCACAGAGCTCCACTTGTATCTCTAGCAATATATCAAGGAATCCTCAGCGCACACGCATGATTGTAATGTGTGTGAAGATGAAAATGCACAGAGTCATCCTGTTTGCCTCTTTAATTACTAATTTCTTGCACAAAATGCCATCAGCAGCAGCAGGACTTGCAGGTTGAGACCTACAAACTTCTGCAACGAGCCCGCAGATTTTAGTTATGCGTAATTATAACTTTGATTATTTATAAATTCATTTATCCTGCATTACATATGATAGGTAAGGTCTAGGCTTATAGGCAGAGCCACTGGAATTATGGGTCAGGAGAGGGTCAAATCCGGCAGGATTGAGTTAATTCTGCGGCAAGAAAAGGAAAATTATACGCCGTAATGCGGCACATTTTTTAATAGTATTACATCATTGTTTTGTACTTTTTACAGTTATTAACACTATCTGGGCATTGGGTGCACTTCATTATTACCAGTTTAATACCCAAAAATAGCAATAAGCAACAGAAAGGTTAACAGGCAACCTTTACAAAAAGTTGTCCACTGCGTGGTAACGCGTTCTGCTGCGTTGTTTGTAACTTTTGAACCATTTGAGCTAGAAACAAAAAATATTTTGGGATAAAATCTGCAGATTATGCAGCAGATGATGGATTATGTGACAGATGCACCAAATCCATAATTATGCGAAAATCACTGCAGTCTCACAATTGCATAATTCCAGCAGCCCTGCTTAAAGGCTGCATTTATAGTGAGCTAATGAAAACGTAGGGTCAGCGTTCTCGGTCTGGAAGTTTGTAGCCCTAAAACAGAGAGAGCCCTGCCTCAAAACATCCCTGGCAGCAGGGCGACTTGCAGTTTGAGGTCTGTGGGCTGCTGGGACAAGCCCAAAGCCTTTTATACCATATAAACACATTTATCCTGATTTACACTTCATTGTTGTGCAGGACCTCTAACCTGGGCTTCTATTGGAATTCTAAAACGCAAATTAGCATCCCTGTGGATATGCAGGGATGCGCCAATTATTGTAAATCTGCCCCAATAACCGGATTTACTAACAGTTCACGCAACGCAACACAGTGCAGCAAGGCAGGTTGCTTGCTGCACTGCGTAGCGTGAAGCAGAGAGAGCTGAACTCCGTCATGTGTACAAACCTATGTCACTGTCCAGCTGACTCCCTGCGCTGGCACACTTGTGGCAGCCTAGCACCAACGCAGAGATATTTCCCCTTTTTACGCCAGCCCGGGCAGGCACACTATTTTGACACAAATCCAGGTTTACTGACTTTAGTAAACTTGGTTTTGCGTAAAAATACATGGCTGGATGCACGGGAACACCTACGCTCCACCCATGTAACGCCTCCCCGACACAAGCGCGGCCTTGCGTTACTTTGCAGGCGGAAAGTGACGCAAGCCACACAAATATCAAGTTGCTGTTCTTTGTCAATGCCACCTGTTGCATTGCCTTGTGTCAACTTGAATGGCACAAGGACAGTGCAAGTGCTTAGTACATCTTGGCCTAGTTGTATACCACTGCCAGGCACTCTGTCCAGCGCCTAAGTTGCACAGCCAGGCGCATTGCACCGTGGGGTTTGGCTGCCTGGTGTGTTAAGTGAACGATGGGTTAAGGCAGTATATCCTCAAAAAAAAAATTCATAGCTTTCTTTGTTATGGCTAAATGTATAATTTGTTCTGCTCCAAAGACATTCATGTTTAAAATTAACTTCAGAAATTTAAAGTGAGGTTTGTCAGTTTGGTTTCCTAGGAAAACATAAGCCCCGGCCTGCATTGCTCATGATCTCACTTATGACACCACTGATGACATCTAAAATGACATAATTGATGACATCACTAATTACATCACTGATGAGATCCTTTATGGCATCAACAATGACATCACCGAATATATCACTGTTGTAGATTTCTATGATTTCAGTAATTGGTTCCACAAAAGCACTAATACAATCATGCAAAATAATTATTTTAAGCCACATTTTAAGACCTTTGATTCTTCCATAACATCAATTAGTATTGGCATATGTGGAAACAGTGTTGATGGCATCTACAAAGTGTTCTACACTGAAGGCACACATTGCTATGACTTTCAGCCACACCCATTCATGAGCCTGCATGCTTGCTTGCACAATAGCTTCTTGAACATCTTCTTTTAACTCATAGACTGTACAGTAAGACAGGATAACATTCAGCCACAATTGGTGCCCTGCCTTGTCTTTGTCACATCAAGGCCATGGTATACCAGTATTGTCCTGTCTGTGTCACATCAAGGTCACAGTAGGCCAGACTTGTCCTGTTGATGCCACATCGAGCATATAGTAGCCCAAACGTTCCTAGCTACCAGCACATTTAATACCCAAATTGCCATTTTTTGGGACTGTTTGTGATTAGTTTAGCTATATATTAAAAAATGTTTATGACTTAACAGGTGAAGCCTGTTAGATAAATTTAGCTGATCATGCCATACAAACCACCTTTAAGCCCAATATCTATGGGTAAAGCTAATATAAAATAAGCCAGTTGTACCTGGGGCACAGTATATGTGATTTTAAAACATATACCAATCATGTCTTGCAGCCTGCAACTTGCGCATGCGCAGTACATTTCAATGTGATAATTATCATACAAATAGCACATCCTTCAATCTGTCTCTGAGGTCTCATGCCTTGTCCCCTACATTTAGGCCCTCACTATGAGTTGGAGCAAAGATATTGGGATCAGAGATAGCAGGTCCTTTTACAAGCCCTAAAAACCACTAACATTTTCTGTCCGCTTCGATCACCAGGACTGGATGGTTGCAGGGCACTCTTTACCTGTCCAGGGACAATATTGTCTACTTTCCTCTGCACTCCTGGAAGAGGCGGGCAGTGCCCAAAGCACCTGTCCCTGTAGCTCAAGTAACAGCGAGGGTGTCTTCGGGCTGGAATTATGGGTCGAGGGTTTGCACCCGATAACTCGGGCCAGAAACTCATAATAGTGACTTGGTGTATTTCACCTGGATTTATCATTCTGGGTAAAACACCCTCTCTCAGTGTAAAGAGGTACGAAGAAGCTACTAGGGTACACCTGGGAACATTAAAGAAATCATCTAATAAAAATAACTTATAAATTTGGACATTTTTGGAATTGTCATAGGTAATAATGAAGGGCCAGGGCATTATCACCTTGATAATTTCAACTCAACCTTAATTTAGTCAACATTTTAAAAGTCAACTTTATTGCATACAACCCCTACTCCATATTATAGAGGAGCTATGGGTCTCAGTTGGAAATGTACATGCAGCACACCTTTCGGCTAGGGTGGCAGAGGTCATAACTTCCCCACCCTGGTGGATTACCGCTTGCTATATTTCTATGCCACTGAATACTTGTTTAGTAGCCATAACTCCCTCACTCCCTTAGTCCAGGCCACCTACGGTATACCCTAGACCATTGATCAAGATGTGGGGGGCAGTAAAAGCATCCTTGCCCCTAGGGGAGGCAGAGTGAACTACTTTGTGTGTGTCAAGATTTGGGGGCGATCAAATACCTTCCTTTCCCGTGAGCAACGTAGGGAGATGCCACAAAACAGTCAATGCCCTTGTGCGGGGTTTGAGGCTACCAAACAACACCACTTGCCCTAGGAATCCCAGTGAAGGATCAATATGGTCCTTATCTCCGGGGGCCGTTAACATTAACATGGGAACATTAAGGCTCATTCAAGGTGGGGGGCGTTGAGTCACATGAACGCATGCGTGCCCACATGCCAAGAGATAGAATAAAAAAAAAAAACAAACATTGAAATTCAGTGAATGAACTACAGGTAAGGGGAAGCTAATTTTGATGGAGTATTACTACTGACAGAAACCCTAGAAATACCTGAAATTTAAAAACATTAACGCTCAGTGCTATCATACCCTCTTTATGACATCACACATGCAATAGTGTCACATAATCTATATCTAAAACACATCTATATAAATCAGTAATGATTAGATAATCAATGGAATCCCACTTTAAAATCCCAGAATGCCTTCACACAACACCCAAATTTCTGTAATACAAAGGCTTATTAGGAGCATTTCATAATGTAGAGTAAAAATATTGATTAAAAGTACAAACCTAGTATCCATTATCTCAGAGACATAGATGTTTGCAAAGTATTTATCAACACATAGAAAAAATACAGCAAATACAATGTATGATGAGGTCTTACTCCACAAACAATATAGGAATCATACAAACTGTAGGATATTCATTTCGTAGTCACCCAGTCATTCATTCACATCTCATTTTCACCTATCACAGAAGACGACATTGGCTGCATCAGTTTACCACCAGTGTCTAGAAGGTTCACAGATCCTTTTTAAATGATATCTTACCAAAATTTGTTTGGAGAGCTGCCCTGCCCAAATTCAACATATATAGAATGCCGCAACACGCTTGACGCTCACAGTAACCCCATTATACTGCAGTTCCATTATGTAATTTCTTTGCAGTGGCTCCCAGCTGCCTAGTGCATGATCTTCAGGCTTGTTCCCAACTACCTGGTGTGTGATCCTCAATTTTGTTCCCAACCACCTAGTAGTGTGTGATCTTCAAACTTGTTCCCAACTACCTAGTGTGTGATCTTCAAACTTGTTCCCAACCACCTTGTCTGTGATCTTCAAACTTGTTCACAACTACCTAGTGTGTGATCTTCAAACTTGTTCCCAAACACCTTGTGTGTGATCTTCAAACTTGTTCCCAACCACCTTGTGTGTGATCTTCAAACTTGTTCCCAACTACCTAGCATGTGATCTTCAAATTTGTTCCCAACCACATAGTGTGTGATCTTCAAACTTGTTCCCAACTACCTAGTGTATGATCTTAAAACTTGTTCTCAACTACCTAGTGTGTGTTCTTCAAACTTGTTCCCAACTACCTAGTAGTGTGTGATCTTCAAACTTGTTCCCAACTGCCTAGTAGTGTGTGATCTTCAAACGTGTTCCCAACCACCTTGTGTGTGATCTTTAAACGTGTTCCCAACCACTCAGTGCGTGATCTTCAAACTTGTTCCCAACCACCCAGTGTGTGATCTTCAAACTTGTTCCCAACCACCCAGTGTGTGATCTTCAAACTTGTTCCCAACCACCCAGTGTGTGATCTTCACACTTTTTCCCAACCACCCAGTGTGTGATCCTCAAACTGTTGTCTCTGCTAAGAGTGTGCATGTCGATGGTATCCTATACCTCAGGGTGAGTGCACGCCAAAACGATTGGCCAGAAGTATAAGGAGACAAAAATTGTCTCTTGCAAAGTGTCCCAATGGGTGTAGATTTTCTATCATTAATTACAATATGGCAATTCTTTTTTGAACAATATATAGAACACAATATTTATGACAGATGATATTCTCACTATAAAATTCGAACAAAATACCCTTGGCAAAAGGTTTCCATCTATATCCCTTCAGGCATCCTGAGATCCAGCACTCTAGGTCTCTTTCTTGTTTGGAAACCCAACCTCTGCTGCAGATGGGAGCAGATATCAGTATTGGGTACCAGATTAAGGAATGCTATACTCTTGAAATGATGCTGCAGCGAATTTGTCCCTTTTTTAGAAAAGCATACTTTCTTTCTAATCCTCCTCCCTGACAGCAATGGTGCCTAGGGGACAATTCTTTTGTAGTGCATCTTGTAAATGAAATATATGCAGATACAGGTTTGCATGTGATCAGTTGTTACCACAGTAGCCCGGGCTTAGAAGATTTTCCCAACAACATACCTTGCCTCTTGTTCTCCTCCTTAGGTGGACGAGTCTTCCCCAGTTTCATGGCTGAAAATACTCCTTTACCCACTCTGCAAAGAAATAAAGCAACATTGTATTTTTTGAGCCCGAATTTCCCATACCAGGTAACAAACATCTTGAAGGAAGTCATGGTTTTAAATGAATGTTTGGAAATATTCAATGTAGACATCCCTGGATCTTTGACATTTGATTATCCTTCATCACCACCATAATCATCTTCATGTGTTTCTTATAGTGTGTTAACAGACTCAAAAAGAGCATCCTGATGCTTCAGAGAGTGATAAAAGATGACGGGTGGTCAAGTAGAACATGTATGTTTCTCCCACCTTCCTGAAAGGCTTTAAAAAAGCTGTTGTGATTATGTTTGGTCTTTCCCACAGAGATACAGTTTCACAAAGAGCACATTTGTGTAAAAAACAACTTCATAACTGTCCGAGTCCTGTCAACTCTCTAACCATCTGTGTTGAGAAAAGCAAGTCTGATGGTTTCACTGGATTACTAGATGTAGTAATCAAGAATACACAACAAATGAATTAATCAAACAATCAATTAAACAATAGATTTGTAGAGCGCTACTTGTAACAGATGAGGGGATCCAGGCACTCCCAGGGTCCAGTTGATTAGCCGAATAGCCAGGTCTTTTGGAAATCTGGAAGAGACATCACATTTTGTGCTTTTCCAAAGTCCATTAGGGTCAATGTTCAAGAAGAACCAATTGACACATTGCTTTTCGTTGACGGTGAAGTGTCCTTGGATTGCAGTGGAAGCACATTATTTTCTTACCTGCTCATGCTGAGTGCTATACTTATCTCTCTACATTTGCTACGCTGGCGAATGGGTGACTAGTGTCTCATACCATACACTTGGCCTCGCCACTTTTCAAGAGAGTGAGGATATGAAAACCCATATGCAGCAAAGGAGCAGACATTTTGGAGTCAGGCATTCCTCCAGGACGTCTATGGAAGGAGAAGGTTTCTCTGAAGGGAGGCTGAAGGGACCTGACTGGAGGCAACTGAGGGCGCCTTGCAAATGGGAGCCAAAGGGTTCCCATGCTGAGCCTTGAATGATGTGTCTCTCAAAGATTTGTACTACAGAACTAGAGCCTGTCGTGCTCTGTTCAGGAAGTGCTGTTAGCAAGAGACAGCAAGGATCAATTGATAACCAATAGGCTAGTCAATAAGGTATAACTAGGATAGTCAACAGTCTGCAGTGGAATATTGTGCATAATGCAGTGCACAGGGCAGGCTCAAGCTTTTCTTGACATCACCAAAGCATCCTACAAGAGTTCTTCCACTGTGGAGCATGTAAGGAGTGATGAATGTGGCCCTTTCACCATCACTATCTCTTAACCAGTCACCTGAAACTGTTGCTCCTGCAGGGAGTGTCTATGCTCAGCAGCCAGCTTGCCCCTCAAAGAATCCTACAGCTCTGCTGTGCCCTAATGTATGCCCCCCTCAAACCTGAGTCTCAAAGTATTACAACTTACATACCTATCAGAGTACTAATATGCGTCTGCTTCCCACCTCTTATAAGATATTTTCCTCATTTGCACCACGTGGTGTCTGGCACAGTGAGAGTGAGTGGACTAGATTGAGGATTTTTGTGTTTTCAGCTGTTCCGCAGGGTACGCGGTAATACTGTCTCATACCAGCAGCTCCTTGCTCTAGATTTACTTACGCATGGTAAAAGACACACAATTGATGGACGGAATGCAGAACAAATCAAAACATTCACCCCCAGTCAAGAGATCTGGGTTAAATCCATCATTCTTTTGCACACCATGCCACCCCAGTTTAGACCTGGCCATATGCAAATCAGTCTTGACCCTGTGCCTCATGGGAACAGTCCAGCCCGAACTGCCAAGCCAAGTCCTCCCTGAACTGGAAACAAGCATCCTAGGACCGGTTTCGGGGTTTTACCCCTCATCAGCCAGGATAGCTTGATTCCAGTGGCACAGTGAGCCCAGGACACACACCTGGGCATACCTGGTGCACTTAGGGTGAGAAAGCAAAAGACACACAATTGACAATTGACGGAATGCAAACTGCCAAGCCAGGTCCACCCTGGACCGTAAACAAGCATCCTAGGACCGGTTTCGGGGTTTCACCCCTCATCAGCCAGAATAGCTTGATTGCAGTGGCACAGTGAGCCCAGGACTCACCGTCTGGGCATACCTGGCACACTGAGGGTGAGGAAGCAAAAGACACGTCTGGGCATACCTGGCGCATTTAGGGCGAGAAAGCAAAAGACACACAATTGATGGACGGAATGTAGAACAAATCAAAACATGTACCCCCAGTGAAGAGATCTGGGTTAAATCCATCATTCTTTTGCTCACTATGCCACCTCAGTTTATAAGCATCCTAGGACTGGTTTCGGGGTTTCACCCCTCATCAGCCAGGAAAGCTTGATTCCAGTGGCACAAGATTCTGTTTTGTAAGCCTGTTGGTGCCGGGAAGCTGAACTATTGGTGTCATCTTGACAAGCCCATCTGAGGGAACAGAATCTTGTAATGTTGAAAATAAGTTCAAGGGGGAGCAAGACACGTAAACTCAAAATGGAGGAGCATGATTTTCCTGGGTTAGTCGCATTGTCAAGGTGATGTTACTGAATCTACTAAGCGACAAGTGGATGCCTTCGGTCGATTTGTTCTTCCTCTCGAAGCTATGAAGTCTTTTTTATGACAATGCCTTTTTTTCAGCTTGTGAGATGGATAGTAAAATAACCTCGAGGTGTTGGACCCAAATTAGATGCCTGTGGCAATTAACCTACGGCAAACAAATAAATACAGAAGAACGTGAAAAAAACAGTTTCCAGTTGACAAAGATCATATCAGGTTCCAACAAAGACCCATTCAGGGCATGAAAGCGTTTTTGAGATACAATAATCCTTTTTTGGCATATCATGCATTTAAATGCATATGTTAGTAAACCATTGCTTGGCAACCAAGCCTCAAGATATATCTCTAACAAGCATTGGCAAAATCACTAGTTCTAGAGTTGGCTGCCAGCCTTTTCGCTTTGTCAATGCTTATTTTGTTTTAACGTGGTTCGTGTAAAACTTAATTGTTGAAGGACCTGGCAGGCCTGGGCCAATATTAAAAAAAATGTCTGAAACCTAAAATATTTTTTGATCGCAAAAAGCACACATTGCCATAGTAGCTCCGAGCACTGAAGGAAATCATATTGTGTGCGAATGTTCCTTGTAAAAGAGCAGAATGAATTAAGCCGATGGCTGAAGTGGGCCGACCCACTGCCCCTTGCTGAATGCTGGGATTGGCAGAAGAAAATGTGAATGACACAACAACTGACCAATGGATGAAAAGGGCTGAGACCAAAAGCTCCCATAAGCAAGTTTATTAACTACTCATTTTAATCAATTCAAAAGATCTTGGCTAATTGAAGACCTACAAATTAAATAAATGGAGAAGCAACAAATATACAGTGATCTGCATTAGCTAAAGGACCCAGGTCAAGTGAGGGAATTTTTGTTGAAAAGGCTGGGCCTGAGAAAGAGGGGTTGAGGCAGTAGAAAAGTGGGGGAGAGAAAGGGTTCAAGGTGGGATCTATTCCGTGGTGATGGCTGATGCATACAGTGTCAAGATTTACAGCAAAAGAAGTCAGGAGATCTACTAGTGAAGGCAAGACTCATGACACTTTAAACAATACTAATAACAAATAATAAATTAAGCCATTTTCAAATGTAAGCCCTTGCCCCCAGATGTACAGTAGGATGAAGGAAACAATGACACGAAAAGTATGTATGTACAAGGGGAAAAATAGGTACGTCAAGATCATAACTGAAAGATTAATCTCATTATGCATCAGTGCAGTATTTTACTGTCTGATCCCTCGACATCACATATGCTCATAACCAAAAGCAGAATGCATACAAAATATACTATTGCAATGCTAAACTGTACCACTGACGCCAGAAACCCAAGTGCAGCCTCAAGTTTCTGATGTCTACAAATATCTCTATATCCGAACCTCAATTCATAACCCTCTTTTGCAGGTTGCACCGGTACTCTGGAGCACCTGACTCCAGAAAAGTATATATATGTCTGGTAGAAAGCTTCTGTGGGTTCAGACTCCCTGATCTCACAGTATTGTTTGTATTCATTAAATAGTTTATGTTGATCGAGACTCTCTGACCTCACAATATTTATTGTATGTTAATGCTAAATAGCTTATGTGGCTTGAGACTCACTGATCTCACAGTAGTGTACGCATTCGCTAAACAGCTTTTGATTGAGACTCACCGATATCACAATCTTGTATGTATTTACTAAAAAGGTTGTGCGGGTTGAGACACACTGACCTCATAATATTATATGTATCTGCTAAATAGCATCTGTGGACAGAGACCTCGCTGACTATATGCTTCTGGTTATAGCCTCTGTTGATTGAGACATCATTGACTCACAATATTACATGCATCTGCTAAATAGCTTGTGTGGATTGAGACTTCACTGGCTCACAATATTACATGCATCTGCTAAATAGCCTCTGTTGATTGAGACATCCTTGACTCACAATATTACATGCATCTGCTAAACTAGATTATATGCTTCTGCTAAATAGCCTCTGTGGACAGAGACCTCACTGACTCACAATATTACAATAGCCTCTGTGGATTGAGACTTCGCTTCTTCCACAAAGTATCTGAAGAATGATCTAATGCTTATTTCTCCATTTCAATCCTCAATCACATCCTTAGGAAAATGACAGTTGTCCCTCAAAAGGAATGAAGAAGGAGATGTCCCCAGTACACGAAGAGTGAACCGATTTTCGCTGAGTCCTTTTGAATACTTTTCTTGCTGCAATATTGTTAGCTACATTCGATTGACACTGCATTTGGTCTAAGAGTGAGAGGCTACAGTAACAGCACTAAGACTAGATAGGAAACCTGGCAGTGCTGTGAATGGAAGGGGAATGGGAAAGGATTACCTTTCTATTCTAGACTCTCACTGACCTAATTTGTGGTGGATCTCCCACTACATTCTGTAGGAAGGGGAGGCCTTCGGAGGGCGCCACCACTGCTCCGGGGAGGGCGGAGCCAAGAAAACACTTGTTTTTCACACATATTTAGGTCAAAGCTCCCTACGTTTTTTTAAAATACCCAGAAAAGTAATTTCCAATTTTACCTACCTAGAGCATCCCCGTTAAGAGGATCACTTGGTGAAATCCACCGCCCGAAGCTGGATCTCTGAATCCACCGCTCACAAACAGGTACTCAAATCCAAAATATATGATCCCAGGGAAAAATTGGTGACCTCCTCTTCAGCTTCGTAACAGAAATCCCAAGCTCCACAGGTCTTTTTGGAATATTAGTGACAGCAGCGAAAGAAAACGAATGCCAAAGAAGCCAACAAGGAAAGAGTTGCAGGAGACTGTGAGGCAAAGGCTGCGGGGAACGGCTGTCAGCCGACACCTCACCATGAATATTGGATGATACTTGGTGAACCTGAGACATTAGCAACTGTTCTGAGACCAAGAGCGGTGGAACAAAATTAACACATTTTGGTGGTCTTTGCTGCTTAGGGCACTGGCTCCCAAGATCATAAAATGTAAATTACCAAGTAAGAAAGACAACATATATTGTCAACTCTACTGTGTTGAGTAGCATGTGTGGTGTCTGATTCAGAGGTGGTCGCTTCTCAGAGCCCAGGGCTCACGTATGCTTCTGGGGAACACTTTGTTGCTCTGCATGCCTGACTAACTCTGAGTATCTGGTTACTCAGTGAGTATTAAATATTTACAGTCTGACAGATGAAAATACTGCCTTGTTTTCTCCCTCTGAATCTACATTTTGGGAGTGAGCCAGCTTTGTCTTTTGGAAATTAAATAAGCCATCGCCGAGATGGGATCTCCAGCAAACAAAAGCCCACAGGGAGACTTGTCTCACCTTTCACCAAGGAGGCATCTAGGATTTTACTTCTGAGGATGGAGGGCACAATAGGACACAAATGTGGGATTTTTAAATTACAGTACAACTCGTCTCTGTGTGTTAGAACAGTGGGATCTCTGTAGCACTCCGCCACGCCTCCTCCACCGGCCTGAGAATGCCTTTGAACTCAGGAGTAGATTTTGCCCATTTGTGGGTGTTTAAGCCATTCCATGAGAAGGCACAACTGCTTCTCTCAGAGATGGACTAGACCCAAGGCTTTGTTGACACAAGCACGCCTCACCTTGACAGGCTAGACATTTGGTATTCCTTAAAACCTACAAATGGCAACATCATAAGCTGCTGTTAAGGCAGTGAAAGCAAGATGCAACCCTCCATTACAAAATTATGTTGGCAGTGTGGGTGTGTGTGCGTGTGCGTGCTATGTGTGTGGTGTTTGTGGTCGATGTGGGTGTGTGATTGTGTGCGTTTGAGTGTATGTGTGTGGGTGATGTGTGTAGCGTGTGGGTAGGGATGTATGCAATTCCTGCAAAGAAAGCAAAGCACGTGAATTTCACCAGTTTTTTTCTGCCCGCAGAGTGGAATAGGACATGATCTGCTGCTCCATGGGCGGGAAAAAAACTAAACAAAAGCACAGGGTCTTTTGAAGCAATGTGGAGCATAGGGCTATGAATTTACTGTCATGCAATTAGCACTAATGTAGATACATAGCTCAGCCCCTCACAGTCCATGTGAAAGCAACTTCTCCAGCAGGAAAGTCTGTTTGCAGTGTCTGTCTACAGGGTCCTCCTGGCAGGCTCTACACCCAAGCTCCCCTGCAGCGGGAGTTCATTTGGAAAGCATGGCCAGGGGTCAGCCATTTTATTTAAGTGAATGTACTCACCCTTAAGTTAGTTACAAAGCGTGGCTCTTGACAGCGCCAGATGTAAGTTTATGACACAGTAGTAAATGTGGGAGGTACCAGGAGAGTGGCTGGAAAATGGAGTATACCTACTACCAAGTAGGAGGGGTTTAGGGAGGAGGAAGAAGGGATTTAGGGAGCAATGTGCACCCACTCACAAAAAAGTAAGCTCATTGCTTTCCACAAACTACACTTATAAAGTTCCTATAGGCAAAAATGAATCCAAAACGGTAGTAAATTACTACGGCCAAGAGCTGGAGTAAGTCCAGTAACACACACTGCCAGCCACTGGTACTGCAACACCCTCCCATAAAAAAGAATGGATGTAGGGACTTAAAATAAAACTCGATAGGAACTATTTATTTTTAGTTTCATAAACATTTTTCATTTTCCCTATACTTTACCATAGGGAGATTATGTAGTCAGGGAGATCTTCGTATGGTAAAGTATAGAAAAAAGTAGAAAGGTTTATTACAATTGGAAAAAGTTGTCAAAATATTTTGAGTTTTAATAATGTAAATACATTTTATATGTTTATTTTAAATATAGAAAAAAAGACAGAAATGCAACAGCACTATTAACATACTTTTGAATTACATCTTTAATGACATTAAATATATTGAATACAATTATTTTTAGTTTTAATTAAAAAATAAATGCTCACGGAAAGTAAAACATATTTAGTAAATAATACATGAATAATTATTAAGATAATAGTAATACTAATAATTATTAGCTATTACAGTGTGCGGCTGCCTCTGAAGAGCTTTTCGCCTCTTACAGGAATACAATAACACAGACGAGATACAGATTGCACGTGCAGGATCTTACTGATCGAAAAGGAGGGCCTTCGGGTTCTTTTTAAAGATGGCTCCTGGCATTGATTTTCTCAGTGTAACCGGGAGCCCATTCCATCATTTAGATGCCAGGAAGGTGAAAGACCTGCCTCCTCTTCTGGCTCTGTTCACCATGGGCACTTGCATCAGAAAAAGATTATTGGACCCAAGAGATCTGGCCTGACAACAAGGTAAACGCCTTTTTCTGAAGCGTAGAAGCTTTTTTTGGTAGTAGGCTCTATACGAGAGAACAAGAGCTTTGTATCCAACCATCTAACACAGAGCTTTGTGGTTGATGGTATTCAAATTCTACATTGATAGCCCAATCTCACACAAGAACTGAGAACAAACTCACACAATACCTACTTTTCTTTGTTCTCCTTGGGCGCTTTGTTCTTCTCTTTTCCTTTGCTGGTACAAGCACGTAATCATGAAGAAATGAACAAAAACATAAATCAAATAAATAAATCAAATTATTAAATAAAATAAATGAGGCACACCTACTCCCAGGACATCTCAATGTGTTTTATAACTTCCCTTTATACATATCAAGAACCCTCCTCATCCATCTCTCATCTAAGTGGCCTTAGGATGTCCTCCAACGGTGGCAATGATAGCGTATCAGCCCTCCAAGACCTAGATGTTGAAGTATGACACTAATGAACACACCATCCTTCACATGACATTGAGCATTGGGGAGGGTGGTGTGGCACAGTCTTGGGCCATATCTTTTCTTGGTGGTGGACCCAGGCTGTTGTGCTTTCCCCTTATTCTTCCGAACCTCTAACCCTAACCCTTGGGGCTCCACACATCTTTCTGTCTCCTATGTGTGCCTTATCCAGTCACCGGCAGACATGTTTCCATGGAAGTCAAATGTAACCAGATTCTTGACTCCTTTGATGAAGATCTGGGTGAAGCAATAACATTGTTTTGGGGGTGCTTCTTCCAGTCAGGCTTGGGTAGTCACTGGCTAGAGCGTAACTTGGATAACACCAAAATTAACAATAGTCAGAGGTCATGCTGACGAATGAATGCAGTTCCTGGGCCTGAATCTTTCTCTAAAACATTTCTCATTGTTGGGTACATCACAACACCTTCAGCAGCTCCACTAGTAAGCATAATTTTTCTACAAACACAAGAAAAGCACCTGCATCACAATTCACAGATTCACATGATACCGAGACCTGCTACTTAGATGTCAATAAAACAAACAATTGTTCAATCGCTTTTGCAAGTCCCTTTCCAAAGCACACCCTCAACTTACCAATACATATTTATATCTCCTTCGTATAGGATCAAATTTTACATTAGTCACTCAGTTGGCTGCATATCCCAATCACCTCTTACTAAACTATGGAGCACTCTCTATTGGCCAACCATGTCAGTAACTTCAGGTCTCTTCCTTCACACAGCAGACCATCACCATGCCACTATTATCTAGGGGAATTCAACACTGGGAGCAAGAAAGTGTCCTACACAGTGAAACATTTTGGCTTCAACTTTGATGCAAAACACTCCATGGAACCAAAGATCTCAGCAGTTTTTTCTATCAGGTGAAACCTTAGAAGAAGATCTTGTCTTATTCCCTTGGGTAAAGCCCTTCTTATCAATGTCCACGTTGCTTTCTTGACAGCAGGAACTCCCAATACCTAGGTCTCCCTAAAAAATCCTTAGCTAACCTCTAAATCAGTCAAAATGTGCAGCTCGCCTTTTGCTGAGTGCTGACGAATGCGACCCGGCGCTCCTTTGCGTTGCGCTTTACATTAGCTTGCAATGTTATGTGATTTTTCAAACCTGGACATGCAGAAGGGCAGACCGTCAGAAGTTATATTGAGAACATGAACATTAATCCCTGTCTGCGTAAATTGCATTTTCCATCCTCCGATGCACTACTAACCTATCTAGTAGAGTCTCTTTGTAGAAGACATCTTGACTATTAACTTCCAACCACTCCACTCCAAAGGCTCTGCTGGGGGTTAATCTTGGCAGCATTTTGATTCTGTACAATTACCACTGATTCTTTCCTTGTAAATTTTCCATCGGATAGGCACAGTGAAGCCAGGGCTAATAAACTACAACCTGCCTATGAAAGATGTAAATCACAAGCAAAGAGATGGTACCCTAGAGTACAAACTACTCCTCTGTCATCATCTGATTGCTGAGTTACCACACCTACCCTTACAAAAGAGATTGCTGCATCTGCTTCTGCTGTTGGCCCTCTGCAAGACTAGCCCAGAGCTGATCTCATTTTCAGAGGTAATGTTTACTATTTTGTGGTAGTGGAATTAAAAATGGTGGTAGTCCATTTACAATTAGTGCTCATTAACATCTTTCAATTATCTCCTACGAAAGCTACTCCAGTATATTAGACACCACGATGACTGTTATGTTGTTGCTAATTTCTCAGCTGAATCTATCAATTATTCTTTCCTACAGCAACACATACTTTCCAACATAAACTCTGCATAAGATGGCTTTGTGATTGAAACAGAGCATTGCACTATCTGCCTCTTCTTGCCTTTAAGGCAATCCACATAACTTCTCCCTTTTACCTTAGGGATTTGCTCCAGCAGAACACTCTTGGCAAAAACCTGCGATTGGCCGATTGCAACCTTCCTGCCACCTTACATCTCATGTGTCCCATCCAGATTTGGTCTTTTTTAGTCCTAAATCCCCAATCCTGGGATAACCCAGGGGCAATCATCTCCCATCCAGGTTTCAAAAATGCCCTGAAACAAATGATCTTTTCCCACATACCCACTCCTGTCCTCGTGTGCCCTTATTCAACCCCTTATGATTACCACCACCAACCACCCGTGACTATGTGGGACAACAGTAGTGCCTACTTTTTTTTTTTTTATTTCAGTAATTTTTTTATTGAAAAAGAGATTTATATATACTACTTCAAAGGGGAAAATCAACTCATCATAGGCTCACACCAATGAAGGGGAAAATGTATTTATTTATTTATTTATTTATTGTCATTTTTAAAGCGCGGCGAATACCCGTAGGCGTCTCGGCGCTGGCTGAGGGCAAAGGTCAACATCCAGGAGAACCAACCGAATCTTCCTAACTATTGATCAAACAACCAAGTCTTAAGTTGTCTACGGAATATTAGCAGGGATGGGCTAGTCCTGATATGAGAGGGTAGGGAATTCCAGAGTTTTGGGGCGGCAACCAAAAAGCGTCTGTCGCCCCAGGTGACTGTTCTAGTGCGTGGTACTACTAAATGATTGTGATGGGTGGAGCGGAGAGAACGAGTTGGTGTGTAACGTACAAGATTATGTTTGAGAAAGTGGGGGCCATGATTGTTAAGTGCCTTGTAGACAATACACAGCGATTTGAACTTAATTCGACTGCGTATCGGGAGCCAATGAAGTTTCCTGATGGTGTTGGAAACAGGTGCAAACTTGGGAAGTCCCGAAAGCAGCCGGGCTGCTGCGTTTTGAATTGACTGCATCTTGTTTGTCACTCGATTTTGGGCCTGTAGGAAGAGGGCATTGCAATAATCCAAGGCGGACAGCACCAATGAACTGATCAGGGTTTTCCTGGCTGAATCCGGTAGAAAAGGTAGAATTTTCCTTATCATTTTGAGTTTCATGTGAGCCGTGGCTGCAATTTTGTTAGCATGCGCCATGAAATTGAGACCCACAGTCTCACACCAATGATTTTAGTAGATTTTAAAAAATTAGGCTTCATAAAATTTTGTGAGACTATACTAATGTAGGCAAATTATGCCTTTCCAACTGTTCCCTTCATTCACTATGTGTACAGAAATTAATTGTATGTACATACATGTTCTATAAAGTTAAAACTAGCTACAAAGCAACGTTGGATAATGCGCCTGGGTACACTGTGCTGGGTAAATTGCCAGCTGATCCAATTTCAGTAAATAACAAGAAGAGAGTTTGGACCGGTACCCCTGCAGCATCCATGATCCACTGATGCTCGATAAACTCATTCTCAGAACTTGAACATCTCATTATCATATGACAACACTGACAAAGGTTAGAAAAAGCAATGACCTATGAGAAGACCATCCACAGAATATTGACGCCTGATGACGACAAGCTACACATGGCAGACATCTTATTGACATCCCGGAAGGCCATGAGTCACAGACCGAGATAATGTGATGAATGACCGATGATGGTCCTGTGCAGCAGCCTTGCTTCGTGATGCTGGTGAACAAGAACACCACATGATCCCACCGCTAAATGGCGATAATTTCTTTAACACATCATCATCATCGTCTCAAGATTGTATATATATTGCAACACCTTCAGCAACCCCACTACTAAGCATCATTTTGCTAATAACACAAGAAAAGTAATTGCAGCATAATTCACAGATTCCCAAGCTGCAGAGAGCTGCTACTCAGAGAGCAGTAAAACAGATGAGTATTTATCGCAAAGATCCTGTCCAAAGCCCATCATCAACTCACCAATACTCATTTATCTCTCCTACATTTAGGATCACATTTTACATTATTCACTTAACCTGCTGCATACCCCAATCCCCTTTTACTAAACCATGGGACACTATTGGCTAACAAAGTCAGTAACTTCAGGTCTCTTCTTCCTCCACACAACAGACCATTGTCATACTACTAATATTTAGGGGAATTCACCACTGGGAGCAAGAAAGTACAAATGGAACTATGGAAGAGGTATGGTGCAGCGTCGAGGGGGTCTGACTCCGGAACACGGGGGCTCACAGTTCGATCCCTGGTGCCGGCGGCAGGTTAGCCCAGCACCTTGTGACTCTAGTCAACTGCTCGCTTAATCTTCCCGACGACCTCCAGCGCTGGGACACCTCGTCTGAGGTAGCTGCGCGCTTTACAAATGCTGGTATTATTATTATTATGTACAGCAGGTCTCAACAACAACAGGATAGAAGTGCAAGACTCAAGGTCAACCATACTGAAGGACAGCTGACCAAAGACTAAAGTACAACGGCACTGAAGTACAGCAAGATTCACTTACAAGATGTCTCAACTACAGCAGGCCCCAAGCACAAGACGACTAAAGTACAACAGGACTAAAGGACAGCAGGACTCCAACATCAGAAAGCCACATACAACTGGAATCAAATGCATCATTAATCAAATGCAACAAGACTGTCTTACTGCCATAGTAAAGTTAATCTGTACTGAAGTATAATAGGAATCAAGTACAACTGGACGCATGTGCAACATGACTAAAGTAGAATAGGACCGAAGGACAGCAGAACTCCAACATAAGAAGAGTCACCTACAACAGGAGTCAAACACATCAGGAATCAAATGCAACAGGACTGCCTTACTATCATTGTAAAGTCAACTGTACTTAAGTACAATAGAAATGAAGTACAACTGGACGCATGTACAACAAGACTAAAGTAGAATAGGACCGAAGGACAGCAGGACTCCAACATAAGAAGAGTCACCTACAACAGGAGTCAAACACATCAGGAATCAAATGCAATAGGACTGCCTTACTATCATTGTAAACTACAACTGTACTTAAGTACAATAGGAACAAGTACAACTGGACTTGTGCAGCACAACTGAAATACAAAATGACTTAAGTCTAACAAGAATCAATTACAACAGGAATCAAACACATCAGGAATCAAATGCAACAAGACTGTCTTACTGCCATAGTAAAGTACATCTGTACTTAAGTATAATAGGAATCAAGTACAACTGGACTCATGTGCAAGCAGACTTAAGTGCAACAGGGCTTACATCCTGTAAGAATCAATTACAACAGGAATCAAGCACAAATGGACTTATGTACAAAATACTTAAGTACACCAGGACTCAACATCAACAGGATTTCAATAGAGCAGGACTTAAATACAAAACCCAATACCCACTATTCTAAGACAGTAGGACTCAAGACAAAAGTACAACAGCACTGAAGTGCAGCAAGATTCATTTACAAGCTGTCTCAAGTACAGCAGGCCCCAAGCACAACAAGACTAAAGTCCAATAGGACTCCATCATAAGAAGAGTCACCTACAACAGACATCAAACAGATCAGGAATCAAATACAACAGGACGGTCTTACTACCATAGTAAAGTACAACTGTACTTAAGTATTTTAGGAATCAAGTACAACTGGATTTATGTGCAACTAGACTTAAGTACAACAGGACTTTTGTGGTAGTTGAATTACAAATGGTGGTAATACAGTTACCATTAGTGCTCGTTTAGATGTTTCAATCACCTCCTAATCAAACTTCTTTGATAATTAGATACCACGATGACAGTAAAACTGTTGCTATTTTCTCAGCTGAATCTGCCATTTTTACCTTCCTAGATCAACATGTACTTTCTGGTACAGACTCTGGGTAGGATGGCTTTGTCATATACAACTGGGCATTGTACAAGCTGCTCCTTCTTGCCTTTAAGGCAATCCATAGAACTTCTCCCTCTTACCACACAGATTTACTCCATCAGAACCCTTTTGGCAAAACCTGCGATTAGGTGAATGCAACCTTCCTGCCACCCTACATCTCACGTGTCCCATCCAGATTTGGTTGTTTATGGTCCTAAGTACCCGATCCTGGGATAGCCTGTGGGCAATCATCTCCATTCCGGGTTTCAAGAATGTTCTGAAACAAATGACCCTTTCCCATATGCCCACTCTTGTCCCCATATGCCCTTATTCAACCCCTTATGGTTACCACCACCTACCGCCCTCGACTATGTGGGAACAGCAATAGTTCTTACTTCAAATGATAAATGTACTCATCAAAGGCTTACACGGGTGATTTTAGTAGATCTTAAAAGAATTTGGCATTTTTAGAACTCTGTGAGACTATTCCTGGAAATGTATGCAAATTATGCATTCGAAGTGTTCTCCTCATCCACAATGCACTGCAACTAACTGTATGTCCATACATGTTTTATATAGCTAAAACTGCCTACAAAGCAACTTTGGACAATCTGTTCGGGTACACTGTGCTGGGAAAATTGCCAACTGATCCAAATTCAGTAAATAACAAGAAGAGTTTAGACCGGTCTCCCTGGGGCATCCATGATCCACTGGTGCTCGATAAACTCCTTCTCAGAACTTGAACATCTCATTATCATATGACAACACTGACAAAGGTTAGAAAAAGCAATGACCTATGAGAAGACCATCCACAGAATATTGACGCCTGACTCATACATATTACATTGATGCAGACGACGACAAGCTACACATGGCCGACATCTTATTGACATCCCGGAAGGCCATGAGTCACAGACTGAGATGATGTGATGAATGACCGATGATGGTCCTGTGCAGCAGTCGTGCTTCGTGATGCTGGTGAACAAGAACACCACATGATCTCACCGCTAAATGACGATACTTTCTTTAACACATCATCATCATCATCTCACCACTTTCAGCAACTCCACTAGTAAGTATCATTTTGCTAATAACACAAGAAAAGTCAGCGCAGCATATTTCACAGATTCATGAGATACAGAGAGCTGCTACTTAGCTGTCAATATAATGGAGAATTGTTCAATGGCTTTCACGTGATCCTGTATAAAGCCCACCATCAACTCACGAATACCTATTTAGCTCTCCTACATATAGACAAAAGTTTACATTAATCACTCAACTGGCTGCATTGCCCAATCACCTCTTACAAAAGCATGTAGCGTTCTCTACTGTTGGCTAACAGTCAGTAACTTCAGGTCTCTTCTTCCTCCACACAGCCGACCATCGTCATGCCACTATATCTAGAGGAATTCAACACTGGGAGCAAGAAAGTACAAGTTGGCCTATGTACAACAAGCCCTAAGTACAGCAGGTCTCAGCATCAACAGGACTAAAGAGCTGCTGGGTGTCAGTAGAGCAGGACTTAAGGTCAATAGTACAGAAGGGCAGCTGACCCGAGACTAAAGTGAAACAGCACTGAAGTGAAGCAAGATTCACTTACAAGATGCCTCAAGTACAGCAGGCCCCAAGCACAACAAAACTAAAGTACAACAGGACCAAAGGACAGCAGGGCTCCAGCATAAGAAGAGTAGCCTACAGCTGGAATCAAACACATCAGGAATCAAATGCAACAGGACTGCCTTATTACCATTGTAAAGTACAACTGTACTTAAGTACAATAGGAATCAAGTACAACTGGACTCATGTGCAACAAGATTAAAGTACATCAGGACCCAAGGGCAGCAGGACTCCAATATAAGAAGAGTCACCTACAACAAGAATCAAACACATTAGGGATCAAATGCAACAGGTCTTACTGCCCGCGTAACGTACATCTGTTCTTAAGTATAATAGGAATCAAGTACATCTGGACTCATGTGCAACACGACTGAAACACAAAGTGACTTAAGTCTAACAAGAATCAATTAGAACCGAATCAAGCACACATGGACTTATGTACAAAAGACCCAAGTCCAGCAGGACTCTACAATCAACAGAACTTCAGTAGGGGAGGACTTAGGTAAAACACTCAAGCCTCAATGCTCTAAGACAGCAGGACTCAAGATTAAAGTACAGCAGCACTGAAATACAGCAGGGCCAGAGCACAAACAAGAAGCATATAGAACAAGCAATCAACTACTACGTTTTTCACTGTCCTTTTTCTGTGTTGGTTTGCTTTTCCATTTTTGCAATAAAGAATATCCCTCTCATTAATTTGTCTAAGACACCATTCAAAAAAACTGTACCTTTTTTCCAAATAGTTTTTAGATACCAATGTATAGCATGTTCCATTTTAAGTTTTTATTTTATTTTAAGGCGTCGCACCATCTGAAGCACTAAAGGCAAGTCAGACGAAGGCTGTTTAAATAAACTTTAAACTCAAGTTCAACATAACTTAAGTAGGGTATGAATATTTGTGCCAGGGTTGATTTTAGTTTCCAGCCCAACCCCTGGCAGGTCTGAAAGAGGAAACACATCCCCTCTGCGGTTTATCAGCCTGAGCATGAGATCACCACACCATGAAAGGCTTGGATGAAAGGAGGAGCAGTACACTTGTTGTTCTGGTGAAAACCAGGCCAGTCATTGCCTATAGTGAAGCAACCGGATTTAGAGCACGCAGTACTGAATCATCAGACGCCTCCCTGGGTCATACAATCTATCCGTTACAACTTTGGGGTACAAGCAGCCAATCCCCTCCACTCCCACCATGTTCCATGTCCACTCAAATTATGAAGCTGCTGCACAAACAAATATAAAATGCTATCATTTATATAACCCTAAGAATGCCTTAATGTGAACGGGGCTGGTGCCAAGCTTTAGAACAGATTCTGTTTTTTATTCCAGGGTACCTGAATGGCAAAATGCTGGCCTTTTTGTCCTTCTCCTTAGATTTAGCTCTGCAAATAGAAAGGTCAGTCAGTTCAGACAGAGCCCAGGGCAGTGAACTGAGGCAACAAGTCACTCTCATGCATACAATAACAAGGGAACAGTTCACACCAATGCAATGCTACATTTAACACCACAGCAACCCTTGAGCAATAACCACAGCACACAGCCTGCAGGAGCTTGTTAACTGAATGCACTATTAGGGTGACTACCAGACCAGACTCTAGGTCACTCACAACTATGGGTCCAGTTCTAAACCTTTCACCTACAAATCACTGGTTTCAGGTGTGTTAGTCTAAGTAGTTCACTGAAAGCAGGATAGTAGAGAGTGAGTAGTTGTCTCTGTATGACAAGTGCTGCAGAATGTTCCTCAGAGGAGCAATGGAGCAATCAGACCTCTGACACCCACCACCATGGGGTGAGGGTAAGGTAGAACTCAGCTCTGACTGGGAGGAGTATGGTTCAGCAGAGAGCTCCTTCCCAATGCCCCTTCAAGCTGCCATCTTGAAACTTCCAAGAATGCTGTGCAGTGTGCTTGCTGCTCCCAGAAACAGCTGTTCAGGGTGAAGGGATGAGGTGGCGTAACTGGATGGAGTAGAGACTACCACCTTCTAAAACTCTTCACCACCATTTTTAACCCACTGCACAGAGAAGAACTTTTGAGAAGCAGAAGAAGGAAGCTGTACATTGATGAAGGGCCTCTGGAGTGGAAGGGATCAGGAATTTTGTTGGACTCAGCCACCCGCTTCCCTCTTGGGTGCAGTAGAAAGTGGACCTGCTGGGGACCCTGAAGCGAGGCTGTTCTCTGGGACTTCTATGGACTGGTCCTGGCTGCGGGTGTCCTAGGAGTGGGTATTACGGATGTCTGCGGAACACACAGGCACTTTGCAAGTAGTGGAAGGTCTTGGGTACTTGGGGGATGCAGGTAGGGAGAGTGGTCTGGGTTGAGAAACGTGGAATGATGCTTCAGGAAAGACCCCAATGGCTGGGCAGGAGGGCAGGTCAAAAGCTCTTTCAGACCATTGGTACTAAAAGAAGGAAGCAAAAGTGCAAAGGGGCTGTAAAAAGAGCAAATGAAACCACAAGAGAAAGAGACAAAAAAATGAGTAGGCCAACCGGCCCTCAAACAGCGCTTGTGACGGATGGCGTGCACCACGAAGAGCAAAATGAAACCAACCTCAGTGAAACGGCCTACTGGGGTTAGAGATAACGTATATTCAGGTTGCTGCTTGTGCACAGTTTCATTTGTGCTCCTGGTGGTTCCTCTGAGGATAGTGGGGCCACTAGGTTGAGGAAAATAAAATAGCACCTAGCCGTTCTGAAAATATTGCCCTGCGGAGCTCGAGGCCAGTTGTGTTCCTCCAGGGGACCAGCAAGACCAAGACAAGAGTACCCCCCCCCCCCAAAGCGTTCGAAGGCAGCCTCACACTCCCTTCCCTGAGAGCGTACCCACTTTACCCACTCTCCCGCACGGGAGCAGCAGAGTGGTTACCTCTGTTCTCCCTCATGGAAGTGCCAGGCCAGCGGGGGAGGAGTGAGACCACGCAGATGAGAAGCCTAGGTCTAGGTTCTCACCCAGTGCCCAAGGGTGCCCAGGAGGGCCCTGAAATCATCAGCAGTTGCAACAGATATGACCAGCAGAGCTGGTGGCTGCATCAAAGGTGACAGAAAGAAATAACTTCGGGTGGAGGAACGCCTCAAAGGCCTTCAGGCACCGATGCATATATTTCTAGGGTGCCCAGAAAGGCAGAGAGACCTCCAAATAGAGAGGTTATGGATTAATGGACCGATTCAATAGTAGAAAATGGCTTTCAGTTAAATGTTAATGGATTTTTACTGTAGTTACAGAATGTCAACCCTCATAGGCATGGCTTTTTAACATGTTGGCTGGCCGCCGATTTTGCGGAAGACGGGCAGCACCAGCGAGGTAGTGCTGCCGTCGGCCAATGGCCGACGGCAGCATGGAAGGGGTTAATAATGAGTGTCAAAATATGTATATTATTGTATTGCAACATTTATATAGTGCTTACCACCCCTATGTGGTGCACCAAAGTGCTTGCCTACCTGGGTAGTCTGCCACACTGTGTTTGGTTGGAAGTGCGTTGTTTTTTTATTTTATCCTTTGTCGGAAGTGTTTTCATATTGTGTTATGGAACACAGTGTGATGGATGAAGAAGTGTGAGAGACGGACGTGCAGTTTGTGGTTTTCAGTATACTGGCAGCTTTGAGCAGCTCTGCAGGTCCCGTTTTGGTATTTCTTATGTTCATATGTTCATAGTCCACTTAGCTAATTACTGCACAGGGATGTCCATTCAGAGATATTTTGTTTAATGTTCATGGTCCTGAGGAGGCATAGGATGAGGGGAGACAGGTTGGTCAGATCTAATCGAGTGGACTTTGTTAATATCATCCAAAATCTGTTTCTCATTGTGAAATGGACCTACTATGTAGCTATGCAGGACCTGCAGTGGTGGACAAAATTAGAGTCCTCAACTGGCCAGCGGCATGTGGCAGGTCTCTATAGTTATCCCACGCCTGATCAGGTGGTAATTGGTAGTTTACTGCTGTGGACTAGGAAACTACTGGGTGATGGACATGCCCTTTAGCAGTTTTGTCTTATGTGAGTGTAAGAGTGTCAAGCAGTAAAATGAATTATTAGGCAGATTGTGTGAGCTACCATTGACTGCCTGGCTGCTGAGTGTCGTGGTATTAGTTTTTCCGTGATATGTTTTGTATTGTGAATGCATTATGTATTCTTCCCTACCCCTGACGAGGCACTGTTGTATGTTAACGCTGAGCAGCATGCTGCTCCAGGTCCCGGGTTCAGTAGATTTTTTTGCAAGTTATTGGTGGTTATTAGGATTAGTCTTGTGCTCCACAGGAACCTTTCCATAACTTCACTCCAGTTTTGACGTGGTAGATTACAATAGTAGGTATTAGGTGTTTTCTTAAATGTCAGAGGAGATACGGGATTTCGTGCATTTGTTGATGGTATTAATAGATGATTTACAGGAGATTAGGTATTGTTGGGCTGCAGGGTATGACTTTTAAAGGAGAGGTTGTGATCTTTGAAACAAGGTGTGGGCAATTTACAGAGACACAATAATGTGGACTGAGGCATGCCAGCATGTGACTTAGTGGAGGATGTGCTGAAATAGCCGAGGTAAGTAGAGAAAGTACATGTCTTTGAAATGCTCATATTCTATGGTTGCATTTATGGTGGTACCCTATGACAACGCTAGTAGGCCTGACCATTTATAACAGCATACCGTATATTTCCTATAGATATATATGGGTGTAGTGTGGATTTAGAGGCCAGGGTCTGCTGATGCGCCAACCATTAAACGTGTCTCAGATCTTGGGGGTCTAATCCACATTCAGAGGAATATTTATTTGAGTACCGTGACCTGCGCCCATGCATTCTGCTTGGCCCTTTGGCGTGTGTTTCCAATAGTTTTTCCACATGCCATCGTGTAGATATTTGTAATTTTGTGTGTAATATTTAGTTTTTGAATACCAAAGTACTTTGCCTTTTTAAAGAAAGAGCACTGACTGGATATTAATATTTTGAGTAGACATTGATTTATTGAGTTTATTTGTTGTGTTGGTGAGCTTTCAGCCTACAGCACATACCTGAGTAAGTCTTGAATTTCTGTACCTAAAGTCTTAAAAGTGGTACTTGTTGTTTTGGGGGATCTCACAGTATATGGGCCGTAGAACACCAGAGGCAATAGACCCCATTTGTTACAGTTGAGGCCCAGTAACTTCTGACTGCCTTGGAACTCTTTATCCCAGAGTTCTCACAGAATAATCTGTAACCTGTAAGGAATTTGTGTCATTGGCCTAGGCCATCTTTCTCTCCTTGGGTGCGTGTCAACACCTCTTCATTACTGAATGCAATGCACTTTCTGAGAGTAACTCTAGCTAAGCAACTTATTAAAGCAACTGCACACCACTCCATGCTTCATGCAAAACACGGTACACACACATCAAACAGAAAAGAACGAGTGACAGGTTGGGAGGGGTAGCGATACCTGGGGTCCTCACTCTCCTCCCTGTTGTGGAGAAACAGCAGACGTCATTATTAGAGGCATCAAAGACACAATGCCCCACCTGGGTCTTATTGGTCAGGTGGTCTTGGCTGCGCGTCCAGCGCGATATCCCACCGAAAGCCGTGGAACTGCGATCTTGTATCATCATGGTCGATCAATGACATCCACCCAACCTTCCCACTGGCCATGATCTGCATGATTCATGTTATCGTGAACATTACCCAAGTACAAACAATGAACGTGCAACAATGGCCCTATCATACCTGATCATGGCAATTGCCCAATCAATGATAGACCAATACTTTATGCTGTTAGTCTTTGTAAGAACTTTCATCTAGGATCAAAGTTAGGAACAAAAACATGACATTTCCATAAATCTTTTTCCCTAATTTCAAAGGGGTGGGTGCAAGAGAGGTTGAGGATCATACAATCTCACTGCTGGTTGAGACTTCATGGACAAGTTCGAAACGACAAACAAAACATTGACCTCACCATCTCCAAAAGCTTGTATTGTGGCTAAACTTTAGGTTGGTAAAGTTTATTAGAGTCTTCAAGTGTTCAATTCTGTAGAATTAATGGCATTCATGCTACGATTGCTAGCGCCCATGTGACTGTGGACCTCATTGGGAGTTTAGTGGATGGGTATTCTGCCACATTGGTCATGGAGGGGAAACAACTTTTACATCACAGTGATTTCACCGCGATGCCATTACAACGCCATTAGCACGCAATGCCATTACTACGCAAGTCATAACATCGACTTGCAGTAGAGGGCGCGCTAACAATAGGAATAGTATAGTTTACTATTCCAACACCTTTCCTACTGTTACATAGGCTGGAGTTGGAATAGTAAATTATATATTTCTAATGTCAGCGCGCCATCTACTGCAAGTCGATGTAATGACTTGCGAGTAATCGCATTGCGTGGTAACAACGCGGTCGTTGTAACAACGGCTTTGTAATGCCACGCAATGTAATGACTCGCGTAGTAAGGAGTCATATTCGTGATGGAGTGCCCGTCCGCCAGGCTCTAAATCAGGCCCTAAGACTTCAGATTTACAATGGAGCAGGAGTCCTAGAATTGCCCATTCCTAGAGTCCTGCAATGTGATGTATCATTGCCTTTCAGCTTCTAGAATCCCATCTACACATTCAAATACAAAAAGAATTTACAAAGAGTTGAAACTAGAAGATCTTAGATGGCATCAGCACTTCTTGATGCCACACTAGTGCGGCACGATGCCTTGTGCTGTGGTTTAGTGAACACAGACCTTCCAACATCTGACATTTTTCACGGTAAGCGGGGAGGTGTGGGACCTTGGAGTGGGGGTGTTACTTAGTGCTGAACACAGTCTAGGTCACTTCTACCCCCCCCCCCCAATAAAAACAAAAATAAAATAAAAATAAAAAGTTTAAAGCCGATGTCCTAGGGAGGTTTCACACCCTATAATGGACGTCGGCTGTGCAAGGCCTCACAACATGAGTTGGAAACTCACCCTGTGAATTGGTTTCCAGCTCATCTTTTGTTACATCGAGTGATATCGGCTCTTCACGCTGACTGACACCGTATAAAAGGAGCAGATATCGTGTGTCACGTGGGGGAACGGTGTGAGTAGACAGGCCGGTGAACGCTAGGTAGTGATTTTTCATTTCTATACAATACACTTGGCATTTATACAGATACATATTACATGAAAGTAGTTTTAACGATTTAAAGGAAGAACTTAAATATGTAGGCATTAGTATGTGGGAAATTGTGTCTATAATACAAATTCCTTTGTGTGCATTCATGACGATATTACACACAAGAGTGTGGGTGGGCTTTAAAAGGGGAAACGGCCATTACAACGAAGCCGTTTCCACGAAATCGTTAACCACGCATGCAGTACAACGCATGCGTGGTTACCACGAAAGCCTTTACCACGCATACCTTTACTACGAGGTTTGTAGTAAAGGTATATGTGGTAAAGGTAAAAAGCAAAAAAAAACACTCCTGAAGTCACGTCGGGTTATGTATTTAATCAGCGTCGTTTAAGAGAAAGCGGAAAATAAACTTCCGCTTTCTCTTAACGACGTATGACGTCACCCTGCAGGCAATCGAGGTAAATGTTATGCGTGGTAAACGAATTCCGTTGTAACGCATGCGTGGTAAAGGCATGCGTTGCAACGGAATTCGTTGTAACGTCATACATTCCTTTAAAAGCTATGCATTTACAGGGAAGTAAATAAAACCCTTGCCAGAGACAGTCAGATGCATCCCAGCTTGTGTTGTGCTGATATGATGGGATCACATCAGCTGAGTGCTCTGTGCCAGGGCTGACAGAAAGTGATAAATGGCTTTGTATATTTCAAAGTTTCATGTATTATTCTGACTTTGTTAGACAGCCTAGGCCTGATTCTCTATATTTGCTCATGCGTGACTTGACCAGCAAACAGCCTTTTTTTAGAGCACACCCCGCCTTTCTCCTTCAGCAAGGTTTGTTCTCTGCTCACAAGTGGATTCACTGCCATAAAGATTTTTGTGTGAGTAAATCTTCAAACAGAAGCAGAGAGTGGGCTGGCAATGTGAGGCTTAGGCATTTCAGAGCACAAATACCATTTGAGTTTGTGAGCACACACAGATTTACTTTTCTCAAGGGCAGGAATTAATTAGCTTTCTTGGTTGAGAAGTTAAAATGAAAACCTCCAACATTTATGAGCGTCAGGAAAGGGGGCTTTCCATGGGGAAAAATATTCCTTGTGGAGCAAAGAGAACAGAAAAAGTTAGCAAATGCATGTGCAAAAACTTATATTTTCTTTCTATACAAAAATATACCCCTTGATTCTGATAGGCACACATGGAATTCATTCATGTTTTCCAGTAGTATGCCAGGGAACCTGTGACTGTAGAAGCTTTCCAGGAGCAACACGAAAAATATTTATGAATTTCAAAACTGAGTGTATTTACACCCATGCGAGATCGCAATGCTGTGGGTGGAGAGTGACACATATCTTTGTATTCTGGCCCCCAGACTCCATCAAAGGAAGCCACACAGCCTGCCGCGCATGCGCCCTGATATGTAGTGCATTACAAAGCTGTTTCTGATCTAAAAAGAACAGTAAGGCCTGCTGCTAGCACCTTCGTCTGACACATCAACAACTGAAAGTTCTGTCCTTGATGGTCACCTTAAATAGTTAATCTAAGTTTTAGAAATCTGTCCTTTCTGACGGGTTACCATTTCTTTTGCCTTTATCTGAAGTTTATTTTTGCTGGCTGCAGAACGCTATGCACCTGCTAACCAAAGATAAGTGTGTGTGTGTGCTCCTCTTTTCAACATGATGGAATTGGTATACTCCTGACTGGCATATTTAATGTAGTATATGGTGCCAAGGTGTACCCAGGGCCTGTACGTTAAATGCCACAAGCGGGCTCCAGCACCCATTGTGCCATCCTCTTAAATGACAATGTAAACATGACTGCAAGCCTGCCACTGGTAGCCTGGCCTGAACTGCAAATTCAACCTGTCAACAAAACCCATTTGGAGGGCCTAAACTTTCCTTTAAAATATTTATATGTCACCCCAAAGTAGGCCGTGTGTTCTAAAAGGCAGGGTATAATGTATTTAAAAGTAAGAACCGTAAAAGTTTAATATTAAACATGTCCTTGTAGTGAAAAAGCCATGAAAGCGATTTTCACTGTGGCAGGCTAGGCTGTTCCATAGGAAAACACTAGGATGCAATATTAATTACTAATATGGTGTCTTAGGTATGGAACTACCTTGATAAATAATTAAGCATCTATTTTTAATAGACTTTAAAAATCCAATTCAATAGCGAAGTTGGATATTTTCAAAATACTATGGAAAAAAACTTTTAGAAAGTTCCCTTGCCCTGCCTAAAGTCCCTGTAAGCTAAATCTCCATTTTGCTCTCCCACTTCGGCCAGCCCATAATTAATATTTAAATAGGCACGAATGAGGTATTAACTTGCTCCCAGGAGCAAGCAACAGGCTGAGCTAAATGGGCAGAGATGACCCATCCGAATCTGACAGAATATGCGGGGCTGGTGGGAGCATCCTCAAGGTTAGCTTGAATGTCACATCCTGATTGACAGGTCGGCTGAGGTACTTCATATGACACTTGGGGCACACTTCAAAAAGGCATCCTCAGTCATAGGCAAATGTTTGCTGACACTTGGGCAGGGCCCTTCGTTTTCACCCCCAGCCAGTCAGACCCCAATCACTGTGTGCCTTCTTTTGACATTATAGTGTCACAGCCTGTTTGACAGGTCTGCTGGGTTTACACATAACATTTGAGGTGCGCTTCAAAGGGGTAAGGCCAAAGGTCAAAATAATTATTGTGTATCCCATGTCTGATTGCTGAAAAGACAGCTTTGTTCTACCTATCAGGCTTCTGTCTTGGAGGTTGCTGTGGGTACCGGGACTGCCTAAAATTGGATTTTATTTTAAGATGTGGAAGTACACCCGGGTTACCATAGCACACTCACCATGCATACCCCCGGCACTCAGAACTAGGGTTTAGTTTTGCTGAAGACTTCAACCATCTTGAAAATGCTAAATATGTGTAGGGTTAGCTCCAGGAACCTTTACACCATTGGTTACCACATCTCCAGAGTTCATTCACACCCGCTAACCCAGGCCAGACATAAATGTGGCATCTCCAGGCCCCCACTTCAGAACACTCCTGGATGAGTGGAAGATTAGAAAAGCACGGAACTTGCTGTCTGAGACCTGGGAAGAGCCTAGAAAACTGGACCTTCTCTCCCACTTGTACCCAGGACAAAGAAGTCGGCTTAAAGGGTCACAAGACCGTCCTCCTGTTAAAGCTACAGGGACACAACAATGTACAAGAGGTATTTTCCTGCAACTGCCAAGTGACCAGACACAAGAGGACTTGGAACCTCCTACCAGCATCTGGCTAATCTCTAAGTGCCTCTTCGGAGGTGCAGGAGGAATTTAGAAGTATATTCGTGTGGTGGTTTGGTGCTTAAAGGACTGAAGTCAGAAGGTAAAATCTTTGAGCAGAACAAACCTTGTTAGTGTGTCTGACTTGCGCTCCATGGCAGTCTATGTTAAATTGTGCCTAGGATCAATTTTACCACAGCCATTGACTATCATTGACACTTTGAGCTTGTTGATGTATCTTCTACGTTTATTAAAGTTTACTCAATTTTTTTTATTCATTTTTGGATTTGTATTATTTTGTATATTCTACTTTATTACTTTTTTAGTATTGCACAAATACTTTACACTTTGCCCTACATTAGGCATGTCTGCACTGCCAAGCATATTACGACTTTCCCCACCGCCAGCCTTTTCTTGGCAGTGAGCCCGCCATGAAAGGGCTGGTGGTTGGGGAAGAAAGAGGGCCCTTCAGGGCCTCTTCTTGTTCCTGTGCATGGGGATGCATGTAGCGAGGGACATGCGTGCCTCCCTGTATGCATGCCCCCTCAGTACCTGCACGGCATGAACTGCACAGTCGATGTCGTACAGGTACCGGCTGTGGTGCTCCCACTTTTTGAAGGCACTGCCGCACCGCCCGCCAGACTACAAAACAGCTTGTAATATGGCGGTGGCTGGTGGTCGACTTTGGCAGTCTGGGAGCAGGGTGCTGAGGTGGGGGTGTGGTAGCCTGCTTCCAGACCACCATTGTCGTAATCAGGCCCTTAGACCTTTTCTTTAGCAGTTCAAAGCATCTGCTCCCCTTAACAGATTCTTTTCATTTCAGGCTATCCTATTTTTGCTAAATTAATTTGGGATTTGTATCAGATTAATTTGTTTAGTTTAATCCTCTCTGATGCTGTTAAAATAATTTAGGGGCATATTAGCAACAACTTGCGATAATTATCGCAACCCGCGCTTAGCGCGATTTTTTTATCGCCTCCTATCGCTGGATTTTATCACGGAGATAACGCAGTATTACCAACGTTTATCTCCACGGCGATAAAAAATCTAGCGATAGCGGCGAATCCCATCTTTAATGTGAGATTTCCAGCTATAAAAATCCTATTGCTAAGGAAAATCTCGCTAATAGGCAGGTGGGGACTTAGCCATAGAATCCACCTCCCATTGACTATTATGGCTACTTCAGGTTTTTACCAGGTGTAAACTCCTGGCGCTAATCGCGGTTAGCAAGCGTTTCTTATCGCGTCGCGGGTATTGCTAATAGGCGATAGCTGTGTTAGCGACTGCTTTCAGTCGCTACCAGTTTGGGTATGCCCACTTTGCATGTCATTAGTGATCAATATCGCTGACATGCAAATGGGGCCCTAAACCGGTCGCGATCGCCTGGAAGCTGTCGCTAACTTCTGTTTGCGACCGCTTGGTAATTGGGCCATAAAAAAATTGCCGATTTATCGGCAAAAATGTGCTTATAAAGCAGCGATCTGGCCCTTGCTAATATGCCCCTTTTTAGACTTTCTCTGAAGGAATGCTGCCCCCCCCCCTTAGGCAACACCTGCAAGGTAAGTCCTGGGACCGCTCACAACAACCTGTTTTCACAATTGAGGTACGGGAGGGTTACCTTTGTGTGAGCTCAGCCACAGGTCCTATGAAGACTAAGGCCTCTCTCCTCATTACTTCAATAACAAACCCCCTCTGGCCACGCCCTCATTGAGAAGCGCACAGGTGTCACTTCTGGAGAGTTAATGAGAGTCCAGGATGGAGCGCCAAGTACATTGGATCCTGGTGGAATCTGTGACCATGAAGGTGCAGCAGGAAAACATGCTTTCTGTGGAGAGAATATTGTGGATAACAGTTCTTGAAAGATCTACTGGGAGAATATGTCTGGAAATTGCCCTGTTTTCTGCTTGCATTGCTGATGTTCTGCCTGTTGCTGCATCACAGCTGCACAGACTGGTGGCCTGTTGCTGTGTTCATGTTTGTACAATGACAGAGCTCAGATAACATCACACAGCACTCAGCATGCAGCGTGGCAGGCAGATCGCGTGACACACACTGGGCATAAGAAGCAAGAGCAAACAAAAGAGAGAGGGGGAGGAAGAAACAGAGACGCTTTAGAGAGAAAAAAGACAGGGGTGTAGAGAGAAAGAGAGAGAGAGAGAGAGAGAGAGAGAGAGAGACAGACAGACTGAGACACACAGTGGGACAGAGAGAGAGGGAAAGAAAGAATGGAAGGAAAGAGTGAGAAGAGAGAAAGAATGACCGAGAAAGAGAAAATGAAAGCTAAAAGGCATAACAGTGTGTGGGGAAGGAAGGGAGGAAAAGGAGGAGGAAAGGAAGAAGGCAGGGAGGAAGAAAAATTGGCAGGGAGTAAGGAATGAAGGAAGAAAAGAAGGAAGGATGCAAGAGAGGGAGGGTAGGTAGGAACCAAGGAAGGAATAAAGCAATACCGGAAAACAAGAAAGGAACAAAGGGGAAAGAAAGGGAAAGAAAAGAAAAAAAGAAAGAAGTTAAGGGAAAGGAAAGGAAACAGAAACAAGGAAGCAAAAAGGAAAGAAGGAAAAACGCAAAGGATGATGGGAGGGAAGGAGTGAAAACATAAGGCATGAGATTTCGAAAAAACTAGTGTTCTAATTATTGTGGAAGTTGGAAAAAGAAGTGCAAAAACCCATGGCACGCCATTTAAAGGGTAAAGACGCCTTCTGAACACCGCAAGCCAGGAGCCCCAGGGCGGCCGGAGCGCGGGTACCTTGCCACGGTTTTGTAGCCATCGTTGATCTTGTTCTTTATGTCTGAAACCTTGCTGCTGTGGTGAAAGATGCACAGGAGGAAGAGAGACGTCACTCTACAAACCTGTGGCGCAAGCCATACACACGTCATGTACATTTCAGCAGCAGAGGATCACACACTCTGACCTGGGGGACACAGCGTGTGGGCTGCGGCTTCCACATATCACGCCTTCCCTCCTTAGCAACATGTATGTTCAGCCCAAGATCATGAATATTCATGAGTCTCTATGCACCTTTCCACTTTTGGGGTCGTGTTAAATAAGTGAGCCCCTGGATCTCCCCTCCATGGCCCCCCTTTACATGCCTTACCATCAGTTTACGCAGATAGGGTCTGGTGTGGTTATTACAGACGCAAACATTATATTTTCCATCAGTCACCCGTTACGAGGCCTTTACTAACTGACAACATAGGAGGAAAAATGTTTTGCACCACATTAAAGGAGTGCTTTTCAATCTGTAGGATAAGGAGGTTGTACTACTGACTGTCGACAACAACACTATCGAGAGACAAGAAGATCGAGGACAGAATATTGAGGGACAAACATCGAAAGGTAAGTGCATATAGGGACGAATACTATTCCAAACTCCACATCTACGTACCTTGAAAATATACTTACCCCGTAGGTACATGGATGTGGAATTAGGTATAGAAAATCTAGTCTTAGAAACCTTCCAATATTTTTTTAACAATAAACTGTTCTTGATATTCTGTGCCACGGATATTGTGGGTTTGATATTCGGAGTACGACAATGGTCAAGAACAATTTCACAAAAATACCCTTAATTGAAACACTTATAATTGAATTAATGTTGGTGTCTGTTGTAGAAGCTGGAGTACCAGTTAAGTGGCCCATTTCCAGCCAGACTCCAGGAAGGTTTGTATTGCATGTTTCATCTTTGCTACCGATCAGTTTTCATTTATTTACCTGCTTAACTTTGCTGTTTTTAAGTCTCGCCTACAGACAGCTTTCAGATGTTTGTTGTCAAAGACCTATAGTGTGCTATGCCAATACAATGGGCTTTGGTTCAGCCCACTGCTATTTATTGGTTGGCTCTGTAGTCAATCTAATTTGCTTACTTCTCATTTGCTGGAGGATAGATTCTTTACCATCCTTTCCATTGATGACATGAATCCTTCCACTGCTTACATTCAGGGAACTACTTTATTCATTTTCTTTCAGTGCTTCATGGAAGTGCATTTGTGTTCTTGCTCTCACCTTGTGTGGTTCGCCCCCCCTCAAATTCCTAACCCCTGCACTCTTTGTGTCGCTCACTCTTCCTCCCTACACATTTCTTTTCCTAACCAACATTTGCCTTCTTTTCTTTTTAGTTCAAGCCTACAAACTCTGCAAACTGTTTGGTTGTAAAAGACCTATTGTAGTTTACCAAGAACGTACAGAGGCTTACAGCCTACTCACTGCTTACCAATGTGTGGCTTTGCTCTCCCTCTCATTTGATTGCTTGCTTCTTATTCAGCAGTTTTTGTGTCTGAGTTCATCCATCTTGTGCTTGTCACTCCCCTGGAGCACATCCTCTGTACCTTCGCTCTGATTGGCTGGTTCTGTCCTTCCACTGCTCACTTTTGAAGAGCTGCTTTTTTCTTTTTGCTAAATTACTCTACAAGAGTGCATGAGTTTTCCGGCTCTCTCCCTCATAAGTTTCTCCATGCCGCCAAATACCCACCCGCACTCCGTGTTGCTGTCTCCCCCGTGTTGCAAGCTGTCTCTCGTGCACTTTTCCTTCGCCAAACTCCCTGCCTTCCCTAGGCACCGAGTGCGCTTCTCCCCTCCCTGTGTTGCTATCCCTCATGCTCTGCTGTTCCTCTCCTCTCACCCAACCCCTGCCTGTTGCTTCCCCGACTCACGCCTCCATTGCTCCCCACGCCCATCTTAAAAAAAATATATATATTATTTCATTTTTTTAATTCCTGCCATCCCATCCCCTGTAAAAAACAGTTTTGCTCTACTTTTTTTCTCATATTTTTGTATTTACTAATCCATCAGTGTTGTAGGCGGGTTAGAGGAGTATCCGGAGAAGAAGTATCACTTGGTGGCAGATCCGGAAGCTATCCTCCTGCATCGGATTCTGGGTCAATACTCGTCTCTGGCTCAGCCACCTGGTTCACGATTAGGTCGGACAATTCTAGACTGTGATTTTGCCTGTTGGTGTGTCTGCTTTTCCCTCACGAAATTGTTTGACAATTTTAGACTTTGATTCTGTCGATTTGTCTATTCTGTTTTGTATATTTATGCCCTTTGTTGCATAATCTGTAATACACCATTATGATGCATAATTTGTCAAGCACTCTGATACCCTCGGTGGTCATGTTTGCGCTATATAAAACGTTCAAAAGAAATAAATATCCCATTTATTATGCAATGCTTTAGGGTGAAACTGTCCCAGCTCAGTAACCACCTACAATACGGTTCCCTATGAATGCTGTGTGGACGTGTGATAACTCTAAGACGAAAGGTGATCTATTGTCAAGTGTAAGAAATAAAATGGGCCTAGAAGAATGCATGTATGATAGAATAAAGAAAGGGAAATCCACACCCGAGAACACAGGCTGAGACAACAGAATCCACCCTCAACTGATTCTCTGGCTCTTAGTTTCAGATTTACCAACTCTTCAAATGTCTCTCTGGGACTGACTACATCATGGACATGATCTGGTTTAACAAATAAATTATTGAGAATCCAGCCTTTTCTCCGCAGGTGCCATTTTTGGCCCTGCCACCATCACCCCAGCGTTTTCCAAAGGTCAGCCTCAGTCAGTTAGACGCAGGCGGGCACTGAGGTTTGAAACTGATAGCCAGTGGACACTGCAGGTAATGTTGCTTAGAAGAAGGATGTGATGACAGATGCCTGGAGTGGGTCAGTGACCATCAATCAGGCAGGGTAAAGGTGTATAGCTCTCTGGGGCGTCAAAGACTTATGTGGATTTCACTTCTGATGGAATAGGTGCTCACCCCCCTGTTCCTTATCACGCCGTCAGACATTTAAAGTTGTTGACGTCTTCTTTAGCATCAGCTGTATGCCAGGATATCATATACAGAAATATCATCTGACATAAATATTGTGCCCTAGATATTGTTTATAAAAACATTGCTCCACTGGGTATAGATTTTCTATTATGAACTCCATTAGGGAAGACGATTTTCTGACAATGCCAGCCTGCTATCACATCTGAGGATCTGTCGCCTTCGTGTGATTTATCACTCCAGATAGTTTTAGATATAACTTTGGAAAGTGCATTGCCGGCTCTGTTATGACTTTCTGAGAGATCAGAAAGAAATACATTGCTCATAAGAAATCCTTATGAGGCACTTGGCTTTTCGAGAGACACAGAAATAAAACAATACAAGGGAGGAAGAGGGAAAAAGGGGCAGTTGTTGGGCAGCAAAACCAAATACAGGGAAAGGTGGCTAGGCAGTGATGGAGAAGTGTTCATACATGTATACAGATGGAACGCCAAGACAGGCGTGCAGAAAATATCTGGGAGCCCACGGACTTAAACACTTCTCAGACACAATGGACCACTCTGGTGTTCATGTTGGCAAAAAGAAACATTGCTCAACTTTGGGGGGCAGCACATCCACCCACTTTGGAAGACCGGGAGAGAAACTGCGATTGGTGCATGTTCAGAGAAAAGACAGTGTATTTAACAAGGGGGTGCACTAAGAAGTGGTCCCGTATCTGGAACCCATGGAATATTTATAGAGGAGAGATCTGTACACCACCTCGAAATGTTGAGCATGATGACCCTATTTCTCCATGATGTTCCTCTCATATGTACTATCTGTATATCCTTCCATTCACGCTTTGTGTGAAATGTCAACCACCTGGTCCTCTGTAGTGTACCATTCACCGGTAATTGTTTAATAAAAATAACTGTTAAAAAAAAAAGACAGGCTTGCAGAGACTCAGAGAATGACATACACAACGAAAGTGGACTGTAAGACATAGACATGGTATATGAGAATTAATTAAATTAATGAACAGTTGCCTTGTTCAATGATTCATGAATAGAATATTACGGAGCGGCCCTTATGGGGTCTATAGCAGCCATTTGAGGGGAAGCCCTCGTTCCCAAACATCTCTCGTCAGAGAGCTTTATCAGGGGGTTATATGCGCTCCTTTTTGGTACGGGTGACGTCAAGAGGGGCCATGACATTGGTTTATCCATGGGAAGGAGTGCCTTTTGTGCAGCTCTGGTCACTTCAAGAAGGATTCCAGTTGTCTGCCAAGATGGTGCGGTACCAGAAGAATATCACCCACCATAAACATTGTGTCCTAAACATTGTTTACAAAAATATCCCATATTTGGAGTTAATATAGAGCACATCTACTCCCACAGGAGTAAATGATAGAAAATATACAGCCAATGGGATGGATTTTCTTTGTAAACAATATTTAGGACACAATATTTATGGGAGGCATTATTTTTGACTATGATATTCTCGCAGTACCTTCCTGAGTGGATGGGTTATTTACCTGAAGCCCTGGTCTGAATAAAGCTTTGATCCAGGGTAAGTGTCTTCAAAAGAGGACCGCACCACTGGCCCTGATTGTTTTCTAGTGTCAGATGACCTCCTGCCATCACCAAAAGACTCCAGAACATTCCACCGACACGAGGAGTGCTCCCGAGGTAAGCTTTTTAGACATTGGTATGAGCAGACCCACTTCCTTGGGGACTGGGTTGGAAGTCATCTTTAGCATAGGAGGGAATATACAGCCCAGCAGTAGGGGGCCTGGGCTAATGCAAGGGGTGAAACGTTGTTCTTGCTCTGCTACTACATCGGGCTGTAGGGCTGGAGGCGCACTTCATGCTTCCAAACAGAAGCCTGACGGATTCCTGAGGAGGACAGAACCCCTGGGGATTGATATAATTTACATGGTCAGTGATTATCCTAAAGATGGCAGAGATCCTCCCCTTGGACAAATACTAGACTGCTATGGATTAAAAGAAGAGCAGGCTTGAGGCCCGATTTATATTTTGGCGGGAGGCCTGTTTGTCCGCCAGGGCAACGGAGTACATTTATCCAAGTAAATTAGTCTGTCACCCTGATGGAGATGCCACCCTTAGAACTTAGAAATGACTGCCAAGCTGGCTGTCATTTCTAAAGCATTGGCAGGAGCTGCTGTCATGGCGGTTCGTATCAGTGATTTTAGCAGTTAAGTGCAGGACTCCATCAACATGACAGAACCTTCCATCAAAATATTTTCTTTTTTATTTTCCAAAAATGGCCAGGGCGTCATTTCTAGTTTTTAACCAGCTGGACACACATATTGCCAATTCTCTGACAACCCTTACTTTGTCATGCTGTTGGAGAAGTTTGGCTATGGCTGAAAGGAGTAGTCACTGCTGTAGACAAACCTATGGTCAGCTTGCATTTAAATCAGGCGGGCGAATCACTGTGTAGGTGAGGAGGGAACTCCTTCACCGTTGCGATGGAGTTCTCTCTCGGCCAACATCTAAATCGGGCCCATTGTTTGAAGAGTTATTTCTTTCAATACTCATCTCTCCAAGGTTTAGTCTTTGTGTTCAGCCATCCAAGCCAAGGGAAAGCCTGACGGTATCCTTCTAACCCTGTGACATCCCCACATCAGGTTATGCGCAGGGTCAGCCGCACCTTGACCTGTGGGGGCGTTTCCTGCTGGAAACCAAAAACAGTTGTATAAACAAATCAAAAGCAAGTTACAATTTATTGTATCTATTTCTTCTTAGGAATGTGTTTACATTTTTACTTAACCATAATTTTGGCTTATTTAATCAAGCATGTTTTGGGGGCTTGTGTAAATTTTATTATGAACAGATATGCCAAGATGACCATCCAGATTTGACGACCTCCTCAAAAGCATGGTTTCCTTGGTTATCTTCCTGCTGCTTTGTGCCCTAGTCTTGGTTGCTGGTCTAGATCAGCGAATATTACTCTGGCGATGAGGGGACTTTCCATCCCGCTTTCCCAGCATCGCCACTTGCTATCTCAGAGGCCGCAGGGATACCGCAACCAAGCCCTGCTCTTCCCGCTCCATCACGGAAAATGTGGCTCGGAGCACTGCAAGGAGAGAGGTGGCATCGCGAGTCTGCCTGCCCCCAGTGCTCGTTCCTTGAGGCAAGTCTACTGTGACCCCCTTAAAGGTGTCCAGACAGGAGGTCTACCGTCGGTCAGCCCACGAGGCAAGCACACTGCTAATCTCCTTTCTCACCACCGTGCACGGTCATCAGCATCCAGGGGCTCCACTCTCCCCCACCCCCCAGTGCCCCCACGCAGTAGAGAGTGTCTGCAGGCTGCAGTACGTCTCCGGCCTGAGATCTCAAAACTTTGTAGGCTGACATGTTGCGCCCCATGCCATCCAATCTTCACCAAGGCTCAGACATGAACCTTCCCAGGGTGACCAGCTCACCACCAACAGCCCACTGCCCGAGGGGGTAGCCACAGCAAGACCACACTAACGACACCAGAAGTAAGACACCACCGGATGCATGACCGATGAATGCTGCACGTAAGCACCATCCCATAGGACCACAACAGGCGCAACCTCACTGCCTTACCCACCTCAGTGGTGAGTCACACAACCACTACCCTTGGCAGACGACACCAATGCCACACAAGGAGGTGCCAACGTCCCAGTGTCAACTCCTCAACCTGCCTACTCGGCATGGGTACACAATCCTCTTATGGCTGTGCAACCCTTCAGCAAATTGGGGTACCCGTCCACAGCCAACCCGTGCCAGAAAACATAGCTCAGTCGCCTAAACACATACTTTAGAGCAACAGAATACATCTCTGTGGCTTCAATATCTGGGGAAGAAGTATACAAGTTCTTCAAACACCTCCCAGGCACTGGAGCTGATGATGGTCATGATGATGCAGTGGTCAGAGCACTTAATGTCCACTTTGACCACCTCAACCCAACTCAGAATTTGAGTGTTTCAAACTGCTGCAGGCTTGACAGCGAGAAGGGGAGACCATGTATGCCTTCTACGCATGTCTGATTTAGCTGGCAAGCATGTACATCAAGGATTATCAATGGAAGGAGGTACGGGCCCAACTTATTCAAGGCTGCAGATCTGCAACACTTAGAGGCCACACCCAGGGGCAACTGGGCATAAGACTTGAGAACATTCTAATCCTTGCATGCTCGCATGATCTGTCCAATTCCTGAGCAGCAGAGATGGAAATGGCCCTTATGACTGCCACAAATGTGTCACAACCGAACAAGTCGCCCACTGTCAAGTTGGAAGCACTCAGCGCTATACGAACCTGGCATGTGGTGCGGTACCTTGGTGCAGCTGCCCACAACACCAGAGCCCAATTCCGAAATGTGCTCAAGGTACAAGAAACACCACCTTTTTGCATGGGTCTGAAGCAGCCATACGATGAGTCGAGGTCCGGGGGAAGAGCACCACCTTTGAAAGCAGTCTGAAGCCTCATGCTGAAGAAACTGACCAGCGCAGCTATAGAGGCCACTCAGTGTGGGCTCCCATCAACGCTAGGGTGACTTGTCTGAGGGGGAGGATGTATTTCTAATCTCATACACACTGCTTGTGAAACATGGCAAAAGGCCACAACCAATATGCAAGGTGATGATAACAGGAACAACTCTCAAAGCGCTGATCAACACAGGAGCATCCGTGAATGTCATGATTTGAGCACAATACAACAACCTAAGGCCACAGCTGGTTCTATCACCGACCAAGACAACAAAATGCAGGTATGGCAGGTAGAAAGCACTCCTGGTTACAAGTGTGACAGACGTCATGGTAAATAATTGGAAGAGAAGCACCTGCCAGGTTCCACATTGCCAAAGAAGGGTGGGAGGCACTACTAGGATGCCACATGGCTGAAGATCTCGGACTTGTGTTCTTTGCGTGGACCGCCCACGACTCCCAACTAGACTGCATTGTAGTACAATTTCTGAGACTATTTTAAGGAGTAGGATCCCTTTAGGGACCACCAGTGACACTCCACATAGACAGATCCGTGAAATCTATGGCCCTCAAACACTGCCAAATGCCCTTCTCTTGTGGTCTAGCAAGAGCTAGACAAGCTTAAAAAACTCAACACAATTGAGAAAGTTTTGGAGCCAACCCCCTGTATGTCCCCCATAGTTATTGAGGAAAAGCACAAACAGCCAGGAACAATTCAGCTATGTATAGACATGTGCTTGCCAAACAGGGTGATTAAAAGAGAAAGGCACATCACCTCTACCATGGTTGAGATAATTGCAGACTTAAAGGGAGCATGATGGTTCTCCAAACTAGACGTGAATGCAGGTTATCATCAGCTGCTGTTAGACAAGGAAAGCCGTTACATCATAACCTTTTCAACGCACTTTGGCCTAAGATGTTACAAGCGGCTAAACTTTTGAATATCATCAGCGGCTGAAGTGTTTCAGCACAACAGCCACAAAACGCTATCTGGCCTGCAAGGGCTCATGAAAATGAAGTGTCATTATCAGTAATTATACCCTTGTGTACTCGGCAACCTTCGATGAACTCCACCGCCTCCTGCATGCAACACTGCAGCGACTCAGTGGCCATGGCCTCACACTTTACCGGGAAACATTTTCCTTTTAGGAGCTGCAGATTGCATTCTCCGGCTATGTTTTCACCAAAGATGGGCTCATGGTGGTTCCCAGGAAGTGCCAAGACATCTAACAGGCACCTGCCTCTTGCAATGCCACTGAGGTGCACTTTTACCTGGGGATGGGCACATACTGTGGCTTGTTCATCCTTGACCTTGCCACGTTGGTAGAGCCACTTTGAACTCTGACAAACACTGCCCCAGAGGGTACAAGGTGATCCGCAAACAACCTGAAGCTGACAACACAATCTATGGCCTAACCCACTGCCAAGCTTGAATTCTGAGACTTTGTGTATCCAACCCGAACAGCCCAGAAGAGAGGGGAGAGGCAGTCTAATGTTGGAGGGGATGTAATGAGCAACTTGGCATCCAGAAATTGCCATTGACTTGCAGCCTGATGTCACACGCATCCCTACGGCTGGGCGCGGCAGCAGGGTATTAATAAAATGGCCTGGGACCGCTCGTGGCCTACCCCAGACAGTAGTACAGTGTATCCCTGTCAGTTATTGCATACTGTTGCTTTACACCCTAGGCCCGAGCTAGTTGGTCTGAAAGTCTAGTGCACCAAACATTACAGGTATTTTGGCGCTTGTCTATGTTAAATTGGTACAAAAGGGGGTGGTGATGGACGGAGCATCTGAACCAATCAAACACTCACACCCAGTCAACAGATCTGGGTTTAATCCATCACCCCTTTTGTACCACTTTGTCTATGTTAAATGTCAGGTCTGGGAGAAAGCTTGGGTACAAATATGATTTGTGGGTCAAGCAGTGGGCATGGCCATTGTTGGTTACAGACTGCATGGTCAGACAGGGCCAGCCAACTTTGTTTATAACGTGACTAGACAGGGTAAACCATCTGTGTGAGCAACAGCCACGGTCCGTGCAGGTAACCACGGTGGGGTGGTGTAAGCGGGGATTTCGAGGCACGATGCAGAGGAAAAAGAAATAAATAATTAATTTCCCCTCTGCATCGTCCCTCGAAATCCCCCCTTACACGGCCCCACAGCCTCACCGCGGTTACCTGCACGGACCGCGGCTGGTGACCACCAGGACCCAGGGTTAGACAGGGCAGGCAGTCCACACCTCTGTTTAATTGGACTTGTGGTTAGGCAAAGGAGTCCATCCCTTTGTATGCAATGGGACAAGGCACATTTCCGGTGTGTAATAAAACTTGTGGTTAGTCAATGGAGACAATGCCTCAATGTAAAGAGACTTGTGGTTAGATAAGGGATAGGAAACATAAATGCCTGCTTCTTTTTGCCATTGAGCCTTTTTAAAAAAAAAATATATGTCATCCTTGGTGTGTCCTATCCAATATAATCTGAGTGCTGTCAAGTTTTATTATCCTGAGAAAAGCTGGTGCACCGGTATATATTATGTACATACTGTGCCTTAGGACATCAGGCACAGAGACATACACTAATCCCCAGTCTTCATTATAGCTTGGGATTACATTCAAGCAAGAAATTGACCAGAAGGACAAAACTAGTAAGAGCAAAGCCAATAGGTCTTGATTTTGGGACCTTTAGGCTTTGTTGATGCTGTGAAGAATCGATCAAAAGAAAAAGGCGTGATGACGCAGCTGCTATCTCGTAGGTGAATGCATGGGTGATGATGTAGGTGCACGCATGCGTCACCAGGCATGGACACTCCTACAAAATGACGAGGGCACTATTTAAAAAAAATTATCAATCCAACATGGATTGGTAAAAATAAATGAAATTGGATTTGTAGAAAACTACTGCTTTTAAGCTGGCGGGACCAGCAGCATGTTCTTATTGGCCCTCCAAAAAATAAAAGATATTTTTAAAAAACATTAGAGATGGGGTGGGGGACCAATACAATAAAAATAATAACAATTAAAATATAGCGTGATAGGAGGAGGAGGAGGAGGAAAGCAGCACATAAGAGAGTGTGAGAGAGAGAGAGAGCGAGAGAGAGAGAGACCCTCCGCATGCTCCGCAAGATCTACAGGTGGATCCCCACCGAAACCAGAAGGACGGTCACCCAGGACCTCGTCAGCAGCAGATTGGACTATGGAAACGCCCTCTATGCAGGAACCTCGGCCAAACTCCTGAAATGACTACAACGCATTCAGAACGCCTCTGCACACCTGATCCTGGACATCCATCGCCGCATCCACATCACACCCTACCTGTGAGACCTGCAGTGGCTCCCCGTCAACAAGAGGATCACCTTCAAGCACCTCACCCACGCACACAAGGCACTCCACCACACCGGACCAGCATACCACAACAGACGACTCACCTTCTACACCCCGAACCGCCAGCTCTACTCCGCCAACCGCACCCTCGCCACCGTCCCCCGCATCCGAAGAGCAACCTCCAGTGGCAGATTGTTCTTCTACCTCGCCGCCAAGTCCTGGAACACCCTTCTCATCCTCCTATGGCAGACCCAGGACCTTCTAACCTTCAGAAGACTCCTCAAGACCTGGCTGTTCGAGCAGTAGCAGCACCCTCCACTCCCCCCCCAGTGCTTTGAGACCCTCACAGGTGAGTAGCTCGCTTTACAAATGCTCTGATTGATTGATTGATTGAGAGAGAGAGAGAGAGAGAGAGTAGCACGGAGGTGAGAGGAAAATCACACAACAAACGAAGGAGTGAGCAGCATGTGGGTGAGGGGTGGAGGAGTTTGGAGGGGAGAAGCACACAAGGCGGTGAGCAACAAGAGGAGAAGCACATGAGGAAGACAACATCATTAAGTGCAGGATGGAGGAGTTTGGCAGGGAGAAGCACATGGGAGAGAGCGAGTAACACATGATTGATAGAGCAACACACAGTGCTGGAGTCGGGTCAGAAGCACAGGAGGGAAAGACCTGAAAAACACTTGCCCTCTAATAAAATGTTTTACCAACAAAAATAAGTAATTCCCTAAAAGTGAGCAGCAGAAGGATACAAGTCAGCCAATTAAAAGGATAGGAAGAAGCGTATGTCCCTGGGGAGGGACAAACACAAGAAGAGGAAGGAAAGCGACTGCAATCCTACAAATAGGGAGCAAGCAAAAGACACTGACAATATTGCTAAGAGTAAGCGGGATGTAAGCCCCTTGTGATGTCTGGTAGGTGAGACTTAAACAGCAAGAACAATTGCAGTTTTAAAATGGCTGCTCTATTTGCACATTTTATTACAAATCAAATCTTCAGCCACCCAGGAATACCAAGTTTTGGATAGGCAGACTACCTCCACCCCCCAAAATCTGTGCTTCGTGTGTGTTTTCAATGCTGCTGCACAAGATGCACCATGAGATTGCACAGTGTGCAGCACAAATGCCACAAATAGTGGAGAAGTGTGGCTCACTGGTTAGAGGAGGCAGACCCTGAGGCAGAGGTCAGACCCGGGACCAGGGTTCAATTCCCGACGCGGCAGGGTCTTGAGCCCAAATATCCACGGACTCGATAATTCTTGTTTCGGTGCCTACTTGAATCACGAGTTCACACTCTGCAGCTCTGGGCAACAGCCTGCTTAATCTCCACAACAGCCCCCCCGCGGCGGGATGCCTGGCTTTCACCTTGGGGATGCCCAGTACGGGTATCTCACAGGGAAAAAGCCAGGACGGGTTCCCAAGGCAAGCGCCGAGATGCCTACGGGTAATTGAGCGCTATATAAGAACGCATAATAATAATAATAATAATAAATAACTAAAGTACATTCTAAAGATTTAGGCCAGTTACTAAAACATCCCAGTTTAACTCACGACAGGATTTGGTGTAAATATGTATGTGGATCTTCTTTTAAAAACACATTAAATGTGTATTTTTGTTAGCACGTGCCAGCAGTAACTCGATCCCTCTGTTATTACATTGAGTTCCCTTTCTGCGAGTTAGGGGTGGGATTTCAAGAGCACTGAACATGTTGTGAGACATACAGGGATCTGTGTGTGTTAAGGATCCTATGGGAACAGCATCAAACAATGCACAGGCCTGCCTTGGAATATCTGTCTTCTTCAGGACTTTCCTCCTTTGAGATTCTGCATGTCTTCATATTCTCAACTACTCGGCAGTCCTCCAGAGCGGTTATCTGTGCCGGGTTTGCTTACTAATATAAAAACAAGCACTGGCAAAGCACTAGCACATGCATTTGCACATTAGAATGAGACACATAGTAAAGAGCCAGCACAAAGGCTGCAAAGTAGTCCCTTCATACAGTTCAGTGTGTGCAGTTGACTGGAGGCGGAACGATACTCACACATAGCCAATAGCGTTGGGTGAGAGATAAATGCTCTCCTGGGTTGAGCCAAGACATGATTGACAATGTCTCCAACCAGTGCCTGTAAGAGATTAGTTGAAGAAAGCCAATGATTGAAAGGGGCCGGTCCAAAGCCTACTTTATGAATACTACTGACAATATGTTGTAAAAAGACAGATCTAAAAATACAAATACAGTAAAGCCCTCTGAAGATGAGCCAATCAAAGGTGTTGTTTTTTTTGTCTTCTTATAAATCTGGCAGTACCCATGAGTTGCTTCTTGGTATTATGAGTTAGGCTGCATTAAGGCAGATTATTTTAGTGGGTGGACAGCCTTCTTGTCACAGCTCATGGAACATGGAAATTGTTTCCTTTGCTGTCAGCATCAGAGGTGAGTGAATTCTAGAGGTTTGAGGCCAAAAGCGTAAAGGACCTTCTTCCAAGCAAAAAATTAGCGATAGAGGATTCTGTAGTTGTGTAAGGCAGCAAGATGGAGGATACTTTCTGAACTTGTGCTGTTGAAACAGGACAATATAGAATTGGCCGTATGTACTCTTCACAGCGCCTTAAACCTAACTCTCTAAAATACTTTTAGAAAATGAAGCGAGGCGTAAGATAAGACCACATTAGCTTGACTAGTGGCACAAGAAAGAGATGGTAAGTAACAAAATCTGGCCATTCTTGATCAATAGTCTATATCCCCAAAAACGTCCTCGATCGGGGCTGATTCGTATCTTTATTTTCGTCTTTGAAGGTGTTTGCACTCGTGGGAGCCAGGGCGCTGGAGCAGAGGGCTTGACATGGACATGATCTGGTTTAACAAATAAATTATTGAGAATCCAGCCTTTTCTCCGCAGGTGCCATTTTTGGCCCTGCCACCATCACCCCAGCGTTTTCCAAAGGTCAGCCTCAGTCAGTTAGATGCAGGCGGGCACTGAGGTTTGAAACTGATAGCCAGTGGACACTGCAGGTAATGTTGCTTAGAAGAAGGATGTGATGACAGATGCCTGGAGTGGGTCAGTGACCATCAATCAGGCAGGGTAAAGGTGTATAGCTCTCTGGGGCGTCAAAGACTTATGTGGATTTCACTTCTGATGGAATAGGTGCTCACCCCCCTGTTCCTTATCACGCCGTCAGACATTTAAAGTTGTTGACGTCTTCTTTAGCATCAGCTGTATGCCAGGATATCATATACAGAAATATCATCTGACATAAATATTGTGCCCTAGATATTGTTTATAAAAACATTGCTCCACTGGGTATAGATTTTCTATTATGAACTCCATTAGGGAAGACGATTTTCTGACAATGCCAGCCTGCTATCACATCTGAGGATCTGTCGCCTTCGTGTGATTTATCACTCCAGATAGTTTTAGATATAACTTTGGAAAGTGCATTGCCGGCTCTGTTATGACTTTCTGAGAGATCAGAAAGAAATACATTGCTCATAAGAAATCCTTATGAGGCACTTGGCTTTTCGAGAGACACAGAAATAAAACAATACAAGGGAGGAAGAGGGAAAAAGGGGCAGTTGTTGGGCAGCAAAACCAAATACAGGGAAAGGTGGCTAGGCAGTGATGGAGAAGTGTTCATACATGTATACAGATGGAACGCCAAGACAGGCGTGCAGAAAATATCTGGGAGCCCACGGACTTAAACACTTCTCAGACACAATGGACCACTCTGGTGTTCATGTTGGCAAAAAGAAACATTGCTCAACTTTGGGGGGCAGCACATCCACCCACTTTGGAAGACCGGGAGAGAAACTGCGATTGGTGCATGTTCAGAGAAAAGACAGTGTATTTAACAAGGGGGTGCACTAAGAAGTGGTCCCGTATCTGGAACCCATGGAATATTTATAGAGGAGAGATCTGTACACCACCTCGAAATGTTGAGCATGATGACCCTATTTCTCCATGATGTTCCTCTCATATGTACTATCTGTATATCCTTCCATTCACGCTTTGTGTGAAATGTCAACCACCTGGTCCTCTGTAGTGTACCATTCACCGGTAATTGTTTAATAAAAATAACTGTTAAAAAAAAAAGACAGGCTTGCAGAGACTCAGAGAATGACATACACAACGAAAGTGAACTGTAAGACATAGACATGGTATATGAGAATTAATTAAATTAATGAACAGTTGCCTTGTTCAATGATTCATGAATAGAATATTACGGAGCGGCCCTTATGGGGTCTATAGCAGCCATTTGAGGGGAAGCCCTCGTTCCCAAACTTCTCTCGTCAGAGAGCTTTATCAGGGGGTTATATGCGCTCCTTTTTGGTACGGGTGACGTCAAGAGGGGCCATGACGTTGGTTTATCCATGGGAAGGAGTGCCTTTTGTGCAGCTCTGGTCACTTCAAGAAGGATTCCAGTTGTCTGCCAAGATGGTGCGGTACCAGAAGAATATCACCCACCATAAACATTGTGTCCTAAACATTGTTTACAAAAATATCCCATAATTGGAGTTAATATAGAGCACATCTACTCCCACAGGAGTAAATGATAGAAAATATACAGCCAATGGGATGGATTTTCTTTGTAAACAATATTTAGGACACAATATTTATGGGAGGCATTATTTTTGACTATGATATTCTCGCAGTACCTTCCTGAGTGGATGGGTTATTTACCTGAAGCCCTGGTCTGAATAAAGCTTTGATCCAGGGTAGGTGTCTTCTAAAGAGGACCGCACCACTGGCCCTGATTGTTTTCTAGTGTCAGATGACCTCCTGCCATCACCAAAAGACTCCAGAACACTCCACCGACACGAGGAGTGCTCCCGAGGTAAGCTTTTTAGACATTGGTATGAGCAGACCCACTTCCTTGGGGACTGGGTTGGAAGTCATCTTTAGCATAGGAGGGAATATACAGCCCAGCAGTAGGGGGCCTGGGCTAATGCAAGGGGTGAAACGTTGTTCTTGCTCTGCTACTACATCGGGCTGTAGGGCTGGAGGCGCACTTCATGCTTCCAAACAGAAGCCTGACGGATTCCTGAGGAGGACAGAACCCCTGGGGATTGATATAATTTACATGGTCAGTGATTATCCTAAAGATGGCAGAGATCCTCCCCTTGGACAAATACTAGACTGCTATGGATTAAAAGAAGAGCAGGCTTGAGGCCCGATTTATATTTTGGCGGGAGGCCTGTTTGTCCGCCAGGGCAACGGAGTACATTTATCCAAGTAAATTAGTCTGTCACCCTGATGGAGATGCCACCCTTAGAACTTAGAAATGACTGCCAAGCTGGCTGTCATTTCTAAAGCATTGACAAGAACTGCTGTCATGGCGGTTCCTATCAGTGATTTTAGCAGTTAAGTGCAGGACTCCATCAACATGACAGAACCTTCCATCAAAATATTTTCTTTTTTATTTTCCAAAAATGGCCAGGGCGTCATTTCTAGTTTTTAACCAGCTGGACACACATATTGCCAATTCTCTGACAGCCCTTACTTTGTCATGCCGTTGGAGAAGTTTGGCTATGGCTGAGAGGAGTAGTCACTGCTGTAGACAAACCTATGGTCTGCATGCATTTAAATTGGGCGGGCGAATCACTGTGTAGGTGAGGAGGGAACTCCTTTGCCGTTGCGATGGGGTTCTCTCTCGGCCAACATCTAAATCGGGCCCATTGTTTGAAGCGGTATTTCTTTCAATACTCATCTCTCCAAAGTTTAGTCTTTGTGTTCAGCCATCCAGCCAAGGGAAGGCCTGACAATATCCTTCTAACCCTGTGACATCCCCACATCAGGTTATGTGCAGGGTCAGCCGCACCTTGACCTGTGGGGGTGTTTCCTGCTGGAAACCAAAAACAGTTGTATATACAAATCAAAAGCAAGTTACAATTTATTGTATCTATTTCTTTTTAGGAATGTGTTTACATTTATAATTAACCATATTTTTGGCTTATTTAATCAAGCATGTTTTGGGGGCTTGTGTGAATTTTATTATGAACAGACATGCCAAGATGACCTTCCAGATTTGACGACCTCCTCAAAAGCATGGTTTCCTTGAGTATATTCCTGCTGCTTTGTGTCCTAGTCTTGGTTGCTGGTCTAGATCAACGAACATTACTCTGGCGATGAGGGGACTTTCCATCCGGCTTCCCCAGCATCGCAACTTGCCATCTCAGAGGCCGCGGGGATACCGTAACCAAGCCCTGCTCTTCCCGCTCCATCACGGAAAATGTGGCTCGAAGCTCTGCAAGGAGAGAGGTGGCATCGCGGGTCTGCCTGCACCCAGTGCTCGTTCCTTGAGGCAAGTCTACTGTGACCACCTTAAAGGTGCCCAGACAGGAGGTCTACCGCCGGTCAGCCCACGAGGCAAGCAAACTGCTAATCTCCTTTCTCACCACCATGCCCCGCCATCAGCATCCAGCCCCCCCCCCCAGCCTCCCCACGCAGGAAGAGAGTGTGCAGGCTTCAGGACGTGTCCGGCCTGAGATCTCAAAACCTTGTAGGCTGACAAGTTGCGCCCCATGCCATCCAACCTTCACCAAGGCTCAGACATGAACCTTCCCAGGGTGACCAGCTCACCACCAACAGCCCACTGCCCGAGGGGGTAACCACAGCAAGACCACACTAACGACACCAGAAGTAAGACACCACCGGATGCATGACCGATGAATGCTGCACCCAAGCACCATCCCATAGAACCACAACAGGCGCAACCTCACTGCCTTACCCGCCTCAGTGGTGAGTCACACAACCACAACCCTTGGCAGACGACACCAATGCCACACAAGGAGGTGCCAACGTCCCAGTGCCAACTCCTCAACCTGCTAGCACGGCATGGGCACACAATTCTCTTATGACTCTGCAACCCTTCAGCAAATTGGGGTACCCGTCCACAGCCAACCTGTGCCAGAAAACATAGCTCAGTCACCTAAACACATACTGTGGAGCAACAGAATACATCTCTGTGGCTTCAATATCAGGGGAAGAAATATACAAGTTCTTCAAACACCTCCCAGACACTGGAGCTGATGATGGTCATGATGATGCAGTGGTCAGGGCACTTAATGCCCACTTTGACCACCTCAACCCAACTCAGACCTTTGACCTCAACCCAACTCAGAATTAGAGTGTTTCAAACTGCTGCAGGCATGACAGCGAGAAGGGGAGACCATGTATGCCTTCTACGCATGTCTGATTAAGCTGGCAAGCATGTGCATCAAGGATTATCAATGGAAGGAGGTACAGGCCCAACTTATCCAAGGCTGCAGATCTGCAACACTTAGAGGCTACACCCAGGGGCAACTGGGCATAAGCCTTGAGAACATTCTAATGTTTGCATGATCTGTCCAATTCCTGAGCAGCAGAGATGGAAATGGCCCTCATGACTGCCACAAATGTGTCACAACCGAACAAGTCGCCCACTGTCAAGTTGGAAGCACTCATCGCTATGCAAACCTGGCCTGTGGTGCGGTACCTTGGCACAGCTGCCCCCAATACCTAAGCCCAATTCCGAAATGTGCTCAAGGTACATGAAACACCACCATTTTGCATGGGTCTGCAGCAGCGATGAGATGAGTCAAGGTCCGAGGTGAAGCGCACCACCTTTGAGAGCAGTCCGACACCTCACGCTGAGGACACCGACCAGCACAGCTATAGAGGCCACTCAGCGTGGGCTACCATCAATGCTAGGGTGAGTTGTCTGAGGAGGAAGACTTATTTCTAATCTCATACACACTGCCTGTGAAACATGGCAAAAGGACACCACCAATATGCAAGGTGATGATGACAGGAACAACTATTGAAGCGCTGATCAACACAGGAACATCTTAAGGCCACAATTGGTTCTATCACTGACCAAGACAGCAAAATGCAGGTATGGCAGCCAGAAAGCAATCCAGGTCACAGGTGTGACAGACGTCATGGTAAATAATTTGAAGCGAAGCACCTGCCAGGTTCCACATTGCCAAAGAAGGGTGGGAGCCACTACTAGGATGCTACATGGCTGAACATCTCGGACTTGTGTTCTTTGCGCGGGACCGTCCACGACTCCCAACTAGACTGCATTGTAGTACAATTTCTGAGACTATTTTAATGAGTAGGATCCCTTTAGGGACCACTAGTGACACTCCAAATAGACAGATCCGTGAAATCTATGGCCCCCAAATGCCCTTCCTCTTGTGGTCTAGCAAGAGTTAGACAAGCTTAAAAAACTCAACGCTATTGAGAAAGTTTTGGGGCCAACCCCCTGTATGTCCCAGATAGTTATTGAGGAAAAGCCCAAACAGCCAGGAACAATTCAGCTATGTATCGACATGTGCTTGCCAAACAGGGTGATTAAAAGAGAAAGGCACATCACCTCTACCATGGTTGGGATAATTGCAGACTTAAAGGGAGCATGATGGTTCTCCAAACTGGACATGAATGCAGGATATCATCAGCTGGTGTTAGACAAGGAAAGCCGTTACATCATAACTTTTTCAACGCACTTTAGCCTTAGATTCTACAAGCGGCTGAACTTTGGAATATCATCAGAGGCTGAACAGCACGACATCCGCAAAACACTATCTGGCCTGCAAGAGGTCATGAACATCAGCAATAATATCCCTGTGTACTCAGTAACTTTGATGAACACCAGCGTCTCCTGCATGCAACACTTCAGTGACTCAGCGGCCGTGTTCCTTTTTGAGCTGCAGATTGCATTCTTTGGCTATGTTTCACCAAAGATGGGCTCATGGTAGATCCCAGGAAGTCGCAAGACATCTAACAGGCACCTGCCTCTTGCAATGCCACTGAGGTGCGCTGTTTCCTGGGGATCGCCACATACTGTGGCTTGTTTATCCTTGACCTTGCCACGTTGGTAGAGCCACTTTGAATACTGACAAAAACTGCACAAAAGAGTATACAAGGTGATCCACAAACAACCTGAAGCCGACAACGCAATCTATGGCCTAACCCAACGCCAAACTAGAAGTTCTGAGACTTTGTGTATCTGGCCCGAACAGCCCAGAAGAGAGGGTAGAGGCAGTCTAATGTTGAAGGGGATGTAATGAGCAACTTGGCATCCGGAAATGACCATTGACTTGCAGCATGATGTCACACGCATCCCTATGGCTGGGCGCGGCCGCAGGGTATTAATAAAATGGCCTTGGATCGCTCATGGCTTACCCCAGACAGTAGTACAGTATATCCCTGTCAGGGCCGGTCCTAGGCATGGGCGGTATGGGCAGCTGCCCAGGGCCTCGCGCTCAGGGGGGCCCCGCCGCCGGCCCCGCAGTAGACCAGACACAGTGCAGTGGGCCCACCGCCGGCCGGCCTGCCATGAAATGGGCCACCGGCCGGCCCGCAGTTACCGTGCACGCACCCCACCACCACGCTTAGTGAGGACCAACTAGCTTAGTGGTGGTGGTGGTGCCGTGCCGGCCCGTGCGCAGTGCGCGGGCGCCAGGCCAGGCTGTTAAAGATGTGGGTCCCAGGGCGTCAATCTGGTAGCGCGCGAAAGCGCTACCAATGACAGCCCTGGACGTAATTTTGGCCAGCCCCCGCTCTAACAGCACTGACGCACAGACCTGGTGACGCAGGCAGCATGCACCCCGTACGCGCCGCGCGCTCCCTGGCCAGGAGGGTGAAGTCGGGAGTCGTTTCGGGACGGGTGGGCCGCGTTGTTGGTTGGCAATGCTGGCATAAATAAAGAGTTAACGTCTTAAGGTAAGAAAGGCGAGACCTGGCTGGCTGGTCCATGATCGCTTGTTGTTTGTCATTCATTCGTTTTCATTTTTGTATAAGAAAATCAATAAAAATTGATTATACCTAAAAAAACAAGTTCAGCTATTGAGTGTCGATACCACCTACAGCTTTAATTAACACCGACATCTGGTTCCTATGAAACAACTCAAGTTAGAATCTTTTATGAAGAGTTCTTGAGAACACTTTCATTCACCAGCACTGCAGCGCGCCGCTAACGTGTTACGCGGGAATCGGGATATTAGAATGGTCTGCTGTACGTCAAACTCTGAGGTGGCCCTTGTGATGTGTGCAGCACCTTGAAAGACTACACCGTCTTCCTACCGTTAGGCTCTTAGGAGATAGGTTATTTGCTGCTAGATTTGTGTCCAAGATGTGACCCCATAGTGTAATTGAAATGGTGCATTATTCTGATCCAATGTCTGGGTATTTGGGGATGGTTATGAGGTAGAGAATAGCTTTGCACTAGAAAGGGTGAATACAATTTGTGTCATGTTTTCTTAAGGGGCTAACCCAACGTTCCTAACTAGAGACCTTATACTGCCCACAAACGTTTACCCCCCCCAACTTACCCACTGTTCAGAGGAGTGGGTGTATTCTATGGTGCTCTCATATCCCACTGAATTACAATCTGTGCCTTGGGTGTCTGTAATAATGGCATTTTTCTTCTGATCGGAGTGGTACTGAGCTTGCCTGATAAAGGCATTTGCTTGCTGGCGATTAGGACTGAGTACATACTAGTATGGTATTTTGTAACCACTTCTGCAGGTTAGAGGGTGTGAAATTTCGCAAAAGCTGCATTGAAAGCAAAAAAATACCTGATGCTACATTGATTTTGCCTAAGGGAGTGAGAGCAAAGCTAATCTCGCTGTAATGAAATGCACTCCTTCCGGATAGGGGCAGCCACGGAAGCAACAGCCAGGGGTTTGACCACAACTAGTGTGCAAAGGATTGGGAGATGGTCCTCAAGCGCGTATAAACGCTACGTGCGGTTGCACATGTTGTGAGAGCTGCCGCCATGTTGAGTATTTCTAATACCTGCTGTTTTTCTGGTTATTTACAGTTTCACGGGCCTGTGACGCAGGACGGAAACTACCCACGGATCATCAAGGCAACTTATCTACATCATGGAGGAACCAGGAGGACAGACAGAAGAAAGTGGTCGTCTGGGTAGTGGGGCATTCATATGTCAAGCGTGCTAACCAAATTTTTCTTGCAGGATCAGGTAAACAGAGGGTGGAGAGTAGGGGGTGCACGGTCTCCTTCCATGGCAGGGGGGGGCTCCGCCTCAATCAGTTCAGGGACTATATGTCGGACCTACTAGCACGACATACTACACCTCCCTCGGCGGTGATCCTTCATTTAGGGGGGAATGATCTGGCAGGTCTGGGTAGAAGGGTCCTCCTGGAAGAAATTATATCAGCAGCGGGTTGGCTAGCGAAGCGGTTACCAGGTAGTGTTGTAGTATGGTCACAACTGATACCAAGGATGCAATGGAGAGGGGGAAACTCAGTCAGCGCGTTGAATAACTCGTTAAAGAGGGTCAACAACAAGCTGGACAAGTTATTTAGAACTCCGGTCTTACAGACCATTCCTCATGGTTGCATCTGGGGGGAGCATTTCTACCTGCGGGACGGGGTTCACTTAACAGAGGAGGGGAATGCCCTTTTTATAAGAAATATCTTGGCATGGGTGGAAGTTTTTGCAGGGAGAGTATGATCTTTCTAGGAGGGGTGTGTTCTGGGGGGGGCCAGATAGTCGGTCAACTACCTGGCCTGTGGCGGTAAGGTCATTAATCGGTGAGCAGCATTTTAAGGTCCTTACGGGGGGCGGACCCATTCACGTAAGGGGCCGCCCGCGGGAGGGGCCATTGGTCTCTCTCAGAACTTCAGGGGCAGGATATGATATCCAGTAATTTAAAGGGTGCGGGGGAGGGAGTCTACGCTTTCCTCAGGCTGGTAGCCACCCCTCACAACACTATGACGTCACTAAGGTGCGCGAGTGTCTGGGCCCTCCTGTTATGGTTAAATGGAGTTCAGGGAGCGCACGTGGGTGTAACGTGCCCTGGGTTGCGCATGCGCATCTCCAACGTGAGAGCGCAGCTGTAAAAGGATCTGACACCGGTTGGCGACCTTGCCGTAGGACTTTATTAAAATATTAGAATGCAGTTTAATTTTCAGGATGATTAGATTCGGTTAGGAAACACGCTGTACTAGCTATTTGTTAAGGTTAGCCCATCATACCATGTCGAAACGGATGTCAATCTAATCTTCTGAAAAGTGTGCATTTTAATAATTGTCAGAAATGTTTATTTGATTAAAATTTTTGATTTGTTTTTATATTTTAATAAATACGGCCAGGGGGGGGCCCTGTACCCCCTGACGTCCAAAGACCCCATGTGTTGACTGGTTGAATGGGAATTCAGTCAGTATGTCAAGGGGGGTGGTGGCCGGCAGTCCCAGACCATGAGAGAAGGGGGGGCCAATCGGCCCCCACGCAGGCATGGCGGGGCCCGGCCCCTCCTACACCCCGCTCCCCTTCGTGGTCGCCTGTCCCCCGCCCTCGCCCCGGAAGTAGTTGAGCACTTCCGGGGTGAGGGGGCGGGGCCGCGGCTACGAAGGGGTTAAGAGCCTGGGGAGCGCGGGAAGCGGCCTCTTTGTGCCCGCGCTCCCCAGGCTCGCTCCTCGCCCCACCGTGGGGCTGTGTAATTTTCCCCGCCCTCATCCCCTTGTTTAGCAGACCTTGAGGCCGGCCAATGGTAGGTATAAGGTATAGCTATGTGCCGGAGTATAGGAATAGGATGCTTGATCCAGTCGGCCTTTTTTCCTGTCTACTGGAGGGTTGAACAGATGTAAATGTTTTGTTCATTGCTGTGATATTTTAACTAATTTTCTCCTTAGGACTTTTTTCCCATTTACAGGAAGATCTGTATATGTATATTTTTTGTGCTTTGCTGTGTATTAACGAACTTTACTCCTTAGGCCTTTTTTTTCCCTTTTAGTATAGCAATGTCGTATTTATTATGTGTGTCTGGCGGTAAGGTCATTAATCGGTGAGCAGCATTTTAAGGTCCTTACGGGGGGGCGGACCCATTCACGAAAGGGGCCGCCCGCGGGAGGGGCCATTGGTCTCTCTCAGAACTTCAGGGGCAGGATATGATATCCAGTAATTTAAAGGGTGCGGGGGAGGGAGTCTACGCTTTCCTCAGGCTGGTAGCCACCCCTCACAACACTATGACGTCACTAAGGTGCGCGAGTGTCTGGGCCCTCCTGTTATGGTTAAATGGAGTTCAGGGAGCGCACGTGGGTGTAACGTGCCCTGGGTTGCGCATGCGCATCTCCAACGTGAGAGCGCAGCTGTAAAAGGATCTGACACCGGTTGGCGACCTTGCCGTAGGACTTTATTAAAATATTAGAATGCAGTTTAATTTTCAGGATGATTAGATTCGGTTAGGAAACACGCTGTACTAGCTATTTGTTAAGGTTAGCCCATCATACCATGTCGAAACGGATGTCAATCTAATCTTCTGAAAAGTGTGCATTTTAATAATTGTCAGAAATGTTTATTTGATTAAAATTTTTGATTTGTTTTTATATTTTAATAAATACGGCCAGGGGGGGGGCCTGTACCCCCTGACTTCCAAAGACCCCATGTGTTGACTGGTTGAATGGGAATTCAGTCAGTATGTCAAGGGGGGTGGTGGCCGGCAGTCCCAGACCATGTCAGGCACAGGGACATAAAGTAATCCCCAGTCTTCATTATAGCTTGGGATTACATTCAAGCAGGAAATTCGACCAGAAGGACAAAACCAATAAAGGCAAAGCCAATAGGTCTTGCTTTTGGGACCTATAGGCTATGTTGATGCTGTGAAGAATCGATCAAAAGAAAAAGGCGTGATGACGCAGCTGCTATCTCGTAGGTGAATGCATGGGTGATGATGTAGGTGCACGCATGCGTCACCAGGCATGGACACTCCTACAAAATGACGAGGGCACTATTTAAAAAAAATTATCAATCCAACATGGATTGGTTAAAATAAATGAAATTGGATTTGTAGAAAACTACTGCTTTTAAGTTGGCGGGACCAGCAGCCATGTTCTTAATGGCCCTCCCAAAAAATAAAAGATATTTTAAAAAAACATTAGAGATGAGTTGGGGGTCCAATACAATAAAAATAATACAAATTAAAATATAGCGTGATAGGAGGAGGAGGAGGAGGAAAGCAGCACATGAGAGAGAGAGAGCAAGAGAGAGAGAGTAGCACGGAGGTGAGGGAAAAAGCACACAACACAGGAAGGAGTGAGCAGCATGTGGGCAAGGGGTGGAGGAGTTTGGAGGGGAGAAGCACACAAGGCGGTGAGCAACACAAGGAGAAGCACATGAGGAAGACAACATCATAAAGTGCAGGATGGAGGAGTTTGGCAGGGAGAAGCACATGGGAGAGAGCGAGTAACACATGATTGATATAGCCACACACAGTGCTGGAGTGGGGTCAGAAGCACAGGAGGGAAAGACCTGAAAAACACTTGCCCTCTAATAAAATGTTTTACCAAAAAAAGTAATTCCATAAAAGTGAGCAGCAGAAGGATACAAGTCAGCCAATCAAAATGATAGTAAGAAGCGTAGAATGTCCCTGGGGAGGGACGAACACAAGAAGAGGAAGGAGAGCCAATGCAATCCTACAAATAGGGAGGAAGATAACGACACTGACAATATTGCTCAGCAGTAAGCGGGATGTAAGCCCCTTGCGATGTCTGGTATGGGAGACTTAAACAGTAAGAAAAATTGCAGTTTCAAAATGGCTGCTCTATTTGCCCATTTTATTAAAAATCAAATCTTCAGCCACCCAGGAATATCAAGTTTTGGATAGCCAGACTACCTCCACCCCCCCCCCCCCTAATCTGTGCTTCGTGTGTGTGTTCAGATTCCACTGTGTGCAGCACAAATGCCACAAATAACTAAAGTACATACTAAAGATTTAGGCCAGTTACTAACACATCCCACTTTAACTCACGACAGGATTTGGTGTAAATATTTGTGTGGATCCTCTTTTAAAAACACATTAAATGTATATTTTTGTTAGCACGTGCCAGCAGTAACTCTTGCCCTCTGCAATTCCATGGAGCTCCCTTTCTGCGAGTTAGGGGTGGGATTTCAAGAGCACTGAACATGTTGTGAGAGATCCAGGGATCTCTGTGTGTGTCGAGGATCCTATGGGAGCAGCATCAAAGAATGCACAGGCCTGCCTTGGAATATCTGTCCTCTGCATGACCTTCCTCCTTTGAGATTCTGCATGTCTTCATATTCTCAACTACTCGACAGTCCTCCAGAATGGTTAACTGTGCAGGTTTTGCTTACTAATATAACATCAAGCACTGGCAAAGCCAAAAGGTCTGGGTTTAATGTACTAGCACATGCATTTGCACATTAGAATGAGTCAGATGGCAAAGAGCCAGCACAGAGGCTGCAAAGTAGTCCCTTCATACAGTTCAGTGTGAGAAGTTGACTGGAGGCAGAAGGATAGTCTCACATAGCCAATAGCATTCAGTGAGAGATAAATGCTCTCCTGGGGTGAGCCAAGACATGGTTGACAATGTCTCCAACCAGTGCCTGTAAGAGATTAGTTGAAGAAAGCCAATGATTAAAAGGGGCAGGTCCAAAGCCCACTTTAGGAATATTACTAACAAAATGTTATAAAAACACAGATCTAAAAATAAAAATACAGTAAAGCTCTCTGAAGATGAGCCAATCAAATGTGTTGTTTTTTTGTCTTCTTATAGATCTGGCAGTACCCATGAGTTGCTTCTTGGTATTAGGAGTTAGGCTGCATTAAGGCAGATTATTTTAGTGGGTGGACAACCTTCTTGGGGAAACATCCTTTATAACGGAACCGTTACAACACGATACCGTTACAACGCAGGATTTACAACGAAAGTCATTACAACAACTTTCGCTGGAGGGCGCTCTAGGATAGGGGATAGTTTAATTTACTATCCAACACCTTCCCTACTATCCACGGGGACTGGAGTTGGAATAGTAAATTAAACTATTCACTATCCAGCACCCCCCAACGCAAGTTGTTGTAACAACTTGCGTTGTTAAACCTGCGTCGTAAAGGTACGCGTTGTAACGGTACGCGTTGTACCGTCATACATCCACCTTCTTGTCACAGCTCATGGAACAGGGAAATTGTTTCATTTGTTGTAAGCATCAGAGGTGAGTGAATTCTAGAGGTTTGTAACCAAAAGTGTAAAGGACCTTCTTCCAAGCTAAAAATTAGCGATAGAAGATTCTGTAGTTGTGTAAGGCAGCAAGATGGAGGATACTTTTTCAACTTGTGCTGTTGAAACAGGACAATTTAGAATTGGCTGTATGTACTCTTCACATCGCCTTAAACCTAACTCTCTAAAATACTTTTAGAAAATGAAGCGAGGCGTAAGATAAGACCACATTAGCTTGACTAGTGGCACAAGGTAGAGATGGTAAGTAACAAATTCTGGCCATTCTTGATCATTTGTCTATATCCCCAAAAACGTCCTCGATCGGGGCTGATTCGTATCTTTATTTTCGCCTCTGAAGGTGTTCGCACTCGTGGGAGCCTGGGTACAGAGCTGAGGGCTCGACTAGATTTGCTTCCAAGTGAATTGAAACAATAAATACATTGGACCATGAATAATTCATTGGTGGCAGATTGTGTTCTGTCCTGGAGATCCTCCCCCGCATGAATTTTTAACACTACTGGATCAGGTTGTAATTTATGGGACAATACAGCAAGAAATGTAGCTCCCCTTGAGGGTTACAGACTAGAATATCATACATTCAAGGAGATGAGTTTCAGATCCAATGTTGGACAGTGATTGCCCGTCTCTAAGGCCCAGTCTTGAGCTCCGAACGCTCTTTTGAACCTGCCCGGCAAATTTGCGACTTCTAGTGTTACTAGCCAGTAACTCAGCCCTCGCTATGCAATAAAGAGCTCCAGCCAGCAACGTTTGTGTTCCAGTCAGCAAGGGGTTCTGTGGGTTGGATAAAAACCAGTGTTTAGTAAATAAACCTAGATAGTGGAGAAGTGTGGCTCACTGGTTAGAGGAGGCAGACCTGGAAGCAGAGGTCAGCCCGGGACCAGGGTTCAATTCCCGGCTCGGTGGGGTCTTGAGTCCTAAAATGTCCATGGACTCGACAATTCTCGCTCCGGTGCCTACTCGATTCACGGGTTCACACTCTGCGACTCTGGGCAATAGCTTGCTTAATCTCCACAATGGCCCCTCGCGGCGGGATGCCTGGCTTTCACCTTGCGGATGCCCTGCCGGGGTTATCTCACAGGGGAATACCAGGACGGGTTCCCTAAGCAAGCGCTTAGAAACCGCTTGGTGATTTGCGCTATATAAATTCCTGTACATTTACATTTACATTTAGAAAGGTGGCTGAATTAGTAGAACCCAATTGTCTGTCCACTAGAGAGAGCTTAGGTTCCAGAGAGTAGTAGAACATTAAATGTTGTTTAAGTAACTTCTCGAAAGCAGGAACTGGGACAGTCCTACCGACTGTAGGACAGTAAGCCTGGTCAGGAAATCATTGCAAAAAAGAAACCTGTGGATATCTTGGGGCAATCTGGGCTCACCAGAAGAGATTCTACAGATCCAACACATGAACCTTTCCGATCAGTCGGCAAGAGACGAAGACTAGGGCGAGCGGTGGACCTGGCCTATCAGGATTCAAGGCGTCTTACAATACATTTAAATGTGCTCATGTGTACAACATACACATTTCAGGGCCCTGGTGAACTTCTACTTTGAAACCCTTAATCACCTGGGAATCAAGGTCATTATGGTAGTTCAGAGATCTGACAAACTTTTCCAAAGTTAGGCGGCCGAGTTTTTCAGACATTAAGCAAAGATTCTAATTTCCTGAATGTCCTCTGCTTCAAGGGAAGGCTTGGGAAGGCTCTGCTCAGGCTCCCTGGATGCGGACAGTCTTTGCACCAGTTGTTTGCGTTAGTGCCACTTGCCAGAAGACGCTGTTTGAGCTTTCATGGATTCACGATTTCTCTATTCCGCCAGCTGTAAGCCAGGGTGCGTTATTCCCCATTGTTACACTACATTTGTAACTGAAACCTTGTGCTAAGATGGTGCACATGTCTATCGAGCTGTAAACCTTTCGCTTCTGGTTTAGAGCTCAAGGCTACAGTAGACCCTTAATGCTTAAGAGATTAGCCCACCAATCAGAAGAAAGCGATGGTGGATGACTCTCCCTGTCAGGGTTGACAGAGGTCCTCCTTCCCACGAACGCCTTTATGGAGAGTGACAGGCCGGCTGTAGAGCTGAACCAATGGAGAGAAAGCACTGCACCTCATTTCAAACAGGGCAACACTAAGACGCTGGCAGAGGCGCTCACTAGGACCCCTAGAGACACAAAGCCCAACACGGTGAGAGGGATGGGCGAGCATTGAGAGCGGGTGGCGGGCGGGCGAATCAAAGAGCACGACACATAGGAAAGGGTTGAGGCGGGAGGAAGTAACAAGAGGGCCGTGTGGGTGGAACGGGAGGCGGAACACACAGGAAAAGGGGGGGCTGGGAGGGAGGAGTCTGCGTGGACCATGAGGAGTGACATAAATGGGAAAGGGGAGTCTGAGGGAAGGACAAGAGACGTCCATGCAGGAGAAATTACACATATGAGAAAGAGGGGGTGAGAGTGGAACAAGAGCAAGGGGTGGACAGGAGGAATGAGAAGCAGGACATAAAAAGAGAGAGCGGTGGGAGGAAGTGAGCAGAAATGGACGCAAGACGGAAAAGAGGAATGGAGTGGGAAATGAGTATGGAGAAGCCAACAGAGTGAACTATAGTTGTAAAATAGTCCCTCGTGCACTTCAATGCAAGCACTCCATTGGAGGAGGAAAGTGACAAATTCATCAGGTGGGAGAGCGAAACCCATGTGGGCTGGGCCAATATGTGACTGACAAGGCCTCAAGCCAGTGGCTGAGAGGAGCAGACAACAAAGCCCATTTTAAATATTAAAGAATATCTGTTTACAGCTGTGCTGTCAAAGCCAGACTTATAAATCATTGCTTGTGTGTTCACGTTGAAAGCCATGAGCTTCTTACAGCCATGGAGGTGTGCTGTGCCTCATGGCCTCTTTTGTAAGTAAGGGTGTAAGGTTCAGCACATGGCAGGGGGATCCTGTCCTGTCAGGTGAGGCCCATCACCTGCATCTCATCACATTTCCACGCGCACCATGAAAAGAGCGGCAACCCTAGACGCGGGTGTTATCAGCTTCTTTGCCTCCAAACTCCATTGTGATAAGAATATTGGCCGCCTCGCTCTCTTTTCACTTGGAAACACAATCGGTTCACCAAGGCCATTGGAACCCTATCACCTTTCCAATAGTGCCCTACCATCTGACGTCATCCTAGTACAAGGATTACGGTTCTTGTCTGAATATGCCTAATATCTTGCATCGAATGAAGACACAATTCTTAAAACTGTCTAGACCTTTAAGAGAGTTAGCGTCAAGTTGCACATTCGAAAAGAGGCAAACAAAGTAGAGAGAAATGCAAAGCACCCTGGGATTGATGGCCACAGAGAGTGTTGCACTCACACTGCCCTGAGCTACACTGGGTGCAGCCTGGCCCTCTGCACTGCACTGAAGGCTTCATGAATCACTTGCTGTGCAAATTGTCCACAATGGCGCCCCCAAGGCTTCCTTCGTTAACGTTAATGGTGTGGGGAGTGCACAGCAGCGGATGCAGCCAGGGAGGCCTGCGACTGACGTCAGATCTGTCTCTCTGCTCTCGCGCTGCGCGTCTAACCAATTGCGACGAATGTACGTTGTTACAACGCATGCTTTTACTACGCATGCCTTTACAACACAGGTTTTTCAACGCAAGTCGTTACAATGACTTGCGTTGGGGGGTGCTGGATAGTGAATAGTTTAATTTACTATTCCAACTCCAGTCCCCGTGGATAGTAGGGAAGGTGTTGGATAGTAAATTAAACTATTACCTATCCTAGAGCGCCCCCCAGCGCAATTCGTTGTAATGACTTGCGTTGTAAAGGCACTGCGTGGTAAAAGTTGCGTCATAAAGGATGTTTCTCAATTACGACAGGCGTTACAATGCCACAAGAACATGGCATAGTGTGAAAGGGACATCAGACGTGACATCAGAAGGTGCATGCTGCTTACATTTGATTGCTGCTCCCTCTAGTTGCCCCAAACTGCAAACGCGGAGCGGAAGCGTGGTAAACAGTGGCTTCCGCTTTGAAAGGGGCTATCGCCTTCTCTGTACAGCGCGTGTTTGTATTTGTGACCACAGGAAGAGTCACAAAGGATTGGTGCACTCCTCTTTGAGTCATGAGAAGAGGGAGACACACCCCTTTATTGCCCCTTTTCCCATGCAACTTGCAAAGGTTGGTAATGTGTGCATTGCAAATTGCAACACTTTGCAGAAAACCAGGGCTTTGCATTGAAAAGTCAGCTGTGCCTGTGTAGTGAATACAGTGAGCTTTTCTGAACCCAGCTCATGCGGGAGATCATGTTAGACCACCTCAGCGAGCGACCCCTGACTAGAATACTCATACTGCACTTGAACCAAGGGCTCTACATGCAGGCGCTTCCGTTGACTGTGCAAGGGTTTAGTAGGCAGGGGGCGCTTATGTTTGTCATCTGCAGTCAAATGCTTCCTCGTGCCTTGAATTCCTGCTACCACCCTGTGGGGCTGGAGAGTCCAGACTTTATAGACATTCATTTTCCACCTCAATCTGCATTTCTCCTCAGATCATGGTAGTCTGCATTGTTGAAGAAGGTTCCAATAGGCCTTCACCCGGTGACTGTGCGACCGCGTCCAGGCGCCAATGCGTTGGCACTGTAATGGATACGGCCAATCCAAGCCCTGCTAGTTGGTGCTGATCCCCTGGAGTGTTGAAGTATCCACACAGGTGCCAGGGAGTGATCAAATGATCAAAATAGCGGACAGTCTTTCATCTCCTTTGGCGGTGGGTCAAGGTGTTCCTCAAGGCTCTATACTTGCACCCACATTGTTCAATCTCTACTTGGAACCACTGGGAAATCTCCTAAGTAAATCCAGGGTCCACTATCATCTCTACGCAGACGACACTCAAATCTACCTCAAGGTTGCCTCTACTCACGATCTCTCCGTCCTAAGCTCTACTCTGCTCCATTCAAAACTGGATGTCAACGCATCAACTGATTCTGAATCCCTCCAAAACTGAATTCCTCCTCCTCTCCTCCTCACTTTCTCCTCCCCCGGTTCAATCATGGATGGACCAGATGAATCTACTGAACAATAAACCCATCATTGTCGACAGCACAAAATCCCTTGGTGTCATACTCGACACAAAACTCAATCTATTGTTCCACATTAATTCAATTGCAAAGTCTGCTCGATACCAACTGCGCCTTCTTTGGGGGAGTCTTCTTCCCGGAGCATGACCTTAAAACCCTGGTCCAATCGCTGGTCCTCTCCAGACTGGACTACTGCAATTCTCTTCTTACTGGCCTCCCCAAATTCCACCTGTCCCCCCTTAAGTCTGTTCTCCATTCAGCAGCTCGTTTCATTTATGGGGCCAAAAGAAGCGACCACATCACACCCATGTTATCCACCCTCCGCTGGCTTCCCATCGAGGCAAGATCTATCTACAAGACTGCCTGCATCACCCACAAAGCCTTGCACTTCTCCTCTCCTTGCTACCTGGCGAATAAACTGAAACTCTCTGGAGGCTCTAGACCATCACGAAATGCGGAAAATCTACTGCTTGAACCTCCCACTTTCAAGAAGGAAAGATCGATGGCCCAATCCTTTTCAGACAACACAGTGAGAATCTGGAACTCACTTCCGCCTCAGCTCCGGATCACCACCTCCTCCCAGGCCTTCAAAACTGAACTCAAAGTTCTCCTCCTTCAAAGACACTTCCAAAGTTAATTCATGCCCTCTCTATTATCTGAAGGAAGCCCTTTTAGTATAGAACATTTCTATTCTCCATGACTATGGAAGTGCCTTCCCAGTGTGTTCCTGTGGTTTGAGAGTCTGACATTTATTGCAGTACTACCCTTTTACCTGTGTTTGGTACTCTTTTGTAACATGCACACGTCACTTTTCTCTTGTAACACACTGTTTACTACCTCTTACATTTTGTTTGCTTTCGATACTTGCACAAGTGCCACAATTGCCTAAGTAACGTTTGTTCTTGAGTGTCCTCCATTTATTGCAGTGTTATACCTCTATTTGTACTTTGTACGCTTTTGTAACCTGCACACATGTCACTTTTTCCTCCTGTAATGCACCGTTTGCTACCTCGTGTATTTTGTTTGCTCACAATTGTCACTTTCGCCCCATGTAACTTAGCGTTTGCTTTTGTAATTTGTTCACATGTAATGTTCTCATGTATCAGTTCTGTTCCTATTGTAAAGGCGCTCTGACACCTTCGGGTAAAGTCCGCGCTATATAAAAACGCATAAATAAATAAATAAATAAATAAAAATATCCAGAGATATTTGTGACATTTTCTGTTTTCAACTGATTTTAGTTTACGGTGCAAGGCAGGGGTATGGGAAGAATGTCCCTTGGTGGCGCAACAATGTTACTCTTTGCATCAGAAATGGTCGATAACTTAAAGTGATCTTACAGCCTATACCCTGGTCTTAAGAAACCATGGCTCTGATTTACTGAAGGTTTGTGCTGGCACTCACACGGCGCAAAGTGGCTCAAACAATGGTAATAATCCACTTTTGCGCCCAAAAAAACACCTTGCTCAAAAAGTTGACTCTTGTCCAGCTCCAATAGCACTTAGCGCCACTGCCTTTAAATGTATGTGAACTGGGTGTGTCTTTGCCGGAACAGCACAAGAACCATAGGTTTTGATGCAAAGCCAGGTCTGCCACTTAACGCAAACCATGACACCTAGTGAAAGCGGGCCCAAGCAAGGGGTCCAGCCGCATACAAGCTGATATACCTACATGTGATGTGTGTGCTTTACACTCTACCTCATATCTCACAACTGACCCCTGTGTCTATTCGAAGGATAGTGCACTGGAGAATGTACCTTAAGGAAAACTCCTACACTAGATGCCCCACTGTCTGTTCATAGGAATTGGTACTGGAGGGTGTATTTCGTGTACAAATCCTATGCTAGACACGCTGACTCGCCTCTGTGCCACAGCGCGTGGCAGAACAGCCATTTTTAGCACCAGACCCGTCAATGTCATTATAGGCGATTGCTGCTAACTCTGGTTTTGTGCTATATTTTGTTCTTATTTTTCCTCAGTGCAATGCAACACTGTCATTTTTAAGCAGAGATCTGTGCGAAAGAATTTTTTTTTTGTTTTCAATTATTTTAAAGAAAATACAACGTGACAGTTGAGTAAGCAGTTCCATCAAGATATTGCCCCAATTTATGAAACATGCAATACAAAGCAAACTTCTTCCTTTTTGTTTTCTGTCCTGTCTGTCTCTTTGCTTTTTCTCATTGTCTTTTCCCTTCCTTGATCTTTAGTATCTACTCAGTTTCTGGTTAAATTTTTCTCTGCAAGAGTTACTGTTTTAGTTTCGCTGTTGTCTGCTTGACAGCCTTTAACCCCTCCGCTGTGCCGAACCTTCCACGCTGGTGCGGAACGTTCTATTGAGCGGGTGGGGCCTGAACGTTCAGCGGACGTGCGCAGCACTATCGAGGTAGTGCACGCGACATCCGCTGAACGTGCGCCGCACGGAAGGGGTTAAAGATACTTTCCATGTTTACATATCTGTTGTCTTAGGCTCCTTCCTCCTTCCGTAGTCTAGACTGCAATTTATAGGCTGCTAGAACCCATGACGTCACTGACAAACTGTACTTGTCACTAGCATTCAAAAGAAGGACCTTTATCCTCAGATCCCGAACTCAGCTGAGTCCTTACGAGCTGGTACGAAACCTGGGGAACAAAAGGCCTGATTAGATCTTGATGGACGGGTTACTCCTTCATAACGGTGACGGATATACCATCTGCCGAAATATAAAGCCCATTATATCCTATGGGATGTTTATTTCGGCAGACGGGATATCTCTAACTGCTGTGATGGGATAACCCGTCCACCAAGATCTAAATCAGGCCCAACGTCTACGAAAGAAGCACGATATGGCAGGGTCCCCCGTGCCACTGCTTATGACATTCTACGACATATTCAGTGTTGGTGTACAACAGGAGCCATGCCAGCTTATCGGGACAACCGCTATGCAGTAACATTCATTGAAAGTCAACGTTGGACTCCCCTCCAACTGTTTCTTCCCCAAAACCAGGCCGCAGCCTGCAAACTCCACTCCATGCAGTATTTACCCAATAAGCCCCTTCTCTTCATCATCTAGGTCGTCACCGTGGCTGTAAAATTTTGGCAAAAAGAGAAATATTGTACACTTTGAGTTCATGAAGGTTGTATGTCGGAACAACGGAAGCCTTTACCACGCATGCTTTTACTCCGCAGTCTTTACAACGAATGCGTCTTTACCACTCATTCCTTTACCAGGCATATTGTTACTATGACATGCCGTAGGAAGAATGCTGGACTTTGGAGCGGTATAATTTACTATCCTAACTCCAGTCTGCACAACAGTTGGGAAAGCATTTAAAGTCTAATGTCGCTTTCCCTAAGGAATGTCATTGTAACGATGTGCACAGTAATGGAATGTGTGTTAAAGACACACAGTTGCGTCCGCTGCAGGTAATATCTGTGTGGCGGTGAGGCCGACTGGGAGGGATTTTGAGAGACGAGCACAAGGGAAAATTGATTATTTATTTCATTTTCCCTTGTGGTCGTCTCTCGAAATCTACCCGCTAGCCAGCCCACCGCTCTTACCTGCAGCGGCCGCGGCTGAAGACACATTCGTTGTAACTGCAGCACGAGGTTCGGCCGTCGTGGTAAAGGCTGTTTCCCCATCAAAACTACAACTGAACTTGTTTAACAAACATGAAAAGCCAAACCACACCATGCAGAAGAAGGCTCATGCAGGAATCCAAAAAGGTGGTGATTTGTTTGCATAAACCTGTTCTCCACTTCAGCAGTCATCTGGTGAGAGAATGGATTATACTTGAGACCCGTGAGATGCTCCAACAGTCTTTAGGGTCTGCATAAAATCAAGAATTCTTCATGCACCCTCAAAATCAGGACTTTCACTTCTGCCTAAAAATCTAATCTATTGTGTTTCAACTGCATGGGCTTCTGCGTCACGCCAATCTTCAACTGCGATACAATAACAAAAAGACGAGTTTAGAGGAGTTGGATATGCTAATAAAATAAATTGAAACCCAAATGAACTTTTATAAGCTGAAACTGCGAGGCAAGTAGGGACAAAGGGAGAGAGATTCTACAGATGGGTGTATATATTAACTTATAGTTAGAGGATGAAAAATATGAAGAGAAATAATGCCAACAGACATGAGAACGTGAGAGGACTCAATTGTTCTGAAAATTAGCAAAGTCAAAGGAAGTACCTCTGGCCTTGGCAAGTTGCTGCAATTTGTTTATTTTTTTGTTGCAAAAATATGCCACAAAAACACCAAAAGCATGTTACCCTTTAAACATTGCAACTGTATTCTTTCAGCAAAAATTATAATTTTTTTAAGTTAACCATTAGACATAACTATAGTAAAACAATATGGGTGCTTCCTAGAACGCAGGTGTACTTGATCAAGTGTGTAAACCCTTGTTAGTTTTGATGCACTTCACAGTAAATTATGATTTGTACTGGTGGAAAGAACCTTACTATTGCCTGTGAACCACTTAAACCTGAACAGACGAGGATCACCGGAATGGAAAGAAAAAAGTTAAATACTGTCTGGCAAGTGCTGGCACTGAAGTGCACTTCTTTCTAGGTGGATGTGGAGTGTGTATGTGAGAGAGAGAGAGAGTTTTTTAAGTCACAGATCCCGGTGAAACTGGCAGTGACAGAAATAAAAGAGATGGATAAGCAATTAGTCATACCTTGGCTACAAAACATCAAGTCCTGACTATATGAACTAGGTATGCAAGATGTGTGGGACACACCAGAGAACAGTAGCAAGGGGGTGGCACTGCAGCTGAAGGATAGGTATTGGGCATACATCCAGGGCAGAAGGGTATCATCCGCAGTGGCACCTGGCACTTTACCTGGGCAGTTTATGGATGTGAAATGTATTCCAGCCTTGGAACATTTCCTGGACCAGATAGACCCCCCTTTGGCAAGATCGCTTTTCCTGAAACTCAGATACGGAATTCTTCCAGTGAATGAATTCAGGAATAGGTGGCGGGCCAGCATTATATCACCTTTAGGCCCTGCATGCTTGTCTTGCACTATATCTGTGGAACATGTTTTGTTCTTTTGCCCCCACTTTGCAAAGCCAAGGGGAATGTGGATAGCTCCTGTGTGTTGGCGATTGTCCCTGATGCAATTCACAGAGGAGATGCGGATGCTACAATCCGAAAACACTGTGGAGTGACGCAACGGCGGCGTAAACCATGCCCCACGGTGTGACTTATTTACAACGTGAGGCATCTAGGGAGATGCGTCACGTTGTAAAGCCCTGCGCCACATTAAACCTGCGTAAGGTTTAATGTATGCAGGCTGGGCGTTCTGTCGGAAGAAACCACGTAAAAGTGACGAAGTGAAATCTACAAGATTTCACAGAGTCACTTTTCAGAGGCCGCTGCGACGAAACCTTACACCTGCTTGAAGCAGGCTTAAGGAGTGGCGCAGCACGTTAGTTATGGGGGTGGCCTGAGCATTGCTGGAGTTGCATCGTGCTTGCGACGCGACTCCAGCAATGCGCCGCACTTACGCCATCAGATGCGACACGCATCTGTCTATCCCTGCGCCACGGTGCGCCGCACTGTAAATACGATGCATCCGTGGTGGCGCAAGGGTAGAATTGCATGTCACATCTTTACTGGTGCATCCCTGCTGACATGCAGGGATGCGTCAGTCCTTGTAAATCTGCCCTTGAGTGGGTGCTTCACTTGGTATCCAGGTACCTACTGAGGAGCTGGCGCATAAAGGTGTAAAATCTCAAATAATGTTTAAAATGGTGTTAGCGACATCTAAGCAGGTACCACACATGCACAAAATCGTTTAAAGAGTAACCAGAGTTTTATTCCTGGGGAAAAAATATGAAATATACTAGAACTTTATGAAGGACGGTTAAGGTAATTGAACCTGGTTTTATTACAACTTAATGTATTTTTCTGTCTTTATATTTCTTTTAAATGATGTGATTTGCACTGCACCATACTGCTATTGAAAATATATTTCAGATACATGATAATGTTTTTATATGAGTTGTTTTATGTCCAAAAATTACCGAATGAACATATTCTAAAAATATACATCATTTCTTTTTTATTACTTGAGCTGGACGAGACAACTGAAGCTGTCTCTAGGCCAGACCTAAAAATGGACAAAGTCAAAGAGATATGTTTCTAAAGATCGCTTACGTTACTGTCTCCTGTTTTCCCTTCAGGCCACATCCCATTTAAATCCAAAACACTGCCCCTGCACCTACTTAAACCTAATACGAGCAAAGTAGGGGTATACATAATGCAGTGGGGGGCCATCGGCTTTCACCCCAGTCTCCTTGAAGGATCTGAAGCTCTGGTTCGACATCAGGACAGTGACAAGCTGAGGAACAGAGGGTTAAACATATGCAGCAAAGTGTGTGCAGCTGAAAATGCAACAGTGTCAGATGCATAAGAAATGCACAAGTGGCTGTGAGGGGTAACCCTGTTCAGTGGAAATTCTTGATTCGGATTAGTAGATTCTCAGGAGCAGGTCCCTAAAGGAAAAGGCATCTTTGGGACTCCATAGTGGGTCTTGGCCGATTATTTCCAACAGCCCCCTTGAAATGTACAATGACCAGCTGGGTCCATACCTGTACCTGGACTCAAGTTCATTGTCACCTGTGACCAGGTGACAGACACTGGGTGTCCAAGGCATCACCCTGAGAAGCGTCTAAAACGGATGTATGACGTTACAACGCATACTTTTACAACGCATACCTTTACAACACATTTTTTACAATGGGTCCAATGACAAAAATAATGTGATTTATGGAGGTGAACACAGCCAAAGTGTCTCTCATCACAAAGAAGGCCTCTGCACCTGAATGCGAAGACGAGGAAAATGGGCAGTGCAGCCTCAGAGCAGACAGTCTCATAAATCCGCACAAACTCCAGGCGAAAAACACTATGAATTACACCAGATTAGAAACATCTTTAATGACTTCTTAGTCCCGATGTAACTAACATTAAAGCCACGGAACACCGCGCTATCCATCAGCAAAGCGCTTCAGCGGCACCTCGCCTTGTATGCAGCCAGGGCACAAGTCCTAAAAATAAAAGTGGGGGGACGCTGTCACCGGAAGTGACGTCACAACAGGAAGTGACGTCACGAAAGGTAGCTTGCACCATCAGACTCATTGCCTCCCATCTGGCTCATTGCCTCCTCTGCGATTGCATCTGAGAAGTCAGCGCATGAGCAGCGTGCTGTGAGCCCCGATCTCGTCCCAGAGAGGCCAAAGAGTGAAGTCCAGCTGTTTGGCAGGGGGGACGGCGTCCACCCGGTAAAATAAATGGGGGGATGCTGTCCACCCGCGTGGTAACCCGACTCGAGCCCTGTATGCAGCCATACAATACAGTCAAAGCAAATCATAGGGGTGTAAGAACTCGAGGTGACATCATGTGAGGGCCTCTGATCGGATGTCTCTGCCTTAACTGGTAACATCAGAGGCTGTGAAGGTGGCCAGTGCCGCTGGCTCTCTGCTTTACTTCCTGCTGTATCAGGCGCGGTGCGTCCATAGGGGCGTGGGGGCGTAGCCCCCCGCCTGCAGCCGCCCGCAGGAGACACCGAGGGAGAACTGACAATGCATGCCAGTCAGCATGACGTCGGGAGGCGTCATGTTGATTGACATGATTGTCACCAGGCAGGCAGCAACACGAGTGCGCATGCGTGGGGACGGAGGGTGATTTTTTTACCCGTGCCCATGCATGCGCACTTGTGTTCGTGCTTTTTTGCGCATGCCCATTAGGAGCCCTTCGCTCTCCTAATGGGCGTGCTCTGGGCGTAGAGTAACCTGTGCCCCTGCAGCGCCAGGATTGTCTGAAATATGGAAACAATTAGTGCGGACATGGCAGCCTGTTGACACGAGCTGTGAAAAAGAGTGACCACACGCAAGTAAGGAGGAAAAAAGTGTTTTGACGTGTTATATTTGTTTGAGATGCCCGACAGCACTGCAGTGCTGAAATAAGAAAAGCGTGCAGTCTTAAGTAAAGAGTGCACCCTGTACGGATGTGTGCAATGTGGCTATTAATCAACCGTAGACAGTGTGAAAAAAGTTCAGTGGGGATGTAAATCACAAACTTATAGCCAGTTTCTCGCAGACTCCTGTCAGGTCAGTTTTCCTCCAAGGGACCACGGATGTTTACAGTAAGGGTAAAATGAATGTTAATATATTAGATGGTGGAGTTGGGGGACCCAGCTTAAACGTGATTGGCCAGTTTCTAAGAACCGCAGCAAAGGAAATTGAACAGGGAGAGTGGGTGCATGGATGGATGCATGGATGATGGGTGGATGGATGCATGAATGATGGATGCAGGTTGGATGGGTGGGTGGATGGATGGATGGATGGGTGGATGCATGAATGAATGATGTATGGATGCAGGATGGGTGGGTGGATGGATGGGTGGATGCATGAATGATGTATGGATGGATGCATGGATGATGGATGCAGGTTGGATGGGTGGGTGGATGGATGGATGGGTGGATGCATGAATGAATGATGTATGGATGCAGGATGGGTGGGTGGATGGATGGGTGGATGCATGAATGATGTATGGATGGATGCATGGATGCATGCATGATGGGTGGATGCATGATGGATGGGTGGATGCATGAATGAATGATGTATGGATGCAGGATGGTGGGTGGGTGGATGGGTGGATGCATGAATGATGTATGGATGGATGCATGGATGCATGCATGATGGGTGGATGCATGATGGATGGATGGGTGGATGCATGAATGAATGATGTATGGATGCAGGATGGATGGATGGGTGGATGCATGAATGAATGATGTATGGATGCAGGATGTGTGGGTGGGTGGATGGGTGGATGCATGAATGATGTATGGATGGATGCATGGATGCATGCATGTTGGGTGGATGCATGATGGATGGATGGGTGGATGCATGAATGAATGATGTATGGATGCAGGATGGGTGGGTGGGTGGATGCATGAATGATGTATGGATGGATGCAAGGTACCGGTTTGAAAAAAAACACAAATTTACGCTTGCTCGAATGGTCTGCCAGCATAGAGATTGCTTTACAAGCTTTGACACATATCTCTTTATCCCTCAGACATGACATGACAATAAATACTTTGATATAGGTAAGTGGGCGCTTTACTTACCTGGACAGATTAGAGCTCGAATAGATATGAAAGATGACCGTGATGAACAGATGTGTCTATAAAATGTATGTTATGTCTTCCCGTTTTTTACAGCTGTCCATCGTCTGTATGACATCCATTGGTGGAGTGTTTTGTTCACTTTCTTAAGGTATGGTGAGAGGTGCTAACTGGAGGTGGCACTTTATTATGGAGAATGGATTCTTATATTTAAAGATCCCTAAAAAATGTTTGCTCTTCTTTTTTATGTTTTGTAGATTGTTGGTCCTGTGGAGAACTCCGCATTGGGGAGTTCGAAGCGCATCGACCCGGTTTTAGGGTTCTTCTGTCAAAATTAAAATAGTTACCAGAAATAGGATGTATTAATAGGATTAATCCCTATGAATCTCACTAAGTTTCAAATATACCACGTGCAATTGAATATATGTACATAGGAACCACAAAAGTATACATTTTTTTGACATTAGACCCTTAGGATTTGTACTGTTGTTTTGTACGACTGTGGATGGATGAATGATTTGGCCAGTGTGTAACGTTGGATGTATTGTAAATTTTACAAATTGTGTTATACAATATGAATAATGTGTATATATATATATTTTTGTAATTTTCCTTGATCGAATTGCATATACACCATAACTTTGTAAAGTTGGTTGTTCTAGAAAATAAAATCTTCCACCAGTGCTAAAATAAATAAATAAACTAGTGACGTAAATAAAAAACAGACCTTTATGCTTTCTTTCATATAGGTCTTTTCTAAAAATAGTGAAGTAGTATCCGGTACTGGCATTTGTTTTGTTGTTTATTTAGCTTGGGCTCAGCCTTACTG